>NC_137324.1:83187617-93187617 GCF_965287045.1 Carcharhinus amblyrhynchos | reverse complement strand
CACCAATCCATTGACGAAAGCCAGCCATGGTACAAAGCCACCCCAACTGCCCAATTTGTGAAACAACAGAGACAGAGAGACTGCAGGCCCAGAAGGGCAATACCCAAACAGAAAGTCCAGACATGGACAACCATGTCTGGGCTGTGGAACCAGTTGACCTCATGGACAAGAACAATATCCAGCAAACTCTGTGCAATGTTTGAACTGCAACTGCTTGGGATATTCAGAAAGCTGTGTAAAGCTAAAACACCCTTATGGATAAAAGTTCCCAAGCAATCCATGAGATTGAGGTAGCATACTAGAAAGAGGTACCACACCAATCGCGCTTCTTTTTGGAATGCAGTCATTTCAGTAAACTGCCACCTCACCCACTTCAAACTAAACATGCGAGCCATTGTTACAGACCATTGCCTTTGACAAGGTACTGCATGGTAGGTTGCTGCATGAGGTTAAATCTCACGGGATTCAAAGTGAGGTACCTAAATGGATACAAAATTGGCTTCTTGACAGAATCCAGAGGGTGATTGTAGAGAGTTGTTTTTCAAACTGGAGGCCTGTGACCAGCGGTATGCCTCAGGATCAGTGCTGGGTCCACTGTTATTTGTCATTTATATTAATGATTTGGGAATATAGGAGGCATAGTTAGTAAATTTGCAGATGATAGTAAAATTGCTGGCATAGTGGATATGAAGAAAGTTATCTCCAATTGCAATGGGATCTTAATCAATTGGGCCAGTGGGCTGACGAATGGCAGATGGAGTTTAATTTAGACAAATGCGAGATGATGCATTTTGGTAGATTGAACCAGGGTAGAACTTACTCAGTTAATGGTAGGGCGCTGGGGAGAGTTACAGAACAAAGAGATCTAGGGGTACATGTTCATAGCTTCATGAAAGTGGAGTCACAGATGGACAGAGTGATGAAGAAGGCATTCGGCATGCTTGGTTTCATCGGTCAGAACATTGAATACAGGAATTGGTTTGAATACAGGTCTTGTTGAAGTTGTACAAGACTGAAGTTGTACAAGGCCACACTTGGAATACTGTGTGCAATTCTAGTCTCCCTATTATAGAAAGGATATTATTAAACTAGAAAGAGTGCAGAAAAGATTTACTAAGAAGCTACCGGGACTTGATGG
Organism: Carcharhinus amblyrhynchos; assembly: GCF_965287045.1. Classification (NCBI taxonomy): domain Eukaryota; kingdom Metazoa; phylum Chordata; class Chondrichthyes; order Carcharhiniformes; family Carcharhinidae; genus Carcharhinus; species Carcharhinus amblyrhynchos. The sequence continues at coordinate 93,186,479 of NC_137324.1, read as the reverse complement.
ATTGAGTTATAAGGAGAAGCTGGATAGACTGGGACTTTTTCCTCTAGAGCGTAGGAGGCTGAGGGGTGATCTTATAATGGTCTATAAAATAATGAGGGGGACAGATCAGCTAGATAGTCAGTATCTTTTCCCAAAGTAGGGGAGTCTAAAACTAGAGGGCATAGGTTTAAGGTGAGAGGGGAAAGATACAAAAGTGTCCAGAGGGGCAATTTTTCACACAAAGGGTGGCGAGTATCTGGAACAAACTGCCGAAGGTAGCAGTAGACGTGGGTACAATTTTGTCTTTTAAAACACATGTAGATAGTTACATGAATACAATGGGTACAGAGGGATATGGGCTAAATGTGGGCAGTTGGGATTAGCTTATGGGTTTTAAAAAAAAGGGCAGCATGGACAAGTTAGACCCAAAGGCCTGTTTCCATGCTGTAAACCTCTAAGACTATGACTGGGTGACCTCTCAGATAAGAAACCATTGCTGAGAGATCTCTGGCTATGGACAACAGACATACCATTTTATGGACCTAGAGGAATCTGACTTTTGGTCATAGACATGATTCTCTGACTACTCAGTGTGGTGATTAGCAGATAGTCATTCAAAACCAATCTTATTCTTGCTTGAGCAGGAATGCATATGTTGCCCAAAAAAGGAAGACGTTAAGTTATCCAAGGGCTAAGTGACCATCAACTCACCAGAGCTCACCTCACTGAGACACAGTGACAAATGGAAGAACACAGTGACACAACTAACTTTTCACGAAGATAACGATGAGCAAAGATAGCGAAAAACTGGTTTGGTGCCATGAATGAATGGAGTTACCACCTTCTGCAGAAAGAATGGGACAAGTCAGTGGTCCCCAGGCAGAGCAGGTGGGTAGCTGACAAAGATAGATTCAACACCATGAAGCAGAAAAAGCATATCAGATGAAGACAACCAAGTGCCAGAAACATAAACTGCAATTCAAACTTCAAATCCACAGAAGTTGCCCAAATCAGCAGACCATACTATTTCTCCAAATGTGACAAGAATAACATCTGTAAAAATTATCAACCCCATGCCATCTCAATTCATAAAGTAAGAGATTTGAGGCAGAATAGAAGGGGTAGCACGATTGTAATTTAAATACTTTGGGTGAAGACTTGGGAATGAAATTTGGAATAAGGGTATCTGGCATTTCATTGGTTAATGTGGGACTGGGAAACAGTACCATTCACAGTGTAATGCAAAAGGACACATGACCTTAGGCTGGCGTCATTTGTAGACTGGACAGAGACCTGTGTAGAAGCAAGCATGGAGCTAGATCATTGCTGAACTTTATCCTTCTAAGTGTGCACATAGATATATGCTATCAATAAACAGTTAATGTTCAACTGTAGAAGAGCTCACATATTCTTTCTTCCCTGCAAGAGTCCTAAATGAAACAGTGCTAGCACAATCATAAAATCTCTACAGTGCAGAATTTGACCCATCGACTCTGCATTAATCACAATCCCACCTAGGCCCTACTCCCATAACCCTGCTAATTTTCTGACACTACGGCCAATTTAGCATGCCCAGTCAACCTAATCTGCACATTTTTGGATTGTGGGAGGAAACAGGAGCACCTGGAGGAAACCCCGTGGGAGAACATGCAAACTCCACACAAACAGTGGCCTGAGGCCATAATTGAACCTGTTCCCTGGCACTGTGAGGCAAAAGTGCTAGCAACTGTGCCACCATGCTGCCCAATAGTCACCAACATTTAAAAAACAAGCTTTTACCGACGGTTGCTTCAATAGTTCAAAGTATTTCACACTCCTCTGGGTCAAAGCTTCTGTTTGAAAGGAGCTATTTATTGTGCAGCTGCCAGAAACTCATGTCTGGGCGCCTTTAAATGGATGGCAATGACCATCTTCCAGTTCGTGACCTGGCCCACAGTTCTCCTCTCCTAGAAGTTCTGTCCTGGAGGCCTCATTGGACAAGCTGACCACTCTTCCCTTTCCTACTTGACCAACTTTCTAACAGGCAGCTGTTAATTGGCTGCAAAATGTTTTACTTGGAATCTTTAGAAGGAGTCAGAGAGCCTCACACTTCCGGTTTGGACTCCCGTTGAGGAGCGCAAAATTTAGCCATTTTTTTCATTTCATTCCACCTCTGCTAAACTGCTAGCCCCATATGGCATTCCTGCATGATTTAGCAGTAAAGCAAAGGCATCAATGATAGATTTTGGATCAAAAGGGCAAGTGGGGTGAAGGTGATGGAGGAAGTATGGGGTTGCCCGGAGAGATCTTTGCTTGTGTATTTTCTTAGAATTTGATTGAATCCAAGGACATTCCACCCATCTTAGCAGACAAAACTGAAAAGAAAACATACAAATGCAGCATGAGTCACATGTCCAGGGGCAAATTTGTACAATCTCTCAATCTAATACCATATGAACTGACTGGTTTGCAAGTTGAAATGTGGTATGATTAGTGAGGTGATCACCAATTTAGCCAGATGGCTGATCAATCTGTGTAGTAATGTCCATAGAGTTTCACTTCAGTAAAATAGCTTTCAGTATATACACAAACAGTGCCATTGAAGCCACCCCATGCTGCCAGGAAATAGCAGGGGTGTGCTGTTGGTCGAACCAGACAATCCTGTCGGTTTGAATGGTCAGAGACGTCTGGCCTTAGCCTATAGCAAGGCTGTTGTTTAATAATCACGTTAACTTCATGTATAGGGTAAGCAACACATTGTCCTTGAAAATAGATTCCTATTCAGCTCAAGCATTACTCTGCACTAACATACCAGAACATTCAGCACGGATTCCTAACTCCATATGAAATACACACAAACAATGTCAATTTATGTTTTTTTTCAGTAGATCTTTAACATTTTCAGCTTTCATTGATCCATCAGAGTTAGATACCCAGTGTGCGTTTCATATGGAATTAGGAATCCGTGCTGAATGTTCTGATATATTAGTGGCAGAGTAATGCTTGAGCTGAATAGGAATCTGTTTTCAAGGACAATGTGTTGCATACCCTACATATGAAGTTAACTTGATTATTAAACACAAGCCTTGCTACAGGCTAAGGCCAGACTTCTTTGGCCATTCAAACCGACAGGATTGTCTGATTCGACCAACAGCACACCCCTGCTGTTTCCTGGCAGCATGGGGTGGCTTCACTGGGCATTTCCATTGATAGCAGGAGAACTGGAAGATTCCACTGCCAGCGAATGGCAAGATACCTCTAACCGCTGAGAAAAACACTGAGGGGAGGCCAGAAAATCTCACCACCTAAATATATTGGTTCCTGAACTGTAACAAAGTATGTCTTCTTGAATTAGACATTTTATAAAGACTTTCCCTGCTCCTGACTGAAACATTAAGTCCATGAAACTTGACTGGTGAAATATCAAGATGAGGCCCTTGATCAATGTCCAGATCCTTGTACTCTCCATCTTGCAACATTAGACTGGCTTCGTAATTATATGGGCCAAGGAAATGGTTGTTTGATTTTGTGAATTTGCTTCTAACTCACAGCACAGTGCCCTTTATAACTGATGGCTAACTGTTCGATTTATTAGCAGGAGAAAGGAATGATGTAACTCCAGAGAATAATTCAATTTGCTTTGATTGTCCAGTTATCTTGTTTAGTATTCTGCTAAGAAATGTAAAGCTCAGGCAGCTGAGAAGAGGGCCCGGAGAAAACAGACGCCAACAAATTGTGCATTATGTCAGACCACTGTCTTCCAATGCAGCAAGTGCGGCAGACACTGCCAGAGTGCCACACCACTGCCATACCAGGTGATGCTGAACACACACTTCACCAGCATGGTGCAAACCATTGTAGGATGAGATGGAAGGCTGCCACCTTCTGGTTACAGGTTAATGGTAACTGTGACAATTAACCGTTTTATTATAAAACTCTCCTGACAGGAATTTGTGTGTTCTGTGTGACAGGAATTTGCGGGTTCTGTAAAATTGCTACTGCATTGGGATTTCTGCCATCCACGCTAGAAATCCCCATTGATAGTGGCCCAGTAAAACAGATGACTTTGAGGAGCTGCAAATGCTGCACGACATTTGGTGCTGTGACACAGATTGATGAAATGCAATGCAAGTGGGCCACATAGTTCCCCACAGGAAGGAAACAAATTTAGCAGGAAGTCATGCTGAGCCACACTATGGCAGTTCTGAGTCACTGGCTCTCAGCCACAGAATGGCACAGGAAAATGTAAAACATGGGGTGACAATATAAGGAAGAAATATAACTAAAGGTATCAATATATCATCTGAAAGGCAATTTAATCCTTCTGTTAGTACATTTGTTCTCTTAGCATAAAGTCTCACTGTTTGAGAATGCACAAGAGAAATTAGGCTCATCTTGATTTCCTCTCTTTTTAACAGTACAGCATAGGAACAGGCCCTTCAGCTCACCAAGTCTGTGCCTACATAGATGCCTCTCTAATCTAATATTTTCTTGCCTCTATGTAATCCATATCCCTCTATTCCCAGCCTATTCATGTATCTACCTCGATACTCTTGAACTTTGTTATAGAATCTGCCTGCACTACCTCCTTCGATAGCGCGTTCCACGCATTCACCGCCCCCTGTGTGGAAAAATCTGCCCCTTACGTCTCTTTTAAACTTGCCCCTATTAAATACCCTGATATGTGAACCCAACAAACACAGCTCCAGAAAGTCCCTAAGTTATCCATTACATTACTGTCTAATCTTATTTCTCAGAAACTAGTTAGAAATCTGTTCTTCCAAGAGCAATCTCATATCAGTTTTAAAGGGCTGTATTGTACTGACAAAATCTAGGGGCTGGATTTTCACAGAGTCAGACTGACTTTGGAAATTTTTGGAAATGGCAGGCAGGATCCAGCTGCAAAGGTGAGTGGAAGAGTAGGGACGCTGTATTGGGCAACAGTGAGGGGGAAAGAAAAGTGAAAGTGAAGCTGGAGCCTGAGTATGGGTAAGGATTTTTTGTCGGGGATGGGGGGAAGTGCTGCAACTGTGTGCCTGGGTTTGAGCTCCTGAGTCACTGCCTGCTCTGGTTGGTATTCTATGAAAAGATGTCATGAGATGGAGTGGGAGTGATAGAGGAGGAGACTAGAATGTCAAACAATGCATGGACCCTTCAGTGAGCTGAAAGGTAAGGGGAAGATGTATTTGATCATAGCATTATACTAAGGGTGTTGGAAATGGTGGAGGATAATTTATTGTTGGGTGGAAAGTGAGAAAAAAAAGAAAAAAAGTGTTGTATGGTGGCACAGTCGTTAGCACTTCTGCCTCACCATGCCAGGAACCCGGGTTCAATTCCAGCTTTGGGTCACTGTTGTGCAAAGTTTGCATGTTCTCCCCGTGTCTGAGCGGATTTCCCCTTGGTGCTCTGGTTTCCTCTCACAGTACAAAAATGTGACGGTTTGATGGATTGGCCATGCTACGTGCTCTGTCAGAGATTAGTGTCGACTCGATGGGCCACATGGCCTCCTTTTATTATTCTATGATGTTCTGCCCCTATTTTCATCAAGTCCCATTTTAGCTGGCAGGGCGAAATGTGTAGAAAGGGAAACTCAGCAGCACCATTTGGAATTAGTGCTGAGTTCAAACATACCCCATTTCACTGTCAAAAGGACCTTAACCTGCAGTGTGGGAATCGGGAATGGATGATGAAGACTGTTTAAGTGCTGTATCTGAAGTTTTTAATCCACTGCTCTTTAGACTTGAAAACAAGACTTAAGCTGTCAGGTAGAGTTCAAAAACATCTATCTAAGCAATAAGTCCTACTTGTTTGACTGACAGTTTAAAGAGGTGATTAAAGGATTAGTTGTCTTTGTCAGTTTAGAATGGAAGTTTGTTTTCATAACAGATTGAATATTGAGCAGATATAACAGCTTTATGCATTTCATAAATGGGAGTTTTTTCGCTGTCAAATATGTATGAGTGTATTAGATTGTGAAAGTTTTTTTTATATCCTCATGATTCCTATGATCCGTTGCTGGTAGGTAGTGGGGTGAATGGCTGTGGATGTGGCATGGGAGTTAAGGAAAGGCATGGTTGTGAACCATGAGTTGGCATCAAGTGGCCATGAGAGGGCATGGGAGGTGGGGGAACAGGAGGTGAATGGGGGGTCTGGGGGAGTGGGGATTGATTTCAAAATATTTTATTGCTGTTAATTTTTTACCTCAATCGGCAAGGTTGGTACATTTCACGAACAGTCAGTAAATAGAGGAAATGGCCGTCTCTAAAGGAGGAGCCATGTGTGGGGGTAAATTAATCCTGGCAGAGCAAAATGGGACACAGTGAATCAGCAACATCTTACACCTGAATCAATTTTTGATTTATTGAAGTTAGTGGAAAGCAAAATTGAGCTGAGTTTAAAACAGGCTGACAATTTGCTATCACTCATTTTGTGCTCCTATTCAAGATGAATTTCACCCCCAGAACAGTCTTGTTGAAATATTTCCAGTATTATTCAAAAAGCTAAACATGCCATGGTCATTGGGAAATACCCAACAAGTTTAAATTTTATTTTGCCTGTATATTTCTGATTAGGTTTTTATGTAAGATAATTCTGGTGCTCATTGGAAATTTTTAATATTTCTTCTTGCTGTCAAAGATATCAAACCTTGATTGTACGCTCCAATTGACTGTCAGTGTAAGTGCAGTAATTTAAAGAAGTGCTTATTGATGCATTTAAGGGCAATCTCATTGCTTTTGCTTTAGGCAGATCTGAGCATTTTCAGCAAGAAGCTGAGATTCACCTTTCAAAGCCAACCAGAAATACCAATGAATAATTTGTTAAATTGTAATTGCACATTAACATATACTATGTCAGATTGATATAAATTTACCAAAAGTGAGCCTCTGTTCTGTCACACTTGAATCTAGCCTTGAGTGCAAAAATGAACTTGAGTTTTTGTTGACTGTTGCTTTTATGCACCATCTCACAACTACACCTTCAAAATATCCACATATATAAACGTCAAGTTTTCAGTTTTCAATAAAAAAGGTAAAACGTGTCTACAGGTTGATATACAAGGTACAATATGTATAGCCATCCTTTTATATTGTTATTGATACAGGAAAATTGTATGGTTTTTTACTCTTTTAGTTTATTATCAAGAAAGGCATAACCATCTATCACTAGGTTTACATCAAACTAAATTAAATTGAATAGTCCAATTTTGCAGAAACATTGAATGTAGGTTATGCGGAAATTTAGTTCTTAATTTTATACATTGGTTGCCTATCCAACATCAAATCAACATTTTGTGATGTTGCATAAATATTTGTTATTCTTGCAGTGACTCATTGTAACATCTACATAAAGCTGTGGCTAGTTCTCATTTAGAATGCTGCATTCAGTTCTGGGCACTGCACCTCAAGGAGGATATATTGACCTTGGACGGGTTGTAGTGTAGATTCACCAAATGATAAAGTTAAAAGGATTAATTTAGGAAGACAAGTTATACAAACCAGACTTGTATTCCTGTGAGTATAGGAGATTAAGGAGCGATCATACTGAGGAGATTAAGATGATCAAAAAAATTGATAGGATAGATAGAGATAAACTATTTCCTCATGTTACCAGAACAAGAGGCATAACCTTATAATTAGAGCTTGGCTGTCTAAGGGTCAGGGATCACTTCTTCACACAAAGGATGATCGACATCTAGAACTCAAGATCTCACAAAAGCTGTTGAGGTGATCAGTTGCAAATTTAAAAAAATTAAATTGCTGGATCTTTGTTAGGCAAGTGTTCTAGATGTTATGAAACTAAGGTGAGTAGATGAGTTAAGCTGTATCTAATTGTGCGGCAGAACAGGCTTGAGAGACTGAATGGCCTATTCCTGTTCTGCATAAAACTGAACCATACAGAGTGCACTTCACTAAATGCTCTATACACTCTCATCAGTAATGGTTAACCTAGGCATCATTGAAATCAAGTGATGAAAACTAACTGAGGGTTCTCATTCTTGGCTGCTATCACAGCTGCAAAGAGTGCATTACTAAGAATAAACTTAGCTGTAGCTGCCCCAATGGTCAAAGAGGTGGCTGAAATTCACATTGCTGGAAATCAATTTGAGTCTTTCTCTCTCACTGCCCTAGAGAAAGGAATGTTAAATTAAAATCTGGGCTTGTGAAAAAATATTTTTCAACTGAGCTATATATGCTAAATGATTGCTGTAAGTACAGTATATTCAGCAGCATAAAATGTCTGCGTGTCCTCTGCTGTAACACAGATGAATCGTGCAATTAATTTCACACTTATTACACATCTTTTCCATTAATGACTAAAATAATAGTTCCTTTAAAAGGTATGCATTGTTGCAGGGTTAAAAACCTAGATTACTGAAAAAAGAACAACCTAAATTATTATGTCACAACTTAATTTCATCGAGTTCTGCTCATATCAAATGCTATCAATACCTCATACTTCAGTAAGCTCACAATCCTCGATTTCAGCATATTGTAGTTAGAATTGTTCATTATACATAGAAATGCAAGTAACTGTGGGGAGTCGAGGATGTATTAGAAACAGGCAATTCTTTTTGTACTCATAAAGTATTTTATTTTACTCGAAAATGTATGGCATTGCTTGCCACCACCCTAATTAAATTCCAGTCAGCCAGTCAGGTAAAGGACTTGTGGGAGGTTTTGTGATGAAATGGGTAACGCTCATGCCTCTGAGTCAGAGACTCCATCTTTGATCCCACCCCAGGACGGCCAAGGAAGGTGCATTCATAACGCAGCTGAACAAATTTATTATCTACCTGCTCATCCTTCCAACATTCACCGATGGCAGGTGGTAAGAACAGGAAAGGCTCCTGGTCAGCCATGTGATGGAAAGAAGCTTCTAGCATCAGTATTCATTGCTCCAGACTATCAAGTTCATGTAACCACAGCAACTCGGACTTACTACCACCAAAGAACTTATGCTGTTTGTTATTCTCTATTATATTGCATATTGCATATTATTGATGGTTTCATACACTGGAGAGCGGGCTCCCTGCACCCCAGTATAAATTTCAGAAACAAACCACCATAGTTTAATCAGCTGCCACAGCTCTAATGTTTCAGCCAGTGGTTCTTTAATTAGTATGAGGCAGAACTTGCGTCAATCTCCAGGAGGAAGTCCTGCCCCATCAAGCTGCTGGCCAATCAGATCAAGCCGCTCTGCATCAAACCAGGATCTGTGCCACATCAGGATTGATGTTCATTGCCAGTATTACAGGAGACCCTGGAGGAAGAGGAATCATGGATGCTTGTTGGAGCCTGGTGGGAAAGCCGTAATGATGGGGTTATGAAGGAGCATGTTTGACTGGGCAGAGGGAGGGGAGGGCCTCTGATTGGCACAGAGGACAAGAGCTGTAGACCCCTCCTCCTTTTTACTGATCAGTAGCTTGCAAGACTACATCTGCCAGGTTACATCTTGGGTACAGGCGTCTCCTGCTGCCCATTACAATGGAACAGTGGTGAGATGAGGCTATTAATTGGATATCACTTGTAGATTTTAGGTGCTCAATTAGATCAAGGTAGGCATCACACCAAATGCTTTGCGCATCACCGATAAGATTGTGGCCGGAAGGATGTTTGGCAGATGAGTGATGGGCATGTCACCAATGGCACGATGTCCTTATTTACTGGTTTCTGCACTTGTGGGTGGCCTGTAAAATTCAGCTCTGTACATTTTGCGTTGTAAGAAGTTTCATAACACCAGGTTAATGTCCAACAGGTTTAAGAACATAAGAAATAGGAGCAGGAGTAGGCCCCGCCATTCATTAAGGTCATGGCTGATCTGAAGTGGATCAGTTTATTTGGTAGCAAAATCCAGCGCACAGACAAATTCAATTTATGTTCCAGCTTCATGTAGCCTTTCTGGTCCTCTTAATGGATAAGTAAAATTCAAGGCAAAAATGTTGCTATTCCCATTGCCACCATTATAAGGAAATGTGTAAAGTCTTCAGTGTTTGAACATTTTGGCACATTGCTCTTCTTACTTAACAGCTTGAAAAAGAAGAAAAAAAATATATGTTGTTTTGCTTTCAGTATATTAAAAACTATCACTGACATAGTAGATTTAGGTATGTTGACTGGTCATGTGTGCTTTGCAAACATTTCATGTCAATCTGGCGATTATTATCTTGTTCTATTCCTCTGAACTACAGTTAATTATGCAAAGTACAATGTTAATTGGCGCTCTTTACAAAACAAAATTGCAGGACTGCTAATGTTTATTGTACTGTTTATGGCTCAAAAATATTCATAGCATCATCTCCATTTTCACGGGTGTTCAAATTGTAGGTTCACTGAAGACTATGCAGGGAGAGGGGAAATGGGCCACCACCAAAGGGACAAGCAGGTAGTCGGGGGGCTCCCTTAATGCATCCCAGTCTCCAATCATCATTCAGCTTTGAATACTGAAGAGTGTGATGATTCATCTGAGGAATGCAACCAGAGGCAAGTCCCTTGGGCCACAGATGGCTCAGCCAGACAGGGAGGAAGGATGGGGGGAGAGCGGAGGGACGGTACAAGGAAGGCTAGATGAGCAATAGTTAGAGGAATAGACTGGCCTTTCTGCAACTGCAGCTGTGAAGCCAGGATGGTGTGTTACCTCCTTGGTGCCAAGGTCAAGGATGTCAATGAGTGGCTGCAGAACACCCTGAGGGGATGTGCCAGCAGCAAGTAGTTGTGGTCCACATTGGTACAAATGACTTTGGCACAAAATGTGGTCCTGCAGTCAGATTTTAGGGACCCAGATCAGAAATTCACAAACACGACTTAAAAAGTAGTCATATCCAAATTACCCCCAGTGTCTCATGTAAGTGAGCATAGAAATAGGAAGATGAAGCAGATGAATGCTTGGCTGGAAAGAAGGTACAGGAAGGAAGACTATTCTTAATTAGCCTTCGTTGGTAGTCATTCCGATCCATTTTCTCCTAAAATGCTCTGAGGTCAGAATCATGGCACTAAACAGCTACAGCGTGGCCAGCACAGCAATATTGTGGGGCCTGCTTTCTTCAAATTCTGACCCTGGCCTGCTTATAAAGTCCAGCTCCAAAGTATGTTTCTGCCATTTCTTTCTTATCCATTATAATGTCTCGTGTCTCTGCCCCCTAAGGGGCACACATTTATTTTCACTGATCTTGTATTTTGCATTCCTACAGAAGCATTTACAATCTTTTAAAATATATTTTGCCAATCCATATTCTTTTTCTCTTTCCTTATCAATTTATTTATTAGGAAGCATTGGTTGGACTAGGAGATTACAGGGACTAGGAACGTCTGAAATGTGGAGTTTTTTCAAGGAGCAGCTACTGTGGGTCTGTGATAGGTATGTCCCTGTCAGGCAAGGAGGAATTGGTAGGGCTAGGGAACCGTGGTGCACAAAAAAAGTTGATTTGTTGGTTAGGAAGAAGAAGGAGGCTTATGTTCGGATGAGGCTTGAGGGCTCGGGTAGTGCAGTAGAAAGCTTTAGATTGGCTAGGAGGGAGTTGAAGAGGGAGTTAAGAAGGGCTAGAAGAGGGCATGAGATGACTTTGGCTGATAGGATTAAGGAGAATCCTAAGGCGTTCTATAGGTATGTCAAGAACAGAAGGTTGGTTAGGGCAAGATTAGGGCCAGTTACAGACAGTAGGGGGAAGTTGTGTGTGGAACCGGAAGAGATTGGAGAGGCATTGAACCATTATTTCTCTTCGGTGTTCACGCAGGACGATATGAATGTAACTGAGGAGGTCACTGGGGTGAAGGGGTGTAAAATAGAAAGTATTGTAGTTGATACAGAGGATGTGTTGGATATTCTAGATGGGTTGAAAATAGATAAGTCCCCTGGTCCAGACGGGATTTACCCTAGGATTCTATGGGAGGCAAGAGAGGTGATTGCAGAGCCACTGGCTCTGATCTTCAGGTCGTCGTTGGTCTCTGGTATAGTACCGGAAGATTGGAGGACAGCGAATGTTGTCCCATTGTTTAAGAAGGGGAGCAGAGACTTCCCTGGGAATTATAGACCAGTGAGTCTTACTTCTGTAGTGGGCAAGGTTTTAGAAAGAATTATTAGGGATAGGATTTATAGTTATTTGGAGAGTAATGAATTGATTAGAGATAGTCAGCATGGTTTTGTAGCGGGAAGGTCGTGCCTTACTAACCTTAGTGAGTTCTTTGAGAAGGTGACCAAAGAGGTGGATAGGGGTAAGGCAGTAGATGTGGTATATATGGATTTTAGTAAGGCGTTTGATAAGGTTCACCATGGTATGCTTCTGCAGAAAATGCAGATGTATGGGATTGAGGGTAGTCTAGGAAATTGGATCAGGAATTGGTTAGCAGATAGGAGACAGAGGGTGGTGGTTGATGGTAATTATTCATCATGGAGTTCGGTTACGAGTGGTGTGCCTCAGGGATCTGTTTTGGGGCCACTGCTGTTTGTAATCTTTATTAATGATCTGGATGAGGGTATAGTTGGGTGGATTAGTAAGTTTGCTGATGACACCAAAGTCGGAGGTGTGGTAGATTGTGAGGAAGGGTGTCGAAGTTTGCAGGGTGACTTGGACAGGTTGCAGAGCTGGGCCGCGAGGTGGCGGATGGAGTTTAATGCGGAGAAGTGTGAGGTAATCCATTTCGGTAGGAATAACAGATGTGTTGAGTATAGGGCTAACGGGAGGACTTTGAATAGAGTGGAGGAGCAGAGGGATCTAGGTGTATGTGTACATAGATCCCTGAAAGTTGGGAATCAAGTAGATAAGGTTGTTAAGAAGGCGTACGGTGTCTTGGCGTTTATTGGTAGGGGGATTGAATTTAGGAGTCGCAGCGTCATGTTGCAACTGTACACAACTCTGGTGCGGCCGCACTTGGAGTACTGTGTGCAGTTCTGGTCCCCACATTACAGGAAGGATGTGGAGGCTTTGGAGAGGGTGCAGAGGAGGTTTACCAGGATGTTGCCTGGTATGCAGGGGAGGTCCTATGAGGAGAGACTGAGGGATTTGGGGTTGTTTTCACTGGAAAGAAGGCGGCTAAGAGGGGATCTAATAGAAACATATAAGATGATTAGAGGTTTAGATAGGGTGGATGGTGATAGCCTGTTTCTTCGGATGGAGAAAGCTAGCACGAGGGGGCATGGCTTTAAATTAAGGGGGGGTAGTTATAGGACGGATGTCAGGGGCAGGTTCTTTACCCAGAGGGTGGTGAGGGACTGGAATGCCCTGCCTGCTGCAGTTGTAAATGCGCCTAGTTTGGGGGCGTTTAAGAGATTGGTGGATAGGTTTATGGACGAAAAGGGATTGGTTTAGATTAGTGGGTCAATGTTTTTTTTTAAAATAAGACTGGTCGGCGCAACATTGTGGGCCGAAGGGCCTGTTCCGCGCTGTAATGTTCTATGTTCTATGTTCTATTTGTTATCCTTGCTGAATTCAAAAAGCATCCTAATTCTCAATCTTTGCTTACTCTTTTTGGCAACATTGTAAATCTCCTCCATTAATCTAATACTATCTTTAACTTCTCCTGTTAGCCATAGTTGGACTTGACCAGTAAAGAGAGAAAGGAGATGGTTTCAGAATATAGAGTGATTCCTGACCTTTGAATCCTCCTTCCTCCTGTGAAAAGAGTCCTGACCTGGACTTGCTGCCAGCCCTTTTGGGAATACTGAGATATTTACCAGCAAGATTATTTTGCTGGAAATTTCATCAGGGCGATTCCTCCGTCACTGTCAATATTCCCCCTGACATATAGTGAGAAGCCCATTTATCTGAATTCACAGTGACGGAACAGGAGCAGTACTGCGGAAATTTCTGGTCCATGCTTTAATTCATAGCATGATAGTATTCAATATTCCATATTGCCATTGTGCCCTTTGTTGTACCCCTATTTGTAATCATGTACTAAATTAGGGCAAAATATGTTTCCAAGTTCAGAACTCAAACAAATTAGAAATGACTGCCAATTGCTCAGTAACCCCTTCAGTGTGGGTCCTGATGGAGATGCTTTAAAAAGTACATTTCACACAATTAGTACATGCATGCAAGGTATGCCGTTATTCTTTCTCTCTCCAGTCATTTCAGAAATGTCAAGGTTTTCTTTTCACAAAATTACTTAATATTTTTAAAGGAACTGTGTTCTAGTCGCCACTTACTGGACTGCCAGTCGTGAAGCCTGGACTAATAATTCACCGTGGGAGATGATTGATTTAAAGTAGTAGATACGGAATTAAAAAGTTGCTATCTGTAATGGTGATCATGTTACTATTGGTTTTTTTTTACAATAACCTATCTGATTCACTGATGTCCTTTAGAAAAGGAAACATGCCATCCTTGTGTAGTCTGACCTGTGGATAATTCCAGATCTACAGCAATGCAGTTCACTCTTAACAACCCTCTGAAATGGACTAGCAAGCCACTCAGTTGTATCAAACTATTACAGAAAATTAATGACTGCAGCAGTTCAAGAAGGCAGCTGAACACCACCATCTCAAGGGCAATTAGAGATGGGCAATAAATATTGGACTTGCCAGTGCACCCACATCCCGAGAATGAACTGAAAAAATACAGAAGGTACCCATATAGATTTCCTAAGTCTTTCTGTGTAGAACAGAAGCTGAGATGTTGCACTAGGTGCTGTAACTAGAAAAGAAAATGAATGAATGTTTCCTGATTTCACTTTTCGTGATTACTTTCTACTTTTTCTAGTTATTAGAAACCTGTTTAATTTCAAAGTTCCCTTATTTCGAATTTATTCTTTTTGTTTATAATTAACATGGAATAAACCCATTCCAAATTAGATTGAAACAATAACTGACAAATATTTCATTTATGTTAAAACTACATAAAGTAGGAAATGTGCCCATATGATACAAAAATGCTAAGCAAAACCCAGAAAATTAAACTTGGCTTTCAGTGCATTTAGTGTGAAACTGTATTAAAAGGAATGCTTCAATGTTTGAACTTAAGATGTTTAGATACTGGGTTAAAAGTTAATATGCATTGTAAAATGGGTGCAAATTTGACCACTTCAGCAGTGAGGCTATTTTCCATTGACACAGTGCCAAGTTCAAACAAAGAATCATTTCTAGAGCATTTAGTTGGTTTGGTCATTAAAATTTATTGCATTTATTACCTCTGTAAGACAGGTTTAGCTCATTTCCTGTCATGGAGCACACATTGAAGACTTAACTGATCTGCCCAATCATTATTTGTCAAACACATCAGGTTTTGTTCCTCCCATCCTTGTTATTTCCTCTGTATTGCTGTTCTGTTTATTTCCACAAGTCCTACACTTGAGTGTATTTAGTGCTTGGCCATCTAATAACTGGACCTGCCTAGGAGATGACAAGCACAATGGGGCTCCACTGACCTCTATCTAACTCATCCACTTCTCCAAGAATTGCCCACCTTCTAGTATCTACTTAAATGGTTCACCTCTGCCTATCCCATCCTCAACTCCAAGGTAAATTGTGATGACTCCTTTGTTATCATAACCGAGACCATCTGTTGAGTAGCGTCTTGCTTTTCCCTACTATGTTTGCCCACTAGCCCATATCTTTCCCACTTTTTAAGTTCATCGCACCCAGTTTACTCTCTTGACTACATTTCTATTAAACTGTTGACCATCCAACTCTTCTTTCTGTCCTCTTATTGGTTGACATGCATTATCCTCCACAAGTAAGTGCCTTCTTTTTCAAAACTGCTATCATCAAACTCTTCTCGAGAGAAAACCCTTGACCTCTTTGTCCCTGCAAACTAGTGTCCACTTTCTAGCCTCTCTTTCCTCTAAACTCTGAAACATGTCACTGCACCCAAATTTGTGCTCTGTCTCAAAAGCAAAATGCCGTGGAAGCTGGAAATCTGAGTTAATAACAGAAAATGTTGTTAATATTTATCAGGTCTGTGGGAGCGATGTTTCAGTTCTGTGACCTTTCATCATAACTGTACAGACTTGTTTTTATGTGGCAAGAATTTAACCTGACTCAAAAACATCTGAACAAGGGCATGGACAACCCTAACTAAATTTCAGTAATTCAGCTCCATCTCAGCCAGACCCAGTTCAACCCTTCACCTGAGTTTGTCTTCCATTTCCTTGTGGTTATTACTTCCTTATAATAGAAATTCACAATGTTCATTGTAAACATGAACAAAATGAAACCAAAGGAGGTAATGATGACTCCAGATTAGGGTAATATGTGACATCAGGTAATGATCATCTCTTTGGTAAATTAATCAATCCACGGGCTATCAACTCAAACAATTCATGATGGATGACCATCTATTTGAGCAATCTTGGACATGAGAAACTTTACTAATCAATAGTCATGCTCTTTATGGGTTCAATACAGTTTTGGATAAGTTGGGGGGTTTTTTGCTTTAAAAATTATTAATGTACTTTTTTTTAATTTTATATTTTATCAACTGTTCATTTCCCTTCAGTTGCACTATCCCTTTTTGTGCACCCTTTTTCACACCTCTACTTAACAATTTTACCTTGTATAAAAGTGGATGATTAACACCAATAATGCTGGAATTATTGGACACTCTTTAGGAAAGCAGTTGATCTCCAAAATGTGCGCAGATTAATAATGAAATATACATTGTATTTCTGATGCTCACAGGTTTTTTTATCCAGGGCATTTCAGTTTCCCTTTTTAAAGTTAACCTTCTATTTTATATTACAAGCAATAGGCCTAAAAAAAAATTCTGATAAGGAACAAGATGCAGGGCAGCACAGTGGTTAGCACTGCTACCTCACAGCAGGAGGGACCTGAGTTCAATTTGAGCCTCAGGAGGAATGTGTAGAGTCTCCCTGTGCCTATGTGGGTTTCCTCTGGGTGCTCTGGTTTCCTCCTACATTCCAAAGATGCACAGGTTAGTTGGAATGGCCATGCTAGACTGCCCCTTAGTCTCAAGAGGATTAGTAGGGTAAACACATGGGGTTATGGGTACAGTGCCTGGGTGGGATTGTTGTTGGTGCAGGCTCAGTGGGCTGAATGGCTGCCTTCTGTACTGTCGGGAATCGATGCTTTAAGTTAGTTAATCGCTATTTTCTGGGAATTCAATGTGACAATCATCTGAAGGTCAGCATCTTAGCCAGGGGACCTAACTGTGGTGTGTATTAATAATGTCTCATTTAGGACTTTAGAAGAGCAACATTGGCAGGAATTAACGGTTGAAGAACTGTAAAATCCTAACATAAATAAATTCCGTGCTTCATAGCACCCAAAAGGATTTTCAATTTATCAAGCTTTTGAAAAGTTTAAACAATGCAAACTATATATAATAGCTTAACTGCAAAGGAATGGAATAACTGTTTCCATGACAAAATGCTTCATTTTTAAAAGCTATGATTGTGGTGGTGTGTTGTAGATCACTCGGAGGCTGTGGCAACATTCACTGTTATATGTATGTGTCAAATGGAGCTATGGATAGTGATGGTAGAGGCTCCAATTTTCTTTTCATCACATGGCTGGCCAGAAATTTCTTCCACTCTTACTGCCTGTCATTGGCATGTGTTATGAGGATTTGCAGGTTGATGCTCAACCTCTTTGGCCACATTGTTATGAACACACTTTCCATGGCCATTAAGTTCTGAGGTGGGACTCAAACTCAGAATTTTTAACTCAGATGTGAACTACCCAGTGCACCATGAGGTCTCCAGAACAAGCTCGAGGAAGACACAAAAGACTGTGAAGACTAAAGTGAAATTATCCACTTTAGTAGAAAAATTGGGAAGGCAGAATATTTTTTCAATAGCCAAGTGTCTATAAAAGTTCCTGTTTACATGATTTAGGGACCTTTGTCAATGAATGACAAAAAGCTAACAGGCAGTTAAAGCAAGCAATTAGGAAGACAAATCGTATGCCTCAATTGAACCTGCCTCCACCACACATCCAGGCGAGTTTTCCAGCCCTGACCTCATTGTGTGAAAGTTTCTTCTTGTGTTGCAAAACACTTTAAATCAGCTCCCTCCCTTTCTCGATACTTTTACGAGCAGGAATAGTTTGGCACAGTGGTTAGCACTACTGCCTCACAGTGCCAGGTACCCAAATTTGATTTCTGGCTTGGGTCACTGTCTGTGTGGCGTCTGCACATTCTCCCTGTGTCTGCATGAGTGTCCTCTGGGCACTCTGGTTTCCTCCCAGAGTCCGAAAGTCATGCTGGTTAGGCACATTGGCCATGCTATATTCTCCCTTAGTGTACACAAACAGGCACTTGAGTGTGACGACTGGGGATTTTCATAGTAACTTCATTGCAGTGTTAATGTAAGCTTCCTTGTGACACTAATAAATAAAATTTAAAACAAAACTTTCTGCTCTGTCCAACCCCATTGTGATCCTCTAATCAAAGTTGTCAGACCAACCATTCTGAGCTGTATTCCCCACACTTTGAACTTTTCAGAAGTCCCATCGCTATGGTTACCATCAAACGTCAGATCATTTCCAGGAATAGCCAGACACCTTGGCCGAAAAGCAATTATGGCCTCATTATTTCCCCATTAGCAATTGGGTAGATTCTCTCTTATCTTCACACTACCTATAATCAAATACCATTAGCTGAAATAAAAAAAGCTTTTTTTTATTAAATGCAATGAATGAAATGTCATATTTAACACTTCAATTTCCTATACTTCCAACAGTTGCAGCAGTTCATATTTTATATTGTACAGCCCTCTAAGTCGTTCATTTTAATAAATAGCAACACTTTTTCACACTAAGGGCAGTGGAAATCTGGAATTCACCCCTCCAAAAGGCCAAGGATTGTGGGTCAATTGAAATGAGATCAGTAGATTTTTGTTGGGCAGAGGTATCAAAGAATATAGAACAAAGGGATATGAAGTTGAGTAAATGGAGCCTGATCTAATTGAATGGCAAAATAGGCTGATTAAAGAGCTGAATGTTCCAAATACACTTCATAGAATCTTGAGAGTGCAGAAAGAGCCCATTTGGCCCATCCAGCCTGCAGCAACAACAATCCTACCTAGACCCTATCTCTGTAATTCTGCACATTTACCCTGCTCATCCCCCGAACTAAGGGTCAATTTAGCATAGCCAATCAACCAAACCCACACATCTTGGGAAGCACAGTGGCACAGTGGTTAGCACTGCTGTCTCACAGCGCCAGGGACCCAGGCGCAATTCCGGCCTTGGGCCACTGTCATAATGGAGTTTGCACATTCTCCCCGTATCTCCGTGGGTTTCCTCTGGGTGCTCTAGTTTCCTCCCACAGTCCAAAGTTTAGGTTGATTGGCCATGTAGATTGATCCTAATGTCAGGGGATTAGCAGGGCAAATATGTGGAGTTAGAGGAATAAGGCCTGAATGAGCTTGTAGTTGGTGCAGAATTGATGGGCCAAATGACTGCCTTCTGCACTGTAGGGATTCTATGATCTTTCCATCAGCAAATTTAGCTGGAGTATATTAAGTAAATAATTTGGAATAAACATTCCTTCCTTGTAAATCCCTTAAATATCACAAAAATTTTCTAATATAATATGCATTTTATGGTAATCTCAATAATAACCTATATAAAATGATTATCTATATAAAATTATGTCCATACATTTTTTTAACGTGTTTTCAGTGTTTCTACTAGGAGAGGACTGCAGTCACCAAGTAGTCTGCTGAATAATATTTGAGTTTTTGCACAATCATTTCTCTAGTTCTAACCCACCCGCCAACAATGGATAAATGTAGTCTGATGTCCACCGCCACTGCCACCCCCGTCTGATCTACTCTCCACTAGCATCAACAAGGGTTAAAAACAGGCAGCATGGTAAACATGCACCTGACCTGCTCATCATTGCCAGGTGGGTTAGGGTAAAATCAGAGTTCATGTGGGCAAATTAAGCAAGGATTGAGGTAACATATTTAATTGTGAATCTAAATTATTGCTTTTAATGAATGTATTACTCTTACAAATTACCCACAGCTTTGCTCCTGGTAAATTAGACAATGCAGTGTCTTTTTAAGGAAAGGAAACATATCATGTAACATTCATTGTTATTCTGCTCACCTCTTTAAGATAGTATAGTCTAATTGCCAATAAATGAACACAAAGTGAAGTCAGAGTTTGATTGTTCTCCAGACTGCTGGTCATCAGCTGCCTTTCTCCCTCTTTGTTTATAATTCAGATTAATAAAATCATTCAGGGAATATAGATTGTGTCAATTAAGATGCTAGGATATTTGTATATTGCAAATTACTGCTTTTGTTTCCATTTTTTAAGTGCAATGGGGCATACAATAGATTGCAAGTGGATTCCAGATGTATTGTTTTCATGTTATTGTGGATAATTTAGTAATTAAACTATAACAACCAATAGAATATCAGCCTCACAACCCTTTTTTTGGTTTCTGAGATAGTTGATTAAAAGTGACAAGCCCTGGAATGAAATTGTGAGTACTAATATACAAACACATAACAAATTCATCTGAAATCATATTCTGCTGTTTCAGTGAAAGTGCTGACATGTTTATTTTAAAGTGGTAACAGTGTGCTAAAAAAAAAGAGAGAAATTTCAGGAGAAATTTTACATAAGCATCCTACAACATAATTGCAGACCATCATTCTGCCTGTAAATAATGTGTGTTCAAAAAAATACAGCAGAATTTTTGAATTCAAACTTCCCCAACTCCTTCCCCTCCCACATTGAATGACAAGGTCAGTATTCCTTACTTCTTTAGTTTTAAAATGCTAAAACAAATCATAGCATAAACTAAGCAATTAACCTATCTTTCCAACTGATTATATGTTTGAAGAGATTCTAGACAAATTCATTCCCAATGCAAAGTCACGCGTATTGGAAACGTTATCACAAAATATATAGAAACTGTTGTAAAAATCATTAGTGCCGTTATTAGCAAATAGAATCATTGTGTTTGTTCATTAGGAACTTGGCATTCCACCATTAGATTCTAATTTACCAATAACTGATGTGTCTTGCACCATCTTGACACACACACATTCAGCAGCCGCTCATCAGGCCCATTGCCAAGAAACAAGCCTTTCTTTCATTAAATTCTTGGTACTGAGATCCTTCATCACAAACTCAAGAGACAATTATCTAAGTTAAAGCTGCTGCTTTTGTTTTCGAGGAGTATTGCCTATGTTATTCCTGCAAGCCGCTTCTGTCATTTTGCTTTGCTTTGTTTTTGACAAATTTGTTCTGATGAATGTACAGAATGTCACTTCTGAGAAATGTGAGTCGAGTAGTGCGGGAATTACAGATTATCAGTCTTGTACCTGTATGACGTTTCAATTTCCTATGTGAGTTATCATTGTTGTTTCTTGTATGAAATCGCTAAGTTAGCACTATAGGCATTTAATGTTTTTAATTAAATGAAATGACCCAAGTCACATCATCAGGAGAGTATTCAATCAAACTTGACACCAAACCACATGAAAGATGTTAAAACAAGTAACCAGATGCTTGGTCAAGGAGATAAATGTTGAAGAGCATCTTAAAAGAGGAAAGTGAGGTAGTGTTATGGAGACATTTAGGAAGGAATTCCAAATCTTGGAACCTAAAATTAAAGACATGGCTGCCAGTAGTGGAGCGATGAAAATTGGGTTTGTGAGAGAGGCCATAATTGGAAATAGAGCAGGGACTTACTGGGCTGGAGAAGGTACAAGATAGAGAAGGACAAAGTGTGAAGACGTGAAAATAACAATGAAAACTTTGTTTTGTTGTGTGTCCTTAATGACCACTAAGAGGTTTGTGGAAATTTCCTATAATTCACTCAGGATACACATAGGCAACTGTGGAAAAACTTTACCCTGAACAACTTGGAATGGATTTGAATCCAGGTCCAAATGAATTTTAGCTTGATATGCTACCCAGCCATAGTTAAATATTAATTGGCTTTCTAAAATTCAATTGGACATATCACTTTCCAATTAAGTAATTAAATGAGAGAGCGTATTTTCTGCATTAGTTGAAAGACACCTAAAATATAAGCAATGTTTCAATTTATACTGTGGTAAAGGCCTTCATCAGTTGAAAGGAATGTTTACTGTGATGTTCATTTTGTAAATTATGCATGAGAAATTCATTTAAGATTCCACACCATTCATTTTATTCTCACAGGGAATGCACAAAATATCTTGGACATTTTGGTTTGAATTACATTTTCACAGGATTGTTGGAAATTTGAGTAGTGGCATGGTTATTTTCAAGAAGTCGTGTGGCAGGAAATTACCTCGCAGTTTGACTACCACCAATTACCTAAACTGCACTTGGGCATTTCATTGGTAGAAATATGCATGGACAGCTTAGAAAGGATGAAGTTTTAACTGATCTATTGTATGAAGTGAATATAAATGGATTTAGCTGTTACCATCCCCATGGCCCTTAACACCAAGAACATAGATCATTAAAAAATCATGACACAGATACAGAAAATAGTTTAAAGGTCTAATGGAATGTTGATTTTTATATCTAGAGGATTAGAATACAAGGGGGTACAAATCATGCATCAACTATACAAAAGCCTGGTTGAACCACAGCTGAAGTACTGTGAACAATTCTGCGTACCAGAACTTAGTAAAGATATATTGACCTTAGAAGGCGCGTGGTCTAGTTTTACTCAAATGACAGCTGGACTCGAAGGATTAAATTATAAGGAGAGATTACATGACTAGGGTTGTATTCCCTGGAAGAAGGCTAGTGTGATTTAATTGACGTTTTTAAGATATTAATATGTCCTGCAGCTGCTGATTAAATAGTTAAAACATTAGTTTCATAACCTGATGGAAAACTGAGTTTAAGGGGGAACTCCTCTGCAGGTAACTGGATAATTAGGTTCTGTCTTGCCATTGTGAGGAAATCAATATATTTCTGAGTCCCAGATTATTTCTTTTGGCTTTTTTCCTGTATCTACCCTAATTGAGAACTCATCACTTATTGCTGCTGCATTTGCTACACTTCTTTAGATGGACATACGGTTGGATGAAGAAGAGCAGCAGCAGCTGCCCTGAAAAACCAGCCTGATCCTTTACATGCAAAGAAGGCCCCAGAGCTCACTGGGCTGCTTCTACCACCATTGTAACACAAGCACCTGTGCCACCCTCAGCTAAAACTGAGACTTCATACATGTTTGCATAACTTTTACATGTGGAGTAGTTTTTGAATTATCAATAAAAGTTAGTGCTATAAAATTCTAATTTGCACTCATTAAGAATCTGTTTAATAGTTGTGGTTACATGTGAAAATATAAATGGAAGTTAACAGATTGTAACTCGTATTTGGGATAGTATGCCTACCTTTTGGCAGCTGGCAGAATGAATGTGGACTTCTGATCAATTAATGCACATTTAAATGAAAACAAGTCATTTGTATATAGTCATTTATGTACAGGCAGTTGCACTATATATATATGATATACACTCAAGATTGACTCCAGTTGAATGGCACAGAATCACAAGAGTGATTGACTGCCATAAATATAGCTTAGCTTAACGATCCACTCTATTTCACAGCTTAAATAACACATTAAATGTAGAAAGCCAAAGTAACAAAATATGACTGCAACATAATGCCAAGTTGAGCTGCAGCTTCAAGTCTTACATAACATATGAAAGAGACAAGGCTGCTTTGTTGATGAATTGTATTTACAGTTGCAACGTCTGAATATGTTTGGCAGAGAGCTGGCCATATTGTGTTCCATAGAATAACTGGACAAAATCAGAGATGTAACCTAGCCTTCTTTTGTACTTTGGTTCTGGCCAAGTGCTGGAGTTCAGGTGTTTCTCATGTGTTGATGCAGACTCGATGGACAGCAGGGCCTCTTCTGTGTGTATGATTCTGTGAAGTTTCAACCATGAGGAAAGGTGAAGCTTTGAAGCTTTTTCTCACCATTAGGAATAAACAGAGCAAATTTTGACTGGAAGAAAAGGAGGCCAAAGAAACAATACTAATTGGAGGAAGTAGAAACAGAGGATTAAGGTGAGGATAGGCTTTTTTGGCCTGGGACGTGAATGTCGCTGGCAAGGGCAGCATTTGTTGCCCCTTCCTAATTGCTCGAAAAGGCAATAGTGAGTCACAAAATTAACTGCAACAGTTTAAAACCAATATTTTTGTTCAAGATCCAGTAAAATCAAGAAAGCTTCATGACATAAGCAACACCTTAAAGTACCTTGTTAATTCTTTTATTGGTATTATAGTAACATATTTTGCACACAGGTATTAGTATAGGACTACAAATAGGAAATCAACTATTTATATTCTGTAAAAATGTTGTTGCTACATTTGCAACCAGAGCAACCTGATTATTAGCATGCAGGTTTATGCACCACTTAACCAGTGGGAGTAAATATTACCAAGAGATCTCCTGTATGCAAGATGAAGGTCCCAATTTAGGATTACGCAGTTAACGCTTGGGAACTCCTTTTGCAGTTGTTGATTAAGACTGCTCAGTTGCACCCCAACAGCAGGTGGGAAGAGAGTGCTGGAATAAATGTGCCATTCATCCATTGTTATAGCCTCCTTAGGTTATAATCTGAAACTTTAATGCTCCTTGAAGATTTCTTTATAAATTCACCTGTTCCGCTCTTATTTCAACAGTTCTCTTTTTCAAGATTCAGCTATGCAATGTATTTAATTCAGGGTTCAAGAACTTAGTGACTTGAACTCTGAATTTCAACACAGTTTGGTGCAAATGTAAAGTGTTGCACATGATGTTGAAATATCTCAATCATAGAATCCTTACAGTACAGAAGGAAACCATTCAGGCAATCAAGTCTGTATCGACCATAATCTCATCCAGGCCCTAATCCCACACATTTGCCCTGCTAATCCCCCTGTCTCTAGGGTCAATCCACCTAACCCACACATCTGGATCCCTGGCGCTGCGAGGCAGCAGTGCTAACCACTGCACGCCATGTCATCCCTCAAGATGAATCAGAGAGAGACAGAGCTAAGGATAAAACTGAAAATAGATAACTAGATGCTCGTATGTGCAGCCAATGCAAAACAGCAATTCTTCCATATTTTAGCCACCTTGGTAGACAATAGCAATGCATACCCACCTGCTTCATTGACTTGTTACAGGAGGCAGCAGGTTCCTGTGAATGCTTGACCCTTCTGAGGCACTGCTGCTCCCATATGTCAAGAGAGCTGACCCTCTGTAGACCCTGTGATGGAGGTCTCTTCTTCTTCCAGCTGAAACTCTATCCATCCCCTATGCATGTGCCTTAGGAAAAGGGCAGTTGGTAGTGTTGTTCCTTGTACTGTTGCTGAATACTTAGAAGATTGAGATGTGATCTTGTTGAAACATACAACATCCTGAGGGTTCTTGACAGGTTCAATGCTGAAAGGTTTTTTCCCCTTGTGGGAGAAACCAGAACTGAGACTCACAGTTTAAAAATAAGTGGTCTCCCATTTGAAAATGAGTTGAGTGAATCTTTGGAATTCTCTTTCCCAGAAAGCAGTGGAGGCAGAATCCAATAATTTTTTAAGGCAGAAATAGATTGATTCTTGATGAACAAGGGAGTCAGAGACTATCAAAAGTAGATGGAATGTGGAATTGAGGCCATAGGCAGATCAGTCATGAGCTTATTGAATGGATGAGCAGGCACGAGGAGCTGAGTGGCCTAGTCCTCCTCATTTGTGCATTTGTTGGCAGAGTGGTTAGCACTACTGCCTCACAGTGCCAGGGACCCGGATTCAATTCCCAGTTTGGGTCACTGTCTGTGTAGAGTTTGCAAGTTCTCCCCGTGTCTGCATGCGCTTCCTCTGGTGCTCTGGTTTCCTCCCACAGTCTGAAAGACAATGCTGGTTAGGTGCGTTGATCCGAACAGGAGCTGGAGTGTGGCAATTAGGGGAATTTAACAGTAACTTCATTGCAATGTTAATGTAAGTCTTACTTGTGACTAATAAGTAAATTTCTACTTTACTGTATTAGCTGCTCCCATGCTGACGTGAAGGCAACCTGGCTGGAAATGAAATTTGGGCACTTCCCAAAGTTAACAGAGTGCTGTTGTCCTACTAATGCTTGTCACAGTGAAGCTTGAGGTACAGTTGGCTGCTACAGTTATTGGACAACTGCATGAAAATGGCAATGAGTTGTGAGAGACAAAAAGCATATGATGACATTCAGAATGCACCTCATGCAGTTTACTCTGTAAATTCATTTGGCGCAAGAGAGACTATTTCTGACCTACATAAAGTGAAAGTAAGGGAAAATGCCTTATTTTTTAAACAAGTAGTTTTCTTTCCATTTGTTCAAACATGGGGCAGATGTGATGTATGACCTATAGATAAGACTTCAAGAACTTCTGCCAAGCGTATGCACAGCAGAGGCACAACACCTTCATTCTGTGTTTGGAGTGTATTCAGAAGTGAAACAAATGCAAAACCTAGTTCGTGAAGGCTAAGTAAGTCGTGCATGTTGAAATGTGAGGGATTACTTGATTTAAATGCTAACGTGAAATGCATGGAGCTGACAGCGCAGTTAATTTTACTGTAGAATTTCAGAAAAATCACACATTAGCCTGTCAACCAGGACATTGTACCATCCTTATTTTGTTATTGTTGTGAGCTCCTGTAAATCAGATTGTTGTACCTCTGCATTGCCAACAATAACTCCCAAGTTCCCCAAATTCATGAAGAGCGGGCTTTCAGAATAACAAGACGGCTGAAGATATGTTTCACAAGGCTGGGAGGGTATAGTGCAGTTTTATATGCGTATGTGCAAAGTACCTAAAGTCAGTTATCAGAAAAGCTGTGAGCTATCCCAATTCTATATTTTGCTTGCAATTAGAAAAATTGCAGAGTGGACTGGATCAAGATTGAGCTTTGAATGCAAAAATGTGCTTTAGACATTGGTTTAGTTTGCAGCTGAGTTTTATAAGTACTGCATAAATCCTACATATAAGTGTGCAAAGTTTACAGCATTTACAAAAACATAGCATTTTACATGGTATGCTATTTCCACAGAGCCCCCTCATGACAAAATTTTAGGGGGTAATTTTGAGTTTAAATGACAGTGTAAGACATGATTCAACCAGGAGAGATGTATAATCCCTTGTCTACATTATGGGTGGAATTCTCCACTCTCACCCACCCCACTGCCAGCGAGAGTGGAGAATTTGGCACTTAGCCAAAACTCCATTCCCTGCAGTGGCACTTGAGAATCTCAGCAGCGGATGAAATCAGAGGTTTTTGTCATATAACCCAACATCAAAATCACCACCTTGGCCTCTGAATACTCAACTGAACGAATGAAAGTATGAACAGTTTACAGACAGCTAACTGTACGACTGATGACATGAGGACAAAGTGTCTTCATTGACTCTTTGACTTCCCTTTTCTATTACTGAGGCAGTGCTTCATCTCCCAACTGCATTTTTCCTAACAGGCTAATCTGAGATTGGCAACTCATTTTATCAAGTCCAAGACAATCCATTAATGTACTAATACTCAGTCCCAAACAGGTCTGTTTTGTCTAGGTTAGGAGCAGAAGTAGGCAAATTCAACCTTTTGAGCCTGCTCCACTATTCAATCAGATCATGACTGATTTCTTCCTAGTCTACCTCCCCACCTGTCCCCCATATCCCCTTATCCCTTTTTTGCATTAGAAATAAATCTATCTCTTTACATAGAACATAGAACACTACAGCTACAGCACTAGAACTTTCTTGAAACCATGCAATGATTCAGACTCCACCGCGCTATGCGGCAATGAGTTCCACAAATTCACCACTCTCTGCGAGTAGTTCCTCCCTATTTCAGTTTTAAGTCTCTGAATCTGTATCTGTGACCTTTTGTTCTAAATTGCCCATAAGAAGAAATATCTGGCCAACATTTACTTCATCAATCCCTTTTGAAATTTTATATACTTCAACATGGTTAGGCTGGAAAATTGGGCAGAGAAATGGCAGATGGAATTTAATCAGGACAAATGTGAGGTGATGCGTTTTGTTGACCCAATATAAGATAAATGGCAGAACCATCAGGAGCATAGGCAGACAAAGAGATCTGGGTATGCAAGTCCACAGATCATCAAAAATGGCAGTACAGGTGGAAAAGATGGTGAAGAAAGCCTATGGCATGCTTGCCTTCATCGGACAGGGCATTGAGTATAAAAGTTGGCAAAAAATGTGACAGTTACATGAAACATTGGTTAGGTCACATTTGGAATACTGTGTCCAATACTGGTCACCACACTGCCAGAAAGATATGGAGGCTTTGGAGAAAATACAGAAAAGTTCACCAGAATGTTGCTTGGTATAGAGGTATTAGTTATGAGGAGAGATTGAATAAACTGGGATTGTTCTCCCTAGAAAGACGGAGACTGAGGGGTGACGTGATAGAAGTTTATAAAATTTATAAGGGGCATAGACAGGGTGAACAGTTGGAAGCTTTTTCCCAGGGCAGAAATGACAGTTACAAGGGGGCACAAGTTCAAGGTAAGGGGGGGAAAGGTTCAGTTGAGTTGTGCGGGGAAAGTCTTTTACACAGAGAATGGTGGAGGTCTAGACATTGCCAAATGAGGTGGGTGAGGCAGACATGTTAGCGACATTGAAGAGAGGGATACAGGCGGTTCGTCTAGTTAGGACAACATGATCAGCGCAGGCTTGGTGGACTGAAAGACCTGTTCCTGTGTTTTACTGTTCTTTGTTCTTTTTCTATAGTAGTTAAAACAGGAAGGTAAGGTAGGCTACTTGCAACTATTATTTTAAATTACTTCTGTCAGTCATATCAGATTAATACATCATTAACTGGTGTAAAATTCAGCTATTAATTAAATGCCGGATGTGCAAACTAATTGTTTAATTTACTCCAAGTATTTATGCATTATGTATTAAATAGTATTTGTCTAAACAAATTTCTTAATGCTTTGCAAACAAATGTACAATTTGGAAACTTCTATTGTAACAATTCAACAGCAATTAGAAAGTACTATAACCAGCATGAATGTTAATGTCAGAAACCTTATTTTATAAATAACACTGTCATTGTTCTTGATGAATTAACTTAAATCTTTTGAATACATATTTAAAATGATTTATGTTTTCCTTTGAATTGTTTGTTCCATTGTTTTCCTCCAGCTAGATTTTAATACTGTTAGATTTGTGCAGATGAGCTTAATATGAGACCAGTCTTATTGTTGAGTCTGGATAACTCTTCTGCTTTTAGGTATTGCTTTTAAGTCTTTAAGGATAATGTGAGAATTTGTAATGAACTTCTGCGGCTAATATCTCAAGGGTTTTTTTTTCACTGCACCTGAATATAACCAGTAACAAAAGACCACAATTTAAATTTGCTGATCGGGGCAGTTTTTGTAATAATATTGATCGGTGCAGCGCATTCTGTACTTTTAAACTCATGTCAAGCAGAAGTGTATAGTCCTCCAGCTGTAGCATCAAGGATATTGTTTGAAGGTCAGTATTCATGTAATGGATGTTATTTATTATTTGGGGATTTCTGTACTCACATTTGGCATTGTGTAACAATATTGCCATATATTTGTTATTTCTTTCTTTGGTTCACACAGTGATTTTGCTTAATCTCTTAATGAAGATCTTGCCTGTAAAATCCACCCAGTTAATGGCTAAGGTTATGTTTTCAGTAGACCACATACCGAGACGTACGCTTGAAGTAAACCTATTTGAATGCAAACTAAAAACATAGTACAATTTCAACATAAAATAATTGCTCTTTTTTCATGTCAGTGTATAGTGAGCGCATTTTTAAGATCACGTAAGATGTCCTGGTAAACTATTTTGTATAATTATTATTAGGACTTCACTTTTCCAATACGTTTGCACTACTCACTGAACCTGAATTGGGGTTGGTTAGCTTTTATGAGACTTGCTTGTAATGGCAGTCATTTGTAAAACACAGAATTAAATTGATTTAAAATTAAAGCTACCTTTATTTGCTCCCTGAGAGATACCTCATTATGAAAATTGCTGTTATAATCGTGGGTGCTATAGAAATCTTGTACATAAGCTAATTTTCATCTTTCATGATTAGATTGCTAACACATTCTGAGTTTTTGTTATATAGACATCACACATTAAATAGGTGATTGGACAATCAGATACCAAGACATATTTCTTAAATTTAACCTGGATACATTGGGTTTTCTCTGGATGTGTCTCTGGTCTGTGACTAGGGAAAAGGTCTTGGTTTTGTATTGCTCTCAAGATTTGATGTTCTGAGTTCTGTATATTGCCACAGACACAAATTACAGGGCACAGCTCTAATGTCTTACAAGTGCAGAACACTGCAGTTTTCCCCCATCCTTTCTCTTTATTTAGTACAATGCCCCTTGCTCCTCCATAGTTTTTCTCACAGAAAATGTTCTTAAGTGGGGTGTTATGAAATCACCTCTATACAACAGGATTGAAAAAAAGATGGATTTATAATTGAAGGAGCATGCACTTCAGTGGCATTATCACCATGGAAACGAATCAAAACCGATTATCCAGTGAAAAATTGTGCTGTTAGTTATTGTGCCCCTCCCCCTTTGTCTGTATTTTTATAATGCTTATGTCCATAGGCTTTCATTTCCAAACTTATTATTTTATCTCTACTGCTAGGTGCTATTGGTTTTCTGCTGGAAGAAAATTATGTTAGATGCTCAGAGAGTCAAGCGAGTGGCTCTGCTGGGTGACAATACTGTTACATGAAGTAAGTATTAGCTTTCCATTTGAACAGCATCAACATTTTCCCTGTGTGCATGTAAATTGCCATCAGGGAGCAGGTCTGGATTATGGACAGAAGACCTGTAGACATGCTGTAGATGCATATCAGAGAGAAGGTAGAAAGTCTTCCTCACCAAACACTTCCAGAATTCAAACTGAGTAAAACACTTCTTTACTGCAGCTCATATGCTTTTACCTTGTAGGGTTTGGTACATTTGTGAACCATCAATGTACATAGTTCAATAACATTGTTCAGCAATCAGTTAGATAAGGAGTCATTGACTTGGAGCAAGAACGTAAACTGTTACGAATAATATCAGTGCTACTCTCTCCTGCTGTCATTGGATTTAGAGGCAGATTGATTAACTGAGGTTGGATCTTATTGCGCACTGAATAGAGCAAGGACCAGGAGACACTACAAAGGAGATAGGAGAGAGGAAATTAGCTTCACAGTTGGGCAGTTTTCTCTTTTTTTTAATTCTTCATGGGCTATGAGCATCATTGAATAGGCCAGCAATTATTATCATCCCTAATAGCACTTGAGCAAGTGGTAATGAGCTGCTTTCTTGAACTGCTGCAATCCATTTGGCGTAGGTAGAACCACCTGCGCTATTAGAATGGAGTTCCAGGATTTTGACCCAGTGACAGTGAAAGAACAGCAATAAAGTTCGAAAGCAAGACGGTTTGTGGCTTGGGGGGACATTTGCCAGTGGTATGGGATGAGGTGGAGGTGGTGTGCTCCCATTCTGTCTGCTGAACTTGTTTTTCTTAGAGGTAGAAGTCATGAGCCTGAAAGGTGCTTTCAAAGGAGCTTTAGTGAGTTGCTATAGTGCATCTTACACATTACTGCCACTGTGCATCAGTACTGGAGAGTGTGAATGTTTGTGAATGGGGAGCCAATCAGATGGGCCACTTTGACCTGGATGGTGTTGAGCTTTTTGAGTATTGCTGTGCCTTGTAGATATTAGAACATAGAACATTACAGCCCTTCGGCCCACGATGTTGCGCCGACCAGCTTTTTAAAAAAAACACTAACCCACTAATCTAAACCAATCCCATTTCGTCCATAAACCTATCCACAGATCTCTTAAACGCCCCCAAACTAGGCGCATTTACAACTGCAGCTGGCAGGGCATTCCAGTCCCTCACCACCCTCTGGGTAAAGAACCTACCCCTGACATCAGTCCTATAACTACCCCCCCTTAATTTAAAGCCGTGCCCCCTTGTGCTAGCTTTCTCCATCCTAGGAAAAAGGCTATCACTATCCACCCTGTCTAAACCTCTAATCATCTTATATGTTTCAATAAGGTCCCCTCTTAGCCGCCTTCTTTCCAGCGAAAACAACCCCAAATCTCTCAGTCTCTCCTCATAGGATCTCCCCTCCATACCAGGCAACATCCTGGTAAACCTCCTCTGCACCCTCTCCAAAGCCTCTACATCCTTCCTGTAATGTGGGGACCAGAACTGCACACAATACTCCAAGTGCGGCCGCACCAGAGTTGTGTACAGTTGCATCATGACGCTGTGACTCCTAAATTCAATCCCCCTACCAATAAACGCCAAGACACCGTATGCCTTCTTAACAACCTTATCTACTTGATTCCCAACTTTCAGGGATCTATGTACACAGACACCTAGATCCCTCTGCTCCTCCACACTATTCAAAGTCCTCCCGTTAGCCCTATACTCAACACATCTGTTATTCCTACCGAAATGAATTACCTCACACTTCTCCACATTAAACTCCATCCGCCACCTCGCGGCCCAGCTCTGCAACCTTTCTAAGTCTGTGGGGAGTCAAGAGGTGCGTTACTTGTTGCAGAATTCCCAGCCTCTGACCTGTTCTTGTAGCCGCAATATTTATTCCTTTAGCTGGGCTAGTTTGGTTTCTGGTCAATGGTAACCCCCAAGACATTGATAATGGGGAATTCAGTGATGGCAATGCCATTGAATGTCAAGAGAATTTGGTTAGATTCCCTCTTGTTGGAAATGGCCATTACCTGGCAATTATTGGCATGAATGTTACTTGCCACTTATCAGCCCAAGCGTGGATATTGCCCAGGTCTTGCTGCATTTGAACACAGATGGCCACAATCTCTGAAGAGTTATGAATGGTGCTGTATATTGTGTATTCATCAGCGAAGGTCCCTACTTCTGACCTTAAGATGGAGGAAGGGTCAATAATGAAGCAGCTGAAGATGCTTATATCTGTGACACTACCTGAGCAGCTGCTACAGCAGTTTCCTGGGACTGAGATGATTCAATCCAGATCAAAGTCAACACTAGCTGCTCCCAAGCTTTGAGGAGTAATTAAATAAACATTCTATCCTGTATTTACACAGATGTGGACAAAATTCTGATTTTTTAAACACTGGATTTGTAGTGACAAAAGATTTACACAAAATAATGATAAATTTGAAGTATAATAGAGCAAATAACAACCAGCATTAGAATTACACGGAAAATCATATTGTTGATTGAAAAACATGTAGCTCAAAAGCTGCAAGTGATGTTCTTCATTAGATGCATTTAACAGTTTACAAACTTATGTAGTTCTAAGAACACCGTTGTGACTCTTTCTAGTATTGAATGCCAACATAATATAAACTGGTTCAAAAAATACCTATTTTGAGGAACTATTTTCCAAAATACCACTTATGCAGCCATTCTACAGTTTGTAAATAGAATTCTAAATTACATTTTTCGTGGACCTTTCTTTCTTCATTCTGTTTTTGAAATAGATTCAATGCTCAGATCAATAACAAGGGTTGTATTTGTCATCCCTGTCTTTGTCTTAAATAGGCCATGTTTCATTTAAGTGCTATCAAAAATTAATCTTCAGTGCATTAATCCCTACCTTTGAAAAGCAATGCAGGATTTAACCAAAATATTACAATTTTCAATTTGTTCCAACAATATATATAAGAAAGAATTATCATAACTGTCTTATACTTAAATCTTATCCTACTTTATGTCATTAAGCTTTTAAATCTCATAATATCGTTATTAAAGGTATTATGTAGTAGAGAGCATGTTTACAGCAGCAAGCTGCCATGTAAATTCAAAACTTAGAGTCAAATACTTTTGTAATCCAGCCTTGCATCCAAGTTAAAAATCATTTTAAAAGTACAAAATGTTGTATAAAGACATTTGGATAAATTTATAGAAGAGTAGGTGCATTCCAGTTTTTCTCCCTAAGAACATTATTTAGAAATTTCTATATGTTAAAGTGACGTGGAAGGATGCTTTTTCTTCCTTAAATCTAGGACATAAAACTAATCAAGTAAGTTATTATCATTTTGACATTCTAAAGAAATGCAACACCATTGGTGATAAAATATTTAGACCCAAAGGTCATTGGGCTTAGTGGCCAGAAGTTAGGACTAACCACTCCATTAGAATCTAAATCAAGACAGAATTCAGAAACACTGGGAGAAATTGTTGAGTCTTAGTGAAGGATTTTACAGTGCATAAAGAAGCCATTCAACCCATCAGGCAGGATTTTATGAGCTCGCTGAAGGGAGATCATAAAATCCTGTCCGAGGCCAATGGAGATTTCCATTCTGGGAACTTTGCCCCGATTCCAGGGCAAAGTGGTAGGGTTTTGGCCATCAAGTCTATGCCAGCCATCTAGCACCTATCCATTCTAATCCCATTTTTCAACACTTGGTCTGTTGCCTTCTATGCTATGGCATTTCAAGTACTCATCTAAATGCTTCTTAACTCTTGTGTTTTTTTTGGCTGACATTGTAATATGGATGGTACCAAAATTTCTCCTCGTTATACACAACATACCATTTTCCAGAACAATCCAGGATATAGATCAAGTGTGGAGAGTGGAGCCCAAAAGGATACTCAACACTGGGATCTGATCTGGATCATGCTGAAAACAATGAAATCTTAAGTGATATTACTTCCCCCTTCAAAATCAAAATCGGTGGCATACAATGATCTATGAACAACTTTTCTAGCAGGTATCCACTGGCACAGAAGATATATTAATGCAGGAACCCTATCCTGATAATAAGTTTCACAAGCAGAAATTAGCAACACTTAGATTGCACTTCTACTGATTAAGTGACACCAAGGAACCAGGCCTTACGTTTCAGGAAGCACCGCTTATTCTTTAAATATTTTAACACAACTGATATATTCAGAACTCTAATTATTTCTTTCTTTGTTTTAAAATTAATATTTTACTCTTGGATACCCAGTACCTATAGATATCTCAAGTGTAATTCAGAATTGCCGAGGGCACAACATTATTGTGGCTCTGGAGTCTCATGTAGGCCAGACCAGGTAAGGACAGCGGATTTCCTTCTGGAAGAGACATTAGTGAACCAGTTGGGTTTGCAGTAGCAGACATTGGGCTGGATGGGGCGGAGTGATTCTGGTTTCCTGCTGTGGAGGCACAGGACACTTCATTAGCATATTTCAAATTCCACAATGCAATTGCGAACTGGATTTAAAATTCACTGTTGCAGTGATCCTGTTCTGATGATTTGGGATGAAGGTTGTGCCTCTGTGCTTCTCATCCAGCTCTCAAACTATCCCTAGTTTGAAAGTTGAAAATCTGTCAATCCTCTAAGCTTTAAAATGAGATTTAAAGCATGTATTATCGTTTGTGATTAAAATTCATGTGATATATGTGAACAGTTTGGTGTAGGCTTCCTCTGCCTGGGAAGGGTTGATCGTGCAATATAGGTCAAAAGTAAAGTCAAACAACCATTAATTGTCTCTTACTTTAATTTCAGTAGTGGTGGTTAGTCAAGTATTGACAGATGTTGTGAGACTGCTGCTGAAAGTATAGGATATGCCACACAGGAAAGGGAGAGCTGGAAAATTTGCACCCAGCATGTTGCCAGTATCAATCACGTCTCTTCACCTTCAGTGAGGGAGATGAAGTAGTTACCCACTGCCCTGCGTGTGAACTATTAGCCTGCTAATTGATTGGCTAATGGACAAAAGAAGGGACCAATCAAAGGATTTTTAGTGCAAGGCTTTGCCGAAAATCTGATAGATGACTGGTGGCTAATTCTTTTTGCTGACACTTGCAATCTTGGTGAAACAGAATTGCACATTCAGTTTTTTAAGAGTTCTTAAAAGTAACATCCATTAAGAGCAGGATAAAAATTGACTTCCTTGTTATATTTAAGCTAATAAATTATAATCAGCTCCAAAAAGAAGCATTGACCTAATGCAAGAAAAGACTAGTTTCTATTTAATTATTGATATAATGCTAATATGTTAAAATAACATACATAAAAAGCAACATATCTAATATAACTCAATTGATTTAAAGCAAAGGCTCCAAATTCTCACAAATTTAGATACATTTCTTCATAAAGAGGGTAAGTCCATTTCTGTAGTCTTAAAATATAAGACCGTTATAAGACCCTTGTCAGACCCAACTTGGAGTTCTGGTCGCCTCACTACAGGAAGGATGTGGAAGCTATTGAGAGGATGCAGTGGAGATTTACAAGGATGTTGCCTGGATTGGGAGACATGCCTTATAAAGATAGGTTGAGGGAGCTAGGTCTCTACTCCCTGGAGAGACAAAGGTTGAGAGGCAACCTGATAGAGGTTTATAAAATGTTGAGAGGTACAGATAGGGTGGATTTTCG
This sequence comes from Carcharhinus amblyrhynchos, assembly GCF_965287045.1. NCBI lineage: Eukaryota > Metazoa > Chordata > Chondrichthyes > Carcharhiniformes > Carcharhinidae > Carcharhinus > Carcharhinus amblyrhynchos. The sequence continues at coordinate 93,150,253 of NC_137324.1, read as the reverse complement.
GAGGCTATTTCCCAGGGCTGAAATGGTCGCTATGAGAGGACACAGGTTTAAGGTGCTGGGGAGTAGGTACAGAAGAGGTGTCATAAGAACATAAGAACATAAGAAATAGGAGCAGGAGTAGGCCATCCAGCCCTTCGAGCCTGCCCCGCCATTCAATAAGATCATGGCTGATCTGTCGCTGCTCAGTTCCACTTTCCCGCCCTCTCCCCAAAACCCTTAATCCCCTCCCTTATCAAAAACCCATCAACCCGCATCTTAAAAATATTTAGCGAGGCAGCCTCCACCACTTCAATGGGCAGAGAATTCCAGAGATTCACCACCCTTTGAGTGAAGAAGTTCCTCCTCAACTCCGTTCTAAACCGCCCCCCTTTTATCTTGAGGCTGTGCCCCCTAGTCCTACTGTCTTTTTTGAGCGGGAAGAGTCTCTCCACCTCTATCCTATCCATCCCATTCATCGTCTTATACGTCTCAATGAGATCTCCCCTCATTCTTCTAAACTCTAACGAGTACAAGCCTAGTTTATTCAGCCTCTCCTCATAGCTCAACCCCCTCAACTCCGGTATCAGCCTAGTAAACCTCCTCTGCACTCCCTCCAAGGCCAAAATATCTTTGCGCAGGTGCGGCGCCCAAAACTGCACACAGTACTCCAGCTGCGGCCTCACCAATGCCCTATACAGCTGCAGCAAGACCTCCCTACTTTTATATTCAATCCCCCTCGCTATGAAGGCCAGCATCCCATTCACCTTCCTGACCACCTGCTGCACCTGCAAGCTGGGTTTTTGCGACTCATGCACAAGGACCCCGAGGTCCCTCTGCACCGCCGCCTGCTGCAGTTTTTCGCCCCGTAAGTAATAGTCCTTCCTACCATTCTTCCTACCAAAGTGGACCACCTCACACTTGCCAACATTAAATTCCATTTGCCATTTCCTGGCCCATTCGCCCAGCCTATCTAGATCCTTCTGCAGACTCTCCACACCCTCCGCACAATTTGCCGTTCCCCCAATCTTGGTGTCATCAGCAAATTTCGACACCCTACACTCGGTTCCCTCCTCCAGATCATCTATATAAATGGTAAAAAGCTGAGGCCCCAGCACCGACCCCTGGGGCACTCCACTAGTCACCATCCGCCAATCCGAATAGCACCCATTAACCCCCACTCTCTGCCTCCTATTTAACAACCAATCCTCTATCCACGCTAACACCCTACCCCCAACTCCATGCCCCCTGACCTTCTGCAATAACCTCTTGTGAGGTACTTTGTCAAACGCCTTCTGAAAATCTAGAAAGACCACATCCACCGGCTCTCCTCTATCCACCGCCCTAGACACATCCTCATAGAACTCCAGCAAATTTGTCAGACACGACTTCCCTTTAATGAAACCGTGCTGCGTCTGCTCTATCAAGCAATTCCCTTCAAGATACCTCGCAATTTCCTCCTTAATGACAGATTCTAACATTTTACCTACCACAGACGTTAAACTAACCGGCCTATAATTCCCCGCCTTTTGCCTGGCACCCTTCTTAAACAACGGCGTAACATTAGCCGTTTTCCAATCATCCGGCACTTCCCGGAATCCAGCGACATCTGGAAAATAACCACCAAGGCATCCACTATCACCTCCGCCATTTCTTTCAGAACCCTCGGATGCATTCCATCCGGTCCTGGGGACTTGTCCACAATCAGCCCCTCCAGTCTGTCGAGCACCGCCTCTCTAGTAACAGTAATGTCATTAAGACCCTCCAGTCCTACCACCTTTCCATCGCTAACACCCGGCAAATTATTCACGTCCTCCTCCGTGAAGACAGAAACAAAAAAGTTATTCAATACTTTAGCCATATCCCCATCCCCAGGGGTAAGTTTTTCACTCAGAGGGTGGTGAGTGAGTGGAATCGGCTGCCATCGGTGGTGGTAGAGGCAAACTCGCTGGGGTCTTTTAAAAGACTTCTGGATGAGTACATGGGATTTAATGGGATTGAGAGTTATAGATAGTTCAATGGCCTGGTAGGTATGGATATAATCGGCGCAACTTGTGGGCCGAAGGGCCTGTTTGTGCTGTAGTGTTCTATGTTCTATGTTCTAAAATGAGTGGTTTGTCATGGGATACTGGAGCTGCATATTTTCACAGAGATTGGGTTAGAATTTACACTTCAGTACATACCACCAGATGATTCCTTTAATAGTATAAACCAAATGTGATAACAGCACAATAAAAAAATGAAAAAAAATCATGTCTGAAATGCGCTGTGGGGCGTGGCTTAGTGTGCCCGAAATGATCGGAGCTCTGAACTGCGCGTGCGGCAGTTAGGAAAAAAATTGAAAAGGTGCACCCGTGTCAGATCACTCCTGGGTTGCAGAAAGCGAAGAAAGCGGCCCCAGAGCAAAAAGCAGGAGCGATGACCCCCACAGACATCACTGTCCCTCTTATCCACCCACCCACCCGCTACCCAGACCGATTGCGACCCCCTGCCCCCTTCCCCCTACCGATCACCTACAGAGTGGCAGCGGAGACCTCCCTCCCCTCCCACACACCCCTTCCCCCCCGCCCCCCACCCCGAGAATGATCTTGCCTCATTCCCCCTTCCCCCCAAGAGAATGATCTGGCCTCACTCTCCACTCCCCCCTCCCAAGAGAATGATCTGGCCTAACTCTCCCTCTCCCCCCACCACAAGAGAATAATCTGGCCCCTCCCACCCAAGAATGATCTGGCCTCACTCCACCTCCCTCCCTCACCGTGAATGATGTGGCCTTGCTCTGCCTCCCCCTTACCAGAGAATGATTTGGCCTCACAACCCCTCTGACAACCCCTCCCCCAGAGATATATCTGACTCGCCTCCTCCTCTCTCCTCACCCCTTAACAGAGAATGATCTGACCCGCCTACCTCCCCCCCGCCCCTTTCACCACTGATCTGATTCCGAGCCGTTGAAAGTGCTGAACTCGCCTTTTCAGCAGCTCGAGCACCCGATTCAGACTTTAATTCAGCATGTCCATTTTGGCATGATTTCAGATTGGTGAACGCAGTCTTAAAGGGGGAAATGCTGATAAAGTTGGGCGGGCAGTTCATTCATTCAATTTAAATGCAATGCAAATGCATTTAAATCACCGTTGCACCCGTTTCGGGCACGAATCGGATCGCGGCCATTCCCAAGTCTCGGTAAAGTGGCCATCTAAGCGGGCATGGATCGTATTAACGGCCTCTCAGCCGACTTTACTACATTTTCGCACCCATTTTTGGGTGCGACGCAATGCTAAATCGGGCCCGTAGTCGCTATTTTAATGTATGACATTTCTTATTTGGATATGTAGTTATGATTTTCATTACATTTTAAGAAAATTTGTACAGCAATTTTAGAATAATATCCCCTTTTCTTTTGTCCATGAGTTCATTTGAATTAGTTTTTGTTTTGCCCTAAAAGTGGGAGAACAGAACATTCCGTAACTACGTTTGTATTCTTGAATGCATCCTGTGATCTTTTGTTGTATTTTTAGGCCTGAGCACACAGAATTCCATAATGCACTTGAATATTAAAAATTACAGGTTTAACCTGCCCCTTCATATAATGCTAACATTTTCTCCTTTCCCATTTGATGATTACTAATAATCAACCTGAACAGCATGATAATAAATAAAATATCTTGATTTGATGCAGACTGTGGAATAACCACATGCGGCTGAGAATAGAAACCCAATGGTGTCTTCTCACCACTGATTCACATTCGGCTAGCTATTTGTGCTCATTTGACTTTTTTGTCAGAATGTCGTTTCCCTTTCTGCTTCACTGGTGTGTAGATGTGCTGAATCAGCAGCACTGTCAGTCCTACATTGCCTTGCACTATTCAATCACAGGAATATCTGAGGAAGGTGAAAGAAAGCATCAGAACACATTACATTCACGCCAGCGAACAGGAGTTTGAATCAGCTGGATGTCTGTTAGCATTTTCTGCGGCAAACAATTGCACTTTTTTATTTTTAATGCACAACTTAAAAGGGCTCCACTAATGCTGTGAAACAGAGGGCTGAATTTTAGCGTAACCAACCCACAACCAGTAGGGAGTCTGCTCGCGGGCTGGGGACCCATTTGTAATGAGTTTTGTAATCAAAACGAGCTTTGCCATAACTCTTTAACTGAAAACAGCACTAACATTCCATTTCTCAGCTTCCCACCAACCTGAGAGGGCAGATGGATTGATCAGCTGAATCTATCATTGGGGGGATTTCTGCTTAAAGGGACCCCCACATGGGGTCAGAATGACTGAACTGTACATTAATACCAGATTCTTTAGTAACCACAGGAATGGGAAGGAAACCTGGGAAGACTGTTTTGTGGTCTGAGGGTCAGAAATGAAGTGGTGTTTGCCAAGGAAGGACAATGACAGCCTCTCAAACCAAGCAGGCATAAATGGAAGTGGTGATGAAAGTCAGCAGCACGAATAAGGTCCCTCAAACCTGAAGACAATAACCCGAGAGGTTCAAGGCCTTCATGAGAGTAGGAAAGGTGAGTGACAAAACTCCCTGGTGCCACGTCCCACACTCATCGCTTTGCAAGCCTTCTCCTTTACAAGACTCTTCAAAGCAATAGGTCTTGCAGCTGTACTCATCCCTGTATCTCCAGACAACTCACATTTCCTTCTGAACAAACAATACTCTCTCTCTCTCATCCTCATCTTCATGTCATCTCACATATGCATTTTTCATAATCAGTGCCGCAAACGCTGTCTTCCCTCTTCTCCACACAATTCATTTCTCAAAATCACAACCATCAGCTTTCTCCCCTCTGCAGGAGTTGAAAATACAGAACTCCAAGGAGAGTGAGAATCAGGGGCACCCACTGGTGAGAAGCACACTGTCAACCAGTTGCATTGCATGCCCTAAAAGTCTGAGCCTCCTGAATATTAATAATACTCACATTGGAAGTGAAACCTTTAATCACATGTTACCTCCTTTCATTTCAGGTATTGTCAGGTGCTATGTCTACCCAGGAGACTAGGCTAAGGTTGAGCTGCCTCTGAGTGCCTCACCACCCGCCACATATTCACACTCAACACTATCCATCTGTTCCCCCTGAAGTATATTTTGAGAAAGCCTATCCTTTCCCAGTAAACACTGTGTTGTGATTTTCCAACTCTTATTAAACCAAATCCCCTCTCTCCTGGAGCAAGAGCATGTGGCATGTTCCTCATCAGACATCTACAGTAGAGCTGCAAAAGCTGCTGCCATGCCGCAGGGAAGACTGAGAGCAGGGAAATGCAGGTCAAGCTGAGTGAAGTCCAAGGCAGGTGACCTGGCTCCTAAGGAGTTGGAAATCACCTGTCGGGAAGTAAGAGCACATACTCAGAAGAGGTGCTGCCTTTCAGTGGGGCAGGGCCGCAGTTATTCAGATCCACACATTGAAGCCCTCCAAGTTTTACTGATCAAGCAGTCCCCACTGTGTTCTCACCTGGCTAATTCCACAGTTCGGGGAAACTCGTGCACTAGCTGTTATCACCAGAATGCTGAAGTCCTCAGTTAATTGGAGATTTAAACATTGAAATAATGAAAGCAATAGCTCCAAACAGCCTTCCCATTCACCTGCAAACCCATTTGGGTTAAATCTGGAAGTGGGCAGGATCGAGTTGAGTTCCCATCTTGATGCCACTTCTTGTGATTTCATGTGCAACTGAACCCACATACCAGAACCTGCAGTTAAGATTCTATCCATAATCTTCCTGATGACAAAAATCTGTGATGATCACCATTTCAGCTTAACAGCTGTGACACAGCTGGGGGAACATCCACCACTGCGTGGAACTGAGCTTACAGAATGAGGGGAAGGCAGTTTTATCTGCAGATCATTATCAAAAAGCCTTGCATCATTGCGTGTGCAAGTATGATGCTTGCCTGCTCCTAATGCCCAGAAAGTTGACTCATTACTACCTGGTCTGAAGGAGGGAAGAAAACCAAAGTGCCCCAATTGACACCCATTAGTGAGGGGAACAAATCTGTAAAACGGTTACTGCTGTGGGATCCACGTCCACCACTGTTGTTCCAATAAGCTACTGAGGGATTGAACTCCCTGGAATAATTGGTAATGTATTGCATCCCAGTATAATTTTTAAATTTTCTGGTATACTCGGCTGGGTGGGTTATAGTGGAACTGCATCAGGAAGGCCATAAATTTCCAGTCTCATTGTGATAATAGAATCAGAGAAATTTATCTTGGTTGGTAGAGAATTGCAGGTGGTATCAGCCTGTTATATATCGTCAGATATTCAGCTCCAAGATAGCAAAATATTGAGCAATGTCTGTGATGTGATTTTTTTTAACATTCTGGTTATTCTTCTGAAAGTACAGACTCATTCTGGGTTATGGGTCCATGGACAGCAGGCAATCTCCAGTGGATGCTTTTAATGTCTTTTTCATCACTCATTCAGAGGCAGTGAACATTGATTGTCTCTTGGACCATGGGGACTACAGCTTAATCAACTCTTCCATACTAATGGACACCTTCCACAGGAATTGTTTTTTTTGTGGTCCAGCACATATGTTGCTGCATTGCCTTGAGTTTTAGTTCAAATTGCACATATAGGTCAATTCAGGATCTTTCAAGTGTGTAGCATTAATAGTATAGTTTCTTTTATAGCTTGTTTTTTATATAGTAAAGAATGACCTTATTTGACAGATAAAATGTACAAGAGAAACCTCTTTAACTCGTGATTTATTTGAAATCTTAATATATCAATCAGAGTAATTGATTAATTTTCCACCGTTAGTGTGGAGCTGCAGACCACAAATGAATATGTCATTTTATTACACCCCAGTGAGTATATATTTCTGTTCAGTGCTAATGATACCAAGCTTTGCACAATATGTTTCAGCAATTTGGGCCTGGACTTGAATCTCCAGTAGGCTCTGCCATTGCAAATATATGTCGTAAGTGCGCAAAACACAAAAGATTTACCCCAAGTATTTTTTGTTCCATCTTGCAGCCAAACAACTGGAATTTTCATGGGTGTTCCCCTGATTTCTTTCTATAGCTGTTGTGAAAAATGAACAGAAATCCCAGAGTAACCATCACAGTTCTGAAGTTTTCAGTGACGATACGATGGGATATCGGAGTACCCTGACATGAATTTGACAACAAGCAATCCAAGAGAAATGGAACAATCTACTTTTGGTCCTTAGAGCACTCCCAGTAAAAGGAAAATCTAATATTCCTGTTTCAACCAGGCTTGATGTCTGAAACAAACCTGACATTGCAGTTTTTAAAAAAAACAGCAAAATCAAAACTAACTTTATTACACGTATTCACCTTATTCAACTATCGTAAATAATGTAACATGACCAATTCAAAGGCTGACTTGAAGTTTCAATATCAAACATTTGAGCACTGTTGCTTCATGGTGGTTTGATCATACCTGGATCTGTAGTACAACACAATGAGTTACTTTATTTTAAAGTGTAGTAATTGTTCTGTAGATAAATTAGGTGTTGTAATTAACTAATACATTAATAATGTTGGGGGTAATCTTTTATTAAAATTGTGGATGAAATGGTGTTTCCGCAACATTTTTCGACTGGAAGTCATTTTGATCACTAAGGCAACTGACACAATATGTATTTCAGGACAATTAATGGGGGCGATTCTCCCAGCCTGCTGCGCAGTGGGCTGGGAGACATCAGCGGAGGCCATTTTGTGGACTTCCCATTGGGCACCCGGGCCTCCGCTCTTCTCCCAGGCAAAGGTTTGTAGTGTCATCAGCTCCATGCCAGAAATCGGCATGGAGCTGATTTCAATATTATAATCCTCATTTGAATATGATTAACGGGCCTGGAACTGAAGACCACTGGGCATTGGGCAGTGCCAAAGGGGTGGGGGGAGGGGTGGTTGGCCTGGAGAAGTCCAGGTAGCCAGCGATCGGGGTGCGGTGGAGCCAGCAATGGAGGCGTCGTGGGGCTGGCCAACGATGAGGAGGACGGCAGTGCGGGGCCACTGCGCCCGTGCCGATCTCAGCGCTGACAGATCAGTGCATGTGCTGTGGCCCCCTCAGCGCTATGCTGCGAGCCTCTCAGGCAGGAATAGGCCCGCAGCCCCTGATTTTCAGAGGGAATCCCGCAAGGGCACTCTGCAGTGCTCAGAGTGTGGGAGATGCAATCTGAAAATCCTGCTTTATAAAAACCAGTGGGAGTTACTCCTGTTTTCACGTGAATTGGGGACTTCGAATTTATTTGGGAGAATCCCGGCCAATATCTTTACAGCCAGGATTTTGAGCATGGTGGAATTTCCCTTTCTGCTTGTGAATGTGTTGCCACTGATACTGGCTACCCTGCAGCCACGAAACATTCAACAACCATTAATTGACCAGAGATGGAACTTTTGCCTCTTAGTCTGGAGGAAGTCCTGCCTCAGAAAGCTGCCGGCCAATTTGTTTGGCTGGCAATTCTCTAGTCGCAGCAGTGCCAGAAACTGCAGTGAGCAAGAGTGGGTCTCCAATCAGTCCCCAAAGTCTGAATACCAGGAGCCCAGGACCGGGTAACTGTGGGACACTCAAGGACATGGAAGGGAGGCTGAAGCCTGGGGAGTGGAAGGGTTGCTGGACAAAAGAGGGCGGGGATATTTGTGGAGAAGCACACAGCAATGCCCATCACAATGTTGGAGGAAAATTGTTAATGAAGGTGCCTGCACCTCCTGACCCAGCCATGGCCTGAACTGAGTCACTTCTCAGGCTTTTCCCTGCCCCTGAACATCTCCCTCCAGCCTGAAAATTGAGGCTGGGCAAGAAATGGCCCTGAAATAGTTATTAATTGGCCACTTAAGGCCACCAATTGGAGAAATGGCTGACAATCCACCATAAAATTGCAGAGAGGTTGGGGTGCGTGGGAGCCTGGTGAGAAAGCCATTCAAAGAGTACCTATAGATTTACCTGCAGGGAAATGTAAAATTCTGCCCCATATCTTGTATTTGTTTTTTTAGCAGACTGGCATGCATCTTTTTCATGAAAAATGTTGCTTGTCCTGGTTACTTTTAATACACCCAATGTATTTTTTCATCAATCAAGTTTCTTCCATTTTAAAAATACCTTAACTAAAATCACAAATGATGGTTGGAATTTCACATGTTCCTTCACTCCTTGCCAATGAACAACCTAACACTTGTAAAATGAGCTCAGGTCTTCCAAGGCACAAGGCAGAAGGCCTTGACTTTTAAGCCGAGGAATACCGCCTCCACATAAAGTTCCCGCCCAATGCTGAACTTGGCCCTGGTGCATTGCTCTTCCTTGTCTTCCTCAAATTCTCTATTAACTTTGACCAGCTGACTGTGCCATTCTTTTCTACCACCTCTCCATCATAGTCATTTGCCATGGGATAGCCCTCAGCAGTTTCTTACTTGTCCAGTTGCAATCCCCCATCATCATCTCCAGAATTCCTCAATCTCCTTGGCTTTTCCACTTTCTTGTCACCTTGCCTTGGTGACATCAGGGAAAGCTATTGTGTCAGATTCCACATGTACATTTATCTCCAGATAAAAATTGCAAAGATGAAAACTCCTGTCTTCAGCTTTTTCCGTGAAAACTGACTCCATTCCCCTAACATCTCTGACTAAAACAGATTGTCTACGACCTCTTGATCCCATTCAACCCAAGATCCTGTGTAGCAATCTCTGTAAGATTCAGCTCATTCAAAATTCTTGGCCATGTTCTGCCCTACATTTAAGTTTATTCTCTAATCACAGCTATGCTAATTGACCTGTCTCCCAACAGTGAAAATTTTAAATTCTTGTCCTCGCTTATCAATTTCTCTTTGGCCACAGCCCTTCTGATACCTACCTCAATCAACCATTCTATCAGCCTTCCCTCACAACCTGTTCATTTAAGCCCAAGAGCCCTTTAATTTTTTTCGTATGTACACATGGCAACATAAAAAGGCTGAACTTGTACTCAGCTTGTGTGGGAAATTTTGTATTGCAGCACAGATGTGCAGCTTAGAGGCGACAATGCCTACAATTCCTTCATGTGTTTTCATTTCTTGGATCCCATTGATCCCCATAAACCTTGCCAAATGATTACTGGCCATGTTTTTAGCTGTCTAGACTCTATGTTTTGGCATTTTCCCCAGTGCCCACCTCTCCAGCTTGTTTTTTCTTTAAGACCCTCCTTAAAACTAATTTATTCACCCAAGCATTGGCATAATCATTTTTCTTACACATCTGTGAAGCAGTTTGACATTTTCTTTTACATTAAAGGCATGAAAAAAATCAAATTGTTGTTAATCACTTTCCATTTAAAATAATTGAAATGTCCAGTAAAACAGTAAGTGCTTATAAATTTCATTTTAAAGTAACAACATAATTATTGTACTTTTTTTCCCTTGTAATGTTTTCTGATGACCAAACAGTGAAATAATCATGGATATTACTGGAATAAATGTGCGTGTTGAGATTATTCACTGTTCAGCAAAGCGGAAATACTTGAAGACACTTTCATTGTCACAGTCAAGAAGAATCTATTGCAGTGATTTTTGACAGCCTTTGTGCTTTGTCAGCAACTGATTATAAAAGCTGGTTAATGGTACCGAACATGAAAAAGCCAACAAAAATATAAGGTTATAATCTCTAAGTGCTCAGGCAGGAGTGCTGGAAAGGTTCAAGATTCAAGTTTCATGTAAAGCAGTGTTATATGGTAAGATGAAAATGATACTATTAATAAATTATTCAGTTGGGGAAGGAACAGGGATTCATTGTTTCCTGAAACATAAGATGTTGTTGGATAATGCAGGTTAAGAATAATACGTTAACATTCATTTGTTATTGCACTTGCTCCAAGAATCATAAATTTCATATATAAATATACATAGATTGTCTCTAAGTGGAGTCTACAAAGTTAAGCATCCTCCACAATGTGACAGCTAATAGGGTTCATGTTTAATATTTGATCTTGTTTTTAAAGAATTTTCAATATTAGAACAAGTCCAGTTCAACACCAGTCCAAAATTTCATGAGTGTGAAATTGGGTGTTGAAATCAAAAGGAAAGAAGATTGAGTGGGTGTAAACATGTTACTGATTTTGCAAATGCCTGTTTTGTGCTGCCAGCCAAGACCAGTTTCACCTCCCCCCCCCCCCCCCCCCCCACCTCCTCATCCCATGTGCCAACCGAAAACTCATAATGTGGCCTGTATGCCTAATAGGTAGTGTGGCAGCATGTGGTCAATATGTTAGAAGGGTCGTAATATGGACAATGACAGGAATTCTCACCACAAAATTCAAAGTGTTGAATTTGCGGGAAAACTGGAGTAATTTACGCTGTTTTTTTCAGTGGGAATTCGGACTATAATCACCCACACTCTCTGCACTGCAGAGACCACAAATGGGAATATCATTAGATTTCAGGGGGCAGGGCCTATTCCTGCTGGAGAGGTTGAAACCAGCGGGCCTTTGCACATGGGCAGTGGCCCTACACTGTCAGCCTCCTGATTGCAGGCCCCCTGACCATTCCCAAGCCAATCCCAATGCCCTCCACCCCCCATCGGCTCACCCCCATACCCCCCCATCCCACCCAGATCGTTGGCCTTCCTCCTTATTTGATCAATACCAATGGAAGAGTAGCAGCGGGATCCCCCCACCTCCATCTGCAAAGGTCTTGCCCCCTTGGCAGGGCCCCATGCCTTATGGGCAGTGCCAAGGTATCCCTGGGCATCTACACTTTGCCCCTTGGGCAGTGCAAGGCAAGGCTGGCACTATCAGGATGCGCCTGTCCAGGGGGCATCACCCCCCTCTGCCCGACCCCCTGGGAGGCTCCGAATGCCCCCCTTCACTCCAGCGGGTTCGGGCTGCCAGTTCCCAAAAGTGATGAGCTACTGTAAACCCCGCCAGAATAAAATACTAGCAGGGTGGGAGGGGCTAGCGGGCCCAGGGAGTTCTGTCTGTGCCCACTTAAAGCCTTTAAATGATATTTAAATCATCAGCAGGGTGCAAACTCTCACGCAAATCCTGTGCATCTCCCCCATGCAATTCTCCCAGCCCGCTGCGCTATAACATTAGCGCAGCTGGATGGGAGAATCGCAGCCATTGTGTCAGAATGTTAACTGGATGGTAATGTGCCTCTTCTTCTAGAAGTATGCAGCTACATTCAGAGAGAATTCTACACAGTATTAAGTGTTTGCATGTGATGACAACTAATTTCATAACCGTCTTAATTTTGCCTGTCATAGCTCAGGCTAAAAGAACAACTCTCAAAATCACACATTTAACTTCGAGAAGAAAACAGCATCATTTAATCTGCCATGCTGGCTAATTCCCTAAGATCTGCATTCTAAACTCCCCTCATTTGGTCAGATGACCACATATTTAGTACAGTGTGTACTTCACAGTCTCTTATCAATCTTACAGACTGTGTAATACTAGTATTATAGTATCTAATACTGAAGTCCAACCATACAATCAGCTATTAGTATGACATTCCTCCCTTTTTGGACCAAAAATACATCCATGTTTTTTTCTGCTTGGTATTCCATCCCTTACTACACATACTATAGAAATTTTGCAAACAAACTTAACAAATCATTATTCCCCTAACTCACTGAGTAAATTAATTTCTTCAATTATGAGTGTCAGATAAGTTCAGTGCATCACACTCCAATATAATTAGTCTTTTGTTCAGTATTTCACTTTCAGTTGTCTCCCTATCAGGGTGCTCTCTGTCTTCTTCATTTTTATGCTGTCTATCCATATAATGCCTGGGATCTTATGTAGGCAGCACTGGTGAGACACCCAATTTAGAGGACAGCTTTGTTCTTCCCTTCCATGTCTCGCTGGCATAGATTGCAGTTGGTGTCACAATGGACAAATAGAATCACAGCTTTAGAGTTGATGGTGTTGTACACCTCGACCATGTGGAGCTAATGGAAGACTGATGCTGCTTTGCCAATTCTTGCTTGAACATCAATTTCCTTACATCAAATCTGAATTATTCTTTCTGGTCAAGTTGCTCAGTGGATCAGTCAGGGTAGCGAAGTTTGGGATGTACCTCTCACAATAGTTCTCAAGTCCCAGAAAACTTAGCACTTTGCTGGCATTTTCTAGTTCATGTGCCTCTGCTTTTGCTCCTTCCTTGTCTTTGGTTGGATTGCTTCCACCAATTGTGAGTTTCTGCACCATTAACATTAGCTCTGTCACACCCAAGCGAGCAGTTGTCTAGATTTAACGTGAACCTTGCTGATTGCTCATCTGAGATATTGGCTGTTCCTTGGATCCCTGGTGTCAGCTTGTGAATTTTGTGTGGATAATTCTCTGGTGCCACGTTGCCGCCAAATGCCAATCTCGTGTATTGGTAAAATCTACAATGAACGACAAAAGTTGTCTCCTTCCTTGAATCAGGTATCGCCATTTTAATTCTAATATGGAAAATACCTTACTTGTTGACAACTTTTCAAAGACTTTGTCCACAGTGGAAATTGGATGATGTTCTCTCAGTGCCACTTTCATTCATTTCAACAGAGTCTGTTGTCACAACTTGGTTTAGGCACAACCATATCAGGGTTCACTCATGGTGTTGAGCCTTTATCTGACTCTGTGCCAATATGCTCTGTGTCTTTGCCAATCAATTTTTTGCACTTTGCCTTGGCTTTCACTTTCAGATCAAAAGGTGTTATGCAAATAGGCTGAGTTACAGGTTTCATGTTCTCGTCAATAGTTAATCTCACTGTGATTGTGCAACTTCCCTTGAAACACTGCCCCAAACTCCTCTCAGTTTCACAATGGAGTTCACAGAATTCACTTTCAATCCAATGTGTTGAACCCTCAAAGCTTGGGCCATTTCTTTACTGGGAAGAGGCTTACCATCCTCCTCAATGTCGTAAATTCTGTGTCTACATCCCAATACCCAACTCTTACATTCGCAGTGAAGCTTCTGACAATTTGAAGTGGGGTTTTTGATGTGTAATGATAGGGCTTTTTGACATATTTTTGAGATGGAGATTTTGATTTGCTTTGTCTTCAGTTCCTTCCACAGTGTTTGGTCACTACCTGAATTTGCAATAATGCTCACTTCAACACCACCAACAATCACTGGAATGTTATTGTGTTGATTTCCACGACATAAAACGTGTATTCATGATTGCTATTCATGGCCACACTTTCTGTTTCTTCTTCACATTGTGCTATTTTCATCTCTTTCCTTTACGGGGCTTGCCAGGCTTCACCTTTGGTTTTGCACTATTTTGCAAAATGGCTTTGTCCCCACATTTTCTCCATATCTTTCCTTTGGCAGGACAGCAGGCATGTTTTGCAAAGTTTCCCAAATGGACACACCCAAAATACTCTCAGAATTTTGCTGTTCACATTTACACATACCTGAATTCTATTGTACCACTCAGTTAACCTCAGCCTTGGTTGTGCCATTGGCAGAAGTGAGACCAAGGCTGGAATCTTACCACCGTTCACACCGGCGGGATGTTCCCATCCCATCACAGTGAACGGAGATTTGGCTGGCTGACTTTGCTGTAGCAGCAGCATGGTGTGAACAGCAGGTAAGATCATGCCCCAAGTTTCAAAAATTAAATCACGCCCTCTTTTCCAGCAACTTACGCCTCAACTTATCAGACTCACAATCAGATTACCTGATCCATTATCTGGTTTTTCAGATCCATGTAATATAATTGCAACCATCTGACCATGCCTTTCTCAGACAGGTCACAATTTGGGTAACTTTGTCCCCCTTTCTGTCTCATCTGATGGAAAACATGCCTTTGAAATGGCGCATTTTTGTCACCATTTAATGGTCCTTCAGTCTTGCACTGCACATTCATAATAACCTTTTCTCTCATGTCAGGCAACACCTGGAAAGTCTGCCTCACAGAAACACCCACATTGAACAGCTATGAAGCACATCACAGTGCTTTCTTTGCCACCATCATAGCCAGTGACTGTCAGCATATGCTTCAAGATGTTTTGACCAGTTATCATCATGACAATGTTCATTCAAATTTACGTATAAAGATGTAGCAGAATTGTTTAATTAATCCAGATATGCGGCATTGTCTTAATAATAGTTATATAAAAGGCAAATCATTTCTGCTTGCCAGCTTATTTACGTCTACACTGTAAATTGTTACTTTTTTTCCTGCTATTAATGCCAAGTTACTTTATTAGGGAAGATATTTCTCACCAACACTGGTAATATTTCATCATGTCGTGTGTTGGAATTATCTCCTGCCACCCACCCTCGCCTCCCACTCTTTGACAGCCTGTTATGCAACGTTGTGGCAACTGACACAGCGTTCTCAATGTTAAGTGTAGGCAGTTCTTGCTTTTGAGTTTTCTGTGAATGGGATTGTGCTTTTGCAGACAGTGATTTAAGATCTCAGACAGGGAGATGCTCAGCAACAAAAGATTTAGAAGGAAAGTGTTAGGAAGAAATTTATTTGCGTAATGGCACTTTTATTATGCAAATGTGCAATCATTCCCTGGGTGTATGTAGCACCTAAGCTATTACCTATATGGCCCAGGTGGCAGCCTCCATTGAAGTGGACCATGCAGAAAGCAGCCACAATGCAACCTGTTTCCAGGGATTCTTAATAAAAATTTCTGTAGCTAAAGTGGCACTTTACAAACAAATTTCTCTCTCCCATCATGTCCTAAAAAAGGCAGTGATTCCAGTGCAAAACTCGGATGGTGCTATAAACTTGGGGCCTGATTTTACTATTTTGATTCTCAGTGCTGAATCTAGACACAATTTGGATCCAACTTGGAAAACTGTTCTCAGGCATCCCTATACGTTCTTAGCCTGAAAGAAAAATCATGAGTCTGAATTGCGCTGTGGACAGGGCTTAGTGCGTCTGAAATGCTGCAGCCCTGATCAGTGCCTTCAACTGCGCATGTGCAGTGGGAAAAAAAATTGAAAAACGCGCCCCTGTCACATCGCTCCCTGGCCGCAAAAAGCGGATAAAGTGGCCCTGGAGTGAAAAGCAAGAGCGATGGCCCGCACAGACATCGCCCCATCTCCCACAGTACAACTGCCCCTCCTTATCCATCCACCGCCCCACTACCCAGATCGAATGCGACTCGCTTCCCGCCACCGATCGCCCACAGAGTGGCAGCAGTCCCCCCTTGCCAGCAAACACCGCCCTCCCCCCCGGCCTTTACTCCCCCATCCACCAGAGATCCATCAGGCCTCTCCCCCACCCCCTCCCCCTGCCATCAGAGAACAATCGGGCCTCCCTACTCTCCCTCCCACCAGATAACGATCTGACCTCCCTCCTCCTCTCCTCTACCAGAGAAGGATCTGGCCTTCCTTCTCTCTTCCTCCCTCCCCCGAGATAAATCTGACCCAACTCCTTCTCCCTCCACCCCTTCCCCTCACCAGACAATGATCTGGCCTCCCTCCTTCTCTACCCTGTCACTCCCATCATCCACCAGAGAATGACCAGGCCTCCCCCACTCTGAGATACATCTGACCCATCTTCCTCCCCCTCCCACCCCACCCCCACTCCCTACTGATTTGAGTCAGAGCGCCGTTGGAAGCTCTGACCTTCTTCAGAAGCTGGACCGCCCGAAACAGACCTTTTGCGCTGAATCTGGACGCGCGAAGACGGGAAATGCTGGTAAAGTTGGGCAGGCAACCTATTAATTCAATTTAAATGCATCAAATGCATTTAAATCACTATTGCGCCTGTTTCGGGTGTGGTTTGGGTCACGGCCATTTTTGGGCCTTGGTAGAGCGGGCATCTGCACAGACTCAGGCATGGATCACATTAATGGCCTCATGCCTGACTTTACCAAATTTTCGCACCCGAAAATGGGTGTGACGCAATGGTAAAATCGGGCCCTTTGTTGTGGAAAGATTTGAGATCAACAGTATCTGCACTGAAGATTCTATACAGTTCCAGGAGATGGACAGATAATGAAATCCTATTCCACCTTTGTACATGGTGCATATTAGATGCAGTCTACCTTAGGCATGCGTCCACTGATCTCATTTGAACTGCATTTGCAACTTGAGCTCATTTGCATGTCGTTGACATACTCCTATTAAGAGTCTGATCCAAAGTTGGAGGGAAAAACGTCTATTGACACTGCCTCACGCATGAGATGCCAGCCCAAGGCCTTCCCAAAACCAAAGGTCTAGTGAGCGCAAACCTGTCCCTGTGCAAATGCAGCAAGACATGGACAATATCCAGACTTGGGCTGACAAGTGGCAAGTAACATTCCTGCCATGCAAGTGCCAAGCAATGACTATCTCCAAGGATCTAACCATTACCTCTTGACATTCAGTTACTATCACTGCATTCCCCACTATCAATGTTCTGGGTGTTACCATTGACCAGAAACTGAACTGGACTAGCTTTAAAAATACTGTTGGCTACCAGAGAAGGTCAGAATCTAAGAATCCTGCAGTGAGTAACTCACTTCCTGATTCCCCAAACCCTGTCCATCATCCACAAGGCAAAGTTAAGGTTGTGATGGTATATTTTCCAACAACACTCAAGAAGCGTTACACTATCCAGGACAAAGCAGCCCACTTGAGTGGTACTCCTTCCACAAACATTCACTCCCTCTGCCAGAGACAAATAGTGGCAGCAGTGTGTATCATCTACAAAATGCACTGCAGGAATTCACTGAGGCTCCCTAGGCAGCACCTTCCAAACCCATAGTCATACCATTTGGAAGTTAGGATAGCAGATGCATGGAAAGACCACCACCCGAGGATTCCCCTTCAAGCATTGGGACCTCTACTTAAAGTTGTACAGGACATTGGTAAGGCCACACTTGGAATATTGTGTGCAATTCTGGTCACCCTATTATAGAAAGGATATTATTAAACTAGAAAGAGTGCGGAAAAGATTTACTAGGATGCTACTGGGACTTGATAGATTGAGTTATAAGGAGAGATTGAATAGACTGGGACTTTTTTCTTTGGGGTCTGGGAAGCTGAGGGGTGACTTTATAGAGATCTATAAAATAATGAGGGGCGTAGACAAGGTAGATAGTCAATATCTTTTCCCAAAGTAAGGGGGCCTAAAACTTGAGGGCATAGGTTTAAGGTGAGAGGGGAGAGATACAAAGGTGTCTAGAGGGGCAATTTTTTCACGCAGAGGGTGGTGAGTGCCCGAAACAATCTGCCAGAGGTAGTTGTAGAGGCTGATGCAATTTTATCTTTTAAAAAGCATTTAGATAATTACATGGGTACAATGGGTATAGAGGGATATGGGCCAAATGTGGGCAATTGGGATTAGTTAGGGGTTTCTAAAAAAAAGGGGCGGCATGGACAAGTTGGGCTGAAAGGCCTGTTTCCATGCTGTAAACCTCAATGACTTGAAACCTCTCACCATCCTGACTTGGAAAATATATTGCCGTTCCTTCATTGTCACTGGATCAAATACCTGGAACTCTCTCCCTGACAGCATTGCGGGTGTAGCATGCCACAAGGACTGCAGCAGTTCAAGATGGCAGATCACCACCATCTTGTCAAGGACAATTCAGGATGGGCAATAAATTAAAACATTTACTCTCATAATAACAGTTGCAGCCTGCCCTGTGTTATCACAAACACAATTCTTTCGAAAAGTCACCACATTTTGAAGTGGGAACTGGTAAAAAGTTTAACACTGTGTTCAAAGGGAATTTCAGTGGAGAATCAGCAAGTGGTGAGTTCAGTTTTCGAGACAAGGGATTGCAAAAGTAAAGCGATATTATTCGGCTCACTAAGGATTTGTTCCAGTTTGGTAGTAGTTACCAAACACAGCAGTACTCCACAATTTTCTCTGGAGAATATTGGATTTCCTTTAAACTGACAGTCAGCATTTCCTTGGGATGCACACTGTTATGTTGTGGTAAAT
Organism: Carcharhinus amblyrhynchos; assembly: GCF_965287045.1. NCBI lineage: Eukaryota > Metazoa > Chordata > Chondrichthyes > Carcharhiniformes > Carcharhinidae > Carcharhinus > Carcharhinus amblyrhynchos. Next base: position 93,131,445 of record NC_137324.1, on the reverse strand, counting down.
TCTGATTTAGTTACAGTCTAACCTTCTAGGACAAAGACCGCAAAATGCTGTATCCCAACCAGATTTTTCTGTTCTTTGTTTTAACTAATTCTATTAATACAAAAGCACAAATGTGCACCTTTGCTTCTAATACAAAAATACTCAAAGTGAAAATCAAAAATGTATTCCACTGCTATTTAGTTTTTGGAATGTAGTGATTAATGTTTTTGAAAATGTAACTGTCAAAGGCATTTATCTGACAACGTATTATGTTCACAAACAATGACGATGATAAAAACCATTTGCACGTTTATACATTGACATTATTATGGTGCATGATTTTTTTCTGGTTGCTCCATGTGTTCAAAGAAATAAACAAATGAATGCCACTTCCTGTATTACAGCAGTGACATTTGTATAAATTCAGTTATGACCGGTAACTTTCACGAGAGGGCCACAGCGGGATATTGACCGGGTTGGTCACAGAATAAGATCGTCCCCATTCAAGGGCATGAACTTGATTTTCATCAATTTAAATATATTTAAACATATGCAAACAGTTTCACGCCATAATCTCTGGGTTGCCCATATGTTGATACACCGGCAAGAATCGTGACTGGTTGCCAAAAATATGAATCAGTTTTGACAACCACTCCAAGAGCTTATAGATGAGTGTAACCCTGGATAGCGAGGAAAATGGCAAGGATACTGTCCCTGGCACCCTGGCAGTGCCAACCTGGCAGTACCAGGGCATTGCCAGAGTGCCAGGCATGAGTCTCTAGGGAACCCCACTGGGGGCTTTCCATTATTTGGAGGGGTGTTGGTAGGGGAGGGGGATCCATGCTGTTGTACAGGGTGGGAGTGTGGACAGGGCTGTGATGTCCCAGTGCTGACGATAATATGGGGTTGGAGGAGGTGGGTGGGGGTGGACTATAACTTCAATTTGAAGTCAGTCAAATCGGAGCCAGGCTTGTCAGTGTCTTTAGGCCCCATCTGCAGGAATGACAATTGCTTTTTTGGGGCAAGGTGTCAGAAGATCTGAAAAGAAAATCTACCTGTTTCTCTGGGGAGAAACATGCTGATTTTCAGTAAAAACTTGACACTTGGCCATTTTTTCCGGAAAACTCCTCCCAATGTTTCATTGACTGTAAAGTGCTTTGCCATGTTGTACGGTCATGAAAGCTGTAGGCCTCTGTGAAGAAATACAGTCTTTTTTTCCCTCTGTTAAGATTACAGCGCTGGTTAGTGTTGATCTGCCTTACATGGGCAACAGTTTTATTTTTTATAAATATATTTCAATCATTTTAAAAGATTCATGAACCAAATGGCTACTGCACTTATTGAACAGTTTATTCCACAATTTACTTGAAATCAGTTTTCAATCAATGCAGTGTGTTAGCATTTTGACAATTAGTTACAAGATCTATGTAATTCAGAAGACTGAAAGACCTGACTAACTCTGGATATACAATGACTCACCAGATAGAAAAAATAGCACTGACAGCTGTTGATGGCTGTGCAAGCGTAAGTGAAGTGATTGTGAACAGCCTCTGTCTAGACTCTGATTAATGAAGAACAATGCCACAAAATCACTTCATGCATTTTGACATCAAGTTGGCTGTCTCAGTTAGAGAGGGTGATGTGGAAACTGGATGGACTCACAAGACATTTGTTTGTTCTTTTATTGCTTGATTTAAGGTGTTTTGTTGGAGCCATACAGAATTATCATGCACTTAACCTGCCTTATGGAACGAGTTGATGCTAGGATCAAAAAGTGGAAAAATCAATTTTCCATAGCTGACACTTGTCACCTTAATGAAAGACTGTCTTCCTGTAATGTTTATAGATCAATATTGGCAGTGGCTTGGGAATAGACCATATTGTGAACTCCACACGCAAAGAATGATGTATGATATTAAGAGGATTCAAGTCATAGCAAAAACAAGAAAATCTCCTTAACATTGTAAAGAGGGCCAGTCACAGAAACCATTTAGCAGCAGAATTTTAATATCAAGTTTACCCTTCTAGTTAAAAGTGACTTGTTATTGGGCTGAACCTTCTATGGAGTGGCAGTTACCATCAGAGTGCCCCTATTTACTTACCCTGATATGGTGATCCTCATTCTTGCCCAGACTTTCAAACTGAGCTTCCTGGAAAATGTGGAATGTACCTGCTCCCAGACTCTATCCCTTGTCATGCAGGAGCATTGGGAAAAACCAAGCCCTTATACAACACTCCATGTATTTCTTGTTCTGGTAGGTTGGTATATCGTTGTCAGCATAGAGCGGCTCTCTGATGAGGACTTGTTGCACCTATATCTTGGTGAGCAAGGCTGACCACCTTTTTGTTAATTCTGGTAGTAAGCAGACATACTCTATAGATGATCTGAAGGCCTGTGACAGGAACAGAGGAAAGAATATGTCAAAATGTGTTGGTGCCGAACACAGCCTTGTTTGAAATGAAAACGGAAAATTCTGGATGAACGTAGTGGTCGAAATCTTACCAAAAAACGGCAGGAATGCTGGTTCCAGTGAGAAAGACGGCATGTTTCACTCTTATCTTCTCTCCAGATGTTACCACAGTCAGCTGGGCATATTTCACCCATCAAGTGGTGTTGGGGGCGGGGGGGTGGGGTGGTAGGGCAGCCTAAACACATCAGCAACGACTGGCTACGCTGGGATCAAGGCACCAAGGGTGCCCAATCAGAACAAAACATTACCTCCCTTTCCCCTCCTTCCTTCTCACCATGGCAGTCCCAGGGGCTCCCCACCACCACCACTCCAGGATCAGGGCTGACACCATTTGCCTCTCTTCCATCCCTCCAACAACCTGTTTGGAACCGCACTTTCCCTGCTTCCCCACCAATATCGGGCCACTTCCCCTCACCCACAATCAGTGATGGCATCCCTCCTCCCCCCACCACCCTCTCTCCCCACCTTCCATTTCTCCCCAAACACAGGACACCTTCCTCTCCACCCACAAAGTCAATGCTGGCATTCACCCCCACTTCACCCCCGCCAAAAACACCATCGTTAGCATCCCCAGCTCCCAGCTCCCATGTCTGTTTCCCCTGCCACCACAAATAAATTAATCCCTCCTGCCACTCCCATTCCTCATCCCCATGAAACTCCCCCTCGGGGCCACCTCTGGCATTGCCCCCTGGATCAAATTAGCGCTGCCAGGTTGGCATAGAAATGGAGCCAACTGGCAGTGCCAACCTGTGTAAAAGGATAGTGCCAGTGGTATTGCCAAACCACTACCCGCCATGTCACTATTCCCCTGGGGCTATACTCACAGTTACATCCCTGGAGGAAACCTCACAATAGTTCACAGTTTGAATATAAGGCGGAGGAAGTCAGTATCTGGCGGGGGACATAATATATGGTTATATATTATAATTAATATAAATTATGTTATGGACATGAACCTGATGATGTCACCAACAACGTACACAACTTCTTGGATTTGCCAAATCTTGGGCCCTTGCCACCATTCCCGCACACAGCAAGTATGGGCTTAAGAGTGCCCCAAATAGGTCTAGCAGTATCTGTCGAGGGAGAAATAAGCATTAGCAGTACAAGCCTGTATGACTCTTCAAAGCTGAAGAGAGGGAGAAATATGATGAATTTAATACTGTTGGAGTGGGAGTAGAGCTGGTGGAGTAAAATAGAAAACCAGTGACTGAAGAGAACTGAGAGACATTGCACAAAGATGTATAGGGTAAAAGACAAAGGAAGTGTTAATGGCAGTGTTATGGACTGTTCAGGTGCAAATAATGGCATAAAGACAAGATAGCAGTAATACAAGTTAACAGGACAGCAGAGATCAGTACTCAGTAAAAGCAAAACAAAGGAATAAATGACAGATGGTCCTGTGGAAGAAAGAAAGGTGGGGTGTTCCATTGGGACAAAAAATATTTGGACTAAAATAAAGGTCATGATGGAAGAGAATGTCCACAGGCTAAAATTTTTGAACTCAATGTTGAGTCTACAGGTCTGTAGTATGCCTAATCAGAAGGTGTTTGCATTGGGCTTCACTGAAACATTGCAGCAGGCCAAGGATGGGCATTTGGATATGAGAGCAAGATGGTGTGTTGAAATGGCATGTGACAAGGCCTGTTCTTGCAGACTGAGCGAAGGTGTTCAGCAAAGCAATCACCAAGTCTGTGTTTAGTTTCCCCAGTGTAGAGGAGACTGCAATGGGAGCAGCGAATACTGTAGACCAAATTGAAGGAGTGTAAGAGCTGTTGCTTCACGTGAAAGGATGTTTGGGGCCTAGGACAGCGAGGAGGAGGAAGATAAGGGAGCACATGGGAAAGTGCCAAGGAACCTGTTTGACCCCATTCCTCCTGCTCTACTGAGGGGACCATGTCAACTACAGATCTTCCAGTTCTAAATCTACGTTGGATTTGTGGTAGATGCATCCTCCCCTCCCCACCCCCATTAGAGTGATAGCAGGCTGATCCATCACATACTGAAAGTTTGGGTATGGCACATCTGCTGTCCTCTGTTACCCAGAAAATCCCATATCTGAGTGTTAGCACAAAAGACTGCATCATTCGATTTAGGTCATTGGGAATTCCATTCCCTCATGTTACACCAGCAGAGCAGGCCCATAGGAATCTTGGCCCTGTTGGATTCTCTAATTCCTTTGATTTCCTTCTCTCCTTTTGTTCCAGTTAATTTTTATTTTCACTTCACTTATTTGTTATTTGATTTTCTTATTTTTAATTAATGATCTTACTGTTTTGCATCAATATTTTTCTCCCTTTCATTTCCTAAGCTAATCAATATGTTTGAATCACTTTCATTCAGGAAATTTGGTTTCAGCGGTAGTTAATCCTCTAATGTTTTGTGTTCATTCCAGATACACAATTAAGATCATTAAATTTTCAAAAATGTACTTGTTGATACATCACTGCCTCTTCAACTCTTCCCACCATGAAATTCTCACATTCTCTCTCACCGCATTCACTCAGGGATTTAGGGATTTAAACATTTCTGAAATGGGTTATGATAATTGAAGACATATTTATTTTTTAAGGAAGTATTGGGCTGTACTCAAATAAAATGTGGATTTTTGAGGATTTAATTCCTCTATTTTCCCAAATGTTGGAGCAGGATATCACAGAATCAAAGAATCCCAGTAGTGCAGAAGGAGATCATTCAGCCCATCAAGAAGCACCAACAATAATCCCACCCAGGCCCTATCTCTGTCACCCCACGTATTTACCCTCCAAATCCCCGTGACACTGAGGGGAAATTTACCATGGCCAATTCACCTAACCTACACATCTTTGAACTGATATGCAAAGAAAGAAGAAAATTACATTTATATGCCACCTTTTACATACAACACTACAAAGACAATGAGTTATTTTGTGGACAAAGCAGCCAGTTAACGCACAATTCCACTTTTATTTCCACAAGAGAAAAAACACTGCCAGACTTAGTAATGGAATAAGAGAAGTCAGCATGGGAGAACAGTAGGGGAATATACACAACATATTGCAGATATTGAAAGGTTGAAATGATAAAAACAAATGCTGAAAATACTCAGCGCATCAGTCAGCATCTGTGGAGCAAGAAACAGTTATTGGCTCATAACTTCTGATTTCCTGGGCATCATAGCCAGTAAGAAGTCTCACAACACCAGGTTAAAGTTCAACAGGTTTATTTGGCAGCAAAATCAACTAACTTTCGGAGTGCTGCTCCTTTGTCAAGTAAGTGGGAGTTCTGTTCACAATCAGGACATATAAAGACACAAACTCAATTGACAAAATAGTGGTTGGAATGTGAATCATAGCCAGGACAGGAGTACCCCGAAAATGTGCTGGGGACACCTGGATGACCCGAGGTAAGGCTTGCATGGCAATTGCCTGGAATGTTCCATCGGGCAATTATTCTACTCTGGGAACCATCTGATATTCAGATTTGAATCACAGTCTTCAGATTATTCTGACTGTCTTACAGGAATAGTTGACCCAGGACAAGTTAGAAGAATTAAAACTGCCTCTAACTCTTGGCTAACTATGGTATTCCATGCCCTACTCAACTAGATTGCCAGACTATCTCCTACACCCCAAATATTTCTTGACCCCCAAATGACTGCCAGACTACCCCCCTATCCTGAAACTACCCCCACCAACCACCCCACTGCATCCTGACCAGTCTCTCCTGATCATCTGATCAATATCCCTAACCACCTGAACCCCCAACCATCCAACCGACATAACTTCTCCATCCTCAACCCCACCCCCCACCCTGACCACTTGCTTTACAGACTTGTCTTCTCCCTCATTTCTTAAAGTAGCTGAATCTTTAAAATTACCTACTTTCCAGCCGCTCGCTTCATAAAAAATAATTCCTACAAGCAGAAATAAAAAAGGACATTTAAAATACAGTGACTTAAGAATTGCTCAATATGAATCCTCAGGAGTTGATACTGAAAGGGCGGGGATGCAGAACAGACACTTTTCTGCTCTTTTCACTGAAGAGGGTAACAAAGAGGAAATGACCATAGCCCAAAACACTAGAAGTTAAAGTTTATTTATTAGTCACAAGTAGGCTTACATTCACATTGCAATGAAGTTACTGTGAAAGTCCCCTAGTTGCCACACTCCGGCTCCTTCCGGGTACACTGAGGCAAACTTAGCATGGCCAATTCTCTAAATCTGCACATCTTTGGACTGTGGGAGGAAACCGGAGCACCCGGAGGAAACCCATGCAGACATAGGGAGAATGTGCAAACTCCACACAGAGAGTGACCCAAGCCAGGAATTGAACTGGCACTGTGAGGCAGCAGTGCTAACCACTGCACCACCGTGTTACCCTAATAGGATTGATGGGTATCAGCATTAATATCCTTATCCAAAAATGTAATAGGGATAGGAGTAGTCCTAGAACACTGGACAACAGCAAATGTAATTAGTGTATTCAAAAGGGAGCTCAAGCTACTTAACAGAAAAATAGGACCAGTTAGCTTAAAGTCAGTGATGGTAACACCAACAACAAGTAATGCTTTTAAAATAATAAAACATCCCAAGATACTTCCAGGAACATTGCAAAGAAAATGTGATGCCAAGCCATATTAGGAGACACTAGGGCCCATAGTCAAAACCTTTGTTTTAAGAAGGAGGAAAGGCAAGAGAAGCAAAAAGGTTTACAGAGGGAGCTTCCAAGCTTAGGATCCAGGCTGCAAAAGATAGAATTCCCAATGGTGGAGTGATTAAAGTTAGGAATGCTCAAGATGGTAGAAATAATGGTTTTGGGGTTGAAGAAGATTGCAGAAGCTGGAGGCAGGGGGTTGGGGTTGCAAGATTGAAAGATTTAAAAGCAAAGTTGAGAATTTTAAAATTGCGGAGTAGCTTATCCAGGAGACAGTGTACCTTTAGCGAAGGCAGGACTGAAGGTGAGTTAAAACATGGACAGCAAAGTTTTGGATGAGTTCAAGTTTACGTGGAATTCTGGCCTGGAGTAGAACATAGAACATTACAGCGCAGTAGAGGCCCTTCGGCCCTCGATGTTGCGCCGACCAGTGGAGCCACTCTAATGACCCTCTAACCTAAACTATTCCAATGTTATCCATATGCCTATCCACTGACCATTTGAATGCCGTTAAAGTTGGCGAGTCCACAACTGCTGCAGGCAGGGCATTCCACGACCTTACTACCCTCTGAATAAAGAACCTACCTCTGACATCCGTCCTATAATTACCACCCCTTAATTTAAAGCTATGTCCCCTTGTGTTAGCCATCACCATCCGAGGTAAAAGGCTCTCACTGTCCACCCTATCCAATCCTTTGATCATCTTGTATGCCTCAATCAGGTCACCTCATAACCTTCTTCTCTCCAGTGAAAATAACCTCAAGTCCCTCAGCCTTTCCTCATAAGACCTTCCCACCATACCAGGCAACATCCTGGTAAACCTCCTCTGCACCCTTTCCAGTGCCTCCACATCTTTCTTATAATGCGGCGACCTGAACTGTATGCAGTACTCCAAGTGCAGCCACACAGAGTTTTGTACAGTTGTAACATGACCTCACGGCTCCGAAATTCAATCCCTCTACCAATAAAAGCTAACACACCGTACACCTTCTTAACAACCTTATCAACCTGGGAGTAGGTTGGAGTAATTGAGTTTAGAAGTAAAGTGATGGATGAGGGTTTCGACAGCAGTTCAGCTGAGGCAGAGGCATAGTAGTGTGATATTAGAGAGATGTTCTAGTTCTAAAGTAGAGCTCGGACCTTCTGACTATGGTGAGAGTGCTACCAACTGAACCATGGCTAACATTCGAAGATACCAGATAACAGATTTGCAACAAAGATCAGGGCATATGGATTCAGAAACTAGATAGTAGGATGGATTGAAAGATAACAATGAAACAGTAAATGTAGGGTAGTAGCTAAGGGAGGTTTTTTAGAACAGAGGAAAGTAAGAAGTGGTGGTCCACAGTGATCCACTGGGATCACTGTTGTTCACAATGTTGGACTCAGGAATTGGAGGTATGGTATTAGAAATTTCAAATGGGAATAAATTGTAGAGTATGGCTAATAATGTGAAGGTTGGAACAAACTATAAACATAAACAGTCTTGCAAAATGGTTGAGTTAACAGCAAATGAAATTCAAAACAGCAAAGTCTGAACTGGTTCATTTTGGTAGGAGGAATAAGGTGCCTATTTCTAGGAAGGCAAGAAATTGAACAGGTTAAATTGGCAAAGAAATACTCGAATAAATACATCACTAAAAATGCAAAGTAAAATGTAAAAAAAACTGTAAATAGTGGACAAAATGTTATATAAACTTTCATTAGAAAATATTTGAGTATAATGCACAGTTCTGATCTCCTTATCGAAAGATATCGAAGCATTAGAGAAAGTGCCGGAAAGATTTAAAAATTCAGAGTAGAGAGAATGCTGTTATCAAGAAAGATTGTGCAGGCGAGGACTCTTTGGAAAACAAAAGGCTAAAATATGGAATTATTTAACATTTTAAAGAGTGCATGCAAAGAAATGGTTTTATATTCATCTTTCAATCACTTTGTGGGTGTATCAGTTAGATACAAGAACATTATTAACGGTATTGTTTAACACAGAGCATGGTGAGAATATGAAACTTGCCCCTATGTGAGGTGGTCAAATCAGATATTATTGACACATTTGAAGGCAGGCTTAATGATGGAGAACGAAATAGAGGAATAAGGGAGTAGGATGGGAAGAGGTCATTAGAACTTTACGAGGCCCAAGTGGAGGATAAATTCAGGCAGCAACCAGATTAACCCAATGACCTTTCTGGCTGCTGTAAATTCTGACAGAGAAAGCATACCAGATAAATGACAATAAATCTATCTGACTGAGGGATTGATGTTGGCCAGGATTATAGGCTATTTCATAGTGCTATAGGATCTTGTGTATTTACTTTGCAAGAAAAACTGAGCTCGGGACCTCGAGTAGAGTTTAAACCAACAACTTCGTGGAGATTTGATAGAGGTGCTCAAAATCGTGAGGGGCGTGGGCCAATTAGATGGAGAGAAACTGTTCCTATTTACGGAAGGATCAATAGCCAGAGGGCACAAATTTAAGTTGATTGACAAAAGCAGCAACATGACATAAGGAAAAACTTTATTTTGCAGTGAGTGGTTAGGATCTGCCAGACAGTGTGATAGAGATAGATTCAATTATTGCTTCCAAAAGCTAATTGAACAATTATTTGACAAGAAAATATTTGGAAGGCTACAGGGGAAAGATAAGGTTGAGGTTGAGGGGCCTGACAGGGAGATTGGAACTAGGTAAGTTGCTCCTATAGAGAGCTGGCATGAACACAGCAAGCTGAATGGCCTCCCCCAAGCTGTAACCATCCTATGATTCTATGACTTAAGTAGTGAGAGTACTGTAACTGAACTAAACTGATGCGAAATAAATATTTTAAGATTTTCAGTTTTCCAGTGCATTTGCACTTTTTCTTTTAATCGTGGACCTGTGCTGTGCTATCTCCATAATACCAATTGCTTCTTGCCTCTTATTTGACAAAATGTTGTTGTTTTTAGATCATGATACTGAACATTTTAATGTGCATAGGATTTACACACCTTGGTGATGAAAAGGTAAACACATTCCTGAGTAGAATCTAACAAATGGTCACTACAGTGCTTTGGTAAGTACAAAGTAGAACTTTCAGGAGTAGCTCTCTTTGTAACTGAGACTGCCTGGCACTGCTTCATTCTCTCAGAATTCAGTTCAAATCCATTAGGACTTTCACGTTGGGATTGTCCAAATCTCATGTCAGTAGTTCAAATGGTAACTGATATTGGCAATTCTTCCATCCCAAAGGAATTGCAATAATAATCAACTGGAATGTAACCTGGAAGATCCCTTCCTGAAAATCCCAGTAGATTTTCACTGCAGCTTTATTTGGGCTGGAGTGCTATTGGTACAATTTTCATTGCAAGCTGCAGTTTAAATTTTGTTTTGTTCGAATTGCATCATGCTGCATTGAAGTTGATGATCAACATTTCAGTTTTTTTTTTCTTTTACCACACTATATATGCCAAGACATACTCTTCAGTAGTGAGGTGAGCAACACTGTATTTGGTTGTAGAGAATGAAGAAGTTGAAGTTTGGGAAGGTTGTTAAAATTGGTGAAAATGGCAGCTCGTGGAATTTAGCTCCAAGACATGGACTTCCAGATTTAACGTGAGCACCTGTCAATGCCTTTGTATAACCCTCTCCACAGAGACAAACTAAATAAGGCAATGTCAATGAGATTTTGACTGATGTTTAAAAGGATAACATATGCAATCCATGGGGCTAATTCATGGAGCTCTTATTCTTACTTTCCACTTGGGAAGAGTTTGCTGAGAGTATTTATGTTGAGAAGCAAACTTGGAGACTTTAGAGGTGTTTGACACTCAGTGCATCAGAATGAGTAGCATCAGGACTGCATCCACTGGACCCCAGACAAGGAGCAAAGTGACCGTCAGCAGCAATGTGGAGAGAACTGTATGCTCAGCAGAGGAACATGGAGCAACAAAAGGGTTGAATACTTCCTCTTCTTTGATAAGATATGAGCATCGCTGGCGAGGTCAGTATTTGTGCCTATTTGATTAGAGATGGGGGTGATGAAATACTACTTTGAACCACAGCAGTCCACACAATTTAGGTATACCCACAGTGCTTCTAGGGCATTCCACAATTTTGACCTAGTCACAGCGAATAAGCAGTGAAATACTTTGAAGTTCAGAAAGTGGGTGATTTGGATCAGAGCTTGAAGGTAGTGGTATTCACATACATCTGTCGCACACATCTGGTGGCAGAGATTGCAGTATTAGAAGGTACTGCTAAATGAACATTATCAAATTGCTGCAGTGCAGCTTGCAGATGGTCCGCAGTGCTCTCACTGTATGTCAATGGTGGAGGGACTGAATATTTAAGATGGTGGATAGGATGCCAGTCTGGAGGGATGCTTTGTTTGGTGTTGAGCTTCTCCATGATCCTCAAGCTGCACCAGCCAGGCAAATGGCTGGTATTCCATCACATTCCTGATTTATGTTCAGCAGATGCTGGACATGCTTTGGGATTCTGGAGGTGAGTTACTCGCTTCAGAATGCCCAGCCTCTGACCTATAATTCCTCAAAATTAACAGTCTCTGGATTATTACCTAAGGCATGAGAAAATTTGCAAAGGGTAAGTAAAATTAGAGAGATTAATGCATGATTCAAAGATTGGTGTAGGAGAAATGAGTCTCAATTCATAGGGTATTAGCATCAGTATTAGGGAAAGTGGGAGTGTTCCTTTGGGATGGTGTTCATATAATTAGGGCAGTTGTATAATTAGGGCAATAAAGAGGGCTTTAACTAAATGGGAGAAGGGATCATGTGAAGGGAGATGCAGTAAATTAAAGGAAATTACAGTGTAATAGCGTGGCAATTTAGGTAATATATTCAGAGCATGGCAGGAAGGGACAGAGCATACAAACTTCAGAGTGCACTGGTAGATAAGGCTAGAGATTGCAAAGGTATCCACGAATGCGTGCATTCAATTTCTTAGAGCCATACATTGTAATGCCAACCAGAGAGCAGGGTATTTCTTGATCTGGTAAGGTGCAACGAAACAAGATTAGTCAATAACCTCCTAGCAAAGGAATCTCCCCCTGAGAACAATCAGAACAGCATAGAATTTCACATTCAATTTGTAGGTAAGAAGTTTTTTTAAACCTGAATAAATTATAAAGGTATGAAGGCAGAGTTATCCACAGTAAACTGAAAGACCAGGTTGAAAGGTAAGACAGTAGAGATGTAGTGGTCAACTTTAAAGGAGATGTTTAATAACTCTCAGTAAAGGTTTATCGCAGTGAGAAATAAAGACACTTAGAGAAGGATGCATTATCTGTGGCTAAATAAGAAAGTTAAGGATGCTATCAAATTGGAAGAAACACTGCACGATTCTGTGAAGCATAGTGTAGGGTGAAAGATTGGAAGGTTAAGCAGGTATTTTATGTCTTAAAGATTTAGATACTTGAAAATCAAGAGGCGAAAGGGCAGGCAGAAGTTACAATCGTCGCCATCACCAGAGAAAATGTACTGGGAAAACTATTAGACCTAAAGGCTGACAAACCACAAGATTTGATAGCTTGTATCCTAGGGTCTTGAAAGAGAGCCTTCAGTGATACAGAAGGCATTGGTTATGATCCTCCAAAATTTGATGTGTTATGGATACTTTTAAGGGTTTTTTTTATTCATTTGTGGGACACAGACATCACTGACTGGGCCAGCATTTACCACCCATCCCTAGTTGCTCTGGAAACTGAGTGGCTTGCTCAGCCATTTCAGAGGGCAGTTGAGAGTCAACCACATTGTCTTTTATTACTCAGGATCAAATATATTTGTATGTAGAAGTGTATATTTTTTACCCTCTGAGCGACTGAATCAATTTTAAATAACCCTGCAGCAAACCTTTTGTATTTAAAAAGGAAAGTTTATTATTCCACACATATTTTTGGAGGGCAATAAAGAAAATGGTGTCTCACTCACTTTCTCACTCATGCTCTCGCACACATAAAACTGAAGATAAAAATAGTCATTAAAAAAATGGAATTTAACTTAGTCTCTTTCGGTACTGGTCTGTTGTTTTGTAATCGCGTTATTACATTGTTTGAAATAAAGGCTTTTAAATTGTAGAGATATATGTCAATGGCTGTGTTGGCTCCTGAAGATAATTTGCCAGAGGCTGATTTTCTCAGGTAAGCTTGAAGAGTGGAACATAGTAGATGAGAGAGAGGTTCTTTATTTTTCAAAGTATTGCAGCGTGGCCCTTTATCAGCCTGTTTGATCCCCCTCCCCCATAAGAAATATTTTGTTAGAAAATAGGAAGCAGAGAATAGGGGTAGATGGGCCTTTTTCAGATTGACAAGCTGTAGCTTGTAGAGTGCCACAAGTATCAGTGCTGGGGTCTCAATTACTTACAATGATTTGGATGTAGAGACCTTGGATGTAGAGTATGGTAGCTAAATTTGCCAGTGACATCGAGATGGGTAGGAAAACAAATTGTCAAGGGGAGGTGAAGTGTCAGCAATTGGCTATAGAAAGTTTAAGTGAGTATAGAAAAATCTGAGAATATGTGCCAACCGACTCAAGAACAACTTCTAGTCTGCTGCCATCAGACTTTTTAATGGGCCTACCATATATTAAGCTGATCTTTTTCTATACCCTATCAGTAACTGCAACAGTATATTCTGCGCCCTCCTTTCCTTCTTCCCTATGTACTCAGTAAATGGTATGCTTTTGTCTGCATAACATGCAAGAAACAATACTTTTCACTATCACAATACGTGTGAAAATAATAAATCAATTCAATTCGCTGAGACTTCTTCTGGGTTTCACACTGGTTATTGCACTCCTGCCCTCAACCACCACTGCAAATGTGCCTTAAAGTTACCAATGGGACCTAAACATTTTTAAAATGCAATGTGAGATATTTGTAATGAAAATGATAGTGCATTCAGATCAAATCCATCTTAGCTTTATTAAAACAGTAAGATAAGTCTGTTGAGCATCACAGTTAAGGTGCCAGGAAATTTAACAGTTTTTGACACTGGGGATCCAGTGTGTTGATTGAGTTCCTGTAGCACAATAGAGTGTAAAGATTTCTGATTCTATCCAACACCTTGCCTTCACTGCAATATTAGATGACCATTTCTTATTTCACTCCCCACACCACCCACTATCATGGCCTGTTGTGTTGAATTATTACATTACTTGCAATTTGTATTAAATTGTATATTTTTTTCTTGTGAATTAAAGCTTAATAGGTAGTGGGTTGGAACTACTCAGACTCGATTTCACTTAATGCCCACAGACTTCCATTCCATCAGCTTGGATTTGAATCCAGCTCCCAGAGGTGAAAGTTTGCTAATATACATTTAACTCCATGCCTTGGGAAATATTGAGATTTTTTAGCACACTCCTGAATGTTATTCAACAAGCTTGTGAAAAATTGCCACCAGTTAGGAAGTGAACAAAATTGGAGGTTTGTGGTATGCGGGTTGAAGGGAACATTTTCCCTGAAGCCATTTTGTTACATGACATAGTCACAGATAAGAAAGGCCACTGACCCATCCTGATTCATCCATCCAAGAGATTATGAACCCCCCCTTCCCACATCTTAGTGCCCAATTGTTTCTTAAATGGTTCCAGAATTTTAGCTGAGATAGCCTGTATCTTATACCACATTCTTTAACTGAAATCTCATAACTGAGAATGACCACGTAGCCTTCTCTAGATCTTAAACCTTCTCTTTGAACATGTTTCAATCTCTCAATTCAAATAATATTCTGGGTTAATCTTTTCTGTATTGTTAAATTTTATGACACCCTGTAGTGTCTCAAGTGAGGGAGTTAACATTTCTACTGTCACTTTTATAACTCAGTTCTTGACATTGGAGATCAATCTCATGGCAATTCTCTATATTGGCTTCAGCACTTAAGTATTCCTCATGATTTGGCAACCGGAATTGAAGGCAATATTGAAGCTGCAGTCTGAATGGAACATGAAAGAATTTGATAATTAATGCCTTTAACTTGGATTTAAATGTCTTCGATAAGAAATTAAATACCCAAAATTGCAGATAGTCATTTGGTAGCATAGGGCCTGAACCATTTGCTTGCTGTATAAGCTCCATACCAAATCAGGACGCACCACAGTTACCCTGCAATATAATGGCTATCTCGATCAGCTCTTCGCTCATTGCATATCATGCAGACCTCTGAATGGGCCTATGACTGCCATTTCGTGCACAGTCACAGTCTACTTAAGATTACCCTGCAAAGCTGAAGTCTTTCAAAAATTCATACAACAAGTGATATTAGCTGTTCTAGCTGCTACTATGCTGGAGCAGTATGAGTGATAGTCTCCACAAACTGAATGCTGCTGTTCACTCGAAAATACATCTGCCTACCACATACGGCTTATGTGGAATGTGAACTTCAGTGTGATGCCCAATATGTAAGCCATACATCCTGATGACTAGTGAAGCATATGAAACCGCATGCTTCATTGGCTGGTCGCAATAGGTAAAGTACTGACCGCATTCAACCAGTTTGTGCTTGCAAAACTCAAAACATAGGGCCCTATTTTACCATTTTATTTCTAAATGCTGGGTGTACTTGAAATTGGGGATGTTTCAGATCTGACTTCTAGACCCGTTCTGAGGCATCCCCATAAGCACTCTGCCTGAAAAAATAGCAGCAATTCTGAATCATGCTGCAGAAGCCTGTGGGTGGGGCTTATTATGCCTGAAACTCTGCAGCTCCAATCGGTGTCTCTAACTGCATGTGTGCAGTAAAGAATATATAGAAAAACACTCCCCTGCCACTTCGCTCCGGGGCCAAATAATACCTCCTCCCCAGACCCCACAAACATTGCCCTGTCCCCACAACGTAACTGACCCCTTATCCCTCCTGTCCACTCACCACCAAGAGCGATTGCAAGCCCTTTCCCCCTTCACCCCACTGATCACACGCAGAGTGACAGCAGACCCCCCCTACTCTGCACCCCCATCCCCCTCAACCAGAAAGCCATCTTGCCCATCTCCCTTATCCCCCACCAGAGAGCCACCTGACCCACCTCCTTCCCCCACCCTAGAGGGCCGTCTGATTCACATCCCCGCCCCCGTTACTTCTTCAGAAGTTGGAACACCCGAATCGGACCTTTGGGGACCAAAACTGTTTCGCACCTAATCTGGACAGGCGAACGTAGTGGTAAAGGGGAAGGTGCCGTTTAGTTTGGACATGCAGCCCATTAAGTGAATTTAAATGCATGCAAATGCATTTAAATTGATGTCGCACCCGTTTTGGGCACAGTCCCAATGGCAGCCATTTTTGGCCCTTGGCAAAGGGGAACCCGGCACAGAAATGGGTGCTTGCCTCTCGCCCGACTTTACCAAAACAGGCACAACTTGATGGTAAAATCAGGCCCATAGCGTTCAACATTAGACGTGATTCAATGATTGGATAACACTTGCGAAACAATCATGGTTGTATTAAGATTTCCACTGCTAATTACTTTAAGACTATTAGTTGGATTTGCAATGTGGATCACTTATGCATGTTTGATGCGATTGTCCTTTGCAAAATGAAAGAACATGCCCACACATTTCACCTTTTTCAACAAAGCAAATGCTTGAGGGACAGCCATTCCCGGGTTTATTCCATTTTCAGCAATCAGAATCAATCTGCCTGGTTTGCATTTAAGCTAAAGCTTGGCAGTTAACTTCCCTGGTGTGTTTTCCAATGTTTCTACCGATCAGAGTCCACTTGTCAACCAATCAATAATCCCATTAATATGTGTCGTAAATTGTTGTTCCCTTTGAAATTTGGTATTCTCAAAAATCTGTCCTGATGAGTACAAGATGAAACACTTTGACAGCCAGTTATATTTTCAGCAATATTCAAGTTCTGTGCTGCCAAGCCACAATTGTAAAGTTGATTTTCATTGCTGAAGAGGTTGTTTGATAGTAACAAAGATTTATCATGGCGTTGGAAGGGTACTGAAATGGATAATCTCTAACTACTTTGTTGACTTTCGCCAATGGGTAGGACTTTTTGGTCCCTCCCACCAGTGGGATCTTCCAGTCCTGCCCAAGTCAACCCTTCACAAGAAGAACGTGAGTCACACAAAAGCCCATAGAATTTGATAGGACTGAAGATCCTGTTGGCAGCCAATGACTTGCCATAGCCACTGCTGGAAAACTCGCCATGCCGAGGGATCAATCCTTCCTTCCCTGCTGCCATCAGACTTTTGAATGGACCTATATTAAGTTGAATTTTCTCTACACCCTAGCTATGACTGTAACACTACATTCTGCACCCTTTCCTTTCCATCTCTATGTACAGCATACTTTATCTATGTAGCATGCAAGAAACAATACTTTTCATTGTATACTAATATTGTAACAATAATAAATCAAATCAAACCATTTCATTCTTCGAAAGCATTCTCAAACTAATGGTAGTGAGGTTATCAGTAAACAACACCCTCGGAATCACCACGTTTGTCCTATGTTTTATATTTTGTAGTTGTGGCTGGGACAGAAGGGGATTGGTAGAAACTGAATTTGACTCTGGTTTACGTGCATTGGGCTGCTGGTCTCAGTCATTCCAAGCCATAACATGACAGAGAAGTGGATGAAGGCTAGAGCCTCAACAACAAAGAGGGACAAAAAATGGGATGGAGGAAGAGTAGCATTATCAGAACGCAGTTAGTCATCCAACTGTCTGTTCGCCAATGATGAGTGGCACAGAGAGGTCCAAAAAGGAGGAAAGTAAAAGAAGTCTCAAGAGGAATGTAACGCAAAACAAAAAAGAAACAGCAGCATAGCTTTCCTTCACAATTAGTTGTTTAAGCAGGTGCAATCTACTGCTGCTAGTTACAAGACACGTGGATTACATTTCCACTGTTCTGCTCCTCAATAGCATGTCATTAAATTCCCGTCTCATACTGATTGGGAGATAGGTGGTTGCAGGGGAGAGGAGAATTCAATTATTTTAATGTCAATGCATACAATTATTATAGCCTTTGCAATTGCTGGAACTACCATGTAGTACTAACATTCTAGCAAAGCTGTATTGTCGATTAGTTTGAGTGTAGTAAGCTATCTTAATCTCTTAAACATTCCCCACTTTTAATGAGAGATGTACAGAGCTGTATTCTGCATCAAAAATGCTGTTGTTATTAATTGATTTTGATTATAGAGTTGCCTGAATGTTAATACAGCTGGTGTAACAAAAGATAAGGAAGCACACTTTACAGGACTAATTGGTAATATAAATTTATCTCTTGAAACTCAAGCCATATGGAAAATGCTACTTTTTGTAATCACCTTAGTGAGAGAAGGAGGGGAATTAATTTCACAGTGCCCTTTTAGTTCAACATCGAATTATCAAGGCATTGAGTCACCAATATAGAACGATATTTTAGTACCATGACTCAATATAGAAACCAATAAAAAATGATCGTACTTGTTAAAATTGGAAAATTCAACAAGAGTTCAGAATTAATGACCATTTTCACTCTTCCAAGGCTCTAAGTGGTAAGGACATATAGCAATTCTTGCTGGCACAATGGTCTAACTGGATCTGTAAATATGCTTTTTAATTTCATGCTATCGCCAAACATCAAGTTAACAAGTATTTTAACTTTATTTCAACCCAAAGCCCAGATTCCACCTTCATCTTCAGCTGAAGAGGAGCATTTCTATGAAGTATAACTGCATTATTTTCCATTTTTCAATTCCCCTTTGAGAATTGAACATAAGAACATAAGAAATAGGAGCAGGAGTAGGCCATCTAGCCCTTCGAGCCTGCCCCACCATTCAGTAAGATCGTGGCTGATCTGAAGTGGATCAGTTCCACTTTCCCGCTTTCTCCCCATAACCCTTAATTCCCTTGTCTGTCAAAAACCTATCTACCCATGACTTAAATATATTTAGCGAGGTAGCGTCCACCACTTCAACGGGCAGAGAATTCCAGAGATTCACCACCCTTTGAGTGAAGAAGCTCCTCCTCAACTCCGATCTAAACTGCACCCCCCCCCCTTATCTTGAGGCTGTGTCCTCTAGTCCTGCTATCCTTTCTAAGCAGGAAGAATCTCTCTACCTCTACCCTATCCATCCCCTTCATTATCTTATATGTCTCTATAAGATCCCCCCTCATCCTTCTAAACTCCAATGAGTACAGACCCAGTCTATTTAGTCTCTCTTCATAGTCCAACCCCCTCATCTCCGGTATCAGCCTAGTGAACCTCCTCTGCACTCCCTCCAAAGCCAAAATATCCTTGCGCAAGTGCGGCAACCAAAACTGCACACAGTACTCCAGCTGCGGCCTCACCAGTACCCTGTACAAGACCTCCCTGCTTTTATATTCAATCCCCCTCGCTATAAAGGCCAGCATCCCATTCGCCTTCTTGATCACCTGCTGCACCTTTAGACTGGGTTTTTGCGACTCATGCACAAGGACCCCCAGGTCCCTCTGCACCGTAACATGCTGCAGCTTTTTGCCCTTTAAATAGTAATCCCTCCTACTATTATTTCTTCCAAAGTGGATAACCTCACACTTGCTAACATTATACTCCATCTGCCAGGCCTCGCCCACTCGCTCAGCCTGAATTGCTTGCTCAGCTTGAATTGAAGTATTCAAATTTTGAAAGAGGATTTCTGGTTTCATGGGCAATAATAATGCAAAGTGTTACATTTTCTTTTCTTTCTAATGCATAATTCTTGACGAAAAATAAATGGGTCTTTTTCTGATTGCCAGGTTATAATGAATGGAGTGCCACATGAATTAGTACTGGTCCCTCAACTATTTACATTCCACCTCAATGACTGAATGTAGGGTAGCTAAATTTGCCAGTGACACCATGATTGGTAGGAAAGTCAGTTATTAAGAGGGTGTAGAGTGTCTGCAAAGGGATAGATAGGTTCAGCAAATGAACAAACTTTTGGCAGATCGGGTTTAATGCAGGAAAATGTGAACTTGTCCACTTTGGCAGGAAGAATGGAAAGGCCGCATACTACATAGATGGAGATTGCAAAATTCAGCACTGCAGAGGAATCTGGATGTCCAGGTACATGAGTCATTAAAAGTAAGTGTGCAGATACAGCAAGTGATTAGGAAGGCAAATTAAATGTTGGCTATTATTGCAAGGGGAATGGAATATAAAAGTAGGGAAGTTTTACTGCAGCTCTGTAGGACCTTGGTGGCACCACATCATGGGTGCTGTGTACAGTTTTGATCTCCTTATTTGAAAACAAATATAATCTCATAAGAGAAGGTTCACTCAACTCCTTGGATAAAAGGCTTCTCATATAACAAAAGGTTGAATGGGTTGGCCAATACCCATTGGAGTTTATAAGAATGAGAGATGATCTTCCTGAAACTTAAGATCGTGAGGGTAAATACGAGGATGGTGCTTCCACTCATGGGAGAAACTAGAATTAGAGAACACGGTTTAAGAATGAGAGGTCCCCCTCTTAAGAAAGATTGAGATGAGGAGACATTGAGGAGACAGGAGAGGTGATGGCCTCTAGATTATCACTAGACTATTAATCCAGAAACTCAGGTAATGCTCCAAAGATCCGGATTCCAATCCCGCCAGAGCACATGGTGGAATTTGAATTCAATTTTTAAAAAAAATCCAGAATTAAGAATCTACTGATGACCATGAAACTATTGTCGGAAATACCCATTTGGTTCACTAATGTCCTTTAGGGAAGGAAATCTGCTGTCTTAACCTGGTCTGGCCTACAAGTGACTCCAGAAGACTCACAGCAATGTGGTTGACTCTCAGCTGCCCTCGACAATAGGGATGGGCATAAATGCTGGCCAGCCAGCGACACCCAAGTCCCATGAATGAATAAAAAATTAATTCTCTCTTATGATCATTACTGTGTGGAATTCTCTTCCCCTAAAGCAGTGGAGGCTGCATTATTCAATTTACTCAAGACAGAGCGAGACAGATTTTTGTTAGGTAAGGGAGAAAAGGGAGGCAGTCAGGAAAGTGAACTGAGACCACAGCCATTTCAGCCATGATCTTGTTGAATGGCAGACTAGGTTCAAAGGACTGAATGACATGCTCCTATTCTGAGTCCTGTTCCTCTGTCAAAAGAGCAGTCTTTACCTGCACATATCCACTTTTAGTTTCATTATTAGTTCACAGAGGGACACTGCCTTGCCTCAAAATCATGTCACTGCCCGCAAATCTAAACCATGTGGAACCTCATTCCGCAAACAAGAATGGTCCAAAATAAAAAGCGGCAGAGTTGTTGTCTTGGTCTTATACTGTTGCAAAATTTAACTTCTCCATTAGTAACTGATGAATTAAGGAGACAATTCTACCAAAAAAATTCTGTGTGCCAAATTTGCATGAAAACTGAAGTAACTCTTGCTAATTTTTTTAACAGGATTTTCATACTGAATCTCCCACACTCTGTGCATCAGAGTGCCCTAGTGAGATTTACATTGAAAATCTGGGGGCGGGGCCCAATCCCGCTGGAGAAGCCAGCAGCATAGCGCTGAGCGGGCCACTGCACATGCGCCAATCTGTCATCACGGAAATCGGCGCATGCACGGTAGCCCTGCACTGCCAGCCATACAATCGCTGACCAGCCCAATCACTGGCCAGCACAGCAACCCTGCATTGTTGGCTGTGCAACCCCAACCCCTGATCACTGGCTTCCCGGAACATCTCCGAGCCAGCCCTGATGTGCCGCCTCATCCCCCATCACCACCCGGATGGCCAGCCCGATCACCACCTTCCCTATCTCTGCCACTGATCTGGACTGCAGAATGGCAGGGGGACGCCCTGCCCCTTAGCACTTCCTGATGCCCGGTAGATAGTGTCTAGGAGCCCATTGGGCAGTAACAGGGGGCCAGGCTGGCACTGCTAGGTTGGCAATGCACTTCTTTACCCCCCTAACCTCCTGGCGGGTCTCTATGGTTTCCCTTCCCTCCAACGGGCTCAGCTCAGTTGGACATTCTTTAATACTGTGCCTATGCTGTATGGCAATAAAGATAAATAAATATGTATTTTCATCAGATTTCTCCCATCGATCCTATCTTGCAGTGCTGCTATACACTGTAAATACAGATTCAGGATGATGGGATTTCAGACCTGTAGTACTGCTAGAACACTCTTAAGTTGCTATTTAGCTCCTTCTATCCTTAGTTGTATGAAAAGATGTTGAATCTTTCAAATATGAAGCACATATTACAGTTATGGCACAGAGCCCATATCCAATGTAAAACTCTAAAGTAAATGCATTACTGACTCTTGTCAGTAATGCAGAGTACAACATTTTCCCGATTGTGCTTGCTTTCTCTTTGCAAATGATTTAACATTATATATGATATCAAAGTTCAGAAACTGTAACTTTGAAATTACATATAAAGCTATACTGCTGCCTGTATTAAAGCATAGGTACACTCAGAATGTCAGTGTGATGAGGTCATCAGAGCACGCAAGCTATTCCAGCAGATCAGATTTAGCCAGTGGAGTCTATATTAGTTTGAATTTTATTCAATTTTTTGAAAGTGGAATTCAAATATTTCTGAAAAGCATTTAATCTTCAAGACTCCTTAGATTGCTAAAGTATTGGAATCACTTTATTAATGAATTCTCATTTCTCAGAAATCAGAGAATAAAAGTACAGGGCCTCCCCAATGGTTCAGGTAATAACTGCACTGCTGTCTGTCTCTGAGTCATGCAGGCCTTGTCTGGTTGCTAGAATGTATGGACATGGCTGATCTTGACTTGGTGGCAGAAATGGCATTGCAATTTACCTGACTCCACTGGGCTAGCGAAGGGGAATATCACCCAAATTTCCACTTCTGATAGCTTTACAGTGAATTGCAGAGGAAATGAAACATAGAGGGAGGAGCAATGTGATGGTCAAGTTGCCTGCAGATGTATCCGAGTTTAGGTACAAGACATGGTGACTTGGGCAAAATATTGGAGGATAGCTTATGCTCATGGAACATTAACCCAGCATCATCTGCAGCTTTTAGAAAGTTTTGGAGGGGGTGGGGGGGTGTATTTGTTGACAAACAGTGTGACATTTGCTGTAGTTAATGACAGCACTACAGCCTCCAAACTATCCACTTTTGCTCAAATTGAAAGCTGCAGTGTGTCTGAATGGGCTCCAGGGAGCACCCTCACTGGCAGTTTGCTGTGAATTGGGTGGCAGGAGGGGAGTCAGGGGTGGAATTAAAAGTAAATGTGATGGGGGGGAGTATATGACTTACTCAAGAAGGTACCAAACTACTAGATTTTCCTACTTAATTGCAGATGGATCCTGCTGCAGCCAGTAGAGCAATTTCCTGCTGCGGCTAATGAGAAAGGTAACACACAGTCAGTGCTATACACCTCAGCCTGACCACAGACTGCAAGATCCAAATGCTTCTAGTTTTTTCTTCAGCAGCCATACTCCCTGTCCTGCTCCAAGTTCTAATAAATTGTTACTTCCACATATTTGGGAGTAGAAACTGAATCAAGATTTGGTTTAATGAGCAGTAAATATCTATATTCTTCCTGCACTATATGGAATTTGCAGGCCTCACAGTTGATTCAAGGACTGATGAGGCTGACAGTCTTCAGTATTTTTGTTATCTATCACTGGCAGAACCAAGCAATAGGAATAGCAGCTAAATCAGGATTAATAGGTGTTTTTGAAGCAAGTCTGAAATGCTTTCCACCAGTGAGAATCAGTTTCTACAAAGGTCGATACTACTGAGTTCCATTTTCTGTTTGTCCTTGCAAGCGCAAACTTCAGACACAATTGTGCAGAAATACAATTTTCTGTTTGCTGCAGTTTTTAGGAGGCGGGTCTGAGGCAGAGAATTTTCTCTAATTTATAGCAAAAAGTTAAAAGGATTTAGGATACAATTTTGTAGCCCGCAAGGGAGGTGTGCAGAGGGTTAAAACATTAAAAAAAATGCTGCCATGTCAGAAGGCTAATATGATGTCACGAATTTCAGCATTTGCGCAGTGTGCAAAGGCATGTGGGAAGCCCCTGTGACAAAGGTAGCTCAGTGAATTAAATATGTAAAAATTAAATTGTAAAGGACATTGAACCCTGAATTCTAGCTTGAACTGCCAATGCACAAGTTCCCAAACTCTCTGAAATTCACCTTGGTCAACAAGAAGAAACCACAGCAACGATTGACAGGGCTGTCAAATTGACAGGCTGGGAAGTTTTTAAAAACTGAAACAGGATGACATCTGCTTCTTTACTATATGAAAGGCTTTCTCACAGGATTTATTTCGAGAACATACTGCTGCTGCTATCAAGGTGATTTCCAGCTTTGGAGATCACTTTCACCGCCTTGCATTTTCCTCACTTTGATCTGCAGACCTCAGCTGTCAGCCATCATTGCAGTATCGGAGTAACTTTTGCAACTTCAACTTGGACCTCTGATGAAGATCAAAAGGAGCAGCAACATCAACATTAGAACTAGGCCCATTGACCCATCAGTCTCTTCACAGGATAGAGGGACTGGACACAAAGCATGAATTGAAAGGGCTATGACACCCCCCCCACCCCAACACCACCAGCACCACAGACTAAACAGACAGGGATCAGCTATCTCCATTTGTGTGAGCTTCAGTGCCTCAGGAGACTCAGGCTTACATGTTGCTGATATCTGCAGTCTCCTGGAAGGCCACCATCCCTGCAGTTTGCCAGGCGCATGCACATTGCCAGTGGCTGTCGTAATCCCCACGGCTTAGAATTGTTTCACCTCCTGCACCTTAACAAGATCACATAGAAATAGAAATCTCCTGGAAACATCTGAAGAATTTCACAGTCAGCTCTATACAAGTGCATTGCCTGGGTGACTGATGTTATGTTTGACAGAGCTGCCATTTACATCCACTTTCATACAGATGAGGCTAGTCAGAACGAAAGGGCACTTGGACTTCTGCAATGGCTCAATTCCCACAGGTACAGGGAGTTACAGACTGCACACATTACAAGCAAGGGGTCTTCAGATCATTCAGGAGTGTTTGTCATTCAGAAAGGATTCCACTGCGTTAATGTTTACCCGAAATGTGACCAGAGGAAAGTTTTCATCTACGTCTGTGTAAAATGCCCTTGAGGGTTTGCTTCCCTATGAACCAGTAAGAGTATCCAGAATGGTCCTGATCTGTGGAGTCTTGCACCACATGGTGCTGCAGATAAGACTGGAGCAGCAGAAGGAGGAAGGTGAGGAATGTTTTGCATTCTCTGAAATGGAGGAGCTTGTTGTGGGCAAGGTGCCTGCTGCAAACCCCATCCAAACTATGAATCACATTAAAGATTTCTCATGCACAGCTAATAGGAAATGATAAAGATTAAGGGGACCAAGCTCCATGCACAGGCACAAATCATGTTATGGCTGGATTGATTGGAGGAGTCTTTGCTGGCTAGTAGGGTTGGCTGGAGATCAGAGTGGCCTTTGCCAGCAGGAAATTCACCAAGCGCCAAAGAAATGATTACATGAGAGTGAAATGTGATCTGGATCGCGCCAGATCACCCGGCGGAATTCTCACGGCTTTTCTTGCCAGAGATTACTTTTTTTAGGGGAGTATTTTACCTGAATTTTTTTTTTATTTTACAAAGAGTGAAATACGTTGATGGTGAATGCATTGGTTGTAATCTTACAAAATTCCCTCCATTCTGGAAAGATTCTGGTGAATTAAAAGCCTAGAAATGTAACACCTATATTCGAACAAGGAGGGAGACAGAAAGCAGGGAACTATAGACCAGTTAACTTGTCATTGAGAAAATGCTGGAATCCATTATTAAAGAAATAGTAGTAGGACATTTAGAAAATCAATGTACTATCAAGTAGTGTCAATATGATCTTATGAAAGTAAAATCATGTTTTACACATTTGTTGGAGTTCTTTGAGGATGTGAGCAGCAGAGTGGCTAAAGGGGAAACCATAGAGGTATGCGAGGGTGCAAATAGCAACATGGGCACAAAATCTCATGAGACGGCAAAAATGAGGATCTTGCTGGTGAGATTGTCCCCACAACCCACTATTGACATAATGAGGTTCCTGCGCACAAAGATCGGACACGTTATTTAAATACATTTTGATATCATGTATCATGGTCCCACATTCAGACTTTGGTAAGGTTTGTAACGGTTCTGGAAC
Organism: Carcharhinus amblyrhynchos; assembly: GCF_965287045.1. Classification (NCBI taxonomy): domain Eukaryota; kingdom Metazoa; phylum Chordata; class Chondrichthyes; order Carcharhiniformes; family Carcharhinidae; genus Carcharhinus; species Carcharhinus amblyrhynchos. Next base: position 93,105,281 of record NC_137324.1, on the reverse strand, counting down.
AACATGAACCAGTCAAAGAGTATCTGCTGAGGGTACACAGGTATGTACAGCCCTCCCCTGGGGAGAGGGACAGTCCCAGACAATACAATAGGGGGGGCAATGTGTGGGGGGGTCTTCCTCTGGGGATCTCAAGGGGGTGAGTTCCCTGTGTATATTGGGGGGGGGGGGGCGGTTTTCCATGCATGAGAGGGTAAGTTCCCTGTGGGTGTTGGGGGAGGGGGTTCCATGCCCATGTTCATTGATTTCATTTTTAGTGCTGGAGTTCAGGGCAGCCTCCACTCTCTGAAAGGTTGATGTTGCTGGTGAGCGGTCTCTTTCAGAGTCTGCCTTGATGACATGGAGCACTCCTCAAACATTTATATGATGATAGCAGCCGGCATGCTGCACGCTGCTTTTCTCACCTGCACCAGCACTTAGGACAAAAAATGGAAAATTCTGCCCATGGTGTCTTTGGATTTTCAAAGGCTTGCAATATGGTGATACATTAAAGGTTGCTATACAAGTTAAGAAGCCATCTACTTGGCAGTAATGTATTTGCATGGATAGAGAAGTAACTAACTACCAGAAAACAGAGTCAAGGTACATGCATCCTTTTTAGGTTGATAGACCTAAAATCTGTCTACAATCTGTATTAATGACTTGGATGAAACAATGACTTGTAATCGAATTTGTGGATGATGCAAGGATAGGTAGGAAAGCAAGTTGTGAGGAGGACATAAAGTATCTGCATAAGGATATAGATAGATTAAGCAAGGAGGCTAAAATTTAGCAGATAGATATAAAACCATAAGAAATAGGAACAAGAGTAGGCCATTCAGTCCTTTAATCCTGCCCTGTCATTTAATAAGATCATTTCAGATCTAACACTCACAAAGTCCACTTTCCTGACTTATCTCTGTAACCCTTAATTTCCCTACTGATTAAAAACCTATTGATCTCATGCCTGAAGATGTTGAAGTACTTGGCCTCCACAGCTTCATGGGGTAAAGGATTCCAAAGATTCACCACGCTTCGAGAAAGTAAACTCTTATTTAAATCTGTCTTAAGTGAGCATCCCCTTATTCTGTGACTATGCTCTTTGGTCCAATACTTTCCTGTGACTTGAAATATTCTCCCAATATTTACCCTATCTAACCTCCTAAGAATTGGGTCTGTTTCAATCATGTCACCTCTCATTCTTCTGAACTCTAGGAGTACAAACCTGTTTAATCTTTTCTCGTATGGCAGTCCGTCCATTCTTGGGATCATCCCAATAAACCTTTGTACCGCCTCCAATGATAATACATCTTTCCTTAAATAAGGGGACCAAAATTGTCGCCATCAACTCTGCCTACACTTCCCACTGCCTTGGAAAAGCAGCCAGCATGATCAAGGACCACATGTACCCCGCACATTCTGTCTTCCACCTTCTTCCATCAGTCTCTTCCACCTTCAGGGAAAAAGATACAAAAGTCTGAGGTCACGTACCAACCAATTCAAGAACAGCTTCTTCCCTGTTGCCATCAGAGTTTTGAATGGATCTACCTCATATTCAGTTGATCTTTCTCCACACACTAGCTATGACTATAACACTACATTCTGCATCCTCTCCTTCTCTATGAACAGTATGCTCTGTATAGAGCACAAGAAACAAGTTTGAAGTCATGTACCAACTGACTCGAGAACAGCTCCTTCCCTGCTGCCTTTGAATGGACCTACCTTGCATTAAGTTGATCTTTCTCTACACCCTAACTATGACTATAACACTACATTCTGCCCTCTCTTCTTTCCTTCTCTATGAACGGTATGTTTTTTTCTGTATAGCATGCAAGAAACAATACTTTTCATTGTATACCAATACATGTGACAATAATAAATCAAATCAAATCAAAATTATGTGACAATAAACAAATCAGTTTTCTAAATGTGGCCTCCCTAGTACCTTGTGTAGTTGCAGCAACACCTTTTTACTTTTATAATCCAATCTCCTTGAAATAAAAGCCAACATTCCATTTGCCTTCCCTATTAACTTCTGCACCTATCTGCTTGCTTTCTGGGTTTCATGAACAAGGATCCCAAGTCCCTTTTGTGCTACAACTTTCTTCAGTCTCTCTCTATTTAATAATAATCCACCTTCTCATTCTTTTTTTCCAAAATGAACAATCTCACATTTCCCCACATTGAATTCCATTTGCCAATTTTCTGCCCACTCAGTTAATCTATCAGTATCTCTCTATAAGGTGTAACAAATTGAGGTTGTCCTCTTTGGTAGAAAGAATAGAACAGCATATTTTTTTCTAATGGAGAGAGTCCACTGAATGTTATGGTACAGGGGGATCTAAGTTTCCTTGTACATGAATTACAAAGTTTAAAGAAAGTTACAAAGTTTAAAGTTTAAAGAAGGGTGTCATAGTTTGCAGGAAGACTTAGACAGGTTGCAGAGCTGGGCCGAAAGGTGGCGGATGGAGTTTAATGCGGAGAAGTGTGAGGTAATTCACTTTGGTAGGAATAACAGATGTGTCGAGTATAGGGCTAACGGGAGGACTTTGAATAGTGTGGATGAGCAGAGGGATCTAGGTGTATGTGTACATAGATCCCTGAAAGTTGGGAGTCAATTAGATAAGGTAGTTAAGAAGGCATACGGTGTCTTGGCGTTTATTGGTAGGGGGATCGAATTTAGGAGTCGCAGCGTCATGTTGCAACTGTACACAACTCTGGTGCGGCCGCACTTGGAGTACTGTGTGCAGTTCTGGTCCCCACATTACAGGAAGGATGTGGAGGCTTTGGAGAGGGTGCAGAGGAGGTTTACCAGGATGTTGCCTGGTATGGAGGGGAGGTCCTATGAGGAGAGGCTGAGGGATTTGGGGTTGTTTTCGCTGGAAAGAAGGCGGCTAAGAGGGGATCTTATTGAAACATATAAGATGATTAGAGGTTTAGATAGGGTGGATAGTAATAGCCTTTTTCCTCTGATGGAGAAATCTAGCACAAGGGGGCATGGCTTTAAACTAAGGGGTGGTAGTTATAGGACGGATGTCAGGGGTAGGTTCTTTACCCAGAGGGTGGTGAGGGATTGGAATGCCCTGCCTGCTGCAGTTGTAAATGCGCCTAGTTTGGGGGCGTTTAAGAGATCCGTGGATAGGTTTATGGACGAAAAGGGATTGGTTTAGGTTAGTGGGTCATTGTTTTGTAACTGGTCGGCGCAACATCGTGGGCCGAAGGGCCTGTTCTGCGCTGTAATGTTCTATGTTCTATGTTCTAACATGCATGCACAGCAATTAAATGGGAAGGTAAATAGAAGGTTATTGTAAAGGGAATAAAGTAAAAAAATACAGAAGTGTTGCTTTGTACAGAGATTGGTGGGACCACACCTAGAACACAGCATATAGTTTTGGAACCTTTACTTAAGGAAGGATACACTTATACTGTCGGCAGTTCAAAGATGGTTCACTTGATTGATTCTGGGATGAGGGGGTTGTCTTATGAGGAAAAGTTAAGCAGCTTGGACCAATACTCATTGGGGCTTAGAAGAATGAGAGGTGATCTTATTGAAATATGAGATTCTGGGTGCAGTTGGTAGGGTAGATACGGAAAGGTTATTTCTTCTCTGGTACAAGTCTCCTACTGGGGCATGCAAAATAAGGGATCAGCCATTAAAAACAGAAATTAGAGTTTATTTTCTCTGAGGGTCGTTAATCTTTAAAATTCTCTTTCTCATAGAGTTGTGTGGACTGTGTCATTGAATATATTGAGGGTTGCATTGTTCAGATTTTTGGCCTGCAAGTGTTGTGGAAGGAGTGGGGACAGTGGTTGGTGCAAGCAAAAAAGTTGAGTTGAGGCCACAAATCTGATCAGACGTGATTTAATTGAATAGTGGAGCAGTTTCAAAGAGCCACATGACCTACTCCTTGCTTTTATTTCCTATGTTCAACAGTATTTTAAATTCAAGTTGTTTTGGGAAAGCCATATGATCCTGCAAGAGTAATGAGCACTTAAAAAAATGCACAGAATGATATATAGTTATGTAATATCTATCTACTATCTATGTATTATACCTATCTCTATCTTCTCCCTATATATTTCTATCTTTCAAATATTTTAATATGTATATGTAAAAGAAATTGACTTTACAAGTTATGGACTGATAGATCAGAAATTTGCGATGAACTGTTCCTGCTTCACCAGGAGTGCAGTGGAAATAATAAATAAGGTATTTTCCAGATCTCTGGAGACATTACTGCAGTGGAGTGAGAACTGCAAAATATCTTAAGACAATTTCCAACTAAGAATCCACAGAAATAATGTACAAATCTCAACTTTGTGTTTGATACACTGATGGTGTTCATTGCCCATTAAAAGGATTTTATTTTCTCCACAGATTCAAGGCCTTTGCCCGATGTAGCTTTGACTGGAAAATGTACACGAGAATGTGATGAGTTTGGCCACTCCGACTCCTGCTGGATGCCAGTGCGCACCTCACCAGAGAGAAGGAAAAAGAACCCACCCAAGCTTTCCACATTCATGCCTGTCACAGATCGAGGCAGTCAGGAGAAACTAGCCAATGGTACCCCTCAGATTATAGGCGATCGCAATCGAAACCTTCTCAACAAGAGGCTGACTTCATCATATGAGAACTTCAACACTGCTAGTTATGGTAAAAATGAGGAAGGCAATCCTGAAGATATACCCCTGACACAGACAGCAGATTTTAAGCCATCTTCCGTTTCTCAACTCACTAGAAGAGAAGTCTACCTGTGAAAAAAAATCTGAGCATGATATTTCACAAAAAAAAACAACACATTAGAGATAAATCAAAGAGAATTAAAACATTGTGCAGGATATCCCATAAAGGGGGCTACCAAAGAGATATGCTAATGTCTGCTGTTTCTGACTCCACATCCGGCATCTGACCATGGACTGCCTGACAGTTCTGTAAATTGTAGAAATCATTCCGGCTAGCCAATTACATGCATGCTGTAAACCTGCCCCTTCCCCAACCCCCTCCAAGATGCACACACACACACACACACACACACATCCACACCAACACATGCATACACTGAATTTTATACATTAAAAAGTTGCAAGTGTACATAATGGGGGAATATGTAATTAAAAGAGCACAGGAGTAGTACAGTATCAAGTCTCTTATGTAATGTAATTGTCTCATTGTTTTGAAGCATGATTTCAACTTCCAGGCTATGGATTGCAATGTGTTTTGTGACATTTTCACTCAGAAACTAATGCCCGATTTGGATGATGGGTCAGTGTAGAATTTTTGGAAATGTATTACAATCAAAATACATTCAAATGGGAATGTTCCTGTTGATATTTACTGAACTGTTGCTGCTTCAGGTAGCCTGATATATCTATTTAAATGACTTTAGTTCTGGCATCTTACAAGCCTTTTGGAGACATTGATGAAACAAGTCTATCCATGTTTGGAGAGACAGAATATACATTTTCTTTTCCAATTTCAAGAATCTGATAAAATTCATAGACCTGACCAGAAGCCATGTTGTCATTATGTACCAAGCTGAATTTTTTTTTAAAACCGCAATGGTTGGCCCCACTGCATAATAATAACGAAAAATCATTGTGCTCATCTACAAATCCATTACATTACTGGAGCTGGCAAGATTAAGGACACAGAAATAATAATCATAGTGAAAGCTCCTGATCTGTGGGCAATGTAGAAGAAGCAGTTGACATATTAATCAGGAGCATCATTCTGTGAACTTAAACAAAGACACAACTGTGATATAAAACATGAAGCCACAGCTTGTGTGAACATAAGTCAAAGGCTCAAACAAGACCCAGGAGAAAACTTGCTGCAGGATGTTGCTCTAGGGTTCTACTGTGAAAGTCAACACTATCCCAGTCCCAGGGAACACTGTCAATTGATTCACATAAAAACAAGCACTGCAAAACTGGATTGCTGCTTCAAAACTGTGCTGTTGTATTTAAAAAATGATGATTCAAGTCCTTGTGTGAATAGATGGTTCTCTACTTTTGCGACAAGCTGTCCATCATACCAGCCTAGAAATTCCGTTATATAGTTACATTAGTCTGGGATGTTTAAAAGCTGATACTTTGCTTAGAACAAAAAGACTGTAACAATAGAAAACTCCTCTGTTTTTCATATTTGGACATTAAAACATGCTAGATGGCATCAGTCAATTGCATGTTTATAGCTTTAGTAAAGGTATAGCGTTATCTAATTCATGACCACCCTGGAGCACTACTACAGCACATTGTTGTAGTTAGTATAGTTTATTCCGCTCACTGAAATGTTTTGTGGTATTATTCGCGTTAGCGTTTTACCAAACAGGAATGCAGTTTTGACTAGCAAAGAATCCAGACTGTTACACATAATGTGGATTTTCACCAGAGATTGTGCTCTTTGGGCTTCAAGAGAGTGAGTTGCAGGGTTTGCTAAATTGACCTAAAATATACTGCAGGGCACTGGAAGTGTTGAAGAATCTTCACATCAGTATTACAGTGAAGTATCAAAAGATCAGTTATTCTTTGAGATACACCAAACAAATATGGACACATTCTGCTTAATCACAAAATATCATTATTTAAAGAGAGAAGATAATATAAAATAAAAGTTCAAAGGTATGAACTTCAAAGTGGCATGCAAGGTGAAACTTGATGTTGCTTTGGTCAATTTTGGACAAAATACAGCTTTTGGTAGAATACAATGCTTTTCATAATATGCATAGAGTTATTTAAAGTTGTCGCAGCTTAAATATTGATCAATTATTCAATAAATACTTGTTGCACCCTTTGTTTACCTGGTACCTGCTGTCTTTCACTGTTTTACTGCATCCTTTCCATGATGTTTAAGCCACTGGTTGGAATATTTCTTATAATACTTGACACATGAATGATCTGCTGTAATTCTATGTATTCATGTTGAAAGCAGTGTTAAACAGTGGACAGCTGTGGTGTAAATACAATGCAAGGTCAGCTATTTGAACAGTCAATTATAATTAAAGATGTTTGTATTTAATTATTATTTGAGTGTTCAAATTTCTGTTGCACTTCTATTCAATAGTGAGGTACAAAGCTGCTCCTAGCGGTGCTTCTGTGTAGATACAGTAAGTACTTGTTGTTAATGGATGTTCTCATAAATTGCAAATATATACATAAGTATTTTTATTGCACGTTACAAAAAACATTCACTAAATGCAAAGAAAGTTCCGTTAATGATAACTGTAGCATTTTGTTTTCTTAACTGCAAATATGGAGGTACAGTTAGATTGTGTCCCTTCTATAGTAATTAGCTCCATATTCCCTGAAACGCAGTCACCCTGATTGATTGTATTCATTTAGTTATGCAATGTAGCCTCTCATCACATATGACATATATATAATAAACACCATTCACAAAGAGTGGAAGCCACACCATAATAATGACGTTCACATATGTATGACATGAAATGTGAACATGTGCAGAGGATTCATGACTTATTTTGATTTACGCATTTGCATGAAGCAAGAGCATCCAGATTGAAATGCCATTTTCAAAATGTTTTGGTGTTTTGAGGGGGAATGATGTTAGATTAACTCTTTCATTATGACATAAATTAAATGTTGGCACTATCTGATGCCGCATGCAGGAGTTCTCCTATAAATAGAGTGAATGCAGTCGATGAAACTGTGCCTTTTATACCTAGAGGTATAAATAACATTTGGTTTGATGAAGGGGAGAGAAGGGATAATAATGTTGAAACTTTCTGCAAAGCAGATTTGTGTTATCACTGGGAGTGCATTGGCTTTTCATACATATAAGGAATAAATGTGATATGTAAAATTTAATATTTTCTATTATCAGATAAAAGGCCATACAAGAAGTCAGTATATACATAATGAAAAATTGGTGTGGTGATTTTTTTTCTCTCCTGGTCTATACAGTGTTACTTTAATGCTTAAATCAAAAGCAATTGTACATTCAGTTGGGTAATTGCCTTTTTCAAGCCAGTGAAACTGTCGGTATCAACTTACAAAATTATGTTGACTTTGATTAAAATGTTGTACGTTTACACATGAAAAAACCTCATTGCAAATGTGTTTTTATTTACATGAAAATGCACATACTACAGTAGTGTTTCTAGCAATTATTTCTAAGCAATGGCTTCTTATACTGACTTATATACCAAATTGAAGCAGGTCCATGTTTCGGTAAGTGCATCTGTTGTTTGTAGTTGAAGCATCGATGAGTTCACAGTGAAGAAAATAAAATCATTCTAGCCTATATGTTTTATGCAGTCTGACATAATGTCTGAATTTTTAAATAGCAGCATTTTTATTTTCCACACTAGGGAAAAAGCTGACTGAAAGAATACTCCAAGAAATGCAGGTTTTAGATAGCACCAAGGTATAAAAATCTGATTATAATATTTGCAAACTTTCATACAGTTTCCCAGTAGTACTTTTATGAAATAAGAATTATAGCGAGTACCCATTATGAGCATTTAAAAATTACAGCTGCAATGCTTACCCTTAAGTATATGATTTAAAAAACACAATTACCATCTTGGCAAAGGAATGTAAACATGGGACAGTTCTAAGCAAAAAAAAACATTTTATTTTGCAAAAAATCACTTATACAAATGATATTCTAATTAAAAATAAAACAGTCGAATAGTGAAATATATTCAGTGGACTCTGCTGTTAGAAATATTGAATACTCTTCTAATTTAAAGCAATACATTTCCTTAGGCAATACTTGAAAAGAACTATCATTTTACACGCCTTGGGTGTGCTTCCAGTCAGCATTGCATGAGATTAAAGTACATCCATTCAATGCTTTTCTGATCTGCTTGTAATAATAATCATGAGCTATTGTGCTGTGACTTGGGTGTTGATAGCAAAGCGGAGGACAATTTATCATCATTTACTTACTATGAGTCACCATGCACGTAGCTCTGTTGAACATGGCTAAATATATTGAATGTTTGTCCACTTCTGTTTGTAAAATAATAAACATGATTTAATCACCATTGTACAGTTTACTATAAATGAAGACTTGTTTTTTTCTGTTGACTGCAAATGAACTCATTACATTTTAGAATTTTCTTGTAACATTTTCCTATATTTCTTCCATTCTGAGACAAATTGTTGTGAATTTTTCCTTCCTCCCACTCAGCCACCTTTTGTATATATACCTTTGAATACTATTAGTAGCATCTCTGTAATATGACATTAACTGGAGAGAGTTAAGCTTTCCGAGTTTGTTTTATTTAAAAAGTGAATGATGTTATGCAAGGAATATTCTGAGTTCTTGTTATTACCTTGCTCCTCCTCCATTTTTATGATATTTATGCTGTTGATTTACAGAGTACACTTTGAAGGCTGTTCATGTAGTAGATAATTTGATGTCATGCTGCAAGCTGCAGCAGAAGGGCAAGATCTGAAAGATTAAACTAAGTTTTTTGCTGCAGTTAAATTTTGTCTCATTTCTCTGGTGCTTTGCAATAAAAAAGTGAATCCACTGATGTGACTGTATTTTAGTTTGTATGACTTTCTGTTTTTTCCACTTACCCAGATTCAAGGAAAAACTGTTTTAAGGATAAAACAAAGCAGCCTGTCTTTTTTTTTAAATCACACGCCAAGCTGCAGAATATCTCCAATGAAATTCGAGCAAGGTTAATTTTATTAATTCTTAGTCATCCAAAATGTGACATCTATGTAGCAATTCATTAATGAAATATCAGTTGAGAATGAGAAAACAATATCCCAATTAAACTTCCTTCACAATACCTCAGTAGAAAAGTCAAAACGTAATCCTTATTTCTATGTGGCAATTAACAACAAAAAAGGGCTCAAATATAACAGATATTGCCGATTACTCCTGGCACTTTTAGATCCGTATATCATTAAAAAGCTGACTACAGGAAACTAGTTGCACAAAATAAAAGTCACATTTGTGTTTATTTCTGTATAATTCTTACACTCTCTCGTTGAAGGTAATATATATTTTTTGTGATGGAAACAATTCAGCAGTCCCACTTATATATTTCCTGATTTTTATTTCTACTGAATTCTTCGAAATTAAAAATTGAGAAAGATGTAAAATGGGGCTGTTGATTAGCTATCACTCATTTTATACTGTCATGCAAAATTAAAATCACCCCAATCTCTATGCTAGAACAATAATGTGATTAGATCCCCTGAACATCACAGAGCACCAAGTTATTGGCACCTTACATCTTCTGTGCATTTTGCATGTCACTGCAATGTAGAAACAACGGTGAATAGATTCCATACAAGGTTTATTTGTGAAATGTTGATGAATTGGACTTTCTCATGATGGCCATTAAATGTGAGCAATGGCAATAGCATGAACACTAAAATGAAAGGTTTGTTGCAGAAGGAGAACCTATTCCCTTCAATTGAGTCACTATTAAAAAGTGTATGCAACACTTTAGTCTTGTTGGACTAAATGTTGGAGTAATGTTTTCTCTTCAAATCTGCTGATAACTGTTATCAGTGACCGCTATTGGTGATTCTTACTTATGTGGCTACATTCCTATAGACATTTCTCTGCATTGGGGGAATCAGACGATGCATGCTGCATTTCAGACACTAGGCTGGATTTTCTTGCTCCTCTTCCCATGGTGTGCTTTGCAAAGACAGCCCGCCATCAGATGACAGCAGGATCTTTCAGTCCTGCTGCTGTTAACAGACTTCCCCGTTGTTTGCACCTTCCCAGCAGCAGGGGCTCACTGTTTGGTGGGACTGGAAGGTCCCATTGGGGGGAACAGCCAGAAAATTGTGGACAGTATATTCAAATACATCTTTGCACCGTCATTTTTGTGCATAGCCAATCACTTCCCCAGACCTGCCTGAAAACATTTGACTACACTGACTAATATTTTGCAATTCGATCATCATGAATTGTGCGCATTGCAGGATTTCACTTGCAAATAAATTTAAGCATATGGTTCACTCAATTGGTAGTCATGAAGGTTTTATTTGTGTTAACCTTATTTTATAACTGCATATCAACCATGTGGTAGTGTCTTCAAATTCCAACCACTGCGGTTGTGAAATAGAATTCCAATAAATTTGATAATCTATGAGTCGTTACCAAAACAATGATTTGATTTAATTTATTACTGTCTTATCTATTATTATACAGTGAAAAGTATTGTTTCTTGCGCACTATACAGACAAAGCTTACGATACATAGAGAAGGAAGAGTGATCAAGATTGTTGTAAAAATCCAACTAATTCATAACCTTCCTTCAGGGAAGTGAACCTACCTGTGATTCAACTTCCATGCAATTCTTAATGCATTAACTGAAGTGGCCTTGTAAAAGTTGTAGAATAAACCATTACAATGAGTTCAGAAGGCCAACTGAGCTAAAGTATTTTTTAAAAAAGAACAGGACAGCAAGTGTGGGAGATTTGTCACGTTTTCCAGTTTTAAGTGCTGACTTTCATAAAGCAGGTTACTGATGGATTGTTTGTCTGCCCAAGTAATTTAATCAATTTTCCTTGACAAGACAGTCAGTTTTACTGTGTGGCAGGTTTCCTACAAGTGTGATGCATAACTCAATACTCTTGTCAATTGTTTACATTCTCACCCTGTGTTTAATTCCCTCCATGATCTCCCCCTTCATCTCCCATTCCCTATTTAGGACCTATTTAGCCTGCCACCAAAATTCTCAGTTCCTCTAATTTCAACCTTATCAACAATCTTTTAATTTAACCTTGGTAGCCATATCTTCAGAAACCTAAGTCCCAACCTCTAGAATTCCTTATTGGCAACTCTGCATTTCCCTCTTTTAAGGCTAATCTTTAAACCTACCTTACTGATCAAGCTTTTGGTCACTTTTCATAAATCCTCCCTATTTTCCTCACTCCTTTGTGAACTCTTTTTGATGTTAAACGTGTTATCTACATTCAAAACTAAAGACAAAATGCTGCAGATCGTGGGTGGAAATCTGAAATTAAAACAAAGGCCGGAGGGATTTTCTGGGTGCATAAAATGCCCACTGACAGTGCTGGGACCAGTAGATCCTGCTGCCGATTAATGGTGGGCCACTTTCACTGCCACGCGGGAGGTGCAGAAAATTCCACCCAAAGTACTGGAAATACTCTGCAGGAGTGGCAGCATCTGTGGAGAGAGAGGGAGATTTAACATTTTGAGTTGAACATGTTTTCTGCAGAACTTCTCCAATTCTGAAAAAAAGTCAGGACCTTGGTGGATTGTTAAATGAGAGAAGAATATAAGTCATTTCTGCTCTGCTTCTGTTTTAATGGTAGACTGGACCTCATTCAAACATCCCATATTAACAATAGCATTTCAATTATTGTAGCATTACTTCAATACTGCACTTGGCACCAGCATAGATTGTGTGTTTATATTCTGGATAGGGATTTAACTTCTAACTCTTCAGAAATTCATGGACATGAATTTTAAATAACCATCTTATAAACTGCCTCAATTAAAAGGGAGTAGGCTTCTACCAGTAACATTACACATATGACTTGATTGCAGCTCAAAGAATTTTCACTAAACACGTCGTGATCATACTTTCCTATTTGCATTTGATAAGATTTTATAAGTGGGTATCAAAAAGAGCTGTAAAAATCATTGCTCAACACTGTAAATGAACAAAAATTCTAATTGAAATGATGCTTTTGAATACTTCTGAACAGCAAACACGCTAGGTCAGGAAAGAATCATGGCCAAGTTTGCCTTTAGAACCTTAAAATTAGTTATCCCAGCCATGTATGTTGGCCAAGAAGCGGGACGGATGGAGATCCTTAATTGCCCAGTTGTACCATATTGCTGTATCATGATGATCTGGACACATCATGTTTATATCTGTATTCATTGAATGTCTGAATTCAGCAACTTGTACAGTTGAATCAACATCATGCATGTCCAGATAGATGGTGTTGCCATGGGATATTCCTGAGATTCAAGCCCAGCTCTTCAAAAACATCTTTGTTCTTTTCCACAAAAAACTAATTCTTGATGGCATGACCCCTAATCTTCTATGCCTTGCATATTTTCAGTACATAGATGATGCATTTGCTATAATTGGATCTGCAGCTACATGTAAAAACTTCCTTACATACCTTAATGGGCTTCGTACTATGCTGGCCTCTGAAATGGAGCAAACAAACTCCCTTTCTTCAACATGCTCGTTGAGAAATCTGCTAATGGGTCCTCTGCCATGATCTACCCCAAGCCGACCTTCACTTGTCAATAGACGCATTGGGATTCCTACAGTTACACATGCTTGAAAGTTGGTCTCATTGGCAATCCTGTAAACAGGGCCCAAGCCATTTAATCACTGCACAAGCTTGATGTGCGTCAATGACCTATGGGATAATCGCTATTCTGATCAGAATATTTTGCACTACAATTGTGCAAATTCATGAGTAATCTAAGGCCATCATTTTTAGTCCTGCAAAATTCCCAGTCTACTGCTGATTATCCTGGGAGGGTAAGGTGTCTTAGAACTTTTAGCAATAGGTGAAGCCTAGCTGTTGCATGGTGTTATTGTGCTAAGTGATATGCTATACTAACAGGATACTGCCATCAAGTCAAAAGATGTTCTGTGGATCATACAAATGAGCAATATGGTGTATGAATTTTAGTGCACATGATGCCAGGTATATCATGTCCCTTCAGTTGTTCATAACAGGCAAAGTACAGACCATACCCAACCAGCCTGTGTTTGCAAAACTCAAAAAGTATTGTTCAATATTAAATGCGGCCCTGCAATTGGGCAAACCATGCTAAATGATTCTGATTGTGCTAATAATTACACTGAAAACCAATTTAAGATCATCTGTTGGACTTGCAGTTTGGCTCATTTACACATGCTAAAAGACACATATATTCACATACAAGGCCCTCTCATTTGGCAACAGAAGGAACATGCACAGACTTTGCACCTATTTCAAGTAAACAAAAACTTAGGGAACAGTCATTCCTTGGTTATTTCCCCAGGGCAATGCATCAACCCATCAGACTCAATCTGTTCAGTTTGAATTTGAACAAGGCTGTGTAGTTAACTGTTCCATGCTGCCTTTTCCATGGCACCATTTCCACCAATCAGAGTCCTCTTGCCAACCAACCAAACATGGCCAATTCCAATTAGCTGGTTTCGTGGATGCAGTCAGATATAGAAGACGTTGCAATTATTATGAGATATTGGTTTACTGATAGATTTCTAGTAAAGTTTGCTTCTGAACTCATAAGAACATAAGAAATAGGAGCAGGAGTAGGCCTTCTAGCCCTTCGAGTAATGACATTACTGTTACCCGGGTGTTAGAGATGGAAAGGTGGTAGGACTGGAGGGTCTTAATGGCATTACTGTTACTAGAGAGGAGGTGCTCGACAGACTGGAGGGGGCTGATTGTGGACAAGTCACCAGGACCGGATGGAATGCATCTGAGGGTTCTGAAAGAAATGGCGGAGGTGATAGTGGATGCCTTGGTGGTTATTTTCCAGACATCGCTGGATTCCGGGGAAGTGCCGGAAGATTGGAAAACGGCTGATGTTATACCGTTGTTTAAGAAGGCTGCCAGGCAAAAGGCAGGGAATTATAGGCCGGTTAGTTTAACGTCTGTTGTAGGTAAAATGTTAGAATCCGTCATCAAGGAGGAAATAGCGAGGCATCTTGCGGGGAATTGCTTGATAAGAGCAGATGCAGCACGGTTTCGTTAAAGGGAAGTCGTGTCTGACAAATTTACTGGAGTTCTATGAGGATGTGTCTAGGGCAGTGGATAGAGGAGAGCCGGTGGATGTGGTCTTTCTTGATTTTCAGAAGGCGTTTGACAAGGTACCTCACAAGAGGTTATTGCAGAAGGTCAGGGGACATGGAGTTGCGGGTAGGGTGTTAGCGTGGATAGAGGATTGGTTGTCAAATAGGAGGCAGAGAGTGGGGGTCAATGGGTGCTATTCGGATTAGCGGATGGTGACTAGTGGAGTGCCCCAGGGGTCGGTGCTGGGGCCTCAGCTATTTACCATTTATATAGATGATCTAGAGGAGGGAACCAAGTGTAGGGTGTCGAAATTTGCTGATGACACCAAGATTGGTGGAACGGCAAATTGTGCGGAGGGTGTGGAGAGTCTGCAGAAGGATCTAGATAGGCTGGGCGAACGGGCCAGGAACTGGCAAATGGAATTTAATGTTGGCAAGTGCGAGGTGGTCCACTTTGGTAGGAATAATGGTAGGAAGGATTATTACTTACGTGGCGAAACACTGCAGCAGGCGACGGTACAGAGGGACCTCGGGGTCCTTGTGCATGAGTCGCAAAAACCCAGCTTGCAGGTGCAGCAGGTGGTCAGGAAGGCAAATGGGATGCTGGCCTTCATAGCGAGGGGGATTGAATATAAAAGTAGGGAGGTCTTGCTGCAGCTGTATAGGGCACTGGTGAGGCCGCAGCTGGAGTACTGTGTGCAGTTTTGGGCGCCGTACTTACGCAAAGATATTTTGGCCTTGGAGGGAGTGCAGAGGAGGTTTACTAGGCTGATGCCGGAGTTGAGGGGGTTGAGCTATGAGGAGAGGCTGAATAAACAAGGAGTGTACTCGTTGGAGTTTAGAAGAATGAGGGGAGATCTCATTGAGACGTATAAGATGATGAATGGGATGGATAGGATAGAGGTGGAGAGACTCTTCCTGCTCAGAAAGGATAGTAGGACTAGGGGGCAGAGCCTCAAGATAAAGGGGGGGCAGTTTAGAACGGAGTTGAGGAGGAACTTCTTCACTCAAAGGGTGGTGAATCTCTGGAATTCTCTGCCCGTTGAAGTGGTGGAGGCTGCCTCGCTAAATATTTTTAAGATGCGGGTTGATGGGTTTTTGATAAGAGAGGGGATTAAGGGTTATGGGGAGAGGGCGGGAATGTGGAACTGAGCCACGACAGATCAGCCATGATCTTATTGAATGGCGGGGCAGGCTCGAAGGGCCAGATGGCCTACTCCTGCTCCTATTTCTTATGTTCTTATGTTCTTATGAGCCTGCCCCGCCATTCAATAAAATCATGGCTGATCTGAAGTGGATCAGTTCCACTTTCCCGCTTTCTCCCCATAGCCCTTAATTCCCTTGTCTATCAGAAACCTATCTACCCGTGACTTAAATATATTTAGCGAGGTAGCCTCCACCACTTCAACGGGCAGAGAATTCCAGAGATTCACCACCCTTTGAGTGAAGAAGTTCCTCCTCAATTCTGATCTAAACTGCACCCCCCCCACCTCCTTATCTTGAGGCTATGCTCTCTAGTCCTGCTATCCTTTCTAAGCAGGAAGAATCTCTCTACCTCTACCCTATCCATCCCCCTCATTATCATATACGTCTCTATAAGATCCCCCCTCATCCTTCTGAACTCCAGCGAGTACAGACCCAGTCTATTTAGTCTCTCTTCATAGGCCAAACCCCTTATCAGCCTAGTGAACCTTCTCTGCACTCCCGCCAAGGCCAAGATATCCTTCCACAAGTGCGGCAACCAAAACTGCACACAGTACTCCAGCTGCGGCCTCACCAGTAGCCTGTACTGTTGCGGCAAGACCTCTCTACTTTTATATTCTATCCCCCTCGCTATAAAGGCCAACATTCCATTCACCTTCCTTATCACCTGCTGCACCTGCAGACTGGGTTTTTACAACTCGTGCACAAGGACCCCCAGGTCCCTCTGCACCATAGCATGCTGCAGCTTTTCGCCTTTTAAATAATAATTCCTCCTACTATTATTTCTGCCAAAGTGGATAACCTCACACTTGCTAACATTATACTCCATCTGCCAGGTCCTCGCCCACTCGCTCAGCCTATCCAGATCTCTCTGCAGACTTTCCACACCCTTCACGCAATTTGCTTTTCCACTCATCTTCGTGTCATTAGCAAATTTCGACACCCTACACTCAGCCCCCTCCTCCAGATCACCTATATAAATGGTAAATAGTTGAGGCCCCAGTACTGATCCCTGTGGCACTCCACTAGTCACCAACCACCAACCAGAATAGAACCCATTGATACCAACTCTCTGCTTCCTATTAGACAACCAATCCTCTATCCACACTAACACCTTACCCCCAACTCCGTGCACCCTAACCTTCTGTAGCAACCTTTTGTGAGGCACCTTATCAAACACCTTTTGGAAATCTAAAAACACCACATCCACCGGTTCCCCTCTGTCTACCGCACTAGTCAGATCCTCATAGAAATCCAATAAATTTGTCAAACAAGACGTCCCCTTAACAAATCCGTGTTGCGTCTGCTCGATCTTTTCTAGGGTTCTGAAAGAAATGGAAGAAATGGCACAGGTGATAGTGGATGCCTTAGTAATTATTTATCAACTGATTAATACACTTGTGCCAAAAGGGAAATAAAGAAAATCCAACTTTCAGTCGGTTCCCTCCGCTGAAAACTTACACCTAATGTGTTATTTCCAAAAGGTTTGCGTCGCAGCCGTTTAAAAATTCAGCATTTTGCATTTTATATCTGTTCCTCAAACAACAATAACTTTCAATGTGTCTCTGAAGTATAGAATATGGCTCTTTCTTCACCTTCCCTGAGGGTGATTTTTGGTTTTCACCTTCACCTTGGAAAGTGGCCTTGCACTTCAAATTGCAAAATTTTCAATCAGTTGAAAGTTGAAAAATCAAATTTTCAAGAATAAAGAGGCATTGCCTCATGATGATGGCTGTTCTTAGTAAAGCAAGCTCAGCACACATTTGACTGCGAAAGAACCCCACCATTGTAACTTAAATGAATCAGTGTCTGCTTGCAGATTAGTTGATGGTTTATTCCTTCCAGCCTATCCTCCAATTCTTCAATGATTTGGTGCTTTCTTTAGTTGTTTCAAGTTGCCAAAGTCTGCATATTATTGTCACAGTGCTGATGGGTGGAATTTTTCCTGACTTCAGGACTTTTGCAACAACTGTTCCCACAGCAGCCATTCCCGTCCAAATGTAGGATGCCTGGGAGAATGAAACCAGAGTGAGACAAGCTCTTGGAAGCAGATGGAGGAGAAGAATGTCTCTCAGCAGGAGGCCTTACATCTTCATGGTGTTCAGAGAGCAATTCTCCAGCCTGATCCTCAGTGAGGAATAGTGTGTTAGATGGCAGAGGACATCCTGATTGAAATATTCCATCTGCTGGAGTTACAACTGTAATGACAGAGCAGGGCAAGGACTGCATTACCTGTGACTGAATGTGGCCATGTCAATGACTTAATATGACCTGGTTCTTTTCAGGTTGAAGCTGGAGATATTTGCAGCATCTTGCATTTTGCCATCCACTCTTGTGTAAGGTTAGTCACTGAGGCTCTCTATTAAAAGAGACCTGAATACATTTTATCCTCCCTTACCACAGAAAAGCTACTTCAGCTTCACTAGGATTGCAGGCCTTTCCACGGAACAAGTTGTTATTGACTGCTGGAAATCACTTTTTGGATCCCACATATCAACTCTATCCTTCACTGGAATGAAAAGGGCTTCCATTCCCTCAACATCCAACTGCAGTGTGACCTTAGAGAGAGAACTATGCAGGCCAATACCTAGTATCCTTGTAGCAATTATGACATCTTATTCTGTTGTGGTCTGCTGTGATGTGGAGATGCCAGCATTGGACTGGGGTAAACACAGTAAGAAGTCTCACTACACCAGGTTGAAGTCCTCCAGGTTTATTTGGTAGCAAAAGCCACTAGCTTTTGGAATGCTGTCCCTTTGTCAGGTGAACGGGAGGTGTTCACATCTCCCAGTCTGTGGTTTTCCTCCGGGTGCTCTAGTCTCCACTCACAATCCAAAGTTTAGGTGGATTGGCCATGCTAAATTGGCCTTTAGTTCCCCAAGATGTGTACACTAGGCAGATTAGTGGGGTAGATATGTGGGGTTATGGGGATAGAGCCTGGGTAAGATGCTCTGTCAGAGAATTAGTCCAGTCCAGACTGCTGCTGCCCACACTGAGATGGTGTGGTCCAAAGCCATGCCCTCTAGATCTAGAGTTACTTAACATTGTCTTCTGAGCACCTACAACTCTTCCCGTGCTGCAGCCATTGGGATAGCAGTACAGAGAAACACTAGGTCAGACAAAGGCGTATGAAAGACAGGCACATTTAATATATGAATGATTAATTTATGTTTGTAGGCAATATGGAATGATTCCATCTATAAATTCGATTTGGGATGTTAGAATCACAGAATCCTACAGTGCAGGAGGCCATTTGTTCCATTGAGTCTGTGCTACGTATCAGCAAGGGCATTGGAAGAATAGCAGGAGTGAGAGGGTGGATGTTGTCTTCCTGAGAGATGGCAACAGGTTTGTACTGCATGGAATCACTGTCACTCCCTTGAGGTGACAACTTTAACAATTATAGTAATCTGCTGAAGGACACATTGCTAGACTGCTGTGACAACTTACAGACCATTTTTGCACATTGTTATCTTCAGCTATGATGGCAGCAGCCTCAGTTTTCATGGCAACCAGCTAACCTCGCATGACAACAGTCTGCACTTCCACAGGAGTAATCAGGTGGAAGCTACTTAATCTTTCTGAAATAGACTGTATGATTTCTGGCAAACTTTGTACCAAACATTTTGATATGTATACCCATCAATGCATTTTTGTAAGTTGCTCATCTGAGCCCTCTGCAGCAGAATCCATGTGCAAACCTTGTCCTCTGCCAAGCTGAAATCTGCACTACCTTTCCCCTCTGCTCTGGCTGCAGGCTACTCCTGTCTAATGCCTCACCATGTACTTATCCCATGTTAGTATCTGAGTTGGTGCCTGTGAATATGAAATTGAGTGACAGTGCTATTTCTTCATCATCTTCTTGCTATTCATTCAACTTGTTTTTGCTTCTTGGGTAACTGAAAGGAGAAAGTGCAACATTGTGGTGCAGGAAGTGGGAGAAAATGGGAAGAGCATGTTTACTAAATTTGCAGCTTGTGAATCGGTAAGGATTCTGGAATGTCGGGAGGTTGGGATGTGAGAAATGGGATAAGGAATCAGAATATATCAGCTTTGGTGGTTTCGGCCCTTCTGGGGGAGTCACGTTCTCAATAATGGCCATCCCAATATTGGCTCGCACCAGCGTCTCAATGGGTTTGAAGACATACAAGTATTGCTGTTCCCCCATATTGGTTACCACCTTGTCCTGCAAGAGCGAGGGAAATGGGCGAGTGTCATACAGACTGTTTGGGATAGTTAGCCAGATGTTCAGTCTACAAAATTCGGGATTGAGACTTGCAATGTGGCTCACTGCGTGACAGTGGAGCATATGAACGCTAGGCGTTAGTTCTGACTACTAGAAATTATTGATAAGCTGAGTGACAAAGATGTGATGCATTGAGAAGTGTGAGGATGGTGGTGCAGTTGGTCAGATATGGTTTCCGAAGATACACTCACTAACCTTGACCACTTATGTGCAGTCGTTATATATCTTGAGGCTTCTGGCATTTGCCTGCACAGCTATCTGCTGCCATTACTTGCCGTGGGTATGACTGAACGATAGCCTATTCCACGCTGATACAGCATAAGGTATTCCTTTCCATACCTTCCACTAAGGATTGGAACCCATTCACCTCCCATGTTGTGCCAATCTTCACTATTTCCCAGGTTAGATTAATTCCTTGCATGACTGACAACACCTTTTTAATTAGTTGAATGCTTCCTCAGGATTGAGACTTGAGTGTATTGTCCAAATGCAGGTTTATTACTTAGACACAAAATACAGTAAGTATAGTTACACAATAAACTCATACCACCTGGTTTCTTGCAGTCTGGAGATGATTAGGCTTGGCTTCTGTTATTTTTTTTACTCCCAACTGCCCATGAGCTATTCCCCAAAGTGGCCTCACAGTTCTAGGTAAAATCTATTTATCTCTCCCATTAAAGTCCAGAACGTTCTGTTCTAACTCTGGTCGTGTCATTTGGTGCTCAGCAATGTGTATGAAAGTGCGATTCCTATTTACAAACCTCCAGGCAATGATATAATGACTGTTTCTGTCATACAATGGAGGATACAGGAGGAATCCTGGCTACTTACCCAGCAAACTTCCTACTCTCCCACCCTTATATTTGCAGCCAAATCGTAATGGTCACAACTTTTTAAGCTTCATTGGGTTTCAGAATGTAAATAACTTAAAAAGATGATTTGACTCAAAGCTGAGAAGTTTTGATGTGGAAGTGTAATAAAACAGATTCTAATGCTTCCCCAGTCACAATGTAACTCCACTTTAAGGGATCCAGGTTAGCGTTAAGCAATACTTAAAAAGGTGCAGGAGCAAGACACCTGGGTGTATGTCCATTGATTACTGAAGGTGTTACAGTAGTGGGAAGAATAGTTAACAAAGCAGGCAGAATGCTGGGCTTTATTAATAGCGGCATAGGAGGTTATGCTGAACTTGTGCAAGACATTAATTAGGCCTCAGCTGGAGCATTGGGTACAATTTGGGATGCCACACAATAGGAAGGACATGAAAGCATTGGAGAGAATAGAAACATGGAAACCCTACAGCACAGAAAGAGGCCATTCGGCCCATCAAGTCTGCGCTGACCACAATCCCATCCAGGCCCTACCCCCATATCCCTACATATTTACCCACTAATCCCTCCAACCTATGCATCTCACGACACTCAGGGCAATTTTAGCATGGCCAATCAACCTAACCCGTACATCTTTGGACTGCAGAAGATACACTCACTAGCCTTGAATGCAGAAGAATGGTTCCAGGAATGAATGAGAAACTTCAGTTATGGGGATACAAAGAACAACAAAGAACAACCCAGCACGGGAAACAGGCTCTTCGGCCCAACAAGCCCGCGCCGCCGCATCACCCTACACCTATTCTACCCTGCGTGTCTACAAATAGAACCCCTGACTTAGCCAGATTCAGGGGAGAATAGTGTCAATTTGGTAAAACCAATCAGCCTAAGAGCACATCTTTGGGGTGTGGGAGGAAACCGGAGCGCCTGGAGGAAACCCACGCAACCACAGGGAGAATGCACAAACTCCCACAGACACAGGCCCAAATCCATGTATCTGCACAGCTAGCAGTGCTAGTCACCGAGCTGTTGCGGTGCCCGTCTAGATTGGATAGATTTGAGAGGTTGGGACTGTTCTCTTTGGAAAGAAGGTCAAGAGAAGATTTGATAGACATGTTCCAAATCATGAGGGGGATGGACAAAGTAGATAGGGAGAAACTGTTCCTGCTCGTTAAAAGGATCAGGAATAAGAAGCAACAGATTTAAATGTAATGTGAGAAAAAAAGTTTTTGTGCAATGACTGGTTTGCATATGGAATGCACTACCTGGAAGTGTAGTGGAGGCAGGTTCAATTGAGACATACACTATTTTTTGATAGGGTTTGATTTATTGTCAGGTGTATCAGTACACAGTGAAAAGCATACTGCGCATAGAAAAGGAAAGACTTGAGTGCAGAACGAGTGTTACAGTCATAGTTAGGGTGTAGAGATAGATCAACTTCATACAAGATAGATCCATTCGAAAGTCTGAATGTAGCAGGGAAGAAGTTGTTCTTGAGTCGGTTGGTACATGAGCTCAGGCTTTTGTATTTTTTTCCCAATGGAAGAAAACAGAAAAGAGTATGTCCAGAGTGTGTGGGGTCCTTGATTATGCTGGCTACTTTTAAGAGAATCATAGAATCCTACAGTGCAGTAGGAGGCCATTCGGATCATCAAGACTGCACTGACCACAATCCTACCCAGGCCCCATCCCCACGCACTTACCCTAGTCCCTAGCTAGTCCCCCTGACACCAAGGGGCAATTTAGCATGGCCAATCCACTTAACCCATCTTTGGCAGTAGGATTTTCTGAGGCAGCAGGAAGGGTAGGCAGAGTCAATGGGTGGGAGGATGGATTGGGCTTCGTTCATGACCCTTTGTAATTTTTTTTCTGGTCTTGAGCAGAGCAGGAGCCATTTCAAGCTGTAATCCAACCAGAAAGAATGCATTCTATGGTGGAACTGAGTATAGTAAGGGGCTGAGGACACAGCCTTGTGGGGCACTGGTGTTGAGGATTACCATGGAGGAGATGTCATTGCTTATCCTTACCGATTGCAGTCTGTGGGTTAGAAAGTCTAGGATCTAGTCACAGAGCGAGGAGCCAAGCGCCAGGCCACAGAGTTTGGAGATAGTCTCATAGGAATAATGGTATTGAAGGCTGAGATGTGGTCAATAAATAGGAGTCTGACATAGGTGTCCTTGTTATCTAGTTGTTCCGGGGCTGAGTGCGGGGCCAGGGAGATAGCGAATACTGTGGACCTGTTGCAGTGAAAGGTGAGCTGTACTGAATTCAGGTAGGTCCTGGAGGCTGGAATTGATTCGTGCCATGACTAACTTTTCGAAACGCTTCAAAAGGATGGATGTCAGAGCTACTGGACGATAGTCGTTACAGCAGATGTCTGGCTTTTCTTTGGTACTGGGATGATGGTCGTCTTCTTGAAACATAGAAACATAGAAGATAGGAGCAGGAGGAGGCCATTTGGCCCTTCGAGCCGGCTCTGCCATTCATTACGATCGTCCAACTCAATAGCCTGATCCTGTTTTTTTCCCCATAACCTTTCATCCCATTCACCTCAAGTACTATATCCAGCCACCTCTTGAATACATTCAATGTTTGGCACCAACTATCTCCTGTGATAATGAATTCCACAGGCTCACCACTCTTTGGGCGAAGAAATGTCTCCTCACCTCCATCCTAAACAGTCTACCCTGAATCAGAACACATAGCAGTCCCTCAGTTTCCTGTGAAAAGTGAGTCTGGCTTTCATCCAGTTTGTTCAAGCTTGTTCAAGAAGACATTAGATAATTACTTGAACAGAAACAATGTGTCAGGGCATGGGAAAAAGGCAGGGAAATGGCACAATGTAAGGATTCTTGTTTGGAGAGCTGGTGCAGACTGATCCCAGAAGGAAAAGAACAATAAAATGAGGAAATAAGAATACTGGTCTGAACTGTTTTTTTCCTTCTGTTTTCTCCTTCTGCACTGTAACAATTTTGTTATTTTGTGAGTGCAGGCTAGCTTTAACTAGTACTCACTATTTTGGCTCTCTGATCAGGTATCCAATAAACTGCAAAGTTAGCATTGGTCAGATGTTGAAACCAATTAAAACAACAGTTGGCAGGAGGTTAGCGTGTTGCTGTGTTACAGTCAATGAATGCACATGAAAATCTCCCTCTTGCCCTCTCCCCAAACTCTACTTTAAGGGCTTTCCATTATAATGCCCATTGTCTTTGTTCATGGCTCATATGCTTAATCTGATGTATCCATTTAGGTGTTCACCCATGTGTCTTTAGTAATGTATGGATCTAGAAACCTGACTGCAATCAAAGATGGGCACAAGAGCCACAAAAAACTTGTAGAGGAGTTTGTTGCATTTTTTTCAATTCATTCGTGGGACATGGGTGTCAGTGACTGACCAGCATTTTGTGCCCATCCCTAGTTGCCCAAGACCAGTTGAGAGTCAACCACATTGCTGTGGCTCTGGAGTCACACGTGGGCCAAATCAGGTAAGAACATCAGATTTCCTGCCCTAAAACACATTTGTGAACCATGATGGATAATGGATTGAGCATAGAATAAACTTGACCGTGATGCTTATTGGCAGTGTGCCTCTTGGAGTGGGTGAGATTGTTGGGACTAGATTTTCAGTCTTCCATGGGGGCAATGCCGGGTGTGAGCAGGGATTGAAAATTATGCCCCCGGATGGCAGAGCGGCCTTCCAATGCCTCCAGGATATGTTGGAATCTTTGAAGGGAGGATGGGGTGGAGGGGGAGCTGACAACATGCATAAGTTGCTGTTAAGCTCTTGAACAGATTGTTAACAGGCTGGGGAGGCACAGAATCAAATTTTGAATGTTAATAATGGGAGGAGCATGTGGCCTGGAGCACTTTAGTACACAGCTGTCGGGAGCTCAACAGAGAGACATTATTCACTGTGGCTGCCGATGAAAAATTGTGTATAAAAAAGGAAGAGTCAAATAGAGGGGCTCACGCAGTGTCACAAAGTTGCCTTCGCTGGAGCAGAACAGCTTGAGTACATGAGTGTGAGCATTTGAGCACTTGTTTGGATTGTGAGCCTGATGGCTTTTTGCTTTCATGACAGCTCTATTCTGCAAGGTAACAGCAAGCCCAGTAATAACTGCTGTTTACTTTCCAGGATCACTTTCCTCCATGCGAACTTGCCTGCAGGCTCTTTGTGGTGCCACTAATTAGACACCAAAGCTTGTGTCTAGTCCAATGCTTTTCCTTTGAAACTAGTACAAAGTGGGTTCAAGACGCGAAAATGATCCAGCCGGCGGGCAAGCTCTTGCCCCTGGATTGAAGATCTGCCAGTGGTATTTTTGATATTATTTGATGGCAGTTGATACCATGGGTGGAAACAGACAAGAATACATTTGAGATTAAAAATGACTGGAATGCTGTAGATAATGTCACCATGCGCTTCAACTGTACTTTGGAGAAGTTGTTCCTGCAGGAGGAGGGAGATACTCCTGCCCTGGCTGGAGGCAGACATCTCTTCAGTTAGCCCCTCCATCACAAGAGGGAAGGGATAGTTCAGGATATCAATGCCACAGCTGAAATTCTGCAACATGTTTAAAGACTTCTGCAAATTTGTCAACATAAGAATCATAGATCTTAACTCTCTCTTACACCTGCAGTACCTGTAACCTCACTATTTACATTCTCCACCTCCTTTCATTCCAGTACAGTTATTGCATGCCGCATTGTTCTCCTTCAACTCACACATTATGTACTTTCTACTCTCGATACTAGTATGTCTGTCACTTCTCAACACCTAATGTCTTGCGCAAAACAGCTCATTTGTTCAATAAAAGCAAAATCCTGTGGATGCTGGAAATCTGAAATAAAAACAAAATATGCTGGAAAGACTCAGCAGATCTGGCAGCATCTATGCCGAGAGCAACAGAGTTAATGATTCAAGTCCATATGACTCTTTTTTAGAACTTCTTCATTCAACCAAGACAAGCAGAGTCTCAAAACCGTCTACAAAAATGTCACAAACACATTCTCTTCACTCCTGTAAGAGGTGGCAAACAAAACAAGGCAGAAGAAACAATCAGTCAATCTAATGGCTGCTTGACCAGACTCTTTCCACATGAGAATGGCATGAGATTATACCCCTTTGTTTTCAAAAGAAATGACTGGAAATTTTGCAGTCTGAACTGAGACATAACAAACTATTTAAACACGCAAAGATACAATTCCAAAGTGAAGTTGAGAAACAAACAAGTCACCTTCAGAGGATTGTGAAAAGAGAAACATTTCCTATAATCCAGGCACCATCAAAACTCGTAACTGTCTAAGAACATGATATTAAACATGCAAAGTACTGGATATTGAAACAATGGCTATCACAGACATTCAGACCCAAAAACTCTTCGAAATACTCAGTAGGTGAAGTGTTTCAAGCAGGGGTGGGTGGCATGGTGGCACAGTGGTTAGCATTGCTGCCTCACAGCTCCAGGGACCTGAGTTCGATTCCTGGCTTGGGTCACTGCCTGTGTGGAGTTTATGTATTCTCCCTGAGTCTGCGTGAGTTTCCTCTGGGTGCTCTGGTTTCCTCCCACAGTCCAAAGACATGTGGGTTAGGTGCATTGACCAAGTTAAATTGCCCCTTACTGTCCTGGGATGTGTAGGTTGGAGGGATCAGCGGAGTGAATATGTGGGGTTATGGGGATAGGGCCTAGGTGGGATTGTTGTCAGTACAGATGCAATGGGCCAAATGGTCTCCTTCTGTACTGTAGGGATTCTATGATTCTAAGGGTGCTAACCACTAGAGTGAGAAACTTGTGACAGGGTAGTGTTGAGAGAGTCTTTAGTAGAAGAAACAAGCTGAAGGCTGCTCTCTCACCCAACTCTCTTTTGAAATAACTTTGTCACCCAGTTTGAGTAACCAGGTATACCACAAACCTAGATGAGAACCAAGGTCTCATAATAATTGCAATACCTTCTACATCTAACTGCATCCAAGAAACCAGTTAAGCCAAAATCTGCACCCCAAGGACATCAAGGACCAGTTAACTGTATATTCTTTTACCTCCTTTTTATTGGACTCTAATTCCCTTCATTTCTGTTGTATATATGTGTATGTGTGTGCATTTGATTTAATTTGATTTATTATTGTCACATGTATTAGTATACAGTGAAAAGTATTGTTCCTTGTGTGATGTACAGACAAAGCATACCATTTATAGAGAAGGAAATGAGAGAGTGCAGAATGTGGTGTTAGTCATAGCTAGGTGTAGAGAAAGATCAACTTAATGCAAGGTAGGTCCATTCAAAAGTCTGACACGAAGAAGCTGTCCTGAGTTGGTTGGTACGTGACCTCAGACCTTTTTCCTGATGGAAGAGGTTGGAAGAGAGAATGTCCGGGGTGTGTGGGGTCCTTGATTATGCTGGCTGTTTTGCCGAGACAGCATGAAGTGTAGACAGAGTCAATGGATGAGAGACTGGTTTGTGTGATGGCTATCATGTGCAAGTGTGTGTATGTGTTTATGTGTGTGTGTATGTATCTGTGTACGTGTATGCATATCTGCGTAAATGCCTGTGTGTGTGAGCACATATGTGCATGTGTGTGTGTGCATGCATGCTTGTGTGCATGTGTGTGTGCGCACATCTGTATGATAACATGAGGGCTGAATGTTTGACATTACAATTTCATTTTTTTTTTGAGCTTCGTGGTTAATAAACTTGCTCTTTCTTTGACTTAAGGAAACATTGTTTGATTGACTCCATATTGCTCCCGGATTGAAGCCATTCTGGTTTGAAAAAGGTATAACCTCATGAAAAAAACTTCAGCCTTTCTTGTGAGCGACCGAGGAGGTTGAATAGACGAGAACCAGTTCGCCCTTTCTCACCTGGTTGGAGCAAGAATGGTGTTCTGGACATGGTTAGCAGGAGTTGAATAATGGCCACTGTGAAGGAGTTGCACTGGCTCCCTTCACAGCTTTCCTTCTCTTTTCTTTCTCACTACTGACTCAGTCTTCACATACAAACAAGGAAATAAGTAGCTTATTGGCCCCTTGAGCCTGCTTTGCCAATTGGTAAGTTAATAACTGATCTGATTGCAACTTCAACACCATATTCCCACCTACCCCTCAATAACCTTTCACCCACTTGTTAATCGAGAATCTATCTGCTGCTGTCTTAAAACTATTCAAAAGCTGTGCTCCCACCACCTTTTGAGGAACAAAGTTTCAAAGACTGATGACCCTCTGAGAAAAAGAAATTCTCCCCTTCTCTGTCGTAAATGGGCAACCCCTTATTTTTGAACAATGACACATAGTTCTGGATTCTTCCACAAGATGAATCATCCTTTCCATTTTGTCAAGAAAACAAAGAAATTGGAACACCTTTCTACTGGTGATATTATTGTCAGATGCTGTTGTTGGTTTGATAGTATGGTAATTGGAGTAAGAGACAGGGGGACTGTGAGAATTTAAACTAGCAATTTAGAAGTGGCTGATATGGTAATGAATCTAGATGGACTACAGACAGATGGTATTAACAGGAATGGATTTGAAGGGGTTGTTTTGGTTCAAAGGTTGCAAAAAAAGGTATAAGTAGATGAAGTAAATAAATTAAAATAATCAATTCTGGGAAGCAAGTATTTCTAAAGAGACAATGGTGAGATCAAAGTGAAATAACATATTTAAGGAGATACTGAAAACTACATGGGGTGCTAGCTATTCAGATTTCCCAGCAGACAGCAGGTCAGAGCTCCCAGAAAGCACTGTGAATAAAGCCAGGCCTGAAGAACCAGGTGCTGTTAGCCTCTGAGAACGCCCTAAGAGAAAACAAAGGCACTGTGTGGTAAAAATTACTGCAATTTTCTAAATTTTAAAATTTATAAGGAACTACTGAACAGAAAAGATGACCGTTAGCTCTGACGGTAGTTGTTATGATCTTTCGGATTTAAAGTATTGATTACTATATGAAGTTATTTTTGTGTTTAAGTGTATTTATAACCTTCCATGGTGGCACAGTGGTTAACACTACTGTCTCACAGCGCCAGGGACCTGGGTTCGATTCCCAGCTTGGATAACTGTCTGTGTAGAGTTTGCACACACTCCCCATGTCTGTGTGAGTTTCCTCACAGGGCCCAGGTTACTTCCCAAAGTCCAAAGATGTGCAGGTTAGGTGGATTGGCTGTGTTAAATTGGCCTTTAGTTTTGGGGGGCTAGTTATGGTAAATGTATAGGGTTATGGGAATAGGGCCTGGATGGGATTGTGGCTGGTGTGGACACAATGGCTGAATAGCCTCTTTCTGCACAGTAGGGTTCTAGGAGATATAAGGAGATCAAAACTGTACACAATGCTCCAGGAGCGGTCTCACCAATACCCATACAGCTGAAACATAACCTCCCCGCTCTTATATTTCATTCCCTTCATAATAAATGATAGCATTCTATTAGCTTTCCTAATTGCTTGCTGTATCTGTATACTAACATTTTGTGATTCATGCACTAAGCCATCAGGTCCCTTGGCATCTCAGAGCTCTGCATTCTCTCACCATTTAGACATTATGGGGTTTTTTTTCTATTATTCTTGCCTAAATGGATTCCATTTTCCCACATTATACTCCATTTGCCAGATTTTTGTCCACTAATCTATCCCATCTATATCTCTTTGCAGCCTTATGTCCTCTTCATAACTTATTTTTCTACTTATTTGTGTCATCAGAAGATTTAGCATTCGTGGCTTTGTCCCTTCATTTATATAAACTAAGGTTCCAGCACTCGGGAGGGTTTAAACTAGTTTGGCAGGGGGATGGGATCCAAAGCCGAAGGGAGACAGAAGAAAAATTTGGGGACAGCACGGAAGTTAAAGGGAACACATTAATTAGTAACAGCAGTGTCAGTAAACCTAGTACCAGACAGATCAGGCAGAAGCAAGACAGAGAGCAAGTCCAGATTAAACTGCATTTATTTCAATGCAAGAGGCCTGACAGGCAAGGCAGATAAACTCAGGGCATTGATGGGTACGTGGGACTGGGATATTATAGCAATTACTGAAACATGGCTAAGGGAGGGACAGGACTGGCAGTTTAGTGTTCCAGGCTACGGATGCTATAGAAGAGAAGAGGGGGAGTTGCACTTTTGATTAGGGAAAGCATCACGGCTGTGCTGAGAGGGCATATATCCGAGGGTCCGGCCACTGAGTCTGTATGCGTAGAACTGAGAAATAAGAAGAGGGAAATCACTTTGATAGGGTTGTACTATAGGCCCCCAAATAGTCGGCGGGAAATTGAGGAGCAAATATGTAAGGAGATTACAGACAGCTTCAAGAAAAATAGGGTGGTAATAGTCAGAGATTTTAATTTTCCCAACATTGAATAGGACAGCCATAGTATTAGAGGGTTGGATGGAGAGGAATTTGTTGAGTGTATTCAAGAGGAATTTCTCATTCAGTATGTGGATGACCTGACTAGAGGGGGGCAAAACATGACCTCCTCTCGGGAAATAGGGAAGGGCAGATTACAGAAGTGTTAGTGAGGGATCACTTTGAGGACCAAATCACTTTGAGACCAGTGACCATAATTCTATTAGTTTTAAGTTAGCTGTGGAGAATGATAGGTCTGTCCGAAAGTTAAAATTCTAAATTGGGGCAAAGCCAATTTTGATGGCATTGGGCAGGAACTTTCAAAAGTTAATTGGGGGGAGTCTGTGGGAAGGAAAAGGGACATCAGGTAAGTGGCATGCTTTCAAAAGTGTGTTAACCAGGGTTCAGGATAAACGCATTCCTCTTAGAGTGAAGGGCAAGACTGGCAGAAATCAGAAACCCTGGATGACTCAGGATATTGAGGCCCTGTTCAAGAAGAAGAAAGAGGCACATGACATGCATAGGCAGCTGGGATCAAGTGAATCTCTTGAAGAATATAGGGGGTGAGAAGTAGAGTTAAGAGAGAAATCAAGAGGGCAATAAGGGGACACAAAATTGTTTTGGCAGATAAGGCAAAGGAGAATCCAAAGAGCTTCTACAAATACATAAAGGGCAAAAGATTACCTTATTGATCCTTGAGAGGAGAGAGTAGGGCCTCTTAAGGATCAACAAGGTAATCTATGTGCGGATTCACAAGAGATGGGTGAGATACTAAATGAATATCTCTCATCAGTATTTACTGTTGAGAAAAGCATGGATGTTAGAGAGCTTGGGGAATTAAATAGTGATGTCTTGAGGAGTGTACATATTATAGAGAAGGAGGTGCTGGAAGTCTTAAAGTGCATCAAGGTAGAGAAATCTGCGGGACCTAATGAGGTATATCCCAGGACATTGTGGGAGGCGAGGGAAGAAATTGCTGAAATATTTGAATTATCGATAGTCACAGGTGAGGTGCCTGAAGATTGGAGGGTAGCAAATGTTGTGCCTTTGTTTAAAAAGGGCTGCAGGGAAAAGCCCGGGAACTACAGGCCAGTGAGCCTCACATCTGTGGTGGATAAATTGTTGGAATGTATTTTGAGAGACAGGATCTACAGGCATTTAGAGATGCAAAGACTGATTAGGGACAGTCGCATGGCTTTGTGAGTGGAAAATCATGTCTCTCAAATTTGATTGAGTTTTTTGAATGAGTAACCAAGAAGGTAGATGAGGGCAGTGAAGTTCATGTTGTCTACATAGACTTTAGCAAGGCCTTTGCCAAGGTACCACATGGTAGGTTGTTGCATAAAGTTAAATCTCATGGGATCCAGGGTGAGATATCTAAATGGATACAAAATTGGCTTCTTGACAGAAGCCAGAGGCTGTTTGTAGAGAGTTGTTTCTCAAACTGGAGGCCTGTGACCAGCAGTGTGCCTCAGCGATCAGTGCTGGGCCCACTGTTATTTGACATTTATATTAATGATTTGGATGAGAATATAGGAGGCAAGGTTCGTCGGTTTGCAGATGACACCAAGATTGGTGGCATGGTGGAGAGTGAAGAAGGTTATCTCCAATTGCAGCGGGATCTTAATCAATTGGGCCAGTGGGCTGATGAATGGCGGATGGAGTTTAGACAAATGCGAGGTAATACATTTTGGTAGATTGAGCCAGGGCAGGACTTACTCAGTTAATGGCAGGGTGTTGGGGAGAGTTACAGAAGAAAGAGATCTAGGGGTACATGTTTAAATCGCCTTGAAAGTGGAGTCACAGGTGGACAGAGTGGTGAAGAAGGCACTTGGCATGCTTGGTTTCATCGGTCAGAGCATTGAATTCAGGAGTTGAAACGTCTTGTTGAAGACATTGGTAAGGCCACACTTGGAATACTGTGTGTAATTCTGGTCACCCTATTATAGAAAGGATGTTATTAAACTAGAAAGAGTGCAGAAAAAATTTACTGGGATACTATAGGGACTTGATGGATTGAGTTATAAGGAGAGGCTGAATAGACTGGGACTTTTTTCTCTGGAGCGTAGGAGGCTGAGGAGTGATGGCATAGAGGTCAACTAAATAACGAGCGGCATAGTCAAGGTAGATGGTTAATATCTTTTCCCAAAGGTGGGGGAGTCTAAAACTAGAGGACATAGGTTTAAGGTGAGAGGGGAGAGATACAAAAGTGTCCAGAGGAGCAGTTTTTTCACACAAAGGGTGCTGAGTGTCTGGAACAAGCTGCCAGAGGTAGTAGTAGTGGCAGGTACAATTTTATCTTTTAAAAAGCATTTTGATAGTTACATGGGTACGATGCGTATAGAGGGATATGGGCCAAATCCGGCAATTGGGATTAGCTTAGGGGTTTTAACAAAAAATAAGGACGATATGGAGAAGTTGGGCCGAAGGGCCTGTTTCCATGCTGTAATGACTATGACTCTATGACACTGATCCTGCACACCACTCATTACGTATTTCCAGTAGCACCCTTCTTCCTGTTATCCAGCCAATCTTCTATTCATGCTAATATGTTACCCCCTAACAATGTGCGTTTATTTTCTACAATAATGTTGGATATGGGAGCTTATCAAATGCCTTCTGAAAATCCAAGTACAGCATATCCACTTGTTCCCCTTCATCCATAGTACATGTTACTGAAAGATCCTTTCAATCTGCAAGAAAACAGAACTGTCATTACTTTTAACACCACTCTGTTCTCCTTTCAACAATAAATTCTAAGCTCAGTCCCTCTACTTTATTTCAGGTGCTGAGCATTTCCAGGCCTCTCTGCCAGTGCTGGAAGAGCAGGGCAGCCTCCCTGAAGATACAGTGTCACCTAATCCAACCCTGGAAGGAACCAGATAATGACATGAGGCCACACATTTTTTAGACGGTAGATTAGGGAAGGTCATGGTAGGCTATTGAAGAAAATGCAGATGCATGGGATTGAGGGTGATTTAGCAGTTTGGATCAGGAATTGGCTAGCTGATAGAAGACAGAGGGCGGTAGTTGATGGGAAATATTCAACCTGGAGTGCAGTTACTAGTGGTGTACCTCAAGGATCTGTTTTGGGGCCACTGCTGACCTAGATGAGGGTGTAGAAGGATGGATTAGTAAATTTGCTGACAATACCAAAGTCGGAGGAGTTACAGACAGTGAGGATGGATGTTACAGTTTGCAGAGGGACATAGATAAGCTGCAGAGCTGGGCTGAGAGGTGGCAAATGGAGTTTAATACGGAAAAGTGTGGGGTGATTCACTTTGAAAAGAATAACAGGGGTACAGAATATAGGGCTAATGGAAGGACTCTTAGTAGTGTGGACGAGCAGAGGGATCTCGGGGTACATGTGCATAGCTCCCTGAAAGTTGGCACCCATGTTGATAAGGTTGTTAAGAAGGCATACGGTGTGTTAGCTTTTATTGGTAGAGGGATTGAATTTTGGAGCCGTGAGGTCATGTTACAACTGTACAAAACTCTGGTGCGGATGCACTTGGAGTATTGTGTACAGTTCTGGTCGCCGCATTATAAGAAGGATGTGGAGGCATTGGAAAGGGTGCAGAGGAGGTTTACTAGGATGTTGCCTGGTATGGTGGGAAGGTCTTATGAGGAAAGGCTGAAGGACTTGAGGTTATTTTCATTGGAGAGAAGAAGGTTACGAGGTGACCTGATTGAGGCATACAAGATGATCAAAGGATTGGATAGGGTGGACAGTGAGAGCCTTTTACCTCGGATGGTGATGGCTAACACAAGGGGACATAGCTTTAAGGGGTGGTAATTATAGGACGGGTGTCAGAGGTAGGTTCTTTACTCAGAGGGTAGTAAGGGTGTGGAATGCCCTGCCTGCAGCAGTTGTGGACTTGCCAACTTTAAGGGCATTCAAATGGGCAGTGGATAGGCATATGGATAACATTGGAATAGTCTAGGTTAAAGGGTCATTAGATTGGTTCCACTGGTCGGCACAACATCGAGGGCCGAAGGGCCTGTACTGCGCTGTAATGTTCTATGTTCTATGACTTTTCATGTGATGAAGCATTGAAACCCTTGCACAAGAGTTAGGGTAGGGACACAGGACTGATGAATATGCACAGGAGGATGTCAGATGAACTCTGCAGCCTGTCAGTGAGTTTGTGCACAGTGGAGGAGAGAGTAGGAGTCCCACTCTAACCTGTTTCAGGATGTCGAGATCCTGGTATCAGGCATGGAGGCATTGCTCAGCTTCACAAACATAATAATGCGCTCATCATATTTGAACCTCAACTCAGCTTACATGGCAATTCACACTGCCGCTAGAAAAACTCATTCTGAAGCTGAGAGTCATATGTGTACTAAGTTGCTTTTCAAAGAAAGAGACCTTAGATCCATAAGAGGAGCAGTTTCTCTCTCTGGATGCCAGGATGCCTGTGTCCCCACTACTCAATCCATTACTCCCCCACTTAGAACATAGAACATAGAACATTACAGCGCAGAACAGGCCCTTCGGCCCACAATGTTGCGCCGACCAGCTTTTTAAAACAAAAACAACACTAACCCACTAATCTAAACCAATCCCATTTCGTCCATAAACCTATCCACAGATCTCTTAAACGCCCCCAAACTAGGCGCATTTACAACTGCAGCTGGCAGGGCATTCCAGTCCCTCACCACCCTCTGGGTAAAGAACCTACCCCTGACATCAGTCCTATAACTACCCCCCCTTAATTTAAAGCCGTGCCCCCTCGTGCTAGCTTTCTCCATCCTAGGAAAAAGGCTATCACTATCCACCCTGTCTAAACCTCTAATCATCTTATATGTTTCAATAAGGTCCCCTCTTAGCCGCCTTCTTTCCAGCGAAAACAACCCCAAATCTCTCAGTCTCTCCTCATAGGATCTCCCCTCCATACCAGGCAACATCCTGGTAAACCTCCTCTGCACCCTCTCCAAAGCCTCTACATCCTTCCTGTAATGTGGGGACCAGAACTGCACACAATACTCCAAGTGCGGCCGCACCAGAGTTGTGTACAGTTGCATCATGACGCTGCGACTCCTAAATTCAATCCCCCTACCAATAAACGCCAAGACACCGTATGCCTTCTTAACAACCTTATCTACTTGATTCCCAACTTTCAGGGATCTATGTACACATACACCTAGATCCCTCTGCTCCTCCACACTATTCAAAGTCCTCCCGTTAGCCCTATACTCAACACATCTGTTATTCCTACCGAAATGAATTACCTCACACTTCTCCACATTAAACTCCATCCGCCACCTCGCGGCCCAGCTCTGCAACCTTTCTAAGTCACCCTGCAAACTATGACACCCTTCCTCACAATCTACCACACCTCCGACTTTGGTGTCATCAGCAAACTTACTAATCCACCCAACTATACCCTCATCCAGATCATTAATAAAAATTACAAACAGCAGTGGCCCCAAAACAGATCCCTGAGGCACACCACTCGTAACCGAACTCCATGATGAATATTTACCATCAACCACCACCCTCTGTCTCCTATCTGCTAGCCAATTCCTGATCCAATTACCTAGATCACCCCCAATCCCATACATCTGCATTTTCTGCAGAAGCCTACCATGGTGAACCTTATCAAACGCCTTACTAAAATCCATATACACCACGTCAACTGCCTTACCCCTATCCACCTCTTTGGTCACTTTCTCAAAGAACTCGATAAGGTTAGTAAGGCACGACCTACCCGCTACAAAACCATGCTGACTGTCTCTAATCAATTCATTACTCTCCAAATAACTATAAATCCTGTCTCTAATAATCCTTTCCAAAACCTTACCCACCACAGAAGTAAGACTCACCGGTCTATAATTCCCAGGGAAGTCTCTGCTCCCCTTCTTAAACAATGGGACAACATTTGCTGTCCTCCAATCTTCCGGTACTATACCAGAGACCAACGACGACCTGAAGATCAGAGCCAGAGGCTCCGCAATCACCTCTCTTGCCTCCCAGAGAATCCTAGGGTAAATCCCATCCGGACCAGGGGACTTATCTATTTTCAAACCCTCTAGAATATCCAGCACATCCCCCGTATCAATTGCAATACTATCTATTTTACACCCCTGCACCCCAGTGTCCTCCTCAGCTATATTCATGTCCCCTTGCGTGAACACCGAAGAGAAATATTGGTTCAACGCCTCTCCAATCTCCTCCGGTTCCACACACAACTTCCCTCTACTGTCTGTAACTGGCCCTAATCTTGCCCTAACCAACCTTCTGTTCTTGACATACCTGTAAAACGCCTTAGGGTTCTCCTTAATCCTATCAGCCAAAGTCATCTCATGTCCTCTTTTAGCCCTTCTTAACTCCCTCTTCAACTCCCTCCTAGCCAATCTAAAACTTTCTAATGCACTACCTGAGCCCTCAAGCCTCATCCGAACATAAGCCTCCTTTTTAGTGCCTTAGTGCCTGCCACACAATCATCTGGCCCTGTTTTCCCCAGTGTCCATTGAGATGTTGTTATCTGGTTTATACCTGTTTGAGATTTCCTAACATAGCAATAACTCACATGGAAGCCTGGTAGCCTAAGCTGTAACCATTGAGGATATATTCTAGAGGACTGTGCAATGTAGACTTTCGCTTATTTCTGTTAACTTATTCAAATCTTAAACAAGTTGCTGCAGCAGAATTTTTGCCTTCTGGAATTGGTGTGCCTGTTTCAAGGTAGCTGAGAAACTGACCCATGAGGATAAACTGAAGAAAAGCATTTGCATGGTGCCAGTGATATCAGTAGATTGCAGGACAGTTAGTGTATTGAGGGTAGAACGGATGGTTCAGGTGAAGTGCTGTTTGATGAGTTGTTGTCTGACAACTCCAGCAACTAGGGATGCTGATGCTAAATGTTATGTCCAAGAAAGTCATGTTATATTCATAACTTTAAACATGGACTCTGACTTTATCTCCAAGTTGCTGGAACTGTCTTTTATTTATTCTTTTATTTACTGATCACAGCTCCAATAACATTGAAGAAGCTTGACATGATCCAGGACAGACCATTCCTCTTGATTGGCATTCTATCCATCACCTTAAACATTCAGTACCTCTACCACTGATGCACAGCGATGTGAAGATGCCAGTGTTGGACTGGGATGGGCACAGTAAGAATTCTCACTGTCTTGTGAGGTGAGCACTCACCTGATAAAGGATCAGCGCTCCAAAAGCTTGTGATTTCAAATAAACCTGTTGGACTTTAACCTGATGTTGTGAGACTTCTTACTGTGCCCACCCCAGTCCAAGGCTGGCATCCCAGGGTACTAAAAGAGATGGTGGGAGAAATAGCAAATGCACTAGTGGAAATTTACCAAAATTTGCTGGACTTTGGGATGTTGAAAAACAACAAGTGTGACACCACTGTTTAAAAGAGGAGATAGACCAAAAGCGGGTAACTATAGGCCGGTTAGCTTAACTTCTGTAATAGGGAGAATGTTTGAATCGATCATCAAGGAAGAAGTAGCGAGACATCTGAATATAAATTGTCCCATTGGTAAGATGCAGCATGGGTTCATGAAGGGAAGGTCATGTTTGACTAATTTGATGGAATTCTTTGAGAACATTACATGTGCAGTGGACAATGGGGAACCCGTGGATGTGGTGTATCTGGATTTCCAGAAGGCATTTGACAAAGTGCCTCACCAAAGACTGCTGTGTAAAATAAAGGTGCACAGTGTTACGGGTAATGTATTAGCATGGATAGAGGATTGGTTAATTGACAGAAAGTAAAGAGTGGGGGTAAATGGATGTTTTTCTGGTTAGCGATCAGTGACTAGTGATGTGGTTCCGGGATAAGTGTTGGGACCACAATTGTTTACGATTTACATAGATGATTGGAGTTGGGGATCAAGTGTAGTGTGTCAAAATTCACTGATGACACTAAGATGGGTGGCAGAGTAAAGTGTGCAGAGGACGCTGAAAGTCTGCAAAGGGATATAGATAGTCTCAGTGAGTGGGTGAGGGTCTGGCAGATGGAGTACAATGTTGGTAAATGTGAGGTCATCCATTTTGGTAGGAATAACAGCAAAATGGACTATTATTTAAATGGTAAGAAATTGCAGCATGCTGCTGTGCAGAGGGACCTGGTTGATCTTGTGCAGGAATCTCAAGGAGTTGGTTTGCAGTTACAGCAGGTAATTAAGAAGGCAAATGGAATTTTGTCCTTTATTGCTAGAGGGATGGAGTTTAAAAACAGCGAGGTTATGTTGCAGCTGTATAAGGTGCTGCTGAGGTCACACCTGGCGTACTATGTACAGTTTTGGTCTCCTTACTTGAGAAGGATATACTGGCACTGGAGGGAGTGCAGAGGAGATTCACTAGGTTGTTTCTGGAGTCGAGACAGTTGGCTTATGAGGAGAGACTGAGTAGACTGGGGCTATACTCATTGCGATTCAGAAACATATAAGATTATGAAGATTGAAGCAGGGAAGTTGTTTCCATTGGCAGGTGAAACTAGAACTAGGGGGTATAGCCTCAAAATAAGGGGAAGCAGATTTAGGACTGAGTTGAGGAGGAACTTCTTCACACAAAGGGTTGTGAATCTGTGGAATTCCCTGCCCAGTGAAGCAGTTGAGGCTACCTCATTGAACGTTTTTAAGGCAAGGATAGATATATTTTTGAACAGTAAAGGAATTAAGGGTTATGGTGAGTGGGCGGGTAAGTGGAGCTGAGTCCACAAAAACATCAGTCATGATCTTATTGAATGAAGGGGCTCGAGGGGCCAGATGGCCTACTCCTGCTCCTAGTCCTTATATTCTTATGTTCTTACTGGTGCACAGTGGCAGCAGTGTACACTATTTACAAGATGCATTGCAGCAACTCACCAAGGCTCCTTTGACAGCATGTTTCAAACCTGTAGCCTGTGCCAACTAGAAAGACAAGGTCAGAAGATGCACCCAAACATCACCATTTGAAAGTTCCCTTCCAAGCAACTCACTATCCTGACCTGGAACTATATTGCCATTCTTTCACTGTCGCTAGGTCAAAATCCTGGAGCTCCTTTCCTAATAACAGCGTGAATGTACATACACCAGATAGAGTGCAGCAGTTAATGAAGGTGGCTCACCACCAACTTTTCAAGGGCAATTAGGGATTGGCAATAAATGGTGACCTGGTCAGTGGCATCCATGTCCCATAAAAGAATAAAAAATGAACAATGATGAATTGTTAAGGTGGCTGCCAATGGTCAGGTGACTTTTGCAACATCAATAGATTATCTCAATCTTCCAGAAAGTTGCTAATTGCATCACCCTGGGTCAGGACCTCCCCTGTAATGAACATATCAAGGCATTGTTTGGGGATTGACCTGAAACACAAGTTTAGATTCATGAGTACAAACTGGAACCTTGATAATGAGGGCAGGGCAGAAACTAATTCATCCTAACTCACCCATTATCTCAACGTACAAATGTGACTAAAAATGGCTCAGAATAATGTTTTCATCTGAAAACCCAGAACAACCTGGGCAGTTGGCAGAAAACTCTGATATTGACAACAGCTGCAGCAAAGATGTGTGTCACTTTTGCCTTTAACTTGGAGGCCATGCATCTTCAAAGATTCTCCAAGCCTGATTGCAAAACCCCAAATCCATCTGTAAAGAAATTTGATCTTCTGATAGGAAAAATCACAAGTGCCTATCTTCATGATCTGCTAGACATTCATCTCTTTGAATGAGTATTCTGGACGTCTGACTTTAAACTATTTGAACCTATCCGAACTACAATTCAAGAGTGAACATAAAAACATAAGAACATAAGAAATAGGGGCAGGAGTAGGCCATCTCGCCCTTTGAGCCTGCCCCGCCATTCAGTAAGGTCATGGCTGATCTGAAGTGGATCAGTTCCACTTTCCCGCTTTCTCCCCATAACCCTTAATTCCCTTGTCTGTCAAAAACCAATCTACCCGTGACTTAAATATATTTAGCGAGGTAGCCTCCACCACTTCAACAGGCAGAGAATTCCAGAGATTCACCACCCTTTGAGTGAAGAAGTTCCTCCTCAACTCCGATCTAAACTGCACCCCCACTTATCTTGAGGCTGTGCCCTCTAGTCCTGCTGTCCTTTCTGAGCGGGAAGAATCTCTCTACCTCTACCCTATCCATCTCTTTCATTATCTTATACGTCTCATCCTTCTAAACTCCATTGAGTACAGACCCAGTCTGTTTAGTCTCTCTTCATAGTCCAACCCCCTCATCTCTAGTATCAGCCTAGTGAACCTCCTCTGCGCTCCCTCCAAGGCCAATATATCCTTGCTCAAGTGCGGCGACCAAAACTGCACAGAGTACTCCAGCTGCGGCCTCACCAGTACCCTGTACAGTTGCAGCAAGACCTCCCTGCTTTTATATTCTATCCCCCTCGCTATAAAGGCCAGCATTCCATTCGCCTTCTTGATCACCTGCTGCACCTGCAGACTGGGTTTTTGCGACTCATACACAAGGACCCCCAGGTCCCTCTGCACCGTAACATGCTGCAGCTTTTCGCCTTTTAAATAGTAATCCCTCCTACTATTATTTCTGCCAAAGTGGATAACCTCACACTTGCTAACATTATACTCCATCTGCCAGGTCCTCGCCCACTTGCTCAGCCTATTCAGATTCCTCTGCAGACTTTCCACACCCTCCACACAATTTGCTTTTCCACTCATCATCGTGTCATCAGCAAATTTCGTCACCCTACACTCAGCCCCCTCCTCCAGATCATCTATATGTGGGAAAAGATTCCTTTCTTTAGTAGCCCTGCAGTGACTTTCCTTCTACTATGAACGCAAACCTGATTTATAAACTGTTATTTTGGTTCACATTTTGTTAAAGAATGCTCTGTTCTTTAACTGTACCTTTCTTGTGTGTGTAGAAGTGAATCACACAGCACTTAGACTCTCACGTTGATTGTGTGAATAAATAACTCTCATTATTTAAACCCACAAGTGTTTGCAGCTGTTAATTCTAAATTGACCATGCACATTCCGGGGGCCTAGAACCATACCTATCTTGCTGTCCAAAACCACATTGATTGTAGGTAGTAATGGGAAGGGTATTAGGGATTTCATTTCATCTCTCCTCCCTTTTCTACACCAACGCTATTCCTTCTTCATTCTCCTCCTCATCTAAACGTAGGTGGAGATAAGAACTGATCCCACAGTTATACAAAGTTATCCAGCAAGCAGCACACAAAGACAACTCTGGATACATAATCTGGGTTATTCTGAATAGTTCCTCCCTAAACATCCAGGTAGCTATGTGCCAATTCAGCATGCCACATGTTGATATTTCTAAAAGCAGCATGACTCTTGTTGTAGATGTACTCTGTAGCAGTGCAGGGTTCCTGTCTGTAGTCATGTGTCATGTCCAGAACACCTGGTACCTATTAACCAGACTGGGACTTCTTAGTCTAATTGGAAAAAAGGCAGAACAGACGACTTGCAAAGAATAAATAAATCATGTCAGCCTCCAGGGAGCCAGTTACAATCTGATGTGCTGTTATTGCAAACATGTTACATATTCAGGGACTGGTATTTCCTCTATTGAGAAATATGGTAGATTGAAGATAGGGTGTACATATTACTGATGTCACCTGTTATAGCCTGGATTGATCCTGTGGCACAGAGGGTAACGGCCATGGTGATCTTGAGACCCACACAGGACGCACACTTGAGAGCCCAGGCTATTCAGTCCATGGTTGGTTCAGGGATCTAGTGTGGTGCCATAGAAGACAAAGGTGGTGTCAGCTTTTTTGGTTAAGCACAAGCACCTGGGTGAAGCTAAGGTATGGGCTTATGGTTCCCTAAAGATTTATGAAGAGTATGGTCTTCTGCAGCGTGCCTCCACCTCTATCTACTGCCAGTTAGTCCTCTTCGCTTTTGTTTCGCTTACATTTAGTGTCCTTGCTCAGCTGCAAGTGCAGATCTATCTGATTATACAAAACTGTTACCAATGCACACAAAAGCAGGGCGTGACAGCAGAAGGTTGATTCCAAATTGTGGAATTTGTTTGTGGAATGGTGAAACCACCCAAAAAAAAAAGAAAATGCATGGAATTTGATCAACAATTTACCTGACTGGAGGGAATGAGGTCATTAAATAGAATAGCTGTTAGCAACACAGCAATCACATGGCGAGTCAAGTACTGGGGCGAACTGATTTTACAGGCAGAACCAAATAATCCATTCCCAATCCTTTCTCTTGGGGCATATCTGAGGGCCTGTGCTGGCAGGGTGAATGCTGAGAAATCAGTTTGCCTCATGAGCGAGCCACTTGCAGAAGCATAATCAATGATGGCAGATCACTATGAATATGCAGGTCAGGCCTGAGGACCAATTCTGATCAATCCCTCAACTTCCTGCTTCCAAAACAAAATGGACTCTGTCTTGGTTCTGCCCCATCATTGTATAAAATATAACTCTTAGAGCCCGAATTTACCAACAAGTTGCGCCTGTTTTTGGGTAAGCAGCATGATCTGCGACAGCTTCCCCACCCATTCCCCTTCACCAAGTACCTAAAATGCCCACGATCAGCACCGCGCCCAAAATGGGTGTCAATTTAAATGCATTTGGGCTGGATGCCCAAACTTTCTAGTACTTCCCCTTTTAGCACCACATTCACCCGTCCAGATTTGGTGCGAAACAAAATGGTCTGCAAAAGTCTGTTTCAGGTGCTCCAGTTTCTGAAGAGATAAGTTCAGAGCTTCCAGGGCTCTCTAATTCAGATTGGTGGGGGGGAGGGAGGGTTTGGGGGTGGAAGGGTTTGTGTGTGGGGAGGTGGGGCCAGATTATTTTCTGGTGGAGGAGGAGGAGGAGGAGGGAGGCAGGTCAAATGGATCTCTGGTTTGGGGGTGGGAGAAGGGAGGTGGGTCAGATCATTCTCTGGCGGGGGAATGGGGGGAGTCTGCTGCCACTCTGTGTGAAATCAGTGGAGGGGAAGGGGGGCAAGGGGCCACAATTGGTCTGATTAGCGGGGGGATAAGGGGGACAGTAATGTTATGTGGGTGGGGAAATGTCTGTGTGGGCTGGGGTGGGGGGGAGGGGGGGGTGGTGGGCATTACCAGGCCTGGGAGCGGTGTGAGAGGAGAGCATTTTTCTATTTTTTTTTACTGCGCATGCACAGTTGAAGGTTCCGATC
The DNA here is from genome assembly GCF_965287045.1 of Carcharhinus amblyrhynchos. Classification (NCBI taxonomy): domain Eukaryota; kingdom Metazoa; phylum Chordata; class Chondrichthyes; order Carcharhiniformes; family Carcharhinidae; genus Carcharhinus; species Carcharhinus amblyrhynchos. The sequence continues at coordinate 93,061,835 of NC_137324.1, read as the reverse complement.
AGAGCTGCAGCATTTTGGGCGCAGTAAGTCCATCCCACAGGATTCTACAGTGCAATTCAGAATCGCTGCTCTTTTTCAGGCAAAGTGCGTATTGGGGCGCGTGAGAATGGGTCTAAAAGTCAGATTTGGAACACCCCAGATTAAGCACTTAGAATCAAAGTGGTAAAATTGGGCCCAGAGTGTTCAATAGCAATTGCACTCTATGGTTTGCAGTGCAGAGTAATAGACAACCACTCAATAAATAACATGCAGCTAAATGTGTTCTTCTGTTGGTTGTAGCAAAAGGGTAAGCAATTTAAATTTTCTAGAAACACAACCAGCAGGTTGCACTATTTAAAAGTCCCTATCAGCTATAGCTTGCAGTTATGCTGCAGCTCTGCGCGTTGGTGACATTCAAGCTTAACACTTCACTAGAAGGCTTTCAATTCTAAATGTTAATTGTACATCAGCAATTCCTAAAGGAAAAATCTGCTGGAGGCTGTACCATGCCGCTGCTTTATAATGAATACGTCATTTAGTAACCGAGCCAAGAAAAAAATGCAATATCTACGGATTTCAATTAACTGCTAATAATCTTGAAAGTGCACATCATTTCACGGCTGACACTACCAAGCCTTCTGAAAATAATTTGGCACAGTGCTACTGAACCCTTTGCATGTTAGCCTTTCAAATTTTAGTTTTGCTACCAGGTCTCACTTCTGTCATGGAATGTTCTTTGTAGTGTGGTGCAATAATTGACACAACTGGTGATTGAGGGCATGGAATTTAAAATCCTCTAACAACTTATGGTTCTGCTTAGTTGGAGACTTAGTTGCACCTTATTATCTATGAACTAGTGATGATAATTACCCAGAGGTTTTGATCTTACTACCAATTTGTAGAACCTAAAGCAATGCTAATTACAATAAAATGATTCTACTTTAATTATAATGTATCATTTCCTTTTAATTAAAATTATCTTTAATTGTATTTTAAAATTACTCCTTGCACATAATGAAAAGCTCTCCTATTCTAGCTTTTATTTAATGTATTCTGTCATATAATTTAATTATTATTTTATTACAATTTAATGTTCTGAATGACTTATTAACACCACACATAACTTACCTGTCCTCAAAACCTATAATCTTACACATCATTACAGATTAAGAAAAGTGTACAGATATTTTAGGAAACATGCATAATATTGTTCGCAAGAATGTTTTCTGTCAGTATTACCTTTAAATCATAAATAAAAGAAATACACAGAAAATCCTCATACAGTTGAGTACAATTAAGGTGTATTTTTCTTTCCTTTGCTGAATATTTATGTTTTATTTCCTTGATAAGTGTGGTCAATGTTATACAGGAGCCATACTCCTACCTTGTGTTAATCCCAAGTGTTGGTGTCAAATACTGCAGTCAAGTTTAGTGTTCAACAGGTAGAGACATAGAAAAATAGAAAATAGGAGCCGGAGGAGACTATTTGGTCCTCCTTGAAGACTGATCCATAATTCATTCTGATCATAGCTGATCATCCAACTCAATAGCCTGATCCTGCCTTCCCCCCATATCCTTTGATCCCCTGATCCCATGAACTATATCCTGTTTTTAAAAACATACAAAGTTTTGGCCTCAACTACTTTCTATGGTTGTGAATTCCACAGGCTGACCACTCTCTGCGTGAAGAAATTTCTCTTCATCTCTGTCCTAAATGGTCTACCTTGCATTCTCTGACCCCCTGGTTCTGCACACCCCCACTATTTGGAACATCCTTTTTTGCATTTACCTTGTCTAGTCCTATTAGAATTGTATATGTTTCTTACTTCTGTCCTCCTTTGTGAAGACGGAACCAAAGTATGAATTCAGTTGGTCAGTCATTTTTTTTTTGTTCTCCATTATAAATTTCCCTGTTTCTGACAGTAAGGGATCTACATTTTATTCACAATCTTTTTCTCCTCACATACCTGTAGAAAACTTTAATCAGTTTTTATGTTTTTCAGAAGCTAACTTTTGTACTCTACCTTCTCCTTCTTAATCTGTTCCTTGATCCTCCTTTTCTGAATTCTAAATTGCTCAGTCTTCAGATCTGTTCTTTTTCTTTGTCAATTTATATGCCTCTCCCTTGAATCTGACGCTTTTGCTAATTTCCCTTGTAAGTCATAATTTGGCCATCTTTCCAGTTTTATGTTTACACCAGACAGGAACAAACAATTGTTGCAGTTCATCCATGTGCACCTTAAATGTTTACCATTGCCTATCCACCGTCATCCCTTTAAGTAATGTTTTCCAATCTATCATAGCCAACTCGCGCCTCATATCATTGTAGTTTCCTTTATTAAGATGCAGAACTCTGGTGTCAGAAACAATTACATTACTTTCCAACTTGATGAAAAGTTCTATCATGTTATGGTTGTTCATCTCAGAGGGGTCTTACACAACTAGACTGCCAATTATTCCTTTCTCACTACACAATATGCAGTCTAGAATTACCTGCTTTCTACTTGGTTCCTCAACGTATTGGTCCAGAAATCCATTCTGTATACACTCCAGAAATTCCTCCTCTCTGGTATTATGACTAATTTGATTTTTCCAAATAATATGCAGATTAAAATCACACATAATTCAGCCTTTATGACATGAATCTTCTGTTTAATGTCATTCCCATCATCACCACTACAGATTGGAGTCTATATACAATCCCTACTTACTTTTTTTTGCCCCTGTGTGTATCTTGACACTAGCCATATAGATTCCACATTGTAAGAGCTAATATCTTTCCTCAGTATGGTGTTAATTTCTTCTTTAACTAGCAATGCAACTTCACTGCTTTTACCTTTCTGTCTTCACTGCTTTTACCTTTAGAACGGAGTTGAGGAGGAACTTCTTCACTCAAAGGGTGGTGAATCTCTGGAATTCTCTGCCCGTTGAAGTGGTGGAGGCTGCCTCGCTAAATATTTTTAAGAAGCGGGTTGATGGGTTCTTGATAAGAGAGGGGATTAAGGGTCATGGAGAGAGGGCGGGAAAGTGGAACTGAGCCACGACAGATCAGCCATGATCTTATTGAATGGCGGGGCAGGCTCAAAGGGCTAGATGGCCTACTCCTGCTCCTATTTCTTATGTTCTTATGTCTCTCCTCCATAAACACTGAATGCTCCTGAATGTTCAATTCCCAATCCTGATCACCTTGCAGCCTTGGCTCTGTAATCCTGACTATATCATACCCATTTACACTTATTTTGTGCGATTTAATTCATCCACTTTATTGCAAATGCCCCATGCATTTAGACATGAAGCCTATAGGCTCATCTTTTTAACATTCGTGATCCCATTCCCAATATTTTTCACTGAGGCTCTGTTTGAATCTGGCCATTGGTTTTCTTATTCTCCTTTCTGACTTTGGTTTTTGTTCTTGTTCCCACCACCGCACCACCACCCTCCCCCCCCAACCCCCAACTCCTTGCATAGGTTCTCATTCCCCTGCCATTTTAGTTTAAAACCTTCCCAATTATTCTTGCAAATACTCAAGGACATCATTCCAGTTCTGCCCAAGTGTAACCCATCTAGTTTGTACTGATCCCACCTCCCCTAGAACTGGTCCCAATGCCTCAGGAATCTGAAACCCTCCCCTCACACCATCTCTTCAGCCATGTAGTCATTTGATATATCCTGTTGTTTCTATTCTGACTAGCAAGTGACACTGGTAGTAATTCTGAGATCACTACCTTGAGTTCTGACTTTTTACTCTATATTCTGCTTTTAGGACCCCATGCCTTTTTTTAACTGGTGTTATTGGTATGGAAGTGTACCACCGCCACTGGCTGTTCATGTTCCCCTCCAGAGTGTTCTGTAACTGCTCCGAAACATTCTTGAACCTTGCACTAGGTAGTCTCGTTTGCAGCCACAGAAATGCCTAACTACTCCCCTTACAATTGATCCCCTATAACTCTTGCATTCCTCTGCTTATACTCTTCCCCATTGCAGCATAGCCAACAATGGTGCAACAAATTTGGCTGTTGCTGGTTTGCCTTAAGAGATTATTCCCCTCAACAATGTTCAAAGTGGTGTTTTTCAGGGGAATGGCTACAGGAGATTCTTGTACTGCCTGTCTCTTCCTTTTGATTTGCCTGGTGGTCACCGATTTCCTTCCTGCCTGGGAAGTCTTAGCCTGTAATGTGACCTCCTTATATGTGCTATCCACAAATACTTCCCACCTCATGGATGCTCTACAGTGTCCCCAGCTGCTGCTCCAGTTCTGAAACCTGGGTTTCCAGGAGTTGCAGCTGAAGATACTTCCTATACACACAGTTATTGGAAATGTTCCTGGCTTCCCACGTGGAGCATCCCACAATGGCTTGGAGCTCTCCTGCTATGACATACCCCTCTAAATTAAACCTATGAAAGATGCTTAATATCATATTATATCCAATTCTCTATGGACCTTTTTTCCTAGTCCTTATTATTCCAAAATATAATGGTGGCACAGTAGTTACCAGTGCTGTCTCACGGCGCCAGGCGCCTGGTTCCATTCTGGCTTGGGTTATTGTCTGTGTGGAGTCTGCATGTTCTCCCCGTGTCTGCGTGGATTTCCTCCAGGTGTTCTGGTTTCCTCCCACTGTCTGAAGGATGTGCTGGTTATGTGCATTAGCCATGCTAAATTCTCCTTCAATGTACCCAAACAGATGCTGGGGTGTGGCGACTTGGGGATTTTCATAGTAACTTCATTGCAGTGTTAAGCTACACCGACTTGTTATACTAATAAATAAACTCTAAAAAAAGTAATGGGAAAAGCTGTACATAGATTAATGTGGTGTTCCTTTATGGGTGGCACGGTGCCACAGTGGTTAGCACTGCTATCTCACAGCATTAGGGACCCAGGGATGACTGTAGGTGTGGAGTTCGTACATTCTGCCTGTGTCTGGTTTCCCCAAGTGCTCCTGTTTCCTGCCACAGTCCAAAAAATGTATAGGTTAGGTGGATTGACTATGCTAAATTGCCCCTGCGTGTTAGATGAATTAGTGGGGTTATGGGGATAGGGCCTGGGTGGGATTGTTGTTGATTCAGGCTTGATGGGCCAAATGGCCTCCTCTGCACTATAGGGATTCTATGATTCTATGAACCCTTACAAACTATGAGCCACAAAAAAGATCTTTGAACCAAAATAATTGAAAGTATTAAATACTTACCTGACGTAACCCGCTAGTTACCAATCAGTTCTCTCCCTTGTATCCTCTACAACTGCAGCAGGGAAAGACCACTCTCTGAGATTTAAAAGTGAGGAGAAAAGCACCTCTTCCGCCCCTGCAGCAAACTCCTACTCAGCTCAAAACTCCTGATCCCCACACTCACTGTGGTTGTGTTTCAGTCTGGATGGGTGCTCTCTTCCACTGTGCATGCACTAACCTCATCAGAGTAGCTTTCAGGTGGTTATGTCCTTAAAATGGATCAGATTTTCACCTCCACAACTTCGTATAATGTTTTCTCTGTGTGTATTTCAGAGAGGAAAACAGGCTAGGAGGACAGTGCACCGATAACAGGGCACTTCCAGTTAGTCTTCCATTAACTGAAATAATACAAGCTATAATTCAGGTGTACTGCCTGATTTCTTTTTCTACACTTTTCCTAGATAATACTTTACATTCAGATGTTACTTTATGGCTGGACAATACACCCAGATGATACTTTGGCCAGATGATATTATACACCCAGTAGTTCTCGACATGCACGTAGATCCTTAGATGACGGTAGATGGTGAGATGTACCCAAAAGTAGCATCAGTGACAGGCAGCAAAATGTGATAACAGCTGCTTTATATAGGGATGCACAGCTGGCCTGTTTTCACCAGAGTAGCCGATAAAAGGAGGTCCAAACAAAGCTTGCTTTTTATGTTACTGCCCAGCACACTGCAGCTGGGAATGACTCAGTCCAGCAGGAAGAGACTGCAGAAGAAAGCAAAGACAAACACAAAGTCACCAGCCATGACAGTACTATGCTGGAATGTCTACACCCTACTCAAACCAACAGTTGACCTGAAAGTTGTTCAGCTTAATAGCCAGGGAATGTAGCTGGTGCAGTGTAGACAAAGTTGCTCTTAGTAAGACAAGACCAGCCTGAATAAATAGGATAGTATGCGCTTTCTTTTGGAGCAGCTGACCTCCTGCAGCGTGCAGAGCTGCAGAGTTTGGTTTTGCCATCCGGACAGAGATTACAAAGAATCTGGATAACCTTTTCAAAGGCAACAGTGAAAACCTGATGAGCCTACACTTTTCCCTGAAATAACATGGACAACCTTCATAAGTGCATAGTCCCCAACAATGACTAACAGTGACAATGTAATGGAAGGATGATGATCTGGATCTGGACCATCTCCTACAATTGATCCTTAAAGACAACATTGGCTATTCTCCAATCCTCTGGGACCTCCCGTGTAAGAAGTCTCACAACACCAGGTTAGAGTTCAACCTCTAACCCGGTGTTGAGAGACTTCTTACTGTGTTTACTCCAGTCCAACGCCGGCATCTCTACATTACCTCCCGTGTAGCCAGTGAGGATACAAGGATTTCTCTCAAGTCCCCAGCAATTTCCTCCCTTGCCTCTCTCAATATTTTGGGGTATACTTGTCTACCTTAATGTTTCTCAAGAACCCCAATATCTCTTCCTTTTTGATCTCAACGTGACTCAACCTATCTACACACACTTTCCCAGATTCACCATCCACCAAATCTTTCTCTTTGGTGAATACTGACACAAAATATTCATTTAATATGTCACCCATTTCCTCTGGCTCCATGCATAGATTCCGTCCCCTGTTCTTGAGCAGGCCAACTCTCTCCTGGCTATCCGCTTGCTCTTTATATATGTATAAATATATATGTATATTTTTATATGTATAAATATGGAGTCCCAACTTATTCTTGCTTTATGCCACTGGTTACTGCAAAGGCATTAGACGTCTCGCCGCAGGCACAAACACCATATCGTATCATCATTCAGTAGGTGCAGGATTTGACAACTATGTTCAAACATCCTAGCATAGATGGCAAGTGCCTTAGACCAGATCAACCACTATCATTCAGTTTATGAACTGAATATATAGATGCTGATATTGCCCTGTGCACTTCTCTTGTGAATACCATAGCAGTTGTCCCACAGTAAGATTTAAAACCATATAGTCCTTCCAGCAGAACATCATCTATGAGGCTGTCGAGTAAACAGTTTAATAGGAACCTTGTAAGAATATTACTTGTGATTGAGAGAAGACTTTATGCCTTGGCATTCTTTGCTGTTTGTAATATAAATGATTTGGAGGAAAATATAACTGGATTAATTTGTAAGTTTGTGGATGAAACAAAAGTTGGTAGATTTGGGGATAGCGATGAGGACCATCAGAAGATACAAGAGGATATAGATTGGAGGTTTAGCTGCAGAGATGGCAGGTGGAGTTTAATCTGGACAGATGCATTTTGGAAGGTCTAATACAGATAGGAAATATACAATAAAGTGCAGAACCCTTAAAAGTATTGATAGGCAAAGAGATCTGGATGTACAGTATACAGATCACTGAAGGTGGAGAAGGTAGTCAAAAGGCATAGGGCATGCTTGCCTTCATCAGCTGGAGCACTGAGTTTAAAAATTGGCAAGTCGTGTTGCAGCTTTATAGACCTTAGTTAGGCCGCGCTTGGAATATAGTGTTCAATTCTGGTTGCCACACTACCAGAAAGCGGCTTTGGAGAGGGTACAAAAAAGATTTTACCAGAGTATTGACTGGTGTGGAGGGAATTAGCTATGAGGAGAGGTTGGAAAAACTTGGTTTGTTCTCACTGGAACGATGGAAGTTGAGGGAGACCTGATAGAAATCTACAGGATTTTGAGGGACACCTACAGAGTAGATATTCAGAAGCTTTTTCCCAGGATGGAAGAGTCAATTACTGGAGAGCATAGGTTTAAGGTGCGAGGGGCACAGTTTAAAGGAGATGTACAAGGTAAGTTTTTAACAGAGGATGGTGGGCGCCTGGAACTCACTGCCAGGGGAGGTAATGGAAGCAGATATGATATTGAGTTTTAAGGGGTGTCTTGACAAATATATGATAGGATGGGAGTAGAGGGATATGGTCCCGGGAAGGGTAGGGGATTTTAGTTAAGTCGGGCGGTATGGTCAGGGCATGCTTGGTGGGCCAAAGGAGCTGTTCCTGTGCTATAATTTTCTTTGTTCTAGCTACCAGCAGCAAGGAAGACATCTAGTCTCTTGCAAACAAATTCACGAGAGCTGCAAAAAGCTTTGTATCCCAATCAGTGTCTCCAAGGTTGAGGTAATGGGGATTTTCTAGATACTTTCTGTCAGAATAAATGTCAGGAAGTGTGAAACATTAACTGGTCTTTATTGTTTAAAGATGTTGATATGGTCTCCTATATTGGCAGCACTTGCTCTTTCATCCTATTTCAGATTTCCAGAAGTTGTAGTTTTCTGTTGCAAATACTTAACATGGAAACATGTCAGTGATGTTTGATAGAGCCACAAAGGATATTAAACAAAATGTGTTCCAACTGTGTTCCAAAAATGTGCGGGTTAGGTGGATTGGCTGTGCCAAATTAGCCCTTAGTGTCAGGGGGACTAACTAGGGTAAATGCATGGGTTATGGGGATAGGGCCTGGGTTGGATTGTGATCAGTACAGACTCAATGGGCTGAACGGTCTCTTTCTGCACTGTGGGATTCTACAATAACAAGCTCCTAACTTATTTTTAAATACTTTTCGACAATGCAGTTAACAGAACAAGTTCATTTTTCAGCCAGCAGAAGGGGCTGAAAACTGAATTAGATAATATTTCCTCATAGTTTGAAAGACACGAAGCATTGGTTTAATCTCAGTTGAACATTTTAAGCTCTGTGGAAATTTTAGATTAACCATGTTCAGAGTTGGTGTGTGGCAATCTGGTTTCTCATTTTGATTCAGTCATTGTTTAATGCAATGTGGAACAAATCAGACCAGAAAAATTGAAAAGATACAAGTGATGCAGTATATACTGACAGACCTGTTTTTGAACAAAACGTTGATGTTTTGGCTATATGTTCCATCATTGGCAGCAAGTATAAGCCAAATATAACTTTTTGAGGTAAAATCTGCTGTTGCCTGAATAATGGCCAAAAAAAAGACAAATTTTAAATTAACTGCCTTTTGGAAACAAAAGCTTGTATTTATATAGCATCTTTTTCAACCTTATGTCATTCCAAAATGCTTTACCTTCAGTAAAGGACTTTCGAAGTGTAATCACTGTTGTAATGTGGATTGGAGCACAGCAAGATCCGCAATTGGCAATGTTACAATGGTCAAATTGTCTATTGGTGATGGTTAAGAGATAAATATTGGTCAGGACACCGGGGAGAAATTTTCTATTCTTCCTCAAAATAATGCAATGAGATCATTTCTGTCCACCTAATAGAACAGAATGGACTTCAGATCAGAGACTCAACTGAAAGATAAGAGGCACAATTCTAACTGGCTTCTCTGTGGAGTAATCGGACACTGTGCGTTTTTCCCATATGGATTGGTCATGCAAAATTACCCCTCAGTTCAGAGGGTCTTGCAGGGTAAATATGTTTGGATATGGGGATAGAGCTTGGATGGGTTTCTTGTTGGTGCTGGCTCGATGGACTGCATGGCCCTTTTCTGCACTGTGAGGATTCTATGATGTCCATAATTTTAATGAATCTAAATTAAATTCTGCATACATGGAAAATCCTATGGTGGGGGAAGATTTTCATTGGAGAATTCCATGGTCAGCTAACAAAGCTTCTTGCAGACTGCAGACTTGCAGCTTACAGACTGGGTCTGTACTCGTTGTAGTTTAGAAGGCTGAGGGGGGATCTTATACAGACGTATAATATAATGAAGGGGATAGATAGGGTAGAGGTAGAGAGGTTCTTCCCGCTTTGAAAGGATAGCAGGGCTAGAGGGCACAGCCTCAAAATAAGGAGGGGGGGCAGTTTAGATCGGAGTTGAGGAGGAACTTCTTCACTCAAAGGGTGGTGAGTCTCTGGAATTCTCTGCCCATTGAAGTGGTGGAGGCTACCTCGCTGAATATATTTAAGTCACGGGTAGATAGGTTTTTGACAGACAAGGAAATTAAGGGTTATGGGGAGAAAGTGGGAAAGTGGAACTGATCCACTCCAGATCAGCCGTGATCTTATTGAATGGCGGGACAGGCTCAAAGGGCTAGATGGCCTACTCCTGCTCCTATTTCTTATGTTCTTATGCATGCTATAAACAACCTCCTGGAGAAAAAAGAAGTTCCTGCATCAAGGCCATATTTATCCTGCAAAGCTCCAGTCTGTCTTCTTTGATGCCTTTCCCAAATGACCAGCCTCTCCCTCTGCTGCTGTCGACCTCTGTTGTTGATTGGCAAGAGCCCTCCTTTGTCCCATCCTCTCCTGCAGCTGCTGAGGGTGCAGGAATGCTGAGTGCTTGAGACCCATGTGTATTTTAGCATTGAATTGGCTGAAGAGGGCAGACCGTGAGATGAAAACGTGTGTTCATGGATTTCATCCACAGACTGATGGCAGTGAGATTTTTACCTTCTTCCATTGTCCGCAAACAAAACTCCCCAGATTACACTCAGGACACAAGGCCCTTCCATTTTCCACTCCTCAATACCTCCAACCCCACTCCACACATCCAGCCCTTCACTCCTGACTCGGCTTGTCAGCCCTGACCCTCCATGAAAGCTGCCATTCTCCTTCTCCCGTCCCATATGCTGCATAATTCAGCAGAGGAAACCCCAACCTCAGAAATTATAAAATATTTCACACTAATGGCTATTCCAAGTGCGAACTTGTCACAGGCTAGCGTGAGGCACAATATGGCGCAAACCTACTGCTGACTTAATCTCAGCATCTCAACCTACTCTCGACAAATCAAAGCTTTGACTCTCACCTAATTCAGTTACTAAGCATGAAGTTTCTTGGTCTTCTGGGGACCACCCACTGCCTCAGTGTTTTCCAGAAAATGCGACTTGTTCGCCATATGCAAACTAAAACCTAGATTGCTCTCTCAGTCAGTCAAGTTTCAAAATGTAAATATGTGAGCATGTATAATGTACTTCTGTTCATCTCTTTGTTCCAAATAAACTGATTCAAATAAATGAAAACTCCCAACAGCTGAAATGGGGATCAGATAGAGGCCTGCAATTATGGGAGATGATTCAGTGAAAAGACTAGTAAAAGACATGAGGGACAATAGGTCACGGAGTAGTGTAAGATCAATAGTTGTTCATTTAATTAAGCAACCAATTAATTATTGAAGAGAATTAACTGTTGATGGACTGGTTCAATTCACGTGCAAAATGACTGAGGAATTGAAGAGAAACTGAAAAAGGATGTAATTAATGTACGTAGTCACTGTGCAATAATGGCAAACATATTTTACAAAAATTACTCCATTTTTGGTAACAAAAATTATCAATCACATACGTTCAATTTAACTAATCAAAGAATATCTGTTCAGAGTCCTAAATTCATTACGGAACTTTCTTCAAATATTGCTCATGGGAGGATTCATTTCACTAATGTTGTAATCTCTGTAGGTGGTTCTTCACTGATGGTAGTTCCAGTGGTGCTGCATGCAACTTGTTGCCCCAAGTCCCAAAAGAATGATCATCAAGCAAGCTGCATGTGCTGAATACCTGCTGATATTATCAAAATGATAATACCACAGGCGAAATGAAATACAGAATGCTGACGATCCTCTGAATAATGTGTTCATTAAGAAACAGAAGCTGCTCTTTGCTTTGTTTTGTGCCCATTGCAATCAGTGACTGTTGAAGCTAATTTATCCACTGGCATCACTGGGTCATGCACACTGCCACAGACTAAATTCAGTAGAATGTAACAAACAATTGAGCTGGCAGACGAAAAATAACTTTTGGCTTCAAACAGGAACTAAAATATTTGACTTTTTTTTCCCCCAAGTATCAAGCTTACTCAGATCAATTAAAGCTTCTATATTGCTTTACTGCTTTTGTTAGTGTCACTTTCTGTTCATTCTTATTTATTTCAGTCATTGCTGTAATTCTTGGGAATCCGAGTTGAAATATCGCGTGTGCAGCAATATTACACGTTACACAATTTGCAAATTTTGTTGGCGTTTGTATTCAGCTTATGATCATAGGGAACAGATGGCTGAAAGAGAGAGCATTTAGCATTGTACCATCACGGTACATGTCATCAGATGCCCTGGGGAGAGCACCTGCCTCCTCAATAGCACCCACCTGATCATGATTGCCCAGCAGTCTACACAAAGCTCGCAGTTACCAAGGGACGTAGCTAAAATTATGCCTCTTCTTGGCAGCCCAGCTGGAGGCTGAGGAAAGCTCTTATTATGACCACAACCCTAACTTTTAATATTCCAGGGTCTTTTCAAGTGATCAGCTGAAATTTAGCAGCTGTGGGCTATTCCGTACTGCAGCAATGCATTAAAAATGTCACTGAAACACTCATCTCATTATGCATACTTTGCTGCTGTGCCACCTCCATAGTAGAGATACAGTTAGCAAAATACCTTTTTCTTGACATTGGCTGTTTCTCAAGAATTCAAGGAATCATTTTAAACAACTCTGTGGTATCAGCGACGTCCACGAATTATGATGCCCCTTTTTGCAGGGATTTGGAACTGAGCATATCAGGCAATGCCTCTGAAATTTATGGCTGTATCAGACATCTTCATTGGGGACACCAATTTGTTCCATCTGTGACGCTGGATATCTCAACTGAAGTCAAGATGGATCACCTGCTCAGCGCTTCTGGCTGAAGATGGTTGAAATTGCGTCAGCCTTGTCTTTTGTACTGATGTGCTTGACCCCCCCCCCACCATTGAGGATGAGAATGGTTGTGGATTCTCCTCCTTCAGTGAGTTGATCAATTATTCACCACTATTCATGAGTGGATGACAGGACTCCAGAGCTGAAATCTGATCCATGGTGTGGGCCATTTAGCTCTGTCTATAACAAGCTGCTCCTGTTGTTTGCCACTGTGTTTCTGCTTAAAGCTTAACTCATCCAGTTCTATGAAGTGAAGAGCGAGTGATCTCCTTACACGATATTCTTTTTTCGTTGTAAATGCTTACTTTGTGAATTTCTTCATATTACAAAATTCCTTTATACCTGTTATTATTCACCTTTATGCCCATCATATTGCATTTGCCTTCATTATATATCTAACTGCAAAGCAGGACAATGAATAAATCCCACTTTATAGTGCACTGACCAAATATGAATCTCCAAGATTAGTTTAATTATCATATAACAGATTTGATATAACTGGACCAAATTTTATAACAGCTTTGCAAATGTGCTTTGCAAGGCCAAGAGAAGTTTTGAAACAAATTAGCCTGCTAAATGTTGCAGGCTGCTTTTTCAAAGATAAAGAAGAACAATTGGACAAAGAGGAGACCTTCGAGATGATGGTATATCTTAGGCGGGCATGTATGGGGTGTCAGAGAGGGGTAATACCTTTGGTGTGAGAACATGTCGCGTCCTTTCAGGGCGGTTTGTCCATCCTTTGTCCCCACCTGGCACTCAGATCTCACCTGTGGCTCCCCGTAGCTGTTTGCATGCGACAGCAGCCACACCCCGGGCCTCGACAAGCCGGCTAAACCAGGCGAGGGTAGCGACAGGTCTCAACCCTCGGTGAGATAGCACGTGAAGACAGAGCCTGGTGGATTGAACGGATGAGGCCAATGGAAGGTCCAACGGTCAAGAAGGCGGTCTCTGCAAGCCTCGTGGAACGCGAAGAGCAGGACAAAACACAGAAGACGTCCTGTTCATCCACTGCGCCTAGTCCCACCTCCAGCTGACTTGACTCTTGTCTTGTCACTGGATCCAGATGGGAATTGGGAAGAGAGAGTGAGGCTGATGCTGTGCAACTCTTCCTCACTTTTATCCAAATCAAGCGCTAGTTTCCACACCATCATCATCATCAATGTCCTGTTCAACCCTTGAAGTCCTGTGGTGCTGGGCGAGTGACGAAGCAGCAGGTGTGGATACACTGAGAACTGTAGTCACAGACCTGCACACAGATGTCTCAGGTCTAATGGTCGTTTTCCGCTGACCGAAGCAGCAGTGGAACTCGGTATCTTCCTGGGCGACTGAGCATCCTCTTCAGGAACGCACTGCTCACCTCCGTAGAATGAGGAAGGGGCTAGTAAAGGTGCCCTAAACATTGCCTGCTTCAATACACCCTGGCCAGTTTACTGCGACTGGCGGGAATCCCATCTTGCGGTTGAACAAACAAAATGAAACACAAGGTGACACCACTCACCGTTGGCACTTGGAACATGCACACGCTTTTGGACAATCCTACAGCAGACAGACCAGAGAGAAGAACAGCCTTATTTGCCAGAGAGCTTGCAAGATACAACATTGACATTGCAGCCCTGTGTGAAACTCGTCTTGCCAAGTAGGTCATTTGACTGAAACTGGAGGTGGATACACTTTTTTCTGCAGTGGTCATGGCAGCGATAAGCATCGTGATGCTGGAGTTGGATTCGCCGTCAGGAGCCACCTTGTTCAGAAACTTGATAGTCTACTCAAGGTGTGAACGACTGGCTTATGACATTACAGTTTCCGCTACAGAACAGAAGTCAAGCCACCCTGATCAGCACCTATGCCCCCACAATGAACAACCCCGATGAGGTGAAAGACAAGTTCTACGAAGAACTAAACACTCTACTATCAGCAGTGAGCAATACCGACAAGCTGATCTTGCTTGGCGATTTCAATGCAAGAGTAGGGTGTGACTCTGCAATCTGGCAAGGAGTCATTGGGAGGCATGGAATGGGCAAGTATAACAGTAACGGCCTACTCTTAATGAGGACCTGTGCAGCACACGACCTCCTCATCACCAACACAACCTTCCGTCTGCCTACCAGTAACAAGACCTCCTGGATGCACCCCCACTCTAAGCATTGGCATCTTATCGACTATGTCATTTGTCAGGAGAAAAGACAGGCAGGATGTCAGAGTAACCAAGGCCATGTGTGGTGATGACTGCTGGACAGATCACAGGCTCATTGTCTCCAAAATGAGGATCCATATTAGACCCAAGAGGCGACCATAAGGAAGCAAGGTTATGAAAAGAATCAATGCGGCCAAGCTGAAGAACCCCAGCATAGCTTCAGCCCTGGCTGAAGACTTCAAAATCAAGCTTGCTGACCTACACTTCGCAGGCAGCACTGAGGACGACTGTGAACACTTCAGGGATGCTGTCCATACATCTGCGCTGAAGATGCTCGGGCCCTCCACCTGCAGGCAGCATGATTGGTTCTTCTTCAGATTCCAGTACCCACAGTATTTGGATTTTATCATCACTATCAGTATCTGCCATTTAAAATAGGACACAGTGGCACAATGTTTAGCACTGCTGCCTTACAGTGCCAGGGACCTGGGTTCGAGTCCAGGCTTAGGTCACTGTCTATGCACATTCTCCCCGTGTCTGTGTGGTTTTCCTCTGGGGGCTCTGGTTTCCTCTAACAGTCTGAAAGGCGTGAAAATTAGATGGATTGGCCATGCTAAATTCTCCCTCAGTGTACCTAAACAGGTGCCAGAGAGTGGTAACTAGGGGATTTTCAGAGTAACTTCTTTGCAATGTTAATGTAAGCCTACTTGTGATACAAATTAAAAAGAGACAGCAAACAGAAGAGAGAGATCTGAAGGTCTTAGCCCTAAAGACCTGAAATATAATATGAGACAGCATAACTGCCAAGGGCATGCCTGTAAGTTCTGTAAATAAATCAGTCACCATTTTACCAATTGGCTCTGTGCAGCCCAGGTAGAACGGTCAAGGCCAATGCAGAGTGAATCATTGTTTTTACTTTTTCTAGGGGAAGAAAGGAAAATAAGGAAACAATGAAGCGTGTGTCACTACTTCTCTTGGGAATCATATGGTACAAAATTGTGACCTGTGAACCAGTTTGGTATCCCTCGACAGTCATTCACCTGGGAAAAACGGGCAAAGCTGAAAATGTGTTTGTAAATTTGATTATGACCTAGATTTACTTGAACCTCAAGTTTAAGCTAAAATAACTAAATCAATGATTGAGCTTGATGTAACACAGCAGGCCCGATTTCACCATTTTCATTCTAAGTGCTGAATCTGGGCGTAATTGATGGGGTTGAGGGGGTTGAGCTATGAGGAGAGGCTGAATAAACTAGGCTTGTACTCGTTAGAGTTTAGAAGAATGAGGGGAGATCTCATTGAGACGTATAAGATGATGAATGGGATGGATAGGATAGAGGTGGAAAGACTCTTCCCGCTCAAAAAAGACAGTAGGACTAGGGGGCACAGCCTCAAGATAAAGGGGGGGCAGTTCAGAACGGAGTTGAGGAGGAACTTCTTCACTCAAAGGGTGGTGAATCTCTGGAATTCTCTGCCCGTTGAAGTGGTGGAGGCTGCCTCGCTAAATATTTTTAAGAAGCGGGTTGATGGGTTTTTGATAAGAGAGGGGATTAAGGGTTATGGGGAGAGGGCGGGAAAGTGGAACTGAGCCACGACAGATCAGCCATGATCTTATTGAATGGCGGGGCAGGCTCGAAGGGCCAGATGGCCTACTCCTGCTCCTATTTCTTATGTTCTTATGTTCTTATGTAATGCAAATCTGACTTAGAAACCTGCTTTCAGGTGCTCCCATATGCACCCAGCCTGAAAAAAAACATCTCCAGTCCCACTTGCACTGTGGGCAGGGCTTAGCGAGGCCAAAACGATCGGAGCTCTGAACTGTGCATGCACAGTTAGGAAAAAATTTGGAGAAGTGTACCCGTGTCAGATTGCTCCCAGACCGCAGAAAGTAGAGAAAGCAGCCAGGGAACGATAAGTGAGAGCGAGGGGGCCCACACACACCGTTGTCCCCCCCCACTACCAGACCAATTGCCACTCCTGCGCACCCCCCCCCCCCCTCACTGATCACTCGCAGAGTGGCAGTGGGCTCCCCCCACCAAACCCCACCAGAGATATATCTGCCCCCCCCCACACCAAAGATCCGTCTGGCCCCTACCAGGGATCTATTTCCCTCTGCCAGAGAACCATCTGCAGCGCACCCCCCTCCGCCCCCCTCCAGAGATACATCTTTCCCGTTTCCCTCCTCCTCCCCCCACTTACCCCGACAACGATCTGGCCTCAATCATCCCCCCCACCCACCCACCCCCCTCCAGAAAATGTTCTGGCTTCACTGACCCCACCCCCCCCACCCTGACAACGATCTGGCCTCACTCATCCCCCCACTCAGAGGAACATCTGACCTGCCTTCTCCTCCCTCCATCCCACCAGACAACGATAGAACCTCACTTCACCAGCACCCCCCCCTCCCCCCAACAACCAGAGAATGATCAGGCCTGGCTCCCTCCTCCCCACCTCCACCATCCTTCACCAACCCCCCAGTCCCCTCCCCACCTCCCCCCCACCCCCCGCACGCCCACCACTGATCTGAATCGGAGAGCTGTTGGAAAGCTTGAACTCATCTCTTCAGCAGCTGAAGCTCCCGATTCAAACTTTTATTTCGCAGATTCATTACGGCGCAGTTCCAGACTGGCAAACACAGTAGTAAAGGAGGAAATGCTGATAAAGTTGGGCGGGCAGTTCATTAATTCAATTGAAATGCACGCACATGCATTCAAATCGCTGTTGTGCCCATTTTGGGCGCGAATCAAATCGCCGCCATTCCCGGGTTTCGGTAAAGTGGCAATCTGCACGGACATGGGTGCAGATTGCGTTAATGGCCTTACACCCAACTTTAGCACATTTTCGCAACCAAAAACGGGCGCGACGCGATGGTAAAATCGAGCCCAGCATATATTGTGTGAATTAAAACAAAGACAAAGTAAGATGAAGGAAGAAGTATAATACATTGAAATTATCCCTAGGGTGGAAACAACTGTGGAGTTGGGGAACTACAATTGTGAAAAATCCTTGGCTGTGTTGATTGTAATCCAATTGATCAATGTGATCTATTTTTTATGTCTGGCGATGGTGGAGTAATAACAAGGAAAAGGAGACAGCTGTATGATTTTGGGGTCAGGAGCTACATATATGTAAAACAGGCATTTGAGAATTTGTAAGTAATTTTAAGGTAGTTTATTCCATTTATTAAGAAGTGACAGTTTAGAGAAGTAACAGTTTAGAAATGATGCATTAAATAAAGAGACAGGAAAAGTATACAACCTGCGCTTCATTGATCCCAGAGGATGAACAGATGGTTGGCACAGAGTGTGTTCATCTCAGTAGCTTGTGATGGCAGCATTTTGGTCTCTAGCCAAAGTGTTTGCAAACTCTTCCCTCATCTTTGTTGCTCTTCCTTCATCCAACCTCTATCTGAACAGATCAACTGCCTGGTGAGGACTGCCCCCCTGTCTCCATTAATAGGTATTCCTATTAAAATACTTTATTTGTGGTTTACTCTTACTGAAATTGTGCTGCCATTTATGCCAGTAGAATCTTGTGGTCCCTCCAACCGCGCACCACTGCCATAAATTTTCCAGCAGTGCGGGATGTATTCAACGAAAACTCCCATTGGCAATGGTGGGATCATAACATCTCACTGCCAATGAGCAGTCACCTTCTGCCACTGAGTGGCACACCACAGAAGGGACAAAAATCCTGCCCTCTGTCAACCCCTTGTTTGATCCTTTCTAACCAATGAATGCAGAACAGGTATCTAAGATGTCAGGATGGTCACCTCCCGGTCGTCAATCACTTAGCTTTGGGCCATTTTTTAGTTTACCTCACGCTGAGGGCCATGTGCTAGCCCATCCCAGACATTCGTATTGTTAAAAGAGTACAAAAAATGTCATCCTACTAACTTACAAATATCAGCATAAAAGCCAAACCAAGAGACCTCAACATTTCTTGGAACTATCAATATGGTTTTCTAGAGAGATGGCTAACATTATAAGCTATGCTTACCAAATCCAAAGAATCCTATGAAATACCTAAAAAAAAACTTCTTCAAGATATTTATTTCCTTCAGGTCTCCCCTTTGAGACTGAAATATCCTTGTTGAATTCTCATAACTAACTTTTATCTAACACAATTATTTCTAAAGTACATGTGTCTTTTCCGAATTTCTCGATTACCTTTCACAGATAAAATACTAACACTGCTAGAATGATCAGAACATTATTAACTTGGATTGCAGATCACCTCACACAATGATGCACCTTATGCTTTTGCTTGAGTGCTTTTTTTTTTCTAGGCTATTAGCACAAAGGTACATATAACTGGAGAAACAGATTATGCATGAACTTGGAAGATTTTTGGGCTCTCCCTTCAACCACATTCATCTTGTGGATAATTCTTATGAAATATTATTTCTCCTTAGCCTTCAATTGTTCCAACCCAAAATTCCTTTTGTTTTTATCTTAATTTTACTCCATAAGATCATAAGACCACAAGACATAGGAGCAGAATTAGGCTATTCTGCTCACTGACTCTGCTCTGCCGTCCAATCATGGCTGATTTTTTAGCATCCCCATTCTCCTGCCTTTTCCACATAACCCCTGATCCCCTTATTAATCAAGATGTATCCCTCCTGACCATTACCATCTTGATTGTCTTAAAGCCTCCATGGAACTGTGTTAGTGCCTTTTAAAAATGTTTCCTTACTCTTTAGGCCATATGAACCATTTCATATCACACTGTTTTTCAGGTACTTGAGCATGTTTGGGACACTTTTTACAGTGCTGCTTCACCATGCACCCCAGCATGTTAGTCACTTAACATATAACAAATCACTTCTGCACACTCACACCAGTGTCCCAATTCCTTCTTTAATCCTTTGTAGGAATTTTATATTTTCACATGTTCCCTTTCTGCTGGGTGTGGTGTTCAGTAATTCTTCCCCCAATATTTGATTAAAAAGCTCACTTTCACACATCAAACCTTTCTCCCAAATCTTCATGCTAACATTTGCCAAAGATTTACCAGGTCCAGGATTCTGCTGTGTAAACTGCAAATCACCTTCATTATCTGATTTATTTTCTTCCTGGCCAAATTGTTCAAGTCATTCCTTACAAGCTCCATCTGATGTGTCTTCTAGGCTTTCAGGTAAGCTTCTCAAAAGATCAGAGTGGATTGCTGTCTCAAGCTCTTTGCTTAACCTTTGCTGCACAGCCCCAAGCCCTGAAACCCATGAAATCCTGCACAATCGAAAAGTAAGTTTTGAATACAAACAATATCTGTCAGTCCAAAAACACTGCTACTTGAATCTGGGATCATTTTAAAATGCCAAACAAAAAATATCAGACACAATTTTGCAGTTTAGCTTTGAGAAAATAAGATGTTGTTTAAGAGAAAGATCAAGCAAGCAAGATATGTTTACGCCTGGAATCAAATGGGGATGTTTAATTTCTGTTTTAAGGATATTATGAAAACAGTTATTGCACTGCAAAGTTTCTTCAGGGCTCATGCATCAGATAAGATGATAACTATTGCATGTGTAAAATGATGAGGAACTGTCTAAGAGTAAGGGATAGAGTCAGGAAAAAGGCACACCAAATGGGAATTGGAATAACTCACTTTGGGTGTACTTCAATGGAATATTTGGTATTAATATAAATTCTAATGAAAAGAAAGTGAAGGGGTGGCACAGCATGACAGCGCCAGGGACCCGAGTTTGACTCCCAGCTTGGGTCACTGTTTGTGTGGAGTTTGCACGTTCTCCCTGTGTCTGCGTGGGTATCCTCTGGGTGCTCCAGTTTCCTCCCACAGTCCAAAGATGTGTGGGTTAGGTGAACTGGTCATGCTAAATTCTCCTTCAGTGTACCCGAACAGGTTCTGTATTCTGTAAGGATGTATTGGATATATTTCCAAGTCAGGATGGTGAGTGGCTTGGAGGGAAACTTGCAGATGGTGATGTTCAGATGAATCTGCTACCCTTGGCCTTCGAGATGGAAGTGGTTGTGGGTTTGGAAGGTACTGTCTAAGAATCTTTGGTGAATTGCTGCAGTGCACCTTGTAGATAGTACGCACGGCTGCTACTGAGCGATGGTGGAGGGAATGGATGTTTGTAGATGTGGTGCCAACCAAGCGGCTGCTTGCACAGGGCCACTCAGCAAGAGTGAGATTTCAGCCAGAGTGAGGGTAATGGGAATTTGGAGCTGAAGGGAAAGAGGTGCTCATCTTCAAGTGGAGAGGAGAGGCAGAACTGCGAGGGAGACTCGAGGGCAAATCAGAGGTAGAAAGAAATAGAACTGTGATGTCATATCCAGCAAATAAGTGATTGGCTGGTAACTGGTAAGTAGTTTTTCTTTTCATTTTTCCTTTTTTCTCTCTTGGCATTGTAGCTGCTGTTGTTGTAAGTTAACTTAAGGGTTAAGTCTTTGCAGGAGATCACGGAGCTGTGTCATGCTTCTCTTGTGCGGTGTGGGAATTCAGGGACCCTTCTGGTGTCCCTGACTCCTTCACATGCAAGAAGTGTGTCCAACTGCATCTCCTGTTAGATTGCTTGAAGGCTCTGGAGCAGTGGATCGATTCATTTTGGAGCATCCACGATGCTGAGGAAGTCATGGATAGTACATTCAGTGAGTGATCTTCAGTCACACTGCAGATAAAAATTACTGAGGGAGATAGGGAATGGGTGACCACCAGACAGAGGAAGAGTAGGAAGGCAATGCGGGGTTCTACTGTGATCATCTCCCTCCAAAACAGATACAACATTTTGGATATTGCTGGGGGAGATGGCTCACCAGAGGAAGGTGGCAACAGCCAGATTTATGGCAACGTGGCTGGCTCTGTTGCGCAGGAGGGCAGGAAAAAGAGTGGCAGAGCTATAGTGATAGGGGATTCAATTGTAAAGGGACTAGCCAGGTGTTTCTGTGGACGCAATTGAGACTCCAGGATGATATGATGTCTCTCTGGTGCAAGGGTCAAAGATGTCTCGGAGTGGCTACAGGACATTCTGGAGAGGGAGAGTGAACAGCCAGCTGTCATGGTGCATATAGGCACCAACGATATAGGTATAAAATGGGTTGAGGCCCAAAAGCTGAATTTAGGGAGTTAGGAGTTAAACTAAAAAGTACAACCTCAAAGGTAGTACTCTGAAGGTTGTTACCAATGACACATGCTAGTCAAAGTAAGAACGTCAGGATAGCTAAGATGAATACGTGGCCTGAGAGATGTGCAAGAGAGAGATATTCAAATTCCTGTGACATTAGAACCTGTTCTGGGGGAGGTAGAACCAGTATAAATTGAATAGTCTGCACCTGGGCAGGGCTAACCAATGTCTTAGAGGAAGTTTTTGCCAGTGCTGTTGGGGAGCGTTTAAACTAATGTGGAACTGAGATGGGAACTGATAAAGGAAGTCTGAGGGAAGTAATGTGGGGACAGAAACAAAGGACAATAAGGGGAAAAATGGAAGGCAGAGAAACCAAAGACAAAAAGGCACATGGTACAGAGTACAGAGACTGTGGAGAACTCAGTGAATGGGTTCAGTAAGGCTAAGAGAAACAAAACACAGGGAGAGTATACAAAACTTGACCGGACAGATGGTCTGAGAAAGCAGGGTAGAGAACAAGCGAAGTCTCGATTAAAGTGCATTTATTTTAATGCAAGAGATCTGATAGGCAAGGCAAATGAACTCAAGCATGGATGGGTACATGGGACTGGGATTTATAGCTATGATTGAAACATGATTAAGGGAGGGGCAGGACTGGCAGTTCAATGTTCCTGAGTATAGATGCTATATGAAAATAAATAATGATGTCTTGAGGAGTGTGCATATTACAGAGAAGGAGGTGCTAGAAATCTTAAAGTGCATCAAGGTAGATAAATCCCTGGGACCTGATGAAATATATTCCAGGACATTGTGGGAGACTAGGGAGGAAATTGCGGGTGCCCTAGCTGAGATATTTGAATCATCGACAGTCACAGGTGAGGTGACTGAAGATTGGAGCATAGTAAATGTTGTGCCTTTGTTTAAGAAAGGCTGCAGAGAAAAGCCAGGGAACTACAGGCTGGTGAGCCTAACGTCTGTAGTGAGTAAGTTGTTAGAAGGTATTCTAAAAGACAGAATCTATAGGCATTTAGAGAGACAAGCCTGATTAGGGACTGTCAGCATGACTTTGTGAGTGAAAAATCATGTCTCACAAATTAGATTGAATTTTTTGAAGGGGTAACCAAGAAGCTAGATGAGGGCAGTGCAGTCAATGTTGTCTACATGGACTTTAACAAGGCCTCTGACAAGGTTCCGCATGGTAGGTTGTTGCATAAGGTTAAATCTCATGGGATTCAGTGTGAGGTAGCCAATTGGATACAAAATTGGCTTGACAAAGAAGGCAGAGGGTGGTTGCAGAGGGTTGTTTTTCCAAATCAGAGGCCTGTGACTAGCGGTGTGCCCCAGGGATCAGTGCTGGACCGTTGTTATTTGTTATTTATGATTTGGATGAGAATTTAGGAGGCATAATTAGTAAATTTTCAGATGACACCAAGATTGGTGGCAAAGTGGACAGTGAAGGTTATCTGGGATTGCAACAGGATCTTGATCAATTGGGCCAATGGGATGATGAGTGGCAGATGGAGTTTAATTTACATAAATGCGAGGTGATGCATTTTGGTAGATAGAACCAGGGCAGGACCTACTCAGTTAATGACAGGGCAATGGGGAGAGTAACAGAACAAAGAGAAACATGGGTACAGGTTCATAGCTCCTTTAAAATAAAGCCTCAGGCGGAAAAGGTGGTGAAGAAGGCATTTGGCATACTTGGTCAGAACATTGAATACAGGAGTTGGGATGTCTTGTTGAAGTTGTACAAGCCATTAGTAAGGCCACACCTGAAATATTGTGTGCAGTTCTGATCACCCTATTATAGAAAAGATATTATTAAACTAGAAAGCATTCAGAAAAGATTCACTTAGATGCTACCAGGACTTGATGGTTCGATTGTAAGGAGAGACTGAATTGACTGAGACTTTTTTTCCCTGGAGCATAGGAAACTTAGGGGTGATTTTATACAGGTCTATAAAATAAAGAGGGGCATAGATTAGGTAGATAGTCAATATCTCTTCCGTAAGGTAGGGGAGCCAAAAACTAGAGGGCATATGTTTAAAATGAGAGGGGAGAAATACAAAAGAGTCCAATGGGGAAATTTCTTCATTCAAGGTGATGAATGTGTGGAATGAGCTGCCAGAGACAGTAATAGAGGCACATTCAATTTTGTCTCTTAAAAAGGATTTAAACAGTAACATGGGTCAAATGGTATTGAGGGATATGGGCCAAACATGGGCAATTGGGACTAGTAAAAACTGGGTGGCATGGATGAGTTGGGCCGAAGGGCCTGTTTCCATGCTTTAAACCTTTATGACTCTACTGTGCAGAATGGAGTTCTCAGAAACTAAGTTTAATGAGGAGATTGATGAAGTTAAATGAGACAATTAAGCTAAAGGAACAGCAGTAACAGAAGCAGTGACTCCTGAAGTGTTAACAACATGACTGCAGCTCAGAAGTTATGGGACGATTCCTTGTGAGTGTGATACCGATTTAACATATTCAGGACAAGGGTACAGACCCTTGTTAGTTATCAACGACAACAGCATTTGTAAGTCCCATTCTGATTTAAGGAGAGCAAGAAATTGATGTTTGTAAATTTATCAGTGTTGAAATTAACTATCAAAAAGGAGAGTTATGAGCCTTGACCATTTTCTCCACCCGGGCAGCTTCAGGCTGAAAATTACAGCACAAGAAAGGAGATGTAGGTTCGCCTATCTACCGACTGGAAAGAGTGCCATACATGGCAGAAAGGAAAATGATTGTGCACAGCAACAAATGTTGTGAAAGAGTTCCATAAAGAAGATCATGGAGCGGGCAAGATAAAAGGAAGAGCTTCTTTGGCATTTTCCTAATCCTAAGTAAAGGATTAGGAAAATCCCAAAGAAGCTCTTCCCTTTATCCCCCTTTCATGTAAATAAGTTGAAGTTTTATTTCATTGTAAAAGCTAATCTCTTCCTTAATTTCTTTCTATATTACTAAAAGTAACAGAAGGGAGATGATGGCAAAATGTATTGTTTTTGTTCAAAGCAATTGTGAATGTTGCTATGACACTGGTTATGGCTTTGGCCATTTTTAAAGGTGTACTGTGTTTGGTCAACAAATCATTGATTTGAATTAATGTTAAGGTTAAATTGTAAAAAACATATATATCATGGCCAATGAAATGTTAACTGCTGTAAAACCCTAGACCCAGAGATGAAGCTATGACGTAAATAATCTACATTTTGCTAATGCAAAGATATGATGATTTGACATGATTTTGATTGAGTTTAATTATCTTGATAGTTCTGAAATGTGCGACTTAGAAAAAAAAGTGGAGGAGTGGGGGGTGTTGATACTGCTGAGAGTACGATAATGACCTTGAAGACATTGTGCATTTTGATTGTATTAAGAAATTGTCTCACAGAATGTTT
Source organism: Carcharhinus amblyrhynchos (assembly GCF_965287045.1). Lineage (NCBI taxonomy): Eukaryota > Metazoa > Chordata > Chondrichthyes > Carcharhiniformes > Carcharhinidae > Carcharhinus > Carcharhinus amblyrhynchos. The sequence continues at coordinate 93,036,420 of NC_137324.1, read as the reverse complement.
AAGGTTTATTGTGGTGGTGCTAATGATTCATGCTGTTTTTAACTTATTTTTAATTCCTAAGGATGGATAAAAAAATTCTTAACATGGATATATTTTGCCTTCTCGAGTCATTTTTGAAAATTGAATCTAAAAGGGAATCTGGGGTTTAATTTTGAATTTAATTATATCAGGATCTTTGTGGAAGATTCAAGAGTGCAAAGGTTTTCCAAAAGTAAGAGATAGGTTCTTCTTTCACTTGGCAAAACGTAAGTTTAATTGAAAGATGTGAAAAGCTCTGTGGCATAAGCCAACACATATTAATGCTTTCTGATTTTGGCTTCTTTAGAATTGCAGTGTATTTTTTTTCCAAAAGCAATTGCATTTGTTTCTCTTTTTGGTTAAATTTAGGGAATTTGAATAACAAATGTCACGATGAGGGCCATGGCTGGCCAAATGTTTACTTTCCATAACAAAATTACTAAGGTCTACCCTGAAACTTCTGACCTGAGATTTTATCAGAAGTCTGATGACAAGTATCTGTGTGATAATACTCATCGAACATTGGTAGTCTAAAATCTGCATGGAATGATGTTGAATTACAAAGGTCAAATTGATCTGCAATTGTGTACGTGGAGTTTGGGTGACTGTGTGCATATAATTTGTGAAACCCATTAAAATCGACAGCATATGGCAAAACCCAAACTTCAGGGTTTCCTGTCTGAAACGCCATTCCCCCAGCCCCCTGTTCATATCTTCAGCAGTGTTTGTTTCATTACCCAAACATGGCTAATCAAAGAAGTATACCGCACCAAAATGTTCCTTATTCCAACTTAGCAACTTTCTCCCTCCCTTCCTCCGACAAAACTTGTTGTTGTTAAGACAAATGATTATCCTTTATGTGTGAGATTTGACTACCACATCTGGGGGGGATGAGGAGGGGGGGATGTTTTGGAGAGGGAGCAATTATATATATGCATTTCAATTTCTCATGGGATGTGGACATCACTAGCCAGGCCATTATCTCCCTATCCCAAATTACCCTGGAGAAGGTGGTGATGAGCTGCCTCTTTTGAACTGTACAGTACAGATGTAGGTACACCCACAGTGCTGTTAGAATGAGAATCTATTGAAATATTAAAGCAGAATCTCCTTCTATCCTTTTCCATTGCACACATGAATTAATTTTCAGAATGGTATTGGGCAATGATCAGGAACCAAAGCTAAAGATTTTGAGAGCAACTGTATTCCTTTACACCATCTCCTCGTGAGAGCAGTTACGTCAGCACAAACCAGGGATTGAATTGGAGTCTTTCTGATCTGTGGCATGTCAACTCAGTAGATAAATTGGAGGGAATTCATCAACTAACTATTTTGAAAAATCAGCAGTCTCATGACCATTTGTGTAATAACCAAGTTATTCTGGAGACCTGAAATAGCATAATATGTCCTGGCCACCTTTGCACATCACAATGAATAAGACACTTTAGTTACAAATCTTTCTTTAGAATGGATTCATTAAGCTGATTCTCCAAAACTAGGTCACTCAGTAATGTAATCAGACACAGGTATTATGGGCTTTAATTTACTCTTATTGCACTTATATTCAGTTAAATTAAAGTTAATTATAACTTCCATTACTTTTAGTGCTCTTATTTCCCCACTATATTACTCAGTCAGTTGGGTCTTCTGAGTCTACACACATGGCGATGGTACTCACACCTTATGTGTGGTCAAAGCATGAAAGTGAAATACTGCAGATGCTGGAATCTGAAACAAAAACAGAAAATGCTGGAAAATCTCCACAAGCCTGGCAACATCTGTGGAGAGAGAATAGAGCTCATGTTTTGAGTCTAGATGACTTTTCATCAGAGCTTTGTCAGCTCTAATGAAGGGTCATCTAGACTTGAAATGTTGGCTCTGTTCTCTCCCCACAGATGCTGTCAGACCTGCTGAGATTTTCCAGCATTTTCTGTCTTTGTCCCAATGTGTGATCCTTCATTGCAGGCAAGGATTCAGGAACTTCAAACCTAACCCATGTGCATTGTTTTTAAGGCCTGTCATTTGAGCATTTATACAGAACATGGCATTCGACCCAGCCACATCCGCTGTAAACATGGTTGATCACGCTTTTCCCGGCAAGTAAGTTAATGCAACTGTGGAATGGCTCATATTGAAGTGCAATGAAATAAAGGTGCCAAAAAGCCAAGGTTGTAACAAAATAAGCATTGAATTCAGAAGACATGGAAGCAGTTGCCACAAGGAGTGGCACAGAGGAGATAAAATTTATCTTCGATGGCACTCCAAAACATACACTAATGAACTAGAGACAATTTTATGGCCTGAATAATTTTCTTTTATATTAATCCCACTGATGATGATGCTCATGTGGTGGTGTTAGTTGGACAGTTGTAGAATTCTTATTCAGCTATGATGAAGCACTGTGATACATATTCAGCTCACATTGGTGTGACGTGAAAGGGTGTAAGTCTTGTCCTCATACGACAATTGGCTGTTCATGATGGACCTGTAGGAATGTCAGTTATAACAAGCTTCAACACTATTAAGTTGATCTGAATTGTCCAAAAGCTAAGATTTTGATACATTTAAATAATTATATTCGTAAGTGTATCAGTTGACAAGGAATTTCAGGGAGTTTGAATATTTGCAATTATAATTCATTCACCAAAATAAGAAAAACACATATTTCAACATTCTTCATGGGCTACACAACAGTTGGAATTTGGTATCCAAACCCTGGAATATTTTGATCCAGGAATCATCTTGGCTCTGAGATTATTAATACAAACCACAAGGTTGCAGCTTTAAGAAATGCATCAGAAGCGTACAGTGATGGTTTATTTTGTTTCTAGTAAAGATCTATGTTTATCTCAGCTGGCTGAGCTTAAGAGGAATTCTAACGAAACAAAAATCATTTTTGTGCAACTAGACCTATCATGTATATCAATCTTTCATTCAATTTGACTACGCACTTTTACGGTGAGATTGAGCATAAAAGCTGGCAGTTATATAAGGATGAGAAATTCTTGCTGTTTGGCGAAGTCCCGATTTTTGGATAATGGGATTTCACACTTGGATTCTTTTTCCAACATCTGCTTCACCTCAACCACCACTGTCACCGATGCAGCCAATCAAGGAGATGAGCGTTATCTCCTGGAAAATATTCCCGAGTAGCAAGGGCAGGAGTAGAGCCCAAAGGGATGGGGGCGGGGGAGGGAGATGTTGGAAAGGAAGCAACAAATTCCAAGATACAGTGGGATTCAGCAGCCCCATGGTGTGTTGGAAAGCTGAGCCGCTGAGCGGGTGGAGGGGATTGGGAAGTCAGCGATTTAAATTGGATAGTCCCCAGCCCAGTGCAGTTGTCCCGGGGTAGTTAGCCCTTCTAGACAATTGCTGGTAAACCCTTTCCTTGGAACTTCCAAGAGGAATTCCCCAATGCATCATTTGCTTATCTCCTAATTGTGACATTGGGCTATAGTTTTCTGGTTCTCCAATGTGTCTGGAAAGGTGCTGTCATGGAAGAGACTTCAATGTGTCTTCTGTCAGGAGGGAATGTGATGAGTTTGGCTGAAACCCAAGAATAAAAACATACATTTAAATCGCAAATTTTCATGTTTTTATGATGCATTATTATATGCAATATGCAAACTTTAGCAATTATATACTGCATGTTACTATGCTGCTGTAGTGCTGTTTTGGTTTTGCTGGCAACTGGTGTCACTTTAATCTTCAGGATTTTTTTCGTATTTGTGTTGATGGGGTGTAGATGTTAGCAATAAGACCAACCTTTGCTGCCTATCCTCAATTATCTTTGAAAAGGTAGTAGTGATTTAAAATGGGCACATGGTGTGCAGAGCATTTCCATAGTCTTTGCTGCTGGTAAATAATTGAGCAAAGTCTTCTATTGTTTGTATGGTCTTCTTCCTGTGTTACATGTACTAACAGCATTCAGCATGAAAATGCTGAAGACACTTTTGTAATTTGATACAAATGCATTGATCCTCAGTCTTGATAGTAATGGAAGGCAAACAAAGAGAAAACATTTTCTCCCCATTTGGCATATAATAATTCCACCTGTTTGAAGCCTAGAAGTATTTGCATTTCATTACAGATGACAAAAATGTTACAATTACATGATCCCTTGTCACAAAAAAACAAATTCAGACATGTTTGCCTTCAGCCACTCTCATCCCTTAATTATATGGACCATAGAGTGATTCCAAGTATATATTTATAGCTGGCAATTTTCAGTTTTTACAGCTCACAAAACATGTTCTACAAACCACAGCTGAACATATTTCTCTGGTGCAGTCCTGGTCGCAGAAGCTCCCCAGTCTTACAATGTGATTATTAGCTATCATGCTCAATCTTATAAGCCTGTTAATTATGTTATGTCACTCACATCTAATGCTGTCACAGGTCAGAGAGAAGTGAGGAGTTAATTAATTTGATAGTTCAATAATCTATACCCAAGGCAATCACTGTAGGTGATTTAAAGTTAGTTACATTGAAGGAAATTATACTTCAAACAAGTTTACAGTATTTGTGCACAGGCCAGTGGAGAAATTGGAGAGGAGACTAGCTGCTGTCACTTATTGGTTCAGCAAGAACTATTGCTATCTGTAGTTGGAATGATTTCTATTCTAATTCACTGTATTATTTAAACGTTAGAGTACACACTCATTCAAGTGTTCTTGCTGAACGAACAACCTGTCCTGGTGCCCCAATGTCAACAATATAGTTAAGAAAGCCCACTAACGCCTCTACTTTCTCAGAAGACTAAGGAAATTTGGCATGTCAGCTATGAATCTCACCAACTTTTACAGATGCACCATAGAAAGTGTTCTTTCTGGTGTGTCACAGCTTAGTATGACTCATGCTCCGCCCAAGACCACAAGAAACTACAAAAGATTGTGAATGTAGCCCAGTCCATCACGCAAACCAGCTTCCTATCCATTGACTCTGTCTACACTTCCCGCTGCCTCGGCAAAGCAGCCAGCATAATTAAGGACACCACGCACCCCAGACCTTCTCTTTTCCACCTTCTTCCTTTGGGAAAAGATACAAAAGTCTGAGATCACGTACCAACCAACTAAAGAACAGCTTCTTCCCTGCTGACATCAGACTTTTGAATGGACTTATCTTGCATTAAGTTGATCTTTCTCTACCCCTTAGCTATGACTGTAACACTACATTCTGCACTCTCTCGTTTCTCTATGAACGGTATGTTTTGTCTGTATAGCACGAAAGAAGCAATACTTTCAATTTAATGTTAATACATGTGACAATAATAAATCAAATCAAATCAAAATTGTAATGATGCAGGGTCAAGTCTCTATTGAGACATCTTTCTTCATAATCCCAGAATGAGTGTTCAGTTATGTTACACTCTGTGGACTGAACTTCACATTTGGCATGGGAGCACGATCAGTAGAATTGCAAACGGATGTGAAATCTGCTCCCATCTTCCATCCACTCGAACAGTGATTTCAAATTGGCTGGCCAATTAACTGTCGGAGGCATGACATGTGCTCAGATTGCTTCAGAAAGCACTTTGATTGCCTTTTGAACAATCTAAACATAATGATATTGTCACAGGAGCGGGTTTGCTGCCCATCGCTTTTCTGACTCTGTTTAAATCAATTAGTGGATAGACTAGAGGTGGATTGGGGCTGGTGTTCAGTATTTAAAATGTTCATATCTTCCCCAATCCAATTTATCCATTTTTGACTGTTGAAATTCAGCCCAATTGTGTCAGCAGGAAAGAATTGATACACTGATGGTTCAATGCTGCTGACGCAAAGACAGGATTGGGTATTAGGATGTTGGGCAGGGAGGACAGTGCAAGCAGCCTGAGCCAAAGAGAATGGAGAAGGGGATCAGCATGTTAGCTCCACATGAAAGACAGGTGTAGAATACTGAGCTCAGAATTGCAGTTTAGTTATTTCATCTTGAGAAAATATTGTGAGATGAGAAGTGCAAAATGAATTGGAGTAAATCAGCAGCCAATTATCCACTGCACCTCAATTTAATTTCCATTGACTTGGAAAATATTGTCAAGATTTTTAATTTCAAACCAAGTAAAAATGACAGTGAGACTTGGAAATCAGCCTCCAAAACATATTTGGAGCTTTTGTTCTGTGAACTTCAGTGTGTTAAGAATACATATTTCCAAGAACTATATGTTTTTAAAAAAATTAGAAGAACATTGAATATGGAATCATACAATCCCTACAGTGCAGAAGGAGGCCATTCAGCCCCTTGAGTCTGTACCGACTACAGTCCCCAAAACCCCTCATATTTACTCTGCTAACCCCTCTGACATTAGGATCAATTTCACATGGCCAATCAACCTAACCCACACATCTTTGGACTAATCTGGACACTTCCTTGGGAACTGCCTTATTTATAGAAAGGTTAAAGCTGAGTGATTAAGAAGTCACATGACTTCAGCTAAATGATGAGCAAGGCACCTGAGAAGATAAGAATTATTTATTTACTGGAGCTTTAATAATTGGAGGGAAAAGCAACGCTGTATCAGTGGTTGTCTTGGAGATTTTCTGGAAATCACCTGACTGAGAGGAATTTCTCTTTTGAACTTGTGTTTTGGATTCTGTTTTGGGAATAAACGAAAAGGGAAAATTGTGCAACTCCCTCTCTCCCTGCCTTTCCTGAATTCCAGTGCAGTTATCAGTAACCAACTAGAGATCCTCTTCTGAGCATATTTTGCCTGTGTTTGGAAGCTTGAGAAGCAGAGAAGAGAGAGGAATCTTAAGGACTTTGATCTCTACATCAAAAATTTGGATAAGACTTCACACAATTACTGTGACCAATTGACCAATGATCCATCATTGCACACCGGGACACCAGATTAACAGTATCAAAACCCTATGAGCTTGATCCTATTGGCCAGAAAGTGTTTTTCCCCTCAAACAGCAAGCTCTATGTGTGTGTATGCATGTGTGCGCGCATGCATGTGCGTGTGCATGCGTATGTGTGCCTCGGTGTATGTCATTACTCTTTCAGATTACAAATTGTATGTTCTCCACTTTTGCAACTTGTTTTTTAAAAATAAGTTTTGTTTCATAATAAATCAATCATGCTGAACAAAGCCAGGTTAAAGTCTCTTTCATTCTAACAATAGTGAAAGTTTGCCTTTGGCCATTTTGCTAAATAAGTTAAACATTTATGCTTATGGTGTCACCTGCAGAGTAATGGGGCTGTTGAAACTGCAAAGTCCTCCCAGTATGGTTGTAACAAGTGGAAAGGAGATCAGGTGTAATGGAAAATTGGTTGACAATTTGTTATGAGCCATTTTTGTTCAGCAATTTCACTCCTCCTTCACTTCAATGGAAATAAAATCTGAAAACATGCAAATCAATTTGCTTCCACTTGTCTTACTGTTTCTCACAAAGTCAAAATTTACCCCAATATGTATTAAGAGTGGTTAACATGACATGATGAAAATCATACCATGTTATGAGATAACTTTGTGTTTTGTCTATTCTATTGCCCCCACTATTTAGTTTAAAACCCCCTCTCTTCACTAATAATGCACAGTGACACTGTGGTTAGCACTGCACACAGTGCTAGGGGCTGGGGTTTGATTCTGGACTTGGGTAACTCTGTGGAGTTTGTGTGTTCTCCCCATGTCTGTGTGGGTTTCCTCTGGGTGCTCCAATTTCCTCCCACTGTCCAAAGAAGTGTGGGTTAGGTGGATTAGCCATGGTAAATTACCTATGGGATTACATGGATAAGCAAGGGGTGGGGGAGGGGGTGTGGGTAAAATGTTCTTTAGTAAAGTCAGTGAAGATTCAATGGGACAAATGGCCTCCTTCTACACTGTAGGGATTCTATGGAATTTGAAAGGACACGCTACCCAGAGTGATTCGGGCGTACACTGTCCTAAGAAACCCTGCAGTGTAGAGGCAGCCATCCGGCCCATCAAGTCTGCACCAACTCTTCAAAAGAGCATCTTATCCAGGGCCTATCCTTGTTACACCACATATTTAATCTGTTAATCCCCCTAACCTACACATCTTGAGACAATAAGAAGTAATTTAGCATGGGCAATCCACTTAACCTGCACATTTTTGGATTGCGGGAGGAAACAAGAGCACCCAGAGCTGTACCATGCAGACACAGGGAGAATGTGCAAACTCCACGCAGACAGTGACCCAAGGCCAGAATTGGACCTGGGTCCCTGTCATTGTGAGGCTTCAGTGCTAATCACTGTGCCATCATGCCAGATTTCCTGCAACTTAGTAGCAATGCTACTGAAGTACTCTTGGTGATGGACATTGAAGCCACCAATCCAGAATCCATTCTGTCCCCTTGCCATACCATCCTTCGTGTCTCTTCAAATTGGTGTTTGGCATGGAAGAGTACTGTTCATCAGCTGAGGGAGGGTGGTAGGTAGTAATCAGCAGGAGGTTTCCTTGCCAATGATTAACCTATTGCATCGAGACTTCATGGAGTCCAATGTCAATGTTGAGTATTCCCAGCACAACTCTCAAATCGTGCTGTGTCACCTTTGGTGGATCCCATCCTGCCAGTGGGACAGGACATAGTTGGGGATGGTGAGGATAGTGTTTGGCAGCAAGGAATGAGTCTGTAAGAATGACAATGTCAAGCTGTTGCTTAACTAGTCAATGGGACACACTCCCAATTTTTGGCACAAGTCCTGAGTTGTAATAAGGACTTTGTAGGGTAAACAAAGCTGGATGTGCCATTGTGATTTCTAGTGCATAGGTTGCTGCTTTGTCATCAATTATTCTTTTTCCCCTTTTGACTTTTCTGTGGCTTGCTAAACTAATTGAAATTTTGTAACTGTCAATCTGTGCAAGCATGGACATGATAGTAAATCATTCAGGGCAACACCAATTTGCAGACTTCCTAATTTTCTAAACATTAATATTCATCATCAAAAATTTGATAGTTCTCAAATTGGGTGTGCAAACTTAGTCATTTATTACCCCTGATTCACACCTCTCCTGAGTGAGGTGCTAGGAACAGAACCTGAAAAAATATGTCCCTTACATTTCAGCAATTTGTATTAAACTTCCATTGTATAACGATGGATGAATGTTATCTGTCTATTGTAGGAAATGAAAAAAATGGTTCAAGACAGTTCCCCCATTCCAGCTTAAACAAGCGAAATGCCAAAAGACAGTCACTGAGTTCCATACAGTGGATTTCAGATATATGCTATTGATCATTTGTCTGCCTTCACTGGTTACACATCACAGTAATTAATTTTTGATTGAAATACTTGGAATGAAGACAGCACAGTTATTAAAGTATTTTCAGTATTATCAATGGTGTGTTATTGCAGAGCTTATTAAATTTATTTTGGAAAAAATACAGTTTTGTTCAGACTACTTAATTTAAAAAAAATTATTATAGTTATTTTTAATATTCAGTCTATTAAGACAAACCTGCCATTATTTCATATTACTACTAATTTTAATTCTCACATGAGTAACCTTTAACAGGGCCTTAATGAGTATTTTCTGGAAAGCTAATATCTGTATACATAGTTTAGCATCTGAGCTAGACGTCTGTGAGCATGGAACAAATACTGATTGCACTGTCTACTGTCATTGCTTCCATGTTTACTGATGTTTCTTTGCTTTCATGGAGAGGGAAATATGGTCCTTAGTTGGTTAATTGTTCTTGGTCACATCTAGTGCATCCTGGAAGTTGCGGCCTCAGTATGCTCAGCATAAAACAGATGGCAGTAGAGTTGAGCCTCAGCAGTGTAGTTGGACACCAATGGGATTCTGGCAAGGAGAGGCTAGGCAGCTAGGAGTTTTGGAATTGGACGTGTTCACTAAGGCTGAAAGTTCAATTTTCAGTAAATTAATGACAAAAGCAGTGGGCTGCTCAGAGTCTTGGCAACTTGTGACGCACATGGGATTAAATCAGAACCTCCATATTTCCACCAAATGGAGTGAGCTCCTGTCTACATTGTGGGCTACATGTACAGAACAGAAAATGTATTACTTAACAGTAACTCATTAAAAGGTTGCAGCAGCAAAGTGAAAAAACTTTGATCTTGAATATCCTTAATTTTAGTATTCTGTACTTTTCCTGTGCCGTTATTGCACCAGGAAAGATCCAGGAGATTTGCATTTACCGCATCTAATGTATTTACACTATTATTATATCATTATGTACCATTTTCAGCCATTCAGACATGGCCAAGAAATGTACAATTGTTGCCTGATTTTAATATATTTTACAAGTTGCTTTTAACATGTTGGTAGGCTTTTCAATACAGTATTTTTGATTGAATATTAAATTGTGACAATTATTTATTCCATTGGCTTGAAATTAACGGAATATATTTGTTTCACTAGGTGCTTTGGCATGAGAAACTACTACCATCTGGTGCTAAAGTCCTGTATTCAATAATCTGGTGGCATTATGGACTACTATTGGAATTGCACTTTTTAGTAATTTGTCTAAACAAAAATGCACAGTGTTTTGGAATCCATTAAAGGTTGGCCATTGATTCAAGTTCTCTGAAGTATGATGAGTTAGAACATGAAGCATGTGAATTGTAAGGCAATGTGGAGTAAGTTACGATTTGGTGCTCTGAGGTAGAGCTTCACATGACCGAAGCACATTTTGGGTTTTTGAGTGGCAAGATCAAATACCTGGCTGGAAAGCAGGCTACAAAAGGGTTTTGTGGACCACTGCGTCCAAATTTCCACATCATACATCTAAATTTTTAGGTGTCCAGATCACCAACAATCTGTTCTGGCCCCTCCATGCCAACACTATAGTTCAAAAAGCCCACCAATGCCTCTACTTTCGTAAGAAAAGGGAAAGCTGGCATGTCTGCTACAACTCTCATCAACATATACAGATGCACCATAGAAAGCATTCTCTCCGGTTGCAGCTTGGTATTGCTCCTGCTCTGACTAAGACTGCAAGAATCTACAAAGGGTCATGAAAACAACTCAGTCCATCACTCAAACCAACCTCCCGTGCATTGACACTGATTACATTTCCTGCGAGGTAGGCCTATGAAAAGTCTGATGGCAGTAGGGAAGAAGCTGTTCTTGAGACAGTTTGTACGTGTCCTCAGACTTTTGCATTTTTTTCCTGATGGAAGAAAGTGGAAGAGAGAATGTTCGGGTGCATGGGGTCCTTAATTATGCTGGATTGTCACTGCCAATGGGGTTTCCCATTGTTTGCACGCTCTACCAACTGCTACAGGGGGCTATCACCAACAAGCGGGACCAGAAGATCCCATCAGAAGGAACAATGTTGGTGGAGGGTGCAAACAATGGGAATCCCCATTGATAGCAGCAAACCAGCATAATTAGGACCCCACGCACCTGGGCATTCTCTCTTCCACCTTCTTCTGCCCGAAAAAAGACGCAAAAGTCTGGGGACACATACAAACTGACTCAAGAATAACTTCTGCCCTGCTGCCATCAGACTTTTGAATAGAAATACCTTACCTTGATGATCTTTCTCTATACACTAGCTATGATTGTAACATTACATTCTGCACTCTCTTGTTTCCTTCTCTATGAATGGTATGCTTTGTCTATATGGTGTAAGAAACAATACTTTTCACTGTATATTAAAACATGTGACAATAATAGATCAAATCAAATCAAATATCTTTGTGAAACTCTTTGCAAACAGCATTAAATTAGAAAAACAGTACAATTTTATGAATTTGTGTTTTTAGCATATTGCTTTTTCTGAAGGATGCACAAGAGTTAGCTAGATTTTTAATCTACAAGGGAGCCAAGGAATATGGGGGACAGGCAGGAAAATGGAGTTAAGGCCACAATCAGATTAGCTATGATCTTAGTGAATGACAGAACAGGCTAGGGGGCAAATAGCCTACTCGTGGTCCTATTTTTATCTTCTTAAACTTATTATATCAGAAATTCAGAAGCATTGTCCCTATAACTTTCTGTCCAATTGTTTGTAGTGGGAGTTTGAGCATATATTACCATTAATGCACATAAATTTCAACGTCCTTATGCAACTGGAGGAAATTCTTGGAAAATCCATTTCTGATGTGGAATAATGCCTACAATGAACACAGCTTGAAGCATCAAAAATGGGGGTCAATGAATCTGATTCATGATGGTCACAACTTTACAGTTTCAATTTGATGATCTTTGCATCCTATTCTCCAAACTTCACTCTTGTCAAGCAAGACTCCACATTGAAGGGTCAAGCCTCTGAAAAAGAGCCTAATAAATACAATACCTCTGGCAATTTATTGTGATGGATTCACTGATCCAACAGTGGACAACAATAATCTAGCAAAGTTTGTTGTAGTGTACCAATGGGCTGGAGTTATACAAAGTTAAATTAATAACAATCATTACTGAAATGTTGAATGGTCCAGTGACCAGCGGCAAGAAATCCAAGTTAGTTGCCTGTCTTTTTTACTAAACTTTTATTCATATCAGATGTGAGACCAGATTGAATTTAAATCCAGAAGTAGTGAATTGATTCTTGGAAGCCTGTTGGAGCAGGGACAGAGCTAAGTGGGCCTAAAATTTCCTGCCATCTGTTGGCATGTTCGTTTGCTGGTACAGCCCCAGCTCTGGGCCATTTTTAAGTCGACTGGGTAGGGGACAAGATGGCTACACATCTGCAAGAAACAGCTAGCTAATTGAGGCCTTAAAGGGCCTATAAAGGCTACTCAACTGTGCCAATTAGAATTTTTCAGCTATAGGTGAGCCTCTTGTGGTGGCTAATACACAGTCATTGCAAGGAGGCAGCGTCAAGGCAGCAGATTGATAGGCCAGCACTCGTGAGGCACTTTGAGGCCTGCCCTACTGTTGATGCGGGAAAGTGGTTACAGCTATGACAATAGGCTGCCCTGCCCTCCACAAATATGTTCTGTTAGCTTTGGCCATTGTTATCCTCAAGGATTTTAGAAATGTCAAGAAGATACCTCCATCCTGAGGTACCAGCTCACTCCCTTACTTCCAATGGCAGGTTGTTTCCTGTGTTGGAAGCTCACCTTCTGTCCTTAATTGGACAATTGTGTCCTTTGGTCATTAATTGTCAAATCAAACACAAATTGCATTGGTTGAGATTTTTTGGTTGTTCCTGCTGGTGGGATCTTCTAGTCCCGCTGGCTGGTGATGACCCCCTATAGCGGTTCCCCATTGATGGAGAGTGCAAACAATGGGAAATCCCATTGGCAGCAGCAGCACCAGAAGATCCTGGCACCTGCTAACAGAGGCCCACTTCTGCCACTACAAGCCATGCTGCAGTGGGTGGCATGGTGGTTGGAAAATCCTGCCCATTGCATGCTCATGCCCGCTTATGCATGTTTGGGACCCAGAAACGATCCTGATGTTGGTGTTCCAACCCAAAATCCATTTCCAGTAATTCTGTTAATGGTAGCAATACAGCAAATTACCCGTACAGAATTCTCTTTGGACTATTGATAATTTTTATACTGATTTACTAGCATGCAATAAATAGCAGTCCAGGCATCAAATCGATTCAGGCATTAATAATGCCAGTTCATACATTTAATGCAGGGCTTAATACATTGGCAATTTTACAGCAGTCGACTTCAGTCAGTTATTTGAGGATTGATTCAATTGACTGAAGAAGCATTCTACAATTAAAATTTTAAAATTGTGCACTCTGCCACAGCTCCATAGCTGCAACCAATATTGTGGATCAAACCAAGGTGCACATAATATGCGTACCTGTAATCAAGTTGCATGCTGCACTGTTGAGGTTTGTGGGATTTTCTTAAAGAGACGTTCAGTATGAGCAAGACTGTCCCACATATGCAGGCTTTCAAATACAGAATTAATCTCTTTGCTTCAGACGGTGGGAAGCCTGCGACTTGTACACAATGACTCTCTGCTTCACACAATCTCTCCAAGTCTTTCTCTGCTCAGTTACCATCTGTCTCTCAGTGTATGCTGCTGTCATGCCATCTAATACAGCAAAAATCACAAAAAGGAAAAAATAACATATTTGGTGAAAACCTTTTCTATCACCATCACAATGTTTTCCATTACCCACACCAGCCGTCACAGTAATTGTCAAATTAATGCAAACTGGAGGTGCATTATTGTTTGTTTTGTGTTGTCTAGCTTGAGAGGCTGGATCGAGACTGTCAAATTCAATTCACTTATGAACTAACAGATATCAGAGAGAGGCAACTGATTGTGCCATTCAGATTGAATTGGAACCTGAGTCCAGCAGTTGGAAAGGTATTTGTGTAAATTTTTTGCAGTGGAAAACCGCACATAAAGGGGATCAGAGATCAGCGAAGGAACAATACTTTATCCCTGTTCACTGCTTCCTTTGAGTATCACTCCTGAATAAGGCCGTGAGCACTCAGTTATGAGTGTATTTACCCTAAGTCGCAATGACTCAGTGCTGCACTTTAGGTGCCCTCACCAGGCCTGATTCTGACATGCGATGGACACATAAAATTGGATACCCATCCACCCATTGGATACCCATCTGCCCTGAGCTCACCTCTATAACATGCATTGAGGGCAGGGGTGGGGGGAGGGGGTGTTGGATGGGTGCAGATATTGGCAGTCCATTCACCATGCTTAAATTATTAATCAAAGGTCAATTAAGTTTGTTATTATGCCAAGTGACTCTGATAACATACTGCCCACACCACAAAATGCTTGATATGAGCATTGAGGCAGGAGTGGGCAGCCCAATTTTAAAAAATAAATTCTTCAAAGGGCTGGAAAGAAGGGTGGATTCTACTTTTGCTCTTTGATGATTGGGTGGTGAGAGGAGTTGGGGCTAGGCCCCCAAAGGTAGAATCTCCCCTCTCTTTTTACCTGTTCACAGCCTTAAACCCATTCCATCCTTATCCCTTTTTACCCCTCTTGACCTGCCTTAACCCTTGGTAACCAAGATCCAAGACCTACCTGGCTCCAGGGATTCATAAGCCTTCTTCCTTCTTCCGTTGCTTTTCCAGCAGTGCCCACAAACACACTCTGGTTTTGACTCAGTTTGATTTATTGTTGTCACGTGTATGCAGTGAAAAGTTTTTTTCTGATACTTTACAGACAAAACATACGGTTCATAGAGTACATAGTGAAGAAGGAAAAAAGGTGCAGAATATCATGTTACTGTCATCACTAGGGTGCAGGGAAAGATCAATTTAATATAAGGTAGGTCCATTCAAAAGTCTGATGATAGCAGGGTAGAAGCTGTTCTTGAGCTGGTTGATAGGTGATCTCAGACTTTGTATCTTCTTCCTGATGGAAGAGAGTATGTTCGGAGTGCATGGGATCCTTGATTATGATGGCTGCTTTTCTAAGGGACGAAGACGGAGACGGAGTTAATTGATGAGAGACTGCTTTGTGTGATGGACTGCGCTATGTTCACAACCCTTTGTAGTTGCTTATGGTCTTGGACAGATCGGAAGCCATACCAAGCTGCAATACATCTGGAAAGGATGCTTTCTATTGTGCATCTATAAAATTGGTGAGAGTCGTAGTGGAATTTCTTTAGGCTCCTGAGCAAGTAGAGGTGTTGGTGGGCTTTCTTAACTATAGTGTCAGCATGTGGGGACCAAGACAGGTTGTTAGTGATTTGGACATCTAGAAACTTGAAGCTCTCAACCACTTACACTTTGTTTCTGTTGATGTAGACAAGGGCATATGTTCCCTAAGCTTCCTGAAGTCGATGATTATCTCCTTTGTTTTACTGACATTGAGGGAGAGATTATTGTCATCGTAATAGTTCACCAGATTCTCTATCACTTTCCTGCACCCCATCTCATCAATGTTTGAGATCCAACCTACTATGGTGTCTGGAACTGAGGAAATGACTGGCAGCTCCTGATGGGGACCTTCTCCAGTGAGGGGCAGAGGTCCCACACTGACCCTGTTCAGCCTATCACAGATTGTGTGTCTCATTAATTTGTGCAGAAACACATCTTTTTGATATGATATTTAAATGACTCTGCCAGGTGTAATGAAGTGGAAACTTAATGATCAAAGACTCATGATTTGCTTAGATAGGCAAACTATAAGCAACTCTTTCAACCACTTTGGACCAATGAAGATCTAACATTACATAAAATAATTTGGAAGGCAAATTAGTTACATTAAAAATTAATGTGCATTTTATTTTACAACGACAGAAGAAATAACAGGGAAGTAAGTGTAATCACTGTCAAACAGCTTATAATAATATTTGACAAGCATAGGTAACATGCTCAAAATAAGTAGCAACATATGAACATTTGAAAATGACTGTCAGGAATAGACCAGGTAGCTCATCAGCCCAGCTCTGAACTCATGGTAGACACTTTCAGTTGCTACCCTCAACCCCATGCTTATCCACAACATGTAGCAACAGAAGGCAGAAAAAAAGCCAGGGACAAACTCAGTGGCATTAAGAGGTAAAAGAATCTTAAAATACATCTCTGTAATATTGTTTTCATCCTCCTACAGCATAGGTTCTTTCAGATTATCCATTGTGATCATGAAGTTCATTGTACCACCTATCTGTTCAAGGGCTATACGGTGATCTTTCAATTATGGGCTAATGGTGTGCCCAACACAGCCACTCAACTGCTCTGAAGACTAAAGAGGATACAAATAAGTTGAAAATTTTTCTCCAAGGGGGAGGAGTTTTGGCCTCTGCTACAAAGGAGCCCTGCAGCTATTGACCTGCATGATCTTGATAAAACCCTTCTGCTGAATTTGAAGAGACTGAAGTATCAAACTGGTGACGTTGGTTGACTTTAACACTCGCACAATTGCACCTGCCCAGAAACCTGCTGTCATGAACAGGAGAAACAAGTCCTATCCATAACATGTAAAAAAAACTGTAGTCAGTTTGGGACCTTTGGGAACTGACGCATCTTTTATAAATTGATATTAAAATGCTGTAAAAGATGCCGGCAAAAGCCAACTGACTTGTTTCAAACTATCACACCATTGTGAAAGCACAAAAGGATAACTTCAAGATTAAGAACTGTCAACACTCATATCCTGAAGCCATGAGGAAGACATTTCCTAACCTGATTGGGTCTTTTTCCAGAAATGAAGATAGTGTTTGTCTCAGACGCCCAGGATGAATGTTGCACAAAAAGATCTAGGTTGTGGTGAATTAACTTAAAGCCCAATATCACATTTAGAAAAGATCTTTGAAGGACTGTACTGTATGGGAGCCAACATGGCCTCCCCCTCAAAGATTCTGTCTAAAACACCAGCAGTAAAGTCAGTAATATTTATGTCTTTAAGACCTACAGTGACTGTTTCGTCATAACATTTCCAAGAGTATTCCTTTTCAAGTCCAACAGTATAGAAAGCAATGGTAATGCAACTTTTGTAACCAACATTGTGACTAACATAGGCTAACTAGGATTAGACGGGGGAGGTAGTTGGGGTGAAGGGGATTGGGGTCAGGTTAGATAGGGATATTGGAGAGAGGAAACACAAAGGGTGATCAAAGCATGGTGGGGGCTTCTATTGGAAAAAGGATGCATGTAAAAGAGGCAACACCACCCCCCCAACCCTCCCATCCCACTGCCCAACTTCACATCCCATGAATGATTGGTTTCCCATCTGTCATGACCTCACCTGCACCACCTGTTAAGTAGTGGAGGTGGCAAGTACCACAAAGATAGGAAGGGCGCCCGTTGCCTCCCCCACTGCTGTGATAGGGCTTTGCAGGAAGGTGCCAAAAAATATCCCTATGGCATTTTATGGATCATACTGCCTGCAAGCTCCATCTAGAAGGGAATGGAAAATTCTGTGCATTGAGTGCGGAAAATTCTGTGCAGAGATCACAATCATGAATATCATTAAAAACCTGGGGGGGTGCGGGGCATATTCATGCCAGAGACTGATAATTCTGGAACTCTATGCATGCGCGGTTGCCCCAATCTGTCAATCTCTCTGTTTGCTGACCAGCTCAATCACTGGCCAGCCTGAGACCCCTGCAATGCAGCCCCTCCCGACATCACCACAGCCCGATTACTGTCTCCACGACAATTCCCGGGCCAGGCCTGTCCCCAAAGAGATCATCCCCACTGCCATCATGGAACGCCCCAATGTCCAGCCCACCCCCCCAGCAGTGGTGATCCCCCCCACTCCCCCCCCATCGAAGTAGGCCCTCCCCACTGACCACACCCCCTGGCAGACCAACCCGCTCCCCAGACACAAAGACCCCTGATGGGAGTCTCCTCCTCCGGCACAGCACCCCCTCCAAATTGCTAGCCTCCCTCCAGCTCAGATCAATTCCATGCAGAGTGACAGCAGGACCCCCCAAACCAATCGCCCATAGGCCCCACCCACATTAGACTCTGCTCCCTTGGCATTGTCTGATGCTTGATTGGCAGTGCCGTGGTGCCTGCTGGGCATGAGCATTTTGCCCCTTGGGCAGTGCCAGGGGACACTGGCACAGGGGTCACCACCCCCACAACCGACCCCCTCATGATTGTCCCCCTTCAGTCCGATGGGGTGTCCTGCTAGTCTCCCAAGTGTGGGGTGGGAGATGTTATCGGACCTGGCAAGTTCCGTGCCAGCCCTGATAATCACACGTAAACTACATTTAAAACACATTTAAAAAGATTTAAATCTCTTACCTCTCTTCCTGCTGGTTTCCAGCACAATCCCGGATATGACTGTTCCCTGGCTCTAGGAGGTGCGCATGCATCAGGAATGCATGCGCAAATCCCACGAAATGGCCGACACGCGATTCTCCAGACCAGACCACAGCAGAAAATTTGCGGGTCATGAAGGGAGAATTGCCCCTTATGTTCATTTTCACCATATTTTCCCTATCTTCTTCTCATTCTCGATAATGAAAATTGCCTCTAATTTCACTTGCTAGAAAATATATTTTATAAGGCTAATAGGAAATGAAGAATATTTGTTGTATGTTTATAATTTGTAGCCAATTTAACACAAGAAGCCAGATGGGGTACTTTTTTCAACAGTGATTTTAAGAAGATTGAAAATGAGAACACAAGATACAAAGTCTATGTTAACCAACAGTATTAGACATTACACGAGGACCAACAGAGGTGGAATACCTTTGTCTCTGCTGCTGGATTGCACCATCTGTTCACCCTTGGAATCAAAACATATCAAGAAAATTCAAAGCAATTTAGTTTGGCAATTAACTAGCTTAACTTATATTTATATGTTTCTTATCAAATACAAAGAGCTTAATTTCTATAGTTTCCAGTCACCATGCAAAGAAAATTGTCTTGATTTTCTGCTGGAGTTTCATTGAGTAATCGGCATAACTCCAGTAGAATGCAATCGAAAGTGCAATAGGAACAGATCTGCCAACTTTTTGATTGCTCCAGTCAGTTCCAGGATTCCTCCCTGGAAGTGGCAAGCAGTATACAATATGCCCAACCATATGCTGACACCCATATTGAAATGCTGTGCATCTGATATATTTTCTGTTGTTTGTGCCATAGTGATGCTGGACGCAAGGGTTCATCTCAGCATTTATTGCTGTCCTAACTGAAGAGACTTTTAAAATGTAAAAGTAAAAGATCAAATAGTCAAAACAATCAATAATAAAGCATATACTTTATGCCATTATTGGAAGCATTTTCTTTCCAACTTATGCCTGCAGCACAGAGACTGCCTGTCATGTTATGTAGCAATATACCACTAGAGGCTTGCTGCAGGCAATCTCTGCCCCTTTTCTCTCTGCCTAAGGCTAGACCACCTAGGAGCCTGTCAAAATGATGTCAATAACTTGCAGGCTAAAAATCTGTTTGGGGTCAGGAGTTAATCTGTGTATTGGATACATGTCTTTCCACATCTCACTGCTGCTGACCAAGCCAAATACGTGCTGCAGGCCATTGACACTTTACGAGGTTGCAGGATGAAAGGTGGATGCTAGGGGTGGAGTCATGACTGCTATTCCTTTTGGTCAGTCAGAGGCTTCCTGATCAAAAGACCATTGGAGAGTTTAAAAGTGGAATTGTATCCTGGCACCTGTGAAAGTGAAGGGGGAAGGGAGAGAGATAGATAGAGAGAGAGAGAGGGAACAAGAAGAAAAGGAAGACTTGTGTTAATAAAGTGCTTTACAGCCAAGAAAGTATTTTTGAAGATTAGCTCTTATGGTAATGCAGGAAACTTGACAGCCAATATGATCATAACAAACTCCCATAAATAGCAAAGTAATAACAACCAGATTATTTCTTTTTGTGATGCAAACTGAGGGCTGAACTTTGGCCTGGAACCCAGGGATAGCTCTCCTGTCCTTTGGCGAAATGGTACCATGGGATCTTTTACACACACCCTATGTAAATGAGCTTTAATGTCTCATCTGAAAGATAGCACCTCAAACTTTGCAGTGCTCCCTCAGCACTGTAATGGAGTGACAATTTTTGACAGTAGACAGGATTTCCCTCAAGATTTTTGCAATGAACTAGCTCAGTCTATGATGGTGGAGGAATTCTGCAAGCTCCAGGTCATTTAACTGCCAGTGTCCAAAGATGGAGTAAAGCATTCTTCATTTTGGAGTGAGGAACATTGGAATACCAAAACCTATGGCCAGAATTTTACTGCCTCGCCTGTCCCAGAATAGGGACAGGTGAGGTTCGCAGAACAGAAATCCCGCCATAACTTTCAAAATTAAACAAAAAAACTATCATAATCAAAACTGATCAGTCATGAAGCATTTCTTATATTGATGTCAGTGCGATACTTTCATCTTCCATGGGACTTTCCCTTTGCAATCCTAAGTTTGTCTAATAGGATTACTTTGGGGCTGCCGCAGGCTGCGTGATACCCATGCTCTGGAAGTGTCAGTGCAATCCCAATATAAATGCTGTTTACAACATAACATTTAGTGACAGGTTTCACAGGCATCAAGGAAATTCCTTAAGGATCAGCCTGAGGCCCTTCATCACTTTCAAGATAAAGTGCGCTAACCATCTGATAAACAGAGTACGCCTTTTGAGACAGAGGCAGCACGGTAGCACACAGTAGCACATGGGGCGGCATGGTAGCACAGTGTTTAGCACTGCTGCTTCACTGTGCCAGGGACCTGGGTTCGATTCCTGGCTTGGGTCACTGTCTCTGTGGGATTCGCATGTTCTCCCCTTGTCTGCGTGAGTTCTCTTCGGGTGCTCTGATTTCCTCCCACATTCTGAAAGTCATGCTGGTTAGGTGCATTGTCCTGAACAGGACTGTGGTGACTAGGGGAATTTCACAGTAATTCATTGCAGTGTTAATGTAAGCCTTACTTGTGACTAATAAATAAACAAAAACTTTAGAGAATTGGAGTTATTGGCACATTGAGGGCCAGACTATATGAAATAGATTGTAAAACCTTGAAATTCCCGGCATGCTCAAGCATTCTGTTTGAGATGCAGTGAAGTGGAAATTTGAACAACCAACTAGCTTGCCATTAGTTGGCAACTAATTACAATGTTTAACCTAATTTCTAAATTTAGGCAGGTGTGTTTGTGTCTGGCAGTGTGGCAGGTGGGGCAGCTACAGTAAAGAGATGGGAGGAGGATGGTAGCAGGATGGAGGCAGAAGTGGGAATTTGCTCCAACATTTTATCCAATAGCTTGTTGAAAGAAAAAGGAATAGAAGATTTCGAATGTAAAACTGCCACTTACCTTGGAGCCAGAAACCACCGTGCAATTCAGCATCCGTGCAAATTCAGAATGGAGGCCATTCAGCCCATCATGTCTGCACCAGTTCTCTGAATGAGCAAATCACATAATGCCATATTCCTGCTTTCTCCCAGTAATTCCGCACATTCTTCCTTTTTAAATAACAGTCTAATTTCCTAATAAATGCCTCAATTGTAGGTGCCTCCATCACACTCTCAGGCATTGCATTCCAGACCTTAACCATTCACAGTGTTAAAAATATTTCCCCTCATATTGTTTTTGCAATTGATTGTTGCTGGGATTTTTAGTCAGTTGCCTGGGTCTCACTTCCACCAGGATTTTGTCTTGGCGTACACAACACAATGGCTTCTTTTTATTTGACTATGTCTCTGTGCGTGAAGAAATTTCATTTTTTTTTAAGGCCCATATAATCATGAATTGCTGCTGTTTTTTACATACTCGTATGAAATGGAACTAATGGGATTTAGTACTCCTAATACAAACAACTTAGTCCACTATTTCCTGCCTCAATCCAATAAATACTTACCTTCACCTCCTGTAGAATTTTTGATGATTGAGAAAAGGGGTGGAGATTCAATAGAGCTAGATTCACTTTATATTCCTCACCTCTCCACACAGGTCAGGCAAAAAGCAAGCTACAAATTCAAAGGAGTTCCAGGAACTGGATCAAAGCTAACAACAGTCCAGTGGTGTGTGCTTTCACTTTATATGTGAGTCTTCTTTCACTTGCTGCCTGATCGATAGTTACACTTAAGCACCCAAGATAGTAATGAGTGGGAAGTGAATAAAAACTTCCATACCACCAGTCTTGGCAATAAAGTTTCAAAGTTTATTTATTAATGTCCCAAGTAGGCTTATATTAACACTGCAATGAAGTTACTGTGAAAATCCCTTAGTTGCCACACTCCAGTATCTGTTCGGGTACAATGAGGGAGAATTTAGCATGGCCAATGCACCTAACCAGCACATCTTTTGGACTGTGGGAGGAAACCAGAGCACCCAGACATGGGGAGAGTGTGCAGACTGCACAGTCAGTTACCCAAGCCAGGAATCGAGCCCGGGTCCCTAGCGCTGTGAGGTAGCAGTGCTAACCACCGTGCCTCCATGCCATCCTACGGGATACTAGGATATGGAAACATGGACATTCTGAGAGCTCAGTCTGCCCCTTCCAACTTGCCAACCATAGCTGGAATCTTTCCACTGTTCATGCTAGCAGGATTTTTCCATCCCATCCGCAATGAACCGAGATTTGGCTGGCCTCCAAATTCTCCAACCTTGCTGCAGCAAGAACATGGAGTGAACAAGTGTTAAGATTGCGCCCCATGTTTCTGTCAGTTAGACAGTTCACCTCTAACATCAGTGCGGGTGTCTTGACCTAGTTTCTTGATGCTCTGACACACTCCCACTGAATGCTTAACGTTGTGTCTTGAATGCCATTTAAGAAGTGATTTGGTGATCTAACCAGGACAGGAAATGCAAGTGCACTTTCTGATACACTTGTGCCCAACAGTTTAAACCCCCATTCCTTGAATTCTACCCCTGCTAAACATTCTTCCTCACAATACTCCTCACAGCCACTCAACTCCCAGCAGCATCCAGTATTCACTTTCTGTGTACTTTACCATGCCTCAAATGTTGACATTCACTTATTCCTTATGCAATGTGAGTGTCAACATTTGAGGCGTGGTCAACATTTGAGACATCACTGAGTGCACTGCATACATTGGGTGAATACCTCAATTCCATTCACTCAGAGGATCTTTTTCACTTGTTGTTGGATTACTATCAGACTGCCAGATGGAATCCAAAACTCAGTCATGTTGACTTGATGCTGGCAATATAATATTGGTATAGGACATTCCTACCATGACTGTCACAGTATGCCTTTAAGGGACAGCAGCATGCTATTACCAAAAGGGAAATGTGACATGTGATCCAGTCTCCATTTCACTTTGGCCTATAAGCAGAAGACAGCACACACAGTTCTGCTGCAGATACATGTGTCCAGTCTTAATAATGAAGTTACAATGTATTTACCCAATCCTTTATGAGCGATTGATACCTTCATATCATTATAAAAATGTGAATATCTTTAATCTCACAGAGGGCCAACAAACATCTCACAGGGAGCAGTCCAGAATGAGGAAAACTCCTGAGAGGAGGTCACTTATTCTCAGTGTTTATCATCAGGGAACTCAGGCAGATCATGCACCTGCTCAGATATTGGCACCTTAGTAGGAGTTAAAGTAGGAGTTTAGAGTGGCACAGTGGCACAGTGGTTAGTTCTGCTTGGTCACAGTGCCAGGAACCCTGGTTCAATTCCGACCTGGGTCATTGTCTGTGTGGAGTTTACACATTCTTCCTGTGTCTACATGGATTTCCTTCGGGTGCTCCAGTTTTCTCCAAAGATGTGCAGGTTAATAGATTGGCCATGCTACATTGACCCTAGTTTCAGAGCATTAGCAAGGTAAATATGTAGGGTTATGGGAATAGGGCCTGGGTGGGATTGTGGTTGGTGCAGATTCGATGGGCCAAATGTCCTTCTTCTGGTCTGTGGGGTTTCTATGATTCTATTAAAGAGATCTCTAAAGTAGTAGAAATCATCCGTAAAATAGTGAAGTTAAGTTCTCTCAGAATAATTACTGCGAACACAAGTCTCTGACACAATTAGACAAAGAAGCCATGTGAGATCTCAGTACCTCTGTTTATTTTGAGTTTAATTTCTTCATTTCCTTTCACTTGTGTGAATGCACCTTACTTTCACTAGCTAGTTCCAGGAAACTCACAATTAACATTGACACCACCTGTGAGAAGGTTCTTAATCACCAGTTAAGATATTTAAATTGGCAACACTCTTTATCCCAAAGAGATTTCTCACACACAGCCTAACATGCTGTATTTCAATGTGGACGTCAATAGGTTGGAATAGGCTTCCTTATGCGTTGTCAATTTCAGTCAATTTTTAATCCTGTTCCCCACCCACTCCAAAACCCACCCTGAAAGTTAGAATTCCCCACTACATTTCTGAAATCCTCCCTTGAGTCTTGTGAAACCATTCAAGTTGATGGTCCACAGTGAGCTGGGCAGAACCATGGAAAAATTATATAAACGGTGTTTATGCCATGTTTCTTGAGTTTCCACAGATAATGCCAAAGATGCAGTATATAATTGAGGTAACCTTTATGGAAACCTAACCACGCAATATAACACATAATAATTGAAGATTGGCTAACTTCAGTGATGGACGTTTCAATGATGAACACACAGATAGTTCTGCAATTTTGATTAAATGAAATTTGAAATGGTTTCTGTGACCACTATTGGCTACAGTCCAATACAAAATGTCAATTTGTGTCTCACTATACAGTTTCTGGTAAAAAGAAAGACATTCCAGCACACTAAACATAGTTCCTTAGGCTCAATGTTACATCCTCACAGAAGCTTTGAAACAGTTTTATGCTGTTGTAGTGCCTGGGGCATTTTTGTGTAAAATTGCTTTTACTGTTCTTGGCTTTAGTGGACACTGAGTCCACTCTACACATTTCCTCAGGTCACTTGGTTCAAGTTGCAAAACCAATGCTGCTTAAGTGATTGTTTGGATCCCAGTGGAACTGGTTTGAAGTGGGACTGCTGTGTCTCCTGTCTAAAGGCAGCATTGGGAACCATTGGTAACCTCCAGCAATAAGAATTAAAAGTGGGAAACTTTCCTCTTTTTAGGGCACCTGATCAGAAGCTCCAAGCTATATTATGAAGCCAGAATAGACCCCAATAATTTTCTATTTTGGCACCAGGATGAGGATAAAGGGAGGGCGATTTTCCCAGGCTTTAGCAGCACAACAGGCCAGAAGACATCAGCGGAGGCCATTTAACCAACTCCTCGATGGGTGCCACGGTCTCCACGTGTCTCCAACCATTTTCTGGGAATCATCGTAGAGATTATTTAAATATTAAAATCTGAATATAAATTCCATTAATGGGCCCAGGACTTAAGTCTCTGGGTCTGCTAGCTTCTCCCCCTGCCATGAGTGGTTCACTCCAGCAGAATTTACAACTCCCCACGAACAGGGAACTGGTGGCCAACTCCGCTAGAGTGAACAGAGGCCATGGAGGTCCCCCCAGAAGATCAGGGGTAAGGTGGGGTGTCTCCTGGGCATTGCCAGCCTGCCAGCAGCAGCCTGGCCACCTGGCACTTCCCCCTGAGCATTGGGCAGTGCCAAGGGGATGGGGCTGGGGTTGGGGGGGGGGTGGTGGGGGAGGGTGGCGGGTGAGGCCAATTGGAGCAGCGGGGCTTTGGGGGGAGGGGAGATCTGTGGGGATGGGGGTGTCCCACTACTATTCTACATAAGGATCTGTGGCAAAGGGAGGGTTGATGTCGATTGGGGCTGGCTGGGTGGGAGGGTGTTGGGGGTTCAGGGCTGCTGGGGGAGTTTAGGACTGGTGGGGGGCATGGGGAGTGTTCGGGGAGATTGGGGCTGGCCCAGAGAGGTCTTGAAAGCCAGCCAACAGGGAGTGGGGGATTGGAGGGGCAGTGATGGGGAGTCGAGGGGCTGGCCAGTAATCGAGCTGGCTATCAATCAGGATGCCAACAGTGTAGTGGTTACTGTGCATGTGCCGATCGCAGCGCTGACAGATTAATGCATGGACAGTGACCTGCTCAACACTATACTGCCAGCCTCTCCAGGGGGAATAGGCCCCACCCACAGATTTTCAATATGATTCTCGATAGGGTGCTCTGCAATACTCAAAGCGTCAGAGATTTATTTTGAAAATCATGCTAAAAACCATCTGGAGTTACTCCAGCTTTTACATGAATTCAGCACTTAGAATTTTTTTGGGAGAATCGCCCCCAAGAAGCTTCACTCCAGGTGGGATTCTCCTAACACAATGGGAAGCTTTTATCAAAATAAGCTTCATTTAATAACACAGTTTAATTAGAACAAATGAATTGGCTTAACCTTTAATAAGTGAACAATACTTAAACATGACAAGATACAATTCTTAACTGCTAACTTATCACAATGAGTTCCAATCAAACAAAATTTTTCTTTTCAACTTAAATTCTCTTTAAAAGCAGCTGGCAAAACACATCTATACTAGTTTTAGGTTAGGTTGCCAACCTTGGAGTTTTTAGAAAGTACTTGCAGAGAGAGAGAGAGAGAGAGAGAACGAGAGAGACATCTGCTTCTTCTAGCAGGTTCAATCAGCAACTGCTTGTACTTCAAAATGAAAATGAAACTCTTTCTTTCCTGAAAGCTAAGATGCTCCCGTTAATCATGAGAATCTGTCCCTGTCAATCAACCTGATCAAAACTCACAGGATTCTGCATGCTAGTCTGATATCCCAGGGGAACCTAAATATACAAAACGTCCATTAACTGTACAAAGTAACATGTTTTTAACTAAAACCAGTTATTAGCCAGCATTCTTAGCATGCTTACCAGGCAAATTGACTATTGCTACAAAACAATGCATCTTAAGGCAGCTCTACCTTACACATAAATATATCAAAATAGCACAGTATCATCACACTCAGCTGAACTGGCCAGCGGGGTGAGAAGGATCTCATCCTGAATTGAGGGGAAATTGTGCCAACAGTAGGCCAAGGTATTTTTATGTAGCCAAGAGAAGTACTAACATTCAAGAGTTTTGGGGCCTACTGCCTAGACTACTTACCGCACCACGCACGCTCTACCCATTTGTACTTTCAAACTGAAATTGGTGCTGTACAGTAACGAAGGACCCACATTTAGATAACCTCAATTTTGCTAACCTTCACAACAGTTGGTCATGTGATAGCTCTATTTACAGTCACAGCTGAAAACTGCATCTGGCATGCCCTACACATCCATACTATAGATGAGATTTCCTTGTAATGTTTCATTGCTAGCTGTTCATTTTCATACAAGAAACCAGAATGCAACAGTTGAAAATTGCCCTCATTGACTGTGTTCGGCAATGTCAGCAACTCTTCAATATCTCAGCCATGTGACTGTTCACCTGTGGAGATAATCAGTGAACAGGGGCATAGCAAAAAAAAAATTCATGTATCAGATGTTCCATTCTCCTATTCTGCACCATGCACCCACTCCACACCCTACCCATTATGTCCTCAACAGCTGCTACACTGCCATTCAAAAACATTTAGCTTAATATTATACATGTTGTATGGAGCTAAACTACATTTCTAAGGACCTTTTTTCATTCTTTTACAGAATGTGGGCATCACTGGCTAGGCCGACATATATTGCTCATCCCTAATTGCCTTTGAGAAAGTAGTGGCGAATTACCTTCTTGAACTGTTGCAATCTCTAACATGTAGGTACACCCATCTTGTTGTCATGACGATAAATTTGTTGAAAAGTTTACCAGTGGCTGAATTAGTTTGAGGCCCATGAGTCTATTACACTGCCTATCCATCCTAGCAGGATGGCAAGTTACAAGCACTTTGCCAAAGTGTGATGAATAAAAGCTATGACCTTAACTAGTTCTTGTAATTGGTCAGCAAAGTTCCTTTGACAGAGATAAATAAATCATGAATAGGTTTCGGTTCTGTGCCTAATTCTTCTTCATCCTGCCCAGGCATCATATTAACTGACTATTTTCTTGACAGCAGAGATGTTAAAATGGATTATGAAGGTGTTCAGCAGATGGAACCTGGGTCATCAAATTTCCAATCATTAAATATTCAAGGAGTTGGGGAACATAAGAACTAGGTTGTGATGCACTGTCAAGATACTGGTAGAAGAGCTGAGTGAGGGAGGCCAGAGATTTATAAAATACAATTGTCAACTGCAACACTTAACTCTATTCTACTTCTCTCCTCTCTGAAATTCATCTTTTTCATCTCCTAGGCATTTTGGTGAACTGTAAAACTCAGCGTGCAAAGAGACCTCAGGCTGACAGCGGTCTTTTCTTTTCCTCCATTCTGCAATTTTCTGGCTTTCAATCAGCTGTGAAATGGAGTTTATTAATTCTGCGTGTTTGTAAAACTGTATACTGTGGAGTCTAAAAATCCTAATGCCAGTGAGTGTCAGCCAACAATTCGACTATTGGGCCTCATCAAAGCCAAGCTTGTTCTTGTCCTCATTTGAACTCCATGAACATCCTTTCCGACAGCGCTTATTAAATAGCAATCCAGAGTGGGAACTTGTGAATGTTTCTGAGCTCTACACTCCATAGGTACTGAGGCTCACTTCAGAGACCCACTGCTATCCTCGCTGACATTAGTATCTTCAGGAGAGCACAATTCTCTGACATCTCTGGGATAATGCCTCTGCTCTGCATCATTCTCTTAGATTAGGAATGCAACCCTTAGAAATTATTTATGAAACACAAATCCCATCTCACCAAGCTACAGCACATAGTCAGTCTGTACCAGGGTGTCAGCATCTAAGTGCTGGCATCGGTTACATTTCAGAGTAGGATCTACCCAATTCTTTGCAAAATTTTCTTCAAAATGTGCCCCATTACACAATCCTAATCATGTTGACATTTTCACATTTTCTGATTTAGTGTTTGGATAACTTGCAGATGTTAGCTGAACTGATCTTGCAGAAACCTGGCACACTCATGATGGGACAAATGCTCTCCTTCTATGATACAATTTTCTCTGATTCTGTGATTTTCCTCTTTAGCATCATGGTGGAAAAGTACAGTGGGGCAGAAATGCATCTTACAAATCAATCGTAAGTTTCTTAATGACTTACCAATCTTTTGCTTTGTAGGAAAATCATGAATGTCTTTTACTCAAATTAGTGTGCTAAGTGATTTCTCCCACCAAGTTATTCTTCTTAGGAATTGAAGCAGAAAATCTGATCTTCTATGCCAGTCTTATAACTGTGATGGAAACCAGACGAATCAATGGTATATTGTGTTCAACAATTGCGCCACTGTGATGCACTCAGTAAGTTCTTAAAGGAGATCAGGAGAGGGAGCAATCAATCAGGATGGCAGGTAGTTGGGGGTCAGCAATATTTAGGAAGGGCATCAATTATCAGGTGAATGGTAGTGGTGTTTTGGGGAGGGTAGGGAACAGAGTTTTAACAGGCCCAATGCAATTGTTTTTTGTGTGTGCCTATCTTTTGCCTTTATCAATATGGTGTGTGGCTTATTTCGGGCTCATAATGCACTTTCTGCTGGGATATTGGAGGCCTACAAGTTTAGTGCTTAAAAATAGACATTATCTAAGCTTGGGCTTACAAGTAGCTATTACCCTTGACATTTAAAGACATTACTATCATTGAATTCCCACTATTATCCTCCTTGGGCTTACCCTCAACCAGAAACTGAACTGGACTAGCAATATAAATAAAGTGGTTACAAAAGCAGAGGCTAGGAGTAACTCATCTCTTGACTCCCCAAAGCCTATCCATCAAAGCACAAGTCAGGAGTGTGATGGAATACTTTCCACTTGCCTGGATGAGTGTAGCTGCAACAACACTCAAGAAGCTCAATGTCATCCAGGGGAAAGCAGCCCACTTGATTGACACTCCTTCCACGAACATTCAGTCCATCCACCCCTGATGAACACTATGTATCATATGCAAGTTGCAATGCTGGAACTCACCAAGGTTCCTTAGGCAGCACTTTTAAACTCACAACTACCACCATTTAGAAGGACAAGAGCAGTAGATATCTGAGAACATCACCACCTGGATCTTTCCCTTCAAGTCACTCACTACCCTGACTTTGAAATAAATTGCTATTCCTTTACTGTCGTTGGGCCAAAATTGTGGAAATCCCTCCCAAGCAGCATTGTGAGTGTACCTACATCTCAAATTCTGCGGCGCTTCAAGAACAGTCAGAAGTCTCACAACACTAGGTTAAAGTCCAACAGGTTTATTTGGCAGCACTAGGTTTCGGAGTCTTAAGCTCCTTCATCAGGTGAGAAGTGAACTCACCTGATGAAGGAGCTTGAGACTCTGAAAGCTTGTGCTGCCAAGTAAACCTGTTGGACTTGAACCTGGTGTTGTGAGACTTCTTACTGTGCTTACCCCAGTTCAACGTTGGCATTTCCACACCGCGGTTCAAGAAGGCAGCTCACTACCTTCTCAAGGACAACTAGAGATGAGCAATTTATGCTGGCTTAACCAGTGACAGCTACATCCTGTAAATGAATAAAAAGAATGGTGCAGTTGAATTTCTTTATTTTTCTTTGATACTTCCACTGTGTAAAATTTTACTATAAAATTATAAATATATAGCAACCTGGGAGATGGTGGCATGATGGTATTTTCACAGGATTAATAATCTAGAAGTCCAAGCTAATGTCTAAGGACATTACAAATCCCATCACAATGGCTGATGTAACTTACAATTAATAAATTTGCAATACAAAGCTAGTCTTAGCAATGGTGTCCAGGATAAGTATTGATTGTTCTAAATATCCATCTGGTTCTTACCCAGTCTGACCTAAATGTGACTCGGGAATGAAAAACAATGCGGTTGGCTCTTATTTGCCATTTGAAGTGGCCTAGCAAGGGCATTCAGATCAAAGGCTTTGCCAGCAAAACTCCCATACCATGAAAGAATAAAGCAAAACTGAACAGTTTTGATGGTCTCATAACTGTGCAAGTGTCTTCAAGCAGTTTACACAATTCAACAAAAGTCAAGTATATGTTAGTGTCTTCAACTGCTTGCTTTGCTTATTTGTTATTCCTTGTACCATGCACTAAATAGTTTAAGAAAAAGAACATTTAATACCACTACAGCGGGTCCCCAGTGAAGCAAAGTTAAAATGAAAAAATAAAAAAGACAGTGGCAGGACTGCTGCTTAGTCCAGTTAGTCAGTTAAATCAGTCTATTTATTACTCATTCTAATTGGTTTTTACTAATAGAAATGGAAATTTGAAGCAAGTTTAATGTGCAAAGCTATATGGTATCAACCACTTTGGCAGCTTAGCCATTGTTTCTTCGGCAGCGCATTTCACTGGAAATAAATTATATGATCAAGGTCTTAAAATTTTGTCATTAGAACATAAGAACATAAGAACATAAGAAATAGGAGCAGGAGTAGGCCATCTAGCCCTTCGAGCCTGCCCCGCCATTCAATAAGATCATGGCTGATCTGTCGCTGCTCAGTTCCACTTTCCCGCCCTCTCCCCATAACCCTTAATCCCCTCTCCTATCAAAAACCCATCAACCCGCGTCTTAAAAACATTTAGCGAGGCAGCCTCCACCACTTCAACGGGCAGAGAATTCCAGAGATTCACCACCCTTTGAGTGAAGAAGTTCCTCCTCAACTCCGTTTTAAACCGCCCCCCTTTTATCTTGAGGCTGTGCCCCCTAGTCCTACTGTCTTTTTTGAGCGGGAAGAGTCTCTCCACCTCTATCCTATCCATCCCATTCATCATCTTATACGTCTCAATGAGATCTCCCCTCATTCTTCTAAACTCTAACGAGTACAAGCCCAGTTTATTCAGCCTCTCCTCATAGCTCAACCCCCTCAACTCCGGTATCAGCCTAGTAAACCTCCTCTGCACTCCCTCCAAGGCCAAAATATCTTTGCGCAGGTGCGGCGCCCAAAACTGCACACAGTACTCCAGCTGCGGCCTCACCAATGCCCTATACAGCTGCAGCAAGACCTCCCTACTTTTATATTCAATCCCCCTCGGTATGAAGGCCAGCATCCCATTCGCCTTCCTGACCACCTGCTGCACCTGCAAGCTGGGTTTTTGCGACTCATGCACAAGGACCCCGAGGTCCCTCTGCACCGTCGCCTGCTGCAGTTTTTCGCCCCGTAAGTAATAGTCCTTCCTACCATTCTTCCTACCAAAGTGGACCACCTCACACTTGCCAACATTAAATTCCATTTGCCATTTCCTGGCCCATTCGCCCAGCCTATCTAGATCCTTCTGCAGACTCTCCACACCCTCCGCACAATTTGCCGTTCCCCCAATCTTGGTGTCATCAGCAAATTTCGACACTCTACACTCGGTTCCCTCCTCCAGATCATCTATATAAATGGTAAAAAGCTGAGGCCCCAGCACTGACCCCTGGGGCACTCCACTAGTCACCATCCGCCAATCCGAATAGCACCCGTTGACCCCCACTCTCTGCTATTAGTATATCAATGAAGGGATATTTATGCATTTATATGAAATTTCTTTTATTTACTACATGATATTATAAGCAATTCATTCAAGTCTTATTCCACACAATGCATATACTTCGTTCTTTCAATGATATAAGTTTTTGAAGTTGACAAATGGAGCATTAAGCATTGGCAAGAATTTTCCCATTCTGTCGGCCACAGGAATTTTGGCAGGCAGGGCAGAAAATTCAGCAAGGCATTTAAAGATCCATTGATCTCAGGTGAAAATTTCTGGTCTTGGGATGTGCACGGCTGGAAAATCCTGCTCATTTTGTCCAATTTCTCAGCTGCTCAAGATAAAGAAATGTCTTTTTTTAAAAGTGTACTACCATTAATCTTTAATTGATTGGTAAGCAGTGAGTGGAAAGGGAGCTCCTGCTTGATGTTCACAGTCAAAGGGTTCAGTTGCATATGATCGGTTCATGGGCAACTCACAATTTGGGGAGTGTGGGCAAATTCTCCCGTTCCGCCTGCCATGGGAGTCATAGCGTGTGAGGGGCGGACCATGGAAAGGCCATAGAATCATAGAATCTACAGTGCACAAGGAGGCCATTGCCCATTGAGCCTGCACTGACAACAATACCACCCAGGCCCTGTCTTATCCCCAAATATTTACCCTCTTAATCCCTGTGGCATTAAGGGATAATTTGTCATGGCCAATCAACCTATCCTGGACTGTGGGAGGAGACTGGAACACCCAGAGAAAACCCATGTAGACACTGGGAGAATGTGCAAACTCCACACAGACAGCCACCTGAGTCCAGAATTGAACCCGGGTCCCTGGCACTGCGAGGCAGCAGTGTTAACCACTGTGCTGCCATGCCTTTGACCTCGGGTGTGATTTTCGGGTTTTGGGGTGAGTGCAGCCGGAAAACCTCACCCTTGTTGTCCGGTCTGTGGAATGAAGTTGGAGTTACAAAACTTTAAGACAGGGAAGAGGCACTCTCTCCAAAGAGATGAAAGAACAAGGAGGTGGTTACAGGATCAGCATTCATAATCCTCAGGCCTCACAGAATTGTGAGATTACGTATGCTGTTTTCAAAGTACTCAGTAGTAGCCCCTTTAAGGACCACCAATTAGGATATTCTGCACCAGCAGAGCACACAGTGGCCCCTCCATCTATTGGAACCTGAAAAGTACATTGGATGTATATAACACAGTTCGAGAATTCCTGACAAAGTCACTTCTTGTTAAATTTAGTATTGATATTTCTAAGAATTTAACTACACCATTAACTAAAACAAAAAAAAATCAACAATCCAACAATAACAATCTTGTAGGTTCACAACTATCAGTCAAACAATATGTCTTTATGTGTTAATGTTAAGTTTTATGTGAATTTAAATAATCTTTAAACTTACATCTTTAGCCTTCAATCGAAATGAAAGTACATACTTACCCATTAACCCTCTTGTTAAGTTCTGTAATTTCAAAAAGCAGCACATGCTAAAAGAACCACAATTAAATACAACAGATAAGAATGGGGATGAAATTAAAATTGAGTATTATGGTGTATTCTTAGCATAATACTAATTATTGAATGTAATTATGATGCAATGCATTTTTAATGTGGGCTATTATCATATATGAGCCATCTGAATATTGTCGTGTGATGTTCTCTTACAAGATAATATTTTATCGTGCTGCTTAATGACCTAAAAGTGACCTTGGAAGTAAACGTAGAAGAGAGAAAGCACCTCTTGATGTGTGAGTGAAGGTACATTAATGATATAGGAGCAAATATTCTTTGCTTAACATCCAGCTGGACTCTGAAGGATGGACATAATGCATGGAGGAATTGACGGTTCTGTTCCCATTCTTCACTTGAGGAAGAGGCAGAAAAATGTGGGGCAGAATTTTCCATTTTCATGATGTGTTTCCCACTGTTCGGAGCGACAAGCATTTGTGCTGAATTCACATTTGGAAGCTAATTAATTATGCATACGCGAAGGTCTGGGTGCCAAATTTTAACATCACCGAATCTACAAATTCACTCTTGCCAGCTCAGCTATCTTCAGGAGATGTCTTGAGATGGCTGCACATGGAAAGAAGATTTCACTGAAGTTTAGCTACAACTCCCTAGTTGCTTTGATAAGAGGATTGCACCAATAGTGGTATGTCTATTACCCCAGGGAAGGCTCCAAGAAGCCTATCAACCTCATCTCACAGGCCTGGGAGATAGTTGCAAAGGAAGATTAGCTCGTTGGGCACCTGACCCAGGAACGCCATCCATTGCAAGAAGAGGATGAATGATTTTATCCATTCCTCCAGCGTAAGTTGCCCTTCTGCTCACTCCAAACTGTACTGGAGAGAAGCCTGAGAAATCTAGCAGCCTGGTTAGCTTCATTGAGTGTGAACTTCATATAATGATAAGCCTCATTGTAGGGGGCACCTGTCACCTCCTCTATACACTGACGTGTTGAGGACCGAGAGAT
Source organism: Carcharhinus amblyrhynchos (assembly GCF_965287045.1). Lineage (NCBI taxonomy): Eukaryota > Metazoa > Chordata > Chondrichthyes > Carcharhiniformes > Carcharhinidae > Carcharhinus > Carcharhinus amblyrhynchos. The sequence continues at coordinate 93,001,278 of NC_137324.1, read as the reverse complement.
GCATCACAGGCAAAGAAATTGAATGCAGCCATGCCCTACAGGGTCACTGGTGAGGTTGTGCTCACATTCCACAGGGCATTAGATCCACCCACAGAATGCGGCAGATATGATCCACCACATCTCTGGACAAGCACAGGTGTGAGTGGCATTTTCTTTCACTCATCTCCAGACAGGAAAGCCTTCTTCAAAAGACCCTTGGTCATTTGAATTGTCGCCATGGGATGGGGCTAATTTCCTAATCTTTTGACTCCTACTGGGGCTCCCCTGGACCTTAAGTGAAGCTTCCTTTGCACTAGATGGCACTGCTCCATTGGATCTGTGTCATCAAGAAGGAAGGATTGAGCCCAGGTTCCATTATTCAATCCTCCTTTCTCCATGGACTGATAGATGCAACAGGTTCATGAATAGTGGGCAATGCTTCCACTCACTAACAGAAAGCCACTGTCATGCCTGAGAGTTGCAACTCTGCTAACAGCTTGTCATTGGTACAGCTTGTAGCTGAGGCACAAATTCACAGCTTCTCTCAGCTGTGTCTCTATTTCAATGCTGTGACTCTAAGAGGTTTGAGGGTGCCCCTTAGTCCAGCCCTGGTCTCCTCCTACATGGCCTCATACCCCTCCAGTACAGATTCTTTTTCATTTATTTTTCAAACTGCGCGATTATTTATTGTATTCAAGAATAATTTTGAACTTTTACCCTGTCAGTGTTTGGGCTCCTACAATTTTTCTGGATAATCACAATGTGCAGGTAGATCTGCCTCTAGTTAGTCTCCTGCGTCCCTCAGTAACCCCAGACCATTGTCATTGTGATGGACATTCCAACCCTCCTGGCTGAAACCATCACTGTTAACATCGCTATGCGCAATGTGGACCTCACCTCTTACCATCTTAAGGCTCCATAGAGAAGAGCCCATCAATTAATTATGCTTTCTCATGTGATGATATGATGGCATTGTCACTGAAAAGGTCACGTGACATAAGTGTGGGAGTTCTTACCAGAGTGTGGGGGCAGAATGCAAGCATGTAATAGTTGCTCAGCTAATGAATAAAATTTGTTTGTTCTAAGTCTTTGGTTGTCAGTCTTTGGGAATCCAGTAACTTTACACAACGCTTTTTGAAAGTCAAATCAATGCCTTGAAAGACAATGTCTACTGGATTTCCGAGATGCGCTATGCTGGTAAGAACATAAGAACATAAGAAATAGGAGCAGGAGTAGGCCATCCAGCCCTTCGAGCCTGCCCCGCCATTCAATAAGATCATGGCTGATCTGTCGTGGCTCAGTTCCACATTCCCGCCCTCTCCCCATAACCCTTAATCCCCTCGCTTATCAAAAACCCATCAACCCGCGTCTTAAAAATATTGAGCGAGGTAGCCTCCACCACTTCAACGGGCAGAGAATTCCAGAGATTCACCACCCTTTGAGTGAAGAAGTTCCTCCTCAACTCCGTTCTAAACCGCCCCCCCTTTATCTTGAGGCTATGCCCCCTAGTCCTACTGTCCTTTCTGAGCAGGAAGAGCCTGTCCACCTCTATCCTATCCATCCCATTCATCATCTTATATGTCTCAATGAGATCTCCCCTCATTCTTCTAAACTCTAACGAGTACAAGCCTAGTTTATTCAGCCTCTCGTCATAGCTCAACCCCCTGAACTCCAGCATCAGCCTAGTAACCCTCCTCTGCACTCCCTCCAAGGCCAAAATATCCTTGCGTAAGTATGGCGACCAAAACTGCACACAGTACTCCAGCTGCGGCCTCACCAATGCCCTGTACAGCTGCAGCAACTTCTTCAACTGGTAACTTCTTCAAAAAATGCAGTCAAATTAATAAGCCAGAGCTTCCTTGTTATGAATATAAAAGCAAAATACTGTGGATGTTGGAAATCTGAAATAAAACAGGAAATGCTGAAGGGAATTGCTTGATAGAGCAGACGCAGCACGGTTTCATTAAAGGGAAGTCGTGTCTGACAAATTTACTGGAGTTCTATGAGGATGTGTCTAGGGCGGTGGATAGAGGAGAGCTGGTGGATGTGGTCTTTCTAGGTTTTCAGAAGGCGTTTGACAAAGTACCTCACAAGAGGTCATTGCAGAAGGTCGAGGGACATGGAGTTGGGGGTAGGGTGTTAGCATGGATAGAGGATTGCTTGTCAAATAGGAGGCAGAGAGTGGGGGTCAACGGGTGCTATTCGGATTGGCGGATGGTGACTAGTGGAGTGCCCCAGGGGTCGGTGCTGGGGCCTCAGCTTTTCACCATTTATATAGGTGATCTGGAGGAGGGAACCGAGTGTAGGGTGTCGAAATTTGCTGATGACACCAAGACTGGGGGAACGGCAAATTGTGCGGAGGGTGTGGAGAGTCTGCAGAAGGATCTAGATAGGCTGGGCGAATGGGCCAGGAAATGGCAAATGGAATTTAATGTTGGCAAGTGTGAGGTGGTCCACTTTGGTAGGAAGAATGGTAGGAAGGACTATTACTTACGGGGCGAAAAACTGCAGCAGGTGACGGTGCAGAGGGACCTTGGGGTCCTTGTGCATGAGTCGCAAAAACCCAGCTTGCAGGTGCAGCAGGTGGTCAGGAAAGTGAATGGGATGCTGGCCTTCATAGCGAGGGGGATTGAATATAAAAGTAGGGAGGTCTTGCTGCAGCTGTATAGGGCATTGGTGAGGCCGCAGCTGGAGTACTGTGTGCAGTTTTGGGCGCCGCACCTGCGCAAAGATATTTTGGCCTTGGAGGGAGTGCAGAGGAGGTTTACTAGGCTGATACCGGAGTTGAGGGGGTTGAGCTATGAGGAGAGGCTGAATAAACTGGGCTTGTACTCGTTAGAGTTTAGAAGAATGAGGGGAGATCTCAGTGAGACGTATAAGATGATGAATGGGATGGATAGGATAGAGGTGGAGAGACTCTTCCCGCTCAAAAAAGACAGTAGGACTAGGGGGCACAGCCTCAAGATAAAGGGGGGGTGGTTTAGAACGGAGTTGAGGAGGAACTTCTTCACTCAAAGGGTGGTGAATCTCTGGAATTCTCTGCCCGTTGAAGTGGTGGAGGCTGCCTCGCTAAATATTTTTAAGAAGCGGGTTGATGGGTTTTTGATAAGAGAGGGGATTAAGGGTTATGGGGAGAGGGCGGGAAAGTGGAACTGAGCCACGACAGATCAGCCACGATCTTATTGAATGGCGGGGCAGGCTCGAAGGGCTAGATGGCCTACTCCTGCTCCTATTTCTTATGTTCTTATGTTCTTAACTCAACAGAACTGTAGAAGGGTCATCGGACTTGAAACTTTAACTGTGTTTCTCTCACAGATGCTGCCAGAACTGCAGAGTTAATCCAGCATTTTCTGTTTTTATTCCTTTTTATGAATGCCTATTAGATGTCTATGATATCTTTCACAATCTTATAGTTCGATGAAACATTGTTATAAACTTCAGTGGTTGCATGATTGCTTTAAGAGTCGATCACATGATTTTATGGTGATGTCATTGGAGTGTTTCACAGGCTCCTGCTTTAGTTTCATTTTCTACTCTGTAGAGCAACTCCTATTGTTATTTTCAATGTACATGTGTACCTCTGCTCCCTGAACCCTCCATTTTAAAAAATTTTTGTTTAAAACCCACAACCCCTAACATAGTAAGGACATTACAAATATCTCTAATGATTTCCTCCAGCATCTTCCCTATTACTGAAATACAGTTAATGTGTCTCAAATTACCCAGATGCATCTTATCCATTTATTAATATTCATCTAGTTTAATATTAATAGTTTTATTGTTAGCAGCATAATTATTTCTGTCTGGCTGTATAAACTTAACAATCCTTTCTGCAATATTCTTGTGAAAATTCTTGATGTTTTTGTGTTAGGAATGAAGAAAAAGGTGTTGTTGCACTGCTATCATCCTAAAGTAATTGCCAACTAGGGTGTCCTCCATGAGGGAACAAAAATGAAATGGTAATTAACCTATCAGTTCGGATTTTGTAACATTACCTATATCTCAGCTACTCACATATGCTCAGGCTAAACTGTGAGGTAGGCATCAGATTTTCTCAACATTGAAGAGGTGTCCAAATGAGTATAAAAATAATGAAAACACAAGGCAAAATATTTGAGTCTTTTTTAAAAATTGAATCAGAGAAACTTGGATGAGCCTTATCAGAAGGGATAAGTTCTGCAAACATCTTTTTCTTCAAAGAAGTCAGACTGTGAATGCAGTACCACATAGCATAAGTTCAAAAGACAAATAAATATTTAGCTGCATAACGTTTATATGAGGCATATGCCACTGGGAATGTAGAAATATTAACATTGGCACATTTTTTTACCTATATCTCAGCTACTCACATATGCTCAGGCTAAACTGTGAGGTAGGCATCAGATTTTCTCAACATTGAAGAGGTGTCCAAATGAGTCTAAAAATAATGAAAACACAAGGCAAAGTATTTGAGTCTTTTTTTAAAAATTGAATCAGAGAAACTTGGATGAGCCTTATCAGAAGGGATAAGTTCTGCAAACATTTTTTTCTTCAAAGAAGTCAGACTGTGAATGCAGTACCACATAACTTAAGTTCAAAAGACAAATAAGTATTTAGCTGCATAATGTTTATATGAGGCATATGCCACTGGGAACGTAGAAATATTAACATTGGCACTTTTTTTTTACAGAACAATATGTTACGAACAAATGAATTAGAAGCAGGATAAGGCCACTCAGCCCCTTGAACCTGCTCCGCCAGTCAATGAGGTCATGACTGATATGGCGTTAACCTCAACTTCACATTGTTGCCTACCCTCAATATCCTTTCACACCCTTGCTTATCAAGAATCTATCTACCATGAAGATATTCAAAGACACTGCTTCACCCATCTTTTGAGGAAGAGAATTTCAAAGTCTTAAACCATTTGAGGGGATGCTTTCCCCTGTCATCTATGTGCTAAATAGGCAACCTGTTATTTTGAAACATAGGGTTTTCTGGCCATTCCAGCTGGTGGGTCCCATTGACAGCAACATCTGCCACAGCTTCCCTGGCTGTGGAAGGTACTAACAACAGGAAACCCTGTTGACAGCAGCAGGACCAGAACATCCTGCCATTGGCCAATAGCAGGCCACCTCTGCCACCACAAAACATGCCACAATATGTGTGGAAAATACCATCCAGTGAGTTCTAGATTCTCCCCACAAGGGGAAATATCCTATCCACGTCAAATCTGTCAAGTCCCCTCAGGATCTTATATGTTTCATCAAGTCACCTCTTACTCTTCTAAACTCCAGTGGACCCAAGCTTAGCTGGTCCTCCCCTTCCTCATTGGTCACACCACCCATTTCAGATCTTAATGTAATAAACCTTCTCTGAACTGCTTCTCATGCATTTACATGTTTCCTTAAATATGGAGACCAATAATGTATGCATTAGTCCAGATGTGGTCTTGTTGAGTGGAACTTTCCACTTTCTGCACACAAAGTGAGGTGAGAAAACCAGCCTGCAATTCACTGACTATACAGCCAGCTTTGCTTGCCACATTATGCAGCTTTCAGTGCAAAAGAAAAATTCATGTGTGGCCCACACCGTAAGGCTAGCAGGACAGGGTTGGAAAAAGTCGGCAACACTGGGATCTGAGATTAGGGTGCCCTTTCGATTTCCAGTAAAGAAAAGCAGGAACCTAGTAATGCCCCCACACATGTTAAGACCCTGCCCCCTCCACAAACAAGGGAATATTCTGAAATATCCCTGAACCTAATTTGTCAGTTTATTTTTACTAGCTCTGCTTTCACGCCCTCATGATTGCCCTTATTTTAGTTTAAAATACCAGCTTTAGACCCACTTTTCTCATCGTTAATGTTCTCAACTCATTTTAATATTTACTTCTGAGATGAATAAGGCAAAAAGTAATGCTGCCCTTTTGGTCTTACATTAACATTTCCAAGGTTTCAGTGGACTTCTGCTCATTGCTTTTCCTGTATTTGTATTCTGATGACTCCAAGTTGTTTTTCCTTCTTTTTAATTGGTATTCTTCGCAAGAGAAGCTACATGTTGAAGGATTATTTTGCTTTCTTAATGTTGATCCCTTTGTTATGTTTGAATTTTTGATTGGTATCTATTTTTATTAATTTTGCTTGACTATGTTTACTATGCATTTTATGGTTAAATGTAATATTGAAGAATGCACTTCAATATTCATTGCAAACATCCCCAATATCACCACACTGGCCATGATCTATTACAATGCTCAGCCTTTGTTTCATACCATGTGCCAGGGGATCATTTATGGATGGTTTGTACCTTTGTGCATCAGAAACTGATGAAGTAGAACATGTATGATGCACATTTACATTTTCATTGCTCATAACACTTCTTGAATTACAAATTATGAGGCATTTCCAAGCCAGTTGCTCCTTGAAGGACAATATTATCCAATTATCAGACATGAGCCATATATATTTCCTGCTAGGTTTGCTCCAATGCATTTTTATATACTCTGCTTCCAAAATGATACTTCCAGTGAACTAATTGAAAATTGATCTAATTGGTTGGAAAAAGGAGTAGAAATACACACCAGTCTGACCCTATCCAAAGTCAACTCATCCCAAGCGTTATTTATAATTTATACGTGTACTTCCTTAATGTCACAGAGTAATAATTACATATACCTTATCAATTGAAGGATATATTCTTCAAAATTGTTATTCTAAAATCATTTGTCATTTTCCAGCAATGCTGTGCAGATTCTCACACTCTACTTGCCTTTCTGAAAAGTGTCCTGTTTTTTAAATTCAGTGAATACTTCAGTGCTTTCCGTATCTCAATAATGTAGGAACTATATTCTTCAGCTTTTGGAATATAATTTATAAATTATGGCAGCTGACTATTCCAGCTTCCTCTATGTTTTGAGACACCTGTATTAGCATCAATGGGATGTTCCCCAAAACTCCCTTTAAGAGTTTTTATGGAAGCAAGTTTGTGGTGGTTGACCAACCTGTGATCTTATTGAATGGCGGAGCAGGCTCAAGGGGCTGAGTGGTCTTATCCTGCTCCTAATTCACATGGGCCCCGATGTTAAGCACTTTTAATATTGGAGGTCTTTAGGTTTTAGCCTTGATTCATTTTAACACCAGAGGGACAGCTTTCCTGGTGGCTGAAAGGAGGTGTGGGGAGGTGGGGAGAGGATAGATAGCTGGATTTAAGAAATATGTGCCTTTCTTGCACTGCTTGCACACTCGGACGTGGAGTACTCAGTTCTGATGCCTCAAACAAACCTCTTAATTTTCCTGTGATTGGATCCCCTTGATCACATTCACACACTCACGCTGCCCCGGGATTGGGTCTGACCACCTCGTTTGCTGCTACACACACTCTGCACCTTTCCAGCACCCAATGATGTCTTTGGATATATCTATTCCTCAATATTCCACCCCACTCCACACTGATGGCACCGCCCCATCCACGTCATGATCCCTCCCTCCCTTGCTCTTTTTCCCTGTTTCCTGGCTATGCTGGACGGTGCTGCAGGCTATCTGGCCAGAGAGCCTCTCAGCCTGGCTGGCTGCTGCTTTGAGATGAAGTCCCTAAGGTTTAGTCAGCTGTTAAATTCACAATTTCTCCATGTTTTTATTACTGTTTCTAAGTTAGATGCAGTTCAGTAAAAAACATCAACAGCAACAAAAGAGAATGTGAGATTAATTTTCGCATTTCACAGATCAAACAACAGGAGCCTCTTAATTTGAAAGTGTGGCTTCATTGTTCCCAGTTTGGGATAAGTCGATGGACACGACTGGATAAATTGGGTTTGCATTTATTATTGAAAGCTGCACGCAATGCTGCAATCACAGCCAATAAAATTCATAACTAGACCCGTTTTACAAGGTTCTATAACACAACAAGTGTTGAGTAAGGCATTTTAAAGCCATGTAAAAGGTATAAATACTTCATTTCATACAGAATAACATCTTAATGTACAAGCAGGTGACCTACTTGTTAGAGAGTTACACCATATACATAATTAAGGCTGACAACACTACACATGCTTTTCATGCTTAATTCAGCTGGCGAATGTGTGTGAGAGCAGGAGACAGTCTAGCACAGTTTGATAACACAGTTTCTGTCATTTGATAGTGCTGTGGGTTGTCATCACTCTGAAATACCTGCTTCCTTTCTCTTACTATGGCTGGAATCTCCACTTGCAGCAGGAAACTTGGAGAATGGAGAATGTTAATTTGGCGGGAGGTCAAAAATCAATTTCCGAATGGTTGAATGAGCTTTGCAGTTAAGTTATAGAATGTTAGAATCCTTACAGTACAGAAGGAGGCTATTCAGCCCATCCAGCCTGTACCGGCCACCATCTCACCCAGGCCCTATTCCTGTAACCCCACACACATCAACCCTGCTAATCCTCTGACACTAACAATCAATTTAGCATGGCCAGTCAACCTAACCCATGCATTTTTGGACTGTGGGAGGAAACTGGAGCACTCAAAGCCAACCCACGTAGATACAGGGAGAATGTGCAAACTCCACACAGACAGTGACCCAAGGTCAGAATTGAACCTGGGTCCCTGGCGCTGTGAGGAGCAATGCTAACCTTTGTGCCACTGTGTCGCCCTTAAATCCTTGGGATTTTAAAGGTGAATTGACCTTTTTTTGTATATATTTGCATGTCTTGCATGCTCATTAAAAGGCCAACTAGAATGAAGTGTCTCCTCCAAATTAATTTCTCTAACAATGAAGGAGGGGGGCGATGGCCTGGTGATATGACAGAATCATAGAATCACAGAAACCCTACAGTGCAGAAGCAGCCATCTGGACCATGGAGTCAGAGAAAATCCACACAGACACGGGGAGAATGTGTTGTAAGATGCAGCAAATCCATCATTTGGATGAACTCCATTGGATACATGCTGATTATATTAAACTTGACACAACATGGCCAATTTCAAGTGGAACAACAGACATTTTAAAGACAGTATTGTTTGAAAATGTTACATTCAAGCAAAATGGCTGCAAGCCAGACATCGGAATATCCAACACCACCAGATTCTCCAAGGAGTGAACAAAAGGAGCCATGAGTTATGGCGAAGCTTTCTGATAAGATTATGCAGTGGGATGGCAATAGCCCTGACCAACTACAGGAGAGACAATAGAAATGGTAATGAGTTTTACCCCAGTTTTATAGAATAATGCCTCCACTAATGGGAAAACATGTAGCAGTTCCTGGAAACCACCTTGAGACACTTAGTAGCCTATCAGATAACGCCTAAAACAGTTTGGGCTCTTTGTCATTGAAACTGACCAAATCAGTTTCGTCCTGTAAGCACTTTGCACCCCATTGTTTTGAAACTGACTGATGGGAGGAGTCAGCCAATTTGATTAAGGAACTGCCTTTCAAAATAATATCGAACTCTGGCCAAGAGGCACACAAAGAGGAGCAGTTGTTGACCTTTCAGCAGTCAATTTGGAAAGGAGTTCTGTGAAGTTCAGGGCAAGAGAGTTGTGAAGTCGTGAAGGAGTGAATTCAGGTGTCCAGCCAGACAACTACTTTGTGGCAGAGGAAAAACAAGGAAGATGCAGAAGCAAGGACCTTTGCTTTTGAAACGATCAGAGGAGTGGTGACTATATTCTCTCAGCCTTCAGAGATCCCCCTATTAGGTAAAGGTTTAGGAGGGGGTCTGGGATTCTTCTTGTTTTTGTGTAAATTGTGTAAATCATGTAATGCTAAGAATTTACGTTGTGCCGTTACAGGTTTTTTTCCATCGCATAGTATTGTAGTGTTTATGTTTTATTGACTGAGTTTGGTTGGGGTTGTTCTTGAATAAGTTATTTTTAAATTAACTTTGACTGGACTCTCTCTGTCTCGTCATCCATCTTGGTGAGTCACTAAAAAGCCGGAACATAATTCTAGGACACAGAGCTGTAATGGGACTGAGCACTTCGAAAGTGCTCCCTCAAGGGCATCTACTGGTCAGGAATAGCATGGTGCCTCTCTCTCTCTCCTGTGAAGCTATCCCAGTGTGGCATTTCTGGGTTATATTTTATTACCTATAAGAAAGAGAGACACACAGTCATAGGTGGCAGCCAAAGGTAACTCGTGTGGCATAAGGGTGAACTCACTGGTCAGGAGTAAACAGTGAGTCTTTCTCTCTCTCTCTTGTGAAGTTGTCCCGGCATGGCACTCCTGGGTTGTGGATTGAACACAACCAGGAGAGAGAAACCCACAGTTATCAGTGGCATCTGAGATCAGTCTGTTTGGAGAGTAAAAAAGTCTTCACAGTATAAACTCCACACCCAAGGCCAGAATTGAACCTGGACCTGTGAGGCAGCAGTGCTAACCACTGTGCCATCATGTCACCCACTATTTAAATTAAGGTTAAATCTGAAGTGACCAGGAAATGTGTGATTAACAAACAAAAGTTGGGTTATTGAGACATCCATGCTGTGTAGGTATATCAAAATTTCAAAGTGTTGAGACACACGCCCTCCCAACACAATGAAAAGATCATGGATGCTTCATATTTACGTTATGGTAAAGTAATAATTGGAATCATTTGATCAATACTCTTCAATTCACTAATCACAATCAAGTAAGTGTCCATCTGCCTGTAGAGAATACAATTAACTATAGATAAATGTACTCCCTTTGAAAAATGGAGGAACTGCAGCATTAGATAAAGTTGGAACAAGGCCTTCTGAAATGATTCAGTAACAAATGGTGCATTCAATTACAATTATAGCTAGACTATTAATCCAGAAACTCAGCTAATGTTCAGGGGACATGGGTTTGAATCCCCTCCTGAGTGCACCCCAGTCGGTGATTAAAAAGCAGAATGTCCTGCTATCGGAAAAATATTGAGAAAATTAAGTAGCTGCCACATATTCATGTCCCATCTGCTGCTGAGTCCTGTGCGACATCCTATGTGCTCCATAGAATCATAAAGCCAAACTTACACTGCCTGGTGCCTTTAGGAGTGTCACTTTGCAATGAGTAGATGGTGCCACTTTGGTGGAGCACAGCAAGTCATTCATTCTTTTTCCACACTGGTGTGCAGTTTTCCTGTAAACCCCATGGGCTATGACTTCCATTGTGACAGCCTTCCGGGCCACCATGGTCAGATGGGAGGGGGTCCTGCTTCTCTCTCTGGGAAACAGGAGACCCTACCTTTCCTGAATGGCTTGAAGGAGAATCCGCAGGGAAGCATCACTATACACCAGAGCCTGTTCTGACACATCACAGGGCATTCACAATCCTGAGCCCTTGGCTTTCAGTGAGTGAATGAGTAACAGTGTTCCCTTTAAATAAGGCACCAGGCCTTTGACCCCATGAGGTAAAAGTGGAAATGCGACTTCTTGCCTGCCCTCATGGCAAGATTCGCCAACTCCTTGTTCAGTCATATATAATGAAATGACCAGCTCAAAATCGCAAGGGGCCAACTATCCCATTCTTGAAAGGAAATCATTCTCATTTTCTTTCCTGCCGCCAAACTTTGACTTCCAAGCAGAGGAATGGACATATTGAGAACAAATGAATCAATTCCAGTTCTCATAATGAAGTTGTCAGTGGATTAGCCCTTTCAATTCCTGTCACCTTTAATGTTGATTAGCATTACACTTACATTTAGCAATCACTTTCTTTTGAAACAGCTCCTTACCAACCATGGTTTCTAGGATTGGAGCTTGAAAGTCATGAAATGAAACTCTAATTGCTGCCTATTTGCCATTTAGAGGAGTACAATTCATATGGTCACCATTGCTTGATGGTCCAGGAAAATATGCTGGGCATTGACCTGTGCTTCAGATAAAAGATGGCCAGTAGTATGCTGCTCCTCAGGGGGGTGGAGAGCTGGGGAGTGAGGGAGGTGGGAGTGTGAGGGGGTGTGGAACAGCAGTATTGTGCCCAGTGAAGCATGAAAAGTATATATTTTGGGGTGATTGTCTGCCTTTTTGAGGGCAATAATATTCTAGTTCACCTTACCACTCAACTACCAAAGTGTATGGTAAGCTCACCACAAGATTGACGATCATTCAATATTTAACATTCTTATTTTCGGCATTTTCTACTCATGAATATGCTATTATACCCGATAGCTGTCTCCTTGGGAAGCCAATCAGTGGATCGAACTCTTTAGACCTTAGGCATTTTGAAATGCTCGATTTATTATGAGTTTTGGATTTACCTTTCTTCTATGAAATTTCAGCTTCACATTAAGCTTGATTTATTGCATTGAAGGACAAATATATTCTGAACTGTGATGCACGTTTTAGTTGTAAAGCTGATAGTTTTACAGCCCTGGCTATTGAATGTGCAGATTTTTAATTTTATCCAGGGCTGTGATAGTGACTCATGTAATTTTCTGGGAAGAGGAGAATTATATTATAAATGAGATAGTATATCAAAATCACAAGGGAAATACAGAGAGGTAAAAACAAGAGACACAAAGAGAGTGAGCGATGACAGAAGAAAATAGTTCTGGCCTCTTGTCCATCCTTAGTTTTATTTGTTCCAGCATTGGTGGCCATGCTTTCAGTTGCCTAGGCTCAAGTTCTGAAATCCCCTCCCTACAACTCCCCAACTTTTTACTTTGCTTTCTGCCTTTTAGACAAGTTTTAAAATCTACCACTTTGACCAAGTTTTTGGTTATCTGACCTGACTTGCAGCTCCATTAACATTCAAGAAGCTCAACACCATCCAGGACAAAGCAACTCGCTTGATTGGCTCTGCATTCACTACCTTAATCATCCACTCTCTCCACCACCAGTTGTAGCAGTGTATCATTTACAAACTGCACTGCAGCAATTCATCAAGACTCCCTAGGCAGGACTGTTCAAACCCGTGATCTCTACCGTATTACCAGAAGGACAAGGGCAGCAGATGTATGGGAGCACCACCACCTGCAAATTTCCCTCCAAGTCACTCACCATTCTGACTTGGAACTATATCGCCATTTCTCCACTGTCGCTGGGTCAAGATCCTGAGACTCCCTTTCAACAACCTGTGAGTGTTCCTACAAACACATAGACCGCAGCAATTTAAAAAGGTGGCTCACCTTCTTAAGGATAAATAGGGATAGGCAATAAATGTTGGCTTGGCCGGCGATGCCCACAACCCACAAACCACACTAAATTAAAAGGTAAAACACAAGACAGATGTGAACAGTCATGTTTTGAAATCGGAAAAGAGTGAAGCACACAGGGAGGATTTAGGAAGGGATTTTTTAGCAGAGAAAGAAAAACACAAATTAGTCCAAGTGCGGAAGAAAAAGGGTGTTAGCAAAGGATAGACTGAATTTATAGTGGAGCGTGGCCACAGGGGGATTACAAAGGTGTGGCACAGGATTTCAGTAATAGTAATTCTTTAAGTTCATGGATCATGAAATGTTCGCTGCTGAGTTAAACCCCTCAGAAAGTGTAACTTCGAGATAACACCACCTAAATGAACATTAACATCATGTTTGCTGTTTACAGCTGGTGCTAAATTAGTATACAAATTACTGATCCCGGTAAAAAGTGAGATGAAATATTGTAATAGTAATAATAAAGGTAATGGTGGCACTATTAAATTCGTAAACCATGCAAGGAATATTAATTAAAGTTTTTACGCAGCTAGTGGTTGGCATGTGGAATGCGTTGTCTGGGAGTTTGGTCAAGATGAATTCAATTCTGGCTCTCATGGAGGAATTGAAAAGCAGCTGAAGAAAAAAATTCTTGGAAAACAGGAAAGTGGATGAAAGTAGGACTAGCTGAGTTGCTCTTCTAGAGAGACAGAATGGTCATGATAGGCTGAATGACCACCTTTTCTTCTGTACCCATTCATTGGCCCCATTGTGGTGGGGGTAAGGCCAGAAAATGCAGCAAGTGGGAACTCCCACCCTCTGAATCTTTGATTCCACTAATAGTTTTGGAAGTCTTTCACTTCTTTTACCCATTTACTTTTGGGTAAGATATTTAAGTCTAATATTATGTTATTAGATGTGTCAGATTGTGGCCTGCCTCTGAAATGTATACCATCAACCAGTTCAGATTACAAACCAGTTGAATAAACACATCAACTAGAAAATGAATAATACCATTATGTTAATTAACTAATTAATTGCTATAATTATCAAAGATGGAGTCGGAACAGGGATTTGCAAACAAGAACTGTGTAAGCATTAAACATTAATGAGTACTCCAAATACATAATAAGTACAGTTAACTGATAGAGATACAGTGCCCTATTTTACCATTGCGTCACACCCGTTTTCGTGTGACGCGATCAGCACTTGTGTCCGCGCAGATGGCCACTTCATCGAAACCTGGGAACAGCTGCGATCTACCAAAATGGGCACAGCGGTGATTTAAATGTATTTGCCTGTATTTCAACTGCCCGCCCAACATTATCAGCATTTTTTCCTGTACCAGCACGTCAGCCAATCAGGAATCGCGCCAAGATGAACCTGCTGAATAAAAGTCCGAATTGGGCACTGCAGCTGCTGAAGAGCGAGGTCAGAGCTTCCAATGGCTCTCTGACTCAGATTGGTGCTGCGGAGGAAGGAGGGAGAGGAAGTGGGTCAGATCATTCTCTGGCTGGGGGGAAAGGTAGAGAGGTCAAATCGTTGTCTGGCTGGTGGGGGAGGAGAAGGAGGCGGGACAGATGTATCTCTGGTGGGGAGGGTGGGGGGGGTGGGGTAGGGAAGCCCGATCATTGTGTGGTGGTGGGGGGTGGGGGGGGGTGGGCTGATCGTTCTCTGGTGATGGGGGGAGGAGGAGGATGTGGGTCAGATGAGGGGGGAGGGGTGAGGCCAGACCATTCTCTGGTGGGGGGAATGAATGAGGCCCAATCGTTCTCAGAGGGGGAGGCAGTGAGGCTAGATCATCTCTGGGGTTGGGGGGGGGGTGCGGTAGTGAGGCCAGATTATTCTCTTGGGGGGGAGGGGGAGTGAGGCCAGACCACTCTCTGAGGGTGGTGAGAGGAGGGAGGTGGGTAAGATATATCCCTGGTGAAGGGGAGGCCCGATTGCTCACTGGTGGGGGGAGGTGTGTGTATGGTGGACAGATGGTTCTCCGGTGTGGGGGGCGGGTGGGGGGAGGTGGGGGGCAAGGGGGATCCTCTGCCACTCTGTGGGTGATTGGTGGGGGCAGGGGAAGGGGACGGGAGGTTGTAATCGGTCTGGGTAGCTGGGAGGT
This sequence comes from Carcharhinus amblyrhynchos, assembly GCF_965287045.1. Lineage (NCBI taxonomy): Eukaryota > Metazoa > Chordata > Chondrichthyes > Carcharhiniformes > Carcharhinidae > Carcharhinus > Carcharhinus amblyrhynchos. Next base: position 92,986,143 of record NC_137324.1, on the reverse strand, counting down.
GGGGATGGGTGAGTGGATAGTGGTGTCAATGATGTCTGTGGGGGCCACTGCTCCCTCTTTTCACTCCCGGGTTGCTTTCTCCGCTTTCTGCGGCTTGGAAGCAATCTGACCCGGACGTGTTTTTTCACATCTTTTTCTAACTGCACATGTGCAGTTTGGAGCTCCGATTGTTCCGACAGCCCCGCCCACAGCGTGATTCAGACTCGCGATTTATTTCCAGGCTAAGTGCGTACGGGGGCATCTAAAAGCAGATTTCCAAGTTGGATCTGAATTCAGCCAAGATTCAGCACTTAGAATGAAAATGGTAAAATTAGGCCCACAGACTCCGATATAGCTTAAACATGTCACAGTAACTCAGTATCATCGAGGCTCTATTTTATACAGGACAAAGTTACAATATCTAAGATTTATGTAAAATTGTGAAGTTTATTTAAGATTAGCTCTTTTGTATTCCTGGCAGGGAAATAGCTATGAATAACAAAAGTGGGATTCCCTGGCTGTTCACACTAATGGGTTTCGCCCAGCCTGCTGCAGCGAACAGAAATTTGGCTGAGCAGTGGTGGGCATGAACAGCCAGAGAAATCCATTCAAGTATGTTCAGGCACATTTACGTCTAATCAATGTAATGCTGATAAGATTCGTACAATCCATTCATTCTTGGTCAAAGTAGAATAGGTCAGAATTTCGTTCACTCATTCATCTCAGTAATTGCAAAGTAATATCTCTTTGTTCATCTGCTGTTTGCTTTGTTTTATAAAGTGTAAATCTTACATACGAATGAGACACTATTAATTGCTTGCATCTCATTGGATTTCTTAAACATTCTGAAATTTTACTCTTAACATTTTGTCAGCAGAAAAGACTCATAACTTCGTCTGAACTTGGTTTGCTCTTCAATTTTCTCTCTTTTCTAAACTTGCTTTTGCAGTTTCTCTGGTCTGTTTTCTCCTTCAAAAGCTTATTGATTTGAGTGCGAAACATTCAACTGTTTTGCATATTTAATTTTACAAAATAAACCCCCATTCTCCCATCAACTTGAAGATCCGTTTGTCAGAGAGGTTTACTTTTTAAATGTAATTTATTTTGTCAGACGCCTGAGAGGAATTTCCTTAGACCCAAGAATGGTTAATGGCTCAACTTCATAAGAAGAGTTGCCAAAACTTGCAGAGGGGTACTACCTTTGTTGGAATGACATCTTTATGGCCTTGACCTAATCGTCCTTTGAAGATTTTTTCCACTGCCTTTTGTTTATTCATTCTTTCATAGAATATGGATGCCACTGGCTAGGCCAGTGTCTGTTGCCCATCCCAAATTTACCTTGAGATGATGGTAAGTCATCATCTTGTATCACTTCAGTCCATGTAGTTTAGGTAGATCCACTGTGTTGTTTGTGCTATTTACTGAAGATTAAGAGTTGTGATATGCTATAAATGGCTGTGCTTCAATGACAGATTTATAAGCAGTTAAGAAGGGCAATGTATTTCAAAATGAATGGTAAATAGCTTTTTTTATGATTCCCATCTCAAGACTAGGATTCCCCAGTAGGTCTAGGCTTCTATGAAACGTTGCGAACCATATCGACTAAACTGGGTCTGGCTCTATCAAAATATGAGGGGGATGGTGGGATGGGGGCTGATGGCTGTGTGGGTGGTGGTGTTAAAATACCTAGCAGTGCAGGGTCACTACTTGTACTTTATCCTGCACCAGTAAAATTTGCTGGCAATGGTAATGGGGCAGGAATCCTGGAATAGGCTCCTGTCTGCCATTTTTAATGGCCAGATTCCATGAAAACCCAAGACCTATGACTATTAGTCTGTTTCTGGAACAAACTAAATGACATTTGGTTTCCAGAAATTGTCTGAATGATTGGACCATAAATCCACCAAAAGAGCATTATAGTTCAGGATAGAACTTTGAACCTAACAGGTTTCTGCCACTCTAGCTTGACTGATAGAGCTTTTCCGGGTGAGTGGAGAGTGGAACTCCCCTGGCAGTGACTCTCCGGGTTGCTCCTGGCAGGATAAGACCATAAGACATAGGAGCAGAATTAGGCCACTCGGCCTATAGAGTCTGCTCTGCCATTCAATCATGGTTGATACTTTTCTCATCCCCATTCTCCTGCCTTTTCCCCATAACTCCTAATCCCCTCGTTAATCAAGAACCAGCTATCTCTGTCTTAAAGACACTCAATGACCTGGTCTCCACAGCCTGCTGCGGCAATGAGTTCCACAGATTCACCACTCTGGCTGAAGTAATTCCTCCTCAAATCTGTTTTAAAGGATCATCCTTTAACCTGAGGTTGTGCCCTCTGGTTCTGGCTTTTCCTATTAGTGGAAACATCCTCTCAATGTCCACGCTATCCAGGCCTTAAAATATCCTGTAAGTTTCAATAGGATCCCCCCTCATCCTTCTAAACTCCAACAAGTATAGACCCAGAATCTTCAACCATTCATCATACGACAAGCTCTTCATTCCAGGGATCATTCTTGTGAACCTCCTCTGGACCCTTTCCAAGGCTAGCACATCTTTCCTTAGATACAAGGCCCAAAACTGCTCCAAATGGGATCTAACTAGAGCCTTATACAGCCTCAGAAGTACACCCCTGCTCTTGTATTCTAACCCCCTCAACATGAATACTAACATTGCATATGCCTTCCTAATTGCTGACTTAACCTGCTTGTTAACCTTTGAACATGGACTCCCAGGTTCCTTTGTGCTTCTGATTTTCTAAGTATTTCCCCATTTAGAAAATAGTCTACGCCTCCATTCCTTCCTCCAAAGTGTATAACCTCACACTTTCCCACATTGTATTCCATATGCCACTTCTTTGCCCACTCTCCTAACCTGTCCAAGTTCTTCTGCAGCCCCTCTGCTTCCTCAATACTACCTGTCCCTCTACATATCTTTGTATAATCTGCAAGCTTAGCAACAGTGCCTTCAGTTCCTTCTTCCAAAAAGTTAATGTATATTGTGAAAAGATATGGTCCCAGCACCGACCCTGAAGCACTAGACACCAGCTGCCATCCTTAAAAAGACCCCTTTATCCCCACTCTCTGCCCACTACCAATCAGCCAATCCTCTATCCATGCCAGGATCTTACCCTTAACACCATGGCCTTTAACTTATTTAATAGTCTCCTATGCGGAACCTTGTAGAGGCCTTCTGGAAATCTAAATAAATCACGTCCATTAGTTCTTCTTTGTCTAACATCCTTGTTACTTCCTCAAAGAACTCTAACAGATTTGGCAGACATGATCTCTCCTTGCCGAAGCTGTGTTGACTCAGTCCTACTTTATCATGTACTTCCAAGTACTCTGCGATCTCACCTTTAATAATGGACTCAAAAATCTTGCCAATTCTTGCCAATGTTCTCACAACTCCCACAATCTTCTGATCAAAGGAAAGAAAAGATGAACTGGGAATCTATAGATCTCAGAATTTATTATTTAAGATAAAGCTGATGTGGAGATGTCAGCGTTGGACTGGGGTAGGCAAAGTAAGAAGTCTCACACAGTCTCATCATAGGTGATGAAGGAGCAGCACTCCGAAAGCCCATGCTACCAAATAAAACTGTTGGACTTTAACCTGATGTTATGAGACTTCTTACTTAAGATAAAATTAACCAATGTTTAGACATGCGCAGTTTATTAAAGGTGAACAGCACAATTTGTTAAAAGCAAATTGGGTTTGTTAAACTGAATTCAGGTTTTTGAAGAAGCTAACTAGATAGATGCAAGAAATGCAATTGATTGATGGATTATGATGGTGTTAACAGTTATGGTCCTAGACTAAGAAATCTAGAGATTGTGAGTTCAAATGGTGTTGTAGTCAGTTGATCGGGGAGACTTGGGGTCAGGTGGTTAGTCGGGTATTCAGGAAGGTGTGGGTGAAGGAATTGGGGTATAGTTAGATCGGAGGGAGAGTGGTTGATGGATGATGGGGCAGTTGGAGGTTGTCAGTTAGGGGTAAGTGAGAAGGGGAGGTATAGACAGATGGTGATACTTGGGGGTGGATTCATAACATTTATTAGTCACAAGTAGGCTTATATTAACACTGCCATGAAGTTACTGTTAAAATTGGGTGGGTAGTTGGCGATTTAAGGAGTAATTGGGGGTTTGAGGCTAATTGGGTTGGGGATAATTCAGGGTTCAGGAGTGGTCCAGTGATGGTGTGAATAGTTGGGTGCAGTGAGGGGGCGAAGGGAGGGTCAAGGCAACAGGCAGGCAGTCAGATGAGTGAATGTCTAAAGGCTTGGCAAGCGCTTGGGGCGGGCTGCAGCAGAGTAGTTACCCAGGAGTTAGGTTTTAATTCTTTTAACTTTTCAGGGTTAACTATTCTGCTAAGTATATCCAAATCATCTGAAGTTTCCGGCTTTAACTCAAGATCTTTGGAGGTTCCAGACACAGGGTGATTGCCCATCAGAAGTCTAAGCTTCCTGGTAATTGTCACGTTGCCAGTGTGTCAGGAGTTCAGAAAGATCTCCCAGTGTACCTTGGGAGGTATCTCCGGACAAAGACCAGTTGGAAACCATTCGTTCTGAGATGATGAATCGATATATATTGGCAATGTATGTTCACTGAAATGCAGTACTAAAACTTTGTCCCATAAATGCACTTAAACCTTGATCTCTATTCTGTATAAAAAATTGAAAATGTCAACTCAGATTATATACAAATTAGCAATTAATAAAACAAAACCGAATATAAAAGCGGAATCTGTCATTCTTACCACTTTGCTATCTAATAAATTGTGCATTGAAACGTGAATAAAAGATCAAGACCACACTAAGAAGTAACTGTTGATGTAACTTATAAATGTTTAATAGCTGATGAAATAGTTCTATTATGGGCACTGAAGAAAGAGCTGAATGCAATTGCATCAAAAGCAATGGCTAGAGGAAACTTCTTGACAGAAACACATCTTACAAGCAACCTTTGACATCCACTCCACGACCGTTTGGTTTGCATAAGGATACTGCTCATTTCAACCAAGGAAGTTACTTTTTCTAGGAAAGAATAGCAGAAGGCAGTAAAGACAGTGATCAATTGATATATAAAATCTTCTGTTACTTATTGGGGTAATAACAGCATTAGAAGATGGATGCATCCTGGCCAGGAAGGATGATATCAAGGGCCAGAGATGGTATGGAAGTAAGAGAGCTGGATTCCTCTGAGCCAGAGCTGGAGAATTTCCAAACATATTATTTGCACTTTAAAGAGGCAGGTGGTCTATCACTTCTGCATCCTTGAATCTCACAGTGGCTCTGTAATTCAGAAATTCTGAGGACTTCGCAAGTGCATTGAAGGCCCTCCTTTGGCCCTTCATTACAGTCTCTTTTGTAGACAGGCTATTTCTTCATTCATCACCTTTAAGATGTCAGAGGACTCAGAGTTGAAAGTGTGATCTGACAATGAGGAACTGAGTTGTTGAGGAGTCAGCACAGAAGAAAATTGAAATATGTATAATTTACATGGAGATACTGTGACCACACTCAAATTATCTGAGACAACAGCAAGGGTCACAGTGGAGTCCAGTGTTGGGTTTAGTGACAAATTCAGAGAAGGATTCAAAGTAATGCGTCACTATCTGGAGTAGCTGTTGACACTGTAAATATTTGCACCCATCTCAATGACAGAGAGGCCACCAGATCAGTTTGCGCTTAACAATCAGCCTTCAGTCTTGGCTAGGGAGATTGATGAAAGCAGGATTGACAATATCTGGACTGCAAAATTTCAGGGTCTATGGGATACCATTGCTTTCCCCCTATCCTTCAGAAGGAACTCAGATCCAGGACCCAGTTCCAGTGGCATAGCTAGAAACTGTGTAATCTCCTGATGACAGTTCATGTTGTGGAGAACAGTTCATGTGGCCATTCCTTTCTTAGATTCCCTTCTCATGGTTGGCAAATGGTCCCCAGACACCCAAATCGGTGATAGCCTGCTGAGGAGTCCTCCAGATTTTGAAGTCTTGAGATGAGGGTCACCATGAAGCTCATGATATAACCTCACAATCAAACACCCTTGGCACCCCTAGCCATCAAGTATCACATTTGAGCAACAACAGGAGAAGACTGGTATTAGCAGAGAGAGGTAGTTGGGTCAGGCATATGTTAAATATATATGTGCACAGCAAAAGACATTTTGTGATAGAAACCCCAAAATTGCAGAAGTGGCCAATAATGTTTCCAAGTTAACCATTGGAGAAATGGTATACATCGCTACTTTCTGCTGTTTCTGTTGTTTCCCTTGCAGTTTCCCCTTTATCATGGGAACCAGGAGAACCCAAAGAGAATTTCAGAATACTGCAAGCAAAAATTAGCTAAGTCGCGAAAAGGGGCTTGGGGATTTTGGTACACAATTTACCCTGCAGGCTTGTTCATGGTGTTGCTGGCAGCAAGTTAAGTTGGAGCTGTCAGCTCTTTAACAGGGCAGCTGTGTGCAGCCAGTGCTCCCTGTGCTGTTCATTGGCAGCATGTATAATTGAAAAGGGCCACTTTTCTAAGTGGCTACCAATAGTTGAAGACAGCTACAACCTTTTAAAGGAGAAGTGCATTACGGTTGCAAGAAGAGGTGGGAGATTTTTTTCAGGAAGTTTATTTGGGCAATGATACTTTGACCAATAGTTGAGCATGCCAGAAATTGAACCCCAACATTTTCAGACAATGCACTTGAGGTCTTGGTGTAAAAGTTAGAAAGAAGGGGTGAAGAGCAAGGTAGAGTGACACAAGGTCCTCCGCAGATAGGGCTGAATTTTTAACTCCCTGACTGGCCAGTTGCCCGGGATTTAAAGGCCGCCGAAAATCCGGAGGTTGAAATACCCCAAGCACTTGGAGTTTTAACTAATAGATTTCATATGAATACATGATAGATTTCATGTGAATACAGCTAATATTTCCCTGCCCAGAAAACAGTCTGATTGACAGGGATTGACAGTCGAGTGGCGGGCTAATGCATGAACACTGCAAGATCAGATAAATCTACATTGGAGTTTCAGTTTGGGGAAAGGATCGATCGGGGTGGAGAAGGTGCTGGGGCATAGTCAACTAGGGGGAGGAGGGAGGTGAAGTATATACTCAGGAGGCAAAGCGAACAAGTAGTGGCAGTAGTCAGCGCCCAGAATGTTGCTCCAGGAAAATGAATGCAGTGGAGGGAGAGGTTTAACAAGTTGTGAAATAACTTGAAATAAACAAGTGAGTGAAATAATTTTCAAATGGCACAACCCTATCAACTGTGGAGACCCTTGCATTCATTCTACCTTCTTGTCTCTGTAAAAAGGAGTGAGGAAAAGTTGTGCCACTGTGTACAAAGAGCCCTAGTATTCTCCTTTATGCAGGGGTACACAATAAACTGTGAAGTGACCTATTTTCCCTTAGCAGCAATCTGGAAGGGGCTAGACATATAAAGGTTAGGAGGCATGGTGACTTTGAAAGCCATGTTTTTTGTCCTGCTTTGAGATTGCAATTGTAGCTGCAGCAGTTGACCAGTTTCAGTCACAATCTGTTAAATAACGAATAGACGTCTCAATTAGCGATCCTAAAAAATGTTGCGTGAATAATGCCTCTTACTGAGAGCTTTCTTCCAACCCCATCCCTTCCTTATTCTGGAAGCTTGTCCTGCCCTGTGTGGTCTTTTTTCACTTTCCCAGTCCTGCTCCATTCCAAAACGAAGGTCTATTAGGTCTTCCATGTCTGAAAGCAATTTGTTTCAGCATAAGCTTTTAGTAAAAGTTTGTAAAAAAACACAAGTCGGTCCACTTCCTGTCGACTATTCCAACATAGGAATCATTCAAAAACATGTGCAATCAAATGGAGATTGCAGAAGGTTCTTTTTTGCCATTCAATGCCATGTTTAGCTGTGCAAAATTAAGACACTGCACAGCTAGACTATGGAGTTTGAAAATAAACAACAGGTGTCAAATCATTATTGCAAACTGATTAATGTCATAATCTGCTTGCTCTGCATGCTGCTGACAGTTGTTTGACGCACACATGCATCCTTTACTAGGAAGCGTACTTCCTATTGGCATTAGGTTTGAGTGCAATAACAGATGATGTAGGATGAGTAATCACAAATACTATTCCTGTTGTTATTATCAAGTGAAACTTTGAGTTAACACAATGTCTCAAAATAGAGTTATCAAAATGACATTCGTTTATAGAATGGCTCAATAGATAAAATTTGTGTTGTGCATTTGTGAGAGAAAAAATATGAAAATACTCAAAAAAGTGATAGAGCTCTTTGAATAACAAAAAGCTCAGAATAGAACACACATTTCACTATTATCTGTATTAGTTTATACATGTTTCAATTAAGAACGTGCAATTATAGATTCTACAATTTCAGCTATTCCTCTTCAAAGCCATACACAAGATTGGCATCAGGGTTTATTTTGGTGCTGGCCTCAGTATGTTAACTTCCATAAATGTTTTTTGAACTTGTCTGTTCAGGTCTTGCCACAGGGCAGGATAGTCTGGCCCAGGTACAATTTTGTGAATTGTTTCTTCATGCTCCAGCTAATCTAATATCGCTGCAATTCTTTTCTTTAGAGTGGAGGTAACTGCCCCTGGTTTAAATTGTGACATCTTGTTTGATCTTATTTCTATACCTTAGTTGGGCAACTATCTTCACATGGAAATTGTCAGTAAATTGTTCTCTTTTCACTGGGAATTTTCCTAAAGGAAAGAGTGATTGAGTCGCTTTTTTTATTACGAGATGGAATAAGTACAATAGCAAGAAATGATTTTGGATCAGAAGATGTGGGATCCGTGTGGGTGGAGGTAAGAATTACTAATGGGGAGAAGACATTGGTGAGAGTAGTTTTTGGCCCCCTAGCGTTAGCTATGCTGTAGGACAGAGAATAAATCAGGAGATAATCAGGGCATGTATATGGCAGTATATTAATCATTGGTGACTTTGCTCTTCATGTAGATTGGAAAAATTGTTTTGGGATAGTTTCCTAGAACAATATGTTGCGGACCCAACCAGACAGGGATCAGGCTTTTCAGATTTTGTCATGTGTAATGAGGCAGATTGAATTAACAATTTCAGAGTAACAGAACCCCCAGGAAACAGTTGCTGTAATATAATAGAATTCAGCTTGTTTAAGAGTGAAAAACATGGGTTAGAAACAATATGCTGATTTTAGATAAGGGTAATTATGAAGGAATGAGGGCAAAATCAAGGTCATAGTAATTGACTCTTCCGCCCTGGGAAAAAGCTTCTGACTATCCATTCTGTCCATGCCTCCCATGCCCCTAATCTTGTAGACTTCTATCAGGTCACCCCTCAACCTCTGTCATTCCAGTGAGAATAAATCAAGTTTCTCCAACCTCTCCTCATAGCTAATGCCCTCCATACCAGGCAACATCCTGGTAAGTCTTTTTTGCACCCTCTCCAAAGCCTCCACATCTTTCTGGTAGCGTGGCGACTAGAATTGAACATTATGTTCCAAGTGTGGCCTAACTGAAGTTCTGTAAAGCTGCAACATTCCTTGCCAATTTTTAAAATCAACGCCCCGGCCGATGAAGGCAAGCATGCCATATGCCTTCTTGACTACCTTCTCCACCTGCGTTGCCACTTTCAGTGACCTGTGTACCTGTACACCCAGATCCCTTTGCCTATCAATACTCTTAAGGGTTCTGCCATTTACTGTTTCTTTCCTATCTGTATTAGACCTTGCAAAATGCATTACCTCACATTTGTCCGTGTTAAACTCCATCTGCCATCTCTCTGCCCAAGTCTCCAACTGATCTATATCCTGCTGAATCCTCTGATGGTCCCCATCGCTATTCGCAAATCCACCAAACTTTGTGTTATCTGCAAACTTATTAATCAAACCAATTACATTTTCCTTCAAATCACTTATTTATATTATAAACAGCATAGGTCCCAGCGTTGATCCCTGAGGAAGCCACTTGTCACAGCTCTCCATTCAGAAACGTACCCTTCCACTGCTATCCTCTGTCTTCTTTGACTGAGCCAGTTTTGTATCCACTTTTCCAGTTCACCTCTGATCCCATGCAACTTCACCTTCTGCTATGAGGGACCTTGTCAAAGGCCTTACTGAAGTCCATGTAGACAACATCCACTGCCCTACCCTCATCAATCATCTTCGTCACTTCCTCAAAAACTCAATCAAGTTAGTGAGACACAACTTCCCCTTCACAAAACCATGTTGCCTCTCATTAATACATCCATTTATTTCCAAGCAAGGATAAATCCTTCTTGAAGAATCCTCTCAATAATTTCTCTACCACTGATGTAAGGCTCACCAGCCTATAATTACGCTGGATTATTCTTGCTACCCGTCTTGACCATAACGTCATACCCTTTCCCTCGGCTGCCTTTAGAGCATTGGCCAAAGAAGAGCTGGGAGAAAAGAACTTGCCAAGGGAAGTGGTTTTCAGGTACCTGCATGCAATGGCCCTCCATCAGAATAAATTCTGCAGGAGCAGGGCTTCAATGCTGGAAGATGCAGCTTCATGGGGGACACCAGCATTGCTCCATTTGATCTCCCTTTTGACCCCCAGGATTTGATAGTTGATCCCAAGTTACCAGTGGCAACTTGATGATTTTTTTTGTTGCTTTGACCAGTCAGTGGTTTCCTCCAGCATGCACCAGCTAGTGTTTCTCAAATAATGGTCATTTGCTATACTTCATAACTATAAAAGAATGTCTGGAGCTGGATGAAAAGGAGGACCCAGAACATCACTCTTCCTCTGAGGAGAATAGAGAGGAAGACGAGAAGGAGGAAAAGGAAAATGAAGGGGGTTGCTGCAGAGGAACCCAGGGCCAAGGCATTGGAGGAAGAGTGCAGAAGTGTCACAACCACAAGTACTACAATGATTCAACAATGTTTCATTTGAATGCTTCTCAGCCGTATAACAGAGAACTCCGTAGCTCAACTTCCATCAGAGACTGGAAGTACCCAACAATCACACACATCTGAGTAATCCCATCACCACACCAAATACATTGAGAATGGGGTCTCCACCACTAAACCTTCTCCCATATCATAGGCCATAGCCCCTCACTGCCAACTCCCACATATCCTGCATTTCATTGCGACATCAAGCATTAACAACACACAGGCTTGATCAAGATCATTAGCAATTATTATTAATTAAGGATAAATAAATGATCAAACAAATTGAGAAAACTTCACACAAGTGACACAAAAAGGGCAACTCATTGGCCTGGCCTTCCGTCTCCGTTAATCTAAACACAGTGCTTCCCTTCAGTCGGTGGCTGTGGATGAGGTGGAGAAGACTGTTCCCCTATTGTTGCTTGTATCAAAGATGCCCTGGCTTCTGCCCTCTTTGTGGAGGTGCTTACGGGGACTATTGTACATGCTGCTGTACCTGAGTCACCTTGCAGCAGGAATCATTCCTGGGTCGGAAGGGACATCAAAATAAGGGGCGCTTCCTCATTAGCTTCTTCAACTGCTTCAACCTTTTTTTTGGTTCCTTTGCATACTGGATGAGGCTTTGGTTTGGTCACAGCTAAAATCCGCTCCTTGCATCTCACAGCCATCAAGGGCACAGCAGTCAATGCCACAGAGTGTCTCCATATTGCTGTCCATGTCAGCACACTGCTCAGGACTGGTGCTGCGTATGACTTTCCAAAAGGTTGTCCACTCTGTAAATGGAGGAGCACATCTGCTCAAAGCCCTGAGTTATAAGAACAGACACATTGCATGGACTCCCTGTTGTCTGTTCTGAGCTCTGAAATGCTTCAGAGATCTCTAGAAACCAAGAATTCATCAGCCTCTGGTGTTCTAGAAAACCCCTCCTTGTCTGGGAATCATAGAATCCTACATTACAGAAGGAGGCCATTCAGCCCATCAAGTCTGCACCGGCCACAATCCCACCCAGGCCCTATCCCCATAACCCAATGCATTTACCCTGGCTAGTCCTGCTGACACTAAGGCCAATCCACCTTACCCTCACATAGGTATAATAGAAACCCCACAGTACAGAAAGAGGCCATTCGGCCCATCGGGTCTGCACCAACCACAAACCTACCCAGGCCCTACCGCCCTATCCCTACACATTTACCCGCTAACCCCTCTAACCTATGCATCTCAGGACACTAAGGGGCAATTTTAGCATGGCCAATTGACCTAATCCGCACATCTTTGGACTGTGGGAGGAAACTGGAGCTCCCGGAGGAAACCCCACGCAGACACAGGGAGAATGTGTAAACTCCACAAGGCAGTGACCCAAGCCAGGAATTGAAGCCGGGTCCCTGGCTCTGCGAGGCAGCAGTGCTAACCATTGTGCCACCTAATGCACAGCATCTTTGGCTGTTGAGAGCTGGCTATTTCTGAGTCTCCACTGACAGGCAGCTTGTAGCTTTTAAAGTTCTAAGTTAGACTGAAAATGTTCAACTAATCTGCAGTTTGAGAAGTAGACTTGCCATAAAATTCCCACTCACACCAACTCTTGCTAAGTATCCAATTTTCAATGACCTTGAATATCACCCACGATCAATCTTTAAACAAGGTCTCAACGTGCACAATCTCCAGAACAAACATTTTTTTCACAGTTTGTTAATTCATTTGTGAAAGTGGTAGGAATCCTCATTGATTTAGCAGACATGGCTGAATAATGCAATGAGTTTAATCCAGAAATTTCAGCAACATTTACTCTTACTTTTTACTCAAATTAGCAAAGATAGGAATATTGAGATGATGCCCATTGAAATATTATATTTCAAAGCTATGCATTAATTTAGTTTTAGTAGAAGAGCATTAATTTCAGAGAAAGGAAACATTCTTTCATTTTACAATGAGAGATGTCAGGCATATAATATTGTTGACTCCTTGAATTTTCATTTCTCTGATCAGGCTATCTTATGCCTTTTGTTCAGTGAGTGTCAGGAATTTAGTTTAATAGAAGTCAGACTTAACTTGCTATTGACAACTTTCTATTCAGTGAAACAGTCTATATCAGTGAGATTATGAAACAGGGAGTTTTAAGGTGGAGCAATGCAAAAAAAATGAGCCTAAGTTCTAACTGCTCTTCCAGACATAATGCTATGTATTCTCCTTCCTTCAGTATCGTAATTTACTGCAGACACCTTTCTCTCAGACACAGTTGATTTCACAAATGATTGTGAAATTGCCTCAAGAGAATGAAGCAATGGGGAAAAAAAACAGCTTGACAGAACACTAGAGCAATACACTTTCATAAATAACAGCACATGATTAAACAGCTACAGGAGAGAACTGCCATTATATTCTGGTTCTAAAGAGTGATGTGACTAGAACTCTCATCAATTTCTCCTATCTTTCATTATTGGAAGTTGTCTTGTATTTCTTCCTGACATTTTTGGCACTTTCATTTTAGCCGTGTATTATATGGTGCAGTGTCATTTTAAGAAGAATCACTCAGCAGCTGCTCTGCTTTGTTTATTTGTGATTATTCGTAGCCTGTATACATTTGTTTGTTTTTTTGCATGTTGCTTTGCCCTTGAATGTGAAGAAGACTCAGCAACTCTCTCAAAATTTAGAAAAGAATCCCCAGCTGAAGAAAAAATATCAGGCCTATACATTCGTCTTTAATAGCTTTGGGGTTAATAGCTGGAATACGAGTCCAGTCGTTTATGTTTACTGAATAAATCAAATTCTGTTTTTGCGGCGCAATGTTCTGGAATTTTTTAATGGAGCATTTGAATCACATTCCCAGATTTTGTTTGTCTGTAATTACAGTGAGTGTTTTCTGTCAGTAAGTGAGGCTAAGTTCTATTTTTATTACATGAGACTCTAGGAAGTCTATTTTGTGATCACATGCTGTGATTCGATTCATTTTTCTGTGAAAGCTGCTACAAACTGCAAGCTTTATAAAATTTATCAGAACAATTTTGAAATAAAGATGTACATATAGGCCTAATGTCATTTAGACCCCATTCTGTTTGTGTAATCTGTGATTTGTAAATCTGCTTCTGTGATCAGAAGGGTAAAAGCCAATGAGAATTCATGTGTAATAATTTTTTTTCACAATTTTCCTGATCTTTTCCAGCAGGACCACCATCAAGAAATGTAAGTCTTCCCATAATTTGCTGTGGCTCAGTTTCTTGCTGCACCATTCCAATAGCAACATTTTTCCAGGATGATACCACAATAAATGACTTCATTTTATTTGTTTGTGGGATGTGGGCATTGCTGACAAGGCCAGCATTTATTGCCCATCCCTAATTACCCTTGAGAAGGTGGTAGTGAGCTGCCTTCTTGAACTGCTGAAGTCCCTGTTGTGTAGGTACACGCGCTGCTTTTAGGTAGGGAGTTCCAGAATTTAGACCCAGTGACAGTGGAAAAAAATGATAGTTCGAAGTCAGGATGGTGTGTGCCTTGGAGGGGAACTTGAAAGTGGTTGTGTTCCCATTTATCTGCTGCTTATCTTCTTTTAATTGGTAGAGATTGCGGGTTTGGAAGATGCCATCGAAGGAGCCTTGGTAAAATGGTAGACACTGTTACAAGTGTGCGCGGTGAGACTGAATGTTTAAAGTGACACATGGGGTGCCAATCAAGAAAGAGGCTTTATCCTGGATGGTGTCAATCTTCTTCAGTGTTATTGGAACAGTACTCAGCTAGGCAAGTGAGGGATATTCCATCACATTCCAGACTTGTACCTTGTGGATTGTGGATAGGCTTTGGAGAATCAGGAGGTGAGTTACACTCTACAGTATTCTCATCTCTGACCTGCTCTTGTGGCCATGGCATTTATACGGTTGGTTCAGTTCAGTTTTAGATGAATGGGAACCCCAGGATGTTGATAATAGGGGACTCAGTGATGCCAATGCCATTGAATGTCAAGGGTGGATGGTTAGATGCTCTCTTGTCAGAGATGGTCGTTGCCTAACACACGTGTAGTACGAATGTTACTTGCCAGTTATCTGCCCAAGTCTGGATATTGTCTAGTTTGCATAAGGACATGAACTGTTTCAGTGTCTGAGGAGTTATGAACACTGCTGAATATTTTGTGCAATCATCTGCAAATATC
Source organism: Carcharhinus amblyrhynchos (assembly GCF_965287045.1). Classification (NCBI taxonomy): domain Eukaryota; kingdom Metazoa; phylum Chordata; class Chondrichthyes; order Carcharhiniformes; family Carcharhinidae; genus Carcharhinus; species Carcharhinus amblyrhynchos. The sequence continues at coordinate 92,971,142 of NC_137324.1, read as the reverse complement.
CCATCTCTGACTTTATGATGGAGGGAAGTTCATTGATGAAGTAACTGAAGATGCTTGAGCCTGAGATATTACCTTGAGAAACTCTGGGTACACTACACATACTTGATGTTATTTCCATCACAGCCTGGCCAGAATATATATCCATATCCAAATTATAACTTCCTGTCACATTTTTTACTGTCCAATCACAATAAGAACATAAGAACATAAGAATGACATTCTAAAACTGCTCTTTTTCTCATTTCAGTTTGAAACCACAGTATGTGTCATTCAAAATTTAAGACACCAGTGAATATAACTTCATGACAATATATTTCTAGGACAAAAAATTATACCAGCCTTATGTTATAAATGTCAGAATTTGCTAAAATTTTGATAGAGATCCGTAATTTAAAAAGAAATCCAAAATCTGAGTTAATTACTAAAAGAATGAGCCCTGAAGAATTCCACAGTTAAAATAAGAAGAATTTTATGACATTTTGGCCCAGTGGAACAGTGGTTAGCACTGCTGCCTTTTTGTTCATTGGAACATGCTGGCCCTATTTCCTTCTTGAATGCTTCCCACTGTTCTGTCACAGATTTACCTAAAAGTATCTGCTCTCAGTCCACTCCAGCCAAATGGATCTGATCTTATTAAAATTAGCCTTCCCCCAGTTTAGAACTTTGATTTCAGGCCCATCCTTGTCCTTTTCCATAACAGTCTTGAATTTAACAGAGGAATGATTGCTGTATCCAAACTGCTCCCCCATTGATACTTTAACCATTTTGTCTGGCTTTGTTATGTCTCTCTTGTAAGACCTTCTATGTATTGGCTTAAAAAGTTCTCCTGGATGTATTTTAACAGTTCCGCTCCCTCTAAACCTTTCACAGCATCATTACCCCAGGTAAACTAGTGGAAATAGAAATTCCACTCCCCCCACGCTGTCAGTACACTATTACTTTTGCATTCTGAAATTTTCCTCCATATCTGTTCTTCTATTTCTCTCAGACTGTCGGGGCTTATAGGACACTCCCAGCAATATGATTATTCCTTTTTGGTTTTTAAGCTCTATCCATATAGTTTCACTTGAAGAGTCTTCTAAGACGTAATCCCTCCTTAGTGTTGTAATTAATTCCCTGATCAAAATTTTGATACCCTTCCTCTTTTATCTCATTCCCTGTTTCCCCTGAAGATCTTATATCCTGAAATATTGAGCTGCCAATCCTCTCCCTCTCTCAAGCATATCTCACTGACAGCAATGATATCATACCCCATGGTTTAATTTGTGGCCTCAACTCACCTACCTTGTTCGTCAGACTCCTTGCATTAAAATAAGTACCATCCAATCTTGCCGAACTCCCTAGTGTTTTAACTGACATATAACTTCTATGGTTTCCTGACTCACTTGCTGTCGCTTCTAATTTTGACTGACAAACTGACTCTGCAGAAAACACTGTATCATAAAGCAATCCCCCCTTAAACATAAAGTATGTCAAAATAGAAGTGTCATCACTGATGCAGCCTGTCTTCCTTTACAGGTCCCACTATCCTCAAAAACAGTACAGAAATCTAAAGCCCTCCCTCCTGCACCATCTCTCCAGCCACACTTTCATCTGGATTAACCTTCTAATTCTATATCCACTAGCATGTGGCACTGGAAGTAATCTGCAATTTACTACATCCTGGATCCTGTTTTTCAATCTACTTCCTAGCTCCCTAAATTCTGAAGCTCCCTAACTTCATCGCTTTTTTCTACCTATCTCATTGGTATCAAATTGAACATCGACGTCAGTCTATTTTTCCTTCCTTTTCAGAATGCCTTGTAGCCGTTTACTGATTTCCCTGACTCTGGCACGAGGGAGACAACATACCATCCCGCTGTCTCTTTTGCGGCCACAGAAACATCTGGCTGTTCTCCTTACAGTCAACTCCCTATCATTGTAGCCCTACCATTCTTCATCCGCCCCTCATGTGCAGCAGATCCACCCACAGCACCATGAAGTTGGATGTTACTGCGTTTCCTTGCACGATCATCTCCCCCAACAATATCCAAAATCTTGGATTTTGTTTTAAAAGTTTCTGGTCTCTACTGAGATTGCAGCAAATTGAGAAAATTATAACTAAGGCGGGTATACATTTTTTTGTACCAGTAATAGATTGCAGTGAGGTTTTATTCCTTGGTGTCTTACAATTTGAATTCCACATATTGTGTTTTCAAGTTGAATCCACTAACCTAATGCAATATGTGTTCTGCAAATTCAATTTTTTAACTGTTCACCCCTTCAGGAGTTTATCTTTATATCAAGTGTTTTTTTCACATTTAACTGCAACTGTCATATAATACAGAATACAATAATAAAGTTCCATTTCACCATCTCAGTATAATGCAAGGAAGAAGACACATATTTTAATCAACACTGTATATTTTATATGATGAATTTTCAGATTGTGGTACAAGTATTGTTGCATTGACTAAAGTCATCAGTGATTTCATTAGAATAGCATGTTATCTTTGGGATTTTTCGTGGTTGTGCTATTTGGGCCAAATTGGAGAGAAGTAGATATCTCAAAGGACAATTGCATGTATCAGAGGTTACTGCCACTGGTCTGATTAAAATCAACTACTCTCTTTATTTCAGAAGTGTGATTACCACTGAGATTTTCCTTTCTCTGAATACACTGGAACTATTATGAACAAATCAAAGGAATTTGAAACTATGGGCCTTTAGGGTTTCTTTTGTTTATCTGCAGAATAAATCCAGGTAGTCATCCAGGGATAGTTAACTAAATGCAGTCTTGGATACAAAACAGTAAACACAATGAATAGAATCCATTTGATTTTCTTTCATCCTTTGTTCTCTCCCATTAGTGTTATCCAAGCTTTTCTTGATGTAAGCAGCCACTTTTTACGAGTTTCTGGCGACCACCACTGGAGACCACTAATAATGAACACTGCTGCGATTACATGGGTGGCATTACCAGCTGTGGAGGATTTGTCAATATGGACAGAGGTCTTCAAGATGGAAAAGGCCCAACCATAAGCAAGTGAAAGATAGAGCCAGAGTAGGGAAAAAAAATGAAAATCAATTCCTGTTTTCTGTATCGCAGTCCGTTTTTCACTGGGGTAAGTCTCTGTTTCACTTGGGGAAGTGAATTGAGGAACAAAATACCAGGCATAAAGCCAACCAGCACAGGCAGTGACCAGACTGGGTAAAAGCCAAACTGTCCAGCAGATATTATCGGACAAATGGCCACCTCATTCTGGCTGCAACCATGTTAATTTCAGAATTAAAACATCAAAATGGTAAAAGTTGATTGTCTCTCTCCACTTTATTTATGGAGTGTTTTTTTTGCAGTGACAGCAAATGAGCCTTCTACACAAATATTGGCACTGAAACTGTTGGCAAGGTAACAGCAAAATGCACACAATATTATTGGAGTATAAAAATAAAAGTAATTTGTTACAAAGGAGATATACAGTATGAGTTGTGATTCATGACAAATCACCGGATGATTGGTGCTGCTCTGAACTAGTCCTGCAGGAATGGGAGCTCACTATCGATTTCTCCATGAGTTTTAAGAAATTGGTGGATTCGCATGTTAATTGTCATTTAGACATATAATGTAAAGACTCATTTAATGCCAGAATTTAGGTTACTGCAATGCTAGTCAACTAATATATTTTCGTTTAGTCACATTTCTTCTTTTCAATAATCATTCTCTTCCTTTCTTTATCATTTACCATAGAAATTATTTGCTTGCTGGTTGGCTATCTGAATTCTTAAGAGCTTACTTTTAAAAATCTTTTTAATATGTCTTCTTGATAAAAGGATGAAAAGATTTCATGCCATTGACAATATATTTCATATTGTGCAGATACAGGGCATTTGAGACCATGGTAAATGATTAGGCCAGTTGCCTATCTCCTGAATCAATTAAATTTAAAGATAAAGAGAGAGGCAGAGCAAATGACAGTGAAAAAAATAGGGTTAATTAGAGTCAAATTAGATACAAAAACAAAGAAAGGAAAAGAATGATTATCGAAAAGAAAAAAAGTGACTCAAAGAAAATAATTTCTACTTAGCAACTAATATTGAGCATCATTGATTATTAAAGACTTAAAAAAAGTCTTATTCTGATTATTAAATTAGAGCTCATTCTGATAGATTACTTTTGTAGTAAACAGTATAGGTATGAGACCTGAACTCTATTTCTCCTTCCACAAGTGCTGCCAGACCTTTTGATTACTTAATAATTTTCTGTTTTTTGTAGGATAGCATTACTGGATAAAAAGCTGCTTGGATCACTACAGAGTAAATATATCTGTTTGAATGCCCTCTTAATGCAGTTAATAGCTACTTAATCTTACTTTTGCCACTCAATGTGCTGACCTCCTCTCAGAATGCCTTATGGATAACCATGCTACTTGGCACTTATAAGTGGAAATGGATCCAGTTCTGCTGCTCTGTTGACCCTCAGTTCCGTTGTCTTGGACTGATTTGGCCTTTGTGTTGTAAGCTCTATTTTGACGGTCAAGTTGGCTGATTTATGCCGTTCTGACACAGTGCCTATGCTATGGGGGAGGATCCTCATGCACACATCTGTTGTTGGCAAAAGGTCAAGAACAGGGGCCACATTCTGTTTTTTTTGTAATTCAATATGCTGTTTTCTTGTCTACACGTAGCAATTCCCTTGGACCTAAATATGAAAAGGTTGCTGAGTTTTCTTACAGCATCTTGATTGTGAATTTTGCAGAGTTGCCAGCATAAGTTTATGTGTGCAGAATTGTAATTGCAAGCAGAATATTATAAAACTATCATATCATATTCATCCTTCGAGGTGAAGATGACCATTACCTGGAATGTTTGGTAGGGTTCTGATGGGTATGTGGGTCATTACTAAGGCCTAAATACTACAATATACTTGTTGAGACTGAACGGAGCTAAGATGCAATAATAGAACTTCACTGTTAACTATTGTTGCTGTAGGCACTAATTAGGGTCAAGTGGATAGGACAAATACCAGCTTATTTCATTGTTATGTATATGAGTAAAAACATTTTGTGAAAAGGGATAATGCCTTTTACCCCCTACCCCGGATTTTCTGGTGATGTGGGGTGGTTTCAATGGGAAAGATCCAGCCACTAGCAAATGGCAAGCTGCCTTCCACCGCCGAGTGAAATACTGAGGGGAGGCCAGAGAATCTTGCCCGCCATCTCTCAACTCAAATATCTTCCAGCTGAGAACCTGGTTTGATGCTCATTGATAGTAGTGAGCAATATTAGTTTGGTTATATTTGAGAAGAGACCTAACTTTTACCCATCATTTTTTGAGGTAATGAACGAATGAAGAGAATTTTGACAACAAATTAGACTGAATAATAGGTCACCATTGGTGTAGCTCCCTTTCTTCCCCAAAGGTCCTTTAATATGCTCCTCTAAGGCCTTGACATTCTTCCCAAAGTGTGGCGTCCAGAATTGGCTCAACACTTCAATTAATGCTTGATAAAGATTTAGCATACCTCACCCCATTTTATGCACTCTGCTTTTTTTCGAAAGCCAATAAGTCTTTATGTCAATTTAACAAAATTCTGAGCTTCTTCTGATGTCTTTAAAGGATTGCCTGGGATGAAAGACTTCAGTTACGTGGCAAGACTTGATAAGCTGACTTATGGGCAGCACGGTGGCACAGTGGCGCAGCGCAGGTTGGATGGATTGGCCATGCTAAATTGATTGTCCTTTACTGTCAGGGAAACTAGCTATGGTAAATGTATGGGGATAGGTCCTAAGTGGGAATGTGGTTGGTGCAGACTCAATGGGCTGAATGGCCTCCTTCTGCACTGTAGGATTCTATGATTCTGTGAGTCATTTCTCTAAGAACAGAAGGTAATGTGGAGATTTGATAAAGACTTTTTTTTAAGGGTTTTGATAGAGTAAATTAAGAGAGTTGCTTCCAGTAACAGTAGGGTCAGTAACCAAAACCAAAAGGCTACAGATTTAAGGTAGAAGAATCTGTGGTGATTGTGCCTTTAAGGATCCAGCAGCAGAGTAAGGATCACATGACCCAGAGAACCAACCAGGCAGCAGGTTGGGGGATCATCCAAGTGAGCTTGGGTTTTTGTCCCAGAACCTTCTTGGAGGCTGACTGCAGCCATGAGGCTGCAAGCCTCTACCTGTAAATAAACATGCTGTTGTTTTTCCCTTAACTGGTAAACAAGAATTATTACAGAATCAGAAGTGAAACGAGATTTTTTATTTAAAGGTAAGTTATGATCCTGCACCTGAAAGTGCAGAGGAAACAGATTCAGTAACTTTCTAAAGGGAATTGTGCAAGTGCTTGAAAGGGAAAATATTCCAGGGCTCTGGGGAAAGCAGAGGGGAGTGGAACTAATTGGATAACTCCTTCACTGAGCCGGCATAGCCGCGATGAATCATATTGCGTCCTTCTGTGCTGTATAATTCTGATTCTTGTCTCTATGAGTTGCAGACACATGATACACTTCCAAATGTATGCTGATCGCCCTCTTTTACATTTCCAACTTGTCTCAGCCCTTTGACTGTCTCATGCTGTCAGAATTCCTTTACAACATCACACCATGCAGGAGTCACAACATCTTCCAACTCGACATCAAGGAAGTAAAAATAACTTAATTTTTATAGCACTTTGCCTGAGGATGTCCCAAAATGTTTCATAGTCAATAAGTTACTTTTGAAGTGTTCATCACTGAGGTTATCCAGGCAGCTATGGTGGGCAATTTGAACCAGGTCACGCACAACCTTCAAATCTTACTCAATATGCACATAGAAACATATACATTCACTGCACAGAAGGAGGCTATTTGGCCTAACATGATTGTACTTGAGAGAGTTTTCATCTCCATAGCGTGTCTATCACCAATGCCACATGTTTTCTACTGCAGCCATGTTCCCGACCTCTACAATTCTACTCTGGGAATTCTTATATGGTGCCTTTTTCATATCTATGCTCAATTACTCAAAATGCTTCAATCTCCAGAAATCTCAAACTGTTCAAAACTACTGCTGGTGTGACATTGACATCACTGATCCTCTCATGAGCTCCTTATATCTCAAAAGGATCATAGAAACCCTACAGTGCAGAAAGAGGCCATTTGACCCATCCAGCTCACACTGACGACAATCCCACCCAGACCCTATCCCCTCAACCCCTTGTATTTACCCTGTTAAACTAAGGGGCAATTTATAATGACCAATCAACCCAACACGCACATCTTTGGACTGTAGGAGGAAACCAAAGCACCTGGAGGAAACTCACGCTGACGCGAGCAGAATATGCAAACTCCAAACAGGTGGTAACCTGAGGCCGGAATTGAACCTGACTCCCTGGTGCTATGAGGCACTAGTGCTATCCACGCCAACAGGGAAACCGGAGTATTTCCCGCAACCTGCCAGCCAGCCTGGCTTTTCAGACATTGGGTGCTAGTTTTAAAGAACATAAGAACATAAGAAATAGGAGCAGGAGTAGGCCATCTAGCCTTTCGAGCCTGCCCCGCCATTCAATAAGATCATGGCTGATCTGTCATGGCTCAGTTCCACATTCCCGCCCTCTCCCCATAACCCTTAATCCCCTCGCTTATCAAAAACCTATCAACCTGCGACTTAAAAATATTTAGCGAGGCAGCCTCCACCACTTCAACGGGCAGAGAATTCCAGAGATTCACCACCCTTTGAGTGAAGAAGTTCCTCCTCAACTCCGTTCTAAACCGCCCCCCCTTTATCTTGAGGCTGTGCCCCCTAGTCCTACTGTCCTTTCTGAGCGGGAAGAGTCTCTCCACCTCTATCCTATCCATCCCATTCATCATCTTATATGTCTCAATGAGATCTACCCTCATTCTTCTAAACTCTAACGAGTACAAGCCTAGTTTATTCAGCCTCTCCTCATAGCTCAACCCCCTCAACTCCGGTATCAGCGTAATAAACGTCCTCTGCACTCCCTCCAAGGCCAAAATATCCTTGCGAAAGTGCAGCGACCAAAACTGCACACAGTGCTCCAGCTGCGGCCTCACCAATGCCCTGTACAGCTGCAGCAAGACCTGGGTGTCCTAATCTCTGGAGTCAGCCCCCCAACCACGCCCCTCCCCCCACCCCCCCCCCCCCCCCCACCCCCCCCCCCCTCCCCACCCTCCCTGCCCTCAGCCTTTTAAAGCACAGCAGCATTCCATTCTGCAGCAGGTATTTCTTTTTCTCTCCATCAGTAGCTGCAGGTGTGAGGAAACCCCCTTGAAGTCCTCTGATAGAGAGGGGATATCAATTTCAATGGGGGGAGGCATCCATTTTCTATAGCTGTACACTCAGCTCCAACGTATTCACACAGCTTTGATTGAAGTCTCAGAGCCTTCCAAGCAAGCTGAAATCTTTGAAACCCTCTCTACTGGAAAGCTATAATCTCAATCAATTTCATGGTGCAGTGCTTTGAAACAGGCCTCCATTGATGGCTTAATTGATTCCTACTCAGTCTGCACAAAATGTGCACATGTTCTCAAAATGCTGTAAACCACAACAGCTGAAAAATCAGATTACAATGGATACTTTTTCAGCTGACGCAGACCCGAGGAATTGAATGGCTTCTTTCTATGCCCCCCATCTTTTATATTTCTGTTAGGGTGGTATCTTCTGGCCCAGCCCATTGCCAGAATTGTCCAGCTCTGCTGGAAGTCAATGGTGGGCTGGAAAATCTCAGCCTTTAGCTCACGCAAAACCCATCCATCTGTAAAGAATTAAAATTGGGCTTTATGGGCAAAATCTTACCAAAAAAAGAACATAAGAACATAAGAAATAGGAGCAGGAGTAGGCCATCTAGCCCTTCGAGCCTGCCCCACCATTCAATAAGATCATGGCTGATCTGAAGTGGATCAGTTCCACTTTCCCACTTTCTCCCCATAACCCTTAATTCTTCAGTCTATCAAAAACCTATCTACCCGTGACTTAAATATATTCAGCGAGGCAGCCTCCACCACTTCAAAGAGCAGAGAATTCCAGAGATTCACCACCCTTTGAGTGAAGAAGTTCCTCCAAGTGTTGGCTGTAGTGAGAAAAATGGCATATTTCTCTCCATTTCTTACCACATTCTGCCACAAAAAAAAGAGAGGCAGTGCCTCAACATGCTGGCAAAGCCAGTTTGTACTGAGCTCAGGATGCCATGTTTAAAAGGCACCCCAATCAGACCAAATAATGGCAACCTTTCCCCGCCCCGCAGAGATCTCTGGGGCTTTCTTCCTACCCCTTCCCTTGATCAACACCGCCTCTCACCCACAACTTCCTTCTGTCAAAGCTAGCATTTCTCCCCCAACATCCCTCCCTGCTGAGCAGTCAGTGCCAATAGCACCCCTTATCAGACCCTTTCCCCCCACTGACACAGTCAATGCTGATACTCCTCCATTCTGCTACAAACATTGGACCCCCTCCAACCTACACAGTCAATGCCCGAAACCTCCCCCCCACCAAACGGTCATTGCTGGCATTCCCAGCTCCCATCCCCACCCCACCGCTCCCACCACCACCACAAATAAACAAATCTCCCCCTCCCCCATGAGACTCCCACTAGGGCCTGCCTATGGCACTGCCTCTTGTCACATGTTGGCACTGTTAGGTTGGTGCCATGCCCCTCTCACTCGGGGGCTTCACTCACCTTTATGCCCCCGGAGATTTTGCACGGCAGGTTCATTTCTGAACCTGCTGGCACATGTGCCATATATTCAAATCATGCCAATTATGGGCGCGAACTTGATTATGTTACCGGCAAGGAATGGCAGAAATCATGGTCTGGCCAGTAAGATCCATGACTTCTGGGGTTTGGCCAAACCAGTCCCCGTTGCCATTCCCAAGGACTGCAAGCATGGACTCAAGATCACCCCCTATGTCTCTATAATCTATCAATGGTCTTGCCCCATCCAATCTCTCCAGCCCAAATATATATTCTGTCTATTCTTCTGGCTCTTATCTTTAGTGTATCCTGTGCCTTCACCCATCATTGTTGCATGAATTTTCAGCTGCTTTGGTTTGTCTCTCTGGAACTCTCCACAGCATTTAACTTCTATGTATTTCCCTTCTCTTTTGAGAACCTTTCTTTTTAACAAAGCTTTGGGTCACATCTTTTAATTTCTCTAATTCCTGACTCCATCATTATTTTCCTTTGTATTTGCAAAACACATGAGAAATATATTTATTTTATAAGTGCGCTAGGTAAATGATATATGCAAAAGAAGAAATAAAGATGAGGTAGGTGAGTAATTAATTAGCTAATGCTGTATCCTAAACAGTAATCAGGTTAATTAACAGTTCATTTTCAATAATGTTGCATGTTTCCTTGCTCAATTAGGAGTGATTTGTTTAGCCACCATCTCTCTAAAATTATTTCCTAAGATCCCAGAACCAATAGCCCTGCAGCAGAAATTTTCCGGTGATTTGCCATTATAGGAGCAAAAAGACACAAAGTGATTTTACACTTTAATTTGGGGAATGGCTTTTTTTAATCACTTCAAGCTTTAGTTTAATGGGCTCTTCTTCTGTGTAGTCCTTTACCTAATGCTCTCAAAGCATTACAATGAATTGTTACTGCATGAGTTTGTCACTGTTGGGCTGCATCAATTACAATACAAACTAAAAGATTCAGCAATCTACAAGGGCAGTAACAATGTTTTCTTAATTTCTGACTTTTTAAATCCTATTATTGAAAAGAAACAGAGCTGGAATAATTCAGCGCAGTAATATACCTTGTCATTAATTGCTTTCCTGAAACTTAAAGATTATTTGTGGGCAGCAGTAATATTTGACTCTTCACTATTCATTCAAAATTTTGCCCTCATTTTACAAGAAAATGAAAAATGAAAACAGGAGGAAATATGGTCTCGAGTTGGTTGCCTCATTCAAGTGTCCTGTGATCTTTTTAAGTCAGCTACACTTCTCACACTACCTCTTGATTCCCTTAGTGTTCAGTAAAATCTGTTCATCTCTGCTATGTGTTGTAAACCAATGCATCTCTGTTTGATTAGTCATATAATGTGTCGTGATGTTATCAGAGATTTTTTAGGTTTTTCTCTCTCTTCCATCCTGGACTGTGAGCAAGCAACATTCATCTAATAAAGCTCCACAAACTGGTTAAGTGAAAAGGTGGCAACCTTTTCATCCTTTCATCTTGCTGTAAAAGTAAGCTGATCACATTAATATACAACAATTTTTGTCTTGAATATACTCAATGATTGAACATGCTTAGCACTGTTCAGTCCAAGATGCCTAAGGTTTCATAGCCCTCTGAGTGAAGTATTTCTCCTCATTTCAGTCCTATTCTGAAACTGTGACCCTTATTCCAGACCCACTGCCGGGGAAAAAAATCTTACCAGCAGCTACCCTGTCCAGCCGCTTAAAGGTTTTTGTCAGAATTTTCCAGACAATCACACCTGCTGCTGCTGCAAGCGAGGATGGAGATTTTGGCACTCAGCCAAAGCTCTATTCATTGCAGTGGATTCAGGGAATCCCATGGGTATGAACGGTGGGAAAATTCTGGCCCTTATCTGTTTCAGTGAGATCAACTCTCATTTTTCTAAATATCAAAGAATGTAGGCCCAGCCTATTCAGTCTCTCATTGGACGATCATCTCATCCCTGGAATTAGTCTACTGAACCTTTACTGTAGTCTTTCCAGGGCAAATAAATCCTTTCTGAACAGATTAATCCCGATGTGGTTTCAACAAAGCTTTAGACAATTGCAATGAGACTTACTTACTCCAATTCCTTTGTATTAAGTCTAACATTCTATTTGCTTTCCTAATTAGTTATTGTACTTCATGTTAAACTCCTGTGATTCACATATAAGAATGCCCAGATCCCTTTAAATATTAACATTTCTCAGTCCCTCATTATTTAAGTAAAAATTATAGGGAAGATTTTTTTGGAAATTGGCTAAGATCGAAAATGGGTCGCAAAGTAGCATTGAGCCCACCAACATTAATGGCGGCTTTTCCTGCCAATTAGTGTGGCACTTAGTCCCAAACAGTTTCATCTGCAAGTTCCATGATGTATCGCTGGTGGGTGTCCTCTGATTCACCCTCTCTGCCTCACCTCAGTGCTGGCAACATCAGGGCCAATGGTATTCATGATGTGGAGATGCCGGTGTTGGACTGGGATAAACACAGTAAGAAATCTTACAGCACCAGGTTAAAGTCCAACAGGTTTACTTAGTAGCAAAAGCCACGAGCTGTCAGAGTGCTGCTCCTTTGCCAGGTAAGTTGTTATCTGACGAAGGAGCAGCACTCCAAAAGCTAGTGGCTTTTGCTACCAAATAAATCTGTTGGACTTTAAACTGGTGTGGTGAGACTTCTTACAATATCAGGGCACCACATTTAAAGACTAGCCAAGTGCACAGCTGCCATTCTTCGCAACTTACCAGGAAGTTATGTTGCCAGTAAGTCTATCCCAGTAGTCTCCAGTCTGGACAGACTCCTCAATACTGTAGAGGCTAATCTATCCACACTTAGGAAACTAGAAGCAAAGTGAAAAACCCAGTATGGGAGACAACGGCAGTTTTGTTCAGTACCAAAACCTGCAGAAAGGGATGACCATCCAGTCCACAAGAGAGTAAACAATCTTATCTATTCAGCAAGGTTAAGATACTCCTCTCATTACTCTCAACTCACTTACTCACACACACCATCATACATCCATAGGGACCTTCCTCACTGCCAGCAAAACCACCACTCACTATCTACACAGACATTTTCATCTCCTCTGCAGGCATGTTCTCATCACCTCAGTGATCCCACTCACCATCCTCACATGCCAGGCATCCTGCCATATGTCCTACTTATACAGTCTCCATCTATTTTCCTGCAGGACAAGCTGGCACACAACACTGGGGGAGAGATCCCACACTGGCGAAGGGATGCCAGAACACAATGGCCAGAATTTTACCAGCATGGCTGTCCCTGAATCGGGGCAGTCGAGGCTCACAGGAATGGAATTCTCTGATGGCCTCGTCCTCTTGGACAGCGAGGACAGACCCATCTAGCTCACTGTCTGGGGAGGACATTGACAGCTCCTGAGCTGATGGTGAAGTCGAAGGGGACAATGTTTTGAATTGTGTCTCCTGTTTCTAAAGGTCCCATGTTCTAATGAACTCTCCTTTCTTTTGCAGGCACAGCTAGGAAGCATCTATTCAATTATATGTTTTTTCTTTGAGTCTGATATTATCTTGTATTTTTAGTTGACCGAGTATGGTAGGTCCTTCTCTTGGATTTTTTCTTCCTCTTTGGAATATATCTATTCTGTGTATTCAGAAATATCCTCTTAACTATCTGTCACTGTATCTCTAAATTGCCACTTCATTTTCACTAATTCTGCTTTCATGCCTTCATTTAATTTTAAAATACTAGCCTTAGACACAATCTTCTCTCCCTGGGGTGATCTTATAGAGGTCTTTAAAATAATGAGGGGCACAGATCAGCTAGAAAGTCAATATCTTTTCCCGAAGGTAGGGGAGCCTAAAACTAGAGGGCATGAGTTTAAGATGAGAGGGCAGAGATACAAATTTTTCAACGGAGGGTGACGAGTGTCTGGAAAGCTGCCAGAGGTAGTAGTAGGGACGGATACAATTTTGTCTTTTAAAAAGTGTTTAAACAGTTACATAGGTACGATGGATATGGAGGGATATGGGCCAAATGCGGGCAATTGGGATCAGTTTAGGGATTTTAAAAAAAGGGCGACATGGACAATTGTGCTGAAGGGGCCTGATCCATGCTGTAAGCCTCTCTGACTCTATGACCCTCAAACTGAATGTAAAATTTAATTATATTATAATCTCTAGGGATGCCTTCACTATGTTGTCATTAATTAATCCTACCTCATTGCACAATACCAGGTCTGGTATCGTCTGTCCCCTCATTGGCACCAGAATGTGCTTTTCTAAGAAATTATCCTGAAAACATTCTATGAATTTGTCATTTAGGCTATCTATTTGCCCATTTGATTTTTCTGACCTTCATATAGATTGGAATCCCCCAAGATGATTGCCTCACCTTTCTGTGAAGCTCCTACTATTTCTTCATTGATACCCCATCCTACCGAGCAATTATTGTTAGAGGGCCTGTACACCACTTCCACTAGTGATTTTTGACTTTATCATTCCTGAGCTTAACACAAACAGCTTCTATATCCTGGCTTCCTGTACATAGGTCACCCTTCTCTAGTGTGCTAATGTTTTATTTAATTAACAGAACCACCCCTCCACCTTTTCCTAACTTACTATTTTTTCTAGATATCACATATCCTTCAATAGTGAGATCTTATTCCATGCCATCCTGAGCGATGCCTCTGTAATGACTATTAGATCATTCTTACTTACCTCTATTTGCAGTATCATTTCATCCATTTTGGTTTGAATGCGACATGAATGAAGACACAGAACGTTAAGTATTTTATTCTTCTATTAATCTTGCAATTTCTAGCCTTATGTATGAATTCATTCATAAATTTGTATTCTTAAAAACCTTTATACTTTCCTAGTTCTGTAGTTCACAAGAACACTAGCCCCAGTATGGTTCAGATCTACACCAACCAAATGGTACAGCCTCCACCTTCCCCAGTACTGGGGTCAGTGCCTCACTAACTGGAATCAATGTCTCCCACGACACAGACAACACAGCTTTCTAGGCTCTCGCTCTTTGCTGTAGAGAACAGTAAAATCACCCTCAAAATACTGCCCCCTACTACCACTACATTTCCATTTCCTACCCCCTCTCCCCACTTGAATCAGTTCCTGCATGATAGTTTTGGGAACTTTCCACACACCTGATGAAGGGACACTGTTTCCGAAATCTTGTGGGATTACTATCAAATAAACTGTTTGGCATCGAACCTGGTGTTGTGAGACTTCTTACTGATAGTTTTGTGGCCAGTTGGCTGCAGGTCTCATTTCCATCCACAGAGGTTCTGAGCACCTCAAACCTGTTTTACAATTGCAAACTCCGGGACCCTTCCACTCCTGTTTACTTTATCTGCCTCACTCATGGTCACATCCTCCTGCCCTGCCCTGCTAACTGAAGCAGATAACTCTATTCTAAGAGGTGTACAATCTTTTGCAACTCAATGTCCAGGTATTTCTCTCCCTCCCTTATGTTGCTATCTGTAGTTCAGCTTTCAGATCAATAATCCTGATCCAGAATTCCTCTAGAAACATGTTAAAATAGTAAAAACAAATGGCTACAACTCCTCACAGTTTACTTGTACTTAAAAAAAAAACTGTTTCTTTTACACCACAGAAGTTACAGACAGCATTGTTAAAGTGTTTTTTTGCAATTAGTTTCTTCAGGAAAACTGATTTTTTTGGCTACACATATGTAAAGACATACACAATGATCCAAAATATCTTTGACTCCATGGCCTGGTAATAATTCAACTGCATAATTGGCAAAGGACAAATATACAATTTTCTCAAGTCATAAGTAAGTTTAAAGAGAATTGTAGAGAACCTCATAATGTACATTCATAATATTCTAAAAAGTAGGTAGTTCTAGTAGATTTACCCTTCTCTTCCTATCTACACCTTCCTGGCTCAATCACTTCCAATAAGCCATTTCTATACATGGCATATAGATTTCAAAACAGGATAATCTGGAAAATGACATGCAGTTAATTAAATAGAAGCTAGTTATTATGGGCTATGTCATGTTGCATGGCTCAATTATTGCATAATTCCATCAATATCATGATTTTAGATTACTTTTTCTCATTCTACTGTTTTCGCCCTTTGCAAAAACCCAGTCTGCAGGTGCAGCAGGTGATCAGGAAGGCGAATGGGATGCTGGCCTTTATAGCGAGGGGGATAGAATATAAAAGCAGGGAGGTCTTGCTGCAACTGTACAGGGCACTGGTGAGGCTGCAGCTGGAGTACTGTGTGCAGTTTTGGTCGCCACACTTGCTCAAGGATATTTTGGCCTTGGAGGGAGTGCAGAGGAGGTTCACTAGGTTGATACCGAGGATGAGCGGGTTGGACTATGAAGAGAGGCTGAATAGACTGGGTCTGTATGTGTTGGAGTTTAGAAGGATGAGGGGGGATCTTATAGAGACGTATAAGATAATGAAGGGGATGGATAGGGTAGAGGTAGAGAGATTCTTCCCGCTCAGAAAGGGCAGCAGGACTAGAGGGCACAGCCTCAAGATAAGGGGGGGCAGTTTAGAACGCAGTTGAGGAGGAACTTCTTCACTCAAAGGGTGGTGAATCTCTGGAATTCTCTGCCCGTTGAAGTGGTGGAGGCTACCTCGCTAAATATATTTAAGACACGGGTAGATAGGTTTTTGGTAGGCAAGGGAATAAAGGGTTATGGGGAGAAAGCGGGAAAGTGGAACTGAGCCACTTCAGATCAGCCATGATCTTATTGAATGGGGGGGCAGGCTCGAAGGGCTAGATGGCCTACTCCTGCTCCTATTTCTTATGTTCTTATGATGCTCCTATACTCACAAGGTTTAGCTGTGAAAAGGGCAAATAGCAACAAAGATTCCTTACACATCTCACTGCAGGCAAGCATTCACTTTGGATAACTGGAAATAAACCAAGTCGCATGGATGTAAAAATGGAACTGCATTGCATACTTATGGTAGGGTACGATGTTTATTGATTATAAATATTGACCTAGCATACCATTTTGATATTGCATCATATGAGAAGTTCTCTTTGATGATATCTGTGATGATATTTGCTCAAACATACATCCCTTCAATAGAATTTCATCTTCTATCCCTCACTGTGTAACCCTGAATGCTTTTATTTATGTTCCGATGACTTTGGTGTCCCACAATAGTCTCTTGATGGAACCATTTTACTTTCAGTGCTCCCACTTACACAGCCTGGGCATCTCTCATTCATATTAGGAACTATCCTCAAGATTTACTTCATCCTTTTGGCCATGTTTGTTTTGCTCTGCGCGAGCTGGTGAAGATAACAGTCCGGATTTTCCTACAGTGCTGAGATTCGTGAAGTAAGCTATGAATTTTGCCATCCAGAGTGCTGGATTTATCTCACATACTACTAGGTTCTTTATTAGAATATGCTATAGTGACAATAGTGACAGATCAGGCACTTGCTGTTGATTTAGAGCAGTGATGACAACACATTTAACACTTGAAGCCAGGCATCGGGGTGTAGGGAAGACAGGTGTGATTTAAATAATGAAAGTTTACATCTTCAAAGGAATTACTTCTGCAGTTTAGCTTTTTATTAAACAGTGATATCCTGTAAAAGTACTCATGTTACAAAGCTGAATAAAAATAATTAACTTGGCTAAATAAATGAATGAGTAAAAAATACTGTGCAATGAGAGGCAAATGAAACATTCCCAGGATAGTCACCATCATAAAATTCAGTAACAAACTTCCGAGTAAAGGGTAAATAATACTATGGTTTATAATGCAGTCTCAGTTTTCCATACCAATCTTCCAAATAACCAGTTCCATTGTAAGTTGTTACCTTTTACCCTTGGCAGGTTACTTTATAGTTTGAACACAAGAATTACACAAAATAAGATGACGCACGAAGCTCAAATTAAACATTGATGTTTTTACTAGATTTGATTAGAGAACCAGTTAGCAACTCGACACATTGGATAGCAATATAAGATGCCTGTCAGTCGTAGATACGTTACAAGAGGTTATATATAGAATTACCCAGTATATGGTCATTTCCCGTTGATCTCAATCTTCAGATTAAGCTGCAGCCCAAGTAACACATTGTCATAATCTTTACACTCTTTCCAATGTGGGCGTGGATATTTCATTGATAGGACTTGACTTTTCTATCAAAATCCATCTTAAGCTACAATTGTCCAATTATACATTTAATTGGTTCAAATGATAATTATTTATAGTAATGGGGAATATGGTAGGGCTTGGGGATATGAACATAAGAACATAAGAAATAGGAGCAGGAGTAGGCCATCTAGCCCCTCGAGCCTGCCCCGCCATTCAATAAGATCATGGCTGATCTGTCGTGGCTCAGTTCCACATTCCTGCCCTCTCCCCATAACCCTTCATTCCCTTGCCTATCAAGAACCCATCAACCCGCTTCTTAAAAATATTTAGCGAGGCAGCCTCCACCACTTCAACGGGCAGAGAATTCCAGAGGTTCACCACCCTTTGAGTGAAGAAGTTCCTCCTCAACTCCGTTCTAAATCGCCCCCCCTTTATCTTGAGGCTGTGCCCTCAATGAAGGGGCATGAATTGAAAAGGCAGCGTATAGAGGACATGAAGGGACAATGGGGAGTGTGAAGGGACATCGAGCATATGGGGGAGTTTAGATGGGACATATGGTGGCATTGGGATATGGGAGCATGGGTGGATGAGTTGGAGTAAGGGGCGAGGTTTAGGCAACATAAGAATTAGGAACTGAGCTGCTATCCTGGGGAATTGAGGTGGGCCTTCTAAACAACCTGCCTGCATAGAAGAACTCTTCCATTGTGCATTATGGCTCACAAAACCTGTGCACACATCTTTCAGAGAAAAAAATATGGTGGCAATGAGGTTCTGAGGAGGGCTCAGTTTTTGGAAGCTGCAAAAAGTCCTGACTCAGCTTTTTCTATACCATCACAAATATCCACTCTCACAAGTACAAGTTCTTTTTTTCCAGTTTTATTTCTTATCAAATTTACCAATACACAAGTTTCACTCAGGTTCTAACTTGGCACCGAAGCAAAACACAATTTTAAAGTATGGTTGTTTATTGATTCCAACTTCATGACCCTTTGCTTCTTCTGAGACATTCTGTGGTTTGGCTAATATTGTTTTTTTTATTATAGATCAATCATATTGTTTATCCTTTCTTATATAAAAAAGGGGTCCTGCAGTTTTTACCGCGTTACTTTAATTTGAAAAGCTTGATATGGTTGTTCAGATTTTGTGCAGCTGCCTATAGCAAACATCTTCCTGTATTTCGTTTAAACTATCAATGTTCATGGGTTTGATTGCCTCTCAAGTCTCAATTACAGATTTCAATTAAAATGACAGTACTGTGTCTTACACCAGTCCATTTAAGTTGAAATGGCAGCAACATAACACCTAGCTTAAAAAAAACAGCCTCCCATGGAGCCGGAGGAACAGAGTTAGAATCGTGCTTCAATTATTCAGTCGAGACTTGAGGACCAAGTTCCATCGATTCTCAAGCCTCCTGCTTTGCAAGTCTGGATTTAAAAAATGGTTCCAGGCCAATTTCTAACTGTGTTCTGGTTTGAATCAGTGGTAATTTGTGATCATTATAAATGTATCCAATCATTTTGTGTGCATGTATTTCAGCAGGTTGTCGAGAAAGGTAATTGTCAAGAGAAGTGTAGGACATAAATTTTAACTGTAATGATTTTAACGAGTCCTATAATGTGAACTTCTTATAATACAAGCCCCTAGATTAAGGCAATAATGACTTATCCAATCAGGGAGCCCTGCATGTGTACATAATGTGGAATGTCAGGATACTGGCATGCCGGGTTTATACACAGTATGAGCAAGTGCCTGTCTGAGTATTGCTTACAATGTAGATAAAAACTAAGCTGGGGAAGAAATATCAGCCTTGGACGAGTTATTTCATTAACAAACCAACCTACTCACAGTGAGGAGCTGAGAAGTGTGTTGGAAACTTGTTTGTGAGTGAACCAGGCTTTGTCATGGTTATTTAATTCAGCCACAGTATTAGCATTCCGTTTCCAGAATTATTGGTCAATCTCTGAGTGAGGACATGAGGGCAATCCACTCTCGTGTCAATAGAAGGATCCTTATTTACAGTAACCATGGCGATGGTCAGAATAGAATGTTGTTGGGCCCAGAAGCCTCAGAAAGAAGAAGAATGGAAGCACCATGTGAAGGTGGCTATCCAGTTCTCTAACTCTTCGAAGACAGTCTGAAGAGAAGTAATGCTCACCTATGGAAGAGAAAAAGAGACCAGCCTCTCAGATCCCAGTAATTGTGGCTAGAAGTAGCAAAAAAAGCGACTAGTTCAGTGATCCCGGATTCGGTGTTGCAGGAAGCTCAATGACCTTGTGAAGACAGAAAAATGAAATGTGTCTCACCTTCAGGATCCAATTCCCACATTCTGATTCCCCCAGCATTCGTCAGCACAGCATTCCTCAGATTAATACCTCTTGTAGTTCCATTCATTCCTCCGTCACGATCTGCTTTCTCACATCTGAATCTGAATAGTCAAACTCACACCGTTGTGCTCTGGAAATGGAACTGAAGCCCAAGATCAGCCATGATCATACGAAAGGCAGAGCGGGCTCAGTGGTCTACTTTTGCTTCTATTTTTTATGTTCTTGTGACTTCACTCTCTTTATCATAAAACCAATTAGGATCACTAACCTTCACCTTTCAAACCTTCCCGCACATGTCCCATCCATGTCAACTGATGTCACCTCATGTCCCATCCACACCCCATGGCCCCTTATACCCATCATGCTAACCTTTACCCCTCTGCCCATCCTCATTACCCCTCATACATTTCATGTCAGCCAATGCACCCCACACATCCTAATGGCTCCTTAAAACCTGTATGCCAACTTTTTGCCAGCTCATACCAACCCATGCAGACTTGATCATTTCTATGTTCCTGTAATATCCTAATTATGTGGGTTTCAAACAAAAAGAAGATGATGTGGTTTGTACACGTAGATTCTAAGCAACATTTATTGAAAGAGATGTTCTCTGTACAAACAGAAACTGAAACTAAACAACAGCGGATGAAACACCCCAATGATGTCAGCATCAAATCATGTGGCTGGCTCTTAAAGCAGTCATGCAACTACTTAAATATGTAACAGATCCCTTACAGCAGCCATGTCAACTTAGTGCCAACTCATGGTGACCCATACCCTCGCAATCCTTTTCCCTTTCACACTGTATGCCAGCTCACCCAGTACTCATCTTGGTCAGACTTTAGGAGCCATGCTGAAGTGAAATAAAATAAATTTCTAATTTTCTATCACAGAGTTCAGTATTATAGAAACATAGAAGATAAGAGCAGGAGGAAGTCATTTGACCCTTCCAGCCTGCTCCACCATTCATTACAATCATCATCTTCTTTTTGTTTAAAACCCACAACCCCTAATGTAGTTAGGACATTACAGAAACATAGAAATGATCAAGTCTGTATGGATTGATATGAAATGCCATTAAGTTGGCATACAGGTATTAAGGGGCCATTAGCTTGTGTGGGGTGCATTGGCTGACATGAAATGTATGAGGGGTAATGAGGGTGGGCAGAGTGGTAAAGGTTAGCATGATGGCTATAAGGGGCCATGGGGTGTGGATGGGACATGAGGTGACATTAGTTGACATGGATGGGACATATGTGGGAGAGTTTGAAAGGTGAGGGTTCGTGAGCCTAATTGGTTTTATGATCATCCAACTCTATAGCCTAATCCTGCTTTTCCCCCATAATGTTTGATGCCATTCACCCCAAGTGCTATATCCAGCTGCCTTTTGAATGCATTCAATGTTTTGGCACCATTACTTCCTGTGGTAATGAATTCCAAAGACTCACCACTCTTTGGGTGAAGGAATGTCTCCTCACCTCCATCCTAAATTCTACCCTGAATCCTCAGACTGTGACCCCTAATTCAGGACTTCCCCATCATCGGGAATATCTTCTCTGCATCTATCCTGTCTAGTCCTGTTAGAATTTTATAAGCCTCTATGAGATTCCCCCCTCATTCATCCGAACTCCAGTGAAAATGATACGAACCTGGCCAATCTCCCTTCATACATTAGTCCTGCCATCTCCAGAATCAGCCTGGTAAACCTTTGCTGCACTCCCTCGAGAGCAAGAGCACTCTTCTTCAGAAAAGGCGACCAAAACTGCACACAATACCCTAGGTGTGGTGGTCTCATCAAGGCCCTATATAACTACAACAACATATGCCTGCTCCTGTACTCAAAACCTCTCACAATGAAGGCCCACATGCCATTTGCTTTCTTTATTGCTTGCTGCGCCTGCATGTTTACCTTTAGTGACTATTCAAGGACACCCAGGTCCTGCTGTAAACTCCCCTCTCTCAATTTATAGCCATTCAGGTAGTAACCTGCCTTCTTATTTTTGCTTCCAAAGTGAATAACCTCACATTCATACAAATTATATTGCATCTGCCATTGATTAGCCCACTCACCCAACCTGTCCAGATCATTCTGAAAGATCTCTTGTCACAGCTCATGTTCCCACCCAATTTGATATCATCTGCAAACTTTGAGATGTTACATTTTGTTCCCTCATCCAAATCATTAATATATTTTGTGACTAGCTGGAGTTCTAGCACCAATCCCTGTAGCACTCCAATAGTTACTGCCTGTCAATTTGAAAAGCATCCATTAATTCCTACTCTTTGTTTCTTCTCTGCTAACCAGTTTTCTATCCATCTCAGTATACTTCCCCCAATCTCATGCACTTTAATCTTGCACGATAATCTCTTATGCAGGACTTTGTCAAACACTTTCTGAAAGTCCAAATATACTACATCGACTGGTTCCCCCTTGTCAACTCTACTAGTTACATCTTCAAAGAATTCCAATAGATTTGTCAAGCATGATTTTTCCTTCATAAATCCATGCTGACTCTGTCTGATCCTACCCCTGCTTTCTAAATGTTCTGCTATAAAGTCCTTATATATAACTCTCTTTGCAAAACCCATTCAATAACTTTCTGTCTTTGCAAAATCTGGCCCAAGACTTGGATGTGCAGAGCAGATTTCAAAGTTTTCAGCTGGTATAAAACTTGAAAGTATTGTGAATGGTGTAGAGGACAAGGATAGGCTTCAAGTGGTGAAATGGGTGGACACATGTCAGATGACGTTTAGTGCTGAGAAGAATGAGGAGATGCAATATAAAATGAAGAATACAAGTCTAAAGGACTGTAGGAGCAGAGACTTGGGCGTAATGTGCACAAGTTGCAGAAAATGTCAGGGCGTGTAGGGGATGCAATTAATAAGGCATATAGAATCCTGGCTTTATAAATAGAGGCATAGAGTACAAAACAAGGCAGTTATGATAACTCTTTACAAAAGGTTCAGCCGCAACTGGACTAATCAGCTCAATCCTGAGCAGTACACCATAGGAATTATGTGAAGTCATTAGAGAAGTACAGAAAATATTTCAGAGCATTTTTCTAGGGATGAGGAACTTGACTTCATAGCTAGATTGGAAAAGCTATGGCTGCTCCCTTAGCAAAGGTTAAGAAGAGATTTGATAAAAGTATTCAAAATCATGAGGGGTCTGGACGGAGGAGTTAGGGAAAAATTGTTCCCATTGGCAAAAGGATCTGATCATTTCTATGTTCTGTAATGTCCCAGCTATGTTAGGGATTGTAGGCTTTAAACAAAAAGAAGAAGATGTGGCTTGTACTTGTAGACTGGAAGTAACATACAGCAGCTTTATTGAAAAAGATATTCTCTACACAAAACGGAAATCAAAACTAAATAGTGGCCTTTGAAACATCCCAATGAAGACACCAACAAATCATGCAACTTAAAGCAATCATGCAATTTCTTAAATATGTAAAAGGTACCTTATAGCAGCCAGAGGATGCTGATTTAAGGTGATTGACAAAAGAAGCATGGGTGACATAAGGGGGAAAAAAACCTGCAGGTTTAAATTTGGAATGCACTACCTGAGAGTGTGGTGGATTCTTACAGAGAGCAAGCATAGCCAACTGACCTCCATCTGTACATAACCATTTCATGATTTGCTTTTCCTCTGCAAAGTGTTGACTTTGCTACTGTTGTCTATAATGTCCAATGTTATGGTGCATGGTTTTGAGATTACAAATTTTTGGAAAGATTTTTGAAGGTCATATTTTGTAAATCTTGAACTGAATTATATACAATTTCCAAAATGAACTCTAAAGGTCACTTGACTTTCTCCTTGTGGATTCAGGCTGGAACCCTTTCAGTTAGACAAAGAAGAATCATCCTCAGGCATATAAATTTAAAATTCAATGCATGTTCCAAACGAGTAAACAGAAAGTCATTGGCTGGAATTTTACCACCCCACCCACCACAGAATTGGAGCGGATGAGGGACGGACAATGGAAATGCTTGTTGACCTCTAGTGGGATTTTATGGCTTTGGGATGAGCGAGGCTGCAAAATCCTGCCCATTGACTTGATGACTTTTCCTCCAAATGCAAAGTTACTAAATGGTAAGTCACAGTAAGATGTGAACACTCTTGACCACTACAGAGGGTAGAGAGAACTTGGATAACCATAGTGGACAGACCATTTACTTATGTGGAAAATGATTCAGCATTCTTGCACAGGTCACATGATATTGGTAGCCACCTTGACTTACCTGCAGAAAACATTAAAAAGAGCAGGGAGCTGGCACAATTACAGAGAACAATCCAGAAGAGGCTTCAACCCAGGGAGAGACAAAGAAAGGCATCTAAAAACAACCAGGGCTTCTATTGTAGCTAGGCAATTTGAAAGTTCCACAGGTGCAGAAACTGAAGAAAGGAACCTTCACTCCTCACTTTAAATCTAATTTCACCTACAAAGCTCACTTGGTAAAGCAATCTCTGGCAATTGAACAGTGGAGGCCATTACAACTGGAGACAATTCTGCAGCTTCAAAACCTTCACTTCAAACAATGCCACAGATTGATTCCAAAAATATCAGACCTGTACCGAAAGCTCAACCACTTCATATAATTATGACTTTATTTTCATTTGTAACTAAACTTTGTGTTAGTAACAAGGGGTGAAATCTTACCAGGAAATGGCAGTGTTAGTTCTGGTGAGAAATAAGTTGGTTTTCTCTTCAGATCTTACCACACTTTTTCACAAAAAACAGCTGGGCATGTTTCATGTAGAGAAGGTGGGGCCTCAATACACTGGCAAAGCCTGGCTGCACTGTGACTGGGGCACCTCCCTGCTGCCCCTGGACCCCACCATGGAGAGCTTAGAGGGATTCCCTGACTTCCCCAATCCGTGATCAGAGCTGGCATTTACCATTGTCTTCCACCCTGATTGGAGCTGACATTCACCCCTGGCGACTGGAGCCAGCACCCTCTCCACTGCCCTCCCCACCATGGACATCGGACTCTTTCTCTCCCCCTCTCCACACATCGGTCGCCTTCTTCCCTCCCCCTGCCCCCCTTGCAAACATTGGACACCTTCCCCCACCCCTACAGCCGGTGCCGGCAGCTCACAGCCTCACCCCACTGCCTCCCTGATCATTGGGCACACACACACACACACACACACACACACACACACACACACACACACACACACACACACACACACACACACACACACACACACACACACCCTTGATGAAATACCTCTTAAAGCATCAATGACACCATAAAAGAAGCAAACAATTCCAATGGAATCCACACGATAAAAACTCACTCCCACCTTCAGAATGATGGGCAGAATGTTGCTTACAGTATTTGAAGCAGAAATTATTGTCAACATACACCATATTCCTGTAATTTGCTTGAAAAAGTTCTGGAAATATACCTTTCTGATATATCTTTATTTGTTATAAACTCAGTTTATGAGTACCTTGGGATAATTCATCTGCATAAGCAGCACTATATGTCTCAACCATTTTCACAGGAAAGTTCCTCAAAACCACTCTATATTCAAGAAGAAAATAATTCAGTTGGATGCTGAATGGGTTATATTTGAATACACAGCTAAGAGTAGCAATTATTTTAAGTGCTCCAAGGATAGGTCAAATGAAATGCTGGTTAATCCCAGGTTGTTGCCAATTTACCTTGTCGTCAAAAGGCACAATTCACTTGAATTAATCATGCGTTCCTCAGTGCAGATTAATCTTCCCTCCGCTTGCCAACTTGCTGTCTTGAATGTTTTGTTTCCCTTTGTACATGTGGAGCATCTGTTGACTTACTGGGTGTATGTAGATATGGTTGAATTCACGTGTGAAAAAGAATCAGACATTTTGAAAATGTACTGGAGTGACCATTCTGGATTCCAATTAACTTGGAGCTGAACTCAAACTATAAGCAGAATAGACTCACAACAAACCAGAATGTGACTTAGGTTTACTGTTTTTAACTTACTTTTATTCCAGAAACTTCATCTTATATCTTTCTCATAAATCCCACTCCCTCTGCATTCAAGAGCACCTTGCTTCTGAACGGGTGAGGAGTACTGGAAGAAGAAAGGTTCTGCATTAAATATTTATCCATTGGAATTATCCCAAATTTCGAAAAGGGCCTCTCATCTTTGATGAGTTAGAAAGCATCATAATATCAGAATCATACAGTAAATTTAGTAAAAAATTAGAAACAGTATTTTCTAAACCAAAAGATATCCTTCTACTTTGCTCCATGAAAGAAAAAACTATAAGAAGGTCACAATGTAAATGCAAAGTCATTCTTTTGTATAAAGCTTGTGTATGAATAGTGTCTCTACCTTCATTTCTTACTGGTGTAGGAGATGTATTAACTTGAATTATGTGCAGGTCAGTTAGAGAAAGATCGCAGCAGCCCAGGATAGTGACAGGAAGATGCCTAATGAACGAAGGGGAAGAGCCTATTCAGTTTGTCCTTTTCTCACTAATTCAATCTTTGCTGAAGCCTACAAACGCTGAAGGGTCGCATTGAACTTAAATGTTAAACACTGTTTCTTTCTCCTGAGATGCTGCCCGCCCTGCTGAGTACTTTGAGCACTCTCTGTTTTTATCTCAGATCTCCAGCAATCACGGTATTTTGCTTTGCCAAAGTCTTTATTTCACTTCATCTTTGTGGTGTTTCATACTGCTTTAACTGTCCTCAGGTGCTGCATTTCTTCAGCAGTATTGAGCTCCATCTTAATGTTAGAGATTTTATTGCGAGTCTGTCCTAAATGTTTTGCAACTCTTAACTCAGGAAAATGAGTTGAGGTAATGTGATCTGAGAAGAAAAGAATTAACCTTGTTACTATTTCTCCTCAAAGAAGAGAATGGCCCCCAAATTTAATGAAATTTCCAAACTAACGCACTTAGATTTGAACAACTGTTGCTGCATAAGTGTCCTTGAAACCAGTTATCAATTTTCCTCAATAGCACAAGTCCAATTTTCTATAAACTGAGTTAGTCAACTCCACCAAAGAAGGTCAGATCTAAGCTCTGCAGTCCTTCCACATCCACTGGTGAATGGTAACGTACAATTAAACAACTAATGGGAGCAGCAAATGCCACTTACATCCCATCTCATGCATGCAAATGAGGACCTGACATTACTCGCCCAGTAGCTCAACCTGCCTTGAAAGTCAGAAGAACAAAATTCCAACAATTTATCCTGCCTTTGGGAAACATATTTTTCCCATTTCCCATCACCTACAACAATTCCCATTGGGACTGGAAAATTCCACTCAATATTTTTCAGTGCCTTATTTCACATTAGTGAAATTTTGAAGTGCAAATTTGTTACCTCCTAAATATCAAAATAATGTAGATAATGGAAGTTAGAAGTCCCTCAAAGTTACTCTGGTTGTACTTATATACAGCTTTTCATTTTCTTCATGAGGTCATATATCGCAAATGTTGTAAGATACTGCAATATACAATTTACATGGAAAAATTAAACCCCATGATATTGTTGGACCATCATTTATTACCACAAGAGCGGAAGAAAGTGTTATGGAAGATTAAAAGCATGCAAATCTATTAATTCTACGCTGGCTGTCCTTTGTGTAGTCAAACAGATCACAATAGAATTCTCACTGAAAGAAAAGGTGAAGTGATCTCTTAGGTAACTGTTGGATCTTGACTACCTGTAAAACAAGCAGCTGTTTGAGGCCCTGCCAGTAAATATCAAATCAATTGTATCTATGACACTATGGCCAGAATTTTACCATGCTGCCCACCACAGGAGTTGGAGCGGCTGAGAGGCAGACCATGGAAAGGTCCATTAATCTCAGGTGGAATTTTATGGTTTCAACACCAGCGAGGCCAAAAATCCCGCCCTGTGATTTTTGTTAAGCAACAATACTTTAAATCTATGAAGTATAAAAAGGAAAGTGTAGGAAGATAGATATGATGGCAATTGGCAGCCATTTTGTGAGTTTATCTGTCAGAGTTGTGGTTTGTGGTGAGTTGTTCAGAATAATTCCACCTGGTGTTAGCAATATTTACCCTATTCATTGCCCTGACACTAAGGGACAACTTAGCACAGTCACATCTTGAAGGGTGGGAGGAAACCCAGAGCACTTGGAGAAATCAGTGCAGGCATGGGGAGTACATACAGACTCTGCACAAACATCTACCCAAGGCCAGAATTGAACCCAGGTCCCTGGCGCTGTGAGGCAGCAGTGTTAACAACTGTGCCACAATGCCATCTCTTCAAGTTTTACTTTTAAGTACCACATTTCCCCACATTAACAGTTGTGCCTTCAGAGACCTGGTCCTATTAATAACTGCAATGTTGCCAACACCAGGTGGAATAATTCTGGACAATTCATCACAAACCGCAAATCTGACAGATAAACTCACAAAATGCCATTTGCCATTGCATCTACTTTCCTACACTTTCCTTTTCATATGTTATAGATTTGAAGTATTCTACTCTACAAAAACCCCAATATTCTTATTTCTTCCTGACGCTGTAACTTCCTCCAGCCTTACAGCCTTTAGGATTTATGCATTTCTCAGTCAGGCCCCTGCACATTCCCAATTTTAATTGATCCAAGACTGTTTGTTATGCCTTTAGTTCCCTAGACCCCATGCTCTGGAATTACCTCCCTAAGCCTGTCTGTCTTTCTCCCTCCACCTCCAAGATGTTCCTTGTGAGCGGAATTTAAGACAGAGATAGCTGGTTCTTGATTAATTAGGGGGTCAGGGGTAATGGGGAAAAGGCAGCAGAATGGGGATGAGATATATCGCAGCCATGATTGAATGGCAGAGCAGACATGATGGGCCAAGTGGCCTAATCCTGCTCCTACATCTTATGGTCTTATGGAATTATCCCCCCAAAAAACTAAGGCGGGATTCTCCAGTTCCGCCAACTCCTGACAAGTATCACAATGGCCAGAGAATCGGAATTCGGCAGAAAAACGGGTCCCACGCCAGTCGCAATTCCATTGTGATGCACCCAAGCCACGCTGCTAGCCCTGAATACGTTCCTGCTGATAGAAGGGAGAGCCTGATGCGTATTTAAACCCATAAGTTTGAATATAATTAGCAGCTTGTAGCTTGATTCAAACGACCTTCGCCAGCATCTCCAACAGGATCCGCAGTGGGTGGGTTTTCGTACAGATCCTCACAAATGGCAGCAGCAGAGAGGCAAATAGCTACTGGACCTACCTCCTTGAGCCCCCCTGGGGCCTGAGGCACCAGGCCAAGTTGTTATGGAGCAGTGCACTGTTGGCACTGCCAAGGTATGTAGCCTGAAGGGGGCTGAGTGAGGAAGTCTGACAGGGAAAAGGGCTGTGTGGGGGTCTGAGAGGGCTGAGTGGGAGTTTGAGGGGGATGAGGGGCTGTATGAGGAGGTTCATGTCACCCTCATGCCTGCATGATGTGGGGGAGGGGGGGGTCACCTGTTTTCTGTGGGTGGGAGGAGATAGAATGCTATTCTGTGGTGAGGGGTTGGTGGTGCTCCCCTAGTCAGTATGGGGGCCTGGTTTTTTTGTGGGAGGTGGGCCGGTCTCTGAGTGCAGAGATCGGGGTCGTAATTTAAAAATGGCAGCCTGATCTTGAAACAATGAGGTTGACCAGTGGGTTGTCTGCTTTGCGTGAATTAGCAGCTAGGATACTGGAGAATCCCACCTGATAGACCCTGCTAAAACCAATGGGAAACCCTCCAGGTCTCCTGTTGGCATGGGACTCACTGCCAATTCAGGAGAATTGCGACTTAAGTGTCATAACAGCAAAAATACCAGAGTGATCTGTGCAGGACTATCATCATCTCACACTTCAGTCACTTTTTGGGAAAGTGGTGACTTGTGCACCGGTACTGGGAGTGCATGGCTCAAACATGCCAGAGCCAAGCTGCAGAGCGCTCAGGCACCATTTTACAACAGTGCCCAGACCTCACTGTGCACTGGAAGACCCCGTCCATCCCCCTATAGACACTATGCCCCGCAAACATCCCCCCTCCCCCCCATCCCACCTCCCTATTATGTTTCCCTGACATGTATCGCCAGCATTGTGTCCTTCCTGATGGGCCCCCTTACCTGACCCCCAGCATGGCCCCTCCAGTAAGCCCCTCTTCATGATCCACACCTGCATGACCACCCCTGCATTGCCCCCTCGAACAACACCCCCAGCAAAGTCCCTCTGTCATAGCTTGGTCTCCAATCATGGGGACCAGTAGTGACTCTCACTGTTCTCATGCTGCGCCCAAAAGTCAGAAGATCCTGGGAGCTGGGGGAACACTAATTTAAATATGCTAATTGGTCTCATGCCCTTTCTAGATCCAAGCCAGTTTGTGCCATTAGAAAGGGGCTGGTACAATTGGAAACCATTTGGCGCCAGGCAGAAAATCGATATTAAGACCCGCACGCTATTTTCTGGGATCAGTGTGATCTATGCCGGGCAAGGTTGAAAAATCTCCTGCTACATTTTTGACAAATCTTTTGGTTGTCCATTTTAATATCACCTTGTGCAGCCAGGCATCAAACTCTGTTTGATAGCTCCCCTTGTAAAACACCTTAGGATATTTTCCTACACATATGTTGTATAGATGCCAAATGCAGTATATGCAAGACATTGACATTCTACATTGTTCCTAGCATGTTCAATATAAGAATGAATGGGGTAATATTGGCTGGAAGTTTCTGACCATTCACACCCTGCCACCACTGCAAGTGAGGATGGAGTATTTGGCGCCAGAAAACACCACCAGTGTGAGCAGCTGGCAGGTTCCACCCATTGAATGTTATGTGGGATATGTTTTAAAATAATTCATTGATTGTTAAGCTGCTATGCCATTTCTGGTTGTCTGAAATTTAAGTCGTTTGGAAAAAATGGTAATTGAAAAGGGAAAAATAAAAGTAAAGTGGGCTGTTTCATTATCCACATCACAAATTAATATGATACATAGGCTTATTTTAAGAAATGTTTGTTAAATTCACACCACTGTTTGGACTTTGCGGCTAATTTGACCATGAGTGTTTATAATGCTGCTCAGACAGTAACATAAACAAACCCATTGGTAGAAAAGAGTAATCTTTCTTCAGCACTCAAAGAATCAATAATACAGTGATTCTACAAAACAGAGAAAGAAATGCAATTCTTTTTGAAGCGTGGATGGAAAAATAGATACCACTCACTCTTTCTCAGCTGAACATCTTAAAGCCGCATGAACTTGTGGTTCATTAGTTCTGCATTCCTCCCTGCCAAAAAAATTGCATCTCTTTATACAGCTAATAAGCACAATCAGATTATTTTCATGCTTTTAATATATTTAGAAAGATTAGATTACTTCAGGCCATTCAGCTGGTTGGACTACTACCATATTTTTATATCAGGTTTAAGGGTAATAACAACGATATTATTGAATTTATTATAAAGTCATTAAACTATGGTTTGATAAGCTCATAATAAGACCATTTAAATAATTGCTGTGTGAATTGGTCAGAGCAAATCCTTGGGTAAGAGTTGGAATCATAATGATTTGTGACATAGATAAATAAACAGTCTGGAAACTGTTTCAGGTCAGTATTTATGTTCAACACACACCATAATATCGAGAAACCCTCTGGGAAAGAATGCCAGGCTCAGTTGTTAGAAATTTATAATCTAATGCCAGGTGGACTCTGTAGTATTCATCAGACAACACAGGCTATTCAAGAGGCTGACATTTCAGACCTTTCACTGGTGCAATGACTTTCGATACTGAATAAAGCATTGACCCGGACTCCGTGGTAATTTATATTTGAATCCACCTTCAGGCTTTTATAATGGACCATCTGTTGCTGTGTTATTCCACAGGAAACTTAACATATTTCACACCACTGAGAGTGCCCCTGCGCCACTTGCCTTCGTAACAACCCTACAGCCATTTACTGAACTAGTCCGACCATATGTGAAAAGCTGAATCCCGTTAACAATGCTCAAAAGCTATATTCACAATACTAATGTTTGGGTAAATAAAACTTTGTTTTGGAACAAAATGTCTAATTTAAATGCTTTCTACAATATGATAGCAACTTTGGTAAAACATGAGACATGGTACTTCAGTTTTTGCATTCAGATGAGACGATGACGGGGTATTATGGACAATATGGGGGTTAATTTAAACATGACTAATTTCTCCTTCACCATCTGTCCATAAACAGAAAGGTGTTTCTGACTTGCTTCCCTCTTCATAAGTGCTGGTGCATTTCCCAATCCCTCAGTTTTTGTGTGATCCAATTTTTGATTAATAACCCCACAGCAAACTCGAGAAACGATGAACTCAAAGGGTTAATTGATTTGCACGGTCAAACCAAAGGAGGATGGTCACAACTTTGCCTTCTTTACATTCTTACAGTAAAAAAGGATAGGAAAAATAAATATTTACAGAGCCGAGACCAGAGAAAATAAATTGTTTCACATAGGTTCCAGTTTCCAGAATCAATGTCCAGTGAGGTATTTCTTCACAGAGGTCAGTGAACTGAACTGAAAACCGATGCTGGATAATTCACTTTTCCGATGGTGTGGATTTCACACAATGAGACAGGCATGCAGAGATGAATCAGTCTTCTAGGCGATGGTACAGAATTTTCATCAAAAGTAGTGTAGATGAGACCAGCTGTCCAAGTTGAAGCAGGGCTGCTGGTCAGATGATGAAAGAACAGACTGAGACTTCTCAGTGCAGCAAGGCAATATTACTGACTCTACAAGCCAAAGGCTCATGCCATGTGACTCCCACCTCACCACACTGCCTTTGACAAAGAAAGTGCATTCCTCATCTGGATCCCAAGATTGTTAAATGTCTCAACCATTAAGAATTGAAAGTAAGTTCACAGAAACCCTTTGTCTTAGTAGACAAACAGACTCTTGTTGGCCACTTTGGCTTATGAAATGCAGATACCCTTTGAATTTGGCCTGCACAGCCTACAGTGGCTCTTCAAGGATAACAATGTACGAGTTTCCTTGATACTGCCAGGTAATTTCTTTTGTTTGGAGTCACAGACAGACATTCATTCAGCCATTTTAGGTCTTTGTCCAGTTCATAACTTTTAGAGGTAATAATGAGTATATCCATATATATAGAATCATAGAATCATATAAAAACTACAGCACAAACAGGCTCTTCGGCCCACAAGTAGTGCCGATCTTATCTCTACCTACTAGGCTTACCTAGAACCCTCAATCCTATTAAGTCCCATGTACTCATCCAGAAGACTCTTAAAAGACCCTAACGAACTTGTTTCCACCACCACCAACGGCAGCCAATTCCACTCACCCACCACCCTCTGAGTGAAAAACGTACTCCTGACATCTCCTCTGTACCTACTCCCCAGCACCTTAAAATTATATTAGGAAAAGGTACACAAATATAAAGGCCGGAATTATGTGATGGTGTATAGTTGACACTCAGCCAAATCTCCATTCACTGAAGCAGGACTGAAGAACCCCAGCCGCAGATGATTGCGGAGAGTTCCAACCACAGCATGAGGTCTTAGCCCTTCACATCGGTAAGTGCATACTTCCCACTTTCCATCATTACTAACTTTCCACACATTTAATTCATAATGAAGACAATATAAAATTGTAATTTAGAGTTTTTTTGTGGCTAAAATAACACAAAAGGGAAATGTTTACTTATTCCCTGGTGCTGTAAAAAATGCATTACTTGTTATTACATTTTTAAAATTTTGATTATAACCAACTTCACAATGCTAAGAAGCTATCATTTACCCCATCCCTGCTTACCACTACTGTTCCCCCTCCCCTTTTCAGACAAAGTGAAATGGAATATACACTTTGGGAATTTGCAAACCATGTTTTTTCGAAGAAGTAGAAGAGAGACAGAGAGAAGTCTCGAGGACAAGGCTGGCGACGTTAGCACTGAGGGTCACATCGCATTCTTCCATCAGGGTACACCAGAAGACTGAGGGTCAGATCCTGAAGACTCTGTTCCATCAACTGATTCATTTCTGCATGCCTGTCTTGGATTCTAAACAAAGCTATTTCATGCTGGAATGGGGCTATAGCCAATTTTCCCCATGGGCACTACTCTGCAAATGATTGCAGTGGTCACCACTGCTATAAAAACACAAGCTTTCAGGGTTTGCCCCTTTGCCTGACAAAGGGACAAACCCCGAAACCTTACGTGTTTACTATCAAATAAATCGGTTGGACTTAAACCTGGTGTTGTCAGACTTCTTACTGTGTCTACCCCAGTCCAACGCCGGCATCTCCACATCATAAAAACACAAGAACATAAGAACACAAGAATAAGAGGAGGACTAAACAATATGACTTCATGAACCAGTTCCATTATTCAATAAGATCATGGACAGTCTGATCTGGGCCTCAGCTCCAACTTCTTGCCTTGTTTCTGATACATTTGGAAATCTACCTCAATCTTGAATATGTTCAACAAACCACCACAGCTCCCTTGGATAGAGAACTGGAAAGATTTGTGACCTTCTGAGAGAGTAAACATTGGCTTAGCTCCTACTTTAATAGGCAATTGCTTATTCTGAAACTAGGGCTGAGTTTGCAGCCTCCATCCACATTGGAATGAAGGCAAACAGCCTCCACATCTGGTGGCCAGGGACCAATTCCAGAATTCCCACCCCCATTTTTGGTTCTGGCAATTTTGCCAGTGTGGGATGAGGCTGTAGGTTGTGAGCTCACATATAGTACTGCCAACTTTGCCAGCTCCATTGTGGGGATGAGCATTTTGAAACTCATGAAATTTTGAAGTATTTGAAAGAGAAGTAGGTGA
Organism: Carcharhinus amblyrhynchos; assembly: GCF_965287045.1. Lineage (NCBI taxonomy): Eukaryota > Metazoa > Chordata > Chondrichthyes > Carcharhiniformes > Carcharhinidae > Carcharhinus > Carcharhinus amblyrhynchos. The sequence continues at coordinate 92,936,282 of NC_137324.1, read as the reverse complement.
TGACTCCTCTGAGGAATCATGAACTATAAGGGAACACTAACCTGGAACGAAACAAAAATCAGGTAATTAACATTCTCTTTGAAAACATTGCCCTCCTTACCTTGTCGTAAATCTGTTAGTCAGGCCCAGACAGCGAAAGTCACATTAATAAAACCTTTAATCCATTTCACATTTCTTAAATTTATCTCAATAAATAGGTGGGCATTGAAAAACCACTTCGAAGAAATATGAAGTTACTATTAGATAAAACATCAGTCAATCAAACAAAGTTAGCAGCCCCTTTGCAACTGTGAAAACAAACTCCTGTCAGTCTTATTCAGTAGTCATTCTTGGAACATAATTGCATACACCTGCTCAGCCTCCCTCTGCTGATAGCTTTGCCAGATAGCCTCATTATAGCCTGGCTGCATTCCAAGAATGCCGAATGGACTTAGGCTGGCAGGCATCTGTTTACACAATTTCAAAGGAGACTGCTAACTTTGTTTGATGGACTGCTTTATTACCTTGTAATACCTTGATTTTTCATTTAAATTGTTTTACAATGATTGTGTGTTTTTTAAGACAAGATTAAGATGAAGGAAGTGATAAAAATTTTCTTCAACAGGACCTTCGTTTCCTGTGTTTGATTTATGAGAAGCTAAGAGGAACAATGTTTTTCAAAGGTATTTTCGAATGTTTGCTTTTTCATGAGCATTTCAAATAATTGCCAGTGTTTTTATATGGCTTCTTGGTTGTGTACCGAGTGTATAATTGGTGACTGGACATGGAGGGGTCATGGAGTAAGTATGGGATATATATGAGAAAAGTGAAAGGGGCATAGGGAAGATGAAGGGATTGAAGAGAGCATGAAGGTTAGATGGGGGTGAATGGAGCAGAGTGGTGATGGAAGTGACATGCGAGAGCTAGATGGCCAACATCCATGAATACAAGCGGCTAATTTCCCAATAAACAGAAGTGGGCCTCCAAAATAGGAGGCCTGTCTAGAACCCATGTGCAATTCCTTGAAATGAGTGGGCATATGCATGACCGATGCAGTATAATGTGGATCAACGTAAGATTATCCACTTTGGTAGCAAAAATAGGAATGCAAATTATTATTTGACTTAGTGTAAATTGAGAGGGTTGGATACTCAGCAAAACCTTGCTGTCCTCATGCATCAGTCATTGGAAGTAACTATGCAGGCAGTAAGGAATGCAACCAGTACATTGGCCTTCATAGCAAGAGGATTTGAGTATAGGAACAGGAATGTTTTATTCCAATTGTTTAGAGATTGGTGAGGTCACACTTGGAATATTGTGTGCAGTTTTGGTGTCCTTATGTGAGGAAGGATGTTCTTGCAATAGAGTAAGTGCAGCAAAGGTTTACCATGCTAATTCCTGGGATGGCAGGACTGTCATATGAGGAGAGACTAAGTTGGTTAAGGTTATATTTATTGGAGATTAGAAGAGTGAGAGGGGATCTCATAGAAACTTATAGAATTCTAACAGGATTAGACAGGGTAGATTCAGAAAGAATGTTTGTGACAGTGGGAGAGTCCAGAACTAGGGTCATAGTTTGAGGATAAGGGATAATCCTTTTAGGACTGAGATGAGGAGAATTTTTTTTCAAACAGAGACTGATGAATGTGTGGAATTCACCACCATAGAATGTAGTTGAGGCCAAAACATGATTTCAAGAAGGAATTAGATTTAGCTGTTGGGGCTGAAAAGATCATGGGATATGGGAGGGAAGGCAGGATCAGGGTACTGATGATCAGCCCATTAGGGCTGAATGGCCTATTCCTGCTTCTATTTTCTGTGTATATTTCTAAGTTCCTGTCCGGTGGGATCTTCCAGTCCCACCAGCCCTGCCATGGGTTTCCTGATAGTGGGGAGTGCATAGAATGGGAAGCCCTGTTGACAGCACTTAGACCAGAAGATCATCGCCACTGCAGTGAAACACACCGTGAACAGCATGGAAAATGCCACCCAATGTCTCAGTGTAAAATTCAGCATCCAATGCAATGTACTGCATCCAAAAAAAAAATTTCTGAAAGATATCTATCTAGCTTGCATTGAAATTCCTTATTAGAACAAAAACCTGAAACTCTCTTCCGAACAGGACTATGGATGTACTAACACCATGTGGGTTGCAATAGCTTCAGTAGATAACCCATCACTGTCTCAAGGGCAACAAATGCTGGCTTTGCCAGTGTACACTTACATCCACGAAGTAGTTTTAAAAAATATAATCAATATTAATTGATTGCAGCATCTCCCTTAGGAGCATATTCCATAGATTTACCAGTTACTAAAATGATAATGTGGAATAATTTGAATTTGCCCCTCTCCCCATCCCCTGCCTCTATCATAGGAGTGTCCTCTGGTTCTATCATTCTGCAAAATATAAAATAGCTCATCTTGGTCTACATTATCTGGACCTCTTAAAATTCTAAATACAGCCATCATATCACCTCTCAAATTTCTGTCTTTTTCATGACAGCATGCTAATTTATGTAATTGTGTGACACAATCCAATTACTTAATTCCTTCAATTATTCTAGTAGTCCTCCTCTATATCCTTTCAATGGTTAGCAAGTCATTTTGGCAACCAAACGAGCTGTCCACGTTCTTCTCCTGTCATCTTATACCAATGATTCATAAAATGGTAGGCTTGTCTCACTGTTCTGACTTGGTATTAACCTTTTAAATCATCCCAACATTTGATTTGCTTTGCAGACTGCCACCAAATATTGTTGTTGTAGTTTCAATTTATCATCAATCAGAATCTCCATTTCCTTTATTTTACATGTAAATTATTACTTTTCCATTTTAGTAATCATCCGTTTCTGGATATTTAGCCCTCATGTCAAGAACATCAGATTAAATGTAATGCTGAGAAATGAGATGCCCATTGGTCCAACCCCAAAGAATATTCAAATTCTTCTGCTCCGTTTTGGAGGCAGCCACCTTCATTAAGTTTGTGTCATTTGCAGATTTAGCCAACGTGCTTGTGAGATCTAGCTCCAGATAATTTACAAAGATATTAATCAACAAAAAACATCACTACAATCTTCACCTGAAGCTGTTATACATCAGAAACACATATTTTGTGTTGCACAGTCTTTAGCTTCTGAATGTTTTTAAACCCTGCAGCAACAATCTAGTTATCTTTCACATCCACGCGGCCATTAGCCCTCCCCCTGTTACCATAACCGCCATTCCAAGCATTAGGAGCTTTTTCCACCATTTGAAACTTTAACTGGGTAGAAAAGTTTCGCCCGGGTATCATTTTATTACTGTAATATTAACTTTCTGTAAAATGCACTAATATGCATGTATGTGTTAAAATATTTAAACACAATTTAAAAATGTCAAATTAAAAATGTCTTAGTTTTTCCTGCTCTAATCTCTTCTGCCTCACATTTAATAATTTAATTTCCATTCCAGGACCTAATTTTTACTTACATTATCTATTTATTTAGTTTTACGTTTATCGTTAAACATAAAGACTAGGTTATTTTTTCTTTTGAGTATCCGGGAGGCTGCACTCTACTCTGGAGTAGAAGTTCTCATCATTTAAATCTGGCTCCGTTTCAAAGGTTAGTTGCCAACCAATTAGGCGACTGAACATTCAGGTTTGACCTAGTTGTGTCATTGGATCAGCCAGGTCAACCTTTCATGTGTTTTTCAGGCCAGTCTTCACATGTATGAGGTGCCCGATGAAACAACTTGTCAGTAGCCCCGAGGAGCAGGAGTGCCAAAATGAATTATTTTGTTGGCGGCTGCCCAGGAGTTATAGCTTATGTCTGATGCCTAGGGAAATGGTGTAAGGTATTCATGAGAGGCAAATAAAATCCTGTCAGAGGCTCTACAATCATGAACAGCTGAATATTTGAATCACCCAGCAAAATGTAAAATTGTTTGTGTAAAAGGAAGGTAATGGCATAGCTTCTCTTCAGAATTTACTTGACAAATAATTAGTTTATTGAAACCAGTTCACTGCTAGTTCTAGTATAGCGCTCATTATTTTACTCGCGCAACAGCCATTTCAGCATCTTTATTCATGAGCCTATCCAGTCAGCCTTTCATGTCAACTTAAAAAAACACAGGAAGGAAACAGGTTTCAAACGTTATTCTGTGAAATGTGACAAACTACATATTTTTATGGACTAAGTATGAGCAGTTTCTGGTTTCGCTTGTGACTTCTCGTACGTATGTTTGAGCTGTCTCTATCTGAACAGGAATCTTTATATTACAATGAGCAATGTGCTATAGGGCACGTATTCCACATTTGGTATTAGCAGCATTAATATTCCTACTTCTTGAGTTTACTAAACCTAATGGTTTAACTGGGAGAAATCTTTGACCATTTCAGGATAAATTTAACATCAGAAATCTGCCCAATTCTGACTTCATAGAATCCCTACAGTGCAGAAGGAGGCCATTTGGCCCATCAAGCCTGCACCAATCACAATCCCACCCAGGCCTTATTCCTGTTATCCCACTTGTTTACCCTGCTAATCCCCCTGATACTAGGATCAATTTAGCATGGCTAATCAACCTATTCTGTACATCTTTGGGCTGTGGGAGGAAACTGGAGCACCCGGAGGAAACTCACGCAGACACGGGGAGAACGTGCAAACTCCACAAGACACTGATCCAAGGGGGGAATTGAACCTGGGTCCCTGGTGCTGTGAGGCAGCAGTGCCAACCACAGTAGACTTATCTCAGAAAGTCTGTTGAGATCTTAAGGTTAATATTATATGTGAACCTGACATATGTGTTGGAATTGAAAGCTCATGGATTTAAGGACAATATATATTCTACACTTACATTGTACAACTCAAACCTCCTTTTGTTTCTCTTTAACAGTATTACTAATTTTTCTCCCTCCGCTTTCTGATCTATTTTCTCTTTTAATTTTTCTGTAGTCTTTGTTTCCTTTTTGCTTCTTTATCCTTCTTCCTCATGATTTCCTTCTTTTTGCAACCTTAATCTAAATCTGTCTAAATCCTTCTCCATAGCTAATATATCTACAGATAAGCTTATACCCCAGGGCTAGATTAAAGAATTTTATTTAGAAATCCCCACTGATTTTTGATTTCTTTTTGGTTTTCTCTCAGGTACTCATAAATGAATAGAATTGATCCATTGCCAACCACTCAAAATGTATCACAAAGGAAACACAAGAAAACAAAATCAAACTGAATCCTTCCCCTGTGACAACAGCAACTCGCTCTCCTTCAGGAACAAACACTGAGAATAATTCTTGTACCCCGCCTTGCATACTGACACCTCCATCAATGGTAATGTTGTGCAGCAAGTAGTCCATTGTGGTTACTGAAAGCCAGATAACTTAAAGCCTTTGAAAGTTAACTCAAGCGGACCAAAACCTGTTCCATCATTACCCTGATGCATGAATGGAAATCATTGCTATAGACTGAATAACGTTTCCTGAAAGAGCATCAGATACAAGTTCAAATCTCATGCTGTGAGATGAAGGAAGAAATTACACATATACCTTTCCCATTCTCAAGATCCCAATGTGTCTCACATCCTGCTAATTATTTTTGAATGGTTGCTATGCTGTCTTGTAGATAAATGCAGCTTTGTGCTCCACTCCCCAATAAGAATGAGATAAATTGCAAGATTTTTGTTTCCTCAGTACTGGTTGAGGAATAAATGTGAGCCAGGACAACACCACTGTTTTGTTTTCATATAATGCCATAAGAACATAAGAACATAAGAACATAAGAAATAGGAGCAGGAGTAGGCCCTCTGGCCCTTCGAGCCTGCCCCGCCATTCAATAAGATCATGGCTGATCTGTCGTGGCTCAGTTCCACTTTCCCGCCCTCTCCCCATAACCCTTAATCCCCTCTCTTATCAAAAACCCATCAACCCGCTTCTTAAAAATATTTAGCGAGGCAGCCTCCACCACTTCAACGGGCAGAGAATTCCAGAGATTCACCACCCTTTGAGTGAAGAAGTTCCTCCTCAACTCCGTTCTAAACCGCCTCCCCTTTATCTTGAGGCTGTGCCCCCTAGTCCTACTGTCCTTTTTGAGCGGGAAGAGTCTCTCCACCTCTATCCTATCCATCCCATTCATCATCTTATATGTCTCAATGAGATCTCCCCTCATTCTTCTAAACTCTAACGAGTACAAGCCTAGTTTATTCAGCCTCTCCTCATAGCTCAACCCCCTCAACTCCGGTATCAGCCTAGTAAACCTCCTCTGCACTCCCTCTAAGGCCAAAATATCCTTGCGCAGGTGCGGCGCCCAAAACTGCACACAGTACTCCAGCTGCGGCCTCACCAATGCCCTATACAGCTGCAGCAAGACCTCCCTACTTTTATATTCATCTACAAACGCTTTACAGGACAACAGGATTGTTTCAGTGTTGAAAAAAGCCACAGCACATTGGGCCCAATTTTACCATTTTTGGCTATGAAAACTTGATAAAGTCAGGCATGAGGTGAATAGCGTAATCTGACCCTGCCTCCATGCCCGTTCCCCCTTTGCCAAGGCCCAAAAATGGCCTTGGTCGGGACCCTGCACAAAACGGGTGCAACGGCCATTTAAAATCATTCGCTTACATTCAAATTGACTTAATAGGCTGCACACCCAACTTTACCGGCACGTCCCCCTTTACCATCGCGTTCGCCCAAGCAGAATTGACATGAAACAGACATGCTCCATAGAAGTCCGATTTGGGTACTCCAGTTAGTGAGGAGGTAGGTGCATAGCATTCAAAGGTTCTCTGCTTGAGATCAGTGTCAGAGGGGAGGTAAAGGTGGGTCTGTTGCCACTCTGCCTGAGATTGGTGGAGGGGGAAGTGGGGCCCATTGTCACTCTTCCTGAGGTCAGTGGAGGGGAAGGGGGGAAGGGGCCTGCGATCAGTCTGGGTGGCCGTGGGGTGGAGGGTGTAAGGGGATCACTAATCTTGTGGGGTGGGGCAATGTGTGTGGGGGCCTGGGGGAGGCATTACCTGGCCTGGGAGGGATGTGGCAGGGGAGCAGCATTCTATCATTTTTTTCTGCGCATGCGTAGTTGAAGGCATTGATCGGAGCTGTAGGGTTTCAGGCACATTAAGCCCCACCACTAGCTTGTTAAGCGCTATTCGGAATTGTTGATATTTTTGCAGGCAAAGTGAATATGGGGGCACCTGAGAACAGATCTAAACATCAGATCTGAAATACTTCCAATTTTAAGTTCGCCTGCACTTGGAATCAAAATAGTAAAACTGGCTCTCCAAACATGCATCATGACTGAGTGCCATTCTCCTGATTTACCCCTGTATCCTTGAGCAGCGTTTCTATTCAAATAATCCTCTAATGTCCTCGTGAAAGCCTCATTTGAACCTGACTCCATCATACTTCCAGGCAGTGATTTCCACGCTGAAATCACTCGTTATGTGAAAAAGATTTTACTCATATTACTTTTGCTTCTTTTGCAAATCATTTTAAATCTGTGCCTTTTCATTTTCGATTCTTTTAGGAGCAGGAACAGTGTCTCCCTGTCAATGCTGTCCAGCTGTCTCATAATTCTGAATACCTTTGTCAAATCTCCTCTCAGCCTCCTTGTCTCCAAGGACAACAGTTTCAACCTCTCCAATCTATCCTCATAACTGAAGTTTCTCATCCCTGGAAGCATTCTTGTAAACCCCTTCTCTACTCTCCTGTGCATTCACATCCTTCTTATAGTGTGGTGTCCAGAATTGTACACATAATTCTAACTGAGGTATAATTGGTGTCTTGAATAAATTCAGCAAAACATTCTTGCTCTTGTACTCTATGGGCCTGATTTTACTATCAAGTTGCGCCTGTTTTTGGGTGCGAAAACTTGGTTAAGTCAGGTATAAGGTGAATAGTGCAACCTGCATCTGATTGCGCACCGGTTCCCCCTTTGTTAAGGCCTGAAAATGGCCATTTTTTGGGACCATTTGCATGCATTTAAATTTACTTAATGGACTGCACGCCCAACTTTACCGGCACTTCCCCATTACATTCGCCCATCCAGAATCGGCTCAAAACATAGAAGTCTGATTCAGGTGTTTCAGGAGGTAGGTGCCAAGCTTCCAATGGTTTTCTGCTTGAGATCAGGAGGAGGGTTCCGTTGTTACTCTACTTGAGATCAGTAGAGGGAAAGGGGAGGTCTGCTACCACTCTGCCTGAGATCAGTGGAGGGAGTGGAGGTCTGCTGCCACTCTACCTCAGGTCGGTGGAGGGAAATCGGTGTCCGCTGCCACTCTGCCTCAGATTGGTGTGGGGGACAAGAGGGATCCACTGCCATTCTGCCTGAGATTGGTGAGGGAAAGGGGGGAGGGCCCATGGACAGTCTGAGTGCCGAAGGGATGGGGGGGATAAAGAAATCAGTAATGTTCTGGGTGTGGGGCAATGTCTGTGGGGGCTGGGGGAGGCATTTTCCAGCCCGGGAAGAATGTGGCAGGGGAGCAGCATTCTATCATCTTTTTTCTGCGCACGTGCAATTTGAGACGCCAATCGGAGCTGCAGGATTTCAGGCACATTAAGCGCCACCCACAAGCTTCTGCAGCGTGGTTTGGAATCGCTGATATTTTTTCAGGCAAAGTGTGTATGGGGGCACCTGAGAATGGGTCGAGAAGTCGGATCTGAAACACTCCCAGATTCAAGTCCGCCCAGCACTCAGAATCAAAATGGTAAGGCCCTGTGTCCCTATTAATAAAGCCCAGAATACTATATGCTTTATTAATTGCTGTCTCCATGTGTTCTATGACCTTTAATGATCTATGCATATACACACTCAGGTCCCTCTACCCCTGCACCCTCTTAAGAATTGAACTCCTTATTTTATATTTTATCTTCATGTTCTTCCCTGCAAAATGCAGAACCTCATATTTCTTTAAATTGAACTTCCTCCAGCACCTATCTATTCATCTGTGATGGAGAAAGTACAACTTGTCAATGTAAAACTTGTCTATGTACTTTTGAAGCTCTAAGGTACCTTTCCCACAGTTTACCACATTTCCAAGTTATAAATCCTCTGCAATCGCTTGCACACAAAGATTTAGATCATTAATATGTGTCAGGAAAAGCAAAGGTCCTAATACTGACCTGTATGGATTACCATGACCGACCTTCCTCCAGCCCAAAAAATATCTGTTGACCATTTCTCTGTTTCCTGTTACTCAGCCAATTTTATAACCACATTACTACTGTCACTTTATTCCATAAGTGATAACTTTTCTCACAAGTCAGTTGTGTAGCACACTATAGGATGCCACATAATCAGCATTACCCTCTTCTACCAATTCTGTTACTTCTTCCAAATATCTCCAGCAAGTTACAAAGAAAAGTACAGCATAGGAACAGGCCCTTCAGCCCTCCAAGCCCATGCCAATTCTGATGCCGTAACTAAACTAAAAAAAATCTTTTGCCCTTACTCAGACTTCTATTCCCTCCCTATTCATGTACCCACAGATGCCTCTTAAATGTTGCTAATGTACCTGTTTCTACCACCTCCTCTGGCAGTGTGTTTCAGGCACTCGCCACTCTCTGCATGAAAGATTTCCCCCTGCACATCTCCCTTAAACTTTCCCCTTCACACCTTGAATCTATAGGATATGGCTAAGGTATTGAATAACTTTTTTGTTTCTGTCTTCACGGAGGAGGACGTGAATAATTTGCCGGGTGTTAGCGATGGAAAGGTGGTAGGACTGGAGGGTCTTAATGACATTACTGTTACTAGAAAGGCGGTGCTCGACAGACTGGAGGGGCTGATTGTGGACAAGTCCCCAGGACCGGATGGAATGCATCCGAGGGTTCTGAAAGAAATAGCGGAGGCGATAGTGGATGCCTTGGTGGTTATTTTCCAAACGTCGCTGGATTCCGGGGAAGTGCCGGATGATTGGAAAACGGCTAATGTTACGCCGTTGTTTAAGAAGGGTGCCAGGCAAAAGGCGGGGAATTATAGGCCGGTTAGTTTAACGTCTGTGGTAGGTAAAATGTTAGAATCTGTCATTAAGGAGGAAATTGCGAGGCATCTTGAAGGGAATTGCTTGATAGAGCAGACGCAGCACGGTTTCATTAAAGGGAAGTCGTGTCTGACAAATTTACTGGAGTTCTATGAGGATGTGTCTAGGGCGGTGGATAGAGGAGAGCCGGTGGATGTGGTCTTTCTAGATTTTCAGAAGGCGTTTGACAAAGTGCCTCACAAGAGGTTATTGCAGAAGGTTGAGGGACATGGAGTTGGGGGTAGGGTGTTAGTGTGGATAGAGGATTGCTTGTCAAATAGGAGGCAGAGAGTGGGGGTCAACGGGTGCTATTCGGATTGGCGGATGGTGACTAGTGGAGTGCCCTAGGGGTCGGTGCTGGGGCCTCAGCTTTTTACCATTTATATAGATGATCTGGAGGAGGGAACCGAGTGTAGAGTGTCGAAATTTGCTGATGACACCAAGATTGGGGGAACGGCAAATTGTGTGGAGGGTGTGGAGAGTCTGCAGAAGGATCTAGAAAGGCTGGGCGAATGGGCCAGGAAATGGCAAATGGAAGTTAATGTTGGCAAGTGTGAGGTGGTCCACTTTGGTAGGAAGAATGGTAGGAAGGACTATTACTTACGGGGCGAAAAACTGCAGCAGGCGACGGTGCAGAGGGACCTCGGGGTCCTTGTGCATGAGTCGCAAAAACCCAGCTTGCAGGTGCAGCATGTGGTCAGGAAGGCGAATGGGATGCTGGCCTTCATAGCGAAGGGGATTGAATATAAAAGTAGGGAGGTCTTGCTGCAGCTGTATAGGGCATTGGTGAGGCCGCAACTGGAGTACTGTGTGCATTTTTGGGCGCCGCACCTGCGCAAAGATATTTTGGCCTTGGAGGGAGTGCAGAGGAGGTTTACTAGGCTGATACCGGAGTTGAGGGGGTTGAGCTATGAGGAGAGGCTGAATAAACTGGGCTTGTACTCGTTAGAGTTTAGAAGAATGAGAGGAGATCTCATTGAGATGTATAAGATGATGAATGGGATGGATAGGATAGAGGTGGAAAGGCTCTTCCCGCTCAAAAAAGACAATAGGACTAGGGGGCACAGCCTCAAGATAAAAGGGGGGCGGTTTAGAACGGAGTTGAGGAGGAACTTCTTCACTCAAAGGGTGGTGAATCTCTGGAATTCTCTGCCCGTTGAAGTGGTGGAGGCTGCCTCGCTAAATATTTTTAAGACGCGGGTTGATGGGTTTTTGATAGGAGAGGGGATTAAGGGTTATGGGGAGAGGGCGGGAAAGTGGAACTGAGCAGCGACAGATCAGCCATGATCTTATTGAATGGCGGGGCAGGCTCGAAGGGCTGGATGGCCTACTCCTGCTCCTATTTCTTATGTTCTTATGTTCTTATTAATCTGTGCTCCCTTGTAACTGACACTTCCAGTCTAGGAAAACTCCTCTGAATATTCATCCTATCTATGCTTCTCATAATTTTGCAAACCTCTAACAGAACTCCCCTCAGCTTCTATCTTTCCAATGAAAACAATCTTATTTTATTCAATCTCCCCCCATAGTCAACACCCTCGAGACCAGGCAACATTCTGGTGAACCTTCTTTGCATTCTCTCCAAAGCTTCTATATCCTTTTGGTAGTATGGCAACCTGAACTGTATGCAATGCTCCAAATGCAACCTACCCAAGGTAACCCCTTGGAGGGAGTCCAGAGGAGGTTCACCAGAATGATCCCAGGAATGAAGGGTTTGTCGTATGAGGAGCAGTTGAGAAGTCTGGGCCTATACTCGAAAGAGTTTAGCAGAATGAGGGTGGATCTAATTGAAACTTATACAATACTGAGGGGCCTAGATAGAGTGGATGTGGAGAGTATGTTTACACTAGTGAGAGAGATGAGGGCACAATCTCAAAGTGAAAGGATGCTCCTTTATAGTTGAGATGTGGAGCAATTTCTTCACTAGAGGGTGTGAATCTGTGGAACTCATTGCCACAGAGGGCTGTGGAGGCCAAGACATTGAGTGACACTGAGATAGATAGTTGCTTGATCAATAAGGAGATCAAGCCTAGTGGGGAGAAGGTAGAGAATGGAAATGACAATCATATGAGCCATGATTGAATGGTGGAGCAGACTCGATGGGCTGAATGGCTTAATTCTGCTCCTATATGTTGTGGTCTTATGGTCTTATATAGCTGCAACATGATTTCCCAACATATATACTCAATTCCCATCTTTTGTATTCAAATTAATTAAATATGATTTCTCGTTTAGAAATCCATGCTGGCTCTTCCTATCAGCCCACATTTTTCCATGTGACTATTACTTCGAAAGCAAATAATTGATTCTAGGAGCTTCCCCATCATTGAAGTTTAATTGACTGGTCTGTAATTGCTGGGCTTATCTTGACTACATCTTTGGACAAGGGCATGATATTTGGAATTATTAAATCCTCTGGCCTCCCTCCTGAGTCTGGGGAAGATTGAAAGATTATAAACAGTGCCCCTGCAATTTCCACCCTTACTTCCTTCAATGACCTTGGATGCATCTCATCTGGTCCTTTGTCAATTTTAAGTGTGGACAGCTTATCCAACATTCCTCCTTTTCAATTCTGAACACTTCTAGTGACAGAGTTTCCTCCTCTGTCACCATACCCAATCCTGTCCCTGTCCTTCTCCTCCACCCCCCCCCCGTCTATACTGTTCTTTGCATCGCTAGTAGGTTCCACTCAACAGCTTCAGGTTTTGCAGAAGCTGTTGTAAAGCTTGTTGACATGACGTCATGTTGGTGAGGGGGGAGTTCTCTACCTGGGCAGAATATACATATTTAAAGGAGGTTCCTGCCCATGCATCACCAGCAAAGGGTGGGGAAATCTGATGATGTGACCTTGCTGGTGGCATTCCTATTCCAATGATCATGTGGGGTTTTCTGTCAGCATTGTCATTTTTGCCCATGGTGAATGCCAGCTAACATTCCCCCCCTAATGTTTCAGTTTCAGTGGTAGAAAGCTGTTAGCATTGAGTTAAGCTGGTATTAGGGAAGTGTTAATCGAGCCACTGAAATGTATGTTAAAGCTTCTTTTATTTCTGAGTCAGCTGTAGCTCAATTGGTAACATTTCCACCTCTGAGTCACAAGGTTTTGGGTTCATTTAACTTCCTCACAACGACTTGAGCACAAAATTAAGGCTGACACTTCAGTGCAAGACTGAGGGAATGCTGCAATGTTAGAGGTGCTGTCTTTCAGATGATATTTTAAAATCTGGCCCTGTCTGGTCTCACAGATGGGTAAATAATCATTTTTTTTGAAGAAGAGCAGGCATTTTGTATATTCATCTCTCAAGTAACTTCAGAAAAATAAATGATTTGATTATGATCGCATTGCTGTTTGTGGGAACTTGCTATATGCAAATTGGAAATGGGGCATAAAACACAAGTACAAGGATGGTTATGTTGAATTTATACAAGGCACTGGTTGGGCCTTAGCTGGAGTGTTGTGTACATTATGTTATATTGTGTACATTATATTCTTATATTATAACAGTGAATACACTTCAAAAAAACACTTCATTGGTTGTAAAGTGCTTTGGGCCATCCTGTGGTTGTAACAGTTTCTATATAAATGCAAATCTTTCTCTTTTTCCTTTTAAGTTATATTGCATGTAGCAGACAACAGTTCTGTTATGGTGGAGGGTATGTTTATGTCTGTACAAGATATTGGTTGATTTGTATTCTGGTTGCAACATAAGTCACATTGCACTTGCAGTCTATTCCTATCCTTGATAAGTGCATGGCATTGTGGGCCACGTGTGTAGAGAGATAGCTTAGATTCCCTTGAGCCAATGTTACACTCTTCATTTGCTTTCAGCTATGGTGGCACAGGGGATTGCATTTGATAAGAAATTGAATATATGCTTCTGTGCAGGTGGATCACCAACTTATTAAAATTTTTAAAAAATGTTTTGATGCCGGAGACATTGCGCAGAGGACTCGATTATTCATCATTAGTGGTTGTGTAAATGAATAAAGTTGCTGATCTCACTGAATAATGCTTATGTGACTTCTTTGATACATCTATAGGCAATACATTGGTCAACTGTGAAAGTGTCCCAGTCCAAGTGTGGAAACTGGAAGTTTCATCTACTTCGATGCAGACTCAGAATTTCACATGGATCTTAAGTTAAACTGGAAATCCTCCTGAAAGTGATAACATAGTTTTGTCACTGCCGCTCGACTAGACCTTTATGTCTTAGACACTTCAAAACAGATTGTTCTGATTGATAACAATGGACTCCTCTGCAGCAAAGTAACATGACTTGATGCTGCATCTTGTACAGCATGAAACATTTTGCTCCTCATTTTGATGTCCCAGTGTATATTTCCATACTGGTAGAATGCTGAATACAGTTCTCATATTGCAAAAAAAGAACATGGAAACAATATCTGACCTTGAAATGAAAACTTGTGTTTCTCATCGTACCCTCATGAATTGCACCTATTTAGTTTGTGCAAGGTTTTCAAAAAATGGTCAAGAAGTTTTGACCAGTCAAGGGAGCAGTTTGAGATAGTTTGGGAAACATACCTGTAGTTTATTTACATCTGTAGTTTATCAAAACAAACTGTACTATGAAAGACATAAAGAAGCAGCTAAAAGTTCTGTGTAGTATCAAAATTGATAAACATGGGAAATGCACAAAAACAGAAGTAGACCATTCTGTCTCTTGAGACTGTTCCACCATTTTCAATCAGTTCCAGTCTAATCGGTATATCAACTCTATTTAACCACCTTTGCCCTACATCCCATGATACCTTTGCCAAGCAAAACTCTATTGATCTCTGCCTTGCATTTTCAATTTTTGCACCATCCACAGCCCTATGATGTGTGCAGGAAGGCAAACAGGAACATAAGTCTTTCATTGCCAATAATTTCAATTAAGCATTAACACAATCCTTTCAATCATGGATTTTGTAAATTGGACATCCTAATTGTGCATAACATTTGTTTGGTCTGACACATATTCCTATCACTGTTGATTGCCATTCTACTGAGCACCTTAAAAGAAAGAAATCTGCAAATTCAAAAATCGAACAATGGAAAAATATAGCTATCTATCTAATGATGTATTGCCCATCAATGCTGGGCACGAGGGAAGCCTGTGACTATGTGTTCGGCATTAGTAAAGACCATTGAGAGGTAATCTAAAAGTCTATTTCCGGAAAGCAACAATTATCATGTATACAAACATCAAAGAAATTTTGTTTTGGGGTGAAATGGTCAACAGTGAGAAGGTTAATCCCCCATGGGACCATAATAAATGGCATTGTAGTGAAATATACCTGTTGCTCAATTGTGAAAGATGGCGTGGGCATTCAGTCACAGTAAGCAAATGCCTTAACACTGAAGCACAGAAAGAAATTACAGCACATCCATAAGGTAGGCAAAAATCTGGTCCCAGCCATCCTAGATCCACCCCTTAAAAACATTCCCTGCAAATCCTAAGTTTGAGTTCCAAAAAAGCTGAAATGAAATTACTTGCTTCTATCTGTGTAACAATGAATGCATTCATTCACACCACTTTTCCAAACAGAGCATTCAAAATGCCAATTACTATCTGAATGGGAAAATTTACTCATTTTCCCTCCAGATATGTTTTACGGTGGCTTTAAATCCATTGACCCACTTATTAAAAGGATTTTCCCTCTTTGCGGTCTACTAAAATCTCTTATCATCATCCAAAAACTCAATTAGGTAATCTTCTAACCTTCTTTGTTCCAAGAAGAATAATCCTCCAAACTTTTCAAAGCTCTCAGCATAATGAAGTCATTCATCGCTGATAATACCCCAGTGAAACTTACCCTTTTTAATGCTATTATTGAAATGTTGAGCTCAAAATTACCTACATTACTCAAGCTGAGGCCTACCCAGTGGTTTATAAAGTTCAAGCATGATCTGTGAGGTTTCATATTTTATTTCTGTATTTGAAATCTCACAAAACCCGCACGCTTTTGTAACCAGCTTATCAAATTGTTCTGATTTCTTTAAGAACTTATGTAAATGAACATCAAGGTCTCCCTGCTATAGTTTCTAATATTGTGCCATGTATAGCATACTGTCTTTTTATATTGGTCTTCCCAAAGTACATCAGTTCACATTTCTTTATGTTGGAGTCAATCTTCCATGCTTCTGCCAATTCATCCTGTCTATGGGAGCAATTCTCCCAACCCATCCGAAAATCAATGAGAAGGTGCAAAGACAATTGAGATGGTCATTTTAATACAATTTGAATATTAATCCCTCCCCCCCACCAGAGTGGTTCAATCCAGTGGGGATTATAGAGCTCCCTGCTAATGGGAAACTAGCGACCCAACACTGCTGGAGTGAAGGGGAGGCAATTGGGCCCACCCCAAAGGATCAGGCGATAGGGGAGTGCATTGGCACCTTGCCAGCCTGGGCCCCCTGGCACTGCCCAAGGGGCAAACTGACAATTCTTGGGGGCACCTTGGCCCTGCCCATCGGGCATGGGGCAATGCCGAGGGGATGGGCCTATGGGCAAGGCCTGATGGGTGGCAATCGGTGGAGGTGGGGGGTCCCACTGTCACTCTGCAGACAGGATCGGTGGGGAAGGGATGAAACCAGTGATCTGGGAGGTGTGGGGTGGGGTCAGCCTGCTGAGTGTTGGGACTGAGGGAGGGGGAGGGTGGTTGGAACTGCAAGGGGGGGAGGAATTGGGACTATTGGGGTGTGCGGACTGAGGGGATGAGGAATCGTGGAGGGTGCTGGAGATTGGGGCTGGCTGGGGTAGGCAGGGGAGAGGAGAGAGGGCTTCTGGGCTGGGCATCAGAATGGTTAGGGGGTCAGTGATGGGCCGTGGGGGGTGTCACAACCCGATAATGGGGGGATCATGGGGCTGCCCAGCAATTGAGCTGGCCAGCAATCTAGAGGCTGACAGTGCGAGGCTACTGTGTAGGCACCGATGTTGCCGCTGACAGATTGGCGCATGCATAGTGGCCCGCAGAACTCTAAGCTGCTGGCCACCCGGGTGGTAATAAGTCCTGTCCACAGCTTTATAATGATATACACACTAGTCCCTCTGCAGTGCACAGAGTGTGAGAGATTCTTCTCTGAACTCCCATTGAAAAAAACAGCATGTATTATTTCAGTTTTTACATAAATTCAACACTTAGATTCTTGGAACATTGACACTAGCACTGAGCACCTGTATAATATGGCTGAGTTGCGCACAAACAAATCCAAAACCAATCTTATCACTGGGAAGTTAATTAGTACTGGGGGATGGTGTAAACAAACTTTGAAGGGGGAGTGGAACCAGAACAGAGAGGTTGCAGAGATATAGACAGATTAAGCGAATGGACAACAAAATGGCAGATGGTATATGATGTAAAGAAGTGTTAAGTTATTCACTTTGGTCCATAAGAAGAGAAAAGTAACATATTTTTTAAAAGGTGTGAAACCTGCAAGTGTTGATGTTCAAAGATATTTGAGTGAGCTCATGCGAGGAAAGCAGAAAGTTGGCATAGGTGCAGAAAGCAATTAGAAGGGCAAATGCCATGTTAACCTTTATTGATAGGGGATGAGGGTACAGGAATAATAAAGCCTCATTACAGTTATCCAGATTTTTGGAGAAACCACATTTGGAATTCTGTGAGCAGTTTTGATTTCCGTATCAAAGAAAGGATATACTTCTTCACTGGAGGTGATGCAGTGATTAAATTGGTCCTTGGATGAGAGAGTTGTCTTATGCTGAGAGGCAAAGTAAATTAGGCTTATATCTCTGGAGTTTAGAAGAATGAGAGGTGCTCTCATTGATCCTACAAAATTTTGAAGAACGCTTATAGGATAGAATTGGTCAGGTTAGGGAGTCAAAGGCATGGGAATAAGGGTCCAATCACTTTCATATGAACAGATGTTTCTATAGCTCTTGGGGCTATAGGGATGAAGGGATATGGGAGGAAGGCAGGATCAGCATATTGAATTCGATGATTAGCCATGATCAAGATGAATGGCGGAGCAGGCTCGAAGGGCTGAATGGCCTACTCCTGCTTCTAGGTTCCATGTTTCTATAGATGTGCAGATCCAAAGATGTGCAGGTTAGATGAACTGGACATGCTAAATTGCATCTTAGATTTTCAAGTTGCATCGGTTAGATGAGTAAGCCATGTGTGTGGGGTTACGGAGATAGGGCAAGGTGGTGGGCTTGGATAGATACTCTGCCAGAGAGTCAGTGCAGACTAGATTGACCAAATGGCTTCCTTCTGCACTGCAGGAATTTTATATGAATTAAGGGTAGGGGCAATATGTTCTTTATCTACTTCTTTTCCTATGTGCAAATTGGGAATAGGAACCTACTTCAAGCCTGTTCCACTATTCAATAAGATCATGGCTGAACTGATTGTGACCTGAACTTCACCTTCCTGTCTATCCCGATAACATTTCACCCATGAGCTTATCAAGAATCTACTTACATATGCGCTAAAAATATTCAAAGACTGAGCAGAATTTTCCCAGGTGCGGAGGTCGGAATTATTCCAATGGGGTTTTGTACCAACACTGAACATGCCAGACCCCTCATCCATGATTCTCTGACTCTGCACCGCTCCAACATAATCTCCACTGGGTACAGATACGGCAAAAAAATCGTGGTTTCTGTTTCCATCACCTTTTGAGAAAGCGAGTATCAGAGACTAACAACCCTCTGAGAGAAGAAATTTCTTCTCATCTCTATCTTGGTGACCTTATTTTTAAACAACGATCACTGGAACTTCTAAAACATCCTTTCCACATTCTTCCTGCCAAAACCCCTCAGGACCTTGCATATTTTAATTAATGTATCGGGACTTGATGATTTGAGTTATAAGGAGAGGCTGGCTACACTGGGACTTTTTTCTCTGAGTGTAGGAGGTTTAGGGGTGATCCTATAGAGGCCTATAAAATAATGAGGAGCATAGATCAGCGAGATAATCAATTTCTTTTCTCAAAGGTAGGGGAGTTTAACACTAAAGGGCATAAGTTTAAGGTGAGAGGGGAGGGATACAAAATCATCCAGAAGGGCAATGTTTTCACACAGGGTGGTGGGTGTCTGGAACAAGCTGCCAGAAGTAGTAGTAAAGGCGGGTACAATTTTGTCTTTCAAAAAGTATTTAGAGTAAGATGGCTATGGAGGAATTGGGCTAAACGCGGGCAATTGGAACTAGCTTAGTCGATAAAGAAAGGGTGGCATGGACAAGTTGAGCCAAAGGTCAAAGGTTCAAGCAAAACCCTAAGGCTTTCTATAGGTATGTCAGGAATAAAAGAATGCCTAGGGTAAGATTAGGGCCAGTCAAGGACAGTAGTGGGAAGTTGTGTGTGGAGTCCAAAGAGATAGGAGAGGCGCTAAGTGAATATTTTTCATCAGTATTCACACAGGAAAAAGACAATGTTGTTGAGGAAAATACTGAGATACCAGCTATTAGACTAGATGGGATTGAGGTTCATAAGGAGGAAGTGTTAGCAACTCTGGAAAGTATAAAAATAAATAAGTCCCCTGGGCTGGATGGGATTTATCCTAGGATTCTCTGGGAGGCTAGGGAGGAAATTGCAGACCCTTTGGCTTTGATCTTTAGGTTGTCATTGTCTACAGGAATAGTCATGATGTGGATGTGCCGGCGTTGGACTGGGGTAAACACAGTAAAAAGTCTGACAACACCAGGTTTAAGTCCAACCGATTTATTTGATAGTAAACGCACAAGCTTTCGAGGTTTCCCTCTTCGTCAGGTGAATGGAGAGTTCTGGCCTCAGACAGAGCATATAAAGCACAGACAGTTTAGAGATTACTGATTAGAATGTGAGTCTTTACACCTAACCTGCTGTTCAAGTCCTAAAGTGGCCGACAATGTGAGTGGAAGGAGCACTGATCACAGGTTAAAGAGATGTGTATTGTCTCCAGACAGCACAGTGAGTGAGGTTTTGCAAACCCAGGCAAGTCACGGGGGTTACAGATAGTGTGACATGTTCATGTTCACCAGTCTTTGGAGCTGTCACTGACTATTGCCTCCTTTTATGCTTTCTCTTTCAACTCAATATCCCCCTTAACACCTTTGATTATCCGTGGTTAGTTTATCCCTCTCTTAGAATCTTTCTCCTTACTGGAGTATACTTTTGTTGACAGGCATGAATTCCCTTCTTAAATATCTGCCACTGCTTGCTTACCACTTTCCTGCTAATGTGTTCTCCCAGTCTATTTTAGCTAATTCTATCCTTATTTCATTGTAAGTCCCTTTATTTGCATTAGACACAGTTTTTCTGATCCAAGTTTCTCACTCTCAAACTCAGTATTAAATTATATCATTTTATGATCACTACTTCCTAGTGGATCTTTTACTCTCAGATCATTTATTAAACCTACCTCATTTCCCATTACCAGATCCATGATAGCCTGTTCCCTGAATGGCTCCATGACACATTGCTCTCGGAAACTGTCCCTTATGCACTCTATAAATTCGATTTCATAGCTACCCTTTCCAACTTGATAAACTCAATCAACATGAAGATAATAGTCACCCATAATTATCTCTGTATTCCTTTTTCATGCCGTATTAGTTGCTGATTTACATCCTTTCCTATAGTATGATTGGGAGTACACACATCATTACACTTACCAATGTCTTCTTTCTCTTGCTGTTTTTTACCTCTTCCCATATAGACAATACATCATCCAAGCCTAGATTGTCTTACACAACTGATCATTTCATCTCTTATGAAGAGTGTTGCCCCCTACTTTTCCTTCCTTCCAGTCTTCCAGAAAGGTCAAATATCCCTGGATATTGAGTTCCCAGTTTTGATCTCCTTTTAGCCATATCTTCCTAATGGTTTTGCTAATATTTTGCTGTTGGAGTTGATACCGCAAGCTGAGAGCTCGGATTGAGCACTGCCTATTACTGATTGCAGGGACTGACCGCTTTGTGCCTGGTATATCGCCAGCTTCCACTCGCCAAGTTTGCTGCGGGCATGTACTGGTCTGTCTGTCAGCTAATGTACTCGGTGACATTTTCTATTTCCCACACCTGCCAACGGAGTTAAACTGCTAATTAATGCCCATTTGCAATGTGAATTCAGTCCTGCCAGGGATCAAAGCTTCAACAGCCCCAAGGCTATTAGGCTGGATTAAAGCCCAGGTTCCAAGGTAAATGACAAACAGCTCTCCAACACTTGCACTTAAAAACTCTGCTCAGTGGATTTATATCCCCAAAAAAATGCATACAAAATAGTAAACTTCAGATCCAATTGATCATACTCATTCCCCTGTGTTGATGAACCCAATCTTCAAAATAAGCGCCACTTCTTGGCATGGTGGCATAGTGGTTAGCACTGCTATCTCACAGTGCTATGGGACTTGGCTTGAGTTCCAGCTCTGGGTGACTGGCTGTGTGGAGTACGCACATTCTCCCTGTGTCTGCGTGAGTTTCCTCCTACAGTCCAAAGATGTGCAGGTTAGGTGGCTTGGCTATGCTAAATTGCCCCTTAGTGTCCCAAGCTGTATAGGATGGAGGAATTAGACGTGTAAACATATAGGGTTATCGGGATAAGGTCTGGGAAAGATCTAAAGAAGGTGAGTCAGTGCAGACTCAACGGGCAGAATGGCCTCCTTCTGCACTTATTTTATGATTATGTGAATTGAGGCTCATTTGCTTTATCTAGAGCTCTCACCAAGTTGAAGGCCCCCTCCACCAGACCTGTCCCCCAAATTCATCGGCCAAATCTGAGTTACATTTCCCAGGATAAGCTGTTACTTCAGTTGAAGACATGGACATGGCTACACTAAATCTCCTTCATTTTCCTGATGTCAAGAGTCTCTGGCATTATTGAGGACTCTCACAGATGCACTGGCCCATGGTGTCTCTATTCCTTTACCTGATGGATTTTTGTCTTACATTAAGTTTTAG
This sequence comes from Carcharhinus amblyrhynchos, assembly GCF_965287045.1. NCBI lineage: Eukaryota > Metazoa > Chordata > Chondrichthyes > Carcharhiniformes > Carcharhinidae > Carcharhinus > Carcharhinus amblyrhynchos. Next base: position 92,914,412 of record NC_137324.1, on the reverse strand, counting down.
GCTCTTGTACACAGACACTGTTATCTTCCTGTCTCTGCTAACAGTAAAATCATGTAACCATGTTAAATCTTCAGCTCCAACGCACCTCTCCCCATTGAGCTTAATGCATTCTACGCCCATTTTGATCAAGAGGTCAGCAAGAGCATGCCCTCTCCCTGGAAGCCTTGGATGAACTGACATCTGGGGTCACCATTGCAGATGTCAGAGCAGCTTTCTGAAAGGTCAACCCATGGAAAGCAACTGACCCAAATGGGGTACCTGGACAAGCACTCAGATCCTGCGCAGATCAGCTGGTGGGGATATTTTCAGACATCTTCGACCTCTCTTTACAACAATCTGATGTCCCTCTCTGCTTCAGGAAGTCGATTGGCATCTCAGTACCAAAGAAAAACCAAGCAGTGTGCCTTAATAACTGTCGGCCGGTGGCTTTGACATCCATCATTATGAAGTGCTTCAAAAGGCTAGTCATGGCATGAATCAATTCCAGCCTCCTGGACTGCCTGGATCCACTACAGTTTGCCTATCACTGCAACAGGACCACAGCAGGCATAATCTTCCTGGCCTTGTACTCAACCCTGAAAACCTAGATTACAAAGACACCTATGTCAGCCTCTTATTTTTTCACTACAGCTCAGCCTTCAACACCATTATTCCTACAAAACTCATCTCCAAACTCTGGGGCCTGGGCCTTGGCTCCTGCCTCTGCAACTGAATCCTGAACTTCTTTACCCACAGGCCACAATCAGTAAGGATATTCAATAGCACAATTTCCATGATCATCTTCAACATAGGTGCCCCACAAAGTTGTGTTCTCAGCCCTCTATTATACTCCTTACGCCTGTGACTGTGTCGACAAATTCCCCTCCAACTCAATTTTCAAGTTTGCTGACGGCACCACCATAGTGGGTCTGATCTCAAACAATGATGAGACAGAGGACAGGAATGAGGTAGAGAATCTGGTGAACAGCTGCAGTGACAATAATCTCTCCCTCAATGTCAACAAACCAAAGGAGATTGTCATTGACTTCAGGAAGCGTTGAGGAGAACATGTCCCTGTCTACATCAATGGGGATGAAGTAGAAAGGGCCGAGAGCTTCAAGTTTTTAGGTGCCCAGATCACCAACATTCTGTCCTGATCCCCCCATGCTGACACTATAATTAAGAAAGCCCACCAATGCCTCTACTTTCTCAGAAGACTAAAGAAATTTGGCATGTCAGCTATGACTCTCACTAACTTTTACAGATGAAGCACAGAAAGCATTCTTTCTGGTTGTATCACAACTTGGTATGGCTCCTGCTCTGCCCAAGACCACAAGGAACTACAAAAGATCGTGAATGTAGCCAATCCATCATGCAAACCAGTCTCCCATCCTTTGACTCTGTCTGCACTTCCTGTTGCCTCGACAAAGCAGCCAGCATAATTAAGGACCCCACACACCCTGCACGTTCTCTCTTCCACCTTCTTCCATCAAGAAAAAGATACAAAAGTCTGAGGTCACATACCAAGTGACTCAAGAACAGCTTCTTCCATGCTGCCATCAGACATTTGAATGAACCTACTTTGCATTAGGTTGTTCTTTCTCTACATGCTAACTATGACTGTAACACTGCGTTCTGCACTGTCTCCGTTCCTTCTCTGTGAATGGTATGCTTTGTCTGTATCGCTCACAAGGAACAATACCCTTCATTGTATGTTAATGCATGTGACAATAATAAATCAAATTTTGAAAAAATCAAGTCAGTTTCAGGTCTGACTTTATAGCACCATAGCCTGACAGTTGTTTTTCTGGCACTGGTGTGCATCAGTGGATAGAAAGATCATATTCTCTCCAATCATAATCCAAGATAAAGCATTTTTGAATAAACCTGAGATTTCAAAACCCTCTTGTCAGGTCACTAGCAAGGCTTGATTTTCCTTCAAAATCACTTCACTCATAATAACTTCAGAAAAATTGGCAAGTATCCACACTGCAATAAGCCAGATTGTTGGAACTCTCAGAATTGGAAGATCCCAACCTAGCCATGGTCCCTTTAGAGCTGATAGCCTTGTCTGAGTTAGACAAAAACCCTTCTCCCCCAGAAGTACAAAGCAAAAATGCTGGAAACGCTCAGCAGGTCAGTAAGCACCAGCAGAGAGAAAAACAGTGTCAACATTTCAGGTCAATGCTTTCATCCGAAAGGGGCATGTGAGCGACAGACGGGGATGATAGGAAAACAAACAATTCTCATTGATAGGTTGAAATACAGGAGGGATTGAATAACAGAAGAGTTAATAGTGCAAAGGAGTGGCTTTGGAATAATTCAAGGAACGTGTCTCGAGGATGTGAATGACTGCACAATAAAGCAAAAACAAGAGAAACTTAAGTTCAGACCAAAATCTGAAAAGGGAAAGGAAACAAAATAAGAACAGATGTGATGGATGTGAGCCTGGAAGTCTGGACATGCTAAATCAGGGGATTGAGGACAGAGGGTCAGCATGAGAGAATTGTGACAAATTAAAATTACAGATAACTAGAACCTTGGGCAGCTGTTTGCAGACTGATTGGGGGTTTTGTAGAGAATGGTCAATTGATCTGTTGCTTCTCGGCCTTTTGGCTCAGATCAAGTGTAGTATCAACATACTGTGCTTGATTGAAGTCATTAGGTTATAGTTGAGCTTCATTTGAAGCAGTTTTTAAAAGCGGCATCTCGGCCTTTTGGCTAAGATGCAAATGAGATCAAGCCTTGGATGAGGTGCAATGCCTACTCCAATCAGCTTGGATCATGTAGATCAAGCCCAAGACAGGAGGTGAGAGCCCTGTCTTGTCAGCTTGGATCGGGAATGTCTCAACTTGTTGAGACTCTGAATTGGACTTGATTTGATTGAATTGGATTAAAAAAATGATCTGTGTTTAGCCTCCCAGTGTAGAGAGGGCACATTATGAGCAGTGAACACAGCACACCAAGTAGAAAGTACATGTAAATTGCTGTTTTATCTGGGAGGACTGTTTGAGGCCATCAATGTTGAGAAGAAAGATCGAAGGGGAGGTTTTGCATTTTTATGTTTGGATAGAAAGATTCATGGGAAAGGGAGACAGTGTTGGGTAATTTAGAGCTGGGACTGGCTATTACAGAGGGAATGTTCACTTAGAATACTGAAAGGGGAGGGAAGGTGAAGAGCAGTTAGTTGATGACACCCTCCATCATGTTGTATGGTAATATTACCTTGTTAAATGGATTGCATTTTGAACATAGCTGAATGGCCCACAATCAACCTTCTGGAGGTTGCCATTCTGACCACATCCAGGAAACAAGCTAACCTAAATTAGCTGCAACATTTAAAATCTCAATCTCAAGGTCAATTAAAGAATATTTAACTGTATATTTGTTTAGCTGGGATGTCTGCAGTGTCTGCAGTGCACAGAGTGCAGAGATTCAGGTGAGAACTGACAGAACAGTTGGGATTTAGAACCGTGTTCCCACCATTTCAGCACTTCTGGAAGAATTGCAGCCAATATTTTAAATTGAATATGCATCTTATCAGAGCTTGTTTCTTTTGTCTGGCAGTGAATGTAATGCTCACAAAAGCGAGAAAGTTCTGTGCATAATTATACATCAGCAAATTTTTAACATCAGGAGAGCACAGGAGAGAGCACTTATATTCTCAAAACATTTCATCAGTTGTTCCTGAGTTCCTAAAGTGTTCCAAATATCCGACAAATTCCTCTAACGATGTTTCAATGTATATATTTATAATATATACTATATATAAATTATATATACACACAGGACATGTTTTGTGATGCAGGTTTCTTCTCTTTACTGGAATAGTTTACTGTTCTTTGCCACGTAAAGGAAGCCAGATTCAAAGTTATCTACAAGCCCTGGATTGTGTGAGCCAGTAGCTTTTAAAGAGACACCAGCTACTCTTAAAAGAGAGCTGCTTACAAATATTCTTCTGTGGGTTGAAGAAAACAATAGGGTAGACATCAGATGTGTAAGGTTTTTTATTATTCATTAAAGAACTATGGATTTTGTTAACTCGGCAAGCGTTCATTAATTGCTCTTCCAAAGATGGTTGGTGAGCTGCCTTCTTGAACTCCTACAATCCATGTGGGTGTAGACATATCCACAGTGCTGTTAGGGAGGGACTTCAGGATTTTGATCAATCGACAGTGAAGGAACGGCAATGTGTTTCCAAGTCAGGCTAGTGAGTGACTTGGAGGCGAAATCCAGGTGGTGTTGTTTGCGACCTATATCCTTCTAGATGGTAGTGGTTGTGAGTTTGGAAAGTACTGTCTAAGGAGCATTGGTGGGTTCCTACAGTGTCTCTTGTAGATAGTACACACTGCATCTATTGCACAATGTTTGTGGCTGGGATACCAAACAAATGGGCTGCTTTGTCCTGGATGATGTCAAGCTTCCTGAATGTCATTGGAGCTGCACTCATCCAGGCAAAGGGGGAGCCTAGATGAGGCTAACTTGTGCTTTGTAGATGGTAGATAGGCATGGAACAGACAGGAGATGAGTTTATTGCCATAGGATTCTTAGCCTCTGATCTGTTTTTGTAGCCACAGCATTAGTATGGCTAGTCCAGTTGAGTTTCTGGTCAGTGATTACCCCAGGACATTGACACTGGGGCATTCAGTTTTGTCAAGCGGCATTGATTAGATTCTGTCTAATTGAAAATGGTCACTATCTAGAGCTTAAATAGCCAGATGTTACTTACCACTTGTCAGCCCAAGCCTGGATATTGTCAAGGTCTTGTTGTGTTTGGACATGGGCTGCTTCAGTATCTGAGGATTACGAATGGTGCTGAACATTATATAATTATCAGTGAACATCCCATTTCTGACCTTATGGTGGAAGGAAAGTCATAACACCAGACTCCTTTCCACAGTAACACTGCTGAACTGTTGACACAGAAGTATAGCAAAGGATCGTGGCCTTATTTAGTGCTGAAAGAAAGCCACCAGTAATATCTTCTGTGCATGCTGCATTTGAGAGTACATCCAGTTTCCAAGTTTGAGCATACTTTGGAGTTGGTAGACTAAATGGCCAACTCACTGTAACTTGTTGAGGCTTTGCTTTTCCTATGGGAGACTTGAGTTGGTATAGTTTAACGTGAAATGTTTTATTGAGGAATAAAAGATCTTGAGATAATGTTATGGTGCTGAAGCTGAACCCCCATACTAAGAAGTAAGATCAGAACCTAACATTTTTTTCAATTTTTGGCATTTAATGTGAGAAAAAGGTGTCTTGCTTCAGTTATATCTCTTATTAAAAATCAAAACAAGCTTGATTCGTAACATAGTTTAAGTATAACTCTAATAAACTGAAACAGTTTATCTCTTAACCATTGAATAATCTATAATCACAAGAGAAACAACTCTTCATGACGAATTTATTAGTATTTCAGGCCCAATTAAGCAACACTTCTCTTATAGACTTAAATACCACTTTAAAAATAGTTAGCAAACACAGATATACTTGTTCTAACTTGGGTAACAGCTTTGGAGCTTTCAAGGAGAGAGATAGAGAGAAAGAGAGAGCCTCTTCTTTTTAGCAGCTCCAGTCACTAACTCCTTTTTGAAAGTGAAAAAGCAACTGTTTTTTCTGCTACGAGCCTAACTTCTTCCATTAACCGAACATCACATGACTCTGTCAACCACTGCAATCTAAAATCCCAGGGCAGCTTAAGTGAATAAAAATATATTAACTCTACAAATTAATACATTCCCAGTTAAAATGAGTTATCCTACTTACCCAAATCTGCTGTATTCCTGTCAGACAAACCAACTCCCTATGACAAAACACCAAATCTTAAAACAGTCGCCCTATAGCACAAACTATATCAACAGAACAGAATCATCATAGTAAGCTCATGGTTTTCAGGACACAGCATATTCTGTGCCTAGCTCTTTAAAAGCCTTCTGGTGACCTCACACTTCAACAGTGCTTTCAAAATTGCAGATAATTAAATGCTGGGGAGAAGATTCACTGTCTAAGCGTGGAGGACAAATGAGTTCCCAACCTAAACTCGCAATGTTGCCCTGGACATGGTTCAGACCATGTTAGACCGCCTACATTGCCAACTGAAAATCCAAATAGACTCTGGAATGGGGCATTACCAGGCCCACTAATGATCAATAAATGCCCTCAATTGGCTGCACACCAGAAAGAGGCAGGCAGACGGTCCAGCCTGAGACCCCCTCATTGAAAATGGTCTGGATCGTGGCAACAAACCAGCATGGAGGCCAGCAGTACCAAATTGCACAGCTGCCACCTTCAACCTGAACTCCATACTAATTTAAAACTTCTCACCACTTCTGGCAATACTCTTGTCATTGAACAGAAGCTGCACGTCAAAATTTCCTGCAAGCAAAACCTCCTAAAATTGATTGTATTTTTTATATTCTCAGAAGAAAGCTAATGAAAGATGTAGCATGTCTGTCCTTTTTAATAAGAATTTGGTTGCAAGCTGTTGCTTTGGTTTCACTGGGATCATAATATCATGCAGTCAAATCAAAGGGTCTGAAATTAGCCCACGGCATAATAGCATACACTGCGTTTGTCTGAAATTCCCCGTTAATCCATTTATTTTATCAATTGTTGGTAAAAAACTGAATAAAGGAGTTTCAGACAAACAGTTTAAATAATAATATCCCTGGCATTATTTCATGCCCAAAATATTTAAAGAAGCTAGCAAAAAATGTGAACTGCCTTTTTGCATTCATTTTTAGAAATAATACAAACAAGTTGTAGCCAAATGGTAACCTTCATTTGAATTTATACTTGTCCATGTGGAATGTTGTTTATTTTATCTGTGCTTGAAAATACATATACTTAGTAATTGGGTTGTGTAGTGTCAGGTGTGAAATGGGAGTCTAACATTCCAATACGGTAGATGGTACACATGCCCATCCCACATTGGAATTCCAAGGATATAGAAATTTGCAGAATGACATTTGATCCACTTAAGTGCATTACTCATATACTTTTTAAGTGTCCTAAGGACTCTTGCCCCAATCAGCTTTTCAGGCAGAAAGACGTCAGTAAGGCCTTTGACAAGATCCCGCTTGGCAGACTGGTGCAGAAGGTGAAGTCACGTGGGATCAGACATGAGTTGGCTACAAAACTGGCTCAGTCAAAGAAGACAGAGGGTAGCAGTGGAAGGTTATTTTTCTGAATGGAGGGCTGTGACAACTGGCATTTCTTAGGGATCAGTGCTGGGACCTTTGCTGTTCGTAATATATAAAAATGATTTGGAGGGAAATGTAACTGGATTGATTACTAAGTTTGCAGACTTAGGTTGGTGGATTTGCAGATAGCATTGAGGACCATCAGAGGGTACAGCAGGATATAGATCAGTTGGAGACTTGGGCAGAGAGGTGACAGATGGAGTTTAATCCGGACAAATGTGAGGTAATGCATTTTGGAAGATCTAATACAAATCGGAAATATACAGTAAATGGCAGAGCCCTTAAGAGTATTGATAGGCAAGGGGACCTAGGTGTACAGGTACACAGGTCATTGAAAGTGGCAATGCAGGTGGAGAAGGTAGTCAAGAAACATATGGCATGTTTGCCTTCATCAACCGGGGCATTGAGTTTAAAAATTGGCAAGTCATAAAGCAGCTTTATAGAACCTTAGTGAGGCTGCACTTGGAATATAGTGTTCAATTCTACTCATCACACTACCAGAAGGATGTGGAGGCTTTGGAGAGGATACAGAAAAGATTTACCAGGATGTTGCCTGGTATGGAAGACATCACCTATGAGAGAAAGTTGGAGAAACTTGGTTTGTTCTCACTGGAATGACGGAGGTCGAGGGGTGACCTGATAGAAGTCTACAAGATTATGAGAGGCATGGACAGAGTGGACAGTCAGAAACATTTTTCAAGGTGGAAGAATCAATTACTGGGGGCACATCTTTAAGGTGTGAGGGGTAAGGTTTTAAGGAGACTATCACTATTTGATGTGCAGATACATGGATTTGGGCCAGTGTCTGTGGGAGTTTGCGCATTCTCCCTGTGCTTGCATGGGTTTTCTCCGGGTGCTCCGGTTTCCTCTGACACCCCAAAGATGTGGTCTTAGGCTGATTGGTGTAACAAATTGTCCCTAAATTAGTCTCCCCTCAATCTGGTTTCCAATGTGGAGTGTCATAAGCATAGACAAGGGTCATGGGTGGAGAGGGGACTCACAATGTTGAAAAGGCGGCGTGGGCTCATTGGGCTGAAGGGCCTGTTTCCCATGCTGCGTTGTTCTTTGTTCTTTGAGGTGTATGAGGCAAATTTTTTACATAGAGGGTGGTGGGTGTCTGGAACTCATTGCCAGGGAAAGTAATGGAAGCAGATACGATAGTGAATTTTAAGGGGCATCTTGCCAAATCCATGAATAGGATGGAAATAGAGGGAAATGGTCCCCAGAAGAGTAGAGGGTTTTACTTAAGTCAGGTAACATGGTCGGTGCAGGCTTGGAGGGTCAAAGGGCCTGTTCCTGCACTCTAATTTTCTTTGTTCTTTGTTCTTTTGGCAGTGAGTTGATCAATTGGGCCAGTGGGCTGATGAATGGCAGATGGAGTTTAATTTAGACAAATGTGAGACGATGCATTTGGTAGATTGAACCAGGGTAGGACTTACTCAGTTAACAGTAGGGCATTGGGGAGCGTTACAGAACAAAGAGATCTAGGGATACATGTTCATAGCTCCTTGAAAGTGGAGTCACAGGTGGACAGAGTGGTGAAGAAGGCATTCAGCATGCTTGGTTTCATCGGTCAGAGCATTGAATGCAGGAATTGGAACGTTATGTTGAAGTTGTACAAGACATTGGTAAGGCCAATGTCTTGGAATACTGTGTGCAGTTCTGGTCACCCTATTATAGAAAGGATATTATTAAACTAGAAAGAGTGTAGAAGAGATTTACTAGGATGCTACCGGGACTTGATGGTTTGGGTTATAAAGAGTAGGCTGGTTAGACCAGGACTTTTTTCTCTGGAACATAGGAGGCTGAGGGGTGATCTGAGAGAGGTATACAAAATAATGAGGGGCACACATCGACTAGATAGTCAATATCTTTTCCCAAAAGTAGGGGAGTCTAAAACTAGAGGGCATAGGTTTAAGGTGAGAGGGGAGAGATACAAAAGTGTTCAGAGGAGCAATTTTTTCACACAGAGGGTCATGAGTGTCTGGAACAAGCTGCCAGAGGTGGTAGTAGAGGCGGGTACAATGTTGTCTTCCAAAAAGCATTTAGATAGTTACGTGGGTAAGATGGCTATAGAGAGATATTGGCCAAATGCATGGCGGCATGGGCAAGCTGGGACGAAGGGCCTGTTTCCATACTGTAAACCTCTATGACTCTATGACTCTATAACCTGAGTGGAAAGAACTGAAGAGGGGTAAAGAGTAGGAAGGGTTTCCATATTTCTAAGAACATCTCAACATTTCAGCTATACTATCTCTCCTTACTCACTAACAGTTCCACTATCCTTATTCTTACTGTCTGCATAAGCACCATCTGATTATCTTACTCTGGAAACACCTGACAATGCTGAATCCAAAGGGAAGAACCATCTGAGTTCCCGTGGGATCAGTGTGAACTGCCATTGAAGATTTTGAGTGATCACCAGAAGCTGTATCATGATAGGTCCTGCAATGTGTTGGCCACTCCACTTTGATCTTCGTGGACTCCTCCATGTTCTCAGCTACTCCATGCAATCATCTTAATAGGCCAACCGGTGTGTTTAGCATTTCTTGATAAATGTCCTTCATCTTCTTTCCATAGTCTTGACCTTTAAAGTTTGCATCCAAGTCTTGTATTTACAGTTAGTGATCTTGTCATTGAACTGTGCTCCTTTAATATCCTTTCCCCTCTCCTTCAAGACATCATAAAAGGTCCTGGGAGCTATGTTCCTCAAGTGCATTTCTTTATAGCCTCTTCATGAACATTGTTTAGCATTGTCTGTCCTCCATCATTGACAATGGGGATACTTGTGGATCATTCCCCTCCAGTTAGTTGTTTAATTGCTTACCACCATTCACGATTGTATGTGGTTGGCTGTGGGGATTGCTTTGTTCTCTCCATTGCATGCAAGTTCTGCTGTTTAGTATGCATATAATCCTGTGTTGTAGCTTCACTAGATTGGCACCTCATTTATAGATAGGCGTGGTATTCCACAGGTCCTCATGGATGCTCAGCTTTGAGCTGTTTGATCAATTCTGATTCTATCAGATTTAGTATGGTGGTAGTGCTACACTATAGTGTGAAGAGGGAACTTTATCATGATTGGCTTTGCCAATATAGGGTAGACTAGGGAAAGATGGCTAACTTATTTCCCCTTGTGAACCAGATGGGGTTTTATTTACAGTATAGTTCCATGGTCACCGTTATAAAGATTAGTTTTTAATTACAGGTTTTTAAAATAAATTCCACCAATAGCCATGGAGGGATTTGAACCCATATCCTCACATAGTCTAGGTCATTGGATTACTAGTCCAGTACCATTACCACAACACCACTGTTGGGAGTCTTTTATAGACCTCCTAAAAGTTCTAGAGAGGTTGAGGAAAGGATTGCGGAGATGATCCTGGTTAGGAGTGAAAGTAATAGGGTAATTGTTATGGGGGACTTTAACTTTACTAATATTGATTGGAATAGCTATAGCTGTAGCTTGTTAGAGGGGTCAGTTTTTGCACAAAGCGTGCAGGAAGGTTTTTTGACTCAGTATGTAGATAGGCCAACTAGAGGTGAGGCTATATTGGATTTGGTGCTGGGAAATGAGCCAGACCAGGTGCTAGACTTGGAAGTTGGTGTGCATTTTGGTGTTGGTGACCACAATTCGGTTACGTTCACCTTAGTGATGGAAAGGGATAGGCATGAACCTCGGGTCAGTAGTTTTAGCTGGGGGAAGGGTAATTATGAGGCTATTAGGAGAGAATCAGGAAGCATAGGTTGGACTAGGAGATTACAGGGACTGGGAACGTCCGAAATGTGGAGTTTTTTCAAGGAGCAGCTACTGCGAGTCCGTGATAGGTATGTCCCTGTCAGGCAAGGAGGATTTGGTAGGGCTAGGGAACCGTGGTGCACTAAAAAAGTTGATTCGTTGGTTAAAAAGAAAAAGGAGGCTTATGTTCGGATGAGGCTTGAGGGCTCGGGTAGTGCATTAGAAAGCTTTAGATTGGCTAGGAGGGAGTTGAAGAGTGAGTTAAGAAGGGCTAAAAGAGGACATGAGAAGACTTTGGCTGATAGGATTAAGGAGAATCCTAAGGCGTTCTATAGGTATGTCAAGAACAGGAGGTTGGTTAGGGCAAGATTAGGGCCAGTTATAGACAGTAGAGGGAAGTTGCGTGTGGAACCGGAAGAGATTGGAGAGGCATTGAACCAATATTTCTCTTCGGTGTTCACGCAGGGGGACATGAATATAGCTGAGGAGGACACTGGGTTGCAGGGGTGTAAAATAGACAGTGTTGCAGTTGATAAGGGGGATGTGCTGGATATTCTAGAGTGTTTGAAAATAGATAAGTCCCCTGGTCCAGATGGGATTTACCCTAGGATTCTCTGGGAGGCAAGAGAAGTGATTGCAGAGCCTCTGGCTCTGATCTTCAGGTCGTTGTTGGTCTCTGGTATAGTACCGGAAGATTGGAGGATAGCGAATGTTGTCCCACTGTTTAAGAAGGGGAACAGAGACTTCCCCGGGAATTATAGACCGGTGAGTCTTACTTCTGTTGTGGGCAAGGTTTTAGAAAAAAATATTAGGGATAGGATTTATAGTTATTTGGAGAGTAATGAATTGATTGGAGATAGTCAGCATGGTTTTGTAGCGGGTAGGTTGTGCCTTACTAACCTTATTGAGTTTTTTGAGAAAGTGACCAAAGAGGTGGATGGGGGTAAGGCAGTTGACGTGGTATACATGGATTTTAGTAAGGCGTTTAATAAGGTTCACCATGGTAGGCTTCTGCAGAAAATGCAGATGTATGGGATTGAGGGTAGTCTAGGAAATTGGATCAGGAATTGGCTAGCAGATAGGAGACAGAGGGTGGTGGTTGATGGTAAATATTCGTCATGGAGTTCGGTTACGAGTGGTGTGCCTCAGGGATCTGTTTTGGGGCCACTGCTGTTTGTAATTTTTATTAATGATCTGGATGAGGGTATAGTTGGGTGGATTAGTAAATTTACTGATGACACCAAAGTCAGAGGTGTGGTAGATTGTGAGGAAGGGTGTCACAGTTTGCAGGGAGACTTAGACAGGTTGCAGAGCTGGGCCGAGAGGTGGCGGATGGAGTTTAATGCGGAGAAGTGTGAGGTAATTCACTTTGGTAGGAATAACAGATGTGTTGAGTATAGGGCTAACGGGAGGACTTTGAATAGTGTGGATGAACAGAGGGATCTAGGTGTATGTGTACATAGATCCCTGAAAGTTGGGAATCAAGTAGACAAGGTTGTTAAGAAGGCATACGGTGTCTTGGCGTTTATTGGTAGGGGGATTGAATTTAGGAGTCGCAGCGTCATGTTGCAACTGTACACAACTCTGGTGCGGCCGCACTTGGAGTACTGTGTGCAGTTCTGGTCCCCACATTACAGGAAGGATGTGGAGGCTTTGGAGAGGGTGCAGAGGAGGTTTACCAGGATGTTGCCTGGTATGGAGGGGAGGTCCTATGAGGAGAGACTGAGGGATTTGGGGTTGTTTTCGCTAGAAAGAAGGCGGCTAAGAGGGGATCTTATTGAAACATATAAGATGATTAGAGGTTTAGACAGGGTGGATAGTGATAGCCTTTTTCCTCGGATGGAGAAAGCTAGCACGAGGGGGCATGGCTTTAAATTAAAGGGGGGTAGTTATAGGACGGATGTCAGGGGTAGGTTCTTTACCCAGAGGGTGGTGAGGGATTGGAATGCCCTGCCTGCTGCAGTTGTAAATGCGCCTAGTTTGGGGGCGTTTAAGAGATCCGTGGATAGGTTTATGGACGAAAAGGGATTGGTTTAGATTAGTGGGTCATTGTTTTTTAACTGGTCGGCGCAACATCGTGGGCCGAAGGGCCTGTTCTGCGCTGTAATGTTCTATGTTCTATGTTCTATGTCCTTGTGCATTACAGTCCACCCCCTCTCCATCCTATTTAATAGGTGTCGGTTGACTTGATGTGACATCAGTCATGCCTAAAATTCATCTCTCCAAACAGATAAGCAACCAACAAATGACATGGGGACCATAGGCTGCTTGACTGTCTCATAATGACCTCCCAGCAGCAATTTGAGATGCCTCCAAGTGAAGGGGTACAATCAAATATATCGGCTCTTATGCTTTCTGTTGGATAACTAGCTTATTTATAAACGATTAAAGGTAAACTTCAATGAGTTATATGATATAGTGAAACAGATTCTGAACACAATGCACAATTTGTGTTGAATGGCCAACAATATCATCAAACTGCCGCAAGTGATGCCCTTGTTGCAAATGTTTTTGTATTTTCAATGTCAATGTCAAAACTACTTTTGCTCAATTTGTTTTTAGTACCATACTAGAACGGCTGTTGAAAATTGCAACAATTTGGTAACTGCAGTTTGCTCCTATACTGAAAATGTTTAAACTGGTTACAACATTTCAGAGAAACAGATTTCTCCTCCAAGAGAAATTTTCTTAACAAATTGAGAATTCAAATCAAAAGAAAACCAGATTTTCTTCTGCTTATTACTCTATTCATTTTCAGTACCTATTGTACATTTATGTGTTGAATATGTGCTGATTCTCAAGTGAACCTGCTTATGGGTTTGAGCATCGGTGTGTGAAAAAGACAGCAATAAGTGTCCTGTTCGATTTATGTAAACCAGTGTGAAAGGCCACATTTATTTAGCCACAAAGTTTATGCGCTGACATAAATGTTCTATATTTCCCCGACTTTATGTGTCATATGGCATTATCATATCTGTGGCATTAAATTTTAATGATTAAATTTAAATTGGATTGACAAGCTAACAGTATTTTGTACCACCAATGTTGCATTCAGATGAACGAAAAGAAAAAGTAACCATCATAGTTACTGTAAAAATCTCTGGTTCACAGCAGCCTTTTTGCATATGAGGCTTTCAAAAATCCTTTAAGTTTCTTCTGAAGTGTGAATTTTCAAATCTTTTAAGCTCCAATGATCAGACTTAATTATTATATTTGTATATATTACTTTACTGGAGACTGAAAAAAAAATACAACTATATAGCTTTGAATACAGTACTGTAGTTGATAGTACATTTGCAAACCTATTTTGAATGAAGGAGTTAATCTGCAATGAGATGCTCCGGTTGGGGAATGCCGCTACATACAGAGTAATCCATGACAATCACAGGGTCTACATTGCACTGCATTGCCTGAATGTGATATTCCCAGAGAGTATTTTTTTTGGAAAATCACAGGTTAAGAGCTGCAATTTTCTATCCATTCTGCATGGAGAATCACTGCCCGTGAGCCCACAATTATCCGAGATGTACTCTTTTGTGAATGACACTCCCGCTGGGGGCATTGGATTACTTCTTACATGTAATAAGGTTCTAGGCTCACAAACTTTACATTTAGTTTTATGTACCAGAGCAGAAAGTCTTCATTTAAATCTGTGAAACCTCACCATAACAGGAACTCATCAAAGCAAACGCAAGAGTGAGCAACACTGAAGGAATAGATCAGAGACTGATCGACTGAATTACTCTGCCACCAGGCAAATAAAGTGCTTTTAGTTGCGACAAAAGCATGTCCATTTCAAAAGGAAAGTCAGCTCAATTGAATATGAAGTCTTTTGTTTCATTTATCTAACAATGCAGCGTAACGCGGGAGCTGTTGAGTTGGAAGGAATGTTGTCTTATCCGACAAGTGTTGGAAAATGAAGCAAGTCAAATTTGGAGGATGTTGGCCCAAGTAAACCTAGAAAATAAATCTAAAACTGAATTTTCATTCTCAAGTTGAGAATGCAGAGTTGAAAAATTCCCAAGGCCATAACATCCAGGAGAAAGTACCCTGGATGTTATAATTTTCATTAGGGGTGGGGGGAGTGGGGGTACTTTGGGTGGTAGTGGAGTCAAGCCCACTACCTGAGGTAGCCACACACATCCAGCAGCAGAGGTCTTAGTGCTCTGGGATTTGTAAGGAAAAGAGTAACAAAGAAAAAAATCACTTCTCATAGCCTGTCAACCCCCAAATACTCCATGTGTATTATCCATGCCACCTCATACCCCCATCCATACACAGAGCTCCTCATACATCCCATGCCAGCTCACGCCCCTCAACTCACCCCATGTCTTTTATTGTCTCAATGTAGATAACCTTTGTATAATTCCCTCAGAAGGCGATCTCTACAATCACAGAGGTAGCTACCATCTCGTCAGAGATAACCAGGTTTTAGCTTCTCGGGTATTGCCAGAAAATTCCTTTTGTTCAGGGTTATAGATATGCACACGCTGGAACTCTGCAACCTCACTACAGCTATGAGTCTGTGGTCCCATTGCTATGAATAGAGATTCGGCTAACTGTCACATTCTCTATTCTCACTGGCTGTAGCAGTAGGCATGAAAGACTGGCGAATTCCAGCTATAGTTTCAGCCTTTTAAAAATCACAGTCCGGTTTTTCAAATTATAGGAAGTATCCATATTGATATATCATAAGAATATAGGGCAGAGTTTTCAACACAACGGGGCAGCAGAGGTGACCCACCATTGGCCAACAGCGGGATCTTCTGGTCCCACCATTGTCTGCGGGGTTTCCCATTGAATGTACCCCTCACTGCTGGGAAACCTGCGGTAAGGATATGCCTTTGACATGAAGATTGTGAGGTCTTAGCTCCATTATAGTAGCAGTAAGCTCTGTCGAACCATCAGTTCTGTTCTTATACTTACATTGGCTCCCAGTCATCCAATACTTTAGATTTAAAATTCTTAGATTTATGTATAAATCGCTTCATGGACTTGTCTCCTCCTATCTCAATGGCCTGTTTTAAGCATACAACACTGTGAGAATTCTTTGTGTTCCTCTGACCCTGGCCTCTTGGACACCTTCCACTCATTCATCTGATCATTGGTGACCATGCCTTCAGAATCTGTGTGCACTGCTCCAAAATGCCCCCACTCTAACTTTATACTCTTCTTCTTTAAACCTAATCTTGGAATAAAGTTTTTATTCATCCCATCTAAGACTTTGGCTCAGCCCATTTTCTCTGATTATGCTTCTGTCTGCACTTGAGACATGTCGGAATTTTACCAGCCTGCCTGCCCCACAATCGGGGCGGGTGAGGCTCACAGTACAGAACAGCATTCTCCTTTGGTCTCAGGCAGGATCTTACGAGCCTTGGGTGGACGAGGCAGTAAAATTCTGGCCATTTTCTCTACTTAGAGCATTATAAATATATCTATATATCTCATATACCAAATATAAATATATAAATATATCTCATTATTATGTCTATACTTTATCTAAGTTAATGGTAAATACATTGAATTTGTCATTCTGTAGCAAACATTTTACATTTTCCTCTTATCTCCTTCATATTAATGTTCATTCCACTATGTAATCATTACCTTAAGTGTTTTAAGAATATTCATACCACTACATGTAGCTTTTCTCCTGAATTGATAGTCTAATTCACTTCAACTTAAAATAAGAATCCGGAAAGAACAAACAACACTTCCTGTATTTCTTGTCAGAAATGAATGTTGGCCTTTAGCGCTTTTAAGAGTTTTTTGATAAAATTGATTGTTTTTTTAGATAAAATGCCAAAAAGAGATCACATATTACCATTCACAGAATTGTTTAAAAATTACAAGGGAATGGAAAAGGTCAAAAAGTTAAGGTAGATGAATAAATAATATTAAGCACACACTTTTGCAGGTAGCATCTTTAGAACTAACAAGAATTACTTGGATAAGCCATTAGATAACAGGCATCAACGGTAAAATATTGACAGATGCAATAGATGCAACTTGCAACTAAGAACTTAGATGAAAATTTTGTGTGTTTTAGTTCTGGTTTTGCAGATTTTAAAACATTGGACATTTGTAAATCTGAAACTCATTGAAGATATGCTGGGGTCAGACAAATACACACACGTTATGCAGAACTTTATTTTGGTAGCAAGCCCAAAGCAAGCTTGTTTCCTGTGTTGGTTTACAAATTTTGGTATTCCAGACAGGTTTGTGTAAGGCTGGAGACTACAACATTCATATAAGTATGGAGTTTAGAACAGCACAGACTTCTTCATTGTCATAGTGGTAAAAATGTATTTGCAAATAATTTACTTACAATGCATTTGCAAATAATTTACTGATTATATTCTTCTTATTACTCTATGTATCATTTTATGGGAATCATAAAGCCAAGAGTCATAGAGGTTTACAGCGTGGAAACAAGCCCTTCGACCCGACTTGCTCATGCTGCTCTTCTTTTACCATTACGCTAGTCCCAATTGCTCGCGTTTGGCCCATATCCCTCTATACCCATCTTACTCATGGAATTGTCGAAATGTTTTTTAAAGGACAAAATTGTACCTGCCTCTACTACTACCTCTGTCAGCTCATTGCAGACACTCATCACCCTCTGTGTGAAAAAGTTGCCCCTCTGGGCCTTTTTGTATCTCTCCCCTCTCACCTTAAATCTATGCCCCCTAGTTTTACACTCCCCTACCTTTGGGAAAAGATATTGACTATCTAGCTGACCTATGCCTCTCATTATTAACCTTTTTCCTTTCACCAATGTTATTGCAAATTTTGCAACTGAAAAATATGAATATATGATCAGATGAAAGACATTTCATATTATCCCACCAGTTGCCTAATTAGCATGGGAACTTGTCTTTATTGTGCAGCTAGTGCCTAAAGGTGCCATTAATAAGTCCTGTGGACAGGTGGCACAATGGTTAGCACTGCAGCCTCACAGTATCAGGGGACTGTCTGTGTGGAGTTTATACTTTCACTCAGTGTCTGTATGGTTTTCCTCTGGATGCTTCTGTTTCCTCCCAACTCCAAAGATGTGCAGGTTAGACAGATTGGCCATGGTAATTTGCCCCTTATGTCCCAATATATGTAGGTTAAGGGGGATTAGCAGGGTAAATACTTGGGGTTACAAGTTTAGGGTCTAGGTGGGATGCTCGGAGTGTCAGTGCAGATTTGATGGGCCAAATGGCCTCCTCTACACTGTAGGGATTCTATAATTCTATGATATTTCCATTGCGTGGAACAAGTACAAAAAGATAATCATTAATTTGTTAATTTGTTTTACTCCAATCGGACAGACCCTCAGAGTATCAGATTTTCATGCTGCTATTGCGAAAAAAACAGACTGGTCTAAAGCATTTGGAGGGAAGAAGGTAATAATTTGCCTGTCTAATGTCTTGGAAACCATTGGGATGTGCGGGGATCCACTCTGGAGATCTGTTGTTTCCACTATTTATAAAGCAATTTGAGCAGAGTGCTGTTGGCTATATGAAATGTGTTGGTGACACCAAGCACCGTGCTTAGATGAATGATAAGCGAAAAGCAGAATAATAATGTTCCAAAGGGTGTGGATACATTAAACAAATAGGATGAAGAATGATTCATAGATTTCAAACAGGAAATGCAGAAAGAATCAATAAGTGTTCAATAGAATATATATATTAAAAAACAGTGGTGAATATTGACACAGCCATGATATCATCTGATTGTTTGATATTTGGGTTCAATGGTAATATTCTAGTAAACCATCCCATCAGTTTTCTAATCATCATGGAAACTTGTCTTCAGTGTCTAAAGATGTTATTAATAAGTCCTGTGGACTGCTGTTTGAAATCTCAGGATAGTGTGTTGTCATTGCGTTTTGTTTCTTTAGCTTTTGATCAGCATCTGGAAATGTACAAAGATGCAACAAAACATTCAAAACTTATCATGATCTGAAAGACATGAAAATTTACAATAATTGCACTGAACTTCTGGGACATATGTGTGTCCCCCTCAAATCTTGTAGATAGCTTTGGCACCACATTTTAGGAAAGGAGTAAAATCCTTAGAAAGGATCAATGGTCTCTCTCCAGTGCCCACCGATTCCAATGCAGAATGGCAGTAGGACCCCCACCCCACAGGTTGCCCCGCCTTCTAATCCCTGCACCCTAGGCCCTGCCCCCTAGGCCTTTCCTCCTTGGCACTGTCCCCTAGATCCCACCCCCTTGGTACTGCCCCATGCCTGATGGGCAGTGACAAGGTGCTCCCTAAGCGTGGGCACATTGCCCCTTGGGCAGAGCTAACGGGCACAGGTTGGAACTGCCATGGTGCCCATACCAGGGGCCACCACTGCCCCTGCTGCCTGACTCCTTGGGGGGGTCCCGAATGCCCCCCCTTCACTCCAGCAGGAGGGCTGGCAGTATAGCACAATGCTATCAGGAATGAGGGAAATTAGTCATGAGGAGAGATTGAAAAGTTTAGGACTATTCTTCTTGGAGAAGGTTATGAGGTGACCTAATAAAGGTTTTTAAGATGATGAGAAGTTTTAACAGAGAAGAGCTATTTCCTCAATAGCTGGAGTTCGAAGATTTAGGCCGCAATCCTCCCATTCCGACCCATTAATTTTTTGGTGGATCGGGCCAGGAGAATCACTCATGCGCTGATTCGTGGAATTCAGTGCGTACGTTCCAGATGCATGCACATCTCCCAATGGTGGATATCTGGCGCGATCGGGACCAGACTGGAAACTGGCAGGGTTAAGTAATTTAAACTTCTTTTAATGTTATTTGAATGTAATTATCGGGCCCAGGACTGAATCTTTCAACCCGATAGCATCTCCCACCCCGCCATAACAATTTCACCCTGACTAGTGGGTGACCCCACTGGAGTGAAGGGGGGCAATCAGGGCCCCCGAAGGAGTTGGGCAGGAGGCGGACTGGTGGCCCCTGGGCCCACTGGCACTGCCTAAGGGCCAATATGCCTATGCCCAAGGGGCACCTTGTCACTGCCCATCAGGCATGGGGCAGTGCCAAGGAGATGGGATCTAGGGGGCAGTGCCAAGGGGGAAGGCCTAGGGGGTGGAGCATAGTGGTGATCTGTGGGGGTAGGGGTCCCGCTGCCACTCTGCATTGGAATTGATTGGGAAAGGAAGGAGGCCACTGGGGACAGGGTTCTGCAGAGGGGGAAAGGAATAGGTGTCTGTTGAGGTGGGGACGTCTGCCTCCCAGGGGCGGGGAGGGTGGAGATTGAGCGCTTGGGATAGGGGGGCCAGGGCTGGCACGGGAATGCTTGTGGGGGCCATGATCGGGCAGATGGGGGCAGAGTGGAAGGGGCAGCACTGCAAGGATCCTGGGCTGGCCAGTGATTGAGCTGGCCAGCAAAGTGCAGGCTGACAGTTCGGGGTCATTGCACATGCTCAGAGGCCTGGAACTGTCAGACTCCGGTGTGAATAGGCCCTGACCCCCAAGCTTTTAATGATATTCATGATTCTGACCCCTGCATTGCACAGAGTGTGGGAAATTCAGATCTGAACTCCCAGTGAAGAAACAATCATGATTTACACCAGTTCTCCCACAAATTCAGCAGTTAGAACTTTTTTGGGATAATTGCCCCTTAGAATCAATGGTAAATGATCTAGAGGAGATTTTTTTTCACTCAAAGTTGTTGGAATCTGTGCGGTTTGACCCAAAATGGTAGTGGAAGCTGAGGCTGGAGTATCACAGAGGAAGCAGCAGAGATCAAAAGAAAAGTTGGCAGATACACTTATATATGCACTTCAACTTACTTGAGTTTGTACTATCTGTTGTGCTCAGGACCATCTAGGGCACTTTGGGCACAGATCCAGAATAACTTTGCTACAGCTGCAATTGAACCATGGCTGCAATG
Organism: Carcharhinus amblyrhynchos; assembly: GCF_965287045.1. Lineage (NCBI taxonomy): Eukaryota > Metazoa > Chordata > Chondrichthyes > Carcharhiniformes > Carcharhinidae > Carcharhinus > Carcharhinus amblyrhynchos. Next base: position 92,893,610 of record NC_137324.1, on the reverse strand, counting down.
GGGTCAGGACTGGCAATTAAATATCCTAGGGAATAAATCTTTTGGGGAGATTGGGAAGGAAGAAAGGCAGGACAGGATTGCAGTACCATTGAAAGAAAGTAAGGTTGCACGTATGGATTTAAATAGACAAGTGCCCCAAACAGGATCCCTTCAGAATTAGCTGAGAAGTAGCAGGAGATTGGTAAAATTAGTAAAATGTGTTTTAGACCCCAAAGCAATGGAATGGAAACAGACGGTGAAATTTGTAGACAAATTGCAGAGGCATGTATTAAAAATAGTTATTTCAAGAGGTTCTAATTAACTAAAAATAGGCTAATTAAAATGTTTATAATGAGGAAGGGAAGGTTTTTATTTGCAGTGTGTTTGGTTTATTGCTCAATATGCTGTTACTCCAAACAGGGAACGTAGAATTAGTTGATCTAATTTCAAGTCATGAAGTGAAGCAGATGTGCAATCCAAGGGAAGAGAAAATTTGGGAAATGGTAACCACAATTTGATTTATTAGAACTTAAAAGTTATTTTGACTAATAGAATACTTAGCTGGACAAAATCAAATGGTTGTGAGTTAACATTGAAGAGAGAAACAGACAGGAGCAATGGGAATTATTTAAACTGGAGCTTGTAAGATTTCAAATTTTATTCAACAAAAAGGGCATGCATGATTGGGGCAAATAAAACAAGTTGGGATTAAGGAAAAACTTCTAACACAGGTAATAAAAAAGGAAGCTAGAGAAAATACAAAGAATAAACCTTCTCCAGCGATTACTTGTCCACCTAAGAAACTCCATGTCACTGGTCATGGGTTCTGTGGATCTTTGCATTGCTGATGAGCCTGATCCTAGAGTGACATCTCCAACTGTACACTTGATGAGTGTTTCTGGGAGGTAGGATTGTTGGTATTCCTTTCTCAGACTTCTTTTCCTGACCTCTTGCAGTCAGGTGATTTCAAAGAATTATGTCCCTTCAGTCATGAGGTTCCTCCAAGTAGGTCTATTCTGAGAAAGAAGTTGATAAAGAAGGGTAGGATAAACTATGAAGCTGGGCTCGCGCTTAATATAAAAAAGGATAGCAAGAGTTTTTATAAATATATAAAAAGGAAGAGGCTGGCTAGGGTGAACGTTGGACCGTTAGAGGATGAGAGGGAGGACTTAGTGGTAGGGGATGGGGAAATGGCTGAGGTCTTGAATAACTTTTTTATTTCGGTCTTCACGGAGGAGGACGTGAATAATTTGCCGGGTGTTAGCGATGGAAAGATGGTAGGACAGGAGGGTCTCAATGACATTATTGTTACTAGAGAGGCGGTGTTCGACAGACTGGAGGGACTGATTGTGGACAAGTCCCCAGGACCGGATGGAATGCATCCAAGGGTTCTGAAAGAAATGGCGGAGGTGATAGTGGATGCCTTGGTGGTTATTTTCCAAACGCCGCTGGATTCCGGGGAAGTGTCAGAAGATTGGAAAACGGCTAATGTTACACCGTTGTTTAAGAAGGGTGCCAGGCAAAAGGCAGGGAATTATAGGCCGGTTAGTTTAACGTCTGTTGTAGGTAAAATGTTAGAATCCGTCATCAAGGAAGAAATAGCGAGGCATCTTGAGGGGAATTGCTTGATAGAGCAGACGCAGCATGGTTTCGTTAAGGGGAAGTCGTGTCTGACAAATTTATTGGAGTTCTATGAGGATGTGTCTAGAGCGGTGGATAGAGGAGAGCCAGTGGATGCGGTCTTTCTTGATTTTCAGAAGGCGTTTGACAAGGTACCTCACAAGAGGTTATTGCAGAAGGTAAGGGGGCATGGAGTTGGGGGTAGGGTGTTAGCGTGGATAGGGGATTGGCTGTCAAATATGAGGCAGAGAGTGGGGGTCAATGGGTGCTATTCGGATTGGCGGTTGGTGACTAGTGGAGTGCCCCAGGGGTCGGTGCTGGGGCCTCAGCTATTTACCATTTATATAGATGATCTGGAGGAGGGAACCGAGTGTATGGTGTCGAAATTTGCTGATAACACCAAGATTGGTGGAACGGCAAATTGCGCGGAGGGTGTGGAGAGTCTGCAGAAGGATCTAGATAGGCTGGGCGAATGGGCCAGGAACTGGCAAATGGAATTTAATGTTGGCAAATGTGAGGTTGTCCACTTTGGTAGGAATAATGGTAGGAAGGACTATTACTTACGTGGCGAAAAACTGCAGCAGGCGACGGTGCAGAGGGACCTCGGGGTCCTTGTGTATGAGTCGCAAAAACCCAGCCTGCAGGTGCAGCAGGTGGTCAGGAAGGCGAATGGGATGCTGGCCTTCATAGCGAGGGGGATTGAATATAAAAGTAGGGAGGTCTTGCTACAGCTGTATAGGGCACTGGTGAGGCCGCAGCTGGAGTATTGTGTGCAGTTTTGGTCGCCACACTTACGCAAGGATATTTTGGCCTTGGAGGGAGTGCAGAGGAGGTTTACTAGGCTGATGCTGGAGTTCAGGGGGTTGAGCTATGAGGAGAGGCTGAATAAACTAGGCTTGTACTCGTTAGAGTTTAGAAGAATGAGGGGAGATCTCATTGAGACGTATAAGATGATGAATGGGATGGATAGGATAGAGGTGGAGAGACTCTTCCCGCTCAGAAAGGACAGTAGGACTAGGGGGCACAGCCTCAAGATAAAAAGGGGGCGGTTTAGAACGGGGTTGAGGAGGAACTTCTTCACTCAAAGGGTGGTGAATCTCTGGAATTCTCTGCCCGTTGAAGTGGTGGGGGCTGCCTCGCTAAATATTTTGAAGACGCGGGTTGATGGGTTCTTGATAAGAGAGGGGATTAAGGGTTATGGGGAGAGGGCGGGAAAGTGGAACTGAGCCATGACAGATCAGCCATGATCTTATTGAATGGCGGGGCAGGCTCGAAGGGCTGGATGGCCTACTCCTGCTCCTATTTCTTATGTTCTTATGTTTATGTTCTTATGAACGAGTCTTCCAAACATTGCTGTCCATGTTGCATTTCCTGGGGTAAGCCTTCAGAAGTTCTTCGACCATTAGACATAGAAGCAGTATTCGGCCCATTGAGTTTGCTCTGCCATTCTATCATGGCTGATAAGTTTCTCAAGCCCATTCTCCTGCCTTTTCTCTGTAATCTTTAATCCCCTTACCAATTTATAAGCACTTCTTTTGTCCTCCTTTTGTTTGGAAGCTGTCTTTGAGTTGGACGAAGAAGATTTGCTTTGGCAGTCGGGACTCTGATATTCTAAGTATGTGGCCAGCCCAGCAGAGTTGATTTCATAGGAACGTAGGAATTAGGAGCAGAAGTTGGCAAATTCAGGCTTTTGAGCCTGCTCCACCATTCAATCAGCTCATGGCTGATCACTCCCTGGTTTCAAATCCACCTTTCCACCTGTTCTCCATATCCCTTTGTCCTTTTTTTAAATTAGAAATATATCTCTTTCTTGAAGCCATTTTGGATGATCATGGCCTCGATGCTGGTGCTCTTGGCTCCTTCAAGGATGCTGATGTTATACGTTTGTATATATAAAAGACAAGAAACAGCAAAGGTTAGAGAAACCTAAGGGCTCAATTTCAAAACCGTAGATCCTATAAATATGGTTCCCTGTTGGGAACGTGGGATAACAGAAATGCACCAACTATTTCAAGTATGAACTTATCTATGAATAATACGGTGTTAAGGTTGTCCATTTTGGCTTGAAAGCAATTGTTCTGAAACTGTATTACAAGCTCATAATTAATAAATACTTTCAATGAATTTTCTCTTTTCAAAAATGAAAGTAAAGGATCTTTCGTGCACCAGAAAAGTTGAAGAGAAATAAAGGGAAAAGGTAAATGAGGGAACAATGATTATGGTGGCAATTTTATCTTCAAGATGTCTGAAAGTGGTTAGAGAAAGGACAGACTGAAAGAGGCAAGGTTTTCCACAGTTTCACTATTTAAGAAATGAGTGAGAGCAAAAGATGAGTCTGATTTGAGCACAGTGGGTAAGAGCAAGAATGTCCTTTTTAAAAATTGAAAATTTTACTGTAACAATTATGACTGATGCATCAATATGAACTAGAGATTGAGAAATATGAACATCTGCAATCTGAAGTAAGTTGGATCAGCAGGAGCAGAGTGGATATGCTTGGATGATAATTGGACAAAATCACTGATATCAAAAAGGAATAGAGTGAGCCTGAGGGGCCCTCGAGCTAATGTGAAAATAGAGCCAGAGACGCAATAGAACAGATTGAAAGATTTTCAGAAAGAAATAAATACCTGCAACATAATTCATAGAATCATAGAACAGTCACAGCACAGTAGGAAGCCATTCAGCTCATTATATCTGTGCTGGTCTGCTGAATGAGCAATTGACCAAGTGTCACTCCCCTGCCTTTTCCTCCATTGTCCGTGCAAATTTTCTTTTACTCTTTTGAATGCCTCAGCTATTTCACACTCTCAGTCCATACATTCCAGATCCTATTTATGATGGGAAGAGATAATTTGTTAAGAAGTCCGAAGTGCCAGATTCTGTTTGGAGATGTCGAAGGAAGTGATAGATAATTATAAAAAGCCAATGCAGAAAAACAAGGCATTCATTCCAGCAAGTTGAAAAAATATTGCCCTCCCGGGCAATGCATTGTAAATCACAACAACCTTCTGAGTCAAAAGATTATCACTTTTGCTTATTTCAAAAAGATGTTCTTAGGTTACTAAACCTTCTGCCACCGGAAGCATTTTCTCCTTATTTTCTCTGGCAAAACTCCTCATGATTTTGAATATCTTCTTCAAACCTCCTCTCAAGCTTTTTGTCCTGAAAAGAAAGCAAGCTTACCTGGTTCCTCCACTAACTGAAGACTTGTAAAGTTGGAATATATCCATTAGGTTTTTCTGACACCGGGCCAGCCAAACATTCCAGACATTATAACCATGTGGTAAATACTGCATATAAATGTAAATAAAGATGAGAACATGGGAACACAGGAACAAGAGTAGGCTATTCAGGCCCTTGAACCTGTTCCATTATTTAATGAGATTATGGGTGATCTATATCTTACTTCCAGCCATCTAGGCTCCATTTTTTAAATTCATTCCTGGGATGTGGATATCGTTGCCTGGGGCATTTTTTATTGTCTATCCCTGAGTGAGGGTATTTTAGAGTCAACCACATTGCTGTGGCTCTGGAGTCACATGTAGGTCAAACCAGGTAATGATAGACTGCCTTCCCTAAAAGACACCAGTGAACCAATTGGGTTTTTATAACAATAGATAATGGTTTCATCGTCATTATTAGACTTTTAATTCCAAATTTTTATTGAATTCAAACTCCACCATCTAACATGAATTGAACCCGCATCCCCAAAGCTTTACCTTAGTTCTCTGGATTGCTAGTCCAGTGACAATACCACTATGCTACTGCTTCCCAATTATTAACCTAGCATCAGCTGATCTTTGTGAGAAAGTTCCACATCTGTTCCTCCACCTTTCTGTGAGGAAGAATTTCCAAATTTTTCTTGCGAACGATTTGACTCTAATTTTAAAGTTACGCCCCCTTTTCCAAGGACCTAGCTGTAGCAGAAGAACATAAGAACATAAGAAATAGGAGCAGGAGTAGCCATTTAGCCCCTCGAGCCTGCCCCGCCATTCAATAAGATCATGGCTGATCTGAAGTGGCTCAGTTCCACTTTACTGCTTTATCCCCATAACCCTTAATTCCCTTGCCTACCAAAAACCTATCTACCCGTGTCTTAAATATATTTAATGAGGTAGCCTCCACCACTTCAACGGGCAGAGAATTCCAGAGATTCACCAACCTTTGAGTGAAGAAGTTCCTCCTCAACTCCGTTCTAAACTGCATTCCCCCTTATCTTGAGGCTGTGCCCTCTAGTCCTGCTATCCTTTCTGAGCGGGAAGAACCTCTCAACCTCCACCCTATCCATCTCCTTCATCATCTTATACGTCTCAATAAGATTCCCCGTCATCCTTCTAAACTCCAACGAGTACAAGCCCAGTCTATTCAGCCTCTCTTCATAGCTCAACCCCCTCAACTCCGGTATCAGCCTAGTGAACCTCCTCTGCACTCCCTCCAAGGCCAAAATATCCTTGCTCAAGTGTGGTGACCAAAACTGCACAGAGTACTCCAGCTGTGGCTTCACCAGTGCCCTGTACAGTTGCAGCAAGACCTCCCTACTTTTATATTCTATCCCCCTCGCTATGAAGGCCAGCATCCCATTTGCCTTCCTGATCACCTGCTGCACTTGTAGGCTGGGTTTTTGCAACTCATGCACAAGGACCCCCAGGTCCCTCTGCACCGTAGCACGCTGCAGCTTTTCGCCCTTTAAATAGTAGTCCCTCCTACTATTATTCCTGCCAAAGTGGATAACCTCACACTTGCCAACATTGTCTTCCACCTGCCAGGTCCTCGCCCACTCGCTTAGCCTATCTAGATCCCTCTGCAGACTTTCTACACCCTCCGCACAATTTGCTTTTCCATTTATCTTTGTGTCATCAGCAAATTTCGACACCCTACACTCAGCTCCCTCCTCCAGATCATCTATATAAATGGTAAATAGCTGAGGCCCCAGCACCGATCACTGGGGCACTCCACTAGTCACCAACCGCCAATCCGAATAGCACCCATTGACACCTACTCTCTGCCTCCTATTTGACAGCCAATCCTCTATCCACGCTAACACCTTACCCCCAACTCCATGCCCCCTAACCTTCTGTAACAACCTTTTGTGCGGCACCTTATCAAACGCCTTCTGAAAATCGAGAAACACCACATCCACCGGTTCCCCTCCGTCCACCGCACTAGACACATCCTCATAGAATTCCAATAAATTCGTCAGACACGACTTCCCCTTAACGAATCCGTGCTGCGTCTGCTCTGTCAAACAATTCTTTTCAAGGTGCCTCGCTATTTCTTCTTTGATGACGGATTCAAGCATTTTTCCTACAACAGACGTTAAACTAACCGGCCTATAATTCCCTGCCTTTTGTCTGCTACCCTTTTTAAACAGCGGTGTAACATTAGCCATTTTCCAATCTCCAGCACTTCCCCGGAATCCAGCGAGGTTTGGAAAGTAATCACTAAGGCATCCACTATCACCTCTGCCATTTCCTTCAGAACCCTGGGATGCATTCCATCCGGTCCTGGGGACTTGTCCACCATCAGTCCCGCTAGTCTATCGAGCACTACCTCTCTAGTGACAGTGATCACATTCAGGCCCTCAACTCCTACCATCCTTCTATCTTTAATACCCGGCAAACTATTCGCGTCCTCCTCTGTGAAGACCGAAGCAAAAAACTTATTTAAGGCCTCAGCCATTTCCTCATCCCCCACCACTAAATCCCCCCTCTATCCTCTAAGGGTCCAACATTCACCCTAGCCAGCCTCCTTCTCTTTATATATTTATAAGAACTCTTATAATCCTTTCTTATATTTAGCGCTAGTTTAGCTTCATAGTCTATCCTTCCTTTCTTTATCAACTTCTTCGTCATTCTTTGTTGATTTTTAAACCTCTCCCAATCCTCTACTCGCCCACTATTTTTTGCCACTCTAAACGCATCAGCTTTTAATTTAATACTCTCCTTTATTTCCTTCGTTAACCACGGCTGATCATCCCTTCTCCTACGATCCTTCTTTACCATCGGAATAAATTTCTGCTGAGCACCAAGAAAGATCTCCTTAAAGATCCTCCACTGTTCCTCAGCAGTCCTACTGACCAATCTGCGCCCCCAATCTACATTTGCCAATTCCTCTCTCATCCTATCGTACTCCCCTCTGTTCAAACAGAGGACACAGGTCCGGGATCCTACTATCTCATCCTCCATCTGCATCAAAAACTCAACCATACGATGATCACTCTTCCCAAGAGGATCCCTCACAACAAGGTCCCTAATTCTACCTGCCTTATTACATAACACCAGATCTAAGATATCTCGCTCCCTCGTCGGCTCCAGCACACACTGTTCAAGGAAACTATCCCGGCAGCATTCCAAGAACTCTTCCTCAAGCCCACCGCGTCCAACATGGGTCAACCAATCAATATGTAGATTGAAATCCCCCATAATTATCGCTATTTCTGCACGCATCATTTATTTGCGTGTTTATAGCCCGCCCCACCTCCAGGTCATTATTTGGGGGCCTATAGACCGCACCCACCAGCGTCTTCCTCCCCTTGTCTAAGGAGGTCTAAGGGGCCTAAGCACGAGGGAGATCGGCAGTCGAGTGGAAGTGGATTAAAGGAAACAGAGGACCTGCAGTATTTACCAGATTCACTATAACAACAGCATCAAGCCTAATAAGTTTGAGAGAACAATTTCGGTTTTGACACCCCATCACCGCCACCATCGGCTTCCACCACCACAAGTATTGCCTAAATAAATTAGAAAACACTGCTCAAATAAATTACCTCTGAATTTCAGTCATAATTTCAGTAAAGTAACTGTAACTGGATTGGTACCAGAAATATGATGCAGATAGCTTAAGCTGGTAGGAGATGTAATGCAAAAAAAAATCATTTCAGGAAATAAGACTCAAAGTTATAAATTGGGGTCTAAGAACAAAACTTGTATAACTTGCTGGAAAGAAAATCAAATGGGAATATTACCCATGCCTTTCAAATCCTGAAAGGGGTAGTTCTGCAACTAGCTAAATTTAAATGTGATTGTCGAGCTGAAGGACATGTGTCCTGAATGAAGAAACTTCAGGCAACATGAGATTAGAGGATATCTTAACCATATGGCAGCATAACCTCACCCTCACCATATTTATGATCTCAGTTGTCAAACACAGATGCTTGCAAGATACATGTACATAAAGAAAGAAAGCTGCAGAAGTAATGGAAAAACAAAACAAAACTGAAATTATCCAAACTTTCCAAACTTCCTATTGTTCCTAGAGAGTGCAGAGATATTTTGAATATTTGTACCTACCAATCAAAAAAAAACTTGCATTGATTTATAATGCCTTTTGTGACTTTAAGATGTCCCAAAGCACCTTACAATTGATGAAATACTTTCAAGGTGCAGTTGCAAGGTAGGAAATTAATTTTGAATCCTGTCCAGATATTTTACAATTCTAAAGAAATATAGAACTGAATTTCCTCAGCCACATCAATTGAATTTGATAAGCATAGTAGAGGAAAATGAGAAGAAATAAGGTTGATAATGACTCACACGATGAAAACCTTCAACCTTGACTGCAGTTGGGATTCTCTAGTGTCGCTACAACAAATGGAATTTTGGCTGAGTGCCAAATTCTTCATTCTTGCTGGCAGCTGGGCAGGAATGGACAGGATTGGAGAATCCTGCCATCTACCTTAGGGGACAGTAATATCCTAGTAAACTAATAAGCAGAAGCACTAACTAATACTCTGGAGATCTGAGTTGAAATCACACCATGGCAGCTGGTGAAATTTAAATTAATCATTGGCACTTTTTTAAAAGTCTGTCTGTGTTATCTACTGGATTATCATTAATACTCATCTTGTTCACTAATGCCAATTAGTGGATACCTGACTCTTGATTGCTCTCTGAGATTGTATCAGGAGTGCATCAAACCACTACAGTGAAGTAAAACTGGATGGACCACCCTTCACTGACGTAGGCATTAGAAATAATGATGACACTCCTTGCACAGTTGACATTACAATGTCCTCCTTACTAACACCGAGGTTTGGAGGGGTGGGGGGATTGTGCAAAAAAATTGAAAGAATTGTTCTACAGGTTAGCCAATAAACAGTCTGGAAATGGTTGTATTTACTAAGTCATATCTTACAACCAATTTTCCAGACTGCCCCAACACCTTCCTTGGGTATGTCAAAGCACTCAGCATAACAGGCCTATCAGAAATGGCAGCTCAATGGTATACAGTTGGAAGAGAGTTGACCTGGGAGACCTCAACTTTGACTCCTGACCCGTGAATTCTCAAGACACCAGTCAAACTTAGCTATGACAACCTATTTAAATGCCGGGTGTTAGCGATGGAAAGGTGGTAGGACTGGAGGGTCTTAATGACATTACTGTTACTAGAGAGGCGGTGCTTGACAGACTGGAGAGGCTGATTGTGGACAAGTCCCCAGGACCGGATGGAATGCATCCGAGGGTTCTGAAAGAAATGGCGGAGGTTATAGTGGATGCATTGGTGGTTATTTTCCAGACGTCGCTGGATTCCGGGGAAGTGCCGGAAGATTGGAAAACGGCTAATGTTACGCCGTTGTTTAAAAAGGGTGCCAGGCAAAAGGCAGGGAATTATAGGCCGGTTAGTTTAATGTCTGTTGTAGGTAAAATGTTAGAATCCGTCATTAAGGAGGAAATTGCGAGGCATCTTGAAGGGAATTGCTTGATAGAGCAGACGCAGCACGGTTTCATTAAAGGGAAGTCGTGTCTGACAAATTTACTGGAGTTCTATGAGGATGTGTCTAGGGCGGTGGATAGAGGAGAGCCGGTGGATGTGGTCTTTCTTGATTTTCAGAAGGCGTTTGACAAAGTGCCTCATAAGAGGTTATTGCAGAAGGTCAGGGGACTTGGAGTTGGGGGTAGGGTGTTAGCGTGGATAGAGGATTGGTTGTCAAATAGGAGGCAGAGAGTGGGGGTCAACGGGTGCTATTCGGATTGGCGGATGGTGACTAGTGGAGTGCCCCAGGGGTCGGTGCTGGGGCCTCAGCTTTTTACCATTTATATGGATGATCTGGAGGAGGGAACCGAGTGTAGGGTGTCGAAATTTGTGGATGACACCAAGATTGGGGGAACGGCAAATTGTGCGGAGGGTGTGGAGAGTCTGCAGAAGGATCTAGATAGGCTGTGCGAATGGGCCAGGAAATGGCAAATGGAATTTAATGTTGCCAAGTGTGAGGTGGTCCACTTTGGAAGGAAGAATGGTAGGAAGGACTATTACTTACGTGGCGAAAAACTGCAGCAGGCGACGGTGCAGAGGGACCTCGGGGTCCTTGTGCATGAGTCGCAAAAACCCAGCTTGCAGGTGCAGCAGGTGGTCAGGAAGGCGAATGGGATGCTGGCCTTCATAGCGAAGGGGATTGAATATAAAAGTAGGGAGGTCTTGCTGCAGCTGTATAGGGCATTGGTGAGGCCGCAGCTGGAGTACTGTGTGCAGTTTTGGGCGCCGCACCTGCGCAAAGATATTTTGGCCTTGGAGGGAGTGCAGAGGAGGTTTACTAGGCTGATACCGGAGTTGAGGGGGTTGAGCTATGAGGAGAGGCTGAATGAACTAGGCTTGTACTCGTTGGAGTTTCGAAGAATGAGGGGAGATCTCATTGAGACGTATAAGATGATGAATGGGATGGATAGGATAGAGGTGGAGAGACTCTTCCCGCTCAAAAAAGACAGTAGGACTAGGGGGCACAGCCTCAAGATAAAGGGGGGGGCGTTTTAGAACGGAGTTGAGGAGGAACTTCTTCACTCAAAGGGTGGTGAATCTCTGGAATTCTCTGCCCGTTGAAGTGGTGGAGGCTGCCTCGCTAAATATTTTTAAGAAGCGGGTTGATGGGTTTTTGATGAGAGGGGATTAAGGGTTATGGGGAGAGGGCCGGAAAGTGGAACTGAGCCACGACAGATCAGCCATGATCTTATTGAATGGCGGGGCAGGCTCGAAGGGCCAGATGGCCTACTCCTGTTCCTATTTCTTATGTTCTTATATTCTTAAATGACTGTAACACTACATTCTGCACTTTCTCCTTTCCTTCTCTATGTACAATATGTTTTGCCTCTATGGCAAGCAGGAAACAATACTTATTTATTTATATTTATACTATATGTATACTATATGTATACTAACATATGTGGCAATATTATATCAAATCAATTAAACCTCTTGCTGGTTACCAACTTCTGCAACTGATTAATTCCTACTTCTTCATGTTAAATATCATTTGGAAGAAGTGCCCAGGATAGTGAGGGTTCAGAGTGTTCTCAGGGTGGAGGATTTCAATGCTCATCACCAAGGCAGATTTGTTAGTACCACTACTAACTGAACTGGTCTAATCAAGAAGGTCATAGTTGCTAGACTGAGTTTTCAGCAGGTAATGAAGAAACCAAGAGGGAAGAACCTACTTGACTTCATCCTAACCAATCTACCCTTTGCAGATGCATCTGTCCATGATAGTATTGGTATGGGTGACCACTGCACTGTCCTTGCAGAGGCTAAATCTGATCTTCACACTAAGGACCATTGCGTTGTGTTTTTAGAACTCATTTTATGAGATGTGTGTACCATTGCCTATCCCTAGTTGCCATCAGAAAGCGATTGTAAGCTGCTTTCTTGCTCAACTGCAGTCACTGAGATGTAGGTACACACTTAGTGCAGTTTGGGATGGAGTTCCAGGATTTTGATCCAGCGACAGTGAAAGAACAGCAATATATTTCCAAGTCAGGATGGTGAGTGACAGAGAGGGGAACCTCCAGGTGATGGTGTTCCCAGTTGTCTATTGCTCTTGTCCTTCTAGATGGAAGTGGTTGTGTGTTTGGAAGGTGCTGTCTAAAGAACCTTGGTGAGTTCCTGCAGTGCATCTTGTAGATGGTGCACAGGGCTGCCAATGTACATTGATGGTAGAGGGTACTGAATGTTTGTGGAAGGGGTAGCAATCAATTGAGCTGCTTTGACCTGTATGGTGTTGACCTTCTTGAGTGTTGTTGGAGCTACACTCATCCAGACTAGTGACAAGTATTCCATCACGTTCCTCATTAGTGCCTTCTAGATGGTGGACAGGCTTTGGGGTAGTCAGGAGGTGGATTCCTCTCTGCAGGATTCGCAGTCTTTGACCTGCTCTGATAGCTGCAGTATTTATTTGGCTGATCCAGTTCAGTTTCTGGTCAATGGTAACTCCCAGGAATTTGATAGTGGAGGACTTAATAATGGTAATGCCATTGAATGTCAAAGGACGATGGGTAGATCTTATCTTGTTAGAGATTGTCTTTGACTGACACTTGTATGGCACGAATGTTACTTGCCACTTGTTAACCCAAGCCTAGATATTGTCCAAATCTTGCTGCATTTGGATATAAATTACTTGAAGAGTTGCAAATGTTTCTCAACATTGTGCAGTCAAGTGTGAATATCCCCACTCTGACCTTACAATGGAGAGAAAGTCATTGATGAAGCAGCTGAAAATGATTGGGCTGAAGACACTACCCTGAGGAACTCCTGCAGAGATGTTCTGGAACTGAGATAATTGACCTCCATTTTGTTTTGATTTGAATCACACGTGGAGTGGAATGCCTTATGCTCGTCCTAATGCCAACATCAAAAATAGTTCAGGTCTAGACTAACTTGATAATATACCTTGGAGTTCCTGAACTGGCCACCAATACAAGATATTAGTGGAAGACACATAGGTCGTTTTAATAATTGACAATAATAATGTCACAGAACAAATGAAGAGCTGAATCTTGAGCCCATTCTTTCCATGCACGCTCAAAATTTGGAGAATTTCGAAAAAACATGACTCTTGCCAGTGATGGTGATGAGGTGTGGAGCTTGAATGAGAGCTGGAGTGTGAGGAGCATCGCAGCATCTGGGGGGAACATAGTGATGTGGGAGGGGGAGAAGGGCCTTCTGCCTGGTGTTGGCAACCCCTTAGGTGGCTGAGTGAGAGATGGAGTTGGAGGTGTGAGGGGTGTCTGAGGGGATCCAGAGGGAGACTGGAGGTGGTTAGCCTGCATGAACAAAGAAGATCATTCATCTTCTTCTTACACTGCTGTCCTGTCTTCTTTTGCAGTCAGCTGGCATTCACAAGTGCTGCCACTGCATCCCAGGTGGGGTTGGTGACCTTGACCTCTACTCTTCTGGAACAGGAGTAGAGTGCATCCTGCTTCTGCTGTACACTATCTAACAGTCTAGTCAGGGCTCCCTCCCAAAAGTGTGCAGACTTCTCGGCCGCCATCTCCTGGGATAGATGTGGAACAAATGCTGAGGAGTCATTTATATGGAGCTGCCTAGTGATTGCAGCAATTAAGTTATGGTGAGGCAGGCAAATCAGAGGGAGCGTGCTATGAGTGTAGCATGATTCTTATGGGCATAAAAATTTTTACTAATGAGGTGTGAGATTTAGACCAAAATCATGGGGATAGTGTCAGCAGGAATCACTCCGTTTTCCATACTGGAACCAATGCTGCCAAATTCAGGTATGATTCCACCCCACATAAGGACTAGATCAGATAGAGGTGTTCAATGTTGGATAAGGTAATTGGAGAAATACTAATTCTAGAAATGGGGTTATTAGCATAAATTTACGATCATTATTAAAAGAATGAAGGAAAGATGAAGATAATTTTCTTTTGCACAGGGGATTTGTTCAGAATTTGATCATAGATATTGACATTGCAAAATTGCAATATTCCATTTTGTGGCACTTCATTGAGAAGTACCCATAGAATTTCAGCTACATAGAAGGTGGGACCTATGTTGTTAGAAAAATATTATTAATGAACTGGGTCATTATTGCCTGAAAAATTGTGCATTGCTAGAGAAGTTTAGAGGAGAATCAGTCAAGCCATCGTTTCTGAGCTGGTTCTTTGCTAGAGGGTTCAAAAACAATACCACTGCACCACACTTTCAAGCCTCTAGCTGGATTCTCCAAACTTGCCCACTGCTGGGATTCACTGGTCCTCCTGCAGTGAATGGAGGTTTGGCTGAGCATCAAATTCTTCTTTCTCGCTGGCAGTGGCGAGACGTGAATGGCCAGAGAATCCCATCCCCTATCTTCCCCTGCTTTAAATGCATATCTAATATAATTTAGCACATTATGATAGAATAGCATAGTAGTTGATTGACCATGATTCATGACCTGGCAAGCTCATGGAATTACAAAGTTTTAAAAGGCAATGATTGTTCTTTTTTGGCCTTGAATTCCTAACCATTGAATTAATTAGAAGTTGCTGTAGGTTTGATGTTAGTTATCACATTCAATCCAACAATATGAATGACACAATCTACTATAACAAAGTAATAATATTGGCGTGGAGAAAGTGACCAAAACAATATTGCTGAAGATGTTTTGCATAATTTTATTAGGGGGTTTGCTCAAAGGGACAGATCAGATACTCAGCTATGTGTACCTTCTATGAGTGACCAGTGGACTACTCTTTCAGGCTTCACTTGTGTTTTAGCATTAACTTCATCTTATCATTAGCTCTTTACTGTCAGCATGGTTCCTTATTACTGTTATTCGTCTTTGGTTTGTTTTTTTAGAGCCAAGTTGGAGAATGCAATGACTCTAACAGTCATGGAAGGTTGTACTGAAACAAACTCTTTGATGTGTCCATTAAACTGAAGTGCTGTTTCAAGATGCCAGACATGCCCTCAGTAATGATTGATTCAATGATTCAAGGGCCTCATGGTAATTCACTGTGCTTCAACTGTATTTCACTTCAGGCAGGGTGAAAGAGAATAGGTGTGGTCTTCCACTCTCTTCAAAGAAGACAGATGCTCAGTGTAAAATAAAAGCATTTCCCAGCTGCAAGGGAAACAATAATTGATTTGTATGATAAAGTGCTATTGGCCACAGAGCAGTCATTGGTGGTGTAGGTATGGACCTGGGTGATCATTTGGGCAAATTAATCATTTTATTTTAAAAACATTATTATTTCATGGGATGTGGGTACTGCCGGCAAGGCTAGCATTTGTTGCCTCATCTCTGCTGCCCTTGAACTGACTGGCTTGCTGAGCAGAAAAATATCAATGACTTTGCAATGGATCTGGAGTCACATCTAGACCAGGCCAGGCCAGGGGTGGCACTGTGGCACAGTGGGTAGCACTGCTGCCTCACAGTGCCAGGGACTCCATTTCGATTCCCAGCTTGGTTCACTGTCTGTGTGGAGTTTGCATGTTGTCTGCGTGGGTTTCCTCCAGGTACTCCAGTTTCCTCCCACAGTCTAAAAGATGTGCTCATGAGGTGCATTGCCCCAAACAAATGCCGGAGTGTGACGACTAGGGGAATTTCGCAGGAAGGATTTCCTTCCGTAAAGGCATTAGTTAACCAGATACGACCAATGACAGTTGCCACTAGTTTTATATTCCAGATTTATTAACTGAATTTAAATTCCACCAGCTGTGGAGGAGGGATTTTAACCCATGTTCTTAGGGCAATAACCTTGGCCGCTGGAATCCCAGTCCAGTGACATTGTCACTACACCAACATTTCCCCCTTCTGTGGTTTGGGAAAATGAGTGATCTGCTCAAATGGGGAGACATGCCACATTATGGTTCCTGGTTATCAAAGGAATTGATCTATCGACCCTGCTAGCTAAAACATTATAACTGGAATCTCTTCACATAAGCCCAGAACAAGCAAGAAGCATACAAGTTGAGGGAATGTTCATCTTGATAGTCACTGCAGTTTCCTATATATGGGAGACTGTTTGAAACAATTGCTTGAACAGATTGCACAGCTTTGTGAATGACTTCTGCTCAGCCTCAGAGGCAATACTGTTCAGTCATTGCCAGGTAGCTGTTGCTGTCTTGTATATATACTAGGTGATTTTGTGGTGAGTCTAAGAAGTATGCATCTGGTGCCATATTTTGACATCTCTGTTCCACCAAGTTAAGTTCTGGGGAGCTGCCAGCAGAAACTCAGTGAAACATCAGGATCACCACAGACAAGAAACTGTCACAGCTATAATTCTCACTTCACCTAGGCCAGGTGCAATAATTTCAAAGACGACCTGTTGTGGTATAAAGTTATAAAGGGTTTATTACCAACAATAACTAGGTATATACAAGCAAGGGTCTTACAGAATGAATGCACATCTACTCTCCACTGCTCTTTGGCTCCAACTTGGGCTCCTCCCCAAAGCAGGACGTGCACCCTTGCACCTGATTGGCTTGGCTTCCTACACTGCCTCTCTATAGGGTCTGGCCCACAGGAATCACCCCCTTGGAGGGGCCATGCTACCACACCAGGCATTTCTAAACTGTGGCTTGCAACCCCTAATGGGATTGCAACACTAGATTTTGTGGTCAGGTGCTTTGAGGCAGCAATGGTTGAGGTGGAGCTCAGACTGAATGTTAACAGTTGTGAGATCCCCTTAAATTCACATGTGAGTACTTTGGGGAAGGTACAGAAGAGGTTTACCAGGGTGTTGCCTGGCCTGAAGGGTGTTAGCTATGAGTAGAGGTTGGATAAACTCGATTTGTTCTCACTGGAATGACGGAGGTTGAGGGGTGACCTAATAGAGGTTTACTAAATTATGAGTGACATGACAGAGTGGATAGTCAGATGTTCTTTCCTAGAGTAGAAAAGTCAAGCACTAGGGGACTTAGGTTTAAAGTGCATGGTGAAAAGTTTAGAAGAAATGTACAAAGCAAGTTTTCTTACACAGAGGGTGGTGAATACCTGGAATGCGCTGACAGTGGAGGTAGTAGTGGCATTTAAGGGGCAACTAGAGAAATACGTGAATAGCATGGGAATGGGAGGATACGGACTTAATAAGTGCATACGGTTTCAGTTTAGGCAGGTATCATGATCGATGCAGGCTTAGTGGGCCAATGGGCCCGTCCCTGTGCTATACTTATCCTTGTTCTTTGTTCTTTTGTTTTCTGTTGACAAGCATTGCCTAATCCAGATAGATCTTTGAGACCTGATTGTTGCTGCAAAAGAAAAGCCTGTGAAAGGTAGATACTTGTTTTGTTTTAAAATCCCTGCAGTTTAAACAGCACTGGATACACTGCACTTCTCCATCTCCCACCCCTCCCCCTCACAAGCCCCTCTCAGAAGCTAAATCATCTCCCCGCAGTTAAACTTACCCAGCTCTGCTCAGGAGCTAAATACGCTCCCCTATTCACTTTTTTATCCATATTGAATTTTTCCCACAGGCCTGTAAACTAACAGAGATTGTATTTTCCACTTTTATTGATTACATGTTACATTTTTTAGTCTTTTGGTTTCTGCTTTCATTGGTCCATTGAAGCGAAGAGTGGCTTGACTTCTGATGCTTGGGGGAAAAAAAACCTTTTCTCAGATATCCATTCAGAAATCAGCAGTAATACAGTGAACTGGGAATGGGTATGCACAATTTTGACCAAGGTTGGAGAAAGCATCTATATTACTTCATGGTGCCGAGCAGGGTTGATATTATAAGTCCCATCTTCAAAAATACATTGCTTTCAGTTTAACCTGAATATGTCTCAGTGTCCTAGTGATACAAAGGTCTTTTTTTGAAATGTCTGAAGCTAAACTGTTTGAGTGTGAATTTCCAACAATGGCATTATCCATCTTAACCTGTGCTGGAGATTGATTTGAATCCAATTTCAAGACAAGGCAAGGGTCCAGAGGTCAGCAGAGGAGGTCATGGCTGGAGGTGGCACAGTGGTTAGCTCTGCTGCCTCACAACCTGCTACATCGAGGGCATCCTGAAACCCATTGTATAAAGAACCCCTAGCTTTTGTCACGAGACTACGGACTTCCTGCAGAAACTCAGCATACATGGAGCAGTTGAACCAGGAGCATTCCTCGTCACAGTGGATGTCTCGGCACTCTACACCAGCATCCTCCAAGATGATGGCAGTGCTGCAACTGCCTCAGTACTCAACGCTGACAACTGCCAATCTCCAGATGCAATTTTACAACTCATCCGCTTCATCCTGGACCACAATGCCTTCACCTTCAACAACCAATTCTTCATCCAGATGTACGGAACAGCCATGGGGGCTAAAATTTGCACCTCAATATGCCAACATCTTCATGCACAGATTTGAACAAGACTTCTTCACTGCACAGGACCTTTAACCGATGCTATACACTAGATACATAAATGACATTTTCTTCCTCTGGACTCATGGTGAACAATTGCTGAAACAACTATATGATGACATCAACAAGTTCCATTCCCCCATCAGACTCACCATGGACTACTCTCCAAAACTGGCACTCTTGGACACATGCATCTCCATCAAGGACAGTCACCTCAGCACTTCACTGTATCGCAAGCCCACGGATAACCTCGCGGTGCTCCACTTCTCCAGCTTCCACCCTAAACACGTTAAAGAAGCCATCTCTTATGGATAAGCCTACCATATACATAGGATCTGCCCAGATAAGGAGGACCACAACAGACACCTCCAGACACTGAAAGATGTCCTCATAAGAACAGGATATGGCGCTTGGCTCATCGATTGACAGTTCCGACGTGCCACAGTGAAAAACTGCATCGACCTCCTCAGAAGGCAAGCACAGGACATGGCGGACAGAGTACCCTTGGTTTTTCAGTACTTCCCTGGAGTGGAGACGTCTTCTCCAGAGCCTTCAACATGTCATTGAAGAAGACAAACATCTTGCCAAGGCTATCCCCACACCCCCACTTCTTGCCTTCAAGCAATCGCACAACCTCAAACAGACCATTGTCTGCAGCAAATTACCCAGCCTTCAGGAGAACAATGACCACAACACCACACAACACTGCAACCTCGGCAAAATGTGCCGGATCATCCACATGGATGCCATCATCTCACATGAGAACACCATCCACCAGGTACACGGTACATACATTTGCAACTCGGCCAACTTGTCTACCTGATTTGCTGCAGGAAAGGATGTCCTGAGGCATGGTACATTGGGGAGACCATGCAGGTGCTACGACAATGGATGAATGAACACCGCTCGACAATCACCAGGCAAGAGTGTTCTCTTCCTGTTGGGGAACGCTTCAGTGGTCACAGGCATTTGGCCTCTGATCTTCTGGTAAGCGTCCTCTAAAGTAGCCTTCACGACACATGACAACTCAGAGTTACTGGGCAGAGACTGATAGCCAAATGGGATCTTGGGTTCATGTCACACTATCTGTAACTCCCATGACTTTCCTGGACTTCAAAATCTCACTAACTGCCCTGACTGTAGACAATATACATCTCTTTAACCTGTGCTTAACCTTCTCTCCACTCACATTGTCTGTATCTTTAAGACTTGTAAAGACTTACATTCCGACCATTATTTTGTAAATTGAGTTTGTGTCTTTATATGTCCTGTTTGTGAACTGAAATCCCACTTACCCGATGAAGGAGCAGCCACTCTGAAAGCGAGTGGTTTGTGCTACCAAATAAACCTGTTGGACTTGAACCTGGTGTTGTGAGACTTCTTTATGTGCTTCACAATGCCAGGGACCCAGGTTCGATTCCTGGCTTGGGTCACTTTCTATGTGGAATTTGTACATTTTTCCTGTGTCTGTGTGGGTTTCCTCCAGGTGTTCCAGTTTCCTTCCACAGTCCAAAGATGTGTGGGTTAGGTGGATTGGCCATGTTAAACTGCCCCTTGGTTTCAGGGGGATTAGCTAAAATAAATGCATGGGCTTAAGGAGATAGGGCCTGGGTGGGATTATGGTTGATGCAGACTCAATAGACCTAATGGCCTCCTTCTGCACTGGAAGATTCTACAATGCTATAGAGAATACAGGAGCAGATACACAGTCTAGTGCAGCATCAGGATATGATACCTGGAGCCAATTAAAAGGACAATAACAGCATTGGTGGAAACAGGCAATTAGGGTGGCAAGAATGGCAGTCAAATCAATTACAGCAATTGCCAAACTTCAGGGAACTAGATCAGTCCCTGTAACAGGGCAAGAGAAACATTCTGCTTTTTTGTTGGGGCTGAAGACTGAGCAAGAATATGGCTTCCATTTTATGTGTTACCTCCTTTGCAGAGCAGAGCCTCACCAGAATACTTAAGATATTAACTCTCCCTAACAAATCCATCTTATGTTATCATCAAGGAGTTAGAAAAAGTGAAATATGGATAGAACAAAATACCTTAAGAATATAAACAGTAAGTTTTAAAATTTTCCTGGAAACCCCAACCTTTTGCCATCACTTTATGGCAGGTAGCAGATTTGCTGAATAATATTTTAGGCTAACTTACGTCTGGAAATCCCAGAGGAAAGCCTAAATTCTTGGCTCAATTTTGCAGGGCAAGATTATAGGTGCAGCTGATAAAAGCTAACAACATTTCAAGTCACTCAGATGTGATCCTGATGATAAAGTGTTGTGATATCAGTAAACATTATGGATTACCTTAGACTAATGCATGTTCCAGCAATCCTGCCTCAGCAAGTTATAGATAATTTTTGCAGAAGGGAATGCATTATCAATTGATTACAATGTCCAGAAAAGAATTCAACTCAAAGAGAAAAACTTCGCTGTTGATAGTCTCTTTTGGGTCAAATACTATTTTCCACAATTGTGCAAAACATGTAATAGCACATAGGAAGTACGTTTTATATCTTTAGTGGTAGTAATGATCTGTCAAAGGCTGGCTCATCGGCTCATTTCTCCATGCCTCACAGTTTTGTGCATTCCTCTTCAGGTGCTCTTAAGGGACTTCCATCTTCAATTTCAGGTTGTCAAACATCATCATTCTCTTTCTCCCTCTTGGTTTGCATCACTCTGATCTTCCTTCAATCATCGGCTTCAACAAATTCTTATGCATTAGAAATTTGTCAATCCAATCTCGTTGCTTTTTCTTGAAGACATTCACGAATGATCTTTTCTTTTCCACCTCCCTCATTTAGATTTGCACTTCATTTACAACTCCCCCAATTTTCAATTCCAATGAAATCAATGGTAATACATGAGACTGTGCATTATTCACATGGACCTTGGTTAACTTGGGTGACTAGCTTTTTGCCATATATTATGTTGCAGTGAATTTGCAGCATGGAAACGGGCCATTTGGTTATGATCCACCTGAGTCATCTCCCACCCCTCTTCATCTGGCTTTATTATCTTAAGCATCTTTTCACCTTTTTCTCTTTATCTAGATTTTCCTTCAAAGCCTCAATTACTCCATGTAGTCTGTCCCTGATTCTCCCCCACTAAAGCTGAGTGTTCCCCAATCCCATGCATCAAGGCACAGACTGCTGTGCTGTGTGATACCAGTGCCTTGGCCAAAAGTTATAAACTACTTGCCCTACTTTCCCCAGCATCCTTGGACCCTTAGTCAAACACTATTCCCTGGCATTACCAACCCCTCTCCCCCACCTCTATCCCAGTCGAACCCCTTGACCCATTGCCCCACACACTTATGTTTTGAACATTTACTGCTATTTGGGCCCAGGTGTCAGTGTGCAGTCTAAAATGGTAGTAGTGGTAGTAGTAGTAGTAGTAGTAGTAGTGGTAGTAGTAGTAGTCTAGTAGTCTCATGTTTGAATCTGTAGGAGTTGGGTGTTGTCAATCTGCTGTTTGCAATGTTTTCGATATAATAAACAGCATACATTTTATTCAGCATCATGAGTAAGTATCAATGTGATGAAAGTTTTGTCTGCAACATACAGAATGGTTATTGGCATTCAACTCACTAAAGTGTTAATCAGTCTGCCTCACAAAAGATTGGAGAAGTCAGTTTGAGTGCCTCTCTTAGCTGTAATGAGTTGGCACTATTTTGTTCCACTTGTATTCAACAAATGAGCAGTGGGAAGCTGAGCTTCTTTAGGTAGCTGGGTAGCTGATCACTGGATGAGGAGGAGGAGAGAAGTTCTTCGTAATATTGGCTGCATTTCAAAATCACATCCCTGAAGCTCGGAAGGACTGAACCACTCAGCTCCTTGATTGATGGAATATTACGGTCTTACTGTTGTTTTCTCAGCTGGCATGCTAGGAGGCAGTGTGGTTTATTCCTCTATTCATAATATTTCAATTTTTGTCAAAAGAAATTGGCTTTCTTCCCTTAGGAAAAACATTTCTTATAAGCCTGGATGCTTATCATTGTGGTTAACATTTATGTTCGTTTTCAAGAGCTGCTATTTTACCCAAAATCCACTTGCCAAGTTTGCCTTTATTTTGTTTTTTTTTACCCTAAAGGTCAATGCATGGAAGTGATTCTATTGATTTGCTTTGTGAAGAAGAGTTGAGATATCAGAAAAATCATTGTTCAGAACAATGAGATTCAAAGTATCCAGAGCAGAATTGAGAACTAATTAGGATGTAACTGTTAAGTATTCTACCTTCAGTTTGTAGAACAGTCAATACTTTTCAAAAGGCGCTCATAGAAGATGTGTGCCAAATAAAAAAATTCACTGAGAGGATGAAGCAGGAAGAGCCATTGACCACCATCCACCCTGTCATGAACAATGACATTCATTTAATCTCCTTAGGGAAAGTCACACCTAAAAATATGTTCAAATGTAATCATGTAGAGTTGGAGTACAAAACTGCTAATGTCTACTGTTCATTCTTTTGGCCACAAATAACTCTGCTCTTCTTTAGCACCATGAGCAAAGTTTTCTATTTAGATGTATATCTTCTGAATGTAGCCCAATCCATCACGCGAAATAACCTCCTATTCAATGACTCTGTCTGCACTTCCTGCTGCCTCGGCAAAGCAGCCAGCATAATTAAAGACCTCATGCACCCCGGATATTCTCTCTTCCACCTTCTTCCGTCAGGAAAAAGAATCAGAAGTCTGAAGTCACATACCAACCCGACTCAAGAACAACTTCTTCCCTGCTGCTGTCAGACTGTTGAATGGACCTACCTTGCATTAAGCTGATCTTTCTCTACACCCTAGCTATGAGTGTAACACTTCATTCTGCATTCTCTCCTTTCCTTCTCTATGAATGATATGCTTTGACTATATTGCGTGCAAAAAACAATATTTTTCACTGCATATTGATACATGTGACAATAATAAATCAGATCAAATCAAGTCAAATCAAAATTTATTTTACTCCATATCGTTTGACTAATCTTGAGCCTGGTAATTATCCAAGTTTAATTTGAAGCAATCATCAACACGGTATCAATCATTTTATGGGAAATGTGTTACCCAGTAATCAGTAGAAAGTAAAAAATCAATTTTCTAATCCCTCACGAGGCTTGTTAATTTTAAACTATGTAACCGAGTTCAGCATTCAATGTTCAAATTAAAGAACTCATTTACCTTTAAATCATCTACGCCTATCAGCATTTTAAAAGCTTGGATCATGCATACCTTCAAACTTCTTTTTCTCTCAGAAACAAAGCTATGTAGGTTTATTAGCTTTCTGTGCTAAATCCAGAAATCCTTGTTAATCTCTTTGGGTCTTCATTAGTGTTATTTTGAAGTTGCCCATAGTTGTTCACAGGAACATCACTGCACTGGGATCAGGCCATTTGCCCACTCTGCAATCCAAGCATACTGAATTTGCACAGTCTGTTAATTTAAATATCCAACTATGCATGGTAAACTTGGCTTTATGCAGTATATGCACAGCCTATTGGACAAACTCCCACCAAATCATGTTCGTCTCACACCTCGTGTACACAGACCTACACCGGGTCCTGATTAAGCAACTTTTTTTTATTTCTCAGCCTTGTTTTTAAAACCCTCCATGGCCTGACTGCAGCTATCTTTGAAACCTCTTTCAGCCATATAACCCTTGAGTTTCCCTTGAAGTTCAGGTCACCAGGTAGATGCTTTTCAAAGTCAGTTGTAAATCACACCATCCTGAAGTCAAGCTGAAGTGGGTTTTACGTTTGATGTGTGGGAATGGTTCCAGCTTGTGGCCACAATAACGAGATGCTAATTTATTGAAATCAAGTTGCTGGCATTTGACAGTGGGAAATGTGGCCTGCCACTGACAGAGGGGCAGACATCCTTCCCAGATTTGCACTTTCCGGAAACGCAATTAGGGCCTTCTCGCAAGATTCTCTGATCTTGCCACTGAACATATCTATCATAAAATCCTCGGCAGAGATAAAGTTTTGAATCAGAAAGGACTCTACTTCAGAAAACTGAAGAACCTAAATCACTGCGACCATTTTGTGGGTCTGCCCCTAGCAATTCTAATAAAATTAAGTGGTGTTTCTATTTAGTGAATGTTTGTAGGCTTAATAAGAATTTCATCTACAAATATGAAAACTTCATTTGCATATATGAAATGTCTCTTTACCAACTAATTTTAGAAGTATATTTGAATAATATTAACTAATTTGAAGTTCTAATTGACTCATTGTGGTATATCTATTATGTTTAATCTATTCTCTTGTGTTTTATGATATCCTTCTGAGTTTGCCTCACAAAATCCAGAGATTTCTCAGCTTAATTTACCTTACAAATAACAGGGCAATATGAACCAAAACCAGATTTTG
Organism: Carcharhinus amblyrhynchos; assembly: GCF_965287045.1. Taxonomy (NCBI): domain Eukaryota; kingdom Metazoa; phylum Chordata; class Chondrichthyes; order Carcharhiniformes; family Carcharhinidae; genus Carcharhinus; species Carcharhinus amblyrhynchos. The sequence continues at coordinate 92,868,584 of NC_137324.1, read as the reverse complement.
CACAGCAACATAGATGAATATTGCAAAATAGAGCAGGATCTTTCTCTAATCTTGTGGGTCAGGATTAACAGCTTGCAGTCATCAAATGTCATTATTATCCATGTATTTCTCAGGCCCTTCCTCTGGGATATTGATGGATTCTCAATATGACTCCAAGTAACTGAATGAGAACAATCCATCTCTCAAGATATCAAGGATTATTTTCATTAAGTAACTTTGAGACAATGCATAAACAACATAATAATCAAACCTTTGTAGGGAATGGAAAAACAATAATTTCACCTCTTTCTAGCATAACAAATTATTATGGACCAAGCATATCGTAAACATGATGTGTAAGGTTTTATTAAATGTCACTGACAAGCCAATTTTGGTAGAAATAGGAACATTGCTATGATTTATTTCTGTGCAGCATAGGTATGTTTGTGGGTATTATATGTAATGTAACTTACTGTCTTTTAAAAAGTGGGAAATTCCAAAGGTGTGGTTTGAGATTTAAAGAAGTCCTGTTTAAATATTAAATTCTCCATGCACAATTCCAATTCTCTTCCTGCACCTAGTGGTGCACTAAGGCAGACTTTCACCTGTTTCGGTAGTTAGCAACTCATGGAACAGGTCGCTACTCTGTCATCAGCGGCTTATAGCTTGAGGGTCGCCACTTCACATCAATTGTGTCGGACCAGGAGTCTCTCATACTCTCACCATTAGTCAGTAGCATGTTTGGAAAGATTTGCAGGTTAACACACGACCTGTTTGGCAGTGTTATGAACGCACCTTCCTTGACTATCAAATCCTGGAGTGGCACTTGAAGTCATGATGTGGAGATGCCGGCGTTGAACTGAGATAAACACAGTAAGAAGTCTCACAACACCAGGTTAAAGTCTAACAGGAATATTTGGTAGCAAATGCCACTAGCTTTCGGAGCACTGCTCCTTGGTCAGGTGAGTGGGAGTTTTGTTCACAAACAGGGCGTATAAAGACACAAACTCAATTTACAGAACAATGATTGGAATGCGGGTCTTTACAGCTAATCAAGTCTTAAAGTTACAGACAATGTGAGTGGAGAGAGCATTAAGCACAGGTTAAAGAGATATGTATTGTCTCCAGACAGGACAGTTGGTGAGATTTTGCAAGTCCATCTTCTACGACATCTTCCCCGGAGCCTTCAACATGTCATTGATGAAGACGAACACCTTGCCAAGGCCATCCCCACAACCCCCACTTCTTGCCTTCAAACAACTGCACAACCTCAAACAGACCATTGTCTGCAGCAAACTACCCAGTCTTCAGGAGAACAGTGACCACGATATCATACAACCTGTCACAGCAACCTCTGCAAGATGTACTAGATCATCGATACAGATGCCATCATCTCACGTGAGAACAGCATCCACCAGGTACACGGTACATACTCTTGCAACTTGGCCAACGTTGTCTACCTGATACGCTGCAGGAAAGGATGTCCCAAGGCATGGTACACCGGGGAGACCATGCAGACACTATGACAACGGATGAAAGAACTCCGCTTGACAATCACCAGGCAAGACTGTTCTTTCCCTTTTGGCAAACACTTCAGCCGTCATGGGCATTCGGCCTCTGATCTTTGGGTAAGCATTCTCCAAGGCACGACAGCACAGAGCCGTTGAGCAGAGACTGATAGTGAAGTTCTGCACACATGATGACGGCCTCAACTGGGATCTTGGGTTTGTGTCACACTATCTATAACCCCCATGACTTACCAGTTGCAAAATCTCACTAACTGCCCTGTCTGCAGACAATACACATCTCTTTAACCTGTGCTTAGCGCCCTCTCCACTCACGTACCTTTAAGACTTGATTAGCCGTAAAGACTCGCATTCCAATCATTATTCTATAAATTGAGTTTGTGTCTTTATATGCTCTGTTTGTGAACACAACTCCCACTCACCTGACAAAGGAGCAGTGCTCCGAAAGCTAGTGGTGTTTGCTACCAATTAAACCTGTTGGACTTTAACCAGGTATTGTGAGACTTCTTACTGTGGGACTCGAACCAAGAGCTTCTGGCTCAGAGCCAGTGATGCTACCCATTGTGCCTCAAGACCCCTTCCATATGCTTCTGGGTGAGATCATCTTACAGCTCTGTCAGTGCAATGAACACTTAATATTCAGCTTTACTGACACTGCTGCAGTGTGACCATATTATAGATCCTGTCGTCTTCTGCATGTTTTATCCTTTGTCACTCTCAGGATGAATATTTAATGCCAGGCTAGAGATAGATAGGGTCTTGGTCAATTAGGGGATCAGGGGTTATGTGGAAAAGGCAGGAGAATGGGGAGAGAAAAAATTCAGTCATGATTGAATGGCAGAGCAGACTCGATGGGCCAAGTGGCCTAATTCTGCTCCTATGTCTTATGGTCTTAAGGCTCACAACGGAGAGCAGAACCTGTAGGGATCAAAGCTCAGGGATTTGTGCAGCACATGTGATTTTCCATCTGCTGCCAGGATTTGCTCCCTGTGAGCACTCTTCCTCCAGGAAGCATCAGTTTACAGAATACTTGATCCGGATCATTTCTTGTATCCTATCCATCACACCAGCAGCTTTATAAATCACATTAATTTGCATAAATTAATTGGCTGTTTTCCACTAATATGAATAGTAAATTGGAATAAATGTAACTAATTTGATGTTTTGATTTATCATTGCTAGTATGTAAACATGTGGTAGGTCTTAGCATTGTGCATAAAAAGTTCAACAATTACACAAAACAGTTGATTAAAATGCCTTTGAATCCAAAAACCCAATTAATTGCTTTTGGGATTTTTTTCACACCACCACTTCAATTTTAAAAGTTCAGTACTGAGAGTAAAGATCAAAGTTATGGAAAATGTTGATGTGACAAAGATAAATAACCTCAAAATGTACTCTCATATTTTCTAAATATGAGTTGGCATTGAATTTATTAAATGGAGTGGTGGCATACTGTGAAACCTCCATCAATATTTCACTATATTTTATTATAATTATTGACACATTGCCAAGGCTACAAGGTTAATTTTTAATGTTTTAATTGAGGTGTCAATCAGCCTTATGTGGTCGACCATAAGATCAGATCCATTAACAACTTCTGCGATTGCGTACAGTTATATTAAAGGGTGAATGTGCATCTTCCTTTTGATATTTAGTAATGAGAACATAAGAAATAGGATCAGGAATAGACCATTTGGCTCTTCAAGCCTGCTCCACTATTCATTAAGATCATGGTCCATTCTCCACTGTGCTACATTCCACCCATAACCATAGATTCTCTTGTAGATCAAAATCTATGAAACTCATGCTTAAATATATTCAATTATTGCTTGAATGGCCTCTATTGCCTCTATTGCTGGCTGGGGAACAGAATTCCATTGACCAATGACTGTCTGAGATAATAAGTTTCTTATTTTCATCTTAAATGGGGGACCTATTATTTTTTTAAACTGTGCCTTCTAATTCTAGATTTCCCACATCCTTCCAGTTCTACCCTGACAAGTCCCTTCATAATCTTTTATGTTTCAATAACATTACCTCTCACTCTCCTAAAATCCAATGAAAATGGGTTCAAACTGCTTAACTTTTTGCCATAAGATGAAGTTCAGCCCAGCCTAGTGAACTTTCGCTGAACTGATTCCAATGCAAGGATATCCCTCTTTAAATAATGTGACCAAAACTGTGCAATACTTCAGATGCAACTTTACCAATGCCCCTGCAGTTGTAGTAAGAATTCCTTATTTTATATTCCACCACTAAAGACCACATTCAATTTGCCTACTTTATTAGTCTTCATACCTGTCTGCTGACATTGTGATTTATGTTCAAGGACACCCAGATCCCTCTGTACTGCAGCATTCTATAATCCCCACCTATTTAAATAATGAGGAGCAGCAATCATCATTGGATTGCCACTTCACTCGAACGTTCCCCGACTAAAAGCTGCTCTAAATTTCTTCCAGAAGCTTCGAAGTCTGACTTTTCCAGAAGTGCAGAATGCAGCATCCCTTGGAGAGCTCCAATTTAGCAGAGTAGATAATGGGAAGAGACAACATATCCCTTTTTTAAAGCACTTGCTGCCGCATGGTAAATTTAAAGGTCTTTTTTGAATATTGGTGCATGGGTGAATTAATGAATAGGTAGGGAGGGTGAAGGCAGTAAGTGGGTAGGTGTGCAGAGTGGCAGGTGGATATGGTGGGAGGTGAATGTGCTGCCAGGTGAATGAGGTGGCAGGTGGATAAGATAGTAGGTGGCAGGTGGGAGCGGTGTCAAGGAGTGTGAGGTGGCAGGTGGATAAAGTGGAGGTGGATGAGATGAAGAGGTGAAAACAGATGCTAAATGAGTTTTATGCTAATAAGAAATCCCAATTTGGATTTAGCATGCAATTTTCTGGTAAATTGATGATTATCTTTGAATTGAATATGCCTGCTAGCGCTGAAACTGACAACTTCCCATCCAGGACTTGAACGCTGACTGGCCATACATTTTCTGGAGCTGTACATTAAATAGTACTCACACACTTCACTTGAAGATATAAATTGTGTGGACACCTTCTCGGCATCTCTGTATTTCCTGACCGGTCAAAGTGTCTATATTTCCACTTCAGGAACCCCCCCAACCCCACCCACCCACCGTGATCAATGATATTTTGGGTTACTCTCATTTTTTAAGTGCTCATTTGTTGTTTTGGCCATTCTCGGGGGCATGGCATCAGAGAGCTTTTCTTGTCACCTCGTGGTCAGCCATGTACATTGTGTTGGAGTTCAAAGATATGTATAACAGGTGAATGTCTCTTTATAAATTTGTGACAATTCATTTAACAGCAGGCATTTGCCTGCATAATACACCCTGTTTCTAAGCACCTCTAAATTTGGTTACATGTGTGCAGTCAATTGCTCTCAGGACCATAAAGAATCCTGGATTCTCTGCTTCCAGTCTTCCCCGGCAATAGGGAATGATATATAGCCATTTCTTAGCGTTTACAGAACAACAGAGATCTCCCTTACAGAGACGTGTACAGAGGATTGTGATATGTGACTCATATCAACTGTGGAAGCTGGGAAAGTTCCAATGGCATAAAGGGTATCTAGTGTATACTGCAGTATACTGCCTGGCATTAAGTATTTATCCTGAGAGTGACAAAGGATAAATCATGCATGAGATGACAGGATCCATAATATGGTCACACTGCCATTGACAACTACATGCAATAAGGTACGAATCTGCCTTCTATGAAGCCACAAGATTTCAGTTATGTTAAATGACATCTCCACGTCACTGGTTTTCAGTCACATCACTCACAAGGCTGTGGGCAGATAAGGACTCCTGCGGAGAATGCTCCTTTACATGTCTTCCTCTCTCCGTAGCAGCCGGTGCAACTCTTCCTGACCTCTTTCTCCTGTTCATCCTCTACATCAAGGTGTTCCTATTGCAAAAGTTCCATAAGCAAACATTCCCTTTCTCCTGGTGACTTCAATAAAGCAGAGTGGCTCTTTATGAAGCTTGCTCCTTTCAGGTGAAATCCTAAGAGGACTAGCAGAAAACAAATGATGGCATTGATGAAATCTCAGAAAGTGTCCTGAGATATCTCAAATGTTCTGTTCATGCGTGGCATCATGAATTGATCTCAGTCAGCAAGTAAACATTGAACTCTGAATGTAGTTTTATAGCACTGTTCAGAAGGCTGCGACTAGAAGTGGTCATTATATGGAATATTATCCACCAAATTAGGATGCAGTATCTTTAATATGCAGCAGCAAGCGATTTAGTTGTCAGTTGAGACCTTACCAATTAATCAGGCTGCTGTGTGCACTTTAACTTCTTTACCAAGATGGTGTCTTGAGTCAAATGCGAACTAAACCATACTTGCAGCTAGTTTCTTTGAAGTTCTTTAGCTCCTAGAGAATTTATCCAAAATTGTCCCAAAAGCATTTTTGAAGTGCAGCAACATCATGCTGAGATTCATTAACAACAGCCTCCTTTTATGTGGTAATGAATTCACTTAGATACTGTCATTTTCAAGGCAAGAGTTTTTCTGAAGTTGACCAAATTAAGAGAAGTACTGATTTATTTAAACTATCCTGAACACCATTGGATCTATTTGGAGACTCAGACTCACATCTGCAGTATACACTAGATACCCTGCACTCTTAATTCCTTAATTTGACTGACCATGGGAAATACAAAATTCTCTTTCCTGTCTTCTTTATATACCTCAATTCAAATTAATAAACCATTCAGTTTTTCTCTTAGCCTAATGAATTATGGCATACTTACATTCCATGTTCTAAATTTGAACCTTCCACAAGTGTTTGTTGTTGAAGCAGCAATGTAATGTAGTGAAAAGTAACTGTACTGAAACGACTGAGGACTTTGGCCACTTAGCTGTCATTTCACTGTTTACAAGTTTCTAAATCTCACGCTGAGGACTAACGCAATTCACACGAGCCAACCTATACATTTGTCATGAGAGCGTCATTTAGCTTTCCACCAAAATGTCAGTGAAATACTTTTGAAACATGTTAAAGGAAAACAGCTAAAGATAATTCTATAAGCTTTTCTCGATTGGTCCAGATCATTCCTCATCCATCTTCTTTATTTTGCTTAATTCATTGTCATCTTATTTCCTCCATTTTCATTCATTTGTTCACTTACTCTTTGCCATTTTCTTTTCATGATTTCATTACTTCCCCCCCTCTCTCTTTCTTATCTTTCGTGTCTCTCCATTTACGATTATCTCACAAATGCTTTTAGTCTCAGAGGAACAGAACTGTTATCATATAAAAGGCTGGCAGCAGTAACAGCTTGAATTATTGACCCAGAGTTCACATTCCATGGCAGTAATCACTGAGCAGCTTTCCATTATGATCCTTCTTGAATGAACGCAGGTTTTGCTTTTGACATCTGGCACCTTCCTATCTAAAAGCACTCAAGATACATTTAGAGGTGCACTTATTCCATAAATAGAATGTGAAAGTTTTCTTCCAACTGAAAACTTGCATTGGTTAAGATCTTCCACACTTTCTCTTGTTCTCTCTTTTTATAGTTATGCCATGGATATTTAGGGGATATTTTTCTCACAAGCATTCATATGTCGACATCAAATGCATTGACAAAAGTATCGCATATGAAAAAGTTCTTAATGTTAATTAACATTAGAAGAAAATTAGTTATTCAGTCTGATATCAGTGTCACTTTGTACAAGGGAACCAATTAAATGGCAGTGAACCAAAATTTCCCTGGGCAAATGTAGCTACTTATTTAAATTAATCCCTGCATAAGCAGTTTTGCAGGTTCATACAGCTTTAGCCGACTATGCTGCTAAAATGAAATAGAATCCTAGTTCTAAATTGTAAATTTCCATAGCTTACTTACAAAGGCAAAGGTCTTATCAGGAATGATATGCTGCAATGTGGTGCAGAAATCCAGTTTATGAAATTGGACTCTGGCACCTTCATTTAATTTGCTTTTGATACAACCTTTTCAAAAGAGTATTTGACAGCAAGTAATATGCCACATTGCAATGTAGTTTTCCATACAACCAAGACATACAGGAGGTGATTTTAACTTCTGGCATCGTGTTTAATGAGTCACTGCTTGTTATATACCTCTCCTCAAGGAAAATCAGAAAAGGTGCATTATGGCTGAATAATCTGGCACCACCCGTTTCACAATATTGACAAAAATTAATATTATTCCTATAACAAGAATACGTTAAAAAATTTAAAGAAGCAAAACATACTTAATGACGATAAATATAACAAGTTTAAATGTTAAAATTTTAGGTGTGCACCTGGGATATTAGCTTAAAACTTATTTGACTTGCTTGAAATTAACTCCATTGTTTCAGAAGGGCCATTACATTATTTGGAGGTCTTGTAGTGCATTGGGTGGAACCAGCTGCTCTGGATTCAAGTCCCAACCAGGAATTGAGGGCCAAAAAAGGTGCATTCATAACATGGCCAAACAGGTTGCATGTTAACCTTACCAGCGTACTAGATGTGGAGTGGTGCCCCTCAAAGTATAAGCCCTTGGGAACGAATTAGTGACCTGTTCCAAGAATTACTGGCTATGGAATTACTAGCTTCACTAGGTGCAGTTAGAGAATTGGAATGACATTATTTAGATGATTGTCATAAAGTCATTGAACCCTATAGTACAGAAAGAGGCCTTTCAGCCCATCGAGTCTGCACCGAACACAATCCCACCCAGGCCCTACCCCCATATCATATCCACTAATCCCTCCAACCTACGCATCCCTGGATACTAAGGGGCAATTTCCTAGCATGGCCAATCAACCTAACCCGCACATTTTTGGACTGTGGGAAGAAACCAGAGTACCCAGAGAAAACCCACACAGATACAAGGAGAATGTACAAACTCCACACAGACAGTGACCCAAGCTGGGAATTGAACCCAGGACCCTGGAGCTGTGAAACAGCAGTGCTACCACTGTGCTACTGCGCCACCCAATGCTCTTTAAAATAGCAGAGAAAACAATCAGAGAATGATTATTTGCACACTTGTATCAGTACCTCAGGTCAGTGGTGGTAGAAGTTGGAAATGGAGTTTAAGCAACTGATTGGTTCATTGATTAACTAATTGGAGTAATTAAAAGAAGTGCAATGGATTGTTATAAGATAGGAAAGTATCATTGAAAATGAGAGGAAGAATTTACAAGACAGCTGTCATTTCATTACAGAGGCTACGTTACATAGTGCGGAAAGTTGGGCAGCATCAAGTGGGGGACAAAAACGGGATATTAAGAACATAAGAAATAGGAGCAGGAGTAGGCCATCTAGCCCTTCGAGCCTGCCCCGCCATTCAATAAGATCATGGCTGATCTGAAGTGGATCAGTTCCACATTCCCGCCCTCTCCCCATAACCCTTAATCCCCTCGCTTATCAAAAACCCATCAACCCGCGTCTTAAAAATGAGACGTGGATGCTGAGTGGATCTGCAAAGTAATGAGAAAAGATAAAATAAGGAACCAGTACATGAGGGAGTCAGTGGAGATTGTTGGAACATTGAAGGAAGTAGAAGCTGTGAAAAGGTTAAAATAGTTTGCTCATCTGTTGCAGAGAAAGAAAAGAAATGTGGAGGGGTGAGTGAATGAGATGGAACAGCCAGGAAGAGAGGAATGTCTAAGGCCAGATGGAAAGACACAGTTGTGAAAAACTTAAATGCGACTAGAAGAGGAATGTGAGATGGATAAAGGGATCAACCAACCTTGTGGCTTTAAATTGGGAGAAGCCAGATAAAGTAAAATAAATAATAGGCCTATGGCGCAATTATGGGGCCCAAACTTCTATTTTATTAATTTCCCTATTCCGCATACTAACAATGTTCAGTCCATGTTTTTTTTCCCTCAGTTAATCTTCTTGTATGTCATTTTTCCCCCCTTTTTATTAATTCTTCCCATTGTCTTTGAGAATATTAAGGTAGATTTTCAATTTGCTTGTCAGGAATAAAATTGCCATTGTGGATCAGGTGGTGAACATTGGAGAAACTGGTTTAACGTTGTTTCCATGGAAATGAAAATTGGGCAGTTTCAGTAACGGTAACCAGTCTATAATGCTAGCGAGATTTATGCCTATGGCAAGATGAAACTGTCTCCCATTAACTCCTTGCTGATGTATATTTCAGATATGTTGCTTGTCTTTCATTATTCTAGATGAGTTGCTATTGCTTGTATGTGCGTCATGACATTGTGCTGACAAGCTATTAATATATTTCCTTTTAAATGCCCACGTCTGTGCATTACTAACAGAAGTTCCTGAATAGCAGTCAGGAGTGAGAATCTTAGTTGATTTTACCCATTTTAATCCCAGGGGTCAGTCAATCATGCAAGTCCTTCTGCCATCCAGGCCATCTAACTAGCCAAGGATCAAACCTGTGACCTTCACAGCCCATATAACTCAAGCTACTTGCTGAGTAATAGTGGAAACTTCCCTTTAATTTGTTATCATATCTTTCTCTCTCCTTTAGGATACAATGTGCAATGTGTCATTCCCCAACCAAGTGACCTATCAGTGCTTGATGTCAATTTCTGTCAATGCTTATGATAGAGGTTAATGCTATTGAATGTTCTTTCCTTCCACTTAAGAAAGGATCTTATCTTCACTTGTTGGCACTCCCTGATATTTCAGTTAAAGCTACATGCCAATCTCAGAAAATAAAAGAGCATGTATCTGCATCCCATTGTTCTGCAACTCATCATGTTGATATATCAAAGCATTGGACAATCAAACTTGCTTTATAGTTCTTTTTTTTTAACCTCAACTGAAATAAACTGATTAATGCTACAAGGAACAATTTGCTTCTTGAATTCTGCAGACATGCGTGTCAATGCAAATAATATAGGAGTTGGTGGATATCATTTGATTATAATAAATGCCTGGTACATGATATATAAATATTTTGTTAACATATAACACCTGAATGTTTACATCACTTCACAGATAGAACAGAAAAAATGGTGTTCGGTGCTACAACTAAAACTGAGCATGAGAAACACAAATCATCCTGTGTTGAGTGCTCCAAAAGCTCTCAGAGATTACATTGTGGAATGCCATTGCAGTTAGCTGAAATTCTTCCCTGTGTTACTTTAATAGAAACATTTACCAAAGTATGTAGGCTAACACCTTGATTTAAATAGCAGAGAAAGGAACTTCAGATAAATGTGTTAGATTCATACGTGATTTCAGAATCTAATTGCATTTCCAAGGCAGCAAATACTGGAACTCTCGTTGTGCAGAATGGTTATGATACAATTGCAAATTTTAACTTGTTTTTCTTTCAAATTGTACTGTTATCAGTTAAATTAATTATTTGAACAGTGAACCACATTCTTTCTCAGACAGATAATTTGATTATCTAACCTAAATGCATTAGGAACTGTTGTTTTCTGTCAGTAAAGCAATTGCGGCAGTTCTTCTCTATTACTGTTGAGTATCACTGATGGATGTGAACAGTGAAAATCTATAGATTTTCCAAAGTTTTGTTTTTAAATGTGAAACTAAACAGAAATAGTGAATGTGTTTCTTAAGATTACATAGTTTGTTCTTTTCTTTATTTGAATATATTGATTTTCTTATTGTAATTTTGCTGGTGTACTTCCGTGATAACGGGCCTAATTTTACCATTTTGATTCCAAGTGCTGAATCTGGGAGTGTTTCAGATCTGACTTTTAGACCCATTCTCCAGTACTCACATAAGCACTCTGCCTGAAAAAGTCAGCGATTCTGAATCACAGAAGCCTGTGGGTGGGGCTTATCGCACCCGAAACGCTGCACCTCCAATCAGCGCCCCCAATTGCACATGCACAGAACAAAAGTAGAAAAATGCTCTCCTGCCACATTGCTCCCAGGTCCGATAATGCCTCCACCTGGCCCCCAAAGACATTGCCCCCCCACACCCACAATATAACTGTCTCTCTTATCTTCACCACACCCCCCCATTATCCAGACCCATTGTGGCTCCTTCTCCCCCGCTTCGATCGCAAAGTGGCAGCGGATCCCCTTTCCTCACCGGAGAGCCATTTGACTCACCTCTCTCCTCCCTACCAGAGATAGATCTGACACACCTCCCTTAACCCCCACCAGAGAGCCCCCCACCAGAGAGCTATCTGATTGGCCTCGCTCCCACCCGATCAGAGAGCAATCTGACCCGTCTCCTTCACCCCTCATCAGAGAGCGATCTGACCCGCTTTCCTTTCTCTCACCAGAGAGCCATCTGACTTCCCCCCCTCCCCCCCACAGCCATCACCACCATGACCACCATGACCACCACCACCACCACCACCGATCTGAGTTGAAAAGCCACCGGAAGCTCTGAATTAACCTCATTAGAAGCTGGAGCGCCCAAATTGGACCTTTGTGAACCATGTCTGTTTTGCGCTGAATCTGGATGGGTAAATGCAGTAGTAAAGGGAGAAATGCTAGGAAGTTTGGGTGTCCAGCCCATTAAGTCAATTTAAATGCATGCAAATGCACTTAAATTGCCATTGCACCCATTTCAGGCACAGTTCCAATCACAGCCATTTTAGGCGGTTGGTAAAGAGGGAATGGGCGCGGAGGGGGTCGCAGATAATGCTACTTGCCTCACATCCGACTTTACCAAGTTTTCGCACTAGAAAATGGGTACAACTTGATGATAAAATCGGGGCCAACATGTTTGTTTCTGAGCCTGAAATGACGTACTGCATATACACCTGGGAATTGGACATATAAGGCTAGGCTGAGATTTCAAGTACACTAATAAGGGAAAGCTGAATTGTTAGAGGTGCTTTCTTGCAGGTAAAATTTTAAACTGAGGTTTTGTTCAAAAGACCATTGAAAAATGGGGTCAGTGTTTGTACAAAGCGTGCAGGAAGGTTTTTTGTCTCAGTATGTAGACAGGCCAACTAGAGGTGAGGCTATATTGGATTTGGTGCTGGGAAATGAGCCAGACCAGGTGCTAGACTTGGAAGTTGGTGTGCATTTTGGTGATAGTGACCACAATTCGGTTACGTTCACCTTAGTGATGGGAAGAGATAGGCGTGAACCTCGGGTCAGCAATTTTAGCTGGGGTAAGGGCGATTATGAGGCTATCAGGAGTGAATTAGGAAGCATGGATTGGATTAGGGGATTGCAGGGACTGGGAACATCTGAAATGTGGAATTTTTTCAAGGAGCAGCTACTGCGAGTCCTTGATAGGTATGTCCCTGTCAGGCATGGTGGATTTGGTAGGGCTAGGGAACCGTGGTGCACTAAAAGAGTTGAGTCGATGGTTAAAAAGAAAAAGGAGGCTTATGTTCGGATGAGATTGGAGGGCTCAGATAGTGCACTAGAAAGCTTTAGATTGGCTAGGAGGGAGTTGAAGAGTGAGTTGAGAAGGGCTAAAAGAGGACATGAGAAGACTTTGGCTGATAGGATTAAGGAGAATCCTAAGGCGTTCTATAAGTATGTCAAGAACAGAAGGTTGGTCAGGGCAAGATTAGGGCCAGTTACAGACAGCAGGGGGAAGTTGTGTGTGGAACCGGAGGAGATTGGAGAAGTATTGAACCAATATTTCTCTTCGGTGTTCACGCAGGGGGACATGAATATAGCTGAGGAGGACATTGGGTCGCAGGGGTGTAAAATAGAAAGTATTACGGTTGATAAAGAGGATGTGCTGGAAATTCTTGAGGGGCTGAAAATAGATAAGTCCCCTGGTCCGGATGGGATCTACCCTAGGATTCTCTGGGAGGCTAGAGAGGTGATTGCAGAGCCTCTGGCTCAGATCTTCAGGTCGTCATTGGTCTCTGGTGTAGTCCCGGAGGATTGGAGGATAGCGAATGTTGTCCCATTGTTTAAGAAGGGGAACAGAGACTTTGCCGGGAATTATAGACCGGTGAGTCTTACTTCTGTTGTGGGCAAGGTTTTAGAAAAAATTATTAGGGATAGGATTTATAGTTATTTGGAGTGTAATGAATTGATTAGAAATAGTCAGCATGGTTTTGTAGCAGGTAGGTCGTGCCTTACTAACCTTATTGAGTTTTTTGAGAAGGTGACCAAAGAGGTGGATGGGGGTAAGGCAGTTGACGTGGTATACATGGATTTTAGTAAGGCGTTCGATAAGGTTCACCATGGTAGGCTTCTGCAGAAAATGCAGATGTATGGGATTGTGGGTAATCTAGGAAGTTGGATCAGGAATTGGCTATCAGATAGGAGACAGAGGGTGGTGGTGGATGGTAAATATTCATCATGGAGTGCAGTTACGAGTGGTGTGCCTCAGGGATCTGTTTTGGGGCCACTGTTGTTTGTAATTTTTATTAATGATCTGGATGAGGGTATAGTTGGGTGGATTAGTAAATTTGCTGATGACACCAAAGTTGGAGGTGTGGTAGATTGTGAGGAAGGGTGTCATAGTCTGCAGGGAGACTTAGATAGGTTGCAGAGCTGGGCCGAGAGGTGGCGGATGGAATTTAATGCGGAGAAGTGTGAGGTAATTCACTTTGGTAGGAGCAACAGATGTGTCGAGTATAGGGCTAACGGGAGGACTTTGAATAGTGTGGATGAACAGAGGGATCTAGGTGTGTGTGTACATAGATCCCTGAAAGTTGGGAATCAAGTAGATAAGGTTGTCAAGAAGGCATACGGTGTCTTGGCGTTTATTGGTAGGGGGATTGAATTTAGGAGTCGCAGCGTCATGTTGCAACTGTACACTACTCTAGTGCGGCCGCACTTGGAGTACTGTGTGCAGTTCTGGTCCCCGCATTACAAGAAGGATGTGGAGGCGTTGGAGAGGGTGCAGAGGAGGTTTACTAGGATGTTGCCTGGTATGGTGGGGAGGTCCTATGAGGAGAGACTGAGGGATCTAGGGTTGTTTTCGTTGGGAAGAAGGCGGCTAAGAGGGGATCTTATTGAAACATATAAGATGATTAGGGGTTTAGATAGGGTGGATAGTGATAGCCTTTTTCCTCGGATGGAGAAAGCTAGCACGAGGGGGCATGACTTTAAATTAAGGGGGGGTAGCTACAGGACGGATGTCAGGGGTAGGTTCTTTACCCAGCGGGTGGTGAGGGATTGGAATGCCCTGCCTGCTGCAGTTGTAGATGCGTCTAGTTTGGGGGCGTTTAAGAGATCTCTGGATAGGTTTATGGACGAAAAGGGATTGGTATAGGCTAGTGGGTCATTGTTTTTGTAACTGGTCGGCGCAACATCGTGGGCCGAAGGGCCTGTTCTGCGCTGTAATGTTCTATGTTCTATGTTCTATGTTCTAAATCCCATGGTATTATGTAAAGGAAGTTAGGAGCATCCTTCTAATATTCTCACCAACGATTATTCCAAATCCAAAGCCACCAAAATAAATTAACTGGTCACTTACCCAAATTCAATTTTTGTGAATTATTTGCCATGTTTGCCTAACAGTGACTAGATGTGGAAAGTAATTTGTCTGTGCGGTGCTTTGGAATATCCTGAGTGTCATAAAGATGCTGCATAAATTCAAGTCCTTTCTTTCCTGTTTGATTAATGTGTAATTCACCCTATGTATCTGTGGCGGTGCCATAAAAACTATGGATGAACAGTAACTGGAGCAGCATGGTGGCACTGTTGCCTCTCAGTGTCAGGGAATCAGTTTCAATTACAGCTCCAGTCATTGTCTGTGTGGAATTTGCACGTTGTCCCCACATTTGCATGGGTTTCCTCTGGGTGCTCCGGTTTTCTCCCACAGTCCAAAGATGTCCGGATTAGGTGGATTGGCTGTGCTAAATTGCCCCTTAATGTCAACAGAACTAGCTAAGGTAAATTCATGAGGTTGTGGGGATAGGACCTGGGTAGAACTGTGGTTGGTGCAGACTCAATGGGTCGAATGGCCTCCTTCTGCACTGTAGAATTCTATGAACTGAGTGGATTCACAATTGCATTTGATAGAAAGGAAGACTTGCATTTATCTGGCACTTTTGTGGACAACTAGATATCCCAAAATGCTTCACTGCCAAATGAACTGAAGATGCAGTCACTGTTGCAATGTATGAAACACAGTAGATAATTGACACATAGCAAATTTCCACAAAACAGCAATGTGATCATGGCCAGATAATTTGTGCCTTGTGATATTTGTTGAAAGATAAATATTGGCTTGGACAGTGGGGATAACTCCCGTACTCCTCTTTGAAATAGCACCATGGGATCTTTTATGCCCATCTGAGAGGGCAGACATGGCCTCAATTTAACTTCTCATCAGAAAGTCAGCATCTCCGACAGTGCCACACTCCCTCAGTGCTGCACTAGAACGTTAGCCGAGATTGTGTGCCCAAGTCTTAGGAGTGGGACATGCACCTATAACCTTTGAACTCAGGGACAAGAGTATCTCTAATGTAGCTATGGCTGACAATTTCAGGATGAAATCTAAGTTCAGAAACGCAACTGGTTTCATAGATAGCAGACTTTGATCAAATACTATTTAATAATCATTTCCAGCAGGGAAGAAATAGATCACAGAAATCCAGAGCGCTTAGAAATAGTTAAAAATTAGTCATAATCATTACTTCAGAAAAATTAGGATTTCAGTTCAAGGAATGGATTCATCAGGATGATTTTATTCCTTTTAATATGCCGAATAAGTTTTTCATGATATGCAGAATACAAAGTAAAGTTTAAAGTTTATTTATTAGTCACTGCAATGAAGTTACTGTGAAATTTCCCTATGAAATACTGCTGAGAACTGTGAAAATACTGTGAAATACAGGATGGGAAGCTGTTCATGAGAGTATTGGAATAGTCAAGTATGGAATTGGCAAAAGCATTGCTGGGAGATTCAGCAGTGGATTTGCAAGCAACTAATCGGTTACATTTTTGAACCTGTTTACAAGGGCTGAGGATTGAAGGATTTTTTTTGCGGCAGGGAATATTAGATGGTTTCACTAATGGGAGAGCCTCAAATAAGGGGACATAACTACAAGATGATGGGTTAGTCATTTAAAATAGAGATGCACAGAAATTTCATCCTGCAGAGAGTAGTGAATCTCTGGAATTCTCTGCCTCAAAGGGTGGTGGAGGCTGGACAATCAGCAGTATTTAAAATGGAGTTGGATAAATATTTGATAAATTGAGGAATAGAGGGCTATGGGGAATGGCACAAAAAATAAGTTGAGGCCAGCATATGTCAGCCATGATCGTATTGAATGGCAGGGCAGGCTTGAAGGGCCTGGTATCTCCCACCCAACACACCTCCACACCTCCTCAGCTAGTACAGGAAAAAGTAATGTTTCAGAAGCTGTAATGTTAGCTGCCCATCCAGTAACTAACTTAGTGTTTTTGTAAAGACGCTGTATTCTCCTGGATGACATTTTTTGTCTTCCATCAAGTGAATGATCCATAGCCCAAGTGTCATGATTACATCAACAAATGTTCTCTGAAACTTACCTTCACCAAGTCAGGCTTCCCTCTTTCCAGTGTGGTCTGCATTGCTCACTTTCTGTGGGCTCATACCTGGGACATGCCTTTCAATCTCTGGGCCACTTTTCCTTTCTGGTCATTTAAAGGCTCTCCTGGATCTGAGTGATATTGTTATTGTGACAGTGTTAAGATTCTGCCCTCGACATAGACAGCCTCCTTCTTAGAGGTAGGATTTCTTATAATCCTCACACCAATAAATTGGATTGTCTTAGGATTGTTTCAGAGATGGGTTAAAGACTGAATAGAAGTCCAGCCACAGTGCTTTATGGTTTAATTAATTATCTAAGTCCATACCTAAATCTAAAATTTGCACATTTTTTCAATTTTTTTTTTAAACAATATCCATATACCACAACAGTGCTATATAATGATTTTTTAAAAAATATTTACGAATATCTCCCATCCTAACAGCATGTTATACAAGCAAATCAATATTCTTATCTTTTTGGCTTCTTGCCTGATGAAAGCTCTGCAGAAGTTGTTTCCTACATGGCTGTAAATATCATTAGTGGAATTCCCTTACCCTGTCTTAGAACAGAATTCCAGATTTATCTGAACAGACTATCAGGATTCTGGCAAAGCAATATTCCAGAAACTGTAATGTTAGCTGCCCATTCAATAGATACAGTGCTTTTGTAATCATGCTGTATCCTTCTGAAAAACATTTCCTGTCTTCCCTGAAAGGAATGATCTATTCCCTAAGCTCCATTATTATCAAAATGAATATTCTTTGAATTTTGGGTTCACCAAGTGTGAGCATCCTGGGCATGATACTTGATTAAAATGCTCAATGAAAGCTGCTTAATGGCTTTGGCCTCTCAGAACATTGACAAAGGCATTCTGTATGCAGGAAAATATGTGGGTATTATTTGGAGTTAGACTGAGATATGATATTGTTTAAATGATTTAATTAGATTAATAAACACATCAGTATAAGATTTGTTTTCAAGATTTTTTTAGCAAGAAACAAATTTTGACTGGTGTTATGAAAGCCTAATTATCTTTTCGTCAAGATCAAAGGTTGGGAACTCTAAGTCATAGAGGTTTACAGCATGGAAACGGGCCCTTCGACCCAACTTGTCCATGCTGCCCTTTTTTATAAAACCCCTAAACTAATCCCAATTTTCCACATTTAGCCCATATCTCTCTATACCCATCGTACCCATGTAGCTGTCTAAATGCTTTTTAAAGGACAATATTGTACCCACCTCTACTACCACGTCTAGCAGCTTGTTCACCACCCTCTGTGTGAAAAAATTGCCCCTCGAGACACTTTTGTATCTTCCCCTTTTCACTTTAAACCTATGCCCTCTAATTTTAGATTCCCCTACTTTTGGGAAAAGACATTGACTATCTAGCTGATCTATGCCCCTCATTATTATATAGAGCTCTATAAGATCACACCTCAGCCTTCCACGCTCCAGAGGAAAATAATCCCAGTCTATTCAACTTCTCCTTATATCTCAAACCATCAACTCTCGGTAGCATCCTAGGAAATCTTTTCTGCACTCTCTCTAATTTAATAATATCCTTTCTATAATAGGGTGATCAGAATTGCACACAGTACTCCAAGTGTGGCCTCACCAATGTCTCATACAATTCAACAAGGTGTCCCAACTCCTGTATTCAATGTTCTAACAGATGAAACCAAGCGTGCTGAATGCCTTCTTCACCACTCTGTCCATCTGTGACTCCACCTTCAAGGAGTGATGAACATGTACCCCTAAGATCTCTTTGTTCTGTAACGCTCTCCAACGCCCTATGATTAACTGTGTAAGTCCTGCCCTGTTCAATCTACCAAAATACATCACCTCGCATTTATCTAAATTAAAATCCATCTGCCATTCTTTAGCCCAGTGGCCCAAATGATCAAGATCCCTTTGCAATCTGAGAAAACTTTCTTCACTATTCACTACACCACCAATCTTGGTGTCATCTGCAAACTTACTAACCATGCTTCCTATATTCTCATCCAAATCGTCATGTAAATGACAGTGGACTGAGCACTGACACCTGAGGCACACCGCTGGTCACAGGCCTTCAAATTGAAAAACAACCCTCTACAATCACCCTCTGGCTTCTGTCAAGAAGCCAATTTTGTATCCATTTAGATACCTCACCATGGATCCTGTGAGATTTAACCTTCTGCGATAACCTACTATGCGGTACCTTGTCAAAGGCTTTGCTAAAGTCCTGACAGACCTTAGTGTTTCCATACATGCGACAATGAGGAGCTGACTAAGCATGTGCAGTTTCGCATTGTAAGCTCTTTGGGCCAAAGATGGATCCAAAGTCCTGTGTAAAAAAGACAAAATTGCATGAAAATCCAGGTTACTGGCTGGATCACCATTAAAGAGAAGAATCCCAGGCACATGATAGAGAGAGATCCCAAAGGAAGATCGGGAGGTGTCCCAAAAAGAGAGTCCCAGGCAGAGGAAGGAAACAGAGGAGAGGGAGAGGTCCCAGTTAAGAAGAAAGAAGAGCAGAGAAAGAGGCTTCAAGGAGAAAAAAGGTTATAGTAAAGTTAAAGTTTATTAGTCACAAGTAGGCTTACATTAACCTTGCAATGAAGTTACTGTGAAAATTCCCTAATTGCCACACTCTGGCACTTGTTTGGGTACATTGAGGGAGAATTTAGCATAGCCAATGCACCTAACCTGCACATCTTTGGACTGTGGGTGGAAACCCATGCAAACATGAGGAGAATGTGCAAACTCCACACAGACAGTAACTCAAGCTGGGAATCAAACCTGGGTCCCTGGTGCTGTGAGGCAGTCGTGTTAACCACTGTGCCACTGGGCTATGGTAAACATTCAGTAGTGAAGAGAAAATCTTACAATTTGTTCTACTACATTCACTGCTCCTAATGTGGTCTCCTCTATATCGGAGAGATCAAACATCGACTGGGTGGTTGCTTTGCTGCGCACCTCTGGTCATTACACAGTCAGAGCCCTGACCTTCCTGTTGCTTGCCATTTTAACACACAATCCTGCTCCCATGCCCACATGTCTATCCTTAACCTGCTGCAAAGTTCCAGGGAAGTTAAATGCAAACTGGAGGAACAACACCTCATCTTTTGGCTAAGCACTTTACAGCCTTCTGGTCTCAACATCAAATTCAACAACCTCAGATAATTCGCTTGTCCCCACCTCGACCCCTTTGTTTTCATTTCATTTCATTTTTAACTGTTCTCTGCCTTTTACTTCTCTATTGTCTTTGATTATTTTTATCTTCTCCCACTCTTCTCCCTATTTTATTCCCATTTACCTTTTCTTCCCCTTTCCCCCCTTTTTCTCCATTTTATCCCTTTCCCATCCCCTCCTCCCCCAACATCTTCATCTGCCACAGCTAAAGATCTCCTACTTTCTATGCTTTTTAGCTTTGACAAAGAGTCATCTGGACTTGAAATATCAGCACCTTTCTCTCTTAACAGATGCTGCCAGACCTGCTGAGATTTTCCAGCATTTTCTCTTTTGGGTTCAGGTGCGAAGCCCTGGAAAGCAAAGAGGACTCAGAAGAAACTCTGATAATAAATGAGAGCTTTGGAGAAGTCCTCAAGAGCTAAGGCATGTTGATGACACTGTACTGTGGGCTGTTGGGGAGAAGGCAACGTTTGGATGAATAGTCTTCTATTCATCGGTCTTTTGCTCAGTACAGCCGAAGAGTTGATATTGTAAATTGGTGTTTGAGGGCATACTCGGGAATCCAGGGGAATGGAATCTCGAGAAAATAGATTGAAATTATGCAAGATTGATCATTGTTGTTGCTATCCAAGTTGGAGCTACTTTTGGAGAGAATTCAAAGATTAGCTCTTTCAAGGTAAAGACTGGACTTTCTCATGACAGAGATAGAATTTCAGCCAGATTGGTTGACTCTGTGTTATTGATGTTTGGGAGGGTTTTTAAGAAATAAATAAAATCTGTCTCGATTACATCTGCCATTTATTTAAATATTTGTTATGTTCAATCATAGGTTGCCTGTTAATTTGTAGGTACCTCATAAGCGTGATTGTTAAACTTTAAGATAGTTGGGAACATAGGGATTAGACCAGAAGCAGGCAAATTCAGCCCTTCAAGCCTCCTCCACCAATCAGTCAGATCATTGGTGATCTCTTCTTAGTCTCAAATCCAACTCCCCACCTGTTCCCTGTATTCCTTTATCCTCTTTTTCATTAGAAATATATCTATCTCCTTCTTAAAATCATTCAACGTTTCAGACTCCAGATGTTGTAAATTGCTTCATCATTCTGACCTCTGTGGTAAAGTTTATGTTTGGTTGTTCAAAACCAATGGAAATTTGTAGCTTTATTCTCTGAGTGAGGATCTTGCATTTCAAACCATGACACTTTAAACCAAATGTTATTGGTGCCTGTTGTGTCACGTTTAAGAGGATAGAGATGCTGATGAGTGGTGTCAATGATGACGTAATATTAGCAGTCATGTGCAAGACTCTCTAGAATTTGAGGATGGAATACACTTGGGGCGGTGGCTCTCTTATCCTGCCATGCTAGTTTTTTGGCGTAGTTGGCTGGGAGGATCGCCTCTCAGCTGATTCATGGGACTCGTGCATGCGTTCCTGTTCTGCACACATCTGCCAGCACCAGGTCTCCAGTACCATTGGACCCACGCTAGAAACTGATGGGAAGACCAGGCAAGTCATTTTAATATATTTTACATTTCTTTTTAATGTGATTAGTGGGCCCGGGTACTGAATTCTCCGTACTTGCTAGCACCTCCCCACCTCCCCCCACACATCGTCAGGAGTATTTCATTCCAGCGGGACTCAGACTACCTCCCCACTTTTAGCAGAACAACCCCACTGGAGTGAAAGGGGGCAATCAGGGCATCCAGGTGATGGGGGGGTGGTGACCCTGGACATGGGCACTGTGGTAGTGCCAGCCTGTGCCCCCGGCACTGCCAAAGGGGCAATGTGCTCATGCCCAGGGCACCTTGGTATTGCCCACCAGACATGGGGCAGTGCCAAGGGGGGGGCGGGGCAATCAGTGGGTGTGGGAGGGTCCTGCTGCCACTCTGCGTGGTGATCTGTCGGGGCTGGAGCGAGACTAGTGATCAGGGAGGGCTGGGGAGGGGGGTGGTCAGCAGGGTGAAGGTGTAGGTCTGCCAGCCATAAGAACATAAGAACATAAGAAATAGGAGCAGGAGTAGGCCATCTAACCCTTCGAGCCTGTCCCGCCATTCAATAAGATCATGGCTGATCTGAAGTGGATCAGTTCCACTTTCCTGCTTTCTCTCCATAACCCTTAATTCCCTTGCCTACCAAAAACCTATCCACCCGTGACTTAAATATATTTAGCGAGGTAGCCTCCACCACTTCAACGGGCAGAGAATTCCAGAGATTCACCACCCTTTGAGTGAAGAAGTTCCTCCTCAACTCCGTTCTAAACTGCCCCCCACTTATCTTGAGGCTGTGCCCTCTAGTCCTGCTGTCCTTTCTGAGCGGGAAGAATGTCTCTGCCTCTACCCTATCCATCCCTTTCATTATCTTCTACGTCTCAATAAGATCTCCCCTCATCCTTCTAAACTCCAACAAGTACAGACCCAGTCTACTTAGTCTCTCATCATAGTCCAACCCCCTCATCTCCGGTATCAGCCTAGTGAACCCCCTCTGCACTCCCTCCAAGGCCAAAATATCCTTGTGCAAGTGTGGCGACTAAAACTGCACACAGTACTCTGGAGGAGGGAACCGAGTGTAGGGTGTCGAAATTTGCTGATGACACCAAGATTGGTGGAAAGGCAAATTGCGCGGAGGGTGTGGAGAGTCTGCAGAAGGATCTAGATAGGCTGGGCGAATGGGCCAGGAACTGGCAAATGGAATTTAATGTTGGCAAGTGCGAGGTGGTCCACTTTGGTAAGAAGAATGGTAGGAAGGATTATCACTTACGTGGCGAAAAACTGCAGCAGGCGGCGGTGCAGAGGGACCTCGGGGTCCTTGTGCATGAGTCGCAAAAACCCAGCTTGCAGGTGCGGCAGGTGGTCAGGAAGGCGAATGGGATGCTGGCCTTCACAGCGAGGGGGATTGAATATAAAAGTAGGGAGGTCTTGCTGCGGCTGTATAGGGCATTGGTGAGGCCGCAGCTGGAGTGCTGTGTGCAGTTTTGGGCGCCGTACTTACGCAAGGATAGTTTGGCCTTGGAGGGAGTGCAGAGGAGGTTTACTAGGCTGATGCCGGAGTTGAGGGGGTTGAGCTATGAGGAGAGTCTGAATAAACTAGGCTTGTACTCGTTAGAGTTTAGAAGAATGAGGGGAGATCTCATTGAGACGTATAAGATGATGAATGGGATGGATAGGATAGAGGTGGAGAGACTCTTCCCGCTCAGAAAGGACAGTAGGACTAGGGGGCACAGCCTCAAGATAAAGGGGGGGCGGTTTAGAACGGAGTTGAGGAAGAACTTCTTCACTCAAAGAGTGGTGAATCTCCGGAATTCTCTGCCTGTTGAAGTGGTGGAGGCTGCCTCGCTAAATATTTTTAAGAAGAGGGTTGATGGGTTTTTGATGAGAGAGGGGATTAAGGGTTATGGGGAGAGGGCGGGAATGTAGAACTGAGCCACGACAGATCAGCCATGATCTTATTGAATGGCGGGGCAGGCTCGAAGGGCCAGATGGCCTACTCCTGCTCCTATTTCTTATGTTCTTATGTTCTTACTCCAGCTGCGGCCTCACCAGTGCCCTATACAGTTGCAGCAAGACCTCCCTGCTTTTATATTCTATCCCCCTCGCTATAAAGGCCAACATTCCATTCGCCTTCTTGATCACCTGCTGCACCTGCAGACTGGGTTTTTGCGACTCAAGCACAAGGATCTCCAGGTCCCTCTGCACCATAGCATGCTGCAGCTTTTTGCCCTTTAAATAGTAATCCCTCCTACTATTATTTCTGCCAAAGTGGATAACCTCACACTTGCTAACATTGTACTCCATCTGCCAGGTCCTCGCCCACTCGCTCAGCCTATTCAGATCTCTCTGCAGACTTTCCACACCCTCCACACAATTTGCTTTTCCACTCATCTTTGTGTCATCAGCAAATTTCAGCACCCGACACTCAGCCCCCTCCTCCAGATCATCTATATAAATGGTAAATCGCTGAGGCCCCAGCATCGATCCCTGCGGCACTCCACTAGTCACCAGCCACCATTCCAAATAGCACCCACTGATACCAACTCTCTGCCTCCTATTAGACAGCCAATCCTCTATCCACACTAACACCTTACCCCCAACTCCATGCACCCTAACCTTCTGAAGCAACCTTTTGTGAGGCACCTTATCAAACGCCTTTTGAAAATCAAGAAACACCACATCCACTGGTTCCCCTCTGTCTACCGCACTAATCACATACTCATAGAATTCCAATAAATTTGTCAAACACGACTTCCCCTTAATGAATCCGTGCTGCGAGTGCTCTATCTAACCATTCTTTTCTAGGTGCCTCGCTATTTCTTCTTTGATGACAGATTCAAGCATTTTTCCAACTACAGACGTTAAACTAACCGGCCTATAATTCCCTGCCTTTTGCCTGCTACCTTTTTTAAACAGCGGCGTAACATTAGCCGTTTTCCAATCTTCCGGCACTTCCCCGGAATCCAGCGAAGTTTGGTAAATAATCACTAAGGCATCCACTATCACCTCTGCCATTTCCTTCAGATCCCTGGGATGCATTCCATCCGGTCCTGGGGACTTGTCCACCATCAGTCCCGTTAGTCTATCAAGCACTACCTCTCTAGTGACAGTAATCTCATTCAGGCCCTCAACTCCTACCATCCTTCTATCTTTAATATCCGGCAAACTATTCGTGTCCTCCTCTGTGAAGACCGAGGCAAAAAACTTATTTAAGGTCTCCGCCATTTCCTCATCTCCCACCACTAAATCCCCCCTCTCATCCTCTAAGGGTCCAACATTCAGGGTCGGGTGGGGTGGGGGGTCAGGTGGGTGGGGCCGTCACTGCTGGCGTGGGGGGCGGGGCTAGAGGTTGGCACTCCCCAGAATGGGGTGGGGAGGGAAGTCGGAGCTGGCCCGCGAATCGACGGGAGGCCACAATTAGGCCAATGGGGGATTTTGTGGGGGGGGGGGGGGGTGCAGCACTGTGGGGGTCCCAGGCTGATCAATGATTGAACTGGCCAGCAAACTGCATGCACAGAGGCCTTGAACAGTCAGCCCCTGGCAAGGATAGGCTGCACCCCACCCCCGGCTTTTAATGATATTCCTGATTGTGACCTCTGCATTGCACAGAGTGTAGGAGATTTGAGTCTGAACTCCCACTGAAAAAAACAGTCGTGATTTACACCAGTTCTCCTGCAAATTTAGCACTTAGAACTTTTTTAGGGAGAATCGCAGCATTGGTCTCTGCTCATCAGCAGCCATGTACTGTGGTGGGATGGGGAGGTGAGGGGATGGGTGGGGGGGGCACTTTTAAAAACCCAGGCCAATTCAAAAGAACAACGAATTCTTGTAAAACCCTCTCTAACCTCCCTCTTATTGCATTTTCAATGAATCTACATCTAGTATTTTTATGGCAACCTATCCTAAAATTGAATAGCTCTGTGGGAAAACAAAAAAGCCCTGAACTCCAATCTAAATCTATGATTACATTAGATCCACATGTGCTCCCGTATACTCTGTAACTTTTTTACTTCAAACAATGTTTTCCAATAGACATGGTCTAATCTTTTCATCATGTTAAATATGCCAATTAACTTCCCCCGGAAACTATTGTGGCAATTTTCCCAAAAAAACTAAGTGCCCAACAGACAAGAAAACATGAAATTTCCTGTCCATTTTTTGAGTGAACTTAGATGGTTGAATTTATGGCACTCTGTGCTTCACAGAGTGTGTGGGGGATTCATGCTGGCTGTTGGGGGGGCATGAGGCCTAATCCTGTCCGAGAGGCCACCATCAATGCGCTGAGCAGGCCACTGCACATGCACTGATCTCCCAGTAGGGAGATTGGCGCTTGCGCACTGACCTCCCTCCCCCCTCCCCTCCCCATTGTTCTTCTCCCCACTGCTCCCCATCCCTCCCCTCCCCACCCCTCCCGTCTCCACCCCACCTCTCCCATCCCCCACACCCCCACCCCTCCCCTCCCCACCCCTGCCCTCCCCACCCTCCTCCTCCTTCCCCTCCCCCCACAATTCACTGGCCCCCCAATGGCAGCCCTCCCCACCTCCAATGACAGTGAATAAGTCCTCATAACCTTTCAGGTGGAGAACAGTTGCTGGAGGCTCCCTCTAATATCAGCAGAAGGCTGCTGGCAGCAAGGTACCAGCAGGGGTTGTTGTGAGGGTTTTGTGACTTGAGAATGAGGGTGGCCTGGCTAGCAAATGGCCAAATTTTTTTCTGAGCCCAAAGGAGAACTCCATAATTCATGTTGCTGGTTTACATTTATTTGGGTTAATAAACATGTTTTTTCCTTCTAAAGGACAAAGCTTATGTTTTGTTCTACAGACTTCCAATTGGAATTTCAATTACAATGACTCAAGCTTCAGACCCTTTGAAGTTGTAGGGAAACCAAATGTCAGGACTGAAATTAATGTTCATCTGTATGTTTTTTTAGAATTTTCTCATGGTTGGTGTAATGCTGAACCTTCAGGCTCCTCAGGCCCTTTAGGACATTACTCAAAGCCTCTGTCTACGTCTTGTTAGTTCTGGTTTATGTTCTGATTCAATGAACATCAACTCAAGTGTGCCTTGATTTCGCAGTGAGAATTGTAGAAGGGCAGAGGCTTTGTTTTTTCTTAAGGGATAGCCCATCATGTATTAATCAGAGACTGTAACGTAACTCCTTGTGTATCATTATACAATCTTTCTTCTCTTACCCATCCCTTCACCCTGACACACAAATATACACAATTCCCTGGCTGTGTTACTGCACGTGATACCGATCTATGGCAAATCTTCCGAGATATGGATCGCCATACATTCATTTATCACTTGCTCAGAAATGCAGTAAGGATTATGGCAGATGGAAAATATTCAGATGTTTCAGTATTCTTGTCAAATACAACAATTAAAAGAAGAAAAGGTTATGTTAAATTCTAGAGATACAATCACTAAAAGAATGGACATGGGTTAATAAAACCTTACAAAATAAAACCAAGCATTGGGGTTAATTTTGCAGGGATGAAATTGAAAAGCAAGGAACTCATATTAAACTTGCATAGAATCTTGGTTAGATGACACTTGGGATACTGTGAACAGTTCTGACATTCACGTTATAAAAAGGATAAAGAGGCACTGGAGAAGGCACAAAGAAGATTTATCACATTGATACTAGAACTGCGAGCTTGTTTGTATCTAGAAAAATTGAACTGCCGGGGCTCTTTTTTCTAGAAAAGAGAAGCCTGGGGGGTGACCTGATAAAGTCTATAAGATTATGAAAGAATTTGATAGGATAGATGTGGAGAAGGTGAATCCACTTGCAGTTGAAACCAGAACAAGGGGCCATAAACGTAAAAAGTCACAAATAAATCTATTAGGGAATTCAAGAGAAAATTCTTTATCCAGAGATTTGTTTGAGTGTAGGACTTGCTACCAGGAGAAGGAGCTGAGAAACTAACATAGGTGCATTTTAGAGGAAGCTGATAAACTCACAGGAGAAAAGATTAGAAATGGACAGGTGCTAAATGAAGGAGGATGGGAAGAGTCTTGTGGAGTTTAAACACTGATTCACTGTGCTAGTTTCTGTAAGTATTATGTAACATAATGTAGATGAGCATTATGTAACATTATGTAGGTAAGCCAGCAAGAGGAGAGGCTGTACTTGATTTGGTATTGGGAAATGAACCTGGTCAGGTGTCAGATCTCTCAGTGGGAGAGCATTTTGGAGATAGTGATCATAATTCTATCTCCTTTACAATAGCATTGGAGAGAGATAGGATCAGACAAGTTAGAAAAGTGTTTAATTGGAGTAAGGGGAATTATGAGGCTATCAGGCAGGAAATTGGGGGCTTAAATTGGAAAGAGGTTTTCTCAGGGAAATGTATGGAAGAAATGTGGCAAATTTTCAGAGAATATTTGTCTGGAGTTCTGCATAGCAACGTTCCAATGAGATAGGGAAGTTATGGTAGGTTACAGGAACCATGGTGTGTAAAGGCTGTAATGAATCTAGTCAAGAACAAAAGAAAAGCTTAAAAATGGTTCAGACAGCTAGGTAATGTTAGAGATCTAGAGGAGTATACAGCTAATAAGAAGGATCTTAAGAAGGAAATTAGGAGAGCCAGAAAGGGTCATGAGAAGGCCTTGGCAGGCAGGATTAAGGAAAACCCCAAGGCATTCTACAAGTGTGTGAACAGCAAGAGGATAAGACATGAAAGAATAGGACCTATCAAGTGTGACGGTGGGAAAGTTTGTATGGAACCGGAAGAAATAGCAGAAGCACTTAATGAATACTTTACTTCAGTATTCACTATGGAAAAGGGTTTGGTAGTTGTAGCGCAGACTTGCAGCTAACTGAAAAGCTTGAGTATGTAAATATTAAGAAAGAGATGTGTTGGAGCTTTTGAAAAACATCAAGTTAGATAAGTTGCTGGGACCTGATGAGATGTACCCCAGGCTACTGTAGGAGGCGAGGGAGGAGATTGCTGATCCTCTGGCGATGATCTTTGCATCATCAATGGAAACGGGAGAGGTTCCGGAGAATTGGAGGTTTGCAGATGTTGTTCCTTTATTCAAGAAAGGGAGTAGAGATAGCCCTGGAAATTATGGACTAGTGAGTCTAACCTCAGTGGTTGGTAAGTTGATGGAGAAGATCCCGAAAGGCAGGATTTATGAACATTCGGAGAGGTATAATATGAATAAGAATAGCCAGCAAGGCTTTGTCAAAGGCAGGTCATGCCTTATGAGTCTGAATGAATTTTCTGAGGATGTGACTAAACACATTGATGAAGGAAGAGCAGTAGTTGTAATATATATGGACTTCAGCAAGGCATTTGTCAAAGTGCCCCATGCAAGGCTTATTGAGAAAGTGAGGGGACATGGGATCCAAGGGGACATTGTTTTGTGGATCCAGAACTGGCTTGCCCGTGGAAGGCAAAGAGTGGTTATAGATGGGTCATATTCTGCATGGAGGACAGTCACCAGTGGAGCGCCCCAGGGATCTGTTCTGGGACCCTTACTCTTTGTGATTTTTTTAAATGACCTGGATGAGGAAGTGGAGGGATGGGTTGGTAAGTTTGCTGATGACAGAAAGGTTGGAGGTGTTGTGAATAGTTTGGAGGGATGTCAGAAGTTGCAGCAAGATATTGGTAGGATGCAAGACTGGGCGGAGAAGTGGCAGATGGAGTTCAACCCAGGTAAGTGTGAAGTGGTTCATTTTGGCAGGTCAAATAGGATGGCAGAATATAATATTAATGGCAGGACTCTTGGCAGTGGGGAAGATCAGAAAGATCTTGGGGTCTGAGTTCATAGGACGCTCAAAGCAGCTGCGCAGGTTGAAGCTGTGGTTAAGAAGGCATATGGTGTTCTGGCCTTCATCAATTGAAGAATTAATTTTCGGAGTCGAGAGATAATGTTACAGCTATACAGGACCCTGGTCAGACCCCACTTGGAGTACTGTGCTCAGTTCTGGTCGCCTCATTACAAGAAGGATGTGGAAGCCATAGAAAGGGTACAGATGAGATTTACAAGGATGTTGCCTGGATTGGGGAGAATGCCTTATGAGGATAGGTTGAGGGAGCTCAGCCTTTTCTCCTTGGAGAGGCGAAGGATGAGGGGTGACCTGATAGAGGTGTATAAGATGTTGAGAGGTATTGATTGAGTGGATAGTCAGAGGCTTTTTCCCAGGGCTGAAATGGTTGGCACAAGAGGACACAGTTTAAGGTACAGAGGAGGTGTCAGGGGTAAGTTTTTCACTAAGAGAGTGGTGGGTGCGTGGAATGGGCTGCCAGCAACGGTGGTGGAGGCAGATTCGAAAGGGTCTTTTAAGAGACCTTTAGATAAGTACATGGAACTTAGTAAGATAGAGGGTTATTGGTAAGCCTAGTAATTTCTAAGGTAGGGACATGTTTGGCACAACTTTGTGGGCTGAAGGGCCTGTATTGAGCTGTAGTTTTTCTATGTTTCTATAATGTTAGAAAGACACAGGGGAAATGGGTTGAGGTCATGATGCATGATTAATCCATGTTCATTCATAACTATGCAGGCAGGATACAAAATTAGTGTTGCCTGATCATATATATGTGAGGCACAAGGATCACAGGCCTCAGGGTGCTGCTGAGCAGCTGTACATAACAATCAGGGATCCCAAGTTCATGTAAAGTTAGCAATAGATTAGAGAGCATGCTCCAAAATTTTCTGATGAAGCACTAGAGGCCTTGATGCAGGGGATGGAAAAGGGGGGAGTTGTTCTCTTCTCTCAGGGGTCCAGGAGAACATAGTGAAGGTGGGAGTAATAGCTGTTGCTGTTAATGCCAAAAGTCTATCTCCGAAGACCTGGATGCAGCTCCACAAAGATTTTTACAAGTGGTGAAATACATCTTCAAATGCCATATCCATATAATTAAACCATTAGCCTTGCATACAGCTCAATTCACCATACCCCACCTGCTCCCACTCACACTCACCTGAACTCTTTCTCAAGCCCAGCTCAGACTCAACATTCGCACCTCACCTCAGCTTACAGACCAGGGTGACAAAACCTTTTGAACCTCAGGGCCGCATCTGGTAATTTTCAGGCATTCGAGAGCTGTAAGACACTGACAAACTTTACAGACACATTTTATTTGCATTGTGGACACTTCTGTGAGGAAATCTGCTTTTTCCTCTGTAATTTTCCAAACTTCCTTCTCACAGCTTCTTCCTTTCCTGACTTGCAGGCTTCATTCACACACAATTCAAGTTGTAGTAAAAACACATCTGCTTCACTGACACATCAGAGCTAGCACATGTTCACTGCTAAACCGACTTTGGCAGCCTTGGTCTTCCAATGTGGAAAACCAGCCACGAGACCAAAGAAAAGATTGATTTTACTTGACAGAATGTTGTAACCATTGAACAACAAATTTCAATCCCTGTGACCCAGTACAACATTAACTGCTTCCTCTCCTTCTGGAAGCTGTAAGTTGAAGGGTCATCAGCAGGAGGATAAGCGAGGGGGCAGAAGAAAATGGCACTCAGGGTTACACAGCTATATAATACCGGCAGGCAACTACAAAAGAAATTTTGTGATGGTGCTGGAATGAATCATTGTCCTTCACCGTCTCCCTCCCTATTCCTAGTGCTGCTTTCTGCTCCCCAGTTCCTTCCCTCTGTGAATCTGTTCATGGGCAAGGCTGCACCTGGCTGTTTACCTCCTTCCAACATGTGATTTAATGGATTTCACTGTATAAGCTGCACTCTGTGTGTCAAAGTGTCACCCACGACTAGTGAGCTGCAGTGTGGCCACCCGTGTCATAGGTTCAGCATTGCTGTGTGCCTCACAAATCACAACTTGCACGCACTGCCAGACATTCAACCAGAGCAGCCACAACATCCAAATTCACTGCTCTACGCTCAATGACACATTCCTCTCTTGCATGGGTGGGAATCATTCCCCTCAGGGGGTTGTGATCAGCCATGATTTAATTGAATTTTGGAGCAGGTTAGAGGGGCCAAATGACCTATTTTGACTCCTATGTTTTATATTCCAAGGCACAAGTAAGGAGTTTGATGGAATACTCTCCATTTGCCTGGATGAATGCTATTCCAAAAATATTCAAGAGACTCAACACCATCCAGGACAAAGTAACTGACTTGATAGGCATCTCATCCATCAAATTAAACATTAACTCCCTCCACCAGTGATATGAAGTGGTAATATGTGTACTATCTGAAGGATTTATTGCAGTAATTCACCAAGGCTCAGTTGACAGCACCTACCAAACCAGTGACTGCTACTATCTAAAAGGACAATGACAGCAGATATGAGAACATGACCATCATGAAGGGCGGCATGGTGGCACAGTGTTCAGTACAGCTTCCTCACCGCATCAGAGACTTGATTTCAATTCCCATCTGCGTGGAGTCTGCACCTTTTCTCCATGTCTGCGTGGGTTTCCTCTGGGTGCTCTGGTTTCTTCCCACAGTCAGAAAGATGTGCTGGTTAGATGCTTTGGCCATGCTAAGTTCTCCCTCAGTGTACCCGAGCAGGTGCTGGAATGTAGAAACTAGGGGATTTTCACAGTGACTTAATCACAGTGTTAATGTTAGCCTACTTGTGACACTAACAAATTTTAAAAAATTGCAAGTTCCCCTCCAAGCTGCACACTGGCCTGATTTGGAACTATACTTTCCTTCCTACTGTCCATTTATACATGCTAAAAGCTATAAATATTCACATGCAGGACTCTCTGCTTTGCAAACAGAAAGAATATATCTGCACCTTTTTCATCTAAACAGAAGTTTTGGGGACAACCATTTCCTGGTTCATTCCAGTGACATAACTTGACCAATCACAATCAACCTATCTGGTTTGAATTTAAATAAACACTCAGCAGTGAACTGTTCCCTGATGTTTTCTCCATGGCAATGTCTCTTCCAATCAGAATTCAATTGCCAACCAATCGTTTATGCAATATAAGTTGCCGTTCCCTTTGATCTTTTGTTTTCTTGTGAATCTATCCTGATGAGTACAAGATAAAAAGTTGAACAGTATCTGTTTTTTTTTAAGCAATACTCAAGTTCTGTACCACTAAACAACTGTGGGAGTAACTTCACCACGTGGTTTGCAGAAGTTCACAAAGGCAGCTCACCACCACCTTTTCAACAGCAATTAGGGATTCACAATAAATGCTGGCCTTGCCGGTGACACCTACACCCCATGAATAAAACAGCATTTTTAAAAAGGCAAAAATATCCTCAAGACAGAAACAGAGGGAATGCATAATGTTGGATGATTGATGTGTACATGGAACATTGGATGGATTATTGGATAAAGGCAGTTTAACATGATTGGGCTGTTGGAGCTAAGTTGGATCAGTGGATTGCTCTCCTACCTTTGAGCCCAATCCCAGGTTCAAGTCCCACCCCAGGACTTATTGACCATGAAAGAACCCGGCCAATGGTGTAGTCAAGCCAGTATGTATCAGTACTGGTCTCTGTCCTGTATAAATGGGAACAGTTAGTAATAGGATAGACAACCAGATGTAAAACCACCTTCCAAAATCTAAGCAAAAATGATGGTTGATACAAAGGATTGATCAGTCAAAACGTAAGTGTTAGTATGTGTGGGTATTGGTTAAGTTCCAACTGTGTTACTGTTCTGCATAGAGAGGGCTATAACGTAAAGAGTAAATTGAAGTAGCAGTCATTACTAAGAAATTGGAGGCCCTTGTAAGATAAAAAAGTTTTTAAGCTTTAGTTTTACCTGGATATATTGCATTTAGAGACAGGACACTGGGGAATGGACATCTCTCAAATCTGCCAAGAGAAGCTGGAAAGGTCAAGATGCAGGCCAGCCAAAGAACAAGTTACTGTCCAGATAACCAGGGAATTGGGAATAGAAAGAATTTCTTAAGACGACTGAAGCTAAGAGAACAGAGACCAAGGTCTTGTTCAGAAAATTCAAGGAAGAGCAAAAAAAGGGCTCTGAGTTAAAGAGAGAATTGCAGTAATCAGATGTAAAGTGGGACAGCAGACTTCAGAGGTAAATCAAATGTCTGATGCCATTTTAATAAGGGTCTGGAAATGAAGAGTTAAAGCAACTGTGAACAGTTTGTACAGCGGTCAAGACAAGTCATAAAGGAAGTGATGTTAAATCTTGGACTGGGTTCACTGTTAAAAGTAGAATACAAGCTCTGTCAAAAAGTTTCATTTGGAAAAGCAAGATTGGATTTTGGAATGTAAACCACCAAGGGAAAGCATTATTATGAGAGAAGATTTTAAAGCATCATTTTTGAGAGTAAAGTTTGGAAACTCTCATGACAATCATCTAGGGGATTCTGAGGAGCAAACCAGAGACACTAACTTGGCTTCACAGCCAATCTGTCTGCTTAAAGGGACTTTGTGTTACTGAGACCGTTTTCGTTTAAGATATATTTTGTAATCCATCAGGTTCACTAATATCCTTTCACGAATGAGATCTGCCATCCTTATCCAGTCTGGCCTACATGTCACTCTTAACTACTCTCTGAAATGACATAGCAAGTCACGAAGTTCAAGGAAAATTAGGGATGGACAAAAAATTCCGGCCTTGCCAGTAACAGCCACATGCCATGAAAGGATTAAAAAAAATCCCCAAGGGGTTTCCTCTCCATACTCAATGTTGGAATTAAAAACACTTTTCTTCCCCACCTGCTGTAGAGCAGAGGGCCTTTGCCTGGCTCAGTCATGACCATTTTTCCTGATGGCACTGCAGAGTCTGCTGAATTACTGGCTCTCTAATATGTGGGCAGATCTCAGTAACCGGTCGCTATCCTGAATAGGCCAGAACCCTGGTACCAGTCACTTAATTGGCTATCACTTGTAAAGCTAGGAGGGAAAGCCCACTGGCCACCTTTGTGTACCAGTAACACACATTCCCTGCCAATGTCAAGCCAGCAGCCCAATTGGCAAAATTCAGTCCATGATCTCTGGTGTTTATATTAGTTTGGAAGATGGAGAATAAAAGGCAATGCAAGAGTAGACTGATTTCTATTCCTAAAATTAATTACACATTGCAGTTAATCAGCTACATGAAATGAGACCTAAACCATGCATCCTAAGTCCAAGTTTATACAAAGGAACTAGATTATGAAATTGATGAATATTGACTCTTTTAAAACTCATTCAAAAGCTATACAGCATGTGGGACATTTATAATTCTCCAAGTTAATTGTTGAAATGCTCATCAGATTTCCACTCTTTATTCCTGTGCTTAGACCAGATAAAATAATCCTCCAATTAGATCATCATGCGGTTAGTAGGAGATGAACTCCAACTAGATCACACTTTGCTGAATGAGTCTTTGCCTCCAAGTTGTAAGCAAATCTGACAGTTTATCCACAAATGCGATTCCACTAATTACACACTAATTGACTTTCTAGAGGAATGTGTTAGCCGTCACACCAATTTGGCAATTATGCTTTAGCTTTTTCCCTGGAATAAGTCTTCCTATTTTTAAAGCACACATTGAACTGTTAATTACATAGAACGATCTGTACAGAACAGGCTTTCAGCCTAACTGATTGGTGCCAGTGTTTATGCTCCACATTTGCTTTCTACCACCTTATTTCTATTCTGACACAGATTTCAGGGGATGGTCGACATTCCTTGAGTGCAATATGGCATCAGAGTTCCTTGTATCAACCCCTTTTTCTATATTAAAAGAAAGGTTTTGGATGTAATTAGAATTATGGTGATATCTAACCACAGAAATCTAATTGTGCACAAACATACCGATTACTAAGAAAGCAGGCCTGATGCCATGAGAAAGCAACACCATACTGACAACATGTACAGAAGAAACAATGGAGAGGAAGTAACAACTTTTAGAAAAAGCATCTTAATTCACTTGCTTCTGACATAATGAAGAAACCTTCTGACAATCAAAAATTACCTCTGGCTGAAAGCCTGATTCTTTGACCTGATTGTCTACTGTATGATGGGTAACATAATGCAAATCAGAAAATTTCCCACCCCTGTAATCCTATCTCTGTTGGGAAGTGCTCCCCACACCACACAATGGCACAGATGTCTGTGACTATCTGTCTGGATAGTTTCAGCCTTCTCCTACACAGGGTCTCCAATCTTATCAGATAGTTGCATCTGAGACAATGCACCCTGTGCTTGGGTAACAGTGTATCCTTTGCTTCTTCAGCCACTGCCTCCTCATGCCTGGGAACCCTTGTACACATCTGCTTTTAGCTTCTAGCTACAACTGAAATATCCCACTTGGTTTGGACACGATGAGAGTTTTCAAAGATCTACCGTCCTGCTTCGATCGTGTGTGAGCAGCCTAGCTACACTCATTTTATTATTGGAGGTCTCCTTCAGGGAGCTACAATATCTGTGATAACCTGGCATGTCTGCCAAGTACCCACTTTGCTGCCAGGGTATCATTGCAACATCTGAGTTGACCCAGCACTATTCCCCTCCATGAATTAAGGGCAACACTTTGAACAGCGATGTCCATATGACTTTAACAAATGACTAATAATTTGGAATAACTTTGTATGAAGTTCCACCAACTTGTTCACCATTCCTTGCTGGGATCTGCTTCCTAACTCCTTCACTGCAGAACATAAGCATGAGGTCTGAAAATGTTTTCCACTACATCTACTGGCTGATCTCTCTGAAATTCCATGCTGAATACTCTCCGACTCTCTTCTCTATGCAACCAAAACAAACCACAGAACTGGAAATTGGGATGGGGCTTCCGCAATTTGGTCCCATTTACCTTATCTTTTTGGGTTGCTCCCATTCCTTCACAATAGAGACGTGAGAATCAGATGCTTCTAGCTGCAACTGCAATATCCCACTTGGTTTGGAATCAATTAGAGTTTCCAAAGATCTATGTCGTTTTTTTAAAAAATATTGCAACCAGCATGTTGCAGGACTTCCTTTGTTTAGGTTTGTCCCATTTCTGAAGTGCCACACAAATGATTGCGCAATCCTCTTGCTCATATCGGCACGTTCTCATTTGTGGCTTGGTTCACGGGTGGTCTGGCTGACTTCACGGTAACCCAGAAGGCAAAAAAAAACTAGTCTTGACTGGTGTTCTTATTTCTCTGTTTTGCTGATTTATTCCTTCTGGGAATAGTGGGATAACCTTTATTTTAATGTGTTGTATTTGCAACGGTTGTGTGCACAGCATTAAGTCAGGTTGATTTAATTGGATTTAGCTTAGAACTTTGAATAAGGTAATGAGTATGAGTAATAGCACTGTACTCTTGGCAAAGACATAATCTTGCCCATGTAGTCAAAACTGATCTTCCAACCTTTTTGTACAGTGATGTTATGCTTTCTTTTTCTAACTATTATTGAATGCTTTGTTCCCCACTCTTCCTTTCAGTTTAATTTGTATGATTACATTGTGACAATTTTTGTGAAATTAGAATGTGATTAATTAGTTTGCTTCAGTGTGGAATTTTAATTACAATTAACCTTTGTCTCCAGAAGCACCAAGCAGGAAAAAATAACAATAATGAGTCACTAGTAACCATGATGCCTCCAAAATAATACAATGTTTGTGAAGTGACACTTAACAGAGCACCTTTTCACTATGCAGAACACTATCATTTCTTGGCCAACAGCAATGCAGATTAAAGTGTTTTTTATGTCCATTGCTACATCAGACCCTGTAAAAATTTGATTTGTAATGGTTGGAGGACATTTATAGATTTAAAGACATTTTGTGCTGATATTTTTCATGAATTTTACTGATTTATGAGATTTAAGAATTGTTTCATGTAAACATGTTGCAGAATGAAGATGACAATGTTCCAATGTTTACAGGTGGG
Organism: Carcharhinus amblyrhynchos; assembly: GCF_965287045.1. Taxonomy (NCBI): domain Eukaryota; kingdom Metazoa; phylum Chordata; class Chondrichthyes; order Carcharhiniformes; family Carcharhinidae; genus Carcharhinus; species Carcharhinus amblyrhynchos. The sequence continues at coordinate 92,831,235 of NC_137324.1, read as the reverse complement.
ATTTTCCTCCCCAGCTGTTGTGTTTTCCGGTGATGTAAGTGTCTCACCATTGGCCGGTGGTGGGATTTTTTTGATCCTGCCAATGTCTATGGAGTTTGGCATTGTTCACCGGCCATGCTGCAGGTGAAGCCACTCCGGGAGGTCGCCACTGGTAGAATAGGAAGATCCCATCCTGGGAACGGCCAGAAAATTGAAGTCAAAGTCCTCGCCAAGCAATCCTGATGAGCGAGACAATATTATAAAATGGACAGCTCTGTAAAGCAGAGTTTTAAGATGCAAGTGATTGGTAAAGCAGGTATTATGTATGATGCCTTTATTGTAAGAATGGTGGAGTATAAGAGTAGTGTAATAATCTAACTGAGGCTGGTCTTCTGTCACCAATGACCCTTTATCTATAGTGTGTTTGAAATGCCATTCAGTGACTATGGAGTGCCGGTCAGCCCTGACTCTTTCGACTACTGGCCTAAGCTAGTTTAACACCAACCCCCCCCACCTCCCCCCCCCCCCCGCCCCCCGAGGCTCCTTCCCTAATTGGTGAGCCTCCATTCATCTAACAAGGGAACTGGTATTCTACAAGACCCATGGGGAGATCTATTGATGTTCCCCCCAGCAATCATAACAAGTAGGAAAGTTTTGCTGCAATTATGTAGGGCTTTAATGATAAACTTTGAGCACTATGCACAAGGGAGGTTGTATCTCACAAACTTGTTCGAGTTTTTCAACGAAGTGACGAAGATGATTGATAAGGGTAGGGCAGTGGATGTTCACATCCATGGACTTCAGTAAGGCTTTTGACAAGGTCTCTCATGGCAGACTGGTGCAGAAGGTGAAGTTGCATGGGATCAGAGGTGAGCTGGCATGGTGGATACAAAACTGGCTCGGTCAAAGAAGACAAGAGGTAGCAGTGAAAAGGTGCATTTCTGAATGGAGGGTTATGACAAGTGGCATTCCTCAGGGATCAGTGCTGTCACCTTTGTTGTTCGTAATATAAATAAATGATTTGGAGGAAAATGTAACTGGGTTGATTAGTAAGTTTGCGGACGATACAAAGGTTGGCAGATTTGCAGATAGTGATGAGAACCATCAGAAGATACAGCAGGATATAGATCAGTTGGAGATTTGGGCGGAGATATGGCAGATGGAGTTTAATCGAGACAAATGTGAGGTAATGTATTTTGGAAAATCTAATACAGATAAGAAATATACAGTAAATGGCAGAACCCTTAAGAGTATTTTTAGGCAAAATGATCTGGGTGTACAGGTACACAGGTCACTGAAAGTGGCAATGCAGGTGGAGAAGGTAGTCAAGAAAGCATATGGCATGCTTGCCTTCATTGGCCGGAGTATTGAATTTAAAAATTGGCAAGTCATGTTGCAGTTTTATGGAACCTTAATTAGGCTGTACTTGGAATATAGTGTTCAATCCTGGTCACCACACTACCAGAAGGATGTGGAGGCTTTGAAGAGGGTACAGAAAAGATTTATCAGGATGTTGCCTGGTATGGAGGGCATTAGCTATGAGGAAAAGTTGGAGAAACTTGGTCTGTTCTCACTGGAGCAACAGAGGTTGAGGGGAGACCTGATAGAAGTCTACAAGATCATGAGAGATATGGACAGAGTGGATAGTTGGAAGATTTTTCCCAGGGTGGTAGAATCAATTACCAGGGGGCATAGGCCTAAGGTGCAAAGCGGCAAGGTTTAAGAAAGACGTAAGAGGCAGGTTTTTTTACACAGAGTGGTGGGTACCTGGAATTCATTGCTGGGGGAGGTAGTGGAAGTGGATATGATAGTGACTTGTAAGCGGCGTCTTGACAAGTACATGAATGAGATGGAAATAGAGGGATATGGTCCCTGGAAAGATAGGGGATTTTAGTTAAGTTGGGGAGTATGGTCGGTGTAGGCTTGGAAGCTTAAGAGCCTGTTCCTGTGCTGTAACTTCCTTTGATCTTTGTTCTTAGGTCTCCTAACCTAACAAAGGTGCACTTACCTTTAGAGGGGTGCAACAAAGGTTAAGTAGCTGATTCCTGGGAGGAGAGGGTTGTTGTACGAGGGGCGATTCAGCAGCATGGGCCTAAATTTTCAGGAATTTAGAAGATTAAGTTGTGATCTCATTGAAAAATATCAAATTTATTGTGTTTGGTGGCAATAATACTGAGAATCTGTTCCACCAGCTGGAGAATCTTGAAGTAAGGGGCATTGTGTCAGGATAAGAGGTTGGCCATTTTGGATTGAGATGAGTTGAACATTCTTTACTCAGAGGGTTGTGAGTCCTTGGGATTGTTTACCACAGAGGCCTATGGATAATTAGTTAGAGTATGTGCAAGACTGAGATTGATAGATCTTTGGCCACTATGTCGATGTAGAATTGCAGGCATCATTTTATTTGAAGGATGGAGTAGGCTTGATGGACTAATAGCCTCTTTTCATTCCTATTATGTACCTTATTCTCAGGGTCACTGTTTTTGCTTTCTATCGTATTGTGCATTAGTGATGTCTATTTGCATATATTTTACTCTTGGTACCATTTAACACGTAAGCAAGAAATGGGAGAACCACAGAATCTAAGAACTACTTGTAAGTGTGGTCATGTCTCAATGCCAGCCTTGGAAGAAATAGGGAACTTAAAATCACCAATCAGCACACCAAACGCTATTAACGAGCAGACAATTTTTAAAAAAGTTATACTGAACTATAACACTCTCAGTGAATGCAGGACTGATTCTCTGTTAATCAAAAAATAATCAGGCAAAGGCTGAAATTTTCCAGCCATTCCCCACTGTTGGGATCCTCCAGTCCTGACTGCGGCAGAGGGGAACAGATGGGACAGTGGCAGGACTGGAAGATCTTGCTGTTGGCAAATGGTGTCAGACATCATTGAGAGATGGCTAAATTCTCTCTTGATAGAAATTGTCATTGTCTGGAATATTGTGTATCACAGATGTTACTTGCCACCTATCTGCCCAAGTCTGAATATTGTCCAAGCATTCTTGCTTCTGGACAAAGACTGCTTCACCAATTGTTAGGAACAGAAGTACAACTTCAGCACAATGTTCACTTGCAGCAATGTCCATAAATTCATTTTCCCCATTCTTTGTATGCAAAACAAATAACTTGCCCTGGTTTGGATCACTGTTAAAGTTCTTTGCTGTTAATAGAGTCAAATCCCGAAGCAGGTTTAAATTGTTCTTCTGTAATAATTTGACTGGTTTTTGCATTTTATCCACAGTTTCAACGTGGGGAGTTGTGAATGGTTCTGAACACCATGTAATGATTAGTGAACATCCCACTTCTGACTTTTTGATAGAGGGAAGGTCTTTGTGGAAGCAGCTGAAGGTGGTTTGGTCTGGGGCACTACCCAGAGAACTCCTGTAATGACCTTCTGTCTTCCTTTGTTCCAGGTATGACTCTGACCAGTGGAGTGTTTCACCTTGATTCCCATTGATTACAGTTTTACTAGAGCTTCTTGATGCCACACATGCTCAAATGTTGTCTTGACTGTTGAACAGAATCATTCACCTTACTTCTTGAATTCAGCTCATTAGCTGTGTTCCAAACATGGACTAATGAGGACTCTGGCAGACCTGAAATGAGCATCAGTAAGCAGCTTGTTACTGCTAAGCACTGCTTGGTGGTGCTGTCGATGACCCCTTCCATCCTTCTGCTGATGATCAAGGGTAGACTGGTAGGATGGTCATTGCCTGATTGCATTTGTTCTGTCTTTTATGGACAGGACAGACAATTTTACATGTTGGGTAGTTGCCAGTGTTGTAGCTCAACTAACTCTGGAGCACAATTCTTCAGTCCCCCCATTGTAATATTGTAAGAGCCTAAAGCCTTTGCTGTATCCAGTGAATTGAATTGGCTGAAGACTACCATCGTTGATACAGGGAAACCCAGGAGGCAATTGCGATATATCTTCCCCTTGGCATTTCTGGCTGAAGATGGTAGCAGATTCTTGAGTCTCATTTTTTTACACTGACCAACTAGGCTCTTCTGTCATACAAGATGGAGATGTTTGTAGAGTTTCCTATGCTGATTATTTAATTGTCCATCAAAATTCACAACTGGATGTGGCAGAAATGCAGAGCATTGATCTGACCTATTGGTTTTGGGATTGCCTATCTCTGTTTACATTATGCTGCTTGGGTTGTTTGGTATATGTAAGTTTGTGTTAAAACTTTACCAGGTTGGCACTTCATTTTTAGGTTTGCCTGGTTGCCCTCACTTCTTATTGAACCAGATTTAGTGCCCTGAGCTTGTTTGTAATGGCACAGTGAGAAACGTGCTAGGCCTTAATGTTACAAGTTGTGGTTGAACATAATTCTATTGAATATTACACAACCCTCAGTACGTCTTCCAAGTGGCATTCAAAATGAAGGAACACATGTTTAATCAGATGAGGAAGGGCTGTAGGTGGTAATAAGTAGGAAGATTCTTTGCCCGAATTTGACCTGATGTGAGACTTCATGGAATCTGGAGTCAATGTGGAGGATTCTCAGGACCATTCCCTCTTGACCATAGACTACCGTTCCCTCTACCTCTACTGCTACTGAAAGAGTGGTAGTATTAGAGATATCTGAGACATTGACTGTAAGCTATGATTCAGTGAGTAGGTTTATATCTGGCAGTTGCTTGATATGTCCGTGGAACAGCTCTCCCAATTTTGGTACAAGTGCTAGCTTCAATTGCAGGATTCACTGAGCAGTGTTTGCCTTTGTCATTTCTAGCAGCCATGTCAGTGCTGGATGCCTCTGTTTTTGTTTTCTAATTCAACTTTTCTCTCACGGTTTGATACAACTGAATGGCTTGTCGGTCAATTCAGAAGACAATTTGATGTCAATCACAGTTTACATTCCTATCACTTTCCATCCAATCACTGGAATTCTACCATCCTGCCACCATAGAATCAGAGAAAGCGAGGGGTGGACAATGGGTGTCCACTGGGATTTTACAATCTCGCTCGAGCAAGGCCGTGAAGTCCCACCTAGTATTTCTTTTTATCTTTTACTTGACATCCCCCTGCACTCATCCTCAAACCATTTAGACTTCATGGTGATCCAAGCCAAATAATTTTTAATGAGTGATGGCGTGAAGAGTTTTGGAGAATGGGCAGGAAAATGAAGTTGAGGTTGAGACAAGATCAGCCATGATCTTATTAAATGGCAGAGCAGGTTTGAAGGGTAATTCAAAATCCAGGCAAAGTGCCTATTGTTTAGTATTCCGAATGGGCATAAGATTTAGCATATAAATCCACTATCCTTCTGGAATACAAAACACAACATAAAGTTTAATCAGACTGGTGTTGCTGACGGCTGTCAGAGCTGGGGTTCTGATGTGTAGGTGCACAAAGGTCATACTTTGGTGTTAATTGTGCTTCTTGCTGATCTAATTATCATGTTAAAGGTCTAACAAGCAAACAAATACGATATCTCACCAATGCGACTGAACTTTATTGATATTCAAAGATTAAGAAAGTGTCTTTGTGTTCATCGTTTCTTCTGAGCCCTAGAAAGGACTATCGTCAGTTGGAGATTTGTTAGCAACACATTTTATTTGTTGCACTAGGTGATAGGTTTTTGGTCGACGATACACCTAAAATATCAGAGCCTCTAATTTTGGGTCCTTCTGTTGTTTTTTGAAAATAATTGATGCATGTTAATTTTTGATATTGGCTTTTTCATCAAGGAAGGAAAGGATTTGATAGTGAATAGATATCGCCCTTTGCATGTACCAAAGCATTTCACAGACAATGAATGACAATAGCAACTTGCATTTATCTTTAAAATATAGTGATAAAGCATGCTCCTGTGAAAAAAAAACTGTCATGGAGATCATTAAGAAAGGTGATCAATAGCTTGATCAAAGACAAAGGTTGTAAGGAGAAATTTAAAGGAGCAGAGAAGTTGTGAGGTTTAGAGAGTCAATTCAAGAAATTAAGACCTAGAAGGTTAATGACATGGCGAATGGTGGTAGGGAGAAGTAAACAAAGATGCAAAGATTGCTGGAACTTGAGGGTTGTCAGATAAAAGTAGGTAGGGAAGGTTGAAGCTTTGGAGGGATTTGTTTATGAAAATAATAATTTTGAAATCAAAGCTTTGGTAAACTCTGAAACAATGTATGTCAGCACATCTGCTGTAGTGAAGGGAACTTGATAGAGGGGAACGAGTAGATGTGTGTTGCATTTGGACTCCCAGATGTTCAAAAAGGTACCTCACAAAAGGTTAAGTCATAAGATAAGAGTCCATGGAGTTGGAGGTAGTATATTAACATGGATAGAGAATTAGCTAATGGGCAGGAGGCAGTGAAGGGGGATAAGGGGTTCTTTTTTCAGGTTAGTGACCTGTAACTAGTGGGGTTCCTAGGGGCTGGGATCACAACTATTTAAGATATATATACATAACTTGCAGAAAAGAAGCAAATATACTGTCGCCAAATTTGCAGACAACAAAAAATAGATGAAAAGGCAAATTGTGAGAGGGATACAAACAGTTCATAAAGAGATATTGACCGGTTAAGCAAGTGCACAAAAAGTTGGCAAATGGAGTATAATATGGGAAAATGTGAAGATCATTTTGGAAGAGGAACAAAAGAACAGAGTAATATTTAAGTGGAGAAATACTGCAGAAAACTGCAACACAAAGGGACTTGGGGTTACTTGTGCATGAATCAGAGAAAGCTAACATACAAGTGCAGCAGATAATCAGGAAAGCTAACGGAATGTCGGCTCGTATCCCAACACGGTTGAAGTATAAGAATATGAAGTCTTGCTGCAACAGCACAAGGTAATGGTGAGAGCACATCTGGAGTACTGTGAGCAGTTTTGGCCCCAGACTTAAGGAAATGTATTATTTCACTGGAGACAGTTCAGAGAAGGTTCACTAGGATGATCCCTGGTAAGGAGAGATTGTCTTATGAGGAAAGGTTAAACAGTCTGGGCCTCTAGGAATTCAGACGAATGAGAGGGTGATCTAATTGAAACATACGAGATCCTTAAGGGGCTTGACAGGGTAAATGCAGAGAGGATGTTTCCTCTCATGGGAGAGTCTAGGACCATAAGGCAGTGTCAGAATAAAAGGGTCCCATTTAAGATTGAAATGAGGAAGAATTTCTCTGAAGGTTGAGTCTTCAAAATTCCTTGTAAGAAATCTCACAACAACAGGTTAAGGTCCAACAGGTCCATGAGCTTACGGAACGCTGCCTGTCATCAGGTAAGTGGAGAGTTGGGTTCACAAACAGGGCATATATAGACACAGACTCAATTACGAGATAATGGTTGGAACGTGAGTCTTAACAGGTAATCAAGTCTTTACAAGTGCAGACAATGCAAATGGAGAGAGGGTTAAGCGCAAGTTAGAGCTGTGAATTGTCTCAAGCCAGGACTATTAGTAAGATTTTGCAAGCCAGGCAAGTTGTGGGTGTTGGAGTTAGTGTGATATGAACCCAAGATCCCATTTGAGGCCGTCCACAGGTGTGTGGAACTTGGTATCTGTTTATGCTCGGTGATTCTGTATTGTCGTGTGTCTTGAAGGCTGCCTTGGAGAATGTTTACCCGAAGATCAGAGGCTGAATGCCCTTGACTGCTGAAGTGTTCTCTGACAGGAAGGGAACACTCCTGCCTGGTGATTGTCGAGCAGTGTTCATTCATCCATTGTCATAGCATCCGCATGATCATGCCAATATACCATACCATGGGGCATTCTTTCCTGCAGCGTATCAGGTAGACAATGTTGGCTGAGTTGCAAGAGTATGTACTGTGTACCTGATGGATGGTGTTCTCGTGTGAGATGATGGCATCTGTGTCAATGATCCAGCATGTCCTTAATTGCTGCTGTGGCAAGGTTCTGTGGTGTCGTGGTTACTGTTCTCCTCAAGGCTGGATAGTTTGCTGCGAATAATGGTGTGTTTGAGGTTGCGTGGTTGTTTGAAGGCAAGTAGTGGGGCTGTGGGGATGGCCTTGGCGAGATGTTTGTCTTCATCGATGACATGTTGAAGATGAAATTCGCAGATGACACTAAGGTGGGTGGAAGAGCAAAGTGTGCAGAGGACGCTGAAAGTCTGCAAAGGGATATAGATAGTCTCAGTGAGTGGGTGAGGTTCTGGCAGATGGCGTACAATGTTGGTAAATGTGAGGTCATCCATTTTGGTCGGAAAATGGGCTACTATTTAAATGGTAAAATATTGCAGCATGCTGCTGTGCAAAGGGACCTGAGTATCTTGAGAAGGTGAGAGGGCATGGGATCCAAGGGCCTTTGGCCTTGTGGATCCAGAACTCGCTTGCCTGCAGAAGGCAGAGAGTGGTTGTGGATGGGTCTTTTTTTGAATGGAGGTCAGTCACCAGTGGAGTGCCCCAGGGATCTGTTCTAGGACCCTTGCTGTTTGTCATTTTCATAAATGATGGATGAGGAAGTGGAGGGATGGGTAAGTAAGTTCGCTGATGACACGAAGGTCGGTGGTGTTGTGGATGGTCTGGAAGGATGTCAAAAGTTGCAGCAGGACAAAAATAGGATGCAGGACTGGGCGGAGAAGTGGCAGATGGACTTCAACGCGGATAAATGTGTAGTCGTCCATTTTGGCAGAACCAACGGGATGAATGAGTACACTATCAAGGGCAGGAGTCTTAGTAGTGTTGAAGAGCAGAAGGATCTTGGGGTCCGGGTCCACAGGACTCTTAAATCGGCCTCGCAGGTGGAGGAGGTGGTCAAGAAGGCGTATGGTGTACTGGCCTTCATTAATCGAGGGATTGAGTTTAGGAATTGGGAGGTAATGCTGCAACTTTATAAGACCCTTGTCAGGCCTCATTTGGAGTACTGTGCGCAGTTCTGGTCACCTCACTATAGGAAAGATGTAGAAGCTATTGAAAGGGTACAGAGGAGATTTACAAGGATGTTGCCTGGACTGGGAGGCATGCCTTATGAAGTTAGGTTGAGGGAGCTGGGACTCTTCTCCCTGGAGAGATGAAGGTTGAGAGGCGACCTGATAGAAGTTTATAAAATGTTGAGAGGAATAGATAGGGTGGATTCTCAGAGGCTATTTCCCTGGGTTGAAATGGTCGCTACGAGAGGACACAGATTTAAGGTGCGGGGAGGGAAGTACAGAAGTGATGTTAGGAGTAAGTTTTTCACTCAGAGGGTGGTGAGTGAATGGAATCGGCTGCCGTCAGTGGTGGTGGAGGAGAACTCGCTGGGGTCTTTTAAAAGACTTCTGGATGAGTATATGGGGTTTAATGGGATTAGGGGTTATAGATAGGTCTATAGATTGGTAGGTGTTGATGTGATCGGTGCAACTCGTGGGCCGAAGGGCCTGTTTGTGCTGTAGTGTTCTATGTTCTATCCTTGTGCAGGAATCTCAAGGACTTGGTTTGCAGTTACAGCAGGTAATTAAGAAGGCAAATGGAATTTTGTTCTTTATTGCTAGAGGGATGGAGTTTAAAAACAGCGAGGTTATGTTGCAGCTGTATAAAGTGCTGTAGAGGTCACACCTGGCGTACTGTGCACAGTTTTGGTCTCTTTACTTGAGAAAGGATATACTGGCACTGGAGGACATGCAGAGGAGATTTGCCAGGTTGATTCCAGAGTTGAGAAGATTGGCTTATGAGGAGAGACTGAGGAAACTGGGGCTATACTTATTGGAATTCAGAAGAATGAGGGAAGATCTTACCAAAACATATAAGATTATGAAGGGAACAGATAAGATAGAAGCAGGGAAGTTGTTTCCACTGGTGGGTGAAACTAGAACTATGGGGCATAGCTTCAAAATAAGGGGAAGCAGGCTTAACACTGAGTTGAGAAGGAACTTCTTCACACAAAGGGTTATGAATCTGTGGAATTCCCTGCCCAGTGAAGCAGTTGAGGCTACCTCATTGAAAGTTTTTAAGGCAAGGATAGATAAATTTTTGAACAATAAAGGAATTAAGGGTTATGGTGAACGGGCGGGTAAGTGGAGCTGAGTCCACAAAAAGATCGGCCAAGATCTTATTGAATGGAGGAGTAGGCTCGAGGGGTCAGATGGCCTACTCCTGCTCCTAATTCTTATAAAGGCTCCAAAGAAGATATTGTAGCTTCTCCACTCTGGGGAAGTACTGAACGATGAAGGGTACTCTGTCTGCCATGTCTCGTGTTTGTCTTCTGAGGAGGTTGGTGTGGTTTTCACTGTGGTGCATCAGAACTGTCGATCGATGAGTCAAATGCCATGTCCTGTTCTTATGAGGGCATCTTTCAGTGCCTGTAGGTGTCAGTTGCGTTCCTCCTCAACTGAGCAGGTCCTGTGTATATGGAAGACTTGTCCAAAGGGGATGGCTTCTTTAACATGTTTAGGGTGGAAGCTAGAGAAGTGGAACATTGTGAGGTTATCTGTGGGCTTGCCGTACAGTGAAGTGCTGAGGTGACCGTCCTTGATGGAGGTACGTGTGTCCAAGATTGCAATTGATTCTGAAGACTAGTCCATGGTGAATCTGATGGTGGGATGGAACTTGTTGATGTCATCATGTAGTTTTTTTCAGTGATTGTTCACTATGAGTCCAAAGGAAGAAATGTCATTGATGTATCTAGTGTACATCATCGGTGGAAGATCCTGTGCGGTGAAGAGGTCTCGTTCGAACCGGTGCTTGAAGATGTTGGCATATTGAGGTGTGAATTTTGTCCCCATGGCTGTTCCGTGTGTCTGGATGAAGAACTGGTTGTTGAAGGTGAAGACGTTGTGGTCCAGGATGAAGCGGATGAGTTGCAGAATTGTGTCTGGAGATGGGTAGTTGTTGGCGTTGAGCACTGAGGCAGCTACAGCAATGCTGGCATCCTGGGGGATGTTGGTGTAGAGCGCCGAGATATCCATTGTGACGAGGAGTGTTCCTGGTTCATGGGTGCTGAGTTTCTGTAAGAAGTCCATAGTGTTGCAACAGAGGCTGGGGGTTCCTTGTATGAAGAACCCCCAGCTTCTGTTGTGACACTATAGAGTACAAAGAGTAGCCCTCTGGACAAGCCCTCCAAATATACAGGATTGGCTCAGATGAGGAGGAATGCAACAGACATCTATAGACGCTGAAAAATGCCCTTTAAGAACAGGATATGGTGCTCGACTCATCGATCAACAGTTCCGATGCGCCATAACAAAATACCGCACCTACCTCCTCAGAAGACAAACATGGGACATGGTGGACAGAGTACCCTTCGTCATCCAGTACTTCCCTGGAGCGGAGAAGCCACAACATCTTCAACCGTGCAACATTGAACAGATCATTGTTCACAGCAAACTAACCAGCCTTCAGGAGAACAGTGACCATGACACTACACAACCCTGCCACAGCAACCTCTGCAAGATGTGCTGGATCATCAACACGGATGCCATCATCATCTTACATGGGTACTCGGTACATACTCTTGCGACTCGGCCAACGTTGTCTACTTATATGCTACAAGAAGGGATGTCCCGAGGCCTGGGACATTGGCGAGACCATGCAGATGCTGCAACAATGGATGAATAGACACCACTTGACAATTACCAGGCAGGAGTGTTCCCTTCCTACTGGGGAACACTTCAGCAGTCACAGGCATTCAGCCTTTAATCTTCAGGTAAGCATTCTTCAAGGTAGAATCACTGAGCAGAAACTGATACCAAGTTCCGCACATATGAAGACAGCTTTAACCAGGATCTTGGGTTCACGTCATATTATCTGTAACCTCCACGGCTTGTCTGGCCTTGCAAAATCTCACTAACTGTCCTGGCTTGAGACAATTCACACCTCTTTAACCTGTGCTTAACCCTTTCTCCACTCATATTGTCTGCACCTGTAAGGGCTTGATTATCTGTTAAGATTTGCTTTCCAATCATTATCTTGTAATTGAGTCTGTGTCTATATATGTCCAGTTTGTGAACTCAATTCTTCACTCATCTGATGAAGGGGCAGTGGTCCTAAAGCTCGTGCTACTAAATAAACCTTTTGGACTTTAACCTGGTGCTGTGCGACTTCTCACTGTGCCTACCCTAGTCTAATGCTGGCATCTCCACATCTTTGAAACTCCTTGCCACAGAGTCATTATATACATTTAAGGCTGAGGTGGTAGGTTTCTGATCAGAAAGGTAATGAAGGGTTATGGGGAAAAGGGCAGGAAAGTGGATGTTGGAAATGTTGAATCAGCCTTGATTGTATTGAATGATGGTGCAGGTTTGAAAGGCTGAACTGTCTACTTCAGTTCCTATTTCTTATGACTTATGGCGTTATATGATTTAGCATAAGGGCAGTAGAATTTTGGCTGAGCACTGATTTTTGGAGAATGGAAGCTAAAAGGCTTTGAAGGACATTGAAATAACGGAATCTGCTTTTCATAAAAGCATAGATGAAGTTTTTAGTAACAGTTGGATTGGGGCAAGAAAAGAAATAGGGACTATTATGGAGGTGGTGATAGGTAACATTTGCGATGGGGAAGAAATGGGATTGGTTACCAAGTTTGTTAAAAGTCTGATCAGCCTGAGACACTTGGCAAGGGTGGAGTGGGGGCTGGAATTGTTGGCTGAGGAACAGGCAGAGGCTGAAGACTCCTTACTAATACTGGAGGAAATCAAGGGTCCTCCAGGACTGAGTGTCAGACAAGCCATCTAACAACAAAGAGTCAGTGAAGGAGGTCATTAGAGGTTATGATGAGCCAGAACTAAAAGTGTGATCTTTGAAATGCAAACACTGTTGCAATGAAAGAAAACATGCCACTAATCTGTGCAGAAAAAGGCGCCACAGATAACAATTACCCATTGATCTGTTTTCGTTTATTTGGGTGAAAGATAAGTTTTGGCCAGGACACCCGGAACACTCCACTGCTTTTCTCTGAATAAGGCCATGGGATCTTTTATACTCATTTCAAAGATAGCACTCTTAACCATTGCAGCTTCCATCAGTGCTGTGTTAAAGTATTAATCCAGATTGGGGATGCCAACTGTACAATCTGTGGAGTGGATTTAGGCTTTGGAACATTTGGTCGGTTCACAGACTCATGAACCAGTTAGTTGTCCTTGTTCACTGGGAAAATTTGAATTAGTTGTGGGAAACACTGCTTGGCTGCATTTTCTGTCCCTAATGGGAAAAGCTGATTGACTGAATGAAGATTGGTCATTTTAAAATTGTTCTCCATTCCTCTTTCAGTTGAAGTGCGTGGTCAGTAGTGATTGGACTTCTCAGTATGAGCATTCTGTAGGGAAATGTGTTTCAGAGTTATCTTTACAGGCTTTTAAAATTATAATTTTGGTGCTTTTTTGCTGATTTGCTGTTTTAAACAGACTTGCTAGTGTAAATGAAAGTTCAAGTGTATTGGTGCATTATATTGGCAATGTTTAATGAAGTAAGATGTTGCTGGAATTGTTTAATGTGAGAATATTATTTCCCCATGAATCTTCATTTTGTAGTTCAGCCAATGTCTGATAATATTGCAACACTCTAGGCTTACTATTGCGTGCCATGTAATTAATCAGACAGATAAGATTGCATGATTACCCATGTGTCATGGTGCGCAGTTTTATTACAAATTTTTAGAAAACACTTTTTAAAGTTACATTGTTTAAAATAAAGCTTGGACTCAGCCACCTATCACTCCTTTGACTTCATGGGTGGTGCCACGCTCTGGATGTTTCCTCACGACCTCTGCATTCACTTGGTGTTACAATCCATGTGTCTCTTCATTAAGACTATCAATCTCTCAATGGAGGGTGCTGTACACTCATGTCCCAGAGGCATGGAGCCACTCATTTCATGGATGAACTCCTCCATCATTTGTGCATGGAACTTGACTGTCTCTGGAAACTCTGACAGATCTTCACACCCATTTGATGAATTACCAGGAGTACCTGCTGCTTTAATGCCCTCCTGGTGACACTTAAAGTTTAAAGTTTGTTTATTAGTGTCACAAGTAAGCCTACATTAACACTGCAATGAAATTATTGTGAAAATATCCTAGTCGCCACACTCCAGCACCTGTTCCGGTAGACTGAGGGAGAACTTAGCATAGCCAATGCACTTAACCAGCATGTCTTTCGGGAATGTGGGAGGAAACCAGACACCTGGAGGAAACCCACCCAGACACGGGGAGAATATGCAGACTCTGCACAGACAGTGACCCAAGCCAGGAAAAAGCCAGGGTCCTTGGTGCTTTGAGACAGCAGTGCTAACCACTGCGCCACCATGTGGCCTGTTCCTCCTGGAAAGTGGGCCTGCCTTCTTGGACTACTTCCTCAGAAGCCTCAAGGGAGGGATCACTGAGGCATGGGTTGACCATTCCACTTTCTGAAATTATTTTTATACTTGCTTCCCAGCTGTCTACCCCTTACCTTTTGCCTCCGGTTTCCTGCTGACTGACTATTGCGTAGGTGTGTTCAAAAATCGTAGCTGCATGCAACACGAGGACCCACCACCACTGCTAATTGGATGACTCCCTCCCCAGCAGCCACTTAATTGGCCATTGATGGTGAAATACCACCACCAATCTGTGTGTGTGGCCTGATGTTGGGACTTCTACTAATGATAAAATACCAGCCACTTTCTCTGATATTGTTTTTATATTCTTTCACGGGATGCGAGTATTGCTGGCAAAGCCATCATTTGTTGCTCATCCCTAATTATCCTTGATTACGATAAAGGGTCAGTGACCTGAAATATCAACTCATTTCTTTCCACAGGTGCTGCTTGATCTCCCATTTCCAGGATTTTCTGTGTTTTTTTTCCCCAGAATCCAGCATGTGCAGTGTTTTGTTTTTGTAGCAGCTCCTAGAGCTGTTACTGTGCGTGGGAATCTTACCCCTAACCTCTGGACACACCCAGCTTGCACAGTGTCACAGTGGTTAGGACTGCTGCCTCACAGCATCAGGCACCTGGGTTCAGTTCCTGGCCTTGGTCACTGTCTGTATGGGGTCTGCACATTCTCCCCCTGTCTGCGTGGGTTTCCTCCAGGTGCTCCCGGTTTCTTCCCACAGTTTCTTCTTGAAAGATGTGCTGGTTATCTGCATTGGCCATGCTAAATTATCCCTCATTATACCTGAACAGGTGCCAGAATGTGGTGACTAGGGGATTTTCACATTGCAGTGTTGATTTAAGCTTACTTGTGACTAATAAATAAACAAGTGAAATAAAGCTTTTATGTGTTAAATGCAGACAGCCCTGAAAGTATTCTGTTTTCACATTATGATGTGAGCTCTGTCTCTTTCCCACACAGGGCATATTGCCATTGTGTAGTGATTATGGTGCCACTTTATGGTAACAAATCCATTAAGAAAATATAAATATAAAAAACATAATTCAATACACTCCTGTGGAAATGACTAAAAATGTCATCCAACCTTCAAAAATTTTCAGAATAGGGAGAACCCCCACCTCCCGGTCACTTGCCACTTCAACTCAGCATCTTCCTCTCATACTCTCATATCTGTTCTTGGCTTACAGCACTGCGCCAATGATGCCCAACATGAACTGGAAGAACAACATCTCATCTTCCAGTTTGGTAGGTTACAGCCTTCTCGACTCAACATTGAGTTTAACAACTTTAGACTGTGAACTTCTCCTTCATCCAAGACCCTCTTTTTGTTTATCTGTTTCTCTGGTTTGCCCTAATACAACCTCTTCCTCCCCCACACTGCTATCTGTCCCTAGTTTTTCAGTTTTGCTTTCATGGAATCCCGAGCTTTGATTTCATATTAACACATTCTGCTATCTTACCTTTATGCAACTAATAGCGCTTATTCAGTTCTTTATGCCACCATTAACGTCCCTTTGTCAAGTGTCTATTACATCTTTGCTAATCTCTCCATAGCTCTGACCTCTCCCTGACCTCCTATTCTGTCCGACCTCCACTATCCAATTACATAATTTACTAGATAATAACAAATTGCTGCGGATGCAAAAGAGAAAACGCTGGAAAATCTCAGCAGGTCTGGCAGCATCTGTAAGGAGAGAAAAGAGCTGATGTTTTGAGTCCAGACGACTCTTTGCCAACACCATCTGGACTCAACACCAGCTCTTTTGTCTCCTTACAGATGCTGCCAGACCTGTTAAGATTTTCCAGCATTTTGTCTTTTCGTTACATAATTCACTACATTTCTATCCTGCTTCAGATATGTAGCAGTGTCATTTGGATTTGAAGCATTAACTCTGCTTCTTTCCTCACAGATGCTGCCAGACTTGCTGAGTTTATTCAGCATTTTCTTTTTTAATCTTAAATCTATAACTGCCAACTTTAGATAATTTTTTTTCACAATGTTAAATAATATTTCTTTAGATAATGACACTTCAAGTGACAAATTATTATTTTTTAAAATTGTCTCTGCCACACATTAAATATAACTTAAAAATATTCTTGCTGCTGCCATTTCAAGCAAGGATCTTTTCTTTTTAAAAAAGTGTAAAACTTGTCACTTGCTTCATTGCTTTTTTTAAAAGGCAGGTGCCTTTTTGTCAGAAATACCGTTAGCAAGCCAAATTAATTCAATGATCTGACATTTAACACGGGGTGAAAAGATATACGGTTTGGGGATGGGTAACTCCCTTAAAACATGCCAGAAGCAACAAATTAATTGTACCATAATCCTGGCTGGAATTATTGCAGCCTGTTTACAAATCATAAAATGCAGTAGCTCTTTTTAAAAGTGTTACCTCCATAAATATCATTTATGAAATGATGTGGCAATCATCTACCAAGAGATCAAATAGGCTTGTTAGTTGGGCAGTATATAAATTGAAAATTCGTGGCTTGAGACACAGATAAAGCTATTCCCAAGCTGGGTAAAATAAAATCAACTAATCTCCAGTGTTGATGAAATCCATTGTGTGGTCGTGGTATTAGCCCAGTTGAAATAATAAGGCAACATGCAGTCTGATAAATGTTTTCAAAAATAATCACAGTATCTCGCTGCACGGACTGAAACATTATTGCAACTGGAACAAATGAAAAGCACAGCACAGTCAAATCAAGTCGAGAAGTATTCCACCGAGATCATGTGAAACTCTTCTTCATATTTGGATTTAGGGCTATCTGCTGCTCCTGGGCATCCACAAATGTCAGCACGAAGTGCATGATGACATTATACAAGCTCTAACTGCTCCATGCCACCATTATATAGAGCATATTGGCCAGTCAGGGGAAGAGTGAGTGATGATCTGACATTTTGTAGAAATAGCTTTGATAGCAAAGCAGCTGTCACAGTGCCAGCAGTGCAGCTGAACTCTTCTAAATGCAAAATACGAGATTACCCTGAAACCTTTGTTTAATGACCTATGGGTAGGGATGCACCTTTAAACTGTTGTTATGCTGAAAAGTTGTTCTCGGTTGAATAACTTGACATTAAGTTAGTGTCCCCTCAGTCGCACCCGCGTTTTAGCCAAAGCTCACTTCCATTGGCTGTTTACACATCACCCTTCAGAATGCCAGCCCACCAGCCCTGGCGCAGTGCAGTGCTTGTTGTGGACCTCATTCCTATTATGTCTGTTGTAATTAATATTCTGGAACCAAATGTAAAAGTGAGGTAAGACTTTTTTTTGTAGGAAGTTCAAGAGCATGTTTTTTGTTTAAAAACAGGATGCTGATGTCACTGGCAAGGCCAGCTTTTATTGATCCTGGCCTTGAGAAGACAGTGTTGAGCATCTCTCTGAATTGTCACTACATTACATCTATAGTACATTTAGGTAGTGAGTTTTAGATCATTGATCCAGCAACAAAGGAAGAACAGTGATGTATTCCTAAGTCAGGATGGTGTACAACTTGGAATTGAACTTGTTGGGAGTTGTGTTCCCATGCATCTGCTGCCTTCTAGATAATGCAGGGTGCAGTTTTGGGAGCTGCTATCAAAGAAATCTTGGTGAGTTATTACAGAACATCTTGTAGATGATGCACACTTCAGCTACTGCGCAGCAGTCTTGAAGGAAATGAATGGTATAGATGGTGGATGGGATACTGAACAGGTTGCTTTATCCTAGATAGTGTTGAACTGCCTGAGTGCTGTTGGAGCTGCACTCAAACAGCGAAGCGGATAATATTCCATCACTCTCCTGATTTGCGCCTAGATGATAGAAAGATTTTGGGCTGAGAGGAGCTGCATTATTTGCCACAAAGCACATTAGCCTCTTGTTGCCACAATATTCATATTCCTGGTCCAGTTAAATTTCTGATCAATGATGTTAATGGTGGTGGATTCAACAATGATAAAGCTGTTTAATGCCAAGGAGAGAGAGTTATCCCCTCTCTTTTTGGAGATCATCATTTCCTGACACTTGTGCGGCACAACATGTTCCTTTGCCACTTATCAGCCCAAACCTGAATATTGTCCAGGTCGTGCTGCATATGCAAGCAAGGATTGCTTAATTTTCAGAGCACTGAAACTGGTACTGACCATTGTACAAGCATCCCTACTTCTGACTTATTAATGGAGGGCAGGTTATTGATGAAGCAGCTGAAGATGATTGGGCCTAAGACACTACACTGTGGAACTCCTCCAGTTACATCCTGGGACTGGGATGATTGGCTTTCAACAACAACTACCCTCCTTTGAGCTGGCAAAGACTCCAGCAGCTCAAAAGTTTCTACCTGATTCCCATTGACTATAATTTCTACCTGATTCCCATTGACTATAATTTCACGAAATTTCTTAATGCCACACATGGTCAAATGCTGCCTTGGTGTCAAAGACTTTCACACTCATCTCCCCTCTGGATTTCAGCTCTTTTGGACCAAGGCAATGAGGTTTGGAGCTGAGAGGTATCTTCCATCACTTTGCTGATGACTGAGAATAGAATGCATAAGAATGAATGAAAGACATAAGATCCTGTGATGAAGCTGGAGTGGATTTGTCTTTCTCTCTGTAGACAGGAGAACCCTGAGCAGTTTTCTAATTTTGTTGGGTAGATATCAGTAATGTATCTTTATTGAAACAACTTGGCCAGAAGTGTAGCTAGCCCTAGATCATGTATCCTCAGCACACAGCTGGGATTTTGTTCAAATCCAAAGTCTTTGCTCATCCAGTGCATTTAGTTATTTCTTGATGTCATGTGCAGTGACTTGAATTGGCTGAAGATTGATTTTTGTGTGATAGAGACTTAAAGAGGAGACTCACTTGGTGCTTCTGTTTGTAGTTGGTTGCAAATGCTTCAGTCTTTTCTTTAGCCCTGATGTTCTGAAACCATGCTATCAGTGAGGTTGAAGATGTTTATTGAATTCCCCTACACCCTTTAATGGTTCAATAGCCCACCGCCATTCATGACCCAAAAACAAAAAAAAGGTTTATGGATTCCGTACAAGTTAGTACATCATGAAATTCAGTGCTAAATTTACTGAAACTGGGGTAAATTAATTGCTTCCATAGCAACACAAAAATGTTAAGAGCAGAGGTATGAGAGCTCGTTACAAAAGCCATTTTGAAGGCATTGTGACACCTGTGCTGCTAAAAATCCAGATGCTATAATGCCAAATTATGCACATTGTATGTCTGAGTGTCCTTATGGCTTCTTCAATGGTTGAAAAGGCTTGGTGCTTCTTCCCCTTTCTCAGACATCATACATATTTACAGAGCCACACTGAGATTTTTGCAACGGTTTTGGAGTACAAGAGCTAAGGAAGGGTATATTTATCTTGGAGGGTTGCAATGAATGTTTATTAGACTGGCCCCTTGGATGGTAGATTTGTTCCATGAGAAAAAGTTCTCTGGAATTTAGAGGAATGAGAAATTATCTATTTGAAAGATATAAGATCCTGTGATGACTTGGTAGGATAGATGCTGAGAGGCTGATTTTCAGGAACCTTGAATAATCTCAGGCTAAGGGGATAACCACTTTAGACAAAGGTGAGGAGATATTTCTTCACTTAGAGGGTTGCGAATCCTTGTAATTCTATAACAAAGCATTCTGGAGGATAATTCTTTTAACAGTTTCTTTTTTAAACATATATTAAGATTTTTTCGATCTTTAGAAATAATGCAAACCCTGAAAGATTGATACAGTGCAGCAAGACCATTTTCAAACAAATTCATGTAGGAAGAGATAGAAAAAAATACCAACACCGTTGGTTTGGATTATTCGTTGTATCCGGCATCTCCCATCATACAAGCAACAAAACGACAGATTGAAGGATGCAGGAGGGGGATATTGTTAACAGTGGTTTCACTGGAGGCGGTTCACAGGAAGTTCACTAGATTGAATCCAGAGGTGAGGGATTTGTTTTACAAAGAGAGATTGAGCAGTTTGGGCCTGTTGTCCCTGGAGTTTAGAAGAATGAGAAGAGATTGAATTGAGGTGTACAAGATGATGAAGGGGACTGATAAAGTAGAGAGGATGTTTCCTCTTGTCGGGCAATCTGGAAGAAGAAGGTTTAGTTTAAAGATAAAGGGTGGCAGATTTGGAACAGCGATGAGGAGAAATTACTCCACTCAAAAGGTCATGAGTCAATGGAATTCACTACCCAAGATTGATGCCAGGAAGTTGAGCAAATTTAGTGAAGAGGTGGACAGATTTTTAACTAGTAAGGGTTTAAAGGGCTATCGTGAATGACCAGGAAAGTGGAGTTCAGGCTGAGATGAGATCAGCCATGACCACATTAAATGGTAGAACAGGCTCAAGGGGCTGAATTGCCTACTCCTGCTGATAGTTTTTATGATTCTTCTTCTAATGTTCCTCAAATCAAATGACTGCAGATTACAGTATGTTGTCAATGGCTGAGAGTTTGATATTGCTAATCTTTGCCACCCATAAAAATAACAGATCTGTGAATCAAAATACATGTTTGCCCAGAGTAAGCTTCAACTTTACAGTTCTAAGAACCTTAAACATTTTCCAAGTTCTGGCATCATGTTTACCTTCAAAATTACCCCAACATTACCAATGTTCATCAATTGATGCTTTAACTTGCTCATTTGTGATAACTTCCTGAGCGATAATATTACCAAAATGAATAACCTCCCAGACACCTTTAAACAAATTTAAATTACTAATGCAGGAAGAATTAGTTGGCTGCCATAGGCTCATCATGAATGGAATGTTCAAATTGTTCCCTTCCAAAAACCATGTTTAGATTTCTAAACAGTCAATTTCTGTGGAGGCTTTTCTGATTAACTGACATAACTTTAGTGGAAAATTTGTAAAAACCTCCTAAAAATGCAGTATTCAGTCTCTTCTTCCAGGTGTTTTGCAGTTCTCCAGCTACACTTAACACAGTTGATTGGGATAACATCTACCAGAACTCAACCATGTGGAGTTCAGGCAAATTCACATTTTACCATCCCTTTTGTTGACAGCTGCTAATGAGTTTACCATTTCCATTACTTCATCTATTTCCTTCATGACCTTTAAATCTTCCACACAATTGAGTTCAATTTTAATTTTTGGCACCGTGTAAGCAGAATTTTTCTGCTTGGAGTGACTTTGATATCAACCTTCATATGGTTTTCCTCTCACCAATGCACTGACTTTTCAAAATTATCATTATATTCCAATTTAAATATTTCATTTTCAGTGCAAGTTTGGGAGTAGCTAGTATAATACTTTGAGGGAATTTTTGTTGTTGCAAGGATTCAGATTAACATTAGTTTTTGCAATGATTCTAGATAGCAGTACACCATCACCTCTTCAAGGGCAATTATTGTAAAATGTTAGGTACTGTTTGATAGGTCTTAAGGATGCCCTCATAGTCTCAAGGAAGTTAATTGTGTGTATTTATTAACTACAAGAACTATGTATACGAAGTAAAGGATTCAAGCTAGGAGTTATCTCCATGCTTGTTTGTGCTCACGGTTCTGTCCAACTCTGGACTGACTCTGCGATGCAGATTGATGTGTTCTGTTACATCACAGTACTGTAGAGTCTCATGTTAACCTGTTGTGCTCCAAAACTTTATGGCCTCTCCCAGCCCCCAATAAGGCTATGTATTTCAGGTTATTTGAGTTTACCTCATATTTAAATTTGTTTCTCTACTCGGTCTCCTCTTTTCAAGTCTCTGAGATATAGGTTTGAATCATCCTGAAGATTTATGATCCTGCCATATCTCGTTCAGACTGTTGTTGGAGGAGTGGTAAGCTCTGTTGTTGCAGGTAAGTTCTGTTGATCTGGAGGTTTTTCTGGCGTCTGAGTATCTCTATATCCTCTTTTTGCATTTCTTGGTGAATTTTGAGGGCTGTAGTCACAGGCAGTTATTGTTCCATCCCATTTCTTGGGGGATGGATAAACATTGGGCTTGTCTCCATGCCGTTTCTTCCTCTTCTTTTATCATGCAGCCCACTGTGACAACACACCTGGAAGTCTACGTTTCAACAATGGAACTTTTATTCACATACTTTTACAATTTAAGTCAAATTTTTGATCACTTTCTTTTTCAGTTGTTTTGAGTTAAACTTATGAATCTTTGCATTCAGCTCAGCCACAACTCTGGGAAGCTGAGTTGCTTTTGTTTGAGTTATTTGCAGAACTCTTGCATAAGTTTCACAACTTTACCTGGGCATTCCGTTATTTTCAGAATCATCCTTCTATGGTCATTGACTGCTCCAATGATCTTTCAATTCACTCATTACATTTTCAATCTGTTCTGTAGAATTCACCTTTACTGCTTTTAAAGTCTGGATTTGTTCTTCCACATTGTGCATCTTTTTTCATCTTGTTTGGATTCGATCAAAGTTCAAGAAGTTCATCCATTTTACTTGCTCATTTTGATTTCAAGCAACTGTTTTGACTCATCAGCAATTCTTTATCCTGTTCCCGGCATTTTGCACTATGCTGATGAGAGACTTCTGATGCTTGAAGTTTTAACCAAAGATCCATTATCGTCAAATTTGTTTCCACAAGTTCATCAATTATGCACTTCAAATGTTCTTTCAAGTGTTCTACTTCCTCTGAGCAACATTACCGTATTCTCATTGGTTCTCATTTTTTTCTAACCAAACTCAACTTTTATATGTGAATGTTGATTCTCTACACTGTTTCTTCCGTTGGCAGAGTATAATTTCTCTATGTTATCATTCAACCTCATGTTCTATAATTGTGCTTCCGCTAATTGTTTTGGAGATTCCTCAGAAACGTTTGTGAAAACTTCTACTTTCTTTTGTCATTTTAGTTTCTTGGCTTCCATCCCTTCATATATCTCCTCAGAAATGAAACATTTTTCTGGATTTTCTTCCAACCATTTTCCTCAGCTCTGTAGTCTCTTTCTGGTACCTCTGACAACTAACATTTTATTCGTTCAGATCTTGAACAATTTAATTCATTGATGACTTGAGCATCTCATGTATTTTCAAAAGTATATACTAAACTTGAATCGAATGTTTCAGAACTTCTAATTCAGTTCTGATACAAACATTTTGCAATGTTACAAAATTATACTAGGGCAGACTACTCAGCTATAGATCATTGGATAAAGGAAGGGACTTCAAAGCAGCAAAAATGAATTCTCCTGATATAATAGTTAGCAATGAAAGCAGACCATTTTAACTAATCACTGTCAAAAATTGGGAAATAGTCTTTGCAAAATGAAGCGATCGCTACTTGCATCAACTGAATCGCCACAGGAAATAACAAACGTAAGTACAATGAGAGCTATTTGTCTTATGGATTATTGTGTTGAAAAAGATTTCCCAAAGCACAGTGTGTCGTGTGCTGAAAATATTATCCAACAGTTCAATGGCTCCTGTGAAGCATTTGGAAATGAATCATTTCAAATATGAGAAGTTTTTTGAGAGAAAGCTTAATGCACTTATAAAATTGTAAAACCTTGATGTTAGCAGTTGTCAAAACTGATGCTGAGAATGCAATAGAGACATATGCCAAAGTACGTTACCACATTACATCACAGAGGAAACCCATTTGATCAGAGAAAACCTGATCAAACCTTATACTAAAGACACTGTAATGTGCATGCTTGAAGAGCATGCTGAGAAAATATATGAGGGTCTACATCAGTCAAACAACATTGTAGCCCGAAGAATTCAAGATCTTGCTGTTAACATTGAGAACTATCTAGTTTCTCAACTGATGTATGTTCATTAAAGTCGACTAACCTGTTGGCACTTACAGTATTGCTTGTGTTTGTGTGTTATGTATTTGACAAATCAATTGATCATGATTTTCTCCTACGCGACTCTTTGCAAACCAACTCCACTGGTGATGAAATATTCAACTACATCAAATTTATGGAAGTACCTGGGCCAGAATTTTATTCTTCCCTGTCTATCAGAAGCCCCCTTAGGACCTGGGAAGTCCTCCCCTTAAGGGATCATAAGTTTCAACGTTCAGAGTATTTGTCTGATACCTCATGGTTTTTGAGACTAGCATATCTTGCAGATATTTTTACAAAACTAAATGCAATGATCTGTCAAAACAAAGAAAAGATGTTACTGGTTTTACTGCAAAAGAGAAAATTTCATTGTTGTTGTGGAAATTGTGTTTTTTTGACTTCATGCAAAGAACGTAAAGACTTAACTACTTTCTGACATTGAATGACTTTCCCACTGAAATTAATTCTGCCCCCAATGTAATGTTTTTTAATGATATTACATAGCACCTGCGTGACTTGCTGGGATATTCTCCTCCATCAAATGACTACATCTGTACTAACAGCCATGCCAGTTGACTTATCAGCATAAGATTGATATAAGCCTGATTGATAGGACTTCTGACTCCACACTAAAACTTTGCTTCAGTGAATTTCCATTAATTAACTTTTGGAGCAGCTTAATTCATGATTACCAGAATGCAGCAAAAAAAGAGTTCACAATGTCCTTTGTTTTGCTGCAACATGTTTGCATGAAATTGTTTTTTCATGATACTCTGTGACAAAAACACCTTTCCTGTTGGCGAACACTTCGGTGGTCACGGGCATTCGGCCTCTGACCTTCGGGTAAGCATTCTCCAAGACAGCCTTCACGACACACGACAGCGCAGAGTCGCTGAACAGAGACTGATAGCTAGGTTCCACACACATGAGGACGGTCTCAACAGGGATCTTGGGTTTATGTCGCACTATCTGTAACCCCCGTGACTTGCCTGGGTTTGCAAAACCTCACTTACTGTACTGTCTGGAGACAATACACATCTCTTTAACCTGTGCTCAATGCTCCTTCCACTTACATTGTTGACCACTTTAAAACTTGAATAGCAGGTAAGGTGTAAAGATTCACATTCTAATCAGTAATCTGTAAACTGTCTGTGCTGTTATATGCTCTGTCTGAGGCCAGTACTTTCCATTCACCTGACGAAGAGAGAAACCTCAAAAGCTTGTGAGTTTATTATCAAATAAATCGGTTGGACTTAAACCTGGTGTTGTCAGGCTTCTTACAAAAACAAACATCAGGAGCAGACTGAATGCCGCATGGATATGAAAATCCTGCTCTCCAGTGTCACTCCTAATATTAAATGAATTTGTGAGCAAAAGAAGCAGCATCACTATCCCTATTAAAATTGACAAGAAGATAAGACATAAGTACTTTGTTGAATAAAATAATTCTTTTTAAGATAAATACATATAAGAAATAGAAAAAAAACTTCTTAAAATTTGTTTTGATATGCTTGTACTTATTGCACAAAAACAATACTTTTTTTGTGCTTTCACTTTGTACACAATAAGAACATTTCTTTACGGTTCAGTCATCACTTTGAGGTCATTTGTTGGCTAAAAATGTTTGAGTGATCCTGGCTTTGATAACAAGCTAAAGATTTTGGAGTGGGGCTTGAACCCCCAGTCTTCTAACACTAAGACGAGTATTATCAGTGAACAAAAACTGATGTTATAGTAAAATATTAAATCCCATTTCCAAATTATAAAGAGACATTGGTAAATAATGCATGCTATATACTTGCTACAAGATTAATATTTAACTCAAAAAGCATTAATTTCTGACAAATGCTTAGTTTCCCAAGAAATTATCTATTTGAGTCAAGATTACTTTGAGATTGATATTTCTATAAACCAGTTAAATTATGCATTCAGCCTTTTAGTTTAAACAAAACATAACAAGACCATGTACATTACATGAAAATGACTAGACTTATGAACTGCTTTCCATAGAAGTAAAGATATGTCAGTGAAGATTATTTAGCGCAGTGAACAATAAAAATACCTATTTAAAAAATAGAATACCGCACAAGCTGGAAATCTGAAAGAAAGACTGAAAATGCTGGTGTAATATTCTAACTATATTTGGGTTTCTGGATTTTACGAAAAGAAAATCATGTGGTTTGCACACATAGATTCAAAGTAACACACAACAGATATACTGGAAAAGTTGTTCTCTGCATAAAACTGAAAATGAAACTAAGACAGAAGCCTGTGTAACACCCCAATGACTTCATGATGAAGCCATTTATCTACTCTCAAAGCAATCATGCATGCACCTAAATATGTAACACCCTCCCCCTTTACTTCTGTGGTCATGACAATAAATTACGACAATGTTACATATAGGACCTTAATACTACAGATCGGTGACTCGGTACCTTAGTGATTATTTACCAAACTTCGCTGGATTCCAGGGAAGTGCCGGAAGGTTGGAAAACGGCTAATGTTACACCGCTGTTTAAAAAAGGTAGCAGGCAAAAGGCAGGGAATTACAGGCCGGTTAGTTTAACGTCTGTTGTTGGAAAAATGCTGGAATCCGTCATCAAAGAAGTAGCGAGGCACCTAGAGAAGAATTGTTTGATGGAGCAGCCGCAGCACGGATTCGTTAAGGGGAAGTCGTGTCTGACGAATTTATTGGAATTCTATGAGGGTGTGACTAGTGCAGGAGACAGAGAGGAACCGGTGGATGTGGTGTTTCTCAATTTTCAGAAGGCGTTTGATAAGGTGTCGCACAAAAGGTTGCTTCAAGAGATTAGGGGGCATGGAGTTGGGGGTAAGGTGTTAGCGTGGATAGAGGATTAGCTGTCTAATGGGAGGCAGAGAGTTGGTATCAATGGGTGCTACTCTGATTGGTGGTTGGTAACTAGTGGAGTGCCGCAGGGGTCGGTGCTGGGGCCTCAACTATTTACCATTTATATAGGAGGGGGCTGAGTGTAGGGTGTCGAAATTTGCTGATGACACAAAGATGAGTGGATAAGCCAAGTGTGTGGAGGGTGTGGACAGTCTGCAGAGGGATCTAGATAGGCTGAGCGAGTGGGCGGGGACCTGGCAGATGGAGTACAATGTTAGCAAGTGTGAGGTTATCCACTTTGGCAGGAATAATAGTAGGAGGGATTACTATTTAAAGGGAGAAAAGCTACAGCATGCTACGGTGCAGAGGGACCTGGGGGTCCTTGTGCATGAGTCGCAAAAACCCAGTCTGCAGGTGCAGCAGGTGATCAAGAAGGCGAATGGGATGCTGGCCTTTATAGCGAGGGGGATTGAATATAAAAACAGAGAGGTCTTGCTGCAACTGTACAGGGCACTGGTGAGGCCGCAGCTGGAGTACTGTGTGCAGTTTTGGTCGCCGCACTTGCGCAAGGATATTTTGACCTTGGAGGGAGTGCAGAGGAGGTTCACTAGGCTGATACCAGAGATGAGGGGGTTGGACTATGAAGAGAGGCTAGATAGACTGGGTCTGTATTCATTGGAGTTTAGAAGGATGAGGGGGGATCTTATAGGGACGTATAAGATAACGAAGGGGATGGATAGGGTAGAGGTAGAGAGATTCTTCCCGCTCAGAAAGGGCAGCAGGACTAGAGGGCACAGCCTCAAGATAAGGGGGGGGCAGTTTAGAACGGAGTTGAGGAGGAACTTCTTCACTCAAAGGGTGGTGAATCTCTGGAATTCTCTGCCCGTTGAAGTGGTGGAGGCTACCTCGCTAAATATATTTAAGTCACGGGTAGATAGGTTTTTGATAAGCGAGGGAATTAAGGGTTATGGGGAGAAAGCGGAAAAGTGGAACTGAGCCACTTCAGATCAGCCATGATCTTACTGAATGGCGGGGCAGGCTCGAAGGGCTAGATGGCCTACTGCTGCTCCTACTTCTTATGTTCTTATGTTCTTATGTTCTTATTATGTTCTTATGACTCCCAACCTGTTATATGTCATGACACACTCTCCAGCAAAATACTTTTTTGGGATGATCTTCAGCTTGCATTTGCCATCAGAGAGAATGGCGATGTGGCCAGAAAATCCCGAGACTATCAGAGAACGTGGGTTTCCATATTTTTACTCTGCATGTGGATGCCACAAATCTGATTTCCAACATAATAATGCTCAGCACTGATAGATTCAGTTCTAGTTATCACAAACCTGGGCCATTGGCTTGGAAAACTGTAAACTCTATAAAGGGGACGTTGATTTCCTTAAAAAAAACACATCACACAAATCATTTATCCAGTTCATACAAGATTTAATATTTTGAAACTGTCATCAACATGAATGTTGACTGTTTCTGTCCTCAGATGCTGCCTGATTATCTGAGCCTTTCCAGCAATTTTTCTACTAATATCAAATTTCCAATATTCAGTGTGTTGCTTTTATATTAATGTTTTGAGTTGTATTACCTCAGGTAGAAAAATGAAAGATAAGAAATAGTAGTAAAATAATTTTTAAAAAAGGAGAAATCAAGTGCTGGACAGAAGTCTCAAGGTAATGCTAATCTCATATCTAAGCACTGGTTAAAAATTACTATAGACACAAAATTGGCATGGTTTCAATATTGTGATTTTTCAGAACAGCATATGCCATATTTCTCTATTTCTGCCTGCTTTGCTTTGACAGGGTTGTTGTGCCTTATTTGAGTTTCCGCTTTGTGTGGGCACAAAGAGACTCTATCTTCAGCTCCAAGTCCCATCGGTCATGTGCGTGGGCCTGACCAACGTAAAACATCTAAATTGCATATATGCAGTTCTTTCCTGACTGCCACATACGTGGGAGACCTGAGATTTGATGGGTCTTGAAGATGCTGATCACAGAGCTGAAAACAAGAGTTAGTTTTAGTTTAGTTACGCAAATCTGTTTCGTGGCAAGCTTGTGGGTCTTTACAGCACACCAGTGTGCTGCAACGCACCAGTTGGGAACCACTGCTCCAGACACAGTCCTGTGCACCATTAATCATTACACACAGTCAATAAGACAGTCAATCAGGATAATGTCTGTTCCTCTTTGGTTGTGTATGATGTTCTGAAATTTGGCTGTCCTTCACCCTAGAAATATGATCTGGAACTTCAGTCGCAACTTCTCCAGAGACTAATTCTGCATCATTCTCATGTGATATAATAGCAAAGGCACAATCATCAGGCAACTCAGGTTCAATTAAATCTTTAGTAGTATTCACAATGCTAAGGACTAAAGAAATTGGTATTTCTGGAGATTATTTTGAGAAATCTTTTTGAGATGACAACAATTGATCAGCATAGCCAAATTAGGTAATCATTGGTTTGAAATTTGTAAGAACTTGAACCTGTTTTTGCTAAAATTCTGGCTGGTACCCATTTCTTACTCGTGGAATAATTATGTGCTAACCTGCAATCCACTTGTTGAAATCAGTATTGTTTTGCCCTTTCTTCTCATCTAGCAACTTGAGGTTGTTGTTCATACTTATCTCTGAAGTTTTTGAAGGTAGCTCTCAAACAAAATATAGTTCTCAAGCTTCTCTCTAACAGCAATAATACAAGTGAACTTTGGATTGTCGCATGACTAGTGTTTCTGTAAGATGCCCAAAGTTATTTACATGATGTGATAACGAACCTTGTTCTCATGAAACTGTAGTAATGTATTCACTGGAAGGGATCTCAAAACGCCCTAGCACAGGAAATCGACAGAAAAAAGCAGCCTATAAATAAAGCTTTGTTGTTTGAAACACTCTGTGCTTCCTAGCGTCGTTCTCCAATCTATAACAGACTGGAGGTGGAGTATCTACGCCTCAGGAACATGAAATCCTGTCTAGACATGCAGCATTGGATAGGGATTTGGGTCAATGTTTGGTCCCATTGAGGAGCCCTACGGAACACCACTGGTCACAGACCTCCAGCCAGAAAAAGACACTCCCACTGCTACCCTCTGTCTTCTGTGGCCAAGCCAGTTCTCCACCCATCTAGCCACCTCTCCTTTTATCCTGTGAGATTCAACCTTTTACACCAACCTGCCACGAGGGACCTTGTCAAACGCTTTACTAAAATCCATATAGATGACATACACAACCCTTCCCTCGTCAACCATTTTTGTCACCTCCTCAAAAAACTCCACCAAATTTGTGAGGCATGACCTCCCTCTTACAAAATCATGCTGTCTATTACTAATGAGATTATTCCTTTCTAAATGTGCATACATCCTATCTCTAAGAATCCTCTCCAACAATTCCCCTACCACGGACGTCAAGCTCACCGGCCTATAATTACCTGGGTTATCCTTGCTACCCTTCTTAAATAACGGTATCACATTCACAATCCTCCAATCCTCTGGGACCTCACCTGTGTCCAATGAAGAAACAAAGATTTCTGTCAAAGGCCCAGCAATTTCATCTCTTGTCTCCCTGAGCAGTCTAGGATAGATGCCATCAGGCCCTAGGGACATATCAGTCTTAATGTTCTCTAAAAAACCTAACACATCCTCCCTTGTAATGGCGATTTTCTCTAACGGGTCAACAGTTCCCTCTGAGACACTTCCAGTCAACACATCCCTCTCCCTTGTGAATACTGATGCAAAGTATTCATTTAGGATCTCACCTACTTCCTTGGGCTCTAAGCATAATTCCCCTCCTTTGTCCTGAGAAGTCTGATTTTTTTCCCTGACAACTCTTTTGTTCCTAACGTATGAATAAAATGCCTTAGGAATCTCCTTAATCCTGTCTGCTAAGGACATTTCATGACCCCTTTTTGCCCTTCTAACTCCCTGAGTTCTTTCTTACTTTCTCTGCATTTCTCCAGTGCTCCAGGGTAGGGAAATTGTTGGAGAAGATTCTTAGAGATAGGATATATGCACATTTAGAACAGAATAATCTCATTAGCGATGGACAGTGTGGTTTTGTACAAGGGAGGTCATGCCTCACAAATTTGGTTGAATTTTTTGAGGAGGTGACAAAAACGATTGACCAGGGAAGGGCTGTGGATGTCGTCTATATGGATTTTAGTAAAGCACTTGACAAGGTCCCTCATGACAGGCTGGTGCAAAAGGTTAAATCTCACGGGATAAAAGGAGAGCTAGCTAGATGGGTGGAGAACTGGCTTGGCCATAGAAGACAGGGTAGCAGTGGAGGAGTCTTTTTCCAGTTGGAGGCCTGTGACCAGTGGTGTTCTGCAGGGCTCTGTACTGGGACCTCTGCTGTTTGTGATATATATAAATGATTTGGAAGAAGATGTAACTGGTCTGATTAGTAAGTTTGCGGATGACACAAAGATTGCTGGAGTTGCGGATAGTGATGAACATTGTCAGAGAATATAGCAGGATATAGATGGGCTGGAAAATTGGGCGGAGAAATGGCAGATGGAATTTAATCCAGATAAATGCGGTGATGCATTTTGGTGGATCTAATGTAGGGGGGAGCTATACAATAAATGGCAGAACCATCAGGAGTATAGACACACAGAGGGACCTGTGGGTGCAAGTCTACAGATCCCTAAAGGTGGCAGCACAGCTGGAGAGGGTGGTGAAGAAGGTAGATGGCATGCTTGCCTTTATAGGACGGGGCGTAGAGTATAAAAGTTGGCATATGATATTGCAGCTATATAGAATGTTGGTTAGGCCACATTTGGAATACTGCGTCCAGTTCTGGTTGCTACACTACCAGAAGGACGTGGAGGCTTTGGAGAGAGTACAGAAAAGGTTTACCAGGATGTTGCCTTGTATGGAGGGTCTGAACTATGAGAAGAGATTGGGCAAACTGGGGTTGTTCTCCTGGAAAGATGGAGGATGAGGGGTGACCTAATAGAGGTGTATAAAATTATGAAGGGCATAGATAGCATGACATAGATAGGAAGCTTTTTCCCAGGTCGGAGGTGACGAACACAAGGGGTCACAAGTTCAAAGTGAGGGGGGCAAGGTTCAACACAGATGTCAGGGGGACGTATTTTCCACAGAAGGTGGTGGGGGCCTGAAATGCACTGCCAAGCAAGGTGGTTGAGGCGAACATGCTGGGATCGTTTTAGACTTACCTAGATAGCCGTATGAACAGAGTGGGAATAGAGGGATACAAACGAATGGTCTAGTTGGGCGCATGAGCGGTGCAGGCAGAAGGGCCTGTTCCTGTGCTGTACTGT
Organism: Carcharhinus amblyrhynchos; assembly: GCF_965287045.1. Taxonomy (NCBI): domain Eukaryota; kingdom Metazoa; phylum Chordata; class Chondrichthyes; order Carcharhiniformes; family Carcharhinidae; genus Carcharhinus; species Carcharhinus amblyrhynchos. The sequence goes on along the minus strand of NC_137324.1, from coordinate 92,799,107 downwards.
TCTTTGTTCTTTGTATTAAGTTGATGCTTCTCTACACCCTCGTATCACTGTAACATTACATTCTACATTCTTTTGTTTCCTTTTCTACAAATGGTATGCTTTGTGTAGCGCACAAGAAACAATATTTTTCACTGTATGTTAATACATGTGACAAATCAAAACAAATCAAATCATCCTGTTCATGTGCCAAAGTTCGGGAAGATTCTATTATGCCTGTAAAAATTATGCATTATTATGCATGTATTAACAATATTGTAGAATTCCACAAATGAAAATATATCTCTGTGCCCCTTACACCATAACTACTTTTGCCATCAGGAAAACAAATACAGAAATCAATTTTGTAGATGTACAAACATGTAAATATATTATTTAGAATCTGCAGGATCAATTCTGTGCTACATTTAAACCTGTTAGTTACATTACCAGAAAGTACTGTCATGAAAATTTGAAGGGTTAAGTGATTTGATGGATTACTTATATCAGGATTTGTAATTTGGAGATGCTACATGTCCAAAGGTATTTTGGGATATGCATTAAAATGTCAATACTGCAATCTGTGTCTGTTATTATTGTCTGATACTTTATACCAACCCCTTCAGAATAGTATCAAGTATTATAGATCATCTTCATTGATGTAAAGGCTTTGTTTGTCAGTGCGAATATTAATATTTTAAAAAGGAAGTAGATAAGGCACAATATACTCCCAGTATCTCTATTATTTTCATAGACCTTCAAAAAATTGACTCCCTGGTAAATTTATATCACTGATCAGCTTGCAGCAAATTAGTATTCAGGATGTAAACAGTACTGTCAATTAATGGAATAAATGCCCCACTCATTATATTAAACAACTGTGTTGAAATGCTACAGTAAGCCTTAGGGAACTAAATTTATTACTTGTATAAAAATATTTTGTTCATGAAGCATTTTTCAAATGACAGCGCAATATGTTATGGATCATTTGATATTTATCTGCACAAAGCTGCTTTCTTTATTTCTAAACATGTACAATATAAAAGCATATGTTACAAGACAAAGCTGGTAGCTGCCTTCTGATAAAGGTCATTTAAACATATATATATTTTTAATATAGTATTATCATCTATCATGCCAGATTAACTGTGGCAAAAATTACCTTGTGGAGTATCAGCAGCCCCCAGCCACTGCTCGTAAAGTACTGTCTCCTGGTATTTTAAAAATTATATTCATTCTTGAGATGTGGGCATCAGTGGCGATGCTGACTGCATTCATCTTTAATTGCCTTGACTGAAGGGCTTTGTAAGTCACTTCTGACAGCAGTCAATAGTCACATGCAGGCAAGATTGGGTAAGGGAGCATGTTTCCTTCCCTAAAGAGCATTAGTGAATCAATTGGGTTTTTACGACAATCTGACAGCTTCATAGTCAATTCCACTAATACTTGCAATTTTATTACCAGCTTTTAGAAAATAGAATTCTGTTTCTCAAACTGCCAAGGTGGGATTTGAACTTGTGTTCATATGGTTGTATGAATAATCCAGTGATAGAGCTACTATACACTACATATGTTTGATATGCATCTAGATGGCATATAACAGTTCTTAAGTTTTGTTTTCAATGAACACTGACCTTTATTCTCCTATTAACACATTTTGATATCTAACTGCAATGATTAGCACCATCTTCTGTCATTTAATGCTTCACCTGCCTCGTGACCCAAGCATCTGTTGTTGCAATCTCTCCCAGCTCCCACCAATACTGACCTTCTACTCTGCTCCAGCTCTTACACTCCCTCTTGTACAGTATATAAGCCATCACATCTCTCTCCCTCTTTGGCTCTAAGGAAGAGTCACATGGACTCAAAGCATTAACTCTAACCCTATTTTCTCTCTCCACAGATGCTGCCAGACCTGCTGAGTTTTTAACAGCACGTTTTGTTTTTGTTTCAGATTCCGCCATTCGCTATATTCTGCTTTTATTTTACAGGCCGAAATGTGACGGATTATACAGAGGTGCTGGGATGGGGAGGGGGTGGCGGAGGTGACGTGGCGTGGAGAATGTGGAGCAGAATAGAATGTTAGGGATAGATGGAAGCTCAGAAGGGATTGACAAAGATATTGTGGGCACAGGAAAAAGGGAGTGTTAAAGATTAAAGAATTTTCTAATAATGGCATAAAGGAATGAAGTGAAATGTATTAACAATAGAACAAGGACCAGCACACTTGTGAAAACATAACAAATTACAGATAGCCCTGTGGGGAATGTATAGAGAGAAAAAAATCCTCAAAACGGAGGAGTGAGTTCATGGTCTGACGTTACTGAATTCAATTTTAAGTCCAGTAGGCTGTAAAGTGCTTAATTGCAAAATGACATGCAGTTCCTCCAGTTTGTGTGGGACTTGCAGCAGGTCAAAGACAGAAATGTCATTTGAGAGCAAAATGATGAGTTGAAATGGTAAGTTACGAGAAGGTGGATGTTATGGTTGCGGATTGATCAAAAGGTTCCACAAAACAGTCACTCAGTCTGTGTTTGTTTGGTCTGTAGAGGAAACAACTTTGTGAATAGTGAACACAGTAGACAAATTAAAGGAAGTGCAAGTGGAGTGCAGCTTCACTGGAAAGGCATGTTTTAGGCTTTAGATAATGAGGAAGGAAGAGGTAAATGGTCAGATGTTACACCCTGTGATTCTGTGGGAAAGGATGCTATGTTGGAGTTGATGAAGGAACCAGGGTTCCATGCAGGGTACACTCCTGATGGAATTATAACTTGGGGAGGTGGGGGGAAGATGTGTTTTGTGGTGACATCATGCTGGAGTTGGCAGAATTGATGGAGGATGATGCTTCGAATGTGGAGGTCAGTGGGGTGACAAATGAGTACAAGGGTTCTAGGATGCAGAGTCGTACAGACTTAAAACATTGGCCAGAGTTTTCTGGTCATTCCTATTGGTGGAATCTTCCAGTTCCACTGATGGTGAAAATGGTGGGGGGTGGATAAAACAGGAAGTCCCATCGACAGTAATGGGATCAGAAGATCCCACCACTGGCCAATGGTGGGCCACTTCTAATGCATGAAACACGAGGTGGGTGGTGTGAAAAATCCCATCCATTAACTGTGTTTCTCTCTTCACACATGCTACCAGAACTGCTGAGTTATCCCAGCATTATTGGTTTTTATTTCTCATTTTAAATCTGCTGGTTTTGGCAGTGGTTGAGAGATACACTGGAAAATGGCAGGAGCTTCACTAACAAGTACAAACTGGGGTTATGTGACATACGCAGGACCCCAGTGACATTTTAATGAAATTTGAGTCTTGGAATTTGCTGTAGTCACCCTGCCAAGTAAAGTTGTCTGGATGTTGGTAAGACAAATGAAAGTAATTAGAAAACATTTCCTTAGTGAGACCAAAGAGAACAGAATTCTTCCTTTGGGCCCAGAAGAAATCTTTGGACCTCCTCCATCGGTGGACTCTACCCAAGCCATGAAATGCTCTGAACCCCTGGCTCCTCCAACCCTTGTCTTGGGTCCTTGAGTTACCTTCCTGCCAGCGGCTGTCTCTTAGTACCACTGGGCAAGCTCTAACTGCCTTCCACCCAAACAGGTAAGCAGTTGTCTGGCTGCATTTGAAATCTGCCAGGGTTCTGTCTCAAGCTCACCGGTATGAATGTCATTTATTTCCACTCGTTGAAACTGGCTCTTTCATTATTTGCAACTCATTTGTTCTGACACTCCATCTGTAACTGACTTTTATCTCCCAGCTTGCTGTCCTGTGTGTTTACTGCCCTGAGAGCTAACTAGCTCAGTCATAACAATCTTAACATTTATAACTCAAAATCAGAAATTCAAATGTGTGACCGTCTGTAGAGTTGGAAATGATATGCAATAATAACCAATCAACTTGTGGAACTATCTTGGCTGTTTCTTAGTTGTTTGATGGATTCTGTGACTTTTGTCAATCTTCCCTGTTCTGGTCTTTGTTTTTCCAAGGTAAATGCAATACCTATAAATAACATAAATATTTATGTAGGAAACTAAAAATCAGGGTTTGTGCAAAACAGGATGTTAGCTCACTGTCACCCATTTTATTATTCATGCAAAGTCTGAGAAATAAATCCCTACTTATCACTAGGAGGTGCTTAAAGAAATGTTTTTCATATGTCTACACCATCCTAGGTTCATCTCATGCTGTAGATTCACACTGTACAATACAACTTGTATAACAGCTTTTGGAGGAGAGGGGAAACAACCTAATTCTTGAATTAAAACCTTTCTGAGTTTTTGTATCATGCATAGAAAATTCAGAGGTACATTTTTCCTGAACTACTGGCACAAATCATTGGGGATAATGCCATTTGCGTAAAATTGACAAATTCCATTTATGGTATGATGTGGGTTGGTGCCAGTGAAAGCAGAATGGTGTGGTTGTGTTAGCTACAGAGTTGAATTGTTTTGTAAATGAAGCAATTTCTTTGTATCCACCTTCCTAACATTGGTTGATTGTTCTGTGATTAATTATCCTTAGGGAATCAGCATTGGTCCTCCAGTTTTATCATTGTTATAGTAACTCTGTCTACTGCATTCAAATGTAATGGAAGGAATTCAAAAACTACATTTACGCAGCATCTTTCATAATGTCCCAAATTGCTTCACAGTGAGTAAGTATTTCTGAGTTTCAGCAGTCACTTGTAAAATGTAAGAAATGTTATCATTTGGCATCAATTTGGGTGACAAATGGCTTAATCCTACTCCATATGTTCACATGCTATTTGCATGGATGAGATGAGCGAGACTAGATGGCCTTTGTCGTCCATAATTTTCTTCCGAATAGAGGAAGGGACCATATCTGTTAATTTTGTTTCTCTTGGAAGTTTACAGCGCAGACACTGTGGGGTGAAATGGCCAGGACAGAAGCATAACAGCTCATCGTGAATCAGTTTTACACAGCACATGACTCTCAAGTTTTGTTTCCATTGATTTCAATCGGTCCTTTTGTCTACTTACCTATTTGTTGTAGGTATTGAAAATATATTGAACTGAGAAACCGCAATCAATAGAGTTTTCAGCTTTGCTGATCAAGAAAACACAGATAAAATTGTGAACTATTTAGTCTTTGTGCTCTAGTCTCTTAAAAGTTGTATTTCATAGAGACATCCAAAGGTTTCAATGCTTCTCCTTAACAATGAAGACTTATCTTGTTCAATCATTCAGTTTTGTTGCTCAGGGATCATTTGATTTTTTACCCTGTGAGGTTACTAATAAAATAGAATCCAATTGTATCCTTGTATTAAATAATTATCAGCAATCAATTGGAAATTTTCTGTTATATTGCATGATGCTGTTAAAGTAAAATTTGTAATCTCTGGTTTGTTTAATAATTGTAGTGGGATAAAATAGTGCTGCATTGTATTGTTTCTGCTCTTAATGTTAATGATCCATGCTGCACGTGTGTCGGGTGATACTTCTAACCAGATGCCAAAAGTCAGTGTTTTACTAGGATGGTTCTGTAACTGGTGAATCTGGAAAAGGGAAAAATATCAGGCATGAATGAAGGGAATGGGTGCTGGGGAAGGGGGTGTGAATAAAAGGGCCCATGATTTCTCTCCCTGGCCCACCACTCCCCACAATTTTGTTGACTTTAGCTTTTGACAATGTTAGTGTGTGAGGTTTTAATCCCACCTGACTGTAAATGCCAAAGTCATCAATGTAACCTTTAGCCTCTGTCAGAATGGGATCTGTCAATCACTGAAACAGATGGCAAATAGAATCTTCATTCCAAAACATATCTTTGTAAACTAATACAGCTTTGACAATATAACAAGTCAGAGTGCATTTAGGCCATTGCACTTATTAGCTTTCTGCCAGCTATCTTTCAGTAACTTTATTGTTGCTCTCTGGTTTATCAAGTACTTTTTCCTTGTGAGACAACAAATATTTGCCAGCCTCTGTCTACTTTGTTTCTGATAATCTGTTCAGAAACATCTGATCTTGTTCCTCCTCAGGCCTAGCACCTCCAATGATACCCATGGGCAATGGGTGCCAACATGGGTTGGCACCCATTTTCTGGGTCCAGCATTTTCTTTACTACCTCTGCCCTTTAACAATGGTTATGTGCACTTTTGCACTAGATTTGAAGTGCCAAGTTTTGACTCGTGTAAAACTGATTTATGCAGCAAAGTTTACACATCAACAGCGAACAAAATCGAACAATTTTCTAGCTGACTGTTTCTATGAGGGAGCTGAGTTGACAGACTGATCATACGTGTTGAGAAATCAGTTCTCCTCTTGAATATAATTACACTTGCTCCTTCTACTCAAGGACATTGTTACTACGGTGGACACACCATGTCATGCGAGATAAGGTTTAAGAATACTTGGGATTCAGCTGGTATTAATAGGTTGTTTTGGTACGTTGTATACAGAAAGGACCTCATTTCTTTCTATCACCATGCCCATTGGGTCTGTGATGTTCTCCACTGGCAGAAGGAATAACATGCTCTGGGCTGGTTGACATTCCCTTTGCTTAGCATAGCAATTATGTGAGTCTTTGGTGCTCTATGTACATTGTAGATTGTCTGAGTTCAGTTTGATCACCCTTCATTCTGAGTATATGTTTTACTCAGTTCCTGTCTTCCTCACTGGTTTTCCTGACGCTTTGGTTCTGATTAGTGTTAATGGGTGTGCACTTCTATCTGATGTAGTCTTTCAAATGCTGTAGTTTTTCCAGTATCCCCCTGTAAGCAAATAATGTGTACTGGAATGTTTCATTCCAGTCATTGCCTCTTATGTAGCGCACGAGCAGGCCCAGTGTGTCATTAAACCTGTTCACCAGCTTGTTTCAGAATTTTTTCAAATGCCACTATTGCCCTAATTAAATGACTAACTGAGGCATAGACACTGCAGAGTTAGAAACTCATCGGAAAACCTGCTTGGGAGAGAAATTCTAACCATTCAATGGTCATGACTTCTGGCTCCAAAGACAAAGGAATTTTGCATTTGTGTTCTGAAATGAACAGTGTATCATGGTTAATATGCTTCATCTCAACAGCCGACTCCTGGCGGGCAACGGATCAAAAGTGTTGTGGTCCACACTTTTTCTCCGTTGCTGCAATCACTGCTGTGTTTCTGTGTCTTTTTGTTTCTCTCTTAACCTGCTTACAGCCAAAATGTATATTGTAAGTGCCTTGTAACATTGTTTAAAAACCTTTTTTTTATTTTTGGAGACTTTGTCCACAAATCCAAGGAGACAGGAGCTCTCATGAATTAGATAGTCTGCTGTGAGTCATTTGGGTCCTCCTGGACCACCGCCAGATTGTCGTTTTACACGCCAGTGGAGGGCTGTGTTTATTTTAACGTAACCTCCATTGAGTTTTGTCATATTTAGTAAGGAAACAAAAAAAAACTCACCAGAGACTGCATTAAAAAAGATGGATTATATACAGTCCCACCATTCAGCAATCAGTGAAGAGCTCAGTGAAGATTCGCCACCACCACCTCCCTACACTCCCCCCCACCACCCCCCCACCTGATACCAGTTGAGTGGGTCCACTTTGTTTCTGCTTGAAACGCCTGTCGCCTGGCGCAACAAAGGAGCCTTTCAACTAATGATTCCTCTGCCAAATAAGGAGGCTGTTAAAAAATAATGATGTGGAACATATAAGGTTGTAAGTACTTTTTACTGAAAGAAGCTTTCCCCAGTTACTTTTTCCTTCTAAAGTGCAACTTTTTCTCTCCAGCGTTTCACCACAATGAGAGCTTATAACTCTCACTTTTGCTTCTGGTGCTATACATCACTTGAGCAGAATTCTTATTTGAAAAAGAAACAGCTATCAACTATAAAATATGTATCTTCCAGAAATGTATTATGTTGCCATTGAAAATACAGCAGATTTCCTTTTGTGTACAAATGCCCTGCGATGTGCATTCCGAACAAGTAACCTTTTGTGTGGCAGACAGGTTCCTCACCATGGAAGATCCTTCCTTGTATTCTGTGGAACACAGAGGGTATGTCAAATAGTTATGGTGCATGGGAATCTCCAAGGCCTAAGGAATGGCAACACCTGTAAGTAGAAGACACTGACAATTGCCAAGTCTGAAAATGCTCGGCAGCTGGTGAGTGTTTATAAAGTATTTTATGAGTCTACAACATGAATAGCATGTGGCCTGAGTGTAATATTATGGAAAAGCAGCTAAGATGCTAATAGAAATGCTCTCCGCTTACATCATTTAGTGCTTCTTTTAATACCATCAAGGAACAATGATTGCCTTGAAGTGTAAGACATTCTATACAGAGCAAACGGAGGATGGCAGAGAGCGGATCGCTCCAGTGGAACTATCAGGCCAGCTGTGTGGAGCACAGAGCTGTGACTGATGTGTAGAAAGAAAAGACTTAAGGGTCAGCTGAAACCAAATCATGTTCCTTCTATGTGGTTTAAAAGATTTTTTTATCACAAAGAAACGTAGCAGGAAGAATATCAAAACATAATGGCCTATAGAAACATAGCAATGGTTGCAATTACATTTCCAGTTGGGATAACTGAAATCAAATATCTAAAAGTGAGTAATCTGCTTATAATTTTAAGGAAGGAAGGCTGAGTTTTTAAAAAAAAGTTGTCTGCCATTTGTAAATCTATAATTAGATATTGCCAACTGTCACATTGCCAATGAAGTCACAGTTATGTAAGAGATGGCAAGGAGCCCAGGTGATTCTACGGCATTGAAGTGGATGCTGAATTGCCATGAAATGGCTGTATGCAACAATTAGTCAGTAAAAGAAAACTATTGTTTAGACAGTCCCAGCCATCCTTTTTGTTAACAAAATTTGAAATCATTCACAAGATTACAAGGCAATGTAGGAATAAAGCAAAGTACAGAACCAGCAAATACTGTGCAAGGCCATCAGCCATATCAAAATAATGTACAAAAACCTGCAGAGTATTTCAACATTTTCCATTTTTATTTCACAATATAGTTCTCTATCACTCACTTCTCAAATAGCTATCCTAGCTTCCTTAACTTTTCCATGCCACCCAACTGCAGCATCTCCTCAGGTAACCTATTCCCTACAATTTGTATAAAATGATTAAACCAAAATAATATACATATCTCCTTGGAATCTGTGTTCCTTAGCTCTAGATTATGACAATCTCACAATCTCAAGGCTAAATTTACCTATTCCCTCAAAGATGTTGGAACAGACGTGTGTGTACTCTTTGCCATGGAGCTGTTTTTGGTGGCTAGCCTGGAAAGCTAAAAGAATTTTCTCTCACTCTGAAGGCTGTTTGTTCTATTTGGTTGAAGTGGAATTTCCACACGGGATTCAATGGAATCTTCTGCTCAAATTTTAGACTTCCACTTCTTTCCTGCTATCAGGCCTTCGTATTTCTTGAGATTCTCTGAGTTTTCTTGGCATCTTCGCTTCTGAAATGAGGCTGTTTCAATGCAGAAAGTGTTGCAGGTGTCCTTTTTCTTAGTTCTTTACTATTGGAGTGAGGATGAGGACTTTTTTTTATCCTTTGCTGCCACTATGATGGATGCTACTACTGTTACCAAGATATGTATTGTTGTCGCCATGCTTGAAGGATGCTGCTCAGACACCATGAAGCAGTCTTGTATAAGTTACAAGGGAGTCTTTCTTAACAATACTGAGCTGTGTACATATTTACAGTAAGTATGGAGAGGAATCCATTCTTGGTCCTTATACATTGCTACTCATCCCTACACTGGGCCTGGCTCTAGGTCATGTACCTTCTTACATTTCCATTTCAGATGTATTGTATTCAATCTCATTTTAAACCTTTTAATACCATATCCTTCTACTACACTTTTAGACTTAAACGTTTGGGAATATACTGACCAAAATCCCACCACATCAAGAGTGTGTTTCAAGAAGGGTTGTCTGGCATCCCAGGAAACAGTCAGTTGGAACCTTTAATTAAGTCTATTTGGGCCTCAGTTCCAAGAATGTCAGTTACCTTCTATAATTGAAATGGCTTCATAAGAAATGAAAAAACTTCTAAAGCTGTTATATATCTTTCAGCTGATTTGAACCTTGAAAACTCTCCACCCCATCTTCAGAGGGTGAATTGATTCATGCCAGGGCAGGTGCCACTGATGCACTTTGCAAAGCACTGTTTACTGCATTTATGCAAATTGTCCCCTCCCCTGGATTTCGGATTATGTTTTTGACCTTGTGCGAAGGCATGCAATGTTTCTGTTTCACCTCATTCGGACCAACAGAAATTGTATCTTAATTTCCTCCTCCACACCCAAATTAAACATATTTTGGGGAAAAAATACAAATTGTGAACTGATTTGTCCAAGGTGACCGTGCAATTTAATTTTCTGGCGAGTTATGGTATTTTCTCCTTAGTGTCCCAGTATGTGTAGGAGGAATTGGAAAACCTGTAGCGGGGTAAATACGTAGGATTACAGGGATAGGGCCTTATTCAGATGCTCTGTCAGGGTGTCAGTGCAGACTTGATGGGCTGAATGGTCTTTTTCTGCACTGTAGGGATTCTGAGAGATGTTAAATCTTTTATCTGTTTTCTCAATTACTTAGAATCATAGAATTCCTACAGAGTAGAAAGAGGCCATTCAGCCCATCAAGTCTGCACCGAACATAATCCTAATAATGCCCTATTCCTGTAACCCCATGCATTTATCCTAGCTTGTCCCCCTGACACTAAGGGACAATTTATCATGGCCAATCCACCTAATCCGTACATCTTTGTGCTACTCGTGTTTGTGTGTGTATGCAAAAACTGGCTTACCTTCTGCCAGGCATTTTGAAAAACAGCATTGCTGGAGAATGAAATATTGTTTCATGTCCGCATTTATTCAGTGGCAACATTCTCACCTCTGAGGCAGAAGGTTCTGTGCCTACTCCAGAGGCTGAGAACATAATCAAGGCTGCCACTTCAGTGCTGTATTGAAGGAGTGCTGCACACTTTTCAAAGTGCCATCTTCTGTTGAGACATTAATTGAGATCTTCAGAATCGATTCAGGTGAACATAAAAAATAACATTTAACTATCTGAAGAAGAGCAACAGTGTTCTCCTGATGTCCTGAATATTTAACCCTCACCCATCGCCACCTAAATTGGTTACTGCATTTTCCAGTGTTACAAAAAAGGGGACACCTAGAAGCAAGTCATTGGATGTGACATGTCTTGATATGTTCTGAAAGTAGAAAGTCATTTAGTGTCATGTTTGTTACTGCTTTGTTAAATCAGCTTCATTATCCAACGCAAGATTTAATATAAATTTTGCAGGCAGTTTATTCAAGACTAAAGTTTGCTTTAAGAATCATAACAGTTGATTGAGATTATATCATAGGAGTGTTAAGAAGCTCCAATATTTCAAGAAACTGTTGATGTTACATTTGCAGCAGAATAATATTGGCAGATTTGTGACAAAAAAATGTTTGTTTAAGCTGTGGAGGTTTAGAACCTTTTATGTGTCTTTTAGAAGAAAATTTTTAAAATGACACATTCTAGTTCGATTGATCCATTACTTACTATTTCAATCCATTGTCATTGTATAATTAGAAAATATAGTTTTAGGGTGCAATTTGTCGTGGCAGCGGCACTAAATGACTAATTGAAAATTGCCCACTCTATTTTACATACAATCTGAATTTCTTTTCAGTTGAAGCTAGTGAAAAAAAGAAAACTGGACCGTGTAAAGCAGGATATTGATGTAATGACCTGTAACTTCCCCAAAATGTCAACTTTGATGGACTTACCTTCGTTGAAATTGTAAAGCCCCTGTCTCACCCAACCTAAATTTGAGTTTATTTATTAGTGTCACAAATAAGGCTTACATTAACACTGTAATAAAGTTACTGTGGACACCGAGAGAGAATTTAGCATAGCCAATACACCTAACTAACATATCTTTCGGACTGTAGGAGGAAACTGGAGCATCCAGTGGAAACACACATAGACACTGGAAGGATGTGCAAACCTCGCACAGCCAATGACCCAAGCTGGGAATTGAACATGGGTCCCTGGCGCTGTGAGGCAGCAGTGCTAACCACTGTGCCACCATGCCACCCCTAAATGTGACATTGGGGAACCAGGAAATTATGGGCTGGTATGATTAATGACAAACTAGTCATCCCACGATAACTAGGCAGTAACTGCAATACAAGCAATTCGACCATGGTAGATAGCGGTCTAAACACTGCTTTTGTTCATTTCTCATTTATAATTTTTTTAAGGAATTAAAATCCTTTACCAGAGCCAAGAGTTATAATACAGTGTATGTAATTATGGGGTTGTCATTATAAAAAGTAATCAATCTGGCATGTTCAATGAGTTAAATCATGAAGAAATATTTCATTTAAACAGTCTCTTTGGACTTGTATGTAATGGGCATATTTTTCACACATTTTCAAGTGGCCCCATCCTCAAGTCATCAACTCTACGGGAAAATATTCCAAGACCCTTTTAGTTGCTATGCAAATAATATACAAATTGCACAAATCTAAAGACAATAGAATAAGGATAAACATACCAACTTCTGGCACCAATATCATCTTTGCCTGGCTGACTTATTAAAATCATGGTCATCCAAACTTGTTTATTATCACTGTTAACATTCACTATTGTTGCTTTTGGAATACAAGCCTTTGGAAGTTCCAGTTTGTAAACATGACTAATTTGTATTCTATAAAGAAAATGTATCACTACTAAAATGCAAATTGAACGTCGCAAATATTGACAGTTGTTTCTGTACCAAACTGAAAAAAGGAGCCTATTCAAGAGACCTGCCACAGTAAGTGCTTCAAGTATTTTGGCATGAATTTGACATCTTCATTTGGGATACCACATGTCTCTTTTCCATCATAATGCAACAATGAGGATTTGTGCATTTCTGATGCATCAATACAGAATGCTCCGAGTCTCCTTTATTTTACTGCACTTCCTTTAGCATATAAGCACTATTCACTGAATTCAAGTACTGGGGAGACCTCCCACCAGTTGCTGACAGTCACAGTTTGGCAGGGGACAACCTCTTATGAATGAGAATAAGAGAGTTTACAAGACAGTTTGATGTGAAGGCAAAATTATATCTTTGTGACAAAGCATCAACTTGAAAAGTGTTTCAGAGATCTTAGTGAAGAGAATAATTGATTCTGCAATGTACTCTCATTCCACATTGCTTTCATGTGAGTCATTGCACATTTGATCTCTTGTGTTCATTCTAACACTGCAGTTTTAATACTCTGGAGACACTACAGCAACCGCTCACTCATTTTGATCAGCTGACCCTATGTTGAAGCAATCACTTCATTTCTAAATATTCAAGCCAAGTACTTACAGCTTTTGTTGGTTATGACTCAAACCTTTGAGGACATCACTCACAAATAAAACCACCCAAGTTTGATTTACAAGGTAACGAATTTATAGAATTATTAAATCCCTACAGTATAGAAAGAAGCCATTTGGCTCATCAAACTGGCACAGACAACAATTCCACCCAGGCCCTATCCCCATAACCCCACGTTTTTACATATCCTAATCCCCCTGACACTGAACACAATTCAGCATGGCCAATCAACCTATCATGCATATCATTGGGCTGTGGGAGGAAACCGGAGCACCCGAAGGAAGCCAATGCAGAGATTGTGCAAATTCCATGCACGCAGTCAGCTGAGGCTGGAACTGAACCCGAGTCCCTCGTGATGTGAGGCAGCAGTACTAAACATTGTGCACCGTGATGCTCCAAATTAACAATATTCGAATGCTCAATCTCAATCTGATTTTTACTTTTCAATCATATGTCCTGTCAGCTGGTCACGGATTGGCAGTGGTGATAATAAATTGATGCAATATAAAGGATTGATTATTCTATTTCAGGGTGAGGATGCATGCTAAAAATTGAGAGAATTTCTGCTGTTCATCATGTAAGGCTACTGACCAAATGCTGAAAAATGAATTAGTATAAATAGGTGCTTGATGGCTGGTGCAGACACGGTGGGCCAAAGGGCCTCTTTTTGTGCTGTATAACTTATCCTAGGCTACCCGCAGCTTCAAAACAATGGGGGCGATTCTCCCGGCAGTGCAGTGGGCAGGGAAATTAAAGTGGTGACCATGTAGTGGGCTTCCTGCTGGGAGCCATGGCCTCTGCGTATCTCTGGCCATCGGATTTCCAATGTTGTCAGCTCTGCACCAGAAATCAGCATGGAAATGTATGAACTATTCAAATTGGGATTTGCATTTCATTAGTGGGCCCAGAACTGAAGTCTCCAGGTTGGCTAGCTTCTCCCCCTCCCCCATCCCTGGAGTATTCCACTCCAGCGGGGTTTATGACAGCTCCCCACTAATTGGGAGCTGGTGGTCTAATGCTGCAGGAGGGAATGGGGGGGCCATGGAATCACCCCAGAGGGTCGGGGGTAAGTGGGGTACCCACTAGGAACTGCCAGCTTGCCAGTGCTAGCCTGGTCTCCTGGCACTGCCCAAGAGGCAAAGTGGCAAAGCCAAGGGGGTACCTAAACAGTGCCCACATGGCATTGGGCAATGCTGGGGCAGAGTTTCTGGGGGCGATCAGTGGGGGTGAGAATCCTGATGCACTCTGCATTAGGGATCGATGGCAGAGGAAGGGAAGGGCTGATAGGAGCTGGCCATCGCTGTTGAGGTGGTGGCGGCAGCGTGGAGTCGACCTGCCGGGAGTGGGTCGTGGCAGATTGAGTGGGCTGGGGGGTTTGGGTGGAGCAGTGATGGGTGATTGTGGGACTGGTTAGCAATTGGGTGGCCAGCAGTGCAGACCTCCTATGCATGTGCTGACCTCGGCGCTGACAGATCAACGCATATGCAGTGGTCTGCTCAGCACTATGTTGCAGGCCTCTCCAGCATGAATAGGCCCCGCGCACTGACTTTTAGCATGATTCACACTCAGGCACTCTGTGATGCACAAAGTAGGGGAGATTCGTTTTGAAAACCCCGCTGAAAGAACCAACAGGATTTACTCAAGTTTTTACGCAAATTCGACACTAAGAATTTTTTTGGGAGAATCCCACCCAATATCTAAGGCGAATTTACAATGGTTAGTTACAAAATTGGTCAAAAGCTGTTCAACCGAATTTTCCACCAATGGTAATGATGCAAGTATAAATTACAAATTTTGTTTTCTGTTGCAAGTATAGTAAAAGCCCTTTTTATTTGAAGAAAAGGTGCCAAAAGGGTAGATTCCTTTTTAAAATATATATTTTTATGAATATTTGATATTTTCCAATATGAAGTATAATACTGCAAAGATTAGAGCAATTGTTCAGCTTTGGCAACTCACGTCAACATCAAGCATGTCCAAAAAAGGTTTAGAATGAATTAGATATAGTGCACAGCTCCCTATTCTCTGCCTTAACTATAAGCTTAACTGTAAATCTTAATGTAAACCTTGAATGCCATAAACTGCTGTAAGTTTTCCAGTCTCTTTGCCAGACATGCTAATGCCTTCTTTGAGAGAGATTGCCAATTTCATGTGGATTGTACCAAAAAAAAGTGTGGGTTTCTGCAGAGAACTCAGACCTAACTGAATTTGTTCAACACGGACACAAAACTTCCATCTCATCAATTTGAGCTCTATTTGAATTCAGGTGACAAGAGGTGAAAAGGAAATGCATTATCTCACTGCCTCATGCAGTCTCCTCCGAAATAACATCTCCTACAAGAATTGAATCTGTGACCTTGGACACAGCTATGGGTGGAAGTACTCTCCCCACCTCTATGCTCTCACACAAGTGAGAAAGGGTATTATTTTCATTTTATCCTGTTCTAAATTGTTGTTACTTAACTGAAGAAGCCATTTATTTATATTTAAAGAATAAGAACTCAGAGGTAGAATGCATTTGCATTGAGCTTCAGTGCTGTTTTACAGAGCTATGTATATAAGGAAAAAGATTTGTACATTTCATTGTTTAATGTGATCCACCAGGAGACCATCAACAGTTTAACTCTGCATCCTTAATTAGATAACAAGCAGGGTTGAGTTGGTGGAGCTCTATTGTTAATTTCCTGTGACCGTGTGAACCCAGATTACCTTGTCTCCCAGAGAAGGGAACCTTCTTCTGCTATGGCTTCTCAGACTCCGGGGTACTGTCCAGGTGGTTGCTCTCGGTCTCTCGCAGATGTATGCCTTCTCCATTTCCACTTTCCAGTTCACTAGCCACTGTCAGAGCTTCAAGTTTCCCTAAACTTGGCCCTGGACTAAATGCTGCAACTCTCAGATCCTGGGCCTCTGCTTACTGCTGCCCTCATCCTCTTTGCACCACACCTATCCAGCCTGCCAAGTTCCTTTATTCAGTGTTCTCCCCCACCCCTCTGCTGGCAGTGACACTGCTACATTTTTGATTAGAGCTACAGTATTGAGATGGAAAATCTCACTTCATAGAACTATAGAATCCCTACAGTGCAGTAGGAGGCCATCCGACTCTAAGTATCTCCACAAACTCTCTGACAGAGCATTTTACCCAAGCCCTATCCCCATGTATATGCCCCTAACCTACACATATTGGGACACTAAGGGACAATTTAGAATGACCAATCCACCTAACCTTCACATCTTTGGACTGTGGGAGGAAACTGGAGAACCCGGAGGAAACTTACGTGGACACTGGGAGAAAGTGCAAACTCCACACACACATCCAAGACCAGAATTGAATCTGGGTCCCTGGCATTGAGAGGCAGCAGTGCTTACCCACTGTGCTACCGTGCCGCAGTATTTCTTTATATTAAAAAATGTATAGCACATCTATCAGCTTAAGGGGGTGGGGGGCAGACTTTGTCCCATAATTTGTCAGCGTGTCAGGCTCTGATTGAAAACTGTTGTGTGTATCTCCGGATGGGACATGGGTGTCCTTGTGCACCAGTCGCTGAAGGTAAGCATGCAGGTGCAGCAGGTGGTAAAGAAGGCAAATGGTATGTTGGCCTTCATTGTGAGAGGTTTTGAGAACAGGAATAGGGATGTGTTGTTGAAATTGTACAGAGTTTTGGTGTGGCCACACCTAAAATATTGTGTGCAGTTTTGGTCTCTTCTGAGGAAGGATGTTTATGTTCTCGAGGGAGTGCAGCTAAGGTTTACCAAGCTGATTCAGGGGATGGCAGGACTGATGTATGAGGAGAGATTGACTAGATTAGGATTGTTTTTGCTGGAGTTCAGATGAATGGGGGAGGATCTCGTGGAGACTTATAAAATTCTAACAGAAGTAGACAGAGTAGATGCAAGAAGGATGTTCCTGATGGTGGAAATGTCCAGAATCAGGGGTCACAGTCTGAGAATTCAGGTAGATAGTTTATGACAGAGATGAGACAACGTTTCTTCACCCAAAGAGTAGTGAGCGTGTATAATTTATTACCACAGGAAGTAACTGATGCCAAAACATTGTCTGCATTAAAGAGGCGGCTAATATAGCACTTGGGGCAAATGGGATCAAAGGTCATGGGAGAAAGCAGGATTCGACTATTGAGTTGGATGAACAGCCATTATCGTGATGAATGGCCGGGAAAAGCATGAAGGGCCAAATGGCCTCCTCCTGCTCCTATCTTCTATGTTTCTATGAAATGCTAAGTTTTCAGGCCAGGTTGAGCCACTCTGAGAATAAAAAAATCTGGGGACGTGGTTTACACTTTCACCCTGGCAGGCCGGCACCGAAGAGACCAGGTTGCCAACTTTAAAGGGGGCCATGATCAGAACTGAGAGAAAACTCCCCGAAACAGGAAGTGAAGAGGTATTGAGGGCTCCCACAGCGCCATTATTGTGGGTTCTCCTTCTCCCACAACCAACAACCACCACAGATGTATGGCAGTTTCACTGGTGTCCCCTCTGTACCCCCCCACCCCACCAGCTTCATCCCCCACTGCCAAGTCCCCTCCTCCAAAGGCTTATGTGCTCTCCCCCCCTCACTGCCCCACAACCACGTACAACAGGACTTTCTCTTCCCCTCCAATTGGGTTATAAGAACATAAGAAATAGGAGCAGGAGTAGGCCATCTAGCCCTTTGAGCCTGCCCCGCCATTCAATAAGATCATGGCTGATCTGAAGTGGCTCAGTTCCACTTTCCCGCTTTCTCCCCATAACCTTTAATTCCCTTGTGTGTCAAAAACCTATCTACCCGTGACTTAAATATATTTAGCAAGGTAACCTCCACCACTTCAATGGGCAGAGAATTCCAGAGATTCACCACCCTTTGAGTGAAGAAGTTCCTCCTCAACTCCGTTCTAAACTGCACCCCCACCCCGCCCCCTTATCTTGAGGCTGTGCCCTCTAGTCCTGCTGTCTTTTCTGAGCGGGAAGAATCTCACTACCTCTACCCTATCCATCCCCTTCATTATCTTATACGTCTCTATAAGATCCCCCCTCAGCCTTCTAAACTCCAACGAGTACAGACCCAGTCTATTTAGCCTCTCTCCATAGTCCAAACCCCTCATCTCCGGTATCAGCCTAGTGAACCTCCTCTGCACTCCCTCCAAGGAAAGTGCGGCGACCAAAACTGCACACAGCACTCCAGCTGCGGCCTTACCAGTGCCCTGTACAGTTGCAGCAAGACCTCCCTGCTTTTATATTCTATCCCCCTCACTATAAAGGCCAGCATCCCATTCACCATCTTGATCACCTGCTGCACCTGCAGACTGGGTTTTTGCGACTCATACACAAGGACCCCCAGGTCCCTCTGCACCGTAACATGCTGCAGCTTTTCGCCCTTTAAATAGTAATCCCTCCTACTATTATTCCTGCCAAAGTGGATAACCTCACACTTGCTAACATTATACTTCAGAGGGGTCCCTATCCAGAGGGCTCATTTATGGTACTGCCCTGGCACAGGCTGGTACTGCCATACTTTGACACCCTTGGCAGGCACCCCTCGAATGTTTCCCATATCATAAACCTGTTGTGAACCTTGCCGATGTGTCATCACCTAAGCAAGGTTTAGATATTGAGTGAGAGCATCATGTGACAGGTTGGCCTTTTAATGATATGTAGAATAATTAAAATATATTTAAATGAAGTTACAGCACTGGCAAATGGTGGAGAAAATTGAAAAACAAGATCTCGCCAACGAGAATCTTGTTTCCGGACTTGCACGGTATTTTGTGCCTGCGTCGCTCTCTTGCTGACAGTGAACATGGGTGCAAAATCACCTCCAATGTCTCTTTGTTAACTGTCTGTATCATTTACTGCATTAATAAAATTCCATACCACTATGATTTGAATCACATGGATATAATATTATCGCACTTTGATTCACATGGCAGACTCAGGGCGAGTTCTGTCCATGAGTTCATTGCAATTTAAAAATTCAACCTAAGGGTTTGATGTTCTGAAAAAAAAAGCTCTGTTAATGTGGAAAGGACAATGGAATCTCATGGATCTTATGGTTCAATGCCTCATTAAAATCCATCTAAAATGGTCTAATTCTCTCCCTTAGAGCTCTGCTAACAGACTGGTATATGATCAAAGTTATTAATTATTCTCCTCCAATTGGGAGATCCTAATGCGTTTGCAATGAAACGAATGAGAAATAGTTTTGCCATAGCAGATAGCTCTAAGCGCGTTCTGTTAAAGAGCAGTCACAATGCTCGCAGTGTCGTGGAATTATGGAGGCATAATATCTTCTTTTCCATTAGTTCCTTGAAGCACTACTTGTGGATCAGTGCCTCATTAAAATCTATCTAAAATGGGCTCAATAACTTGCTTTGAGCATGCCTACAGATTGGGATGGCATCAACTTACTAATTATGTCAGAAGAGGAATTGAAAGATGAAAAAGGTTTTGGTCCAGAATTTCCTTGATCATTTCCACTGGTCAGGGAATCTAAAACACCAAAGGCACAGTACATCTCAGGGTAAAGTGCTGATCATTTCGGACTGAGATAAGCACAAACTACTTCACTGAAAGAGTTGTGAATTTTTGGAATTCTCTCTCCCAGAGGGTTATGGACATTTCATCATGAATATATTTAAGGCTGAGATGGATAATTTTTTTTGTCTCAAGGAATCAAGGGATATAGGGAGTGGGCAGGAAAGTTGATGTTCAAGATTATTCATGAACAGATTGAATTGCAGAGTAAGCTCGAAAGGCCAAATGGTGCACTTCTACTCCTATTGTGTTCCTTGACCCCATTTATTCTAAAATTATGCAGCAAATTACTTTGGCTTCTAAGCTCATCTTGCTGATCAATATTTACAGTGGAGTTTCGCAAAGTGCCTATTTGTCCATGTGAGGACATGCTATCATGTTCAAAATTCTGTGGTATTGGCTGCCATGGGCACTGAGAACAATTGGGCCTAGGAGCTATAAGGATCTCTGTCCCTCACCAGTTCAACTCTGCAGCAGATGATTATAGAATACCTTTTCCCTTAAGATTGAGTGAAAAATGGATGTCAGCATGAGATGGAGTATGTGTGGTTATTGTCCCTTTGAAGGAAGAATAAGGGTCACTTGACTTGAGGGACAAATTGGGACTTAGACTGGGTGATCACCCAGGGGGTAGAGTTGTCTCTTAGGCAGAAGGCAGTTTGAAGACATGTAGAAGACATTAGGGACTAGGGCAGTCAGAGTGGAGGCAAGGGGTGGGGGGGTGGTGCTCTTTATAGACTTCAACGTTCATAAATGCCCTTTGTGTTCCTGACAAAGTTTGTACTGTGCACCATTACGATGTGGATGTGTGGTCTGAATCCTGCCTGTTTAGGACTGCTGATGGCTTCACATTGGGGATATAGTTCATTAAACAGTGTGAGTGATTGGTGGTGAGATGATTACAAGATGTCCTTTGAAGATGCATTCACTAACTTCGATAACCAGCCTGAGTTCCTTGTGCATCTTGCAACACTTTTATCAAATGGACAGCCTCACATTCTGGGCCTTCGCCTTTCTGTACATCTACTCTCATTCCTTTTCGAGTATTTTGCCTTGAGGGTCTCTTGGCCCTGTATGAAACCTTGACATCTAATGACTAAGAACTCCCAAACCACAAGCATGAACCAAGTAACCCTCTCTCTTCCCTGCATTTCTTCCATTTCTGCAGCTCCTTTTCACAGTCTGTGTCAGTACAGGCATTGAGTTCTGGGGTATTGATGCATGCTGTTTGCCCCATACCCAGGTGCTCATTCAGGCAACTGGCAATGTGGCTCCCACGAGGACAAATGTTGCAATCGGGTAAACGAGGAAGCAGCACCAATCTTACATACTGTCGCCTCAATGGGAACAGATGCAAGCAGGTCATGAATTCCAAATCCATACCCTGCACCCACCCCCCCGCTCCCCCCCCACCACCCCACACTCCTGTCATACCCCTAACCATGCCCAAAATGGACCTGAATGCATTTTAAATTCATTGTATTTTGTCAGCTATATTTGGTAAGAGACTTCTTCAAAATACAGAAAATTCACCCAGTACCAACATGAGTGGAATAATAATCAAAATATGCTAATAACAGTGATTAACACTCTTCAGATGGAAGTTATGGCATGTGTAATTATACAATAGCTTTTACTTTTAAATTTATGCTTGTAAAGTTGTGTATACTTAGTTGGCTAAAAGGACATTAAAGTCAGCTAGGACATCACAGATTCAAGCATTTAATCCTCTTACTCCTGAGAGTAATCATTGGTTGTTCTCTTGATGATGTGTTATTCACATATCCTGAACATTCAGTGCCACGTTCAAAGCCGAAATCCTCAGCCTACCTCTTATGGGAGGCTACAAATTGCTCGGGGTTCTGAACTTTGCTGATTCACAAATGTCCATCTCAGCATTTTTGCCTCCAGGGCAAAATATTGTTCCAATTCATAAATTGAATACATGAGGAAGAATAATTAAAGAGCAAACTGCAATTATGAGAGAGATCTTTTGGGAATGAGACATAATGTATAATGCAGGGCTTAGATTTCACACTAGCACTTGCAAGATTAGATTTAAAGCTTTTTATTAGGCTAGATTAAAATAATTGTTTACAAGAAAATGCTTTGCTTGAGCTGGGTTATTTTAAGTACTGTCTCAACTGAAACAATCCAATTTAAACATGAAAAGCCTCATTTTAGTTTAAAAAAACAAAGCACTTAAAAAAACACTTCCCTCACAATTTGTCGTACATTTTGATGCAGTTAATTGTAGGTATTTTGAGTGTGTCATTTTGTTTCCACAAATGTTCCTAAAATACAATGTGGTTATTTTCTGAGCTCTGAAGAAGAGTCACTCGGACTTGAAACATGACGAAAATTTCTCTCTCTGCAGATGCTGCCAGGTCTGCTGAGTTTTTCCAGCATTTTCTGTTTTTCTTTCAGATTCCAGTATCAGCAGTAATTTGCTTTTAATTTTTCTGCTGGATGATTGGTGGAGGGAAGTTTAACTGCCTGGAGGTGACCTCCCAGGGGCAAACTGTAGACCTGGGTACGATGATCTTTTGGAGAGTCATAGAGACTTTATGGACTGAATGGCCTCTATCTGCAGTGTAGAGATTCTATGGAGACCAGGAGGGCCATAAAATCCTGCCCTTTGTGCAGTGAATCTTCCCAAGAATCTTCTTTTCAAACACTCATTTTATAACATGCTGGACTAGCTATGCTGATGAGGCAAGTGTGATTCCATGCCATGGTACAGTTAATCTACCATTTTCTTGACAAAATACTGCTGTCTCACATGGTACTCCTCTGTGAGGCTGCAACAATTGTGTCCTCTTCAACCTCCTTTCTGCTTCTCTCCCACTCCCAACATGTCCATCAAAGTGAGACTTGCTGATGTGTCCATGCTGATGAGTGGACTCCTTCTCTTTTGCATGATTGGCCTCTGCCAGATGTTTCAGCTGCTTGAGCACTGCAGGCATCAATAATGTCACATTGAAATGAAGTTAAATCAGAAGAATTCTGAACAGATCTAGTTAAATATCACAGAGCATGCTCTTAATATGAAAATGAAACAAATAACGCCTAGCCTGCCCGTGAATGTAGATGTGTGGAGACAGCAAACATGTTCAAAATGTTCCATTAGCATTAAAAAAGCATAGCTACATCTTAATAAGTACGAGCTTGAACGTACAGAGAAATTTCACCTCATCTGTACACATCTCAGATATGTGTCAAACTCAATTCTGTCACTAATGAGATGACTATTTCACTCAGTTAAGCAAAAGGACAATGAATGAAATCTCATTTCCTGCTGCACAGTTGTCATATCCCAAAAAAAGGGTCATATTGGCAAGGGATAATTTAAAGGACCAGAAACATGGTAGACAGGTACTGAAATAGCAGATAATTTGCACTGTTCTAGTACTTCCTAGTGAGATTTGCCTCCTGTTGAATGTTTAGCAAGAATGGGGTTGGATTTTATGGTTTCTGGTGGGTTGAGGGAGGCATTTATCAATTGTAAAGTTTCTTTTCAGCATGTGCGTGATCATCATCAAAAGATCTTGCAGGTTTGTGCCCACTATCCTAGAAGGAGTCATGAGGCATTGCCAGACTTTCTTTCCAGAGCCTTTTAAGGGTTTCTGGCGGTAGGTGGAATAGAAAATGTATGATTTACTCATTCCTGCTCCCATCATTTCAGTATGGTGAGTCAAGTGTCATTTGGTTAATTAGTGGTCACCGAGAGGAAGGCTGATAATTGGTTCTGGAAATGGAGATTTCACACCTAATCATTCAGTAAGAGTGGAGTTTGACCGTAAACTGAAAGTTGGTCACAGTCACCCATTTAATGGAATGCTGGCATCGGATTGGTGGCAGTTTCCTGAGAAATCCACATTTGATAACAGTACTCTTTGAAGAAGGTGGAATCCATAGTAGACACTGAAGGAGTGGAACAGCAGCAGATGAGAGCACTTATTTCCATTCTGGAGAAAACTGTGCCACCAATGTTTTATTCAAGGCACTTTCCATGGAGGAGATAACATCTAAGCATGTCTGTTGCATTTTCCTTCGCAATCGTAAACATTTAGAACAAGTGTCATACTCTGCCTTTTGACTTTCCACAGAGGCTGAAAGGCCACTTGGCCATTTACAGCACTTTCTGCTTTAAATCCTCGGCACCACTTGTAATTAGCAGGTCAAATAGATGGGCAGAGACCAGGGATGGCCTTATGGCTCAACAATGCCTTCCTCCTTATTCTCAGACTTGTCTTGAGATAAGTGGTTAGAGTCTAGTGCCTTTTCTAGTCAAAAAGAACAAGGATGCACACATAAGGTCTAGACAACTAAAAACAGATGAAGCACATGTAGACTTCGGGGAAAGTAGAAAAGAACTCAAACAGGGAATTAGGAGGGCAGAAAGGGGTCATGAAATGTCCTTGGCAGGCAGGATTAAGAAGAATCCCAAGGCATTTTATTCTTTTATTAGGAACAAGAGGGTAGCTAGAGAAAGAGTTGATTCACTCAAGGACAAAGGAGGGAAATTATGCGTAGAATCAAAGGAAGTGTGTGACATCCTTAATGAGTATTTTGCATTAGTATTCACAGAGGAGAGGGACACAAAGATGAGTGGAAAAGCAAATTGCGTGGTGTGTAAAGTCTGCAGAGAGATCTGGATAGGCTGAGTGAGTGGGCGAGGACCTGGCAGATGGAGTATAATGTTAGCAAATGTGAGGTTATCCACTTTGGCAGAAATAATAGTAGGAGGGATTATTAGTTAAAAGGCGAAAAGCTGCAGCATGCTATGGTGCAGAGAGACCTGGGGGTCCTTGTGCACGAATCGCAAAAACCCAGTCTGCAGGTGCAGCAGGTGATCAAGAAGGCGAATGGAATGTTGGCCTTTATAGCGAGGGGGATAGAATATAAAAGCAGGGAGGTCTTGCTGCAACTGTACAGGGCACTGGTGAGGCTGCAGCTGGAGTACTGTGTGCAGTTTTGGTCGCCCCACTTGCGGAAGGATATATTGGCCTTGGAGGGAGTGCAGAGAAGGTTCACTAGGCTGATACTGGAGATGAAGGGGTTAGCCTACGAAAAGAGATTGAATAGACTGGGTCTGTACACATTGGAGTTTAGAAGGCTGAGGGGGGGATCTTATAGAGACGTATAAGATAATGAAGGGGATAGATAGGGTAGAGGTAGCGAGATTCTTCCCACTTAGAAAGGATAGCAGGACTAGAGGGCACAGCCTCAAAATAAGGAGGGGGGGGGGCAGTTTAGATCGGAGTTGAGGAGGAACTTCTTCACTCAAAGGGTGGTGAATCTCTGTAATTCTCTGCCCGTTGAAGTGGCGGAGGCTACCTCGCTGAATATATTTAAGTCATGGGTAGATAGGTTTTTAATAAACAAGGGAATTAAGGGTTATGGGGAGAAAGCGGGAAAGTGGGACTAATCCACTTCAGATCAGCCATGATCTTATTGAATGGCGGGACTGATGGGCTAGATGGCCCCTACTCCTGCTCCTATTTCTTATGTTCTTATGTTCTTACCTCCTTACCTTCTTCATGAGCCTACCACGGGGAACCTTATCAAAGGTCAATTATCAAGGAAATGAAGCCATTTGTTTGCCTAAATATTAAATCTGTGACTACCTTTATGCAATAGTGTAAAATATGGTATAATGCAAAGAAATAGGTTTGCTAAAAAGGTTATTCTTGTAATCACTCCAATGCATAAGATTTCAAGGCTTCGTGAGTGGTTTTGGGTACTTCCCCCTTGGAAGGGTATATTGACCTTGGAGTAAATGCAGTACAGATTTGCCAGAACGATTAAGCTATGAAGGAAGATTGAACAAAGTGGGATTGCATTTCCTGAAATTTGGAAGATTATAGAATGATTTGATCGGTTTTCAGGATATCAAAAGATGCAGACAGAATATATTGGGACTTCCCAATGAGTGGAAATATATTTCCACTCAATGGGGAGTCTAGGATTGGGGAGTATGGAGGGAATAGTCTAAACATCAAGACCTCTCTGGATGAAATAAAATTATTCAGCCAATAACTGATAGAAGCTTTCTTCCACAAATGGTAATTGATGCTGCATCAACTGTTAATTTTAAAATGGAAGTTGATAGATTTATTGTTAGCCAAAGATGTTGAAGGATTATGCGGCAAAGGTAAATATATGGGGCAAGGTCACCGATCTGTCATGATTTCAATGAATAATGGTACAGACTGGAGGAGCTGAATGATCTACTCCAGTCCCTATGTTCCTAGTGATCAGAAAGTCTTAATTGAAAGATTAATTAAAAGTCTTAATACCCTTTTAATTGACATGCCTCCTTCTATCTCAAAGTTTATTTATTAATCACAAGTAAGGCTTACATTAACACTGCAACAAAGTTACTGTGAAATTCCCCGAGTCACCACAGTCTGGCGTCTGTTTGGGTCAATCCACCTAACCAGCACGTCTTTCAGAATGTGGGAGGAAACCCACACAGACATGGGGAGAACATGCAATTCCACACAATTAGAGACCACAAGCGGGAATTGAATGTGGGACGCTGGCGCTGTGAAGTGCTAACCACTGCACTACTGTGCCGTCCCTGACATAGACTTAAAATCTGTGTGGGCAGCTGGAACATCAGGGTTGATATTATTGAAGACTTAAACATAACATTGAATTTTCTTGCATAGTTTAGTCTATTTCATATTTAAAGATTTGGACCAAATGTGATTTTCTATGCACAAATGTTTGTTGAGTACTGAGTTGTGTAAGGTAAATGACATGGCCCATGGAAACAAGCCATGTGCTTGTGATAAGGAATCCACTGAAAAGATCAAGTATAGGGGTTGTTTCAAGATGTGAACTGTTTAAAACATGCTCTTTTGGATATCAGAATGTGTAAGATCTTAGTCAATTGCAACAACAGCAGTAATGAAATCAGTGATTAATTTCAAAAATATATCCAACACAGTTCCTCAGAATTAAATCACATCCGTCACAAGGATGCAAGCAGCCAGGAGAAATGCATGGCACAGTGTAAGTGCAAAGATAATGACTATTTCAGCATGAACTTCTTTATTGCTAAATCATAAAATACGTGAAAAACACAATCATACTTCCATTTGTGGCAGTTCCCCTAAGGGATAAGATCCTTCCAACATCTGTAAATTTGTTGAAAGATGTGATTTACAAGTGAGACACAGCAGAGCTGCTGCAGTTGATAACAGAATAGGTATCTACAAAGACGTTACAGCTAGCAGCTTGACCAAGGAGCCTAGAAAACATCATTCCCGTGTGCAGAATTTAATGTAATCTATTAGTAACAATGGGCAGAATTGTAACTGACAAAGGACAGAGGCAGTGGACAAGTTGGGTACTGAGTGGGGAGGTAAGGATATGGAACCTTCAAGACACCCTAGTGTGTCAGAAGCCTGATATGATTCTGTTCACCTTTGCCTTTTACCAGGGTGCATTCAGAGCTGTCAGATCTGGAATTTACATATGTAAAGAGCCAATTATTCTGGTTTTAACCCAGCAATCTGGTTTAAATAGTCAGTGTATGGGTTTTCTGAGCTCTGTGAAACTTGCCAGGTAAAGGCACAGTGGGGATTCATTGCACAGTTAAATTGACAAAGAAGCCTTTAAAGTATGAAACTGCGTAGCTGCTTCCCTGCCTGTATGAAAGCTAGTGGTTACAGGACTTCTGAGAATGTGTTCCAACTGCTTTACCAGTGATTGCATTTTTTTTGGGAGCCATTTCCTCGATCTTAGAATTTATTCACCTTAATATGAATTTCCGTCCTGTCAACTATCACTGCAGTTGGGAGCAGCTTATGCAGCAACATCTTGGACTGATGACAATAGGGGCAACAACACCAACACTAACAGCACCGTGAGCAGCAGGAGCAACAACAGGAGTAACAACTGCCTTCTCCTCAGCCATATGCCAGACTATAGAACAGAGGCTCTGTCAAAAAGGATGTGGTGCCCTCAACACAGACAGGTTGACATGATGGACTAACCACACCTCAGGAGGCTCAAGCTTTCTCAGCAGATCATTGCTCACATCAGATAGGAATATGTTGTCAGTCGTTGTCAAGGTTACCACAGCTCAGAATTCATTTACTTCCAGCTCCTTAAGGGACCTACTTGTGTCCACAAGTGCTGCTCTCAGGTGACTGACGTCATGTTTTGTCAGGGCTCCCTCTTTTGACTAGCTTGCTATTGATCAGTCACTATGAGAAAATCTGTCTAATTCACCCTTGAGTATATTCAATAGCCCAGCTTTCTTTGCTTTCTTGAGGCTGTGAATTCAGAGATTAATAATCCTCTGAGAGAAGAAATTCCTCCCTATCTTCATTTTAAATGGGAGACCCGTTATTCTGATACTGTGCCCCCTTGTACTAGATCCTTCCAGCATCTATAAATGACTTCTAATGTGTAGGTTACAAGCAAGACATAGCAGAGCTGCTGCAGTTGATAAAAAAGATACCTATAAAGACATTACAGCTAGCAGCTTGACTAAGGAGCCTGGAAAACATCAAAAATATCATTCTCAGGGCTAGAACTTTATGCAATCTGTTCATAACGATGGGCAGAACTGTAACGCAAAGGGCAGAGACAGTGAGCTATCCTCTCAGCAACTACCCTGTCAAGCCCACTCAGAGTCTTCCATATTTCAATAACTTCATCTTTCATTCTCCTAAACCCCAGCGAGTATAAGCTCTACCTGTTAAAATGTTATTCATAAAATAACTCCTTCATTCCAGGAATCAACCTTGTGAACCTTCTTTGAGCTGCATCCAATGCAAGTCTATCCTTCCTTAAAGAAATAAAATTATATGCAGTATTTGGTCTCACCAACATCCTGTACAACTGCAGCAAAACGTCCCAACATTTATACTCCAAATGCCTTGCAATAAAGGACAACGTTCCTTTTGACCTCTTAATTACTTGCTTAACCTGTTAAGCAAGTCACAAACAGTTAACATGTTAACTGTTTGTGACTCCTGTATGAGGACACCTAGATCCCTCTGCACCACAAGATTCTTGAATAATTAAAATAATAATCTAATCTAACATTTCACTACCATATGTTGTATCTTCCAAATGATTGCTGATTTAACTCATCTATATCCGTTTGTGAAATCGTTATGCTTACAACTTGTTTGCCTACCTATTTGTATATCATCAGCAGATTTGGTTACCATAGAAGTTGTCACCAGTTCTAAGTCATTCATACAGTTAAGACATCATCACTGATCCATATGGCATCCCCACTAGTTTGTCAACCTACACCCAACTCTCCATTTCCTGATAATTAGCTAATCCTCTAGCCATGGGAAAATACTACCCCCAGTGCTATGCACTCTTATCTTGTGCAGTTGCCTTTATATGGTACCTTATTGAAAACTTTTGGAAATCTAAATGCAGTCCAGGGGACTTGTTAGCCTTTAAGCCTATTATTCATCCTTGCACTATTTCTCTAGTGGTAGTGGTAGTGATTGTTTGAAGTTCTCTGTCCCTTGATTTTTTTCTGTTGGGATGCCTCCTATCTGCCTTCTACTTGAAGACATACAAAATACTTGTTCTAAATCTCTTTGATTTCCTTGGTTCCCATTATTAATTCCTGAATCACATCTTCTAAGGAACAAAGGTTTACTTTGATTACTGTCTTCAATTTTAAATACTCATAAAAGTTCTTGTTACCTGCTTTATATTTCCTACCAAACTCTCAAATAGCATTACTTATTAATATATATTTAGCCACTCTTTGATGATTTGTCAAAATGTTCTCAAACTTCTGGCTTATCATTAATCTTTACAGCTTTTTATGCCTTTCTTTCTATTTGATACCTTCTTTAGCTAGCCACAGATGATACGCCTTTCTCGTTGATGGAAAAGCCTTTTACTGAGAGTTATGAAATATCTCCTTAAAGGTCTGCACTACTCCTCTACCATCTTGGTTTTTTACCGATTCTTTTTCCATTCCACTGTCCCCTCTTCATATCTTTGGAATTGCTCTCACTTAATTTACGACTTTGGCTTTAGATCCAGGTTTCTCATCTTGAACTGAATGTGTAATTCTAGCATGTTATGGCCTAGAGTATCGTTTATTATCAGGTTTTTCACTAATTGTATCTTATTATGCATAACCAGGTCAAAAATAATTTGTTCCCTGGTTGGTCCCAGAATGTACTGCTCAAAGGAACAGTCTCAAATACGCTATTCATGCCTCCCTTCCATTCCTGTGGCTGCAGCAGCCTCAATAGTCGATGCAGAATTCTGTCATATTAGCATCTTTTGAAGTTTCTTTAATTAGAACATAAGAACATAAGAAATAGGAGCAGGAGTAGGCCATCTGGCCCTTCGAGCCTGCCCCGCCATTCAATAAGATCATGGCTGATCTGTCGTGGCTCAGTTCCACTTTCCCGCCCTCTCCCCATAACCCTTAATCCCCTCTCTTATCAAAAACCCATCAACCCGCTTCTTAAAAATATTTAGCGAGGCAGCCTCCACCACTTCAACGGGCAGAGAATTCCAGAGATTCACCACCCTTTGAGTGAAGAAGTTCCTCCTCAACTCCGTTCTGAACTGCCCCCCCTTTATCTTGAGGCTGTGCCCCCTAGTACTCCTTCCACTGACAGAGAAGTGTCATCAGTACATCCACGCTCTGTGATTGGCTAGCAAACCTGGTATTAAGATGCTAATGTCGTGACTGAAATAAAGACCCTTGGCAAAGCAACCTCTGCAAAATGATTTTGTTCCTGATCCACTATCACAACCATACCCTTGCCCATTCACCAGCCCACTGTTACAAACAGGCCTGAAAGGAAAAAAAAATCATGCCAACGCATGTCGGGATGTCAAAAACAATGGCAGGAATTAGGGGAGGCAATGGCATAATGGTATTGTCACTGCACCAGTAATCCAGAGACCCATGCTCTGGGGACCTGGGTTCAAATCCCACTATGGCAGATGCAGAAATCTGGAATTAAAAGTTTAATGATGACCATGAATCCATTGTCATTTGTCATAAAAACCCCCTTACCTGGTCTGACGTATGTGTGACTCCAGAGACAAAGCAATGTGGTTGGCTCTTAAATGTCCTGTGAAATGGATGAGCACTCAGTTCAACAGCAATCAGGGCTGGACAATAAATGATGGCCCAGCCAGCAATATCTAGACTTTATGAATGAACAAAAAAAATCTCCAGATGTTCATGCCCCGCAGCTGTTGCTGCCAGCGAGAATGGAAAATTTTGCAGTCAGCCAATTGCTGCAATGAGACTGGAGAATTCCAGCTGCGGGAGAGTTCAGACAATCCAGCCCAATATCTTTATTCCATTATATGGAACCAAATGCTGTTAGAAGAAAATGGACAATTAATCATTAGCTTTTACAGAAATCCAAATTTAACTTTCTTTCTTGGTTCTGAAGAGATTGACCTCCCTACATTTTTAAGGGGCTTTTTGTGTAATGTTACAACAAAACATGAATGCTGATCAGGGTGACATGCCCAGTTCGAATTTACTTTAAATCATTGTCTTTTTGTACCTTTTGTAGCCAAATACAAAAATGAAAGACTGAATATGTGGATTAGGATCACAAGATTAGAATGTATAAAAATATTGTGAATAAAACTAGCAAGCAAAGCACAAATTTTTATAGGAAATATGAGGGCAGGACTGAAACCTGAACATTGCCGGTTACAGAAAATAAAAAGAATAGAATTTTTATGGGAACAATGGGAGCAAGGATCCCATTGTTAATTAAAGATTCCATCAATGAATTAGAACATGGAGATGATACTTGGTATGGTGCAAAAGCTCAATTCATTTGGTTGAAAAAATGAATAAGAAACAGAATTGTTATTGTCTTGGGAGTATATAGATTGTTGAACAGTGGAAAGGAGATAAAGAGAGAGGTCAGCTGAGAGAAACACACAAGTAATAGGGTCACAGTAATGAGTGATTTAATTATCCAAAGATAGATTGGGTTACAACTAAGGTAATTGGCAAATAAAGAGAACTTTCTAATGGTTTTTGGATCATTGCTTTTTAGTTCAACAAGGGTCAAAGCTGGTCTGGTACTGGGGAATGAAATGAAACAGTTTGAATAATGTAAGGCTAAGGAAACATCTGGATTCTGTCATCACAAGTTTGATACGAAAATTATAAACCAAAGATTCTTTGAGATACCTTTGGGAGAAAAAGTAATTGCCAATTAGATTTAAAAATTAAATAAGAATTGTCATGTTAGACAATATACAAACAATGGTGAAGGCTCAAACAGGAGGTGATGAGGCAATAGGTCAGACATGCATCTACAAGAGGAAAGATTCATGTCCAAAAAACAAAGTTCTTTGGATGAATAACGATATTTAATTAAAACAAGGCTTTAAAAAAGCGTTCTATGAAAAGTTTAGGGCTGATGATGTAAAAGGAAATCAAGTTGAACATAGATAGAGGGGGAAATATTGTTAGAAAAAGCACAAGGCGTTGATGTCTGTATCCTGGAATACTGAGATAAGTCAGATAGGGAACAGTGAAAAAAAAAATCAATCTTTCAAACATCCTTCGGCATAGAAGATCTCCAGAAAAGCAGAGTGTTTTTGATGCAACAGCATGTTCGAAAGGGGACCAGGTGACGATAATCCAACTATCATTCGTGGTGGGTTAGCAACTAAGGAATACAGTAAAAACATTGATACTCCCCAAGAAAGACAAACTAAATAGGGTTAGAATGCATTTGCTCAAGGAAAAAGATGTCTCAATAACTTGGAGAAATCAGTTGATTGTATTAATAAAGGAATGCAGTCAATGTAGACTTTTGTTACTTAAGTTAAAATACAGGATATTAAAAGGAGTATGACAGCATGGATAATGCGTTGATTTTTTTTAATCACTCTTGTGATATGGAAGCTCTGGATAGGCCAGCATTCCTTTCCTATCCTTAATTGTCCTTGAGAAGATGGTGCTGAGCTACCTCTTTGAATCATTGCAGTCCATGTGTGTTAGGGCGAGAGTTCCAGAATATGGAGCTTGATGGGAAATTTCCAGATGGTGGTGTTCTCCTTTGTCTGCCACCTTAGATGGAAGTGGTCATAGATTTGGAAGCTGCTGTCTAAGGAACGTTCTTGAGTTCATAAAATGCATCTTGTAGATGGCACACCATGCTGCCACTGTACTCTGGTAGTAGCGGGAATGAATGTTTGTGGATGCGGTGCCAATTAAGCAGACAGCTTAGTCCTGGATGATGTTAAGCTTTTTTTAGTGTTGTTGGAGCTGCAATCATCCAGAAAAGTGGGAAATATGCCATTACGCTTCTGACCTTTAGAAGGTGGACAGGCTTTGGGGAGATGAGTTACTCACCACAGGATTCCTAGCCTCTGACCTGTTCTACCCACTTTCATCTCATTTCTGGAGTTAGCTCTTTTGTTCTAATTTCAACCAAGGCTGTAATGAGGTCAGGAGCTGAGCAATCCTGGTGAAATTCAAACTGAATGTCAATGAGTTTGTTATTGCTGAATGAGTGCTGCTTGATAGTCCTATTGATGACCCCTTCCATCACTTTATTGATGATCAAAAATTGGCTGACAGCATGGTAATTGGCTGGGTTGGATTTGACTTGCTTTTTGTATACAAGTCATACTTGTTCCCAGAAAAAACAATTTTCCATATTGCTGGGTAGATGCCAGTGATGTAGGTGTACAAGAAAAGCTTGGCCAGGGGCATGGCAAATGCTGGTGTGCAGGATTTTAGTACAAGCACCAGAATATTGTCAAGACTCAGCCTTTGCAGTATCCAGTGCCTTTCGCTCTTTCTTGATATCACATTGAGTGAATCGAATTGGCTGACATCTGATATCTGTGATGTTCCGGATCTCTGGAGGAGGCCAAGATGTTAGAAATGTTTCAGTCTTATAATTTGCACTGATGTTCTACCACCACCCCTCCACCTCACTGGGGCCTTCTAGTGAGTTGTTTAATTGTCCCCAACCATTCATGTTGCAGGACTGCAGAGGTTAGACCTGATCCGTGGTTGTGGAGTTGCTTAAGCTCTGTCGTCACTTGCTGCATGCAAGTATTCCTGTGTTGTAGCATCACCAGATTGACACTCATTTTTAGGCATGCCTTCTGCTCCTGGCATGTCCTCTTACATTGATCCCCTGTCTTTTTCATTGTTGTATATTTGAGAATTGAAGCTGGGAAGCAGAGAGGGTTGAAAGTAATGGAACTTTATTTAAAGGGTGGTGTCACTACATGACTGCATCTTACACTGGCAGTTTCCCCGCCCTACCAACCTATGATATCATTTCTGGTGAATACATGAATATATTAATGGTTGCTGCCTAGTGCAGCTACCAAGAAGCAATATTAATAAATAGCATTTCCTCTCCCTTTAAATTGAATGTCCCCAAAAAATCCAATCAAATGTAACATGAACAATAATCAGTAAAAAAAACCCAATAAATCAGACGTTTTGGAGGTCGTCAGTCTCGGAACGATTAACGGCTAACCTGTGGCATCTTGTTCTTTGCGTTGGTTGTAACATCTGCTGTTTTGTCTTTGTACGAACATCATCAGTAGCTGGTTTGACCCACGTTGATATAACTAAAGGTTGACTTTCTGTTGGGTCTACAGGTGAGATGTTGCTTTCCTCAGTTGTGTCTATCATTGCCAGGGTTGCAGGAAGTTTCAGGTCAGGACTATGTACAGTTTGACCCAGATTTTCAGCAAGTTCCGTTTCCAGCAGATTGCTTCTTCTGATCAACAGTTGGTCCACATACCACCTCAAGGTAACATCACCTCTGGTTTGAATGATATTAAGAGACTTCCAAATCCAGGTTCCCAGCATCATTTTGGATGTGGTGCAGCGTCTCCATGACTTGGCGAAAATATAGACCTTGCAGTCTAACCTGTGTATCAGTAAATGAGCAAACATTCGTCTGGGCTGTGCCACAATCATTTTATGTGTGAAACACTTGAAAGATGCAAGTTGATCAAGGATTTTAAATGTGTGTGGCAGTTTGAATGTATGCCCTGTTGAAATACGAGTTTGGATGAGATGCAAAGAAAGAGATGTAATGTTGTGTGAGGACTTGGCAAGGTCCAGCAGTAAATCTGGAACAAGGCAACACTCTATAACACACATGCTTGTGCCATTTATATGGTAAATATTACTGTTGATGGTTACTTTGTCAGATTTCTTGAGTGGTATCACCTGTCCTTGTCTCCTGCTGTTCATAACAGATAGCTTTTAACATTTAAATTTATCTATTATTGTCACAAGTAGGCTTATCTGAAGTTACTGTGAAAGTCCTTTAATCACCACCCTCTGGCATCTGTTTGGGTACACTGAGGGAGAAGTTAGCATGGCCAATGCACCTAATCAACACGTCTTTCGGACTGTGGGAGGAAACTGGAACACCCAGAGGAAAAACATGCAGATAGATATGCAGACTCCACCCAAACAGTGACCAAACCTGGAGTCGAACATGGGTCCCTGACGCTAAGTGGCAGCAATGTTAACCATCGTGCCATCGGCTGCCCACAAAATGATCATTTTGCACTCAGTGTACACGACAAGATTTCCATTGCACCAGTCATGAGGGGTTCGACGCAATGCTGTTTTAATGACTTAGCGAAACATTTATACTAGATTTGCCTTCCCTTGTTCCTTTTCTTCACATTTCTGCCCCAACAATATTGTGCAATGGTTACCAACTATTTAAGATTGGTACTGTAGCGTTTTTTAAAGACTCCTGACACTTGTCCTTTGCAGTCACTTTCCTTCAAATCTGCATCCATTTCAATTTCAACTGCAGACCTTTAAAAGCTGCAGTCACGCTTAATTATCCTCCTTCTCCTTCAGTGAACTCCAATCTCCAGGTGCAAGCATGGCTGAGATGATTTAAATTATCTAACTTTACCAAGTTGTGCATGGTCGAACTTTGCAGCGCACTTGATCTGCTCCTAGCTTCCGTGTGCTGTGACCAGAAAGTCTATCCTGTCATTATTACATCTGTGTGGGAAGGGATTGTTTGTAAAACTTACAGCAGTACACTCAAAAATATGAAGCAGATTAAACAGCATGACAAAAAAGCAATTTTTTGCTGGTTATGCCCAAGGCATTTTCCTTAAGTTTGGCTCATTGCAGAATAGTTCAAAAATGTAACGTTACTAAATGGCTCATAAATAAAAGTTTATGGCAGTCACCATCTGGCTGCACTTGGCAAAAGATGCTTCATTTTTCTGACTACTGCTGGCTATGTGTGACGGATGGTCAACTGTTGCGTTTGAGTGGCCTAGGAAATGAATTCCAAGCCAGAGAATGAGAGCAAGATTAAACCAATGCCTCAGCCATTCATAACAGTCATTAAGGGAGAGAAGTCGTAGGAGGGCTGAGCTGGTTGATCCATTATCAGAAAGGTTTCCACATCTGTGAGCGATCCAGTTTCAGATAACTAACTGAGTAATATGCAGAAGAATGAAAATAAATACATCAAAAGCTTTATTTTATAAAATGAATACGTTAGTGAATGGTAAGCCTGTACCAGTGAATGCATTATATTTTTAGCTTGGGATGTACAGGGTTTTCCTTGTGACTGATAGAAGCTTTAAAAGGGCTGGGATTGTTTTTTTTCAAATAGCAACTTACCACATTGCAATTATGCTGCGCTTGTAAATTATGAGATATGAAATGAAAGCCACTGCAGATTTCAGTAACGAAGTTCCAAACCAATTTCATCAATAATTAATTATCCAGGGACTGCAAAGCACAGAGGTATAGAGTAAAGGATATTAGTCATAGTCACTCACACATATGGATTCAGATACTGGCCACAGATGGTGTGGAAATATGACCTCGTACTAATGGCTGTGTGGGTCATCAAGAAAAATGAGTCAGGGTCCATAGTCACAAAACCAAACTTTACTCAGTAAAGTCAGTTGCAGATATCCACAGCGAGCATGTGGTAGCTGATAAGAAATTCGCAGAAGGCAAATCACTGATGGTACATTTGATACTGCATATTGATGAAAGGGAAGTAGATCTGCACTGCAGCTACCCTTGGATGCATCTAAATTATGATGCCTTATTTTCTGTCACTTCAGTTTTATCCTTGCATAATAATAATGTTAATTAACTGGCAGCAAATTACAATGAATTAAAATATCCTCCAGTTTTGGGCTATATGTTTCCATCTTCCTTAGGAAACACAGATTAATCAACCCATATATTATATATATATGTATCCTGTATAATCATGTAACATTACAAGACAAGCAAAGTCTTGCCAAAGTTGTTCAAAATATTTTTGCAATGTTATTTGAACAATCTTCAGACAGTGACTACAGTCGGGAACTATTGTCATGTTGAGCACAAGAACATGTTGTCAAACTTTGCTCTCTCAGCTAACGTCTTCAGTGACATATAAAGAATTTATTTTACCTCTTCCAAAAAAAAGCACTTGTCGTCAATTCTAAATGCAGGCAATGGCATTAAAATGCAATTGAAA
The DNA here is from genome assembly GCF_965287045.1 of Carcharhinus amblyrhynchos. Taxonomy (NCBI): domain Eukaryota; kingdom Metazoa; phylum Chordata; class Chondrichthyes; order Carcharhiniformes; family Carcharhinidae; genus Carcharhinus; species Carcharhinus amblyrhynchos. Next base: position 92,761,766 of record NC_137324.1, on the reverse strand, counting down.
TTAAACATCAAAACTGTAATAACTTTAATAAGGTCCATGAGACAGAGATGAGAGTAATAGCTCCCTGACTGAGGAAGTTAATGTTATCCAATCCAGAAGCCCTGCAGAGATATGAGATGTAGACGTATACTTTACTACATACTGGTCTGAAGAGTACTAACAATTGTAAATAAATCTTGATTTGATGAAGGGACACTGGTCTTGTGCAAGATGTTTCAAAAACAATTGAAAGAAAAATAATAAAATCTAAAATGAATAAATAAAATAACTTAACAGGATAATAACTATCAATCAGTGTCTGACCACATAAAATGGCGTGAATGTGTTTTCCTTGACCAAATTCCTGATGAAGGGTAGGCCTGATTCTGGCAAAAATGGGAAAGATGTTAAATTAACTACTTACCAGTTAGAGACAGGAAGACACCACGGCAATTTTATCCATCTGATCTCACTCAAATACTGGCAGTCCATTTCTTATCCATTCTGGACTGGAAGAAAGTGAAGAGTCAGAAGGCAAAGATCAGGCAGATTCTAGCTTTCCACCAACTTGCAGTATGTTTTGATGGGCAGGGTATTTGGGAAGGTCTTAAAGTAAGGAAGCGGAGAATTCTGAAGCAGAGGAAGCTTCTACCTTCCTGGTGGGGCATGAGGAAATAACTTTGTCACTAACTAGGACATCCATTGTCCTTCCATCATTTTTCAACCTGCTTCAGCCTGCCACCAATCAGGCCTCTCTTAACACGTCTTTAGAATATCAGTGATATGGTAGGATTCTGATCTGCATCAGTCTTTGCCCTGCCTTTACTTTTTCTCCCCTCATCTACTCTCTTTCCACTTAGATACATGATTTTCCTAAGGCTCTGCTTCTTTAACAGCTTCTAATTTACTGTCCTTAACTGTCTCTTCAGCGTGGATGTCCAATCTTACCAAACATTCGCCCATACATTCTGAGAGCTCTCCACATCTTCGTTAAATGGAGACCTGACTGTTGAAAGATGTCTTTAAAGGATATTAGCATGAGATCACTGGAAGGGAAATTTCTCATGGGATCTAGTCTTGGTTTCACTATTAAGAACATAAGAACATAAGAACATAAGAACATAAGAAATAGGAGCAGGAGTAGGCCATCTGGCCCTTCGAGCCTGCCCCGCCATTCAATAAGATCATGGCTGATCTGTCGTGGCTCAGTTCCACTTTCCCGCCCTCTCCCCATAACCCTCAATCCCCTCTCTTATCAAAAACCCATCAACCCGCTTCTTAAAAATATTTAGCGAGGCAGCCTCCACCACTTCAACGGGCAGAGAATTCCAGAGATTCACCACCCTTTGAGTGAAGAAGTTCCTCCTCAACTCCGTTCTGAACCGCCCCCCCTTTATCTTGAGGCTGTGCCCCCGAGTCCTACTGTCTTTTTTGAGCGGGAAGAGTCTTTCCACCTCTATCCTATCCATCCCATTCATCATCTTATACGTCTCAATGAGATCTCCCCTCATTCTTCTAAACTCTAACGAGTACAAGCCTAGTTTATTCAGCCTCTCCTCATAGCTCAACCCCCTCAACTCCGGTATCAGCCTAGTAAACCTCCTCTGCACTCCCTCCAAGGCCAAAATATCCTTGCGCAGGTGCGGCGCCCAAAACTGCACACAGTACTCCAGCTGCGGCCTCACCAATGCCCTATACAGCTGCAGCAAGACCTCCCTACTTTTATATTCAATCCCCCTCGCTATGAAGGCCAGCATCCCATTCGCCTTCCTGACCACCTGCTGCACCTGCAGGCTGGGTTTTTGCGACTCATGCACAAGGACCCCGAGGTCCCTCTGCACCGTCGCCTGCTGCAGTTTTTCGCCCCGTAAGTAATAGTCCTTCCTACCATTCTTCCTACCAAAGTGGACCACCTCACACTTGCCAACATTAAATTGCTATTGCTTTGAGAAGAGCAAGCACAGACACAATGGACAGGATTTTCCACCGATGGCTATTCTCAACTGTCCAGTCTTAGGTTGGGATTTTCCAGTCCCATGTGCAGAGTGAATTGGTGCAGGCAGGACTCAAAACTCCTGGCCTTAATAAATAAACCTACAACATGTTTACCCAAATCTTTATGAGCAACCAGTATTAGATAATTATAATAACACAACACCTACCAATCTTATTCTACCTTCACCATCCTTTACCTGTCTGAACTTGATTTAACATTGAACAATTTGTCCTTCAACTCTACTCACTTCGTCCAAATAAATGGTGTTGCTTTGGATACCCTCATAGGTGCTAGCTATGCTTAACATTTTGTGGGATATTTGGAACATTGACTTGTTCCAGTCCTACAGAGGACCCTGCTCCCCCATCACTTTCTCTGCTACATTTATGACCATTTCCTGCTCTCACCTTTACCCACAAACTTAATCAACTTTGATGCTAATTTCCATCCTATTTTCTCCTTCATGTCATCCATCTCCAATTCTTCTCTACCACCTTTGACTTCTCTGGCTCAATTTCTGGGGACAAGGTATATCTGTTGCTATTAACGGTAGGCCAACTGATTTCTACTGCTACCATACAGTCATACATTATAGAAGAGGCCATTTGGCATATTGCATCTGCACCAACAGAAACTGCACTAAATCTACATTAATACCATTTTTCAACACTTGGTTCATAGCCTTGTGAGGTTTTCTGTCACTACTACCCTCCTGGATAGTCCATTCCAGACTCCCAACACCTTCTGGGTTAAAACAAATTTCCTCAAATATCCTCTAAACTTCCTGTCCCTCACTTTAAAATCATGCCTCCATGTTATCAACCCTTCAACTGAGGAGAACAGATACTTTCTATCCACCCTGTCCATACACTTCAATCTTAACCGGGTCCTTCCTCCATTTTCTCTGCTCCAAAGAAAACAAACTAAGCCTATCTAGCTCAAATGTTCCATGCCAATATCCTCGTGAATCTCCTCCAGTGCAATCAAATCATTCTGGATGACCAGAACTGGACATAGTATTTAGCCTGGTACTTGTGGTGTAAACAAAATTCTGCACAGCTCCACCATAACCTTCTTACTCTTAGAATCAATGCCACAACTGATAAAGACATGTCCCATGGGCTTTCTTAGCTAACCTGTCCTGCCACCTTGAGGGACCTGTGGACAAGCATCCTCCAGGACTACGCTTCCTCACATCCTGCTTCCTATAAGAATTCCATTATATTCTCCCAGTTTCTCCGGCTCTGTCATATTTGTTCTGATTATGTTACCTTCCTACCTGTGTTTCTTTGATTCCTTTTCCTTTAACTAAGGATTCCCTATCACTGTGGTCAACAGGTTGACCTTGTCAATTAATTTCTCTTTATTCTTTTCCTGTCAGTCTTTTCCTTCCCTCCCAAAACCATGATATGGTTCCCCATATTCTCAACTTCTACCCCATTAGCAATATAAGTGCAAGTCTATCTTCCCAAAATTTACATGCACTTTACATTAGCTTTATTCTTAAACAAGTAAAATTATAAATAAAAATTCCAATACAGGCCTTCACTTACATGGTCGACCAAGTCCTAGTATTAGACATTCCAACTCTGGGAAAAAGATTCTGACAGTCAACCCTATCTATGCCTCTCATAATTTTATAGACTTCTATCAGATCTCCCCTCAGCCACTGCTGTTCCACAGGAAACAATTCTAGTTTATCTAGCCTCTTCTTATAGCTCAGACCCTCTAATCCAGGCAACATTCTGGTGAACAGTTCTGTTGAGTTCCGTTAAAATTGCCTCAGTTAATTCTACCTTCCTCTCTCTTTATGGATCCTGCTGCACCTGCTGAGTATTCCAGTATTTTCTGTTTTTCAATTTGTTATTCAGCATCTGCAGTGTTCTGTTTGCTGTCAGAGGAAATGCACTTCCTCTGACATGTAACATTCTTTGACTTTGTGAGCACAATCATGGGACATCAAATACTCTTGCAACCAGCATACATTTCCCTGCCACGCTGGTCAATGGTTTTAAATTATGCAGACAAAGCAAAGTACTTTACAACTTTCATAACTTAACCGTAGCAATGAAAAGGAATGCAATAAATTGAGTATGAAACTAAATTAGTTAAAGACATATTCTAAAGTATTGAACTATATCTAAAATGGAGAAATAAGAATGTTGTTTTAGTGCATTACCATTCATCAAAAAGGAAATGATGTACTGAATCTAATCAAATTGTTCTCAAACAGATGGGAAAAGGAATCAAATATTACACAGCTGGAGAATCAACAGACTATAATAACTCAAGTCTTTTGATCTAAAACCATTGAGACTGCAATCACCATTGATTCTGATTCAACCTGGTTCATAATCGTCTATGTACGAAGTATTGCCCGAAAGTGATGCACAGAAGAGCATAAATGCAGATGGCACTGATGTATAAAAAGTAAAAGACCCAAATGTAACACGCTTGTCATCAATGAATTAATCATCAGTAACAGAATATAAATGTTTTTAAAATGCCCAGAGGAAGACCGATGAATAATTGGAAATGGGAAAAAAGTCAACTAGTGAACAGAAAAGAATTATAATAAGTAGCAGACACAAAAACATAACTGATACTCTTTGAACTCAGTGGTCCTTACTGTCCACAAATAACACAAACCCTAACTGCCCAGTGTCACAAAAGCAGATTTATCGATCAGCCAGTTGTGACAGGGGAAACATTTTGATAATATTAAAATATCTTTTGCAACTTCTGAATTCTACCTGCGTCAGCCACACATGAAAATAACTAACAATAAAGCACAGCAGAAGCTATCAAACGTATCACAACAATCCACAATGACATTTATTCCTATTCAGTCTGAAACTGTTCACACATCAAACACAGCGGTAATATTGGTGAATATAATTATATCATTACACATCAAAAAGAGAGAGCTTAACCTCAGGAAGCTTTTTAAATGATGTTGCAGATTGACTACAACTGAACGGTTAGCTACCGCAGCACCTGACGGCATTTTAAGCAAAGTTTTAACAGTTAGTGCTAATATTAACAAAGAAGTCATATTATGGTCTGGAACATGATGGATAGTAATGTTTTGCCATCAATGGTAAATATATATTTTTTTATTGGACAGCATTTTGAAAGATTTTGTTTTTTGATTTTGTTAGATGGGCACAAGGTACCTATGTTGCAATTGAATTGTGGAGTGGGACCCAGGTGATGAATAATCTACTATTCTTGTTGCTGTCTGAAGTCCAGGGTATTCAGAGTGGTCGGGTAAAGAGGGAGCTGGTCTAGAAGTTGCATCCATAGGAGAATTTTTAAAATCAATAATAGTGTCACAATCCCAGTTGGTTTTCTAACTGGATGGGAAGATCCCAGAATATAACCCTACACAAAAGACTTTTTTTTAGAATACTTTTTTTTAGAATATGTGCTAGAACAGAGTCACAGGATTGCTAATTAATTTTAACAGTAAGCAAAAATCAAGAAACGGGAAACATTTGATTATGATAAAATACTCCGTTACTCCCACTCCTCTTCATAGAATTTCACAGATTTTAAAATTAATAGAAGCTACATAGTATATCTTAGGCTATAATGGTCTCAGTAACACACAGTCCCTTTAAAGGCACAGGCTGGCTGAGTTCAGACACACACTACACTGAACCAAGTGAATTTCACTGGATTTCCCCTCTAAATGCCACCCACATCACTCTTGTACCATGGACCACTTGTCTCTGGCTTCCACAAAAATGATTTCTAACTCCACTGATAAAAATATACAATTTCAATTTTTCTTTGAAATAATGCTTTCCCTCAGCTGCTTCCATCAAGGCCTCACTTCCAGGTTTTACATCACCCCCTTCAGGATTCTTTTGTCTTCACTGTTACACAATTGTTTTAACTATTGATTCCCAGACTGCATTAAGATGGAACCAAACTTTTGATTTACCTCTGAAGTCTGCTTTCCCACTTTAAATCATAGAATCATAGAACCCTACAGTGCAGAAAGAGGCCCTTCGGCTCATCAAGTCTGCACTGAACACAATCCTACCCAGGCCCTACCCCCATATACTATACCCACTAATCTCTCTAACCTACACATCCCTGGATACTAAGGGGCAATTTCTTAACATGGCCAGTCAACCTAACCGACACATCTTTGGACTGTGGGAGGAAACCAGAGTACCCGCAGGAAACCCACGCAGACACAAGGAGAATGTTCAAACTCCGTACAGACGGTGACCGGAGCCGGGAATCGAACTCAGGACCCTGGAGCTGTGAAGCATCAGTGCTAACCATTGTTCCAACGTGCCGCCCATCAGCTGTGTCTTCAATTCAAAACACTTTGGGAGCAATTCTCCCATCCCACCATGCTAATTCTTTAGCGTGGTGGGCCGGAAGAATTGCGTGTTGGCTGATTCAAAGGATCCACATATACATTCCTGATACGCGTGCATCTCCCAGCACTGTATATCCAGCACTATCGGGACCATGCTGGAACCTGGCAGGAACAGCAGGTCAGTCTTTAAAATCTATTTTAATCACATTATTTAATGTGATTATCAGGCCTGGGACTGAAGTCTCTGGGCCTGATAGCATCTCCCAGCCTGCCAGGACAATTTCACTCCAGTAGCTTCAGAGTAGCGCCCCACTTTCGGGGAAATAGCAGCTCAAATCCGCTGGAGTGAAGGAGGGCAATTGGGGCTACCCAGGGGTTAGGTGGGGGGGTGGGTTGGTGCCCCTTGGGCATGGGCACCCTGGTAGTACCAGCCTGTGTCCCCAGCACTGCTCAAGGGGCAAAGTGCCCATGCCCAGGGGCCACCTTGATACTGTCCTTCAGGCATGGGGCAGTGTCAAGGGGGTGAGGCCTGGGGGCGATTGGTGGGAGTGGGGGTCCAGCTGCCACTCTGGGTTGGGACCTGACAGTACTAGAAAGAAGCCTAAGGGTTGGTCAGGTGGGAGGTCTGCCTCCTGTGGGGTGGAGGGGGGTGCCTCCCAAGGAGGGGATCTGCTGGGGATGGGGGTATAGTCACTGCTGCCGAGGGGGGGGTGGTGTGGTTGGGGCTAGCCTACAAAAGATCGTGGAGGCCACAATCATGCTGTAAGGATGTTGAGAGAGGCAGCACTGCAGGGGTTTCAGGCTAGCCAGTGATTGAGCTGGTCAGCAAAGTGCAGGCTGACAGTTTGGGGCAACTGCGGATGTGTAGAGGCCTGGAACTCAGTGTCTTCAGCGTGAATAGGCCCCGCCCCTGAGCTTTTAATGATATTCACGAATGTGACCTCTGCATTGCACAGAATGTGGGAAATTAGAGTGTGAACTCTCACTGGAAAAAACAATTGCGATTTACACCCGTTTTCCCATGAATTCAACACTTAGAACTTTTTTGCTTTATTTGTTTTCCAGTTGAATTCTCCTAAATAGTACCTTGCTCAACTTCTTGGTCTCTGTTTCCTTAACTTCACTCTTCCTAAGACATTCTTTATGTCCCAATTCCCTGGTTCTCTGGACTTTATCTTATTCTTTGAGAAGTTTGCCTTTTCTGTTGTCAAGATTTTCTTCTGGCGGAGCTGAGAGATGTTCTCTTCCCAGCTTCTTATCTCCAGCTAAAACTAAAATCAGAAAGCCTTCCTACTTTAAAGGTGCGCCCTGATTGCTAAGCAATTACTTTATGCTTCTGCAAGCTTGTTTACATTTCACATCCTAACCTTCTCTAAGCACAACAGAAGTACAATTTGAACTGAGCAAACCCCCACACATATAAACATCTTTGTTGAGCATGAATCTAACTATAGGTTTACCTTTCCTTACACAGAAGTATTACATGAAACTCACTTAAAACTACAGCTGATCTCTAACATTTAACAATACAAATATGAATCCTTTTAAAATGCCTTTGTTTTCCTGACAACAATATTTGCATTTATGTAACACCTTTAACACAATTAAGTGTACCAAGACACTTTAAGGCTGTGTTAAAACAAATGCAATAAATATGTCTAGAAAAATGGAATACAAACCTGTGAGAAGAGAACAGGACAGTGGGAAACATCAGTAGGGCAGAATCGGCCAAATGGTCTTCTGTGTTTTAGACTTGTATTCTCCTATGGAGTTAAGTATAGGCCAGATACAACTGAAATAATAATCTTTTAATTACAGTGATTCAGTGGTTGAACTTGTTCCCTTCTGAGGATGGAGTTACTGTTATTCCAAGGAAGGAGATTAACATTAAAATCTTACTGGTAATTAATAATGAGACCTTTGTTAATTAAGAAATGAAGGGAAAGGACTAAGGCCCAGAGTGCAAGAAGCTCTCAACATTGACAAGATTAAGCTAACAGATAGGATAAAAGAAGGAGCAAGCTTTGGTTTAAAACGTTTGTAAATGCTAGCTGAAGGAAATAAGGTACGGAACTCTTCCAAACAAATTCTCAGTGTTGAATCTGTGTGAAAGCTGGAGTAATTAATGCTTTTTTTTAGTGCGATTTCAGACAAGAATCTCCCACACTCTCTGCATCGTAAAGACCACCGAAGTGAACATTATTAAATTTCAGATGTCGGGAGCTATCCCTGCTGGAGAGGTTGAAATCAGCACTTGAGTGGGCTACTGCGCATGTGTCGATCTGTCAGTGCCTCGATTGGTGCGCATTGACAGCCTCCCTCTTTGCTAGCCAGCTCAATTGTTGGCCAGCCCTCGACCCCACAATGCCAGCCCTCTGCCCCCCTACAACATGATCGCTGGCCCCCCGACCATTTCCAGGCTGAGCCCTGAACCCCCTACTCCCAACCCACCTTGATTTCTCCAGCAACCCCGCCTCCCCCGCCATCTAATTCCCCACTCCCAACAGTTAATCCCAGTAGGCTGACTGACATCCCGGCTGACTCCACCAGCCCCTCAAGTCCGCTCTGATAGCTGGCCTTCCCCCTTCCTCCACTGATCCCAATGCAGTGGGACCTCCCAACACACCAATGGCCTCTAAGCTCTGGCCCTAGGCCCCACCTCAATAGGTCCCATCCCTTGGCACTGCCTGAAGGGATTGCCAATGCATTGGCATTTTGCCCCTTAGGCAGTGTCAGGGGCACAGGCTGGCATTGCCAGGGTGACCATGCCCATGGGCACCACCCTCCTGCCACCTGACCTCCTTTGAGGCCCCGATTGCCCCCCCTTTCACTTCAGTGGGGTCAGGCCACTAGTTCCCCGAAAGTGGGGGGCTAATGTAATCCCTGCTGGAGTGAAACACTGTGGTGGGGAGGGAGAGGTTAGCAGGCATGGTGACTTCAGTCCCGGGTCCAATAATCTTGTTTATTTTGTAGGGAAATGATTGTTAAAATAATTTCTGCGTCTTCCCGCCAATTTCTGATGTGGAACAAATGCTGCCTAAATCTGAAATGGGAGACGCAAGCTCACGCAAACCCCATGAACCAACTACCGCGGGATTCTCCTAGCCTTAAATAATTCGCACAGCAGGACGGGAAAATCACAGCCAGGGAGTTATATAATTTTGAAACCTTCAAAAAGAGTCAAACATGCAATAAATAATTTTCTGATTGCATCTTTGAGAGAATCTGGACTCTCAGACGAAGCAGATCAAAAAGGCAGTCAGATGCCATTGATGATATTGCAGCCATTTAAAATAAAAAAGTTTATTTGTGACATTGTGGATTACTAGAGATATAGAAGACCTGGTTAGGAAGAAACGAGAGGCGTATGTCAGGTCTAAGCAACTGGGAATGGAGACAGCGTTGGAGGAGTACAGAGAGAGTAGGAGGAATCTCAAAAGGGGAGTTAGGAGGGCAAAAAGGGGGCATGAAATGGCTTTGGCAGGTAGGATTAAGGAAAATCCAAAGGCGTTTTACTCCTATGTTAGGAGCAAAAGGGTGGCTAGGGGTAAAATCGGTCCTCTCAGGGACAGAGGAGGGGAATTGTACTTAGAGTCTGAGGGAATGGGGGAGATCCTGAATGAATACTTTGCGTCAGTATTCACAAAGGAGAGGGCTTGATGTCTGGTACGGTCATCGAGGGAGCTGTAGACAAATTGAAGGATCTATCGATTGCAAGGGAAGAAGTGTTAGGGCTTTTAGGTAGCATTAAAACTGATAAATCTCCGGGGCCCGATGGAATTTATCCTAGGCTGGTTAGGGAGGCAAGAGATGAGATTGCTGGGCCTCTGACGCAAATCTTTGTCTCTTCTGTCTTCTTTTTTCTTCTCCACCTGGAGCAGAGATTTGTGCTTATCCTTGATTTTGGATTCACAATAAGCCCAGAGGACTGGAGGATAGCGAACGTGGTACCGTTGTTTAAAAAGGATAGGAGGGATAGCCCGGGTAACTTTCGGCCAGTGAGTTTGACGTCCATGGTAGGCAAGTGGATGGAGAGATTCTTAGGGATAGGATGTATGAACACTTAGAGCGTTGCGATCTGATTAAGGATACGCAGCATGGCTTTGTAAAGGGGAAGTCTTGCCTTACGAATCTGGTAGAATTTTTTGAGAAGGTGACAAAAATGGTCGACGAAGGACGAGGTGTTGATGTCACCTATATGGATTTCAGTAAGGCGTTTGACAAAGTCCCTCATGGTAGGTTTGTAGAAAATATTAAGGCTCATGGGATACGTGGCCAGGTATCTAGATGGGTTGAGAACTGGCTTGCAAAGAGGAGTCAGAGAGTAGTAGTGGAGGGGTCCTTTTCTAGCTGGAGGTCTGTCATTAGTGGTGTGCCGCAGGGCTCAGTACTGGGACCTCTTCTCTTTGTAGTGTATATAAATGACTTGGAAGGGGGAATAAGTGGTGTGATCAGCAAATTTGCTGATGACACCAAGATGGCTGGATTGGCAGGCAGTGAGGAGCAGTGTCTGGCAATACCACGGGATATTGTTGGACTGGTATATTGGGCAGATATATGGCAAATGGCGTTTAATCCGGATAAATGTGAGGTGATGCATTTTGGCCAGAATAATGTAGGGGGGAGTTATATGATAAAGGGTAAGCCCATGAGGAGTATAGAATCGCAGCGAGACCTGGGGGTGCAAGTGCACAAGTCTTTGAAGGTGGCAGTACAAGTGGAGAAGGTTGTGAAGAAAGCCTATGGTATGTTATCCTTCATAGGAAGGGGTATAGGATATAAGAGCTGGAGTTTAATGTTGCAGTTGTATAGAACGTTGGTTAGGCCGCATTTAGAGTACTGCATCCAGTTCTGGTCGCCTTACTACCGGAAGGACGTGGAGACTCTGGAGAGAGTGTAGAGGAGGTTTACCAGGATGTTGCCCGGTATGGAAGGACTGGGTTATGAGGAAACATTGAACAAATTGGGGCTGTTTTCCCTTGAAAGACAGTGACTGAGGGGGGATCTAATAGAGGTATATAAGATTATGAAGGGTATAGATAGAGTAAACAGAGGTAAGCTATTTCCTATGATAGAGACACGTAGGACAAGGGGCCATGGGCTTAAGGTGAGGTGGGAGAGGTATAACATGGATATTAGAGGGAGGTTTTTCACACAGAGGGTAATGGGGGTATGGAATGCTCTGCCAAGTAAGATGGTGGAGGCAAGCACACTAGAGTTGTTTAAGAGTAACTTAGACAGGCACATGAGTGGGTTGGAGATGGGTGGATATAGGAGATTGTTTTAAATAGGGTCCATTAGCATTGGGGCGTCCCTGGTAAGGTAAATGGATATGGTATGATAATAATGTTTTTTCTCTTTTCATTCACAGGTTTTAAGTCGGTCCACCTTGTTGTCCAACGAGGGGCATACACGCGATGGGTCGTACTGGGGCTGCTCTTGGTTGTTCAAGATTGGCCTAGTGCTTCATGTCATTAGTGTGTGCTTAAACTGGACTAGATGCTGGGCAAGACGACAGCTCAGTGACTATCACTGTTTGCTGTGCAGACACATGGATTTGGGCCAGTGTCTGTGGGAGTTTGCGCATTCTCCCCGTGCTTGCGTGGGTTTTCTCCGGGTGCTCCGGTTTCCTCCCACACCCCAAAGATGTGCTATTAGGCTGATTGGCAGTAATAAATTGTCCCTAAATTAGTTCCCCTCAATGTGGATGGCCATAAAACAATAGATAAGGGCATGGGTGGAGGGGGGGGACCGGTAGTGTTAAAATGGCAGCGCGGGCTCGTTGGGCCGAAGGGCCTGTTTCCCGGGTTGTTCTTGTCCTTTGTTCTTTGTACATTCAGGATATGCCAAAATCTCCAATATACTCGGTCAAAGGGCAAAATGACTTGTAAGTAGTGCAAAGCCTGAAAATTACCTTTATAGTTCCATATCACTTGCATTAAATCGAGAACATTTATCCTCCTTTAATTCACACAACAGATCAAAAAAATGGCCTCCTAGCTTCAACATATCCAACTGCCCGGTCATGACTTTAGTCCACCAAACTATAATAATATGCTAATAAAGACAATATGATATCATTGGAAAGTGTGAATGAATCCCTCCTCTTGTATTATTTTAACATGGGAATAGCTGTAACTCTGTTATGTATTATTTTAAATCTGCCAGAAATTAGTCTTGGACCTCATCCATTTTAATAGATTTGTGCCATAGCTTTATACAGATAGGGAAAGAAAACCTGAATCATGGAATGGTAGAAATCAGTGCCATCCAGATCAGAATGGAATTAAACGTTTTCACTAGACAGTGTTGCAGTCTGATTAATAATGAAACTCACAACATTAATTGTTTTCAGTGTAAATTTGAAAGGTGACTCCATTGGTTCACTGTTACCATTCTTCATAAGCTTGTGCTGTTCTTTAAACATCTTCCTTGCTTATTCTCTATAAGCAAATTTAAGAGTCAGCTCGACTTGGGTTGTAGCACTATTTCATTCTAAGCTGTGGCTTTGAACCTCACTTTAGTCCTTAAGCAGAAAAATCTAGTTTGACAGTTTAATGCATGGTTAACAGAATGTTGCATTATTGAAGGTGCCATCTTTTGGCTGAGATGTTAAATCAGGCCCTATTTGCCCATTTAGATGAATGGAAAATATCCCAAAGCACAATTTGAAGGTGCATCAAAAATTATATGTTTTTTGACTTTGTTGGATGGTCACTGGACTTTTATTTTTAGCCACAATACACACAAGGTTATAGTTATGCACTGTAAAGGATTTTAAACTGCAAAGGATTTGTATTGCCTTCTGACCAATATTCATATCCCAGAGCAAGACAGAAAACTGTGCAGTTCCTTAGTATGCATAGTCTAATTATTCACATTATGTTTGAAGAAGACCCATCTAGTGGATAATTCAAAGTGTTGGCATAGATTGTTGAATTAAGCTAACCCATTTCAAACATTTCAGTTTACTGACATCATGGGGAATTAGCTTTGACTGCCAGTTGTATCTGGAGTGAAGATATTGGTCAGGTGACCATGAGGACAGCGCTGATGATTCTGCAAAGTTCCTTTGACAGACACCTCTGTGGCCTGGAGCCTTTGACTGTGGGCTTCACTGGAACCAGCTCAGGAGTCAGGCTGTAGCTATTGGAGAAAAGTAAGCTAAATCAGTGGCTTAGCGTTGGCAGTTTGTCATCTAAAAGGTGAGCAATCATATTTCAAGGATCAGTGTTATGTTGAGAAGCACTGCAGGAGAAAAGCCATTGTTATTTTTATGTACCGAAGGGAAGACTAAAGGTCGTAACTACTGTAACTGTCCTGTCTATATTGAACATTGATCATTCTGCTGTTTAATGCATGTGAAGAAACAGATTATTCAGTGCTTCCTTTTATGTGTTGATTGTGGGACCTTTGACATGCACAATGGAGCTGTTGTGTTTAAAAAAAACTTTTGTTGGAGTAAACCAGAAATTAAAAGATACAAAATGGTTACGTGGCACAAAATGGGCTCTGTAAAAAGACACTAAGATGTGCCGACTTAGGCACAGACATTGCACAATGAGTTAATCCTGTTAGTGTCTAATTATTACAGGAAATAAATCAGACCTTGAGGCCCAGATGATCACCTTGGCTTGAGATAAGGCAGAACCAAGACAATGAGTTTTGTTAACAAGATCAGTCATTGAGAGAAGGGCATAAATGTATAATGATGTGCTAACTGCTAATGTCCATACTTGTCTACCCTATGTATAATGATGTGCTAACTGCTAATGTCTGTATTTGTCCGCTATTTGAAAATGTATAAAAGAAGCTCGGATGCCATTTTAAAGTTGAGAAGGTGACTGTGAGCACTGCAGAGAGCCCAGTGCTTCTCCCAAAGCTTTATCCAATAAACTGCATGTTGAATCACTAAATCTGACTCCGAGTAATGATTTTCCCACAACACTTTCAAAACTCTTCATGACATCCTAAAGTACTTTACCGTAGATTAATTACTGCTGAAGGATAGTCATTTTGTTAAGTAGGGAAATAAGGGGCAGTGTACAGTGTACAAGTTCTTTCCACAAAGAGCTAAATTGTAAACAACCCTATAGGCTAGTTTGGTGGACGTGGTTAAGGGTACATCTCTTCCAGGACACTGGGATAACCACCCTGCTTACAATGGCTGCCACAAATGTTGAGCTGAATGCCTACCATGGTTGTTGAGCTACTCTGCAGGACAGCATTGTGTGCTGTGAGTCTCAGGCATGGCCAGAAACAAGAATGGTGACTGGGATGAGGGGATTGGGGAGATAGTAGCAACATGAAAGTGAATAAGGTTTGATAGGTTTGGAGGGGAGGAAGGATGGCAGAGGCATGAGGGTAAAATGAGTTTGGGAGTTTGGGAGGAGAAATGATGACAGGCAGAGGGAAGATTAGGGTGGGAAAGTTGAAGCTGACATGAAACAACAGAGTGCAGATGAAGAAAGTGGTGGATAGGATTTAGTCTGCATGAAGGGGAGGGATCATGCAGGCTGTAGACTATGAAAGGGGAGGGGAGTTAGTGTGGTACCAAAGGGAAGGATTACACAGGGGCTGATGGAGCAAGGGGGATGTGAAGCAATCTTGTGGTCATTCAGGAAGGAGTTGGAGAGCTGAGTGAAAGTCAGTCATAGTCCTGGGGTCAGGGCCAGGAATGAAAGGCAGTTCTGGGGCTGTATGGGTTATGTGCCAGGGAGTGGAGAGGCCTATGTGCTCAATAGGGACCAGGCACAGCGCAGTGTGCAGGGTATCTTCATAGTCCCACAATCGGTTCTGGGCTGCAGATGGGATGATCATGGTCAAGAGAAGCATCTGATGCCTGGACCAAAGTCTCCAATTAAAGATTTAAAAAATAGGATTTCTTAAATTCAGTCCACAATGGAAGCTGTTCTCCATCTCTTTAACATTGAAGAAGAGTCATAGGGATGTGAAACATTGGTCAGGACTTTACTGGCTCACTCCGCCCATCAATGGGCAGAGTGAGCCGGTTATAATCGTGTGAGATCTGACAGGATTGCGCCTGATTTCTCGATTCTTGCGATCTTACGAGAGCAGAATTTCTGGCAAGGTCAGCCTCTCATCGGAAATGGGCGAGAGGCTGAATAAATATGGTAATGTATTCAATTGTTTATTTGCATGTGTTTAGTGAGCCTGGCCCTCAATTGTCTGGGCTTATTTGCCTTTATGGTCTTGTCAGGACAGGTTCTCTCCAGAGATGAAAACACCTGCTCCGTATGAACGGGGAACAGTTGTGTTGGCCTCACCAGTGGAACAGGAGGCCATCGAGGCCCTCTGGGGATGCCAAAAGCAAGGGAAGATGCCTCTTGAGCAGTGCCAGCCTGGCAATGTCACCCTGGTACTTGGCACTGTCAGCCTGGCACCTTGGTAATGCCTACTGGGCTCCTTGATAGGGCCTGAAGGGGCAGCCCAAACTCTGCATCTTGTTTGGATGGTGGTATGTGGAGGGGGGCATGATCGGTCTAAGCAGCGGCAGGAGCTGGATGTCCTTGCAGTATGGGGCTCACGATCAGCTGCAGGCCCCCACGATTGCTGGGGGGAGGTGTTGGGAGGGGGTAGTTTGTGAGGCTGCCTGGGGTTTGACAACTGCTGTTACATGTGCAAAACCAGAGGCCTACACATGCGCAATAGTCCTCTTTGCAGACTGGCCGACGAGTTAAGTCCAGCCCACTACCTGCAGCAACTAGAAACAGTCGACCATTATTTTCAATGTCTAAGTCCAATAGATTGGGTGCAAAAACTCACCCTAAAAACAGATTAGAAACTCTCCCATTTATCCATGCTAGCTGGATACTTAGAATCATTCTCGTAAAATTCCACTCATTACCTATCTCCACAGATGCTGCCAGACCAAATAAGTTTTTCTTTTTTTGTTTCTCCAAAGTGACCCCGACCCTTCACATGGAAAGTTTGAAGCACTTGCATGTTGGAGGCATGAGATCAGACAGAATGTGGACGGAAGGCTGTTGACTTCCTCTCTCAATTGTGCCTGATCCTCTGCTACCTGTCTTTCATCCCCAGCATGTTTGTGACAGCTGCTTCCAGAGCTCATCTTCTGACTCTGATTTTGACTCAGCGAGTGGCTGTTCTCCAGCAGTCCTCCGAGTGCCAGAGAACTGAGCTGTCACTGCCTCCACATGCTGCAGAAATGTACCCATAAGACCATTCCCCAAAATATCACCATGACTCTAATCTTGCTCGATGGTAACAGAATTAACACATTTGATGGATAAGCTAATTAAAAAATACTACTGAAATATTTAATGCCAAAATCAGAAAGCACAGGAGCTTAAAATTCTTTGGAAATCAGTGAACCTGACATGCAGTTGGTTTTTCAAATAGAAAATATACTTTTCAACGTCTTTAAGTTTGATAAAGAACTAGAAATAAGTTGTTTTTCTCAAACGCTTTACACAATGGAAGCTGCTTTCCCTTCAGCTGAAATCTACTTTTAAATCACACCCATTGTTGGAAGTTGCTAGTCAGCCATCTTTGGATACATGGGGTTGAATTCTTTTAAGAATTCCCCTTGTTTTGAGTCAAAGACACATCATAAGCTGAAGAAATTATACTGGATCATATGTATAATTATCTTTAATCAATATTTGTTCCCACATCCAAAATGTTTATTGTGGTGAATTCAAATTTTGTATGTTATCTTAAACTTTATTGACATGTTATGAATTTCTTTAGTTACCATATACTATTATATACTCCTCATTTATAACCTGCAATCTATAGTATAATCAATTAACATTCATTAAAAAAGTACAACAGAATTGTAATCTCACATTTATATTCTCATGAGCCCACATATTATAATAACAATTCTAGAATTCTAAGTTCAAATTTTAAGAGCTGATACTGGGAAATTCCAGAAGGGCTTATTCGGTTATAATACATATTCAACTTAAGATAACTTAGCCAGGTTGGAAACTTCTGGGAAAGTGGGCTGTTTTATTTCAGGACCCAACTGATCAAGCTGACTTTATTCCTTTAATGATTGGAAATTTATTTCAGCTGAGGTTCTAAGCTACCAATAAGTCTGGGGAATATGTTTTCCTTGCTGGCACTGGAGAGGAGAGGGGGCAGTGGTAAGATAGAAGCATTAACCTTATGACCTACCAGGGGTGTGTGTCTCTCCACTGGTGGAAAGTGCAGGCGAGTGCTGTGATGGGCTCTTCTTCAAATGGCTCCTCAGTATCCTTCTCTGAACTGGCCTGTTAGTGAGAGGTTATGTTGCCCGAGTTGGTCTGTGTGGACTTGCTGATGCTTTTAAGAGCGTGAAGATAGATTTTGTTCATGAGCAGGCCAAATACGATATTTCAGAATGAGATCAACTCATGGAGGGCTCATCTGTACTGTCTTGTTAGTAGGACTCATCTCGCCTTCCCCATAGGAACTATGTCTGTCCTTATCTGCTGACCCGGGAGTATTTTCCTCAAACTTGTAGAGGTCTGGATGTTCACTGTGCCCCTCTAGTCTGGGAATCTCTACCCTTTTTTTTGTCAAGCTTGGCCTGCATGGAAATAAAGCAACAGTATGTGATGAGTAGGAATGGTACAAAGTTGGGAAGTGTGCATTTCTGGTTTTTTTTATTTGTTTGTGGGATATGGGCATCACTAGTTAGCCAGTGTTTATTGCCCATCCCTTCTTGCCCTTAGACGGCAGTTGAGAGTTAACCACATTGCTGTGGCTCTGGAGTCACACGTAGGTCAGTCCAGGTGAGGATGGCAGATTTCCTTCCGTAAAGGACATTAGCGAACCAAATGGGTTTTTCTTGACAATTGACAATGTTTTCATGGTCATCAGTAGGTTTTTACTTCCAGATTTTTTTAAATTGAATTTAAATTCCACCATCTGTCATGGCAGGATTCGAACCCGGATTCCCAGAACATTTATTGAATTTTTGGATTAATAGTCTAGTGATAATACCACTCGGCTATCACTTCCCCTGTGTGTACTGAGCCATCCTCAATAAGGGCTGAAAACAGTGCAGGATGATAGATGAGATTCTGGTGAATGGGCTGAAATTTCCCACATCAGTATTTTGTGAGATCCCTCAGAGTGACGCTCTGAGTGCATAATGCCATGCCATTATAAGTGTATGCATTTGGAGTAAGCTGACTGTTGAATTGCACTGACAGTGCAGATGAGAACATTCATCCCCTTCCTGTACCAGATGGCATTTCTCTGATGCGTGCCTGTGGAACTGACATCCCTCACAAATGCTACCCAAGCCTGCAAGGAGATGTTTGTCGAACTTCTGGAACCATCCCTTGGGTAGAGGATATCCCAATGGTGGTGTACACCATGAATAAGAGCTTCAAGGGAGCCATTGCTGCCATACTTGGTATCTGGAGCAAAATATTTTGACTGTTGTTTCCAATTCAAGGAGGGTGCAAAAAATTGGGAAAATGTAGCAAGAACAGTGTTTGAGGGAATAGCTCATTATTACATGCTGATTTAACACCAATTTGGTGGTAGATGTGACAGATACCTATTGCTTCACACACCCTTTAAGTGAATGTGAGTGACATAAAAGAACTAAAAAATGCAATTATTAGCATGAAAAGTTAACACAAGCAATCGGCAGACCCGCTGAAGTTAAGTAACCTGGGCTCAATGACCTATTATGTTTGGAAAAATATTTAGAAACTACCCAATTTGAAGAAAAGTGTTATAATAAGCAATGTTGTTCAATGTTTTTATACTTCTACATACAGCTACAAGTGCTGATTATCTTACATTTGTAGAATAAATCATTTATGCTTGAACAATTTAATCAAAAGACATTTTTTATGTGAACATAGCTCGTATCCCTCATTGTAAGGCCAGCACAAAAAAGTAGAAAACAGCACATCTCTTGGAAGCACAATTTTGAATGAATATATCTTCATTAATATGAGAAAGATACCAAGGGTCTGCATAAATAGGTGCATTAAAAACAAATGGTGAGGCTTGGAAGGAGAGAATTACAGTTTGTTAATGAAATGGGTCTCTGAGGAAGTTATTAGAATGGAGAAAGGGATGCTTTGAGACAGACACTTAGGAAGGGCGCTTCACATAATGAAGAACCTTGAAAACCCAGCACCCAGTGGTCTGGAAAGAGAGAGATGATGGACAAAAGGCTGTTGATAGAGAGTTGGAGTATTTTGGAATTAACATGGGGATGGAGATATTGCAAAGTTAGGGTGAAGAAAGACCATGAAAGGATTTATAAAAACACAATGTTGCATGTAATGCACTGGAAGAGGGGGAACAGTTTTGGTCAGTGAGAAAGGAAACATGGGCAGATGAAAATGGTGAGGGACATGTAGAAGAGTTCGACTAATTTGAATGATAGGAGAATAGAACAGTTGGTGCTGTGTGATGATCAGGTTGGCATTGTATAATTGTCTATTTGATGCTGCAACTGCTTTTCTTAAAATACTGTATTCGGAATTTTTGGGGGACAGTTCTTTAAAAGGCAGTTTTTTTGGCTGGAATCGAAGCCATTAAAGGGTGGCAAGGCTCTTGTGAGCTCTGCAATGATCCACAAAATTTTGTACGTGGATGCTTACAATCAAAAAAACAGTGTTTGCTTTACCAGTGTGCTTTGGAATAGCAAATGCAACTTTGGTCTACTGAAAAAGAATGAATTTCTTGCTCACTAAAAAAGTGACAGACTACAAAATAGATTCAAAGTGACATAATGTTATTAAACGAATGAATGTGTGAGGAATTTTCTATGGAACTTTTATTTATTATTTGTGATTCATGTAATTCTACATATTACCTGCCCATTTGTCCTGTGCTGCAGTGTTACTCCAGCTGAGACAGTGCGACTACAAGCTGTGATGGATCTGCTTCATGCTCTGTGCTGGCATCATTGGTGCCTAATTGTTTCTTTTAATGCAATAGGACATAACTTCAACATTGGTGATTCCAGTTTACTGTTAAGAAATGGGCCCAATGATGCCAAATTTAGCAAAGCTTCAGTCTGCATTTTATTTTTCAAGGTTTATCAGAAATGAGCACCATCCTTATTTAATAAGAACAGGAGTGTGACTTCAGAAAAAAGTCTGAGAGTTGGGCGGCTGAAGGAATCTCAATCTGTTTTTCTTTCTCAGAATCTAATTTTGGTTGTATTTAACATCGAACTGAAAATTGTGGTTTGAATTCTAAATTTTATCAAGGCTTAAACAAGCACACACAAGCTCTCCACTGGAGAGCAGTTGAAGTTAGTTAATAAAAGAAATTATTAAACTGTTTTTTTCTGTACCTGTAGCTTAGCTAATTTCAGATCACATAAACACAGGCTTCTCAATGTATCTTAATACTGGAGGGTGACTTTGAACGAGAGTGCTAAGAGTTGGGCGAGTGAGGGAGTTGGACGAGTGAGGGAGTTGGACGAGTGAGGGAGTTGGATGGATGAGACAGTTAAGTGAAGAAAATATATGAGGTGCTCATTTGCGTTTCTAACTTGGCTATTACTCTACAACAGGGTAAGCTAGCTGTTCAGTGAGTATCTGGTAACATCTGATAAGTGGTTAATGACCAATCTATGCCTAAAGTTTAAAATAGTGTACAAGCTGGTGGTAAGCATGTTGGAATGAGAGTCGGACTGCAGGGTTGTTGAGCTGACTGGTCATGGCACCATGTTATAGGAAGCTATTCAAAAGTGGGGTGATCGAAAAGGGATGTAGTTGTTGTGAAGGGGGATTGACAATATTCTCTGCAGCAAAGAGCAAGAGTTCAGAAGGCTGTGTTGTCTGCTCAGTGACAAGGCTTGAGACATTTGTTCAGGGATGGGGAGGAAATTGCAGCGGGTGGGGAGGACCCCCTAAGAATGGGTTTGTCACCTATGTCCCTTTTTCCACCTATGTTAAAAGCAGAATTGGATGGGTTTGAGGCATGTTGAATTTGCAGTTGAGATTTTTAAATCTTACAACCCACCCAATGTACAATGACCCCCAAACTGTCTTCAACTGGGCTCGGATTGATTCAAGGATGGCTGATGATGCTTTGTGCAGTGATGATTGTTCTTCTGTGATTCTGAAGACCATCGGCTTCATCATTCTCTGAGAAGAAAGCAGATGGAACATTATTAGTACCTGTGCAAACTTATCCATTGGGCATTGCATTCTCATTACATTAAGTGTGAAGCACTTGAGTACAATTAATGTGTATGGAAATGTTATAATAACATAAGGTGCAAACGTACAATATATGATTGCCATACTACATACCAGGTGGTTCATGGTCCTTTTCAACCTCCTGAGGACCAGTGCCTTTCAAAACTTCTCTACCTATTAATTGCCCTGCATGCTGTTATGTGCAGTTAATGATTTCTCCTGGGAAGGCCCTCCACCTGTTTCACTTATTGGCCTGTTGTTCAATGGAAATTTGACATTTTAATATTGTGAATTTATAAGGAGGACAAAATCTATCACTTCTCATTAGAATAGCAATTTTGACTGCGGGAACATTTTGTTTTCACTTAACTCATTTAACAAGTCAGAGTAAAAACATTGGCATTATAAACTTTCTCTGCTCCTATTAATACGGGGTCATGTAATATTAATTAATGGAACAACTTCCTTAATTCACTTATACATGTGACATCCAAGATTCAAAAGCATTCCTTGTCTATGTTAAATCTCTCTATATAATAAGATGACATTTTGCCTTAAACTTCTTGATCTTACCCAAATTCTTAGGGTGTCATGTCTTTTTTTGGGAAGATTTGATTTGATGCAGCTCACATGACAAGAAACTTGAACCAATTTAGGGCTGCACTTCTTTTGCATATAACCAGAAAATGCAGATCCAATCGATTGGGAGGGTTGCCTGGAACTTTGATAGCACCACTTGGAACTAAGGCAGAAACAATGTGTTTTGTGGAGAATGGGGGAAAGGGTGTGATGGCTGAGGGACAGCAATTGTGGGCGAATGATAGAAGATTTTTGTGAGGGTAAGAACCGCATTCTTGTTCCCTTGAGCCTATCCAATGGTATAATTATACTTTTCTGAATGGCCAACAACAGTTGCTCATAAGTCTACAAGTGTAGACACTCAATATTCAGAGCAGAACATGCATAGCACATGCTTCAATCACTGGTACCTCAAAATTGTAATTGTTTTTGTCCATGAAAACTAATGAATACACTATTGTTTCAGGCAGGAGCTACCTATGTGAAGGTCCCAAGGAAAGCATCTGTAAGCATTTTGGGAGTAGAAATGGAGTAGTAAGTGTTCTCCTATGATTTTTGGAATGTAATGGCCCATCTTCAGCAGGTAGAGGCCCTCAAGATGGGAGCCCCATAATGGTCAACTTTAGAATAACCCAAATGGTAGCGGCCTGTCACACTCTTTGAGTTCATTCTGTGTTTAAAACCACAACTCCTCCACCCTCAGAACTCATTTAAGTGTGTTATTTTTCATTATATAATGGCAATTAACCTTTTAGTCAAAAAGAAATGATAGAAAAAGTCCTTCTAATGGGAGGTTTTGAAGGAATAAATGAATGTATTTTGAATTACTATATGTGGATGTTTCAGATATGTTCCACTAGGGCCTTATGTGAATTGCATTGTGCTACTTCTAAGTTCTTGTTTTCAGATATTCCACTGGTATCACAGGCCATTGTTGCAGGGTATGTCAAATGATGCCAGAAATGATTACTGTAGAGTGAATAAATCCAGGAAATGGCTAGTGTAATGTGTATTCAAATCTGCGAGGCTGTGCCTGGGATCTCAAGATTACATATTGAGAGAATAGTATCTTTTCCAGTTTGTGAATGAAAGTGCCATTGGGGGTTGAGACATGAATAGCCAGAAGAGAAGTCAATTATGCCTCATGCTTGAGGGAATCCTGACAAACAGTGGGATTGTTGATGTCTTTCTTGCTTCTGGATGATTTCCACGTGAAAAGCCAGGCCTGGGAAACAATGCATCAGTTACCTTCTTGGTGCAATTGTGGACTGAAGGTTTGGGATGTGCGATAGAGGTCTCTTACACTGCCTGAAAGTAGCCTGCCGCTTTAGAGTTTAAAGTAACGGCAGTCTTGATAACTACTGATTCCATTAGTTGGGCTCCAAATCTGAATGCAGGAGTGTGCATTGTTCAGTGAAGTCTTTTTTTGTGACTGTTACGTCAGGTTCCTTCAGACAGCTGTAGATAGTAAGTGCTTACCCTATGTTTATAAATTTAATCGTAAGGACATATCAATGGAGCATCTACATCTTCCATGGTTGTATGTGCCAGGAACTCACTGGAGTGCAATGAAGACCCAGGGTCCTTGATCCTGGACCTTCCTCTTACAATGATAATCCTATAAAGAACAACGAGAACATTTGTCCTCACACAGCCATCCCAGTAACATCTTCACCATGTTTTCAGTCATTCCAATGCACTCCAAGAAAAACATGACAAAGAAATCACTGGAATAGGTACATTTTTTTTTGGATTAATATTGGTTCTCATTAATGTTTCTGAGCAGACCCAAAAAGAGACTTTTACCTCAATTAGCAGCAGAATTAGTACAGAAACGTTGGCCTCCTGGTATGTAAACTATTTCAATCTATCAACCTAATTCTGATCATGTAAAATAGTTCTGATATTTCTGTTTTAGAGTCATTTTTGTTTATTATATGTGTTTAGTTACCCAGGAAACAATATCTTAAATATGTTAATGGCATCAAATAAGGAAAGTTAGTAGAATCTGCTGGATGGACAGGTAGGCAGTCAATATAATTCAATCCAAACAAACATGAGTTAATATATTTTGGAAATAAATATAGAAAAAAAAACCAGAATATACCAAATATGGTGAGTTTCCTGTACAATTTTATGGGCTGAGTGGTATGTTTCTGTACCATAAACTTCTATGTTTTTAATTGAATGTCGATGACTTGTGGTGAAAACTCAAAATAAATTGCTCGGATTAAGCACATTGTTGAAGCTAACCATAATCCACTTTGGAGTTTTGCCAAATCAATCCCTGCAGCACAGAATTAGAATAACAAATTAGTAATAGAGCCAAACACCATAAATTCATGCAAGGTATCAAGTTAGAAAGGAAAAATGATAAAGAGATTTGGTGCACTTGCCATAAATTATTTGAACACTTAAAATAAATAACCAGTAATATTAATAGCCCCTCATTTTTTCATTGCTGGTATGGATGTTTGACCCCAGCATCATTAATGCCTGACTGCAAAGAGATATCTTTACCCGAATTTAAGCCAGTTAACTATTTTATTCGTGCGTGGCATCTATTAGTAGAAAGAGAAAAAGGAATAGATAAACTTGTGCTAATGCTGGGACTACAATCCAACCAGAATATTAAGTTATGTTTTGCTTATATAACAATAATTATTGCACTTCAAATATTTTCACTGTATGAAAAGCCTTGAGATGGTTTACCAAAGTGATTGATGTAATTCATAAACATCACCAAAAGCCTCGATTTTTACTTAGTTTTTAATTTAAAAGTTTATTTATTAGTGTCACAAATGGACTTACATTAACACTGCAATGAAGTTACTGTGAAAATCCCCTTGTCACCACACTCTGGTGCCTGCTTGGTTTCACTGAGGAAGAACTTAGCATGGCCAATGCACCTAACCAACACATCTTTCAGACTGTGGAAGGAAACTGGAGCATCCAAAGGAAACCCATGCAGACACGTGGAGAATGTGCAGGCTCTGCACAGACAGTGACTCAAGCTGGAAATGGAACCTGGGTCCTTGGTGCTGTGAGGTAACATTACTAACCATTGTGCCAACCTATAGATGGGGATTGAGGCAGTTAATAAACCATTCTAATCACAGCAGAATGAGATTTTTAATTCATATGCTCCATTTGCATGACTTTGGTCAGTTTTCTTCCTTGAAGCTGGCACAGAGCTCCTGACCAGCAGGTGAGAGTATAATGTTGGATAACACAAGGCTGCCACTGGGGTCCAAAGGAATGGCCCCTGACACTCAGGTAAGCTGCAGAGCTCAAGTTTTCAGGAGGGACGCGATTCAAGGATTGGGAGCCTGGACCATGGAGACCTAAGTTTTCCTTGCAGAGCCAAGAAGAGCAAGAGTGCAAAGGAAAATAAAGTTTAAAAGGACTTATAGAAAAGCAAAATATTGCAGAGGTTGAAATCTGAAATAAAAATAGAAAATGCTCAAAAACTTCAGGTAGCTGTGGAGAGAAACAGAGTAAACTAAAGATTTAATGATTCTAACACTTTCTGATTTAAATTTTATATTACTAACTAAATATAAGTGAAAGACTTACCTTTCGAGGTCTTATTTGGCCTCGATTTCGCTTTCTGAAAAGTGTACCTAGTAGGAAACATTGCCATTTTACTGCTCAGATTCAAGGTTAAAACAATAGCAGGGCTCTGACTATGTCATTGCAGACCAATCTGGATATTTAGACAAGAAATCAGATGGTTTCCGAACTCTCTCACCTAATGAAAAGTGCAGATTAAAATAATGGACAAAAGCAAATTACTGTGGATGCTGGAATCTGAAACCAAAAGAGAAAATGCTGGAAAATCTCAGCAGGTCTGGCAGCATCTGGAAGGAGAAAAATGAGCTGGTGTTTTGAGTCCTGATGATTCTTTGTCAAAGCTCAAAATAGTACCTGGCAAGATCCACATAGATGTCAGTGGATTGCATCTTTCAGGCAGTTTTAGCTAATCCCACCCTCGTTGCCAATTTCCAGTTTTAGCAAGATGGACCCAGTTAAAATCACCTTCAAAAGCCCAAAATTTAGCTGAAGAATTTGAGACAACTGTTATAATTTACATTGGGTTTCAACTTCTGATTATTTTTGGTCAGTTTTTTCTCGGCTGCCAGTCATTTCCATGTCCGTGATGTTGAATGGTGTTTACATGAGAGGATTAATGAATGCAACATTACTTCTGTTACAAATAGCAAGCACTTGTACCATAGCCAATTTCATTATTCATCAGACAATTAACACACAAAGGATGGTTAAGTAGCACATGCTGCTGCCTCAGGTACAATTTAGCAGTGGATGGCTATTTTTAGTGAACCACACATTAAAATTAGTTAAGAGACTTAAGAATGTACAAATGAAGAAGCCACTCAGATCATTCACTTCTTGTCATAATTTAAATTCTCTCTCAGGCTAACATTGCCATTTTTCATTTTCCAATCCCTCTGCACCAAACACACAATTACCATTTCTCAAGGTAAAGTTAAGCTTTAAAAATATACAAACATATTTTTCCAGCTCAGTGAAGAATCATAAAATCTCTACAGTGCAGACGGAGGCCATTCGGCCCAATGAACTTGTATTGCCAATGATCCCACTTAGGCCCTATCACCATTACAATGTATCTACTCTACTAGTACCCCTGACACCAAGGGGCAATTTAGCATGGCCAATCTACCTAACCTGCATACCTTTGGACTGTGGGAGGAAACCCGAGCACCCAGAGGAAACCTACTCTGGTACGGGGAGAATATGCAAACTCCACACAGACAGTAACCCGAGGCTGGAATTGAACCCAGGTCCCTGGCACTGTGAGGTAGCAACTTGCTTGAACAAAATGAGGTTCAAATGCTTCTAAGATGGACTGCAGCTTGCATCCAGACAGAATACAAACACACATGCCCAAGGAAGCAATCTAGAATTTTTTAGAATTTCAAATTCTCTATCCCCCTATGTTTGAATTACAATTAGCTTGATTGGTGTCAACCTGTTGAGTTCAATCCTGGTGCTTCATTAATTTGGATATAAAAATTCAGCTTTACTGTGGAGCATGCATCAATATTTTGAGTAAAATTTTAAATTAGTGATGATATGCATAATGTCATATTTTTTCCCCAACAGTATTAATCATTTAAGTAAGTAGCTGTGTCAATGTGCTAATTTGGGTAAATTGTGTTAGTTTGCACTTATTTTATCAGCGTAACCTGGATGAAATCACAAGAACACAAGAAATAAGAGCCAGACCACGTGGCCTTGTCAAGCATGCTCTACCATGCAATACCATCAGGACTGATCTTGAGCTTCACTTTCCAGTCTTCCCCCATATCCCTTAATTCCCTATCAATGCCAGTCTTACATGTATTCAATGATGGAGCATTCACAACTCTCTGGAGTAGTGAATTCCAAAGATTCACAACCCATTGAGTAAAGAGAATTCTCATCATCTCAATTCTAAATGATTATCACCTTATCCTGAGAATGTGTCCCCATGTGTTAAATTTCCCAAAACAATCTCTCAGTATCCCCTGTCGTAATATTCAGATCTTGTAGGTTTCAGTGAGATCAGCTGACATTGTCACGGACAAACTAAGAAGAATACCAGAAAAGATCCTCAACAGTCACCAAGTTATGCACACGGTACTTTGTGGCAATATCGCAAGAAACAAACCCAGAGTACAGGCTGGTTGTCTCCTCTGGAGAATGAGACATAATTCCACCATTATGAAAGAAACTTGTACAAAACCATCTGCACAAAGGTCACTATGGTATGGTGAGGATGAAGGAGATAGCTAGAATCTATTTTTGATGGCCAGGGCTCAATACCAAAGGTGAGGATGTGTTCATCTTGTGCAAAGGTTCACAAATTGCCATGACTTAGCACATTACATCCATGGAAATGGCCAAAAGGGCCATAGCAAAGAGTGCATATAGATTATGCAGGACCATTTGAAGGACGTAAGTTTCTCACTGTGATCAACATGCACTTGAAATGGCCTAAAGTCGCCATATGAAGACAACATCCTTGGAGCAAAGAAAAGAGGGATTTTCAGAAGATTTGGTTATCTTGAACAATTTGCAAGTTTTGCCAAAATTCATTAACTATTTAAAGGAGAATGGGAATCAACATATCTAATTTTCTCCTTATCATCATGCCACTGGGAGGGCAGAATGGCTTTTTTAGATGATGAAACATTCATTGAAGGTAATTAGAGAGCAACGTTCATTATCTAAATCATTGAGCCAATTCCTGATGACGTACAAGAATACTACACATTTGACAATCCAAAGCTCTCCAGCATTGCTCACGATAAAATGTTAATTACATTTATAAAACAAAAATTTTTGTGAAGAAACAGCAAGGTTAGGATATACAATGTGAGAACAGGGCTAAATGTGTGTTTTCAGAAAGGTCAAGAAGTATTGGCAATGAACTATATCACCAGTAAGAAGTGGATACCTGCCATTTTCTTAGCACAGATAGGACTGGTCTCCAACACCATACAAACCCGAGATGATGTAGTATGGAAAGACATGTAGACCAAATTTTGGCAATACGAACCAATTTGCCAGAGACAGAATCAACTGCGAGTCTGCAACTAGCGTGCCAAGTGAACACCTGGACATACTTGGAAACTTGACAATACCCAAAACAATTCGGAAAGACAGCACCTCAGTTGAGAACACTCCAGTACTGTGCCAATCTCAGGTGAAGACAATCATACATGATGCCCAAACTTAATCAAAAAAAGATGTTGCAATCAATACAAAAAAAGCAGGTGCTTGCAGCTCGCCAACAACCACCCAGAAACCAACCTCCTCTGACACGTCTAACCTATTGACTGTTGTGTTTATTAATTGCTCGTATTGAGAATTTTGGTTGTTAATGTTATAGCGTGTTTCATTGCAGGAACCTCTGATGTAAATGGGAGGAAAGTGTTGTGAATTCATATTTTTCCTAGTTGGAACAGGGCATTTTAAGAGACCGATCACATGAAGTCCTAATGCCATCATTTGCTGTTTGCATGGACAAATGGGCAGTTTATCTTAATAATCTGTAGATTAAACACTTTTCCAATAAAGTTCTTGTGAGCGAATGTGCTTCAGCTGATCCAAAACAGTAATTTGGTCATGTCCCTTGCAAGTGTGTTCACACTCTGAAACCCAGAAAAACTTGCTGCTACCATTGACCTTCCTACATCTTTATCCCCAAGAGGTTCCATCATATGCATGCCCAGACTCGCCAAGATTTCATCAGGATAAAGTATCAAATATTTCTGTCACAGTAACTACAGCCAGTGTCCTGAGATTCCCAGTGGATTTGTGTTATCTTCTCCTCTTGGAGAGAAGCAATTAAGTTTAAGCTGAGCTTTATATAACACTTGGGTACATCTGATTATTTAATGGCAGAAAGCAAGGAAGGTCAGGTCTGGTGAGTTACAGAACCTTGCCCATGAGGGCAAGATTGCACACATTTTGAGGCGAGGCACGCTTACAGATAACAGGTGACAGATCAGTGGATAAGAGAAAGGAGTTGTGCATCCAAGTATAGCCCTGCAATACCATGTGGATAACGAATGAAAGAATGCCATGGAAATAAAGAAATTGATCAGTGGAGGAGGAGCTAACAGCTTACCTTGGCCAAGTGAGATTGTTAAATTTTGTTTTGTTGTTCAAGTAAGTCTTGTATTCAAGAAGGTGTCACCCCCACACCTTTTCACAGAGTGCATGCCTCATCTTTGACAGGTTTGCAGTCCCTGACCCAAACAGTCAATCCCTCCTGTTCTACTGGGTGAATATCCAATATTTCTGATATTTAATATTTCTACTGTAAGGATTTCCTAATATTGGTTTTACCCATGCTACAATGCTTGTTGCACCTTTTCCTTTAATTAGCAGTATTGCTATTGCACCAGGCCTCTGCTAAACTTGGCATTTACAGCACGGGTCAACTGGGCAACATCATAATGAGCAAAAGTGTCACCCTGTCTCACCTCCAGCAATACAACAAGACTGTCAGGATTTCAGACTTAGTTTTAAAAAAAATCACGTTAATCATGTTATTGAAAGGCATGGTTTCATGGATCTACCTCAGAAAATAAAAGTTCTAATAGAATTATTTTCTTTTTAATTATCAATTAATACACTAATCAAAAACCATAAACTTTTACTTTAATTACAAGTCTTTCCAAATACTTTCTGAAAACACATTTACCAATCAATTATCCTCAGCAGCTACTCTGTTGTGTTCCCAAAGAATGTTAATAAATGTATTAGTGATGACCACAATGATTTGATTTTTTGATTTGTCTGAATTCTTAATAAATTTGCTTCAATTGCCACATTTATTAAAGGCTCCAATAACATATTTATCTTAAATGTCAATTTAATGGGCCATATAATTTTCTTAAATCACACATTAGACAATTTCTAATGATTAAAATAGTTGTGATACTATTTAGTCCTCTGACACTGCTACTGTGCCCAGTTAATTGTGAAAAAATGCAGAACTTAATTATATGTTGATTACATACCAATGGATCTTCCATTGCATTGCTTAGGGCAAATTGGATATTGCACTATTTATAAGAACATGAGTCTTAAATGATGTAGTGAACTAGTCTGCAGCTCAACTAAAGCCAAGAAATTGAATTGATGTTAGTAAACAGATCATCAGGTCAATCCGCATTTAATTGTTTGGTGAAAGAATAGTACAGGATGATGCCAATCAAAGTTTAATTCTTCCACATTCTGCAAGTCAGAAACAGGGATGAGGTTTAAGGTTATCTTTTTATCATTCATTCAGAGTCTTGTGTTAACATATTTTCAGATTGTTCCTCTATATTTAAGGGAGTCAAAAATCCACGACCTTTCCGGTTCACGCTAAGTCTGGTGAGAATGTTGCAAACCAGGTTGTGGCTTTCTCCATCGTCTTTCTTGAAACCTTGTTTATGCCTGAAAGTCAGCCAGCATCAAACATGTTACCCCACATCAGAGGTTAGGGCCAGGGTTTATTCATTCATTTCCTCATGCCAGGTGTCTCTTTCTTGCCAGCCCAGCTGAACAGCGGGCAACAAGCAATACACCCAAGCAAAAGGGGAGCCATCTGCAGTCCTCACAATGACAATTCTATTCATAGAATCCTTACAGCACAGAAGAGGCCATTCAGCTCATTGAGTCTGCACTGACTCTCTGACAGACCATCTTACCCAGGCCCTATCCCCTGCTTTGTCCCCGTTTGGGTGGCATGGTGGCTTGCACTGCTGCCTTACAGCACCAGGGACTACATTTCAATCCCACAATTGTCTGTGTGGAGTTTGCACATTGTCCCTGTGGGTTTCCTCCACGAGCTCTGTATTCCTCCCACAGTCCAAAGATGTGCAGGTTAGGTGGATTGGCCGTGCTAAATTGCCCCTTAATATCAAGAGGGTTAACAGGGTAAATACATGGGGTTATGGTGATAAGGTCTGGCTGGGATTGTCGTCGATGAAAGCTCAATATGCTAAATGTCCTTCTTATACACTGAAGAGGGTCTATGATTCTATAATTCCACAGTTCCCATGGCTAATCTGCCTAGCCTGGACATCTTGGGACATCAAGGAGCAATTTAGCATGGCCAATCCATCCAACCTGCACACCTTTGGACTGAGAGAGGAAACCAGAGCACCAGGAGGAAACCCACACAGACACAGGGAGAACTCCAGAACTCTGCAAGCTCCAAACAGTCACACGAGGCAGGAATCGGATATGGATCCCTTGAGCTCTGAGGTAACAGTGCTAACTGCCATGCCACCCTGAGGGAATCTTACCACACTCCCCCAAGAGTGAACAGTCTCTGACAGATTGAGATTTTCAGAATGGTAGACACTTGAAGGGGGGGATTTTACAGAGCATTCAAGATCAAGGAACCTTGTGAGCAGGTGAGTGGATTAGGCAGGAGCCAAAATTTTGATTTCCTGATGGTGGATTGATATGCAGAGATTAAAATGGTTAAGTCAATTTCATGTTTGGGGCATTTCAGGTTTCACACCATCCTGTGATGAGTTTCAACTTGTAATATATTTGTATGCTTTTAATAATCATTAGAATAAATAATTTCTACCTTAAAGATAGAGTGTTGAGCCAAAGGGCCTTTTTCTGTACTGTAGACCCCTATGACTTTATGATGACTTCATAAAAATCTCATGGCACATGGCTTACATTTAAAGGTGGTGTACAACAATCGGTTTTATGCAGTTGAGTCGGAGGTCAGCAATCTTCCTTGTTGAATTCTGCAATATAAAGGAGTGGAACCTAAGAATGGTAGCTTCCACAGAGGCTTGGGACCACCAAGGATGAGACAATAATCGGATGGAAGGTGGAGTAAGGTCGGGGGGATGGAGGAGTAGAAGAGAGATCTAAGGGGGGCAGACAGTGAATTTGGGGGCATCAAGGAGGGAAAACAAAAGTGGCTGGCCGCCTAGATATTGTGGGGACTGGTGGGAACAGTCAAGCAAGACAAGAAAATTAGCAAGCCAATGGGCAATTTGTATACTATCCTTAATGGATCCATCACAGGATGTTGGTTGGCAAAGTCCTTACAGGGCTTTGAGTTCACCTATAACATTTCAATTATCCCCACTGAGAGTGATCCAGGACAATGTCCTTTATAATACATGGAAGGGAGGGACAGCTTAGCCTGCGAGTTCAGCCATGTCATGCAGTGTGGCAAGTACAACACTAATAAGAACATTCAATGAATAGTTGACAGAAAAAACACAACTTTATTTCTGGCACAAGACAGAAATTTCCTTAACTCCCCTGTAACCATCAATGTGTGCCAACCATGTGATGTGCCAGTACATTTAGCTCTCTAACTTTTATTCATTCGTTTGTGGGACACGGGTGTCACTGGCTGGCCAACATTTATTGTCCATCCCTAGTTACCCTTGGATGACAGTTGAGAATGAACCACATTGTTGAGGCTCTGAAGTCACATGTAGGCCAGACAGGTAAGGACAGCAGATTTCCTTCCCTGAAAGGCATGAGTGAACCAGATGGGTTTTTCTGACAATCGATAATAGTTTCATGGTCATCAGTAGATTCTTAATTTCAATTTTTTTAAATTGAATTTAAATTCCACCATCTGCTGTGGTGAGATTGGAACTTGGGTCCCCAGAACATCAGCTGAGTGTTTGAATTAATAGTTTCCTGATAATACTCCGGATACCAACTTGTCTGGCACCATAAACAGGATGCCAGGCACCTTAACCCTGGTCTTGGAGCACAGCACTAAATCTGCACTAAGCTGTTCTCCAGCAGGCTGTTAGGAGTGAAGTGCAGATGGACAATGAGAGGGATGATGACTGAACATGTCATGTTAGCAGAAAATACCCCCACTTCCTACCTGTTGCCCCATGCCACCAGCCAGTATCTGACATTGAAAAACAAATACCATCAGTAAACCCTTTCCCCAGGGTAAGGTGGTGAAGCAGAAGTGACTGCTGACTGTTTATTGCTGTCGTTTGTCTGTCTTTTACTGTGCTACTTAAATTGGCATTCAGTTTTCTCAGCATTTGTTTCAATGCTGAGGGAGCATTAGTGCGGTTAAATTTAAATGCTGATTAAAAAATAGTTGTAATGCACTAATTTAAAGATCCAAATAGCAATAGGGTATTACAGACAACACAGCTGAACACTGGAGCGAAACCTGGAAGTTGGTTGGTCAGAGTCAGTTCCCAGAAGCGCTGACATTTTCTTTCTGGCCGGATTTAACCCTCCCGCTTGAACCTGCGGGATTGGCAAAGTATGTTTATTTATATATATGTGAAGCACCTGGATTGGCTTTTCTCCTGGAACAGCAGTCAGTGCAACAACTATTTGATACTTGGACAGCACTGGTATTGCAGTATTAGGTGTGAATGAGAAATTCTGTATAAATGAAAATAAATGGGACGTACTTCAGTGCATTGAAATTCTACATTTGAATGTAGGTCCACAAATGTGAATATTTTATAACTGCAAAATATCCTGAAGATATTTACCCTCACAGATCATACTGGCAATTCCGCAACATTGATCTAGTTGAGTTCATTTTCATTGAGTTTACTCTGATATTTACAACACCATTGCTTATGTTCTGTAATTCTATTTTGCATTTGAAACATATTTTATTAGTAGTATTTTTATTCACATGTTTACAACAAGCAGTAGCGTATTGGCAGAAAAAAAACATTTCCACATGTGATATATTGCTCTGGGTTTTTCTCTCCACTGATTTGAGTTTTATTTTCTCACTGAAGTTGTGTTCCATTTCTATACAGTATTTGCAGGCTTCCCTTTTATCCTGTTGCTGTTCTTCAATTTCAGTTCCATATGTTCTGCCCTCCTGTCCCTTCTGGGTGAACAAGCATGCTGCTCCTTGCTCTGTTGGTGTGAAGTACTCCTCATTTTGAAATCCACACGTCCTCTTCTGTATTTGACCATCTGCCAATCTGACAATGAAATTCCCCGCCATTCATCAATATTCTTTTAATCTGGGACGTTTATAATTTATTTTACAAGACGGTTGCGTCCCAGGTAATTTTCCCCTCTATTGTGGCAGAGCTTTGGAATTAATTGCTTGTTTTATTTTTGTGAACACATCAATAAGAAGCTCTGGCTGAATATTTGTTGTGAGACTCTTCAATCCCGCGAATTGATGATATTTGTTTCAAGGTCCTGGGACCCAACACACAACTCAGCAATGATTTTATCTGACAACGTGGTCTGTAATATGTATGGGTAGATAATCTAGATGTGGTTCATTTCAACTGGTGGGTTTGTACTGAAGCTGTACAAGCTAAAAAAAAATTGGAGTTAAGAATTATTAACAATTTGGTGTGATTGCTGAGCTGCCTGCCCTGTTACCAGTTGCAATCTGTGTAGCTAACTAACATGGACATGAAAGTAAGATCAGCCAGAGAAAAACAGACCAGGACTTACTATTTTAAAACACAATTTAAACAATTCCTTCACTGAGGTTTAAGATTTCAGTGAAGTTCCTAGAATGATTCAATAGTCGGCAGCTATGCTATACTTACTGATTCGGAGCTCGCCAACCACCATCAGCCTAAGTGGCTGTGGCCACCACATTGTTGAGTCAGCAAACTCGACCATTGCATTGATTTTAACGGAGGGGGAGCTCTCTATAGATTTGTCGCAGTGGCTTCTTACAGAGCAACATGCGATAGCGTGTATGTCATGCTAAATGGCGCTCGCTCCATCAAGTTTCAAGCCTCAAGTTTCTGTACCGAAACAATGGCATAAACCATAGATTGGTGCCTATTATATGGCAGCATGTTCGGTCCAGTAGGAGATTAAAAAGATTCTCAAACAGGGAATCAGTGCAAATAGTATCAGTGTTCTAATAGGATGTTCTTATTTGGGATCTAAATGTGGTTCATCAATGTCAAATATTACTGAGGGCAGGATAAAAGTAAGTATTAGCTTTTATCATAATTATGCCCTCACTATTTACAATGAGAAGAAACGCAATAATGGCGCAAGATAGATGATTGAATACAGTTTCATTTAAGCAGCTTCGACATTTTTAAAAAATCCAATAGAGTTCACCATTTGGCATTTTTGAAGCAATAAATAATTGAAACACAATCCCCTGGCCAGGAAGAATGTCTGAATTCCTTGTAGAAAACAAGGGATAAATAATAAATACATCGGTGCAAGGGAAGTAGCTAACACGGCCAAAAGAATTTGTGAATATATAAATAAATGCGAGTTATTCAAAACAGCTGGACTCGAAGATATGAAGTGATATCCTTTCCACACTAGTTTTGAATCGGAGAGCAAAAGGCGGGCCAGAAACAATCTTCCCCACAGGAACCGCCTTTGGTGAACAGCATTGACTGTAAATGGGCAAGTCCCAGCAGATGGAAGGGAAGCGATGGCATCAAGCACCAACATATAAATAAAAAGCTAAGGGAATCATTTTATGATAATTTTCCTTTGCTACTATTCTTGTTACAGGGGCATAATTAATGTTAGAGGAGCTCTGGGCTTTTGAGTTCTGCATTCACAAAAATATAAACCAGTTTAAGTTTTGACTTAGTGCTCTCTGTTGGAATTTGATTATTAAATTAATGCCCTGTATACTCATCAACCCGTAGTACCCTGACAATTGCTTCTCTGCTTAGCTATCCACTATGCAGCATTGTAACACATACATTTTCGGCAGAAAATTGAAGAAAATGTAGTCACCAAATGTGTTAATAAGCTGAGCAAGGACACCAAAGTGACACAATAGGGTTTTGCATGCAGATTAATTCAAAATGAAAAAAAAGTATCAGATGTTTAATTATAGCAGTAGCTTGGTTTGAGAGGTTCAAGTTATCACATGCAACAATTTCTGCTCATTAGTACATAGTCCTAATCTACCACTTAGGCCTTGACGTCATTGCTCTAGAGACTTGCTTGAATATAAAGCAGGTAATGTCACTCAGCTAATTTGAGCAGTAATGTGTATGATGGCACTTTGAAACACAAAATTAGGATTTCTTAGGCAATCATCTCTTTGAAGTTAATTATCTAATCTGCACTGGTGGAGCTGGTACTGTGCCAGCAGTTGTGGCACATTGATGCTAAAATGACATTTAAAATCTTTTCATGTGTGGGAGGATGCAAGATCACTCTGAGTACGGTTGTCCACCTTTCAGGGTTACTGTGGGTCTTCACAAATTAAAGATTAATCATCAAGATAAAAGCAACAGACTGCAGATGCTGGAATCTGAAAGAAAAACAGAAAATTGTGGAAAATCTCAGCAGGTCTGATAGCATCAGGATGACCTTTCATCAGAGAAGAATAATCATCTCCTGGACACTGTTACAAACAACCTAAGAGAAAAGTCACACAAATATTATAAGTAAATGCACAGCTTTCAGTTCTTTTGAACACCTGTGTTTATTAGTTAGTTAAACATGGAAGAGGGAGAGAAAAGGCCCTTTGAAGGGATGGATCGGTTTGAGGTCATTGGATGAAACTTCCAGGAATACATCCAACCAAAGCTGGCAAGGCTGATTCTCAAGAGATGATTTTATTTTGCTCTCCTTTTTATTAATGCCACTTTGCATGCTTTTTAAATGTATCTGGATCAACAGCAAAGCTGACATGCAGCATTCCTTGCACATGCTTGGGGGCCACATTCATTATGCTCTGTTTTCTGCTGGTATGCAGGTAATCTGAAATGCCATAGCTACCAAAGCAGCTGGTAAGTCATTAGCTCATTTCAGATTTCCAGCATAGACAATGCGTTTGTAAGTAAGCAACCCATATTTGTGAAATACACAGGAAGCCAAGAATCGTGGTTTCAACATAATTGCATAAATATACTTTTGCGTTATACTCTCTTAATATCACTTAAGTGTGAAATAAAATGCTACACAGTGAATTTTCTGTGTCTCACCCACTAGAAATGCACTATAGCAATCTTCATCCAACCACCTTCATCTGTTTTATCACTGATCTTTTCTCCACCATAACGTCAAGGTTCAGAGTTTGCACTGTAGATTCCACACTGTTCAGCTGCATAGTGAAGCAGTTTAATCCAGCCTACAGCAGGACATGGATAATGTCCAAGCTTGGACTGACAAAGGGCATTGCAACACATAAGTCACAGGGGATGACTGCCTCAAACATGGGGAACAACAAATACTTGGTCCTCCTGCAATTCCACCTGCCAACTCCTGCTTTCTGTCAGAAGCAGCCAAGCAGCTGACCAGCAGGATTGGATTGAGATCCAGCATTTAAAATCTGCTGCATCTCCACATGGGATTGCTATTTGCTCTCATTGGTTTCTACAAGGAGTTAAAATTGGCCAT
This sequence comes from Carcharhinus amblyrhynchos, assembly GCF_965287045.1. Lineage (NCBI taxonomy): Eukaryota > Metazoa > Chordata > Chondrichthyes > Carcharhiniformes > Carcharhinidae > Carcharhinus > Carcharhinus amblyrhynchos. Next base: position 92,723,842 of record NC_137324.1, on the reverse strand, counting down.
GAATCTTTTTCATTTTAAACTGGATTTCTTTGCCTTGGAGCTGTTTATTCCCTTCCCATTCCAGATGCCAGTCTTTAATTAACTCCCATCCTCAGGAACCTGTCCGAGTCTGTTCCATGATCCCTTCTCCCACTCTCACTTCTTCAAATCCCTTCCTGCTCTCTGATCCACACATTCTGCAGATTGCTATTGGATTATTGGATTATACGGCATGCTTGCCTTCATCGGCCGGGGTATTGAGTTTAAAAATTGGCAAGTCATGTAAATACTTTATAGAACTTCAGTGAGGAATATAGTGTTCAATTCTGGTTGCCACACTACCAGAAGAATATGGAGGCTTTGGAGAGGGTACAGAAAAGATTTAGCAGGATGTTGCCTTGTATAGTGGGCATTAGCTATGAGGAGAGGTAGGAGAAATGTGGTTTGTTCTCACTGGAGCGACAGAGGTTGAGGGGCAAACTGATAGAAGCCTACAAGATTATGAGGAAAATGGACAGAGTGGATAGTCAGAAGCTTTCCCCAGGGTGGAAGAGTCAATTACTTGGGGACATTGGTTTAAGGTGCAAGGGGCAAGTTTTAGAAGAGATGTATGAGGCAGATTTTTTATACAGAGAGTGGTGGGTGCCTGGAACTCGTTGCCAGGGGAGGTAGTGGAAGCAGCTACGGTAGTGACTTTTAAGGGGCATCTTGACAAGTATGTGAATGAGATGGGAATAGAGGGGTTTGGTCCCTGGAAGTGTAGGGGGTCTTAATTAAGTCAGGCAGCCTGGTCGGTGCAGGCTTGGAGGGCTGAAGGACCTGTTCCTGTGCTGTCATTTTGTTTGTTCTTTGTTATCTGTGCTTCACTTCATCCTTCATGCACATTTAACAGTGATCCAGCTCATGATATTTGCCAATGAGTCACAAGTCCTTGTTTTATAAAAACTCAAAGGCAGAAGTTGAAAAAAAAGTGAAAGACAAATGGAAAAATTGCAAGACATAAAAGAGAAGAAGCAAAAAAACAGAAAAGGGTCAAATTGCAAAAAAGTAGTAAGTTGGAGAAATACAGAGGCAATGACAAAAGAATGTAAGAGACAAATAGAGAGAGGGAGACAAATAATTTGAATGGAAAATAAGTCGAGAGATAATTGCAGCAGAAGAGAGAGACATGCAGGGATAGATTTTCATCTTTATTACCTGGACATTAAGCAATAACCAAGCAGGACATCGTAAGATAGCCTGGCAAGAGGGTAATAATGTTGGTTACAGAAAACGTTATTTTTTGTGTCAGTTTCAATGGAAGCAAAATCGGGTGGTTTCAGTTACTGAGATGCAAATCTCCTTTACAGATATTTCATTTCTGACATTGCAAATAGCCGGGCCACAAAAGTAAGCAACTACCCCACAGTTGTTTATGTATGTCTGTGAACAATGACGCTTGAGGTTAAATATCTGCATCTATGTGTAGGAGTATTTGTTAGAATTTTGAACATTTGACATGAAATTTTAAGTGCTTAAGCAATCTCGAAACATGAAATAAGTACATATTTTAAATATGGTTCTGTTAAAATCTACCTCACCAGCAATTCCATTAAGATTTGAAAAGTTAAGCAGCAAGTCAAATTATCTATAAAAAGGTTAAATATAAAGTAACAGAAGTTAATTGCTTATCATCTTAATTAATTAGAAACTTACAACTCAATGGCAAATGTGCAAACGTAGCAAAAAAAGAAATCTTTGAAATATGCTTCAAGGAGATAATCAGTTTCTTCCTCTGCATCAACAGAAATTTTGGACAGAGTAGTATTAAGGTTGTAGACATGCTGAACTTGTATTTACTTTTATAACTTTATATTTGCTTTCATATACTTATATTTCATTTAAGCTTTTTTCAAAAACCCTTAAGTCTTTTTAAACACTATATAATAATTACAGTTCTAATGTTTAGTTGGATTTTGGATCCACTGTTTCCTTCATAGTAAAAGAAAATTCAGAAACTTCAGAGGGAAATGGTAAATTTTGCACTGATGAAAATATTGCTGGGATACTGAATAAAATTCTGCAATTGCTCACCAGTGCTAGTGCCAAACATTATCACATCTTCTACACTAGGTCCACAACAGAACTGTATACAGAGCAAATCCCCACCTTCAATCAAACAATATCCATTACAGACTTTCCTGCCAGTAATGCCAACTAGCTGATTTTGTCAACGTAAAAAACAATGTGCACTTTTGCATTAACCTCCTATGATCCTGAGAAACAGAGTTAAGGCTGATCTCATCAACTTTTATCATTCATATTCTGTAACACTTGCAGAGCTGCAATAGAACCTTACATTGAAAAAGGGAAAATAATGCAATGGAGTGGAAGCTGAGCAGGGTGCATAATAACAGGAACAAAATCTTGAAGGTCATGAAATATGTGGGACGGCCCAATTCAGCAGAAATATATTATCATCTCACTGTTAAGTTTTGTATCTCCCCCCCCCCGTATATGTGCACGTCTGATGTGCATCCACATGATGTGTTTTCATCTTGATATTCGGAAGGCAAATGTTCAAAGGAAATTTGGAAGTGTTGGGAACGTGTGAAAGGAGATAGAAAAAGAAGAGGAAAGGCAAAGGCTCTGCCCTGGTTCAATAATATATGCTGCTGCTGGGTGCAGTGACGGCTGGGAAGATGGTCGGGAAGATGGTCCTAGACTCCAGAAATGGGAAGAAGACATTTGCTGCTGTGAAGGAGGTAGTTAGCTAAGCTTGCAGAAGTTAGCAGTTAGATTGCAATACCTTGATTCAATACAGGAAATGGTTAGGTGAGCATAGTTATAGATTTGCATTTAACCTGATGAGCCGGACCCCCGCTGCCCTTTGCCCCAACTCTCCTGCAGCACAAGAGGCCAACTGACCCCAAGATAAATGATGAAGGTTGGAAACAATGGCTTTGATCTTCTCACCGGGAGTCTAGAGGTAACAAGCATATGAATGAGAGTTTTAGCAGCAACTGATCTGAGGCAGCCTATACCTTATGTTATGAATTTGCTTTTTAAAGTTTTTCATGAGAATGTGGGTGTCACTGGCCTGGTCAGCATTTGTTCTCAATCCTAACTGCCTCAGAAAATGATGTTTAGCCACCTTCTTGTTGGACATTTTCAGGGAGAAGTTAAGAGTCAAATACTTTGCTGTGGGATATAGAGTATGTAGCTCAAACCAAATAGGGGTGCAGATCTCAACACTAAAGGGCACTACTGAACCAATTGGATTTTTACAACAATCCAGCAGTTTCATGTTCACAATTATAGATGCTAGCTTTTTAAAAAAAACATAGATTTAATTAATTATATTTAAATATTCCAGTTGTTCTGGTGAGATTTGAGCTCATTTTTTTTGGGTCATTAGTCAAACCTTCTGCATTACTATGCATGTCATGATGTGGAGATGTCGGTGTTGGACTGGGGCAAAAACAGTAAGAAGTCTCACAACACCAGGTTAGAGTCCATCCAATTTATTTGATAGTAAACTCACAAGCTTTTGGGGTTTGCCCCTTCGTCAGATGAATGACGAAAGGACAAACCCCAAAAGCTTGGGACTTTACTATCAAATAAATTGGTTGGACTCCAACCTGGGTTTGTGAGACTTCTTACTGTGTTTACTATGCATGTAACATAATCACTATGGTCCCATACTCTTTGATCTTTTCTACATTTCAGTGTGGGAAATATTTCCTCATCCAAAACTGAATGTGACCAAGAGTGTGATAAGTCAAAACTAGAGGGTTTGAGAGAGTCGAGTCCTAACTTAATCATCAGGAAACTTGGATAATTCAAGTCTTTACTCCTTCACCCACTTGCTACATCTCACTAGAAGGTTTTTCCTTTACACCTACTCTATCTCCTTTCTGCCAAGGCACGTCACAACATTATGTCTAGTTCCACATGCTTTCATTTCATGCTAATAATCTTCTGTGTGGAACCTAATCGGCTGTGTTCTGGAAGTCCATATAAACTATGTTTGTAGACACTTCTCTGTCTACCATCCAGGTGAGAGATCAGAAGAATCAACTAGGTCAGTCAGATTTGAATTATTTTCCACAAATCCTTGTTGACTCCCTTTGATCAGTGCATATTTAAAATGTTTGCAATAATAGTTTTCCATTCACTTAATTTGTTAATGCAAAAAAAACACTCCCAATTAAAATAATCATATTTTCCTGCTCTGGTATTAGAAATCTTGTCAACATTTCATTAAGTTAAATGCTGTGGCAGAATGGCAGAGTGGTTAGCATTGCTACCTTTTAGCACCAGGGATCCGAATTCAGTTCTGAGTTTGAATGTCTGCCTGTGTGGAGTTTGCACATTCTCCCCGAACATGGGTTTCTTCCAGGTGCTCCAGTTTCCTCTCACAGTCCAAAGATTTGCAGGTTAGATTGATTGGCCATGCTAAATTGTCCTTTAGTATCCCGAGATGTATAGGTTAGGGGAATTATAGGGGTATATATGTGGGGTTACTGAGTAGGATTCTCTGTCAGAGAGTCAATGGCGACTCAATGGCTAAATGTCACGATTGCGCATTGTAAGGATTCTGTAAAAAAAATTATAAATAAGTCTATGAGTTAAGGATTAGTTGCCTATTTTTTGAGTTATTGGATCTGGACTGATTTAACTTGGTTTTTGGTTTGATGTGAATAACAACTAAATACCATTAGGTACTGAAATGTCAGCCAAAAAGTAGTGAGTTTTTTAGTACATTACGTTGGTGGGCAAGTTATTTTTAGCCAAAGCGCTTTTCAGCTGTGTCACTTTTCTTTCACGATGTAGCAGACAGATTTCCATGTGCTTGGAAGTATATATAACCACTAGTTTTCCCACCATGGATTCAAACCACAGCGCATGTTGCAAACAACAAATTTAATTATTCTTAAGTGGAGAGATCCCAGCTCTGATCGCAAGTGGGGAGTAGGGAGGGGAGGGGGAGCCCTGAGATCTCCATGGTGGGATAGGGTTATTTTTTCCTTTTGATCAGAGTTTGAAGCAATTTGGCATTAGTTAGATATAAAAAAAAGACATGAACAAAATAACCAAATGAGTATTTAACTTGCTAAACATCATCTGGTGGGTTATGCTCACTATGGAGCCAAATGTTCTGCTTCAACACTTGCGCCTGAATTTTCACACAGAGGCTCTCTGAGCAAAAATGCAGGCAGAGACCTGAATCCGGGTATCCCACTTCCACCACTGTTCCACCACCAACACCGCCTCCCCCCCCGCGCCCCCCCCCGCCCCCAACATCCACCATCCCTCCCACACCCAGCACCCTCCATTTTCACAGGGAAAATGTGTTATAAATACCACATTTGTGGTTCAAGGAGGCAGCAAAACCAGCAGCTATCTCCACGCATATGATTTTAGGTGTCTAAATCTAAAATGTGCAGATTAGATGGGTAAGAGCAGTTTGAACCTTATAGATTTTTTCAGATAGCCAGGGAACCTGGAGAGCTAAGGCATGGTTTGGAACAGGTCAGGTACCCATCAGGGATTATTAAGAGTTGACATGAAAATGCACAAAAATACACAAACTTATTTGAACTGTCCTAGCTACCAAAGAACTGTTAAGCTAAAAAAAAACACTGGCGTGTTGCCAAGCAATTTAATTCTGTTGGCCTTTAAATATAAAAAAGTTTGGATTTTAAAAAAATCTGATATTCACTTTGTTGACTTTAACCTTAGGGTTACTATTGTTAAATTTGTGCTCTGAACTGCTTTTACTACCTAACATTATCGGTTGGTGCCTGTTAGGTGAGCAATTTGATTGACAGCTCTAAGTGGTTATAGAATAAAAATGTTTGTTTTCTAAGTGATTACTTGAAGTAATATCAATATATTGAAGGTTTTTTATTAAATAAACAAGAGTATTTTTAAATAGTGATGTAATCAATAGACAGAACTTAATTGTGCATCAGTTTTCCCATGGTGGATACTTGATGAGTTGGCATGGAGTGGGTAAGGTCAAATGGCAGAGGGTGGGAGTTTGGGTTAGAATGACTTGGGACTAAGTGGGCATAAGCATTCTAAAGGGCCATGGAGATGAGTGGGGACATGGATTTTCATAGAGGTAATGAGGGATTATGGAGTGTGGTTAAAGGGGCATAACATGGCATGGATTGGTATGGATTGAGGCACGGGGAGTGTGTGGAGGGTGCAGAGGGTGAGGGCTGGACCAATGTTTCTTGTTTTGTTCTTTTTTGAATAACTTAAATAAAATGCAGGAGAGCAGAGGCAAGCCATCTACCCAGCCTGCCTCCGAATCCAGTAATCTCCATATCCATCCCAGGGTGATGTGCCTGACTTCTCATGCAACTCCCCACTCTCAAAACTCATCAAATTAAATACAGAAAAATACATTTAAATGCCTTAAAATATCCCCTCCCTCCACCAACAACAGCAGATACCTTTATGTTCTAATTAGAAATTCCATTTATATTATTATATTATTAGAATTTATATTTCAATTAGAAATACTCAGCATCTAGGTCTCTTTTTACCAGTTCAGGTTCACAGAGATGGAAAATGTCCCATCTCTGCACATCCAACCTAAGAGCAGAAATTGAGGCCTCAATTCAGAGCAGGGCATTTAAATATTTTTGACAGATTTTTCTCATATCGCCTGGAAAAATTGTAATTAATTAACACAGAGGTCATTAACATTAAACTTCTTTTTAACTACAACATTAGCGAAGTCTTGACCAGGAAGTCTAATGAAAAAAAAAGCTATTGCAGATAGCATATGCCTGCTTCATTTAAGATAGTTTATGTTTCTAAATAGTTAGAAAAGGATAAAACCTCGAAAGTAGAGATAAATGTGTCAATGCTGATAAATTAGAGATTATGGGGAATTTCTAATTAAAATCTAAAGGTATTGCATCTGCTTCTGTTGGCCAGGGGGATTTTAAGGCATTCTGGTATTTAAATTGATGAGTTTGAGCTTGTTAATTTCCCATTCCTGCCTCTACCATTTCAATTTAAAGTCAAGTTCACACCTAATTAAGATTAATTTAAACAGACACGTGGTGAAGGGCAGAGGCCCAGTTCTTGGAGAGTTGGGCCAGGTCAGGAGGCTTTGAACAATGGTGGACAGGATCTGATCCCAGGATTCCTGCTTCCATTCCTAGCAATTATTTCTGATGTGGACTCAGGGTGTGGGTACCAATCCCATATACAGCATTTTGCCCTGGCTGGCTCGTTATGAGGATAGGAATTTCAACACCCCCTGCTCCACAATTATAATGGACACAGGCCCCTTCTGTTATATGGCTTGATTCATGGCTTCTCAGGGGAGTTGTAAATCACAGCACGAGTCCTAACCCTCAATGTAAATCGAAGAAGAACACAGCCTTTTAATGTTCCTTTTGAAAATCTCATAAAACTATCAATCACTGACAGTAAAAGCCTGATTGAGTAAATGTTTAATCCAGTTCACACCTCTTAATCTTGTCCAAATAGACATAGACATGAAAATAAACTCTTCACAGAATGATCAGGTTATCATAATGCAATAAACATAGAAACCCTACAGTGCAGGAAGAGGCCATTCAGACCATCAAGTGTGCACCAACTGCAATCCCACCCAGGCCCTATCCCAATATCCCAACATATTTACCCACCCTCTAACCTAAGCATCTCGGGACACAAAGGGGCAATTTTTAGCATGGCCAATCAACCTAGCTCGCACATCTTTGGACTGTGGGATGAAAAGGAGCATCCGGAGGAAACCCATGCAGACACGAGGACAATGTGCAAACTCCACACAGACAGTGACCTGAGCCGGGAATTAAATCCAGGTCCCTGGAGCTGTGAAGCAGCAGTGCTGACCACTGTGTTACCGTGCTGCCCACAGTAATAAAGATGTCAAACAAACAAAGTTAATGAGACGAAGGTTGAGAGGCGACCTGATAGAAGTTTACAAAATGTTGAGAGGAATAGATAGGGTGGACTCTCAGAGGCTATTTCCCCGGTTTGAAATGGTCGCTACGAGAGGACACAGATTTAAGGTGCGGGGAGGGAGGTTCAGAAGTGATGTTAGGGGTAAGTTTTTCACTCAGAGGGTGGTGAGTGAATGGAATCGGCTGCCGTCAGTGGTGGTGGAGGCGAACTCGCTGGGGTCTTTTAAAAGACTTCTGGATGAGTATATGGGGTTTAATGAGATTGAGGGTTATAGATAGGTCTGTAGGTTGGTAGGTGATGTGGTCGGCGCAACTTGTGGGCCGAAGGGCCTGTTTGTGCTGTAGTGTTCTATGTTCTATGTTCTATGTTCTATGTTCTATGTTCCCCTGCAAGCTGTGTCAACATTACCTACAGGACTGAGTTCATTATCCGTCCTTGAAGTTCAGCTAAGCATTTATAGTGAGGCCACCTGGCAACCATATCAACAGAAAGTTTGAAAAGATGGTCAGACAAATGAGCTTCATATTCTTTCATGGCAAGAATGGTAAAGAGGGAAGAGGTGATAAAGGGAAGCAAAATTCATTGAAGGGGAAAGTGAAATGTCTGACAGATGTTGTGTCATTCAGTGACAGTATTCTGGGCTATGTCTTAAAAATGGAAATGCTCTCACAGGTAGCTAAATGCAAATTCTAGACAATGCCACCCTCTTGGGTTAGATGGGCACAGCTGAAATATGCCTGGATCAGATGATTCCTGATGTTGAAGGCATCCTGACAAGTCCCTGGCATCCTGCACAAGGCCCAGTCACCTCTTTGTGTAGCCAGGTACCTCTGTGTTTTGCATTTTCCCTTTTCTCCTCCTCTTCCTCTGATAAACTGTTACATTCCAGAATTTCACCTTCTTCAAGGCTCATTCCTCTCTGGAGGGTCATGTTTTAAGGAGCTCAGCAGACCACTGTGCTGTGTGAAAACCTTACAGGAGTTTCCCTTAAAGCACTATCTGGCCAGTCCAGGCCAGTGGAGAAACAAGAGTGTTTCCAGTTGGCACTGGCAATGTCTGTCAGGTGGGATTCAGTCATCTGAAAAATTATTTGTGAAATCTGCCAGTCAGTTGGCTGTTCAGAGATTGGGGTGACCTGATATCCAGAGACAGGCCCCTTTTATCCAAGAATTGAAAAGGTGACCCCGCTGCCCCACGCCCTGGAGCACCTCCAACCCCAGCAAAAAGAGGCATCATCTCCCACATCACTCAAATAATGGATCACTCCCTCCTACTTCACACACATCATGAGGGTGATCCAACCCGACTTGACCCTCAGCCCCACCTCAGACCCCCATACCATCCACTGCCCCCCTCAGACTTCGCCCTCACACACCTCCCCTCCCTTGCAGACACCCGACACACTCCCCCTTCCCCATTCAGGCTCCCTTCAGTCCATGTACCTAGGCAGTGCCAATGGTACAGTGCTCTCTGGCACTGAAATTCTGGCCTGGCACCTTGGGCCCCTGAGGGGTGTCAAGGAGGGAGGTCCAATAGTCATTTGCCTTCTTGTCACTGACAGGCTGAAGAGGGAGTCTCCTCCCAAGGGTCTTGGGTGGGCTTGGGCTGGGAGCAAGGGGTTGACCTTTCCATTCTCCCCCAGGGTGAGGGTCTCATGACTGTACAGCCCCTTCTAGCCCTGGCAAACCTGAAGAACACTCTTAGCATGGTGATTTTGAGCTGCTCTGTGACCAATATCTTAATTTCTGCTTTCAACTTTGGAAATGTTGAAGTGGTCTGATCACTTTAATCTCAGAATCACTGGGTCACAGAATCATACAGTGCAGAAGAGGCCCTTCACCAGATCGAACCTGCACTGACACACGAAAAACACTTGACCTTCCTACTTACCTCATCCCTTTACCAACACATGGCCTTGAATGTTATGACATGCCAAGTGCTCATCTAGGTTTTTTTTGAAGTATGTATCCCCTCAGATAGCACATTCCTGACCATCACCACCCTCTGAGTAAAAGAAAGTTTTTCCTCACAACCCCCCCCAAACCTCCTGTCCCTCACTTTGTGCCTGTATTCTCACTTGACTGACCCTTCAGCTAAGGGGAGCAGCTACTTCCTGTTTGGGCCCCTCATAATCTTGTACACTCAATCAGATCACCCCTCAGTTTTCTCTGCTCCAACAAAAACAATCCAAGCCTATCCAACCTCTCTTCATTAACTGAAGTGTTCCATCCCAGGCAGCATCCTGGTAAATCTCCTCTGTACCCTCCAGTGCAATCACATCCTTCCTATAATGGGGTGAGCAGAAAAGAACAGAGAACACCAGCTGTGGCCTCACCAAAGTTCAATAGAACTATGGCAGGACTCCCTTGCTTTTGTAATCTATTCCTCAATTGACAAAAGTAAGTGTCCCATATGCCTTTTTCACCACCCTGGTAATATGCCCTTTTGCTTTCAGAGATCTATGGACAAACACACCAAGGTGTCCTCAGGGGCAGCATGGTGGCACAATGGTTAGCACTGCTGCCTCACAGCGCCAGGGACCCAGGTTTGATTCCTGACTTGGGTCACTGTTTGTGAGGAGTTTGCACATTCTCCTGGTGTCTGTGTAGATTTCTTCTAGGTGCTCCGGTTTCCTCCCACATTCTGAAAGATGTGCTGGTTAGGTGCATTGACCTGAACAGGTGGCGGCAGAGTGTGGCGAATATGGGATTTTCACAGTAACTTCATTGTAGTGTTAATGTAAGCTTTGTGTGTGACTAATACATAAACTTTACTAGTTCCTCAGAAGTTTCTAATGATATGCCATTCATTGAATACTTCCTTGTCAAATTACCCCTTCCACAGGAATACTTAGGGCTAAATTCTATCTACCATTTATCTGCCATTTGATTATTCCACTTACATCTTCCTGTAGGCCAAAACACTCAATCTCACTGTTAAGCACCCGACCAATCTTTATGATATCTGCAAACTTATTAATCTTACCCCTATATAGTCATCTATGTCATTTATATAAATGATAAATAATAGAGACACAACAGCACAGATTCCTATGGTACTCTACTGGATACTGGCTTTTAGTGACTAAGTAAGAAGGTAAGTCTCACAACACCAGGTTAAAGCCCAACAGGTTTATTTGGTAGCACAAGCCACTAACTTTCAGACCTCTGACCCTTCGTCAGAGTGGAGAGTTCTGATCACAAACAGGGGATGTAAAGACACACACTCAGTTTACAGAATTTTGCTACCAAATAAACCTGTTGGACTTCAACCTGATGTTGTGAGACTTCTTATTGTGTTTACCCCAGTCCAATGCCAGCATCTCCACATTTAGTCACTAAAGCAGATTTCTGTACTCACCCTGTCTCCTACAACTAAGTCAAATTACCATGTATCCCATGTGCATTTGCCTTCTTTACAAATCTCCCATATGGGGCCTTGTCAAGGCTTTGCTGAAATTCATATCAAGTACATCAACTGCACTGCCCTCATCTGTACACCTGCTCATCTCTGAAAATATTTAATCAAGTTTGTTATATCACAATTCCATGTGCCAATCCTTGCCCTTAACCCATCTGTTTTACCAGTAATACTCCTGAAACTAAAGTAAAGGCCATCCAACCTTACCTTACTCCCTTGAAATTTAATACAGCTATACTCCCTCTGACTTGGTTGTCTTACAGTATTATGCTGTATCCTTATTCTGCTAAGGGTCTGTGTTCCCCACCAACCTCCCAACCCACCCCCGCCGCCCACCGCCCCCCCCCCCCACCCCCCCGCCCCACCACACCCCCCACCACCCTGACTTGCTGAATTAGTTTAAACACCTCCCAACAGCACGAACAAACCAGCCTGCAAGTATATTAGTCCTGGTTCAGGTGTAGACCTTCCCCCACTTGTACAGTATTCTAGTTCAGATGGCTCTTGCTGCTCACCAACACTACTGGCACAAACAGCTTGGGTTTCTTGAAATCTGTGCAACAAATCTCTTTCCTCTCTTTTTTATTCTTTGCAGCCAGGGGCCTTGCTGTGTTGTAATGTTGCTATCATGTTTTGGTCTTGTAAGTTAAATTATCAATAATCACCAGCCTGTAGTCATAATATGAACATGATATTCTTGACACCTAAAAAGTCCAATGTTCACTTTTTCCTGTAGCACTATTTGCCAAACTTAATAAATGGATATCCTCATGCAGTTCCAAACTCCACTGATCTATTGCAAAGCAAAATCTTTGATCATAACTGATACCAAGCTTGGACATTTGACCCTACTCCCTGTTACTATTCACATTATCAATTCAAACATCAATTCCTGTTATAGTGCGATCTCAATTTAAATCCAATCACAGAGGAACAACTCAATTTACACATCAAAAAAAACCCTTTGCTCTGTTAGGACCTCATAAAGTAGTACGCTTAGAATTATTTATTATCCGAAAGGTATAAAAAGTACAGAAATTGTACACATTTCCAACAGCATCACCTATCATAAAGACCTCTTGGCAACTGTGAAGTTGTTACAACTATATAAACATTAATCCCTCATGAGGGATTGGGTAAACACACTGTTGGTTCTTTTATTTAGACACGAGAAAAGATATACATGGATAGAAAGCTTGAAGATATCAGCAGCAGAGTGTGTGGTCTGCTCAAAAGTAAAAGTGAAACGAAGAGTGGATCACAATATACACTATTATCTCTTAAAGGCATATTACAAAAGTCTCTTTCTTTTTAAACATACTTTGCCTTCTTCCAAAGAAATACATCTATCTGCAATACATCTTCACATTTTTTAACTATTAGGTAATAGTTAAAAAATGTGAAGATGTATTGCAGATATTTCTTTGGAAGAAGGCAAAGTATGTTTAAAAAGAAAGAGACTTTTGTAAGCTTCTGCTGTTAATCTTGACATATTCAGGCTGTGCAGACCTTCATTCCTAATTGCTAGGTGAATTTTTATCTCTTGCTTGTCTGGTTCAGATATACTTGAATCAAGAAACCATTTCAAAATTTGTAGCTATTTAAACATTTTGAATTTCGGTAGGTGGTCAGCTGCTTCCCAATTCAAACTGGGGAATTTTGTCGACATTCTGACAATATCCTTTTGACCTTCCCTTATCATACCTGGGATGAGTGTCGTTGTAGCCACTTTTTCATGCTTTTCAAAAGTGTTTGTTTTGTTTGATCCTCTCATACTCGCTATCAATCCAGCTCACACCTGGTCTTCTCTTTCTGGACAGGCGTAAGCTGATGCTGGTCCCCTTGATGCACTGCACTCTCACCCTGAGAGACTATCTGCTTAGTAACCTTTTACTTCAGTACCATCTCACTTCATCTTCCAACCTTTACTCCACAGTCAACATACTGGATTTACAACACACTCTGATATTGTGACTTTGTTGTGGTCTGACAAAAATGTCAAGGCTTGTCTGAGGCCATTGTGGCATAATCTAAGGTTGTTAACCAAGTGGTTCCTGTAGTTAATCTTGCTGTTTGACTACTGTTGAGCACTTGTTGTGTTGTGATAAGGTTATAGGCACCAATAAGGAACTGGTAGCCATAACTCTAAACATATTGTGGATTCATTTAATTAGATTGGGCACATGAGAACATATACGTGGATAGAAAGCTTGAAAACTTCAGCAGCAAAGCTGTGCATGTGCATGCATGTGTAGGTGTGTTCTGTTCACAAGCAAAAAGTGAAACTAAGAGTGATTGCATGACATACTACCCTTCTGCTGATATCATGCTGCTATCCCTTAAAGGCATATTACAATGACACCTCCAAATTCAATTTTAACACTGTCACTTTAAAAATACAATTGAGATCACATCATGTGAGGTGGAATGTGCCGGATATCAAAATTTATTGCTTCAGTCAAACAGAAAACAGACATCTCTAATTTGATGCTCAGAAGTGCCCTGAACGTTATCAGGACCAGAGGTAGATTGAAATTGCAGCTGGTCATAAGTTAACTTTGGAGATATTATAATCATTTTAAACCCTTTTATTGTAGTATAAAATTAGAGCTTTGAGCAGCAATGGATTTGGATTTTGTTTTCATTTACAGGATGTGGGCATCAGTGGCTAGGTTAGTATTTATTGCCCATCATTAATTGCTTCTGAGAAGACGGTGATGAACTGCCTTCTGGAACCATCGTAGTCCATGTAGTGTAGATACATCTACAATGTTGTCAGGGAGGTGGCTCAAGGTTTTGACCCAGTGACAGTGAAGGAACAGTGATATATTTCCAAATCAGGATAGTGGGTGACCTTGAGGAGAATTACCAGGTGCTGATGTTTCCATATATCTGCTGCTCTTGCACTTCTACGTAGTGTTTGGCAGGTGTTGCCTAAGGAATCTCGGTGAGTTCCTGCAGTGCATCTTGGAGATGTTAAACACAGCTGCCACTGATAATCAGTAGTGGAAAGAACGAATATTTGTGAATTGGCTGCCAATCAAGCGGGTTATTTTGTCTTGGGTGGTGTTGAGCTTCTTGAGCATTGTTGGACAGTGATGGGATGAAAGGTACTAGGGGAGGTCAGATAGTTACAACACGGATGGGAATTAGGAGGCAGTGACTATGAAGAAGGATGGGGCAAACTTGATGGATGTTTGGGAAATTTTGGAAGTTTTGTCTCACTATAGCAGCAGAGTATACCATCTACAAGATGCATTGCAGATACCCATCAAGGCTCCTTCAACACCATTTCCAAACCTGCAACCTGTACCACCTAGAAGACAAAGCCAGCAGATGCATGGGAATGCCACCACTTGCAAGTTCCCCTCCAAGCCACATAACATCCTGACCTGGAACTATATATTGCCATTCCTTCACTGTGACTGGGTCAAAATCCTGGGACACTGTTCCTAAAAGCACTGTGGATGTCCCTGCAGTGGTTCAAGGCAGCCGCTTACACCTTACAATTAAAGATGTGCAATAAATGCTGGCTTACCCTGCGATAACATGAAACGATAAATATACATAAAAACAAACTCACGATTTTGCAGACTGTTGACATTGCCAGAGAAAATTAAACCACAGTTCATCAAATCCACAGAATCCCTAAAGTGCAGAAGGAAGCCATTCAGTCCAGTGAGTGTGCCATGACTCTCCAAAAGAGTAACTCACCCAGACCCTCTGCTCCACCATATTCCTGTAAACCTATGCACTTAACATGGCTAATACATCTAACCTACATAAGATGGCCAATCTATCTAATCTACACATCTTGGGACTTGACAGAATCCAAATTACTAAAGTTTCCATGAAGTCAAGGGAAAGACACAGGGTTAATGCAGTGAAACAGCAACAAAAGAATGCACACCAGAGGGAAAGATGCACAAGAGCTATGCACAAACACACGAGTTCACAAACAGATGGACATGTCTTGCATATGGATCAAATTGAAGAGAATGTGGGAAGCCCATTCATTGGGCTACACTGTGCAGAACAAAGAAGGACAGTAAATGAGTTACCAGGGGAAGGGCAACATGGTGAATAAAAATGAAAAGAAATCAAAATATCCATACCCTGAGGATGATGATGAATTTGAGGACAGAATAATTATAGGAACCAGACACTAATAAGAAATGCTAGAATATGACAGTTCCCAGAGAAACAGATTCACACAAGCATTAACATCAGGAGCAAGGCGAGAAATTAACCTACAACCATAAATCTAAACCTGAAGCTTGATATTGGAGCACAGAATATCATCCAGCACAGCCAAGATCATTCCTGAGAATTCTCGGTTACCCAAGAAAATGCTCTGAAACCAAACAGTGTCTTCTGACAATGTATGATGGAAAGGGGATTTGACAGCTAGGAATGACTTAAATACAAGGGATGCACAAATATTTAGATGTCAACTGCATGTTCCAGTATACTGAGATTGAACAACTGTGAAGAGCTGCAGTTTATCTCAATAAACCATTAAATAAAGGAGGCATCTCTGAGGGTTGAAAGTTGTATCCCTATTGAAAGCATCTCTGACCAGAAGCAAGAAAGATCTGGTTCAAGTATATCCAGAAGATTCTGAAGAAATAATTGGACACTTTGAAAATTTTGAGAAGCACATCACCATTGACCCAAAGGCAAAACCAATGATTCATTCACCTCACTAAATACCGATAGAGAGTAAAAAAGGAAAGCATGAAAGAGAGCTCCAAGAAATGGAAGAAAAGAAAGTGATTGCCAGAATCACAGAGCCGACTCATTCAGTAAATGTGATTGTTGTGTGGTCAATTGAGTGGATTGTAGTCTGATATTGTACCTCTAAAGGCCAATATTGAAAAGCACAAAGAGCTCTTGATAGAAAAAAGAAAAAGAAATTCAGGCAGCTAAATAAAAGGATCTCCAGATCTTTCTCATTCAAAGGTGAAAAGTTAGAAGTAGTGAATAAAGTAGTTGACCTGGAAAGACTGAAGGCTGAGCAGGACATAAAGTAGCAAGCCGAAATGGAGACTATGGGAGAGAAACTGCATGCTGTATGATAAGCAGAGGGGGATTCCAAGAAAGCGGTCCTGAAGCTCATGTCCAAACCACAACAGCATGTTTCTCGTAGCAAAACTTGAAATATAAAAGAATGATAGTGTTGAGTTCAGGCAGAAAAGGATGACAGATGTAGTTTAACATTACTACTCACAGTTGGAAAATAAGCTGCAGAATTGTAATGCAGAGCTTGAGGAGAAATAGTGTCAGGGCAAAAAACATAAGCCGCACGCTGCTTTAGCTCAGAAGAGGAATAACGTCCTACCATCTAAGCAATACCAAGAATGTTTTGTTTAAGAAAAGAAAACCAATTATAACAAAGTTTAAAGTTCAGAATGATATGTTTAATTACAAAAGTCAATGCTAATCTTCTTTAGTTTAGATATGACACGGATGTAGTGGTAATGTCATTGGATTAGTAATCCACAGGCCCAAGTGAATGCTCTGGGGGCATGGGTTCAAATCCCATCACAGCAGCTGTGGAATTTAAATTCAATTACTAAAAAAAAACCTGGAACTTACCAACAATTGTTGCAAAACCCAACTGGTTCGCTAATGTCCTTTAGGGAAGAAAATCTGCCATCAATACTTGTCCGAATATGGTTGACTCTGAAATGGCAAGCAAGCCTCTTCTCAATTCAAGGGCAATGAGAGATGTCAGTAATGCCCATATTGCATCAGTCATGCATCCACTGTATGACAGAGTAAAAATAACTAAAATGTTACTGATTGAAAGTTATATTGATATATAATATATTTTAGAAGAAAGGATGATGTTACATTGTTGTACTATTCTAGAAGAGTTAGGAACTCCATTTTACATGCATGTATACATAAGTATCCAGGATGCCACATTACTCACTACTGCACTGCAATCATCAGTAATATATCATTCTATAGCACAGCGTGAGGTGTGAGAAATACATGTCATCTCCAGCCTTTGTCTAAAACAGTATTTCAAATTTCAGGGAAAACAAAACCTAACTATCCTGTACCACCATTGTGTCAAAATAGTGGAACTCCCTAAACAGCAGCAATGTGAAGGTACCTTCATTCCTTCAACTATTGCAGTTCAAGAAAACAGCTCAGCACTACCTATTCAGGGGAAACCAGGGTGGGCAATAAAAGTTGTCTTTGCCAGCAACACACACATCCAGCAAATGAATGATAAACATAACCAGTTAAACATAACCACTAAAGTGTAATTTTATGGAAAGCATCAATCTGCGCTAATAGGTTTAGTAGAAAAGTTGTAAAACCAAATCATGCAACTAAACAAAAAACTATGTACTAATGACTTTCAGCATTCCAAGTTATGAAAATGTGCAGTTTAATGGACTGATATATTTCAAAAACAAGAAGATTTATGACAAAAAGCTTTGCTGGTTTTATTTTAATTCATACATGAGATGTGGGTGTCACTGGCTAGACCAGCATTTATTGCCCATCCTAAACTGCCTATGAGAAGGTGATGGTGAGTTGTCTTCTTGAACTGCTGCATTCCATGTGGTTTGGTGCACCCATAGTACTGTTGATGAGGAAATCCCAGGGTTTTGACCTAGTGACAGTGAAGGAATGGCAATATATTTCCAAGTGAGAATGGCGAGTGACTTGGAGGGTCACTTGCAGGTGGTGGTGTTCCCATGTGTATTCTGCCCATGTCTTTCTAGATAGCAGCAATCATGGGTTTGGAAGGTACTGACTGAGAATCCTTTGTGAGTTCCTGCAGGCATTTTGTAGATGGCACACACTGCTGCCATTATGTATCAGTGGTGGAGGTGGTGAGTGTTTGTGGATGGGATGCCAATCAATTGAGCTGCTTTGTCTTAGATGGTGTCAAGTTTCTTGAGTGTTACTGAAGCTGCACTATCCATTGCACTTCTGATTTGTGTTTTGTAGATGATTAATCAGCGCTGGGGAGTCAGGAGGTACGTTGCTTACTGTTGGATTTCTAGCTCCTGGCATCCAGTGTTTATATGGTCCAGTTCAGTTTCTGGTCAATGGTAACCCCCATGATGTTGATAGTAGGAGATTCAGCAATGGTAATGCCATTGAATGCCAAAGGGTGATGATTAGAATTTCTCTTGTTGGGGATGGTCATTGTCTGGCACTTGTGTGGCACAAATGTTACTTGCCACTTGCTACTGCAAGCCTGGATAGTGCCCAGGTCTAGCTATATTTGAACATGGACTGCTTCTGTTTCTGAGGAGTTGTGAATTATACTGAACATTGAGCAGTCAGTGAACATCCCCAATTCTGACCTTATGGTGGAGAGATCATTGATGAAGCAGCTGAAGATGGTTGGGCCTAGGACACTACTCTGAAGAATTCCTGCAGTGATGTCCTAGAACTGAGATCATTTACCTCCAACTACCACAGCTATTTTGTTTTGTGCCAGGTATGACTCCTGCCAGTGGAGAGTTTCCTCCTGATTCCAATTGACTCAATTTTTGGTAGGGTCCTTGATGCCATTCTCGGCCAAATGCTGCTTTGATATCAAGGGCAGTGACTCTCACCCCATTACCGGAGTTCAACTCTTTTCTCCACATTTGAACCAAGGCTATAATGAGCTCAGGAACTCAGTGACTCTAGCAGAAGCCAAACAGAATGTCAGTGAGCAGGCTATCACTCAGCAACAGCTGTTTGATAGCACTATTGATGACCTCTTCCATCTTTTAGATGCCATTGTCGGATCTGTGCTGGAACTGGTTGGTTCAGGGCACAGCAAGAAGCACAAGCATTCAGTACTGTTGCCAGAGTATTGTCAGGACCATAATCTTTGCTGAATTTAGTGCCTTGATATCACATGGAGTTAATTGAACTGGCTGAAGACTGGCATCCATGATGCTGGGAATCTCTTGAGCTGGATGAGATGGATCAACCACTTGGCGCTTCTGGTTGAAGATTGCTGTGAATGTTTCAGCCTTATCTTTTGCATTGATACGCTGGGATCCTCCCTCATTGAAGATGGGGATACTTGTGGACCTCCTCCTCCAATGAGCTGTTTAATTGTCAACTACTATTCACAGTTGAATGTGACAGGTCTTCAAAACTTATATTTGATCTGTTGTTTGTGGGATAGCGTAGTTTCATCACTTACCACTTGGTAGTTTTGTGTTGTAGCTTCATCAGGTTGATACCTCATTTTCAGGTATGCGCAGTGCTGCTCCTGGCATGTCTTCCTACACACATCATTGAACGGATTGACCCCCCACCCCAGAGTGGAATTTGAACCTGAATCTTTGAATTACCGGCCCAGTGACAATACCACTACACCACCGCCTCTCTGTGACCAGAAGTCACATGGTGGTTGACCTGATGTTGGTGACCAGGAAATAGTTATTTTGTAGGCACTAAGTACAGAAAATAAAGATGGAAACCATGACACTGGTCCTCCAACTCCTAAAACCCCAAACCTACTGCATTGTCACTGGAAAAAGGCAGATTAACTGTGTCAACATTAGAAAAGTAACGCAAATTAGATGAGAGGGAGCATTTTTGGCTCATCTTGTGCTTCATGGGTTGTTAATTTTGAATGGCACATGGAAGAAATGCTCTTCATTCCTATATTCAACGCTTCTCTGAGGATTGGAGAAGGGTGGGCAGGAAACATGTATGATCCACACCCAAGCCCCTTTTCTTTTCAAGAAGATCATTGTCCTAGGAAGTGGTAATAGGACCCTCTGTCTGCTGCTTTTAGTGAGAATGTTCTGACCAAGGTTGTGGGAACAGTCTGGCCAACATAGTCAATTCTTCCCCTCCTTCTTGTTGGTAACCCCTGCTATAGGAATGTAAATCTCCACTTGGTTCATTCAAATAACCTGGTACATCAAATATGAGTATATATATGGAGGCTAGGATGTGTGATGTGCCCTTTGAGTGTGCTTGACCTGTCCAGTGTCTGTGATGGGATCAAGAGAATCCATTCCATGTTTTACACTGTTTCTCATTTACATTTTTTTTTACCGAGCCACTTTCATTCCACCAAGCACTGGAGTGATTTTCCCAAAGATAGTCACACATTTTATTACATAAATAGGATTAAGAATGTGACTGATATTAAATTTTATGTTTTTTGATTTTTTTTCACTAACTGTCATGATGTAATGCTATTTTTCCATCAGCTTCTTCATTTCAAATTTTCAAACCCTGGTGTCTACTACCTTGAGCTTATCTTCATAACAATATGTCAGATCACTCCAAAGCAGCAACATTCATAACTGCTGTTTCCAACAAAATCCTTTTTTTAAAAGTGAAATTCTGTGGCACCAGCTTAGATATTTTTCAATATTATACACCTGGCATTAAATTATCTATTTGATAGTCTTGAATTTCTTTTCTATGCCAGCCCAACTATTCCTATATATTAACTATTCCTATATATTATTCCTATTATATTCCTATATATAACTTCAAAGTGAAATTTTACAGTATTTTAAAATGTTTTCATTAGTATTGGCGATATCAACATTTGTGGAAGAGTTGATGATCTTTGAGCTCTAATTTTGAAGTAAAAATGTGAAGCTAGTTTATTCCTAATTCAATTTATCCCTCCTAGTTTCAGATTTTTTTTGTATAAGCATTCTTTAACCCTGCTGTTTAGAAGGACAAAGATGACTTCTTAAAATTCTGCAGATGTTCTCAGGAAATGTCACTCATTTGGCAGATCTCCCGATTCACAGCACAGCTTGATCCCTTTGCACAGCCCTGTGCAAAGCTAGGCCTGACATCAGGGAGCTCATTTCATGACAGGCATAAATTTAACTAAAGCACAATCTTGCAGACCTGTGTATTAAGTTTCTTAGGTCTACCATAAGGCAGAATGTAAAACAATTTTTAAGCGTTATGATTCCCTCACAAAAAACCTGCTTGAAATTGAATTCCCAGTGACAGTTTGAACTCACGGCACAACCATTTTGTGCTACCTTTTTGGAGTTTTGCCACCTAAAGCAAAACTTCCTTGCTTTAGTTCTAATATCATTTAACCATATTAAGTCCGAGGCCTTATTCAGGTATTGACATTTGTTCAGGTAAATGAGTTGAATCAAAGTTTACTGTACCTGCATTTCTAATTTATATATTAGGGCAACTTAACAGAAACATTCATCTCCAATAAGTGTTCGCAATTACCATATTTAATCAGAATCTAACTGAGGGATAGTGGGATGTGTTGCAACATTATACCTAAATATCCTGGACATGTTTTCTATCTTTTTGCAATCCTTTTGCAAAATCCTTTGGTAAGTCATCTAATTGAAGCTTACCAAATTTTTAAGTGATGTGAAAGGGTAGATGGAGGCAGGAAGAAAGGATGTTTCCCTGGCTGGTGGGGGAGGTGAGATTGGTAGGGGGAGATCCAGAACCAGGGGACGTAGTCTCAGAATAAGAGGCAAACCATTTAGGACTGAGATGAGGAGAAATTTATTTAATCAGAGGGTAATGAATCTTTAGAATTCTCTAACCCCGAGGACTGTGGAAACTCAGTCACTGAGTATGTTCAAGACAGAAATAGGTAGATTTCTAAATGACATCAAGAGATATGGGGACAGTGCAGGAAAGTGGTATTGAGATAGATGATCAGTGATGACAGAGCAGGCTTGAGAGGTTGAATAGCCTACTCCTGCAGTGTTGCTGTGTTCTGGAGTTGAGGGTGATCACACATAGAAGCACCTGAGCAAAAGCATAATGACAGAGTATTCAGCTACTTTAGTAAATGTTGGACCCTTGGAGGAGAATGTTGGTCCCATGGAGGACAAGAGGGGGGATTTAGTGGTGGGTGACATGGAAATGGCTGAGGCTTTAGATAAGTTTTTTGTGTCGGTCTTCACGAAGGAGGACACAAATAGCTTGCCGAATATTAAAGATAGAAGGATGGTAGGAGATGAGGTCCTTAATGCGATTACTGTCACTGGAGAGGTAGTACTTGATAGACTAACAGGATTGAAAGTAGACAAGTCCCCGGGACCGGATGGAATGCATCCCAGGGTTCTGAAAGAAATGGCAGAGGTGATAGTGGATGCCTTAGTAATTATTTATTAAAATTCGCTGGACTCTGGGGAAGTGCCGGAAGATTGGAAAATGGCTAATGTTACGCCGCTGTTTAAAAAAGGTAGCAGACAAAAGGCAAGGAATTATAGGCCGGTTAGTTTAACGTCTGTAGTTGGAAAAATGCTAGAATCCGTCATCAAAGAAGAAATAGCGAGACACCTAGAAAAGAACGGTTTGATTAAGCTGACGCAACACAGATTCACGAAGAGGAAGTCATGTTTAACGAATTTATTGATTTCTATGAGGATGTGACTAGTGCGGTAGACAGAGGGGAACTGATGGATATGGTGTTTTTAGATTTCCAGAAGGCATTTGATAAGGTGCCTCACAAAAGGTCGCTGCAAAAGGTTAGGGTGCACAGAGTTGGGGGTAAGGTGTAAGCGTGGATAGAGGATTAGTTGTCTAACAGGAAGCAGAGAGTTGGAATCAATGGGTGCTATTCTGGTTGGCAGTTGGTGACTAGTGGAGTGACACAGGAATTGGTGCTGGGGCCTCATCTGTTTACCATTCACATAGGTGATGTGGAGGAGGGGGCTGAGTGTAGGGTAACGAAATTTGCTGATGACATGAAGATGAGTGGAAAAGCAAACTGCGTGGAAGGCGCGGACCGTCTGCAGAGAGATCTGGATAAGCTGAGTGAGTGGGCGACGACCTGGCAAATGGAGTATAATGTTAGCAAATGTGAGGTTATCCACTTTGGTAGAAATAATAGTAGGAGGGATTACTATTTAAACGGCGAAAAGCTGCAGCATGCTAGGGTGCAGAGGGACCTGGGGTTCCTTGCGCACGAATCGCAAAAACCCAGTCTGCAGGTGCAGCAGGTGATCAAGAATGCGAATGGAATGTTGGCCTTTATAGCGAGGGGGATAGAATATAAAAGCAGGGAGGTCTTGCTGCAACTGTACAGGGCACTGGTGAGGCCGCAGCTGGAGTACTGTGTGCAGTTTTGGTCGCCGCACTTGCGCAAGGATATATTGGCCTTGGAGGGAGTGCAGAGAAAGTTGACTAGGAGATGAGGGGGTTAGCCTATGAGGAGAGATTGAATAGACTGGGTCTGTACTCATTAGCGTTTAGAAGGCTGAGGGGGGATCTTATAGAGACATAGCAGATAATGAAGGGGATAGATAGGGTAGAGGTAGAGAGATTCTTCCCACTTAGAAAGGATAGCAGAACTGGAGGACACAGCCTCAAAATAAGGGGGGGCAGTTTAGATCGGAGTTGAGGAGGAACTTCTTCACTCAAAGGATGGTGAGTCTCTGGAATTCTCTGCCCATTGAAGTGGTGGAGGCTGCCTCGCTAAATATATTTGAGTCATGGGTGGATAGGTTTCTGATAGACAGGGGAATTAAGGGTTATGAGGAGAGAGCGGGAAAGTGGAACTGATCCACTTCAGATCAGCCATGATCTTATTGAATGGCGGGGCAAGCTCGAAGGGCTAGATGGCCTACTCCTGCTCCTATTTCTTATGCTCTTATGTTCTTATATTAGAAGGCTGCAGCTTTGAAATCACAAATTCCAACTGACAATGCACTTCTGGCCAAGCCACCTTCGTTCTCTCAATTTAATGTTCAGTTCTTTATAATTGAATTAAACTGTGCCTATCGACAAAACAGGTTTGTAGTCACTTACAAAGAACAAACAGTTTCAGCCACATGGTGATGATACATAGACTTGACCATTTTCTCAATTTCTATTTATGATGCAATTGTGAGCTTTGTGCCACTCCCATGGGGATAAACAAAAGGTTTCAAATTGACCTGACACTTTAAGAGCCATTTACTATCAATATGTTTTATTGATAATTCTCTGTATGTCCTGCTGATGTTCACTTTCATCAATCTGAGCATCTCTTTACTGAAAGCGCACTCCTGAAATTAACCCATTAGTTCGAAGGAGAAAAGAAAACTTTGGAATTCTTATAATTGTTATTGTAGCACGAGGTATCATTATGAGGAAGCCTTGAATCACAATGGTGATTCATTGAAAGGTAGTTAGACTTTTTCAAGATGGTGCCAGTGCATGGTAACTTCTTGTGAGCTGTCCCCAGCGTACCCTCTAATTCTATCTTTCACTCTCATTCTATGCTTTTAAAACTCTTTTCCAGCTCTTATAAACTGTCTGACAATGCTCTGAATCAATCTACTAAATTGATCTTTCTCTACACCCTAGCTATGACTGTAACTTTACATTTTACACCTTCTCTTTTCCTTCTTTATGAACAGTATGCTTAGTATGCGCAGCATGCAATAAACAATGGGGGTGATTCTCCCAGCCCACTGTACTGAGAGAATTGTCCAGAGGGGCAATATTTTCACTCAAGAGTGTGTTGAGTGTCTGGACCGAGTTGCCAGAGGTAGTAGTAGAGGCAGGTACAATTTTTCTTTTAAAATACATCTAGGCAGTCACTTGGGTAAGATGCATATAGAGAGATGTGGGCCAAATGTGGGCAACTGGGACTAGCTTAGTGGTTAAAAACTGGGCTGCATGGACAAGTTGGCATAATGTGGATATGCTGGTGTTGGACTGGGGTAAACACAGTAAAAAGTCTGACAACACCAGGTTTCAGTCCGACCGATTTATTTGATAGTAACTTACTATCAAATAAATCGGTCGGACTGAAACCTGGTGTTGTCAGATTTTTTACTGTGGACAAGTTGGGCCAAAGAGCCTTTCCATGCTGTAAACCTCTATGACTCTATGGTGCGATTGCTAAGCTGCGGAATGATCTAGTATGTTTATGGGGCTATAACATGGCCAGAAAATAATTAGTCTTCTGATACTATGGGGTGATCTTGAGCCTGCACACACTGTCCATGGGATCGGTGGCAGGAGTTCAAGATCCGGCAAAACCCAGAAATTGAGAATCTCATTGGCGAGCTTGCAATCTCTGGTTTTTGCCATCCCTCATCAGTGACTCAATCACATTCACACCATAATGGATGGAAATCTGATTTACATTCATTTACATGATTTCTTTTACCCACTTCTGGGACATGGGCATCACTGGCTGGCCAACATTTATTGCTCATCCCTCGTTGTCCTTGTTCAAAGGGCAGTTAAGAGTTAACCACATTGTTGTGGTTCTGGAGTCACATGTAGGCCAAAGCAGGTAAGGATGGCAGATTTTCTTCCCTCAAGGACATTAGTGACCAGATGAGTTTTTTCCTGACAATTGGCAATGGTTTCACGGTCATCAGTATGTTCTTATTTCCAGATTTTTAAAATTGAATTTACATTCCACCATCTGCCGTGACGGTATTCAATCCTGGTTCCCCAGAACATTAGTTGATTTTTTTGGATTAATAGTCCAATGATAAAACCATTAGACCGTCACGTATCACTTCTCCTTAGGATGTCATTAAACAGTCCCTTCACTGCATGATGCCCCTTCGCTGTATTTTCATGTGAACCTGATGTGGGGAGCCCCTAGAGGGCGCAAAGTTGAGTATAACCCCTGGGGAACTGTAACATGGCCAAACATTGCCCTGGCACTGCCCCCTGTCACAGGTTGGCATTGCCAGGTTGCTATTGTGCTAAGGGCAAACCCTAGTTTATTAGGAATTCCCATTTATTAGGAATGGGGGACGTGTATGTGTATTGGGGAGGGATCTTTCAAAGGAAGAAAGCAGTAATGCTAGCGCTTACTGTTTAGGGGCGGGGGGAGGAGGAGTTGATAGTGGTGGGAGGGACGGGTTAAAGAGATGCTGGCATTGATTGAGGAGGTGGGGAAGTGGAGTGCCTGATGCCTCAGTAGTGGGGTGAAGGCAAGTTGTTTCTTTCCCTGATTGGGGCTCCATTTTTAAAAGTTTTTTCAGTGCACTCAGCTTTACTGGGATGTTTAGGTCTCGTCCCCTCAAAATGATGGGATGAAACATTTGCCTTGGTTTTGTTTTGACAAAGTATAAGAAGATCTGATGAAAAAACCTGCCTGTTTCCCTGGAGAGAAACAAGCCGGTTTTCAGTCAGACCCCGACACTTCACCATTTTCTGGTGAGATTTTACCCTCAAATACATTTATTTTTTGCTTACCTACCTAACTAAAAACAAAGAACAAAGAAAATTACAGCAAAGGAACAGGCCCTTCAGCCCTCCAAGCCTGCACTGACCATGCTACTCATCTGAACTAAAACTCCTTATCCTTCAGGGAAATATATACCTCTGTTCCCATCCTATTCATGCATTTGTCAAGATGCCCCAGAAAAGTCACTATCATATTTGCTTCCAATACCTCCCCTGACAGTGAGTTCCAGGCTCCCACCATCCTCTGTGGAAAAATCTTGCCTCATACATCTTTAAACCTTGCCCCTCACACCTTAAAGACTTATGCCCCCGAATAATTTATTCTTCCAATTAAATCTTTTTTTGCTGTCTTTGCTTCTATGTTTATATTTGTCAGTTATTAACATTTCTTTCACTTAGCTCAATTATCAAGTTGCAAGGCCTCCTCCAAGAGGCTGGAAAATGTACTGTATTTAGGATATTGTCCATTCAATTTCTTAGAACCTGATCTTGAATGTAGGCCAGATGATTGGGACAAAACTATTCTCTTTATGTTGGATGTAAAATCTTAATTGAATGCAAATCTGTAGCACAAGACTGGCCGTGATTGTCCCCACTTAGCAAATTCACAAAGAGCCACAGCTTTGCAAGTGAAGAATGGAATAGCAATTCTGGCACTGTGGCAAATGAACTGTTTTTCTGCAGCATAGACTAAGTTTTCTGATTTCCACCATTTTTGACCTGCAATGATTAATACTGATGTTGAAGGCAAAAGTAGGAAAAAATGATAAGTCTAATTCCCCCACCACCAAGAGTGATTATACAGGTTGAAGCAAACACACAACTAGCCTTGCTTGATTCGAACAAACTGACTCATCTTTAATGATTTTATCCACTTTAAATGAGGCAGACCCATTTGAATTTGATCTAAAGCTTCTAAAAACATTCCTGTCATCCTTCACTGCTATTTCTATCCTGCCCACTCCACCCCATAAAATAATGGCCTCTCTAAGTAATTCAGGGCTTAACCCCATCCCAAAAACAGTAATTATCTGAATCTTAGGTCTTTTTGTGAAACACGAGAGCCAATGTGAGGAGGAAATCTGTCTGTTGACCCCTTCCCTCCCCCAAGGGGTATGGAAAAAAAATCTATTAACTGCTGGCAAAATCAAATGAATGAATTAATTAGCTCACAGAAGGAATATGCGCATCAGACACCAGTCATTAAAATACTCTGAATTCTTTTAATCGGGACCTTTTTTGTCAAATGTTACAGGCATTGGAACAATCATGATTGGCTTGCAAGTATCACAGGTATCTCAAGCTTTTTGTTAAGGGCTTTGAGATTATCTCTTTTTTTTAATAGACCCCTGGATGTTAACTGTCTATGATACTGATAATAACTCGTACTTTTCATTATACAATTCAAACTTGGAGAGAAGTAGTAACTAATATACATGCTGCTTTACACTACTGGCACATTCATTGTCCTGTTATTTCTTTACAGTCTTATTGAGTTTCGAAGTTCCTGGCTTCAGCAATGCTTAATTCTATAACAAATCTCTAAAGACGCTTGAATAAATAAGAGCAAAAGATGGTCCCCTCCCTCCAAGATGTTATAATTTTAATTTCACTGACTAGCTACTAAAATATTCATTATCCCTTTCTACATCTGATAAAAAAAATGATTCTGGTCTTTATGAACTAAGTTGGTTGCCTCTATTACTTCTCTTCATAGATATTGCAAAAAAATGGTGATTACATTGAATCCTCCCACAAATATTTAAACCTTTATCTGATTTTAACTGTAAACAATGGATTAATTGTTTTTGAGATACACTTTTAGATTATGTCAAGTGGCGTGTCTATAAGCAGGATTTTTTTATTTTAAAACATTTTATTTTATACCTAAATGTCAATTAAATTATGACTACTTGGTTGAGAAGAAATAAGTAAAGAGGTGTTAAATTAACACCACTTTTTGACATGGATGTCTCATTAGGGCTTCCTGTGTGCAATACATAATTTCATCCAATTACAAGACTTTCCATGAGATGATATTCTTCCAAATTGCTTCAGTTGCTTTGTGGATTTTATAAAGCAGCACAATACTTGCAAACTTCTACAAAAAGCTATAACAATGGTTGTTTTTTTTTTCAAAATATTTTGCAATATATTTTTAAAGTATGCATTAAATGGCATGGTGGCACAGTGGTTAGCACTGTTGCCTTATAGTACCTGGGATCCTGATTTGATTCCCAGCTTGGGTCACTGTTTTTGTGGAGTCTGCATGTTCCATGCGCATTTCCTTCGGGTGCTCTGGCTTCCTCCCATAGTCTGAAAAGATGTGCTGGTTAGGTGCATTGGCCATGCTAAATTCTCCCTCACTGTACCCGAACAGGCGCCGGAATGTGGTGACTAGTGGATTCTCGCAGTAAAATCATTGCAGTGTTAATGTAAATCTACTTGTGACTAATAAATAAAATAAAATTATAATCATTTTTGTGTATAGCTTTCACCCTGTTAATGCCACAGCCAGCTATAATCTGTACTACTGTTCAAACACTGAAAAAATACACCCAAGTAATCTAAAACTGAGATGATATTGAAGTTGCATGCTCACCTACTGATATAGCAGCAGAGAAATTCAGCTGAAGGAATCTACAACGATCATCTAAACCACCAGCAGAATCTCACCGGAAGGTGAACCTATGTATTAACAATAACAAGTAAGTTTCAAGTATGTTCTATACACCAGTAAAAGGTTGTATTAATAGCAACTTATTCACAGAGAATTTGAATATTGCTGAAACTAGAAAAAGGCTGTTGATGTTTTTCATCTTTCACACATCAGATAGACACAAGAATACCAAATTTCGAAGAGATTAACTATTTATATTACATGAGAAAAGCTGTTGACTGATTAGAAGTGGACTCTGATTGGATGAGACATTGCCATGGAGAGTGCACCAGGAATCAGTTATTCCCCAAGATTTTGTTTAAATTTTAAAAAAGGCAAATTGATTTTGGTGGTTGAGGTATTACCA
Organism: Carcharhinus amblyrhynchos; assembly: GCF_965287045.1. Taxonomy (NCBI): domain Eukaryota; kingdom Metazoa; phylum Chordata; class Chondrichthyes; order Carcharhiniformes; family Carcharhinidae; genus Carcharhinus; species Carcharhinus amblyrhynchos. Next base: position 92,694,335 of record NC_137324.1, on the reverse strand, counting down.
TGGGTAAAACACCAGGGAAAAGTTGTCTCCCATGCCTTTGCTTAATTGAAAAAGTGCCTGGACATGATCTATTTGCAGAGGAAAGGGCACTGTGTATAAATATATATAGCTTCTTGCAAGCATAAGTCAGTCATGTTGTGAGCCTAACAGTTACTCTTAAACTGGTTGTTAGTGTAATAAGAACATAAGAACATAAGAAATAGGAGCAGGAGTAGGCCATCTAGCCCTTCGAGCCTGCCCCGCCATTCAATAAGATCATGGCTGATCTGTCGTGGCTCAGTTCTACATTCCCGCCCTCTCCCCATAACCCTTAATCCCCTCGCTTATCAAAAATCCATCAACCCGCGTCTTAAAAATATTTAGCGAGGTAGCCTCCACCACTTCAACGGGCAGAGAATTCCAGAGATTCACCCCCCCCTTTGAGTGAAGAAGTTCCTCCTCAACTCCGTTCTAAACCGTCCCCCCTTTATCTTGAGGCTGTGCCCCCTAGTCCTACTATCCTTTCTGAGCGGGAAGAGTCTCTCCACCTCTATCCTATCCATCCCATTCATCATCTTATATGTCTCAATGAGATCTCCCCTCATTCTTCTAAACTCTAACGAGTACAAGCCTAGTTTATTCAGCCTCTCCCCATAGCTCAACCCCCTCAACTCCGGTATCAGCCTAGTAAACCTCCTCTGCACTCCCTCCAAGGCCAAAATATCCTTGCATAAGTACGGCGCCCAAAACTGCACACAGTACTCCAGCTGCGGCCTCACCAATGCCCTATACGGCCGCAGCAAGACCTCCCTACTTTTATATTCAATCCCCCTCGCTATGAAGGCCAGCATCCCATTCGCCTTCCTGACCACCTGCTGCACCTGCAAGCTGGGTTTTTGTGACTCATGCACAAGGACCCCAAGGTCCCTCTGCACCGTCGCCTGCTGCAGTTTTTTGCCACGTAAGTAATAATCCTTCCTACCATTATTCCTACCAAAGTGGGCCACCTCGCACTTGCCAACATTAAATTCCATTTGCCAGTTCCTGGCCCATTCGCCCAGCCTATCTAGATCCTTCTGTAGACTCTCCACACCCTCCACACAATTTGCCTTTCCACCAATCTTGGTGTCATCAGCAAATTTCGACACCCTACACTCGGTTCCCTCCTCCAGATCATCTATATAAATGGTAAATAGCTGAGGCCCCAGCACCGACCCCTGAGGCACTCCACTAGTCACCATCCGCCAATCCGAATAGCACCGGGGTTGCTCAGAAAGTGCTGTCCAGTTGTGGAATCACATCTAATGTTGAACATTATGTTCTGAGTTTTGCAAGGATGGGCTGGTTGAACACAATCAACATTCTTACCTATTGCACACAGCTGAAATTGCAGATTTACAACATGTAGACGATACCTTTGCTATATTTGAAGCTGCATGCTACATTACACGCCTTCCAAGCTCAAATTCAGCTTTGAAATGTAACAATCTAATCAGGAGTAATCTGCTAACAGGTTCCCTATTCCTGACTCAGCAAACCTCCATTGCTCAATATACTTGTTGTGATTCCTATAGCCCCATGTGCTATAAAATTAGTCTCATCCACAGCCTTATAAATAGGGCCAGTCATTTACTCACTATGCAGGACTGATGTTAAAATAGGAAGCATCAAAGCTATCCTGCATATAATGACCACCCTAATCAGATCATTGCCCACTGCATGCCATGCAAGCTAACAAATGGGCTGAAGGCCATCACCTTCACTCCTGAAAAAGTACTCAGTCTATCTCAGATTACCACTGAAGGATAAGATAGCTCAATAATTTGAGAAACAGGTGGAACTAGCCATCATATTCAGTTACTGTGCAGTAGCAACGTGAGTGGTATTTTTCATCAACAGGATGCTGCTATCAAGCCAAAAAGATGTTCTGCTTATTACAAAATAAGTAATGGAGTATGTGAATTTCAGTCCCAATGGGATGATGCCAGGCACATAGGCCATACCTCCCAATCACTAATGGATTGTATTAAAAAGCACATCCCTTAGACTGCAACAGGCAGAGGATTGACCATACTCAACTTGCCAAGCCTTGCAGAACTCTGAACATCACATGATTCTGTGATTAGACAGCGTTAACTGAACAAATCCAAGTGTGCTAAGAACTACATTAACAACCCATTTGTTATGGGTTTAGCTTGCAATGTGGATCTCTTACACCAGTTAGAAGCTACATATATCTCATACACAGTGTTTTGTCCATAGAAAGAATGTGACCAGGCATTGTGCCTTTTTCAATTTAATAGGGGAGGGAGGAAGGGAGGGTTGGAGGGCAGCTGTCCCCTGATACATTCTCAATTGTAACACTTCAGCCAGAGTTGACTTGCTTACCAATCAGCATCCTTTTTCTCATGTAGTATAAATTGTTGTTCCCCTCAAAATTTTGTATTGCGTTAGTCTGAATGGGGTAAGAGTGTTACCACTGTGCCATGGCTGACAAAAGTAGATACTTTTGGCAGCAAAATTAAAGGGAAGGTCATTGATAGCATCTTCTCTTGACTTGAGAATGGTATCTCATTCTGCCATGGATCTTCATGTGACTGAACAGGCCAATTCTGAACCTGTAGGCACATGAGGCAAAACATCCCATGAGATTGTGGGATCCAGGGTACATGATTTGCTTCCTTTTCTTTTCATCCGTGTCTCTGCTCTGTCACATCATTAAGATGCTATGAATTCAAGTGTGATGCAGCTTTATAGACAAATTATTGCCATTCTGAACAATTGGTCACAAGCTCCAAGTTTGCCATGCTTCAAGGAGAGTTTCAGGGATGTTCTTGATGTGTTCTTGCCCCAGGATGTTGGCAATTCAAGAGTTGAGAAAATGTACAGAATATTGAAATTGAAAGAGAAGATATGATTACACAAATTTAAACAGATGGACAAATTGATGAAATGGCTTACTGCTATATTTAAACTAGTACCTCAAAAAATCAAGGCTTGGTTTTTCTGCTCCAGATCACATTGCATGGGTTTGGCAATGGGAGCAGAAAATATTGAGAGAATGACAAAGTTGTGTTTTACGTTACCATAATACATGATGTGATCCCTTCCACCACTAGTGGTGGGCATGTTGGAAATACCATTTGAATATATTAACATTTAAATATATTAACATTTAATTCTCAGTTCCTTATAGTCCACTCTCCCACTCCCTGCCAAATAAAAATCCATCCAGTTCAGCATGATGGCAGAATGGCACTGCATGGTGAGTGCAGTGCTTTGAGGTGATGGGGGGTGGGGGGAGGGGTGGGGGGTGGAGAGGGTATCTGCCATCTACCCAAATGTCACAGTCTGTGGATGGTGTCTTATATTGTTTATAATATGCCTGCAAAACAGTTGGGAATCTTTTATTCTATTAAAGTTGCTAAATAAATATAAGTTGTTTCTTCATTTTCTACATTGAATCACAGCTGTGCTTAGGTCAATGCAATATGTCTTAGCACTTTTAGCAGATAATGAAAGCACTCACTCCAGATAAATTTAGGGTGAATGACATTAAAATAGAAATTAACACAGGAGTATTAACTGGCATTCACTTAATGCATTCAGATGAAATTTGCTATTTTAATGGTAATGTTAGTTCATTGATGTGAATGGGATTATATGACAATTAAAATGATGAATAGAGAACTCTGACAACTTTGTATGATTTGCTGATATTGGCAATGGTAATTTGCTTTTATAAATATATGAAAAATCTTACATTTACTTGTAGTTCCTGTCTATAAAGTGGAAAGCTGTGCACACTGAGGTAGGAGAATCATGGCTGCACAGGAGAATACGTGTCTCCTTCAATACTGAATCACCAATATCAGGTACATTTTGGTTCTGGTCTTTCTCACCTTGGAAATCTGTTTGCTTCATGGTGCCAAGGCCAGCTATGTGCCAATCCTACCAACAGCCTTTCTTCTTATCCTCACAATATCAAATATATTGCATGGAATGGCTTGTTAAATAGATTGTTGATGGAAATTTAGTGAAAGCGTGAATAAAGTGCAGAAGGGAAGGATTGGCTAATTAATTTAAACCCAAGTAGTCATAAATAAGTAAATATAAAAATAAGTAATAAGAGCAATTATTCTGATCATGGGAATTAAAATGAACTAAATTGAGGATGTAAATATTAAAGGGATTTGAGTTGCATTAAATAAAAATCTGCTGCAGATAAATAATAAATAGGAGCTGAGATATTAAGATAGTGAAGAAATAAAATTAATTAGTTTCAAATTAACCTGGAATCAATCTAAATCTATCTAATGAATGTAATCTAGGTGTCAAATAATTCTGCTCGATTTATACTTAAATTACTAACAAATAGATTAAGAAACACTAGAAATACTCTTAGTTATGCAACTGTAGTGTAATATGTGGGAGCGTGGTGACAGTGGAAAGTTTCTCTACTGTCATACGTGCAGGAAACGTTTCTTCCTTGGAACACTTCAACTTAGAGTCTGAGTTGTGCGAGACACATGAGGAGGAGGAAGGAATTTCTGGAGGTTTTCTCCAGATTATAGTCACACCTCAAGGGAAGGCACAGCTGCAAAAAGGGGAGAATATGGCTGCCATTCTGCAGAGTAGGTAAACTGTGAGGCAATCCCACCAGCATTGATTCCATCCAAAGTGATACAATACACTTGAGGATAAGAAGAAAGAAAGGCTGTTGGTAGAATTGCCACATTGCTGGCCTTGGTACCATGAAGCAAGCAGATTTCCAAAGAGAGAAAGACCAGAACTGAAATCTTGCTGGTATTAGTGATTCAGTATTGAAGGAGAGAGGTATTATCCTGTGCAGCCATGATTGAGAGACCTGAAGAGATTATCTGATCCCTGGGTTTTATTTTATTCTTTCTTGGATCTGGGTGTTGTTGCCTATCCCAAATTGTCCTTGAACTGGCTTGTTAGGCCACCTAGAAAGCAGGCAAAAATCAACCACACAGATGTGGGGCCAGATCACACATAGAATAGACCAGATAAGGACAGCAAATTTCCCTCCCTAAAAGGTTATTAATGAATCAGATGGGTTTTTACAACAATCGATAATAGTTTCATGTCATCATTACTGAGACTAGCTTTCAATTCCATACTTTTTTTTAATTAATTGAATTAAAATTCCACCAGCTGCATGTGTGATTTGAACCCATGTCCCCAGATCATTGGATTATTAGTCCAGTCACATTACCACTACGCCACCATTGCCCATAGGGGTAAGGGATATCTTGATGTGGCTGGCAAAGAATTTGGAAAAGCAGAAGGAAGATCCAGCTGTTATGACATTTGTCTTCACACAAACCATAACGGAAGAAAATGGAGGAAGTTCTGTTGAAAGATTAACAAGATTTTGGAAAAATAAATTAAAAAGCAGGATCCCATGGGTGGCATTATTGTCTGAGCTATGTGCTTATTTGCATAGGGCCAAGCAGATTAGGAGGTTGAACATGTAGCAAAGGAGCATTGTAAGGAGAAGAGATTCCATTTCATGGGACCAAGATTGGGAAAGGATGGAGATGCATCATTGGTGTGAGCTACACCTGCATGACTGTAAAAGACAATAGAGTGGTAGAATAATAAAGGTGGAGGGCTCAGTCAAATGGTTATAAGGATTAAAATAGATAAGAACAGAGTTCAGATCACAAGTATTGATATGGATATCCTAGCTGAAGGGAGTATGAAACAATTAAATACATTACAATGGGGCGGCACATTGATTAGCACTGCTGCCTCACAGCACCAGGGACATAGGTTCATTTCTGGGCTGGGTCACTGTGTGGAATTCTATCCGTGTCTGTATCGGTTTCCTCTGGGTGCTCCGGTTTCTTCCCACAATCAGTAGGGCATACTGGTTAGGTGCATTGGCCTGAACAGGTGCAGGAGTGTGGCGACTAGGAGAATTTCACAGTAACTTCATCGTAGTGTTAATGTAAGCCTTACTTGTGATCAATAAATAAACTTTAAGCAGTGAAAAATAAGAAATGTGATAAATTAAACAGTGTAAGAAACAGCATGAGGATAAAATGAAAGGCTAGGGCTCTTTTGCCCAAATAAATGTTTAATATACTAACACATGAAGCATAAGAAATAAATTGAGGAAAATAGAGGTAAAAATACATCTTAGGAAGGGCATGGTTGGGAGGCAAGTATTCCAGGTTATCAGTTCTTTAAAACGATATGAAAATTGCAACAGCAGGTATACTTTTAAAGATTTTGTGTGAAATCTTACCAAAAAAATGGCAGAATGTTGTTTCTGGTGAGACAACGACATGTTTCTGTCCAGAGAAGCCAATCGGCTTTCTTGATTTGATTTGAATTATTATTGCCACATATATTAACTTACAGTGAAAAGTCTTGTTTCTCGCACGTTATACAGACAAAACATACCATTCATAGAGAAGGAAAGGAGAGAGTGCAGAATGTAGCTAGGGTGTATTGAAAGATCAACATAATGCAAGGTAGGTCCATTCAAAAACCTGACAGTAGCAGGAAAGAACCTGTTCTTGAGTCGGTTGGTACGTGACCTCAGACTTTTTGTATCTTCTTCCCAATGGAAGAAGGTGGAAGAAAGAATGTCTGGGGTGCGTGGGATCCTTAATTATGCTGGCTGGTTTGCAGTGGCAGCGGGAAGTGTAGACAGAGTCAATGGATGGGAGGCTGGTTTGTGTGATGGATTGGGCTACATTCATGACCTTCTGTAATTCCTTGTGGTCTTGGGCAGAGCAGGAGCCATACCAAGCAATGATACAACCCAAAAAAATGCTTTCTATGATGCATCTGTAAAAGTTGCTGAGAGTCATAGCCGACATGCCAAATTTCCTGTGTTTTCTGAGAAAATAGAGGTGTTTGTGGGCTTTTTTGATCATACTGTCGGCATAGGGGGACCAGGACATGATGCTGGTGACCTGGATATCTCTTGCTGGAGATCATCATTACCTGGAACTTGTGTGGCACGAATGTTAATTGACTCTTAGCAATCCAATTCTGAATCTTCCCCAGGCTTAGTTGTAGCTGGATGCGGACTGCTTCAGCATCTGAGGAGTCGTAAGAGGGGGCTGGCATTGTGAAATCATCAGTAAACATCCCAATTCTGAGTTTATGAAAGAAGATATGGATGAAGCAGCAGAAGATGATTGGGTTTCGGACACTATCCTGAAGAACTCTTGCAGCGATGCCCTGGGGCTGAGATAATTGACACCCAATAATGGCAACCATCTTCCTTTGTGCCAGATATGACTCCAGCAGATGGAGAGTTTATCCCTGATTCCCACTGACTTCAATTTTTCTTAAGTCTCTTGATGACACACTCAGTCAACCACTGCCTTGATGTCAAGAGCAGTCACTTTCGCCTCAACTCTGGAGTTCAGCTCCTTTGTTCATGTTTGAACCAAGACTATAATGAGGTCAGGACCGAGTGGCCCTGGCAGAACCCAAACTGAGTGTCTGTAAGCAGGTTATTGCTCAGCTTGTGCTACCTGATAACAGTCAATGATACTTCCAACACAGTATAGCCTAATGGGGTAGGAATTAGCTGGGTTGGGATTTGTTCTACTTTTTATGGAGAGGACATACCTGGACAATTTTCAACATGCTGGGTAGTAGTGTTGTAGCTGTACTGAAACAGCTTGGCCAGGGGAGAGGCAAGTTTGGAGCACAAATCTCCAGTACCATTGCCACAATATTGTCAGGGTGCACAGTCTTTGTAGTATCTAATGTCTTCAGTACTTACATTAAGTGAATTGAATTGTCTAAAGATTGGTACCTGTGATAGTGGGGCTTCAGGAAGAGATAGCTCATCCACTGGGCACTTCTGGCTGAAGGTAGTTTCAATATGTTTTGGCCATGTCTTTTGCATTGATGTGCTAGGCTCCCTTGTCCCCGCATTTCCCAACCGGAAACCATGGGTGAACAGGGATATCCAATACCTGCTGAGATCCAGGTCTGAGGTGTTCACATCAGATGACCCTGGTCTGTACAAGAAAACCAGATATGATCTACAGAGATCCATCAAAGATGCCAAAAGACAGTACCAGACCAAGTTAGAATCCAAGGTAAGCTACATGGACTCCCGCTAACCATCTGTGAGACATAAAAGGCTACAAGATGAAGGCAGATAAAATCGCTGGTTGAAATGCACCGGTTTCCGATGAGCTCAATGCCGTCTATGTCTGTTTTGAGCAAGAGGTCATCGAGAACACGCCCTCCATCCCAGAAGACTCGGATGTATCTGTATCCGAGGTCACCATTGCCGACATCAGAGCAGCCTTCTCAAAAGTTAGCCTGTGGAAAGCAATTGGCTCAGAAGGGTCCCTCGAAGCTGACACTATAGTTAAGAAAGCCCAGCACCATCCCTACTTTCTCAGGAGACTGAGGAAAGTTGGCATGTCTACTACGACTTTCACCAACTTTTACAGAGAAAGCATTCTTTCCAGTTATTTCACAACATGGTATGGCTGCTGCTCTGCCCAAGACTGCAATAACTGGTGAACAAAGCCCAGTCCATCACTCAAACCAGCCTCCCCATGCATTCACACTGTTCTACACTTCCCACTGCCTCAGAAAAGTAGCCAGCATAATCAAGGACTCCAAGAACTCTAGACATAATCTCTTCCACCTTCTACCATCAGGAAAAAGATACAAAAGCCTGAGGTCACGTACCAACAGATTCATTAACAGCTTTTTCCCTGCTGTATCAAACTTTTGAATGGACTTACCTCGCATGAAGTTGATCTTTCTCTGAATCCTAACTATAACTGTAACACTACATTATCCTTTGTCTGTATAGCGGGCAAGGAACAATACTTTCCACTGTATACGAATACGTGATAAGAATAAATCAAATCAAAAAATCATTAACGATGGAGATATATTTGGATTGGCTTCATGAGCAAAAGAATATTGGAACATGTGCATCTCGGTACCAGACCTTTCAGCTTTTACTGAAAAGCTAACCCCAAATGAAAATCCATAAATAAAAGGTATAAACAGTTGGGATAATGAGAAGAAATATATCTGTCTGAAGAAATCCAAAAAAGAGAGGAAAAAAATGGATTTTGGGGTCTGAGGCATTCACAGCAGCATTGTAAATAAGTTCTTGTTGTGACATACAAAGCCTGTAAACCACTGCTGTAATCTTCACATGCGCTGAATAATATGAGAGATTTAGCTACTTCATGGAATAAATTTTGAATTGGTCTGTTTCAAATGCAAGAAATTGACAGGTTTCTTAAGCAAGAAGAATATGAGATGCACTGAAACTTTGATCTAAGTCAAGATTATGATAGATTTAACATGGGCCAGGGGCAAGATAGAAGCAGCAAAAATGCAGAAATATATGTGTGAAGGATAAGATTGAAGTTACTGACAGAGGAAGAGAATTTGGATTATAACAGTATGGTTGAATGGCCTTTAATTTCTTGATATAAACTATTCAGCTATGTAACACGAATAACACAAAGTTTTTGAAATAAAGCTGATGGAACCTCAAGTTACATCAACCTGTCATCACTTGCTGCTGAAGAAATGTCTCTTCAGAATAACGGAAATAGATCTGTTTCAGCAGAACCCCACCGAACTGCATTGTATTTATGTGCCCATATTTCAAATCTCTTCTGCCACTGCACATAAATATTCACTGCTGCAGTCATTTTTGAAGGCTTTCACGCTTCAGGATTTTTGATTTCTTTTTCTTTACAGGAAAGATTTTGGGATTGAATTATATTTAAGGCTTGTGTTTTAAAACAAGTGAATTCACATGGGTTAAAAGAAACATAAGCTGTTGGTATTTGATATTGTACATTAAAGCTAGGTGAGCCAGGATATTACAATGCACAGCCTATTTCAAACCAATGCAAGAAGCATCTTTTGTCTCATCCAGGCCAATGATTTAAAACGTTCAGGGATGTTAAGTAGTTATCATTTGATTTCAGGCGGCCAAATGTATGTTGTCTCACCCCACTGTCCGAAACCATTATCCATTCCCTTGTCACATCTGGACTCAATTAATCTGATGCTCCCCTCCCAAGTTTCATTTTTTGTCAACGTCTAACTCATCCAAACTCTGCTGCCTGTATCCTCTCCTGCATGTAGTCTGACTTTTCTATCACCCCTTGTCCTTGCTAAATTTTGTTGCAACATGCCTTTAAGGGATATCAGCATGTCATCACTACAAATGAAATGTGTCATGCGATCTTGTCTTAGATTCTCTTTTACTTTTGAACAGAGCACGCATACATAGCTTGGCTGCTGATGTTTTCACAATCTCTGCCTGTGAATAAATGTTCTCATGTGCCTATTCTCAATAATTGCATGCACAACATATTTGCCCACTCCCTTATGAATGATTGGTGTCTTTATACCATTATAACAAAACAACATGGTGCTCAGCTGTAAGTGGACAGCCTGCCAGCAAGATAAAGTGCAGATATGATATGGTGAACAGCTTTAGATCGTATGACATGAGACGACCTTGCCATTCTGTTCAGACCGCAATGGAGTTGCAAGGTCACAGAGTGTTGAAATCACTGTCGGGTGATGGCACAGAAAAGCTTTGAAGACACAGTGCCAAGATGATGTTCAACTAGAGAGTTGGTAAGAAGGTAGATCACTTGTGGTGAAATTACAGCACACAGCCCATCACTTTCATGGGTGTGGGATGGAGAAGTGGAGAGTCAAATAAAAAAAAGTAACCACAAAAAACTCAGGCTGAAAGGTTTATAATTATAACAGGTGGGGCTTTGGAAAAGCATGCAAAAGCAGCAATGGTTACAGTCATCTCAGGCACTTTCGGAGAATGGAGGGTCAAAGGGATATTGTCCAAATGCCCACAAAATTGCCCGGTTTAAATTGCAATGCAGCTGACCATCTATTTTTATTCATCAGAACTGATAAACCAAAAAACATGCATGATTGAGACATGGAATTTTCCCATCCCATGCACTGCAGGAATCTTAGTGGGCAGGACCGAAAATGTGGCGAGCCATGTAAAGGTCTGCAAGACCTCAGGTGGGAATTTCCGGTTTGGAGGCGCACATGGCTGAAAAATCCCATCCAAAGCAAGGTGAACTCAGGTTACACATTGGCAATCTTGTGTAAAAATTAGTTGCTGTCACACCATCCAAAGTGTTTGTCAAGATGGAAATTATTTGCCATGAGGATCCTGGTAACTGTTCAATAGTGGCCAAGATTCACACAGGACTAAGTACAAAAATACCCCTTTGAATTCTAAAAGGCAAGAGTCAGAACTCTATGCTCCCTGAAATACCCTGGGACCAGTGATGCTTACCTGCACCTCCAATTCCCAACGTTTCAGCACTGGCAGCTCCATGCAGTGTATCTTCCGGCCACTGAAATGCTGTTGCTGGAGGTACTGAAGAGCTGCTGCCTAATCTGATTGTCTAACAGTTCTCCAATGTAAAACTTCCTCCCAATTGAAAAGTGGAAGTCTTGCTATTATGCTGATTAATGCCCATTAAAGCATAAATGGCAGCAAGGCTCTTAGAGTCCATGGGAACGTGGAAGGCCACAATGAAACCTATTACTGTGCAACTTTTAGCACTCAACAGTTCATTAATTCCATGTGCAGAATCTATAATCCTGGAGTGCAAACACAATCAATCTACCCAAGTGTCAGATATTCTGCACTGTGTGGAGAGGAAAAGTCCACCGATTGCAGGTCTATCATCAGGCTGTGACTCCACACTAATGACATTCCATTACAAAGCTGATCAACCTCAGAAATTACTCTTATCACCTCAGTTCATAACTTAACATTGAAATATTCAGATTATTTCAACAAAATTGGCAGTTTCAAGGGAGCTGCAACATCACACTTGCACAAGAATGCAAGTCCATCAACTGATCCACTGATACACTGCAAGTGGATGCAGCGTAGCATCCACTTACAAAACAAAATGAAGTTGAACTAGATAAAATGGAGAAAGGCAAATTCATTTGCATGGTACCAGAACATACATAAGAACGTAAGAACATAAGAAATAGGAGCAGGAGTAGGTCATCTAGCCCTTCGAGCCTGCCCCGCCATTCAATCAGATCATGGCTGATCTGTCGTGGCTCAGTTCCACATTCCCTCCCTCTCCCCATAACCCTTAATCCCCTCGCTTATCAAAAACCCATCAACCCGCGTCTTAAAAATATTTAGCGAGGCAGCCTCCACCACTTCAATGGGCAGAGAATTCCAGAGATTCACCACCCTTTGAGTGAAGAAGTTCCTCCTCAACTCCGTTCTAAACCGCCCCCCCTTTATCTTGAGGCTGTGCCCCCTAGTCCTACTGTCCTTTCTGAGCGGGAAGAGTCTCTCCACCTCTATCCTATCCATCCCATTCATCATCTTATATGTCTCAATGAGATCTCCCCTCATTCTTCTAAACTCTAACGAGTACAAGCCTAGTTTATTCAGCCTCTCCTCATAGCTCAACCCCCTCAACTCCGGTATCAGCCTAGTAAACCTCCTCTGCACTCCCTCCAAGGCCAAAATATCCTTGCGTAAGTGCAGCGACCAAAACTGCACACAGTACTCCAGCTGTGGCCTCACCAATGCCCTATACAGCTGCAGCAAGACCTCCCTACTTTTATATTCAATCCCCTTCGCTATGAAGGCCAGCATCCCATTAGCCTTCCTGACCACCTGCTGCACCTGCAGGCTGGGTTTTTGCAACTCATGCACAAGGACCCCAAGGTCCCTCTGCACCGTCGCCTGCTGCAGTTTTTTGCCACGTAAGTAATAGCCCTTCCTACCATTATTCCTACCAAAGTGGACCACCTCGCACTTGCCAACATTAAATTCCATTTGCCAGTTCCTGGCCCATTCACCTAGCCTATCTAGATCCTTCTGCAGACTCTCCACGCCCTCCGCACAATTTGCCGTTCCACCAATCTTGGTGTCATCAGCAAATTTCGATACCATACACTCGGTTCCCTCCTCCAGATCATCTATATAAATGGTAAATACAGATTGATGCAACTCAAACACTTGTGTCATAAAGAAGAACAGATCACAGAGTATGGCTCGATCCATAATGTTTAGATACAGCTTTAAAATATTGTCTTTACATGCTCACATTTGAAGAATTGAATCTGAGATTTGCCAGTGCAAAATTCTACTCCAACCTTGATGCCAGGTTACTGGCCAGGACATCTTGCAGAGAAATCCCAAGAGCTTACTACATTTTTCACCCCGTTCAGATGATACTGTTCTGAACAACTTTCTTTTGGGTAGTTAGCCAGGTTCAGTTAGCCAAAATAGTCAATATCTTTTCCCAAAGGTAGGGGAGTCTAAAACTAGAGGGCATAGATTTAAGGTGAGAGGGGAGAGATACAAAAGGATCACGAGGGGAAATTTTTTCGCACCGAGGGTGATGAATGTCTGAAATGAGCTGCCAGAGGTCATAGTAGAGGCAGGTACAATTTTGTCTTTTAAAAAGCATTTAGACAATTACATGGCTAAGATGGGTATAGAGGGATATGGGCCAAATGCGGGCAACTGGGACCAGCTGAGGGGTTTAAAAAAAAGGGAAGCATGGACAAGTTAGGCTGAAGGGCCTGTTTCCATGCTGTAAACCTCTATGACTTCTTTCAAGCTCAGGTTGATCGCTTGACATGTACATTGCCAGGATGCATCTGTGTTACCGATGACATTACCACTGTGGCAACAACAAAGCTAGACATGACCATAAAAACAAAGCAAAACATTGCAGATGCTGGAAATCTGAAATGAGTACAGAAGATTCTGAAAAAAACCTAACAGGGCATTGTTTCTCCCCCCAACATGTCCATAATCAACATTTATTGATGCAAGCAGCATGTAATGAAAGATTGGTGTTCAATGGTCTGAAATGTTCCATCAATGTGCTGTGGATCAATTTCTTCAGTTATAATTTATTCCAGTTCTGGCATATGCCTCAATCCAAGTAAAATAGAAAATATTTAAGCCAAGACAACTGCTAAATATAGGGACAATCTTAAAACATTATGAGATTGCTTTAATTTCTTATTTCCATACATTTCCAATTTTACTCAAAAATCATCAGCACTAAGGGAGTTATTGAGATAAGATGTGTCTTTCCTATGGCACAAAAACCATCAATGCCACTTCAAAGCACTGAAACAGTCAATATCCGAAATATCGACATTGCAATTTTGTGATCCCAGAGAGACAGCTACCCTGAAGGTAGATGCCTCACAGAAAGGTCTGGGGGCATGAACACAACAAAAAAGACAAACTAATTGCACTTGCTTCAGAAACTCTGTCTGTAATGCAATCCAACTATTCCAGCATCCTATGGCAAACATTAGCTTTGGTATTTAGAATCATGTGTTTTCATACCTTTATATTTATCAAAAAATTTATAGTAGAGACTGACCACAAGCCATTTGGCGAAAATCATTGACCAGTGCACTGCCAAGATTGCAATACCTCTTGGTAAAGATTCAAGGTTACAAATGAGAGACATTAGATCCAAGCCAGGTAGCCTGATGGTCATATTGGACATGCTCAGCAGATTGTATAATTAAGCGGAAACAGAATACATTTCCTTGGATCTACAAAGATCAACATTCAACTTGAAAATGTTCTCCAAATTGATCAGGTACATTTTATGTGATGCAAATACCAGCAGCTAAAGAAAGAAACAGTAAAGATTCCACAGTACAAAAACTGAAAAGCCATCATTGAATGATGGATGGCCTGATTCAATTACAAACATAGAAAATAGGAGCAGAAGTAAATCATTCAGACCTTTGAACCTGCTCCACCATTCAGTAGGATCATGATTGATCCTCTATTTTAAAACCATATTCCAGCACTCTTCCCCATGCTTCTTACACCTTTAGAGTCTAGAAATCTATCCATTTCCTTCTTATGTATATACAGTGTATTGACCTCCACTGCCTTCTGTTGTAGACAATCCCATTGGTTCACTACCTTCTGAATGAAGAACTTTCTCCTTACCTCAGTCCTAAATGGCCTACCCAGCATCCTGAGACTGTGACCTTATGGTCTGGACCCCTTACTAAATTCAGCATATACATGAACATGGGCCGAAGGGCCTGTTTCCCGTGCTGGGTTGTTCTTTGAACACAAACTATTTTGGCATTACTGGGATAGGCTAGGCATCTCCCGGGAAATCTGTTTTAAAGGCAGGAAGGTCATCATACTGGAATCTTTTTGATCTGCAATATCTTATGAGAGTGATTGGTGTCTTTATATTATTATAGAAATGCAACAATTAGCATAAGATCTCTATCCCCAACCCCCCCCAGTATATCAATTTCAAAATCTTTGGCCTTTATCTAAAGTCTCTTTGTGGCCATGATATTTTCTTGTTCTAGAACCTCCTTTAATTATTTTAGAGCATATACCCTGCACTCTTCTGATGGAAGAACAGGAAGGGTTTAAACGAACTTGAAAGACATGTGGTAACCAGGAAGTAATACTAGCAAAGGATTTCCCATGTTTCTGTACCAAAATGCAAAGAATATTATGCTAGATAGAAGGCACTAAAATAGGAAATAATAAGATAATATGTGGGTATAGCGCAAGAAGCAAATCAATAACATCTAAATTAGGATTACAGTACGTGTACGTGAATGCACTGACTGTGGCAAATAAGATTGGCGAGTTGCAAATATTGATAGTCACATGGAAATATTATGTTGTGACATTAAAAGAGCTCTGGCTCAGAAAAGGACAGGTTTGGTTAAATATTTCTGGATGTAAATTGTTTAGGGTGGGAAAGGAAGGAACGGAAGGAGGGATGGCGGTATTGATTAAGAGAACATTGCAGTGTTAGAGAGAAAGGATGTCTCAGAAGGATGAAGGACAGATTCTACTTGGCTCAAGGCAAGGAACAAAAAAGGTAGCCTGCGCTTTTTTAATAAGAGCATAAACTACTGAAGCAAGGAAGTTACTTATATAAAATGTTGGTTCAGCCTCAACTGGAGTTACTGAGTCCAGTCTGGCCATTACATTTCAGGAAGGATGTGAAGGAATGAGAGATGGTGTAGGAAAGATTCACCAGAATGGTTCCAGGGTTGAAGAACTTCAATGACATTGAAAGCCTGGAAAGATTGTGACTGTTCTTCTTGGAGAAGGGAAGGTTAGGGGGAGATTTAATCAAGATATTCAAAATCACTAGGTGCCTGGACTGCATAGATAGGGAGGAAAGTCTTCCCATTGGTGGAAGGATCGAAAACCAACAGGATAGATTTAAGGTAATTGGCAAGAACATCAAATGTGACATGATGAAAATCTTTTCATGCAGAATGTGGTTTGGGTCTAGGATGCACTGCCTGAGAGAATTGACATAGGGTTAATGGATGGTTTCAACAGAGATTGGATTATTATCTGAAAAAGAAACATTTTCATGGCAATGGGGAGAAACAGAGTAGTTCTACGGATAATAATACCAAAAATGCAAGCAGGAGTCAGTGACCAGGCCCTTCAAGCCTGCCCTGCCGTTCAATAAAATCATAGCTGGTCTATGCTGCCCTCAACTCCTTCTCTGTGCCATTTCCCCATAGCTCTTTATTCCTCGATCTATCAAATATTTATTCACTTCTATTTCAAATACTTCTAATAATCCAAGCTCCACCACTCTTTAAGGCAGAGAATTCCAAAGATTCACCACCGTCTGTGTGAAGAAATCAATGCGCAGCTAATTTTTAAATGACCAGCCCTTTATCTTGTCACTATGGTCCCTTGTTCAAGCACTTCCATGAGTGAAAACATCTCACCATCTACCCTGTCAAGCCCCCTACGATCTGATATATTTGAATAAGGTCACCCTTCACTCTTCTAAACTCCAAAGAATACAGACAGTGACTATTTTTCTTGATAGGACAACACTTTCATTCCAGGAATTAGCCTATTGAATCTCCTTTGGACTGACCCCAATGTTACCATCTCCTTTTTCAGTTAAAGAGACCAGAACTGTATACAGTATTCCAGTTGAGACCTCACCAATATCCTGTACAAGTGCAATAAGTCCAACCTCATTGCAATAAAGGCCAAAATACCATTTGCTTTCTTAACTATTTGTTTTCTGCTAGCTTTATATGATTCATGCACTAGAATACCTAGATCCCTCTGTACTTCACTCACCCACAGTCTCTCTCCAGTCAGATTATAGCCTGCCTTTTGATTCCTTCTACCAAGTGCATGACCTCACACTTCTTCACTTTAAGCTCCATTTGTCAGGCTTTCACCCAGTCATCCAATCTAGCTATATCTATTTGCAGAATCACAATATTCTCATCACAACATGCTCTTCTATCGATCTTCGTACCATCAGCAAATTTGGAAATCTTACATTTCATTGCTTCCTCCAGGTCATGAATATAAATAGTGAATAATTACGGATCAAGAACTGATCCCTTCAGTACTCCACTAGTTACATTTTCCACTCTGAATAGAAACTAATTATTCCAACTCTCTGTTTTCTATGTGACAGCTGATTTTCAATCCATGCTGACACATGTTGTCCAGTTCCATGGGTTTTTACTTTAAGCACCAGCCTCTTACATGGTACCACGTCAAATGCTTTTTGGAAATCTAAATAGACCACATGCATAGGTTCCCCTCTATTTAATCTCCAATACACCCTCAAAGAACTTGCCAAACATGGTTTACCTTTCATAAAGCCATGCTGACGAGATTTGTTTATATTCAGCTTTCCTAACTGATTAGCTATTTCCTCTTTAATTAGTGACTCTAGCATCTTGCCAATAATATATATTAAACTAACTGGGCTATAGTTCTCTGCCTTCTGCCTTTCTCCCTTTTTGAACATAGGAGTCACATTGACTGTTCTGCAATCTTCTGGTACTCTCCTGGAGGGTGGACTATTCCTTCAAAGGACTTGCACAGGCACAATGAAGCAAATGGCCCCCTTTGCATTGCAAACATCCTATATAGTTATTATTCCATAAATGTTCTCTAGGCTGCTCATTTCTTTTCTTCTTTACAAAAAGGGGATAAGGTTATAATTATCATGAAAAACTGAACAGACTAGGGTTTTTTAATTCTCGGAAAGGTGACTTGGCTGAGGTCTTATAAAATCAATAAAGAACTTGCCCTTAATGCTTCTCCTATTATGGCCTGATTGTTTTCGCATGATAGGTTTTATTATGACACTAAAAATGCAAGCTATGATGAAAAAATATAGGGCACAATCTTACCAGCTGTCCTTGCCATGCTCCCACTGCAGCAAAGTCAGATCATTTCTGTTCATTGCAGCAGGGTGGGAAAATCCCATTGGTGTGAATGGCCATAACATTCTGCCCGTAGATTCTAAACTAATGCGGAAAATTGATTATGTTCATGAATTCAATTTGAAAAGTGTTATAATCCATTGGAAATGATGTTCTTCTTCTGGAAGATGAAAATACAAAATAACAGAGGAAAAGAACAAACACAAGTGTCATAAGACAACATTATTCAAAAGGAAAATCCTTCAGGACCTTTACGTTTTATATCTGCGTCAGTGCAGGACTATGGTTAGCTTCCAAAGACACTGTTAGTACTACTTAAAACTGCTGTTACATTGAAATCTTTACCTAAAATGCATTGAAAATAATGCAGAATTTGCATTGATGACTATCTTAGGGTAGTGACACTTCACCCAAATATTCTTTCCCGGATTTCTATCTTTCCAAGCAAACATTGAAATGTTCTGTTATATATGTCTGAGCAACCCAGATAGAAGTGTTGTTACTGAACTGCTCCCTAGTCATTTCTCTCTTCCATCTGTCAAAAAAGATAGTAATTTTGCAATCAGCAACCATGGTTTCCATATATGATGAGCAAACATTGCTTGTGTGTTCTGTTTCCTTCACTCCACAGCTATATTCATGGGCTATTTGCAAGTTCCAGTGATTAAACAGAACTTTAACTAATGGCAAATTGTGAGAAGGGGTATTACTGCAGGTATACACTCATTGGCTGCAGATTCTAAATGCATCGGAATTTTGATTTAGAGGGTTTTTTATGAACTGAGTGATCTTTAATGTTACTTTGAAAGGGGTGAAACGTGGACCTTTAGAAAAATGTTCTTTAAATATTACGACTCACGTTGAGGAAACGTGCAAAGGTTAGTTCTTATAATACCTGTCCCCTGCACCACAAAAAAGGTCATCGATCCCAGCAGAAAACCATTCCCAATTCAGGCAATAACAGTGATTCAATTTCAACAGCATACAACCTGAAAATGCCAATCTCTAAAAGTAGATTGAAAGCTGACACTGTATGAGAATCTAATAATCCAATAAAACTACAAGTCTTTTAAACATTTACATAAAATGAGGTAACGATATCTTTTGTTTCTTTTCCCTTCCTCATGATTTTCTTTGTAGGGATGCACATCCATGAGAGCTAGCAGTCTTCCAGTAATTTTCCATGTGACCATTTTGCATGTATAAGCTTGTATGGTGGAATTAATCTTCCAGACAAAAATGTGGCCCAGAGAGTGGCTGGCTTCATCCAAGAGCAGAAATTTAATCATGATGCTCAGAGGCTATTGCTGGTGGTCCATGCAATGCTGGCGTAAGATGTTTCATTCTGCTTCCCGTTAATATTGGAGGCTTCATTACTTTGCAGCTGAGTCGTTGGATTTATTCAAGGCAGAGTTTGGGGGAGGGGGGGCAGACAGAAATGTGAATTGAAACCACAGTCAGATCAGGCAGAGCAGGCCCGATAAGCTGAATGGGATAATTCTGCTTCCAAATCTTATGCCCCGGTGATGTTAATAACACAATGATTGATTAAATTATAATGTGGGTCCTTGATTTGAAGGTAAGACTATTTATAGATTGATTTAACTAGGAGGCTACATATAGTACATTGAACCTTCACCTCTACTGCTTATAGACTGACTACAAATCCTGGGATAAAGACATCACATCCTGTCAAGGTGAGTAATGAATGAAAGTATTTTAGGATCTGGCTCCTTAAAGGAGCAGGCTCTTCATATCACAACACGAGGTTAGTGGCTGTAAAAGCTTGATAAGGGTAGAAAAAATGAGGCAAGCCCAGAGCAGGGAGCATCAAGGTTTCTTTGTAGGGCTTGAAGGAGGACAAGTGTGCCTACAAAAAAAATCTGACTCTGGTTTGTATTCTCAGCCAGGTTGGCCTGGGTAAAGTACCCTAACTCCCTCACCCAGGCCTTAGACTAATTAATTGCCTGGCCCTTGTGATATCAGTAAAAAGTCTGACAACACCAGGTTTTAGTCCAACCTATTATATTGGACTAAAACCTGGTGTTGTCAGACTTTTTACTGTGTTTACGCCAGTCCAACGCCGGCATACCCACACCTTGTGATATCATCAGAGTCCAATATGTACATTAAAGGAAGTTCTCTGTCAGCTTTAAGTCAATTAGAACTAAAATCAGGTGAGGTATAAAAGGGACTGCAAATTTCCTATTGTCTGTTTTATATTATTGTACAAAATCAAAGTCAACCCAGGTGACTGAAGGACCAAGTAAAGTTTGTTGTACAATTTAAATTTTGTGCTATGATCTTACACAAAAAGGATAAACAATATGAGAAAGACAATGTTTAGATTTGTTTATGGTGGTCAAATTAAAACCACTGCTTGCAACACATTGGCAGTCTCCTTACAAGTAAAAGTCGAACTCCCACTGGCATACAATCTGCTGTTAAATTTATTGGAGCTTGAACAGCTTCTGTCGTTAAAGCAATGTGTACATAAACATAGATAAATGCTGCTGCCTGATGGGTTTTACCTCTCTCTGTTGTAATTTCATATTTAGGCTTGTCATATTTGTGTAGCATGCAGGAATTTAAGATATATATAAAGAGACTCACAGCTATACAAGAATGGAAGCTCTGTAGATGAATTTATTTGTAACTGAAGCTGAGAAATATACCAGTGCTGACATTGAATTATTCCCACTTAATATGGTACAGTAATCACACATAGAAGGATTTAAAGTGGCTGATACAAAAGTGGAGGATATTAAGTTGACCATAACCGGTAAGTTAATATAGGAAGCACATATATTCACTGGTGATCCTATTGTCTTGATCTACCCTAATTTTGGACTGTTGGTTGGAGCTACTTTGTGGAGAAATTTTTAAATCAAAATTTAGAGCATAATTTCTTAATGAAACATGGATTGGCATGCTAATTTTATATTTTGGGGTAGACGGGCCTTCCAGTTCAACTGGATGGTCTAAATGGAAGAACAAGATAGAAAAAGACACAAGTCTCTTGGAAATCTCGTTTTGCATAGGTTCATTTTGAGGCAATTCAGCAGATTCAAGTACTTCCAAAGGTTTCACTTAATTACAAATAATACGATCAATAGCTGATTTGGTAAGGAAGAATTCATAACTTATCAGTAACAATATTGGAAGCTGCAACATTTTCCTTTAGAAATACAAGATTTTTCGTTCATTCCTGGGATATGGGCATCACTGGCCATCATTTATTGCTCATCTCTAGTTGCCCTTGAAAAGGAGGTGAGCTGCCATCTTGAATTGCTGCAATCCATGTTCTATGGGTTGACTCGCAATGTTGTTAGGGAGGGAATACCAGGATTTTGACCCAGCAACTATGAAGGAGTGGCGATACATTTCCAAGTGGTTAGCATTGCTACCTCACAGTGCCAGGGACCCGGGTTCAATTCCGGCCTCGAGTCACTGTCTGTGTGGAATTTGCACATTCTCCCCAAGTCTGTATGGGTTTCCTCCGGGTGCTCTGGTTTCCTCCCACAGTACAAAGATGTGTGTGTTAGGTTGATTGACCATGCTAAATTAACCCTAGTGTCAAGGGATTAGCAGGGTAAATGTGTGGGGTTATGGGAATAGGGCCCGAGTGAGTTTGTGGTTGGTGCAGACTTGATGGGCCAAATAGTCTCCTTCTGCACTGTAGGGTTTCTATGATCTATGCAGTCAGGACGGGTGAGTGGCTTGGCAGTGGTGTTCCCATGTAACTGCTGTCCTTTTCGCTCTATATAGAAATGCTCATGAGTTTGGAAGGTGCTGTCTAAGGTTCTTTGGTGAATTGCTACAGTGCATCTTGTAGATAGTAGAGACTGCTGCTACTGAGCGTTGGTGGAGGAAGGAGTGGATGTTTGTAGATATGGTGCTAATTAAGCGGGCTGCTGTGTCCTGGATGGTGTCAAGCTTATTGAGTGTTGTTGGAGCTGCACCCATCCAGGTGAGTGGGGAGTATTCCATCACACACCTGACTTGTGCCTTGTAGGTGGCAGATAGTCTTTGGGGAGTCAGGAGGTGAGTTACTCGCCGCAGTTTTTCCAGTCTCTAACTTGCTTTTGTAACCACTGTGTTTATGTGGGCAGTCCAGTTGAGTTTTTGGTCAATGGTAACCCCAAGGATGTTGGCAGTGGAGATTCAATGATGGTAATGATGATATTTTGGCCTTGGAGGGAGTGCAGAGGAGGTTTACTAGGCTGATACCGGAGTTGAGGGGGTTGAACTATGAGGAGAGGCTGAATAAACTGGGCTTGTACTCGTTGGAGTTTAGAAGAATGAGGGGAGATCTCATTGAGACGTATAAGATGATGAATGGGATGGATAGGATAGAGGTGGAGAGACTCTTCCCACTGAAAAAAGACAGTAGGACTAGGGGGCACAGCCTCAAGATAAAGGGGGGGCGTTTTAGAACGGAGTTGAGGAGGAACTTCTTCACTCAAAGGGTGGTGAATCTCTGGAATTCTCTACCCATTGAAGTGATGGAGGCTGCCTCGCTAAATATTTTCAAGAAGCGGGTTGATGGGTTTTTGATAAGAGAGGGGATTAAGGGTTATGGGGAGAGGGCCAGAAAGTGGAACTGAGCCACGACAGATCAGCCATGATCTTATTGAATGGCGGGGCAGGCTTGAAGGGCCAGATGGCCTACTCCTGCTCCTATTTCTTATGTTCTTATGGTAACACCACTGAATGTCAAAGGACATTGGTTAGAGTGGCTCTTATTGTTGATGGCCATTGCCTGGCATTTTTGTGGCGTGTATGTTACTTGCCACGTGTCAGCCCAAGCCTGGATATTGTCCAGATCTTGCTGCATTTGAGCATGGACTGCTTCAGTATCTGACGAGTTGTGAACAGTGCTGAACATTGTGCAATCAGCAAATATCCCCACTTTTGATCTTATGATGGGGAGAGGGTCATTGATGAAACAGCTGAAGGTTGTTGGGCCTAGGATACTACCTTGAGAGATGCCTGGAGAGTTTGCCCCCGATACGCATTGATTCCAGTTTCGCTAAGGCTCCTTGATACCATATTTAGAAAAATGCAGCCTTGATGTCAAGGGCTAATACTCTCACCTCATCTCTGGAATTCAGCTCTTTTGTCCATGATCAATAACCAAGACTGTAATGAGGTCAGGAGTGGAGTCACCCTGGTAAAACCCAAACTGAATGTCACTGAGCAAGTCACTGCAGGTGCTGCTTACCAAAATTTCCATCACATTACCTTTTATCGAGAGTAGACTGATTGGGCAGGAATTGATCAGGTTGGATTTGTTCTGCTTTTTGTTTACAGGACATACCTGGGCAATTTTCCACATTGTCAGGTAGATGCCAGTGTTGTAACTATACTGGAAGAGCTTGTCTAGGAGAGCAGCAAGTCTGGAGCCCAAGCCTTCAGTACTTTTACTGGAATGTTGTCAGGATCCATATTCTTTGCAGTATCCAGTACCTCTGGATATCACATGGAGTGAATCGAATTGGTTAGAGACTGGCATTGGAGATGCTGAGAACCACTGGAGAAGGCTGAGATGGATCTCCACTTGGCACTTCTGGCTGAAAATTGCTGCAATTGGTTCAACCTTACCTTTTACACTGACAGGCTGGGCTTCTCCCTCATGGAGGATGGGGATATTTGTGGAGCCTGCCCCTCCCGTGAGTTGTTTAATTATCCACCACCATCCCCAACTGGGTGTGAGAGGGCTACAGAGCTTAGATCTGATCCATTGGTTGTGGGATTGTTTCGCTCTATCATTTACTGTTTATGTCATTTTGTTATTGCTGTAGTAATGGGTTATTCCATTGTTAGTAATTATATCATGTCTATGCAAAGAGTTTACCTTGAATCTTTGAGTAATTAAACTTTGTATTCTACATTGCCAACTCGTATTCAATGACACATCTTTCAAAGTTCAAACTTTAGGGCTTAACCAGGCGTGATATATTTTATGTTGGAGCCAGGTAAAATAATTACAAGTGCTGCACAAGTGAAGCATGTTTACTTACCAAGTATCAGTATTTTGACCCTGTAAAAGCCAAGTTGAGCAAAATAGTATGTGCAAAACATACCAATGAGAATGAAGCAAGGATTAAACCTGAGAGAAAGGTTACAGAATTTACATTGATCCAAAATGTTGACGAATCGATGAAATCTTGTATTTTTATAATAACACCTGAGCAATACTAACAGTCTCAGTAAAGAATCTGGTCAACAAAAGTAGCAAAAAAATGAAAACAGGTAGCACCATGATCAGCAGAGAAGATTGACTAGAATCCTTTGGGCAGATTGCAGTTTGCGAAAACAATTCCATTATTCTTAGTTCATGTTAGGTGCATTAACCTGAACAGGCGCTGGAGTGTGGCAACTAGGGGAATTTCACAGCAACTTCATTGAAGTGTCAATGTAAGCCTTACTTGTGACTAACAAATAAACTTTAAACTTTATGTCAGTCCTGCTCTTCTGTAATATAGGACAACAGAAATGTATACATTAAACAAAGTTTTGTTAAATTAGACATGTTTACAGTTACATGATGAAAGGTATTCAAAGACTTTGACTTGTTTATTGTCACATGTATTTGCATGCTGTTAAAATGATCATTTATTGCGTGCTGTACAGAAAACGCATACTGTTCAAAGAGAAGGAAACGAGAGTGCAGAAAGTAGTGTTACAGCCATAGGTGGGGTGTAGAGAAAGATCAACTTAATGCGAGGTAGGTCCATTCAAAAGTCTGATAGTATCAGGGAAGAAGTTGTTTTTGAACCGGTTGATACGTGACCTCAGACTTTTGTATCTTTTTCTTGACGGAAGAAGTGAGAAGAGAGAATGTCCAGGGTGCGTGGGGTCCTAAATTATGCTGGTAGCTTTTCTGAGGCAGCAGGAAGTGATAGAGTCAATGGATGGGAGGCTGGTTTGCGTGATGGATTGGGCTACATTCGCAACCTTTTGTAGTTCCTTGCGGTCTTGGGCAGAGCAGGAGCCATACCAAGCTGTGATACAGCCAGAAAGAATGCTTTCTATGGTGCATCAGTAAAAGTTGGTGAGAGTTGTAGCTGACATGCCAAATTTCCTTCCTCCTCTGAGAAGGTAGAGGCATTGGTGGGCTTCCTTAACTACAGTGTCGGCATGGAGGGACCAGGGCATGTTGTTGGTGAACTGGATACCTAACAACTTGAAGCTCTCAACCCTTTCTTCTTCAAGAATTTATGTTCTTACGAGCTTGCCTGTGTCCTTTTCAATGAGAATGTTTAATAGGAGTTTGATATGTGGATGAGGATATGCATTCAGGGTGAGACTCACTGACTGATTATTTTAATGCATTCAAATAGCTTTTTATACATATTTCATTAAAGTTAGATCTCCAGGATAGGGAGGTTTCCTCTCTTTCATGATTGTTATTAATTTATATGTTTTTTTTTAAATGAATGATCAAGCAACCCAAAATGAATTTCCATGTGGATAAAGGAATTAAAATTGAATTCAACTGAATTGAGATCAACTATTGTAAAACAATCTTGCAGGCAGACTGAGCAGACTGGATAGAATGCACAATGAAGGAAAAGGTTAAAGGGGCTTGATGTGCTCAATGGTCTTATTGCATTTATACTTTTGTACATTGGAAACTGAATGAGCTGCAAAATAGGAAGGTAAGAGGAGCATGAGACCATAAGACATAGGAGTAGAATTAGGCCACTCGGTCCATCGAGTTTGCTCTGCCATTCAATCATGTTTGATATTTTACTCATCCTCATTTTCCTACCTTGCCCCCATAACCCCTGACCCCCATATGAATCACAAACCTATCTATCTCTGCTTTAAAGACATTCAATGACCTGGCCTCCATAGTCTTTTGCACCACTCTCTGGATTAAGAAGTTTCTGCTCACCTCTATTTTAAAGGATCACCCCTTTAGCCTGAGGTTTTGCCCTCTAGTTCTAGTTTTTCTTACTAGTTAAAACATTCTCTCCACATCCACTCTATCCAGGCCTCACAGTATCCTGTAAGTTTCAATAAGTTCTTCCCTAATCCTTCTAAATTCCAACAAATACAGACCCAGGGTCCTCAATTGTTCCTCATACGACAAGCTCTTCATTCAAAGGATCATTTTTGTGAACCTCCTTTGGACCCTTTTCAAGGCCGGTACATCCTTCGTTAGATATGGGGGCCCAAAACTGTTCACAATACTTCAATAGGGTCTGACCAGAGCCTTATACAGCCTTAGAAGTATATCCCTGCTCTTGTATTCTAGCCCTTTCAACATGAATGCTAACATTGCATTTGCCTTCCTAACTGTTGACTGAATATGCATG
The DNA here is from genome assembly GCF_965287045.1 of Carcharhinus amblyrhynchos. Taxonomy (NCBI): domain Eukaryota; kingdom Metazoa; phylum Chordata; class Chondrichthyes; order Carcharhiniformes; family Carcharhinidae; genus Carcharhinus; species Carcharhinus amblyrhynchos. The sequence continues at coordinate 92,667,753 of NC_137324.1, read as the reverse complement.
TTAACCTTAAGAGAATCTTGAACAAGGACTCCCAAGTCCTTTTGTGTTTCTGATTTCCTAAGCATTTCCCCATTTAGAATGGAGGCTATGCCTCCTTTCCTCCTTCCAAAATATATAACCTCACACTTTCTCACATTGTATTTCATCTGCCACTTCTTAGCCCACTCCCCTAACCTGTCCAAGTCCTTCTACAGCCTCCATACTTCCTCAATATTACCTGCCCCTCTACATATCTTTGTATCATCTGAAAACTTAGCAACACTGCCTTCAGTTCCTTCTTCCAAATCATTAATGAATATTGTGAGAAGTTCCTCAGCACTGACACTGAGGCACACCACTAGTCACCAGCTGTCATCCTGAAAAAGACTCCTTTATCCCAACTCTCTGCCTTCTGCCAGTCAGTCAATCCTTTATCCATGACAGGATCTTACCCTTAACACTGTTAGCGCGAGTGGGCGCAATGACCACTATGGACTCAGGGTGAAGTTCAATAACGGCACAGCTTTATTTTCTTTTACGTCGACGGAGAAGCACAGTCAGGACATACAATCGGAATGTCCCGAAAATGCTCTAAAGACTCCCCCACAACGGGCTACATTTATACCTGAACTTCGCGTTTCAAATGCTAACCCTTTATTTACCGTATTTGACTTCAGCCATCCTGTTTTGATGTTTTCGAGTGTTGGAGCAATTGTAAGTGTGTGTTAGTCGTTTCTGTCTGGTTGGTTATCAATGGTCTAGAATCTCTGGGGTTTGATCCATAAGTGTGTCATTGATCTCAAAAAGGTTTGAGGGGCCAGGGACGTTTCCTTAACTGTGTTAATTTTAGGTGTCTCCATGGGTTGTTTGACTGGTTTAGAAGTGCTGATTTTGATGGGGTGGGGATGTGTTCTTTAATTTAGTTCCTGTAGGTGCCATCCTGTCCAGCTTCCCTTATGTGCTAGCCCTCATTTGCATTCTAAAAGCATGCTCTTGCCTACTGATCGGTGTCTGTACTTTGTGATTCTTAGTGGAGAGCTCTGAGGGTAACTTTAGTCTGCTTCCATTTTGTGGGCCCAATTTCATAAAATTTGTTGTCCGATAACAACACCATGGCCCTTAACTTATTTATCAGTCTCCTATGAGGCACCTTGTCAAAGGCCTTCTGGAAATCTAAATAAATCACGTCCACTGGTTCTCCTTTATCTAACTTCCTTGTTACATCCTCAAAGAAGTCTACAGATTTGTCGGACCATGACCTCCCCTTGATGCAACCGTATAACTCAGTCCTACTTTATCATGCACTTCCAAGTACTCTGCAATCTCATCTTTAATAATGGACTCTAAAATCTTGCTGATGACTGAAGTCAGGCTAACCAGCCTATAATTTCCTGTCTGCTGCCTCTCTCCCTTTTTAAACAGCGCTGTTACATTTTAGCTATTTTCCAGTCCTTCCTGTCTCCACTGATTTCTGAAAGATTACCACCAATGTCTCCACAATTTTCTCAGCTATCTCTTTTAGAACCCTGGCGTGTATTTCATCCAGTACAGGTGATTTATCCACCTTCAGGCTTTTCAGTTTCCCTCAAACCTTCTCCTTAGTAATGACCAGTACACTCAACTGTGCCGCCTGATCCTCCTGGAGCTCTGGCATTCAGCTGGTGTCTTCTACCCTGAAGACTGATGCAAAATAACTATTCAGTTCCTCTGCCATTTTTTTGTTTCCTATTATTACTTCGCCAGCCTCATTTTCCAGTGATCCATTTTTTTCCCTCTTTCTTATCTTTTATATATTGAAAAAAACTCTTTCTATGTTCTTTTATATTATTGCTAGCTTACACTCATATTGCATCTTCTCGGCCCTTATTGTTTTTTTAGCTGTTCTCTGCTAGCTTTTAAAGGCTTCTCAGTTCCCTGGCTTCCCACTAATCCTTGCCACTTTGTATGCTTTTTTCTTTTGCTTTTATGCCGTCCTTGACTTCCCTCATCAGCCATGGATGCCTCATCCTCCCCTTGGCATGTTTCTTCCTCCTTGGGATGAATTTCTATTGTGACGCCCAAAGAACCCCCAAAAACTCCTGCCATTGCTGTTCCACTGTCTTCCCTGCTAGGCTCCCTTCCCAATCTACTCTGGCCAATTCGTCCCTCGTGTCTTTATAGTTACCTTTATTTAATTATAATTTGATTCCAGCCTCTCCTCTTCAAACTGCAGGGTAAATTCTATCATATTGTGGTCACTGATCCCTAAGGGTCTCTTCACTTTTAGTTCCCTAATCAGGTCTGCCTTATTATAAATCACCAAAACCAGAATTGTTTGTTCCCTAGTAGGCTCTGTCACAAACTGCTTCAAAGAAAAACCATTCCCTCTGGAGCCCAGATGAGATATCCCGAACCTGAGCACCAGGCAGGCAACACAGCCTTCGGGATTTTCAATCCTGGTCACAGGGAGCAGTGTCAATGCTCCGAATTATACTATCCCCAATTATAATGACATTTGTTTTCTCTCCCACCACTTGAATGGCTCCCTCTACTACGTTGCCATGGTCAGTTTGTTCATCCCCTCTGCAGCACCCGTCCCATCCACACAAGGAGCAAGAATCTCGAAACTGTTGGACACGTTTAGGGACTAAGGTGCCTGCAACCCTACCTCCTGATCCCTCTACCCCCCTCACTCGCAGCCACACCCTCCTGTCCCTAACCACTGGCCAAATTCAGGGGTGTGACTGCCTCCTGGAACACAGTGTCCAGGTATCTCTCCCCCTTCCTGATGTGTCGCAGCTCAAAACCTAGCTCATCCACTCTGAGCTGGAGTTCTTCAAGCAACCAACACCTACCACATGCTCACTGAGAACCACAATGGGGTCCACCAGCTCCCACATCATGCATGAACAACACATCACCCAACCCTCCCTCTCTATTTTATTTAATTAGTTTTTAATTTGGGAATTAATTTTTTTTAGTTAAACATTATATACCTCCTTATTACCTCAGTCTCAACGCAATTTCTAACCAGTAATTTAAATGGGTTTTCAAATTTAGTGCAGCTCCTTGTTAGCCAGTCAAATTAGTAAGAAATCTCACAACACCAGGTTAAAATCCAACAGGTTTATTTGGTAACAAAAACCACTAGCTTTCGGAGCGCTGCTCCTTCATCAGGTAAGTAGGAGTCCTGTTCACAAATAGGGCATATAAAGACACACTGCCCTGATTGTGAACAGAACTCCCACTTACCTGATGAAGGGGCAACACTTCAAAAGCTAGTGGCGTTTGCTACCAAATAAACCTGTTGGACTTTAATCTGGTGTTGTGAGACTTCTTATCGTGTTTACCCCAGTCCAATGCGACATCTCTACATCAAGCCAATCAAATCACAGCCCTCCTGCGATGTGACTTTTAAGTTTTTTTAATCCAAACTCACTGTCAGTTTCAGAGAATCAAGAGTAACACTTACTTATCAATCAGCACTCTCGCTTGTAGCCTCTGCTGCTTGTTTCACCTAACTCCCTGTTTTCACCCAACTCTAAAAGCACTCCTCACAGCCAGGCAGCATCAACCTACAGTCAGCATGCAAATTAATGTTGGACAATTGATTTGCACAGGAGGCCCAAAAATAGCTGATTCAAAATCCCTGGATATAACCTAATATGTGTGACACAAATAATCTTATGCTAGTGGTAGCCCTTTTTTTCCAAAATGTCCTATTAAGTGCATAATTGATTGTTGAGTAAGACTAGGATTCAGTATCCTGAGGTTAAAACAATCAGCTCTTGCCAAAATGCGAGCATTTTCATGTACAGTATTTGACTGGTCCATCTAGAATGTTACATTGTGAACACCAGTGAAAAACAAACCTAACGATGCCAGCTCACAATATGCTTCAACACTATTTCTTCCAGAATTCTGAGAGAAACTATTTGAAGTGAGAGTACCAGGAGAAACAACAGTTATTCCATAATGTCCTTGATAAACCAAATTAATTGATTTTGTTTAGTCTGTTTTCATTGGAATAAATAACAAGTCTGTCAAGCAGTGACTCCATCAGACAAAAAGAAGTTCTATATTGTACTCTGGGACACATTTGTTCGGTTTGGCGAGTGATAGCTAATTTCAAGCCAATTGTAGATCATTATTCATTTGTTTTTCCTGCAAACATCCATTCAATTTACCCATCATTTTGGGTTTGGCCTCTCTTTCCCAGATCTGCTTTCACTGTATACATGACGAAATACCAAATGCTAGTGAGGTACAGAGTAAAGGGAAAATCTCAGAGTGGCTAAGGTGAATATATTTAGATTAGATCAGTCCATGATAAAGCTGAGACAACTTTCTCTTTGACTTTTGCCATGCTGCAGCATTTGGTTGCCATTATCATTTTTTTCTCTTGTTCCTGAGCATATAATTAACTCCTTCAATCAATTTTCACCCCACAGTGAAAATTGATTGATTGATTCAAAGATTTCTCACAGTGCAGGAGGCCATTTGGCCCATCAAGTCTGCACCAACCCAACATCATACCCATGCCTTATCCCTGTAACCCCACATAGTTACCCTGCTAATTCCCCTAACCTCGACATCTTAGGACATTAAGGGGTAATTTAGCCAATCCACTTAACTTGCACATGTTCGGACTGTGGGAAGAAGTCAGAACACCTGGATAAAACTCACGTCGACATGGGGAGAGTGTGCAAATTCCACATAGAGTCACCCAAGGCTGGAATTGATGCTGTGAGGCAGCAGTGCTAACAACTGTGACACCATACGGCCCAAGAGAGGATTCCTCTCTTCTTTCCCTTTTTAACCTTTCCTGTTTTTTGTCTAGTGGGACAATCTGTTCTCTGTTACTTGCTTGAATGCCTTGATGGTGAGAAAGTAGGTAGCTATTGTTTAGTCCTGGACAGTGGATTCCCATGATGGTGCTTTGAGAATCTCAAATGTTCGGATGCCCATGGCATTTTGGTTGTTGAGAGTATCTTGTAACACCAAGATCATACGGTGGCAGTGTGACTCTTATTACAGAATTTTGACCCCCTTCTGAGTCTCCTCTTTGTACTATTTGCCATCTATATCCCCCTTCCATGTCCAACTTTACACCCCTCTGAATTCTTGCCTGTAAAAACTACCATCCAAATCATTACACCTGCACTTTTCAAACATTCTCCCCTGTCTTCGCCATCCTCACCTTCAATAATACATATCAAAGCTCTTGGAATTCTATGGATGGTAAAAAATATAAACAAAAAATGGTCTTATCTCTGATTGATTTTATGGGAGTAGCAAGACTACAAGACCACAAGGTCAAGGAAGCAGCCATGGATATGAATTCAGAAGTTTATATGGAGGGACAGATTAAGGGAAGATTAGATGGCAGTGAGCTCATGGGAGAGAGATCATATTGACTTGAAATGGATATTAAAGTCATTTGGACTTTTGGCACTAAGATAGAGACAATTCAATAGCTCCCTCTGCCGCTTTCCTCTCTTCCACTAGCCCACTGGGCCAAACTTCCTTCTAAGTTCAACCTGCCCTAGTCCTGAACTTGCCTCTTTCTCTACTTTCTCTCCTATTTCCCCTCATGCCCAGGGAACTCACTTCCTCTCCCCTTCCACAAAACTTCAGACAACTCACTTCCCCTTCTTGCTTGATGTTGACCTATATGATTATTGGCTTCCTCTCTTTAGCTACTGTCCTTCATTCCCTTAAATCTGCTGTCATTTTCCCTGTTGTGGGTGAATTGAGATGGCCGATACTGTGTTTAACTACAGACAGTACAAAACACTTGAGGCAGATATCCCTGTATAAAGACATAACATTTATTTAAAACAAAAACACAACAAGCAGCTGCTTGGAGCTTAAGGGTTAGGTAGTTCTGGAATAGAGTGATGGAACCTCTCTATTGAATCTAACATGTACAATCAAAAACAGATCAATTACAAATTTTATTATCGATCATTCCTGTTTCATATTAGTTTAAAATCAATTACATTTAGTAAACATATATCAGTAATAATTCTTGACAAGTAACTCAGCTAATCGCATTTTGCCATCTGGCATAATGATATCTTATTCGTCCATTTAACCTCGATGCTGACTCCCATATTGGCTGAACTCACTTTCTTGTTGCTATGTAACTATGGAAGCTCATCATAGAGGTCAAACTGAACATTCCCATCAGCTCATTGCCAAAAAAGGATAGACACATGATCCTGCGTCCAGGTATGTATCTATTCTATCTCTAGACAATCCTTACTCATAAAGTAGCAAAATGTGTTTCCTCACCAGAAACTCAGATGAATTCTGCCAACTACCAAGGATAGTAAAAAGTCTGACAACACCAGGTTTTAGTCCAACCTATTTATTTGATAATAGTCTATTATCAAATAAATAGGTTGGACTAAAACCTGGTGTTGTCAGACTTTTTACTGTGTTTACGCCAGTCCAACGCCGGCATACCCACATCATAACTACCAAGGATCCCAGGCTTAGACACTGAACTCTTTGCCTTTACCATCCTTGCAGTAACTTGCTTTTGGCTGAAATAGACAATGATTCATTCAATATTTAAAATATCAGCATATATGTTTTAAAATTATACTTACTTATTTAATCGTCTTCTTGCATCCACATATGTGTAAACTATTTGCTAGCTTATTAACTTTGTTTCAACAATCGCTTAACTGTTTGCTGATACTGCTGTCAGTGCCTCATATATTCTGTTTAAAACCTTATTAACTGGTTAATAATTTCTCTCTGCAATACTTTTCCTTATAAAAAAAACCCTTCAAATCCACTATGCCTGCTAACCAACACTGCATCTCTAACCTTCTTTTCCCCTCCAAAGTTCTTGAATATGTTTTCACCTCTCAAGTCTGTGTCTATCTTTTCCATCACTCTATTCCAGAACTACTTAACCCTTAAGCTCCAAGCAGCTGCTTGTTGTGTTTTTGTTTTAAATAAATGTTATGTCTTTATACAGGGATATCTGCCTCATGTGTTTTGTATTGTCTGTAGTTAAACACAGTATCGGCCATCTCAATTCACCCACAACAGGGAAAATGACAGCAGATTTAAGGGAATGAAGGACAGTAGCTAAAGAGAGGAAGCCAATAATCATATAGGTCAACATCAAGCAAGGAGGGGAAGTGAATAGTCTGAAGTTTTGTGGAAGGAGGGAGGAAGTGAGTTCCCTGGGCATGAGGGGAAATAGGAGAGAAAGTAGAGAAAGAGGCAAGTTCAGGACTAGGGCAGGTTGAACTTAGAAGGAAGTTTGGCCCAGTGGGCTAGTGGAAGAGAGGAAAGTGGCAGAGGGAGCTATTCCCTCCTCACCCTTCTTGATGCTATCTGCAACTTCTATCACAGTGGACCACGCCATCCTCCAATGCCTCTTCATCGTCATCTAAATAGTTATGACTGCTCTCATCTAATTCCATTCTAACATATCTCACCATAATCAGTGTATTACTTGCAGTGATTTTGCTTTCCACTCTCACAATTATCACTGGTGTGCCCCAAGGGTTCATCTTTACCTCCCCTTTGTATCTCTCATATGCATGCTGTTCCTCAGCAATGTCATCTGAAGAAACATGGAACACTGAGATACCCAAGTCCACCTCACCACCAATTTTCTTGACTCCTCCACTAACGTTAAATTGTCAGACTGCTTATTGGAATTTCCCTCCATTCAACATTAGGAAGACCAATGACATTGGGTGGGATTTTCTGGCCTTTCCCTCTGGCGGGAACTTCCCGTCCCACCCAAGACGATCACCCCCTCCCCACTACCATGGTGGGTTTCCTGGCGTTGGGAGGGGAAGTCATGCAAATGACCTTGGACATCAATTGGACTGAAAGAATGATGAACTGCCTCCACCACAGGAAAACATGTTGTAGTCTGGGGGTTGGCGGGGGAGGGTGTGCAGAAAATCCTGCCCATTGTCTATGACTTCTACTCTGCAAACCTTATTTTCTAACTACTGACACTATCTCTGTTTTCAAAGTCTTGGTGTCATATCTGACCCTGAAGTGAACTCCCAACTGCATTTCTGCACCATCACTGAGATTGCCCATTTCCACCTCAGTCACATTGCTGAACTTTCTTCCTGCCTCTCAACTTACCTGCTGCTGAAACACTCATGGGCATTTTTGTTAGCTCAATGCACTCATGGCTGGCTGCCCACACTCAACTGTCCATAAGCTTGAAATCAATTAAAAACCTACTGCCCATGTCCTGACTCATGTTGACTCCCATTCATCCGTCACCTCTGTGCACGCTGACTGTCAAACATCAACAATTTTAAAATCCTCTTTCTTGCTGTCAAAATTCCTCTATGACCTTGCCCCTCTCTACTTCTGCAATCTCCTTCAACCTTACGAACCTCCGAGACATCTGTGCTCATCTATTCCCGACCTTGTGTGCATCTCCAATTTTAATTGTTCTATTGCCTTCAACTGCCCATACCATAAATGCTGGAATTACAACCATCAATTTTTTTGTCTCTCTATCTCTCTTTGTTTTTTCAAGATACTCCTTAAAAAACTTACTATTTTAACCAAGCTTTCAGCCATCCACTCTTTAATATCACCTCAAATGCTTTGGTGTCAAGTTTTGTTCCAGAACACTCCAGTGAAATATATTAGGACATTGAATTACACTAAAGACACAATGATTACAGGGCAGAATTTTCCACTCTGCACATTTTGTGCTGACAGACATAAAAACTTATAAAACTTACCATCTACGGTCAGAAAATAGATCAGCTTGGAAGATGGTTTAGACCTGAACAGCCTTCAGACTTCGAACAAGTGCCTTTTGTGTGCATACCCTTTTGAGAATGACTAGAATTTATAATCCTTTGGTTCATTCATGAGTCTTGTATTATTCAGATAGCATTCTCTTGGGGAGTTAATTTGGTTTGTTAATTGTTTTAATAAGCTTGTCACCAGTTTTAAAATAAAGACCTGTTAATTGTTCATGATACAGAGTGTTCGATCCCTCTTTATTCCTACTCTCTCACATACATATACTTAAGATTACGAGGCAAGGGATCCCTTTGGGAGGTTCCAAAATCACACAGAGACAAAAAGCACTTCCGCGTCATAACAATATTCTATTAATGTTTGGAGTCTGTTGAGATAGAACACCTTTCATTTCAAAGGGCAAATTTAATGTCATCAAAAACCTCCCATTTTTGAAGATGCTTGGGAATAGGCCCTTGAGATGATGGCCTGGAGTTGTAATCTTGATTTCGCTTTTGCTTCAACTATTATCGTCTTTATTTGCAGGTTTTATGCTTGTGTTGGTGACTGGGTATGATGGCGATTGTTCTGCTGAAATTCTGGTCAGTGACATAACCCAATTACTCCAACCTATTTTTGGTTTCATATAGCAAAACAATGGGTCAGAGAGCTGCTTGCCATTAACCTCACCTTCATATGAAACTAAAGTGCATTGGCAAACAGGTTGAGTCAAATCAAAGTTGCTCTTGCCCAATTTCTGTTAACATTAACCCTTCTCAGATGCTCTCAAAATCCACCAAGCACTGGATGGCTTTGCAGAAGTTTCTTTATACAGACTTCAGTTTCTAGATTATTTACCCAATATTTTGCTTGAGCATTTACACTTCAAAATTTTTTTTTAACTGTAGTGTAAATGCTCAACCTGTTCAAGTTCTGGTTGGTCATTAGAAAGTTTTTACTGAACTTGAAAGTTGATCAATGTTGAAGTACTGCTCATTTTACATCCATCTAATTTTCCTTTAACTTCAATAGGAAAGTAAATTGGGCATGGTGTGATATGGACACCAAATTTACTATTACCAGTTCTCATCAGATAATTTTACCCCAGTTGGCTATTGAAAGAAATAAAGGCTTGCATTTATAATGCACTTTTCACAACTTCAAAAAGGCCTCAAAATGCTTTAGGGCCAGTGATTCACTTTTGAGGGTTAGTTACTGTTGTAATGTAGGAATTGCAAAGAGGGTTAGAAATGGAATTTAAGGTTCTCTAAAATTCATGATACAGATGACAAGTTATGCAAATCACTATCTTGTGCATATGCCAATGAGACTTTGAGTAGAAATTTATTTGCTTAGCTCCGCTTTCTTTGTAGACTCACCTCGATTCCCCAGGGTCAGATAGCACCACAGGCCAGTGCAGTGCAATGTTTTTGCAATGATAGTAGCACTGTACAGGCAAAAGTTTCCTCCTTAGTTTTCATGTGTCAGTTATGCAAAATACTTCATTACTTCAAACTAAATTAATGCATTCAAAACATCAGTAAAATCTTTTTAGGATAGACTCTTCAGTAGGCAGAATTCACTTAACTGAAAAAAGAAACACTCCTTGGAGAGAATTACAAGCCAGTTTTGGCTGTTGTTTGGGTTTGAACACAAACACACGAGCACACAAACACACAGCAGTTTCCTTCCACTCAATTTAATGAACACATGAGATACTTCACACCAACAGCAAAGATTCATAAAACAGTTCATAAATAGATGTGATCACTGCATGGTTTTCCAGATCATTCAGCTAGATGCAACACTGCAAAATGAAGTTACTATGAAAACAAGGTGCACTGCAGGAGCTCAGCAAGGCTCCTTCAGCAGCACCTTGCTGAGCTCCTCCAGTGCACTTAGTTTTCAGGGCATCTTACTTTATTACATTAAAGGAACTTAATATAAATAGAAGTTCTTATTGATGCTGTTTTCCATTAGGCCAACCTGTTCGAGTGTGGGATTGTTCTTGCACCTGGTTCACAAACCAAGTTCGATGCATTAGAACAAGCCCAAGATCCCGATTTGTCTTCTGAGGAGGTCGGTGCGATTTTTCACCGTGGCATGTCGGAACCGTCAATCGATGATTCGAATGCCATATGCTGTTCTTAACTTAAATTAAGACCTTGGGTTCTTGTCACACTATCTGTAAACCCTACAGCTTGCCTGGGCTTGCAAAATCTCACTAACTGTCCTGGCTGGAGACAATACACATCTCTTTAACGTGTGCTTAACGCTCTCTCCACATGCATCATCTGTACCTTTAAGACTTGATTACCTGTAAAGACTCGCATTCCAACCATTATCTTGCAAATTGAGTTTGTGTCTTCATATGCCCTATCTGTGAGCACAAGTTCTCACTCACCTGAAGAAGGAGCTTGAGGCTCTGAAAGCTAGTGTTGCCAAATAAATCTGTTGGACTTTAACCTGGTGTTGTGAGACTTTTTACTCCCCTCATGTCCACACCAAACATCTCCCCCCTGCATAATGCCCCCACTGCTGACTCAACACCCTCCACCTATGTCCAGACCTGAGCTGACACCTCTGCCAATGTCCTAGCCACCCCCTGCCACATTGCCAATGTCTGAAATGTCAATGCTGATGTATGAACCTCATCCTCCTGATACCTGAACCCCCTACCCTTGTCCAAACCTGCTGTCTGAACCACCCACAATGTCCAGATTCCAACCACCCCCCATGTCCAAATCATCGCCCACCCCACTGATGTCCAAACCCCCCCCCGCCCATGTCCAAACAATTACCACTCCCATTCCACTGATATCCAACCTCCCTCATATCAGCAATGTCTGAACTCTTTGTCAAAGTTCAAACTCTCGTGCCGATGTCCAAAAGCTTCCTCCAGCCCGTCAACCCCCACCAATGTCTAATACACCGCTGCCCCCCGGCCCCCTTCCCCTCGCTGAATTCCAAATGCCCCCTTTATGTCTGAATACTGCCTGCCCTGTCCAAACTTCCCATCAATGATGGCCACTCCAAGGAAGTTACAGCTTGAAACAAATCATTAACCCAATGATTTTTATTTAACGTTATTTGAAACAGGAATTTTTATCGGCCTTTATTCTCTATTGCAGAACTTCTCCATGAGTTGAAGCATTAGCCTCCGACTAATGCCACTTCTTTTCTAGGTAGGCACAGATTAGATCCCTGCAGAACAATTGCTTTGATGGCAATTTTCTCGGCTGCAGTTAATACACATCCCGTCAGACTCATTTCATGGGTAGTGAAAACAAAGCACATGGTATTACTCTGTGTGCACTCACTAAGGACAGAAGATTGTAGTTTACTGCAATACCACAAGTGAGATTGGATGCAACTGAAAAGATCTAAATTACAACTGGTGATGCTAACCTCACCTTAAGTTATGTTTACACACTAAGAACATAACAGCATGGAGGATTATAACATGTAGAGCGATCTTGCTCAGGGAAATGAGTAAATGAATTGTTCTTTCAGTCCTTTTTGAATATAATTGTGGATTTCCCATGATGTTGTTTACAGAGATAAATCAAGGAAGAGAAATGTGATATACTGTACTAAAGGACAGAAGATCTGTTGTGTTATCAAGATAGGAGGTGTGCTGCCTTAAAGGAGTTGTGCCAAGGTAAGAGAAAAGGAAATGTGCCATACAATAAAGCATAGGTGTGCTGCATTGTAAAGAACAAGGGATGAGCTGTGTTACAAGGAAATGTGCTGTGTGCTAAGGACAAGAGAAAAAAACAGTTAGAGGCATTATATCTTTCACACCCATGTAGTTGTAGCCATAGATTTATGGAAAAAAGCACTTTTTCAAAATGGAGAATGGACAATCTGCTTGAAATAAGATGGAATCAAAAGGTGACCTCCCTTCTTGCCTGCCAATGTACCTGAAACTACACAGGACTCCACGGCACAGAAGGAGATCATTTAGCCCATTGAGTTCATGCTCGCTCTCTGTCGACCAATCCAGTCAGTCCCATTTCCTTGTCCTGTCCCCATAGCCCTGCAAGTGTATTTCTCTCAAATGCCCATTCAATTTCCTTCAGAAATCATTGATCATCATTGCTTCCACCACTCTTGCAGTCGCAAGTTCCAGGTTATATCACTCGATGCATAAAAAACATTCTTCCTCACATCTTATCTGTAACTCTTGCCCAATACCATAAATCTGTTTCTCACAGTCCTTATACCACCAGCTAACGTGAACAACTTTGTTATTTGCCTATCTTATAAAAACCTGTCATAATCTTGAACATATGAATGTTTTCATTAGGAGTTCATTCAGCCCCTTGAGACAGCTTTGCCATTTGATAAAAGCATGTTTGATTTGCTTGTGGCCTCAGCTCTACTTTCCTTCCTACCCTCTCTTGTTAGTCAAGAATCTATTTATCTCCGTCTTAAAAATATTAAATGACCCTGCCTCTATTGCTTTCTGGGGAAGAATGTTCCACAGACAAATGTCCACCTGAAAGAAAGATTGTTTCTTCATCTTCACCTTAAATGGGACAGCCCTTGTTTTTAAACTGTATCATCTAGTTTTAGTCTCTTCCACAAGGGGGAACATCCTCTTGGCATGCACCCCGTCAAGTCCTGTCTGAATTTTATAAGATGATCACCTCTATTAAGTCTCCCCTCAATTTATTTTGCTCCAAGGACAACAACTTCTCCAACCTAACCTTGTAACTAAAATCCTTCACTCCAAGAAACATTCTGGTAAATCTCAAGGATATTCTGTGCATGCACTCTTTAGAATTATGTCATTTATAGCCTCTCTTTATCCTCACTGCCAAATTGTATTCCTTCAAACTTCTTTGTATTAAATTCTATCTGCCGCTTATCTGTCCATTCTATTGACCTGTTCATGACCAGTGCAATGGAACAGAATCATATCATAGAACCATAGAATTCCTGTAGTGCAGAAATAAGAAAATAGGCCATCCAGCCCACTGTGCCTGCACTGACTCTTCAAAAGAGCATTCCATCTGGGCTCTTCCCTCCATGCTATCCCCATAGTCCTATGCACTTACCATGGCTGGTCCACCTAATCAACACATCTTTGAACATTAAAGGGCAGTTTAGCATGGCAAATCCACCTAACCTGCACATCTATTGATTGAGAGAGGAAACCAGAGCACTCAGAGGAAACCCGCACAGACACAGGGAGAACCTGCAAACTCCATACAGATAATCACTGAAGTATGGAATTGAACCCAGGTCCCTGCTGCTGTGAAGCAGGGGTGCTAACCTTACTGTTTGTCACTCTTCAAAGTTTGGTATAATACACAAGCCTTGAAATCTTATTCAGTATTCCAATTTCCATGTCATGTATATATGATCCGAGTGCTGACCCTTGGGGAGCACAACTTTTTAATCAATTTGAAAAATAAATATTGATCACAATGCATTATTTTCATTCTTTAAGGCAACTTTTTACCCCTAGCTGACAGAGATGCTCCTATGAGTCTCAATTTTGTTAGCCAGTCTTTTATTCAATATTCTCAAGTGCTTAAGATCCATGTGAACAACATCCATCGCATTCCCTTCGGTTTTCTATGTTTCTTCATCAAAAAAAAAGGCAAATAGCATTGTCAAATGTCATTTGCATTTCACAAATGTGTTGGCTCTTACTAATTAACTCAAACCCCTCTAAGTGCCTTTTGGTATTTTCCCTGATTATTGTTTCTGTAGGCTTACCCAGCACCAGTTAAAATGACATGCCTGTGCTGTGTTATAAGGATTGGAGATGTCTTGTCTTCTAATGACAGGCAATGTGCTGCAGTACAAGAACCACCAATGCCATTCATTACATGCGCAGGAGATGTGCTGTGCTATAAGGACAGGAGAGGTGCTTCATTATGAAGACGGTAATACACGAGGATGAATTTTTTTGAAGCTGCTGCTGTTACCGTGACAGATATTTGGTAAAATGCTTGCTTATGTGGATAATATTAATTACATCACAACAGCGAGTGAACTTGGGAAATCCCGAGGCCAAAGTCTACCAAATCAATGCATGCCAGTCTTTCTTTTTAAATGGAATTCTGCCAAAGCTGTGGTGATACAGCAGGATATGCCCCAAGGAAATTCACTTGCCACGATATAATTCAATTGCCAGAGTGTAGGTGTATGTTTCTTCAAAATGACAGTCTGATATTTTTCTGCATCTTTGAAATAAATACTTGGCTCAGTTTGGATAGATCAGAATTTTGCGTGGAAAAAAAAATCTAAGCACAACTTAAAGTTCACTCACAGTTTAACAGTAAAGATTGTAAAGTACACCTCCATTTCAGCTATAGCTGAGAATCACACAGTTTCTTAAAGTTATTTTACACTTGTAACTAAGACTGCAAATTTCACTGTCAGTGCATTTGTGGCAGTTCAGGAAAACTAGGTGGTGTTAGTGTTGTTGTATTATCATTTGACTAGTAATCCAAAAATTAAGGGTGATGAGGCTCTAGGGACCTATTTTCAAATCCCACCACAGCAGATGGCAAAATCTGAATTCAAGCCTGACTCTCTCAGTCAGCAGCCAATATTCTGCAGTGGTATTCTTTGCAGATTGATTGTTTTGCTTTAGTTCTTGGTATATGAAAGGATTGTGTTAGAAGCAGGTTTTGGTTACATAATGAACTGCTATTGTCCACCCAAAATGGTTAAAAGTCATTGCTACATTCATATCTACTCGTAGTTAACTGTTTTCTAAGATCTCCTTTTGTTCAAACTTGGAGACAAGTTGGGAACTCCACTGATTTTGGTGTTTGGAATAAACCATGAACATTCGCCAACATAAATTCCATAGATTCTTTCTTGATGTGTTCTTCCAGGGCAGATGAGGGAGGTTGATTCAGTGAGGAACATCCTGGAAGCTTGGAGTAGTCTGTGTTGTATTTGTAACAGTAACCTAATCCTTAGAAGCCATTTTAACCATCTTATAGTGTCTATTTAAAAGGAAACACAGTTTCAGAAGTGTCCATGTGAACACAGTCCATGTTTGAAGTTATGAATAGGACGTATCTACGCAAGACATAAAACTAGATTGAGGTATGTGTCAAGTTTTTTGATTATTTCATTGCGGCATTTTTCTCAACATTACCCTACAGAATGAAGATAAGATCCATACTATCACCCATCACATAAAACAATGCACTGACCTGCTTCTAGCTCACCTTTGCAGCAAAGTAAAATGTGGTGTAACAACAGGAAAATCTTTGATACCATTTTGGCCAAGCTTCTACTTGGCTGGGACTTTCAATCTTCTTAACGCTTTCATACAATGTCGAGAATTCTCCATGATTGTATTAAATGTACTACTTACTTACAGTATTCTTTTACTGTTGGACTATATAAATTACTTAACGACTCGTGTAGAGGTAAATGAAACAGGAGTTTCATTACAACACACCTTACTGCTCTGGCTACATTTCCCATGAGGCTGTATGAGAAATCAAATCATGTAATATTGCACCACTTCCTGTGATGATAGGGGTGTTTCAACAGTGTGATAAGGAATGAAAAGACTCTCCTATTCTCCTTCTCAAGATTTGAAAGCAACAGGGCATTTTTGCAAACTGAGAGAAAACATGATTTTCCAATGCTGCAGGAATCCTACTATTTACACTTTCAGATAGTAAAGAATTAGTTAAACAGGACTTCTTAAGTTAAACAATGAACAAGTTTATTGAAACTATTTTCTGAAATAAAAGAAACAAAGTCATTTGCTTCCATCATTCATATATCACAAACAATTGCCTAGCCCCAAATGCACACTAATACAGATGGCAGAACAAGAGGGTAGCTTAAGTTTCTTTTACTCTTCACGCAGAAGTAAAACAAAGGGGCATGTGGTTAGCAGATGTGGAAATGTCATATGCATATGTAAGCATTCATCTCAAGACCTGCTGTTAGCTAAAATCACAGAACGATTGAGATATTGTGTTGTGGTGCCAATGGGAAAATTCTGTATTGTTCATTAATGCATGCTGAAGTAAAGTTTGTGTGAGAGGTAGCTACAGGCATTTGATGTTTATTTTGTGAATTAATATAAAATGCTGAGGTACAGCTGCAACAATGTCTACCTGCTAGGTATGAACCTTAAAGTTAAAGTAAAAGTTTATTTATTAGTCATAAGTAAGGCTTACGTTAACACTGCAGTGAAGTTACTGTGGAATTCCCCTGTCATTACACTCCAAATGCACATCTTTCAGATGTGGGAGGAAACTGGAGCTCCAGGAAGAAACCATGTAGACGCAAAGAGAATGTACAAACTCTACACAAATTCTACAAGCTAGGAATCAAACCCCTGGTCCCTGACACTGTGAGACAACCGTGCCAACCACTGTGCCATCTTGCCACCCCCTGGTGGTCTGCCATATGATAAGCAGCCCTCTTGAGCTGCTGGAGTCATTTTTTTGTCAAAAACCTAACCTTGTTTCTTCAAGGTAAGAGGTGATGAACAAATGTATGGAGTGGGCTACCCCCATTCACTTAGATCTACTGCGAGTCCATGAAGGTGGGAGAACTGCAGTGAACCTGTGATGTTGTAATAGTCCATCACTTAGGAAATTTTATTATTTTAAAAATACAAAGCTGACTGAAATTGATAACTGAGACCATTCTAATACCCAAGAACAAATGCTGTGAGGCCTCTTGATGCTAGCTGAGCCTCCATGCAGCCAATGCATGTTACATAATCACAGGTTTTTGTCTCTGAACCCATGAACTTTTCAAAATTTACTCTAAAGAATTTACCCATTGAGTCTGCAAACCTTTTTGCATTCCTGGATAATGTTCAGCAACTCCTGCAGGAAATGTAGGCATTATTTAGTTATATAAGTAGACTTGATTGTGAAGCTCCATCAGTTGAATAGCCTTCCAAAATGCCTGGGGTGACACATGAAGCATAGTCATGTGGGTAAGACACCAGCGAGAAACAAATACTATGGGACCATATTGACCCTGAGTCAGTCAACACTTTCGTAGAGGAGAAATAAGAAGAGGAAATTGATCTTATAAAGTAATGTTTCTACTAGATTCCTCGTGTACAATGTCTTCTCCAGTCACTCATTTTTTCCCTTGCCTGTCAGATATCTTTACCAAAACAAGGAGTTGATGTTTATAATGAAAGAAAATTTTCACATTCTGCAGACTAACATCATTATTTTTCTTTTTCAGATGTTGTTATTTTAGTCACCCATCCTCCTTGCCTTTGTCAGGGTTCACTGTCCTCCTGTGAAACTCTTGATTCCATCTACAACAATTTCTATTTTGCTCGGTAATCTTCTCTAACCTCCAAGTCCAAGTTTGCACATTTTACCAAACTATCTCCAATTTTCTGCCTATCCTTCCTTTTTTTACCCCATTACTGGCAGAGCCATGATCCGTAGTCTAGAATTTATTTCAAAATCTCTGTGGTCTCATCTGACCTTTTAAAAAATCTCTTTGACTGTGCATTCAATCACCTCCCTAACTACTTTCTACTTGGTCATATGAGTTCTACATTAGTATGTTAGAACATAAGAAATAGGAGCAGGATTAGTCCATTTGGCGCCTCTAGCCTACTCTGAAATTCAGTGCTTGTGGTCTAAGTCCACCTTCCTGTTGTGGAGGCAGGTTGTTGTTGGGTTTCATATTTTTCACCAACATACCTGTCACAAACCCATCCTTTTTTAACAGTTAAACTATTCCCCTTTTATCTTCAAATAATCTTTGCATAACTATGTTTAACACTTTTTGTGCAGCGAATGGTTAGGACCTGGAATGCACTGCCTGAGAGTGTGGTGGAGGCAGATTTAATTATGACTCTCAAAGGAGGATTGGATAATTCTCAATCGTTGCAGTGGATAAAAGAAGGACTTAAGAATATGTCTGAGCCTAATACCCGGGCTGGAGGGCTGGGGGCTAATTTTAAGGACTCCAATGCCAGGGAAGGGAGAGAAGGCCTGGAGGGAGAGGTGCAAAATGGGCAATCAGGGTGTCGGAAGAGAGGCCAGTAGACTGGGTCAAGGGGGACAGTGAGGGAGATCCAATTGCCATCGAACATTTTGCGATGGGCATCCAACATTAGAAAGGGGTTTCTAACAGGGGAACCCTACCTCCTTCTCACCCAAGGCCTAAGCCCAATCAGTTTTAGGCTTTCTTCATATGAGGTAAATCCTCCTGCTGACCTAAATATTGAGCATGGATGAAAGGCAGTCCTTACGTGGTCAAGAGGACCTAAAGTCCTCAATTGGGGTAAAGGTGGATGGTCTGTCTAAGGCCTTGAATGCCCCAGGGTAAAATCACAGCAAGGGTTGGTGTGGGAGGGAACCCAGATGAAATTTGTTTACTCAATTTCATGTTCCTTCTCACCTAAAAACCCACCTGTGATAGTGCTTGAAACAGGTCTATAATTTGTGGGTGTTTTCTACCTACAAAAAACAATTGGTAGCTCACTGCATCATGAGCCAATACAATTATGAACCATTTTCATAATTCCACACATAGAGGATTTCCATTGCATCCAGGGAAGGCATCACCCATAAAATGAGGAGAAGATGTTGAAGACCATTCAAGCCTTGTTGTTTCTTTTGTGTTGGCAGCCTGAAGATTAGAGATGAAAGAATTCTGGAACAAGTCTGCTTCCAAGGAGAAATAACTAAAAGTATATATGTAAAACATGACCACTTGTGATGTCTTGCTTCTTGCCCCATTCTATCAGTTCCTGGTCCCAGCTGAGTGGAAGCCACTGCTCACAGTTTACAACAAAGAGCAGCTTTCATTTTAGCAAATGAATGCCACCTTCACAGTTGTAAGCACAGCCAATTATAATACATACTTCTTAAATTTGTTTTGTATTACACTTTGGAGAAAAATGCTCACTTACTTGCAGCATCTCTTTACAATCCTTATCCTCAGAATTGCCATGAAACAAAACTTCATATCTAATTATCTTCATTAATTTCAACATCACTGAGCTTGGACTCATTGTGCCAATCAAGAATAAGTACTACTGGTTGTTCATTATTGTTGTTAATGTTACTATTGAGAGAGGATTTCACTTCAGCTTCATTCATCAATGAGGACTGCATTTTAGACTGTGACAGTCAGAAACAGGTCCCTTTGTGGAAAATTTAATTTCCTTTACCTTCAACTACTCCATTTTCAAGATTTCAGAAGCATACTTGTGATTCAATTGTTGAATATGCCTCACTCACCAATAGCAGAACACATACTAATAGTAATTCCTAGAATATGTTTTATTACAACAGAATATGTCAAATTCATGTTCTTCAAACTGGGTACATTCATTTAATTGGATTTTATTTCAAAGCAGAAGTGCAAGAAGCCTGCAGGTCATTTAATGATTGCATGAACCTGCATAGTTGTATAAAAACAATTACTCATGCTTAAGACATTCGCACAATGCTGCACTTCTTTCTTTCTTTTGGGTACAGTCTTTCCATATACTCTGAAATATCTGTGGTTAGTAGAATGTTTAATTCTGGTATAAAATGATTGCATGCTATGAAACTGCATTTAGTTTAATTGATGTTCATGTGTAGGCATATGCAAAAACATCTAGAAACAACTTGCCTGAGGCTTCCAAATCATAGTGTCTACAGTCAACATTGGCTGAAGGGCATTGTTGTGTTTGACCTCTCTATGTGCTTACTTAGTAGATAAACATGAAGGCACTGACTGCACATTAGGGATTGGTTAATACAAAGATATATAAGTCCATTTATTAAGGGTTTGAGAAGGTGGTAGCAGTATTACACAGTTGGAGAACTTGAATACATGCCTAAATTGGTAGCTTCCTCATGTTATATCCCCAAGATTTAAAATAGATCATAAACTGTTTAAGTGAAGTCTAACCTTTTGGTTTATTTAAAAAAGTGGACTTTGCTGAACCAAGAAATGGCTGCTACAGGTCAAATGATACAAACATTGACTACAATTGCTGCAAATTTCCAACAACAGTTACAAGGCAAAACACAACTCTCATTCATGTGGAACATTGCACCTCTCTTTGAGAGAAAATGCTACAATCAATTAAACCAGGTGCCAGCCAATAACTTGTCTCCCCAGAGTGGCTGATGATAAAGGGACAACTATTAGCTCATTATACCTGTAGTGGTGCTAAAAACCACCTTCAATTTCTGAAGATGAACATTAGATTTTGACTGGAGGCAAAAAAATTGATTATTCACCTGCAACAATCTAATTAATGGGCAAAATCATATGCTTTAAGCTTTTCGCTTTTGGAAAATATTAATTTTACATTTCTAGACTTGTAACTCAGTCTGCTGTTTAAACTCCAGCCTATGAATGTCACAAAAGATTGAAAGCTGACCAGCCACCTGTATCATGTTTAAATCTCCTGGAGCCTGTAAGAATCTGGAAGAATCTTACCTTCACCTGCCGAGCAGACTAAGTCTATGTATAGCAATCTCATCTCGCTGTGGTCACCATCAACTTTAAAGACTGGAATTGCAACATTTAAGTTATTCACAGTTATAAAATCTCCTCCTTTCTATCTTCATTGTGTGTGTGTGTGTGTGTGTGTGTGTGTGTGTGTGTGTGTGTGTGTGTGTGTGTGTGTGTGTGTGTGTGTGTGTGTGTGTGTGTGTGTGTGTGTGTACCATTCCTGGGGTTTGAATGTGTGAACAAACCATTTCGGATTTATACCCTAAAAGAGTTATCTGTAAGTCACTTTAAACATTGATCTCACAGAAGGTTTGAGGAAATACGGCACAGTCTATGTCAAAGGTTAAAAACAGTGAAAAAGTAAAGGAGTTCAGTTTTTTTCTCCTCCCCTATCCATAATGCTCAGAAATAACTGAAACTAAGTTTAAATTAAATTATATATTTCACCATTTCCCATCTACTAATGTATACAGAAAAATAGCTACATTCACTTAAAGGTGTACCGTAGCATTCCCCTTTTAATCAAATTAATAAGTTCCCTTTAAAAATAACCATAACTACTACTATACAACAAAATGTTCAGTCACACATTACAGAGTTACGGGACAGGAATCTCTGGCCTCCCTGCAGTGTCTTTCTCATGGTGAGAGACAACGTTCATTGGCAGTGGACAGATCTTCTGGTCCCACTGCTGTCAATGGGGTTTCCTATTGAATCCACTCCATGTTGCCAGGGAACACACAGAGGAATGCACCATTGGCAGGACCAGAAGATCCTGCCAGTGTGAACAGCCAGAAAGTTCTGGCCACTTTCTAAGAAAAACAGAAGGTAGGAGTTTGTGCCCCTGTTTTGGCTGGGTGGGTAAGGTAGCAGAGCAGAGAATCAAGGGAGAGTCCCATAATAGCTTTTATGTGGTGGTATTTTCCTGTTCGATTATCCCCACCCCCCACCAGTGGCATAACGGATTAGCGGGCCTCCCCACTGGAAAATCACCCCACATACGAAATCCCTAACAGGTTTTTGCAAGCAGGGAACTGGTGAAGAGAGCTTATCAAGGACGCACAGGTAAGTACAGCACAAGCGAGGGCATGAGGTTCATAGTCAGGCAATACCCTGGCACTACCACCAGCTGGTAAAACCAGCAGTGCAGCCAGCAGGCTACACACTGTTTTTGCAGCTTGACTTGACACGTTGTTAAAAAAAAAGAAAACTCTGCCCATAGACTTAAATGTCCGAGGCATACTGGTGGCCTGCTTATATGCTTGACTTAGCGATTGTAACATTAGCTTGAAGTTATTGAATTTTCTCATACTCAGATGTTGCTTTGGATTTTGCTTTGGATCTTGTCCTGGATGCAATGCAGTTACAATGTGGTTGAGGATTAGATACTTCCTGATATTTTCTCTGTTCTGTCTCACAGTTGCATTATTGGGTGCGATGGCCTTGGATGACCTCAGCTCCGGACAGATCTTTGTCACCAGCTGATTGCCATTTACCTTTCACAGGATGCTAAATCCAAACATGTTGTTCTGTCTTTAATCTTGCTACCTCTTCACCTGCACTCCTTTCATGTATGTCTTTCATCCTCCCCTGTTTTTTCTTTCAGGTTTGTCTCTGGGTCTGGAAATGCGGATTGATGAAAACTCAGTAAATTTGTTTGCGCTGGTCTACCAAACACGAGTTCTACCAGTAACGGAATAGAGGTGTTCCCCAAAATGGTGGTATTGCAATATGTAGATCCTGTTTGGCCAGTTTGGATTTTAGAATTAAAGATCTGACCGTACAAATCATTTCTTCAGCCGTGCCATTTGATCTGGAGTAGTGTGGAGAAGAAATATTGTGAGATTATTCCCTACTACTTGTACATGTTGCTGAATGGTTTACCAGTAAATTGTGGACTGTTATTCAAGATTATTTTTCTGGGTACCCCAAATGAATTGAAAACAACACTTCAGGTGTGTGTTACAGTTGTGCTAGGTGTACCATAGAGTAGATAAGTGACAGGGTTTGAACATGCTGTTGAAGGAGTCTTGGTGAATTCTGCAATGAACAAAGAACAACACAGCATGGGAAACAGGCCCTTTGGCCCAATGAGCCCGTGCTGCCATTTCAACATTGTGAGTCCCCTCTTCCACCCATGACCCTTGTCTGCACTTGTGGCACTCCACATTGGAAACCAGATTGAGGGGAGACTAATTTAGGGACAATTTGTTACACCAATCAGCCTAAGAGCATATCTTTGGGGTGTCAGAGGAAACCGGAGCACCCGGAGAAAACCCATGCAAGCACGAGGAGAATGCGCAAACTCCCACAGACACTGGCCCAAATCCATGTATCTGCACAGCAAACAGTGATAGTCACTGAGCTGTCATGTTGCCCATCAGCTGGTCCAGTTTAAGCGTACACTAACGACGTGAAGCACTCGGCTACTCTTGAACCATCCAAAAGCAGCTCTCGCACGACCCATCGCGTGTGTGCCCCTTGTTGGACAACAAGGCGGACCGAAGTACCTGTGGATTAAAAAAGAAAAACATCAATAACATGCACATCTTATGCAAACATTCAAGGGAATCCCCAGAAGCTCAAAAGTAGAACAAGTGAGCCAGAAAATATGTTGGAAGGTCCATAGGAATCAATAGATTCCCAGGGACGTCCCAAGGCTCTTGACGCTTATTTAAAACAGTCTCCTAAATCCCCCCATCTTTATTCCACTCATGTGCCTATCTAAGTATGCCTTAAACAACTCCAGCATGCTTGCCTCCACCACCTTACTTGGCAGTGCATTCCATACCCCACAACCCTCTGTGTGAAAAACCTCCCTCTAACATCCGAATTATACCTCACCCCCCCTCACCCTAAGCCCATGGCCCCTCGTAATATTTGTTTCCAATCTAGGAAAAAGCTTACCACTGTTTACTCTATCTATACCCTTCATAATATTATACACCTCTATTAGATCTCCCCTCATTCTCCGTCTTTCTAAGGAAAACAGCCCCAATTTGCCCAATCTTTCCTCATAACCCAGTCCTTCCATACCAGGCAGCATCCTGGTAAACCTCCTCTGCACTCTCTCCAGGGTCTCCATGTCCTTCCGGTAGGAAGGCAACCAGATGCAGTACTCCAAATGCGGTCTAATCAACGTTCTATACAACTGCAACATTAGACGCCAGCTCTTGTACTCTATACCCCTTCCTATAAAGGCTAGCATACCATAAGCTTTCTTCGCAACCTTCTCCACCTGTACTGCCACCTTCAAAGACTTGTGCACTTGCACCCCCAGGTCCCTCTGCATTTCTATACTCTCAATAGGTCTACCCTTTATCATATAATTCCTCCCTACATTATTTCTTCCAAAATGCATCACCTTGCATTTATCAGAATGCATCACGTACGTTATAGAGATTACTGGCATTGTGCCTTAATGATGCATACAGTTTATATTTAAGGTGGTGGATGGAGTGCCAATCAGCCTGGCTGCTTTACCTTGGGTAGTGTTTAGTTTCTTGAATGTTGTTGGGGTTTTGCTGATATCACCATCAATTTGGGCAGAGTTCCAAGATATATAATTTTCCGACAAGTTGAGATGCAACTGGAATAGAAAATAAAATAATAGAACAAGATAATGAGCTTGAAGAATACTGCAATAAAGAAAACTAGGACAGCTATATTAGACTGTATCCGCTTTAGGCTTATTTTATGGGCTCCCTATTTTGTGACAAATTCAGTAATACAAACTGACCGTGAATCTTATCAAATAGATTTGTATGACTTCTTCCATTTTGTACAGGTATTTCTTTTTCATTGTCTGCGTTCTGGATTTTCCTGCAATGTAGGGAAAGTTAGTGAACAGCATTCAAAGCCTTTGTTTGAAATTATATTCTTTTATGAGATTAATGAAAATAATATTGTTTTGGAAACTTTCTGATTTCTTCTTGCAACCTGGAGAGCTTTCATTGAAATATGCCCAACAAAATGGATTCAATTTTGCGCATTTTCAAGGAATCAATTTATATGAAAATGCCTTATTTTCTTGAATTTAAGTTGCCTTGAAAACTCCTCTCACTCAGAAAATGTGAATTCATGCATGTTGATTGAATAGGGGCACACTGTCTCTCTCCAAGAACTGCTTCAGCAAGGGGAGATTTAATTTTAAATATACTTTTTTTGGTTTAATAATACTATAAGCTGTTAAGGAAATAGACTGCATGGAGACAACAGGAATTATATTTTAAGAAGATTAGCAATACTCTGAAATATCCTGTTCTCAATATTAGCAATGTCAGCACTTTGAAAAAGTTAACATATAATTCCTTTGTTTGTTTTCACATTGGAGTAATGCTTAAGAACTACTGGATTCAAACATGTCAGATAATGCTGCTACATTCCCTAAAACTTCAGGCAAGCAAAAGAATGGTTCAGGATTTGTTAGATTGAAGCATCCAGCAGTGTGGTTTAGAGATTTTCATTCACCCTTCAGTTTCAGTTCTCGTATCGCAAATAGCCGATAATGACACAGCAAGATCAATGGAGGACCTAGACTTTTTCTGACAGACATTAGCAATAGATTATTTCCTGAACAAATTAAATTTAAAGATTAAGAAAGAAACAAAGTGTCAGAAGTGGGGGATGTAAATTAATCAATTTGGCTATGGAAGAGAGTTAAGAGAGGGGAAGAAAGATTGAACCATAGAATCCCTACAGTGCAGAAACAGGCCATTCGGCCCATTGAGTCTGCACCAACTCTCAAAGAGAGCATCCCAACAGTCCCACCCGCCACCCGCCCCTCTCCCCACCCCTACCCTATTCCTGTAACTGCACACATTTGGCATAGCTAATCCATCCAACCTGCACATCTTTGGACTGGGAGAGAAAACTGGAGAACCTGGAGGAGACCCACGTAGATAATGGAAGAATGTCCAAACTCCACACAAACAATCATGCAAGGCTGGAATCAAACCCGGGTCACTGGCACTGAGGGATTGGCATTTAGCGGACCATGCCTTCCTAATTCTGTGAGCCTCAACGAAGCACTGAGTGCCTGATAACAAGGAAACGGTCCTGGGAAGCCCACAGTGTTTTGTTTTATGTGCTCTCCCCCGCATGGCAAATCCACTAATTGTGACTAGTTGAAAACCAGCAGCGATGGGATAAGGTCCTTACACCTTGGATTTAATTGGGGCAGAGACAGGAAAGCAATGAAGTGGAAAGCTGGCATCCTCCTTCCTGTTGAAATACCTGCCTTCAAACGCACCTGGGAGAGGGCATGGAATTCCACCCAACATGTTCCATCTCTTCACCCAGGTCAGATTTTGCTTCCACATCCAGCAGCAATATTTTTGAATTTATTTTCTTTCGCCATCCTCTAACATTGCTGGCAGGATTCCCAAGGCCCAAAATAATTTATTTGGCCTGATTGCAACATCAGTTTGTAATATCTGATTTTCACTGTAGGATATTTATGAGTATTCTCAAAAATTCCAAGAGGGAACTCACCTTCTTAATTGCCAATCCTATCATAATACTCTAACCATGTGTGTATCTGTAACCCTGCTGCCAAGAATCAGACCGAAAAGCATTTGGAAGTGCATATCTTGCAACATGAGTCTCAGGGAATAGAAATCAGGCAGGTTCAATAACAGATGGTTACCTTGCTCCACCAGAGCATTGCCCAGGTAGTGAGCATGTAAATTTACCCATGGGTTGCATTGTCGCCTGGTTGGCCTGAGTCACACTGTGAAATTGCATGCTAATGGTTTTTAGCCATCAGTAGGCAGGAAAAATGTAGCTGAAATATGGCTGTGGAAAGATGTGGCCCATTGAGTCCATGAAGGTAAAAACAATACAGATCATCACTTACCAACACTAATAGGATGCTGAACTACTGAGCTGACAGAATATAAATCAGAGGCAATATCGATCAAACTTCATGAGATGATTTTTCAGGCCACCAATGGGCAGGCAAGTAGATGTGTGGATCTGTAAACTAGAATTTTATGGGCAGTGGGCAAGGTGTCAAATGGGTTACCCATTCATCCAATTAAGTGGGAGGGGCCTGCAGCCAACATGTAGCCTGGCAGTTTTATCCTTGTGGCCTGCCAGTCTGTGAAAAAGTTGGGAGTATCTCCTTTCAGGCCCCTGGGGCAAATCAGGGGTCCTATTTCCAAATGTTTGCAATCTCGTATTCACCATTCTTAACTCCAACCCCTACTCTGTCCAACATGGTCCTCAGCCCTAAGATAGAAGCAAAATACTGTAGATGCTGGAATCTGAAACAAAAAAGGGTCATCTAGACTCAAGACATTGGCTCTATTCTCTCCCCACAGATGCTGTCAGACCTGCTGAGTTTTTCCAGCATTTTCTGTTTATGGTTCTCAGCTTCTTCTTATGGCCTATTGACCTAGTCCTGGAAACATTTTGGATTTAACTCAATATCCAGGCCTATTACTGATGCCATCACCTATTCTATCTGCATTACCAGCATGGTTACCTTTCCTGGTTGGTGCTGCAGAGGTACAGTGCTATTGGCCTCCATTTGGCTAGCAGGGCTGTGAGGTTGGGTTTTCTCATAGAAGTGGAGGAAGTTCCACCAAATAGTAAAGCGCCATTCCCTGAAAAACTAAAGTGGGGCAAGCCAGCCAAACGGTCTTCCCGTGGCATTTACATTGGGATGAAGCCAGGCCTCCATGTCAGCATAAAATCCATACTCTTGGTTTGCTAGAATGCTGGGACGTATGTTAGTTGTTTCAGCAATTCTCAGGGTAGTTTCCTATGCTCAACCATCTTCAGGTGCTTCATCAATTGCTTTCCTCCCTTCATAAGGTCAGTAGCATGGGTGTTCGCTGATGATGGCACAATGTTCAGTAACATTCATGACTCCTCAGATACTGAAGCAGTCCATCTAAAAATGCAACAAGATTGGGACAATACCCAGACTTAGGCTGACAGGTGCAAATAACATTCAAACCATACAAGTGACACCTCCAACAAGAAAAAAATCTAACCATGGCCCCTTTGACATTCAATGGCATTACCAACACAGAATTCTCCACTATAAATGTCCCTGGGGGTTACCATTGACCAGAAACTCAACTGAACTAGCTGTATAAGTTCTGTAGCTGCAAGACCAGGTCAGAAGTGAGGAATCCTGCAGTGAGTAACTTACTTCCTGACTCCCCAAAGCCTGCCCATCATCTACAAGGCACAAATTAGGAGTGCGATGGAATACTCTCTCCCTGCTTGGATGAGCGCACCATCCAGGGCAAAAGCAACCTGCTTGATTGACGACTGACAACTCTTCCACAAACATTCACTCTCTCCACCACCAGCGCACAGTATCAGCCGGGTACACCATCTACAGGGTACACTGCAGGAATGCACCAAGGCTTCTCAGACAGCTCCTTTTAAACTCATGACCACTACCATCTAGGACAGGCACAGCAGATACATGGGAATACCACCTATGGCGATACATTTCCAAGACACTCATCATTGTGATTTAAAAATGTTTTTCCATTCCTCCATTGTTGTCAGTTCAAAACCTTGGAACTTCCTCCCTAAAGCACTGGGCATGTACCTGCACCACGTAGACTGCAGCAGTTCAAGAAGGCAGTTCACCATCACCCTTGCAAGGAAAATTAGGGCTGGGTAAAAATGCTAGCCTAGCCAATGATGTCTCATTTCTTGAATGAATAACAAAAAAGATGAGGTAAAATTTAGGCTCAAAGTGTTTTGATTTTCTAAAACAGATGTCTGAGCTTTGAGTCATATGTTATCAACTAAATATTCATATTTCTTGGCAGTGTTCAGTAATATTTTGAAATTGAAACGAAAAATTACAGTGAGACCTTGTGTATCAATGATTTATTGAAAAAATGTTTGGAGTCGAAACAATGTTTCCCTGATAATCAAATACTTCTCTTAGATAATTCAACAGCCAAGCTTTCCAAATCTGAATTGAATCAGATTGACACCAATCAGAAAATCCTATTTTTGTCTCCTCATTAAATCAAAATAACTTCTGATTAGATCATTGTTCTGCCACTTAATTTGCATGCTTTTCACATTGCTATTTCCCACCTCAAAGGATGGATTGCCACTGTCTAGATTTAACATAATGATCCAATGGACTGTTTGAACGCAGCACTTGCCCTGTAAGGTTTGGCCATCGCTGCAGCCCTGTGGGAGTGAGCAGTTCTTTCAATACGTTAACTCGACCTGCACTTTTTAATTCACAGACACATCATCCATGTTGCTGGAAGCTAAGCAAATGTACTGCTGCATATAAAGGCATGGCATCACATGTGGTCTATATTCAGGTATTCAGGACTCTTAGAGGAGAGGGAGATCAACCCCAAGTTATTGTTCATGTGGGGACACATGACATAGGGAGGTTAAGGGAAGGGGATATTAAGCAGAGATTTATGGAGTTGGGGTGGAAACTAAAGGCCAAGACTGATAGAGTGGTTATCTCCGGACTCTTGCCTGTGCCACGAGATAGTTTAGAGAGGAATAGAGAAAGGGAAAGTTTGAACTTGTGGCTGAGAGGATGGTGCAGGAGGGAGGGGTTCAGGTACTTAAGCAATTGGGGCTCGTTCTGGGGAAGGTGGGACCTCTATAAGAGGGATGGTCTACACCTGAATCAGAAGGGGACCAATATCCTGGGGGGTAAGTTTGCTAGGGCTATGCAGGGAAGTTTAAACTGATTCGGAGGGGGGGAGGGATCCTGAGTAGAGGGGTTGAAAGTGAGGGGTGCATGGATGGGGACTGCAATGCATGGCATCGCAGGGGTGGGGTGGAGCAGGGTTTGAAATGTGTATACTTCAATGCGAGGAGTATTCGCAATAAAGTGGGTGAACTTGCAGCGTGGATCAGTACCTGGGACTTCAATGTTGTGGCCATTTCAGAGACATGGATAGAGCAGGGGCAGGAATGGATGCTGCAGGTCCCGGGGTTTAAATGTTTTAGTCGAAGTAGAGAAGGAGGTAGAAGGGGGGGAGGGGTAGCATTATTGGTCAGGGATTGTATCACAGTGTCAGAGAGGAGGTTTGATGAGGACTTGTCTGTTGAGGTAGTATGGGCGGAGATTAGAAATAGGAGAGGAGAGGTCACCCTGTTGGGAGTCTTTTATAGACCTCCTAAAAGTTCTAGAGAGGTTGAGGAAAGGATTGCGGAGACGATCCTGGTTAGGAGTGAAAGTAATAGGGTAATTGTTATGGGGGATTTTAACTTTACTAATATTGATTGGAATTGTTATAGCTCTAGCTCGTTAGAGGGGTCAGTTTTTGTGCAAAGTGTGCAGGAAGGTTTTTTGACTCAGTATGTAGATAGGCCAACTAGAGGTGAGGCTATATTGGATTTGGTGCTGGGAAATGAGCCAGACCAGGTGTTAGACTTGGAAGCTGGTGTGCATTTCGGTGATAGCGACCACAATTCGGTTACGTTCACCTTAGTGATGGAAAGGGATAGGCATGAACCTCGGGCCAGTGGTTTTAGCTGGGGGAAGGGTAATTATGAGGCTATTAGGAGAGAATTAGGAAGCATAGGTTGGACTAGGAGATTACAGGGATTGGGAACGTCCGAAATGTGGAGTTTTTTCAAGGAGCAGCTACTGCGAGTCTGTGATAGGTATGTCCCTGTCAGGCAAGGTGGAATTGGTAAGGCTAGGGAACCGTGGTGCACCAAAAAAGTTGATTCGTTGGTTAAAAAGAAAAAGGAGGCTTATGTTCGGATGAGACGTGAGCACTCGGATAGTGCACTAGAGAGCTTTAGATTGGCTAGGAGGGAGTTGAAGAGCGAGCTAAGGAGGGCTAAAAGAGGACATGAGAAGACTTTGGCTGATAGGGTTAAGGAGAATCCTAAGGCGTTCTATAGGTATGTCAAGAACAGAAGGTTGGTTAGGGCAAGGTTAGGGCCAGTTATAGACAGCAGAGGGAAGTTATGTGTGGAACTGGAGGAGATTGGTGAAGCATTGAACCAATATTTCTCTTTGGTGTTCACGCAGGGGGACATGGATATAGCTGAGGAGGACACTGGGTTGCAGGGGAGTAGAATTGACAGTGTTACAGTTGATAAGGAGGATGTGCTGGATATTCTGGAGGGTCTGAA
Organism: Carcharhinus amblyrhynchos; assembly: GCF_965287045.1. Taxonomy (NCBI): domain Eukaryota; kingdom Metazoa; phylum Chordata; class Chondrichthyes; order Carcharhiniformes; family Carcharhinidae; genus Carcharhinus; species Carcharhinus amblyrhynchos. Next base: position 92,636,496 of record NC_137324.1, on the reverse strand, counting down.
AATAGATAAGTCCCCTGGTCCGGATGGGATTTACCCCAGGATTCTCTGGGAGGCAAGAGAAGTGATTGCAGAGCCTCTGGCTCTGATCTTCAGGTCGTCGTTGGCCTCTGGTATAGTACCAGATGATTGGAGGTTAGCAAATGTCATCCCATTGTTTAAGAAGGGGAACAGAGACTTCCCCGGGAATTATAGACCGGTGAGTCTCACTTCTGTTGTGGGCAAGGTTTTGGAAAAAATTATTAGGGATAGGATTTATAGTTATTTGGAGAGTAATGAGTTGATTGGAGATAGTCAGCATGATTTTGTGGCGGGTAGGTCGTGCCTTACTAACCTTATTGAGTTTTTTGAGAAAGTGACCAAAGAGGTGGATGGGGGTAAGGCAGTGGACGTGGTGTATATGGATTTTAGTAAGGCGTTTGATAAGGTTCACCATGGTAGGCTTCTGCACAAAATGCAGATGTATGGGATTGGGGGTGATCTAGGGAACTGGATTAGGAATTGGCTAGCGGATAGGAGACAGAGGGTAGTGGTTGACGGTAAATATTCATCATGGAGTTCGGTTACAAGTGGTGTGCCTCAGGGATCTGTGTTGGGGCCACTGCTGTTTGTGATTTTTATTAATCCTCTGGATGAGGGTATAGTTGGGTGGATCAGTAAATTTGCTGATGACACCAAAGTCGGAGGTGTGGTAGATAGTGAGGAAGGGTGTCATAGTTTGCAGGAAGACTTAGACAGGTTGCAGAGCTGGGCCGAGAGGTGGCGGATGGAGTTTAATGCAGAGAAATGTGAGGTAATTCACTTTGGTAGGAATAACAGATGTGTTGAGTATAGGGCTAACGGGAAGACTTTGAATAGTGTGGAGGAGCAGAGGGATCTAGGTGTATGTGTACATAGATCCCTGAAAGTTGGGAATCAAGTAGATAAGGTTGTTAAGAAGGCATACAGTGTCTTGGCGTTTATTGGTAGGGGGATTGAATTTAGGAGTCGTAGCGTTATGTTGCAACTGTACACAACTCTGGTGCGGCCGCACTTGGAGTATTGTGTGCAGTTCTGGTCCCCACATTACAGGAAGGATGTGGAGGCTTTGGAGAGGGTGCAGAGGAGGTTTACCAGGATGTTGCCTGGTATGGAGGGGAGATCCTATGAGGAGAGGCTGAGGGATTTGGGGTTGTTTTCGCTGGAAAGAAGGCGGCTAAGAGGGGACCTTATTGAAACATATAAGATGATTAGAGGTTTAGATAGGGTGGATAGTGATAGCCTTTTTCCTCTGATGGAAAAATCTAGCACGAGGGGGCATGGCTTTAAACTAAGGGGGGGTAGTTATAGGACGGATGTCAGGGGTAGGTTCTTTACCCAGAGGGTGGTGAGGGATTGGAATGCCCTGCCTGCTGCAGTTGTAAATGCGCCTAGTTTGGGGGCGTTTAAGAGGTCTGTGGACAGGTTTATGGACGAAAAGGGATTGGTTTAGGTTAGTGGGTCATTGTTGTTGTTTTTTTTTAACTGGTCGGCGCAACATCGTGGGCCGAAGGGCCTGTTCTGCGCTGTAATGTTCTATGTTCTATGTTCTATATTTGGCCAGCAGCCAGGCCCACTGACCAGCAGTGATATCTGCAGAAAGAAGAAATACTCGGCCTTGGGTGCATATTGATCCTTACCCATCTCAGCAAGCACATAGAGCAAGTGCAAGTGCTAAACCCACGAGTGAATGAATGATTAAAACCAAATCCAAGGGTGTTTATGTTTCTGAGCAAGCACAGGTTTGCAACCAGCAGGTGTTTATTCAAGTCTTGGCACTTTCTTCACAAAATATCATATGAAGGTATGAGTCCTTTTCTGTCATTATCTCCCGTCACATTTAGCTGCAGTAATTTTATAGGTAGATTTAACAGACGTTTAGGTTTTTTTATGTAGTGGCCTGACCCCCCAATGTTATTTTATTATTTGCACTGATGGAGGTAAGGAGATTCAAAAATCCCTTCCTCTTATTCTTTTTGTAATGCTAATGACTCTGAGGAACAAAACTTATCCAATTGGCAAGGTATGAAATTCCCAGTGTTTCAGTGGGAAACTGATCCAAAAGTCTTTCCTAGATATAAGTACATACATGCTGTACTCAAGTGGAAATCAAAGAGTGTAATTTTGACCCCCATATCCCTACATATTTTACTCGCTCAACCCTCCAACCAATGCATCTCAGGACACCAAGGGGCAATTCTTTAGCATGGCCATTCAACCTGAACCACACATCTTTGGACTGTGGGTGGAAACTGGAGCACCTGGAGGAAACCCATGCAGACACGAGGAGAATGTGCAAACTCCACACAGACAGTGACCCCAGTGGGAATTGAACCCAGGTCCCTGGAGCTGTGAAACAGCAGTGCTAACCACTGTGCTAACGTGCCACCCTTGAAGAGCACCCTGACCTCAAAGCTAAGTTGAATTTGGCACCTGAATCTGAATCTCCTCCCCCCCATAGAAATCGTGACGTCCGCAAACATGAGAAACAGCCCAGGCCTTGGACCTCGGAGGTGTCGCCTCCCTCCATCACTAAATATGCAGACCACCAAGTCCCTCCCAAACCACCACCACCCGCACCACCCCTGACCCCCAATCCCCTCCCATGCAGGCATGTGGGTGACCCAACCACACCCCTTTCCAGAACCCTGTGTAATAGTGGAACTTTCATTTAATGCTTTCCTATAGTGTTCTGACACAATGTATTTCAATGTTGCTGTAATGGCATAGAGGAAACAGGCCCTTTGGCCCAGCGTGTCCATGCTGCCCAGAATGGATGGTTTCATGTTTGTGGACAGCCAGAGACCAACCACAAAGGCACAACAATCTTTCTGTCAATCTGCTGTGAAAGATTCAAGATATGGAGAAATATTTGAGACGTGTTTGCAATGAATATTTGTTGCGTGAATTATTTGGCCCCCCAGCTGCATGTCTCTTGGTGGCAGGAAGTGGTGTGCCATTTGCTGGTAATAGAATTCAGGTCCTGCTGCTGCCAATGGAATTCCCTGAGATATTCATGAGTGGGGAGCACTAGCAGTAGGACCAAAGAATCTCACTACCAGCAAACGGCCGGAGAGTCAGAATAGACTGGGCTTTATAGTAGAAATTAGGATGAGGCTAATATAGCTCACTGTCGTTTACATGCAAATCAGACATCTTCCAGTGAGCATTAAAATGTCAGCTGTAGCCTAGTTAGTAGCATTCTCACTTCTGAGGTTCTGGGTTCAAGTCCCTCTTGGTTCTTGAGCATAAAAATCAAGATAGACATATTGCAGTGGGGTACTGAGGGAGTGCTGCCCTGTTGGATGTGCTATCATTTGGATGAGACATCAGAGCTACCTGATCAGGTAGATGTAAAAGATCCCCTGGCACTATTTCAAAGAAGAACAGGGGAGTTATGCCTGATGTCCTGGTCATTGTTTATCTCTCCATCAACACCACAGAAAACATTGAACTGGATTCTCCAATCTCAAATGTGTCTGGGATTCTCCCATCCTGCTGCTGTGAATGGACTGAGTGCCAAATTCTCCGTTCCCGCTGGCAGTAGTAGCAGGGCTGGAGAATTCTGAACATTATCATTGGGCTGTTTGTGAGAGCTTACTCAGTGCACATTGCTGCCATACCTCTTACATTGCAATCGTGAGTACACTTCGAAAGGATTTCATTGGCTGAGAATTGCTTCACGACATCTAGTGATTATGAAAAGTCCCACATAAATTCAGCTCTGACATAGGATTACCCTGACTCGAAACGTTGGCTCTGGTCTCTTTCCACAGTTGCTGTCGGATCTGCTGAGATTTTCCAACGTTTTCTGTTTCAGATTTCAGCAGTAATTTGCTTTTATCTACATAAATGCAATCTCTCTCTTTAATTAGGAAGCTGCTGTTTGAGATACCTTGCTCCCCCAAAAGCCTTTATGATAATGATGTCTTGTTGAGAGACTTACCATAAAAATGCATGAAAAATCATGAAATTATTGTACTTGCTTAATATATGCTGAACTCTCGAGACAGTTAGGGCTATCCATTCCAGTTCAAGCACCTACTTAGGAACATCATAATTACTACCAAACAGCTTTTCCAATAATGACAACTAACCTTTACAAGAACTGAGTCATATTCTGTCAGATTTTCTTTATTGTTGGCAATTAAAAAACAGTAACAATTTTCAAAACTTTATCCAGCTGATATTTTATCTCCCTGTTAATCCACTCTGTCTTTATGTTCCTTGACAATGTTTTCTTTATCTGATTGGACATTGTGTGGTTCATTCTTCAGTCTAATTCATTAAGGAGATACACAGTTGTTTGTCCTGTTCTCATAGGTCACAGATGCTCTGTTGAGGGCACCACACTTCTGGAACGATTAGCTGACAGCAGCTTCCAGTACAAAGATCCACAGAAAATTGTTCACCACTGACTGCACAATCTGCCCCATTCATCTGCAGAATGAATGTCCTGTAATCCAGGAAAATCAGAAATTCTTCCCTCTTTCTTATCCAGGGATCAGCCAATGCAATTGAAATTTCACCCCCCTGCATTTCCATTTGCTGCAAGTGGAACCATTCTATTCAGAAATTAGCACTGACAAAACAGGGGCATTAAGGGCCCAATTCTCCCATTTTGAGGGTAAGTGCCTATGCTGGCAGGAAAACGGGAGTGTTTCCCACTGGCTTGGGCCATGCTTTTCATTTTGGATTTACCCACCTGGAAGATGTGGGTGAGTTGAGTAGCATGGTGGCACAGCGGTTATCACTGCTGCCTCACAGCGCCAGGAACCCAGGTTCGATTCCCAGCTTGGTCACTGTCTGTGAGGAGTTTGCACATTCTCCCTGTGTCTGCGTGGGTTTCCTTTGGGTGCTCTGGTTTCCTCTCACAGTCCAAAGATGTGTGGGCCAGGTTCTTTGAGCAGGAACCTGATTGGAGCCGACAGGGTGGGTTTAATGAATCTCAAGAGCCCTCGCATCCATTGGGAATCTAATTTTTGACATTGACCGGGGCATCAGAATCATTGTGGGCTGCTTGAGGAGGTTGGAGAACCAGAGCCTAAGAATCACGTTCACAGAGTGGAGTCATACAAAACATCCTGCACCATCCCTTCCCTCCATTGGATTAGCAGACGTGAATTCATTGCCACAGAAGGCTTTGGAGGCCAGGTCATTGAACGCATTTAAGACAGAGATAGATGGGTTCTTGACTGGTAAAGGGGTCAAGTATTACAGGGAGAAAAGGGAGAGAATGGAGTTGAGAAACTTATCAGAAATGATTGAATGGCAGAACAGACTCAATGGGCTGAATGGCCTAATTCTGCTCCTATACGTTATGGTCTTATTTCATAGAAAAATATATCTATATGCTTTTTGCTCAAGTTGGTAGTGGCTGATGCTTATTATTATTAAAGGTATGTCCATAGCATGTATTGAGGAAGCAGTTTACCAGAACAATGAATATCTACTGGTAAGCTTTAGTTTAGCAGACTGAATGTTAGGTTTATTAATGATCAGTGAAAACTGATAGCCAGCGCCAACTAGTGCCACTGTTGTCGCTGTTTTGGTTTGCTGTTGATGGTGCTGTGCATCCAGCATCATTAGGAAATCCATACTCAAGAAATAAGTTGCTTCTTTTTTCCATTTCTATGCCATCCCTAAATGGCAATGCTACTGCAATGTAATGATGGTAGTTTGGCAAGACAAATGTTTGCCACAAAGAGGGAGAATAGCAGATGCGTCTGATGTGGATTTTTTTAATGTGCTATGCTGTATATAACAGGAGGCCAATTTCTATTCATGACAAGGAAAGCCAAATAAGTCAGTCCCACTGTGTTGCATCTCCTTTAGAAACTGGAGATACTCTGGGTTTAGATACAGAACTGCCCCGAGTCATTTCAGATACCAAGCGGGGCCATTAGCCAATCCAACATATGTGCTGCATTTTCCTCCTCCACAGAAATCATCTGAAGACTCAAATCCTATTTTCACATCAAGTGGATGCAAACCTTTTGTTTCACAGCTTAAGACATTTCTGATGTTAAATAGTGAGAGGTTTTATTGCAAATAGCCATTATAACAAATAATTATTCTTTTTACTCTTGGCTATGTAATATGACTCTCCTGGAAAATAGTAAAAAAGCAAAACTCCAATTCAAGTCTAAGTCATGATGTTGTTTATTGATCATTTGGGGCAAACATTTATATTCATTTCCTGATGCTTGCAGGCAGAATAGTTCTTTATTTATCAATGGAATAACTAAAGGAGATATGTTGTCATATTGAATATAGATACAGTATGATATGATTATGGCGGGACAATAAATTTTATGCCACAATTTGAAACAAAGGGCCACATGTTCTAATCTTTGGCTTGTCGAAGACTGGACGTATGATTGAGACAGATATGGACTTTTGTGGGAATTGTCTGGGAAGTTTCAACTTTCGATGGGAAATTTCCCTGTTCTCTGGAACTCACTGTGAATGTTCCCAGATCTGAGTCAAACTTGGGAAAGATTTGTGGTGCTTACCTGGAATAATTTATCCAATAAATGTTAGATGGATTAAAATCTAGTCTAACTCTGGGGTAACTCCAGATCTAGCCCCTTAATCCTCATTCCGAACAATCAACTACCCCTGACTCCACTAACTACCTCTCCCAACAACCCAATTACCTCTCCTGACTCCGCGACTACATCTCTGATCACTCGACTACTCCTCTGATCACCCAACTGCCTCCCTGACCACTTAACTATCCTCCTAACCTGGCCTAGAAAGAGTGAAAGAAAGTTAAACAGTTCTACCTGTTTTCGATTTGGAGCTGATAATACTTTAATGTCTTCCAAAAGGGTGGTATTTCCATGCAGAATTGTACGAATCAGCTTGTTCATTAATAAATACACTGTTTCAAGTGACATGCCTTTGTTAAGCAGATCTGCTATGAAAGAAGCCCAGATAACTATCGATCTGAAGCATGACAAAGCTGTGGTAGTTGAAAGATGTGTAGGTCTACATCTTATGAGGTCAGGCCATTATTTAAAGTTTATTTATTAGTCACAAGTGAGGCTTACATTAACACTGCAATGAAGTTACTGTAAAACTCCCTCTAGTGGCCACAGTTCAGCACCTGTGAGGGTCAATTCATCTAACCAGCACATCTTTCAGAATGTGGGAGGAAACTGGAGCACCCGGAGGAAACCCACATAGACACGGGGAGAACGTGCAAACACTACACAGACAGTGACTCAAGCCGGGAATTGAACCCAGGTCCCTGGCACTGTGAAGCAGTAGCGCTAACCACTGTGCTACCAATTATTGTCTTCTCTTAAGTGAACTAAAAATATCTAACCGAAGGATTCATGATACATAAGTGTCTCTAACAGACAACAGCTTGATGGACAAAAAAAATTTTGAAACTTTATAAGCAGTTTGTTCATTTAGCACCATAGAGACTAAGAGCACTGCTGCAGGATGGAGGTATGGTGGATATAGACTATAATGAGCTCATAGAGCAAATATCAGCCCAGTGTGAGATTTTCACAAAATGTAGAAGGACATCCCCATGTCCATTTGTGAGTTTACTATTAACTAAGGCGTCCATGATGCAGCGACGATGGATTTGAAGATTTGGTTTAAAGACAAAGGTGTCTATTTACTACATTTTGTGCACATAGCCACCCAGTTTAGTATAACTAAGGTGATTTACAGCAAAGTTAAAAAGACTATTGTGGATAAAATGATGAATTATTGGATTGGATCAGGATTGGGGGCACCGTCTAATCTCTTGACAGATACTGGGGTGAATTTGCGAATATTGAGTTTCAAGGCGTATGTAAAAATTTCACTATTGTGGTGATGCACACTGCAGTAGAAAATCCATTCAGCAATGACCTCTGTGAATGGAATCATGCAGTAATAGATGATACACTGCAAAAATATTTGACTGATCAACCAGGCTCTAAATTGCAGATTGCATTAGCATGGGCAGTGCTTGTGAAAAATACATGACAGAAGGTGGGGGGTTATAGTCCATATCAATTGGTATACGGGAGGAACCCAAAATTACCATCAGTATTGACAGACACTTCTCTGGCATTAGAAGGGACAAGCATTATCTCCATTATTTCTGTACATGTGAATGCCATGCATGCAGGGAGAAAGGCCTTCATTAAGGTTGAGGTTTCAGAATGATAAGATGAGCCCTAGGGCATTGCATAAGACTGTTGGGGATACATTTCAAAAAAGGTGATAAAAGGTATAAAAGAGAGGGCCTAAAGAGTGGAAAGGGCCAGGTAAAGTGATAGGGACAGATAGCAAACTAATTATACAACAATACAATAACAATGTGAGTTCACTCTTCGAGAATAGCTGGAATTGATTATGAATTTGGAGAATCTGAGCAAGGTGCAGAAATACAGGAAGCACCTTAAACCTCACATACCTTGAACAACTATGATGATCAAACAGCTACAGAGGAGAGAGAATCTGATGATCAGCTAAGTAACAATGAGGCAGGGAATGAACTTGTTACTTCAAAGGTTCAGTTACCCAAAGTGGGCACAGTGGTATCATGCATACCCGAAAGATAAAATGAGTGGAGGGATGCCATGATAACCGAAAGTCTCAGGAAAGCATAAAAACTGACTCAACATCCAAGGGCAAGGACAAAAAGCAAAAGCTATAGATTGGGAAAATGGGGTGGAAATATGGAAGCCAAAAAAGTAAGATTTAAGTTCTGCGGATGAGTCAGTGAGCGCTCGTGAGCCCACGAAAAAGTCACAAACCACGATTGAAGCTATGTTAACAGAGAACAGAGGTCTGAGAAGAGCAGCCCTGATAGAGACAGACACGGCAGTAGAGGCTCAAGTTTAACAGGAAAGGCTAGGGACCAAATCAATGATAATAATAGGAGTAGAAAACTCCATGATAGGGAAGCGTTGGTGGCTGCCAATAAAATGGAGCTCATGGAAAAGAGAATTGGACAGGTGGAAAGAGTTTGGAACGTACAGTGAGTTACCAGACAAAGAAAGGGCAGCCTGATCTGTCCCATCGGTGAGTCTGCACGGAGAAAGTTTTGCAAGATGGGGCTTCTAAAGCAAAAGCCAGATTAGTAGCCAGTGGATATGAGGAAGACTTGGCGGGGAGAGATATTAGGTCAATTCACCCACAGCAGGGAAAGTGACTCTGAAATTTCTTTTCGCTGACCTAGCATCTATTAATTGGGAATAATAATCGATAGATATCAAAATAGTATTTCTGCAGAGTGAAACATTTCAAAGAAAAGTTTTTTTGAAGCCATCCAAAGAAGCAAATAATACACAGGGATAGTTGTGGAAACAGAACAAATACGTATATGGATTAAGTGATGCATCAAAGGTCTGGTATTTTACAGTTTGGTCTCTATTGCTGAAAACTGCCTGTGACCAGTTAAAAGCAGATCCTGCAATACTCTGTTGGAAGTCTGAAGGAAAATTGGCTGGAATTTGCATGATTTCCTATGGGGTGGCACTGAAGAGTTTGAAAACAGGGTAATCAATAGGCTGAAGACAGAATGTAAAGTAGGGAGTCAAGCAGCTGGGACCATTCGATATCTCGGTCCTAATATCTGACAAAGCAAGTCCCAGGTAACAATGAATCAACAGGGGTATCTAAACAGCATTGATCCTATTCCCATTAGCAGAGAAAGGTCGATGAGAAAAGAGGAATCGGTCAACGACAAAGGAACAATTATTGAGGATTATGATAGGACAGTTAAATTGGCTATGCACACAGGTAAGATCAGATGGGAGTTATAATGTTCTTGAGCTCACTAATATGTTGAGGCAAGCTTCAGTTCGAGAGAACGTAAGAAATAGGAGCAGGGGAAGACCAATTGTCCCCTTGAGCCTGCTCTGCTATTTTATAAAACGTGACTAATCTGAGTATGACCTTAACTCCACATTTCTGTCTGTCCCTCATTACCTTTGGCTCCCTTGTTGATCAAAAATATATATTTAATGACCCAACCTTTCATGCTGCCTAAGGTAGAGAATCCAAAAGTTTATTTCAGAGAAGAAATTCCTCTTCATCACTCTCTTAAGTGGGAGACCTCACATTTTGAAACTGTGCCTCTCCACTCCGCAGTTTTTCTCATCTCTTTAAGCATTTGCCCTGTCAAGTCTGCTCAGAACCTTATACGTTACAACAAGATCAACTCTCATCCTTCTAAACTCAACAAATATAGACAAAGAGGCTAAAATTATACACAGTACTCTAACTGTGGTCTCACCAATACCCTGTAGTAAGTCTTTTCTATTTTTCAACTCCATTCCCCTTGAAATAAAGGCCAGCATTTATTTTGCCTTCCTAGTTACATGCTGTACCTGTATGCGAACTGTTGGTTATTCATGTACAAGGACATCCAAATCCCTCTGTGCTGCAGAATTCTGTAATTTTTCTCCATTTAAATCATATTCTGCTTTTTTTATCCTTCCTACTAAAATGGACAACTTCACATTTTCCCATGTTACATTCCATCAATCAGATGTTTGCACATTCAGTTAATTTATCTATATTTCTTTGATGATTCCTTATGTCCTGCTTGCATCTTGCTTTCCGATCTATTTTTGCATTATCAGAAAATTTGGCTGCAATACATTTGGTCACTTCATCCATGTCATTAACATATGCTGTAAATTGTTGAGGTTCCAGCAATGATCCCAGGGCCACTCAGCTATTTACAAGTTGCCAATCTGAAAATGACCCAGCTATCCTGTCTCCTTGCTTACTGACACTAATAGACATCTACAATGGTTCTTAATAACATTATTAGTGATACTAATGATAATGTGCAATGTCTGACATACAGTCATTATAAACATAATCCCACACAGTCTAGCACTTACAGTAGTTTCTGTATTTTGCAGTCTGGTTTTCTTAAGGCTGCAGATGCTTCACTCCTGAAGCTCCCAGATTATTCATCCAGGGACTCAACAACTGGCAAAGAGAGGGTATTGCAGAATAGAAGCGGTGAGGCAGATTTGTAGCATAAAAGTGTGAGGGAAGAAATAAGGATGGGATGAAGAAGAAGAAGATGTGAAGAACACTTTTGTTAAGAAAGGGCATCAAGGTACAGAGAACAGAAGTAAGTAATTAAAGTTGAGTACAGATTAATCATGATGTAATTTAATGATGTAAATAAAAAATGGGATTCAAGGATATCAGTGGCCAACTCTTGTTCCTATGTTCATAAGGGAATTCTACTTCTAATCATGCACGCTGTGGTAGATCCTATGACCTACAGTCTGAAAATAAACAAGAAAAGAATGAGGGGAAAAAAGAAGTCGAAGGAATTGGAGAAGCCAGCAGAAATGAAGAGAAATGCAAAGAGGAGTTGGAAAGAGAGGAGAGAAAACAGCAACATTGTAACGGATAAGAAGAAACTGGAATTATCCAACTTCTGTCATAGTTTATCCATTGGTAATATTTTGAAACCTTGCCCACAGTGCATATTTTTTGTAAGCGTCACTTAATTTCTGTAACAATTCCTCATCATACTTGACTGTCAGCCACTAGTGGTCCATGTCTTAGGATTTGGTGCATTCACCATTGCAACCCAGACTTGGTGAGAGGGAGGAACTGAAGGAGATCAGTATTAGTAAAGAAATAGTGTTTGTGAAACTGACGAGACTGAACGCTGATTAAACCCCAGGGCTTGATAATCTTCATCCCAGAGTTTTTAAGTGGCCTGAGAAATAATGATTGTATTTGTGGTCATCTGCCAAGATCCTATCAACTCTGGGACAGGTCATACAGACTGTAACACCACTGTTTAAAAAGGAAGATAGTGAGAGAACTGGGAATTATAGATCAGTAAGTCTGAAGTTGGTAGTGGGGAGAATTCTAGATCCATAAAGAAGGATTTTATAGGAAAACACTTGCAAAACAATCAGGACCAAACAGAGTCAGCATGGATTTATGAAAGGGAAATCATGTTTGACAAACCTATGGAATTCTTCAAGGATGTCACCAGTGTCGTTGATGTCACTAGTATAGAATAGGAGCCAGTGGATGTGGTCTACTTGGACTTTCAGTAGGCTTTCGACAACGTCCCACGTTAGAGATCAGCGTGTAAATTTAAAGCACATGGGATTGAGGGTAGTGTATTGAGATGGATAGAAAACAGGTTGGCAGACAGGATACAAAGAATAGGAATAAATGGGTCTTTTTCCAAATGACAGGCAGTGACTAGTGGGATACTGCAGTGATCAGTGCTAGGACTCCAGCTATTCACTAAATATATCAATGATTTAGATGAGTGAACTAAATGTAACACCTGCAAATTTGCAGCTGACACAAAGCTGAATGGCAGGGTGAGTTGTGAGGAAGATGCAGAGGTCATTCAGTGTGATTTGGACAAGTTGAACAGGCGCGCAAATGAATGGCAGATGCTATATAATTTGGATAAATGTGAGATTATCCACTTTGGCAGCAAAAGCAAAGACATTACTATCTGAATGACCATAAATTAGAAGAAGAACATGCACAACGAGACCAGGGTATCCTCATACACTGGTCACTGAAGGTAAGCAGTTCTTAGGTGCAGCAGGTGCAGCAGGCAGTAAAAAGGCAAATGGTACTTTGACATTCATAGCAAGAGGATTCAAGTACAGGAACAGGGGTGTCTTGCTGCAATTATACAGAGCCTTAGTGAGGCCACACTTGGGATATTGTGTGCAGTTTTGATCTCCTTATCTCAGGAAGGATGTTTTTACTCTAGAAGGAGTACAGCAAAGATTTACCAGATGGATTTCTGGGATGGTGGGACTGAAGTATGAGGAGAGATTGAATTGGTTAGTATTGTATTTGCTCAAGTTCAGAAGAATGAGGTGGGATGTCATAGAAATCTGTAAAAGTCTAACAACTAGACAGGGTAGATGCAAGAAGGATGTTCCTGATGGTGGGGATGTCCACAACCAGGGAGCGCAGTCTGAGAGTATAGGGTAGATCATTTAGGAACAAGATGAGGTGAAATTTCTTCATCCAGAGAGTGGTCAGCCTTTGGAATTCACTGCCACAGAAAATAATTGAGGCCAAAACATTCTAAGTTTTCAAGAAGCTGGGAGTAGTCAGCATCCATGAGTCACATGGGAGTGGTCAATGAGTGTCCGTGTGTCACACAGTATAGCTCTTGAGGTGAAAGGGATCTAAGGATATGGGAGGAGGTGGGATCAGGCTATTGAGTTGAATGATCAGGCTATTGAGTTGAATGATGAACTATGATCTAATGAATGGCAGAGAAAGCTTGAAGGGCCAAATGGACTCCTCCTACTCCTATTTTCTATGTTTCTATGAATAATTTATTATCAAATAGCAGGAAATCAGAACTGAAGAAGGAGGGGATGTGCAACTCAAAATAACATTCAACTTCATCTATATGGTTGGTTTTGCAGAGCATTTGAAGAAAAGTTAAAGTGTAAATTTCAAAAGAGGAAGTGAGGTATAATTTGATATAAGCCTGGTGTATCTCACTTTTATTTTTCTCCTGATTTCAAGCTGTGAAACAAAGAAAAATCCATTGACATGGATATGGCAGTAGGAATAACAGATAAGTTGACAGTGTTCACTATTATTAAGGCATACATTTGATGGCATTTCTGGCAGCCATTCGTACACAGGTAGATCTGGAAGCTGCCATCTGAATTTCTTTGCTCCTCTGCAACGTGTACAATCCCTCTTTTATATTTTGTTTATGTCCTTCTTTCCCTCTATTGATTTGTATATCATTTTCTGTATAAAATTTTACATTACGTTAAATATTTCAACTTTCTGGTTTTTACTCTGCATGTTTCAGTAAGGCTTCTCCATTCTGAGAGGTTGAAGAGACATGATATTGCTTATTCTTTTCTCACTGGAAATAAGTACTTGGTTAAGCTCTGACCTAGATGGCCACAGTCACAAATTAAGCTGCCCCTCATGTTCCAAAAAATAAAGAAAATTACAGCACAGGAACAGGGCCTTCGGCCCCCCAAGCCTGCACCAACAATGCTGTATGACTGAATTAAAACCTCCTACTTTTCCAGGGATCATATCCCTTTATTCCCAGCCTATTCATGTATTTGTCATAAACATAAGAACATAAGAAGTAGGAGCAGGAATAGGCCATCTAGCCCTTGGAGCCTGCCTCGCCATTCAATAAGATCATGGCTGATCTGAAGTGGATCAGTTCCACTTTCCTGCCTTCTCCCCATAGCCCTTAATTCCCTTGTCTATCAGAACTCTATCTACCCGTGACTTAAATATATTCAACGAGGTAGCCTCCGCCACTTCAATGGGCAGAGAATTCCAGAGATTCACCACCCTTTGAGTGAAGAAATTCCTCTGCAACTCTGTTCTAAACTGCAGCCCCCCCCCACTTATTTTGAGATTGTGCCCTCTAGTTCTTGTTTCATTTCTAAGAGGAAAGAATCTCTCTACTTCTACCCCATCTAGTCCCTTCATTATCTTGAAAGTCTCTATAAGATCCCCCCTCAGCCTTCTGAACTCCAACGAGTGCAGGCCCAGTCTATTTAATCTCTCCTCATAAGCTAACCCCCTCATCTCCGGTATCAGCCTGGTGAACCTACTCTGTACTCCCTCCAAAGCCAATATATCCTTTCGCAAATAAGGGGTCCAAAACTGTACACAGTCATGATGCCCCTTAAAAGTCACTATCGTATCTGCTTTCACTGCCTCCCCTGGCAGCAAGTTCCAGGCACCCACCACGCTCTGTGTAAAAAAAACTTGCCTCTACATCTCCTTTAAACCTTGCCCGTCGCACCTTAAACCAATGGCCCCTAGTAATTGACTTGTGAAGCAAGTGGCCACTCTTCTATAGTCCCTCCTCAAGAGCATGAAGGTTGTCAAGATATTTCTTGGAAGATTTATACCTGGGATTTCACCACTTCGATCAAGTTGCAGTTGGTAATGTTTGACATCAACCATACCATTGACAGGTGGTGCTATCCTCAGATCATAGGGAGTGGAGGCCGGAATTCTCCAGCTGGTCATGCCAGCATGATTCTCAGGCCCCACTGCAGCGAGCGGAGACTTGGTTCCTCAAAGTGCACTAGCTGACAGGTGAACAAAGCACTCTCATTGATAAAGGGTCTCAAAAACTAATAAACTCCCATAGTCTGTAGTCAAACACTCCAGCTGGAATTCTCCAGCCATTCACACTCCACCATTGCTGCAAGTGAGTACAGAGAATACTGCAATCTAACAATGGAAAATCTTAAAAACCAAAAAAGATGCCATTAAATCACTTGTTAAACTGAATCCTGGAAAATTGAGTGTAGCAAGGAAGTGACTATCATTTGCACCTTTTTTTTGAAGAATGTTGAATAGAACAAAAAGTCTTATCCAGCACGAATATTTAACATGCTTCCTGCTTGCTCAGCTCTTCTATGGTATAAATATTGGAACCACACAGCAGGATATTTAGATTCATTTTATTCACCGCAGCATCTCTCAAGGTAAAGGGAGAACTACTGTAGTGTAATTATGTTATTCCTCCTCTTAATTGGGATTGAGATACCTCACTACACTCTGTAGTGTTCCACCTGGGGACTTAAATTAAATACTACATTAAATATTGATGGATGTGTTCAATATCTCTGTGTAAGACCTGGATTGTCTAAGAAAAGCAAGTTTATGCTTACTTTTTGTAAATCCGTGATGTGATTACCATCAAAAGTAATTTGCATGTTCAGTTATTTATATAATTTAAAAAATATTTTTATATTGTCTTCTGTATCCAAATTCAAAAACTCATCGCTGTACACTCTTCAATGGAGAGGTATATTGATGAGGAGAGATGGTATAATATAACTAAAACATGGTTTAAATAAAAAGCAATCTGAAGGACAGTAATATTTTCTGGCAGTTCCTGTCCTTCAGAGATAGTTTGATCAGTTCTTCAAACCCATTTAAGTGTATGTGTGGTCTGTTTTTCTCAACTTTAATTTAGAGAGATCATCCGAGGACGACACCTAATCTAGAATAGTCCCAAAAAGGGGCCAGGGTTATAATCAACTCCAGAATTGTTGCGACACTTTGGAATTTTCTACTCCCACAGCTATGTATTTTCCAGAGGACATAGGAGCATAGGGGTTAGGAGCAAAGGTAAGCTATTCAGCCTTTTCAGCTTGCACTGCCATTCAGTATAACCATGACTGAGTTTAGTCTCAATTCCACTTTCTTGTCTTCCCCCCAAAACCTTTGACTTCCTTGTCTGTCAAAAATCTATCTAACTCTGCCTTGAATACACTTAATGAACAACATCCATGAATTTCAATGGAAGAGAATTCCAGATATTATAAGTCTCTGAGAGAAAAAGTTCTTCTCAATCAGTTGCTGTGATTATATGGGATAGATCAGAAAAGTGAGGCAGAAGAGCACCATAATATTATTGAATGACTAAGTAGACTCAGAAGACCAAATAAAATACAACAGCTCCTATTTATTAAAATCATCCTAAGATCTGTTAGCTGTATGTGCAATGAAAGGGAAATGTTTGTTCAGTACTGGCTGCAAATCTGAACCATTGTGTCTTTGTATAATAATATTGGAGGGCTCAGTTTCCATCCTCAGTGAACATTAGGCAGTGCAATACAAATATGCTGCTTCATTATAGTTCCCAGGGTGAGTTCTGTGTTGCTTGAGGGTTGTGCCTAATCTGAAGTAGCGCACCCAAACAACTCACCAACTCAATGGAGAAATATCCAATGGATCCTCCAAGGAGTCAAGATCAAATTTCCATTCAGTGGGTGGGGAGTGCATTGGAGCCACTTGCAATGAGGCTCATGTGGGCCAGCAGCAAGTATCAAGAATTTGTGGAGTGCTCTCACACTTTCTATTCCCACAAATACCTTTCAAAAGAAAAATCTTACATGTTTTGGAGCCACCTCCAGCAGTCCATTTATGCTTAGGCAGGTCAATGTCTATAATACCAATGGAAAGAACATACAAAGTGTACACTGCACTTTTTGTACCTCTGTATTAGATTGTATACCATGGAATCAAGATTAACATATTAGAATTAGATTCCTACCTGAAACAAGTGGGGGCCCCAGGCAGAGATCACTGGAGAATGGCAGGGAAGATGAACATAGTGGATATGGAGCAGAAAATATATTCCTGTGATCTTTGGGGTGCTGCATCAGTGCTTTTGCTGGGGTTGTGAATTACAAATCACCACTGCATTACTTCTTGAATGCAAAATTTATCATAATTTTGACTAAGTTTTCAAGTTCACCTTTACATAATAGATGTGAACTTAATTTTTTGCTTCAGGTAGCATGGTCAAACAGAGAGTGATCGCATTTTATCACTGTTTAAATAAGATTTGTTTGAACAGCTGCTTGGAGTGAATGAAATGCTCATTATTTGCTGTTGAGTGGAAGCTACCTCCTGTATATTAACCTGACAGTAACATAAACTATTTGTCTTTTTAAAAATGATTTGGCTTCTTAGGGAATGAATGTTGTCTGAACTCATTCTGATACAGTTTGAGTGACAAGACTGTTGGTTACATTGCTCCAACACATATTTTTAAGAAATTCAAAAGATGACAGAAATATTGCTGTTTTGGGAGGGTGGAGTGAATGGGGGTAAGGGGTGGCAGGGGAAGGGGATAACATTGCACTGATTCAGCTCAGAGGTTCACTATTCTGGGCAAAATATCAATACATCTAGTCATTTTATTCTTTATTTATACTTCAATTACAATCTATTTTGGATATTAGAAATTTCAGTTACTAAAAAAATGAGTAAGTATATTGAGCAAGTGATGGGGTTGGGATTGTGTACCACCATCCATTAGCTAGACTGTATAACTAAAAGATGCTGAATGCATAGGGCTACCTTCTTTTATGAATGTATTTGCGAATCTTTCATGGAATAGGTGGAACAAAAGTCTGTCCAAGAGTGAACTGGAAGTAAATATAGTATTTGCTGATGTGCATAAGCATTTTGTTGATATATATGAACAAATGCAGTCATAAATATGCAAAATATGAAGTCAGCTATATACTACTAATTGGATGGTAAAAACCTCAAAGTGTGACCAGTAGCCTAATTGCCCCATTTATACTGATTGCTGCCACTGGACACCAAAATATTTGTCTGTCTCACACAGGCTTCTTTTAATTTGTGAATCAGACTAGGTTGGAGTGTGTTCTGTTACAATCCCAGTTGATGTTATAACTTGATGGGAAAATCCCAGAATGGAACCCTGGCTTAAAAGATGTAACTTTTACTCTTTTTCATAAAAATGGAGGAACAGATTCACAGGACCATTATTAGTTTTAACCACATTTATTAAATGTGGAAAAATTGGATTATAATACAATACTTGTTTACTCTTGCTTTAACTTGACAATTACACACAATCCAACAGGTTTATTTAGAATCACAAGTTTTCAGAGCACTGGAGAGATAGGTTTCACAAACCTGGCATATATAGACAAAAACACAATTGCAAGATCATGGTTGGAATGCAAGTTTTTACAGGTAATCAAACCTTTATCTTTTCAGACAGTGCAAATGGAGAGAGGGATAATGACAGGTTAAGGAGGTGAGAATTGTCTCAAGCCAGGACAGTTAGTGTAATTTTACAAGCCACGCCAAATGGTGGGGGTTACAAGTAGTGTGACATGAACCCAAGATCCTGGCTCAGGCCATCCTCATGCATCCAGAACCTGGCTATCAGTTTCCCCCAGTGGAATGGACAGACACATGACAGATGAAATTTAATGCAGAGAAATGTAAAGTGGTACATTACAGTAGGAAAAATGAAGAGGGACATATAAAATAAAATACAATTTTAAAGTGAGTGGAGGAACAAAGAAAGCTGAATGTACTTGTACAAAAATCATTAAAGGCAGCAGGCTGGTTGAGAAAATGGTTAAAAAGGCATGTTAGACCCTGGCTTTATAATTAGTGAGATTTAACAAAAGATTGCAGAGAGAGGCATGGGTGCATGAGCTGACTGATTTCCTTCTATGCTGTAAACATCCTATGATTCTTTAAAAATGGTGGAGCAATGAAAATAAGGAATATTCATTTGCTCTAACATCTCTTTACATCAGTGCCAAATCTGATTTGTAACACTACCATTAATTGCTTTGTGATGCTTCATTGCATTAAAGGTACTTCAAAAATGCATATTTATTGTGGAATTCAAAGGCCATTCTTCAAACTAATAATTCCAGACTTACTTCAGTAGGTCCCTAGTTATATCCTCCTTCTCCTCCTCCTTCAGCAACCAGGACCTAAGACAGCATTGGCAACCACACTTCCATTGGTCTATGATTATGCTTGGGAAAGTCCTGCAGTAGTTCACTGTTGCAAAGTGCAGTAGGACTGACCAAGAAGCTCCCGTGCCCTTACCACCTACTATCAGGTGGACTGGTGGGAGGTGGAATTTACAGGCTGGAAATCAACATGTCTGGGTATGTTATGAGCACACCTTCCCTGGCCATCAAGTCCTGAAGCATGATCTGGAGGAGGGAACCGAGTGTAGGGTGTCGAAATTTGTGGATGACACCAAGATTGGGGGAACGGCAAATTGTGCGGAGGGTGTGGAGAGTCTACAGAAGGATCTAGATAGGCTGGGCGAATGGGCCAGGAAATGGTAAATGGAATTTAATGTTGGCAAGTGTGAGGTGGTCCACTTTGGTAGGAAGAATGGTAGGAAGGACTATTACTTACGGGGCGAAAAACTGCAGCAGGCGACGGTGCAGAGGGACCTCGGGGTGCTTGTGCATGAGTTGCAAAAACCCAGCTTGCAGGTGCAGCAGGTGGTCAGGAAGGCGAATGGGATGCTGGCCTTCATAGCAAGGGGGATTGAATATAAAAGTAGGGAGGTCTTGCTGCAGCTGTATAGGGCATTGGTGAGGCCGCAGCTGGAGTACTGTGTGCATTTTTGGGCGCTGCACCTGCGCGAAGATATTTTGGCCTTGGAGGGAGTGCAGAGGAGGTTTACTAGGCTGATACCGGAGTTGAGGGGGTTGAACTATGAGGAGAGGCTGAATAAACTAGGTTTGTAGTCGTTGGAGTTTAGAAGAATGAGGGGAGATCTCATTGAGACATATAAGATGATGAATGGGATGGATAGGATAGAGGTGGAGAGACTCTTCCCACTGAAAAAAGACAGTAGGACTAGGGGGCACAGCCTCAAGATAAAGGGGGGGCGTTTTAGAATGGAGTTGAGGAGGAACTTCTTCACTCAAAGGGTGGTGAATCTCTGGAATTCTCTACCCGTTGAAGTGGTGGAGGCTGCCTCGCTAAATATTTTCAAGAAGCGGGTTGATGGGTTTTTGATAAGAGAGGGGATTAAGGGTTATGGGGAGAGGGCCGGAAAGTGGAACTGAGCCACGACAGATCAGCCATGATCTTATTGAATGGCGGGGCAGGCTCGAAGGGCCAGATGGCCTACTCCTGCTCCTATTTCTTATGTTCTTATGTTCTTATTTCTTGATGACAGGGCTAATGCACACAGGCTACCACTGTGTCAAAGACCAACCATGATTATATATCTCACAAAATTAGTCAGGATGCTTCAGGGCACCTGCTGGGTGCAATTATTTTGTATGTCCAACAGGTCGATGTGATGCATCCACAGCAAACTAGTTTGCCTCTCATTTTCAGCCTACAAGACTGGCTAGCAACAATGCAAACAAAAGAGATCCAAGTGTCTCTCCCTGTCACTTCACTGTCTCTCCATTGGCAGGTCCTTAAATATGCATCCTAGTAATGACACACTGTGTCCCAATGAGGACACACAGAAAAAAGAACTCAGCCGGTCAGGATGAGGACCCCCAGAAAAAACAAAAGACAACAAATCCTATACTTTTTCAGGCCATTGTTTTTCTCTACAGGGAATGTATCAGAGATTGTCACACCAGAGTGGAACTCCTGAGCCATGCCCAACAATTGTTAATACAGATTTGACCACCGTTGTGCAAACCAACATCATAGGAGATGGGAGCCTGTCACTGGCTATCTCCATGGCACACACTCCAAACTGTTCTAATTTGCATTTTAAAGGGAACCTGCAGGAAGCCTCATGAGGCCAGAATTAAAGGAGTTCAGATATTCCTGAATCCTGAGGGGCTGGACGGGTGACAGATATAGGGAGGTGTGAAGTCATGAAGGGATTTGAAAACCGGCATGAAAATTTTAAAATGGAAGCATTTTTGACTAGAAACTGATAAGGGGGGATGGGGAGTTTATTTAGTAGGTTCACAAAAAGGCTTACATGAACATTGCAATGAAGTTACTGTGAAAATCCCTTAGTTGCCACACTCCGATCATATTCAGATACACTGAAGGAGAATTAAGCATGGCAAATGCAACTAACCAGCATGTCCTTCAGGCTGTGGGAGGAAAGCGAGCACTCGGAGGTAACCCATTCAGACATCGGGACAATGTGCAAACTTCACACAGACAGTGATCCAAAACAGGAATTGAACTTAGGTCCCTGGAGCTGTGAGGCAGCAATGCTAACCAGTGTGCCATTGTGCAAGTGATAAGAGAATGGGAATTTGTTCAAGTTGGGTCATGCTAACAGAGTTTTGGATGATCTCAATATTACAGGGAAGGCTAGAATGTGGGAGGCTGGCCACCATTGCATTGGAATCATCAAATCCAGAGATAACAAAGGCATGAGTGAGTGTTTCAGCTGCAGACAAGCAGAGGCAGGGGAAAAAAATCAGGCAACGGAGTGAAGATGGAAATGTGCAATCTTTGTGATGGTGCAGATATGTGGTTCAAAGCTCATCTTGGGGTGAAACATGATGCTAAGGTTATGAACAATTCAGTTCAGTCTCAGGCAGTTGGCAGGGAGAGGGATGGAGTCAGACAATGGGTGGAATTTTCCAAAAAAATGGCAAAGTGTGAGACTCTGATTGAAAAGCTAAGTGTTTTTCTCTGGAAACATTAACAAGATTTCCCACCAGATTTTCTGACGCTCTTTTCTCCTCAGAGATCTGGCTTCCCTTTGAAAAGGGAGTGCCATTTGGCAAAAATTACAGACTTCCTTCAACTCCCTCATCCTCTCCCCCGTCACTCCCCCAAGGCCAGGAGGGCCTCCCCACACAAGCTTCTAGGTGACCTCCATCACCATCGAAGTATTGGGGGTTACACTCCCCCCACTCCTCCATGTTGCTGTCGATGTGCACCCCTCCTCCCAACCATACATAAGGAAACCTCCCCACCAATGGTGGAGGGCAACTTCCTGGCAGTGCCTACTCAGTGCCCCCTGGCACTGGCCCACAGGGAGCCATGTGAGGGGACAGTGGCCAAGAGCAATTCCCAGCCTTGGCCTTCAATCCTCGAGGCCTCCAGGCATAGAATCAAAGATAGAATCATAGAACCCTACAGTGCAGAAAGAGGCCCTTCAGTCCATCGAGTCTGCACCGACCACAATCCCACCCAGACCCTACCTCCATATCCCCACACATTTACCTGCTAATCCCTCTAATCAGAGCATCCCAGGACACTAAGGGGCAATTTTAACATAGTCAATCAACCTAACCCGCACATCTTTGGACTGTGGAAGGAAACTGGAGCATCTGGAGGAAACCCACACAGACACGAGGAGAATGTGCAAACTCCAAACAGACAATGACCCGAGCTGGGAATCAAACTCAGATCCCTGGAGCTGTGAAACAACAGTGCTAACTGCTGTGGTACCGTGCCGCCCCCACTGTGCTACCATGCCGCCCTGGAGTGATTCTTGTTATCAGATACCATTAATAGAATGTGCCAGAGTGACGTCATACCAGCAGGGGAGCATTCCATAGAGCTGGATGCTATGGCATACAGCCATATAATTATATTTATAAGACCCTTGTCAGACCCCACTTGGAGTACTGTGCGCAGTTCTGGTTGCCTTGCTACAGGAAGGATGTGGAAGCTATTGAGAGGGTGCAGAGGAGATTTACAAGGATGTTGCCTGGATTGGGAGGCATGTCTTATGAAGATAAGTTGAGGGAACTAGGTCTCTTCTCCCTGGAGAGATGAAGGTTGAGAGGCAATCTGATAGAGGTTTATAAGATGCTGAGAGGTATAAATAGGGTGGATTCTCGGAGGCTATTTCCCAGGGCTGAAATTGTTGCTACGAGAGGGCAAAGGTTTAAGGTGCTGGGAAGCAAGTACAGAGGAGATGTTAGGGGTAAGTTTTTCACTCAGAGGGTGGTGAGTGAGTGGAATCGGCTGCCGTCGGTGGTGGTAGAGGCGAACTCACTGGGGTCTTTTAAAAGACTTCTGGATGAGTATATGGGATCTAATGGGATTTGGAGTTACAGATAATTCTATGGCTTGGTAGGTATAGATGTGATCGGCGCAACTTGTGGGCCGAAGGGCCTGTTTGTGCTGTAGTGTTCTATGTTCTACATTTAAATTAGTTTAAATTCATGCAAATCAGTTTCACTCCCTTTCTGGGTGTGAATCTGATTATGTTGCTGGCAGGTCGTGCAAATTCGGTAATGGCCCTCTTGTGAGATTTAGTGGCTTTAACGGGATTTGTGCCTGTGGCAACAGGCCTGCTCAATCTCACCCAATAGCTTTGGTCCTCACAATATTTAATTTAAGAAATTTCTGCTCATCTGCTAGTGAATATCAGACAGTCTGAGAACTTAGAGGCAGTGAAAGGGTAATGAGAGATGGTAATGGATGAGAGATGAGAGTGGCATGGTGGCACAGTGATTAGCACTCTGCCTCACAGTGCCAGGGACCCAGGTCAATTTCCAGCTTGGATCACAGTCTGTGTGGAATTTGTATGTTCTCCTCTATGTTCTCCTCTATGTTCTCCTCTTCCTTTATGGACGAAAAGGGATTGGTTTAGATTAGTGGGTCAATGTTTTTTTTTTAAAAATAAGACTGGTCGGCGCAACATTGTGGGCCGAAGGGCCTGTTCCGCGCTGTAATGTTCTATGTTCTATGTTCCTCATGCCTGCATGGGTTTCCTCCGGGTGCTCTAGTTTCCTCCCACTATCTAAAGATATACAGGTTAGGTGGATTGGCCATGCTAAATTCTCCCTCAGTGTACCTGAACAGGCAACGGAGTGTGGTGATTAGGGGATTTTCACAGTAACTTCATTACGGTGTGAATGTAAGCCCTAGTTGTGACTAATAAATAAACTTTATAAATAAATAAACTTTAGTGAGTTAGGGCTAGGTGTCATCAATGTACATGTGAAAACTAATGCTATGTTTCAGATGATATCGCTGATAGTGAGCATTGAGGAGCGGGGGCAAGGACAGGAAGATGCCAGAGGTAATAATGCAGGAGCAAGACGAGAACGCACTGAAAATGATACTCTCACTATGGTTAGATAGATGGGAATGGAGACATGTGTGAGCAGTCTCACCCAGTTGGACAACAGTGGAGAAGATTGGGAGGAGGATAATGTGGTCAGCCATGTTAGAAACAATAATGTGAATCACTGCCACCATTTTTATCCACCTGGTGAGCCAGCAGCCTGCAGTTCGCTGTCTGTTTGGCACCTAGTACTTCTGCCATTAGGTCATCCAAAAATCAAAATTGGCCACAATCATTACGCTTGAAACCTTTGGGTACTTATTGTCTCCCTTATACTTTGGACTGTAATGCCTCTGAATTAAAACTGTCTAAATTTTAGCCCATTTTATTTTACTCAACTCCTGACATTATAGGAATGATTTATGTAACAGAAAAATCTAATTAAATTTTTGATTTATTTGAAGTTGTTCCACTAAATGTCCATTTAATTATTTGTGGTAACAATTAGTTAAAATCGTTGAACAAAAAGGCTTTCACTGAATGTACTTTTCAAAATGAAAGATATTTTGATTAGGCACAGAATAAAATATGATAATTGTCTTTTTACATATGAAGAAGATAGCAAATAAATCTGTGACGATTGTATAATTATATGTTTTGGTAATGATGAATATTGACTAACACTTTGAATTTCTTAAAAAGTTATGAATTATTCCCAAGAGAACTAAGACGTTTAATAACACTCTTAATATCATCTACTGTACACAAACTATGATTTTTTAAAATTTCCCCGCAACCAAATCCTTCAGCTTTGCATTCATTCTTGTTAATCCTGTAAACCAACATAAAATAATTTATTAAAAGCAAGATAACTTTGATATCAGCAAAAACAACTTGCATTAAATAATGTCTTTAATGTAGAAAAATGTCCCAAGACATTTTTGAGGTGTATTATTAGAGATGGCATGGGGAGAGAGAACAAAGGAATAGAAGACGTAAGGTCAGGTCTAAGGTGGCAGCAGCTGAGGGGAATGTTTGCTTTTGGCCAGTTAAGAGAAGTAAGGGGACTGGTGGAGGCTACTGAAGGCCTGGTTTCAGTCTTTGCAGTGAAGATAATTTGGGATCTTCAGAATTATTTGTTTCACTGCCTTGTGCCATCACGATGTCTGGCGATAATTTATGAAGCAAAACTACACTAACGTTTGACATTTTCCTGGGGTAAGGGATTGTAATGCAAAATATACAAAATGGCATTTCAAGCAAATGAAGACAAGTAGAAAGTAGTCTTTTGACTCTGCTCCCTTCCTTTCACTCCACATTATTAATTGTTTTATTATTCATAAAACACTGATCTAACGATTGGTACATTTAGATTTTGCATTTCTTATTAGTATGGAACTGTAATTTCACAACCAAGATGGAGTGCACTTTACTAAATACAATTTTCTCAAAGTAAAATGGCCTTTACAGATGACCTGATAGGATAGTCAACTAATTATTTTGCATAAGGGCTATTAATCATTTCAGTAACAATTTCGCAGGCAGCAACACGCGAGTAATTGAATATTGCCACCTACCCTGAAAGTCTTATTTGAATCAGACATCATAGTTTAATGTTGTTGATGGAAAAGGATCTAAATAAATTCTGTTCAACCAGATCTTAACTATACAGTGATAGTTTTGCTGGCATTCATCGTCGAATTACAGGAATCATTTCAGATTTGCCTACAGTGATGTGGTGGTCTGAACTATATCATTCAATGCAACATTAAGGGTTTAAACTAATTGAGTTGTTTGTGAAATTCTCTTTGAAGATTTGGCCAAGTGAAGAAGTCTTGTGCATCTTTTTGTAACAAAAAGGTTTTTTGGTCATTGCATATCAAGTACAATAATTGAGATGAACCTCTGATCTGAAAAAGTATTGAGTGAGTGAATGCTACAGGTCTAAAGATCACCTGCAGGATTCTACGGACTCAAAATATTCAATTTGTTTCTCTCTGCACAGATGCTGCCAGATCTCTGTGTTTCTCCAGCATTTTATTTCAGATTTTCAGGACTTGCAGTATTTTGCTTTTACTTTACTTATGTCAGAGCTCCTCGTTCTCAACTAAAAAGAAAGTACCTGGATGATGCTGGTGTTGAGGTTTTGTGAGAGGTGCTGCAGTGCGCAAATATATTGAAATTGTTCTGAAGGAACATATTGCTGCAAATTAGTGGGCGGCTGAGACCAGAATGAGGGCAAGCAGCCGAGAGAAACTTCTGGCAGTTGTGTGAGAGTGGGACTGATGGACAACAAGTGTTAGTGCCATTTGACTGTAATGATTTTCGAAAGTTGATTGTAGGGGAGATAGGATGTCACACTGAAAGTTCATCTAAAGTGCCCAATACTCTTGAACTGGCCCCGTCAAGGGGGCACGGCTATTGATGTGCCTTCATTCTGCAGTTGCAGCCCTAGAAAGTGCCACTTCAAAGCATTACTGAGGCTGCTGAGCTATCAACCCTCTGAATGGACCAACAGTTCCTGGAATAGGCCACCATTGGTAATAGGGATGGTTACTGTCACAGTGTAACCAATGGCAACATGCTATAGTGGTCAGTTGACCAGCTGATCCAGTACAAATAGAAAGTAGATGGCGTTTGCAGGGAAAGCATTTATGGCCCAGGGCGTAGCCCAAATGGTTGTCTAATGAAGTTTCTTTATTGAACATTTACTTTGGATTTACCTTATGAAGCTGGTTTTGTTGTTTATTATTGCTTGCTACTGGAGGATTCCTATTGTCAGATGAGCAGTTGAATCATGTTAAAAGGAATCTTCAGAAAAATATAACTCCAGCTATATATCTATATATAGAGTCTGACCACTGTTCACCTGTTAATTTATATTTACCTCATGTTAATTTTGAATGTTAGAGCATAAGATAGATATTGTAGATTGTTTTATTTGTCTAATGTTAGAAAGTAATTTTCATTTTGTTTCCCGAAAACCATGAGATCGTGTGGTTTTATTCCCCTAGTAGGAACTGGGATTTCAAACTTTACTTTAAAACGAAAAACTACTCATCTCTAATCAGATTGAATCTTTTTTTTACATTAATTCAATAATCATGCAATAGAAAAGTCTTGCAAAACCAGTATGAAATGCAGGATAACGTACACTTCTATGAACTGTAATAGTACACAGAATGCTAACTAGCTACAGGTAATACCAGGCTTTAGTCACTTAAGACTACAATGTGTTGAAGCAAGAGCTATGGTATCCTCCATCTGGTCGACCCATTTGCAATGAATAATATAAGTTGGAAAAAAACAATATTGTCGAAAAATGATAAGATCAAAAAATTGCTTTATTTCACAGATATAAAAAGTTCCATTTTATTTACACCTATTTTGGTGCAACAGTAGGACAAAACTAATAAGATTATGCACTTCAATGCTATCCTACTGTGACAGGTTTTCAGCATAAGCTTTGTATATACAATAAATCTTGTATGCAGTGGAAATCTTGCCTGCTGAGTATTTGGGTAATATCTCATGAATGAGACATATTCACAAATCCTGATGAATTACTGAAACTGATTTAATTTCATTTATCTCTTGGAAATAAGTTTCATCAAAAGACTGGAAAGTTTAGGGATAGGAAAGACTGTTCAGCCCATCAAACTAACTACCTTTTTGCAGCTATCAATCTGATATCCTACTTCAGTGCCTTTTCAGCACATCTCTCAGTCCTGTTATTGTCCAGAAGCCTGTCAAAGAATATTTTCCTCACCTGTGAGGTCCCTTATATTATCCACTGTCAGAAATTTTTCATTGCTTTGATGTAAAATGTTAATCACAAAAGAATCTTCAGAGAAGGTGATTGATTAATGACTCAATAATTCCACTTTCAGTTTGCCAGAAATAATGCTGGTTCCACATGGCAGAAGAAAGTTAACTGTTATTAAAATCTTTGTAACAACAATAACATTTCCATGAAAAAAAAATTCTGAAAACACAGTTACTTACTAAAAGATCTCAACCACAAGATTTTACAGTTCAAAATGGAAGCATGCTTATTATAAAAGAGTCAAACAAAGCAAAGACTAAATGCAATCTTAGGTGACAACCTATACTCTAAAACAGAAAATTAATTTAAGTTAAATATGAGTTATTAGTAGGTAAAATGTAGTTATTTGTAAACTGTAAATTATGCATTAAATGACAGATACGCTAAGACAAACCTTAAAAACCGGCCCAGCAGTCCACATGCCATCAACGTAAGTATCAAATCCTTCAAAATTCTGTCCTCCTTACAAATAATTTAGGCTCTTCTAAATCTAGGATTTAACCTGATCCACAGCTAACAACCAACCCAAGTTCTGTGGGCATGTCTTCATCAAAAATGATACACATCTGCAGAACTTCTTTAACTCTGCTTATGACTGTAGCAGTTATATCTTGGCTTATTCTCAGGTTCTGGATCCAGCCTTTCTTCTTCAGCCTGCCTATACTGCACCAATGGAATCCTCATCAACTACCAAGCATTATGTCTTTTTATATCATTTGAACCAGTTTCAATCTTCTCAGAAGTTTTAGATTCAAATCTCAGTTTCAGTCTTTGTTTCCTAAGAAACTGGAAGGTTCAGTTTCTTTTTTCAATTCCCTTTTCAGCTATGTTCCATTGCAACAAAACCCAGCTTGCAGGTGCAGCAGGTGGTCAGGAAGGTGAATGGGATGCTGGCCTTCATAGCGAGGGGGATTGAATATAAAAGTAGGGAGGTCTTGCTGCAGCTGTATAGGGCATTGGTGAGGCCGCAGCTGGAGTACTGTGTGCAGTTTTGGGCGCCGCACCTGCGCAAGGATATTTTGGCCCTGGAGGGAGTGCAGAGGAGGTTTACTAGGCTGATACCGGAGTTGAGGGGATTGAACTATGAGGAGAGGCTGAATAAACTAGGCTTGTACTCGTTAGAGTTTAGAAGAATGAGGGGAGATCTCATTGAGACGTATAAGATGATGAATGGGATGGATAGGATAGAGGTGGAGAGACTCCTCCCGCTCAAAAAAGACAGTAGGACTAGGGGGCACAGCCTCAAGATAAAGGGGAGGCGGTTTAGAACGGATTTGAGGAGGAACTTCTTCACTCAAAGGGTGGTGAATCTCTGGAATTCTCTGCCCGTTGAAGTGGTGGAGGCTGCCTCGCTAAATATTTTTAAGAAGCGGGTTGATGGGTTCTTGATAAGAGAGGGGATTAAGGGTTATGGGGAGAGGGCGGGAAAGTGGAACCGAGCAGCGACAGATCAGCCATGATCTTATTGAATGGCGGGGCAGGCTCAAAGGGCTAGATGGCCTACTCCTGCTCCTATTTCTTATGTTCTTAAAACAGACATTGAAACCATGAATCCCATCACACTGTCACTCCACGAATATGTACAACAGCTTCAGCGGTACAATTTCAGATGATCCCATTTTTTCCCTTAGAAAACTTGCTATGGATTAAATCCTACCTGAATTTGTGCTTGTAGTGTGTGAGTTGAGAGAGACCATGGTTTGGTCAGCAAGAATCAATATTAAGAGAACAAACATCAATACGTCTGGGAAAAAGTTGCCAATAAGCTAAATTATGTTTCCAAGGCCAACATGAATGTTCAACCCGTGTTCCTACAAATTTGTGTTTG
This sequence comes from Carcharhinus amblyrhynchos, assembly GCF_965287045.1. NCBI lineage: Eukaryota > Metazoa > Chordata > Chondrichthyes > Carcharhiniformes > Carcharhinidae > Carcharhinus > Carcharhinus amblyrhynchos. The sequence goes on along the minus strand of NC_137324.1, from coordinate 92,606,559 downwards.
TCCATTACACAGCAATGTTAGCCCCTGGAAGGGATAGAAAGAACAGGAACATGTAGTGAATAATTCTGGGAAACCTCTCCCTGACCTCGTGCAGAAACCAAAATGAGCTTAATTAAACACATTTAACCAGCAACTTGCCATCCATAAAACAAAATGCCCTCTTCTCTCAAGAATTTGTTATGCTTTCTTTTAAAGGACTGCAGTGATTCGACCCTCACAAGTCTTGACATTTTATTGAAAAGGACAATGACTTTCAGCAAAAAGAAATACTAATCCCTTTGTCTATGGATTTAGTCATATCGAGTCTCTCATCCTAACTTGTTTCCAATAACTACCCACCTGACATTTTGAAAGCCTCAATTATATCTAACCTGCACTTTTCCAAAGGAAAAGTCTCCTCATAAGTTAGAGCTTCAAGATTTGGTATCATCCTGGTTTTGCTCTTCAGTACCTAGACCAGAACCTCAGTATTCTTTAAGCATGCACAGGGAGCTAAACTAAGCACAAAACCCCAATTGAGGTTAATTGTATACACTTAATTTTGTACATGTTGTCTTATCAATCCAACCTGCCATCAGCCCTCTTGTTACTTTGTAACACTTATGCAAATTTAAGAGAGTTAAATTCTGTCCCAAAGATTATTTCCTAATCCATTACCTTGAACAGATAGTCGGGCAATATTATAGACATGCCTGAACTTACCAAACCTCATGTGAATGATACTACACTTGTTCACATTAAAATATATCATGTGGCCAGAAATTGCAACTTGTTCTTAAATGCTAACACCCTTGCACATATTTTGCAAACTTATAGCTTAATTAAAGCCTTCTACTAGATCATTAAGAAAAATGATGAACAGCAGCAGGCCATGAGAAACTATTTCCAGAAACAATTTCACATCCATATTATACACAATATCCGACCCGTTACTGTTGATTGCAACTCTATGTTCCTTTGAATTTAACCATTATTTCTGCAACATAATAACTGTCTTATAAGCGAATAAGATCTAATTTTTCCTGATAGTCACCCATGCAATGCATCACAGTGTATTATTGAATGTATATCATAATCCAAAGTGTGAAAAGGCAACACAATTAACAAAGCTCACATCATCCAGAGTCCATATATGATTATTTAATCAGGGTCTTTGCTCCCACATCACTTGTTGTCCTGACTGTTAGGAACACCAATTTGCTTTTCTGATCTTCCATGAAAACACAATCAAGCAGCGTTGTTCAGTGTTTTATAACCCGTCATAACAGATATCAAACTGTGATGCCAGCTGCTGTTCCTCTTCAGTGAGCAGATGTTTTTGTATCTCCATTCCTAGTACTTTCATAGCGTCTGCTGATCACTGGTGAACTCCATACTGAAGCTTCTGTTCACAGGAATATGGTGCATACACAACACATCATCTTTATTTTGGTAAATCTGCTGTACTAGAAATGATAGTCACCCTAGAAGTCCAGGCACCCAAAGGTTTTGTTGGACTTAATGAATACCTACTCAGTCAGCACTTTGATCCAGGCATGGACCGCAATGTCTAATGCTTTAGCTTTGATGTATAAATTGGTGCACTGATACATCATGAGTGTTTACTAACTGAAACAGTGCACAATGTTCCATCTCTCAAATGGGAAAACTGCCATTCTCAGGTTTGTACCTGCAGTTCATAAGCAAATTATGGATTCGGCTGAACATGGACACTTGGCTGAGCTCAGTGCTGGCTCAATCTGGCAAATGCTAATTTCAGCACATTAACCCCTACTGTCGCTAAATCAATAAAACCAGCCCCTAGAAGTCCAACTCACTCAATTGTAAAAGGAACAACTGATACTAAAAATCATACGCAAAGATTTAATTAATGATGTTGATCAGTGAACAGTAAAATTACAATCATTTTTGAGTTAAATACTTTAGCATAACATTAGACTGGCCCTTGCTGGACAAAATTTCGGGAAGTGTAAACAACATGTGCTCTCAATGGGTATGAATATTATTGTGTTGTTACGATGATATAAAAGTACCAATCACTCATAAGGGTTTGTGCAAACATGTTAGGGGTTTATTTATTAAGACTGGACACATGGGAAATTGTATACAATGGCATAACTTCTAACTACCATTTATTCAGGCTGAACAAATCAGAAAAATTAGACACACAACTTATTTTTAAAAATACCTCATTTTAACCTGGCATCACCATGCAATGGGAATCCAGCAAATAGGTCCAAAACAAGCCTTATATAAAGATCTAAAGTAGACCCTATGCCAGAAAATAATAACAAGATAATAAACTTTGTGGGGGGAGCTGTTAGGTTTCTCAGTCTCTTTAATGTCTTTCTGTCCAGGTTCTCTTACTTCAGCTCTTCCAGGTCACTTGGCCCTGAGCCCTTAGTCTCTTACTCCATTAATTTACTTCATCCTCTCACAACACAGCTTTATATATAATGCTCCAGAGAAGCAAATGTATTCTCTCTTAATATCTCAAGCACAAGACTCTGAAAAATCATAATTAATGGACCATGACAGAGCTTTTGTAAATAAACACTGTGTTCTTTGAACTAGCCTGGACCTGTCAATCAAAAGCGTTGTTCAAGTTTATGGAGTATGTAATGATTATATAAACAAATAGAGCTAATGGTTACTTTGAAATGGACTGGAGTTGTCAAACCAAAGGAATTCAAAGAACATAATGGACCATCTGTGACTATTCTTTGCTGCCTGAGGAATTCTCTACATTGAAATGGATTGGAGCTGTCAAGTCAAAGGTTTTTTAATGTTCATGGTCTTAAATGTTTTTTTGAATGAAGGACTTCGAGGCAATTCAAAGTTACAGACAGATGAATTCCTGTGGCAACATAAAAGTTGCTTGAAGTTCATATGTTGAGGATTTTCAAGGTTACCTGGAAATGACTAGCCGTGTGAACTCTATCCCAAAGGAAAGTCTTGAGGTTAACCCTTTCCCCTAGCCTGAGCACCACCCCCCCACACCCACCCGCACTCCTAGGTTCCTTGAAGGACCTCCTTCTGCAGCCTGGCAGTGGCTGGAGAGCACATGGCCACAGCTGGAGACAGCGGTTAACTCATTGCTCCCCCTCGGAACCTTCTTGCAAGGATCGCAAGAGATTGTTGCCTGCGGGACGTCCAGTGGGAAGGGGGTGGGTGGGGATGAAGAGCATTCTGGGAGTCTGGAGCATTAAACCTTTTGTTTCTGATCAGGTTCTTGCCCATAAAAGGAGCAGGCCAGGAACCTCGAAATGTGTTTGACATCTAGCGAGATTCCTAATTTGGCCCTCATGCTTTCTCAGTGGACCATTGGGAATCCTAACTGGGACCAGCAGCCCTGATGAATCACCCTTTAAATTGTCCTGCAGCAGGCCATAGAAACTTTTATTTGGTAAGCACATTCCTTTATGAAGTGCTCCTCATAGAGTTAGCAATATGGCCTCTGCTGCCTGTGGGTGAACTGAGGAGAGTGGGGTGATTTTTGGCAATGCTGGTGTAGTCAGAAGAGGTGCACTGAGTGGGGCACATCTGTCTTAAATGTTTCTCAGGTCTCTTTAGCTCCAGTCTGTGTCAGTTCATCCTCTTCTCCAAGGCAATAGCTTCAGACAGATCCTATTGGAGGCAGTGAAATTCAAGTGGAGAATGTTGTGTGGAAAAATATGAAAAAAACTTTTCCAAGCTGCGTATGTTGTGAACTAATAAATAAGCTTTAAATTTAAACTAAAGTTGTCAGACTCACGCCACGCTTTCACCTTGATCAGGTAATCCTTTCACCTGTTGTATCTCCTGTGTTTGTCTTCAATGGTTAGTCCTGCTGCTTCTCAGCACCAGCGACCCAGTTCAATTTTTTCAGGTGACTGTCTGTATGGAGTTTGCATGTTCTCCCTGTGTCTGCATGGGTATTCTCTGGGTGCTTCGGTTTCCTCTCACATTCCAAAGATAGGCAGGTGAGAGTGATTGGCCATGCCATACTTCCCCTTAGTGTTAGGGTTTTAGCAGGGTAAACACATGGGGTTATTGAGATAGGGGATGGATGGGATTGTTGTCGGTGCAGGCTCAATGGGCCAAATAGCCTCCTCTGTGCTGTAGGGATTCTAATAGCAACTTGAAACCAGGAAAGACTCGGGTGTTATGTCACTGGGTCTTACGTTGCAAATTAAGTGAGTAGGGATTCAATGCATGGGGAGTGGAAAGTCTCAAAAGTGAGAAAATTGAGTAGAAATGTTTAAAGGCCATAATGGTACAAATGAGTTAATGGCAAATTTCCTGGCTGAAAAGATTTCCTTCATCATTTATTTACTACTAATCTGCTGAAAATTAAAGAAATTTCATCTCCTTTATGAGAAGGATTTAGTACGGGAAGAGAATTAGATGGATGTGGAGACTGACAGTTAAAATAGACGCAGTAAGCTTTGAAACAGATTTTATTGTAATAGAGCATCTAAAAGTATCTGTTGTTAGTTAAACAAACCTCTAGTTCAAAACATTTTGACCACATATTTGCTGAAGTATGTGCTGATATTGTTGCAGTGAAAGAAACAGGGCATCTGGGACCTGTGTGAACAGAGGAACCAGCAGAATATTTCCTTAATCGTTGATATCTAAAGCTTGGGGAATAAGCAGCAAAAAGAATGAAAAGGCAGCTGAATTAATGGGGGTGAATCCAATGTTAAATAAAGTACAAAAAGTGAAACAATGATTGAATAAAGAAAAGACTGGATTAAGAGAGAGAGAGAAAAAAAGTAACAGGAAGAGAAAAATAAACAATCAAAATTTGATATTTTTAAAGTATCATTGCAAAATTCAAAGCCCAAAGAACTAAGACTCCACAGAAGAAATAGTTAATTTTCAATGTTTATTGGAAGTCAAAACACTTATCATCATAACATCATTAAAGTGGTGCTTAAGCTTGTAATTACAAGACCTAACTTTCTGTGGTAAGTCTCATGGGTAATTAATGAGAAATTAATGTGGAAATATAACAAGTTCCAAAACAAAACAGGGACGCTGAGGTTTTCTTTTAATGGTGGAACTGTGCAGTCAGCACCTTTTTGATTTTCATGTTTTCCTGCATATCTGCCTCTCACCAGAATTTGCTGAACTATTTGTTTACAAATGATGACGAGTGCCATTAGCCTTACTTGTGTTTTGACAGCAAATTTGGGCTTCTTATTTCAGTGCCAGTCTTCCTTATTTTCTGTTTAAACCAACCTGCAACGTTTTTATCTTATACAATTCTCAGTAACACAATTCAATATAACCACTTAACTGGAATTATTACATTGGAAGAAATCATAAACAGCATTTTTAATCACTTAAATTTTCCACCTTCATAACATTGAGAAAAAATCTGCGAAGAATTGAGACTGTGCTATCATCATGCTGATACTTGTATATATGAACTGCGTGCATGAGCAGACTAGGAAGATTGGAGTTTAATGAAGCATGGTTTGAAAAGTCAATGATGAGGATTGTTAAGGAATGTTTGTCATGCATCACTACTGTTACTACCATTTGGGATTGATGTCTATAGGAATTGAAAGTCAATGTTATGTCTCAAAAAGTTTGTGATTATACTTGAAAAACTTTATTGCAAAGTTTCAGTACAGTAGTTGCCCAAAATATAAGTTTTGCTTTATTATAGATATTTTGCATTGAAATTCTTTTGTGCCTCTAAATGAATTTACCATTTTCTAGGTTTGAAGTTTATGCCTCTTTTTGCTGTTGGCATGATTGTATCTCGCCATCCTTTCCTTTTTCCATGCATTGCTATCATTATTTATCTTATATGAGCCTATCATCTGGTTTTTCTGCAAGTAACCTCTTATGACCTTTCTGAATATCTTTCTGCTTGCATGATCCTTCCTGTCTACCCAATTACTCTTTTGTTTAGTCCTCATGTTCTGCTGTCAGTGGAACACATCTATCTGTTGGCTCTTTTCTAGTACCTGCACAGATAGTCGCTATTTGTGTGTGTTTTGAATGGCACTTGGAATAATTTCAAGTACCATTTTAGTTAACCTTACCCTTCATATCTATTATATCATGTTGTGTAACCCATTTTCATTACATGCAGGGTAAGTAGGTGGTGAAACATGCGTAATGTGCATAACACTACCATTTTATGATAATTATTCAAAATGCCATATTCTGTGAGGAGATTGGAAGCAAACAATGTGGATGGCAGGACTGAAGTTAATTCTTTCCTGTTTCATTTAGAGAGAGATTCTTTTCAATTATATATATTTTTGTTTAAGTGGGATAAGTTAATATCGTTACAAACTTGAAGGCCTTTGATGGGTTTATCATTCTTCTGTTAAAGCTTTAGACACTCTCCTCTCTTTTTAGTAGTATCGTAAACATCAGTTCCTTCCTTTGTATCTAAAAAGTCACAAAGCCAAAATTGTTTAAATGCAGGAGAGAGTGAATTGTACAATTTCCTCTTCCTTAAAGGAACAACAGTACATACACTCACAAACTAGCATTTGCACAAGTGGCACATTGGTTGGCAGCATGGTAGCACAGTGGTTAGCACTGTTGCCTCACAGATCCAGGGACCTGGGTTCGATTCCTGGCTTGGGTCACTGTCTGTGCGAACTCTGCACATTCTCTCCATGTCGCTCCAGTTTCCTCTGGGTGTTCTGGTTTCCTCCCACAGTCCAAAAGATGTGCTGGTTAATTGCATCAGCCATGCTAAATTCTCCCTCAGTGTCCCTGAACAGGCGCCGGAGTGTGACAACTTGGGGATTTTCACAGTAACTTCATTGCAGTGTTAATATAAGTCTACTTGTACTAATAAATAAACTTTAAGTGACCTGGCACGATTTTTGTTTTTAGCCAGTTAGTTTAACTTCTGTCATTGGGAAAATGTTAGAGTCCATCATAAAGGATGCAGAGAAGTGTATAGTATATTCAAGCACAGTCAACATAAGAACATAAGAAATAGGAGCAGGAGTAGGCCATCTAGCCCTTCGAGCCTGTCCCGCCATTCAATAAGATCATGGCTGATCTGTCGTGGCTCAGTTCCACATTCCCGCCCTCTCCCCATAACCCTTAATCCCCTCGCTTATCAAAAACCCATCAACCCGCGTCTTAAAAATATTTAGCGAGGTAGCCTCCACCACTTCAGTGGGCAGAGAATTCCAGAGATTCACCACCCTTTGAGTGAAGAAGTTCCTCCTCAACTCCGTTCTAAACTGCCCCCCCTTTTTCTTGAGGCTGTGCCCCCTAGTCCTACTGACCTTTCTGAGCGGGAAGAGTCTCTCCACCTCTATCCTATCCATCCCATTCATCATCTTATATGTCTCAATGAGATCTCCCCTCATTCTTCTAAACTCTAATGAGTACAAGCCTAGTTTATTCAGCCTCTCCTCATAGCTCAACCCGCTCAACTCCGGTATCAGCCTAGTAAACCTCCTCTGCACTCTCTCCAAGGCCAAAATATCCTTGTGTAAGTGCGGCGACCAAAACTGCACACAGTACTCCAGCTGCGGCCTCACCAATGCCCTATACAGCTGCAGCAAGACCTCCTTACTTTTATATTCAATCCCCCTCGCTATGAAGGCCAGCATCCCATTAGCCTTCCTGACCACCTGCTGCACCTGCAGGCTGGGTTTTTGCGACTCATGCACAAGGACCCCAAGGTCCCTCTGCACCGTCGCCTGCTGCAGTTTTTCGCCACGTAAGTAATAATCCTTCCTGCCATTATTCCTACCAAAGTGGACCACCTCGCACTTGCCAACATTAAATTCCATTTGCCAGTTCCTGGCCCATTTGCCCAGCCTATCTAGATCCTTCTGCAGACTCTCCACACCCTCTGCACAATTTAAGGAATAATGAAGAGAAAATCATGCACGACAAATTTAATTGAACTCTTTGAAGTGTTAATGAGCAGGACAGATAAAGGGGAACCATTACATGTAATATACTTGGATTTCCAAAAAGCGTTTGATAAGGTACCGCACAAAAAGTTACTTTATAAAATAAGAGCCCATGGTGTTGGATGCTGTATATTAGCATGGATAGAGAATTGGCTAACTGATAGAAGACAAGATTTGGGATAAGAGGGGCATTTTCAGGATGGCAGCCTGTAACTAGTTGAATGTCACAAGGATCAGTGCTGGAGCCATATTTGCAAAATATATTATTGATTTGGATGAGGGAAGTGAATGTACTATTGCCAAGTTTGCAGGTGACACAAAAATCAATAGGAAGGCAAGTATTGAAGATGGCACAAACAGTCAACAGAGGGATATCCACAGGTTAGGTGTCTGGGCAAAAACTTGGCAGGTGAAATACAATGCAGGAACAAGCAGAGTTATGCGCTTTGGCAGGAAGAATAAAAGAGCTACATATTATTTAAATGAAGAAAGGTTGTGGAAAACTGATGTACGGAGGGATTTAGGGGTCTTCATGCATAAATCACAAAATTAGCCTGCCATTTCAGCAGGTATCGGGAAGGCAAATGGAATGTTGGCCTTTTGTTCAAAGAGAATGGAGTATCAAAATAGGAAAGTCCTGCTGAATCTATACAAGGCACTCATTAGATCACACCTGGAATACGGTGAAGAGTTTTGGTCCCCTTATCTAAGGAAAGGCATTGGAGGCAATCCAGAGAAGGTTATTAGATTGATCCTGTGTATGGAGTGATTTTATTATGAGGAGAGGTTGAGTAGGTTGGGCCTGTATCCACTGGAGTTTAGAAAAATTAGAGGCAAACTTATTGACACATTTGGGTTCTCAGGGAGCTTTACAGGGTAGATGCAGAGAGGTTGTTTCCCTTTATGGAAGTATCTATGACGAAAGGACATAATTTCAGAGTAAAGGATCACCCACTTAAGAAAAGAAGGAAATTCTTCGCTTTGAGAGTAGTGAATCTATGTAACTCCTTACCACAGAGAACTGTGGAGGCTGGGGCATTAAGCACCTTACTTCCCTATAACCTGTACCAGTGAGAAGCAACAATGTTATGGTAAGGCTATCACTTCCAAATTCCGCTCCAGTTTGTACACCATCCTGACATGGATAGTTCTCACCATGCCCACATCATCGCTGGATCAGGATATTGAAATTCTTTACCTAATATCATCATGAATGGACCTTCGCTACAGGACTGTAGCAGATCAGCGAGAAGTCCCATCAACATCTATTCAAGATATGACTTTGCCAGTACCATTCATACACGAGAAACAATTCTTTAAGTCCAGAACTAAAAGGCTAATTTCACCATTTCCTCCAGTGTGGAAAACTTGCTACATGGCAACATTAGAGTTGAAATGGAAGGAAGATGTCAATTATTGTCACAAAAATAAGAATATTGCCATTGAATTTTGATGGTTTTGAAGAGCAAAACTTAGGTCACTCAACAGTTGCCCTGTTTAAGTCAAGGCAATTGCATATTTATTTTCTACCTGACATTCAATGGTGTTACCATTACTGACTCCACCACTGTCAACATCCTTGGGGATTACCATTGACCAGAAACTCAACTGGACTCATCACATAAACACAGTGGCTGCCAGAGCAGCTCCGAGGCGAGGAACACTGTAGCAAGTAATTCACCTCCTGATTTCCCCAAAGCCGATGCACCACCTACAAGGCACAAGTCAGGAGTGTGAGGAATACTCCCCAATTGCCTGGATGGGTGCAGCTCCAACAACACTCAAGAAGCTTGACACCATCCAGGCCAAAGCAGCCTGCTTGATTGGCATCACATATACAAACATTCACTTCCTCCACCACCACTGCTCAGTGTACTATCTACAAGATGCACTGCAGGGATTCACCAAAGATCCTCAGAGAGTACTTTCCAAATTCATGACTACTTCCATCTAGAAGGACAAGGGCAGCAGATACATGGGGACACCTGCAAGTTCCCCCCCAAGCTACTCACCCTCATGACTTGGAAATGTATCGGCGTTCCTTTGCAGTCGCTGGGTCTAAATCCTGGAATTCCCTCCATAATGGTATTGTGGGTCAACCCACAGCACGTGAACTGCAGCAATTCAAGAAGGCAGCTCACTACCACCTTCTCAAAGCCTATTATGGATGGACAATAAAGGCTGGTCAGCCAGCAACGCCCATGTCCCACAAATGAAAAAAATGTTTTATTAGTATAGTATTGAAGTTTTCTCTAGCTGATGAGTTAAATTGGAAATAGAGATTCCACTGTGGGCACAATTAAACTGATTCCAAATAACGTCCAATGCTGGATCCATTTGAATTCTTTTTTGAATTTCCATTTACTCTTTCTCATATCACTGAATGCAAATCCAGCCATGAGCCAGAACAATCTGACGACGTTTTACGATGTAATTGTTACTTAAAAAAAGCTTCAGAAACTATTTCTTGATACATCTTAAAGTAGTAATTAGGTTTGGCTTGATGAATAGTTTTGAAAATTAGTTTAAACACAAAAATACATTTCATCACATAAATTAAGAAACAGTGTGGAGGCATTGTCAGCTGTCTGCCTTGAAGCTATAAATTAAAACGTTAGAATCCAGTAAGCCACCGAGTTAGAGAGCAAACTGCTCCACAGGCCTATTTGTGGATGGGGTTATGGTTTTTTATCTCTTCAGTCCCATTATTGGGATGTGGAATGTCTGGCTCATTGCTGAACTAAGCACACACTGGGGCAGGGTGCCACGCTGATACTGGCACAGCACTGACACTGGGGAAAAATGGACTTTAGGTATACTAATTGACTGCCCGCCTCTATAGACCAGGCAGTTGACTCCAGTTCCCGGGCTGCCCTGGGAGATCACTTGAGGTAAAAAGAGTAAAAGTAAAGTTTATTTATGGGTCACAAGTAAGGCTTACATTAATGCTGCAATGAAGTTACCGTGAAATTCCCCTAGTCACCAGTTCAGTGACTGCTCGGGTCAGTGCACCTAACCAACACAGGAAGAACCTGCAAACTCCATATAGACAGTGACCCAAACCGGGAATCGAATCTGGGTTCCTGGCTCTGTGAGACGGTTGGGCTAACCACTGTGCTACTGCGTGCTTTGGAGAACTGGTAAGTTTTGGAGGAGGAAAACACATCCAGGCAGGGACAGGGGTGGTTATAGTTCATACCAACATTCACATATAGGTGCTGGATAATAATCATGCGGGAGAATCCTTGCTGATTTCCCCATTCTAACTAGCTCAAGGTAAGTATAATACCTGATTACTGATCCATCTAGCACAGTATAGAGTGAGGTTCAAATCTTACACCTATCTAACCCACATTTGGCTGAATGAGTTACTTTCTGGGTAACTGAACCATCGGCAAAAATGAAAATATGTTCCAATAACAATGCCTCTGTTCTTAAGTTGTTATTAGGTGACCAAAAAAAGTCTAAAAAGATCTTTGAAATGTCAATGGGATAAAAAAAGTAGTTTCTGGACATTTTTCTCCTCCAGTCTAACATTTAACTAATAAATATTCAAACGTTCTCCGATATCCTTGTTAAAAGTTCAAGTCAACCTACGTTTACTGAATATATTAAACCTCTACCTGTGTCAATACAACTTATGTTCGTTACACTGTTTATGCAGGGGTGACCTGCACTATCTAACATAATCCCAACGCATACATCTGTGCCACAAATATTACAGCGAATTACCAAAAAGGTCAAGACTGTTTTACTTGAGTAAGATGAATCTTTAACGGTGTATTTTTATAAACTGAGGAGGCCAGCTGCATGACAACTTGCATTGAACTAATTTAGATTCATGGGATGGAATTCTCCACCCTTGTGTCTAAGTGCGGTAGTGGGTGGTTCCACTAGTGCCATTCCTGCCGGCCAGAGTGATGTGAACTAGCGCTCAATTCCCTCATTAATTCTGCACAAGCGAGTATCGCTCCAAATCACCTGACAGATCAGAAGCTGATTCATCTATCTGCTGTCAACGGGCAGGTTTGAAGGTCCCAGTGCCATATTTAAATACCAATAAAACACACTTACTCTCTCCAACCCACCATTTTTCAGGGGACTGATCAACATGGCATCCAGCTATCAGCAAGAGGCCAGCTCCCTGAAGAAGAAGACAGCCCCCTATTTCAGCTAACATGCCCTGGACACCTTGATCAGAGGAGTTTGGCTGCAAAGGCATGTCCTCTAACCAAGCAATGGCTCCATAAAGCACCTGAATGTCAATTTCCTGCATGAGAGGCTGTTGCCCGTGACATCAGAGTGATTGGCAACCATACCAGAGGCACCATCCAATGCAAGAAGCAGATGAAAGTTCTTATCCACCTCAACAGGGTAAATCCTCTCTCAACTCCAAAGATGTGCAGGTTAGGTGGATTGGCCATACTGAATTGCCCCTTAGTATCTCAAAATGTGTAGGTTAGATAAATTAGCCAAAGGAAATGTGTGGGTTATGATTATACCAGTGAGGGAGAAGGCCTGGGTAAGACATTCTGTCACAGAGTCAGTGCAGACTCAATGGGTTGAATGGTCTCTTCTGCACTGTATGGATTTTATGATTCTAAAAACTTCCTTTCACTATCAACCTCTCATTGTGGCATCATTTATTCAAACAGTTATTCTCTTCATGGATTTCACACATTTATTAACAGAGGACACGTATCAACACTAATTCCTTCACGAACACTTTTTACATCAACACCATCCCATCTGTCATGCTGTTCACACGCCATCCTTTGGCTCTCCTGGGGATGACTCACCACACACACAGGGACACGCATTTAATGCAGCCTCTGCTCCATCCCTCTGACCACATGCCTTTCATCTTTATACAGGCCAAGCAGCCACACAGCAACAAAAAGCTCTGACTAGGGGAGGGATGGCTGTGATACTTGCACTCACAGAATTTAAGAAAGCTGCAGCCAACCTTGCTGGGGAAGACATGGATTGTTCCTGCAGTGAATGGGGAGATTGACTTCTCCCAACAACCTAGTACGGATCACAGCTCCATCGTTTCATTAATTCCTGACAGCCACAGTGAGACAAATGTAGTTTGAAATAGCTTAAGATCATCCACTGAAACTGTCACTTATTTCTTGCAGGTATGAGCAGATCACAGTTAGTCAGGCAGCACTCTGAACCTCCAGAACACGTCTGAGGATGAAAGGGTTCATGAAGAACTATCACAGCACTCATCCGCACCCTCCACCAGCGCAGAGTCACAGGCCAAGTGGCATGGTGGCACATTAGTTGATAAGGTGGCACAGTAGTTAGCGCTGCTGCCTCTAACACAAAGGATTCAGATTCAATTCCAGCCTTGGGTAACTGCCTATGTGGAGTTCTTTCCTTGTCTGCATGGGCTTCCTCCAGATGCTCCGGTTTCCTCCCAGAATCCAACCATTCAACTCTGGAACACCTAGATTGCAAAGATTACCTATGTCAGACTCCTATTCATAGACTACAGCTCAGCCTTTAACATCTTTATTCTTACGAGACTCATCTCCAAAATTCATGGCCTGGGCTTGGCTCCTCCCTCTGAAACTGGATGCTCGACTTCCTAACCCACAAACCAAAATCAGTAGGGATAGGCAACAACACGTCCTCCATGATCATCCTCAACACCGGTGCTCCAGAAGGCTGTGTCCTCAGCCCCTTATTATGCTCCTTATACACCTCTATCTTTATGGACAAATTCCCTTCCAACTTGATTTTCAAGTTTGCTGACAATACCACCATTGTGTGTTGGATCTGAAATAATGATGAGACACAGTACAGGAAATGGATAAAGAATCTGGTGAACTAATGCAATGACAATAACCTCTTCCTCAATGTCAACAAAATGAAGGAAATGGTCATTAACTTCAGGAAGTGCAGTGGAGGGCATACCCCTGTCTACATCAATGGGGATGAAGTAGAAATGGTTGAGAGCTTCAAGTTTTTAGATGTCATCAACAATCTGTCCTGGTCCCTCCATGCGGAAGCTATAGTTAAGAAAGCCTATCAATTCCTCTACTTTCTCAGGAGACTAAGGAAATGTACGCTATGACTCTCACCAACTTCTACATATGCATCATAGAAAGCATTCTTTCTGATTATCTCACAGCTTGGTATGACTCCTGCTCTGCCCAAGACAGCAAAGAACTACAAAGGGTCATGAATGAAGCCCAGTCCGTCACTCAAACCAGCCTCCCATCTATTGACTCTGTCTACATTTCCCATTGTCTTGGAAAAGCAGCCAGCATAATTAAGGACACATCCTGGACATACTGGGGACGATTCTTCTAAAAGTGCTGAATTGATAGCAAAGCTGTTTGAGATTGCACCAGTTCTAACAAGTCTTTGATTTGATTTGATTTGATTTATTATTGTCAAATTTATTAACATACAGTGAAAAGTATTGTTTCTTGCACACTATATAGACAAAACACACCATTCATAAACAATGAAATGAGAGAGCGCAGAATGTGGTGTTACAGTCATAGCTAGGGTATAGAGGAAGATCTACTTAATGCAAGGTAAGCCCATTCTAAAGTCTGACAACAGCAGGCAAGAAGCTGTTCTTGAGTCGGTTGATACGTGACCTCAGACTTTTGTACTTTTTTCCTAAAAGAAGGTGGAAGAGAGAATGTCCGGGGTGCATTGGATCCTTAGTTATTCTGGTCGCTTTGCTGAGGCAGCAGGAAGTGTAGACAGAGTCAATGGATGGGAGGCTGGTTTGCGTAATGGATTGGGCTACATTCATGACCTTTTGTAGTTTCTTGCAGTTTTGGGCAGAGCAGGAGCCATACCAAGCTGTGATACAACCAGAAAGAATGTTTTCTACGGTGCATCTGTAAAAGTTGGTGAGAATCATAGCTGACATGCCAAATTTCCTTAGTCTTCTGAGAAAGTAGAGGTGTTGGTGGGCTTTCTTAACTATAATGTTGTCATGGTAGGTTGAGGGGGGAAGATCAGAACAGGTTGTTTATGACTTGGACACCTAAAAACTTGAAGTTTTCGACCCTTTCTACTTTGTCCCCATTGATGTAAACAAGGGCATGTTCTTCTTTATGCTTCCTGAAGTCAATGAAAATCTCTTTCATTTTGTTGACATTGAGGGAGAGATTCTTGTTGCTGCACCAGTTCAGCAGGTTCTCTATCTCTTTCCTCTACTCTGTCTTGTCATTGTTTGAGATCCGACCCACTACGGTGGCGTCGTCAGCAAACTTGAAAATCGAGTTGGAGGAGAATTTGGCTCCACAGTTATAGGTGTATATGGAGTATAGTAGGGGGCTGAGAACACAGCCTTGTGGGGTACAGCGTTGAGGATGATCGTAGAGGAGATGTTGTTGCCTAGCCTTATTGTGGTCTGTGAGTTAGGAAGTTCACAATATAGTTGCAGAGGGAGGTGCCGAGGCCCAGGTCACAGAGTTTGAAGATGAGTTTCGTGGGAATAATCGTGTTGAAGGCTAATTTGTAGTCAATAAATAAGAGTCTGACATCAGTGGCCTTGTTATCTAGGTGTTCCAGGGTTGAGTGCAGGGCCTGGGAAGTGGTGTCTTCTGTGACCTGTTGCAGCGGTTGGCAAACTGTGGTGGATCCAGGTAGTCCAGGAGGCTGGAATTGATTTGTGCCATGACTAACCTTTTGAAGAACTTCATAATGATGGATGTCAGAGCCACTGGCCGATAGTCATTCAGGCATGTTGCTTGGTTTTTCTTAGGTACTGGGATGGTGGTCATCTCCTTGAAACAGATAAGGACCTCAGACTGTTGTAAAGAGAGGTTGAAGATGTCTGTGAATACCCTTGCCAGCTGATCGGGTACCCAATCCGGACCAGTTGCTTTCCGTGGGTCGAAAACTGCTCTGACATCTGCAATGGTGACCCCAGATGCAGGTTCATCCAGGGCTTCCAGGGTGGAAGCCATGGTCTCACTGACCTCTTGCTCAAAACAGGCATAGAATGCATTAAGCTCATCAGGAAGGGGTGCGTTGGAGCTGGCAATTTTACATGCCTTCAACTTGTAGCCTGTTATGTCTTGTAGATCTTGCCATAGTCGACGGGGGTCAGTGTGGCTAGCCTGGGATTCTAGCTTGGTCCAGTATTGTCTTTTGGCATTTTTGATGGATCTCCTTAGATCGTATCTGGCTTTCTTGTATACGTCAGTGATGCCTGATTTGAATGCCTTAGACCTGGACTTCAGCAAGCAGTGGATATCCCTGTTCATCCATGACTTCCGGTTGGGGAACACATGGATTTGCTTCTTTGGCACACGTTCTTCTACACACTTTCTAATGAAGTCAGCTTCTCACCTGAATCTCTGTGCTCTGTGCAATGCAGAAGGCCCAGCTGTGAGTCTCATTAAAAAGCCTGTGGTGTGACTGCCTCTTCGTACAAAGTGTCCATAAAACTGTCCCTCTCCCTGATGTGTAGCAGTGTCTGCACTTCAACCTCTAGCTCAATGACAATGTGGGCGCCACGGTGTTAGCACAGTTGTCTCAGAGTGCCAGGCACTCAGGGTCAATTCTTGCTTTGGGTGACTGTTTGTGTGGAGTCTGCATATTCTCTCAATCTACGAGAGTTTCGTCCGAGTACTCCAGTTTCCTCCCACAGTCTGAAAGCTGTGCAGGTCAGGTTGATTGGCCATGCTAAATTGCACCTTAGTGTCAGGGATGGCTAGCATGGCAAATGAATGGGGCTACGAGGATAGGGCCTGGTTGGGACCGTTGTTGGTGCAGGCTTGATGGACTGTATGGCCTCTTTCTGCACTGTAGGGATTCTATGGACTCTGAGTTGAAGCTCCCTGGGCATTTACTGCAGTTTGCCTTGATCAAACTGGCATCCAGTAGCTCCCACATGTGGCAACCTTGACACAACATCTGTCCTGCATCCTTAATGTATTTTAATTAATTACCTAATTATATTATTCCAACATTAGTTATTTTATATGTTACATTTTTATATATTTGATTAACTTTTCCATCAGATTGTAAATTATTTCAAACTTCCAATTGTCACAGGCCTCAGCAGATACTCACCAAATAGTGTGGAGCAAAAATCAATTCTTACAGGGTGAGAAAGGAAAGAAACACCTCCTTTCCCCCTCACCTCCTGTCGCCCTCACCTCCATCACCCTCACCTCCCGTCACCCTCAGCTCCCGTCACCCTCAGCTCCCGTCACCCTCAGCTCCCGTCACCCTCAGCTCCCGTCGCCCTGAGCTCCCATCACTCTTATTTCCCATCATCCTCACCTCCTTCCTTCAGCTTACCTCTTGTTATCACAGGGGATATCTAAACCGTCGCTGAGAGGACAGATCTTGCATTCACACTTGCATGTTCTGACCTTTTGACTTTCGAGGATTTGATCTTATTTGTGGTTGTCAGTGACCCGCTAATGCACTGACTGTTTCAATTTAAAGTCTATTGAGGTACGACAGCAGTGTGAGGTGAGGTTTGACGCTTTCGCGGCCCTGAAATGATGCAAACATTGCTACAATTGAGATATGGACCAGCCTAGGGTTCACATCCTAAAGAGCATGACTTGAATTTGGACACTAACTATGAAGAAACTCAGATGCTGCTAGCAGATCATTGCTGATGAGCTGCCCTTAAGCATTTCTGACCCTTGAGGAATAAGGGTCTAAAATTTTCCCATCAAACGCCTTGAATAAAAATGTAAACACATCTCCCTGACAACACACGAGTAGCTGGGGACTGATTGCACTGAGGCTGGGCCTATACTCAATGGAGTTTAGAATGATGAGGGGGGTCGGGGGGGACCTAATCAAAACTTACAGAATACTGAGAGGTCTAGATAGAATGGACGTGGAGACGATGTTTCCACTAGTGGAAGAGACTAGAACTCAAGGGCACAGCCTCAGAGTGATAAGATGCTCCTTTAAAACTGAGATGAGGAGGAATTCTTTCAGTGAGAGGGTGGTGAATCTGTGGAACTCATTGCCACAGAGGGCTGTGGCGAACAGGTCATTGGGTGTCTTTAAGACAGAGATAGAAAGGTTCTTGATAGTTAAGGGGATCAAGGATTATGGGAGAAGGCAGGAGAATGGGGATGAGAATCATAACAGCTATGATTGAATGGTGGAGCGGACTTGGGGACAAGGATGGACCGAATGGTCTAATTCTGCTCCTATGTCTTAAGGTCTCATGGCTGACATCATATGTGTGTTAATCTTAATATAGGGCATTCTGGCTCAATGGGACGATGGCTGAACAGAGGTAAGAGGATTGCAAAGCACAAAATAAAAACACTTTCTGTTGACCAGAACATTCACATCCCAATTCAATATGTTTCAATATGTGCAATTTATTTACAGTGATAGCACACTCATTTACCAGAAATGACATTTTCTTCACTTTCCTAATCCTACCACTAAGCCTTAGTGCAGCGCTGATATCTACAGCTGAGGTAGCAGCAACCTACTGAATGCTACTTTCTGATTCCTCTGATGACCATGGATGTCCTCTGATGGCCTGAGCCCTGGACGACAGGGTAAGGGTGTCTTGCTCAGGGGCAGAAGCACCCTCGATGGCCTGCACTGCCTTCGTGGGTGTAGGCACAGCAGAAGGAACTGTGAACAGCTGTACACCCTTGGGGCATCCTAAGAGGATGCCCCCCCGGGCAAAAAGGCAGGTACTTATCCTTTCTGAGGGTGCCAGAGGGTGCTGGCCTGAATCCTGCAGCAAGTGGGGCACCTGGAGAGAGGTCAATTTGCCTCATCCCCATCATGCCACTTTTAGCCTGATGGCTCCCATCAGGCCATGCACAAATATGTCAAGATCTGCTGGACCAAGGTTTCCAATGTGTTTGCCAACCATCTGTGGAGGCCTTGAGGTTCTTGCATGTCGGAGCCATGACATCAGACAGAACATAGATGAAGTCTTCCATCATTTGCTCTAGTCTGCGGAGAAAATCTCAAATCACTGCTCAATATTCCACTGCCTGTCTTTGTGTCTTCTCCAGTGAGCTGACAGCCTCTTCCAGCAACTCATCGTCTGCATGGGACTGAGCAGGTATCTAGTCTCCAGCAGCCTTCTATGTGCCAGAGAACTATATTGTCCCTGACTTCGACTGCTGCAGGACCATGTCTGTGATGTGTCCTCCAGAGAGTGACCCCAAGTCTAATCTGAAGCTATTCCCCATTGAGGTCATGGAATTGTAGAATCTTTACAGTGCAGAAGGAGACCATTCAACCTATCAACTCTTGCACCAACCCTCCAACAGAGCAACCAGGTCCTATCCCTATAACCCCACATATTTACCCCCTTAATCCCCTAACCTTTTCATCTTGGGACACTAAGGAACAATTAATCATGGCCAATCCAACTAATTTGCAAATCTTTGATTTTGATTTGATTTGTTTTATTATTATCACAAATTAGTATACAGTGAAAAGTATTATTTCTTGTGCGCTATACAGACAAAGCATACCATATGTGGGGAAGGAAAGGAAAGAGGACGCAGAATGTAGTGTTATAGTCATAGCTAGAGTGTGGAGAAAAATGCAAAGTAAGTTCATTCAAAAGTCTGATGGCAGAAGGGAAGAAACTGTTTTTGAGTTGTTGGTACGTGTCCTCAGACATTTGTATCTTTTTCCCGATGGAAGAAGGTGGAAGAAAGAATGTGTGAGATCCTTGATTATACTGACCTCTCTTCTGAGGCAGCAGGAAGTGTAGGCAATGTCAATGGGTGGGAGGCTGGTTTGTGTGACGGACTGGAGTTCATTCACAACACTTGGTAGTATCTTGCAGTCTTGAAGCCAGACCAAGCTGTGATATAACTGGAAAGAATGCTTTCAATGGTGCATATGTAGAAGTCAATAAGAGTTGTAGTGGACATACCAAATTTTCTTTGTCTCCAAAGAAAGTAGAGGAGCTGGTGAGCTTTCTTAACTATTGCATCCGCATGGGGGGATCAGGAAAGGTTGTTAGTGATCTGGGCACCTAAAAACATGAAGCTCTCAACCATTTCTACCTCGTCGCCATTGATGTAGACAGGGCCATGTCCCCCACCACGCTTTTTTGCAATCGATGATTATGTCCTTCATTTTGTTGATATTGAGGGAGACATTATAGTCATCACACCTGTTCATCAGATTATCTATCTCTTTCCTGTACTGTGCCTTGTCATTGTTTGAGATCTAACACACTATCGTGGTGTCATCAGCAAACTAAAAAATTGAGTTGGGAGGGAATTTGGCTGCACAGTCAGATGTGTATAAGGAGTATAATAAGGGGCTGAGGACACAGCCTTGCGGAGCACCGATGTTGCGGGTGGTCGTGGAGGAGGTGTTGTTGCCTGTCCTTACTGACTGTGGTCTGTGGGTTAGGAAATCTAAGATCTGGTTTCAGACGGAGGAGCCAAGCCCTGGGCAAAGTAGTTTGGAGATGAGTCTGACAGGAATAATGATGTTAAAGGCTGAGCTGTTACCTATGAATGAAGTGGATGAATTAATTGTGCGATTGGGTGTAAACGGGTATGATTTTGCTTGGATTACAGAAACGTGGCTGCAGGGTAACCAGGAGGGAGGGGAGCCCCTGAGACCTCCACGTTGGGATGGAGAGAGCTTTACTCAGGTTATGATAGTGTGAAATATGCCCCCTTGATTTTTTTCTGACAGAGTGCAGTAAGATCTGGTGAGAAAACCAACATGTTTATCTGGCGAGCAACACACCAGTTTTCTCGCTGGAAGCAATTTGGTAAGATTTAACCCCCATTGTTATGCTAGAAAATTTCAAATTAACTGCAATATTTTCTGTTACATTGTTAATAAAAATAACCACTTTTGAGTTTATGACCAGCAAAGTATGACATGAGCACTGATTGCTAATATAATATTCTTGGTGTCGTTGTGCTAAACCAGAATATTTAAAAAATCTGCTGAGCTGAAGAAAATGTTAATTCAGAAGCATCTGACAGAGCTTTCATCTTGGCATGAAGCCGACAAAAGTCATGATCACGAAACACTGCGTAGCTTTCTGTGATGATGTATGCTGTCTCATTAGCCTATCGCACAGTTAGAATTAACCCTTTATAATACCTAACTACCTTGGTTTTATTTCTGACACAAATTGTCGCAGATGAATTTTAGTACTTTGTATCAGATCAAAAATCAGCCCGAATTCCAATAATGGAAAAATTAGACACTCCTTCCTTTGTTTATCTTAATGCATGCCTTTCAAGATTGGTCTATTGGGTGGCAAGGAAGTGTTGCTGTGTCTCGGGATAGTAACAGTGCATCTAATTCACCAAAGTGTATTTAAATACTAGTGCTCAAGGAAGCTATAGATTTGGAACTGGATTGACAATGCAAGAGAATGGCAACTGGACGCAGGTCCCTCTGAGACAGCAGCTTCACTGAGATTAGAGTGATTTCAGTTTTCAAAGGCTTCAGAGAAATCTTCCCAGCACTTGTCACTCTGGGAGCAGCTTGCAGAGATAGCAGCTTTCGGAAATAAGTAGTTGACACAAGCAATATGTCATCATAAAAAATAGCCGTAGTTTGAATTTCAGGGATTATTGAAACATTTGTCAAATTTTACTTTGTGATCTAAAAAGTATCTGGCCATATAGTTTTCAGAGTCCATTTTTTTGGATATTTGCAGACTGGAATGTGATTTGTAAGAGTGAGTCTGGTATTATGGAGCCACATTATAGATCTATTGATGTAAGTCATTTTGAAATGTTTGCTGGCTGGGGGAGGGATGATGTGGAGATGGCAGCGTTGGACTGGGGTAAGCACAGTAAGAAGTCTCATAACACTAGGTTACAGTCTGGTTTATTTGGTAACACAAGCCACATGCTTTCAGAGCGCGGCTCCTTCATCAGTTGAGTGGGAGTTCTGTTCACAAACAGGGCATATAAAAACACAAACTCAATTTACAAAAATAATGGTTGGAATGCGAGTCTTTACAGGTAATCAAGTCTTAAAGGTACAGACAATGTGAGTGGAGAAAGGGTTAAGCACAGGATAAAGAGATGTGTATTGTCTCCAGCCAGGATAGTTAATGAGATTTTGCAAGCCTAAACAAGTCATGGGGGTTAAAGATAGTGTGACGTCATCCCAACATCCTGATTGAGGTTGTCCTCATGTGTGGAACTTGGCTATCAGTTTCTGCTCAGCTATTCTGCGTTGCCATATGTCATGAAGGCCGGCTTGGTGAACGCTTACCCGAAGTTCAGAGGCTGATTGCCTGTGACTGCTGAAATGTTTCCCACTCTCCCAGGAAGAGAATGCTCCTGTCTGCTCATTGTCAAGTGGTGTTCATTCATCCACTGTCGTAGCGTCTGCATGGTCTCCCCAATTACCATGCCTCGGGACGTCCTTTCCTGCAGAGTATCATGTAGGCAACGGTGGCCGAGTTGCAACAGTATGTACCGTGTACCTGGGGGATGGTGTTCTTACGTAAGATGATGGCACCGATGATCCTACATGTCTTGCAGAGGCTGCTGTGGCAGGATTATGTGGTGTCATGGTCACTGTTCTCCTGAAGGCTGCATAGTTTGCTGTTTGAGGTTGTGCGGTTGTCTGAGGACAAGAATTGGGGGTGTGGGAATGGCCTTAGTGAGATGTTCATCTCCATCGATGATATGTTGAAGGGTCCGGAGAAGATGTTGTGGCTTCTCCGCTCCAGGGAAGTACTGGATGACGAAGGGTATTCTGTCCACCGTGTCCCATGTTTGTCTTCTGAGGAAGCCAGTGCAGTTTTTCGCTATGGCATGTTGGAACTGTTGATTGATGAGTCGAGCGCCATATCCTGTTCTTCTGAGGGCATCGTTCAGCGCCTGACCACGACACCACATAATCCTGCCACAGCAACCTCTGCAAGACATGCAGGATCATTGATGCCATCATCTTACGTAAGAACACCATCCACCAGGTACACGGTACATACTCTTGCAACTCGGCCAACATTGCCTACATGATACTCTGCAGGAAAGGATGTCCCAAGGCATGTGTGTCCAAGAATGCAACTGATCCCAGAGAGCAGTCCATAGTGAGTCTGATGATGGGGTGGAATTTGTTGATGTCATCATATAGTTGTTTCAGTGATTGTTCACCATGAATCCAAAGCCTTCTCCAAAGTCTTCAACATGTCGTCAATGGAGATGAACATCTTGCCAAGGCCATTCCCACACTCCCATTTCTTGCCTTCAAATAACTGCACAACCTCAAACAGACCATTGTCCGCAGCAAACTACCCAGCCTTCAGGAGAACAGTGACCACAATACCACACAACCCTGTCACAGCAACCTCTGCAAGATGTGCCAGGTCATCAACATGGATGCCATCATCTCACGTGAGAACACCATCCACCAGGAATATGGTACATACTGTTGCAACTTGGCCAATGTTGTCTACCTGATACACTGCAGGAAAGGATGTCCTGAGGCATGGTACATTGGAGAGACCATGCAGACGCAACGACAATGGATGAATGAATGCCGCTCGACAATCACCAGACAGGAATGTTCTCTTCCAGGTGGGGAGCACTTCAGCAATCACAGGCTTTTGGCCTTTGATCTTTGGGTAAGCGTTCTCCAAGGCAGCCTTCATGACATATGACAACGCAGAATCGCTGAGCAGAAATTGATGGCCAAGTTCCACACATATGAGGATGGCCTCAGCTGGGAATTTGGGTTCATGTCACACTACCTGTAAACCCCATGACTTGCCTGGGCTTGCAGAATCTCACTAACCAACCTGGCTGGAGACAATACACATCTCTTCAACCTGTGCTCAACCCTCTCTCCTCTCACATTGTCTGTACCTTTAAGACTTGATTAGCTGTAAAGACTCGCATTCCAACCATTATTTTGTAAATTGAGTTTGTGTCTTTATATACCCTGTTTGTGAACACAACTCCCCCTCACCTGATGAAGGAGCAGTGCTTGCGGCTTGTGTTACTAAATAAACCTGTTGACCTTTAACCTGGTGTTGTGAGACTTCTTACTCGGGGCGGGATGCTCAGGTGAGAACTTTATGCAGCTTAAAAACTTTTATTTGCTGAAAACATATAGCTGTAAGGTGTTGCCTTCCGTCCTTGGCTGCAGAAGGTTCTCTTGCTTTCTCCTTTCTGTACACTAGCTAATAGGTGTGTGTCTTGAGTGGTTCCCTTCACCTTCTTTATTATCAGCTGTTAACAGCCATTATGGCATTGCAGTAAAATGAACGTGGCACAATGATTCTGAATCTTTTAGGTCCCTCAATTTAATGCTTACCCCCAGAGAGTCTCCCCCATTGCAGTGTCAAACCATGCGATAATTTTATGACACCCAGTGGGAAGGGGAGAAATCTGCTCAAAACATGTGCTGATTGGGAAGAGGTAGCTGTGGAAGTCTGCAGCATGGGACTGGTGAAGCAAATCTGCTCCCAATGGCAGAAGAGGCTCAATGATTTCATAGGGTGGCTAGGACGAGTAAACCCTCTATGTGTAATCTTGTGCCTGTATACAGGATGCTATCACAAATGCACGTAGAATGTGAGACCAGCTGGAGCTCCAAGGCAGCAAAGACATTTGCTGTTAGTACTGATCTTGGTGTGCACTTGCAGGGTGCAGCTGCAGGGTGGGGTGTTGCCAGATGCGGGATTTGCACAGTATCCAGGCTGCCAAGCACCCTGCTAAAAGTACATTGTCAACATGCCATCAAATAAGCTGACAGTGCTGATGATAAGAATGTTGCACATTTTTCCAGAAGTATGCCCACAATACCCGACAGCAATGCTGGACTGTAGGGCTGTGCCAAACCTTGTGCGGTTTACTCTATCTGGGGAGGAGGTTATGATGCTGTTTGAGTGATAGTGATCCAGGACCACTGGTAGACGCAAGATTAGAAGAAGGCGTCATTCAGCCTAGCAAGATGGCAAATGGCAAAATCCATTACTGCTTGTCTTGTCTGAAAGAGCTGTAATTCCCTGCCCTTCAACTGTGTGCAGTTCTGGTTGCCTCACTACAGTAAGGATGTGGAAGCTATTGAGACGGTGCAGAGGAGACTTACAAGGATGTTGCCTGGATTGGGTGGCATGCCTTATGAGGATAGGTTGAGGGAGCTGGGTCTTTTCTCCCTGGAGAGACAAAGATTGCGAGGCGACCTGATAGAGGTTTATAAGATGTTGAGAGGTATAGATCGGGTGAATTCTCAGAGGCTTTTTCCCAGGGCTGAAATGGTCACTACGAGAGGACACAGATTTAGGGTGCTGGGGAGCAGGTACAGAGGAGATGTCAGGGGTAAGCTTTTCATTCAGAGGGTGGTGAGTGAGTGGAATCGGCTGCCATCGGTGGTGGTGGAGGTGAGCTCGCTGGGGTCTTTTAAGAGACTTCTGGATGAGTAAGTGGGATTAAATGGGATTGAGGGTTATAGATAAGCCTGGTAGGTATGGATGTGATCGGTGTAACTTGTGGGCCAAAGGACCTGTTTGTGCTGTAGTGTTCTATGTTCAAAACAGCATCAATGAAGGTCTTGAAGCAGTGGTGTTCAGCAGGCTGTGTTATGCCACTGAGGTTTCCACATGCTGCCTGAAAGGAGCCTGTTGTAAAGAGGTTGAGCAAACACTAACCTTCAGAGGCACAGTAGAGGCATTGGGTGCCCACCAGCAGAACAGGAGAAGATCTCCCCTTTGAGCATGTCGCACAGTAATGAAACTGTGGCTCTTGGAGTGCTGAATCTTCTCTTGCATTTTGTCTCTGCCATCTGCAGATAGTAAGAAGTCTCACAGCGCCAGGTTAAAATCCAGCAAGTTTATCTGATAGTAAACCCTCAAGCTTTTGGAATGCTGTTCCTTTGTCAGGTGAATGGAGAGTTCTGTTCACAAGTGAACAGAAGTGTTCGCTGAAAGGAAAGGAACAGTCTTGCCTGGTGATTGTCGAGTGGTGTTCATTCAGGCATTCGGCCTCTGATCTTCGGGTAAGCGTTCTCCAAGACGGCCTTCACGACACATGATAGCGTGGAGTCGCTGAGCAGAGACTGATAGCCAAGTTTCACACACATGTGGATGGCCTCAACTGGGATCTTGGGTTCATGTCACACTATCTGTAACCCCCATGAATTGCCTGAACTTGCAACATCTCACTTACTGCCCTGTCTGGAGACAATACACATCTCTTTAACCTATGCTTTATGCTATCTCCGCTCTCATTGTCTGCAACTTTAAGGCTTGAATAGCAGATTAGCTGTAAAGACTCGCATTCTAATCACACTCTATAAACTGTGAGTGCCTTTATATGGCCTGTTTGTGAACAGAACTCTCCACTCACCTGACGAAGGAACAGCGTTGCAAAAGCTTGTGGGTTTACTATCAAACAAACTTATTGGACTTTAACCTGGTGTTGTGAAACTTCTTACTGTGTTTACTCCAGTTCAACACTGGCATCTTCACATTTGCAGATAGCTCAGTCTTTGTCTGCAGACTTGAAGGGCAGCTGCAAGAGCCCTTTTATGCTTCCACTGAGGATGTATGATGATTTCATTGCCCTCTGGCACCTTTCTGCACCATCAGTGCATCCTGGACCTCCCGCTCTGCCTTCTTCTTCTCACCCTCCTCCCCATCCCCGGCTCGCTGGAGGTTGTGACTCCCACTGAGACCACAGTGCCCGTTTTTGCCGTTACCAGGGGTAATGGACAAAGACTAAATGGAGCACTCACTCAGCAGGAGGAAAAGGCCTCTGGTTAATAAGTTTTAAATGGAAACTCTGCTTCCTGAATGAAGCACTCCCAGCAGTAACAGAACTCAACCCTGCTGAGATGAAACTCAAAGTTCAATTGAACCTTTCAAAACCAACCTAACAAACTGCCTCATAAAAAGTCAGCTTCTGCTGGCAAGACAACAACTCAGAATTTTCCCCTTTCCACTCTTGTGGGAATATGATGGCAAGTCAGCTTTCCAGCTGATCCATGTTGTGAATTCTATTTACATGCAATGTTTTATCGGGAATACTCATTAAAATACAACTTGTCAGAATCATCTACCCTGTCACTTAACATGCCATATCACCAGGAAATTAGACTGGTTTATATCATGACCAGATATAAGTGGTGTGCACTGTCCAATCTTACTTCTCTTGTGCCTTTAAGGTCCGTGCAACATTCAAAGCCTATTCGCACCAGTGCCACTTCAGTCCCTCACTGATGTCTGTGTTCGCCCACCTTGATGGTGTTTATAATAGGGCTGCTTAAGCTGGTTGCCTCCGGTGTTGAGCTGAGCTTCTCACTCATGGTTGCCTGGCTATTCCAGCAGGACAATATTGTGTGCTGCATGTCTCCAGCTAAAACAAAGATCAGCATGGTGGCCAGAATGGTGGGGGGGGTAGATGCCAGCAATATGTGGGTGATGGGGATTTGATATTGTTGGGGTGGAGAGTGGAGGGGGGGCGGGCAAGGGGGTTTGTGCATGTGGCAGTACTGATGAGGAGACAATGGCTGACAGAGAAAAAGATTTGGGTTGGGGAAGCTGGAGCCCACCACAGAACAGTAGAATGCAGGCATAGAAGGGGTGGGTGGTATTTTATTTGCCTTAAGGAGAGTAAATGCATACAGACTCCAGTGTACAAAAGGATGCGTGCTTAGTGTGGCACAAGAAGGAAGGTTTGCACAGAGACTCATGAGTATGGTGAGTGGTGGAGTCTTGCACTCAAGGGGTGGGTTGCACAAAGACTGTGGGGGAAGGAAAATGATCTTGTGGTCATTCATTGAGGGGCCAGAGAGCTGAGTGACAGACAATTGTAACATCTTGACTGATTCCAAAAGGTTGTGGTGAGAAATTAAAGGCAGCCCTGATGCTCTGACTACATGAGCTGCATTGCAATGTCCAACTGGCATCTGGAGTTTGCTGTTTTATGTATGTCGGACCAGGGGGTTGATTTGGAAGTAGTTTTGGAATGATGTTCATGTCTTCATCCCAGGCCACTTCCCACTGAGAAAAAACATAAAGTCAATGCCTAGGCCATAATTTTAAAGGAAGATTTATGTAATGTCAATCTTAAGATTTTTCTTTGCTAGTCTTGTCTGTCACCAAGTGAACTAGCATCACATGGTGAGGTTATGTTATTCATGAAAACCTACAAAGACTTGAGTGTACTGAGAATTTAGCCACTGACAGTTTTAGCTTGAATATGTAACCTGCTGGAGAACAGGTGTGATAATATGCCATGAAATACCAATGCAGCTATATGAGGACTTGAAATGGGTCATCAGTAAATGTGTAACTGAGTCACTAGTGTGGTTTTATGGCCTCGTTCGGGCGAGACCGGGAAATCTTGCCCAAGGTCAATGGGCATTTCCTTTGTCCACCTCTCACCTACTCCAATTTAATGGTGGGCAGAACAGAATTCTGGCAATAGTCATAGAGATATACAGCATGGAAACAGACCCTTCGGCCCAACTCATCCATGCTGACTAGTTTTCTTAAACTGAACTTATCCCATTTGCCTACATTAGGCACATATTTCTATAAAGATTTCCTCTCCATATATCTGTTCAAATGTCTTTTGTAATTATACCCACCTCTATTGCTTCCTCCAGCAGCTCATTCCACACCTTCTGTGTGAAAAGATGCCTTCAACACCCTGTGATGCCACTTTCAAGGTAGTATACACCTGCTCCCCTAGGTCTCGCTGTTTGACAACATTCCCCAGAGCCCCACAATTAATTGTGTATGCCCTGCTTTGGTTTGTCTTATACCTTACATTTATCTGAATTAAAGTCTGCTGACAAGTTGATAGATAACCTGTAGTCAACATATATAAGCATTTGAAATTGTGGGAGTGGAGGAGTCTTCTGTTCTACTGAAATAAAACAAAATCAAACTTTTATCCAGACTTGAAACCCTGGATAAATCTCATTGCTTTCATATGTCTACTGGGTGACAAGGAGACACAAGGTCAATGAAATGCTCCAGTTACAGAAATTCCCAACTTTGGCTTCTGCTTTTGGACATATCTCATCCTGTCATTCACATCGTAAGGAGCAGAGGAAATTCTGCATCTCAAGAACGTGTAGGATCCTGCACAGGGGGCTGAGACCCAGCATCGTCTGGTCTTGGCCTAATTGGAGCCCTTCTGGTGAAAAACACAAGTGTGTAGAAGTATAATGACTTCAATGAGGCCCATGAGGTTGGAGGATGAACTCTCTGAGTG
This sequence comes from Carcharhinus amblyrhynchos, assembly GCF_965287045.1. Classification (NCBI taxonomy): domain Eukaryota; kingdom Metazoa; phylum Chordata; class Chondrichthyes; order Carcharhiniformes; family Carcharhinidae; genus Carcharhinus; species Carcharhinus amblyrhynchos. The sequence continues at coordinate 92,577,494 of NC_137324.1, read as the reverse complement.
AAGGTCAGAATTGCCTGCCTAATTAGGCAGCCTCACCTGTATATAAAACTGGGAATGTCAGATCTTCTGGCATTCTGTGGTCCTACTGTGTACTTGAAGCACTCCAGGAGTGAAATAGAGTTTATAAGTAAAAACAAAGAAAAGTAGAGCACAGGGACAAGCCCTTCAACTCTCCAAGCCTGTGCTGATCATAATGCCCTAACTAAACTAAAAAGAATAAGTAGAGGGAATCTGGTGAAGGGGCACTGGTCTCTGAGGAGTTATTTCAAAAAGGACCATGAATTTTTGACCCCATTAAGTCCAAATAAAAGAAAAGTTTAATGGACGCTTTGCTACTGAATCAATTCCTATGGTGGGTATGCAGTTGGCTATATTACAAGTACATCTGCCTCAAGCATATTTTCTATATTGTTTCATTTCATGTTGAGTTATCCAAAATAGAGTTAATTTGTTAGTGCTCATGAGTGTTCCAAATATTGGATATCAAGAATTAATTTATCTCAGAATCTCTAACCCCAAAATTGATAAACCTTCTTCCAATAAAATAGGATTTAATTTATCATTGTTGCATGTATTAGTACAGAGTGGAAAGTATTGTTTCTTGCATTTTATACAGACAAAGCATACCATTCATAGAGAAGGAAAGGCGAGAGTGCAGAATGTAGTGTTACAGTCATAGCTAGTTGAGGAGGAAGATCAACTTAGAACAAGGTAGGTCCATTCAAAAGTCTGATGTAGCAGGGAAGAAACTGTTCTGTTGGTACATGACCTCAGAGTTTTGTATCTTTTTCCCAACAGAAGAAGAGAGTGCATGGGATCCTAAATTATGTGGCTGCTTTTCTGAGGCAGCAGGAAGAATAGACAGTGTCAATGGATGGGAGACTAGTCTGCGTGACAGACTGGGCTTCATTCACGACCCTTTGTAGTTTCTTACAGTCTTGGGCAGAGCAGGGGCCATACCAAGCTGTGATAAAACCAAAAAGAATGCTTTCTATAATGTATCTGTAAGTCAAATCTTGATGAGAATCGTAGGGGATATGCCAAATTTCCTTAGTCTCCTGAGAAAGTGGAGGCATTGATGGGCTTTCTTAACTATAGTCAGCATGGAGGGACCAGGACAAGTTGCTGGTGATCTGGACACCTAAAAACTTGAGGCTCACTACCATTTCTACTTGTCCCCATTGATGTAGACAGGGGTGGCATGTTCCCCACTACACATCCTGAAGTCAATGACCATCTTCATTTTTAACATTGAGGGAGAGATTATTGCTGTCGACCAATTCACCAGATTCTCTATCTCATTCCTATACTCTGTCTCATCATTGTTTGAGATCTAACCCATTATATTGGTGTCATCAGCAAACTTGAAAATTGCGTTGGAAGGAAATTTAGCTGCACAGTTATAGGTGTATGAGGAGTATAGTGAGGGGCTGAGAACACAACCTCATGGGGCATCGGTATTGAGGATACTTCAGTGGTTAAAATACAGGGTGATAATTAGTTTATCACACACCTCCTTTCTATGCTCCACAAGAAAACCTTTGATTTCTTCTGCTCCTGGGTAACCACTCCTCTATGTCTTAACCACTCATATTAGTGTTGGGGATGTTGTCCTGGGCTCCACAGAGGGTATGTTGCTTGGGAATCACTTATTGTTTCCTGTTAGAGATCATTATCGATCTTGGGAATGAAGCTCCTGATCTAAAATGTCTGTGGATCTCACACAGTGCAGCAATGCAAGCGTGCTGTTCATCCCAGATCTGTACATCTCCAATTTAAATGGAACATATAATATGAAAAGCTTGCTGAGACCATGTATGCAGTGGTTTTCTTGAAAAGGGTACATTAAGACTTAATGACATAATTCACTTTGATTGTATAACTGTCATGCTGTTGGATATTTTGCTATTGATTTTACTTTCCTATATTTTCGCTATCGATAAGTCTGATCAAAGAGTTTAATCCGTATGCAGTAGTCTAGTTGTGCGTTGATTTCCCATCTTATGAGGTGACTTAAAAGCACGATAGCCTCTTACTGATTCACCAGTAAATGAATCATCATAATTAATCGTAATTTTTAGACGTCAGCTGTGCTAATTTGTAGAATGCAGGGAATAAAGAGATAGATATCCATTAAGAAGGATCTCACTCTGTTTTGGGGAATTGCAGTTGGACCATGTACATAAAGAAGATATTGGAGGAAAACCTAAAAAATTGCCACCCTAGGTTAAAAATTATTTTAAATTGACAAATGGATAGATTGCAGGACAAAGAGTATAAAACCACGTTTAAACACTGAGATGCACTTCTGCAGTTGAGCAATCTTATTTATAAGTAAATGAGCATCTTTAAAGGTAAAATTTAGGAAATATTTCCATGGTCCAAAAGTGTGAAATTCAGTGTTGTGCTTGGAGTCTTTTCTATTAGAGCAGAGTGACACCCCATTATTCCATTAAGATTGATTATGTTAGAAGCTTTAGTAAGTCTTTTGCAAGCAGGCAATTACTTTTTATTGGTTCCTTTGAAACAATGGATTTGTATATCAGAATATGTGGGCTTACTAGAAAAAATCAGGCATTTAATATTTGAGCAGACATTTACAGTAATTCTCATTGATATATACTAACTGACATTTTCCCAGTAGGTTTCAAATATGTTATTGATCTCCTGGCAGGTAGTCTATGAATTGAAGTCTCCAAGTGAGTTCAGAATTCTCATACTAAATTCTGGTCAGGTAATGGCACTGGACAATTTTTAAAATAAATTGCATCTGGAAAAAAAACATGGAAAAACAGCAACAAATTGACTAGTAATCGATTATCATATAGTTACAACTCATTAAATTTTACAAACCATCAAGGATTTTTAGAGAATGTAATGATGCATATTGCTGTATTGAATTGGAAAGCTTACATTGGCTTTCCTAGGCAAAACCAGTGAGACTTTTCAGAGCTCACAGCTCTTTAATTCATGAGTGTGATGTTAAAGGCTGTCTGTTTAGTAATTTACAGCTTTAATAACAAATAGCATTAAAACATATATACCAACTCCAGCACAATGGTAGATTGCTTCTGTGGTCCACATCACTGGATTAACTGCGATATAAATACAAATCAAATAATAGTGTTGTTTTGGCTTTGAGAAGGAAACAATCTTGGAAACCTGCCACCTAAAGCCTCTACTAATCTGAAATGTCATGTGAAATGATAGCCTATTCATTTCAAATCATTCTTTGTGTAAACATGAATTAGATATGAGTGTAGTTTTTGAGCGATGAAATGTACTGCCAGCAAATACATATGGATAACATGTCTTTATTCAGAAATGCATTGTTTAGGCAAGAGGTAAATGTTGGATTCAAAATCTGGCTCCTTAACACTTAGCTTTTTAGTGCTACTTATGTTGTTTTGCCTCCACAGTAGTGTCACAAAACACAGGTGTATTTCTGGTGTTAGCCACACTGGGTGCATTTTTGATGATGGTGTTAGCATACGCAGTGGGAGCAACTGCTAGAAGAATGCAGATTATACTGCTTCAGACATCAATCACTGTGTAATGCTGATTTAATTCCAGCACTCCCATTTTGGAGTTCAACACTCAAGTTAATGCCATCTCTTAAACATGCACAGCTGAACATGTGTTCAGCAGCAGGATGAATCCCCAACAACACTACTTAAAGGTGTCAACTGCTCACAGATTAATTGCTGATTGATTTCTACTGGCTCTTACTATGATCGTGGAAAATGTTGGTGGTTTCCAGAGTTGCTTAAAGTTGCTGAGTTTCACATTGTTGTGGCAAGTGGTGTCAGAATCAGTCCTGTAATACAGAGATGAGAAAGAATTTCTTCAGCCAGGGAATGGCGAATCTGTGAAACTCTTTGCCACAGAAGGCTGTGGAAGCCAGGTCATTGAGTGTCGTTAAAACAGAGGTAGAAAGGTTCTTGATTGATAAAGGGGTCGGGGTTATGGGGAAAAGGCAGGAGAATGGGGATGAGAAAAATATCAGCCATGATTGAATGGGCCAAGTGGCCTAATTCTGCTCCTATGTCTTCTTGTCTTCTGATCTTATGGCCTTTGATTCAAGTATTTAGCTGAAACCACTTGCTCCCAGTCACTCTCAACCCCATCTGCATCCCATCCAGCAAGGGAATAGAAAAATAATTCTACTCTTTCAGTGTCCAACTGGTTTCTGATCACATACAACATATACAGTTAAATGCCCAGTAACCTGATGGCAGTCTTTGTTTTGTGTTAGTTCACTATAACATCTGCATTTCAACCTCCACAATAAATCAAAGGGTGTCTCCTGGGTGACAAGAACTTCATGGCTGGTGCCTCCTGTATACAACTCATGCACTCATGGGTGGTATGTAATACAGCTAAATACTGTCACACAAAATGTGATCAAGGGAACTATTGGGGAACTTAAATAATGCTTTGATTGTTTGGTCCACTCCAGAGGAGCCCTGCAGCATTTGACAGAACATGAGCCTGAATTTTCTGTGGCAATACAACATTGCTATCATGAGGACACAGTTCTTGCCACCAGCTATATGAAAATCAATTGAGGAGGAGAAAGTGGAAGAGAAGGGGCAATCAACATCACTCTCTTTGTCTAGGCTGTTCCTGATCAGCTCATCTGTCTGCAATTCTCCACATTCACCTACACCTACACCTTAATTCCCACATTCTTAAGGAGAGGGTGAACAGCCAGAGGTTGTAGTTCACATTAACACTGACAGCAGAGGTAGAAAGCTGGATGAAATCGTGATTTTCTTAAGAAGTTGAGAAAGACATTTAAAAACAGGATCTCAGAGGTAGTAATCTCTAGATTACTACCAGTGCCATGGGCTAGTGAGCGTAGACATAGGAGGTTAGAGCTGTATGGCTGGAGAGATGGTGTAGGAGAGAGAGATTCAGATTCATGGAGCATTGGAACAGGTTCTAGAAGAGGTAGGACCTGTACAAGCCAGATGTTTTGCACTTCAAAGGGGCCACAACCAATATCCTCATTGATTTGAGTTGATTTATTAATGTCATATGTATTAACATACAGTGAAAAGTATTGTTTCTTGTGCGCTAGACAGACAAAATATACTGTTCATAGAAAAGGAAACAAGAGAGTGAAGAATGTAGTGTTACAGTCTTAGCTAGAGTGTAGACAAAGATCAACTTAATGTAAGGTAAGCCCATTCAAAAGTCTAACAGCAGCAGGGAAGAAACTGTTCTTGAGTCAGTTGGTATGTGACCTTAGACTTTTGCATCTTTTTACCGACGGAAAAAGGTGGAAGACAGAATGTCTGGGGTGTGTGGAGTCCTTAATTATGCTGGCTGCTTTATGGAGGCAGTGTGAATTGTAAACAGAGTCAATGCATGAGAGTGTGGTTTGCTGGATTGGGCTACTTTCACAACCTTTTGTAGTTTCTTGTAGTCTTGGGCAGAGCAGGAACCATACCAAGCTGTGATACAACCAGAAAGAATGCTGTCTATGGTGCATTTGTAAAAGTTGCTGAGAGTCATCACTGACAAGCCAAATTTCCTTTGTCTTCTGAGAAAATACCATAGTCGTTGAGAGATTTATTAGTGTTTAGGTAGATTTAAACTAGTTTGGCAGGGGTAGAAGCCTGAGGGTAGACCCTGATGGAGCAAAATCAGAAATAGTAATGGAAGGTAGAAAATCAGGGAGTGAGACTGGAAAGAAACAAAAGATAGAAAATAAAAAAAAGAGTTTGGTAGTGCATATGCTTCAATGCATGCAGAAAAATAATATCAATATTTTCAGGTATGCTAGTTGTCAATTACAGTCACTTAAATTAGCAGGCATCATGAAATTTGAGCATTGCTTACATCAGGAGTAACAGAAGTGGGTTAATTTTGATCTCCATGCCTGCATTCAAGAGTTACTGAATTTCACAGTAAAATTCTGAGTGGCACTAGACATCCATAGAATTTGTATGATCCTTTGCATATTACCCAAATGGATAAGCCTTAAAGTATCACTTGCATTTAAAAAAAAATCTGTTTGAATGGTACATATTTTGAAATACATTTGAAGCTGTCATAGTGTGAGGGATTCAGGTAAGTTAATAAGCTATAAAAAGATATTTTTTCTGCTCATGATATATATTTTGCAGAAAGGTTACTTATGGTCACATAGTTTGACTACAAAGAGCAAATCTTTCCCCGGAGAGGGCAAAATGTGATTTGTTTAACAATTTAACCTGAACTCCTGTCATCTCCTGTTACATTTGGAGTGGAGATAAGCCTGTTAATACAATACAAAGATTAAAAAAAAAACGTTTAAAACATTTGCAAGGCTCTCGTGACTGAATCAGGTGTTTTAGGCTGTCATGATATTACACCACTTGATTCATCCTGTCGTGCTATTACAATGTGATTCATAATGCAATCTGTTTGGTTATATTCACAGCACGGCATATAGTTATTGAACATTCCTTGTAATAATATTTTAAGAACTTGTTCATATCTATATGAATAGTGGATGGTCCTGCTTTATATGGAATTCTTTATACAACAAGCATCAGAGGTCTGGGTGAAATGTTCAGAAAGGTTCACTTTAAATGCTGTACCATTTTCCACTGGGAAAACAAACTTTCAGTGAAATTGATTTAAATTTAAGACAGAAAGAGCCTCCTTTCACTGGAGTTCAGACAAATGAGGGGGGATTTTGTAGAGACTTATTAAATTCTAACAGAACTATACAGGCTAAATGCAGAGTGGATGTACCTGATGGCGGGGGAGTCCAGAACCAGGGGTCGCAGTTTGAGGATTTGGGTGAAGAGACATTTCTTCACCAAAAGAGTGGTGAGCCTCTGGAATTCATTACCACAGGAAGTAGCTGATGCCAATGTATTGAATGTATTCAAGAGACGGCTAAATATAAAACTTGTGGTGAATAGGATCAAAGGTTATGGGGAGAAGGCAGGATTAGGCTATTGAGTTGGATGATCAGCCATGATTGTGATGAATGGCAGAGCAGGTCTGAAGGACCAAATGGCCTCCTCCTGCTCCTATCTTCTATGCTTCTTTGTTTCTATTAACAAAGTGTGAATCATATTTGGTTCCTTCTTACAAGTTCCCGATACGTGCATTGCCTTGGAAATTTGGCTGTGTAGCACCATGTTCTCAGGCACTGAACCATCTAGTATGTGTCAATGTGTCAAGCAGGAAGAAGCACACCTTTTCAACCAAAAGCACACCATATGTCATCCTGATGAAGGTGTGATCATGGCAGGCGTGCACACCATCAAAATTTTCAGTGCAAAATGATTTATTTAAATTAGGGTCATTTGTCTTGTGTCACTTTTCAATTTAGAACACTATTGTGCTTGTCAGCATGTGCATAAATTTCTGAGCCATTGTCCTTTTATCAAAACCTATTGTGTTCTTAATCAGGTAGAAGACCTGATAGGTCTCACCTATAGGTGAGAAAATTTTTAATTTCCTACCATATAAATGTTACACTATTCGCTCAAGCCTGAGAAATTTTTTTAAAAAATATTTACGCAAATCACAATAAATAACATGTAGTAAATCATACTAGACTAACAGAAGTTTCTCCTGTGATTTATGGACCTACAAGGGCAGTAAACCTACATTTTCTGTATATTCACCTCTATAGCTGTTTCTCATAAATCATGTTCAGTTCTATAAGAACTGGGGCAAGCATCCAAGCCATTGACCGGTTTGGATAAATTATGCTGCGTCTAGCATTTGTGAAAAGTATTAAACCCAGGAAGAGCCAATTAACATTCTGCAAAACAGATTAAACACTACAGGTTTATGAAGCATCGAATGTAACATCATGTTAGGAGTCCAACACATATCACACAACAATAGGTGATTCCAGATCCTTTATTTTGTGAAGTAGAGAATACCTAAGTCTGGTTATGGCTGAAATTGCTTGTTTATTTGAATAGAGTTTTGAATGCCTCTTCCCGAATCAATGTGCTAAATAATCATGGTCACATTGTGCCTTATATTTATGTTGTTGATGGGAATACTTTTTATGTGGAAATGAGTATGAAATCATTAAATAACATTTATTGCACATAAATCCAATAACATTACATAGCGCACCTGACCTAATAATTCATCAGTGCTGGGTATCTTCTTTCTTAATGGTAAAAGACATGATTTCTTTGCTGTAGGAATAGAACAGCTAAACCTCTAAACCACACACACGGATAAACTGTACAGATACTGAGGGGTTAACTGTGAAACGCAGAGGTGTGAGCTAACTGAAACCCTGGCTTATCAAGAGACTGAGGCTGGAACTTTCCGGCTGTTCAAGTTGGCAGGATCTCCCGGTCCCGCTGATGGCATACACTTTTCACGGCCATCCCGGTGGTGTGGAGTGGATTCAATGGGAAATCCCATTGATAGTGGTGAGACCAGAAGAAACAGCTGTCGGCCAACGGAGGCAGGCCATCTTCTGCCACCAAGAAACATGCCACAGGGAGGCTATTTCACTCCGCGAGAGCCATTATCATGGCCAATGGCACAGGGAAACTACCATTACTTAACACCATTAGTTCCTGCCAAGAATAAAAGGAACATTCTCAACACAGTCAACCTTGGAGTTTCCAATAAAAAGAGTATATTTTTTCTGTTGTGTAAACAGCAGTAGAATTGACTGTCTATGTAGTCCTATCTAGACCAGGGCATATAATAAACCAAGATAAAGAGGTGCTAGGTACTGAACAACTCAAGGAAATGGTAACAGGATCTGTGCCTGCGACAGTGTAATATGAATCATCATAAAAGATGAGAAAGTGGGCAATGCAGTCAGGAAAAGAAGGATGGAGGCCAGTAATCTTCAAATGATCCAGGCCTACAATCAACACTGGGAATGACTAACTGTAAGATTGCAAATTTCAGCCAAATAGAGGGATTTGTATTGTTTACTATTTTATAAATTTCAGTCAACCTGTAGGGGGGGTTTGAACTTTGAGGTACTGTTGTTTAATTCTGGTCAAATCACAGAAGGATTTGGTACTCTGGGTTGTGTGATTTTAATAAATAGAACAAACCTAAGGTTGCCCCAAACCCTATGTCACGTGCATTTGTTCTTATAATTCCGGGAGTCCAGGAAATATTGCAAGGGGATGGGAGTGGAATCTCTTACATTCTAAATTTAAAATATCAAAATGTTTTATGGATGTTTCAGGTTTTTTTGCATACACTGGTTGTGGCAAACCTCTCATGCCAGATATGTATGTGCATTTGTTCACGTCTTCAATTGGCCAGTTGACCCACATAAACCAGAGGGTTCCAGCTATTATTTTTGATCACGTAAGTTAACTTCACCCAATTAAGATGGCAGCAGGCTTACAACAAACATTCTCTGTACATTGGATTTCCACCCATAATTGTTATCAAATGACTTACTTGTATAGACATTGGGTAAAGACAGTATATGGTTTTATTATAGCACCTTAATGGTCAAATATTTATCAGTGATTGGTGTCCGGCGTCTCACATAATTGTGACTTAAGAACAAGAAAATGTCAGAATCAGAAGAGGCAAATGATCTGTCAATAATTATATTTCATACTTTTTAGTGCTTCTGTTCTGAAGATCTTGATTCATTCCAGGCACAATCCTGTGGGTGTTGGCAACCCTTTGGAAGCCTTGTCCAAGTGAACATTCATCATGGGTGAACTAGGCAATACATATTTTTTAAATATATTCTTGTACAAGAAGTGCATGTCACTGGTTAGGCTAGCATCTCTTGCTCAGTCCGAATTGCCCTTCAGAAGGTACTGGTGAATTGTCTTCTTGAAGCACTGAAGTCAGGCAACATGGTAGCAAAGTGGTTGACACTGCTGCTTCACAGTGCCGGGGACCTGGGTTCAATTCCCAGCTTGGATCACGTATGGAGTTTGTATGTTCTCCCTGTGTTTGCATGTGTTTCCTCCGGGCGCTCTGGGTTTCTTCCCACATTCTGAAAGATGTGCTGGTTAGGTGCATTGACCCGAGTAGGTGCTGGACTGTGGTGACTAGGGGAATTTCACAGTAATTTCATTGCAGTGTTAATGAAGGCCTTACTTGTGACTAATATAAGTGCACCCACGGTGCTGTTAGAGAGGTAGATCCAGGATTTTAACCTAGTAATAGTGAAGGAATGGCAATATAGGTCCTAGTCAGGGGGTGTTGACTTGGAGAGGAGCTTGCTGTTGGTGGCATTCTCATATATTTGCTGTCCTTGTCCTTCTAACTGGTAGAGACTGTGGGTATGGAAGGTGGTATTGAAGGAATGTTGGAGAGTTGCTGCAGTGAGTGCATCTTGTCGATGGTTTGCATTGTTGCACCTGTGGTAGAGGCACTGAATGTTTAAACTGTTGAATGGGGTGCCAATCAAATGGGTTGCTTTATCCTGGATGGTCTTGAGGACTGTTGGTGTTGCCCTCTTCCAGACAATAGTGGAGTATTCCATAGTTTTCCATCATAGTCCTGTCTTGTGCCTTGTAGATGATGGGTAGAGTTTGGGTGTTCTAGGGGTGAATTACCCACCACAGAATTCCTTTCTTCTGACTTGCTCTTGAAGCTATAGTTCACTTAGTCCAATTCACTTTCTTATTAATATAAATCCCAAGATGTTGATAGCGAGCCATTCAGCAATGACTGCCATTGAATGTCATGGGGTGATGGTTGGATTCTCTCTTGTTGGAGGTGGAGATTGCCTGGCACTTGTGTGGCACAAATGTTACTCCCACTTATCAGTCCATGCCTGAATGTTATCTAGGTCTTGTTGCACATGAACACTGTTTCAGTATTTGAGGAGGTCTGAAGCATACTACATAAGGACATTAAAGCTGAGCTATTCTCACTTGACATCCACGCCAGTGATTTTGAGTAACAGTTGCTGAATAGTGATTAGAAATTGGAAGACTGCTTGTTTGCTCTTGATCCTGGTGCCAAGTCAATAAGGAACATTCAGTGTTCAAAATTGCCTTGATACCAATCAGGAATCAAATTGAACATACTTTTGATCTGCACAAATCTATAATGCTTCATTAGAAAAGACCATGAATATAGATGAAAATGTTTCAAAAATTGTATTCCAGCATAAGAGGCCTATAGATATTACAGAATAAGAAAGCATTGTATGCATCAAAATGTTATGCAAAGCTACAATGGGTTTTCTTTGTCTTTGAGCGAATATTATCAGGGGAGGCAGTGGCTCAGTGGTATTGTTGCTGGACTAGTAATCCAGGGGCCCAGGCTAATGCTTTGGGGATCTGGGTTCAAATCCTATCAAGGCAACTGGTGAAATTTGAATTCAATAAAAGTCTGGAATTAAAAATCTTCCGATGACCAAGAAACCATTGTCGATTGTTATAAAAACCCATTGGTTTGCTAATGTGACTCCAAACACACAAAAACGTGGTTAACTCTTCGATACCCTTAGGAATAGGCAATAAATGTTGGCTCAGCCAGTGATGCCCTCATCCCATGAACAAATAAACAATCAATTTAGAATCCCTACAGTGCAGAAGGAGGCCATTCGGTCCATTGAGTCTCACCGACCACAATCTCACTCAGGCCCGATTCCCATAACCCAAATATTTACCCTGCTAGTCCCCCTGAAACTAGGGGCAATTTAGCATGGTCAGTCCACCTAACCTGCACACCTTTGAACTGTGGGAGGAAATCAGAGCACCTGGAGGAAACACAGGCAGAATGTGCAAACTCCACACAGTAAGAAGTCTCACAACACCAGATTAAAGTCCAGCAGGTTTATTTGGTAGCAAACGCCGCTAGCTTTCAGAGTGCTGAAACTCCACACAGTGACCTGAGGCCAGAATTGAACCCGGGTCCTTGGCACTGTGAAGCAGCAGTGCTAACCACAGTGCCACTCAATTTGTTGAACAAATGTCTGAATTCTTTACAATGAAGGCTACATGCAATATTTAAATCATAGGTATGTTGTACTATGATGTTTAAGCATATTTAAGCAACATCATGACATTGCGTTGAAAGACTAAATGGTTAAGAGAAGCATGAAGTCCCAAATGAAGGCAATTCCCTTCAATGGATTTCACTATACCATATTGAAACACAGCAGGTTTATGCTGAAATAATAATCAGAAAAAATTCTCACCTTATGGTATAAGCTGACTTGAATCTGCAGGGAGATGTCCTGATTTTTTTTTAGTATCACTGCTGTTAAGTAGAAGCTCTGCTTTTCTCTTCAAATTTTGAGCTAATTCTGCAGTGTGATGACTTTTGACTAGAACCATTGATTTACTGCGAATTAACACTTAATAACCTCCATGAGGTTGAGAGAGATTCAATTCCATTGTCGCTGTGTGATTTCCAAATGACAATCATTGCCTGGACTGTCTTCCCACATATGCTGTATGATAACTCCCCTGAGCCAGAATCGCATCCCCAGAAAGTCTACCCAAGAACTGACACGTTTGCTTTTTTAGGTCCGAATACTCCCTGTGACAAAACAGGATTTTCTCCTGGATTTGGCATATGTTTATCTTTAACTTCCTATCACTGCAAAGGCATGCTGGAAATTTTCTCAGGAATTTGTTTCATTGATTGCTGTAACTTTTGTGGAAGATCATTAGAAACTCTGGACAGATGTGTATAGAGGACCAGATCTCTGGTCAGTTGATGCAGCCTGCATCGCTGCCTCCTATGAAAATTTCTGCACCCTGTCCTTTATCTGTAGTAATGCAGGTAAGTCAAAGTACAGGGTAGAGAGATTTATGTTAACTCCTGGATTTTACAAGTCAGTAAAACATTTTGGAGGAGTTACTAAAACAGATACTTGCTGTTATATTGTAGTTTTAACCTATTGAAGCATTACAAAATGACACATAAATACAAGTTGTCACCCTTGAGAGCGTGTCCTTTGGGTAATGATCTGAGACACTGAATACTTGAAATAAAGCCCTAGAAGTCTTTGATTGTAATTCCAATGATAAAGCTGAGATTGCATCAGTTACACTCTCTATACTGACCTCATTTGAGTTCGTCAGTCAGCAGGAGGAATTTCATTAATATTGAGTCAAGATGTGCATCCTTGGCACTCACTGCTTTAGAGTTCAGTGGAATCTGCAAGGAAATTCAGGACTTCTGCATAATAGAACATAGAAAAACTACAGCACAAACAGGCCCTTCGGCCCACAAGTTGCGTTGATCACATTGCTACCTACTAGACTTAACCACAACCCTCAATCCTATTAAATCCCATGTACTCATCCAGAAGTCTCTTAAAAGATCCTATCGAATTTGCCTCCACCACCACTGACAGCAGCCGATTCCACTCACCCACCACCCTCTAAGTGAAAAACTTACCCTTAACATCTCCTCTGTACCTACTCCCCAGCACCTTAAACCTGTGTTCCCTCATAGCAACCATTTCAGCCCTGGGAAAAAGCCTCTGAGAATCCACCTGATCTATACCTCTCAACATCTTATACACCTCTATCAGGTCACCTCTCATCCTTCGTCTCTCCAAGGAGAAAAGACCGAGCTCCCTCAACCTATCCTCATATGGCATGCCACCTCTAATGTAAAATTACAAAGACATTACACATTTTTCAAATTTGTCAGTCCATCCAAATTGGTATCAGTTTCAGCTTGTGAAGTTGAAAAGAAGATGGTTCATTAGTGGAGTTGTCTTCCAAGAGTTGGAGAAGATTTAGTCATAATGTGCCCTTAGGTGTCAAGAATGCTGAAGCTCATGCTGTTAGCCTACAGAACATAAAATGATTGAAATGACATACAACAAAGTTGAGATATTCAGAATTTTTTCAGCTAATACTAACTCTAGGCAATGCAATTTAAAGTGTTGATTGCAATGATGTGTTGATGACAGGACTTTTCATTCCTGGTGCTTCAATAGCTTTTAAAAAAAAATTGGTTTGATTATGAAAAAGAGGAGTGCATTGTCAACAATAAACATCCCAGTATAACTGATGTTCCTTTGCAGTAATTCAAATAAAATAGTCTGATTTATTCTGTCAATTAATGAAGAATCTTTTGTTTAATTTTTGTTAATTGTGAATTTGGGTCATTTCTGAGATCTTCTCGTGACATGTAAATGAGGAATTACACTGTAAACCTATCCAAAAACGTATTGGCTATATTTCTCATAATTTTACTTACAAGAAATTAGTCCTAAAGGCTGCTTTCCTCTCTCTGCACAGTTCAGTTCTTTTGGAGCAACTAATACCTTCTTCATCCCTTTACATATCAAAAGCCTGAAGGATGCATGATAACGGCTGGCCTTGGCCAATGTGAATATATTATCATGTAATTTGTCGTGGTTCAATTTGTGCACCTGATTAGCAAATACTAAACTCATTATCATTCAAATTCAAAATGCACATAAATGTGTTCTGTTTACCACAGACTCAAAAATTTACATTTATATAGGATATTTATTTTCACATTGTCCATTGCTCTATGGGTAGAAAGCAAGAGAGAAGTTAAAGGTCATTAGTGCAAGTGATGTCACAGAGGATTGTCTCAGGAAGGTTTTTGAAAGTAAAAACGATGTTGCAATGTGAAGATTTTGGGTTTATGCTGTGACATAAGAAAAAAATTTAATCCATCAATTTTACATAAAAAAGACAACTGGGTATGTGAAGGGAATATCCTTCATGAGCTGCACATCTGGTCTGGATAACTAAAAGTTAGGCACTGAAATACTAGCTGTGATTCTTCCAAAAGTGCTGAATTGGTGGGAAAACTGTTCTAAATCCAGACTGTTCTGTCATTTCAGCTTCTCACCTGAATTTTCAAACTCTGTGCACTGAAGAGGCTCCAGTCATGAATCTTATTAAAGACGCAGGGATGCGGGCCTATTCATGTCGGAGTTTGAGAGTTCTGGAGCTCTGCGCATGTGCAGTGGTCCTGATCTGTCAGACTCCCTGTTTGCTAGTCAGCTCAATCACTGGCCAACCAAGGACAACTGCAGTGCTGCCCCTCCAAACCCCCCATGGCCCGATTGCGGCTCCCACAACAATTCTAAGATGCTTGTTGCATTTTTGCCAGTTTGTTGTATACTTTATATATCTCTGATTTATCCTAAGTAATGCAGAGATAACTCTAATTTTAATTCTATAATGGGTTTATTTACAACGCTTTAATATATCTCAGCAGTGTCAAGATATCTCCACAATGTGCAGTGAAAAAAATTTGAAAAACATTTCCCTGTCACATGGCTCCAGGCTGCAAAAAGTGAATAAGATGGCACATGAGTGATGGCCCCAAAGATACCACCCCACCCGCACAACATAGCTGTCCCCTTTATCCACCCACTCCCCCTGCTGCACAGATCAATCATGCCACCCCCGCCCCTTCCCCCCCCACCGATCGTCCGCAGAGTGGCAGTGAAACCCCCTTGCCTCTACCCCCCACCCCCTTCACCACAGAACCATCTGGCTTCTCCCACCTGCCACCAGAGAGAGATCTAACCTCCCTCTTCACCCCCCACCCCCGCAACAGACATACATCTGGCTGCCCCCACCAACGTCCCCCCTCCCCCAACCCCCCAACCACAGATACATCTGACCCACCTCGTCCTCTGTCTCCCCCAACAGAAAATGATCTGGCCTGCCCCCTCCTATCCCCCCAACCACCGATCTGAGTCAGAGAGCTGTTGGAAGCTCTGAATTTGCTTCTTCAAAAGCTGGAGTGCCAGAAACTGACCTTTGCTGAGCATATCTGTTTCATGCCGAATCTGGAAGGACAACCATGATGGTAAAGGGGGAAATGCGTGTACGGTTGGGTGTCCATCTCATTAAGTCAATTTAAATGTATGCAAATACATTTAAATTGACGTCACGCCCACTTCAGGCGTGGTTTGGATTGCGGCCATTTTCGGGCCTTGGTAAAGTAGACATCTGCATGGACACGGGCACGGATCATGCTAATTGCCTCTCGCTCAACTTTACCAAGTTTTCACACCCGAAAACAGGCACAATACAATGATAAAATCAGGCCCATCATATTAACATATTTTTCCTCATGTCACCCTTGATTCTTTCTCCAACCACCTTAAGTTGTTGTCCTCAGACTCTTCATCTTCCTGTCAATGGTGAAGAGTTTCTCTCTTTCTACACTGCCCAGCCCTTCATGATTTTGAACACCTCTATCAAGTCTTCTGTCAACCTTTTCTTCTCTAAGAAGAACAGCTCAATCTTCTCAGTTATATCCTCATGACCAAAACCCTTCATCCCTGAAACTATTCTTGGCGGCACAGTGTTACAGTGATTAGTACTGCTGCCTCACAGCTCAAAGAACCTGGGTTCAATTCTAGTCACGGGTTACTGTCTGTGTGGAGTTTGCACATTCTTCCTGTGTCTGTGTGGGTTTCCTCCGGGTGCTTTGGTTTCCTCCCACAGTCCGAAGATGTGTAAGTTAGGTAGATAGGCCATGATAAATTGCCCCTTAGTGTCAGGAGATTAGGACTGTAAATATGTGGGGTTATGAGGCTGGAACCTAGGTGGAACTGTTGTTGGCGCAGGCTTGATGGGCCAAATGACCTCCTTCTGCACTGAAGATTCAATGATTTTCTGAAATTCTGTCTGCATTTTCTTGATTGCCTTCATATTATTCCAATACTGTGGTGCCCAGGATTGCCAGACCAGTGTTTTGTAAAGGTTCACCAAATCTGCCTTACTTTTGTATTCTACGCCTCTATTTCTAAAGGCCAGTGTCCTGTTAAAGGCCAGTGTCCTGTATGCCTTATTAACTGCTTTCTTACCCTGCCATGGTACATTCAACACTTTATGCATGTATACTCCCAAGTTCCTCTGCTACTGTACCCCTACAGAATTGTACCCTGCATTTTACAATGCCTGTCTTCATTCTTTCTCCAAAAAGGTATCATTAAATTCAACCTAACATGCCATCCATTCCAGCAGCCTGGCTCGAAACTACCCTCCTCAAAATTTACAAAACTTCCAAGTTTTGCACCATCAGCAAATTTTGAAATTGTGCCTGCTAGGTCATTAATATATATCAAGAAAAGCACTTGTCCTGATACAAACCCCTAGGGAACTCCACTGTATCCCTTCTCCAAAGTGAAAACAAAAAGCTCTTCACCACTACCATCTGTTTTTTGTTACACAGTTTCATCTGTATCTGTGCTACTACTGTCACTTTTATTCCATGGGCAATAACTTTGCTGACAAGCCTGTCATGTGATACTTTATCAAATGTCTTTTGGAACTTGAGCATTTTTAATGCTATGTTCAAGTTACATAGATACCCAGGCTCATTGCACACCATTATAACAGTGCAGATCATTTTCTTGGTCAATTAGAAATAGGCTCTATAATTTAAAACAAGTTACATATAGTTCTATCTGGTTTCAACAAATCAATTTTAATGAATTTCTCTATCACATTAAATTCTAATTTTGGAGCAAGATTGTAGTTATTGATGGTGGACAATCAAAATTCCCACAGTAGCAGGCCTATGGATCAAGGTTGAATAAAGATTTATTAGTTTAGGATTTGCACATTGATTTTAGAGGTACTTGGTTGCACCACGCTGAGACAAGTTAATAACTAATTTTACATACACAAAGGCCAAATGATATCAATTCAAACACCAACTGCAGCATCCGTTCCCCATTATTACTGTTCACATGATTTACCTGAACCATTGAAATGGATTTGTGAAAGATTATTCCTAACCCAGCAATGGTCTTTTCAGAATCTACCTGACTGTAGTTCTCACTTCACAGTACCGTGCTTTCACAATTTTCTTTTTAACCTAGAGATCAATGGCTTTATTATTACATTTTATACGTAGATGTATGGCCAGGATTTTCCAGTCCTGCCCACTGGTGCAATTTTCTAATCCCTCCAAAATAAGTGTACTTTTGGCTGACTTGCGTATTCATTACAGCCAGACCCACCACGGCAGGACCGGAGAAACCTGGCCATTATAGAACTTAGGGATGTGGAACAGGTATATACTTCTATGCAACCCCACAACAGGAAACTGCTGATAAAATAGCTATTCTGACTGCACATATTGCATACCACAAGTGTTGAGATCCACTGAGTCATGTACTGCCAGCCACCTGTAGAGTGGTCCAGGCAGCAGAAATACCATTTCCACGGAGCAATGGTCTGTTCTATCAGTCTCTGATGTCAGCAGGATGAGCGGTGTGTGCATTCTGCACCTGTCTTCATGGGTTGTAAACTGGAGTCATGAGTTCAGTCATCAGCAGATAGCATTGGGTCATTAGTAGGACTCTTTGATTTGTGGGTTTGGCTGAAAAAACAGCTAGCAGAATGAATATATCCCCACAGCTGCCAGCATACTGGGTTTTGACCTGCATGATGTGCCACCTATAGTTACACACCAACTGCAGCAGGTGTGTGAATAGATTTCTTCTTGGTGCATAGTAAAGATCAGATGAGGCAAATGCAAAGCAAGACTTCAGTGAAATGTTGCTAATTTTTTTGTTCTTTCCTAGGATTTGCTGCCACTGACATGGCCAGCATTTGTTGCTCATCTATAATTACCCTCGAAATGAGTGACAGTTAAGAGTCAATCACATTTCTGAGGATCAGCCCGAGTGGATAGAAGGGGAACCAGTAGATTTGTTGGCATTTGGAATTTGAGAAGACATTCGACAAGGCACCTCTTAAAGATTAAGTCATAAGATAAAAGCCCATGGTGGTGGAAGTGGTATGTTGGCATAGATAAAGAATTAGCTAACAGGCAGGAAGTGGCAAGTGGGAAAAAAGAGTTATTTTTCAGGTTGGCAACCTGTAACCAGTGGGGTTCCACAGGGATCAGTGCTGGGATTGCAATTGTTCACAATATATATTAATGACTTGGAGGTAGGAAACAAATGTACAATGGCCAAATTTCCACATGACAAAAGAAAAGGTGGAAAGGTAAGTTGTGAGAGGGATACAAATAGTTCACAGTTGATAGGTTAAGTAAGTGGACAAAAAGGTGGCAAATGGAGTATAATGTGAGAAAATATGAAGTTGTTCATTTTGAAAGGGAAAACAAAAGAGGAGAGGCTGAATAAACTAGGCTTGTACTCGTTAGAGTTTAGAAGAATGAGGGGAGATCTCATTGAGACGTATAAGATGATGAATGGGATGGATAGGATAGAGGTGGAAAGACTCTTCCCGCTCAAAAAAGACAGTAGGACTAGGGGGCACAGCCTCAAGATAAAGGGGGGGCAGTTCAGAACGGAGTTGAGGAGAAACTTCTTCACTCAAAGGGTGGTGAATCTCTGGAATTCTCTGCCCGTTGAAGTGGTGGAGGCTGCCTCGCTAAATATTTTTAAGAAGCGGGTTGATGGGTTTTTGATAAGAGAGGGGATTAAGGGTTATGGGGAGAGGGCGGGAAAGTGGAACTGAGCCACGACAGATCAGCCATGATCTTATTGAATGGCGGGGCAGGCTCGAAGGGCCAGATGGCCTACTCCTGCTCCTATTTCTTATGTTCTTATGTTCTTATGTTCTTATTATTAAAATGGAGAAAAATGCAGAAAACTGCAACACAAAGGGACTTGGGTGTACTTCTGCATGAAACACAGAAAGCTAGCACACAGGTGCAGCAGCTAATCAGGAAGGCTATTGGAATATTGGTCCTTATTTCAAGGGGGTTGGAGTATAAGAGTAGAGAAATCTTGCTGCAACTGTACAAGGTACTGGTGAGACCACATCTGGAGTAGTGAAGCAGTTTTGCTCCCCTTACTTAAGGAAAGGTATTATTTCATTGGAGGCAGTTCAGAGAAGGTTTACGAGGATGATGCCCGATATGGAGCGATTGTCTTAAGAGGAAAGGTTAATTAGGTTGGGACACATTGGAATTTAAAAGAATGAGAGGTGACCTCATTGAAACAAAGAGGATTCTTAAGGGATTTGACAGGGTAATTTATAATTTTGTAGACCTCTATCAGGTCTCCCCTCAGATTCCATCTTTCCAGTGAAAACAATCTTAATTTATGCAACCTCTCTTCATAGCCAACACCCTTAAGATCAGGCAATATCCTGGTGAATCTTTTTTGCACTCTCTCCGATGCTTCCACATCCTTCGGTAGTGTGGTGACCAGAACTACACACAATACTCCAAATGCCACCTAACCAAGGTTTTATCAAACTGCAACATGATTTCCCAACTCCTGTACTCAATGCCCTAGCTGATGAAGGTAAGCATGCCACATGCCTAATTAATCACCTTGGCCATCTGTGTTGCCACTGTGTGTTGCCATGAATCTATCATTAGTTACAATAATTAATGATAGATTCATGATCATTATTACTGAAACTAGCCTTCAATTCCAGATTTCATGAATTGAATTCAAATTCCACCATCTGCCATATCGCCATTTAGACTAGGTTTCTGGATTACTAGAGCAGTGACATTACTATCTTTTAACTTGACAGTTTTACCATATGCTTCAGTGAGTTCCAGCATTGGATCTATAAGTTTCTGTTGATAATCTATTGTTCAGAAACAAACCTTTATACCATAAGAGTAAAGCTATAAATGTGTCAGGAATAGTTTGCTGTTGGGACAACAATCTTATGTAAAAAAAAACACTTGGGGTGAAATTTTACATTCCCCTCCTGTTGGTTTGAAGACTGGGGGCTCAATGAATGCAATACTACCTATCTGCTCACCCTGACTTGTCTCCCATTTTCTGGGCTGTGTTAGGGCTGGGGTGACTGAATTATGCAATTTCAATTGTCTTCAAAAAACAGGAATTTTAGGACTATAAGATGTAATCTTATGTTATCATGTTTTAAGGGAGTCTTTCCCATCAGCATAACATACAATCTAGTTAGAAAAGTGCATGGTGGGTTCTAGCCATGGTAAGATTGGGTCCTTGGGCTTTTTCAGGCTAATTAATGACCTCTTAAATACTTCATCCCACTCTAGCCACTACGATACCTGTGGTGGGGACACACCCTCATCAAGTGGATAACCAAGCAGTTTTGCTATCTGGTCTGTTATTGGGAAATAGTGAGAGATCTTTTCTTGGAGTCTTCCACGGCCATTGGAGGCACTACTCACAAGGTCATACTCTCTTTAATTACCCTTCCCTCTACAGACTTTCAAACATAGTTCCTTACCCCCTCGCTGGGACTGCCAGCCATGCCCTCCTGCTATCCCAGATTTACCAAATAATGGCAATCATTGCATTTCCTTCTCCTTCAGGATTTCCTGTATCAGGGATCATTGCTCAGGACCTGGCGCTGCTGGGAATAAAGAACTGAAAGCCAATCAAAATGCCTGGAAGCTCTTTAGGATGGGGTTTCCTCCTCAAATGGAGAAGGAACTCCCACCTTACAGGAGATTCCGCGATCCAAAACATCCTGCATTTAAATCCAACATTCCTTGTAGAGATCTTTCCGATGTCAGATTTTGGGTGGGTGGATGGCCACTTAACTCCATCTCAACTCCCATGGTGAGAAATGAGTGCCTACACCAGTCTCCTGTACAACTGAAGTGCCTGCTATGGCCTGAGGAAAAGGAATTGTACTGCAGAGTCTTGTTACAACAGTAACAGGCGGTCTATTTCAACTGATGCTTTTTACAAAGTTTAAAACAAGCAAATATGATGATTTATACTCACAGACTTCACCAAGAACAGAAAGGATATTTATTAACATGGAAAAAGTGAACAGAGGCTAGCACCCACCACTCTTGGTCCCAGTTGGCTGCTCAAGCCAAGTGACCCACTTCCACTGTGTTGCCCTTAAAGGGACAGTCGCCAGGGCAAAGTTTTGCATTAACACTTTTATTATGATAATCACACTGCTTCACAGAAGCGTATGTCACAGTCAGGTCAAATGAGGTGGAATTGCTAAGAATTCTGCTTGATGACAGCACCCCACTTGCCCTGTCTCTTGTGGTGACATCCATACAAATGAGGTGGATCAGACACAAAGTGCATCTTCCCATACTTCCAAAAGAAAGTGAAAAAGTGACAGATACTTTCCATTACTGCATCCTGATTCAAATTCTGTATCCTCCTGTCCAATTATGAATTTCAATGGTCCTCAAAAAACAGGAATTTCAGGAGTATTAGATGTAACTTTATGTTATCATATTTTAGGGGAGTCTTCCCCATCAGCAAAACTATGAGGAATCTAGGCATGCACTGGTTTGAAATTGCTCCACACTTAACTGAATTTCTGATACATGCTGTCTACAAACAAGACCCCCTGTTAGGAACACAAGATCAGAGAATGCTGGATTTTTGCAGAGCCTTCCTTTTACCTCTTAATAGCTGGTAGGTGGGAAGCAGATACAAAAGTCCCTCAGCTATTTCTGACAAATCTAAATTTTGTTGGTCATGAGGAAAGCCTGAACTCAGCAGTTCCATTGGAACTCAGTGCTGAGGTCTAACAGACTCTCTTTTGGCCATTGCAAGGGCCTGAACTTGCCTGCACTCTGCTTCTAGTGTCAGCAGGCCCAACCCCAGAGTGGAGTGAAAATCATGCATTTTAGATACTTTTTAACTGAGACTGGACCAGTAAGTCAGTAAAGCTACCTGCCATGGTTGCCAAAATCAAGCTCGTATTCATTTAGAATACTATTGTGAATAAAAATAAGCATTTTGAGTTCTTCACAACCTGTCTTCCTGTCCCTCATTAAGCATGAACTAGATCTGGGCTATTCCCCAGATCCTTCTTGTTAGACCATAAAATATAGGAGCAGAATTAACCCATTTGGCCCATCAGGTCTGCTCCACTATTCAATCATGAATGATAAGTTTCTCAATACCATCCTTTTGCCTTTTCCTCGTATCCTTTGATCCCCTTACCAATCAAGAAACCTTCTACCTCTGACTTAAATATACTCAATGACCTGGCCTCCACAGCTTTCTGTAGCAATGAATTCCATTGATTCACCACTCTCTGGCTGAAGAAATTCCTCCTCATCATGGTTCTAAAGGGTCATCCCTTTATTCTGAAGCTGTGCCCTTAGATCCTGGTCTCACCTACTAATGGAAACATTTTTCCAACCTCCACTCTATCCAGGCCTTTCAGTATTCTATATGTTTCAATGAGATCCCACCTCATCCTTCTAAACTCCACTGAGTACAGACCCAGATTCCTCAAATGCTCCTCATATGTCAAGTCTTTAATTCCCAGGTTCATTCTCTTGCACCTCCTATGGACTCTCTTCAGAGCCAGCATATCCTTCCTTAGATAGAGAGCCCATAATTGCTCACAGTATTTCAAATGTGGTCTCACCAGAGCCTTATAAAGCCTCAGCAGTACATTTCTGCTTTTGTACTTTATCCTCTCGAATGAATGCCAACATTGCATTTGTTGGTCTCTCACCTGACATGGCATCAGTTTCCTAAATTACATGATATAAGGTACCCAATATGAATAATAGCAACAGTGAAAGAGCAGCCCAAATGTGAATTAGCTCCTTGTACATAGTGCTGAAGTGTTTTCTTTTTATCTCTGCTTCTTGAGTAGAACTATTAGGTGCAATACAGTGAGTGTCCCCTTTGTACTTTATCTAGTTTTGCAGTTTGCTGTCGATCCATGCTGTTGTCCGAGACCTCTGCACACATTCTGATTTGGTACTCTGTTTGCTTTTATCTACTTTCAAAGGATATTGAGCTCAGGTTATTTCTCACCTCACTCACCTGCACTTTGTTGTGTGCCTATTAGAGTTCAGGCCTTACATACAAAGGGTATCCTCAGCTGATTTATTCCAGAGTAGCTCCATCCATCAAAATCAGTGATTGAATTTCAAAAGTCTTTTAATGCCACTGCACTGAGTTCCTGAGGACACACAAAAAAAACTTTGTTTTAGGCTTGTCACTGTGTACAAAGACTGATTTAGTGTTCCCTTTGTTATGGGCAAAGTGAGAGGGAACTTCTAAGCACCTTCTCTTCCCAACAGGCCATAATCAGTGAATATTTGAGAGGATAGTATGTGTGCATTTTTAAAAACAAAAGTCCTGAGTCTGTGGTTGGTTTTAATAACAAAAAGTAGGCTTTTCATGGGTTGAAAGAAATAAAAATAATTGTTTATTTACACATTCAGTCCAAGAATTATCACTGCATCACCCACTTACACAATACGCAAGGGAAATACAGTGGTGAGAATCATGCACTTTTACAAGTTATAAGGAAAGGAATAGTTGATAATTCATGTGGGTAATTTTTTTTGGAAGTGGTGAGCTGCAGGTCAGATGAGCAACCAACTTCACACCAAATGCATTTTAGGTGTGTCTAACAGCCTAAGCCACATGCTGAAATCATTTAAAGGATTACCTCAAAATGATGGACTTTCTGTAAGTTACAAAATCTGTTTCTTGCAATCTTGTCTGTAGTGAGTTTGTTGTCGTGGTGGACACAGAAAGGAAGAGGCTCGGAGACCTGACAGTGTTACCTCCTTCAGATCTTTCTCAGGCACAGGTGTTACTGGCTTTTCTGTTTGTCTGCAGATAACATTGCTGGAAAATGGGATTAGAATACGTGGGTGATTTGTCATTGACTGGTGCAGACCTGATGGGTCAAAGGACTTTTATCATGCTGTGGACCTCTATGACTATGACTCTGTGACTAAAAAATCAAAAGGACAAACATGGCTGTTCCACTATGTGAATTCTCACAAATGTGGTTTTGTTACCAAATATGGTGCAGTTCTTGGATCGATAAGCCACAATCTGCTTTATTGTTCTTGGATTATGATTCCATTGTTCTGAAGGAAAGTCCGATTGGTTTCAAAATATTAATTTTGACCTGGATTTTGCACCCCTGTTTGCCGTGGGCATAAATGGTGACTTTGTACAAAATCTCATAAGCAGCCGAAAACAAGAATCTCGCTGGTGAGATCTCACAATGATCATCCCCACCCCTTACAATTGACATAATTTGGTTCACCCAGCAACAGTGACTTCACTGAAATACATTCCAATGTCATCTGTGAGATTTTGCACTGTATTTTCCCTATACATACAGATTTTCCCCAACGGCAAGTTTTGCAACAGGTCTGGAGAAACGTTAACCATGCAACATGAAACCCTCAGTGATGTACAGATAAGTACAGCTCCCGAAGGGGAGAGGGACATACTCTGGCATTGCCTCCTGTAACTGTGCCAGGAGGTAGTGCCAGGGTATTGCCAGGGACAGTGCTAAGAGAGGGGGTTCCTCTGTGGAAGACCTGGAGGGCGGGCATGGGGGTAGCCGCTGTGAGGGTTCTTGTGTCTGTGGTCTGTGGGGGCAGGGAGGGGCTTCCCATGTAGGTAGAAGAGGCAATTTCCTGTTTGTATGGTTGTGGGAGTTCCCTATGTGCATGTTGGAGAGTTGCGTGGATATCTGTGTCCATGATAGTGGTGGGTTGATCCCCCGACCATGGGGATGTTCAGGGAGCAATTGTGTGCGCGTGTGTTTGTGTGCATGCACATGCGCTCTCTCCACAGATCTGCTGAGTTCATCCAGTTCTTTCTGTTATTTATTTCAGATCTCCAGCATGTGCAGCATCTTGCACTTATATTACTTCCATCCATCTTGATACTTTAAAATCTATTATTTTCTTCCATTCTTAAGCTTCAAGTTTTTAGGTGTCCAGGTCACCAACAACCTGTCTTGGTCCCCACACCCATGCCGACGCTATAGTTAAGGAAATCCACTAACACCTCTACTTTCTTAGAAGACTAAGGAAATTTGGCATGTCAGCTATTATTCTCACCAACTTTTACGGATGCACCATAGAAAGCATTCTTTCTGGTTGTATCACCGCTTGGTATGGCTCCTGCTCTGCCCAAGACCGCAACGAACTACATAAGGTCGTGAATGTAGCCTAATCCAACATAAAAATCAGCCTCCCATCCATTGACTCTGTCTACACTTCCTGATGCCTCAGCAAAGCAGCCAACATAATTAAGGACCCCATGCACCCCTGACATTCTCTCTCTCACCTTCCATTGGGAAATAGATATAAAAGTCTGAGGTCATGTACCAACCGACTCAAGAACAGCCTCGTCCCTGCTGCTGTCAGACATTTGAATGGACCTACCTTGCATTAAGTTGAACTTTCTTTACACCCTAGCTATGACTGTAACACCACATTCTGCATTCTCTCCTTCTTCATGAACGGTATGTTTTGTCTGTATAGTGTGCAAGAAATGATACTTTTCACTTTAATCCATGTGACAATACCAAATCAAATCAAATCAAAATCAAATTATTCAATTGACCCATTCAATTCAGGAATGCCATCTGTTATGTATAATCCAACATCTTTTAATCTGGAATGCACCTTTTTGGGGCATGACATCTTGTTTTTGATTTTGCTTTGTTTTATTTATTCATTTAGCCTGATTTTCTTCTCTCATCTATGTCTTGTGTTTGGTGATTCATGATAGGTTCTGGATTTGTGAATGTCTGTAGCTTTCTGGTTTCTCACCAAAATGTGCATTCTTCACATCCAATTATATATAACAATGTGAGAACAGAAGTAGGTCTTTAACCTCTCATGACCGAACTACCATTCAATTTGATTGTGATTGATCCTGTTGTGATCCGTCCTCACCCAGGCCTGTATTTATAGACCCTGAAAACTATTAGCTGAACTCATCTTCTTTCACAATTTAGCTTCATTTGAGAGGTGATCGCTGCTCTCTGCCTCAATGTTGCCCTAAAGATGACAACAAAAACAACACTGACTATAAATTTGAAGGTTCTTTTGAAGCTTTTATAATACCAGATTTTTTTCAAGTCATTGCAGGAACAAGTTGCCATTTCATCCTTGGTCAGGCCATTGAGAGATTTTATGGCTGATCTTCAGTCCCAGAGCTAAGTGGTCATGCCATCTTTCTCCACATGTCATGAGTTATATTGTTGGTATATTTTCTGCCACAGAAACTCAGAGGTCTCTTGAGCAGATTTATTTAAGAGGGCTTGCGGGTCAGATTCAGTGAAATTCTGGAATCTCTCTGCTCTGTGCAATATCCTTGTTTGGTAGATTACAGCAGTTGACCTTGAATTAGACATTCTTGAAGTATAGCATGAGAAATTATCCCTGAAGATGCAGCTGATGATCAGCTAAGTCAAACACTATTTCTTACTTTCCTGCTGCTCCCCAGTCTCCTCTTGCAAGCTGCAGCCAGAAATAACTCCTTAAAGACTGCACTCTGATTTCTGTAGACCTCAAAAAACCACAACCATCCTACCTGGGTTTACATTAATCATTACCAGGAACCAGGTTAAGGAGCTGCAAATGCAGCTCGAGGACCTTCGGCTCATTCGAGAGAGTGAGGAGATAATTGATAGGAGCTATCAGCAAGCAGTCACACCAGGGCAACGGGAAGAAGGCATGTGGGTAACTATTAGGAAGGGGAAACCTCAGGTGATGGAGAACACGCCAGTGGATGTCCCCCTTCAAAATAAGTACTCCTGCCTGAGTACTACTGGGGGGGAACAGCTCATCTGAGGGAGGAAGCGGTGGCCAGGTCTCTGGAGCTGAGCCAGTATGTCAAAAAATTAAAAAAGAGAGCAGAAAGGTAGTGCTAATAGGGGACTCCACAGTGAGGGGGGGCGGACAGGCGTTTTTGTGGATGTAGACGTGAGTCGCGGAGGGTGGTTTGTCTCCCTGGGGCTGGGATCCGGGATGTCTCTGGGCGTGTCCCAGACATCCAGAAGGGGGAGGGTGAGGAACCGGAGGTTGTAGTGCATATAGGTACTACTGACGTAGGCAAGAAGAGGGAGGCAGTCGTGAAAAGGGACTATAGGGAACTGGGTAGGCAGCTGAGGAAGAGAAAAGCGAAGGTAGTAATCTCAGGATTGCTGCCTGTGCCACGGGAGAATGAGGGCAGGAATGGAATGAGGTAGAGGCTGAATGCGTGGCTGAGGGACTGGAGCAGAGGGCAGGGATTCCAGTTCCTAGATCATTGGGACCTCTTTAGGGGCAGGTGTGACCTGTACAGTAAAGACAGGTGGCACTTAAATCCTAGGGGGACTAATATCTTGGTGGGAAGACTGGCTAAGGCTACTGGGGGGACTTTAAACTAGAAAGGATGGGCGGAGGGAATTGTGATGGGGAGACTGGGGCTGAGGAGGTTAGCTCCAAGGTAGGGGAGGACTGCAGGCAGTATGAGAGGGAGGTTAGACAGGGGGTGGAGAAGGCAAATGCCCAGACTGAGGGGTTGAAGTGTATCTATTTTAACGCCAGGAGTGTAGTGAATAAGGTAGATGAGCTTAGGGCGTGGATTGCTGCTTGGGAATGTGATGTGGTGGCCATTAAGGAGACTTGGATGTCTCAGGGACAGGACTGGGTACTTCAGGTGCCAGGATTCAGATGCTTCCGGAAGGACAGGGAGGGAGGCAAAAGAGGTGGTGGAGTGGCACTATTGATCAGGGACAGTGTCATGGCTGCAGAGAAGGAGGATGCCGTGGACCCTACAGACCCTACAGAGTCTCTGTGGGTGGAAGTTAGGAACAGCAAAGGGTCGAAAACTTTGCTGGGTGTATTCTATAGGCCGCCCAATAGTGACAGGGAAGTTGAGGTGCAGATAGGGAAACAGATTCTAGAGAGAAGTAATAATAATAGAGTTGTCGTGATGGGAGACTTCAATTTCCCAAACATCGATTGGAATATCCCAAGGGTAAGGGGTTTGGATGGGGAGGAGTTTGTTAGGTGTGTTCAGGAAGGTTTCCTGACACAGCACGTGGATAAGCCTACAAGAGGAGAGGCTGTACTTGACCTGGTACTGGCGAATGAACCAGGGCAGGTGATGGATCTCTCGGTAGGAGAGCATCTTGGGAATGGTGATCATAATTCTATCTCCTTCACAATTGCATTGGAACGAGATAGGATCAGGCAGGCTAGGAAGGTGTTTGTCTGGAGTAAGGGGAAATACGAAGACGTCAGGAAGTTACTTGGACAAATAAACTGGAAGGAGATGTTCTTAGGGAAAAGTACTGAAGGAAGGTGGCGGATATTCAAGGAATGTTTGTCAGGAGCTCTGCATGACAACGTTCTGATGAGACAAGGAGGTTTTGGTAGGTCGCGGGAACCGTGGTGCACGAAGGCTGTGGTGAACCTAGTCAGGAGGAAAAGGAAGGTGTACAAAAGGTTCAGGGAGCTTGGAGATGTTAAGGATCTTGAGGATTATAAGGATTGTAGAAAGGAGCTTAAAAGGGAAATTAGAAGAGCCAGAAGGGGTCATGAGAAGACCTTGGCAGGCAAGATTAAGGAGAATCCCAAGGCCTTCTATAAATATGTAAAAAGTAAAAGGATGAGAAGAGAAGGGATAGGACTTATAAAAGGTGAAGGGGGAAAGGTCTGTGTGGAACCAGAAGAAATGGCAGAGGTGCTTAATGAGTACTTTGCCTCAGTACTCACAGTGGAAACTGATCTGGGAGATTTTGCTACGGATTTGCAGCAGATGGAAAAGATTGAGTATGTGGATATTAAGGAAGAGGATGTGTTAGAATTTTTGAATGCTATCAAGATAGATAAGTCGCCGGGACCAGATGGGATATACCCCAGGATACTGTGGGATGTGAGGGAGGTGATTGCAGAGCCCCTGGCGATGATCTTTGCGTCGTCAATGGAGACGGGAGAGGTTCCGGAATATTGGAGGATTGCGGATGTGGTTCCTATTTTCAAGAAAGGGAACAGTGATAGCCCGGGAAATTACCGACCGGTGAGTTTGACCTCAGTGGTTGGTAAGCTGATGGAGAGGCTTCTGAGGGACAAGATTTACGAGCATTTGGAGAGGTTTGACATGATCAGAAATAGTCAGCATGGTTTTGTCAAGGGCAGGTTGTGCCTTACGAGCCTAGTTGAGTTCTTCGAAAATGTGACTGAACACATTGACGAAGGAAGTGCAGTGGACGTGGTGTACATGGACTTCAGCAAGGCGTTTGATAAGGTCCCCCATGCAAGACTTCTTGAGAAGGTGAGAGGGCATGGGATCCAAGGGCCTTTGGCCTTGTGGATCCAGAACTGGCTTGCCTGCAGAAGGCAGAGAGTGGTTGTGGATGGGTCTTTTTCTGCATGGAGGTCAGTCACCAGTGGAGTGCCCCAGGGATCTGTTCTAGGAACCTTGCTGTTTGTCATTTTCATAAATGACCTAGATGAGGAAGTGGAGGGATGGGTTGGTAAGTTCGCTGATGACACAAAGGTCGGTGGTGTTGTGGATGGTCTGGAAGGATGTCAGAAGTTGCAGCAGGACATAAATAGGATGCAGGACTGGGCGGAGAAGTGGCAGATGGACTTCAACGCAAATAAATGTGAAGTCGTCCATTTTGGCAGGACCAATGGGATGAACGAGTACACTATCAAGGGCAGGAGTCTTAGTAGTGTTGAAGAGCAGAAGGATCTTGGGGTCCGGGTCCACAGGACTCTTAAATCGACCTCGCAGGTGGAGGATGTGGTCAAGAAGGCGTATGGTGTACTGGAGGGATTGAGTTTAGGAATCGGGAGGTGATGCTGCAACTTTATAAGACCCTTGTCAGGCCTCACTTGGAGTACTGTGCGCAGTTCTGGTCACCTCACTATAGGAAGGACGTAGAAGCTATTGAAAGGGTACAGAGGAGATTTACAAGGATGTTGCCTGGACTGGGAGGCATGCCTTATGAAGTTAGGTTGAGGGAGCTGGGACTCTTCTCCCTGGAGAGACGAAGGTTGAGAGGCGACCTGATAGAAGTTTATAAAATGTTGACAGGAATAGATAGGGTGGATTCTCAGAGGCTATTTCCCCGGGTTGAAATAGTCGCTACGAGAGGACACAGTTTTAAGGTGCAGAGAGGCAAGTACAGAAGTGATGTTAGGGGTAAGTTTTTCACTCAGAGGGTGGTGAGTGAATGGAATCGACTGCCGTCAGTGGTGGTGGAGGCGAACTCGCTGGGGTCTTTTAAAAGACTTCTGGATGAGTATATGGGATTTAATGGGATTGGGGGTTATAGATAGGTCTATGGATTGGTAGGTGTTGATGTGATCGGCGCAACTCGTGGGCCGAAGGGCCTGTTTGTGCTGTAGTGTTCTATGTTCTATGTTCTTTGTTCATTACTCCAGTGGATACGCAAATAAGCTGACAAAAGAATTTCTAGTGAAAATAGCTTTTTGGACCACCAGTGGCCTATAACTTTAGCACTGTACATCCAGTGTACTATAATAATGTAACTCGATGATTGGTCTCATGTCATTAAAGTGTCAATTAGTCCAATGTTCAGAAGATTACAGAAGTATGCAGTCAACCATGTGAGAACATCATGCCTCTTATTAAAGTTCTGTGGCTTGCTATCATATGGTATTGGGCTGTAAATACAAACACTTCCACATCATTAAAATGGATAGGGAATCTACTTGCAGCAAAGACCAGTAACACAAAGCCTAGAGACTATCTAGAATGGTCAGAAATTTATCATAGTTTAAGATTTATGAAAGAAATGGTGTAGGTATTTGTTGTTCTGACGACGGCGAGATCATTTGTTTGCATTAGGATTCCACAGGGTTCTGCACTGTGTCCCTTACTTTTTGAATCCACAATAAATGGGTGGCATGGTGGCACAGCGGTTTACACTGCTGCCTCACAGTGCCAGGGAAACAGGTTTGATTCTTGACTGTCTGTGCAGAGTCTGCATGTTGTCCCTGTGGGTTTCCTCCGGATTCTCTGGTTTCCTCCTACAGTCTGAAAGACGTGTTGATTAGGTGCATTGGCCATGCTACTGAGTGTATCCGAACAAGCACCAGAGTGTGGCTACTCGGAGATTTTCATAGTAAGTTCATTGCAACGTTAATGTAATCCAACTTGTGACTAATAAATAAACTTTAACTTTCAATAATAGAGTAATGTGAAATGGAGAGAAACAGAGGACCTTATAGTGCAAGTCCACAGATTCTTGAAGATGGCAGGCCAAGTAGATAAGCTATCTAAGAAGGCTAATTAAGAGTGAATGGGAGTTATGTTACAATGATATAAAATGTGAACGAGGCCATGGGTGGATAACTGGAAACTGTTCTAATCATCGCGTTACACAAAAGATGTGATCACACTAGAGAGTATACAGAAGGTATGCTACTGCCAAGAATGGGGAATTTTAACATGAGATATGATTGGATAGGATTGCTTTCTTTGGAACTGGAGGCTGAATGGAGGTGTAAAGAAAGGTTAAAGTGATGATGACCACACATAAGGTGAAAGGAAGGATCTGCTTTCATCAGTGGAGAGGTCAATAACTGTAGGATGTGGATGTAAATTAATCCACTGAAGGATTAGAGGGAATTTGAGGAGAAAGATTTTCGCTTAAAGTGAGGTGGAGCTCTGGGACTCACTGTCTCAATGGTTATTGAGATAGAAATGTGCATTGCATTTTAAAAAAATCTTGCCTACAGGGCTATGGATAAGGAGCTGGAAAGTGAGATAAGGTAGGTTAGTGATTTTCAGCTGGCATAGGGACGATGAGCTGAATGGTCTCTTCTGTGCTGTAAATGATCTGTTTTCTATGTTCTAATTCAGAAGCACAAGTGAATCTAGAAGGAGAATACTGAAGGCAAGTGAAAAGATCCATTGAATAGGGAGAGGATTTCTGCCCAGTGAAGTGAGCATGGAGACAAAAGTGATGGAAGGAGAGTTCAGCATCATACTGAGCCCCAACTTCATTGAAGTGAGGGCATTAGGGGGTGAAAATGAGCTTTTTCCTGAGTACAGAATATTCAGCATCAGAGAGGGCAGCTCTTAGGAGATACTGAATACATGGCAAGGGCGGGAATTAGAAGAAGGGATGGAGTTAAAGGGATGGTAATGTGTGGCAGGTCTCGAATGGGCATAGGTATCAATAAGTTGTTAGAACATGCATTCCTTAATGCTTGAAAGGAAGAGAAAAAGAGTCTTGTTAAGACATCAGATGAGACGAAGAAGGAAATTAGAGTAGGACAAGACAGCTTTGAGATTGGGTGAGTCAATAGTGCTGGTGAGAGAGGTTGAGTGTGTATATATGGGATTGAGTGTGGATCTGAGTGTGTGAGAACAGCAGTGTAAGGAGTGTTGTATGTTCCAGAGATACCTGTAATCCTGGGTGGATTTAAATCATGAGGGGTGGGCCTTAGTTAGAATCTCATGGGGTAAGCCAGAGACAGGGACAGTCGCTTAAGAAGGAAATATGGCTATGAAACTGAGTTTTGGTAAACACATTGTCAAACACCAGTAGGGAAATGAAACCGAACATGGTAAAAGAGACAAATTGAAACCCCATCAGAGGGAAGAGCAGTACCTCTTCAAGGTTGGCATCCCTGGAAGAGAAATAACAGTGAATTTAACACAAATAAAAGCAAAATACTGTGATGCTGGAAATCTGAAACAAAAACAGAGCATGCTGGATAAGCACAGCAGACCTGGCAACATCTGTGGAGAGAAAAACAGAGTTAACATTTCAAGTCCCTGTATGACTGTTCTTCAGAGCTAAAGAGGGGAAAAAAATATGATGGATTGTGCTGAGAATGGTGGATCAGTCCTGTAAGAAACTGAATGATTTTATTTGTTCTGCCAGGATATGCATATTTCTGAATACATGAAATAATTTCAAAATTTAAAATCCTGGTTTGTGACTTTAAAATGAAGAGAGGCCAGGAATGCTTGTTCTGTATATGTAATGACCTTAATGAGGTCCATTAAGTTTGGCTGTTGGAGTGTGAGCTCTCTGATTGAGGTAATGATTGCCTGCCTAGTCTCAACTGTCCATATATATCGGGGCTTTTTTTTTCTGTCTTTGAGGAGTGTTCGGGCTATGGCACTCCAGACCCTGAATTTATACCTGAAACAGTCTTTAGAATAGAGTTTGTAAATAAAGGGAACCTGGTGAAGGCTCATTGGCCTCTGAGGAGTTATTTTGTATACTAAGTTCCTGAAGTGTTAAAAATGCAATTGACTTGCAGTTGTTGTGAACTAGTTTCATCCTATCTTGATTAGATAATACAGAAAGGTTCTTTGCTAACTTTCTGAAGTGTCAAAAATGCATTTACCTTGGAGATAGCTCTGAATTAGTTTAAGCAAATATCTCGATTTGGCAATACAGAAAATTATAGTGCTAAGTTTTTGAGGTGTCATAAAATGTAGTTGCCTTGGAGATGGATGTTTGTTTTGCCAGATTGTTATCATGGGAACAATAAGTCCTCCAGGGTACAAACTTTCAGTTGTCTCCAGAAGTTGTAAAATCTGTCACATGACAGGATTGTCAGATTTTTTAAAACATAAATTTCTTTCTTCAGACAAAGCTGGCCCATAATGTACAGCAATGTCCACTAACTGGAGGGGCCAGCTCTACATTAAGGACCTACAAGTATGTGAGGAGCACTTATGGAGGTTGATTGGATCCCTCCAACCCTGTGATAAACAGCATTGTATCAGATGTGGGGATGAGCAAAAGAGATGTAAAAAAAATACTGAGTGCTCACACTAACAAGATGACAGTTAATTTGAGACAAAAATAATCATGCTTATTTTGCTCTCTCAGATGTCAGTGTAAGTAGGTTTGTTGTAACAAGAGATTCCTGAAAGGGATCAGGATGTAAGGGAGGTGAATACATCACTGTGTGCAGCATTGTAGCTGTAACAGGACAGAGAGAGGCCTGTCAACAAGCTGAGGGTTCAGACTTTGAAGGTGGTGCTGATGAAAATCCAGTGGTAATGCTAAATATAATTGTGCTTGAGGAGAGACAGGCCTGTGGTAATGTGCTGCTGTGTTGGAGGAAGGGCACTCTCAATCTTCAGGAGGTGAGGAGCCTACAGCTTTGACAGCAGAAGCACTGACACCTCCACAACTACAAAGGCAACTTGTGATTAGTGCAGGTGGTGATGGAAATGCTGAGTTGAACCTTGACCTGCTTGTATCAGGATCTGTCACAGAGAGGTAAACGTTGTGAGGTCAATTCACAGCTGACTAATTGATATAAAGACAGATGTTAATCAGCATCTGCAAAGATTAACTGAGGGCCATACCCAGCATAAGCAGATTTTTCAGGAATGCAATGAACTTAGGAGGCAGCATAATGAATCTCTTCAATAGATTCTTGAGAAGTTTCTAACACCTGAATGCTGCATATTCTGTCAGGAGTTGCCTAGTGCAGAGACACCTGCTGGAAATGCTGCAATACCTAAATCTTCTGGTGCAGAAGACATTAGTGTCTCGCAGCTCTCCCTCCAAAACTGTCCTCTCTACCTCATTCACCCCATTTTTTCACGGTGAACATGTTCTTTGTATTTTTGTTGCTATGTGTTCCTTATTTATTGCACTTTTGATTAAGCACTGATTGACTGCACCCTGTATTTTGTTACATTTAACTAATTTTGGGTTGCGTTGTTTATTAGTATATTTGTACCTTTATTTAAAATTGCACTCCTCTACCTCAGTTTGTTGATCATTTGAGTTGTTATTCAGTTATAGTTTCTCATTGAAGGGCAGTGATTTTTTTATATTGCTGTAATAACGAATTTGCAATAATCTGTAAACTTTTATATAAAACATTTATTCATCAAAACAATGTAAGAGATACAAATCTTAAGTATTGGAGATCAGAGTAACCTTTAACCTAAGCAGCTGCACTTTAACATTTTGAATAATAACAAGCTCATGTTTTTCACATTTTTAAAATTAAAATAATTCTTTCAACTTTAATACAATGGTTTTGTCTTATTTTGGAAGGAAAGAAAGATGGAACGATGGAAGGAGGGACAGGTGGTGAATTATCAATGTCCAAAAACAGCAATAGGCAGGCATTTTCTAGCTGCACTGGTGGTGGCCTAAGCCTGGGCCTCCTCACATGCTCCAGGTGACATAAATGCATCTGACTCCATTTGCACTTCTCCAGCTCCTCATTTCTGTAGCTAAATCACCTTCAGGGTGAAGGGTCAGTCCTTGCTGTAGGGCAAAGTTGTGTAATGCATAACATACCACGATAATTCTTGAGTCTATCACAGGTGAGTACTGTAAAGTATCTCCTGACCTGTGCAGGCAACAGAAAGATGAAGTTCTATTGTCTGTCCACCAGCCAACATGCTGTTATGTGTGTACGGTTGTATCACTCACATGCTTCACTGCTGCTCCTCTGAAATGGTGTCATAAGCCACATTATAAACTGGTACCCATTTCCATCCAGTAGCCATCCTGTAATTCATGGTCTGGTACATTTGCCAGGACAAATTGAGTCATGGACACTTCCCACATTGTTTACATTTACATTGAGGAGTTCCATTTTGACATCACGCACTATCATCACATTCAAGGAACGGGAACCCTTTTTGTTGACGAAGGAAACAGCCTCATCTATTCATGCTTTCAACGGAATTTGTGTTCCATTGAAGGCCCCACTAACTTCTGGGAAACCAGCAGTCCCATAGAATGCGAAGGCCCTCTGCTTCATCTGCAAAGGGAATGTCAAAACTCGTAAACTCTGAAACCATTTGAAAAATGGACTCAGTTACCTGCTGAGCAAAGGCCTTGGAGCAAAATGTTACAAATATCATTAATGATATATTGCGAATGCCCAGACATTGTGAGTTTCATCTCCGTTGTTAAGGCATTTTGAGTTTGGCTTAGGTCTTCCTTCAGTATTTCACAGAAGAGTCTCCATCACTTCCTTGCTGAAGTGTAGTTTCTTTTCTGAAGCACAGCACCTCTGATATCATTTCCTGTGACACCCTCTGCTGTACACTTCTTGCTCAGTAAGTGGACATGTCTGACTCTCCTCTTGTGATACAAAGAACAAAGAACAAAATCAGCCTGGGAAACAGGCCCTTCGGCCCAACGAGCCCACGCCACCATCTCAACACCACCAGTCCCCCTCTCCACCCTATGCCTGTTTTGAGCCCTGAACATAAGTAATGCCGTTCCAATAAGCAAAGCAGAAATTATTATGTGTGAAAGATTGGACATGATTCTTGGTCATGTTTTTAGTCCATGCTGGAACCTGGAATTCCTGTCAGAGAGAGAGAGAGTTCACATCAGCTCACGGGAGGCTTGCGAATGTAATTTTAAACATTACGCCTCTCTAAAGTATTTGAAATAGCCAAAATACATAACTAGACTTTTCACATATATCAAATTTACTGTTTAAGAAGCTTCTAAAAATCAATGTTGCATTAAAGAGACTTCAAACTGGAATACACCACAAATGCCATGTAAACATATATTTCATAACATTTCTTTAGCTGAACATTACAGATATTTTTATAAGATAAACTCACCGTGATACATTCAAAAGCACCTTTTAAAGGAATAAACAGCAGTATTGCATGAAAACTTTGTAAAAATGATTAAAATGCATTTATTAGTCACAAGTAAGGCTGACATTAGCACTACAGTGAAGTTACTGTGAAATTCCTCTAGTTGCCACACTCTGCAGCCTGTTCAGGCCAATGCACCTAATCAACTGTGGGAGGAAACCAGGGCACAGGGAGAAAACCCATGCAAACACATGTATGGGAGAGAACATGCAAACTCCACATAGACAGTGACCCAAGCCAGGAATCAAACCCAGATCCCTGGCATTGTGAGACAGCAGTGCTAACCACTGTGCCACCGTGCTGCCCTTGTTAAAATTTCTTCCTTACACCTTGTGCATCTTACATATACTTTGAACATCTTTCAAGCGTTAAAAAAAAGTTTTCACCTATCTTGGGAATCTCTCCAAAATATCTTCTCCCTCTCTTCACTGCTGTGAGCCCTAAAAATGAAAGCATCTCAGAAAATTGTGCAAATACTTTTGCATCCTCGGGACATCCAGGTGAAGTTTGTACTGTCATATCAATTTAAATCAGATTGAATATGCAATGTAAAAACAGACCATTTGGCTAAACTAGTCCGTGTTTGTGTTTGTACTCCATACAAGTTGCCTTCCATTCCATCCTCTCAATCTTAAGGCATATCTTCCTTTTCCTGTTTCTGTAAGTACCACACACCTTTTGATAGCGCCTAAACCATTTACATTGACCATTTCCTGTGGTAACAAGTTCCACATTCTAAGCACTTTCTGAGTGAAAAGAATTCATCTTATTTCCCCCCTTAGATATCTATTTTGTATTAGAATCTCTACAGAATACTTACAATTCAGAAGAGACCATTCGGCCCACCACGTCTGCACTAACTCTCCAAAACAGCAATTTACCAAGGCCCAGTGGTTGCCTTATCGTGTAAGATTTATCATAGCTAATCCCCCTAAACTACACATTTTTGGACAGTTTAGAGCAATTTGCCCTGGCCAATCCATCTAACCTGCCCATTTTTTGGATGGTGGGAGGAACCTGGAGCTCCTGGAGGAAACCCACCCAAACGCAGGGAGAATGTGCAAATTCAACACACACAGTCACCCAATCGAACCCAGGTCTCTGGCAGCAGCGGTAACCATTATGCTACTGTTTAGTTATAATTAAACCATATTTATGGCCCCTAACTGAACGCAGTGCGGATGTATTTCATAAACTAAGCATCTAAAGATCCTCTGAGTTTCAGAGTGCCTCCACCACTGACCTCAGCAAGCTTTATGAATCAAAAGGATAAAGTCTGTTTTAATTCCGAATGGGGAATGCGTGTGTCATGAGATCAAGTGTAGTATCGACATGCTGCACTTGGTTGAAGTCATTAGGTTACATTTCAGCTTCATTTGAAGCAATTTTTTAAAGCGGCATCTCGGCCTTTTGGCTAAGATGCAAATAAGATCAAGCCCTGGAGGAGGAGCTACACCTACTCCAATCAGCTTGGATCATGTAGATCAAGTCCAAGACAGGAGGTGAGAGCCCTGTCTTGTCAGCTTGGATCGGGAATGTCCCAACTTGTTGGGACTCTGAATTGGGTTTAATTTGACTTGATTGGATTGGAATAAAGTTTAAAAAAAATTAAAAAAAAGAGCAGGCATTGGATGCCAGCATGGCCAGCTAGGAACAATCACTGACAGAGATAGCTATCTACATTTTCAATGTCTGCCTGGAGGACTTCCTGTAAATGGAGGGCATCTTTCTTCCTGTTCACCTACTGTGCCAAGGTCTCAAGTGCTGTACCAGTGAATCTTGCAGCTCTCTCTCTGCCTAGGTAAAACATTCCCTGCTAAAAGACTCTTCTCCAGTCACCTGCAGCATCTGCTTCAGCCTGAAGCACCTCCCCTTTAAGAGGTGCAGGCTAATTTTAAGCAATTGAGGTGAGGTTTAAGTGGTTCTAAATCCACAGCATCTTGGCACTGCTGCTGAGGTACACAGCCACTCGACAGCACATTCAGCACTGTGCTGCTGAGCACTGCAATCATTATAATTAGCAGGTAGCATCAAGATAGCATGCTGCCTGCAAGAGAATCAATGGGTACAGAGTGATAGTGCATCAGGATGCTGGTACCCATTTTCAGGACCAGTTGAGTTTTTAACCCTTTGTGATTCTATTTAATTCACAGCTGAGATGGAAGGACATGGGAGCATGGCAATGGGAAGGCAAGGGAGTTGCTCAACCCACAAGCTAACGATGAATAGAAAGTTATTACCATATTAATTTTACAAAAAAAGTAAATAATGAGAAAGAAGAATGAATCAGGCTAAGACTATTTGTGTAGCATTTCAATAACAATGGAACTTTAAAATGGATTTGAAAATTGCAACCACATCATGTTTATCAGTTGTGTGCAGCCATGCTAGGTCTGAGTTTAGGCAGTTAATATCAGTTTCATTAGAGACTACAAGCTATAGACCCCAAGGCCCTGCACACAGATACAATTAGCTGGAACTTAATTATTTCTTACACTGTGTTTTTGATTACCCTATGATCAAAGAGAAAGTACTGAAGAAAGCCGGGGTGGTAAAAGATTGATTATAGTCTCATTCAACAATGTAATCATTTCCTTCTGCTTTCTCAGCATGAGTTGTTTCCAAAGAGAATAAGTTGACATCAGATGGCAGTACAGTGGGACTAAAATCTAACATTCTTCAGCTATAGGATGTATAATGTCTCACATTTCATTCATTAGGAAGGTATTGTATCTTACCATGTTATCTGTCTTGCTTTAGCTATCTCAGTGTGGTGAAAACAATCAGTGTTGTAATTCAATCTTACGAGTAAACACAACTACTGCAACAGAGTCTTATTCATCTCCTCGATGCAGCATCCAGCCCCTGATTTTCTTCCTTTAACTCAATTTGTTGCAAAATTGTTTACAAATTATAGAAGAGACTGGAAGCGGCACCAGTCTGATTCTCTTGATTTTTTTTTACTTCTCATGTCTCTCATGTTTTGTCATGTGTTTCACAATGGTATTTTAATTGACAGTGAAAATCTTATGTTTTATTGTTAATAAACCAGTAGTTGACCATTGTGACCCAGTATAACTTCTGTCAGGTTAACTGAGCCAGTCATTTCTGCACAAGAAAAATGTCAGCAATACACAAGTGTTGTACATGATTATTGATGGGTTCCTGCAATTAATTGTCCCAGGTTGGTCTATTTTATATTTGCACTTTCATTTTCACATGTGTAATATTTGTATTGTATTGTTTCATAAATATACACAGGTAATTTGCAACAACTGTAAATATTCTCGAGCATAATGTGCAAAATAGAAATACCCCCACATAATGCAGTGATATACTAGTATTAGCATCATTCCCTGGCAAAATTCTCATATTCAGTTTATTTGTATGGGAGTTATACATCCACTATTTTAAGCTCAATGTGCTATAATATATTAATGTTGGAAAAATTAAGCATTATTCTCTTTCAAATCTACAATTTTTAAACTTATTCTCAGTATTTTAAAATTATTTTAATATGCTCGAGATAGTCTAGCTGACTTCAAATTATATTGGATGTGCCTCCAAAACAGTAGCTGGTTTGGTGATGTTTGACACAAAGATGATTGTTGGTAGAATTGATCATCCGATATACACCTCATCCACTGTCCAAAGAGAAAATTACCCTCACTTTGAGACATATAAGTCCGAAAATGAATTTGACTGGGTGGGGGAGAAAGTGGCCATTATTCTCCAAGCAAACTTCAATTTTCAAGCTGGTAAGAAATGGTTGGAGATTTTATCAATAACTCAAAAACTTCTGACCATAACAATTAAGCTATATTTTAATTTTTTAGTTTAACATCTGTGGGCATATGAGATGTATGATCAGTGCTCTGGATGACTGGCTTCTGAAATGCA
Source organism: Carcharhinus amblyrhynchos (assembly GCF_965287045.1). Taxonomy (NCBI): domain Eukaryota; kingdom Metazoa; phylum Chordata; class Chondrichthyes; order Carcharhiniformes; family Carcharhinidae; genus Carcharhinus; species Carcharhinus amblyrhynchos. The sequence goes on along the minus strand of NC_137324.1, from coordinate 92,536,357 downwards.
ATATACTACCTCTGATTACTCAAAATGTGAACCACACTTGTGAAAATTCAGGCTTCCAATTCTTCATACAACCCAAAGATTGATCATGAGAAACATTCCACACTGAAAGATTCCATTAACTGCTCAGCTGTAGATAACACTAAGCTGACACCTTCTAATTATAAAGTGATGTGCTTTGTAACAAGAAAGGGATGACCCTTTTTTGCCCAAAGCAGCTGTATCTTTAACCCTCCTCAGATTACTATTGGTTAACCACTGTTCAGACGTTTCACTTTCTTTTTTTAATGTGCTGTGGCAATTGCATTATTTGCTTTTGATTCAGAGTGGGATATCCTAGACATTCCCAGTCCTTTGATGTATGTCTAGTGTCTTATCCTGTGGTGTTAGCTTTTAGACAGCACATGTTACGTTTCCTCTCCAGACAACCCCCATGAATTTTGATTCCAACCACTTCAATTGCATTTCACTATCACTTGGCTTTGACACTTCAATCAAATCCACATCCTCTGAGCCATCCATATACAAAAAGGTCTGTACAGAATGTGCAGGGATGCCCTAAATTGATTGCTTTGTACATATGGCTACCTCCAACATGTTTTAATTGCAGGAACTTGTTCCATTTAAATTAGAATTGAAACCAGAAAAAAATCATTGCCACTCTTGAAGGAAACAAACTATTATTTTAATTAACAGCAATGCCAAGGGTTGCAGATATTAATAAGGGTGATACAGAATGAAAATTTGGTTTCTTCTCAAGTGGCAGTATTGGTTCAGTGGTAGCATTTTTATATTGGAGTCAAAAGGTTGTGAGTTCAAATCCCAATCCAGAGATTGAAGCACATAATCTGAACTGAGTTGTCAAAAAGAGATGGGACCTTAGGAGAGGAGATGATTATCAATTTGTGGATGATGATAAAAAGACAGATGTATTTAATAACCTTCTTTGTGAAAGAAAGGACAGGGGCCAACTTGGATGGCCCTGAAATTCGAGCATGATGCATTATCCCATACTTTATTGAAATGATGCAAGCAGCACACAAACTTTATGTTGCCTCCCCATTTTCATAATCGGGGCGTGTATCCCAGCACAAATTGTCCGGCTTCTCAGCCTTTTGGCTAAGATCAAATGTCAGCTCAAGCCCAAGATGGGGTGTAATTCCTTTTCTTGCTACCTTGAATCTTTTATGTACCTCTTGTGGCTTCAATCTGAATTTTTTTTGGAGCAAGCAAGGAGATGGATTTGATTCTGCCCAGTCCTCTCTACGTACTGGCATTGTAACTTTTAGGAATTGACTGTATGCTCTACGGGGAGCCCAGGTTTGTTCTCAGTTTGAGAAGAAACATCCCGAGACCTTGTTCATCATGGTCGGGGACTTCAATCAGGCCAAGCTCAAGAGTGTCTTACCAAGATACCACCAATATGTCTCCTGTTCAACCAGAGATCCAAACATCCTAGACTGCTGCTAAAATTTTAAAGTAAAGTTTTTTTATTAGTCATAAGTAAGGCTTGCGTTAAAACCGCAGTGACGTTTCTGTGAAATTCCCCTAATTGCCACACTTTGGCACCTGTTCAGGTCAATGCACCAAACCAGCACATCTTTCAGATTGTGGGAACCCAGGGTAAACCCACACAGACATGGGGAGAACGTGCAAACTCCAGTCACCCAGGCCAGTAATCGAACCTGGGTCCCTGACACTGTGAGGTAGCAGTGCTAACCACTGTGCCACCGTGCCGCTACAAAAATATCAAACATGCCTATTGCTCATGCCAGCTCACATTTTGGCAAATCAGACCACAAGACTGAGCTTCTGTTCCTGACTTACAAGCAGAATCCACTAAGAAAAGTCATGCAATGACGTTCTGAGGAATTGGATGATTTTCTACAGGACTGCTTAGGGTCAGTAGACCAGTCAATATTTAAAAACTCTGCAACCAGCCTGAACGAGTATGCCACTACATGACTGACCTCTTTAGTAACTGTGTGGAAGACTGTGTGCCAAAGAAGCAAATCCATATGTTTCCCAACCAGAAACCATGGATGAACAGGAATATCCACTGTTTGCTGAAGTCCAGCTCTCGAGGCACTCAAGTCAGGTAATCTTGACCTATAAAAAAAAAGCCAGATATAAGAACATAAGAACATATATATGGTATATTGTGGTATATATGGACTTTAGTAAGGCATTTGATAAGGTTCACCATGGAAGGCTTCTGCAGAAAATGCAGATGTATGGGATTGAGGGTGATTTAGGTAATTGGATCAGGAATTGGCTGGTGGATAGGAGACAGAGGGTGGTGGTTGATGGTAAGTATTCGTCATAGAGTTCAGTTACGAGTGGTGTGCCTCAGGGATCTGTTTTGGGGCCACTGCTGTTTGTAATTTTTATAAATGATCTGGATGAGGGTATAGTTGGGTGGATTAGTAAATTTGCTGATGACACCAAAGTCGGAGGTGTGGTAGATAGTGAGGAAGGGTGTCTTAGTTTACAGGGAGACTTGGACAAGTTGCAGAGCTGGGCCGAGAGGTGGCGGATGGAGTTTAATGTGGAAAAGTGCATGGTAATTCACTTTGGCAGGAATAACAGATGTGTAGAGTATAGGGCTAACGGTAGGACTCTGAATAGTGTGGATGAACAGAGGGATCTAGGTGTATATGTACATTGATCCCTGAAAGTTGGGAATCAAGTAGATAGGGTTGTTAGGAAGGCATACGGCATCTTGGCGTTTATTGGTAGGGGGATTGAATTGAGGAGCCGCAGCGTCATGTTGCAACTGTACAAAACTCTGGTGCGGCCGCACTTGGAGTATTGTGTGCAGTTCTGGTTCCCACATTATAGGAAGGATGTGGAGGCTTTGGAGAGGGTGCAGAGGAGGTTTACCAGGATGTTGCCTGGTATGGAGGGAAGGTCCTATGAGGAGAGACTGAGGGATTTGAGGTTGTTTTCGTTAGAAAGAAGGCGGCTAAGAGGGGACCTTATTGAAACATATAAGATGATTAGAGGTTTAGATAGGGTGGACAGTGATAGCCTTTTTCCTCGGATGGAGAAAGCTAGCACGAGGGGGCATAGCTTTAAGTTAAGGGGTGGTAGTTATAGGACGGATGTCAGGGGTGGGCTCTTTACCCAGAGGGTGGTGAGGGATTGGAATGCCCTGCCTGCTGCAGTTGTAAATGCGCCTAGTTTGGGGGCGTTTAAGAGATCCGTGGATGGGTTTATGGATGGAAAGGGTTTGGTTTAGGTTAGAGGGTCATTGCTTTTTAACTGGTCGGCGCAACATCGTGAGCCAAAGGGCCTGTTCTGCGCTGTAATGTTCTATATTCTAATATAAGAACATAAGAAATAGGAGCAGGAGTAGGCCATCTAGCCCTTCGAGCCTGCCCCGCCATTCAATAAGATCATGGCTGATCTGTCGTGACTCAATTCCACTTTCCCGCCTTCTCCCCATAACCCTTAATCCCCTCGCTTATCAAAAACCTATCTACCCGCGTCTTAAATATACTTCAATTTGTGGATGACACAAATTCTATTTATGATCTAAGGAGATCCATCAAAGATGCCAAAAGACAGCACTGGACCAAGCTAGAGTCCCAGGCTAGCCACACGGACTCCTGCCGACTATGGCAAGATCTGCAAGACATGACAGGCTACAAGATGAAGGCATGTAAAATTGACGGCATCAACACACACCTTCCTGATGATCTTAATGCACTCTATGCCCATTTTGAACAAGAGATCAGCGGGAGAATGCCTTCTACCCCGGAAGCCTTGGACAAATATATATCCAAGATCACCATTGCAGAAGTCAGAGCAATTTTCTCCAAAGTCAACCCACGGAAAATGATTGGCCCGGTTGAAGTACCCGGATGAGTACTCAGATCCTACATGGATCAGCTGGCAGGGTATTTGCAGACATCTTCAACCCCTCTTTACACAAATCTGAGGTCCCCATTTGCTTCAAGAAGATAACCATCATCCCAGTACCAAAACAAAATCAGGCAGCGTGCCTTAAAAACTGTCGCCCGGCATCTCTGACATCCATCATTATGAAGTGCTTCGCAAGGTTAGTCATGGCATGAATCAATTCCAGCCTCCTAGATTGCCTGGATTCACCATAGTTTGTCTACCACCACAACAGATCCAGAGCAGATGCATTTCTTTGGCCCTGTACTCAATCCTGGGACACGTAGGTAACAGAGACATCTATGTCAAACTTCTATTTATTAACTAAAGCTTAGCCTTCAATGCAAATATTCCTACAAAACTCATCTCAAAACTCCTTAGCTTGGGCTTGGCTCTTCCATCTGCGATTAGATCCTGAACTTCCTAACTCACAGACCACAATCAGTAAGGATAGGCAACAACACCTCCTCCACGATCATCCTCAACACCAGTGCTTCACAAGGCTGTGTTCTCAGCCTCCTACTATACCCTTTATACACCTATGATTGTGTGGCCAAATTCCCCTCCATTCGATTTTCAGATTTGTTGATGACACCACCGTAGTGCATCGGATCTCAAACAATGATGAGAAAGAGTACAGGAATGAGATAGAGAATCTGGTGAACTGCTGCGGCAACAATAATCCCTTCCTCAATGTCAACAAAATGAAGGCGATTGTCATTGACTTCAGGAAGTGTAAAGGCGAACATGCCCCTGACTACATCAATGGGGACAAAGTAGAAAGGGTCAAGAGCTTCAAGTTTTTAGGTATTCCGATCGCCAACAACCTGTCCTGGTCCCTCCATGCTAACACTATAGTTAAGAAAGCCCACCAACACCTCTACATTCTCAGAAGACTAAGGAAATTTGGCATGTCGGCTATGACTCTCACCAACTTTTACAGATGCACCATAGAAAGCATTCTTCATGATTGTATCACAGCTTGGTGTGGCTCCTACTCTGCCCAAGACTGCAAGAAACTACAAAAGGTTGTGAATGTAGCATAATCCATCATGCAAACCAGACTCCCATCCACTGACTCCGTCTGCACTTCCTGCTGCCTTGGCAAAGCAGCCAGCATAATCAAGGACTCCATGCACCCCGGAGATTGTCTCTTCCATCTTCTTCCTTCGGGAAAAAAATACAAAAGTCTGAGGTCATGTACCAACCAACTCAAGAACAGCTTCTTTCCTGCTGCTGTCAGACTTTTGAATGGACTTAACTTGCATTAAGCTGATCTTTCTCTACACATTACCTATGACTGTAACACTGCATTCTGCACCCTCTTGTTTCCTTCTCTATGAAAATGTTTTGTCTATACAGTGCATAAGAAACAATACTTCTCACTGTATGTTAATACATGTGACAATAATAACTCAAATCAAATCAAATGGCTGTGTGGCCAAATTCCCCTCCAACTCGATTTTCAAGTTTGCTGATGACACTATCATACTAGCTTGGATCTCAAACAATGACAAGGCAGAGTACAGGGAAGAGACAGAGAATTTGGTGAATTGGTGCAGCAACAATAATCTCTCCCTCAGTGTCAACAAAATAAAGGAAATAGTCTTCAACTTGAGGAAGTGTAAAGGAGAACATGCTCCTGTCTACGTTAATGGGGACAAAGTAGAATTAGTTGAGAATTTCATGTTTTAGGTATCCAGATCACCAACAACCTGTCCTTATCCCTCCATGCTGATGCTTTGGTCAAGAAAACCCACCAATGTTGCGACTTTCTCAGGAGGCTACGAAAATTTGGCACGTCTGAAACTACTCTCCAACTTTTATAGATGCATCATGGAAAGCATTTTTTCTGGTTGTATCACAGCTTGATATGGTTCTTCCTTTGTCCAAAACTGCAATAAACTACAAAGGGTCATGAACTAAGCCCAGTTCATCGCTCAAACCAGCCTCCGTTCATTGACCCTGTCTACACTTCCCACTGCCTCAAAAAAGCAGCCAGCACAATCAAGGACCCCATGCACCCTGGACATACTCTCTTCTATCATCTTCTGTGGGGGAAAAGACACAAAAGTCTGAGGTCATGTGCCAACCGACTCAAGAACAGCTTCTTCCCTGCTGCCATCAGACTTTTGAATGGACCTAGCTTGTATTAAATTGATCTTTCTCTACACCCCAGTACTAAAACACTACATTATGCACTGTCTCCTTTCCTTCTCCACGTACAGCATGCTTTGTCTGTATTGCACAAGAAACAATACTTTGGACTCTATACTAATATGTGGCAATAATAAATCAAGCGAAATCAAACTTAAAGCTAGCTTGCCCTCATTGCAATTGATCCAAAGCTGGGTGGGCCCCTCGACAACTCTCTGAACACTGGTAAAATATTAATGGTGGTACATCGGTGAGTGGCATGGTGCCAACAGCAGGGCACTTCTGACCAACTGGTCCCAGAGAAAGCAATAAATGTCACCCCATATATAATAAGGCATCCAATGTAGTGTCAGTGAAACATGAAATATCTTTCTTGCTGCATCATAAATCACTTTTCCTCCTGCCCAGATGTTATTCCATCAACAGCTGCATAAGAAATAAGTGCTGGATCAGACCATATGGCCCACTGAACTAGTACCACCATCCAATATGATCATGGCTTTAACTCCACTTTTTGTCTACTCCCCATTTCCCATGATTCTCTCCGAGAGACTAAATATCTGTCAATCTCAGCCTTAAATATTTTAAACAATTGCACATCCACTAACTTCTAAATTCCAAAGATTCACAGCCCTTTGAGTGAAGAAGTGTCTCCACATCTCAGTCCTATTAAATAGCCCTTTATTTTGGAGCTGTGGGGTAACTTTTCTGGTCCTGCCCACTGCAAGAATCATCATGGTGGAACAGAAAATTTGACGGATCATTGGAAGGCCCATTAACCTTGAGTGGACGGGACTGGGAAATCCAACCCTGTGTCCTCTTGTTCTAAATTCCCCAGCCAGCGAGAATATCTCATTTCTGAACCTGTCAAGTCCCTTCTGAGTTTTGAATGTTTCACTGAGATCACCTCTCATTCTTCCAAACTTTATAGGTTAAATTTACTCAGCCTCTCTTCGTAGGAAATTCATATCAAGGACCAATCTACTGAACTTTTACTCAACTACCTCCAATGCAAGTATTTTGTTCTGTAAATATTGAGATGGAAATTGCACACAATACTCCAGATTTGATTTCACCGAAGTCCCATATAACTATAGCAAGACAATTTTATTCTTGTACCCTTTCGTTTCTTAGAGAAGAGATTTGATATCAAATTCATGAGGGATTTAGACAGAGTGATTAGGGAGAGACTCATCCCACTGGTGAAAGGATCAAGAATGAGAGAGCACAAGTTTAAGGCAACTGACAATAGAAGCAATGAAAACATGAAGAGGTCAGATGCAGATTGCTCTATTACATTCTTCTCTCCCAGAGCCTCCTGCTCTCTGGATCACCAAGTCCTGTAATGCACAGCAGACCACAACCAAGTGTGAGACATGAGCAAGTGAATATTGCAATAAACCACATGAAAGGTCCAAGCCTCTGGTCTTTCATTTTGAGCAGATCAGTCTGCTTGGTGAAGGGTGGAAGGGTGTCTCTCATTGTACCATTTCTCAGGCTCTGTGCTTGGATATCTGACTGAGGTCGTTTATTAACTCTTGAAAGGATATTCTTTGTCTCCCACAAGACTACCATACAAAAGTTCCAATGTGTGGAACTTCCCAGCACCTGGAAGTGCCTATGTATGTACGAAGCATGACAGCTCCAGGATGCCACGCACGTATCTGCATGATCCTTTGCCTATAGTCATAGAGAAGCTGCACATTGATTAAATGGAAGGCTCTTCTATTCACAAAGACCTCTGCTTGGCCCAATCATGTTTTGATTGCCAAATGAAGGGACCAGGACAGGTTGGTGATTAGGACACCTAAAAACATGAAGCTCACGACCATTTCTACATTGTCCCCATGAATGTAGACATGGGTATATTGTCCACCAATCTTCCTGATATTGATGACTGTTTCCTTTATTTTTGCCAAATATATGTCATCTATGTGCCCTTGCACTCTGGAAATCCAGCAATGGTAGCAAAGTCTCTGGCTCTGCTTGCTTTACTGATGTCTGTGCTGAATGATAAGAATTTATGAGCGTGTCTGAATTTTGCATCTGTGAAAACATTAATACAATGATGGGCTGTTGGCTGCAAAGATTTCCAGCTGATGCCTGGAATGACCCAGAGCTGAAAAAATTCACACCACTGTAACTTTCAATGCCACAGGCATAAACTGGCCACTAACACGATTTGAATCAATCTCTTTAGCCAATATACCAAACAATGATATGACTATTTCCCTGTAGAGATACAGGCCGCTATTTTCCTTGGGCAAGGCTCATAAAGTCCTGCTCGAGGCCAATGGAGCATTCCATTCTGCAAGGCTTGCCTGCCCCAATTCTGGGGTGAGTGGGACAGTAAAATCCTGGCCAGTTTTCTAAGACACTATACCTCTGATATTTTTGACAGTAAAGAAATTAAGGTTCATGGTGAACGGGTGGGTAAGTGGCACTGAGTCCACGAAAAGAGCAGACATGATCTTATTGAATGGCGGAGCAGTCTCGAGGGGCCAGATGACCTACTCCTGCTCCTAATTATGTTCTTATGTTATGTTCTTATATTTGGAGGTATTAGAGCCATTGCTGTGGCCCTGGAGTCACATGTAGGCCAGACCAGGTAAGGGCAGTTGATTTTGTCCCATAAAGGACATTAGTTGGCCAGATGGGTTTTTCCAACAATCGACAATGGTTTCAAGGTCATCAGTAGATTCTTAATTCCAGATTTGTACAGCTTTGTACAACTGCAGCGCCAAGGCCAATTCCAGCTGCTTTTCTGTGATTCTGTAGTTTAATTTCTGCTCGGTGGAATAGACGTTTTGGTCTTCGAGGCAACAGTGCAACATTATATTAATACACAAAATCATTCAGAGCTTTTAATTAAAGCTTTATTAACAAACTGCAAATATGACATATTCCAGAAACGATAGTCATTCCACAATAAGATTAAATTGCTTCAGTTTTTATTTATTCCTTTATGGGATGTGGCCATCGTTGACAAGCATGTTACCCATCATTAATTGCCCATGAATCAAATGTTATCCATCCTTAATTACCCATGAACTAAATGACTTGTCAGCAATTTCAGAGGGCAGTTAAGAGCCAATCACATTGCTTTAGGTCTGGAGTGACATGTAGGGGGGTCCAGCTTAAAATGGCCAATCTCCTGCCCCAAAAGGCATTATTGAATCAAATGGATTTTTACAACAAATGTCTCATGATCATCATTACTGAGACTATTTGTTCAGTTACAGGTTATTAACTGAATTTAAATTAAATTCTACCAGGTGCCTTAACAGTGATATGAACTCTTGTCTCCTAGAACATTAGCCCAGGTCTCTGGATTACTAGTCCAGTGATGTTCCACCATCTCCACCATTCATTTATTGGGAATCAATTAATTTATTGTTTATTAAACTGGATTGTGTTCCAGTAGAATACATACAACAAATTTATCTGCTCATTTCCTAACCTGCACCTTCTAGAGTAATACATAATAAATGCTATAGGGTAAAATTAGATAGCACAGCTTGCTGGTGTAAACTGAGACCAAAGAATGATCCCTGCACCAGAAATTGTAGGCCCAAGGCCCACTTGACACAGCGTTATATTACATCGGCAAGCTATGCACGTCTGCCAGGCATCTCTAGCTGGATGAGGCAGATATTGGAAGAGTTACACTCTTTTGGTCTCCAAGATACACTACTCATATGGCAGCCATGCAAAATGTTTGCAATAAGCCAGAGTCAGAAAAAGTGCTGAAGTGACCTTTCTGTTGTTGCAGGTTTGTCTTAGGATTGCTTACTATAGAAGAGATCTTGGTAGAGGCAATGGCCACTCATTCAAAATGCCTTTATTTATATCACTATTTATGATGTTAGAAAGCATTGGGACATCAGTACAGCTACTCTCTGAGATACTTCTAACTCATCTTTTCTCAGCCAGTAATACTACTGTGGTAAAGCTCCTTATAAGCATATTCGTATAGTGCTAATGTTTACTTGATAACGTTCAGAGCCACTGACAATGTCTGTGATGGACATGGGCTGCAGCTGAGATGGTGAATAAGGCACAGCTTGCACACTTTCAACGGCAAGAGCTTTCCTCAAGTATGTACGTAAAGTAAACCTGTACCAGATTTTACTATTTATCAGGTAATGCCACATGGAATACGTTGTCCTCTGGTGCAACCTCATCTGCCTGTTGCTTGACGTCCATCCATTGACCTTCTTACACCCCCTGAAAACATTGAAGTAATTACATTTTCATTGGAAAGTCCGTATCCATATTTCGAGAGCCTAAGAAAAATAGTGCAGAGACTTCGGCACAAACATAGATGGGTCTTCAGATCTAGTATAAATATCAAAAAAAATGCAAGGAAATCCATATGATGCTGCTCCATGATTAACATGACACCATTTGAAACATTTTCAAGAAATGCATGTGACATGCATTATGAGGGAAAATTGCCTGAAACTGATGTCACCATTCCCTCTCTCTTCATCAATCAATGTGAGGCTAATATGTTTAGTCTAAAATATGATGTGGAGATGCCAGCGTTAGACTGGGGTAAACACAGTAAGAAGTCTCACAACACCAGGTTGAAGTCCAACAGGTATATTTGGTAGCAAAAGCCACTAGCTTTTGTGCGCTGGCTGTCCCTTCATCAGGTGAGTGGGAATTCTAATCACAAACAGGGTATATAAAGACACAAACTCAATTTACAAAATAATGATTGGAATGTGAGTCTTTACAGGTAATCAAGTCTTAAAGGTACAGACAATGTGAGTGAAGACAGGTAAAAGAGATGTGTATTGTCTCCAGACAGGATAGTTTGTGAGATTTTGCAACTCCAGGCAAGTCGTGGGGGTTACAGATAGTGTGACATGAACCCAAGATCCCAGTTTAGGCCGTCCTCATGTGTGGAACTTGGCTATCAGTCTCTGCTCAGTGACTCTGTGCTGTTGTGTGTTGTGAAGGCCGCCTTGGAGAATGCTTACCTGAAGATCAGAGGCTGAATGCTCATGACTGCTGAAGTGTTCTCCAAAATTTGACTTGCAAAATCTCACTAATCTGACAAAGGGGCAGCCAGTACTCCAAAAGCTAGTGGCTTTTGCTACCAAATAAATCTGTTGGAATTTAACCCGGTGAACTTCTTACTGTAGTCTAAAATAGAAATTAATCTAACTATTTAGTGCATTGATTACTTTATGATTTAAAAGCAGGAAATATTTTCTTCAGCTAGTCTCAACTACAGTGATATGATTATATTTATAGAAAGAAATTATTGCTAAAACCACAAATAAGTACCTAAATTTATGAAACTTGCACCATAGTAATAATGCAGCTATGATGTTCACCATCCTGCTAGTACAAAGTTTCCAGGAAATTATAGCTCGGGTGATTTATATCTTTACTTAATTGATGCTATAATTTCCTGGGACTTTTGCACTGCTACCCATAACCCCTAGCTGAAAACTGCTCCACACTCATTCAAATCAATAGGGATTGCAAACTTGCAGCATTTAAACCAATATTCGTGCTGTTGCTACTTAGACTGGAAAAATAATGTCTTTGGTGGTCAAGCAGCAGTGGGATTTAAATGCTTATTCAACATGATTGCTTCTGATGCCTCATTACCCACACTTAGAGCAACACGATCAATCTGAAGTGAATTCCCAGACCTATTATCTTAAATGGAACAGAGTTGCCAATTCCATGATTATAAACGTAGGCCCAAATTTTTGCAACAATCGGGAGCATCTCTGATGTGACAGAAGTGGCTGAACATTGTAGGTTCTGCCCCCAAAAACTATACTTCCCATTTTTACAATTAGTGCATGATGTGTTTATGGAGATAGCTGGCCATTTAAAGCATCAGCTGTTTCCATGAAAGTGGGATTTTAGTAGGCTGGGAGTGTGAAAGCTGAATTAGACAAAGTAAGTATGGATCTAAGCTTTGTGGATTGGTTTGGATGCCCAAGATATCCCTCTGGTATGGTCCCAAGATATCTCTGAGGGACAGAAGGTGCCCATTGGTCAGGTTTTGGTGATCTATGGCGTAGGTCAGGTGTCTGTTGGAATGATAAAAGTAAGATTAAACGTGCATAAAATGTGCATAAATCTATTAGTGACAAGTTCATTGGAGCTGTCAACAGTGCTGTCAAGATCAACTGTCAAAGCAACCAGTCAAAACTGTTGGCGGCACATGTTAAAGAGCCTATTACACTATCAGGGCATTTAAAAGTCCTATCCCTTAAATAGTTTTTAAAAATGTCCGAACTGTTGTCTACTTGCTATTTCACTCTGTCTGTTGACATAAGCTGGAGAACTTCCAATACCAGATTCATGTTACAAGACTGATTTTACAATCATTCATTTTCACAGTAGGGTGCCTATCACTTGACATTAATTCACAGCTACAAGTAATTATTGGCTCTTTATATGGGACTAGGAATTACAATGTTTTTTGTGCACGTGAATTAAATATTTGTTGCTAAAAGATTTATTTAGTTGAAGGAATATAAATGCAGTTAATGTGTTTTATGAATGAGTGTGTTTTTATTCATAGAATTACAGAACCCTACAATGCAAAAAGAGGCCATTTGGCCCATCGAGTCTGATTCAATATAGTGAAGTCAGCAATAGATGTTTCAAACTTTATTTTGCAGAACATTCTTTTATCTCATCTCAGTATAGGTCCTGATATCTGTGCATGGTGGATACAGGATGAGTTCACATTTAAGGTGTAAGATTGAGGCATATTGTTTTGGGGCATGGGTTAGCACAAATGCTATAAAGATCCATAGCAGAGGGAAATAGATTGACATTGAGGCTATAAAGGTTATAGTAGTGAGTGGAGGGGCATAGGTTTGCATGAAGGGCCATAGGAATGGGTGGAGGGGTACAGCAACCCATGGAGTGTACAAGAGGTTACGGAAACATAGAAACTAGAAACAGGAGTAGGCCATTTGGCCCTTCGATCCTACTTTGCCATATATTTTGATCATGGTTGATCATCAAATTCGATATCTTGTTTCCTGTTATGGGTTGATTGGGAGCCATGGGATAGCATGGGTTGGAATGGAGGAGTGTGTGGTTGTGAACGGCAAGGAATGTTTCATGTTTTTAATTTTTAAACTTTGGATGCAGTGCGAGAGTCCTGAGGTAGGCCTTCCGCCCAGCCCACCATCGCACCCAGCATGTTCCTCAGTTCCTCCCACTTTGTCTGACTTCTAAACTTGCTCTCCTCTTCCCCCCAACCACTACCACAATCACCCAATCCCCCCTCCCCCACCCTGATCAAAAATCTTATCTCTGGGCAGCTACTTTTAAGGGTTGGGTCCTTAAAGGCAGTGGTTCTGGTGTCTCTGCATACCCAATCCCTGAAAAGAAAACTCGGGCTCCAGGGTTTCTGTTCAGCAGAATTCACACAAAATTAGCCAAATGAGTGAATAAAGTAGTGGATCTTAAATGTATGTTTACAACCTTTTGAGCTAGTGTAAAAACATTGTACTAGAAAGTCAACATCACCCAGATAACGGACAAGTATTTTGAGCAGAAACTTGAGGAAAGTTACACTTCAAAACCATTTTATTGTGCCCAAAACGGAATTTTTTTTTAAACTTTATTCCAATCCAATCAAATCAAATTAAACCCAATTCAGAGTCCCAACAAGTTGGGACATTCCCGATCCAAGCTGACGAGACAGGGCTCTCACCTCCTGTCTTGGGCTTGATCTACATGATCCAAGCTGATTGGAGTAGGTGTAGCTCCTCCTCCAGGGCTTGATCTTATTTGCATCTTAGCCAAAAGGCCGAGATGCCGCTTTAAAAAATTGCTTCAAATGAAGCTGAAATGTAACCTAATGACTTCAACCAAGTGCAGCATGTCGATACTACACTTGATCTTAGCCAAAAGGCCCAAAACAGAAATGTTACACCTAGAGGATTCAGTTTAAAATCTGACAATTCACTGATGTCTTACTGAGTTACATTTGGCATTTTATCAATCCCATTATAATCAGTATTAGGACAATGAAATATTACCTGATCTTTCATTGCAGCCTGAATTCAGTGCTTCACTATCACTACAGTAAAGACAAATTGTATCAATATAATATCTTCTGTGGGTGCATTAAATTCTATTTATTTCCATATTTATATCCTAATCGTGATTCTTGGGAAACATGGACATTAATTGGACCAGGGTCTTTTAGTGTAATGTCATATGTACGAACAAGTAAGCAAATAACAATTTGGTTCCTGGTGTGCAGAGTAGTCAGCATCTCCACATCGTGCAGAGTAGCATGTCTCACTTAGAAAGTTAATTATGGCCCCAGTAAAGTGTCCCAGAACAACGAATGGTAGCAGAATAACAATTGATATTTATCACATCCCCCAATTATCTTCATTCTATTTATTGAGTGAGGTTGTAAAATCTGCCTTCAATTAATGGTGAAGCTGACAGTGCCCAACCTGACTATGGAGTAAATTAGAAAACAGTTCTATTGTCCATGCATGAACAATTAAAGGCTGAAAGCTGGAAATAGCAGTCTGAGTTCCTCAGCTCCACCACAAGTTCTGTTATGTCAGAAACTCATCAATCGATTCAGCTCTGTAACCAAAGTAACAGTTGAAGTTGTTATGCTTACCCACTTGTTGCTCACTAAATAGGGCAGAAAAAAATAGGGCTGGTGCACTCAGATTTATTTTTAACTGCTGAATAAGCCAAAAAACCTTTAGCACTGAAAATATAATCTCAAATGTGGAATCTCATTCCTTCACATTAAATTAGTGTTAGAGATTTTAAAAACTTTTCTTTGTCTCTTTTAGCCTTATTTTTTGTTGGCATACCTTAGGTCCAGGCATACCATTCTTGCCCTCCCTGCCCCTGGTGCATCATCTTGGTATGCTTCAGGCCTACTGAGTCGTACTTTCTCTTGGAGCACCTGCCCCTAATCGCTGTTCATTTGCATCACGGTGTGGCTCAGTCTCATGTCCAGGGAATGCCTTCCTTGACAACAGATGCCTGGACCCCCTTGTTCTGCTCTACCAACCTGTAGAGATTCACCTCCTCACAATTGGTCCAGGTGTCTAAAGGTCAAACTTTTTGTGAGCTCCACACTCTCAATGGCCACTGAGTGCTACCAAATGAGAAGCTGACTGATCCCTGCCCCTTTTATACACTACGCCCACCTCCATAATTGGCTCCCTGTTATGACAGATGTCCCCACGACTCCCCTCCAAAATTGCTTTCTATGTTTCAATGAGCTCTTAATACATAAATTGACCCATCACTTTCAGGCAGGTTTCCATTTTCCAGTCTCAGATACCTCTAGCAATATCACTGGGAGGTGAGACAAGGTTGAGGATCCAGCATGGCTTTTAAGGATCTGAAATTTCCAGCTTTCCTGCTACTCATCCTGCTTCCTGAACCTAATGAAAATCCAGTCCACTATGCGCAATTTTGGACACTGCACTTCAGGCTGGATGTGATGAGCATGTGTACAAAAGATTTATCAAAATGATTCCAGGCTGAAGGACTTCTGTTATGTGGCTAGACTGGAGAAATTGGGACTGTTCACCTCAGAGAAGAGATACAGAAAGAAGATTTTATGATTGTTCAAAATCAGGAGGCGTTTGGACAGAATAGATAAAGAGAAACTGTTCTTCTTGCCAGAAGTATTGCAAATGAGAGGACACAAAATTAAAATGATTGGCAAAAGAGTTAAAGGCAACATGAGGAAATGCCCTTCTAAACAATAAGTGGTTGTGACCTGGAATGTACTGCCTGAAAGGGTGATGGTGTATCTTCAATTGTGGCCTTCGAAAGGATTTTGGATGAGCACCTGAGTCTGGAAAAAGAATGCAAGGTTAGCGAGAAAGAGCAGAGGAGTGAGTGAAACTTGCTAACTTGCTCATGCAAAGAGTCAGCACAGACTCAGTGGGCTGAATGACCACTTTCTGTACTATAACAATTCTACCATTCAGTGATAAGTAGGATTTGCCTTAAATAGTTCAACAAAACTAATTCTATGGCTGGTAAGCATCTATATAAACATACATTAGGTATAATAACAGATCAAGGATTATTAATATCCAATGGTAAACAGAATTATTTACAAAGAGCATAACAGCAAGGTCAATACATCTACATGAGATGCATCTTTTCTTACTCACCATAGTGCCAGTTGCCATGTATTCTAAACTGTTGTCCAGCAAATTCTGACTTAAATGTGCATTGGGAAACACCACAGTCTAACTTCACTATGTTTGTGGCACCAACCTCACCATTGCAGCAAATTCTAGGTTGTCATTATTGTAGAGTGAGGAAGCAAAAATGTCAACAACATAAAATGTACTCACCACTTCAAGAATGATTGAGAATACCTTTGAAATTCTCTTCTATCTCATTAAAAAGAAGAACCAAATATTAACTTAGTGTTTCATGTAACTCCGGGGTAGGTTTATCTTACCATGCTATGAAATCACCTATCACTGATTGTATTTGTGATAGAAATTCCTTCTTCTAGACATACAATAAATTAAAAGAAGAGGATATTGCATTTCACCTCATTTTAATTCAATATATTTTATGAGCTACTTGAGATTATGATGCTATGTGTGCAATCAGGTATTGAGTTATTAATTTTTTGCATGGTCCATGGAGCAAGGCCTGGACTAATAGATTGTACATTGCATTCAAACATTGTGAAACATCCTTATTCTCATGGCAGGATTTACAACCATCCCTTAATTTATGTAAATTTTCCAAACTGATGCGCTTTCATGAACTGAACCTGTCTGTGGCTTACAGTTACAATTTAGTGATGTAACCCACACCATGCCCATCAAAATTTGACTCGCACCAACTTGCATCGAATTTCATATTTAAAGTGGAAAATTAATATAAGTACTTTTCAGGTCACAATACTGTATTTCACCTGCTTATTGAGGGGCGCAGCGTTATCTTCCTGACAAGCTGAGCTTGGATTGTGAATCTGAATATCATAAAACTTATTACTATAGACTTGCACTAAATATAATACATACTAAACTGCCTTTACTGCAACTCTGCATATACTTAAACACTTGCCTTTGTTATGACATAACAAAGCTACATCCACTTTTAAAGATACATTTAGATTGTTAATTACGTTGCTGGACACCAATGTTTACCCCAATGCATTTAGAACAAGAATGATTGCCTTTTGATGGTTTACATGTGTAAAAATATCTGTTCAAATCTTCTCATATTTGCTCATCCCCATTATATTCCCAGCCAAACGATGTTTAAATGAGGTTTTCTAATGTGCTGATGCTGAAACATTGATAAGATACCATTTGGCATATAATGTTTGTGGAAGACTTCTAAAATTTCAATTTCAATAAACTGCGAACAGCAGTCCCTAAGGGAGATAATGTTGAAACATCATTTAAAGATTGGAGAGAATAATGTCATTATATAAACTAAGTTGAGTTTTTTTTAGAATAAGATTAAACGAGAGTATATTTGCTCTCTTTCTATCACCGATTGGAAACAGGAATGATTATGTTATACCAAGTGCACGATAGCCAATGCAAAAGCTGTCTCTGGTCAGACACTGCAATGCTAAGTACCATTACTTATTCATTTTGAATTTTTCATTTTTTTCCCAGCTACCATCCCTGCATGAGAATTCACTTACAGGAATAATTTGCAAGTCACTGCCCATTTAGACCTAGTTCAATACTACCTCAGCATCATTTTCTATAGGATCTTTTCAACTCAGACAAAGAGGTAACTTTTATGCTCTCAGTTAGATTTGAATGCATATTTTAAGAGGAGAAAGAAAAATGTGCTGACCTACTTTGTCCATTCAGTCAAATTCTAATTTGACAAATTATTCACGCAGCTTTATGCATAGCAATTCCCCCACTGTAAGTCTTTACAGATAATGTGCTGCATTCTGGCTGAAAAAGTTGTCCAAAACATATTTACAGAGATGTGTTTTACTGAGAACCCAAGGCAAAGGGTCAAAGTCAACAGTGCAGGCCATTCATTCCAAGTTTGAATATTGTAAAAGAGAAGATAAATCAGGATGTCAAAAGCAAAAAAATTATGAATTTGGGAAAGCTACAATAGAAAACAAAAATTAATTGACCTGATACATGAAGCTGGATTTTCATCTTAGAGGTAGGTAGTCTGACTTGGGAAACATTCCAGCCTGGCACATGGTGCCCCAAATGGCTCAATTGTTTTTGGGGACCCAGGTGTGAGATGAAGTCAGGCCCATTATTCCTAGGCACACATCAAATTTGGCCGCAAAGGCTGCTGAGTGGTGAGGTGGACTGTTTAACAAGCCAGCATTGGTTCCCTGGGACTTCATCCTAGTTGTTTTGATAAATCTCTCTCTCTAACCATCCTTCAAAATGCACAGGACACTGTTGTCATAGTACCATGGCAAGAGCTTGTGCATGCAATCATAGAATCCCATTCAGCCTATCTAGCCTGTCCTGACTCTCTGACAGAGTATCTTGCCCAGGCCCTCTCCCCTGCCCTATCCCTGTAACCCCATGCATTTACCATGACCAATCCACCTAACCTGCACATCTTTGGATTATAAAAGTCTGAGGTCATGTACCAACCGACTTGAACAGTTTCTTCCCTGCTTCCATTAGATTTTTGAATAGACCTATCTTATATTAAATTCATTTTTCACTACACCCTATCTATGACTGTCACACTATGTTCTGTACCCTCTCCTTTCCTTCCCTATATACGGTATGCTTTGTACAGCACACAAGAAGCAATACTTTTCACTGTATACATGTGACAATAATGAATCAAATCAAATCAGATGCAGGAGGAAACCAGAGAAAACCTGCACAAACATGGGAGAATGTGAAAACTCCCACAGGCAGTCACCCAAGGCAAGAATTGAACCTATGTTCCTGGGGCTGTGAGGCAGTTGTGCTACAGTACTGCCCTTAAGATTCCACTTGGAGTCTTTTAATGCAGGGCTGTTGTGTTGTACTATGAAGTCTGGCTGACTAGGAAACTCTCCCACTCTTACCACATGTCATTGGCATTTTGGAAGGATTTGCAGGTTGACAATAACCAGTTTGGCTATGTTATGAGTGCATCTTCAGTGGCCATCAAGTCCTGAGGTTAAGTTTGAACCTGGAGTTCCTGGATCAGAGGTATGGACGCTGCCCACTGCATCACAAGTCCTCCTTGTTTTGTTGAATAGTAAGCCTTCTAGTCTCACCCCCAGCAGCCCCTCATTCCCTTCCTACTCCTCATTCCCAAACCATGCCAATTCATGCCACCCCACGCTATCACCCATCCCCAATGGCCTCTTTTGTCCCTCCATGCCAACCTAGGATCCCTTACTCATGGTCTTTTATAGCCCCTTATTCTAATTTAGTTCCAACTTCTATCAATTCATGATCTTCCATTCATACCTATTACTACTTATAGTCCACAAGCGAACTAAGTGCCAACTCTAACCCCATTTCGTCCCCTATAGCCTATTGGCCAATTTATTGCCAACTCATGTCAAGCCATCATCATTTACCCTTACTCCATCCAGGAAAATGTACCCAGTATTTATCATGGGCATAAATCAGAAGCCATGCTGTGATTAAGTAAAATAAAGTTTGAAGTACCCATTACAGAACTCATGTTATATAAAAACACTCATTCATGAAAGCCATTCAATACATGCAATAAATTACCCTTATGTACTTAATCTCTTATGAAAACAAACATATATTCAGAAGACTACATGAAAGACATTGATAATGACAGGTTGTAAAAGCAGTCAAGCAGCAATAATGCTAAATTGGTAACCTTAAGGATGATATCAACAAAGACCTACTTAAACTGTTAGAATCTTTTTTCTCTCAAAGGCCCAGGTAGGAGTTCTTTTCAAGATTCAGAGGGCAGGGAGTCTAAATAGATTGACAGTTGAATATACTTTACCTCTCTTTCATGAGTAGTAGTGAAGTGGCATTGTTTCTGGGCAAGTAACCCAGAGATAACCCAGGACTGGTGTTCAAATCCTGCCAAGGCAGATGGTAAAATTTAAATTCAATAAAAATCTGTAATTGAAAATCTAATGATGACCATGAAACTATTGTTGATTGTTGTAGCAACCTATCTGGTTCACTAGGAAGGAAGTCTACTATTTTTAAATGATCAGGCCTATATGTGACTCCAGACCCACAGCAATGTGGGTGACTCTCAAATATCTTCTGAAATGGAGGGCAGTTAGAGACAAGCAATAAATACTGGTACAGCCAGTGACTCTCCCATACTGTAAAATTATGTAAACTAAATTTTCATAGAATCCTAAAATGCACAAGGAGGTCTTTCGGCTCATTGAGTCTGCACTGACCATAATCCCATCCAGGCCCTATCCCCATAACCTCATGCATTTACCTTGTCTAGTCCCTTGACATTAAGGGTCAATTTAGCACAGCATCTTTAGACTGTGGGAGGAAACCGCAGCGCCCAGACAAAACTTACACAGATACTGGGAGATAGTGCAAACTCCACACAGACAGTGACCCGAGCTGAGAATCAAACCCAGGTACCTGGCACTATGAGGCAGCAGTGCTGACTATTGTGCCACCCTACTGTCAAGTCTTAAGACCTTTCCTGGAGCAAAACTTGAAGCTGCTTGCCCCTGTACAATGGGTCAGCCAGTTCACAGTTACACCTGTACAGTTCACCCTGTTGATGAAAATGGGATCTGCTGGAAATGTATGTGGGATCTCAGGATCCCATGCACTTTCTAAAAAGGTCTGCGGAGTCTCGACTCAATGCAAATTGCCTTGTTAACTCTGTTTTTCTCTCTACAGATACTGCCGGACCTGCTGAATACATGTAGAGTTTTATACTTAGCCATGAAGTTATGAGTCGTGGTGAAATCATGTCTAATTTTATATTTAAATGCTTCAAAATAGCGGGGGAAGTCAGAAAATATGAAACCTTCCATGATTATAAAGTACTGGTAAAGTAGAACAGACAGCAATGGACACAGTGATGGTTTACTGGTGCTGGTACTGGTTGTAGCTGGTCCTACAAGAAGTTCTGCTGTCATGGTATTATGCTCATCCATTTTGCACCATCCTCACATACTCACTGCAGTTCACCTGCAACCACTTTGTGAAGTCCTTCACCCAGCTACACTTAGGTCAACCCATCTTTCCGCTGCCCTTCATTTTCTCTCTATTACAGACCCTGTCTTTTCAGCTCTGATCAAATGGACAAAATACTGACACTTCCTTTTCTGGATGTCATTTTTTAGACTTTTTTTCTCTTCATTTGTCTCCTGGGCTGGAATTTTACCACCCAGGAGTATGTAGGCTCACAGAATGGAATTCTCCGTTGGTCTTGGAGGGGATTTTATGAGCCTCACCCAAGCGAAGTTGTAAAATAGCAGTACTGGCCTGCATATGGAATTTTTAGCACACAGCTTAGCATTCACATTTCAACGACCTCTGTTTTGTTCCACAGGCACGCAGGGATGTGAATCGAAAGCAGCCTGAGTTTTCTTGTTATGAATACATTCTTCATCTTCACCAAATTACTTTTGGCTCTCTCTATCCTTGTTCTAAATTCAGCATCGCATCCACCATCTTTTATTATCATTTATCCTAAATAGACAATCTACTTGTTTCTGTGTGACACTATTCACTTCAATCTTCATTCTAGTTTCTTCTAATGTATTTTTTCTGACTACCTTTTTTTGTTTTTTTGATGTTGATGCTGAATCCATATTCTAAACTTCTTGAACTTACTTGATACATGAGTCACAGAAAACTAACATACAGGTACAACAGATAATAAAAAAAGCCAGGACAGTGTTGGCATATATAGTTAAAGGAATAGAATATGAAGGGAAGGAAGTATTGTTGCAACTATACAAGACATTGGTGAGGTCGCACCTGGAAAACTGTGCCCAGTTTTGGTCCCTGTATTTGAGGAAAGATGCAGTGGTATTGGAAGCAGTTCAGAGGAGGTTCACTAGATTGATTCTAGAAATGAGGGGTTTGTTGTATGAAGAGAGATTGAACAGTTTAGGCCTATACTCTCTGGAATTTAGAAGAATGAGGGGAGATCAAATTCAAGTATTCAAGATGATAAAAGATATAGATAAAGTAGACATGGAGCGGATGCTTCCACTGGTGGGCATTCTAGGATGAGAGGTCATAGTCTTCGGAAAAGGTGTAGCAAATTTAAAACAGAAGTGAGGAGAAACTATTTCTCCAAAGGATTGTGAATCTTTGGAATTTGCTACCCCAAAGTGTGGTGGATGCTGGGACAATGAATACATTTAAGGAGGAGTTAGACAGATTTTTAATTGGTAATGGGTTGAAGGGTTATGGGGAGAAGACAGGAAAATAGGAATGAGGAGCATCTCACCCATGATTGAAAAGTGGAGCAGACTTTGTGGGCTAAATGGTTTAATTCTGCTCCTGTATCTTATGAACATGCAGCACTTACTTGATTCAAAAATGCAGCGTGCCATCAATGCTCCACAAGTTAGTTATGATTTTGCCTCCTTTTTTTAAAAACTTGGAAATCTCTGAATATTTGTTCTGTATGCAGATTGAAACATATTTGACTGTCCACCTTCTAGTCTGACACTGGCTATTTGGTGCCAATACAGGAGCTGGGTAAACCTCATGGCTGGAACTCTCCAGCTGTTTTTGCCCTGCCGCGTCTACAAACGGCGATGGAGAATTTGGCACTCAGCCAAATCTCCGTTCACTGCAGCCAAACCAGAGAATCTACTGATGGGAACTGTTTGAAAATTCCAGCCCACATCTTTCATACCAGTGTCACATTTTAGTAGCCATGGAGGTGATTCTTCCATTCCGGGACAATCGTATAAGACAGCGGGATTCCTGAGAGTATTCGTGCCCTGCTAGAGTCTCCCAGTACCAGATTTCCAACGTGATCTGCTTCGTGCCAGAAATTGGAGGGGAGGCTGGTCTAGTATTTAAATGCTATTTTACAAATCATTTAAATGTTATTTTGCATATTATTTAAGTGCTGTTAGCAGCTCAGGACTGAATTCTATGGGCCCACTAGCCTTTCCCACCTCGCCAGAGTGTTTCACTCCTACGGTTATTACTCTAGTTCCTCACTTCCAGGGAGCTAGTGGCCCGATCCCAATGGTGTGGAGGGGAGCAATCGGGGGCCCCCCAGGGGGACAGGCAGCGAGGGGGGTGCCCCCAGGCATGGGTACTCTGGCAGTCATGATGGGGAGATGCCAGCATTGCCCCTGGCACTGCCCAATGAGGAAGTTCCCGATGCTCAGAGGAGCACCAGGGGGTGGGGCAGGGCCTGTTGGGGACAGGGCCTGGGGGTGATCAGTTGGGGTTGGGGTTGGGGTTCCCACTGCCACTCTGCATTGTGATTAATAGGAGTGGGGTTGGGGGTGGGAGGGAGACCAGCGATCAGAGCAGGCTAGGAGCTCATATTGAAAAAAGCAGCGTGAATTAGTCCAGTTTTTCCATGAGTTCAATACTTAGAATGTTTTTGGGAGAATTCCGCCCTGTGTGTGGGATTTTTTGGCCCTTTTCACCAATGGGATCTTCCAGGCCCACTAAAGGTGACACCCCCCACCCTCCCCCTCCATGTCCCCAACAGCGAACAATACAAATGGCCATTGATTTTTTGGACTGGTTGATCCTTTTAGTGACTAAAGGCAAACCGCCTCCACTGCCAGAAAAACTGTCGCGGTAAGGGGTTGGCAGGTGGAAAAACCCATTGTATGGGTGGATTACCTGATCATTCGGGCAGTACCAATTTCCACCATGGACAGAACCAAAGCATCTCAACACATGAAGCATATCGCAGAATCACATAATTGGTACAGTGCAGAAGGATGCTGTTTGGTCCATTGTGTCTGCTCTGGCTCTCCAAATGAGAATTATGACTTAGGGCCATTCTCCTGCCTTTTCCCTAGGCCCCTGCATATTGTTTCTATCCAAATGATCATCTAATGCCCTCTTGAATGCCTTGATTGAACCACCACATCAACAGCTTTATCTTCATTGACTCTTTCTCTTACCTCCTTAAAAGAACTGGTAAGTTACTTGGACACAATTTTCCCCTTGAAAATCCATGCCAGCTCTTCCCAAGCAACATTTTTCCAAGTGACTGCTAATTCTATCCCAAATAATTGAAAAGATCTGACACAGAATGGGGCTGATTCTCTGCTCCTGCTGCATTAATTTTTTTAGCACAGCGGGCCAGAGATTCAAGCAGTGCCCAATGTATGGGGTCCATGCTGGACATCCCACACTGATAGCATCTCACAGCGTCAGATATCCAGCGACATCACATTCACGCCAGAAATTGGTGGGGAGCTGTATAAATTATTGAAATGTTAACGTAAGTACTACTTAAATATGATTAGCAGGCCCAGGACTAAAGTCTCTGGGCTCTCTATCATCTCCTCTCAAACCCACCCACCCCGCCCTGCGCCGCCCCCCCCCCCCCAATCCGCCCACACCCCTCCACCACCAGGAATATTCTATTCCAACAGGGTTTATGACGCTCCCTGCATTCAGGGCCTGACAGCGCTGGAGTGAAGGGCGGTGCAATCGGGGAGGGGAGAGGTGGGGATGGGGGTGGAATGGGGAGATGGGCAGAGGGGTGGGCATGGGAGGGTGGGCGGAGGGGTGGGGGGGCAAGGGGTACGCCCAGGCATTGGTGCCAGTTGTCACGCAAATTCAACACTTAGAATTTTTTTGTGAGAGTCCTGGCTCTTTTTCAGTAATGCTCAAGTTCTATATTATCTCTCCATGTAAGTGCGCCCAAAGTGCTGATGGGAGGGAGTTCCAGGATTTTGACAATGAAGGAATGCTGATATATTTCCAAGTCAGGATGATGATGACTTGAAAAAAAATTTGCAGGTGTTGGCGTTCCTATGGTAGAAGTCACAGATTTGGAAGTTGCTGTAGAGGAAATCATTGCAAGTGGCTGCAATATATATGGTGTAAATACAGTCACAGTGTGCTGATCTGAGGGTTAAGTGAATGTTTTATTTGATGGATTGGGTACTAATCAAGCACTGTTTTGTACTGACTATTGTCAAGCTTCTGTAGTGTTGTTGAAGCTGCATTCTTAAACAAGGACAGAGTATTCCATCACACTCCTGACATGTTCCTTGTAGATGGAGGTAAAAGAAATGGAGAGACAGAAGATTAGTTATCACAGAAAACCCAGACTCTGACTTGGATTTGACATCACAGTATTTCTATGGCTGTTTGATTAATGTTTTTGGTCAATGGTGAAAAGATGATGATGGTGGGGAATTCAACAACTGTGATACCATTGAGTGTCGATGGAACTTGGCTAGATCCTCTCTTGTTGGAGAATGCCAATATGAAGACTGTTTGAACTGCACTTGGCACTTTTACATGATTCCAGTTCTGAGATCAGGAGCTCACCACATATGGAATTACAAGCTATTAACTATATCTTACAATTCTGCATTAGTGTGCCACCTGTTTCAGATTCCTTTTAATTACCAGCTACTGTGATATTTTCCACTTAACTGCATTCACAACGGATACATGTGTGTCTGCAGATGTCACAGCAATCTGAATTTTATGTTTAACCCTGGCATCTGCAATTTCTGGTGCTTGGAATATGGCATTTGGTTTCATTTTTGGGGCTGTACAGGAAGGATGTTGAATATGGCTAGTAACAACATATATTGTGCCCTCACTTACAATGGCTTAAGGAATTAGATTGCCTTTGGAAGTCAATTGCAGCAGTTTTCTTCTTGAATAGATTGTTTCCAAGTTATTAAAATTATAAGTTTCTTTTTGCTAAATACAGAACTGCTTGTCTGTAATTTCCGAGTTGTTAATTGGGTTTATTCAAAAAGAGCAGATGGTAATTATACTGCATTGTAAAACCTTTTGAAGAAGTGCTATCTTGATTCCAATGGTAAGTTAGTTTAGAGATTGAAGGACAGTCACGAAGGCTGTTTATTTTATAGACCTATTCAAAATCATGCGGGGGTCTCGACAGAGCAGACCAGGAGGAAATGTTCCCAGTGGTGGAAAGGACGAGAACAAGAGGGCACAGATTTAAGGTAATTGGCAAAAGACACATTGGGATTATGAGGAAAAATATATTCACACAACAAATGGTTTGGATCTGGAATGCACTCTCTGAAAGTATGATGGAGTATAATCTCCCTACTGTTCAATTCTATTCATCTAGAAATAAAAATCAGTGTTTGTTTTGCTTTTTTCTGAACTTGGTAACCTAATAACACCACTTCGAGTGATTGATATATTTATACTCTGACATCCTTTTGTTCCATTATTCCACTTAGCCTTGCAGCTTTCAAGTCAAAACTTATTATTCTTCCTACCAAAATGTCCTATTTCAAATATTGAGCTTAATTTGCCAGTTATTTTCCAATTCTGCTAGTCTTCATCTTGACTATCTCCACCCAATTTGCTGTCAAACACAAATTTAGATGTTGTGTTTTTATTCCAAAGTCCAAATTGTCAGCATAAGTTGTGAACAGCCATAGTCCCAGCACTGATCCTTGTGGAACACTTTTAGTCTTGCTTCCTGCCCCTTGTCTTGTAGCCATCTAACAATCTATTTTGCTACTTGGCCCCGCCTCCACATTCTCTAACCTTATTCATTTGTTTATTATCGAGTACCTTATTGAAGGCCTTTTGAAAATCCCAATGAACCACATCCATTTCATTACCGCCTCTATTTTCTCTTTTACCTTCTCAAAAAATACATTAAGATTGATCAAGCAAGATTTTCCCATTTTAAAATTCATGCTGACATAGAACACAGAACATAGAACACTACAGCACAAACAGGCCCTTCGGCCCACAAGTTGCACCAATCATATCCATACCTACCAGGCCTATCTATAACTCTCAATTCCATTAAATCCCATATACTCAGCCAGAAGTCTCTTAAAAGACCCCAACGAGTTCACCTCTACCACCACCGACAGCAGCCGATTCCACTCACTCAACACCCTCTGAGTGAAAAACTTATCCCTGACATCTCCTCTGGACCTGCTCCCCAGCACCTTAAACCTGTGTCCTCTCATAGTGACCATTTCAGCCCTGGGAAATAGCCTCCAAGAATCCACCCTATCTATTCCTCTCAACATCTTATAAATCTCGATCAGGTCACCTCTCAACCTTCATTTCTCCAGGGAGAAAAGACCTAGCTCCCTCAACCTATCTTCATAAGGCATGCCACCCAATCCAAGCAACATCCTTGTAAGTCTCCTCTGCACCCTCTCAATAGCTTCCACATCCTTCTTGTAGTGAGGCGACCAAAACTGCACACAGTACTCCAAGTGGGGTCTGACAAGGGTCTTATAAAGTTGCAGCATTACCTCCCGACTCCTAAACTCAATCCCTCGATTAATGAAGGCTAGTACACCATATGCCTTCTTAACCACATTCTCCACCTGCGAGGCCTATTTAAGAGTCCTATGGACCCGGACCCCAAGGTCCTCCTGATCCTCTACACTGCTAAGAGTCCTACCCTTGATATTATACTCCTTCATCCCATTGGACTTGCCAAAATGGGCCACTACACATTTATCCGCGTTGAAGTCCGTCTGCCACTTCTCCGCCCAGTCTTGCATCCTATCTATGTCTCGCTGCAATTTCTGACATCCCTCCAGACTATCCACAACACCACCAACCTTCATGTCATCAGCAAACTTACTAACCCAACCCTCCACTTTCTCATCCAGGTCATTTATGAAAATGACAAACAGCAAGGGTCCTAGAACAGATCTCTGGGACACTCTACTGGTGACCAACCTCCATGCAGAAAAAGACCCATCCACAACCACTTTCTGCCTTCTGCAGGCAAGCCAGTTCTGGATCCACAAGGCAACAGCCCCTTGGATCCCATGCCCTCTCACCTTTTCCAGAAGTCTTGCATGGGGGACCTTATCAAACGCCTTGCTGAAGTATTGACTATTGACCTTATTAAATTTCTCATTTCTATATTTTTTCTACTTGCTCCTTTAGTAAGAATTTTATTATTCTTCACACCACTGACATTGCTCTGGCATTCTTTGAGTCAGAGGATTAACTTTAAGATCCTTGTCCTCACCACAGTCTTGGCCTTTCCTTCTTTGAAGCTTCATTTTTCTGATTCTCTGCAGTCTTATATTGTCAAAAACCCATCATTCCTTCAACATTGTAGTCCTTGTTTTCCATTCCCTCTGCCATATTATCCAGAACATCTTGCATCGCTGTAGAACATTCCAACATATTTCATGGACACAATAAAAAAACCAAATGCCTACACAAAGGAGATGATATATTCTAAGGAGTGCTTGAAGGAAAATTGAACTGGAGAGGGTTTAAGGGGGAGATTCTAGAGAGTGGGATCTAGCTGCCTGAAGGCACAGCTGTAATAAAGGGTGATTTAAAGGGCTGTCCATAACAGGATGGGATCAAAGGAACAGTGAATTCATTAAATAGGTAAAGGCAAAACTGGAGTGTTTTCTGCTGGTATTAGCAATGGCTGTGAGGTGGGATTCACCCAATTTAACCATTTAAATTTATGCAGAGTGTGAAACATCCCCACTAGTTCAGAGATTGAAGTACCTTTTTATAAAGGGTGCCCCAATCTCTATGCTGGTAGACCCCACCTTCCCTTTCACAATGCAAATGGTGACTCGCACACCCCTTGCTGATCAGGGGAACACCATCAACCGCTCATCACGGAGGAACATCCTCCCTCCATCACGTAAAAAACACATTCTCTGGGGGGAAATTCTCTTCTCTACAGTTGCTCATTCAGCCCTATTTTTAACATGGCATTTGTTCCTAGTCTCAGAGCCTAGGAGCCTTACTAGAAAGCACAAATTCTTAGAAATCCTTTGAAAAACTTTGCTCTCATTCAATTTCATAGTGCAGTCTAGCAAAACATTGACTGACAGCTTAATTGTTTTTGCACAGCATGCAGTATCTATCTTTCCCTTCACAGCTGAATGCATTTGAATTATCCCCCATTGATCCTAACTGCAATATTTACACAAAAGAGGAACTGAAAGCTCTTAGCTGCTTTTAAAGTTGCTTGCAGCTGTGAACCAGAACCTGTGACTCTTGTGTAAATATTGCAGTTAGGAACAACAGTGGGATAGGAGTAGAGAATGAAGTGGTAATTCAACCCAGTGCAAATCCTATTGTGATGATAGGAGGGCTTTGAATCAGGCTTCAAGCCCACCAATTAAATTAAAATTAGCTGCTTGGAATAATCAATGAGTTCCCATCCGGTCTGGACAGGAAACTGGTCAGTGCTGGTAGGGTATGTGAATGGCAGCATGATTGACGCAGGTCAGGAATCCTGTTTTATCCCTGATCAGCAGGACATCAGTTTTCCAACCAGTGGTGAACAGGGCTAATGAATCTCCCCATGGTTCATCCCAAGCCAAATGTTGTACAAGCAATGAAGTAATTTTGAAGCATGATCACTTGTTGTGTAAAAAAAAGTCAGCCAATTTTACTAAGTGAAATCCCATCGTGAAGAGATAAATGACTGGTTACTTTGCTTACGCATTAGTAAAGGTACAACTGTTGACCAGGATACCAGGAAAAATCTCCTGCACTGCTTCAAATCGTGCCATGGGATCTTTTGCACGCAGATCCTCTTTTAATGTGTCATTTGAAAGATGGCATCACCAGCAGTGCAGCACTCCTTCAATGCTGCACTAAAATATCAACCAAGATTATGTGCTCATGTCTTGGAGTAGATTTTGACCCCCAATTTTCTGACTCAGAAGCAATAGTGCTACCACTGAGATACATTAACACAAAATTGTGTGGATATCAAATACTTTTGAATGCCTCACTAAAATTAGAATTCATTATGTATGACTGGACAGTAAGATCCTGAGCTCCACGGGGATTACGGCAGGTTTGTGCAAGACAAACCACATGAACAGATATTTTCAAATATCTAAGCCATTTTCCTAGTTGTTCCACTGATCTACCATCAAAATCATAATAGAAATTTAGCAAGAGATTGTCATGACTTCTCAACTGTGGAAACTGAGTCCAATGCTATCCTCAGCTGAGATAAACATGCTTAAAAAAATAAACATACATTTACCTGTAAAGCAGTGTTTTGCAAAATGGAATTTTACAGGACCTAATTTTAATAATTGTTGATTTTTGTCCACTTTGAGAACTATTTCTGTTGGTAATTAATTCATAAGTTTGTCTGACTTTGGCCCTGCAGAACCAATTCTTGAAGCTCTGTAATTGGGAAAAAATAGTAGCATTGCAAGACCAAGGTCACACTAATGGAAACAGAATTAGATTTAAGGAGTATTGATCTGATGGAAAATGTTGTTACCACTGTTGAAATGGGACCTGGTAGCATTGACCTTTCACCTCTGGGACTTTGATCTGACTGTGTACCAAACTGAGGGAATGAAAGCTCTCTCTGAGTTACGTGAACTGAATTTGAACAGTTTAGAACTAGTTCCTAATTGGGGACAGATCCAACAAATTTAAACAGTGCAGGTTTACAACTTAAAGTGTTACTTAACAACTTTGTATTCCTGGTGGAGTGCTTTGCCCATTGAGGGTTGTGTATCGAGAATTTAGAAACATACTCTGTGATTTTATGGCCAATATGATCAGAAAAATCACATGATATGCACTTTGGACATTCTGAAACACTCTCAGCAGAAGCGAAAATTCAGGAAAATATACATTAAAATTCATATCAAAAGTCTTTTCATGATTGAAGGTATATAAGTTTGTCACCAACTGAAAGGGAGATTAGAAGTATTTTCTGAATTTATACCATAAATGTACATTAAGTTCACCACAGAAAGTTAAGGCTAGCATTTCTTATGCAAGGATACTTTTATGTTATTTTATGTTCCAGCAATGCCAATCAACATCAGAGGGCAAGCAAGCGTGAAACCCATGCCTGCAGGTAATGAATTGTGCATAACATTTATTTCCGGTTTTAACTTTACTGTTTTTCTTACATCCTCTTTCTGAATTGTTTCCTCCTCTTTCTTCATCTTTCTGTTCTCTATTTATTTCTCATTGTGCATCAAACTCGACTCCAATTCAAACTGTTTCATTCTGTGCCATTTACACTGATTTTTTGTTCACAATTATTACATCCTGTTGTTTAAGGAAATAGGTTGTTGGTTCTACTGCTCATCAAAATCCTGGATGACTTTTTGATCCTGCTATCATTTTACAGTTCCAGCAATCTGCAGTGCAAAATTAATTGGTGCTGGAAGACGAGGAGAAAATAATTCAACTCAGGACATCAATTGTGAGATGCTCAGGTCCAGTAAGTTCTGAATGGTATGATGCACTCATGTCTGTTGCCTGCACTTTTCATCTGTTTCATATTTTCTACTTTGCATTTTATCTTGGTAAAATATTGTAAGTTATTGTAGGTTAACTGCGTTATTTATGTTTTAAGTTAATTGAAAAATAATGGGTGTTAGAGGCCAGTGGTTTTTGGCCCTTGTGCACCTGCTGTGCTTCACTGGGAACAAATCTACTAACTGGAAACATTTCCCTAATGAGTACTTTATAGCGGTAATTAAATCGGATTTACATAGCTGGTTCACTCTTTGTGTCCAAGAATACATATTGGGAATTCAGGTTCACACCCCTACAATTTTCCATTAATTAATTGATGGAAATATATGGACACCTAATTGCCAAGCTATGTGATACACCAGGTGAAGCTGGTGAAGCTCCAATCCTGGACCACAAACTAGGAAAATGACCTCTTACATGTTCCCAGTTCATACAAAGGATAAAAATGCACAAATATATTAAAATGTTCTAAAACCTATATAAAGTAAAATAAAAAGTTCTTGAAAGAAAGTGACATGAAATGCAGTAATTGTCCATGCAAGAACATAAGAATTTAACAAAAGAAATAGAAGTAGGTCCCTCACGCCTGCTCCCATCAAATTCACTATTTAAATAATAATTCTTTTTGCTGTTGGTAGGAATAACAGCAAAATGGACTATTATTTAAATAGTAAAAAAAATGCAGCATGCTGCTGTGCAGAGGGACCTGGGTGTCCTTGTGCAAGAATCACAAGGAGTCGGTTTGCAGGTGCAACAGGTAATTAAGAAGGCAAATGGAACTTTGTCCATCATTGCTAGAGGGATGGAGTTTAAAAACAGCGAGGTTATATTGTGGCTGTATAAGGTGCTGGTGAGACCACACCTGGACTACTGTGTACAGTTTTGGTCTCCTTACTTGAGAAAGGATATATTGACAGTGGAGGGGGTGCAAAGGAGATTCACTAGGTTGATTCTGGAGTTGAGAGGATTGGCTTATGAGGTGAGACTGAACAGACTGGGGCTATACTCATTGCAATTCAAAAGAATGAGGGAGATCTTATAAAAACATATAAGATCATGAAGGGAATAGATAAGATAGAAGCAGGGAAGTTGTTGCCACTGGAGGGTGAAAGTAGAATTAGGGGGCATAGCCTCAAAATAAGGGGAAGCAGATTTAGGACTGAGTTGAGGAGAAAATTCTTCACATAAAGGGTTGTGAATCTGTGGAATTCCCTGCCCAGTGAAGCAGTTGAGGCTATCTCATTGAATGTTTTTAAGGCAAGGATAGATAAATTTTTGAACAGTAAAGGAATCAAGGGTTATGATGGGTGGGCAGGTAAGTGGAGCTGAGTTGACAAAAAGATCAGCCATGATCTTATTGAATGGCGGAGCTCGAGAGGCCAGATAGCTACTCCTGCTCCTAGTCTTATGTTCTTATCTTGGAGATATGAATGTATTCCTGAGGCCCATGGAGGACATCATGATCGGCAAAATGGGGCACGAATCTTTCAAGACTGTTACCAATTGGGACATAAACTTCAGCACTGCCGAATTTGAAGGACTGTGGAATCTTTCGATGAAAAATTAATCCAAGAGAGAAGGCATGAGGACATCAACAGTTGAACTCTCTTGAACTAGAAAAGAAGAAATTAGGACTCACTTAGGAATCTTCTGCTACCTCAAAACACACTGGGGGAAGGACTTGAGAAGATAAAGAAATTCCAACTCCAATGAAGGTTTTCACAGCTGTAGCATGCCATGCTGCATTGAAGGTGAAAACGGTTATGAAGATCTGAGACTCAAACAAATCTGAATGAAACAATTGCTGTAGGTATTCCATGAAATGAAGTGAGATGATTTCTTGGTGACATTTCAGGAACATTTTTCATTTCCATTGGCAGTGCTCATATTGCCAACAGATGAGGTTGCTCCACCATGGGCAATGGAAAGAATCTCTTAGGGTAAGGAATTAAGACTATACCATTTTCAACAATGGGTTGAATCGCTAAGATGATTCTGAAGCTATGGAAGCTCTGAAGATTCGGCCATAATTTTTGTGCTGATGGACAGCTTTAGTGGGATGAAGACTTTCAAATGAGACTGGAGCGTGGGCATCAATTCCTCTCAAGGAAACAGTCTCTACCAACTCTCTGGCAGTGTGGCCCTCTGTGGAATGCTCAACACTACAATGGCTTTTTTCTCATCACCTTCTTCTGGAATGAACCAACTCCGCTCCAAAAGGTCTTCGTTTTTATTATTCAGGAAGCACTGCTGTCTCACAGTGCCAGGGACCCAAGTTCGATTCCCACCTTGGGTCACTGTGCGGAATCTGCACATTCTCCCCATGTATGCATGGGTTTCCTCCTGGTGCTCCGGTTTCCTCCCACAGTCCGAACGTGTGCAGGTTAGGTTGATTGGCCATGTCAAATTCTCCCTCAGTATACCTGAACAGGTGCCTGAGTGTGGCGACAGGAGGATTTTCACAGTAACTTCGTTGCATTAATGTAAAATTACTTGTGACATTAAATAAACTTTATTTATGGAATTTGGGCGTTGCTGGCTAGGCAATAGTTTATCTCTAGTTGATGGTGGTGAACTACCTTCCTGAACCACTGAAGTTCCTGAGGCGTAGGTATATCCACAGTGCAGTTAGGGAGGAAGTCCCTGAATTTTGACCCAGTGACAGTGAAGGAATGGTGATATATATCCAAGTCAGGATGGTGAGTCATTTTAAGGGGAACCCAGGTAGTAGAGGTATCTGCTGTTTTTGTTCTTCTCAAAAGTAATGGTTTT
Organism: Carcharhinus amblyrhynchos; assembly: GCF_965287045.1. NCBI lineage: Eukaryota > Metazoa > Chordata > Chondrichthyes > Carcharhiniformes > Carcharhinidae > Carcharhinus > Carcharhinus amblyrhynchos. The sequence goes on along the minus strand of NC_137324.1, from coordinate 92,502,152 downwards.
GGGATTGGAATGTGTTGCCTAAGGAAAATTGGTGAGTTAATGCAGTGGGCACCTTGTAGATGGTACCATAAGATCATAAGGTATAGGAGCAGAATTGGGCCATTCAGCCCAACGAGTCTGTTCCATCATTCAATAATGTCTGATAAGTTTCTCGACCCCAATCTTCTGCCTTTTGTCCTTAGTCTTTGATATCCTTACCAATCAAGAACCTATTTGTCTCTGCCTTAAATATACTTAATGACCTGGTCTCCATAGCCTTCTATGGCAATGAATTCCATTGATTCACCATCCACTGCCTGAAGAAATTCCTCTTCATCTCGGTTCTAAAGGATTGTCCCTTTATTCTGACGCTGAGCCCTTGGATCCTAGTCTCCCCTACTAATGGAAACAGCTTTCCCGTGTCCACTCCAACCAGGCCTTTCAGTATTCTGTGTGTTTCAATGAGAACCCCCATATCCTTCTAAGCTCCACTGAATACAGTCCCAAAGTCCTCAAATTCCTCTCATACCTCAAGCTTTTCATTCCTGGGATCATTCTTGTGATTAATTGATGATCAGCCATGATCAAAGTGAATGACAGAGAAGGCTCGAAGGGCCAAATGGTCTCCTTCTGCTTCTATGTTTCTATGTCTATATAACCCCCTCTGGACCCTCCAGTACAGGGTCAGTACATCCTTCCTTAGATATGGGGCCCAAAATTGCTCACAATATTCCAAATGTGGTCTGATCACATTCTTATCAAGCCTCAGCAGTACATCCCTGCTTTTGTATTCTAGTCCTCTTGGTACACCCTACTGCAACTGTAGTAGTGAAGGAAATGAATGTTTGTAGAAACAATGTCAATCAAGTGGGCTGTTTTATCCTGGACGGTGTCAAGCTTCTCGAGTATTGTTAAAGCTGCACTCATCCAGACAAGTGGAGAATATTCAATAGCACTCCTGATTTGTGTTCTGCAGATTGTGGGCAGTCTTTGGAGAGTCAGGATGTGAATTACTTGTCATAGGATTCCTAGCCTCTGATCCACTCCTGTAGCGCTGTATTTGTATGGTTTGTCCAGTTTAGTTTCTGGTCACTGGTAACCCCGAGGGGGTTGCAGACCTTCTTGCAGATGGCCTCTGCCTGCTATGGTGCTTCCTGTATTCACCTTCGTTGGCCCAACTCTGAAAAGAACTGAGAGATGCACACTCTCAAAACCCACCCAGGGGCTTGGGGGATAAGTCTCTATGGTGGGGAGTTAACCACTGCTCGAAGAATAACAACTTCTGCTTTTACAAATGACTTTGGTAATTCTTCCATGAAAAACATTTGGTTACCCAATTGCAGGTCTTCAAACACTTATTCCCAAATACTCAATGGTATGCCAACATCTCCATTCAAAAAACGATACTCATTGATTGTGAACAACATAGAAGGATCTGTCACTTCTTCTTGTGGTGAATGGAGGTAATTAGCTGATAATGTATTGGAAAGCTTGAGCCAGCATGACCTTGCAATTTAATATCTGATGGATGGAGGGTATTGATTGAAACCAGTCCAGATGATCAGCTAATATTTTTACACATGTTTCAGTTTCAATTTTAGAGCCAACGTTAAAGCCTTTACTTCCACTGTAACTGACCAATAGTCTTTACTGAAATCTTTTACCCACACCCCACCTAAATGAAACTCTTTAATTTTGTCTCTATCATTATTTCAAATTTTTTTAAATAGTAGGCATTTCAGAAATAACCTCCTTACAGAAGCACTTCAAATAGCCAGTTTAACCCACGCTGGTAACATTCCTCTGCGAGGAAATCGTGACACTGGTGCTGTTTCAAGATGTCTGCTGTAGGGATATCCAGGCCATTGCGAGTGTGGGTGCACCCACTCACTTAAAGGTAAGGTCTGTAAAAATCGGAGAGCTTTCGGTCACGGATCCCAAAAACGATGCAGTCTCAAGTAAGTCAATATTTCCATATACTATATCCACAAAAGCTAGCTGGGCAATGTGGGTTAATCAGAAATAACGCAACAGAATCCACTGGTCTAACCAGCATGGGTTAAACTGGCTATTTGAAGTCTTATTTGCTTAAAGCGTACTCAGTCAATCATGAAATTTCATTTTAGGCTAAAATACATGGGGAAGGCTTTAAGGACAGTGTCAAAATCTGTGGGGTTCTTTCCCATCCGCTCTATCAAAAGGGCATAATTGGTGACCCGACCTATTGTGCACAGGAGTGAACTAAACTGCTGGCTCTGCTTTTTACTATGAAGGCCCAATATTGTTCAATACTGGAGGAATGTTTCTTCCATTACTCCCACCTTTTGCCTCTCTATGGGCCCTTGACACTTTTGAATGGATAGGGGAGGGGCATTGACTCTTCATCTGGCACTGACATCCTTATTGCTTTCCAGATAGACCCTTCTTACTATGTTTGTGGATGTACATCTATCAGGTTTTCCTATACTTTCTCATCTTGGTATCCCATCGATGGCACCAATCCTTTGTTAGATTGGTGTCACCACCACTGCTACCATATTTCACCTACTGGTTGTGTGGCCTATCTGATCTAGGGAGGCTGTAACCTTACTCAGGTAGTTATGTCAAACTGATTTATTAACACTATACGCAAGAACCGTTACAAAACAGGAACACCTCTCATGGGTGAGGACTGTTCCACCCTCCCTCTTGAATATCTGGCTCATGATTAATAATGGCATTGTTATATCATGATACACATCACTTATTACCATAACTGTTGTATTAACCCATTACACTACACCTTGACTTCTTTGTAGATCAGAAAGTTGTCGAGCTCAACTTTAAATGTATCAATGACCCAACCTGCACTGAGTTCTGTGGAAGAGAATTCCAAAGGGTAATGACCTTCTGAGGAAATAAATTCTTCCTCATCTCTGTCTTAGATAGGAGAGCACCTGCTTCGAAACTGTGCCCCCTAGTTCTATCTTACACCACAAGGGGAACATTCTCACAGCATCTACCCTGTCAAGCCCCATCAGAATCTTATTTCAAATAGATAACCTCCCCCTTTTTTAGACTCCAATGTGTTTAGGCCCAATCTGTTAAACCAACTCATACTACAACCCTTTCCTGGGAATTAGCCTGGTGAATCTTCTCTGAACTGCTTCCAATGCAAATATTTCCTCCTTAGGTAAGGAGACTAAAATAGTACACAGTATTCTTGGTGTCATCTCCAACTTCCCTACATTGATAGATACTCCATCCCCTCCTGCAATAAAGACTTACATTCTATTTGCCTTCCTGATTGCTTGATGTATCTGCATGCTAACTTTTGTGATCCATGTGCAAGGACACTCATATTATTCTGTAATGCAGCATTCTGCAGTCTCTCTCCTTTTAAAAAAAATGTTTTCCAGCAAAGTGGATAACCTCATGTTTCCCACATTGTATTAATCTGCCAGATTTTTGCCCACTCACTTGATCTATCCATTTTCCTTTGCAGGTTCTTTTTATCCTTCTTGGAACTTGTTTTTGTCTCTATCTTTAGCAAAGATTATTTTTGTCTCGCCATTAGCAAATTTTAAAGTACAGTTAGTCCCTCTTTACAATCTATAACTAGATTGTAAATATTGAGGCCCCAGCACTGTTGCCTGTGGCATATCCACTGATTATACTTTGCCAATCTGAAAATGATTCATTAAACCCAACTCTCTTTCCTGGTTCTTTGCCAGTTCTCTATCCATGCTAAAAATCACCCCAAACACCATGAAGTCTGATATTGTGTGGTAATCTTTTATGTGGCACCTTATGGAAATTTCAAAATCCAAATAGATTACATCTACAGGTCCCTCTTTAATCATGCTGCTTATTAAATCCACAAAGAAGTTCAATCATTTTGATATGATTTCCCTTTCATAACACTGTGTTGACTCTGCCTGATGGTATTAAGATTTTCTGCATATCCTGCTCCTGATCCGTTATCCTGGAGTCCAAAGCCTAGCCCAGGTAATACTGTTTGTATGATTAGAAGAAAACATTTAATGTGTCTCTCTGTCAGCCTTCCTGTTAATTCCTGTGAGGTAGAAGTGCAAATTCCTGATGTTGTGAATTGTTAATGCTGGAAGCACAACTGGGAACTTCGTGTTAATATTCTAAACATTTAAAATTATCCATGTATTTCTCAGGTAGGTGAAGCTTTGTATCAGCAGTAAAATTTCTGATAGCCCTCACAATTAAGTCTACCCTGAATCAGCCTAGGTACCTGTACCATAGAAATCAAAATAACTTATTTATTTATTCAGCTAATTATTCATTTTTCTTTATATAAGCTACCAACAGGTGCTGATTTAACAGCTCACTTTACTTATGTTATTAAAATTTTATTTACTGCTGTAGTATTTAATGTTACAAGTTTACTGCATGGTGTGTCACTAAGGTGTTCTGTTGCTAAGTCAACTCTGGGAATATTTATTTCCTCAGTAAATACTTTCGTACTAGATATTGAATAACAGCTAATTCGAAATGTGTTGCAAGGTACAAGTTCAAACTAATGACAGAAACTGTGAGAATGAAACTCAAAACTATTTACTATGTGCAGTTAACATATCCACAAAATGTGATAATGGTTTGTATGCACGTTTCCAAACAAATGTACCTGTATTAAAGGAGGATGCATCATTTTGTTAGAGTTTATTCATGTTATATTTATGGTAGAAGGTTGGGTTGAAATTTAGGGCTGAATTTCTATCTGTGAGAGTGATACTGTGGGTTGGGAAAATTCCAACTCGGTTTGCCCTTGTCAGGAGAAAGTGTCCACAAAGGCAGGAGGCAGGCTGGGATCAGGCCAACCAACCAGGAAAAGTTTAGAAGCAGTCTCAGGGGCAGCTAGGTGCAGAGGCGGGCTGTTCAAAATGGTCACCACAGTGTCATGAGACTTTGTTGAAATAAAAATAAAAAGGTCCTCTTGCCCTCACAACACCAGCTCCACCCCCGCACCCCCTCCAACACACACAAGCACACATCCCCATGCCCCTTCATGCTCCTTCCATGTCATCTTGGGCTTTCAATCAAGAGGAATAATGGGATGTGGACAACACTGGTTAAGGCCAGCATTTGTTGTCCATGAACTGAGTGGATTTCTAAGCCATTTCAGAGGGTAGTTACAAATCAATCACACTCTTCTGGGGTCATATGTAGGCCAGACCAGGTAAGGAGAGCTAGGTTTTCTCACCTAAAAAATATTAGGAAACCAGATTGATTATTCATGGCATTTAATGACAGTTTCATGGTCACCAATACTGAGACTAGCTCTCAGTCCCACACACAAGGTGCTATAGGTGAATTTGAATCTGTGCCTTGACAGGATTAGGCTGGGTATCTGGATGACTAGCCCAGTGATATTACCACCACTCCACCGTCTCCCCCTCAATTAATTTTTATTTGATGTATAAAATCTTTCAAACGTGCCTAGCAGTGCCTGTGACCCCAGAAAAATTAAATCAATTTAAGAACCCTCGTCAAAGCACCACAACCTGTTCAAATTCACCACTCTTATTATGTCAAACTGAAGGCATGGCCAGTTCTATGGTAGGATTAGTTTTGGTTATTAAACCAACAGTAGAGATTGCAGAAAATCACTATACATTTGCACATGAGGTAAATGAATAAACTCCCCTTTGTTTTACACTGGTTTAGCTTATTTTACTCTGATCCAATTTTGCATTCAGTGCAAAAGTGCACGGGCAGCCATTCATTTCAGATGACTAGGAAATTGAACAGGTCATCATTTGCTATGCTGTAACAATGTCCAACTTTAATATGAAAGCATCCAAAATATTTATTCTTCTGATTTAGGATTGATTGCCCTGCACAGTAGTGCAGTGGTATTGTCACTGGACCAGTAATCTAGAGCACTGGGGTAATGCTATGGGGATCTGGGTTTGAATCCAATAATGGCAGATGGTTGCATTTGAATTCAATAGAAATCTGGAGTTAAAAGTCTAATGGGGGTGGCAATTGGCACAGTTGTTAGTACTGCTACCTCACAGCTCCAGGAACCTGGGTTCAATTCCCGGCTTGGGTCACTGTCTGTGTGGAGTTTGCATGTTCACTCCGTGTCTGTGTGGATTTCCTCCAGGTGCTTTGGTTTCCTCTCACAATCCAAAGATGTGCGGGTTAGGTGAGTGGCCCTGCTAAATTGCCCCTTACTGTCCCAGGATGCATTGGTTAGAGGTGTTTTTGGGGTAAATATTTGGGGTTACAGGAATGAGGCCTCGGTGGGATTGCTGTCGGTGCAGACTCATTGGGCCGAATGGCTTCCTTCTGTAATGTTGGGATTCTAGGGTATCTATGATTGATGATCAGGAAATCCATCTGGTTCACTTTAGGGAAGGAAACCTGTCACCTCACCTAGTCTGGCCTAAATATGATTCCAGATCCACAGCAATGTGGCTGACTCTTAAATGCCCTCAGAGCTGTTGGCCAAGCCAGCGACATTTCATGAAGGAATTTTAAAAAATAAATAGCCACTTTGAAAGCAATATTATTCAAAATCTTGGAAAAAAATTAAATATTTTATGTTTGACTTTTTTTCCTTGGCACTTGCATCTCCTGCTTGTTACTTGTACTGTAAATGTTCCACTACCAGGTGACACATGTTGAGGGATTTAAATATGTTCACCAGGGTTTGAAGTCACAAGTGAAGTCGCGACTTTGAAACTGATGTCCAAGGCCACAAAGTGAGTCAGAACTGTGCAGAAGGCTCTTACATCTCTAATTGGTTTTGTAGCTAATTATAGAGACTTTCCTTTTGGAAGTTGTGCATGTTTAATATATTATAAATAGTCTTTTTGGCAGCACTTGCACAGAAAAGAAAATAGCATTTGAAAGCAGTCTGAAGCAGTTATCTGAGTAACAGTTTTTACGTTTTTTTTTCTGGGGAATTACTCCTGAGTGATAGCTTTCCCACATATCTACTCAGTCTTTAATATTTTGGATCTTATTGGGTATCAGTAGCTTGACAAATTGTTTCAGTTGAGACAGTCAGGTAATTGGGCATGTTTTGGGCAAACTTTAACTACTAACATTGTTTGATCCCTAGGCAAATCGGATGTTTCGCATCTCAGGTGCAGCATTTTTCAGGTGTGGAAAAAATATTTCAACATGCCTGAAAATTGTGGTCTGGGTGACATTGGTGGATATTCACAATTTTTGTTTCAAGAATGACACTTCGTCACTTTTTGGAAGATTCTGTCCCCAATCTTTTCTGAAAGGGAAAAACTCCAAAGTTTGAATGGTGGGGGATTTCTGTTAAATAAATGTATGTTTGTGAAATGCATAATGCATTTACCTGTGACTGTTGGGGGCGGGGGGGTCTCTGAGCCCATTCACCACGGCTGCAAGATCCCATAATGGATGCAAATTCTTGTGAGGGGGCCATAACGAGATTTGCCAGAGTAGATCTCAGAATGAGATCTTCCTACCAGCATCGTCATCAGATTCGCACCCAATGTGGGCATGAACCTGATTGCCATCAACCTGAATACACTTAACACTATACCTTACAGGGATGTCAGATGGCCCTCCCCGCTGTCAAAGCATACCAGCAGCAGTTGGGATGACCACACTGGAGATACGGAGATCAGTATGACCCCTGGGTGGTCATGGACATGGCAGGGCAGTGGCACTGCAAGGTTGGCACTGCTAAGGGGCAGGACCAGGTGGCAGGGTGATAATGGAGAGTTTGGGAGTTGCCAATGAACATTGATAAAGGGGGGGGATTGCTGAAGAACATAGATGGAGGGGCGGTGGGGGGGGCAGGAATTATTGGTGAATATAAACGGAGGGGACTGGTGCAATGTCTGTTGGGAGGGTGTGGTGGGTGGAACCTGTCTCATAACGTTGAGGTCAGGGCACCCTTTAAAAAGGACATCCCGTTCTCTGTGGAGCTGGCCTTGCTGGCACTGTTAGATCCTACCCCTTAAAACTGACAGCGCAAAACATGCCCCTCTGCTTTCTTTGGGCAAAGAGTGAGAAGATTTGGAGAGAGAACCTGGCTGTTTTTTTGTGGGATAAAACACACTGATTTTCACTCAGAACCTAACACTCTGCCAGTTTTGTTTTGGAAAATTCTGCTGTGTAAGTGAGGCATTTTTTTTCTTGATTGTATAGTGCAACAGTTCAAAAATTGTTTTGCAATGACCACACTTGTGACTGTTTGGATTTCTAATGGACAATACTCATGGCAAAAGTATTCTGTCATTGGATTTTGACATTCAAGTTCAGTGGGTTTTATAGCACATACTAGCAACCTCTGAAATGTTGTTGTTGAGGTTCTATATTTGCATTTCACTACAGAGGTTTACAATATTGTCTTGTCAGAAAACTAAATGTGACATTTTAAAGTCTTTTATTGTCATCACATATACTGACAGAGTGAAACAAGCTTATTATACAGGACAATTATTTGATGATATAGGAAAAGACAGGTGTTTTGCCTTGACATCTACCATTTGTATTCACATTCTAATTAAACTACATATAACACAAAACTATTTTTGTGCTTCAGTGTCTAAAATAGCACCTGCACGATAGCAGCAAAGTTGGAAAATAATTTGAAAAAACAGATTCCTTACATCTTCTTTAAAGAGAGTCAATCTGACAGCCATAAAATTTTCTTGGAGTCTAATCCAAATCTTGCCACCTGGATATATTTTACATAGAATCTCTACAGTGCAGAAGGAGGCCATTCAGCCCATCAAGTCTGCACTGACTCTCTACCAGACTTTTTTTTATTTATTAGAATCACAAGAAAGCTTACATTAATACTGCAATGAAGTTACAGTGAAATTCCCCTAGTTGCCACATTTCAGTGCCTGTTTGGGTACACTGAGGGAGAATTTAGTATGGCCAATGCACCTAACTAGAATGTCTTTGGACTGTGGGAGGAAACCAGAGTACCCGATGGAAACCCACGTGGACATGCGGAAAAACTCCACACAGACAGGCATCGAAGGCCGGAATTGAATGCAGATCCCTGCCACTGTGAGGCAACAATGCTAACCATTGTGCCACCATACTGCTCTTTATATAGTTCGCACAGTAATGCCATTTATTGAATGTTTCCTCTGGCCTTTGCAGAAATACTGCAGAGGGTTGCAAAAGAGCATAATATCTTGATTGATTATATTTGCACTTCAGGATTGTGGATCTGCACATGAAATTAGTGAACTGTTGTATCCTGAAAGCTTCACAGTGGTACATTTTGTCATGACCTTCACATCTGTGGAGACATGCCTTTTAAAATCCACAGAGGTCAGACATTAGTACTTGGCTCTGTGTCAGTTTTGACCAATAATGAATAGTTGCCAACTTTTGAAGAACAAATCATTTGAATTTTGGCAAAACTTTGGCTTGTGCAACGGTATACTTTCCATGAAAGTGACAGGTATGAAACTTGCGTTCAGTCCTTATCATCTCATTGTGCCCATCATTATCAGTTTCTGGTTTGTCAATCATCTTGTGAAACATTTCTGATGGGATACCAGAGGGTCATTCTTATTGTCTGAGGGTACCTATTGTGTGAGGTCCAATTGGATCAATGCACAGCTCTTTGTTGCTACCTTAACCTTTGCCCTTGTGCACTGCTGATGCCAGTAGATTTTTCTGCCTAATACCTCACAGATTTAATGAAAAGCTGGACATTTCCTCAGTGTACGCAGCAGGCCAGACTTTCCACATGTTTTCTAGGTTTGGCTATTTTAGTGAGCGTATCAACAATTGGAGCCTGTAAGCTTCATTAACTCATGTGACTTTGTACTTATGTAAATTCTTGAGTTGCTCTTTGATGGTGTACATTTTGGACTTGTCTAACAAATCTTTCTGGAATTCTTCCATAGGAATGGAGGTAATCAGCAATTCAACAATTCTGTCTGCTTGCTCTGCATTTAAAATACCATAGTACATAGCTTTTTCCCTGCATCTGCTGGCGAACTGATCTATGGGTCAGGGCGGAGAATTCTGGCCATGGTTTCATCGGCCATTACATTGTGACTGTACGCCCAGCAAAGATGTGGTATAGAGCAGATGTAGAGAAAGAGCTGTGAAGTTGTATCCAAGATTTAAACTGGTGAACAGTGACAGGCTATGCTTTGTAGCAAATACCTTGACACCATTTATAAATCTTACTTTGCCAGATTCCTTACTTCACTACATCTGTTTCCAATTGCTGTAGACACTGCTAATGCAACCGCTACCATCTGTGAAGCCCCTGTCCTCTTGGGGAGGTGCCTCAGAGTGAGCCTCCTCGCATTTTCCTCTTAACATGTTAATTTTATGAGAGTAGAAAGGGAGGATTGGTGCTAAATCACTTTGCCATTTTACAATGAAATCCATTTCAAGCTTGACATCATTAGCCTTTACATTCTTTTTCTGAGTGCCACTTGTTCTCAATATGCTCTACAGACTACGGGTGCAATCCCGGGAGACATAATCAGTGCTGATCTGATTAAAATATTTGAATAAGCATTTGAATCTCATTAGCGGACCTGGGGCTGAAATCTTTGAGCCCACTAGCCTCTCCCACACCCCCACCTCTGCTCCCCACCACCTCCCCAGGCATGATTCACTCCAACGGAGCTGGCCACTAACAAGAGCTGGCAGCCCAACCTCGCTGGAGTGAAGGGAGGCAATGGAGGCTCCCCAGGAGTTCAGGGGGTAAGTGGGGGCGGTGCCCCCTGCACACTGCCAGCCTGGCCCCTCAGTGCTGCCCAAGGGACAAAATGGCAATGCCCAAGGGGCACCTCAGCACTGCCCACTGAGCATTGGGTTGTGCCAGAGGGATGGAGCCAGAAAGAGCAGGGCATTTTCAGGCAAGGCTTATGGGGGATATCAGTGGAGTGGGGGTTCCCACTGCCATTCTGCATTTGGGATCAGTGATGGAGGGAGGGAGAACAGCGATCAGGGCTGGTCATCACAATTGGCCATTGAGATTGGGGCGATGATCAGAATACTGAGGACTCTTGGGGCTATCGGCAAGGAGGGGCGGGTGCGGATAGAATCAGGAGATAGGCTCAACTGGAGCGGAGGGGGTGGTGGAGGGTTGGGGCTAGCCTGGGGATGTCTGGGACACCAGCGATGTTGGCATGTGAGGGGGGTCAGAAGGCCTGTGATAGGGTTTTCAGGGTTGGTCAGCGATTGGAGAGTAGCTTTGCGGCGTTGCTGTGCTGGCCAGTGATCAGGTGGTGAGAGGGTTGCTGAATCAGTGATGGAGGGCTGCTGTGCTGGCAAGCGTTCAGGGGAGGTGGAGGGTTTGGAGGGGCAGCAATGCAGAGATCGCAGGGCTGGCCAGCGATTGGGAGGCTGGCCGTGTGGGGATACTGCAAGTGCCAATCTCCACTAAGACAGATCGGCGCATGCACAATGGCCTGCTCAACGTTATGCTACTGGCCTCTCCAGTGGGAATAGGTCCTGTCCCTGGATTTTCAGCATGATTCTTGCTGAGGCACTCTGTAGTGCTCAGAGTCTGGGAGATTCATTTTGAAAATTCAGCTCAAAAAGCCAGCGTGATTTAATCCAGTTTTTATGTGAATGTGGCACTTAGAATTTTCTTGGGGAGAATCCCAGCCTACATAAAACTTTGGAAGACTAAGAGTTAAAATATTTCTGAATGTTCTCACTTCATATTTTGAGGGAAGATTGTTATGTTTACTGCTGAGTACATTAAGATTGTTTATACAAGACTAGCAAGCCTTAAATGGCTCCAAAAATATGAGGAATTCGATTCATTGACCCCACACACCCCATCCAATGCTATTCGCGTCAAATAGTGGCTGTTTGGACTTAAGTGGAAATTGTTCACTAAGTGTTACCAATAACAAGACCTGCAGCTGGCACCATGGAATTGAAAAACAAAATATTCTCCTTTATTCCCATCAAAACTAATTAAGGCCATGAATACAAAATCATAGGCTGCATGCCACAATTTAACAAGATGTACTTGCTGCCAGTAATCCTCCCAGTTGGGAGTGGTGGTCATGGAATCCTTTATGCATAGTAATTTATAAAGACTGTATTTGTGATGTGCCTACACCAAAAATAAAAACTTAGGTCAGGATTCTTGCTCGCCTCAAATCTGAAGAATTCCACCTGAGGTCAATGGACCTCTGCGTGGTCTGGCCCCTCCCACCCGGTACAATTCCCATGGTGGATGCAACGAGAGAATTCCAGCCTTAATCTGTGCATCATGTCCACATTCCTCTTTAAAACCATGACTGAATATTAATCATTGGGGATGATTATTGCCAAATGTCTATTGCATAGCATCCGTCCGGCCCTGTTGAAATCTCCGAAATGTCTGCTATCGAATGCAGCCCATTGGAGATGAATACTGCACATTGCAATAGAAAACTGAAATCTCAGCATTTCCTTTTTTAAATTCCTGATGACCCCTCAAATACAAGAGAGAGATTTTACATTTCCCCTAGAAGATTTACTTGTGAATATACATCTTGGAAAGTTAAATGATGTGTCTACAAATGCTGCAATTTGTGCACCAATTGTTGAACAGGGAAAGCTTAATGTGCCCAGCTAAGTTGTGATGTGGGAAAACGTGACATATCCTGAACATGAAGTTGTCTAAAGTTTATTTCTTAGTATCACAAGTAGGCTTGCATTAAAACTGCAATGAAATTACTTGGGGAAAAAAAACATGAAAATCAAAAGAGAAATGCAAATAATTATGACAAGATGACAAAACAAGCAGCAAAAAAATCTAATTTAAGGACCATTGTTTTAATTGTTCAATCAGAGCAATTTAGCTGAATGGCAGTGATCCAGTCCACAATGAAGTGATAAGGATGATGAGGGTATACAGAACAAAATGGAAAAGAGGATGTAAATTTTTATCCCATAATAGTTAATGGTATATAATGTGGAAGGAATCTATCAGATGCAAAAAAAGCTCTTTTAACTTTTTGGATCTCTTTAAATATATGCACAATGATATCAGTAATGAGGCATTGTACACTGACATTTTGTTTGAAATGATGCAATGAGAAGAGCTACTTATACAAGAATTTAGCATACTGCTAGGAATCAAAGCACAATCTGTCTGCAAGCTGTAGAAGCCGACCATATTCAGAAATGTTGTGATTGACACAGAATAAGCATGAACATCTTTAAACTACTTGCTTTGCTGAAAACTTGGTTCTCAACAATTAATACGCTCTCCAAAAATTGTTGACAAGCCCACCAGATACTCAGGATTCAACTCTGACTGTATGCTACCACATCAAAGTTTTGCTGCCTTGAAATCTTAGACCTTAAAGAAGCTTATGAAAGTTTCCTTCAAAATGTTAGCTGAATACGAATGAAAATAAAACTATGCTACCAACTTAATGCTAACTTTTTAATTCTAAAATTAAAGAAAGGACAAAATAATAAAGACATCCATGCTTAGATATTTAATATCAGCATTAAAACCTCTGGTTTTTTAAGGCTCTTTGCTTTTGGTGAAACCTCACACTGTGCATATATATTGCAAAGTCTGAATCTCATGAATTTAGGCAATGTTGTAAAATGCAGCCTGCAATCTGACCTGCCTCAATACCTCCTTGGAAGGGGAAATAACCTTTTCAGCAGGTAGTAAAATGTTTTATTTATGTGTTTTAAATTACATGTTGCTGCACCTTGCTCCATATCCCAGTTAATTTGGCTGAGTACTTCACCTTTTTCCTGCCAGTGTTTTCCTTAATTATTCATGACAGCTATTGAATTATATGTATCAAAGTGAAGGGCTGTGTATTTCTTTGATATTTCAGTCTCGTTTCATGGTTTAAATGAAAAGGAAAACTTCACAAAGGACCAAGAAATAAAGCTGTAATACCTACTCCATAATCTGTCATTAGAAAGCCTTCTACATGTTCTTGGATATCATGGGGAAGAACTGCCATCGTTAGCTTGGTTTCACTAAATAAACTGTCACAGGGAAGTGGTCCCCACTTTCCCCAGTACTGATACCAGTGCCTATGAACCAGAACCACACAAGTCTTTGAGCCATCCATTTATTTCTCCAATCTTATTTACCCTATATCAATTTGCATGTGGTTCAGGTATTAATCGAGAGATTACCTTTGAAGTTTTACTTCTGAATTTGCTGCCTACCTCTTCATACTGACTATGCTGAACCTTCTTTCCCACCCTGCATATGTCAATGGTAACTCAATGGACCTTGACAGTTAAATCCTTTCCCACCCACAGCGAAAAACCCACCAACCTCCTCAGAAGACAAACATGAGACTCGGTGGACAGAGTACCCTTCATCGTCCAGTACTTCCCCGGAGTGGAGAAGCTACGATATCTCCTCCGGAGTCTTCAACATATCATTGATGAAGACGGACATCTCGCCAGGGCCATCCCCACACCCCCACTTCTTGCCTTCAAACAACTGCACAACCTCAAACAGACCATTGCTCACAGCAAACTACCCAGCCTTCAGGAGAACAGTGACCACAATACCACACAACCCTGCCACAGCAATTTCTACAAGACATGCCGGATCATCGACATGGATGCCATCATCTCACATGAGAACACCATCCACCAGGTATACGGTACATACTCTTGCAACTCGGCCAATGTTGTCTACCTAATATGCTACAGGAAAGGACATCCCGAGGCATGGTACATTGGGGAGATCATGCAGACGTTACGACAACGGATGAATGAACACAGCTCGACAATCACCAAGACTGTTGCCTCCCTGTTGGCGAACACTTCAGCGGTCACGGGCATTCAGCCTCTGATCTTCGGGTAAGCATTCACCAAGGCGGCCTTCACAACGTACGACAGTGCAGAGTTGCTGAGCAGAGACTGATAGCCTAGTTCTGCACATGTAAGGACAGCCTCAACTGGGAACTTGGATTCATGTTGCACTACCTGTAACCCCCACGACTTGCCTGAACTTGCAACATCTCACTTACTGTCCTGTCTGGAGACAATACACATCTCTTTAATGCTATCTCCACCCACATTGTCTGCACCTTTAAGACTTGAATAGCAGGTTAGCTGTAAAGACTCACATTGTAATCATTATTCTGTAAACTGTGTGTGCCTTTATATGCTCTTCTCTGATCAAAACTTTCCACACACCTGACAATGGAACAGTGTTTCCAAAAGCTTGTGGGTTTACTGTCAAGTAAATTGGTTTGACTTTAACCTGGTGTTGTGAGACTTCTTACTGTGTTTACCCAAGTCCAATGCTGGCATCTCCACATCATCCTTCCTTCTGTCCAGCTCTAACATTAATATCTCCAATGCTGCGTCTCTTATCCTGGAATGTTCTCTCTGTTTTGGGGCTACCTTTTTCATCATTTAAATTCCATCAATATTATTTGGCGTTGCTTTCCTTTAAGAGGGACAGCTTGTCTTTAATAGGAGCAGGCTGGTTGCACGACACGAGGCGAGATCTCATGGCCTAGCTCGAGAGAGATCGGAAAATCCCACCCGAGGTCAACAGACATTTCCATCGTTTATCCCTTGCCAACTCCGATTCTGTGGTGGGTGGTTTGGCAGAATTCAATGGAATTGCAATGGTACCTACACAATGCTCTCAGCCCCTTACTGATTACAAAGGCAGCCAGCAGCACAAAGAAGAAGATTGCTGTGTAAGGCCCACTCAGCCACACAATACAGTCTTGCAAATGAGTTGAGTGTGCCAAATGTTTGTGCTGCTCACCTTGATCTGCACAGGATGTGGACAGGTTGCGAATTGTTGCTGAAAATAAATGTTAAATAATTGTAGCACTTCTTTAAGGAACTGCCTGGTGTATTTATGTGCAGATTTGTGGAGGCTAATACTCTTGACAACAAGGGCAGTGCAAATGGTCAGAATAGCTCACTCAAACATTTTTGAGCAACAATCCTGGGATATTTCTCATCAATAGGGTGACAGGGTGGCACAGTGGTTAGCACTGCTACCAACACAGTGCCAGAAACCCGAGTTCAATTCCGGCCATAGGTCACTGTCTGTGTGGAGTTTGCATATCCTCATTGTGTCTGTGTCGATTTTCTCCAAAGCTCCAGTTTCCTTCCACAGATGTGCGGGTTAGGTTGATTGGCCATGATAAATTCACCCAAGTGTCAGGGGATAGCAAGGTAAATGTGAGGGGTTACGGGAATGGGGCTTGGGTGGAATTGTGGTTGGTGCAGACTTACTGGGCTGAATGACCTCCTTCTACACTGTAAGGATTCTATATACTTTCATTAAATCTTCAGTCACAGCAACTGCATATCAAGCAGGCTTACTGACTTTCCTTCCAAAAATTAAAAAAAACTCATTGAAAGCAGTTCAATAGTTGAATGCATCAATCCCTAGTCCACCCAATTGAAGAATCCATAAATTATATGTAGTGCAATCATTCTACTTTTGAAACATGGAACTCAAAAAAACCAGAGTAATCATTAACAAGAACTACGCTACACAATATGTCACATCCCCAGTACTGTGACATTTAGTTCAGAATAAAGGGCAAGACGTTTCATTTTTAATGCTGCAGATTTTTAGTTAGGGAAATCAGGGGTGGCACGGTGGCTAGCACTGCTGCCCCACAGTGTCAGGAACTCGGGTTCCAATCCTGGCTTGGGTTACTGTCTGTCGAAATATGCATGTTCTTCCCGTACCTGCATGAGTTTCCTCCAGGTGCTCTGGTTTCTTCTCACAGCCTGAAAGACATGCTGGTTAGATGTATTGACCATGCTAAATTCTCACTCAGTGTACCCGAACAAGCGCCGGAGTGTGACGATGAGGGGATTTTCATTGTAACTTCATTGCGGTGTTAATGTAAGCCTACTTGTCGCATTAATAAATAAATATAAACTTAAATTAATCCACCTTTTTTTATCTTTTCAACTTCAGCGTTGACCTTCACTGTGTTCTTTTCCCAGACTTCAGTCTGTTATGTGAACATTCCTTTTTTAAAAAAAAGCAAAGCCTCACATGTCACAACATATGAATTGTTTTGTCAAATTTCCCACAACTTGAACAATGTTGATCCTTGGATCATGTTAACCATTTAGTTCTTTTAACTTTAAGGTTCAGAATTCACCTTTATCACATAGCTTGATTTATGCAGGACTCTAATCAGCAAAAAAGTATAGAAATGTTATGCTTAGTCATCTGGATTGTTTGAAATGATTCAAATTTTGCAAGAAGCGGAGGCAGTCAAGGGCTAAATGCTCTGGTTACATTACCTATTCAGTAGATTTCTTCTATTCCAATGTTTCTTGTGGAATCTTAAGACTGTTCTTTTTGAACACATTTTCAATTTTTGCTTGAGTTATTTTCCAGAAGACATCTTTTTGCAATGGTATGGTATCACATTAGAAAACAATAATTGCAGTTTCTTCCATATAGGTGATCACATATTTATAAGAGAAATGAATAGATGAATTAAATACACAGTAAAATATTCAATTGAAATGCTTCAGAACTGGCACAATTCAATTCCACTGGAGAAAACTGAATTTTAGAATAATCTTTTCATTTAAAAACATACATTGGATGCAGGCAAATCAGCAATTACAATTTTAACTAATTTTATTTTATTCCTCTCCTATTCTGGAGGCAGTGATTCATGTCGGGTTACTGTTGATGCTTCATTCTGAGCTGCACTTTATAATCTATTCTGAGGTATTTGCATTGCGCTATATTTTCACAAAGGCCCAATTCTAAATATTTTAATTTTCAAAGAGATACTTCAGTAATTTTCACAAGCAAATGTTTAGCAATGTGAAATGGTGATGTACTTCAGCACTGAAGACTGGATTTAAAGCTCTTGTGCTGAGGTGTGTGTGGGGGGCGGGGGGGGGGAGGTGGTGCAGTGAGTGGCAGAAGGGTAGTGGATGAATTCATTAAATTCTGAAGAGGCCTGCCCTGCCTGCCCATTCCACTGCAATTATGCCAGCAGTAGGAATGGGGTTGAGTGGCCTGCCAGCCAGTGGGTGCACTGAGACCTTTAAGTGGGCAGTTGATGTGCCCACTTAAAACCCTTATCATACTGCCATCATAGATTTAAATGGTGGCAGGACAGGCCCATGCCAAGTACCCATATGTCAGGTTTCCCTGAGTGGTCCCTCCTTAACAGGTTCCAGGGTACAATGGACGACCCCTCCCCCATATTGCATTCCCCCCCATGGCATCTTGAATCCCAGACTCCCACACCCTCCTCCCCCTCACCCTAGTCTGCCAGCTTAGCATTCAGCACCTAAGAATACTTCACTGATCCAGTGTCACATGCCCAATGAGCTAGAATGTTACCAGCTGCTGATTGTCTGGCGGCTTTCTGAGATAGGACTTTCCTTCCCTGAGGGGCAGAATTCTCCAGTCCAATAATAGGCATTAATTGGCTGTGAGCTAATTGAGGTATCCCTCAGCAGACTCACCACCTCCCCTGATTTTTTAGCCCATGGTGGGGGATGGGAGTGTTGGTGCAGGTGATTGTGGGGAATTCAGTGCCTCATATAATTCAGTTGGAACTGATGTCCTGTTTGTGACAGCAACAACAGATTTGAGAATTAGGTACTGAGAAGGCAGGTTTACAGGCTTACATTGTCATGAATGCAGTGCTTTGAATGAGTCAAAGTTTTCTTCTGAACACTGTGCATTAGGAAAACAAACCATGGTGATTAAGGTTTTCATTATATCCTTCTCTGGTTCCATAGTGATAAGAAACTGTTTTATTCATACTACTCAGCTTTCTTGGACAAATGTTTACGTTATGCATAAGAAGGGAAATGCAAAGTATGCAGACAGAAACTTTCAGATGCATTTTCAAATTGTACAAATAAGTAAATAACAAGCTTAGCAAAATATGTGCACTCAGCTTCTGGCTGTGGTTTATCAGAATATTTCATTGGTGCCTTGAATCATAAAACCATTGGTCAAAAGTTCCTTAAAATAACTTCTACCATTGCTGTACCTTTAAATAATGTTGCTGCAATATTCGCTGGTTTTCTCTGATGTATTTTTGGCAGAAGATCATTGGGAGCCCAGGACTCACTGCTTGAACAGGGTTCCTGCTAAAGTTACAGTGACAGATCGAGAGGACCCCCAAGGAAATTATCAATGAGTGCTCCATCTGTTCTTTCCTCCATGGGGAAGCAGATATGGATTTCCTTGTTCTGCTCATTTTCATTCCTTTTGGTATAAAACTGGTGAAGGCAGTTGAACTACCTGGAAACCTCTGTGTATTCTTTAAAAAGGGAGCTTGACGAGCACTTCTCAGTAGCAGGTGAGGGACAAATGTGTAGGAGACATGCTTCACTGCATGTGTTAGCAAGTTTTAAAAGTTTCATTTATGTAGAATTATGATTATTCAAGCATAACTTGTGTCCAAAGGGCAGCATGTATAGCACCAAACCAGAGAAGAGGAATACAAATGTTCACTCATTCGAAACTCCAGGTACAACTGGAGAGGACTGAAGAGAGAACAAGTAGCCTTTTAGGTATATGTGACACTGATTTGCCCAGAGATTTTATTCATGCCTAGTGATGAGAGAGAGAGAGCACTGAATGCCATCTCCCTCGCCCCCAGAACAGGACAACTCTGCCAAAAGTTCCACATAGAATCCCTACAGTGCAGAAAGAGGCCGTTGGGCTGTTGCACTGACAACAATCCCACCCAGACCCCGTGAAATCCATGTGTTTACCCTGCTAGTCCCCCTGACACTAATGGGCAATTTTAGCATAGCCAATTAACCTAACCCGCACATCTTTGGGCTGTGGAAGGAAACCGGAGCACCCGGAGAAAACCCACGCAGACACGGGAGAATGTGCAAGCTCTGTACCGACAGTCACCTGACATTGGAATTGAATCTGGGTTCCTGGAGCTGAAGCAGCAGTGCCAACTACTGTGCCACCCACCACGTGCCACTATGCTGCCCTCATCCTCACACAGATGACATCCTCATCAGTGTGGGCAAAATAAAGTATTACATACCATTCCTTCATCTTTCCTGTCCAACCAGGGCACCAACATACTATTCACCCTTTTAAGGCAGTGTTTGTTCGACTAACTCTTCTGGTTAAAATGGGGCGGGGAGAATGACAGTGGGAGAGGTTTCTAACTCAGCATTTTTCAGTATGATGGCCGAATGCCCTTTGCACAATTACTTACATGCATAATGCCAAAAACCTTGCCTCCACATTAAAAGCTTCACACCTCCTCATGTTTTTATTTGCTTCTCCTGTTTTACTTCAGACACAGATCTCACTGCTTTTCTTAGCCTCATTCACTCTATCGTCCTGCACAAAATGCCCACCGATAGCCACCCACCCTGAAATTTCACACCTAGAGTACTTACTGAATACTTACACTGTCATCCTGTGAGTCCCTGTGAAGTACAAAACAAACATGCTCTATAACCTCTTTTTTGTCTCTTTAATCCCTGAGGGACGATACTTTCCCTTTCTTAGCTTCTAGCTTCCTTTCCTGAAAATCCGCCACAGCAGCAGGATAAGGGTGGAGGTGAAGAAGAACCAAGTCATGAAGGGGTCTTAGCTGTGTGGCACATGCCAGGCCTAACAACCATCATCCTCATTGCATGATACCAGTGGGATTTGGGATGCGGCACAAAGGTACAAAGGAGGAAATTGTCATGAGACAAACGCGTCTCAATCCTATCTGTCTTTTAGCATTAGCAGGCATCACCATGGGAATAGACACCCATGGGAAATTATATACTTGCTTATGCAAACTCTGAGGGATGGATGGGAATATGAAGAGCTGTTAATTTTCTAACCCTGAGAGAAGCTGCTTGAAACAACTGCTGGTGCCTGTAAGCTGACAGACAAATAGCTTCAAAAATCATTCCTATGTACAAAAGTCAGGATCTCATGAGTTCTATCCTCCTCTGTTTCATGTGCTGAAGCAGTCGGGGGAAGTTTTGGCAGGTGCTGTGCCACACTGAACTATCAAACTTATCCTGGACCTATCAACAGTCCAATGTCAGGAAATTCAGAAGCCCTCACTTTAGGCTTCAAATGCTGCCAGTCCTATTCAATGGTTGGATCCTGGCTAAACTGAAGAGGTGCAAGAAATTTAGGGAAAGCAGTTTTCGTAAGAAAATCAGCTGCAAGTTATGATTGTTGACTGGTTAGCCTGAGGGTCAGCTATGATTCACCATAGGAGAAGACTTTTTTTTAAATGCACACATGAACTTAAAAATGCATTTTCTTTTCTTCACAAAATTACTTGCTGTGAAAACATTGAAATGACATGAACAGCCCCTGCTCAATATCTGACAACAGGTTAGCTGGTACGTGTGAAGAAGTTTGAATAGGTACAGATAAGTCAACAGGATGTTATTCAAAGAAACAGCCTTGATGTAATGGTACCTTCTCAAGGGCAACTAGGAGTGGATAGTCAATTCCTAGCTGCTGGCCAGCCAGCAACGCCCATGTCCCATGAATGAATAAAAAAAAAGTTAATGTATATCTTATATAGAAATAACAGTTCAAAGACAATTCAGGGAGATAGGGGAAGGGCTATAGAGGAGGACCTCTAGGGTAGTAATCTCAGGATTACTCCCCGTGTTCAATTGTACTAACTCCCCGATCCAAGCCCTGTGGCTTGAAACAGGGAGATGGTACAATTGAACATGTGACTCAAGAGCTGGGCGGGAGGGTTTGAACTAGTGTAGCAGAGGAATGGGAACCGGAACAGCAGGCCAGTAAGAGTAGACACTGGGGAAAAAAGTGAGACTGAGATAAACATAACGCAGAGTAAGAGCAGGCAGGGGGAAGCCACAGTGCTCAGCAGGACTGGAGGTCTGGAGCGTCTGCTTCAATGCAAGAAGTATAACGGGGAAAACAGATGAGCTGCAATACTGCATGGAATTATGATGTAATTGCAATTACCGAGACATGGTTAAAGGAAGGACAGGACTGTCAACTTAACAAAAAGTTTTAACGTTTATCTATTTATCACAAGTAAGCTTACATTAACACTGCAATGAAGTTACTGTGAAAATCCCCTAGTGGCCACACTCCGGCACCTGTTTGGGTAAACTAAGGCAGAATTTAGCATGGCCAATGCACCTAACCAGCATGTCTTTCGAACTGTGTGAGGAAGCCGGAGTAGCCAGAGGAAACCCACGCAGACATGGGGAGAGCATGCAAACTCTACACAGACACTGACTCAAGCCGGGAATCAAATTTAGGTCCCTTGCGCTGTGAGATATTGATGATTTAAATGGGACAGAAGGGGAAACAAAAGAGGTGGGGGAGTTGCATTGCTGATTAGGGAGCAGATCACAGCTGTGTTGAGGCAGGACACTTTGGAGGGACCTTGTATGAGGCATTATGGGTGGAGCTCGGGGATAAGAAGACTGAAATCAGAATGTTGGGAGTGTACTATAGACCTCCCTAAAGCCACAGGAGACAGAGGAGCAGATACTGAAAAGTTTGTGGTAGGTGACTTTAATTGCTTCCACATTGACTGGGAATTCCGTATAGCCAGGGGCTCAGATGGAGAGCAATTTGATAGATGTGTCCAGGGGAGCTTTTTGATACAGTAGTTGACAATCCAACCAAGGAGGGGCCATACTTGACTTGGTATGAGAGAATTGGCCAGGGACTGATGTTTCAGTGGGGGAGCATTTTGACCTTAGCGACCATTATTCCATAAGATTTCGGGTAGTCATGGATATGGACAAAAGTGGCCCTCAGGTGAGGGTGCTTAATTGGGCAAGGGCCAATTACATTCAAATTAGACATGAACTAATTTTCCTTGATAATTTTTCTTGAAT
Source organism: Carcharhinus amblyrhynchos (assembly GCF_965287045.1). NCBI lineage: Eukaryota > Metazoa > Chordata > Chondrichthyes > Carcharhiniformes > Carcharhinidae > Carcharhinus > Carcharhinus amblyrhynchos. The sequence goes on along the minus strand of NC_137324.1, from coordinate 92,479,388 downwards.
TTGCTTCTGAGGGTTAAATGTTTATTTTAGCTATTCAAATCTTTTCTCTGTACTTATAAAAGTTCTTTTGTTTTATATTTCTGGCTCATTCACTCTCATTCTTTTTTTTCTCACAACCTTTGGTAGTTGTTTGCTGGTTTCTAAAATGCTTCCAATCGTCAGACTTCTTATTGTCCATTGCAATATTATAAGTCTCTTAATCAAATCCTATTCTTCTAAGTGAGACATGGCTGATTCTTTCTAGTGTGAAACAGTACAATGGCACAGGGGTGGCACAGTGGTTAGCACTGCTGCCTCACAGCACCAGGGAACTGGGTTTGATTCCTGTCTTGGGTTACTATCTGTGTGGAGTTTGTACATTCTTCATGTCTCTGTATGGGTTCGCTCCAGTTTCATTACACAGTCCAAAAATGCGCAGGTTAGGTGCATTGGCCATGCTAAATTGCCCCTTAATGTCAGGGGGACTAGTTAAGGAAATGCATGGGGTTATGGCGATAGGGCCTGGCTGGGATTGTGCAGGCTTGATGGGCCAAATGGCCTCTTTCTGTATTGTAGGGATTCTAGCTGATTTTCTGTTTTTTAATCAAATATATTTTTGTTGAACATTCTGAATTGTTTCTTTAAATTTTTCCCACTGTTAGTTTACTGTCATACTTTTCAGTCTATTTACCCAATCTACCTTCACCAGCTAGTTTTCTCTTCACACCTATATAATTGGTGTTGCTTAAGTGTAAGATTCCCACTTGTGATTGGAGTATGCCATTTTCTAACCTAAAATAGAATTCAATGGGATTATGATCATTATTTCCCAGTGGATCTTTTACTGCAACATCATAATTAACCCATTACTAATTAACACCACCTCATTACACAATATTAGATCTAGGATAGCTTTATTCCTCCACTACTTACTGCTCCAAGAAGCTGTCACAAAAATACTATATAAACTCATCTTCTAGACCATTCTTGCCAATTTGATTGTCCCAGACTTAATTAAAGATTAAAGTCCCCCACAATTATTGCATTGGCTTTGTTACAAGCTCCAATAGTTCCTTGTTTAATGCTCTGTCCAACAGTTGAGCTATTGGTAGGGTGCCTTTGGATGATTCCCTTCAGCATTTTCTGAGCCTCTGAGATGGTCAAGATGAGGTTTTCAGCTGCAAAATTAGTTTAGCCAAATTTAATGCAATATACTATCATGGTAAATAATTTAAAGTCCACTTGAAGGATAGCCATTCAAAAGATTGTTAAGGATATTATTGACAATTAGACCGCCTGCCAACACTTATTAAAGAGCGTTGTGGCATTTTGGTGGCTAGCACTTTAACACTGACCAGCTCAACAGGAGTAAACACATCATTGCAAATTATTTCAAGTGCTTTTTAAAAGCTTCCTTGGCTGTCACTAGTCACTTACTGCAGGCTTGAAGAGGACTTTTGAGATATATTGGGAGACTTTTGGGAGCATTTGTCAAGACTCCACCATCACTATCAACATTCTGGAAATTCTCTGAGGCCTTTACTAAAAGTGAATGATCGATCTACATTATTAGAAACCCGTAGGAAAATAATCAGTAGAGATGGAGTGCTTGATCATTACTAGGCATTTGAGAAAAGTAGGAAGAGGTCATGAAGTCAAGGGAAAAAGTATCAGCTGCTTCACAAAAGGTGGTCAAAAAGCAAGGAGGGCTCCTTCCCCCTCTGGCTGAAGGACTTCCCTCTCCCTCTGGATCTCCTCCACTACCATGTCTGAGAACATATGCCCTTTGTTCCCTGAAATGTACAGTTGTGTCAGCCAGCGCATATGACATCTGCAGTGGAAGTGCATGCATGAAGGCTATATGTACACAGCTCTCCAAAAATTGGCTCTGATCAGTGCTTGAGTATTAAATCTGCAGATGTCTGTTTTAGCACCTCCAGCAAATTCAAATCATGATAATCAGCAAATGAGACCAAAATTGCGTGCTAACTGCAACTTTCATATAGGTCTGCCAATGACCAACAGTTATTTTGTGCCTGTTCTTACCCTTTTACCAAAAGAATACCCCCTGCCCTACCCCAAATTTGCAGCCATCCCTGCTTCTGATCTCCTTCAGTGGGACTGCAGTACAGAAGGGAGCTGAATTATCTTCTATTCTAAGCTTGGTTGGCAACCTTCCATAGGTGGGATTTGGAATCCAGCAGCCTCCAACTCTGTTGCAGCAGAAATGTTTCTCAAAAAGGAGAATGTCCTTTTGGCTGTCGCTTACTGGCAGCTGATGATTCCTTTTCCTTTTTTGCAACTGTCTTTGGCAGAACTCATTAATCCAGCCCCCTCATCCTTTCTCTGCAAGTGGACAGAGTATCTCTTAGACCTAATGAAAAACTCCTTTGCTCACATGAAACTAAAACACCAAATGAAATGTCTGGCCACTCTCCTGTCAGTTTGCAGATTCGGCTGGCTTGTTTCGTTTAGATCCAAACAAATCACACATAATGTGGCAGAGCACAATATCCCATCCAAGCAAACAAGTATAGGTATTATTTCACAGACTGGTATTAAAAGAAGATGTGTTGCAGCATTAGCTAAAATGATACTGATTGTTGTTGCTGAAGTTCAAAAGAACACATCATCTGTTTGGCTGAGTAAACAACCAATGTAAATTTGTTGCTTGTTCGAGACAGAGCGATGAGCAGAACTGTTAGTTTGCAAAGCAGGCAGTTATGAATTTGTGGCTCCATAATAAAAGAAGGATAGTATTTATCAGTTAAGTGCATTTTAAATGAATTTGTTGTGTCTGTAAACCAATGCAGCAACCATTTTTCACACTGTTGGGGTAATTGTGGCTTTCGAGTCCAATGCAAAAGGGTAATATTTGATCAGCCACACATCACAGTCAGTAATAATACTGACTTTCTTTTCCATGGATCAACAAGAAATGTGAAGACTCTGGGTTAAATAAGCTACCACTGTACCATGGGAACTTTGGCTTGAAACTTTCAACTTGCACTGATTTGTATTTTCAAGTACATTCAAGGTCTGATGATGTGGAGGTAGTGGACAGCTTGCCACAAAACAAAAGCAAAGAGAGCATTTATTAAAATAATCAGAATGGCTGAAGCTGGGAAGTATTTTCTAACTGAATTGATGCTGAGATCACTGCTGATTCCCATTTACAACAACGATTTGGACTCAAGAATATGAAGCCTGATTTCACAAAGTGTAGATAAGCTATAGTTTACACTGAGGAAAATTGTGACAAAATATAAGGGCCATGAATTTTAGGATGGTGGGCTTTCTGTCTTATCATTGAAGTCTCGGTGACCAATGCATCACTGCTAATATTGGCTGCCCACAGCCATTTGATCCTTGAAGGAACAATAATTGCAAGGGGATGTGACATCTGCCCTTTGTTCAAGAGAAGGCTCTGCATGAGTTCCAGCAGTCCCAGTCAGCTGGGTCTCTGGTCCCAGCAATTCCAACATCCACAGTCCCCAGATACATGGTCCTGGGGGTTCAGAATCAGGTAAATTCGAGCCTCAACTTTGGCGATGGGAGGTGAGGCCCAGACGGGTGTGGGGAGAGGGGCTGAGGGTGTTGGTGGAGAGGTCATTGGAGGAGAGAGCGCCTGCAGGGGACAGACCTTTTGAGGGGGGAATGGGATGCCTGATTTTGAAAGAAGCCTAGTGATGTAGGCACTTGTTTTATGTTGCCATTGAGGTTTTACATGTCTTTTTGTCTTAGGATACCTTGATGAGGCTTTGCTTCTCTAATTACAGACTTTCAACAGTTGGTATGTTTTACTTGGAACAATTTATTAAGAACTATTAAAAAGACCTTAGGGCAAGTATATGGTTTCCAGACACAGTCTATTCTACAACTAGCTGTTTTAGGGCCTCTTAGACATCTGACTCCTGACCTCACAGTTACTTCATTAATATCATCTTGATGTCATTAACATAACCGTGAACTCATTACTTTACACCTTCCCTAAAGCACAATTTTCAAACTGTTACATTCTTTTGTTATTTACATTACACTTTCCAACATCTGTAAACCTCCTGTTTAGAGTTTCTCTCATGCACCCACACACACACACACACACACACACACACACATTCAATTTCACCCCTTCAATCTCGAAGTGTTTTCAGCTCTCTTGGAGACATTATGGGTATCTGCACTTCTGTGCCTTCTTCCTAAAAGGCAAACACACTGGTGGAGTGATATAGTAGCTTCTGACACCTGCTGATACCTGGGCTGTGACCTTTACAATGACTTGAATGAAAAAGTTGTGAAACCCATTCATTGAAAAACTGATCCAAGGGAGAAATTGTCCAGCCGTGGTTGATCTCAACCCTTTGAATAAGAGGAGAACAAACTGACATTGTCTCTGTGATCGTCTGTATCCACTTTGCACTCTGGGGAAAGGCCTTTGAAGATGAAGCTTTTTCAACTTTGATGGAAGTATTTCACAGCTGTATCATTCACTGCTGCGTTGATGACAAAAGTATTCAATGCATGAGAATTGAATAAATCTGTTAGATGAAAAGAATGAAGAACATCCTGAAGACATTGCAGGAAATGAAGGAAAGATGACTCTGAGAGCAGAATGTGCACTTTCTGTATGTAGTGGTATCATTTTCATACATGTTTTACCATGAGGCTGCTCTGCTGTAGGCAATGGGATGATGGTATCAGCATAAGAAGATACACCACTCTAACAATGGGATAAATCTTCAGACCTGCAACTGGATGAAATTTCTGTGGAAGATTCTTTAGCTGTAGAAGTTTTGTAGTTTGCGCCTTTGCTTCTACACTGAAAAGCAACTTGAATGTAAGCATGACTTGCTGATGAGATTCAAGTGTGAGCTGCAACTTATATTCATAAAGACTAGTAAGCTTTGGACTTTCTCTAAAGATTTGTTGCAAGTTGGAATCAAGCATATCTTTCACACTGGATAGCTTACTGTGGTCTGCCAGCAATTGTTGATGCATCTCATCAGTGGGTTCAATGGGACAGATAATCAAATTCAGCTCTTCAGTACCTTCTTCAATGATTAGCTGAAACTTCTCATTCAAGATAACAGAGATTTCAGTTGCATTCACAGGAAAGTCAAAGGACAGGGTTTTCTGCTCCACTCGTCACAAAGCCGGAAAATCCTACCTGAGATCAGCTGACCTGTGCATGATCCATGTTTCACCTGCTATGATTCTGGTGGTGGGCGTGATGGGTAAATTCCACTCAGAGTGTAGCAAGATCTAAGATCTCTTCTTCCATTGGATCACCTGTTTTCACAATAGCTTATTTGATAAACTCTGTCAGGAAAGAGCCATTAAGGTCTAATAGCCACTCAAATGGATGGTCACAATCTTTTTTAGTGCTCTCTACTTCCTTGTGGGAGATCTGTAATCGCCTTCTGTGATCCGCTTGATGGTGTTTCTACAAAGAATGAGTCACTGCATAAAGAGTATATTTCAAGTGTTGCTCTATCAAACTCTGTCAGTCCTTCAGCCAACTTTGCAATCCATCCTTGCTATTACCTCAGCGCCTTCTTCTGTTGATACTTTATTGAGTTTTATAAGCCTTAAACAGAATTCCTTTCTTGTGATGTATTGCTGCAGTCCCTTAAAAGCATATTACAACAACAGACCAAGTTGAGACCAAGTTCTCAAATTGCCATGGCTGAACTTGAACTTGCATTCAGTGCATTAATAGCCCAGCCTTCTATGTTACTTGTCCAGAAAGGTGTACAAGATTATGAAGAGCATGGGCAGAGTCAATATGGAACAGCTGTTCCCCTTAGTTGAAGGGTCAATCACAAGGGGACAAAAGTACAAGGTGAAGGGCAGGATGTTTAGATGTGAGAAAAAAACTTTTTAACCCAGAGGGTGGTGATGGTCTAGAGTGCGCTGCCTGGGAGGCTGGTAGAGGTGGGTTGCCTCAAGTACCTGGGTGAGCACTTGGAACATCATAACATTCAAGGCTGTGGGCCAAGTGCTGGTGGATGGGATTGGATGGGAGTTCAAGTGTTTCTCGCATGTCAGTGCAGACTCAATGGGCTGAAGGGCCTCTTCTGCATTGTATGATTCTACGATAACCACAGCATGGACATACCCAGCTTCAAAAGAGCTAACACAAAACTACTTGTTTTTACTACTGTTAGCTTAATTTACTGATAATAATACTATGATTGTTAATGTTTTCACTGTCAATGATAAAAGCAAGGAAACAATTCTAGTGGATGGGAGCATCATAAATAGCATGATTTGAGGATGACATGAAAATATGAAACAGAATCATTCAGCTTTTCCAAGTGCTTCAGAAAATTGTGCATATCAATACACACCAGCCTTTAGTTTAGATAGGCCATGCAAATGTTTGTTGTTAAAGAAAGCATTTTCCCAGCATAACAAGCACCACTGCTCATTACATACAGCTGTACCTTGTGTTATTAGACTGCAGTTACTTCAGCATCGTGTAACACACACTGCTCCTGCTGTTTAGAAGATGCATTTCATTCCAGAATAGTTGAAGTAGCGCATCATGATGCAAAATAATTTCTTCTATCCTTGTTAATAAAATTTAACCAATTCAGTTCCCTTCTCTCTTAGTCATAGATACAATTGTATCCAATTTAGAAATATTTTTTGTCACTTAACTAGTGAGTTAGCTACTTATTTTGTGAGGTTGAAAGGTCCCCCAATTTGCTTAATATCAACTTTTAGACTTAATTAGAACTTCAATCATTTCAGCTGCATCCAGGATTTTTAACCCTCATTATCTTTTTAGTTCGCGTAACTATAATTCTTCATAATTATAACATCTGAATAAATAGTGAACTAGAAATTGTAAGCTGATCTACTTTAAAATGCAAAGAACCTTCAGCTGGGAATATGATGACCTGAAGCAAATGTGGTTGTATAAAGCAAACACCACAGAAACTATCCTTCCACCCACTTTCCACTTCTCAGTTACAGGCCAGTCCTTCCCAGCCATTCACACTGATGGCATGGTGGCACCATGGTTAGCACACCAGGGACCTCGGTTTGATTACCTGTTTGGATCATTGTCTGTGTGGAGTTTGCATGTTCTCCTCCTGTCTGCATGGGTTTCCTCCAGGTGCTCCTGTTTCTCCCCACACTCCAAAGATGTGCAGGTTAGATGGATTGGCCATGCTAAATTCTCCCTGAATGTCCCCAAAAAGGCACCAGAGTGTGATGACTAGGGGATTTTCATAGTAACTTAATTGCGGTGTGAATGTAAGCCTACTTGTGACTAATAAATAAACGCTACTTTGCTATTTTTCTGGTCCCACTGACGACACACATCCCCACCGCAGGTCTCATGGCAGTGAAGGTGCATTCAACAGGAAACCCCATTCACAACAGCAGGACCAGAAAATCCTGCCACTGATCAATGGCGGATTGCTTCCTGCTGCTGCAAAACACCCGGCGTTTGCATGGTAAATCCCAGCCACTGTTTTCAGAGCAAAATTAAAGAAAATGTTGCTAACCTCTGCATGATTTGATCATGTGCAGAATTACTAAGGCACAGAAAAACAAGTTAGTAGGCAGTGTGACCACCATATGTTTTTACAGCTCTTTGCATTGATTTAATGATACATTAAATCCCATGGGGTAGATTAGTTTCTATAAACAGTATTGCAAGAATTCTGCTGCTGTTAGTAACACGGAATAAGAGCTATCCTGGATCTATCAGACAAAATAAATGAATAGGCCAGAATTTATGAACAATTCGGCCAAGATTTTTGAACAATATTCATTTAGCACTTTCAATTTGTTGTCATGAATCATTTATCAGGACAGCAATTTTTATACAAATGGTGTGATATATTGGCAGGGATGATATACAGATAACATTAACATTCTGTAACTGTGATTAACAAACTTCTCAATAAGATATACTGGTATTATTTTAAGCACCTGGCTTTAGATTAAAAACAAGCAGCACATTACTGCTGTATTGTGGACATATCTCGGCATATGAAAGCATTTGTTTATTCTTTGCAAAAACAACTAGCTCATTCTTACTGATTAATTAGATTCAAAGCTGTGGTTTCACATATGGTGTTTACTATTAAAGAGTAAGAGAATGCTTTCGTTATCAAATGGTGCATGAGACAACTTAAAAAATGCTGATTTCTGAGGAACTAGTTATACCGATGGACTTCATCTTAGATTTCAAGTGTCAGAAGAAGAGCTAAAAATGCAAAGATTTTATCTTGAGCCAGCCTAAATAGGATAACATGATAACACAGAATGATAACACCTCAGTTAAGCTGGCATTCCAGCAGCAACCATTTGAAAGAGGTTGTCCCCAAGGACACATATCATCCACCTGCTTGAAAGGAGAAGCACCTTTTAATATTCAAACGGGTGTCCGATAAGACGTCAGTGATGGACTGTGGAATGGAGTGTGTGTTCTTCATGCTCTGCCTGGCTTTATCGAATGATTGCAACTGGTTTTATCCTGTCAAGTATTCATTACTGTGTTAGATATGTCATAGTCTCCTTGTTTTTGCACAACTCTGAGTTCCTTCAGTTCCACATGCATCCAACAAGGTAGTGATAGCGAAATAGAGGAAACACTCAGCTGCTTCCCTATGGCTAAATTTCTGCAAGAACAAGATGACATTAATGTCATCCATTAGTCTATAAAAATGCCAGCTAACAGACAGATCAACTTCATCAACAAGAAAAGATTCAAATTCTTGAATATCCAGACACATCTCATTATACATTTAGATTTTATGGCCCGTCAGACGAATAGTATTTCTTCTGATGCCAACCAAATGAACTAAATTGAGCAAAGTAAGGGACAAAGCGAGAAGTGCAGCTCCCCCCACAAAGAAGGGAACTGCCCGAAACAAAAAAAAGAAAGAAATGTTATAACATTCAATCAAAAATGTGATTAAAGGGATTGATAATAGTTTCTTCATTCAAGATTGTTTTCAAACATTCAGATTTCACCATGTGCCATGGTGGTACTTGATCCTGGGTCTACAAACCATTAACATTTTTCCATGGAACACTAGTAAGACCATAAGATCATTGGAGCAGAATAAGGCCACTCGGCCCATTGAGTCTGCACCACTGTTCAAGCATGGCTGATTTTTTTTCTCATCCCAATTCCCCTGCCTTTTCCCCATAACCCCTAATCAAGAACCTATCCATCTCTGTCTTAAAAACACTCAATGACCTGGCCTCCACAGCCTTCTGTGCCAAAGAGTTCCACAGATTCATCACTCTCTGGACTAAGAAATTCCCCCTCATCTCTGTTTTAAAGCATCATCCCTTTAGCCTGAGGTTGTTCCTTCTGATTCTAGTTTTTCCTATGAGTGGAAACATCCTCTCCACTTCTGCTCTATCCAGGCCTCGCAGTACCCTGTAAATTTCAATAAGATCCCCCTTCATCCTCCTAAACTCCAACAGACCCAGAGCCTGATCCTCATACAACAAGCTCTTCATTCCAGAGATCATTCTTGTAAACGTTCTCTGGACTCTCTCCAAGGCCAGTACATCCTTTCTTAGATATGGGGCCCAAAGCTGCTCACAATATTCCAAATGGGGTCTGATCAGAACCTAGACAGCCTCTCAGGTACATCCCTGCTCTTGCATTCTGGCCTTCTGGACATGAATGCTAGCCTTCCTGACTGTTGACTGAATCTGCATGTTAATCTTAAGAGAATCTTGAACAAGGACTCCCAAGTCCTTTTGTGTTTCTGATTTCCTAAGCATTTCCCCATTTAGAATGGAGGCTATGCCTCCTTTCCTCCTTCCAAAATGCATAACCTCACACTTTCTCACATTGTATTTCATCTGCCACTTCTTAGTCCACTCCCCTAACCTGTCTAAGTCATTCTGCAGCCTCCATACATCCTCAATATTACCTGTCCCTCTATCTTTGTATCATCTGCAAACTTAGCAACACTGCCTTCAGTTCCTTCTTCCAAATCATTAATGAATGTTGTGAAAAGTGCCTCAGCACTGACACTGAGGCACACCACTAGTCACCAGCTGTCATCCTGAAAAAGACTCCTTTATCCCAACTCTCTGCCTTCTGCCAGTCAGTCAATCCTTTATCCATGACAGGATCTTACCCTTAACACCATGGCCCTTAACTTATATAACAGTCTCCTATGAGGCACCTTGTCAAAGGCCTTCTGGAAATCTAGATAAATCACGTCCACTGGTTCTCCTTTATCTAACTTCCTAGTTATCTCCTCAAAGAACTCTACAGATTTGTCGGACCATGACCTCCCCTTGATGCAACCGTATAACTCAGTCCTACTTTATCATGCACTTCCAAGTACCCTGCGATTTCATCTTTAATAATGGACCCTAAAATCTTGCCAATGACTGAAGTCAGGCTAACCAGCCTATAATTTCCTGCCTGCTGCCTCTCTCCCTTCTTAAACAGCAGCATTACATTTTAGCTATTTTCCAGTACTCTGGGACCCTCCCTGTCTCCACTGATTCCTGAAAGATTACCATCAATGCCTCCACAATTTCCTCAGCTATCTCGTTTAGAACCCTGGAGTATATTCCATCTGGTCCAGGTGACTTACCACCTTCAGCTCTTTTGATTTTCCCAGAACCTTCTCCTTAGTGATGGCTACAATACTCACCTGTGCCCATGACTCTCCTGGAGTTCTGGCATCCCATTGGTGTCTTCCACCCTGAAGACTGATGCAGAGTAACTATTCAGTTCCTCTGCCATTTCTTTGTTTCCTATTATTACTTTTCACAGCCTCATTTTCGAGTGGTCCAATGTCTATTTTTGCCTTTCTCTTACCTTTTATATATTGAAAAAAAAACTCTTCCTATTTTCTTTTATATTACTAGCCAACTTACACTCATATATTTCATCTTCTCTGCCCTTATTGCTTTTTTAGTTGTCCTTTGCTAGCTTTTAAAGGCTTCCAATATCTGGCTTCCCACTAATCCTCGCTACTTTGTAAGTTTTTTCTTTTGCTTTGATGTCGTCCTTGACTTCCCTCATCAGCCATGGATACCTCATTCTCCCCTTGGCACGTTTCCTCCTCCTTGGGATGAATTTCTGTTGTTCCTCTGAATAACCCCCAAAAACTCCTGCCGTTGCTGTTCCACTATTTTCCCTGCTAGGCTCCCTTTCCAATCAACTTTGGCCAGCTCGTCCCTCGTGTTTTTTTTTATTTCTTTATTTAGTTGTAGGTACAATAGCATCTGATTCCAACTTCTCCCTCTCAAACTGCAGGGTAAATTCTATCATATTGTCGTCACTGCTCCCTGTGGGTTCCTTTACCTTAATTTCCCTAATCAAATCTGCTTCATTGCAAATCACCAAATCCAGAATTGGCTGTTCCCTCGTAGGCTCAGTCACAAGCTGCTCCAAACAAAATCTTAGGCATTCCACAAATTCCTTTTCTTGAGATCCACTATCTACTTGATCTTCCCAATCCACCTGCATGTTGAATTCCTGTTGATTATTGTAATATTGCCTTTTTTGGTGACAATACCACTGTGTCACTGCCTTCCCTTTATAATATCAGTCAGCAACAGATCATTGTATTTTGCCAATATGAGGGGAATCAATTCCATGAGGTTGGCATTATTAGCACCACACTCAAAACATCTGAGCTAACCAGCCTACAGTCAGACTACTGGCAGTGGTATAGAAACTTTACGAAACAATAATACAGGAAGAAATTAATTAGCACTTGGAGAACTGTGGACTAATAAATGAAAGGCAGCGCAAACTTGCAACAAAGTTTCTTAACAAATTTATTTATTTTTGTTGAAGTAACATGGAGAGGTGAAGTAAGCAGTACACTGGATATTGTACATATGAACCACAAAAAGCTTTTGGAAAATGTCAGATAAGCCACTTGCCAGCAAAATCAAAACCCATGGGATTTAAGGGGCAGTGGATGTATGGATAAGAATTTGGCTAAGGGACAAAAAGCGGGGAGTAGCTGTAAATGAATGTTTTTCAAACTGAATGGAAGTGTACATTGGTGTCACTGGGATTAGTGCCCTTTTTGATATGTACGAATGACCCTGGATAACGATACATAGCATATCATTTTAAAGTATGCTGGTGGAACAGTGCTGTAGAACACAATGGGGAGGAATAGACTTCAGCAGGACCTAGATTGGTGAAATCAGCAGATGAAATTTAATGCAGAAAAGTGTGAAGTGATTCATTTTAGTTGGAATAACTAAGAGCAATATAATCTAAATGGTGCAATTTTAAAAGGGATGCAGGAACAGATAGCTAGAGGGTGTATGTACACAAACCTTTGAAGGCTGCAGGACAAATTTAGAAGACAAATGAATGGAATCCTTCACTTTATAAAGTGAGACATGCAAAGAAGTAATGCCGATTTTTCATAAAACACTGGAGCTGGAGTGTTGTATTCAATTCTGAATATGATACTTTGGAAATGATGTCAAAGCTTTAGAGGCAGGGCAGAGAAGAATAATTGGAATGGAACCTCTTCAGCACAATCTTACCAGCCATTCATGCCCCACGCTCCCACTGCGGCAATGTTGGAGAATTTGGCGTCTAGCCAAATCTCCGTTCACTACAGCGGGATGGGAAACCCCACTGGTGCGAATGGCCGTAAGATTTTGGCCCTTGTGTTTCATGCCTCAGAGTTATGAAGAGATGACACATGTCAAGTTTTGTATTAAAAAGGAACCTTATTACAACTGTTTTAAAAATATGTACTTGTGTGCAAGCTTCCAGCATGTTTTTAGATCATTTTCTCTATAACCATACCCACAGGCTTGACTAACACACACAGCACTGAGAACAGTCAACAGACACACACAATCAACACTGAACAACTGAATAATTGAACACAATAGTACTCGAGGTTGAAGGTTTCAGTTATGCGAAGAGATTAGAGAAACTAACTTGGTTTCCTTACAGTAAAGACATTAAGGGAGATTTGTTGGAGATATTCAAAACCAAGAAAAGATTTTAGACTATATAAGGAGAAACTGTCCCAAATGACGAAAGAGTCAGTAACCACAGGACACAGAATTATGGTAAAAGAGTCAGATGTATCATGAGGAAAACATTATCATCTACAATGCACTATCTGAAGGGACAGAAAGGCAATGGAGGATTTGATTATAAATTTCAAAAGGTAATTGGATAAATACCTGGGGGGTAAGAGAAAAATGTTTATTTATTAGTCACAAGTATGTTTACATTCACACTGCAATAAAGTTACTTTGAAAATCTCCTAGTTGCCACATTCTGGTGCCTGTTCGGGTACGCTGAGGGAGAATTTACCATGATCAATATACCCAACGAGCATGTCTTTGGACCGTGAGAGGAAATCGGAGCACCTGGGAGAACCCACACAGACATGCAGAGAACTGATTCCATACAGACAGTGACCCAAACCTGGCACTGTGAGACAGCAGTGCGAACCGCTGTGCCACTGTGCCGCCCTAAGAAAGAATAGGAAATGAGACAAAATGGATAGTGGTGGATAGTTACTTCAGATTCTTGTTTCTATTAATGCATACAAGCTGGAAAGTTACAGTAATGGTCAGCCAGGACAATGTGACAAAATTAGGTTCTCTCACTCTATCCCTCCCCCTCTCTTATAAAAAAATTTCTGATTGCAGCTTTGTGGGGTGACAAGCATAGGATGGCAAAGGGAATTATCTCTATAGAACAACTACATATTTAGCAAATCATTGATTAGAATCCACTCTACTATATTTTGGCAATTTTAAACATTATTAGAATCTCAATTTATAAATAATGAAAATAAAACTAAACGCAAACAAACATTTTCATCAGAGTTATTGTACTATTATTTTTCTCAATTATGAAATTAGCATTCAAAAAATTAAAATGTGTAAGCTTTTGCTCCTGTTAATCTGTAAATAAAAAGAAAGGTACCATATTGTATTGTTGCAAATGATCATGGCCTGGTTGTCTGCCAGTATACCTGTTGTGGAAATCAATAGTAAAAAGGTTTGTCAAATGTATGTTCAGGCACAGCACTGACGCGTTTGGAACATTAGTAACATATGCATCCAATCCAGTGACCTCAAAGGGCCAAATTGATTGCTCATCTAAAGTTCTGCAGCTAATGAAAAAGGGATGAAATAGTTCACGAATGAACTAAAATTTGCCACACGATGCATTAAAGGAGGATATCTGTATGAGTAGTATCACTGGCCCCACTAATAAGAGTACTCATTGTTCAGACAGGTCGGATTGGCTCCTGATCACTCCAGTGGAGCTATAATCTTGTCAATTGAGTCTTTCCTTGGTCTCTGCCTCTTGGAAGATAGGTCATATTTGGAAGTTCAAACAAAGCCTATGGGAAATATTAAACATATGGTTGACTTCTTTGTTGGCCTAGAATTGCCCTAAACTTGTTCACAAAAGATATGGATTCCACTGGATTTATTGCAAGTGGGTTTGATGGAATTTCTGAAGTGACCTGTAAATTGGAGCACGGGAACAGGACAGGCCATTCAGGCCCTCAACTCTACTCCACCATTCAACTAGAACATGGAAGATATGCTGCCTGAATGCTGTTTTCTTGCTATCTTGATTTCACTTAATTCAAAGGTTGACTGCCCTCTGAATGAAGAAATTCCTTCTCATCTAAGTTCTAAATGTCCTGCTTCTTATTCTGAGAATGTGTCCACTGTAGCAATATGGAGTATGCCAATGATATCAGAAAAACTCTGGCAAATATAACAACTTTCCCTGACCTCAATAGGAGAATGGATCTTCTAATGGGTGCTGAGACAGCGAAACCATACAGAAGTGATCTTGGTGCCATTCAACTTGTAAAATCATTAGAAATTACCTGATTAATTATTCAAAAAAATCTTTCAACATAGATTGGGCCTGAAAATCTGCCACCTTTATCCCCATTCTTCAAAAAAAATCAACCCATCCTCCATCCTTGCAAAGCACTGCCTTGCTGAATTTCTTAACCAGGGTATCTGGCTCCAACTTGTTGGAAGACATTTCATCTGTTCAACACTTCACTCCCATTTAGCTGCACTTCCCTGCTGTTGACCTTTACTATATCATAGGAGCAGTTTATCTGGTTAAACTGTAGCTGTCTAGCAACAGAGTGGTTCAAATGCACCTTTCAGGCACTTCTCACCAACAGCAGCAGCATTAGCTTGAGCAACATCAGTTGCCTTCTCCTCAGCTGCAATCTGCTTTTCAGGACAGAGGGGACAAACATGAAGATCCAACAGGAAGGAGGCAAGGATGGAAAGGCAAAGGATGTCTGAGCATTAATATACCTCAGAAGGCTCAGGTTTTCACACAGGTTACTGCTGACATCTGCCCCCTTCTACGACAAGCCCTTATTCACAATACAGCCAATGAACATGCAACACAAGTAGTTGGATAAGCAGCTGGTGACTTTAGGTTAGCCCCTGATCTTTGCCTGCCACCACATTGTGTGATCTCCCTCCTTTGAGAAGGGAAACAGAGGGGTGAATGTTCATAATGGCTTGTGTAGGGAGACAGGAAGAAGATTATTTGTGGGCAGTGGCTGTGAGGAATGAATTTTAGAGGATAAAATGTTGATGGTGCATATGAATGTTGGCTATTCAGATGGATGTGTGAGGTGCCTGCCTGGAGAAAGTAAAGATTACTTATTAGTCACAAGTATGTGACTTACATTAAGGCTGCAATGAAGTTATAGCGTCATAGAATCCCTACAGTGCAGAAGGAGGCCATTTGGCCCATCGAGTCTGTACCAACCACAATCCCACCCATGCCCTATCCCCATAACCCCACGCATTTTATCCTAGCTAGTCCCCCTGACATTAAGAGGCAACTTAGCATGGCCAATCCACCTAACCTGCAAATCTTTGGACTGTGGGACAAAACTGGAACATCCAGAGTAAACTCATGCAGGCATGGGGAGAATGTGCAAACTTCACACAGACAGTGACCCAATCCAGGATCGAAAACGGGTCCCTGGCGCTGTGAGGCAGCAGTACTAACCACTGTGTCGCTGTACCGTGAAATTCCCCTAGTTGCCACACTCTGGTGCATGTTCAGGTCTATACATTTAACCAGCATGTCTTTCAGTCTGTGGGAGGAAACCGGCGCACCCAGAAGAAACCCGTGCAGACGTGGCAAAAATGTGCAAAGTCCACATACACAGTGACTCAAGCTGGGAATCAAATCCGGATCCTTGGTACTGAGTGGCAGCAGTGCTAACAACTGCCAATGAAGTTGATAAAGAAGGGTAGGAGAAACTATGAAGCTGGGCTAGCGCTTAATATAAAAAAGGATAGCAAGAGTTTTTATAAATATATAAAAAGGAAGAGGCTGGCTAGGGTGAATGTTGGTCCTTTAGAGGATGAGAAAGGGGACCTAGTGGTAGGGGATGAGGATATGGCTAAGGTATTGAATAACTTTTTTGTTTCTGTCTTCACGGAGGAGGACGTGAATAATTTGCCGGGTGTTAGCGATGGAAAGGTGGTAGGACTGGAGGGTCTTAATGACATTACTGTTACTAGAGAGGCGGTGCTCGACAGACTGGAGGGGCTGATTGTGGACAAGTCCCCAGGACCGGATGGAATGCATCCGAGGGTTCTGAAAGAAATGGCGGAGGTGATAGTGGATGCCTTGGTGGTTATTTTCCAGACGTCGCTGGATTCCGGGGAAGTGCCGGATGATTGGAAAACGGCTAATGTTACGCCGTTGTTTAAGAAGGGTGCCAGGCAAAAGGCGGGGAATTATAGGCCGGTTAGTTTAACGTCTGTGGTAGGTAAAATGTTAGAATCTGTCATTAAGGAGGAAATTGCGAGGCATCTTGAAGGGAATTGCTTGATAGAGCAGACGCAGCACGGTTTCATTAAAGGGAAGTCATGTCTGACAAATTTACTGGAGTTCTATGAGGATGTGTCTAGGGCGGTGGATAGAGGAGAGCCGGTGGATGTGGTCTTTCTAGATTTTCAGAAGGCGTTTGACAAAGTACCTCACAAGAGGTTATTGCAGAAGGCCGAGGGACATGGAGTTGGGGGTAGGGTGTTAGCGTGGATAGAGGATTGGTTGTCAAATAGGAGGCAGAGAGTGGGGGTCAACGGGTGCTATTCAGATTGGCGGATGGTGACTAGTGGAGTGCCCCAGGGGTCGGTGCTGGGGCCTCAGCTTTTTACCATTTATATAGATGATCTGGAGGAGGGAACCGAGTGTAGGGTGTCGAAATTTGCTGATGACACCAAGATTGGGGGAACAGCAAATTGTGCGGAGGGTGTGGAGAGTCTGCAGAAGGATCTAGATAGGCTGGGCGAATGGGCCAGGAAATGGCAAATGGAATTTAATGTTGGCAAGTGTGAGGTGGTCCACTTTGGTAGGAAGAATGGTAGGAAGGACTATTACTTACGGGGCGAAAAACTGCAGCAGGCGACGGTGCAGAGGGACCTCAGGGTCCTTGTGCATGAGTTGCAAAAACCCAGCTTGCAGGTGCAGCAGGTGGTCAGGAAGGCAAATGGGATGCTGGCCTTCATAGCGAGGGGGATTGAATATAAAAGTAGGGAGGTCTTGCTGCAGCTGTATAGGGCATTGGTGAGGCCGCAGCTGGAGTACTGTGTGCAGTTTTGGGCGCCGCACCTGCGCAAAGATATTTTGGCCTTGGAGGGAGTGCAGAGGAGGTTTACTAGGCTGATACCGGAGTTGAGGGGGTTGAGCTATGAGGAGAGGCTGAATAAACTGGGCTTGTACTCGTTAGAGTTTAGAAGAATGAGGGGAGATCTCATTGAGACGTATAAGATGATGAATGGGATGGATAGGATAGAGGTGGAGAGACTCTTCCCGCTCAAAAAAGACAGTAGGACTAGGGGGCACAGCCTCAAGATAAAAGGGGGGCGGTTTAGAACGGAGTTGAGGAGGAACTTCTTCACTCAAAGGGTGGTGAATCTCTGGAATTCTCTGCCCGTTGAAGTGGTGGAGGCTGCCTCGCTAAATATTTTTAAGATGCGGGTTGATGGGTTTTTGATAAGAGAGGGGATTAAGGGTTATGGGGAGAAAGCGGGAAAGTGGAACTGAGCAGCGACAGATCAGCCATGATCTTATTGAATGGTGGGGCAGGCTTGAAGGGCTAGATGGCCTACTCCTGCTCCTATTTCTTATGTTCTTATGTTCTAAAAAGTTAAGGCAGCTGCAAGATATGTTATCTTGAGGTGAAATGTGCACCAGAAAATTAGCAAAATCAGAGTGTGGGACCTGGCACCTGAAAGTGCTAAGCCATCAGCTGCCTTGACATCCTAAGGGCCTGGATTCTCTTGATGCACTGTCTCCAGGTTGGAGAGCAACACACTTGCTTGCTGACTTTTGTCGATCTTTCCAACCATAAGTTGCCCTCTTCTTCCCATCTCACTGCAATCCTTTTGGTACAGTAAGAAGCCTCACACACCAGGTTAAAGCCCAAAGTCCAACAGGTTTATTTGGTAGCACAAGTCACAAGCTTTTGCAGTGCTGCTCCTTCATCAGGTGAGAGGAGTTTTGTTCACAAACAGGGCATATAAAGACACAAACTCAATTTACAAAATAATGGTTGGAATGCGAATTCTTACAGATAATCAAATCTTTAAGATACAGGCAACTTGAGTGACCTTTAAGAGTATCTTTAAGACTCGCATTCCAACTATTACCTTGTAAATTGGGTTTATGTCTTTATATTGTTTGTGAATATGACTCACACTCACCTGATGAAGGCATAGCACTCCGAAAGCTTGTGGCTTGTGCTAAAAAATAAATCTGTTGGACTTTGACCTGGTGTTGTGAAACTTCTTATAGTGCTGATCCCAGTCCAAAGCTGTGTCCCCAGGCAAGAGTGATAGACCCAGGGAGAGAATTCCCAGGTTTCCATTCCTTTGTTAGTTGCAGCCTCAAATATCCAAGTGTTAGTGATTCATTGTAACCCATGTAGTGGTCCAGTTAATTATAAACGCTACCTTTGGCAGAATTAATTCATCACCCCACCCACCCTCCTTGATTAGTTAGGGAACCCAGTCATAGATGCTAATGCTATGACCCATTCAAAGAACATCAGCAAAGCTGACTAATTAGTCATTCCATAACGGAATCTATTGTCCTGGCAGGAATTAAATCTAGAAAACTCTACCATTGCATCAGCTTTCATGTGTAAACTAATAACACCAAACTCTACCTTACCACCAACCCTCCTAACCCTTCCACTCTCTCTAAATTATCAAAATCCTCATCTGACATGCTGTATGCTGAGTAAATACTTTCTCCAATTAAATATTGGGAATATTGATGCTGTTGTTTTCCTTCCAGCCACAAACTCCATTTCCTAACTGTCGACCTTGGGTGGGAATTTCCAGGCTTGTGGCGAGTGTGACCGGAAAATCCTACCCATGGGGTTTGTGGTCATATTAAAAAGCTAATGGTGAATATCTTTTCTGCACTTTGGTTTGTTAGTTCCCTAATAAGCACCAGGGACTCAGATTCAATCCCTGGTCTGGGTCGCTGTCTATGTGGAGTTTGCATGTTCTCCCTGTGTCTGCCTGGGTTTCAACCAAATGCTCCAGTTTCCTCCCACAGGCCAAAAGATGTGTTTAGTTGCCATTGATTTGGTTTGTTTGTTGCAGTCTTAAAACGTGAAATCCTGTTGTGTGATCCTTTGCATTGGTCACTGGGAAATTCATCTTTTCTAAGAGTTAAAGTTTATTCATTAGTGTTACAAGGAGGCTTACATTAACACTGCAGTGAAGTTACTATGAAAATTCCCTAGTCGTCACACTCCAGCACCTGTTCGGGTACACTGAGGGGAATTTAACATGGCTAATACATTGAACCAGCACATCTTTTGGCCTGTGGGAGAAAACTGGAGCATTTGGTTGAAACCCATGCAGACATAGGGAGAACATGCAAACTCCACATAGACAGCGACCCAGGCCAGGGATTGAATCCGGGTCGCTGGTGCCCTGAGGCAGCAGTTCTAACCATTATGCCATCATGCCGCTGGTCTCTGCAGGGATAATGTGTTACGATACTCTGTACACACTTTTTGAAAATGCTTCTTAAAACCTAACTTTTTGACTAATTTTTTGGTCATCTGCCCTTATATCAAATTGTCTAATGCCAAATTTTGTTTTTTCTAATGCTCCAGTGATGTACCTTGAGATGTTTTAATATGTCTGAGGCACCATATAAATGCAAGTTGTTGTCGCATGCAAGAACTTATTGTTGAAATGAGGGTTGGAAATAATATCAGCTTCAGGCTTTTAAAAAAAATGAGGAACATAAGAGTTCATGGGAAACATTGAACAGTAGTAAGATATTTGTACTTTAACCAAGGAGCTTTTCCCAAGGGCAGAAAAACAATGTCAGATGAAGTTCAAATCAAACAAGGAGTTTTGTTGTTGTATTTTATCGCCATATTTTTTTAATTGAAGAATTGAACATCTTGAAGAGATAAATAGTGGTGTTAGAAACATGCATAACCATATACACAGATGCTATTGACTTGATGGTTGAGCCTAAAGAGCAATTACAGTGATTTTAAATGAAGTTAACAACGCTGGTAAAAAGTTTTGTATGAAAATAAATATGAAAATTAAAATATCAGCTATGTAGAAGATGCTCATTGAACCAAAGCAGAAATTTCAATTATGGAACCGATCGAGAATAATTGGATAAGTTTGTGTACCTCAGTCAGATTATCGCAGAAGATCCAAAATGTGAGATGGAAATTATCAGAAAAATTGAACCAATAAAATGAATTTGATTCTAACAGCAAAGCGAATAAGCTTGTGCACTGATTTTATATCAGGCCTGTGGATGGGAAACTTGAACTATTGACAGTCAAATGATCAAAAGATTCAAATGTGGTCATACAGAAGAATCCTCAGAATATCTTGAAAAGAGAGAGTAGCCAATGGGTATGCCTAGTGAGAATTAAATCCAGATGATGAATAGCAGCTGAACAAAGAGGCAGAGTACATCTTCAAATTCAAATATCCTTGTGGTAGATATTGATGGAGGAAATACAGCCAAAAAATGTTGCGCTATTTGCAAGCTAACCTTTCCATTTAATATCAAAATTCTAGCTGAGGGATAAAAACATTGATCATTTCACATTGCCTCACCTTGTCCCTGTAAATTTTAACTTTAACCGACATCCCATTTATACCAGTTTATAATGAACAAAAGCATTGCTTGGCTGGGCTTTTTCCCAATATCAGAAATTGAACTGCAATTAGCATGCTAGATGCATGGCTCGTTAGGTTTCTAATATAAAAAAATGCAAGTGAATGATTTGGGTGTACAGTACAAAGATAATGGTGCCTGGAAGCATTTATTGTTTCTCAGTCCCTACTCACCTGAATTCCACAGGCCTAATACGAGCATTTGGATGGAAAGTCATCACTATACCAAAATAAGTAGTTGTTAATCAATAATGTGTAAGTAAAATTGTTTTTATTTTATTTCAGTTATGTGAAGAGAATTTTCTTGGGACAATATAGACTAAGATAATAGTGATGGATTGAAAGGGACCTATGTTAGCGGGATTAGTCTAGAGCCCTATGTTGAGGATACACTTGGCCACTGTATTGCTGACAGATGGAGGCCAGACAGGGTACTTAGCTGAAGGTCTTGTCAATAAGAGCCTACCATCTGGCTGTGATTGCCAGCAGAGATGGTTAAGCAGGAATATCTTCTGGCATCTTGTCTTCATCTTTTTCTTATCATGACTTTGTGCAGGTGACCTCCTCTCCATCTGCTCCTTGTTCTTGTCTCTTTGGGGCATACAGTGATCTTGGGGACTTTGATAGGCCCTCTTGTAAGATGAGTCTCAACTGTTCTGAACTGCTGCTTGAAGGTCTTCCAATAATTCTGGTGGCTTCATCAACCATAATGTACTTTATCTGTACACCTCTGCCACTTATGCACAGATGACATTTCAGCTGTACTAAGAGTCAGGAAGAAAGAGGTCATTCCCGGTCTTTTATAAGTCATGTTTACAACCTTTTTCTTTTCAGTCAAATTAACATACCTCTGTGGATTGTCTTAATATAAAGGAATTCAGTTTAACGGTCCTGAATTGATGGCCACATATTAACAGTATATTCATAGAATAGGAGCCCTTACGACTAAACGTTGTTTTATCCATTCTTGGGATGTTAGTATAGTCAGCAAGGCCCATCTTAATTGCCCACCACTAATTGACCTGGAGAAGTCGTAGAAAGCCATCTTCTTAAGCTGATGCAGTTTAAGCATTTCCATGGTGTAGGGCCATATGAATAGTGATACTCCTGACTTTTGAAGAAATTTCCCATCTGAAAAAAGTTGCATATATCTTTAGTTCAATTGTTAGTTGTCCATGGATCAGTCACCTGCTAAAGCGAATAATAACGCTCTTGTCCCCAGACTCGTAAATGTTATGGAGGTTAGGTGGAGATCTGTTTGTAAGAGACAGCATAATTCTGTCACTGTCTCCCCATTGAATCATAGCCTACATTCCCACTGCCACTCAGACCTAAATTTGTTCTGTGTATAATTGCAGCTTTGTTAGTACTGATGCATACAATCTATTTCTGTTATAATCTGAGCAAACTCACATACCTCTTTTCATCCTCTTCTTCCTATCTCAAATAATACAAAAATACAATTGTTTCTTGAATGCCATTTTTTGAGCAACTTTTAAAAATCAAGCAACTAAATCTTTTGATCAAACTAAAACTTCATAATAACATTCAGAATATAATTAGAATAGGAAACGATAGACTGGAATTTCTTTTTAAAAGTTTATTTATTAGTCACAAGTAGGCTTACATTAACACTGCAATAAAGCTACTGTGCAAATCCACTAGTTGCCCCACTCTGCCACCTGTTTGGGTACACTGAGGGAGAATTTAGCATAGTCAATGCACCCAACTGGCACGTCTTTCAGAATGTGGGAGGAAACTGGAGGAAACCCACGCAGGCATGGGAAGAATGTGCAGACTTTGCACAAACACTGATCCAAGTCAGGAATTGAACCTGGGTCCCTGGGACTGTGAGGCAGCAGTGCTAAACTTTGTGCCATTGTGCCCTAATAGTAATGAACCTTCCCTCCAGGACCCATGACTGAAAATCAAGCTATTGCATCCAGGGCCGTAAATTAGTTCATCACCTCAGCTCCTCTGGAGATCTTCCTTCCACAAGCTCTAACCTCATAGGCATCCAGTGCCAATAGGCTCATTTTTACCTCTTTCCCAAAATCAATAAGTCAAACTGCTGTGGGTAAATCCGTGGGGTTAGATTTTCGCCTCTGAGGTGGCTAGCAGTGCATGTGAATAGCCAGAGAATTCCAGCCCATGTGTCTTAATGTGCATCCCATTCCAACAAATTTCAAATGTTAAAACAAAGCTGTAATCTGTTCATATAAGGGCTCCTTAGGTCCACAAGAAACCCATATACACTACAGAGTGGGAAAAGATTGAACAAGATCAATCACTTCCTGACTATATACCCCTGCAGTTACTCCGTTCCAGTGCCACCAGAATTGATAACAAGAAATTTAGGCAGACTAGTGGCAAGTTGCAAAGGTAAAATGCTTTCAGATTATGTTATCTTCAATGCATTAAGGTGGCAAATTGAGTTTAGATGACTGATGAATTCAACCTATGGCTTACCTTCAATTCTCTGCTCTTTCTAAAGTTTACTAAGGCATCACACAGATTTTTTGTATTCTTTTTTATTTGATGAGATTTCAACGGTCAAGTAGTAGCAGACAAAATTGAAGCCCAGCAATGAATGCATAAAAAGAGATAGAAACAAAGATAATAACATTTAAATGATGTTCTTCAGTATTCTGACTGTGTCATCTGTGGAATAACATATTCCAGACTATCTTGATAAAACATTACATTTTGACTCAATCTTTGATTTTTCAGAAATATTTTCTTTCAAGTAAATTTTCATGTTGTTAATTACCTTTAAGAGTGGAACATGAAACAAAGCCAGATGTAATTGTCTAAAGTTGGCTCGAGGAAAGAGAGAGGAACAGGAAAAACAACATGCAATTAGTGTGTTCTGTCTGGACTTCTTCTCACCCCTCAGGTTACTAAACAGCTGCAATGCATTAACTACAAAAAAAAAGCCAGACCATATTCCTCCAATAAAAAAAAATGACTGTTTCCATTCCCAAATAAAACTATAACTTGTAAAAGAAAGAAAGGTCAGAACTGTCAATTATTTCCTTTTTCTGTGTCACTTCATTGAAAACAGAAGCATTCTAATTTAGATATCTTGGGATTGTCTTCAATAGTTGGTACATTTAGTTGAAGATAATGTTGAACGAATATTGGCAACATGCTGGCAAATGCTCAACATTGCTGACATATATCACTGATTAACCAGTCTCAGAAATAAATATTTTCCAACTTACAATGTTTTCACTCTGGGTATTGCTTCCACTGGGTGAGTTAAATAAATAGCAGCAGCCAGGTTGAAGCCTGGGCAGTGAGTAATTTGTTACTTCCTGTATCTTTGCTGATGTCTTCTGTCTCAGAACAAAAAACACATTAAAATTGATTCGCTTTTCCAAACTTAATGGACCAAGGACTGCACGCATACACAATTTCCATTTTGTTTTTCCCTCTCTTCTCTCAAAATATGTCTGATTCACATGTCATTTCTCATCTTCAAGGGTGAAACAAAATTCCTGTGTCCATTCTCTTTGCCTATTCTTTTGAGCTAATCACAACATGTTGAAACAACACCATGATAACTCACCTTAGAATTTGCATAGTTCCCTGTGTGGGGAAATGCTTGACTTCAGCTCAGCATCTCCTAGGTAGCAAAGATAAGGTTGTGAGTAATGGAGTAGATTTTGACTTTCACCTTCAGGCAATGGGAAAGGAAAATGTTATGGGAATTATAAAAAACATCTACAACCAGCCTTTTGCCCAGTGGCAAAAAGTTAGCGCGTACCACTCAGATACAAATTTGAATCCCACCAGATGGTTTAGTGTGTTCAAGCATTGCAATAGAGTTGTAGAGTCATTGAATGATACTGGGCAGAAGCAGGTCATCTGGCTCATTGTGCTTCTACTGACTCTTTGGTAGACTGCTCAATTAAACCTTTCTCCCCATATCCCAAGAATTGTTTCCCGTTTCAAGGATTTATCCAATTTTTTTTAATGAAATAATTCATTAAAATGAATTGAATCTTCTTTTGGTATAGAAATGCCACAATTGAAAGACAGACAAGACAGGATTTGAGAACCATGGATGACAAGGAAAATTGTAAGCTTAGTCAAAAGGGAAAAAGAAGCATACAATAGGTCAAGGCATCTAAAAACTGACAAAGTTCTTGACGAATACAGTGAAAGTAGGAAGGAACTTAAATATGGAATTAGGAGGGTGAAAAGGGGCCATGAAATGTCTTTAACAAACAGGATCAAGGAGAATCCCAGGGCTTTTTTATGCATATATTAGGAGCAAGAGGGTAACAAGAGGAAGAGTAGGTCCACTCAAGGACAATGGAGGGAAATTATGCATGGAGCCAAAGGAAGTAGGTGAGATCCTTAATGAGTGCTTTGTATTGGTATTTGCCAAGGAGAAGGGCATATGGATGTTGAGATCAGGGAAAGGTGTGTGAATGCTCGAGAGGGAATGTCACTATATCAAAAAGGAAGTGTTGTGTATCCTAAATTGCATTAAGGTAGACAAGTCTCCTGGGCTGGATAGGATCCGTTTTCATATCCTCTTTGATCACAGGCAAGGTCCTAGAGGAATGGAGAATAGCTACTGTTGTTCCCTTGTTTAAGAAAGCAGGGATAACCCTAGAAATTATAGATTGGTGAGCCTGATGTCAGTGGTGGGGGAGCTTTTGGAGAAGATACTGAGGGACAGGATATATGCACATTTGGAAGAAAATGGACTAATTAGTGACAGACAGCATGGTTTTGTACAGAGAATTCTCACCACGTGATTGAGTTTTTTGAAGAGGGGACAAAGATAATTGATGAGGAAAGTTTATATGGGCTTTAGGAAGGTCCCACATGGCAGACTGGTACAAAAACTAAAATCATATGGGATTCAGGATTGCCTGGCTAGATGGATACAGCAGGCCCTGGCTATGGGCCCTGACAACGTAGCTAATGCTTCAGGACTGCAGGGCGTGGCTCACTCACAGAATGCTGTAGCAGAAGGGCTCCAGAACTTGGCCCAGTCTCAGAGGGCCAGGACTGAAGGATCACAGACCATGGGGCAGATACACCTGGGTCTCCAGTACTGGCAGAGCCAGGTGATGTCGGTGCTTCAGGAGTTCAGTCCAGCTGCCCTGGTGTCCCATGGAGTGTCCTCAAGGCCTATGGGCACCCCGAGAGAGGAGGAAGTGCTAGAGCCCATGCTGGAACCTTCCACCCAGGAGACTTCAGATGTTCCAAACCTTTCAAATTTCCCCTTCCTCATACCGGAGCATCTCAGGGTCTGCATGAACAGGCTAGCACAAAAACAGATTGGCTGGGGCCCTCCAGGTCTTGGCCCTCCAGGGGACACCCACCAAGGGCATCACAGGCCACAGGACATCTCCACCTCTGATGTGCATCCTGGGGAAGCACCTAGATGAAGCACTTGACAGCACAAGATTAGACAATTGTAGGGTCACTAAAAGACCATGGGTGAAGGCCAGCATTAGTCAATCTTTTTGACCAAACAAATAAGGGTCACCAGTAGTCAGGGTCAAGGTTTCTGGAAATGTTAAGATCACAATTAAATGTTATTTACACTTCACAGTTGTAACTAATTTGTCTCTGGTTCGCCCCTCACAGATCTGAGTGTACCCCAATCCCACACATCGAGGCATAGACTGCTGTGCTGCATGATACCAGTGCCTTGGCCAAAATTTATAGACTGCTTGCCCTACTTTCCCCCAGCATCCACTGGACCCTTAGTCAAACACCACCCCTGGCATCACCCCATCCTCCGATTGAACCTCCTGATCCATTGCACCATATGCTTGTGTTCCAAACCCTTAGTGCTACATGGAACCAGGGTGGCACCAGGGGCAGGATCCCAGTGTGCCCTACAACGAGTCATCATCATCCTCCAGCCTTCACCAAAGACTCGCTACCATGGCCAGCCCAGGCCCATTATCCTGTTGTGACGTGACTCGGAGTCAGGGGATGGGGTGAGAAAGGGTGGGGGTGGGGTGAAAGGGAGTGGAGGAGGGCAAGTATCATTGGGGTTGGGGTGCAGCTTTGGGTTGTGGGGATTGGTGCGGCTGCAGTGATTCCTGGGGTGTGGTGGGAGGATGTTGGGAGCAGTCGCCACACTGCACGGCACCAATTATGTGAAACGGGCTGAATTTAGGACCTCCAATGTATCCCTGCCCTGCCAAACCTCCACCATCATTGCCTTGTTGTCCTCCAATTCGATTTTCAATTTTGCTGATAA
This sequence comes from Carcharhinus amblyrhynchos, assembly GCF_965287045.1. Taxonomy (NCBI): domain Eukaryota; kingdom Metazoa; phylum Chordata; class Chondrichthyes; order Carcharhiniformes; family Carcharhinidae; genus Carcharhinus; species Carcharhinus amblyrhynchos. Next base: position 92,451,973 of record NC_137324.1, on the reverse strand, counting down.
CACTATCATAGTGGGTCGAATCGCAAACAATGATGAGACAGAGTAGAGGAAAGTGATAGAGAATCTGGTGCGGCAACAATAATCTCTCCGTCAATGTTAACGAAACAAGGAAATTGTCATTGACTTCAGGAAGTGTAATGGAGAACATGCCCCTGTCTACATCAATGGGCATGAAGTAGGAAGGGTCAGAGCTTCAGGTTTTTAGGTGTCCAGACCACCTACAACCTGTCCGGTTCCCTCCATGCAGACATTATGGTTAAGAAAGCCCACCAATGCCTCTACTTTCTCAGGAGATAGCAAGGCGGCACGGTGGCACAGTGGTTAGTACTGCTGTCTCACAGCACCAGGGGGCTGGGTTCAATTCTCAGCTTGGGTCACTGTCAGTGTGGAGTTTACACATTCTCCCTGTGTCTGTGTGAGTTTCCTCCCACAGTCCAAAGAAGTAAGGATTGGGTTCATTGGGCATGGTAAATGGCCCCATAGTGTCCCAGGAAGTGTAGGTTAGAGGGATTGGTGGGGTAAATCTGTGGGGTTACGGGGATGGGGCCTGGGTAAGATTGTTGTCAGTGCCGACTCAATGGGCTGAATGGCTTCCTTCTACATTGTAGGGTTTGTATGATTTCTATGAGCATAAGCAAATTTAGCATGTCAGCTACAACTCACCAACTTCAAAGATGCACTATAGAAAGCATTCTTTCTGGTTGTATCACAGTTTCGTATGGCTCCTGCTCTGTCTAAGATCGCAAGAAACTAGAAAGGGTCATGAATGCAGCCCAATCCATCATGCAAAACAGCTTCCCATCCATTGACACTGTCTACAGTTTCTGTCGCCTCAGAAACGTAGACAGTATGATCAAGGACCACATGCCCCCTGGACATTTTCTCTTCCACCTTCATCCATTGGGAAAAAGATGCAAAAATCCGAGGTCACCTACCAACCAACTCAGAAACAGCTTCTTCCCTGCTGCCACTAGACTTTTGAATGGACCTATCTCGCATTAAGTTGATCTTTCTTTTCACCCTATCTATGACCATAACATTACGTTCTCCACCCTCTCCTTTCCTTTTCCATGTATGGTATGCTTTGTCTGTATTGTATGCAAGAATCAATACTTTTCACTGTATATTAGTACATGCAACAGTAATAAATCAAATCAAAGCCTCTGGCTCCTCGTACGGAACTCCTCCACATCTGGCGAGAGTCAATCCTCCTCCTGCTCTTCCTCCAGGTCTCCCTGCCCTTAAGCGGTATTGTGCAGGATTCAGCACACAATTACGATGTATGAGACCTGCACAGGGTCATATTGGAGGGCACCGAGAGTGGCCCAGGCAGAGGAGCCTATGCACCACCTTACTGTGAACCAGGTGGCAGTGTAGGCATCATTATAATGGGTTTCTGCCTCAGTCTCAGGCCGCCGCATTAGTTTCATCAGCCATGACCTCAGCGGATAGCCCTTGACCCCCACAAGCCATTCTGGCAGCCTGGGCAAAGAGCCAAGGGATGTCCACTGCCTCAGCACATAGCCGTCATGGACACTCCCTAGATGGCATGCACAGACCTGCATTATGATGCTCCGATGGTCATAAACAGTTTGAACATTCAGTGAGTGCAACCCCTTCCTGTCAATGAAAAGTTGCCCCTCACCTCCTGGGGACTGCAGGGCAAAGTGTGTCCCGTCCACTGCCCCCTAAACACAGGGCAAAGGTGAGGAAGTCTGCAGCCTGGGCCCCCTGCTGAGCCTGACCAACACCAAAATGAATGTATTGGCCTGTCTGGGCGTACAAGGCATCTGTGACTTGGCAAACGCATCTGCGGACTGAGGCCTGTGAAATTCTACAAATGTCTCCACAGCCTAAGTGGATCTTGTGGCATAAAAGTTGAGTACCACCATCATCTTTACTTTCACTGGGAGTAGGTGCACTCCCCTTCCCTGAGGTGTCAGGTGTGGTAGGACTTCACAGAGATGCCGGACCATATCCTTACACAGGTAGAGCTGGCGACAGCACATGGCCTCCAATAGGCCGTCAAACGACTTCCTGCTCCTATATTGCCTTGACTACCACATCCTCCTTCTCCTGGCCCCCTTTGGGGAAACTGCATTCCCACTTTACAGGCATTACCAGCAGCCCCCTGTCATCCCTCATGAGGGCCTACCACTATCTGCTCTTGCAATGACGGTGCTACACCCTCCTGAGTCGCTTCCTCCTTCTCAGACCAATATAATGGTCAGCTTCAGACCAATAAGACCAAGGGGGTTAGAGAGAGAGATTGATAGATTCATGTCATTGCTTGTAACTATTCCAGCCTGCCCAGTTCTCAATGAAATTCCCCACACCAAGCAGAAAGCTTTCAACCCCTTCCTCCATCCTTCCCTGCACTCCAGGTGCTGTAGCTCCATTGCACTTACTTCCTTACTCCTCTTCAGTGCTGCCACGCCAGGTCCCAACTTTTATAGAGCAGTTGTAAACCCTGCCAGCATGATGTCACACCGGAAATGGGAGAGACAGGAGCGGGTAGGGGGCAAAATTCTGTTCTGAACCCGTTAATCATATGTAAAACTATGGTAATGCATGCAAATTGCCAATGTGCTGATTTTCAGTGTGAATCAGTTGACGCTGAAAATCTTTGGCTGGGAGACATGTGGATGCCTTGGGGTCCAGCCGGAATTCCATGAAACAACCACCGCTGATGTCTGCCTGCCTGCTGCGCTACTCGATCAGGCTGGAAGAATCACCCTCAGTCTTTGTGGGGTAATGTTTCTCCACACATTGTATTGAAGATATATGCTATTGCTGGCAGCAATGTACCAAAATAATAATGGCCCATGATTTCCATTGAATGGCAATCTCTGTCAGATTGCCACTCTTGACAGGCTTATTTTTGCTATAAATTCACGGCTCCTGTCTCACCCAACGTTCTTCAGTTGGGCTGAGTGAGACAGGAGTAACACGCCCCCAGCAGCAATAACATGGAATAATGGCTGCGAAGAGGTAAGACACACCCTTTTTGCTGCTACAGTCCCTGTAGGTACACCCGCAGTGCTGTTAGGGAGAGAGTTCTAGGGTTTTGACCCAGCGACAGTGAAGTCAGGATGGTGAGTGGTTTGGAGGGGAACTTCCCCCATGTGGTGGTGTTCCCAGATATCTGGGACTTCTCCTGGTAGATGGTAGTGGGTTTGGAAGGTGCCGCCTGAGGAATCTTGCATTGTTCCTTCAGTGCATCTAATTAGTGCTAATCTGAGATACTTTATCCTAAACATGAACAATGAGTTTTATAATTAGAAGAACGTATTAGCATTCAATGTAATACAATTCCTGATGAATTTAAGGAACAATAAGCAGGGGTTTTTTTTACAATGGAATATCTTTACATTGTTTTGATTTAGAAAGCAATATGACTGTTTTCCAGGTAACCAAATTGAAATTCATCATTCAGTGTGGAAGAAGATAAAGGAGGCCTGGTCTGTGTTTTTTGCCTTTTGACTAGGTAAGGGAATAGCAAGATGGTGTTCCTGCTGCTTAGCACAAACCACTGACCCCTGATATACAGATGTGTGGAAATCTGGTCACAAACTAATCCTAGCACCAAGTGTCCAGCCACACTTGCTACTAACAATGTGGCAGTTAATGTGAAGGCTGAATCTGTTTCGTATAACTCTCTTTGTGCAGTGACCAGGAGATTCTGCAAACATGTTGCTGCTCAAGTTATGCAGGGAAAACCTATTTACATGTGTAAACTAGTTTTCCAACACAAGTGAAGATTCAACAGCAGAGCCAGAGTTACTCTAAGGAATTTTAATCGCTATACATCTGGTAGTTCAAAGGGTCCTGACAAAAGATACCACTGGATTCACTGGTATTCAGTTGGCAACACTATAAGATAAGTGACCCATATCCATGTCGACAAAAGCCAGCATTGGTATGAAGCAACATCTAAAGTAAAGGACAATCAAGCAACTATTTGGAAGTGCAATGCCATAATATATCACTGCAAACACTGACATGGGGTTATACATGTTAATGCCTGACATCCCTTGTGGTAGCCAGGCTAAGAAAAGGATGAACATTGGCAGCAGAAGACCTGCTGATTGATTGATGTCTTTATCTCTTGAGGTGCTGCATTGGAATCTTTGCTTGGTGCTGCTGCAGTGATGTAGCTTACCATCAAATTGAAAGACTTCCTCTTATTTGGTCCAGAAGGGATTTTGGTTTAAGTTATAACCTTATTTTGTTATAAAGTTTAAAAAATGGTGAGCGGTATTCTCTGGCTGCGTGTGCACCAAGACCAGATAATTCCCACCCGCGCTCAGTGGACATTTAAACGGTCTGCCAAATTTTTGACGATTTTCGGGGGGGGGGGGGGTGGGGGGGGGGACTTGGGATAATTTTGGACAATGTCACAGAGGCACACAAGTTAGGATAAATTAGGTGGGGCGCAAGCCTTCGTGGAATTGTGCAATCTCACATACCAAATCACTTTGAGAAAATGGTGAAACATACAACATATTTTTTATTAATTTGTGAGACATGGACATCGCTGGCTGGCCAGCATTTATTGCCCATCCCTAGATGCCCTTGAACTGAATGGCTTGCTAGACCATTTCAGAGGACAGCTGAGAGTCAACCGCATTGCTGTGGTTCTGGAGTCACGTGGGAGCCAGACTGGTAAGGACAGCACATTTCCTTCCCTAAATGATGTGAGTGAACCAAATGGGTTTTTTCAACAATCAACAATGGTTTCATGGTCATAAGTAGATTCATAATTCCAAATTTTTTTTAATTGAATTCAAATTCCACCATCTGCCATGGCTGGCTTCAAACCTGGGTCTCCGGAACATTGGCTGAGTCTCTGGATTAATAGTCTAGCGATAATATTACAAGGCCATTGCCTCCTCATTATCATAATCTAGAGATATTAATATCTTTAATCTTTAATGATTTTTTTTGTTCATCAGTGCCCACCAGGAGGCTGAGCTGAACAGATAATGTAATTTCCATTGCTTAAACCCTTAGGGTTTTCATTCCAGGAAGTAGGTTTAAGTGACAGTTCATCAAGCTAATTCTCAATGCAGGAAGCTGACACTTTGTCATTCTTTCTCTGCTCTCTGTCTGAAATGGACTCTCAGTAATTTGAGCTTGAAAAGGTGACAGAATGCTTTCCAACTTGGCAGAAAGAGGTTAATAATCTATTGGTTAGGGTAAGTCCTCGAAGAGAAAAGTTATTATCTGCAGGTTGCTGGCTTGTAGAATGATTTCAGTCCACAGACAGATAGAGTTGCCTTATTTATTATTTTGATTTAACAAAGAGAAGTAAAAAAGAGTCTCAATGGAATATAATGTTCTGTTCATTCGTAAGTTTTATGTAAAAGTGAACCAATTTATTGGATTACAATTGTATTGACTTGCTAAAATCCCTTTAAGTCTATTTTCCAAATAAACGGAAGGAAGCACAAAGTGGCCTGAGCAAAATCATAGCTGCAGATTTTAATATTGCGTAGGTGGCTATGTTTTAAATGAGATTCCAGAGCACACATTTAGAAGTTTTATTGATACCTGGGTCATGCTATTATTTAACTAAACTTTGAGCAACTTTCCAAGCTTGAGTGGAACCAGGATATATTTACTAGAATGAGCAATGATGCTAAATCCTAGAGAAAATATAGAACAGAAACAAAAAATTCAACCTAACAGATCCTTGCTTTTGATTATGTTCCACACAAACTACTCCGTTCCTACCACATCTATCACTATTATCCCTGAAAGTTGGTACGCAGGTTGATAAGGTTGTTAAGAAGGCACACGGTGTGTTAGCTTTTATTGTAGGGGGATTGAATTTTGGGGCCGTGAGATCATGTTGCAACTGTACAAAACTGTGGTGCAGCCGCACTTGGTGTATTGCGTACAGTTCTGGTCGACGCATTATAAGAAAGATGTGGAAGCATTGGAAAGGGTGCAGAGGAGGTTTACCAGGTTGTTGTCTGGTATGGTGGGAAGGTCTTGTGAGGAAAGGCTGAGGGACTTGAGGTTGTTTTGTTAGAGAGAAGAAGGTTAAGAGGTAACCTAATTGGGGCATACAAGATGATCAGAGGATTAGATAGGGTGGACAGTGAGAGCCTTTTTCCTCGGATGGTGATGGCTAACACGAGGGGACGTAGCTTTAAATTGAGGGGTGATAATTATAGGACGGATGTCAGAGGTAGGTTCTTTACTCAGAGGGTAGTAAGGTCATGGAATGCCCTGCCTGCAGCAGTTGTGGACTCTCCAACTTTAAGGGCGTTCAAATGGTCATTGGATAGGCATATGGATAACATTGGAATAGTTTAGGTTGGAGGGTCATTAGATTGGTTCCACTGGTCGGTGCAACACTGAGGGCTGAAGGGCCTGTACTGCGCTGTAATGTTCTATGTTCTGTGTTCTATTGTTCTGTTCACCTATCTCCTTGTACACTTACCTGCAAGACAGATAGCTTAACATCTGTCAAAGGGAAATTGTTATTATTGAGGAAGATATAGCAGGATACTTTGAAAAATATTGGAAGTGATTCCCTAAGCCTGCTGAGTTGCCAGGAGACATCAGTGGAGGCTGTTTCATGTGCTTCCCACTGGGTGCCTATGCGTTTCCCAGCTGAAGATTTCCAGCATCGTCATCTCTGTGCCAGAAATCAGTGCAGAGCTGATTACAATATGGAAATCTACATCTCCATTTCACTAACACTGAAGTTTCCAGGTCAGCTAGCATCTTCCACCACCAACACCAACCCCGCACCCCCTCCACCACCCCACTACCCACCCCCATCCCCGCCAGGTGTGGTTCACACCAGTGGGGTTTTCAACTGCTCCCATTTTTCAGGGAACTGGCAGTCAAGCCCACTGGAAGGAACAGAGGATATTGAAGTGCTGCCAGGAGATCGGGGGTAAGAGGGAGTGCCCTTGGGCAGTGCCAGTCTTGCACCTTGGCACTGCCCAACGGGTATTAGGTTGTGCCAAGGGGGAAGGGTATGCAAGGCTTATTGAGATGGGGCCTAATGGGGAACAATCGATAGGAGTGGGGGAACAAAGAACAAAGAAGAAGAACAAAGAACAACCCAGCACGGGAAACAGGCCCTTCGGCCCAACGAGCCCGCGCCGCCGCATCACCCTACACCTATTCTACCCTGCATGTCTACGAATGGGACCCTACTCAGTCAGATTCAGGGAAGAAATAGTGTCAATTTGGTAGAAACCGATTAGCCTAAGAGCACATCTTTGGGGTGTGGGAGGAAACCGGAGCGCCCGGAGGAAACCCACGCAACCACAGGGAGAATGCGCAAACTCCCACAGACACAGGCCCAAATCCATGTATCTGCACAGCTAGCAGTGCTAGTCACTGAGCTGTTGCGGCGCCCGTCTACCGGTCCAGGATCAAGCACACACACTGACATGAAGTACTAGGCCACTCCTGGACTTCCAAGAGCAGCCCACGCACGACCCGCCGTGTGCATGCCCCTCGCTTGACACGAGGTGGACCTCCACCTGTGGAATAAAGACAAAAAATATTAATCATACAGCCTGCCCTTCCGGTGTCTCCCGAGGTTTAACCCTATTTAATAGCCCCTACCATATCCCTCCATTCTCGTTTCACTCATGTGCCTATCTAACTGCATCTTAAACGAGTCCAACGTTCCTGCCTCCACCACCCTACTCGGTAGCGCGTTCCAGACCCCCACAACTCTCTGCGTAAAGAACCTTCTTCTCACCTCCAAATTATACCTCCCCCCCCCTCACCCTTAAGTGATGACCTCTCGTGTTTGTACCCAGTCTAGGGAGCAGTCTCTCACTATTAACTCTATCTATTCCCTTCAGTTTCTTATATACCTCTATCATGTCCCCTCTCAATCTCCGTCTTTCCAAGGAGAATAGCCCCAGTCTCTTCAATCTCTCCTCGTAACCCAGTCCCCCCATGCCAGGCAACATCCTGGTAAACCTCCTCTGCACCCTTTCCAGAGACTCCACGTCCTTCCGGTAGTAAGGTGACCAGAACTGGACGCAGTACTCCAAATGCGGTCTAACCAACGTTCTGTATAACTGAAGCATTAGACGGCAGCTTTTATACTCTATGCCCCTTCCTATAAAGGCTAACATCCCATAAGCCTTCCTAACAACGTTCTCCACTTGTGACGCAACCTTCATGGATTTGTGAACCTGCACTCCCAGGTCCCTCTGTACGTCTATACTCCTAATCGGCCTACCTTTTATCACATAGCTCCTCTCTGCATTATTCCGTCCAAAATGCATCACCTCGCATTTGTCAGGATTAAATGCCATCTGCCACCTATCTGCCCACTGCACCAACCTATCTATATCCTGTTGTATCACCTGACAGTCCAGTTCCGTACCCGCCAACCCTGCCATCTTGGTGTCATCAGCAAACTTGCTGATCACACCACCTACGCCCTCTTCCAAGTCATTTATGTAGACTACAAAGAGGAGAGGTCCCAGTACTGAGCCCTGCGGCACACCACTGGTCACTGGCCTCCAGCCCGACAAGGTCCCCTCCACAACTACCCTCTGTCTCCTATTTCCCAGCCAGTTCTCAATCCACCTAGCTACCTGGCCTCGTATCCCATGCGCCTTAACCTTTTCTACCAGCCTACCGTGAGGGACTTTGTCAAACGCCTTACTGAAATCCATATAGATGACATCAACGGCTCTCCCATCGTCAACCGTTTTTGTCACCTCCTCAAAGAATTCCACCAGATTCGTAAGGCAAGACCTCCCTCTAACAAAGCCATGTTGCGTATCCCTAATCAGATCGCAACGCTCCAAATGCTCATACATCCTACCCCTAAGTATTTTTTCGATGCCACTCTGCATTCGGGGCTATTTGTGCAAGGAAAGGGTCAGGGCTGGGGAGATGGTGTGGGATCAGGAAATCGGGGCAGGCCAGGTAGGACTTTAGGAAGATTGGGGATTGGGGCTGGCCTAGGGAGACTAGCAATTGTAGGGTTGGGGGCTCTGCAAGGCCAGTGATAGGGCCTGCAAGGCTGGCCAGTAATTGGGCTGGCCAGTGATCTGAAGGTTGGCAATGTGGGACAACTGCACATATGCCAATCTGTCAGTGTCGATGACAGATTGCTCAACGCTACGCTGCCAGCCTTTCATGCGGGATTAGGTCCCACCCCCAGATTTTCAGAGGGAATCCCACTGGGGCACTCTGTGACGCACAGAGCATAGGAGATTCATTCGGGAAATCATGCTAAAAAAATTGGCGGGATTTACTCCCATTTTCACGTGAATTGGGGATTTTCTTTTGGGAGAACTCAGCCATTATGGATGGAATCATCTCAGAAATGGGCAAAGTGGGTGTGGAAAGTCATGCTTGACTGCTGCTGCCAGTGCCATTCTTTTCCATTTTACAGTGCGGCACTTGTTCAAAACATGTGGATGCGAGGGTTTCTTGTCATATCAATGGCAAGACAGCCTCTGAATCTCCCACCCCACCACAGCCTCAGAACTTCAGTAATCCGGGTGCCATACTTAAAGGCTGCCCTTGCACAGAGCCAGCTCTCTTAAATGGATAGGAAGTTGCTGACAACTGGTGGCTGCTAAAGCAAACATGCAGTTCATAAATTTAGCAATACCTCGCTTGAGTGCCTACTAGATATGATGGAGACCTGCCACAGTGTCCTCTACCTCTGGGAAAAGGCCACCAATCCAGCACGTGTAGGCAGTGGCAGTGTGGCCAGTGCCAATGCCCTCCAAAATAGGACAGCTGTCCAGTGCCTAAGGAGGATGAATGACCTCCTCCAGTCCACCAGGATAAGTCACTCTTCTCATCATTCTCAACTCACACACTCACAAACCTATCATACACCCACAGGAATCACACTCAATGCCAGCACAAGGGACACCATAACTCACTCTTTTACACATATCTTCATCTCCCCTGCAGGTTGTGCCCACTTCCCATTCATGACCCCAGTCCCCACCCATGCATACCAGGCATCCTTATCATCTAGTCTGGCAGGGGTTCTGCTTACACTGCCTCCATCTGTCTTCATGCAGAACAAGCTGGCACACAACAAATGGGAGAGAGGGGAGGAATGGCTGAACTCTGACAGAGTAATTCAGCTGGTTGGTGAGGATGTAAAGTGCTCATGTGCTAATGGTGAGATGAGCTATGGACATTCAAATGAGGATCCTGCATTGCATCATCCAGCAGGTAATCATTCTGTGGGTGAGGTCCTCTATTCTGCAGACCCGGCCATTTACAAATGACCTCTCCTTTCCCTCACAGGCACATCAGGGAAGCAGCTAAGGGGGAAGTCCTGAGTAGCGCACAGATGAGGAATCCACAGACAACAACATTGTTGACACATTGCAGCGCTCACCTGTGCGTAATACACACCTCAGTGGGAACCTACATCTAGAGTACACTTGGTGTCACAATCTGAAGAACACAATGCACTCTCTGATTGACAGAAGGTGGAGATGTTAACTAAGATCATGTTAAGTTCTGCTCTGCCCCTTAAGGGTATTGCTGGAGCACATGGTGTGAGGTATAGCCAGACAGGCATACTTCATGAAGGAGGAAATTTAGCCAGGTTTCTGGTAAGGCTGTGATGTCATTGTAATCATTCTTTACAAGTTTATGGATAACAAGGTCTTCGTTCACAATGAGCAGACATTTTGGAGGGAGATATATGGAGGGATGGTGAAAGCTGATCCACTGTATCAGCAGTGCAGTGATGAGTTGGACAGGAAGACTGACACTGTTAACCCCCAGTGAGAGCTCTGGAAGGGAGGTTGATGAGAAAGTGAAATGGGGCAATTGAGGTTGAAGCTTATAATATTCCATTGTGGAGTGCCTGCACTATGCTCATAAGAAAATGCTAAGGAGGACACAGAAGGAAGCTGTAGTCTTGTTGAGCAGGGAATCACACCTGGGAGAGTGGCAAGAGAACAGGAAGGTCAAGAAGGAAGGATTCAGACTATTTCAGAACTGTAGACCTCCTTTTCACAACCTACTCCATGATAGTCATATCAAACATCACGTATCTGCCCTTCTTATTTTTTGTGACATTATCGTGTTTATCTAATTAATCTGCCATTATAATTTTCATGCAGTATCTTCGTAAAAGTCAACTGTCTCAACTATTATTTGTTTAAATTTTAATTGTGATTAATTCAGCAATGTAATTTACAATTAGCACCCCAGGTATATGTAAATGTTATAATTATCTTCTCACAATTTCCCAAAGCCCCTAAATGTTCAACAGTACAAAATTTGATTTCAGGATTTTAACAATACCGAACCATTATTTATTTATTTATTTTGGAGCCATGAATGACTCATTAGTTAGGGGAGAGATAATATTGTTTATGTTAGGAAGCAATGGGTCAACAATTTTACGTTCAGTATTTGTAACAAGCAAGTTGGTTAGTATGGTTAACTAGATAGCTGGCATGTGGTCCAGAATAATGCTGACAGCAAGGGTTTGATTCCCATTGTAACTGCAGTAGATATGGGTCCTTCCCTCTTGCCGTGTCCCTGAGAATGGAAGGCAATAGCTAGCTATCACTGACAAAAATTACCAAGAGAAAGGCTCAAGATGTAACATCAGCAGGCAATGAACACAGGACCTGTGTGGCAAGGTGGCACAGTGGTTAACACTGCTGCCTCATAGTGCCAGGGACCCAAGACTTCACTCAGCCTTGGGTGACCGTGTGGAGTTTGCACATGCTCTCCAAGCCTGCGTGGATTTTCTCTGGGTGCACCAGTTTCGGCCCATGTTCCAAAGAGGCACAGGTTAGGTGTTTGGCATTGCTAAAATGCCCCTTACTGTCAGGCTAAATGAGCAGGGTAAATATACGGGGTTACGGGGATAGGACCTGGGTGGGTTTGTGGCTGGTGCAGAATCAATAGGTCAAATGCCTCTTTCTGCATTGTTGGGATTCTATGATTCTGTGACCTAGCTCTGGGCATAGCACATATCACATGACATTTGAAGTAAGTCATAAACTTGAACCTAAAATTCACTATCATAATTAGTATAGTTTTCTTTTGTTCCATTTGTTCCCCTACAAATTTCCATCAATATATATATTGAGAGGCATTTCAGTACCAAGATTCCTGCTTTTGAATTTGCAAAAAATTTGGCATAAACTAGAAGGACCTAAGTTCATTAATGCATCAGATGCAATCATATGACTCATGGCTAAGTTAAGCTAGAACAAAAAAGCCAGAAGCCCACCCTGCAGGTGCCAACTTGAATGCTGATGACAATTGCTGTTCAGGACCTGACCAATTCAGTTAGTTTTATTGCAAGCTGTGACTCATATGTTTGGCTGGGGTTTGAGGTGATTGGGAGGGGGGCTGAGTACTGGCAGCAGATGTTGTCTGAATGTGTAGACAGAAGGAACAATCCTTTCATCAACATAAAAAAAACTTGCCTGCTGTTTTTTTCTGATCTGTACCATTAGGGGGCACCATTTAAGGAGGATAGCCCTCACCAGATATTACCATTACTAAGGAATATGTCAGCAAGGTGTTGAATGGGCTCAATTTTATGACACAGTTGCCACAATGTTGCGCCTGCATCCGCTTCCAAAGGCGGTGTGGGCACAAAATATCACAAGACTCAGAAAACAAGATTCTCCCTGCCTTCTGCCAGAGATGTAATGAGGTTCTAACCTAGGAAGGTCAGGAACCCCATTCAATAAATTTTCATATAACAAAAAGGGCTGCCCCCCATATTGACAACCCCCACATCATTTACCTCTCATGTCAGTGAGGTTTACGATTGTTTCTTAAAAATGTGAACCAGGTGAAGGGAAGCCACTGGGGGTGCATAGGTAAGTATAGACCATAGGAGGAGAGAGACATGTCTGAGCAGTACCTTGGCAGTTCCCCTGGGCACCATCCTGGCACTGCCTCCAGGCACCCTGACTCTGACCCCTGGCCCTCTAAGATGCGATGTGGAGATGCCGTTGTTGGACTAGGGTAGACACAGTAAGAAGTCTCACAACACCAGGTTAAAGTCCAACAGGTTTATCTGGTGGCATAAGCCACTAGTTTTGGAGCGCTGCTCCTTCATCAGGTAAGTGGGAGTTCTGCTCACAAACAAGGAATATAAAGAAACAAACCAAATTTACAAAATAATGGTCGGAATGCAAGTCTTTACAGGTAATCAAGTCTTAAAGGTACAGACAATGTGACGATTCATTAACTATCCTGGCAGGAGACAATATGCTTCTCTTTAATCTATGCTTAACCCTCACTCCACTTACATTGTCTGTACTTTTAAGTCTTGATTACCTGTAAAGACTCACATTCCAACTATTATTTTGTAAATTGAGTTTGTGTCTTTATATGCCCTGTTTGTGAACAGAACTTCCACTTACCTTACGAAGGAGTAGCGCTACCAAATAAATTTGCTACCAAATAAACATGTTGGACTTTAACCTTGGTGTTGTGAGTCCTCTAAGATGCTCCAGAGTGGTTCCCTTTATCAGCTGGTGGGTGGTTTCCTTTCTGCACGTGGTGTGTTCCTGTGTCTATGGGGGAGTGGATCCCCTGTGGGTGGGGATTCCCCCCTTATTTATGGGGAGGTATGGGTCTCAATGTGCATGTGCCAGGGGTCCTCTGTTTTAAGTTCGAGTTTGGGGCTCCCTTTTTAAAGGGTGTGCTGATCTTGGGATTCCCAGCTGCCTGTGTTTTCCAGTCCAGTCCTGCCAGTGTGGTTCTTCCTGTACAGAGCATGGGATTATCTAGCGAGAAATAGTCAGTGAGCTGCACACAGCTTCTCTCACCTCAGCCAGCACTCTGTGCAGAGAATGAAAAATTCCCCCAAGTGCCATTACAGGTAACCATGGGGATCTCAATAATATCAGCCAGGATACGGAACCATTCCTTTCTTGTATAACTCTAACTCCATGAATAACAAAGTAAAGCATTGCTGCATATTTTACTTGGATAAAATCAAAAGTGAACACAAGCCAACCTATTTTTTTTAATCTCTTGTATTCCCTGGATGACACCTTTCTTTCATGTGTTCTATGTGGTAACGTGAGGATCAATGTTATAAGAGAAGGCTGCTCATATTCTTCAAAAAAAACATGGGATTGTAATGAGCCTTGATTTGTGATGTCATGCTCCTTAAAGGGAGCTGCTGGATTCCTGAGACTTGTTTATGAGAAGCCTGGTGTTGTTTCCCATAATGTACTGACAGAGTGGTCTGATGTAGAAGGCCAGAGGCCTGGAGTGTGCTGTTGTGTGGACTAAAAGCAGAAGTCGTAATGACTTCAATGAAGCCCATGAGGTTGGCCTCTTGGAGTATAATTGGGCAGGCAATTATGACTTCAGTGAGGGATATCTTTTGATGATGACCTCAATGAGGGACTTCTTTTCTGGTACCAACTTAATAAACTCACTCAAATTAACTGAGAGACAAATTAAAAGGGGCAGCTCCCCAAAAGGAGGGAGGACAGCCCGAACAAAAAACAAAGTTAAAAGGAAACTTAAAACATTAAGTCAAAAGGTGATTATCAGGGTCAATAATACACCCCAGCCCCTGTGGTGCCCAACGGGTGCAGAAGGCGTCAACTGCGCCAGTGGACACCACATGCTCCCTCTCCAGGGACGCCTGGCCGTGAATATAGTCACAGTAGAGGGGCAGACAGTCAGGATGGACGAGAACTGAGTGAGGGAGTTCATACTCCAGGAGGCCAACCTCATGAGCCTCGTTGAAGTCACTACAGAAGGAAATTGAGTCCAGCCATTGTCATTCCAAAGGGTTCTGGTCCCATATGCCACTACTGATCAGTTGGATGGCTCATCTACCGACAGCTATCCAATTCTGAAACCACAACATGAAGCCAGCTTGGTATGAGAGAGCAATGGTGTATCTCCTGTTGTTATGAGCACTGCAATCTCTGCTCCTGTGGAGGTGGTACCTTGCTGTTTCTTATGTGGGGTTATGATACAGAATCTAATATAGTACTCCATTGTAAACACTAATGAAGCATAAAGAATAAGATTGCCTGGTGTTACTGGTGAGGAAAGTTGCATCCTATGCCAATTAAAGAGATTCTGAAATAGAAAACAAATGGAATTTGTCCCTTTTTTATCTCAACATTTCTTGCTTACAATCAGTAAACTAAGCTAATAGTAGTTATATTTGAAAATCATTGTGCACCCTCAAAAAACAGATGCAGAGTCTGCACTTGGGTATCAAATATCCTTTTTTCACCATTCTAGAGCCATTCCTAGCTTCTGCTAAAAGGATCACATATCAACTTCCATCCATCACGCTCCCTCATGCTGTGCAAGTCATTCTGCACCACTTTCTCATGAACACCACCAACTCCCTTCCCTTTCAGAGCATATGAGCAGTAGAAGCATGCAGTATGAGGTGTGTTTGGGAGCATTGAAGCAGAAAAACAAGCAACAGGAAGTCTCTGCAGCAACTCCTGGGTGGTTTGATTTCAGAGAAAGATAAAAGTTAAGAAAGAATGAGCTTGTGGCTTTATGGTTCTTCACAGCAATGCCACAGTGACTGTGTATTCAATCACCAATGTAGAGCCAGTGCATTGTAACCAACATTGCCATCTCCATTGGAAGGGCAGAGTGCATTCCACGGGATCAATTACTCACTTCTTGTAGGCCTTAAGGCCATCAGGTTGGAAACAGCCCTTCATTTCATTAAATCTGTATTTAGTTCAATTTTCTTCTGCAACAACATTGAATAAATTAAGAAATTGTTAGCAGTTGAGGAATGTTCACCAAGTGGCATAGAAGATCTGAAGACAGACACCATCCTGTTAACGTACAAAAAGGTGTTATGGTTGTTAATTCAAGCATTTGCTGTTTGTAAAGATAGATAGTCATACTGTAAGATTCTGAACAAGAAAGCATTTTGAAGTTATGTGTGTACAGCTCTTATGATCAAAGGGTGAAGAGTGTGCAGGTGTCTAAGATGCCTAAGGAGACTGGATGTTATGTTACCATGCCTACTGAAAATTTTGCAGGCTCAGTTTCCATCTTCTTCCACATGAGTAGTAAGCTCTATCTCCCCCTTACTCTTGTTCATCAAAGTGGGATCTCAGCTCTCAATCTGGGACAGGTTTCTATTTTTGATGGTGGAAGAAACCAGGTGATGTATATTCCGCTTATGCGGCAGCCTATGCCAGATGCTCTTGTAAAGTGGCACAAAAGTAGCATAAAGATATCTAATCAATTACCTTAATTAAGCTGTTTCCTCCTTATCGTATTAGTCAATCCAGCTCTCTGCTGTAACCATCAGACAGAATTGGTTATTTAATTTCAAGGCATCCAAACACTTTATCCCTTTTTTATTGCATTTACAAGAGTGACTGCTCTGATGGAAATGTATATTGAATTTACCAAGAAATCTCAGTGCAATCAGCTCTGCGCGCCATTGTTGGTAAGAAACTGATAACAGGAAATGTGAAGACCATCTTGTTTATTCACTACCTGTGATTTCACTGAAAACAATGAGCAAGAGAAAACATCTATTCATCAATAATTTTCATTTATTGCCTTTATAATTATGGAAGAACTCATTTGTATAAATTACGTAAAAGCATTGAAAAAATCATTTAGAAATGAAACATCTGAACACCCAATTGCCGTTTAAAGAGTTAATATACACATTAAAACTTGTTCTCACTTTTAAATACAAAATCTTATCCCAGTTCTTTTGAGTTGACACAAATATCTGGGGAATACAGTTACTGTAGCTACCTTCAGTCATCTATCTTATTCATTACTTCCTGAGCGGTCTAAAGTACAAATGTCAGGATAATGCCTTTGGCTAACAGATTATGGCAGAATTAATCTTTAATATAAATGGCATATAATTACAAGATTTTAACTATTAGGACACAGATGAGATAATCTCTTGTAATGGATTTATTACTGAATTTGTTGCATGGTGTCATTTAAACAATAGCATTAGCAGAAATAATGGTATTGTCCAGGATTTATTTAAAGTAAATAAAGCAATTCATCATGTATTCAGTCAGTTGCGCTAAATAAATTGACTAGAGTATTTAATTTACTCTTTTCTAGTCTACAATTAATTTACTGAGTAAGATTGGACTCTACAAGTTGTTGTTACCCTTATGGGTTTCCATTGCAGAGTTTACTGCACTCTTTTCCAAATCACAACACATGTTTATGGAAGGAACAAGAAAATTGTTTATTCTAATTAATTGCTTGTGGTAATAATTTTTGTTACTAAGATAACCATTCAACTGCCTTTAGTACCTCCTATATCTTCTATATCTTCTAATCATAATCTCCAATGACATTGAAATATATTTCAATTACACATTAATCTATTTTGTCACTAAATGTTCGTGAATTAGGCATATTTATTGTTAATCTTTTATTGATAGTTTAGACAGTTGAACTGACAGATGAAATAATACAAACAGCGATACGATATTAACAGAGCAGAATATTCAGAAAAATGAAAGACCCTGGGATCCAACGGCAATCAACAAAATTGGCTCAGTGAAAGAGTGATCAGTGGTATCATTACTGGTATTTCCAATGGCATTCCACAAGGTTCTGTATTAGGCTTCATCATTTTCATGGCACGTATTAATGATTTTGGCATAAATGTCGGGAGCACGATAACAAAATTTGCAGATGATACAAAAATTGTTGATATTGAGGACGACAACTACTGGAAACAATCAATGGATTAGTTAGGTGGGCAGGAAGATGAATAGAGAATTCAATTTGGAGAAGTGGGAAGGAATACATTTGGATAGGGCAAACAAGACAAGGGAATGCACAATAAATAGCAAGATATTGAGAAAAGTAAAGGGAAAAGGGACATTGGCATTTATGTCCACAGACCCCAGAAGGCTGCAGGACAAGCAGATGAGATGATTAAGAGGACACACAGGATAATTTCCTATATTAGAGAAGGTATAGAATATAAACACGGAAGATTCTATTGGAACTGTGTAAAAAACTGATTAGCCCACAGGTTGAGTACTGAGTATAGTTTTGGTCATTGCATTACAGGAAGGATATAACTGCTCTAGAGTCTGCAGACCAAGATTGGGCTGAATAAATCTTTTTCAGCTGACATAGACAGGGTGGGCTGAATGGCCTCTTTCTGTACCATATGCTTTCTAGGTTTTCTGTTCGCAAATAGGCACAGGCTGGAATTTTACCGCCCCGCCTGACAAGGGAATCGGAGCAGGCGAGGAGCGGACCGTGGCAAGGCCCATTGACCTCAGGCCAGATTTGACGGTTTCAGGACGAGCAAGGTCATAAAATCCCTCCTATAGTATTCTTGATCTTTGTCAGCAAATAGGATTTGGCTGGTACCGGTGATAAATTGAACAGAATGATACGCAAATGAGAGTCTCTGAGAAACTATGTTTCAGAGAAAATGAGGTCTCCTTCTTGGTGAAGCCATTCAAAAAATGACTGGAAGATATTACTGAATCCCTAACTAGTTCATTCTGATATGAAAATGTCTAAACTAAGATCGCTCAAAAAAGTTACTGAAATTCCCCACATAATGAACAAGCCTGAGAGCTACAAAACAATGCTCAATGGATTGGAAAATGTGGAATAATTAAAGCTGGTGTTCGTTGTCTTCTCAACTGTATCTACATTCCAGGATGTTTTAAAGTCTGAAAAATCAAATACTTATGCGGGAGCTTTTTAAAGATACTTCCTCAAATGTCAGTTGAAAATTATTTAGTCCAAACTTGTACATTCTTATTTCCACAGATGACTCATCTGCATAACAAGCAATGGTTGATTCATCTTACAGCAAACTTATCAAAATGTCTGAACACATTTGGAAGTTGGCGATGGAACAGAATCTTCAGCCAGCAGCAAAGTAACAGCTAAAAGGCACAGAAGGCAGAATTTTATGACCTCATCACGTCCATTTTGCGGCAGGAAGAAGTCATAAAATCAGGCATGATGCGACGAGCAGGAATTGCATCTGTTTTTGAGCCGGTTCCCATTTTACCACAAAAAAAATCAACACAATCAGGACCCTGCCCAAAATGGGCGAAACATCAATTTGCACGTTTTTGCATTCATCACAATGCAATCCGTGAGCTTCACTCCCAATTGTCCCAGCTCATCAATCTTAACGATTTTGTTCACTGCAGCAGGAATCAGCAAGGAAAACACCTCAAGTATGAAAGTAGGTTTCAGATGCTTGAGCAGAGAGGGTGAGTGAAGAGGTAAGACTCTGCTTTCAAACAGCTCCATGCTGCTTGAGGAGGGGTTGTTTTGTGGTGGCCATGTTTCCGGACAGGGGAGGCCTGTAATCCTGTAAGAGACCTGCTTTGGACTCTCAGCATGGACTGGATCAGAGCACTGACCTCGGGTCTTAATGCTGACTCTGGGTCCTAGTGCTGAC
Source organism: Carcharhinus amblyrhynchos (assembly GCF_965287045.1). Classification (NCBI taxonomy): domain Eukaryota; kingdom Metazoa; phylum Chordata; class Chondrichthyes; order Carcharhiniformes; family Carcharhinidae; genus Carcharhinus; species Carcharhinus amblyrhynchos. The sequence goes on along the minus strand of NC_137324.1, from coordinate 92,432,568 downwards.
AGCAAATAGCACTGATGCTGTTGGGGGATGGGCTGGAAACTCTCAGAAGTGGCAGTGCTGCAGCTTCAGGACTTGTCAAGCAGCATTGTCTGGGGCTACTACTGCATGGGTTCTGGGTGTGTGTTCGTGAGTGGGGGAGGGAATGGGGAGGCTGTGTCACCATTTTGGGGGGTATGGGGAGGAACGTGAGGAGTGTGTGTTTTTGGGGAGCTATGGGAGGGATATGGGGAGTGAGTGTTGCTGGAGGTCTGTTGGGGGGCATGGGGGGATGTGATGTTGGGATCTGTGGGCATTATGGGCAGTGTGTTTTGCTGGACTGGGGGAACAAGAGAGTTCTTTAACCTCTCCATCTGTCTCTTACTTTCCTCAATGCCCCCCCATCTTCTGATTGACGGGATAGGTTTGCATTACAAAAGCTTTGATCTTGCTGTTCTTTTGGTTGCTGCTGGAGTTGAGGAGGAGGAGCAGGAGGAAGAATTGAGGGCAGAAGAGGCCCAGGCCTTACCACTCACAGGAATAGAGGGAGTCGGCCGTCAGAGGCGAGACATGGCTGCCATTCGCCCCTAGGTGCAGGAGGCTGGGCAGGAGGAAGAGGGGGCAGAGACCCCAGCAGTTCCACACATGAGAGTCCTTTGAGCAACTGTTGGACATCGTGCGCTGCCAAAGGCTCCAGCTCCGAAAGGAAATAGTGCGACACCTCTGCCATTTGTTGCAGGACCTGGCACCTCAGGGCACGGGGCAGGGCATTTCTCCTAGATTCTTGGGATGTCATGGTAGATGTTGCAAGTCGCTGCCAATGCATGCCACCATCTGTAGTCAGTGAATGATTTGAGTGCCTTGATTTTTGCAGTAGCAGCACGCTGAGGGGCCTCCCCCACTGACATCAACGTGCAGGGTCTGTCCGGCGACTGTCGGGGTAAGTACATTCCTGTTGGAGGCTAGTCAGGGATAAATTAGTCACAGGTATGGGTTTTTTTAATTCAGTCGTGAGACATGCCTAGTGGAGTGCCCCAGGGATCGGTGATGGGGCCTCAACTATTTACCATTTATATAGATGACCTGGAGGAGGGGGCTGAGTGTAGGGTGTCAAAATTTGCTGATGACACAAAGATAAGTGGAAAAGCAAATTGTGCGGAGGGTGTAGAAAGTCTGCAGAGGGATCTAGACAGGCTGAGCGAGTGGGCGAGGACTTGGCAGATGGAGTATAATGTTAGCAAGTGTGAGGTTATCCACTTTGGCAGGAATAATAGTAGGAGGGATTACTATTTAAAGGGTGAAAAGCTGCAGCATGCTACGGTGAAGAGGGACCTGGGGTCCTTGTGCATGAGTCGCAAAAACCCAGTCTGCAGGTGCAGCAGGTGATCAGGAAGACAAATGGGATGCTGGTCTTTATAGAGAGGGGGATAGAATATAAAAGTAGGGAGGTCTTGCTGCAACTGTACGGGGCACTGGTGAGGCCGCAGCTGGAGTACTGTGTGCAGTTTTGGTCGCTGCACTTGCGCAAGGATGTTTTGGCCTTGGAGGGAGTGCAGAGGAGGTTCACTAGGCTGATAACGGAGATGAGGGGGTTGAGCTATGAAGAGAGGCTGAATAGACTGGGCTTGTATTCATTGGAGTTTAGAAGGATGAGGGGGGATCTTATAGAGACGTATAAGATAATGAAGGGGATGGATAGGGTAGAGGTGGAGAGATTCTTCCCGCTCAGAAAAGACAGCAGGACTAAAGGGCATAGCCTCAAGATAAGGGGAGGGGGGGGGCAGTTTAGTTCAGAGTTGAGGAGGAACTTCTTCACTCAAAGGGTGGTGAATCTCTGGAATTCTCTGCCCATTGATGTGGTGGAGGCTACCTCGCTAAATATATTTAAGATGCTGGTAGATAGGTTTTTGGTAGACAGGGGAATTAAGGGTTATGGGGAGAAAGTGGGAAAGTGGAACTGAGCCACTTCAGATCAGCCATGATCTTATTGAATGGCGGGGCAGGCTCGAAGGGCTAGATGGCCTACTCCTGCTCCTATTTCTTATGTTCTTATGGGCATCGCTGGGTGGTCAGCATTTATTGCCCATCCTTAGCTGTCATTGCTCAAAAGGCAGCTGAGAATAAAGCACATTGCTCTGGCTCTGGATTTACATGTCAGCCAGGTAAGGATGGAAGATTCCCTTTCCTAAAGGACACAAGTGAACCAGATAGGTTTTTCCGACAATTGACAATGGCTTCATCATCATCAGTGGACTCTTAATTCCAGATAATTTTTATTGAATTAAGATTCCACCATCTGCTGTGGTAGAATTCGAACCCGGGTCCCCAGAGCATTAGCTGAGTCTCTGGATTAATAGTCTAGTGATAATGCCACTTGGCCATCGCCTCCCCATGAAGTAACATTTGTTAGTGCCAATAAAAGTGCCTTCAGAATAAGTGATAATATGAAAACACATGAAAGTGAGACTTTAAAGTGCCTAAATATTCTATCTAACCAGTGTTGCCCTTCAGCTGTGCCATCTTAGTGCAGCTATAACATCTTAACTTTAAGTGACCTCCCACTACGCCTCAGTGTCTTCCCAGGATGTACAGTGGAGGTGGAGGTGGAGGTGGCCAGCTGCCTACTATGGCCTTCGGCCTGTAAGGCCCTTGGTGATCTTTCTCTTAGGGCCTGGATCTTGAGGGCCCTGACTTGCTTCCAGGTGTCAGAGACATTTCCAAGACACCCCCTTCATCCCACTGCCCCTGAGATGTCCTGGTGCCAGGAAGAGGGGGAGGTCAAAAGATGTAGCCATAACCACAGTCTCCTGGCTGGAAGGCCCTGATATGGGCTTGAACCCTTCTTCCTCCTTTAGGAATCCTGTGGATCCCTGGATCACTCTATGGGACAGTGTTGTTCCTACAGTGAGGTCCAGAAGCTCTGGCATCACCTGGCCCTGCCAGTCCTGGAGGACCACATATGTCCTACCCACAGTGGGTGAATCCTCAGCGATGGGTCTCTGAGTTGGGGGCTATCTGTCAATGACAGCAGCAAGTGCCCTCTGAGACTGGGCCATATTCTGCAGCCTGTCAGCCATGACCCTCTGTGACTGGGCTACATTCTCAAGGGCTGCTGCCATAGTCCACTGTGTCTTGGCACTGCCCTTCATTGCTGTCAGTAATTCCTGCAATCTGTGGCTCTGTTGCTGCATCTCCAGTGGCTGAGGGAGAAGTGATCCCAGAGGCCTAGCATGTAACCTGGGGCCAGCTGAGTCCTGCATGCCAAAGATCTTGGACGTTCCCTCCTCCCCACAATGTACATCAGCAGATGTGTCATGCGCACCAGAGAGTGACCCAGATGCCTCGCTATTAACTTGACCCATTGATGTGAGTGTCTCTGGGATGGTGAACTAAAGGTGGAAGCTGATACAAAGGGGGTGCCTTTCTCAGAAATTCCTTCATCTGTTTCCTCCAAGGAGTCTTCCGAGATGTCTTGGGCAGGATGGGTGGGAGCAGTTGGTGGGGAGGGGGTTGGAACATGATGCCAGATGGCCCAAGCATGTCAACACAAGGTTAAATGCAAGGAAGAGAGACAAATTTGGGCTGCATGCAACTTATTTCAGAAAACTCCAATGAGTGGAGGATTGGCAGCTCCTCCAACCATGCTGCTGCTAATGGTCTGCGTGCCCTCCTCTCCCACAAGCTCCAGTGCCTGCTCCTCAAAGTGGGTGAGGATCCGAATCTCAGAGACACCACCCCCTGTCAGCCTCTCCTGGCTGGGACAGAAAGAGCCATGTAAAATCTGATGGCATGAGTCCTGCAGGGTGTCAAGGGGTGGTTCTTAGAAGAAATGGTGATAATATTTGTGTAAGGTCACCACCTTACATGAATATTATCACCAACAATCTAGTCCTTCCTAATCTACCTCTGATAATGCTGGTTTCATTCGTCTCCAGAACCAATAAAGGAGTTGCAGAGAAGGAGGTTCACTAATGTCCTTCAGGAAAGGAAATTTGCCATCTTACCCAGTCTGACCTACATATGGCTCACAGCAACGTGATTGACTCTTAACTGCCCTTAGGTAACTAGGGATGGGCAATAAATGCTGGCCAGCCAGCGATGCCCATGTCCCACAAATAAATAAAAAAAATGGGGAAGTAGAGTTGAGGTTGTGGTTCAGCCATGGTCTTATTAATTGGCAATGGAGGTTCGAGGGGGTAGTATTGCCTACTCCTGTTCTGTTCTTACCTGAGCTGTGTGCTTTGACAACAGCCAGAAATTACATCATGGTCTGTGCCACACTCACAAGATGAAAGCTCATTCAAATTCCCCAGACAACCAAATGAAAAGATAACAAAATGTTTGGAGCCCAAACATTGCACCATCTGCAGGCATTTTTAAAAGCATATTTTAATTCCCATATAATTGTTGAAGCAGTTATCTGATGACCTGATGTATAATCCTGTTGAAATAACAGACACTGGCTGGAAAGTATATCTTCTGTTTGAGGCACTGAAATAGCATTCAGCATGTGTCATTAGTATAAAAGAGGATTCTGGTTTTTTTTAATCCATAAAAAGTGAATCATGCTAATTCTTTTGGCCAGAGCATCTCCAACCATCCACATTGAGATCTTCGGAAAGCAGCAGTGTCCATTTCAACTTTAATTACCCTTATGATCTATAATGGTATAAGCCTGCAAAAGTGCATGTTTCCTCTTTGTGACAGACAAATCCAGTTTAATTTATAAGCAGCAAGAGTCTTCCAGGATCAGAGTTGGCAGACCAGAAAGAGAAATATTAATTTAGTTGTTTGGTAGAGCAGGACTTGAATCTTGCTGAAAAAAGGGATATTAATTGTTGAATCTTTCCATTTTGCATTTATCTGGATATCTGGGGCCAGCACAGTGGCACTGCTGCTTCACAGGGACCCAGGTTTGATTCCCATCTTGGTGACTTCCTATGTGGAGTTTGTACATTCTTCCCATGTCTGCATGGGTTCCCACCAGGTGCTCTGGTTTCCTCCCACACTCCAAAGGTGCGCAGGTTAGGTGGATTGGCCATGCTAAACTGTCCTTTAATGTCCCAAGATGTATCGGTTAAGGGAATGTGTTGGGGTTACAGGGATAATGTCTGGTTAAGATGCCCTGTTGGACAGTCAGGTGCAGACTTGATGGGCCGAGTGGCCTCCTTCTACACTGTAAGATTCTATGACTACATGATTCTATGACTCTGGCACGAATAAAATACAAGGAAAATCAACAATTTTATATTGCATGAGAAGAGAATTTTAACTGGTTGGCAAGTGGACTCTGGTGGAGGAGTTGCTTTTTCAGTGATAAATGTTAATATAGTGCATGATATCAATTAGCTCCTTCTCCTGTTCTTTCATAGAATGTGGTGGTTGCTGGATAGGCTAGCACTTATTGCTCATTCTTAATTGCCCTTGAGCCACCTTCTTGAAACGCTGCAGTCCAGCAGGTGTAGGTAAACCCACAATGCTGTCAGTGAGGTAATTCCAGGATTTCGACCCAGAGACAGTAAAGAAATGGTAATAAAGTTTCAAGTCAGGATGCTGAATGGATTTGAGGGGTACTTTCAGGTGGTAGTGTTCATATGCATCTGTTGCCCTTGTCCTTCTAGATGGTAGTGGTTGCAGGCTTGTGAGATGCTGTTGAATGAGCCTTGTGAGTTGCTGCAGTTCATCTTATAGGTGGTATTCACTGCTGCCATTGTGTATCAGTGGTGAAGGGAGAAGATATTGAAGGTGGTGTGCCATTTAAATGGACTGTTTTGTCCTGGATAGCATTGAGCTTTCTGAGTGTTATTGGAGCTACACTCATCCAGGCAAGTAGAGAGTATCCATTACATTCCAGACTTGTGCCTTGTAGATCGTGGATCAGTTTTGCAGAATCAGGGGCTCAGTTACTTCCATAGAACCCTTAGAATCCAGACAGTGCAGAGGAGACCATTCAGTCTACCAAGTCTGCACTGACCCTCCGAAAGAGCATCTTACCCAGGCCCATCATCTGTCCTATCTCCATAACACTATGCATCTACTATGGCCAATCCACATAACCTGCACATTATTGGACTATGGGGGGAAACCAGAGGAAACCCATGCAGACATGGGAGAATGTACAAACTCCACACAGGCTAGAATCGAATCTGAGTCCCTGGTGTTGGGAGGCAGTGGTGCTAACCACTGTGCCACCATGCCATCCTTATTGCATAATTTCTAGCCTCCGATCTTCTTTTGTTGCCACAGTATTTATATGGCTGGTCCAGTTCTATTTTTAGCCAATGATATCCTCCATTGTTGATAGTGGGGGATTTAGTAATGCTAATGCCATTGAATGTCAAGGGATGATGGTTAGACTTTTTTCTTGTTGGAGATTGCCTGGTACTTGTATGGTACGAATGTTACTTACCACTTGTCAGATCACGACTGAATTTGGATATGGACTACTTCAGTATCTGATGAGTTGTGAATGGTACTGAACATTATGCAATCACCAGTGAGCATCCTCAGCTCTGACCTGAGGGTGGAGATTCTATGTACTCTTTTCAAAGGTGAAAGATACAGAAATTTAGTTGTGAGCATTTTCCAATATTGACAATAACAGTTACAACAGGAGTTAGTCCCTATTTGTGTTAGCATCATTAAATCACTCAATTGATAGGTTACGAAAATGCACCAGGATTCATGGGGTATTTTGTGAAAAGCAGAATGAGAGTCAAAATAAGTCTTCAGAGAGGCTTGGAGATGCCAAAAGGAAACTCAACCAGTTGAACTCCCTCCAGGTACATTTTGGAACCTCCAATTCACCCCTTTGAGCAAAGAATACTGGATTACATATATTGTTTATGGTGCTTGATTTCATTATGTGATGTTCAGTGTAGGGAAAGGTATAAATTTCTCCCAGAATGGTGCTGAACATCTTCAGGAGAAAGCATCTCCAGATGTGTTTGTGTTGTGCTCTTTAAGCTTGTCTAGAACTTGTTTGGTTGGTATTAGTTTTCTGAAGTATGTTTGAAATTATATTTTGTTCTTCAAGCTTTATTCTCTTGTTTTTCACACTGTAACTTCACCCCAGCTATCAGGTAACACCTGCTTTCATTAAGGCGCAGATAATCTTTGCACATTAGTGCAGCTTTTTGTGTATTACTGTTCATTAAAGATACAGTTACACTAACTGACATAAATAGGGATAGGCAATGATGTAAAATAAACATTACCATGAATTAAAACATCACCCTGTTTATCCCTACTCAGTAAATAAAAACCCAAACACAAGCTCGCATTAACAGTGATTACGAATTCTATCTCTGCCCCAGTAAGAGTAGAAACTTTGAATGGTTATTGGACAGAAGGAGGTTATTTGGTCTGTTGTGTCTGTGCTGGCTTTTTGCACATGCAACTCAGCTAGTCCCTCTCCCTAGTATTTTCACCATAGCTTTGCAATTTTTCTTTTTTTTTACACATAAGTACCAAATTCTCATTTGAAGACCTCAGTTGAAAGTTTCTCCATCATGCTGCCGGCAGTGCATTGCAGATCTAACAACATGCCGTGTAAAAAAGCTTTTCCTCATGTCCTCTTTGTTTCTTTTGCCAATCACCTTAAATCAGTATCATTTGTATCACAACCTTTCCAGCAATGGGAAGTTTCTTTATCTATTTTGTTCAGATCCCTCACGATTCTCAATACCTCTATCAATTTATTCTTAATTTTAATACAAAAACAAAATACTATGGATGCTCGAATATGAAATAAAAAACAGAAAAATGCTGGAAGTACTCAGCAGGCCAAGCAGCACCTGTGGAAGGGAATACAAGGTTCTGATGAAAGGGTATTGATCTAAAATGTTGGATGGAATAAAATTAGTGCTCCAGGCATCCCATCCACTGGTTGAAGAACCAGGAGGAACCCCATGTCGCTTCACTCAGGTGAGCCGAGTGCTATTTCATAGAATTCTATAGTGCAGAAGGAGGCCATTCAGCCCATCGAGGCTGCACTGACCACAATCCCATTCAGACCCTATCCCCGTAACCCCATACATTTACCCTAGCTAGTCCCCCTGACACTTAGGGACAGTTTAGAATGGCCAATGCCCCTAGCCCACAAATCATTGGAGTGTGGGAGGAATCCGGACAATCTGGAAGAAACCCACACAGACACAGGGAGAATGTGCAGACTCCACACAGTCACCCAAGCTGGGAATTGAACCCAGGTCCCTGGTGCTGTGAGGCAGCAGTGCTAACCACTGTGCCAATGTGCCACCTCAGTCAGGCACTTGCTTGGACGCAGTTGTGTGTCTCGCTTTAACAAGAGTAGAAATCATACCAGTCAAGGGATGGCAGCTCTCCAGCACCAGCAGTGCCGTAGGAAGGCTTGGCTACTGCTGCCAATGCACTGAGAAGTCAGACACCCATATAAGTGCCTTAAATCTCTGAATCACCATTAATTCCGGTGGTCACAGGAATAGCGGCTCTCAAATGGCTCATCAATGGTTAGGTGGATTGGCCATGCTAAACTGCCCCTAAGTGTCAGGGGAACTAGCTAAGATAAATGTATGGTGTCATGAGGATAGGGCATTGGGTGGGATTGTGGTCAGTGAGAGCCGATGGGCCAAATGGCCTTTGCACTGTGGGATACTTTGATTCTAATGAGCCAAATTATATCCCACCACAAGTAGGCACAATTCCCATGGCAGACCCATTCCACCCTCCATAAATTATGGGAAAGTTTTCCCATTGTTAGGAATCGGATGCAGGTCTCCCACCTGATTCTCCTGCCCTCCCAGCCTCACCAGTAAATACCGTTACATCCCACCGGCTAACTCTGCCTTTCTTTCCACAAATACTGCCAGACCTGCTGAGTATTACTGACATTTTCTGTTTTTACTCTCTCATCCTTCTCTTTAAGGAGGCCAGTCCCAACATCTCAAATCTATCTATGTACAGAAATTGCTCACCACTGACATTATTCTCTGAATCGTCTGCATCCGCATGGCTGCATGGTCCACCCCTACTTCTAGTTTCTAAGTTTCTGTTTATAAAGCCCAGGATTCTGTATGCCTTATTAACTACTTTCTCATTCTGCCTGTTGCCTTAAAGGATTTTTTTTATGTCCAACCCCAAGTTCCTCTGCTCCTGCATCCCCTTTAGAATTGAACCATTTTTTAAGTATTGCCTCTGTTCATATTAATATTAATCACTTCACACTTCTCTGCATTAAATTTCATCTCCTTCACCACTCTATGTCCTTTGGAAGACTATCACTATTCTCAAAGTTCACATTACTACCAATCTTTGTCCTCTCAGATTTTAAAATTGTGCCCTGTATGCTCATATCAGTGTTATTAACATATATCAATTAAAGGGCTCCTAACATTGACACTTGGGAGATTCTACATTTATCTTTTCTCTGCTCCAAAGGATAGCCAGTGGAGGAAAGACAAGATTGCGACCAACAATCAGAAGACCCTCAACATCTAACTCCATTGCCTGTTCATAAGGTCAACATTGTGGCCACACAGCAAATGCTGCAGCTCCCAAATAGCATGACAGTACCACGGATGACTCCAGAGCCAAGTAGCAGCCATTTATTGCTAACAGCACATCCAAATCCAAGCTTCAACCCTTTACTATTTATATCTGCATATCTCTTGTAATTAATAAATACAAACAGTTATCCAATTTAAGACTATGAATATTTCAATAAGGCCTACCAAACAGTATCCAACAGTCTATGACAGCATTGATACTAAACAACATACCCTAAGCCCTTGGGATACTGTAATAGGAATCAAGGAACATAGGGACAGGAGTAGTCCATTCAGCCTACTCTGTCATTGAATTGGACCATGGCTGATCATCTACCTTAACATCATTCTCCCGCACTATCTCCATCTTTCATCTCCAGAAATCCACTGATTTCTGTTTTGAACATGCTTGATTGAGCTTCCACAGCCTCTGGGGTAGAGAATTCCAAGGATTCACCATGCTCTGAGTGAAGAAATTCCTCCTTATCTCAATCTTAAATAACCTACCTTGTATCCAAAGATTATGTTCTCTGGTTTTAGACTCACGAACCAAGGCTAACAACTTACCTACATCCATCCTGTCATGTCATGTAAGAATTTTGTAAGGTTCAATGAGGTCACCTCATGTTCTCCAAAATTCGAAGGAATACAGGCCCAGTCTTCTCAATCTCTCCTCATAAGGAAATCCCGTTATCCCAGGAGTTAATCAGTTAAACCTCCTTTGCACTTATTCTATGGCAAAGATATTCCCCCTTAGATAAGGGGACCAAAACTGTACACAGTACTCCCAGTTATGGTCTCACCAAGGCTCAATACAACTGCAGCAAGCCACCTCTATTCCTGTACTCAAATCCCGTTATGATGAAGGCCAACATGTTATTTTCTTTTCTAATTGCCTCCTGCACCTGCACACTAACTTGTAGTGACTCATGAACAAGGGCACTTGCACTTCCTAATTTCTCACCATTTTAGAAATAGTCTGCCTTTCTGTTCTTTTCTATCAAAGTGAATATCCTTGCACATATTCATGTTATATTCCACCTGCTATGGTCTAGTCCATTCACTTAGCCTGTCTGAGTTTTCTTTGAAGCCCCCGGACTTTCCTCATACTTAAGACAATGAAGATTTCAGTAAGGCCAACCAAACAGTATCCAACACTCTACAACAGCATTGATATTAAACAAAATACCCTAATCCCTTGGAATACCATAATTAGTTTGGTGTCACCAGCAAATTTGGAAATATTACAATTGTTTTCCACATCCAAATCATTGATATAGGTTGTGAACAGCCGTTCCCCACTAGTAACTGCCTGCCATTCTGGAAATGATCTATGTATCCCTACTCTCTGTTTACTTTCTGTTAACCAATTCTCAATCTATCCTAATGTATTTTCCCCATTCCTATGCACTATAATTTTATTTACTAACATCCTGTGTAGGATTTATCAAATGCCTTCTGAAAATTCACACACATTTCATCCACTCGTTCTCCTTTTATTTATGCTAAGTAATATTGTTATGGCTCAGGTCAGAAACTCCAAAGTGCTTTATGGAGCGCGCCTGGATCATAAGTTTTGCACTTTGAATATGGCTATGATATGTTTCACCCCAAGTACGAGTTAAATGACCCATTAGGGAGCTTTATTGGTTTATTTAAGAATATAGTTAACATGTATGAAAAGAAAAATAGCAATAACGTCTATCAATTACAGCCCAAACAGAACAACCACGATAATGTTCCTCTGACCCATTGATGCTGTCTACACTTCACGCTGCCTTCTGACAATGTAAGGCCATTAAACCAATTCCAAGAAAGTACCTGAAGTCCACAGCACAAACAAACAAAACCCCATTTAAGTAGCAATAAGGAAATCTGGTAGATAGCTTGGCAAAAATGACATGATTTTTAAAAAGAATCTCTTAAAGGTACGCCAATATCACAACATCCTCAAAAACTGCGAACAAGTCCAACATGTTAAACATGATTTCCCTTTCATAAATTTGTATTGACTCTGTCCAATTTTACCATTCTTTTCTAAATCAGCTTTTATTATGATTTATGGGTATAAATGCCATCAAAAGTTTGCTTACAGGCATCTGTTTGCTGCAACTGGTGTTGTTTAGTATCATGGTCGTGCATTAAGACATAAACTGAATCCCACTGGTAAAAGTAGTAGGTCTAAGTAACTTAAATACAATTTCACATCTAGAGTGAAAATAAGATTGCCTCAAATAAAATTAAAAACTCATGAGTTTGTATTTATATTCCTCATTTCAGAAATAATCTAATTTCTAAACACAAAACTCTACTCTGAATTTCCCTGGTGGTTAGGAATATTGGGAGTTGCTTTTAATCAGGCATCTTTCTATATCATTCCACCACTGTTGATGAAATAGTGAAGACATCCTAAATAGGTTGTTAAGTTTAATACTGAGATAAATAGCTTAGAGAAATATATATCAGGATTTAAATTGATTTGTCAGTCATCATTTTGAGTGACTTGAATGGGAAACAATTTCACTGACTGCTGTTAATAAGAGAATACAGAGTGAGAAAAGACTTTGAACTAAAAACTCAAATCAAATCTGATAAAGCAGGAAGGATGGAACTTCAAATGGGGACTGCAATTTGGAGCATAACCTTGTTTTCCTGGGTTTCCTCCATCTTAAATTTTGGGAGGGGCAAGTATAGCGAGCTAGTTTCAGTCTTACCCAACTGATGTTCTTGCTGAAGTCTACCTGCCGAGACCCACTGATATGCTGGTCTTAACCACAGTCTGTCCTCCATAACCACCTCTCTTTGGGAAACGGCTATAGTCTGATTAGTTCTCACCTTTCAATTCTGGCTCTGTGGGAACTATAGATTGGATTGGCTGACACCTCGCTAATGCAGGACTTCCTCCCCAGATGGGGGCCCAAAGCTCTCACTGATTAAATCAATGCCTCACTGTGTATAAAATGTCTGTGGGACATTTTCCCACGGGTGGATTCCACACAGACTTATTTGCCAGGGGATGGGGAGGAATGATAAGGCAGGGAATATGGTATCCAGTAACACCCAGCCCCTACAGGTAACCTGAATTTAAGGGCATTTCAATTATTTTCCCTCTATTTCCTCAATTGTTCAGCAGCAGCTTTGCTTGATACGGTGTGGGAAAACAGTCCCACTCTGCCTGGCCCCAATCAGTGCTAGAAAAGCTCTTAACTAATGGACCCAGCTTCCCTATAGGTATCAGATATGCAATGCCCATAATTTGTGGCGTTCAGAATTGTTCACAACATGCCAACTGATGCGTAACCAGTGATTCGGAATGTTTTAGCATTAACCTCCTTGCTTTTGTACTTTGTTCTTCTATTAAAAGAAGTTCAATGATTTCATATGCTTTTTTTTTTGCAAAACAGCTCACTCAACTTGTCTTCCATCTTCAAACAATAGCATAATAAATTATTTAGTCTTCATGTTATGAGCCACAAAGCAGAAAGAATATATTTCTTTTTGAGTAAGATAAAAATACCAGAAACTGTCTATCAAGTTGATTTTTCTATATACACTAAGTTCCCATTTTAAATTGACTTATTTCAAATCATTCAGCTTTAACATCATTCTGTTGGTCAGTTAATGGACCCAAACATGTATTTAGCGCTATGAACTATATTTGAAAGCTGTTTCACGCTGTGTCTTACCAGAAGGCTACAGGATGTGATCAGCAGCATTTTGGAGCAATGTCTGCTGCTTCCTGACCCTCCTTCTTACTACTCCTCCACTGATTTGTGGCCTTTGATGCTTTATTACCCTCCCACTCACCATTGAGCCTCCAGTTCACTACCAGTGGTATGCACCCAGACGTCCCTCGTTGTTCTTCTCCAGCTCAAGACTTAGCTCCTACAAGTTGAAGCTGCTCTTCCTGTCTCTCACTGCTCACCTTCAGAGCCCTCTCTCACAGCAAGGGCTTGGGAGAGGGAAGCAGCGAATGGGAAAGATGGGATGTGGAATGACCGAGTAACTGGGTGGGTAAGGGACCAGCAAACGCTTTGAAACTGAAGGTTGGCACGAAAGGGAAGACACAGCAAGAAGTCTCACAACACCAGGTTAAAGTCCAATAGGTTTATTGGGTAGCACAAGGCACTACCTTTCAGAGCACTGCCCTTCGTCCGGTGAATGGGATTTCAGTTCACAAACAGGGCATATAAAGACACAAACTCAATTTACAAAATAATGGTTGGAATGCAAGTCTTTACAGGTAATCAAGTCTTAAAGGTACAGACAATGTCATAGAGTCATAGAGGTTTACAGCAAGGAAACACGCCCTTCAACCCAACTTGTCCATGCCATCCCTTTTTTTTTAAACTCCTAAACTAATTCCAACTGCTCGCATTTGGCCGATATCCCTCTATACTCATCGTATCCATGTAACTATCTAAATGCTTTTTAAAAGATAAAATTGTACCCATCTCTACTACTAACACTAGCAGCTTGTTCCAGATATTCACCACCCTCTGTGTGAAAAAATTGCCCCCGGCCACTTCTGTATCTCTCCCCTCTCACCTTAAACCTATGCCCTCTAGTTTTAGACTCCCCTAGCTTTGGGAAAAGATATTATCTATTTTGTCTATGCCCCTCATTATTTTATAGACCTCTATAAGTTCACCCCTCAGCCTCCTATGTTCCAGAGAAAAAAAGTTCCAATCTCTTCAGCTTCTCCTTATAACTCAATCCATCAAGTCCCAGTAGCATCCTAGTAAATCTTTTCTGCACTTTTTCTAGTTTAATAATATCCTTTCTGTAATCGGGTGACCAGAATTTCACACAGTATTCCAAGTGTGGCCTCAGCAATGTCTTGTACAACTTTAACAAAACGTCCCAACTGCTGTATTCAATGTTCTGAGTGATGAAACCAAGCATGCCGAATGCCTTCTTCACCCTTCTATCCACCTGTGACTCCACTCTCAAGGAGCTATGAACATGTACCCCTAGATCTCTTTGTTCTGTAACTCTCCCCAACACCCTGCCATTAACTGATTAAGTCCTGCTCTGGTTCAATTTACCAAAATGCATCACCAAAATGTGAGTGGAGAGAGAGTTAAGTACAGATTAAAGAGATATATATTGTCTCCAACCAGGACAGTTAGTGAGATTTTGCAAGCCCAGGCAAGACATGGTCGCCACACTTGCGCAAGGATATTTTGGCCTTGGAGGGAGTGCAGAGGACGTTCACTAGGCTGATACCGGAGATGAGGGGGTTAAACTATGAAGAGAGACTAAATAGACTGGGTCTGTACTTGTTGGAGTTTAGAAGGATGAGGTGGGATCTTATAGAGACGTATAAGATAATGAAAGGGATGGATAAGGTAGAGGTAGAGAGATTCTTCCCGCTCAGGAAGGACAGCAGGACTAGAGGGCACAGCCTCAAGATAAAGGGGGGGCAGTTTAGAACGGAGTTGAGGAGGAACTTCTTCACTAAAAGGGTGGTGAATTTCTGGAATTCTCTGCCCGTTGAAGTGGTGGAGGCTACCTTGCTAAATATATTTAAGTCACGGGTAAATAGGTTTTTGACAGACAAGGGAATTAAGGGTTATGGGGAGAGGGCGGGAAAGTGGAACTGATCCACTTCAGATCAGCCATGATCTTATTGAATGGCGGGGCAGGCTCGAAGGGCTAGATGGCCTACTCCTGCTCCTATTTCTTATGTTCTTATGGTCTAATGGTGACAGAAAGCGTAACATGAACCCAAGATCCCGGTTGAGGCTGTCCTCATGTGTACTGAACTTGGCTATCCGTCTCTGCTCAACAACTCTGCACTGTTGTGTGCCATGAAGATCACCTTGGAGAATGCTTACCCGAAGATCAGCAGCCGAATAATGGCTCGACTCAAGGATTGACGTTCTGGTGCACCACAGCGAAAAACAGCACTGACCTCCTCAGAAGACAATCATGGTACATGGCGGACAGAGTATCCTTCATTGTCCAGTACTTCCCCAGAGTGGAGAAGCTACATCTTCTCCGGAGACTTCAACATGCCATTGATGAAGACGAACGTCTCACCAAGGCCATTCCCTACACCCCTACTTCTTGCCTTCAAACAACTGCACAACCTCAAACAGACAACTGCCTGCAATAAACTATCCAGCCTTCAGGAGAACAGTGACCATGACACCACACAACCTTGCCACAGCAACCTCTGCTGTGCCAGATCATTGACATGGATGCCATCATCTCACATGAGAACACAATCCACCAGGTACATGGTACATACACTTGCAACTCGGCCAACGTTGTCTACCTGATACACTGCAGGAAAGGATGTCCGGAGGCATAGTACACTGGGGAGACCATGCAGACGCTACGACAATGGATGAATGAACATCGCTCGACAATCACCAGGCAAGAGTGTTCTTCCTGTTGGGGAACCACTTAGCAGTCATGGGCATTCTGCCTCTGATCTTCGGGTAAGTGTTCTCCAAGTCAGCCTTCACAACACATGACAGTACAGAGCCACTGAGCAGAAACTGATAGCCAAGTTCCACACACATGAGGACGGTCTCAACCGGGATCTTGGGTTCATGTTATGCTATCTGTAACCACCATGACTTGGGCTTGCAAAATCTCACTAACTGCCCTGACTGGAGACAATACACATCTCTTTAACCCGTGCTTAACTCTCTCTTCACTCACATTGTCTGTACCTTTATGACTTGACGACCTGTAAAGACTTGCATTCCAACCATTATTTTGTAAATTGAGTTTGCGTCTTTATATGTCCTGTTTGTGAACTGAAATCCCAGTCACCTGACGAAGGGGCAGTGCTCAAAAGCCAGTGTTACCAAATAAACCTGTTGGACTTTAACCTGGTGTTGTGAGACATCTTACTATGTTTACCCCAGTCCAACGCCGGCATCTCCATATCATGAAAGGAAAGGCCAGGAATGTCCTTGATCCATGGGAAAGCTTGCCATTGACCTGGCAAGTACTTGAGTAGAACAAGTTGCAGCTGGCCATCTCTAAAAGAGAACTCTCACTGTTTCTCTATTGCGCAACAAAGACCCCATCATATTCATGCAATTCCATCCATCACACAATAGTGGAAGGGGAAGACAGGTGATGTATGTAATTTAATGTAATTGATGTGTAGAAATGTATCTTAAATGAGAAACATGAGAATATTTAGTCTGTGGAAAGGTGATGAAGGGTGCAGTTGAAAAGAACGTGAATTCACGTGGATGATGCCAAGGATGTGGGACCATATCCCTCAATTCCACTGGGACCACCACCCAATTGGAACACACTCAGTAGGTACCTTAACACCATCCCTCACACATTCCACTCTGACACTAATGCCACATCACCAGATTTGTCCTGGTCAACTCCAGCAGGATGCAGTGCGTGGACCCACCAAGGTCTCAGTGGCACCAAATATTTGCATTCCCCAGCTTCTAACCTCCCCCCTCCCCCAAAGAAACCTGGCATTGCGTTAGAGGGCAGTCAAGTAGCTGCATGTGGCCAGTGTTTGCAGCCTGACAGGGGATCTTGATGATGCACCCTGTCATGACCTCAAATAGAAAACATCACCATCATGCCTTGCATGGGGCGGGGGGGGAAATATTAGTGTTACCTGAGGGATGTTGCAGCCTTTCTGGGAGCATCAGCTCAGTGCCTGGGATATCGGTTTGTGAAGGGTTCAAAGGTGGCCTCCACTAAATGGCAGTGCTGTTTGGCTGCACACCATTTATTGGCACAATCACTGGTGAGGGGGGGCTGGGGTAGCTGTTCAGTCAGGTGTCTGCCTCTTGGGCCGATGAGGCATAGCTGAATGGTGAGTCCGGTAATTAACATATCCGGCTCATTCCCAGAGGGCATCCTGTTTCTCCCAGGTCACCCGAGGTGCGGAGCTGAGCAGCCTTCCGGGACCTATTGAGATCTTACAGTTACACACAAGCACCTCTGGCAATTAGTTTTAGGACAGTTTCTCCCTTTTGTCTTCACGCCCCTGCCTGAGTGTGGGTTCCAAATACACTGCAGTCGTCCTCCCCCGATGAGGCCCTTCAGGCTGCATGAGGAGAGACACAGCTCATTCCTGAAACCCCAGGCTGCCCTGACAGCCCAACGTCTCATGGGACCCCATCCAGGTAAATCACAGTCGCCCCCCAGTGCTGAGCCTTTTGTTTTCAACTCATCCCATCCTCTGGCCAACTCCCACTCAGGAAGGGTGCTCCCTCAGATGTGGTATGGACAGGAAACAAGGAAGGAGGACACAGGGAGTGCTCCCTGAATTCCAGCCTTCACAACCCCTTTAAAACATGGGGAGCTCCAACATGAAGGGCAAGTAAGGTCTGCAAATGACCTCTCCTGACCCCTCTCCTTGATATGGTGATTCTGGGATATCCCCCCCCCCCAGTTACACTTATCTGTGTCCCCCACATCCTCGCCAGTGTCCACTGAACAGTGAACACACCAGAAGTTAATGACTGCCTGAGCGCTCACCTCAAATCCCCCTCAGAGGTGTAGTCACCAGGTTCATGTGATGTAGAGCTGTTGTAAATGATGCTGTTTCCTTTTAAATTTGCTTTTTTTGATCTTGAAGTATGGTCCACACTAGCACAGTCAGAATTTGATGCCCATCCCTAATTGCCTTTGAACTGAATGGCTTGCGAAGTCATTTCACAGGAGAGTTAAGAGTCAACCACATTACAATGGGTCTGGAATCTCAGGCAGGCCTGACCAGGTAAAGATGGCAGATTTGTTTCCCAAAAGGACATTAGTGAACCAGATGGCTTTTTCTTAATAATAGTTTATCTCAGTTGCATGGTCACCATTGATTGATTAGTTGCATTTAAATTCCATCAGCTGCCATGGTGAGATGTGTTCCCCAAAGGATTGCCTGGGCTTTTGGGTGACTAATCAGGTGACATCACCATTATACCACCATTCCTGAATAACCAGTGGGAGGGAAGTCTTGGAGAGCGTGCTCACTAATGACAAGTTAATGTCTTAAAATGAGCTACCTGAGATCCTGCAGTGTATTTCACTCTGCACGTCCAGTGAGGGGACTGAAAGATCGGAACTCAGAAACTGGCCAGTGAGAATCGCACTTTCCAAATCCCTCCAGCGAGCACGGGTTCAAAATCACCCCAGTGTGTTTGATTTTGGATTGATCCAACAAGATGACAGAATATACAAAATGTTCTTCTTCTGTGCTTTAAACAGAAAAAGATTGATCATTTACAATCTTTAAATTATTGAGCAGAATAATGAAAAAAAGTGTGACTTTAAGTTACATTGCTTATTAACATTTCTTCACAGGTGTTTCCTGTAATGATGCCTGGTGTTAACTCAATTACTTGAATGAATTAATTCTTCAATTTGAGAGCTCCTTCTACATGTGAGCTCCTGAACACCCTTCAAAAAGCAAAGGAAAAAGGAGGAAAGGGAGAAACTTGGAATTTCTCTGGGTATTTATCACATCACTTGCTGTAACTTCAGTGGAAAGAAATACTGCAATAATCAAGTTCTGTACGACCAAGTGACATTTCAGCGAGCTGCAAAAAACAAAGTATTGTCAATTCTGGAAACCTGAAATAAAAGCAAGAAGTTGTAAACCATTCAACAGGTCAGACAACCTCTAGAGAGGGAAGTAGGATCAACAATTCAATTTGATGGGTTCTGAGAAAAAGCCACTGTTGGTTCTATTCACCATGTCTTCCTCTCTCCACAAATGCTGCCTGACCTGCCTAACATCTCCAGCATTTCCTGTTTTTTTTTGTAAAACTGCAGTTTACGCAACTTCTCCAGGTTCCCACTGATTTTTATTAGAGAAGATAAAGGAACCACCGTGCAAATTCTACCTCCAATATTGGTCAGTGAGTAAAACTCTGTGTGGTTGAAGAATCAGAGAATCCCTACAGTGCAGAAGGATGGCAATCGGCCCATTAAGTCTGCACCAACTCTCTGACAGAGGATCCTACCCAGGCCACCCCCTGCTCCATTTCCTCAACCTCATGCATTTAACGCTAACCAACTTCTTTGCACACGAAGGGACAATTTACCTAATCTGCGCATCTTTGGATGTTGAGGGCTGAGCAAGACTTGGCATCGACACTGGAATTGATCAAATTTCTGGCTGACACTTGTGCCTTTACCACCTTGCCCACCACAGAATCAGCACAGGTCTGACAACGGAAATCTCTGTTGACCTTGGGTGGGAATTTCCAGTCTCGCCTGAGCAAGACTGTAAAATCCCGCTCTTGAGGTTCATGCATGAATTATGATCATTCACACAAATGCATGTAGCTCCATTGTGCTGAATTAAATGTGAGAGGAAAGTTAAATGTTACAGCTGATCTTAATTTCACATTCATCATAGTATCCTTGAAGATCATTTTAATGCATAATAGTCTTTATTGCACATATCTCAGTTTCAACCTCACTATATTGCTTCAGCTTGATAAAATGAGTAGTCTGCTACTTTTGTATCTTTTTAGTAATGTTTAATTGTGTATCTGCAGTAAAAAGTTTGTAATAAATGAAGCCGTGAGCCAAATGTTTTCCTTTTAAGTCAGTTATTGAAAGTAAGATAATGAGCCAGGAAAAACAGAAAAGAGCTAAAAAATGCTGAAAACCTAAATTGAAGTTCTAATGAGCAGTCTTGCCTAAATCTTCTCTTTCAGACACTAAACAATCTTTTGTATATTCCAAGCATGTTGTATCATTATTGTATACTTATCCACAAATGCCAGAAGACAGAATAGTCATTGAGGGTACAGAACTTAATTATTGCTAAAAAAAAAGATTTTATTGAACCTTCCCATCTTGCACTTATTAGGACAATCACAAGAATACCAATATTAAGGGAAATAATAACTTCATGCTCCATGAGAAGGGAGTGCTGATTGGTTGAGAAGTGGACTCTGATTGGTAGAGGTGTTGCCATGGAGAAACCATTAGTCAATGGTGACTGACAGTTAACTGCCACCCATTGTTTGAAAATTTAAACAGGGCAGCTTGACTCTGATTAGTCAAGGCACTGCCCTGAGGAATGAACCAGCAAATGGCTATGACTTGTTTTGTTTATCTGCTCAATCGTGTCTCACTTTAGCATAATTAATACCTTTGGAAATGAAAACTGGCACAACCTCGTGTTTAATTTCTTTGGAGAAATTCGATAGAAAGCCTGCCTGTGCTTAACTCACCAGTAAATCAAACTATGTTGTTGATACCCCAGATTTGGTTTTTGCTATACCTCTGTCTCAGATGTACAAATAGTCATTTGGTAGCACAGAACTTGGGTATTGTTGCACAGACATTTTGTCAAAGTAATTTGTCGTTAACTGGCGCATTGCCCATGGCAACATTTTGAACAATCAATGTCCACTTGTCAATCAATCAGATTCAATTTTCATGCAGTATAAAGCTGCTTTTTTTCCCTGATGTTAGTATTCTTGCAATTGTCCTGGTGAGTGCAAAATGAAAAGTTTTGACAAAATATATATTTTCAATAATATTCAAGCTCTGTATTGCCAAATGACTATTTAAAATTCAAGTTTGTTAAGAATTACACTAATAACCAATTTAGAATTATCAGTGAAGCTCACAAAGTGGTTCACTTCTGCTTGCCAGAAGCTATATATATTCATAAGCCTTGCTGTCTGCAGATAGAAAGAATATGTCCAGGCACTGGGATTTTTTCAATTAATCAAAAGCATGCGGGATAAATGTTCCCTTCTGCATTTCCTATGGCAACTAGTCAACTAGCCTTTTTTGAATTTAAGCAGAAGCTTGGGGAAAACATGTATTCTCCTTGGCAATGACTCAACCAATCATATCCCATTGCCAAGCAATCTACATCCTTTTCCCATGTAGTATAAATTGCTGTTTCCTTTTAAATTTGTTCTTTTTTTATCTTGGAGTATGGTCAATACTAACGCAGTCAGAATATGATGCCCATCCCTAATTGCCTTTGAACTGAATGGCTTGCTAAGTCATTTCACAGGAGAGTTAAGAGTCAACCACATTACTGTGGGTCTGGAATCTCAGGTAGGCCTGACCAGGTAAAGATGGCAGATTTATTTTCTAAAAGGACATTAGTGAACCAGATGGCCTTTTTTTTAACAACAATTTATCTTAGTTGCATGTTCACCACTGATTGATTAGTTGCACTTAAATTCCATCAGCTGCCATGGTGAGACATGTTCCCCAAAGGATTGCTTGGGCCTTTGGGTGACTAATCAGGCAACATCACCACTACATCACTATTGACCCATCTTGCATCTGCTCTGACAAGCGCAAGGCAAAAAGTTTCAAGCGCATGTCTCTTTTTCAGAAGTACATTATTTTTAAGCACTGGAAAGGTTAATTATCTGTATTAACATCAATCACACTATTAAAATAGTATTTAAACTTGTATTAACAAGATAATTTTTTCCTGTGGTGTGTTCTGACAAATACACAATTTCAGGACATTCATTACATGCTGATGGTGCAGCAAAATGCAATTTTTGCAAAGCTGTGGGCTAAGCAGAACTATTTGGATAGCAACTATTGGATATTCGCATTTAATTGCGTATTTGCCTGAAGTTGCTGTACCATACGTGCATAAATAATGGAGAGCACCATTATCCTTACTGTTAGGCTGACAGCAAAATCTAGCCAAACGTGTTTTCCTTATGCTCTATATTTGAGTTCCAATTGGTGTAACTCAGCTGTTAGAATATAATCCTCGGTACTCTAGAAAAAAATAAAATAATTATCTATATTAACTCATGGGTACATTTTCTAAATTAAACAGATGATTAACATTCTGAATGCAAAAGGGCACTTAATCCCATTACAGTTTTGCACAATTTAATTAACATTCTTATAGACAAATCAAGTGAACTTTATTAAGCTAGTCATTTCAAATGGTAAAAACTGTAGGGAAATCTTTTTTTTATGAACTATGGTATAACCACCCACAACTTTCTTTTCAGTTGCTACTGTTCTTTGTTCTGGACTGTGTGTCCTTTTGAATGATAGGGTGGAATTTTATGAGATTTTTTGTAAGTGTCCAGCTAGCGTGAGCATGGGAGAGTTCCTGACCTGTTCTTCGGGCAAGTTTTCACGCCCAATCATATGTACTCAGTTTTTAAAAATATGGGCTAGACCATTTCTAGCCATCAGAGACAGTGGGTGGGGCTTAATTAACCCGACAGCCTGCAGCTCAATAGGAGCCACAAACTGCACGTACGCAGGAGAAGTCGAAAGAAAAACAGCTCTCCTGACAGAACATCCCCGGGCCAGATACAGCCTCCCCTCCCTTGCACAGATATCGAAGATCTCCCTCCAACATTACTGACTTCCTTACCCAGAAAGAAATGGCCTCCAGGGAGACAGCTCCCTGTTTTTCAGGTGCTAATCTGGTCAGGTTGGTGGAGGTGGTGGAGATAAGGTGGGATAGCCTCTTCTTCCCAGCAAGATGCTGTCCCAGAAGAAGGATGGAAATGCAGCCTGGAAGGCTGTTATTGCCAGGGCACTGGCCTAAAGAATGGGGAAGTAGTGCGACAAAAAACCAAACGACCTCATGCAGGTGGCAAGGGTGAGTGTTTAACTTCATGTAGCATCTTTCCCCAAATCATCCCAAGATCCCCCCACCCCCAGTGTCCTGCATGCTTTCAGCCCCTGACCTCCATGCAACCCCCTTCTCCCCCCCATCACTAACTACCCTCTGAGGCCACCCCCTGAAACCCTGCAGGAGCATGCCAACAGATTTTACATGGCTCCTTCTGTCCCCACAGGAGAAGAATACCCATATTTGTCAGGAGGGAGCATCATCACAAAGGCGCATAGCGAGTCATCATCATCTTCCTGCCTGCCACAGAAACTCGCTAACACAGTGTAGCCAGGCCCACCAATCTGGCGTTACAATTTTGCAGGAGATAGTAGAAGTTTGGAGGGGGTGGAATGGAACCCAAGTGCAGCAACACAGGCCCCCTAGTGACCAAAACACATGGTGATCAGGGCCTCCCTCACTGTTTTCATGTGCCTGATCTTTGCTGCTGCCAGCCATCCAGCATCTGGGTGGTGTTGCTTATTGTCAACCTCCTCCTTCTGTTTCTCCTCCACTTCCTCCTCCTCCTGTTGGGTGGTCTCCTCCACAGCATCACCATGGCTGGGCGGCCACCATGTCCTCTTCCTCCTAAAGATCTTCTCACTGCTGTGCCAGATCATCTAGGGCACAGCACACCATTACATTGCGGAACGATATCATGGAACAATATTGGAGGGCCCTGCCAGAGAAGTCCAAGCACCTGAACCACATTTTGAGGAGACCTATGCAGCGTTCTACTATTGAACGGATGGCAACATGGGCCTTATTGTATCGGGTCTTCGCATTAGTCTCAGGCCTCTGCATAGCAACCAAGTCCATAGCACATACCACAAGTCCCCCTTGAGCCATCCCTGCACACTAAGCTGCTCCTCAAAGATTTCCGGGACATCAGAACTCCTCAACATGAAGCTGTCATGCATGCTGCTGGGGTGTTTGGCGCAGATTTGCATGATTATCAGCTGATGGTCATACACAAATTGCGCATTTATTGAATGGAAGGCCTTTCTGCTCATGAATCTTCCAGGATTCTTCACCGGGGTCTTGAGCATGATGTGGGTACAGTCTATAGCACCCTGCACATTAGGCATTCCTGCAAAGACCACAAATCCCGAAGCCCGGGCTTCCTGCTGGACCTGGTCCAGGTCAGATTTAATATACTGGCCAACCCAGCATACAGAACACCTGTGACCTCCATAACACTGTGGATGGATGGTTGGGAAATGTCACAAAGGTCTCCACTGGTGGCCTGGAAGGGTCCAGTGGCATAAGAGTTTAAGGCAGCCGTCACTTGCACAGCCACCAGGAGTGGGTGCCCCATGACACCCTCCTCCCTGCCCCCCAACCCCCTGTGCCTCGAGGTGCCAGGTCCTGCAACAAATGGCACAGATCCTTTCAGAGCTGGAGTCATCAGTAGCACACAATGCCTCACAGCTGCTCAAAGGACACATGTGCAAAACTGCTGAGGACTTTCCCCCATTGTCCTATCCCCCCCACACTCCCCATACTCCATATTGCCCCACAGGCTTCCTGAAACATACAGTCCCATATCCCCCCACAGATCACAGGATGGCCAATCAGCCCCCGCCCCCCCCCCCCCAACCCCCGATTCTCCTCTCCCCCACTCACAAACATACACCCAGAACCCATGCAGTAGTGTCCACAGGCAGTGCTGCTTGACAAGTCCTGAGGCTGCAGCATTGCCACTTAGAACATCGAACACTGCAGCACAAACAGGCCCTTCAGCCCACAAGAGAGAGAAACTTCAGAGAGTTTCCAGCCCATCCCCCTCCTGCAACAGTGCTTGTTGCTGCCAGTAATAGGACCCAGAGCCAGTGCTAAGACAAGGTCCGCGCTCAGACCTGGGTCCATGCTGAGAGTCCAAAATTGGACCCCATGAACAACAACAGTCTCCTAAGCTCCCCCCGCACACACTCGCAGCTCCGCTCCCCCCACCGACCCGAAATGCAGCAAGTCCGCCCAAAACAGCTCCCTGTGAACAACATGGAGCAGTTTGAACACAGAGACTTACCTCCTCGCTCACCTTCACGGGTCATGTGTGAATCCGAATTTTATACAAGATGTTTCCCTGACCGATCCATCTGCAGCGAATGAGATGGTTAAGGAGGGTGAGCCAGGATGATTGGGAGTGAAGCTCACTAATGACACTGTGATGAATCCAAAACAATGTAAATTGAAGTTTCGCCCATTTTGGGCAGCCTTCCGATTGTGGCAAATTTTTTTCTCAGTAAAATGAAAACGAGCGCAAAAGCGGGGGCCATTCCCAATTTTATGACATTTTTCCACCGCAAAACAGGTGCGATGAGTTTGTTAAATTCTGCCCATAATGTACCTTTTTGGCAGTATTTTACACATTTTTAATGCTTTAATTGGTGAGATTATCTGCTTTTATTTCTTTTCCCCAGCAATGCTTCCATTTATTATTTTTGGTTGACACTGGTGTTGAATCACACCATACAAAATGATACAAATGCTATTCCTCTATCAGTTTCTAAGTGTTATAGATCAAATAGATCAATTAGATCAATAGATTAATATTAGATCAATAAGCGATGTTCATGAAGAGTTAAAAAATGCATCTGCAATATCACTTGAAGCATTAGATGGAACTTTACTAGCATCCCATGAAGGGCTTGGAGGAAGTGGGAGATTTGGAAACACAGTGGGAGAATGTGTCCCAGTTTCTTTCTGCTAAAGGCCAAATTTCCAAGCGGCAATCAGGCAGTGTGATCAAGATTGGGGAAGCTGGAAATGAGCAGCCAATTAAGTCTATTAAGTTGTCAGTTGACGACATTGATTGGGATTTTCCACTTCCATTTTTGGCAGGTACGAACGTAGGAGAGGCAGGAGAATCCAACAGGAGATACTATGACAAGATTTCCCATTCAGATTGTTCCCACCCCATGCCAATGATATAATGGAGTTCATGAAAGTTCTGGGAACTCCATTGTCATACATTTAAGTGTCATTTGCAGGCTCCCCCATTATATTATCTCCCCATGTTAGAAATTCCTCTCTGCTGACATGATGTTGGCAAGGTTTACAACAGATCTTGACAAATGGAGCCTGACAAAGATAACCCATAGGGGATGCATAGTTAAGTACAGTCCCCAGGAGGAGAGGATCATGTCTAGGTATTATCCTGGTACTGCCTCCATCGCTGGAATGGGGAGTGAGTGGTTTCTGTTGGGGAGGTTCATGTGGGTGGAATTCCTTGGGGCAGAGGGGGTGGGGTGGGGGGGACTCCTGTGTCCGTGGGGATGGGGAGGGATTCTATTTTCATGGTATGCAGCTATTTTCTTGCTTTTTTAAAAATTGACAGTCAGAACTTGACCCACCCGCATGATATTAAGAGTCCCACTCCTTCCAATTCTGATAAAATATTGCAGCTAGAGTTTGCTTAAGAAAATACATTAAAGGCACACAGCATTGTATAATGAGCAGCAGGCACAATATATCTGCACTACTTCTTCAAAGAAGGACATTTTATGCAAAGCTATAACTAATAAATAAAATGTAAGAGTGAGACTTAAGAGTAACACAGTTTGCAAGAACATTTAAATGTATATGGAGTTACATTTGTTATTAAAAGTGACATATATTCAAATAGATTATTATTAATGAATCATTATTGCCACTGGTTTAATGTATTTTTTTAAAACAGATTCCATCTGTAATGTTTTTCTCGATTTTTCATCTCTCACTATTGCATAAACATGAGCAGGCAGATTATGTATTCATCATTATAAACACATGCACAGTACCTCTCCTAGCCTGATTCAAAATGGGCTGGGGATTAGTGAGCACATACATATATAGAAACATATGGAGAAAATAGAAGCACGAGTAGACCATTTGGCCCTTTGAGCCTGCTCCACCATTCATTATGATCATAGCTGATCAGCAAATTCAATACCCCTGATCCTTCCTTTCCCCATATCCTTTGATCAATTTAGTCCTCAGAGCTATATCTCATTCCTTCTTGAAATCACGCAAAGTTTTGACCCCAAATACTTTCTGCAGTAGTGAATTTTCACATAGTCACCACTCTCTGAGGGAAGAAATTTATCCTGTTCTCAGTCCTAAAAGGTTTACCCCTTATTCTCAAACTATGACTCCTAAGTCTGGGCTCCCTCACTATCGGGAACATTCTTTCTGAATCTACCCTGCCTAACAGTCCTGCCATCCCAGGAATCAGCGTGGTAAACTTTAGCTGCACTCCCTCTATGGCAAGGATATCCTTCCTCAGATAAGGACACCAAAACTGCACACAATACTCCAAGTGTGGCCTCACCAACACCCTATACAATTGCAATAATTGTTGTATCTAATTCCTTCTTGAAATCACATAATGTTTTGACATCAAGTATTTTCTTCGGTAATGAATTCCACAGAGTCAGCACTCTCTGGGTGAAGAAGTCTCTCCTCATGTCAGTCCTAAAAGGTTTATCTCTTATCCTCAAACTATGACCCCTAGTTCTGGACTCCTCTATCATCAGGAACATTCGATCTGAATCAACCTTGTTCTTAGTGTGAAACATCCCTATTCCTATACTCAAATCCTCTCACTATGAAGAGGCTGCATGGTGTTCTGAAGATTTAGAGGTGCTTTATTCTTTCTCCAGTAATCTGGTGGATGCCAACGCATAAAATTTACTTGGAAGGAATTTTGATTGCCCGTCCATGGGATCATCATTTGTCTTGAACTTCATGAAAACTTTAATCTGGATGGTATAATATTCTGTATATTATAATATACATATAATATAACATAATGTAACATATTCTTCCTTTCCCTCATCTACCAAAATGCTTGTGTTGCTTCTATTTCTGCATATTTTGAGTGGCTGTTTTAATTTATTTAGAAAAAGGAAACTAATTGTATTCTTTAAAACTACATTAAAAAGCTTGTCATTTTGTCTAATTGCTTCCTGGATGTTGTATCACTGTTACTGAATCTATCTTGCAGTACATTCTCCATTGTTGATGCTGATTATTACTCTTTGGGTCTAAATGAGATTTTCACTGTCCACAGGCGTGATAATTCACTATAATAAAGCTCACAACAATGATTAACACAGCAAAATATTACCTACTGGTTCAGTTACAGAATGCATTCAAAGTACTGAAAAATGTCACAACACTTGTGCAGTAATAATTCACAAGGAAAATATCCAGTTGCTTAAGTCTTTTTATTGTATCTTGCTCATCTCCTTTCATTCAAATCTAAACTATCGGATTTTGAAACAATAAATTCAAAAAATGGTGCACTTCTTCATTGCAAGTAATGTAGATCCCAGTGAAAGGTGATAATTTCACAATTTCTCAGCTAATTCTGTATGTAAGATGCCAAAGTTCGAAAGGCAATAAATCATATTACAAATGATGATGTTTACAGTTTGTTTCTTATTACATTGAAGTATCCTAAAGCATTTTGTGTTGTGAATTATTTTGAGTTGCATTAACTTTTGTTTTGGAGTCAAGTAAAATAATGTCAATGCAAATCATTTTTTGTTTGGTGTTACTGAAGTTGGGGAAAGGTTTTATTTTCAGGTCCTGGACAGGTCCTGCAAAGAGTATTTTACTCATCATGATCTTTACACATCTTCGTTCTGTCCCTCTGCAATATAAACCGAAAACATGAGTTCAGATTCCACATGTTCGTTGAAGACACATATCTCAACCTGACCACCATCTTGCTCAACAAATTCACTACCTCTGCTTCTCTAACATCACTGAATGAATAGGAACTTCCTCCAGTTAAACATAATGAAGATTAAGTCATGTTCTTTTGCTTCAGATTCCAGCCCCTCCCTCTGACTGTTGGCTCAGGCTGAACTAAACTGGTAATCCAATTCGGTACTGAGCTATGTTTCCAGTTATATGTTCTCTGTGTTACGAGATGATCTATTTCCACCTCCAAAACATCAGCTGTCTCTCACTACCTATATCCATCTATGCTTTTGTTAACTCCAGACTCAACTATTCCAACGTTCTCTTGGCCAGCCTTCAATCTTCCACACTCCATAAAATTGATCTCAGCTAAATCTCTGCTGCACATACCCTATCTTGAGCTAAGTCCGATTCACTCATGATCCGTGAACTTGCTGACTTACATTTGCTGCTCATCTACCAACACATCAAATTTAAAGTTCTGAGCCTTGTCACTCCTTATCTCTAGAACCTGATTCCAGTCCTTCAACTCTCTAAGAAGATAGCAGTCCTCCAATTTTAAAGTCAAAAATCATTGGCTTTCTCTGCCTTACTATTGGCAACTGTGTCTTTGCCTGTTTTTGCATCAGGTTCTTGAATTCCCTCCATAAACCATTTTGTCTTTCTACTCCTGTCTCCTCTTTTAAGACACTCTTTAAGATTTATCTCATTGGTCAAGTTCTGCATGTCTGCCCTAATATCTTTTTCTTTGACTCTGTGTTGATCAGTTTTCTTTCTGGTTTTGCTACCTTCATGCAACTTGGGATTTCAGTACAGTAAATTTGCATAAATTTAAGTTGTTGCTACTGCCTTGAACAAACAGTGGTCCAAAAACAGTTAACTTAAAATTTGCATTAAGCATGTTATTGATCCTTATTTACTAAATCAAACATGCATGTGCAATAAATGCCTTAGCCTCATCATTCTAAATATTGATTCGATAGGCTTTAATTTTGTCTGGATAAATTTTGTAAACTGACATGTCCTTGTAGGTTATATTGCTGATAAATCACTGATATACGTTTACAAGCATGTCACTACTTTGATTGTTATGTCATCATTGGCAACACTTCACTTAATAATCGTCTTAATGTGCTTTTATACAGGACCATGTTTAACATGATAGATGAATAGAGAAGACATTACCAATAGAATCATAGAATCATAGAGTGCAGAAAAGGCCCTTTGGCCCATCATGTCTGCACTGATACATTAGAAATACCTGATTTCCCACCTAATCCCTTTACTCAGCACTTGGTCCATAGCCCTGAATGTTATGACATGCCAAGCACTCATCTGAGTAATTTTTAAAGGATGTGAGGCAACCTGCCTCCATCACCCTTCCAGGCAGCGCATTCCAGACTGTCGCCACCTCTGTGGAGATTTTTTTTCTTCTTTGAGAATGCAGTACATGCCTATGGAAGGTATAAATTAGAAAGACGTCTCCTGAGTTAAGGTCAGTAACACTTTTTCAACATATGAAAATTGACCCAAACTATTACACTCTAGGTGGGATAATTGGACATTGGATTGATGCATTTGGATTTCCTGATATTCAGTTGTTTATGAACTTCCCTCACTCGTGTAGTTCAGAGCTTCTGTCAGCTTCAGTAATTTGCATGTCCTTCTCTAATCTAGTATTTGCTGCGTCCTTTTGCCTCCTCTAAAGTGGAGAGACTGCATGCAGCTGCTTGGCAAGGTACAGCTATGACTCAGGTAAAATGGACCCCAAATTGAGGGTAAGCACATGGTAAGGAAAAAGGCAAAATACTGTAGATGCTGGAATCTGAAACACAAACACAAAATGCTGGAGAAACAAGCAGGTTTTACAGTATCTGTGGAGAGAAAATAGAGCCAACATTTCAAGGCTGCATGACCCTTCGTCAGGGCCGTATATGGTAAGGAAATTCAATTTTGAGAAAAGTGATTCTGTCTTGTCTTCTGCCATTTAAGCTGTAAGAACAATGGCATCAATGTCACCTTTTATATCCAGCATTTTGAATTTGTCTGTGGCAGTTTAACTGGAAGAGGTGATATTGTGAGTATTTTAAAGTGTAACTCTGCACAAGTCAGAAAAGAAGAAAATTCTCCTTTTTTTCCCCATTGAAATTATTGGCAAGCAGCACACTGGCTTTATCTTCTTTTGCTGCACCAGAAACTACAGTTGCATTTTTCCACCCCTCGCCTGTTGCAACTGTTCGGTCAAGATTAAGTAGCCTGCTTCTGGCATGATAATGACCTGGTATCTTCATAACTAGTTGGGTCAGTGCCCACCTGCTTCACTACTGCTAGTGCAACTGCTGAACAGAAAGCCCAAGCTTTTCTACCTGGGCTCATAGCAGAGATAATGGACTACAAAGCTGTATCTCAGGAGACAGGAAGAAAAATTCTAGAAAGTATAAAGAAATAGTTCAATAGCTCCTGAACTAGTATTGGCTAGTTCAGGAGCTATGTGAGGCCAGCATTTGAATTTTGTCATGAATTTTATGAATTCCATTAAATAAAATTCCTCTCAATATTCTAGATGACTGATGAGCAGGATTTGTGCATTTGCACTGAGAGTTACAATCTATCTAAATGATCATTTTTTTAGCGCAGGAGTACAGCAGACTTGAGTCAGCCTTTGACCCTTTCAATCTGTTAGTTAGCCCCAAAGGGGATTGCCCAAGCATAATATCTAACAGTAACAATTTTTCAGTTTGAGCTCTCGGTTTAGGAGCCTCCATCTTTCACGAGCACTCTATCTAAATCTATCATGTTTCTGTACTTTGTTTAGTGCTACTGGCACACTGTCTGAAGTGACGGACTTGAACAAGATTTCAGGAATTCCCTCCCAATATATGTACGTGAAAAGCTTTTAGATGTGAAGTTGTAAAGTAAGATATAAAAACAGCCTCACTTCTGAGCTCCACACCTCCTGGCAATCATTGCCCATTGACTTTAATGTTGTGGTTGAACAGGAACGGAGGCTCACATATTGAGCAGGTGGGATTTTCTAGTCGGGGGTGGGGTTCAGCTTCAATGTTGTGAGAAATGCTGCAAAAAAGGCTTCAACCAAGGAGTTGGTTTCTGCTGCTGGGGTCATGATATGGGGATTGTGGTAGCGTGATTTAAGAGTCAAAGGGTGATCTGGAGACATTGGAAACAGCAGGCATGGGTAGGGAGGGCAAGGTGCATTGGTGATCATTTGGAGGGGCATGTGATTTATTCATGAAGAAAGTCAGCTCGGGGGTCTGAGGGGAGGCACTGCTGCTTCTGGCCCACAAGAGATTCTGGAAAGGCACTTATCTTTTCCGCACATCAATTCATGCCTCCCTTTTGTTGTCAGTTTTCCAGATGCCCTTAATGTGGAAGAGCCTGCAATGGTAAGATAGGGCCTACATACCCCCAGCAGTAAAACCATAGGCAACACTGACATCTCACTTAAACTTAGCCACCTGCAAGGACAATTTTCCTCAATGAGGGATTGTTGAAGGTAATATTTCTCTCAACAGCTGCTGTAAGTTCAATCTGGCAGATATGTCCTCAGGACTCAGCCAGCTTGGCCAGTAGAGGTGCTGTTGAACCACTATTGGTGATGGCCATTGAATTCATGCACCAACTTCATTCTGTGGCTTTGCTGCACTTCCAAGTAATGTTCAACATGGAAGAGAGTAGATTCATCAGTTAGGGAGGCAGTATTCGGATTGGTGGCACAGTGGTAGCACTGCTGCCTACCTGTGTTCAACACCGGCCTTGGGTGACTGTTTGTGTGGAGTTTGCATGCTCTCCCCATATCTGCATGGGTTTCCTCTGGATGCACCTGTTTCCTCCCACACTCCAAAAGTGTGGGTGGGTGCAGTTGGGTGGTTTGGCCATAGTAAATTGCTCCTTAGTGTCCACAGATGTGTAGGTTAGATGGATTAGCCATGGTAAATCTGTGGGCTTATGGGGTTAGAACAGAGATAAGGGCCTGGGTAAGATATGCTGTCAAAGTGTCAGTGCAGACTCATGAGCCAAATGGTCTCCTTTTGCACTGTAGGAATTCAATGGTGATTCCATTTTCCATACTTGACTTGATTTCTTGAGATTTCAAGGGGTCTAGAGTCCATGTCAAGAACACCCAGTACCTGACTGTACATCATTGTGCCACATCTGGTGTGTTTGTCGTGCTGGTGGGAGAGAATACACACAGGAATGGTGATAGAGGAAACTCAGTCAATTGATTAAAGATATGACTTTGCCACAAAACTACGTCAGGGCTTTTACCTGACTGGTCTATAGGACATCTCTGCCAACTTTGGCACATTTCAAGATGTTAGTGACGAGAGCATTGCAGGACTGATTGGGCTGGGAATACCTTTACAGTGTTTGATTTTGATGCATCATTTGATGTCTGATAGCCTGTCTAGTTTTATTCTTATGCCTTTTCATAGCGGTTTGAAACAATTGAATGGATTATTATGCCACTTCAGAGGGCATTAAGACACAGCCACATTGGTGTGATCTGGAGTCCCATATAGGTCAGATAAGGCAAGGCTATGAAACTTCCTTCCCAAAAGAATCTTAGTAAACCTGTTGCTTTTTGATGTCAGTCCAATATCTGACAATCTGAAAACTTCAGGCTGGAATTTTCTCTTTTCACTCACTTCCACATAAACATTAACACAAGCATCCAAACATCTTATAATGCAGGCTCTGATTGAATGTTATCATGGGACCAACATTCTACATTATCTTCATTTGGTCATTTTCTGGCTTTGAAGAACAAGTGTTCTGGGATGAATCAACATCTCTCAGCAGCTGGACGTTTTCTAGATAGCATTCATAAATGTTGGTTAAGCTATATGCATTCTGGAGGCTTTAGTTAGTGAACTTGAGGCGATAATGCCAGGTGAGTCACAGCAAAGAGGTAAGGAGAAGTGAGAAACAGATGCCACGTGGCTGCCATTTATAACTCCCTTCCTACTTCAGGAAATGCAACTGTAGATGATATTTGGCCAGCTTGTCATACTGTTTGGAGGTAACTGAGGTAAAATTGCTAATTTTTCTGACTGATGTATTTATTCGATATGTATGTGGGCTGCACACTTAAGTCACAGGCTTTCTCATGTTAGCTATGTTGGTTGACTACATGTGCTCTTGTACCAGATGACACAACATTATGGGTCCCTGTTAATCCTTTCAGTTTCCTCAGTTATTACTGGGATTTGTGAAAAAATGAGTGATTGGTGGCATTTTGGCAGTTCAACATTCTGGTTCAAGCGCGTAATGATCTTCCTGGCACTCTTTTATTTCATCTTGTTCCTATTCAACTATGAAATGTGATGGACCTGAAAGACCCCCTCTGTGTAAGTGTGAGATCTGCCCACCGGGAGTTTTTGTTCCTAACTCCACCATAATATCCTGGTCAGAACAGATTCCTAATTTGCACGTTATTGAATGGCACTGATGAATCATGGGCATCAACCACAATCTAATCTTCAGTTTCCCATTACAAATACACCCACAAAATGCCAATGTGCTGCAAACTTTCAGGGCCTATATTTATATTCGTTCAAAGTTAAATCAATTAATTTATTTTAATTTGAATTTTAATTGGATATACAATCTCATAGGACTCCAAATCTTACACTAAGGTGTCCTGTTTGTATATAGAATTTCCTTTATCATATCATCTCTTTTTCCAATTTTTCTGATCTGCCAAAGTTTACTGAATGTTTCAATTAGTTCTCCCATGAATCAGCAGATAAAAATGCTTGGATCTTTTAGATTCCACAATACCAATATCTGGTTTTGATAAAAAGGACTTTAAAAATAAAATTCTACCAAAAAATCCAGACTCAATTCTCCAAGAATGTATTATAAACATCTGATAACATTGGAAATTTTGATAATGGCTATAAGACCTTTGCTCTTTTAAGAAATGGCCCATTCAGGTCTGTGACAGGAGCACAAAAATGCCACAAGCATCAGGTCAGACCAGTCCCTCAGGCACAGAAATGACACTATGTGTAATTCAAAGGGATAATATTCAGAACATTGAATTCAACTGATAATTGTGGGTGGCACGTGTGTGGCATTCTTTGACATGAGCTGGCAGTGGACAGGTTTCTCGTTGTCAGCGCGTTTGGAAGATTATTCCCAATTGTATCGTTATATTTGCGTGAAGTCCAATTTTGATCATAAGATTTTAAAGTAGGCTGAAGGATTTCAGGTGGTGAAGATACAGTAATATATATTTTCTGATCCTCAGTCATCATTTCACTTTAGTACAAGTAGCAATGATAACCAAAAAATCAGCTTAATGTTTCTTATCAGAAAGAACAACCACACTGATTATGTATATCCATTAGTCATTCTTCTCAAATATGAGACTTTATTTATATGCATTTAAAATAAGGCTTATTTGGTCCAAGTACAATGAATGCTGAACTGTTGTAGTCTGATTAATAATTAAGTCAAATGTAGAATTAACATTATTTCTCCCTAATAACTGAATGATCCATGTTTAAAATCATATGGATGGCTTGGGCTGGTGAAAATTTGAATAAAATACAATTTCTATTCAATGTATAATTTTTTTGATTGATGGAAACCAGATGAAAAACTTATTAGTTCACTATGTATGATTAATGCTCAATAAATTTGAAACATTTGAAAATGATAATTTCATAAACTTGTTCAAATAAAAAGGGTATTTAAAGAATGATAAATTCATCGCCTGGGGCAAGAAATGTCTGCATAAGTGATTTAGGGACTCCAAATTCTGCTTCTGTTCCCCCACACTACCATTTAATCTCTTTGGTTTCTCTTCTAGGTTGCTGTTGAGCTTGGCCAAGAATGTGGATCCCTTTTGTGTGTTCACACCCCAATATTTTTATCATAACTCAGCCACTGCTTTTCTTTATCCAAGCTGGTGCTTCACCTTCACCAGACCATTGCTCCAGCTTGATTAAGCTGTGTTGCTTATCTTGTCTCATGCATTGATGCCACTCATCAAATTTCTGCTTCTCTTTGATTTAATTTGATTTATTATTGTCACATGCATTGATATACAGTGAAAAGTATTGTTTCTTGCACGCTATACATACAAAGCATACCATTCATAGAGTACAGAAGTGACAAGGAAAGGTTGCAGTCATAGCAAGGATTTAGAGAAAAATCAACTTAATGTAAGGTAGGTCCATTCAAAAGCCTGATAGCGGCAGGGAAGAAGATGTTCTTGACTGGTTAGTACGCGTCTTAGAATTTTTTATCCATTTCCTGATGGAAGAAGGCAGAAGAGGGTATATCCGGGGTGCATGGCGTCCTTGATTTTACTGGCTGCTTCTCCGAGGCAGTGAAAAGTGGGCGACATGGTGGCAAAGTGGTTAGGACTGCTGCCTCACAGCAGTAAGGACCAGGGTCCAATTCCCAGCTTGGGCCACTGTCTGTGTGGGGTTTGCATATTCTTCCCATGTCTGCATGGGTTTTGTCTGGTGCCCCGGTTTGCTCCCACAGTCCAAAGATATGCAGGTTAGGTTGAATGGCCATGCTAAATTGCCCCATAATGTTAGGGGGACTAGCGGGGTCAATATGTGGAGCTTTGGGATAGGTGGGTGGAATTGTGGTTGGTGCAGACTCGATGGGCCGAATGGCGTCCTTCTATAGGGATTCTATGGGAGTGCAAACTCTTCCTCTGCACTGAGCTATACATATGTTTTGTCTAGATTATCACATATCCCCCTCGCTCGATTGTTACATCAGAGATTTGTACATGCTGATCTACTGGTCCTAAGTGTTAATGGTTTCCCTTAAAAACTGTTATGTGTTCCATTATTAAAACTTTGCAGGAACTGCTTAGCACATATTTGAAATTTATCCTTCAGCAAAATAACCTGTAAATCAATTTAAATTAATTTTTGAAAGACGTAGAAAGATGGCTATATATTTTGGACTAATTACATTGATATAATTCCAGTGATTAAGCTTTTTGTGTAAATCACATATGATTTTATCACTCATCCACTGCATTCTTCTCAATAAACAAAAAGTAAAAGCCATATATACAATATTCTGCTTCCTTTTCTATGAATATCCCTGATCGCATTTAAATAAGTTATTTCATACCAAGAAATACAGGCAAAAAAACAAATTAGTGCAAATTATAACACTGCTTGCTCCGTATAGAATTTTAATGCCATTGTTACAGAGGCACAACTATCTGAGGGAAAATATGAGGCTGATCACTTTGGTGGGACAAATAAAGTGGAATTTTATTTAAATGGAGACCGCAAAATGAAGTAACAGAGAGAAACCTGGATGTCCTAATACACAAATCGCAAAATGCAAGCAAGCAAGTACAGCAAGTAATTAGGGATTAATTATTGCAAAGGGAAAGGGGTATAAAAGCGGGAAAGACTTGCTACAACTGGAGAAGGCATAGATCATGTACTTACTTAAGCAGAGATATACTTACATTGGAGGCAGTTCACAGCAAGTTCACTAGGCTGATTCCTGGGAGGTCTTCTGAGGACAGATTGAGCAGGTTGGACCTAGCTCATTGGAGTTTAGAAGAATTGGAGGGGATCTTGAAACATGTAAGTTTCTGAGCATTTTGACAAGGGAGATGCTGAGGGGATGCTTCCCCTCACAGGGAAATCTAGAAGCGAGGGTTACAGGTTCAAAATATGGAGTCTTCCATTTTTGTACATTACTGATTTTTTTTTTAGGTTTTGAGTATGTTTCTGTTCTTTCAATGCCCGTTGATTACTTCATTTAGAGGATCTTTGTACATCATCCATCGTAAATAGATAAACATGATCCAAGCTGACACGATAAGGCATTGCACCCCATCTTGGGCTTGATCTGACAGTTGGTCTGAGCCAAATGGCCGAGAAGCCTTTTGGTGTAGAGTTGTGAGAAGGACAGGGCACATCCCCTTATTATGGGAGTAGCTGCCACATTCAGTTTTTAAAAGTCCAGTCTTTCAATGAACTAGTGTGTGTTAGCGAATGGATGAATGAATGGGTGAGTGAGTGAATGGATAGTGAATGAATGAATGGGTGAGTGAGTAAGCGAGGACGGGGTAGTCATATAGGTGCATGAGGAGGTAATCAGTTAGGTAAATGAATGTGTAGGTGGGTGAGGGGGTAATTGGTTAGGTAAATGAGTGTGTAGGTGGGTGAATTCGTAGTTGAGTGATAGGTGAGATGGTTAACTGGGTGAGATGGATAGTTGGATCAGGGGAGTAGTCAGGTGGTCAGGATAGTGAGAAGGTCAGGGAAGTAGTCAGTGCAGGTTTGGCAGTTAGTCAGATGGAGAGCAATCAGTTTGGGTGGAAAGGGATAGTAGGAAGGTTGTGGGGGGTTTGTTGGGTCAGGTTGGGGGTAGTTGGGTTGGGTTGGGATGTAGTTGAGTTGTCTGAGGGGTAGTCAGATGGTTGGGATTGTAGTCCAATGGTCAACAGAAATGATTGGAGTGTTGGTTGTGGAGTTACTTAGCTGTTAGGCCAGGTTTTAATCCGTGTAACATTTCCAGGTTACATATACAGATAGGTTGTGTGCTTAAACCCAGGGTTGGAGACCGCCAGGAAAGGTTCCAGGCAGTAGGGATTTAGACCATCTGAAATTTAAACTTTCCAGACAAATCCCACAGATGTCAGTACATTAGGACTTCCACAAGGACCTGATGTGCATCTTCCATTCTGCTTCCAGATTTAGACCATGTGACTGAAATGTTCCAATCAGAGCCAGAATCCCTGTGGCTGACTTTAATCAGAGCAAAAACTGTCCAGTTACCTACATACGTTGAGAAGGCTCTGACTTCCAATCAACAATGCTAAAGAATTCCCTCAGCACAGACATCCTCGTAGAGAGCAGCAAAGAGAATCAGGGCAAAAGACACACCCACTTCTTTCAGGCATTAGCTTCCATCAGGTAAGTTTAAGTGTCCAACATGAATGTTAATGAATGGGTGAGAGGATAGAAACATTGAAACATAGAAACTAGAAGCAGGAATAGGCATTTGGCTCTTTGGGTATTAGGTGAGAAGTCGGGCCCGAACCCGATTTTTTGCCAATCTTGTGATCTTACCCTGCCCATCAACCATCTGGACAAGAAGGTAAGATCACCCCCCTGGTGTTGTGTCTGTGTTTGTGTTAAATTTTAACCAAGTCATGTTCAGATACTGGGAATAGTTTGTTTAAATTTTGGGGTCATTTACCATGTTTTTTTTAAAATTAATCACAAGCTATCTATTGAATCAACATGGTGGGTGTTTATCTTCTAATGGAACAGGGTTTCAGGTAACAAATGTAATTGTAACTGTACTTCGTAACTGCTGAATGCATGTGACTGAGGGCTGTGTGGGATTCAGTAAAGCAATTGTGAATTATTTGAAGAAACTTGTCTCATTGGTTCAGGCCATACTTATTTGCATTTGGTGTAATGAACTTGGGTATGGGGGGGGTCTTGAGGGAGAAAAGAGAAGTCCTTACAGTGGAGGCATTGCATCATGATTTTGGCAGGGTCCTGATACACACCTTGAGTTGTTCATCCAATCTCCAACGGTCTGGAGACCAGACGACCTGGACCATAATTTCAGAATAAGAGCTGTATGTTTAAGGCAGAAAAGAGAAGGATTTGTTTTTCACTCAGAGACTCTTGACTCTTTGGAATCCTCCACCCCTGAAAATTGTGGAAGTTGAATATATCCAGGGCTTAGAAAGATGGTTTTTGAACTTTGGGGGGAGGTCAAGGGTTATGGGGAACAGACAGGAAAGTAGAGTTATGGAATCATAGATAGAGTCATAGAGCTTTACAGCATAGAAACAGGCCCTTCAGCCGAAGTTGTCCATGCTGCCCCTTTTTTAACCCCTAAAATAGTCTCTATTACCCTCGTTTGGTTCAAATCCCTGTATACCCATCTTACCTATGCAACAGCCTAAATGCTTTTTAAAAGACAACATTGTACCCGCCTCTACTACTAACTCTGCAGCTTGTTCCAGACACTCACCATCCTCTGTGTGAAAAAAATTGCCCCTCTGGACACTTCTGTATCTTTCCACTCTCACCTTGAACCTATGTTCTCTAGTTTTAGACTCCCCTAGCTTTGGGAAAAGATATTGACTACCTAGCTGATCAATGCCCCTCATTATTTTATAGACCTCTATAAGATCACTCCTAACCCTCCTACACTCCAAAAGAAAAAAGTCCCAGTCTATCCAGCCTCTCCTTATAACTCAAACCATCAAGTCCTGGTAGCATTCTAGTAAATCTTTCTCTGCACTCTTTCTAGTTTAATAATATCCTTTCTATAATAGGGTGAACAGAACTGTACACATATTCCAAATGTGGCCTTACCAATGTCGTGTGCAACTTCAATGAGACAGCCCAATTCCTGTATTCAATGTTCTGGCCAATGAAACCAAGCATGCCGAATGCCTTCTTCATTACCCTTTCCACATGTGATTCCACTTTCAAGGAGCTATGAACCTGTACCCCAGATCTCTTTGTTCTATAGCTCTCCCCAATGCCCTACTGACTGAGTAAGTCCTGCACTGGATCGATCTACCAAAATGCATTCATCTCACATTTAGTTAAATTAAACGCCATCTGCCATTCATCAGCCTGCTAGCCCAATTGATCAAGATCCTATTGCAATCCTAGATGTCCTTCTTCACCGTCTACTATGCCAACAACCTTGGTGTTATCTGCAAACTTACTAACTATGCCTCCTATATTTTCATCCAAATCATTAATATAAATGATAAATAATAGTGGACCAGCACCAATCCCTGAGGCACACTGCTGGTCACAGACCTCCAGTTTGAAAACCCTCCACAACCACCCTATGGCTTCGGACATCAAGCCAATTTTGTGTCCATTTGACTACCTCACCCTGGATCCCATGAGATTTAACCTTATGCAACACCCTACCATAGATACCTTGTTAAAAGCCTTGCTAAATTCTACGTAGACAACATCAATTGCACTGTCCTCACCTACTTTCTTGCTTACCCCTTCAAAAAACTCAATCAAATTTGTGAGACATGATTTTCCACTCACAAAGCCATGCTAACTGCCTCTAATCAGTCATTGTGCCTCTAAATGCTTGTAGATCCTGTCTTTCAAAATACTTTCCAACAACTTAACCCACTACAGATGTGAAGCTTACTGGCCTGTAGTTCCCAGGATTTTCCCTGCAGCCCTTCTTAGACAAAGGTACAACATTTGCCACCTTCCAATCTTCAGGCACCAAAATCAAATTAACCACGATCATGGTTAGCAAGAGTGCAAGAAGACTGAGGGGCTGCATTGCATATTCCTACTTCTATTTCTTGCATTCTTATAGTCAGATAAAAACAAAACTGACCTATTGGAAACATAAAATCTTATCCTTTAGTCATTTAGTTCTGAACCCAGATTGCAGCCCATGTTACAAATCATTCAACTGAACCATTCTGGATGCCAGGTTAACAATTTATGTTATGAAAAATCTTTCATCCAGTGTGTTCTTCCTGTCTACAATCATTACCTCCTGCACCACTTTTATTGTCAATATGTGGAATGGAAACTGCCTATCTAGCCATTTATAATGGAAAACCACAGCTCTGTGATAAATTTAATATGGAGAAAAAGTCATTTCAATATTTCAGCATCACTCATTTTTTGGTAAACCAATCAAATTACTCAAAATACTTTGTGAAATTGCTGTGTCCTTCACTTTTCTCCATTAACTGATATTTCTAAAATCAAAAGTAAGCTTTTAAGCAATATTTAAAATTCAAATTTAAGCACATTTTACAAT
The DNA here is from genome assembly GCF_965287045.1 of Carcharhinus amblyrhynchos. Taxonomy (NCBI): domain Eukaryota; kingdom Metazoa; phylum Chordata; class Chondrichthyes; order Carcharhiniformes; family Carcharhinidae; genus Carcharhinus; species Carcharhinus amblyrhynchos. The sequence continues at coordinate 92,390,988 of NC_137324.1, read as the reverse complement.
AAGATCAGTGTGTATTGAAAGGCTAGATGTACTGGGTACTCCTCTTATAACAATCTGAGCTTCTTTGATTTTTCTAAACAGCTTTTCTTTTCAACTGAATGTTGGTTTCTTAAAGGCTTTACTTGAGGCAAGTCTATATCCAGGTTCAAGTGATGTTGTGAATCCCGATTTGGTTACATATTATACCAATTTTGGTATAGATGTGATTTCTTGATAATATGAAAGAAAACAATGATTCTTCATCAAGTATGTAATGTGGTTGACGCTTAACTGCCCTATGAAATGTCTGAGCAAGCTATTCAGTTCAAGAGCAATTAAGGATGGGCAATAGTGGAAGGCATTTAAAAAATTTAATGTAACATAAAACACATACAAAACTAGTTTATACTCCTGAGGAAGAAAAACTCCGCTTCACAGAAAACACAGCCATGGACAACTAAAGAGAAAAGGAACAGTATTAATCTAAATGCATTTTTTTTTGCATTTTTATCTTATAAAAATGCAAAAAAAAAGCACAGATCCCGTTAAATGGGAAAACTATAAAGACTAACAAAGGACCACAAAGTGACAGACTGCATCAATTTTATTATTGCACAGCATGTATAAGAAATTTAATGCCACTGAACTGAGAGCACAATATTATGTGTTGTATAGTGATGTATCACTATCATAGAATCAAACATTTTTGCCTCACAACTTTATATAAACTATGATGAACTTTTGGAAAAGTTTGAGATTGTTTGCCAGAAAAAAAATTAGACATTCATTGCTTCCCCACCATCCCCCTCCAACAAAATTAAACTGAACAGGATACAATTTCAGCCCCACAACGTCAGGAACCTGGGGTCAAGTCCTGGCTTGGGTCATTGTCTGTGCAGAGTCTGCATGTTCTCTGCGCGCTGCATGGGTTTTGTCCAGGTGGTCTGGTTTCCTCCCACAGTCTGAAAGGCGTGCTAGTTAGGTGCATTGGCCATGCTAAATTCTCCTTCAGTGTACCCAAGCAGGTGCCAGAGTGTGGCAACAAGGGGATTTTCACAGTAAGTTCATTGCAGCATTAATGTAAGTCTATTTGTGACATTAATAAATAAACTTTAAACATAAACTTTAAAACTTTAAACTCTAAGAGTTATAAAAGGGATTATAAAAGGAGACTTGCAAGGGACATCAAGACATCTTACTGTTACATAAAGGGAAAGGGGTGGTCTGGAATAATATTGGCCCAATGGGATATTATTAATGACTATGGAGAAATGGCAGACATATTAAATAATTATTTGCCTCAATATTTACACAGAAAAGGGGGATAACTTGCCATAAAATGAAATGAATACTGGATTGGGGACATGGATCAAATACCATTCATGTAGGTAAAACATTGATAATGAGGAAATTAATGGAACTAAAGGATAAGTAATCCATAGGACCTGATGGCTTCCATCTGAAGTGTTAAAGGAAATAGGTGAGCACATTTTTGATACCCTAACTATAATCTTTCAGAGTTACTTAGATTCAGGAGTCGTCCCACTGTATTGTAAAATTGCTCATGTCACTCCACTTTTTAAGGAGGGTGAAAGAGGACATCCAGGTTATTATAGACCAGTTAGTTTAACAACTGTTGTGGGGAAATTTGCAGTCTATAATCAAGGATAGGTTAACTGAACGCCTCAAAAAATTTTCAGTTGATCATAGTGAGCCAGGACGGATTCATGACAGGTAGGTCATGCCTAACAAACCTCATTGATTTTTTTTACAAAGGTGACTAAGGTAGCGGACAGGGGAATGTCTATGGATGTTGCTTACACGGGCTTCCAGAAGGCCTTTGATAAAGTCCCACATAAAAGATTGTTAACTAAGGTGGAATTGAAGGCAAATTACTGACATGGTTGGGAAATTAGTTGAATGGCAGGCAACAGAAGGTAGGGATAATGGTGGGTATTCAAACTGGTCAGTGTGTCTAGTGGTGTCCCACAAGGATCTGTGTTGGAGTCACAATTGTTCACATTATTTATTAACAACTTGGATAATGGTATAGAAAGCCATATATCTAAATTTGCTGATGACAAAAAGTAAGGTGGCATTGTGGACTACATAGGTGATAGCAGAAAATTACCAAGGGATATTGATGGACTAGGTGAATGTGTAAAACTGTGGCAGATAGATTTCAATCTAAGAAAGTCTAAAGTTATTCATTTTGGACTGAAAAGAAAAGATCAGGGTACTTTCTAGATAGTATGATGTTAAATACAGTGGACTTGGGGGTTCAGGTGTACAGGCCTTTAAAATGCCATGAACAGGTATAAAAATTAATCAAAATGGCCAGTAGACCCGCTGGCCTAAATATCTAGAGGACTGGAAGATAGGGACACAGAAGTTATGCTGTAGCTGTACAAAATCCTAGTCAGACTCCACTTGGAGTACCAAGAGCAGGTCTGGGCACCACACCTTAGGAAGGATATATTGGCCTTGGAGAGAGTACAGTGTAGATTTACAAGAATGACACCTGAACTTTTGGGGTTTAATTATGAGGAAAGATTATACAAATCAGTTTTCTCCAGAATTTAGAAGAGTGTGGATGATCAAAGTCTTCAAGATACTAACAGGAAGAGACAGGATAGATAAAGGTAAACTATTTCTGCTTGTCAGAGATTCTAGAAGTAGGTGGAATAAGTTAAAATTAAGGCTAGACCATTCAGGAGAGATGGAAGGAAGCAATTCTACATACTAAGAGTGGTAGAGTTTGGAACTGTCTTCCACAAATGGCAGTCAATGCTGGATCAGTTGTTGTTTTTAAATCTGAGATAGATAATTTTTTGTTAAGCAAAGGTATTACAGACTATGGGTCAAAAGAAGTTTTTTGAAGTTAACTGCAGCTCAGCCATGATCTTGTGAAATGGCAGAACAGGCTTGATGAACCGAATGGCTTACTCCTGTTCTTACGATCCTAAATGCTGGCTTTGCTGCCATGCCCACATCTTATGAAAGAATAATAACAATTTTTAATCCTTTACCTTATTATTTTGGTTGAACACTCTTTTTCATTCTTTTTGAAGTATTTTTGAGGTTAAAACCATTTTATAAACATTGTGGGTATTTTGGTTTGTTTCTAGAAATTTATATTTATTGAAGTCTGCATGAATCAGCAAACTGGTTCTTAATAACCTAAAGGATGTTTTCTTTATTCTGCACCCCTATCATACAAAGGAAATATACATTGGTAAGTTGTGCGCCCTACCTGATATTGTCCTTTCAGTATGTACCAGGAATGCAGAAGTAGAAAATTTTCCAAACTCTTTATTTTAAAGAAATCTAAGCATAGGAGTTTTGTACAGTGAGAGGTGGGATACCTAAGGCAGAAAAATAATTGTAGATTGATCGGAGGTAAACATTGATTAGTGCAAATGCATTGGAGAAACAAAACCCAAATGTTTGAAAATAGCTAAGTTCAGTTTGGACCTCATTTTTCTGTTTCCCTGGCCTCTGACAAGGCTACAAGAAGTTGATCACTCCTAGTGACACCAGTTCCTCTTTAGCATTGTCAAGCTTTGCCTCACACAATGCTGTCTATAGTTCTGTCAAGGTTAGGATCCTTCTCCCCAGAGATGTCCCCTCCCGAGATCTTGCAACCCTATCTTAATACACAAAAACCCTTATGTATTTTTTCCAAAGTTTGCTTATGCCAAAACTTCCCCTCTTGCTCCCAGGCTAAGTGGTCTCCCTGTCTTATACTTCTAAATCTCTTGGATCCTTTTTCAATGTGCCCAGGTCCTGGTTTTCCTAGTATCCCTACTGCTGGATATATCCATATATTGCTGGATTCCCAAATTGCAGTCCAAGTGTTGTCAGATTCTTATTCTGAAAAAAAAATGCAGCTAGTCCTGAGACTCTACTGGGGACCTTTTTCAGATCCCATGGCCAGTTCCAGTGCAAATAAATAATTTTCTTGATGATAATACATAGTAAAGCATCCTAGTTCTGATAAAATCTGACTGGGGTGGCATCGTGACACAGTGGTTAGCACTACTGCCTCACGGCACCAGGAATCCGGGTTCAATTCCTGGCTTGGGTAACTGTCTGTGTGGAGTTTGCATGATCTCTCCATATCTGCATGGGTTTTCCTTGGTTGTTCTGGTTTCCTCCCACAGTCTGAAAGATGTGCTGGTTAGGTGGATTGACCAGAACAGGTGCTGAAGTTGGCAACTAGGAGAATTTCACAGTAACTTCATTGCAGTGTTAATGTAAGTTTTACTTGTTATAAATAAATAAACTTCAACTTTAAAATTTTTCATCATTAGCAACACTGCACAAGATCTGCAAGTAATTAAAGCAGGTATTAAAAATGCACAGGAAGTCAATCAGCATATGAAAGAGAATGAGAGATTAAAATATTAGCTCTGAATTCCAAATGACAGGAGGCCTTGTGGCAGTGAGCCTAGTGGGGCAGTGGGTAGCTCTCTATCTCTACGCCAAAAGCTCCAGCTTCAAGTCCCACCCTAGAACTTTACGGCCAAGGTGTGTTCATAATCCAATCTGCCAGGTTGATTTTGTCAACCTGTTAGTCCTTCCAAACATGCCAATGATTACTGGTAAAAACGAGAGAGACTTCTGGTCAGCACGCTTGGTGTGGAGACAAGTTATAACCTCTTGGCGACAGATTAGCAACCTATTCTGGAAATGACTATCTATGGAAAATAGAAACATAGAAACTAGATGCAAGAGTAGGCGATTCAGCCTTAAGTCTGCTCCGCCATTCATTTTGATCATAACTAATCATCAAATTCAATATCCTGATCCAGCCTCCAACACTGCCACCCCCCTATCCCCCACATCTCCCTTGATCCCTTTTACCCCAAGAGCTTTGTCTAATTTCTTAGAGTCATTGAGGTTTACAGCATGGAAACAGGCCCTTAGCCCAACTTGTCCATGTTGTCCCTTTTTTAATCCCTAAGCTAGTCCCAATTGTCCGCATTTGGCCCATGTCCCTCTACACCCTCGTAACTGTCTAAATACTTTTTAAAAGACAAAGTTGTCCTACTACCACCTCTGGCAGCTTATTCCAGACATTCACCACCCGTTGTGTTAAAAAATTGCTCCTCTGGACCCCTTTGTATCTCTCCCCTCTCACCTTAAACCCCTACCTCCCCTACCTTTGGGAAAAGATATTGACTATCAAGCTGATCTATGCCCCTCATTATTTTATAGATCTCTATAAGATCACTTCTAAGCCTTCCACGTTCCAGAGGAAAAAATTCCAGTATATCCAGCCTTTCCTTATAACTCAAACATTAAGCCCCAATAGCATCCTAACTAATCTCTTCTGCACTCTTTCTAGTTTAATAATATCCTTTCCATAATAGAGTGACCACCACTCTGTCCACCTGTGACTCCACTTTCAAGGAGCTACGAACCTCTAGCCCTAGATCCCTTTATTCTGTAACTCTCCCCAACACCCTACCATTAACTGAATAAGTCCCGCCCTGGTTTGATCTACCAAAATGCATCACCTCTAACTTAACCTCCATCTGCCATTTGTCAGCCCACTGGCCCAATTGATCAAGATCTTGTTGCAATACTAGATAACTAACCTTCTTCACTGTCCACTATGCCACCAATCTTGGTGTCATCCGTAAACTTACTAATCATGCCTACTAAATTCTCATCCAAATCATTAACATGAATGACAAATAATAGTGTATTCACACTGATCCCTGAGGTACACCGCTGGTCAAAGATTTCTTCTTGAAGTCACACATGTTTTGGCCTCAACTACTTTCTGTGATAGTGAATTTCAGAGATTCACTATTCTCTGGATGAAGAAATTTCTCCTCACCTCAGTCCAAAAAGATTATGCCCTTCTCCTAAAACACCCTAGTCATGGACTCCCCCACCATCAAGAACATTCTTTCAGAATCTATCCTGTCTTATCCTCTTTGACTTTTATACATTTCAATGAGATCTCCTCTTCTGGCGCCTCTTCCAGGTGCCAGAAGAGAACTGGAATTGGAATTACAAATGGCATTGAACTGTAGTTGTGAAGGAAGTTCCCATCTAAGATGTTATTCCTCCTTCAAATAAGAACATCCCAGAGTCGTTTCTAGAATTGTGTTTTATTTTCTCCTTTCAATTAATGAATATGCTAACTCATTTTTGCAGCAGCTTCTAACATATGTGGAGTTAAAGAATGCAATTTGAATCAAGTAAGATTTGTTTCCATTTCATAAACTATACATTATAAAATATGGATTATATTTCTAAAGCTGGTATGCATTGTCCGTTACAAAATTGCTTCTTGGGTCTGGGAATAGCAGAATTGTTGACTATTTGGTAGCAAAGCAGAGTTAACAGGAGGGATACAAGGACAAAAGCAAACAGCTGAACAGGAAGAGCTCATGTAAGATTGTCACTCCAATTAAACTCCAGGTTGACTTTTTATTTAACCCAGAGGGTTATTTTTAAAGCTGTCAATCAATCAAAATCTACCAGATCAGTCAGTTGACTATTTGCTTTAAACGATTGGTTTTTAAAAGTTCCATTACCACATCTATAAATTGGAGCAGAGCCATTTTCAGAAACAGCCAAGAAACTGGCACAAAACTAAACCACTTTTTCTCCTGAGACACAAGAACACAAGAGACAATTGAAGGAGGTGCTTGATTCTTCCTGGGGCATCTGGCATTGCCTCAATAACAACAGATTTTTAGTAAAATGTCTACCGGTTTGTTTTGTGCATGGATTATGAATATTCATGCTTCCCTTCTCACCGAAGTGTTAACCTTGTTAACCCTTAATCTTCCAAAAGGGTACCACATTATTGTTATAAGCAGATGGTAGGCATCCCCTGAAATTGAGCAGGGGGTCCTGATGCATGATTACACTGTGCCTGTTCAGTATGATACAGGCAGCATATTAATGTTGTGCTAGTTATAGTTCTGTCGAAGTTAGGATGCTTCTCCCAGATATTGCAATCCTGTCAGATTAACAGCACCTGGTTCAAAAGCGCATTAATATATCATCCAGAAAGAACAATGGCTTCTTTAATCTACCAATTTTAATCTGATTTCAAATCATTAACCAGACCTCCATAAGGCCATGATGTACCTACCATACCTTATAAAGGTTTAGAAAGATTCTTTTGTTTAAATGGTGTCTTGCTGACATTGCACTTTCTTGAGATGTTCACCTCTTTTCATTATTATACATTCATACTTGAACTGAAAGCCTACTCTTTCTAATTATTTACATTATTTCACTAATTATAACTTAATCCAGGTTTATCACTTTTAATCATCTGTTTCATGGCTGGTTACTACTTAATACAATAATTTGATCAATATATGTAGTTAATAAAGAATACAAATTGATTCCTTCAGCTATGTTAGTACTAAAATGGTTTATTTGACTTTATTTGTTCCTACAATAAATGTAGGATAAAAATGGCCAAGTTAAACTAAAAAGTAATTACTCATGTATACCTACACTTGTAGGCATCCAATAGACCATCTTTCTGGTAAATTGTATCCTTGAAAAGTAATAGAAAAGCCAAACCTTCATCAATATCCAACTGACAGGCAGCTAACTCACGGAATATTTTGTTTTTTATTTCACTTTTGTTTCAAAAGCAGCAATACCAAAACCATATCTTCTTTCCTCTATTGTCAGGATGTATCCTGTATCCACACACCCCCTTTATTCTTCCATTTGTCATAGGAGTCAGACACTGAAAACATCGGGGAATAATCATACTCTGAAATTTTACACGCTTTCAGCCATTCTTCAAAATAAATGCTCAGATTGTATTATTCAGTGTTACAAATATTGGTTCCCAACCTTCAACTTTAGGCAACCATTTTCTGCTACCATGTTTAACTATTTGCTGAAGGAGGAGGCCAGGAATCAATCTTTACTCAGTTTTTGGCTTTTTCACAAAGTGAAACATTACAAATCTATTACACCTAACCCAACTCATCATGGTCTTAATAAAGCTCTCTTTATGTCTCCTCAGATAATGTATGACCTCTACCTGTTTATCCTTACCCCTTATAGATTGTGTTTGCTGCCACTGTTGTGCTTGTATGGTTGTATTTGTGACCTCCAGCTTTATAAGGGGCAATGTCCATCAGGGTGTATGTGCAGTCATTACTGGATAAGGAATTGCAAATATTACACCATCTCTGCCAGTATCGAGTTAACATTTTTTTACTGTGATTGACTTTTTTAATGGGGCTCCAAACAGAATTGCAGCCATTGTTAGCTGGATCAGACACAATCTCTCCCTCCCCATCCTGATCCCCAGAAACTGCAGGCAGGACACACACCAAGAACCTGGGCCCATGAGGTTCAAGAAGTGTAGAATTGTTTAAAATTACACACTGATTGGATGTGCCCCATGTTGACTATGGAAAATTTGAGCACAATTTAGTTAGTTCAGAGGGGTGGCTTGCATTAAGCTTTCCACCTGGTTGCATTATATTTGTGGCATAAGTTAAGTTTGGCATCGCTGAGGATTATCTAATTGATAGCCCAACATGCACACATCTACATAATCAAATCCTGTATATGTGTGGACAAGTGTGCACATGCAGACAAATATCAGCAGCCACTCTGAACAGCCATCTTGCATTGGCAAGAGGTACAATGCACTTTATACAATTAACATTGCAGATAGATGAATCATTGAGATACAACCCAGCCAGAAAGGACATTGTCTTTATTGCTTCCTCCTTCTCTTCCTTCTTCTTTTCATCCTGCTCCTCAGCTTCACACTGTGTCGTTGGTGACAAGGGCTGTGCTGCCAAAGTTGTGCAGCACACAGCAGACCATGACAAATCTTGATACCCACTGTGCCAAGTATTATAGGGCTCTTACAGAACAGCTTAGACGGTAAACACATTGACTCATAATGTCTTCTGTCATGTTTGTGTGGCATAATGGTTTTGATTGTATTCTTGTAATTGGGTTGTACAACAGAATCACAGAATCAAAGAAGTTTTCAGAACCCAGGATGCACCTCCTGTGAAAATTCCCTGGTGGAAGATTATAGAGAGAAACATCATCAAGTGCCAAACAATATAGAATGGTGACAATACAGTAGGAGGCCATTCTGCCTATTGTACCCATGTTGGCTGTCTGAGGGAAAACTCAACTTGTCAATCCCCTTCCAATTAATCAAATTCTTTTGAAAGCCTCAATTAAATCTGCCTCCACCATAATCTCAGGAAGTGAATTTTGCAAATTTTAACTGATTGCTATGTACTTTTTTCTCAAGTTGCCTCTGGTTCTTTTTCCAATCACTTGCTTATCTTTTGGTTATTGCCCCTTCCACTGATTGGAACAGCTTCTCTCTATCTGCTCTCTCCAGACTTCAAAAGGTAGTCACAGCATCCCAAAAAAGCAAAGGATTTTAATCTTGTGCCCTTTAACTTCTACCTTCCACTAAAGCCGCCACTCATTTTATAATTGCTTAGCACCATGCTAGTATTGTGGACAAGTTCAGTTTGGTTTCAACATGGATGCACAAGACACCAGTGCCAAGAGCCATTAACACTCTTCGCTTTGACATGGCATGTAGCCATAGATTCAATCGACATGAACAAAGCAAACAGCCAATTGGTCATGTCAGGGCTTCTGCTGGAAAATGTACCCTGACACCGTGCTGTTTAAGAATAGGATTTTGCAATTCCAGTATTGGAGATATTAATTGTTGTCTGATTTTAAAAGACCTGGTTAGTTGCTTCCTACATTTGTAAAAGCTTTCTGCTAATTATAGCCCTAAGTTCTGATACTTCAGATAAATAATTAACGGCTTAAGAGAGTTTGAAAAAATGCCAACTTCCTTCATTATTCTTATCTGTTTCAATTAGGCATTACATAGCCCCAGGTTGGCTAACTTTCGCACAGTATTGTTCCTTTACTACAGGAACCTCCAGCAACATTCATATACTGCAGCAGCAATTGTCTGAAGTCCTCCATGTCAAAGGGTTGAGTCGAGATTTGGCTCAGCTCTTCTCCCATTCATTCTCTAGCAGCAGTTATCAAACAATAAGTCATGCATTAGAACATGTAGCTTGTGACAGACATTTGACAGAACTTTGCCACTATTTTGAACTAGAAAGGGAATGGTGACACAGTGGAGCCCAGTTAAATACATACATGTCAGTTAAAAGGTGCAGTAAACTGTTGTCTGCATTTAACTCATCCAATACTCTGGCCGATTGATAATATTTCAGTGAGTGGATGTTTGCAACGTAAAAACTCTGGCAATGATTTATTTTGTTACTACTGATCATGTATTCTACATTGCTATTTAAAAACTATCAAATTATGTGTTTTGTTGAAGTGCCGTATCAATATAACCGTTCTATTTATTGGTTTCTCGCTGAATTACTTCGGCCATGGATAAAAGCAATGAGCTATTTTTAATTACCTTCTCAACCCTCTCTCTCAACACTTTTTCCTTTCATCTCTTTCCAATTATTGTTATGTTAACCTCTTTAGCCTGTGGAGAAGCTGGTGAAGTTTTACTCATGGCTTTTGTCATCCATTTCATATTTTACGTAAAAGGTAAAGGAAGGGTCAGATATCTTCTTGAAATTTCTTATGATATTTGTCTTCCTGTTTAGGGTCCTTGCAAGAATGTTGACAATGAGCTCTTGAGCAGCTGCTTAGTTCATTTCATTGGAAAATATCTCACATTCAGTGAACCAATCTAGAACATAAATGTTTGACAGGCAGCTTATCAACACCTTTAGATATCACATCTGCAGCAATTAAATCAGATTGCTTTTCATTAAAAGGTGTGAAATATTTCTTCTGTGTGGCATAGCGGGTTAATGAGGCAAATCTGTGTGCCTAACTAAATGAATGGCCAAGCATAAACTGTGAAAATGTGTGAACTTAAAATGAACGTATTTTAAACTAGAATGAACATAATTGAAATATTCAAATATCTTTACATTTAACAATTCTGTAATTTTATTGTGATTCTACAGCTGGAATGAGGAAGCTAGTTTTAGACAATATAAAAGTGGGGAACCAAAGTGAAGATGTCAAATGCTGTGCTTCAGGCATGTTAGATGTAGAAGCACCATCTAAAAACCAAAAAAAATATAAATGGTGATATGCTACAAGATACAATCATGTGGCATGCTGCTATGCACTATATCTACTGCCATCCATTCATTGGAGCCATTATCTCTTTCTCCTCTAGCAGTTGCACTGCTCATCAGATGGTAATATTCCATCAGCATCCTGGTTAGATCCCAATTTGTATCATTGTTAGACCATAAAAAAGAGGAGTAGGCCACTCATCTAAACCATGGCCGATGTGCATCTCAAGTTTTTTTATCCACGTTTACTCCATATGCTACATGGAGTATTCCGTGGGCTGGCAAGCAGGCAGGTGGATTCTTTATTTAGAGGACAATGCCATTGGTGGTGCGCCTACAACTGTTTCATCCGGCAGGGGGTTCTTCATTTAGGAGACCATGCCATTGGCGGTGTACCTACAGCTGTTTCATCCTTGCCACAATTTTCAGATGGCGGGGGAGGTGCTGGGTCTGGCTCTGGCTCAATTGAGACCCGTAAGTGCGCAATTATTATCTAATGGCAGTAAAAGGAGGGGAGTCTCCTAGGAGCCTCCTATGCCAATCAGAGGTCCCCTCCACAGCTTTGCCTCTTCACTTACAGCATTATACCCGCCCCCTGCCAACATGCGCCCCCCCATCCGCTAATTCCTCTCCCTCCCTTCACTAGGGACGGTCAGGCTGGCATTAGGGAGATCTTGGACTTTCCTCAATGTCCGGGTCCATGACTGACGTCAGCGCCTGCCCGACCTGCAGTACCAGTCATGACCACCAGACTAGCATGGCACTGTGGATCTGCAGAGCAACTGATCCCCAATTGGCCATCAGCCCGATGAGATGTCTTCCAGGAGGGAGAGGGAAGTCTCAAATGGGGATAGTTCTAAGTTACAGTGCCACAGTGAAAAGTGTTCCCAATGGTGTAAAAGGAGCGGCGCATCTACCCGCTGACTGGAGGCAGGCAGCCGATTTAAACAATTAAAAGCCAATTAAGTACCATTTCCCTGAGCTATTGGCACTTTTCTTTCTGCAGGGCAACCCCCTGCCATGAGTGGAGGATGACTGCTGTAAGGAGGCTTCCCCAAAAGAGCCACTGGAGCCAAGACCTGGCCCAGAGGAGAGGTTAGGATGGGCAGGAGCCCGGTTGGAATCACAGAGTCGTTACAGCACAGGAGAGGACCATTTTGCCCATTGTGTCTGCACCAGCTTGCTGAATGAGCCATCATCCTGCCTTCTCCTTGTAACCCTGCACATTATTTCTTATCAAGTAATAATCTAATTCCCTCCTGAGTACCTTGATTGAACACACCTCCGCCACAATCTCAGACTGTGCATTTCAGACCCAAAGCACTCCCAGTGTGAAAAAAACATTTTTACTCAAATCATTTTTGATTCTTTTACATAAGAACATAAGAAATAGGAGCAGGAGTAGGCCAACTAGCCCTTCGAGCCTGCCCCGCCATTCAATAAGATCATGGCTGATCTGTCGTGACTCAGTTCCACATTCCCGCCCTCTCCCCATAACCCTTAATCTCCTGTCTTATCAAAAACCCATCAACCCGCGTCTTAAAAATATTTAGCGAGGCAGCCTCCACCACTTCAACGGGCAGAGAATTCCAGAGATTCACCACCCTTTGAGTGAAGAAGTTCCTCCTCAACTCCGTTCTAAACCGCCCCCCCTTTATCTTGAGGCTGTGCCGCCTAGTCCTACTGTCCTTTCTGAGCGGGAAGAGTCTCTCCACCTATCCCAATTACTTTAAATCTGCGCCCACTTATTCTTCATCCTTTCACGAATGGGAACAGCTTCTTCCTCATCTCAATAACCTATTCTGCACTCTCTTCAATTCCTTCTCATCCTTCCTAAAATCCTTCCAGCACTGTACACAATACTCCAGGTGAGGTATAATTTGTGTCTTATATAAACTCGATATAAACATCTTCCTCTTGTACTCTATGCCCCTATTAAAGACTAGGACACTGTAGACTTCTTAACTGCTCTTTCAACCTATCATGCCACCCTTAATGACTTAGACATATTGGTCCCACAGTTCCCTCTGAGTTGCACCTTTTATTTGCAAAATTTTACAGCCACCACCATGCCTCATTGCATGGGAGAACAATATCCACATGGGTTAAGCTTGATGCCCTGTTTCTATTTTGTAACTTGTATGTCTTTCGAGCCGGCTCTGCAATCCAATAAGATCATGGTTTATCTGGTTGTAATCTCAACTCCACTTTTCTGTCTGAAGGGGGAGAAGGAGGGAAAAGGGAAAAGGGGTGGTTCAATACCAACTCATCTGATTGTGATACCAGCAAATGTAACCATGATCCCCATTCCCCATTCCCCTTCCCTTTGACACTCTACTTGACGATAATGTAATAAAACAAAAGCTGCCACAAACTGAACATTCCAAAGAAAGTTTATCAATCAACCTTTGACATATGTACAAGCATGGACTAAGGCATGGCCATTCCAATCATATTGTTTAGTGTCGCTGTCTCCACTTAGGTGCCATTTTATCCTGCAAAATAAAGGGAGGTGTGTGAATAGCTGTCAGTGTGTACAAACTGGGTATTGTGGGTATGAGCTTGGATTGTTGCTAAGTATGTAATAGTGTGAGGTGAAGCTATGACTTATGCTTAAGTCCTGATTAATGGGGATTGTTGGTGGGTAAGTGATGGGTGCATTGTGAATTCAAAAGTGTGTGAGACTAGTGGTGCAGTTAGCAGAATATGACATTTGCAGATGCAGTCACTGACCTTGATCATATGTGTGAGATCATTGATCTACTTGAGGCACTGCATCCAGCTCCTTCAGGGAAAGTGTCTTGGCGTTGATTGCAACAGCTACTGAATCTCACTGCATTCTGAGTGTTTGCTTGGGGAGTTCCCTGTAGACAGATGACATCTCTCCTCCTTGCCACCTCCAGTGCAGCATCAGAAAGCTTTGGAGATCGGTCCCTTACACGTTCTCCTGAATTTTACTGCTCCACCTGCTATGGGAATTGGAGTGGGCAAGGAGCGAACAATGGGAAGGCCCAGTGACCTCAGTTGGGATTTTATTCTTTCAGGATCAGTGAGGCCATAAAATCCCACCTCTTGTCTTTCCCATCTCAAAATCGTTCTTGCATTGAATTCCAGCACCTGCTGCAGCCAGAATGTTCCTCCCTTTAAGATGTGCAAAAAGTCTTTAAAGTAATGTAGGGCATGCACTATCTTCTGTTTTCCTCTCACGATTTGTGTCCCCTGCTCAGTTGTGCAGTTTATCAACAGAGTGCTTATCATTGACAGCATATTGATTTTTAAAGAATTAGCAGCCAGTGTGCTGTGCACTGTCTGCATCTGTACCAATAGGTATGAGCAAATTGCATATCCCAATCCCCTTGCTCATTTTTAGAGGTTATTGCACTTTTGGGTGGATGTGTTTCTGTGCGTTCCTGTGTAATTCCTGTGGACCCCAATTTGGAAATTTGGATTGATTCCACCATGATCTTCAAATCAAGGAATCTGGTATAAAATTATTGCTCGCTGCCGTAAGTGCAGTTTCTTCAAGTTGTGGCACAGTTTAGTGAAATATTTCATACAAGCCTGGGAGCTATTATGAATAACTATATTCCAATGAATAACGAATAAATTTGAATTGAATTTGTCTTGTTACTGCTTTAACAGTGGTGTTAACCTATGATGAATGTTCGTGTGATAATGTCACAGTAATTTCCAGGTTTTAGCATTTCCTTCATTTCCGATGGTTCAAGTTTTCATTGTGTTACAATGTTGTTCTCAAATTCAAGATTATTTCACTGGCTAATTAATTGCGCTTGTGGTCTTTTCTACTCACGCCATCAAATTTTAAGATTGCGGGCATTAAAATCTGCTTCACAGATTGAATTGAAGTGTCACCTTGGTGACAGCAGGAGTAGCTGATATCTACCAGCTAAATTTACCACCAGCCTGTCACCATCTGTCTTTCTCAGACAAATCGTTTATTATACACTATCATCTTTTGTCCACTTAGCACTGTTTCTTCCAATGCCAAATTCTTTTAGCACTTTATATTAAAAAAAATTACAACTTAATCATTCTCATGCATTCTAATTGAATGACAAGGCAAAATATTTTCAAAGAATTTTTTCAGAAAATGTGTACAAACTTATAGACACATTTGAAAACTTACCTTAAGGTTTCATGTTTCAATAATGTGATTTTTGCAAAGATGATAACAAATTCCACAAAAGAATACAGGTATTGATAAGGTATGAATCTATTGCCACAATCTGAGCATCAATCAAACATTGCTGGACTTGATTGTGGAGAATGAAGTGGCTTTGATGGATTAGCTGTCAGTCAGAGAAATTTTAGGGAGCAGTGTTCATAAGGTTACATCATTTTGACCATGGAAAAGGAAAATGAACAATCAAAAACTGTTATGTATAGTACTGAGAAAGATCCACCATGTGGACTCATTATTGAGCCATTACTGAACGAACTTTATTTACACCTCCCCAGCAGAGAGCACAGTATATTAGGAATAAACCGGTTTTTTTCCAAAAGACAGGCAGTGACAAGTGGGGTACCGAAGGGATCAGAGCTGGGACCCCAGCTATTCACTGTATGTATTGGTGCTTTACATGAGGGAACTAAATGTAATATCTCCAAATTTGCAGATTACGCAAAGTTGGGTGTAAGGGTGAGCTGTGGAGAAGATGCAGAGATCTTTCAGTGTGATTTGGATAATTGGAAGATGCAGTATAATTTGGAAAAATGTGAGGTTATTCACTTTGGTAGCAAAACGGGAAGGTAGATTACTATCTGAATGGTCATAAATTAGGACAAGTGAATGTGCAACGAGATCTGGGTGTCCTTGTACATGAGCCACTGAATGTAACCATGCAGGTGCAGCAGGCAGTAAAAAAATCAAATGGTATGTTGGACTTCATAGCGAGAGGATTTGAGAACAGGAGAAAGGACATCTTGATGCAATTATCAGGGTCTTGGTGAGGCCACACCTGGAATATTGTGCGCAGTTTTGGTCTCCTTATTTGAGGAAGGATATTCTTGCTTTAGAGGGAGTGCACAGAAGATTTACCAGGCTGATTCCTGGGATGGCGGGACTGACATATGAGGAGAGATTGAGTCAGTTAGGATTGTATTCACTGGAGTTCAGAAGAGTGAGGGAGGATCTCCTAAAAACCTATAAAAATCTCACAAGACCAGACAGGGTAGATGCAAAGAGGATGTTCCCAGTGGTGGTAGTGTCCAGAACCAGGAGTCAGAGTCTAAGGATACAGGATAGACCATTTAAGACAGAGATGAGGAGAGATTTCTTCACTCAAAGAATGGTTAGCCTGTGGAATTCACTACCATGGAAAATAGTTGAGGCCAAAACATTGAATATTTTCAAGATGAAAGTGGATATAGCACTTGAGGTGAAAGGGATCAAAGGATGTGGGGGAAGGCGGTATCACACTATTGAGTTGCATGATCAGCCATGATTAAATGGTCTCCTCCTCTTATTTTCTATGGTTCTACATTTCCATATTTGTACTGAGGCTCCAGCAGCAGAGTTGATTGCAGATGGGCCCTTGCCTCTCCTGAACTTTCACAAGGACTACTGTTACCATGGCAGTTCAAAATCTTCATCATACAGATGGGATTTATCGCAAGGAAATTTGTGATTTCACATGATTCTCATTCCTTGATCCAAAGGATATCTACTGCTAGATCTTGCAGCTGATATGCGGAATCCATGGGCCACCCATGGACTAGAAAAGAGGCAGGTGAACCTATAAATTAGGGCATTGGGATAGTGTACCTTTTGCCAGTCCACCCATAATTTTACTTACCACTATTTTTAAATTATGCATTGTGCTAACTCCCTGAGCAGACATAATGTGCTTGCAGGGCAATCTTTCAAGCCACTCAAACTTCTTGAAATTTAATTTTAGGAGTTCCAAAAAAAGTATGTCGCAATGTTCTTCAGTCCTTAATTTCTCAAATTGAACGTAAAAGAAAATTCCATTGCATCTTTTTCACCATATTTCTGTTGTGTGCTGTATTGAGAAAAGACAACCATGTAGACTCATTGTAAACAGTCATTCCTGAACTAATTTTACTGCACCACAACAACTGAGAGAGCAGCAGAGAGGGCAATGTACAAAATGCTCAGCTCCTACAATATACTACAAAAATAAAATTGCTGAATTGGAGGACGGCCAATTTCACTGGAGATGAAAACAGATCTGTTGCAAGGAAACTGGAAGATTGGCAGGCAAAACAGAGAGAACATGGGCTGCCTGGAAAGAAGGAATAGTTCATGTAGAGTTGAAGTACATTCCTAAGAGGCGGAAAGGTACATTCATAAGTGGGCAAACAATGCTTGAATTCCCTGAATGACAAGCGGATTGAGACTAAGAAGTATAGAAAAATTATGCATATGGGGTGGTACAGTGGTTAGCACTGCTGCCTCACAGCTCCAGAGACCCAAGTTCAATTCCAGCCTTGGGTCATTGTCTGTGGAATTTTCACATTCTCCCCGTGTCTGCATGGGTTTCCTCTTGATGCTCTGGTTTCCTCCCACACTCCACAGATGTGCAGGTTAGATTGATTGGCCATGCTAAATTGACCCTTAGTGTTAGGGGGATTCGCAGGGTAAATACATGGGGTTTTGGCAATAGGACCTGGTTGGGATTGTTATTGGCTCAGAGCCAAATTGCCTCCTTCTGCACCATAAGGATTCTATCTAATGAAATGTCAGGCAAATAATACAAATGCAGAACAAATTGGATAGTTCAGAGGGAAAATGGAAAATAACATTAAAGAGCCAAAGAGAGAATATAAGAAAAAGCTTGCAGCCAATGTAAAAACAAATCCAGAAGTTTTCAACAAGCACATAAATAGTAAATGGCAGAGTGAGGCTGACCATGGACCAAAAAGAAGGTCAAAGTATGGGGGCAGAGAGCATGAGATAGTCAATGGTTGAAATTTTACCACACTGCCCACCACAGAAATCAGAGTAAGCGAGAGGTGAATTATCGAAAGGTCCATTGACCTCAGGTGGGATTTTATGGATTTAGAATGAGCGAAGCCATAAAGTCCCACTGAATGATGCTATCTATCTTTATCAAGGAAGGTGATGCTTCTAAACTCACACCGAAAGAGGAGGCATTTGAGATCAGAAGACTAAGGACATTCGGCATGTCAACTAAGACTCTCACCAACTCCTACAGATTCACAATAGGAAGCATTTTTTCTGGTTGTATCACATTTTGGTTTGGCTTCTGCTCTGCCCAAGACCGCAAGAAACTACAAAGAGTCATGAATGAGCCCAGTCCATTACACAAACCAGCCTCCCATCCATTGATTCTGTCTAAACTTCCCGCTGCCTCAGAAAAACAGCCAAAATAATTAAAGACCTCACTCATCCCGGGCATACCCTCTTCCACCTTCTGCCATGAGGAAAAAGATACAAAGGTCCGAGGTCACACATCAACCTGACTCTAGACCAGCTTCTCCCTACTGCCATCAGACTTTTGAATGGACCTATTTTGCACTAAGTTGATCTTTTCTACACCCAAGCTATGACTGCAACACTAAATTCTGCGCTCTCTCATTATCTATGAACGGTATGCTTTGTCTGTATAGTGTGCAAGAAATACTTTTCACCGTATACTAACACACATGACAATAATAAATCCCATCAAATCAAATCAAATTGAATGATGTTATGATATGTACTTATGTTACAGGTTTTTAAAAAATGTGCATTATGTTTTTAACATGGACATACAGGCCTTAAAATTATTTATTTTTTCGACTACAATGTTTGTTAAGCTTTCTGGAGGGTTCCAAGTGGATCAGAAATAGACATTTCCTGACATCTAAAGACATCTAAAATTCAATGAACGTACCAAAAGATAAAAGACAAACAAAAGGTTGCTTTCCTTCAAAGACAAAGAAATGAATTGATCAGGATTTTAAGGTGTGAAATGCTGGGTTTCTTTGACAGCACAGTTGGTAAAAATAATTCAAAACTGTAATGGAATGACCACTTCTCTTACACGGAACAGCAACTCAGGATGACAGCAACCAGCTTTAGTATGTGCTGCATTGAAAAGGCAGGAAACAGCCTGGAGAAACTGAACCATCTTGAAATATCATGAGAGACATTGTGAACAGAAACTGCTTTTCAACAGAAAAAAAACATCCAGAACTCCAATTGTTCTGCTGGAAGTAACTTGCCAGTTTGAAATTATCAAGCCTGCAGATGCAAAGGAGTGTTGAACCGCTATCTTCCCTGTTCTTGTTCCAACTGATGAGCTTAGCTAAGAATGCACCCGCCACCCATTCGCTAGTGGAAAGCTTTACAGCTGGGGAGACAATCCTACAATCTCAAAGTCTTGTACAACATCTCAATTTCAGGTCTGTGCAGATTTGCACTGAAGAGGAGAGGCTAAAAATGATATGTGTTTGTAAGTATCATTTCTATCTTCAGTGGTAACTAATCTCTATGTGTGTAAGTGTTAGTGACTATCTTTTCTCAAGTCACTCCCAGAACAAAAGTACAAAATAATGCAACGTTTCCTTTTCAGAAAAAAAGACATTTTGCTGTTGGGCTATTTTGAATGGAATTCTTCATTCAAGGGAAAGAGATAACCACATCCAAATACAAATGCATTGTTCACAGGTGACTTTGGGGAAACACCTTTTAAAGCATCTGTTATAATGTAATAAATATAGAAAAAAAGGAGATACTACAAAAGCTGGCTATAATTAAAGGTGATAAGTCACAAGGGCTGGATCAAATGCATCTGAGGATGCTGAGGGAGATAAGAGTGGAAATTCCGGAGCTACTGACAATAAGTTACTAATCCTGTTTAGATTCTGGGGTAAACACGGTAAGAAGTCTTACAACACCAGGTTAGAGTCCAACCAGTTTATTTGATAGTAATCTTACAAGTTTTCGGAAACAGTGTTCCTTCGTCAGGTGTGTGGAGAACTTTCCACACACCTGATGAAGGAACACCGTTTCCAATAGCTTGTAAGATTATTATCAAATAAACTGGTTGGACTCTAACCTGGTGTTGTAAGGCTTCTTACCGTGTTTACCCCAGTTCAATGCTGGCATCTCCACATCATAGATTCTGGGGTACAGGCGGACTTGGAATTTGGAAATGTTACACTACTGTTCAAAAAAGGACATAAGGAAAGATGGAGCAACAGCTGGCCGATTAGTTTAACATCATTTGGGATAATAGTGAGCGTCTTTTGGTTTTCCACTGTTTGTTTTATAATTGGGTAAGATTAAAATGTATTTAAAGGATTAAAGCTGTTGTCATTAATGCAATGGAAGGCGATGGTTGATTGACACTTTCATGGGGTTGTAAAAGGATATTTTAGCTGCCTCTTTGTTTATTGAATCAGTTTCAGGAGCACTTTGAAGACTTGCCAGACTTGCCAATGGCTGATTGATTCTGCACACAGTAGATTTTGGAAGAATATGAGGGATAAATGGAGATTGCGGATGAACCTAAGGGAGTCAAGCAGGTATAGAAGGAGCATGAGGGTAGAGGGAGCATAGTGGATAAATGGGAATTGGCTGAGGCATGAGGGAGTTGACAGAATGAATGATGAGGCATAGGAGCCAAACAATCATGGAGAGGACTGGGCCGATGCCTGAGAGAAACAATGATGTGGAGATGCCGGCGTTGGACTGGGGTAAACACAGTAAGAAGTCTCACAACACGAGGTTAAAGTTCAACAGGTTTATTTAGTAGCACTAGCTTTTGGAGCACTGCTCCTTCGTCATGTAAGTAGGACTTGTGTTCACAAACAAGGCATATAAAGACACAAGCTCAATTTACAAAATAATCGTTGGAATGAGTCTTTACAGATAATCAAGTCTTAAAGATGCAGACAATGTGTGTGGAGAGGGGGTTAAGCACAGGTTAAAGAGATGTGTATTGTCTCCAGACAGGACAGTTAGTGAGATGTTGCAAGCCCAGGCAAGTCGTGGGGGTTACAGATAGTGTAACATGAATTAAAGATCCCGGTTGAGGCCGTCCTCATGACTATCAGTCTCCGCACAGTGACTCTGCACTGTCATATGTTATGAAGGCCGCCATAGAGAATACTTGCCCAAGATTAGAGGTCGAAAGCCTGTGACCACTGAAGTGTTCCCCAACAGGAAGAGAACACTCTTGTCTTGTGACTGTTGAGTGGTGTTCATTCATCTGTTACTGTAGTACCTGCATGGTCTCCCCAATATACTATACCTTGGGACATCCTTTCCTTCAGTGTATCAAGTAGACAACGTTGGTCAAGTTGCAAGTGTGTGTACAGTGTACCTAGTGGATGGTGTTCTCATGTGAGATGATGGCATCCATGGCGATGATCCGACACATCTTGCAGAGGTTGCTGTGGCAGGGTTATGTGGTGTCATGGTCACTGTTCTCCTGAAGCCTGGGCAGTTTGCAGCGGATAATGGTCATTTTGAGGTTATGCGGTTGTTTGAAGGCAAGAAGTGGGGTGTGGGGATGGCCTTGGCGAGATGTTCATCTTCATCAATGAAATGTTGAAGGCTCCGAAGAAAATGTCATAGCTTCTCCGCTCCAGGGAAGTACTGGACAATGAAGGGTGCGCTGTCCATCATGTCCCATGTTTGTCTTCTGAGGAGGTCAGTGCAGTTTTTCACTGTGGTGCATCGGAAATGTCGATCGATGAGTTGAGGGCATCTTTCAGCGTCTGGAGGTGTCTGTTGCGATCCTCCTCATCTGAGCGGTTCCTGTGTATACAGAGGTCTTGTCCATGGGGGATGGCTTCTTTAATGTGTTTAGGGTGGAAGCTGCAGAAGTGGAGTATCGTGACGTTATCCTTTGGCTTGCAGTACAGTGAGGTGCTGAGGTGACCGTCCTTGATGGACATGCACGTGTCCAAGAATGCAACCGATTCCGGAGAGTAGTCCATGGTGAATCTGATGGTGGGATAGAACTTGTTGATGTCATCATATAGTTGTTTCAGTGATTGTTCACCATGAGTCCAAAGGAAGAAAATGTCATAATTATATCTAGCGTTGATTGAAGGTCCTGTGTGGTGAAGAGGTCTTGTTCGAACTTGTGCATGAAAATGTTAGCATATTGAGGTGCAAATTTGGTCCCCACAACTGTTCCGTGTGTCTGGATGAAGAACTGGTTGTTGAAGATGAAGACATTGTGGCCCAGGATGAAGTGGATGATTGTAAAATTGCAGCTGGAGATTGGCTGCTGTCAGCATTGAGTACTGAGGCAGTTGCAGCAGTGTCATCATCATGGGGGATGCTGGTGTAGAGTGCCGAGCCATTCATTGTGGCGAGGAGTACTCTTAGTTTAACTGCTCCATACGTGCTGAGTTTCTGTAGGAAGTCCTACAGAACTGGAGGAGAAGGAGAAGCACTCCGAAAGCTAGCATTACTAAATAAATCTGTTGGACTTTAAACCTGGTGTTGTGAGACTTCTTACTGACAGAAACAAGGGAGGCCTTCTAACCAGCCCCTTTGACATCCACCTGCCTCTGTTACTGCCTTGACCCTGTCTAGGAAGGTGGCAGACCTAAACTTTTCCTACCCATCTCTAACAGAGATGGAAATACTGTGGGGGTGAGTGGACATGGATTTGTGATCCCAAAGTCAGCAAATGACTTGCGTTTTCCAATGCAGAAGGGACAACTTAGCCCTAAGGGTTAATATTCATGATGTGGAGTTGCCAGCGTTGGACTGGGGTAGGCACAGTAGGTAGTCTCACAGCACCAGGTTAAAGTCCAACATGCTTATTTGGTAGCACAAGCTTTTGGCGCACAACTCCTTCATCTGGTGAGTGCAGGATTTGTTTCACAAACCATTCGTATATAGACACAAACTCAATTACAAGGTAATGGTTGGAATGTGAGTCTTAACAGTTAATAAGGTCTTTACAGGTGCAGACAATGTGAGTGGAGAAAGGGTTAAGCACAGGTTAAAGAGATGTGAATTGTCTCCAGCCAGGACAGTTCGTGAGATTTTGCAAGTCCAGGCAAGTTGTGGGAGTTACAGATGGTGTGACATGAACCCAAGATCTCGGTTGAGGCATTCCTCATGTATGCGAAACTTGGCTATCAGTCTCTGCTCAGCAATCTGCATTGTCATGTGTCTTGAAAGTTGCCTTTGGAGAACGCTTACCTGAAGATTAGAGACTGAATGCCCTTGACTGCTGAAGTGTTCCCTGACAGGAAGGGAACACTTCCTGCCTAGTGATTGTTGAGTGGTGTTAATTCATCCACTGTCATAGCATCTGCATAGTCTTGCCAATGTACTATGCCTCGGGACATCCTTTCCTACAGCGTATCAGATAGACAATGTTGGCTGAGTCACAAGAGTATGTACCATGTACCACCCTGGTGGATGGTGTTCTCATGTGAGATGGTGATGAACATTTCAGCAGGCAAGGGTATTCAGCCTCTAATCATTGGGTAAGCGTTCTCCAAGGTGACCTTCAAGACACACAACAGCGCAGAATCGCTGAGTAGAAACTGATAGCCAAGGTCCGCACACATAAGGACGGCCTCAACCAGGATCTTGGGTTCATGTCACACTATCTGTAACTCCCATGACTTGCCTGAGCTTGCAAAATCTCACTAACTGCCCTGGCTTGAGACAATTCCCACCTTTTTAACCTATGCTTAACCCTCTCTCCTCTTACATTGTCTGTACCTGTAAAGACTTGATTACTTGTTATGACTCACATTCCAACCATTATCTTGCAACTGAGCTTGTGTCTATATATGCCCTATTTATGAAACAAATTCTGCACTCACCTGGTGCTCTAAAAGCTCATGCTATCAAATAAACCTGTTGGACTTTAACCTGGTGTTGTGAGACTACTTATGGTTAATATTCAGATTCTTTGATGAGCAAGAGACACATTTTTCAGTTTGTCCAAGAACAATGGTCTCCATGTGCTATTCCAATATTCTAGAAACTGGAAATAAGAACATAAGAACATAAGAAATAGGAGCAGGAGTAGGCCATCAAGCCCTTCAAGCCTGCCCCACATTCAACAAGATCATGGCTGATCTGAAGTGGATCAGTTCCACTTTCCCGCTTTCTCCCCATAACCCTTAATTCCCTTGTCATATAAACCACGATTAAACTTGAGCCGTTACAAGATCAGCACAGTTTTCAAAAAAAGGCAAAGAATGCAGCCGCAATTTAAACTATATCAATACTACATGCAAAGCTGTGAGTTCTAATATATTGTGCAGTACACTGATTCCACATGCATCACTGCTTTCACTATAATTTGTTTTTAATGTATTTAGTATATCTTTTTCTACTCGGTATGTATTCCAATTAATTGTGGTCACGAAAAGCTACTTGCAAGAGGAAAAACAATCCCCATTCACTTGAAACATTGTAATCTTTGTTATTAATAATCATTTGAAATTTCAAAGTTCACATTATAACCATAATTACAGCAATTATTAATGCCTCACAAATGGTTTGTGTGCCTCATCATACAGGATGTTGACTGTAAAAGTTAACAAACACATTAGCAATCATGACATGATAAAGCCTACTCGGCCTTTTGCCTTAGGCCATTTGTTCTTGTATTCCAAATCCCCAGTGAACTTTTGGAATTCCCATCCCCAGAGGGTTGTGGATGCTCCATTCTTGAATATATTGAAGGCTGAAATTGATGGATTTTTGGTCTTTCAGGGAATCAAGGGATATGAGGAGTGATCAGCAAAATGAATTTGAAAGAAATGGTCTGCCATGATTGTGTTGGATGGTATAACAGATTTGATGGGCCATATGGTCGATTCCTGGTCTACTGGGTGGCATGGTGGCACAGTTGTTAGCACTGCAGCCTCACAGCGTCAGGGACCTGGGTTCGATTCCGGCCTTGGGTGACTGTTTGTGCGGACTTTGTGCATTCTCCCCATGTCTGTGTGGGTTTCCTCTGCGTGTTCTGGTTTCTTCCTGCAATCCAAAGATGTACAGGTTAGGTGGATTGTCTTGGCAAAAATTGCCCCTTAATGTCCCAAGGTGTACAGGTAATGTGGATTGGTAAATATGTGGGGTTACAGAGGTAGGGCAGGGGAAAGGGCTTGGGTAAAATGGGAAATGGGATGCTGGCCTTCATAGCGAAGGGGATTGAATATAAAAGTAGGGAGGTCTTGCTGCAGCTGTATAGAGCATTGGTGAGGCCGCAGCTGGAGTACTGTGTGCAGTTTTGGGCGCCGCACCTGCGCAAAGATATTTTGGCCTTGGAGGGAGTGCAGAGGAGGTTTACTAGGCTGATACCGGAGTTGAGGGGGTTGAGCTATGAGGAGAGGCTGAATAAACTATGCTTGTACTCGTTGGAGTTTAGAAGAATGAGGGGAGATCTCATTGAGACGTATAAGATGATGAATGGGATGGATAGGATAGAGGTGGAGAGACTCTTCCCGCTCAAAAAAGACACTAGGACTAGGGGGCACAGCCTCAAGATAAAGGGGGGGCGTTTTAGAACGGAGTTGAGGAGGAACTTCTTCACTCAAAGGGTGGTGAATCTCTGGTATTCTCTACCCGTTGAAGTGGTGGAGGCTGCCTCGCTAAATATTTTCAAGAAGCGGGTTGATGGGTTTTTGATAAGAGAGGGGATTAAGGGTTATGGGGAGAGGGCCGGAAAGTGGAACTGAGCCACGACAGATCAGCCATGATCTTATTGAATGGCGGGGCAGGCTCGAAGGGCCAGATGGCCTACTCCTGCTCCTATTTCTTATGTTCTTATGTTCTTATGTTCTAAAATGTTCTGCCAGAGAGCCAGAGCAGACTTATGGGCTATATGGCTCATTCTGCACTGTGGGGAATCTATGATTTGTTCCTATTTCTCATTTACTTGTGTTCTTATGTTCCATGAAACAAACATGCATTGTGAACCTGTGTCAGGATCAATTGGTCCTTGAAATATATTACTGTCTTCAGTTGTTTTATGTATTGAAAAACAATTTTGCTCATAAAAGTGAATCTTGATGCTCAGCAGACACCTTTCTGTTAACACTGGAGAATACAATTTTCAGAGAAATTGCAAATCTAGCCTGAATATTTACATAAAATTTTATAGGTCTGTGATATTTTTAGAATTTGCGTTTGTTGAAGTGAATAGGTTATTTGAATTTAAGGGAAAACTAGGTACTGTAAGTATAAGAGTTAAAAGAAGGTTAGAAAGGCAAGGTGATGGAGTGAGAGGAAGTAGGATGGACAAAGACACATGTGGAGCAAAAACACATGAATGACCTGTTAGCATATGGATCAGAAACCCCAAGGTATGATTTGAAATTAGACCAGCTCCAGCTATTTGCTAATTTTTGCATTAGTATGAAGATAAGATATTTTATTCCAGGTGTGATTTTATTGACAAGCTAGAGATTTTTTATCAAAACAAATTTTATTTGACAATACAGTTTAACTATGGTAAATGAATCAACTTAACGTTTAACATTTGAACAATGCTTAAACATGACAAGATAAAATTCTTAACTGCTAATCTAGTTCCAATTCAAGCAATTTTCCTCTTACAGATTTAAAACCCCTCTTCAAAACCAGTTAGCAAACAACACAAGCTTACATGCTTGTATTTGTTAACAATCCTAAAGCTTTTTGAACAGACAGAGAGGGAGAGAGAACTTTCTGGAGAGAGAGAGAAAGATGTCTCTTTTAAATAGTTCCAGTCAGCAACTAGTCTCAATTTTAAAAATGAAGCAAAACACAACACATCTTGCGAGTTTAACTCCTCACATTAATCAGTCAATAGACCTAATCAAAACCCTACTGTGGAATCCCAAGGGAAACCTAAATAAACAAAAATGCATTAACTCTATTTAAAGAAATACATCTCCAGCTAAAATCAATCATCAGCCTGCGTTCTCAACATTTGAGCCACCTGCTTTTTCAGAACTAACTTTCAAACTTATCTTTTACAAGAAAAATGATAAAACTACATTTCTTAAAGGCACAACATCATCACAAGACCAGCTGGGTTGCATGACCTGTTTACGTGCTTTATAGTTCGCATAATTCTACATTATATTTTCACTTAGGACAACATTTTCAGTTTACTCTAGATCAGTAGCATTGAATTTCATCACTTACAGTAAACTTGCAACATAATTATAACACCAACAATGCTTGAATCACTGGTGCCCTCACTTGTTAGAACAAAGAACAGAGCAGCACAGGAACAGGTCCTTCAGCCCACTATGTCTGTGCTGACACATGCCTCTCTAATCTAATATTTTCTTGCCTCTATGTGGTCCATTATCCCTCTATTGCCTGCCTATTCATATATCTATCCAGATGCCTCCTGAATGTTGTCGTAGAATCTGCTTCCACCATTTCCTCCAGCAGGGCATTTCAGGCATTCACCACCCTCTGTGTGAAAAACATACTCCTTAAATCTCTATTAAACTTTCCCCCTCTCACTCTCAACCTGTGCCCCTGAGTATTTGGTCCTTCGACCCTGGGAAAAAGACTCTGACTATCCATTGTTATTCTGATGTTCAGTTCTGCCTAATACTGAAAAAACAGGTACATTTGCGTCAAACTTTTACAGATGTGGGTTTGAGTGCCAATCTCCTTTCCTATTGAAAACTATGACATGGGCATCTAATAGGAGCAACAATAAGCAGCTAATTTCTTAAGGTACCATGACAGGGTGAGCAGGTAATGGAAGAAGTCACTGACTGCTGTCATGTGTCCATCTAAAGGCTTTGATGAATGTGAGAATGTCAAAGATTTATTTACATCTTGTATCTTCTCCACCGTACTGAATCTTTCCGCTTATATTTTATTCCAGGATGTTGGTATTGACGGCAAAACTATATTTGTTTACTGCTCTAATATGGTATTGGTGGTCACTTCTTGGAGGACTGCCGTTCTTCTGGTGATGATGGTACTAATTGTTGTGAGTCTAGCATCAGTATAGTAATGACAGCATATGAAACTGATCATTGTACACCAGGTTGAAACTCCCATCAAAACATCTCGTTATCATAAATGAAACAGACTGGAAAGATTGAATCCTGATCTGTTTTACGTTGCCCAATCTCAATCTGTGTCACAATTGTTCCAATACCAGTGGAGATAATTATAATTGCATGTGTACATGACAAAGACTAAGAGAGAAATTTCAGAACCAACTGGAGTAAAAATATGTATGATGCATAATGCTCCCATAAGTTAAGGAGGATTAGAAATTGATCAATTGAATGAATAAAAAGCTAAAAAAAATCTTATTTTTAGGACATGGAGTATGGACATGGTTGCCCTGAAGGGATTAAGAGTCTATCACATATAGTGGAACTTGAGTAACATGCAAGCCAAATGAGATAGAGGTTGAGAGGTTCTCTTCCCTGAGAATATCAATGACCCAGCTAGTCTATAATTAACCAAAATTTATTGAATTCAATTTCATAACTTACAGTGGGGGTATCTGAACTCACAAAGCTGTGCATCAGCAATCTAGTACAGTAACTGTCAGGATACCATATATAATGCACATGGGTCTTAAATTGCTACACTTGATAAATACAGGCCTTGACCTTTCACTATCAACGTGCATTGTATTTCATTGGAGCTCATGAAGTAATGGTGACCTTTAAAATATAAATTGAGATTTTGTTCTGAAGGGACAGGAGTCAACAAATGAACGCTTCATGCTTATTGAGGCAAAACTAAGTGTTCACAAACAAGAACAGAATGTGACGCCTCACCAGTGAATCCCTCACTGTTCTCACCCAATGTTCACACTGCCCATCAGAGATTCACTGTATAAAGGCAAACACCTGGGAATTTCTTAGGTGTTTCTCATCTCTGAAGTGAAAGAAAAGAGTTTTGCAGCTATTTTCTGAGGATATTGATTTATAGTGCTTTTATATTGAAGTATTTTCACAAATGAAATTCCTTGATCATTTGCTCATTTCCTAAGTTATATCCACCAAAATCCCATTGACATTTCTCCACCCACATGCAAAAGATCACAGATTGTGAATTTCCTGTATGTGCATCAGTTCCTTATTTGGAGGCAGCAGGACTTGAGGTCATTATTTTTGGTGCATTATTGCAATTTTTTTTGTATTACTGAGGTCTGCATGATACTTTCTATCTTTCCTAATACTTTTTAAATAAGGTATTAGAATCTGTAGCCTTAAAAACAGGAACATTTTTACAATTGTATTTTCTGGAACACACTATGCTTAATGTGCATAAACTATGTTTTGATGGCTTTAAACTTTAATTTTCATAAATCAGCAAGGTAAAAAAGATGGCATGTATTTCACAATTTCCACATCACGCACAACTATTTACGTTGATTTCCTCATGTCTTACGTTGAAACAATTTATCCACCCCACCCCTGATCTATTTCCTAATAAAGATAACCGAACACACAGGTAGTGTTTCAGATTAACCCTGAAGTGAATGTCCGTAGAAGAGCTCACTGTTTGCATGCAGACTATTCTTGCCTGGCTGCAGTAAATTTTGTGAACCACCTCCCTCCCCGTCAAACCCCCATCTCAGTGCCCTCCCCCCCCACCCCCACCCCCACCCCACCCCACCTTCACTTCTCTGTCCTGTATTAGCATGTAACATTTTTGATTAATAATTAATCTAAATTTAATGAATCTGACAGTATTCATCTGGCTATGATTTATGTCCTGTTTCCTTTTTCGGAGAATCTCCTACACACTCTGCATTAAGGGGCTGATTAATACATTTTAAAGTGAGTGCATGGCTACTTAGACAATAATTTGGGGGATTTACAGCAGTCAACCATGATGTTGTTTATTTTTCACAAATGGGGTGTGGGACTGTTAAATGTATCTAAATATGGGCATGAAACGAACAATTGTGTATCGGCAGCCTGTTTTACACACTAAATGAATGGGAAAAAACAGGCAAGGTGTAATCTGGCCAAATGCTACCAGTCATCTCTTGTTACAGCTTAGGCTAATTTCAATGCCACAACATCAAATTAATTTATTTATGGCTGGGATCCCACATTTCCTTGTCATAGTATCATAGAATCCCTACATTACAGAAAGAGGCCATTCAGTCCATCAAGCCTGCACTGTCAACAATCCCACAACATGCCATAACCTCACGTATTTACCCTGCTAATCCCCCTGACATGAAGGAACAATTAAGCATGGCCAATCAACCTAACCTGCACATCTTTGAAGTGTGGGAGGAAACCGGAGCACCTGGAGGAAACCCATGCAGACACAAGGAAAATGTGCAAATTCGACCTGGACAGATACCTGAGGCAGGAATTGAACCCAGGTCCCTGGCACTGTGAGATGGCAGTGCTAACCACTGTGTCATCATGCCAAATATTGAATGGAACTCGTTCTGCTATCTTAAAAAAAGTCACCTCAATAAGTAAAATAAGGTTGCCTACTATCATCAATGTGCAGTTATGAAATGACTCCTAAGGACAACTGTTTCAAAAACACATGTTAGCTATGAAACAAAAATTCAAAAGCATTTGTTCAGAAAAGGGATGTGTGGACAGAACTTGGCATCTTTCTGTTTTGGTTCAAAACGTTACAGGATGGTTTTCTCAAGAGGATTACAAAAGATATATTTATATTCAATGAGTGTTCCACAAGTGTAAATGAGATTCTTTCACTTGCTGGTCTTCTTTCAGAACAAAGTCAATCAACTGAGAAGGACCTTACTGCGAAGCTAAACAAAGAACCCAGGTGGGAGAAAGGCTGCTTGAACGGCCAATACCTAAAGAAGCATAATTAATCTGTTTTGGAGCAGCTACCTTTGGGTTTCATACTATAAGAAAGGCTGGAAGCTGTCTAAAGAACAAACCAAAGTGAGCATCATGAAAGGGAAACCTTAAAACGAACTGCTTTTGAAGAGGGAGAGACTGAGGAAGGTTTCCAAAAAACAGCTATCCAACTGCTGTACTAAATTAGGCTATTAAGAGCAACCATCTGTAGTACTATAAAAGTGAAGAAAGGAGCCTTCGTTCACCCTCAGGACATGTTCTGCTTGTTGAGTCCACTTGCAAAGGTAAGCTCCAACTCTTCAACTACAGAAGCCATCACAGCTGCTAAACCAAATCTCAAGTCTCAAGCCCTTTACTTGGGAAAGAATAATATCGAACAATACTCACAGAAACTGATTTGAAGTCTCATCTTAAAATATCCTTTTATCTGTATTTAAATTTTTATATCCGTATTTTAATTAATAGCTTTACCATCTTTTCCTTAAATCTTTTACATTAATTAAATCATGAGATGTGGACATCACAGACTAGACCAGCATGGATTGCTCTGTCCTAATTGCATTTGAGGATGGTGGTGAGTTGCCTTCTTGAACTGCCACAATCCTTGTGTTGTATGAACAATCTCAGTGTTGCTAGAAAGGGAGTTCCAGGATTTTCACACAGTGATAATGAAGAAATGAATAAATATTGCCAAATCAGGATGGTGTGTGGCTTGGAGGGGAACTTCCAGATAGTGGTGTTCCCATGTATCTGCTGCTCTTGTTGTTCTGGATTGCAGAGGTCACAATTTGGAAAATGGTGTCAATGGAACCTTGGTGAGTTTCTGCAGTGTATCTTGTAGTTGGTACACACTGCAACTGTATGTTGATGATGAAGCAAATGAATGTTTAGAGTGATGAATGGAATGCCAATCAAGGGGGCTGCTTTGTCTTGGATGGTGGTAAACTTCTTGAGTGTTGTTGGAACTGCACCCATTCGGGCAAGTGGAGAGTATTTCATCACTCTCCTGACTTATGCCTTGCAGATGGTGGACAGGTTTTGAGAAGTCAGGGGATGATTTACTCACTACAGCATTCCCAGCCTTTGAGATACTTTGGGTCCAGCAAGTTTAATTGCTGGTCCAGTTGAGTTTCTGGTAACACCCAGAATGTTGATGATGGGAGTTTCAGCAATGGTAATGCCAATGAGTGTCAAGGTGAGGTGATCAGGTTCCCTTGTGTTGGAGATGATTATAGAACCATAGAAACATAGAAAATAGAAGCAGGGGCAGACCATTTGACCCTTCAAGCCTGTTCCACCTTTCATTTGATCTGGCTGATTATCAGATTCAATATCCTGATCCCACCTTCCCCTATCCATTATTCAATGTTCATTACCTGACACTCATGTGTTGTGAATGTCACTTGTAATTTACTGACCCAAGCCTGGATATTGTCCAACTTTGCTGTGTATGGACAGAATCCGCTTCAGTATTGAAGGGTCGCGAATGATGCTGAACATGATGCTGAGGCGTTGGAGAGGGTGCAGAGGAGGTTTACTAGGATGTTGCCTGGTATGGTGGGGAGGTCCTATGAGGAGAGACTGAGGGATTTAGGGTTGTTTTCGTTGGAAAGAAGGCGGCTAAGAGGGGATCTTATTGAAACATATAAGATGATTAGAGGTTTAGATAGGGTGGATAGTGATAGCCTTTTTCCTCGGATGGAGAAAGCTAGCACGAGGGGGCATGGCTTTAAATTAAGGGGGGGTAGCTACAGGACGGATGTCAGGGGTAGGTTCTTTACCCAGCGGGTGGTGAGGGATTGGAATGCCCTGCCTGCTGCAGTTGTAAATGCGTCTAGTTTGGGGGCGTTTAAGAGATCTCTGGATAGGTTTATGGACGAAAAGGGATTGGTATAGGCTAGTGGGTCATTGTTTTTGTAACTGGTCGGCGCAACATCGTGGGCCGAAGGGCCTGTTCTGCGCTGTAATGTTCTATGTTCTATGTTCTATGTTTATGCAATCATCAATGAAAATCTCCACTTCTGGCTTTGTGATGGAGGGAATGTCATTGATGAAGCAGCTGAAGAAGGTAGGGCCTAGGACACTATTCTGAGGAAGTCCTGCAGAAATGTCCTGAAGCTGAAATAATTAACTTCCAACAACCACAAACTATCTTCCTTTGTGCTCGGTATGATTCCAACCAGTGGAGAGTTTCCCCGATTCCCATTGACTTCAGTTTTTCTTGGGCTCCTCGATGCCACACTCGGTCAAATGTGGCCTTGATTTCCAGGGCAATCATTCTCAACTCACCTCTTGAATTTAGCCCTTTGGACCAAGGTTGTAATGAGGTCAGGAGCTGACTGACCATGGTGGGACACAAACTCTGCACCAGTGACAGGTTATCGTTGAGAAAGCACTGCTCAATAGTACTGCC
The DNA here is from genome assembly GCF_965287045.1 of Carcharhinus amblyrhynchos. Classification (NCBI taxonomy): domain Eukaryota; kingdom Metazoa; phylum Chordata; class Chondrichthyes; order Carcharhiniformes; family Carcharhinidae; genus Carcharhinus; species Carcharhinus amblyrhynchos. Next base: position 92,357,712 of record NC_137324.1, on the reverse strand, counting down.
AATAACACCTTTCAAAACTTTGCTGCTAATCCAGAGTAGACTAGGTGGTAATTGGCTGGTTGGCTTTGTTCTGCTGTTTATGGACAGGATATACTTGGGCAGTGTTATCTTTGTCAGGCAGATGCCAATTTGTTAGCTGTACTTGAACAGCTTGGGACAGGACAAGTTCTGGAGTATAAATCTTCGGTGCTACTGTTGGAATGTTATTAGAGTTCATAGCCTTTGCAGTATCCAGTTCTTGATAACATGTGGCTTGATATCATCAAATGAGTTGGGTGAAGACTACTTGGAACCTCAGAAGGAAGCTGAGACTAATTTGAATTTCAGTAGTAATTTTCGTAATAAACAAGCATTTTGGAGAGATAGTCTGCCCCCCACGACGTGTTTTGCAATGGTGGAGGGAGCCAATCATTGGCCAGCGTTGTGTTCTTCCAGCTCCACAGCTGTCAACGGAGTTTCCTATTGTTCTCACCGTCCGCCACTCGGGAAGCCACAGCACGGGAGGATTGCCATCAGCGAGACTGGAAGATTGCGCTGGCAAGAACAGCTGAAATACCCTGCTCTTTGTCTTATTAAAGACTAAAGCTTATCTGCTAGTTTACTCCTAAATTGAGGGACTCCTAAATTGAAAGAGGGCTATATGCACAGTCAGCAATTTGTAGCTCACGGATCACTTTAAAAAGACATCTTTTATGTGGTTTTAATACCTACCAACTTCAGTTTGGTCCAGAAATTATATCCTGCTTATTACTTCCAATGCTTGTTTCTCTCATTTCCCTTTATTCTTCTGGATTTGTGTGATGCAATGAATGTTCAAAGTCTGTTTTCGCTTTGATGAGGATATGCAGTAATTGGTCACTTAAAATTTTTGCAAGATGAAGAAAAATCCATCCTATTAATTTTACTGACCTTCAGAATAAATCTTTTCAAAGACTTACTAACAGGCCGCAAATTGCACCATGCTGTCCATGTGATGCTCTGCAAGAGATTATTGTTGTAAATTTAAACCAGACCTTTGATTTTAAAATAGATCTTTTAACAGGGATATGAAATAGAGCACATTTTCTCTTCAACAAAGGCTCAACATGAGTCTTAGAGCTCAATGTCAAATCCATCTGAATTTTAGACAATGTTTTCTCAAATACTTCATCATGCAACTGATTAAAATCAGTCTAGAATGTATTAATCATAATCAGCACATTTATATCTTCATCAATTGACTCCACAGGAGCAGCTAGGTCATTGTATCATAATTACAATTTTCCAATGGATGATATCCCTTCTGACACTCTTTTGTTGATATTCTCATATAGTTCCCTGAATGTCAAGAAAATCTATGCAAGTATTGAAATGGACTTCATCATGTACAAAATATATAATGTATCAGTCTCTTGTTTCTTAGTGTTTCCGCACATTTTCTGATACTCATCCATTTATTTACTGCCTCTGAATTTGCAATACTCTGAACTCTTGTCGTTTCATCCTTTCTCACTTTCTGCCTTCCATTCTATCATGTCACATTTGTCCCCTCAGAAACAGACATTCCTTGATTCTGACAAAGGGTATAATTCAGAAACATGAATCTGTCTTTTCTCCTGGCAGAGACAGACGTACCTGCTGCATACATCCAAAAGATTCTATTCTTATTTGAAATTTGCTGCTGCTGCAATTTTCCCCTTTCTATCTTCCTTTGTCTCTTGGCAAACATTCCTCTTCTTTTAATTCTTATGGATTTTCAGGTTTCAACCATTTGGAGAATATACCCTTATCCGGTGATCAAAGTGGACTTAGCTGTGCTATCTGACACTTCATTGCTATATTCCAATTATTTTTTTCTTAAAGAAAATCATGTATGATATTTGTATAGCTTTGACTCACTACGTTATTATCTGGTATTTAAATCAACCCAGCTTTTGAATGTAAAGGACTTAATCTTCCTGGTGACCTTTCTAAGGAAATGACATGAAGGAAGTTTAATTTGTGCAACAAGGGGGCTTGTAGGCTGAGCAGCCAAGCTTTTGGGTGAAAAGGGGATTTTATCACTAATCTAGGTAAGTCTACCATTATTATAATTATGAAATATGATAAATTATCTTATTAAGATCATAAGATTGGGAGCAAGATTGGCTCTTTCAGTCCATTGAGCCCCACTCCATCATTCAATAAGATTTTGCTGATTTGATTGTGGCCTTAACTTAGATGATTGATTAAAAAAAGCTCAGTGACTATGTACAACAAAACAGAAGATTGCTGGAAAATCTCAGGTCTGACAATGTTTGTGGAATGAGAGTAGAGCCAACTTTTCGAGCCTAGATGATTCTTTGTCAGAGCCTTCTGTTATTCTTTTTTTGTTTCAGATTCCAGCATCCACAGTATTTGTGTTTTTCTAAGTGAATGTGTACACTCGTGCCAGGCTCACTGTGCGTGCTTTGCTTAGAGATATATAAAAGTATATTTTTCAGTAGCATTGAAAAATGGCTGTGATGTGGGATATGTTCTTTTGTGCCATATGTTCTGAGGTGTTCGTGGCTGCTTGCTGGTTTGTTTCTGTAAACTAATGAATGAAAATCAAGTTCTAATTGATTTTCCATACAGTGGGATGATTTTGCAAATACACACTCCTGGTGGGGAGGCTGACCCATCTGAAACACACATTGGGAAATGATGGAGTGTGTGCCCATGTTCCCTGCTGTGTGCTGTTGACAGACAAGGCTCCCCGACACAGGTGTGTTTTTATAATATTGTACTGCAGGTGAACAGTGTTTTAATTTTACATTAAATGTTTTACTGCTTATGAAAATCTAAACCTTTCTTGATAGGGTTGATTTTTTTTCCCACTTCTGATACTCAAGTGGATGTTACTGATCATGCTAAACACTTTTCCAAAATAGATAAAATGTGGTAATATAGTACATGGGAAGAATTAGTTTGAATATTAAACCTGTAACAGTTACAGTTCAAAAGCGATTTATTGGCTGTGAAATAACTTGGGGATTCCTGAGGCAAGATAAGCTCGATATAAATGCATGTTCTTTATTTTTCTGATTTACTTCAGGTGGCCAAAAATCTTTTGTTTATAAGCAGACAGACAATGAGTGTGGACTCGAAGAAATCGACTCAGAGGGGTTTTGCCGCTGGAGCAAAGGGTCGACTGGGGTCCCGAGGAAGGTTGACTCCGAGGTCAATGCATGAGAGAGGGAGAGAGTAATGAGAATGGTGCTCCTACATCCAGTCTTCCGTGGCTCTTATGTGAAGGAGGCGCAATGCAGAGTCAGGAGGTCCAGGTGCTGGAGGCAACACTACTGTAGCAGCAAGATCATCAGCAAACGGGCCAGCCTCCAGCTGGACAAGTCACGGAAGAACAGGTGGAATAACAACATGTTGCCGTGCCAACAAGGCCCTATCTGTGGCAGAGGGTCTACCAGACTCGCCTAAACCACATGCAGATGTTTGAGTCACAGTGTCAACAAAAGCTGTGGCTCTCATGAAAAGCTGTCACTGTTCTATATCATGATGTGGAGATGCTGGCATTGGACTCATCTGACAAAGAGGCAAACCCCGAAAGCTTGTGGGTTTACTATCAAATAAACTTGTTGGACTTTAACCTGGTGTTGTGAGACTTCTTACACTGTTCTATATGCCAGACTGCAGGATGAGCTGCAACCATCGGCCTTGGTGGACACCCAAGGCTCTTCACCCCGAAGATCGCCCTGACACTGAACTTTCACTCTCTTCCCAGGTCTCTACTGGGGACATGGACAGGGTCGCCCAGCTCACCATGCATGAAAGAGATGACCAATATATTGTTTAAGAGGGCTAATGGCAGTGTGTGCTACCAACCTGACCATGACAGTCAAAAGTTAAAGGGCATCGGCTTTGTAGTCTTCACAAGATTCTGTCAGATACAAGATACCACTGATTGCACCTATGTGGCTGTCAAGGCTCCCGGACACCAGTCAGTAATCTTTATTAACTGGAAATGTTTTGCATGATCAACATCTGTCACTACCATATTCTATAGCTACGTCTAGTTCCCCAGGGGCAAACAAAATGCCCACGCACTTCAACAATCCCAGTTTTGACAACTTATCCAGCCCCCAGCTTGCCTTAGGTTTGGATCTTCAGGGACTTATTGAAGAAACCTTCACACTGTAGCAGAGGTAGGTTACAATATTTGCCACAAGTGTGCCCAAGCAACTATTAAGTAGGCCTGTTAAAGGTGGGATTTGAGTGCCGAGACTGATTTTGATGATGTCTTGCAGTATGCCCCCATGGGGATATTGCGCATAATCTAGCACTGCAGGGTAGGTGAGGGCTTCAATAGATCAGGAGTACATGCTTGATTGCCTCTTCTGCTCCAATGGGAAGGACATGGAGGAGAGGACTGAGCAGGAAGCGCAGGCTAAGGAACTCCTTGCACTGGAGACTCAGGACAACCTCATACACCTGCTCCCTTCAATCATTATATATCCTTTCAATTCTTATGTATTAAAATCTCACCCTCACGTTGTCTAGATATTGTCATCTTCATTTCACTCTTCGTTGCCTATTGCCCAATTTCATAGGTGCTCTGACACAGCCGAGGAGCTGACCAAACTTAGTCTGACCTTACTTTAGGAAGAAATAGTGTGGGTGATGTCTGACGATGCAGCAATAAAGGCATAAATGATAAATGTGACAAACATATACTAAACAATTCTATCAGATCTTAAACATGTGCAAAGTTTAAACAAATGAGCTCATGTTCCTTATAAATGTGCCTACAAGTGCTTCTATGAGGTACAAGCCCTCAGCTTGTAGTTGGACTGGAGGCAGGCTAGTGTTCAGGCTGTCTGAGATGATTTTGGCAGCTGTCCTCTCGATGTTGAAGCCTTGAGATTCCAGCACTTTGAGGTGAAGGACCCTCTTCTATTATTGCGGCTATGGGAGGTCTTGGGGACGAATGACAGAAGGGGACAGGGACTGTTGTCCACACTCAGAGCACCCCAAAAGAAGCTCCCACTCTTTTGAGTTAACCAAGTTTTAAATAAATTGAGGACAAACTCAAAGGGGCCGACTCTTAAAGGGGAATTGCCTGTAACAAAAACAAATCACAAATGAAACTTAACACATTGAACCAAAATGTGATCAAAAGGGTTGATAATGCACCCCAGAAGATCCCTCCAGTTCAGTAAAGCCTCTGGGGGAAAAGAACCACTTTCTTTCTGAAGTGCCCTTAGATCAGGAACATGGTGTTGAAGTGCAAAAAAACTGTAATAGAAGATTTCTTAAAAAGTGAAAAGGGTTTAGAGACAATAACTATAACTCCCTATGCAAGTTTATTTATTAGTGTCACAAGTAGACTTACATTAACACTGCCATGAAGTTACTGTGAAAACTCCAGTCGTCACACTCTGGCGTCTGTTCGGATGCACCGAGGGAGAATTTAGCATGGCTAATTCACCTAACCTGGACTCTGGGAGGAAACTGGAGTACTCAGAGGAAACCCACGCAAACATGGGGAGAATGTGCAGACTCCACATAGACAGTGAGCCAAGCTGCGAATCAAACCTGGGTCCCTGGCACTGTGAGGCAGCAGAGCTAACCACTGTGCAGTCCTGGTCCACAGACTCCACAAGGCCACAAAAAAGGGCAGGTTTCTTGGGAGTTTGTGAACTGGTGCAATCAGTGATTGTATGGTACTGCTGCATGCAACACTTCAGTAGGGGGAAAGATTGCCTGCCTATTTACTGATGATGTGGAGAACGGGTGATGTGAAAGCCTCTGCTGGCAGCAAAAGTCTACTGCACCTAGTATTCCTAGGTATCCTTGCATCAAACTTGGTCTAAGTCTGCTAAACTTCTGAGATTATACATGCATAATTTTAAAAAATACACTTATTTCAGCACCTGCTCCCAAAACTTGGATACCCTGAATGCAGCTGATGATTGTCAGAGTTAAGCTTATAATTAAGTCTACATGTACCCAACGTGCTTTCCTCAAAGAGCCACCATCAAAAGAGAAGCATCCTGCTCCACCTGGGGCACCAGGGGCCTGGGTTCCACCTGGTTTGAGCTTTCCAATAGTCTTTGCCTTTCCTGAACCCACCTGAGAATCATGTGGTGACCCAAAATTTGAAACTCTTTCACCAGTAAGCTACCAGCACAGCAATCATCCGTACTTTGTCATTTCAATTTCATTCGGACCTGAGGACTAATATTGTGTGCGCCACATGTCCAAAGAGCATTCCCAAAATAGCTCATCAGTTATGTCACAAAAATATGCTTGTGATAGTCCAAATTCTGAAAAGAAAGTTCATATTCTCTATTCCAATGGACACTAGCAGCCTTAAAGACGGCTGCCAAAAGCGAATTTTTCAATTGTGATGTGGTCAAACATTCAAAAAGCTTTAAGTAATGATGACAGACATACTCAGACATGAAAAGACTTCTAAAATTCAATACACCCTCAGACAGACAATGTCTTTCCCTGGAAATGTGAAAACATTGATCCTTTTTGAACATTGCAAGTAGACTTGGGGATTACTAGATGGATTTACCACTTACCTGATTTGGAAAATGACTTGGCATTTTGTCCAGATCATCTGATAGCCGTCATTTTGAGTTTTTTAAAGATTTTGAACAGTGTTAAGAGTGGCTGCGAAGGTACAAAACCCCTGGAAAAACTCTAAGCAACAACTTCAGAAAGGGATCTTGGTCAAGGAAAAGTAAGAAGAAGGTTTCTAAGAATTCAGCTGCTGTTTTTGATGCAAAAGTCCAGGCAATCTGCAAGTCCCATAACCACAAAAATAATGAGGAACAGGAAACTTCCTCTTTCTCCCAAATACCTACGGAGTCCATCTGAGAAATGGAAATACAGACTGCAGAAACTATTGCAGATACTAGCAAACATCGGAAAGAAAGTGGTTCTTCCTTCCAGAGACTATACTGACCTTTGCGCCCCAAGGGGGATCCCCTGAATGCGTTTATAGTTGACCAAACCTGTTGTAAATCTCGACGATGGAATATCTTGTCAGCGAGATATGACTATTGAGTGAGGGGTGAATAATTTGGCAAGGAGATATATTTAAATGCAGATTAGCTATTTGGCCATGTTCAATTGCCCCTCAGTGTCAGGGAGATTAGTGGAGTAAATGCGTGAGATTACAGAGATAGGGCCTTGTCAGTGCAGTTTCGATGGTCCGAGTGGTCTCTTTCTGCAGTGTAAAGATTATATATGATTATATGTATATATGATTACTGTATATGAAATTTAGCCCAGAGTTGTCATGCTGTTAACCCATCAGGGCCAATGAATGGGGGCAGGACTGGCCACCTGGTGCCTTGAAGAACTGTGCCACTGTGCCACTCTAAATTTCTTGTGTTTTGTTTAATAATTACCAAATGATGCATTTTCAGCAATTTGATTTAATGTCAAATTAGCACATGTGGTCTGTCTTATCAAAAAAAATCATCTACTTGTCATGAGCAGGCTTACATTAACACTGCAATGAAGTTATTGTGAAAAGTAACACTCCAACGCCCATTCAGGTACACTGAGGGAGAATTTAGCATGGCCAATGCACACCTTTGGGAAGAAACCAGAGCATCCAGATGAAACCCACACATATGGGGATAACGTGCAGGCTCCACACAGACAGTGACCCAAGCCAGGAATTGAACTAGGGTCCCTGGTGCTGTGAAGCAGCAGTGCTAACCACTGCACCACCATGCCGCCTCATAATTGAACTTCAGCAAATAGACAATGTGAAACCTACTCAGAAATTGCTAATAGATATAAAAACAGGAAAGGCTGTCAAAAGCCCAGTCTAGCAGTTTTGGTAAAGAGAGAAGCAGAGCTAACATTTCAAGCAGGAAAAGACTCTGATGTCCAACACGAGTTCTTAAGATAAGCCTTCTCAGACTCCAAATGTTAACTCGTTTCTCTTTCCACAGATGTGACCATGCCTGCTGGGATTTTCCAACACTCTCCATTTGTGTTTCAGAACCCACAGCATTTTACTTTTATTCTAATCAGTTTTTCACTATTTCCTCCAATCTTTTCATATGTTCTCAGTTTTGATTATCAGCCTTCAATTTGTATTTAGCAGTTTCTGGGAATAGCGCTGAAGTAACCAGCCTCAAGGTGGTGACCCACTAGTTTTTAAACTTAATATATAAACCATAGACACCAATTCTGGTGATTCTGCAGAAAACCTAGTTACCATTCTAGTGATGTGTTCCTATCATTGACATCAATATTTTTGTAATATGTTGGTGAGAAAATAATCTTCCACATAAATGGAATCTAACTCCCTTTTATCTCGCTTGGCCATACTTCTGATTTTGAAGAAAACATGTATCATATCAGTGGCACTGTTTGTTTTTTAGAGTTCTCATTTTCTCTGCTTTGTACAGAATGCTTCCAGTCATAGTTGGACCATTACAGATAAAAGCAGTAATGTTATCCTCCATGATATCCAGCAACTATAAAGAAACAAGGGAAAGACTAACAAAGCTAACATGCAAGTCTATCTGTTAATGAAACAATTATAGTCATAGTACTTCAAAACTAAATTCATAATGGAGCAGATTTCCCTCTTTTGCTCGTGAGTAAAAATAATTGTCCAGACAAAACACTTACGGAAAAGTTTGATGGGGAAGATCATTCTACAAAACTATATTTGATGCTAACTGAAAATTAATGTTAATTCTGGGTTCTAGGGAAATTATTACCAGATCAGTGGACCTGCGATGGCATGTTGTATGATCTGGACGATCTTGGAGACAGACTGGACTGGAGAAGCAGGATGGACCTGAAGCCAGGATCTTTGTATAACAACCAGATTGTGGGTTTCAATGAGTCCAAATGTTGCTGATAACTGAAGGCCATTATGCAATGTGGTTAGCGTGGACAAAGAAGGAAGAAGTGTTCCACACTGTTGTATTCAATCTGCAATGCAGACTCGAATGTGGTCAGTTTGACCTTTGAAGGTAATGCAAAATATGCAGTATTAGCTTTGTCGCATGTTAAACACCTTTCCTGATTTTTGTTTTTATAGAGTTCAGTGGAAGGATAAATCAGGAGAAGAGTTTCATGGGCTCAATAACAAGATCACCAGATGAACTGTTGCTCAGTTTATTGTTTTATATGTATGAAAATGAAAATTACAAGATTACAAGATCAGGCAACTGACCTGAAATTAACCATTGCACATCATCGCCCAAGGGTCAAAATTACCTCCAAAATGCTTGAAGGTGGTCCATTGGAAACAATATTTATTCAAAGACCTGCTTTCTTTAAAGGGATATTTCATTTACAGAATTTCCCCTTTCCACAATTCAGAATTTTGCTACTGCATATCATAGTCATTTGATTATTGCTGATTCTCGTCCATTAAAAACTGAGGCACATTAATGTACTAGATTTTATCCAATAGTTCTTTAAAAAATGTTAAAGATCTTACATCACCCTACTGCTAATAGGTGTAATGGAATTGCTTTTGAACTATTTTAAATAAGAAATTTAGTAAAAATTGAGACATTTCTAGAGGGACTGAGATAGTTAAAAATTATTCAGTCATGTAAGTGCTCATAATGCACTAAAATCAGTTTGAGAGAAACTACTTCTGAGAGTATTCTTTCCCTGGAACTAAAAGAAACAAATTTCGAAGACGTTCAATATTTTTAAAATTTTTATGCTAAAAACTGTAAGAAAATGGGCATAAATAATATAACACATGCCATGATTTATTATTTATACTGATCTTTTCAACTGAAAAATGCCAACCTTGTCAGATTAGTGAAGTGCCACACAGATGCTGCAATGTAGGGTCTCCGAGGGTTAACCTTCAAAAGATGCAACTAATTAGAAAGATTTGCTTTTTGTTTCATGTAAATTATATATGACACATGATTAAAGATTTTCTTGGTAATTAGTAGTCAATTCTGGATTTCTTTTATATGCTGTGAAGACTGCTGGAAGGAATTACACCAAAAGCAATCTGTTAGGGTCATGCGATGTTGTTTTCCATCTGTCTTCTGATGAGATGCCATAACAATCAAGTGTTTGATGAAGCTGTAATTTTTGTGCCTTTAAATAAATATGTACATACATGTTAAAAAATTAAAGTCGCTAAAGGTGAAAACAATAAAAGTTCACTTGGTCATACAGCAATTCAGTGTTAAGTTTATTGTCCATTTTTCACAAGTTCGTTTATACTGTGTCAGTTGAAGTCAATATGACTCCTGCAATAAATCTGATGAAGGATATCAATACCACTAAAAAACAGTAAATTTATTTATGCCTTTTTTTTAAAGTGTTACCTAAATCTGATTGCACCCATCCAAAATTGGCATGAATATTAATCATTTGTCAACTACAAAAGTCTTCAAGTGATAATTTCATTTGTTCTGTTGCTGATTGAGACAAGGGTTGTCAGTTTGCCATTTATTTCCTCAAGATGCATAGCTGATGATCTAAGACGTTACTGACAGACCAGGATTAATATCTGACCTATGAGAGCTCTGGATGAAAATGAACAAGTTGGCCTCAGTTCAGAAATTCAAGTAGATTGATATAAACTGACATGGATGTATTGAACTTGAAGCTGGGTTTAAAACAAATGACTTAAATCAGTAATCAGGACAAAAAGTAGACTGAAAAACTTAGACATGAACAATTGAGATCGCCTCAGGCATTTTCAAACTCAGCTAATTTACATCTACTTGTTTTAAATTCTTATAAATGGCTAAGGAGATTGCAATGGAAGCAAATAAGCAAATTCAGATATTGCTCTGTGTGTGTGTGTGTGTGTGTGTGTGTGTGTGTGTGTGTGTGTGTGTGTGTGTGTGTGTGTGTGTGTGTGTGTGTCAGTCACACCAGGAGGGAGAATAAACAACATGGGTTGCTTAGAAAAAGGAAATAAGAATGACCATTTCGGCATTTGTATTAATTTACCAAATTAACAAAATGCCTTGGTTCAGAAATATCTTCTCTTTCTGTGCCTGGGGGTACATATTTCACAGCCCAGTGAGAGCACTCTAATGTAATGGGTAAGCTATCACCTGAATAAACTTACATGTGGTGGGAAGGCCAGTTTGGAAAGGTCAGGAAGCTGTTTATTTTAACAGAGGGTTTTGCAGTGGTTGTTTAGATCAGCCATGACATCAGAATCCTGCTTCCACATTCCCCAGTTAATCACAGAGGCAGGAGGAATGATGCAGGAAATTTTGTCAACGGAAGGGGTCAAAATGACTGAACTATAAATTCACTCCTGTGGCTTCAACAACCGTGGGGCCCTCCAGTGATAGATGCCTTGATGGCCTCTGGCCACGTGTGCCCACACATGAAGGAAATCTTGTTCCAGGAGACTGCAGATGTCAGCTATGATCGACCAAGAAAGCTGGAGCCTCCTGAGGCATTGGTGCTCACATATGCTGAGACGGCTGATCCTATACTTGTATTCCCTATTTTGTGAGTCTTGACTCTTAACAGCTGGATTCCTGTGCCCATTCCCTATGCCCTGTGGAGCAAAATATAGCTAAAGAGCTGACAAACAGCTATTATTGCTGTTGGTGTTGCTGCATGTGCAGCTGAAGTTGTTGTGTTCGGTTCCTTATCAGGAGTACAAAGTAGGACTATATTGGCTACTCCTTTGCCACAATGAAATCCAACAGCAGTGAAGAGCAGTTCAAGGTGAGTGAAGTACAAGACAGGTGAACAATCTTCCACAAAACTGGAAATTACCTGTTAAGCAGTGTGAGCATGTTTTCAAGTGCTGTGAGCACCAGGCTTTTGTCTAGGCAGGACTGCAGCTTTTCAGCTTCGCTCTTCGAAGGCTTCCCAATCTGTCAGTTTCACTGAAGAAAGTGCTTGCCGCTGAACCATGGTGAGATGCAGAGAATGTGGAACATGCATTTGCTAACAATTAAAGCAATAACTCAAGAGTCATTTCCAAGTGAATTAACTGTTTGCATATTATATATAACTATATACAACATATAATAATTGATTAAATGGCAGGCTCCAAGGGCTGAATGGCATATTCCTGCTCTTAATCTGTATGGTTATATACTGAATGTGGACAGCTACATATCTGACTGAGCCAAATCCAAGAATGAGCAAGACCATATCAGCCCCTTGACCCTATACAGTTTCTCAGGCATTTAACAGCCTCTGGTTGTTAAAATATTAATTTAAGTTTTATTAATAACCTTCTAGTTGTTAAAATTTTGTTTTTAATTTTTTGGGTAAAATTATAGTGGAATTGAAGACAGAGTTTCGGTTATGAGGTACTTCAAAATATTCTGTCCATCAAACACTGACTGCCTCCCTGACCGAGAAGCATTCCACTCCATCTCCATTCGCAGCAGAAATTGTTCCTTCAGTGCTTGTTTCATAGATGAAGGCTGGAATTTTCCAGCCGTTCACACTAAGGAGATTTTCCCATCCGGCTGCAGCGAATAGAGATTTGACTAGTCACTAAATTCTCTCACTTCACTGCAGCAAGAGTGTGGTGTAAATGGGTAGTAAGATCGTGCCCGAAAAGTTCCAGGTCATTTAAATTCCTTCTCCAAAGCATATTGGAAAATGGGCCTTTTATTGAAAATCCGGGAAACCAAACTCCTCTTCAAAGTCGGTACCAGAAAACATTCCTCTTTGCCTAACCTTGATAAAGATCAATGGTGAGGTCCAAGAAGATGTGTACTGTTTTCCAAATCTGGGGAGCGCTCTGTTAATGAAGGCAGATATAGATGACAAAATTCATCATTGCTTCCAATTTCCCAGCTCAATGTTCCCTCTGACTGAAGGAAAGATTATTTGTAGACTATTTGTTCTGCATGCTAACATTTTTTTCAGTTTGTTCTCGGTGATGAATTTTCTTTTCTTTTCCAACAACATCCTTGATACGTAGGACAAATGACTGCCAACTAGGCTTGGAGTGACTGATGGGTGATTGAACGTAAGTGATTTTTGGGCTGCTCCAAGATTGTGAATCAGGTTCCAACATTTCTGACTGGAATGAATGAAATTCAATCTTGCTGTCATTTCAAAGAGCAAAGAACAAAGAATGGTACAGAAAAGGAATAGGGCCTTCAGCCCTCCAAGCCTGCGCCAATCATGATGCCTGTGCAAACTAAAACTGTATGCACTTATGGAATGCATATCCTTTCATTCGCATCCTATTCATGCATTTGTCTAGATGCCCCTTAAATGCCACTTTTTTACCTGCTCCCACCACCTCCCTGGGCAGCACATTCCAGACATTTATCACTCTTTGCGTAAAAAGCTTGCCTTGCACATCTCTAACCATTTCCCTATGCACCTTAAACCTATATAGTGCTTGACTTTTCTATTCTAGGCAAGACCATCTGACTATCCACTCTGTCCATGACACTCATAATCATGTAAACCTCTATCGGGTCACCTCTCAACTTCCATCGTTCCAATGAGAACAAACTGAATTTATCCAACCTCTCCTCATAGCTATTACCTTCCAGATCAGGTAACATCCTGGTAAACCTCTTTTGTACCCTTTCTAAAGCATCCATACTGATAGTGTGGTCCCCAGGGTTGTACACAATATTCCAAATGAGGTCTAATTAACGTTCTGTACAGCTGAAGCATGACCTGCCAATTTTTATACTCAATCCCAACTAGCAGGATAGATTAGAATGTGACCAGTGATAACATTGGATCTGTTATAATGTGACCAACGGTAACATGCTGTGAAGGTCAGCTGACTAGATGACCCAGTATGCTATATAACCAATGACAAAGTGGCGTAATGGTCAGCTGACCAGCTGACTCAGTATAAATAAGAAGCAGTTGGGAATTGTGGGGAGTTTGGATGGCTGAGGGTGTGACCTCAAGTGTTGGATGAATGAAGTTTCTTTCTTAAATCTTTTTCTTTTGTTTTACTTGTTGAAGAAAAACGTTGTTTTATTTCATTGTTTGCAACTGGAGAGTTCCTTCTGCTGGATGAACATGGGCAGCATTGAGTGTTTCAATGAAGTGGTCTGCTATATCAGAGTCACCAGATAATTCATATTCCTATATTCAAATCCTCCATGCAAAAATCAGACAGGTTTTTTTCATTTTTTTTTAAAAATCACTTTAGCTGTATTTAACCCAATATATATAAAATAATTTAGAAAGCTTTGGCACACATGCACTTGCATAAACTCACACACCGCAAGTGGGGAGGATAGGCTCATTAACTTAGAACACTCTCCACATCAAATCATGGAGTATAGATGGGTCAATAGCCACAAAGAATGGAAGTGCATGCAGCACAAAGCTGAGAATAAGGTTACGGTTTCCTAGGTGCCAGTGGACCCAATGCTCCTATATGCTTCAGAGATTTGGACAACCTACACAGACATGTCAATGCACTGGAGAAGTATCTCCAGCATGCCTTTACAAGATCTTTCAATTCCAGAAAGGCAGTCCAACGTTAGCATCCTCTCCCACATCAAAACATCCAGCATTAAGCAATTAATTACTCAGAATCAACTCCACTGAGTAGGGCATGCCATTCATATGTCTAATACAGAACTCCAGAAGCAACTGCTCCACTTGGAACTTAGTCATGGCAGAAGGTTCCCAGGATGACAGTAGAAACAATTTGGGGATGTCTTCAATGTATCCCTAAAGAGGCCAAACATCCCCGCCAACTCATGTGGGACCCTGGCTTGTGACTGACTGAAATGGAGAAAGTTCATTCAGGGGGCACCAAGCACATCAAGATATTTTATTGGCAACAGAAGCAAAGTCGAAGCATCAGACAGAATGCACAAGTCTCCAAACAACCCACCTCCCAACTTTTTAAACACCATGTGACCCACACTACAAGCGACAGAATCTGTAGATTGTGCATTGGACTTAACACCTAGTTCAGAACCCAGCTGACCAGAGAGGGAATACAGTAAACCATTGTCCAACCAAAGGGACCACCTAAGAAGAGAAAATTAAATCAGTTAATGTCTGTAGAATTTATTCAGTAGACAAGATAGGTGTTTGGTTACTGCTACAATCAGGTGAGGAGGAGTCAAATGGCTCTCCTCATCTGATCACAACATTTTTTTGAGCAAATATGCTTGTCAATTCCATGAATGTTTAACTATATATGTGCTGTGGCCATAACATGTAAAATTAGCCAGGTTTTCTGAAAAAGAGATCACCTCTGTTGTATTTAACCTAATATACATAACAGTAAAAAAGTGGGGAGGATAGATTAATTAATTTAGAGTCCAGAAAAATTTAAGGAATATACAACTCTTGAAGTCTGATGACTCGGCTGGCTTATGGCTGGAATCTGTGGTCGTGTTGCTTTTATTTCATTGTCTTGCTGCTTTAGGCATGAGGCAGTTTAAGAAGCAGGTGGACAATTGATCTGTTGATCTGGGAACATCAACATTGAGTTGAGTTATTTTGTAAAATCTCTGACTGCTGCAATTGTTAGTCATCAAGTCATAGAGGTTTACAGCATGAAACAGGCCCTTTGGCCCAACTTGTCCATGCTGCCCTTTTTTTAAAATCCCGATGCTAATCCCAATTGCCTGCATTTGGCCGCTATCCCTCTATACGTATTTCATCCATGTAACTGTCTAAATGCTTTCTAAAAGACAAAATTGTGCCTGCCTCTATTATTACCTCTGGTAGCTTGTTCCAGACACTCATCACCCACTGTGAAAAAATTGCCCCTCTGGACACTTTCGTACCTCTTCCCTCTCACCTTAAACCAATGCCCTCTAGTTTTACCTTTGGGAAAAGATATTGACTATCTAGCTGATCTATGCCCCTCGTTATTTTATAGGTCTCTCAGATCACCCCTCAGCCTCCTACCCTCCAGAGAAAAAAGTCCCAGTCTATTCTGCCTCTCCTTATAAATCAAACCATCAAGTCATGGTAGCATCCTAATATTCCTTTTCTGCACTCTTTCTAGTTTAATAATATTCTTTCTATAATAGGGTGACCAGAACTGCACACAGTATTCCAAGTGTGGCCTTACCAATGTCTTGTACAACTTCAACAAGGTACCCCAACTCCTGTATTCAATGTTCTGACTGATGAAACCAAGCATGCCGAATGTTTACTTCACCATTCTACCCAGCTGTGACTCCACTTTCAAGGAGCTATGAACACGTACCCCTGGATCTATTTGTTCTGTAACTCTTCCCAGTGCCCTACCAGTAAGTCCTGCCCTGGTTCAATCTACCAAAATGCATCACCTTGCATTTATCTAAATTAAACTCCAGCTGCTATTTGTCAGCCCACTGGCCCAATTGATCAAGATCTCGTTGCAATCAGAGATAACTTTCTTCACTGTCCAATACGCCACCAATCTTGATGTTATCTGCAAACTTACTAACCATGCCTCCTAGATTCTCATCCAAATCATTAATATATATGACAAATAACAGTGAACCCAGCACTGGTCCCTGAGGCACATCGCTGGTCACAGGCCTCCAGTTTGAAAAACAGCCCTCTGCAACCATCCTTCCGTCAAGAAATCAATTTTGTATCCATTTAGAAACCTTACCCTGGATCCTGTGAGATTTAACCTTATGCAACAACCTACCTTGTCAAAGGCCTTGCTGAAGTCTATATAGACAACATCAACTGCACTGCCCTCATATACCGTCTTGGTTACCCCTTCAAAAAGCTCAATCCTTCTTATGGATGTCTCTCACTGTCATGGCCAAGATTCTTCCCTCCAGACAATACTACTAAAAAGCAGATTATGTGGTTATTCAGAGAATTGCTGTTTGTGCAACACTGCTAATGCAAGCTGGGTCCCACTTTTTCCTACAGGAGCATCAACGGTCACAAAGTAATTTCTTCTGCAATTCATATAACTCATTTCAATTTGAGAAGTCACTACATAACTATAAGCATTGTCATGCAGACAGTATTGCTGCATTACCGCTGTGGAGAGTTGGAATTTACACTTGCTTCCACAGTGACCTTGAACCAAATCGTTATGGCAACAGCATTCCCATATTTGGGATGGGCACACCCTGCATCTGAAGTCACAGGGCATAGAAAAAGGCCCTTCAGCCCATCATATCTGCGCCAATCAAAGATGAATTGCCTAACTATTCAATGAAGGGTCATCAAATTTGAACTGTTCGTTGTTTTCTCTCCCCACAGGTGCTGTTAGACCTGACGAGATTTTCTAGCATTTTCTGTTTTTATTATTACATATAAATACTTCTTAAATGTAATTAGGGTCCCTGTTTCCATCATTCTTTCAGGCAATGAGTTCCAGACTCCCACCATCCTTTGGGTGAAAATGTTTTTCCTGACATCACTTCTAAACCTCCTTCCCTTTACCTTAAATCTATGCCCCTATTCATTGATCTCTCCGCCAAAAGGAAAAGTTTTTCCTGTCTGCGGCATCTATGCCTCTCATAATTTTGTACATCTCCCTCATGCCCACCCCACCCCCCCTCCTCTGCTCCAAGGAAAACAATCAATCTATCCAATCCCTGATCTGGGTCTGCTCTCTGCAAAAAAAAATCACTAGGCTTGTCAGTCTGAACTCCTGGACTAGCCTAGAAATACCCACAAAATGCAGGCAAGATGTAACAAGAATGGGCAAAATACCACCAGTAAAGTCTTAGAAAGAATTTAATCTGGGTTCCTGGCTGCAGCTTCCTTACTGAGATATTCCATTATATTCACTGGCCAGGTAGTGTTTCGACCCATATATGGATTGGACTCTGATGAAAATTATGAGACCATTAAGATGAGATAGGCAAACACATGTATGGCCTTTCAGGCGCGTTGCCCACTTTGGGTCCTGCATGCGTTGAGGAAATTGCCAACGACTCTGGCAACAGTCCATCTCAAGCTTGCAGGGGCCATTTATCTCTGGCATAAATTAGTAATATTAATGTATTTTACAATAGGATGATTACAATTTTCGAGAGTGTCATTTGTTAAGATTTTTTTTTAAAGTCTAACATTCAATAGACTTTGGTTTCCAAACTATCCAGAAGTATTAAATCCAAGACATACTGTGAAACTTAAAGCAATTATTTTTGCTTTCAACATAGCTTGCTACAATGCCACAATGTCCTAGTTTCTTCAAAGACTTTTACTGAATTTTAAACAATGTGTGTTTTCTTTTTGCATTACCAATTTTTTTTTCAATTAACACTGTATTCTGCAATAGTACTGTAGTGGAAGGAAACTACTGAACATTAGCTAGCTAAAGCCTTTAATTCATTCTATGATAATGTGTGTGAGGAGTATGTTCACTTTTTCATTTTATTTTGTAAGTGAATGCTTGACATTTAATAGGTATTATCATTCTTGTGATAACATTGTTACAGAATTTTATCAGATCCCAGCAAATAACTGAGGTGTATAAGTGATGATAATCTGCCTTATTGTCTCCAAAAGTGTATTGCAATTGTTTATATAAGGGCAGGTACCGTCAAACTACAGCTTTCCAAACAAAATCTTTCATCTAACTGAAATTTTCCTAAATGTCAAAAGAGTTCCTTTGAGGATCACCTCTTTTGTGACACCAATATGAATGGAATGGGAGATTTAAGGACCAATAATGGAAAACTTTCATAAAAATAATAATTGATTAAACAAAAGTGACGTGAACAAAACCATTTCTCCTCTGGTTACTGGTTAGGCTCTGAAATGCACTGCCTGAAAAGGTGGTGGAAGCAGATTCAAGCCTAACACAGATGCTTCTCTAATCTAATATTTTCTTGCCTCTACATGGTCCATATCCCTCCATTCCCTGTATTCATGTATCTATCCAGATGCCTCTTGAACATTATAGAATCTGCTTCCACTATCTCCTTGGACAGCATGTTCCAGGCATTCACCAACCTTGGTGTGAAAAACTTGTTCCTTACATCTTTTTTAAACTTCCCCCTCTCATTTTCAACCTATGCCCTTGAGTAGTTGACCCTTCAACCCTGAGAAAAAGACTTTGACTATCCATGCTATCCAAGCCTGTCATAATCTTGCAAACCTCTATCACATTACCCCTCATCCTCCAACACTCCAATGGAAACAATCCAAATTTGTTCAGCCTTTCTTCATAGTCCATATCCTCCAAACCAGGCAATATCCTGATAATCTCTTCTGCATCCTTTCCAATGCATCACCATCCTTTTGGTAGTGTGGTGACCAGAATTGTACACAACATTCCAAATATGGTCTAAGCAAAATCTTATACAGCTGCAACATGATTTTCGAATTCCTATACGCAACGCCCTGACTGATGAAGGCCAGCATGTCATATGCCTTCTTGACCACCTTGTCCATCTGAGTTGCCACCTTCAGGGAACTGCACGCCTAGATCCCTCTGTATGCTAATATTTCTGAAAGCTCTACTATTTGCTATATACTTTCCTTCTGCAATAGACCTTCCAAATCACATCACCTCACATTTGTCTAGGTTAAATTCCGTCTGCCATCTTTCTGCCCAGATCTCCAGCTGATTTATATCCTTCTGTGTCCTCTGACAATGCTCCTCTCTATCTACTACCCTCCCAATTTTTGTATCATCTGAAAATTTATTAATCAGACCACCTACATTTTCCTCCAAATCATTTATATATATTCCAGACATCAGAGGTCCCAGCATTGATCCTTGTGGAACACTGCTTGTTGCAGTCTCCAGTTAGAAAAGTATCTTTTCCACCGCTCCTCTCTGCTTTCTATGCCCAAGCCAGTTTTGTATCGATCTTACCATTTCACATTGGATGGTATATAACTACACCTTGTGTATCAGCCTGCCATGAGGAACCTTATCAAAGGCTTTGCTAAAGTCCATGTATACAACATCCACCCTGCCCTGGTCAATTTTTCTTGCCACTTTCTTAAAGAACTCAATCAAATTTGTGAGACACGACCTCTCCTCCACAAAACCATACTGCCTATTGCCAATAAGCTTATCTCTTCTAGATGTGAGTGCATCCTTTCCCTAAGACTCTTCTCCAATAATTTCCCTACCACTGATGTAAGGCTCACAGACCTGTATTTTCCTGAATTGTCTCTTCTGCTCTTTTTAAACAGAGGAACAATGTTAACAACTCTCTAATTCTCTGGTACTTTGCCCACAAATAAACAGGGCACAAAGATTTTGGCAAAGGCCTCAGCAATTTCTTCCCTTACGTCTCTCAGTTTTCTGGGATAGATCCTATCTGGCCCTGGAGACTTATCCACCTTAATGTTTTTCAAAACCTCCAATACCTCCTCCCTTTTTATCTCAACATGTCCTAGAATGTCAATATCCTGCTTTCGACACTCACCATCCACCGCATCCTTCTCCACTGTGAATACAGATGCAAAGTACTCATTAAGGACCATACACACCTCATCTGATTCCACAATCAAATTTCCTTCACTGCCCTTGAGTGGATCTACCTTTTTCTTAGATCCCCTCTTCCTCCTTTTGTACACAAAAAAAAGCCTTGAGATTCTTCTTAATACTGCCTGGTAAGGACATTTCATGGCCCTTTTTTGCCCTCCTAAGTCTTTGTTTAAGCTCTTTCCTGCTACCTTTGTATTCCTCAAGAGCCTTATCTGTTTTTGATTTCATGAAATGCCTCCTTTTTCTTTTTCACTAAGCTCCCAATCTCTCTTGTCATCCCGAATTTTGCTATCTTTATCCTTCATTTATCCTTAATTGTTAACAACTGACTTTTAAAAGACTACCATATATTGGATGTGGATTTACCCTTAAATAACCAGTTCCAGTCTACATTCTCTAGCTCCTGCCTAATGCTCCTGTAGTTAGTCTTCCTCCAGTTTAGTACTTTCACTCTGGGACTACTTTG
Source organism: Carcharhinus amblyrhynchos (assembly GCF_965287045.1). Lineage (NCBI taxonomy): Eukaryota > Metazoa > Chordata > Chondrichthyes > Carcharhiniformes > Carcharhinidae > Carcharhinus > Carcharhinus amblyrhynchos. The sequence goes on along the minus strand of NC_137324.1, from coordinate 92,336,914 downwards.
TATCCTTTTCTACAAGTATATTGAAACTAATAGAATTGTGATCACTGTTCCCGAAATAGTCCCCTACTGAGATATCCTGTCCCAGCTCATTCCCAGAACCAGCTTGGGAAGGGGCTATCTTACTCTCTACATGTTGGCTCAAGAAGCACTCTTGGACTCACTGAAGAAACTCTGCCCCATTCAAGCCCCTAGCATAAAGGAATCCCTATCTATATTGAGGAAGTTAAAATCACTCATCACAATAACCCTGTTGTTTTTACATTTTCTCATAATCTGCTAGCATATTAGATCATCCACTTCACGCTGGCTGTTGGGAGGCCCATACTACAACCAACAGTGTGATTGTACTGCTCTTGTTCCTGAGTTCTACCCATATAGCCTCACTGCATGATCCCACCAAGGTGCTCTCCCTCTGTCTAGCTGTGACATTCTCCGTAGCCAGTACAGCAACATCCCCACCTCTTTTGTCACCCTCTCCATCTCATCTGAAGCATCTAAATCATGGCATGCTAAGCTGCCACTCCTGCCATTCTTTCATCGAAGTCTCCGTAATTGCAACAACCCCATAATTCCATGTAGTAATCCAAGTTTAAAGTCATTGCATTATTTGCCATACTCCTTGCATTAAAGCAAACACACCTCAGATCATCTGTTCTGTCATGTATTGTACACTGTCCGTGTTTTATTTCTCTTAGCCTTATTGGACCCATTCACTGGGTTCTCCACAGTCTCTGTATTCTCTGATCTACTGCTGTGGACCCCCCCCCCCAAACACCAACCCCCCACCCACACCCACACCTCCACCACCACCCCCACACCCCACCCAACCACCCCCAACTCAGCCGCCTCACCACCCCGTACCCCCTAACCCCCAACCCCCCCACCCCCCACTCAGCTGCCTCACCACCCCGTAGCCCCTAACCCCCAACCCCCAACACCCCCACCCCCCACTCACCTGCCTCACAACCCCCTACCCCCAACCCCCCACCCCCTACCCTCCTCACCACCCCCAGCCCACACCCCACCCACCCCTCACCCCCCCACCCACCCCTCACCCCCTCACCACCCCACCCACCCCTCACTCCCCCACCCACCCCTCACCCCCTCACCCCCTCACTAACCCCCCACCCACCACCCCACCCCCCACCCCACCCCACCCCCTCACCAACCCCCCACCCACCTCCCTCACCACCACCCCCACCCACCACGCCACACCCCACCCCCCACCCCCTCACCACCCCCCCACCCACCACTCCACCCACCACCCTACACCCCACTCCCCTCACCACCCAACCCCCCCAACACCCCACCCACTACTCCACGCACCACCCACTCCCTGAATCAGTGACTTGGTGGAAAAAGAATTTTTTTTTTAAATTGCCGCAAGAGGTGTCTCAAGCCCCAGGGATTTGGGGTTATGGACTGTTCTAAGGGACACCCTGAGACTTGTGGGGCCAGTTGTGGAGGCATGCTAAAACAAAAGGTAAGGCACAGCTGAGACACATTGAGAGCTGTCAAATGTCAAATTGGTGAATTGGCACCTCAAATTTTCGTGTATTTTCATACAGGAATAAAATTTCAATTGGGGCCATTAAGCAACTGCTTAGTATCTCACTCATGGGCACTCCAGAGTATCAGAAGGAACAAATAGAAAATGAGCTATGAGTCAAAACGCAGATGTCTAAAACTTTGCAGCTGGGAGGTTCAGGTGTGGGAACAACGCAACCACCCCCAACAAACTCTCATTCCATCACTGCAAGTTTGGGCTGCTGTGTAAATAAAGGATGCAGTCTGAGACTGCCCTGTCTGAGTCTTTTAGTGTCTGACGGATCTCTTTCAGTTCCAAGCGGCTGCATCAAATCAATGTCATTGTAGTTATATTTTCTGGGAAGGTCATGGGAGGCAATGTTGGAGGGGGTTGGGTTAAGGTGGTGGGTGTGCTTCAGGTGATTCTGAAGGCTGTAATAGTGCGGCAAAGGGAGTAAATTGGAATGTAGTAGCTGGAATTCAAGTAACTCTCTGGCTCCACAGTCACTTCCTAGGAAGATGATCTTTGCAGGTTTATGCTCAATCATGTCTCTGTCCAATGTTTCTGCAGAGACAAGCACAGAGGAAGCATGGATGGAGCAGCCAATCTTCCATGTAACCTGGCAGCTAAAAAGGAGAAGTGTCTGTAACTGCCAGGCTAGGCAAAGGAAAGTACTTCACCTTAATGAACAAGAGCCTGTGTGTGGAGCCAGCTCAATGCTCAGAAGTTGAGGCTGTCAGAAGCATTGAGTCGAGGCACCTGGTAAGACCAAGGGAGCAGAGAGATGCTTCTCATACCTCCAGATGAGCGAGAGACAGTAGCGTTGATATCTTTGATGCCGGATGTGGTGGTTCCCAATTGACAAATTCTTCAGGAGGAGTTGATGCTACAAGCACAGCGAGGCCATCCATTGCCAATGGCTCGCAAAGTCACTGCCACGCTGATCTTCTTTATGATTAGCTCATTCCAGGGTTCCACACTCTGCGGGATTTCATGCACATCTACTCACCAATGTCCTAATTAACAAGGCTCACCTTACACACAGATCAAGATGATGCCAGCCAGGCTACCAAAACAATGGACTTTGCTACTATCTCTGGATTCCTACAGCTGCAGGGTGCTATCAATGATACTCATATGGCTTTAAGAGCTCCTTACAATTCATCAAAAGGGAATGGCCCCAACAAACAAGATTATGGCATTTGTTTGAGTTTACTTGCATAAGAATTAAGAGTGTGAATCCAGTACATCTGCCACGTCTCAAGTTATCAGCATTGGAAATGAAGAAGGGAAAGGGTTAATGAATTTAATGAATTTTGTACGTAGCATATATCACAAACATAATCCTTCTTCATGGCTGATCCCCTCAAGCTTATACTGCTCCTTGCATCAATATAAATGATTTATTCATGTTTTTCCTTACTTGTTCATGTCTTTCATTCTTTAACTTTCATTTCCGTAAGACAGATAGTTAAATGTGAATGTTATTTTACAGACATTGCAAACTTTACCTGTTTGTACTAGCTAAATATAGTTAAACAACTGCAGATGGTAGAGTGCGATAACAGCTATTTGACAGGAAGACTCTTGCTGGAAAGTTGCATTGGCTCACAGTTCCAGGGACCCTGGGTTCAATTCCCGACTTGGGTCATTGTCTGTGTGGAGTTTGCACTTTCTCCCCATGTCTGAGTGGGTCTCCTCTGGGTGCTCCGGCTTTCTTCCCATAGTCCAAAGATATGCAGGTTAGGTGGATTGGCCATGTTAAATTGCCACTTAAACGTCAGGTAGACTAGCAAGGTAAATACATGAGGTTACAAGGATGGGTTTGCAATCGGTTGATGGATCAAATGGCCTCTTTATCACTGTTGGGATACTATGATTCTATCTTTGAACTGTGAGAGAAAATTGGAGAACCTGGGGGAAACCCACACAGGCAATGGGGAGAACGTGCAAGCTCCACACACACCGTCATCCAAGGCTGGAATTGAACCTGGGTCCTTGGCGCTGTGAGGCTGCAGCACTAACAACTATGCCACCATGCAACTCCTGCTACCATGCTATCCATGTTCAATATGTTCAGTACTAGCATAAGGTAAGGGTTGACGTTTCTGTATATAGCTCCGACTTTATTAGGCACAGTAACTCTTTTAATACATTGGCCTTTGGAGACAGAAGACTTAAGAACCATGAGCTAAAATTGGCCCTGTTGGATAGAGAAGGTCATCCAGGGGCAACATTAACATTTTCCTGTCAGGCAATTTTGGACACAGTGTAATGTTAAGGGATGAACAATCAAACTTCATTGTGTTGTGGAGCAATAGACTTTCTATCGTGAACAGGGTGGCTTTGAGGTTTCATAAGAAGAATGCAGAGTATGTCTTCTTATTGGTAAATAGCTTGTTCAAAGAGACACATGACAGCAATGATGTCAACCACGAATGATTAAAGTATAACTTTGAGAGCTAGGGTAATAAACATCAGTAACTATAATATGGAAAAATGATGGCTGATAAAGCTTGTTCTTCAAAGAGGTAGGGAACAGTTAAATCAGAAAGCCTTATCTAAGGGAAATAGCTTTGGTGCAAACAACTACAACTGTTTACATGAATAGACTGTCTTTTAAAGGATTTGGGAATAGATATATAATGAAGTCTTATCTCTGGCATGTACCTTTCATGTAGGCAAAATATGATGTATAGAAGGGTTTGGTTTTCAACAGTTCTTCGGAGATCTCAAAAGATATGGAAACTAAAAATCTGCTCTCTGTGCAATCACAAGTGATGATCACTGCTGTATAGCAATGAAGACTGTTCAGTATACTGTACTTTGAATTGACATGAAATATGCTCTGTCAAGCATAGAAGAAAGAAGATTGAAAGCAAACATTGAGATTGAATGCTACCAGGCATCCTCGTAAGAGTCCATTTTAAGTGGGATTCACGAACTGGAATATTGTTATTGTGTTTTAGTTTTATTGGGGGGGCCTTCTAATTTGCACTGAATTTGACACCTTTCTGTACTTAACATACGGTTGGCCTCCAGTAATACTATTGTCTCACATTGACCTCAGTGTGACTAAGAGCTGCTCTGCTGAAGTCAACATTCCCTTCTTCGGCCCCAAGAGACCTTGTATGTATTTCCTTTTGAAAATTAGGTAAATGAGAATTTCAGTTAGTTAATTTGTTTAACTAAGAGATTTGACTAAGTTTTGTTTGAGATTGGTTCAGTGCTTAATTGTTTGAGATTCACTAGTGAATTTTCCTTCTTATTCAAATATAAGTAGCAAACAGAGAGAAAACAAATGTATCATATTGCAAAGCATAATTAAACACATCCAGAGCTACAATCCAAATCAGTCTAAAATAAGACTTTTCCATGAACATGTAAATATCCAAATTTAGGCTGTTTGAATACTAATTACAATAATTATGCAAGTGTGGAGAGTAACAGAAGTATTTTCTGCTGTTAGCATTTGTGACAAAATTACAAAATATGTAATGCTTAATTAATGTTCTTCTTCATGTGTGAAATTTGTTCAATCCACAAAATTAGTTCATGCTGCATGGACTAGGCACAGAGAGAACCTTAGTATTGATCCAAAATGGGGCTTTGTGCCTCATTTACTTGACTGAAGATGCCTGCTGGATATTCCTTACTTACTGGCATACAGAATTACTATTTCAGGCTATAGTGTCACCATACAGACCTTCAGGTCTGTGGCGAGTGATCAGGACGAAGAAGGAGCAGTAATCTGCTGGTGGTCTAGGAAGCAGCGGTGAGGTGGGGTCTGATTTGAAGCAGACAGGGGGTGGAGGGCAGATGGGTAGTGTGTACTAGTGACCTACAGCATCTGACAGAGTTGAGAAAAGCATCTCTGCACGCCTTGGCTCGACAACGATGCAAGCATTTCGTAAAGACATATATTTTTGTCAACAGATTCCAAAAGCCCTTTTAGGAATTTTTGGTTGAGCCAAGTGTTGTTGAACATGACTAGTGCTGCGCATGGCTATTCAATTTTTCAAATGTGCCCTCAAAGTTCAGATGCATTGGCTGGAATTATCCAGCCATTCATACCTGCAGTATCTTCTGGCCCCATCCAAGGTGCACTCCACCACGGGTTTTCTGGCAGCAAGGTGTGGAATCAATGGGAAATCCCATTGAGAATGGCGGGACCAGAAGATCCCAACATCAGCAAATGGCTCCTGCTGCCAAGAAACAAACTGCATGGAGGTCACAAAATCAATGCTATTTGTACATTCAGCTTGGTATGGCTCCTGCTCTGACCAAGGCAGCAAGAAACTACAAAGGATCATGAACGTAGCCCCGTCCATCATGCAAATCTGCCTCCCATCTATTGGCTCTGAATACATTTTTTGCTGCCTTGGCAACGCAGCCAGCATAATCAAGGACCCCATGCACCCCAGACATATTCTCTTCCACCTATTTCTGTGGGAAAAAGATACAAAAGTCTAAGATCACACACCAATTGACTGTAGAACAGCTTCTTCCCTGCTAACATCAGACTTTTAGATGGACCTACCATATACTAAATTGATCTTTCTCTACATGCTAGCACTGACAGTAACACTATATTCTCCCTGCTCTCCTTTCCTTCTCCCCTGTGTACTTTATTTTTCAGACGTGGTTATTTTCCAGACGTTGCTGGATTCCGGGGAAGTGCCGGAAGATTGGAAAATGGCTAATGTTACGCCGTTGTTTCAGAAGGGTGCCAGGCAAAAGGCGGGGAATTATAGGCTGGTTAGTTTAACGTCTGTGGTAGGTAAAATGTTAGAATCCGTCATTAAGGAGGAAATTGCGAGGCATCTTGAAGGGAATTGCTTGATGGAGCAGACGCAGCACGGTTTCATTAAAGGGAAGTCGTGTCTGACAAATTTACTGGAGTTCTATGAGGATGCGTCTAGGGCGGTGGATAGAGGAGAGCCGGTGGATGTGGTCTTTCTGGATTTTCAGAAGGCGTTTGACAAAGTACCTCACAAGAGGTTATTGCAGAAGGTCGGGGGACATGGAGTTGGGGGTAGGGTGTTAGCGTGGATAGAGGATTGGTTGTCAAATAGGAGGCAGAGAGTGGGGGTCAACGGGTGCTATTCGGATTGGCGGATGGTGACTAGTGGAGTGCCCCAGGGGTCGGTGCTGGGGCCTCAGCTTTTTACCATTTATATAGATGATCTGGAGGAGGGAACCGAGTGTAGGGTGTCGAAATTTGCTGATGACACCAAGATTGGGGGAACGGCAAATTGTGCGGAGGGTGTGGAGAGTCTGCAGAAGGATCTAGATAGGCTGGGCGAATGGGCCAGGAAATGGCAAATGGAATTTAATGTTGGCAAGTGCGAGGTGGTCCACTTTGGTAGGAATAATGGTAGGAAGCACCATTACTTACGTGGCGTAAAACTGCAGCAGGCGACGGTGCAGAGGGACCTCGGGGTCCTTGTGCATGAGTCGCAAAAACCCAGCTTGCAGGTGCAGCAGGTGGTCAGGAAGGCGAATGGGATGCTGGCCTTCATAGCGAGGGGGATTGAATATAAAAGCAGGGAGGTCTTGCTGCAGCTGTATAGGGCATTGGTGAGGCCACAGCTGGAGTACTGTGTGCAGTTTTGGGCGCCGCACCTGCGCAAAGATATTTTGGCCTTGGAGGGAGTGCAGAGGAGGTTTACTAGGCTGATGCCGGAGTTGAGGGGGTTGAGCTATGAGGAGAGGCTGAGTAAACTAGGCTTGTACTCGTTAGAGTTTAGAAGAATGAGGGGAGATCTCATTTAGACGTATAAGATGATGAATGGGATGGATAGGATAGAGGTGGAGAGACTCTTCCCGCTCAAAAAAGACAGTAGGACTAGGGGACACAGCCTCAAGATAAAGGGGGGGCGGTTTAGAACGGAGTTGAGGAGGAACTTCTTCACTCAAAGGGTGGTGAATCTCTGGAATTCTCTGCCCGTTGAAGTGGTGGAGGCTGCCTCGCTAAATATTTTTAAGACGTGGGTTGATGGGTTTTTGATAAGCGAGGGGATTAAGGGTTATGGGGAGAGGGCGGGAATGTGGAACTGAGCCACGACAGATCAGCCATGATCTTATTGAATGGCGGGGCAGGCTCGAAGGGCTAGATGGCCTACTCCTGCTCCTATTTCTTATGTTCTTATGTTTATAAGTGGTATGTTTTGTTTGTACAGCTTGCAAGAAACAATACTTTTCTCTGTATCCTAATAGATGTGACAATAAATCATCAAATTAAAGCAATAGGTTTAACGCCTGTTTCTGGCACAGGCTATAGATGCTTCTTTGCCTGCCTTTACCAAGATGATGGATAAAGTTCCTGGTGTACATATTGAAAGTTCACAACTTGCCCAGCATATTGGATGTTTAGGCAGCCACTTTGCACAGACGCTTGCAATGCATTTCTTGGCCACTGTGTCTAATATGCCATAACCAACTCTATTCCCATTGACAACATCCTCCATGTAGGGCAGAAGCCCTGGAGCCAACTGGTCTCATGATACTGGCATCTACCTTAAGGAGGAAAGTTGCTCAGATGCATTCTCTCCAGAAATAACAGAATTCATCTAGCCATCCATTTGTAATTAAAATGCAGGAAGATATCAACAGTCACACCATTAAGAAACACTCACCAATAACTTGCTTGCCAATGCTCAGTTCAGATCCTTCTAGAACCAACTGACTTCAGAAGTCATTATTGCCCTAAAACAGACACCAGCCTGGGAAGACCATAACAAATAGGAACAGGAGTAGGCCTTTCAGCCCCTTGAGCCTGCTCCGCCATTCAATGGGATCACGATTGATCCAATATTCCTCACATCCACTTTTCAGCCCTTTCCCTGTAAACCTCAACTCCTGTACTGATTGAAAATCTATCTTTTTCAGCCTTAGATATACATAAGAAAGGTCACCACTGAGAACAGAAGTCTATACTTCCACTGAGGATGGCAGACTTCCTTCCCTAAAGTACATTTGTGAACCAAGTAGATTTTAAGATAATTATAGTTTCATGATCATTGTTACTGAGGTTAGCTCCCAATTTGTTATAATCCCAGTTGATGTTACTAACAGACAAGTTGGATCCCAGAGTAGATCCAATTTGATAGATCCTAACTTTTATTTATTGTTTAGAAATGTGGAGGGCAACCACTGAGCAGAGCCACACAAGTCTGCTTATGAAATTTTAACGAAAGAATAAAACATTTATCAAACCAGAAAAAAAACTATTTTACAATACTCATTCCCCCCAACGTCTTTCCTTATTTACACATCCACCTGTACTTTCAAAGATATATATATATATATAGATTTATAAGAATAACACAAGTTACTAAATCTATCTTACACTCTACTGTTCACAGTAAGTACACTGTCCATATGAACCAAGAGACATTACACACTCTAAAACCAATTGACAGACACTACCCTAAATAGATGCCATGGATCTCTTACCAACCCCATCACTCCCCATCCCCATCCACTCCCCATCATCTGCACCAGACTTTTGTCACACTGTGAGCCAACTGGTCTCATAGAAGCTCTGTCTGTTTTTTTAACTTGAGTTTCCTCTCTCTGCTCTCAAAGAAATCATCTTGGCCTTTACTCCTAAACTAATCTTTTACTTGGACATCTTTGACAAAGGATCCCCCTCCAGGCTTTCAGACTTTATTTCTGACGTTCATCTTCCTTGATTGTGATGTGTATTCAAACTTCACCATTCACACACACTCAGGAATTCAGCCATACCAACAGAACACCATAGCTTTACAGGCCCATGGTAAGGCACCGCCCACATTTGGCTGTTTCCTTGGATCTTCTGGGTCTTGCAAGCCCATTTTGTTCCAAGTCTGCTGTCAGCAGCTTTCTCTTTTTAAATTGGAGCCATCCTCTTTTTCACTTTTGATTTAACTGGACCTTTTCCAGATTCCTATTATTTTCCTTTGATTTAATTTAAACGTCTTATTAGGACCTTCCTCCTTTCCCTTTAGGATCTACTCCCTTCTATTCTTGCTCTCAGTAGACTGTTGACAACTTGGTATCTCCCTTAAGATCCAAAACTCACTCGATATTCATTGTCACTTCAACTTTTAGAACACTCATCTAAGATTCTTAGACTTCTGTTTCCTTCAGCAATCTGCTAGGGTGCCTAGTTAAAGAGATTTAAACTGCTCCCTTCAGTTTAAAACATAATCATCAACTGAACTTCAAACTGCATTCTGTTTCCTTGCCGTCTCTCTGTTGCTAGGCAACAGCCCAGGTTTTCTATCCTGTGTGTCCCTTAACTTTCTATCAAGAGGTCTAAAACCCAATTCAAAAATTAGGGCTACAAACAGCTCCATACCTGATGTCTCCACTTTAAAATGAAACTAGACCCAGATTTCACCTTTTTTTACCCACTATAATAACTTCAGCAATCAAATGTAAAGGAGCAGTGCTTTATTGCACAAGATAAAGTAAAGCAAAACCACAAGCCTGTGGTGAACATAAACAGATCCCAACAGGGACAATACAAAAATTGACTCACTCAGAGGCCTACTTTGTACAGAGCTTGGAAGACAAGCTCCACCTGGTGAGCTATTGACTACTCATATTCAATGACTCCCACAGGGAATTCAATCAGTGATTCCCCTTGGAAGTGCTGGGGGATATTACACCCACAAATAGAGATTATAAATTAAACTTGAAGCTAAAACCTATTCAGAATATACACAAATACAACTTATTTCCTCTGGGGTCCATAACAAATTCCATATTTATTAATCACTATGTTAAATTCCACTGGTTGCCATGGTGGATTTGAACAAAGGCATCCTGTCCCCTGAAGCATGAACCAGGACTTTGGGTTACAAGTGGTTTCCACAATTCCAACCACTCTTCCAACATTCCAATGTTATTTAGTTTCCAGATCCAGGGAACTGAAAGCGCTAAGGATGTGCTAAAATCAAAATTAGATTATCACACAGAGCCGCAAAGATAAGGGACCAGCAGTGATTTCATGGGCAAATTGAAAGGAATCTGGAGTATTCAATTTAGCTTCAGATCACATCCTTGGCAAACATCCGACAAGAAATGGTCTGGGCTTTGCAGTTATAATGACAGTGTTCACAGTAATTACTCTGCGGAACTCTTAGCAACTGTCCTGACATGTGCAATTAAATGAAGAAATTCAGAAGTTGTTGATAATTATACTCTACTGCTCCTGCACTGTTGGAAGTTCTCACAGATAGAATCACACCATACAGACTTGGACATACATTGCTGTTCCCTCACTGTCACTGGACAAAGTCTTGGAATTCCCTCCCTATTTTGAGTGTACATGTAGCACATTGACTGTAGTGGTTTAAGAAGGTAGCTCACTATCACCTTCTCAAGGAAAGTAGTGATGGGCATTAATTGCCAGTCACATCCCCGAGCAATTTTTTAGAAATCAATCAAAAAATCAGTGATTTGAAGTGAATTTCTATTTTTTTCTGTTGTTATTCTCATTATTAAAACGATTAATGATATACTGCATCTTAGTACGTGAGGTTTTACCAAGTGTACTTAGTCATTATCACCAATGAACAACCTGACTTTGTATTTATTGAATATCACCATTCCCCATTCCATGCCAAAAATTTCATAGATATATAAACTAACATTTTTTTAAAAGATTATTTATGAGATTTTAGCTTCTACCTTAACCCAAATGTGTAATTCTAATTCTATATTTAGTTTTCTGTAAAATAATGTTTTAAAAAGTGAATGATATATCCTGCTTGTTACCTCCTAGCTTGTTGTCTGTTAGAATTCATCATCGTGACTGGCTATTTAACCTACTTGCTGACACCACCTGTACTGGGTGTTAGAGATCCTCTATAACTGGTGCAGAATTAAATTTACATTAGGAAAGGTTAAATCCATGTCACAGAAATTGCTACACCTTTGTGGACAGCTATCATCAAAGTCAGCAATAGTCATTGCCTTATTGACTAAAGAAATCTGGGGGCAAATATCTCCTGCTTTGGTCGGTGCTGGCATTCTTCTAGCTCCTTAAAGTGTCTGCAGGACTAAGGGGAAAAAATCCACCAAATTTCGATTTGATCTCCACAATAAGGGGCTAATACGTGTAAACTCATTAGGTTTATGATGAAAACTAAAAGACCCTGATAAAATCTTCAGGCAAACTGAAGATCAACTAAAGGTCCAACCAAATTTAGAATTTTCAGTTCATGTTGTATCAATAATGGCCAAATGAAAGCATCAATTTCTAAACAAGTACTGATGCAAAGGGGCCGCATGTAACTTCAGTGTCGATGACATTGTGGAGAGATTGACGGAGATTGCATCAATGCCCATCCAGTTTTTTGGGAAAGCACTACTGGACAAAGTCAAAGGTCACTCAATTGATGCACCACTGGATGAAGGTAGGAAATTTGAGGCATTCATGGTCTGCAGACAGCACTTTCAATCACTCGATCTTAAATCTACCACTGCCACAGAAACCAGAACATCAAATACATCCAAAACCTGTATGCAATGGGTCCTTAGATGTTTAGACGGGTAATATCCAGAAAATTTTGATGTGAGCAAATTATACTCCATCAAATGGCATTGGCATAAATGTGTCACGAACGCATCGAACAAGACATACTTAAGTACACAACTCACCACAAATAAGGATTCCACAGAATTCTGATACAAATCATAGTTTTAGGGCTCATTTCATTCTATCAATAAAGGGAAACACACCCCAATACACCACAATGTACAAATCTAAGCCAAACAGTACATTTTGTCAACCTCACTCATAGACAAAATCAGCCCACCTGAAGCATTTGCCACTGTTAACATTAAAGTATCCACAACATTATGGACAATATATCACATGTGTAAAAATCGATATTGGTGCAAGTGCCAAAATCCACTGCACTTTCTCAACACCACATAAATGGGAAAATGGTACACCATAGTCCGGTCAACAGCTGAAAGGCTTACCACCCACAACAGGTCTGGCATTCCATGCATTGGCACTATTACAATATAGTGCCAATACAGGAGATCCAGGTGGTCATTGGAGATTTTTATGTCATGGAAACCATTGGCCCAGCAATCATTCGTCTGTCATTGCACAGTGACATGCATATGGTTACTATCCACGATTTGGCAGAGGCCACTATCACACACAAGAAAGAACCAAAGGAAGACTTGACTCCATAAGAAACACATTGATAACCTTTCAGGACACCTTGAATGTGATAGCATGGCCTCTTCAAGGGGACGTTCCCTGACTGCCACATGATCGGGTGGGCCCTATGGAGCGTTGTCTCAACTTCCTGCCACAATCAGTTGCAAAGGTGAGTATCCCAGGTCGGGAATGATCCTCAGTTAGAACAGGGATGAGTGTTGTACAGTCACCAGTGGCAATAAAAACGTTGTTACTTGGAGCCACATCGAGTCACCCTCAATTTATTACATTGAGTCAGTTACCAACCCAGCCAACAACAAAGATGTGCCTCCAGAACTGCAGATTACTGATATTGAATACAAGACGGAAGACAATCTCCACATCAACTTATTCAATCCAAAATGATACGACAAGCCACCCAAGATCCACAGTTATAACAGCTGGTGAGTTATTATCATTAGTTGGTCCAATAACACCAAGGAAGTTTGCAAAAGTATCCAATCATTTTGGCACTACAAAGATGGGCTGGGCATCTCCAAAAGCATAATATTCAAAGTCAAGCAAGTTTTGATAGGTCAGACAATTTCTCAAACCGTGTTGAATCATCTAAATATCAGACACATGGGTGCTGAATGAACAAAATGTATCACTAAAGAATTAGATCTTTGGCCAAGGATTAATGAGGGTGTTGACAGATTGACAGAAACATGCTATACCTGCCAGATGCATGGAACAAACTCCCACTCACCTTATGAAGGAGTTGCGCCCCGAAAGCTACTGGTGTTTGATACCAAATAAACCTGTTGGACTTTAACCTGATGTTGTGAGACTTACTGAGTTTACCCCAATCCAACACCAGCATCTCCACATCATGACCATCGCAGGTCAGGGATTGATTGTTACCAAATAAAATTCCCTCTATCCCATGATAAAAATAACCACTAATTCATTCCAGCTAAATGGCCAAGATTACATCTTGGTAAACGGCTGATTTACCAAACTCCCTTCCATTTGCCAGATCAAGGACATGGCCAGCTTTATGTTTGTTGATAATACTCATCATTATTTTCAGCATGTTTGGTGTGCCTGAAACAATTATTTCAGACAACAGTTTCCAATATACAACATAACTCTTCCAGGACAAATATGAGGTGCAAAACATATAACCCGCAAATGGGTTATCAAACGGGTTAGCAGAACGGGCCATCAAGACAGTCAAATCAACACTTTCAGAGGGACAGGAAACCAAATAAAATTTCAGAATCACCATGCTCAACCTTCAGGCCATACCATGGAGAGACAGTCTACTCCCACCAGCTAATTTGACATTTGGGAACAAGTCTGTGTCACTCTCCCATCCCATCTGCTCACAATCGAGGTGGAAGCTCATAACATTAGAACCATACAACCATAGAACTGTATAAAAGGTGTAACAGAAAAGGAGGCAATTTGACCCATGCCAGCCCAAGGGCACCCAGGTGCTCTTTCTAATTCAATCTTCCTGCCCCTAGCCCCAAGCCCTGTAGTTTATAGTATTTAAGGTGCAGATCCAGGTACTTTTAAAAAGAATTTAGGGTCTCTGCCTCCATCACCAACACAGGCAGCAAATTTCAGACACCAATCATCATTTGCATAAAAAGATTTTCCTCATGTCTCCTCTAAACCTATTTTGACTCTATGTTGTCAGGTTCTAGAATTCTGAACCAAGGGAAAGGGGAATTTCACAGTAACTTCACTGCAGTGTTAATGTAAGCCTTACTTGTGACAAATAAACAAACTTTACTTTTACTTTATCTCTTCTCTTCATAATTTTGCACACGTCATCTCAAATCACCCCTCAGCCTTCTTTGTTCCAAGGAAAATAATCTCAACATATCCAATCTCTCCTCTTAGCTAGATTTTTCTAGTCTTGGTAATATTCTTGTAAACCTCCTCTGCCCTCTTATTCTATTAGAATGGAAATAGAGGATGTCCCAGCAGCACAGCCAGAAAGCAAAACGGTTAGCACTGTTAAGTGTAGGTCAAAGTGTGTGCACATTGGGTCAGATGTAAGTATGGAAATGCGAAAGTGCGCACTACCACAGTCATACTGTTCACAAATGGATCAGAGTGTCGATGACTCAGACGCAAAAAGTGTTATTTCAGTCACAGAGGGTCACGCAAGTACCACCACTGTATGCAAGACAAGATGACTACACAGAGAATAACCAGGAACAGGTGAGAATGCAAAACCACAGTATGTCACACAACACCCTGAAAATTACATTTGAACAAGATATGGTCACATCATATGCCCACCAAAATGTTATCTTCATGTGTAAAGATTATTCCATAACTCAATCTTGTTATGCCTGGCATTCATTGTTATGGGTATCTTTTGGCTTATGATTGCCAAGTCACATACTGAAGTACCTTAAGTAATTAGTTGGTTATTTTAAATAAGCCTTACTATAAACTAATTAATCAGAATTAAGATGCTTTATTTTTTGAAGAAATAATCCATGCAGTCATTATAACACAGCAACTAGAGCTTCAGAGGTCTGCTGCCAGAAGTGGTAGAACTAGAATAAATTATTTAAATTTGAAAGCTGAAACTCAGTTCAATAGTCATCATTTCCTAGATACCTCTTGGCTAAAGATTATGTGCCATGCCATGAGAAAAATGCGTGAATAAACAAATAAGTCCTGAAATTAACTCAGGAAATATCTTGTAATCATCCCCAAAATTTGAAACAAAGAGGCTGAGTGTTTCTCGATTTTTTATTCAACCCAGAAAATGTAAGGTGACGCACTTGGGGAGGTCAAACAAGATAAAAAATTAGACAATAAATGGGAGGGATTTTCTCAGATCCCTGAAGGTAACGAGACAAGTCAATAAGGTGGTTAAGAGAAGGTATATGGAATCTTTTCAACTATTAATCAAGATATAGAATATAGGGCTTATGCTGGAAATACATAAAACATTAGTTAGGTCTCTACTTGAGCACTGCGTGCAATTCTGGTTGCCTTCTTACAGGAAGGATGTCTTATCATCAGAGAGGGCACAGATGGGGTTTATGAGGACGTTGCAGGACTGGAAAATTGCTGATATGAGGAGCTATGAGGCTACAGTTGTTCTCCTTGGAACAGAGAAGGCTGAGGGGATATTTGATTGTGATGTTCAAAATAGTGAGGGACATGGAAGAGTGGATGGAAAAGGCTTATCTATTTTAGCAGAGAGGTCAAATGGCCTATTTACTTTGGCAGACAGGTCAGTGATAGAGAGTATACATCTAAAGTGATTGGTAGAAAGATTAAAGAAGAGATGAGGAAAATAAATTCATCCAGAGGGTAGTAGGGTCTTGGATATATCAGCTGAAAGGCAATAGAAGCAGAGACCCTCAATTCATTTAAAAGGTATCTGGATATGCTTCTTAAGTATGGTAACATGCTGGTAAGCTAGTTTTTCAGCCAGCTGTAGGTGAGCTGAGCCAAGTGGCCTCTTTCTGTGGGTAAACATTCCATGATTCTATGATTCAGCCTTGAATATATTAAGTGACACTGTTCTCTGGAGAGGAAAACCCCATAGGCTAATGACTAATCAAAAGGATACAAACAGTGTGAAACACTGAGGGAAAAGAATTCAAAATGTTCATCAAAAATACATTCCTCTTGTTATGATTTCAGTTGATGTTACTACTGGACAAGGCAGATCCAGGGTGGAACCTAGCTTGATCGATCCTAACTTTTACTATTTGTTTAGAAATGTGGAAGGTGGCTAATGAATGGAATGACAGAAATCTGCTGAATAGTTTCAAAAATAATTTAACATTTATTTAACAAGAGAAGATGAACTGAGTGAAAATGCTCCTTCACCCCAACTATACCTTTACAGACATATACAAATTTGTAAGGATGACACATATTATAAAATTTATCTTATCCTCTAATGTTCACAGTGAGTACATAATCTCTGTAAACCAATAAGTAAACTGCAGTCAGAAACACAACATTGAGTCCAAATGGCAAATTCCATCCAAAACAACATTCATGGGTCCCTTATCAACTCCCAACAGAGACTTGTCACACTGTAAACCAACTGAATTCACAAAAGCTCTGTCTTTATATTTGGGCTTCCAATATCCACTCATAAGAATTTGCTTTGGAATGTCCTCACTTTCACTTAGTCTTCTTCAACAAGCATCCACCTCCAGCTTCTCCATCCAATGTTCCTCTCCCATCGATTGGCACGTGCTTTCATGCTCCACCTTCCACTCTCTCAGGAATTCGGCTATACCAACAGAACACCTGTAGTAAGAAGCCACACGCATTTGGCTATCTCCCCGGATCTTATGGTTTCTCAAAGGTCCAAGGCTGTTTCCAGCAAATTTCTTTCCTTAAATTTGGAGTCTTCCTCTGCTCCACACCTTTAACTTCACTTAATTGAATCTTTTCCTTTGATTTAACCCAAAGGTCTTTTTAAGATGTTTCTCTCTTTCCTTTAGGACCTGCTCCCTCTATTCCAGCTCCTAGTAGACTGCTGACAATTTGGTATCTGTCTTCAGATCCAAAACTCATTTGACATTCACTGTTACCTTAATTTGAGAGCACTCATCTAAGATTCCTAGACCTAATTTCCTCAGCAATATGCTAGTGTGTTCAGTAAGAGAGATTTAAAGTGCTCCCTTCAGCTTAGAACATAATCAGCAATTGATCCTTAAACTTATTTTCAATGGGTCACTCTCTTTTGATCCTTTTGGCAACTGCAGTTCTTTTTCTACCTTGTATTCATTTTAACTTCCTTTCCAGGGTCAGCAGGGCTCATTAAAAATTTAGGTATATAAAGAGCTCCAAACCTGCTGCCTTCACCTTAAAATTAAACTAGACCCAGGTTTCACCTTTTTAATCAGCAAATAAAATAATTTGTTAAACTTCAAGTTATACCTCGTCTCTAATACCCACAAATATACCTTAATTAAAACTATCTCTAGTTCCTAACGTATTAAAAAACAAAAACTACAAGAAAGATCTATCCCTGGCCTACTGAGTAAGTTATGAATAGTATTAAAAGAGGAGGTTCATGATGTTGCAAAAAAAACAAAAGTGAGGATTGTGAGTGTTTTAGAAACCAGCCAAGGGAAACTCAAATTTGAAAAACATGAGAGTAATCACATTGTAAGAGTTTTTACAAATATTTCAAAAGGAGCGTAGTTACCATAAACATCAGTCCTTAAGAGGCAGAAACAAAAGTAATTATCATCGAGAATGAAAAATTGGTAGCAACATGGAACAAATATTTTGGCCCAAATTGTCACTCTTGGGCAGGTTGTGCAGAGACAGGAGAATTCCTGATTTGACAAACTCAACCTTTAAGAATGGCTACCCGCAGTTCCCATATTTGCTTCAGGGAGGGAGTGGTTGTGGAGGAGGGGGTGGAGGGGTGGAGGAGGGAGTGATGTGGGGGGGGTAGGGACAGGATTAGAGATTGGGCCCTATGTCCCCAGAATGAGTATCTAAACTGTTTTGTGCAAAATCAGCTGGGCGGAAGACCCATCTTTGTACTCTGGTTCTTTATTGAGCTTATTTTTTTAAATAGTCCTTCAGTCCTCACCTCTTACCCCTTAATCCTTACATGCTCCCCTTCCTTTCCTATTTCTGCTACCACATGACCCTCCACCCATCAAGGCCCCTCATACCCCCTCTTCCACATAAACTCATGGCCCTTTTACCCCTTACGCCAGCCTGTGCCCATCCTCCTATGGCCCCTTATACCCCCATACACCCCACATTCCCAGGGGCCCTTTATAATCCATATGTTAACTCACATCAATCCACCCATTACCCTTTAACCTTGCACCTTTTATGCCAACACACTTACTATCCACCATGGACAAACATCATGTTGACGTACAATTAAGTTATGTCTATTGATGATGTCACTATTTTAAACAAAAAGCATCCTATTTTATAGAAACAGCATTAAATACATGGAAATTCCTTCTTTTGATCTCATAGGTTCAGGTCGGATCAGGAGATGCGCATGTCAGCCATTTCGCATGCACATCTCCCAGAGCCAGGGAACGGCTGCAGTCGGGACCTGTGCTGGAAACAGGTGGGAAGAGAGGTAAGAGATTTAAATCTGTTTTAAATGTATTTTTCATCAATTTTATATGTCATTATTGGGATCGGCACGGAACTTACTGGGCCCAGTAGCATCTCTCACTCTGCGAGGTGTATTTCACTCCGGCAGGGTTTAGAGTAGCTCCCCACATTTGGGGAACTAGCGGAAGGTCCTGCTGGAGTGAAGTGGGGAGACAATTGGGGCCCCCAAGGAGTTGGGCAATGGGGGTTGGTGCACCCCAGGCATGGGAACCTTGGCAGTGCCAGCCAGTGCCCCCTGGCACTGTCCAAAGGGCAAAGTGCCAATGCCCCAGAGGAACCTTGGCACTGCCCAGCAGGCACCAGGCAGTGCCAAGGGGCAGGGCCTAGCGGGTGATTGGTGGGGGAGGTGGGTCTCGCTGCCACTCTGCGTGGGGATCGATCTGGGCAGGAGGGAGGCCAGCGATCAGGGCGGGCTGGGGGGTACTTTGCTGGTTGGGGGGGGCGGGGGGGGAGGCGTGTCTGCCTCCCATCGGTAGGCCTGCCTTGGGGGGTGGGAGAGGGGTGGTCTGTTGGGAAAGGTCAGCGAGGGGGAGTCTGCTGGGGTGAGGGGGATAGGAAGATCACCACTATCAGGTGCGGGGAGCTGGATAGTGGGGCACTCTGAGACTGGAGGGAGGTCAGGGCTGGTCTGGGAATTGTGGTGGGGACCGTGATCGGGGCTGTGGTGAGGAGGGGGGTGGTTGTCAGGAGCTGGAGGGGCAGCACTGCGGGAGTCCTGGGCTGGCAATGATCGATCTGGCCAGCAAACGGGAAGACTGACAAACCAGGGCCATTGCATATGCGTAGAGTTCAAGAACTGTCAGACTCTGGTGTGAATTGGCCCCGCCCCCCTGTGTTTTTAATGATATTCATGATTGGGACCTCTGCAGTGCACAGAGTGGAGAAATTCAGGTCTGAAGCTACATTGAACAGTTATGATCTCGCCAATTCAGCACTCTTGGGAGAATTGCCTTCCACATCTGTAGTATTGTGTACAGTATTGTTCTACTTATTTAAAGAAGGATGTACATGTGTTGGAAGTTGTTCAGGGAAGATTACTGGACTAATATCTAGAATGGGTGTGTTGCCTTGTGAAGAAAGGATGGGCAGGCTGGACTTGTATCACTGGAGTTTAGAAGTGTAAGAGGCAGTTTGATTGAAAATAATAAGATCCTGAGGGATTTTGACAGGACAGATGTGGAAAGGATGTTTCTTCTTCTGGGATAATTTGGAACTAGGTGTCACTGTTTAAAAAGGGCTACCCATTTAAAACAGAGATAAGGGGATTTTTTTTCTCTCAGAGGTTCATGACTTTTGAAACACTCTTCCTCAAAAGTGGAAGCAGGATCTTTGGATGTTAAGGCAGAGGTAAATAGATAAATGAAAAGCAAAGGGTTAAAGGTTTATAGAGGGTAAGCAGGAATGTTGAGTGGTGGTTACAATCAAATCGGCCATGATCATATTAAATAGGGGAGCAAGCTTGAGGGGCTGAGTGGCCAATTCCTGCTCCTAATTCAAATGTTTTTAGTTTGTATGTTCCGAACACTTTAAGAGAAAAAAGTTCTTTTCATCTCAGTCCTAAATGATTTACCCCTTGTCCTGAGATCCCCCTGTGTTCTAGATTCCTCCTCAGTTCGGAGAAAGAACCTCTTGGTGTCTATCTTGTCAAGTTCCTTCAGAATCTTGTACATTTCAAGGGTGGAATTCTCCCAGGAAAATTGCATAAAAACTGGAGTAAATCCCATTGCTTTGTGCAATGGGATTTTCAGTATGAATCTCCCACCCTCTGTGCATAACAGAGTGCGTGTATCTCATTAAAATCAGGGGTCGGTGCCAATTCTCACCGGAGAGGCTGAAATCAGCACACTGAGCGGGTCACTGCACACACAGCAATCTGTCAGAGCTGAGATCAGAACATGAACAGTAGCCCCGCACTGGCAGCCTCATGGTCACTGGCCACTCAATCACTGGCCAACACCGTGACCCTGCATTGCTGCCCCTCCAATCCCCCTCACGCCCCAATCGCTGGTCTCCTGGACATGTCTGGGCCAGCCCCAACACTCCACCCCCAGCCTGTCTCGATCTCCCTGCACCCCCCTGACAGTTCCTATCTCCCTAACTAACCCCCCCGCCTTCCCCTGCAGTCCGACATCGCTGCCTCCCCGGAGGTCACCCCCTCACCCCTCGCACCCCCTCCTCCTTCCCGGGCAGGCCAACCACCACTCCCCTCCACCCCGATGGCCAGCCTCAAATCAGCTCTTCCTTCCCTTTATCGCTGATCCAAGTTGTAGAGTGGCAGCAGGAACCACCATCCTCACCAATCTCCCCCCCAGAGATTCTGCCCCGAGAGGGCATGCCCCTCTGGTCCCATTCTCTTGGCACCGT
Source organism: Carcharhinus amblyrhynchos (assembly GCF_965287045.1). NCBI lineage: Eukaryota > Metazoa > Chordata > Chondrichthyes > Carcharhiniformes > Carcharhinidae > Carcharhinus > Carcharhinus amblyrhynchos. The sequence goes on along the minus strand of NC_137324.1, from coordinate 92,315,708 downwards.
CAATGCCCAGTGGGCAATGCCAAGGTGTCCCCTGGGCAGTGCCAGGGGGCTAAGCTGGCATTGCCAGGCTGGCAATGTCCAGTGGGCACCTCCCTTACCTCTGACCTCTTGGGGGTCTCTAAGGCCCCCTCTTCACTCTGGGGGTGGGGGGTAGTTAGGCTACCAGCTCCCCATTAGTGCAGAGCTATTGTAAACCCTGCTGGAGTGAACCACTCCTGATGGGAGAAGAGAGGCTAACAGGCCCAGAGACTTCAGACCCGGGCCCGCTAATAAGATCTAAATTAGAATTTAAATATTTTAATGAGCTCTGCTCTGATTTCTGGCACGGAGCTGAAGACACAGAAATCCATAAGCCAGATATGCACAGAAGCTGGGCGCCAGTGGGAAGCCCGCTACACAGCCTCCATCTATGTATCCCATCCCACTGCACTGCCAGAGCCATGCAGCAGGCTGGGAGAATCACGCCCCCAAATTTTTGAAGTTCTTTACCCCAATTAGTTACAGCTTCTTCACTGTTGAACATGTGTAATGCTGAGATCATTAACGTTTTGTCTCTCAGGGAAACAAGGGAGATGGGAAGTGGAAGGAAAACTGGAGATAAGGCAGAAGATGAGCCATGATCATGTTGAATAATAGAACAGGCCCAAGGGGCTGTATGCTCTGCTTCTGCTTCTATGTCTTATGTTGTTCTGTCTCTCTATATTGTCACTATATTGCACTCAACCAAATACATACAGAGAAATCAATTGGTTTGTTCTTTCCCCTGATCAACATTAACATCACAGCAATCAGGGAACAGCATCAGCCAAGAAAAATCATTTCCCATACATTTCGTAGTAGAATTGGGGACTATAGCCCAAAGTGAAAACCTTTAACTGTACTGTACAATTATGCTGTCATTTATGTCAAGCAATAAAATATTGACAACTCCTGTTAATTAAAGGGAATGTAGCTTTATTCACTTACATATCTCTTGGTCTTAGTATATTGAGTGCAGCAATGAATCTGAACTGAACTCAGCTGTTCTTGCAACATTATTTTCTTCTTAGTTGAAGTCATGTAATTTCTTAATACAATTGTCTCTTGGTGCAACACTGCTCCCCCTGATGTCTATTCTCTTGAATGATATATTTCATCACAGTTGGCTTGTATCAAAGTAGCTGATGCTATCTTTGTTTTTATCTTCTTTAATGGTGTGGACAGTGTGGGATTGCTGGCATGATCATTTTCTGAACTCTGGATTTATGATTCAGGGAGTCACCTCTCAGTTACTTTCACTCTTGTGTCAAGCTTTTTCCAATAATTGTTGTCTACCACTCATTGATTGATAGCTTTTCTAACTTTGACTCCACAGTCAGGATTTTGAAGGTTTCAGCAATTATAATGAAAATAAACTACTGTGGATTCTGGAATTCTGAAATAAAAACACAAGTATAAAAAAATCTCAGCAAATCTGGCAGAATCTGTGGAGAGAGTTATTGACCGGAATTTTTTGACCATTCATGCCTGTGGGATTTTCCTGTCTTACCGCAGTGAACAGAGATTTATCTTGTCGCCAAATTCTACATCTTTGCTGCAGTGGGAGTGTGGAGTGAATGGGTTATAAGATTGTGCCTAACGTTCCAAATCCAATACGACTTCTTCCTGTTTGGAGTTCTGAAGAAGAGTCATATTAGACTTGAAATATTAACCGTTCTTCTCTTTCCACAGATGTTGCCAGGCCTATTGAGCACTTAGTTTTTATTCGAGCAATTATTGCTTGGTGATAGATTGTAAACAAAGCCATAGTGCACCAGAAAGTTATGCTGATACAATCCATTTTGTCCAACATGTGCCTGATAACAGACACCATCATTTTTAAGATTTGTCAAATAACCAGTTCTTGTCAAGATATATTAAGTAATAGTCTTACAAATCTTGATGAGAAACAACTTGATTATCACGTTAACACTGATTACATATATTCTAATGCTTAGTCCCAAACAATTCTGTATGGATTCACATTTATCTAAACAAGTCGCAATGCAAAAAACTTTATTGGATGCCAGTCATGAACAGAACACCTTTCATCTACTCTGAATGGACTGGTGATAATGAATGATCATAAAATAAAAATGGAATAAATATAATGATCTTCTAACAGCTGAGCATCACAGTTTTTGTTCCCAATACTCTCTGTTAATTTATGATGACCACTCCTTCTGGTAGTGCACTCAACCCAAAGGTCAATTAAGAGCCAAAAAAATGTAAGGGTGAAAAATCTTCCTGATGCTTACTTGTTTTCTATCTAGTTATTCCACAAATAAAAATCCAGGGTTATTGTAGCATTATAGTTATTATACTGGATTAATAATCCAAATACATGGACTAATGATTCTAAGAAACAAGTTCAAGTCCCACCCTAGCAGCTGATAAATTTAAAATTGGTTGTTTGAAATAAATTTGAAACAGAGTTTGTACTGATAATGGTGAACCATAAAAATACTATATGGTTGGAAAAACATATCTGATTCACCATTAACCTTCAGAGAAGGAAAACTGCTAAACTGGCCACCCATTTATACAGATATGACTCCTGACCACAATATACCCTCTAAAATTGCTATAACCACCAAAATTAGAGTAAAACTATGCACTGACATCAGCCCTAAACATGACATAGGCAAAAGCCAGTTAATGTTGTCAAGTCCTTCTTGCTTGTCTATGGGAACTTGTGTCAAACCTTGGAGAGCTGTCCTAAAAAATAGTCAAGAAATACACCCACAAAATCATTTATTTCAGCCAATACCATAGGCTCTTCCATCACCATCCCTGGGTATTTCTTGTCAAACCAGCAGGACAGCCTCAGCACATGTGGCAGTAGAGTGATACACAGTCAGAAGGAAGTGGGCTGAGAAGACCTCAGTATAGACTCTGGACACCAGATGATCTTAAGTCATTGGATCAAATATGGGCAAGGAATCCTCCTGCTGATTACCACCTAACACTTACCTTTATTTGATGAGTTCCTTCCTGTTGCATGTCACTTAGAAGAATCACTGAGAACAGCATGGCAGTGTCACTACTGATGAGGTTTTCCAATCCCTTAAGGATATAACTGCCTGACGGGGTGAGTAGAAAATCATGAGGGAAAAAAAATTGACCTCACTTTGCCAATTTACCTGTCCCAGATGTATTTGTTGACAATACAGTCAAACGGCCACAGTATAAACCTTGTGGAGGCAAGGACCTATTGTGCTGTTTGACATTATTTTCATTGCCAGAATTTGACACATCCCTCCAACAGTTCATTTTTAGGGATGGAGGGGAGGTACGCAGTGGGGGAGTAAGAAGTGTCAGGGATGGGATTCCCTCTGGGTTCCTGCCCACCCCAACCTCACAGCAATTTTACAGTGGAGTGGAAGGACATGGCTTCAGATGTGAAGCCTACACTTTTCTCAATTGAGACTATTAAGTGGTTAATTAATGTGTGCACCTCTGTCAGAAGCCCTCTGATGACTGGGAAAAGGGACCTCCCTGGACTTTCTCCCAAGATTCTGATTGCCACTCTTTGTGACCTTCCAGGCCTTCCCCATCCTCCCAACCCTGGAATCCCCTACACTTATCTGGGTCTCCGGTTCATAGAAACACTGAACACCTATTGTATAAATGGAGGCCATTTGACTGATCGAATCTACACCAATCGCAATTCCACACAGCTCCTATCCCCATAGCCCCACTTATTTGCCTTGCTAGTCCCCCTGACATTACGGGGAAATTTAGCATGCCCAATCAACCCATGCGTCTTTGGAATCTGGGAGAAAACCAGGCCACCCACAAACTCCACATAGACAGTCACCCAAAGTGGGAATGGAACCTGGGTCCCTGGTGCTGTGAAGCAGTAGTGCTAATCATTGTGCCACCGTGCTGTCCCCGGGTCTTAGTTCTGATACTTCCAATCAGATTGGTTGGCTGGGTGGACTTCCTTCCAAGTGAGGGACAGAGATCCTGCCCAATTCTATTGAATGCTTATTGGAATGTAGAATGGCAGTAGAGCTTTGCAGTTGGCAGGGATGTGTTCCCCACCAACTCTTCAGGTGGCAGCGGCTCAAATTCAGGCCCATGTTAAATGGAATAGCTTCAGAAAAAACTGAGCAGTTCAAACATCAGGTGCTGTGGGCCATTAGTTATAGCAGAATTATATTACACCACAAACTGTAACATTGTGGCCCAGCATATCATTCACTCAACCAATACCAGATCCTGGCTTGGTCCAATGGGGTCCTGGCTTGGTCAAATGAGGCATGTAGGAGAGCGTGCCAGAAGCAGCAGCAGGCACACTTAAAATTATATAAATTGAATTACCTTCCCTCTTCAACTACTCTTAGTCATCAGTAAAGTGATGAAAACAATTGGCAACAATGTTGTGTAATGATGATTGTATACAAATAACCTGCTGAACGATATTCTGTTCGGGTTCAGGCGGTACCACTTGACTCTCAAATTTATTACAGTCATAAGGAAAGGGTTAATGGACTGGTTACACATTTAGAGCATCATTTGTTACCTGGAAACTGGATGTGTGCATTACCTTGCTAATTACATTAGTTTTGTCAATTGCAGTGATACCATTGAATTGGATAGAACAACTTGAATAGAACAGTTAATTGAAGAATACCTTTCAAAGCCGGACAAGTGCTCCAAGAAGGACAGGAAGAAATCCTTGTACCGCTAAGGCAATTAAATATAACTGGGGAATTTGCCAACCAAACAACATCTAATTATGCATCCAACTATCTGCATCCAGAAGAGGATGCTGCATGAGCTCTTTGAAAAAGTGTGTTCTGTGAAATCCTAATTCTGCTCCTAGATGGGTAAGGGGATCAAAGGTTACAGGGAGAAGGCAGGACAATGGGGTTGAGGGTCATATCAGCCTTGATCAAATAGCAGAGCAGACTCAATGGGCTGAATGGCCTAATTTTGCTCCTATATCTTATGGTCAAATGGTAAAACAAAACAGCATTCAAGGAAGAAGATATTTATCAATGGGATGAGTCCTGATTAATCAAACAGGGAGATTTGGTTGAAGATCACTCCTAAGTAACATACAGTCATCTCAGATTGACTACTTGACTGGTAACTGACTGGGAAAGAGGAGGGAAATGTAGTAAGTAGAACAGGAAGGACAATGCAACAAAAGCAAGGTAGCGATATCAGTATTGATAAATAGAATGTGGCAGGAAGGGACAGAACATATAAACCAAGAGTGCATCAGCAGATAAGGCCAGGATTTGCAAGAGTGGTAAAATCCTCAGTATCCTCATCAATAAATCACTGAAGGTTTGCAAGCAGGTCCAGCAAGCAATTAGGAAGGTTGATAGTACATTGGTCTTTATCACAAGAGGATTTCTGTACAGGACTAGCTAAGTTCTTGCTTGCATAGAACTTTGATATACTGCACCTGAAGTACTGTGTGCAGTATTGCTCCTCTTATCTAAAGAAAATTTTATTGTCATAGATAGATTGCAAAAAATGTTCACCAGACATGTTCCCAGAATGGCAGAACTGTCCTATGATGAAAGATTGGGGATATGGGACCTGTATTCTCTAGAGCTTTAAAGAATGGGAGGTGATCTCATTGAAATCTACAAAATGCTTCAAGGGATAGACAGGATAAATGCAGGTAAGATATTTCCCCGGTTGGGAAATTCAGAACCAGGGAACACAATTCCAAAGTAAGGGGAAACTACTTAGCACCGAGATGCAGAAAATTATTTGTCTCAGAGGATTGTGAATCTTTAGAGTTCCCTACAAGAATAAAGAACAGTCCAGCATAGAAACAGAACCTTTGACCCACCAAACCTGCACCAAAACATGACACCTTTTAAATTAAAGACCTTTTTCCTATTCATGTATCTGTCAAGATGCATCTTAAACATTGCTATTGTATCTGCTTCTACCACCTCCTCTGGAAGTGCATTCCAGGTACTTGCCACTTTCTGTGTCAAAAAATTTGCTTCTCATATCTTCATTAAACTTTTACCCTTTACCTTAAACCTATGATTCCTAGTAATTGACAAGTGGCATAGTAGTACAGTGGTTAGCACTGCTGCTTCAGAGCTCCAGGGACCTGGGTTCGATTCCTGGCTTGGGTCATGAACTGTGTGGAGTTTGCATATTCTCCCCATGTCTGCGTGGGTTTCCTCAGGGTGCTCCGGTTTCCTCCCACAGTCCAAAGATATGCAAGTTAGGTCAATTGGCCATGTTAAAGATAACCCCTTAGAGTCCTGAGATGCATAGGTTAAAGGGATTAATGGGTAAATATGTAGGGATGTGGGGCTGGGACCTGAATGGGATTATGGTTAGTGCAGACTCAATGAGCTAAATGTTCTCTTTCTGCACTGTTCAGTTCCTTACTATTCTATGACAGCACAATGATCAGCACTGCTGCCTCACAGCGCCAAGGACACGGTTTCTATTCCCAGCTTGGGTTGCTGACTGTGTGGAATCTGCACATTCTCCCTGTGTTGGCTTGGCTTTCCTCTGGGTGCTTCGGTTTCCTCACACAGTCCAAAAGACAAGCTGGTTAGATGCGTTGGTCGTGTAAATTCTCCCTCAGTGTACCTGAACAGACGCTGGAGTGTGGCGACTTGGGGATTTTCACAGCAACTTCACTGCAGTGTTAATGTCAGCCAACTTGTGACACTAATAAATAAACAATTCTACCCTGGGAAGAAGATTCCAACTATCCGTTCTATCCAAGCCTCTCATAATTTTGGAAACTCCAATCATGTCACCCCTCAGCCTTTGATGTTCAAGTGAAAACAAACCAAGCTTGTCCAATCTCTCTTCATAACTAATACACTCCAAACCAAACCACATCTGATAAACCTTTTCTGCACCTTCTCCAAAGCCTCCACATTCTTCTGATAGTGTACGCAGTATTTCAGAAGACTGTGAAAGCTCAGTCATTGAGCATGTTTAAAGTGGAGATCGACAGATTTCAAAATGCCAAATGTAAAGGGAAATGGGAAAAGTGTGGGAAAAAGACATTGAAGTGGACAATCAGCTATGATCATGTTGAATGGTGGAGCAGGCCTGATGGGCTGAAAGGCCTATAGTTACTATGGTCCTAGGGAATTTACCACAGCCTCTGTATCTGAAAGCATGCATGTGTCAGATTGGTAGAAGTAGCCTGGTGGATGAGCTCATAGGATTTATTCAGAACAATTTCTGTGTGCATTTCATTCTTATACCAATTATTACGCAAGCTACTTTAGACCTGGTAATGTGCAACAGGTTAATTAATTCCTTCTTGTAAAGGAGCCTTAAGGCAAGAACAATTGTGTGTCCTGGCACAGTGGTACTTGTAGGGTGGCACTGGCAGAATGGGTGTGTGGGGGAGGGTAATTCAAATATTTAGTGGTTGGGGATGGGGGGGTTGCCCCTCTGTGGTAAAAGGTTCGGGGTGTTCCCCTTGTCTGCAGAACGTTGCAATCACCGTGGTAGGTGAAGGAGGTGGGTGGCTGCCATTGTACCCTAAGATTGGACATCCTGATCTCTGTGGATCTGGGATTGCCCAGCATGTATCACGTTGGGGATTTTTCTGCAACCAAAAAACGTTTGCATCCCGCCTGGTTAGTGCCGGCAGCTCCAGCAGGATGCACACTATTGTTCCCACCGGTGGCAGCACTTTGGGTTTTTTTTTGAGAGGATCGCAACAGATGTGTTTTCATCCTTTTCTCTTTTAAGTTCAGTTATTCTTAAAATCAATCAGAACATAAAATTTAACATCTGACCTTTCACAAGAAGAAAACAATCTTTACACTAAAAACATCAATGAACATAGATAAAAGGATAATTGTATCTATAGAACCATAGAATCCTTACAGTGCAAAAGGAGACTACTCAGCCCATTGAGTCTGTACTGACTCTATGAAAGAGCATCTATCCAGGCCCAACCCACCCCATAACCCCCTCCATTTCCCATGGCCAATCCATCTAACCTGCACATCACTGGATTGTGGAGCATCTAGAGGGAACTCACATAGACGCAGGAAGAACATACATACTCTACCCAGATAATCACCCAAGGCCAGAAACGAACTTGGGTACATGGCACTGGACTATTCTGTCACCACTGTGCCACTCTGCCACCCATACTGCTGTCCAGTAAGCTCAATCCATCTGAGGCCATATACAATTTGTTACATTATCCAGTCAATCTAATCTCCCTGGCTGCATTGAGCACATACTGTTCCTTGGGCTGTCTTTAAGCTCCAATTCCAAGCAACATGGAGCTAGCAACAGCTCCCATGACTTCTCTGAGCCTCATTCTGCTCGACAGTGCAGAGCTAACAGCAACACTATAGCTACATAGAGTTAACCATCCTCTCCATCTGCTCCCCCACTTCTTGTTGTTCATTCTACTCCTTGACATTATCTCTGATCTTTTTAGTTCTTCCAAAAGTGTTTTACCTTATTTTCTTAGCAGAATGTGATATCTCCAGACTGGACACATTCTGCACCTTAAATGTTGCAATCTCCAGTCAACCAAAGGCAGGTATGAAATTGTCACGGCTCCATACCTCACGCAGACAGACCAAAAAATCCAAAATATCCAGATGTTATTATATAGTCCAGATCTAATTTCTGTTTTTTCTGTGATTCTCCCGTTAAAAGCTGTCCAGGTCATAAGTTTTAGTAGTAATCGAGATTTAAAAATTACATGAAAGGCATATGAATGTTGAAAGCATGGGACTAATCCTTTAAAAGGGAATGCCCCCCACTCCCTAAGACATTTTGATTATTGACACCTAGTTTAAGGCATTTATTGACATTTTGGACCCAGGTTCGATTTCTGACTTGGGTGACAATCTGTGTGAAGTTTGCACGTTCTCCCCATTTCTGGATGGGTTTCTTCCGGGTGCTCTGCTTTCCTCCCATAATCCAAAAATGTGCAGGTTAGGTGGATTGCCCATGTTAAATTCTCCCTCAGACACCAGAGTGTGACGACAGGGGGATTTTCATAGTAACTTAACTGCTGTGTTAACATTAAGCCTACTTGTGTCACTAATAAGTAAACTTTAAATTTTACAGTCCTTCCGAGTGAGAATGTTCCATCACTTTCTTTCTTTGTTTTATTCTCGAACATTTTCAAATCCAAAAAAAAGTCTTAACTCATGTTAAGTGAAATCAATTAATGCATCACTGTTAGGAACATTCTTCTTCATTCAAGAAAGCAGATGCAAACAACATTAAAACTCCACATGAGACACAGCTGGAAAGATCCTATTGAGGAAAATAAATTGTTTTGAGAAACTAATTATTTGACAAACAACGCCACATACACCTATAACTAGGTTTCTCAACAACCAGTGCTTCATAAAATCCCTACTGTGTAGAAGGGAGCCATTCAGCCCTTTGAGTCTCCATCAACACACCTTTTCATCCTACCCATGCTCCACTCCCGTAAACCCTCATATTTACCCCACTAATCCCCCTAACCTACACATCTTGAGACTAAGGGGCATTTTAGCTCGGCCAATCCACCTAATCAGAACATCTTTGTATTGCGGGAGGAAACCAGAACACCTGGAGGAAACCCACGCCAACACGGGGAGAACATGCAAACTCCACACAGTCACCCAAGGCTGGAATTGAACCCTGGCGCTGTGAAGCAGCTGTGCTAACCACTGTGCTACTGTGTTGTATTTTAAATGTTTCTGCCTCAAGATTTAGAGTAACTAAGTGCCAGAGAAATTATTATCTGATCAGTTCCAATCCCAAAAGCTAGTGTTTGGAATTCCAGTCTAACCTTCCAAAAAATATGATTATTTGACACTGACAACTTTCTGCATCAATTAAAAAGATTCAATTTTCTCACGATACACTGAAAAGCTAATATACAGGTAGTAGTTGGCTTAAAGCTGACAATTAGGATGTATGAATATTTTGAATAATGGTAGCAAAGAATTGTTGTCGTCTGTTGTAACAAAAATCTAAACATCAGTATAAAGCAAAGCCAATTAACATGTGGGTATCAGCTGGAAATGAATGGACAATTTTAATCACACTTAGAGAGCATTTTGCATATTTTACAATTCCATAAACCATAATCCTGAAATTTGTAATGTCAGTTCCTCTTAGGCATATGCCACAGGGGTCATTTGAACAACCTCAATTATAATTGCTATCCTTTACAAAACTGTACCATGCTTCTCTTATCAGGGAATCTGCATACCTTCTGTATATTTAGGACAAGCAAAAAGAAAAAAAGAAAGACACTGCATCAAGAGGTGTCATTTAAGTAAAATAGAAGCGTTTTTTGCAAAAAAAACTCTTGTATTATTCTTTCTACGTACAGACTGTAAATAGGCTTCATGCAGTTATGTAAGTAAATAGAAGACATGTTTCATTTACCCTGACTCCCTCTTCCCTTCAGCTGCATACTTTAAAATAAAATCTCCAGGGGCAGTTCTTTATTAATAGTTGTGAATAGAATAGATGTGACATTTAAGTAACCAAGTAAAGCTTTTAAGGCAGTTCTAATCAAATGAGCCTGCCAGAGGTCTAACAGCTGTTGTTGCACATGTTTTTTGCATACTACACAGGAATTTCAAACCCCTCTTTTGAACAGAAAGCCAATAACAGTCTGAATGTATATATTATATACCATACTGGCCTGTATCTTTAAGTAGCGGCATTGCCGCTGGGGGTAAAGATTCTCCCAACCGGTGCTGCTTCCAGGATATTCGATAGCGACTGTCAAAGAAACAAATGTGCAGCATCCCCTGGGGAATTCCATCGGAGCAGGATACAATCTGGGGAAGAAAGACACTTTCGCTTTTTACAGCAATAGCTGCCATATTCTGCTAAGTATTTACGGGTTGTATATTTTAATGAATGTCGGTGAATGGATAAATGAATAAATTTGTGTGAGTGAGTGAGCAGGTGGGTAAATTGCCAGGCAGGTATGGTGAGGCAATTGAGATGGGTAAAGTGATGAGTGGATGAGTGGAACAGCATGGGTGATATCAGTGAAGTAGGTGAGTGAGTAGATAGATGAAGTGGTTAGTTGTATGAGGCGTGTAAGTGGGTGAGCTGGGTAGGTGAATGGGCAGTTTGGGTAAGTGGATAGGTAAAAGAGGTAGATAACTGGCTGAGGTGAGTAGATGGGGTGCTTCAGGTGAATAAATGGTAGATAGATGAGATGGGAAGTGGGCAGATGAGTGAGGTGGGTAACTGGATAAGGTGGCTAGGGTGAGTGAGATAAGTAAGGCAGGTGATGTGAATAGGGAGGTATGTTGACTAGCTGGTTGAGTTGGGGAGATGGATAGGTGGGTGAGGTAGGGAATCAGGTTGGGGGGATTGTCAGCATTCAGGGGGTTATTATGGATAATAGGGTTGAGTCAGGAGATAGTTGAGTCTGATCAAGGAGTAGTTGGGTGGCCAAGGTGTGGTCAGGTTGATTGGGGGATTAGTCAGGTGGGCTAATTGTGAATGTGTGGTCAGGTCAAAGAGTAGTTGGATTGCAGAGTATGTGAGTGGTCAGAAGGGGAGTGGAAGTGTAGTTGGGCCTGGTCTCAGAATATCCATAGAACCCATAGAATCCCTACAGTGCAGAAGGAGGCCATTTGACCCAACAAATCTGCACTGACCACAATCCCACCCAGGCCCCATAGCCGTAACTCTACATATTTACTCTGCTAATCTCCCTGACACTAGGATCAATTTAGCATGGCCAATCAACCTAATCTACACCTCTTTATGCTCCAGAAACAGACAGACTATTTTCCTGCGGTTTTGCATCTGATCTCAGAGGAACAGCTGGTGATATCCATATACAAGATGCAGATAAATAAGACCATGGCTACAATTTTGCATAAAGCCACAATGAGAACCCAGAGAACGGGGATCAAACTAAATGCAGACAAGCACATTATGAAGGTGACAAAAATTATCATTCCCTCAAATGGTGCACACAGCTGTCAGAGCTGGAGTTTCAAATGCCTTTTGGAAGTCCATCAAGAGAACACTTTCTGGCACCACATCAAAAAAAAACTCCAGAAAGTTAGTTGAACCTTTAAGAAATCTATGTTGGTTCTTCCTATTCAACCCAAAGTTTTCCACATGACTATTAATTCAATCTCAAATAATTGTTTCTAGATGCTTCCTCACCACTGAAGTAAAACTGATTGGTCTGCATTTGTTGGGATTATTTTTATAACCATTTTCGAACAAGATGTGTAATCTTTGCAATTCTCCAGCCCACTACACTACCTATGGATCTAGAAAAGATTGAAAGATTACAACCAATGCCCCTTCAGTTTCCATTCTCACTTTCCTCAATATCTCAGGATGTATTTCATCTGCTCCAGGTGCCTTGTCAACTTTACTTCTTCCTTATCAGTTTTGAACCCTTCTAGGGAAAGAAATTCCTCTCCTGTCAGCATGGCCTGGGTAACACCTCAGCCATGCCCTCTGCATCTATGCGCAAATTGCCTTTTTTGTACCTAATTGACCTTGCTCCTGTTTTTATTACCCTTTTAATATTTATATGCTGATAGAAGACTTTGGGATTCTCCTTTATGTTGACTGCTAGTCTTTTCTCAGAATCCTTCTTCACTTCTCTTATTTGATTCTTCATCTCTCCTCTGAGCCTTCGGTATTCAGCTCAGTTCTCAATTGTATTTTCTGCCTGATACCTGTCATGAACACACTTTTTCTTTAACTTAAATTTTATCTCCCTTTTCATCCAAGGTCTTTGGATTAGTTTGTTCTACCTTTCTCTTTAGAGGGGATATATATTTTGTTGCTCCTGTCAAGGTACCCTATTGTTCAGTTACAGGTTTTCCCACCAACCTTTGGTTCGAGTCTGTCTGGTCCACTTTCCTTTTTGCCCCAGTGATGTTGGCTCTTCCCCATTTAATTATTCTTACTTTGGTTTTCTCATTGTTCTTTTCTACTGTCAGCCTAAACCTGATACAATGACCACTCTCTCCTAAATCATTCTGCACCAATTGGTGAGATCTGGAAAAATATATTCAATGAAAGTTCCAGTATTTGTGTTGAAAAGTGATTATTTCAAAGTTTTGTAAAGCAAGGGAAATAGCAGAGAGCTTGTGATTTGAATTATTATTGTTACATGTATTGAGATACAGTGAATAGTATAATTTCTTGTGCACTAAACAGACAAAGCATGCGGGAAAAGGGAAGGAGAGGGTGAAGAATATAATGTTCCAGTTACAGCTAGGGTGTAAAGAAAGATTCAAAAGTCTGATGGCAGCAGGGAAGAAGTTGTTCTTGACTGGGTTGGTACGTGATCTCAAACTTTTGTATCTTTCACCTGACGGAAGAAGGTATAAGAGATTATGTCCGGGATGCGTGATATCCTTGATTATGCTGACTGTTTTTCCAAGATAGCAGGAAGAGTAGATGGAGTCAGTGGAAGGGGAGGCAGGTTTGCATGATGGACTGGGCTACATTCACAACCCTTTGTAGTTTCTTGCAGTCTTGGTCAGAGCAGGAGTCATAACAAGCTGTGATACATATGGAAAGGATGTTTTCTATGGTGTAAAATTTGTGGCTGTGGGATTGAGAGAGATGCCCATAGAAAAAGAATGCCAATATATTCTTTTAAATGAGCCTTGCCAGAGTACTCCTGCTTCCTGTGACTCTCAACAAAACAAGCCTTTCAAAATAATTGGAGTTGGAGGAGCCAGGACATTTCCCCTGTATTGGCTTGTGTTTAAAATTGTTGTTTGGCTCTAGCAACATCAGTAGCACCTGATCTGCATATTTAAAGACATTTCTGGCAGTTAGGCAGTATTAAATTCTATCTGGTCCTGATGAAAGATCATCAACCTGAAATGTTAATTCTATTTCTCTCCACCTGTGCATCCTGTCCTGCTGGGTACTTGCAGCATATTTTGTTTTTATTTCAGATTTTCAACAGCATCCACTGCATTTTGGTTTTCTATTAGTGTTGGATTCTGCCCTTTAGTCTCAGTGATCAATGATTCCAGTGGTTCTGTTGAACAGTCACAATTTCCTGCTCATCAGCATCATTGTATATTCAATGTAATGACATTTCAAAATCTCTATGGGAATTAGCTCTTTATTTTACCAGAAGAACAAACAGCGTTATTGGCTAGAACAAATGTTAGTCAGGCCACCTGGGGGACACTGATACCTTTAATTCTCCCAAAATTAGTTAGTTTAACCAGAGCAGCTGTCTATCTCACCCTTTTTCCACTAGAATCAAAAGGAAGTTCTGCTTCAGCTGTTGGTCCTTTCACAGTGGGACAGTAAAGCATGGATTTTGCACACGGCTTGGTGCAAAGGTGCTGGTGCAACACATAGTTACTATCGTTCTTGGGTGGCTTCAAGCCGAAATTCGATCGAGTGGTAATTATTCAACAAATAGTCTGCTTTCAGCTTTATCCAAGACATGGATTTGATCCAGAAGAGTGTCTTTTACTGAGAGCTGAATGCCAGTGAAGAGGAGGAGCCAATCCATATGCAACACCTCAGTACAATCAGCAGTTTAAATATGAGCACAGAATAAGAAATCTCCAAAATGAATTTCTGCAATTTTTACCACAGTTTGTTAAAGTCTATAATATATTCCCCTGTGAAATGATCGTCCATCTTTTGAAATATATCAAAGTCTGATCATGCCTAGTTGGCATTTCATAGATCATCTCTCTTGTAAATTTCATCCATGAAGCTGAAGAGAAGATCCAATCCTTTATCAGTATCCAAGTGCCAGGCATCCAGCTCACAAAATACTTTGCTTCTCATTCATCTTTTGGTTTGAAGTGACAATGTTGATGCCATTCCTTTTCTTTCTCTTCAATCAGGACGTAGCCCATGTTCATTTATTCACTGAATTTTTCCACTGATCATAGGATTCAGATTCAGAGAACATCAGTGAGTAATTGATTAACTTGCACTTGCTTTCAACCCTTCTTCATGCAAGTAACTCAGATTACAAACTTTGGTCTAAAAGGAGAATTCCTAGTTTCCGATCTTCACCTTGAGGCTTCCATTTTATGTTCCCATGTTATCCATTCTGAAGGCAGATGATGAAGTTGGAAACCCGACATCCATCTTTTACTTAATACTAGATTGATTTACAGAATACAATAGTACAAATGTCTGCCTCCTCTTTAATCAACACCCAAGCCACGATCTTACCTTCTCACCCTGCCAGTTGATGGATGGGACAAACTGGTAAGATCATAAGAGATCTGAAAAAACAAGTTTGCTCTGATTTTCTTGCCCCTCACTATCTTACTGGCACTGGATATCCAACAAGATTAGCATCGCGCCAGAAAAGGTCGAGGCTGATTGTAATATTCAAATTCTGTGTTAAATAGTAATTAAGTGTTACAAGTGAACACAGGATAGAATTGTCCAGGCTCACTTGCTTCTGTGGTCATGCTGGGAGGTTCTCTCAGGCAAGGTTCACATATGATCCTATCAAGGCCTCCCGGGAGGTCAGAGGCAGATGGGTGTTTTGAGCCTAGTACTGCCAGCCTGGCACACTGGTACTGCCCGCTGGGCACAGGACAGTGCCAAGGGACAGGTCCTGAGGGGGAACAGGCCAATTGAGGGAGGGAACCACCATGCATTCTACAACTGGCATTCAGCCAGTCCATGCGTGTGAGGTTTCAGTTGAGATCAGTCCAGGCATGGGGTGGGGGGCAGAATGGGGGTGATTGGCCACAGATGCCAGCTATAGCTGGGGAGACCCAGTCACTGACAGATCCCTGACAGAAGACAGAGATCTTAGCATGCACAATTGTGCACTATGTTGTTATGTGCCAGCTTTCGGGCTAGGCCCCAACCACTCCCCCTGCTGGTGAGAAATCAGTTCGGCCTCATTTTTAGGTAAGTTTCGAATTTTTAAGTCACCCAAAAACAATGCCCATTTTCCCCATTTTTACATTCGTTTGGCACTTAGAATTCTTTTGGTAAAATCACCTCACCCCACTGTCTCAGAAGTCTCCTTTCATACACTTTGGAACAAACTAAAAAGAAATGGCTAAGTTAGTTAATTAGCTAACCTTTAAAGGAGTGCTGTGACCTAAACAAAAGCTTGAATGAAAACTTATTAAACTAAGGTCATCAAATGGAAAAACTACCCCAACTGACAGCTGCATGGATTTGCTTATGGCCATTTTGCTAGGCCCAGGAACAAACTGACGAGGAAGTCCTCTGATCTACCCATCCTCCTCCCTACAAGATGGCCAAAGGTCCAGAGTGTGGGGCTGAAGTGCAACCAAACTTTGAGCAGTAGCTCCTTCCAATAATGAAAAAGTGGCTGCAAACTTGAACAACCCCCGTAAACATGAAACACAAACTCCACAACACTGAACGAATTGCATGTGGCCTGCAAGTCCACATAATGACTTATCCTCCACTTGCATGAGATTTCTATGTGCAATACCCTTCTGTGCCAAATCTATGACAGTAGATAGGAGGGCTCCTGTGTATAGATCCCTCCACTAGATCCCTCTGCCACCTTCGGATGATGAGACTGATCAGAGGGCAGATGAAGGTGAGGAAGTGGAGGCTGTGCCCATTCAGCAAATTTCTCTGTGCCAAATGGAAAGGCACAGAGGGGATTAAGACTTTCTTTATACTCTTCAGAATAAATCAAATTATTAGGTAAACTATTTAACCTTAAAGGCACACTTTAACCAAACACAAGCCTTTAAAGGAAAACTATCAAAATTAAATTGAACTAGCATTCCTGGGGCTGATGATACATTCCAGCCCTTGTGGTGCCCACCAGATGTGGAAGAATTTAATTGAACTGCTAGACGCTGCATGCCCTCTCTCCAAGGACACCCAGCCACAACTACAGAAGAGGAGCAAATACTCGAGTCTAATGTCCCACCTCGATCAAGTCTCTTTTTATACTCTTTAATGTAACAATAATGAATCAATTAAACAACAGTTACACGGGTGACAGCCCCTGGTGGGACATTGTAGCTGAAATAAAATATCAAAAAGAAATTTAATTAATTACAATTAAAATGTCATTCCTGGGTTGATGATGCATCCCAGCACCCATGGTGCAATCAAGCACACCAGTGTACATCACAGCTTCCCTCCTAAGGATCTGCAGAGGGAGTATGAGAAGCTGGGAATTAAATTAAAATTAGAACCGACAAGGTGGTTATGTCTGGATTACTACCTGAACCACGTGCAGGTGGGCGCAGGGTAAATAGGATTAAAGAGATGAATGGGTGGCTCAGGGTTTGGTGTGGGAGGAATGGGTTTGAATTTATGGGGCATTGGCATCAGTATTGGGGCAGGTGGGACCTGTTCAGATGGGATGGTCTTGGTCTGAACCGTGCTGGGACCAGAGTCCTGGCGAACCGTATAACTAGGACTGTAGATAGGGCTTTAAACTAATTGGGGGGGGGGGGGGGCGGTGCAGGGGTGGGAGAAATTACAATGTCTAAAGTAAAAGAGAGGGTACGGGCACGGGAAAATGTTGAGGATGTCCCAATAATAAAGGGAGTAGGGGGCATGAGAAAGGTTGGTAGCGTTCCTTCAGATAGGGTCCAGATAAAGGCTGGGATAAAGACACTTTATCTGAGAAGCATTCGGAACAAAGTAAATGAGCTGATGGCGCAGATCAGCACAAATGGATATGATCTGGTGGCCATTACGGAAACGTGGTTGCAAGGTGACAGGGACTGGGAGCTGAATGTCCAGGGGTATCAAGTGTTTAGGAAGGATAGATGGGAGGAAAAAGGGGGTGGGGTAGCTTTACTGATTAAGGATAATATCAGGGCGGTAATAAGGGAAGATATAGGCTCCAAAGAGCAAAACGTGGAATTGTTGTGGGTGGAGACAAGGAAAAGTAAGGGGAGGAAGACGCTGGTGGGTGTGATCTATAGGCCCCCAAATAATAACTTGGAGGTGGGGAGGGCTATAAACAAGCAAATAAATGATGCGTGCAAAAATGGAGCAGCGATAATTATGGGGGATTTCAATCTAAATATTGATTGGTTGACCCATGTCGGACGCGGTGGGCTTGAGGAAGAGTTCTTGGAATGCTGCCGGGATAGTTTCCTTGAACAGTGTGTGATGGAACCGACGAGGGAGCGAGCTATCTTAGATCTGGTGTTATGTAACGAGGCAAGTAGAATTAAGGATCTTGTTGTGAGGGATCCTCTTGGGACGAGCAATCATTGTATGGTTGAGTTTTTGATGCAGGTGGAGGAAGAGAAAGTAGGGTCCCGAACCTGTGTCCTCTGTTTGAACAGAGGGGAGTACAATAGGATGAGAGAGGAATTGGCAAATGTAGATTGGGGGCGCAGATTGGTCGGTAGGACTGCTGAGGAACAGTGGAGGATCTTTAAGGAGATCTTTTTCGGTGCTCAGCAGAAATATATTCCAATGGTAAAGAAGGAACGTAGGAGAAGGGGTAACCAGCCGTGGTTATCAAAGGAAATAAAGGAGAGTATTAAATTAAAAGCTGATGCGTTTAGAGTGGCTAAAAGTAGTGGGCGAGTAGAAGATTGGGAGAGGTTTAAAAATCAACAAAGATTGACTAAGAAGTTGATAAAGAAAGGAAGGATAGTCTATGAAGCTAAACTAGCACTAAATATAAAGAAGGACAGTAAGAGTTTTTACAAATATATAAAGAGGAGGAGGCTGGCTAGACTGAATGTTGGGCCCTTAGAGGATGAGAGGGAGGATTTAGTGGTGGGGGATGAGGAAATGGCTGAGGCCTTAAATAAGTTTTTTGCCTCGGTCTTCACGGAGGAGGACGCGAATAGTTTGCCGGATATTAAAGATAGAAGGATGGTAGGATTTGAGGGCCTGAATGCGATTGCTGTCACTAGAGAGGTAGTGCTTGATCGACTAGCGGGACTGATGGTGGACAAGTCCCCGGGACCAGATGAAATGCATCCCAAGGTTCTGAAGGAAATGGCAGAGGTGATAGTAGATGCCTTAGTGATTATTTACCAAACTTCGCTGGATTCTGGGGAAGTGCCGGAAGATTGGAAAACGGCTAATGTTACGTCGCTATTTAAAAAAGGTAGCAGGCAAAAGGCAGGGAATTATAGGCCGGTTAGTTTAATGTCTGTTGTTGGAAAAATGCTTGAACCCCTCATCAGAGAAGAAATAGCGAGGCACCTGGAGAAGAATTGTTTGATAGAGCAGACGCAGCACGGATTCGTTAAGGGGAAGTCGTGTTTGACAAAGTTATTGGAATTCTATGAGGATGTGACTAGAGTGGTAGACAGAGGGGAACAGGTGGATGTGGTGTTTCCCGATTTTCATAAGGCATTTGATAAGGTGCCGCACAAAAGGTTGCTTCAGAAGGTTAGGGGGAATGGAGTTAGGGGTAAGGTGTTAGCGTGGATAGAGGATTGGTTGTCTAATAGGAGGCAGAGAGTTGGTATCAATGGGTGCTATTCGGAATGGCGGTTGGTGACTAGTGGAGTGCCCCAGTGATCGGTGCTGGGGCCTCAGCTATTTACCATTTATATAGATGATCTGGAGGAGGGGGCTGAGTGTAAGGTGTCGAAATTTGCTGATGACACAAAGGTGAGTGGAAAAGCAAATTGTGTGGAGGGTGTGGAAAGTCTGCAGAGGGATCTTGATAGGCTGAGCGAGTGGGCAAGGACCTGGCAGATGGAGTACAATGTTAGCAAGTGTGAGGTTATCCACTTTGGTAGGAATAATAGTAGGAGGGATTACTATTTAAAGGGCAAAAAGCTGCAGCATGCTACAGTGCAGAGGGACCTGGGGGCCCTTGTGCATGAGTCACAAAAACCCAGTCTGCAGGTGCAACAGGTGATCAAGAAGACGAATGGGATGCTGGCCTTTATAGAGAGGGGGATAGAATATAAAAGCAGGGAGATCTTGCTGCAACTGTACAGGGCACTGGTGAGGCTGCAGCTGGAGTACTGTGTGCAGTTTTGGTTGCCGCACTTGCGCAAGGATATTTTGGCCTTAGAGGGAGTGCAGAGGAGGTTCACTAGGTTGATACCGGAGGTGAGGGGGTTGGACTATGCAGAGAGACTAAATAGACTGGGTCTGTACTCGTTGGAGTTTAGAAGGATGAGGGGGGATCTTATAGAGACGTATAAGATAATGAAGGGGATGGATAGGGTAGAGGTGGAGAGATTCTTCCTGCTCAGAAAGGACAACAGGACTAGGGGGCACAGCCTCAAGATAAGGGGGGGGCAGGTTAGAACGGAGTTGAGGAGGGACTTCTTCACTCAAAGGGTGGTGAATCTCTGGAATTCTCTGCCCGTTGAAGTAGAACATAGAACATTTCAGCGCAGTACAGGCCCTTTGGCCCTCGATGTTGCGCCAACCAGTGGAACCAACCTAATGACCCTCTAACCTAAACTATTCCAATGTTATCCATATGCCTATCCACTGACCATTTGAACGCCCTCAAAGTTGGCGAGTCCACAACTGCTGCAGGCAGGGCATTCCACGACCTTCCTACCCTCTGAGTAAAGAACCTACCTCTGACATCCGTCCTATAATTACCACCCCTTAAGTGGTGGAGGCTACCTCACTAAATATATTTAAGACACGGGTAGATAGGTTTTTGACAGATAAGGGAATTAAGGGTTATGGGGAGAAAGCGGAAAAGTGGAACTGAGCCACTTCAGATCAGCCATGATCTTATTGAATGGCGGGGCAGGCTCGAAGGGCTAGATGGCCTACTCCTGCTCCTACTTCTTATGTTATATTAGGACACCTGACCACAAACGTAGCCACAGAAAAGAGACAGACAGTCGATCTCTCAATCAAATTTCTTTTTATATTTACTCAAGATGCTTAGTCAGTCAATACCCTCCACCTGTAAATCCTTATACTTAATAATACAATTAACATACAATTAAAAGAGGCCAACTCCAAAGCCTTTCTCTCCACGGGGACTCGGATGCGAAGGTACTATATCCTCTACCAGTCAATGTTCTGACTCTTCAAAGCATCAGTCACTTTTAAAATTCTTGCTGAACCAAGACCTCACAGATGAGCTTTTACTGTCAACTTTTAAATATTGACTTCTTTTATGCTGATGCATTCTTGCTAATGGACTAGCTACAACACAGAATTGATGGACTAAATGGCCTTCACTGTGCTATAACCATTCCATTGATTCAATGATTCAATTATATCATTTACTACATGACAGGATCAGAGCCTGGCACCGTATTCAATGTAACACTTAGCTAAGGACTTCTAAGAGGACGGTGCAGTAAATTTGCAGTGTATTTGATTGTCTTGGCAATACACCCCAGTGTTTATTTTCTTTTCTCATAGCCTCCCAGCATTGGTTATGTAAATTCAGAGAGTCATGGACTGTGACACACTAATCTTTCTTCCAAGCAACAGTCTTAAGTTACAACCCTGTGTGGGTTTTGTCTATTAAATGCCATCTGTCAGGAATGGATCCAATGTTCCACTTCATTTAGATCCGCTCATAATCCCTTTTATTCACCTTAAGTATCTACACTTGCAGATATATTTGAATCAGCTTCCAACTTCTGAAGTCCCCCAGCTCCATTGTCCAGATCAATGATAAAATAGGTGATTGGCAATGGCCTGAACGTAGATCCCTGTGGGGCTCCACAGTCACTTCTTCACTTGAGACAAAGGGCAGGACTCGCATATATCCCAACTATCCATCCAAATGCCGCACTTCGACACTAGTGCTCTCGTGCAGTAATTTGATGTGAACCAAATTCCAGTTAATCCTTGTAGATGCCAACACTACCATTGACTAGACATGTTTAAGAAGTTTATGATTTATTTATTAATCACAAGTAAGGCTTACATTAACACTGCAATTAAGTTGCTCTGAAATTCCACATGTGAATCAAATCAACGGGACATTCAATTGTTATTTTGTGAGTACCACCACTTTATGACCCCAGAACCACAGGGGGGTTGTTCCATGAATGCCTGGTTTCTCAGGACTGTTGCTTTTATTGCTGATTTCAATTGAAAAAACACAGTTTTCTTATCTTGTAGTTGCTTCCAAAAGTGAGAGGCTATTTTTCAGCACGTACATTAGTTTTTGCCTTGGTTTCTGTTCTCATGAGAGTTTTGGATTTAAGGATAACACTTAAGAGCCAGTGTAAGCTGCCAAAAGGCATGCAACAAAATCCTTGAATTGAGCCACATTCTTTTCTGATAAGCTAATATCTCAGGTTCTCTGTCTCCTCCCTCTGAATGTCTTTCAGCTATCTCATGATCTATTTTCATATTATGCATCTAAAGTTAAGATTAGCTTAGCCAAGAAATTATTTTCATCTTCCTAATTGATGTTTCAATGAGCTGTTACTTTGTGTTCCACTGTTCACTACAAGTTGCACCAAGGTGAGGCATTGCGTACAAGAATATAGCATCTTTTTTGTTCCCTGTTTGATATGCAGAGAGCAAATCTAGCACATGCAAAAACATTATAATCCTTTTAGCTAAGATCAATTGCAGTTTTGGCATCCTGAACTTGGTTGAAATCATGAAGTTACATTGAGGCTTCATTTAAAACAATTTTTTAAGGTGGCATCTAGGCCTTTTGGCTAAGATGCAGATGAGATCAAGCCTTGGAGAAGGTGCAATGCCTGCTCTAATCAGCTTGAATTGTGTAGGTCAAGCCCAAGACAGGAAGTGGTGAGCCTGTCTTGTTAGTTTGTATCGAGAATGTCTTATTTGATGAGACTTTGAATTAGACTTTGATTAGATTGAATTGGATAGAAACAAAAGCAAATGTTACAATGATGGGAACTGGAAGCAAGGTGGTTCAATTTTGGTCTTTATGAATTCACAAACTTAGAACATGAGAGTAGGGTGACTTTCCTCCAACGTTCTCCTGCTGGTCCACTATAAATTGATAGAAGACCCATGGACACTCTGTTAAGTCCCTGTAAATGTTGGAGATTATGAGCATCTTCCAGTGCAGATCTGGTGGGCAAGTGAGCACTCTATTGAAAAGCAGGACTTTAAAGATTAGAATCTCTGAATTATTACGTGAGCCACATACAAATTGGCTCGTGGTACATACAATTAGAGGAGTGAATATGTGGCTCAAAGACTGGTGTGGAAGAAGTAGGTTCTGGTTTGTGTGGCACAGCTACCAATACTGGGGAAAGTGGAGGCTGTGTCTTTGATACAATCCATACCCAAATGGTGTTGGGACCAGTTTTTTTGCAAATCGCATAACTAGGGGAGCAAACAGGGCTTTAAACATGTTTGGAGGGGCAATGATCGGGCCATTGCCAGAGATATGGGGGGCACAGGGCTGGCATTGCGCAAGGGCCACTTGTGCCCTACTACATGAATCACAAGAAGTTAGTGTGCAGGTACAGCAAGTGATTAGGAAGGCAAATGGAATTTTGGCATTTATTGCAAGGCGAATAGAACTTAAAAGGAAAGAAGTTTTACTATAGCTGTACAGGGTTTTGATAAGACCACATCTGGAATATGTGTACAGTTTTAGTCTCCCTAATTAAAAAAGGATTTCATAGTAACATTTTGGAGAAGGTTCATTCAATTCATTCTTGGGTTGAAGGTCTTACCCTGTAACGACAGGTTGAACAGGTTGGGCCTATACACATTAGAGATTAGAGTAAAGAAGGGTAATCTTAATGAAACATATAAGATCCTGAGGAGACTTGGTAAGAGGATGTTTCCTTTTCTGGAGGAGATTAGAACTAGGGAACATGGTTTCAAAATAAGATATCTCCATTTTAAAATGGAGCTGAGGATATTTTTAATTTCTCTCAGAGAGTCTTTAGTCTGTGAAACCCTCTCCCTCCAAAATCAATGGACACTGGGTCATTAATTTTATTTAAGGTTGAGTTAGATAGATTTTTGA
Organism: Carcharhinus amblyrhynchos; assembly: GCF_965287045.1. Lineage (NCBI taxonomy): Eukaryota > Metazoa > Chordata > Chondrichthyes > Carcharhiniformes > Carcharhinidae > Carcharhinus > Carcharhinus amblyrhynchos. Next base: position 92,291,851 of record NC_137324.1, on the reverse strand, counting down.
TAGATGTCAAGTCAGTTGTTAGCAATTCAGGACCAGTATGTCCCTGTAAAAATGAAGGATAAAGATGGCAAGATTTGGGAACCCTGGATGACAAGAGAGATTGTGAGTTTAGAGAAAAAGAAAAGGAGGCCTACATCAATTTCAGGAATTTGAAAACAGATAAGGCTGCTGAAGAATACAAAGATAGCTGGAAAGAGTTTAAATATGGTCTTTAGGACGTCAAGAAGAGGCCATGAAATGTCTTTGGCAGGCAGGATTAAGGAGAATCCCAAGGCTTCAAATGCGTATATAAGGAAGGAGAGAATAGCTAAGGAAAGGATAGGTCTACTCAAGGACAGTGGAGGGAATTTGTGTGTGGAGCCAAATGAAGTGAGTGAGGTTTTAATGAGTATTTGGCATCAGCATTCACAAAGGAAAAGGATGTGGTGGATGTTGAGTGTAGAAAGGAGGATGTTGACATTCTACGACATGTTGAGATAAAAAGGGAGGAGGTATTGAAGGTTTTGAAGAACATTAAGGCAGACAAGTCCCCAGGGCTCGATAGTGTCTATCGTAGAATACTGAGAGAGGCAAGGAAACAAATTGCTGAGGCCTTGGCCAAAATCTTTGTATCCTCTTTAGCCACAGGCAGGATACCAGAGGATTGGAGAGGAGCTAACTTTGTTCTTCTGATTAAGGAGGGCAGAAGAGACAATTCGGGAGAATACAGGCCTATGAGCCTTACATCAGTGGTGGGGAAATTATTGGAGAAGATTCTAAGGGACAGGATGTGCACACAACTGGAAGAGATAAGCTTATTAGGAATAAGCAGCATGGTTTTGTGAAGAGGAGGTCATGTCTCACAAATTTGATTGAGTTCTTCAAGGAAGTGACAAGAAAATTGATTACGGCAGGGCAGTGAATGCTGTGTGCGTGGACTTCAACAAGATTCTTCATGGCAGGCTGATACAGAAGATGAAGTCATATGGAATCTGAGACGGTAAGATGGATACAAAACTGGCTTGGACATAGAAAGCGGTCAGTAGCAGTGGAAGGGTACTTTTCTAACTGAAGGTCTGTGATAAGCAGTGTTCCACAAGGATCAGTGCTGGGGCCTCTGTTGTTTATATTATATATAAATGATTTGGAGGAAAATGTAGGTGGTCTGATTAGTAGCTTTAGTAACTTTGCAGATAAAAAAATTAGGAAAGTAGCGGATAGTGAGAAAGATTGTCAAAGGATGCAGCAGTGTATAAATCGACTGGAGATCTGGACAGAAAGATGACAGATGGAATTTAGACAAATGTGATACAATTTGGAAGGTCTACTGCAGAAGGAAACTACACAGTAAATGGTAGAGCCTTTAGAAATGTCAGCGTACAGAGGGACGGCATGGTGCCATAGTGGTTAGCACTGCTGCCTCACAGTAGGATTCCTGGCTTGGGTCACTATCTGTGTGGAGTTTACACATTCTCCCCATGTCGGCATGGGTTTCCTCCGGGTGCTCCAATTTCCTCCCACATTCCAAAAGATATGCGGGTTAGGTGCATTGACCCAAACAGGTGCCAAAGTGTGGTGACTCGGGGAATTTCGCAGTAACTTCATTGCAGTCTTAATGTAAGTGTTACTTGTGACTAATAAATAAACTTTATACAGAGGGATCTTGGTGTGCAGATCCACTGTTCCCTGAAGGTGGCGACGCAAGTGAACAAGATATCAAGAAGATATATGGCATGCTGGCCTTCATCAGTTGGGATGTTGAGTATAAGAATTGAAAAATCAAGTTGCAGCTGCATAAGATTTTGGTTAGGCCGCATTTGGAGTATTGTGTACAGTTCTGGTTTCTACACTAGGATGAGGGGGACAAATAGATTATGACAGGCTTGGATAAAATGGATAGTCAGAGTCTTATTCGTAGGATGGAGGCATCAATTACTCAGGGGCATATTTTGAGGTGAGACAGGGAAACTTTAAAAGAGATGTAAGGGGCAAGTTTTTCACACAGAGCGTGGTGAATGCCTGGAACGTGCTGCTGGAGGAGGTGGTGGAAGCAGATTCTATAACAATGTTCAACAGGCATCTGGATAAATACACAAATAGGCAGGGGAGAGAGGGATATTGACCATGTAGCGCCAAGAAAACATTAGATTAGAGAGATTTGTGTGTCGGCACAGACTTGGTGGAGCGAAGGGCCTGTTTCTGGGCTGTACAGTTCTTTGTTCTTTGTTCTTTGTTTATGAGAAGAGCAGATAAGAAAGAGGAATTGAGACTGAAATCAGGTCAGCCATGATTTAATGGTATAGCAGGGTAGGTTTGAAAGTCTGAAAAGCCTATTCCTTTTCTTAAGTTCTATGTTCATATTCAAAAGATGATACCTTGACTATGCTGTCCTCTCTTAGTATGTCATTGGAGTGCCAGCATTGTTTTTTTTGTACTGGCGTGGGACTAAAACCCAGGATGATGTGACTCAAGAGTACTACCAACTTCATGGCACAAATACAACTTTTAAGCCACTGATGTAAGGCTCTAATGAAGTTCTAATTAAATGAAATGCCAGAATATTAATGAGTTAAAATCTGTAAGGATGCCAGACTCATCTATTTAATAAAGGAATAACTGACCATTATTGGAATGATTCACACACAAATTGTTATTAGCATCACAGCTTCATTGCATAAAAGCCACAACAGCCAATAAATTAAATGTGTAAACTTTTACACGATATTTCATTTTCTACAAGATCAACCTTGCAAGTTGTATCACACCAAGCTAAGTATGTAGGAAAATTGTACATGCCCACATTAATAAAGCCTCCATCTTATACAAACATACAATTCACTAGAGTAGCAGGATGGTTATATCATTTGAATAATTGTGATACCATTCTTATCATCATGAGATATAAAAATCATACTGGAAATCATTGAAACTTATTCTGAGTTTAAAATCTTGGATGAGTATTCTTTGTGGCAGGACAAGCTTTGCACATTCAATTTACTTGTACTTAGCAGAAGTTGTTAGGTTCAATTTTGTTTTTTTTAAGATAGTCATTAACTTTTAGGAATGTAATAAAGGGATGTGGAGAGTATATGTTTTCCTACTGTTGTACCTGAAGATGGTACTAAATGCATCAAAGAGACAAAAAACGTTGAATATCTGTAAGAATATGCCTATCCCCGTTACAATGTGCCAGAATTCCCAAAGGTCACCCATTTACACAAGGAGACACATGTTAGGAATTGGAGAAGGCCACTTGGTCTGGGTGAGTGTGAGTCAGCACCTGAAATTTGCACATGTTCATGTGAATCATATGAATGAGGTTTGGAAGTTGGTGAATGTCCTTGGCCCTTCTTCCACATTTTCCTTTTTGTTCATCAACAAATACGTGCGTGTATTTGCGATAGCATGGAATTGGGGGGGGGTGGGCGGAGAATGGGGATGAGGTTGGCAGGGGGCACAGATGGATGCAACCAAGCAAAATTATGATGTACTGAGTACGCTGGAAACTTCTCAGATCCTTGACTCTGAAAATGCCAAGGTGTAACCCAAAGAAGAAATTACCACCGGCTAAGTTCTTGTCACTCTAATATGACTTTCAGTCATAATAGTTCATGATGTGCAGTTTTCCAGCCCTCTATACCCCTGACCCACCCGGAAACCAGACACTTGCTGAATGGGGACGCAGATACATGTTAATGTCTTATAGCAGGAAAGGTGGCTGAACTGTGCTTTTCACAGGATTCTGAGTCCAACAAAATTCATAATTGAATTGTTAGAAGCTTCACATGCTTCTTTGCAGGGCATTCAACACAACCTTTCAGCTTCCTTGTACTGTGGAACTGATTTACTGATTCTACAGAGCTCTCAAAGCAAAGTGTTTTCAGGTGACAGTCAGACATCAGAGGCATTTCCTTCAATCCAATTTTGTAAAGTTATGTACACAGCAAAAAAATACACACAGACAAAAAGTAATTTGAATTACAAAAGAAAAACTGTTACGTGTCACACAAAATTCTTGACTTTCTACAAATCTGTAGTTGTTTGCATCGCTGAAGCTTCAAAGCACAATTGATAGTCAATTCAAACATCCACCTCTCGTATTACAAGGCACAAATCCAGGAAAATATATTTTAAATTTTACTGATTGATATTTTTTTCAGTGTGGCTGCAGATTAGCTGCGGCAGCTTTGGTCAGGCTACCATTCAAAATTTAAATTTTATACTTCCTGATATTACAGTGTGGTAATTGTGCTTTTTTTCCATCATTGGTGAGCAATGGCTAGTAATGACACCTTTGAATTATCTGCTCCTTCTTTAAGGTGAATTTCAATATCCATCCATGCTGAAGGCAGAATTATGAATCACAGTTAAAAGACATGCATCTATATTGTGTTGTATCATGTTTTCCAGAAACAAATCCAGGCACCTCAATAAAAGAAGTTTTTCCTGAGGAATAGGACTGTAATCTAGGCAAATTACTCACTACACGATCCAATGATCAGCAAAGAGATGAATGATGAGTTGATTATGACCTTGTTTGAGGAAGTGATATTGTAGAATACATCGAGAGATCTTGCTGCTCTCCTTGAAGAGTCTCACGTGATCTTCAGCATCCAGGTGAACCACTGCCTTTGTTTAATACTCTTCTCAAGATCACAAGACTTCCTGTCCAGAATACGTTGAGTAACCCCACTGGATGTGTTGCATCTCGTCCTTGATTTGGAGTTTTCATGGCGTTGTGATGGGTGGCCTTTTTGTTCATCTAATGTAATGTAGCAGTATAGGAAAGTTTAAAGTTTATTTATTAGTGTCACAAGTAAGCTTACGTTAACACTGCAATGAAATTACTGTGCAAGTCCCCTAGGCACCTCTTCGGATACACTGATGGAGAATTTAGCATGCCCAATGGAATTAACCACCATGTCTTTCGGACTGTGGGAGGAAACCCACGCGGGCATGGGGAGAACTCCACACAGACAGTGACCCAAGCCGGGAATTGAACCAGGGTCCCTTGTGCTGTGAGGCAGCAGTGTTAACTATTGTGCTACCATGTTGTCCATTTGCCATGTTGCCTCAAGCAAAATTGGTAAGTCAAGTGAGATTAGGCGTACTGAATAAAGAAAGTGGGGCATCTAGGAGTCCACACCTGGAGACCTGATGAAACATGATGATTGCTGAACATTTCTGAGCCCCTACAGAGGGGTACAAGGGTCACTGATTCTTTGTTTCCAGAAGGGGATGGGGTACCCTGTATCCCTGGTCCACCCCTTCCTCTCATCTTGTGGACATAGGTCACATTTTACCAAGATACGATTGTATGAATTAGGAACAGGATTAGGCCATTCAGCTTCTTTGAGACTGCTCTGCCATTAATAAGATCATGGCTGATCTGATTGTAGCCTCAAATACGACATCCTACCTACCCCGATACTATTTGACTCTATTTTTAGTCAAGAATTAAAAGTTTTCACTGACTCAGTCCCCAGCAATCTCTGGAAAACTGATTTCCAAAGGCACTCAACCCCCTGAGGGAAAAGAAACTCTCCTCACCTCCACATCTGGCATTTATTGCCTATCCCTAACTGCCACTCAAATGGATAGAGCCGTGAAGAAGGCTTATAGTGTGTTAGCATTTATTAACTGGGGGTTTGTGTTTAAGAGCCGTGGGGCTATGCTGCAACTATACCAGACGTTGGTGAGACTACATTTGGAATATTGTGTTCAGTTCTGGTCACCTCATTATAAGAAGGATGTGGAAGCATTGGAGAGAGTGCAGAGATTTACTAGATGCAGCCTGGTTTGGAGGGTAGGTCTGATGAGGAAAGGTTGAGGGAGCTGGGCCGTTCTCTTTGGAGCGGAGAAGGTTGAGAGGCGACTTAATAGAGGTTTATAAGATGATGAGAGGGATTGATAGAGTGGACGTGCAGAGACTATTTCTATGGGTGGATGTATCTGTTACTAGGGGGCATAACTATAAGGTTCACAGTGGGAGATATAGGAGGGATGTCCGAGGTAGATTCTTTACTCAGAGAGTGTTTGGGGTGTGGAATAGACTGCCTGTAGTGGTAGTGGAGTTGGACACTTTAGGAACTTTCAAGCGATTATTGGATAAGCACATGGAGCACTCCAGAATTATAAGGAGGGGATGGCTTGATCTTGAGTTTGGACATAGCTCGGCACAACATTGAGGGCCGAAGGGCCTGTACTGTGCTGTACTATGTTCTATGCCCTTTAGATGATGGTGGTGAGCTGCCTTCTTAAACTGCTACAGTCCATCTGCTGTAGATGCATTCACAAAGCTGTTATAGAGGGAGTGCCAGGATTTTGACTTAGCAACAGTGAAGGAAGAGTGATATGTTTCCAAATCAGTATGGTGAGTGGAAGGTTTTAAGGGGAACTTCCTGGTCGTGGTGATTCAATGTGGAAGAGAAATCAGCAAGGCTAAGACATTAGAATACAAGTCAGAGGTATTCATCATTAAAATATACTGTGCTCTGGTCAGACTTTCACAATAATGCAGGAACGTACAGAAATATTAAATTTTAAATAAGACATGTGAGTCACTTAAAATGAGCATGCGAGCCAAAGGTGGCTGAGGATGTAAAGTCAGTCACTGGCTGAAATGCTGTGGGTCTGATACTCTGAGAGAGATAACAGAATTGCCCTAACTTATTTCCAGGCAAAGCATCCAGAAACTAATCGCCTACGACAATGGGACACAGTGGAAGATGAATATCATCTCAACAAGAAATAACCTGTGAATAATGTCTAGATGGGTTTGTGGATTTTGTCGAGCAGGAAGATACAAAAATTGGGATAAAAGCCAGTTGAAAAGTTGCCTCAGGTGCTGGAAGTCTCAGAGGATGTGTGACATGGAAGCAAAAAGCTAACCAGCAGCAGCAATACCCCTACAAAAGCTTTTTGCAGGTATATCTCCATCTCGCTCTCATTCTGATTGTTGAAATAAGCCAAGTCAACAAAGACCACAGCTAAAATGGAAATAGGGAGACTTCTCTGTCAAACTGCAGAACATTGGAATCTCAAATCGACTATTCGCCTGTTGAAGTCAACATTGGTGGAATTTCAAAACTGACTATTTGCCCACTGAAGCCAGTTCTACTGGAATCTTGAATCACCATGGCCACAATGCTCAATCATCTATTCCTCACAAGTCAATGACTATTTTGAACACCTGTTTTTTACTTACTTAATTAGACTTAATACTCATTTCTAATCCATATGAACGTATATGCATGTGTTTTATCATTTCCTTGCGCTTAATAATTAATAAACTTACCCTACCATTAACTCAAGAAATCTTGACTAAATTGGCTCCTTTTAAACCATAAATATTGGACTGGGAAAAGTTATTTGCGAAGGGAGAGATCCTTCATTGATTTCTTGCTGTGACCAGCAGAGGGGTTGAATAAAGAAAGGGAATCATTTAACATAAGAACATAAGAATTAGGAGCAGGAGTAGGTCATCTCACCCCTCGAGCCTGCTCCATCATTCAATAAGACCATGGCTGATCTTTTCATGGACTGAGCTCCACTTACATGTCTGCTCACCATACCCTTAATTATTTCACTATTCAAAAATGTATCTATCCCTGCCTTAAAAATATTCAATGAGGTACCTCAACTGCTTCACTGGGTTCCACAGATTCACTGAATTCACTGAATTCCACAGATTCACAACCTTTTGTGTGAAGAAGTTCCTCCTCAACTCAGTCCTAAATCTGCTTCCCCTTATTTTGAGGCTATGCCTCCTAGTTCTAGTTTCACCTGACAGTGGAAAAAAGCTTTCTTGCTTCTATCTTATCTATTCCCTTCATAAACTTATATGTTTCTACAAGTTCTATCCTAATTTTTCTGAATTCCAATGACTTTAGCTCCAGTCTACTCAGTTTCTTCTCATAAGCCAACACTATCAACTCCAGAATCAACTTAGTGAATGTCCTTTGCATGCCCTTCAGTGCCAGTATATCCTTTCTCAAGTAAGGAGACCAAAACTGCACACAGTACTCCAGGTGTGGCCTCACCAGCACCTTATACAGCTGCAACATAACCTTGCTGTTTTTAAACTCCATCCCTCTAGCAATGAGGGACAAAATTCCATTTGCCTTCTTAATTACCTGCTGTACCTGAAAACCAACTTTTTGTAAATCCTGCATAAGGACACCTAGTCCCTTTGCACAGCAACATGCTGCATTTTTTCTACCATTTAAATAATAGTCCATTTTGCTGTTATTCCACCAAAATGGATGACCTCACATTTACCAGCATTGTACTCCATCTGCCAGACCCTTGCCCACTCACTTAGATTCCCTATATCCCTTTGCAGATTTTCAGTGTCCTCTGCATACTTTGCTGTGCTACTCATCTTAGTGTCATCTGCAAACTTTGACACACTTGGTTCCCAGCTCCAAATCACCTATGTAAATTATAAACAATTGTGGTCCTAACACTGATCCCTGAGACACACCATTAATCACTGATCACCAACAGAGAAATACCCATTTACCCCACTCTTTGCTTTTTGTTAGTTAACTAATCCTCTATCTATGCTAATACATTACTTGTAACACCATGCACCTTTATCTAGTGCAGCAACCTTTGGTGCGACATCTTGTCAAATGCCTCTGGAAATCCAGATACACCACATACATAGGTTCCACATTGTCCACTGTGCATGTAATGTTCTCAAAGAATTCCACCACATTAGTGAAACATGACTTTCCCTGCATCTTCCCAATAGGGCAATTTATATCCAGATGTCTTGTTATTTCTTCCTTGATGATAGATTCAAGCATTTTCCCACTACAGAAGTTAAGCTAACTGGCTTTTGTCTACCTCCTTTTTTAAACAGTGGCGTCACATTTGCTGTCTTCCAATCTGCAGGAACCACCCCAGAGTTCAACGAATTTTGGAAAATTACCACTAGTGCATTTATTATTTTCCCCACCATTCTTTCAGGACCCTGGGATGCGTTCCATCAGGACCAGGAGACTTGCCTACCTTTAGCCCTATTAGATTGCCCAACACTATCTCTTTTATGATAATGATAGTTTTAGGTCCTCACCTGCTGTAGCCTTCTTGTCATCAATTTTTGGCATATTATTTGTGTCTTCTACTGTGAAGTCCACCGCACAACACCTGTTCAGTGCTTCAGCCATTTCCTCATTTCCAGTTATTACATCCCCCTTCTCATCCTCTAAAGGACCAATGTTTACTTTAGCCACTCTTTTTCATTTTATATATTTGCAGAAACTTTTGCTATCTGCTTTAATATTCTGAGCTAGTTTACTCTCTTAATTCATCTTACTTTTCTTTATAGCTTTCTTCGTGGCTTTCTGTTGACCTTTAAAGATTTCCTAACCCTCAAGTTTCCCACTAAACTTTGCCACTTTGTATGCATTTTCTTTCAATTTGATACCCTCCTTTAATTCCTCAGATATTCATAGCTGATAATCTCTTTTTCTGCAGTCCTTCCTTATCACTGGTATACACTTTTGCTGAACACTGTGAAAAACCACTTGAAAGTCCTCCACTGTTCTGTAATTGTCCCCCCATAAGGTTTTTGCTTCCAATCTACCTTAGCCAATTCCTTCCTCGACCCATTGCTGTTTTGTTTAAGCACAATACACTGGTATTGGACTTTACCTTCTCATGCTCCATTTGTATTTTAAATTCAACCATGTTGTGATCACTTTTTCCGAGAGGATTCCGAACTGTAAAATCATTAATTATTCCTGTTTCATTACATGGGACCAGATCTAGGATAGCTTGCTCCTTCCTAGGTTCCATTACATACTGTTCAAGGAAGCTATTGCGGATACATTCTATGATCTCCTCCTCAAGACTGCCTTGAACGATCTGATTTGATCTGATTAAAATCTCCATGATAATTGCTGTATCAGTTTTACATGCATCTGTTCTTTGTTTATTTCCCACCCCACTGTGATATTATTATTTGGTGGCCTATAGACTACACCTATCAGTGACTTTTTCTCCTTAACATTTCTAATTTCCACCCAAATGGATTCAACCTTTTTTTGCATAGAATCTATATCACCTCTCACTTCCACCTGAATGTTATCCATAAATATTGGGGTTATACCATGTTCCTTACCTTCCTGTGTGTCCTTCTGAATAGTATGACACCCCTGGATATTCAACTCCCAGTCATGACCATCCTGCAACCATGTCTCTGTATTGGCCAAATCATACTCATTCACAATGATTTGTGCCATCAACTCATTTACCTTGTTTTCATTTGTTTTTACTTGGGGCATAACAATTTCAGGATATTTCACCCAGATGCTACCAAATTGAGGATTCTCACCTGGGTTAACTAAGTTGTGGAACCTCACCTGGGGACCAATTGTAATAAGATGATCTTGAGAACTGTATCCCATTCTGAACATGGGATATATTTCACCATTGGTGGTAATTCAAAGAGTTGCCGACTTATTCCGACTATCAGAAGGTTGAGATATAAACTTCTATGGAAAAAGTCCAAGGAAACTTGAACTTTCCAGCCTGGAAATGAAGCGTCAGAGAAATGATCTTATATAAATGTATTAAATTAATAAATGTTATAGGTAAGTTAAATCTGAATTATTATTTCAAATTATGGGTTTAGAATAATAGGGCATAGGTTTAAACTAGCAAAAGTCAAATTTTGATTCTAATATCAGGAAATTCTAAATAAAATAGTATGGACGATAAACATCCTGGATAATTTGAGAATTAATCAGAGCAGCAACAGAGGGCAAGAGTACAGATACAATGGACCAAATGGCCTTCTTCTGCACCATAACAATCCTGTGAGTACATTTCAGGATTGAAGAATTAATGTGGGGGTGAATGATCAACCTCATCCAAATTATCGCGTGATCCTAAGCATGTGGGGTGGAGAATTTGTTCTTTTCTAAATTCACCTTAGCTACTGGTCAATAGCTCATTTCATTTCCAATAGACTGACGGTAACTTTTCCTTTTTAGTACTCCCAACACAGAGCATCATGCAATAGGCGTACGTGCATTGAGAGTTTGGGTATATGCCCCATGATCATCTATCCACTATCAGTAAATATACAAGTATTTCATCCAATGTTTCCTTTCCTACTATTAGCATTCAGAATGGGGGAGAATTGCATATCTGCCACTTAGTGTAAGCATTTTTTAATATATTTGGCATCAGACATCGCAAAATTTGGTTATTTACGATCCAATTATGATTAATACAGGTTGATGCACAAATCTGCCAAGGAACACAGACACACAGATGTCTTCCACTATACTGCTTTGGAATATGGATGCAACTCCACTGCTAGACTGCCAGGGAATCAGACAAATCCACTGCTGTATGCTGACAGAGAATTGGATGCCTTCCACTACACCAGCAGGTATTATCTTTTCCAGTTAAAAAAAGGTTGATTTTATTGTCCATTTTAACACTTTTGAAACTGGAGCATTAGCCACAGATAATAGACTGCACTAAAATCAGTCGAGGGCAGCAAAACATTTGACAAAATAGGGTAATGGAAACAACACAATTAACAGAGGCATTTTTATTGTTTTGTGCATGGATGTGATTTTTTGAAGGCAGAAATATAAGGGTTGAAATTGGACAGTAAAGCACCAATAACAAATAATAGATTAACAAATCTGTTTAAAGCTTGTTAACCTATTATTTAGGGCCCAATACTGTCTGAACTGGAACAAATACTGATGTCAAGAAAATTGGCACTGGCTGGATTATTTTGAATGTGGAAATCTTTTCATGTGGATCATATGATGCAGATCAACAAAGAGTGTTCAGTTTGAAACTGATGATAATGCAGACAGTATTAAAACATACCTTACTAATTCAAGGCTCTTTACATTCATTTTCTCAAATGCATATTCTTATGATCAAGATGTTTGCTTCATACTGCATTTTCTGGCTCATGATGGAGCATCTAGACTCGAAATGTTGGCTCTACTCTCTCTTCAGAGATGCTGTCAGGCCTGCTAAGATCTTCCAGTATTTTTCTGTTTCTGTTTCAGATTCCAGCATTTGCTGTAATTTGCATTTACCTGGACACAACAATGTCTGGGAACCAACTTGATCTGCTTCCAAAATTCTTCACAAAAACTGGATTGTCTATCTCAAAGTCTCTTTCCATTTTTGATGAATAATGGTTCCTTTTCTGGTAACGCTGCCCTGCCACCACCCTCCCCACAAACTTAAAACTATCAGGCTCAACCTGGTTCTCAAGCATTGACTTACCAGTAGCTCAGCTGGAGCTATTCCCATCATGGTATGCAGGGTGGATCTATAGGCTAACAGGAACTGTGCTAACTTGGTTTCTGGTGAGACAAGTGATTGTTTCTTCACACTAGCCTTGAAAGCCTGATCTGTGTATTCAGCCAATTCATTTGATGAGGAGTGATATGCCGCAGTTCGGATGTTTCATTTCATTAAATATCATGAACTTCAAGAATTCAACACTTGAGGATACCATTCCATTGTCTGAGACAAGTACTTCTTGTCTAGCGTGGTTGGCAAAATATTGGCACAGTTTCTCAACTGCAGCACACAATGTTGTGGACTTAATTTTGAATACATCCATCCATTTTGTATGAGCGTCTACTAGCAGAAGGAACATTGCGTCCATAAATGGGCCAATGCAATCTATGTGAACTCTGACTCATGGCCGACCTGACCATTCCCAAGGGTAAAAGGGGGCTATAGCAGGTAACTTCTGATGTAACCTGGCACTGCTCAAATTGTTTCACAATCATTTCTATACCAGCATCAATGCGAGGCCACCAAACATTGCTTCTTGCTTGCATTTCAATCTTTGAATGGGCCTTCTGTGATTCTTCAGCAATAGCTCTCTCCCTAATATAGGGATGACCACTCTCATTCCCCAAAGAACAACACTATCCTCACAACTAAGCTCCTGCTTCTCGAGCTGATAAGGCTTTATTTTCACTGAAACAGTCTCATTCTGCCATCCATGCAGTATTTTTGTTTAATCTTCAATAACAGAGGGTTTCTATTAGTCTAGTACTTAATTCATTGTGCTGTCACAGGTTAATAGTCCAAAAGGTTTAAGGCATTACCATCTCTTGTGGTACTGGAGGAGTTAGCATGCTTATGACAATGGAAGACAACTTAAGGCACCTGCATTGGTTATGTGGGTTCCTGACTAATGTCCGAAGGTATATTCATAAGCCAACAAGAACAACGCCCATTGCAGTATTATAGCAGAAGCAGTTGGTGAAACTGCTTTCTCTTCCCTGAATATTCCTAAAAGTGGCTTATGGTCTGTGATAATAGTAAAATGTCTCCCATATATGTATTGATGAAATGTCTTGATGCTGAGGATAACATCTAGGCCTTGTTTTTAATATCTGGGAGTGTCCTCATTCCATGTCTGATAGGGTTCCTGATATATATCTGATGGATCTCTTGGAATTGCCATCCATTGTGTGGGATTACAGAAACCCAAACCCATACGGTGATGTGTCGCATCTAAGTACTATTTTCTAACAGAAGTTGAAATGAACTAATAAGCATGTTGGCTTAGAAGTGCCTGCTCAAGTTGGTTCAAAGCCTGTTTCTGTGGCATTTTCCAATACCACCTCTGGTGCTTTTTTAAACAGAACATGCAATTGTGCTGGTAATGTTAAAAGATTTGAGAGGAACCATTCATAATAGTTAACCATCCCGAGGAAGTATCTGAGTTCTGAAGTGTTCTTAGAGGCTGGAGGCTCTTTAAATGCTCTCACTTTGACTTCCATGTGGTGTAACCCTTGAGCATTGATCCGATAACCAAGGACCACCTCATTTTTTTGGAAGATGGACTTTTCTCTTTTTAGGTGGATTCCTGAGATCTCTTCAGAACTTCATCCATATTGGCCAGTGGATTCTGTTTTAAAATGTCAACTGGGCAAAGCCTGCAGCCAATTCTCCTTAGTTTACTGGATGACGACGCAAACTGACAAACTCCCAAACAGTAGTCTTGTATATTGGTATAGCACCTTATGAATATTTATGGTGACATATTCTCTTTATGCATTGCCCTGTTCTAACTGTTGGTAAGCATGGCTCATGTCCAATTTGTAAGACCCCCAGACGATTTTATATACAGATCTATTTCAGGAATGGGGTACACCTGTCGAGTTTCACAGCCTAGCTCACCGTCAACTCGTATCCTCCGTAAATACACGTGATCTTGTCTGGTTGAAATACTGGCACAATGGGTGCTGCTCACTCAATGATGCTCAAGCCTTCCAGTCATTTTAAGTCTGACTCTACCTTCTCTACTAATGCATAGCACACAGAGCTTCTTCTACAAAATCTTGGCAGTGGCTTCCAGATCCATATGGATTTTTTCTTACAATCCTTTGATCTTTCCCAATTCCTCCTGGAACACATGCCGGTGTTTTCTGATGTCTTTGTGCTGGCCCCTCTCTTTTATTTTAAGAATTTCTCGCCAGTTGAACCTGATCCCTTGGAGCAAGTCATGCCCCATTAAACTCAGTCCTTGGCCTGACACCAGTATCAGTGGTAACTGTGCAGGATTCTGTCTAAAGCTCACTGGTCGTCCCTACAATTTTAATGGCTCTCTGATATATATAGCCAGTCTAGCTGCAGTGTTCCTCAGCCTCAGGGGTTGAAGCCCTTCTTGGAGATACTGGTGGGGTCTGCACACTCATAACAATAGCTGACGCTGCTGTGTCTACCTCCATTTTCAGTGACCGTCCATTCACTAACAATACCACTGTGATAGGGATCACTTTGCCTGCTTCCAAATGACTGAGTGATAAAATGTTTCGTTCACTTGCTGGATGATCCTCTTACACTGTACTGGGGCTGGATTTTTTTATTCTCCTGGCATTAGGCAAGCCCTGCTTGTTTTTACACTTGTGCCTCAAATGTCCTTTTCATCCATATGCAAAGCACTCTTCTCTTCATCTACATGTTTCTGGAGAGTGACTTCCTCCACACCTAAAGCACCCTGTATTATTCCTGGGCTGTCATTTAAATCTTGTATACTTTGTGACTCTTCTGGCTTCTGTGTTTATCTCTATAATTAAACCGGCACTTTCACTCCTGGCATTACTGCTGCTTGCAGCAAACGGCCCTAACTGGTGGACCTCATCGTTACGTGTACTTTGTAGCTCCTGGGCATCCTTCTCGCATTCTCCATTGCTGATGCCATTTCCAGTGCCTTTTTTAAAGTTAACTCTGATTCAGCTAACAATTTTCACTGTATAGCTGCATTGTTTAAACCACATAACAATCGATCCCTTAACATGTTATTCAATGCTGACCTAAAATTACAATGCTCCAAGATTTACCTTAGCCTTGCAGCAAAGGTACAATGATGTCCTCTGAGGAACTCCCATTGGAGTTAAGTTAGTATCTTTGAAATATTACTGAGGGTTTAGGGTGGTAATAGCCCTTTGCTGGCAATCTAAGTTGTTGTTTTTCTAATTGCCAATGTAATTAATACAATAATTGGTCCCACCAGTGAGCTAACAAACTTTTACTATTAACAGTTACATTCCGGATGCATCGACCTGTTCATTCCCAGCACTATGATCAATCTGTCTACAAAAGCCCACGTTCTGCCTCCAGACCCCTGTGCTCATTCCCCATTGGACAATTGGGTGACTCTTCTAATGCAGGCCACTTGAAGGGGCAAACTACTACATTCTCCAAAAAAATTACAATTATGCTTGTAATCGTACACTTCTGTCTTCAAACATCCACCATAGAATAAGTTAGATATTCTACTCCCCCACCACCGATTTTGGTTATCTGATTACTCACAGTAGCATGACTGATTTTCAATGAAATCTGCTCTTTGAGACAAAGAAGCCCCAAAGGGTTTCTGAAGCTGTCCAGAGAAGAAAGACTCAGCAGAAAAAAACAGCTTTATGTTTCATTATTAAAGGTGTTTCTTTCCTAAAAAAAAGTAATTAAGAAAAATAAAGCTGAAGATTTAAGTTTAATGTACGCTGTAAGCACAATTTTCTAATTGTTTGCAATTGAAAATAAAAGGACTGCTAAAAATTGCAACATTTTAATCAACATAAGAAACCATTTTACTGATGTGGAATAATAACACAGTATTTCAGTAAAAGTAATTTGTAGACCTTTAGAAAAATAATATTACAACAGACCCAAGAAAGTATGCAATCCTCTATCCTCTGTGTGAACCATCAAACGTTTTGTAAAATAATCTTATAAGCTCAAGAAGAATGCCTAGCTGAATACATTATTCTGATCTATTTATTTTAAAGTAAAGATTATTTGCACCCAATGCTTCTTATTCAAATTCTTTTCTTCAGTTGTCAAGCAGTATCTTAACTATGCACAGTGTAAAGCCGAAGTATGAACATTGTGACGTGAAACAGCAGAGAAATACAACTGCTAGTGATAGCAACATCCATCACATTAGACAATAGTATATGAAATGGATAATAGCAAGTCGGCAGTTTATGTACATCTCTCCTGTTCCAGATTCCTTCACACACAAAGCTTTACTGGAGGTTGGTCCATGAAGAGAGATGAGACCCCAGATGGCAGCAACTGAGCCTCAGTGGACACAAAGATCTAGCTAGATGTAAAGTAGGATGCCATAAACTTAATTTGAAAATAGAAAAGTTGAGAAGTGAGGAATATGGGATCACACTGAAGTGCCAGCTGGGGCCTACGCATGGGCTTTATTGTATAGAAGTAGATCCTTGATTTGGTTCCCAAACCATGGTCCTCAGTGTGCACGAAGCTAATTCTATCCGATGCATGCTAAGAACCGTAATAAAGAAACTTTACTCCAAAAGTAAGATACTGCAGATGCTGAAAATCTGAAGTAAAATATAGGAATCTTGGGCGTACTCAGCAAGTCAGGCAACATCTGTGGAGAGAGAAAAACAGTTAGAACAGAATTTTTCCATCCCACTCACAATGGGAATCATAGCAGATGAGGGGTGGATCATGCAAAGCTTTGTTTACCTCGGATAGGATTTGCCATTTTTGAGGTTTCAGGTTTATGATCTTTCAAACTTATGGAAACATAAGTTTGAAGCAGATAAAAAGCTGTGGTAGTATGTGGGGTGGTGGGGGAGGGGGAGCGTGGAGGTGGCATTGTGGCGGAGGGGTTTTTGAAGAGTGGAATAATAGGAAAACATCTGTGATCAGGAAGAAGGGAGGAGTGACAAAGTGTCCACCGGGCAGGGGTAGGCTGCTGGTCAAAAGTATGGAAACAATGGAGGCAAAGGGGTCAGAAGGAGAACTCAGTATCATGCCAAGCTCAAAATTCATTGACTTGAACCATAAGGAGCGTGAAGCTAAAGTTTTTACTAAGGAAAGATTGTTCAGGGTCAGAGAGAAGTGTGTCATGAATCCAGGGCAAGGGGTGAGATTGAAAGAATAGATGGAGTCAAAGAGAAGTGAAGGGAGAGAAAAATTCATAAGGGTGGTCATGAGTTGAATTGAATACTTCAATGTGCTTATAAGGACTTGAAATTTAGACACTCTGAAGTTACTGTTTAACCCAAAGTCTGAAGATTTTGACAATAGCTCTGCTGTTTAAAACTGGAAAACAAAAATTCCATTTTCATTACAGCATCAGCTTTATATTGGCTGTTACCAAAGCAGATAACCAGCTAACCTGAGTTGTTCATGAGTTGAGAATGTTTCATATTAATATTGTGTAAGTATGACATGAGTTGTAATTATTTTTCTTCAAGATAGATGTAAAGATAATGTGAGCCTCTTAAGGAATAAATAAATGTCAGTTTGCATGTCTGAACATCAGTTGCTTTACATAAAACTAGCAAAGAAAGATTTCAATGCTTGGCAGGTTTGGCTGGAATGAACTGAATTATTGGAACTATTGGAACATAATGAAGTTAAGGCAAAGGGAGAGGCCATTGAGCCCTTTGTGTCTGCGCCAGCTGTAAAAGAAACATTTTTAAAAGATGAGTTGCCTATTGTAATCCCACCTCCAAACACCTGTCCATAGCTTTGAAGATTACAAGATGCTGATCCAGATACTTTGGAACTGAGTTGAGGGTTTCATGAAGTCGCTACCTCGGGCGAACATTCCACAAACCAGTCACAAGATACAAGGGGGAGTTTTCCTGTCCCACCAACCATGGGTGGCAGCCCATGCAAAGGTCTATTAACCTCAGGCAGGATTTTCCGGGTTTGGAGCAAACATGGCCAGAAAATCCCACTCACGGGATTTCTCTGGGCAGTTCTCAATAGGCAATTCATGTTTATTGCTATAGAACAGTAAATCTAATTCAAACACTTAACTATTGGCAACAGTTTACAGTCCTAATCAAAGATTTAAGAACATAAGAACATAAGAAATAGGAGCAGGAGTAGGCCATCTAGCCCTTCGAGCCTGCCCCGCCATTCAATAAGATCATGGCTGATCTGTCGATGCTCAGTTCCACTTTCCCGCTTTCTCCCCATAACCCTTAATCCCCTCTCTTATCAAAAACCCAACAACCCGCGTCCTAAAAATACTTAGCGAGGCAGCCTCCACCACTTCAACGGGCAGAGAATTCCAGAGATTCACCACCCTTTGAGTGAAGAAGTTCCTCCTCAACTCCGTTCTAAACTGCCCCCCTTTTATCTTGAGGCTGTGCCCCCTAATCCTATTGTCTTTTTTGAGCGGGAAGAGTCTCTCCACCTCTATCCTATCCATCCCATTCATCATCTTATATGTCTCAATGAGATCTCCCCTCATTCTTATAAACTCTAACAAGTACAAGCCCAGTTTATTCAGCCTCTCCTCGTAGCGCAACCCCCTCAACTCCGGTATCAGCCTAGTAAACCTCCTCTGCACTCCCTCCAAGGCCAAAATATCTTTGCGCAGGTGCGGTGCCCAAAACTGCACACAGTACTCCAGCTGCGGCCTCACCAATGCCCTATACAGCTGCAGCAAGACCTCCCTACTTTTATATTCAATCCCCCTCGCTATGAAGGCCACTATGATTTGCTCCACTATTTGCCAAAAACAGAAGTGCTTAAGTAAATGGGTAAAAAACTGGGTAATTGAAAGAACAGGGAAAGTTTGCTTTGTACCAGAATCCAATTTGCAGTGGCACAAATTCAAGGCCAGCCTTAAATTGATGAGAAAATGGTCAAATTGAAGCCAATGCTATTTTTTTCTCTTGAGAAAGCAAGTCATATTGTCCGTCTGAGGCAAAGCCAGGCAGAGCAACTTGCTCAAGTATTTCTGAGGCCCAAAACCTAATTTTTGATTTGATTTGGTTTACTATTGTCACATGTGTTAGTATACAGTGAAAAGGAATGTATGGCTGTAATTTGGGAAAGGGGAATGTGCACTAGGAATGGGTGTCGCTGAAGGTAAGCATGCAGATGCTGCAAGTGGCAAAGAAGGCAAACGTTATGTTGGACTTCATTGGGAGAGGTTTGGAGTACAGGAGCAGGGATGTGTTGTTGCAACTATACATGGCCTTGGTGAGGCCACACTAGTATGCAGCTTTGGTCTCTTTCTCTGAGGAAGGGTATTCTTGCCCTCAAGTGGGTGCAACAAAGGTTTACCAGGGCTGATTCCAGGGATGACAGGACTGATGTATGAGGAGAGATTGATTAGGTTAGGGTTGTTTTCGCTGGAGTTCAAATGAATCAGAGGAGATCTCATTGAGACTTATAAAATTCTAATAGGACTAGACAGGATAGATGCAGGGAGGATATTCCCGATGGTGGGGGAGTCCATAATCAGCGTCACAGCCTGAGGAGCCGGGGTACACCATTTAGAATGGAGGTGAGGAGATATTTCTTCACTCAAAGAGTGGTAAACCTGTGGAATTCATTACCTTTGGCAGTAGTTGATGCCAAAACATGAATGTATTCAAGAGGCAGCTAGATATAGCACTTGGGGCGAATGAGATCAAAGGTGATGGGGAGAAAGCAGGATTAGGCTATTGAGTTGGATGATCAGCCATGATCATGATGAACGGAGGAGCTCGAAGAGCCAAATGGCCCTCTCCTGCTCCTATCTTCAATGTTTCTATGTTCTTGTCCGCTATACAGATAAAGCATAGTGTGCAAAGGGAAGGAAAGGAGATAGTGTAGAATGAAGTTTTACAGTCATAGCTGAGGTGTAAGAGAGATCAACTTAATGTGAGATAGGTCCATTCACAAATCTGACAGCAGCAAGGAAGAAGCTGTTCTTGAGTCAGTTAGTACATGACCCCAGACTTCTGTATCTTTTTCCCAATGGAAGAAGGTGGAAGAGAGCATGTCCGGGTGCATGGGGTCCTTGATTATGCTGGCAGCTTTTCCAAGGCAGCAGGAAATGTAGACAATGTCAATAGTAGAGAGGTTGGTTTGACTGATGGACTGGGCTTCATTCACAACCCTTTATAGTTTATTGTGGTCTTAGAAAGAGCAGGAGCCATACCAATGTGATACAACCAAAAAGAATGCTTTCGATTGTACATCTACAGAAATTAGTGAGAGTTGTAGTGGATGTGCCAAAGTTCCTTAGCTTCTGAGAAAGAAGAGGCTTGTGTGAGATTTCTTAAAAATAGTGTCAGCACGGAGGGACCAGGATAGGTTGTTGGTGATTTGGACACCCAAAAAATTGAAGCCTTCGACATTTTCAACTTTGTCCCCATAATGTAGACAGGGGCATGCCCTCCACTATGCTTCCTGAAGTCGATGACTGTCTCTTTCACTTTGTTAACATTGAGGGAGAAATTATTGTCACCGCAACAGTTCACCAGATTCTCTATCTCTATTCTGTATTGTGTTTCATCATTGATTGAGATCTGACCCATAACATTTGGCAGAGTGACACAATGATTAGCATTGCTGCCTCACAGTGCCAGGGACCAGGGTTCAATTCTGTCACTGCCTGTGTGAAGGTTGCACATTTTCCCTGTGTCTGGGAAGGTTTCCTTAGGGTGCTCTGGTTTCCTCCTACAGTCCAAAGATGTGTGGGTTAGGTTGATTGGCCATGCTAAATTGGTCCTAGGGTCAGGCGATTAGCATGATAAACATGGGGCTATGGGGATAGAGCCTGGATGGGACTGTTTTTGGTGAAGACTTGATGGGCCGATTGGTCTCCTTCTGCACTGTAGGCATTCTATAATCAGCAAACTTGAAAATCAAGTTAGAGGGGAATTTTGCCATACAGTCAGAGGTGTATAAGGGATATAGTAAGGGGCTGAGGGCACAGTCTTGCGGAACACTGGTGTTAAGGATGATCACGGAGGAGAAGTTACTGCCTATCCTTACTGATTGCAGGTTAGGAAGTCTAGGATCCAGTCGCAAAGGGAAAAGCCAAGCCCAGGCCACAAATTTGGAGATGAGTCTAGCAGGAATAATGGTGTTAAAGGCTGAACTGTAGTCTATGAATAGGAGTCTGACGTAGAAAGTAAGCTTTAAGAATGTTTATTTATTAGTCACAAGTAAAGTTTACATTAATACTGCAATGAATTTACTGTGAAATTCCCCTAGTTGTTATCTAATTTTGGATGAGCAAATGCTATCGTTTAAATATGTAGTCATTACCTCTCTCCTTCATCCCACCGTCCTTGCAAATTACTTTTCCAGCTTCAATAGCCTTGGTGGAATTTTCTCATTTTTTTGCAGAGTTGGGCTTTGGGTGGGAAAAATGGCATTAAAGTCACCAGCCCCAATGGTGGCTTTCTCCACTGTGTTGTTTGGCTTATAGCTGAAAAGAATGGAAGAAGTGGATCCCACAAGAAAACACTGGTGGGTCAGAATCTGATGCAGCCCCTCCCACCAGCAGCTTGTGTTCAAAAGGATCCATGCGCCATTTTAAAATGGTGCTCCGATACAAAAAAAATGATAGAAACCACCTCTCCCTCATAACCGCCCCACCCCAAACAACACACTCCTAACACCAAGCCCCGTTTGGGACACCCCTCCCACCAATGGAACACCCTCCCAATGGAACATAACCCTACACAACATTCCCACCTTTCCTACTGAACACCCCCCCATCAAATAATCCCTCCAGCACTGCCCCCTGACACTGCTCATGCACTGCCTCTGATGCTGACTTCTGGCACTGCACCTTGGCAATGCCTGAGCACTTCCCATGACCAGGGCCAGAGCACTATCCAGGCATGACCCTCTCCTTCCTGAGCAATGAACTCACCTGAGCTCCTCATGCATGTTCTGCTCACCAACTACACATCGTGGGAGACCAGTCATGATTCATGTCAGTGTGTCCTTACACCAACATGAATAGAAAAACTAACATGGGGATTATCAGGTGAAAGTCTGATAATCATATTTAAATTTACTCTAATTGGGTTCCTGACATTCAATGTATATATTCCCATTATGTTATTGGCAGAAGGTGGGGACAATCTCAGTAGAAAATCCTACTAGTACATTTTAGGGTGCTGGGGAGTAGGTACAAAGGAGATGTCAGGGGTAGGTTTTTCACTCAGAGGATGGTGGGTGCATGGAATCGGCTGCCGGCAGTGATGGTAGAGGCGGATTCGATAGGGTAGTTTAAGAGATTTTTTGGATAAGTGCATGGAACTTAGTAGATAGAGGGTTATAGGTATGCCTAGTAGGTAGGACTTGTTCAGTTCAACTTGTGGGCCGAAGGGCCTGTTTGTACTGTACTTTTTTTATGTTCTACATGTCATATTGGGGCTCCCGTGAGATTTTCCATTCCTGCCATTCCCACCCCTTGTCACCACTCAAATTTTACCCAACTTTCTCCGAATTCCATGTTTAAATCTTTTCAATCAGAATTACGCCCATAGCACAGTGCCAAAAGGGTCCTTATCAAAGTCACATGTGACATCTTATGGACGGGATTTCCTGGCCTTGGTCGCCCCGAAATGGGAAAATTGCACCTGAGGTCAATGGACCTTTCCATGGTTTGTCCCTCGCTTGCCCCGATTTCCACGGCCGGCGGGACGGCTAAATTCTGATATGTATGACTGTGACAAAAGTGTTACTTTACCCTTCTCTGTCTTCAGCCTTTCACAAATTTGACCTCCAGTGCCTCTCCACTGTTGTACAGCTGAGTGTGACTGCTCTGACCTGAGTCTATTTTAAAATTTCTAATCATAGACAGAATATCTTTTGCAATGGATTTTCTTTCTACCCCAACAACATTCTCTATGATGTATCGCAAGGGGTCAAGCAGGTGAGAAGAGGGAAGGCGGGTAGGGAAGAATGAAAGGTTGCTGACAACTTGGGAAGGAATTCCTCCAATTGATTCACACTCCTACTTCCTTCCCACCTTTGCAAAGAAGCTATTTCAAAAATGGCCTTTGCACTCGAGCTGTCTGCCACTGCAAATATTTTATAGCAGTAGAGGCAGATTGAGGCCCTTCATTGCCAATTATTTGAACAGTTAAGGTCCTCCACAGGCCTATGTGTGGGCAGTGACTTACCACCCACCTTATCCCCTGTGGAGTAGGTTGGGGGCGGGCAGTAAGGAGGCCTGGGCACCATTATTAGTCACCTCGAGTTATGAAATGGAAACCAAAATTTTAACGGAGGAAAAAACAAAGTAAAATTTGCGCAGGTGCAAATTTTGTACAGATGTCGCTATTTTGGACTTGGGACGAGGAAGAGTAGTCAAGGACAATGATAAGATAATGCATGAGTAAAATTTCGGCTTACAGGGAGTTGATGGTCCTAAGAATGTTTTTCTTTTAATAACTTAAGTAGGAAATGCTATTTAATCCTCACAAGAATTAGAGTGGGCTTAATAATATAGGAAGTAGTCGGATTTCATACTTTGTAAATGATAGCATGATTAATAAATGGTTTGCGGGTTTGCTTTGCATTTAGAATCATCCCTCTACAATATGGATGTGCAAAGCTGGGATAAAAATTAGCTGAGCCACTTTTATCTTCACATAAGCATCCATTTTATGAAGTAATTTGAGCTGTGAGGGCACCTTCTTCTGTCTTAAACGAACTTAGTTCATGCAAATTGGAGACAGAACACTGGAGTCTGACTACTGGGAATTTAAAATTGCAACAACAGCTGTGGTAAACACAGAAAAAAATGGTTATATAAAGGTTCAAATGAATAAACAAACAGCATATTAAGGTCTGGAATTAAATGGAATGTTTGATTTTGGGAAATGAATATTGTAAGTATTTTATTGGACAATAACGTTTCTTCAATGCTCATGAATAAGATAGGATGATGACCAGTGGGATGTGTAAATTATGAGAGAAATGATAGAGTTGAGGAAAAAGACAATAACAAATTGGGAAAAATACAATGGCGAGAATTGTCTCCAATATCAGCAAAGTCCAGTGTTGCGTGGCAGTGACAGAATTTTTTCACCATAAAGTGTGGACTTAGTTGAAAAGCAAGGCAAGGATGGGTTCCAAGCTGTAACACTGGTGGGCTGCCTCTGATTCACCCACCCCATGATCATCTCAGAGCTTTGCTGATCTGGACAACATTTTAGAAGGCCATCCCTGCACACAGCCGCACATCAGGAAACATTCTTCATGCAAGTGCACCCCCTGGCACCACTCTAGCATCCCTGCCCAGCCCTTGCCTATCCTCCCCCTGAGCTTAGAACTACCTCGTTGGCACCATGCTCACCTCTGAGCTCCCCTCAGAGTACTGCTCATCAGGTGTATGCCTTCTGAAACTGGTTGTGCATCGTGCTGTTCTGACATGATATTCCTATGGATGGAGGTATGATTCCAGCGTATAGGCCTGATAATGACATGCTACCTTATTACATGTGTTCCCTAATGTTTAATGTCAGGAACCAGGACCTGCTATTAACTGGAAGATTGCTTGCTGCATTTACATCAACTTTAATTTGAATTAGGCAATATTTTCTGCTCTTGCTACCAAACCCACCCAAAGCAAATGGGAGTGGAAAATCTTGGCCAATGGGTGTAATCTTTATAAATTTTACTAAAAGTCAAAATGGTGTAGATTTGAGTGCTAATTTGACAATTTTCTCTTGGTGACATTTATGTCCTTATCTAGTTTCTTTAAGAAAATTGAATTTGATAGTCTGACCATTACCCAAGACATTAGGGCCATAAAATAGAAGGTAAGCAAAGACTCAGCCACAGAGAACCCCATATATGTACACACCCAATCCTTCAATAAGATCAACTGAAGTCCAGAAAGAAAGGCATGATGTTAGATACCAGTGTGAGTGTGGGCAAGTCTACTTCACAGGCGGGTACAAGGACAGTTGTCAGAAAGGGGACAAGAGCACACTGTGCCAAAGAATCTGCGAAATGGGGATGGCGTATTTGCATGTTCATGCCATAGGGAATTGTGGACAGGAGCAATGTAACACTGCACTCTCTCCTTTCCTTCTCTATGTACACTACACTTTGTATAGTGTGCAAGAAACAATACTTTTCATTGTATACTAATACACATGGCAATAATAAATCAAATCAAATTTACAGCCAGAATGAAGGGATAAGCCCAGAGACTGGAGACAGCACAGTGCTCACCATGCAGGGGGAGGAGAATGAAAAGGGCAACAAGATTTTATCCTAAGACAAGTGTATAGAATTGTTCATACCTGGATATGACAGAGAACCTGTGCAGAAGGAAGTTTAAATTAATCCAAGAATTTGATATGAGGAAAAATCTTTTCACCTTACAAGAGATTATTATTCAGAATGCTTCAATTGAAGCACTCAAAAGGGAATTAAAATGTTATCTGGAAAAGATGAATGCGCAGAGTTATGGGGAGAAGGTTGAGGAATGGTGCTAGGTGAGAACTGGTGCAGGTATGATGGACTAAGTGGACACCCTCTGCCCTGAAACAATTTTGTTTTTTTATGATTATTTGGCTATTGAAATGCAACAAGATGGGGCACACAGTCTGCAGATTTCCATGCCCTGCCAGTCGCATTCACAAACACAGTGTCTCTGAATTTTTATGTTGTTGACTCCTTCCAGGACTCAGCCATTGGCCTCGAAAGCATCTCACAATCAGTGCATCAAGGCAAATACAAGTACTCCCTTTTCTAGGTGGGGAGCAAATAAACATCCCAGTGGATGTGGTGCAGCAAACAGAGAACCAGCAGTTTGCAGAGTTAGCAGGCTTCCCTCCAGCACAAAAGGTGAATGACAGCCCCCATCATCACCATTGGAGCACCTTCCTAATCAGGAAACCCTTCCACTCTTTAAATGTGCAGCTAGGTGTGACCACACCAAGCTGCTCCTGCACATGTGTGTACAGTCTGCAGGAAGCTGCAACAATTATTTTATAGTGAGGAATTCACAGCTGCCTCAGCTTTTTCAGACACCAACACAGGTTTGTTGTTGCCTTCTGGGTGACAAGGAGGTGGTTAATAACTCCCATGGCACACAGAGCCTGAAAATCACTACAATAACATCAATGTGCTAACCTGTAATACAATAGAGCTGGATATTGACATCTTGAAGATGCACTTTAGATGTCTTGATCATTCTGCAGGAGCTCCTCAGTATGCCTCTGTCAGTATCCCTAACATAGTTGTTGTGCCCATTAAGCTCCACTTTATGGTGCAAAGAAAGGGCCTAAATCCAGAGAGGGGAGAGCGATAATTATGACATCTGAGGAGGAAGAGGAGGAGGAAGAGGAGGAGGCCCCTGTCCAAGGTCATGGAGATGACATGGGGGAGGAGGGGTTGCAATGGGAGACAGGCTGGTGGACAGACCCATCTAACCCATCGCTGATTCTTTTCAGGATGGGGCCATCACCAGAAGCCTGATAATTTAGAGTAAAGTCATAGAGTCATAGAGGTTTACAGCATGGAAACAGGTACTTTGGCCTAACTTGTCTATGCCACCCAGTTTTTACCATTAAGCTACTCCCAATTGCCTGCATTTGGCCCATATCCCTCTATACCCATCTTACCCTTTTAACTGTCTAAACACTTTTTAAAAGACAGAATTGTACCTGCCTCTATTACTACCTCTGGTAGCTCATTCTAGACACTCATCACCATCTGTAGGAAAAATTGCCCCTCTGGACCCTTTTGTATCTCTCCGCTCTCATCTTAAACCTATCAACTCTAGTCTCATGGGCTCTTGAAATATCACTAATTACAACCTGTCCCCAGTTTCTACATAATTAACCTTTTGCACGGAAGCCACACTTCCACTGGGGAATGAGCATCCCCACCAGGGGGAAACCAAGATCACATACTGAAATTCAGGGCCCAATTTTACCAATTGGAGCCTAAGGGCCAGATCTGGGCATAATACAGATCTGGGCGTAAAACAGATCTGAGCCTGGAATCCCCATTCCAGCGTGCCGCTACGCTTCTTGCTGGCTCCGATCTGATCCGCGCTGTGGGCGCTGCCGGACCATTCGGATCTCTGAACTGCACTGTTCAAAAAAATCAGAGGCAGCGTGCCCGGGCGCCGAGCTGGAGCACATGGCTGTGGCGATTTGTGCCTTCTGAAAGATTGCTTCCTGCTGTGTATCCTGTGTCAGTGTACCCAGGCAGAACAATTCCAATACAACATCAGTAGTTCCCTTTGGAAGGCAGATCTATGCCAGGCTGTATCCTGTTTTGGTGGTTCAACCTAGATGAGCCACTATCAATACCCGATACAAGGAGCCTAAAAATATGATGCCAGTCGATGTTTCCCTTCTGCCAGAAGCTGAAAGGAAAGCAAGACTGGGCAAACATGTTCCCAAAAGAGTTAGAATGAAAGAGGAGCAATTTAAAGATGAATTTAAAGTTGACAATTATAGCAAATTCTGGATGAAGAAGTAGTCTTCAAAATTTTGAATTTTAGAAATAACCATCAGTCGACTGCTTGACTGGTGTTGACATTAGTGGAACTTTGACAAATGCACATATTATTGTGATGTCATTAATAAGTTATTTATGATCAACTCCATTTATTTTGTTAAAACATGTTTCTACAGGAAGGATACAGGAAATGAAAAAACAGATTCCTGTTTTTATTTCTGTTATTACATGGCTTAAGTGCAAGAAGAAAATGCTTTGAATATTAATTAGACAATATCCATTCACATTAATTCTGTGCCTCCTGTTCCTGATTACATTTGTGTGGATTTGATTTGTGTATATTTAGTTGTTTGTGTGATGTACCATTAAAACCAGTTGCAGGAAAAAGAAGCAAAAAGAAGAGAGAGCAGCTCTCTGACACAGATCATCCTGTATGGGGGTGAGGAGGGGGCTCAGATGGGTTTCTGTTTGGGGAGGTAAAGAGGGTGGCGGGCTCAGATGGATCTGGTGAGGAGGAGAGATTGCCCACAGAGTGGCAGCAGACCTCCCAGCACCCCCCCCAACCAGAGATCCATCTGAGCCCACCACACTCCTACCCCCCACCACCCCCAACCAGAGATCCATCTGAGCCCCCTCATGCTCCAGTGGACGCCAGCGGAAACGGTGTGAAACCCGGCCACTTTAGCCATGGCTCCGAGTCTGTGGCCAAGAAGGCACTGCAGACTCTTGAAGGACTGTAGATGGTCGAGAAAGATTGTGGAGGGAGACCAGCGTTTGAGGTAGGTTGGGGGTGTGCTCTGCTGAGGGGGGCCTGCATCCCAGCAGGGTCCGATCCTGGGGTGGGGGGGGTGGGTGTCTGCCAAGGGGGGCGCCTGCCTCCCAGGGGGGTCCGATCCCGGGGAGGGGGTGCATGCCAGAGTGGTTAGTGGGGGGATCTGCAAAGGATGGTGAGGAGGGTGGGCTTCGGAGGTTCCCCTGCAGAATAGGAAACAGCTTCAGATTTTTATTTAGTAGGTCACTTGCAGCGCGAATCCGGAATGGACCAGGAGGTGGTAAAATGGGATTTGGCGGTAGAATTAGACGCGCAGTTCATTAAGTCTATTTAATCGGGCGCAAGTAAAGTTGCGATCTGCTCGGATTCGGGTGCAGATCGCCTGGGCACGAATGTTTGGTAAAATCGAGCCTTCAGTGTCATCAAAATGGCTGAAACCATAACCATAATCCTTAACCTCAACCTATCGCACAAATGCACCTTGAGCAGTCCTTCACAACTTCAACCATTCACATATATGTTAGAGGCTGTCATTGAGTTGGTAATAACCATTTTTGCCAACTGAAACCATGACTATCTGCCAAATGTGCAAGTAGGATGCATGACTTCCCACTCATAGCATTGAGTTATGATTTTATGCCCAAGCAGTAATTCTGCAACTACAAATTGTTCAGTCTGATGCCACACGTACAATTGCAACTCCTTCTACTAACTCCTACCCTATTATCCATTCACTACTGGTGTCCAGTGTCAGAAGTGCGTGATATCTGTGATGCATACTGCTGCCAGACACTTGGGTTCCCTGTGATTCCATGGCCTCTACCACCTGAAAGACAAAGGGTTCAAATGTAATGGAAAAGCCACATGAGCTTGCTTCCCTCGAGCAAACATTGCATCCTGACATTCAGAAAATCCCCTCTAGCCACTGTGTAACAATCACATGTGGGTGACTGCCTGGGACAGAATTCATCATTGAAGTGTACCTGATGAACTGGCTTTGATCTTTTGAGTCTGATCATTGTTCCTCCCTGAAGGACAAACATTGATGGATTGGAAATGCTGCAAGGAGCATCTCAACCCACAATCTTTGTTTTATGACTGCCTTATCTGAAACTCTGGAGATGGAAACAGCTTTCCACTGCTGACATGCATGCACTCATACTTCAGGTGCAGTTTTCAGTGCCAGCACTAAGAACTGCCTTCTTTCTGTAAAACACTCTTGTTGAGAATATTGGTGTACAAAGGAAGCCAAAACATTTTTGACAATAGTCATGTGTATTCACAAAGTACTTAATAGCGGTATTAATAAAGTGATATGAAATAAACCTATCAGTAACTGAGGCCACATAGCCATGTAGAAAGTAATCAAGATGACATGGCGCCCAATGCTTGGAATACTGAGATGTAGCCCCCTACCCCTTCGCCTCATTAACCCTCAGATGAGGTGGAGGCAGGCTGCTCAGCTCTCCTGCTGCATGATATTGAGGAATATGGTTGTTAGCCTTGTTGTACAGGGAGTTGTTAGGGACCACCATAGACTGTAACCTCTGCATTTCTGCAGGGGCAACTGTTGTTGCTGGGACAAGAAGAGCACACAAGATCCCTGGCAGGGGATCTGGAGAGGTAGAAGAAGATACGGGTGCTCTCAGATCCTCAACCTCCTCACTAACTTTCACATCCCTGAGTGACCTCCAGATGGGTTAGCTGGGGCTGGTTGCTGGGCCACAATAGTCATCCACTCCAGCAACAGTTGTGCCACTAGTGTGAATGTCTTGTTCAGGGAACGTAGATCTCTATGTATTCCATGGAGTTCACTGCTCACACTTTGATAACTGTGTTTCTGGCTGCCAAGTGAGCATTGTACCAAGGAGTTACATGTCCTTGTGTCCATATGGAGTGTTGACCCATGTATCTAACCATGAGATTAGTCAATCTTTCATGTGACCTTGAGATGACTGATGCTCATGCAATCGAGCTCCCAAGACAAGTGCGAGCTGACCACCACTATGGATTCCTTCACGCTCAGTTTCTGAACTCTGCCAGATGTTCACACATCTGCTGCTGATGCTCCAAATATTGTCTCCCATAGGGTGACTCCCGAGGTCTTACCAGTTTGCCTACTGGAGAATCATCGTGGCTTTCTTCCATTTTCCAAGGGCAAGTGTGTGCAGATGTCTCTTACTCAGACGTGGTATGGCGTCCTTCACCACATACCACTAAATGTGTCATACACGTCCGACGTGTTAGTATCTGTGTTGAAGAAGTGTGGTCTGGTTAGATATAATGCTGCACCTTTGGGTGTGTCTTCTTCCTCTTGATGCCTGAAGAATGAGGTCGCTTGATGGAGCAGAAGGAAGTAGTGAAGAGATATTGGGGGCAGTTTCTACTGAGGCGGATTAAGGGAGTTGAGCTATTTCTCATCTCTGTGCACCACCTCAGGAATAAAAATCCCAGCTTGGGGGTCTTCAGAAAGTGTTGAGTATGCATTCTTGGATATGGTTGTGCTTTAAACTGTTTATTTAGTTACAATCTAAAAGAGAATTGGGTTTTCAAATCTAGCTAATTAGCATTTCTAATTAAATACAAGGCCTATGTGATTCATATTGTCACGGGGAAGGATGCAGAGGAAGCTATTCTATAGATCAGGTCACATTCATTGCTAGGATATCACTGAATATTGCAGACAGTGTTATTAATTTGCCTGGAACCTGGAGAAATAACAACTAGAAGCTAAAAACTTCTTTGTTTCCTGCACATCTGGGTGAAACTTCACTGTCAAATTGAAAAGACTAAGCTCATGGGCTGGATGAGTTACCTAGGTTGGGCCAGAGGTACAGATTCTGGGAAAAGAAAGCCCCAGGTTCTAAGGTTGCATATGACCAGGCTACACAACTAAGGCAGATTATCATTTGTGGTTTATGGGATCTTGCTTTATGCAATTTACTGCAATATTTGCATATGTAATAGCAGTGACACTTGAATAGTAACATTGATTTTAAATCATGTTGGGTTATATTCAGGACTTAACAAATGTTACACAAATGTATGTTCTTATGTGAAAACCTCAATGTGTTTTGAAGAGAGGCAGTCAGGGAGTTAGTCAGTTGCTGATTTGGAACCACTGTTAGAATTAGCACTGAGTACATTCTGTTCTACATACATAATAACTGTGTTTTAAGTTTTGTGTGGGTGATTCTGAACATCTTGTTATCTGGTGATTATGTCGACCTTTGTACATTGTACTGACTGACAATGTGCAGATGTGCACCTGAGTATAGCATGCCATGCAGGGACAGTTTGCAATGGCATTAAATCTTTGATCTGTGACTTGTAGCTTTTATGCATTTTCAAAAATAAATGAAGCTGCAAAAACTTCAGAATAATGCATCAGTCAGTTTCTGACTACTGATGAATAATATCAGTGTAATCTTTTCCAGGTGCTTGCAAAGACCTGGTACCAGCGACTTTGATAGATACCAGCAGAGCCCCAAGAGACAGACATTTAATTGCTACTGGATTTCAAAAACTGGAAAATGGTATATTAATAAATATTAATGTGTTCCACTCCCAACAATTGCTCTTAAGTGATACTTTCAGTTCAGAAGTGATAATTCACTGATGTGTTAAACTTTCATTGGAATTGAAGGTGCAAAAAGTGTCCTTATCAGTCCAAATTGATAAATGGAAGGAAAAAAATCTCTGACAATCCAAATAAATTCTCCCAGGCCTTTTTTTTTAAACTTTATGGTGTATATCCTTTTTTTGCCAGTTTGGAAGATCTAAAACTTTCTATCAATATATTTTGCCAAAGAGCTTTTTTTTTGTCATTACTGCTCAGATTTCAATTTTTTTGGCACAGGCATTTCTATTAAAAGTTTCAATTGGCACAGTTCATTCTAATGATAGAGTGAGTATGTGGGGGACATGTGGAATCATTAGTACTATTGAACTGTTACAGTAACAGAAACAGCTGCTCAGATTGCCATAGCTGGCAATCTGTAAGAGGAATGATTGGCACAATTCTTTTGTGAAAGAATGTCTACCAAGGCAGAAGGGAATATGGGAAAGTTGCTTACTTCTTAGAATTATGAATATCAATCCTGTTCTGGGTGAGAACACATCCACAGCTAATTGACAAGAGCTTTTCCATATTACATTTTTGCACTGCACATATACTTCATTGGCTGTGAAGTGTGTTGGGAAGTCCTGAGGTTGTGAAAAATTAGATAGAAATATAAAAGCAAAATATTGTGGAAGCGGGGGATCTAGAATACAAATAGAAATGCTACACAATAAAACTCAACAGGTTTGGCAGCCTCTGTGGAGGGAGAAACAAAGAGTTAATCTTTTGAGTCCAATATGACTCTTTAGCATACACGTTTTTTAAAAATTTGCTTATGGGATGTGGACATTGCTGTTGGGCCAGCATTTGGTACCATCCCTAATTGTCCTTGTACCAAATGGCTTGTTAAACCACTTCACATGGTATTTAAACGTTAACAACAATGCTGTGGATCTAAAGTCACATGTTGGCCAGACCACAGGCGAGGTTCTCAAGTCTCCTAGTCATGTGTTTCTTGGCGGTGGAATGTTATGTGCTGTTTGCTGATGGCAGGATTCTCTGGTCCCCCTGCCGTCAATGGGCCTGGGTGAGATGATGGTTGGTACAGACTCGATAGGCCAAATGGCATCCTTTTGCACTGTAGGGATTCTGTTCTATATATGGAGACTTTTGATTCCAGATTTCTATTTTGCATTCAAATTTTGACATCTGTCCTAGCGGGATTCGAAACCCAGATCCCCAAAGTATGACCCTGGGTCTCTGGATTTCTGGTCTGGTAATAATACCGCGCTACCGTTGCTTTCTCAGTTTCTGTTTCACTCTCCACAGACACTGCAGCATTTTTTATTTCTTTTTCTTTAATATACTCATCTCCAATTAGTTCCAATTTTGCAAATCTTTCTCAGAGAAATTTGCAATATGAAGATTGTGGAAAATGTAAGTGCAATTCTATTGCAGTTGAAGATGATTTTATGAGCATTGAACTTTCACATTTTGAATCAAATAATGTAAACAGCAATTTAATTTGAGTAGAAAGTTGCAACTCCATGTTGATTGTAGAAAGCACAAGGGGAAAATTATTAAGTTTACTATTCTCATTCCTTTCACTTTCATGCTTGTCACCTCACGGAGTTCAGAGAAAAAGTAAATAATTCAGAATTAATCTGAAGAAGCAAATACACTGTTGTGATTTGCACAGTGCCTGTTTAATGGAATACTGATAGAATTATTCATAATATTATGTGGAAGAATGACAGAACTAATTAGTGACCATCTGAATTTAAGGTATCAACACAGTAAAACTAATTAAAACTACTGCCATCTCTGAATCTATCAAAGAGCAGCTGTTTATATAGTTAAGAAATACTGTAAATTATAAGCATGTAGAAAGTAGAGGTTATCTTTGTCCAATGGTAATTAGGATTCAGTAACAAAATCAGGAGCTGACAATTTTGTTAGCATACATGTAAACAAACACTGAAGAGAAATACGAAGTCATAGAACACATAGGAAGAGACGTAGCCCATTCCCACCTTCAAACCTGTTCTGTCATTCGATTTTGAGTAGCACTGATCTGTAGCACAAATTTATTTACCTGACTTTGCTCTATATCCCTTGCTACCTTTGCTGAAAAGAAAATCCATCAGTCACAGCTTGAAATGTCAATTGACCTGGAACTCAGTCTGTTGGGGCAGTGACTTCAGATTTCCATGATCTTTTTGGCAAAAGTGTGCTTCTTAGTCTCACAGTATCATTGAACTCTACAGAACAGAAGGAGGCCATTCGGCCCATTGAGTCTGCACCAACTCTCTGACAGAGCACCTTACCCAGGTCCCACCCCCATAATCCTGTGTGTTTACTCTGATAAGTCCCCTACATATCTTGGGACGCTAAGGGACAATTTAGCATGGCTAATCCACCTAACCTGTGCATCTTTGGACTGTGGGAGGAAACTGGAGCACCAGGAGGAAACCCATGCGGATATGGGGAGAATGTGCAAACTCCACACTGACAAACACCCAAAGCCAGAATTGAACTTGGCTCCCTGGAGCTGAGAGACAGCAGTGCTAACTAAAGTGCCACCTGATCTCACTCCAAAAGAGTCCACCTCTAACTTTTTCCAATCATATGAAAGAGGAACGAATAGAGGGTCATGATGGTTGATTCAGATGAGGAATGATGAGAGGAGACCTGAGTGAAACGTAACTGCAAACATGTCTTAGTTGAGACAAACTGCCTATTTCGGTGCCATATATTCTATGCAATCCTATGTAATGTGAAGAGTGCGCTGTCTTGTTTTATGTTCCTACAATAAACAAAATATTGAGCCCAACTTTAAGTCCATGTAAGTGGATGGGTTTTGAATGAGTAAAAATCTCATGCAGTACCCCTACCCTATTGAATTGCTAATCATTTTAAATAATGCAATTAAATCAATCTTCTAAACTCAGAGGAACACAAGCCAAAATGTATGCAACCTGCCCTCATATTTAAATTGTTTAAATTCAAGCAAATCTCCACTGTATTAGCTTCAAGGTCATACATCTTTCTTGAGGTTAAAAATTAATGTATTATTCCAAATAGGGTCTTGTTCAAGGCTCTGCACAACTGAGGAACCACTTGGGAATTTCATCCTGCTGGAGATAAAAGCCAATATTCCATTCACTTTTTTGACTACTCTTTGAATCTGTGCAATAACTTTTAGCATTTTTTTGCACATAAACATCTGAAATCCTTACACTCTCCATTTGTTTCCAGTTTCTCTTCTTAATTATTTTTCTTGATCCAAAGCAGATAATTCACCCTCTCACAATGAATTGCATTTACTTTGTCTCTGAAATTTCTATCATCTGCAAACTTGGATGTGCGACCCTCTATTTTTTCATGCAAGTCATTGATATGTGTTGTGCATTATGCCTCAGAAATATGCAGAGATGACCTGCCAATTTTGCTGCATTCAAAAGTTTTATTTATAATGCTTTTAAAATGTCTGCTTTCATGCTTATAAGCTTTTTGCTTCACTTTGGTTTATGTTTTCTCTGTAACCACAGCCA
The DNA here is from genome assembly GCF_965287045.1 of Carcharhinus amblyrhynchos. NCBI lineage: Eukaryota > Metazoa > Chordata > Chondrichthyes > Carcharhiniformes > Carcharhinidae > Carcharhinus > Carcharhinus amblyrhynchos. The sequence continues at coordinate 92,256,240 of NC_137324.1, read as the reverse complement.
GGCTGGAATATAGCACATAGAGGACAGTGAGGAGTCAACAACACCACATAATCAAACACCAATTTAACAATTGTACATAGCGGTATGTATTGGGAGAAAATGAGGCTACAGCACACTGTTTGTCAAATCCTAGCCATCAGAGGACAAAATGTTTATCTCCACCCTCTTGTTATTCACCTCCTGACCAATTATTGAACCATGCCACAAGGCTTCCTCCAATCTTATACACTCTCATTTTTAGGGTTGCGTATTTGTTCAAATTACATTTACTTGTGAAACTGATGAAAGTAATGAGATGATAAATCACATTGCCAGGAAAAACAAAATCAGGTTGAAGACCACACTTCAAACACTAGCTTAAGAATTCAATGATATCACATCTGTTTTTTGGGCACAAAATAGACCCCTAACCATCTGGTATGAAAGATGGGGCATGGGTTCTCATTACATGGCAGAACTGTGCTTTCCATCCCTTTAATGAAGACAGAAAAAGAGACAATGGCACTGCTGAGCTGTCAGTCCTTTAAGTGGGCCAGCAGCTCTGGGGAGTGGGGTGCCATCAACCATTGACCTCTGAGTTGGACCAGCCATATAAATACTGTGGCTACTAAATGAGGTCAAAGGCAGAAATTCTGCAGTGATTGATTCACCTCCTGATCCCCCAACCCTGTCCACCATCTACAAGGCACAATTCGGGAGTGTAATGGAATAGTGTCCACTTGCCTGGATGAGTTCAGCTCCAGCATTCAAGAAATTTAACACCATCCGGGACAATGCAATCCGCTTGATTGCTTGTGGAATGAGTAGCATGCAATCCCTCCACCACTGACGCATGGTGACAGCCATGTGTACCATCTACAAGTTGCATTGCAGGAACTCACCGAAGTTCCTTAGGCAACACCTTCTAAATCTTTGAACATTGCAATCTAGGAGGACACAAGCAGCAGATACCTAGGAACACCACCACCTGGATGTTCCCTCCAAGTCACTCACCATTCTGACTTGGAAATATATTGCCGTTCCTTGTCTGTAGCTGGGTCAAAATCCTGAAACTCCCTCCCCAACAACACTGTAGGTGTACCTTCACCTCAGGGATTACAATGGTTCAAGAAGGCAGCTCACCACACCTTCTGGAGCGTAACTAGGGATGGGCAATAAATGCCAGCATAGCCAGTGATGTCTACATCCTTAAAATGAATTTTTAGAAAAAAAACTATTCTTAATTGGACAGCAGCCTGGGTGGCGGCTTCTTCATTAGCCACTGCCAGCACATTGGGTCCCACTGCCCCATCAAAGCAGATCACCTCCTGCATTCAGCCCATCAGCAGGACTCCAAGGTGAGTGGAAAAATTCAGCCCATTATCTTAGTCAACATTAATGGTTAATGATAATTGGTGTAACATCAGTGCGCAACAAAGTGAACCTGCCTTTGCATCAGAAAGGTTCATACATGATCATCATCCAAAGGAAGATCTGTTTAAAAATTGCCATGTTACCACAGAGAAGACAAACAAAAGCTAGCACAAGTGATGACACTGTTTACAGGGTTTAATATGACTGCTTCAATATTCAGAATGTATTTTTTAATCTGGACAATTCAGAATGATTCTTTAAATTTAGTTTAAATCCACCAAGGAATTTAAATATTGCTTCCTTGGCTCTGATATAGAAAGTTGCAGTTTCAAGCCCCTTTCCAGAGATTAGAGCTGCAGATTTAGACTGTCATTTCAGAGCATTACTGAGGGAACAATGCAATGCTCTTCAAATTAGGGATTTAACTGAAGCCCTGTCTGTTCTCAGGTGAATGTAAATGATTCTACTGGCACTATATAATGAAGAGCTGGCCAATAGTTTTCCCTCGTCCATGAACACTAAAATAATCATTATTCACAGAATCTACAGTGCAGAGGAGGCCATTTGACCCATCCCACCCAAGTCCTATCCCTGTAACCCGAAATATTGACCCTCCTGATCCCCCTGACATTAAGGGGCAATTAATCGTGGCCAATTAACCTAACCCACATGTTATTGCTGTTAGTAGGATCTTGCTGTGCCGAATGGCTGCTGCACATTTTACATTACAATGATGACTAAATTTCAAAAATATTGAGTGGGATTTTCTGGCCTTGAAATCAGAAAATCTTGCCCCAGGGTAATGGAAAGTTCCATGGCGTGCTCCTTGCTTTTTATGATTCCCATGGTGGGAGGAATGGGAAAATTCACCTCCATTTCTCTGACGCTCGTTGAGACATTCTGAGGTCATGAAAGATACCATGTAAACAGAATAAAGCTTCCATAGGGCTTGTTAATGGGCACATGGATCGTGATGCATGATTATCTCAAGACTGATAAAGTGATGTGAGCAGAACAAAAACAGCTGCAGTCACTGCTCCTGGCTAGAATTCAAGTCGATGGAATGCATAAATACCCTTGCTGGCGAGAATCTTCCTCCTTCCACTGTTTCTCCTTTCTGCTGCCTTTACTCAATCTCCTTGTCATTCTGCAGTTCAAGAGGAACTGTAACTATACCTTCCATGATGGGATGAAATGTTGTGCTTAAAAACTCTCACAAATCATAGCATTCCTTCCAAAGTTCTAGCAACACTCCCTTTTTACTGGAAGAACTACTGCCAACTTCTCCAACACAGCAATTCCACTAATTTCATAGCAGCAACAAAAATGTCAAACATGCCTCAGCAGAAAGTGAAATCGTGATCCCTTTTGATAGCACTGTGGGGAATCTCTCAGGCAACTGAACTGTTCAGTTAAGAGAGGGCACTGACAGAATCAACAAGGTCCAAAATGGCATGCTACACACTAAATCAGTGTTAGATGCTGACTGACATCACAAATCTCTATGCTTCTGCCACATTTACCCATTAAACCATACTAATCGGAGTGGACTGTGGTGGGGTCATCAAGGGTAGACCACCAACCATTTGTTTCATTTCCTGACCCATGCAATGCCAAAACAAGTGGTGCTATAGGTCAAAATTTGCAGTCAACACCATTCTCTGTAACACAGAGTACAGAAGGTTACTTTGTTCAGGCATATCACCAGTGTAATCAAGTTGAAATTGACATTGATTGCTGAAGATTCAATGCTTGTGTTACATAGGATGTTTGTTTCAAATGTATGTTTGGTGTCCTCATCAATTTACCATGAGATATCTGTTCACCTATAGTTCAAAACTCTATGTACATGCACAGAAGATAGTAAATCTAACATTGCTAAATTGGATTTGTTCAATTAGAGAATTACAGGTTACACAGACTAAGCCCGTGGGCAAAATATTTTACAATGGACTGTGATTCTGCTTGCTGTGACAACTCCTACAGGAACTCACACTGCTTGCATAGTCCAGGACCATGCTGTTATCTTATCACTGGCAGTATGCCATTGAAAAAGAATCAGCTACTTTATTAAGAATCTAAATCGGTGTATATACCATGACCCAGTTAAATCATAAAGCATTACTTCTATTCCATTCCATTAACTTACTCTTGAGGTCCAGATATTCAATGTTATGTTCTACAGTCAGGCAGATGAGAATAAATTACAAAGGAAATGTCATTAGATTCAACATTGCTGTGTCATGTTCACTGATAGATCAATCTCATCAAATTATCACATTCCAAAAATTATTTCTTTTGACAGAACTGTATCTATTTGCATGTTTAATCCATTCAGATTTACTAGTTTAATGGTGTTCTTCACAAATTTGTCCTCTTCTTAGTGGTGATTTGAAAGGTGGTGAAATAGGGGCACATTAAGAGGGTTGGAATGTGTGTGGTGGAGCACGATACCACAATACTGACTCAACTCCATTAAATCAACGGCGGGAAGACTTGAGAACAACCTGTCCATTCAGAAGCTGAGCTAGGGGTTAGAGGTGGGAGGAGAAGGCGGTTACTAGGGATCAAGTCACATGGGCAGCCTGCAGGCTAAACCTTGGTGGATATGCCTACAGCCTGGTGCGGGAGCCCCTCACACTCAATGCATGCCTAATGGAGAGATCTGCTGGATGCAAGGTCCACCAACAAACAGGTAACAACCTCTGCCTGCCCTTAAATGGACTCCCACCACCCTGCCTCTGCCGCAGCCTCCCTGTCTGGTTCTGGTGAGTGAGTAGTAAGTGCCTGGTTTATACTAAATAAGGTTGTAGGGGACACAGAACCACCAGGCCAGATTGACACCTACTATCTAGCTGGTGAACAGAGGTGGCACGGTGCACAATGGTTAACATTGCTACCTTACAGCGCCAGGGACCCGGGTTCGATTCCCGGTTTGGATAACTTTCTATGCGGAATCTGCACATTTTCGCTGTGTCTGTATGGGTTTCCTCCGGGTGCTCTGGTTTCCTCCCACAGTCCAAAAAATGTCCTGATTAGGTGTATTGGCCATGGTAAATTCTCCAGAGTTGCCACAGGTTTTCACAATAACTTCATTGCAGTATTAATGTAAGCCTACTTGTGACACTAATAAATATTTTGTTATGAGCATTAAATTGCTCCCATTTCTTGACTTTCTTTTTTACTTCTTGATTTCTCACCAAGTCTCAAAGTGTGGAACCTTTGTTACAATGAACAATTTACTTGGATTAAATTTGTCATTTTAAATCATAAACTTCCTATAATTTATCTCAAAGCCTGGGCTTTTGCTAAAGGAAATAAAGAACAAAGAACAAAATAAAATTACAGGACCATGCTGCCCGACTTAACTAAAACCCCCTACCTTTCCAGGGACCATATCCCTCTATTACAATCCTATTCATGTAATTGTCAAGATGCCCCTTAAAAGCCACTATTGTATCCGCTTCCACTACTTCCCCTGACAGCGAGTTCCAGGCACCCGTTACCCTCTGTGTGAAAAATCTGCAATAAGGCAAGTTTAATTTGATCCTTCTTCTAACTTAAATCCATAATACCTGGAATCATTATTGTGACTAATTTTTTAATCTTCAATTGTGCAACAGTATTTTAACTTACATCTGTGACTGGAGTGGAAAAAATGTTCTAGATGCGATATGACAAATATTTTAAGGAGCAAAATACATAAATGCAACCTATTGCCTTTTTCGTCTATTTTTGTATATAGCTCAGCAATGCACTGACAGTTTTATCTTTTATAATCCTAATTCTTACATGACCAAGACACATACACATGCAAGGAACCTTTAGTTCCTTGTTCCCATGATAATCACTTTAGACATGTCCTGAATGAACATCATCTGCACGTTGGCCCAATTTATATCTTATGTAAGTCAGCCAGTGGGACTCCATATATGTCAGCTTGCAACTGCCAATTTTCAAGGTAAGCATGCTAACTGAATTGCAGCAATGGAAAAACGCAGTCTGGAATTTTGTGTGGAACATACTTGGTTGGAATTTTGAGAGAGTCAGGAAAGGTTTATTGCTGAGATTGAAACAGACCCTCAGCTCACTGAGATCGGATGGCAGGATCCTGAGGTCATTGCACCTGCAGCAACCTGTCTCTCAAAACTGTCAGTTCAATCAGAGGGCTGGCAGCTTGGCAATGTCATCAATAGAGCTGGCCATTTCTGAGGCTGCAAGGAGATGATGGTGTGTGTGTGTTGGGCAGATTGAACAGCACACAAGAACTCAATTTCTAAATAATCATTTGGTAGCATAGACTTGAGTATTGTTGGAAGAAGAGGCATGCTATTGAAACTTTTTGAATTGCACTCAGTAGGACAGACACAGAAGGCAGGATTTTCCAGTCACGCTCACCCCAAAACTGGAAAATCCCTGCCCGACATTAGCAGACCTTCCATGGTCCAACCCTCAAGCTTGCTACAATTCCTATAGCAGGTGGAATGAGAAAATTCACCCCAAACATACCAATTCTAAAAGGAACAACAATTTATGCAGCAGAGAGTATGGAACTGTCAAACATTTGTTTAAATTCAAATCTGGTATGTTGATTCTGATTGGTTAAGACTTTGCCATGAGAAATGTACCAATGAATGTCTGTTCCCCCAAGCTTTTGTTTAGTTAAAAATCTTGCAATGCATGGATATGCTCCTTCTACAAAGGACAGTGCCCTGTCTGTGAATAAATGTAGTTATCAACCAGTTATATCAAACAGCAAGTTCCTTCAGCTGTTCATAACAGGCAAAATACTGACATACCCAACCAGTCTGTACTTGAAAAATTCAAAACAGAGTGGGATTTTCTCACCCTTCACACAAGTGGGATTTTTCAGTCCTGCTGAAAACAACCTCCCATGGCAAGTTCTCCAGCAGTGAGATTGACAAGCCACACAAAGTGCCACAATCATTGGCAGGACTGGAAGATCCCGCTGGTGGGCAATGGTGGGTTGGCTAAAAAATCCCGCCATAGTGTTCAACATTAGATATGATTTCACAACTGGACAACATCTAATTGTGCAAAGAATTAGAATGATAATTGATCAAAGATTATCAATCAGGCTCACAGTGTGGCTCACTTATGCATGCTAGAAGTCACATATATTCCTATTTTCTATGGCAACGCCTCGACCAAAGTCCACTTTGCCAAAAAAAATCCCTCTTCTCATGCAGTACATGTTGTTGGACTTTGATATTTGGCATTCTTACAACTGTTGAGTACAAAATGAAAAGCTTTGATAGTGTGTCCCTTTTTTCAGCAAAACTCATTTTATATATAGACACCAGATGGGCAGGTCCAACTGATTGGAGGAGTGGCTACTGCCACCAAGGGCCAGTCCATGGGCCAAGGGGCAACCAGAAAGGAAGGCCCTTCTAATCCCAGAAGACTGCTTCAATATAGTCTCCCCATGCTGGGGGTGCGCATTCTGATGCTGGTCATATGTTAGTAAGGCAAAAAAATGGCTGTAATTGGTGACGTAATTGAATTGAACTGATTGGCGTGGGCAACCTTACCATGTAATTTCTGCTTCTGGTGATGTCTGTGGCGATACTAAGATCAGTCTTTCCTTTGGATGCCTTTCGTAACTATAGAACCATAGGAACATGACGGTGCAGAAAGAAGCCAGTCAGCCCATTGTCATTACTTGGCCATAAGAGGGAAAAATATAAACTAGCCACTCCTTTTAATCTCACTTTCTGGTACCTGGTCTGTAGCCTTACAGGTTACAACATTTTAGGTGCAAATCCAGGTAACTTTTAAATGAGTTGAATGCTTTTGCCTTGACTACAACTTAGGCAGTGAATGGCAGCCACCCACCACTGTCTGGATGGAAAATCTTTTTCTCGCGTCCAGCATCAGGGTGCAGTATCAGAGCACTGCCTGGGCATGAGCCTCTCCCCCAGGAGCTATATTACTTTTACAACTTTAGTGAATTTCCTTCTGCTGCTTCACATTTTTAACAAGGAATTGTAAACATCTCCGACATTTCGACAAAGGGAAAATTCTAAATGTGAAGATCCACATGGTGGGGAGACCTGCTAATCACATTAAAATTGGGCAGGAACCTTGCTACATCTCAAGTGAGGGACAGGAAAATCAGGAAACGACAAGGGCAGCACTGTGGCACAGTGGTTAGCACTGCTGCCACATAGTGCCAGGGGCCCGGGTTCGATTCCCGGCTTGGGTCACTGTCTGTGTGGAGTTTGCACATTCTTCCTGTGTTTGCATGGGGTTTTTCCGGGTGCTCCGGTTTCCTCCCACAGTCCAATGATGTGTGGGTTAGGTGGATTGGCCATGCTAAATTGCCCCTTAGTGTCAGGGGACCAGCTAGGACAAATACACGGGATTATGGGGCTTGGGTGGGATTGTGGTCTGTATAGACTCAATGAGCCAAATGGCCTCCTTCTGCAGTGTAGGATTCTATGATTCTATGATGACATCTCACCAGCAATATTCACACATGATTTTGCACGCTCCCAACTCAGGAATCCGTGTGCTCAAGAAACATAAAAGTTTGGCCTTGAGAGGCAGGCTGAGAAGGTAAAAAAGAAATTAAGTTTTCAAAAATCACTAATGTCCATTAATTTGCCACTTTCAGCTGGCTGATTTGGTAACTCTGACAATATTAAAAATTGCCCATATAGGGACAGAAATGATCTCAGATTTCAAAGCAGGATAGTTTCAAATAAGTTCCTAACTCCTTTCAATTGGCTGCATCACTTAAGGTGATGACAGGATTACTGTTGTGGGAAGTAAAAATGAGGAAGTGCTTGTCTAAAATTGAAACTGAGTCATTTCTGTGCAGGCAGAATAGATGGAGTTGCTTCTTCAATGAATGTCATACCTGACTTGGGAGGTCTGATAGAGTAGGCCGGAATATTGTATTTAAGTTACCTCAATATATTTGGAAAGAAATACATGAAAGGAAAACTTCCCAAGTTGACATTAATTAGATGTGCGTTGCGTTCCCATTTTTTCTTGGAGTCAACCATCGGGAATTAGTATAACTATTCAGAATTATGACTCACATTTGGTGCTGGCCATTGTATAAAATGAAAAGCTGTCTCTGTTACTTTCATTTATACAGCAAATAGCAAGTGTGACATTATTGCTATAAAGAGTCTCAAAGCATTAGATTTATGATAGTAATGGATAGAAGGAAATAGTTTTTGTCCCAATACAATGGTGATAAATTCTATTATAAAAATCAGTGATATCAAAAGTCCCCCTGTACGATTTTCACTTAACTTAGACAATAAAAATGGAAAATGCTGATCACATTGTTTTTTCTCCATTATCCCCGGGTATCTGCTGCACATAAAGGTTTCTGGTTTCTTTGCACTCATAAAACAGTAACAGACTGTCAACATTGTGGTTATGTATATGGGGCATATGGGAGTCAATCTGTGCCCTGAGGATTCTCCATAATTTCACAGAGTTTCTTGTCTTCAGGGTTGTTGAAAGTGAATTATTTTAGATAACAATAGCTCAGAACTTCCAGAAGTAATCAGGTTCCAATAACATAATAATTCAAAAAAAATTTGTTTGACGTGAAATCATTCACCTGCTTTCAATGTGTTTGCTGTGCAGTATTGGTGATACATGTTTGTTCTACTACATTGAGTTGAAGCAAGGGACGTGGTAAATTTAAAAAAAAAATCAAACAAATGCATTTTAATTCTTAATGCTCATATAAAGATTGAGGCGGGACCAGGCATAAGCTCTAACCTTTACAGAATTGACTGAACGCAACCAAGATGATCAAAGGGATATTTTTACCATCAGATCTCAAGTCTATGGTACAATCTGATAGGGTTTCCAGAGTGATATTTAGCTACCCATCCCACCTGCAGAATGGATTTTAAAAAAATGTAGTATTTAATATCGGAGAAGGAAAACGGGAGTTTAGGGAGGAAGTTCTAAGGGATGAAGGGCCAAAGTAGCTAAAGGCTAGAGTAAAAAGGTAGATGTGGAAATTAAGAAGCAAAGGGTGTGACAAAAGACTGCAGGACATTAAAAAAATAAGTTGCAGTAAATCATAGAAGGATTTTTAGATGAATGTCATGCTTTTGATTTTTTTTTAAACTGTGCTTTCCAAGAAAGTTTTTTTGGGGGTAGTAGGGGGAAGAATTACTTACAATGCTACATTTTTAAAAGCAATGTGTATTTTCCAAGTTCTTTTAAAGGCACCAGAAAAACAGTACCTGTTATGGAAAATAGAAGCCAAAGGCAAGAATAATGTATGCTCATGCTATAGGTGCATCAGAACAATGAAACATGGCTTATATGAATCAACTTGGAACCTGGGGTTCCAGACTTCAGTTGAGAAACACTTTCCAGTGCCTGACAGAAACAAACTGCCCAGTTTGTTGGGAATAGATAGGAGTGTGCCCAGCAATCATGAGTTTCCTATTAACTGTCCATCAAGGCAGAGCAAAGAAAAAAATAGAAATGCCAATGGGATAAAAGGAAAGCAAAAATGACCCACAAAAGCAAAACTCTTGCTGAGAGCAGTTCTTCAGAGAGTGAATCTGAAGTATCTGAAAGTGAAGGCAGTGATGAAGAAAACTTTCTCTCTGTCAGTTCTGGCGATGTTGACTTTAACCCTTTCAGAGATGAACCTTCCAATGAAGAAGATGATCCTTGGTTAGTGAGGAAGGAATGCAAGAAGGAAAAAGAAAAGAAAAAGATCCAGATTCGATCCAAGGTGCCTTATCAGCATATGGCCTTGGATCAAAAAAGCTTAGCTTCTCCACAACCACAATCAACAGTACAACAAATAATGCACTCCCTTAGGTAACAGGAGCCATAGTATTGTAACCAGAGAGGATGTAGTAGAATGAGCCCAGTAAATGGAACAAGGGTGGCTTGAGAAGCTGGGGAGGCTTGCTGATGATCTGTCTCCCAACACACTGAATGAATTAATAGATGAACTTGATAGTCCAGATAATGCAGCAGAGATGGCAGGCCGTAAAAATAGGGTTGTGAGCAACAATGATGGCAGCATATCTTACGAGTCTAGATCAGAACATGATGTTCTTGTAGAAATTCTCAATATTGCAGAAAAGCAACAGTTTATGGATGGAGAGAAGAACATTGTGATCATTTCAGAAACAGCCAGTTCTGGTATTTCATTGCAAGCAGATCGCAGGGTTAAGAACCAAAGGCAGCGATTGTAAATGACCTTGGAATTGCCTTAGAGTGCAGATAGTGCCGTTTAGCAATTTGGTAGAACGCATCGATCAAACCAAGTGACTTCTCCTGAGTGTGTTTTTCTCATCTTCGAATTGGCAGGAGTAGAGAGAGTCTCACCTATTGTTGCAAAAGACTTGCAAGTTTGGGTGCTCTCACACATGGTGACAAGACAAGCCACTGACACCATAGATTTGATGACACGTATGGAAGAAATACCTTGGAAATAGTAATGAAGTTCATTGCAAATCTGGACCGTCCACTGGTGTCTTCACCCAAAGACTATGTTGGGGATTTTTTTAAAGATGTTCAACAGGGATTAATAGGTGTGAATTTGATCAATGTGGAACAGCATTTAGGACAGCTCACATTGGATAAAGATTATAATAGAGTTGGGAAATTTCTGAATTGAATCCTTGGTATGGAGGTACATCAGCAGAACACACTCTTCCAGTATTTTTCAGACACTTTAAGTGCTGTAATTCAGAATGCTAAGAGGAATGGGATACACAATATGGGAATTTTAGATTTGGGTTCTGGGGATGAGAAGTTGAAGAAAGTAGAAGCAAAGAAATTCGTAACCCCAGGGTAATTTGTTTTCTAACAGCATTAGACAGGATAGATTCAAAAAGATTGTTCCCAACAGTGGAGCGACCCCAGTCATAGATTGAAGATAAGGGGTAAACCTTTCAGAACTGTTGTGAGAGAAATTTCTTCACCTAGAGGGCAGTGAATATGTGGCATTCACTACCACAGAATGTAGTTGAGGCCAAAACATTGTCTGATTTCAACAAGAAATTAGATATAGCTTGGGGTAAAGGGATCAAGGGATATGAGGGGGAAGAGGGACCAGGATATTGAACTCAATGATCAGCCATGATCAAAATGAATGGTGGAGCAGATTCGAAGGGCCAAATGGCCTACTCCTGCTTCTCAAGTTTATTTATTATTGTCACAAGTAGGCTTACATTAACACTGCAATTAAGTTACTGTGAAAATCCCCTAGTCGCCACACCTCGGTGCCTGTTCACAGACACTGAGGGAGAATTTAGCAAGGCCAACTTGCACATCTTTTGGACTGTGGGAGGAAATGGAGCACCCAGAGGAAACCCACACAGACACAAGGAGAATGTGCAGACTCTGCACAGTAAGTCTCATCTCAAGCCGGAAATCGAACTTGGGTCCCAGGCCCAGGAGACCTATCAGCCTTTAGCCCCATTAGGGGGAAAACAATTCTTTTTTGCATACTCTATCTAGGTTTCTCATAATTTCGTACACCTCATTTAGGTCACCCCTTAGCCTCCTGTGTTTTAGGATAACAACTCCAGCCTATACACTCTCTCCTCATAGCTGTAATTTTTAAGCCCTGGCAAGATTCTTGTAAATCTCCTCTGCACTCTCTCCAGTGAAATTATGTCCTTTGTGTAATATTGTGACCAGATTTGTGCATAAAATTCCAGCTGTGGCCTCAATAACATTTTATATAGTTTCATCATTATATCTCTGTAGTCAATATCTTGTAGAATAAGGAAAGCATTCTATATGCTTTCTTGACCACCTTGTCCACTTGTCCTGCCACCTTCAATGACCTGTGGATATGCATTCCAAGGTCTATTAATTCCTCAACCCCTCTCAATATCTTACCATTTATTGAGTATTCCCTTGCTTTGCTTGTGTTCCCCAAATACATTACCTCACAATTTTCCTGATTGAATTCCATTTGCCACTACTTTGCCCCCTCAACCAAACCATTGATATCATTCTGGAGTAACAGTATTCCTCTTCACTATCAATTACATGGACAATTTTTGTGTCATCAAGCCTCCCACATTTAAGTCAAAACACCAAGGGCCCCAACACTGAGCCCTGCAGAACATCACTGAAAAACGTTTTTCATTCACAAAAAGATCCATCAACCATTATCCTTTGTTTCCTGTCACTGAGGCAATTTTGAATCCAAATCACCACCTTCCCCAGTATCCCATGAGTTCTTATTTTTCTGACCAGCCTGCAGGTGGGACCTTGTCAAATACCTTACCAAAATCCATTAGATAATATCCATTGCAAAACTCTCATCAATTTTCCTTGTAACTTCCTCAAAAAATTCTGTTTAGTTAGACATGATCTTCCTGTATCAGAACCATGCGGACTATCCCAGATCAATCTGTGCCTTTCTCGGTGACAGCTTATCCTATCTCTCAGACTTGTTTTCAGTCATTTGCCCCACCAAAACCAACAACCTATAGTTTTCTGGTATAACTGTTGCATTCTTTTTAAATAATGGTACAACAGTCACAGGCCTCCAATACACTGGGAACCCACCTGTGTCTCGTGAGGATTGGAAAATGATTCTTAGAGCTTCTATAATTTCCTCCCTGGCTTCCAACAACAGCCTGGGATACAATTCAGGCCCTGTTGATTTATTCACCTTCAAGGATGCCAATCCCTGCAGTACTTGCTCTCTCACCATGTTTATGTATCTAATGTTTCACACTCTTCATCTTTAGCTAGAATGTCTGCATTCAGGGATTTCCACAGTAACTTCATAGACATAGACATAGAACGTTACAGTGCAGTACAGGCCCTTTGGCCCTCGATGTTGCACCGACCAGTGGAACCAACCTAATGACCCTCTAACCTAAACTATTCCAATATTATCCACATGCCTATCCACTGACCATTTGAATGCCCTTAAAGTTGGCAAGTCCACAACTGCTGCAGGACGGGCATTTCATGCCCTTACTATCCTCTGACTAAAGAACCTACCTCTGACATCCGCCCTATAATTACCACCCCTTAGTTTAAAGCTATGTCCCCTCATTATGGTGTTAATGCAAGCCTACTTGTGACTAATAATTAATAACTTACCCTTTTCCTTAATGAAGACAGCTACAAAGTACTCTTTGCGAACCCTGCCCACATATTCTGCATCAACCCACAAATGACCATGTACATCTCTGATAGGTCTTATCTTTTCCTTAATTATTCTCTTGCTTTTAACGTGTAGATAAAACACCTTAGGATTTTCTTTGATTTTACCTGCCAAACCATTTTGTATAGTCTCATTGATTTCCTAATTTCCATTTTTACCACACCCTGGACTTTCTATACTCTTCTATACTTTAATAATATTAAGTCTGTTATGACTGCCATAAGTTTCACTAGTCTGCTTTATTGCAGCCTATATGCCATTGGATAATCAGAGGCTTTAGATTTGCAGTACCACCCTTCTTTGCTATGCCTATAGAATTTGCATTTGAATGCTTCCTACTGATTTGACACAGTTTTTTCTTCCAATAGCTGAGCCCTGTCCACTCTTTCCAACTCATCACTCAGCTTTGTCTTTGGCCAATTTAGCTAGGAAGGAGATAGGAGGGCCTGAAAGTTAAGTGGGTCGGCATTGGGACTGATACCTGATGCCTATCTCCCTCCATTGGTAACAAGTTCTGGACTGGAAGGCCCATGTTGAACCTTCCCTCCTGCCTCCACTTGACCTTAAGACTGTATCTTATAAGATATCTCAAAGTTTTCACCTCCCCAGATTTGAAGGCCAGGATCAAGTTCAAAGAAGTAATCTCGTTCAATAACAAACAAACCCCCAGCCATGGCTGGGTTCGGTGGAAGGCAGTTGAGAGTGGGAAGTTGTTTTTTTTTAACCAAAGTTGGTGAAAGGGTGAGAAGGGTGTTACACCCTTTGTGGGTAGGGCAGGGGATGCATTGTGTGCACCAGGGACACCATACCCCTCCTTTTCTTTGTGCCTCCCTGCTTTGCCTTTCTAGCATGCTCACTCTCTCCCCTCCCAAATAGCTTGAGACTTACCTGTCTCCAGTTGCCTTGTTTTTATTTATGTGCCTGCTTACAATCCTAACAGCTCTAGAACTGTTGGGATTAGAAGAGCTCTTAGCCAATCAGATTGGTTGACAACTCTTGAGAGTGGGACTTCCTTCCACTGAGGCCCCACCTTCTGCTTGCTGAGGCCACCTATAGTATGTTATTTCTGCAGGATAGTTCTTCTTAAGGGTGGACTGTTTGCGACCATCTTTTCATATGGGTGGGTGAGCTTCCTGTAAAATTAGTTATTTGTTTTAAAAACTAATTTTTGCTTTAATCAATTTTTAAAAGAATGTTTCTTTTATATTATTATCAGAAGCAATTATTAGCTTCTGGGATGTTATAATGTAACCAATGATAACATTGGAATCTGTTATAATTTAACCAATGGTAACATGCTTTGAGGGTCAGCTGGTAGACAATGTAATTAATGGCAAAAAAAATTGATGGTCAGCTAACCTGGTCCAAATAAAATACAGGGGATTGTGGGGAGCTTGTGTTGGTGAAATTCTGTATTAAATCTTTTTCTTTGATTTACTTTGTGATGTTAGTTCTTTTATTGCTTGCAAAGATACAAAGTATCCTTACTGCTGGATAAACATGGGATGGACCTGCCCCGGAGCTTCTTTATTATCCCAGGTGCACTGCTTCCATAAGTACAATTATTTTAATAATCTCCATTTAACCTATTATTCTGCTTATCCGTTGGAATCGCCCTTTTCTTGAATATAGTAAATGCCAAATACTCAAAGGCCCTTAAGAATCACTTTGTTCATGCATCCATTGGTTGGGAAACATTATCTTCCTTTGATCTGGCATTACACTCTCATGAGAGAGAAGAAAACATATAAGCTCCATTAAATACAAATACATTCACATTTCTACTTGCAAGACTGCCACCAAGGTCCTGGTTGAATTAGCACTTTGTTGAAGTCCTTAAAATGTTTACACAATCTGAAGCACACATCATTTGAGAAGTCAAAACAGTAAAACTAAAATCTCATGATATATTGTTTGCCAATTGATTAAACAGAGCAAGAACACTCATTATTCGTTCTCGAAGACAATTTTAAAACCTTTATGCTGTGGACCATATCATGGGCAGAAATAGTTGAGTAACTGTGACATAGATCTTAAATGTTGCCTGAATAGAACTTTTTTTCACAGGGATTAAGAAGATTTTGTTGGTCTATATCAAACAGATTGGGATAATATTGCAAGAGAATAGGTTTAGCAAATTGTAGAAACTGTTGATAAGAAACAAACAATTAAGAAAATGGGATATGATACTGGGGCTCAGTACCAGTTAGAAAGTCACTCTATGCTGAACCATAGATGTTGGCATACAAGTCAAAATTCAACGCCTCAAACATGAGGTTACCTTATTTACTGAGTATAAGTGAACCACTGAGGTGAGGAGGTGTTCACCATTTTGAAATATCATCTGCATCCGATGTAAAGATGTGTAAACTGCTGTGCATTTTTGCAACAAAGTCTGTATCACCCACTTGATCCCTTGTGTCCAGTAAAAAGGGAGTGGAAGTTAAACTTGCATTTATGAAGAGAAAAATTAAGGGTGACTAAAGCAAGTTTAGCATGTCATGGCTGAAAAATGGAGGTTGATTTATATGCTGAATACTGAACGTGCAAAAGCACCATTTCTTTGGGACTGAAAAAATGGGATTATTTTCAATGCTGGAAGGATGTGCATGCTTTTAACTATGTTACTATTAAGGGAATTCAACCCTCAATGTTTTGCATTAGATCCTGAATTGGATTAGTATACAATTCCAGATCAGAGTGTTTAAGCTATCATAAAGGGGAGGAGATGGTGGCATAGTGGCATTGTCACTGGACTAATACTCCAGATAATGCTCTGGGGATGTGGGTTTGAATCCCACCATGGCAGATAGTGAAATTTGAATTCAATAAAAATCCGGAATGAAAATGATTGGTGTAAAACCCCAATTGGTTTACTAATGTCCTTTAGGGGAGGAAACCTGTCATCCTTATCTGGTCTGGCTTATATGTGACTCCAGACCCTCAGCAATGTGCTTGACTCTTCAAATGCCCTCTAAAATGACCTGGCAAGTCACTTAGTTCAAGGGGAATTAGGGATGGGTAATAAATACTGGTCCAGCCAGCAATGCCCACATCCCATGAATGAATGAAAAAACAATAGAATCTGGATGAAGACGCCAAAAATGAGAAATAAAAGCTTGATATGAAACAGAATTTTACCACAGAAAATAGTTGCTAGCACCTCCTGTCGGAATGATATAGAACATTGCTCTGTTTTCTTTCAGATGTTGGCTTGTTGAGATTGTCGTTCCATTCTTCAGGCAAATTATGCCTCTTGCTGAGAACACTGATCATGCTTTACATTGTATTGCCCATCTCCTCGTTGCCCTTGAACTAAATGGCTTGCTCTGCAAACTGAGAAGGCATTTGAGAGTCAACCATATTGCTGTGGCTTTGGACTCACATGAAGGCCAGACTAGGTAAGGGCAGCAGATTTCCTTCCCTAATGAGCATCAGTGAACGAGATGGGTTTTTCTGAAAATCGACAATGGCTTCATAATCATCAGTAGATTCTTAATTCCAGATTTTTAAAATAGAATTCAAAATCTGCCATTTGCTATGTCGGGATTCAAACCTGGGTCCCCAGAACATTAGCTGAGTTTCAAGATATCTAGTCCAGCGATTTACAACAAGGCCTCACCTCCCCAGTAAAGCTTATTCAGTTAATTAAATACAAAATGCAACAAATAGTTTTATAGCTTATCGTATATTTAGCCAAACAATAACAAACCAACTAAATTATTCCTAGAAACATACATGTTTGTTTTTTCAAATCTGACATCTAAATTAAAGATGGATTGTCCTTTTTAACAATCCACATATTCCAGCATTACACAGAATTCCTATCAAATTAGGAACCTGCTGTGATTTAATAATGTGTCCACATACATAGTAGAAACTGCAGTAAGTAGTGTGAATGAGATTCACTTGCACAGATAGCTAGCTGTGCTTGCATACCGAATGGGCTAGTGTTGTTTTCATATTATTACTGATGTTGACTCTGAGGAAACTTGAGGTTTGCTTCACAAATTAAGTTTAAAAATATTTATTTCTTATAAATATTTAATTAGTGCTTGCTGTTGAAATATTTTCCTCATCTATTTTACTTGAAGGCTCAGAACAGCAGCGTGCAAGAGGATTAATTATTTGTTACCACTGCTTTGGCATACTCCGAGGAAGCTACCATAATTTCAAATGTTAAGTTTGGCTCTGTTGTCAGGAAATCCCTGCTCTCTGCTTGAGCACATGATCGACAATATTTAGTACTGAGGAAGTGCTGTACATTTGGGAATGCTGTTTTCCAAATCTGGCATTAAATGAAAAAACTGGGAGTATAAAATATTCCATGACCTATTTGAACAATATCTAGAAAATTAATAAACTAAAACTTAGTTTTCCACCTTTCATATTGGAAAAAATATTTCCCCTGAATTTAACTGCGGGACCAATAACTGGATATTCCTAGGTTTTTCTACAATTTAGCCCAGATTTTGCCATGACAGAGACTCTGTTATAGTGAAAATAGTATAACTTTCTGAGAATTGTAACTCATGTCCTGAACATGGCATTGCCCATTTTTATCAGGGCAGGAGTAAAGGGGTGGGGGGGAATTGACGCATGCACATTTTACAGAGGCAGCTAGTCATTTAAATGATCAACTGCC
The DNA here is from genome assembly GCF_965287045.1 of Carcharhinus amblyrhynchos. Taxonomy (NCBI): domain Eukaryota; kingdom Metazoa; phylum Chordata; class Chondrichthyes; order Carcharhiniformes; family Carcharhinidae; genus Carcharhinus; species Carcharhinus amblyrhynchos. The sequence goes on along the minus strand of NC_137324.1, from coordinate 92,238,079 downwards.
TGCATTTGAGTTCACTTTTATTATCCTAGGGGTGTGGAACCTTGTGTATACTGGGTTAGAGCAGGTCTAAACGTGGCATATTTCCTTGGATAATAAGTGAAGTTTGGAGAAGTTAGGAAACTCTGGTTCACTTCTCCAGAAGTGGTACAAAATGATTTCCAATTGTCTTCTCTTAACCCAAGGAAGTAGGAGGGTGTGGGCTCCAGGAGTCGCAGGGCCCTACTGACTCATTCACCCTTGAGCTCAATGAACTGACATCATGATGCCCACCATTACCAACATGTATCAGGGTGATTTCAACTCCACCTTTATCATCTGCTAACAAAAATTCACTATCAGCAACTGCCAGCTATTCAGCAACTCTGGAAATCACCACGTCCATCTGTTCCAGAGGATGGATGTGTCTCAGCCAAGCTGACCATCCACAATCTGGGTCATTGTCATGATGTCCTTTGCCCTTTTTGAAAGACTAGATGAATTAATGTTAGTCTGATATGTAGTGCATGGTAGGATATTGCTCTTCACTCTGTGCATCACAGTGCTCATTCACATGTATTCTGTATGTGTCTACATGAACAGTGTACACATACAAACCTCAATGCTGAAGCAGGAGTATGTACCATGTCTCACAGCTTAGCTACAGTATGATATGATGCTTCCCCTGAAGCTTGGTGTGGATGAGCCTAGCAAGTCCCCTCACTGGAATGCAGCTGGTCTGAATCCACGAGGGTTGATGGACTCCTGCTGTATTCACTGCAGCCACAATTTGAATCCTTAGTTTCTGAAAGGACATTACAGCAGTCAGCAGGGCACAGGATTGGCTCTTCTTCTGGACTCTTAGAATATAGAACACAGAACATGTACCAAAATGTGAAGCTTCTGGACAAAAGTGTGGGACAGCTGGACCCAACCTTTCCTTGACAACTCCTCTGTGACATCTACGAATAAAAAAGTAAGGCATAGAGCTGTGAGCTATTCAGATTACAGAGAACAAAACATACAGCACAGGAACAAGCCCTTTAGCCCTCCAAGCCTATACCCATTATGATGCCCTAATTAAACTCAAAAGGAAATTTTTATTCAGTCCATATCTCTTTCTTTCCTCCTGAATCATGTACCCATGATTCCACCTCCTTCTATGCCAGCATGTTCCAGGCACCTACCACTCTCTGCGTGGAAAACCTTCCCCCTTTCACATTGAATCAACATCCCCTTGAAATTGACAATCCACCCTAGGAAAAAGCCTCAGGCTATCCACCCTGTCAATAGCTCTCATAATTTTATGGACCTCTATCAAGTCTCGACTCAGCCTCCATCTTTTCGGTGAAAACAATCCTAGTTATTCAACCTCCCCTCATTGTCAATACCCTCGAGACCAGGCAACATCCTGGTGAACTTTCTTTGTATTGTCTCCAAAGCTTCCACATCCTTCTGGTAGTGTAGTGAAAGAACTGCACACACTAATCTAAATGTGGCCTGACAAAGGTTTTGTATAGCTGCAACATAGAACATAGAACATTACAGCGCAGAACAGGCCCTTCGGCCCACGATGTTGTGCCGACCAGTTAAAAAACAATGACCCTCTAACCTAAACCAAACCCTTTCCATCCATAAACCTATCCACGGATCTCTTAAACACCCCCAAACTAGGCGCATTTACAACTGCAGCAGGCAGGGCATTCCAATCCCTCACCACCCTCTGGGTAAAGAACCTACCCCTGACATCTGTCCTATAACTACCACCCCTTAATTTAAAGCCATGCCCCCTCGTGCTAGCTTTCTCCATCAGAGGAAAAAGGCTATCACTGTCCACCCTATCTAAACCTCTAATCATCTTATATGTTTCAATAAGGTCCCCTCGCAGCCGCCTTCTTTCTAACGAAAACAACCTCAAATCCCTCAGTCTCTCCTCATAGGACCTCCCCTCCATACCAGGCAACAGCCTGGTAAACCTCCTCTGCACCCTCTCCAAAGCCTCCACATCCTTCATATAATGTGGGGACCAGAACTGCGCACAATACTCCAGGTGCGGACGCACCAGAGTTTTGTACAGTTGCAACATGACGCTGCGGGTCCTAAATTCAATCCCCCTACCAATAAACACCAAGACACCGTATGCCTTCCTAACAACCCTATCTACTTGATTCCCAACTTTCAGGGATCTATGTACACATACACCTAGATCCCTCTGTTCATCCACACTATTCAGAGTCCTACCGTTAGCCCTATACTCAACTCATCTGTTATTCCTGCCAAAGTGAATTACCTCACACTTTTCCACATTAAACTCCATCCGCCACCTCTCAGCCCAACTCTGCAACTTGTCCAAGTCTCCCTGCAAACTATGACACCCTTCCTCACTATCTACCACACCTCCGACTTTGGTGTCATCAGCAAATTTACTAATCCACCCAGCTATACCCTCATCCAGATCATTTATAAAAATTACAAACAGCAGTGGCCCCAAAACAGATCCCTGAGGCACACCACTCGTAACTGAACTCCATGTCGAATACTTAACATCAACCACCACCCTCTGTCTCCTATGATTTGCCAACTCTTGTACTCAATGCCCTGGCTGATGAATGCAAGAATGCCATATGCCTTCTTAATCACTTTGACCATCTGTGTTGCCACTTTTAGGGAACCATGGACCTGCACGCCTAGGTCCATTCGTGTGTTAATGTTCCTGAGTGTTTTGCCAATTACAGCATAATTCACACCTAAATTTGATCTCCAAAATGCATCACCTCACAGTTATTCAGATTAAACTCCACCTGCCATTTCTGTGCCCAAGTCTCCAATCTAACTATATCTTGTTGTATCCTCTGACAATTCCCAGCGCTATCAGCAACTCCACCAATCTTCATGTCATCTGCACACTAACAAATCAGTTACCCACATTTTCCTCCAGATCATTTATATATACTACAAACACAGGTCCCAACAGCAATCCCTGCGGAACACCACAAGCTACAAATCTTCATTCTGAAAAATACCCTTCATTCATTTTTGTGTGCTTACATGCGCAAACGATTTTCACCATACCATCAATGTAAGATGTTGTGGAGAAACGGGTTCTGTGCAAATGATTGATACTTTGTATGCTGTCTGTGACTTCAAGGTGGCAAGTTGTGCTCCATTACCACTAATAGGCCTACTGATTGACAGTTTTTTCTCTCTTCCAGTCAACCTGTTATGTCGCAACAGTTGCAACAGTAATGGGCCTGGTCAAGGGTCAACAATGTGGTTGCACCCTAATAGATGAGTGGCAAGAGGGCAAATAGATGTAGTAATGAGTATGGCAATGTTAATCATTCAACCACCCACTGTCTCTTGGCAGCTAACTACATAGCTTCACAATAGTGATGGTAAAATGCTGCCGTAGTATTGGCTGTGTCTTGAAAATCCATTCCATGCTTTCAGTGGTTCAGTAAGGTACACTGTGGTTAGCCAGCAACAAGGACATCTCTCCCATTGGGAAAGACCATGTTGGGCCATTCATTCCAGTGTTAGCTAACTGTTGGATAACATTTACAGCTTGAATACACAGCTCAAGGCAGTGACATCTCATCCAGAGCACGGGGACTTCAGCATTGATGACTACCTTTCAAATGAGCCATTCAAAAGGCCCACTTCTGCACCTGAGTCATCCAACCTACACCAAACCTGCCTCTAACCAGTCTGTACTTCTGAGATTGTCCACTCAACTCCTATTCTAACCCAAACCACCCCCAATCCTGTGGACTGAAGATTAGAAATTTAGGCAGGCATTTATACAGGTTAATTCTGCAGAACGACCTAACCTAGCAGTGAATATTTTGACCTTTGTTAAGTTTGAAAAACTAGTCCAGTGAATATCAATTTTTACCCCCATGCGTTTCACAGCTCCAGGGATCTGGGTTCGATTCCTGGCTCAGGTCACTGTCTGTGTGGAGTTTGCACATTCTCCTCGTGTCTGCATGGGTTTCCTCCGGGTGCTCCGGCTTCCTCCCACAGTCCAAAGATGTGCGGGTTAGGTTGATTGGCCATGCTAAAATTGACCCTTAGTATCCTGGGTGCGTAGATTAGAGGGATTAGTGGGTAAATGTGTAGGGATATGGGGTAGGGCCTGGGAGGGATTGTGGTTGGTGCTGACTCAATGGGCCGAAGGGCCTCCTTTTGCACTGTAGGGTTCTATGATTCTATGAAATAAAGGCATTTCTCCTCCGACTACTTGGGACAGTTGATCATACCACTGTTGTATTTATTTATATTTCTTAGTAACTGCTGTCAACCTGACAATGGAGGTATTGAGAATTGTCCAATTTTATAGGTAATAGGCGTTCAGGTTTCAGGCATGGGCCCCCAATGCCTTTTTTTGTGTCTGCAAGTTCTTCAGCTGTGTCCTCTGCAGCAGGACTAGTATGCAAACTCTCCCTCTGGGCTCAAAAAAATTCTAGATGGCTGACTAGGTAAGGTATGAGAGATATTTAGCAGCTGTGTCACTGTACCCCAGCAAGAAGCTTAAAGATTATTTAAGATTGGAGGAGGAGATCTGAGTCAAAGAAATTAAATTGATGTATCATAATTATATCAAGCACTTAATTCTGGAGGTTGTAATTCAAGAGTCTGGCATTTAAGGGGTTAATATAGGACTGAGTACATAATGATATAAGAGAACACATGATCCACACTGAGTGGTTGATATAGTATTAGACAGAGCTGTGTGGAAGCAAGCATGGAAACAGCACCCAGCTTGGACTGTGAACCAAATACTGTTGAATTTTACTGTGAACTAAATACTGTTGAATTACTTAGGATGCTGACTAGCTCTATAAAACTTAGCAAACTACAACCAATACCTTGCGACAGAGGTCAATGCAGCAATTCTTTAAAAAAAAGGCCCTTCCAGGACGTGAACTTGCTCAAACACTATGCCAGGTGTTGAAACTGCTGAAAATAATTTTGAGAACTTTAGACAGTCCATGCAAGAGGAAGCATGCATCAACCAAAATGGGCATTATTTAAACAGAAGCCCCAGGATTGGAATGTTCTATTTGTTATGAATTTTCTCATATCAAAAGTAGCAGAGCGCATTAAATTTAATCAGATGGTACCACTCCTCTTTCAGATACAATTATTTACTGTACCAATCCAGGAAATATCCTGAATTTTGTTTCCCACCTCTAAAATGAAAATCCATACCAATACTGTTTTGTACATGCACATCCAGACTGCCACGTCATTACTATTACACTACAGTCATGTGCTGAGCAACAATATACTAGCCCATAGCACATGAAATCTATGAAGTACATTCAAAGAAACTCCAGCATTTTGTTTGAAGGTGATTACTTCAAACTTTTGAGGACCACAAGACTTAACATATATCCAACTGAAAAGTAAGTCCACCAAATCACACCGGGGTAAGCAAAAATATTATTCATCTGCCATTACATTCCTTATCACCATGATACATCGCATTAAGTTATCTTGCTAATAGTGTTGACTGATTTTTGTGAATTCTAAATCATTAAAGGCCCTGAGCAATTTCATATACAGCTCATCGGCCAACCACTTCCACTCACATTTTCAAAGGGGCTAAATGACATGACCATCTTATTCCATCTGCACACTTGGCCTTCTGTTGAAGGTAAACTTTTTCAAGAAGAAGATAAATAAACATTTTGTGAAGTTTGCTTTATGCATTAGCTTCATTTTTGGACTATTAGAACTCGCTTCAAAGTAAAGCACACTGCCAGCAGGAAGCTTAGAGCCTGGCTGAGATCTGATTGAGAGCATTGCATATTGTCAGTACTGTGAATAATTATAATCAGGCTTCAATCTGCCTCAGCTACATCATTCTAGTTTCTCCCTTTTGAGTCTCGCTGGTTCTTAACCATATTCATTATTTCTCATTTATTGCATTTGCGGCAGGTTACTGGATCAATTCAGGTCAAATGCATTGAGGTGCCCAACTAAACTCGACTAATGCTCAGCAATAAATTACTGCGATTGTCATTCTAAAACCATGGCAGGGTATAATATACACACTGATCCCTGTAAATTGTAAACCAAATTCACCAAGGACTAACAAATGAAGAAATTACAAACCAAGAGTTCACTTTTTGTAACTTTTACTTTAACATGAATTAGAAATATAAATTAAACATGAATTAACAAAAAAAAAGGTGCTTCATTAGAAAAAGAAGATAAATTTCACTTTATAGTCATTACAACAAAGATACATCTCACACAATCACAAACAGTGACTTCACTCCCTGCAGACTTGTGTACCGAGGCAGTACAAAAGTTCTCCAACTTGGCCCATAAGATGTAGGACCTTTCTCTTTCTCACAATTGATTGAGCCCTCGAGTTTAATATATCTGCAGTTGTATTCCATCTGATGTGCTTCCAAACATTTGTCATTTGAACTTCCTTAGTCACATTTGCAACAGTATTGATTGCGCAAATTCCTGAGAGAGTCCTTTATCTCATCTCTTCTACAGTCTGGCAGAACCTGAAGAAGCAATATTAAATCGATTTGATTCATTGTCACAAGTATTACTATACAGTGAAAAGGATTGTTTCTTGCACATTATACAGACAAAGCATACTGTTCATAGAGAAGCAAAGAAGAGAGTGCAGAGTGTTACAGTCATAGCTCAGGTGTAGAGAAAGATCAACTTAATACGAGGTAGGTCCATTCAAAATACTGATGACAGCAGGGAAGAAGCTGTTCTTGAGTCAGTTGGTATGTGTCCTCGCGCTTTTGTATCTTTTTCCCAAGTGAAGAAAGTGGAAAAGAGTATATCCAGCGGTGTGGGGTCCTTGGTTATGCTGCTGGTTTTCTGGGGCAGCGGGAAATGTAAACAGTGTCAATGGATGAGAGGCTGGTTTGTGTGATGGACTGAGCTTCATTCATGACCCTTTGTAGTTTTTTGCAATCTTGGGTAGAGCAGGAGTCATACAAAGTTGTGATGCAATCAGAAAGGATGCTTTCAATGGTGCACTTGTAAAAGTTGGTGAGAGTCATTGCAGACATGCTAAATTTCCTTAGCCTCCTGAGAAAGTGGAGGTGTTGGTCTAACTAATTAATTTCTGCTTTAACCATCTTTCACTGTCCTGTTTTGAAGTATTACACACACACAGCTCCTTGTAAATGTGTTTTATGTTCTCCCCTTTTCTGCAGCAGCCCTGATTTGTCTGGTCACACAACTTCTGTCTTAAATTCCTTTCAGCTGGTATTGCTTCCAAATCATGGGTCACAATGTCATGCATGAACCATTTTTATAAATTATTGAAGAAAATAATTGATGTACACTCTCAATCCTTTTCAAACATTCTTAAAGTCACAAATTCCTTAGATATTTGAAATAAACGTAAATTTTCCTTACTCTACTGTTTTTAGCTCAAAGCTTGTTACATTTCCCCCCTTGGGAAAACAGGAAGCTTTGTCATAATTAAGTTTTCCTTAGAACAGTTTGAGATACAACAAGTTCTTAGCAACATAAACAGCTTAACAGCTAGCATAAGGACATTGGCAAGGATTTTCCAGCATTCCACGCAGGTGGGACTTTCTGATCCCAATAACAGCAGACCTCCACCAGGGGTTTCCTGGTGGCAAGGGGTGCATTCAGTGGGAAACCCCATTAACAACGGCAGGACCAGAAGATCCTGCAGTTGGTCAATGGTAGCTGCCTCCTGCCATCACAAAACACTAATAGATGCATGGTAATTCCTGCCCATTGGGTGGAATTCCCATCTGGGACTAAGTCCCTTACTGAATGCGGGGATGGGAAGTTTTTCCCACTGAAGGCTGGTGGGAACCCATGCCTATCTTCTAGGCCCAACCTCATATTATGCATCAGGGGTTTAACACCATATTCTGTGGTGGGATTGGCTAGTTTGTGTGCATCCTGCTATCATATCTGGGTGCCATATTAAAAGGCCCTCAACTTTATTTAAACACCACTGAAGAAGAACATGGACCTCCCAGAAAAGATATGTCCAGGAACACTGATTTGGAAGATGGACCCTCTCGAAGCACAATGGTTAGTGCTGCTACCTCACAGCCGCCAGGGACAAGGGTTCAATTCCAGCCACGGATCACTGTCTGTGCGGAGTTTGCACATTCTCCCGTGTCTGCGTGGATTTCCTCAGAGTGCTCCAGTTTCCTCCCACAGCCCAAAGATGAGCAGGTTAGGTTGATTGGCCACGCAAAATTGCCTCTAGTGTCAGGGGGATTAGCACGGTAAATATGTGGGGTTACAGGAATAGGGTATAGATGGGATTGTGGTCAGTTCAGACTCGATGGGCTGAATGAACTCCTTCTGCACTGTAGGATTTTATGATTCTAAGGGATTCTATGATTACACTAAAGCTGGAAGGGACAACTCATAGATGCATCCTTCCCCACTCCCCAAAACACTGCAGTGGTGTTCCAGGGTCACTGGCAACCTCCAACCCAAGGCACTTACCAGTAATATGCCCTCCTCCCTTGCCATCAGAATCATCACTTTTAGCACTGAATAGTGCCTGACTCTTTACCTTTCCCACCTTTCTCAGTAGCACTCAATGTTTGCTCATCATCTTTCCTCTCATTCCAGTTTTCTGGAAGGTTCCAAAATGGGGCCTGTTATATATCATCGTATGACTCATTTCAACTCAGAATCTTTTGCCATCACCAAGACTTCCCTTATCTTGTGAATGTTGTGGTCTTCCAGGGCAAACCAGAATCTCAAAGGGACACTATCTTTGAATTCCTGCACCAACATCTCCCTTAGGTATTCAAAGAATCTGCTCCACCTTCAATGACCTACACCAATTATTGAATGGCATTTCCATTTTTCTGTTGAATTTTACGTAGGTCGGGCCCATTCTCTTCAACTCATTAGTATTGACTACAGCAGTCATTTCTTCCTTGTGGTCACATACATGCTCTGCTGGAAGTGATGAGTACACTAACAAAGCCTTCTCCTATTTTGCAGGAGCACTCTTTCAGCCAATTCAGATTAATGGCAATTTTCTCAAAGGACATAGTTCATCCCTACTCCCCCCACAATAAATTTTGTAACTAAACAAAAATCCTTCAGCAAATCAATGTGAGGGGAATTTGGAGTCAGCCTCAATTCTCTTTCCTCCCTTGTTGATTTCTCTCCTGCTAATTTCTCTCTTTCTAAGTCAATCTTTTGTTGGTCTTTTTCAATTCTAGCCCATTGTATTCAATCACTAATAGAACTGCTTCTTTCATTCAGCCCCAGGTGCCTAGCCATTTCTTCATGGATCCCATTCCTCTCAACTCCTGATATCATGTTTACCCCTACATCCTCAGCCAAAGTCTGAAAATCATCTTTACTCAATTGCTTTAAGTATCTGGTAGTCAGAACATCTCTCTTAAAGGCTTGAGCATCAGAGGTACCCATATTGATTTCCCAGAAAAGTATAGTGAAGACATATTAGAATGTTGCTTATTTAAATGCTGAAAAGTTCCAGTGAACACTTGTTAGCCTTTGCATTCAATCCTGTAAAGCCCCCAGTTTTGTTACAATTTCCTTGAGAAACCAAAATTATCACATTTTCTAAACCTCCAAATGAAGAAATTGTCAATATTTCATTTTTGTAGCTTTTACCTTCATGTGAATCAGAAGCAACAAGCCACACATGAACTAAGAGGCAAACATTTAATGAGAAAATGTAAATTTCACTTTAAAATGGTCAATACAGCAAAGATACAGCCATAAGAACCCACATCATTCCCATACTTGCATGGTACCAAATGCATCAATGGACATCTCTAACGTGGTCTCTGTAGGATCTCTCACTTTCTCATTGCATAGACCTGGCCCTTGAGTCACATTTGTTGGCAGTCATACTCTAGAGGAGCTCCCCGGAGATGATCATTACCAGAATGGCACGCTTCTGCTACCTTCACAACAGTCTTGATGTCACCGATTTCCCCAGAGACTTCTTTATTTTCACCTTTTTTAATAAACTCTTAAGTGGTCTGGTTAACTCTGGCAAAGTAAAAGCAACAGCAATAAAACTGTCCAATTCACAATCTCTGCCTTTAGTTTTCTGTCCTGTTCAGATGTAACACTAATACATGCTCTTAAACACACACATGTGCTTCCTTTGCCTGCAGCTCTTCTTTGTCTGGCCACTTAACTAGCATCTTGACTTTCTTCCTGTTGGCCCTGTTTCCAGATCAAGGGTCACAGAGACTAGCCCATCTTATTTTTCATGACATGGTGGCACAGTGGTTAGCACTGCTGCCTCACAGTACCAGGGACCTGAGTTCAATTCCAGTCTCGGGTCGCTGTCTGTGTGGAGTTTGTACATTCTCCCCGCGTCTGTGTGTATTTCCTCTGGGTGCTCCAGTTTTCTCCCACAGTCCAAAGATGTGCTGGTTAGGTAGTTTGGCCATGCTAAAATGATGATAGTGTCAGGGGGACTAGCTAGGGTAAATATGTGAGGATAGGGGATAGAGCTTGGGTGGTGTTTTGGTCAGTGCAGACTCAATGGGCCAAATGGCCTCCTCCTGCATTGTAGAGATTCTATGATGCTATTATTAATGTTTCTATGATGCTCTAATTAATGTTGTTATAATTGATGCAAAACTCTACTTTAAACATTTACAAAATATTTCCTAAATCTTTGAAATAAATTACAAATTCTCCTTATTGTACTGCTTCAAAGTCAAAAGTTGCCATAACAAAATAAAATATTACAAATAATAACTCAAAATGGAAGAGTTAAATTGCTGCTATGCATCCTGTAGGAAATGTGCCTAAAATCAACATGCTACATCCAGTTATGCTAACTAGCAGAAAGAATAATTCAAACTTTAGGATAGCTAACACACACTGCAGTGAATTTAACAGGATTTAAAACTAATACCTTGGACATAATCCAATTTCTGAGCACACAAATCCCTTATTGAGTACAGAATCTTTTAAATGGCAACTCATTCACATGACCATAAATGATTGTTCCATGCAAATTTATTGCATACATATTTAAATATAAACAACTTTCCCTTATGGCCTGCAGGTCAAGCATCACTGTGTATAATCTTAGATCATAAGGAGCTCATATGTGAAGGTCAGTGGTAAGATAGTTGAGCTAGGAGGCAGTTCAGAAGATTTGTGTACAAGAGATGGCCTTAGGAGAAAATCCAGTGATGATTTCTATTCATAAGCACTAACCAAGGATCTCAGCAAAGAAATTAAGGGCAATGAACATTGAATTGGTTCTGATGCACCTTACAACAAACTAACCTGGTAACATTAACTGGTTCTGCTCACAATTGAAGAATAGCCACTTAACTAAATTATTAGAGGAGGCCTTGCTCCTTTGAATTCATGGAGTAAAATTTTTAGAATCCCCACCTCCCAAACAAAATTACCTGAAACTCAAAGAACACTAATTGACCAGGCCAAGATACCATTTGGAAAGCAAAATGAGAGACAATTTGTATAATTTTAGAGAAGGAACAGGACAGAGGAAGCTCTATGTGCCCAAATCTTTGAACTTGCAGGGCAAATTGAATCATAGAATCCCTACAATTCAGAAGGAGGCCATTCAGCCTATCGAGCCAGCACCCTCAACAATCCCACCTAGGCCCTACCCCCGTATCTACCTTGCTAATCTCCCTGGTACTAAGGGGCAATTTAGACTGGCCAATCAACCTAACCCTCACATCTTTGGCATGTGGGAGGAAACCCATGCAGACAGAGGGAGAATGTGCAAACTCCATGCAGACAGTGATCCAATTGTCTGGAGTTGAACCAGATCCCTGCCACTGAGGCAGCAGTACTGCCACTGTTCCGCCCAAGGTGGAGAAAGTTGTTAAAAACGCATGTGAACAATGGCTTTATGAATAGAGGCAGTATGTACAAAAGCAAGGAAATCATCTTAAATATTTAGTGATCTTTATTGTGAGGGGAATGGAGTATAAAATTAAGGAGATCTTGCCACAATTGTACAGTGTATTGGTAAGACCACTCTGAAAGTACTACATGAAGTTTAGGTTTCCTTATTTAAGAGGGTGCACACATATATAAAGTCCCAGGCTAACCACACCAGCCCCCATTAACTATGACAATGTCTGCAGGACATAACACGCTAAAAAGAAAGGCATGTAAAATTGCCTGCTTCAATGCATTCGTCCCCAATGAGCTCAATGCATTCTATGCCCGTTTTGAGCAAGAGATCAGCAAGAGCATGGCCCTCCATCCTGGAAGCCCTGGGTGAACTTGTAACTGGGGTCACCATTGCAGATGTTAGAGCAACCTTCTCGAAGGTCAAACCACGGAAAGCGACTGACCCGGATGGGGTAGCTGGACAAGCACTCAAATCCTGCGCAGATCAGCTGGCAGGAGTATTTGCAGACATCTTCAACCTCTCTTTACAATAATCTGTGGTCCCTATCTGCTTCAAGAAGATGACCATCATCCTGGTACCTAAGAAAAACCAAGCAGCGTACCTTAATGACTATTGGCCAGTGGCTCTGACATCCATCTTTATGAAGTGCTTCGAAAGGCAAATCAAGGCACAAATCAATTCAGCCTCCTGGACTACCTGGATCCACTCCAGTTCACCTACCGCCACAACAGGTCCACAGCAGACACCATTTCCCTGGCCCTGCAATCAACCCTGGAACACCTAGCTAACAAGGACACCTATGTCAGAGTCCTATTTATTGACTACAGCTCTGTGACTGGATCCTGAACTTCTTAATTCACAGACCACAATCAGTAAGGATAGGCAACAACACCTCCTCCACGATCATCCCCAACACAGTATGAACTGTGTTCTCAGTCCCCTGCTATACTCCTTATACACCTGTGCTTATGTGGCCAAATTCCCCTCCAATTCGATTTTTAAGTTTGCTGACGACATCACCGTAGTAGGTCGGTTATCAAACAATGACAAGACAAAGTACAGGAACGAGATAGAGAAACTGGTACGGCAACAATAATCTCTTCCTCAATGTCAACAAGATGAAGAAAATTATAAGAACATAATTGTCATTGGCTTCAGGAAGCATAAACGAGAACATGCCTCTGTCTACATCAACAGGGACGAAGTAGAAAGGGTCAAGAGCTTCAATTTTTTAGGTGTCCAGATCACCAACAACTTGCCCTGGTCTCCCCATGCCGACACTATAGTTAAGAAAGCCCACCAATGTCTCTAGTTTCTCAAAAGACTAAGGAAATTTGGCATGTTAGCTACGATTCTCACCAACTTTTACAGATGTACCATCGAAAGCATTCTTCCTGGTTGCATCACAGCTTGGTACGGCGCCTGCTCTGTCTGAGACCTCAAGGAACTACAAAAGGTCCTGAATGTAGCCCAATCCATCACGCAAATCAGCCTCCCATCCATTGTCTCTATCTACACTTCCAGCTGCCTTGGCAAAGTAGCCAGCATGATTAAGGACTCCACGCTCCCCGAACATTCTCTCTTCTACCTTCTTCCTTCGGGAAGAAGATACAAAAATCTGAGGTCACGTACAAACCAAATCAAAAACAGCTTCTTCCCTGCTGCTGTCAGACTTTTGAATGGACCTACCTTGCATCAAGTTGATATTTCTCTACACCCTAGCTATGACTGTAACACTACATTCTGCACTTCCTCATTTCTTTCTCTATGAACAGTATTTTTTGACTGTATAGCACTCAAAAAACAATACTTTTCCCTGTATGCTTATACATGTGACAATAATAAATCAAATCAAATCAAATCAAATGTATTGGTGGCAATCCAGGGAAAGTTCATTAGGTTGATTCCTGGTCCACATTTCAATGGATCAGTAGTGAATTGCACCCCCTGACTTCCAATTGGGTGGGGTGGGGGTTGGGGGGGTTGGGAGGTGAGGGGAGACATCCTGGAAGGGTGGACAATTGCATGCCAAACTCACTAATGAGATTGAAATCAAGTCAGTCTTATGCTAATAAGCAAGATTTGGTTTACTCCAATGGGAAGAGACCAGACTGTTTGCAAACTATTCAATGACTGCTGCAAAACTCGTTTTTGGTCCTGTATGCAATTTTCCCAATTTAGCAGGATCAGCACCAGGCACAACACGACCAGAAAATTACTCGGAAAATACAAGAGATTGGAGTGGTGTAGCCATATAGTTCATCAAACCATCTCTGCCATTCTGTATGATCATGACTGATCTTGGGTTTCACCTCTATTTTCCTCCTCAAGTCCAATACCCTTGATTCTCTGAGAGACCAAAGATCTGTCTATCCCAGCATTAAATATAGTGAACAATTGAACATCTGTTACCCTTTAGGGCAGAGAATGCCAAAGTTGCACTTTATATGAAGTAATTTCTCTCTCTCTGTGATAGGTGATCCACCCTTTTTTCTGAGTCTACTGCTGTGTTTTAGCTCATCCGAGCAGCCAAAATAATCTGTGTTCACCCTATCAAGCCCTTCAAGATGTTGAATGTTTCAATGAGATCACCTCTTCTTCTTAACTCAGATAAAATAGGCTATTTTGCTCAGCCTCTCATCATTGGACAACCCATTCATCCCAGGGTCCAATCTAGTGAACCTTGACTATACCACCTCCCTTGCAAGCATATCCTTTTCTAAATGTGGAGACAAAAAATACACATTACTCCAGATGTGATCTCCCCAAAAAATACGTAGTGCTCCAGATGTGATGTCCTCAAAACCCTGTACAGCTGTAGCAAGACTTCTTTATTCCTCTACATCTCTTTGCACTCATGGTCCACATGCTATTTGTCTTCCTAATTTATTGTTGTACCTGTATGCCAACACTTTTCATGCTTTGTACTAACACACCCAAGTATCTTTGAATATCAACAATTACAGGTTTCTCACCTTTTTTAAAAAAATCAGCTTTCCTATTCCTTTGACCAAAGTGAGTAACTTGACATTTCCCTGTATTTTAATCCATCTGCCAATTTGTTGTCCACTCATTTAACCTGTCTACATCTCTTTGCAGCTTCTGTGTCCTCCCCACAGTTTACTTTCCACCAAGATACATTACTCTTTGAATCTTCATTCAATCATTAATATAGATTGTAAATAGCTAAGACTCAGCACCAGACTTTACACTATTCACTGTGTGTACACTTGAAAATATCCCATTTATGAACATTCCTTGCTTTCTGTAAAATAGATCTGAAAGGATAGTGCAAGCAGATTCAATAGTTAGATGCAAAAGAGAATTGTCTGAATTCTTCTTAAATGGAAAGAATGATGGGGCGCTGTGGAAGAAAAGGGGAATGAAATTAATTAGATAGCTTTACCAGAGAGTCAGCATAGGCACAATGGATGAATGGCCTCCTTTACTGATTCTCTTCATCATCTGGTCTGTTTACCTGGATGAGGACCATCTTGTGACAGTTTAACCAAAGCCAAGCATGTGGGCTGTTCAACCCCAATTTTGTTCCCAAATCACCTTCAGAAAATTGACTATTCACAAATTGATCTCAGCAATCAATTAGTTTGCCAATCCTTATGATCTCTGTTCACTCCCAGTGAAGTTTTATGCTTGAGGCAGAGTGTCATAGAATTTCATTAGCCAGAGGCAACAATTTCATGGCAGAATGAACAAAAAGGTGGAAATTGGTGGTGGGTTGGGGGGGTGGGAGGGAGAGAGAGAGAGGAGGAGGAGTGTATATGTGGATGTCAAAGTAAACCATTTGCATGTCCCAATGAACCATTCACTTACATTTTGAGTTATTGATAGTCATTGTTTTACCATTTCTGTTCCTCTGGACTCCAAGAAAGGTTTACATGAATATTACAGAGTCACACTGACTGTCCGCAGCAGGTAAATTATCAAATACAATGCAGAAAAACTGTCTGAGTTAGGCAGGCACCTTCACATTCCAAGAAAATAACAGTAATAGATTAGTTTTTATTTGTAAGTACAGCACTTGGAATTCAATTAACATTTTGCCTGCTTTCCATTGTGCGGAAGGGTTACATTTTCTCATTGCTGCACTTCTTTAAATTGTTAACGATTATGGAGGGTGGGAACTATTTTCAGAGCAGATGTCACAATAAAATTTGCAACAGCTTGGGTGATTCTAATTAATTTCAAATGTTAAGACCATTAATCACATCTGTTTTGTATGTTTAATTCCTTCCATATACTAAGGACCAGTGCTGAGAAATCCAAATATAACATCTTCTAAGGTTGGTTTTCCTAATTAAGGCACTTATTTTAAATGGTTTAAACAATACACCATGATCAGCACAGTTTCGTGGGCCGAAGGACCTGTTCCTATGCTGCACATTTCTTTGTTCTTTATAAAACCATTACTTTCAAAACCATGATAACAGTAAGACAGAGATGCCCACAATCTAAAGCTGACAAGTTAACTGTTACAATACTAGAAGAATAGAACACTTTAATGTTCTATGACAAGACTTGGAAATATGGCGAACACTGAGGAGAATGTCAAGTGGAATTAGACAGATTGGCGGAATGAGTGAACAAGTTACAGGTGCAGTCTAACACACAATTCAAATGTGGGATGAAGGGCTTCAGCTTTGCTGACATGCCTGTTAGGTTGCACCTTATCAAGTCCACATAGACTACATCAACAGTATTGCTATGACTAAATTATTATTAACTTGTATTCCTTTTGACTTAGATCGAGCAGCACTTTTCCTGAAGCTTTTTATTCCGGACTTCAGCCTTAAATTAAGTTGTGCAAATAATAGCATATTAATACAAAAACATTAATGTGAAAATTCTTTGAGTATCAGTTTAGAATAGAATCATAGAGAGTGATCTTGTCATCTTGTCCAGCTGGTCGATGGGGATTAGCCAGGAAGGATGAGCAAGAGGCAAAAAAAAGGGTTCATGCCCAATTTCTTGCCTCTCTCTACCTTACCAGACCCAGGTTTCAACAAGATTCAGCAAGGCTGATAATATTTAAATCCATTCGTGAATCGTCCAGGCTCACTTGCCTGAGTGGCCTCACTGGAATGTTTACAACACGGGTAGAGACATTCAGTCTGTGGATTCCATGCTGCATGAGGAGACTGAGTAGTTCCAATCCTTCAGCCTTTTGCCACAGGCCTACAAATTGTTTTCCTTCAGGAAGTTATCTATACCTATTTGAGAGCCAACTTTGAATCTTATTCCACCATCCTTTCAGCTATATGCCAACCATTTGCTGCATAAAAAAAAAAAATTCTTGTGTAACCTTTGGCTCATTTGTCAATCATCTGAAACTTGTGTCCATTGTCTGGACCCATTCTGATTTCAATGCCTCTGCTACGGTGACTTCTAACAAACTAGAGGAGACCCAGAAACAAGTTATAATTTATTCATCGTTCAAGCATAGAGGGAACTACCCCAGAGAAACCTTTGGACATGCACTCTCTTTTTCATACAGCTCTAACACAGCATTCAGACCAATCCAATACAACTCTCAGCTCCAAGTCACACATACAGATAGTTTACTTAGTTATTCAATACATAGGACATAGCTTTAAAATTATGATCTTGCCTATGTCGATTTATAATTAAACCTCCATCCGAAAGCTTGTTTATAACCCAGCAAGAAAATGGTCTGTTCTTTTAAAAAGTAAACCACCTTTCTGACAGGTTCTGCTGATGTCAGAACCGTGATGTATAAGCATCTGACTAGTATATCATTTTAATCTAATGCAGGGATACTACATCTATCCTACCCCACCAAATCTATTAATTCACTCTTAGACCTATACTAAATCCTAAATCTCCTCTTGACCCGCTGTTAACGAAGGAGAATAATGCCAGCTTCTCCAATCCATCCACATAACATTGGTATCATGCTAGCCTGCGCTCTCTCTCCAAACTCTTCACATTTTTCCTGAAGTGTAGTGTCAGAATTGACACATGTTGCAGCAAAGTTTCATCATCTTTGTTTTTGGATCCTCTTCATAGAGCCTGGAATGCCATGTGCTTTTCTAACCACTTTCTCAACCTGGCACACTATTACCAATGAACTGTGTACATACACACTTAGGTGTAAATGTCCCTACATCCTCCTGAGATTTGTATCATTTACATTATATTAATTCTCCTCCTTCCCACCAAAATGTATCAAGTTGTGCTTGTCTTTATTAGATTGCATCTGCCACTTGTTCCACCAATCTGCCTAATTCCTCTTAACATTCTCCTCAGTGTTCACAATATTTCCAAGTCATGTATTATCTGCAAATTTTGAAATAGTGTGTGCACTGCACAGCCAGGCCTAGGTAGTTAACATATACCGAATAAACCTATGGGAATCCTCACTATATACCTTCCCCAAGACCAAGAAATAATTGTTCACCACTACATGTTTCTTATCCTTTAACTTAATTATTTGTATCCCACTGTCTCTGGCCATTTTCTTCTTTGGGCTTCAGCTTTGCTCAAGCCTGTTAAGTTGTACCTTATCAAACAACTTGTGGAACTCCACCAACATTAAATTAATGGTATTGCCCTCAGCCACTGATACGTGATTTGGTTTTCACTTTGAATACAATTTGAATCTCTCTTTGGGTAACCTGGAATGTAAAGATTTCCCACCACTTATAAGTGACCTAGGCCTAACTCAGTGAGATTTTTTCAGAAGTTGTTTTACTTACACTATAATATATTCTGAGCTGGGAGGTCAATTGGTACAGTGGATAGCATCCCTGCCTCAGAGCAAGAAGCTCTGGGTTAGAGTTACACCTCAGGACTTGATGATCAAGGAAGGTGCAGCCATAACACAGCCAAACAGATCTAGTAAGAACCTGTAAAAGTCCAACACACCAATGACAAGTGGTAAGAGTGGGAAAGATTCTTGGTCAGCCACGCTTGATATGGAGTGGCACCTCTTGGACTATAAGCCTCTGGCAATAGGCTAGTGACTTATTTCAGGAAATACCTCACTATGGGAATGGATAAAAATCTGCCTTTTGCACCACTAGGTACGAGAAGAGCAACAACATTTGAAACTTCTAAGTACATCTCTTTTACACAGATTATCCCATCTTCTCTTCTCAGTCTTTTGCATATGACTGCTGATTCACTGTCATATTGTGATACACCACTATCTCATTGTCATAGTGATTAACCCATTATTCTACATGTCTGCCCCCCAAGTACTGAAAGATGTGCTGGTTAGGTATATTGGCCATGCTAATTTCTCCCTCAGTGCACACAAACAGGCACTGGAGTGTGGCAACTAGGGGATTTTCACAGTAGCTTCATTGCAGTGTTAATGTAAGCCTACTTGTGACTTTAATAAACTTTTCAAAAATGTTAATATTATAATTTTTGAAGGATATTAACCTATTTTCTTAAACTATTTATATTAACATCTGCCCCCAAAATCCTTTTACAGGGTTGGATTGCCTGCAAGGTCCTTCCTGATCCTGTTCTTGCCATAGAATCCCCACAGTGCAGAAAGAGCCATTTGACCCATTGAGCCTGCACCAACGATAATTCCACCCAAGTGCTATCCCTGTAACCTCACATGTTTATCCTGCTAATCCCCTGACATAAAGGGACAAATTAACCTAATCCACACATCTTTGGAGTGTGGGAAGAAACCGGAGCACCCCATGGAAAGCCACACAGACATGAGAAGAACATGCAAACTCCACACTCACCCAAGACTGGAATTGTACCCAGGCCCCTATCGCGGTGAGGCAGCAGTGCTAACCACTGTGCTACCATGCTACTCCACAATGGCACATGTTGATTGAGGATAATTGTCTTTCATCAGTTCACTGACTAGATCACCATTCTGTGAGGTGATCAGTCTTTGTTTCATAAGAACATAAGAACATTAGAAATAGGAGCAGGAGTAGGCCATCTAGCCCTTCGAGCCTGCCCCGCCATTCAATAAGATCATGGCTGATCTATCGTGGCTCAGTTCCACTTTCCCGCCCTCTCCCCATAACCCTTAATCCCCTCGCTTATCAAAAACCCATCAACCCGCGTCTTAAATATATTTAGCGAGGCAGCCTCCACCACCTCAACGGGCAGAGAATTCCAGAGATTCACCACCCTTTGAGTGAAGAAGTTCTTCCTCAACTCCGTTCTAAACCGCCCCCCTTCATCTTGAGGCTGGGCCCCTTAGTCCTATTGTCCTTTCTGAGCGGGAAGAGCCTCTCCACCTCTATCCTATCCATCCCATTCATCATCTTGTATGTCTCAATGAGATCTCCCCTCATTCTTCTAAACTCTAATGAGTACAAGCCTAGTTTATTCAGCCTCTCCTCATAGCTCAACCCCCTCAACTCTGGTATCAGCCTAATAAACCTCCTCTGCACTCCCTCCAAGGCCAAAATATCCTTGCGCAAGTGCGGCGGCCAAAACTGCACACAGTACTCCAGCTGCGGCCTCACCAATGCCCTATACAGCCGCAGCAAGACCTCCCTACTTTTATATTCAGTCCCCCTCGCTATGAAGGCCAGCATCCCATTAGCCTTCCTGACCACCTGCTGCACCTGCAGGCTGGGTTTTTGCGACTCATGTACAACGACCCCGAGGTCCCTCTGCACCGTCGCCTGCTGCAGTTTTTTGCCGCGTGAGTAATAGTCCTTCCTACCATTATTCCTACCAAAGTGGACCATCTCGCACTTGCCAACATTAAATTCCATTTGCCAGTTCCAGGCCCATTCGCCCAGCCTATCTAGATCCTTCTGCAGACTCTCCACACCCTCCGCGCAATTTGCCATTCCACCCTATCTTGATGTCATCAGCAAATTTCGACACCATACACTCAGTTCCCTCCTCCAGATCATCTATATAAATGGTAAAAAGCTGAGGCCCCAGCACCGACCCCTGGAGCACTCCACTAGTCACCAACCGCCAATCCGAATAGCACCCATTAGCCCCCACTCTCTGCCTCCTATTTGACAACCAATCCTCTATCCATGCTAACACCCTACCCCCAACTCCATGTCCCTTGACCTTCTGCAATAACCTCTTGTGAGGTACCTTGTCAAACACGTTTCATCACCCTACATCTTGCTGTATTCATATCCCTTTGTTCTTGCAGCCTCTAATAATATTAGTTATTTGGTTACCTCTAAGTGTTCCAAATTGAGTTTGAGCAAGATAAGAACATGGTTTGTTTAAAGACTGTGCCTTTAGACTTTCAATCTACAATCCATACTTCCTGACCTCTTCTCCTCTTT
This sequence comes from Carcharhinus amblyrhynchos, assembly GCF_965287045.1. Taxonomy (NCBI): domain Eukaryota; kingdom Metazoa; phylum Chordata; class Chondrichthyes; order Carcharhiniformes; family Carcharhinidae; genus Carcharhinus; species Carcharhinus amblyrhynchos. The sequence continues at coordinate 92,216,929 of NC_137324.1, read as the reverse complement.
ATTCCTGGAGTTACACCAGTTCTTCTGTTTTTCTCTTTGGTCATTCTTTATATTTCTTTCTCAGTCGTGATTGTCTGACATTACATTCTGTTCTAAGTTCTGCTTCAACGGTAGAGTCTTCAGCCTTCAGCCCATAAGCAACTCTACCGGTGAAAAGCCATTACTTCAGGGTATCGCTCTATAATTCAGCAAAGCTAAATGCCAATCGCTATTCTTAGTCATTAGCATTTTAATGGTTTTCACTGATCTCCTGGCCTCCCCGTTGGCCTGTGGGTGAAGAGGAGAACTGGTAACACAATTCCACAATCTGCTGCAATGTTCATGAACTGCGTCATTGTCTAAAACAATTTTGTCTGGAAACCCATGAATTGAAAAGATATTTGTTTATGCCTTTATCACAGTCTCAACCATTGCAATGTGGAGCCTGGTAGCTTCTAATCACCTTAAATAATAATCCACTGTGATAAGACATGCTTTCCTCAAGTCGGATACTGGGTGGAAAAATCAAGTGTCCAATTAGCATGAAAACGGGAGGATTGCTGATCCATTTTTTGTGTGTGAAAACTCACCCAATTTTTGAAAATATGGACAAGGCTGTTTCTAGCCGCTAGAGGCAGTGAACTAATTTGTGAGACAGCCTGCAGCTCAGACTGGAGCCACAAACTGCGCATGCACAGGAAAAGGGGAAAAACAGCTGACTGACCCATCTCTCTCCCCTACTCCCGATCATCACAGAGGCACAAATGCCACAGTCCCCCTTCCCTCCCACCGCCTCCCCCTCCCCACCACGCCCATCCATCAGCACACCTGCAAGCGCTGATTAAGCTCCGCCTTCATGGTAACAAGGCAAACTGCATTAAACTCACTGGGATGCTCTAATGGGCACGCGACTTCCCCAAACTGCCTGTGGCTGATCTGCCCTCACAAGGGACAACTCCATAAAAACCAAGAATGGGCAGGCCGGGCACTGGCTAGGAGAACTAGAAAGCAGTGCCACAAAAAAACTGAATGACCTGATCTGGCAGCAAGGGAGAGTGTTTTACCTCATCTAGCTTCTTCCCCCAAATGACTCACAGATTTCCCTCCTCCCCCCCAGTACCCTACATGCTTTCAGAACCACTCTTTTTCCCCCATCAGGAAAACCACGACCCTTGCCTTCTGAGAGTCACCCTGCAGTGTTTGTGTCATCAGATTTTACATGTCTCCTTCAGTCCCCATATGAGAAGAATGCCCATAATTGCTAGGAGTGGACAAAGACAGGGGTTGTTGTGCCTGAGCTCCAGGTCCTCACCTCCTTTGATGAGTGGGCACTGGAGTTTGTGGGAGATGAGGGGCTGCAGGCTATTAGCAACGGCATGGTCAGGCCAGAGCACAGAAGTGAGCACCTGCCAATCTCAAGTAAGTTGCATGCAGCCCAGATTCCACTCCCCACCTCGCATTTAACCTTGTGTCCTATGTTACAGAAAGGGACCCCGAAGCACCTGGGCCATCTGGCATTGCAGCCCCCACTGCTGCTCCCACCCATGCTGCCCCTGAGAACTCAGACGACTCCTCCGAGGGAGCCAATGAAGGGATCTCCAAGGGTGACACCAATTTTGTGTCAACTTCCATCCCACAACTCTCAGAGACTCTCACACTGATGGATCAAATTAGTGGTGAGGATCTGGGTCACTCGCTGGTGTGCACAATACATCTGCTGCTGTACATCAGGTAGAGGGAGGAATATTCGAGGTGTCTGGCACGTGGAGGCCTGCTGGAGGTGAGGACTCGACTGCACCCAGGCTACATGCTGGCCCCCTGCAATCATTTCTCGTTCAGCTGCTGGAGATGCAGCGACACAGCTACAGAATGCAGAGGGGCTGACAGCCACAATATTTGACGAGAATGTTTTCATTAATCAAGAACAAAAGTCAGAGATTCAAAGACGATCAGATACTATTGTAGTTCTGACCATAAACGATGCTGACTCGCAATCCGGTGGTGTTATTCCCATGACCCATCGAGCAGCTTCCAGACAATGAAAGTTTTTGGGTTTCGGGGGGAGTGTGAACCTACTGCAAGGATGTTGGGAAGATTTCCAAAGCTTTCAGGTGGACTAGCTGTCTTATCTGATTCTTAGGCCAACACTGCAAGGATGGCATCTGCAGTGGAAAGCCTGGGGCAGGAAATCCTCAACATGAGTGGCAGGTTCCAATCAATGGCCAGGTCATAGTGGGCCACAACTGAGGGTCTCAACAAGGCTGAGATTCTGTCGCTCATGGCTGAGAGGCTTGAGAGTTTGGAGGAGACCCAGTGGGACAGTGCTAAGATGCAGTGGGCTATGGCTACAACCCTTGAGAACGTGGACCATTCAAAGTATCATGGTTAGGGGGCTGTAGACCGTGGCCCAGTCTCAGAGGGCTGCCATTGTCAGGTAGTCCTGACTCAGAGGGCCATCGCAGAGGGCTCGACCACTATGGCAAGAATGCAAGTGGTCATGCAAGACTGGCAGGGCCTGGTGATGATGGAGCTCATTGCATAAGCACCGCTGTCCCATGGAGTGATCTAGGGGCCCACAGGAACTCTGAGGGAGGAGGAAGACCTCAAACCCATGCCGGGGTCTTCCATGCAGGAGACTGCAGCTGTGGCTGCACCTTCTGACTCCCCCCTTCCTGACACCGGGGCAGCGAGATGAAGAGGGTGTCATAGATACAGCCCTGACACCTGAAAGCCGACCAGGACCTTTGGGAGGATGATTGCTAAGGACAGGCCACAGGTGCAGGAGGCAGCTGGCCACCCCCACCTCCAATGTACATCCTGGAGAGACATAGTGGTTGGCCATGTAAGGTTAAGAAGTTGTAGCAGCACTAATATAGCATTGGTGAAGGGTAGCACTAGGTAGATAGAATATTTAGGCACTTTAAACTCTTACATTCACATGTTTTTATATTGTCACTTCTTTTGAAAGCACTATTATTGGTGACCACACCTGTGACTTACTGGTCTCGAATTAGCCTTTAACAGGAACGTACTTACCCCAACGATTGTTGGAATGACGCTGCAGGTTGATGTCAGTAGGGGAAGGCTCAACGCACTGCTGCAGAGAAAATCAAAATACTCAAATAATTCACTGGCTACAGCAAGTGGCATGCATTGGCAGTGATTTACAACATCTACCATGGAATCCCTAGAACCCATGAGTGATTCCCTCCCCCACCTGTCACGGGACCTTATATGGGGGATTAATGCTCCCTTACCCACCACCCAGATGTGGTCCCAGAGCCCTGGAGCTCAGGTAGAGGTCAGACTAATTTGCACCAAGGCATCATCACGAAGGCGCATAATAGGTCGTCATCACCCTCCTGCCGGCTACAGAAACTCACTAACACCGTGTACCCAGGCCTACCACTCTGGTGTTAGTGTTGCAGAAGATTGTAGGACTCCAAGAGGGAGGTGGGGGGAATGAAATCCACATCTGGCAACACAGGCTCCTGGTGACCATAGCTCATGGTGATCAGGGCCACCCTTGCATGCCTGATCATTGCTGCCACCAGCCTTCCAGGGCTTGGGTGGATTTCTCATTGTTGTCACCCTCCTCCTCTTCCTCCTGCCGGGTGACGTCTTGCCAGCAACTCCCAGCTGGTCAACCTCCATGTCCTCCTTCTCAAAAAAGTCTCCTCACTGCTGCGAGGTTTTGTAGGGCATATCACCATAATGAGGAATGATATCAGGGGACTATATTAGAGGGCCCTGCCAGAGTGACCCAATCATCTGAACGGCATTTTCAGGGCCTTATAAACAGGCGGCAACATAGGCCCTGTTATATCAGGCCTCCACACAGGTGTCATCAGCCAGGTCAGAACGGGCTACACTATGTCCTCCATGAGCCATCCCAAAACCACATTGCATTTAGGTAGCTTTAATGCAAAAGATCTCTCAAAAAATCTGTGATCCAAATGAATATACCAACTTGACCATTAGAATCTCTCGACACCCTTTTTGTTCTGGTTACTGATGGAGTTTTTTTGAGGGTCTACTATTATGCTTTTTAGCAGAGATAGTGTTGAGAATGTTGCAATGTGGTTTGCTGGCAGTTTATTTTTGGCCTAAATATCATGAGGTTTAGATTGCTCCGTGTTCTTTTCATAGCAATCTAGAGAAAGAACGTATCAGAGCTGTCAAAATTGCTATTAAACATTAGCAAAAATATAATCAAATAGGCTGCCTTAAAAGAGGAGATGGTTCTGGTATCAAGATACAGTCCCACGAGGGGGAGTGGTTGACCCAAAAAAGCCAAATCTCCCTGGATGATAAAAGAAATAGAAAAACAAAAAAAAGGGTGCGCATGACAGATGTCAGATTTACAATAAAAGTGGGGATCTGACTGAATATTGAAAGTTCAAAGCATAAGTGAAAATAGAAGTAAAGACAACAAAGAAAAAATGGGATTAGATGTGCACCTGACATAAAAGGGAATCTAAAAGTATTGTCACGACCATGTAAAATGTGGTCCATGAACTATAACTGTTTTTATATATCGCCCCTTTTTAACTTGCGAGTTGTTCAATTTAAAAATAGCCAGCAGCAAAGTTGTAGTCTTAAACAGACAACATGTTAGTTTTTCACAAAACGTGCTTTAAGTTACTTGATAATAATACCAACTAAATGCATACTCAGGTTAAATACCAGAAAGGTAAAATTCTGTTCAGTTCGTTATGATATGCTGTAGGTTCAAGTTACAACTGAAGTGTTGGTTTTCTGGAGTGAAGACGGTGAAGTTCAAGAGAAGTTCAAAGCTGTTGGTTTCTCTAGTTGAACAGTTACCTTTGTAGGTAGGTTCAGCATGTTTTTGAGAGGGAAGGATTCTTGTTCCTCAAGTTCTGCATTTGAGAGGATTGGCTTATGAGGAGAGATTGAGTCGACTGGGACTCTCCTTGGTGGAATTCAGAAGAATGAGGGGAGATCTTGTAGAAACATATAAGATTATAAAGAGAATAGATAAGATAGAAGCAGGAAAGTTGTTACGACTAGTGGGTAAAACTAGAACTAGAGGGCATAGCCTCAAAATAAGGAGAAACAGATTTAGGAGGACCCTTCATACAAAAGGTTATGAATCTGTGGAATTCCCTGCCCAGTGAAGAAGTTAAGGCTACCTCATTGAATGTTTTTAAGGCAAGGATAGATAAATTTTTGAACAGTATAGGGATTAAGTGTTATGTTGAGTGGGCAGGTAAGTGGAGCTGAGTCCACTGAAAGATCAACCATGATCTTATTGAATGGCGGAGCAGGCTCAAGGAGCCAGATGGCCTACTCCTGCTCCTAGTTCTTATGTTCTTATGTGCCCTCCACCCTCTTATTCTGTGTGAGTTGTCCTTCATAAAGAGTATGATCAGGATGCATGCCAAGACAAATAAGGATGCCTAGCTTGTGCAGATGGTTAGTGGAGCTGTGCACAGGTTGTGAGCGCAGATGGAAATGAGAGTGTGAGTGATGATCATGCCTTTTGAGTAGGCAGTGAGTGACATCCCTGTGGACATCATCCTGCAAATTCTTAATGGGCCTGTGAAAGTGATGAGGTTGTCGCTTTAGCTTGGTGGAATGGATGAGATAATTCCTCCCCTTCCTGCACTGGATGGCTGATCATAAATGGGCTGAGTTGGCACTCTGGCCAACTCTTCCCAAACCGCAGGAGACAAGGGTTTTTAGGACTCCTTTTGCCATCATTGAGTATAGAGTGTACCAGCGATCCTCGACAACATTAAGAAGGTGACCCAGTAACACATGGCTAAACTTGGGAGCTGCAGAAGTTTTGCCTATGGGGCCCACCTCTCTGTTGCAGCAGTCCTTGGCTGCAGACATTGAGCAGGCTGAGCTCGAGTGGATATGCGTTAAATATGGTGCCTGCTGCCATGACGTGCATAAATCACAAGCCACCTGCTCGTGATACTATATTTTTCCTGCTGATGTATATTTAATTAGGTAGGAAACACACAATCAGGCATTAAAAGCCGCCATTCCAGTTGGGGAGGGAAAAGCCTCCTTCCCTGCAGCAGAAAATCCCTGCCCTTTGGTTCTGAGCCTCGGCAGTGCATTACATTTACTGCTATTCATTGTCTCCCTCTAAAGCTTCAAACTAGGGATATCCATCTGAGGACACGGAGTCACAGAGTCAGCACTACACTGCTCTGGTGGCTACAAAGAGCTGGGGCTGCAGGATAAGGCAGCAGATGTTGTTGTCAAGAGAAGGCTAGTCTTCACCATTAAAAAAATTATTTCATGGGATGTGATTGTTGCTGGTGGAACAGACCATGTTGCAGTGAAAAAAAACTTATTGATAAAGTGCTCTGACATTAAGCTTTGAAAATATACAGCAAGATACTTTCTGGACTTTACAGATCTATTAGACACTACTGGCTTTAGTTTTGGAGTGGCAGAGCCTTGTCAATAGGCCCAAAAGCAGGGGCAGCTCCATTTTGCCCAAATGTGGAAACCGAACCACAATTTTCAGCTGGCAACTTGAAGCTCCCATCCCTTTAAAGAATGGGCACCCACCCTCAAAAGCAACCAGCCAATTGGAGGGATGGCAGCTTAATATTCTCAGCAGTGCAAATCGGAATGATGGCTACTGCTCAGGCTGAGCCTATCAGAGATTTCCTTGGGATCACACTGCCCTCTGAAGGTCTGGAGGGATTGGCTGGAATTGTACCAGTGCACCCACCCAGGCTTACAGAATGGCATTGTCCGTGGGATCTTATGAGTCTTGGATGGATGGTGCGGTAAAATTCCAGCTATTGTGTCAGTCAGGCACAATATTGATATTTGGGTGGTGTGGGGTGAAAGATGGTTGCTGCAGGGGTGGCCATTGCCATCAGGGCCCTTCCATGGGCTATAGAGTATCCAGTTAGGAAGGCCCACCCTGAGCATGCAGAGAGGCCAGCAGGATTTACCAGGCAGCCTTCCCATTCAGTGGAGGATACACCCGCTGCCGGTAAAATGCCAGTTGTGGTGCAAAGATGCCTTTAGACGGTCACCTGTAGTTCAATTGAGCACTGGATGGGAAAGACATTCTCCACCTTCCCTGTTCCTGGTAAAATACCATGGCAGTAGAAGGCCAACAGGCACTCTAGCCATCAGCTTCCCTTACCAGTTAATGGCATGCCCCTGATATGGTGGCACAGTGGTTAGCACTATTGCCTCACAGCACCAGGGACCTGGATTCAATTCCGGCCTCAGGTCACTGTCTGTGTGGAGTTTGCATGTTCTTCCCGTGTCTGCATGGACTTCTTCCGACTCTGCCAGTTTCCTTCCACAGTCCAACGATATGCGGGTTAGTCTGATTGGCCATGCTAAATTCACCCTAGCATCAGGGGATTAGCAGAGTAAATATGTGGGGTTATAGCAATAGGGCCTGGGTGGGATCGTGGTCGCGCAGACCCAATGGGCCAAATGACCTGGAGAGATTCTATGACTCCCAACTGAATCTCAAGGGCTGGTAAAATTCAGCCCACGAGTTCTGCCTTCTACAGATTGTTGCCATTCTAAACTGAGAGTCTCAGGTCCAGTAGCACGTAGGTGACCTCTCACCAATCCATTCAGATACCTGCACATGTTGCAGAATAGAGCCAAAACTAGGAAAATCATGCATTATTGCACAAAGTTCAATTTCTGTTTTGTCCACCTTAAGGATTATCGATTGTACAATGAGGAATAGGTCAGTCTAAATGGGCTCTTAATAGAAAACAGCAAGAGACACTTATGCATTCTTCCCAGTAGGTCTCAGAAGGCATGCATTTCATAGTGGCACCACAGGAAGCAAGGAGGAAAAGAATTAATAAGCACTCTCTCAGAATATTTAATAATTAAAATTATAATTGCCATAAAATTAGCACGTATATTATTTTTCACAAAGTTTTGATGCAGCTTTTATAAGGTGGCATGAATGTGAATTGATGCACAGCAGAGGACTGTCTGTTGACAATTGAATCTCTGTGGTGGGAAGGGCAAAGATGTAAATGTTCATGCAGTGAGCAGATGTAGTAGTCAAGGGAAAGATTGCCAGATTGTCATGAATATGCCTTGCATCCAGCAAGGGTTTGTGCTCTGTGTTTTCATCATGCTGCGGATTCTTGTCTGCTGATCCATCATTTGTCCTTTAGCTTTTCCCCTTCCAGGCATTCAAACGGAGATCTCTCTGTATGGCAAAGTTGTGCAATAACACTAGCACTATTTGTGAGCCCCTCAGCAGGTTATATCGTGAAGCCTTTACTCAACAATTCAAGAATTTGAAGCATGCATCCATTATTCCAGTCCTACATTCCATGATGAATCTGGCAGCACAATGGATTTTATTATAATCCTGGATAATTGATGTTCAGGTAAAATACACAGCTGTTGTCAGACATGGACTTAAAAAGTAACCTTGATCTCCCAGGCACCAACTAGAGACAAAAACCAAGGGCAGAATCTTTTTGTCTAGAGTATGAGCTCAGAAGCATGAATGGATTTGAGAGTAATTACCGTTCGGGACAGCTGGCCACATGCTATCTTGCATTGGTCAGCTCATTGGATATGTATGTGTGAGGAACTTGGCATATCTTGCTATGAGGGTGGGCAAGAGTTTGAAGCCTCAGCCACTTCCTCTTCAACTGGACAATATTGCTAGTAGAAGTGCCTTAGTTGCCTGAAGCCAGCATTATGTATGCCTGGCTTGATCTGAGCAAATTGCAGTGATCCATCTGGTCAACATCTTCTTTTAAGCTATCCCTCCAGCTGAAAATTTCAGCCAATGGGAAACCCCGGAGTTAGCATTGATGCACCCTTGGTCCCATCAACACTGCCCCCTCCTCCACTGCACTACCTACCATACCTCATCCTATAGGACAAGACATGAGTTCTCTTCTTGTTCATACAACACGGGCATGGACTTTGAATGTTGTAGAGACATTCAAAGCTGTCTGTGTAGCCTCCCTCAGGAGATTTTGTGCTTCCTGCAATCATCTAATACAATATATTATGTGACCTGCCATGTATTAAGCTAATCTTTCTCTTCATTCTATCTATAACTACAACACTGTATTCTGCACCCTATCCTTCTCCCCTATGTCCTCTATGAATGATTCTGTTTTGTCTGTATAGTGCACAAGAAACAATACTTGTGACATGTAGTGGGAAACAGTGAAAATAATAAATCAAATCATCCTCAAGACACATATGAGAGACTCTTATCTAGCTCAAACAGGGAAAAAAAAGTGGCTACTCCAGCTCCCCCAGTTCACTAGCTTGTCTGCTGCATGCCAGAAGCACTTGTAATTCGAAAGGTGTGTATTGCTTACCTAGTGATAACATCATTGTGAAGATGATCTTAATTCTGTCAAACTGGCCTTTTAATGGAAATGCATCACATTCTGATACATGCAAATAAGCTTCACAAGTCAGGTGATCAGGAAGCTTGATATGCTTTGAAACTTCCTTGAACTTAATTCCTAAAGTGCATCTTACCAGTAGGAAGCTGATTTTTGGCTGCTCACTCAATTGAGTTCGGACACTCACTGTCCTTCCTCCTTCCTGGAGCAGTACAGTATTCCACCCCGAAATGTAAAATACTTAATTTTAATCATTCAAACATCCCAACATCCCTGCCCCTCACCCAACTCCTTCCTCATATCCAATAGGAATTAAGCACAAGGTTTAGGCATCATTTTAACTTAACCAGGGGGCTCCTGGCATTGAAATGGTATTCTGCTGCAACACAGAATCACATTAAATTTACAGCATACATTTACCCCACGCAAGTCTCCTCTCAGCATATTTCACCTAACTCTATCAGTCATTATTACCTTCTTTCTACATGAATTTGATTCCCCGGGACATGTCATTATTCTTTTTCAGTGCGAGAAGTTCCAACTGCAAAAACTGAAATTCATCTTGCATATTAAGTGGTGGGACAAAATTATCAATTGTGACAACCTCCGTGAGTGATACTGGCAGCGAGGCCCTGATAATAAGAGCACAGGTTCGCTCCTCAGAATGTGTCCATATGGTAGATTCCGAAATGCCAGACTCCCTGATAAAGAATTGGAACAAGCCATACGAAAACAATGTGGGCAATGAGAGAGACATAAGGGCACACTCAAGCGAAAGCACGAGTTATGTCATGCCAATAACAACAGCTGGGAAAATCTCATAGCTGATTGCAGGAGCTGGTGAACAGATATGCATGCTGGTGTCAGATGGTGTGAGTGTGTTGATCTCCCAAAGAAGAAATGGTATTAACAGAAACATGAGCAGCAACCGTCTGCTGACCCCTGATGGGCTGTTTGGATCTCCAGAAATGTACAGGAAGGTTTTCCCTCATTACGATCATCTTAATAGTCAAGAGCACAAACACCAAGACATGTTCGCTCTCTGCCAAGGCTTATCATCCACAAATAGAAGGGACTATCAGCATCAAACCATAATTGCTTAAATTAACAGTGAGCAAATTCTAAATCAGTTGCCTTCACAAAAGTGGGTATGTGTAAACCTAGCCAGGTCATTTATTAATATTCTTAAAAAATAGTGATTTTATAGAGTTAATGGAACCGTGAAAGTTGTGCTCTTCGATATAAAGTATGCATTGTTTCCATTAGAAAAGTGTATTTTAGTTCTCATGAAGAATTTGAGCTGTACATTAGCAAAAACAAAAGCCTAAAAGCCACCTTCAATCATCAGTGCTGCATTGCGAGAGAAAGCAAAACGTTCTCACAATAAATGTTTTCTTTCTGTCTGAGCAGTCCTCATAATCAATCACTGACAAATGATTCAAACTCATGCAAGTGTCCGAGTGCATTAAGAACCCTTTTCTGAAAGATACCAAATAACATGAAGCATCAGTACTTGAGTTCCTAAGAAGCATTAATTTGCGTAAGCATAATAAGGAGAGTAAACCCTTCAGGGTATTTTTTCATCCACATTCCTGATGTGACCACTTGCTATCATTTGCTTACTTCAATACTCCTGCCACTCTGAATGAAGGAGACAGGTTGGAATCTGTTTTAAGAATGTCATACTAATAAACTGTTTATTGACAGGAGTAATCACCTGGAGATTTAACATAAAACATTATGGTTAACCAACTCCAATCAAAACTTGTTGTTTTATACTTCCAATTTGGCGTTGGTTAGAAATTTCACTATTTTCACTGAGGCTAGTTTAATCTATTTTGTTTCACTGTTAGCACACATTTAATCAATATTATTGTGGAGATTAAGAATTCTAGATAGACATTTACTTTGAAGTTGTATGGCAGTGGATTATCATATTTATTGCTTAGATAGTGAACATTAGCTGGGCAGAAAACATTTAATCAGGTCATTCATGTATTGAAGGAAAGGAAATCGGGGATAAATCTTACCAAAAAATTGCAGTGTTGTTTCTGGTGAGAAAACCAGTAACTTTCTTCCACATGTTACCACACACTGCCAAAATAAAAGGGGTGTGATTCACACTGTCCTACTTTTCAATAATATTTTTCACTGTATACGCACACATGTGACAATAATAAATCAAATCATACAGGGGGAGGAGCCTAAACAGACCAGCAAAACCTGACTGCAGAGATTAGGTTGCCATCTTTAAAGGGCACCCCAAATAGAGCAACAATAAAGCTCCTCCACCCCACCATGGAGGCCTCAAGGTCTCCCTTCTCACCTCCGATTGGAGCAGGCATTCACTCTGATCCACCTTTTCTTCCCACCCCCAGCTCACAACCAGACGCTCCTGGATTGCACCCCTCTCCCATAAGGCTCCCAGTGTAGTGCCAACTTGTGCCCAGGGGCATTGCTAAGGCACTGCCTATTCACGTTGTTCGTCTCCGAAGGGACTATACTTACATTTACACCTCCTGGGGAGACCCTCATGACAGGTTAACATCTGAGTGAACCTGTTGTAAACTACACTAGCATGACATCATGTAGGTGCAGTTTGAAGATAAGAACATAAGAACATAAGAAATAGGAGCAGGAGTAGGCCATCTAGCCCTTCGAGCCTGCCCCGCCGTTCAAAAAGATCATGGCTGATCTGTGGTGGCTCAGTTCCACATTCCCGCCCTCTCCCCATAACCCTTAATCCCCTCGCTTATCAAAAACCCATCAACCCGCGTCTTATAAATATTTAGCGAGGTAGCCTCCACCACCTCAACCGGCAGAGAATTCCAGAGATTCACCACCCTTTGAGTGAAGAAGATGTGGCAGGGTCAATATCTGATGAGAAGTTAATAGTAAAATAAATGAAAATGTATGCAAATCAGGTTCGCCATTGTGAGTGTGAACCTGATGACATCACCAGTGAAGGGTGAGGATGATCTGAAATCGCATTCTCGCAGGCAAGAACTGCAGCTTCCAGATATTGAGACCTGCTGGCTTCCCTGATGGCAAACACAGATTCAGGATACTGCTCATGGTCTGCCGCTGTTAGATTTTCCTTTCTCCTCTCCACCCAGTTGGTATTTAATGCCAAGGTGATAAAGACAGATCTGCCTGCATGGGGAGTAAGTTCTCTACACTGCCACTATTTCTGGCCCCGTAATAAATTGTTAGCGCTGGCAACACACCACCAAAATTTGGGTCCATTTGAATAAGTCAGTGACAAAGTTGACTTCATACACCACAATCATTGATCTGAATTATATCAGGTACCAGATCCCCCCAGCACCCCATCTCCCCAGCTGAAAACTGGGGATTATCTGGCCAATTGGAACACTGTCTGTCCCTTCAGTTATTTAATGGCCCATTGGAAGGCTTAAGTCATGACTTCCCCCTGACTCTCATTAAGTCCTGCCTCCGAGACTTGCTTGCCAATCAGAGGGGATCAGGATGTTGAAGCTCCAGCCACTTTCTCCCCAGTTGGACCATATAGCTAGCAGAAGCACCCTCTGCAATTCAATCATGTGGGGTGCTGGATCATTTGGGAGTTTCCCTGGGCACTGCACTGGTAGGCTCTGTTGAGGTTTACTTGGATGGAAAATGAGCTTTGAGACCGGGGTGGAGAAGGGGGTCGGGGGAGGCAGGTTTAAACCTTTTGGATGGCCCTCTGATAGAGTCAGATCAATCTTTCAAGAGGGAATCCCCACCACCACTTTGCCCACCACCAATCCATGCGGGGAAAGCCCACCAGCCAGCTCCTTGATGTGGCCTCTCCTATTGCCTGTTAAATCCTGGCAAGTGGCAGGGTGAGGCCCTCAAATGTCTATCAATGCCTGCATAAGTGCTTCAGTCAGCCCACTGGCAGGTGGGTTGCCTGGTGTCACTCCAGCCACTGGTAAAATTGTGAGCTGGGTAAGAGAGAGCAGGTAGATAGGCTACCCACCAGAGCCTCTGGCCTTTAAACTCAATGGGGGGGGGGGGGTGGGGGGGGAGGGGATGGTTAAATCCATCCATTACCACTTTTGTAAAACTGGACTACAATAATGTCAGCATTGTATAAACATCCAGAAGCACAATGGTATAAGCGATAAATTCTGAAAAGTTAAATTCTCCTTCATATCACCACTAGGAGGAATCAGGCATCCTTACAGATTACCTTTATGATATCTCTTTTTTTGAAGCCCCTCACAGCATGATTTTCCGAAGGCCTCGGGCAGCTTTTAAGCTCATGCAGAGATTTAAATTCTGCAGGAGCAAGTAGCTCTGGCTGTCCTTCCTAAGGTGGGATTCCTGCCAAAGGAAAAGAGGAAAATTCGGGTGAAGGGTAATTTTGCTAGGCAAGCAGGCCATTTCCTATCAGGATATGATTTTGTCATTTGAGATCTTTTTTGCCATGGATAATTTTGCACAAAAAGCAAAATGACAAGATTCCACCAGAAAATAGTGGATAAACAAAGTGTCATTCAATAATTTCAATCCACCATAACCTTGCTCTCATTTATAATTGCAAAAGACTGCTAATCTCTTTCCTGCTTCTATTTTTGATTATAAATATTTACTCCTGAGTTGAAATTATGCTCAAACAACAGGTGATAACATACTTAAACACTTCCCTCTTATGCAAAAACTTTAACTGAGTGATTCTTTTAATTAAGCTGAATAGGTATGGAAACAGAATCCATGCCAATGCACTTTTAAAATGCAGTTACTCAAATATGTTATTAATCCTTACAAATATATAGAAATTCTTTGCAAAATCGGAGCTATTTTGCATTTCCATACAAATAAAACTTGCAATTTTTTTGAGGGAAAAATCGGACTCCTTAGTGCCTGATTTGTGGATGCTTACGGGTGTCCTAAAGGTGTCAAAATGACGTCCACAGCAACCTCTTTTTTCTGACCTGAAACTCACTGGACACCATCTTGATGTCCTTCAGAAATAGGCAGATAATGATGTTGATTTGCTGATTTGCATGTGACACTAATTTGATGCCAGTTTTGCCATTTCAGAACTCGATGTACCAGTCCAGCATATTTTCTAAGTTCAGCATTAAGACCCTGCCACCACCAGTGCTAGCTAAACATTGCATGTTAGTTGCTTTTTATTTTGTTTCTGGTTGATGCTCTAATTTTACATATTTTTGATATTTGCCATGGTTGTTCCAACTTTCAAAAATGATTGCTGTCAGACATGCAACCAGATAGTTCTTCCTCTTAGAATTGAACATGACTATGAGAATCACAGAAGCTTTATAGTGCAGAAAGAGGCATTTGGCCCATCAAGTCTGTAACGGCAATAATCCCACCCAGGCCCTATCTCTGTAACCTTATGCATTTACCCCACTAATCCCCCTGACACTAATGGCCAATTTAGCATAGCCAATCCACCTAACCGGCACACCTTTGGAGTGTGGGAGGAAACTGGAGCACCCAGAAGAAACCCATGCAGATATGGGGAGAACGTGCAAACTCCGCACAGACAGTCACCTGAGGTCAGAATTGAGCCCAGCTCCCTGGCGCTGTGAGCAGCACTGTAAGGGGAAGCTGATGCAATTTTTTGAGAAAGCGGGCTGACAGAGCGGGAAATCGAGAAGTGAAATATGCTGTATAAACGCTTTGCGGGGCAGGTGCTTAAAAACAAGTATGAAATCAGTTGCTCGCAGTCAAAGTAGTCATGGGTTGGGTATGATAAAGAAACGGTTACTGCAAACCATAAAAAGGAGGAATAGGCGCCAAAGATAGAACAAGGGAAGAGAGATGTAGGAGGGTGAAGCTAGCTGAGCAGTTCACGATAAGGGAGCGTGGAAACCAAGGACAGAACTAGCTGAGCAGTTCACGATAAGGAAGCGCGGCGCGGGAGCCAATTAACAAGGGAAGGGAGATGTATAATAAACTGCATAGGCATATAAGGCAGAATCATGTATTGTGTGTGTGTGTGTACCTGTGGGACTGCACCCTTTCTTGCAAGATTGAATAAACTGACGTAGAATGACTCCGCCGTGTCTTTGATTTCAAGAGCAGGGGGGGAAAGGGAAGTGGGATCGGTGTCCCCAGAGGTGTCTCTTTGGATGGGCTCGACGGTTGAAACCTAACGGTGACAACTAAGCCGATCGAGTTCCCCCCCAAGGATTGAGTCAGTTGCTCGGGTGTAATCCATACAAACTGACTGGCCTCGGGTTGGGTACCTCCTACTTCTCACACAGCACTATTAACCACTGTGCTGCCCCAATCAGCAGGACAAACTGCGGCAAGAGGTAGGACAAAAAGGACTGTCAAAGGACCCCATATCTGCCTACAATGTTCAGGAAGCAATTCTCCCACCTGAACCTCATAATGGCCAATGTTCGAGATGTCAGTGCTTCACTGGGGAGGTTGACATTGAAATCTTCCACCTACTGCGTCTACGACTCCAGCCTTAGAACAGGGCAAGAACTGCATTACCAGTGGCTGTGATAGTGACTACAGCTATGAAGCTATATGTATTTGTCATCTTCCAAGCTGCTGCTGGAGATATGGGGCAAGATTCTCCAACCATGCCTGGCTGAAAAACCAGACATTCCTGCCTGACTTCAGCGGACTTTTACATGGTCTGCCCACCTTCGCCCCCCCCAACGCCCGCTAAGTTTTCAGTGATGGGCGGGTTGGGACAATTCCGGCCATGAACCTCTTTGCCAGCTATCATGCACTGCTGTGTAAGAGAAATCACGACAGCTTTCTATGCAAACAGAGTGAGGTTAAACGTTTTCAAGGAGTGCAGTCTTCCCCATGCAGCTGGGTTGCATGCATATTGCTTTGCATGCCAGTTCTGCCATGTACTGGTACCAAAAGGAATTCCATTCCCTCAACATGCAGCTGGTGTGTGATCATAGTCAGAGCACCATAAAGGCCAATGTTCAGTATCCCAACAGCAGAAATAAAGTCTTCATTCATTGTGTCTGCTTTGCCAGCTGTATTTCAGCCATAGTGGAAAATCAAAACTGAGCTCCTGGCAGCACAGCTACCCACTGCACAACCTTGACCTCATGAGATGACAACCCTTGCTACCAACTATCAAGTGAGGAGAAGGGTGTGTAAGATGATCAAGAAGAGGAGATGGAAAAGGAAGAAGATTCAGTGCGGCTGCAATCTAAACTGCCTCTTTTTGCCTAGCTGCAATATGAATAACCTCCACTCCAATTCCTCTTTCTCCAACTGTCACACGCTCCTTTCTTTCTATCTATCATTCACCATCACATTGTCCATTTGGTCAAAATTAAAAGCTAAATCAAAAAAGCTGAAATACACAGTCCAAGCCAAACCAAATTAAATAAAATCATAATCATATTGCAAACAAAATGAAACTAAGAACTTCCTTAGTGCCTGTTATCCATGTGCCATTTCCTGTCCTACTGCTCCTACATAATTCTACACCAATAGCTGTGACATGGCTGCTGACTGTCAATGGAGGAAGTTGCAAGTGACCTTGGGAGACAACCCTATGTATCTTGAAGTTCCGATTTCAGACCACATCATCTTGGCATGAGTATCAACAGTCTGAACTAGCTGGCTAATGGGTGAAGCAAGGACATGGCAGAGTGACAGGTGATACGAGCATGAGTGTTATCATCCTGATAAAGGATAACATGACTGGACTCCACAATGCCACTGCTACTTCCCCAGGCCAACTCCTTAGCAATTCTACTAATTTGTTGGAGGACAAACTGTTGAGTGCTATGGCAAGCCCCTTTGAGCACTGGTGTATGCAATCATGATGGAGCTTGCATGATGCCAATCTCAGCTTCCATTGAACCCAGAGCTTTACTGGCTACTGACTCTGTTGCATGGCAGGCTGTAAAACAACAGCAATCAGATGTTACATCATGGTTGAGTGCACATGTGTGTGAATGGAGTTGGCTACCAGCTCCATTTTGGAAAGGAGGGGCTGCACGCTTAATGCAATGCCTTGTGTCAAGCTAATGCTGTACTCTTCCTGATCAAATTCTAATCTAAGTCCTCTGCGGTGGAATTGGTGTGCAACCTTGCCCTCAGTGAGTTAATTCCTTCACATTCTTTACTGCCTATCCTGGATGCAGTGCAGAATTGGTCTCAACATGTGCAGGTCCTGTCTCCATGCTACCTTCTAGGATATTCATTGGCACAGAATTTTTCAGAGTTGTGGAGACTCTGTCGATCTTTAAAAATGGCAGGTAGGATCTCAATGTGTAAATCCCAAGCTCAATTCCAATACATTCCATTTTATCTGGTAAGGGGAATATGGACAGAATGTGAATCAATAAACAGGGAAACCTGAACTCAGCAGGGCCATTTGAAATCAGTGTTAAGTCCAATTAGATCCAATTTTACTCTAGCAAAGACCTTAACCCACAGTGTGTGAATTGCAAATTGTTAGCATAGATGTAAATGCTCTTGAAGATTAGACAATTTTTGTAGAACTGTCAAGATGGACATTATTTAAATACCTAGCCACTTAAAAAATAAAAACAGGCTATCTGTGTCAGTGAGACTTTAAGCAGTTTTGTTATGCTTGCATTTCTCCAAGAGCTATCAATATGTCATTAATGATGCTTGACAGCTATAATTGTCTCAGCAAGGGGTCCTATGTTCAGTTTGATTGACAGCTCAAATAGGTTATTAAATGATTAGCTGTCTTTGAATCAGGGTTATTTTATAACATCTTTTAAACACTGGAGGAGATTTAAAAAGTTTGGATGGCTTTCATTAATGGTTTCTTTTTAATCTATTGTAGGCTGTAATATGGGATAGTTAGGCTTTTATCTTATTTCCTCTCAACATGACATCTGAAGTCCATCCATGTGCATGTAAAGGGCAAGTGTGGTGGATGGATTGGCATTAAACTTCCATGGAGACATACTGATGGCATGTGGAGTAGATCAGTAGATGAGATGATAGAGTTTTAGGCTGATGGCCAGAGGACCTAAAATTTAATAAAACAAGTGGGACATAGTCTCAGAGTACTAAGGCAGGGTCTTTTAACTAGACTGCCTTGGCATGTGGCAGCCCCTGTCATTACTTTTGATCTCTGTCCAGTGCTGATGGGTTCAAATCCGTCCCTCACTCAACATCACAACTACATCCCAAAAGGTAGACCGCTCCACCTGGGATTGTTTCTACCAAGGCTGGTGTGGTGAGTTGGAAAACTTCTTGGTCAGGATTTTCCAACCTTGTTTACCCTGAAACTGGAAGATTCTGCCCGAGGTTACCAGATCTTTCCATGGTCTGCCCCTTGCCTGCTCTGATTTCCATGGCAGGCAGGGTGGTGAAATTTATCCCCTTGACTCAAATTATCACAGTGGTGAAAATCTAGACCTCAGTGCCACTGTATTGGAGCTGCAGGCATGAAACCAGGTGATGGTATTTCTTTATTACTCGGTTCTATCTGAGCAAATACTTGTCAATTTAATTCAATTAGCTTTTAGTTTGTTTAGTATTACAATTTTGAACTACTCAAATAACAGCTTGCAATTATATATTGTAACTAGCCAATCTTGAGTACAAGCTGAAACTATAGACCATCATAAATTGCAGTTTCCATTTTTGGGTTTATTGTTTGGTGCGCAGTTGGATTACCAAACATATTGTGAGGTATCCTGATCAAATAGCAAACTTACTGACCAGAATTCTCTGCTGTTCACACACCACTACCGCTGAAAAATCCTGCTGGTGTGAACAGTAGCAAGATTTTGGCATATATTTCCATTTGTTTATTGAAAGCAGCCGCAATCTCTGTGACAGTAATGTATTGTAAAAAGGTGACACTGCTGCCTCCAGTGACCTAAAAACTCATTTTGAAGGTGTATTAATCAGCATTAATAAAACGAAAGGCATTGAGAGTGCAGAGGTGGGGTAGATTTCCAGGGATTATCTTTGTCCCTGCAGCTGCAATATCACTCCCAGAAAATGTAAACTGGTTCTATCAGTGGAGAGAGCTATCTCAATGTATCACTTTTTCTAGCCATCGGCAAGTTGAAAGTCATTCAAGCTAATGAAACACTTTTTGCTTAGCTGTTCTGTTCAGGATTTCAATCAACACCAGGGAAGGTCTGCAGCAGAAAAGTACAACAGCCTTTGTATCTTTTCAATAGCTGTTTCCATCTGAAATGAACTCAGCATTGGTAGCTGAAAAAATATGCTGCAAATTGAGGCAGATCCACATTGAAGAATGGAAAAGAAATAATGGATAAACTGATATCCGCTTGTGATGGCAAAAATTAAAGTCTCAACATTAAAAAAATGAAACAAGTGTTTATCTTAATAATGTGTATTGAACTCTCTGTATCCATCAAAATGTTTTCCTGACAACTGAGGACCAATTATTTTTGACTCATTTTTCTCAATTATTTTAACAAATTTGCTTATCAGCAGCTATGTAGATTTGTCTGAGGTGATGTCTACTTAAAATACTATCCCATCAGTGTATCTTTTGACAACTTCATTCTTGATATTATAGACCTTTACAAGACATTTTACTGCTGCCTGGTTTCAGATTAGCTGAGGAAAATACGCTTTCAGAAATAGAAGTGATTAATTTTCCTTATTATTATTCTTTTCAGCAGTCGGGCCAAATGCAGTTCCTTATAACCAATATCTGATATCCCAGAGTAAAGCAAATATTTGGATTGAGAAGTAGGTGCTTCAAAGCTAAGTTTTCCCTCAGAAAATCTACCGTAAAAACCTGAATTTCTATAGTATTTTACATTACATCAAAAATGTCTTAAATCAATTCTTAGTGGTGGGACAAGAGTGAGGAAAGATTCTGGAAAGATCAAAACTCTAACTAAAGGGGAGAACTAAGTCTGAAGAACATCCGTGAAGGTAGTGTGTAATTTAACAAAGAGGTAATGCCAAGGGGGTTTGAAAGGGCAGTGGCAATATTGCTTAAAATAGAGGCCGCTGATTGGGACTAAGGATTGCACCATGTATTAGGTGGTTGGATGCTGGAATATATTTACAAATACTCAAGATGAAGCAGACTGCCACTGTTAAATAATAATGGTTATGAAAAATCTTTAGGGTACGTAGCTAAGAACTGTTAACTTGGACGGCTTTGGTAACTGTTTCTGTTCGACAAAATAACCAATGAACCATTTGTTGGGGAGATAGAGAAAGAAACATGAGATTAATGCAGGCTGTGATATAATAAAACTTAAATTAAAAATAAATCTGCATCAAGTATTTTTTTCTGAGGGGATACAACTCCTTTGTAAAATTACTTTTTCAAGATCAGAGAGGTTGTGCAGCATAGTTATGACTTGCTAGGTTATCTTAAAAAATCAATTACTTTTGATTGAACAAGGTTTATGCTTTTCATTGGTCTTTAGCGCAACACTAATGGTAATAAGTTCATACTTTAAAGTGATCTAAAAGGTGAATTCATCAATGAAATGACGACAGCATACCCAGTGGAGGAGCAGGGTATGACTGACTTCAGTTTCTGTATTTCTACTTTTAACAATGAACAACACTTATTGTTATTAATTTTACCCAGTAATAATGGCAAGCATTAACAACACCACTATAATTACTACAGCAAATTCTGACCCATTGAATTTTTAACTTCAATAGTCTTTATGATAAAGGCAAAATATTGCGGATGTTTGAATCCGAAACAAAATTAGAAAATTCTAGAAAATCTCAGTGGGTCTGACAGCATCTGTGGAGAGAGAATACAGCCAATTTTCTGAGTTAGCATCTTTCATCTTTGTGATCATTGTGCATCATAACAGAAAACAGCTGCCTAGTCACCAGGGGAAGCTTTTCCACTGGGCAGCTTGTGGCTACGGCTGCAGCCAAGTAGACAAGGCTGTGATGGAAGGGGAGAATCAATGGCATGCTGTTTGCTGACCTCTACCTCCCTCCCCATTCCCCCTCCTCCCTCTCTGTTCGCAATGCGCAAGAAGCTACAGAGTGAATGGAAAATTCCAGCCAACTTCTAATATCACCCTTAAATAGCATTTAAATTATCCTAGCAAGCTACCTGGTACTTGTGGGTGAATAGCTGTTCCACTCCCAAACTGACTTCCAGCAAAATGACTCAGGGTAGGATGGTGCTGGCAAACTT
Organism: Carcharhinus amblyrhynchos; assembly: GCF_965287045.1. Taxonomy (NCBI): domain Eukaryota; kingdom Metazoa; phylum Chordata; class Chondrichthyes; order Carcharhiniformes; family Carcharhinidae; genus Carcharhinus; species Carcharhinus amblyrhynchos. Next base: position 92,195,470 of record NC_137324.1, on the reverse strand, counting down.
ACCAATCCATCCATACCGAGGTGAATACCATACTCATGATCTCTATATTGACTAAGCATCAGTTTAAAAGACATTTAGAACAGGTGGTGTCATCAACTTTAATGGATTTTCACACGATAGATAGTAAGTTTTGTCAACCATTAAAAACCACTGGCTGTGTCCATAGCTAATCATTGCACCAAAGCAGATTTCAGCAAGCTCATCAATATTAAACACATTAAAGGGTCATTTTTCTAGGTTATATTGTAATAAAAGTTACTTATTTCTAATTTTTCTGATAAACAAAAACTTAAGAAACAGAGTACTTCAAAATATATTCAAGCTAATAATCGGGAAATGAGATCAAGAGCTTTCTTGTTTGAGACCACTATGCTTTTAATAGCCCACATACAGAAAATGAAATGACAAGGAATTGTGTTAAATGCCCCATTTAGCATCAGACCAATGGTCCATGGAAGAACTTAAAAGTGAATCATCGCTTATTGTTGGTAACACTTTGGATGCCAGTGTACTGAAGTCTGGCAGCTTTTAACTTACTCTTCATTGCCATTTTAATAGGCCTTATGAGAAGGGGATGAATGGTATTCAAACCCATGTCCCAAAGCATTACCTTCAGCCTGTGATTATTCATCTGACAACCTGACAATGGTGCCACCATGTCCCCCGAGAGCACTGCTCGCACAATGTCTGTTTAGCTCATTCACCCACTCGCTCATGTTCTTTCGCTAACTGCGTACAGGTATTAAGAGCATGTTGATTGTGTAGAACGGTGATATTCATTTATATGCCCCAAACCAAAAGTGTTGAATTTTTCTTGAATGCAACTCCTTTGCAGACAAGGTTCATTTGTATAACAAGGTTGCTGAAATTCCAGGCCAGTCACATCACCTGTAATTCAATTCACTAATTTATGTGCAAGTTAATTGCATGCAAAATGCACTGATACACATATAGAATCTGTTTACCCTCTGCGTCTTTGCTTTGTTGTCCTCAATGCCTGGATGCCTCAATGTCAGTTGCTGTTATGAGGACTCAGCAATTCTACTCCTTTCATACTCTGAGGGAAGGCTACAAACAAGGACTATTGGGAGGCAGAACTACCCCATCATTCATAGAGTCAGTGATTAATTCTATTGACAGTACTTAGACTGCGACAGGGCTTTGTTACTCACATATTAAATGCAGGTAGGTTAGAACAACTCCTAATATAATTTGCTGTGGTGTGGTTAGAGGTGAAAAACAACATATAAAATAAAATACTGCAGATTGACAAGGTACCTCACAAGAGGTTATTGCAGAAGGTAAGGGGGCATGGAGTTGGGGGTAGGGTGTTAGCGTGGATGGAGGATTGGTTGTCAAATAGGAGGCAGAGAGTGGGGGTTAATGGGTGCTATTCGGATTGGCGGTTGGTGACTAGTGGAGTGCCCCAGGGGTCGGTGCTGAGGCCTCAGCTATTTACCATTTATATAGATGATCTGGAGGAGGGAACCGAGTGTATGGTGTCAAAATTTACTGATGACACCAAGATTGGTGGAACGGCAAATTGCGCGGAGGGTGTGGAGAGTCTGCAGAAGGATCTAGATAGGCTGGGCGAATGGGCCAGGAATTGGCAAATGGAATTTAATGTTGGCAAGTGCAAGGTGGTCCACTTTGGTAGGAATAATGGTAGGAAGGATTATTACTTACGTGGAGAAAAACTGCAGCATGCGACAGTGCAGAGGGACCTCGGGGTCCTTGTGCATGAATCGCAAAAACTCAGCTTGCAGGTGCAGCAGGTGGTCAGGAGGGTGAATGGGATGCTGGCCTTCATAGCGAGGGGGATTGAATGTAAAAGTAGGGAGGTCTTGCTGCGGCTGTATAGGGCATTGGTGAGGCCGCAGCTGGAGTACTGTGTGCAGTTTTGGGCGCCGTACTTATGCAAGGATATTTTGGCCTTGGAGGGAGTGCAGAGGAGGTTTACTAGGCTGATGTCGGAGTTGAGGGGGTTGAGCTATGAGGAGAGGCTGAATAAACTAGGCTTGTACTCGTTAGAGTTTAGAAGAATGAGGGGAGATCTCATTGAGACATATAAGATGATGAATGGGATGGATAGGATAGAGGTGGAGAGACTCTTCCCGCTCAGAAAGGACAGTAGGACTAGGGGGCACAGCCTCAAGATAAAGGGGGGGCGGTTTAGAACGGAGTTGAGGAAGAACTTCTTCACTCAAAGGGTGGTGAATCTCTGGAATTCTCTGCCCGTTGAAGTGGTGGAGGCTACCTCGCTAAATATTTTTAAGACGCGGGTTGATGTGTTTTTGATAAGAGAGGGGATTAAGGGCTATGGGGAGAGGGCGGGAATGTGGAACTGAGCCACGACAGATCAGCCATGATCTTACTGAATGGCAGGGCAGGCTCGAAGGGCCAGATGGCCTACCCCTGCTCCTATTTCTTATGTTCTTATGTTCTTATGTACTGAAGGTGGGATCTTACTGGCTCAGCATGCTGGTTGATCAGTGGGAAGAAAAATTGGGTTCGCACCCAGTTTCTTGCCTCTTGTGATCTTACCGGCTCCATTCTGAAGGTGAAATTGTGTTGATTTAAACATTAATGACATACTTGACACACTGCACTGCAAGATCAACACCCTTGTGCAATGGTGCCCCTAGAGATCACCAGCTGATCTCATGGGCAAGATGTGACAGTACCTCCGTTATTGGTGGGATTCACATTTCAGCCTCTGTATTGCACAGAATGCTGTAAATTATCATTTCTTACCTCACTGAAAAAACTGGCGAGAAAATCTTCTATTTACTGCTCTCATTTTACACTTAATGAGCGATCTTATCTGCCACTCACACCATGCTCCTATTACAGTGAAGTATTAGGATTTGGTGGCCAACCAAATCTCTCTGTTCACTGTGGCAGGATGGAAACATTCCACTGGTGTGGACAGTGATAAGATTTTGGCCTCAAAACTTTTTTGAGAAGATTCCCGCCCTGAAAGTCCAATTTTTTTTAGGATCAAAACCAGAACACACTGGCCAGTTTGCATTTCTATCTCAGTTTAAGATTGCACCTGATGTACAGTAAATATGACAATGTAGCACTCCCTCAGAACTGAAGTGTCAGCCTGGAATGTATGCTGAGGTCCTGGAGTGGAGCATGATCACACTAATCTTCTGACTCAGAGGCAGGAGAACCACAATTGTGCCAAGACTAATGTTTCTACAACTGATTATCTCAGTCAAGAGAAGGAACTGTGCTGGATCACCACATTGGCAGCTGATATCAGCGGTTAAGTGGCACCTGACATGAAGTTCAGGTACAGAGAGCAGGAAAACAAGTGGAACAGAGAAATCCATAATTTGTCTCTTGCCTTATTGTAATTACTTGCCCGCTAAAATTAACTGATATTTATCAAAAAATCAACTTAGGTTGACACACCATCCCAATTTGGAACGATATAACTCATTCTTTACAGTTGCTAGGTCAAAATTCTGGACCTCCTTCCTGTGGGTGTTCCTATGCCATATGGACTGCAGCAGTTCAAGAAGGCAGCTCATGATTACCTTCTGAAGGGCAACTGGAGATGGGCAATTAATGCTGGACTAATCTGCAATGCCCTTTTTTTGTTTAATCCAGCTACATATAGAATTCAACTTAATACAGTAATAACTGATAGAAACTGCCCTGAAGATTGAAAGGAAATGTACAATTTTTAAATTCACTTTATGGTTATGGACTACATTGGTTAGGGCAGTGTATACTGCCCATCCCTAGTTGCTCTTCAGAAGATGGTGGTGAGCTGTTTTCTTGAGCTGCTGTATTATGGGTACATCCACAACACCGTTAGAAAGGAATTAAAGGATTTTGACCCCTTGATGGTGAAGGAATGGCGATATATTTTCAGGTTCAGATTCCCCTCCAGTGACTTGGAGGACAACCTCTGGGTGGTCACATTCCCAGGTATCTGCTGCTCTTGTGCTTTTGGATGGTTGTGGAGATGGGTTTGGAAGGTGCAGCTAAAGGATCTTGTGGATGTTACACATTGCTGCCACTGTTCGTCAATGGTGGAGAGATTGAACATTTGTGGAAAAGGTAGCAATCAAGTGGGTTGTTTTGTCCTGAATGGTCTTGAGCTTCTAGAGTGTTATTGGAGCTGCTGTCATTCAGGCACATGGAGAGTATTCCATTACACTCTGACTTGCACCTCGTAGCTGATGGACAGGCTCAGAGGTAGGAGGGGAGGAGGGGAAGAGAGGAGGAAGGAGGGGATAATGGAGGACAGGGTCAGGAAGTGATGACTCACCGCAAGACTCATAGCCTTTGACCTGCTCTGGTAGCCACGATATCTGTGATGCTAATCTAGTTCAGTTTCTGCTCAATGGTAACATCCAGGATGTTGATTGTGGGAGATTCAAAGATTGTAATGCCATTGACTGCCAAGAGCTGATAGTTAGATTCTCTGTTGTTGGAGATGGTTATTGCCTGACACTTGTGTGGCACAAGTATTACTTGCCACTTGTCGGTCCAAGCCTGGACATTGCCCTGGTCTTGCTGCATTTGAACATGGACTGCTTCGGCATCTGAGGAGTGGCGAATGGGGCTGAACTTTGAGCAGTCATCAGCGAACACCTCATTTCTGACTTTATGATGAAAGAAAGATCATTGATGAAGCAGATGAAGGTAGTTTGGCTGAAGACACTGCCCTGAGGAACTTCTGGAGCTCACATGAGTGACTTTCAACGAGCATAACCATTTTCCTTTGAACCAGGAATGACTTCAACCAGAGGAGGGTTTCCCCTCTGATTTCCATTGACTTCAATTTTGCTAGGGTTCTTTGATGCCATACTCGGTCAAATCCTGCCTTGATGTCAAGGGCTGTCATTCTCACCCCATCTCTGGCATTTAGCTCTTTTGTCCATATTTGAACAAAGGCTGTAATGAGGTCAGGACCTGAATCTCCCTGGCAAAACCCAAACTGAGCATTGAGAGTCGGTTATTACTGAGTAAGTTCCACCTGAAAGCACTGTGGATGACCTTTTCTATCAGTTTACTAATGATTAAGAGTAGTTGGGTTGGATTGGATTTGTTTTGCTTCCTGTGGACAGGACATACCTGGGCAATTTTTCACTGTGCTGGGCAGTTGCCATTGTTGTGGTTTGGCTTGCATCAGCTTAGCTAGGAGCACTCCAAGTTCCGGAGCCCAAGTCTTCAGGAATATTGGTATAATATTGGCAGTGCACAAAGCCTTTGCAGTGTCCAGTGCTTTTAGCATTTTTGTTTTTTTTTGTGAAGTGAGTCGTACTGGCGGAACACTGACATCAGTGGTGCTGGGGACATCCAGAGGAGGCTAAGATGGATCATCCACTCAGCACTTCTGGCTGAAGATTGTCCTGAATGCTTCAACTTCATCTTTTACAAAGATGTGCTGAGCTCCTCCAACATTGAAGATGGTAAATTCCTCCAGATGGTAGCCTCCTCCTCCAGTGAGTTGTTTAATTGTCTACCATTATCCATGGTTGGATGTGGCAGCACTGCAGGGTTTAGATCTGATCCATTGATTGTTGCATGCAAGTAGTCCTGTGTTGAAACTTCACCAGGAGGAATCAGTACTCCTCCATGTTGAACACCAGTTGGGGGAGGCACTGAGGGAGTACGGGTACAGAATGTACTCTAGGTGTGGGATTTCCTCCCTCCTGGATACCACTGTGCCAATCATGTCTGTTGGACACCTTATTTTTAGGTGTGCATGGTGTTGTTCCAGGCATACCCTCCTTCACTCTTCATTGAATCAGAGTTGATCCCTGGCCTGGTGCTAATGGTAGAGTGGGGGATATGCCGGGCCATGAGGTTACAGATTATGGTTGAGTAAAATTCTGCTGCTGCTGATGGTCCACAGCACACCCTAGATGTCTGGTCTTGAGTTGTTCAATCTGTTTGAAGTCTACCCCATTTAGCACAGTAATTGTGCCATACAACATGATGGAGGGTATCTTCAATGCAAAGGTAATCTCCACAAGGATTCTGCAATGGTCACTCCTACCTATTCTGTCATGGCATCAATGGCAGGCAGTTTAGTGAGGATGAGGTCAAGTATGTTTTGCCCTCTTGTTGGTTCCCTCACCACCTGTCACAGTCTCAGTCTAGCAGATTTGTCCTTTAGGACCCAGCCATCTCAGCCTGAGCTGATACTATCGAGCCACTCTTGGTGATGGACATTGAAGTCCCCTTTCCAGAATATATTCTGCACCCTTGCCCCCTCAGTGCTTCCTCCAAGTGTTGTTCAACATGGAGGAGTACTGATTCATCGGCTGAGGGGAGTTGGTATGTGATAATCAGCTGTTTCCTTGCCCATGTTAGACCTGGTGTCCTTAGACTTCACGGGATTAAAAGTAGATGTTGAGGACTCCCAGGCCAACTTCATCCCTCCTGTATACTACTGTGCCACTGCCACCTCTGTTTGGTCTGTCCTATTGGTGAGATAGGACATACCCAGGAATCGTGATGGTGATGCCTTAGGCATTATCTATAAGTTATGACGACTATATTAGGCTGTTGCTTGACTAGTCTGTGAGACAGCTCTTTCAATTTTGGCACAAGCCCCCGGATATTAAGGATTTTAAGGAGGGTTTTGGAGGGTCGACAGGGCTGGCTCTGCTGTAGTCAGCTTAGTTGGCTGTCGGATGGTCTGTCTGGTTTCATTCCTTTGTGTTTTCTTTATAACAATTGAATTGAACTGAGTGGCTAGGCCATTTCAGAGGATCAACCACGTTGCTTGAGTTTGGTGTCACATGTAGCCAGACCAGGTAAGGACTGCAGGTTTCCTTTCCTAAAGGAATTAGTGAACCAGTTGGGTTTTTACTACAATAGTTTTATGGTCATCATTAGACTTAATTCCAGACGTTACATTGATTTAAACTTCCACCAGTTGCTAGGGTAGGATTCAAATCCATATTCCCATTGACAATACCATTGCACCACTGCCTCCCCTATTTGCTGGGCCATATTACGCAAAGTTAAATGGATCAAAATCATTTGCTGGAATTATACCACCTCGCCTGCCACAGGAATCAGAGCGGGGGTGACGTGGACCATGGAAATGTCCATTGACCTTGGGTGAGATTTTACAGTTTCAGAATGTGTGAAGTTGTAAAATCCCACCCATTCTCTCTTTTCAGCACTAAAGCTTGATTACATTTGCTAATTCTTTAGTAAAACAAGAACATGCTGGAAATACTCAGCAAGCTGATAGTGTGTGTGTTGAGAGAAACAGAGTTAAAGTCCTCTCATGAGACAGCCGCTGTCAGACTTGCTCATATTTCTGGAATTTTCTATTTTTATGTTTGATTTTCAGCATCTGTAGCATTTTACTTTTGCTAAACATTTATTTGGACCTATTGTGCAATGATTATCTTATTTGCATAAGATGCAACAAAAACATTTGGGCTCAATATAAGGCTAGAACCATGAAGTTAACATTTTGGACAACTGTAGTGGAGACATTAAAGTGTTAAATTCAAAATCTGATGAGATTTTCTCGCATGGATGTGAGCATTCCTTGAGGTGGATTTGTAACCTCATGGACTACAATAACCAATGCGCCTTTATGCATAATTTCTTACATTGCAAGTTGTTTTCCCTGTCAGTGTGCTCCTTACATGTACCAGAAATGTCATGTAGGTTTATCTCAACAATTATCTCATCATGTTCTATTCATTTACCAGATTTTGTGTTAATTTATCTCTTTAAAAAAAAATACCAGCAATATGAGAGGTGAACTCTTTTATGCAGCAAATAAAGGAGAATATCAAGTATATTCACTCCATGAGTAAAATGCACATGAACAGCCTTTATAATATGTGGCAGGATAGAAACTTAAATAAGGTTTGGTAACCTTCGTAAAAATTATTGGAAAACATATGGTGCGCAGCAGCTTTAATTAAATGATAACTTTGCCACATGCACAAAGCACTTCCAAATTATTATATAGTTTCACCATTGAGATCAAATTACTGTATTATATTTCTGTCATAAATGCTGCACTCTTAACAGTTTCTATGAACCATTGCAATCTACAAGCTTAAGGAACTTTCGCCTCAGAATGAATTGTAAAGGTCATGTCTTATCTGTAATATGGAATTTAGATTTATTAAAAAAAATCTTCTTCCATTATTATCTCATTAAACAGCAATGTGTACCTGTCCTATGTCCCGCTGATACTAAAGGGACAGATCCAAAGACTGTGTGAATAATATTTGAAATGTCAGTCAAGATATTCTTTACTGATCCTCCCACTCTCTTTAAGTAGTTCTCCCTTGAGCACATTGTAAGGCTTTTCATTTGCTTCGTTGACGTATACAGGGTATGACAGACCTCAGATGGGAATTCCAGCCTTAGGGATGGTGTCTTAGAGAAAAGTATGAATGTTGAATTAGTTGAGGGAAAAGAATCACAAATTACCAGCAATTTCACAAAGGATTTATTTTTCCACTTCACATAAAAATGAACATGGCAGAAAGACCTAAGGTCATACAGCTTTACTTTAAATGTTATCTGTCTGTAATTGGAAGCAACATTTGGAAATGACGGCAAAAAATAGTTGTCTTTATCAACTATAAAGAGATCTTTAAAAATAAATTCAACAAAACTATTCTGCAAGGTAATACAGAATCTTATTTGAAGTGTAGAATGGTAGTCAGAAATGTTTATTTAAAAATTAATATTTACCAAATGTTTTAACAATGATGATTATTTAATAAAAACCTAGCTGGCCATGAGTATATATGGGCAAGACAAGAACAGGTGGATTGCTTAAATTCAGAGAGAAAGTGAATGAGGGCAGAATACAATTCCAAAGCATGGACTTCTGGCTTTACCTAACAGAGGTGCACTTGGATGCTGGTGAGAAACCTACTTGGTGAAATTGGGGATTTAATTACTGCAGGCAGATAATTATTTGTGCAATTAGCGTCCTTATGAGATGATAGTGAGGTGTTTGAAAGTTGTTTATAACTTTGCCCCAAATTTAAAATGCGCAGCAAGGTTTCCCAGGACTCTGGAAACTAGCTGGGGAAATATATCATTGGAATGTACAGTTGAGATGCGTCTACAGATCTAAAGGCAAAATTCAGCGTTTACCTATTCAGTGTTAACCTGTAAGATTCACTGAAATGTTCTTCACCTGATGAAGCAGCAATGCTCTAAAAGCTCGTGCTGCCAAATAAACCTGTTGGACTTTAACCTGGTGTTGTGAGACTACTTACTGTGCCCACCCCAGTCCAATGCTGACAACTCCACATCATTCTCCAAAATGACTGTACTGTGCTGTATACTGGACATTGGGAGAGGTCTGGGAGGTCAATGATTGGTTGGGGGTGGGTGGTGGAATGGGGGGGATTTGCACTGCCAAAGATGGGGGGGGAGTTGCTGTGCTGGCCAGTGATTGAGCTGGCCAGCAACCGGGAGGCCAGCAGGGTGGGGTCACTGCTTATGTATGGATCTCAGCGCTGACAGATTGGCAGTGACCCATTCAGCACTATGTTGCCAGCCTTATAGTGGGAATAGGCTCTGCCCTCACATTTTCAACGTGAATCTCACTAGGGCACTCTATAGTGCTCAGAGTGTGGGAGATTCACTGTGAAAATCCAGCTAAAAAAACACGTGTGTTTCCCATTTTTACGTGAATTCGGCACTTAGAATATCTTTGTGAGAATCCCGGTCTACATATTTAAGATATGGCAATTTATCACTATTCTGAAAAGAGTAGAAAATATAAGGGGGTGAGGTTGGACTTTAGCAATGGTGCTTATTATTATTATTATTATTATTTTTATGTTCTTATGTTCTTATGCAAGATAGATAATAAAGAATCAACAACCCATCTTACAATGCACTTGATGTCTTTCGAAAGAAAATCTGGTAAGATGTAAAAAGGGTTACCTAATGTTGCCTATTTTGTGCTACTGTTCAGGGCCAATTTCATCCTCTAAGTGTACTACTCTTCTGCCTGCACAGGGTGTACAAATATAGCCCATGACTAAACAAAATAAATATGTCAAAGACAGGAATTAAATAAAGCAGCAAACATCCCATTAGCCATTAAGGAAATTAGAAGTTATCGGTGGGGGATGGTTCCTGCATATTTTGCCATCTGTTACTTTAGACATGTGGCTTCAGCAGCAGAGTTTATTTGATTGGAAATGTCTCATAAGTATTTTCAAAGCAGGCCAAAGACTAAAGAGGCAAAGCAGGTTCAGATGAAAATCCAAGATAGAAACAAAACTGCGAGAAATGCACTGCAAATTGAGCAACATCTAAAAATCAAACCAAAAGGGGACAGTTTTAAAACTACCTGAGTGATAGAGGCAGGCATTTTAAATTATCCAACTTACTTACCCTGTCCTCAAAAGGTGGGATTCCTGGTAATTGTAACTTTTACAGACCTGTCCTCTGAAAGCTAGGAGCATCTCACTTTAAATCTAGAGACCAGGTCCAACGGTGCCCTGAACATAATTTTACCGCAGGCCTGACTGACGAAGCTGCTGTGGCTTTCTCGCTAGGCTGAAGTAAATCAACACCCTTTGTGAAGCTGAACAGCCATAACCAGGTATGTTTTTTCCTAGTGAGCCAAGGAAGAAACAGCCCTTCTCCAGGCCCACAATGGCAGAACTTTCCTGCCCCCGAGTTCCTGCTTCAGCCTTGTGAGGAACTCTTGAAAGCTCTTACTGTCCAGAGTTTGGATTCCTCTTCCAGCCTGGAATAGGTTAACATAGAACATAGAACACTACAGCACGAACAGGCCCTTCGGCCCATGAGTTGCGCCGAACACATCAACACCTACCAATCTATAGACCTATCTATAACCCCCAATCCCATTAAACCCCATATACTCATCCAGAAGTCTTTTAAAAGACCCCAGCGAGTTCGCCTCCACCACCACTGACGGCAGCCGATTCCATTCACTCACCACCCTCTGAGTGAAAAACTTACCCCTAACATCACTTCTGTACTTTCCTCCCCGCACCTTAAATCTGTGTCCTCTCGTAGCGACCATTTCAACCTGGGGAAATAGCCTCTGAGAATCCACCCTATCTATTCCTCTCAACATTTTATAAACTTCTATCAGGTCGCCTCTCAACCTTCGTCTCTCCAGGGAAAAGAGTCCCAGCTCCCTCAACCTAACTTCATAAGGCATGCCTCCCAGTCCAGGCAACATCCTTTTAAATCTCCTCTGTACCCTTTCAATAGCTTCTACGTCTTTCCTATAGTGAGGCGACCAGAACTGCGCACAGTACTCCAAATGAGGCCTGACAAGGGTCTTATAAAGGTTGGTAATGAGTAAGCCACAAGAATTATTAAATAAAATGATCTTGACTTGATTAAGGTAGTAAGGAGTGTGTTACAAGGAAGACTGTTAATTCTTTACTTGAGAGGATTAACCAGAAGTATTGGGTTCCCAAGCCCTGACAACCAGCATTTGTAACAAACATTACTTTATTCACTAGCTGAGCAGCTACTCCATACCTGACAACTGAACATTAACGTGGTAGCCTCATAGAGTGCCCAATTATGTACACTGCCTGCAGTCTGGTGTAAACTCCCATGCTTCCCACAAGTGATACTTTTTGTAGCCATGACATCACCTGACTACTTAGTCTACATTGTCCCTGTTTAAGCTGGGACAAATGGTAGTATTATGATGGAGCACAATGCACAAATAGAAGCTGTGTACAAACCGTTTTATACGTTACAAACTCAGTTAGCCTTCCTACTCAACAAGATGGTCCCTGAATGGAAAACTGGCTCAGTCAAAAGACCATGCTTCTATTTTTTTAAGAAAACATGGAGGAATAGTCACAGAGCTGTCAATTACCTTTCAACAACAACAACAACAAAATTAAACATGAGAAGTTTGATTATAATACAATACTCCTTCACTGCCACACATCTTCACAAATATATACAGATTTTAAGGGTAATACGTCGTGATTTAAAGGGTAACACTTCGTGTTTTTGTGTAAGCTTTAAATCACTAAGTTAAATTCACTTAGATCTGTATCTTATTTCTAATAATCACCAATACAAATTTAGATTACTTACACTCATCTCTTTCCTGACACACAGAAGTTGAACAGGCTAATAATACATAACTATTTATATACAGTGTGACATGATTAAGCTGTTTCAGGCGGTGCATAGCCCATCACAGCTCCTTGTCTCTCTTTCCTTTTTGTTGTGTAAAGATGAGGTTCAAATGTCAGTTGTAGACTAGGTGGTAACATAGTCCTGGAACCTTGTGTTCAGCTTGATTACATGCCCTGAGTGCGTGGCTATGGCAGCTCATTATGTTGTAGGTTTTCTCAGGTTGGTGTCCTTGGTGTGAAAGACCTGGGCATTCCATCAGTGGACCCAGTGAGTGCAGAGCTGGCTGTACAGGCCTCTGGAAGAGTGTGCACGCCCACTGCTGTCAAGGGCCTGTGTTGTAGGTTAGATGACTGGATTGCTGTGTTCCTTGTTGGTGCTGGTTCTGATACCTGTAGGAAGTGATGGCAGTTGTGTACATAATTGGGCACTCTATGAAGCTACCACGTTAATGTTCAGTTGTCAGGTACGGCTGTGTACCATCACCAACTTGCCATGGCCATGGGTGGTCTGTATACTGAGTGTTTGCTCATGTGTTGAAGGGCCAGCTCCATTTTGATCATTTCTGTTTCTCAATTGGTGTTGCATGATTGGTGTTGCATGAATCATATTGGCTAAAAGTTTGCAACAGAGCCTTGGCAGTAGGAATTGTGGTCTTGTTGTACCTGGAAAAGAGTCACTGTACTGACAAAGGTAGGTCTTTCACAGCAAATTTTGCAGGCTGAGGAGGGCAGCAGAGCACAACTGCCCATTTGAGCCTGTTAAAGGCCACTGTGTGATGCTCATGCCAACCTGTAGTTCTGTTCTGAGGGTGATGGTCACCGCGGTTGGGGCAGGATGTGTTCTGTACCATATAAGCCTTTGTTTCCTGCCTAAAATCCCTGCTGCTTTTTCCTGAATGTTCATTTAACATGCAGATGCAGCAGCTATTTAAGGATAAGATGACTATGGACCCTACAGAATATTCCATCCCTGGCTAAATTATAAGTGTACTCAATGTACATTTCTTTGTTAAGGTCTTCAATGTTACCATATAAGATTGTATTGATTCATCTGCTCTTTGGTTTACTGAATTAAATGTATGCCTTTTGAATGTTACATTTTTTTATCAGAAGTCAAATATTCTCAAGCTTTTTTAGAATAACTTCAGGATCCTTTTTCTTCTCTTTTCGTGAAACAAGACTCAAGCTTCTCAACAACCTCAGGGCTGGCTAAATTTAATGAAGCATAAGCTTGTACCTTTTTTGATTTATCAGACAATGCAGCACTGCTGCAAATCCTTCTCAAACTTTTCCCAACTGTCTGCAATGTTTTCATCAAAGACGAACGAGTTGATGAGGTGAAGCCCATCCTGCCAACACCTGACACTGTGTAGAAGTAGTAGGTTTTCGAAACACTGACAACTAGAAATGGTAACAAGCAATACTTTATTCACTAGCTGAGCAGTTATTCTACATGTGAATTCTGCCTCTGCTCTGGGGAGAACTCCTGCTCTTGCTACATGCGACCCTTATTGCAGCCACGTCATCACGTGACCACTCAGTCTACAAAATCAGAAGAGCAACCTACAAAGGAAGTGGATCAAATGTCTTAAACAGTTGTATAGGGAAGCAGGCAGTCAGTTTATTAGTTCTGGTTTATAAGTTCCTTTGTAAAAACTTAGGTGACAAACACCTCTTGAATAGAATATTTATTGCTGTTGGATTGAGTCATATTTCTCTAGCAGATCTTCTGTGTTAATATGTTCCTCATACAATACAAATTTACTGAATAAATGAAAGGAGCAGTTAAAACTATTAATCTCTCTCTGTACCCTCTACCCTTGTGTCGTACATAAAAGGAAGGCTGATTTTGCATTTTTTTTAAAAAGCAGCTGAATTTCAATGATAAATTACGCCCTGCTCTTTTTGCCTTGTGCTTCGACCTACATTAATCATACACAAGTATATTTAAAATCAAGCCAAAGGTTCAGCAGGAAGTGTTTCTAGAAATAAATAACTTGTCTGACAGCAAGGAGCCCGAGCACTTTACCCACACTGACTGCTTGACATCAGTAATATCGGCAGATTTTCACTAGGTAAGCATTACAGATGACAATTGGAGATTAGCATTCCCAATATGTGTTTTAGTTGGAAGAATGCATGCATGTACATGCGCAGAGGCCCCTTAAACTGCTAAAATAATTAGCAAGCACAAAAGACAATAATTACCTTTAACTACTTGATACAGAATTCCATGAGAGAAAATGGGCTCTGCTGCACTGTGTTTGACATGACACAGGCTCCTAATGCTTGAAAATGATACTAGAACAATTATTAATATTTACATAGCAGCTTCAAGTAGCGCAGTGGGCTGGAAGAATCACCCCCATGGCCAAAAGCTCACCTCACGGTCAAATATGATAGCAAGATTATGAACAATCTAGTTCCTCTAAAGTATATTGCTATAGAGAGGAATGGAGTTAATATAGGGACTGAAAAAAGTAGGTTCAGTTAACCCAATATTTAATTAGAAGAAATTTCTGCTCATCCAGTACTGGAGTCAGATAAACAGTCTGATCATTTGGCAGGAGTTGAGAGAGGTTGTTATAATGGGTGTCATCACTATACATGACGTGGTATTGTGAGATTCTTACATATCAGAATATGCATGAGAGAGTGCAAAATTTTCTGTGACCTTACACCAAAATGTTCTCACACTTTGGAGAAGGAAGAGAGATTGGAAATCGGGCAGTAGTTTGCAAGGTTTTTGGGATCAAACACTGATTTTTAGAATGTGCCGATATGATCTTCCAACAAGAATTAACTGGACACCACCTTGGCAAGGGAATGTGCACATGTACTAAATGATGACTGGCAGTATGCAGAGTGGACAATATATGATGTCAATCAATGCGCTTAACTGACATCAGCGCTGTTATTATAGAATGACATGTTCCAGGCTATGCCCTGTCTTAACTTGGCAAATTAAACATGTTGTTAAAGGATATGACGGAAAGCCACCCACCACCACCAATATCCCTGCCGTGCCCTTTTCCTCCACACTAATTAGAGGGATACTGCACTACTTTGGTCTTAGTTGCTGGACTCAGTTTTGCTTTTGATCCAATTGTACACACTTTTGAAGTTATCCCATACTCCTTTGTTCATTTAGAAGGTTGCACTCAAATGTTCAAGCTTTCAGACATTTATTATTGGGTCAATAAAGAGAAGCCACACCCAGCAGTACAAGCTGCTAGAAGTAGGAGAAGAGCAAGACACTGGCAAAAGAATTAAAGTGGAGTTGAGGAGAAATGATGAGGATCTGGAACTTTGTCTGAAAACAAGGTAAATGTCGAAAACATTGTTGCATTTGGAAAGCACTCAAAGTGCTGTAATCTACAAAGCTACAGAGGTTGTAAACTGAAATTAGACTGGATCACTTTTTTTCAGTCAGGATCAATAGAATTAGCCAACAGGTCTCCTTCATTGCCATACATTTCTAGGACTTTTCTGTGATTCTATTAAGTGCTCTCGCAGCAAGCAATATTTGTTGAGCATCTTAAGAGACCATTCCTCTTATCTTATTTTGGCAAGGATTGATGTGGGAGATGTATTTCCTTTATTAAATGAGTCAACATGACAATAAATATGCCAAAAGCAACAGCCAGAACTGCAATCTCAGAAGGACCACATTGTCTCTGTCTGTCAAAGTGATCACGGCTCCTAACCTTTATATATCTAGTTCCGAGTTACATCTCATCTCCTCTTGCCAGAGACAAGCTGGGAGAGCAAGCCTGAGGTTTTGCTCGATTTGCAGGCATTTCCATTGTGCCAGTTGCCATTAAATTTGCATACAATTCTTTCTTTTTATCCATTCTAGGGATTTGGGCATTGCTGGCTTGGCTAGCATACATTTCCCATCCCGAATTATCCCCTACATACATCTCACCTGAACTTGGCCCTTTTACTAAATTGAAAGAGATTTCACTCCCTCAATGTGCAACTGGTGTGTGACCACGGGCAAAGGAACTTGCAAGTAAATGCCCATTATGTTGGCAGTAGTCATGATTCTGCAGCATTCCTCTGGCCCATCCGTATATGACACAGCATGGCAAGTCAAAGGTGGGCTACCAGGCGACAAGGGTTACCTAACAGTGAAATGGCACGTGACTCCAGTCAGAAACTCGTAAACCACTGCACGTCAGATTACAACGAGAGCCACGCTGGCACAAGGAACAACACAGAGCTACAGCATCAGCATCCTAAAACAATGCTTTCACTACTTGCACTGTTCCAGAGGGGATATGCAGTATTCAACTGAGTTAATATCAAGGTTTGTTCTGATATGTCGTACGCTGCAAAGCCTGGCTATTATGAGGGAACAGCCAACACCCATCAGGTGAGACGTTAAAGAACAGGAACACAGTGGCACAGTGGTTAGCACTGCTGCTTCACTGCACCAGAAACACAGGTTCAATTCAGGCCTTGGATGATTGTTTGTGTGGAATTCACACATTCTCCCTGTGTCTGTGTGGGTTTCCTCCGGATGTTCCAGTTTTCTCCTACAGTGCAAAGATGTGTGGGTTAGGTTGATTAGTTATGCTAAATTGCCACTTAGTATAAAGGGGATTGGGAAGCTAAATACAAAAGTTACAGGGATAGGTCTGGATGGGATTGTTGTCAGTGCAAACTCGATGGGCCAAATGGCCTCCTTTTGCACTGTGGGGATTCTATGATTCTATAGGAGGAAGAGACAATCAAGGAGGGGGAAGTGCAACAGAAAATGGAGGAACAGGAAAAGAGGCTACAATGTAAAGAGTCCCTTCCTTTTTAGGAGTTAGGTGATGAAATAATTAATGAGTAATTTTCATAATTTTATTCCCATTCACCAACACTTTAATGTTTTATCCCTTTCCTCAGTCTGACCATCGCAACATAAAAAAACTCTGGCAGAAAAAGTACATTTGAATCATAACAAAATCAACAAACCACTCACGTTTATTCACTTAGTACTTGTCTTTTGTGTGCCCTTGTCTCTCCTCATGTTCCTATAAAGTTGCCATTGTTCCAGATGACCATAGGCTGCTTTCCCATTTGGAGGGGAGAGCTGACTGATGGTGATTTAACCTGAAGATCACCACACATTAGGTGACGAGCAAGGTGGATTAACTTCAGCTGGTGTAGGAATTGACCCCCCGTTGTTGGCGTCACGCTGCATTGCAAACCAGCCATCCAGCCAAATAAGCTAACCAACTCCCCTCATGCTCCTGAATCAAACGATCCCCATTTTTTAAATTCTTTCACAAGATGTGAGCATAATTGTCCATGTTTAATTGTTCATTACTAAAATGCAAATTGACCTGCAACTTCTAGCAAGGGAGAGATTCTTAGCAAGTTGCAAATCAGCAGTTGCTGGCTGATTTGTGCCTCTCTGCCATTAGCTTTCGGAAAAGGTCATCTTGTTCTTAACCTCCTCATGATTTTCATAAAGATACTGTATGTGCATGAATTTCCCATTAAACTCACTGCAGGAAGTTAAGTCTAATAATTATCAGTAAGCATGATTTTAAAAATGTGATAATAGTTAATGATTGCCAATAAACCTCTCTTGCTCAGGAAATGAACAATTATAAGAGTAGAGTGTCAGCCTTTCAGGTTATGATTTTCTAATGTAATTCAAAAATGTCCAAATTTCAAACTTTCCTTTTTGGTCTCATTTTTTCTCCATCTACTCCCAATCTTTCTGCATCTATTTTTAGTTTCCTGTACCTGTTCTGATATTGAATTCACTCACCCTAATTTAACCTCCTTCTCCGCACTTTTTCTGTTTCTTTCTCAATCCTTTAATTTCATTTAGTTAAGTAGTTTGTCTTATGATTCTGCAATACAAGATGACACCAAGTTTGGGGGAACGGCAAATTGTGTGGAGGGTGTGGAGAGTCTGCAGAAGGATCTAGATAGGCTGGGCGAATGGGCCAGGAAATGGCAAATGGAATTTAATGTTGGCAAGTGTGAGGTGGTCCACTTTGGTAGGAAGAATGGTAGGAAGGACTATTACTTACGGGGCGAAAAACTGCAGCAGGCGACGGTGCAGAGGGACCTCGGGGTCCTTGTGCATGAGTCGCAAAAACCCAGCTTGCAGGTGCAGCAGGTGGTCAGGAAGGCAAATGGGATGCTGGCCTTCATAGCGAAGGGGATTGAATATAAAAGTAGGGAGGTCTTGCTGCAGCTGTATAGGGCATTGGTGAGGCCGCAACTGGAGTACTGTGTGCGTTTTTGGGCGCTGCACCTGCGCAAAGATATTTTGGCCTTGGAGGGAGTGCAGAGGAGGTTTACTAGGCTGATACCGGAGTTGAGGGGGTTGAGCTATGAGGAGAGGCTGAATAAACTGGGCTTGTACTCGTTAGAGTTTAGAAGAATGAGAGGAGATCTCATTGAGACGTATAAGATGATGAATGGGATGGATAGGATAGAGGTGGAAAGACTCTTCCTGCTCAAAAAAGACAATAGGACTAGGGGGCACAGCCTCAAGATAAAAGGGGGGCGGTTTAGAACGGAGTTGAGGAGGAACTTCTTCACTCAAAGGGTGGTGAATCTCTGGAATTCTCTGCCCGTTGAAGTGGTGGAGGCTGCCTCGCTAAATATTTTTAAGACGCGGGTTGATGGGTTTTTGATAAGAGAGGGGATTAAGGGTTATGGGGAGAGGGCGGGAAAGTGGAACTGAGCCACGACAGATCAGCCATGATCTTATTGAATGGCGGGGCAGGCTCGAGGGGCTGGATGGCCTACTCCTGCTCCTATTTCTTATGTTCTTATGTTCTAATACCCCAGCCACCCTGCTTGTGTACATTTATCAGTTCATACTTCCTGCAACTTTGTGAACAAAATGTGTTCCAACCTAAAGATGTAATAGCAAGTCAAGTGTTCAAGGCAGATCTGAGGAGATTGAGGAATGTAGATGTAGAAGGAGATTTACTTAAAGTGTATTTTTGCCATTCAGCCTTCAAAGACCTGAATGTATTTTAGGCAGATTCCCACAGAGTCAGATTAATGGCCGATTCTTGGCTATCTCAGGAAAAGCTAAGACATTCACTATGGGCACATGTTCTTGTGCTTCTTCAGGAAGGTGTCAACCTGCTCTTTCACAGCTTGTTATTGCTTGCCATGTTTTGTTGATGTGTCCTCATGGGTGAAGGTTGGAGGCTTGGAATTTAATAGTATCTTCAGAGATGGTAACATCATACAATTGTGACTCTTAAGTCGTGTGGCCCACATCATCTTCTTCATCATTATCATTATCCATCAGCTGCTGCTTTGGTGCATTTGTAGGACAGGATGGTAGGACTTAGAAATGGGTGACCATCTTCACATGGAATTAGAGACAGAGGATAGGATCTTCCAGCCCCTCCTGCCAGCGCGATCCAGTCTCGCCAAACTCAATCCTCATCATGCAAAACACTGTAGACACTCTGGTAACCACTCTGGCTACAATACTGTGGCTACAAGATCAGGTCAGAGGCTAGGAATCCAGCAGTGAGTAATTCACCTCCTGAATACCCAAAGTCTGTCCACCATTTACAAGGCACACGTCAAGAGTATAGTGGAATATATATATAATATATAATATTTATATATATTAATATATAATATAATTATATATATTTTAATATATCCACTTGCCTGGATGAGTATTTTTCCAATAACAGTCAGGAAGCTCAACACCATCCAGGACAAAGCAGCTCACGTGATCGCTACACCTTCCATAAACATTCAATCCCTCTACCACCAACAAATAATGGCAGTTGATTGCACCATCTGCCACAACCACCACAATCTAGAAGGACCTTTGGATTACCACAAGATGTTCAATAATATGCGCAATAAAAAGGTTACTGCATGTCCCAAAAGTTCAGGGTGTTGGGGCTAATATATGAGCATGGATATAGAACTGGCTGATTAACAGGAAAGAGAGTCAGCATAAAAGGATCAGTTTCAGTTTGGTAAGCTGGGAGTGAAACTGACACAGTGCTGAAGGCTCAACTATTCATCATTGACTTGGAAGGACCAAATGTATTCCAGTCAAATTTGTTGATTACATAAAGATAGGTGAGAAAGCAAGTTGGGAGGAGGTCACAAAGGGTGGAATTTAATCCAGGCAACAGAGGTCTCACTTGTTGGTGAGAGAGCTAGCAAGAACCCCATGTCACTTCCATCAGAGAACTCCCACCCATATTAAGAGCTCAGCTTCCTCAGAATTTAGGAGTCTGGGAGCAGAAATTTCCTGTTCTTGCTTTTGTTGGACAAATACAAAACATTTAATGCATCTGCAGAGGTCTATGAAACAGGAGCTTTATAGAAACACATCTTACTGTTCTGACTTGCATCTTTCATGGGGCTATTAGAAAGACCATATCACGTGGTGTTGCATCATTTTCTGTGATAATGTACATTGTATATGATTAGCATATGGAACAATTAAAATCTTGATCCTGAGAGCTCCCAGCCAATCACAGGCTGGAAACACTCCATTGCCCAGCAGTGCCACGAGGAACAGTAGCTGCTGACAACGCACCCACTGGAAACTAGGATCACAGCTGAATGGGAGTGGGATGGGATTGCAGAGAATGACAGGTATGGGGAGTAGGGTTGGGTGAAAAGGTTTAGCTCTTCGCAGGCTATCCCCAACCTTCCTAATGCTTGGTCCCTCAATCAGAGACTGAGTGCCTTTAAATGAGTAAGCCACTTCCTCCTCACTCTCCCCAGCACCAGGGACCCACAACTTTTCAGCCATCTCATTTGACATCTCCCCCAACCAATGTTAGTTAAGTACTCAATTAGTATCCTGGTAGGAAGGCCATCCATGAGCCTTTCCACACCGACTTAATCAAGCTGAGGCAGGCAGAAGATTAGATCTCCATACCACACCCTCTCACCTGATTAACTTTACCCACCCCCCTGATCTCTAAACTCACCACCGAGTGGGCATTAAATTCTACCTATGCGTCTGCAAAAGGAGATAGATAGGTTAATTGTGTGGATACAAGCAGATGGAGTACAGTGTGCAATTGTTCATCTTGGCAGGAGGAAGAGAAAGGTAGAATATTATCTAAAAGGTGAGAGACCATAGGATGCTGTGGTAAGAGTAACCTCTGTGTCCTTGCACGTGAGGTAATAACAGTCAGCATGGAGATTCAGCAAGTAATTAGAAAGACAAATGGAATGTTGGCCTTTATTCCAAGAGGAGTGCAGAATAAATGTAAGGAGAATTTAATGAGGCCATATACAGAGTACTGTGTACAGTTTTGGTCTCCTGATTTAAAGAGTGATATATTCAATTGGATGCAGTTCAGAGATGGTTCAATCAGTTCAGCCCTGGAATGAAGAGGATACCTTATGTGAAAAGATTGAGCAGTTGAGCTTTTATTTATTGGAGTTTAGAAGAATGAGAGGTGATATTATTGAAACATATTAAGATTCTGAGGAGGCTTGACAGTGTCGACGTTGAAAGGATATTTTCCGAAATGGGGACATTTAGAAACTTTCAGAATAAGAGTTTTACAAAGTGATGACGAAGAATTTTGACTCCCAGAGGATCAGTTAGCATTTGAGTTCTTCACCTTAGTAGCTGCTTCAATGAGGAGTGCTAGGAATGGGGTGCAACACGGAACTAGACACACGCTTAACAGCAGAAGCAACATCCCAAAGGTTGAGCTAAGCAATCACACAAGAAATGGAAAAGATCAAGGGTCTGCAGTTCTGACAAAGCAAGTCATGATTTGATTTGATTTATTATGTCACATATATTAGTATATAGTGAAAAGCATTGTTTCTTGTGTGCTATACGGACAAAGCATACCGTTCATAGAGAAGGAAAGGAGAGAGTGCAGAATGTAGGGTGTGGAGAAAGATCGGCTTAATGTGAGGGAGGTCCATTCAAAAGTCTGATGGCAGCAGGGAAGAAACTGTTCTTGAGTTGGTTAATACTTAACCTCAGACTTTTGTATCTTTTTCCCATCAGGAGAAGGTGGAAGAGAGCATGTCCGGTCCTTAATTATGCTGGCTGCTTTGCTGAGGCAGCGGGAAGTGTGGACAGGGTCAACGGATGGGAAGCTGGTTTGTGTGATGGATTGGGCTATATTCACACCCTTCTGTAGTTTCTTGTGGTCTTGGGTGGAACAGGAGCCATACCAAGCTGTGATACAACCAGAAAGAACGCTTTCTTTTGTGCATCTGATAAAGTTGGTGAAAGTCATAGCTGACATGCTAAATTTCCTTAGTCTTCTGAGAAAGTAGAGATGTTACTGGGTTTTCTTAACTATAGTGTCGGTATTGGGAGACCAGGTCAGGTTGCTGGTGATCTGGACACTTAAAATCCTGAAGCGCTTGACCGTTTCTATTTCATCCCTGTTGATGTAGACAGGGGCATGTTCTCCATTACACTTTCTGAAGTTGATGATAATCTTCTCTGTTTTCTTGATATTGAGAGAAAGATTATTGCTGCCACAGCAGTTCACCAGATTCTCTATCTCATTCCTGTACTCTGCTTCATCATTGTTTGAGATCCAACCCACTACAGTCGTGACTGATAGTGAAAACTTTATCAATAAACCGAAAGAAAAATTTCCGAAAACATCCCCATCCTCAATGATAAGGGAACAAACTGCATCAGTACAAAATACATTTGCAATGACCTTGAGGGCTATTGACAGGATGTATGTGAACAGGATGTTTCTTCTTGTGGATGTGGATGTGAACTAGAAATCACCACTAAAAAAATAAGGTCCACCCTTTTAAGACATAGAGGTGGAGAAATCTTTTCTCTCAGAAGGTCATGAGTCTCTGAAACTCTCTTCTTCAAAAGATGATGGAAACAGAGCTTTTGAATATTTTAAGTCAGAGCTAGATAGATTCTTAATAAGTAGTCATCGGGGCAGGCAGGAATGTGGAGTTGAGGTTTCAATCAAATCATCTGGAGCAGGCTCGAGGAGCCGAGTAGCCAACTACTGCTCCTAATTCATACATTTGTATGTTTCCCATAATACAAATGTTGCAAATGTTTTAGCCTTGTATTTTGCGTTGATGCAGTTTGCTCCCTCATCATTGAGGATGGGGATGTTTTTCAATTTGTTGATAAATTATACAGTAGGTAGGTGGGCACTGAAATCTGTACCCCTTCCACCATTTAAGTAATAAAACATTAATAAGAGATTGATCTTACTAAATACCCAATTGACCTGAATATTACACTGCATACACCACAATTATGTTGGCATGGCAGGCAAAAGAGACTGGGGGTTCTGTTTTTTCTCTCCAGTTAGTGGAGTGTCCTTGTGCATCAGGGGACCTCCCCTTGAAATGATACCCCACAACCCCTCCCCCCACCCCTGTGCCTCCCCACTTGGTCTCCGAAACCTGTGCCCCACCATTCTCCCATCACCATCTCCCTCAGACTTCCAATCCTTCCCTGCCCAACCAGGTTGCAATTAATTGAGGCTAGGTCCCTTAGGATCCATTGCTCTCTCTCCTTCAGGGGCCTACTTTCAGCAGCTCCAGCCACTGCTCTGCTAGGATTGCCAGAGCTTCCAGCCAATCAGACTAGCCAGCTGTTCTCAAGGGTAGCCCTTACTCCCACTGAGTGGTGCAAGTCTTACTTTCTGCTTGCCTAAGCTACCTATTCTATGTTGTTGATTGTTCTTGATCAACTCTAGTAATGGTGGGTGGTGGAGGTCAGAGGGGGAGGGTGTGGCAGTAATGCAGCGTCCAGTAAAATCCATCCTGTATGTAATCTTAAGAGGATGCAGTTGAAGCTGAGTTCCTGCTCCTAAACATTGCTTTAAAAAAGACTATTTTCGTTTTTGAAATTCTAAGACCTTTATTTTCAAAATATGTTATTCTTTCTGCAATGTTTCCTTTTCTCTTCATCCCATGCACCAACAACAACCAGTCCATCCTCAGCCTTCCAGCCTTCATCTAGGTGTTGTGTTAATACTGTTGTTGATTCATCTGCCACTGGTCTCCCCCAACAATGGGGCTGAGATTGGAATTCACATGTGTGCATTTTGCAAGCATAATCCCATCACTGAATAACACACTGTGTTGATATTTCACAATGCCATACCACAATGCTCACCTTCAAACCTCCATTGTTAACACGATGCCTGGTTATGCACACGTTCAAGCATTTTGATATTTCTGCATTACCCTTTGACAATTTTATTTCATAAGCCTTCAAGTGCAAGAAGTGGTCTATATCCTTTTGTGTCCTTTTGACAACTGATTTGTCTTGAAAGATCCTCAGCTTATACAATATATTCACAAGCCTAAGTGCTAGTTTGATAACACAGGATGCCAACTTGCTTTATTTCACACATGTGCAGTTTTCTGTAAGATGCCTCTATTCATTCCATGGATCATTAGAGATTCCTACAGAGCACTTCTCAGGTTTGGGGACTATGGGGAGGAAGCTGTACAACAAGTGCAGTCATGCAGGACAGCCTTTCAGCACTATCCCCAAGCACTGACAAGCTTCATTGTACTGTCTTCATTTCTACATGGGATGACAGAGACTCAATACTCCATTCCCATGGCATTTCTGCAAGATATCAGTATCAGTAGGCAAAATACGCACCGTGTGCTGTTGACTGTTGGGTGCACAAATTTTATCATCTCAGGTTTGATGTCATGAAAATGGAAGAGCTGGCTACTGTACTGAGTAGAATAGGTTTTGCATTAATTGTTTTCCACATTGACCTGACAGTTTTATTACTGGTCAGAATGATAATTAAAGATTTTTCAAAAATCAATTCTAAGTAGTTATTGGAAAGTACTGGTGTGTGAAACTATTCCCACCAAAGCTTTATAAATAATACATTTTATCTCACTTAAATACATCTCAAATTGTATAAAATTTAATGTCCAGTTTTTAAATGTGTGTAGTGATGCAAATGTATGGGTTTCAATAACTTTTTTCTTTTAAGAATGTAGTTAATAATAAAAGGGTTGATGTGAACTTGGAGTAGAATTCTGTGCGTGTTAATTTGATGCCATGATAATTACAACCGAGGATTTATTGAAATCCATTTCCTGCCCAGTCTGGGTGAAATCAGGTTCAGAGTGATTGGCAATAGGAGATGACTGGGTGACCCTTTGCCAGCTGCTGCTTACAGGTCAGAAGTTTAGGAAGGCTTCACAAGATGGAAGCAGGGAATAAGCTGAAGAGAGGGGATACCAGCATTTTCCTCATGTGTCCTGCACTCCTGCTCATCCAAGCTCAAGGAAGGGAATGTTTACACTTGCTTCAGAGGGTCTCTTCAGAACAGCTGCTGACTCACTTCAACCAGGTTGTAAAACCATCCTGCTTAGGCCCTAGTTCAAATTTAGTCAACGTCAGTAACTCCAATCTTGGGTTCAGAGGTCTTGTATTAGAAATCTCAATTCTCTGGACCTTACATATACTATTAGGGGGCAGGGGTTGGGACAGGGGGTGGTGGGTGGGGAGGCAGCTGGTGGGGTAAGTTGACAAGGTAGGAAGCCTTGGGATGTGGGTTGAAAGCAGAAGTCTGCACAGAGTGACTGCTGCATTCTCACAATTTTTTTTATTCTTTTGTTTTGTCCGTGGGTGTCATTGGTAAGGCTAGCATTTATTGCCTATTACTAATTCTCTTTGAGAAGATGATGGTGAGTCACCTTCTTAAACTGCTACAACCTGTGAAGTGAAGGTACACCCACAGTGCTGTTGCAGGAGAGCAGGGGGGAGTTCTTGGGATTTGACCAAATGATAATGAAAGCACAGTGATTTTGTTATGATGGCCACAGGGGAATCATCAATAGATCTCTTTAAGGGCCTCATAGAATAAAGCTTTTCTATGAGGCAAGTGAAAGGAAGGAACAGCGTGGGTTTAGAACCAGCTGGCTTCACTCAGGCCAGCAGTTGGGAAGATCTTGGGGCTGACCTGTACACTGCAGCTACTGAGTGGCACTTTGAGCACATTGTAAATAAAGGGTGATGATGACAGAAGACTGGCCTCAGTAAGATTACTACATTGATGACGAGGAGTAAAGCAATTATTTTTTTCCCCTTCCAGACCATCTTTACTGTCTTGACAAATAATCCTCCAGAAAGAAAAATGCCTCCTTTTGATAAACTCGAAGCCTACACATGCAAGCATAAAAGATTGGGCCCAATACGCAGAGCGCACGCGTTACTTTTCTCAGACCAACAGTATTGAGGGGGGTGAGAAACAGGAAGTGGTCCTGTTGATGGCCTGGAGCGTCCTAACATTCAGTGTAATAAAAAACCCGGCATATAGGATTTCCCAGACTCGAAAACCTTTAATAAATTGGTGGACTTGGTTGAAGTCTATTAAAACCCTCCATAACACTCCAGCAATATCACTTTAACATATCAGGGTGAACCCCTGGGGAATCTGTCAACGAATTTCTGACCAGGTTACAGAAATCCGCAGAACACCGTGCATTCATGCCACCACTTAGTGAGATGTTGCGAGATAGAATTAACATTGTAGCAGTCCAAAATAATTAGTGGCAGAACCTAATTTGGATCCAAAGAAGGCTATTGAGATAGTTCTATCATTGGAGAATGCAGAGAAAGAAACTCAGGAACTACAGGGGGATGTCAATGTCCTCTGATTGGGGGAGGGGCCTCATGCAACATTCATCCCTCAACTGGGAACAATAGGATTGGGAAAATATCACAAAATATCTTACAGTAGTGGAGTCCAAGTTGCATCACCAGGCAGTCGATGAAATGCAGGGACAATATTCAGCTCCTAAACCTATATAACACAAAGGCTAGCCTGGCCACTGACACAGGGGAATCTCTGCAGACAAAGGGCCTATGTTGATCCCAGTGACTTACAGGCAGCAGTCAGCCTGACTTCCACTCATTACTCTACAGGAACATAGCCTTATCCAACCCAGCAGACTGAACTGTCTTAAAATCTTCAGGTTGGGCACGGTGGTACTGTACAAAGTCATCAATAAGTATCAATAAGTATCTCCAGGAAGGACTTGGAAAAATAGGGGGAGCCAAAGCTAAGATCCAAATCAGTCCCTGACACTAGAGTGAGACCAGTTCCATAATTCTTACTGGAAAAAGTAGAGTCAGAACCAGAACGCCTGGAAAATGCGGCCATAATACAATTCGCAATGTGGGCTGTACTTGTTGTTCCTGTTTTTAACTGGATACATCATCCAATTTTGTGGAGACTATAAGCTTAATGTCAATAGAGTTTCTAAACTTGACAGATACCCCATGCCCTGCATTAAAGCCGTTACACCAGGTTAACTCGGGGCCAAGCATTTTTGAAATTGAAACATGTGTGTTGAATTAGACAAGATTTCCCAAAGTTATGTGACAATATGCACAAAGGCCTATACGAGTACAACCACCTGTCCTTTGGGGTCTTGTCTGCATACACCATTTTTCAACAGGTCATCGAGAACATACTCCAAGGATTACCTCAGGTAACAGTATACCTGGACAATGTCTTGGTTACAGGAACTTAGGAATGCAAATGCCTAGCGAACCTGGAATTGGTCTTACAGCGATTCCTGGATTTTGGGACATGCCTGGAATGGGAAAAATATGTCATTCAAGTAAGTGCTGTGACCTATTTAGACTATTGGGTTGATGGCAAAACCCTTCATCCGGTGGAGGACAAGACGAGGACCATTAAGGAGGTGTCATCGTCAAGGAGCTCCATGCAATTGAAATCTTTCCTGGGGTTAGTGAATTATTATGGGAAGTTCTGAATTTGGCTTCTTTACGGGTTCCTTTGTATACCCCGCAACAGAAACAGTAAAGGTGGTCTTGGGGAAGGGGCTGGGGAAGGTGGGTGGGCGTGAGGGCACCACAGCTAGAGGCTTTCAACAGCATTAAACAAAAACTTTTGTGCTCTATTTTAAAGACCCATTTTTGACCCCACAAGGGACCTTATCATGACACGTGATGCCTTCCCTTATGGAGTTGGGGCAGTACTGACACATCGCTGGAAACATGGGATAGAGAAGTCTATTATGGGTGCATCTAGAACCCTCTCAGACACTGAGCAGAATTATTCCCAGATCAAGAAAGGAGACTTCAGCATTAATGAATTCCATTAATAGGTCTATGGTAGATGTTTTATCATAGTAACTGATCATAAACCAGTCATCAATACCACCCATTGCCTCTGCCCAGATGCAGCAATAGACCTTATTACTGGTGCCTTATGAATACCTCCTTGAGCATGGCCCCAGGATTCAGATAGCTAATACCGATACATTGAGTCATCTGCTATTGCCCTTAAGCCTGGCTTTGTTACAGCTGAGGAAGAGACCATGATGACTCTCAATTTTTTGGCCACTTTGCCAGTGTCTGCAAGGCAAATCAAGGCTTGGACCCCAAAAGACCCAAACCAGTCTCCATTTAAAAAATACAATATTACATTTATGATTCAGAGAACAGCCCTCAGTGGAACTGAAATACTAATGGGTGAAGAAAGGCAAGCTTAGTGTTGATAGTATCATCCTCTAGGGTTCCTGTGTAGTTATCTCCCATCCAGTGCAATATCTAATGCTTATGGATTATATCAGGGCCACCTTACGGGCCCAATTTTACCATCAAATTGTACACATTTTTGGGCACAAAAACTTGGTAAATTCAGGCACGAGGCGAGTAGCGTGATCGGCATGAGGTGAGTAGCACTAGCCACGCCCGCCTCCACGCTGGTTCCCCCTTTACCAAGGCCTGAAAATGGCCCTGTTTGGGTTGCATTTTCATGCATTTAAATTGACTTAATGGGCTTCGCACCCGATACCTGACCATCCCCCTTTATCACCACATTTGCCCATCCAGATTGAGCATGAAACACACATGCTCTACAAAAGTCCGATTTGGGCACTTCAGTTATTGAGCAGTTAAGTGCCAAGAGTCTGGTGGTTCTCCGTTTGAGATTGGGGGTTGGGGGGGTGGTGGTTATAGGGAAGGTGGGTCTGACAGCTCTCAGATTGAGATCGTGGGGGAGCGGGGTGGGGGCTCCGCTGCCGCTCTGCTTGTGATCAGTGAGGAGGAAGACGGGGTCTGCTGTCATTCTGCCTGAGATTGGTGAGGGGGAAGGATGGGTCTGCTGTCACTTTGCCTGTGATCAGGGAGGGAGAAGTGGAGGTCTACTGCCACTCTGCCGAGATTGGTGGGGGAGAAGGGAGAAGGGGCTCGCGATTGGTCTGGGTAGCAAGGTGTTGAGGGGGTAAGGGGGTCAGTAATTTTGTGGGGGTGGGGTAATGTCTGTGGGAGCCAAAGGAAGGCATTATCTGGTCTGGGAGCGATTTGGCAAAAGAGCCGCATTCTATCATTTCTTTTCTATGCATGCGCAGTTGGGAGCTCCAATCGGAGCTGCAGGGTTTTGGGCACGTTAAGCCCTATCCACAGGCTTCTGCAACACAATTTGGACTCGCTGATATTTTTTCAGGCAAAGTGCACATGAGAGCGCCGGAGAATGGGTCTAAAAATCAGATCTGAAACATTCCCAGTTTCAAGTCTACCCAGCACTTAGAATCAAAATAGTAAAATAGGGCCCTAAGATTTCAAAGATGAAAATTCTAGCCAGGAGCTACATCTGATGGTCCGGTCTTGATGCAGACATTACCAACTTGGCATGAATCATGCTAGGAGAATCAACTAACCCACCCTCAGCTACCCTACATCCATGGGAGTGCCGTAGGCCCTGGATGTGAATGCATGTGGATTTTATCAGGCCGTTTTTGGGTTCTGTGTTCTTAATTATGATTGACGCCATTCCAAATGTTTGGAGATACATTGCACGAACTCCACCACTTCCCGTGCTACCATTAAGAAACTACAACAAAGTTCCTGCACGCACGGTCACTGACAATGGCATTGCCTCTACAAGCACTGAGTTTCAGACCTCCGTGCTTTCCAATGGAATCAAACGCATTAGGACATCACCCTATCATCCATCTTTGGGGTAGCTGAACAAGCAGTGCAGACTTTCAAGCTCAGCATGAAGGAGCAACCATTGTGTCCATAGAGGCCAAACTAGCATGGTTTTTTTATTCAACTATAGTACTATCCCTTAACAATGACAGGAATTACTCCAGTGGAATTGTTAATGGATTGGAGGCTTTGGACAAGGTTAAATCCACTGTTCACAAATCTGGCGGGGAGGGTGGTGTCCCAACAAGAGAATCAGAAGAAGAACTATGATTCTGTAAAGACACAAAGAACCTTCAAACCCACAACCCAGTCCACATGAGGAACATTAGGGATGACTTCTGCTCAGTCTCCCAGTTCAGAACAGATAAAAAGGGACCTCTTGTAAAGCTCAAATGGGGGGGCAAAATTGTCAGGAAGCACCTGGATCATCTCGGGATCAGGGATCCCATGCCAGCGCAAGTCTTGTTTCCAGTCATGTGGCCGACCTCTACCGGCATCGAACCACGACTAGAAGTCAACTTTATGCACGCCCCTTTGGGTGATGAGGACACGGATTCTGGGATGGAAGTAGGAAAGACCGGTGCCCCAATTGAAGCAAGACCTGAGGAAGAACCAGAGATAGTGGCTTTACGAAGCTCCTTTCAGAAGCGAAGGTCTCCAATCCACTTCTCACCTCCAATCCAGTCCTACCTCCAAGCGACCCCAGGTTGATTGCTACGTGGCCTTCTCGTGGTGTGGGTGTTGGGGAAGGAACAGACTTTAGGGGGAGGAATGTTATGATGGCCCTGAGAGATTGTTAACAGATCCTGCCATGGGCCTCAAGCTTCCCTATTAAGCAAGTGGAGACTCACCCAAGAAGGAAGGAGCAATGGTGGGAGGTGGTGGGGGCAGTGGTTTAAAACCAAACGGCTCCATTCCGTCAAAATACTTTTGGGCCTGACCTGTACACTGTAGTCGCTGAACTGCACTTTTAGCATGTTGTAAATAAAGATGGTGACTGAAGACTGGCCTTGGTAAGTCATTAGATATCTTTTCCGGTTTGGATGATGTATGATTTGATGGAGTCCTAGAATAGGGTGATGTTGCAATTGGCTGGTTGGCCTTGACTTTCCAGATGAAAGAGGTCATGAGATTTGGAAGCTCTTCCGTGCAAGGCTTGGTGAGTTGCTGCAGTGCATTTTGTCTCTGGTGTACATTGCAGCCACACTACACTGACAGGGCAGGAATGCTGACTTAAGTAGGTACATGTATGCCCTGAATGGTGTCAAGCTTCTTGAGTGTTGTTGTTGATGGACTCATCCAGATCAGTGGAGAGTATTCATCACACTCCTGACTTATGCCTCAAGGACGTGGACAGGTTTCAGAAAGAAATGTGATGTTACTTGTCACAGAATTCTGTCTTCTTTGTATCTGGCTATTTGAGGTAAGTTCCTGGCGAATGGATGATAGAGATATTCGGCAACTATAGTTTAATGTCATGAGGAAGTTGTATTGTCTTACACAACCTGAGCATTGTGATATATTGCCCTCTCTGCTGCACCCTCTATTCTAAGTTGTAAATAAACTCAGTTCAATAATTGTTGCCTGCAGTTGAGCATGTGTTAGTCTTAATGCAATACACAATAAAGGTGGTTAGACACTTTCTTGTTGGAGATGATCATTGCCTGGCACTTGTGTTGCACAAATGTTACAAATATCTGTCCTTGGGACAATCCTGGCTGCTTGGCATTGGAAACAGACCAGCATCATTCACAGGAGACATTTGTGTCTCACTGATATAGCCTTTCTTTGGATATTTTCAGACACACTCTTACCAAGAAAAAATGTTAATGTCGTAATTTATTCCAGCAAATATCAATAATTTTGGCTACAAGTGGGAATGATCAAAATACCATCTGTTAATCTTGTTTCTGTTATAGTTTGCAGTCTTCAATAAATTTCTTCTGGTTTTTATTAGCTCTGCTTAGATTATAATGAAATCTACCTGAAGCACATAATGTATTTGACCGATCTTACTGCTTTTTAGTTCTGGTTAGTTTGAGCAAGTGCCTTTTACTAGACCCTTGTCAAAAAAAAGACCAGCATTAATGATTTGTATCCTGCTTGCTTTTGAGGAATCAATTGAAGGTAAACTCTTTTGAAAAACAGCTTTACAGGGCAATTTTCCTGACTACCCATTGGCAAGAGCATTCTCACCTGCCGTTAGTTCATATTAGACATTTGGCCATCATTTTCCGACTGCTTAAATAAATGCTTTTCCACTGCCAGTGCAAGGTTAGAAAATTGCCCTTTACATGCTTCCATTAGTTGAGTGAAAGACAGATTTATGCTTCTTGAATTGGTTGTCTTTGTTAACTATTTCTTTTCTGTTCTTACTTTTGGTGGGCCTCACTTCTGCTGCTGGTGGAGAAACAGAAAATCAGTGGTTAGCAATGTGATAAAAGACCATTGAAAGTATAGCAGAGGGACGGGGTCATTTGATATTGCAAAGCGGATGCTTTCAAATCAGCACCCTTGTTTACATTCCTCCAACATTAAATTTTCACTGGATCTGAAAGGGCTGCCAATTCCACTGATTTTACCCATTTTACACAATCAGACAAAGTTAACATTACTCCCACAAGATGAAGTGCAAAACCCAACCACAAGGCAGGAGTCAACATAATAACAAATATGCAAGGGAAATTCAGCAAAAGTCTTCATATCTAATTCTGCAGGTGTGGTGTTGCAGATGTCAAAACCACAGTGATGCCGTATCCTCATGGTAGATTTTCTGTTTGTGATATTTTGATTTGGAAAATGCATAACTAATACAACTGGTAGAACAAAATAATATTTATTTTTAATATATTCAAGCTTTGCTCAGGATGATAGATCAGTTTCAGCTTGAGCATTAAAAGATGTTCCCTTAAAGGTCAATATTTTAATTAAACGAAAGACTTGCATTCACACAGCACTTAATCATGTCATGGCTCAAGTCTCACAGAAATGATTCCAAGCATCCCAAATATATTGAATTGTCTTGGAATGAAGAAGTACTGTCAGCTCTGAAATTCCACAACCCTGACCTCATTTACGTAAGGGACAGAATACTTCCAAGGAAATTGAGGAAAAATCTGAACTCACTATCTGAAAGGGTAGTAGAGGCAGGAACCCTCATATCGTTTAAGAAGCATATAGATTGGCATTTGAAATGCCTTAGCATACAAGTCTACAGACCAAGTGCTGAAAAATGGGATTGTAATAGATAGGTGCTTAATGATTGGCATAGATATGATGGGTCGAAGAATTCTTTTTAGGCTGTAAAGCTCTATGATGCTACGACTTTTATGAATAATGCACCTCAGGATTAGTCTCCCTATTCCATGGCAGTGTAGTCATGGTGATGCAAGTTCTGCTATTATCTGGGTGCCACACTGAAAAGGCACTCAATATCACAGACACACTGTTGAAGAAAGAAGATGGATCTGCTGAAAAAAAATGTATCTCCAGGAACACTGTGAGGGTGGATGTTGGACCTCCTCAATGACACTGACTCTGAAAGATTCACCCGCTGCTGTGGTGTTTCCAGGCCTGGGCTTCTGGCAGGCTCCACCTCAAACTCCAGAGGCAGTCCCAGGCATTGCTCGGGTGGGTTCTGTCTCCTGCATGCCATGTTGTTCCAGACGTGTTCTGAGCCAATGTGTTTTCCTGCTGGCATTGTGAAGAATCGGGGGCCTGTGGTGGTGGGGTAATAGGGGTTGGGGTGATGATTTTGACTGGGCCATCAACTCAGGGGGCCTCCATCAGGTTTCCAAATTTTCCTTATGGGCACTGAGGGAGGATCCCGTGGAAAATTCACACCAACATGAAACTGATTTTTAGACTACCGCTGAATTCTCCTCCCATGTCCACCATTGAATCGGCTGGCGAGGCCATTGGGCAATTCCACCCCTGCGATCATCTTGGGTCACACTGAGTGACGAAAAATGAGGGTCATGGGAAGAACTAACTAGGTGGGGTGTGGGTGGTATGCTGAGGTGAAGGGACAGAAGAAAAGTCAGTGGAGTGGCTCTCAGTAAATTCCTTTTTTCTGATGTTGGTGCCTGGAATTTCTCTCCAATTAAGTTGCTCCACTCTCCAAATTCCCCATCAGAGAGACATTAAATTCTGCCCAATATTTTCAGTTCATGACCTTTCATTAGAATGTCTTGAAAGCTTTCTGCTCCTTTCCAAACAGAATCATGGAATCATTACTGGGTTAAACAGATTGTGTGTCAATTTACTATATCTCCCGAAGTACAGCACCTTCAACAAACTATAATGATTTTAATAGTGAATTATATGATTTGAAAGATTGGGACTGTTTTCTTCCAAGAAGGGAAGGTTGAGAGGTATTTGGTAGAGGTATTCAAAATCAGGAGGGACTGTGGGTGGATAGAGGATGAAACATTCCCATTGGTGGAAAGACTAAAAACAAGAAAGCACAGGTTCAAGGTGATTTGTGAAAGAAACAATGGAGTTGTGGAATAAAAGGGTTCTTGTGCAGTGAGTGGATGGGATCTGATATTCACTACCTGAGAGTGTGATGGTGGTATGTCCAATCCAGACATTTAAGAGGGAATTGGATTATTATCTGAAAAGAAAGAATGTGTAAGTCCGGGGCAGAGGGCTGGAGATTGGCACCAAGTAAATTGCTCCTTTGGAGAGCCAGCACAGTTAGGACGGGTCAAATGGCCTCCTTAAATGCCGTAACCAGTCTGTGAATTTAAGACAAGGATATGGGCATTGCTAACAAAGGCAGCATTCATTCCACATTCCTAATTGTCCTTGAGAAAAAGGTGATGGTCTTTCTTGATCTGCTGCAGTCCATTCTTACTACATACAAACAGGCCATCCAGGTCAAGTGATCTATGTCAGTGTTTATGTTCCACACGAGCCTCCTCCCACCTACTCCATTCATTCCGTCTGCCTAAACTGCTAACCGCAAAAGTTGTAATTTGTAAGGTTACTACTGTCCTCAGTTGTTATAGCGATGCCTCACTGCCGTCTAGTTTTACACTGTAATGCATAAACATTGATCAAATAACTGATTGGCGCAAGAGTTCCAAATAGAAGCCATGCTCCTTTTTAAGTTGGCTTGCGATTTGGACCTCACCGAGTGCCTGATTTTGATTTTTAGTCAGAATCATTGAAGCAACACTACTGTCCTCCCTAAGCAACCCAGAAGTAATAAATTATTCAGATATGTAGAAGAACATTATGGAAACTTTTTACGCCTGAGTATATTGGTTCATACAACATCAGCAAGCAATACATTAAAATTATTTCCAAAAAATATTTTGGGAATCATACGAAGATGAAAAATGAGAAAGTGGTGTTGTCTCTTCTGGCTAAATTGGGTCTGAAATTGCTTCCCAGCTGTATTCTTTTTAAATGAGCATTTTGAAAACTAGCCATCCCATCTGTTCAGCCATCTATACTGACTTGGCATCTCAATAGCTCAGAGTTTCACAATATGTCCATCAAACCTTTGGTTCATCGGTTCCATTTAGAGAGTTTATTTGGCTTTTCTTATCAGAATCTGAGTTCCCTTAACAAACGAATGTGTAGAATGCCATATGTCCATTCTTCCACGTCCACATGCTGATTGACTCATAGGCTGGAATTTTCCGGCTGTTCCCACTGGCAGGATCTTCAGTCCCATTGACAGCAAATCTCTGCCGTGGGTTTCCTTTTGACGATGGGTGCATATAATAGGAAAAGTAGTGGGACCAGAAGGTCCTGCTGCTAACCAATAACAGGCTGCCTCTGCCGCTACAAGACACACTGTGGGGTTATGCAGAAAATCCTGCCCTTAGAGCTATGGATGATATGGTCTTTGTTGCATAAAGGGAGGCCTTTCTGACTGTTGAGTTCATACTGGCTTTCTATAGAGCAAACAGGCGAGTCCTATTCA
Source organism: Carcharhinus amblyrhynchos (assembly GCF_965287045.1). Lineage (NCBI taxonomy): Eukaryota > Metazoa > Chordata > Chondrichthyes > Carcharhiniformes > Carcharhinidae > Carcharhinus > Carcharhinus amblyrhynchos. Next base: position 92,159,472 of record NC_137324.1, on the reverse strand, counting down.
TTTGCACTATTCCCATCTCTCTGCAAGTTCAATTTCTTCAAGTGCACCATTCAACTTCCTTTTGGAACAATTGGTCATTACTATTTCCACCAATCTCATGGGCAGTGAGTTTCAGGTCATTACCAATTGCTGTATCAAAAGTCCTCCCTAATATTTTCTCATGCATGTCATATCCTAAACCTTAAATCTATGCCCACTAGTCCATGCACAATTAACTGATTGGTATTTCTTTTGTTTCATTTATCTAATCTTGTCATAATCTTGTGAAAAAAAGACTTATATATTCCTTTCAACATGACCACTAAACATCTCAAAGTGCTTCACAGCAATCAACTACTTTTGAATGTAATCATTCATGTAATGTAAGAAACTCGTAGCCAATTTGACTCTGACAAGCAGCAATATGACAGTGACCAGATATTCTGCTTTTATGAAGTTTTTTTGAGGGATACATATTGGCCAGGATACCAGGGTTAGCTCCATTGCGACTCTTAACAGTATTATTACAAAAATTTTCACATCTGCCTTAGCAGGTGGATGGGATTTTGGTTTAATGTCACATCTGAAAGGTAGCACCACTGAAAATGCAGCATCCCTCAGCATTACACTGCAGTTTAGCCTAAATTTCTACTCAATTTTCTTTTCTTCAAGGAGAACAACCCCAGCTTCTCCAGTCTAAACTTGTCGCTAAAATCCCATATCCCAGAAACCTATTCTGAGAACAATGATCTCCTCTGCACTCTCTGGAGAGCCCGCACATCCTTCCTGTAATGTGATGACCAGAATTAAACACAATACTCTAGCTGTGGCCTAATCCGAGCTTTGAAAAGGTTCAACAACTTAATAATCTTCTCTTGAATTGTTATCTAAATGTGAAGTTTAAACAGTTTGTTCTATTATGTATATATCTGATACTGTAAATTCTAGGACATATTTTTTGTTCTGCAGAAGCAGACCCATAGAAAAGTCCGATTGAACAACGTTTTCAGTTCTTAAATTAAGAGTCAGCTTTAAAGCTAATCAGTCAGCAGAAACCTAGTGGTTGAGCAATTTTAAATGAAGGGTTACTTACCTCACTGTAACTCAACATTTTGTGAATGTTGCTAACTTTAACTGGCAACGTTCTGCTGCAAAGGAAATTAAACACCCACCCAAAGCAGGCAGGGAGCTCATGACTTAATCAGGATCCTATTAAGCCTACCTCCCCAGATACAGTTCATCTCCACAGACACCCTGCTGTGCCCACCTGATCACGACCCACATGTTTGCTAACAAGCATTCCTTTAATGCCGACCTCCTGTCCCAGCCATAGCCCAGTTGGCTGTTCCAGGCATTTCCAACTGGTGACATGTAAAGGGGCTTCAGGACTTAAATACCCTGGACTTCAAACTTAAACTAGTGAGTGCATTTCCCTGACAGTTATCCCATTTTCCCCAACCCTGCTGTAAGTTGAATTTTAGTCTAAGTTTTCATATTCCTCCACTTGCAGCATGAAATGAGCTTTACATTATTTCAATCCTATTGCGATGCAAGGTCTCTCCAAATTTTTAACCACGGCTCAAGTAATAGCATTCTCCCTCTGAGTTGGACTGTTATCACTTCAAATCCCACTCCAGGATCTGAGCATAAAAGTCAAGCTGACACCCAAATGCAGTCCTGAGAGAGCACTACGCTGTCAGTTGTTCTGTCTTCGGAATGAAATGTCAAACTAAGATAGTCTCGGGAAATGAAAAAGATCCCATTGCAATATTTCAAAAAATAGTAAATAAGTTTCCTTGATTTCCTGTCCAATATCCATCCCTTAATTAATAACACAAAAACCAAATTATCTGGTCGTCATCACATTGCTGTTTGTGGAAGCTTGCTGTGCATAAATTTAATGCCACCAATATATCAGTTGTTACACTTCAAAATGATTTAATTGGTTGTAAAGTGCTTTTGAGATGAATGGTGATCATGATAGGCAAGTCTTTCTTTTTAGATGGATTAAGTGAAAGACGGAGGGCAATGCATCTTTGGTATTAATCCATTAAGATAATTGAAATTGAAGTGACATTCTTGAAACCATCCTTTACGTGATATTCTTAACTGCATTTTGCACTTCAGTATCACTGCATGCAATGCACCATAGAAAACTTTCTCTAAAATTAAAGGATTAGACCGTGACAAAAGACCAACGAAACAAATTACTCGGAGGCAGGTCTGATTAAGTAAACCAGATTCTTGTCTTTTTTTTGCAGGGGGTGGATTGGGGCCATTTATATTTAATGTTTCATATTAGCCTCAATACCACCTCACCTGTTTCATAGATTTTCTTTTACAGCTTTCTTAGTATATTGCTTCCAAATATGGATCTGATATTGTTCATGCGGAATTAGTGTTTTCCCATCTTTCAGTATGATGCAATTCCCAAACAGACTATGTATACTTAGTGAACTCGAAGCTGCATTTTGTAGCTAGGAAACCAAAGCTGTATCATTAGCTGAATAATTGTGATTGGGACAGTAGCAAAGAGAACAAGGATTCACTTATCCTGAGAGAGTGGTGGGGGATGAGGAAATGGCTGAGGCCTTGAATAAGTTTTTTGCTTCGGTCTTCACGGAGGAGGACGTGAATAGTTTGCCGGGTGTTAACGATGGAAAGCTGGTAGGAGTTGAGGGCCTGAATGAGATCATTGTCACTAGAGAAGTAGTGCTCGACAGACTAGTGGGACTGATGGTGGACAAGTCCCCAGGACCGGATGGAATACATCCCAGGGTTCTGAAGGAAATGGCAGAGGTGATAGTAGATGCCTTAGTGATTATTTTCCAAACCTCGCTGGATTCCGGGCAAATGCTAGAAGATTGGAAAACGGCTAATGTTACACCGCTGTTTAAAAAGGGTAGCAGGCAAAAGGCAGGGAATTATAGGCCAGTTAGTTTAACGTCTGTTGTAGGAAAAATGCTTGAATCCGTCATCAAAGAGGAAATAACGAGGCATCTTGAGAAGAATTGTTTGGTAGAGCAGACGCAGCACGGATTTGTTAAGGGGAAGTCGTGTCTGATGAATTTATTGGAATTCTATGAGGATGTGTCTAGTGCGGTGGATAGAGGAGAGCCGGTGGATGTGGTGTTTCTCAATTTTCAAAAGGCGTTTGATAAGGTGCCGCACAAGAGGTTGTTACAGAAGGTTAGGGTGCATGGAGTTGGGGGTAAGGTGTTAGCGTGGATAGGGGATTGGCTGTCAAATAGGAGGCAGAGAGTGGGTGTCAATGGGTGCTATTCGGATTGGCGGTTGGTGACTAGTGGAGTGCCCCAGGGATCGGTGCTGGGGCCTCAGCTATTTACCATTTATATAGATGATCTGGAGGAGGGAGCTGAGTGTAAGGTGTCGAAATTTGCTGATGACACAAAGATAAGTGGAACAGCAAATTGTGCGGAGGATGTAGAAAGTCTGCAGAGGGATCTAGATAGGCTGAGCGAGTGGGCGAGGACCTGGCAGATGGAATACAATGTTGGCAAGTGTGAGGTTATCCACTTTGGAAGGAATAATAGTAGGAAGGACTACTACTTACAGGGCGAAAAGCTGCAGCATGCTACGGTGCAGAGGGACCTGGGGGTCCTTGTGCATGAGTCGCAAAAACCCAGCCTACAGGTGCAGCAGGTGGTCAGGAAGGCAAATGGGATGCTGGCCTTCATAGCGAGGGGGATTGAATATAAAAGTAGGAGGTCTTGCTGCAACTGTACAGGGCACTGGTGAGGCTGCAGCTGGAGTACTGTGTGCAGTTTTGGTCGCTGCACTTGCGCAAGGATATTTTGGCCTTGGAGGGAGTGCAGAGGAGGTTCACTAGGCTGATATCAGAGTTGAGGGGGTTGAGCTATGAAGAGAGGCTGAATAGACTGGGCTTGTACTCGTTAGAGTTTAGAAGGATGAGGGGGGATCTCATTGAGACATATAAGATGATGAAAGGGATGGATAGGGTAGAGGTGGAGAGGTTCTTCCCTCTCAGAAAGGACAGCAGGACTAGAGGGCACAGCCTCAAGATAAGGGCGGGGGGGTGCAGTTTAGAACAGAGTTGAGGAGGAACTTCTTCACTCAAAGGGTAGTGAATCTCTGGAATTCTATGCCCGTTGAAGTGGTGGAGGCTACCTCACTAAATATATTTAAGACGCGGGTAGATAGGTTTTTGGTAGGCAGGGGAATTAAGGGTTATGGGAAGAAAGCTGGAAAGTGGAACTGAGCCACTTCAGATCAGCCATGATCTTATTGAATGGCGGGGCAGGCTCGAGGGGCTAGATGGCCCACTCCTGCTCCTATTTCTTATGTTCTTATGTTCTTAATTACTCAAGGCAAATATGTCAAAAAATTGTATCAAAATATTGTTTAGCTTAAGCCATTTTTAAGGTAGACAAGTGGAAAAATCATTGTGGCTTGACATATTTCTAAAGGAGGTAATCCAGTGGCTTGAAAAATGTGTTTGTTTTGCACATATTGATGTGTTCATTCTGTTAAAGAATCAGTGTACATTTGCATACTTTTAGGGTAGGAATCCTTTGATTTGATTATTGCCACAAATATTGGTATACAATGAAAAGTATTGTTTCTTGCGCGCTATACAAAGTATATAGTTCATAGACTACGTAAGGGAGAAGGAAAGAAGAAGGTGCAGAATGTAGTTTTGAATGTAGTTTCGACTTTTGAATGGACTTACCTTGCATTAAGTTGATCTTTCTCTACACCCTAACTTTGACTGTAACACTACATTCTGCACTCTCTTGTTTCCTTCTCAATGAATGGCATGCTTTGTCTATATAGCACGCAAGAAACAAGGCTTTTCACTCTATGCCAACGTATGTGACAATATTAAATCAAATCAATTCAAAATGTTATAGTCATAGCTAGGGTTTAGAGAAAGATCAACTTAACAGAGGGTAGAGTTTTTAAAAGCATAGAGCTTGAGTAAAAGATAGAATTAGACCATATCCTGGGGACAGCTTGAAAGAAGTTGCCATGCTCCGGTGCCATCTTGATTAGAGATTGGACTAGAAGGAGCAAATAATTGGTGCTTGGATTATTCTTATGGATTGTTATATTGAAAAAATGTATTGTTTGGTTGAGAAACTGAGTCAGTTGGGCTGAGTTTTCTTTGGTGCCAAAAGAATTCCCCTTTATTTTATGGGATGGGGACATCACTGGCTGGGCCAGTATTTATTGTCCCTGAACTGAGTGGCTTGTGAGATCATTTTGGAGGATTTAAGAGTCAACCACATTGCAATGGATCTAGAATCACAGACCAGATAGGGATGGCAGACTTCCTTCTCTTAAGGGCATTAGTGAACCAGATGGATTTTTACAACAACCAACAGTCATCATTTTCATTCCAGTTTTTTTTACTGAATTCAGATTTCACCATCTGCCATGGTGGAATTCAATCTCAGGTCTATAGAACATTATCCAGGATTTTTCGATCATTAGTCCAGTAACAATACCAAGACACCACTGTTAACCCTGCTATGTTTCTGGCTTGAAGTATTTTGCTTATACTGGTGTTCCCAACACATGTGGCACCCTAATTTTGGTTGTATACTAAAATTTAAATACTTCAATGCAAACATTAGCTTTAAAGTGCTGTGGTGATTGGACAATTATTGTATGCTTGTGAGTTTTTCTTAAGGAGCAAGATATGACTCAATTTTTGTGAGGCTTTTGTTTTGACATCTTATATTTAGTGCACGCTTGTGGAAATAGTCAGTCATGTCCAACAGAATTGCTGGAAAAATTAAATGCCCTGCATACAGAAGAAGAGAAAAAGGGCTTGCTCCAGCTACTGGAACAGAGGAAAGAAGCTACATTTTCCCCCACCATATCCGTGTGATCCCGAATATGACAAGATTAGGATCAACCTGGCATTCATTCACACAGGGCATCGAGGCAAGTGACAGTGTGTCATAATGCAAGCAATGACATCCAGACAATGTAACGACTGTGCAGAGAAAAAGTCTTGCAGCCTCACAAGGAGTTGTAACGTATGTTGATCCATTATCATTGCTCAAAACAAAATTAGCAAAGTCTTTACAACCTATAAATAAATGTCTTCACTTTCTCCTCACCTTCTCATGTGTGCTCATCATGCTCCACTATGGACTTTTGATCAACCTTTGTACCCGTGCCCTCTCTTTCATTAAACTCATGCCAAGGATAATTCTGTAACACACAGCAGTTGAAAGACCATCTGAAGAACTGTCTGACATATCCTCCTTTTCTTTTTTATTTTTGGAATGAATAGTTAATTGGTTTAAGTACTCAACCTCTTTAAATTGTTTGTGTGGCTGGGTATACACTGTAACTTAAAGGGGCAGGCTTATGGAATGTCTATGCAGGGTTGTTCTGTGAGTGTGCTGCCACATTGGTATTGCCCCTCATGGTGAAATTGCTATTTCAGTCATTGTATCTTGCCTGAATTCTCAATCATATACATTTTAAACTGCAATGGTAGCTCGTCATTAAACAGGATAGCTTGGTCAGATGTAGTGAGAATACAGGCAAAGTCATTGTGGAGATGGGATCTGCTCATTCGTAGATAGATGGGCACAGTGATATGGAGGCTTCCAGCAGGGGTTGTCATGACAGATAATGGATAATGTTACTGCTTCTTGCAATGACAATAGATCCACGTCAGTTTAAACTACTGCTCTGTATGACTTCAGAAGACTGTACAGCTTAAAAAGAAGCAGAGATATATAGGTTTCTGTTAGATAAGGCCATGAAAGGGTATAAACAAAGGCAGGGAAATTGAATTGTGGTACAGAGCTGACATGATCTAATTAACCAGTAGAAGAGACTTGAGGGCCTGAACAGGCCACCACTATTCCTCTCTTCTGACATTCCAGCCAGAAAACAGTAGAGTCAAGCTGCCTTTGTACCAGTTAAACTGCAGCAGTCTGAGGAAGATGTATCTTTGGGTCATATAGTAAAAGGTGGATTCTAGGCACCAATCTTGGAGATTTCATGGTTATGAAGCACCAGAAAAGGCAGTTGAGCAAAATCTGTGTCCATTCATAGGCAGGAGAAGTATCAAGGTGGCAAGCATTAGAGGTAGAAGCACTTAGATAATCTAAGCTTGTTACTAAATCACTTTTCTGTTACCTTCAGAAAAGTCCTCCAGGTCTAGTGGATTCATTCAACAGGGTATGAACAAATTACCCAAGGATGTTGTTCATGTATTTTATGACCTTCTGCAGGAGGATCTTTAGAACAAGCAAGGTGCTTGTAGTCAATGCCACTGCCTTGAGAGAATCATTGCACTCAACAATTAGTTTATGTTCGATTTACAAACAGTTAACCACTACATCAAGACTTTAATGCCTGGATTATGGTACCTTGTCATCAAGGGGATTCCAAATTATAACCCATCCTATTTACATTTGTAGACTCACATAGTTCCTCACCTCTCTTAAAAATGACCATCGGAGCAATCTTAGTGCAGTGACAAATGTCATTAATTTTGCAAAGACAATGGCGCAAAAATTATTAGTGCACTTGTCAATAATTTACAGCATTGTTGTTTAAATTTGACACAATTAAAATGCAATATTATTTTTATTCAGTAGCCATTCCATTTGGCGACAGCAGAAGCAAGACAAAGCTGCAAGTTATCTGAACCCTATTTTAAGGGGAAATTAAGTCCAATGCCTCTTTTCAGCAGCACAAAACAGAGAATAAGCTGCAATGACTATGTGGACAATAAAACTTTGCTGGATGTTTAACGTAATCAACCTCTATATTGCAACACTAAAATTGCCACACTAGTGGGAAAAGTAGAGAAAAATCAGCCTGATATTTCTGAGACTGCATCGCCAGTAACGTGAACTCAAAGGAAAGTATGTGGAAAGAAATCACATCCCACAAAAACAAGGCAAAAGTGCATTGGTCTCAGTGCCTGAATACATGGATGAAAACAACTTCAAGTTCAAGTAGAATTGTTTTGCAATGTACAGACAAAGCAAAAATAATGAAGACTGACAACCATATAAAAGTCAGTTGAACATGATCAAATGTTCATGGGAATCTTCAAGGGAAGAGGTGAATGGAAGATGGCAGGAGAGAGTCAAAGATTCTTGTTAGAGTTTTGAAAGAGCCAGATTAAACATTAAGAGGTAAATTGGTCAAAGGACATCAGAAAGTGAAATGTGACCTTTTGTCTCTTTCACCAGCCACTGTACAATTTGTTCCATTTCAGACTGTGCTTAAGTCACATAGAAGTGAATCATAGAATTCTACAGCACAGACCGAGACCACTTGTTCAACAGTAAAATGAGTAAACCTGCATTTATATAACAGCTTTCATGATCTCTGGATGGCTTAAAGCACTTTACAGTCAATGAAGTACTTTTGAAGTGCAGTTTGCAAAGTTGAAAATGCAGCAATCAGATTGTGCACAGCAAGTTCCCAAATTATCAGCAATGTAATAATAACTAGATTTTTTTTGTGATGTTGACAGTGCAGCACTCTTCCAGTATTATGCTCTCATGCTGGACTTGAACGCACATAAAGAGATATTCCCTGCTCTTATGTACTGTAGAATTTTAAAAAATCACATGTTAAAGTGGTCCGATGACTTGTTAGACTTTTGAACTATATAGACAAGCCCTTGCCCAAGCCCTCGTCATCAGAGTGTGAACTTCAACACAAGCTTGCCACAAAAACATGTTCAGTTTTGAACAAAGGACAAGAAATAGCTTTCAGTCTCACCAAACAATGAGATGTCTATAAGGTCAATGACAGAGTCACTATGCAGTGGGGTGCCAGTGAAGCAGGACTTGAAACAATCCTCTGGAGCAAGGACAACCAGTTGCATTTACATTCAGAGTTTTAACACAAACTAAATGATGTTATATACAGAAGAATGACTGGCTGTTGTCTTGGCTTGAAAGTGTTTCAACCAGTATCTGTTTGGGTGGGAGCGAGTGATGGTAGAGGGTGACCACAAGCTACTTCACAGCAACTTTTGCAAACCAATTCTCTCTGCTCAAAAGCATTACAAAGGATGTTACTTTGTTTGCAGAGACTCATTTGGAAGTGAAGTACAAGCTGGGGAAGTGGATGTATATCAACAACATGCTGTTGAGAACTACACTGCCTTTGAAGGAAGTTAATAATGCAAGTACAGAGTTTGAAATCTTCTGGATTCAACATGAAGCAGCAGCACAATATGCTCAGAAAGCCATTAACCTAAGAGAGATACTGAATCTGACAGACAAGTGTCTTGCTCAGATCAAGTAGGCTACAAAAAACAACTCTTCAAGTGCAATAGAAAATTGTGATGAAAGGATGGCCTGAAACCATCAAGGATACAACAATTGCTATAAGAAAGCATTCAGTATTCACAGAAAGGAAGTAACCACCAAGATGGTATTCTGTACAAAGGAACAAAAGTTAGTGCCCCTAAACTGATGAGAAAAGATACTGAAGTGTATATATAGCAAGCTATCAGGGAATTGAGTCTCACCTGAAGAAGGCAAGTAAGTTCTCTCCTGGCCAAAGATGAGGAATAAGATTGAAGTCCATTACAGTCAGTGCAGTGTTTATAATGAACATTATGCTAAGGAAATAAAAAAGCTGCTCAATCCATGACTTTGCAGAAGGAGGAACAGCCAACCACAATTCATGTGTGTATAATAAAAAACTCTTCTAAGATTATTAACCAGATTTTCACAGAGTTGTGCAGATGCTGTGAACCTTTGAAAGCAGTAGGTTTGACAGGGATCTGAAGGTTCTGCCTCCATATCTAATGGGATCCACAAGTGGGTGAAAGAGGGCAGGGTATGAATCACACATGTGAGAAAACCAACTCGGAGGGTCTTTTGTTCTGAGTTCAAACTGACCCCATTTTCACTGTAGGAAGGGCCTTAATCCATAGTATGAGAGTTACAAATTTTTAGAATAGTTGTAACTGCTTTTGAAGAGTGGATAATGATTATAGAAGTATCAAGCTGCAAAGGTATTTAAATCCCCAATCCTTTAAAAAAATGCCTGTGTCAGCAAGAGATTAAAATAACTGTGAAGTTATTTAAATCCCCAACTGTTCAAAAAATTAAACAAATAGCCTACCTATGTTTGAGAGTTGAAAGAAATTTGTACTAGTAATTACAATAGTTGTTTGTTGACATAGCCATCTGCTATCAATATATAATTAATAATAGCTGGCTACTTTCCATAATCTGCAAATACTCTAGCAGGAGTATTATACTTTCACAATTTATTGATATCTAAAAGAGGTTATTAAAAAATTAGTTATCTTTGATGTGGGGCTACGTATAAAAGTCTGTTTGTTTTGATAAACATGATGATGTGGAGATGCCAGTGTTGGAGTGGGGTGGGCACAGTAAGAACTAAGAATATTACAGCACAGGAACAGGCCTTTCAGCCCTCCAAGTCTGTACCAACCAAGCTGCCCGACTGAACTGAATCCCTTACACTTTCGGGGACCATATCGCTCTATTCCCATCTTATTCATGTATTTGTCAAGATGCCCCTTAAAAGCCACTACCATATCCACTTCCACTACTTCCCCCGGAAACGAGTTCCAGGCACCCACTACTCTCTGTGTAAAAAATCTGCCTCATACATCTTCTTTAAACCTTGCCCCTCGCACCTTAAATGTGTGCCCCCTAATAATTGACTTTTCCAACCCAGGGAAAAAGCTTCTGACTATCCACTCTGCCCATCTTGTTGACTTCTGTCAAGTCTCCCTCTGTTGTTCCAGTGAGAACAAACCAAGTTTCTCCAACCTCTCCTCAGAACTAATGCCCTTCATACCAGGCAACATTCTGGTAGGTCTTTTCTGTACCCTCTCCACAGCCTCCACATCCTTCTGGTAGTGTGGCCACCAGAATTGAACACTATATTTCCAAGTGCGGCCTCACTAAGGTTCTATGAAGCTGCAACATGACTTGCCAATTTTTAAACTCAATGCCCCGGCCGATGAAGACAAACATGCCAAATGCCTTCTTGACTACCTTCCCTACCTGCATTGCCACTTTCAGTGACCTGTGCACCTGTACACCCAGATCATTTTGCCTATCAATACTTTTAAGGGTTCTGCCAATTACTGTATATTTCCCATCTGTATTAGACCTTCTAAAATGCATTACCTCACATCTGTCCGGATTAAACCCCATCTGCCATCTCTCCGCCCAAGTTACCAACTGACCTATATCTTGCTGTATCCTCTGATGGTCCTCATCGCTATTCGCAAATCTACCAACCTTTGTGTAGCCCACAAACTTACTAATCAAACCAGCTACATTCTTCTCCAAATCATTTATATATATTACAAACAGCAAAGGTCCCAGCACTGATCCCTGAGGAACGCCAGTTGTCACAACTCTCCATTCAGAAACATACCCTTCCACTGCTATCCTCTGTCCTCTTTGACCGAGTCAGTTTTGTATCCACCTTGCCAGCTCACCTCTGAACCCATGCGACTTCACCTCCTGCACCAATCTCACTACATCAGGTTAAAGTCCAACAGGTTTATTTGATACCACGAGCTTTCAAAACGCTGCTCTTTCATCAGGTGAGTGCCTGACCTGATGAAGGAGCAGCACTCTGAAAGCTCGTGATACCAAATAAAGTTGTTGGGCTTTAACCTGGTGTTGTGAGACTTCTTTCTGCTTTGATAAAGGATTATGTTTTTAAGGATATTTTAAAGTTTTCAATTAATTCATTGTTTTTAAAATGATAATAAAGGCTGTAGTAGATATTTATGTCTTTACTTCATTTAATCTTGACATGTCTCTTGAGGTTTGCCCATGATGGATATTTGATAAGCTGCCATGGAGGGTGAGTTGGCATGAAGGGTATGAATGGTTATGGAGGTTGAGGGAGTGAGGGGTGGGAGTTGATGAATTGTGAAGGATTAGGCTTAAAGGACTTAATAATTAATTAAACGAATGCAACAAAGTCCCAGAGAACAAAGAAAAACCTTTTTATATAGCCTTCTTTGGCACCCAGCAGCCACTCTGGCTGCCATTGCTCTGTGCCCAGGGGTGGGAGGCCTGAGTCATCCCACATCAGTTACCAACCCAATCCCTGAAGCAAACATTGTGCCATTCAGGACATTTTCTTCCAAGGCAGATGTACAGAGCTGGGACATTTCTCTATTTGCATTTCCTACCCAGGGAGTGAAAATTCGAGTCTATGTTCCCATGTCGAGAGCTATGATGGCAGATTTCCTTCACTAAGGAACACGATAGAACCAGAACTGTTTTCACAGCAATCAATGTTAGTTCCATGGTCACCTTCGATGAGACCAGCTTTTAATTCAAACATTTTAAATGGAATTTCAATCCCACCAGTTACTGTGGTGAGATTTGAACCCATGTACCCAGAACATTAGCCTGGGCCTCTGGATTCCTAGGTCAGTGATGCCCCAAGGTCTACCTTCATAGGCTTTGTTCATTTGACAGAAAACTAATGTATAATTGCATCAACCTGGTCACGGTTTATCAGCTGCATAATATGCTTGCTTTTACAAATTGTATGTGCAGTACAGGAGGACAGGAATTTCACTCTTATATTGACAACCAATTTGCATTACATTTGAATTTGAAGTGAAGTTCTGGCATGGTCTGTGGGGGGTGGCGTTGCACACCAACCAGAAGGCAACAAGGAACAGAAAGCAGCAGGAATCTGACTTGCTGCTCAGCTTGAGATTTTCTGATTTTTACTTAAACCAACTTCCGACCTGCAAAAGTGCTTTCACCAGTAAAGGTTCCCAAACGATTACCTCATTGTTTCAGATCCAAGGAAGTAACATTTTTTTATAACGTGTTGCATCATTTCAATCATAAAGTGGAAAGAGGAACTCGATCAATAGTTGATACCATCAAAGATTGACTTCGCTTGCAGCAGAAGCAATTGTTAACCCCCAGGAGAAATGGTGTGCAGTAATAAAATAACACTGCAAGTGAAAAGAATTCCCTGAGCATTCTGGCACAAATGCAACTCGACTAGTAGCCTTGATGATATTTAGCTGCTGGGCATTTTAGCATTACATAATGTAGGCTAATATTATTAGAAGAGCCTAACCATATTAGAAACCAAATTAATCCAAGTTCTGTCTTCCTAGCAATATTTGAGTCAGATTTTTCTATATAATTTAACATAGGAACAAGAATATATTATTCAATCCCTTGAGCCTTTCCTCCATTCAGTTGGATAATGTCTGATATGTATAATATCTGTCTACCTGCTTTAGCTACATGTCCCTCACATAACATAATGCTTCTCCATACAGGTTGATGTGGCGATGCCGGTGTTAGACTGGGGTAAGCACAGTAAGAAGTCTCACAACACCAGGTTAAAGTCCAATAGGTTTATTCGGTAGCAAACGCCACAAACTCCTTCTATACAGGCTGATCATGCAACAATGGCAACAGTGATTACCACTGGGTGGTATTTTTGGTGTGTAATTATAGCTCAACACGTTAACTAAAAATAAATCAGGCAATCTATTTATGAGAACATCATAATATGCCAAGGTACTTGTTTCCATTCTGCATCTAAACTATCGGTCACATTTAAGCAAATATTTAAAAGAGTTAATGATTCTGTTAATGAAAAGCACAAAGCTGATTTTGGTTTTAGTGCTTCCCCATTCTTTGGTGGAAGTAGAGTGATGGTGAAACCAAAATTCAGCACTTTATTTCCCATTACGTAGATGCCTGTGGTAAGTCTTCCCTCTTTATTTTTTCATGGTGTGATGGTATCAGTGGCAAGGCCAGCATTTATTAACCGTCCCGAGAAAGTGATGGTGAGCTTCCTACTTGAGCCATTGAGGGCCATGTGGTATAGACACACTCTCAGTGCTGTTAGGCAGGCAACTTTGACTGATCAACATTGAAGAAATGGCAATTTAATTCCAAGTAAGCATAGAAAGGAACTTGTAGTTGGTAGTTTCCCCATGTATCTGCTGTCCTTAATTGTCCTTCCAGTTGATAAAGATTGTAGCTTTGGAAGATGTTGCCGAAGGAGCTTTAGTGAATTTTTGAAGTGCATCTTGTAAGATGGTTTATGATGCTGCTACTATACACTGGTGATAGTGACTGAATGTTTAAAGTAAGGTGCAGGTCAAGGAGGCTGTTTTGTCCTGGATGCCATTGAGCTTCTTGGGTGTTGTTGGAGTTGCACTCATTCAAGTGGGGTGTATTACTCCTGGCTTGTACCAGTCCATGAACAGACTTTGGGGAGTCAGGAGATGAGTTTGTTGCAAAATTCCCAGCCTCTGACCTTCTCTTGCAGGCACTTTAATTATATGACTAGCCTAGTTAGGTTTCTGGTTGTTGAGGGGATTTCTGGATTGGGGATTCTATGATGGTTATGCTTTTGAACATGAAGGGGAAATGGTTACCTTCATTCTTCTTGGGAGTGCCTATTGCCTGGCAATTATTAGCACAAACCTAAATGTTGTCCAAGTCTTGAGGCATGCAGACATGGATTGCTTCAACATATGAGAAACTGTGAATTGAACTGAACACTGTGAAATCATCGTGAATGTTCCATTGGAGATAAGGTCACTGACAAAATAGCTGAAAATGATTGTGTCTGAGGCACTATCCTGACAAATACCTGCAGTGATATCCTTGCACTGGGCTGACTGACGTCCACCAATCACAACCGCCTTCCTTTGTACTAAGCAAAACTAAAACCAAGGAGAGGGATTTCCCCTCGACTCCCATTGACTTCAATTTTACTTGGACTCTTTGATGCCACTCTTGGTCAAATGCTGCCTTGATGTCAAGGGCAGTCACTCTTTCCTCACCTCTTAATTTCACATCTTTTATCTATGTTTGGATCAAACCTGTATTGAAGTTTTTTTTTATTCATTCGTGGGTCATTGATGTCACTGGCAGCATTTACTGCTCATCTCTAGTTATCCTAGGGCAGTTGAGAGTCAGCCATATTGGTGTAGCTCTGGAGTCACGTATAGGCCAGACCAGGTAAGGATGGAAGATTTTCTTCCCTCAAGGGCATTAGTAAACCAGACAGGTTTTCTGACAATCGACAATGGTTTCATGGTCATCAGTAGATTCTTACTTCCAGATACTTTTTATTAAATTCAGATTTCACCATCTGCTGTGGTGGAATTCAAACCAGAGTCCCCAGAACATTAGCTGAGTTTCTGGATTAACAATCCAGCAACAATGCCATGAGGCCATCTCTTCCACTCTGGCAAAACCTAAACTGAACATCGGTGAGTAGGTTATTGCTGTTTATACCATTGTCAACAACACCTTCCCTCACTTCCCTGATGGTTGAGGGAAGGCTGATGACTATTAGAGCGAAAAATATCCTGAGCCATAAGGTTACAGATTGTAGTGAAATATAATCCTGTTGCTAATGATGGTCCACACTGCCTCTTGGATGCCCAGTTTTAAACTGCTTATTGGGATTTTACCAGCCTATTAAAGATGGGTTGGGAGATGGGAATGTGAAAATAAAAACCACGAAAGGCATTGGGAATGAAGCCTGACGCATTAATACTTCCCGGGGGTATTCCCAGCAATGAAAAGGGCAGTGGTTCATCTGCCCACCAACTAAAGATGGGCGGTTAATTCATGAATGGCCTATTAACGGCCAGTTTGCATGCCTGACAGCATTTTACCAGCATCAGGACACTCCCCTACCACCCCTAGCATTGTCAGTCTGTCCTGCCAGCTGCATTGAGGTGGACTCCCAGTGACTTCTCAGGGTGAGGGGAGGAGTGGAGGCGGCCTTGGTTTTTTTGGCTGTGTACACTAAGGGGCCCTCCCCAGAAGCAATGGCTGATACTGCAGCCCTGATACCACCACCAGTGCTAATCACATCTCTTTGCAGTCAAAACACACAGCTTTCCTAATTGCCTTTTATGAATGTCACAAGGGCACCCTCTCCTTCTCCATGCAGCCTCAGCTGCATCCCCAATGCTGAATGGGATGGCTGACAGTATGGAAGGCATGCCCACTGTCCTAACGTTCTTCAAAGCTCAGTCAGCAATGGTGCTACGGAGCCATTCTTGGTGATGGACATTGAAGTCCCCTCCCCAGAGTAAACTCAATACCATTGCAAATCTCAGCCTTTTTTCCGAGTGGTGTTTAACATAAAAGATATTGATTCATCGATTCAGGGAGGGCGCTAAATGGTGATCAGCAGGAGATTTCATTGTCCATATGTTAGCTCTGGTGCTCAGGGTTAATTGTATTACTTCCATTGCTCTTTCCCTCCACTGTAATTTTGTTTTCTTCTTTAGATATCGTAAGAATGGATCCTTCTGACTAGAAAGCAGGAATCCTTTAGTATGCATAGACAAGGTAGATAGTCAATATCTTTTCTCAAAGGTAGGGGAGTCTAAAACTAGAAGGCATAGTTTTAAGGTGAGAGTGGAGAGATACAAAAATGTCCAGAGGGGCAATTTTTTACAACAGAAGGTGGTGAGTGTCTTGAACAAGCTGTAGTAGAGATGGGTACAATGTCACCTTTTAAAAAGCATTTAAATAGTTACGTGTGTATAGGGGGATATGGGCCAAATGTGGGCAATTGGGATTAGCTTTAGGGGTTTAAAAAAAAGGGCGGCATGGACAAGTTGGGCTGAAGGGCCTGTTTCCATGCTGTAAATCTCTATGATTCTATGATATCCACTTGGTAAATGTGAGAGAGAGTTACAAGTGAATGTTTTTTTTTCAACTCAGAGGAAAGAAATCGGTTGTGAAATGACTGCTTCAAATGTTTAATTTGCAAAAAAGTGTCTACATCTATCTACACTGATGTTGAATTTCCACATAGGTAACCTACTTTTCCATGATGACCTCAATGGAAGCCACAAAGAAGCTATGAAAGTCATGAGGAGTAATTCTCCCCCAAAAAACCTGTGGGAAAAACATCCGTTTTTTGAGCGAGCTGTGTTTCATGAATTTATGTTACTCTGTGCAATACATAGGCTATCAGGCAATTTGTGCCAGCTGGAGGGGGGTGGGCAGTGGAACCTACACCCACCAGAGATGGTGGCAACGGTGCTCAGGAGGCCACTAGGCATGCGTTGATCTCCCGTTAGAGGTTGGTGTTGACATCACCTACCTCCTCCCCCAACCCCCCAGCAATCACCATCCTCCGATGACTACCCTTGATCACTGACCAGGCTCCAGTCGCTGGCCCCACCACTAGCCCCCCCCGATGCAGAATTCCCCTCTTCCCTCCATTCCTAGTTCTACCCTTGTTTGGCCCCAACCCCTTGGCACTACTTTGTGCCCAATAGGCATAGCCAGGGTGCTAGGTTCCCATGGGGTGTCAATGGCGCCCAGTCCCACCAGTAAGGCCATTAAGTCTAGTCACCATTGCTGGGGACCAGTTGTAATCCCTGCTGGCCTGGACAATACCATCTGGAGCCCACTCAAACTATTTAAGTTATGAATATTTAAATTAGCCCCACACTACTCCCCAGCACGAGGCTAATTACACAAAAAAAAGGTCCTGGGAGATGCTGGATGGGAATTGGACTTTTTGACTCCCGATTAAATTTCTGCCCTGCTACACTACTCAACTACCATAGCAGGATGGGAAAATTACATCCAATTGTTTGCACCATTTCTTCAGAGTTTACACCTTTCTTGTATCCAATGAATGAAAATTTGACCTCTTTATGTCTGCATACAACCTCTAGCATATCCTCTGCCTCCTTCCCCTGTTGTCCTGTGTAAGTGCAGAATGAATACGACATGGGCAATTTCTCCTGCAGGTTAATCAAAGAACTTTTCTCCTCCTGTAGCTTGTCATTCATGTGTATTACATTTCCCCTGTATGAAAGCAGGATGCTTGTTACTTTCAAGCACAGAAGATCTCCATGACAGCTATTGAAGAATCCTTATTACTTCTCTTGTGGAATTCCCATAGAGAAAATGAATCGTCAAAGGGCATGCATGCATTTCAGGGCTCTGTAGCCATATGATTTACTTCTTCAGTGTGAAGGATTTTGTACAGCTCACTTATTCACAGGATTACAGCTTTATGCTGGTTGCTACACATTTAGGGTTTGTACCAATCACTAGTCCGCATTTTTAACGCATAGATGAATATCATGTTTCTCCCTTCGCACTTTGCTGATCAGATTAGATCATTAAGCAACTTCTGAAGGATTCTGGAAATTAAGGAGCTGACCCTCACCCTTGTTCATTTGCTACACACTTATTATTCTATACTTTGTTTGGCTAGTTTGAGAAAGTAGAATGTTTATATCTCTTTGTGAAGTTTGTTTCTCGTCTTTCAATTGCTCCTTCAGGAGATGCTTCTTCAACTGCTCATTCTCCGTGAGGTGCAGCCCAGCTTTTAATTCCCACATCTCTGGATTATTATGAAGTTGATACTATTTTCGGACATCACCAGAGAGTAACAACACCTAACAGCACTGTGGGTGTATCTACTTACACTACATGCACTGCAGGGGTTCGAGAAGGTGGCTCACCATCACTTTCTCAAGCTTAGGGCACTAAATGTTGGACTAGCCAATGATGCAACATTCCCTGAAGAAATACAGTTTTCAAAGAAATGCGTGGTGCGCATTAGATTGTTGTTTTGCCTTCTGGCCATTTCATTATTTAATTATTTTCCTTTTCAAAGCAACATCCCTCATGGCCCACTGTAGTAAATAAGATAAGATACAGGAATAGAATTAGGCCATTTGGCCCATTGAGTGTGCTCCGCCATTTGATCATGGCTGATATGTTGCTGAAGTAAAATAGCAACTGACATGGTGTGGTATGGCTCCAAACCATACAAAGCACAAACCCATTGGGTTCAGTTCCTGGTGTAGCTATCAGATGTCTATTTCCACCTCAGTCATACTGCCTGGATCTATTGCTACTTCCGTTTATTAGCTGCTGAAACACTTGCCTGTCCCGATCTAAACTCTGGGCTTGGCTATTCTAATACATTCCTGGTGCCAGCCATTTTCTACACTCTAAAAAATGTGAGGTCTGGCCACATTCTATTGCACTCCCATTCACCCATCTGCACTATGCTCGCCGACCAAATTGTCTGCTGATGAAGCAACATCTTGGTATTAAAATTTTCATCCTTTTATCAAATCCCTCCAAACCCAGCTTATATCTCTAGCCTCATCGATGCCCACAACAATCTGTGCTGCTCTAATTCTGACTTCAATTTTAATTTTAATTACTGCCCCATTGGTGGCCATGCCTTCAGCTGCCAGGCCCAAAAGCATTGAAATTCCCTAGGATTCTATTAACATTCAGGACTATAAGACAGGTGCTGGCAGATGGGAACTGGTGGGAGTTCAGATGCTTCTAATGTGTTGGTGTGGACTCATTGGGCCAAAGATCCTCTTCTGCACTATATGTTTCAATGGTTCCCTGCCTCAACCTCTCTCCCTCCCTTTCCTCCTTTAACATGCTACTAATGCCTACATTTTTGAACAAAGGTAAAAATCTTCCATCTCTTTTCAAGGCAGCAGGGGGCAGCGGACATCTCACTGGTTGCAGGATCTAATGGTCCTGCATTGTCAAAGGAGTTTCCTGTTGAACGCACCCCTCACCATAAGGAAACCCGTGGCCAGGATACACCATCAGCGGGACTCTAATACCCTATAGGCATGAACAGTAACAAGAGAAGCACATGTTCTTGGTCATTGGATGTTAAATTTTTGTTTTCTAATGTTTTATAATGCACCTTATGATGTTTTAGTATCATAAAGATACTGTGCAAATCCAAATTATTGTTGTTGATCTGTGAATTGGGAAATGAATGAGGGTCCTCCCGAAGAAACCATTGTGAAGAGTACAACTTTAATCAAAGAACAAAGAAAATTACAGCACAGGAACAGGCCCTTCGGCCCTCCAAGCCTCCGTCAACCATGTTGCCTGACTGAACCAAAGCCCCTATCCTTCCGGGGACCATATTTCTCTATTCCCATCCTATTCATGTATTAGTCAAGATGCCCCTTAAAAGCCACTACCATATCTCCTTCCACGACCTCCCTTTCCACAACTTCCCCCTGGCAACGAGTTCCAGGCACCCACCACCCTCTGTGTAAAGAAACTTGCCTCGTACATCTCCTTTAAAACTTGCCCCTCGCACCTTAAGCCTATGCCCTCTAGTAATTGACTCTTCCACCCTGAGAAACAGCTTCTGACTATCCACTCTGTCTATGCTCCTTATAATCTTGTAGACTTCAATCAGGTTGCCCCTCAACCTCCATCATTCCAGTGAGAACAAACCAAGTTTTTCCAACCTCTCTTCATAACTAATGCCCTCCATACCAGGCAACATTCTGGTAAATCTTTTCTGTACCCTCCCCAAAGCCTCCATATCCTTTTGGTCGTGTGATGTCCAGAATTGAACATTATATTACAAGTGTGGCCTATCTTAAATTCTATAAAGCTGCAACATGACTTGCCAATTTTTAAACTCAATGCCCCGGCAAGCATGCCACATGCCTTCTTGATTATTTTTTCCACCTGTGTTGCCACTTTCAGTGACCTATGTACCTGTACACCCAGATTCCTTTGCCTATCAATATTCTTAAGTCATTTACTGTATATTTCTGATCAAATATCAGACCTTCCAAAATGG
Source organism: Carcharhinus amblyrhynchos (assembly GCF_965287045.1). NCBI lineage: Eukaryota > Metazoa > Chordata > Chondrichthyes > Carcharhiniformes > Carcharhinidae > Carcharhinus > Carcharhinus amblyrhynchos. Next base: position 92,138,871 of record NC_137324.1, on the reverse strand, counting down.
ATTACCTCACATTTATCTGCATTAAACTCCATCTGCCATCCATCCGCCCAAGTCTCCAACTGATATATATCATGATATATCCTCTAATGGTCCTCATTGCTATCCACAAACCACCAACCTTTGTGTCATCTGCAAACTTACTAATCACTCCTGTTACATTTTCCTCCAAGTCGTTTATATATATATATATATACATATATTAGAAACAGCAAAGCTCCCAGCACTGATCCCTGAGGAAGACCACTTGTCACAGTCCTCCATTCAGAAATGCACCCTTCCACTGCTTCCCTCTGCCTTCTATAACTGAGCCAGTTCTGTATCCACCTTGCCAGCTCACCTCTGATCCCATGAGATTTCACCTTTTGCGCTAGCCTGCCATGAGGGACCTTGTTAAAGGCCTTACTGAAGTCCATGCTGATAACATCCACTGCCCTATCTTCATCATTCATTTCGTCACTTCCTTGAAAAACTTGATCAACTTAGTAAGGCACGATCTCCCCTTCACAAAACTATGTTGCCTCTCGCTAATATGTCTATTTATTTCCAAGTGGGGGTAAATCCTTTCTCAAAGAATCCTCTCCAATAAGTTCCCTACCACTGATGTAAGGTTCACCATAATTACCTGGATTATTCTTGCTACTCTTTTTAGCAAAGGAACAACATTAACTATTCTTCAATCCTCTGGGACCTCCCCTGTAGCCAATGAGGATACAAAGATTTCTCTCAAGGCCCCAGCAATTTCCTCCCTTGCACTCTCTCAGTTTTCTGGGGTATATCTCATCAGGCCCTGGGGAGTTGTCTACCTTAATGTTTCTCAAGACCCCCAATACATCCTCCTTTTTGATCTCAACATGACTTAAACTATTTACACACCCTTGTCCAGACTCATCGTCCACCAAGTCCTTCTCTTTGGTGAATGCTGATGCAAAGTACTCATTTAATACCTTGCTCATTTCTTCTGGCTCCATGCATAGATTCCCTCCCCTGTCTGTGAGTGGGCCAACCGTTTCCCTGGCTACCCTCTTGCTCTTTATATATGTATAAAAAGCCTTGGGATTTTCCTTAATCCTGCTGGCTAATGGTTTTTCGTGAACCCTTTTAGCCTCCTATTCCTCGATGAGTATGTTTGAAAATTGCCAGCACTCGACCCCTAAATGATAAAGCTCAAATTAAAAGAAGCATGGCCAGATGTGCAACCTTTCAGTGGGGTAGGAATGTCCACTGAATCACGTTCCAGTATGACTCTCAAACATCAGGAAAGGAAGGAAGAAGAGTCCATATCAAAAAGTGCCATGATTACTGTTATAGCGGCCACAAAGGACATGGGGCATCATCAGTAGCTCCCCCTGTTGGCTGTTCCCTATTGAGCAAGCAGATGCTCGCTCAATGAGAGACGAGCAACAGGAGCTTAAAACCTGTGCTCTCTCACCAGGCCAGTGTACTGTATGTCCAGAGCTTAGGACCTGTGTTGCTATAAGCCACAGATACAACCTTTTCTCTGTGTTAAATAAAATGGTGCAATACAGGAAGACTGGCCAAGATGAGATTATTACAATTACGATGGAAGATGTGCAGATGAAGACCAAGACCATGTGACCATTAATTGAGGAAAGGTTTCTGATATTTCTTTGGCACATAATAAGGTGCAGGTTCTCCTCTCTGAATGCAATTGGGAAATTTGTATCCTTACATGCCCAACATTGCAGTGATTATATTACTGTTCAAGATTTCATTAAAAATCCTTTCATAATTATAAATATAGAATCTTCCATGAATCAGGGAAATCTGACAATATAATCACACACACGTCTGTTTATTTTTTCTTTCCATTATAAAACATTCCTTGGTAAGGTAGCCTGGTGTCACAGTGGCTGGTGTTGCTGCCTTACAGCGCCAGTGACCTGGGTTTGATTTCGGCCTTGGGTGACTGTCTGTGTGGAGTTTACACTTTCTCCCTGTGTCTGCATACGTTCCCTCCAGGTGCTCCGGTTTCCTCCCACAGTCCAAAAATGTGCAGTTTAGGTAGATTGGCCATGCTAAATTGTCCCTTAGTGTTCCAAGATAACTAATCAGGATGAGCAATAAATGCTGGCCTGTGGTTAAGGGGATAGGGTGGGCCTGGGTGAGATGCTCTTTCGGAGAGTTGGTGCAGACTTGATGGACTGAATGACCTCCTTCTGCACTATAGGTATTCCATGGTCCTATGGTGCAGTTTTATCAAGGCAGCTGAAAATGGACTTAACATTTTTAAAAAATCATTTTTATTAAGCGTATTTATTATACCATTGTACAAAAGGCAGGATTTTCCAACCCCGCCCATCACCAGGATCATCCGATCCCATCAAATGTCAATGAACCTTCGGCTAGCCCACCACAAACCCTGTAATGGGTCCCACCACAGAGGGGTCAGAAAATCCCGGCCATAATGTAATTCAAAATAACTGAGAGTCTATGCTAAACCATTTATTAATTGATGTATATTTGTCAGTTCCTCAGAAAATTCAATATTTTTTGAAAATTCTTTATATCTGTGGCTACTATTGACTGTATGCTTAATTAAATGAACACAATTAGGGAAGGCTGTGGGTTAGTGGTAGTATCGCTAGACTATTAATCCAGAAACTCAGCTAATGTTCTGGGGATCTGGGTTCAAACCCCGCCATGGCAGATGGTGGAATTTGAATTCAGTAAAAAAAATCTGGAATTAAGACTCTACTGATGACCATGAAACCATTGTCAATTGTCGGAAAAACCCATCTCATTCACGAATGTCCTCCAGGGAAGGAAATCTGCTGTCCTTACCTGGCCTGATACATGTGACTCCAGAGCAATAACAATGTGGTTGACTCTCAACTGCCCCTGAGCAACTCGGGATGGGCAATAAATGCTGGCCAGCCAGCAATGCCCATGTCCCATGAATGAATAAAGAAAACACAATTTGAATTCCCTTCCCCAAGCAATGCAATTGGTGGAATCTCACAATTTCAACTGGCAGCACAGCGAATTTTATGGATGAGGTCTCGTTTGACTGATCTGCTCTTGAACTGGCAAATAAGATTATGGAAGTTCAAGTGTGAATAGTTTAGGTGCACGTCGCTTACATTTATAATCCCTGGATATTTTGTGTGTGTTCAGCCATCTGGATCGTGCAGATATTACACAAGTTTCACCTTTTCTTCAAGAGATCCTAATGTCAGTACTGTTCTAACCAACATTTATTGCTCAAGCAGCATTCCTAAATATCGCATTATTTGGTCATTTATCTGTTCCTGGGACTATGTGTGTGAATTTATTGCCATGTTTCCCAATAGCAGTGACTGAAGTTCAAAAAAAGACAAAATTGGCATGAAACCCTCAGCGACAACCTGAGATCAAAGAGGTTACATAAATACAATTTCTTTCTTTCGCAACTGACACTCCTATTTTATCAAACCAATCCCCTAAGAAAAACATGAATATTTGTTTTGTATTATTATCTGTTATAACCTGCATCAGAGGAAGGATTTGCCCACAAGTCTTAATAAACCTTGCAGTGAAACTTGTGGCATTTAATATCAGCCTCTGAGAACGTGAAGGCAGATAGTACAGCTGAGTGGCAATTTAATGGACAAAGTAGAAAATATGGAGTGATTCTGTCATACTGGTCATTCACTCTTTCTGCCATATGTTTCTGTGAAGGATTCTATGATACAAGTCCTTTAAATCGATTCACTAATTAAACCAGAGTCTGCTGAACTAATGCTTTTGTTTGCACAGGGCTAGTGTGATAATGGGTGCATCAACCAGTCACACAGCACATTTGACACTTTCTGTGTCACTGTGCATTCCCTTTTCTATGACTCCTGCTATCTGAAGAGTCCCAGTGTACCAGCTCCAGATGGTGCCTGAAAGAGCATAAGTATATCTTCACCTTCTCCTGTCTCCTGTACTTGTACAGATCACCTACTTAGTCCACCTGTCTCACTCTCACTATCACCTTTATCAGCATCTGAAGCAGATTTATTTGCTGTTTAGAATCCTGAGATAAATTTCACATTATTTCCTCGATAAAAGGGAAGTCACCATTGCTGGTGCCATTAGTAATCAACTCTCACCCTTACTGGTTCAATGCTATACATGTTGTAAAGCACCAATTCCTTTTGTCTATCCCAGGAGAAATATGTAATGCATGGAACAAAAACTAACCAAGCAGCATCTGTCATCTGGCATCGTTTTACAGTTTATCCACAGGATGAACTCAAGCCTGTCTATATTAATTGCAAGGTTAGCATTAACAGGGGCAAACAAAAGAGACCTATGGGGATAACTATGCTAATGAACTATTCTTTAAAATGTTGCATACAGTAGAATCATGACTTGTAAAGCTGCTTTGCTGAAAAAGTGATTTTGGTTTTACTCTCCCCGGTAACTTGGTGAAAATTGCTTAAATTCCACTAATGCAAGGATGTACAAGTAACAAAGTGAATCCTAACATCTTAATGGAATTGTTCTCATGATATTATGAAGCACAATGGTTTACTTATCCGAAATTAAATCTTCAAACTATTCAACTGAGCTACAAAAGAATTCTAAATATAGTACTTTGAGGTAAATATGGAGCGGGGCACTACAGAAACTGGTTAAATATGCATTGGCAATATCCTTGGTGTCTTTAGCCACTGAGAAATAGGAAAGCAGTGTGAGAGCCCTGTAAGTACCATTTGAGAGCAGTGGGAACATTCTTCCCACTATTCTGGCTTGGGAATGTATGATCATTCCTTCATTTTAGGTGGATCAATATCCTGAGTCTGAATTTCCCCTCAGTGTGAGCGCAAAGGCAGTGGGTGCAAAATGGATGTAAAAATCTTTTCCCAGACAAAATTGTGACTTGAACGCAATTTCATGCTGGGTCGCCCAATTAAGCCCACCCAGCATGAAATGCATCTTCCAGTCGACCTGACAGGGTGGGCTGGGGTGGGAATGAGCCTGGTATCAGGTCCAATGGTATCCCCCAGGACTTTGGAACTTCAATTAAACTTCCAATGAGAAAACAGATAGGTCTCACAGCATTGAAATGTATTTGGTTATATTACAGTGGCTTTTCATCTATGAACTGATTCTGATTAAATCTTTCACTGACCCAATATATTTGTATACGGCAGCTCTGAAATATGCCTAGAAAATCTACAGATCCTGCCAAGCATCTGCCACCATTCCAACCAAAATTTCTGGCAGCTACGAGGAAGCTGTGGGTGCATCGAAGGGGGAAATATTTAGAGAGCAGGCTCTGTTCATCTACACATCATTGAAGAAAATAAAATGAAGAAGCATTTCTCCAGCACCTTTCATGACTTCAGGATGTCCCAGATTGCCTCCTCGCTTTTTGAAGTGTGGTCACTGCTGTCAAGTGGGACATATACCAGTCAACCACTTTGAGAACACCAAGCTCCCACAGATAGCAATGTTGAGTCTTTTACATCCATTGAGAGGGTAGACATAGGACAGGATTTTACAGCCTCGCTCATTCCGAAACCGTAAAATCCCACCTGAGGTCAATAGACCTTTCGACAGTCCGCCCCTCACCTGCTCTGATTCCCATGGCAGGCGAGTCAGTAAAATTCTGGCTGTAGTTTCAGATTACCAGTTAATTTGAACACTGACACCACAGACAGTGCAGCACTCTTTGCTGGGACTGTAAACCCACATGCTCAACCATATGGAGTGGGATTTGAACCCATAACCTACTGAACTCTAGACAGCAGAATCATTGAATCCATTGATTATAGAATCCCTACAATGCAGAAAGAGGCTTTTCAGCCCATCAGGTCTGCACCAACTCTCTGGCAGAGCACCTTACCTAGCTGCCCCCTCCCCCAACACTGCTGTATCCTCTAACCCTACATATTTATCCCACTAATCCCCCTAACCTACACATCATGAGACTCTAAGGGGCAAGTTACCATGGCAAATCTATCTAACATCTTTGAACTGTGGCAGGAAACTGGAGCACTTGGGGGGAACCAATGCAGACATGAGGAGAACTTGCAAACTCCACACAGGCAGTCATCCACATCTGGAATTGAACCAGGGTCCCTGGTGCTGTGAAGTAGCAGTGCTAGCCACTGTACCACCCTGCCACCCCATGCTTCAATCTGGTAGAAACTTCCACTGTCAAGGATGCATCTGGTTTGCCTGCTATTACAGCAGCTCTGGACTGTCCAGCTGTGGTGGTGCAGCTAAGGCTAGTGGCCATGGTAGTTGGCTGAGGGGATGGGTGAAGCAAGACAGAAGGTGTTAACAGCTGCAAACAGTGTGGTTATTCCTTTTTATAGGGGAATTCATTTTAAAAAGCTGTTCTTAATTATGTAGTAGCAGGTGATATGCTATGGCTGGATTTCCCTGGTCTCGCATGGCCTGCTACCACTGCCTGTGTTCACAGCAGCGGGATTGGACAATCCCAGCTGCAGGCGAGGTTGGAGACTTGGGCCTTACATCTACTGCGATGATAAACCTGAAGTGGCTGTATATTGGATCATTATGAAGGCTCGGGTTATGGGGAGTCTGACATTCAAAGAGTCCCTACACTCAGCTCAACCAACTCACTCCCCCCGACTACCCCAGCCCATATTGTTACAGTAGCAATGTACCAAATGGCCATGGATTTTCAAGTCCAATATCTTTTGTAAATGTCAGTGTTCCCCATGGTTTGCACTGCCTAATCTATTTTGATAGAACTTTGGCAGCAATTTGTAGATGAACTCGTTTAGAAAGCTAGGACAACCAAAAGGAAATCTGGCATAATTTGGAAATTTGACAGCAGTAAACTCGCAAATAAGATAAACATGCTTGTGCTCCAGGGCCTTTTATTCTGCCGTTGGATGATAAATTGATAAAAACTTAATGGCCGCTTGCCCTTTCGGCCTAAGTGATGAGCACAAAATCACATGGGCAACTTAAAATCTGTGTCAATAGGCTTTTGAATAAACTTAATTAGCCCTTTAATTGTCAGTGGGTCTCATGCGTGCCTGTTGACCTCAATATCATACAGGAGTGCAATGATGTCGGGATACACACCCACATCATCCCACACAATTATACATACGTTTGGGTTGAATGTGTGCCCAGTGGAGCACGGTGAATTCCCTGTCTGACGAAAGTTGGTGGTGGTTCAAGAAGAAAAACTACCTCAACTTTCTCAGTTCGAGTACTGATGAGCAATAAATGTTAGCTCACCAGGATTGCTGTTATTTTGAGATTACTTATTAGTGTCACAAGAGGCTTACATTAACACTGCAATTAAGTTATTTAAATCCTCTCGTCATCACCCTTCGGTGCCTGTTCGGATGTACTGAGGGAGAATTTAGCATGGTCAATGCACCTAATCGCGACATCTTTTGGACTGTGGGAGGAAACTGGAGCATCAGGAGGAAACCCATGCAGACACGGAGAGAATATGCAGACTCTGCACAAACAGTGATGCAAGCTGGGAATCAAACCCAGCTGTGAGGCAGCAGTGCTAACCACTGTGCCACCATGCCACCTAATCTTGAGGGTGTAGTGTATAAATATGATGGAAAGCTTGGTGATGATGATATTGTTAAAGATTTGGGAGGATGGGGAAGGTATTTTGTGTTTTCTTGCTGTTATCTGTGTACTTCTTGACCCAAACCTGCATATTATCCAGATGCTGCTGAAAACTTTCCAGGGCTACTTCAGCATCAAAGGAGTTCTGAGTGGCAATCACCAGCAGATATCACCACCCCTGACTCTATATTGAAGGGAAGGTCATTGATAAGCCAAGTGAAGAAGGTCAGCTGGGTACACTTCTGTGTGGGACTTAACATAGTGACCATCGATGGCCAACTCCACATCCATCTTTCTATGTCAAGTATAACTTTGCCAAATTCCTCTTGATAACCAATGACCTCAGTTTTCTTTCTCAGATTTCATGGTGTCATACTCAACTGAATGCTGCTTTCATGTGTTAAGAAGAGTGGCTTTATCCTCCTCTCTGACACACAACTTGTCTCCATGTCTGTTCCAAGGCTGTGATGATATCTGAATGCTGATGTCCAGTTCTGATGGAACTTGATCTGAGCTTTAGCAAACATGTTAATGAGGAGCAGATGTTGCATGGTAACATTTTTTTAATAACTCCTTCCATCACTTTGCTGACAATTGGAAGGAAGCTAATAGGGCAGTAATTGGCTGGGTTACATTTACAGACTGTGTTTTCTTGATAGGAGCTGACTGCAAACATTGCTGAGTGGATATCATAACTGTACTGGCATATCTTGGCTAGGGAAGTATAAATCTTTCACGCAATATGTTGTCAGAACTCAGATTTTAACTGCTTCTTACTATTTCCATAAGGAGACCAAATTGGGTGAATTAATGAAAACTTCAGGAGGACCCCCACCCCACCCAACCCTCTCCTCATCCACTTGTTACTCTTGGCTGAAGATGTCTGTAATTCTTCAAAACTGTGTCCTCCTCTCCTTCCAAGCCCTGCTCATTGGCGATGATAGGAATATTAATGGACTTTTCTCCTTTAGTTAATTGGTTGATTGTCCATCACTACCCTTGCCTTGACATAGGAGGGCTATTGAAATTCAATCTCACCCAGTGGAATTGCAGAGTCCTGTCTATAACCTGCTTTTTTTTTTAATATGCAGGATTCCTGTGCTTTATATTCCATTGTTCATCACAAAGTAAGGGATGTGCATTATCTTGAGGTTACGGAACCTGAGATAACAATTCTTTTGCTGTATTTTAGTGCCTCATGGTTTTGTTCAGTGAGGTGGTTCCTTTACTTATCCTATCTGCTGTAGCAACATGTGCAAAGGGGGGCATGTTTATCCTATAAGATATCAGTCAATTTTAACTTGATGGGGAAATTGAGCTTGCTGAAACCAAAGAAGGGAGTAAGCCACGTGCCTAATCATCAGAGAAAAGATTCTGACTTCATCTGGCTTTCAATTCAGTATTTAATGGCAAAACTGTTGTAAGATTTTCTAAAAAAATGTTGCTGCTAATTCACGATTACCAATTTTGAATTACTGCACAGTCAAAACTTACCTCATCTTCACAGCATGTAAGCAACACCAATAAATAATATCCCCTTGTGATGGTTTTGCGGCTCTGATTGGAAGGCTATTTTGGAATAAAATTGAATAATGTAGCCACTGACTGTCAGAACAGAACAGACATGAAAAAATGGCATTGTACTTCTGTTTCATCAATGCCATATGTCTGCCCTTTCTCTAGTGAAGTCATTAAAGATAAAACTGTTGTTGCATGCTTGATTATCACCATTCTAAAACCAGAAACTATGTCTTCTCATTTCTGTAACCCAAATCATGCACGTCCCTGACTATGTGATGAACAATGGAATATGAAGCAGTGGATTCCTACTTAACACCAAAAACCATAAAAAAATCTATCTATAGGGGTTAACACGTAGACTATGCCACCATGTCAATTTTTTCCATTACATGATGTAGGACCAGACTTGAAGATATATCCTTCAGGACTTAGTCAGCATGATCAATGGTGGCACTACTGAGTCATTTTAAGTGATGTGCTTTGGAATAGATTCTGTGTCCTTGCTTATGTGAGAGCATTTACCAAGTGGTGTTTAATATAAAAGGGGATGATATGATCGGTGATGATCAGCAAGAGATTTCTTTGTTCTTCTTTTACCTGAAGCCATAAGAGGCTGCATGAGATCCAGGCTTGGAGGAGCTCAGAGTTAAGCACAAGTCCACTAATTAAAACTCTCTTGCCACTTCTGGAGGGTCTATCTTTTCAGAATGGATAGGATAATGAGGGTTGCTGGCTGACTTAAATGATTGTGTGAGTATGATTATGCCCTGTTGTTGCCTCACTCGGTCATTGGGAGAGATCACAACTTGGATACCGGTCTTCCGGAAGTTAGTGTGGAGGATTTTCCAGTGAGGACATACTCATATCTTCATCTGTCATTTAGTTTTTGCTGAAAAATTTTGCTAATCGGAACTCATGGTAAGTATTGTAACCATTACACTAACATGACCCGATGAGCAAGTAATAAAAATTGTAGAAACTTTGGTATTATTTGAGCATCCATGCAATATCACTTCAGTTAGCAACATATTTGCAAGCATTCCATTTTATTATATTCCTACTCGCACCCCTCCCCAGTGACTAAGAACAATGATATATCTTATCAAAGTTGAAAGATCAATATATCAGAGGTAAAATCTGTGGATTTTCTCTGCATAGTTGCCATTTTATTTAGTTCCTATAACAACCTGTTATGGTAGATGTAAGAATGCCTAGGTTTCAGGAAGGGCTACAGGTTAAAGCAGGGCATCTGACTCATTGGTCCAAGTTTTACAGGGTGGCAAAAGCCCAAAAGCTTGTGGCAATCCCACCATGGCTAGTTATGGATGCTCCAACATAACTTGTCTGTCTGGCAGTGGGCCTCCCGTCACATTAAGCGATGAGGTCCTGCCACCATCCACCCAGGGCTGCCAGCCAATCAGAGCGTCAACAGTTTTTCAATGGGTAGTTCCACTGTTGGGATGGAGGAGGCTCAGGCTCAGGTGAAAGAAGCGGAGCTCACTAGGGTGGGCAGGCTATTGAATAGGGAGGTTGGGTTATTGGTGAAAATGGGGTATGTTTCTGAGCGGCCCTTGCTGCTGGGGGACCCAACCATGGGCCACCAACACCTGAGCCCTCCAGAAGGCCTTAGGTGAAAAATGCCAGTGGCAATAGGAAAAGTATCTTAAGTGGCACTTAATTGGTCTCAGGGTAGCAAGGCCATCTGCCACCTTCTGCACCCCATTGAAATGATACCTCTCCAACTCTACCGCCTGATTTTTCACCCCCACCTCCCTGCACATTCCCTGAGTTCCACTAAAACCCCAACCACTATTTCTGAGGTTTGAAAACCTGAGGAAAGATTTATTAGAGTTCTGTATTAAGCATTACTTTTACCAACTAACGTGATAGCTTTGAAAGCAACATTTACCTAGGAAAAAATCAATAACTTTGTCATCTCTGCTTTTTTTATTGGCAGCTGAGCTAAAACCTGTGGCTGCACAAGAATGCCATCCACACACATAGTGCTGTCCAAAATCAACTATGAACAATAAAAATGATGTTTTTCTACGTTTCTATGTTTCAAACCTGTGATGTCTTGTTCTGCTTGTAATTGTCATTGATAAACATTTTACCAGTGTTGACATTGTAACTAGAGTTACTCTATGTTTGATCTACAGGTGAGGTGTTGTCTTCCTCAGCAGTGTTTCACACGTTGGACTTTAACTTGGTGTTGTGAGACTTTTTACTGTGTTTACCTCAGTCCAATGCCAGCATCTCCACATCAGCAGTGTCTGCCAGTGTCAGGGCTGCAAGAAGATTCGGGACTCTGAACAGTTAAATCTATATTTTCTACAGGTTCCATTTCCAGTGGATTGCTTCTTCCCACCAACAGCTGGTCTACAAGCCTCCTTCAAATGACATCATTCCTGGTTTGTACAGTATATTCCTGGGATGGCAAGTCTGTCATATGGAGAGAGTAAGTCAGTTAGAATTACACTCACTAGAGTTCAGAAGAGTGAGAGGGGGTCTCATAGAAACCAATAAAATTCTAACAGGGTTAGACAGCATAGATTCAGAAAGAATGTTCCCAATGGTGGGGGACTCCAGAATTAGGGGTCATGGTTTGAGGATAAAGGATAAACCTTTCACAACTGAGGTGAGGAGAAATTTCTTCACTCAGAGGGTGGTGAATGTCTGGAATTCACTACCACAGAAAGTAGTTGAGGCCAAAACGTTTTCTGATTTCAAGAAGAAATTAAATATAACTATTGGGGCTAAAGGGATCAAGGGGTATAAGGGGAAAGAGGGATTAGGAAGTTGAATTTTATGATCAGCATGTTCAAAATAAATAACGGAGCAGGCTCAAAGGGCCGAATGGCCTGCTCCTGCTTCTAGTTTCTAAGTTTCTACGTTTTGATATGAGACAGTTCCAGTCTGTGCAAGTATCATGACAGGAACACATTTCTCTCCTGTGGAGTAATTCCTGCCAAGGCTCCTTGCCCTTCATGGAAGACATGATGCTTTGCTTTGCTTTCCCATTGTACTATCAGTCCTTGTTGCTGTTGTTGTATGATTTATTTCATTTTCAGAGGTTTCAACAAGTTGAATGTCAAATATAGTGTCTTCATCATTAATAATGCAGGAGAGATTTTAGTTGTTGAAGGAGTGGTATTCCTGTACATTAGCAGGAATTGGTTAAAACTTATAATCAGTGAACCTTGATCCCTGGTTGCTCTTAATGTATGTGTCATGGTTGGACAAAATGTTCTCCTAGTCTGTTGATAGTAGGAAAGCATGATACAGGCCTTTTATTTTGAATACCAGAAACTTTTGAATTTTTGGGAGACAAGTTGAGGTCATTTTCTGATTGTTCCAGGAATCCAAACATACTAAAGAGTAATGGCCTCTTGATAGTCTTTTCAAATAAAATAGATTTAATTATAGCAATTTTTGATCACTTTGAATGACTAGAATTGGCCATTACTAAGAAAAACATCCTCCAAAAAGTCCCAAAAAGTCTACATGCACTCATTGCCAAGCCTTTTTTGGTCATTCTCATGGATGCAGTGGTGCTAAGGTTGGCAGGTACATTTTTACCAGCTTTTTTTTCAATTTCTGCATCCAATCCAAGCCACCAGAAATAACTCCTGGCTTTTTCCTTCATGCAGACAATTCTGCAATGATTCTTGTGTAATTTGTCTAATACTCATCTTCTCAATGGTATTGGAATGATCACTCTGAGCCCCCCCAAGAGACATTCTGACTATACCGACAGCTCCAATCTTCTAGAGGAGTATGGTTTCAAGTCAGTTGTTAGTTGTGAGTTTTTCCTTCCTAATACCCTGTCCATCACTTCTGAGAGTATAGGATGAATTCAAGCATACTTCCTCACTTGTCCACAAGTGACTGGTGTACTGTCTAGTTATTCAAAGTAGAAGATACTTCCACTTGAATAGATTGATGGCCTACGAGCTGACAAACTACTTGGTAGTGGTAATTTTGACAGTCCTTTCACATAACAGAGTTGACTTGATTGTTGATACTTGATGGTATAAGTCTGTACAGACAATAGCAATGCCCATCTCTGCATTCTACTTGCTGCCAGTAACAGAATTCATGCTTGCATTCCAAAAATGATAGTTAATGAATGGTGGTCCAACAATTGTGTGAAATTTCTTCCATACAGGAATTGATGGAATTTCTTTACCACAAAGACAATCTTTAGTGTTTTGCTGTTATGCTTAGTTACTTGTATAATTGCTGAGGGTTCAAGACACAAAAGCAATGAAGCTCTCTTCACCCAATGGCATGATGCAGAATACCACTGCTCAAATGCCATAATGGGATGTGTCACACAGAAATTGTAAAGATAAGTTAGGATTGAAATGCAAAGGAACTATAGGTTTGAGCAATACTTCTTTAGCTTGCATGAAAGCATTGTTGCATTGATTAGACCACTTTCTCTCCTTGGTACGAGTGGTTATGCAATGATTTTATAATGGTTGACAAATTTGAAACAAATTGTCCATTGTACTTCAACAATCCTAGGAAGGATCACAACTGGTTAACACTCTGACAGCCATAGTTGAATTGATCAATGCCTTCCAGCTGTACTCCCTTTTTCTTGACCCTGGTGAGTTTCACACAGCTCGTGAAACCCTTTGGGTGGCTGCTAAGGCCAGAATTCAGGTTTAAAGACAGGATTAATTCACTCGCTACACATGTAAGCCCCACAGCTTCAGGGAGGTTTCCCCACAGGTCTCCAAATACACCAAGTAAAAGTCAGAAGTGAGCAGAACCATGGTGAGTTTCTGAATCCTGGCATTTTTTCAAGGACTTAATTCCGCCTCACACCTGTACCTGCCCCCCCTTGGCAATTAAAATTCTGCCTATAGAATCCAAACCAGAAAAAATAAAGTAGTAAATATAAATTGAATTGAAATAATGTAACAGAAATGAAATAAAAATTTGGAAATACAGATGGGATTAAGGTAGAGAGATATAAGAAACAGACAGAAAAGGGGAAAAAAGTTATCCTTAATTTACTTCTATGACATTGAGACTTAATATTTATGAAATTTAGTTATCAAGGTTGTTCAGCCATAATTATCACTTATCAAACTGTTGAAATTTTACCTACCCTTGAATGCACAGCCCTATACCTTTTCAGGCAATGTTGATGTAGAACTAGTGGGAAAGACCTCAAGCTCATTTTGTCACATTAAGTTTGGTGCTGAATCTATCAGTGTTGAGTCCAACTGATTTCCTGTGGAAATCTGGGGCACTTTTGATGGTAACATTTGGACTTGTGCTTCTAAATGTACAAGTTTGGATGTAAGAATTTGCTATTCAATTCATCCTTTTGTAATGATGAATGCTGTTAGCAAATTGGGCCCATTGCTATCAAAGTTATTGGACAGGCACCTAATTTGCTCATATGACATTCTTTTTTAACAATGACATTTAACCTAGTTAAAATTTTATTTAAATCTGCAATTCAAATAATCATCGAAAGGAATGCCACATGGATGTTTTAAGAATTTGCATATTGTAGTAACAAGTAATTTCTTGACTATTGTTGAAGGATTCTAGGAAATTCTGGGAAAGAGTTACATTTGCCAATGTAAATCTCTGCTGTGTGTTGAAAATTCCCCTGAAAATTAGAAACTAAACAAATAGTGGTAATGCAACAAGCAGAGATATGTACAATAATGATCGTCAAAAAAGTGGGAAGGTCAAGCTCATTATTGCCTGTTTGATATTCTTCACTGCATATGGAAGCATTTCATCAATGATAAGGAAAACATCTAACTATTAAGCTGGTTTCCATCACACATTCATTGTTTCTTAACAATGGTTCATATTTGTTGAGAAAAATCATGCAGCGTTCTTGTCAAAGTTAAAATATATTGACTACAGAAGAGATTCAAATTAACATTTGAATGGAGTATGTGTAAGCTAATGGAAAGGAATTCTATATCTTTATCAAGATATATTACAATACTTTCCCTCCTGCAATGGATTTTCTTTGAAGGTCACGCATTTCTTTTCGCTTTTATAAACTGCTACAAACCTGCAACCTAGTCATCTCTTGTACGAAACACAGCGAGAGGAAATTATGAAATTGTAGTCAACTGATTTTATGTTTTTGCACACAGCAAGACTATGAGTTTGCTGCCCATTCATCATTAAGTATAGAGCAGTCAAGATTTTCAGTAATAAGATGTTTTTCTCACTAAATAGCATGCTATTTCTTGAATAGTTAATTAAAAAAGCAAATGCAGAATTGATATATGATAACTGCCTGTGTACATGGCACTTGACCTTTGAGGTCTATTAGGCTCTAGATATTTCCATATAGTTTCATTTTACACAGAGAATCCATTTAAAGAGTCTTAAGTTACCATGCCACATATGTCTTAAGTATTTAATAAGAAAACAGAGCTACAGAAACGATGCCCTATAACCCTTAACCACATAACAAGCATTTTGATGTGACAGCCTCAAAGTATATCAACATTTAAGCTTGGAAACAAATGCTTTCGAAATGGAAGTGACCAGGTTTGAGTATAGCAGACCCCCCACTGGCATGATGTGTAAATGTAATGTGTTAACTGAGCTGTGACGATCACCATATAATGGTCCTTGCATAACCACTAGCTGGCTCCAAAGTCCAATAACTTGCTGATGATTACTATCAATTCCTAGACTGTATCCTGTCTGTTACCCAATTCTCAATCCATGCCAATACATTATCCCCAATCCCATATGGTTTAATTTTGCACAATAACCACTTGTGTGGGAATTTATCAAAAGCATTCTGAAAATCAAAATACACCCCATCCACTGCTTCATCCTTATTTATCCTAGTGGTTATGTCCTCAAATAAACTCCCAGTAGATTTGTCAAATATGATTTCTCTTTCATAAATTCAAGTTGATTCTATCTAATCCTGAGGTAGTGTGCTTTCCCTGGTCATTGGCGATGACCATTGGCCATGCTGAAAGACGCCACAGTAGGTGGTGCCCAGCTCAATGCCGATGGCTGCTGAGTGGCCCGCTATGATGCCAGGTTAACATAACATGGCTCCATGGCTAAAATGTCTTCTTGATATTTTTAAGTGTCCTGTTATGATTTCCTTTATAGTAGACCCAAGCATTTTCCCAATTACAGATAAGTAGTCAAATCTATCTATAATTCCTTTTTCTCCCTCCCTCCTTTTTTAAATGGCAGAGCTACATTTGCCACCCTCTAATATGCCAGGGCTGTTGTAGAATTTTGGAAAGTGACAACCAGCACATCCATTATTTCTAAGACCTGTTTCTAAGACCATTATTTCTATTAGTACCCTGGGATGTAAATTATCAGGCTCTGGGGATTTAATGGTTTTCAGCCCCATTCATTTCTCCAGCACTATTTTTTCAAGTCATACTAATTTTCTTAAATTTTTCCTCACTAGACGATTGAAAGAAAACCAGAGATGGACAAGCTGGGGCTGAGAACACTTACTTCTCCTGGCTCCATAGAAATAAAACTGTGAAAAATATTCCTTTTCTTTTTGTGGGTGGGCAGCCAATAATCTGCTGACTAGGTCACTGACATCCTGGAATGCTTGATTTGAGTATGCACATCACAAGCTCAATAAGCTGATGATCAACCAAAAACCAATTTTAGGTGCATTTTCAAGTCACCTAATTGCTTTAGCAGATAGACACCCTGAGCTCTGCCTGCCACAGATGCATTGATCCAAGGCAGTATCAGTGGGAGTGACCACCGTAGAGCCCTTGTGGAAATCAAAACTTGCCTTCACATTGAGAAGACCCTTCTTTGTGTTGTGTGGCTCTAATACAGTGCTTAATGGATAAACTTTGAACAGATTTAGCAACTCAAGACTGGGCATCAATGTGGTGCTGTGGCCATCAGCAGCAGCAGAATTGTACTCAACCACAATTTGTAACCTTAAGGCCCAGCATATCTCCCACTCTACCATTCTCATAAGGCTAGGGGATTAACCCTGCTTTGATGAAGATTGCAGGAGGGCATGTCCGGAGCAATACCAGATATACCTAAGAATGAGATGTCAACCTGCCAAAACTACAATATATGACTAGTTGCATGCTAATCAGCATAGGCAGCAAGTAATAAGCAAAGCTAAACAATTCCACAACTAATGGGCCAGATCTAAGTTCTGTAATCCTGCCACAGTCAGCCATGAATGATGGTGGACAATTAAATAACTCACAGGAGGAGGAGACTTCACAAATATTCACATCCTCAATGGATGCCTCTCAATGATAGAGAACCAGCACGTTAGTACAAAAGATAAGGCTGAAACAACAATCTTCAGCTAGAAGAGATGAGTGAATGATCAATCTCTGCCTCCTCTGGAGGTCCCCAGCATCTCAGAAATCATTCTTCAGTCTATTTGATTCACCCCACATAATATCAAGAAATGGCTGAAGGCACTCAGAATAAAAGCCATGAGCCCTAACAATATTCTAGCAACAATACTGAAAACTGGGACTCCAGAACTTGTTGTGGCCCTGACCAAGCTGTTCCAGCAAGGTACAATGCTGGCATCTACCTGGCAATGTGGAAAAATATCCAGCTATGTCCTGTATATAAGAAACAGCACTAATACAGCACGGCCAATTACTGCCCCATCAGGCTATTCTCTATGATCAGTAAAGTGATAGGATTATCAAAAGTGCTAATCGCGCAGCATTTGTTTAGCAATAGCCTGCTCACAGTCACTCAGCTTGGGTTCTGCCAGGGTCACACAGCTCCTAATCTCATTACAGTTTTGATTCAAACATGGCCAATAGAGTTGAATGCCAGAGCTGAGATGGGAGTGAATGCCTTCAGCATCAACGCAGCATTTGACTGAATATGGCATCAAGGGACCCTAGCAAAACTGGAGTCAATTGGAATCAGAGGAAAACCTCTCCACTAGTTGACGTCATATCTGACAGAAAAGTAAATGCCTGTGATCGTTTAAGGTCAATCATCCCAGTTCAAGGATAACACTGCAGGAGTTCCTTAGGGTAGTGTTAGGTGCAACCAACTTCAGCTGCTTCATCAATGATCTTCCTTCCATCATATGTTTAGAAGGGCAAATGTTTGTTGATAATGGCATTCTGCACTGTTTGTGACTCTACAGATACTGCACTAGTCTGTGCCCAAATGCAACCAGACCTGGATAATAGCTGGGCTTGGGTTGAAAATTAACATTCGTATTGCATAAATGCCAGACAATGATTATTCCCAGGCAGAGAGAATATAACTGCCACCTCTCGACATTCAATATCATCACCATTGCTGAATCCCCCACTATCAACATCCTGGGGGATACAATTGACCAGAAGTGTAACTGGACTAGCTATATAAATACTAGATAAAAGCAACTTACTGTGGATGCTAGAAGATGAACCAAAAGAGAAAATGCTGTTAAATCTCAGCAGGTCTGGCAGCATCTGTAAGAAGAGAAAAGAACTGATGTTTCCAGTCCAGGTGACCTTTTGTCAAAGCTAAAAGGCATAGAAAGTAGGAGATATTTATACAGTAAGATAAGGGAATGAAAGGCATGTCTTAGCCATAAAAACAAGGGGAAAAGCTAAGAGGTGCTAACAGTAGTCCATAGAGAGAGTAGGTGCAAATGACCAAACAGCAGAGAAGCTGGAATCAGAGGGTAAGCTGTGCCAGATGAAGATGTGGGGGGAGGAGGGAGATGGGTGAGAAAAAGGTAAAATTGAGGAAAAGGGAACCAAAGGGGGAGAAAATGTAAGAAAACGGGACATAAATAGGGGGAAAGAGTGGGGGGAGGGAGTGGAAAGAAAAGTAAATAAAGACAATAAAGAAATAAAAGGTAGAGAACTGTTAAAAAATTAAATTAAATTAAAACAAAAGGGTCGAGGTGAGGTAGAGCTAATCATCTGAAGTTGTTAAATTCGATGTTGAGGCTGAAAGGCTGTAATGTGCCTAGCCAGAAGATAAGATGCTGAGTAACTCACCTCCTGATTCCCCAAAGTCTGTGAATCATCTGCAAGGCACAAGCGAGGAGTGTAATGAAATACTCTCCACTGGCCTAGATGAGTGCAGCTCCAGCAACACTCAAGAAGTTCAACATCATCCAGGACAAACAACCCACTTCAAAATACATTCTCATATCCCGTAAATGATTTTTTAAAAAAACCCTTGTAAATTGGTTGGGAGTAGATTGAGCACAAGAGATCTCATCTGAAAATATATCTCCCAAATCATAATCTTTAGTCCTGTGAATGAGGTTAATCATGTTTGGATTTCTCCCCATATATCATGTTTAGAATTCTGAGCGAATTGTTGCTTCTGTGAGATACGTCTAGCTTTTTAGATTGAACTTCGTGTTATTATTCCTGTTTAATAAGGTGATGTCATATTTCAATCTACTTTGGTTTTCTGCAGAATTTTCACAGGACTTCAGATCAAAGAAAATCATTACAGATAAATGTATTAAATTTTTTTAAATCAATATTGCGAATATGTAAGACCTCTAAAATACAAAAAATGACATTACATTATTGAGAGATTTTCAAATTTAGGCACAAAACAGTAAATGTTAAGAACAAAATACTGAATTAACTGTAGCTAATATTGTACCTCTCCAACTGTTGTTTACAGGAAATAAAATTTGTAGAATTTGCATGCAGAAAATATCATGCAGGGAAATTGTTGGAGAAGTAATTCACTGCTGACTAATTATTGTTGCATTCAGTTAAAATGGCTTATAAGTATAGCTGCTAAAATGAGACATCTCATTGGTGTTTAGTACTTGTGGCAACTTTAGAAAAAATGATCAAGTTGGTGCTCTGTTATGATATAATGCACCAGAAATAAACTGTGCCACTGAATAAATTGGTCCAGGAGTGTGGCCACTTTGTAGAACCTTACAATGTTTATGATGTCAGTACATTGAATTTTGCTAGGGTAATGAAAAAAGTAGAAATTGTAGGAATCATAAAAATGTAATTCAGCTATTAGCCCACTGGAATGGTGGAGTAACAGGGTGGCTCAGTGATTAGCACTGCCACCTCACAGTGCCAGGGGCCCTGATTTAATTTCAGCCTTGGGTGACAATCTGTGTGGAGTTTGCATTTTCTCCCTGTGCCTGGGTGGGTTTCCACTGGGTGCTTTGGTTTTCCTCCCATAATCTAAAGATGTGTGGGTTTGGTTGCTTGGCAATGCCAAATTGCCCTTAGCGTCAGGGGACTTGCAGGGTAAACATGTGGGGTTACAGGCTTAGGGTCTGGGTGGGATTGTTGTCAGTGCAGACTTGATGGGCCGAGTAGCCTCCTTATGCACTGTAGGGATTGTATGATTGGATTGTATGAACTGATTGATCTATTGCTTCATTAACATTGTTTCATGTGACTACAGGGCTGGTCGAGACCAAGAGGGTGGATCTTAGGTTTTTCTTGCTATGTTCCATGTGACTGAATCTGGATTTGGTGCATTGCGTTTGCATTGATAGCATGCCAGTAAATTGCTCTGTAGAAGAGCATGAGCTTCTACTGCCCAACTCAGTTTCATTACTTCATAACTTTGGGGGCATTTCATATGATGTTTCCAGACTCTCCTGGAGATTCTGGCAAAGTGTCCTTAACAGACACCAACTGGGCATTGTAAAGAAGCAATAAACCAGGTTTCAATATCTGCACCAAGTGGTCCATCAGTTCTCAAAGCAGAACCCAAATCTAACAATTATTGTTCTTTAGTTTGGCCTGGGCCTTAAGTTTCCTGTTTCAGAGTAATACTCTTAGTTTACCATTCCTTTGCTGGAGATTTATTTGATTAGAGTAGCCTGTCTGGAATTTCTATCTCACTTATAACAAAGTCACCAATTTTACTTAGGATTAAACTTGTTTGGAGAGATTATGTTGCTTTTGTTTTCCCTCATGAATACTTGGAGATAGTAGTCATTATGAATGTTTACTATTTTATGCTCATCCTCAGTTGAAGCTGATTTGTATTTTTTTATAGTTTTCACCTGTTCTATGACTGCCCTCTTGTTCTGCAGCTTTTTGGTTACTATTATACTTAGTTACATGTTTTCCTACATTATAACAGTGGTGACACCTACAAAAGCATTTAATTGCAGGGAGTGTTCCACTTTGGGACAGTCTGATGCCTTGAAGCTACTATCTAAATACAATTATTTATTTTCTCTCATAACTTTCCTGCCCAGATAAAATAAAGCATCTTAGGATAGGACGATTACTTTATTAACATGATAAAACGAAATTCAGGAGCTGGGGATCTCATGATCTTGCAAATAATTGGGTGACATGGGGCTAATCAGAAAATGGCATATATTATTAATCCAAGTGAAACT
The DNA here is from genome assembly GCF_965287045.1 of Carcharhinus amblyrhynchos. Classification (NCBI taxonomy): domain Eukaryota; kingdom Metazoa; phylum Chordata; class Chondrichthyes; order Carcharhiniformes; family Carcharhinidae; genus Carcharhinus; species Carcharhinus amblyrhynchos. The sequence continues at coordinate 92,117,438 of NC_137324.1, read as the reverse complement.
TTAGGAAGTGCTGATTTGCTAAGCAGAAAGGTAACTCTAATGGTAGGAGAAGTTGTCATGATGTGGGTATGCCGGCGTTGGACTGGCGTAAACACAGTAAAAAGTCTGACAACACCAGATTTTAGTCTAAAACCTGGTGTTGTCAGACTTTTTACTAGGAGAAGTTGTAACAGAGCAAGCCGAAAAGAAGAGGGCATTCCTGGTTATTGTGCAAAGTTTCCATGAAAAAAAAGGTAAGATGATGTCTATTTTCATTTTTCATGCCAGATACTTTAGGATCCGTTTTTACAGTAACTCAATGTATCAAACAACATTTTTCCACATGGTTGCAACTCGGCTTTTGCAAACACCATTCTACACAAATTCCACAAATTCTCTATGGCACAGGGGATGAAAAAAAATCAGAATCATCGCTGATTTTGTAATGCCTTGAAAATTGGCTGTAGCTACCTCCCTATGCATACACCTGTTAAATATGTTCATGACTACACTTAGAGAAAGGTTTCTGTTTGATGAATGAGCCGGCCTTGTATGATGTCAAGAATATCACAAATATGTGTGCCATTTATGTTGGCAGCCCTCATGATTCATTTATCCTTGCCAATTCTGACCTAGGCTTGTTCCTGCAAAGAAATTGACTGGTAGGTAATGCATTATCTCAGGATTATCTGTCAATGAAGTTTACATTGAAAGCAACAAATAGAAAAAATATAGCAATATTGCTCTTGACCACAATGTCAAAAGTAATGCTTACCTGCTTTGATAATTTTTTTTAGAAACATGATTGCCAATCTGAAGAAATATAGAAATAAATAGCTATGTTTTGAGTAACAAAGAATCATAAGAATTTAAGCTGATACGGTGAACATTTGGCCATCAGCTCTGATTGGCTTGAAATGTAGCTATCTAATTCCATTTCCTTATTCATTCCCTTGTCTTTTATTTTCTTTTTCATCAAATGTTTACTTGCTTCTCCCTTAAATATCATGATGGACTCTGTTCCATAAAATATATTTTTTTTAGTTTAAATTTATGAATTCACAGCACATGGGATCCCGGTTCGATTCCTGGCTCGAGTCACTCTCTGTGAGGCGTTTGGACATTCTCCTTGTGTCTGTGTGGGTTTCCTCTGGGTGCTCCAGTTTCCTCCCACAGTCTGAAAGACGTGCTGGTTAGGTGCATTGTCTATGCCAAATTCTCCCTCAGTGTACCCAAACAGGTGCCAGTGTGTTGAATAGGGGATTTTCACAATAACTTCATTGTCGTGAAGACACTGGTGAAGTCTCTTTTTCAGCTGTTGCAGTTCAACAGGTAGAGGTACTCCCGCAGTACTGTTTGGTAGGAAGTTCCAGGATCTTGACCTCATTTCCATTGGCTTCAATCTTACTTAGCCTCCTTGATGCTACATTTAGTCGAACGCTGCCTTGCCATCAAGAGTATACATTCCCACTGCACCTCCGTAATTCAGCTGTTTTGTCCATTCCTGAACTAAGGTTGGAATGAGATCCAGGGCCAAGTAGTCCTCCTGAATTTCAAACTTCACATGGATGATCAGGTTATTGCTGAGTGAATGACACTTGATAGTAATATCTGGATGATCACTCCTATCACTTTGCCGATGATATGAGCGGAAGTTAATGGTGCAGTAATTGGCCAGCTACTGCTTTTGGTGGAAAGGGCATGCCAAGGCAATTGTTCACATTGCTGGGTGGATGTAAATATTGCAGCTGTACTATAATAACTTGGCTCGGGGTTCAGCTAGTTCTGGAGCACAAGTCTTCAGTGCCACAGCTGGGATGTTGTCAGGTCTCATGCCCTTTGCTTTATCAAGTGCATTGAACCATTTCTTGATATGATATGGAGTGAATTGAATTGGCTAATATTGTCATCTGTGATGCTGGGAAATGCAGGAAGGATCCGAGACGGATCATCTACTCTGTACGTCTGACTGAAAATGATCGTGGATGCTTCAGCTTTATTTTTGTGCTCCGGGGCTGTGCTCTCCCATCATTAGTTGATTAATTCGCCTTCACAATTCAGATTGGATGTGACAGAATTGCAGAGCTTTGATCTGATCCCTTGATTGTGGAGTTGCTTATTTCTTTGCAGACTTAATAACCTTTTACTTAAAGCATTTCTCTTAAATTTACATGTCATAATTTTAAAATATTTTCTGAGCACACATTCTTGTCTCTGATGCACCTCATCAATAATTCTTCATTTTTATTCTCTCACCATTTTTCATTGGTGCTGAATTTGCTTGAAATTCAGTGTGTCATTGGTATGTTGGGAAATGATAAAACTCAGCAGATAGAGTTGCATACAAATGTTCTGGGTAAGTTAGTTTGCACATAAAGCGGTATACATTTTGACATAATTATCTCCTCAAGGTGGGGACAAGAGCTTTAGTCCAGAAAACTTTAGTGCAGTAGTGACATAACACTGTCTTCACAACAGTGATTAGGGATATCAGGGGGAGGTTGCAGGGTTAATCTTCTTGACCCATTTGCATTTTATCTTTGCTGGACATCTCCCAGCCTCATCCAGAATGCCTCCTGCCCGATCCATAAGCAGTCACATGCCAGCTGTGCCCACAGAGAACCTTGACATCTTGCCAAAAGGCTACAAATTCTTCACACACAGACTTGCAAACCCTTGTGGAAAAAGAGACAAAAGGCATGATCTCTGGTTGGATTTTCATGGTCCTAATCCTGAAAAAAATGCTGCCAAGCAGAGTGGCCATGGATCCCACCTCCATTCTTGCCCTTGGCCATTTTCACATGGAGGGACTAGGCCCCAAAACCTACCCAGTCCTTTTGAAAGAGGGACCTGACAATGATGTGGGCTCAATTAGAAACCAACACAGTTAGTTTTCTCTCTTTAATTTTCATCAATTCGCTGAACTTTAGCAAGTCTTGGGTTTTGCAGTAGTTGTCTGGAGATGTGAACCAGCAGTTGGAGGCTTGAAGAGTTGAAAAGGGAATTAAAATTATTTTGCCTTCTTTAACTTTCATCAATAAATGCTGTAGTATGAGTTGTCCCTGTGTTCAGCAAGTTATAGTAAGAAGTCTCACAACACCAGGTTAAAGTCCAACAGGTTTATTTGATAGCAAACACTACAAGCTTTCGGAACGCTGTTCCCTCGTCAGGTGAGTGGAGAGTTCTGATCAGAAACAGGGCATATAAGGGCACATGGCGGGCGGGCGGGCAGGGTGGGGGGGGCGGGGCTTGGGTCTGGGGGGGGGGTAGTGGCTGTCATTTATTTTGGGGGGAGTGGGTGTCAGACTGATGTGGTGTTGGGTCCATTTGGGTTCTGGAGGGCAGGGGTCTGGTCGGGGGAGGGGGAAGAGGTGTCCCATGTGGGTGGAGAATACTGTGGGGGTTGGATACTTGGTTGGGGAGGGGTGAGGAGAGTCCCTTCATGGCGGGAGATGGGGGTGCACCACGAGGGCTTGGTCTGGATATTTAAAATAGTTACTCTGGAGTTAGAAGTGTTTTTTTTTCCCTTCTAACTGTTTCAGAGTAGCTATGAGAGTGAGATTGCCATCCAAAGTTAACATTTTCAATCGCTTTGTTAGATGGTTCCCAGCCCAGTGCGATTGTCCAGGGGAAGCTAACCCCTCTGGGCAATTGCTGGGTAAGTGATATTCTCAGCATGCGTTGGGGTGAGGGGCATTGTTGAAAAAAATCTAAGTGTATACAAATCTAAGTATGCAGTGAAACTGTAGTGCTGTTGTGAGGATGGGGGTGCATGGGGGTGGGGGTGCAATCGTGTTGGTGGTGCCTCATGACTAAGGATCAGTGAGCAAAACTGAATAAAAACATGTTGGAAAACTATGAGCAGAGAAGTCAGCAAGTAATGTACGAGTATTTCCAATGCTCTCAAACTCTTTATTTCTCACTGAAACAAGTGCCTAGGGGAACAGTTGCACCTGTCTTATCTGGGTTGCTCACTGCTGTCAGCAGTACTATCGAGCTGGGAGGAGCAATATCTGCTGTTTCTGGCTCGACAGCAGGTTTATTTAAATTATGCTTTTATAAAAAATAGTCTTATGTTGACAGTTATTGGAGAATCCCTAGCTAGGATGACTCGGCCTGCAGACCAATATTTCTAAGGGGACCTCACTGACATGTGTAAAGGGGCTGTCACTGTCTTAGGCCACAATGAACTTGGGGGGTCAGGTGCCTCTGGGTTGTAAAATATAGGTCCCTGAAATTAAGCCACAATATGCCTGTTTTAGGCCTGAAATGTTATATAATAAAATCTAAGATCTGTCCCACAGGCTTCAAAGAGAAGATGACAATTAAAATATTTTCATTCTGAGCGAGAGCATATGAATACAATTTTCCTGTGTTATTACGAAAAATAATATTTTTAAAATTGATGTACACAGATAAGGTTAGCAGGTACATTAAGTTCAAACATTAACATGAAGTAAGAATAAATTTCTTCCCTTGATTGTTAACTGTCTTAAGTTGATGTTCGTAAAGATAAAAGGAGTATATTGAAGATTATTCTACATATAATAAAACCAAACTGCTTTCTCTCATAAAATATATTGCCCCTTTCCACATATAAAGTGCTTATTTTATTTGGTATATGGCATTAATAACTGGATAACTTATAAATTATCAATGATGATAAAAGTAATTTGGAAAGGATGTTTTCTGCCAGCTCTCTTGCCTCTCTATTTAAAGCAGGTAAGCGCCTATAGGCAAACCAATTATATTGATTTTTATCTGATGAAAAAGTTACAGATAGTAAAATTCCCTAAAGAATTAATTATTTCCATTCCTACATCAATCTTGTGCTCTAATCCCAAAGTGTTCTACTGGCTGATAGCCAACAAAAAGAGGCAGTGCTCACCTTTTTTTTGTTTTAAAATCTCATTTTAATTTTTTTTTAAATGGTTAAACATTGTCACTTTATGGTCAGAGTTAAACAAACAAGCCACAAGATCCTTACTATATTCTGTCTACACAAAGTCACATTATTCAGCAAATGAATTAATTGTTGAGAACAATGGAAATTAATCCTAAAATCACGCAAGAAGTTATTTCCTATAAAGCTGCAAGACAAAGAGATTCACCAGATTGGCTCTTGGCTTGAGGGGACCATGAGGAGAGATTGAGCTGACCAGGTCTACAGTTCCTGGAATTCAGAAGAACAATGAGAGGCAATTAATGAATGAAATATCGGATGTGATTGCCTACAGTTGCTCCGCTGCACCAGATTATGATTCAGTGTCAATGTACAATTCACCAAAGATCCTTAGACAGCACCTTCCAACCCCATGACTACATCCATCTCGAAGGACAAGGGCAACAGATACATGGAAAAAACACCACCTGCAGGTTCCCCTCCAAGCCACTCATCATCCTGACTTGGAAAATGTACCGCTGTTCCTTTGCAATTGCTGGGGCAAAACCTTGGAATTCCACCCCTAATGGCACTATGGGTCAACCCACAGCACGTGGACTGCAGCAATTCAAGAAAACAGCTCAACATCATCTTCACAAGGGCAACTAAGGATGGGCAATAAATGCTGGCCAGCCAGCGATGTCCATGTCCTACAAATAAAAAAAAGGCCCTTGAACTTCCACACAGACAGATGAACATCTCTGTTAAAATAAGGGGGCTTGTTAAGCCAATGATTTAAGCATATATATGTTAATATTTCCATTGTGTAATTTTGAGAATACACATTGCTACATTGTGTACTGCTGTTCTCCACCTGAATTATCGTCAAATGTACTGCCTGTTCAGCCAGTAATAAAGCAACAAATGTTAGCAGCGTAGCCTTGTTTTTAACGGGTGATGTTAAAATGTCCTCATTTATGCTACCTTAGTGTTTCATAAATAAATAACAAAGAACTATTTTTTAAAAATCAAGTATTTGGAAACACAAAAGAACATTTTTTTAATTATCGATCTTCTGTATACTTCCCTGAAGTTATCAACATTCAGTCATTTTATGGTATTATACTTGCACGTCAGAGGATGATTTGTGCTAAAGGTTACTCACATTCATTAATTTTCTGTTTATCAATCTGAGATATAGCAATGCTGAGAATGAAACATTTTCCTTCAGTCAAGGTCAGGGGCATTGCAATGCTCCCCCTACTGCCTCAGCAGCACACCTTGCAGAAACCTCAAAAGAAATTCCCCTGCTGTGCCAGTACAACTTTCAATTTCCCACATCATCTGTTCTGATAGCCTTTTTGAGTGAGGTCGCCCAATTAGTGCCTGTTGTAATTAGTGCCAGATTATATGTAGTTTCATGCTGGAGATTTGCATGCGCTGGGAATTGGATTGATACTAGCCAAATTTCATTTATTTTAGTGTTAGAGGAAAATGGATTTGTAGCTTATTTGTCTGAAATGTATTCCAATAAGTTGCTGAAAGAATGGTATTAAAACTGCTTCCCTTTTTCTTCCCTGCCTCCCTATTCTATGAGCATTAGTTAATTCATTATGATAAAATTAATACTAAAAGAAAGATTTGGCAGCCAATCCAATCCCATCTGCACAGTGCAAATCAAGCAGGTCCATTAGTGACTCAGTGGTCAAACATTTCAGGGTGTTTTCAAAATTAACCTTCTGCAGGCAGATGAAGAGTCCTGTTAAACAGTCAAAGACCTCATAACCTGATGCATGTTGCAGCCTGACTGCATCAATAGGACCCTATTACATTCATAGTGGTCTGACTGCATTTTGACTCCAAGGAAGCCAATGTAAGGAGGAGAGAGAAGAAAGGAGGAGGGGAAGAAAAATGGAAGGAATGAAAGAAGAAAGGATATGCATTTATGTTGTGACTTTCATAATCTCAGCACATCACAAAGCAATTTACGACCAATGAAGTTCTCTTTTGCTGAAGAATCATCTCTGTGCACTGATGAAAATGTAGCAGCCATTTTTCACACAGCAAATTTGACAATGTTACAATGACCAGGTAACCTATTCTAGTGATGTTGATTATGGAATAAAAGTTATTCAGGACCCTGGATTAGCTTCCATTTTTATCTTTAAAATAGTGCAGTTTAACATATCACCTGAAAGATTACACCTCTGACAGTGGAGCACTCCCTCATGTACTGCACTGGATTTTCAGCCTTGGTGTTAGTGCACATATTTCATGGGGTGGACCTAGCACCCATAATCTTCTGAATTAGAGGCATGTCCGGTAAGTGTAAAATTTTAATTTTGTGAGATAGAAGGAGCAGGGGTGCTCTGCTGGGTATCTTATAAATGGTAACGCTGACCACCAATAGCCTGTGACGGAGGGAAAGAATATTTAAGGCGGTGGAGGGGAGGTGGGGGTGCTAATCAAAACAGCTGCTATTTCCCTAGATGGTGTTGAGCTTTCTTAGTGTTGTGGGAGCTGCACTCATCCAGGCAAGTGAAGAGTATTCCATCACACTCCTGACTTGTGCCTTAAAGATGGTGGACAGACTTTGGGGAGTCAGGAGGTGAATTATTTGCCACAGAAGCCTCCGATCAGCTCATACAGTTAAGGTATTTGTGTGGCAGGTTCAGGTCCAGTTAAGTTTCTGGTCAATGGTAACCCCAGGATGTTTGACGCTGGGATATTCAATGATAGTAATGTCATTGAATATCAACAGGATGTAGTTAGAAGTTTGCTGGTCAGAAATTGTCATTTCATGGCACTTTTACAGCAAAAATGCTAGTTTATTACTTGTCAGTCCAAGCCTGGAAGTTGTCTTGCTACAAGTAGGCGCAAACTGCTTCATAATCTGAGGAATTACAAATGGGACTGAACATTATACAATTATCAGTGAACAACTTTACTTCATGACCTGTTAATATAGGGGAGGTCATTGATAAAGCAGCTGAATATGGTTGGACCAAAGAACCTCTGCAGCAATATTCTGGGATAATTGTCTTCCAGTGATCACAACAGATAGAAATTATTTTTCCTGACGCATAGCCTGCCAAACTTTAAGAGACTCAGTCAAACATCTGCATCACTTCAATGGGGGAGGCCTGACTGAATTAACTGCATGTCGTAAGCAGAGCAAAAATCCCACCCGCTGAGAGCTCTTGGCCAATCTGAAACTGGCAGCTCTTCATTGTTGGCAATGCCACTGGGTGTGGTGGTTTCTGCCGGTCATGCTCCAAGGTCTTCACCAGGGATCACCACAGGATCCCTGGACTCAGAAGGGTGAGAACAGAATGTGGTCTCAGGGTGAGAGTCATGAATAGGGAGCAGTGGTGTCAGAGACAAAGACAGAGGGTGGTTTTCAGTGGCCACCCCTCTCCTAATACCGAGCTGATTCCTTATTCAGGTGCTAAGTGCCTTTGAAAGAGAGAGACCCTCTTTAAAAGACCAGCATTTGAGAGAAGTGGGAAAATCATGCCAAGCACATTTAATCATTGAGCTACCACTAAATTCTAATGGGCTCAGGGATAATTGGTGTCAACTTGTTCAATAATGAGCCTAATTAATATCCAGTGCAAACAAGCATGTTTCCTATGTTGGCCGATTGTCTCCAACTGAACTGCCGGATATTTTCCTACCACTGGGAACCAGAAATAGAGGCCTGTCTCACAGTTAAATGGAGCCAGCTGCCATATTCCTGGCTGCAATCAGGCTAGATTAAATTCCACCTCTTCCTTTGTGCTCAGCACAATGCTAGCCAGTGAAGAGCTTTCCACCTGATTTTCATTGTCACTTGGGTTCCTTGATTCCATGTTTTGTCAAATGCCCCCTTCATGCCCAGGCCAGTAAATCTCATCTCAATTCTGGAATTCAGCTCATTCTTCTATTTCTGGTTCTTGACAGTAATAAGGACAGGAGCCCAGTGGTAGAGACAAAACCCAAACTGAGCATCAGTGAGCAGGTTATTGATGAGAAAATGTTGCTTGATAGCACTGAAATGACATTTTCCATCACTTTTCTGATGGTTGAGAGGAAGCTGATTGGGCAGTAACTGGATTTGTCCTGTTCTTTATGGGCTATTTCCCACATTATCACAACCTCTGCCTCCCTTGGATATGGGCACAGATGTATTTGGAAGTATTATCACCTCAAAGTTCGCAGCTATCCTAATATTGCTATTCTTTCATTGTCACTGGGTCAAGGTCCTGAAACTGTCCACCTAATGGCACTTTGGAACTACAGTTCAAGAAGGGAGCTCACTAAATGGCAATTCTGGTCCTGTCCTCGTGAATTTAAAAGAAAGCAAAGGGTGGCCCATGCTCTTTCCATTTTGGCACTCTCAGCATAATCTTCCCACCAGGAATGAGTGTGAAGTTGAAAATGATAAAATCAGATTTTGCAGTTAAAATATCCTTGGGCCTGAAACTCAATGCAGCAAATGTGTTCTACGCTTTGCTAAATTTGACCCTCTGGACTTTACATATCCCTTTACAACACCTTTACATATCCCCCTGGACATACAATAGATGTCTTTATGTTTTTAGTTGTCTCGATAAGGGAACCATTTTACGCATTGTAAAATCCCACAAGCTGCTGTGATCTGAATGATCAGTTGATCTGTAAAAATTCTTTAAGTTGCAGGTAATGTTAAGACATTCATGTAGTACAAGACAGATAAGGCTTTCTGGAAAAAGAAGCTCAGAAATAATAACAGCACAAAATGGAATAAGTGAAGACACTTTATCATCTTAAGCTTGATCCAAATAATTGAAGAACCACATACAGCAGAAGAATACTTTCATATGAATTATCTCTTATGAAGTTGCAGTATCTCAAAGGACATTTTGTAATGTGTTAGCTTTTGGTGTGCAATGACCACTGTTACAATTTGCAGTGTCTCTCCATCGCTCAGTCTCCTGAGGCAAGCAAATAACTTCAGGCAAAAATTCCACAGAGAGACATAAGCTGCCACTATAGTTATTTTAAATTTTAATTCACTATTAATAGAAAAATACCTCCCAGAGGTTCCAGCTGCCACACATACTGCAGCAGTAAGGATGCACATTTACACCTGAAAACAATATGGAAGAGTTTAAGCTTTTTTTTCAATTTTTTTCCAAGTACTTAGTCTGCCCAAAAGAGTTAATGTCTTTGATGCAGCAATGTGACCCCTTTAAAAATTAATGTTGGTATTTTGGGAATTCAAGCTAATAAATGTGCCTAGGAAACAGGGTATATCACCTAAGTATTAATGTGATCTGACATTTTGCAATGTGTGGATTCCAACAGCACAGCATATAAGTAATGAAGTATTACCTCGGGTCTCTGTAGGTCCTACCTCACCTAGACCCTTCTTGTGCTTTTATGACACTATTGTTAATGCATTTTAAAAACTATATAAAATGATAATTGACAAAATTGAAGCCTTACCTTGGATTGAAGCACAGAAGTTGAGGCAAAACACCATTGTCCTCTGTGATGATTTTGCAATGGGGTTTGTAGAGGAAACAGAGTCAACTGGGAAATATTTTGAGTAATGCATTTGAAAGGCAAGAGTTATCCAGTTTGCAAATCAGTTTAAGCAGAGAAGGGTAAATTTTAAGAGGTTCCGTGAATGTGAATGGAAGAATTGGGTACAGAGGTCAGCACATCCAGTTCACAAATGACTCAGATTCCCTTCATTAAAATTAAAGGTCAGAACGTTGAGAAATGCTGCAAATCAGGCATGACCTCCATATTCAATTCTCCTTGCTCCAATCATGTGAGACTCAGTACAGGATCATAACCTTGTGAAGTTTACTCAGTGAGCAGAGCTTATTTTTGAATGACCAAACCTGTTACATTTTTAAGGGGGAATCAGCAATTGTCATCGGCAGTGAATGACACTACTTCGGTGTGCCGATGTCAGTTTCAGCTAATGATATAGTTTATCTGTATCCTGGTCCATATCACACAACTGATTCATTCATAATTCTCAGCAGATTTCATGATACTGGAACAAACATGTTACCTGTCTTAAATCCTCTTTTGCATACACGAGTGCTCCTGAGGTGCTACCTCGATAGATATAATACTGAACATGAAAAGTTGCTGATTACCAATTCAGTCACTTGCAATGGCTGCAATGGGCAATGTCCAAAAGCTCTGATTTTAGAAGGCTAGGCTGTAGATGGCATTATTGCAGCAGTAGATGGGGCGATCTGGCCAAATAGGATGTCATGCACTAACACAGATGTGAGTTGCGGGGCTAGTGGGGAACAAACATGCTGAATCCCAAGAAATGCAGGCATATTATGTGCCTATGTTCACCAGGAAGATCCCTGGTATGAAGGGATTGTCTTATAAGGAAAGGTAAACAGGTTGGGACTCATTGGAATTTAGAAGAATGAGAGGTGATCTCATATCGGATTCTAAGGAGACTGACAGGCTAAATGCTGACAGCATGGCATGCTTCCCTTCATGGGAGAGGACACAGTCTCAGAATAAAGGGGCCAATTTAAGACTGAGATGAAGAGGAATAATTTCTTCTCTTGGAGGGTTGTGAATCTTTGGAAATCCTTGCCACAGAGAGCTGTGGGATCAAAGTCATTGTGTATATTTAAGGTTGAGATAGATTGATTTTTGCTCAGTAAAGGAATCAAAGGTTACGGGGAAAGAGCAGGTAAGTGTTCATGAGGAATTTCAGATCAGGTATGATCCTATTGAATGGTGGAGCACGTTTGAGGGGCCGAGTGGCCTACTCCTGTTCCTATTTCTTACGGTTTACCACATGACACTGCTGTTACTCTCACAAGGCTGAACCTCAGCATTCTCACTGGTTTACACAAGTGCAAAGTACAACAGTGATTTAGAAAAACTTTGCCTGGCTTTCCTAAAATCATAGCAAGCAAGGAGACAGGCAGCAGTCTAATCTACCATAAAAATTGTCAGAGCTCTCACCTCAAGCTGCATATAGGTTCTGAGGTTCTATGTAGACTTGTTTGACTGCATTGATTTAATGATCTGGGTGGTAATAATCTGGGTGGAATGGGTGGTAATAAGCAAGGGTGGCATGGTGGCATAGTGGTTAGAACTGCTACCTCACAGCACCAGGGTCCCAGGTTGAATTCCTGGCTTGGGTCACTGATTTTGTGAAGTCTGCACATTCTCCCTGTATCTGTATGGGTTTCCTCTGGGTGCTTGGTTTCCTCCCACAGTCCAAAAATATGCGGATTAGGTGCATTGACCATGCTAAATTCTCCCTCAGTGCACCCAAACAGGTGCCGGAGTGTGTCGACTGGAGGATTTTCACAGTAACTTCATTGCAGTTAATGTAAGCCTATCTGTGACTAATAAATAAACCTCATTTCACTTAAAAAAAAACCCACACAAGCTGACAGTTGGTTCCTCCACACTTGTATTTGATCTGCAGTCTCCCTGGCAGGCAGTCTAACGCATTGACCAATTAGTGGTTCACTGCCGTCTCCTCCTTAGAGATCTCTGGCCTTTACAGTAAGTCTGACATAAGACCCTGCTCTCTGGGTTGGTTCCTGGGTCATACTATACCTCTGCCTTATGTCCTGTGCACTGTAAGACTCAGAATGTACACCTCTAAGTGACCCTCAAAATTAGAGAGTCAATCTCTGAACTAGTGCCTGATGATGACATCAGGTGAATATACACATCAACAGTAACGCATGGGCACACTATTACAATCAGTCAGTAAAACTTACCTTTGCATAATGATATAAAATATTAAGCATGATATATTTTCACATTACTATGCTTGATTTAAACAAAAATCATTCATAACTAGCCTTCTGCATTCTAATCTCATAAATGCCTACCCTAGCATTCATGTTTAAGAACGTTTTTAGTGTGAATTTCCATCTATATTCTTACTCCTGTTATTACAATCAAACGGAGGGCTTATGTCAGGAAATCTCTGCCGAGCAGCCAGGAGTAGGAAACTCTCATTATCACGGACAGGTACTTTGATGGATGATGGGGTTGGGAACAGAGATGGACCAACAGCTAATTTTATGCCATTGGCCATCATGCCAGCTTGCTGGCATCATCATACCCTCGAACCATTTTCAGGAGTGCAAGATCAGACGTGGAATGACTACCCCTGACAAACAGCAGGTTAAAAAACCAATTAAGGTCATTGATCACTGGCCAACTGTAATTTTCCAATCAGAGAGCAGTATTCGGCAGTGTTGGGAGTATAGCAGTTGCCTGGAGACAGTCTCCTGGCAGCTGTGACGGGGTGCCCACAATTCAGGATGACTTTCTGGTTTTCCTGTCTGTCTGTCTGCCCATAGCTGTGATCACAGGCAGCTCAGTGGATTAGCTTCCCCTCCATAATGGTGATTTAACAGTTCTGATTGCTTTTATTGTGAATGTTTTAAAGTATTGAGGAGGCACTTCAAGATAGAGATTTCCTCTTTCTCTCCCTCTCTCCCCGTTATCAGTATTTCTTTCAGCTGCTACTGAGGCACCTGACTCTTGAATGCACTTGCCATTCTGATTCCTCTCCCTGATTTGGTGTGGGTTTATAAATGAAGGGAGTTCCATGATGTGTGCCAACATCCAATACTCATATAGGGTTTGAAGGGACAGTGACACTTGCTCTGAGTGAAGGGAGTTAGGACAGTGCTGGCCTGAACTGGGGGTCTCTGAATGAGGGCAGGACTGTGCCAGACTACAAGAGCTTAACAGGCCCAGGAATGCAGAGATCCAAATTTTCTTTGTGTGTAGTTCCTATGGAGCCAGATGGTCAGAGTTCAGATCGGACATAGAGAGGAGCAAATACTTTTGATAGACAGGTGCCTGAAACTGATATGGATTGGGTTAGCTGCAGCACCTCAAGGAGTCAATGGAATCTGTCAGGCCACACCTCCCCATCCAAGGAACACCCCCACAGAGGTCACACCCTTTCCTCCAACTTGAATCCCAGTTGCCCCTGTTGAGTCGGACATGCCCCCCAGCAAGCCAAAAAAAAATTAAAATGAACATTTACCTCCTTCCCTTCGGTGGCTTTGCCACCAGGTCCTCACTTTCATGAGTAACACAAAACTATGCCTACATGACTTATGGTTGTGAGGGTGGGTGTATAACAAGTGGCCGCTGCATCTGGGGTCAGTCCTGGTAATGGTATGGGGAGAAAGGTATTTGTATTATTATTGGGTTGCTGCCACTTCTACCAGGTTGGTGAATCCTGAGAATATTCACGGCTGTCAGGAATGCCAATTTTTGGCCGAGACAGAAAATTCAGTGAATCATTTAAGATGCACTGGGAGACACACTTCCTCCCTCCCATGGATATCGGGACCCTCCTCCAATGGTGGCATGTTTTCCCACTCTCCCCCCCCAAACACGGATTACTGGCACTGGGGCAACAGCCCAGTCCCTTTTCAAGGCCGCTGACATGGACCCCCATTAGGATCTCTGTCATGCTCCTGCCATCAGGAACCCCAAGATGACCCCCGCCCCCCCATCATGATCCTAGACATACTCAGCCATTATAATTTCCGACATGCTTCCCATCATCACCCCCTTCATGCTTCACCCTTGCATGTCCCCCTTTCCCCCGTTTGAGCCCCTTTGTATTGGTCCCCTGCTTATTCTCCTGCAAGACTCCTACCTATACTCCTTCCAGTTGTAAACTTCTGGTCTTTGAGAGCAAATTCCAGTGGATTAATCCATATAGTATGAAAATCACACCTGAATACAGAATTAATACAGAGTTATGTTTCTGTAGGATATGAGAAAGTCATTTACTGTTTTGGCTAATGGTTCTTCATCCTTTGATGCTTCAAAGTCATTTTTGAATGACTCTACATATATTGTATACTTTTTCCATACAATTATGCAAAGTGTAAATCAAAATTTACAAGTTTTAGGTATTGATTGTTATCAACGTCAGGAAACAACGTCTGGGCTTCAAGTACAAATGCAAAATGTACCATTCTTCTCAGTATATATTGCTCAAGGGATTGAAAGAGGAAACAGTGTTCGACAATAATTAAAAGTCAACAAAGGTGCCCAACAATTAAGGCAGATTATTCACAAAGCAGGAAATTGATTTTTCTTCATTACGCAGAAGTCCATTGTGTACTCTTGGAAATTATTTAACAGTGTAAAACCCAACATGGTATGATCAACATCTGGCAGTAACATAGACTCTTTGAAAAGATAACTGTGCCGAGCTACACTGTTTTAAGAGTTGTTGATTAGGTTTTGCTTTTCAATGAAGGAAGTGGGGTTTGGTTAGATCGCCATACTTCAAGTTCTTTTTATTACAAATGGTGCAAGTAGGAACCTAAGGATATTCAGCGAAGGTGACAATAGATGTCATACCCTTTGGAAGGAGCAGAACGTTTATCTGAACAATATCAGACCAACTTTGAAATGTTTGCGCTAGTTCATTTAGAACTTGCTGGTTACAATATAAACTGCTCAGAGCATTGTTCAGTACCATAATCCAATTACAGCCTGAAAATAGAGGCTATTATTAATGCAACTGAATAAATAATTAAGCAATATACCCCAGATACTGGAGATTTAAACTATAAACAGAAGATGTTCAATATACTCAACAGACTGGGCAGCATTTGTGGAGAGAGAAATAGAGATAGTAAGGCAAATTTTCCCAGGTAATGGAAGTGGTGTTTCAGTGTGTGCAAGGAGTTAAATCTCCAGAAAGTGACATCGGCTCAGGATCCCAAGATCATCCCTTGCTCTGCTAGTTTTCACCCGGGTAGGTTTGAATGCAAGTCAGAAACCACTTTGCACTTATCTGTTCAGCATTTAAAGGTTATAATAAGCAATTAGACTCTGGTTCAACCAAGGATTCTGCATTTAACAGATTTATTTTCTGAGATGTCAGCACCTCGCCAGGTGAGTGAGGACAGTGGGGAGTGCTTCATCAGTGAAAGTGACATTGTGAAAAGCTTTTGATCAATGTTACTGAAGAACTGCAGCCATGACTAGGTGAGAAGCTGCTCCTCACAGTGCTCCCTCTCGGAGAATGCTTTCAGCACTTGGCAGGTGACATCCAACTTCTTGGCGATCACTTCACCAATCATGGGGTTGTGCTTCCCTGCTGCCAGCCTCCACCACAGCATGGGGGAAACTCGTGCAGCTTTGCCCACACCTCTGATGAATAGCAAAGCAGCAGCAACAGCAAAGTCAACAGCATCATCAGCAGCAGGAGCCACTCTGACAGCAGCACCAGCTGCCTTCTCCTCAGCCGCAATCTGCTCCACAGAGCAGAGGGGACAAACATGAAGATCCAGTTCCAAGGACAACTGGCACAGGCTTAGCTCTCTCGACATCTGTGAGAAGTCAGAAGGTGAGGCAAGCGTTTGAACCATTTTCAGGGCATGCAATGCCAGTGATCAGCAAGGTGCCTGTGATTGGACTGCTTTCCCCCAAGGCTCTGCTTTGCCCTAAGGTTAGGTGCTCCTGCAAGGAAAGAAAGCAGAGAGTAATACCTGTTAACAATAATGTGTGTGAATTGGGGGGTAGGATGTAATTATGGAAGGTAACAGTGGAACATGAATGTGAAAGAGCAATATAATTATTGTGATTGTTGTCTCTTCAGATGAGGAGTGAGTGGAGCTGTAATATGTGTTGTTCTGCAAACAATGCCAGGAAAGTCATGTTTGGGGTTTGCATCTGAAAGTGTTACACCACTCAACATTACATTCTCCTGAAATCCACTGCAGGTGGGAGGGGCCACACTCTTCCTGCTGACTTCCTTGGTTACTTCCATGCTTTGTTGGAGAGTCTGTCCTCTTCCTCCTATTCATTGGAAATGTTACCTCACTGTAGCCTCTCAGACTCCACAGCAGGAGCTCCAGAGAATAGGGAGACTCCCAGCCCCCCTCTCCATTCCACTGGTTGGCACATGTCACAAGGTGCTACACAGAAGCATTTTAAAACAAAATTTAACAACAAGCCAAATATCAAAACATGAGGGTAGATAAAAAGCTTGGATAAAGAGGTAGAGTATCATAAGGAGGGAGGACTGGAGAGATTTAGAGAGAGAATTCCAGATTTTACAACGTTGGTAACCGAAGGCGCAGCCACCAAATTGCCAATTTGAGGCAATGGGGGGAGGGGTGGGGGTTGACACGGTGGCACAGTGGTTAGCACTGCTGCCTCACAGGTTCTCTGGTTTCCCCCCATAGTCTGAAAGACATACTGACTGTTGAATTGGCCATGCTAAATTCTCTCTGTGTGTCCAAACAGGTGCTGGAGCGTGGTGACTGAGAGATTTTCACAGTGACTTCATTATAGTGTGAATGTAAGCCTACTTGTGACAGTAATAAATAAATATTAAAATCAAGGATGCTCAAGAGGCCATGACTGGCAAAAGTCCGTGTCTTAGAAACCACTGTAACCCTCTAATTAAAAATTCTTCCTTTAACACAATGGATGTATCATCATACCCACCCTCCCTTACGGGTCTGGGAATCCAGAGTCTTGATGCGAACACCATGGCTCAGTTAACAAGATCTGGGTAATTGACTTGGTAAAGTGCCCCCTCACTTTGGCAGGGACCAGGGTGAGAAAATTTATCCCATGTTTCAGATTGATGAAGACACAGATGCAACAGGTTTTAGACAAGTACAGAGACAGGGATAGATGGGGAAGGGGAGGAAGAAAAAGCAAAAGAGTTTCTGTTCAGGTAAAACGCAGAAGTGACCGAAGAGTCTTTACTAGCACCTGCTGTCCAAAAAATTTGTCATGATTTGGAATTGTTGAACCTGATGTTGGATCCAGAAAATCGGTAAATATCAAACTGAAAGATGGGATAAAGTTTCTCAAGCTTTGGCTAAGCTTCATTGGAACAATATTGGAGGTCCAGGGCAGAAAGGTCAAGTTGGGTAGAGAATTAAAATGACATGCAACAGGAAGCTCATGCTTGCAGTCTAAATGGAGGTATTCAATAAAAGGATCCAATCAGCAATTAGTCTTCCCAGTGCAGAGGAGACTGCACTGGAGGAGAGCTCAGAGGATACGCTATGACATCATTGTCCCACATCCTGCATCAGCATTGCTACTTTCATGTCTGTGGATAGTTGTGAACAAGTCACAATGGGGTCACAACCTGTTGAACATGGCACAGAAGTGCCTGGGTAGATTATCAGAGGTATTGACAATTGAGGCCATTCATAGTTGGAGAATACTGGGAGGGCATGGTGATATTCAACTTCAAGTTGGAGATATGTTTCTGGAGCGGTCAGCAAGGTGGCAGATACTGGACCTGCAGGGTGGGCACATGAACTTTTGCGCAACCCTCAGAGACTATGCACACCCATGTACTTGTGAGGAAGGAGCCCGTTCAAGCCATGAGCATAGTCATGTCACTGGCATGTGCATGAGTGGCTATCTCCACTTTGAGAATGAAGATCTTTTTTGGAGAATGACATACAACAGATCACTCAATGGGTGTTTGAGATGTGCATGGACCTGCATTCCTCTGTCTTGTATATGAACTCTGTAGTTCTGGGGTGGATGTAGTTGTTGCTAGGGGGCATAAGTATAAGGTTCATCATGAGAGATATAGGAGGGATGTCCGAGGTAGATTCTTTACTCAGAGAGTGGTTAGGATGTGCAATAGACTGCCTGCTGTGATAGTGGAGTCGGACACTTTAGGAACTTCAAGCGGTTGTTGGATAGGCACATGGAGCACACCAGAATTATAGGGAGGGGATAGCTTGATCTTGAGATTGGACATAGCTCGGCACAGCATTGAGGGCTGAAGGGCCTGTACTGTGCTGTAATGCTCTATGTTTCTATGTTTCTAATATTGGCTAGACAAGAGGAGGATAAGAACCTGGAGATACTGTCATGTCTTTGAACTCCTCGAATAATTGAGGAGCAACATGTCTGCCCTGGAAAGGTGGAAGAGTGACTACCTGGAACATCTAGAGGCTCATCTCAGAGGGTCCCTGATGTGGATGGCAGGTGCTTGGTCCCTCTCTGATGATGACACAATGCCTTCAAAAGCCACAATGATAAATGCAGCTCCTGCAAGAAGCCCACAATACCCCTGGCCCCACAAGGCCTCGGATAACTAAAGGATGATGAATATCGTATCAAAAGCTGTGGACAAGAAAGTCAACAGCCTGCCTCTAGCTCAGTTGAGAGTGCCATATGGGTGTGCCAGCAAGTGTATGAGAAAGTAGCTATACTTGAATTTTACTGGATTAGATGTATTTTGTTGCTATCTTGCTGATTATTTGTCTGTTAATTAAAATATGTTGCACCACACAAAACTTCCTTCAGTTATTTATGCACTACTGGGTCATTAACAGCTCATTGTGGCTCTTGCGTAGGGTGTCAGTGGGTCCATGATACAGAGGGGAAGGAGGAGGAGGAGGAGGTATTGCAAAGTTGATATTCAGCCTCTGCTTGGTAAACATCTGTTCACAAAGAACAACAGTGCCACCTTTGTCAGAAGATGGAATAACAATGTGGACTCAAGGGAAGGGAAATTGCTGCATGTTCAAAGGGAGGGGGAATACAATGGTTGCAGAAGTGCATCACTTCCCTGGCCAAACAAATCATTTGGCTCATCCTTCTCTTTTTTCTTCCTTAAGGTTAATCGTTATTTTAATTGTGGATGAGCAAAAAGGCAAATTACTGATATATCTAGTACGGTTGTTAAACAGAGCACATCAGAAATTGCACTTAGAATAATAGAAGAATCAGAGGTTTATGAGGTGAGGCACTAATATTTTAGTCACAGATGATCAGTTTACAATGATACATTTTATCAGCAGTCTTTGTGTAATACATTGTGTCAATTAAACGTGTTGTTGGCATTAAAGGGTAATTTTATCAGACAAGGCGAGGCAGGAACATGGGTCAGAAATTAGACTGCACTGCAGTGGACCTATTCAAAGCTTGTTGAAGCGAATCAAAATTGATGAACTACCTGAATAATGAGAGTGTCCTTTGGTGCAAATTAGCAAGTAAAGATTTATTATTTTTAGCTTTAAAATTCTGTCGGAATACAACTATGAAAAATAAATGTTTTAGCCGCACGAGAAAGAATACTTAAGATTAACCACTTTAAAAGGAAAGTTTGCCAGCTTTCCATTTCTTGCTTGAAGCTTTGATAAATGGAAGGGAAAGTTAGAATATCAGCTCCATTATATGTGGGTTTGTAATGAATATGGGCTAATAGCCTAACCCCAGAAATGGAGATACAGAAGTCACAGAAGAAATGCAAGGAGTAAGAGTTTGTCCATGTCAAGGTGAGAATAGGATGGAAATTGGAAGCAAACTCAATGAAATTTTAGAGGTCAGAGAGGGAAATGGCACAAACACAGCCATTAATGTACAGCAAAAAAAAATGACTGAGGGGACTTGGGTAAGACCTAAACTCAAAATCTTCCATATATCTCACAAAAAACCTGGCATAGCTGAAACCCATGTGGGTACTCATAGAAACACCTTGGAGGGAGCGAATGGAGTTGAAAGAGAATTTGTTCAGAGTGAGGACGGGTTCGTTTAGATGGAGGAAACTGATGGTGAATGGGGATTGATTGGACAATTGACTTGTTCGCAGAAGAAGTGCAGAATTTTCAGACTGCCACGGTGGCAGATGTAGTTGCAGAGAAATTTGGCATCCATGATGAAGAGGAGATGGTTAGGACCCAGGAAACTGTTAAAGTAATGGAAGAATTAAAAGAAGGCCAGAAAAAGATGGGAAAAGATTGCAAGAAGGGAGACAAAATAGAGGAAGAAAATAGTTCAGTGAGGCTGGAACACGCTGAAACAATTGGCCTACCAGGAAATGCTGTTTGTGGATGTGGAGAAAGATCTGCCTCTGAGATTTAATAGAGAAACAGAATCATATAATAGAATCCTTACAGGACAGAAGAAGGCCATTCAGCCCATTGAGTCTGTACCAAACTCAATCCCACCCAGGTCCGATCCCACCCATTAACCCTGCTAATCCCCATGACACTAGGGTCAGTTTAGCATGACCAATCTCCCTAACCTGCACATCTTTGGACTGTGGGAGGAAATCAGAGCACCTGGAGGGAACCCACACAGACACGGGAAGAAAGTACAAACTCCATACAGACATAGACCTAAGGTCAGAATTGAACCTGAGCCCCAGCACTGTGAAGCAGCAGTGCTAACCACTGGGTCACTGTGCCACCCATAGAAACATTGAAATAGAAACAGGAGTTGGCCATTTGGCCCTTCAAGCCCATTCTGCCATTCATTCACTACCCTGATCCCACCTTTCCCGCATATCCCTTGATCCTTTTGGCCCCAACAGACATTTCTTATTTCTTGTTGAAACCACACAATGTTTTGACCTCAACTACTTTCTGTGATAGTGAATTCCATAGATTCACCGCTCTCTGGGTGATGAAATTTCTCCTCCCCTCAGTCTAAAAGGTTTGGCCCTTAATCTCAAACCCTGACCCCTAATTTTGGATTCCACCACCATCGGGAACATTCTTCTGAATCTATCCTGCCTAAGACTTTTTGAATTTGATAAGTTTCTATGAGATCCCCTCTCACTCTTCTAAATTCCAATGAATCCTAACTGATGTAATCTCTCCTCATATGACACACCTGCCATCCCCAGAATCTGCCTGGTAAACTTTGGCTGCTGTCCTTCTAGAACAAGGATTAGGGTTCTATGAAGTTAGAGGCTATATGGAAGATCTCCAGAGGAGATTAAATCGGTGATATTCCCGAATATAATGGCTTGATGTTTGCCGGCGGGGTTGTGGTCGAGGGAACGGTAGGAAGAAGTATCAGAGAATTTGTGTTCTGCTTTTGCTAAGTAGAGATTGGTGTGCTAGACAGCAGCAACCTTGTCAGCAAGTTTGATGACAACGTTAGGATTGGACCTGAGAGAATGGAATGCTGTCAATTCCGAAGGGGACAGGTCAGCATGAGTGACCCTAGCAGAGAAATTGAAATAGCCAATGTCACAATAACCAATGTCACTGCACTAATTCTCAATGACAAGATCAAGAGAGGGGACGAGGCCAGAGCTGTTGTGGAGGGGGAGGGGGGAGGATGGAAGGTGGCGAGGTGGACATTGTGGTCCAGGGAGAGGGAAAATACTGAAGACAGCTTGTTGCGGGAGGAGACTCACAGTCAAAGAGGCGAAGGCGAAAAAGAAGAACTCAGCATCATTCAAACTCAAAATTCATTTAAAATAATGTTTTGGGAACAATTGGACCACCCACTGAGAAGATGAATGGGTAAAGGAATTACACTAATCATCAGAACTCGAAAAGAAACAACCAGCTGTAATTATTAACTAATGACAGCTCTGTTCAGCCAGACATAAATACAAATAAATGAAATAAAAATGATTATTCAGGTTAACTATTATTAACTCAGTGGTTCTTTTTCAATAAAATGAATTACATTTTATTTCAATCTACACAACACATTACAGCCGAAATAAAATGTATAAAGCTACAGAGATCATTTTAAAAGACTTAGACCTGTAAATTCAAAGGTTCGGCCTTTGAAGTGGGGGGTGGTGCATACCCCAAAGGTATATTGGGGAACTCCCTTCCGGAAGCCCCAAGTTTAAAGTTTATTTATTTGCATCACAAGTAGGCTTACATTAACCCTGCAATGAAGTTACTGTGAAAATCCATTCGCCTTCTTGATCACCTGCTGCACCTGCAGACTGGGTTTTTGCGATTCGTGCGCAAGGACCCCCAGGTCCCTCTGCACCGTAGCATGCTGCAGCTTTTCGCCTTTTAAGTAATAACCCCTCCTACTATTATTTCTACCAAAGTGGATAACCTCACATTTGCTAACATTATACTCTATCTGCCAGGTCCTCGCCCACTCACTCAGCCTATCCAGATCTCTGCAGATTTTCTACACCCTCCACGCAATTTGCTTTTCCACTTATCTTCGTGTCATCAGCAAATTTCATTACCCTACACTCAGCTCCCTCCTCCAGATCATCTATGTAAATGATAAACACCGATCCCTGCAGCACTCCACTAGTCACCTACTGCCAACCAGAATAGCACCCATTGATTCCAAGTCTCTGCTTCCTATTAGGCAACCAATCCTCTATCCATGCTAACACCTTACCCCCAACTCCGCGCACCCTAACCTTTTGCAGCAACCTTTTGTGAGGCACCTTATCAAATGCCTTCTGGTAATCTAAAAACATCACATCCACCAGTTCCCCTCTGTCTACCACACTAGTCACATCCTCATAGAATTCCAATAAATTTGTTAAACACAACTTCCCCTTCACGAATCCATGCTGCGTTTGCTTAATCAAACCTTTCTTTTCTAGGTGTCTTGCTATTTCTTCTTTGATGATGGATTCTTGCATTTTTCCAACTACGGACGTTAAGCTAACCGGCCTATAATTCCCTGCCTTTTGTCTGCTACCTTTTTTAAACAGCAACATAACATTAGCCATTTTCCAATCTTCCGGCAGCAAGAAGTATAGGCAGTATCAGTGGATGGAAGGTTGGTTTGCCTGATGGGCTGGGTGTTGTTTCTGCAGTCTTGGGCAGAGCAGGAGGCATACTGAGCTGTGATACAACAGAAAGAATATTTTCTATGGTGTGCCTGTAAAAATAGCAGACATGCCAAACTTCCTTAGCCTCCTGAGAAAGTAGAGGCATCGTTGTGATTTCTTAACTATAACATTGCATAGGGACTACGACATGTTGTTGGTGCTCTGGGCACCTAGAAATTTGAAGATCTCGACCATTTCCACTTCATCCCCTTTGAAGTAGACAAAGGCATATTCTCCAGTACACATTCTGAAGTCAATGATTATCTCCTTTGTTTTGTTGATATTAACAGAGAGATTATTGTTGTCGCACCAGTTCACCAGATTCTCTATCTCTTTCCTGTATTCCATCCCATTATTGTTTGAGATCTGACCAGTATGGTGGTTTCATCAGAAAAACTTATAGTAAGGGGCTTAGGATACAACCTTGAGGGACACCGCATGGATTGACTTTCGAAAAAGCTAGTCTGACATAAGAAATAAGAGGAGCAGGAGTAGGCCATCTAGCCCCTCAAGCCTGCCCCGCCATTCAATAAGAGCATGGCTGATCCGAAGTGGCTCAGTTCCACTTTCCCGACATCTGCAGAAGTGACCTCAGATACAGGATCACATGAAGCTGTAGGGGTGGAGAGCATGCTCTTGCTGACCTCTTGGTCAAAACAGGCATAAAATGCGTTGAGCTTGTCAGGGAGGGGTGCAATGGTGCTGACAATTTTACATGCCTTCATCTTGTCACCAAATCTGTAAGAACATTGTTAGAGAGTTTAAAAGAGCTACAATGAAGTTTAAGAAGCATAGAATGAGAGTGAAAGATAGAATTAGAGGGTGTGCTGGCTGGAGGTACTGGACATGACAAAGATTATGGGTCCAGACAACACCTCGGCTGTAGTACTGAAATCTTGTGCTCCAGAATTAGCTGTGTCTGTAGCCAAGCTGGTCCAGTAAGGCTAAAACATTGACATCCACTCAATGTACAAAATTACTCAGGTATTCCTATCCACAAAAAAGCGCAATGGCTCATAAATTGTTTCATGTGCAAGTTGCCTTGTTCTTTCAATGTCTATGTGACCTTGACTTAACTGGGTAAGAATATCTTAATGAAGGGCTTTTGATATCAATACCTGTTTGTCCATGAAAATGACTTCACTTGAAATGTCTAATTCATCATGGTATGGCCGAAAGGGTCTGAGGTCTGTGGGAATGTCATGTCTAATATCATCCATTTATGATGAGCAGACAAAATGTCTTGAAGGCAGGACCATGGCAGTCCATACAGAGCTCTTCTTGTGTTTTCTATCTAAATCCCATTAGACCAAAGTGTACACTTTTTCCAATTCCACATCAACTTTATCCACTTGGACATCCAATGGTATGTCTTCTGTCTTTTTGGGGCTGGATAGCTTGCTCAATATGTAGTCATAACCATTAAATTTCTATGTTTGTACCGGATCTCTCAACTGTACCCCTGTACCTTGATTGACAATCTTTGGAGTTGAGGTGGCGCAATGGCTTTCTCTAAATAATTTCTAACAATTTGTGATCAGTATCAAAAACAAAGTGTTTGCCAAATAGATAAATATGAACCTGGTGATGCTGAGCTTTTCAAAGTGTCTTTTCAAAGTTTCAATCATTTGCCTGTCCTGTTGATAAACTATTGAAACCGAATGCAACTGGTGTAACTTGCTGGAACAGATATCTTCCGAGGACCTTATGTGAAACATCTATTTTAGAGTGCAAGTTTTTTCCTTGGGTCATGGTGTTGTGAATATGTTTCAGCAGAAAGTCACCATTAATGAATTGAAAATGTGCAAACGATTCTTCATGGTGTATCTTTCTTGAGAAATTTGTGCAATTACAGTACTTTTTTGGAAAAATTCAAGATGCTAAGATGTTAAACAGGCCCAAACACTTGTTAACAACTTCTTTATTTTGATTAATAGATATTAATTGCACATCCCCAACTTTACTGAGATCTGGTCATATTCCAGTATCAGAGAAAAGTGAACAGAAAAAAAAAACGTAGTTCACGTTTACAGCAATTTTTTTGCTATTAAAGATGAGATCTTTTCTTCCAGCTATCTCCAGCAGAATGTGAAGATTCTTGTCTTGTTCATCTTTGGTACCCGCATGACCATGATGTCACCTTCAATACAAACACAGCCAGGGATACTCTCAGTAATGTGATCCAAATGTTTTTGAAAGAGGTTCTGACTCACTGACAGATCAAATAGCAAGCATATAAAACAATACTTCCCAAATGTACTGAATGCTGTTTGTTCTTGTGAATCCTTGGGCAAGTGAACTGACCAATATTCTCACTTCACATCCAACTTTGAGAAGAATTTGAATCCAGCAAATCTTGCTTGAACTTGTTCAGAAAGGAATCCTGTGGGGATAGTCCTTGAGTGCTCGATTTAATCTTCTGGGATCCAGCATACTCTGATTGTAACATCTTTCTTAATCAGTGTTTATTGAACTGCACAAATCTGTATGACCTGGTGAATAAATCCTTGTAACTCCATTGTATCAAGTTTGGCCTTTGACTTGTCCTTTAAGTTGATATGGCACTTCCGCTGTAGCTCTAAGGAACAATCTACATTGTCTTTCAGGTGAAGAGTGGCATCTTGTATAAAGCTCTCATCAGGACTAGCGATATGTTCTGTTGCAGATCTTGAATAAATTCAATCAGATCATGCTTTCCTTGATTGTCTAGCATTGGTGTTTTATTGACTTTGTGAATCGTCATGATCTGAACTTCACTGCATGCTGGCAGTCCTGCTACTGCTAGTCCATTAGTGTCAACAGCATACATGACTTCTGTCGATCACACAGAACTTCCATAGCTGCACATCAATACTCCAGGCAGTAGTTTGCCAACCATTATACGTGGTGAGTTTTGCTCTTGGCTGTAATATAGACTCCCACTTCACCAGATGCATAGCTGTATCTGCAGCAGTAAATTTTGACACTTGTACCTACTCTCAGCAATATCTTGTTTTTGCCATTTTAGTTAGAAGGCATGTTTTCAACTGCGGTGAAAGCTTCTAGTAACGATTGCACCCATATGCTGTGTGGAGAGCTCGTTCCCTTTTGAATGTGGGTTCTCCTCTTTCAGTAATTTTTTTGCTGTCCAGGTCTTTGCCTATTGTGTGAAGGTGCCTATGTTTGAAATGGTACTTGGTGAACCTTTTCACTCTTGCAACTATGTGGCATCTGCTTTTTTGTTTGCTATGATTTCTGACTGCTTCCTCATTTCCACACTTCTGACACAATCTTTCCCATTGTCCTTTTACATCACATGCCATGTAGGTGTCTCTAAATGCAGCACAGCTACGTGGCTGCATGTGTGAAACTACATTTGCTGCAGACCTTGCCCTTTCAAGGTGCACTGATGTCCTCACCTATGTTTGTTGATGTTCCAGGTATTTATACATGTTGCCTGCCCCCAGCTATAGTTTTGTATTTTCTGCGATTTTTGACAATCTTGACTGTCAAGATCAAAACTGTCAATCCTTCATTTCACAGCCAGGCATTTTGTTGCCATGGTGTCAAAATTCTTTACCTCCAAGAATTTGCTTTCCCACGGTTTTCGCTTTGAACTATTATTTTCCTTCAATGACTTTTCTTCAAGGACAAATAATACAGGTCTACTGTGTCTGCAGCACTGGACATCTGCAATCCCCTGTGTTCTGCAGCTACAGTACAAACTCTGCATGGGGTTAAGCTACATCACAGGACTACTTGTGCGCCAAACAGCGTAAGCTGTAAGTAATAGAACTCAGCAATTCTACATTCAGTGGATCAGATCTAAGCGCTGCAACCCTACCACATCCGAATGCTACATTCCGCATTCTCTTCTTTCCTTCTCTATTTATGGAATGCTTTGTATGTATAACGCACAAGAAACAAGACTTTTCATTGTGTATGGACCTATGTGACAATAATAAATCAAATCAAATCATTGAGGCATAAATGATGGTAGACAATGAAACAATTCACTGGAGAAAGAGTATTCCAAAATGTCCCCACCCTCAATGATGGGGAAGCCCATCACATCAGTACATAAGGCAAGATGAAACTTTAATAACAAACATCAACCAAAAATGCCGAGTGAATGATCTTCTGGAGACCTTCAGTATCACAGATGTCATTGCTCAGTTAATACAATTCACTCCACGTGATATCAAGAAATGGCTGAAGGCACTGTACTGCAAATGAATCAAGGAGGAAATAGTGAGACATTTAGATATAAGTTGCCCCAGTGGTTAGTCACAGTATGGGTTCATGAAGGGAAGGTTTGGCTAATTTGGTGGAATTCTTTGAGAACATTACGTGTGCTGTGGACAATGGGGAACCTGTGGATGTGGTGTATCTGGATTTCTAGAAGGCATTTGACCAGGTGCAGCACCAAATACTGCTGCATAAGATAAAGGTGTATGGTGTTACAGATAATGTATCAGCATGGATAGAGGATTGACTAACAGAAAGCAAAGAGTGGGAGTAAATGGGTATTTTTCTGGTTGGCAATCAGTGACTAGTGGTGTGCCTGAGAGATCAGCATTAGGACCACAATTGTTTACAATTTACGTAGATGATTTGGAGTTGGGGACCAAGTGTAGGTGTCAAAATTGGGGGTCTGAGCCGGGGGGTGGGTGGGAAGAGGGTGGGTGCTGCCTCCCAGGGCGGGGGTCTGCCAGGGGGGCTTGCCTCCCAGGGGGATCCGATCACAGCTCATCCTCCCCTCCATATTCCCCTCCCCGCTCTCTCTGCTGTTTTTGTCTTTTTCGCCCGGGCGCGCCGTTTCAGATTTTTTTCAAACTGTGCAAGCGCAGTTCAGAGCTCCAATTGTTCCAGCGGCGCTGAGCCCCGCCCACAGCGCGGACAGAGTCGGAGCTGGCAAAAAGCATATGGGCGCGCTGGAACAAGGATTCCAGGCTTGGATCCGTTTTACGCCCCAATCCAGCCCTTGGCCTCTGATTGGTAAAATTGGGTCCTTAAAGCGACCTTGTTCCAACTGGCAACAAACACGAGTACACAACACTTTCCTTCCCCTTGACATCAGAGGGTCCTGCCATGAAACACAATATAACATAGAACAAATATAAAGAATAAAGAAAATTACAGCATAGGAACAGGCCCTTTGGCCCTCTAAGCCTGCACTGGCCATGCTGCCCAACTGAACTAAAACCTCCGACCCTTCCAGGGACCATATCCCTCTATTCCCACCTATTCATGTATTTATTAAGTCACCCCTTAAGAGTCACTATCGTACCTGCTTCCACGACCTCCCTTGGCAGTGAGTTCCAGGCACCCACCATCCTCTGTGGAAAAGACTTGCCTCTTCCATCTCCTTTAAACCTTCCCCCTCACACCTTAAACCTATACCCCCTAGTAAGTGACTCTTCCACCCTGGGAAAAGCTTCTGACTATCCACTCTGTCTATGCCCCTCATAATCTTATAGGCTTCTATCAGGTCACCCCTCAACCTGCATCATTTCAGTGAGAACAAACCAAGTTTCTCCAATCTCTCCTCATAGATAATGGCCTCCATTACCAGGAAACACCCTGGTAAATCTTTTTTGTACTATATCCAAAGCCTCCACATCCTTCTGGCTGTGTGGCGACCAGAATTGAACACTATATTCCAAGTGTGGCCTAACAAAGGTTCTATAAAGCTGCAAGATGACTTGCCAATATTTAAACTCAAAGCCCTGACCGATGAAGGCAAGCATGCCATATGCCTTCTTGACTACCTTCTCCATCTGAGTTGCCACTTTCAGTGACCTGTGTACTCACATCCCTCTGTCTATCAACACTCTTAAGGAGTCTGCAATTCACTGTATATTTTCTATCTTTACTAGACCTTCCAAAATGCATTACCTCACATTAGTCCACATTAAACTCCGTCTGCCATCTCTCTAGTCAAGTCTCCAATCAATCTATATCTTGCTGTATCCTTTGATGGTCCTCATCACTATCTCCAATCCACCAACCTTTGTGTCGTGCACAAACCAGATGCATTTTCCTCCAAATCATTTTTTTATATTACAAACAGCAAATGTCCCAGCACTGATCCCTGAGGAATATCAGTTGTCATAGGCCTCCATTCAGAAACACATCCTTCCACTGCTACCCTCTGTCTTCTATGACCGAGCCAGCTCTGTATCCACCTTGCCAGTTCACCTCTGATCCCATGCTACTTCACCTTCTGCACCAGTCTGTCATGAGGGACCTTGTCAAAGGCCTGACTGAAGTCTGTATAGACAACATCCATTGCCCTACCCTCATCAATCATCTTCGTCACTTCCTCAAAAAACTCAATAAAGTTAGTGAGGCATGACCTCCCCTTCACAAAACCATGTTGCCTCTCGCTAACACATCCACTTATTTCCAAGGTGGGGGTGGGGGGGGGGGAGGGTAAATCCTGTCTCAAAGAATCCTCTCCAATAATTTCCCTACCATTGATATCAGGCTCATTGGCCTGTAATTACCCGGCTTATTCTTACTACCCTCTTAAAAAAGGAACAACATTGGCTATTCTCCAAATCTCTGCAGCTTCCTCTATAGCCAGTGAGGATACAAAGATTTCTCTCAAGGCTCAAGCAATTTTCTCCCTTGCCTCATTCAGTATTCTGGGTATATCCAATCAGGCCCTGGGGACTTGTCCACCCTAATGTTTCTCAAGAACCCCAATACCTCTTCCTTTTTGATCTCAACATGACTCAAACTATCTACACACCCTTGCCCAGACTCATCATCCACCAACTCCTTCTTTTTGATGAATTCTGACACAAAGTACGCATTTAATACCTCACTCATTTCCTCTGGTTCCACACATAGATTCCCTCCCCTGTCCTTGAGTAGGCCAACCCTCACACTGGCTACCCTCTTGCGCTTTATATATGTATAAAAGCCTTGGGAATTTCCTTAATCCTGCTGACCAGTGATTATTTGTGAACCCTTTTAGCCCTCCTTACTCCTTGTTTAAGTTTCTTTCTACTTTCCTTGTATTCCACACTTGCTTCCTTTTCCTCTTTGACTAGATTCACAATATCTCTTGTTACACAAGGTTCCCAAAACTTATCATACTTATCCTTCATTCTTACAGGAATGTGTCAGTCCTGAATCCCTATCAACTTACACTTGAAAGCCTCCCACATGCCAGATGTGGATTTGGCCTCAAACATCTGCCCCCAATCTGCATTCTTCAGTTCCTGCAAAATATTATTGTAATTAGCTTTCCCCCAGTTTAGCACCTTAACTTGAGGACTATACTTATCTTTATCCATCAGTACCTTAAAGCTTACTGAATTGTGGTCACAGTTCCCGAACTGCACCTCTACTGAAATGTAGACCATGGAAGGGCTCATTCCCCTTTACCAGATCCAATGTGGCCCCTTCCCCTAGTTGGACTATTTACATGCTGTTTCAAGAAGCCCTCCTGGATGCTCCTTACAAACCCTGCCCCATCCATGCTCTTAGCACTAAGTGAGTCCCAGTCAATATAGGGGAAGTTAAAATCTCCCACCACAACAACTCTGTTACTTTTACGCCTTGCCAAAATCTGCCTGCGTATCTGTTCTTCTATCTCCTGCTGGCAGTTGGGCGGCCGATAGTAAACCCCCAACATTGTAACTATGCCCTTCAAATTCCTGAGCTTTACCCATATTGCCTCACTCCGTGAGCCCTCCAAGGTGTCCTCCCGCAGTACAGCTGTGATATTCTTACCTGTTACACTTCTCGCATTGAAACAAATGCACTTCAGTCCACCAGACCTTCTTTGATTAGCCTGCCCTTCCTCTGAGTCTTACTGGCCCTACTCTTTGGTTCCCCTTCAGTTAAAACACCTTTGCTTTGGTTCCCACCCCCTTGCCAAGCTAGTTTAAATCCTCCTGTGTGGCGCGAGCAAACCTCCCAACCTCCCAGCCAGAATATTTATGTTCTTCCAGTTTAGGTGCAACCTGTCCTCCTTGAACAGGCCCCACCTGCCCCGGAAGAGATCCCAATGGTCCAGATATTTGAAACCTTCCCTCCTAAACCAGTTGTTTAGCTATGTGTTAGGTTGTATTATCTGCCTATTTCTAGCCTCGCAGGCACATGGCACAGGGAGTAATTCTGAGATTACAACCCTAGACGTCCTGCTTTTTAACTTTCTACCTAACTCCCTAAACTGCTGCTGCAGAACCAATGGTACCAATATGTACTATGACCTCTAGCTGTTCACCCTCTCCCTTCAGAATGCTTCCTGCCCATTCTGAGGCATCCTGGATCTGGCACCAGGGAGGCAACATACCATCCTGGAGTCTCTTTCACATCCACAGAAGTGCCCATCGGCACTCCTAACTATACAGTCCCCTTTAACTATTGCTCCAATGCTCTTTGTCCCTCCCTGCTTAACAACAGAATCAGCCGTGGTGCCACTGCTCTGGCTGCTGTTTCTGTTATCCCCTGATAGATCCTCCTCCCCAACAGTATCAAAAATGATATACTTGCTAGAGAGGGGGATGACCACAGGGGATTCGTGCACTGACTGCCTGCCCCTTCTAGCGGTCACCCATCTAACTGCCTGCACCTTTGGTACGACCATGTCTCTAAAGCTCCTATCTATGATGCTTTTTGCCACATTCATGCTCCTCAGTGCATCCAATTGGTGTTCCAACCTATCCATGTGGTCTGTAAGGAGCTGCAATTGGATGCACTCCCTGCTGATGTATTCGTCCGAGATGCTGGAAGCGTCACAGATCTCTCACATCTCATACATGCAGCACTTAACCCCATTGACCAACGTTTCTAGCACCAATGAAATTATTTAAGAAAATTTATTAAACTCTTACCTTCACTGTTACCTTTTCACAATGGTCTTTTTTTTGGTTAGAGGAGGAGAGAGAAAGAGAAACACTAATGCAGTGTTTTGGGCTTAACGAAATAACATTAACAATCAAAATTTACAATAAGAATAATTAACAAACACAACAGTGAATAAGTTAATCATTTCAGAAGGCATTGATTCATATCTAGTTGTCGAGAATCCTCAGGCATCTGTTTTTCCATGTTGACTGCAACCTTTGGAGGTTTTGGTTGAATTTGGATGTCATCTGTATTTGTCTCAACTGGAATCAATGTGAGATTTGGAGGTGTACTCGGTGTTGAAGTATTCTTCCTGGAGTAGAAAACGTACTATTGGTGGCTTGACCAGAGTCTACCTAGGATTCTAGGAAGCTGTTCTGACTTCAAACTGTTCAGGGTGTGTCAAGAAGACTAGTACAACTTACAAAACTGGAAGTTTTCAATGCTCCAACCAAAGGACTCAATTCCAGCATCACGTGAGCATTAGACTTTGCTGTGTTGAACTTGTTTAAAGGGTTTTGTCATTTGATTGGAACATTTTAGATATTTTTGTTATTATATTGTGGTTGTTATATTTTTGTTTGTAATTGATAAAAGTTATTGCTTTTTTTTCCATACATGTTAACAATATTCTTAAATAAACTTTCTTTGATAAAAGCTGAGGTAAAACATATCATGCTTATCTTAGCCAAATTCAGGATGTAAAACTTATGATCTAGGCAGGCTCCATAAAACATTTTGGATTTTCTGACCTGAACTATAACAAGTATCATATCAATTACTTCTGAGAGTAGTGGATCATTTTTGAAATACTTAACTTGTCCTGCCATTGTAGGAGTGCCATTGACTACTACAAAATAGAAAATATTACTACTCAAACTGTTCATTGATGGTCTGAAGAATCCTTCAGTGATCCCATGGAGATTTGATTGATGTCTGTGCTTGTAACAGTAATACCCATCTCTGCACCTGGTTCATTATTAGAGATCAAATCCTGGTCAATGCTCCACTCATAAAGTAAATTTCCTTCCATATAAGTATTGGTAAAAATGATGGATCCCAAAGATGATGCCTGGAGATTCCTTCCCTATCTGTGCATAGTTTATTTCTGCTTGGTTTGAGGATCTTGATGCAAACACTACTGGCTTCTCTTCACTATTAGGCATTATGTAAGGAACCACTTCTCCCAGCCCATAAGGTGATACATCATAAGCTAGGTGCAAGGATAACTTCAGATCAAAGTGTGTCAGTACTTCTGACTTAATAATGCCTTTCTGGCTTGTACAGAGGTCTTCTCGCACTGGCCCACGCATTTCCATTCCCTGTTTTGTCACAGTAAGTTGTGTAAAAGCTTGTGAATTTTTGCTTGGTTAGGGACAAATCATTCCGTAATCATTTAATAAGACCAAAAATGATCAAAATTGATTTATGTTTTAAGGTTCAAGTGCCTTAGTTATGGCTTTTACTTTTGAAAGCCATTTGTCCAGTTCCGTTACATCTATGATGTCTCCCGGGTATTCAATAGAAGATTTGAAGAATTCACATTTATCCTTCCATACTTGTAATCCATAATCTTCCAGTCTCTGGAGTGTTGCAGCTAAGTTTTGAAGATGCCCTTCTTTATTCTTTCCAGCAACTGAGATATTAACTAAGTAGCACTGGACTCCTAGTCCGCTTAGAATTTTATTCATGGTACATTGGAACAACGCAGGTGTAGACAATTTGCCAAATGGAAGGTCAACTTTACTGAAATGTTGGCCTCCAGCTAATCAAGCAAACAAATTATCAAAGGCAGAAGGTATTGCTGCTCTGCACACAGTATTGGATTGATAGTACCACAGGTGAGTAAGGAGCAGCTGTTCCCCTTGGTTGAGGGGTCAATCATGAGGAAACATAGTTTTAGGGTAAGGGGCAAGAGATTTAGAGGGAACTTGAGAAAAATATTTTCACTCAGGGGTTTGTGGGTATCTAGAATGCATTGCCCGAGAAGAGGGTTGAGACTGGAAATGTTCCAACCTTTAAAAAACATTTGGATGCACGCTTGAAATGTCA
Organism: Carcharhinus amblyrhynchos; assembly: GCF_965287045.1. Classification (NCBI taxonomy): domain Eukaryota; kingdom Metazoa; phylum Chordata; class Chondrichthyes; order Carcharhiniformes; family Carcharhinidae; genus Carcharhinus; species Carcharhinus amblyrhynchos. The sequence goes on along the minus strand of NC_137324.1, from coordinate 92,083,107 downwards.
TAGTGTTCAAGCATATGGGACAAATACAGGAAAATGGGATTAGTGCACTTTAGTGGTAAATATTGTTGGTGTAGACTCGATGGGCCAAAGGACCTTTTCTGCGCTGTATGACTATATGACGCATGCATACCAACCATCTTTCTTCATCATGGCTATTATCATAGTGGCCCAATCACTTACTTACATTAGCAGGTTTGAATACCTGTTAATTTCATGACCAACCTCTTTAACCCTGCCTCAAACTTAGACCTAATGGTGTATGGCACTGACTTAATTTTTAAGTATGTTGTTTGGATTTTGTGCTTAATCTTTAGATTGACTAAGATCTCTTTCATGCTTCCCAGCTCTCCATTAAAGACAATGGCATGTTTCTTTAAATTCTTTGGTTGACCTGCTTCAGACTCGGACATGAGATTCACCTCAGACCAGTTTAGCTTGATCCTTTCCAGCTAAGTTCTTCCTATTCAGCAGAAATGAACTATTTTAACAACATTTAGGCACAAGTCTGCAGTCTATATATTTAGCTGCACATTTACGTCGAAAAGGTCCCTTAACAAAACCACTTTCCCAGTATAAGTTTTTAGTGTTTTTTTAGAGGGTTTTAAGGTGATATGTTGCAGTTTCTCTCACTAAACTGTTTCTGATGCCAACAAAACTGCTGTTATGGTGTCCACATTCATTTTCACCAGTTATCCATCCAGTAAAGTAATGATTCAGTAGTGGTTTATTGTACCTGCAATGGCCATGACACTCAACGACTGACATTTTCACACCCTTTTTGTATCAGTGGATTTTTATCTCTGTATTCATTTTCTTATGTGACGCATTCGGTTTTTGCTTTTTTTTTCATTTGTGGGACATGGGCATTGCTGGCTGGCCAGTATTTATTGCCCATCCCTAGTTACCCTTGGAAGGTAGTTGAAAGTTAACCACATTGCTGTGGCTCTGGAGTCACGTGTAGGTCAAACCAGGTAGGGAAGACAGATTTCCTTCCCTAAAGGACATTAGTCGACCAGATGGGTTCTTCTGACCATCGACAATAGTTTCATGGTCATCAGTAGATTCTTAATTCCAGGTAGTTTTTATTGAATTCAAATTCGACCATCCGCCACGGTGGGATTCGAAGCCAGGTCCCCTGAGCTGGGTTTCTGGATTAAGTCTCATGATAAGACTATTAGGCCATTGCCTCCCCCTATATTTCATATTTCTTGTTGGAACTTGATGTTTTTTTCTCGAATATGCATGTTTAATGTACTTTTTTTAACCACAATTCCTGCATTTTGCATCTTTGTGCCAGCAACCTGCTACTTTGCACCTGTGCCTGTGTTCAGGTTTCAGCCAATATCATACGGACTTTAGTGCTTGAGCTTAATTATTGGTCTTCCATAGCTATGAAAGCGCATGGTGAGCTTCTTTTCAATGTTGTTTTCTCCAAACTCTTTGTTCGAATTGTGGTTCCTTTGATGTCTCTTACCAATACTTGGCACCCCTCCGTCACCAGCTTTGGTATAACAATGTTTCTATGTTCTTAATCCTTTCCGGATGTCTGCAGCACAGATCAATTATTCTTGTTTTGCTCCACTGGATTTCCGCAATTCTTTTTTTGGATGTTTGCAATGTGGGTTAACCACCTCGTTGCTGATTTCTTTGTGGTACATTTAAAGAATAGTCTTGCAGACCATAAAGATACAAACAAGAGCATTATTGGAAAGGTGTTTACTCTCCAGGCTTTTAGATAGATTGCCCATTTGCTTGCACAAACAGCCAATGGCGGCATCAAAATATCATGTGATTGGGCTCATAAAATGACCTTGTTCCAACTAGGAATACACAACACCACCACTTTCTCAAGGGCAATTAGGGATACACAATAAATGCTGGCCTAGTCAACAAAACCCACATCCCATAAAATAATTTTTAGAAACGCCATCCATGAGGTCTTTCCAGTGAGAAAACTCACAGTGCTTGAAGACATTACAGTCTCACAGCTTCAATTTGGATAGGTTTTTTAGAGTTGGAATCCACCAGAACACTCCTTTTCTGATCTACTACTATTCTGATTAGTCAGTTACTCACTCTGTCAGCGTACCGATTCTGGAGAGTGTCTTTCCAATCCAATCCTGAATCTCGCTGCTGCTGTTTCCTCCAGTATTGTCGCAGGATTTGTTGACTTCTCCCTGTTGTTCAAAACGTTGCACGGGCTTGTGATTGCTGTCATTCTGTTGAACACCATTGCTAACAGTTTATGCACATCTGCTTCATTGCCCCATGTTGTGTTATTAGCTTATAATACAAATGTACAAAATGCTGTGAGAATGTTTGGTAAACTAAATGATGGTGCATCATTGAATAACAAAATTCAGGGCAGTTCTGCTATACATGTGCCAGCTGTTGACTAACACTGCTCCAACAGTTGAGCATGAATCATTTCCTGTGATCATGTTTATTAAACCATTTACCTAACAGTGTGTTAATCAGTGTTAAAGCAGTATGACAACTCTTATTGCTGTAACGTAGGAAACATTGCAGCCAACTCGCATACAGCAGACACCCTCACTATGATAATAACTAGAATATCTGTTTGTGTGAGGTTGTTTGAGGGATTAATATTGGTTATGGGATAACTCCCCAGTTCTTCCTATAGTGCCATGGTATCTTTTACAGCCACTTCAGGGAACAGATAGGGCCTCAGTTTAATATCATACCTAAAATATGGCATCACAAACAGTGCAGCACTCCCTCGGGACTGCACTGGAGTATCAGCCTTGAATTTTGTCCTCAGGTCCTGGTGTGAAACTTGAGCCTTGATACTGTGATTCAGCGGTGATAGTGTTCCCAATTCAGCCGTAGCTGACATGGTGTGCCCGAAATAAGCAAATTGGATATCAAAATTAAAGCTTATATTTCCAAGATTTGTGATCTTCTAGCAGAAAGGAATATTTGAATCAAGGAAAAGCAGTGAAAGTAGCCTTACTTGTGATTCAGCAAACACACTGTTTGCAGCAGAAAACATAATGCAGGATAGAACATGTTTGTTGTCACCTCTAGAAGCTTAAAGGACCAATACATTACCTTTCAACATCAATTATTAACATAAAGGTGTGAAAACAAATCAATTGTTCACACAGAACCTCAGGAGAATGGTGCAATTTCCAATTGAAAAGCTCTTGAAGAATGATATAAATTCTGATCTCTTGATAGTTCAGTGATTGCTAAATTTGCAACTATGAGTTATGGGGATCTTATGGGTTGGACTTTCCATTACTCTCCCACTTCAAGTTAATGGGATAGCTGAAGAAACTGGGAAAATGGACAGTAAATCTACCACCAGTTCCCTGCCTTAACCTGGATATTCCTCTTTTACCGGCACTGAGTTGACAGCCATCCTTATGTATTCACTGGTTGTGGAAGAAACACTTAGCTACCCATTCTATTTTCTCTTCCATCCAACCCGTTTACTGCCACTCCCCAGGACTAATGATAGAAGATAGTAGCTGTAAGTTCCCAATCAGTAGCTGTTTTGATACTGTAATAATGTCAAATATTACACATAGGTGGATGCTATTTGAGAAAATAATTCACAATATTGGCTGCTAATCTTATTCATAATTACTGAAAATGTTGTGACTTTGTCACTTGATCTTTAGAAGTGCCAACTTTATACTTAACTTTCAAACTTTGTTTAACTGATTGTCAGAAACTGGAGACAATCTTTTGATCAGATTTAGATTTTTTTTCATTTTTGTCCCTTAGAATTTTGCCATCTAAATTCGTGGAGGGGAAGAATTCCAGACTTTGACTAAAATAATGTCTGTCTCATCAAAAACACTTAATAAAACTAATTAGGAAAAGGTTGCATTGAAGGTACAGAACAGGAATGAATCTGGGTTTTTTTAAAAGAAATTGTTTGGTTTTGGTGCTCAGTCAGTTGAATCACATCACTTCTGATATGGTGTATTTGTTTTCAACGTCATGCACCCTGGCATCAGGTAAGTTACCTCAACTCTGGCCCAGCAATGTACATTAGCACCAACCATAGAACCACACCTCACAGATCTGTGCAATATTTTTCATGTCCTTAAGAAATCAAACTATTGGCTTCAGTGAATGAGAGCACCAAAAATAAAGCAGAGGGCCCTTGTCCACTAGGAAATAATAGATAATACTTCCAAAAGGCTGGAAACTGTTTCTTCTACAACTTGGGTTGGATACGAACCCAGGTTCTAGAGGCGAAGGCACAGTTTGACCCACTTCATCACTAAGCTCATGCTTTCTGATTGTGCTTTTAATGTATTGATATTTGTGTTTGTATTTGCGTTTTAAGTCTTGCTTGATTCCCTGATGGAACAAAATTTCTCATCCGAACATGCTTTTGAATGTCAAGCATGAATGTCTCCAGGTGAATGGATCAAGAATGATTCCTGGAACCATTCCAATCGCCCAAAAAGGATTACAATCCTGAAGGATGAGAACACTGTTCCAAAAACAGAAAGGTTCAATTGGCATAATGTGAGTAGATTAAAAAAAGAGAAAACAAAAATGATGCATCAGTTTTTCTACGAGTTATCGTGGAAAAGAAATGCTTATTAGAATTTTACTCTTGGGGAAGAGACAATTTGATTCTGAATAGAACAGCAAGCATGTTTAAGAAATAGTATCATCTGAAATAAAATGTGATCTATATAAGACAGATTTTTCACAAGCATGCTGAAAATTTTAGAGACTATTGATCATTAATAATTAATGATATGGAGGAAACTAGATGCTTGGTAAGGTCAGAGTAAAGAAAAATCTGGAAATTTTGTAAAATGCATATAGGTTAGATGTATGCTTTTTGCTCGTTCATAGTCAGTAGGCAGAACACGCAATAATATTCCTCCAGAGAAAAGCTGTTGAAGAAACAATACATGGCCTTAGGTAAAGCAAAACTGATATTGACAAAATCAGAAACAATTAAAATAAAAGGAACAGGCAAAGTTCTGATCAAAACTTAAGCCATGTGGCCCTGAGTTTAAAAGCAAGATTAAAAAAAAATAGATCTATAAAATAATGAGGGACATAATTAAGGTAGATAGTCAACATCTTTTCCCAAAGGTAGGGGAGTCTAAACGTAGACAGCATAAGTTTAAGATGAAAGGGGAGAGATACAAAAGGGTCCAGAGGGCAACATTTTCACACAGATGATGGTGAGTGTCTGGAACAAGCTGCCAGAGGTAGTAGTAGAGGCAGGTACAATTTTGTCTTTTAGAAGCATTTAGACAGTTACATGGGTAAAATTGGTATAGAGGGAGATGGGCCAAATGCAAGCAATTGGGACTAGCTTAGTGGTAAAAAACTGGGCGGCATGGACAAATTGGGCTGCAGGACCTGTTTCCATGCTGTAAACCTCTATGACTCTGAGATTAAAAAGGAAGGATCTGAGCTAAAACCTGAAAGAAATAAAAGGGACAAAGAAAGGAGAGAACTCTATTGACAGTGGAAAATGTGGCATAATCTCAATCACTGCCCAATTTAAGAGAAACCACATGCAGCAAAAACAGAAAATGCTGGAAAATCTCAGCAAGCCTGACAGCATCTTTGAAGAGAGAATTGGCTCTCTCCACAGATGGTGACAGACCTGCTGAGTTTTTCCAGCATTTTGGGTTTTTGTTTAAGATTCCAGCATCCACAGTGGTTTGCTTATCTTAAGAGAAACCATGCATAAGATCATAAAATATAGGAGCAGAATTAGGCTACTCAGTCCATTGAGTCTGCTCTGCCATTCAATCATGGCTGATATATTTCTCATCCCCATTCTCTTGCCTTTTCCCCATAACCCCGATCCCCTTATTAATCAAGAAAATTATGCCTGAAATGTGAGGAAAAATGACAACTATGCAAGGGGATGTCAACCACTGAAAAGGCAAAATCAGCTGGATGCTATGGAAGAAAAGTCACTTGAGGAATTTTATACGCATCCAATTAATGCAAATCAAAAAAATTAAATATTGAAAACTGCTAATAGTGACTTTAGCAGTCATTTATGAAATGTATTTCTTTTATTTATTTGTGAGACATGGGCATCGCTGGCTGGCCAGCATTTATTGTCCATCCCTAGTTGCCCTTGAGAAGGTGGTGGTGAGCTGCCTTCTTGAATCGTTGCAGTCTATGTTCTGTGGGTTGACCCACAATGTTGTTAGGGAGGGATTTCCAGGATTTTGACCCAGTGACTGTGAAGGAACGGCGATATATTTCCAAGTCAGGATGGTGAGTGGCTTGGAGGGGAACGTGCAGGTGGTGGTGTTCCCATTTATCTGCTGCCTTTGCCCTTCTAGATGGAAGTGGTTGTAGGTTTGGAAAGTGCTGACTAAGGATCTTTGGTAAATTGGTGCAGTGCATCTTGTAGATTGTCTACATTGCTGCTACTGCATGTCGGAGGTAGAGGGAGTGGATGTTTGTAGATGTAGTGCCAATCAAGCAGGCTGCTTTGTCCTGGATGGTATCAAGCTACTTGAGTGTTGTTGGAGCTGCACCCAACTAGACAAGTGGTGAGTATTCCGTCGCATTCCTGACTTGTGCCTTGTAGGTGGTGAACAGACTTTGGGGAGTCAGGAGGTGACTTACTCACCACAGTATTCTCAGCTTCTGACCTGCTCTTGTAGCCACTTTGTTTATTTGGTGGGTCCAGTTGAGTTTCTGGTCAATGGTTACTCCAAGGATGTTGACAGTGGGGATTTAGTGATGGTAACATCATTGAATTCAAGGGTTGGTGATTTGTGTGTTTCTTATTGGTGATTGTCGTTGCCTGGCATTTGTGGCGCGAATATTATTTGTCACTTATCAGCCCAAGCCTGATATTGTCCAGGTCTTGTTGCATTTGAGCATGGATTGCTTCAGCATCTGAGGAGTTGTAGATGGTGCTTAACATTGTGCAATCATCAGCAAACATCTCAGTTCTGAACTTAGGATGGAAGGGAGGTCATTGATGAAGCAGCTGAAGATTGTGGGGCCTAGGACACTACCCTGAGGGATGAGTGCAGAGATGTCCATGGAGCTGAGGTGACTGATGCACCACAAACACAACCATCTTCCTATCTACCAGGTATCACTCCAATCAGCAGAGAGTTTGCCCCCGATCCCCATTGATTCCAGTTTCACTACGGCTCCTTGATACCACACTCGGTCGGATACTACCTTGATGTCGAGGACTGTCACTCTCACCTCACCTCTGGAATTCAGCTTTTTTGTCCATGTTTGAACCAAGGCTGTAATAAGGTCAGAAGCTGAATGATCCTGGTGAAACCCAAACTGGGTATCACTGAGCAGGTTACTGCTGAGCAGATGCTGCTTGATAGCACTGTTGATGATCCCTTCCATCACTTTAGTGATGATCAAGAGTAGACTGATTGCGCAGTAATTAGCCGGGTTGATTTGTCCTGCTTTTTGTGTACAGGACATACGTGGACAATTTTCCACATTGTTGGATAGATGCCAGTGTTGTAACTGTACTGGAAGAACTTGGCTAGGGGAGCAGCAAATTCTGGAGCACAAGTCTTCAGTACTGTAACTGGAATGTTATCAGAGCCCATTGCCTTTACAGTAACCAGCACCTCCAACTGTTTCTTGATATCACATGGAGTGAATCAAATTGGCTGGAGACTGACATCTGAGATACTGGAGGAAGCTGAGATGAATCATCCACTTGGCACTTCTGGCTGAAGATTGCTGTGAATGCTTCAGCCTTCTCTTTTGCACTGTTGTGCTGGGCTCCACCATCGTTGAAGATGGGGATATTTATGGAGCTTCCTCCTCCACTGAGTTGTTTAATTGTCCACCACTATTCTCAACTGGGTGTGGAAGGACTGCAGAGCTTAGATCTGATCCGTTTGTTGTGGGATCATTGAGCTCAATCTGTCACTTGTTATTTTTGCCATTTGGCATGCAGGTAGACCTGTTTGGTAGCATCACCAGGTTGTTACCTCATTTTTAGGTATGCCAGGTGCTGCTCCTGGCATGACCTCCTGCTCTCTCCATTGAACCAGGGTTATTTACTTGGTAGATATGCCAGTGGGAGATATGCCAGTGGGAGATATGCCAGGCCATGTGGTTGCAGATTGTGCTGGAGTACAATTCCACTGCTGTCAGCCCATAGCACCTCCTGGATGCTCAATCTTGAGTTTCTGGATCGGTTTGAAGTTTGTCCTATTTAGCATGCTGGTAGTGCCACACAACATGATGGAGGTTATTCTGAATGTGAAGGTGGGACTTCGTCTCCACAAAGACTGTGTGGTGGTCACTCTTACCGATACTATCATTGACAGATGCATCTGCAACCGGCAGATTGGCAACAATGAGATCAAGTATGTTATTTCCTCTTGCCGGTTCCTTCACCAGCTGCTGTAGACCCAGTCTAGCAGTTATATCCTTTAGGACCCAACCAGCATGAGCCACTCTTGGAGGTGGACATTGATAGCCCCATCCAGGGTACATTTTGTGCCCTTGTCACCCTCAGTGCTTCCTCCAAGTGTCATTCAACATGGAGGAACACTGATTCATCAGCTGAAGAAGGATGGTACATGGTAACCAGTAAGATATTTCCTTGCCCATGTTTAACCTGAAGTCATGAGATTTCATGTGGTCCAGAGTCAATGTTAAGGACTCCAAGGGCAACTCTCTCCTGACTGTATACCACTGTGTCACCACCTCTGCTGAGTCTGTCCTGCCGGTGGGACAGAACATATCCAGGGATGGTAATGGTGGTGTCTGGGGTGTTATCTGTAAGGTGTGATTCCATGAGAATGACTATGTCAGGCTGCTCCTTGACTAGCCTGTGAGATAGCTCTCTCAGTTTTGGCACTAGCTCCCAGATGTTAATAGAGAAGACTTTGCAGGGTTGACAGGGCTGTTTGTTTGGCCATTGTCTTTCCCGGTGCCTAGGTTAATGCCAGGTGGTCTGTCTGATTTCATTTCTTCATTGAGACTTTGTAGCGATTGTTACGACTGAGTGGCTCGTTAGGCCATTCCAGAGGGAGTTAAAAGTCAACTGCACTGTTGTGGCTCTGGAGTCACATGTAAGCTTGACTAGGTAAGGAAGGCAGATTTCCTTCCAAAAGGACATTAGTGAACCAGATGGGTTTTTCTGACAATTGACAATGGTTTCATGGCCATCAGCAGACTCCTAATTACAGGTAATTTTTATTGAATTCAAATTCCACCATCTGTTGTGGTGGGATTCAAACCCTGGTCCCCAGAACATTATCTGGGTTTCTGGATTAATAGTCAAGAGATAATATGACTAGGCCATCCTCCTCTGTGTGAGGACATAGGTGGTGATGTCTGGGAGAAGACATTGTCATGACCCCTATGACAATTGATAATTAGAAAGAAATTTCAAACTTCTAGTTAAGAGCTGAACAGGTACCATGACATAATTTTGGACAGGATTCTGTGGCCCTGCCTGCTGTCATTCCTGCTGAACGTCAATGAACTTTTGGCTGGGTCACCACCTCTCCCACGACAGGTCCAGAAAATCCCAGCCTTCATGTTTTAATATCCTTAATGTAACAAACAGATTAAAAGCACTATTAACTAATCACTATTTTTATGGTAAACTGAGATTTAAAGGAACAGAATAGATCTTTTAACACACCAAAAAAACCCACTATCAAGTATATGTTAGACTGTCCTTTAAGCAGACATTCAATTCTCCCAGAATAAGTCCAAAGTGCTTCTTAGTTCCTGAGGGCTTACTTCCAATATTTTTTCTTTCGCTGCATGAAAACTTAGCTCCATAACTGCCTTTCATGGTCTGTGTCTTCCAGGGAGATTTTTCACCTAATCACAGCATATTTCCTATCATCATTTTAACTCCCCACGAACATGGGACAGAATTCTCCCAAAAGATAACTAAGTGCCCAATGGGCGGGAAAATGGGACCATTTCCAGCACAAAGCTGATTGTGCTAAAAAAAAAGCACTTGGGAGACTCGTGACTGGAACCTCGCTAAAGGTCCCCCATTGGTATTTCCCGGCTTGAGTAGTGCAGTGGGCGAGGAGAATTCCAGCCATGGTTTTTCCAATCTGAGTTTGAGCTCCCTGCTGCATTTCTACCTGATGAACTATAGGCCTTCTTATTGCTGTTAGCTGCAGTCCCTGTCTTAAATCCTGGCAGGCTTATTGTGTCTCTGAGTTTTCAGGGGCGTCCCAGAAACCCTTTACTCTCAAAGCCCATTGCCATGTCAGTATGAATAAGGAGCCTTATGTCCAGGTAGAAATGCTGATTATCTTTGAGAGGTCAACTCCCTATCATCTTACAACTAAATGAACAATTTAATAACTTTTTTGTTTCGGTCTTCACGGAGGAGGATGTGAATAATTTGCCGGATGTTAGAGATGGAAAGGTGGTAGGACTGGAGGGTCTCGATGACATTACTGTTACTAGAGAGGTGGTGCTCGACAGACTGGAGGGGCTGATTGTGGACAAGTCCCCAGGACCGGATGGAATGCATCCGAGGGTTCTGAAAGAAATGGCGGAGGTGATAGTGGATGCCTTGGTGGTTATTTTCAATACGTCGCTGGATTCCGGGGAAGTGCCGGAAGATTAGAAAATGGCTAATGTTACGCCGTTGTTTAAGAAGGGTGCCAGGCAAAAGGCGGGGAATTATAGGCCTGTTAGTTTAACGTCTGTTGTGGGTAAAATGTTAGAATCCGTCATCAAGGAGGAAATAGCGAGGCATCTTGAGGGGAACTGCTTGATAGAGCAGACGCAGCACAGTTTCGTTAAAGGGAAGTCGTGTCTGACAAATTTACTGGAGTTCTATGAGGATGTGTCTAGGGCGGTGGATAGAGGAGAGCCGGTGGATGTGGTCTTTCTGGATTTTCAGAAGGTGTTTGACAAGGTGCCTCACAAGAGGTTATTGCAGAAAGTAAGGGGGCATGGAGTTGGGGGTAGGGTGTTAGCGTGGATAGAGGACTGGTTGTCAAATAGGAGGCAGAGAGTGGGGGTCAATGGGTGCTATTCGGATTGGTGGATGGTGATTAGTGGAGTGCCCCAGGGTTCGGTGCTGGGGCCTCAGCTATTTCCCATTTATATAGATGATCTGGAGGAGGGAACCGAGTGTAGGGTGTCGAAATTTGCTGATGACACCAAAATTGGTGGAAAGGCAAATTGTGCGGAGGGTGGGGAGAGTCTACAGAAGGATCTAGATAGGCTGGGCGAATGGGCCAGGAAATGGCAAATGGAATTTAATGTTGGCAAGTGCGAGGTGGTCCACTTTGGTAGGAATAATGGTAGGAAGGATTATTACTTACGTGGAGAAAAACTGCAGCAGGCGACGGTGCAGAGGGACCTCGGGGTCCTTGTGCATGAGTCGCAAAAACCCAGCTTGCAGGTGCAGCAGGTGGTCAGGAAGGCAAATGGGATGCTGGCCTTCATCGCGAGGGGGATTGAATATAAAAGTAGGGAGGTCTTGCTGCGGTTGTATAGGGCATTGGTGAGGCCGCAGCTGGAGTACTGTGTGCAGTTTTGGGCGCCGTACTTACGCAAGGATATTTTAGCCTTGGAGGGAGTGCAGAGGAGGTTTACTAGGCTGATGCCGGAGTTGAGGGGGTTGAGCTATGAGGAGAGGCTGAATAAATTAGGCTTGTACTCGTTAGAGTTTAGAAGAATGAGGGGAGATCTCATTGAGACATATAAGATGATGAATGGGATGGATAGGATAGAGGTGGAGAGACTCTTTCTGCTCAGAAAGGATAGTAGGACTAGGGGGCACAGCCTCAAGATAAAGGGGGGGGCGGTTTAGAACGGAGTTGAGGAGGAACTTCTTCACTCAAAGGGTGGTGAATCTCTGGAATTCTCTGCCCGCTGAAGTGGTGGAGGCTACCTCGCTAAATATTTTTAAGACGCGGGTTGATGGGTTTTTGATAAGAGAGGGGATTAAGAGTTATGGGGAGAGGGCGGGAATGTGGAACTGAGCCAAGACAGATCAGCCATGATCTTATTGAATGGCGGGGCAGGCTCGAAGGGCTAGTTGGCCTACTCCTGCTCCTATTTCTTATGTTCTTATGTTATGTTCTTATGTAAAACATAAATGTTTATAGCCTGACATTCTCAATCCTTTACTGTGACTGGAGACTTAAACCTATCTACTGTGAACACACATGCTGACTCTCATTATCTCCAAGTGCACAATACCTTGCACTTTATGTAGGCCTTCTTTAACCTGTGACTATCAAACCACCCAGGCTTGCTGTCAGGCAGACTTCAGAACTGTTCAAATGACCCCTTCATTTTGCCTTTGATTACATACAGGGTTCTAAACCACAACACTTCTTTTAACTGTAATAATATAATAAATTGTGCAATAAACATATTTACAGGATGGCAACATAATAAGATAATCAATTACTATATTTCAAGGAAAGAGGATACGCTATCAATGTTACATTGTCTTTGCTTATGGTGAGCATTAGAAATTTTAGAATGTTATTCAAAAAGAGCAAAGAACCCCAGGATTTCCAGACAATATTTGATCTGATTTACTTGATTTGATTTATTATTGTCACATGTATTAACATACAGTGAAAAGTATTGTTTCTTATGGGCTATAACGACAAAGCATACCATTCACAGAGAAGGGAACAAGAGTGCAGAATGTAATGTTACAGTCATAGCTAGGGTGTAGAGAAAGATCAACTTTATGTGAAATAGGTCCATTCAAAAGTTGCAGCAAAGAAGGAGGTGTTCTTGAGTCAATTGGTACATGCCCTCAGATGTTGTATCTTTCCCTGACGGAAGGAGGTGGAAGAGAATATATCTGGGGTGTATGGGGTCTTTAATATGCTGGCTACTTTTGAGGTAGTGGAAAATGCAGACTGTGTTAAAGTGTGGTTTGTGTGATGTATTAGTATGTATGCCTGGGTGGTTTGATAGTCACAGGTTAAAGAAGGCCTATTTAAAGTGCAAGGTATTGTGCACTTGGAGACAATGAGAGTCAGCATGTGTGCTAACAGTAGATAGGTTTAAGTCTCCAGTCACAGTAAAGGATTGAGAATGTCAGGCTATAAACATTTATGTTTTAAATTGTTCATTTAGTTGTAATATGATAGACAGTTGACCTCTCAAAGATAATCAGAATTTCTACCTGGGCATTCACAATGTTTAGTAGTTTCTTGTGGCCTTGGACAGAGCAGGAGCCATATTAAACTATGAAACAACCAGAAATAAAGTTTTCTATGGTGCATCTGTAAAAGTTGGTGAGAGTTGTAGTTGGCATGCCAAATTTTCTTAGTCGTCTGAGAAAGTAGAGGCATTGGTGGGCTTTCTTAGCTATCGCATCAGCATGGAGGGACCAGGATAGGTTGTTGGTGATCTAGACACTAAAAACTTGAAGCTCTCAACTAATTCTACTTCATCTCCATTGATGCAGACAGGGGCATGCCCTTCACTCTTGCTTCCTGAAGTCGATGACAATCTCTTTCATTTTGTTGACATTGAGGGAGAGATTATTGTCATCGCGGCAGTTGACCAGATTCTCCGTCTCACTCCTGTACTCTGTCACATCATTGTTTGAGTTCCAACCCACAATGGTGGTGTTCCCCGATGAAGTAACATCACTGAAGTACACATGAACTGACCATTGATTGGATTGCTATTTCTGGAACAACACAGGCACAGAATAGAAGCCAGATTTGCCTACAGAGTAAATAACTGCACTTCAAAAGTAATTAAATGTAAGAACCGTTTCGAGATATAAGACTTAATTCAAGACCCAGAAGTACCAGGCAGCCAAGTTTAGTTTTGAGTTTTTATTCAGCACAAGTTTAGTATATCATGCAATATCAAATTGATAAGGGGTGTGCAATGCACAAGGATCTATCTCAAGAATTTATTGTTTTCCAGATCAAAGGACAATTGACAAAGGTACACTGTGTCAAAATGTACTGTTTACTCTGCAGGGAAACTAAATACAAAATAAAATAAAAGTATTAGAGGTTGAAATAGATTATTAGTATTTGTTCTAATTGCAAATTTTCTTGGAATTATAGATCTACTTAAAAGAAATAGTTCAACTTCTCAATTTAAGGAAATTATGAAGGGAACCCTCCAGCCTCCCAGTGGCATGTTTCTCGGTTGCAGGAGGTGGCATGCTGTTCCCTGATGGTGGGATTCTCTAGTTCCATCACTTCAATAGGATTTCCCATCAATGTTACTCCATGTCGCTGCGAAACCCACTGAACAGGGTGCACTGGCTGCAGGCTGGAGAATCCCACTGGTGTGAACAGCTGAAGAGTTACCCATATGGCACAGTTTGCAAATTCATAATATGTTTGAAAATTAGATGCCTGCCCCGAAGGAGGATCTTGACGGGCATTCCCAGTCATCTTGCTCGTGTATCATATTTAAAGGGCGCTCAGGATCCTTACTGTCAGCATTTTTCTTTTGAGAGATGTCAGGGAGGGAAGATGAATGTCTAGTGTCTAAATTTAGTGAAGCCTCAAGGTCAGGTAGAATTTTTTTCCATCCTGCAGATGATAGGAGGAGGCCCAGCAGGGAAACCAACACGGCATGGATGCAACAAAAACAGAAAATGCTGGAAAAACTCAGCAGGTCTGACAGCATCTGTGGAGAGAGAATAGACCCAATGATCGGAATTTTACCAGCATGCCAGCCCCAATTCTGGGGATGGGCTCAGCTCGGAGAATATCATTCTCTGTTGGCCTCAGGCGGGATCGTGCGAAACTTGAGCAGATGTGCTAGTAAAATTCCGCCCAATGTTTTGGGTCATGTTGTGTCAGAGCTGGGCACAGGTGGCTAATGTCATAAGTGCCCAGGGAATGCATAAGAGGTTGATAACCCTATGCCGCAAGGGATTGGCGGCCTGTAAGCAGTGAGGTTCTACAGGGATCAGTGCTGGGACTGCAAATGTTTACAATATATATTAATGTCTTGGAGGAAGGAAGAGAATATATGATAGCCAAACTTTCAGATGACACAGAATTAGGTGGGAACAGAAGTTGCAAAGTGGATATGAACAGTTTACGAAGAGATCTTGATAGATAAAGGAAATGAAAAAAGTTGACAAATGGAATATAATGTGGGAAAATGTGGGGTGGGATTTTGCCAAAATAATGTTGAATTTGTGTAACAACTGGAATAAATCCCACTGAATTTTTCAGTAGGGTTTTCAAAATGAATAGTGCAGAGTGCACTATCGTGAATCACGTGGGGAGTGGGGGGCTATTCCCACTGGAGAGGCTGGCAGCCGCGTGCTGAGCAGGCCACTGCACATGTGCCTATTTGTTCCTGGCCTCTCGATTACTGGCCAGCCCCTCTGACCCCTTCCCCACCCCTTGATAACTGGCCTCCGAGACATGCCCGGGCCAGGCTCGACCTCTCCGCACCACCTACCTGTCTCAATTCCACCCCCACCCCCTCCGAAAATCTCAATCCGAAGTCTGCTGTGTGATTTAAATGCCCATTTGGGTAAATTATGCAGCTTCACGCCAAGTTCTGCCGCAGAGCTGATGACACTGAAAATCCGGTGGCTGGAGATGTGCGGAGGCCGTGGTGCTCAGTAGGAAGCCCACTATACGCCTCTGCTTGAGTCTCCCAGCCCATTACTCTGCTAGAGCAGTGCAACAGGCTGGGAGAACCATCCCCATGAAAGATCATTTTGAAAAGGAGAACGAAAGAACAGAGTATTATGTAGAGGGAATTTCTTATGAGGACTTTCTCCCTTACTCCATTCATCCCTGTGACACTTATCTTGCCATTTGCATCCTTCTCCCCTGTTATCCCTCTGCCATCCCGCATATCTTCACTCCTCTGAACTCGCTCTCCGGCTCCCAACTTCATCCCCCACCAACACATTCATTTCCCCCTCCAATTTCAACCCCAACCCTAAGACCTGCCTCTCCCACCCACACCTAAATTATTTCCACCCCCACCTTGCATTTCTTTGCCACATCCTTGCCAGCACATGGTGAAGACCCTGAATTTCTGTACAAGTCTGGCATCAGCAAAGCCGAAGCTGCTGAATGGAAATCTCTGACTTCTGAGAGCTGCTTTGTGGTGGCATCATTGACATGAATATCCATCCACCATTCAAAGCGTTGTGTTCCTGCAGGGTCTGATAACCGCAGTCCTTCAGCATCGACTTCTCCTCGTATGTCTGAGATGTGAGCAAGACCCAAAAAGTAAATCCCAGCTTTGCTCTGTTTATCAAACATGTTCTGGAATGGTTTGTTTGCACAACAGAGAATTGGTAGATTTCAGTCTGGCCTTTATTTGCATCCCATTCATTAAAAATTCATTCATAGGGCACAGCCATTGCTGGCTGGCCAACATTTTTTTGCATAAATGTCCTTAAACTGAATGACTTACGATGTCATTTCAGAGAACATAGATGAGTCAACCACATTTCTATGGGTCTGGAGTCATAGGTAGGCCAGATCATGTAAGGATGGTGGATTTCCTTTCCTCAAGGACATTAGTGAACCAGATACATTTTTTACAAATATTGACCCTTGTTTCATTGTCATTATTAGAGTCCTGATTTTCTTAAAATTCAAATTTCTGCCATGATGGGGTTCATACCCAGATCCCCATCAGTGGGTTCCAAATCGATTTCACACCACTTTAGTAGGATTCTTGATCCATCATGGTGTTAACCAGCAAAAATTCCCACAAGAAATCTATACAGTTGTAAAATTGATTTTTGGGCCTCCTACTGAGTTCTCACACCCCACTTGCCATTGAACCTGTCAACAGGGGCATAGGAGAATTCCACTCCCAGATTTTAAAAGGGTAACCCTTTATTTCTCAATTGTCCCACAGAAGAAAATATTCTTTCCATATCCAAGCTCTCAAGATCCCTTGGGATCATATGTGTTTCAATCAAGTTGCCTCTTCTAAAGCCTGTGTGACTATTCCTTATAAGACAGCCCACCCATGCATTGGTCTATTAATTCTTCACTGAATTGCTTTCAACACATTTACATCCTTCCTTAAATAATGAGACTAATACTGTACACAGCACTCCAGATGTGGCCTCACCAATGCCCTGTAGAACTGAAATGTAACCTTCTTTATTGCCTGATTTTCCAGGCTGTCTTTCACTGTTCACCATATGGTTACAACTGACTCTGGACAGACTTCGCGGAACAGCGCTATTTAATTAATATGGCAAGATTTCCGATAGAAATTCCAGGATTTCCATATACTCCCACTTGTGAGGCGACTTCACCACGGGGAGAGTTGGAAATCTCTGCTGCAAGCCTGGCATATAGCTGGTTGCCTTGAAGGCAGTTTTTAATTTCAAAACTCCTGGGCATAGGAAGCATGATTGATCATCACACAATTCACTGCGCTTCCTTGGCAGGGATTTAAAGCTTTAATTACCCATTGTCACGACAATTCTGAATGCCCTGATGTTTATTACATCCGGAGTTGCTCTGGCATTAATGATGGAAAATATGTTTTATGACATTTCTTCATCATTAATATGTCATTGCCCTATTATGGTGAACACATTCAATGCATGCTGTCACTTTCAGCAGAAAACATCAGAAGTAGCGGTGAGCTGTGGAAAGCCAACAAAATGGTTTTTTTGCCTCATTTACTAATCATCACCTATTCAAGATATGCTTGAAAAAATGATTTCAATTCAGTGAACAAAATTCTTCCCTGGTGACAAAGTATATTTCAGAACGGGGGCTGGCTAAGGAACCACTGAAAAGTGTATCCAAGGTTAAAGTTCATATGAATGGAACAGGGGGAAGTTTTTTTAAAAATGTAATCATTAAGATATCAGAAGAGGAAATTTTTTTTTCTAAATAAGCTCTTGATTATGCACCAACTGGAGCCTGGCCTAATTGTGTCATCTTTACCACTTGACAGATCAGAGAATGTTGTATTAAGGAAATAAGGTCCAGTCCATGGGAAATGGGATTCCTTAATAGGAAAATCTAATCATGAAACTCAACATCCGTAAAGACCAATAATGACATGCTAAAAGATCACATTTTCTAGACACATCTGTGCACAGATAATCATTAGTTTATGGAAGGAAGAGATTCAGTATTAGAATAAAGATGCATTATAATAGATAATTGCCAATAATGGTTAAATCTGCTTCAGCCAGAAAATTACAGGTTTATTTAAATCAATGGATGGAAAATTATAGTTACCTCACCTGTAATTTTCTCTTAAGTGCTGTGTGTGTGAATGGCCCTGCTGCCAACTCAGGGCCTTGCTTAATCTACCCTCTAATGTATGTAAATCATTCACTTATAAATAATAGTGAATGTTTATTTGATGGAATGCTATACCAGCTTGAGTATGAGAATTTGGAAAATTCCAATATCACAGTGGAGCATCTGGGGGGATTCATTCTTCGCAACTGCTGTCCCACTTCTCTTCTCGACCCTGTCCCCTCAGGATTTTGACAAGGGGTTCTGCCTGCAAGGCACGCTGATTGAAATTTGATCCTTTCAGTTCGACAAGCTACTTTGGAGGAATGTCAGGGTTTGCTACAATTATTTGATGTGGCCCAAGATTTATTATCTCATGATCTTCTTGTCTCCATTTCTGGGTGCAGGAATCATTTCCCTTGTCCGTGTAGTGCATCAAAACTGACTACATAAATTTCTAGGCCAATTTTAGCGTGCACTATTACAAGTGCAAAGTGCAAACTATATTCTATCATTGCCAATGTCGACGTCATTGAAGCTTTGTGTCTCTTTGCTGGAATAAAGATAGTCAACAGTGTAGTGAACTGAACTGGCTTCAGTTTTCTGTTTCAACTCAGTTGAAAGATTATAAATTGCTGCCAGTGTAGCTTTGGCCTTGCTTGGAATGTACCTTTCATACTGACTTTTACTTTTGTATTGTGGTCAGGAGGACAATGTGATGGTCAGTGACAGAGGAGATGTAAGGAATGGGGCTATTGGTGAATGAGAAATTAGGATTGAGTTTACTGATATTGCACTTGAATTATTCTTTCAAGCAAATGTAAAAAAAAGTTATATTTATACAGCAATAAACTTGACTACGGGATATTCCAGATGACCTTAATTACTACATCAGAGTGTCATTTTGTGCTTTTTAGGTATTCATTTATGGGATGTAGGTGTTGCTGGCTAAGCCAGCATTTATTGCCCATCTTTGTTGCCCTACAGAAGGTGGTAGTGACCTGCTTCTTGAGCCACTGTGGTCCCTAAGATGTAGGTATACCCAAAGTGTCATTAGGGAGGGAGTTCCCTAATAACCCAATGCCAGTTAAGGAACAGCGATATATTTCCAAGTCAGGATGGTGAGTGATTTGGAGGAGAACCTCAAGGCAGTGGTGTTCTCAATAATCTGCTGCTCATGTCTTTGTGGGTTTGGAAATTTCTGCCTCAGGAACCTTAGTGAGTTCCTGCAGTGTATCATGTGCATATGGCTGACACAGTTCTTCAGTGGTGGAGGGATTGAATATCTGAGGACTGGGTAGCAATCAAACTTTGTCCAGAGTTTCTTGAGTGTTGTTGGAGCTGCACTCATTCAGGCAAGTAGAAAGTATTCCATATTCCACAGTTCTGACCTGTGCTTTGTAGATGGTAGATAGTATTTTTGGGGAGAGGAGGGGGTGGGTGGGTCAACAGGTGAATTCACCACAGGATTCCTAGCCTTTGACCTGCTCTGGTATTCATAGTATTTATATGTCTAGTCCAGTTCACATTCTGGTCAATTATAAGCCCCAGGATATTGGACTTCAAGGATGATAATGCCATTGAATGTCAAGAGGCAATGATTAAATTCTCCCTTGATGGAGACAGTAATTGCCTGGCACTTACGTGTTGCAAATATTACTTGCACTTGTCAGCCCAAGCCTGGCTATTTTCCAGGTCTTGCTGCATTCGAATATGGGCTGCTTCAATGTCTGAGGAGTCATGCATGGTGCTGAACATTGTGCAGTCATCAATGAACATCTCCACTTCTGACCTTCTGATGAAAGAAAGACATTGATGAAACAGTTGATGATAGCTGGGCATAGAACATTACAACGTGGAACTCCAGCAGAGGTAAATGATCTCCAATCACCTCAGTCATCTTCCTTTGTGTCCAATATGACTCTAACCAGTGGAGAGTTTTCCCCTGATTCCCATTGATTCCGGTTTTGCTCAGGCTCCTTAATGTCATGCTCAGTCAAATGCTGCCTTGATGTCAAGGGCAGTCATTCTCACCTCACCTTTGGCATTCAGTTCTTTTGTTCATGTTTAAACAAAGGCTGTGATAAAGTTAAAAACTGAATGACATTGGCAGAACCTAAACTGACCATCTGTGAGCTGGTTATTACTAAGTACGTGATTCTTGATAGTGCTGTTGATGACTCCTTTCACCATTTTTCTGATGTTCGAGAGAGGGGTGTAATTGGCCAAGTTGGGTTTGTCCTGTTTCTTGTACACAAGACATACCTGAGCAACTTTCCACATTGATGGGTAAACGCCAATGTTCTAGCTGTACTAGAACATCTTGGCTGCGGGGGGAACAGCAGGTTCTGGAGCACAAGCCTTCAAGGCTATATTGAACTCAAGTTCTGGAATGGGGCATGAGTGCGTAACCATCTGAGTTAAAAGCAAAAATGCCACTAACTGTACTCACAGGCAACAATGAACAACACTTGTGGAAAATCATACTGGATTCTTAATATGTGTTGAGCTGTGTAAAAGCAAGAGCAAATAAAGGTAGGAGAAAATGTAAACTGGAAAGTGGAGCTTCCAAATTGCAGCATTGATGTTGAATTAGCATTGAACACCCACCAACACCATGATCTGCCTGCTCTGCATGGTTCCAGGGAATGATAAATGTGTGCAGGTTGATGCCTTTACCAAGAGGATGCCTGGAACACTTTGCAGCAGACATATGTGCACTTGTACCCGGAACACCATCTTGGATCCCTAAGGACACTCACAATTCCCAAAACTATGAAGTTCAATTTCTCACCTGATTGTCTTGTGGATGACCCAAATATGACATACTGGAATGTGTTACTTGTTCTATTTGTGCCAAAACCACTGAAGCTAATTATTCACAGTTATCTTTGGATTTGTGCAGCCAATAAAAGTATGAAGGACAAGAACATCTGGCCAGCAGGCCCAAATTAAAGAGAAGTATGTATTTAAGCAAGTGGAGATGTGCCATTCACACTTAATACTGGATCAAGGCCGTCTTTCTCCAGGTTGGATTGTGTGTTTGTGTGGTACCATGTTGTTCCATCTGTGGAAAAATAACTAGGGAACTCGTAGGTTGGAAACAAGTTTTTGTTTCAGTTATCATTGAACTTCAAAATTAATTTTAGCTTTTCATCCACACTCAAACCTCAAGAGTGCACAGCTTGAAGATACACTGTAGAAGTGTAAGTCTTGCTACACTCAACTATTCCCCAGTCATAGCACCTCAACTCGTTTAAAGCAAGCTTGCCACAAGATGCAAACTCACTACCCAATGCCAGATTGGTATGTAGATTGTGTATGCAACTACCACAAATTTGCAAACTCTCAAGGATATTTTTCTGATTGACGATTGTGATGGCTCGGTGAAGAAGCAAATGTACACCTCCCTAATTAAATATAGGCGTTAAAGACCTATCTGCACATATATGTTCTAAGAACTGCTGTAGCCTCCATTGAGCAACATATGTTGGTAATGAGCTGCCAGTGTAAACTGCTTTAGGTATAGGCAAGCAAACCTCCAAAATGCTTGTCTGCGCTACCATTTGTTACCCCGACTGACAGGAAGTTAAAAAGCAAAAATGTGAAATGCAAAATAAAAATAATGTTCCAGAATAAATTCAACAATGCAAACCAAATAGGCCAAAAATCCCTTCAACAATAGTCAAACAAACCTGGAAAGACAGAACACCATTAAGAAGATTAAATAGTCATGCACTTTATGAGTGACAGAGTGTACCTTCTGTTTATACAGAATTTTCCTCTTGTTTGATGTAACAAGGAAGGCCTGGTCTTAATTTAAACATCTTTTAAGGTCCAATGAGGTTTGTGCATGAGAACAGCTGCCAAGGACTTGCAGGTTTGAAAATACTGAGTGGCTATTGGAGTTCAAGGTAATCGTTGGGAGAAGGTTGCAAGGCAGGGTTTGGACCTTAGAATTGGAACAAGGTGCACTAGAGCAGAACTCTGATCAAGTGGTGGCATTTCCACATTCTACTAGCAGTTGGAATCCTCCAAGTCAATATTACTGCTGCAAGGTTTTGGGAGGAGGATAATTGTGTGAGTTGTGTAGAGAATCAATGATCATTTAAATTTCGCCAATCAGTTCAAGATTTTGAATTAAACACAGGGATCACGGGCCATCAGATCACAACTACTTAAAGCTGATGGCACCCAAGTGAAGTGTCAGCTGAACTTGTGGAAATCAGCTATGTTCTTTGGACTATCTCAGGCCTCATTCCAAATGGTAACCTTTTCCAACAAATGAGGTGACAAATGTAGTCAACAATCTGAAATCTTTGTCCAGATACTACTGCCAAAAGACACTGTTGATCATGGCTGATTACCAAAATCAATATTCTGATCGTGCCTTTCCCCTCCCACCCCTTGATCTCTTTAGCTCCAAGAGCTATATCTAGTCTATGCAGATTCCTATTGAACCAAGGGGAACTGCTTGATAGAGCAGACGCAGCACGGTTTCCTTAAAGGGAAGTCGTGTCTGACAAATTTACTGGAGTTCTATGAGGATGTGTCTAGGGCGGTGGATAGAGGAGAGCCGGTGGATGTGGTCTTTCTGGATTTTCAGAAGGCGTTTGACAAGGTACCTCACAAGAGGTTATTACAGAAGGTCAGGGGGCATGGAGTTGGGGGTAGGGTGTTAGCGTGGATAGAGGACTGGTTGTCAAATAGGAGGCAGAGAGTGGGGGTCAATGGGTGCTATTTGGATTGGCGGATGGTGACTAGTGGAGTGCCCCAGGGGTCAGTGCTGGGGCCTCAGCTATTTACCATTTATATAGATGATCTGGAGGAGGGAACCGAGTGTAGGGTGTCGAAATTTGCTGATGACACCAAAATTGGTGGAAAGGCAAATTGTGCGGAGGGTGGGGAGTCTACAGAAGGATCTAGATAGGCTGGGCGAATGGGCCAGGAAATGGCAAATGGAATTTAATGTTGACAAGTGCGAGGTGGTCCACTTTGGTAGGAATAATGGTAGGAAGGATTATTACTTACGTGGAGAAAAACTGCAGCAGGCGACGGTGCAGAGGGACCTCGGGGTCCTTGTGCATGAGTCGCAAAAACCCAGCTTGCAGGTGCAGCAGGTGGTCAGGAAGGCAAATGGGATGCTGGCCTTCATCACGAGGGGGATTGAATATAAAAGTAGGGAGGTCTTGCTGCGGTTGTATAGGGCATTGGTGAGGCCGCAGCTGGAGTTCTGTGTGCAGTTTTGGGCGCCGTACTTACGCAAGGATATTTTAGCCTTGGAGGGAGTGCAGAGGAGGTTTACTAGGCTGATGCCGGAGTTGAGGGGGTTGAGCTATGAGGAGAGGCTGAATAGATTAGGCTTGTACTCATTAGAGCTTAGAAGAATGAGGAGAGATCTCATTGAGATGTATAAGATGATGAATGGGATGGATAGGATAGAGGTGGGAGACTCTTCCCGCTCAGAAAGGATAGTAGGACTAGGGGGCACAGCCTCAAGCTAAAGGGGGGGCGGTTTAGAACAGAGTTGAGGAGGAACTTCTTCACTCAAAGGGTGGTGAATCTCTGGAATTCTCTGCCTGTTGAAGTGGTGGAGGCTGCCTCGCTAAATATTTTTAAGACGCGGATTGATGGGTTTTTGATAAGAGAGGGGACTAAGGTTTATGGGGAGAGGGCGGGAATGTGGAACTGAGCCACGACAGATCAGCCATGATCTTATTGAATGGCGGGGCAGGCTCGAAGGGCTAGTTGGCCTACTCCTGCTCCTATTTCTTATGTTCTTATGTACTGTGACCATTCCAAAATACCACTTTGTCAGTATGATTACTAGGGAGAGATGACCCCTTGTTTTAACATGTGTTCAATCTTGCTCTTGACTAAGTCTAATAGTGAGGATGGAACCTTCCTCGCTGTGAAGAGAAATATAGGTTTCACATCTGTCCTGATGGTTTTATAATATTCTGTTTTCAGTTTTCCTAATCTTGCAAACAGGGATGGAAATTTTAAGTCTGCAGATTATAACATATCTTAACTCCCCACAGCTGTGGCACACTGTTTCCCCTGTTGGACATTCTTCCCATGAAGGCAATGTTTCCCTACCACAGAGAAAGCATCTTGAGGTATTGTTTGGTATGCATTTTCCTGATTTTGTGAGCTTTTGCCTCACTGCGCTCTCTTTTTCTGACAAATTGAATGCTGTACTCATTTTTCCCTACTTTCCCAATGAACAACCAGTCTGTTTAGCTTCCTAATCTCAGTCTGTCATGCTATTTGCATTGGTTTCATTAAATTTGCCTTTGTTTGCAGAAGATCTCACAGTATTTCATCTAAGACCCTAACCATCATACAATTACATATTAATTCATTTCTGAGGGACTCATAATCACAATTTTACATGAGTCTGTACTGGTCATATATAAATTAACCCATGGATTCATCTGTCTTTGCCTCATTTTATTAAATTTTGCACACTCAATGATCAGCTTTTTTAAAAAATTGAGGTACACATTGAATAACTCGAAGACTTCCTCTTATGAGATTGAAGCCCCATCAATGCACTACCTTGCAATAATATTATCTGCTATGGCCCCTACTGCTGAGAGTAAAGTACTGAACTGATCATTCTGGTCTTTCTTATGCAAACCTGAAGCCACCCTCTATCTGAAGAATCTCTTTTTTTCAATCATCCTTGAGTTGAGCTTGCTGCAAGTCTTCAGCATTTCTTAATGGTTTACAGGCTGGAAAAGAAGACTCCAAGCGTATCTTAAGCACTGGATCTGTTGCTGCTTCAGTACTTTGGCTTGTAGATTGTGATCTGTTCTCACTGTTTTAATGTATTTTGATATTGTTCCTAAGCATTTGTGAGCTTTCACTAATATCATGATTTCTTAGGTTTATCTCACATTGATGAGCTTTCACTTTCCCTTGACAGACTTAAGATTATCAGGATGGTTTAACTCCCAGCCTTTTATTAAGAACTATTAACAAGACCTCAAATTAAGCACATGGTAATCAGGAGACAGATGGTTCTTCTCTGGGCTCTATTTGAGCCTCTCAGCTATCTCACTACTGATTTACATCATTAATATCATCTTGATTTCATTAACACTCTCAGTACCCTTTACTCTACACTTGCCACTGTCTGTGTCTGCTTGTATCTGCAGCATCCACAATACTGTTCTCAGGTGAGCCTTTTCTTTTGCTTTTTCTAAGGATTCCTAGGTCTGCAACCTTTCTTTTGGAGTTTTTCTGGTATTTATGCTCTGCCTACTGCCGCCATGTTTCGCCTTGAGGTCAGGGTCTAACCAGGGTTTCTTTTGGATTTGCCTGTTACCCTCAGAATGATAGCATGGGCTGTTATTTGTAAAAAGCATTCTTGTTTATTGACAGATCCATGTACATTTCAGTACTCTACATAAGGTTGTATTTCTGCTTTCCAATGGATCACAGTCTCTTAGTCATGTGATGTTACAACTTAGTTACATAAGTATCATGTGCTCCTGATGTTAGTCCTTTACTTTACAGTCACAATACTTTGACACTTCTAGGTGCATGTTGTTTCAGCCTCTTTCCACTCATCCTGTCCACTATTGCATCTTCCAGAACAGATCTTTGACCACAAGTGTAACCCACAAAAGACATGAGAACAAATGTCAGCGGGCAACTCTTATTCTGCAGTTGTGGAACATTACAATGGCTGCCATAGATTGACCAGAGCCATGATCAAGCAGGCAATTTGCCTGTTAAAAATGATATTCCAGTGCCGAGGGCAATTCTGTGTAGTAATACAGATGTTCCAACAAGAGTTTCCCACATCATTGTCATTTGCTACTCTATGCACAACTGCACAGTAAGTAGGGAAGCCATTCATCTGGAGGTCATGGATAAACAGCACTTCTTAACTGACAAGGAGAATATGGAGGAAGAGGCAGAACAGGCAGGAGAGGATTCTGAGATTGGAGTAAAGTGGCATTGAGAGGTACACAAGGGAGGCTTTGGCAACTATAACTCATGCTGGCATAGCAATTAGCACTGATTCCTCACAGCTCCAAGAACCGGGTTTGATTCCTAGCTTGGGTCACTATAAGTGTGGAGTCTGTATGTTTTCCCTATGTTTGCATAGGTTTCCTCCAGGTGCTCCGGTTTTCTTCCACAGCCCAAAAGATGTGCTGGTTAAGTACATTGGCCATGCCAAATTCTTTCTCAGTGTACCCGAACAAGCACTGGAGTGTGCCAACTAAGGGATAAAGGATAACATCATTGCACTATTACTGTAAACCTACTTGTGATACTAATAAATAAACTTAAACATGCTTTTTTGCAGTCATGATGATATTTCAATGCCTGTCTAATAAAAACTCACCTCCAGTTTGACAGGACAATACCTGCTTTATAATGTTCACCAGTGCCTAGCACATAGACTCTGCATAAACACTGACACAGCTGAAGAGATAAGCAGACTCAGCCTGCATTGGCAACCCACCGAGCTGGCAAAACAGCAATGAGTCCATAAATTATCTACATCACAAAATGTAAAATAAATTTATTGGAACAATACTATCAATCCTTACCATATGTCAAGTCAAAACAGCCACGAGGCCCTGGTACATCTAGGTGCTCTTCTTAACATGCTCTTCTGTGCTTCTGCACTTGACTCCTATGTTTGTAACTGGAGTATAGTCAGGCAGCTGATAGGTTTGGGATGTCTTTGGCAGCCATTGCTTAGCTGCCTGAGGCATGATCACAGTCTACCAGCTGTATTCCTTCTGTGCAGCTATGGTGCCTGTTCTTGGCCCACTGATGAGGCTTGACCCACCTGCATTAACTCAGCCCTATAAATGCAGTTCAAATACTTGGCAATGCCTACATCACTATTACATCTTTAGTCCTACATCCCTGAGAAATGGCATTCATATTAACCTGGACTTCCCTTTTTTCAGATGCTGGTGGCCCAATTTTTATTTACTAATACCCATATTAGTAGATAAGTCCTGAATGAATTTCTGATAATCCTTTATGATGTGATATTCCTCTCCCTGCTACTGTAGTATTGACATTGAGTTTTGAACAATAGATGGTGATCAAGAGTGAAAACTCTGATTGAGGGATATCAAAAATTAAATGTTATTGGTAAAGCAAATGCAGAATATTTCTTCAAAATTAGTTTAAAAAACTGGGAATAAAATTTCAATAAGAAAATTTAAGCAGAACTGTTTCACTTGTATAATCATAAGATGAATAACAAGTTTGGCAGGGAGGTAGAGACAAAACATTAGAGACATTTAAGATGTAGCTGGATATCTCATTCAAGAGTCAAGGTACTAGAAAGATGAGCTTTGATGTTTTGAGTCTCCTTTTCTAATCTTTGAATCTCCTGTTCTTATGACGCTTTCTTTCTTTTCCCAGACTGCGGGGCATTAAGTATAACTGCAGCTATCAACCACTATCCCAGCTAGATCAGCTACTTTAGTAGACAGTAGTCATCGGAGCTGGCGGGGGGCATTTTAATTGGATGGTTGGTTTGGTCACAATACAATTTCAAGGTGAATGTTTGTTGTTTAACGCCAAAGTTTCTATTGTGAGCAGATGAAAAGGAAGAAAGCTGTTAGGCTTTAAACGTTTAATACATTCAGCTGGGCCAAGAAAAGAAACTGCTGACATTCATAGACTGAACAACCCATGATATACGTTTTTCAGTTTAGATCCCAGCAGCTGAGCCTGTGTGCCACTTCTGAGTGAATGAGCCTTGTCACTCTTCTGAAGGGTCACTGCGTGACAAGTCTTATTAATCTGTGATGCTCTGTGTGGCAGGACAGAAAATCTTACATAGTTCGCTGAAGGTACTGCAAAGCATGTTTCTCATTCACTGGTCATAGAGGGAGAGGACCATTTTCAATGCATTATCTAAAAGCCACAAGAAATATTTTTTAGACAATAAAATTCGTTTTTAATTCTTGGGAAGTATGATAAAAAGGTTGCTAGGATGTGCAGTGGAGTTACCTGAGAGTTAAGGTGCCAAACATTGTAATTTGCTGGTTGTTCCTAATTGTCATTTTAAAGGCTGTCCTGTGGGCTCCATGCACTTCAGCTTTTTACACTTACCTAAACAAGACTATTTCATTGGATATGCAAATTAAGTGACAAATATCTCTTTGGGCCACTGAAAGATGAAAATCTTTTTCACTTTATTGCTATAATATAATCTTCCGCACAGAAATTCAAGACCAGACTATCACTGTTCACATTTATAGAACCCTGCCAACTTTTCAACTCAAGGGGCCTGTTTATTTGGAAATAACTCCCATGAAATATATGAAACATGATTAAGCATAGCTCCAAAAATACTTAACACAAAGAGAAATTAATCACCTGGCCTTATTCCCATTATAAAAGTACAAAAATGTCTAAGTGGAAGCAAATTTACCCCCGCTTAGAAGGTTCAGAAGTGGACCCAAATTTGTATTCAGTTACATGTCAGATGGTTTGTTTCTTTTTATTAAGAGTGTGCAGAAATAAAATATTCCCTTTCACCAAGAAAAACAAAATCGCTTTATTTCTGATTAGTGTTGTGAAGCCTATTCTTACCTATTATCCATTATTTTCTATTCTGCTATTAGTAGGTGGTACAAGTAGATGGTATACACCTGACTTCATTTTTATTAGCGTAGGAAGGGGTTAATGTCCAATCCTTGGCAGTCTGCAGGTGGGGTAAGAGTTCCCGCCAGATAACTGTGTGTCATGCAGCTTTTTTTTCAAATTTAGCTTTTGATGCATTGCCTTTTGAACTAGATAATCGAGAGTTTGAATCGATTGGAATTGATGTGTCTTTTGTTAAAAAATAAATGTCAGACAAGTAACAGCTATTAAGAACAGTCCAGAAATATCCTTCACATTGTTGGGCTTGGGGGTGGGGCAGGGGGGGAACCTGTATTCAAGTATGCCCATTCATATGTTGCATACTTCCAACAACATTGATATATAACAAAGATATTTCAAATATAGGATGCAGAAATAAATCTAGGGAGATATTGCTCTCCAGCGGGATTTGGCCCATTTGACCTGAGTTCGGCAAAAACTTTAATCACATCGGTTAACTGAATTTAAAACCAAATCCTAAAATTGCGCTAACTATAGAAATCACTGGACCATAGTTTGAAATTTGTCTCAAAGTACTCCTTCCATTCAATATTACTTCAATATCAGCAAATCTTTTATTTTGTTTGTGTAGCACGGAGGTTGCTTCTATTGAGAAGTTATTAATTCTCATTATCATAGAAAGCTTGGCTGGTGTTACCCAATATAATTGATACAAAACATCTATTAAGTCAATGAATTAATCTAATTTGTATGTATTGATTAAAACGTATGTTAACCCTCACTTTGAAAACTGGTGATTATGAAATTCAGGCTAGCACTGTCATTGCACTTAAGGTGAGAACATTTATGAATTATATTAACTTGAGTCATTTGCATTTGAAAATTAGGCAGATTGCAGCATAAACCTTCCACCAGAACGCAGCTCCTGTATCATAAATGTCTTATGTATCCAAAATAAAATAATGTGTAAGGATAACATACATTAATTTACTACTTTAAAGGCATTTGATTTTTGCAGAAATTAAATTTAGAAATATTCTAAATATGATAGTTTATTAATGTAGGGGTTGAACTTGTGCTGTGCAATATTCATAAAAGGCATTACTGTTGCTGTATGAAATTGCTCTATTTTGATGGGGAGTTAACCAATATAAAATAAAGAGGCTCATACTTTTGTTGAAGCAATGAACTGATAAATTTCACACAAATGTATTAATGTTGACCTTTACGAACATCATGCAGCATAATTTCTAGGCAAAACATTCTGATGGATAACTCGCAAGTGAAATTGGTTTCTGCCAGTTGCACAAAATGGGCTCATGGCAAAATATGCTTTACACTTTCTGCAAAATGGAAATCAGTCACTGTGTAGATTAAGCTCCTATTTCAGTGTGAGCCCTTAACATGCGACTGACTTGGGTCAATTCCATCCCCCTAATACTTTCCAGTTATTTCTTGTACATATTTTATGCCAGGTTTGTCGAAGAATTATAAAAAGATTGCTATTGTATTATTTCGCTGAATCTGAAGAGTATCTGGAATTGCAGTTTCTCATAGGAACATAACGGTTAATTTTCTAACTTCGCACTGCCGGCAGGGAGCCTCGCCTACTAGGAGCGCATATCGGAGATTCGGGCGTGTGCTGCATAATGTTTTCTTGCCAAGTTTCCGATATCCGCTTCTGGCAGGCGAAGCTCCCTGTTTGGTGTGCAAAGTCAGAGAATTGTCATTGCCAACATTTTGAACATCTTTGTGAGGGCTGGGGGGTGAAATAAACAATATAACAAAATATGACAAATTGGAAACAGTAACAAAAGAAGACATTTTGAAAAATGACTTAATAAAGGAATATATAAAACACCATTTGAGTTTGTTTTTTTAAATGCTTTTTTTTACATCTCACCCAAAAATTAAAGAAAATATGAACATACATTCAATTTCAATATGCTACACAAAAAAACGAAACACCAATAGGTTAGATACAGTGGCACAGTGGTTAGCACTGCTGCTTCACAGTGCCAGGTACCCAGGTTGAATTCCAGCCTCAGGTCACTGTCTGTGTGGAGTTTGCACATTCTCCCCATGCCTGCATAGGGTTTCCTTCAGGTATTCCAGTTTCTTCTCGCAGTCCAAACACATGCGAGTTAAGTTGATTGGCCATGCTATAGTTGACCCTAGTGTCAGAGATTAGCAGAGTAAATATGTGGGGTTACGGGAATAGGGCCTGGGTGAGATTGTTGGTGACGCAGACTCCATGGGCCAAATGGTCTCGTTCTGCACTGTAGGGATTCTATGATTTGGAATATTTGTGGTACTATTTACAGTGGGAAATATTCACTGTGACTAGTTCAGCTATTTTAATTGTTTGCTTAAAGGTAATTATTGTGTGATTTAAGATAGCTTTCTCTGATTTAAGCTCTGTAATAATTTTCAATATTAATTCCTCACTGATAATACTGATCATGTATTATCTAGAAATGATGGTTCCCTGATTTCAAATGGTAGAACATTGGCAATCAGTATACATGTGCTAATGAAAAACAGTCAGTGAAACAATGGCATGAAAATACTGTTCTGTGTTGAAAATAATCCATGAGGGACAAGTAGCAAAAAACTGGAGAATAAATGCAATCAGCAAATCACCATAAAATTACCAAAAAAATTTTAAAAACCAAATTACCAGCTAGAAACCAAAATATGAGAGAAATCAGTAATGGGCTATGATTGAGAAATTTCAGGATAAGGGAAGCTGAGAGGTCACTGCAAAGTCAAGATATATCAGGAAATAAATAATGAAAAGAAACAGCATTACCATTCCTATTATCAATCATATTCAAATTCTCAAATCACCAGCAGTTTAGTTTCAGAACTAAAAGTGATTTACCCAAGAAAAACACACAGGCATTCGGAATAATTTCTTCTGCATGTTATTAAATTTTTGATGAAACAGCTAGTTTTCAACAAAAATATCATTTTGAAAAATTGCTATTGTTATGATGCTCATGGAGATCACAAATCAATAGAACCCAGATTTACTGAAGGACGGCAGTAAAAAGGGGGACAAGATATATCAACTTCTCATAACTTTTACTTTAACAAATGAGCAGAAACAACATATATGAAACATGAATTATGAGTAATGTAAGTAATAAATGACACATAATATAACAGATGTAACAAAAATAGATCTCACAGATTTAGGAGGCAGTCCACTCAGCAAATATGGCACCAATTTCAACCTCAAAAATCTTTCAAAGCTCCAATTTTCTCAAGTACAATCCCAGCTCAATTATTTCAAGGATTTAGCCAATTTTCATCAACAACAATTCTCCTTCCAACCGAAGTTCCACGTGTACAGCCTTCAATAAAATGGTGCCCTTCTCCAGACCTATCACAGTTTTTCTCACTTCTGACGGATTGCATGGATCCACCAGTATTATCTTACTGCAACCAGTCACCCTGTGAAATATGTACTTGGCTCTGGTCATTCAGGTACTTTGAGATTTTGAAGTAGCATCAGCAACCGTTTTATTTCTGTCCTGTTTCTGGATCCAGCCTTCATATTCTGCTTTTTAAACTGCCTCACCACTTCCTCTCCCTCACAAACCTGGCCATGAGGACCTATTTTTACACCAGTTGATGTTTTATGGTGACCTATGCTCCAGTAGACACTTAGAGTCCTGTGGTGTGAGTCTACCCAGCACCTCAACTTGGCCTCCAGTGTCTCTTTGTGTCACCAGGTCTGACTCCGATGCTCCACTCAGCCCCATGCTCCAGCCATCTCTCTCTCGGTCTTCATGGGGCCTCCAGCCCAGCTCTGCTCTGGGTGTCCCCTGAGTTCTAAGTGATATATACTTCTTTCTGCGCCAGCCAGATGCCTACCCTGGTGCCTCTCCAGGACTTCTAGCACCTCACTTTATCATGGCTGCTCAACTAAGACTTCACAAACCTCAGATTTTATCACATTATGAAAATACAAAATTGCGTAAAAAACATGAAAAGGCAAGTAAACTTTAATTTACTCTCATAACCATTCCTCCTGAGTAATGTTTTTCCCTTGCTGCTATACCTTTCCTGTCATCTAGAAAATCTTTATGCCAGGCCTTTACATGTTCTCTATCTCTTTAAAGTGTTTATTGTGTACAACATGTACTACTTGACATTTTTCTGCATTAATCTGCCTCTTAACCATACATCTTGCTAAAGAATCTTTATCCTTGTTGGTCTTTCACAACTCTTTTCACAATTTAATGGGCCATGTTTTTGAGGGAAAAAGAGATGCTGGCACAGTTGAAAAAGGAGTGCTCGAGCTGGATCCAGGAGCTAGTGCTAAGTAAAATATTGTTGCTACTGTGGTTTCAGTTACCTTAATGTACCTGATTGTCCAGAACTGGTCATCACTGATTGTTCAGATAAAAATAATAGTGGTAGTGCCATTAACCTATTTCAATATTGTCCCCTCACTGTCTAAAGCTTGATCATTTAAATACATTTTAAATAAGAAAAATTCAACACAAACCCCTGCGGAAAACAAATCACTACATTGTTCTAGGCACGGAAATTTTTAACCTAGCCTTGTTTTCCACCCACTTCCCATGTTGTTTTTTGATTCATTCATAGGACATGGGCATTGCTGGCTGGCTAGCATTTATTGCCCATCCCTAGTTGTCCTTGAGAAGGTGGTGATGGGCTGCCGTTTTGATTCACTGCAGTTCACTTGCTATGGGTTGACTTGCAATGCTGTTTGGGAGGGAATTCCAGGATTTTCACCCAGCGATGCAAGAACATTGATATAGTTCCAAGTCAGTATGGTGAGTGGTTTGGAGGGGAATTTGCAGGCGATGGTGTTCCCATGCATCTGCTGCCCTTGTCCTTCTCAATGGAAGTGGTTGTGGATTTGGAAGGTGATGTCTAAGGATCTTTGGTGAATTGCTGCAGTGCATCTTGTAGATAGTACACACTGTTGTTACTGAGCACTGGTGGTGGAGGCAGTGGATGTTGCGGATGTGGTGCCAGTCACGTGTTTTGTTCTGGATTGCGTCAAGCTTCTTGAGTGTTGTTGGAACTGCACCCATCCAGGCAAGTGGAGAGTATTCCATCACACTCCTGACTTGTGCCTTGTAGATGGTGGATAGGTTTTGGGGAGTCAGGAGGTGAGTTTCTCGCCGCAGTATTCCTAGCCTCTGATGTGCTCTTGTAGCCATTGTGTTTATGTAGTGAGTCCAGTTGAGTTTCTGGTCAATGGTAGCCCATTTGACCACACTCCTGTTTAAGATTTATAAAGATGTTATTGGAAATATGATGGTAAATATATTAGGAAAGGATGGACAGGTTGGATCTCATTTCTCCTGAAAAATGACTGAGGGTGAACTATTAGAGGCCTTTAAAATTAACGTTTTGATAAAATGGATATAGAAAGAATATTTCCCTTAATGGGGAAAGACATAACTGGAGGCTATCAGTAGAGGATAATCAGTAAGAAAACCAACACAGAATTCAAAAGAAACTTATTTACTTTAATGGTGGTGTGAGCCTGAGGTAGCTGCAAACTATATTCTGTACCCTACCCTTTCTTTCTTGTCTATGTTCCTTATGAATGGTATGTTCTGTCTGTAATAGCTCACAAGTTTTCACTGCATCTCGATACATGTTACAATAATCAATCAATTCGTTATTAAAATGAAAGGAGTTGAACTGTACAGTAAAGATGCATTTAAAAGGAAGCCAGACCAGCTCATGAGAGAGAAGAGAAGAGGGTTATGCTAATAGATCTAGATGAAGAAAGGTCGGAGTCAGGGCAGTTGGGCAGGAGGGTCAGATACACTGTGAATGCTTGCATGGACTGTTTGAGCTGAGTGGTCTGTTTCTGTGCCTAAGAATCCTATAAAATCATATATGAACTCAATTTCTAAAGTCTAATCTACATTTTGATTTAACTATCTAGTAGATGTCTCATATAAGTGATCCAAATATCTTACTTTGCATATCTATTCATATCAAACATTTTGTGGCACGTTCTGTATATGAATTAATTGGTGTCTGCATCACTGTGTCTGGTAAAGATTCTCATTTATTAACAAGTTTCCACTGTGAAATAGTCAGGTAGCATATGAGTCAGTTGCTATGCACTTGTTCATAGCAAAACAGCCTGAATTCCCTGATGTCAAATTAGTACTTTGGTAGTTATGGGCTTAAGCTTACTGTGACTACATAAAGACCACAAGCAGCTCATTATGACTCTGACCGTTTACAACCTTCAGAGAGAGGTGGCTTTCACGATTCATTAATCAACTCAATTCAGGAGCACTTTGTATGGCGAGTTTTCAATGCTGGTCTCATTTATTAAAGTGAAATGGTATTAAAACTTCGAGGCCTTAAGATACTTCAGATAGTTGTACAGGATCTTCACTAACTACACTGGCAAGATCACTGTACAGACTGGAATGCAACATCCAGAAAGGGAGAGTATACTACTCTCTGCCAGCACCAGCAACTTTAGATAGTCGAGTGGGCTGAGTTAAATGTGGTGTGATGGAAATTAATCCCCAACAACTTCAACCCAAGCGAATGCTGCAAAGGGCTTAACACTGATCCAACAAGAGATTCAGTTGTGGGAGCTCAGAACAGGAGCCAGTAAGGATTTCAGCTGAGGGTGAAGAGAAAGGATTCCACATGCCAGAGAATCAGTAAAATCTGATTGGTAAAAATTCACACTTCAAGAAAAAAGGTGGAGGAAGTAGCCCAATTAGAAATCCTAATCATTAAGTCAGAATGTGACATTAAACAAACCACTAAGTGACAATACCAGCAACAATAACAAATTGTATTTATATAGTTGTTAAGATCTGCTTGTATCAGATATTGATTTTTAATTCATAGGCAGGAAACAGAACTTTTCAAAAGATTGATTTTTTTGAAACACTATGATTCTGATCTACATCACAATGGTCAACATTAATTGACCTTACACATTCCAATTCTATGGAGAGGTATCAGCAATTCTGCAAATCTTACCAAGGGCTTTCACATAATAAAACAAAACTCTTACGTTGTTAAACTCAATCAACCTGTACGACAATGAGCACACTCTGTCAACAGTTAAGACAGCATGAAATTGGCAAGGATATCCTTGTCCAAAACAAAAGGAAAACCTTTTCCTTCTCCTTGTTATACCACAACAGCTTTTCCTTTCAACTCCTCCTCATCCGGTTGCCTTGAATGTAATAAAATTTCCCAAGGGGCATACCATTTCCATCACCTACACAGTACCAGGGTGACAGAGGATTGAATGCAACAGAGTGGGGTCAGTGAATAGAACACCTATCTGCTATGTCTAAAAAGTTTATTTGTTAGTCACAACTAAGGCTTATATTAACACTGCCATGAAGTTACTGTGAAATTCCTCTAATTACCACAGTGCGGCACCTATTCAGGTTGATGCATCTAACCAGCACATCTTTCAGAATGTGGGAGAAAACCAGAGCACCCGGAGGAAATTCATGCACACACAGGGTGCAAACTCCACTAGATAATGACCCAAGCCGGGAATCAAACTCAGGTCCGTGACGCTGTGAGTGCTTACCACTATGCTACTATGCCACCTCTTTTTAAAGTTTTATCATTTATGTCCTATTTCCTCCCTCTTTCTTCTTTTCAAGTATCACCTCACATTTCTCCAATTTAAATCTCATCTGATTGCAAATGTCTAATCTATAGTCTCATCTCTACAGTCCTCTTCATAGTTAACCAGGCCTTCTAATATTATGTCATTTGCAAAAGTTGATATTGTGTTCCCTATGCCTGGATCCTATGGGTCTACGTGCATTCAGGTGTAAAATAGGTAGGCAAAAGAGAAATTGATGAGGTTGAACGTACAAAAACGCATTGTCAGCCTAATTGTGGATATGGTGATATGAGGGGATTGAGACAAGTCGGAACAGTCAACGATGGTTTCAGCATGAAGCTCAAGCCATTGTAACTCCTCAATATTGTCTTCCAGGATAGATCGCTGCATGAATCTGGCAGGAATGACAACAAGGCTGCAGGACAGAGACAATCCCTGGCACTAAGCGATGAGAGATGGGTTTCCAAACTCAATGCAGTTAAAGGGAGTGCGAGGTGTAAAGTAGCTTATGAGCCTGAAAGAGCATTTCCCCTCTTGGTTCAAAAAAAATTTCAAAAGTTAAATATTTGAAATTTCTTGATCTCTCTTGGTCTCCTGTTTCTGTCTGGTTGGTTAAAAAAATGTTTAATTAGTTAGGTCTGCTGCTTGAGACTTTTTAATTGTCATTTTTATTAATTGCTCAAAAAAGTATCATGCAAAGTTTTCCTAAAACATGGCAAAGAGGAAGATTTTCTGGGCCTGTTTGTGACAGAAAAGAGAAAGGAAGTATCGGAAATGCTCAAGTTCTCTGGCAGAAACTGTGCTGAGGGAAAAGGAGTACGGTGGTGTCTCATCAGAACCAGTGCAGATTAAGGACCAGAAACATTGACTCAGTTTCTCTCCTCACAGACACTGCCTGGCCTGCTGAGTGTTTCCAGCATTTTTAGTTTATATTTCAGATGTTCAACATCTACAGTACTTAGTTTGCCTGTAATGTCCTTCATGCTGGGTATTTTGTAAGCAAAGTTAGTTTCCATTTAAAATGCAGAAATATTTATCACTCAATGCAAAGTGTAATTTTTGTGTTGGCTATGCCCACTTGTGTGAATAGAAATAGCACATTATTGCAGATGAATTGGTTGGTTCTTGTTTACCGGAAGGTTTTTGGCATTTTTAAATTTGGAAGTGAACCAGGCATCATGCACCAATTGAATATGTCATTGTTAGTTCAGAATAGTTTCATTTGTACCTCAGATTGTTGTTTGCAGTGCTTGTGAGGTTAAGTCTATTCGATATTTCTGTTCGGATATTGTACAGGGCCAGGTTCAAAGAAGCGGCATGGATTGCATTATATGAATGACCAAATTGTGTGAAATTATCTGACAAAGCTGTGATTGTTAAGTATATTAAATTGAAACCCACGCTTTCAATGGGCTGTATATATGTATATAGAGGAATTGGGGACAAAAGCCAAGACCTTTCATTGAACATATAGAAAAAAGTTCAACCCCATTCTGAGCACCCAAAGGATGTGAAAGCTTTGCAGAGGATTCAGAAATCATTTATCGGAATGGGTTCATTGATATAAGTTTGCAGAGAAGCTGGGGTTGTTCTCCTTTGAGTCAAGAAGCCTGAAGGGATTTAATGGAGGTGTATATTCTTTCCTTTGCCAAATTGCTCTCTACTCTAATATCATCCTGTACGACAAAGATATAAAAATGCCCTTGTCATGAAAGCCGAAAGGAAGATCTTTCAATGTCCTGGACAATAATTTTCACTTAACCAACATTACTAAATAAACACTATTACCTATTTATTATTACATTTCTGTTTGTGGAGCCTTAGTTTGATTGTTGTTATATTTCACATATTATAAAAGTGACTATATTTCAAAAGCACATCATAGAATCCATACAGTGCAGAAGGAGGCCATTTGGCTCAACAAGTCTGCACTGACCACAATCCCACCCGGCCCTATCCCCTCAATCCCATCTATTTATCCTGCTAGTCCCCTAACAATAGGGATAATTTAGCATGACCAATCAACCTAACCTGCACATCTTTAGAGTGTGGGAGGAAACTGGAGTACCCAGAGGAAACTCACACAGACACAGGGAGAACGTGCAAACTCCACACAGTGACACGGAATTGAACCCAGGTTCCTAGCGCTGTGAGGCAGCAGTGCTAGCCACTGTGCCACCATGCCGCCCACTTCACTTGCTGCAAAGTATTATTTCATAACCCCTCTTAGCCTTTTACAATTATTTTAGCTTTCATATCTTCTGCATTATGTTACATAGAACATAGATCATAGAACATAGAACATTACAGCGCAGAACAGGCCCTTCGGCCCATGATGTTGCGCCGACCAGTTAAAAAACAATGACCCTCTAGCCTAAACCAATCCCTTTTCATCCATAAACCTATCCACGGATCTCTTAAACGCCCCCAAACTAGGCGCATTTACAACTGCAGCAGGCAGGGCATTCCAATCCCTCACCACCCTCTGGGTAAAGAACCTACCCCTGACATCTGTCCTATAACTACCCCCCCTTAATTTAAAACCATGCCCCCTCGTGCTAGCTTTCTCCATCCGAGGAAAAAGGCTATCACTATCCACCCTATCTAAACCTCTAATCATCTTATATGTTTCAATAAGATCCCCTCTTAGCCGCCTTCTTTCTAGCGAAAACAACCCCAAATCCCTCAGTCTCTCCTCATAGGACCTCCCCTCCATACCAGGCAACATCCTGGTAAACCTCCTCTGCACCCTCTCCAAAGCCTCCACATCCTTCCTATAATGTGGGGACCAGAACTGCACACAATACTCCAAGTGCGGCCGCACCAGAGTTGTGTACAGTTGCAACATGATGCTGCGACTCCTAAATTCAATCCCCCTACTAATAAACGCCAAGACACCGTATGCCTTCTTAACTACCTTATCTACATGATTCCCAACTTTCAGGGATCTATGTACACATACACCTAGATCCCTCTGTTCATCAACACTATTCAGAGTCCTCCCGTTAGCCCTATACTCGACACATCTGTTATTCCTACCAAAGTGAATTACCTCACACTTCTCCACATTAAACTCCATCTGCCACCTCTCGGCCCAGCTCTGCAACCTGTCTAAGTCTCCCTGCAAACTATGACACCCTTCCTCACAATCTACCACACCTCCGACTTTGGTGTCATCAGCAAATTTACTAATCCACCCAACTATACCCTCATCCAGATCATTAATAAAAATTACAAACAGCAGTGGCCCCAAAACAGATCCCTGAGGCACACCACTCGTAACTGAACTGAACTTCTTTTGTATCACTGGCACAGATTTTACTCATGCTTTTTTTAATGTTTCATCTCAATTTTCTTATCATCTAAATGGTTTGCTGAGCCATATTTCTCCCTCTGGGAATATATGTGGCCTGTACTGAATCATCCCAGATTTGAATGTTACCTATTGTTTTAGTACTATTATGTGTCAGTTTTTCTTCCTCATTCATCAGGATGATTTCCCTTATAAGTTCTTTGAAGTTTTGTTTTTTGTTGTTTTCAGTCCAAAGCCTTTAATCTTTGACTCCTCTTCCTACTTCTCAATTTTCATGCTATGATGACTGCTCTGAAGATGTTTGCATATCTTCATATTAACCACTTCATTTACTAGTATCTGATCCAGCGTGGCCTTGTTATTTGTTGAACTAAAAACACATTGATCTCAAAAGCAAAAACAAAATCCTGGTCACAATGTAGAAAACCCTTTTGTTCTTTTAATGATTATATGAGGATAAGGGAAGGGGATATTAAGCAGAAATTTATGGAGATGGGGTGGAAACTTAAGGCCAAGTCAGACAGAGTGGTTATCTCAGGACTCGTGCCATGGGATAGTTTAGAGCGGAACAGAGAGGGGGAAAGTTTGAACTCGTGGCTGAGGGGATGGTGCAGGAGGGAGGGGTTCAGGTTCTTGAGCAATTGGGACTCATTCTGGGGAAGGTGGGACCTCTACAAGAGTGATGGTCTACACCTGAATCAGAGGGGAACCAATATCTTGGGGGGAAAATTTGCAAAGGCTATGCAGGTGGGTTTAAACTGATTCAGAGGGGGGTGGGATCCTGAGTAGCAGGGATGAAAGTGAGGGGGGCATAGATGGGGACTGCAATGCACGGCATTGTGGGGGTGGAGCGGAGCAGGGTTTGAAATGCGTATACTTTAATGCGAGAAGTATTCGCAATAAGGTGGATGAACTTGCAGCGTGGATCAGTACCTGGAACTTTGATGTTGTGGCCATTTCAGAGACATGGATAGAGCAGGGTCAGGAATGGTTGTTGCAGGTTCCGGGGTTCAAATGCTTCAGTTGGAGTAGAGAAGGAGGTAGAAAGGGGGGAGGGGTAGCATTATTAGTCAAGGATTGTATCACAGTGTCAGAGAAAAAGTTTGATGAGGACTTGTCTGTTGAGGTAGTATGGGCTGAGATTAGAAATAGGAGAGGAGAGGTCACCCTGTTGGGAGTCTTTTATAGACCTCCTAAAAGTTCTAGAGAGGTTGAGGAAAGGATTGCGGAGACAATCCTGGATAGGAGTGAAAGTAATAGGGTAATTGTTATGGGGGACTTTAACTTTACTAATATTGATTGGAATAGCTATAGCTCTAGCTCATTAGAGGGGTCAGTTTTTGCACAAAGCGTGCAGGTAAGTTTTTTGACTCAGTATGTAGATAGACCAACTAGAGGTGAGGCTATATTGGATTTGGTGCTGGGAAATGAGCCAGACCAGGTGTTAGACTTGGAAGCTGGTGTGCATTTTGGTGATAGTGACCACAATTCGGTTACGTTCACCTTAGTGATGGAAAGGGATAGGCATGAACCTCGGTACAGTAGTTTTAGCTGGGGGAAGGGTAATTATGAGGCTATTAGGAGAGAATTAGGAAGCATAGGTTGGACTAGGAGACTACAGGGGCTGGGAACGTCCGAAATGTGGGGTGTTTTCAAGGAGCAGCTACTGCGAGTCCTTGATATGTATGTCCCTGTCAGGCAAGGAGGAATTAGTCGAGCTAGGGAACCGTGGTGCACTAAAAAAGTTGTTTCGCTGGTTAAAAGGAAAAAGGAGGCTTATGTCAGGATGAGACTTGAGGGCTCAGGTAGTGCACTGGAAA
Organism: Carcharhinus amblyrhynchos; assembly: GCF_965287045.1. Taxonomy (NCBI): domain Eukaryota; kingdom Metazoa; phylum Chordata; class Chondrichthyes; order Carcharhiniformes; family Carcharhinidae; genus Carcharhinus; species Carcharhinus amblyrhynchos. The sequence continues at coordinate 92,041,584 of NC_137324.1, read as the reverse complement.
GCTTTAGATTGGCTAGGAGGGAGTTAAAGAGTGAGTTAAGAAGAGCTAAAAGAGGACACGAGAAGACTTTGGCTGATAGGATTAAGGAGAATCCTAAGGCATTCTATAGATAAGTTCAGAACAGAAGATTGGTTAGGGCAAGATTAGGGCCAGTTAGAGACAGCAGTGGGAAGTTATGTGTGGAACCGGAAGAGATTGGAGAGGCATTGAACCAATATTTCTCTTCGGTATTCACGCAGGGAGACATAAATGTAGCTGTGGAGAACGCTGGGTTACAGGGTTGTAAACTGGATAGTATTGCAGTTGATAAGGAGGATGTGCTAGATATTCTTGAGGGTTTGAAAATAGATAAGTCCCCTGGGCCGGACGGGATTTACCCTAGGATTCTCTGGGAGGCAAGAGAGGTGATTGCAGAGCCTCTGGCTCTGATCTTCAGGTCGTCGTTGGTCACAGGTATTGTGCAAGAGGATTGGAGGATAGCGAATGTTGTCCCATTGTTTAAGAAGGGGAACAGAGACTTCCCCGGGAATTATAGACCGGTGAGTCTTCTGTTGTGGGCAAAGTTTTAGAAAAAATTATTAGGGATAGGATTTATAGTTATTTAGAGAGTAATGAATTGATTGGAGATAGTCAGCACGGTTTTGTGAAGGGTAGGTCGTGCCTTACTAACCTTATTGAGTTTTTTGAGAAAGTGACCAAAGAGGTGGATGGGGGTAAAGTAGTTGACGTGGTATATATGGACTTTAGTAAGGCGTTTGATAAGGTTCACCATGGAAGGCTTCTGCAGAAAATGCAGATGTATGGGATTGGGGGTGATTTAGTTAATTAGATCAGGAATTGGCTAGCAGATAGGAGACAGGGTGGTGGTTGATGGAAAGTATTCGTCATGGAGTTCGGTTACAAGTGGTGTGCCTCAGGGATCTGTTTTGGGGCCACTGCTGTTTGTAATTTTTATAAATGATCTGGATGAGGGTATAGTTGGGTGGATCAGTAAATTTGCTGATGACACCAAAGTCGGAGGAGTGGTAGATAGTGAAGAGGGGTGTCATAGTTTACAGAGAGACTTGGACAAGTTGCAGAGCTGGGCTGAGAGGTGGCAGATGGAGTTTAATGCGGAAAAGTGTGAGGTAATTCACTTTGGTAGGAATAACAGATGTGTAGAGTATAGGGCTAACGGTAGGACTCTGAATAGTGTTGATGAACAGAGGGATCTAGGTGTATGTGTACATAGATCCCTGAAAGTTGGGAATCAAGTAGATAAGGTAGTTAGGAAGGCATACGGTGTCTTGGTGTTTATTAGTAGGGGGATTGAATTTAGGAGCCGCAACGTCATGTTGCAACTGTACAAAACTCTGGTGCGTCCACACTTGGAGTATTGTGTGCTGTTCTGGTCCCCACATTATAGGAAGGATGTGGAGGCATTGGAGAGGGTGCAGAGGAGGTTTACCAGGATGTTGCCTGGTATGGAGGGGAGGCCCTATGAGGAGACACTGAGGGATTTGGGGTTGTTTTCGTTAGAAAGAAGGCGGCCAAGAGGAGACCTTATAAGATGATTAGGGGTTTAGATAGGGTGGACAGTGATAGCCTTTTTCCTCGGATGGAGAAAGCTAGCACAAGGGGGCATAGCTTTAAATTAAGGGGTGGTAGTTATAGGACGGATGTCAGAGGTAGGTTCTTTACCCAGAGGATGGTGAGGGATTGGAATGCCCTGCCTGCTGCAGTTGTAGATGCACCTAGTTTGGGGGCGTTTAAGAGATCCGTGGATAGGTTCATGGATGGAAAGGGATTGGTTTAGGTTAGAGGGTCATTGCTTTTTTAATTGGTCGGCGCAACATCGTGGGCCGAAGGGCCTGTTCTGCGCTGTAATGTTCTATGTTCTATGACATTAAACCTCAGTTTTCGTCTCTGATGCCAACATTTCACTGTTGCAGTATCCCAGCACAAGGCATTCACCATTAACTTTGCTTGTCCAGTTAGGAAGAGGTCTTTTAATTTAATGGTCCCCTTAGGCACTCACAGAAATAGAGATGCACCTCATGCAGATGACAAACATACATGGGCAGCATGCTTTGCATGTACACTCAGAAGGAGCAGTTAGTTCCTCCCCGCTGCTCATTTTATAAAAAGGAGGATGCATTTATCAGGCTAAGAAACAAGTCCCTCCTTCCTTTTCAAGACTGTCAGCCATGATCCCAGGTATGACTTATTACAACCATTTGCCATGAACATCTTCATTCAACAGGCATATGGTCGCTGATCCTTAGAGGAACAGAAGATTTGCTTGCAATGGGAGCCCCCATGGCCATCTCTGCACTAACCCCTGTCTGGGCCTAAAGAAACCTGATGGTAGACTGGAACTCCAGTTCATGTGGGAATGCGCTGGTAAAGCTGTGAATTACCAGCTTGACGTGCACAGGAGTACTGAATAATTATCAGTAATCATTTTGTGTCCACCAAGAATACAAATCCTGTTTAGTTTAGGCCAGCAAAATCATGACAGGCACAAATATAACATCAAGATACTGCTTGCCTGTAATTAATCTTCTAGCCATCTGTTTTTTGCAATGTTATTACCAACTTTTTTTCCTTTGCAACTTTTTTTAAATAGCTGATATAGTGTTAGGATAAGTTAACTGCACAGATGGGAAACCAATTGATTGCGAAAAGCAGTGGGTGGGTGTCAAAGCTGCAATATCACAATAGACCCCTGTCATGAAAGGTGCAGGTTCTAATATTTCAGAAATATAAATGGTAAAGGAACTTTTACATTGATGCACTCTTTTTAAAAGGCATGTCTAGTGTCTGGCTCTACTTGTCAATTTGTCCTTTTATGTACTCTGTCCGGTGACTTAGAATAGACGAAGAACAAAGAAAAGTACAGCACAGGAACAGGCCCTTTGGCCCTCCAAGCCTGTGCTGATCATGATGCCCTAACTTAAAAAAAAACCTTCAGCCCTTACTCAGTCCCTATCCCCTTATTTTCTCTCTATTCATGTACCCATCCAGATGTCTCTTAAATGTTGCTAATGTGCCTGCTTCCACCTCATCTGTAAGCAGCGCGTTCCAGGCACCCACCACCCTCTGTGTGAAAAACGTACCTCGCACATCCCCCTTAAACATCCCCCCCGCCCTCTCACCTTGAACCTCTGCCCCTTTGTGACTGAGATTAGGTGCAGGGCTTCTCAGATAACTTCCCAGTCATTTGACCAGGTAACCTTTAACCTCTCTTCATTTTTTGTTCCTTGATTGTTATTTCAATTAACAATCATGTTAATTTCCAAATCCAAGAGCAACTACATGGAGGCTGAATGCAGAGTCAATTTCACTTCTGGACTGTTACCTTTGCAGCCACTCCTTCCAGAACTCAACCTATTTGAATAGTGCATTTTTTTTAAAAGAAGCAGTAGAACATATAGGGCAATGGGTAGCAAGGACAACTGGGAGATTAATTTCATATGACTCTAACAAAGACCCATCACAGGTTCACAATGAGCCATATATCCTCCCTCTGTGGTGTAAGCTTGTACTTTTGGTGTCTAAATTTGAGCCTTCGTCTTCATCCTCTGCCAGATCTAGAAGTGAATCCAAGCTAATTCTGACCTTGAGGCATGGTCTCAGATTCAGTTTCAGTCTAGTGTGGAGCACTTTCCATTTAACCAGATTCATCTCCATCACATACGCAACCCAATCTATTCCTGTCTCCAGCCTTTAGTTAAATATCGGGCCTGATTTTACCATTTTCATTCTAATTGCTGAATCACTCTCCCTTATCCACCCACCTCGGCTACCCACAGACATCACTGTCCTCCTTACCCACCCACCCCCCGCCACTACTCAGGACGATCGTGACCCCCTGCCTTCTTCCACCCCACCGATCACCCGCAGAGTGGCAGTGGATCCCCCATCCCCCCTACTACATTCCCCCCACCAGAGATCCATCTGCCCCCCCTACCAGTGAGCGATCAGTCCTCCCTCCCCCCAACCAAAGAATGATCTGGCCTCACTTGCCACACCCCCCTTTCCTCAGAGAATGATACGGCCTCACTTCTCCCCTCCCCCAGAGGATGGTCTCAGATTCCCTCCCTCTCTGAGGAACATCTGACCTGCCTTCTCCTTCCTCCCCTACCCCCTCACCAGAGGATGATCTGGACCGCCTCCCTCCCCACCCCCTCACCACCAGACAACGATTGCCACACCTCCCCCCCCCCCCCCCCCCCCCCCCCCCCCAACAGCCAGACAGCAATCTGGCCTCACTCCGCCCACCCTGAGAATGATCTGGCCTTAGTCCCCTCCCTACCCAACCAGAGAGCAATCTGACCTCACTCCTCTTCCCCTACCTCCCCACCCCACAGACAATAATCGCCCCACTCTCCGCCAACCAGAGAATGATCTGGCCCACCTCCTTCCCCCCAAACTGATCTGAGTCAGAGAGCCATTGGAAGCTCTGAACTCGCTCTTCAGCAGCTGGAGTGCCCGATTCAGCCTTTTATTCAGCATATCCATTTCGGCGCAATTCTGGATTGGCGAACGCAGTGGTAAAGAGGGAAATGCTGAATAAAGTTGGGCAGGCAGTTATTTAATTCAATTTAAATGCATGCCGTTCCCCAGTCTCAGCAAAGTGGCTATCTGCGTGGACACGGGCACAGATTGTGTTAATGGCCTCATACCCGACTTTATCACGTTTTCGCACCACGCAATAGTAAAATAGAGCCCATTATCTAGCTATGTATATATTTAGTGATTTATTATTGATGCATATATAAATTGTTTTTTTTTAACATGTCTTGCTATAACAAGTTGCCAAAGTCACAAATTGCTACATGTTGACATTTGTATAACCTAGCTAACGTCCTGGGCTGATACCCCTTCCCCCAACACCCCCACGCCCACCTCCGCCTCCATGGGACTCAGTACCGCTCTGTCAAAGCCCTAGCATGCCTCGATGGTTAGATGACCTGGGGTCTCCGTACTTATGCAGAATCCAGTGAGGTTAGGGAAGAGAGAAATCCCATTTCCCTACCCTGGCCCTGCACTTAACCATCTTTAAAGTGGAAGGAGGAACCAAACCAGAGCAGCCCCAGAACTTCTGAGCAACATTGGAACACAGCATAAATGGTTTATGCTGGGGTTATGGTTGGAGAAACCTGGAAGACCCACATGTGTTTAGTGCTAATTTATTAACACTAATGCCTAGAACAGCAACAATTCATTTAATGGAAATAAGCTAATAATATGTATCAACTGACTTTTACTTTAACTAAGCTGGAGGGACATTAGTCAAACACCTGACAATAGTGATTTTAAGATGTCTCCATTGATAATTTATGAATTTGATTGGTTACCAAAATTCTTATTCAAGTTACGAGTTCATAGGGAATGAAAGAAATGTATGGAACCGAATTTTGATTTGCAGACACGTCGAGTCTGAGGTGTGTGATGTGATTGCAACATCTGCCATTAGCAACAATGGGGTTAGATCCATTGGTGAACTGCCAGGGGCTGAAGGAAATGAGTGTTGATACTTGGCTCAGAGATTGAAGAGTGTTGGCAACTTGTGGCAGCTCTATGGAGCCCATCGCCTGAGTCTTTACGGTCAAGGGTAGACCAAGTAGGATCTGGTGATAGGCTGAAGGATTTTTGTTGTTTCAAGAGAAGCAATTTAAAAAAGAGTGGCAAAACTTTCGGGGTGAGGTAGAGTTGGTGGTGGTGTTGGGGTGGGGGGCTTGGTGCTGGTGTGCCAGGGTTTCTGAAGAGCCTGCAATAGTCCCTTTAAAAGCCATTGGATTGAGCACTTGGGACAGTTGCATTGGGTAGAGTTTGTGATATTTATATCCATCTCCGCCACATGTTTCGATCAGGTGCCCTAGCTGCCTATTTCAAATCAAGATGAATAAGCCTTCGGTAGGAAGTGAGCAGCATGTGTTTGGTTTTGAATGTTTCTCTACCTACACCACCCGACAATGCACTGGACTTTATTAAAATTGCTGCCTGAACTATCTCTTTTATTTTCTTTATGGTGGAAAATTGTAGATTTAAAATTGGAAATTTCTCCGATGCTACACATCATGCCAGATTCCGAGATGGCACCAAACCTGAGTAAAAAAAAAGTTGAAACTCGATCAACTTGCAAATTTAATTAATACTACAAGAATAAATTAAGTAAAGCATGCTATCGTTGCAGCATGTCAATTCTCCTTCCTTAGACTAACTGAGCATTATCGATTTAGTCAGCCCAATTGTGAGAATGGAGGTTCAAATAACTTAAAGGGAAACTTGAACACCAAGAATAGGCAAACCAATCCACTTTTTCAGCTCTGAGAGATGTCTTTTCAATGCAGCCAGCTGATCTAATTTAGTGTGAATTGCTCAATTCTCTGGGGAAAAAGTGTTATAAAGTCATAGAATCCCCACAATGCAGAAGGAGGCCATTTGGCCCATCAAACCTGCACCAACTCAATACCACTCAGGCCCTAGCCCCTGCTAATCCCCTGACAGTAAAGGTCAATTTACCATGGCCAATCCTAAGCCACAGATCTTTGGAGTGTGGGAGGAAATTGGAATGCACGGAGGAAATCCACATAGTCATAGGAAGAATGTGAAAACTCCACACAGACAGTCACCCAAGGCTGGAATTGAGCCTGGGTCCCTGGAGCAATGCTAACCACAGTGCCACTGTGCCACCCTATTTGTTACTTGCCATGCAAGATCAGTGGCCTACCAACTCAATTAAATTTTGCCAGGTTTACACAGTCTATTTTGTCTCCTGTACATTTTACAAGTGCCCAGAGAATATTTTTTCAGCTCTTTAATGCGTGGGGGCGGTGGGGGTGGAATGAGTAATGCAGCATTATGACTGACTTCGTCACATACAAGCAATGTCTGTATCATACGTGCAATAAGCAATCTGCCCACATTAACAATGAGTATTGTAAAGCATTGATTCTACCTATCACACATGACATCCTAATTGCCACAACGGTGGCTATTCACAAAGGTTCTCCCACTTGCCCTCTGAAATTTTGATGGAAGTGGCACTGAGCTTTTGTAGCTGAAATTATGATGGACAGCACCAGTAGAATTGACAGACTCTGCCATAAAGCTGCGGATTCACATCAAAGGCTTCCAAAAGTAAAGGACTTCTGTGACTCACATAAGTGTTACATTTTTGTCATGTAGTCATCAGACCTTCTTAAACTCCATGGAATCTCAGTATTCATCATTTCACAGTAGACTTGTTTTTGGTCTGGTCGTCAGCCATCATGCATTTGGCATCATTCTCACTGCTGAGACTGAAGGGTTGCAAATGGTGGAAACTTCCTAGCTACACAATTTAAGATTAGAGCTCAGTTTCCCAGAGCTAATTGACAAGTGATTGAGGGACATCTGTGGCAAATTATCCTTCATTACATTGCGGTAAATTATAATTAATTGATGCGTTACTAAAGTGAGGTAGCCATGATTTTCAGGAACGGCCTTATGTTAGAAGATGCAAATAATCATAGAATCCCTACAGTACAGGAGGAGGCCACTTAGCCCATCGAGCCTGCGCTGACAACAATCTCACCTTATCCCCGTAACACTGCACATTTACCCTGCTAATCTCCCTGAAACTAGGATCAATTTTGGACTATGGGAGGAAACTGGAGCACCCGGAGGAAACCCATGCAGCCATGAGGAGAATGTGTAAACTTCACACAGACAGTGACCTAAGCCGGGAATTGAACCCTGGTCCCTGGCACTGGTAGGTAGCAGTGCCATTGTGCTGTGTCATACTATACAGGATGTTGTTGTCTTTGTGCACATAATATGCCCACACATGATAATAAACGTCTACCCTTGTCAGGAAGATGTACTCTGCTTTTAATTCTGTGTATTTCCTATTTCATTGGCAAATCCTCTTTTTATTCTTATAACTCCTTCTGGCTGGATTGCTTCACAGTTACACTTTATGCCAGGATGCAGTCTGCTTTCTCAGATGGATGCACAAGATTCCGTGGCACGATTTTGATGAAGAGACAGGAAATTCATTTGGAGAAACCTGTCCATCAATCAACATCACTAAAACAGATTATCTGGGTGTTATATGATTGCTGTTTATGGGGTTTTACTATGTGTAAAATTGGCTGTCAGGTGTACAAGATTGCACCAGTGCTGACAATTCACTTGCCAGAGAGCGAACTGGAGAAGGAGGAGCCCTCCTCAGAAGATGAGAAGGTGCAGGATGCCCAGGGGGATGCTGAGGGACAACATGGGTATGCCGATACCATGGAGGAGAGGGGAGACAGGATAGTGTGCCCATGATACCCTAATAGCTGAAATGTTCTAGGAGAGATAAAACTATGTCCGATCATTAGGAAACATTTCTTTTGGCCCTCCAATCTTGAAACTGCACCTGACTTCTAAGCGAATAGTTGAACCATTGCTGAGAGAACATGTCCAGGACTCACATTTGGGTCTTAAGTGCTCATGACTCACTAGGATCATAACTAAGCTGTCCTGATAATGTGTGCAACCAGTCAAATTAAAGTCAAGCAAAGAGGAACAGAAATGTGACCTGAAGCTGGGTGTTTCTCATCCGATGTAAAGATGCAATGGTGTTGTGATATTATCGCTGGACTTGTAATCCAGAGACCCAAGTTAATGCCAGGTTCAAATCCCACAATGGCGATGATGACATTTGAATTCAATTAAAAAAAAATCTGGTATCAGAAGTCTAATGATGACCATTGTGGATTGTCATAAAAACCCATCTGGTTCGCTAATGTCCTTTAGGGAAGGAAATCTGCATTCCTTACCTGATCTGGCTGACATGTGACTTCAGATCCATAGCAATGTAGTTGACTCTTAAATGCCCTCAAGGATGGGCAAAAAGTGCTGGCCAGACGATGCCCACATCCCATGAACAAATTTAAAAAGAACTGCCTCGAAGGAAATGCAGACCAGCGTACGGCTCTCATCCTAAAGTGCATGCTTGTGAAATTATCAGTTAGGAAAGCCACGTGTGTAGAAAATCACATGCCAGATGAGCCCTTATCAGCCATTGCTATCCCTTGAAGACTAAGGGTTGAGAATATAACCATCACATATTCTCAACAAATAATTCTCCATGTCTCACAAGGGTATGGTTCGAAGTGGTACTGACGTTGACAACACATGAATGTTAATCTTAAAAGGGAACACTTTGAGTGAGGAAGATTGAATCTTGGAATATTAGGATTGCAAAGATCCAACATAAAATGCTTTCAAAATGAGCATTACGTTCATATACCCATGGAATTGGTTCCAAAAAGTGCAATGTATTCTTGTTTGTAGTATATGTTTGTAGTATATCCCCATAAACACAATCAATCACATCTTAATTTTTATTTCAATCCATATGAATTCTATTTTTGTCCTTCTTTTGATAAGTCCATTATTCTACATACATTATGTTTCCTGCTGCAGGGCCCTTGCCTTCTTCCTTCCCCATCCTCTCTAATTCTATTGTAATCTATAATGTTTTGTTACTTGTCTTGTTTTTCAAATACACTATCATATACTTTACGCAGAGAGTTGTGGGGGTCTGGAATGCGCTACCGAGTAGGGTGGTGGAGGCAGGAACGTTGGACTCATTTAAGATGCAGTTAGATAGGCACATGAGTGAAACGAGAATGGAGGGATATGGTAGGGGCTATTAAATAGGGTTAAACCTCGGGAGACACCGGAAGGGCAGGCTGTATGATTAATATTTTTTGTCTTTATTCCACAGGTGGAGGTCCACCTCGTGTCAAACGAGGGGCATGCACACGGCGGGTCGTGCGTGGGCTGCTCTTGGAAGTCCAGGAGTGGCCTAGTACTTCATGTCGGTGTGTGTGCTTGATCCTGGACCGGTAGACGGGCGCCGCAACAGCTCGGTGACTAGCACTGCTAGCTGTGCAGATACATGGATTTGGGCCTGTGTCTGTGGGAGTTTGCGCATTCTCCCTGTGGTTGCGTGGGTTTCCTCCGGGCGCTCCGGTTTCCTCCCACACCCCAAAGATGTGCTCTTAGGCTAATCGGTTTTTACCAAATTGACACTATTTCTTCCCTGAATCTGACTGAGTAGGGTCCCATTCGTAGACATGCAGGGTAGAATAGGTGTAGGGTGATGCGGCGGCGCGGGCTCGTTGGGCCGAAGGGCCTGTTTCCCGTGCTGGGTTGTTCTTTGTTCTTTGTTCTTTGTACTTCCTGCTGAAGTCAATCATGGCTGAGTTGCTCGCACCTTTCCCTCTGAATCACAAAGCTCTGAGGTCAAGTTCCATTCTAGGACTTGAGCACAAAAATCAAGGTTGATGCTCCAGTTCAGTAGTGAGGAAGTGCTGCCTAATTGGAATTGCTGCCTCTTGAATGGAATGTGAATGGCCCCATCTACCCTCTCAACTGGCTGTAAGGAATCCCTTGGTGCTACTTTGAAGGATATCATGGGAGTTATGTTTGGTGTCCTGCTCAACATTTATCCCTCAATCAATTCATGACAACAGATTTTCTGCTCATTATCATATTGAGCAATGTGGGAGTTGCTGTGCATAAAAAATTGGATGCTGCATTTCCTACTTTACAAACTATGGGTGGAATTCTCCCAAAAATATTTGCTTGAAAACAGTAGTAATTCATATTGTTTTTTCAGTGGGAGTTCAGGTATGAATCTCCCACACTCTGTGCGCTTCAGGGGGGTGGGGTCCACTCCCGCTGGAGAGGCTGAAATCAGCTCACTGAGCGGGCCACTGTTCATGTGCTGATCTGTCAATGTCGAGAACAGTGCAATGTGCAGTGGTCCCACACTGATGGCCTCCCAATTGCTGGCCAGCTCTGTAATCCCTGCATCGCCAGCTCTCCACTCCCCCCAAAGGCCCAACTCCAACTCCCTCCCACCTGGTCCATCCTGATCTCCAGCCCCTCCATTCTCCGACCAGCCCCCGACAGTAACCGCCCCTGGAGACACAACCACCCCCCACTTCACAGTGCTGACACCCCAGCAGGCTGATAGTCACCCCCCCCAGCTGGCTGACTCCCCCCACCTGCCCTGGTTGCTGGCCTTCATCCTTCCCCCCCCAATCAGTGTGCAGAATAGCAGCGAGACTGGAGGTCTGTGACCAGTGGCGTTTTGCAGGGCTCTGTACTGGGACCTCTGCTATTTGTGATATATATAAATGATTTGGAAGAAGGTGTAACTGGTGTGATCAGTAAGTTTGTGGATGACACGAAGATGGCTGGACTTGTGAATAGCGATGAACGTTTTCAGAGAATGCAGCAGGATATAGATAGGCTAGATAATTGGGCGGAGAAATTGCAGTTGGAATTTAATCCAGATAAATGCGAAGTGATGCATTTAGGTAGGACTAATGTAGGGGGGAACTATACAATAAATGACAGAACCATCAAAAGTGTAGACACACAGAAGGACCTGGGTATGCAAGTCCACAGATCCCTGAAGGTGGCAGCACAGGTAGAGAAGGTGGTGAAGAAGGCATATGGCATGCTGGCCTTTATAGGATGGGGTATAGAGTATAAAAATTGGAGTCTGATGTTACAGCTGTATAGAACGTTGGTTAGGCCACATTTGGAGTACTGCGTCCAGTTCTGGTCGCCGCACTACCAGAAGGACGTGGAGGCTTTGGACAGTGTACAGAGAAGGTTTACCAGGACGTTGCCTGGTGTGGAGGGTCTTAGCTATGAGGAGAGATTGGGTAAACTGGGATTGTTCTCCCTGGAAAGACGGACAATGAGGGGAGACCTAATAGAGGTGTATAAAATTATGAGGGGTATGGATAGGGTGAACAGTGGGAAGCTTTTTCCCAGGTTGGAGGTGACAAACACGAGGGGTCACAGGTTCAAGGTGAGGGGGAAGAGGTTTAACTCAGATATCGAAGGGACGTATTTTACACAGAGGGTGGCGGGGGCCTGGAAGACACTGCCAAGCAGGGTGGTGAGGGGGACACATTGGGATCATTTAAGACTTATCTGGATAGTCACATGAGCAGACCGGGAATGGACGGATACAAAAGAATGGTCTAGTTGGACCAATGAGCGGCGCAGGCTTGGAGGGCCGAAGGGCCTGTTTCCTGTGCTGTATTGTTCTTTGTTCTTTGAGACCCCTCATCCTCATTGATTGTCCCCTAGAACCCCCCAGTTAGGCTCTGCCTCCTTGGCACTGTCCCATGCCCTTGCTGGCACTGCACAGGTGCTAATGCCCATGGGGCACCACTCCAATTGTGGCCTCCCTCCTTCCCACACTGATCCCTATGCAGAGTGGCAGTGGGACACGTCATCTCCATCGATTGCCCCATAGACCTCACCCCCATCAGGCCCTGCCCCCTTGGCATTGCCACATGCCCAGTGGGCATTGGCAAGGTGCCCCCAGTCATTGGCACTTTGCCCCTTGGGCCCAGGCTGGCACTGCCCTGGTGCCAATGCTGAGAGGGCAAGGGCCCCGCTGCCCGACACTCTGGGGGCTTCAATTGCCCCCCTTCATTCCAGCCAGGTTGGGCAACTAGTTCCCCAAAAATGGGGAGCTACTCCCAACCCCACTGGAGCGAACCACTCTGGTTAGTGGGGGAGATGCTAATGGGCTCAGAGACTTCAGTCCCGGGCCCGTTAATAGCATTCAAATTAGATTAAACTGAGTGTGTAAATAACTAACCCCACCTCCCACCGATTTCTGCTGCAGAGCAGCTGCCACCGTAAATCTGGTGCTGGGAGACGCAATCGCAGAAGGAATTCATCACCCATGCATCGCCCACCGCACGATTCTCCTGGCCTACTGGACTAAAAGATTAGTGCAGTGGGGTGGGAGAGTCATCCCCTATATTTCAAAAGTACTTAATTTGGTTGTAAACCACTTCGAAGCATCTGCTGTTTGTGATAAAGGAAAATATTTATCATTTTATTTCAGTTATTCCTATTACATTTGGATCCTGGTGAGGGAATTTGTTTCCAGTATCCCAGTTTTATTTTGGAAAGCATGCACATTGTTGCACAAATAGATTAATTTGTCTTCAATAGTTGTCTCTTGAACTTCATTTCAGCAATTCTTTTATATTCCTCTTCTATAGCTGCAGTTGTTCTCTAACCATTTAATGACCCTCGTCCCTTATCTTGGTCTGAGCTTTACTTGCACTTCCTATTTCTATTGCCTTGAGATGTATGTTATTTTCAACAGAACTATCACCCTGACAAAAGAAGATCAAGTCAAGTAAAAGAAAATAATTAGAATGAAAGTAAAAATGATGAGAAAGGTTAACAAGAGGCATGAAGAAACATTGGCATATAACAAAAACAGCTTTAGTCATGAGTGGGATAAATACATAAAAGTAAAAGAATTGCTAAAGATTTGTAGTCAGTTTAGTGTTTGAAAAGACGTACTTAGGCCACCAGGAGTACTAAAGGCTCAACTTTCACCACCAAAGGGGGAAACTCTATTTAGGATGTCACCCTATTTGACAAACTAGCCTCCATTAATAGGGCCCCCTCCTTCATCCTGGGAAGAGACATAATAAGGCCAGTTGGATAAACAGGTGTCAGGCCATTTGTTTCTCTTCATATAGCTCACAGATGGCCTAATTGTGATAGCATGATTGTGCTCCAATACTCATTGGTGCATCAGCTCAGCAGGGGTCTGTTTTTACAAGCGGAAGTAGAATGTTTCCTATGATGGATAGACACCTTTATGAGGTTATAATACATTTTTTTGTCTTTGAAATGCTTCTTTCAATGTCTGCTTGTTTAGTTGGACAATATTAAGAGATGTGAAGTGAGGTAAAGTTTCTCTGATTGAAACAATAATTGCTCTGTTTGGCTCACACTTTATAGGACTTTAAGATCAGCAATTTTTCTTTGATGCACAGTTTTGAATTGATATTTATACTTTTAAATGCATTTCTAAACTTGCTGCTGCTACCGTATGGCTCATTGTCTTTTATAAGTGCATCCTGAGTGAATGTGGATGGAGGATGCATGGGAGGGGGCATGAAATGAGCATGGGTAAAACCTTTAGAACCTACCTTTTAAAACATTCTCAAATCCAGACCATAGTTCGTAATTCCTGAGAGGGTCATAAGCCATGTGTCTTCAAGAAGCTGGCCCAACTACTCTAAAATTGCAGGAGGTGACATGACATGCCTACCTCCGCAATGCATCTGCCAACTGGAGAATGGACAGTGCTGGCTCACAATCTGCACCCTTAATCTCTATAGGGGAAAATTGCTGGCATGGGAATGGGAGGGAAAATCCTGGAGTCAAGTCTTGCCTGTTATTGTTGGCTCACCTCTGTGATAACCTGGCCCCAAAAAGAGTAATATTCCTTTTATTTCACAGAAGAGTGTGAAAGGAATGCTCTAAAACATGCCCTCAAAATTAAGTCAACAGTCAAACTGAATGCAAGGAATGGCAGTATTAGTGTTAACAATCACTTAGGTTTACAAAAGGCAAGCTATCTAGCTGATAGGCTAAAAGGTGGCCAGTTAATACTGATGATGTATCCTGCCTTGTGACAACAACTCAATTTCCATTTGGGCTAAGTTCTGAAACTGGGGAGTAAATGAATGGCCCAGCACACATTGTTATGGAGGTCAAGAACAAACAGGAAAGTGCAAACTGATTGGCACATGTAGAGCTGAACTGATACATGCGTAACTCAGAATTTGGATTGCTTCTTTGAAATTTAAGAGTATATGATAACTTTGACAAAAAAGCCTTTAGTTTACTGTTTTCAATCTTTATTTGATATTTTACTACCGGTTCCTTTGTAGTACTTTGTTTAATATTTGATGAAGGGTGTCTTCATAAAATCAGCAAGTATATCTCTGGCAAAAGAAAAGTTCAAGATGGTAAGATTATACAACTATTTGATTTAGATATTGACAGATATAAATCTATCACCTAGATAAATGCTTCCATGGGTTCGAGGAAAGTTGACTTAAGCCAACTAGTCCAGTACTAGCTAGTATCAGCTACCAGCATGAGAAATGAATTTACTCAGAAGTAGAGGGCCCAGGTGAAATGCATGATACTTTGACAGACAGAGATTTATGACTCTGATGTCTCAGAAGACTAACAAATTCCTCCCAAAGGATGGAGAGGTAACCAATAACTCATACCATTTTATGAGGATGAGGTTGTATGAATTGTGAAAAATTATTAACTACAAGCATATAAAATGTAATTTATTCAATAGACTAGTTATCTAAGGCTGTTAATATAACAGCAATCTAAAGAGTTTGATATTAAATTAATTCCACCAATTTATATCAATCTGAGATTCTAATTTGAGTTGTAAATTTATAATTAGCAAGCAGCTACTGTTGAAGTACTGTGACATAACAAATGTCTGTTATTTATTTCATCAATTAACCCTATCCACGAATTATTCCCACAGTTGGAACTGGGTTGTGTTTGAAGGTGCAAGGTGTGGGGGTGTTGGGGGAGAAATCATAAAATGCAGCGCAAGCACTTTCCAATCCTTACCAACCACCCTGACCCATCTCCCATTTTACACAGGATGATGGAGGCAATGGGTGGTCTATCCACCCTGGGGCCTATTGAGGCCCTTAAATGACCTATGGCTTCTGAAGTATGTCATCCCACATGCACTGCTATTTTACCTGCAGCAGGGAGAGACTTTCATCAAGCAGGTATCCCAGAAATTTCAATGGCGAGTTGGGTGAGGGGGGATGGGTAAGATGCCTCCGTTGAGAGATTCCCTGTTCCCATTGCAGGCACTCAGCATCCTGCCATACCTCCCCCTCTCCCCTTTAAATTTTCCCTATTGGCCTCTCAAACTTGGCTCCCACCCTCTCACCCCCTTTGGTGGGCCTGCCAGCTTGGCCAGGTGATATCTGGTCTTAGTGGAAGTCCAGCCTCTATAGCCACCTCTTCTTCAGGAACTGGTTCAAATCCCAGCACTGGCATACACCTTTCAAACTTTGCAATTCTGGAATTACAGAGATAGTATCCAATCTCTAAGGCAGCATTTCCTTCCCTGATGCCTCACCCAGAGTCAACCATTGTCCTTCTGAGGATTAAATTTCTCTGGGGGTGGCAGGCTTTATCATACGCAGGCTTCTGACAGACTTTCTTGCTGGGGGGTGGCGGGAGTGGCGAGGTGGTGGTGGTGGGGGGGGGCGGGAAGGAGGCATAGGTGAGGTTTAAGTGTTATGAGTATCATGGAATTGTTAGTTCACAATTTTGTTCCCTGACTTGTTCACAGAATTATAGAATTTTTACAATGCACAAGGAGGCCACTCAGCCCATCATGTCTACACTGGCTCTCCAAATGAGCAACTCACTTAGTGCCATCCTTCGTCTTTTCCCCATAACATTGCATATTTTTCCTTTTCAGTAACGGTAACTCCCGGTTGAGTGCTCTGATTGAACCTGCCACTCCCATACTCTCAGATAGTGGATTGCAGACCTTAATCACTCAATGCATGATAACATTTTTTTCTCTTATCATTCTTGCATCTTTTGCCTATCGCTTAAATCTTTACCCTTTTGTGAAGGGATACAGTTATCTTCTGTCGACGCTGTCCAGATCCCTCATGATGATACCTCTATCAATTCTTTTTTCATCACCTCTCATTCTTCTTCCGAGGAAAACAACTTAAGAACATAAGAAATAGGAGCAGGAGTAGGCCAACTAGCCCTTCGAGCCTGCCCCGCCATTCAGTAAGATCATGGCTGATCTGTCGTGGCTCAGTTCCAAATTCCCGCCCTCTCCCCATAACTCTTAATCCCCTCTCTTATCAAAAACCCATCAACTCGCGTCTTAAAAATATTTAGCGAGGTAGCCTCTACCACTTCAACGGGCAGAGAATTCCAGAGATTCACCACCCTTTGAGTGAAGAAGTTCCTCCTCAACTCCGTTCTAAACCGCCCCCCCTTTATCTTGAGGCTGTGCCCCCTAGTCCTACTATCCTTTCTGAGCGGGAAGAGTCTCTCCACCTCTATCCTATCCATCCCATTCATCATCTTAGATCTCCCCTCATTCTTCTAAACTCTAACGAGCACAAGCCTAATTTATTCAGCCTCTCCTCATAGCTCAACCCCCTCAACTCCGGCATCAGCCTAGTAAACCTCCTCTGCACTCCCTCCAAGGCCAAAATATCCTTGCGTAAGTACGGCGCCCAAAACTGCACACAGTACTCCAGCTGCGGCCTCACCAATGCCCTATACAACCGCAGCAAGACCTCCCTACTTTTATATTCAATCCCCCTCGCGATGAAGGCCAGCATCCCATTCGCCTTCCTGACCACCTGCTGCACCTGCAAGCTGGGTTTTTGTGACTCATGCACAAGGACCCCGAGGTCCCTCTGCACCGTCGCCTGCTGCAGTTTTTCTCCACGTAAATAATAATCCTTCCTACCATTATTCCTACCAAAGTGGACCACCTCGCACTTGCCAACATCAAATTCCATTTGCCATTTCCTGGCCCATTCGCCCAGCCTATCTAAATCCTTCTGTAGACTCTCACCACCCTCCGCACAATTTGCCTTTCCACCAATTTTGGTGTCATCAGCAAATTTCGACACCCTATACTCGGTTCCCTCCTCCAGATCATCTCCAATCTATCTTCACAACTAAAGCTCATCATCCTTGAATCATTCTCTTAATTATTTTCTGCATGCTCTCTAATGCCTTCAATGCAGCTTCCAATGACAACAGCTTTTCAGAGGACCTCACCCTCTCACAGGGAGCACAATCACAGAATTTATGCAGATCAGTTATGAACTCAGACACTCGCACTTTGGGGATTGGTTAGAAAGATACTTGGGCTATAACACTGCAATATGTACTTTATAAGTGAGCAAGAGTAGATGGTGGAATTAGGGATAGCAATATAAGATCCATATTGATGGTCACAGGACAGTTCAAGCTCTGCTCAATGGGAGGTAGTTTTTTTTAAGTTTATTATTAGTCACAAGTCGGCTTACATTAACACTGCAATGACATTACTATGAAAATCCCCTAGTTACCACACTCTGGCACTTGTTCGGGTACACAGAGGGAGAATTTTGCATGGCCAATCCACTTAACCAGCATGTCTTTTGGACTGTGGGAGGAAACCAGAGCACCCAGAGGAAACCCATGTAGACACAGAGAGTACATGCAGACTCTGCACAAACAGTGATCCAAGCAACAAATCGAACCCGGTTGCCTAGTGCCATGTAGTAGTAATGCTAACTACTGTGCCACCGTGCTGTCCCAGTGCTACCGTGCCACCTCAGTGCCATTGTGCAACAACGGGTAGATGTTGTATCCTGGGAACTGTTGATGAAGGGAAAGCTTCGCAAGTGGTGGCAGAGAAGGAGCAATGTACTGGCAGCTGTTCCAAGTGCACTATGTAGATTTCAGAGAGATGAGTTTCAGATCATATATTCATGCCATCACTAAGACCACCTATTTCCACTTCTATAGCATCACCAGATTTCACCCCTGTCTTGGATCATCTGCTGCTGAAACTGCTATCTATGCCTCTATTATCTCTATCCTTGAGTATTCCAATGCGCTCCAGGCTGGTCTGCCACTGTCTACCTCCCATTAGCTTCCATAATCCAAAACCTCCCAGAATCAGATCAGAGTGATTGCATTTCAGTCATTATGAAACAAAAGCTGAAATCCTCTTGTTTTGCTCACCATGGGAATTGTAGAGGGCCAGACAGAAAACTCGGTGGACCATTTAATGGTCCGTTGAGCTCGGCAGGAATTTCCACACAGCCATGAAGCCCACCATGGCAAATGGTGAAATTTGATTTCAATAAATATCTGGAAGTAAACGTCTAATGATGAGCACAAAACAATTGGCGATTATCATAAAAACCCACCCAGTTTATTAATCTCCTTTAGAAAAGGAAATCTGTTGCCTTTACCTCGTCTGACTCCAGACATAGAATTGTGTTGACTTTTAAATGTTGTCTGAAATGCTCAATTACTTGGTTCATGGGCAATTAGGAATGGGTAATAAATGCCAACCTAACCAATGATATTCACATTGCCTGAACAATTTTTTTAGAGATGCACGAGAGCGCCCAAATCTTTCTGTGCTGCAATTTTCTGCAGTCTTTCTCCATTTAAATGACACTTAGCTCCTTTATTCTTCCTACCAATGGGCATAACTTCACATTGTCCAACATCATATTCCATCTGCCATGTTTTTGCCCACTCACCCAACCGATCTATGTCATTGCGTTGTCCTCAACACTTGCATTCTTACCTATCTTTATATCATCTACAAACTTGGCAATAGTACATTCACTTCCCTAGTCCAAGTCATTAATATATATTGTAAATAATTCTGGCCCCAGCACGGATCCATGTGGCATTCCAGTAATTAAAGGTTGCCACTCTGAAAGTGATCTTTCCACGCCAGCAACTGTTTGTTTCCCTTTTTCTGCTGGAACAATGAACTGAACTGTCTTTGCAGATGATGGAGTCCACCCTCGTCATGGAAATGACCCTGCCCCATGATTTTGGACCGGGCTTGCATTGAGTGGGGCTTCACATGTGTTGACAGAATGGCACCCCAGAAATTTGAAGCTCTACCCTTGCAGCATTATGTCCCGACTGACATCAAATGCCATCTATCTAAAATACTTTGGTATAAATTTTCCAGTCCCGCCCACTGTGTGAATCACCACAGACAGAACAGATAATTTGATGGACCATTTAAAGGTCCATTGACCTTGGCAAAAGTTTTCGATCTTGAGGTGGGCATGATTGGAAAATCCCACTGTATGTCAGTTCTAACTGCTATGTTTAAAAGGTAAAGTTTAAAGATTGTAGGTGGAATTCTCCCAAGGCCCCGCCAATGTGTTTTATGGTGGGTATCGATCTTCCACTGGTTCCCGTCATGGCAGATTGGAAAACCCACCAGAGGTCAGCATCAACCTCATTTGCATCCCATTAATGGGATGCAGTTGAAGGCCCCACCCCCATGCCAGACTCTTTGTGATGCTAGTGTGAAAACATGCTGACATGAAACACATTCAGAACAACTTGGCCTGCAGATGTCAGGACTCATCTGAACAATGTCTCAGTTGCTTCCAGAGTTGAGGAAGGAGACCACCTACCACCCTGGAACCTGGAACACCACAGCAGTGGGTCAGGGGCCATCTGCAAGTGGACCTTCCAGATGTGATACTTGATTATGGTCCATCTTCCAGCTGCAGAATGCCCCTGGCGATCCATCTTCATTCTCAGGAAGTCCCCTTTCTTTCTCCAATAGCGCTGCCTGGGAGGGTGGTAGAGGCGGGTTGCCTCACATCCTTTAAGAATTATCTGGATGAGCACTTGGCATATCATAATATTTGGGGGCAAAGGCCAAGTGCTGGTATATGAGATTAGGTGGGAGTTCAGGTGTTTCTTGCATGTCAGTGCAACTCGATGGGCTGAATGGCCTCTCCTGCACTGTATAATTCTATGAATAGTTGTTCAGTGATGTTGAACACCTTTTCAATATGGCATCCTAATTCAAACGCAGACTATACAACATCCAGGCATGCCCCACCACTGCAAATGGCGTAAAATGCTTGGGTGGGTAATAAATGAGTTAATTCATTTATTAGTGTCAAATTAACACTGCAATGAAGTTACTGTGAAAATCCCGTAGTTGCCACACTCTGGCACCTGTTCGGGTACCCTGAGGGAGAATTTAGCATGGCCAATCCACCTAGTCAGCATGTCTTTGGATTGTGGGAATAAGCCAGAACACCCGGACGAAACCCATGCAGACACGGGGAGAGCATGCAGACTCCACACAGAGACCCAAGCTGGGAATTGCACCCGTGTCCCTGGTGCTGTGAGGCAGCAGTGCTAACCAATGTGGCATCGTGCTGCAATGAGGTGTGGGGGCCGTGATGGCTGCCACAGCAAGAAACTCAACCCGTTCTCATCCCCAACACAGTGCTTTGTCTCAAAATGGGAGAATTCCACCATGTGGAAAGTATCAAACTACAGTGCAAATCACAGAATATTTCAACTCTTTGAATACAGATTTGACTCTGTACCAGTAGTGTTCCCCATTTCAGCCGCTCAGTTTAATCCCACTCTCAGATTCACTCCTTATACTCTTTCATATCCCTCCTTTTCAGCTGTGTATTGGTGGAAGGAACTTTTCGGACATCAGGGGAAAGGTATCAATGTACACCTCTTGGTGAGTCAAACAATTCAGCTAACATGCTGACTTCTTTCTAACTCTTCAGTCTTACTGTTCCTTGAACTATCCACTCCCACTGAAAGACAAAAAAGGAAATTGAAGAAAGTAAGTAGAATTGAGAACCAAAACGAAAAACTAAAAACACAGATGGATGGAGAAATTATAAAAGGAGACTGTGATGACCAAACAATGTATTATATATTGACTCGCAGACCTGGTACCTCGTGGGGGAGGAGGACATCCGTTCCTGGTCGCCATGATGGTCACAGTAGCTCTGGACCATTTTGCCACTAGATCATTCCAAGGCTCGAGCGAGTACTTGTGTGGCATCTCCCAATCATTAGCCCACAAGAGCATCTGGGAGGTCAAGGATGTCCTGTATATCCGGGCATCCCACTACATCCATTTTGACCTGGGCCAGGCCTAACAATGTGCCTGGGCTGCAAGCTTTGCCGCTAGTCCACCAATATGGGTCTTCCTCAGGGACGGGATGCTATTAATGGCACGTATGTCACTTTGCAAGTCCCGTGGCATCAACTGTAAGGGGTTCCACTCCCTGAATGTCCAAATTATGTGTGAACACCTGCTCAACATCATGCACATGTGTGCACCCCATCTGGGAAGCATGCAAGACACCTTCATTTTGGGGGACTTGGATAGCCCCAGGGTCTCCGAGGACCAGCCCAGGCTGCTGGGATGGCTCATGTGGACAAGGGCTACCTGCTGAGGTCGTGGCTGATGATGCCAGTGTGGAGGCCTAAGACCAAGTCAGGACCCCGTTATAATGAGGCCCATCCTGCCACATCACTGAGAGGTGCATTGGCCTGTTTAAGATGTACTTTCACTGCCTGGGTCGCTTGGATAATGCTCTGCAGTACGGCCCCCAGAAGGTCTCCTGCAACATGGTGGTCTGCTGTACACTTCGTAGTCTGATGTCTGATGCTGAGGTGGATCAACATTCTGGAGGAGGAGGACCAGGCTGACTCATCTGAGGAAGGTATTGACAAGCAGGACTAGCTCAAAGAGGACTCGGAACGTGGGAGACCAATAGCAGCAAGGGTCCAGCAGTTCAGGAGGACCAGAGCAGCCTTCATTGCAACAAGATTCTCCAATTAGGTAGTGTGGTGTCTGGCAGCTCCAACCCCCACCCACCCCCTGCCAGAAAGCCTTCAAGCCCCCTTTCTAAAACCCTTGTCCACACTCCCTGACAGGGTGCATTCCCCCTTCCGCCTTCCGAGGGTCTCACTGACAGCACACCAAGGCGATTGGTCTGGATTGGCTGTGTCAGTGAGTGACTTGTCCAGGCAGGAGGGCGATGACGACACTGTGAGGGAAGCTGTGATGCTGCCTACGTCTGACCCCTGCCTGAATTCTGACTGCACACAGACATCCAGGCTCATGTCTAAGTGAGGGTCAGGGGCACCATCATTTGACTCAGTGTTCCAGGGGTGGTGGGGAAGAATGGCTAGGATTGAACGGGTGCTGAGGCTGCCATTCCAGGTTGTTGGTTTATGTGGGTCTCCATTGCCAGCACTGTTGGGATTGTTTGGGAGGTACTAGGAGATGATGAGTATGGACTGGTTAAGAAACTTCCTGTGGGAAACAGGTCAGAGACATAGAAGTTGTGGATTTGCAGTGGAATATTCTTTGATGCTGTTTATTTACAGTGACACTAGCCCTATACTTAACTTTGGTGTCTGCCTTTATCCATGCCCTCTTGGTGCCCATACATCTTAATCTTGCGTTGACTGGCGCTACAGCTACATGACCCCCCAGATCCACATCAGAAGTGGAGATCACCTATTGTGCTCCATGTCTCATGGCCTTTGATGCCCTTGGCGGGCATTCTCTGGAGGGCCAGGACCTGAGGAGCCTGGCCAACTTTTCAGGATCATGGATGCAGCTGTGCCACGCTGTTCAGCCCACTGCTCATGAGATGTACTGGTGTCAGGAATGGGGGATTCAGAAGGGTTGGAAACAGCTGTTGTCTCCTGGTGAGAGGGAACACAGGTGGCATATGTTGACACCCTATCTTGGCAGGCAAGGGTTATGACAAGAAGTACCACGGCCAATGCATCCCAGATCGCATTCTCTTCCCTGCTCCTGGGTTGTGTAAGCTCAAGGGGGGCGGGGGGAGTGGGGGGTGCGGTGTTGGGGCGTACAGGATAGCCTTCCTACATCTGCCTCCTTGAAGCTCTCTGTGCTGCCATCCGCCTGGCGTGATCAGCTGTAAGGGAGCGTTTAAATGCAGCTCCCCCTCTTAACAATGCACAGCTGTGAGTCAGTTTGGGCAAATCGCATGCCTGGGGACTCCATACTGGCCTGTTTCACGTGGGGGTTCATTCAGTGCACCACGTGTGGGATGATTGCAGTCCGATCTGTGCCGGGCAGGCTGGTGCAGATCGCTCTGGTTTCCTTGTCGTTATTTTAAGTGAAAATTCCGCTTGGTAACTCTGTTTCTCTCTTCACAGATGTTGCCAGACTGTTTTTCTTTCAGATTTGCAGCATTCGCAGTATTTTGTTTTTATATAAGAGAGTTTATATACTTATGTTCATCTGATATGTATTGTTGGGATGCTATAACAACCAGAAATGGTGTTAAATGGAATAGAATTGCCGAGTGCTGATTTTAGCTCTCCCCAATTTCAGTAAAAGCTCTAATATTGACTTTAAATGTGTTTTATGGTAAATAAGATTACTTTGTTATCTCAGACCTTTTACCTAATTAATCTTCACCAGAGTAGTCCTTTTAGTTTAAAATCTTGATAGACCTATCACATCATGTAGACTCACTACATACACTATTTTAAAATGTCCTACTGCTGACAATGTTCATCCTCGTGCTCATTCTGTACAAAATTGGTAATTCATATCAAATTATGACTGGGTTTTGATGTGAGTTTTGTCTTCACTTGGAACTGTCAAAAATCATTTCTTGTAGAACTCCTGCAGCGAGCACGAAGAAGACTCTTTAATGTTATCAAACAGAGCGGAGTACAAAGCCAGGTCTCAAAGGTGATAGGACAATTTGCTTATCTACTCCACCACCCAGCCTCTTTCAATCCTTTACTTCTCAGATAAAAATTATAAAGTAGCACAAGTTTAACTGGTTTGCCTGTAGATTTTTGAAACAATCCACAAGGACAGTTAACTCTTAAAGGTTGATTATGTTAAAATGACTTACCACAGTCGTAGCTGTCTGAGATTAATTAGTTGTTTCATAAGGGTCCGAGCACTCCACAGGCACTGGGTCTTCCCTGGCAAAGTAATTAATTCCACAACTGCAGTTTTCATCACCAAGAAGTCCATTGGTGCATCATTACAATTAGTATTCTTTAATTAAACTGAAAAAATGCCACTCTTGTCATATTTAGTGTTGTAATGCAGAATCCTACCCTGGTTCTCCGGGGAGTTAACATGCAGCTGCTAAAACATGATGGGCCATAATTTACTGCGGTAGTACATCTATTGGCATCTGCTTTTAGTTAGCCTTGCCCTTGCAGGTTTAGGTTTTTTTTAAAATCCTGTTGTCAGAAGTGCATGCTGATAATGTCACAAAATTGTAACCTGGGACCCGAGTCAATTGGGAATGCAACTGTGCCTTTCCTTAGCCAATCAAATAAGAGGATTGTGAAATTAACTGCCCAAGAACTGAGGAGGAAATGATAATCAGAGTGGACAAATTCAATGGAAATAGGTATAGGAAGACACAAATTGTGAAAAAAAAATTAAATGAGAGAGAAATGGAAATTTAGACAAAAAAAATCAAACTCAACATTTTTAAAGTCTTCAACAATTCTAAATTGAAGGAATGAGACTCACTGTCTATTTTCTAACTTGTTGCTCGATATTTGGTTCGAATATAGACTCTGAGTCTCACATCACATCTCGACAAGAGTTAACTTTCTGTGCCCAGCTTATTTCATATCTATTGTGTGGATACAGGAACTTTATGCCCATCCAATGCATTTCAGACAGACAGCAAATGCTATTCTTGTGAACCTAACCTCAGACAGCAACCTTCAGATGTCCATATTTAGCAACAGGTAAGATGTCTCACAACACCAGGTTAAAGTCCAGCAGGTTTATTTGCAGCACTAGCTTTGAGAGTCTCAGGCTCCTTCATCAGGTGAGTGAGGTTCTCACACACCTGATGAAGGAGCCTGAGACTCTGAAAGTTAGTGCTGTGAAATAAACCTATTGGACTTTAACCTGGCGTTGTGAGACTTCCTACTGTGCTTAACTGAGTCCAACGCCGGCATTGCCACATCATATTTAACCACACATTAGCACTTGCCCTTGCTGAAGTCACTGGAGCATTTGAACATGAATAATGAAGAGTGTCATTAGCTTCATTGGCCAACATTTTACCACCCTGCCCACAACGGAATCGGAGTGGGCAAGGAGCGGACAATAGAAATGTCTGTTGACCTGGGTCAGGATTTTATGGTTTTGGGACGAGTGAGGCCGTAAACTCCCACTCACTGTTTTGTTTTGGGAGTGGGTTATTACCTTACAAATCTGATCACATTTCTGGAAGAGGTGATTCCAATACTGGGCAGAATATCTATGGATGTTATTTAATTGGATTTCAGAAGGCATAAATAAAGTCCCTCAAAAATGCTGCTAGCTAAAGTTGGAGCTCATGGAATTAAGGGCAAATTATTGACCTGGTTAGGAAGCTTGCTGAGCAACAGTGAATAGAGATAATGAACAGATACACCAATTGGAAGGATGTGATCCATTGTATACTGCAAGGATTTGCTTTGGGGCCTCAATTATTCTCCAAGTGTAATATGACTGAAATCAAGATAGATACAAACCCAAGTTTGATGATGTTATCAGAGAGGTGACATCTAAATGGTGCAGATAGAAACAGAAATATTACAAAGAAATGATAATAAAATAAGTGAATATGCAGAACTGTGGCCAACGTCTTTCAATGTAGTCAACTGTGAGATCATCTATTTTGGACATAAAAAAGGATAGAAAAGGCTACTTTCTGAATGGTGAAAGAAAATAACAGTAGAGCTCTAATGAGACCTCATGACTCATACACAGATCATTAAAATCTTATGAACAGGTATAATAAATAATCTAAAAGTTAAAGAAATACAAGCTTTTACATCTAGAAGTCTAGAATATAAGAAGATGGATTTATGCTTTGGCTATACAAAGCCCTGTCTGCATGTGTTGAAAAAAGCTTTAAAAAGTAATTCATTCATACATTGAAAAAAAAAACTACATGGCAATAAAAGTGTCAATCAACCAGATATTTTAAAGTATTGTTAATAAAAATGACAAACCCTTTAAGCCACTTACTGTTGTATAAATAAAAATTCTGAAATTGATAGCAAAGTTCAGGGAGCATGAGCTGGCAATCAAGCACAGTTTAATCTGGGGTTCAGCAGCTTCAAGAAGCTTTGTGGATGACAGCCAAACCTTATTAGATATGCTAGGTAAAAGCCCAGACAGCCATTATGCTTGTTATCAGGAGACACTGGATAGATGGGAACTTTTTCTGTGGAGCATAGAAGGCTGAGGAGTGATCTGATAGGGGTCTATAAAATAATGAGAAGCATAGATCAGTTGGATAGTCAACATCTTTTCCCAAAGTTAGGGAAGCTTAAAACTAGAGGGCATAGGTTTAAGATGAGAGGGAAGAGATACAAAAGGGTCCAGAGGGGCAATTTTTTTACACAGAGAGTGGTGATTGTCTAGAACAAGCTGCCAGAGGTATTAATAGAAGAGGGTACAATTTTGTCTTTTAAAAAGTATTTAGACAGTTACATGGGTGAAATGGGTATAGAGGGATATGGGCCAAATGTGGGCAACTGGGATTAGTTTATGGGATTTTAAAAAAAGGGCAGCGTGGACAAATTGGGCCAAAGGGCCTGTTTCCATATTGTAAATCTCTATGACTCTATGATTCTACATCCCAGAGAAAACGTTGCTTGATTGCTAGCTCTGCCTCCATAAACTATGCCGTCAATTTCACAATGTTCGTTCAGGTGTTTGTAGTTTTTGTTTTGATATTTTGAAGTATCTAGTGATCTGATAATTCTATTGTCTTCTAATTATTTTTTTCAACACAATAGAAAATTATGAATAAGTGACTTTTCTCCAGAATTGTTATTGTGTAGAAAGAGGCCATTTAGCCCATCTTGAATGCACCAGATCTCCAATTGGACATTATGATTTAATGCCATAGGCCTACATTTTCACTGTACCCTTGCACATTGCTTCTATTCAAATAATCATCAAACACCTGTTTAGTACCTTGCTTGTATCTGCCTCCATCACACTCGCAGGCAGTGCATTCCAGAACTGAACCACCCACTGTGCGTAAAAGCTTTTTTTCACATCAAATTTGCTTCTTTTGCAAATCACTTTAAATCAATGCCCTCTAGTGGTCATGTGACCCATGACCTCCAAGATTGTTACAGAAATATTACTATTTTTCATGAGCATGGATAAAAACTCAAAATATGGAAGCCAAATTTAATCCTAGCCAGACTCTGCAATTTGCAAGCTGCAGAGCTGGAACAGACAGTATTCATGAAGCCAGGATTTGGACAATCAACTTTTCACTGAAACCAGACAGACTGGAAGTACCTGGCCAAGTTCTAATGGCCACACTGTTTCAGAATGAACCATTGTTTAAACCTGTAGTGCACCTGCTTTGTTAGAAAAGTCCTGTGACGGGATTGACAGAATTTAATTAAAATACAATAGTAGAGTCTGATAAATATTGCTTTTCCTTGATGAAGTGTTTAATAAAGTCGTGCTGAACCTTCACCTGCCTCTTGTCCCCTTTGTCTATGTCATCGTGTTACAAAAAAGGGTTGTGGAAACTGGTCAAGGTTAGTCAGGGTACATTTTCCCACCTTTCACTTTACAAGACTCTTGTTCTCTTTCCTTTTATGAGCTGGAACAGTTAATCCTTATCTATGCTGTCCAGCCCCTCATGATTATAAACGTCCCTATCAAATCTCCTTTTAGGCTTCTTCTTGCCAAAAAGAATCCTAACCTCTCCAATCTACCCTCGTAACTGAAGTTTCTCATCCCTGGAACCATTCGTGTAAATGTCTTCTGCACTGTCTCCAAGGCATTTAGTTTTTCCGTATAGTGTGGGATTCAGAACTGTATGTACACAGTACCCCAACTGAAGTCCAACTGGTCACTGTACAGGTTCAGCATAACCTCTTTGCTCTTGTAATCTTTGCCACTTTTAATAAAACCAAGGGTACGATGTGCTTTATTAACTCCTCTCTCCACCTATAACACCACCTTTAAAGACCTATGCGCGTATATACCCAGGTCCCTCTGCTCCTGCATTCCCTCAATTATTGTACCCCTTATTTTAAATTGTCTGTCGATCTCACTCCTGTCAAAATGCATCATCTCACACTTCTCCGCATTGATCTTAATCGCTGCCCTATCTGGCCATTCATCAACTTGTCTATGTCATTTTGAAATTCTACACTGTCCTCCTCACAGTTTATAATGATACTAAGTGCATATTGTCTGTCCCCTTCAAACCAAAATCTAGATCATTCATTTATATTAGGAAAAGCAAGGGTCCGAGTACTGACCCCTGGGGTACTACACTACAAACCTTCCTCCAGCCTGAAAAAGATCCCTCGATCTATTTCCTGTTACTCAGCCAAATTTTCATCCACATTGTTATTGTCCCATTTATTCCATGAGCTATAACCTTTCTCCCAAACCTCTTGTGTGGCACTGTACTGAATGCCTTTTTGAAAGTCCATGTACACCATATCAACAGTATTACCCTCATTAATTCTTTCTTTTATCTCTTCAATGAACTTTGGAAATGGTTGAACATGATTTTCCTTTTAGAAATCCACGTTGGCCCTTCCTAATCAAACCACATTTTTCCATATGACTATTAATTCAATCCTGAATAATTGTTTCTAGAAGCTACCTCATGACTGAATGTAAATTGATTGCTCTATATTTGCTAGGCTTATCATTACAGCCTTTTCTGAACAAGGCGGAAATGTCCGTAATTCTCCAATCTCCAGGAGATTGGAGAATCTAGAGAAGGCTGGAAGATTTTGACCCGTGTCCCTCCAATTTCCATTCTCACTACCTTCAATATCCTTGGATGCATCTCATCTGGACCATCTGCCCTGTCAATTTTAAATACTGACAGTCTATCCAACACTTCTCCCTTATCAATTTAGAAACATCCTTGTGACAGATTTTCCTCCTCTGCAAGGCTTAGGCAGTATTAACCTCCTTGATAAGGAAGAGAAAAAACTTTTTTTTTATACACACCCTATTATCACTATAGGTTTATTAGTTTTGAATGGTGTTTTGTGGATTAATAGGCATGGAAATGCCACAGATTAGTTGAGGGCAAGAGGGGCCATGTGAGGGTGGGTGAAAGGACAGAGCTTGGTATAGGGGACATAAAGGAACAGAGGAGGAGGGTGGAAGGGCAGAGTTGACATAATGGTGCAAAAAGAGGATCTTTTAAACTTATCTTTCACAAATTCCCCTTATGCAGACTATGGTTCACAACTCATTGAAAACCTGACACAACTCCATGAAAATTGTGGAGGAGTAGGAGACGCCTATTTCCACAATGGGGCCAGCCAGATTGGGAGTGCTGGTATGTGCCTTTTACAGGAACCAATCTAAGCCGTTTAAGGGCACTCCTGAAAATAAAACAACCCAGTAACAGGGTCAGGAATCCCAGAATTGGGACCCACCCACCATTTTTAAAGGGTACCTGAACAATTCTAGTCAATTAAATTCAGACCAATATATTGACATTGCAGGGAATACAGTGTAAATTCACCAGAATAATAGCTGACTCCAAAGGTGAAATTATGTGGAGAGATTAAACAATGGCTTACATTCTCTGGAATTTGGAAGGCTAAGGATTGATTCGATCAAAATTTTCAAAATAGTAAGGAGAACTTAGAAGGTAAGTAAAGAGAAACCCTTTCTCTAGTTGGAGAGTCATGGAGTTGGGGACATTATCTAAAAATCAGAATCAGACCTCTCAGAAGTGAAATTAGGAAATGCTTCAACACACAAAAATGGTAAAAGTTAGGAATAAGATTGAGGCGAGATCAATTATTCATTTTGTCTGAAATTAATAAATTTTTTGTTAGCCATATGTAGTAAGGGAGCTCAGTAACAGATCAGCCATGATCTTACTAAATGGCACAACAGGCTGGAAAAGATAAATGAAATGTTCCTTTGATAATATTTGAAACTTAAACATTTTCACCATTCAAATTCCCAGCAATGAGGGTGATGCCACATAAGAAACATGACAAGCTCTTCATCCTGGCCATTCATCTTGACAATAAAGGAAGAAATAATGGTCTTTCTGGCTTTAGTCCTACAGGTCCACAAGAAAATAATAAACCTGGCTAGTCACTTTCTAATCATTGTAGTCACTTGACTTTCAAAACCACAGTAATTATTGATATAATTTATTGTCATTTGGATGTTCAATGCAAAGAGAGAAGAAACCTTTCCACTTACGTTCACACAAATTAAAACTCCATTATATAAAATGGATTCATTTTTGATTTTTAATTAATCAGATAAAGGAACGAATTATAATCATGCAAAGGTTTATTTTCACCTGTTATCAGATGTAGCAGAGACTTGCTTTTTGCATTTGAAACATTGCAATTTGGTAAAAGTGCATGCTGAAGGTTGACCTGTAACCTTATTACATGATTAGATTGCAAGCTGTGCTCTGCACCAACATTAGCACTTAGGCTTCCATTAAGGGATACATTGCAAAAGACAACATGGTTGTTTTTTGATAAGGGAGGTCATCAGCTTGAGGGGTGGGGTTAAGAATAATTTTCTACACTGCTCAAATGTGCCTCCTGGTGGAAACATCAATGAATAGCACAGAGACGAATTCTGGAGATGGGCAATTTTATTTTCCTGACTGATAATGGTAGCGTGGACGTAGGCTGGCATAAGAAAAAATAAGCTTTAAATTAAAATATGTGCTCTCCTCACTTATTCAGCTACTTTTTTCTATTTCATTATTACAAAATCATTAAAACTGATTGGAAATTTGAGGCTATTTTCACTCAGATTTGGATTCTATTGGTCTGTCTTATATAACAATGAGATATAGTTTTCAGTGTGCAATGCTTCAGATCGGTTCATTAAATCCATTATACTCAATGACCTCTATGTACTCAAGTGTTGTTACATACTGAATGGGTTATTGCATCAAAATAAATATTTAACAAACACTTGATAGAAACATAATTCAAGACAAAACAATTAAAAATTAATAGAAATAATGTCATTCGTCCCTGTACCTTTTCTTTTGATCTTCCATTATTTAGCATGTCTATTATGCACATTTATAAATAACATGAGGTGAAGTGTGTCTCCGTGTTACGGCTGATGTATGGGCTGAGTATTTTTTTTGACTTGTTAAGGGCTGGCTAAGCATTAATTAAAGAGGAATTTACGTTTTCCCTTTTTGTTTATATTATGCTAATTGCAGTATTAAAGCAGTGGCAGACAGCACCTTTCAAATAAACATGGAAGGGAGGATTCAGCTCCTTAAAGTCCACACAGCAACATAGGTGCATTAACAGTCTTGTGTTTTTGGACAAGTTGGAAGAGGAAAAGAAGAACAAAGACAAGCAAGGGGAAGAACTAAAAGGCCTCAGACAATAACTAGAGAGCCGACAGGATCTATTACCCCCCTCAGACAGCATGTACACTAACTTCACTGAGCAGCCTACACCTCAACAAGGAATCCACACATTCATTCCACCATCTGCTGGAACTATTCCTGTTAATAGGGAAACAACACTTGGACTGCTCCTTCAGTCAACAAAAAAGATCATAACAATCTTTTGAAAATGTAACTACTTTTCAATTAATTCCTGCATTACCCACCTCATAATAGGTCTGCTGAGGAATACATTAGAATCAATGCTGGCAAGAAGATTGCTGGAAGAGGCCAAAAGGACTTTATTACTAAAACTTTGGCATTCCTCGGAATTAATAAGTCTCTGGACCCATGCGTTGGTCAAAAGATTTTGAAAAAATCTCATGATTTCAATCAAAAATAACAAATTTTAAAATAATTTACAAACATGGGGGATGGCTTTCAGAGCTCCCAACCCCCTGCGCCCCCCCCCCCCACCCTGCCCCCCCACCCCCACCCCATCCCATCGCTTTCCGATGTTGGCAATCAGACATTGATTGCCTTTGAGCAGGAGAACCACCCCTTTCGCCTCTTTCACAGGAGGGAACAAGATAGTTGCAGAGGTTTAGCTGATGTGTGGCTGGACAGAATTAACCTGAAGTTAATTCTGCCAGAGATGGGAAGACGGTGTGGTTCTAGTATGCCACCATCCTACTTAATTACACGTCATCCCCAACTCCAAACCTGCTGTGAGTGAGAGCAGAACATTTTGTTCACTGTTACTGGGAAGTTTCCATGTATATGGATTATCAATATGGCTCATAGCGCTGTTAAACAACCTCTGTTGCTGCCTGCAGCAAAACAGACATTTAAAAGGCAGCCCTTGTGCACCCATCCAGAAAAAAAAGCTGTTTCCAATGTTTG
Source organism: Carcharhinus amblyrhynchos (assembly GCF_965287045.1). Taxonomy (NCBI): domain Eukaryota; kingdom Metazoa; phylum Chordata; class Chondrichthyes; order Carcharhiniformes; family Carcharhinidae; genus Carcharhinus; species Carcharhinus amblyrhynchos. The sequence goes on along the minus strand of NC_137324.1, from coordinate 92,008,816 downwards.
AATCACACTAGGAAGAAATAGTCTACAAAACGTGCTGGAAAAGGTTGACAGAATGGTCGTGAACTGATGCATGTTTAACAACATGGTGAGCTGCAATAAACTGCAGAGCAGCAAAAGGGAGGAATGGGCTAAGTAAGTTGCCAACGTAACAAAAGGTTTTCAGCCTTTTCTGGAAGAAGAATATGTTCATCAGAGTTTTTTGAAGAGGTGACAAAGATAATTGATGAGGGAAGGGATGTGTATTTAGCTTATATGGACTTAGGTAAGGCATTTGATAAGGTTTCACATGGCAGATTGGAACGAAAAAGTAAAATCCTATGGGATTCAGGATGGGCTGGCTAGATGGATCCAAAACTGGCTTGGTTATCTTTATGCACAGGCTTGAACAAGACTTCTTCACCGCACAGGACATTCAACAAATGCTATACACTAGATACATCAATGACATTTTCTTCCTTTAGACTTATGGTGAACAATCACTGAAACAACTATATGATGACATCAACAAGTTCCATTCCACCATCAGACTCACCATGGACTATTCTCCGGAATCGGTTGCATTCCTGGACACGCGCATCTCCATTAAAAACGGTCACCTCAGCACCTCACTGTACCGCAAGTCCATGGATAACCTCATGATGCTCTACTTCTCCAGTTTCCACCCTAAACATGTTAAAGAAGCCATCCCCTATGGACAAGCCCTCCATATACACAGGATCTGCTGAGATGAGGAGGATCACAACAGACACCTCCGGACGCTTGACAATCACAAGGCAAGAGTGTTCTCTTCCTGTTGGCGAACACTTCAGTGGTCACGGGCATTCAGCCTCTGATCTTTGGATAAGCTTTCTCCAAGGCAGCCTTCACGGCACACGACGACGCAGAGTCGCTGAGCAGAGACTGATAGCTGGGTTCCGCATACATGAGGATGGCCTCAACCAGGATCTTGAGTTCATGTCGCACTATTTGTAATCCCCATGACTTGCCTGGGCTTCAATATCTCACTTACTGTCCTGTCTGGAGACATTAGACCTCTCTTTAACCAATGCTTAATACTATCTCCACTCACATTGTCTGCACCTCGAAGACTTTATTAGCTGTAAAGACTCACATTCTACTCAGTATACTGTAAACTGAGTATGGTGTCTTTATACGCCCTGTTTGTGATCAGAACTCCCCACTCACCTGACGAAGGGGCAGAGCCCCGAAAGCTAGTGGTGTTTCCTACCCAATAAACTTGTTGGAATTTAACCTGGTGTTGTGAGACTTCTTACTTGGTTATAGGAGACAGAGCGTAGCGATGGAAGGCTGTTTTTCAGAATGGTGATCGGTAGCTCGTGGTGTTCCGTGAGGATTAGTGCTGGGACCTCTGTTCTTTGTAGTGTGTAGAAATTATCTGGAGGAAAATATGGGTGGTCTGATTATTACGTTTGCAGACCACACAAAGATTGATGGAGTTGCTGATAGTGCCGGGAATTGTCAGAGGATATTACAGGATACAGATAGATTGGAGACTTAGTGCAGAAATGGCAGATGGAGTTTAATCCGGACAAATGCAAGATGAAGCATTTTGGAGAATCGATTTTAGGTAAATGGCAGAACCTTTAGGGACATTAAGATACAGGGGGATCTAGGTGTGCAGATCCACAGTTCCCTGTGTAAGTAAGATCTGATATAGCAAAAGGTTTGCAGTCATTGCTGGAAGAAGAATATGTTCATCAGACAGATGAGTTACCAATTTGATTGAGTTTTTCAAAGAGGTGACAAAGATAATTGATGAAGGAAGGGACCTGGATGTAGCTTATGTGATTAAGAAGGCATACAAAGAACAAAGAACAACACAGCATGGGAAACAGGCCCTTCGGCCCAACGAGCCCACGCCACTATCTTAACAATGTGTTTTTCCTCCTCCACCCTTGACCCATGTCTATGCTTATGGTACTCCTACTGGAAACCAGATTAAGGGGAGAATAATTTAGGGACAATTTGTTACACCAATCAGCCTAAGAGCACATCTTTGGGGTGTGGGAAGAAACCAGAGCACCCGAAGGAAACGCACGCAACCACAGGGAGAACGCGCAAACTCCCACAGACACTGGCCCAAATCCATGTATCTGCACAGCAAACAGTGATAGTCAGTGAGCTATCGTGGTGCCCATCTGCTGGTCCAGTTTTAAGTGTACACAAACGACGCGAAGTACTAGGCTACTCTCGAAACATCCAAGAGCAGCCCACGCATGACCCACCATGTGTATGCCCCTTGTTAGACATATGGCATACTTGTCTTCATCAGCTGGGGCATTGAGTACAAGAGTTAGGAAATCATGTTACAACTGTGTAAAACCTTGGTTAGGCTGCATTTGGAGTATTGTGTGCAGTTCTGGTCACCACATTACCAGAAGGACATGGAAGTTTAGGAAAGAGTGCAAAGAAGTTTCACCAGATGTTGCCTGGTCTCAAGGGTGTTGGCTGTGAGGAGAGGTTGAATAAACTGTGATTGTCTTCACTGGAAAGATGGAGGCTGAGTGGAGGCCTTTAGAGAAATTATGAGAGGCATAGACAGGATGGATAGTCAGAGATTTTTTTTTCCGATAATGGAAGTGTCAATTACAAGGAGGCATAGGTTCAAGGTGAGAGGATGAAAGTTTCAGGAAATTTGTAGGGGAAGTTTTTCATGCAGTGAGTGGTGTGTGCCTGGAATGTGTTGCCAGAGGAGATGATTAGAGCAGGCCCATCAGCAACATTTGAAAGGCATTTGGATGGGTACGTGAATAGGGAGGGAATAGAGAGATACAGACTGATAAGGGCAGAATGTTTTTTCTTCAGTTTAGTTAAGGCATCATGATTGGCGTAGGATCGAAGGGTCAAAGGACCTGTTCCTCTCCTATACTTTTCTTTGTTCTTTGCTTTGTTTATTTGCTCTTTCTGACAGGCTTGTCTTTACAGTTCAACCACTAATTTCCAAAGTAAATGGTGATTGTAACATATTTGATAATATAATTAATTCTTTTCTTAGGTAAATTAATGAATTGCAATGTAAGTTCAAGCATCTTTTCATTTGTTCGTGAACCAATGCAATTGGAGTTTACAATATTTAGTTCCAGCTATAGAGAATAGGGCAGAATCATCTTGTAAAGACGCTGTAGAATTAATTGTCAGTTTGTTGTCTACCTCAACTTGTAGCAGTTTTAGGTAGTTCTGTTTTTATACCAGAAATACGCTGTGCTGTTCCATCTGTGGCCTTGTTTGATCTTGTCATTTGTCTAGAGGCAAACTGCAAGCAAGTAATTGGTAGTAAACTTAAGAACAACCACATTTTCTAAACTTCAAATACATGCCCTTGCTGCCGGCAGGGTTCTCATTTTATCTACTGCTCTATTGGTGTATGGGCATTACTTGAGCACTCGGAGTCCTTTATTCTTAACTCTCAAGAGTTCACCTCCAAATTCATTTAAATCAATTATTACCTTGTAATGGAACATGAACTTCCACAACGCAATGGCGCAGTGTTGCTGAAAAAAATGAGACTTTCTTCTCCTGGGTTTGGACATGTCAATAACAAGTGACTGTAAAATGCTCAGCATGTTCAGTGCAAACTTTGAAATACTTTTCATTTATACATAGTGCCTTTCATTTTCTTGTGATACCCTACAATAGCCAATGAACTAATTTTGAACTGTAATCATAAATGTGAAGGCAAATGTAGCAGGTACTTGTGAAAGGAAAGTCTCATAAAGAATAGACATGAATAACTAGCTCTGATAGTAAAGGGATTAACTATGGCCAGAATAAAACAGCTGTCATGAAGGGGTAAAAAGAGGAGAGAGGAATGAGGAGCCAGATTTTTGCACACCATTTAAGGCAGGTATCGAATGGGGTGGGGGTTGCTTTCAGGGGTTGCCCCCTTGCTGATCACTGGGGGCCCTTAGGTCAATGCCCCCTTTCCTGGCTACCCAGTTCCTTCCATATTTCTAGGATCAAGAGAAATCAAATGCACCCCCTATCACCAATCAATCAAAAATGATTGGCATCTCAATGTTTGGGATTTACTCCCCAACGAGGGGAGAAGTCTCAAGTGGTCCTTGTTAGTCTATCCTGCAGAACTTTATTGCTGTGGGGCGGCATGAAGCATGCCAGCTCCCTGCCAACGTGGTGTACCACCCACTCCCTGCATGATTCAGCCCACTAACTGAACAGGCCATTGGCCACTAAAGAGAATGTTCAGATACCTCAAATGCTCTGGAGCTGGTGAGGCAGCATTACAGAGTATCCAAAAACATTGTAGTCTAATGCATAGCCCACAACTTTTTAAAGTTTTATTAGTGTTACTAGTAGGCTTACATTAACACTGCAATGAAGTTACTGTGAAAATCCCACACTCCGGCACCTGTTCGGGTACACTGATGGTGAATTTAGCATGGACATTGCAATTCACCAACATGTCTTTCGGACTTTTGGGAGGAAAACAGAAAACCTGGTGGAAACGCATGCAGACACAGGGAGAACATGCAAACTCCACACAGACAGTGACCCAAGCTGAAAATTGAACCCAAATTCCTGGCGCTGTGAGGCAGCAATGCTAACCATTGTGCCACCATGCCCCTCTGGAGAAAGATTTGTCACTGTGCCCAGAGAAGGCAGAGGAAGGGAGACTCTCCTCAGGTAAGGAGCAAGAGGATAAAGGCCAGGAGGGACTCCAGAGACCAGGGAGGTGATGTCACCAATGAGGCAATGAGGAGTCCATGCAGGATGCTATTGTGGTGAGGCACTTTGTGATAAAAGGGTGCTACACATGATGGGACACTTCCATGAGTGCAAAGGCAGCACAGTGACACAGTGGTTAGCACTGCTGTCTCACAATGCCAGGAACCTGGGTTCAATTTCTGGCTTGGGTCACTGTCTGTGTGGAGTTTGCACGTTCTCCCCATGTCGGCATTGGTTTCCTCCAGGTGCTCCAGTTTCCTCCCACAGTCCAAAAGATGTGTTGGCTAGGTACATTGGCCATACTAAATGCTCCCTCAGTGACCTGAACAGGTGCTGGACTGTGGCAACTGGGCAATTTTTACAGTAACTTCATTGCAGTGTTAAAGTAAGCCTAATTGTGACACTAATAAATAAACTTCAAAGGATTGACATGGAAGAGAGAGGAAGACATTTGAAACACCAACAGAAGGGCACTGGATGCCTCTTGGAAGTAAAACACATGAGGTTTGATGAAGGTCAACTGGATACAGTTTTCAGGTGGCAGGTGACATAAAAGACACTTTACTGCACAGCAAGTCTAGTATTCTGCAGATATTTTGTAAATTATTGTCCAAAGCGATAAATCTAGAACCCCAGTGGGATCACAAGATGAAATTTTGGGATTGCAAGGCCTGGTGTTGTAATGATAGCCTACAATGATGCAATTTATGCAATGGACCACTTTTATAAGACTACAACTCCTTGGCATGCTTAGTCGCAGGAGTTTGGCTAGTTATTGAGAGATCTGCTGGAGCCAGCCTTCATTTTGTTGCCTTGAATTTGATTCAATGCCTTTCACTATGCAACACCCTCAGGAGGGATAAAGAGAGAGGCAACTTCGAAGGGGAAACACCGAGGTTTGGGGATGGGACGGTGGCAGCAATTTAATGTTATAGGTACCTCCGAAATACATTGCAGCCTGAATGTTAACATTTTGTTTCTCTTCAGTGGCAAGGGGAAGGCATACATTTAATTTATTTGCACTTATAGATGGAGTAAGACAGCATGCATTCTCTGAGCCACAGCACTTTGTTAAATGTATCCACTCCATTGTTTAATTAGTATACAAACTTACTGTGCCACTGGAATTGAAATGATTTTAATGCTAACACTTTATACCAGCTTTCATGAACGGTGGAAAATTTGTGATTATGTACGCAGTATGACTGTAGCTCTGTAGTTGGATTTTGACAGGGGTCACTGCTTTAGTGATCGGACAAACATATCCAAGTTAGCAGAATTAGGAGGCACACAAGTGGTGTGGCAAAACATCATCTCATAGACCTGAACACTAGCATACCACATTTACTACGCTGTTTTCCCCCTGCTCCCACCCCACACCATCACCCCAACCCCATCCACCCACTTTCAATCTGGAGCTAAGTCAATTTAAAATGGTCTCTGTCAATTTATGTTGCTATGAGACATAATTGGCCATGATGGACTGGAAAATATTACTGAAAAGAAAGACAGTGGACCGGCAATAGCAAGCATTTAAAGAATGAATAGGTGAACTTCAAAAGTTGTTTACTCCTATTTGGAGCAAGAGTGGTAAGGGAATTGTGGCCAAACCATGGCTTACAAGGGAAATTAGAGATAGTATCAGGTTCAAGGAAGAAGCATAAAAATTGGCAAGAAAAAACAATAAGTCTGAGAATTGGGAGCACTTTAAAAGTCAGCAAAGAAGGACCAAGGGATTGATTAAGAAGAAAAAATAGAGTTTAAAAGTAAGCTGGCAGGGAACATAAAAACTGATTGTAAAGGTTTCTATAGGTATGCAAAGAGAAAAAGATTGACAAAAACGAATGTAGGCTCCTTACAGTCAGAAACGGGAGAATTCATAACGGGGAATGCAGAAATGGCAGAAGTGTTCAACTTAAGTTCATACTTTGCTTCAGTCTTCACAAAGGAAGACATGAATAATGTATCAGAATTCTGAGAGCAACGTGTTTTAGTTAAGAGGTGAAGGAAATCAGCATTAGTAGAGAAATAGTTTGGGGGAAATTGATGGGATTGAAGGTGAGTAAAACTCCAGGTGTTGATAATCTTGATCACAGAGTACTTAAGAAAGTGGCCCTGGAAATAGTAGATTAATTTGGTGGTTATTTTCTAAAATTCTTTGGACTTTGGACTGTTTCCTACTGATTGGAGGATTGAAAAATTTGCTTACAAAAGTAAGTTGACCATTACTGCGTTCCTCTTCCTTAGCCATCATGTTTCACAACAATCAAGCTTGCAAATTCAACAACTTGGCGTAATCCAATTGTGTCTTTTCACAACATAATAGCAAACTGTAGTCATTATTTGAAACTGAAAATTAAAAAGTTTCATCATCAATCCAGGCTTTTCAATCCATATTGTAAATTCCAATTACTGATTCTTGAAGGGAGATTCAGTGAGGCTGTGCCTTAAGGAGCGTCCCTGTATCTGCCCTCTTTCCTCCAGGCTGAACTGTGCACAGACATATCGGACTCGGAAACTTCTTCCTGCACATTTGTGCTGTGTTCTTTATTCAGTGCTTTTCACTCTATTTCCATATCTAAACCCACCAGATTTTGTGTTTCCAGATTGCCTTGTAAGATGATGGTGATGCACCCACAGACATGGGTGCCTCCTCCTCATGTCTAAGATGGGGCTCCTCTCCCTGGGGTGGGGCTGCATCTTTGGGGCCTGTGAGAGAAACATAAGACAGTCATGAGCTAAAGTCATGCAGAGTAACCCAATCCCATTGGCCTTCTTCCATAGCCATGCTTAAACTGAGCCTGCTGCCAGTCGATGCCTCCCAGGCTGAACACTTTAATAACTTGGAGACTCTGGTCAGATTATTGATTTTGGTGCCATTTACGACCCTTCTATTGGGCAGAGGATGAGAAGAACACATGTCAACCCCTAACCTCTTTCATCTCTGAATGCAAATACACTCATGACTCTCAAACTGCTCCCCTTGCTAAAAAAAAAAGAAAATCCCAGGCAAGACGTGCCATGAGTCAGTTGTGCATTTTGGGAAGTTAGGAAAGCTCATCCAACTCATATTTTGTGCATCCAACACAAAAATCCCGCCCAGGGAGCCTGTTGGATTTTTAATCTGGAAAATGTATACCTGAGCCCGGAGATGAAAGTTGAAATGCAGGCAGTCAGCTTTTGTAATTGGATGTTTCTGGGAAGAAAGAAAACCAGTAAGTCAGTCTATGAAACCTGATTCATTATTTTTTGATCAGTAAAATGAAACCTGACTGAAGTAAATAAGGCTTGCAGCTATCAATCCAAATGCTTATTTGCTGTCTGTAAAATTTGAATCTTAACTGAAGTGTTTGTCAACCCAGCTATTAAAAGAGTAAAGATTGAAGCTACGTGCGAAAGGCATGACATCCTGTTCTTACTGCACGAGGATCAAAATGTTATATCCTGGATTACATGATTGTATGATCATATATTGGACAATTTGATTATTCTCATAAATGTTGGATGCTTTGGAGTGAGTGGCTGACTGTACCAATTAGAGAATAGATAGGCCCAGGGGTTGCATTAGGCCCAATTTTTATGGTCATGTTTTATATGAACAGTCCTAAAAAAACAGACCAGGGGCACGTTTGTCTTGGCCACAGTTCCCTTAAGCTGCAATTGAGCCTTTGAGAATAAATCAGTATACATCCCAATCTTCTCTCCTTTGCTGTCAGCTTTAATCTGCACCGACCCATGTCAAACTATACTCAAATTATGCTAATCTATATGCATATTTATCTACGTTGACGAACATTTACCAGTCTTTAGCACATTTCCCCAATCTATCTGTTATGACTCAGGAATCCTGACTGGAAAGGAACATAGTTTATTACAGAATGCTAAGTAAAATCACTACCATGGTGTACGCACACTAGTCCCTTTCTGAGACTGCAGTTCAGCCAGGCTGAGGTGATGAGCTCCAACTGGGCAAGTCACTCACTGCCTGTTACTAAGGGAACTAATATACAATGAGCCCCACAGGCAGATCAGTCTGTGATTCCCCATGGACCTCGTGGGTTCATCACACTATCCAAACCCACTACATATCTATTTCTTCTTCTCAAATCTTAGAAAAATGGGTGACATTGTGATGTTATGGCAATGTCACTGGACTAGTAATCAAGAGGTCCAGGTTAGTGTTCTGGGGACATGGGTTCAAATCCCACCTTGGGAGCTGGTGGAATTTAAATTCAATTCATTCAAAAGTCTGGAATTGAATGCTAGTGCCAATGATAATGACCATGAAACTATCAACAATTGTCCAAAAATCTATTGGCTTACTAACTTACTTTCGTGAAAGAAATCTGCTATCTTTACCTGGTCTGGCCGACATGTAACTCCAAACAGGAGACAAATATGTTTGACTTTTGCCTAATATCAAGGAAAACTAAGGATGATTTAACAAATGCTGACCTTGCCAGTGATACCCAAATCGCATGAATAAAATAAAATGTTATTTGCAAATTCTGCGATTGTTAACAAAAAATAAACAGAACAGGACCAAACATGGAACGCTGCAACACTTCAAGTGCAACAGGATTCCATAAGGAAGCAACCAGATTTCAAGTCACCTTTTGTTATTAATCCTTTAGCCAATTTGAGATCAATTATTGCATTAAAAAAATTCAAATAGGTGGCATCGACAAGATCTCAATATCCATTGTTCTATTAGTGACAGCTACAAAAAAACAGGTCTAGTTTGTTAAACATGACCTAATTTTCTGAAGCCATGTTGAGTTTGCCCTTATCAAGGCAGCATGCTCTTGCTGATCACTGACAATGTTTTCTATTAATTTTCCCACCGCTGAGATTAAACTCACCAGCCTATGGTTATCCTGTTGTGATTTTAATCCTTTTTTTTAAATAGAGGGACCATATGCACCTTCAACACCTCATCAGTTCTCAGCAAACCATTTCAAATATTTACCAGGGCATTACCATCGGTCTCAGCCATTTCATTTGGTAAGCTAAAATAAATTAATTTTGTCTCTGGTGATTTTCTTAATTGAGTCCCTTTAGTTTAGCCTGAATCATTTCCCTTGTGATTTGTAAATGACTCATTTTGAGTTTTCACTTAATCCATAATAAAGAGGGCAGATCCAACCTGCTCACAATTAAAAAGCTGATAATATATCTGTTCAAGTCCACTATCATGCCCTTCTTGTCATCCACAAATCAATCCATGTGTAGTCACTTTCTATGTTTTAATTAAATCCATGGCCAGTATATTGCTTCTGCTAAAACTACATATGAAAGAATTCATAAAATCAAATTGTATTTGACAGAATGTCACAAAATAATACTGTCTTAAAGAGCCTTTTGTTTGTCTTTTTGTACCAGTACCTCATGAGGATTAGTACCAAAAGAAATTGAGCTGAAAAGGGAAAACGTTGATACAATTCAACAAAACATGTCATTATTCTCACTATCTAGGTCACCAGGTCACCAAATTGCAACTTGCACAGCTTGAAAGGCATTCTCAAAACCACTGGTTGAAAATTACCTACCTGAATATTACATTAATGCACCACTTATGTCAGAATGCAATCATTTGGTCAAAAAAAAGACATAAATTTACAACATTTTCCAAATCAGCAGGACGATGAAAACAATAACTTCAGAGCAAACCAGAATACAATATGTATTAATGTGAAGCCAGAGTGTTAATAAAATGTATGCACAACTATGGAATTTAGAAATTATCAGGTGAAGCTCTTTCAATGAAAGCAAAAGTGCATACCATCCTAAAAGGACACTTGAAATTGTTTTTAATGCAACAATCATCTTTAAACATATGTCAACGTAAAGTAGTTCCATTCATAGATTGCAGTCATATTTTCAAATTCATGTATGAAAATTCTCATTGAATATGAGGGAATTACATACATAACATTTTAACATATCAACCATTATAAATATTGATAGGATTGCACTGGAAGGATCATTTCTACCAACAAAAGCTGTTCCAGAGAACAAAAAGTTTCAGATGTGGATTATCTGTTAGAACACAACTTGTGATAAAGGATCCACAATTTCCTGCACAGCTATTAGCACAAATGTTCCTTGGCCTTTTAACTTTGTTAATGGAAGAGATGGATATATATATGATTGTCTCCTGATCCATGATGCATGTCCACACATTGGCTGGAATGGTCAACTAGAGCAGGGTATATTTGAATGGGCTGTCAATTATACACCCTCCCCAATTTCTCCGTGCAAGGTTGAATTTTCCTGGGCTTGATGTCATTTATGAATTTTCTCCTCGTGCAGTAAGTGAAGAGCCAAGTCCATGGCAAATTGATGGACTTAACTTGCTCTTGCTACCATAAAATCATAAAACCCCTACAGTTCAGAAGGAGGTCATTCGGCCCAACAAGTCTGCACCAACCACAATCCCACCCTGATATGTGGGGTTACTATTCCCGTAACCCCACATATTTACCCTGCTAATCCCCTGACACTAGAGACAATTTAGCATGGCCAATCAACCTAACCCGCACATCTTTGGACTGTGTGAGGAAACCAGAGCACCCGGAGGAAACCCATGCAGACATGAGGAGAATGTACAAACTTCACATAGACAGTGACCCGAGGCCAGAATTGAACCTGGATCTGTGAGGCAGCAGTGCAAACAACTGTACCACCATGCCACCCTTACCATATCAAGATATTCATCAGCTTCAGCATTTGCAAACATAGAAATGTGTTAAAAATCCAGCTCTATATACATGGAGTTTTCAGCCAACAAAGTGGAGGAGTGCATGTAGAGAAATGTCCCTCTGGAGATTTGTCTTGCTACGAAAAATCACAAAAATCCTACAAAGTCATGTTATAGCAGTTTGGCAAAAAAGAACCTATCTAGAGGATCATAGTTTTCGAATAATAACTTGCAGAGGTTCAAAAAAGTTCACAGTTTTCAGAAGACTACCAGAAACATGTTAAGAATTATAACACTTTTTGATTTCCTCTTGTTAAAAAAGCAATTTCTGCCACCAAAATCTAGGCACCACAGATAGAGGAAGAAAGTGAGATCACTACTAAATCACAAACTGTAGAAACTAGATATGAAACTGCTAGAGTAATAATGGCAAACATTGAAAAGCTGCTAAGAATTTTAGAAACCTTCAAGAGCATTTTCAGAAATCTTGGGGGTGGCTGTCTGACCTCACCACGGCTAGAATGGATCACACCGATCACAAAGAATAGTGTGTGGGCCTAAAAATTAGTTTTGTACCTGGCACCAAACAGTTTGCGATTGTCTCGGCCCCTTTCTACTGGTATAAGCTTGATCGCGCCCAAAAAGGGCACAAGCCGATTTGCATGAAATTGACTGGATCTCAATCTCATTAGCAACTTAGGCACGCAATCATCCCCCCTCCCAGAATGCTCTAACCTCTCCAGCAGAATGTCACATGAGAGCGAATCATTGCTGGTTTCCACTCGCATAGATGTGGTGCAATGGTCACGTTGGGCAGCCTCAGAGGCAATGGAAGCCCTGGTAACTGGGGCATGGCCAGGTGGTGCCCATCCAGCAGTGCCCATCTGGCATCACAGCAGTACCACCGGGACAGCAACAAGGTTGATTTGAAAAGAATGGTTTGATCGAGCAGACGCAGCACGGATTCGTTAAGGGGAAGTCGTGTTTGACGAATTTATTGGATCTCTATGAGGATGTGGCTAGTGTGGTAGACATAGGGGAACCAGTGGATGTGGTGTTTTTAGATTTCCAAAAAGCGTTTGATAAGGTTTCATAAAAGGTTGCTACAGAAGGTTAGGGTGCATGAAGTTAGGGGTTATGTGTTAGTGTGGATAGAGGATTGGCTGTCTAATAGGAAGCAGAGAGTTGGCATCAATGGGTGCTATTCTGGTTGGTGGTTGATGACTAGTGGAGTGCTGCAAGGATCGGTGCTGGGGCCTCAACTATTTACCATTTATATAGATGATCTGGAGGAGGGGGCTGAGTGTAGGGTGACGAAATTTGCTGATGACACGAAGATGAGTGGAAAAGCAAATTGTGCAGAGGGTGTGGAAAGTCTGCAGAGAGATCTGGATAGGCTGAGCGAGTGGGCGAGGACCTGGCAGATGGAGTATAATGTTAGCAAGTGTGAGGTTACCCACTTTGGCAGAAATAATAGTAGGACGGATTATTATTTAAAAGGCAAAAAGCTGCAGCATGCTACGGTGCAGAGGGACCTAGGGGTCCTTGTGCGCGAGTCGCAAAAACCCAGTCTGCAGGTGCAGCAGGTGATCAAGAAGGTGAATGGAATGTTGACCTTTATAGCGAGGGGGATAGAATATAAAAGCAGGGAGGTCTTGCTGCAACTGTACAGGGTACTGGTGAGGCCGCAGCTGGAGTACTGTGTGCAGTTTTGGTCGCCGCGCTTGAAGAAGGATATATTGGCCTTAGAGGGAGTGCAGAGGAGGTTCACTAGGCTGATACTGGAGATGAGGGGGTTGGACTATGAAGGGAGACTAAATAGACTGGGTCTGTACTCATTGGAGTTTAGAAGGATGAAGGGGGATCTTATAGAGACGTATAAGATAATGAAGGGGATGGATAAGGTAGAGGTAGAGAGATTCTTCCTGCTTAGAAAGGATAGCAGGACTAGAGGACACAGCCTCAAGATAAGGGGGGGGGGGTGCAGTTTAGATCAGAGTTGAGGAGGAACTTCTTCACTCAAAGGCTGTTGAATCTCTGGAATTCTCTGCCCGTTGAAATGGTGGGGTCTATGACGGGGGGCCTTTCAGGAGAGCCCTGATGCCAGTAACCCATATCAGTGATGGAACATGCTGTTGATGGGAAAGGGGTTCTGCTGTCCATGGGAGGAGAGAGGGGGTCTACCAGTGCACTATGAGATTGGAGTGCTCTTGAGAAATCATGCCCGAGCACTGGGAGGATTGTGGTGCGGAACACACCTGAGAGACTGGCATGGGTCTGTCCTGTGTTCTCGCTATTATGACACTTAGTTACTTTCTGGGAGAATCCTGCCCCTTGTCCAGGTTATGCTTCAACCCATGAAATACAATATCAGAAATGTAGCACAATTGGCCATTTAGCTCAACCAGCCCATGCCAGTGTTTACGCTCCACTTCAGCCTCCTCCTGATATCGCTCATCTAAGCCTGTCAGCAAAACTCTGTTTCCCTCTCCCTCATATGCTTCTTAGGCCCCCCCTTTAAATACATCTTTATTCTTGGCTTCTTTTTCTTTTCTTCTTGTGCTGGTGAGTTGCACATTCTCATTGGGTGAAGCAGTTTCTTCTGAATTCCCTATTGGATTTTTTGGTGACTATCCTATATTGATGGACTCCAGTTATTCTCTCCCCCACATGCTGAAACATTTTCCCTACTTCCACTCTATCAAAACCTCTCATCATCTCAGAGACTGCTCTTAGGTCATTTCCCAGCTTTCTTTTTTTGAAACTTATTTCCACATTTCATCATCCTGGTAATAGGTAGGCAATAATCCTGAAGGATTTATTTGGAATTGGTTGCAAATGCTGAATCTTCTGAAACAGTGGAATTTGTAACGTACATGCTAAACAGAAGTGACAATGGAATGGGTATAACAGGAATCTTGCTAAACAAAGACATTGAACAAGAGATTAAAATGCCAGAAAATACAAAGCAGCTGGAACATAGAAGCAGGTGAAGAAATGATATAAAAAGGGCAAGAGAAACCACTCGGCTTGAGTATATATTGGACGGTTACCCATTATACACCATACCTGATTTTCATTCCTTGACCCTGGTATTAGGAATCAGAGAATGTGTGTGGAGAAGCAAGTGGAAGAAAAAAATCAAACAAGGTGAGTGATGCAATTGAGTACCGTTCTAAGAACAATCAAGAAGCTAAATACCATCCGGGACAAAGTAGTCCGTTTGATTGGTATCCCAAACACCAAGGGAAAGGGGATAGGTTTCAGTTCCCCCATCCCAATGCTAGTCTCCTCTAACAAGCAATGAATGAAGGACCTTCCCCCATCAACTACCACCCCCCTCCTTCCACCCCCCCCCACCCCGTGTACCACAACAAACACACCCCCTAGGGGGAGCCCACAAGCAAACAGTTTAGGGGTTGTTCGTCCTGCTCTTCATATGAACCCCACCACCCGCCACTGTGTGAATCACAAACCATCCTGACTTAGAAATATAATACCATTGCTAGGTCAACTTCTTTGAACATCTTGCCCAACAGCACTGTGGATGAAGATACAAATTATATGAATACTAACTACCCATTTACTATGATTCCAGATAGACAGTAACCTGAGACTTGATCCAGACCTATTCTGTGCATTATAAAAGGTTTACTGGTAGTGTTGAATCGCTGATCTTTAGTTGATTAATATACTCAGCAATGTCTGTCATATCGTGCACAAAGAGGGCTGTCATGAGAAACAGTTGCAAAGAGGCAATTCTTAATGTTATCAGTATTCTGCTTCAGGTGAAATGGAGAGGACAGGCAGCTGCAGAGCTCAAACAGAACGTGTATCAGAGGAACGATCAGTTACAGAACTGACAGTTAAAACGGGTCTCACAGCGACCTTGAACAAATTTTAATTGGAGATTTTGGGATGGGCGTATGAATTCTCAGACATAATAAAAAATGAGCTGTTTAATGATATTACTCATGGCATTAGGATTTTCTGTGCTTCCCTTTATGTAAAGCAGCTTACTATAATATCCACAAGAGTGCTGATCATACAATATGGTGACCCTGTTTTTTTCCGGTTCCCAGTTGACTATGCCAGCTGGTTCAATATACTTTATTAAATAACATCACATACATTTTTTTGTTCTGGGTTATAAAGAGCTCTGAAAAAGCACACACAAAATGGCATATGGACTGTCAGGAAAACAAATTGGAAACTGAGTGTATTTTCATATCTTTGACTCTTACAAAATTTTATTCTATTCCTCTTTAGCACTAAGAATTTCTGCTCTAAATCATTTCTTCAGATCTGATTGTGAAGTGGAAACAAAGATCTTGTTTATTTCTATGGTGAACAATTTTGATGTTGGTTTTTAAATAGAATTATGTGGCTTTTCATTATACAGAGCACTTTTTAAAAGAGGCTTTACGATGTTGGTAGCAATTCATCATTCCAAATATAGTAAACTCAAGAATTCCTTTAGCAACAAGCACAAAATGTGTTGTGCTGTTGATTTCAGAGATTTGCACAATTTCTAAATGAGAAAGAAGCAATAGCATTTTTTATTGCCACCATCTGTGCAATAATCTGGAAACACAGATTCTGTACACATTGTAGACCATCCTGCCACAAATGGGCTGGTGATCCAGTCTACCAGATTATCATCATAGCTGCGAAGACCAAAATGTACCCCAGTACCAGGGTGGGGTAATGTTGGGCAGGTATCCTGAAAGTCAGGGTTTTCCTGCAGGCTCTGGAGTTTTAATCCCACAGTATGCATCCTTTTTCCCCAAGTGCTCTGGAGAAACTGGCAGTGTGTGTGTGTGTGTGTGTGTGTGTTCTTTGTATTGTTGCTGAGTCTGATTGGGTGTTGGATCTGATTCAAGGAAAGAAGAAAGTTTGGTGACAGTGAGAAACATTCCTGCTCTTCCTAGCCTCAAAACATTACCATAAATGTACTTAATTCCTCCTCAAAACTATTCTTGCTTCCCAAGCTGCCATGTTTCCCAAGGCTTGGAAAACCTAGTCTGCCGTGGTCAAACTGACCAAGCCAGGACTGAACTTCCAAGGCCCAAATTGGTCCAGAATAGAGGTTTCCTGCCAAGCAATATGGCACCCACCTCATGCCTAGGACACCCCGCCTTCACTGTGGATATCACTGATTCTTCTGAAGTGGAGGGTTGGGGGGAAGGGAGGTGTTGTGGAAGGAGAATGAGGGCTGCAAGCTCACCCACGATCCTAAGCCAGGCAATTAAGATAGCTGAGGCCTTTTAAAAGCCCATTCTTGTTAATATTTTGCATTTTCTTGGGAGCGGTTGATGAAGTAGAAGGATCCAACACATTATGGGTTAACCCAAGATTCGCGCAAGATAGCAACATATAAAGGACATATCACAGAGTTCTCTCTGAATACTGCAAATGTGTATGTTGTTCAGTAACATTAATAAAGACTCACTGGTAACTTCTTCAGGGCTGCTGAATGGTTCTAAGCAGTTCACACCATGGGCAGCGACAACCCAACCAGACAAAGTGGCAGCTAGAAATCAAAACACCCCAAATCCTCTGCAAAAAGACTGAAGAAATCAAGAAGAGAATATCAGCAACACAATTCTGCTGCAAAGGAACCTCACTCAAGAAGCTAAGAAAACTCATCTGGATAGCTCCAGAGACAGTAGGGTGATTCTCCCATCCCACTGTGCTAATTTTTTAGCGCAGTGGACTGAGAGAATCACGTGTTGGCTGATTTGTGGAGTTCCTGCGAACGTTTGTGCTGCACTTGCACCTCCCAGGCCTGGATTTCTGGCAGCGTGTGCACAGGTGTGGGTGGGAGGTGGGGCTAGTATTTAAATAGTATTTAACATACAATTAAAATGCTATTAGCAGACCCAGGGCTGAATTCTCTGGGCCCGCTAGCATCTCTGACAGCACACCCCCATTGCCCCTGGGTATTTCACTCCAGCAGGGTTCAGACTAGCTCCCCACTTTAGAGGAACTATTGGGATGACCCCGCTGGAGTGAAGAGGGTAACAATCAGGCGCCACAAGGTGTCGGGCTGTCGGAGGTGATGCCTGATATGTGCACTCTGGGAATGTCAGCCTGTGTCCCCTGGCACTGCCAAAGGGGCAAAGTGCCCATGTCCGGGGGTATCAGGCATGGGGCAATGCCAAGTGGCTGACGCCTATTGGAGGGTGGGGCCTTCTGGGGGCAGGGTCAAGGGGGCAATCGGTGGGAGTGGGGAGTCCTGCTGGCACTCTGCACTGGGATCTAGTCAGGGCAGGAGGGAGGCCAGCAATCAGGGCAGGCTGAGGTGGGGGGAGTGGGGTGGTCAGCCGAGGGGATCTGTTGGGGGTTATCTGGGGGTTGGGGGGGGAGAGGGGGCATGCCTGGGGGCGGTGGGTCCACTGCGGGGGTTGGGGCGGGTAATCCCTACAGGACTGGGGGAGGTTGGATATCTGGTGGTCCAGTATGGGGGAGCGATGTTTGCGCTGGTCAGGGAATGGTCAGGGGTCTACAGTCAGGCTATGTGGCAGGGTGGTGGTGGTTGGGGGTGGCAGCACTGCGGGGGTCAGGGCTGGCCAGTGATTGAGCTGGCCAGCAAAGAGGAAGGTTGACAGTTCAGGGCCTCTGCACATGCGCACTGCGAATAGGCCTTGCTCCCTGAACTCTAATGATATTCATGCTGATGATCTCTGCATTGCACAGAGTGTGGGAGATTCTGGTGTGAACTCCCACTGGGAAAAAAAAACAATGTGATTTACTCCAGTTTTTCTGCAAATTCGACATTTAGAACTATTTTGGGAGATCTTAACAGTTGAAAAGAAGGCAAAAGTTAAGGTCAAGCTAAAGTCGCCAATGGATCCCAGTGGAAGCAAATTCACCAAAGCAGAGCTAGAAGCCAACGGCCTGCAGTGAGATGCAGAACCTTTTGAAAGTTTTGGGGAAGCCAGCACCATGAACAATTTCTTTTAAAAAATCAGTCAGGGAGAAAACTCATTTGCACATTTATTGCTAACCTAACCTTTGACTCAACACCATTCCACATGGCATGCTAAGTCCAGAGCGCAACAAAAGAAAAGATAAACATACAGAAACCCCCATGAAAACAAAAGGCTGAGTGCCTCATATAGTTTCAACCTCTCATCTAGCAAAACTTCTCGCCACTCCTGATCTGGACCCAACCCATGGCAGGCCTCGCCATTCAAATGACTCATAGTCATGGTCCAGCCCAACATGTGGTCATTTTGCTGCTTGCTTTCTCTCCCCCAGTTCATCACCACCATTTTAAAAGTCACATTGAAAATCTAAAGCAAATGTGTGTGAACATTCTGTCTGTATTCTCTTCAAGGGACACCCATGCCTGAAATGTTTTTGACGGTTGATCACAATTCTTCATTGACATTCCCGATGTGCCTTACCTGTGACCCAGACCAATATCATAATTGGAGTTATTGGAGCAAAATGTTCCACGGGTATAATACAGCTGCACTGTATAGTACGGTAGGATCAATAAAAAGTCAGAAGCAGAACATGTTAGCACATTACTTTATTCAGTTGGACCAATTGCAGATATCATCGCTGGGTAAGCCATAAATGAATCATCTGGTGAATTTGAAGATTTATTGACCTCTTTTTCAACTTTCAATCCACATTTTGGAATGTGCCAAATTTAACAGGAAAGGCCAGTAGTTTGGGAGCCTCTTGATTCCTTTATCAATGTCTTCATGGATAATTCATTCCCCAAACTTGTCTAAGCCAAGAAAGACCTCACTATCAACAAGGCAATGCAGCAATTCAAGCTGTCTGAGCTGTGAGACCAACCTCAAAACATTCTTAGAAGTGAGAGCATCTCATGGAGCAAAAGTAACACTTTGGTCCACCACATCCAACCAATAAGCCAACCCCAACCACCCTGCCAAATGACCTTGCCAGTATTGGGGTGGCAGGTGGGTAAAAGCGCACACACAGGAAAGACTAATGCCCAGACAGTGTTGCTACATGTTTCTAATGTCATGAACAGAGGCACTTCAGCACGTCAACCCTAACTAGTCCCTCCTCACTGCAGACAATTCAGAACCATCCATGAAGTTGAGGTCTTCAATCCAGAAGACGAACAGTTCTTCTTGCTGGGTGCCACCAGATGACATGACTTCTCCTTCAGGAATATGAAACATCTCAGTAAATGGCCATCTGACCAACTTCAAGTTTGATTCAGATGTTGGAGTGACCATCTTATTGGACGATGAATGATGGTTCCAAGGCCACAGGGTCCAAACCACAGAGTCCCCACTCTAAGGTACATAGAGAGTCCAACTCCCAATCATTAGAATGACTAACGAGCCATTAAAAGTTGCAGCAACAAACAGTTTTTAGAAGTTATGTACATTGTGCAAAATCAGCCCTGTTCACTCCTCAGTGGACACACCTGCATAGCTTTCAACCAATTTCAACTGACAGAAGGTAACCACAGTCCACACACAACCAGAGTCTGGAAGAAGGTGTCAGGATAAGATAGGACATCATCATTTTCAACCACAGAATGGATTTGGGAATGACAGCAAGATAAAATTCTTGCATAGGACTCTGAAACTGGAGAAGCTTTGAATGTTTGCCTTCAACTTTTGCGCTGAAGTAATAGCTTTATTGGAAGGAAGGTGTTCTGATGTGCTTGAAGTGCGGGCATCAATTTGCTTTCATCCAAACTAATCAGCTTTACCAACGCAAACCTCCATGGAATTAAGCATCTTGTTCTCCTCGGACAATTGTATATATCACTGGGTGACCATGAAAAATATTGCATTGGTGAGCTCGTGGAACTCACCAATGCAATACTTCTAATAAATGCAATATTTCTGATAAATAAAGGATAAAGGAAAATGGAGAACAGGAAGGGAGGTAGATTTGAGACTAAGGAGAGATCAGCCATGATCTGATTGAATGGCAGAGGGTTCAGAGGGCTGAATTTGACCACTTCTGCTCCTAATTCCTATGTTCCTATCCAAATGTGGCCCTTCCACAGCAAACACACCTGACTCCTCAGGAAAGAAACAAAATAATACAAATAGTGCAACAATCTCTCAAATCTCTTCTTTCAATGGATCACTTGGTGTTACAACGACTTCTTTCACATAACTTTCTTCACGAAAGAGCCAACTCTTGGTCCAAAGGGTCTCCTTGTCGATATCCATTGTCTGTTGCTGTGCCTTCTGTCCCTGCAGTCTCTGGCTTAGCTTCACAATCTCAATCTCCACCCCATCAAGTAAATGGTATCAATGAATAAACCTCATCATCTACTGTAGAATGAAAATCCATTGGTTCTACATGTAACTTTTGAAATTCCTCCCTGAAATGCATCCAGCTATCCAGTTGTGGGTCCTGATCTGCTTTTTCGAGAAGGCCCAGTTAGTTACAGACATTGCCGCTCGCTATATTTCGATTGCGGACAATATGGAGGGTTTTCACAATCTGTCTCCACTTGGAGCAAAGTGTGGTCATGACCCGACCTTTTACTGCAAGATTTGTGCCAGCTGGACCTTGCAATTTAATATCTGAAGGATGGAGGGGTATTGATTGAAGCCAGTCCAGATAGTCAGCCAGCATTGTAACACCAGCTCCCGTCAATTTGAAAGTCAGTATTAAACCTTTTAACTTCTCCTGTAATTGACCAATAGTCTTCACCATGGTCAGTTACTCTCCTAGAAACTCTGTAATTTTCTGTCTGTCAACATCTTCAATTTCTTGGATAGTTCATATTTTATAAATTTCTCCTGTCTTCTTTCTTATTGAAATTGTTACATCCACAGAAATCTTTAACTGTTCCGTCTTTTCACACTGCCGAACAATCTGCATCTGTGCTGCTTCTTTGTGCCTTAGCACAAATACACCCAGAACGTTCATGACCTTTTGCCCATTTTGATGGACTTTTGAATGGCTTGTGCTGCCATCCTTGGGCCTAACCAATGAATGGAGTAATCTAGAACATGATGTGGAGATGCTGGTGTTGGACTGGGATAAACACAGTAAGAGTCTCACAACACCAGGTTAAAGTCCAACAGGTTTATTTGGTAGCACGAGCTTTTGGAGTGTTCCTTCTTCTTCAGGTGAATGAAGTGTTTTCACTCTTTTCAAACCTGTTGGGCTTTAACCTGGTGTTGTGAGACTCTTACTGTAATCTAAAACGTCAGTGACATAACAGATTATAGCCCGATTTTACTCAGTGCCCGATTTTACCAACAATTTGCACCCGTTTTTAGGGGCAAAATCGTGGTAAAGTCTGGTGTGAGGCATTTATTGTGATCTGTACCCGAGTCTGCGCAGATCACCACTTTACCAAGACCCACGAATAGCACAACGATGATTTAAATGCATTTGCATGCATTTAAATTGAATTAATGAACTGCCCAACTCTATCAGCATTTCCCCATTTACCGCCGTGTTTGCCGATCGGGAACCACACTTTTAGGGACCTGCTGAATAAATGTCTGAGTCGGGTGCTCCAGCCTCTAAAGAGCGCATTCAGTGTTTCCAACGGCTCTCTGACTCAGATCAGCGGTGGGAGTGGGAGCGGGGGTGGGGGTGGAGATGGAGATGGGTCAGATCATTCTCTGGTTGGGAGGAGAGGAGGGAAGTGAGGTCAGATCGTTGTCTGGTTGTGGGGGAGAAGAGGAGGTGGGTCAGATGTATTTCTGGCAGGGGTGAAGGCTGATCGTTGTCTGGTGGTGGGGGCGGGGGGGGGGGTTGCGCAGGGGGAGGCAGATCAGATGTTCTTCTGGAGGGGAGAGGGAGTGAGGCCAGACCATTCTTTGGGCTGGTGGTGGGGATGGGGGTTGCGTAAGGCCAGATCGTTGGCTTTGAGGGGGGGAGGGAGGAGGGAGGTGGGTCAGTTGGATCTCTGGTGGGGGAAGCAGGGGGATCCGCTGCCACGCTGCAGGCGATCGGTGGGGGGGGAAGGAGAGTAGGGGTGGCAATCGGTCTGGGTAGTGGGGGGATGGATGAGGGGGGCAGTGATGTGTGTATGTGTGTGTCCCTTATCCACACCTCCTCTCCCCCTTGCTACTACCCACAATGAGTGCTTAACTGATGCTGATGTCATTAGTGAATTTTAGTGTGCCTCCTTCTTAGGAATGTTTTCAAATTTTTGCTTCTGACAGGTTTTCTTCCACTTTCTTGGCATGGATGTTCTGTTGGTGGCACCAACCCTTTGTTAGATTGACGTCACCACCACTGCTACTGTGTTTTGTATGTCGGTCATGTAGTCTATCTTATTATCTTGAGTAATTCTGTTCTGCTTCAGGAAACTTTTTCAACTTGCTTTATTAACACTATGTGCAAGATAGGCTGCAGCGTATGTAAAGTCTCTCTCCAGTACAGACTATTCCATCTGCACTACAGAACCTCCAACACATGGTCGTTATGGCACGATACAATGAATCACCATAACTATAAAGTCATTGTACTACATGGGAGGCTACGCATACACATTGGACCTTGACTGTTGCTGCTAAAGACTGAGGTCAAAGTCATGAGACTTTGCATCTTGTCTCAGTAGTAATGACATGCAACAGTTTAAGATACACTCTCTTAATGTACGTTATATCACATCAGGGACAACCTATATTCCCAGCACTGTCACTGCTCCTGCCATAGCTGCTAGCTATCCGACTGGACAGCAGCTAGGTTTGCCTCAACAGCGCACACTCTGGAGAAAGCATTCATGGTATCTCTCCATCTCCACATTATTCTGCACATGTGTACACTCAGATGTTGCTGTCAGCGTCAGTGGAATATCACAATGAAAACTGACAGCTTTACAGTCATTATTACTGCAAAATCCCAGACTGTAATATGGTTTCATTCTGTTGCTGAGGTGCAATTACACCCAAGTGGCCTGTTACTTTAAGGTTTCAAAATCTAATTGTTGTAATTTCCAAAGTCAATTAGAGGTTAATTACTGTCGGTGAGAGACGGTTGCTGATTTTGCACATGCTTGTAAATTCTGATTAGTAGAAATCCCCGTGAAATAATTGCCTTTTTTATCTATATATTTTTGGTTCTGAAGTAAGATATCTGAGGTGTGACAAATGTGCTTTTTTGTGCAAGATCTTTATTGTATGGTAGATAGAGAAAAAGGAATAACAGTCATAATTCATACCACAGAGACCATGCTATCCCCTCAATAAAAAGGCAGTTTTAAAATTCCATTCTGTATGACTTTATACAACAAAGTTTGACCTTGTGTTCCTTTAACTCACTTTTACATATTCCAGCAAGAAGGTATTTCAACCTTGCATTATAAATCAATTGGCCAACTTTACTGGAGGTTCACTAGGCTGATACCGGAGTTGAGGGGGTTGAACTATGAAGAGAGGCTGAATAGACTGGGCTTGTACTCGTTGGAGTTTAGAAGGATGAGGGGCGATCTTATAGAGACGTGTAAGATGATGAATGGGATGGATAGGGTAGAGGTGGAGAGGTTCTTCCCGCTCAGAAAAGACAGCAAGACTAGAGGGCACAGCCTCAAGATAAGGGGGGTGCAGTTTAGAACGGAGTTGAGGAGGAACTTCTTCACTCAAAGGGTGGTGAATCTCTGGAATTCTCTGCCCGTTGAAGTGGTGGAGGCTACCTCGTTAAATATATTTAAGACACGGGTAGATAGGTTTTTGGTAGGCAAGGGGATTAAGGGTTATGGGGAGAAAGTGGGAAAGTGGAACTGAGCCACTTCAGATCAGCCATGATCTTATTGAATGGCGGGGCAGGCTCGAAGGGCTAGATGGCCTACTCCTGATCCTATTTCTTATGTTCTTATGTACTGTAGGTAAGCTCTTAGATAGTCCTTTTGAGCTTGGTCATCTCGTCTCACTCACAGGTAAATTGCCTTGCTGACAGTCTTTACATCGATAGTAGGAGCTGAACTTATTCTTTCATCTCTACCCAGACTCTTAAGAGAACAATATAATGAGGATTTTCATGATGTATATCCCATCCTCTCTTCCTGCCATCATTCCTATTACAATCTGTTCGTATATAATGAGCCTTTGACAATACAGTGGAGAAAGAGGTGGTTGTTGGTGGCATTGCCATTCACTTCCTGTTATAAAGGTGTTGAGCTCTTGTTCTGAATTCAACTGGATGAAAATGGATGAGCACAAAAGCTGATTAAACTGTTTTTAAAAGGACAGACTTACAATCTGTTCCATTTCAGGTTTTGGCAAACAATTCCAACTTAAGGATTTTCCTGCCTCCACTGGCATTAACCCATGGGTCAGAGAGATTGCCTGTGGGCTCCCTGGGGGTGTCCCTCATTCAAATGCACTCAGTGCAAAATTGTAGAAACCAGTATTGGGAAAGGGGGATCTCACTGAGAGTTACTCCCAGCCCATAGTCCCCACCAACACAATGGGTGAATTTACCCAAAACAAATTCTAAATGCTGAATTCATGTAAAAAAAACTAGAGTAAATCCTGTTGGTTTTTTTCAGTGGAATTTTCAAAATAAACCTCCCAAACTGTGCACATCACAGAGTGCCTTAGCATGAATCACGCTAAAAATCAATGGGTGGGGCCTATCCCTGCCCAGGAGGCTGGCAGCATAGCACTGAGCAGGCCACTGTGCACGTGCCAATCTGTCATAGCAGAGATTGGCATATGCACAGTAGTCCCACACTGCCTTCCTCCCGATCACGGGCCAACTTCATGAACCCGCATCACTGGCCTTGCAGAGCCCTCCAACACCAACTCCCCCCTGCCCCCCCCAACCCCCCCCAGGTCACTGGCCTCCTGAATGTGTGCAGGCCTGACTGGAACTACCCTCACCCCCAGCAGTCCTGATCTCCTGACTGTTCACCTCCCTGCCGCAGTCCCAACGCCCCCCCCGGCAGGCCGACAGACCCCCTACCCCAGCTCCATCCCGATGGCCAGTCCTGATCACTGGCTTCACTTCCTTTGTCTATGATCCCAAATGCAGAGTGGCAGTGGGGACCCCCAACCTTATCAATCTCCCATAGAGGTCCTGCCCCTATGGGCCCTGCCCCCTCTGGCCCTACCCCATTGGCACTGCCTGATGCCTGGTTGACAGTACCAAGGTACCCTTTGGGCAGTGCCGGGGGCCAGGATAGCACTGCCAAACTGGTAATGCCCACAGGGTACCGCCCTTACCCCTGACCTCCTGGGAGGGGCCTCCATGGCTGCCCTTCACTCCAGCAGAGTCGGGCAGCCAGTTCTCTGCTAGTGATGTAAACCTGATGTAAACCCCGCTGAAATGAAACACTTCTGGCAGGAAGTAGAGAGGTTTGCAGGCCTGCAGACTTCAATCCCAGGCCTACTAATGAGATGTAAATGAGGATTAACATCATTTAAACAGCTCTGTGCTGATTTCTGGTGCAGAGTGATGATGCTGGAAATCCATCAGCTGGAGATGCATTTAAGTCTCCTGGCCTAATGCGCTGCTTCCTTATTAAAGACAGATGAAAAGTACTAATTTGATAGCTCAGCTATGTCCCCTGCATCTATGCATAAATGCTCCTTTCGGTGCTAATTGGGCCTACTTACTCTTTTAACTTTTTATATGCCGATAAAGACTTTTGGATTCCTTTTTATTTAAGCTCTAGTCTATTTTCATACTCTCTCTATTTGCTATGTTTTGATTTGATTTGACTTATTATTGTCACATGTATTAGTATACAGCAAAAAATATTGTTTCTTGTGCGCTATCCGGCAAAGCATACTATACATAGAGAAGGAAAGAAGAGAGTGCAGAATGTATGTTGCAGTCATAGCTAGGATGTAGAGAAAGATTAACTTAATATGAGGTAGGTCCATTCAAAAGTCTCAAGGCAGCAGGAAAGAGACTCACCAGTTCAGAAACTCCAAGGTATTTTATGCAGTTAGAATCGTAGAATCCCTAGAGTGAAGAAAGAGGCCATTTGGTCCAGTGAGCCTGCACCAGCAACAGTCCCACTCAGGCCTTACCCCCATAACCCCATGTATTTACTCTGTTAATCTCCCTGACACTGAGGGGAAATTGAGCATGGCTAATCAACCCAACCTGCGCATCTTTGGACTGTGGGAGGAAACTGGAGCACCCAAAGGAAACCCATGCAGATGCAGGGAGAGCGTGCAAACTCCAGACAGATAATGACCCAAGGCCAGAATCAAACCTGGGTGAGGCTAACCACTGTGGCACTGTGCCACCCTTGTTAGCCTAGATCCCAATTTTTTTTTATTTTGGCATTAAATGTGAGCATAAGATATTCAACTCCAGGTGTGATTCTGTTCACCCACTCAGAAGATTTTATTAAAACAAACTTTATTTAACAATAGAGTTTAACGATAAAAAAATTAGTGTAACATTTTACCAATTGAAATACTTAAACAACAAAATAATTCTTAACTGCTAGTCTATCTCTATTAGTTCCAATATTCCTCATAGCCTTAAACTCCTTTTCAGAATCAGTTAGCAAAAACAACAGGCTATGGGTTGCCATTCTTCAAGCCTTTTAACACCTCTGGAGAGTACCTATTTTCTAACAGGATCCAGACTTCAGCCTTCAGAGAGAGAGAGAGAGAGAGGGAGAGAAGAGCTGCTGCTCCTTGCACATCCAAACAGAAATTGTCTGCTTTTCCCTCTGTTCCTTAGCTCTTCCCATTGGAACATGACATGCTCTTGTCAATCTACTTAACTGAGTAGATTGCCCAGAACAGACAAATTGGCATTGTAATCAGGACTGAAATTAAAAATCTTCCCTTCACAAGAAACGTGACACAAATCTATTTCTTAAAGGTACAGTATCATCATAGCCATTTCAATACACTTCCAAACCTCATTTATTCAACCTAGTTCTGTTTTATTATTCACCTGACATCTATCACAAGTACAGTTTTTCTGATCCGTCTTATTCTCTCTATCTTTCATTAGTCAGGGAGCTACAGCTTTCTTTGCCCTGCATTTCCCCTTCATGGAAATATATCTTAATGGCACCTGAACTATCATTTATTGAAAGGCAGCCCACTGTTTTGTTAGTTTTGACTGCCAATCTTTAATTCCAATTTATCAGTGTCAAGTATTTTTGTTCTGCTGACATTAGCTTTCCCCCTGTAGATGATCCTTGCTCTGGATTGTTCTTTATCTTTTTTCATAAGTTACTCTTCGGATACAATACAAATCAGAATAATTGACTTCAGGAAGTGTAGAGAAGAACATGCCCCTGTCTACATCAACGGGGTTGAAGTAGAAAGGATTGAGAGATTCAAGTTTTTAAGTGTCCAGATCACCAACAACCTGTCCTGGTCCCGCCCTCCCACCATGCCAACATACAGTTAAGAAAGCTCACCAACGCCTCTACTTTCTCAGAAGACTAGGGAAATTTGGCATGTCAGCTATGACTCTCACCAACTTTTACAGATGCAATATAGAAAGCATTCCTTCTGGTTATATCACAGCTTGGTATGGCTCCTGCCCTTCCCAAGACCACAAGAAACTACAATAGGTCATGAATGTAACCAATCCATCATGCAAACCAGCCTTCCATCCATTGACTCTGTCTACACTTCCCATTGCCTTAGCAAAACAGCCAACATAATTAAAGACCCATGCACCCCGACATTCTCTCTTCCACCTTCTTCCATCGGGAAAAGATGCAAACGTTCATGTACCAACTGACTCAAGAGCAGCTTCTTCCCTGCTGCATTCAGACTTTTGAATGGACTTACCTTGTATTAAGTTGATCTTTCTCTACACCTTAGCTATGACTGTAACATTACATTCTGTACTCGTTTCCTTCTCTCTGAACGATATGTTTTGTCTGTATAGTGCATAAGAAACAATAGTTTTCACTGTATGTTGATACTTGTGACAATAATAAATCAAACCAAATCAAATCATTATTATGTATTGGCCTTTTGGCCTTTTGGCCCTTCAAGTCTATCAACATTCAAAATGATCAGCGCTGCTCCTCTACCTAAAAACCATACTCCTGCTCTTTCCCCATGCTCCATGATGCCTTTAGGATATATAAATCTATACTTTTCCTTTTTAAATACATTTAGAGACTTGGCCTCCACAGCCATCAATAGTAGAGAATTCCATAGGTTCACCACACCCTCTTAGATAAGAAAATCAAAACTGCACCCATTATTCCAGGTAGGATGTCCCCAAGGCTCTGTACAACTGCAGTAAGGCATCTTGCGTCTGTACTCAAGTCCTCTCGCAATGAAGATTAACATACTATTTGTCTTCCTAAATGCTTGCTACATCTGTATGTTTGCTTCTAGTGACTGGATTTTTGGGTCATTTTGTGCATAAACATTTAAATAATATTTTACCATTCTGTTTCTCCATCGGAAGTGGATAATGTCACACTCATCCATGTTATACTGCATCTACCATCTATTTACCCACTCACTCAACATGTCTAAATCACTCTGAAGCCTCTTAACATCTTCCTCACCACTCACATTCCCACCAAATTTTGTATCATCAGTAAACTTGGAAATTTGGTTCCCTAATCTAAATCATCAATGTGCATTGTGAATAGTTGGTGCCTGCAAGACCCCATTAGTCACTACCTGGAACTCTGAAAAAGATCCATTAGTTCCTCCTCTCTGTTTTCCGTCTGCTAATCAATTCTCAACCTATGCCAATATATTATCCCCAGTCCTATCTGCTTTAATTTTGTGCACTAATCTCTTACGTGGAACTATATCAAAAGCTCCCTGAAAATCCAAAAATGCCACATCGACTGTTCACCCTTATCTATACTATTAGTTATGTCCTCAAAAAACACAAATAGGTTTGTTGAACATTATTTATTTGTCATAAATCCATGTTGACTTTGTGTAATTGATATTTTCTAAATGTCCAGTTATCACATCCTCTATAATAGATTCTAGCAATTTCCTTACTGCTGATGTTAGGCAAACCAGTTTGTAATTCCACGTTTTCTCCCACCCTCTTTTTTTTTAAATAGAAGGGTTACATTTGCTACCCTCCAATTTGCTGGGAGAGTTCCAGAGTCTGCAGAATTTTGGCAGGTGGCAGCCAACGTCTGCTATTTTATGACCACCTCTGTTAGTAAACTGGAATATAGATTACCAGGCCCTGAGGATTTATCGACATTCAGTCCCACTAATTTCTGCAGCACTACTGTTTTAGGAATACTAATTTCCTTCAACACCTCCTTCTCACTGGACTATTGTTTCCCGATCATTTCCAGAAAGTTACTTGTGTCTTCCTCCATAAAAACAGAACGAAAGTATCTGCTTAATTCCTTTGACATTTTCTTGTTCTCTACTATAAATTATTTTGTTTTGGATTGTGACAGACCTACATTTGTTTTGAAAGACTTCCTGGTTCGATGCATTGTCCATGCTAAGTTCTCCCTCAGTGTACCTGAAAGGCGCCTGGGAGTGATGACTAGGGGATTTTCACAGTAACGTAATTGCAGTATTAATGTGGGCTACTTGTGACACTAATAAATAAACTTTAAAACTTGAAACTATCTTTTTCTTTTTTACATATTTATAAAAGCTTTTACAGTCCATGTTTATGTCACTTGAATGTTTACTCTCACATTCTGTTTTTCTCCTCTTAACCCAAGCTCTTGGTCTTCCCTTCGCTGAATTCTGGACTGCTCCCAATTCCTGAGCTTGGTGCCTTTTCTGGAAACTTTATATGCCTTCTCTTTGGATCCAATACTCTCTTTCATTTATTTTGTGAGACATTGTTATGTTTTTGTGCCAGAAAGAATGTATAACTGTTGCACATGTTCAATCCTTAAACATTAGCCATTGTCAATCCACCAGTGCCTTTTAATGAAGTTCCCCAATCTATTTTAGCCTATGATGTGGAGATGCTGGCGATGGAGTGGGGTGGGCCTAGTAATAAGTCTCACAACATCAGGTTAACGTCCTGTTGTTGTGAAACTTCTTACTATTTTAGTCTACTCATGCCTCTTACCTTCATAGTTCCCTTTGTCTAGATTTAAGATCGTAGCTTCAGATTGGACCTCTTCACTTTCTAGTCCTGTGAAGAACTCCATCATGTGTTGGCTACTGTTCCCTAAGGACTATTTGGACTATTTATTAATCTCTTCTCATTGCAAAGTGCCAAATCTAGGGTAGCATGTTCCCTAGTTCTCCATATACTGTACCAAAGAATCACCTTGTATACACTCCAGAAATTCATCTGCCAGAGTGTTATTGCTATTTTGGTTCACTCAGTTTATATGTGAAGTTAAAGAAACTCATGATCATGGTAGCACCCTTGTTACATGTATTGATAATTTCCTGTTTGTAAGGGGAAAAATCTTAATGAGTTAGTAAGATTTTTGAACCATTAGACATTAAGACACTGACAAACCTGCCAGTATTAAATTAAATGACTTTAAAATAGATTTCTAAGCTAACAAGAAAGCAGTTTACACACATTTGAAGTACAATAACAGATTTAAACAAATGATTATGATGTAAAAACTGATATGTTGATATTTTGAATGTATTCACGTATTTTTAAGAATCATTGTTCACTTTAGCCAAAAGCAGTTTGCTGTGAAGCATCATGGTAAAGGGCATTTGGGCAAAGCAATATTCTAAGAGAACATTAAAGCCTTGAGAATATGTAAGTTTTATCAGTAGAGTTTCTAATGGAGAGAAACATTCAGAACACTTCATCAAATTTCAAGAATAGGGTTTATTCACTGTCCAGATAAAATGCCCGGACATGGTATTATGTGGTAACCTGGTTTGGCAGTGACATGTACACTTTGAAATTTGGAGCTGGTGTCTGGTTACTGAGGGATATAGGAAGCTGGGTTAGCCAAAATGATAGGAAACATCTGGTTACTAAAGATTAATGTAATACCATTATGCTAAAGGATAAGACGTGATTGGCTAAGGTATACAACAGATATTATTGTTGATGTGTGTATATTGAAAGTGATTGGTTTAAAACTAATAAAAAAGGGAGTAATTGATAAGAAAAACTATAATTGATCTGTTTTGAATTGCATATGTCAAATTTTACTGGAGAAGTCTGGTTGCAGTATCTCAGAGCTGCCCTAGCCCTTGATGATTTCTCCCAGCAACTGCTGGTCAATACAAAGGTTACATCTTTAAACTGAGACACTGGCTTCATGAGTCTTATATTGTCTGAGATTTCTGACAGCATCCAGCCACCTTGAAAATCCCACCAACACTGTTTAATTCCATCCCATACCTAACCACTAACGTTTGGAAGCTTGCAGATAACTCCACTAATGTTTTTCAACTCTTTTTCTCCTTGGCTCCACCCAGACTGATTCTGCATTTAGATTTTCTGAGCTAATATTCTCTCTCACTATTACACTGATTTTATCCTCAGCAAACAATGTCACCCATCTCCTTTTCTTTGTGCCTGTCCTTCCTAAATATCAAGTATCCTTGGATGTTCGGTCCCTTGCCTAAATCACCCTGCAGCCATTTCTCCGTAATTGTAACATATCATACGTTTTTATATCAATTTGCGCTAAATTCATTTACCTATTTGTCAATGCTCCAAGCAGTAAGATACTGTTCCTTTAGACTTGCCTTTTTAACATGTCCTTATTAACTGATGGTTTTTGCTTCTTCACTTTTGCATCTTTCAATCTTTGTTTCCTTCTCTTATGTCTCCCTGTTCAGATTCCCATCCCACTGTCACTCTAATTTAAACCTTCCCAACAGCACTAGCAAATACCGCTGTGAGGATCTTGATTATGGTCCTGCTGGGGTACAATCTGTCCAGCTCTAACAGATCCCACGTTCCCAGGGTTGGTTCCAATGCCTCAAGAATCCAAATCCCTTCCTCTTACATCATTGTTCCAGCCTGGAATTAACCTGATCTATTCTACCCTACTTGTTCTCACTAATAGCTGGCATTGTGAGTAAGAAACAATACTTCTCACCGTATACTAATACATGTGACAATAATAATTCAAATCAAATCAATTCAAGTCAAATCCAAATCAGATCAAACTCATGGATACCTACGTCCTTCCTCACCCCTTCTAATCTCATCCCTTGTTGTATATTCACCATAACCTCAAAATTTCCTCTCTCTGATGTAAAACAATCTATCCATAGCAAAGGACTCTGCTTTTTCCCCTTATCCCCTACCTTAATGAATTTTCTACTTGTCATAACATTGAGATCTTCTTCTGTCGCATTCACCTCTGCACCTACCTCTTTGGCCATGTGCCATTCCCCTAGGTCCTTTCACCCATTTCCAGTATTTTCCCTCCATCTGAACTTTTCCTCGGACTTCTTACCCTCTCCTCTCTTCAACCTTTCATTGAGAGCTGCCAGCGTGACTTTGGTTATCTAAATTTCAAAGCTCCAATCTCTCACTCTGACCTATCTCCTAGCAGTTCAGATGAAAGATCACAATCTGAAACATGAACTCTGCTTTTCTCTCTCTTGGATGCTGTGAGACTTGCTGGGTACTTCCAGCTTTGTCTGTTTCCTTTTTGATCCAAAGTAGATTTTCAATGCCCTTATGTAAAAAGAAGAAACATGGTAAATAGGTTTGATGAGCTGCAGGCACACAGTCACATGGGAATATGATGATGTGGCAATAACTAAAAAAAGTCAGGCCTGGATACTGAATATTTCTGGATACAAAGTGTTCAGTGGAAGAAAGAAAGGATTTAAAGAGGGAGGGGTGGCAAGATATCCTCCAGGGGTCAAGGCAGAATGTTTGTGGTGAGATTTAATTAACAATAAGAATGCCATTACACTAATGGGCAGACTCAAAAAGCGATCAACTAGTTTGAAAATATTTAGAAGAGCAAATTTACAGTGAAATTGCAGAGA
This sequence comes from Carcharhinus amblyrhynchos, assembly GCF_965287045.1. Taxonomy (NCBI): domain Eukaryota; kingdom Metazoa; phylum Chordata; class Chondrichthyes; order Carcharhiniformes; family Carcharhinidae; genus Carcharhinus; species Carcharhinus amblyrhynchos. The sequence goes on along the minus strand of NC_137324.1, from coordinate 91,975,597 downwards.
GGTACAAGAATTGTAGATAGTGAAAATAAGGAACTTCAATTACCCTAACATTGACTGGGATAGTGATAGTGTGAAAAACAGAGTGAGGGAAGAATTTCTAAAGGATCTGAAGAGTTCTAAAGGAGAATTTCCTTGATAACTTTGTCTCTCATTTGGTGAGAAAAGGAGGATTGCAGGATCTGGTTCTGAAGAAAATGGATCATGGAGAAATGGAACATTTAAGGACAGTGATCACTGTACCCTAAAATTGAGATTAGCAGTCAAAAAGAACAAGAAGCAATCTATTTTGGAGCCAACAGTTTCATTACAGCAACTAGCAGAACATACTGTGCCTACTCATTAATCAGATCTTGCTCAAGTTTGATTTAGCCATTATCCATGAATATTGCATACTCTGCATCTGGATTCATGAACTTTGACATTTTTACCCACTGAATTGTTTGTTAGCTGTTTGAAGAAACATCATTATTTTGGGAGTGTTGCAATTGGCTGCTCTTTTTTCAAATGTACAAATACAATTGCAGTCTCAGGAAATGTGCTTCCGTGGTTTTGCAAATGACTCATAAATCATGATGGCAAACATTCTACCATGTGTTAAAAATGAGGAAAATGTAACACCTTGTCACAGAACTTGCAAGAAACTCTTGATATTTTCAACAGAATAAAAAATAATGAGTAGAAAACTTATTTCTAACTTTTATTTTAGAAAATGCTATTTATGTTCAGAATAGAACCTACTGTCAACTAAGAATTACTGCAATTTTCTGACGAGCCAACCACACCACTTCTTTGTCATAATTGGCTTGCCTATTTGAGAGTAATTTTGAATGCTCAAGCAGTTAGATAATTTGTGGTGTGCAGAAGGATTAGCCAGAGAACACTCTTCACTGTATTTGTTTTAATTATTCGCTTTATTGTTCATATGATCCTCTTTTGACTTTAAGGTGACAGAAAAAGAACATTTCATTAAATTGTCATTTAGCAACAGCTGCCAAGCACATTTCTCAAGCAGTAAGTGAAGTTACCAAAACAATTCTCCAGAAAAGCTGGAGAATTTGCAGCAATCATTGCCTTGATTGAGTAGAAAATAGGCAATAGTTTCACCATGCCATCTACCCTATCCACAACAACAGCTGCCCACTTAGACTGAATCAAACCACAGAAAACCTTAGCAGTTTATCCATCTAAGACCTAAACTTGGACCCTCATTCCAGCCATCACCATGACTGCTCTTTACATTCATACAATAGTGCCTTCATTTTAGTTAATCTGTTACTGAACCTCTGAGCCATAAGTATTCCTGGAGTTTATTATTTTCCAGTGTCCTCCTAGCTAAGACTATGACTATGATTTTCAGTCTTTCTTAAATCTACAAAGAAGTGTTGGTGTGGCCCCTCTGTTTAAAAACAAAGCAATTTCTGCAACATCTGAATTGAATTCCACATGATGGTTGGGATTTTATGGTGTACTTTGGAGTATAGCTGGGAGGCAAGGATTACATAAATCTGGTGGGATGTGGAGGGTGGCATTGCCTTCTTGCTTTACCAGAGCTCCTGCCCCTTACCTTAAGGGGCAAAAGCCCCAACTGCAGGCAATTTATTTCCTTAGGAATGTAAGATGCAGTTGAGGCTTCCATGACTGGCAGAGACTCGATTATTCTGACATTTCAGCTAATGGATCGAGCCACTGCTGCCTTGAAAAGTCTGGGCCAAATTGATGTCTGTCTGGTGCTGACCAAGGGATAGCACTAAGAGAGTACAAAACATTTTGAGGGGAGAAGGAAAACAGCTAGAAGTTGGGATCCATGAGGCATGACATAGGTAGGAAAAGTGACAAAAACCTGCAACCAGAGTTGCTGGGACTGGGGAGAAGGTTGCCCTCCGTTCCTCGTGTTAATGAGCATATGAATAACAAGATAATAATGAGTTAATGCACGGATGGAGAAATGGAACAGGTGGAAGCTTTTGGATTTCTAGGGGTTCATGAACAGTTCTGGGTAAGGACTGACCTGTTCAAGATGGATGAGGTGTACCTTAACAAGTCTGGGATCAATATTGTTTTGGGAAGGTTAAATAGTACTGCAGAGTAGCTTTAACCTAATTGGTGGAATGACTGGGGCAAGCTCAAATGTAAACAAGGAAAAACAAGGGTCACAGAGGACTGGAAGGGAGAAATAGCATTAGAATAAAGATAGTTCAGAAATAGGAGCGATCAGACAGGAAGCAAATGTGAAACATCTAAGATCTGTTTGAATGCATGTATGTAAATTAATTGTGTGTGGTCAATAAGGTTGTAGACGTGGGTGTAATTTTCCTGCCTCGCCAGCCGCTGAGGTCGTCCAATCTCACTGAAAGTCAATGGACCTTTGGTTTACCTCCCAAATCTCCCACAATGAGCCCTGCTATAAGTCCTGGTCTTGGGCAGAATGATAATAAGAGTGACTGGGCTCAATAAAAATATATTATTCCTGGAAAATATAGTATTCAGGAAAAATATGATGAATTGAATTGATTAAGGAAAGTATAATCACACTGGCGAGGGATTATGCAGTTGAGGGTCAAAGGCAGAATATATTTTGTTAAAATTAAATAACAAATGTACATACTTCAGCTGCCAAATAATGGGGAAGAGGTAGAGAAGTAAGTGTGTCAGCAAATTACAGAGAGATTTTAGAGCTGGAAAATAATGCCAATGGGACAGTTACCTAATATAGAGACTAAGATCATAACAATATAAAGAGGGAAGAAGGGGAGGATTTTTTTGAAATGTGTACAAAAGAATTTTCTTCACCCAATGGAATAAAGCAGGAAACACTGCTAGATTTTGTGCTTTAAATTAGGGCGGGGGGGGGAGGGGGAAACGGCGTGGAGGGGGTGGGGGCAGGCAGGGAAGCACAGTTCAGTGGGAGAACATTTTGGGGAATGGTGATTGTAATAATAAAGGTAGGATCAACCATACGTCTCCTGGAAAAAGAGGTGACGGATGGGAATAGACGGATAGAAAGAATGTTCCTCATATCCCGTTGCATGGCAGGGATATTTGGGACCCATGTGTATTTCCATATCAACACCTTTTGTTGGAGGAGGTGTGTGGAGTCAAATGAACAGTTGTTCAATTAAAATATAAGTTCAGCCAGGCAGAGGTGGATGGGCAATAGTTAGGCATCTATTCAGGAAAGAAATAGAAAGCCTTCCATCTGTCCTGGTGGAAGATGGAGATGGCCATGGTGAAAAGTAGAAAGGCAGATCAGGAAATTAAAAACTGGCAATGTACGGAGGGAGTCAAAAGAATTGCAGGTGGAGGCGAGAATCAAATAGATAAGAAGAAAAATAGAGTTGAGTTAGAATTCACCTGTACTAGTGTTTTACTGGAAGGGAATGAATGTTTTATAACTTTGGATGTCCGATCTTTATTTCTACAAGCTATTATCTGGTAAATTGAAGTGCTGAGTGTGGTATTATCAGGAAAACACACAGCTTCTCGAACAAATAAAATAGAACAAAGAACAAAACAAAGTACAGCACAGGAATAGGCTCTTCAACGCTCCAAGCCTGTGTCGATCATGATGCCTTAGCTAAACTAAAAACAAAACCTTCTGCCCAGGAGGAAGGGGGGTGAGGAGCGGAGGCCTCAGCCTCTTAATCTGCATAACAGGTTTGAGGTTCTTGCTTCCAGTCTGGAAGAGGACGAGGCAGGTGAGGTTGGTGAGCAAACTGCACACGGTACAGTGATGCAGCAGGACATAGGCAAAGAGAAGGGGAAAAGGAATGTAGTAGTGATTGGGGATAGTGGGGTGAAGGGTATTGACACTGTCCTTTGTCACAATGACAAAGTGCACAGAAGGGTGTGTTGTCTGCCTGGTGCTCGGGTACAGGATGTCGCAGCTGGGCTGCAGAGGAATCTGGAGTGGGAGGGTGAGAACCCAGTTGTGGTGGTACATGTGGGTGCCAGCGACGTAGGCAAAGTGCGGACTGAGGATCTGGGGAGGGAGTATGAGAAGCTGAGAATGGAATTAAAAAGTAGAACCGACAAGGTGGTCTTCTCTGGGCTACTGCCTGAACCGAGTGCAGACGGGCGTAGGGTTGACAGGATAAAGGAAGTGAATGGGTGGCTCAGAGATTGGTGTGGGAGGAATGGGATCGAATTTATGGGGCATTGGCACCAGTATTGGGGTAGGTGGGACTTGTTCGGGCGGGATGGGGTTGGTCTGAATCGTGCTGGGACCAGAGTGCTGGCGAATCGAGTAAAGAGAACTGTAGACAGGGCTTTAAACTAATTAGGGGGGGGGAGGGTGCGAGGGTAGGTGATGTTAGGAGGTCTACAGTTAAGGATAGGGTACAGGTAAGGGAAGAGGCTGAGGATGTCCCAAGTGGTGGCGTTACGGCAAATAGGGTCCAGAAGAAGGCTGGGATGAAAGCGCTTTATCTGAATGCACGAAGCATTCGGAATAAAGTGGATGAGCTGGTGGCGCAGATCGACACAAATGGATACGATCTGGTGGCCATTACAGAGACGTGGCTGCAAGGTGACAGGGACTGGGAGATGAATGTACAGGGCTATCAAGTGTTTAGGAAGGATAGGCAGGAGGAAAGAGGGGGTGGCGTAGCTCTGCTGATTAAGGACAGCATCAAGGTGGTAGCAAGGGATGATATCGGAGCCAAAGAGCAGAAAGTGGAATCGTTGTGGGTGGAGATTAGGAACAGCAAAGGGAGGAAGACGCTGGTGGGTGTCGTCTATAGGCCCCCGAATAATGATCAGGAGGTGGGGCGGGCTGTTAACGCGCAAATAAGTGCGGCGTGCAGGAATGGGACGGCAGTAGTTATGGGGGATTTCAATCTGCATATTGATTGGTCGACCCATGTTGGACGAGGTGGGCTCGAGGAGGAGTTCTTGGAATGCTGCCGGGATAGTTTCCTGGAACAGTGTGTGTTGGAGCCGACGAGGGAGCGAGCTATCTTGGATCTGGTGCTATGTAATGAGGCGGGTAGAATTAGGGACCTTGAGGTGAAGGATCCTCTTGGAGAGAGTGATCATTGTATGGTGGAGTTTCTGTTGCAGATGGAGGAGGAGAAAGTGGGTTCCCGGACACGTGTCCTTTGTTTGAATAGAGGGGAGTATGGTAGGATGAGAGAAGAATTGGCGAATGTGGACTGGGGGAGTGCGTTGGAAGGTAGGTCTGCTGAGGAGCAGTGGAGGATCTTTAAGGAGATCTTTCTTGGTGCTCAGCAGAAATTTATTCCGATGGTTAAAAAGGACAGTAGGAAGAGAGGTAATAAGCCGTGGATAACGAAGGAGGTGAAGGAAAGTGTTAAATTAAAAGCGGAGGAATTTAGAGTAGCTAAGGGCAGTGGGCGAGAAGAGGATTGGGAAAGGTTTAAATGTCAACAAAGATTGACAAAAAAGTTGATAAAGGAGGGTAGAAGAAGCTATGAAGCTGGGCTAGCACTTAATATAAAAAAGGATAGCAAGAGTTTTTATAAATATATAAAAAGGAAGAGGCTGGCTAGGGTGAACGTTGGTCCCTTAGCGGATGAGAAAGGGGACCTAGTGGTAGGGGATGGGGATATGGCTAAGGTCTTGAATAACTTCTGTCTTCACGGAGGAGGACGTGAATAATTTGCCGGGTGTTAGCGATGGAAAGGTGGTAGGACTGGAGGGTCTTAATGACATTACTGTTACTAGAGAGGTGGTGCGCGACAGACTGGAGGGGCTGATTGTGGACAAGTCCCCAGGACCGGATGGAATGCATCCGAGGGTTCTGAAAGAAATGGCGGAGGTGATAGTGGATGCCTTGGTGGTTATTTTCCAGACGTCGCTGGATTCCGGGGAAGTGCCGGAGGATTGGAAAACGGCTAATGTTACGCCGTTGTTTAAGAAGGGTGCCAGGCAAAAGGCGGGGAATTACAGGCCGGTTAGTTTAACGTCTGTGGTAGGTAAAATGTTAGAATCCGTCATTAAGGAGGAAATTGCGAGGCATCTTGAAGGGAATTGCTTGATAGGGCAGACGCAACACGGTTTCATTAAAGGGAAGTCGTGTCTGACCAATTTACTGGAGTTCTATGAGGATGTGTCTAGGGCGGTGGATAGAGGAGAGCCGGTGGATGTGGTCTTTCTGGATTTTCAGAAGGCGTTTGATAAGGTACCTCACAAGAGGTTACTGCAGAAGGTCAGAGGACATGGAGTTGGGGGTAGGGTGTTAGCGTGGATAGAGGATTGGTTGTCAAATAGGAGGCAGAGAGTGGGGGTCAATGGGTGCTATTCGGATTGGCGGTTGGTGACTAGTGGGGTGCCCCAGGGGTCGGTGCTGGGGCCTCAGCTATTTACCATTTATATAGATGATCTGGAGGAGGGAACCGAGTGTAGGGTGTCGAAATTTGCTGATGACACCAAGATTGGGGGAAAGGCAAATTGTGCGGAGGGTGTGGAGAGTCTGCAGAAGGATCTAGATAGGCTGGGTGAATGGGCCAGGAAATGGCAAATGGAATTTAATGTTGGCAAGTGTGAGGTGGTCCACTTTGGTAGGAAGAATGGTAGGAAGGACTATTACTTACGTGGCGAAAAACTGCAGCAGGCGACGGTGCAGAGGGACCTCGGGGTCCTTGTGCATGAGTCGCAAAAACCCAGCCTGCAGGTGCAGCAGGTGGTCAGGAAGGCGAATGGGATGCTGGCCTTCATAGCGAGGGGGATTGAATATAAAAGTAGGGAGGTCTTGCTGCAGCTGTATAGGGCATTGGTGAGGCCGCAGCTGGAGTACTGTGTGCAGTTTTGGGCGCCGCACCTGCGCAAGGATATTTTGGCCTTGGAGGGAGTGCAGAGGAGGTTTACTAGGCTGATACCGGAGTTGAGGGGGTTGAGCTATGAGGAGAGGCTGAATAAACTAGGCTTGTACTCGTTAGAGTTTAGAAGAATGAGGGGAGATCTCATTGAGACGTATAAGATGATGAATGGGATGGATAGGATAGAGGTGGAAAGACTCTTCCCGCTCAAAAAAGACAGTAGGACTAGGGGGCACAGCCTCAAGATAAAGGGGGGGCAGTTCAGAACGGAGTTGAGGAGGAACTTCTTCACTCAAAGGGTGGTGAATCTCTGGAATTCTCTGCCCGTTGAAGTGGTGGAGGCTGCCTCGCTAAATATTTTTAAGAAGCGGGTTGATGGGTTTTTGATAAGAGAGGGGATTAAGGGTTATGGGGAGAGGGCGGGAAAGTGGAACTGAGCCACGACAGATCAGCCATGATCTTATTGAATGGCGGGGCAGGCTCGAAGGGCCAGATGGCCTACTCCTGCTCCTATTTCTTATGTTCTTATGTTCTTATGTTCTTACTCAGTCCATATCCCTTTATTCCGTCCCTATTCATGTACCTACCCAGATGCCTCTTAAATGTTGCTAATGTGCCTGCTTCCACCACCTCCTCTGGCAGTGCATTCCACGCACCCACCACTCTCTGAAGAAAAACTTCCCCCACACATCTCCCTTAAACTTTCCCCCACTTACCTTGAACTTGTGCTCTCTTATAATTGGCACTTCCACCTTAGGAAAAATCCTCTGACTATCCACCCTCTCTAAGCCTCTCATAATTTTGCAGGCCTTCATCAGGTCTCCCCTCAGCCTTTGCCTTTCCAGAGAAAACAATCCCCGTTTATTCAACTTCATCTCATAGTTAACACTCTCGAGACCAGGCAACATCCTGGTGAACACTTTTTTGCACTCTCTACAAAGCTTCCAATTCCTTCTGATAGTGTGGTGACCAGATGTAGCATAAGCACAAGGATCTTTACAACATGTATCTTAAGCGGAAGAATTATTTATCAATGAGTGGGACATTCATAAAAAAAATTATGCTTTTGTTTTTCCAGATATAAAGGGAAAGAGGGCTTCAAAAATATTTGTATAAGGAAATTGAAACACCAACAATGCAATGTAAGAGTGAAAATGGCTACCTCGAACTACCTTTTCTCATTTGCTCTGCTGGGGTAAACTCTTGCAGACAAACAGCCTCCAATACCTAATTCAAGTGAGTATGGTTCAGATATGAATCCCGAATGCTGGCAGATGAGTTTTCACAGAAGATATTTTGGGGGTATATGTTTCCCATTTTGTAAAATTTGTATAATACGGGGAATTGTGCTTACTACTTTCAATAGGCTTTTCAGTAATACTGACAAACAGAGGGAAATATGCCCCATTGTTCATGCCATAACATCCATAACCAGCTTGGCTTTTAAATAGCAATGAAGTGCATAAACTTTGGCTAATTTTCCCCTTCTTAATCCATCTTGTTTGCTTGACTGCAATCAGTTAATTTAGTTAGACTTGGAATCAAAACTCTGTCCTTCCTACTCTATATTGCTTAGTTACTCACTGGAGAAACGCAGTGAGCCATTGTAAATGCTTGATAATTACTTTTTACAGTAAAACCATTTAAACAGGTGAATACAAATTATTTACATGCAGGAGTTAAATTATCTGCACAATGGACACATATTTTAACTGCAGAACATTTGATGAATAATAAAGTTCGGCTATGGAACATTTATATAATAAACTATTCACACATATATTGTAGATGGGTGAGTGAGTAGGTCAATTGACTCAGCTCTAATTAATTCTTCATGATTGTGCACATTCAGCTACCTTATTTCTCTTTAATTATATTTCACATTAGAAAAAGTTACTTAACCAATAGTTTAACTACCTGGATTTTGTGTTTACAATATCATCAATTTGACTGTTCACTATTGATATTAAAATTGAGGGAGATTAACCTATTTCACAAGTTTACCCTGGGTTGAGACCTGAATTTTTGCTCCTGATTTAGGTGCATAGAGTCAGAAAACCTATCGATTCCACAAACCCAACACAAGAGAAAATGTCCCAAACAGCCAGATTTTCACTTCAGAAGTGGAGGTGAGGGTGGGTCATGATGGAATTGCATCCATTTCCCCCAGAAGTAGTTCAGGTGTGGGCCCAGCGTGGGTTGTGTAACCCATTGGAGACCTTAAAGAGTTAGGAGACCTTAGGAGTTTCTTCTGTAAGGCAGAAAGTAGATGCTAATATTACTGTTGTTCAGAGGAGACATCAATCTGAAGTAGGGTGACCACTAACTTGTAATAGTTTTCTACGTGTCCAACTGTTTACCAGTGTTAGAAAAGATGGCTCATCATGGGTTTTCCAAAGGAACACATAGGCTTACTGCAGCCTATTCACCACAGACCATGCTCTGCAAATTTAAGGATGGAAGAACTTCACAAGGCACAGCCAAGGAGATGACATCATCTTGGTACCATCAGCTCATGATATTCTATATAGACTTAGGTCAGAATAATGCCTCAACGAACAACTGACAAATGCCACATTTGCCACGAGCCTTGGCCTATCCAGCTACCTTCTTTCCATCCATATCTCATTGTGTGAAAAAGGTAATCGAGCCTTACAGGATTCTTACAAACTGCACACTGTCATGGCAGAATAGCGTGACTCAAAAGGAGCAGGCCGGGTGGGTAGTCTGCATTTGAGAGCACAACAAGGCATCTGGGAATGACGGAAGCAAAGGTCAGGCTCATCAGTTGGATTTTGGAAATCTCAGTGACAGAAATTGCTTCTGAGTGAAGGCGGCTACACTTTTAAAAAAGGTGCTACCCTCATTCACATGTCCCTTCCGTTCAAACCACCCCCCCTCCATTTTGGCTAATTCCTTGAGCCCTATTAATTAGCACGCAGGGGTGTTCGTGGATATTGCTCATGTAAAGTAAAATTAGGAAATAAAATGCAGAATATGAAATACTCTTCCTCTATTCATGTTGCTATGAATAAAATACATGAGTGCCATTACATTTTGTTTTAATTAAAATATGTCAATGTATAATTGAAATTAATTAGTTAACAATGTGATTATGGATATACAATTCCAGAATTAAAGCATTGCAATGTGTTTTAAATCCACAGTTTCATCTTCACAACTATATCCATTTTGATTAACTCGTGAGCTCCAACATTATTGCAGTCTTCTGCAGAATTTATTCTTTTCATGCTGTTCATGTGGGCTAAAATAAACAAAAGAATTAGATTTGCACTGCATTTCCAAATGAAGAATACAGATATCGAAGAGGAAAATGTTTGTCAAATAATATCAAAACAAATCTGCGGTGAATCAAACCCACACTAAAATATTGGTGGCAATCAATATTCTTTTGAGTGGAAACTCCACCTTATTTAAACTAATAAAAGAAGATTTTCTCTTCTAATGCATTCTATCCATTATATCCTGGTATTTTTTGTTACTCTCAAAACTAATTTTGTTTCAGTGTGGCAGTTACCACTTTTCATCAGTGGACATGTCTGCATTCTTTATTAATGCAACAGTGGCTTTCTCAGGATTATCATTACCCTACCATAAAAAAGGCATGTATATCAAACATCATCAGCAGTTCCTGCAGAATGCCTGATGATTCCTGAGAGCTCTTCACATCTAACAACAATGTGGCACATGTCAAGTTTATGTTGCCATCAGCAGGATTTCCACCTGAAAATTTATTATGAAAAATTGATTTCACTATCTCAACTTTAACTCAAGCACCTGTTCCCACACATTTGTTAAAAATAGTAAATTTAATTAATTTAGATATCCACAAAGCTTTTCCAGTTATTCTCTATCTGTCATGCTGTGTCTTCAATTATTATTGCCTTCTTTGGCATATTTCAATGCCGATACTCCCTGGTCTCACACGCTCCGCTACTGCTGCTAGTGAGAATTTGGTGCTCAGCCAAATCTCCGTTCACCACAGTGGGACTAGATGATCCCAGCCAAGGGTGAGGTTGGAAAATTCCGGCCATAATTTGCATCCTTCCTTTATTGAAACATATGCAGTTGCAAAATGATCTGAAAAATAAAGTAACACGTCAAAAAAAAGCTTATGCTTCTTCATGACATTTTTCTGTCCATTATTTTAACAGCAAAATCTGTCATCATGATCTTTTGTTTTTAAATATTAGCCCATTTTAAATAAGTAAATTTGAATGAATGACATTGAAGGGACCAAGTATAGTATAGTTAAGTTTGGTGATGATACAAAGATAGGTGGGAAAGCAAGTTATGAGGAGGACACAAAGGGCTGAATTATATATATAGGTCACTGTGCCCCCAAACACCCGGCTAAAATATTGGTGGTGAGGGGAGGCGAGTTTTGCCCTGGGGAATAACAGTTTCCCCATATCCACTAATAGCCAATTGGCTATTCACAGGCTGGAGGCATGATTTATGCCTCTAAAGGACAGGAGGTTCCATCTCAGAGAGCTACTGACTAATCTGAAGTCAACAGCTCTCAATGCCATTCTTACCAACAACAGGAGCGGTGGCCACGGCCAGTACTGCATTTGGGTAATGAGGAGGTGAGCTGCAATGGATCAGAAGTACTTGAGGGTCAGATAGCACAGTCGGTGAGAGGGTGGGGGAGTTGGGGGGGGGGGGGAGCTGAGGTTTGAGAAGCCATTCGGATAGGTAGTCTTGGCGCAGGTATGGTTACATTTGTGATCGGCCCTCCATTAGGTCCAGGAAGCCAGTTAATGAGGGCCCTCTCCTCACCTGTCATTATCAAGTGTGCATTAATTGCTCACTTAAAGGCCTCAAATAGCAGATGAGCTCCCTGATGTCAATCCCTTCGCTGGTGAATTGCAGTGGAGGCGAGGCAGGCTGGTAGGAGGCAGAGAGGCTGGTAGGAAGAGAATGGGCTGCCTGCTGGATTTAATGTGCCCTCCCACCTGCAAACATGTCAACGTGGTGTGTTAAATCCAACACAAAGTGTCTGCAAAGGGAATGTAGAAAGAATAAGTTAGAGGGCAAAATTTGGCAGATGGAGTATAATGTGGGGAAATGTGAGGTTGTCCACTTGGTAGAAAGAATGAAAATTAATATATTATTTAATGAGGGAGACTACATCGAGGGATTTGGATGTCCTCGTGCATGAAACATGGAAGTTAGAGTGCAGGTACGGCAAGTAATTAGGAAGGCAAATGGAATGTTGGCCTTTATTGCCAGGGAGTGGAATATAACAGTAAATCAGTTTTGCTTCAACTGTACAGGGCAATGGTGAGATTCCACCAATTCTCTTCCTGCACCTAGTGGTGCACTAAACAAACTTTCATCTGCTGCCATAACTAGCCATTCCCAAAACAGGTCTCTGTTCTGTCACCAGGGACTTATAGCTTGAGGTGGCACCACTGAACATCAAGTATGGCTGTCTAGTAGTCTCTACAGCTCTTACCACCAGCTATTGGCATGTTGGAAGGATTTGCAGGTTGACTCTCACTCTGTTAGGCCAGTTTATGAACACAATAGTGAAATTACAACTGGAATATTACAGAGAGTTTTGGTCTCTTATATTGTATTGAACCATTCAAAGACGATTCACTAGGTTGGGATGAAGGGATTTCCTATGAGGAAGTTGAGCAGATTGAACTTATATTCATCCAAGTTCAGAATGTTTAAACATTGGTTCACAAATATTGGCAACAGCAATTCTAGCCTAAAATTTTATGAGTATCAGGTTCATAAAATCTGCTACTTCCACAGACCAGATAGTCATAGAATCATAGAATCCCTACAGTGCAGAAGGAGGCCATTTGGCCCATTCAGTCTGCATTAACTACAATCCCACCCAGGCCCTATTCCCATAACCCCACATATTAATGCTGCTAATCCCCCTGGCACCAGGATCAATTTAGCATGGCCAATCAACCTAACCCACACATAGAATATAGAACATTGAACAGTATAGCACAGTACAGGCCCTTCGGTCCTTGATGTTGTGCCGGGTTATGTCCAAGCTCAAGATCAAGCTGTCCCACTCCCTATAATTCTGGAGTGCTCCATGTGCCTATCCAATAACTGCTTGAAAGTTCCAAAAGTGTCCAACTCCACTATCACAGCAGGCAGTGCATTCCACACCTCAACCACTCTCTGAGTAAAGAATCAACCTCAGACATCCCTCCTATATCTCCCACCATAGTTATGCTCTGCTAGTAATAGCTACATCCACCCGAGGAAATAGTTCTGAACATCCATTCTATCTACCCCCCTCATCATCTTATAAACTTCGATTATTTCGCCTCTTATCCTTCTCTGCTCTAAAGAGAAAAGCCCCAGCTCCCTCAACTTTTCTCATAAGACCTACCCTCCAAATCAAGCAGCATCCTGGTTTGGACTTGGAAGGAAACTGGAGCACCTGCGGGAAATCCATGCAGACACGGGGAGAACGTACAAACTCCACACAGACAGGGAACTGAGGCTGGAATTGAACCTGGTCCCTGGTGCTGTGAGGCAGCAGTGCTAACCACTGTGCCACCGTGTCACTCCATTTTGGCCAATAGGTCAACCCTATTTTGTCTCAACCACACCACAGCTGTTTATTTAACATAGAACATAGACATAGAACATAGAACATTACAGCGCAGAACAGGCCCTTCGGCCCACGATGTTGCGCCGACCAGCTTTTAAAAAAAAACAACACTAACCCACTAATCTAAACCAATCCCATTTTGTCCATAAACCTATCCACAGATCTCTTAAACGCCCCCAAACTAGGCTCATTTACAACTGCAGCTGGCAGGGCATTCCAGTCCCTCACCACCCTCTGGGTAAAGAACCTACCCCTGACATCAGTCCTATAACTACCCCCCCTTAATTTAAAGCCGTGCCCCCTCGTGCTAGCTTTCTCCATCCTAGGAAAAAGGCTATCACTATCCACCCTGTCTAAACCTCTAATCATCTTATATGTTTCAATAAGGTCCCTTCTTAGCCGCCTTCTTTCCAGCGAAAACAACCCCAAATCTCTCAGTCTCTCCTCATAGGACCTCCCCTCCATACCAGGCAACATCCTGGTAAACCTCCTCTGCACCCTCTCCAAAGCCTCTACATCCTTCCTGTAATGTGGGGACCAGAACTGCACACAATACTCCAAGTGCGGCCGCACCAGAGTTGTGTACAGTTGCATCATGACGCTGCGACTCCTAAATTCAATCCCCCTACCAATAAACGCCAAGACACCGTATGCCTTCTTAACAACCTTATCTACTTGATTCCCAACTTTCAGGGATCTATGTACACATACACCTAGATCCCTCTGCTCATCCACACTATTCAAAGTCCTCCCGTTAGCCCTATACTCAACACATCTGTTATTCCTGTTATTTATTTGAAAAAAATTCTACATGCACATAATCTGACTCCAAATTAAATGAAAAAAGTAATTCTGCAAAATCAGAAGGGCCAATTTTCTGGTTTGCATTGGCTTTTTGAAGCTACAATTCTTAGCTGTGAACATTGGGCAAATTACAGACATGCTGCTTCTGAACTTGCATCCATTAAAATGAATCAAAGAAAACAGAAAATCATGTGTGGCTTTACTGCAATTTCCAACGTGAATAACCATTGAGCAAGTCTGCCCAGCAGATATTCAGAAAATTGCCCTTCATCTCACTATGTTTCTCTGCTGTCTAACCTTGACTGGCTTCATAGGTTATCCACATTTCTGATCATAGGAGCACAGAAATTATTGTGTAACCCTTATGAAATATGTGACATTGTAGTTTATACATAAAGGGCCCGATTTTACCTTTGTGTTGTGCCCATTTTTGGGTGCAAAAATGTGGTAAAGTCGGATGTGAGACCATTAACATGATCTGCACCCGTGTCCACATAGATTGCCACTTCACCGAAACCTGGGAATGGCAGCGATCTCCTTCATGCCCAACGACAATTTAAATACATTTGCATGTATTTAATGTGAATTAATGAACTGCCTTCCCAACTGTATCAGCATTCCTCCCTTTACCACCAAGTTTGCCAATCCGGAATCGCACCATAATGGACCTGCTAAATAAAAGTCTGAATCGGGCGCTCCAGCTACTGAAGAGCACGTTCAGAACTTCCAACTGCTCTCTGACTCTGTTCAGTGATGGAGGAGGAGAGGAAGGTGGGTCAGATCATTCTCTGGTTGTCGGAGGGTAGGTGAGTGAGGCCAGACCATTCTCTGGGGGTGGAGGGAGTGAGGGGGAGGGAAGAGGGAGGCGGGTAAGATGTATCTCTGGTGGGGGGGAGGGAGGGAAGGCCCGATCGCTCACTGGTGTTGGGGGGCGTGGGGGAGGTGGGGGCAGATAGATCTCTGGTGGGGGGGTTGAGGGGGGGCAGGAGTGGCAACCGGTCTAGGTAATGGGGGGGGGGGAAGTTGATAAGGTGGACAGCGATGTGTGTGAGTAGTGGGGGGCAGTTGATAAGGGGGACAATGATGTGTGTGGGAAGTGGAGGGGTGGATAAGGGGGACAGTGATATATGTGGGTAGTGGTGGGGAGGTGGATAAGGGGGACAGCAATGTTTTTGGAGGCCATCAATCCTGCTTTTCGCCCCCAGGCCGCTTTCATCGCTTTCTGCGGCTCGGGAGTGATCTGATATGGGCATGTTTTTTCAAATTTTTTTCTAACTACTCACACGCAGTTCCCACAGTGCGAATGGGGCCCATGATTTTTTTTTCAGGCTGAGTGTGTATGGGGGCATCTGAAAGCAGATTTCGAATTCAGATCTGCACTAAGCCCAGATTCAGTATTTTGAATGAAAATGGTAAAATCGGGCCCAGAGAGTTTTGGAGTGATTGGATCTTGTTTGGTGTTGGTTGGGGGGATAGTTGGACATCAGTTCAGGTGAGGTTAGATGTCAGGGCTTGGGTGGTCAGACACTGGGATTGGAGAGTCAGCCCTTGGGATTGAGGGATGCTGTTAGACCTTGGCCGTACTTTGTGTTGGAATGGGGTTTGGACCTCTGGTGAGGGAAGGAAGTCAGGCCTTGGGTCACGTGTGGGAGAGAAGGGTGGAGAGAGGAGTTGGAAGGCCAGGCCGAGCTTGGGGAGTGATTGGATCAAGCCTGGCAGGGTGGAGGGGCAAGAGCTCCCTCAGGGCTGGGAATAGTCCTATGGGTGGGGATAGCTGAGGGAAGAGGGAGCCGGGTTGTTCTGCGAAGGTGAATAGTTGAGGATGGAAGTGAGGGGAATCCCCTGGGGGTTCGGAAGTGTTGAGGTATGGGGGGAGCCCCTTGGGGGTCTGGGCTTGTGCAATGGATATCTAGAAATTGAAGAGGTTTTAATTCTTCCCACTGTTTTTGCGTAACTATTGATGCAGTACATTTGGCACCATAAAAAGTTTGTGATTTAAATCGCATTTCTATTGATGCAGGGCAATTGCCCAGGTGAGGGTTGGATTACCATGGAATTGCCATGCAAACATTACCTTTGAATCTCCTGTGGCTGCAGTGGGATGGGGGAAGGATTGTTCCCCAGCACATCTTTGGGCACTCTCTCAGTAAGAGTATAGTTTGGACATTACAGCCCAACATTGCAGACTTACATTGTTATCACCATGCTTGTGGTAAAACCAAACTGCTGAGAACTCCTAATTGGTGGGTAGTGTTATGAAAGCCAAATGGAGAGCACGGAGGTTAGGAACTTCAACCTGATGGGCCTAAGAAGGTTTTGTGTATGTACAGATTGGGAATGGGCTGCACATGTGCAGATCAGCATTTATACATTTCCTCTATGTCCAGTGGTCTTGTACATAAGGAAACGGTGCAAAATTCTGGGTCAGGTGACTGGGTAGTGGATTGTCATCGAGAATAAAGTGTCCCAGGCAAGGAGAAGTCCTGGGAGGAGAGAAAACAAGACTAGGTCCCAAAGGAAGAGCCCCAGAGAGAGGTCTGGGACAAGATGAGGATCAAGTTCAGTTTAAAAGAGGAGAGCAGGAAAAAAATTCTCCAAATAGGGAAAGGTTTGTGGATAGCAGAGTGATGAAGGATCAAGGGAAGCCCTGGTAATTGAAGAGGGCTGAGGAGAAGCCCTGAAGATCCAACAAAGCAGTGGAAGTTTGGTGACTCTTTGTTGTGGGTTTTTGCGACAAAGGTACCCCTTTCGAGTAGCATGGCAAGGGTTTCAAATTGTGCTCATGAGTTGGTGTTTGAGTGCACAATCGGGAATCAAGGGGAATGAATCTTGGAAGACAACATTGAAACTATATAAGGTGTGTTGTCGTTGATGCCAACAGAGTTAGAGCAATGCTTGAAGAGAATTCACAGGATAGATCATTGAAGGTGAATTTCCCATGTGAGAGAAATGGAGTTTCAGTAAAATTACCGATGTCTGAATAGGGTGTTGATAAATCCATTGTTTCTGAATCGTTGCATTGGCCATTTTTTGTGCATCATAGAATCATTGAATCCCTACAGTGCAGAAGGGGGGCCATTCAGTTCATCAAGTCTGGTCCCAACTTTCTGAAAGAGCATCTATGCATTTACCCCACTAATCTTCTTAAAGTACACATCATGGGAGACTAAAGGGCAAATTTGCATGGCCAATCCATCGAATTTGCATATCACTGGACTGTGGGAGGATATTGGAGCACCCGGAAGAAACCCATGCAGACTCAGAAAGAATGTAGTGTAGTCTGTTCAACCACATGACGTTGGTTTACATATGCCTCATACTTACCCTGAATTCTTAGAATGTAAGGTAGATATTGCAAATTGTTTAACTTTCAAACCTTTGTTTATTTTTGTTTGTTCAAAACACATGGGCTGGAATTTTCCGTTCATTCTCGCTCATACAATCTTCTCATCCTGCCAATGGCACACCTCCCCCCAATGGTTTCCCAACAGTGAGAGGTGCATTCAGTGAACCCATTGACAATGTTGGGAGCAGAAGATCCCATAACCAACCAAGAATGTGCTGCCTTTGCTGCCACAAAACACAGGGCAGGTTGCAAGGAAAATCTCACCCATGGAATTTTGTGGCTTTTGTTGTACCACAGGTGGTTGCAATCTCCAAGTTTGTCCACTTCAAACAAAATGCTATTGTCCCCTAACTGGATCTTGCCAACTGTTTGGTGGTTTGGCCTGTGATATAACAATCTGAATAGTCATAAATGTTTTCCATTAAGATGAAAAAACGAAATTCTACTCTTTCACTACCCAAAATGCTGAACAGTCAATTAAGTACTTTTTGAAGTGTCATCACCATTGTAACTAGAAATGAATGACCAGCAAGCAAGTTTAATGCCAGAAATTTTTATTACCAGAAATAACCCA
Organism: Carcharhinus amblyrhynchos; assembly: GCF_965287045.1. Lineage (NCBI taxonomy): Eukaryota > Metazoa > Chordata > Chondrichthyes > Carcharhiniformes > Carcharhinidae > Carcharhinus > Carcharhinus amblyrhynchos. The sequence continues at coordinate 91,957,481 of NC_137324.1, read as the reverse complement.
TTATTACACTTATTTTGAAATATCTGATTGGCAGGCTACAGTATTCTATTTCTTTCAAGAATAGAGGTCAATGTCAGTCATGTAGAACAGGTCACAAGAGGAATTTAAAAAATATTGTTTTGAAAATCATTCCACTCATAAATGCTTGCAATCAAAACACTAGAATTAGAACATTCCATCCGGCACATTGGAAAAGCAAAATACTCAAGCGACATAGAAATAAAGGATTCCTGGTGCCCTTCTCATTAGTGTTTCAGAAAGGAATTGAATTTCAACAATCCACTTCAATAATCTAGTCTGCTTGCATCAACAGTGAACAAACAACACTGGTAAGCAGTCATAGGCAATGCATAGGTTAAACCATTATAAAATTGGGTTGTAAACATGTTGCTCATATTAAAAAAGCCAAATTGGGTATTTGCTAAGGTTTGACAGCAAGAACAATTATAGAAGAGTTTTGCTAAGGAGAAAACTGTTGAAATTATCCATTTACCTAATTAGGAAAAGTTGGAGTGAAGGAAAATAGGTAGGAATATTTGAGCACGTAAGTATTGGCTCTGAAAAGTGTTATGACCAGGTCAGAAGGGGTGAATTGGTTCCCCTTTATTCAGCCTTCTCAGTCAGTCACAACAAAGGTTTTAAGTTTCTTTCTCACAAGGATATACCTTTTCCAAATCCAAATATATTAACTATTCATGCAGTAAGCAGTAAGGAGTCAATCAAACAAGGTTTTCTTGAATTAAAAAGAAAACAAGTCTATCAACCAACAAACCCGAGAGAGAAAAAAAACAAAAATCCAATTTCACACAAGTCCAAATATCAGAAGGGAAGTTACAGTCCAATAAAAAATTAAAGTAATACATCATTAAATGTTCTTTGCTTGTTCTTAAGATGTAAATTGTTAAACATTGTTGCTGATTTGGATTAGTTGGTTTTGTGGATGTGGTCAGATGTAGATGTTGCATGATCTTGGCTCATTGGTTGATTTCTAATAATGTTGTCTTCTGAATTGGTTAATACACTTGTTCAAAAACAAAGAAAGGAAGAGAGCACACCTCTCTAGCCTGCCTCCTCTGTTGAAAATTTTCTGACACCGCCTGAGTCACTTGCAATCTTCCTTCAGTGGCTGGTAGTGTGACCAGATAGACTTCACTCATTGTGCAATTCCAAAAGCTTTTGGGTGGGCCCATCTGTCAAAACTATTGTTTCCAGTCTCAGCACTGAGGAAATAATGGATGAGTGACAGGTGAGTTATTATGCAAGACCATACTGCAATAAACACTTTATATAACATTTAAGGTATCCCAGTGCAGCTCAGCCATGTGTAATGTATATCCTGTGGGATGTGGGAAGTAATGCAGGCACATAATGCCATCAAGGATTACATCTGCAGGAAGTGTCACCAGCTGCGAGTCTTGAACTCTAGGTTGTGGAACCTAGGCAGTGATTGGAGTCACTGTGGTGAATCCATAAGACTGAGGATTATATGGATAACACATAGCACATCACATCAAAAAAAACAGCTAGTGAGAGAATGATTGGCTCCCAGAATATCTAAAAGAAACAGACAGATAGGGCAAGAATCCCCTGAAACTATCTCACTTTCTGAACTAGTGAGCATGACAGTTCTTCAGAGGCTGAAGCAAGACCCAAGCTCATGAAAACATGAGTGACTCAGCTACACAGAAGGTGAGGAGGAAGAGTCAAACTGGTATAATGACAGGGAATTCCATAGTTAGGGGAGCAGAGAGGCATTTCTTCAGCTGTAAATGTGACTCCAAAACAGTATATTGCCTCTCTGGTGCCAAGGTCCAGGAAATCATAGAGCAGCTGCAGGACAGTCATTTGGGTGAGGGTGAATAGCCAGAGGTAATGGTTTTGGGACCAATGGATAAAAGGAAAAAGGGATGAGGGCCTGAAAACAGATTTTTGGGAGTTCAGATGGGAATTAAAAACCAAGACCCCAAGAGTAGTCAACTCATGATTACTCCTAATGCCATGTAAGCTTGAGACTCAGAAGATTGAGCAGTTCTTCATGTGGTTGGAGAAATAAGTAGGAGGGAGGGCTTTCAATTTCTGAAGCACTGGTCCCAGTATTGGAACAGCCATGACCTGTACAAGAGGACAAGTTACATATTAATGGGCTGGAGTTAGTATCCTTGTGGAGAGATTTGCTGGTGCTTATGGAGAGGGGAGTGGGAGCCTGAGGAGAAATTCAGAGTGGAGAGGAAATAAACTGGCTGTGGCAAGTATTAACTAATAAGGAGGATATATCAGAGAATAATGTCAAGGTAAATAGAATTCTTGGAGTGTTTGATAGAATTAGAGTAGACAATAGTAAGTCATTAGATGGGGTCAGGGTAAAGTAGAAAGTAAAAAATCCTAAGTCAATATTAATGGTATGTGGTTAATAAGATTGGTGAACTACAGGCACAGGTTGACAAATGGAATTATAATCTTTTGCTATAAGAGAGACTTGGCTCAAGGAAGGGCTGGACTGGGCTTTAAATATTCCTTTGTATTAAGGTGGCTAGGAGACACAGGAGAGCAGGAAAGGAAGAAAAGGTGCAGGGAGGTAATGGTGATATTAATTAAAAATTACATTACAGTACTGGAAAGAAAGAAAATTCTAGAGGGGCCACGAACATATTCTCTCTGGCTCGAGATAAGAAATGAAAAAGGTGCAATAACATTGATTGGTGTAGCATATAGACTACCAACAGAGAAACAAATTTGAAAATAAATTACAAGAATTACAAGAATCCAAGAATTATGGAGTAAATATAATGGGAGATTTCAATTATCCAAATAAAGGTTGGGATAGGAATAGTATAAAGGGACAAGAGGGGCGTGAGTTTCTGGAAAGTGTTCAAGATAATTTTCTGCAGCATTAGGTTTCCAGTCAAGCTAGAGGGCAGGCACTGCTGGAATTGTTTTGAGGATTGTGTTGGCCCAAGTGGATCAAATATTACTGGGAGATCACTTAGGGGACAGTGACCATTGAATGATAAGCTTTAGGTTGGCCATGGGAAAGGACAAATCCCGAGCACAGATAATTAGTCTTGAGAAAACCAACTTTGATGGGATGAGAATGTATTTGAATTGAGTGAGTTAGAATCAAATGCTTTCTATGTTGCATCTGTAAAAATTGGTGAGAGTCATGACATGCCAAATTTCCTTAGTCTCCTGAGAAAGCAGAGGCGTTGGTGAAATTTAACTATAGCATCGGCATAGAAGGACCAGGACAGGTTATTGGTGATCTGGACTTGAAGCTCTTGACCATTTCCACTTCAGTCCATTGATGTAGACAGGAGCATATCCATTAACGTGCTTCCTGAAGTCAATGACTATCCCCTTCACTCTACTGACATTAAAAGAGAGATTATTGTTGTTGCACCATTTCACCAGATTGTCTATCTCTTTCCTGTACTCCGACTCCTCATTGTTTGAGATCTGACCCACAATGGTGACGTGATCAATAAACTTGGAAATGGAGTTGGATCAGAATTTGCCCACATAGTTGTAAGTCTATAAAAGGTATAGTACAGGGCTGAGAACACAGCCTCGTGGTGGTGACGATAATTATGGAAGAGGTGTCATTGCCTATCTTTACTGATTGCAGTCTATGGGTTAGGAAATCTAGGATCCAGTCATAAAGGGAGGAACTGAGCCCTAGGTCATGAAGTTTGGAGATGAGTTTTGTAGGAATAATGGTGTCGAAGGATGAACTGTAGTCTGACATAACTGTCTTTCTTACCCAGGTGTTCTATAATTGAGTATTAGGCCAGAAAGATGGCACCTGCTGTGGACCTGTTAAAGTTTATTTATTATTTATTAGTCACAAGTAAGGCTTTAATTAACACTCCAATGAAGTTACTATTAAATTCCCCTCGGTGCCACAGTCCAGCACCTGTTCAGGTCAATGCACCTAACTAGCACGTCTTTCAGAATGTGGGAGGAAACCGGGGCACCCGAAGGAAACCCACGCAGACATGGGAAGAATGTGCAAACTCCACACACACAGTGACCCAAGCCAGGAATCAAATCTGGATCCCTGGCTCTGTGAAACAGCAGTGCTAACAGCTGTGCCGCCATGCCACCCTGTTGCAGTGATAGGGGAACTGTAGTGGATCCAGGCAGCCTGGGGAACCAGAGTTGATCTGTGCCATGACGATCCTTTCAAAAAACTTCATGATGATGGATGTCGGAACCACTGGGCGATAGACATTAAGGCACGCTGCCTGGCTTTTCTTCGATACAGGGATAATGGTCGTCTTCTTCAAGCAGGTAGGGACCTTAGATTGGAGTAAGGAGAAATTAATGGTGTCTGTAAATACCCCTGCCAGCTGGTCCATGCAAGATCTGAATGCATGTCTAGGTACCCATCCAGACCAGTCAATATCCGCGGGTTGACTTTCAAGAAGGCTCATCTGACATCTGCGATAGTGACCTTGGATACTGGTTCATTATTTGTGTCCTTAGTGAAGACAGAACAAAAGGATATATTTAGTTGGTCAGCCATTTCTTTGTTCCCCATTATACATTTGTAGGTAGAATGTTCTTTCAAGGAGCCAGTGCAAACTCGATGGGTCAAATGGCCTCGATCCAGCATTTTGCATTTTAATGTATTTCCTTCAGTGATTTAGATGGTTTTGGTGGATTTTTGAAATGTAGGAATTACCCGTCCCTTCACTCTCACCAGAGGGTTTCTTCATCACTTTTTTTTAATTTCACCATGGAAGGTGCTTTTGCATTTTTAAGCAGTTTGTTCTGCCTCATTTCAACTTGCAAACTTTCCAGTCAGTTGAAATTTGAAAAATCATATTTTCAAAAGAAAAATGGAAACAGCCTTGTGATAATAGTAGATAGTGTCCATGTCACGAAAGCTGTACTTTGTCTTTATAGAGTTATGATTATCGTATGTTGTCAGTCTTTCTTAATAGTATGCAAACTTCTTCTCTCCCGTTGGTTGCTCTTTGAGGAAATTGTTTTAATCGGTATCCTTTCTTTCCATATCTACTCATTAGAACAGTAGAGTGGGGAAAATGTGCGTCAGTGTCTTGGTTCTATTTATTTCATGGTGTAACATATAAGGCATTAATAATTTAAAAAATAATTATACACCTCATTAGGAAAATCCAAGGCATAATTGCACATCACATCAAAGATGTGTCATTAGCTTATCTTTTTTTAAGAAAAGGTGCTGTGAACACAGTCAGAGGATTTAGTGTTTGACTGTTAAGCAATTAGTGGTTTGGACAATAGGACAAAAGAGCAGAAGATCACCTTAAATTTCACAGTGGATTGCAGCAGAAAATACGATGAAGCAACTTGTTATGAAATTAATGAACCAAGTTGTGAAGTATGGGTGGGTGATGACAGGAATTATTATTCATGCAAAATTAAATACCTAAATACATGCATATACATATACATAGTGGTTATACAGAACAAATTACCTGGGATAGTTTGGCAGGACAGCAAATCCTGTGACACGTCCTGACTCAGAGGCAATTGCAATCTGATATGGCACCTTTGTCATGTAGTGATCTCAATCTTACTTCAATCCTGATTCAGTGTCCCAAGTAGACATTTAAATTAATTGAGAAACCAGGATTTTCCACCATACCATTAATGATTTAATGATGGGTTTTGCAAAATTTGTTAACTCAGTTGCATTCTACGCAGGCAGGACAATTTACTTTTCTGTCTGTTCTGCCTAGTATTAAACGTTACATCTGAGAAAATAATGACCCCAGTTGCACTGCTGCTAATCCTAATAATTTAACTGAACTTAATTAAATTGATTCAATAAAAACTAGTCTCAATTCACAGCAGTTAGTAAAGCTATTGCAGTGTTTCCTTGGAGGGTTTCATTGTTCTCATGTATAACTGTTGTCGAGATTGCTGTCAACTATATAACTGGTTAGATCTCTTAAATGTGAAAAATCCAGTGACCCGTTGTAGGATTAGTAATATAAAGCACATTTGCAATGATAAAGATATAAATAAGAATATAATGAAATGACCTCAAATTACAATAAATGGAATGAGATTGATGGTAGATCATGTTCCCACCAAGTAGTGGGAAAGATATAGAGAAGTAGATTTGCAGGGAAATTGTAGAGAGGTGCAAGAATTATAGTGCAATGTGCACTTTAATCATCCTAATATAAACTGGGATAGCAATAGTGTTATGAACAAGGAGAGAGAAGAATTCTTGCGGAGTATTCAGGAGAATTGTCTTGATCCATGTGTTTCCAGTCCAATAAACAAGGAGGTAACACTGGATCTGCTTGCAGGGAATGAAGTCGGTCAATGGTCAGCAGGTGGATATTTTGGGAATGGTGATCGTCATAAGATAGTATTTAGAGAAGCTATGGAAAAGGATAAGGAATAATTCAGAGTAAGATACACCTTTGGAGGGAGACTAATTTCAACGGTGGATAAATTGGAATCAAAGACTGTCAAACAAACCTGAAACTTAATAATAGGCTGCCTTTAGTGAGGAGGTGTTTTGGGTACAGTCAAAGTACATTCTGACAAGGGAAAAAGATTAGGTCAACTAAAGCCAGAGCTCCCTGGATGATAAAAGGCATCGACTGAAATAAAGCAGAAAAAAAGTGTGAATGACAGGTGTCATGCTGATAATACAGGCAAATATAACATGCTCAGAGGGGAAAGAAAATGGAAATAATAGAAGTAATGAGAAAGTATGAGAAAAGCTTGGCTGCTAACATCAAAGTGAATCCAGAAGTATTAGAACCATAGAAAATTACAGCTCAGAAATAGGCCTTTTGGCCCTTCTTGTCTGTGCCGAACCATTTTTTGCCTAGTCCCACTGACCTGCACTTGAACCATATCCCTCCACACCCCTCTCATCCATGAACCCATCCAAGCTTTTCTTAAATGTTAAAAGTGACCCCGCATTTACCACTTTATCTGGCAGCTCATTCCACAGTCCTACCACTCTCTGCATGAAGAACCTCCCTCTAATATTCTCTTCAAATTTTTCTCCTTTCACCCTTAACCCATGCCCTCTGTTTTTTTTTTCTCCCCTAGCCTCAGTGGAAAAAGCCTGCTTGCATTCATTCTATCTATACCCATCATTCTTCAGCATGTAAATAATTAAAGGGAAGTAAGAGGAAGGGTGTGAACAAAATGGGGCAAAACAGATAATTTATGGATGGAGGAAGATGGTGCTGCTAAAGTACTAAAATTAATACTTTGTATCTGTCTTTAGCCAGAAAGAAGTTCCTAGAGTGAAATTAGAGTGAAAGATGTGGAGATTATCTACTGGATGGGCTAATAAAAAATGATCAGGAGGAGGTTTTGGAAAGGATGGCTGTACTTTAAATTGATATAGCACCAGAACCAGATGAGACGCATCACAGTATATTGTGGAAACTGAGGGTGAACATTGTAGAGACATTGGCTATAATTTTCCAATACCCTTCATAGTGGGGTTGTGCCAGAGGACTGGAGTATTACAAATTAAATGTAATTGTTTCAAATAAGGTGTAAGGATAAACACAGATTTTTAAAAAAATTATTCATGGAACATAGGTGTTGTTGGCTAGCCAATATTTATTGCCCATCCCTAGTTGTCCTTGGAAGGCAGTTGAGAGTCAACCACATTGCTGTGGCTCTGGAGTTATATGTAGGCCAGACCAGATAAGATGACAAATTTCCTTCCCTAAGGAACAATAGTGAACTAGAGAGGTTTTTCTAACAATGGTTTTGTGGTCATCAAAAGATTCTTAATTCCAGATACTTTTACTGAATTCAAATTCCAGCATCTGCCATAGTGGGATTTGAACCCAGGTCCCCAGAACATTATCTGAGTCTCTGGATTAATCATCTAGCAATAATACCACTAAGCCGTCACCTCTCCATAAAGGTCAGCCTCCCTGTATGTGTTGGTCAGCTTAATCAGAGTTTTAGATAGAAGGATGGTAGGAGTTGAGGACCTGAATGTGATTACTATCACCAGAGAGGTAGTGCTTGATAGACTAATGGGACTGAAGGTGGGCAAGTCCCCAGGGTCAGATGGAATGCATCCCAGAAATGGCAGAGGTGATAGTGGATGCCTTAGTAATTATTTATCAAAATTCGCTGGACTCCAGGGAAGTGCCGAAAGATTGGAAAACGGCTAATGTTACGTCGTTGTTTAAAATAGGTAGCAGACAAAAGGCAGGGAATTATAGGCCAGTTAGTTTAATGTCTGTGGTTGGAAAAATACTAGAATCCGTCATCAAAGAAGAAATAGCGAGGCACCAAGAAAATAATGGTTTGATTGAGCAGATGCAACATGGATTCGTGAAGGGGAATTCGTGTTTGACGAATTTATTGGATTTCTATGAGGATGTGACTAGTGTGGTAGACAGAGGGGAACCGGTGGATGTGGTATTTTTAGATTTCCAGAAGGTGTTTGATAAGGTGCCTCACAAAAGGTTGCTACAGAAAGTTAGGGTGCACGGAGTTGGGGGTAAGGTGTTAGTGTGAATAGAGGATTGGCTGTCTAATAGGAAGCAGAGAGTTGGTATCAATGGGTGCTATTCTGGTTGGCTGTTGGTGACTAGTGGAGTGACACAGGGATCGGTGCTGGGGCCTCAACTGTTTACCATTTACATAGACGATTTGGAGGAGAGGGCTGAGTGTAGGGTGACAAAATTTGCTGATGACACGAAGATGAGTGGAAAAGCAAAATGCATGGAGGGTGTGGAAAGTCTGCAGAGAGATCTGGATAGGCTGAGTAAGTGCGCGAGGACCTGGCAGATGGAGTATAATGTAAGCAAGTGTGAGGTTATTCACTTTGGCAGAAATAATAGTAGGAGGGATTATTATTTAAAAGGCGAAAAGCTGCAGCATGCTACAGTGCAGAGGGATCTGGGCGTCCTTGTGCACGATCACAAAAACCCAGCCTGCAGGTGCAGCAGGTGATCAAGAAGGCAAATGGAATGTTGGCCTTTATAGCAAGGGGGATAGAATATAAAAGCAGGGAGATCTTGCTGCAACTGTACAGGGTACTGGTGAGGCCACAGCTGGAGTACTGTGTGCAGTTTTAGTCGCCGCATTTGCGGAAGGATATATTGTCCTTGGAGGGAGTGCAGAGGAGGTTCACTAGGCTGATACCGGAGATGAGGGGGTTAGCCTATGAAGAGAGACTAAATAGACTGGGTCTGTACTTGTTGGAGTTTAGAAGGATGAGGGGGGATCTTATAGAGACGTATAAGACAATGAAAGGGATGGATAGGGTAAAGGTTGAGAGATTCTTCCCACTTAGAAAGGATAGCAGGACTAGAGAGCACAGCCTCAAGATAAGGGGGGAGCAGTTTAGATCAGAGTTGAGGAAGAACTTCTTCACTCAAAGGGTGGTCAATCTCTGGAATTCTCTGCCCGTTGAAGTGGTGGAGGCTACCTCGCTAAATATATTTAAGTCAAGGGTTGATAGGTTTCTGATAGACTGGGGAATTAAGGGTTATGGGGAGAAAGCGGGAAAGTGGAATTGATCCAGTTCAGATCAGCCATGATCTTATTGAATGGCGGGGCAGGCTCGAAAGGCTAGATGGCCTACTCCTGCTCCTATTTCTTATGTTCTTATGTTTAGAATTAATAGTTTGGGGCAAAATTGACAGTCATTTGGACAATTGTGAATTATTGAGGGAAAGCTAGCAAAGAAGAATCATATTAGACTTGAAACATTTACTCAGTTTCTTTTTCCACAAATGCTGCCAGACCTGTTAAGTTTTTCCAGGTATTTCTGTCCTGGGCTGAATTTTATGTGCCTCCAGTAGGTGTGTTTTCCATTGGCAGCAGGGGAAAGGCACATAGGAGGTGGGGAGGCGGGGTGGCAATGGGTGCTGAAATAGGTAGACCACCCCACACATTAAAATGACCATTTAAGGATGAATTACATTTATTATCAACCTTATTGACCCTGATAATACACTGTCCCTGCCATTATATATTTGATAAGGACAACATGGTGGGAGCAGTAAGCCTGAGCTTTAACCTCAAATAATTCAAGGGAGTGGGGAAGAAAAAGGAGTTGCTTCTTTTGGGGATGCCCTTTTCCGAACTTGGGATACTGACCGACTTGATGTCATTTGCCCTTAGGCAACTCCCCATGGAAAATCTGCATGGGGAATCTATAGTCATGATGTGGAGATGCCAGTGTTGGACTGGGGTAAACACAGTAAGAAGTCTGACAACACCAGGTTTAAGTCCAACCAATTTATTTGATAGTAAACTCACAAGGTTTCGAGGTTCCCCTCTTCGTCAGGTGAATGGAGAGTTCTGGCCTCAGCCAGTACATATAACAGCACAGACAGTTTACAGATTACTGATTAGAATGCAAATCTTCTGAAACAATAACAGAAAATACTGGAAAATCTCAACGGGTCTGACAGCATCTGTGGGGGGAGAATAAAGCCAATATTTTGAATCTGGATTTCTCTTCATCAGAGTTTCATATTCAAACTCAAGCAAAAAGAAATCATCGCAAAGTTTTGCAGTATACTTGGTCCAAGATCTTCGAAATGAAAGGATTGTGTAATAATATAATTCAAGGGAAGCTAAAGGATAAAGTTGTTTGTAAATTAAATTGAATAATATCCAACACCAGTTATGTAGATGAACAAATTTTATGCAGAGCTGCAAGTAATATATCAGCTATAAAGCTGCAGTTGGTGAGAAAGTTTTGAAAATTAAAATCAATTTTCATTTTTCAACTGTTGCGCGCTGATAAAATACTGCAGCAGATTATGGATGTTAGGAGATAAACAGACAATAAGGAGAGATGTTGAAAAAATAATATTGGAACAGTATATGAACATTGTGATTTTGTGGAAGAAATCAAACTATTGCACTGAGCTGGTGGGGGGGGGGGTGGGGGTGGTTGGCATTGAGCCTAAATATGTGTAATTTTGCCACTAATTATTTTCCTAAGATGATTATTTAGCGTTCTACATGCATGAGTTAGTTGATATTGAAGAAAAAAGGTGTAATATCAATTTTTATAAGTGAATTTTCTATGCCTGGAAAATTTTCTTGTGTCCATGCCCCAAGTTCATTGAATTATTTGGATGCAGACTGTGCCACAAAATCTGGGAGATTCCTTTACAAATGTGTGCTCCAATCTGTTGGTTTTCCAATGTTCAGTCTGCTAAGGCAATCTAAAGTAGTTCTGCATTCTCTGAAAAATCTCCCCTCTGGACAAGCCCAAATAACCACAGGTATTGACATTAATTTTCAAATGGTTGACAGATGTTTAAATGTTCCTCCATTCATGGTAACTTTTCTTTTGCATGTTAGGAGGAAACAGAAACACAGAAGGGTCAGCTGTTCAGATTGATAGCATTAAGATAAATAATTGTAATTGTTGAGGGCTCGATGTTGTCTGTGACACTAGGTGACAAAAGCTAATTTTCTTTGAATAATGACATGCAATCTATACAACTGCTTCAGAGGGAAGACAGGCCTCAGTTTGAATGTTCATCTGAAGAATGGCATCTCGAACAATTAACACGCTTTCAGTAATACACTAACATATCACCTTAGATAAAGTGCTCAAGTCGAACAGGAATATTGAACAATCGTCCATCTGATTCAGAGACAAAAGTTCTACCACTGAGCCAAGACTGGCACTTAAATCTTTCAATTGTGGGGGAATAGTGAGGTGCAACAGTTTTGGAAACTCCAGACTCTCTTCTATTAAGAACTTCATTAATGTTGAAACCAATGCAGATCTTATGCAAGCTTTAGTCAGATTGTTATATGCCATTTCAGTTGATTTCATGTGAGCAGTATGCTGGAGCAGTATAAATATCAGTACCTGTTCCACCTAACTACCGTTGCAAATTAACAAGCAACAATCTCTGGAGTGCTGTAGGAATTCCTTAGAGTTGATCAACTTGACAACAGCATTTTATTAAACAAAAAGGAAGATATTAGTTGTCAATAGATTAGGGACATTACAGTTAGAAATCTAAATGATACATTTTTTACTTTTGACACTTTAAAGACAATGTGAAAAGTTGAATTGTTCATTTTCTTTTAGAAATGTCTGTTGGGAAGGAAAATCAAGTGGGATGTTAAAGAGGTGATTGATTTGCTCCTGCATGTTTCATCACTGAAGTTGCACAATTTGTCGTATCTTAGAAAGAAAGATTGCAAAGAAATACTCAGCAGGTCAGTCAGCATGTGTGGATAAAGAAAAAGATTTCAGATTGTGACATTGTATCAGACCAGTTTAAAATCCTTAGGCCAGGATTTTCTGCCTCCCTGCCCCACAGTGTGTTTTCCAGCTGTGGAGGTAGTTTGCCTTTGCTCGCTGGTGGGAACTTTTGGTCCCACTGAAGTCTAGCATTTTGTATGGTTTGCCTGCCCCACCTCTGAGAAACCTGCTGCAGGGGTCCCCTTGGGGCCCGAAGGCCCCACCAGCAGGAAGGGCTGGAAAATCCCTCAATTACTGTTTGGGACCACCCGGATGGGTGAAATCTGTCACAGTCCTTACCTTTCTCACATTTCTATTTTATTTCTGTTTATTCTTATGGTCTGGATTGTGCCAGAATCAGAGTGGCCCCAAAGGCAGACTGGAAAGCAGGGAGTGATCTCACCTTGACCATTTGGGGAAGCCACAAGTGGATTTTCTGTCTGTCCTGTCAATAATTAGCTACTGTTAGGGTTCACATCCACTTAAGAGTGAAAATCCCAGCTTGGATTTTTCATTATTGGTTTATGTTGGGTGACAGAAATGGAAATGAGAGTGACTGCTGATGGGTGGGACAGCTGGCTGCTGCTCAGCTCATTTCTTATGAATACACAAGGACCTTGGTGAATCTTGTAGCCGGGTGGCCAGGAGGTTGACATGCTGCCCTTACTTTCAGGGGTCAATGGTCCTGGCACCATATATTAAGGGAACCTTGACAGCCATTCACTCATTACAAGCCAGGAATATTGGTCTGCTGCCATTCAAGATTCTGCCAAGACCAAAATGTCACAAAGAAGACAACATGTAGGCCCAAGTTTAAATGACATTTCTGTGGATTCTCCTTCAGCTTCAACCCCACCTTTGAGGAATGTGCCTCAGAATCCTCAGAGAATGCACCATCACGACATTCACCTGCATCATTCATCAGCACAGAGGCATTCAGCTCAATGAGTCACCTTCCAGAGGAGGCACAGGCTCACAATCTGGTGAGTACTTCATTGACATGGCTCCACAGGTCATGGGAGAAGTGACTGCCGAGGTCTTTGACACTCAATGGATAGCTGGAAACCAAGCCACTGCTGAGCTCCGTGCAGATGATGAGCCTCTGGACTTGGCCACAAGAACATGTTGGAGATACAGTGACAGACAAAGGAACACCAGGCAGATGCCAGAGGCCATATGTAGGCTTAACTGAAGACTAAAGGCATCTGTTCCATGTTCTGTCTGCTATGGTGGCTCTGGCCTGTGAGTGCTTGGTTGCTTCCATGGAAAGGGTAGCAGCTGTCATGGAGGCCGAGGACTAACAGAACAGACAGTGGCTGCTCAATATGAATTCAGGCCTGCATTATGTTGTTCTTGCCATGGATGCAATCAAGCAGTGTCTAGGTGAGCTTGGGGATGCAGGGGTTTTGGGGTGGGGGGGGTGGTGGTGATGGTGGGAGGGGGGGGAGCATGGAAGATAAGACAACTCAAAGTCCCTCCAGGTGCCTCATTTCTTCAAGGAGTCAGGGAAGTGCCATCACGCACTGAAACGGAGGAGGAACACCAGGGAGACACAACGGGGGATTCAGCTTGGGACATCCATGGGTGCCCTGCCACTCAATGACCCCTGTGCCGGAGATCCTTAGCAGGCCTGGACCCTATCAGTTTTGGGCTACCAGAAGACACATATCATCCCAGTCAATAATGCGTAACAATCAGTAGGCTGCTTCCACCACAGCTATGGATATTGGGGTTACGTGTAGATGTAGTAACAAGAAAAGAAAGATAAAACAGTTTACAATATATATTCATGGTACAGATATACAACCATTGCACACAGTTTTGGCACTTATTAATACATGTTCACATTGTCTGGTAGTTTCCTGGATTCTCATCTTGTTAACACAGTAAAAAGTCTGACAACACCAGGTTTAAGTCCAACCGATTTATTTGATAGTAAACTCACAAGCTTTCGAGGTTAAGCTCTTCGTCAGGTGAATGGAGAGTTCTGGCCTCGGACAGAGCATATAAAGCACAGACAGTTTACAGATTACTGATTAGAATGCAAATCTTTACATCTAACCTGCTGTTCAAGTCCTAAAGTGGCCGATAATGTGAGTGGAAGGAGCACTGATGACAGGTTAAAGAGATGTGTATTGTCTCCAGACAGTACAGTAAGTGAGGTTTTGCAAACCCAGACAAGTCATGGGGGTTACAGATAGTGCGACGTGAACCCAAGATCCCTGTTGAGACTGTCCTCATGTGTGTGGAACTTGGCTATCAGTCTCTGCTCAGCGACTCTGCGCTGTCGTGTGTCGTGAAGGCTGCCTTGGAGAGTGCTTACCCAAAGGTCAGAGACTAAATGCCTGTGACCACTGAAGTGTTCGCCAACAGGAAGGGAACAGTCTTGTCTGGTGATTGTCGAGCGATGTTCATTCATCCGTTGTCGTAGCGTCTGCATGGTCTCCCCAACGTACCATCTGTAACCCCCATGACTTGCCTGGGTTTGCAAAACCTCACTTACTGTACTGTCTGGAGACAATACGCATCTCTTTAACCTGTGATCTGTGCTCCTTCCACTCACATTGTTGGCCACTTTAGGACTTAAGCAGCAGGTTAGGTGTGAAGATTTGCATTTTAATCAGTAATCTGTAAACTGTCTGTGCTTTATATGCTCTGTCTGAGGCCAGAACTCTCCATTCACCTGAAGAAGAGCTTAACCTCGAAAGTTTGTGAGTTTACTACCAAATAAATCGGTTGGACTTAAACCTGGTGTTGTCAGACTTTTTACTGTGTTTACCCCAGTCCAACGTCGGCATATCCACATCATTCTCATCTTGTTGCCAGTTGCTTCAATGGTCCCAAGCATTTAAGGGTGTGGAACTTGTTCCTCCATCAGAATCCAATAATGTCCTCCTCTAGAGTCACTTGTCTCATATTTAGAAGAATGAGGGGGGATCTCATTGAGACGTATAAGATGATGAATGGGATGGATAGGATAGAGGGGGAGAGACTCTTCTCGCTCAGAAAGGATAGTAGGACTAGGGGGCACAGCCTCAAGATAAAGGGGGGGCGGTTTAGAACGGAGTTGAGGAGGAACTTCTTCACTCAAAGGGTGGTGAATCTCTGGAATTCTCTGCCCGTTGAAGTGGTGGAGGCTACCTCGCTAAATATTTTTAAGACGCGGGTTGATGGGTTTTTGATAAGAGAGGGGATTAAGGGTTATGGGGAGAGGGTGGGAATGTGGAACTGAGCCACGACAGATCAGCCATGATCTTATTGAATGGCGGGGCAGGCTCGAAGGGCTAGATGGCCTACTCTTGCTCCTATTTCTTATGTTCTTATATTATAATCATTGTGATTACTGACTATTCCAACATGGGGATGCTTAACTACTGGGCAACATTGCAGCTCATCAAGTTCTGAGGTACGAGAATGATGTCTACACAAAGTGTGCAGCAAATTCATTGCATATCATCCTGCTATTTTCCTGATGTGAGATGTGGGTGGATGCAGAGTGAATAGCAAAATCATTGTTGATGCAGTTTGAGGGTCAAAAGAGTGAAGATCTCCACTATGGCCAGAATCCAAGAAAATCAGAGACACCCTTGGATGCTAGGAGAATGATGGGCCATGCACATCCTGGCTGTCTTTATTCAATTGTTCTACTAAGCTGCAGATGAAAATTGCAAGTAAGAAGACAATGGGCAAATTGGCTTTGACTGCAAGGGAGATCAAAGGAAGAATTAAAGAGTTGCATGTGCAGCTGACTGCATCCTTTGTGAGACTTCACATGGAGAATTGTTTGGGTTGCTCGACTCCTTATCAATTGTAATAATAGATCTTGCATAAAAGGCTTGTAAGCAAAGTGCAATGGATATCATTGTGGGTGGCAGTGGATCTCAGACCTGGGAGGAGAAGCTGAGGTTTGGGGAGTACAAAAGAATAGTAAGGTAAGGTCTGATTCACTTATATTTTCAGCAGTGACAGGATAAAGATGGTAGAATGGAGACAGACGGCAATGTTCTGAGGTTACATTACAGTTCATAAAGTGACATGGGACCAACGGGAGCAACTAATTGGTGAGTAAGTTCCGGTGAATATTTTTAAACAATATTAAATTGTTAGTCACTTTTTAAGCAAGGGTAGGGACCCAATTGAATAATTTTTTAAAAAGTCTTCTAAAATTTTATATTTATAGGGTTTAGTCAATGTAGGAGAATTCAAAGCCTAGATTTGTGCTTCTTCCTGCTCTAGGTGGGAAGCTGGACACCACGTGTGCAGGAAGTGTACCCAACTGCAGCTCCTGAAAGTGCAGATTTCAGAGCTGGATTGGCGACTGGGGACGCTGTGGCGCATCCACAAGTCTGAGAACATTATGGATAGCATGTTTAGTGAGGCGTTCACATTGCAGCTGAAAGGACTTGTGAAAGGAAGGGAATGGGCCTGAAACAGGTAGGTTGTTCCTGAGGTCCTGCTCGCAATTTGGTATTCCATTTTGAGGCTGATGAGGGCATTGGTTTCCTCAGCGAGGCTTATCCCAGTCCAATGCTGGCATCTCCACATCATGATCTCCAGGGAATGCAGACAGAGCCAAGCTTCTGGCAGCAAAAGCAGCCAGTGTGTATGGGGAGGATGAAGAGAGGAAGAACAAAAGTAGTAGGGGATTTTATAGTCAGAGATATAGTTTGGGCTTCACTACGGTCACCGACATGACTCCATGGTGTGTTGCACCCCTGCCCCCTCCCCTTAATCTTCTGCAGCAACCTTTTGTGAGGTACTTATCGAATGCCTTCTGGAAATCTAAATACACCACATCCACCAGTTCACCAGTTCCCCTCTGTCAACGGCACTTGTTACATCTTCATAAAAATCCAGTAAATTTGTCAAACACGTCTTTCCTTTCATGAATCCATGCTGTGTCTGATTGATCAAGCCATTCTTTTTCAGGTGTCCTGTAACTTCATCTTTAATGATGGATCCCAGCATTTTCCCAACTGCGAACGTTAAGCTAACTGTCCTGTAGATACCCGTCTTTTGTCTACTGACTTTTTTAAACAGTGGCGTAACATTAGCTGTTTTCCAATCAGCCAGCACTTCCCCAAAGTCCAGCGAGTTTTGATAAATTACAACTAATGCATCTGCTATTACACCTGCCATTTCTTTCAGTACCCTGGGAGGCATTCCATCTGGGCCCGGGGACTTGACTACCTTTAGTCCCATTAGTCTACCAAGCACTACTTCTTTAGTAATAGTAATTGTTTTAAGGACCTCACCCCCAACAGTCCCACAACCGTTAATGTTGGGTAAGCTATTTCTGTCCTCCACCCTGAAGACCAACACAAAAAACTTGTTTAAGGCCTCAGCCATTTCTTCGTTTCCCATTATTAAATCCCCCTTCTCGTTTTCTAAGGGTCCAACATTTACTTTAGCCACTCTTTTCCATTATACATATTTGTAAAAACTTTTACTATCAGTTTTTATATTTTGCGCTAGTTTAGTTTCATAATTTTTGTTTCCTTTCTTTATCACTTTCTTAGTCATTCTTTGTTGTTTTTTAAAGCTTTCCTAATCTTCTAATTCCCCACTATTATGGGCCACTCTGTATGCATCAGTTTTTAATTTAATACTCTCCTTTATTTCCTTCGTTATCCACGGCTGGTTATCCCTTTTCTTACATTCCTTCTTTATCATCGGAATATATTTTTGCTGAATACTGATAAAAATCTCCTTAATAATCCTCCACTGTTCCTCAGCTGTCTTACCAACTAGTCTGCGCTCCCAGTCGAAATTAGCCAATTCCACCCTCATCCTACTGTACTCCCCTCTGTTCAAGCAGAGGACATTGGTTTGGGACCCTACTTTTTCACCCTCCATCTGTATTAGAAATTCAACCATATTGTGATCACTCATCCCAAGAGGATCCCTCATAAGAAGATCTTTAATTCTACCTGTCTCATTACACAGGACCAGATCCAAGATAACTTGCTTCCTCGTAGGTTCTGTATCATACTGTTTGAGGAAACTATCCCGACAGCATTCTAAGAACTCTTCCTCAAGTCCACCATGTCCGACTTGAGTCAACCAATCAATATGCAGGTTAAAATCCCCCATGATTATTGCCGTTCCGTTTTTGCATGCATCCATTATTTGCTTGTTTATAGCCTGCCCCACCTCAAAGTTATTATTTGGGGGCCTATAGACTACGCCCACCAGTGATTTTCTCCCCTTACTATTTCTTATCTCTACCCACAACGATTCCACATTTTGGTCCTCGGAGCCTATGTTGTCTCTCACTACTGCCCCAATGTTATCTTATATTTACAGAGCTACCCCACCTCCTTTTCTTTCCTGTCTATCCTTCCATTGTATTTTATCTTGAAAATGTCTGACACTGTGAGTTTCATGATTTTGGTTTAGTATTATTGAAATTATACTCAAGCAATTTTGATTAATGCTCATTAGAGGAATAAATGAATATGTGCACAGCTCCATATGGCAGCTTGCGTTTCATGTTCTATATGTGAATAAGATGTCAGAAACCTGCTTCTCAAAAGCTAACACACTATTTTTTTCCTGAAGTGGTTTTTTTTTTAAAGGTATGGTTCACATTAACCCTACCATGATGCATAACATGGGAAGTAGAGGGAGTTTTAAACTGCATGATGTGGGCAAGGGATCAAATTTGGGAAGATGTGAAATACCAAAGAGTAGAGAAAGGCAAGAAAGAAAGTTACGAATATGGGAATGGGTAAATAGGCAAAGGGACAGAGAGTACAAGGTCAGAATTCTCCCCCAAAAAATTCTAAGTACCCAATTTGCATGAAAACAGGAGTAACTCCCGCAGTTTTTTTAAAGCAGGATTTTTAAATTGAATTTCTGACACTGTGTGAATCATAGAGTGCCCCAGCAGGACTCACTCTGAAAATCTGGGGGAGGGGCCTATTCCCATTGGACAGGCCAGCAGCATAGCACTGAGTGGCCACTGTACATGCACTGATTTGTTAAAGCAAAGATCAGTGTATCCACAGAAGTGCCACACTGCTGGCATCCTGATCACTGGCTCACCCCTTGACTCCCCATTGCTGCTCCTCCGACTGACCCACCTCCCGACTGCTGTTCTCACTGACCTCTCCGGGCCAGCCCTGATATCACCCACCCCATTCTCCCCGACCCTCCATCCAGGCAGCTCCAACCCCCCCCAGCAGCCCCGATCCCCCCCAGCAGTCTTAAAACCCCCATTCTCCCACCTGAATAACCAGCCCCAATCGCCTCCCTCCCTCCCGACCCCAAACTTGCCATCAATCCCAATGCAGGGTGGCAGCAGGGCGTCCCCAGCCCACCAATCACCCCATGATAGGCCCTGCCCACCTAATGGGCACCATCCCTCTGACTCTGACTCTTTGGCACTGCCTAATGTCTGATGGGCAGTGCCAAGTTGCCCCTTAAGCATTGCCAGTTTTCCCCTGAGGCAGTCCCAGGAGTCAGACTGGTACTGCCTAGGGGGCACCCCCCCTCCTTACCCACGACCACCTGCTGGGGCCTCCACTGGCCTCTCTTCATTCCAGTGGGGTTGGGCTACCTGTTCCCCATTAGTGAAGAACAATTGTAAGCTCTGCTGGAGTGAACCACTCCCGGCAGGGGTTGGGGGGGGGTGGTGTGTGTGTGTGTGTGGGTGTGGGTGTGGGGAGGTGCAGGGGGAGCTAGTAGGCCTGGAGACTTCAGGCCCATTAATGAATTGCAAATAGAGATTATAATATTGAAATCAGCTCCATGCTGAACAGCTTTGCTGTGGAGATTCGTGGAGGCCCAGGTGCCCAGCGGGAAGCTGTGAAATGGCCTCTGCTGATGTCTTCTGGTCCACTTTGTTGAATTGCTGCCCAAATCTCATGATTTTATTGAATGATGGAGAAGGTTTGAAGGGCTGAGTGGCCTACTCATGCTCCTAATTCATATGTTCATGTTTGATGCACTAAAAATAAGGCTAGTGATTTGTCATGAGAGATTTACTCAAATATACTGGACAATTTCAGTTTATAATCAATTAAGATATTGCCCTAGCTTCCAATCAATTCCTAAGCTTCTATTTTGCTCCACCTTTCCCTCCCTCTTTTAAAGAGCACAAAAACTATCACATGTTACCTCTCTCCAATTCTGAAGAATCCTATTGAACTTGAAACATTAACTTTATTTTCTCTCCACAGATGCAGCCAAACCGGCTGAGATTTTTCAGCATTTTCTGTTGTTAGCTGTATAGGGCACTGGTGAGGCTGCAGCTGGAGTACTGTGTGCAGTTTTGGTCGCCGCACTTACGCAAGGATATTTTGGCCTTGGAGGGAGTGCAGAGGAGGTTTACTAGGCTGATGCCGGAGTTGAGGGGGTTGAGCTATGAGAAGAGGCTGAATAAACTAGGCTTGTACTCATTAGAGTTTAGAAGAATGAGGGGAGATCTCATTGAGACGTATAAGATGATGAATGGGATGGATAGGATAGAGGTGGAGAGGCTCTTCCCGCTCAGAAAGGACAGTAGGACTAGGGGGCACAGCCTCAAGATAAAGGGGGGGCGGTTTAGAACAGAGTTGAGGAGGAACTTCTTCACTCAAAGGGTGGTGAATCTCTGGAATTCTCTGCCCGTTGAGGTGGTGGAGGCTGCCTCGCTAAATATTTTTAAGACGCGGGTTGATAGGTTTTTGATAGGCAAGGGGATTAAGGGTTATGGGGAGAGGGTGGGAATGTGGAACTGAGACACGACAGATCAGCCATGATCTTATTGAATGGCGGGGCAGGCTCGAGGGGCTAGATGGCCTACTCCTGCTCCTATTTCTTATGTTCTTATGTTCTTGTTATTCCTAATCATTTATGTTCTCAGTATGATGAGTTTGTTCAACATGTTTTTATTTGACCAAGCTGTAGAAAGCTAACAATACATACTCACCAGCTTATTTTGCATCTTTCACGTTGTTTAATAGTTATTTAACTAGTCAATGGCAATGAACGTTACCAGACCAACCCCAAAGAACAGCAGCTGAAGGCAGTGAATCTGCACATCTTGATTCACTGACATGGCTTTTTCCACAGTTCAATAGATTGATATGATTGTTGTCTATTGGAGTTTGTTTGCACCCCTGTGAAAAGTTCTTGGAATGGAACACTTCACCATGTTAAAGGTGCTATGTAAGTGCAAGTTTTAGTTAAGCAAACCACAGTACAAAACACATTTCTGCATATCTCTGCAATTTTCTCTTTGTGAAACAATGATAATGTTGAATTCAAGTTTTTAAAATTGTACCCTTCAGCCACTTGTACCGGTTGCACTGTAAATCATGGTTAGTCTGCCCCTCTTTATGTTTGTAATTATTTTTAAGACATCACAACTTTGAGGGTTTAGATTCACCATGAAATGAAAGAAAAGATGTAGCCAAGTACCTAAAAGAGGCCAAGTCAAACAGTTCAATGTGCATCTATTTAAAGGATCCCCAAAGGAGCATATTGCCAGCCAATTAATCTGTCCATGACATTGAAAATAGACTGTTTAACAGCCCAATGGGAGTTGCTTGAATGGGAGCTTTATCCCAGGAGGCTCCTTGGAAGCCTTCTGCCATGGATAGAAATACTGATCCAGATAACCTAACAATATCCATAATGAGCAGACACTCTGCTGTGGAATTTAACTGTTCTCTCATTGCATTGACGTCAGCTGAGCAAGTCAACTAACTCCTACTCAATTGTTTTCATTTCGTTTTGTTAGACAATTGCCATTTTCTCCATTGAAAGCTAATTAGCATAACAAGCAAGTTTTTTTTCAAAATGGTCTAAACAATGTCACTCCTTTTTGATCAAGGTAGAAAGAAAAGCAAAACAAAAATGTTAAAAATATTGGCCAAGACATTAAAAAAATAGATGATTCGGGTAATTATTTACCATTCTGATAGCTACATACATTCCAAACACTTCAATCCCCAAAATTGTTTCCAAAACTGTAGAAAAAGTAAATAAGACACAAAGAAATGAGCTAACAAACAGTCCATCAACCAAATGATTCCATCCATTCTCTCTGAGGGACATGGCCTGGATGGCCAGGCCTTTTCCACTCGATCTTCGAAATCTCAAAATGTAAATTGCCTCCGGCTCTTAGCCATATGAGCCATTCCATTCACATTTCCCATGCGTTGCCCATTTTCCATGGTTGTTTTAAGATTTACCACTTACCATCTTTTCTGCCAGACATCCAACTGAAACTATGCAGAGTGACACTACCACACAGTTACCCATCGTAAAACAGCATTTCAGATCTCTACACACTATAGAGGGCCAGTTAGCTCACTGGGCCAGACAGCTAGGATGGCATGGTAGGACAGTGGTTAGTACTGCTGCTTCATAACACCAGGGATCCAGGCTCGATTCCCAAACTCTGTGTGGAGCTTGCTATTTCTCCTCGTGTCTGTGTGGGTTCCCTCCCATAGTCTGAAAGATGTGCTGGTTAGGTACATTGACCCCAACAAGCACCAAACTGTGGCGACTAGGGAAATTTCACAGCAACTTAATTGCAGTGTTTGTGTAAACCTTACTTGTGACTAATAAACAAACTTAAAGAAAAAGTTAGTGTATGGATCAGATTAATGCCAACAGCATGGGGTTTGACTCCAGTTCCAGCTGAAGTAGACACAAAGCTTACCTCCTTGCCTTGCCCGTGAAAAAAAGATTAAGCACTTTGCCATGATTTTGTGAAGAATCACCAAGTACTTGCCTTTAGGCAGAGAACTCAAGAAGCAAGGTTTGCACTGAGAAAAGATTATTATATGGTCTCAGCCATTACTGAATTAAATTCATTTATACTGTACCATAGAGAGCTCAATGCAATACTCCATGACAGATCTGTGCATGCAAAATGGTCCGTTCAGCATTATGCTGCCAGCCCCCCATTAAAAACAGCAACTTGTACATTAAAATGTAAAATGATACATGTACAGAATTAGGCAGCACAGTGGCAGAGTGCTTAGTGCTGATGCCTCACAGTGCCAGAGACCTGGGTTTGACTCCTGCTTGTGTCACTGTCTGTGCAGAGTTTGCATGTTCTCCCCACATCTGTGTGGGTTTCCTCTGGGCGCTCCAATTTCCTCCCATACTCTGAAAGATGTGCTGGTTAGGTGCATTGACCTAAGCAGGTGCCTGACTGTGATGACTAGGGGAATTTCACAGTAACTTCATTTCAGTGTTAATGTAAGCCTTATTTGTGACTAATAAATAAACTCTAACTTTAACATCCCAGGATACAATTTCAACAACACCTGAAGTTTAACAGGTTGGGTTGTGCAAAAATACAGGAAGTGTTGCAGGTTTTGTAGCGTCTGAGTCAAGCATGACTTCTTCGGAACTGCAAGGAGGTGAATTCTATACAATTGAAAGGGAAGAGGAAGCAGCAGAAAAGGGAATTTCTGGGGCAGGTTAACAGTGGGGAGAAGGTAAATAACAAAGATATCATGGAACAAAAGGCAAAGGGAGTGGTAATGTTTCTGGTAAAGAATGAAAGCATTGCCCAGCGTGGGTGTTAATAGGCAAAACAAATCAAAACAAGATACAGATTGGCACTTGGCAAAAAAAAATGGAGGAGAGCTCATGGTCTGAAATTTCTGAACTCAACGCTGAGCTCAAAAGGCTGTAAAGTGCCTAATGGAAAGATTGGGTGCTGTTCCTTCAGCTTGTTTTGGCCTTCATTGGAACAGGACAGCAAGCTGAGGTCTGAAATGTGAATGGGAGCAAGGTGGATGGATTGAAATAGCAAGGAACTGGAAGATCAAGATGACAAATTGAGCAGAAGGGTTCTGCAAAGTGATCAACCAGTCTGTGTTTGCTCTCCTCCAATGTAGAGGAGGCCACATTGTGAGCAGTGAATGCTGTAGATAAATTGAAAGAAGTATGATGAAAATTGTTTCTTCACCTGGAAGGAGTGTTGGAGGCCTTGGGCAGTGAGGAGAAGAGAATAAAAGGTCGGGTATTACACCTCCTGAAATAGCACGGGAAAGTACCTTGAGATGGGGACAAAGTGATGTTTACTAAAACCCATGTTCGCAATTACATTTGCTGGATTTCAATGGGAATGACTTGGAGTTTGCCTGGAGTTATTCAATGGGAATGAATTGGAGGATGTTGCCTGGTATGGAGGACATGCGCTATGAGGACAGGTTGGAGAAACTTGGTTTCTTTTCACTGGAGCGACAGAAATTGAGAGGAGACTTGATGGAAGTCTACAAGATTATGAGAGGCATGGACAGAGTGGATAGTCAGAAGCTTTTTCCCAGAGTGGAAGAGTCAATTAATTACTCAGGGGCATAGGTTGAAGGTGCGCGGGGCAAGGTTTAAAGGAGATGTATGAGGCAGATTTTTTACAGAGAGTACTGGGTGCCTGGAACTCGTTGCTGGGGGAGACAATGGAAGTGGATATGGTAGTGACATTTAAGGGGCGACTTGACAAGTACATGAATAGGATGGGAATAGAGGGATATGGTCCCCAGAAGGGTAGGGGATTTCAGTTAAATTGGGCAGCTTGGTCGGTGCAGGCTTGGAAGGTCGAGTGCATTGTTCCTGCACTGTAATTTTCTTTGCTCTTTGTTTATTTATTCTTTTACTTCAACATGGAATATTACTGTTTCCTCTACATGCCACATTGATAATGTCTGACTTTCCCACAGGCATTTAGCATTTTGACTGGAAATAGAGGATTTAAATGGCTGATGGCCACTATTTCACTATTCCATTTTTCAATCTCTACAAAATGAGATCACCGACGTAGGGGGCAATTTCCCCCCCCAAAAAAATCTAAGTGCCCAAAGGGCAGGAAAAGGGGAGATTTTCCGTTCATGTTTTCGGCGTACTTAGTGGATGGATTTCCAGCACTCTGTGCTCTGCAGAGTCCGCCATGGATTTGCGCTGGTAAGGGAGGGGAGGGGGGTTCTAATTTCACCTGAGAGCCACCAGCATAGTGCTGAATAGGCCACTGTATCTGTGCTGATCTGTCAGTAGGGGGATCAGCACATGCATACTGGTCCTCCATCAGCAGCCTCCCGATCGTCGGCTTCCCTGAACAGCCACTCCTCCCCCCCCACTCCACCCTGATCACTAGCCTCAGTGACCAACCCCACCCCCACTCCCCCCTCCCCCCACCCACCCCCCAATCACCGGCTTCCCCAACTTTCCCAACCCCCAACACCTCCTGCCCCGGCCCATCCCGATCACCAGCCCCAGCATCTCCATGGCCAACCCCTCCCCCCCGGCCCCCCATTGCCAGTCCAATCCCACCCCCATGGCCAGTCCAATTGCCTTCCTCCCTCCCAATCCCATCGATCCTGAATGTAGATTGGTAGTGGGTTCCTCTCACATCATCACCAATGCCCCCTGAAGCCCCACTACATTGGCACTGCCCAAAGGCATGTTCCATCCCCGACCTCCCACGGGGGCCTCAATGACCTTTACCCCCATCAGCAAGACGGTCACACTTTGCCTCCATTGATGGAGACAGCTTTAATCCCCACTGGTGGCAATCTCTCTTGGCAGGGTGGGAAGGCAACATTAGCGAGCCTGGATGATACCATCCCCTGGGCTGGCTAATGATATGGAAATTGGAATTTCCATATTGTATCAGCCTTGTGCTGATTTCCAGCATGAGGCTAATTATGTTGTAAAAAAGGGCCTAGGAAAGTCACGATTGGCTGGACTCTGGTTGCGAATCCCGCTACAACACCACACCACCTCCCCCCCCACCACCCCTCTCGCCCGCCCGCTTCCTCCTGAGGTTGAAATTTCTTGGAAATTTTTTGGAAATTTTTTGGGAAACTCTCACCCATAGTGTTTATTCCAAAATTTGGCCTTTATGATTCTGGTCACAAATCCATCCTGATTCCCAAGTTGGATTTCTGGTAAATCCTGTATGGTAGTAATCATAGAATCTCTACAGTGCAGAAGGAGGCCATTTGGCACATCAAGATTGCACCAAAAGCCATCCCACCCAGAACCTATCCCCGTAGCTCCACATTTTTACCTTGCCAATCCCCCAACACTGATGGACAATTCAGTAGTTTCTGGTTTGATCTGCATGACATTCAGCCTTCTTCTCCTCGTCTCTCTATACCTGTTGCTTTGAGACATGGCAAAGCAAATGTGGAAGCACAGGAGGTAGAGTCCGCAGTTATCTTCCCATCAGAAGTTTGGAGGGAGCCAAATCATTCAAAGCAGTGTGGAATAATAGCTCAACAATGCCAAGTTAATATTTACCACCCTTTACTCCTCTTTTAGCCTCTCCATTAGTTTGCAGGTATCTGGATGAACTAGTTAAATGGACAAATTCATAGGTTCTGTGAACTGCTGGAAACATTTATTTCTAAACTGTGGGTCATTGTCTAAAATGACTAGATTTGGAATGTCAGTTATTTTAGTAATTAACTGACAGTTTCCTGTGTGGGATCCCAAAAACATTTAACCTCAGTCCACCTGAGGTAATAGTCAACAATTATGAGGGATGTCTTCCTCTTGAGCTCAAAAAGATCCATTCTGTGATGCTCCCACAGTCTGATTGGAAACGCATTGCACAGGTGATACTGTGGAAATTGAGGAAATTGAAATAATTTCCTCAAATGATTTTGAGATCCCTGTTCACCAAATTGAATTGTGTTTTTGGACATGCCACATTGTAATGCCCAGGTGTCCTTGGCGCATTCTTTGAAAGCTCTTGAGTCTGAGGACTATCAGTGTGACCAATCTCTCAGCAAGTCATCCACAACAATAACTTCATTGCAGTGTTAGTGTAATCCTACTTGTGACACTAATAATTAAATGAAATATGTCTTTATTGCTTGGAATATTGCTTCAGGATCAGATTATTTGGAACATATTCTAGCCATCCTGGAGCAGTAATCCCAAATTTAGGAAACATTATTCATCTGCTCTTTTGTGCCTATCAGATTTCATTTAGCCTCTGCTGTTACTGGTAGAAATGTTGTAGTCAGTGAGAGATAGGACTCCATGCCTACAGTGAAATCCATGTCCTTTTGGTCAGGCTTTTGAACAGGTATGCTTGACAATGCATTCACTATTGATTGTTATTTTCCTGGGTGAAGATTGTCTGTCCCTTTCTGGCTCGTGCAGGCTGCCTTTCCAGGTAATTAACTTGTCGTTCCTTCAATTGTGGTCCATGGGAAATCATCTGCCTAGTTTTATCAAAGGTTTTGTTTGATTCTATCAGGTTCTGTTGCTCCTGCTCCACAACACTTGCTTTGCTCTTCTCAGGATCTCTAAATTTGTTTGGAAATTATGCCCTGAATTCTGATGTGTTTTCTTGGCTTCCCAATTCATCTTCATCGCTGAATTGTAGTCCTGTGCAAGTTTTTCAGCTTAACCTTGAACATCTTGGTTCTGGATCACACACAAAAGTTTCTTATCTTCCTTTGTCGTGATGTTTGTGGTCAACTGTCCTTTGACATTCAGCTGAGTGCTTTCTGGACCATGAATCCTATGGTCAATGGCTGGATGGAGTTGCGTAGGTTATTGTTCTGTGACTAAAAGAACTGCAACTCCTGCTCCAGTGTCTAATTTGAAGTTTGATTTATGTATATTAACTATTATGTCTACACTTCAATAGATCCCATTAGATCCTATGATTTCTCCCAAGAATGGTTCTTCATTACCTTTTACATCTTAATTTTATTGAATGCTATATTTTCTAATTAGTTTTTCATTAACTCTCTAAATTAGGAATTTTTTGCTGCGGCATATAGATTCTAACTAGTGATTGTACTCTGCATTTTGAAAGGATATGTACAGCCTTTCCTCACTACAACAAAAACAAAGTAATGGTGTTATTCACTCTTTCCCCATTTTCCCTGAGTAGACATACTGCTATTTTTGTGTTCTACAAACTTTTATCAGTCATTTATCTCCACAAATTCTCCCTGTTGACACAAATAAATACACAAATTTGCTTTCTCACTTCCACCTGCCCTGTTAACTGTATGGCCTTCAATGGCGTCAATTCCTTCTTTGACTACAGAAAGTCTGATAAATCTCCTGTAAGACTCCTATAATAATGCAACCCAAAATTAATTTGTCTTTCAGGGCTCCTAAGTCACACTTCCCAGTAGTTGATATAAATTGTTAATGAAGGAAGACATATTCCCTCCTGGTCTTTGAGTACACCTGTTGGATTTCACTCTATTATTGTGTTCCTTCTCAGGCTAAAATCTGTATGAAAGGCTTTTAGCACCTCTTTGTATATCATGGCCTTTTTATTAATGCCCAATCTTATCATTATGTCATCTGCACTATTACCTATGTTGTAGAGAAGAGTACTGACCTATTCCTTGCTAAGTTTCTTCTAGTTCCAAAGTGATTCTGTATAACAACTGTTCTTCCTGCTCTCAGCTAGACCCAGGCCTTGCATATGGTCAAAACACTCTAGTAAGATTAAAATCTTTTTCTTGGCCTTTCTCCAATTCTCCTCTTTTTCTTTAATTTGAGAAGTTAATTTGCAAAAGTCTTACTTGGCAACTGCTTCTTCTGATGGAACATAACTCTGAATGCAGTTTCATTCTCAGTTGTGCAATAGTATGAGCCCAGAATCTCATAAACTTCAGCATATTTCATTATTCTGGGGTCTCAGAGGCAATGCTAGTTTGATGCGACATCAAAAGAATCTGGTCCCATCATGTTAAGGAAAATATTTACTCTCTCCTCGTCTCCTATTTTTTTCACTCTCAGCCAAATGCGTAACCTTTGTTTGTAATTATACCAGTCCTTTTCCTTTGGGTTGAATTCCCCTGTTGTCTACAAAAATGTATTGGTGACATTTTTTTCAATTACATGCTATGCTGACTCAGTGTGTACCTGGACATGAAGAAATCTTTCATACCACTCAAATAATAAACTTTAACATCACCAAATGCGCGCAACAATGTTCTTTGGTCATTAATTTCTTAAATAAAATGCAAAAATGAAATTTTGTCCCATCCTCTTCATCACTTTTCTATTTTATATTTCACTGAGAAATGTGAACTCACTCAGGAGCTGTTATTGACCTAATTTTATTTACACCTCTTCAGCAAGAAAGGCTAGCAGAGAGGGCTCCACATTATAGAATGCACACTGTGCAGGTGCTTGAAAGCTTTTATTACCACTTATATATGTTTTATAGAGGGAAACCATAGCAGGGTAGAAATATTACCAAAATAAAATCATACGATATCTTTAGCATACTAATCTCCACTAATTCAATCTGAATCCTCTCAAAAGATTGAATATTAGTGAGGTACCTAAACCATAACTATTGTCACAGGAGATATCAAACTACGTAGATATATTAACATTTCTCCGTACATTAGAAAATCTGAACCTTCTAAGTATAAATCACACCTGTTCATCATATGCTGCACTCACACTAATATTTGTCAGACTCTTGATCATGATTCAATCAAGAATCTTACAATTTGTATTTATGAGCATAATGAACTAATGGCTTGAATGTTCCAGACTATTTCTCCATGTTATTTTTTGTGAATTAGGCCAATTTGATGTAAAGTTAGGGACATTTCTCTCTTTTCTCATTGAACATTCTAGGCAGTAAGAAGATAACCTGAGCTTAGGGAATGGTCTCTAAAATGCTTCTGAAAATCTGTCAGCACCAGATGCCTTCTGAAGGATAAGAAAGGCAAATAGCCACATCAATCTCACCACAAAAAAAAAGCATTGTGCTGATTTGGGACTGAAAAGGGCTAAGGGAGATTTAACTTATGAAACAAAAAATTGATCCATTTCTGCATCAGGTAGGCTGAATAACTGTTGAGGTTTGAAAATATAGCCTGGACACTTTTATTTTTGCAGCAGAGATTGAAAAATGATGCATGCAGAACAATACAGAGCTAAGGCCCCTGATGGCCAAAGTTATCCATCAGCACCACTTCATTGGGTAAGGCATATTCTCAGGAAGCCAAATTCTTTCACAGTGCTATGGAATAAAGCAGATGAATGAGAAGAACAGCAAGTTTGACATCCAAAGTACCAAGCAAAATAGAGCTTGTTGAAGACAGTTTGTGACTGTCTTTAATCAACAGACAGAAATACATCAAAATTACAAATCCAGTGTCGGTTCCAATTGCACCTGAAGTACACATGGAAATTATATTGTTATGAATGGAATTAACGCAGACAAGTGTGAGGTATTGCACTTTGGAAGGACAAAACAAAGTAGAACGTACAAGGTAAATGGTGGGACTCTGAAGAGTGCAGTTGAAGAGAGGGATCTGGGAATACAGGTACAGAATTCCTTAAAGGTGATGTCACGAGTGGATAGGATTGTAAAGAGTGCTTTTGGTACATTGGCCTTTATAAATCAGAGTATCGAGTATAAAAGTTGGAGTGTTATGGTAAGGTTATATAAGGCATTGGTGAGGCCGAATTTAGAGTATTATGTACCGTTTTGGTCACCTGGTTACAGGAAGGATGTAAATAAGGTTGAAAAAGTGTAGAGAAGGTTCACGAGGATGTTGCTGGGACTTGAGAAGCTGAGTTACAGAGAGAGATTGAATAGGTTAGGACTTTATTCCCTGGAGCATAGAAGAATGAGGGGAAATTTGACAAAGCTGTATAAGATTTTGATGGGTACAGATAGAATGAATGCAAGCAGGCTTTTTCCACTGAGGCTAGGGGAGAAAAAAACGAGAGGACATGGGTTAAGGGTGAAAGGAGAGAAGTTTACAGGGAATATTAGGGGGGGCTTCTTCACGCAGAGAGTGGTGGAAATGTGGAATGAGCTGCCGGAGAAAGTGGTAAATGCGGGTCACTTATAACATTTAAGAAAATCTTGGATGGGTACATGGATGAGAGGGGTGTGGAGGGATATGCTCCAGGTGCAGGTCAGTGGGACTAGGCAAAAAATGGTTTGGCACAGAGGAAAAGGGCCAAAAGGCCTGTTTCTGAACTGTAATTTTCTATGGTTTCTATGAAAAGTGTGTTAACTATCTATGTTGTGTTATGCCAGAAATCAGCATGGAGCTGATTATCATATGGAAATGTCATTGAAATTGACATGAGTGCTTTTCTGGTTGACGATCAGTGACCAGTGATGTTCCTCAGGGATCAGTGTTGGGACCGCAATTGTTTATGATTTACATAGATGATTTGGAGTTAGGGACCAAGTGTAGTGTGTCAAAATTTGCAGATGACACAAAGATGGGTGGCAGAGCAAAGTGTGCAGAGGACATTGAAAGTCTGCAAAGGGACATAGATAATCAAAGGGAGTGGGCGGGGGTCTGGCAGACGGAGTACAATGTTAATAAATGTGAGGTCATCCATTTTGATAGGAATAACAGCAAAATGGTCTATTCTTTAAATGGTAAAAATTTGCAGCATGCTGTTGTGCAGAGGGATCTGGGTGTCCTTGTGCAGGAATCTCAAGGAGTTGGTTTGCAGGTGCAGCAGGTAATTAAGAAGGCAAATGGAACTTTGTCCTTTAATGTTAGAGGGATAGAATTTAAAAACAGGGAGGTTATGTTGCAGCTGTATAAGGTGCTGGTGAGGCCACACCTGGAGTACTGTGCACAGTTTTGGTCTCCTTGCTTCAGAAAGGATATACTGGCACTGGGGGTGGGGGGGGTGCGTGCAGAGGAGATTCACTAGGTTGATTCTGGAGTTGCGAGGCTTGGCTTATGAGGAGAGATTGAGTAGACTAGGGCTATACTCATTGGAATTCAGAAGAATAAGTGGAGATCTTATAGAAACACATGAGATTATGAAGGGAAT
Source organism: Carcharhinus amblyrhynchos (assembly GCF_965287045.1). Classification (NCBI taxonomy): domain Eukaryota; kingdom Metazoa; phylum Chordata; class Chondrichthyes; order Carcharhiniformes; family Carcharhinidae; genus Carcharhinus; species Carcharhinus amblyrhynchos. Next base: position 91,925,503 of record NC_137324.1, on the reverse strand, counting down.
AGATAAGATAGAGGCAGGGAAGTTGTTTCCACTGGCGGGTGAAACAAGAACTTGGGGACATAGCCTCAAAATAAGGGGAAGCAGATTTAAGACTGAGTTGAGGAGGAACATCATTACACAAAGGGTTGTGAATCTGTGGAATTCCCTGCCCAATGAAGCAGTTGAGGCTACCTCACTGAATGTTTTTAAGGCAAGGATAGATAAATTTTTGAACAGTAAAGGAATTAAGGACATGGTGAGCAGGCGGGTAAGTGGAGGTGAGTCCACAAAAAGATCAGTCATGATCTTATTGAATGGCAGAGTGGGCTCGGGGGCCCAGATGGCCTATTCTTGCTCCTAGTTCTTGTGTCCTTATTCTCTTATTTCCATATGATAAGTGGGCCCTGGATGGTATTGTCTGGGTCTGCTAGCGTATCTCCACCAAGCTGAGAGTAGCTCCCACCAGCGGGGTTTACAACTGCAAGATGAAGTCTGCTGCTTTTCAGAATGAATTATGCTAAGGCACTCTGCATTGCTCAAAGTGTTGGAGATTCGTTCAGATAAGTGCATCCAAAAAATGACTGTTTTCATGCCGGTTGGGGACTTAGTTTTGTTTTGGGAGAATACTGACCTATATCTGAGGAAATGTACATACTGTTATAAAACAGTAATGATATTAATATATCAAAGGAGGAAGTGTTGAATATCCTAAATTGCATTAAATCCCTGGGATTGGATGAGATCTATCCCAGGTTACTTGAATTGATGACAGAAGACAGAGGGTGGTTGTAGAGGGTTGTTTTTCAAACTGGAGGCCTGTGACCGGTGGTGTGCCTCAGGGTCCACTGTTATTTGTCATTTATATTAATGATTTGGATGAGAATTGTTGTCTTGTTGAAGTTAACATCTTGTTGAAGTTGTACAAGACATTGATAAGGCCACGCTTGGAATACTGTGTACAATTCTGGCCACCTTGTTAAAGAAAGGATATTATTAAACTAGAAAGAGTGCAGAAAAGATTTACTTGGATGCTATCGGGACTTGATGGTTTCAGTTATGAGGAGAGGCTGGATACGTTGGGACTTTTTTCTTTGAAGCATAGGAGTCTTGGGGTGATCTTATAGAGGTCTATAAAATAATGTGAGGCATAGATCAGCTGGATAGTCAACATCTTTTCCCAAAAGTGGGACAGTCTAAAACTAGAGGGCATAGGTTTGAGGTGAGAGGGGAGAGATACAAAAGTGTCCAGAGGGGCACTTTTTTTTTGCACAGAAGATGGTGTCTGGGGCGAGCTGCCAGAGATGGTATAGAGATGGGTACAATCATCTCTTTTAGAAAGCATTTAGACAGTTATATAGGTAAGATGGGTATAGGGGGATATGGGCCAAACGTTGGCAATTGGAACTAGCTTATTGGTTAAAAAAAAAGGGAGCATGGACTAGTTGGACCAAAGGGCCTGTTTCCATGCTGTAAACCTTTATGATTCTATGACTCTATACTGCGGGAGGCAGGGGAGAAATAGCTGGGGCCTTTACAGATATCTTCACATCCTCTTTGACCACAGGCTAGGTTCCAGAGGACTGGAGAACATCCAATGTTTAAGAAAGGAAACAGGGATTTTTCCAAAATTATAGGCTGGTGATCCTGACATCAGTGGTGGAGAAGCTTTTGGAGAAGATACTGAGGGACAGGATATATGCACATTTGTAAGAAAATGGACTAGTTAGTGACTGGAGCATTGTTTTTCACAGGGAAGGTCATGTTTCACCAACTTGATTGAGTTTTTTGAAGAGCTGATGAAGATAATTGATGAGGGAAGGGCTGTGGATGTAGTTTATATGGATTTTGGTGAGCCATTTGACAAGGTCCCACATGGCAGACTTATATGAAGACTAAAATCATATGGGATTTGTGGTAGGCTGGCTAGATGGATACAGAACGAGCTATAAGAGACAGAGAGTAGCAGTGGAAGGTGTTTTATCACAGCAGAGTTCTGTAGCTAGTGGTATTCTGCAAGGATCAGTACTGTTGATTGTAGTATATATAAATAATCTGGAGGAAAATGTGTGTGGTCTGATTAGTAAATTTGCAGATGGCATGAAGATTGGTTGAGTCCCTGATAGTGCCAGGGATTATCAGAGGATACAACAGTATATAGATAGCTATGACATTTCTGCCAGAAATAGCAGATGAATTTTAATCTGGACAAATGCAAGGTGATGCATTTTGGAGGATTAAATTTAGGTGTGAATTATACTGTAAATGGCAGAACCCTTAGGTACACTAACATACTTCTGGGGTGTGTGGAGGGGAGATGGGATGGAAAGTGCAGGCTGGTAATGCATCTTATAATAAAGCAGATGACAATATGGACTTCTATGTGACATCTTATACATGTATTATATTCATTTTATTTACCTACCTCTTTGAAGTATTATTTTTGTTGATGATTAAAAAATGAAAAAAGATAAAACACAAATTTGTGTAAGTTGCTTACAGCACTCTGTAAAGCATATATTGAACAAGCTCACAGAGTTTTACAAAATAAGTCATAACCTATGGGCCAGATCTAAGCTCTGCAGTCCTGCCACATTCAGTTGTGAATGGTGGTCAGCAATTAAACAAATAGCTGCAGGACACAACTCCACAAATATCCCCACCTCAATGATGGGACAGCCCAGAACACCCGTGCAAAAGACAGGACTGAAACATTTGTAACTATTTTCAGCTAGAAGTGCCAAGGGTTGTGATTTTCTTTAAAGGATAGCAGCATGGCACCATTAGAAGAAAATCTCTTAGAAGTTAGAGGGAAACTTTTAAAACTACAAACTAATATGGTGAATGTGCATCACAAAAATACAGATACTAAAGTGCCAAGTTTATACTTCGGACAACAAACTCGCATCCATGATTCCACAGAAGTTATGTGGCAATGAATTGAAGTGAAAAAGGTTTTCTTCAGAACTTTAAAGTCATCACACTTGGTTATATGCATTTATGCAATTGTAACAAAACATGAATATGTGTTGTCAATTTTACACTTTTTTGGAAAGGGGAAAAGTATGTTTAAAAGAAAGGGGAATGCTGTGATATGCCTCTAAAGGCAGAAGGAGGCCGTTCAGCCCATCGAATCTGCACCGATCCCCAATCTCACCCAAGCCCTGTCCCCATAAAACCACGCTAGTTCCCCTGACACTAGGGGCAACTTAACATTGCCAATCCACCTAACCCACACATCTTTGGACTGTGGGAGGAAACTAGACCATCCGGAGGAAACCCACACAGACACGGGGAGAATGTGCAAACTCCACACAGACAGTGACCCAGGTCGGGAATTGAACCTGGGTCCCTGGCACTATGAGGCAGCAGTGCTAGCCACTGTGCCACCGTGCTGCCCCTAATCAGCATAACATCACTAAAATGAAAATGTGTCCTTGGATACAGTCTTAGTTTCACTTTTGCTTTTAGTATAGCACACACAGCTCCAATGTTTTTATAATATGTTTCTAAGCACCAATATCAGCTGGCAATGCAAATGATTGGAATTCTTCTAAATTAGGAAATCAGAGCCTCATAGGCATCTGAAAGATAATCATCTTAAAGCCAAGACAGTATGGCTACGAGGTATGAGGAAAGTATGAGACAGTATGACAGTATGAGGGAAGATTGAAGAAATTGGGGCTCTTTTCCCTTGAAAGACGCCGACTGAGGGGGGATCTAATAGAGGTATATAAGATTATGAAGGGTATAGATAGAGTAAACAGAGGTAAGCTATTTCCTGTAATAGAGTCACGTAGGACAAGGGGCCATGGACTTAAGGTGAGGGGGGAGAGGTACAACACAGGTATTAGAGGGAGGTTTTTCACACAGAGGGTAGTGGGGTATGGAATGCTCTGCCAAGTAAGGTGGTGGAAGCAAACAAGCTAGAGTCCTTTAAGAGTAACTTAGACAGGCACATGACTGAGTTGGAGATGGGTGGATATAGGAGAACCTTTAATTAAGGGTCATTAGCATTGGGGTGTCCCTAGAAATGTAAATGGGTATAGTATGATAAAAATGTTTTTCGTTTTTCATTCACAGGTTTTAAGTCGGTCCACCTCGTGTCCAACGAGGGGCATACACGCGATGGGTCGTACTGGGGCTGCTCTTGGTTGTTCGAGATTGGCCTAGTGCTTCATGTCATTAGTGTGTGCCTAAACTGGACAAGATACTGGGCAAGACGATAGCTCAGTGACTATCGCTGATTGCTGTGCAGACACATGGATTTGGGCCGGTGTCTGTGGGAGTTTGCGCATTCTCCCCGTGCTTGCATGGGTTTTCTCCGGGTGCTCTGGTTTCCTCCCACACCCCAAAGATGTGCTGTTAGGCTGATTGGCAGGAATAAATTGCCCCTAAATCAGTTTTCCCTCAATCTGGATGGCCATAAAACATTAGATAGGGGTCATGGGTAGAGAGGGGGTGTTGAGATGGCAGCGTGGGTTTGTTGGGCCAAAGGGCCTGTTTCCCAGGCTGATTTTGTTCTTTGTTCTTTACACATTATGGGGATGAATTTACCATCCAGTTCACAGTAGGAGGTGGCATCCGCAGAAATTGCATTTGGAAATTCTCAGAGGTGCTGAGTCTTGTGGTATAATCGTACGTCCTGAAACTTTGAGTGCTGAATGCGTTTCATCTTGGAAAGCGTAGCTTGCAGAATCACTTGTACATGCATAATGGTTTAGAGTGTGATCCTCATCCTAAGTTTGAGACTTAGACTTGATTTAGACTTCGTTCGTATGCAAACTGGAAATTAGATCCAGAGCCTCCTGATATACCTTCATAGATTGTCAATGCTGGTCCCTGCTCAACATGCAACACACAAAAAAATCAATGCCAGGTCTCTCTTCTTCACACCAGCTGCTAAAGATGTTAAATGGGCACAAAACATAATTATTTAGCAATTAATAACATTATACAGATACTGAGCCCATTGCTACTTTTACTTTTGTAGGGGACGCCGCATGGACCTCCTAAGCAAATTCCTAAAACAGTTCTTCGATCACTTAACTGTGCTAATGAGGAGCATAACACAGGACATCTCTGCAAAATTTGTTGTTGGTTATTGGGATAGGCTCAAAAGTCAGACTCTTCACAGACCTAGGTGACCACAATATTTTAAAACAAATGGAAGCATTTTTCCTGAGGTGCCAGAAAGATCAAGTGTGCTTCTGTCAACTCCACAGTGATAATAATCAGTCTATTCATTTTCTGAAGTAAACCCAACCTGTAACCCAGGGCATGGTGGGAGTGAGGGAGATGGGAGGGGTGGAGCGGGAGATGGGTGGTGTTGGGAGGCAAGGGGGAAGGCAGTCATTACCTCTGGCCTGAAGCTCCTTTTCCTTGTGAACCGACTATCTGCGGAGACATTAGCAGGTACTGCCAGCTTGCTTGACAGATGTACATGGGGCGCAGTTTTGGAATGACATAAAATCGCTCTGTTTAGTGCAGTGTTGTCTCAGCCTAATAATTTCTACTCTGATATATTGTTAGTTACTTCTATCAAATATTAATCAGGAAATGTATCAAAGTTATCTTTTCATCTTCAGCTTTCATGTTAATATGCTACTTTTAATGTAGAGACGTAACACTTCCCAGCACAGTAAGTATTAAATCACTGTGAGCTCCTTTAGCAAATGCCTTGCACTCAACACTGATTGGAATTCTCCTCGAATAATCAGTCATTTAATGTTCAACAGCAGCAATTAAGATCTTCTACTCTGATTCATTAGACAAGTTAGTAAAAACCTCAAATCATGTTTGGTACATCATTATATTTTAAAACTACAGTTCCTTGTTTGAGACGTGGACACATTTTCTGTTGTAGTTTATTAGAATATGTGTCTTCTTTTTAGACAGTTTCTTAGAGTCGAGGATGACTTGCTCCCACACTAAAAGTAATTTTTCAGATGACTGAAGAGTCCAATGCGTGACCTATAGTCTCTGCCACAGGTGGTTGGAGGAGTAGGCGGGTGGGGTACACGGGTTGCCTCACACTCCTTTTACTGACAACATTTGACTTCAGTTTGCTCTTGGCAATATAAGTCGAAGTGTTCAGCTCCTACCCAGTTACTTTTCCTTCACTTTGGGCAGTTTTGAGCCAGAGATTCCAGAAGTCAGAAGGGTTGTTGCAATTTTCCAAGGAGGCTTTGAGAGTGTCTTTGGAATGTTTCCTCTGTCTTCCTGGGGCTCGCTTGTCATGTCAAAGCTCAAGTAGAGCACTTGCTTTGGGAGTTTGGCGTCAGGCACGATGTAGCCCACCCAGCACAGCTGATGGAGCGTGGTCAATGCTTCAATGCTGGGAGTGTTGGCCCGAGTGAGAACTCTGACGCTGTGCACCTAATGGATTTGCAGGATCTTGTGGAGGCAGCGCTGGTGGTAATTCTCCAGGGATTTGAGCACTGATACATTAATCTGGTTATGAATATACTCACTCCCTAACAACGCCCCATCCCCCCAACCACCCCCCCCATCCCCCCACGCCAACGTCCAACTCAAATTTCCCTGGCACAAAGGAAGATGGTTGTAGTGGTTGGAGGTTAATCATCTCAGCTCCAGGGCGTCACTGCAGGAGTTCCTCAGAGTAGTGTCCTAGGCCCAACCATCTTCAGCTACTTCATCAATGACCTTCCCTCCTTCATAAAGTTAGAAGTGGTGATTTTTGCACATGACTGCACAATGTTCAATATCATTCGTGATTCCCCAAAGACCGAAGCAATCCATGATTTGGACTGGACATATTGGACAGTTTGGCAATTTAACTCTTTAAAAATTCTGACACACCATGGACATTTCAGTGCTTTTTGACAAAAAATTCAAATACTGGTTTGTTTTAGATTTTGAATGCATTATACATTTGTGAAAGATTTGGGATGTAATTTTACAAGAATGATTGTATGTGTTCAGCTAGCATGAAAATGGGAGAGTTCTGAATTCATTTTTTGGGCTAGTTTTCATGTCTAATCTTATGTACGTAGACATTGAAAAAAATGGTCTCGACCATTTCTAGCCGCTGCAGGCAATGGGAGGGGCTTAATTCACCAGTCAGCCTGCAGAGAAAGCTACTGCACATACACAGAACTCTGATTCCGCACATGTGCAATTTCAACAGCAGGGGTCTGTCTGTCAGCCAGAGAGAATTGTAAGACCCCTGCTGCTGTAGGCAGCCTCACAGACTCTTCCCCCTTCACAACCACAACCAATTGCAAGACTCACACCGCAAAGATATGTAGCCCCGCCACTCAGACTTGATCATGCCCCCTCCCTCCCAATCCGATCATGAGTTAGAATGCACAGTGGCCCCCTCCCCTCAGATTGGGCCACCCTTTCAGACCCTGCCCTTATAGACCTGATCCCCAATAAGCCTTACCCCTACAGTCCCATCATCATAGGGCCCTCCCTTGTCCTGCCCCATGGGCCACACTTCATAGGCATGGGGCCAAAGGCAGAGCCTATAGACCCTGTCCCCAAATGCCCTGCACCCTGATCCCACCCCCCATAGGTCCTACACCCATGGTATTGTCCATTATAAAGTGCCAAGGTGCCCAGTGGGCATTTCAAAGTGCGAGGCTGACAGTTCCAATGTGCCAGGGTATCACAGCCAGGCTGGCACTGCCCAAGGGGCACTCCCCTTGCCCTTGGCATTCCTGGGGACCCTCAATGGCCTCCAGTTCCATCGGCGAGGCCAACATGACTGTTCCCTGTTCCTGGGGAGCAGGTGTTTCCTCACCAGAGAGAACCTTGCCCGGTGAGGCCATAAAGGCAAGTGACCCCCAACAATTCACTGCTGGGTTCATTAAACACATGGGGCAGGATTTTACAGCCTCGCTCAAACAAGACTGAAAAATCCCACCCTAGGTCAACATTATCCGCCCCTCGCCTGCTCTGATTCTGTCGCAGGCGGGGTGGTAGATGGAAATTAACATCAGAATGAATTGTAATAATTTTAGAATTATTAGAATGAATTGTAACAATTTATTAAGCCTTTCACCCATCTCCAGCGAGAGGCTGACCTTGCTGGAAATCCAACCCTCGTAAGATAGCGAGAGCTGAGAAATCAGGCGCAATCCTGATTCTCAGCTCTCACGCGATTTTACCAGCTCACTCCACCCATCGATGATTGGGCTGAGCTGGCAAAACCTCAGCCTTGGTGCATTTTACACCGTTAACCAAAATAAAGAGAAGTATATGTAGAAAATGAGTGCCGTTTGGAACGGAGTGCATGTCTGGGAGTTTGGAATGCATTCTTACTCAGTTTCAGGGAAAGAACCTAATTGTTTGGTGAGCATCTGATAAGTGGCTAAGGTCTACTCCATTCCTGAGGTTAAAAATAGTACTGGAACTGTGGTAAGTTTATTAAGTGGGGACTGTGCTGTTGGAATGGTCTACACCTGAACTGTTCTGGGATTGGTGCTCTTGTGAGCTACATAACTAGTGAACTACAAAGGCCTTACAACTAAATAATGGAAGCAAGGGATTATAATTGGGAAAATGTGTTAAATCAAGAGTAGAGACAAGTCTAGGGAGAAAATGTGGGATATGATAAATTGACTGCAGCAGGAAGGGACAAAGAGTACAAATCTAAGGATGATTCAGTTGACCAGGCTAGAGGATCAAAATTAATCATAGAAACCCTACAGTACAGAAAGAGGCCATTCGGCCCATCAAGTCTGCACCAACCACAATCCCACCCAGCCCTTACCCCTATATCCCTACATATTTACCTTCTAACCTACTCAACTCAGGACACTAAGGGCAATTTCTATTTATTAGCATAGCCAATCAACCTAACTTGCACATCTTTGGACTGTGGAAGAGCGGAGCACCCAGAGGAAACCCACAAGGAGAATATGCAAACTCCACACAAACAGTGACCCAAGCCTGGAATCGAACCCAGGTCCCTGGAGCTGTGAAGCAGCAGTACTAACCACTGGGCTGCTGTGCCACCCCTTAAATAATAAAAGGAAAAAACTAAAGGCTCTGTCAGAATGCATGTAGCTTCAAAAGAAAACAAATGAACTCATAGTCCAACTAGAAATAAATAAGCCATCGCAGAGGCATGGCTCTAGGATGACATGAATTGGGACTGAATATTGAAGGGTACATGATATTTAGGAAGGATATTAAGCTAAAAAATGGTGGAGGAGTGACCTGTTACTTAATGATGGTATTAACAAAACACAGCAGGAATATCTAAGTTCTGGAAACCAGAAACCAGCAGTTTGGATAGAGATGAGAAATGATAAAGGCACAAAGTCACTTGTGGGGGTGGTGTACAAGCCATATGGTAGAACAGAGTATCAAGGAGGAAATAATGGGAGCTTGTTAAAAAGGTATGGTGATAATCATGGAGGAATTTTAAGCTACATGCAGACTGGAAGAATCAGATGGGCAATGGCAACCTCGATAAGGAATGCATAAAATGTTTTCAGGACGGTTTCTTCAAACAACACATTTTGGCACAAACCAGAGAGTACAATATTGCGCAATGAGAAAGGATTAGTTAATGACCACATAGTGAAGGTGCCCCTCAGTAGCAGTGATCAGAATATGACTGAGTTTTACATTAATTTTAAGGGAAACAAGAGTGGATCTCAGACTAGTATGTTAAACATAAATAAGTGCAATTATGAGGGCATAAAGACAGAATTGGCTAAAGTGAACAGAAATGTAATGGCAGATATTTAAGTGGATATATCAGAATACATAGAACGGCTACATTCCAGAAAAGCTCCAGGGAGAGGACCCACCATCAGTGATTAACTAGAAATGTTAAAGGTAGCATCCAGCTTAAAGAAAAAACATTTAATGTGCAAAAATTCGTGGCAGCTCAGAAGATTGGGCAGTACGTGAGAAAAAAGCAAAGACTGATCAAAAAAATTGATAAGGAGGGAATTTGAATGGTCTATGCATATTTAAATGCTACTTTAAATATGCTAATCGGACTCATGACCTTTCTGGGATTGGGAGAACCGCAAATTGTTTGGCATTGGGCGCAAAACTGATTTTTAACCCATACGCTATACTCCAGCACTGGCATAATCTGCTAAAGGTGAAGTGAAGATGGAGAATTGCAAAGACTGTTTACTTTTGTGGGAGAATCTAGAACTAGGCATCACTGTTTAAAAATAAGAGGTCACCCACTTAAGATAGAGATTAGGAGAATTTTTTTCTCTCAGAAGTTTGAGAATCTTTGGAACTCTTTTTCTCAAAGGCAGTGGAAGCAGAGTCTTTGAATATATTAAAGGCAGAGGTCGAAAGATTCTCGATAAGCAAGGGGATGAAAGGTTATAAGAGTTAGGTGGAGTTGAGGTTGTAATCAGAGCAGCCATGATCTTGTTAAATGGCGGAACAGGCAAAAAAGGCCGAATGGTCTACTCCTGCTCCTAATTCATATGCTTATATATTGGAAATGCAGTAAATCTTTAAAAGGAAAATTAATAACCAAACTAAATCTTTCAGATACATTACCCCTTATAGCTTTGAGTAGGAGTGTTTGATCTACCTGTTACTTGGCATCTTTATGTATTTTCTCACCTGACTGCATGTTTGTTTCCCTCGGGCATTTTGTGACATTATAATTTCACACCAGGAAACTGACTATAAAACTGGATTTAACTGGGCTGCAGCCATCTCAGTTAAGTTTTATACTTTGAGAAAACTCTAAAAATAACATTCAATTAACTCAGTGGATACCAGCTGTTTGAAACATTTTTGTTAATAGGCAACTGAACCACCACATATTGTCCAAGTTGTCAAGTTAATAACACACATTTCCAAAAAAGAATCTGTTCAGTTAAAAAGATTTCTCAAATTCCCTCCAATGATTGTCAGGGGAGATCAGGGTGAACTCATAACTGAAGTTCTTAGAAAAAAATAAAAAGTAAACAGTGACAGAATCATATTTAAGGCATTGACCAAGAGAGCAAAGTGTAAGATGTTTCTACTCACATCCATAACCCAAATGTATATCTATCACAATCCCAAGCAACATTTATATTTTATAATAGTGCAGTTTAGTTGTTCTTGTTTTTTCACAGAGAAAGAAAAATACCTTTCACAACAATCCCACTAGAGATTCTCTCACTGCTAACCATTAACCTCTAGTTGCTATACCAACCTCTTTGCTGTTCTCAGAAATCCTGTTACTTGCCTGAGCAGCTAATGGGAAATAATTTGAAGACAAAGAAACCAAGCATTTGCCATCGGGAAAATAAATTGGCCCCAATTCCTGGCAATAACAAATTATCTAGCAATCCCATACAAGGCTCTGAATTCATCTTGTTTGGACAATGGAAACTGCTATCCTCCCCAAGGTCACCAGTTAAAGGTCACCCATTTTGTTTATTAAATTTTTTTCTTAAACTGGTTTACAAACAGGCAACATTGTAAATTGCAGCACCATATCGCTTGTGTATGGTGGCATAATGATGAGAATGATGCACAGCTTTATGACCTTGGACCGGATCCTCTAATCTTACTTGCAGCTGGGATTCTCCAGTCCCGCTGCTGGGAATGGAGGTTTGCTGAGCACTAAATTCTCCATCCTTGCTGGCAGCAGGACATGAACAGCCAGAGAATTTTGACCCTTATCTCTCCCCAACCAAACCACAAAAGTGATGGGCCAGTTTTTTGTTGCATAAGGACAGTGTGAAGTGTTTTATCTTTTGTGCTTGCTGATCTACTTTGATTGCTGGGTAAGCTGTAAAATTCTCATCCTTGTTTGAAAATCGCTGAATGACCTCAAACTTCCCGATCTTAATTCTCCTCCAGCCTTACAAACCCCCAAGATACCTGTGCATTTTCATCCCTAATCTCCTGTGCGTCCCTGATTTTAATTGTTCCACCATTCTTCCGCTGCCTACACCCTAAACTCTGGGATTCCCTGCTTAACAGTACCATAGGTTCAAGACGGCAGCCCACCATCACTTTCTCAAGACTAATTAGGGATGGGCATTAAATAATTAACTAGTGAAGCCCACATCCTACAAACAATTTTTTTTTAATTCAGAAGCAACGAACATATGTATATTGAATTATTTCTTAGAGTCTAGGGTGTCCATTTACTCTTTAAGTACAGAAATTGTTTTTGAGATACGAAGATTATTGATGTTGGAGCTCAGATCCATGAACCGGAGATTATGGTTTTGCATGATCAGCTTGATGAGGTGAATGATCAACATCACAGTCACTCATTAGAAAAGGAAATATGTGCTCATAATCCTTGTCCTCAAAATATCCTGGTCTTTGTACTACCAAGTGTCTTGCAGTCCACTGTCAGTTGCCATCCAACAGGTAAGCATTGGCACCGAACAATTGGTTGAGCTATTTGGTCCTGATCAAGATGATGTGAGTTTGTGGCTATGATTTGACCATTCAATCCAAACCCAATCTCCAACTTCAATCATAGTTATTTTATGTGTTTTCATTTTGCTTTACTCTGTCACTTTAGGATTTCCTCTGCTTTTGCTCTAATATTCCCAAAGGATATTTTTGCTCTAATATTCCCAAAGCTTAAGAACAGTCAGCAGTGTGTGATCGTTTTGAGCAAACAGAAGTTTGGCCAGTGCCGTTCCAGTCAATAGTGTGATTACAGTAGGGCAACTCAGGAAGTGTGGGCTGCAGCAGGACAGGAAAGAATGGAAAGGGTTAAACAGACAGCCTGGCTGTAGTATTCACACTCATTACAGGTAGACACACAACAAATTGCAAATAACTACATCCCAGATGGCACTAAACAGTCATACTCTTGGTGAGATCTTTCTGAGGTTACATCAACAATAAGAATTGATAACATTTATCGAGACTCCACAATATCTAGAGGAGCTTTTGTGCCTCTGGAAAACTTACCAAGTATCAGGGAAATGGGGACAAATAACATACCGTTGGAATCGGCTTGATAAGTACATTGCTTTGATGATGCAAACAGGTAGACAGGATATGTTCAAAAAATATTAAAGATAAAATGCACAGGACTATGGATCAGCATAATGTGATCAAAACAGAACTTTAAAAAATTTAAAGTAATAATACGATGGTAATAAAAATGTAGCGCTTTGTAACACAAAAATGTATAAGAATGTGTAAGCACCTATGATGGATAAAGTAGCTCAGGAACAAACTGGAATTACAGCTCCGAGTACTGCTCTCCATCATGCATGTTGAATAATAACATTTTTGTTGAATTTCTACTTGGTCTCAGAATATTCAATTCATTCATTCCGTCCAACACTGGTATACTTCAATAAGCGTGAGGGAGGATGTGAATGGATTATTCAAACGATTTCCCCTCTGATATCATTGAATTCATAGAATTATACAGTGCAGAGGGAGGCCACTCAACCTATCAAGTCTGCATCTCCACAATCCCAGACAGGCCAAATTCCCCTAACCCCATGCATTTACCCTAGCTTATGCCCCTGACACTCATGGGCAATTAAGCATGGCCAATCTGGAGCACCCAGAGGAAACCCAAGCATATATGGGGAGAATGTGCAAACTCCACACAGACAGTGACCCAAGCTGGAATTGAACCTGGATCCCTGGCGCAGTGATGCAGCAGAACTAACCTCTCTGCCACCGTCCCGCTAGCTACTAGCTCACAGACTGACTTACTTGATAACATTATTCATTTCTGAGTTGTATCACAGTGTCACATAGTGTCAAGAACTACATGGACTGACTGGCAACAAACTGTGGTCCATTATCTGCAGTGATAGCCTTTGGCAAACTCCATTTTGTAAACAACTGGTCTAGAATATCATTGACTGAAAGCAGTGCTTATGGAATTTGTTGTAGCAGTTTCTGCCCATTTGCTTCATAAATCATGAACAACAAGAAAAAAAACATAGATTGTGAGAGGCTGCTTGAACTTTTCCAGGAATTCAATTTGGAGTTGTTGGTTTTGTTGATCATAGGGTCAGTTACAGAGGTTTGCGACACAGTTTAACAGGTTTTCTATTGATTGTGCAAGATACCCAGTTTTTAATGAACTCTTCTACACAGTCATCCATTGCTGGCCACTAGACTGTGTCACTGGATCACTGCTTTAGCTGCACAACACTCATATGATCTTCTTGTCAAGATACAATATATGTTGTCATAGCATTTCATGATAACTGCTTGAGTTCCACATGCAATACAGTTATCACCAGATAACGTGACTTAGTTACATCCGTTGAAGTATGGAATAGCTTTGCATCAATTTTGCAAGGCCACTTTTGAAGCTATTCCCTAAAGGGCAGCCTCTTTCTTCTAAGTTTTTACTGCCGTGCAGTTAAGCAGCCTTGCATGAGAGCAATGAATGCCCTCTCACTGCTGTACCTGACATTCAGAGTTCACAGAGAATTGGATTTAACCTTCCTATCCAGTCATTCCCTCTGGCCTCACACTATTGACAGAGTGAGAGGTTTAGGTTTCATTGGTGCCCATTGAGTTTTGGACTGCCTGAGAAGTTATGGCCACCTGTGCGCTCACCTCCGACATCCCGCTTGGAGGTGACGGTGTCAGGTTCATGCTTATGTATACCTGTTGTTAATGGTGCTCATGTGACATCACACTGGCGCCAGCTGAATATTTAATACAGCCTCAATATTTGCTGTGATTGCTTGTTAATGATATGCTGATGCATTGATATAAAGTCCCCGCCCTTCCCTAGAATGTTCCAGGTCACTCTGCCAGTGATGTTATCTCAAAGTCAGAGATGCAATCTTGCCAGCAAGAATCATGTTTTTTCAAAGGCTCTGCATGTTGTGCCTGCACCGCCATTCCTGTGCACAGAGACAGTAGGCTCAATATCCTGCTCATAGTCTTCAACTAAATATTCAAGGACTAGCTGAGGTGCTATTTCTGCCTTTAACATCTTAAATACTATTTGCTGTGTGATTGCCCAATCCCATCGTACATCCTTATGCTGTAACTTTTGAATGATACTCTACGATTTGTCATACTCAGGAACAAATTTGCAATAGAAGTTGGTAAAAGCAAGAAACAATGATAACTCTTGCACTTTAGTTGGAGGTACTTGAATGACTTTGACATGGTTGTGTTTCAGTTTGATGCCACCTGCCATCATTCTGTAGCTCAGAAAGTCAATGTCCTATTCCACAAATGGTCATTTGTCTTTGTTGAGTTTCAAATTTTGATGATTGATTTGAGTGATCATTTGCTGATAACTGCTGGGCATACGCCATTTCTTTCCTTTCATAGAAAAAAACATCATCAAGTAGGATGTGTATCCTACTGATGTGACTGAAAAAAAACGATCTCCTGGAATGCAGTAGATGCTGAAATTTATCTATAGGATATTCTGCAGTATTGAAACATTCATGAGTGAAATAAAACTGTACAATTTCAGCTTTGCTCTGATATTGATATCTAAAGATAGATACATTGCGTATCGAGCTTCACGAAGACTGTGAAGATATGAAATGATGGCGATAACTCTTAGATTGTCGGAAGATTTTTTAGTTTATTCATCAGTTCACAAGTCGGCTTACTTTAACACTGCAATGAAGTTACTATGAAAATCCCCTTGTTGCCACACTTTGGCATCTGTTTGGGTACACTGAGGAAGAATTTAGCATGGCCAATACACCTAACCAGCCAGTCTTTCAGGCTGTGGGAAGAAACTGGAGCACCCAGAAGAAACCCATGCAGACATGGGGAGAACATGCAGACTCCACACAGACAGTGACGCAAGCCAGGAATTGACCCCGGGTTCCTGGCACCGTGAGGCAGCAGTGCTATTCACTGTGCCACAGTGCCATTAAATGGATGCTAGTCTGGATGGATTGCTTTGGATCAATGCTTGTTGAACCAATAAAATCTTCTTCTTCAATGACCTGCACACCTTTGTGAAGGGATTCCACTTTATGAGTTATGCCTTTTTTTCTCACGCTGAAAGCAGTGATGTGACTCAGTGAACACTTCCATAATGTGGGCTCTCACATCATAATGGTGAGGATAAGCAGATCAATCTTGCTGTCATCCTGAGAGAAGACAGTGAGATTGAGCTTTATGAAGACTGCTACTACCCAACATCTCTGCTAAAGACAAATCTTGACACGAGTATTGCAGGTCTCTTTCAGCATAGTCTTGATATACAGGCATTGTGTGCACATGTCTATGTGTGTTAGACACCAGAGTCATGACCCATGTCATCAGTGCATAGCCCCTGTCACTCAGTAGCCATTCTTTGATTTGCCATGGTGGCTCAAGTGTAGTTGGAACAGCGTAATATAGCAGAACGAAAGCATCATGACTGTTGCCAGGGTGCTGAGCATCAACCTGCATGGTTCACTGCCTGTACTCACACACCAGCTGGATGTTGAGAGAGTGGAATCTTTTTCAGTTCTATTACAAGGCAGAGTTGATATGCAGTGCTCACTTTGTGATGTGCATACATTCAGTGGCATTCTGCACCATGGGAAAAACTGCAATCCTATTGAACCTGTGTTCTGTCCGCTTATTGTTCTTTGGCAAGAGAGAATGAAATGTAGCTATATTTCTTTGAATAGAAAACTTTAGTGATCTCCCACATGCCACAGCAAAGTAGGGGCCAGTTCTGGGCCTGACCCTGCGCAATGTGCTTTAAATAAGCTCACTGTAAATTCCAAAGCTCCGGCCAGTTAAAGGCTAGGGAGAACTCACTGACCAATCAAAGATGCCAAGTGGGTTCCCAACACTGGAGGGCCAATAGGGAGGGCCACCAGCATTCAGTGATCAGCAATCACACCAGCCAAGGGAAGCTACCATTGTGAACATTGAGTCTCTGAGGGAGCAGGCCAGGTTAATTTGCTTTTAACTTTGCAAAATGCCACAGCAGCCTGACCAAGATCCTGGAGGGGCAACCTCTCCAGGAGACAGCCAATGGCCTGGCAGTTGTGATGGGTTTAGGTGAGGAGATGTTGCTTGTTTGATCTCCCTGAATCCATTAGCAAAGTTCTGTCTCTTCAGGAATTTGCCCATCCTTTTCAAAACTACTCTTATCCATCCCTGTTTAAAAAAAAAGGACTCAAAACAACCACCAGAATTCCAAACTCCCTTTCCCTGCAGAGTCCTAGAATGTGTCATTGCATTCAAATTCCATGTCCATCTTTCCCTCAAGTCCAACATTTGAACTTCTCCACCTCTCTACCTTACAATAATAGCACTGAAATAACCTCAATCAAGGTCCCAAATGGCATCTTCTGTGACTGTGACTATGGTCCACTATCCTTCCTTATCCTTCTTGCCTTATCCACAGCATTTGGCAAGTTGGTGAAGCCATTCTCTTCCAATGTTTCTATTAAATAATGAATGACATTAACATCTAGAGAATGCGACAATCTGGAGTTGTAGTAGTTAGCTATCAAATTGTGGAAATTATGATAATAGGAAGATATGGACCATTGGGGTGGCACGGTAGCACAGTGGTTAGCACTGCTGCTTCACGGCTCCAGTGACCTGGGTTCAATTCCCGGCTTGGGTCACTGTCTGTGTGGCGTTTGCACATTCTCCTTGTGTCTGCATGAGTTTCCTCCAGGTACGCCGGTTTCCTCCCACAGTCCAAAGATGTGCAGGTTAGGTTGATTGGCCATGCTCAAAATTGCCCCTTAGAGTTCTGAGATGCGTGGATTAGTGGGTAAAATATGTAGGGATATGGGGGTAGAATCTGGGTGGGATTGTGTTCGGTGCAGACTCAATGGGCTGAAAGGCCTCTTTCTGCATTGGAGGGTTCTATGATTTTCATACTTCATTTTGAATTTCCTTTGCATCTTATCAATTTTAAAATTCCTGAAGTGTGTCTTGACAAACATTAACTTGCAATATTAATGGAATTAGAGCTTTGTTTTTCAGCATCATGCAACACATTTTCTGCTGTCTCCCAGAATAAAAGCCATGTATATGATATAATAAGCAATATGTGGAAAATATCTGCTTTCTCAGAGCAAAAAGGTGGCTGAACAACCTTGAATGTTATTTCATGTGTTTACTACCTCCTCTGATTAATAGTCATAATTAAAAAAAATAAATGCTGCAGAAGGCATTTTAATATTAATCAGCATTACCATGGCAAATTAGAACCTTTTTTGTTGTTAACCTTTATCATAAAATGCAATACAACTATTTATCTAATGATTTTTAAACAGCAAACTAATTAATTTGAGAAGCCTTAACTTGTAACTTTTCAAACAGATCTCCTGTGGAAAGCAGAATCTTTATTGAATGGCGATAGACTGGGAAGTGTTTGCATTCAGAGGGTCCTGTTTGTCCTTGTCCAGGAATCACAGGAAGTTAGCATGCAGGTATGGAAAGCAATGCTGTGTTAATTGCTGTTATAAAGAAATTGGAGTATAAGAGTGAAGAAGTCATACTGCAATTATTCAGAGCATCGATGAGGCCATCCTGGACTACAGTTTAGGACTCCTGAGGAAGACATCCGTTTTTTCATTTGTTCATGGGAAGTGGGTATCACCAGCTGGGCCAGCACTTATTGTCCATCCCTGAGGGCATTTAAGAGTCAACTAATTGCTGTGGATCTGGAGTCATATGTAGGCAAGAGCAGCAGGTAAGGACAGAAGATTTCCTACCCTAAAGGACATTAGAGGATCCAATGAAGGTTCACTAGAATGATCTCCAGATGAGAAGATCGCCCTACAAGGAAACATTGAATTGACTAGGCCTACACTTCCTGGAATTTGCCAGATTGAGAGGTGATGTAATTGTGACATATAAAATTCTGAAAGAACCTGAGAAGGTAGAAGCTAAGAACATGCTTCCTTTGTCTGGGGACATTTAGATCCCAGATCCACATTCCCAAAATAAGGCGTGAGCCATTCAGAATGGGACAGAGGTTGATAACATTGGTATACTACAGGAATTACGCAATTTGGTGATTGTGTGGGAATGGGGATTTGGGGTAGAAGATTAGTCATGATCCTGCTGAATGTATGATGAGAAGCTTCAGAAACATGTGTTTGATTTTATAGTCAAATCCTTTCTCTATCTTTGGATAATATGCCATAAGAGGCATTGGCAACCATGGACTGCCATGTGTTGGACCTTGGTTAAGCTTGTGTTAAGCTTATTGCTGTGGTTTACTGTTGCCTTCTGCAGGCTCTGGCTGACAGGATACCATTATTGCCAGCCAAAGGTTCATGGGATGGACTGTAGGCTTAAAATCAACCTGTTTGGCCATGTTGTGTGGGACTTGACCCCAGAGCTGTTGGCCCAGAGTTAGGTATGCTAGACTGCACCACAAGACACGCTGATTTTGCAGTACTTACTGCTTTTGATTCGTTTAAAATAAAATTGGACTCATGCAGAACAGTATATGCTTACTATTGTTGAGAGAAAGCTTTAGAGTTTGTCAGCAATACAGAGAGAAATGAACACAGAAGCTTTATGTAACTGTTATCATAACTAAGTCTGGAATTTTCCAGTCCTGCTGTTTGGGATTTGCTGTGGGGGGAATGTTGTGGGCCAGCCAAGAGTCAATTGACTTTTGGCTGGATCAGACGATCGTTGCAGCATGCATGGCCAGATAATCCCACTGGGTTCTTCAGTTTTATTGGCACTATTCATGATAATGTGACGCAAAAAGAAATCCAAAAACTCAATGCATCAAAAATGTATACTTTTAAAATGCACTTGCTGCTGAACCAAAAGATTTGGCTGCTAGTAGTCGCATGATCACCTTTTTGGGCCTTTGTTCCGGAAGCTACCAACAGGAACTACAAGAACAAAATAATCCTCCTTGTACTATTGTGGAATCTCACATCCGATTGCAAGGACATTATAATCCCAGATTTAGGGGGAATCACAGTTTGAAACTTCTTGTGCTTGCAGAGCTCATACCTAGGACTGTAATTTCCATTTCAAAAAGAACCACTGGGGGAACAATGAATGTAACTTGTGTCTTAATAAGCACACCTTCCACTGGAGTCAGAGGGTCAGCTTTGACAATGACTTCCTGAAGTGAGAACTTCAAATGGTTGGTAACCCATTGAAAAACTAATGGGTTGGATATTACCAGTCCTGAAATTAAAACCATCCCCAAAAGTAGATAAATACCTTTTAAAAATCATTATGGCAAAAGAAGGTCACATGACTCAATTGACCTTTTTGAGATCTCAGAAACATTCAGTCCACTGTTTAACATTCAACTCAAGAGCATCAAGAAGCAAAACTTCAAGCTGAAAAACAGCCTGTTCCTCAAAGCTTTGTTTTGCTGGAAGATTCCCAACTATCTCCTGCAGAACTGACCAGACTAGGATTTTCTGCACCCCCCCCTCCCCCGGCATATTTCCTGGCAGCCTGTGATGGCTTGTCTTTAGCCATCAATGAGATATTCCTATATCACTGAAGTCCATGGCGCTTTGCATGGTTCACCTGTCCTGTTGTTAGGAAAGCTGCTGGCAGGAAGGACTGGAATATCCCACATCCAATCTCTGTCTGCCATCCTCATCTTGAGGTATCCGCACAAACAGTAAAGAGAACACTTCCACTCTGGTCTTCAGCCAACTGAACTCAGCTCCTACATAAAATAATTCCTCATTGCACTCTTACTCTCAACTCTGATAATCATGTGAATTAATATTCATTTTGGTGGTTCTCTTACTGTTCCTATCGATAGCTGTAAAACTTTCTTTTTTCTATTGTTCTTACTGTGCGTTTTATGTGTATTTGTGGGAGAGACAAAGTGTGTGTGTGTGTGTGTGTGTGTGTATATGGTTTATTGCACCGACCTTTGACAGTGCAGCACCACCTCAGTACTAACTATCTGACACTGCAGCACTCCCTCAGCACTGACCATCTGACAGTGCAGCACTCCGTCAGTATGTGTGTGTGTGTGTGTGTGTGTGTGTGTGTGTGTGTGTGTGTGTGTGTGTGTGTGTGTGTGTGTGTGTGTGTGTGCATAGTGGAGTGAAATATGAATACTGGTCCCTCAGGTTTTGAATGTACGTAAATTAACCTTCAGAGTTAATCATAATGCAGGTTTGCTCTGAGTTTTTAGTAAATTTGATCACAACTTGGGGAACAAAGCCACAAGATACTTTAAAAATAACTCAAAATAATTTCTGTTATGGACACTTGATGGAAAGGAAAGAAGTTTAGTTGTGTCCGTAACAATGACTTGAAGTTATTCCAGTTCCTTTGTTGTACGTCTGTGGATAATTCAGGTGAGGAGAAGGTTGTCACTATAATTTGGCGATGAGATAGCTGGACTGGAATTCTTCTTTCAACCGTAAACAATTTCAGTTATTGCAAACTTTTGACACTTCTTCAACATTAAAAGGAATACTTCTCAATTCTCTATGGTTACAGTATATTTTTCTTGATGGACCCATTGTTTCAAGGTAATGAAGGAAGATGTTAGTACCTATACACATATATTAAAGCCTTCGAATTATGCCAGATAATATTAGCTTGGAAATTCATTAAGCTAAGTATCTGGAAGTTAACATTCTAGCATAATTCTAAAGTCTAAAGCATCTGCAGATCCAGATTGTTGTTACTGTAGAAAACTTTGCACTGCTATGAATAATGGGTCGCTACCAAACTGATTCATTCATCTGATTCTATTTGGGCTGTCAATGGTATCAATGGAGTCACACTCCAGTGGCTGCATAATCCATTTTTATAAAAGTATCTGAAATACATATGGATATCCATTAGCACCAAGCTAAGTGAGGTTCTGTGATGCAGAACATTTAATCACAGCTTGACTATAAGCTGAGCTACTTATAAATACATAGATAATCATTTTTTTATTATTATCGTTTTTGCACGTTATCTGTAGAAGATTTCGAATCTTGTTCTTCTTGATTACAAAGAGCAAGCAAAAAGTTCTTGTTTTGCAAATGGCAATATATGGTGCACATATATATCATTTTAAAGTAATTTAAACAGTTGAAAATATGAATGCCTGATTAATTTTTTATTAGTTAAATTCAGATTTTTGTGCTTTAAATCCTGCTATTAAACTTGTTAAATATTTAGCTATATTACTGGCAATTAACTGTGCAGGCGTGATTGTGGCTTGTTCAGTTCATCTGTTCAGTCCCAAACGTACACTAATGATTCACCTGCCATCTTCTACTGTTTAAAAGTTTCTTAAAGAACTAAACATGCAATTCACTTTTCATGGTTACTGTAACATTGATAGTTCTAGGAAAAGGAAATATAATTTTGTTTCTTATAGAGAATCCAGAGCCAGGATTTTACGTTCGCTAATCAGGCATAAGAACATAATAAGAACATAAGAAATAGGAGCAGGAGTAGGCCATCTGGCCCTTCGAGCCTGCCCCGCCATTCAATAAGATCATGGCTGATCTGTCGTGGCTCAGTTCCACTTTCCCGCCCTCTCCCCATAACCCTTAATCCCCTCTCTTATCAAAAACCCATCAACCCGCTTCTTAAAAATATTTAGCGAGGCAGCCTCCACCACTTCAACGGGCAGAGAATTCCAGAGATTCACCACCCTTTGAGTGAAGAAGTTCCTCCTCAACTCCGTTCTAAACCGCCTCCCCTTTATCTTGAGGCTGTGCCCCCTAGTCCTACTGTCTTTTTTGAGCGGGAAGAGTCTTTCCACCTCTATCCTATCCATCCCATTCATCATCTTATACGTCTCAATGAGATCTCCCCTCATTCTTCTAAACTCTAACGAGTACAAGCCTAGTTTATTCAGCCTCTCCTCATAGCTCAACCCCCTCAACTCCGGTATCAGCCTAGTAAACCTCCTCTGCACTCCCTCCAAGGCCAAGATATCCTTGCGCAGGTGCGGCGCCCAAAACTGCACACAGTACTCCAGCTGCGGCCTCACCAATGCCCTATACAGCTGCAGCAAGACCTCCCTACTTTTATATTCAATCCCCCTCACTATGAAGGCCAGCATCCCATTCGCCTTCCTGACCACCTGCTGCACCTGCAGGCTGGGTTTTTGCGACTCATGCACAAGGACCCCGAGGTCCCTCTGCACCGTCGCCTGCTGCAGTTTTTCGCCACGTAAGTAATAGTCCTTCCTACCATTCTTCCTACCAAAGTGGACCACCTCACACTTGCCAACATTAAATTCCATTTGCCATTTCCTGGCCCATTCGCCCAGCCTATCTAGATCCTTCTGCAGACTCTCCACACCCTCCGCACAATTTGCCTTTCCCCCAATCTTGGTGTCATCAGCAAATTTCGACACCCTACACTCGGTTCCCTCCTCCAGATCATCTATATAAATGGTAAATAGCTGAGGCCCCAGCACCGACCCCTGGGGCACCCCACTAGTCACCAACCGCCAATCCGAATAGCACCCATTGACCCCTACTCTCTGCCTCCTATTTGACAACCAATCCTCTATCCACGCTAACACCCTACCCCCAACTCCATGTCCTCTGACCTTCTGCAGTAACCTCTTGTGAGGTACCTTATCAAACGCCTTCTGAAAATCCAGAAAGACCACATCCACCGGCTCTCCTCTATCCACCGCCCTAGACACATCCTCATAGAACTCCAGTAAATTTGTCAGACACGACTTCCCTTTAATGAAACCGTGTTGCGTCTGCCCTATCAAGCAATTCCCTTCAAGATGCCTCGCAATTTCCTCCTTAATGACGGATTCTAACATTTTACCTACCACAGACGTTAAACTAACCGGCCTGTAATTCCCCGCCTTTTGCCTGGCACCCTTCTTAAACAACGGCGTAACATTAGCCGTTTTCCAATCCTCCGGCACTTCCCCGGAATCCAGCGACGTCTGGAAAATAACCACCAAGGCATCCACTATCACCTCCGCCATTTCTTTCAGAACCCTCGGATGCATTCCATCCGGTCCTGGGGACTTGTCCACAATCAGCCCCTCCAGTCTGTCGCGCACCCCCTCTCTAGTAACAGTAATGTCATTAAGACCCTCCAGTCCTACCACCTTTCCATCGCTAACACCCGGCATGCAGCTGACATAAACAAATGTGAAATTAGAATGATGCCATTGGGAGGGTGTCACAACAGCAATGTACCACCTCATGATATTTTGGTTGACGGGCTCATGCAGAAGTTGAAACTGTGCCCTTTGACAGTTAAACACATCTAAAGTGCAATTGTTAGAGATTGTGAGCGATCTGTGCACTTTTATACTCAGCTTATGGATCACTTGGCCAGGCAGCCTTCAGGTGTTCACTCTTTCTACATTGTGGGATGTAAGGTGAGTTGTAAGGTGAGTACTTAGAAGTTTTGCTGTGAGCTGTTCGCAGTTGGTTTACAAATCCTTTCTGACATTGCTCTGGAGAACTCTGATTTTTCAGTGTCTGCAGAGGTTTTCTGCAGAGAGGCTCCTTCAGTGCAGAAACCCTGCAACCATCTGTACGGAAAGGCGGTTTTAGTCTATGGAGGGACCTCGTCAGAAAAGGAGGAGAGGGCCAGAAGATAGAGGAGTCCTGTAGCTTGCAGACAGCGTCCCAGAGTGGGACTAATGGAATAAGAGGTGCAGCCTAAAGGAGTGCAGGGCCTGTAGGAAGTGTAAGTCAGAAAGGACCTGGAGAAGGCACCATTATCCAGCAGGCAGTTTATAGGCAGCACTCATGCTGCCTGGACATGTCTGAGGTCCAGTGCCAAAGAAGGGTCCACCTGCATATGTAGAATGATTAGTTGAGAAATTGCTTCCAACTGCATAGGTAGTCAGCTATGCCAGTGGCTCTTAAAATGATGGTAGCCCTGAACTTCTATGCCTCAGGTTCTTTCTGGGGGTCTGGAAATCTATGTGGTGTCTCTGAATCAGTTGCTGACTGATCAACTGGTCACTGACACTCTGTTTTGAAGAGTTAGTACCTTCATTAACTTTAGGACTGATGAAGCCAGCCAGGTGAAGCGAGCCAGAGGGTTTGCTACAGTTCCAGGAGCCATTGACTGCACATATTTGATTTGATTTGATTTATTATTGTCACATGTATTAGTGTACAGTGAAAAGTATTGTTTATTGTGTGTTATACAAACAAAGCATATCATACATAGAGAAGGAAAGGAGAGATGGAATATAATGTTAGAGTCTTAGCTAGTGTGTCAAGAAGGATCAACGTAATATGAGATAGGTCCATTCAAAAGTCTGATAGCAGCAGGGAAGAAACTGTTCTTGAGCCAGTTGGTATGCGACCTCAGGCTTTTCTATCTATTTTTTCCTGATGGAAAAAGATGGAAGAGAGTATGTCCGGGGTATGTGGGGTCCTTAATTATGCTGGGTGCTTTTCCAAGGCAGCGGGAAGTGTAGACAAAACAAATGAAGGAGGCTGGTTTGCGTGATGGACTGGGCTTCATTCACAATCCTTTGTAGTTTCTTGCGGTCTTGGACAAAACAGGAACTGGGGCCAGGCAGTCTGGGAGGCTGGAATTGATTTGTGCCATGACTAACCTTTCAAAGCACTTCATAATAATGGATGTCAGAGCCACCAACTGATAGTCTTTAAGGCACTGCCTGGCTTTTTTTTTGTACAGGGATGATGATCATCTTCTAGAAGCAGATAGGGATCTCAGTGTAAGAGAGTTAAAGATGTCTGCAAATGCCCCCGCCAGCTGGTCCATGGAGGCCCTGATTGCTCATCTGGTTGCCTCCGGGTCAGTCATCTTCTATGGGTTGACTTTCAAGAAAACTGATCTGATATCTACGACGATGACCTATGAGTGCCCATGAAGATGCCAGCAAGGAAGCCATGGTGCCTTCATCAATAGAACAAGATTCTATTCTCTTAACATCCAGATTGTGTGTGAAGACAAGAGTCAGATACTGTAAGATTGTGCCAAGCATCCAAGAAGCTGCCATGGTGCTTACATCCACCATCATTCCCAGGTGCCACGGCTGTTCATTTCTCCAGCACACTTGGATGGTTGGTTCCTGGGAGACAAAGGCTATCTGCTGAAAGGACGGCAGGTGATGATACTGAAACATCCATGGACCCCAGCTGAGGAAACTTACAACCACAATCATGCCTCCACAAGAGCAATAATTGAGAGGGCAATAGGCCTGCTGAAGATGAAGTTTCACTACCAGGACTGCTCAGTGGGATCACTTCATTCTAGGTATGGTTATAAATGTTTAAACCTTTCTCCATCAGATGAACTCTGTTTTTAATTGTTAATCCCTACTTTCATAGGAGAATTGTTCTCTTTTATCCAAAAACCTCTTATTGATAACTGGGATCCCTTATAACTCTATATTTATAGCTGTAGTCCACCACAGAAATCTGTCCAAAAAGTATTTTTAAAGGTGGAAGTATAATTTTCTATTATATTCACCCTTGCCTGGAAGACTTTCTTTTTCAGCAAAAATGTGATACTTTGTTCCCAATAGAATTGAGTTATCATCAAGATTGTTAATTAATCAAATTTTAAATAAAAGTGGCTGGATACAAAATGATTTTAATCTAAGTTAGGTCTTTGTTTCTTTGTTACATTTTTTTACACTTATTCATCTGATATAGATTGCTATGGTGTCTTTATCTTCAGTTTATGACAACCAAAATACAAGTATTGCCAATTGGAGGAAATAAAGTAAAAAAGTACATTCTAAATCAGTCTAATACTTCAAGTTTATATGTACCAGACTCTCAATCAAAAGATTACAAGTTCACGTTTTAGATTTAGTTGTCACTCAAGGTGCTTTGTGTCGAGTACGGAAGAAACAATCAGATCGAGGGTCATGTGACAATAAGCCATTGTACAAACAGTGGAGAAAATGGGACATCATGTTCGCTTAATTTGTTTTCCTTTCTAGTGACCATATTGGAACAGGAGGTAAAAGAACATGATGTTGCTGTTGTTCCCTATCTGAATTGAATCTCCTGCTGTACCATCATGTAATGGCACTGACTATAGCCATGGGTCATGCATTTTCCATGAAAGCAATTACAGTGGGCAGATCAGATAAGTGAAACAAAGTATATATAATTTGGAGGTCTGTACATTCTTTATACATTTCAGTGAGGAGAATATTCTCTAGAATACAGCAACAATCAGCCCTTCATTCCGAGTCAGGTTTGGTGCAGGGACATTGGTTCATTGACAAACTGATAGTCTGCTGGACACCTGACTACTGTGGTTATCAACCAAAGGTTGACTCAGATCACACATTGTTCTCTAAAGTCAAGATTACAACTAATCATCTATGCATAATCTCCAACAACTAGGAATATCCCACCAATACCAGTTAAGTGACTAGAACCGTGTCAATGCATATCCATTTTCAATTTAACATTGAATAATTTATAAGAAGTTATTTATGGCTATCTCTGTAACACTCCCTGGCTTTTCAACCCTCGGAGACCTCTATGTTTCCTCAACTCTGGCCTCTTGGACATCCATAGTTTTAATTGCTCCATCATTAGGGATTATCCTTTTAGGTTTCAAGGCCCTGAACTCTGGAATTCCCTCCATAAAACTCTCCTCAAAAATCACTTCCTGCTTTTCAAACACTCCTTAAAATCTCTTCAACCAAGTTTGCTTATCTGTCCTAATGTTTCCTTATGTGGCTCTATATCAAATTTAGTTTGACAATGCTCCGATGAAACAGCTTTGAAAATTTTATTTTGTTCAAAGTGCTATATAAATGCAAATCGCAGTTGTTAAGATGGTGAGTCCCATATAGAAGTGTTCCTTAACTGTATAATGAATTGAACATTACAATTCAGCTTAATTGCATATTCTTTTAATGCTAATTTTACAGTGTTTGCAATATTCAAAGCAAAAGTTACTGCCGAAAATCTCCATCCTTGTTTGTGGCTGGGATTCTCTGGTGCTGCTGAAAATGAATGGAGTTTGACTGGAATGCCAGATTCTCCATTTTCACTTGCAGCGAAGCAGCCATCGCAGAGATCAGAGAGTCCTGCTCCACATTCTGAGTTGTCAACCTGAATCGAGTCTGCAAAGTCAGGAGAATTCCCAGCTCCGCAAACCCGACTTCCAAGATTGGCTGCCCAGAAGTCGGATTTTTGATAAGGGGGTGTGGGCTGAGGTCAGTCAGAAGTTAAAGTAAGCAACATTGGAATGAATGGGGAAGATATTGGCTGTGGAGGTGAGCTAGGTGGAGGGATCATATTCACTGGAGTTTAGAAGAGTGAGATGGGATATCATAGAAATTCCAGGTGCCAGAGTGTGGCAAGTAGAGAATTTTTACAGTAACTTCATTGCAATGTTAATGTAAGCCCAATTGTGACTAATAAATAAACTTTACTTTAAAATTCTAACAGTGCTAGAGAGGGTAGATTCAGAAAGAATGTTCCTAATGGTGGGGGAGTCCAGAAATAAGTGTCATAGTTTGAGGATAAAGGGTAAACCTTCTAGAACCGAGGTGAGGAGAAATTTCTTCACCCAGAGGGTAGTGAATGCATGGAATTCACTACCACAGAATGTAGTTGAGGTAAAAATGTTGTCTGATTTCAAGAAGAAATTAGATATAGCCCTTGCGGCTAGAGGGGTCAAGGGATATGGGCAGAAAGGGGGATCAGGATATTGAATTTGAAGATCATCCAAGATCAAAATGAATGGTGGAGCAGGCTTGAAGGACTGAATGGCCTATTCCTGCTTCGAGTTTCTATATTTCTAGAAACCTACATGCTCACAAATGCCCTTCGACCCAACCTCATAAGCCGTCTGAACTCCATGCCAACCAATGCATCTGTACCTACCCAATGACCCTTTATACCTCCAGACCAATTTAGTGCCAACTAAGGCTCCTATTCCACAGGGGCACAGTGGTTAACACTGCTGCCTTACAGCGCCAGGGACCTGTGTTCAATTTCGGCATTGGGCGACTGTGTGTAGTCTGCATGTCCTCCCCGTGTCTGTGTGGGTTTCCCCTGGGTGCTCTGGTTTCTTTCCACAGTCCAAAGATGTGCAGCTTAGGTTGATCAGCCATACTAAATTGCCCCTTAGTGTCAGGGGGATTAGCAAGAGTAAATAGGGATTAAGGGAATAGGGCCTGGGTGGGTTTGTGGTTGGTGCAGACTTGATGGGCCGAATGGCCTCCTTCTGCGCTGCAGTGATTCTATGATTCTCACCACCATGTTAACTCACCTAGCATTCATCATAGGCAGGCATTAGAATACATGCAGAGGTGAATAATGTAAAGATCTGTAAAATATTGTTCTATCCCCCCAGCCTCTTGCTCTATCCTAACAGTGCAACAGGCCAGGAGCCTCAAGCCAAGGCTGTTTAGTGGGCTTCCCGCTGGGTGGCATGGCCTCCGAGAGTCTCCAGTTGCAGATTTCATGCGATGTCATCTGCTCAACACCAGAAATTGTCATTGAGCTGTATAAATTATGTTAATCCTCATTTACATCTCATTAGCGGGCCTGGGACTGAAGTCTCCATGCCCACTAGAGTTGTGCCCACTAGAGTCTTCCCCCCTGCCAGGAGTGTTTCACTCCAGCGGGATTTACAATAGTTTCCCACTCATGGGGAGCTGGCAACTTGAACCTGCTGGAGTGAAGGGAAGCCATCGAGGCCCCCCCAGGTGGTCGGGGCTAACTGTGGGCATTGCCAACTTGGCAGTGCCAGTCTGACCCACTGGAACTGCTCAAGGGACAAACTGGCAATGCCCATGGGCACCTTGGCATTACTCACCAGTGCCAAGAGGATGGGGCCTATAGGGAACAGGAGATTGGCCTGTCGGGGGGTGGGAGGGGGGTTACTGAGGTGTAAGGGAGGGTTTGGGGCAGCCAGTGTGGGGGGCAGAGATTGGGAATGTTGGTGGATGCGGGGAGTATTTGGAAGAACCTCACCCTTTATGTTGAATAAAAGTTATTAATTCATAAAACCCATTTACGACATTAACTTCCCTTCAACTAAATAAATCCTTATAACAGTAAACAATTCATTCAAGTGCACACTCCTTAATAACAACAACAATTCAATGGCCACGATTTTGTGCTTGCATATCAGCCAGGATTTTGCACTCACATTTGCTGTGGGCACAAGCGATGACATGGGTGCAACATGAATAACCTGTTATGGTGAACTTCTTCCTGCTAACTACAGGACACCCAGGAGTTGGTATCCCAGGCTGGAGATATAATATTTTACTATTTTTGAGGGCATTGCTAGGATGGAGGGCATACACCCATGCCCAACATCCTCAAAACTAAGGCTTTGTGGCTGAAGTGAGACACTATCTTCCTCTTGAAGGAGATGGCCTTTTCCTTGTGGCTGGATGCCATCTTAAGTGGTCTCCTGATGACAGGTGGGTTGGGACAGAATTTGTTGAACTGGTATTTAAATATAGCACTGGGACATTCAAACTCACCAGCTGACAGTGAGCTGGATGGAAGAATCAGCTCCCGACTTCAAGGTAAGTTGGAGAAATTCTCTCTCATGGATAATTAATTAGACACCAAGCCCGGAATCAAACATGAGTCTAGGCCATTTGGGACAGCAAGAACAGTTCTGCTGGAACAAAATGCCACTGCACTTAAACAAAAAGAAATGAAGGATCCCCCCCCCATCAATTCTTCTTTCTCTTTCTACAGTGGGCTGCCCAGCCCACTGAGAGTTTTCCAGCATTTTCTGTTTTAATTTCACATTTGCATCATCTACAGCCTTTTGCTTTAACTTTAGCTTTTCCACATTGTTGCCTTCAGGCAGTTTTGCACCTGCACAATGTGATGAAAAGCTTCAAACATTGTCCCCTATTCATTATACACTGATTTTTTAAAGCTAAAATAGCAGATTTGCATAGAGAAATAAAATGGAATTTCAGGCTCACATTTTTCAGTGAAGAGCAACAGAACATAGCATAGCTAAAACTTCTCTTGAGGGCACATTAATTTACTGCCAGCAAGGATCTTTAAACGTATATGTAAAATTCTATTGCAATTATCTCAGCTTCATGAAAACGATTGAAGGTATTTTTGGTTGAATGAGATGGGAGTTGCATTACAGAAATCAAATCAGTTGCTGTATTTGTTAACTGAGCCTGGTAAGATTGCTTTGCAGTGTAACAAAGAAGAATTAATTTCACATAGTGCTAATGCTTTCAAAAGCTTTGTTGAAGAAATTACCACAAAATTTCTGGGGTAAAGTTCGGTTTCACGACATGATTGTGTACACAACTAGCCTATGGATATGTCATATGAAGAAGGACAGCTGGGACTTGACACTAGGGGCAGATTTCTACTATATTGACTCGTGAGTCAACAGAAAAGCACAAACCCTTCTGGACAACACTTACTTCCAGGAATGAATTTCAAATTAAGCTTTAATTCTGTGGTCGAGGCAGATAATAGGGAATGATGGATGATGTAGCTTGGTTTATGGGTTTTAACCCAAGCAAGATTAACATGGCATCTACTTCCTGTGCTTAGAGGACAATTAATCATGTTTTTCTTATAAAGTTATGGTAATGTAACCAATTCCATTATGTAATAGATGTTATTCAGAATACCACAATGCTATTTCTGCAACCTAACAACACACAATTATTATAATTCTGTACTTTTTTGAAAGGACTGTGAATTAACAAATGTTTTTAGACAATACCTTTAATTTTTGGGGACTTCTTTCTTTAGCAAGGCAAGGCTTCTTGTTTCTATACTTTGTAACCTGTATCAATATCATTGTTGCAATCTGAGAATCAAGAGTTCCAAGGTTAAGTACAGCATGAGTAGGATGCAAGATGAAAGGCACAATATACTCTGCCCCAACAATATGCCTTAACCATATTCGCGAAGACTCATCTTGGTTCTCTGCATGAACATTATCATTTTAATAACCAAGACAGTATAATCCATGAATATCTCTGCATACTTTTAAAGTTAGTCTTCAGTTAACCCATTGGGATGAAGACTGGTGATAATTGAAAAGCATCTCTCTCTCCCTCTCTGTGCCCACAGTGAAGTTGAACCCTACAATCTTCTGTGGCAGAGACAAGAGTGCCACAATGGAAAACAGAAGCACTCCTCATATCCTGGCTAATATTCATCAGTCAACAATACCTTTCTGGACAGATGTCTCTGAACTGGGAAGCTCATGCTCTCAGGAAGCAAAAGTGTAAATATAAGTTGAGACTGAATTTTTAAAATGTCAGCGGTCATGTTCCTGATAAGCCAACTCGTAGAACAGTGGCACTGTAATGGCAGGGATTTCAGCAGTTCTGCTATCCTGCTTTTCTTGGAACAACTTCTCCTTTAACTCTACTCACTTCCTCCAGGTAAAAGATGTTGCTATGGGTATCTGCATGGATCCCAGTTATGGGATATATGGAACATTCATTATTGCAAATACTTTTATGGGATATGGGTGTTGCTGGCTAGGCCAGCATTTAATGCCCACCCTGCGTTGTACTTAGAAAGATGGTGATAAGCTACCTTCTTGAAACACTGCAGTCCCTTAGGTGTTGGTACACCCAATGTGCTGTTAGGGGGAGAATCACAGGATTTTGATCCAGCAACAGTGAAGGAGCAGCGATATATTGCTAAGTCAGGATGACTTGGAGGGGAATGTGGCACAGTGGCACAATGGTTAGCACTGCTGCCTCACAGTGCCAGGGACTTGAGTCTGCATGAGTTTCCTCCGGGTGGTCCAGTTTCCTCCCACAGTCCAAAGATGTGCTAGTTGATTGGCCAGGCTAAATTGACCCTTGGAGTCAGGGGGATTAGCAGGAGAAGTACATGGGGTTCTGGTGGATAGGCCTGGGGTGAGATTGTTGTTGGTGCAGGCTCAATGGCTGAATCGCCTCCTTCTGGGCTGTAGGGATTCAATGATTCTATTCTATGATTCTAACTTCCAGATGTTCCCAGGTATCTGTTGCTTTTGTCTTTGTAGATAGTAGGGGTCTGGAAGGTGCTGTGTAAGTAACCTCGGTGAGTTACTGCAATGAATCTTGTAGATGATGCACACGACCGTCACTGTTCATCTCTGGTGGAGGGAGTGAATGTTTGTGGAAGGGGTAGCAATCAAGCAGGCTGCTTTGTCTTGGATGTTATAAAGCTTCTTCAGTATTGTTGGAGCTCCATTCATCCAGTTAAGTGGAGAGTTTTCAATCACACATGATTGATCTTTGCCACCTCGTGTTCTCACTTGAACTGGAAACTATCATTGGCAGTGTTTCCAATTTCCAACTTGCCCTCACCTGATCCAACTTCTCCCTTTCCTTCCTCGACTTTCCCTGTCTCCATTTCTATTGATGGATTATCCACTAACGTTCGCTACAAACTAATGGACTCCCTTGTTGAGTGGTCTTGTCTTGTTCCTTTATCCCTTTACTTTGCATTCAGGTGGTTTCTATGTAGCTTTTAACACATCATCTGGACATATCCTTTCTTTTAATACTGTACCCAGTGCCACTCTCTTTGACTTTTGCATCATGAAATCTTTTGTCATATAATCTCCCCTGACATCCACCTTCTCACAGACTTGGGCAGCAAGGCAGGTGTGTTTTCAGCAGGGCAGACATGTAAAATAGGCTTTGTGTCCATCCTACCACCTTCCTGCCAGCCAAGAGCACATCCACTAATACAGGAATAGATGGGTGCCAAAATTAGCAGTTTGAAGCCATATTTAAATAAATAATCAAACATCAATCAGGCTTGATAATAAGTCAATTGATCTAAATAATACATTGATCTAAATAATACTTTGGCAGAATATGCATATATGGCAGTCAGCTAGGAATCTGTAGGCCACATTTTAAGAAAACTTTTGAAAGGGCAGGAAGGAAGTGGGGGTTACTATCTCTGATGGGATCCTCTTTAGGATTGGCAAATGCTCTCTTCAGATGAAAGCCCTTTTCTTCTGACCTACTTGCACCATTAACCAATCCCACCTCCCTGCACCCCTCCCTAAAAACCCTCCCTGCCCAAAACCCTAGACTTAACTGGCACTTGAATCCAATCTTCTTTTTGTTTCTTGGTGCAGTCCTGGCAGTGTTCACTAATGCATTCTATGTGCTGCCAGGACTGATGGAGCTGCCAGCCATGGCTAGGAATTCCCAAGGGTGCAGGTCCCACATTGCCCATCCACAATGCGTTATGGCTGTGGAATGGGCTGATGTGCAGGTAACATTGCTTTCTGGTGGCTGAGGGATGATCCATTCCTATCCCCACCACCTATCCCCCATAATATTCTACCCCTTCTCTTTTGTGCTTCCTGTCCTTTCCACCTGCGAATAAATTCTTACAGTTCTGATGAAAGGCCATTCAACCTGAAGCATTAAAGTCCCTTTCTCTCCACAGATGCTGTCTGATCTGCTGAGCTTTTTCAGCATAATCTGATATCTTTTGTGAATATTATTCGCTTTGAAAGCTGAATAAAATTGGTCTGAAAAAAATTAACGTTTGCATAGTGTTGAATTTTTAAAAAATGTCTCAGCAGGATTATGGCTCTCCTCTTCTGTGTAACTGAGCAAACTCTATCTTACAGCAATGCCTTTCTCTTCTTTTGCAAATTATCTTCAGAGCCATGAAATGTCATGTCTGCAGAATCATGGCTAAACTTTGGGACTCAGGCAAAGCTGTTACATGGATATCCTGACACCTTTATAATAATTACACTCGGTGTTAATGAAGCATAGTTGTAATGAAAGGCCAAGGAAATTTCAGAGATGTCGATAGTTCAAAGGAGAGGTATTGACAACTCACTGGATATGCAATATGAAGTCATTTATGACTAATCCTAATCTGCTCCATTGTGCCCTGGAGTCGTGAGGATCTACAAAAACAAATTAGAAAATGGCTCAGATTTCAGAGGGAAAAAACAAGCTTATATCTTTATGATCTTATCTTCCAGCTGTATGAGTGAATTTATGTCAGAACTGCATGATTTCCATCTCAACTGCAATCAGACAGCAACAAACATTTCATGTCAATCACACTGCAATAAGATATGATTCATTATTCTGTCTTTTGGTTAGAAACCTAAGCAATTTCTTGAAAAATAAAATATGTTTACACCATTATTGAGATTACAAATGAGACAAATCTCAGTAAGTGAGGAAGAAGTAAATTAACTGGAAGAATTCTTCATTTCACCTTCTCCAGTTTTCATTTTTGGTAGTCTTGATTTATTTGCTGCAATTTTTCATTGACATGCATGTCTGATATATCTGCTAATAAAGATGTTTTTTTGTCAAGAAACCAAAAGGATTTTTTTCTAGAGATTTTTTTCACTCTAATAAAAATTGTAAGCCTCCATCTCGAAGTTTCTTCATTAATGGTGGGTGGATTAAAGAGCAAATGGATATTATGTGCAGCATGTTCACTTTGTGAAGTAATTAAAATGTTATTCCAGTGGTGTCCCACAGGGGAATATTTTGGGAACTTTCTTATTTAAGGAAGTGATCAGGAGTCACCAGCACTTTGCAGATAATGTGAAACTAATGAGGTGGCAAAGCTCAAAGCTGAACAGGATCAATGTAGGAGAATTTGAAACTCTTGGGAATTGAATAGGTGGATGACATCCAATGTAGGGAAATTCCAAGTCCCTCAAGTAGACAGCAACAATCTAGGATACGAGAATGACTTAAATGGAAAGAAAACAATGGGCAAGGTTATGACCCCTCGTAGGTGGTTTAGCATCCAAGATGGGCGGTGTCTGATGCCAGGAAGGTGAAGGGTGGAGATCCTATTGCCTTTCCAAATCCTCCTGATTGAGTCAGGTCTGGAAGGCCACTTAAGGGCCTCATCTTTCCATGGCTGGTCTTTAACCAGAAACATGTTACCTGGGCCTATTGCTAGGAATACCATGACAGGCAGGCGTGGGTCCAGGTAGAGGAGGTCGCCCCTGGCTGGGCATTCTATTCCCAGTGGAGACACATGCCGGTGGATAAGGAAAGACCCAGAGGAAGACTCGCCTCAGATTTGCAAATTGACCCTGTCTCTCCCGGGCCTCTCTATCTGGCCCCGGTGGACCTGCATCGCTCACCATTTTTACTGGGATCCTTTACTGATACTCAGGCTGGGATTATGCAGTATCTACAGTAGCCAGTATCCCTGGTGGCTGGCAGCCCTCATGGGGCAAGCCAACTGCCCTTCACTGGGATTTCTGGGGGAATATTCCCCACACAGGAGCTGGGAAACCTAGCAGGAATGTAAGTGCCCAACTGGGGCTTAATCCCAGTGGGCTTCCCAAAAATAGTGACAGTGAGGTTGTCACCAGATATACAGACAGTGGATGACACCCCCCCTCCTCCCTTCTTCCCATAACCATTAAATTTTAACCATTAAACCAAATAAAATATATCTGGGGTCCCGACTGACAATAAATTGAAGCTGCTGGAACAATGTTCAGTGGCATATCAGATGTTGGGATGTATTAAATGTCAATGTTGAGTTGAAAGAATGACGTAAAACTGCTATTTTATAAATCATTGCACTTAGAGTATTGTGTATAGTTATGGTCACTGCAGTATCATAAGGATATTGGAAAAGAAAGCAACCAGTATGATTGATGGGTTGATGAATGATTACAGAAAAGAGCATGTTCTGATGAGTTAAAGAAGGATGATAGGTGATACGACTGCTCCTTTTTCATCATTCTAAAACAACAAAATATTGATTGACAAATAAATGTTGACCCTGTTATTTATAAGGAAATGGGAAGGGAGCAGAGGTGTGAATTTGCAGGCAGGGAAACTCAGGGATGCCAGGCTTGCAGAGGTCTAGCTAAATTTACAGGAATGTGTCAAATTTTTTGAAAGCTCTGGCCCAGATTTTCACTCCTGGGTCAGGTGCATGGCGATGAGAGAATTCCAACCTCTGCAAACATTACCTTCAAAAATGACAGCCCGTAGTTTTGATTTTTGAATTTGTGTGTGTGTGTGTGTGTGTGTGTGTGTGTGTGTGTGTGTGTGTGTGTGTGTGTGTGTGTGTGTGTGTGTGTGTGTGTGTGTGTGTGTGTAAGATGTGCTGAAGGCCTCATAATGCTAACTTTAGTTTAAAAATTATTCAGATGAAAGCATAGCCCTTCAGTCCTCACTCCGTCCACACACTCCACCTCCCAAATCATACCCCTACATCCTCATGGCCCTTTGCAGCCCCTTTGGCAACTCACCTAATATCCACCTTGGGCAAGTCTCAGGAGCCATGTTGACATAAATTAAAAGTGGGATGCTCTGTGTCCGCTAATGTGACCTCCCACCCCAACAGGCAGGAGAAGATTCAATGTGAAAGCCCACTGTCAGCAATGGGACTCGAGGATCCTGCCAGCAGCCAATGGCGGCTGATTGCACCACCGCAGAGTACACCACAGGGAATACAGAAACCCTCGCTGTATATTGGTGTGTCTATTGAAGTCACCATTACAACCAAAAAGAAAATCCGCAGTGTCCTGTTACCCCAAAAGTATCCTGGGAACATATCCAAAAGGGCACCTTACTTCTCCAAAGGATTAACCTGGCTATCTAAATGAATTCAACAAGTTCGTAACAGCACTTAAGTGGTCTAATCTGCACACGTCGGATTTTGCACACCTAACCTACCAAAATCCCACTTCAGTGAAGGCAGCTGATGACTTAAATAGATGGCTGCCTCCATAGAACAACTCAACCAGTTGGGTAGTAGGCTAAAAAGCAGGGCCTTTAGGGTAGCAATCTCTGGACTACTCACAGTGCCATGTGCTAGTGAGGCTAGGAATAGGGATATTGTACAACTGAACGCGTGGCTAAAGGACTGGTGCAGGAGGGAGGGTTTCAAATTCGTGGATCACTGGGAAGTCTTCAAGAGAGGATGGCACCTGTACAAGAAGTTCAGGTTACACCTAAACTGGAGGGGCATGAATATCCTGGCCAGGAGTTTTGCTAGTATAGTATGGGTTTAAACTAATGTGGCAGGGGGGTCGGGATCAAAACAATAGGTCAATAAGCACAGAGGCTGGGGATGAGCTTGGGGCCAGGACAAGGTGATCTAAGAGAAAGAGCAATCTGGGGGAGGATGACCTCAGTGGGCTTGGAGGTCTGGAGTGCATTTGCTTTGATGCAAGGAGCATAACGGGCAAGACAGACGAACTTAGAGCCTTAACGCTTGAGCAGAATTTGAATGTGGTTTGCAGTGACAGAGACTTGGTTAAAAGGACAGGATTGGCAGCTGAATATTCCAGGGTGTAAGTGTTTTAGGTGAGACAGAGGAGGGGCTAGAAGAGGTGGGGGAGTAGCAATACTGGTTAGGGAGCATATTACAGCGGTACAGAGGGTGGACAATTTTGAAGGGTCATATAACGAGTCACTGTGGGTGGAGCTCAGAAACAGGAAGGGCACAGTCAATATGCTGGGAGTAAACTACAGCCCTCCCAACAGCCCAAGGTAAGTTGAGGAATGGGTATGTAAGGAGATCCTGGACAGGTGCAGAAAAAATAGGGTTGTTGTAGTGGGAGACTTTAATTTCCCTTGTGTAGACTGGAAGTCGCTTAGGGCTCGGGGTCTGGACGGGGATGAATTTATAAAATGCGTACAGGAATGTTCTTTGGAACAATATGTTGATAGTTCAACTAGAAAGGGGGCTATACTGGACCTAGTACTGGGGGATGAGCCTGGTCAGGTCATCAAAGTTTCAATAGGGGAACATGTGGCAAACAGTGACCACAATTCTGTAAACTTTAGGATAGTAATGGAAAAAGATAAGTGTTGTCCTACGGGTAAGGTGCTGAATTGTGGAGAGGCTAACTACAGCCGGATTAGGCAGGATTTGGTGGCTGTTGATTGGGAAAAGCTGTTTGAGGGTAAATCCACATCTGGCATGTGGGAGTCTTTTAAGGAACAGTTGATAGGGCTGCAGGACAGATATGTGCCGATAAAAAGGAAGGATAAGAAAAATAGGATTTGAGAGCCATGAATAACCAGTGAAATTGTGGGTCTAATCAAAAAGAAAAAAGAGGCATACGTAAGGTCCAGGCAGCTAAAAACAGATGGAGCACTGGAAGAATACAGAGAAAGTAGAAAAGAACTCAAACGGGGAGTTATAAGGGCAAAAAGGGACACAAAATGACCTTGGCAGACAGGATTAAGGTGAATCCTAAGGCATTTTATACATACGTTAGAAACAAGAGGGTTGTCAGGGAAAAAAAAATCGGACCTCTCAGTGACAAAGGAGGGGAATTATGCTTAGAACCCAAGGAAGTAGGTGAGGTCCTAAATGAATACTTCACATCAGTATTCACAAAGAAGAGGGACATGTTGACTGGTAGTGTCTCAGAGGGATATGCTAACCCATTAGAAAAAATCTCAATTACAAGGGAGGAAGTGTTATGTTTTTTAGGAAACATTAGGACAGACAAATCCCCAGGGTTTGATGACGTATATCCTAGACTGCTCAGGGAGACAGAGATGAAATTGCTGGGCCTCTAACAGAAATCTTTGTCTCTTCACTAGACACAGGTGAGGTCCCAGAGGATTGGAGGATAGCAAATGTGGTCCCATTATTTAAGAAAGGTGGCAAGGATAACCCGGGTAATTATAGGCCGGTGAGCTTGACGTCCGTGGTAGGGAAATTGTTGGAAAGGATTATTAGAGATAGGATATATGCACATTTAAATGGAATAATCTCATTAGTGATAGACAGCATAGTTTTGTATGAGGGAGGTCATGCCTCACAAATTTGGTTGAGTTTTTTGAGGAGGTGACAAAAACGATTGACGAGGGAAGGGGCGTGGATGTCGTCTGTATGGATTTTAGTAAAGCATTTGACAAGGTCCCTTATGGCAGGCCGGTGCAAAAGGTTAAATCTCACAGGATAAAAGGTGAGCTAGCTAGATGGGTGGAGAACTAGCTTGGCCATAGAAGACAGAGGGTAGCAGTGGAGGAGTCTTTTTCCGGTTGGAGGTCTATGACTAGCAGTGTTCCACATGCCTGTATACTGGGACCTCTGCTGTTTGTGAAATTATATAATGATTTGGAAGAAGATGTAGCTGGTGTGATCAGTAAGTTTGCGGATGACACAAAGATTGCTGGAGTTGTGGATAGTGATGAACATTGTCAGAGAATACAGCAGGATGTAGATAGGCTGGAAAATTGGGCAGAGAAATGACACATGGAATTTAATCCAGATAAATGCAAAGTGATGCATTTCGGTAGGTTTAATGTAGGGGGGAGCTATATAATAAATGGCAGAACCATCAGGAGTATAGACACACAAAAGGACCTGGGTGTGCAAGCCCACAGATCCTTAAAGATGGCAGCACAGGTGGGGAGGGTGGTAAAGAAGGCAAATGGCATGCTTGCCTTTATTGGACAGGGCATAGACTATAAAAGTTGGCATATGATGTTACAGCTATATAGAACGTTGGTTAGGCCACATTTGGAATACTGCACCCTTTTCTGGTCACCACACTACCAGAAGGATGTGGAGGCTTTGGAGAGAGTACAGAAAAGGTTTACCAGGATGTTGCCTGGTATGGAGGGTCTTAGCTATGAGGAGAGATTGGGTAAACTGGGGTTGTTCTCCCTGGAGAGAAGGAGGATGAGGGGTGACCCGATAGAGGTGTATAAAATTATGAAGGGCATAGATAGGGTGAACAGTGGGAAGCTTTTTCCCAGGTTGGAGGTGACGAATACAAGCGGTCACAAGTTCAAGGTGAGGGGGGCAAGTTTCAACACAGATGTCAGGGAAATGTATTTTACACAGAGAGTGGTGGGGACCTGGAATGCACTACCAAGCAAAGTGGTTGAGGCAGACATGCTGGGATCATTTAAGACTCATCTAGATAGCCACATGAACAGACTGGGAATAAAGGGATACAAATTAATGGTTTAGTTGAGCTCATGAGTGTCGCAGGCTTGGAGGGCCGAAGGGCCTGTTCCTGTGCTGTATTGTTCTTTGTTTTTTGTTCTTAACCCTGGCACAACTCCAGTCCCATCCCCCAGAAAATAGGAAATGCTGTGTTCGGTGAAAGGGGGGCTTTGAATTTTTGGCCATTTCAATCATTTTGTCACATTTAGATCGTGGTAAAAATCTGGGCCTTCATTTCCCACCCAGCAGTTGGCACAATTGACATCTGGCTAATGGGAGGAAAAGCCAACAGTGGAAGATAATGGCACTCTTGGAGCACAAGAGAAAGGAAAGGAGGGGTGAGGAAAATATTAGTACTGATGGGTGAAGTTATTAAATCATGGGAAGGTGGCAATTCACAGTAAGGGTGGGGGTCAGTAGATACCAACAGAATATTTGCTTGAGGGGCTGGTTCTATATTTGGGGAAAGTATCCAACCTCCTCATGACCCGCAAGCAGTGCTCTAAAAAACATCCAGCTGCTGCATCCAGATGCTCCTAACATCATTGAAATGCCAGATTGTTCAGCTCTGAAAAATGCAGCCAATTACCATTAAATGACTGCTCAAATCTGAGGCATTGAACCTAACTGACATGTTGTAACCTTAATCCACAGCAAAATACTTGGACGCTCCCAAACCGGCCACAGTCAAATCTGGCATGATTGTGGCAAGTTAGGGTCACAATCTGAGGAAGAGACACACTGGTCCCAAATCATTACTATTCTCTCTCCACAGATGCTATCAGACTCACTGAGTTTTTCACACACTTTGTGTTTTTTCATTTCAGGCTTCCGGCATCTGCAATATTTTGCTTTCATTTCAGGGTCACATATTTACTAATTTAACAACTCTCCCAACCCTTTCCTGCCTATCAAGGGGGAATTAAAATGAACTGTGCTGTTTCAATGGACGAATGATAAATCTATGAAATGGTCAGTTTCAGAAGATAGCAGAA
This sequence comes from Carcharhinus amblyrhynchos, assembly GCF_965287045.1. Classification (NCBI taxonomy): domain Eukaryota; kingdom Metazoa; phylum Chordata; class Chondrichthyes; order Carcharhiniformes; family Carcharhinidae; genus Carcharhinus; species Carcharhinus amblyrhynchos. The sequence continues at coordinate 91,883,826 of NC_137324.1, read as the reverse complement.
AACAGGTAGAATGGATGCAATATGACTTGTGACAAGTGTACCATGCTTAGGAAAAACAGATGACTTTGGAACGAGAGTTCTAAAATCTTTGCACCATTGGGGATTTTACTCACTGTAATAAGTCTCCAGAGGCAGAAGTCCCTTCACGAAAATCCCTTTATTTAGAAACTCTAACAGCAGTACACAGAGTTACTGCTATTAGCAGTCTATCTCTGGGGGGTGTCAGAGGAACTGACACTTCCAGTTAAGTACAAGGCAAAGACTCCCTGCTTGGTCCATCAATTGGATCCTTAATCAAAGAATTCAAACTCCAAAAGGCCAACCTCAATGGCTTGATTACACTCACCTCATCTCTGTGTTTGCTGCAGTCAAATTGACAGAAAATAATTGCCGGAATTAGTCAATACCTCCATTACTTTCTACAACGAACAGGATATGGCAGCAGGACAACTGAATGGAACTTGGCATTTTTTAGTCCAGCAATACTCATGTTCCTGCATTGTCTGGATAAACTTCACTTGCTAGTAATTTGACTTTGGCACAAGCTGTGGCACAATTATCTTATTGCATCTGCTGCTGTTAATTTAATCAAAATATGCATTGGAAAAGTTTGGCTAGAGCAGGTGCAGCCTCTGGTGAATGTGGTTGTTCTCCAACTGAGATTTTTAAATCAGCTATCCCAGAAAACAAAGCTGTCAAGGAGCACTTTTAATAAAACAAACTATAGCACTATCATTCTGCAGGTCCATTTAATAATGCAGTCACACTACTTATCTGAATTCTTAATGTAAGCTGCACACATACAGACAGCTAGTAGCTAATTATTTAATTATCTTTGTGTGATAAATTAGTACTTTTGCATTAAGCATTTTTGTTAACATTACTGAAACAGATCGTAGCATATTCCCATTGTCCTGTCGTTGCTCTCAGCAATAAACACGCATTGTGCAGGTTAACCCGCTGGCCTTATGTTCATAGTGAATTTAATTGTTAAGGATCAATAGAATGCAATGTGCCTAAATTCCTAATGCATGACTTGTAGCTGAAAAAGGCTTCACTGGTAACTATTGAAAGGGAGTATGACAACAGTAGAAAATGTGTAAGCTGAAATAAATCAGACAAATCCAGCAGAATGGCAATTGCAGGTGGTAAGGAGAGTGTACTTGAGGCAGAGACAAATACAAATAGGAAGGACAGTACAGAAAGATAGTAAGTGTCTAGATCTCATGAACATAAAAACATAAGAAATAGGAGCAGGAGTAGGCCATCTAGTCCTTCGAGCCTGCCCCGCCATTCAATAAGATCATGGCTGATCTGAAGTGGATCAGTTCCACTTTCCCGCTTTCTCCCCATAATCTTAATTCCTTTGTCTGTCAAAAACCTATCTACCCGTGACTTAAATATATTTAGCGAGTTAGCCTCCATCACTTCAACGGGCAGAGAATTCCAGAGATTCACCACCCTTTGAGTGAAGAAGTTCCTCCTCAACTCTGATCTAAACTGCTCCCCCCTTATCTTGAGGCTGTGCCCCCTCATCCTACTGTCCTTTCTGAGTGGGAAGAGTCTCTCCACCTCTATCCTATCCATCCCATTCATCATCTTATATGTCTCAATGAGATCTCCCCTCATTCTTCTAAACTCTAACGAGTACAAGCCTAGTTTATTCAGCCTCTCCTCATAGCACAACTCCCTCAACTCCGGCATCAGCCTAGTAAACCTCCTCTGCACTCCCTCCAAGGCCAAAATATCCTTGCGTAAGTACGGCACCCAAAACTACACACAGTACTCCAGCTGCGGCCTCACCAATGCCCTATACAGCCGCAGCAAGACCTCCCTACTTTTATATTCAATCCCCCTCGCTATGAAGGCCAGCATCCTATTCGCCTTCCTGACCACCTGCTGCACCTGCAGGCTGGGTTTTTGCGACTCATGCACAAGGACCCCGAGGTCCCTCTGCATCGCCGCCTGCTGCAGTTTTTCTCCACGTAAGTAATAGTCCTTCCTACCATTATTCCTACCAAAGTGGACCACCACATTAAATTCCATTTGCCATTTCCTGGCCCATTCGCCCAGCCTATCTAGATCCTTCTGCAGACTCTCCACACCCTCCGCACAATTTGCCGTTCCACCAATCTTGGTGTCATCAGCAAATTTCGACACCATACACTCGGTTCCCTCCTCCAGATCATCTATATAAATGGTAAATAGCTGAGGCCCCAGCACCGACCCCTGAGGCACTCCACTAGTCACCAACCGCCAATCCGAATAGCACCCATTGACCCCTACTCTCTGCCTCCTATTTGACAACCCAGTCCTCTATCCACGCTAACACCCTACCCCCAACTCCATGTCCCCTGACCTTCTGCAATAACCTCTTGTGAGGTGCCTTGTCAAACGCCTTCTGAAAATCAAGAAAGACCACATCCACCAGCTCTCCTCTATCCACCGCCCTAGACACATCCTTATAGAACTCAAGTAAATTTGTCAGACACGACTTCCCCTTAACGAAACTGTGCTGCGTCTGCTCTATCAAGCAATTCCCCTCAAGATGCCTCGCTATTTCCTCCTTGATGACGGATTCTAACATTTTACCTACAACAGACGTTAAACTAACCGGCCTATAATTCCCCGCCTTTTGCCTGGCACCCTTCTTAAACTACGGCGTAACATTAGCCCCAGTCTATTTAGTCTCTCTTCATAGTCAAACCCCCTCATCTCCGGTATCAGCCTAGTGAACCTCCTCTGCACTCCCTCCAAGGCCAAAATATCCTTGCGCAAGTGTGGCGACCAAAACTGCACACAGTACTCCAGCTGCGGCCTCACCAGTGCCCTATATAGTTGCAGCAAGACCTCCCTGCTTTTATATTCTATCCCCCTCGCTATAAAGGCCAGCATCCCATTCACCTTCTTGATCACCTGCTGCACCTGCAGACTGGGTTTTTGTGACTCATGCACAAGGACCCCCAGGTCCCTCTGCACCATAGCATGCTGCAGCTTTTCTCCCTTTAAATAGTAATCCCTCCTACTATTACTTCTAAATGAATACCTAGGGTGAAATCTAATGAAATCGTTGGAAGAGAGCTCTGAAGTGGAGAGGTTGTTTGATCGAGCAAGCAGATGCATGGTGGGGAACCTGCCAACTTCTCACATTCCATCCCATTCAAAGAGGGCAACCTTTCCAACCAGAGATAAAGTAAGTCCTCAAGTAACTGCTTAAGGGCCATTTAATGGCCTCATCCTGCCATCACTATTGTTCAACCAATAGCAGACAAGGAACTCACCATTCAGGGAAACCACTCAGCAAACCCTGACAGGTTTATCTGCAGGTTTCTGAGGGTGGAGGTGGAGGTGAGGTTGGGGATTGAGGTGGGGAGGTGGGGGAGTGGGGGTAGTGGAGGGCTGGGGGGGTGGGAGTAGTGGAGGAATGGTGGGAGTGGACGAATGGGGGAGGAGGTGGAGGGGGGTGGAGAGGAGTGGGGGGTGGAGAGGAGTGGGGGGTGGGTGTGGGGGATGTAGGTAGGGGATGGGTGGTGGCTGTGGGGGTGGGGGTTGGGGGGAGGGTGGGGATATGGGGGTGTGGGGGTGGGGGCTGGGGGGAGGGTGGGGATATCGGGGTGGGGGTTAGCGAAAGGGGTGGGGGGAGCGTGGGAATATGGGAGGTGGGATGTGGGGGGGGAGTCGGGGGGAGAGAGTGGGGGGTGGTGTTGCCATTCTCAGGTTCAATCGAAGGAGCTGCCATTGGGAAAGGCTGGGGGGGGGGTGCTGAAAGTCACCCCATGCCCTTGCTTCTGAACCCCGACTCTGACCCCTTTACTAGCAGCCTCCTCCCTGCGACCTGGCTCCCACTCTCACTTACTTCTAGCTGGGAATCCGGAACCAATTCTTAAGGTAGGTCCAAGTGCGGCACCAGCAGAGGCCAGTACTCCTGGCTGTGCTGCCAGCACTAAAGAGCTGTTGGCCTCTGACTGGCCAAAAGCTCTCAGGGGCAGGATTCCCATTCTACTGGGACTTGATTGCTTGGGATGCCTGACACAGGTATGTACCTGAGCACCCTAGAATAGCATTGTCTTCCCCTCCTGCAACCCCCGAATAACCTTGGGCCTGCCAGACAGTAGCAACATCCAACTAATGGGCAATAGCATTGGCATCAAAATAACATTCCACGCATATTTGAGCTGAAAAGTCACTCTAATATGATAGACATCAGCTAATAGAATTTGAAAAAAATATATACTTTAAACATCACGAATGCCTCGGCCTCTGCAAAAATCTGTTTGTATTTTGGGTGAACTCCTTTATCAGAGCTGAAGTTCAACTGACATTTCTGTTGTAGAAGCTGATATACCTACTGTATATATCCACTCTCTGCTACATTTATATCAAACTTCCAGCATCTGAGATCTCAATATTTTGATTGCATTTCATGTTCTGTATTATTTTTTACTCAAAGCACATGCTTCTTGGGGGGATTCAGTTCATTGTCTCATCCTCAAAGTTCTGCAAAATTCCTTGTTTCAATTGCTGCTGTTAAGGTGTATGAGCAGGACATGAAAAAAGCACTCACACAAATAATTATTTCAAAGCAGGCTTCTGATTTTTCTAAGTGAAAAACACGCCATTACATGGATGAGCTAATGCAGGATCTTCTGGGCATATCGGAACATTTTACCCGATTCAGTCAAGAGTAAAAGCATGAAAGATGTGTAAATTGCACAGGAGAATTAACCAAAATTGTAAGCATGAGTTAAAAGCTTAAAAGGTGGCACCACAACATTATTATAGTCACATTGTGATTGCTTCCTTAATTCCGCAACAGTCATCAGCAATGTGGCTCAGTTCTAAGTCAGAAGACCACGGCTGGGAAATTGCATTCCTGTTCTTATTGGGCCAGAATCCAGGGGGCATAGGAACAGGGAGGATGGAGCAGGGACAAAGGCAAAGGTGCCAGGGTAGCTGGAGGATATCCCAAAAGGTGGGAGGACTCAGCAGAGGGGAATTAAGCCAACTTTGAAACTGACCCTTCCTGAGGCTGTACTCTTCTACTGCTAGACTTCTGCCTTCTTGGAGAGCTGGGGTACTGGGGAGGGAAGCTCAGACCATTGCAATGAGTTGATTGGCCATCATCACAGATTGGTGGATTCACTCATATTTGTGTTGGGGAGGGCGGTACTTGGGGGGCTTGCTTGCGAATTCATTACTGAAAAGGGCAAGTCTAATGGTGAGGGATGTTAATTATGAACATTGTTTTGCATCTGAGATTGTTCATCAACCAAACAATTATTATTCCTGCAGTCTGACAGCACAGTGAATTGTGTCCAAACTCACTATTAATGTGTGTGAGTGCCATTGATTGCCATTTCGCAATTAACTTTTGGGGTGCTGACCTCCACATTCAGTGACTGTTATGGTTTTGTTGGCCAAGGTGACAAGCACATTGTTCACATTTGACAGTGAACAAGGTCACACTGGCTGAGCTTTAAACAAAACAAACTTTATTTAACAACACAATTTAATGATAATAAATTAATTAGTTTAACTTCTAAGAATTGAACAATACTTAAACATGACAAGATACAATTCTTAACTGCTAACTGATCACTATGAGTTCTAATCAAGCAGTATTTCTCTTATAGACTTAAACCTCTCTTTATAATTAGTTATCAAAGCACAAGCATATTTGCTTTGACTTAGGTTACTTGTCTTTGGAGCTTTTAGAAAGCCTGATCTGTCAAATGTGTATCTCTGTCCCCTATTCTCTTCAGAAGGGGAGGTGTTTCCTGCTGAGTTACCATACCTATCTGTAGCGATGCAGGTGGGGCTGACCCGTGCACAGAGGGTGACAAGAGGTTCACAATTCTCAGATATCACAAGACTGACATGTCCTGAAAGATCCAGATTCAATACTCAAACCTCCAAAGAAAGCAGTGAAAATGTTCACAAAACTCCAAACTGAACTTTCACCAAACTCCCAAGACCTGCTAACAACTCAGCCTGCTTTGCTCCAGCCCCCTTTTATCTCATTCTTACATGACAAAATGGCAAAACTGATTGACCACTTGCTCATGTCGTCCATACGCCAAACTAAAAAATTGCACCAACATTGTAATATTCTGAATACGTACTGATTTATTTCTCTGAATGAGCTCCTGACTGTCGTGGGCATACATCCGATCTCTGCTTGTGCCCACCGACCAAAATGTCACGTGTGTGATGATGTCAGGATGCGTGCCAAACATCTTCTCAGGCGATTTCACACATTTCTATTTGAGCGTACGCCTGCCTGGGCAGTGTAAAATTCTACCCCATGCGTCCAGGACAGATTCTGGGAATTGGGCACAGAAACTTGACCAACATTTCAGTCTCCAAGTGTTGCACTTTTGGAAATACAGTGCTAAATTTTTTGGAGTGGATGGAATGACAGCAAGCCGCATGTTAAATGCCCAGTGACTGGAAAATGGTAAGCAGTTAAGTCAACAGTGGGAGGGCAACAAAATGCAAAATATGCCTGTCAGCGATGGGAAGCTCAATGATACGTTTAATTGTACATCTAGGTAATTTAAATGCAATTCAATGTAATTTAATCCTGCTTCTCCAGTTTACTGAAACTCCCATGTGCCTGTCGTGTCTTCAGTAATCCACCCACTGAAAGCTGATGACTTAAATGTGGCTTCCTTGACTATTGAGAGAGTCCTTTGGACTTCTAGGAGTTTGAGTCACGGGGCACTGGATCAATCTGGGAGATATTTTCTTTGCGTAGAAGCTTGCTGAGCTGACACTGAGGGCTGCAGCTTCAGGCTGGAAATTCAGATCTCAGAAGTACTGAGCCCAAAATCTAAAGGGACAACTGTTAGGGTACCAATCAGAAACCACAAGGTGTATTACAAAGACCCCAGCGACTTTCTATTTTGGCATTAATGCGAGGATAAGATGCTTCACTCCAGGCATGAATCTACTGACAAATTGGGAAGCTTTTATCAAATAACACAATTTAACTATAACAAATGAATTAGCTTAACTTTTAGCAATTAAACAATACTTAAACATAACAAGCTATACTTCTTAACTGCTAATCTATCACTATAAGTTTCAATCAAGAAATATTTCTCTTATCAAGTTAAACCTCTCTTTATAATTAGTTAGCAAAGAACAGGCATACTTTCTTTGACTTAGGTTACCAGTCTTTGGAGCTTTCAGAAAGCCTTTGGAGAGAGAGACAGAGAGACATTGCTTTCTTCATGCAGCCCAGGTAGCAACTGCTCTTTGTTTAAAATGAAAATGAAACTGGGCTTTCCTGCAAGCTTAGTTCCTCACATTAATCACATAACACTCTCCCTATCAATCAGTCTGATCAAAAACTTCACAAGACTCTGCATACTTGATCCATTAATGGTACCAGGCAATACATTCCTAGCTAAAAACAGTTATTAGCCTGCATTCTTAGTGTCTGCTGCATGTTTACCAGAGAATGTAACAAAACACCTTACTCATAAATATATCAAAACATCATGCAGCACACAACTGAGGTGCAGTGGTGGTGGCGGTGGGGGGATGATCCTTTAAAGTATATCACAGATCTGAATCCTCCAAGGGGAGGTCATTTAGAAGGCTGCCTGCAAGAAATTGGAGAGGTAGTGACAGCAGGAACATCATCCACTTCAAGCCCTGAAGGGGATGTGTTGACTGAACAGTTACCTCAATTGAACCACATGTTCTGGTGTAAAGATGCAGGAATCTCTTCCCTGGACTTTGGATTTTTTTTGTGCTGGAGCAACAGAGATTCAAATGCTAGAGATTTATACTGCAGAGCTTTAATTAAAAAAAGCCTCTAAGACAAATTCCAACTCTATATGACTGCCTGCCCTGTAAATACAGCACCAGCTCGAACATGGCCATCAGGCGATGCTGATTTCCTGATATCAGACCCACGCTGTCACATGATCCAGTGGCAAGCCCACTTTATCTATGAGCTTGTCACAAAATCAGATTCAGCTGACTGCTACAGACCCAGGTTAGATGTCCAATGGTTTCTAGACCCAACCGTGGTGCTGTGATGTAGGACTAAATCTAGCTAAATAATCTATGTTTCAGATAAAAAGTTAAATGTGGGCCCCATCTATCATCTCAAGTGGATATCAAAGATACCATAACACTATTTGAAGAATAGCAGGAGAGTTATCTCAGGTATTAGAATAGATTATCTGATCATTTATCTCATTGCTGTATTGGGAACTTGCTGTACATTATGATCACAACTATGCTTCATCATCCTGAGGCTATCAAAAATTATTTATTCATTCAAGCCTTTCATACAGCACAATTACAGCAAAACGTGGACAAAACTATCTGCATGAAGGGCAGCATGGTGGCACAGTGGTTGGTATTGCTGCCTCACAGTGATAGGGACCCAGGTTCAATTCCCAGCTTGAGTCACTGCCTGTGTGAAGTTTGCACATTCTCCCCATGTCTGCATGGGTTTTCTCTGGGTGCTCCGGTTTCCTCCCACAGACTGAAAGATGTGCTGGTTAGGTGCATTGACCCAAACAGGCACCAGAATGTGGCAACTAAGAGAATTTCACAGCAACTTCATTGCAGTGTTGATGAAAGGCTTACTTGTGACTACTAAATAAACTTTAATGAAGCTGTGGAATTCTCTTCCAGTTGTAACAATTGAGGCAGACTGATGCTTATGATGAAGATTAGATTGGAAATGTTAATGCAAGACAAGGGATGAAACATGTAGGAAGAGGAAGGAAAAATGTGATTAGGACTATTTGGTTATATTGAGGATAAACAAAGGTTTGGATTGAGTGGCCTATTTCTTTGTTATAATTTCTATGTACTTCTATGTACGTGTACCACTGCAAAGTGAGTAACAGCCAATTCTGATTTGACCTATATTGGTTGAGAATGTGATTTGAAACACTCACAGTATTTTTGCACATTGAGTGTCAACTCCCTACCTTCTGCGATACTGGAATGTATAGAAAGTTATTTAGGTAAAAGGATGAAAACAATCACTAAGTGGCTGCTGTGCTAATAAAACACACCTATCTGAAAGTCTGGTTTTAGTATGCAGTTTTTGTCCTAAATGCTGATTTCCATGATTTTAACTTGTCTGGATGTGCTAAAACAGACACCTGCAGATTTGACACTCCAACACTCCACTTTTACCAAGTTTAGGACTCCACTTTTGTTGAGCAGAACATATTGACTTCGCACATCCTCTTACATTGAATTTGATGATTCAGGGACCAAGGAAGAGGGTGAAAAGTTTCTCAAATGTGGCTTCAAGGTCATGGTGGAAGAATGTCCTCCCCCTGCTCCTGTCCCTCCCTCCTGCCAGCAGCTGGTGATGTTCTAACTGGCTTCTTACCATCTTCTCTTCCTTGTGCAGTCCCCGAGTAAAATGCTCAGGGACCAAGCACACCTCTCCTATAAGGTGTCCAATAAAGGTGGAATGGTACAGCACCTATTCATCTTAGGTGAATCCCTTGGCAATTTTCTGGAAGAAATGCTAACAATGTTGATGACGTCTTAACAAAGTGTCTCAGAACATCTACCAATATGTTTCAAAGGTCCTCCTCAAACCCTGGGCAGAAAATGAACAATATAGATTTTGTGATTCTATGAGAATAAAAGGTGAAATGCCTTTAAGTAACACTCAGAAACCTCAGTAACAACTAGTTGATCCTGAATTAGCTGGTCACTGTTAGGAGAGGGCATTCAGTCAAGCAGTATCTACCTTACAGCCTCTTTAATGTGAGCCAAAAGAGAGATTAAATAGCGATTAGTCACTTTACAATCCTCCAGATAGTCATTCCTAGAGCTTCAACGCCTTTACCAAAATCATGCTTTGCATTCAACAAAGATGACCCAACACTTCAGTTTAAAAACTCATCTGGATACCTCGGAGGCTTAAAATATGTGAGAAAAGTCCCTCTCAGGCCTTCCCACCCTTCATATACACCACACATAATAACTGAAAAGTTTGAGGCACTCAGGGCCTATACGTCAGTTGTACATTAGCTTGATTAAGGCTTTGGTTCAAATATTGCAAGTCGAGTCTCTGTACAGCACTCCATAGGGCATGTAGCAAACCAAACTCTGAACAGCACAAGGAAAGCCTATTCTTTCAGTTTGGTCCTTCCTTTGAAAGTTACTTTCCTGTTTGCATATCTGTTTGGAGAGCTCTGTTTCCCCACTTTGTCACTCGCATCTAACAAAGGAATATCTTGAAACATTCCTGGCTGCTTCTTAAAACTTCAAAATACCTACCAGCAGTGGATGTCCAGTGAATAATATTTGTGTAATTTTCAAGAGGTGAAAGATATCTCTATTTAGAGAACTGGAAGAAGGAAGCATGATTTACACATAGGTTTGGATTTTCCAGCCCCACCGTTGCAGAGTTCACTGCAGGGGATGCAACTGGAATTCTCTGCCCGTTGAAGTCGTGGAGGCTACCTCGCTAAATATATTTAAGTCACGGGTAGATAGGTTTCTGATAGACAGGGGTATTAGGGGTTATGGGGAGAAAGCGGGAAAGCGGAACCGATCCACTTCAGATCAGCCATGATCTTATTGAATGGCGGGGCAGGCTCGAAGGGCTAGATGGCCTACTCCTGCTCCTATTTCTTATGTTCTTATGTTCTGTCCAGCTGAAAGCCCACTGATTTTTGGTGGGACTGGACATTCTCAACGGCAACCAGGGCCAGAAAAGCCCTTCCATAGGGAATCACTGAGAAAGCACTGCACATTTTAAGGGGAGAGAAGGTAAATATTTAGATCATAGAAACATAGAGAATTTTGAGGCGTTGGTGGTGCGTATAATTTGTATTGGTCTCAGAATGACATTTAAGGCAGTGTAGCATGCTTCTGTGTTATAATCAATCCATAGCCACATTCATGGTAAGAGCTAAAAGCAAATCACTGCAGATGCTTGAACCTGAAACCAAAAGAGAAAATACTGGAAAATCTCAGCAGGTCTGTCAGCATCTATAAGGAGAGAAAAGAGCTGATGTTTCAAATCCAGATGATCCTTTGTCAAAGCTCTTTTCTCTCCTTACAGACCTGCTGAGATTTTCCAGCATTTTCCTTTTGGATTCATGGTAAGAGGATTGATAAGGTAGGGATAAGGACACAAAGAGATGAAGATAAGCTTGCAGTGGAGAGTGAGAGTGCGCTATTTATATTGAATGATTAACTTGCATGAGTGTTCACAGAAGTGGCGAGTATTGCTCTTTAAGAACCACTTGACATGGGAGTAGTAAGTCACCCTCATCTGAGGATGTAGATACAAGGTGGGAAAGAAATAGTGAGGGATCTGGATTTATCTTTTCACTATGATGTGCATTCACCATTAATCAGTGATAATGATGAAAATGTAACATAGAACAAATGCATCATATCACAACCATCATACTTAAATATGCTCATCCATTCTCAGCTTGGCATTTCAATGTCAGGTGGAAGTCAGGAAAGAAAATTGAAGTGGTGAAAAACACAGGCAGGTATCCATGTAAAGCATCCCTGCAACGTTCCCTGCCCTGACTAGCATCCCTTTAATGCTTTGGCACAATTCTTGTTTGCCTCCACTATTCCTCACCCTCATTTGATACTTAAGGCTGCATTTTTTTTTAGCCCTGGCTATTTGTCTCTCTTTAATCTTTTAGTTTTAAATTAAATTTTCCTTCAAACAATTATCTCCATTCATGACCCTTCTACATATTCACTTTTGCTTTTCTCTGCCAAAAATGGGACACAGTATGAGGTTGGAGTCAGTGAAATGAATGATGAGGCTAAACAGGATAAATTGGACAGCAAATTCTGGCACCCACAAGTGCATGGTTCAACATGCAAATCTGCAAGTTATTGTCAGAGAGCGTCTAATCATCCAGAGGATTCACTATTGCAATCCTCACTGATAGACTCAGCATTTAAATAAATACAAAAGCATATACTTGCAGCATTTGCCTACTGGGTCCTCACTAAAAATGGCCAAAAATGTTAGGGCCAGGAGCATGTTCCTCATGCATAATAAGCAATTATTATGGATGAACAACTTTTCCGGCCCTGAAAATTTACTTTTTCAAATGTGGAACCTCAGTCTGTCAGAGGAAAACTGCGGTGAAAGATTTAAAAATGTATATTTTTTTCTTTTACTTTTTAATTAATCTTCCTTAATCATGTTTGTATTTCCCAATTTCTATTTAACACTCCATCTACAGTATTTAAATTTAAGTCATATTCACCTAGTTATATAATGGATTCATGGCAAATGGACACCACTTTTTTACAAAAATGGAGAATTGATACTGCTTTGAAAGAAAATGGAATTGAGAAATAAGATGACCTCTTTTCTTCACTACCAACTAACACAAGGTTGGGAGCTAGCCTGCTTGTCTGGACAGGACATTAAAATGCAAACAACATCTTGAAACATTCCTTTGAGAAGTCATTAAATGCAACATACCTTTTCTGTGAATTAATTGCTGCAATTGTACAAATAATTGCCAAAGTTAGTTCACAGTGAACTTTCAGACTTTGTGGCTTTGGAATGGAATGCCAGTGATTGGGCATGAGAAGAAACCCTTTCTATCATAAGGAGATCTAAATGGGTGAAAAACCAACACGAATGTGTCAATAGCCAAGTCATCAGAGATCACTTGTGTGGGCAATGGAGAGCAGATACAATGACGACCTGACAGAAACTGGGTGTAGGATTTTACAGCCCTTCCCACAAGGATCTTCCAGTTCCACCAAAGGTGACCTCCTGTGGCAGGTACCTCTGCAGAAGGACAAGTGAGCCACACAATGCACTGCAGACTTTGGTGGGACTGCACTATCCTGCTGGTGGCTGAAGGGAAGCCACCCCACTGCCACAAAATATGTAGAGCGTGATGTGTAAAACCTCACCCTACGTTTTAGTAAGAAACTCTTTTGAGCCACATTTTTTGAACTAGGCAGAAGAGTTGGAGAGGGAACACATCCAGATAAGCAAAGGGAGGACCCTGCCTAAAATGTATCAGGATGCAGAGAATTGGCACAAGCCTTTACCTGTCAATATAAAGAACAAGACTAGCTTTATCAAGTGTTTAGGAAGGATAGGTGGGAGGGAAAGGGGGGGGCGCGTAGCTCTGCTGATTAAGGATAGCATCAGGGTGGTAGCAAGGGATGATATTGGAGCCAAGGAGAAGAAAGCGGAATCGTTGTGGGTAGAGATTAGGAACAGCAAAGGGAGGAAGACGCTGGTGGGTGTCGACTATAGGCCCCCGAATAATGATCTGGAGGTGGGGCGGGCTGTTAACGCGCAAATAAGTGCAGCGTGCAGGAATGGGACGGCCATAGTTATGGGGGATTTCAATCTACATATAGATTGGTCAACCCATGTTGGACACGGTGGGCTCGAGGAGGAGTTCTTGGAATGCTGCCGGGATAGTTTCCTGGAACAGTGTGTGTTGGAGCCAACGAGGGAGCGAGCTATCTTGGATCTGGTGTTATGTAATGAGGTGGGTAGAATCAGGGACCTTGCGGTGAAGGATCCTCTTGGGGAGAGTGATCATTGTATGGTGGAGTTTCTGGTGCAGATGGAGGAGGAGAAAGTGGGTTCCCGGACACGCGTCCTTTGTTTGAACAGAGGGGAGTACGGTAGGATGAGAGAAGAATTGGCGAATGTGGACTGGGGGAGCACGTTGGAAGGTAGGTCTGCTGAGGAGCAGTGGAGGATCTTTAAGGGGATCTTTCTTGGTGCTCAGCGGAAATTTATTCCGATGGTCATAAAGGACAGTAGGAGGAGAGGTAATAAGCTGTGGATAACGAAGGAGGTGAAGGAAAGTGTTAAATTAAAAGCGGAGGCGTTTAGAGTAGCTAAGAGTAGTGGGCGAGAAGAGGATTGGGAGAGGTTTAAATGTCAACAAAGATTGACAAAGAAGTTGATAAAGAAGGGTAGGAGAAACTATAAAGCTGGACTAGCGCTTAATATAAAAAAGGATAGCAAGAGTTTTTATAAATATATAAAAAAGAAGAGGCTGGCTAGGGTGAACGTTGGTCCCTTAGAGGATGAGAAGGGGGACTTAGTTGTAGGGGATGGGGATATGGCTGAGGTCCTGAATAACTTTTTTGTTTCTGTTTTCACAGTGGAGGACATGAATAATTTGCCGGGTGTTAGAGATGGAAAGGTGGTAGGACTGGAGGGTCTTAATGACATTACTGTTACTAGAGAGGGGGTGCTCGACAGACTGGAGGGGCTGATTGTGGACAAGTCGCCAGGACCGGATAGAATGCATCCAAGGGTTCTGAAAGAAATGGCGGAGGTGATAGTGGATGCCTTGGTGGTTATTTTCCAGACGTCGCTGGATTCCGGGGAAGTGCCGGAAGATTGGAAAATGGCTAATGTTACGCCATTGTTTAAGAAGGGTGCCAGGCAAAAGGCGGGGAATTATAGGCCGGTTAGTTTAACGTCTGTTGTAGGTAAAATGTTAGAATCTGTCATCAAGGAGGAAATAGCGAGGCATCTTGAGAGGAATTGCTTGATAGAGCAGACGCAGCATGGTTTCGTTAAAGGGAAGTCGTGTCTGACAAATTTACTGGAGTTCTATGAGGATGTGTCTAGGGCGGTAGATAGGGGAGAGCCGGTAGATGTGGTCTTTCTTGATTTTCAGAAGGCGTTTGACAAGGTACCTCACAAGAGGTTATTGTAGAAGGTAAGTGGGCATGGAGTTGGGGGTAGGGTGTTAGCGTAGATAGAGGATTGGTTGTCAAATAGGAGGCAGAAAGTGGGGGTCGATGGGTGCTATTCGGATTGGCGGGTGGTGACTAGTGGAGTGCCCCAGGGGTCGGCGCTGGGGCCTCAGCTATTTACCATTTATATAGATGATCTGGTGGAGGGAACCGAGTGCAGGGTGTCGAAATTTGCTGATGACACCAAGATTGGGGGAAAGGCAAATTGTGCGGAGGGTGTGGAGAGTCCACAGAAGGATCTAGATAGGCTGGGCGAATGGGCCAGGAAATGGCAAATGGAATTTAATGTTGGCAAGTGCGAGGTGGTCCACTTTGGTAGGAATAATGGTAGGAAGGATTATTACTTACGTGGCGAAAAACTGCAGCAGGCGACGGTGCAGTGGGACCTTGGGGTCCTTGTGCATGAGTCGCAAAAACCCAGCTTGCAGGTGCAGCAGGTGGTCAGGAAGGCAAATGGGATGCTGGCCTTCATAGCGAGGGGGATTGAATATAAAAGTAGGGAGGTCTTGCTGCGACTGTACAGGGCATTGGTGAGACCGCAGCTGGAGTACTGTGTGCAGTTTTGGGCGCTGTACTTACGCAAGGATATTTTGGCCTTGGAGGGAGTGCAGAGGAGGTTTACTAGGCTGATGCCAGAGTTGAGGGGGTTGAGCTATGAGGAGAGGCTGAATAAACTAGGCTTGTACTCGTTAGAGTTTAGAAGAATGAGGGGAGATCTCATTGAGACGTATAAGATGATGAATGGGATGGATAGGATAGAGGTGGAGAGACTCTTCCCACTCAGAAAGGATAGTAGGACTAGGGGGCACAGCCTCAAGATAAAGGGGGGGGAGCGGTTTAGAATGGAGTTGAGGAGGAACTTCTTCACTCAAAGGGTGGTGAATCTCTGGAATTCTCTGCCCGTTGAAGTGGTGGAGGCTGCCTCGCTAAATATTTTTAAGACTCGGGTTGATGGGTTTTTGATAAGAGAGGGGATTAAGGGTTATGGGGAGAGGGCGGGAATGTGGAACTGAGCCACGACAGATCAGCCATGATCTTATTGAATGGCGGGGCAGGCTCGAAGGGCTAGATGGCCTACTCCTGCTCCTATTTCTTATGTTCTTATGTTTTCACTGCAACAATCTGACTGTACCTCCTCTGGGATAAAGACACATAAATATCCTGCTGCAAGTAGAAAACCATGCTGAATCCATCATCCCATTTCTTTGGGATCTAAAAGGAAATCATGGGCCCACTATATTTCAAAACTGCAACTCAAGAAAATCAAAGATGACAGTGACATTTTGAAAACTTAAGACGAAGTACATGCTAGCTCCTTCGTAATCATTTTTTCTTGTTTTGCTATTGCGAATGCACTCAATATTGAGAAATAAACATTAAATCTCCTATTTTTTAAACATACGAAAAACCTGGGCCGGATTCTCTAAACTTGCATGCAGTTACGATTCTCTGATCCCGCTGCAGTGAACAGAGATTTGGCAGAGCACCAAATTCTTCATTCTCGCTGGCAGGGGCAGCGGGGTGTAAACATCTGGAGAATTCCAGCCCCTGCCTTTTGTCTGTTCATGAGACTTACAGACACACAAGGGGTTAAAACACTTTCTCTTTTTAGATGAGAGATGTAAAAAGGGAAAACCATCCTACCATCTCTCCTTTGTCTGTAACATTACTCATTAAGTGCTTCTAGATTCCTTCAATCTCATATATAACACTGTGTTGCCTCCATGTACTTTCTTCAATCTCTTTCATGTTTACAAAGCCTTTGGCACATCCTTTTATGTTCGGCACTAGCCTTTGTCTCATGTACAGTAATAGTCCTCCTAGCCTCTGGTTCCTTTCCCTTTTATATTGAGTATTTTTTCTTCTGTGTTAGCCCTCTATATTTGATATTTTTTTAATAAACATCACATACTATATTGACAAACCCACATTCATGGCATGTAGAAATGAATTTAACTTGAATTTCATTCATCTTATATTGAACTATCACCCTCTGCTGGGCCATTGTTCCAGCTTTCAATTTTCCCAATCAGTTCTTTTACACTGGATTTTATGTTATACCATTGGAATTAGCTGAACTCTATGTCAATACCTTTATCTTCAAACTCCCATTTTCCTTAACAATTTTCAATGTGAGCCTCGTTAAGTTAGACCAATATTTTCCAAATATTTGCCAGCCTTCAGGTCACTTCATTAATCAGAATCAGATTTCATGTTTCATTCTTGATCGGTCTGTAATATCCCACTGAAGAAAATAGTTTGCCTATGTTTTAGGAATCTCTTCCTTTTTTGCTACAAACATATTACCTATTCCAATCCACCATATATTCCCTACTAAGGACACCATACCCATTTGCAGAGATGCACATAGGGCTGATCCATGCAATGTCTGTAAGATCTAGACGAGGTGCACAAAGCTCCAAAAAGACAGTGCACTCACAAGACTCCAAAGTAAACCCTCACCAAACTCCCAATATGTCCTATCAACTCAGCTTGCGTTTGCTCCGACACTCTTTTATTCTGCCCTTATATGACAAAATGGCAAAAGTGAAATTTGCCCATGCACCAACCTAAAAATCACCTGGACAATGTTTTAATCCTCTAAATAAACTTTGTTATTGTTGGTGTGTGTGCATATGATTCACTCTTGCACCCCGGTGACCAGAATACCGCTCAAGAGTGCAATGATGTTGGGATGCAAGCCTGACGTCTTCTCACGTAATTACACACACATCTGGGTGGGGCCATTCAAATTCTGCTCTCTGATTCTACTTTTCAGGCAACAAAATTTATCTACCTGTGTGACCTTTTCATTCTTCATTTTGATCTTACATTCTGGTATGATTTTCTTTTTGGACAATGATAGACATTCCTACAATTTATGCTCTGCACTTTCTTCTCATTTTCACTCACTTCTGCATCCAACATCTTTCACTGTTTCTCCCCAGAGTTGACAATAGGAGTGGTGTCATTGGTGTACTTTATGTTACTAAAGTTATAAACTCCAGTTAATAATCCAGGGAGGCCTCCAAACTCTCTGAGAATATTTTTACTTTTCAAATTGAACAAATATGGGGAGAAGGCACATTCCTGTCTGACTCCTCTTTTAATTTCCACAAAATTGCTCAGACTATTCTTAACATTTACAAATGTAATTTAAATAGATACTCACATGGCAGAATATATATCACAGTCACATACTTGCGGAAGGGACCAAGGGAAAATTCAGTAAGTATGTATATTAACCATTTAGAGAATTCATTGGGCAGAATTTCCAGCTTTTCTCATTGGTGGGATCTTCTACCCTGCCGATGTCGATGCCCGCTAAGGTTGCCCCACTGGCAGGATGGATAGGCTATGCAAATACCTTTTGACTTCGGCAGGACTGGAAAATCCCACCAGCAGCCAATGGTGTGCCACATCCGCTGCAGGAAAACCCACCATGAGGGGACTGGAAAATTCCAGCTATTATTTTTATATCAACACTTTTTTCTTGTGTTCCTTCCATTATATGGTTTTCTTACAAGGAAATGGTCAACCTTTATACTGATGGTTGCTGATAACACAAAAGACCGTTTGATTTGGTTATGGCCAACGGTTTATTGAATCATATAACTGTGAATTTTGGACATTACTTCCTCTCAGTGCCGAATTGTCAGAGCACGTATGTCCAGGTGCAACAAGGTTACTATAACTGACCACAACTGAAGGCTGATAATAGTTTTACAGGACAAACATTAGTGTTGCACTAAAGTAACAACTTATTTTTCCATAGCAGTCTATACCTAGAGACATCCTAGAGCGCTCTGCAAGGTTAATGTAGGGGCTAGAGAAATTTTTTTTGCAATTTCTCTAGCCCCTACATCAACATTGTCACTAAGTACCTCAACTTAATTTCAAGCCCATATTGTTTTGAACCTAAGGAAGATGCAGAACAAGTGAAGAACTCATTGGAAAAATTAAATGACTCTTACTAAGTGCTGCAATGCCCTTTTCAGATGGCAAACTTGCATAACTCTGTTCACTTATTAACATTGCCTCCTTCAGCATGAAATAAAATAAGAATTACACACAAATAGCTTTCATTGATTTTATGTTCTCTTTGCAAGTCTCTGGTGGGTAAAAGGCACAAAATGGATCTCCTACAAAAAAGAAGCAATGCTATACTTGAGCTGTTTGACAGAAAGTGAACTCTATTACACATTTCAGCAACCAGGAGGATGACTTCCATATGTACCGACAGGCATAAACATCTGTTATCTTATGACACTCTAATAAAATCTACTTTCTGTCAAACTTCATCTATTATTGTTTGCTGAAACTGGCTGAGGTAAAAAGATAAAGTCTTCTTCATTAGGAATGACCCCATGGTTTAGATGTCCTTAACAATGCCTTGGAGTGAAAATCAGATTGGTTCTATAATTTGTAGGTGACCTACTCAATCAAGTAACCACCCACGAGGTAAAGATGAAAATTAACCACCCTATCCCACAAGGTTTTTCAAAAGATCATTTCCTCATAGTGGGTGATAAATTTTAATTTCAAATTTAATGCTGTAAATTATTTTGCCACAAACCTATGCCTTGTGTTCCAGGTTCACTATCTTTTTTACATATCTTTCAGCATGCTACCTGCTGCTTTGATTTAACACATGTACAAAAAACAATAGTAATCAGCAACTTGAAAGAAATGCACAGTGGCATGGTACTGCATGATAGGTTGTTGCATAAAGTTAAAGCTCATGGGATCCAGGGTGAGGTATCTAAATGGATACAAAATTGGCTTCTTGACAAAAGCCAGAGGGTGGTTGTAGAAAGTTGTTTTTCAAACTGGAGGCCTGTGACCCACGGTGTGCTTCAGGGATCAGTGCTGGGCCCACTGCTATTTGTCATTTATATTAATGATTTGGATGAGAATATAGGGGACATGGTTAGTAAGTTTGCAGATGACACCAAGAGTGGTGGCATGGTGGACAGCGAAGAAGGCTATCTCCAATTGCAGTGGAATCTTGATTAATTGGGCCAGTGGACTGACGGATGGCAGTTGGAATTTAATTTAGACAAGTCGAAATAATGCATTTTGGTAGATTGAACCAGGGTGGGACTTACTCAGTTAATAGTAGGCCATTGGGGAGAGTTACAGAACAAAGAGATCTAGGGTTACTTGTTCATAGCTCCTTGAAAGTGGAGTCACCGGTGGACAGAGTGGTGAAGAAGGCATTTGGCATGCTTGGTTTCATCGGTCAGAACACTGAATACAGGAGTTGGGACGTCTTGTTGAAGTTATACAAGACATTGGTAAGATCACACTTGGAATACTGTGTGCAATTCTGGTCATCCTATTACAGAAAGGATATTATTAATCTAGAATGAGTGCAGAAAAGATCTACTAGGATGCTAACGGGACTTGATAGATTGAGTTATAAGGAGAGGCTTAATAGACGCTTTTTTTTGAGCATAGGAGTCTGAGGGGTGACATCATAGAGGTCTATAAAATAATGAGGGCATAGACAAGGTAGATATCAATATCTTTTCCCAAAGGTAGGGGAGTCTAAAACAAGAAGGCATAGGTTTAAGCTGAAAGGGGAGAGATATAAAAGTGTCCAGAGGGGCAATATTTTTCACACAGAGGGTAGTGAGTGCCTGGAATAAGCTTAGAGGTAATGGTGGAGGCAGGTACAATTTTGTCTTTTAAAAAGCATTTAGATAGTTGCATGGGTACAATGGGTATAGAGGGATATGGGCCAAATGTGGCCAACTGGGATTAGCTTAGGGGTTTAAAAAAAAGGGCGGCATGGACAAGTTGGGCTGAAGGGCCTGTTTCCATGTTGTAAACCTCTATGACTCTATGACTCTAAATGCAAACTGTTAATGATCATGCACAAACATAACCACCAAAGATCTTTCCTTTTTGTAAAAGAAGCAGCAATGAAAGAGTGAGCACAATCAGTAAAGGTGTGCAATTACTGAGCTGTGTTTTTATAGTTCAAAAAGTAAGAACAAAAAAGAGAATATCCCAGATTTTCACAGAATCAGGACAACTTTGGAGCCATTTAAAAATGCTAGGTGGGACAGGATTCCAGGTTTCCCACACCCATTCCTGGAGGCTTTGTCAGTGCATGATGATGGTATGGGGAGTGAACATGAACTCCTGACCTCATCAGCTCTATTGTCAGATAGGCATCTTATAGCTCCCCACAAATTTTGTGGAGTTGGGCCACCTTCTCCATAGCTAATGATTCATGGCCACCTTCTCCATAGCTAATGATTCAGAGGCATTGTAAGGCATGGTTTTGCATGGCAAACATCAGTGTGACACTAAATTAACATGTAAAATTTCTATAGCAGTTTACAAATAGAGACATCTTAGAATGCTCTATATGGCTAAAGTCGGGGCTAGAGAGATTGCAGAGAAAGACGTTAAGCATTGTTACTATGTATCTTAGCTTAATTTCAAGCCCATATTGTTTTGAATTGTTCCTGGATTAGGAACCTTTTGAAAGATTAATTTAAAGGTGTTACTGATCTCGCCCCTGCCCCCCCAGCCATTCCCCATGACCCCTTATATTCTTCATGCCAGCTCAATGCCAACTCATGCCCTTTCACCCTTTGTGACAATGTACATAACCAATAAGCCATATAATAACAATGGCAAATCTGGAACTACTGAAAGAAATATCAATTCAGAAATGTTCCTATAACCCTATAAAAATGTCAAGCATACAGACCATTAAAGTTTCAATATCAGAGACTTGAAACACTTCACACCTCTCCATCATTCCCAAATTATTGGAGAGGCTAACAAAAGAGATCACAGAAACAACTTATTGTGATATCTTAAAGGTATCAATCAAACAAAGTCAACAATTCAATTGTCAGAAAGAACCTCTTGCTAAGCCAATGCTTTTATTAGTTTGTGCTCACTATCAAGTTTCATTATGAAGGGGAACAAAGTGCTTACCTTTCATAAGGTTCCTAAATCCATATTATGGTTCAGGATGACCGACTGAAAACATTAGTTTAATTCTCTCTCCACAGATGCTGTCAGACTGGCTGAGATTTCCCAGCATTTTCTGATTTGATTTTCTCAAAGCATCCTAATCTTGGTGTTTTTCACAACCAGGCACGGGAATTCTCTAAAAATGCCTATCTGTGCAATGGAGCCAGCCTGGTCAAGCATGCGTGGTGTGGGCTTGATATCCACACGCTCATCCCACTACAGTGAAAATTGGAAGTGCCGGGAATGGGAATCCCAGAATTGGGCCCTGCTTGCCATTTTTAAATAGTTCCAGAATCATCCTGATTCCACAAAGATTCAGATCTACAGATCCTACAGATCCAGAACATACCACATCAGTAAATTTAACACACCACATGCTATTCCTGCAAAGGAATAGTTTATTAAACTAACATTAGATAGAAGTAGATTAATCCTGTATGGAACTGAAAGGCAAGTGAACTCCTAAAATATCAGTTGAATAGTGATGACTAGGAAATAATCTAAGAAATATCTTAGAAAGATGTGTTCCATTGTACAGAAGTTTGTTTAGATTTTTTAACATTTGTAACTAAGTGAGGAAGAATACCATGTTTGGAACCAATATAAAGCATTCCTGATTAAAGTACCTATTTTAATACAGTTATATGGCTTGGTCTATATTAAGTCATCCTTCACATTCCTTCTATTAATTCAATAATTAAATAAATTCATGCTGAACTTTTGTCTTACTGAACATATCTAAAGCCAAGTAATGCAGTGAAATTGTTAAAAAAAATCAACATAATAGCATAGGATCCCTACAGTACAAAGGCGACCACTCATCCCGCTGACTCTCCAGAAGAGTACCCAACCAATGCCTACCCCCCCCTCTATTCACGTAACCCATGGCTAATCCACCTAACCTGCACATCTTTGGACTGTAGGAGGAAACTGGACCACCCAGAGGAAACCCATGTTGACATGAGGAGAATGTGCAAACTCCACACAGTCAGTCACCCAAAGTCGTATTATATAGTTTGTGCATTTACTGATGTTGCACAAAATAATTACATGGCCAATATGTTGGTGAAGCACAAAAGACTAAAGTCAAGGTTAAAACAATTACTGCTGATGTTTGATTGACAATGAAAAGGCCCTGCAAACTTTGCTATCATAAAGGCCTTTTTACATATTGCAAAAAAACCCCTGAGTTTTCAGAGCTCTTGAATCAAGAACAATTTCCACTGCATGGTGACGGACATTTTATCAACACTTGGAT
Organism: Carcharhinus amblyrhynchos; assembly: GCF_965287045.1. Taxonomy (NCBI): domain Eukaryota; kingdom Metazoa; phylum Chordata; class Chondrichthyes; order Carcharhiniformes; family Carcharhinidae; genus Carcharhinus; species Carcharhinus amblyrhynchos. Next base: position 91,860,833 of record NC_137324.1, on the reverse strand, counting down.
TTTACATACCATGAGTCACACAGCAAGACAAGTGAGTAACATTTGCTGCCTACATCTTTACCCTTAGATTTACTTCTTATTATTTATGTACTTAGGTTAATTTTAAGATTAAGTGTTTCCTTAGAATTAATCTCAATTGTTCATCATGCAAATTGAAATGACTAAAAGTCTTTTTAAATCAAAGAATAGGAAAAATGTTTTTCTGAAAATGAGAGTCAAATATTTATAATAATCTATCTGATAAAATAATACTGCTATATAGTTAAAAGGGGTGCAGGTTGCTTGATTTGATAGTGATGTAATTAAGGTGATTGCAGAGGCTGCTGTTTTACTCTCTGGCTGGAATCTTATCACCGTTCACACTGATGGGATTTTTCCCATCCTGCTGCAGTGATCGGAGATTTGGCTGGTCGCCAAGTTGACTGATGTCACTGCAGTGGGAGCGCAACATGAACGGCAGGTAAGGTCATGTCCTTAGTGATCTTACCTGCCGTTCACATATTATCTGCAATTCAGAGAAGAGCTCTTCAATAAACCTTGTTGCTGTTAATTTCCACATGCAAATCAAGGCTGAAAACCGCCTGTCTCACGTGCCGCAGGAATCGTAGCAGGCAAGACAGAAAGTTCAGCGGATCATTTAAAGGAAGCTTGGGTGGTAACTTCCAATGCGTGGGTGTAGAATCCTGCCCCAAGGCTTTTCTTTCTGTGTAAAATGCACAACCCCTCGCATAGCTAGGATATTACAAGTATTACAAAAACATGAGAGTTATTCAGAAGAGGGTATAATAAGGATGAGTTTCAGTCAGCTTGATGTTCATTCTTAGCTTAATTGCAATATTTTTATTTAAAGAATGGATTTAGGAAAATGCAACTTTACAGTATAAACTGTGAAAGTTAGCATGTTGTCACTAAAGAGTTCCTCCTATGATGAATTGAACTGGCAGCTGGGTTTTAGGGCAGAAATATTTATTTTCTTTACTTTAACAAGGTCTGACACTTAGTTCAGATCAGGACACTAGAAAATTGAACAAGTATATTAAGATTTAAAAGGAAAGTTTACACAAAATGGAAACACATAATCACTATCAGATTGGTACTGAATCTGTTGTTCTTTTTCAAATGAAAGTAGTTGTTTGATGACATAAAGGATTCTGACACTTGAAAGTACTGCTTCATGTAATAGCAGCTGAAAAACACAAACCTCAACCCAATGATGCAGCAATGACTTTCAGTGAATATTTGAGCACATATGGAGTAATAAAAAGAGCTGCAGTTTGAATATCATGTCATAACGGTGAGAGTCAATAGAATAATGATGGCACTGAGCGTAAGGTAATGGGGATAACCTGATTCCTCCTATGCTTTCAAAGCTTTTCCACCAAATTTCAATTATTTGCAGATCAATGATGCTTCAGAGTGCTGTCTGATGGGCATTTATTTCCTCCTGAGTCACCACCTGCCAGTAATACTAAGGTTTTTCTTTCTCACTGATTGAATGGAATTTGTTACCAGATATAATAAAGTCAATTGATGTTCAGGTGACTTTATAAATCAGATAAACAAATCTGTAATCTTTATTTTTACCAAATTATCCATTCAATTCTTTTCTTATTTTCTGTATCACATCACACCTCCTTCCCACAGCCCCCCCTCAAAGCAAATAGTTCACATTGGTGCCTTGCTCCACAGACAGCAACACCACATCAAACGGACACCTTTATATCTGAATCAAGACAGGGAGCATTGATGGACTACTTCAACACATTGAGTATCAGCAACCAAGTCTGCCATAGCAGCAAGCAACAACTACTTGCTTTTATATAAAGGCTTTCAGATAATACTCACCCAAAGGTACATCACAGATGAGTAAAAGGAAATCACTGCCAAGCTGGAAAGTGTAAATTAGGAGGAATGAACAAAAGCTTTAACAAATAAGTAGATCTTGGAAAGATTATTAAAAACGGAAAGAAGGTGAAGTTTTTAGGTAAGGACTTCCAAGATGTAGAGGCAAGGTGGTTGAATGCCGTGCCATTGTTAATGGAACAAACGAAAAGTGGAATACAGATGACAGAGGAACAAAGGGTTCAGGAACTGGTATAGGGCTTGAGAGAAATGCAACGATATGACATTGGAAGTCTATGAAGGATATTCCAAATGGAGGATAAAACAAGTCCTGCTTTCAAGTCTTTGTACACCAGCGATGATGTGGAGATGCCGGCATTGGACTAGGGTGGGCACAGTAAAAAGTCCTACAACACCAGGTGAAAGTCCAACAGGTTTATTTGGAATCATGAGCTTTCAGAGCGCTGCTTTTCATCAGCTGAGTGAATTTTGAGAAGGTTGAGAGTAACTCAGACCCCTCTATTCAAGAGAGAAAAGTGTTATTTGCAGATAACATCCAGAATTTCAATCATTTACTAGTTGTCATACCAGAGCTGTTCTTTAATTATATCTATGACCAGCCATTGAACTCCTCCTGGACCACACAGTGATATATCTGTCATCATTAGCCAGGGGTCCTTTTGCCATGGTTCCTGGTCCAACAGCACCTTCATTCTGGCTCACGTGTCTGACTTGAATTCTAACTTGAGGTGGGCATTTACAGACATGTTAGCATTCCAAAATGTAAATCTGGGGTCCTTAATTTCTCCCAAGAAGCATGGCTGGACTTCTTCTTGGTGTGGCTTATATATCTGAATGACTCATTTAAGATTCTCTGCATGTCTCCAAGTGTTAGACTTACACACCTTTTCAAAAGGCACCAGGCAGTTGAACGCACTGCATGGTGAATATTGGGCACTGTCTGCTCTTGTGAGGTATTTTAATGCCACAACACTGACATGGTCCAATATCATCTTATGTTTTGCTTAGATTTTGCTTTCTTCACCTGTGAGTCTCTTTGAATTTGTATTGCTTCATGAGCTGGACTGTTGGGATTGCTCTGTACCATAGTTAAATTTTGCCCTGCAAAATGTATTAGTTTTGCTGGCGGACTTACAATTGTTGGACAATTTGGATGGCTTTTCCCAAAGTCAGTTTTTGTTTGGATTCCACTGCATCTGAAAGGGTATGATTGGCACTCCCACCACTATCAAGTCTCTTATGAGCTCTCACTTAAGACTACCATAATTACAGTCACCAGCCAATCTGTATTATTCATTTTTGACAGAGTCTATTGGTTCCCCAGGGTTCTTGACTCTCTTGTTAAACTTTGCTTGCTCCAAAATGTTACTATATTTTAGGTTAGGACTTCATGACCTCTTGAAAGTTATCAGATGATTTATTTATTCGTTCTCTGGCAATTATTTGGTCAGCAGTTGAACCAAATGGATATAATAGTGTATTCACTTATCTACTCTCTGTTTCCTTATTCAAGCTTGATTCTATCATATATCTTAAAAAATCTCCTTCTCCATAATGTCCAATTTCGTACCTGGTCTGGCTGTTGTATCTACCTTCATTGGTTGGGTATCCCATCCAAGGCTGTTTTCAGTTTTATTTTTGTTTAAGTGGTGCTGCAGTAATCATTTCTTTCCTTCCTGCGCTTGTCAGGATTTAGCAGGCTTCTGTCATGGATGTCTAGTTATTTTAAGCTTCATGAATTGTTTTGGTCAGCTAGCTGCTTTCCTAAGCTTGGATAATTGAATTGGAGCTGATTTTTTTTTCGCTCTGAATTCTTTTTATTTTGTTTCCATTTGTGCATTGCCGTCACATGTTATGGTGCTGACTCTGGATCCAGGCTGCAGCATTCTTCAAGCTGTGCTCATTACAACAATCGGGACAATATGCTGAATTTCAAAGTTTGTTTTAACCTTTATTTTTATTTCCTTCACCTGCTGCCGCCATGTTGTAACATTGTGTGTTGTTTCATGAAATATCAGTATCTAAATCCTTGTATGGCTGAGCGATAACCTCTTGCACAGACTCTCCATTCCCCACACCTCTCACATAGACTCTAACTACCCCCCATCCATCACACTGTCTCTTTACCCCCACACTTCATAAACACTCTCTTCCTCTCAACCCTCACACACACTCTCGCTTCCCCACATCTCTCACACACACTCTTGATTTGATTTGATTTATTATTGTCATATGTATTAGCATACAGTGAAAAGTATTTTTTCTTGCATGCTGCACAGACAAAGCATACCGTTCATAGAGAAGGAAACAAGACAGAGCCAAATGTAGTGTTGCAATCATAGCTAGAGTGTAGAGAAAGATTAACTTAATGTGAGGAAGGTCCGTTCAAAAGTCCGAAGGGAAGAAACTGTTCTTGAGTCAATTGGGATGCGACCTCAGACTTTTGCCAGAAGAAGATGGAAGAGAGGATGTCCGGGGTACATATAGTCCGTAAGCATGGGGTCCATAATTATGCTGGCTGCTTTGCTGAGGCAACAGGAAGTGTAGGCAGAGTCAATGGATGGGAGGCTGGTTTGCGTGATGGATTAAGCTACATTCACAGTCTTTTGTAGTTTCTTGTGGTCTTGAGCAGAGCAGGAGCCATACCAAGCTGTGATATAACCAAAAAGAATGCTTTTTATAATGTATCCGTAAAAGTTGTTGAGAGTTATAACTGACATGCCAAATTTCCTTCGTCTTTTGAGAAAGAAGAGGCATTGGTGGACTTTCTTAATTATAGTGTTGGCATGGGAGGACAAATACAGGTTGTTTATGATCTGGATACCTAAAATCTTAAAGCTCTCAACCATTTCTACTTCATCCTCATTGATATAGGCAGGGGTATGTTCTCCAGTACGCTTCCTGAAGTTGATGACAATCTCCTTCATTTTGTTGACTTTAAGGGAAAGATTATCATCACCGCACCAGTTCACTCTAACTACCCCATCACTCACACGCACTTTCTCTTCACCCCCACTCCTCATAAACACTCTGTCTTTCTCCCACACCTCGAACACACTATCTCAATCCCCTTATGCTTCGCATGCACTCTTTCCTTCCGATCCCTTGCACACAATTTCTCTTAATTCATTCCTCATGCTCACTCTCTCCAGCCCTCACTGCAACAACACGCTCTATCTAACCGCACCCCCCCCACCCCCCTCCGCTACACCCCCACTCTTCACACACACTTTTCCATCGTCTACTTCCATTTCACACTTGCTCTCTCTCCCTTCCCCATCTTGAGAAATCTTGAGGTGCAGAAGCTCTAAAAAATACGTTGGTCATATCATTTCTTAATCTTCTATTACATTGTTTTTCTATGCAATCATCACTTGAATCCCAAAATTATGCATCTTAAGTGAAACATATTAGTGTCAGTTGCCATTTTATTTCAAACCATGTATCATTGAATCGTTAGTCTGTAGCATAGCTAGAAATTCATTAAACAACAGTTTAATGATGTAATTCAAGCCTATTAAAATATGAATTATAAAGCTTGAATTACATAGTATGGCAGAACATGCTCAAGGGCTGAATGGCCTTCCCTTGATCCTGTGATTCTACCTAGATATCAATGAATGGAGCTTGACAAATGTATGTAATCATTCATGCATCAAGCTCTTTCTCCAGTAAATTCAGACTAGTTCTTCTCTCAAAGAAGTATTAGTCAGCGAAATTAATAGCTCTCAAAGCACCTCTTCCATTTTCTACAGCATTCGATGTTAAAAAAGGTCTGTTTCAGCAACCTGATCAATCTTCAGTGCCTCAAATCAGTTTAAGACTGTTTATGCATTTACATTCAAGAAGTCAATATCCAAAGCATTTGTTACCTACCACTGTATCATTTTCATAATAAGAATGAATACAAAACATATATATCTTACTCCTCAATCTAACCACCACGCTAAATATTCCAGGGACCTGTCTAGCATTTCTGGCCACTAACAGAACTTTACTGTGGGAATGCCATCTGATGAGTTGTTTTTTCCAATGCATTTTTCAAATTAAATTGTGGTTTTAGTTAACTTCAGCTGTAACAAATACTTGTGTATGCAAACTTGCAAATGTTTTACACTTTGTAAAAGATTTACTTCTGAGGCCAATTTCTATTTATGCAAATAACTTTAATTTTATTCGCCATAACTTATTTTCATCAACCAGCATAATCCAATCACAATTTCTGAAACTTTTCTTTCTATCTGAAAATCAACCCTGTTCTTACAGCAGGTTCAGTGTGGGTGGCACAGTGGTTAGCATCGCTGCCTCACGGTGCCAGGGATCTAGGGTCGATTCCCAGCTTGGGTCATTGTCTATGCAGAGTCTGCACGTTCTCCCCATCTTGGTCCGTGGGTTTCCTCTACGCTCCGGTTTCCTCCGACAGCCCAAAAGACATGCCCATTAGGTGTATTGGCCATGCTAAATTCTCCCTCAGTGTACCAAACGTACACCAGAGTGTGGCAACTAGAGGATTTTCACTGCAGTGTTAATGTAAGCCTTACATGTGGCTGACAAATAAGCTTTTTGTTTTTTTGTGACACTAATAAATAAATAATACCAGTTGGCTGCAGCAAGAAATTTCTCAACCAAATGAAATATGGTGATGTAATGAGGATGGATATGAACTGTGGGGTGGTTAGGGCATGGCATCTTCCCACTAGAAATATTGGCAGGAGTAGAATCCATCGTACATTTCACATCTGAATAAGAAAATGGAGAAGTATGGGAAATAGGACAACATGAATAGTTTTGTGAGCTTAGCAATTGCAATAATGAACTAATTAGCTTCCTTCAGCGCAGTGAATTTACACAGTTCCCACATTGAAATTGAATATCATCTCAGGAGTACTGCTATGGATTAAATTCATTGCTTTTCAACATGTTGAATAAGGAACAAATTCGTGCCTACACTCTCAATTATGTTTACCTGGCTGTTTATTGATTAAAGTAATATCTAATTTCTGACTAATTATCATTATTTCATCATATACATAGCTAATTTTAAGTATCATAGAATCCCTAAATGCCATTCAGCCTATAAAATCTGCACCGACTCTCTGACAGAGTGTCTTCCCCTCCGTGGTGACTGACATACTTTCTGCTACAAAACATTCCGAAACAAACTTCATCCCATGATTCAACGATATTGTTGACAGCTTTGAGGATGGTGTAGCCATGCCAAAATCCCCTGACTGATAGTGCATTCTCACCATCGGTTGCTTTGATGAGTTGAGAGAAGGCATGGCTTAAGCAGTAAAACTTGCATGTTAATGTTACTTCCTGATCCACAGGCTGGAACAATGAAGACATGTCAGGTGGTGGGAAAATCACTTCACATTTTCAGGCGTGTCACCAAAGCTGATAGGATGATCTCGGCATTTTCCTAAGAGGAACAATATCTTGAAAGCGATATTTTCTCTGGTGCAATAAAGGGTGGCATGGTGGCACAGTGCTTAGCACTGCTGCTCACAGAGCCAGGGAGCCGGGTTCAATGTCGGCCTCAGGTCACTGTTTGTGTGGAGTTTGTACTTTTGCCCTATGTTTGCATGGGTTTCTCTGGATTCTCTGGTTTTCTCCCACAGCCCAAAGATATGGGGTTAGGTTGATTGGCCATGCTAAGTTGACCCTAGTGTCAGGGGATTAGCAGGGTAAATATGTGGGGTTGTGGAAATAGTGCCTGCGTGGGATTGGGGGTTGGTGCAGACTTGATGGGCCAAACAGCCTCCTTCAGCACTGTAGGGATTCTACGATTCTACAATATTTCCTTCAGGAATACAGAAAAAAAAATCTTGAAAGAGTGCCCCTGTCATCCAGGATTTCTTATGTGAACCCCAAATAGAAATCAGATGTTATGTGGAATAACCTCTCAAAGCCCCTGTTGTCAAGGGGTGTAAGATCACTAAACGTTTAAATTTAAAATCTCCTGCAGTGTTTCCATCAAGCAGAATAGTCAGGCAATCTTTGGCAGCTTAAATCCTGGTGCTGTTTTCTCTTCTTTCACCATGTACATTCTTTGTGGCATGTGCTGCTGTGATTTAGTCGGTTGAAGAGCCTGCCTGACAAACAGGAGATCGTAAGTTTGAATCTGAACAATACATCAAATTGGTTTAAATCAGATTAAAAAACAACAGCACTAAGGAGATAGTATGAAATAGTGATCAATGGTTCCTTTGGAGCTTCATGTCTTTTGAATAATTGCCCTGGGATTACCAAGAGCAGGTTTATGTAAAAGTTCGGATTCACCAAATTTGGAATGGGGCTCCCAATGTCTGGCAATCAAATTCTAATGCAATGAACACTGATTTTGGGTGGCACGGTGACACAGTGGTTAGCGCTGCTGCCTCACAGCGCCAGGGACCTGGGTTCAAATCTGGCCTTGGGTGACTGTCTGTGTGGAGTTTGCACATTTTCATTATGTCTACGTAGGTTTCCTCCCAAACTTTTCCTCCAAACCTCCAAAGATGTGCGGTTATGTGGACTGGCCATAGTAAATGCACAGGGTTATGGAGCTAGGAGGAGAGGAGGGCCTGGGTAGGATGCTCTTTCGGAGAGTCAGAACAGACTGGATGGACCAGATGGCCTCTTTATACAGTGTAGGGATGCTATAGTTCAATGTTTCCAAAAATGTCTCATCAATGTTAAAACTTTCAGTGAATAGCCAACTCTTTCAGCACTGTTCTTCAAATATGCAGAAAACTCATCAGCTGTTTCTCGCTGCTTTGCTGAGCATTTTAATGTTGTGCGGGTAGGAATAATTTTTGAAACACTTGAATCATCCATGGCTAGTATTAAAACGTTGAAACTTTCCGACTGAGAACTCTCACCTTATTCATTCTCTAAGCCTTCCCTCAGGCTTTAGGTTTTTGCTTGGATGATCATCAAACTAAAAGGCACCTGGGGCTGTTTTGGTCTTTGATTCAGACTGCCAAAAGGCATTTTCACATTCTCCATGATGCTGTTTCTTCTCCAACTCACCCTATCAACACTTAAAGGTGTAACACTCTCTTCACTGTATTTGATATTGTCAGCGTTCCCACGGATCGTTCTCACTCTCATGGCAGGTAGCCCAAGTGCTGTATCCACAGCACATTCTCCAACCTCAATATGCTTTGAAACTCCAATTTCGCTGCAAGAGTGATAGTTTTTCTTGCTTTCTCAGCAGCAACAGACACATTACCACCTGCTGGGTGTTTCAGACTCATGATTAAGAGTGATTCCAAGGGATTGCAGCACTAAATCGAAACAAAGGACTTGAAAATGGCTCCTCAACTTCAGCAAATGGCTTTCTTACTAGCTCTAAAATGGCCTCTCTGCCTCACCTGGGGCATAGATCAGCTAGACAGTCAATATATTTTCCCAAAGGTAGGGGAGTCTAAAACTAGGAGGCATAGGTTTAAGGTGAAAGGGGAGAGATACGAAAGTGTCCAGAGGGGCAATTTTTTTCACACAGAGGGTGTTGATTGCCTGGAACAAGCTGCCAGAAGTAGTAGTAGAGGCAGGTACAATTTTATCTTTTAAAAAGCACTTAAACAGTTACATGGGTAAGATGGGTATCAAGGGACATGGGCCAAATGCAGGCAACTGGGACTAGCTTTGGGGTTTTAAAAAAAGGGTGGCATGGACAAGTTGGGCTGAAGGGCCTGTTTCCATGCTGTAAACCTCTGTGGCCTCCCATAGACTAAAATAAGGGCCGGTCTTGAGCCACCAACATTAATCAGAGAATTGCAGAGTCTTCTGAAGGATAAGTACTGCACAGTGCACTACAGCCTGCATTTTTCATCCAGTCAGGCCCTGAGGCAAGCAAAGAAATTTTACCTCTGTACAGTAGAAAATGCCCCTCTTTACATTTAAAATGACCTTTCTGTAATGTGAAGCTCCGCAGCAGGCACAGGTGGGCTCCAAAATTAGGAGACAAGGATTATTTTTCTTCACAGATCAGCAGCTCAGGCTTCGCAATCTTCCCCCTCCCTCCATCTCCCCGCCAAAAAAGAATATACCAACAGAATGTTGCTTCAGACTTTTTTCAACAATTGTAGTTCCTCCAAGTGTGGACAAATGGTGCTTGCATCAGGATGAGACCAGTTGGGTCACGGGACCTGATGTCAGATCAACACACAACAGTGTAATGAGATGCAATGATGTCGGGCAAAGACAACGTGCAGAGAAAGCATGCAACTCCAACACCGAAGTGACATAAAAACAAAACTAATGAAGCAGATCAGTAAAACAGGCTCGGAAGACCCCTCAAGCACACATGCATATGAACTAGGAACAGAAGTAGGCCATTCAGTCTGTTGAGTCTGTTCTACTATTCAACAGGATCATGGCTGATCTGATTGTGCCCTCATCTCCACGTTCCATCTATCCCCGATAACCTTGGACTCCCTTGTTGTTCAAGAACATATCTATCTCTGCCTTAAAAATATTTAATGATCTTGTTTCCACTGCCCTCTGGCAAAATAGTTCCAAAGGTCACAAGACTCTAAGAGAAAATAAATTGTTTCATCTCCTTCTTAAATTGAAGAGCTCTTATTTTTAAAAATGTGTCACTTAATTTTAGTCTCTAACAAAAAGGGGAACATCCTTTCAGCATCCACCCTGGCAAGTTCTCTCAGGATCTTACCTGTTGCAATCAGACCAGCTCTCATTCTTCTGAACTGCCTTGTATACAGTCTCAGCCTGTCCAACCTTCCTTGTAAGATGGAACCTGCCAGGGGTGCACAAGTAAATAGAGCCCCTGAGAGGAGAGGAATGCCTGGACATTAGCCTGACACCACTGCCTGGCACAGTGCCACTGGGTGGCCCTTCTGGGGAGCTCCATTGTGACAGGGGGGCTTCCCGTTACGCATGGGGAGTTCCCCTTCTGCATGTGCGGGATGGTCTCCGCATATGTGTGGGGATAGAGGGGTGAGGGGGCATGGGGTGGGAGAGTTCTGTCTTTCTTACCAGAGGCCTGGGCACCCTATTTTGGAATTCCTGGGGTTGCTGTGTTTTTCTGGCCCTGCCCTGCCAGCATGGCAGCATGGGGCATGCCTGCAGATTTTCGTCTGCAATGAGTGCCACACAATGTGGTGAGGAAAGCCAGCTGCACACTAATTTTCTCACTTCTGTCAGCACTCTGTGCAAAAAACTGAAAATTCTGCTCCAGAATTGGAAGAGACTCCAATGGCAGGGAAGGAATTGGAAATGTCAACATCGAGGGCGATCATCTCCTTACCAAATGAACAGAACATGGGCTTATCATCACAAATACCCTGTTTTACCGAGTGAACAGGTATAAAATATTATAGCAACACTAAGAACTGGGACCAAATCGACTACATCATCATCCATGCTCAGAATTCCAAAGGTGTCTGCACCACCAGAGCAATGACAGAAGCTGATGACAGATCTACTGATATTGTCTTATTTGTTCAATCATATCTATCAGACTGGCTTCCAAATGCCAGGTGTAACAGAAGAAATGTCCATGAAAGATCAATGTTGAAACTCTGAAGGATTTAATCAGAAGAGATTGATTCCAAAAATGCTTTAGGGTAAAACTTTCAAACTTCAGTCCGTAACAAAAGAAGTGTCCAAAGTGATTGGGGTGTCCTTAAGTCCAATATCATCAATGCCTGGAAAAAGACACTTGGATTTTCTGTCAGGAAAAATCAGGATGGGTTTGATGAAAATAATCAGGTTATCAATAAACTGTTTGATTGCAAGTGCAAGACTTTCTGCACCTGGCAAAATGACCCACACTCAAAATAAAAGAAACTGACTCACCAATAAGTAAAGGTTGAGGTACAAAGGATTACCCATGACATGAAGAACATACAGTAGACAGACAAGGTAAAGGAAATTCAATATCTTGCTGACACGAATGACATTTGTGACATCTTCACTGCCACAAAGACCATTTATGGCCCAAGAATTCAAGGACCAGCTCTTCTAAGACTAGGTCCTCAAAGGGCCAAAGCCTGGGGAGATCTGATCAAGTAAAGGGAGGCTATCAATGTTAGTTGCTGGGAACATTTTCAATTATGAATCAATTGTTCACAAGAGTGTTTCAACACTCAGTTAACAAGGATCGCAGAACATGGAAGAAATGCAATATTCTCATTAATTCTCTGGAGACCATTATCTTGGGCCGAAAAATATGGTGTCTATGGAAAGGTTCCCACCATTTTGAGATCCAGTACTGATAAAATGAAGAGGAAAAGTGAAAGTGCCACATAGGAAACACCATGACCTGAACTGATATTACATGGCAATACATCATACATGACAAGATAGATCCAATGTGCCATAAAATCTTCAGATCTTGAAGCAGCCTCATTAGCCATCTTCATGTTCATGGAAGACAATCATTCTTGCTTGCAGGGAATTGCCAATTATAATAATAACAACAGTGCTACACATCACAATGGGGTGTGTCCTCAACTGTCTCCACAAGGATTGTGGGATGGTCACTCTTACCAATGGGGTCATGCGCAATTGTAATCTGTGACAGATAGATTGATAAATTCAATGTGAAGAAGATTTATCCCTCTTGTTGGTTCTCTCACTACAATCAGGATTTTCCAGTTCCACCTGCAGCAGATCTGGAAATTCCCACCAAGTTCAATAGACCTTTGGCTGGTCCATCAAATTTTCCATCCCACCTGCTATGATTCCTGCTGTGGGTTGAACTGGAAAATCCCAGCCCACCCAATGTGTAGGTTAGGTGGATTAGTCATGATAAGTTGCCCTTTGTGTCCCAAGATGTGTAGGTTAGGGGGATTAGTGGGATAAATGCGTTGAGTTATGGGGATAGGGTGAGGACCCTGGTTAAGATGCTGTCCTAGAGAGTCAGTGCAGATTCCATGGGTTGAATAGACACCGTCTGTACTGTCAGGCTTCTATGGGATTCTATGAACAGAGTAGGTCAGAGATTAGGCATCCTGCAGCAAGTAACTCACTTCCTGACTCCTCAAAGCCTATCCACCACCTACAGGCACAAATCAGGAGTGCGATTGAACACTGTCTCCTAGACTAGATGAATGCACCTCCATCAACACTCGAGAAGCTTGACACATCCAGGACAAAGCAGTCCACTTGATTGCCAATGCTTCCACAAATATTCACTCCCTCCACCTTCGACTAACAATAGCAACAGAGTGTACTATCCATGAGATTCACTGCAGAAAATCACCAAGATTCTTTAGATCAAACTTATCACTATATAAGACAAGAATAGCAGACACATGGGAACATCACCGTCTTAATGTTTGCCTCCACGTCACTTGCGATCCTAACTTGGAAATATATTGCTGTTCCTTCACTGGAACTCCCTCCCTCCCTAAGGACTGTGGGTGTACCTATACCTCAACAACTGCAGCAACTCAACAAGGCAGGTCACCACCATCTACTCAAGAGTGATGGGCAATAAATGCAGTAATGTTTGCGTCCCACGAATGATTTTTTTAAAAAATCAGTAGGAATTTTCTTTGTCTATGTTTGATCTGATGCCATAACACTTCAAGGGGTCAAGATTCAATTTTGATTTGATTTGACTTATTATTGTCACATGAGTTAGTACACAATGAAATGTACTGTTTCTTGTGTACTATTTAAACAAGCACACCATATAGAGGGAAGGAAAGGAGAGAGAGTGTAGAATGTACTTCAGTCATATCTAGAGTTTACAAAAAGATCAGCTTAATACGAGGCAAGCCCATTAAAAAGTCTGATGGCAGTAGGGAAAAACTTTTCTTGAGTCAGTTGGTACATGAACTCAGACTTTTATTGATGGAAGAGGATGATAGAGAGTATGTCTACGGTGTGTGGGGCCATTGATTACGCTGCTTACTTTTTCGAGGCAGGGGGAAGTATAGATGGAGTCAGTGGGTGAGAGGCTGGTTTGTGTGATGGATTGGGCTTTGTTCATGATCCTTTATAATTTTTTGTGGTCTTGAACAGACCAGGAACGACACCAAACTGATACATCAGGAGAAGATGCTTTCCAGAGTGCATCTCTAAAAGTTGGTGAGAGTCATAGCAAAAGTCATAGAAAGTCAGTGTATGGTTGGAATAAAATGCATTAACTCTTTCAACTTGTCCAGACAAATTACTAGTGACTATGCTGCAGATTACTTTATACTTTGTGGACTAATATCAGAAAATTCTTGTGTTGATTGAATGGGGTCAACCCCTGCTATATTTAGTCATTGACACAAGAACAATGACCACGTCACTATTCACCAAATAAATTTGTTTTTATTACTTTTCTATAATCATGTATATTTCTAGATATACAGTGCCTATTACTCTTGATTTTTCTTTATGGTGGTTCATATATATCTGGAGGCAGAGAGCTAGAGTGAGTATGCTCACTCTAATATAATGACTACATGCACCTCCAGGATCTGTTGGAGACAATTGTTAACAATCCTGACCTGTGCAAGCTGACTGTTTGGAGGAGCATTGAAAAGAGGCAGAGGGAAAGGGAAAGCTCAGCTGGCTGAGAAAAGGGCCCAGAGAATTCCTTAGCCTCCTGAGAAAGTAGAGGCTTTGGTAGCTATCATGACTATAGTGTCGGCGTGGAGGGACCACAACAGGTTGTTGATGATCTGGACACCTAGAAACTTGCAGCTTTTGACCATTACCACTTTATCCCATAGGAGGACTCCTAGGGCAACTACCTCCCAAATGTATGCCATTGTGAAATGATCTCCAGTGGACCAATCTTGCTGGTGGGATGGAACGTTTCCATTTGCACCCCAGAGCTATGCAATGGTATAAGTTGAATCTGAGTGCATAACGTCATACTTAAAGGAATGTTGGTGTTTAGGTCATGGTCTGCAAAATTTATTAATTGAGTATGATTCTGTCAGGTGTTTCCTTGACTATTTAGTGGGACAGCTGTCCCATTTTTCTGGCACACACCATTATTAGAGGGATTTTGCAGGGCTGACAGGGCTGGCAGGGCTGGGTATGTGTTTTCAGTGATTTGGTTGATGCCAGGCCATCTGTCCAATTTCTCTCCTTTTTGACTTTCCTGCTGCAGCTTGACATAACTGAATGGCTTGGCTGGCCATTTCACAGAGCATTCAAAAGTCAACCACATCAAAGAATCCGGGGGTCACATGGGGGCCAGACCAGACAAAAACAGCAGATTTCCTTCCGTGAAGGATATTAGTGAACCAAATGGGTGGGGATTGTACAATGTGAACACGTTTCCACAAAGAATTAGCCTGGGTTGCTACTCCAGTGTGACATTACAACTAAGGCACTGCTGCCTCCCATTCCACAGCCACTTCCTCCTGTCCTGCCACCCCATCCCCCTCTCTGCCACTCCACACCCCCAACTAAGTATTCCTTCCCACTTAAACATTTTTTTAGACACCAATGGTGGTGAAATTGACTTTAAACGATAGCACAAAATGAGTGACAATGAATTGTCATCACATTTTACACTCTGCCTTATTTTCTGTTCCATGAAACCAGGATAAATTGTACTTGTGAAATGTTTGCGAACTAATTTTTATTTTGAGATTTGACATTTGAATGAGGAGCTGGGAGGAATCCAAGAAAATATGTGTTACTATTAGTCATGACTGCAGACTTTATTCCCAAGCTCTTTGACTGAACAATTGACACATCACGTTGCTCATGCTTTAATTATTAGTGCTAGTCAGGTGACACATCCAAAGTAAAAAAAAACTGAAAGTGAACTATTTTACGCTTTTTAGAGAATCAGAAATCATGTATTCTTGATTACATGGATCAATAACAGTTCTTAAAGGAATTCACTTGATTTGGCTGGTATTGAAATTCATTTAATCTTTAAGCCTTACTTTCCAGTGTCCCTTGACATGCATTTTTCCATTCAGGGTACATTACAATAATGAGTAGAATAATTCAGAGTTTAAGGGGAAAAAAATTTCTCGTAGTTTAATTGTTACATGGGGTGATTAATTTTCAGTCGATGATTCCACCATACTGTCAAGTTAATTATCTTGTGGTAGCTGGGTTCACTACTAGACATTAAAACATTTCTCTTTGCATGTGTCATGGCAAATGGGCTTCTCTGGATCATTATGTTAGTATAACTCTACAGCATTCTAATCTTCTCAACATGAGCACTAGCAGTGTTAGAAAGAGGGTGGCAAAAAGGAGGGAGAGTGCTGTGACATTGTAGATGATGAGAGTGGTGCAGCAGGGCAAACTGAGGTCACTTCTCTCATCGCTTATAGAATGCAATTCAAAATGGTTATTTTAGTTTTTAATTGGAATGTCTTTTAACTATTTATTTTTTACAGGACATTTATTCATTCTTCACTGCACTTTCTTCAGTAATCAAAAATGTCAACTGAGACTTCAGTATTATAAAAGTGTTCCATTTGAGTTACAGAACTGTGCAATGTTATAAGTTGACTCTGAGCGTATAACGTCATTTACTTACTCAGCCTGAGTCAAGTTTATTTGCATACCTTGCACCTCGCCTTGCCACGATTCTTTAACGTCATAATCAAATTGTACATTTTAACTCCTTTGAACCTTTTAGAATTAGGTTTAGTCCTCTGTTACTTCAACCATTTTTTCACACCACAGAAACCCATAGTGGGCGACACAGTGGAACAGTGGTTAACACTGCTGTCTCAAAGTGCCAGGGAGCTGGGTTCGAGCTTTGGGTCATGTGCAGAGCCTGCAGGTTCTCCCGTGTCTGCCTGGGTTTCCTTTGGTTGCTCCAGTTTCTTCACACAGACCGAAAGATGTGCTACTTAGATGCATTGGTCATGTTAAATGCTCCCTCAGTGTATCTGAACAGGCACCACGTTGTGTCGAATAGGAGATTTTCACAAGAACTTCATTGTTGTGTTAATGTAAACCTCCTTATGGCACTAATAGATAAGCTTTAAAAACATAGTAATATAATTACTGGGGATTCAATTTGTTTTTTCAATTGTTCTAAAATGTTCCAAATCAATCAAATGGGCTTTGTTTTTTCATGGGAAAATAATACGAATTGTGCTCACTGAAAACCCCTTTTACAACTTTCTACAAATGTTTACGTTCTTCCATAATTAACATAAAGGCTAAAAAAAATTCAGGTTTTTTTTAGGAGCTATAAGTAACATTAGAGGTGCAAGGTGATGTCCGAAGTGTGCACATGCACTTCTGGTGCATTTTGCGCTGGGCACTATGTTGATAAGTGCACTCGTATACATGCAGTGGCCAACCTGCTCAAGCTAATATCCTCCTTTAACCTTGTACAACTGGACATGCATTCAAGAGCACAAAAGAATCCCTCATTTCCCCACGCAAGAACTATTTAAAAGGATCAATAACTACTTTCATAAAATCATGGAATTCTAGAATTGTCACGACACAAAAAGGAGACCATTTGACCCATCATGTTGGTTCTCTCCAAGATCAACTCAGTGAAGTCTTACATTCCTGCACATTTTCCCATAACCCTGCGAATATTTCTTTTCAGATAATTTTTCTGTTCCCTTTTGAAAGGCTCAGTTGAATTTACCTCCCACCATGCCTTCAATTGCTGCATAAAAAGTTCTTCCTCGTGTCACCTTTGGTTATTTCGTTGTTCACCTTAACCTTGTAATTCCTTGTCCTCAACATTTCTCCCCATCTACTCTGTCAATATAATTTGTTGCTGAATAATTTATCCAGTCTATTACTACAATTGTAAATCGGTAGTGCTTTCTGGGGTTCTTTCAAGTCGCCAATGTTTACAGGAAGCGGTGTGTCAAGTGCTGACTTCAGGGCTTCTGCATAAACATTTATAAAGCAACTCATGAATGCAATAGCATTATACTCCTGATAGCCAACTGGTGAAGATCTCCGGCAAGGTCCCGATTCTCCACGCCCCTCGCCAGAGACATCACAAAGTTTACACTCACAAAGTGTGAGAACCTTGTTTTAATGGATTTCAATAAATTTTAATATAATGAGCCAGCTCCCCACCACATGATTCCCCATCACTGAATGTTCAAACCTTGCCAATATGATGTCACCTCAGTGAGGTTTGCAACAGCTTTTTCATCAATCATCATGTAATTCCTTTTGTAAAGGGCAATTTTACCTGCTTGTTCTACACGTCAATTGGTGTGTTGAGCTGGTAAGATCGTGAGAGAGGTGAAAAACCAGCTTTGCGCCTGGTTTCTTGTCTTTCACGATACAGCTGGCAGTGTGAAGCCTGGGAAGGGTGCTAGGCTGATTATATTATTTAAATCTCAGTTTAAGTACTATTAGTGAGCCCGAGCACATTGTCCAAGCTCACTTATGTAGATGGAGAAAGAATGACTACAACAATGATTTAACATCAAAATTGGCAATCGTGGCTTTAAAATGGCTATTCTAGCTGAGAGTTAAGCATGCCTGGATTTTTGGTCAACTTATAATTAAAACCAAATACAGATTGTTAAGTTACTCTGAATCAGCGTTCTGGCCTGGAAACTATAATCTAAAGTTCCTGTGTTGAATAAATAAGTAACGTTGCTAACTTTCGGATAGACAAAACTGGCTCGGTCATTGAAGACAGAAGGTAACAATGAAAGGGTGTGTTTCTGAATGGAGGGTTGTGACAAGTGGCGTTCCTCAGGGATCAGTGCTGGGACCTTTGCTGTATAAATGATTTGGAGGAAAATGTAATTGATTTATTAGTAAGTTTGCGGGTGGCCCAAAGGTTGGTGGATTTGCGGATAGCGATTAGGAACATTGGAAGATACAGCAGGATATAGATCAGTTGGAGGTTTGGGTGGAGAAATAGCAGTTGGAGTTTAATCCAGACAAATGTAAGGTAATGTATTTTGAAAGATGTAATATAGATAGGAAATATACAGTAAATGGCAGAACCCTTAAGAGTATTGATAGGCAGAGGGATCTGGGAGTACAGGTACATGAAAGTGGCAATGCAGGTGGAGGAGGTGGTCAAGAAGGCATACGGCATGCTTACCTTCATTGGCTGGGGCATGGAGTTTAAAAATTGGCAAGTAATGTTGCAGATTTTTGGAACCTTAGTTAGGCCACACTTGGAATATAGTGTTCAATTCTGGTCACCACACTACCAGAACGATGTGGAAGCTTTGGAGAGGATACAGAAAATATTTACCAATATGTTGTCTGGTATGGAGGGCATTAGCTTTGAGGAGAGTTTAGAGAACCTTGGTTTGTTCTCACTGGTACGATGGAAATTGAGGGGCAATCTGATAGACTTCTACTTCTTGTAGAAGTCTACAAGATTATGAGGGGCATGGACAGAGTGGATAGTCTGAAAGTTTTTCCCAGGGTGGAAGAGTCAATTATTAGGGGACATTGGTTTAAGGTGTGAGGGGCAAGGTTTAAAGGAGACGTATGAATCAAGTTTTTTACACAGAGGATAGTGGGTGCCTGGAACTTGCTGCCGGGGGAGGTAGTGGAAGCATGTACGATAGTGACTTTTAAGGGGCGTCTTAACAAATACATGAATAGGATGGGAATAGAGGGATACGATCATGGGAAGGGTCGGAGGTTTTAGTTCAGTCAGGCAGCATGGTCAATGCAGGCCTGTTCCTTTTTATAATTTTCTTTGTTTTTTGACACAGTGACATTGAATTTTATTACCATTACGTGAAAGACATGTCATCTGAAATAAGCATAACACACAAGTAATTTCATTAGCTGTTTGAGCCATGTGGTTGGTTTCTGGTTACACAATCGGATGGATGATTCTTCTGGAAGCAAGTGAAGAATTCGTAGACAAAAGACGTTGTATCTTTTATTTGCCAACAACAATTCTATAGAGATTAACCATCATAAGAAGCATACACTGAAGGACTTTTCCACAGAGAAAACTACGAAGGTAGATTCTAATTGGAAAGAATTTGCCCAACTCTTTCCTAAACCTGATAGTATCTATGTTCAGTTAAAAAGTTAAAGTTAATATTCAATTAAAAGTTGATGTTCGGTTAAGAGTTATAGTTCAGTAAAAGTGTTAATGGGTTGCAACTGTTTAAGTTTGAGTTGGTACCTGAAGTGATAAAGAAGAAAAGAAATTGCTGGTTTAATTAATAGTCAACTCCTGTTCTTGTTCATCTCAGTAAACTGGAATGTTTGGAAGGTGTTTAGATTAATAGCTGAATAATATTTGCCTTAATGGTTTCACCAGTGCAGATCCTCATCAGCAAGAATCATGTTTGGCCCTTTACCAATGGGGACCAGACATGCTGGTCTCGCTGGTGGGACCAGAGACCATTGAGGCCCCCTGGGTAGTCAGGGAAGGGGGCAGTTTCTCTTGGTTAGAGCTAACCTGGCACTACCAGCCTGGGACCCTAGTAATACTAACCTGGCACTGCCCACTGGCCACAGGGCAAGGCCAAGGGCTGGAGCCTAACGAGAGAGTGTGGGACCTGAAGAGGGTGGGGCTTAGGGGGAAGCAGGGGGCTGTGCAATCTGCAATTGAAGACTGGCTGGGGAATATTGGTTTGGCCATTGGCGGGATGGGGGTATCGGAGCGATGATTGGTCAGGAAGTCCAGCAATCAGCCAGAGAATTTAATGATCGGGGAATAGATGATATCTGGGAGGATGGTGGTGTGTGGTGGGGGGGTGATTTCCAGGGGAATGGGGGAGGGTGTGACAGATCTCAATGTTCTGTATACACTTGTACAGAGAACACTGAGAGATCAAGGTACATGCACAATAGTACCCCCTTTCAGTCGCTAGCCGGATTCCTGGTGAGATTACGACCACTCCTCTTATTGGCATGAATCACATCTTACCTTTTTTTTGCACAAAGTGCCTATGATTGTGTCTGAGAGCTAGCCCAAAAAATGGTTGTAATTCTTTTCCATTTTCACACTCTAGAATCTTTTTGATAAGATCACACTTTTAGACTTTTAGTTGCGGTATTCATGTTTAGGTTTTCACATATGTCTCTAAAATCCTCATTAGCCAATTCACGTCTATTATCAGTCAGAAACTTCTCCATGATGTTATTGCACAATCACTTGTTTGTCCTTGCCGTGTATATTTGCATTAAACCAAATGTGTTTGCTATATCAAAATATGTAGAATCAAATAAATACATGTTTGCCTCTTTCCTTTAGATCCAGTGGGTGGTTAACATTTGGAATGTGCTGTCTAAGAAAGTGGTGGAGGCAGGTTCAATCAAGGCAATCAAGAGGGAATTGAAGTGGAATTTGGAAATGAAGAATGTGTAGAGTTACAGGGAGAAGGCAGGCATCAGAAAGCACTCGGTAAATTGTTCCTTAGAGAACCAACAGAGACATAATGGGCTAAATGGCATATTTCTGTTCTGAAACCATTTTCTGGTTCTGTGACTCATAGCAACCACCTTGTTAAGTTCACATATCAATGAAATGCTTACAATAAGATGTGTTGAACTAGTCCACTACTTCTGACAGATTCTGCACTTTGCACTGAGCTTTTCTATGAGCTTTTATTCTCTTCATTGATCGCACATGAATCTTTTACCAGAGTTGTTTAATCTTTGACAAGAAGGGTGACCAGATTGTCTGTGTAACTTGGAAAGCAATTTGCGTTTTTTCTCTCTGATTCTCTTTACCAACTGGATTTTGAGTCTGCACTCTCTGTCTCTGGGAATAGTAAGACTTTTTACTGTGTTTACCCCAGTCCAACGCCGGCACATCCACATCTGGGAATAGTGGCATGGGGCTCAAAACCCAGGGAGCATGATTCATGCAGCGAGTTTCTGAGTTCCGATTTTCCCAGCTTCTGGTTGGTGGAGTGGTCTGAAACATGCTTGAGACTGCAGAAAGCTGATTTTAATACATTAGCACATCATTAGTGAGCAGTCTGTCTGGATATCGAGCCTGCACAGAGTTTTCAGCTGGCACTGGCATGGTGTCATGACAGTGACATTTACAACAGGTGAATCTGGCACCTTCACCTCCAAGGGGGGACTTCGGAGGTGAGCACTCAGGCAGCCAGCACCCTCTATGGTGTGCACAGCTCAGGGGGAACTGGAAAGGACTCGGGGACATGGATAGCTTCAACTCAAGGCCAGGGGTAGGGTTCTCAGAATCACCATTTCGGGAAGAAGGGCTGGAAGGTATCACTTGCAATATGCTTCATGTCAGGGCACCCCTTGCTTTAGAGGAATTGTGAAGGCTGGTGTGCAGGAAGTGCTTCCTGTGTTCTCCGTTCTGGATTCCTGTCCATATCGTAGCTGAGGGAGTGCCCTTCCTGAATGGGGACTGGCATGAGGGTGGGAGGGACATAGCATTGCCATTTTCACGTTCCACTCAAATGAGGCACTGAGTGAGCAAGGTGGTTCCCCTAGCTTGGTGACGAACAGACAGGGTGGAGGCTCTGTTGGTGAACAAAGTGAAATTTAATAACCTATTATCATAACAGAATGGTGATATTACTACAATAGTAACTATATTCACCTGTGCCCACTAAATGTCTTTGGTTTCTCATAGCGACCCTCCCACTATGTCCAGGTGTCTCTCCAGGGTCCATGACTGACAATTGAGGTGGCCTGCTGACTTCCATGCCCTTTTGCCTGAGATAATTTTGGTATGCATCCCTTGGAGGACCAGGTACTTGAGGGCGCAGGCCTGCAATCAGAAAGCACAAATGTTGGACTGCCACCCTCCTTGGGTGTCAGGGGCTGGAGGCGTGTCACTCTAAAGGAGGGTGGTGACAGATGGGTTAGATATACCCAGGCTCCCGTGGCTGTACTCCTGCAGATCAACTTCCCTTGAGGTTTCCAGAGGCCCTTATGCTCAACAGTGAGATGGAGGGGCAGCTGGAGTGTGATCCAGAAGCCCCACTATCCTCTGGTGCAGATACTCGTGGATTCTCCCCAGTGCCCGCACAATGCCGTCAAAGCCCTGCACCATAGTGTGAACATCCCCTGCCACAGAGTGTATGTCCTGAGCCAAGGGCTTCACTACAGATGTCAAATTCACACTGTTGTGCTGCAGTGATGGCAATATCTCCTCAGATATAAGGCGATGGGACTCCTCCAATCAACCTTACACTCCGAGAAGGGTTGCTGTCATCCCTTCCTGATACTCACAACTCTGCCTTTGCAGCTCCAGCAGCTATGGGATGACCAGGCCCAGGTGCTCATCATTGGAAGGGGGTTCAGCAGAGTCCTGGGCTCTGGCATCCCTCTGATTATCGCTTCCCTGAGACGTCCCTGCCTTTGTCTGCTGTGGACCATCAGTTGTAAGGTGCTCACCAGTGAGCGACCCAGAAGCCTGCCTACTTACTTGACCAGGGCATGCACTGCCTGCTCCCAAGCTCAAGGGCCCACACCTCGTAGCATGTAAGGGTTCACAACTCAGGCATGACTCCAGCTGGCTGCACCTGCTGACACCTGTTGTGCTTCAGTGTGTCCTGCAATAACACAGATAGGTAGGTGGGAGCGTGAACATTTAAAATAGTGATGAGGTGTGGCAGACATAGGGCTTGGGTGGGAGCTGAAGTGTGAGGAGCATGGCACCTACTGGGGAATTTAGTGATTGGGAGAGAAAGACTGACAGAGGCTGAGGCGCTGACTGAGAGAAGGAGTTGGGGATGTGAGGGGGGTGTGAAGGGGTCCAGTGGGAGATGGGGGGGAGGGGTGGCTTAATTACCCTGGCTGAATGAAGGAGATTGTTTATTTTCTTCCAACATTTCTGCTCAGTCCACTTCTGCAGTTGCACTTACCAGGGCTGCCACTGTTAAGTTAAGCAGTTAAGTTGTTTTACCATGGACAAATCATAGGGAACATGCCACTGGAGTTGCAAGAAACACATGGGAATAGAAATTAATATTAATGAGCCATAAGATTCGGCCCCAAAACATACCAGCGCCTTCAGCGTGAAAAACAATTTGTTGCGCTGTACCCAACACTCTGCGAGTTTGTGGTAAGATTTCACTCCTTGATTAGGAACATTAGGTACTGTCTGGGGGATGGAGTCATTGAGTCATAGTGTCATTGAAGTTTACAGCAGGCCCGTTGACCCAATTTGTCCATGCCACCCTTTTTTTTCAGTTCTCTAAGCTAATCCCAGTTGCTTGCATTTGGCCCATATCCCTCTAAACCCATCTTACCATGTGAATGTCTAAACGCTTTTTAAAAGACAAAATCATACCAGTTTCTACTACTACCTCTGGAAACTTGTCCCAGACACTCAGCACCCTCTCAGTAAAAAAAAACTGCTCCTTTGGACCCTTTGTATCTCTCCCTTCTCACCTTAAATCTATTTTAGACTACCATACCTTTGGGAAAATATATTAATTATCTAGCTGATCAATGCCCCTCATTATTTTATAGACCTCTATAAGATCATCCTTAAGCTTCCTGTGCTCCAGAGAAAAAAAATCCCAGTCTATCCAGTCTCTCCTTATAACTCAAACCCAGTAGCATCCTAGTAAATCTTTTCTGAACTCTCCCGAGTTTAATAATATCCTTTCTATTATAGGGTGACCAGGACTGTACGCAGTATTCCATGTGTGAACATAAGAACATAAGAAATAGGAGCAGGAGTAGGCCATCTAGCCCTTCAAGCCTGCCCCGCCATTCAATAAGATCATGGCTGATCTGGAGTGGCTTAGTTCCACTTTCCCGCTTTCTCCCCATAACCCTTAATTCCCTTGCCTACCAAAAACCTATCTACCAGTGTGTTAAATATATTTAACGAGGTAGCCTCCACCACTTCAACGGGCAGAGAATTCCAGAGATTCACCACCTTTTGAGTGAAGGAGTTCCTCCTCAACTCCGTTCTAAACTGCTCCCCCCTTATCTTGAGGCTGTGCCCTCTAGTCCTGCTGTCCTTTCTGAGCGGGAAGAATCTCTCTACCTCTACCCTATCCATCCCCTTCATTACCTTATACGTCTCTATAAGATCCCCCCTCATCCTTCTAAACTCCAATGAGTACAGACCCAGTCTATTCAGCCTCTCTTCATAGTCCAACCCCCTCATTTCTGGTATCAGCCTAGTGAACCTCCTCTGCACTCCCTCCAAGGCCAAAATATCCTTGCGCAAGTGCGGCGACCAAAACTGCACACAGTACTCCAGCTGCGGCCTCACCAGTGCCCTGTACAGTTGCAGCAAGACCTCCCTGCTTTTATATTCTATCCCCCTCTCTATAAAGGCCAGCATCCCATTCGCCTTCTTGATCACCTGCTGCACCTGCAGACTGGGGTTTTGCGACTCAGGCACAAGGATCCCCCATGTCCCTCTGCACCATAGCATGCTGCAGCTTTTTGCCCTTTAAATAGTAATCCCTCCTACTATTATTCCTGCCAAAGTGGATAACCTCACACTTGCTAACATTATACTCCATCTGCCAGGTCCTCGCCCACTCGCTCAGCCTGTCTAGATCCCTCTGCAGACTTTCCACACCCTCCGCACAATTTGCTTTTCCACTTATCTTCATGTCATCAGCAAATTTTGACACCCTACACTCAGCCCCCTCCTCCAGAACATATGTTCTTATGTTCTTATTTTCTTATTAACTCTTTGTTCTTAACTCTCCCCAATGTCTTACCATTAACTGAGTAAGTCATACCCTGGTTCTATCGACCAAAATGCATTGCCTCGCAAATATCTAAATTAAACACCATCTGCCATTTGTCAGCCCACTGGGCTAATTGAACAAGATCCTGTGGCAATCCTAGATAACTTTCTTCACTGTCCACGATGCCACCAATCTTGGTATCAACCGCAAACTTACTAACCATGTCTCTGAAATTCTCATCCAAATCATTAATATAAATGACAAATAACAGTGGACCCAGCACTGATCCCTGGGGCACACCACTGGTTACAGGCTTCCAGCTTGAAAAACAACCCTCTACAACCATCCTCTGTCCTCTGTCATCAAGCCAATTTTGTATCTATTTAGCTACCTCACCCTGGATCCTGTGAGATTTAACCTTATGCAACAACCTACCACATGGTACCTTGTCAAATGCCATGCTAAAGATGTGTGCCCTGATTGAGTAAACTGCAGGACCACTAACTTTCCAAATTATCATGCTCCACATCCAAGTCAATTTGTGCTCTTTTCCTGGAAGGCTTATTCAGAAAGAATATATCATTGTTGATAAAGTGGCTTACTTCAGTCGTTTAACTTGGAATCACTACTTTTTAATGGACTCAATGTGTCGTCACCAAACCTAAAGCAACTTTCATACTTCTTAACCTTGCCTCAATCCTCACTGCAAATGAATCCAGGCAACATTTAAAACAATTTGTTTCACATGTGTCCAAAATGCAAACATTATATAACACAGCACCGTTGACTAAGTCCATGATTAACATCCTTATCACCACACTAAAGTGTCTTGTGGCTGCTATAATTCCTTCTAACTGATCATTATTATTTTCTTAAGCCCCAGGGCCTCTATGTCATGTGTGACTTCAAAGCCTCTGCTTACTTAGTTTGGGCAGTTCAAAGCGTGATGATATTTTGAGTCACACCTCTTAAATGTGATCCAGGCATTCCTGGGCTGATTTGCCTATCATTGTTGTTCTAAGCCTTCCTTCTGCTGTCCTATCCAAATCTACGAACAATGTAATCATCTTCCTTCTTTCAGTCTGTATCTCTCCCATTGTACTGACATCTGCAGCCAGTATTTGGGTCATTAGGAACTGCAATTTGGGGCAGCACTGTGGCACAGTGGTTAGCATAGCTGCTTTGCAGCGCCAGGGACCCGGGTTCGATTCTGACCTTAGGTAACTGACTCTGTTTGCACGTTCTAGCCGTGTCTGCATGGGTTCCCTCTGGGTGCTCAATTTTCTTCCCACAGTCCAAAGATGTGCAAGTTAGGTGGAATGGCCATGTTAAAATGCGCAGGGTGATGGTGATAGGGCTTCGGCGAGGGTTTGGACGAGATGCTCTTTAAAGAAGGCGGTGAGCTAAACAGCCTCTTTTGGCACTGTTGAGGTTCTGTTAAGTGCTGCATTTATTGTGATGCTACACAATGTCCCATATGTCCCACAAAGATTGTCCAAAATGATTACTTCTCTGGGCATTTTATCATTAAGAATCTTTCTGAGTGTTAAACCCCAGTTAGATCCAGGAGCTTACCCGTATGTGACACCTTAGCACAATCCAGAAATTTTAATGCTAGCCAAGCATTTCACCAAGGGTATTTCTTCAATCTTTTAAAAAGTCTGTTAAAGTCCATGGACAAATCCTTTCATGGAATCGAAATTTCAAAATCTATCAAAGTCTGACTGACCATGCCTCATAGGCATTCAATGGATTATCTTTCCAGCAAATTTCATCAAAGAACCACAATAGAAAATCAAAACTTCCATCAGTATCCAAATGATGCCCATCTAGCTCACAAAGTACCTTGCTTCTGATTGTACGTTTGTCAGGAAGTAACAATGCCAATTGTTTCCTCTTCAGTGTTCACATATTCACTTCATTCTTGCACTGGTTATTCGGTTCAGACTCTGAACACATCTGAGGGTGATCATACACTAACAATTTACACTTGCTTTCTGTCATTTTCTACAATGGCCACTAGATTGCAATTTTTTTGTTTGATTCATTGTTTTTCTCCCTTTGTTTCCAATCTTCACTTTGAGGCAACCATTCTCAGCTTTCATGTTGTACTCCTGATAGCCAGTGAAAGAAGGAACCAGAGCCAGCCGTTACTATGAATATTCATTCCCAGAATTAAGCATTACAGGTACAGGATATCCTTGCTGAATGTTGTTGATTGGTTCCTAGAAAATGCAACATTATCCAAAATAACTTTGTGTGAAATCTAGACGCAATACTATTCACAATGGTTATGTTTTTCAGATTAGATTTTTGGAATATACATTTTCCAAATATACATTTACATGGTGGCACAGTGGCTAGCACCGCTGCCTCACAGCACTAGGTACCTGAGTTTGAGTCACTGTCAGTGCACAGTCTGCACGTTCTTCCTGTGTCTGTGAGATTTCCTTCAGGTGCTCTGGTTTCCTCCTACAGTCCAAAGATACATGTGTTAGGTGCATTGGCCATACTATATTGCCCGTAGGTTAGAGGGATCAGGGAAGTACACATGTGGGGTTACGGGGAGAGGGCCTGAGTGGGATTGTTGTTAGACTAAACTAGATGGGCTGAATGGCCTCCTTCTGTACTGCAAGGATTCTATGATTTTGTGTACATTAACATTATTAAGTTACAAGGATAGCAGCGCTAGTGGCAGTGAGTATGATAAAGCTCCTTTTAGGCTGCAGCTTAAGATATTTGCAACATCAGAGAGTTTGCCGTCCACAGCAACATAAGGGATGCTCCTTACTCAAGGAGGTTTGATAATATTTCATTCTCTTTCGCCAGAGAAAAACAGATGGAACAAATGCATGACTTTGCAAGGATTGCAGTCTTCCTTGTGGTGCGAGGTGCTGTTGCTTGCACATCCATTGCTTTGTGGATGCTACATGTCAACTCTGAGATGCACTGCACCTGAAAGAACATAAAAACACAAGAAGTAAGAGCAAATGAAGACCATATGGTCCATCACATGTCATCTGCCTTTCAGTACGATCATGTTGATATTGGACTTCAACTCTGTTTTCTCACCCCCTCCCCACACCCCTTGGTTTTCTGGAAGGCAAAAGTCCCAGCCTTAAACGTATTCAGTGGTGGAGCATCCACAGGCCACTAGCTTGGAGAATTCCAAAGACTCACAATTCACAACATCACACCAAAGGACTTTGGTTTCCTTAGCATCCAACTGGTGTGTGACCAAAAGTAGAGAATCATTCATTGCAGGCCTGGTATCCTGACAACTGTCATTATGTCTTCAGCCTGCAGCAGTCCACTGAGTCATCTGTGCATTAGAGCCACAATGCAAACCAAACACAATCAATTGGATGTCATGGCTATCTTTTAGCACATTTGTGGATGCTGCTCAAACTGAAAAAGAAGACTCTTTGAATCTCAGAAAGGGGTGAGTCTGGCATTTTGGGCAGGCTAGAGAAGGTGGTGATGGGTGGAGCTGAAGAAGTTAATGCAGCAGGTGGGCAGAAAGAAAGGGAGCATTCTATCTTCTTGAACCTTGTTTCCCAATCCACATAGTAATCCCCTTTCTTCCTGCCTTTCGATTTTGTCTTAAAACATGGGCTGCCTCTGACTGCCAAATACTTTATGATGAAGGCAGCAGATTATTGAGGTGAACTTACCGCCAAATTTGCCCCATCCCCCCATCCCCCTCCCCTGTCTGCCCCCAGAATATCTGGAAAATAGAGCATGGTACGGGAAAATGTGAAATTGTTCAATTTAGTAAGAAGAATAAAAAAGAAGCATATAGAAAATAGTGAGAGACCGCAGAGCTCCGAGATGCAGAGGGATCCAGGTGTCCTAGTGCATGAATCCCAAAATGCTAATATGCAAGTACAGCAAGTAATGGGAAAACTAACAGATTGTTATCATTTATTGCAAGGGGAATTGAATACAAAAATAATGAGCTTACGCTTCTGTTGTAGAGGACACAAGTGAGACCACATTTGGAATACTGTGTACAGTATTGATCACCTTATTTAAGGAAAAATGAGAATCTAGTGGAAGCAGTTCAGACAAGGTTTACCAGACTAATACTAGGAATGGGTGCGTTGTCTTATGAGGAAAGGTTAGACAGGCTAGTACCCACTGGAGTTCAGAAGAGTAAGAAACAACTTGATTGAAACATGTGGGATCCTGAGGGGTCTTGACAAGTGGATGTGAAAAGGATGTTTGTTGGAGAATCTAGAATCAGGGGTCACTGTTCATAAATAAGGGGTCACCCATTAAAGCAGAGATGAGGTGAAATTTTTTCACGCTGATGTTCTGATTCTTTCTCTTTTCCACAAAAGGCAGTAAAAGAAGAATTTTTGAACTTTTTAAGCAAAGGTGGGTAGAATCTTGGGAAGCAAAGTGGGGGGGAGTTGATCATCGATAGTAGATGGAGTGTGGATTTGAGGTTACTATCTGATCAACCATGGTCTTTTTAAATGGCAGAGCAGGCTCAAAGGGCTGAATGGATTACTCCTGCATCTTGTTCGTAGGTCCCTATGTACCTGGCATTATAACTGCCCTGACATCCTTGCACCACTTAATTCATCTGTGTAATAGGCAGGACACCTTTTTGGCTTTATGGTAGCACTGAGGGGAGGTGTGGTATAAAGGGACAATTGTTGGGATATACTAATGTATGACATTTAATGATGATGTATCACTGACACCAGTTAGTCATGTGATAGACTGTTGAGAGTCGTTGAATGACTTTTGGAACACCATGTGAAGAATAAAATGCCTACGCTGTAGCTTGTTTAGATGTAATACTAATAATCAAATGTTAAGCAGATACCAGAACCTGAGAATCTCTATAGTGCAAAAGGTGGCCATGTGGTCAATAAAGTCTGCATTGACTCTTTAAAGAGAACCTTGTGCATTTACCTTGGCTAATCTGCCTAACCTACTCATCCTTGGACAATAAGGGGCAATTTCACATGGCCAATCTACCTAGCCTGCATATCTTTGGAGTGTAGGAGGAAACCCAAGAACCTGAAAGAAACCCACACAGACATGGGAAGAACATACAAATTCCACACAGTCACCCAAGGCCAAAATTGAACATGGGTCCCTGATGTTGTGAGACAGCATTGCTAACCACTGTGACACTTTGCCATCATTTGTGACTTCAGTTCGTCCAGTAACTAAATTCTACAACTAGGTTCAACAGGAAAGAAAAACTATCTCAAAACAGAGGATGGATTTTTTCCAAAAAAATTCAGTGTGTTGAAGTCATGTGATAACTATAGTCATTCACGCTGGTTTTTCAGTGGGATTTCGGAGATGAATCTCTCACACACTGTGCACAGCAGAGACCACCAGTGTGAATATCATTAAATTTCAAGGGGCGGGGGCTAGTCTGCTAGAAGGGTGAAATCAGTGTACTTAGTGGGCCACTAGGTCTGTCAGTGCCAAGATTGGTGCATGCACAGTGGCCCCGCAGTGATGGACAGTTCAATCACTGGCCAGCCCTGCAACCCCTGCAACATCGATTCTTCACATCCCGCCGCACCACCCCCCCCTCTACCACAGCCCAATCGTGGGCCCCCTGACCATTCCTGGGCTCAGCTCTGAATCCCCCCAACCCCAGCCTGCTGTGATCTCCAACCATCCTCCCCACCCACAGTAACACCCCCCCACTGCCCCCCTCGCACCCCCCCCCCCCCAACCACAGTCCTGACCACACCCCTCAGCAGGCTGATCAACCCCACTGGCTGATACCCCAGTTCACCCTGATCACTGGCCTCCCTGCCTCCCCCACTGATCTCAACTGCAAAGTGGCAGTGGGACCTCCCACTGATCACCACCTAGGTCCTGCCCTCATAAGGCCCTGATCTTAATCCCTACAACCACCACCCCCCCCCATAGACTCTACCCCCTTGGCAGCACCCCACATCCAATGAACAGTGACAAGGAGGCCCCTGAGCATTGGCACTTTGCCCATTGGGCAGTGCCAAGAGCACAGGCTGGCACTGCCAGGGTGTAAATGCCCAGGGGACACCACTTCCCCCAGTTGTCCCACCACCTGAGGGGCCCCAATTGACCTCCTTCACTCCAGGGGGATTGGGCTGCCAGCTCCCCGAAAGTGGGGAGATGGTGTAATCACCGCTGGAGTGAAATGCTCTGGAGGGATGGGAGAACCTTGCGGGCTGGGAGAACCTTGCGGGCTGGGAAACTTGAGCCCCAGACTTGCTAATCACATTCAAATAATATTGAAATGGCCTGTGTATATCCTCGCCGATTTCCAGCATGGAGCAGACACCATAAGATATCTGGCGATGGGAGATGCAAGTGGAGCACGGATGCTCGCACAAGCCCTGCAAATCAGTTGCCGCAGGATTCTCCCGGCCCACTGCAGTAAAAAATTAGCACAGCAAGATGGGAGAATCGCGGCTGTGGTCTTCTTTCCAGTTTTATGTTCTGGAACGCAGACAATTAAGAGCCTGCCTCCAGGAATGCATTTCAATTAGGAACAATGGGCAGCTGGAGAAAATGGAAGGTCAATTCAGCACATTGCATTGCCACAGCAGGTGGCAGCCTTTGCTGTGCCTGCAGTGAGAGTGCCAGTGAGGAAAATGCTACATGTATTGGAGGGACACACCAGAGGTGTGATCAGTCTGAAGTGGCTACCAAAACATCATCCCCAACAGTACTGGAGATGTCAGTCGCACTCAGTTCCTCACACAATGCCATGTGTCTGTCAATAGAGAACATCAGCCTTACCATTTTCATTTTCAGCATTACCATTTAGAAGGTTTTGAACTTTCATGCCCCTCTGACCTCCTGCCGTTCAGTCTCCTCCTCTGAGTTGCTGACATACAGGCACTGGGGGAAATGCAATGTCGGTAGAAAATTGCAGTTAATTGCCTAATTATCCACCTCAATTAGTGTCAGCTATGGCTCGGTTGGCAGTACTTTTGCCTTTAGATTTCCAGGTTTTGGGCTCAAGTTCCGCATTATGGTTTGAGCACAAAAATCCATGCTGGCTTTCTAATGTAGTACTGAGAGAGTGCAGCACTATCAGAGATGCTGATTTTTAGATGAGATATTAAATGACGGCTCAATCTACCTGCTTAGTTGGGTATCAAAATACCAGCACATTATTTTTAAGCACAGTTGTGGTAATTTTATTTATTTATTTATTAGTGCCACTCTAATAGGCTTACATTAACATTGCAAGTTAATGCGATAATTCCCTAGTCGCCACACTCTGGCGCCTGTTCGGGTACACTGAGGGACATTTTAGCATGGCCAATGCACTTAACCAGCACATCTTTCAGACTGTGGGAAGAAACCGGAGCACCGGAGGAAATCCACGCAGACATGGGGAGATAAAGGCAAAATAGACATCTCTGATGAACAGTCATCCAGACTCGCAATTCTGGCTCTATTGTCACTCCACAGATGTTGTCAGGTCTGCGAAGATTTTCCAGCATTTTCTGTTTTTGATTCAGATACGGGGAAACACACGCAGACATGGAGAGAATGTGCAGTCTCCGCACAGACAGTGACCGAAGCTGGGAATCGAACATGGGTTCCTGGCATGGTGAGGCATCAGTACCAGCGACTGTGCTACTGAGCCACCCCCAATTATCCCAAATGTCCCTCCCACTCAACCAACAACAACTTCCCAATGCAAATTCAGGATAGGCAATTAATGCTGGTCTAGCCAGTAATATCCTCATCCCATGACAGAATCTTTAAAAAATTATAAAGTCAAATTATCATCACATCACTGTTTGTGGGAACTTGACTGCTGCATTTCCTGCATGTTCACCATGCTACTCTTCAAAAATACTTCATTAACTATAAGCACTTTGAGATACCTGGTGGTCATGAAAACCATTAGATATACAGGGCAGCCTTTCTTTCAATTAATACCTCATCATTGCTGGGTGCAAAAGCTGGTACTGAGCTCTGCCCACCCATGACTGAATAATGACTGAAGGAGGGAACATGTTGGCAAAATGATCTGCCTAATTCTCTTCCATATTGCTCGCCTGTGCCTCACCTCCAACCAATTCCAAACCTCCCTCCCTGTGCCTGGGGAAAAAAAACCCTGTAAGAAGTCTCAGAACACCAGGTTAAAGTCCAATAGATTTATTTGATAGCACAAGCTTTCAGAGTGTCACTCCTTCTTCAGGTGAGTGAGGAGTTGTGTTCATAAACACAGCATATAAAGTCATAAACTCAATTTACAAGATAATGATTGGAATACGAGTCTTACAGGTAATCAAGCCTTAAAGGTACAGACAATGTGAGTGGAGAGAGGATTAAGCACAGGTTAAAGAGTTGTGAATTGTCTCCAGCCAGAACAGCTAGTGAGATTTTGCAAGCCCAGGTAAGTCGTGGGGTTACAAATACTGTGACATGAATCCAAAATCCCTGTTGAGCCATCCTCATGTGTGGCTATCAGTTTCTGCTCAGCAATTCTGCGTTGTCATGTGTCATGAAGGCCACCTTGGAGAACGTTTACCCGAAGATCAGAGGCTGAATGCTCATGACTACTGAAGTGTTCCCCAATAGGAAGAGAACACTCTTGCCGGGTGATTGTCGAGCAGTGTTCATTCATCAGTTGTCGTAGCATCTACATGGACACCCCAATGCCTTCACCTTCAACAACCAGTTCTTCATCCAGACACACGGAACAGCAATGGGGACCAAATTCGTACCTCAATATGCAATATCTTCATGCATTGGTTCGAACAAGATCTCTTCACTGCACAGGACCTTCAACCAATGTTATACACTAGATACATCGATGACATTTTCTTCCTTTGGACCCATGGCTAACAATCACTGAAACAACCATATGACGGCATCAACAAGTTCCATCCCACCATCAGACTCACCACGGACTACTCCATGGAATCGGTTGCATTCTTGGACACACGCATCTCCATCAAAGATGGTCACCTCAGCACTTCATTGTACCGCAAGCCCATGGGTAACCTCATGCTGCTCCAGTTCTCCAATTTCCACCCTAAACACGTTAAAGAAGCCATCCCCTATGGACAAGCCCTCCATATACACAGGATCTGCTCAGATGAGAAGGATCGCAACAGACACCTCCAGATGCTAAAAGACACCCTCATAAGAACAAGATCTGGTGCTCAACTCATTGATCGACAGCTCCGACACACCACAGCGAAAAACTGCACTGACCTCCTCAGAAGATAAACACGGGATACGATGGACAGAGTACTCTTCGTCGCCCAGTATTACCCCAGAGTGGAGAAGGTACAACCTCTTCTCCAGAGCTTCCAACATGTCACCGATGAAGATGAACATCTCACCAAGGTCATCCCCACACCCCCATTACTTGCCTTCAAACAGCTGCACAACCTCAAACAAACCATTGTCCGCAGCAAACTACCCAGCCTTCAGGAGAACAGTGACCACAACACCACACAACCCTGCCACAGCAACCTCTGAAAGACATGCCAGATCATCGACACAGATGCCGTCGTCTCACATGAGAACACCATCTACCAGGTACATGGAAAATACTCTTGCAACTTGGCCAACGTTGTCTACCCAATACGCTGCAGGAAAGAATGTCCTGAGGTATGGTACATTGGGGAGACCGTGCAGACAATTTGACAATGGAGGAATAAACACCACTCGACAATCACTAGGCAGGAGTGTTCTCTTCCTGTCGGGAATACTTCAGCGGTCATGGGCATTCAGCTTCTGATCTTCGGGTAAGGATTCTTCAAGGCGGTCTTCACGACACATGACAGTGCAGAATTGCTGAGCAGAAACTGATAGCCAAGCTCTGCACACATGAGGACCCCCTCAACTGGGATCTTAGGTTTATGTCACACTATTTGTAAACCCCACGACTTACCTGGGCTTGCAAAATCTCACTAACTGTCCTGGCTGGAGACAATACACATCTCTTTAACCTGTGCTTAATGCTCTCTCCACTCACATTGTCTGTACCTTTAAGACTTGATTATCTGTAAAGTCTCACATTCCAACCATTATTTTGTAAATTGAGTTTGTGTCTTTATATGCCCTGTTTGTGAACAGAACTCCCATTTACCTGATGAAGGGGTAGCGCTCCAAAAGCTATGGATTTTGCTACCAAATAAACCTGTTGGGCTTTAACCTGGTGTTCTGAGACTTCTTATTGTGCTTACCAGTCCAATGCTGGCATCTCCACATCAAAAAAATCCCTCCCAGTGTTATAAATTCCTGGACAACTCTCGAGGAACCTTGCTGTTCTTGGCAGAGCAGGTATCAAAGGTTGCCTGTTGTACAACTTCAGCTATCATAAGGGCACGTTGGACTTGCCACCATCCATACAATCAGCAGCTGATGAGCAAAAGAAGGATGAGAAGGAGAGTGAGCAAGTGGAAATGGAAGGGAGGGAGGTTTCAAAATTGTGATTTGGGAATCAATATTATGAGTTTCTGGAGAAATACATCTATTAAATTAATATAACAATGGATACAAATAATTTACATTCTGCATTATTGTAACAATATTATATTCAATGATCTTCTGAATATTATATATTTAATATTGAAAATAATAGGGTTAATTTTAATCAACCCAGAATGTTGGAAACTCATGTTTTGAACATGTAGTGTATGAGCCAAACTGCTGATGTAATCACATCATTTCTCTGGTTGATGGATTAGATTAAAAGTTAGCCCCCCAATTACATGTCTGTTAAAATACATTAGCTTGCTTTCTAGACACAAGGTTTGTTTGATTCTAATCAAAAGCCTGTGTAACACTGGCAGAAGTTCAGACAAACAGACAAGCTTTTTATTGGTTTTTTTCCTCACTTTAAACAGACTTGCTTGTAGGTGTGAACAGCTTGACATTGCTATCAGTCTGGGAATTTTCTTAAAATATTGTCACAGGTTCTGTTGACTGTTGGCAAGTTGGTGATGTTCCACCAAGATTGAAATACATTTGATTTATTGAAGCCATCTGTGAATTAGGTGATGACATGTGTTGTGCAGTGCTTTTGCAGTAGTTTGCAAGAAGGTCTTCACTCACTAAATTGCCTTCTGGTAGTAACACAAAGGAATAGATACTACATTGACATACAGATTTATAACTTCCTTTCAAGTGAAACTTCCAGCATTCACAAATTATCACCTGGCAAATCACTCTATAGTAAGAAGGATGCCCTTTTATTTCCTATTATGAGTAATTTCAAACAATGGGGTTTGGGTCTGTCATGGACATGTTCATAGAATAGAATCCCTACAGAGCAGAAGGAGGCCATTCGACCCATCAGGTCTGCGCTGATTGCAATCCCACCCAGGCCCCATTCCCCCATATATTTACCATGCGAGTCCCCTAACACTTGGGTCAATTTAATATAGCCAATCAGCCTAATCACACATCTTTGGACTGTGGGATGAAAGCGGAGCACCCAGAAGAAACTGACACAGATATGGGGAGAATGTGCAAACTCCACACAGGCAATGACCCGAGGCCGGAATTGAACCCGGGTCCCTGGCGCTGTGAGGCAGCAGCGCTAACCGCTGTGCCACTGTGCCAATATTGTGAACATCAAGCTTATAAATTACAAAATACATGCTAATTTTGTGTTGGCTGTGGTGGGGGAGCGGGGGGGGTGGAGGAGTGCTGTGATGCACTTGCAATTGCAGGGCCACTTATTCGTCATCATTCTAGGATTTGAATTCTATTAACTATTTATTCAGCTATCTGTGGGAATGTTTTCATGTGGAATGCAGCTGGTTGAAAATTTAAGGCAGGTGCCAGTACACATTTGGACAGCTGCAATTGTACCTGCAGGGCAAAAGGAAGGTCTTGGAACTGCCAAATTCCTGTATCACTGTGCGTATTTGCACATCCACAGAGAAATCGCTCTTGACATCAATCTACTCTGAAAATACCGAATGGAAACTTTTCCCCTTTGCTACCTTTCCCAGAAAAGCGTATGCAACAGAACTGGCAGGAAATAACTGGCATGACAATGGTAGAGACACACAGAGGACTTCACTGCCAAAAATGCCATGAAGAAAATACACTGGAGGAAAGCTATCAAGATTGCATGCTATATCTAGCAACTGCCTGAGGTTTGCTCGTAAAAAAAAATATGTTTCTTCAAAACTTGTTGCTCCCTTACATCCAATGTATTCATGTTGCCTTGCAGCCCTTTGAAAGCTACCATGCATGACAATACAGTGAGAGAGTTCAAATACAAGCTGCAATTTATAATTGAACTGTTAAGAGAGGCTTAAAGCATCATATCTTTCCAACAAAGTCTAACTGCATAATGCATGTCCTTTTCTGGTACACAGAATGAGCTAAAGGATGGTAGTCCTGTATTCTGAAACTGGCAATGCATGACTACTTTTTGCCCTTGTCGGAGAAGGTGGCTTACAACAGAAGTGAACAGATTGAAACTGGAGGTGGGAATAGAAATTTCAAGCGCCTGACCATCTCAGAAGAGGTCATGTTCGAATGATTGACTCTGACAACAAAGGGTGTGAAAAGCTCAGTTTATACGTGAAAAGAAATAAGTAGTGGTTGGCACAAGGTCAATTCAGTTTGGAAATAGCTAAACAGGGAGGGACTCTGTAGCTTGTCAGATTCCCATGTATGCTGACCAATAGATATGATGAGGATATGCCACAGAATCATAGAATCCCCACAGTGCAGAAAGAGGCCATTCGGCCCATTGAGTCTGCACCAACATAATCCCACCCAGGTCCTATTCTTGTAACTGCACGTATTTACCCTTCTAATCTCCTAACACTAGGGTCAATTTAGCATGGCCAATCAACCTAATCCGCACATCTTTGGACTGTGGGAGGAAGCCAGAGCTTCCAGAGGAAACATGCAGACATGGGGCAAATGTGCAAACTCAACACAGAAGTGACCCAAGGCCAGAATTGAACCTGGGTCGCTGGTGCTGTGAGGCAGCAGTGGCAGCCACTGTGCCACCGTGCTGCCCCCTTCACAGAAGCGTGAAGAGCATATTAGCAACTGTTTCATACTCATGGTATATTCAATGGCATTACAAAACCTTGCACAACCGACAGTGGAGCCATTAAGCGTTGCTTGTTACCTATATTGCTGGTGTCACCTCGGTGCAGGAGCCATCAAATGCTGAGACCCACTATGTACCGATTATTTAAATTTACTTAATGCAATGATGCTTGATGTATCAGGGATCTAACTGGGTATTTTTCTCTATGTTTTTGTAGGGAGGAGTTGCCTACTACAAGGAGCTTAGAAGTGAAAGCACCTTACAGAACCTCACCCTCAGAAGAACCATTACCACTGAACAGGTGCAGAAGAAAAGCAGATGTCTCAACCAAAGTAGAAAACAATTCTCCGCGACTCTGTGCATATTGTGCACATTCAGTATGCAGAAATCACATATTGACTTCATGCTGTCATTTGTTCCTTGTCACTTTTCATTGGACACAATTCAAATACATTGGATAAGTACTTGAAAAGGACTATAAAAGCATAGAATATTCATAGCAGAGAAGGAAGGTACTTGGCCCATCGTGTCTGTGACTGATTCTCTGCAAGCACGTGATCCTATTTCCTTTAAGACAGTATTTAAACCTATGTCTTTGACTAACTACTCATCACCTGTCATAATGGGTGAGATTCTCTGGCCTCCCATTGGCATGTTTCTCAGCAGTGAGAGGTGGCCAGCCAGTATCCGCTGGTGGGATTGACTTGTCCCTTTGCTGTCAGTGGGATTTTCCACTGAATCTACCTCATGCTGCTGAGAAACCTATGGCGGAGGTTTGCAGAGGTATGCCGTGGGAGAGACCAGAACATTCCGCCAGCATGAACAGCCGAAAGATCTCGTCCAACACATTCCAATGTAACTCAAGTCGTATTTCTCTTTGGGATGCTGTACCAGATTAAAGATGCAAAATAAAAGCAAGTTATTGTTAGCAAACGTAAAACTGTCGCTTGAACTGTTCAATATTTAAACAATGTTTCTGAAAGTAACAATAAAATATGGATTATGACGCATAAACAAGTGAATAAGACAGTCCCCTCTCCATGGTTCAGTAAATTTTTCAATTCAGAAACTGAAGACAGCTGCTACTGGCATGTGGAAGTGGTACAATTTATTGTAATTCTTAACAAATCAAATTTGATGAGCTTCCACTTTGCTGGTCAGAAACACTGCTTACTTGGCTGCATATTCTGAATCAGTGACATTCACATTCAGTAAAGCAGATTACAATCTGTGCTCTTTCTCTCAGTTCTATCAGCTAGTTGCATTTGCTGGTTAATTTCTCTTACTTTTTTTTAATAATGTCTCCACATTAACTTGCATCCTGCATGGTTGCATGCTTTTCCTATCATGTACAGAGCACCAATCATTTATTGTTAACTGGTTTCAAAGTGGAAAGTCATGGAAACCTTTTTCCCCATGAATCGGTCCTTACGTTAAAAAAAAACCTTAACTTGCTGTCTAAAGGCATGCGGGTTAGGTTGATTGGCCATGCTGAATTAACCCTGTTCAGGGGGTTAGCAGCATAAATATGTGGGGTTACAGGAATAGGACCTGGGTGGGATTATGGTCAGTGTAGACTCGATGGGACAAATGGCCTCCTTTTGCATTGTAGGGATTCTATGTTCTATGGTGAGTTGGACTTATTTCGCCATTGCAATTGGATTTGTTTTGCCATTGCAATCTAGACACTCATGGGGAAGTTGATGGTGAGCGTTGCATTATGTGAGGCTTAGAACAAAGTGGGAGAAATTGTCCAGAGGCAATTTACAACTGGTGGCATTGCTCCTCTTCACCACAACTTAATAATGTGCACTCACCATTATTTTTGCCGGTCAAAGTATTGAGGGAGCATAATCAAATCAGCAACAACAGTCTGCAAACACCCTTTAATTTTGTTACAGCAAACCGGCTGTGTGAACATAAGGAGGAAGGGAAGAGTAAGCAAATCCAGTTGGAGGTTGGCAGCAGTAACCGTGCAACAAGCTGACTGTCCTTGTTTTGGGCTGCGATGCTTATGAAGTTCACTTCCTACTTATACTGTGTACCTAAGGAACAATCTATAGATTCATAATTCATTAATGACCTGAAGAAGTTTCAACAAAGCAAAAAAACTGATCTTTTTTAACTTTCTTCTACTTCTTTGGGGAGAGGGCCACCACAGATCTATAAAATTTAAGGCCTATTGGTGCTCCATGTCTTTCCACGGACATTGCACATTATTTTATCTGTTTTCAATCAATTTAGCAAGGACAGAAAGCCATTCACTGTTTTCATAATTTGTTGTTTCCCTTTTTCTTTTGGAATCGAAAGCGGAATACAGAAAATGAAATGTCATACCATAGTGTCAGCATGGCAATTGCATATTCCATTCATTTGTATGGAGATTGATGGATTCCATAATCGAATTCATTGTAGAAAAAGCTACAGTCGTACATAAGCAGTTAGGAGACAGATGTTGACCCCAAAATAGTGCAATTGTGTTGGATGGCTCCCAATTTAAGTCTGGCAGCAAATGTAGCCATGACCAAGGTGTGTCAGCTCCTAGTCTAATTCCAATATTGCTAAAAGCAAAACTCTGCACATACTGGAAATCTAAATTGAAAACAGA
Organism: Carcharhinus amblyrhynchos; assembly: GCF_965287045.1. Classification (NCBI taxonomy): domain Eukaryota; kingdom Metazoa; phylum Chordata; class Chondrichthyes; order Carcharhiniformes; family Carcharhinidae; genus Carcharhinus; species Carcharhinus amblyrhynchos. Next base: position 91,819,831 of record NC_137324.1, on the reverse strand, counting down.
AAATTTTGGAAATACTCAGCAGGTCTGGCAACACCTGTGGAGTGTGAAACATTTAAAGTGGCATGTTAACTCTGTTTATCTCCCCCCACCCCTCTCCCTTCTGGAACTTCCCCTCCAAGGACCCCTCCCAGGAGCCCCTTGAGACTCCCCTTCAGGGGGGTGTAATAACCCTCTCATGTCCCCTCTTTGGCAGTGCCAACTTGGCAACCTGGGAGTGCCAACCTACTTATGCTAACCTGACAGCCAGATTAGCATGCCAAGATGCCCAGGCAGTTCCAGGGCACTACAGAGCTATTTCCTCGAATACACAGGTCTTTAATAGATTCTAACCCACCTGGTACAGCCATCACAGTTGGTCTCCATTTGTGGAGACCTGTAGTGACTTGTGCCGAATGTCTGCTGCACCTGAGGGTCAGAGAATTGCAGGAGCTAGGAGAACCCATCTCCAAATCAACCCTGTATATTTACATCAATTTTTAAGTATGCCAATCGGTTCATGTCCTTTCTGGTCATGAACCAGATTACATCAGGGTGCTGTGGCTCAAACTGCACTATGGCCTCTCACTTCAGGAGACATGTACCTGTGGCCCTAATATGATTTGTACATGAGCAGGATTTCTTTTGATTTGATTTGTTATTATTGCAAGTATTGGTATACAGTGAAAAGTATAGTTTCTTGTTTCTCTTCTTCTATACAAAGCATACTGTTCATAGAGCACAGAGGGGAGGAGGAAAGGAGAGGATGCAGAATGTAGTGTTAAAGTCAGAGCTAGGGTGTGGAGAAAGATCAACTTGATATAAGGTTGGTCCATTCAGAATTCTGATGGCAGCAGGAAAGAAGCTTTCCTGAGTCGGTTGGTACATGCCTTCAGATTTTTGCACCTTTTTTCTGATGGAAGAAAGTGAAGAGAGTATGTCCGGGGTGAATGGGGTCCTTGATTATGCTGGCTGCTTTTCCAAGGCAATGGGAAGTGTAGACAGAGTCGATGGGAGATTGGTTGGTGTGATGGCTGGGCTACGTTCACAACCTTTTGTAGTGTCTTGTGGTCTTGATCCTTGCAGGAACCATACCAAGCTGTGATACATCTATGGTGCATCTGTAAAAATTGGTGGACATGCTGAATTTTCTTAGCCTGTCAAGAAAGTAGAGGTGTTGGTGGGCTTTCTTAATTATAGTGTCAAAGTGGAGGGACCAGGACAGGTTGTTGGTGATCTGGATGCTTCGAAATTTGAAGCTCTCAACCATTTCCACTTTATCAATAAGACACTTTGTCTCAATATAGATTTTATACTGAATGGAACTCAAAAATCACAGGGGTTAATTGCCTGTAATGATCTTGGCAAAGTTTCACAGGCTGAAAAGATTGTACTATCTTTTATTCAAGGACGTGGAAACAAAATGAATTTTAATCATCATGAAAAAGGAGCTACTGGCAATGAAACCACTTCTGTGTCATTTGATAGGAAGGACTTTAGGAGTTGCCAAGAGAAGGATTTTAAATATTAACGGTTACATGTATTTGATTGATACAGGGCAATCATCATGATGTGGCAAAGATGGATTATTTATGAATTATATGACAGCATGGGGAAAAATGATGTGTGTACTGAATGTAGTAAGTTTGTTGTTAAAATGCTAAAAGTTGTTGTGTGTTGGATTTGGATTAAACTCATCACTATAGTGATGGCTTAGCATTCTTTGGGGGAAGTTGTTAGAATGATGAGATTTATAACATTATTATATCTTGGGATTGTAGCTTCAAATTTAGGGTAAATGAAGGTGGCCTGTTCTGAGATTAGGCTTGATTTGATTGTTAGAAATCAAAGGAAGACTTAGATTGTTTTGCTGAGAAGAATGTGCAAGGTACACATGCTTTGAGACAAGGAGGGAGTGATTCTCCCAGCCCACTGCACTATTCTAGCAGCACAGCATACTGGGAGGCTCAAGCAAAGGTTGCTTAGCAGGCTCCACATTGAGTGCCATGGCCTCCACAAGTCTCTGGTGTCATCAGCAGGCGCAGGGCTGTATAACTTATGCAGATACTGATTTCAACGTAACTTACATCTCATTAGCAGGGCCAGGACTGAAATCTCTGGGCCCGTTAGAGTCTCCCCACCAGCCCTCCTGCCACTGCGCCTCCCCCCCGCTCCCCCCCACAACCCCTCCCCCGGCCAGGGATGTTTCATTCCAGTAGGGTTTACAATATCTCCCCGCTAGTGAGGAGCTGGCAGCCTGAATCTGCTGGACTGAAGAGGGTCAGGAGTGAGGGGATGCCCCCTTGGCATTACCAGCCTAGCTCTCTGGCATTGCCCAAGGGGGTAAGTGGCAATACCCAGGGGGCACCTTGGCACTGCCCACCAGGCATTGGGCAGTGCCAAGGGAGGATGGGGCCTAATGGGAGCAGGACCTCTTGGACGAGATCAGTGGAAGTGGGGGGTCCTGCTGCCACTCTGCGCTGGGATCAATGGCACAGGGAGGGAGGTCAGCGATCGTGGTGGAGGGGTGGTTTGGTATTGTCGGATAGGGGGCAGATCGGGACTGCAGGGGAGGGTTGGGTTAACCCGGACACATCTGGGAGGCCAGTGATTGGGCCATAAGGGGGGGTCAGTAGGGCAGTGAAGGGGTTGCTATGCTGCCAGCGATCTCTGCTATGAGAGATTGGTGCATGCACAGTGATGCTATGTTGCCAGCCTCTCCAGCAGGAATAGGTCCTGCCCCCAGATTTTTCACAAAATTCACAGTGGTGCACTCTGTACTGCACAGAGTGTGGGACTGAGTATTGAAAATCCAACTGAGAAAGGCAGCAGGATTTACTCCAGATTTTACACGACTTTGACACTTAGAATTTTTTTGGGAGAATCCCACCCAAAGACTTGGGTCTCTGGGTTTGCACTGAGCAGACTTTGAATTTCCAAAAGCTTCATAAAAGTGTATTAGATATTTGGCTGTAAAGCATTGTAAACTGTCCATTTACTTCCAAGATGAAAGGGAATTGGGATGAAAGACAGTTAATTAACACCACTACCCAGGTGCAGGGTTATGTTTCACATTGCCAAGGGTAAGAGGGCAGAGGAAGTGATCAGGTTTTATCATTTTCTTGCATTTATTACTTAATAGACTGACTATCTTTAACTCAAGAAACCATGATTAAATTGGCTTTTTAACATAAATAAAGGGATTGGGAAAAGTATCTGTAGGAAAGATTCTTTTTTGGTTAATCTTGTTGTGATCAACAGAAGGCGTTGACTAAAGAAAGGGAACCAGTCCTTTCCTCCTCATCCAGGGCATAACCATTTGGGAGGTATCCCAGCCAGAGATGTTAACAAATTGGGACGCTCGATTGTGGGCTCGTGCTGACATAGTTCCCTCCAAGGGAACTGAGGGATCTCATTATGAAGCAATTCAAAGAGTTAGTCATGGCAAAAATTAATTCCAGCCTCCTGAACTACCTGGAACCACTGCAGTTTGCCTATTGCCACAACAGGTCTACAGCAGATGCCACCTCCCTGGCCTTGCACTCAACCCTGGAACACCTAGATAACAACTACACCTATGTCAGACTCCTATTTATTGACTACAGCTCAACACTATTATTCCCCTGAAGCTCATCTCCAAACTCCGTGGCCTGGGCCTCGGCACCTCCCTCTGCGACTGGATCCTGAACTTCCTAACTCACAGGCCACAATCAGTAAGGATAGGCAACAACACCTCCTCCGTGTTCAGGATCTCAAACAGTGATGGGACAGAGTACTGGAATGAGATAGAGACTCTGGTAAACTGGTACAGCAACAATAATCTCCCCATCAATGTCAAAAAAACCAAGGAGATTGTCATCGACTTCAGGGACTGCAGAGGAGAGAATGCCCTCTCTATGTCAATGGGGACAAAGTAGAAAGGGTCGAGAGCTTCGAGTTTTTAGGTGTCCAGATTACCAACAACCTGTCCTGGTCCCCCCATGCAGACCCTATAGTTAAGAAAGCCCACCAACACCTCTATTTTCTCAGAAGACGAAGGAAATTTGGCTTGTCAGTTACGGCTCTCACAAACTTTTACAGATGCACCATAAAAAAACATTCTTTCCAGTTGTATCACAGCTTGGTATGGCTCCTGCTGTGCCCAAGACTGCAAGAAACTACAAAAAGTCATGAATATAGCCCAATCCATCACGCAAGTCTGCTTCCCATCCATTGACTCTGTCTACACTTCCTGCTGCCTCGACAAAACAGCCAACATAATTAAGGACCCAACGCACCCCAGGCATTCTCTCTTCCACCTTCTTCTGTCAGGAGAAAGATACAAAAGTCTGAGGTCAAGTACCAACTGACTCAAGAACAGCTTCTTCCGTGCTGCTGTCAGACTTTTGAATGGACTTACCTTACATTAAGTTGATCTTTCTCTACATCCTAGCTATGACTGTAACACTATATGCTGCACTGTCTCATTTTCTTCTCTATGAATGGTATGTTTCACTGTATGTTAATACATGTGACAATAATAAATCAAATCAAATCAAAAATCAAAGATCTCATCTGGGTTGACAAATTTTGGGGAACCTCACCTGGGGACTGATCAAAACACTGTGGACTGTTTACCCAAAGAAATCTATTTCCATGGAGGTACAATAGGTCACATGTATACGAGGGAAATGTCACTTTCTGTAGTGAAAGAATAAGTTGCTTCTGAAAACAAAATGGTGTTTGGCCAAGGTGTTAGTGCTTTTAGTCATTGCAGAACAAGTTTTAAACCATGCAATCTTGATGTGTCAATCTTTCAGTTACAATCTGCAAGATTGATTTTTTTGAAAATAACAGTGCTTCTCGAATATTTTAATAGTTTACTCAGCAGTAACATTTTCTACCTAACATCAGAAACAAATATAAACTTATTGCAGACGAGTTCATTTTTAAACATTATAACTAGGATCATTTGATTGTGTTTCCTTCCTTCTCTGATACATGGCAGCAGTTTGGTCACCTTCTGTTTCAGAAGCCAACCTGGCTGTTCCACTTTGAACCTCTTCAGACCTTCCATATGTCAGTTTGAAATCTGACCGTAAAAGTGTGCACGTATTACCATTGTGGATACCATCAATGCCTTCTTGCTCAAGAGAAAAATGTAGTCCTCAGCTATTGTGTCTAAAAATATTGTTTTTTTCTCCACAATAGAGGAACAAACAATCACCAATGCATTTTTAGTTTAGTGGTGGATTATTAGATACTGTAATACCATGCCAATTACTTAGTATTGTCTTTAATTTTTGCAAGTGATTGACATTCGCTCCATTTCAGAAAACACCTGGAAATTGGCAAAAAATTATGCTCAATATACATTATTTGCAATCAAGATGTGGAATTTCAATCTTCTTCACAACACCCAAAGTAGTGACTGAATTGATGCATTGTCAACAGAGGTCATTCATCTGGCAGCATTGACGGAAGTGAGTCACTGAATTAAGTAGAGATCTGCACTTCCCCAGGTTGGTTGGGGACACCAATTGTGAATCATTCAGAAATTCATCAAACTTTTCAAATGCAGGTCATGTGATATGCATATGGATTTTATTAAAATTTAATGATGCATATACTGGAAATATTTTGCTACCCGCACTTCTTATTTAAAAATGTATGCTTACTTATGTTTATTTATAGAAAAAGTCTCTTGTTTACAACAAAAATGGCACAATGCATGAAGTGACATTGCCCAATTTTAAAGGAGAAATTCATTATTTGTTTTGTCATTGGATGGTGGCAAATATTGTCGGGAGTAACAGCATATCTCTGTTTCTTATCAACAGTATTACTGAATGTTCCAGCTCAGTTTCACATCGGGTCATATTCAGTGTTTGCACTTTCACTGCTGGGAAATATTTAATGGGCGGAACTTTCAACTTTGGTTGGGGGTAAAACAGATGGATCTGAAGTTGAAAGCTCCAGCTACTCTGCTTAACACTTTTCATAGAATCAAAAAGGTGGGTATAAAGAAAACATTTTGCAGATTTTTTTTATATGAGATGTGGGCATTGCGGCTGGGCCAACATTTATTGCCCATCCCTGACAGCATTTAAGAATCAACCACATTGCTGTGAGTCTGGACTCACATGTAGGCCAGATCAGGTAAGGACATTAGTGAATCAGATAGGGTTATTTTTATGACGATCAACAATGGTTTCATGGTCACCATGGGACATTTAATTCTAGATTTTAGTGAATTCAGATTTCATGGTGAAATCCAAACTCTGGTCGCCAGAGCATTACCCTGGTCCTCTGTAATACCAGTCTCATGACAATACCACTACATCACCATCTCCCCTTAAAATGTGATAGAACAATGTTTCCTTCCTGTTATCGGACAACAAATTTTATGAAATTGGGCATACAGTATGGAAGTAGACTAAAGTTACACTCAGAGCCTCTCCACTAAAAATCACTAAGTAACAGACACAGATTAGCAGGCAAGAGCATGTTTTTAGAATGCAAATGAGGGCTAGCTCACAAGGGAAGCTGGACAGGATGGCACCTACAGGAACTAGATTAAAAAACACATTCCCACCCCATCAAAATCAGCACTTTTAAAACAGCCAAACAACCCATGGAGACACCTAAAATTAGCATAGCTAAGGAAACGTTCCTGGCCCCTCAAACCTCTTTTGAGATCAATGACACACCTATGGTTCAAACCTCAGAGATTCTAGACCATTAATAACCAATCAGACAAAACGATTAACACACACTTAAAACAATTTCCCCAACACTTGAAACATCGAGACAGGATGGCTAAGGTCGAATACTGTGAATAAAGTATTAGCATTTGAATTGCATACTACACTGAAGTTCAGGTATAACTATAGCTCGCTGCGAGGGATCGTTAGAGCGCTTTTGGGACAGTCCGATTGTATGTCCTGACTGCGCTTCTCTGTCAACGTAAAAGAAAATAAAGCTGTGCCGTTATTGAACTTCACCCTGAGTCCGTAGTGGTCATTTCGCCGACTCGCGCGAACACTTCCTATGCCTTAAACAGGGAAAGATCTCACCCCAAATAGTCCCTCCATTTATCAGTTTTACATTTCCATTTTCTGTACCATCCCTGACCTCCCTGAATGATACAGAATGTTATCAAATTAATAAATTAATAAATGAAACCTTCTGCACTCATGTTACGCACTAAGAGCTGGAAAGATGTTACTGTTTTTAAAAAATGCAACTTTGTATTTAAAATCATGTCTTTTTTTTCCAAATCATGCCAACCATAATCATGCCCAATTGATATTCTGATCAAATAGAGCAGCTGATATTCACTCTGTTCAGAGAAAGAATGCTTAAAGCATGTTTTATAATTATTAATGGATATGAACACAAAATTGACATAGCAAGAGGCATTCCAATGTATTGAGAATGAGCAGAGTAAATTTACAAGCATTGCTGAAACAAATAGCAATCAATCTACAATGCCCCTACAAAAACTGTTTATTTTCCCACTCTTAGAAGAATAATAAACCATTTTTATAAATTCTGAGGTGGAAAGCATGGAAGACCAGTGAATAGAAGGTCAACAACATTACAAAGATAGTTTCAGCTAAAAGGTTCTGCATTGTTGCGATGATTGGAGAGCGATGGGACAATATTCTTAATTTGTGACAGACATGATACAACCGCAAGGGAAAGCCACATGAAGGGTACAATGCGAGAACGGCACAGCTCAGAATTAATGTAGTACTTTATCTTGCAGTCATTCATTTTTCATTTCCCAAATGCTTAAAAATAATGAGGATTATAAACAACTCTTCATTGGTTGTAAATTTGCCTGGAAGAAAATAATAAAGGTGATTTTATTCAGCCTGAGAGGGGTAGTGATTGGAACAGTCAGTTAGTAACAAAAATGAGGGTCTTTAAATGTGGTGTCACGACTGTCCAAATTTCATCTCAGGGTGTTGGCTGGCAGATTCTTCACAGGGTTTTGAGTTCACCCACAACATTTCAATTATTTCTGTTCTTGGACAATATCCTTTATAATGCATAGAAGGGAGGACCAGCTGGGTCTCCAAGGGATGTCCCACAGAGTTGCAAGTGTAACACAGGCACTAACATGGATATCAAAAAAACAGTAAACCCAAACACATAGGGTGCAACCTTATCGGCTGTTCATGCCAGTCTTCTGTTGCAGCAAAGTCGGACAATTTGGCATCCAGCCAAATCTCTGTTTGCTACAGAGGGAATGGGAAAATCAGAAATGTTATGGCGTGAATGGCCGTAACAATCCGGCCTTAATTGTTTCTTCCACAGTGAAGAAAATATTCCTTACTCCCCTGTAAGCATTAATGAGAACGAACTACTGGGGTAAATCAGTATATTTAGTTCTCTAATTAAGCTAGTTTCAGCAAATAATGATGGTGACCCATAAATAAATAAAGTGAAATCAATGTAATGTGAAATATTTACAAATGCAATTTAATTTTGAAAGACAACTTTGCCAGCTTTATGTTCTGAAGTCTCACATTAGTGGTGATGCGATTGCGCAGGAAAGTTGTGGTCATGAGGCATATTCTCCCTCTTTGACCAGGATTGGCTTTTGTAGCTCATCCATGGATATAACATTGTCAGCAGGTTTCACTGATGAATAGTTTCCCCATCGCTCAATCAAATGTGTTTTGTATGCATGCCGCTGGCACTTTGAATTTGAATTATAACCACATGGGCAACAACAAAAAGAGAGAAAGAAAAAGCGGTGCATAATGTTAGCGATGACATGATATTTACAAAATCCTAGTCTTTGCAGCAGGTATGGAAGAACCTGGCAATGAGGTTACCTACCTACCTGCAATGGCTAATCCAGTGCTAGTTTCCGCTGAAGTGTAATTAATGGAACATCTGTTAACACAAGTCTTTAGTTGTTGCATCGGTACAAGGCTAAATAGAAGACATTGGAGCAAATCTATCGACCAAGGCAATATCTGTTGAAGTTCATGCCCTTGATGCATTAAAAACTCCTGGGCTTTCTTTGATGTTCCAGCTTGGTTGCTGCGACTATATTCTCAGTTAACCTTTATATTGTTAGTTGATCCCTTACTGTGAACATCACTTCATATTTATAATTCAGGTGCAAGCCTCCAGAAAATGTTTATTGTGCAATTCCCCTCCATTAGTATTAGGTGCTGTATGAACTGTTCTTTTGACGGACAATGTATTTTTTGAAGAATGCATTTTTGTGAGGTTTTATGGTAACTAGGGAAACCAATTTATATCATGGAAGTGATTTGTAGAGATAAGCCTGGATTTTCATAAGTGAGATGGGTAGGGGGTGTTGGGAAAATTCCCAGCTTACCACCTTGAGAGAAAGTGCCTGCAAAAGCACATTCTTCACTGCTGGAGGATGGGTGCGAGCTGGTGTCAGGCCAATTGATCGGTACAGAAGTGCAGACACAGTCATAGGGGTTGCCGATTGTGGAAGCAGGCTGCTTAAAAGGCTTTGGTGCTATGGGACTTTGTCACCACAGCTCATCAAAAGCTGGAAGAGAGAAAAAGTATTTTCTTGTTATTTCTGTGCATGGTGTTGCAGAGGGTTTAAATTACCTGGGCGGGGGTTTGTGAACCTGGAGGTAATATTAAAGAAGGATATCAAGGGATACAGAATAGTTGGATGACTAGCACTAGAGATAGCTGACACTCAACTAGGAAATAGTAAGTGATGTCAGAATAAAGGAGAAGGGAATAAAATCTAAACTGGGTTAGGGTGCACATATGTGAATGCCCTAAGTTTGGTAAATAAGATTGGTGAGTACAGATGCAGATTGACATGTACAAGTTCAATGATGTGACTACAACAGAGCCCCTATCAAAAGAAGGGCAGGAATGGATGTTAAATGTCCCTGGATATGAAATGTTCAGGGAAAATAGGAAAGAAAGAAAAGGGACTGGGTGATGCTATTGAAATAGGAGAGTACTGAAGTGCCGGAGAAAGAGGATGTCCCAGAGGGATCAAGGACAGAATCTATTTGGCAACAGATTCTCAATTCTCAAGAACAATAAAGGTGCTCGATTACATAACTCTGTGTAGTTTGTAGGCCACCAACTAGTGGCAAGGATGAAGAAGAACAAATTTGTAAATAAATTACAGAGAGGTACAAAATTTATAGAGTTCTTACGATACGGGAGTATAATTGTCCAAGTAATGGTTGGAATTTTCCCCAAAAATCAGTAAATTTTGGGCAGATAAAGAGATGGTGAGGCCATACATGGCAATAGTGGCTTTCTCCACTGTATAGTGTATCACTTTGATAAAGAAAGTTCAAGTCACTGGTTCCAAAATGAATCGCTGTTGGGGCAGCCTCTAATTCACCCATCCACCATCAGCCTAGACACTCAATCCAGGGGCCATTTCAATGGCCGTCCCAATGCTCAGTCAGCAAACCTGTTCATAACCAGGTGCTTCCTGGCAACCCCAGTGGAACCCCGGCACTCCCTGGCACTATCCTGGCATCAAGCAGGTACTACCCAGGCACTATCTGGGCAGCATCCACTCCTTTCAGAGTGTTGCACTCATTTTAGACCCCTGACAGGTTTGCTCACCAGGTGCATGCCTTTGGAAACCAGTTATGCTTCATCTGCCATCATCCCGCTGTGGATGGATTTTTTGACATGGGATGATGATTCTGTCATATTGGCATGATAATTGCACGTAAGTTTATTCCAATGATATTCCCACAATTCAAATGACAAGGGGAGTGGGGGTGGGAATTGGAGACAAGCATGTCATGCTTTCATGTGACATAAAATATGATTTTGCAGTTCCCATGATATTTTTCTCTCATGTTGCCAAATCTGCCAAATGCAGAAAATTGTGATGAAATAAAGAAGACATTTTGCTGCCTATGGATGTAATAACATTTATTTATTCAAGTGGTTGTATAGGTTCAATAGCTCCACTTGGGACCATGATATACTATGTTTAAATAATACAATCGAGATAAACTCAGCTGTCAAGGGGTAAAATTTGCAGGTTAGGAAGGCTGGTCGGTTAAGTTACATTTCAGATAGAGTGCCTGCAATTAGACAGAGTCAGCATGTTGGAGACTGACATTCAAGTGAGCATTTACTCTTATTGCTGCTGCATCGACTCCATTCATTTGAACACAGCAGGGGCCATTGACAAGTTATGTTGACAGATTCCACTTGGAGTAGGTAATCATTTTGACTAAAAGCTATCAAAGGCTTTTAATAGATGGACAATTACAAAACTTAGATACAGTCAGACAACAAAGAGCTGTGAGAAGGATGACATGCAGAAGAGCAGAGTTAACTTTAACAAAAGCACAAAAGCTCTGTAAACTGCAGAGAGAAGCATATGTGACATTTTTATTTCACTAGATGAAGGACAAGTTTTATCGATGAAAATTAACAATTTCAATCAAAGTTCCTGCTGTGTCTGTTTACTGGATGAGAAATAATCCAAGTTAATGATTCATATCATCTCAAGTATCTCACCAAATGTTCACTTTGTCCACGTTCATGAAAAAATGAAGAAATAAGTGAAAAAGAATATCCAGTTCAGATCGTTAGTGGATACTGTTTTCCTAGGTTATGCTAAAGCAAATATGGCTGGGATTCTGCAACTTCATCCGTTCTCTGGCAGTGGTGGCGGGGAGTGTGACATCAGAGAATTTCAGCCTATATATAATTTTTTTTTATCTCTTAGGGAATCAAGGGATATGGGGAACAGGCAGGAAAGTGCAGTTGAAGGCTAATTATCCATGATCACATGGAATGGCAAACCAGGCTATGTGGGCCCTATGGTCTATTCTTGCTCTTCATTCTTGTATTCTTATGCTATTAGTTATTGTTATAGGACAGTGTGAGTCAAAATTCATTATAGCAAGAGAGGCAGGCTGCTTAAGAGAGTTGTTGATGTTACTTAAACCCAGGAAGCAATGACAGAGCCAAACATGTAACAATGATCATCATTGAAACAGCACAGGAGGAGGCCATTTGGTCCATAATGCCTATGACTGTGCTAGCTTTTTGGTGGAGTTTTTAATCCCATCATAATCTTTCCCATAAGACTACAAATGTTTGATCCAACAAGTATTTATCCAATTCACTTCTGAATTTTACTCTTGGATTTTGCTTCTATTATTCTTCCAGATCACAACAATGCATTGAAAAATTGTTTCCTCATGTGACTTCTCATTCTATTTCTGATCATCTATAATTTGTGTTTTCTGATTACTGACCTTTTCTGCCACTAGAGATAGTTTCTATTTATTTAATCCATCACAACTCAAGATTTTGAACATCTTTATCAAATCTAGTCTTAACTTTCTCTACTCCAATGTCTCCACATCACTGAAGTTCCTCAGCTTTGATGCCATGCTAGCAAAGCTGTTATCTACCCGTTCTAATGCTGTTTTGTCTCAAGAATTGATCACTATTCTCCGTCTGAGGCCTAACTTGAATTTCTTGAAGGTAGAAAACGTAAGATAACTTTGTAGCTTTTGTGTTCAATGCTTCTATTAATGCAGCCAAGGATCCCATATACATATTTTTAACAACCTTCTGAAATTAACTGACCACCTTCAAAGATTCATGCACCTATATTCCCAAGTTCCTTGGTTCATGAACCTCCATTAAAATTGTGTAGTTCACATTGCTTTTCCTCTTTCTCCCTGCCAAAATGTATAATTCACAATTCTACCTGTGAAGTATCTCCCTAGTTGAACAGTTTCTCAATACCCTCATGTGGGTCTGTTGTTATTCTCCTTATTGTTCACTGCAGTTCTGAATGTCTGTTATCGTGTAAACTTTGAAATTATGCTTTGGATGCCCAAGTCCAGATCACTAATGTATATCAAAGAGAGCGGGGGTCTTCTTATCAACCCCTGGGTAATACCGCTGTATACTTCCCTCCATTCTGTAAAACAACTGTTCACAGCCATTCTCTGTTTTCTGTGTCTTAGCCAACATTTATCCATGCTGCCTCTGCCCCTTTATTCGCATGCACTTTCATTTTACTAGCCAAGCTAGTATGTAGTACATTATAAAATACCTTCTGAAAATCCACGTGCATAATAGTTACTGCAGAGATTGATTCTCAATTGAATTATTTAGTCTGCATTTATCATAGCCCACTTTTTTTGTTTCATTTCAATCGTTATGACCACATAGCAGCGCTGGCGGCAGTGTTATAAAATGATGTGGACCACACTGTCAGTCACTCTGGTGTGCCTTGCAGGGTGCTCCATGTTGGTTGGGTGGTGGTGTGGATGTGACACATGTGCCCCTGTGGTTTGATGAGAGCTCTGATAGTTACATCAGTCAGCTGTTCTTGTAGATTTGCTGCATGTTGCTGGAACACTGACTGTACAGGTCCATTGAATGCTTCTGCTAAGCTGAACGTGCATTCAGCTGCACATGGAAGGCCAAAGTCACAAACCCTCACCCCTGCCCCCACTCCACCCTATTTTCCACTAGTTCTGTATATAGGGACAGGGATCTGATTATTGCAAAATTGGTACAAGTACTGTGATTTGTTGATGAGCTGTTGAGGGGAGAAGATTTGTTCACTTTAGTCTGCTGGAGGCATGGGAGCCGTTGTTGCAATAAAGGAAGTGAATGACTCCTCATAGAATATCCCATCCATCTTGAGCTTTCTGAAAATACTTCCCATGCCTACCTCTGAGCCAGGAGCACTGCCTGAGGTGACTCAGGTTAGAAGCTGGCTATGGAACAGTGCCACCTCCTTCAACACAATCTGGAGTTTCATATCATGATGAGGACAGTGCTATCAGTCACTGCAAAAAGTTAAAGTGGTGTTAAACTTCCATGCAATTGGATATTTTCATGTGGGACAAAGACATATATACAATATTTCTCAGTACGTCAAACACTGATACACCTGGGTGGTGACCCATAATCTATACCCCTTTGCTTGAAGTCTGCAAAGGGATATAGATAGTCTAAGTGAGTGGGCGAGTGTCTGGCAGTTGGAGTACAATGTCGGTAAATGTGAGGTCATCCAGTTTGGTAGGATTAACAGCAAAATGGACTATTATTTAAATGGTAAAAAATTGCAGCATACTGCTGTGCAGAGGACTGGGTGCACTTGTGCAGGAATCTCAAGGAGTTGGTGATCTTATAGAAACATATAAGATTATGAAGGGAATAGATAAAGTAGAAGCAGGGAAGTTATTTCCACTGGTGGGTGAAACTATAACTAGAGAGCATAGCCTCAAAATAAGGGGAAGCAGATTTAGGACTGAGTTGAGGAGAAACTTCTTCACACAAAGGGTTATGAATCTGTGGAATTCCCTGCCTAGCGAAGCAGTTGAGGCTACCTCATTGAATGAGTTGAAGGCAAAGATAGATAAATTTTTGAACAGTAAAGGGTTATGAGATGCGAGCGGGTAAGTGGAACTGAGTCCACAAAAAAGGTCAGCCATGATCTTATAGACTATTCCTGCTCCTAGTTCTTATGTTTTTATGTTCTTACGTGATGAAAATCTTTTATGCAAAGGGGGATGATTATATTGAGTTGTCTCTGGGGAGGAAGAAGACAATGAGCAAGCACCTGGAATTTCCAGAATAACGGGAGTCCCAATGGTGCAGGGAGCTGTTGACTGCACAAAAGTGGCTCTGCAGATCTCAGTGCCATCAGGGAGAGGTACAGGAAATGCAAGGCCTACCATTTCATTTATGCAGGGTTGGAGTTGGAGTGTGACCACAAAATGTACATCATATAGGTGAATAGCTGTTCCCCTGGCAGCAGCTACAATATCTTCATTCTGAGGCTGTCTACCTCAGCCATTTTGTACATAATAAGATCCACATATAGCAGAGTGTTAATGACCAAATAAAAGTTGATTGGCATTGCTAGAGAAGTTGTTTGACAGAAATTGAGAATTGTCATGCAAACCCTAACTTTCTCCAGCGTGCTCAGTAGATATCTATCACCTCAATATCCTACCATTCCATATGTTTCAAGCGTGAGTCTCTCAGCAAAACACTAGTTTGACAAAACACCTAGAGGAACAGGAATTTAATGTTGGCAAGTGTGAGGTGGTCCACTTTGATAGGAAGAATGGTAGGAAGGACTATTACTTACGGGGCAAAAAACTGCAGCAGGCGACGGTGCAGAGGGACCTCGGGGTCCTTGTGCATGAGTCGCAAAAACCCAGCTTGCAGGTGCAGCAGGTGGTCAGGAAGGCGAATGGGATGCTGGCCTTCATAGCGAGGGGGATTGAATATAAAAGTAGGGAGGTCTTGCTGCAGCTGTATAGGGCATTGGTGAGGCCGCAGCTGGAGTACTGTGTGCAGTTTTGGGCGCCGCACCTGCGCAAAGATATTTTGGCCTTGGAGGGAGTGCAGAGGAGGTTTACTAGGCTGATACCGGAGTTGAGGGGGTTGAGCTATGAGGAGAGGCTGAATAAACTAGGCTTGTACTCGTTGGAGTTTAGAAGAATGAGGGGAGATCTCATTGAGACGTATAAGATGATGAATGGGATGGATAGGATAGAGGTGGAGAGACTCTTCCCGCTCAAAAAAGACAGTAGGACTAGGGGGCACAGCCTCAAGATAAAGGGGGGGCGTTTTAGAACGGAGTTGAGGAGGAACTTCTTCACTCAAAGGGTGGTGAATCTCTGGAATTCTCTACCCGTTGAAGTGGTGGAGGCTGCCTCGCTAAATATTTTCAAGAAGCGGGTTGATGGGTTTTTGATAAGAGAGGGGATTAAGGGTTATGGGGAGAGGGCCGGAAAGTGGAACTGAGCCACGACAGATCAGCCATGATCTTATTGAATGGCGGGGCAGGCTCGAAGGGCCAGATGGCCTACTCCTGCTCCTATTTCTTATGTTCTTATGTTAAATAGCAGCTTCCAGGTTTCCAAGTTTCATTGCACCTGCACAGACACTGGAAGTTACTGTCCAATTTTCACTTTAATAATGGTAAGCACTGATAGCCTTATCATTGATTCTATGTCAAAATCTGGACCATCATCTACTTCATTTCTTTTCCCCCTCCCAATACTTTAATTCCCACAGAATACACAGAGAACAAAGGAAACTCAACAGGGAAGCCAATTATAAAACTAACAGACAAAGCAGCTTTTCACTGTAAATCCCACCTCAAGTTTCTGAAATCTCTTCTGCTTTATAAATCTTCCTGTCAGCAACCATCGTGCACATGCATACTCCTATACCTGGAGGCAGATTTTCTATCTTAATGTGTACTTATGTCTCAAAATCTGGGCAGCAATTTTACAGGTGCAAGCCTTAAAGGCTTTTAATGGAATAGCTCTCTATTCAAGGCAGGCAACTTACAACCATGGTAATGCACTTGTTTCCCTTTCAGCAGCTATGTGAGATCAATTGTTGAGAACAAAACATTGCAGAGTTGTGATTATAACCAGTTGGTGCTTTTAACAAACACTGACAGGTAAATCACAGATTCTAAACTTCCAATGTGGAACTGTGATTAAAAAGACCAGGGGAACATACCCTATCCTGACTTATATCACCATTTCTTCACTATTGCTGTGTCACAAACATGGAACTCCTTCCTAACATCTCTGTGGGTGAAATTAAACCACGCGGACTACATCAATTCAAACTGGCAACTCACTGCCATCTACGCAAAGGAAACTAGATATGGACAATGAATGCTGGCATTGCCAGCAATGATTACAAACCATGAAATAAACATACTGGCCGGAATCTTATCACCCTTTCTGCCATGGAATCATGACAGGCGAGGGGCAGACCATGCAAAATTCCATTGCTATCAGGTGGTATTTTCCGGTTTTGGGGCCAGCACAGCCAGAAAATCCCACCCACCATATAGCATGACATCAGTTTAAAACCAAATATAAGCATAGATTCTTGGACTCGTCAGGCCGCTTAGTGCCTCTGGTTGTTATTATCGGGAAAAGTGGCATCTTGAAGTTGCAGTTGGCACTCGAACTAGGCCATCGGTTCTGTGGGGAGATCGTCAGCATTAACTCGATGTCTGAAAGGACTCTGGTTGTTGTTCCCTCCTATGGTCTGTGTAAACTGTAGTAGTGGCTCTGGGTTCAAATTGGATGTCAATTTATTAATTATCTTCATATCTTTTGCACAATTGACCACTTTCAGATTGTGCAGTGTTTAAACTGTTGGGTTTATGTTGTGCATCATTTAGTCTGTGATTTTTTTTCATAAATGACCGATGCCATCTCAGCTGAGTCGACCTCAAACCAATCCTGTTGCAAGTTCCACATTTATTAAAAGATGTTTCTGCTGCTTCGTCAATGATTGAGCTCAATGACTTCCAAGCTTCATCAATATCAGCATTGGCACTTCCCAGTAAACCTTCAGTAGATAGCAATGATTCCAGTGACAGCGGCACTTGGCATCATTATATGTGCAAGGATTGTTGAAGCATTTTAGATGGTCATATTTCAAACTGTAAATTTTTTTGGGATTCATCGTCATTCTGCTGCTGATGAGAGAATGGTCGGTATCACAATCTACCCTATAGTAGGCATGGGCATAGAGAATGCTGGGCAGATCATGTCCTCTTGTGATGAGCAAATTCAATCGGTGCCAATGACAGACTTTAAAGTGACACCATGATACTTTGTGACAATATTTGCACTGTAAGAAGTTGTTGGTGATGCAGTGTTCATTCAGGGCACTAAGGTAAAGAAAACAATACCGGTTATTGTTGACCTTGCCCACGCTATGATGAACAAGGCACTTTGGGTATAAAATACTCTGCTCTAACAAATGTAGTGAAGTCACCCAGAGTAAATAGCCTCTTGCCTTTTGGAATAAGCCTCAGAATGTCACCTAGGGCATCATAGAAATGCTCCTAGTTTGAGATGCCGGCATGCAGACTTGCTACGTAGACACATTGCCCTTCCATCAGATGACAGTTATAGAGAGATGAAGCACTACTGGAATTTCCACTGACTGTCAGCGGTTTACTCATTGCAAAATGTATACCATTCTTATGTTGGTTTTCAGCACCCTTGCATGCCAATAGAAGTTGTAATTAGCCTCACGAATAGTGTCTGTGTTGACGAACTGTGTTTTCCTTTAGAATGGTAATGTTGACAACAATCTTGTGCATTTCATTCAGTCAGGGCCATGTATGGTACATTTGCTGTGCCATATGGAGTGTTGTTCATTAAAGAGCATGCGGTCCTCACATTCCAACTTTCAAGTCAAAAACTTCACCACGGGTCACAACATCCAGGCCACTGTATTTGTTAATTATCAACAACAGGTATGTGGATAAAAAGCTGGGATAAAGAGTTGCACATGAGTGGTTACCATTAGCAAAATATGTGTTTGAAGATATTCTTTTAACTAAAATCAGGATTATCATACTATCATAGAATGCCTGTAGTGCAGAAAGAGGCTATCTGGCCTGTTGAGTCTTCAGTAACACTCCAGCAGTGCATCTTACCCAGGCCCATCGTCCCCTCTCACCCCCCCACCGCACCCTATCTCGGTAACCCAATATTTTTTGCCAGCTAATCCCCCTAACCTATATATCTTGGGACACTAATGTTCAATTTAGCATGGCCAATCCACCTAACAACTTTGGACAGTGGGAGAAATTCGGAGCACCCGGAGGAAACCCACGCAGACACAGGCAAAATGTGCAAGGTACACACAGACAATCACCCAAGGCTGTAATTAAACCCAGGTTCCTGGTGCTGTGTGGCAGCAGTGTTAACCACTGTACCACTGTGCTGCTCATTCACTAAAGTGGGACAGGAGAGTCCCAGCTGCGGGTGAGCTCGGAGAATTCCAACCTACATTGTTTCTTTCGCTTTCAACAGCAATTTCACTTGCTGCTGAATCTCCACAAGGGATCTCTGATTTCTCATTGCAATTTCAGCTGAAGAACAGCAGATAGCATAGAGCCTGCTGTTAATCTGGTGTTTGTGCTGATCTTTCGCCAATGTCACAGGAGGAACCCATACACAAATTTCACCTGATTATACCTTGGTAATAAACAATGTTGTAAAGTGAAATGTGGATAAATGTACCTTGACTAAATTGGACCAGTTTACAGTAACCCTTTTTAACTCAATGCGTTACACAGTGGGATAAACAAAGGAGAAAAGAGTCAGATGAAGGTCCAACACAACTAAATTTATCAAGGAAAAACAATATTCAGTCTTTTCATAGGATGCTTCAGAAAACAATCTTAAATTTCTAAGTAAACAGTCTCAAATCTACACTAGCTTTCTACTTCTAACAGGCGTTTCTGAGGATTTGCTGCATCCTATTCACACTCTGTCATTACATTTAAACTGTTTGTCTGAAAAGATTGCCAATACCCATTCAATGAGGCTGGGACAGGCTGTTCCTCAATCTTTGAGGGTTGGCTGATGTTTAAAGGCCTGTCATCATCAATTTGGGCTTCCCCTCATGTAGGGCTGGTCTAGTCTTTAGTCTGTTTCACCAGGGTTGTCTTCTGGGTCTGGTCAGTCTGATGATGGTCGCCATGAGGTACAAGAGCTGGAAATACTATGCTGCTCGACTGCCAGGTGAAGGTGCTCTCCAGAGATGCCATTGCAGGAAGTGCAAAAGGCAGAGAGAGAGAGCTAAGGTTCCAGGTTACTCTCTTCATGGCCCTTCTCGAATATTCTGGGGTCTGCGTCCAATCCTTATCACATTATACCTCTGGCCTGCTGCTGAGTTGGATGCCACCAAGTCTGCACAGCATTCTTATAACAAAACAGGCTCACTGGGCGGTGTAAAGAACAGTTCATCCTGAAAAAAAAATGTGGTCATTAGTATCTAGCCAGGTAGTTCCAGGTCTGTCCAGTTTCAATGGGAAGTTGATTGTCCAGTTCCTGGCTGCAAAAATACTGTCTGATCCAGATCTGCAACTCGTAAAGTACAGAGACCGGTTAGGTTTGAACCTATAAATTTTAGCTGGGCTTTCCTGGCACACAGAGGTCATTCAGTGGGGTAAGGATCAATTTAATTGTAATTTTCTGACCAGTCTCACAGTGAGAAGTCTCAGTTTAAAGTCTAACAGGTTTATTTGGAATCATGAGCTTTCAAAGTGCTTTGAGAGTTTCATCAGGTTCAACATGAAGGAGCAGTGCTCCGAAAGCTCGTGATTCCAATAAACCTATTGGACTTTAACCTGGTGTTGTGAAACTTCTTACTGTGCCCACCCCAATCCAACAACAGTATCTCCACCTCAGTCTTACAGTGGCTAAATGCTGCAATCTGTATTTGAAGATGAATTAGTTTTGATGTTAGTGACAGTGTATTAAATAAACAGAAGTTGCAAACTGATACCTTTTAGCTGGGTTCTCATCTCTCTCTCTCCCACTGTCCATAAACTTCTAATGAACAAAACAGGCATTGGTGTTTCAGGTTTGCCAGCCTCTTTCCAGCATCGTCCATTTCTACTAGAAACTAATAAGCCAGTTAGATAACCATAAATGTTCATCTGACATTCACCTCTTTCTTTTTAAATGAACAATGTGTATTCTGATTGACTGGACTAAATATTGTTATCATAATAGTGTTTCGGTGCCAGATACCTGATGAGAAATCCCATCTCAACCATTTAGGAAATCCCTGGTTGCATTTTTCATTCCTTAAACAATTAACTGCCTAGCATTGAAACAGTGTAAAACATGGAGATTTATACCAGTGCTTTGGAACTTCTGCTGATCTTTCATCAATGCCACAGGGGCACATTGAGGAACCCCTGCAGAATTCCACCCAATTATAGCTTGCTTATATTTGCCCACCCCCAATTGTTGCCAGCCAATCAAAGGGCCGGCAGCACTTCAGACTCAGCAACCGCACCAAGAATATTGGTCACTGGTGGGACTGCAGCTGTCAAAAAAACAGACATTCCCTACAAGCTAAATGGGGTCTGGTGTCATTGTAGCCAATTAGGTAGGCCTGGTATGGCTGGAGAATGGGCATTGGTGAGAATAATGGGTTGCTGCGAGGAGGGCCCTGCTGTGAACTTTGGAGTGCCCAATCAGGAAGGGCCCCCTCACCCTCCAGCCCAGAAGAGGCCAGCAAATTTTACTGAGTGATCTCTTCTCTTCAAGAAGGGGTGGCTAAGTGGCCCTTAGTGGTCATTCAATAGCCTCAAGTCTCCACATTTCCTGCCACTGATAAACCTCCACTGACATTACCTGCTTTTTCCCTGCCCAGCAGCCTATTTCCGGACAATTGGTAAAGTTCAACCCACTGTATGTGGTACCTTGGTGCAACACTAGTTGCAACTGTTCAATGCATTTTTGCTGTTATTTTTAATAATGGGGTGGCGTGATTTGCCGTGATCTGCTGAAAACATCACATTAGATCTGGATAGTCAGAGGCTTTTTCCTAGGGTAGGAGTATCAATTACAAGGTGACACAGGTTCAAGATGAGAGGGGGAAATTTAATGGAAATGTACGGGGGAAGTTTTTCACGCAGAGAATGTGGGTGCCTTGAATGTGCTGTCAGAGGAGGTGGAACTTTAGCAACATTTAAGAGGCATCTGGATGGGTACATGAATAGGGAGGGAATAGAGGGATACGGCTCGAGTAAAGGCAGAGTTTTTTTTTATTAGTTTAGCTAAGACATCAGGATTGGAGGGCTGAAGGGCCTGTTCCTGTGCTGTACTTTTCTTTGTTCTATAGGGAAGATAACGGGATAGATTCTTGATTTCATCACCTGAGTGGAGCAGCTGCCATCTCAGAATGCACTCAACTTTCATTCCCCTGATTACTGTCCAGACTTTAAAGATGAAAGTGTGCCATTTGGTATGTGTCCCAGTTATGCCTCCTGTAAGAATATAGGCTTATGAGGGTGTTTAGAGGCATTATACACTGCAAGGTTTAAATGAACCTTTAGCATTTTGCTAACACTGCTCTTCTGCAAAACAGATTGATTTTGGACTGTTGGATTTTTGGCTGATGCAGGATAACACACCAGCGTCCCTGTTATTGCAAAGACAAAGAGGGCGATTCTCCCCCAAAATATTCTAGATGTCAAATTCATGTAAAAACTGGAGTAAATACTGCTGTTTTTTTACAGCAGGATTTTCAAAATGAATCTCCCACACTCTGTGCACTGCAGAGTACAATCCGCAATTTTGTGGATCAGTTGAAAATCAGAGGGCGGGGCCTATTCCCACTGGAAAGACTGGCAGCATAACGCTGAGCGGGCCACTGCGCATGCACCAGTCTTTCAGTGCTGTGGTTAGCACATGTGCAGCAGCACGGCACTACCAGCTTCCCGATCGCTGGCCAGCGATTGAGCTGGCCAGCCTTACCACTCCTGCATCATCAGCCATGCGACCCTCTCACTGCCCAACTGCTGACCCCTTGATGTGTCCGAGCCGGCCTGGCCGACAGCTCCCCCTCCCCTGCCTCCAGCCAGCCTCAAGCTCCCCCCTGCACCCCACTACTCCAATCTCCTGATCCCCCTCACCTGCAGCCCTAATCCCTCCAGCAGGCTGACCCTTCCCCCAATCTGAATGTCCAGCTCTGATCACTGGCCTCCCTCCCACTGCCACTCAATTTGAATGCAGGGTAAGCTGAATCCCTGCCCCCACAACTGCCCCCAGAGGCCCTGCCCCATTAGGTTCCAGCCCCTTGGCATTGCCCAATGCCTGGTGGGCAGGGCCAAGGTGTCCTCTTGTTATTGGCACTTTGCCCATTGGGCAGCACCAGGGGGTCCAGGCTGGCACTGCCAGGCTTGCAATACCCATTAGGCATCCCTCTGGTGCCTGACTTTTGGGGGGCCTCAATTGCCTCCCCTTCATTCAAATGGGGTAATGAAGATTTTTGCAATTTATGTAACTTTGTGCTGGAAACCTGGCTGTCAGAGACTTGTCAAGACCATGGCGCCCAGTGGGGCAACCATGAAACAGCCTCCGCTAGAATCTCCCTGCCCGCTGCACATTGGGATGGGAAAATTACACCCAAAATGTTATTGCTAGACGGAGGGAGGAACGGTATGACATTCAAAGCTTCAGCATCCAATCACTTACAGCTCTTTATTAATTGTGGAACTTCACTGGGAGTGTCTGTAATGTTTGAGTTTTAGGTTTTTCCATACATTCTATTTTAATATTAAATTTGTGAATTATGTTTGACATTGAAAGTCTTCTATTTATCAGCCTGCTTGTCTGTGAACCTAACTGGCAGATATCAGTGAAACTTAGGCATAAGTAGGGTAAGGGAGCATTGATTCGTTTCTGGTGAACACACAAAGGTGGATCTGATTCTGGAATAATTTGAAAATAATTGCTAACATTGGGAGATAGTAAAACCGACTTTTTTCAGTATCTTGAGGGTTATTTTGTTTAGAATGCTGTCAATTGTTTTAGAATTGTGTGAATTTTCTAAAGCGCTGTGATGTAACTTGTCACGACAGCCAAATGTGGAGAATTTAGAAGAATTTCACAGTAACTTCATTGCAGTGTTAATGTAAGTCTTAGTTATGATGAATAAAAAAAGTATCGTATTTACTTTATGTGAGCAATGCTTTCAGAACAATTTCTTCTGATATTCATTCATGGCATTTGGGCATCTACTGGCTAGGCCAGCTTTTATTGCCCCTCCCTAATTGCCCTTGAGAAAATGGTGGTGAGCTGCCTTCTTGGACTGCTGCAGTCCATGTGGCATTGACAACCCACAGCGCTGTCATGGGGGGTGTTCCAAGATTTTGACCCACTATGTTGGTGTGGAGTGGTGATACATTTGGAGTGGTGATACATTTCCAAGTCAGGATGGTGAGTGGCTTGGAGGGCAACTTTCAGTCAATAGTATTCCCATGTGCAAAGATGAATATACAGCAGCTAGGGGATAGGGACATGGTCAAGCAGTGGCCTGGCAATGCATCAGGCACTGCCCTCTGGCACAGGTTGGCACTGCCAAGTTGGCACCAATGTCCATGCCAGCTTGGCAATGCCAATGTGAGCTGAAGGGCAGTGCCAGGAGTGCTCCCCAGTGGGATCCTCATAGTAGCCTTAAGGGCGTATTCACTTATATGTGGTCGTGACCGGGAACTGACGTGGGAGCTGGGGATGCCAGTGATGGCTGTGTGGGTGGGGGAATTGAGGGAGCGGGGTGTGGTTGGGAAGCATTTCTGGGAAGGGGGTGGCACTTACTGTTAGGAGGTGGGAGCATGAGAGAGATGCCAGCTCTGCGTGTGTGTGTGTGTGTGTGTGTGTGTGTGTGTGTGTGTGTGTGTGTGTGTGTGTGTGTGTGTGTGTGTGTGTGTGTGTATGCGCGCGCGCGCATGCGTGTGTATATTGGGTGGGGAGTGAGAGGTGCCAGCTCCAATCTGGGGAGGATGGGGAGGTGAATGCCAGATTCTATTGGGTGGGGGTGATGGGTGTTGAGACCTCCATGATGGGTTCAAAGGGGGAGGTTTATTTATGTTTTGATTGGGGTACTTTTAAACATGTTGGCAGTTTTATACCCAACTCGCCTGCATAGCGGTGTGAAACACACCCAGCTGATTTTTTTTGACGGAGTGTTGTAAAACCTGGAGAGAAACATGTCAACTTACTCACCAGATCCAACATTCTGTCAAATTCTGGTAAGTACGCACCCTGTCCCCCCACCACCATGTACAGTGGTACAGAGAAAAAGCAGGAGACTGCAAAGAAGTCATGATGCCATCTGGAGAGCTGGTGCAGACAAAGTGGGTCAAATGGCCTCCTAATGCACCATAACAATTCTGTGATTCTATAACACTTAGATTTTTCTTTCCATTAGGATCAGGGAAAGGAACTGTTGAACTTGGCTTTATTTACAGAGAGAAATTTTTGCTTCCAAGGTCCACAAGCCATTTCATTAACTGTAAAAACAGAACACAAAAGAGAACATGCATACAAGGCTAAAACCAGATAGAACATGAGAACATAAGAAATAAGAGCAGGAGTAGTCCATCTAGCCCCTCGAGCCTGCCCCGCCATTCAATGAGATCATGGCTGACCTGATAGTGGTTCAGTTCCACTTACCTGCCTGCTCCCCATAATCCTTACTTCCCTTATTGATCAGAAATCTATCTACCTCTGACATAAACACATTTAACGAGATAGTCTCCACTGCTTCAATGGGCAAAGAATTCCAGAGATTCACCACCCTTTGAGTGAAGAAGTTCCTCCTCAACTCCGTTCTAAACTGCCCCCTCTTTATCTTGAGGCTGTGCCCTCTAGTTCTGTTAAGGGGACCAAAATTGCACACAGTACTCTAGTTGTGGCCTCACCAGTGCCCTGTACAGTTGCAGCAAGACCTCCCTGCTTTTATACTCCATCTCCCTCGCGATAAAGGCCAACATTCCATTCGCCTTCTTAATCACCTGCTGCACCTGCAGACTGAGTTTTTGTGATTCATGAGCAAGGACTCCAAGGTCCCTCTGCACAGTAGTATGTTGTAATTTCTCACCATTTAAATAATAGTCCATTTTACTATCATTCCTTCTAAAGTGGATAACCTCACACTTGCCAAAGTTATACTCTGTCTGCCAAATCCTCACCCACTCACTTAGTCTATCCAAATCTTTCTGCAGACTTTCCACGTCCTCCATGCAATTCACTTTCCCACTCATCTTTGTGTCATCAGCAAACTTTGTTACCCTATGCTTGGTCCCCTCCTCCAGATCATCTATGTATATGGTAAACAGTTGGGGCCCCAGTACCGACCCCTGCAGTACTCCACTAGTCACCAACTGCCAACCGGAAAAGCACCCATTTATTCCAACTCTCTGCTTCCTGTTAGATAGCCAATCCTCAATCCACACTAACAATCTACTCCCAACTCTGTGTACCTTCATCTTTTGCAGCAACTTTTTGTGAGGCACCTTGGCTGGTGTGTGTTTGTCTGTTTATGTTAGGAGGGTAGCGAGTGGGGAGAAGGATTGATGGGGGGATATGGGGTGGTACAGCAAACCTTATGCCTGGACTCAGATTTATATGAGTGGATTGATTCTTCTATAATTATGTTTGATGTGGTATCACTTAATCTCAGTGCAGAAAAGCCAAGGAGGGTATGAGGCAGTTATACAAGAGTATGTGCATATTCTTACACACCAGATGACACCTTGTTGTTTCAAAACTTTCCCTCTCCAAGGCTACAGCAATCTTGCTTTAAACTTAGAATTAGTGCCAGCTGTGTTTAGAAAAACACCCCACTTCTCTCCGCTAGGATAGTCACATCCAAGATTGATGTTCACTGAGACACTGACTGTCATACATGCCATTACATTTACAATGCCTTTCTGGCATCCGTCATTGCAAGATTTTGTGAAACCTGCCAAAAGTATGGAATTATGTTTTCCAGCTTGGAAATGTCAGTTTGAGCTGAAACTGGAACAAGAGAAATCTTTAGCGAGATAGACCAGCATATTTTTCCCGCCATCCTCTGATTTAATTATTTTCCAGTAAAAGGCATTAATGATTATTGCCAAAACAGGATTATGATTCACTTTTAGTAACTCAATTGTATTTTGCATCGAACATAAAGTAAAAACTGTAGGGGAACTAAAAGAGGGTCAAAGAAGGTTAATCGGAAATCAACTAGATTAACTGTAGTAACTAAACAGATCTTATTGATGATGCTTTTTGAAATGAGATTCTGCACAACAAAAGACAAAACAGTAAAACCTTAAAGTCCAGACATTAAACACAAATACATTAAATTTGCATTTTTTTCTTTGTTTGATAGATAAAAGTTCCATCTAACAAAAATTTTAGTTTTATTCAGTGAATATTCACTCATTTAAATTGCAGGACAAAAATAACTCAAGTAGCTTGTATAACAGACAAGCAACCCCCTTTTTATATGATAGAAGCAGTTTAATGCTTCCAGGCATGATGGCAGTCCTAGGCCTAGAATATTTTTTGCTGTCATGACTATGCATTGAATATGATAAGTGGAACATAAGGATCCATTTGGCACTGGAGGTATGCCATCTGCCATTTTGTACAGTATGTGTACAGTACTGCACTCCGTATTTAAGGAAGCATGTAAATGAATTGGAAACAGATCATAGAAGATTCACTGAATTAATACTTCAAATGGACAGCCTGTCTTATGCAGAAATGTTAGACAGGCTAGGCTTGTATCAAGTGGAGTTTAGAAGAGTAAGAAACAACTTGATTGAAACGTGTAAGATCCTGAGGGAACCATGACAAGCTGGATGTAGAAAGGATGCCTCCTTTTGTGCGACAATCTAGAAGTAGGGGTCACAGCTTAAAATTAAGGGTCACCTATTTAAGTCAGAGATGAGGAGATTCTTTTCTCTCGGAGGCTCATGAGCCTTTTGAACTCTCTTCCTCAAAAGGTGGTGGAAGCAGAGTCTTTGAATATTTTTAAGATTGAGATAAACAGATTTTTGATAAGTGAAACGTGTTTGCAGGTAGGATTGTGGAATTGAGATGACTCTCAGATCAGCTATGATCCTATTAAATGGCAACGCTGAGAGGACGAGTGGCCTACACTTGTATGTTTGTATGTTCATAGGACTGCTCTGTAGGCATCCAAAAAGTGTGTACAATCCTGATGGAAATATTTACTCATGTTCTGTAGGATAGCTGTGTGATATTGGTCAGCCTCAGCACTTGAATCATCCGCACAGCAACTGGTAATGCTTACAGGGAAGACCCTAACTAACAGTACTTAAGGGACTCAATGTTGCATGTAAGTCATTTGTTGGCTTGTTCATTGAGGCATTGATGTTTTCTGTCTGTTTTCAGACCAATATAATGTAATTCCGACTTGTAGGCGATGGTGCAGAGGGACCTCGGGGTCCTTGTGCATGAGTCGCAAAAACCCAGCTTGCAGGTGCAGCAGGTGGTCAGGAAGGCGAATGGGATGCTGGCCTTCATAGCGAGGGGGATTGAATATAAAAGTAGGGAGGTCTTGCTGCGGCTGTATAGGGCATTGGTGAGGCCACAGCTGGAGTACTGTGTGCAGTTTTGGGCGCCGTACTTACGCAAGGATATTTTGGCCTTGGAGGGAGTGCAGAGGAGGTTTACTAGGCTGATGCTGGAGTTGAGGGGGTTGAGCTATGAGGAGAGGCTGAATAAACTAGGCTTGTACTTGTTAGAGTTTAGAAGAATGAGGGGAGATCTCATTGAGACGTATAAGATGATGAATGGGATGGATAGGATAGAGGTGGAGAGACTCTTCCTGCTCAGAAAGGATAGTAGGACTAGGGGGCACAGCCTCAAGATAAAGGGGGGGCGGTTTAGAATGGAGTTGAGGAGGAACTTCTTCACTCAAAGGGTGGTGAATCTCTGGAATTCTCTGCCTGTTGAAGTGGTGGAGGCTACCTCGCTAAATATTTTTAAGACGCGGGTTGATGGGTTTTTGATAAGAGAGGGGATTGAGGGTTATGGGGAGAGGGCGGGAATGTGGAACTGAGCCACAACAGATCAGCCATGATCTTATTGAATGGTGGGGCAGGCTCGAAGGGCTGGATGGCCTACTCCTACTCCTGTTTCTTATGTTCTTATGTTTTTGCTGGTGCTCCACTGCTTTTTCTGGCTTCAAAACAGTTTCACTCATTCCATAGGTGATCTGGTAGGGCAGCCCTTGGGGTAGCAGATGAATGGGAGCAGCAAAGAAGACAGAAGAGACTGAAAAATCTCCTGGGAGAGGAGGGCAGGAAGAGGAGGACACTTGATAAGAGGTCATACACATGACGAGTCTTCATGGAATGTTTTTTAATTCTTCGTGAACTTCACTGACAGGCAATGCCTTGGGCAATTCTATTTCACAAAAACGTTATCACTGAGTTACGTCACCTGTTGCAGCCACAGTTTGAGACTTTATCTAGATGATGAACAGCATTACCTGTGGCTTTTGAGATTACTGTGGCCTTTAACAATATGCAACAGGCTCCTCCATGGCTGGTTAGTTCAGTTGGTTACAGCATGATACTAGTAACACCAAGGTCATGGGTTTGATTCCCATACTGGGTAGATGCAATTACCTGTGCTTCTTCAATCCTGGCTATTGGTGTGCTTAGCACCAATCTGTGGCTATAGCAGATGGCATCAGCAAAATGTTGCCAAATTGCTTTGCGTTGATATAGTAAGGAAGTCACTTGTGGATAGTGCAAAGCATTAGCTTTGGACTTCACCTGCACTGCAGTGTTCTCCAAGGTACAAAATACTGTAGGCACAACCCATATTCATTTTCTTGCTCTGCCTCACCATCTTAACATCCTTCTGAATAGAATATAATTCCACTCGCTCAACTTCCAGCTTCTTTAACACCACAGGGAATACGTAAATTAGATCTGTACCCAGTTTCCTGGCAACGTTCATGATTAATTTATCCTGCATGATTCCTCAGCACCATTTACCAAGATTATCAGCTGGCTGTGTAGTGTCAACGATTATCACCTTCAGTCTTGGCTCATGACTTTTGTCTGAATCCCTGGGCACAATTGCAAAGCTTGCATGTTGCACCCTCCACATAGCTGTGCCACTGGGAGACATCAGCTCTTGCTTGGACCTTGGTGGTAGGAAGCTCAGAAGGAGAAGGTGAACCAGGAGCAGAAGGGATAAATGTTGCACAAAGGGAATGAAGAACTGGAGCAGCATAATCAGCAGTAGCCTGAGCTCTCAAAGAGCAGCTCATCAAAGAACGTTTCATAAGAACCATCTCTAGTATTCCCAATAATACAACAGTTCCACGATCCTTATCTGCACCTTCCTTAATGCCATCATCCAAATGATTTCCTTCAGTCCAGCTTTACACGGCTTGCATTCCCTTCATTTGAAATATAAATATCAAATCCAGAACAAAAACAAATTGATCAGACAACTGAATTCTGTCTGTGTCATCAGCAAACTAAATTTGAGGGCAGGTCTTCAAATGATGAATCATGGGGCACAAATATGCAGGAGCTAAGGCGAGGAATAAATCAACATTAGTGCCAGCTTACCTGCAGAGAAGTGAGCTCTGAGTTCTGAGCTGAGAGACAGGAACTATGGCCCCCCATTAAATCCAGCCCATAAAATCATAGAATGGCTATGGCATTAAAGGAGGTCATTCTGTCCATTGTGTCTGTGCTAGTTAAAGAGGAGACCAACGGAAGGATCTTAGCTCCTAGAATATGGCTGCGTTGCTGATTAATGTTCAATGACCTCATCAGAGTTCCCAAGGAATAATATTGCCATTTTATTTTCTAATGAAGACTCCAGACTCTCCTGCCTTATAACCAAATTGTAGCAACGGCGTGGAGGGACCAGGATAGGTTGTTGGTGACCTGGACACCTAGAAACCTGAAACTCTCGACAATTTCTACTTCCTCCCCGTTGATGTAGACGGGGGCATGTCCTCCACTACGCTTCCTGGACACTGGCATCGGCAGCATGGTGGCACAGTGGTTAACACTGCTGCCTCACAGTGCCAGGGACCAGGGTTCAATTCCTGGCTTGGGTTACTGTTTGTGCAGGATCTGCACATTCTCCCCGTGTCTGCATGTGTTTCCTCCGGGTGCTCCAGTTTCCTCCCACAGTCTGAAAGATGTGCTGGTTAGGTGCATTGGCCATGTTAAATTCTCCCTCAGTGTACCCAAACAGGCACTGGAATGTGGTGACTAGGGGATTTTCACAGTAACTTCATTGCAAGCCTGCTTGTGACACCAGTAAATAAAACTTAAATTTAAACTGATGTGCCACTTCTTCTCCCCCTACTCACACACCAACAATACCAGCACTTAACACTTGCAAAATCCACTTTCCACACCTCTCATCTCTCACGCAACATACCAACTATTCTAAAATGAAAGGCACATTCTTTGAATCCCACCAATAGTTTTTGACGAGCACACTCCTCATTCCCTTGCAGGAGAAAACTGCACACAACTTCAATAGAAAGTTGTCACCAGACTCTGGCAAACTGCAAATATTTTTTACCAATTTCTCATCCCTTCTTTGGTTTCCCATCACGCTAAACGTTATTTCTTGCCTGCTTCTTTTGTTTTAGGTACTGAAAATGTGGTGAAATCACCACCACTTCAAGTTGGCAGGCTCTGCAAGGGAGGTGGGCGGGATAAGAGATGGGGGCCAGATTCAAGAGGTTTAATGTGCATTCTACCTCCAAACTTCTGGCAGGGGAGTGTATAATCCAACTTCATGATTCTATTATGTTACCTCTGGCAACAAACGTATTTCTCCTGTAGACAATATGACTTTCATCCTGCTGCCCACCACCTCAAACAAGGCATCTAACATGGCATCAGAAAATGTCTCCCAGCCACCTACATGAATCTGGACAGCAGTTCTGCTTTCTGAAACCAGAGAACACGCTCCTTTATGAGGTGATGGAAGACATAAAGTGACAAAATTGCACCCCTACAATACCAGGTGCATGCTTCTGAAATATGTCAATGAGATCCTAGAGTGAACTTAAGGAGCTGCATTGGACCACATGAACAGGATATGTACAGCATCTCTGTCTCTTGCAAGCCTATTTTTGGGCTCACAGTTAAACTTGCAGGATCCAATGACAGTTAAAAGAAATGGTCTTGTGCCTTTAATGTTTTCTTTCCAAATGAGAGCAATATTGCTGACCTTTAAGTTCCATTTTACATGGAAACCAAGTGTTACAACCTAATGGCTTAACTTGGTAGGAATTTAAGTATCTGGGTTCTGTGTGATAGCAAGTATTACGGATAGGAAATAAGTGTGAGATCTCATGCAGCACACATAATCAAGGTTGAAAGATTTCTATTAAAATATCCACTTTAAGTGAAATGATCTATGATTTTTCTTTATTTTTGTACAAATATTTCAATTCAACATTCTTGGGATTATCTACAGTATTCGCAAAACGATGAAATATTCACAGGAAATGCAATAGTTTGCAAAATAGGGAGATATTTAGGAGTAAGAGCTTTCAAAAAAAATTGTAAAGCATGGAGCTGCCCAGTTTGTGAATTCCTAATTTTATGACCATTCCACACTCAGTTCCCACCTCCTACAATGGAGGTTTTTATCCTTCTGTGTTCTCAGAAACCAGCTTTGGGATCTCTGTCTTTACTGCAGCTCCTTTGAGGTGCATTCTATCATTACAGACAGATACCAGAATAAACACTGATAATCTTTAATATTTGATGAGCAAACTATCCTTGATATGTTAGTTTAGTTTGGTTTAGACAGAACCAAACCAAGGCCATTAAATCTGGCAGTAACTCTTCTTCCCCCTCCTCGTTTACCACTTTTTCAAAGCCCTTACTCCGAGATATCTTTCTCCTAACCAGTGTGCAGAAACTACTGCATTTTCTGTAAATATTTTATCCTGATGCAGAAATTGTGGATGATCCCAGCAGTTTTAAAATTCAATATTTACACAAAAAGAGAGAAACATTCTAGATTGTTTCATTTAAAAGTACAGCTGCTCTTTTACTAGCAATAATTTAACCTTGATTTTTATTCTGAATCCAGACATATATTTGAGGTATTATTACTGAAAGACTTACGCTATCAAATCTTATGCTCATCAGGATAGCTAAAGAAATGCTAACAGTTAAAGGTAACAACAATTTATATTGCATGAGAAGAGAGAGCTGAATGGTTTGCAAGTGAACTCTGATTGGTGAAGGCATTGCCATGGAGAATGCAGCAGGGAACAGTTAACTGCTAAACTTTTGTTCAGAATTCAAACCAGGTGCATTGACCCTGATTGGTCAAGACATTACCATGGAGAAAAAGCAAGGAAATGTTAATCCTGTTAGCGTGAGTGGGCGAAACGACCACTACGGACTCAGGGTGAAGTTCAATAACGGCACATCTTTATTTCTTTTACGTCGACGGAGAAGCACAGTCAGGACATATAATCGGACTGTCCCGAAAATGCTCTAAAGACTCCCCCACAACGGGCTACAGTTATACCTGAACTTCGCATTTCAAATGCTAATCCTTTATTTACAGTATTTGACTTCAGCCATCCTGTTTTGATGTTTTCGAGTGTTGGAGCAATTGTTTTAGGTGTGCGTTAATCATTTTTGTCTGGTTGGTTATTAATGGTCTAGAATCTCTGGGGTTTGAACCATAGGTGTGTTATTGATCTCTAAGAGGTTTGAGGAGCCAGGGACGTTTCCTTACCTATGTTAATTTTAGGTGTCTCCATGGGTTGTTTGACTGGTTTAGAAGTGCTGATTTTGTTGGGGTGGGGATGTGTTCTTTAATTTAGTTCCTGTAGGTGCCATCCTGTCCAGCTTCCCTTTTGTGCTAGCCCTCATTTGCATTCCAAAAGCGTGCTCTTATCTACTGATCGGTGTCTGTTACTTTGTGATTTTAGTGGAAGGCTCTGAGGGTAGCTTTAGTTTGCTTCCATTTTGTGTGCCCAATTTCATAAAATTTGTTGTCCGATAACAATCCCACCAATCTTTTGTTTAGTTGAGAAACCCAAAACACGTGGACATGCTCCTGTCCGCAAAGGACAGGACCCCGTGTGTGAATATATGTGACTTCCAGCACACATAAATGAGCCACACTGCAAAAATAGGATCATTGAAATAGAATCATAGAAGCCCCATGGTGCAAAAGTAGGCCATTTGGCCCAGCAAGCCTGCATCGACAACAATCCCACCCAGGCCTTATCCCTGTAATCCCATGTATTTAACCCTTGAATCCCCCGACACTAAGAGTGGGATTTTCTGGCCATACTTGCCCCAAGGCTGGAAAATCTTGCCCGAGGTCAATGGATCTTTGAATGGTTTGTCCCCATCTGCTATAATTCTCATGGCGGATGGGATGGGAAGATTCCACTCTAAGGAGCAATTAAGCATGGCCAATCAACCCAACCTGCAAATCTTTGGAGTGTGGAAGGAAACCAGAGCACCCGAAGGAAACCCATGCAGACAGAGGGAGAACATGCAAACTCCACACAGGGCTGGAATCAAACCCAGGTCCCTGGTGCAGGGGCGGGTAGCAGTGCTAACCACTGTGCCACCGTTCCACCAATAAAGTTTTGCTTTGTAATATAAAAATGTTAGATCTATGATGTTAAAACGCATGGCTTTGTTTTATTTGAATATCTTCTGTTGAAAGTAAGTGGGGTGAACATGTGACACTTCCACAGCAGTTTGAGCACCACAGCATCTTGCTTTACTCAATGCCAGAATTCTGGTGGGAAAGGAATATCAAATTCCTCCCAGTGCTGTAATGGGATTTGAAGCTATATCCCCCAATAATGGCCATGACATTATCACTGTGCCGTCTTCCCCCCTTAAATGAAAAAAAATCTGAAAAAAAACCCTGACTGACAATCTTGCTCAAATCAATTAGATGTTGTCTTCATGATGTTGTTTATTTAGTGGGCATCAGAACTGAAAATCTCTCCAAGGTGAAGGCTCATTTACTGACATTGGGTTAAAATCCTGGAATTCCCTGCAGTGGACTGCAGTGGTTCAAGAAGGCAGCTCAAGGACAATTAGGGAATGGCAATAAAAACATTTGTCTAGCCAATGATTCCCATATCCTGTGAAGGAATTTTAAAAAACCTGTTTAACATTTACATTCCTGTGCAAAATCAAGGCTAACTAATGCAAAAATTATTCCTTTATGAAACTTTTTCTGTAGTTCAGACAAACATTTCCCAAAGAATGTCTTATGTTCTTATGTTTTTCCTTTCTGTCCATTTGTTTTATATGCAGTTTGGATAACATAATTTCCACCCTATGCTACTGTAATTTGCATCTCTCACTTTTCTTAGCTTGACTTATTTATTTTTCTTAAATGAGTTAATCCATCTGTTGATAAAGCAATATTGTATGAACTCATTAAGCTTTCCTTTACATACATCCTCAATGATAATCATTGAGTTCTTTAGACTTCTCTTTTCTATGTTTTCTCAATTAAAAATGTGACAGAAAAGTTAGGTTAAGACTAAAGAAAATAGAATTGTCAAAGATATAAACGAGAAACTTGGAAATTGAGGGGAATTGCAAAGTTTATTTTGTATTGTTTAGTTTAATCTTCTGTGACCTGAGGCTTGATTTCAAAGCTCATTTGTTTTAATTTTTCACCATTATTACTCATTCAAGTCATTAATAATCATCACATTTGGCTGAAATACCACTTCGAGCATATGCTTGTCTTCAATTTTTTAGTGTTGGAATTAAACTTCCTGTTATTTGATCATTCGATTCTTTTGTCACAATTTGAAACAATTTCTTTACCAGCCAAGAAATGGTAGCTTTAATTTTGATTAATTCATTATCTAATAGTTATAACTGTCCCAATATCGGATGATAAATTAAATGTTGGTATTTTATCAAAATATCCAGTCGTGAATGGTAGTGGACAATTAGACAACCAATGTTTAAAGTAGGATCACAAAAATCTCTATGTGTGGGGGAGCTCAGATTATCAGTGCAAAACACAGAGTTGAAGAAGTTTCTTTAGCTAGAAGTGCCAGATGGATGATCCATCTTGGCCTATTCCTGATCTCCCAACATTACAGATACATGGCAAAAAGCATTTGCATCACACAGCGCCAGGCAATGATCATCTCCAACAGGAGAGAATGTAATGATCTCCCCTTTACATTCAATTACATTAGCATTATTGAGTCTTTCACTGTCAATATCCTGAGAATTACCATTGACTGAATTTGATCAGCCATATAAATACTGTGGCTACAAGAACAGGTCAGTGGCTGGGAAGTTTGCAGAGATTAACTGACCTCCTGATTCCCCAGAGTCTGTCTACCATCTACATGTTAGAAGCGTGATAGAATACTCTCCACTTGCCTGAATTAGTGCAGTTCAAATAACACTGATGCAGCTTGACACCATCCAGGAGCTACTTGCTTGATTGGTATCCCATCTGTAAAGGATTTCTTTTCATGGGTTAAGTATTGAGCTCAACTTTAGCTAATACAAAGACTCGTGACCACAGTTTCCTGGTGAAAGGTGTTCTTTATTGACCAACTCATGCTGGGAAAGAAGGAGCTGGGCAGCCCAACACTTCTCTGAAGTTATATCAGGTGGCAATACAATTATACATCTTCCAAAAGACAGTTTACCTGCCCTCTGGCTTATCATGAAACAATCATCATTAGTATAGGTCAATCATCATTGGTAAATGTCATATATCTTAACTAATTACAGGTATTCTCTGACAGCATGGGAACAATAAGTTCCAGTGGTTTCTGTCTGACTCTTCCATGGCCACCTATGGCCAGTTCTAGACTCTCTCATGCAGTTGAAGACTCTGTCTATTCATTGAGCTGTCTGGAACCACTAGCTTCTCCTTGCGCAACAAATGTCTCTCACTGAGCTTTCTAGTAAGAGTTATGCTTCTATGGCTGTATTGTTATTGGGAATGTGGTTCACTTTACTTGCCTATTTCCCATGATGCTTTAGAACTCTGTGCCATTAGCCAAGCTATATGTCTCTTCAATAATGCACATTGAAAAATACACATTTAAATCCTCTAACTGTGGTACACGTATTTTTATACAGGCAGTATCTCTGTAAAATATATAAGACAGTCTGTGATTCTTACCGAAGTTAACCCATTCTGTTTTAATAATCTTTGTTAGTGTTTTAATCCCAGGGTATTTCAAATTCCTCTAACACCATCCCTCCACTACCAAAAGTGACAGCTGAATGTATATCTACAAGATTCACTGCAGCAACTCAGCAAGTCTCCTTCAGCAGCCCCTTCCATACACATGACTTCTGTCGTCTAGAGTGACATTGGCAGCAGATGTACGAGAACTCCACCACCTGGAAGATCCCCTCCCAAAGATGATCTTGACTTGGAATTTTTTTGACATGCTTTCACTGTTGCTGGATTAACATAAAGGAACTCCTGTCCTGACAGCACTGTGGGAGTACGTACAGAACATAGAGTGCCATATTTGAAGAAGGCGGCTGATCACCAGCCTCTCAAAGGAAATAGGGAGTGACAATAAATGCACAATGCAAAGTGTCCTTGCCTCTGAGCCAGAGGTTCTTGGTTCAACTTCCACTCCAGGGCTTGCTAGGCAAGTTTGTATCGTGGTCAAACAGCTGAACACCAACCTGTAAATCCTTCCATTGTATGGTAGGTGTTAAGAGCAGATGAGGTTCTTGCTCAAACATGTGATGGAAATAAAATTGGAGCCTTTACCATTTGTAAGATTATGATAATTCCAATAATTTTACAGTAACATTTATAGAGTTTAGTCCTTAAACACTTTTTGAATGATTCCGTTTGAATTTCTGCTCATTGGGATAAAAGGAAGGCGGTTGCCTGTGAGAAATTATATTTAATAGATTTATAACTTCAATGTTGCCTTTGGGTCCGAATTCAAGATGCTGAATGCTTTCAAAGAATTGTTAGAAGGGTTGAGTTCAACAATTTGGATAGATTCTCTGACTCGCCTGTAGCTGGGATTTTCCAGTCCCACTGGAGTGAATGGAGATTTGGCTGAACACCAAATGGCAGTGGTGTTGGGGTATGAACAACCAGAGAATTCTAGCCTTTATAAAGAACAAAGAAAGAACAAAGAAAATTACAGCATAAGAGCAGGCCCTTTGGCCCTCCAAGCTTGCACTGACCATGCTACCTAACTAAAATCCCTATCCTTCCCAGGATCATATCTCTCCATTCCCATCCTATTCATATATTTATCAAGATGCCCCTTAAAAGTCACCATCATATCTGCTTTCACTACCTCCCCAGCAGCGAGTTCCAGGCATCCACCATCCTCTGCATAAAAAACTTGCTTCATATATCTCCTTTAAATCTTGCCCCTCACACCTTAAACTTATGCCCTCTAGCAATTGATTCTTCCACCCTGGATAAAAGCTTCTGACTATCCACTCTATCCATTCCCCTCATAATCTTGTGGACTTCTATCAAGTCACCCCTCAACCTCTGTCATTCCAGTCGGAACAAACTAAGTTTCTCCAACCTCTCCTCATATCTAATGCCCTCCATCTCAGGCAAAATCCTGGCAAATCTTTTCTGTACCCTGCCCAATGCCTCTGCATCCTTCTGGTAATGTGGCAACCAGAATTGAACACTATATTCTAAGTATGACCTAACTAAGGTTCTATATAGCTGCAATATGCCTTGCCAATTTTTAAACTTAATGCACCGGCCAATGAAAGCAAGTATAAGAACATAAGAATAAGGAGCAGGAGTAGACCATCTGGCCCCTTGAGCCTGCTCCACCATTCAATAAGATTATGGCTGGTCTTTTTGTGGACTCAGCCCCACTTACCCGCCTGCTCACCATAACCCTTAATTTCTTTATTGTTCAAAAGTGTATCTATCCTTGCCTTAAAAACATTCAATGAGGTAGCCTCAACTGCTTCACTAGGCAGGGAATTCCATAGATTCACAACCCTTTGTGTGAAGAAGTTTCTCCTCAACTCAGTCCTAAATCCGCTTCCATAAGAACATAAGAAATAGGAGCAGGAATACGCCATCTCGCCCTTCGAGCCTGCCCTGCCATTCAATAAGATCATGGCTGATCTGAAGTGGATCAGCTCCACATTCCCACTTTCTCCCCATAACCCTTAATTCCCTTGTCTGTCAAAAACCTATCTACCCGTGACTTAAATATATTTAGCAAGGTAGCCTCCACCACTTCAACGGGCAGAGAATTCCAGAGAATCACCACCCTTTGAGTGAAGAAGTTCCTCCTCAACTCTGATCTAAACTGCACCCCCCCTATTCTTGAGGCTGTGCCCTCTGGTCCTGCTATCCTTTCTAAGTGGGAAGAATCTCTCTACCTCTACCCTATCCGTCTCTTTCATTATCTTATACGTCTCTATAAGATCCACCCCCCCCATCCTTCTAAACTCCAGCGAGTACAGACCCAGTCTATTTAGTCCCTCTTCATAGTCCAACCCCCTCATCTCCGGTATCAGGCTAGTGAACCTCCTCTGCACTCCCTCCAAGGCCAAAATATCCTTGCGCAAGTGTGGTGACCAAAACTGCACACAGTACTCCAGCTGCGGCCTCAGCAGTACCTTGTACAGTTGCAGCAAGACCTCCCTGCTTTTATATTCTAACCCCCCTCGCTATAAAAGCCAGCATCCCATTCACCTTCTTGATCACCTACTGCACCTGCAGACTGGGTTTTTGCGACTCATGCACAAGGACCCCCAGGTCCCTCTGCACCGTAGCATGCTGCAGCTTTTCGCCCTTTAAATAGTAATCCCTCCTACTATTATTCCTGCCAAAGTGGATAACCTCAAACTTGCTAACATTGTACTCCATCTGCCAGGTCCTCACCCACTCGCTCGGCCTATCCAGATCCCTCTGCAGACTTTCCACACCCTCCGCACAATTTGCTTTTCCACTCATGTTTGTGACATCAGCAAATTTCATCACCCTACACTCAGCCCCCTCCTCCAAATCATCTATATAAATGGTAAATAGCTAAGGCCCCAGCACCGATCCCTGCGGCACTCCACTAGTCACCAACCGCCAATCAGAATAGCACCCATTGATACCAACTCTCTGCCTCCTATTAGACAACCAATCCTCTATCCACACTAACACCTTACCCCCAACTCCATGCACCCTAACCTTCTGAAGCAACCTTTTGTGCGGCACCTTATCAAATGCCTTTTGAAAATCGAGGAA
Source organism: Carcharhinus amblyrhynchos (assembly GCF_965287045.1). Lineage (NCBI taxonomy): Eukaryota > Metazoa > Chordata > Chondrichthyes > Carcharhiniformes > Carcharhinidae > Carcharhinus > Carcharhinus amblyrhynchos. The sequence continues at coordinate 91,780,262 of NC_137324.1, read as the reverse complement.
CACCACATCCACCTTTCCTTCTCTATGTGCTCTATAAACAGTAGGTTTTGTGTATATAGTGTGTCAAGAAACAATACTTTTCACTGTATGCCATTACATATGACAAGAATAGATAAAATCAACAAAATTTCTTCCCAGCCTTTTCTGTTCCGAAGAAAGGTGAGGCCTTGGTTTAACATTCCATCTGAAAGTAGCGCTTCCAACAGTGCAGGACATCACCACTAGCATCAGTCTTGAATTTTATGCTCAAGTCCAAGAGTGGAACTTAGACTTGGAAACTTGTAACTCACTGGGAGACAGTGAGTGGAACTTAAACTTGGAAACTTGTAACTCACTGGTATGACACAAAGATGGCTGGACTTGCGGATAGCGATGAACATTGTCAGAGAATACAGCAGGATTAGATAGGCTGGAAAATAGGGCAGATGGAATTTAATCCAGATAAATGCGAAGTGATGCATTTTGGTAGAACTAATGTAGGGGGAAGCTGTACAATAAATAGCAGAACCATCAGGAGTATAGATGCACAGAGGGACTTGGTGTGCAGGTCCACAGATCCTTGAAGGTGGCAACGCAGGTGGAGAAGGTGGTGAAGAAGACATATGGCATACTTGCCTTTATAGGATGGGGCATAGAGTATAAAAGTTGGCGTATGATGATGTAGCTACATGCAACATTTGGAATACTGCATCCAGTTCTGGTCACCTCACTACCAGAAGGACGTGGAGGCTTTGGAGAGGGTGCAGAGAAGGTTTACCAAGATGCTGCCTGGTATGGAGGGTCTTAGCTATGAAGAGAGATGGGGAAGACTTGGGTTGTTCTCCCTGGAAAGACAGATGATGAGGGGCAACCTAATAGAGGTGTATAAAATTATGAAGGGCATAGATAGGGTGAACAGTAGGAAACGTTTTCCCAGGTCAGAGGTGATGAACACAACGGGTCACAGGTTCAAGGTGATGGAGGCAAGGTTTAACACAGATGTCAGAGGGATGTATTTTACACAGAGGGTGGTGGGGGTCTGGAATGCACTGCCAAGCAAGGTGGTAAAGGCAGACATGCTGGGATTGTTTAATACTTATCTGGATAGTCACATGAACAGACTGGGAATGGAGGGATACAAACGAGTAGTCTAGTTGGAAACATGAGCGGCACAGGCTTGGAGGGCCGAAGGTCCTGTTTCCTGGGCTATATTGTTCTTTGTTCTTTTGTTCTTTTGTGTTGTGGTAATGTCACTAGTGTCATAATCCTGAAGGACATTGACTTAAATCCCATCATGGCAACTGGGGGAATTTAAATTCACTTAATAAAATCTGGAACTGAATGCTGACTATGATTGTTGTAAAAATAAATAGCCTTTAGGGAAGGAAATCTACTATCCTTACCCTGTCTGGTGTACATGTGCCCTCTGAAATGACTGTGCAAGTCATTTAGTTTGAGGGTAATTAGGGATGGACAACCAATGCTGGCCGTTCCATTTATGCCCACATCTCACGAAATAATACATTAAAAAACAAGGCAAAGGTGCTACAAACTATGTCATTGCTAACACAAAATTTAATACACCTTCTTCACTACTGTCAGTAGAGTTTTGAATGGACCTACCTTATATTAAGTTGATTTTTCTCTACACCCTAGTTATGATAGTAACACAATATTCTGCACCCTCTTCTTTCCTTCTCCTCTATGTGCTCTATAAACAGTAGGTTTTGTGTATATAGTGTGTCAAGAAACAATACTTTTCACTGTATGCCATTATATATGACAAGAATAAATAAAATCAACAAAATTACTTCCCAGCCTTCTCTGTTCCAAAGAAAACAATGCTAAGTCTATCCAATCTTTCTGCTGTCCTGGCAAGATTCTCACAAATCTCATCCATACTCTCTCTAGTGTGAAGATATCCCACTTATAAGATCATGACCAGAACTGTCCAAAGTATATCTGCCTTGGCCTAACTAATGCTTTCTGCACTTTTTTGCTTTTATGTCTTGGCCAATAGTAACCTGAATCTTCTTAATCACCTTATCTACCTGTCTGGCTATCTTCCATCTTTGGAGATATGGTCCAAGGCTCCTGTGTACATCGGGGTTATTAATCACTTGCATGTTTATTCTTTTCCCTTGTCACATTTGCTCTCTCCAATATTGTGCTTTATTCTTACCCGCAGTTAGGAACTGACTCACCGAAATGGCAGGTCTCCCTGAAATATTGCTTCAATCATTTTTATGACAAAAAAGGGAGGCATTTTTACAGCTTCACTGAGTGAGATTGAAGAATGCTTTGTGGAGAAAGGAAACTACCTTGACAGTTCTTACTCATTGAATTCAAAATGTAATTGAAAACTCAGAGATGAAGTAAAATTTTGACAACTCTGATAGTGATAAGGGTGTGAGACTCTGGTCTCTGATGATTGAGCCAACATCCTCCCCAGCAACCATACTCATTTGTTTTTCGCGGCAATTGCCAGGGAGCAATGGGGAGTAGAAGCCATGAACTAATTTTACAGTAGACCCAAAGAAACCAAGACAAATTCTAATGTCTTCACTGGCATTCTTAATAAGCCAGCTAACTAAGCATAGATGATCGATCACACCTTTCTGATCTCGTCCTCATCACTAATTCACAAAGTCAATTCGTTCACTGATTCATCAGTAAGCATATATGAAAGGGGCAGAACGTGAATGCAAAATTGCACACCAGAACAATTTTAAACAGATTACACATAAATCAGAAAAGGCAGGGACTTGTTTAACTGAAGTAGTTTCCTCTTTGTTCAAGAATAATATGTGACATTTCACAGCAAAATCGTTGAGTTGGGTTGGTTTAAAAAACTACCAATACGTTTTGAACCCTCGTACAGTTTCACATCAGGATTCTAGTCTGTGGACATCTTTGGCCTCAAACCTGCTGCTTTGATCTACTTAACAGAAAAAAATTGATCTCAGCCGTGGAGAGCTTGATGCTATACGTGATTTACATGCGGCTCAGTTTTTATAACCCAGCAACCCATTGAGTCAGCATCACAATCTGTAGCCTTGTCCTATTAACTAGTCTTATAATGTTAGAGGAAATGGTGCTTATCATTGCAAAAATGATGTCTGGCAGATAACACTGATCTGGAATGCATTTTGTAGGTCTGGTCTCTGATAACTCTGATCCTCTCTGGCTAATTAATAATGTTATAATATACAGCTCAATAATATTTAATGTTTTGTAATTTCTATGCACACGTGAATGTGTTTTACAAATTGTCATGATTTTATATGCTGGTTCACAGTTTCAGGTATGGTTCTAACAAAGAAAAAACACAAATTTAGCTTCAGATTGAAGGCTAAATGTAGCTAATATTAGCCATGTTGTCGTTTTCAAATATTTTTCTGATGTACAGTATGAAAATATGAATTGGAAAATAGCCACGTAGTGAAAAGGCAGGTGTTACATCTGCTGTGCTTCCAGGGAAGATGCTGTGGGATGAAAAGTGGGTGTCAGGGGTGATTGAGGGGTGAAACAGAGTCTTGCAGAGGGGTTACTAAAAGGGGAGGGGGAGGATGTATTTGGTAGGTGCATCATGCTGGAGCTGGAAGAAATAATGCAGAATAATCTACCAAATGTAGAGATGGGTGGAGTGAAAGATCAAGACACATCCAATCACAGTTCTGGCAAGAGAGCGAACAGAAGGGCAGGAAATGGAACATGTATTGTGTATATTTATGACTGTGACCTTTCTCCTCCGTCTAACCCCTTCTTTAATATCACAAACATTTTTGTCTCAGAGTAAAAACATGCATGCACCACATCTCGTCATCTATCTCTTGTTCTTAAGATTGCTATATTTTTGTTGCAATCTCTTCCAGCTACAGTATAATAACAGATTATTCCTCTCTCTCAGTTCTGATGAAGAATCAAATGGACTCTAAACATCATCTCTGTTCTCTCTCACTGCAGATGCCACCAGACCTAATGAGTTTTTCTTGCATTCTCTGTTTAAGATTCCAGCATCTGCTCTACTTTACTTATTGTAGCAACGACATACTAATTTGACAACGAAGACACCTTGCACCTTGTTCTATGGCACTTTAACCACGTGAAATAGTTAAATCAACAACGCTTCTCACAGATCAAAAATGGGCATCCAGGAGGCAATGGGCATCAGCAGCAACAGCAGAATTGTATTCCACCGTAAGCTGTAACTTCATGGTCCAACATATCCCTCAATCTCCCAAAACTGTCAAACCAAGGGATCAATCCTGGTTCAATTACATGTTAGGAGCAGTGCCAACCTGCTGAAGGTGTAACGTATTGCAACATGCATGCTGAATAGAAGCAGCATTGTGTAGGCAGAGCTAAGTGATCCAACAAACAATGGAACAGATCAAATCTCTGCAGTCCTGCCTCATTCTGTCATGGCTGATAGTCAATAAATAAACAAGTAACAAGAGGGAGAAGGCTGCATGAACAACCCCATTCGCAATGGTGTGGGATTCCAGCACGTCAGTGCAAAGGCTAAAGCTCCATTCACAATTCCATAGATACTGAAGCAGTCCATGTCCATATGCAATGGACTTGTTGGAGACAGTGACATGGTGTTAACGTCAGAGACTGAGTAACCTAAAGGCCCAGGTTAATGCTCTGGGGACTTGGGTTCAATACATTCAAAAACACTGGAATTCAAAAAAAAGACAGTCTCAGTAGTAGTGACCCATGAAATCATTGTTGATTGTCTTAAAATCCCATCCATTTTACTGATGTCTTTTAGGGAGGGAAATCTGACATTTTTACATAGTCTGGTCTACATGTGATTCCAGGTCCACAGTAATGTGGTTGACTCTTAAATACCCTCTGAACTGATCAGTATCAAACTGCTACAAAGTGTACAAAGGAAAGAAACTGGATAGATCTCCCAGCATCAACCTAGTCAACAAATGCAACAGCAGTAAAACCAGCCCTGATAACACTGCGAAGACGTCTTCATTAACATCTGATGCCTTGTGCCAAAATTGGTAAAGCTGCCCCACAAACCAGTCAAGCAACAGCCTGACATACTTATAGAATCATGTCTTACAGACAATATCCGAGACACCATCATCACCATCCTTGGGTATGCCCTGTCCAACCAAGAGGACAGACCCACCGCAGGTGGTGATGCGAGATTGATGTACAGTGAGGAGTACCCTTTGAGTTCTTAACATTCACACTGGAGCCCATAATACCTTGCTTCATCAGGTCAAATATGGGCTTTGCTCATCTCCACAGGGTGCCAAACAGCTGAATCACCATGTGAAAGGCAGAGCCAAACTGACAGATCAGATCAAAGCTCTGTAATGCTGCCACATCCATTCATGAAGGGTGGTAGACTATTAAACCACTAACTGGAGGAGTAGGCTCCTCAGTGATGGGGGAGACCAGCAAATCACTCCAAAAGACAAAGATGAAGCATTTGCAACAATCTCCAGCTGAGTGAATGATCTATTATATAACTTTGCATCTACCCGGCAATGTGGAAAACTGTCCAAATATGTCCCGTCCACAAAAAATGCAAGGCAAATCCAACATTCCACCATTAGGTTAGAAATGGCGATGTTTGCTGATGACTGCATGAGGTTTAGTGCCATTCATGTTACCTCAGATACTCAAGCAGCCCATGCTCATTTGCACCAAAACTTCAACAACATTTGGACTTGTGTTGATAAGTGACAAATAGCACTCATGCCACACAAGTACCAAGCAATAACCATCCCCTACAAAAAGAACTCAAAATTATCCCCTTGACATTCATTGGCATCATCATCACTTAAATCCCCACTGTCAACATCTTGGGGGTTACCATTGACTAGAAACTGAATTGGACTAACCTTATAAATACTGTGACTTAAAGAGCAGGTCCAAGGCTGGGAATTCTGCAGTGAGTAACTCATACCCTCACTCCCCACAGGGGAATTCAAATCCAATAAAAATCAGCACAACTGGCACCAGTAATATTGGAGTTTCATTTTAAGTTATACAAGACTAGTTCAGACAAGTTTTATTGATTTTTCCTTTCCTGCTATTAAGGCAAATCCAACAACCTCCTTGGCTTAAACAAAAACAGAAAATGCTGGAAAATTTCAGCAGGTCTCTCAGCATCTGTGGAGAGAAAATAGAGCCAACATTTCAGGCCTGGATGACTCTTTGTCAGATTTTATCTTAGTCGGCTGGGCTCAACTTGTCATATCCATCGAGAACTCAGTCTAACCAGAAGTCACAACATACAGGGCACTGCTAGCTACATTGTGAAGGGTATGAACACTGGCTGAGATATTCTACAAATGTTCCCAGCCAAATCCAGAAAGAAACTAATTTCATTGAAGTTAAGGGCGACTGTGACCTTCATTGCTATGAGCACAGGATGGATGGCCACTAGCTTTTCCTCATTGAGAAGTATTTACTATCTGTGACCATTGCCAAGAGTGGTGCAATCTTCTAGGGCACTGATGTCATGAACCTTCTACTTTGATGGAAGTGTTCCTTTTCAGTGTCCTGTCCAGTCTTTAACCCACTGCCTGTGTCTATTTGTGCTGCTCTCCATACTGAATTCTCCCATGATCCATCTGACCACTGAGTAAGTGGACCCCATGATTGACTGTACATGTCACTGCTCCACCCTGGTGTCCTGAATGTTTCTGATGGTCCAGGTTAAACCACTCTTCATTGCCACACTCAGTTTAGAGATCAGAATGTGTACTACACCATGGCAGATGCCTGACAATTCAAAAGCTCATCTCTTAACTCATGACTTCATTAATCTCCCATTGCACAGTGGGGCTTCCCACTCTGCCTCAGGTGAGCTGCTGACTGCTATCATAAGGTGAGGCCCGTGCAACAACGTCAAGATCCGACGTCTCTCTTTCTTTGACTGTTGCTTAATCAGTGATTATTTGATCATTGTTCACTATCTGTTACTGTTGAGCTGCTGGATTGCCAACTTACACCCATCTCTGCCAAGAATTCTAGGAGTCAGGAACATGCCACGGCAGTGACCATTGCCCTTTTCCCCGACCTTGCTCTGTTCGCACCTTCAATGCCGCCTCCATGAGACCAAAAAGATTTTGCCCTTCAAGGGCAAATTGCTTTCTGTTCTAAGCTGTGACGCTGATATGAAGCAGATGAGAGAGTATACAGGACTCGATAACACACCCAGGTGAAGAGTGAAGTGGATCAAATACATGAGGTAGTTTGCCAGCTGGCAGAGTGTAGCAGTAAACTATAAGACACCTTTTTTAATATGGCATCTAGCATCCATTTTTTCCTGTGCCTCTGTGAAGCACCTTCAAATGTTTTCCCAGGTTAAAGGTGCTTTACAAATGCAAATTGTTGTTCTTATAAGTTGTCCATGTATTTAAATAGCAAAGCAATGTGATTATTTATGATGATTTCCAAGGTAGGTAACCGGCTAGGAGGCTTTTTTTTAATAAACACACACGCACAAACTCCAGTAATGCAATCAGCAGATGACCTTAAAGCTTCAGGAAATTAAATTCTTTCAGCACTCTCCTGACTTACGGTGACCGGTTTATCCAATTTCCATTTTTCCAGCTGAGCTGTATTTATATCAGGATCTTTGTAATAAACATAGCTCGAACCATCATGTAGCCTATTATTCTAAGGTCAGCTGAGTCATCTTAAGGTTGAGCAAAGGTCTGTTAGTAGGACTTCCTCTTATAACATCAATAAACATTCTGCAAATTCATTTCCTATGGTGATGTTTAATGAAAACAAAGGGCAAAAGGTTGAAGAGCTGAGTGAATGAAACTCCTGCATAGATAGTAGTTTAGCTAACCTTCTATTGACTATGAGACCTTTGTTACCTACATATTTAAAGGCTAACTTTGGAAGGCATAATTTAAGGTTCATAATGATAGCCTTCTAATATTTTAGGTTTTAGATAAAATAATCACTAACGTCATACCATCAAAATGGAGAATATTTGTCCATTAAAGCATAAACATTCTTTTGATACGCGATAACAAATGAAACAGAAGGACTTGCTGCCAGTGCAACTTATGCATATTGTCTCATTCAGTCACAGTCCTATTCTAAGACCTTCATTTATCTTTATGTTTAATATAACTTCAGAATATATAATTTGGGCTTCAGAAAATATTGCATATGCCATTTGGAAGTTTGGAGGGTAGTGCCACCCGGACAATCTGCACAAGCGATCCCAAATAGTCAATCAGCATGTTTAAATGCAGCCTGCCCTTGAAAGTGGCTGCAGGTAAGCAGAAAGTGGCAACAGCTACAATGTAGCAAAAGGAAGAAAAAGCAGCCTTTTTGTAAGAAAATAAGTAGAGGTACCTGATAGGGCAGAGTGGAAATACATTTTTATTGCTTGGGACAATAAAGGTGACTATCTGTGGTAGAGACTGCAGAAGGGGGTCAACATCCAGGTTTTGAGTATCCCTGAGAAACCACCTCCTGGTTTGACATACTGGGTGGGATTTTATGGCCTCACTCATCCCGAAACCATAAAATCCCACCTGAGGTCAATGGACCTTTTCATGTTCCGACCCTTGTCCGCTCCGATTCCCGTGGCAGGCGGGCCAGTAAAATTAAGTCCACTGACTACACGTTTGCTGGAACTGAACCTCACACTTTTTTTAAAATTACTTGGGAGTTTGGGCAGCCTATGGATTGCTGTTGTTTTCTTCATAGCAGTGCCTCAGCCAATGAGAGTTGGATTGCCAACAAATCAACATCCTATTACCATGTAAAACAAAGGACAAAGAAGGAAGAACGTTACAACACAGGAACAGGTCCTTTGTCCCTCCAAGCATGCACTGATCATGATGCCTGCCTAAACTAAAACTGTATGCACTTATGGAGTCTATTTCCTTCCATTCATGTATTCGTCTAACTGCCCCTTAAATGCCACTATCAAACCTGCTCCCACCACCTTCCCAGGCAGCATGTTCCAGACATTTGCCATCATCTGTGCAAAAAACTTGCCTCCCTCACACGACTCCTCTAAATTTTTTCCCTGTGTGCTTTAAACCTATGGCCTCTGGTACTTGATTTTTCCATCCTAGGAAAGAGCATCTGACTAGCCACTCTGTGCATTCCACTCAAAAGCTTGTAAACTTCTATTAGGTCACCTCTCAACCATTGTGATTCCAGTGAGAACAAACCACGTTTATCCTCATAGCTAATACCCTCCAGACCAGGCAACATCCTGGTAACCTCTTCTATACCCTCCCCAAAGCATCCACATCCTTCTAGTAGTTGATGACCAGAATTGTACACAATATTCTGAATGAGGCCTAACTAAGGTTCTGTACAGCTGCAGCATGACCTGCCAATTTTTATACTTAATGTCCCGACCAATGAAAGCAAGCATGCTGTATACTTTCTTCACTACCTTATCCACCTGCATTACCACGTTCAGTGATTGGTGTATGTATGCCCAGATCTCTCTGCTTGTCAATAGCCCTAAGGATTCTACCATTTACTGTATAATTCCTACATGCATTAGGCCTCCTAAAATGCATTATAGTGTAGCATAACTTGTTGTGATCTTTGAAATTTAGCATTCTTGTATTTGTCCTGACAAGTGTAAGATAGAAAGCTTTGACAACATGTTTCTTTTTTCACCATTCAGGATACCTTGGAGAGACAGGTAGCCCTCTTTAGCTATTGTTTCCTGATAGAAGAATGCTTTGTAAGGCAATGCAGCTAAGGAAAAAGTAAAGCTACCACTCTGACCAGCAGCTCTTTATGCATTTATTACCAGCACTCAGTCCTCTGCACCCAACTCACCTAGTGTTATTTTCTCAAGCTTGTTGTCTAAACCCCCACTTTATGCTGATGCTTGTCATAGTTGTAGCAGTGATAGAATAATCTGTGCAATTACTGGGAGGCTCCATATATATCCTGCATGCCCCAACATTCGACATCTATCCCAGGGGATGGCCAAGAAGATCACATCTTGCTTTTCGGAGGGAGCCCTGACCAGACTTCTGAATGGAATGCAGCAGAAGAACTCTATTCCTGTTCCAGAAGAAAGCCTTCCAGCAAGGTCACCACCACACGTGGGATGCAATAGCAGCCCTGGTGAGTGCTAGCTCATTGCAAAAGAGAAGGGTCAGCAGAGTCGGAAGAAGATGAACGATCTTCTTTGCTCAGCCAGGGTAAGTGATCCACTTTCAGTCTCCCTCTGGACTGCCTTGCACACCCTTTGTATCTCCAATGTCAGCTTTCACCCAGCCACTTCAGGGGTTGCCAATACCAGGCATGAGACCCTCCTCCCACCTCCCACACTCACCATATTTTGCCTAATAGTGTCACACTCCAGCTCCCCCTCAAGCCTGATGCCTGCCTCACCTCATCACTATCTTCAATCTCCCCATCCAAGCCTACACTCTCCCTATCTGTGTCATTGCAGGACAAACTCAACCACAACAAGCATGAGCGGGTGCAGCCAGCCAGAGCCATGCTAGAGCTCAGAACCTTCACGCCCTTCAAGGGGAGAACACTTGAACTGGCCAAGGAGGATCTGGCCTAGCCTGCTTTCGGGCAGCACAGCTGTTGCATGGTATGTGGCAGTGCCTCTCACATGGAGAGGGAATTGAGATAGGCTGGATATCTCTGGAGTCTCTTGGGTGGAAGGCCCCTTTGGATTCCCGTTGGGCCTGGTGGTCCTTCATGGGATGGAGGAGCGGTTAGAGTGAGGTCCTGCAACTCTGCCATCCTTTGATGTTGACACTTGTGGATTCCCCCACGAGTGCCTACACCATGTAGTTGAAGCCTCAGACTAGGATGTCATGAGTTGAACCATGGTGCAGCCATCTCCTGTCATGGAGTGAATGTCCTGTGCCACCCTTGCAGCATTAGGCTCATTGCACTGGAGATATGGCACCATCTCCTTGGACATAAGGCAATGGGATTCTTCCAGATGGCCTTGCAGTCTGAGGAGGATGTCCATAATGCCAGGGACCCGGGTTTGATTTCGACCTCAATTCCAACATGTGGATCCTGCACATTCTGCCCATGGCTTTCCTCCAGGTGCTCTGTTTTTTTTCCTACAGTTCAAAGATGTGCAGGTTAGGTGGATTGGCCATGGTAAATGTACAGGGTTACTGGGCTAGAGGGTGGTGGGGTTGAGTAAAGGTTGGTGGGTGTGGGGTAATGTGATATGCTCTTCAGAGAGTCAGTGCACACTTGATGGGCTGAACATCCTCAGTTCGCACTGTAGGGATTCTATGTTACCAGCCAGGGGCGTAGCAGATTCCTGGCCTCTAGCATTCCTCTGAATGTTGGTTTCCTGGGACATCTCTCCCTCCTCCTTCTGTGGATCTTCAACTGGAAGGTGCTCACCAGTGGGTGGCCCAGAAGCCTGCTGATTTATTGAACCCAGCAAGGTGAGAATATCTGTGTTGGTGCTGGATGTGAGTGAGATGTGGCATCTCTTCAATGGTGGGGTCTAAGAAGTCTCATTTGGAGCTCCTTGTGTATGGAAGGTCCAGAAGCCACAAGGATGGTCCAGACTGCTTGGCTGCTATGCTTGCAAGATAAGAGAGATGGCATTAGTGCTTTATAGGGGATACAGGAGGCAACATTGAGTACTCACTTTGGACTTGAGGAGTGATTGCACGTTTTGAGGATTCTCACATTGTCTGCTGCCCCAACTTCACCATCAGTGAGGTTGCCCGCGAAAGTCATTCATCTCAGTCAGCAGGCCTTCCCAACCAAAGTTATGGTTTCTAGGGAAGCACTTAGACAGAATGCAAGGGTAAGAAAGGGTAGAAAATTATAGGCACCTAGTTGGCACGGATGAAAGTTGGCATAAGCATAGAAGGTTTGCCAATGTATATACCACTTACATTGCCCCCTTGTCATAAACCCCACTCAGGCCCCATATCCTTGGCACTCCCATGGCTGCGTCCAGTGGACATTGCCAGGGTATCTGATGGGCACCGCTGGTTGGGCACTGATCGTGCCAGTTCTTCATTACTGGAGACAAGTAGTGATTCTCTCCATCCTTGCGCCGTGCCAGTAGGCCAGAGAAAGGGGCCTCGTAAACTGTTTGGCGCTAGGCGCAAAACCAATTCTTTAGGTCCGTACGTTATTCTCAATGATTATCGCAATCTGTGCCAGGCTCAGCAAGGTCGGAGAATTGCGCACCACCCACCCCCCCACCCCCACCCCCAGTATGTGAAATATGAGCAGAGAGCCTATAAAGGGGAGACGAGATGCCATCAGATTGCTCTGAATTTGTTTTTAATTTCAACTTTGTTTTTACTGGTAACTGAATGATCAATATTAAAAACAACATCAGTACAACACATCTGGACTTACCTGTGAAATTCTTTTTTACGTCTTTCCATCAATGCTTTCACTCAAGAGCTATAACTGTCTGAAAAGCGAACACTCTTCTTTTGGTTATTATTATGTCATCCAAAGAGGTTTAACAGCTCCAATTCCCAGCAAGCACCTGACAAATCCCAGCAGTCCAAGCTTGTGTGTAGTGGTGAATTTACTCAGCATGCTTCAGTATTCTTTCAGCTAATTTCACATAATGACTCAAAGCACATCTTTCTTCCCTGAGGCTACAAAAATAATTCAGGATTTGATTAAATCAATGACATCTAAGCAAGTTAAATCATGAGGTATGGAGGAAAGGGTTGGCAGGAAGATAATTTTAAAGTACTTATTTTTACTTGAAAGAGCAAAGCTGACAGTAGCAAGCTGGGCAGGAGAGAGTCGAACCGAGTAATGCAGAGAAACTGGCAGAGGGATGCTTAGAGAAAGGAACAAAGGAGAAATAGGAGAACGTTAAAAGATGAGCAGAGAAAGAGATGAACAAAGACAGATAGACAGGATTTGAATAATAGAGAGAAAAGAAGGCGACTGTTGGTATAATATGATATAAGACAGAGGAAGAAATATGAGACAAAGGGACATAAAGAACAGAATCTTCATACTTAGCAAGAGATTATAAAATGTTGCAGAACCTGATTTTTTTGTCAATACTCAGAATTTGAAAACAATAATGCTCATGTAAACAGCTTTATTTATGCAGCTGTGATATTTCTTTATTGATCTGCTTGCAGCTTTTTCAAAATAATTTACTTTATTTCCCAGAAACAATCTTTTTAAAAAATCACTAGGACAGGGTACCCCATCCAAAATTACTTGCCAATTCTTTTATTGAAGATGTGTCACAGACAGTAGATATGCATCAAACTCAGGCATTAGTAGCAGCAATACAGAGCCCCATTCAGTGCTTTCATTCCAGAACTTATAGTTACTAGAAGCCACTGAGTCTCCTCCTGCTGATTGGATGCCATGGGAATTTTGGCCTTTGCTCTTGAGAGAAAACAGAACGTTAAAGTCATATGAATGAACTGAGCACTTACGTCACATAAACACAGGCATCACATGATGATGAAAGGAGTTGGGGAATTGTCTCTTAAAATCAAATGTCCTTCAAGACTGTGAGAGGGAGGGGTGTGGAATTCTGCATTTGGAAGCTAGGTCTGATGGTGGGTGGGAAGGTTGGTGTGATTCCTACTGGGCTGCTGGACTTCTGAACACATGCAATCTTTTTAGCTCATTAATTTACATCAGTGAGGATCTCAGTGAATCTCATAACAGGGCGACAGGAAATGACCTCATGGGGTCAAAGGTCCTATGGCGCTATATTTAAATAACACATGGACAAATGTTCACCCACTGCAGGCCAGGCGTTCTGGTGATGAGAAAAACTGCCACCCAAGTGAAGGTAACCCTCTGCCCTCCGGCTCAGTGAAGCCTTTCTGGGGATTCTCCTCCAAGTCCACCAGGAAAGGTGGGACGTCCTCTTTTTTGAACACTGCTTGTCTGCCAGCCACATAGTAGATTTCTGCACAAATTTATTCCCTGGAAGGGCTCAGCAAACACAACAGGCATGCATGCTTCTGAATTACTCATTCATCCACAGTACACATACAGTCAATCTATCTGTCTTTATGCCAAGCAACATTGTAGATAAAAAAGAGAGCAACCATGGCTGGAGGGGTATTGCTGGGGATTCAAACCCTGTCAGGTTTTGAAGAACAGGCTGCAAACGAAAGGGATAATTCCTATGCAGAAGGTGAGATCAGACTTCTCCAATATGCCTGTAAGGCTCCATCCAGTGTTCATTGATAACATGCAGGCAATGGCTGTGAGTAATCTTTTGTGTCTGAGCCTGTGTCAATGACTAAATCTCTCTTTTCTTTGTAGCAGGTACCAGTAAGAAAAGGGAGAGAAATTTCTCTGAGGCTCAGCACCTGCCCCAGATAGCCTCTGAAGAAGAAGCAGAATCATCATCAGATGAAGAAATTTCAACTCATTCACCCGTACCCTCCATCAGCGCAGATACATACACCTTGGCGAATCCAGTTCTAGACTAGACTTGGTTTTATAATTTGGTGATCACCTCACAGACATAGGTCCATAGTACGATGAATATCTTTTAATTCTACATCTGGGACATCAGAAAATACACATTATTTGAAGCCTGGCCAATACACCTGCCAACTTTCAATTTCAGGCAAGCATTATTTGGACTCTGGAAAAGATTAGCGATTAACTTGCTGCTATCGCCCTGGTGTCTGTCACACAAGCACTACTCAAATCTAATGTTTATATTTATTTCTCCAAGGTGTGGTTTGCAATGTTATTTACTTTATGAGAGTGAGCTCATGAAAAATATGGTTTAAAACGTTGAAGCCCATTGTTTTCCTTGCCTCTCTGCAGGACAATGTAATGTCCACATTTAAGGCTGAAAGTAAGGATCCATATCTGCAAGGGGGTTTGAGAGTGTGTTGTCAGAGATGTGTGCTCATTTGGATGAAGCTACCTCCATACTTGCAATGACCTGACATTGGACCTGGCCAGCTGCTTAGTATTGTTCCATGTGTTCCCTGTATAAAATCACAGCACACAGTGATCTAGAATTCATTGCCTGACAGTTCTCTTACTGAATCATAGATCATAGAATCATGGAATCATTTGGAGTATATAGAAAGAAATGGCCTTTGTGAGCTGGACCATATTGAGGACTCTGGTGCTCTGAAAGTGATGAAATTACAAATCTCCAAAGGATTCAGCAGCACTGATGAAGAGAAGATGGCTGCTGTGCCAACAGTTACCAGACCAGATTTAGCCCTAATGCAAAGGTCATCTAGGACAGAAGCTTGTCAGGCTTCCAACAATTGCAGGGTCCTGAGTGTTTGCTAATCATCAAACTATCATCTTGGTGAGGCACTGCCTTTGAGAACGATGCAAACAAACCTCACAGCTTTGTTGCATGATGTAGATTTAAAGATCACTGCTTCCTGATGTGTGGAAGTGACTGGGGGTTGCAGTAGCGAGATGATGCTGCAGCATTCTGCAATGCTGAGAGCTGGCAATGGAGCAAATGGAGCTCTGGATGCTGCCCCTTGTTGAGCCATCCAAGCATAAAGCATGAGAGGCTGGTTGGTGTGTTCTGGCTGTTATATTGGGCTGGCGTCTTACCGATATGAACGGCCATGGTGCAATTTGGAATTAAAAGCTGCTTAAAAACTGCCATGAACACTAACTTGGTGAGGCCAAGCGTGAAAGGACTACACCAAATGAAATCAGTTGAAGACATGTGCTAAAGGAATGTGAATCACGTTCTGCAACATGCACATTTTGCCAAGGTTAATCTTCCTTCCAAGAATTATCCCATCATAAGGCCATATAGTGAACAATGATATTTCTGTGACCATTGTAAGACTTTTTGTGAGGAAGTCAAGCTGTGAATGAATGGGACCCAGTAACCCATGCACTAATGGCTGAAGCAACATTGATTGTGAGAATTTGTCGTGACCCAAATCTTTCTGAAATCATATAGCTATCAGATTGTCAAAGGCACATTGACAATGTCACGTCTGTCAGTAACATTCTCACATGGCTTGTCTGAATACTCATCCATCCCTACAATGTCCTCCTCTTCCTCATCTCAGGATACAACAAATTCCTCAAATGTAAACCTCTAGCCTCTTTATACCTGCAGGTTTCAGGTATAAAGATTACCCCTGCAGTGGTAACACTCCATTTCAATCCTAGGCCTTTGATTGGTTGTTTTAAATCTCCTCACTCTACTCATGGATGCACCTGCTCCCTGTTTTAAAATTACATATTCATTTTTGGTACCACCACTGACTATAGCTCCTTACTCTAATTGGTTAAACGTCCTTGTGCGCCCTTCTCAGTGCTATCCATCACCAGCACTATCTCCAGCACCTTCATAAAATTAATCTCTGTCTCTGCTAATATCTTCCTTTGGATTGCCTCATTATTTACTTATAGACTAATGGTTCTACAGCAAATCATTGAGAGTGGCTCTAAAGTTGCAGTTCTCTGAGATGTGTCTTTACTCGGTAATATAGTTTGCCAGGTTCCCCAGGTGCTCTTGCAGTTGTGTTGAACTTAAATTGCTGTAATATTCCCAATGGCTTCAGGTGGCAGTGTATTTTCACCTATTCAATATCTCAACAAATGATTTGGAATTAGGTGCACTTGGGGATGTGAGGCTGCAAATTAAATTGTAGGCCTGGATCCCAAACGCGCTCATAGAATCGCCTTTCTCATCCCCAACTCCTCAATTCTGTTGGCCTGGAAATAGTAGTCTGAACATTCAATGTTCAATTGTGTCTAATCCTCCACAAAAGCAACAAAAGGGTTTACGTATCCACATAGGGACACATCAGCAATCACTCTTCTGTTTCTCAACTTGAACTGAAATTCATTGTGACTTCATACTCTTAACCTTGGGACTGCTCTTATTTCTTTTAGCCTTATTGCCAATGTAACAATTTCTGTTCAGCAAGTAAATAATGACTGAAATATTTATTTGCATGTAACTGTAATACAGAGGCTTGCAGTCTCATAGCATGCTAATCAACTTCCAAAGAGGTTCAGGAACAGAAAATTGAGCCCACTAGGATGCTCCCTCCACCCTGCTCCCCGATTGGTTCCCCTGGTCATGTGACCCTTACCCTGCAGAAGGATCCTTAAAGGGAAATTCATCACACTGCTTATGTCATTATTTTCAAGTCTACTTTTCCAATTGCACCATTGATCATTGAAGTCAAAAATAGTGCTCATAGGATTTCTGAGTGTGACCAGCTTTCTAACTCCTGCTAAGTTCACCCTGTACCCCGCCCCCCCGCCCCACAGAGTAACCATCTCCTAATTCTAATCCCTCCTGTAATTATCCAGCCTCACCTTGTTATGTTTGATCCAATCATTGTCCACAATGACCTCCTGTTCTTTCCTGGTCCAATGCCTTTTGTCACTATGACCCTTCCCCTTCTTGACGCCACAGGGACCCTTACTTTTTGGACCCTGCCCTTCCTTGAGACCATCCAATACCACATCCATGAAACTTTGTTGTTGACCGACAGAATCCAGATGCCTCCTTTAAATGTTCTTATGCTGCCTATGTCTACTATGACCCTAATCTCCCCCCGCTCCCCCCCACCACCACCACCACCACCACCACCCCAGACCAAATGGCTTAGTTCACTGACCATGACCAGCAGATTACTCTGTGCATGACTATCACTGACCAGAGGGGCCTTCTCCTGAACAAGACTGGGACGGAGACATGCATGCCATGCAGACCCTTCTAACATGGCTTATACAGCCCCAGGACAATTTCTCATACATGCCCACATATGCCCACAATAGCATGACTTCAGCATCAGGGCAGTCCCTCAACCTTCCCCCACAGTCTTTCAATTTTTACCCCAGAAAATCTTTCACTCTTTTCTATGTTCCTTGCCACCCCTCATTCCTGCCTCTGTTTCATTCTCTCATCTCATCATTTTCTATCTGTAGTCCTTCCTCCATCTCAACTTTCTGCTCTGATAATGCCTTCCTCGCCCAGCCTTGGCACAGCTTTTGTTACAGGCGCCCAATATATCTTAGTAAATAAGGTTAAAGGTAGGAAAAAATGGCATTCTTTTATTCATTCAAGGGATGTGGGCTTCATTGACGAGGTCAGCATTTATTGCCCATTCCTAATTGACCTTGAGACATTGAAGTACTGCAGCCCAGTGGGGATGCAAGTGGAATTCCCAACATTACTGAGCAGGAAATGCAACCTGCCTTTTACCCAATTGGTAGAGGGATTAAATTTCGCAGCCGTGAGGTCATCTTACAACTGTACAAAACTCTGGTGTGGCCGCACTTGGAGTATTGTGCACAGTTCTGGTCGCCGCATTATAAGAAAGATGTGGAGGCATTGGAAAGGGTGCAGAAGAGGTTTACCAGGATATTGCCTGGTATGGTGGGAAGGTCTTATGGGGAAAAGCTAAGGGACTTGAGGTTATTTTCATTAGAAAGAAGAAGGTTACGAGGTGACCTAATTGAGGTATACAAGATGATCAGAGGATTGGATAGGGTGGACAGTGAGAGCCTTTTTCCTCAGATGGTGATGGTTAACATGAGGGGACATAACTTTAAATTAAGGGGTGGTAATTATAGGATGGATGTCAGAGGTAAGTTCTTTACTCAGAGGGTAGTAAGGGCGTGGAATGCCCTGCCTGCAGCAGTTGTGGACTCACCAACTTTAAGGGCGTTCAAATGGTCAGTGGATAGGCATATGGATAACATTGGAATAGTTTAGGTTAGAGGGTCGTTAGGTTGGTTCCACTGGTCGGCACAACATCGAGGGCTGAAGGGCCTGTACTGCGCTGTAATGTTCTATGTTCTATGTTCATGTTGAAAGCCGGGAGAACAAAATTCCAAACTACTTTTCATTGGCAGCAAACCAAATTTTTTCAATAATGCCAAATTATGCGCCTCCTATCTGCCATTATCCCCACTGTTGCCGGTAGTAGAAGATTTGACCCTGAGCGAAACCACTGTGGCAAGCATGTGAGGGCTTGAGGGAGATCCTGAGGGAAATACTGAGGGAGAAAGAGCATGATGAGCAGACAGGTGAATGAAAGTTTTATCACTGGTACAACATATCGGTTGGTAAAAGAGTCTTCATATACTTCAGTCACCCTTGTGAGGTCAGTGATTTGCTCTTGTGCTGTGTAGTAGGTTGCATTGACCTCTGCTGCCACATGCCTGTGAACAACCTAATCCATTTTCTTATGGAGCTTCCTGCCTTCGCTGCTCATCAAACAACATCTTCTGGCCATGGTTTCAGCCAATGTCCCCACTATGTATTTCTCTGAGTACCTTGAAGTTCTTAATTACTGATGCTCCTTGAGACATTCTTGATCTCAATTCTTGCCACTGGAAAAACGGATGCCCTCTCACCCCAAACCCCCATGCACCCATCCACTCCCCCCACCTCTGCTGCCCAACTTTAACTAGCTGCAACTTATCTGCCCCTTCAAGAAGCAATGATCCTATCAGCAGCAGGATTAAATATCAGCATGGAAAATGAGGACCCCAGAGGAAATGCGAGCATTACCATATGAGTTGGCTATGATTCCACTTCACTGCTAACACATCAGTTGTAGGAAAGTCCAGCTGAGCATGTTAAATCCTGATGGAGCTGCCTTGCTGGGTCACAATATGTCTCACATTTTAACAGGAAAAAAATTGCCATTGCTCCATAGAAACTGCAATAAAGATCAGCGCTGAATGAGTTAATATTAATCTGTAAGCAATATGCATCAGTGAGGTGTGCAGCATACTATAGCAAGCTGCTTAATGATGTTCATTAACTGAGTTGTTGAGTTTAGACTTACTGCAGGGATCAATAGGCATTAGAATGGGCTGTAATGACTATCTGAAGGACAAAGTAGCATTTCTGAAAAGTCAGACATGGGGTGCTTAAAGATTTGTGGTTCAAGAGTATGAACTTGTTAACGTTCAAGCCAATAAAAACAGAAGTTGCACGAGATAAACCCCATGGTTCCTGGGGACAATTCTTAAAAGCTTTTCTTTAACTTCATGCAAAATACATTAACGATTGGTATCATAAATTACAAAGGGATGATAATTTCATGTCTAACCCCTTGAGAGGCACGTTTAACTTTCTGAGATAATGAAGGGAAGTTAACCATTAATCAGCCACTGAGCGAGACACAGGAGATTTATCATCATTGTGGGTGCATTAATTTGAGATGAAGGATTTCACTAATACATGCTGGCTGACTGAATTCTATCATGTCTAAGTGAATCAAAATGTGCTCGTGTGGAGTCAGTATTAACATTTTCCTCACAACTTGGGAACAGTGATTTGTGAGCCTGTTGACCAGGACAACAATTAAAAGAGTACATAATGCAATTAACCTGGAATAGCTGAAGCATTTTAATACCTCTTCTGATGATTTGATAGATTTATGCAATGAATAGTTGAGCCATACAGGCGAGTTAGCTACAAATCTAATCTCTGGCCTTTCCTGAATGAACCAATCTCAGCACAGCAATTGATTAAATGATTACAATTGGCTATTGATCCCCTGGATTCTGGAAGGAAGAATTTGATGAAGAGGTTGAGGAGAACCTTGAATTTTGGTGGGGGCCTGCCAATGTCACATCATAATCCCAGCAACAGATCAGCAAAATACGTGGAGAAATGGCACTAAGGACTGAAAGCAATTTCTGTCAATCTCATATCTAACTAGCATTGGGATAGCTGCTGAGCTGGCCTGGATAAGGTGCTCTTTCGGAGAGTTGATGTGGACTCAATGGTTTGAACATCTTCCTTCTGTGATACGATAGTTCTATGGTTCTATGCAAGTCAATCCAATAAATACTATATACGTAATAGGTAATATATTTTATATTGTGCAAATGCACGCACTTAGAAGGCTATTCAGCCCACTTTGCTCTCTTTCAAAGAGATATCCCATTTATCCACTCCTCTGCTTTTGCCCATAGCCCCAGAGTTTGTTTTCTTTTCAAACATTTATTCAATTCCTTTTGAAAAGTTTTTGATTGCTTTCATCTTGCTCCAGCTGCCAACGAGAATGGAGAACTTGGCGCTCAGCCAAAACTCCATTCATAGCAGTGGTACTGGAAAATCCCAGCCATGAATGAGCTTGGAGGTTTTCAGCATTTATTGAATCAGATTCCACCACTCTTACCATAGAGTGTATTCCAGAGCAGAACAATTAACTGTGTATTTCTTTTTTCTTCCTCTCACCCCTGGTTCCTTCAGCAATTATCTTAAATCCATGGTATCTGCTTATCATGCCAATGTTTTCCTATAGCAATCAAAAAGTTCAAGTGTTTACTTCAACCAATCTCGCATTAAATCATTCAATGCTCCAATAACTCTCTGCAGAAGGAAATTCTTCTGGTCTCTCGATCTCTGTCCCAGTTTAAAATTGATGACTTGTTGTCACCGATTCTCCGGTTAAAAGAAATATGATTTCTTTATTCACCACGTCAAAATCCTCCATAATGCTATAAAACCATATTAAATCATCTCTTGGCTTTTTCCACTCCAATGGAATTAGTGTAGATAGCTCACATCTGTGAGCATAACCATGATTTCTCATTCTGAGTATTAATATTTCACAGCCTTAGCATCATCTTGGTTTGCCTCTGTTATACACTCCCAACGGCTTTACTGCCATTTTGATCATGCTGCATCCAAACTGCATATTTCAACTGTAGCTGAACAATTGCATTGTGACAAATGTATCACCACCCTTTTTATTTTTTAATTTATACCCCTATTTATAAAGTCCCAAATCTTATCCTCCCTTTTTAAGGTTTTATGCTGCAGATCTCACACATTGAAGTAATGACACATTTCCACCCGTAGTCTCACAATTGCTCCATCAACTTCAACATCTTTTCATTGAGCAGATACTCACACTCCTTATTTTTTCTTCCTAAAGTGCTTCCTCTTGTCACGTTTACTTCCTGAAGGAAAGACAGAGAACAGAGCAAAAAGCAAATAGCTTAAAGTTTATTTACTAGTGTCATAAGTAGGCTTACATTAACACTGCAATGAAGTTACTGTGAAAATCCCCTAGTTGGCACACTCCGGCACCTTTTCAGACACACTGAGGGAGAATTTAGCATGGTGAATGCATCTAACCAGAACATCTTCCAGACTGTGGGAGGAAACTAGAGCACCCAGAGGAAACCCACTCAGACATGGGAAGAAGGTGCAGATTCCGCACTGACCCAAGCCGGAAATCAAACCAAGGCCCCTGGCACTGTGAGGCAGCAGTGCTAACCACTGTACCACCATGCCTAGAAAGAAGAAAAAGGGAAACAAATTAGAATATAGACCTTGAACATAAAAAAGAATGTATAATATGGGGAGAATGAAAAGACCAAACCATCTCAAAGATGAAGGGAGTAGAGCACACATGCTGTTACTTACCTCAATTTATTTAAGATAAAGAACAGGTTTTCGCTCCCAAGTCAGATGTGCAGAGAAAAAAGAATTCCTGATTCAGCAATCTGACCTTTAAAAATGGACTCCACAGTTGGGATTTTTATTCTAGGAGGGGAGTGAGCAAGCTGAAATGAAAGTTGGGCCCGCTGACCCTAGAACGAGTACTCAGTGCTGGGTTGGGTGGGAGGTCAGCCTCTGTGCTCTGGCACTTCATTTAAGTTATTTTTTAAAGATTAAATCAAAAAAATCCATCCAACCCTCACCCTTCTCAGCACCCACCTACACACACCCATACCGCATCCATGCTGACCTATGCCAACTCAAGTGCCTCATATCCCCATGGTGCTTCATAATCCCAACACACAACACTCTACCCATGCCTATGGCCACCATACCCTCTATGCCAATATCCATGCCTCCCTACCACCCTTATTGCTCTTCATACCTCCATGTCAACACATTCCCTTCTAACCAGCCACATGAGCATTCACTCCTTCTATGGGCCTAACATCCCCATGATCCGTGAGAGCCTCTATGCTAACTTTGTACCAATTTATGCCAATCCAACCCTCACCCACAAACATTTGCCCTTATCTTTTCTATGCCAACACACGTAGTATTATTTGACAGTTCTTTGGCAGATTGACAGTTCTTAACCGTTTTGACAGCTTTGACTGTTCCATGACAGATTGATGGTCCTATGACCATCCATTGATGGTTTTGACAGCTTTGATCGTTCTAATGAGGTCTATTCACCTTTTGTTTTGCACAACCTTAGTTACTTCCAACAATCCCAAAGGCTGCCTTATCTAAGTGACCCAGGAACACATCCAAACAAATTGCTGGAACTAACAGTCAGCCCAGTATATGCCTCTGAGTCCTCATTGTTTGCAGTAGCACATCAAGCAAAGTGTCATTAAAATGGGTGCAGCATTTTCCTGAATACAGGGCAAAAATCTTATTTACTTGCAATTCACAACTCCACTTTTGGATTAACCTTTTAAATACTGGAATTAAGATTGTGTCAGGTGGCCACTGGCCTTCAATCGACGCTGTACATAGAAGAAAAATAGTAATGAGACATTAAAATAACACAGGGAGAGATGTTGAATTTATTTCTGAATTTCCCCGCATAATATTGGAGCCCAGGAGATATTAAATTGTAATATTCCTTTCCTTCAGTAAAGTTATATTCTGGTACTGATCATGAGCAACATTATTTCACTTTTACAATTAACTGTGTACTGGAACCGCTAAAGGATAATAAATATATATTTTTTAAATGTCGGAATTATACACTTGGTCTGTCAGTATTTGAAAAGAGAATTTGTGGACAAACTTGGAGTAGAGAAGGTTCCTCTGAGCTTGGAAAGAGGTCTCTGTCCAGAATTAACATATCTTTTTAGATGCTGACAGATTTCCTGTGTATTTAATACTTTTGTGTTTCCAAGTTCCAGCATGTGCAGTTTATTTTCTCTTTTAGATCACTTCTGAAAGATCAGTTTGGATTTCTTGCCCAGACCGTCATTCGTCCCTAAGGAATAATGAACCAAGACCAAGAAGCATCTATCTGTGTGAACAAAATCCATTATGCTGGGCAAAGAAAAAGAATAGTACTGGAGGCAATATTGTATTTCCAAGCAAAGCAAAGCTTTATTGAGGGTTTTGTTTTATTATCAGTGAGCTGGAAATTAGAGTGAAATCAGACAGGCCCAACAGAAATGTTCACAGGCCCTTCAAACAATTGTTCAGACATTGTTACCTCTAATCTGTCTTAGTGCAGCAAAGAATTTTCATTCGCCCCCTTCATGTTTTGATACCAAATGTAAAGACTGTGCAAAAATGAATCCTTCTGAGAATAAATAGAGACAACAAGGCTGAAAGAACGACAGTTATTGCCAATCAAGATGCTGCATTCGCAGTCTTTTTCCTTATTACCAGCTAATTTCAGAGTACAACTGTGATGGGTCCAGAAAACAGCTGGATGACAAATTACTTTAGCTCTTACTGATCTGTCATCACATCTACGTGGCATTTGTCTGCTGCCAGTTTAATAAAATGGGTTTTATGATCCAAGTGATTTTCTTCCTGACTCTACCTGACTGTTTCCCACGAGGAATAATGCACAAGTAACATTTGAATAAGTCAGTGATAGAAATGCAATAACCTGCTGTTTACATTGGATTTTTGTCAGTCTTCTTGGAGGTGGAGAATGTTTGAATGCTCACAATAGCCAGAGACCTGGCTGTCATTTTGCAACTGTTTATCATTTTGATTAAAATATGATGACTCAATAGTGCTGAAATTATCAGGAATAATTGTTTTATTTTTAAGAAGTATTATTACCAGCACTGAGATTGGGAGATTTCCACTGAGAGCACACTGATGCTGCAGATAATGGAAACAACTTAATGCAACTGGCACCAAGGATGTTGGAGAACATAAGGGAAGATTTTTAACATGAGGGTGGGATTGGTTGTGAAGGTGTGGAGTTAAGTCAAAAATTCCAAGCACATCAGGAAGTCAAGTTCAACCTGCCAACTTCAAGGTTTTACTGTGGGAGGACAAAGGATTGGACCGCCCCCAGAAGTTGGGGATTAGACCCACTTGGTTTGATGGCCTCCTCCGGGGAGCTCCCTGCACAACTGTAAGCTAAAGCTGTCAATCAGGCTGACAGAAGATGGATAGGTGCAAGAAAACCAACACTTCTGGGTTTCTTGCTTGCTAACGCACCCTATCTGCCTATCACCCTCCCTCCTCCCCCTACTCCAATCATCACCGGATTCCAGTGAGTTGGAAAATAAAAACTCTGTGCTAAATACCAAGAGAAAGCTAACAAGAAGACCAATGGATCTTCTCGCAACTGCTAAGTTATTCTTCTTTCTGGCCCTTTGAATTAGCCTTCTAGAAAGCCCTAACAATTCTGGACATTGCAAAAGCAAAACACTGCAGATTCTGGAAATCTGGAAGGAAAACAGAAAATGCTGGAAATAGCCATCGGGTCTGGTAGCATCTGATTCCTTTGGTTTCAGATTCAAGCATCTGCAGCTATTTGCTTTTATCCAGCATTCAACTCACTGCCACTTCGCTTCCAGGAATGCCAACCCTGAAGTACTGCACTTCCCTCCAACAGGATCTCTGCATGTCTCAGCTACACCCCCCCCACCGCCTCTGCTCCCACCCACCCCCTCACCACTTCTTGTTGACCTTCACTGCTGTCCATTTCATCTCTTAGCCTTTCCCCTTGCCTTTGTGGCTATGACTCATCTTTCATTTCCTCACCCTCCAGTATAAATAACTCTCACTTTCTATGCCTTTTAGCTTTGACAAAGGATCATTTGGACTCAAAACATTAGCTCTTTTCTCTCCTTACAGATGCTGCCGGAGCTGCTGAGATTTTCCAGCATTTTCTCTTCTGATTTCTGTTTCTTTGTTTCTCTCTACAGATGCTACCTGATTTGTCGATTGTTTCAAGCATTTTCTGCTTTTATTCTTGGCATTACATTGGCGCCCTTCAGTATCAATGTGAATTCTTTGCTTGGGGAGCAAAGCACATGCAATGCACATTTCTGTAAGCCAAAGAGGTGGGTGGAGCAAGCTGCTGCTCGCATTATTTCTGACACATCTCCCTGATTCATGCAGCAGCTTCCTCAACAAACCCCCTTGGCTCCCAGGAATGCATTTTCTTTGTAGAAGAAGCAGGAAACCTTCTGTCATGGCCCCCATTCTTTTTTTTCCAGGAAGAATGGAAAATTATCTACCTTTATTTTTAACAGTTAAATACTTTACAGCTTCTTGTTTATTTGATGCTTTAATGTAGCAATGTTAATATGCAGCTTCCTGGCACACTATAATGCATCTTTTTCACTAATTGGCATGATTTGGACATGCTATTGCCAAAAATATCAACATTTCATTATCTTCTCCAAAAAAGCATTTTTAATGCAGAGGAGTTCATTTAGCAACAATTACTGAATTGGAAACTGTTTGGATTTGCTTTCTTATAAATAGTTGAGGTTCTTTTGCTCTATTCCTCCACTGTCAAAAAAACTTGGTACAATAATATGACCTGCAAGCGCTTGACTGAAAATCTAGAGTGGCATATCCTTACAGCATTGCACATAAGCTGATCTGGGGAAATATGACAAGACTGAACGCTAATGATCAATCCATTGTTGATGGAAACAAAGGGCAGAATTTTCTGGCTGCACTCGCCCCAATTTACCCCACTTGCAACAAATGTTTATTTCTTTTTTTTCCACAGGCACTCAGCCATAACTTCATCTGAAAATCCAGGGATTCACAACTTCTTTTTACCTTAAAGAACCACAAGAGAGGATTGCATTCAGGGCTGCAATGACTTTCCCTTAAATGGTGAATTTAACCATGCAAATTGTCTTCTTGTTATTCCATGAGTAATCTAAGTACACGTGTCATCTGTAAAACTCAACTTTTGTCTGTACGTATTTGTGATTTAAAGGAAGTAAGTGTTTAATTGTGTTTACATTTTGGGTATTTTGTGAGTCAACATTTATCATTTCTTTTGATTCAAACTTACCTGAAAGCTTTTTTCACATCTACCCTTTAAAGTCACAGCACTCAAAAGGTTTTAAAACACTCCCTTTAAAATATGCACCTTGTCACAAAGAACCAAGAGGTGAGGGAAAAGGATAAAATTACACCATCACCTCTCTCCCATCCATAACAGCTGCAGAAGGTTGGCAATGTCTGGGTTAATTTTACAAATACACACCACAAGATGAATGTTTCACCACTGGTTTCACTGTCAGAATTTTCTGAGAACTGTTGGAATTACTACTTTCCAGTGACTGTGTGTGTGTGTGAGACTCCTCGTCTGCAATATGAATTCACAAAATGATGCTTATAAATATAGTTTTCATCACTAAGGGTTTATTTACAGCGGCATCTTGTTTTCTCTGCTGGCACATGTGGAAAGTCATTGACATAGTTAAGTTGCTCACACTATTCAAACTTCTGTTTGCCCATTGTAGATAGAGTGCACACTCTCTGGCAGTAAGGGCAACCTCCTACATATCTCCAGAGAGCCTGGAAACATACTGCAAGACCTAAAGCTGAGGGACTTATAAGTGCACTGCTGTACTGCCATAGGTCAACTTGCTGAAACCATTATACAGAAAACTGCAAAACTTCCTACTGACTTGTCTGGCCAAAATCAACACTGCCTGCCAGGGTTTTGATATATAGTCCTTTTTTAGACCTATTGGAAAAAAGATCTCAGCTTCCAAGGGGAATTCTACATCTCCAAAATTCATTGGTAAGACAGGATTGCTGTTTCAAAGACCCAACAGTTTATAAATGGCATGTTAGTGCAAATGCAATTTGCTTGCGATATGCAATGGCCAGTATATCACGGTCATGTTTCGAGAAAACAATAACCTTCTGCCTTGTGCGATCCTAATCAACATAGATTTCTAATTTAGTGATTGGATGTTTTTTTTCTTCATTTCACCAACAAATTGCATGTCACCTCAATTGATCCCTGAAACAAAGGTTTATTATTTGCCTTTTCATTTGCCACATTTACAATCTGTCCAAGTTCATATCAAATTAAATCCACCAATTGATTAACCAATTGATTAATCAATGTATTAAAAGTATTAAAGGTTTGTCTGTTAAGAATGCTGGCAGAAACTCAGTCAGCTCCTTCTAAGTATTTTAGGTGGAGCATTGATATGAATCTGACTGTGGATTTTTATGATTTGCCTACATTTTATCTCCATTGGACCCTTGGGTATCTGTTTTAAAATTCTCTGCACTTACAACTAGATCCAGAGGGAAGAGACCACACAAAGACCATATCTCCTTCAATGAAGAAATATTTAAATAACTCAAACACTCAACTGGGGCACTAAATTTCAGCTGCTGGAAGTTTGTGTGTGAAGTGCCTTTTTTGTTTGTGTTTCACTCAAAAAAAACTGACAGGAGCGACATTGGAAATGTTGATTCTCTCTGTAACAAACAGAACACAGTCTAAAAGCAGTCTAACTGACATTAATAAAACTGGCGATTGATGATCATTTTTCAGTTGCTATGAATGACTGTCTATTTGAAATATGGATCTTTCATGCAGTGAGGACTTCACCATGTGTCTGAGTCATGTATTTCAATTGCCAAATTTGCCAAGTTCCCCATTCATCTGGTTCTATTGTAAACCCTGCCAACATGATGTCATGTCAGTTGGATGGGGAATTTCTTATATGTGGGATTTGATGCAATGGAGATGGCTATTACTGACATTTAAATATTTGGTATTAAGGTTCATGATGGAAACCCAAATTCATGATTGTCAGGAGGCAAGGTCTATCTCAATGGAAAAGCCCACCGTTCTAAGACTCCCAATGGAACCTTAGTCCCCTCCTCCTCAAAAATGGGAGTGGAAAACTCCCCCTATTCTTAATGCACTATGCCCGTAAATTAAACATGAAATTAGCAATGTATGTGATAAGGGAATATCAATGATCATGTGTGATTTTAATCTGCACTTAGATCGGGCAAATCAAATTAGCCACAATGCCAGAGAGTAGGAATTCTTGGAGTATATACAGGATAGTTTTCTTGGCCACTATGTGGGGGAACCAACTAGACAGCAGTCATCTTAAACTGGGTAATGGGTAGTGAGAAAGGAATCATTGCCAATCTAGCTATACAAGACCCCTTGGGGATGAGCGACCATAACATGATAGAATTTTTTATCAAGATGGAGAGTGAAGTGGTCGATTTGGAGACTAGGGTGCTGAATCTTAGTAAAGGAAACTATGAGAATATGAGGAGTGAGTTGGCCTTGATAGGTTGGGGAGAGTTACTTAAAGGGATGACAGTGGATAAACAATGGCAAACATTCAAGAAACGCTTGGGGGAACTGCAGCAACTGCTTACTCCTGCCTGGCACAAAAGCAAAATGGATAAGAGGGCCAATCCATGGCTTACAAAGGAAATTAGAGAGATTATCTGATCTAAGGAAGAAGCATACAGATTGGCCAAGGAAACGAATAGTTCTGAGGATTGGGAGCAGTTTAGAATTCAGCAGGGATCATGAAGATTGACACTAAGAGTTTCTATAGATTTGTGAAGAGAAAAAGGTTGGTGAAGACAAATGTAGCTCCCCTATAGACAGAAACAAGAAAATGTGTAATAATGGACAAAGAAATGGCTGAGCAACTGAATACATACTTTGGTTCTGCCTTCACAAAAGAGGACACAAATCAGATGCCAGAAATGTTGGAGAATGCAAGATTTAATGAGAGGGAAGAAGTGAGGGATATCAATATCAGCAGAGAAATGGTACTAGGGAAAGTTGATGAGATTGAAGGTGCATAAATCCCCGGGTCTGATAAGTTACGTTGCGGAGTATTTAAGGAAGTGGCTCAAGAAATAGTTGATGCATTGGTGGTCATCTTCCAGGCTTCTATAGATTCTGGAACAGCCCCTGCAGATTGGAGGGTAGCCAAAATCACTCCAATATTCAAAAAGGGAGGTAGAGTAAAAATAGGGAATTATGTAAGCTTAACATTGGCAGTGGGGAAATTTCTCAATTCCATTATCAAGTACTTATAGTGAGGCATTTGGAAAGCAATGGGAGGATCAGACAGAGTCAACATGGATTTATGAAGGGGGAATCATTCTTGACAAATCTGTTGGAATTCTTTGATGATGTAACTCGTAGCATTGACAAGGGGGAACCAGTAGATGTGATATATTTGGACTTTCAGAAAGCATTTGACAAAGTCCTGCACAAGAGATTATCGTGCAAGATTAAAGCACATGGGATTGGAGGAAGCATATTGGGATGGATAGAAAACTGGTTGGCAGAGAAGAAACAAAGAGCAGGAATTAATGGGTGCTTTTCAAATTGGCAGGCAGTAACTTGTGGGGTGCCGTAGACCTGGACTGATGCTGAGACCCCAGCTATTCACAATATTTATTAATAATTTGGATGATGGAATAAAATGTAACATCTCAAAGTTTGCAGATGATATCAAATTGGGTGGGAAGATGAACAGTGATGAGAATGCAGAGATCCTTCAGAAAGATCTGGACAGGGTGGGCGAATCAGCTAATCAATGGTAGATGCAATATGATTTGGATAAGTGTAAGGTTATTCACTTTGGAAGCAAAAACAAGAAAGCATGTTACTACCTGAATGGCTGTAAATTGGGAGAGGGGAATGTGCAGCGGGACCTGGGTGCCCTTGTGCACAAGTCACTGAAGATAAGCATGCAGGTGCGGCAGGCATTAAAGAAGGCAAATGGCATGTTGGCCTTCATTGCAAGAGTTTCAAGGACAGCAACAGGGATGTGTTGTTGCAAGTGAACAGGACATTGGTGATGCCATACCCAGAGTATTGTGTGAAGTTTTGGTCTCCTTTTCTGAGGAAAGTTGTCCTTGCTCTCGAGGGAGCATAGCGAAGGTTTATCAGGCTGATTCTGGGGATGACGGGATGTATGAGGAGAGATTGACTAGGTTAGGATTGTTTTTGCTGAAGTTCAGATGAATGAGGGAGATCTCATAGAGACTTGTAAAATTCTAACAGGTCTATTCAGGGTAGATGGACGGAGGATGTTCCTGATGGTGGGTCTGTCCAGAACCAGGGGTCACAGTCTGAGGATTCAAGGTAGATGATTTAGGACGGAGATGGTGAGACATTTCTTCACTTAAAGAGTGGTGAGCCTGTGGAATTCATTACCACAGGCAGTAGTTGATGCCAAAACATTGAATGCATTCAAGAGGAGGCTGGATATGGCACTTGGGGCAAATAGGATCAAAGGTTATGGCGAGAAAGCAGGATTAGGCTATTGAGTATTGAATGGCAGAGCAGGCTCAAAGGACCAAATAGCTTCCTCCTGCTTCTATCTTCTATTTTGTGTGTTTCTATAAGCAGTGCTGTAAAATGACTCAACACATAGATTCAGGCCTTCTTATCTCCTTTCATTTGTCTGTTTTTTTAAGGCCTGGGAAACATAGCCAACGTAAGTTAAAGTAAGATTCTTATTAAAATAGAGGCATGCAGTCTTACTTGAATATTTGAATGACCTGCCCCATTGCCTGCAAGCAAATTGGTCAGCATTGCCCGTTATTAAAGCCAGATGTGGATGCATGTGAGGTAGTCTGGGCTCCTTATTCAGTTTTTCAAATTTTAGCATCTGACGGGATGCAAACTCATGTTTTTCAGGGTCAAATTTCATTTTGGGACGAAGAAAGAAATTAGGAAGAAGTGGGAAAAGAGAAAAAAGAAAAATGTAACAATTTATTTTATTAATACTAGCATAAAACAAAATTGAAAATCTAATTAGTGTCATACATCATCCTTTAAATTTGCAGCATTACTATTCATTGATATCAATTTGCTAATATATAAAGGGAAGCTGAGAAACTTTCTCAAACCAGGAGACCCTGCTTTAACTGACAGTTAAATAGTTCCGTGATGCATGAGGTTCACTAAGTTGTGATAGTTGAACAATGACCTCATTTTACTCAACTCAATCAATTATTCAAACCTGGGTAAGACCAGGAACCCGCCAAGCAATCAATAACAGTCAAACTTCGGCTTTCAATTTCCAGCATCATCATTATTCTTTGTTTCTCTGTCCACAAATTGTATTGTGGAACTTACATTACAGACTGAATGAAAAGCAGGGGTCACAGCTTGATATTTTGGTGAGAAACTATCCGAACGCTGAAAAGTTCAATGAAGTCCATTGAGGGTAAGTGGTATTGCTGTTCTACATGATGTTAATGATTAATATTTTAGGATGTGAGGCCTCTGAAAATTAAAATATATAAACTGAGATCATTTGCCTCAATTTTATGTTAACAATAATGATGAGGCAAATGGTAGTCACTGTTATTATGCAATAAATAAGACAACAATGTTTGGCAACTGAACATGCACATTTAAACACAGGAAACTGGAAGTTGCTGTCAGAGATACTCAGCTTCTCCACAGGTTGCACCACTCCTCACTGCTGGTCTCACCATTGAAAAACAAGCATTGATGTGACCTTGGAGAATGTGCTAATTAATTTACCACTTCTTGAGCAATTTAGGTCTATACCCTCTAAAGATGAATTGGAGAGGTGTAATTGACGTATGTAAGGTAATAAAGGGGATTGACAGGGCAGGACAGATGTAGAAAAGATGTTCCCTCTTGTGGGAGCATCTAGAATGAGAGGTCATAGTTTTAGGGTAAGGGGCATCAGATTTTGGTTTGATTTGATTTGATTTATTACTGTCACGTGTATTGGGGCAAAGTGAAAAGTGTTGTTTCTTGTGAGCTATACAGGCAAAACATACAGTTCGTAGAGTACATAGGGGAGAAGGAAAGGAGAGGGTGCAGAATATAGTGTTACAGTCAAAACTAGGACATAGAGAAAGATCAGTTTAATATATGGTAGGTCAATTCAAAAGTCTGATGGGAGCAGGGAAATCTTTTAAAGTTTATTTATTAGTC
This sequence comes from Carcharhinus amblyrhynchos, assembly GCF_965287045.1. Lineage (NCBI taxonomy): Eukaryota > Metazoa > Chordata > Chondrichthyes > Carcharhiniformes > Carcharhinidae > Carcharhinus > Carcharhinus amblyrhynchos. Next base: position 91,747,419 of record NC_137324.1, on the reverse strand, counting down.
ACAAGCAGGCTTACGTTAACACTGCAATGAAGTTAATATGAAAATCCTGTAGTAGCCATATTCCGGTGCCTGTTCAGATACACTGAGGGGGCACTTTGCCTGGCTAACCAGCATGCCTCTCGGACTGTGGGAGGAAACCGGAGCACCCAGAGGAAACCTACACACAGACAGCGACCCAAGCTGGGAATCAAATCTGGGTCCCTGGCACTGTGAGGCAGCAGTGCTAACCACTGTAGCATCATGCCTGTTCTTGAGTTGGTTGGTATGTGTTCCCAGACTTTTTTTTATCTTTTTCCTGATGGAAAAGGTGGAAGGGAGTAAGTCCGGGGTACATAAGATCCTTGATTATGCTGGCTCGTCACATCATTCACCAGATCCTTTATTGCTTTCCAGTAGAGATGAGGGGAAATTACTCCTCTCAAAAGATTGTGAAACTATGGAATTCACTGCTTCAGAGTGCAGTAGATGCTGTGACATCAATTATAACTAAAGAAGAGAAATACAGATTTCTAAATTAACAATGGGTTGAAGGAGCCATGAACAATGTGCAGGAACTTAGAGTTTGAGGCTGAGACAAGATCAGCCATGATCATATTGAAAAGCTCGATGGGCCAAATTATCTACTAGTTTTTATGTTCTTATAATCTTCTGTTTCCTGACCAAAGGCAAGTCTGACCCACCGAGCTACAATCTCCACAAAGGGTGGGTAAGGAGGCAGTTCCCAAATCTGCCCTGGACAGAAAAGGGATGGAAACCTATGCTGATATCACCAATCTGAGCCATACTCACCATCCGATCCTCAAGGAGAAATTGCTATGACAACCACACTTTTAAATACATGTTGTAGCCTGAAGCTATGGATAGTGATGGGAGAAGCTCCAAATTCTTTCGATCGTATGGCCGACCTTGAATCTTCCCTGTTCTTCCTGCCTGCCATGACATATGTTGGAAGGATTTACATGATGAAACGCAATCTGTTTGGCCATAATGAACACATTTACCCTGGTCATCAAACCTTGGAATGAGACTTAGAATCATAGATTCCTACAGTACAGAAGGAAGCCATTCGGCCCACTGAGTCTGCACCGATCACAATCCCACCTACACCCTATCCTCATTACCGTACGCATTTACCCTAGCTAGTCCCTCTGACACTTACGGGCAATTTCCCATGGCCAATCCAGGTAACCAGCATATCTTTGGCGTGTGGAAGGAAACTGGAGCACACAGAAGAAACTCATGCAGACATGGAGAGAATGTGCAAACTCCACATAGAGAGTCACCCAAGCTGGAAATTGAACCCGGGTCCCTGACGCTGCGAGGCAGCAGTGCTAACCACTGTGTCACTGTGCCACCATGACTTGAACCCAAAGCTTCTGGCTCAGAGGCAGGGACACTACCAAACTGTACCACAAGGCCTCCTAGATACCCACTAAACATGACAAAAGGGATCAAACTGGTAAATGCAGTGATTATTTAATGATATGGTGGTTGACAGTTACTTCCAAACAATCTCTCCAGCCCTGATTTCTTTTCATAAGTGATGACTCTCATTCTGTTAGGAGTTAATTATTGTGAAAGATTTTGAACCAAAGCGTTTTCATTTATTTTCCTGACTCTTTCATCTCTCGCTCTCTCTAAATTCCATTTGTATTTTCAAATAAATTCCACTTTCATATTATTATTTAAATCTAATTTATACTCATGCTTCCTGGTTTAAACTGTTTGGGGTAATTTTCCCTGGTATATTGAAATAGGTTCAGGTGTGCAGAGACATTTAAATCACCTGAAAATGACATTGGATCAAGAACCCTACCTCATCTCAATCACCTTCTCTTTTGAAACAAGCAGGTTTAAAAGGTGAGCAAGAAACCCACATACAACTGTCAGGTAAGGCATTTTTATATTACAATTGAAGGAGGCTAGTAACAGTCTAGCTTAGGCTAGTCTTCGACAGGACCAGAAGATCCCACCAGTAGGAAGGCCTGGAAAATCCCACCCATAGTACATGAGGGGAGAACTGGCTAAAGTTTATTGTGTAAATAGACTAAAATGTCTGGAGGTAAATGCATGACACAATGAAAATATATAATTTACCCCCTGCACTAAATATCGACAGAACTGTCTGTTAAAATAAACCAAAACACAATGATAATTAACTTGCACTGTATTACAAAATACAGAATGAATACGATAAGGCATGAAATTCAATCCATTCACACCTTTAGTTACTCATGGAGCTTTCATGTTGTCATTGGTGACAAACTATATTAATCTGATTTGTTCAACTCATACTTGCAAATAAAGTCAAGAATTCATCTGGTAGGATGCAGAGGTGATAAGGTGTCCCAGGAGGATATAATAAATATATTAATTGGAAAGCAGGAACTGTTTTTAGGGGCTGACATCTATACTAAGCTTGCTGAATTATTCCCTGATGTAATTAATCACCAGTTTGTTATTCAAGTAAGTGTTAATTTGTTCAGTCGTTCTCAGTGCTGTTTGTTTAATGTGAAGTTCAACAGCAAGAATACAATCTTAAATTAATACCCGCTGTGGTTATGAAGGCATTCATAAATTAACAGGTGTCTCACATGACGTATAGATAATAATTATGTAGTTTCAAAGTTTTCTAGATTGTATTCATTTTCTTTTAAGTTTCAGGTGCTTTGTGAACAAAACATTGGGGCAAATATTCCCTTTCTGTTTACCATTGTAACAAGTGAGGGGCAGACCATGGAAAGATCTGTTGAACTCGGGTGGGATTTTCTGGTTTCGGGGTGAGCGTAGCCGGAAAATTCTGCCCATTTTTTTCTGATGAATAACTGCTAAAAGGTTCAAAAGTGAGATAATGTGAAGAAATGTTTATTCGGTGAATTGTTACAATCAGGAATTCACCAATTGAAAGGGTGACATGAAAACAGATTCAACAATAATTTTCAAAGGAAACAGTTGCATTTGAGTTATTTGCAAATTCATATTGTCATTGTCATATTGGAAGTAATTTGTATAGTTTTGAAGACAAAGACACTTACGACTTCACACCACAGCATAAAGAATCCCTACAGTGCAGAAGGAGGCCATTCAGCTGATTGAGCCTGCACTAACCACAATCTTACCCAGACCCTAATCTTGTAACCCTACATATTCACCCTGCTAATCCCCCTGACACCAGGGTCAATTTTAGCATGGCCAATCAACCTAACCCGCACATCTTTGGACTATTGGAGGAAACTGGACCACGAGTAGGAAACCCATTCAAACATAGAGAGAAAGTGCAAACTCCACACAGGCAGTGACACAAGCCGGGAATTGAACCCGGGTCCCTGGCACCATGAGGAAGCAGTGTTATCCACTGTGCCAGTTGTTTTCATGACATTGATCTCAAGTGACAACGGAAGAAATAAAAATTCTTTAGAAGCTCTTAAAGACAGCAATGTGGGAGAACTTATCCTGCAATTACTGCCATAATAAGTATCCCAAGGACCCATTCATATTCCACCTGTATCTATGACTCCAGATAGGATCAGTGCTGCACAAGGTTGTCTTCATAGAAAATTAATTCCAAAAATAGCTTCCCTGGAATTTTGGTCACCAGAACACTTAAGTGGAAACTTAAGACTGGATATACGTTTAAATAATTTGGATATTAGAAAAGTGGAATTTAGTAGGCCAAAATTAATTTTCTCATCCTTGACAGTTCTTAACACTGCATTTGGATATTAGAAAAGTGGAATTTAGTAGGCCAAAATTAACCTTCTCGTCCTTGACAGTTCTTATCGCTGCATTAGGCTAATGGTTTTGTGGTGATGTGTCCCTTTGTGTGTGGGTGTTGGTAGAGGGGAATGCTGGGGAGAGCAGACAGTAAACCTTTTAACAGCTTGCAGGACTCAGATTGATCATCTAATTTGAAGTTTGACTTCTCCGGAGGGCCCAAATACAAAACCATTCGAGCAGTGGGTTGAACTGGTCAAACAACACTATTGTCCAAACCCATCAGTGATAATGCAGTGATATAAATTTGCTTCTACAATGAGAAACCCAGGTGAGATGTTAGCAGCATTCCTGACACGATTAAGGCAGTTAGTTGAAGAATGCGAATTCAATCAACACTCAACGCGATATTGAGAGATGGTTTAGTTTGTGCTGTGAATAACATCACCATACAAAAATCTATTGGCAGAGACAGAACTTACCATAACAAGGGCGATAGAGATTGCTCGGGCTACAGAAAGCCTTGGAAAATGTGCATTTGAGTTCCAAAGTGTGCAATTAGGCAACATCAACCAACATTGGCAGGAAACCTCAGGGAGTCATGGCATCAGGCATGAGGGTGCTGAAAGTCATGAGTCAAAGAGCAGCAAGCAAGACAGAGATACAGAAAGTCTAGCCTGCAGACCAAGAACTTGCAGACTACCAGTGCAGAGAAATGTTTGCCTGTAACAAGAAGGGACATATTAGGATTAAATGCAGAGCCAAACAAAACCTGCCAAGAGCCAACAAAGAAAAGTATATGACTCCGGTGAATAGCTTGGAAAATGACTCTGAAGAAGAATCTGAAGTTTACCAAGTAAACAATATTAAAGTGAGCCAGTCAACCCTGATTGTAGTTGTGTTAATGGCGTGCAGTTGGCTACTAATAATGAAGTTGGGTATTGGAAACTCTGTCATCATCATTGGAAAGCAGATGAAGTTGGGTATTGGAAACTCTGTCATCATCATTGGAAAGCAGATGTACTGGTTAGCTGAAAAAGCTTACCAGATGTTTAAATCTGCCATGAATAAAGCAGTCCTCTGGGCTTTTACAACTTTTAATAGCCTGTTTTCTTCTAACATACAGAACAATTCTTCAACCACCTATCTACAGGAGTTATCCTTTCTGAATTGTTCACGGGAAATCATTTTTGGAGAAGACTTGATCTACTATTTCCAGATTTGGCAGGGAGAGTGGAAGCAAAACATGATGTACAGAAGAGATATTATGACTCCACTGAGGTTGGGAGGACTTTTCAGATAAACAAGAAAGAAATTTCGATAGTGGTCTGAATTGGATTCCTGGGATGGTTGTGGCCAAGACAGATCCCACGTCATATGTAGTTAGCAGACAAGGGAAGACAATGAAAAAGCATGTGGACCACCTGAAGAGAAGAGAATCACATACAGTGTCAATTGAGTAATCTGTCCCTGCTACACCTGTTAGTATGGCTCCAATAATTGTAAGTGGAACCAAATCCAGTAACCCTGTGGAGTGGTCAAGTAACATCCCTGTTGGAATTGGAGACTTTAGTAGCCCTAGAACACCTGTGCAAATTGCCATTGTTTCAGATTAAACTACATCAACTGATGAAGCACCTTTTAAGAATTGTGAGTCTTTATGAATTAGAAAACCTCTAGGTAACCTTACTTATTGACAGACTGTGTTAAGTTTTCCCACCTTTTATTGTGTAATATTGTAAACAATTTCACTGTTATTGTAAAATCGTAACTAAGAAATTGAAAGGGGAGTGATCAGTGGCGGTGTGGGGGGGGGGGGGGGGGGGGGTGTGGCATTATCAGGGTCACATGATCCATTAGGCCAATTGTGGAAAGGCGATTGTTTGACAGATGTTGATGGTTGAAGTTGTTAGTTGGAGTCTGGAGGTTGCTGAGTTTACAAGCTTTCTTATTGGTTTCTTATGTGTGCAGTTGTTTTTTTTCTCAAATAGGCCTCCTGTTCATTTATCTGCCTTGTTATTTGTCAATTCCTCACAGTCTTTATAAATTTGAATAAACTTCTGCAGGGTAGATACAGGAAAATTATTTCCTCTGCTGCAAGAAAAATGGGAAAGTATCTGAAAAATTAGAGGTAATATATAGGAGCATTTTTAATTCACGGATTAAGCGAAACTGAAAATCCCTTCCCCAAAAAATACTAGAAGCTGGAACAGAACTGGACTTTCACAAGTTCATTTTTCACCAAGGCATATCGGACACTTGTTTTTATTAACTGAGGCACAAGATATAGGGATGGAAATTTATGCTGGAACTGTATAAAACACTAGTAATGCCATAGTTTGAGTATTTTTTGCTGTTCTCATTCCTGTGCTACTGGAAAAATGTATTTACACTGCAGAATATAGAGAAGATTGATGAAGATATTTCCTGGACTGAAGAATTTTTGACATGAGAAGAGAGGGGATAGATTCAAATTGTTTTCTATAGAACAGAGGAGGCTGACTGGAGATTTAATTGAAGTATTTAAATTCTGAGGGGAAGATATATAGTAGAAAGGTAGATCGTATTTGTTTTGTTTATAAAGCCTATAACTAGGGACAAAGATTTAGAGTAAGATGTTTAGAAATTATTTGAGGAAAATCTGTTTTGTGCTGCGTATGAAGGAGCACAAACCCTCATGACATTAAAATGTTCTGGGATATGCACTGGAAGTGCTATAACCTGTAAGGCAATGGTGAAAAGCCAGAAAGTAGGATTAAGCTAGATGATTCATTGTAGGCTGCTCAAACATGATGGACCATGGGGCCTTCTTCAGTGCTGTAAATTGATTCTATGATTCACTGCACTGACAATTCTGAAACCACTAGGTATTTGACTTTTTAATAGGCATCATGAAGCAAGGACAACACTGTAAACATTAAGCAGAAGAGATGGTCAACATTACCCCACAGCATTTCACCAGTGAGTGTTTGGTCTGGGTCAAAGGCTACTGTTCTGCTGGTGCTGGTGACTGGCCTGGTCCTAACATTTCTTCCACACCAGATATATAGACTGGAATTTTACCACCCTGCCCATCATGGGAATCAGAGCAGGAGAGGGGAAGACCATGGGAAGGTCCGTTGATGTCAGGTGGGATTTTACAATTTCAGGACAAGTGAGACCATTAAATCCCACACATACTTGACTCTCTCATTCTCCTGTTTGTCCGTAGAAGGTTGCTGGTTACTTGTGTCCTGATTCCACTTTCATGATTGTGATAAAATGGAGTATACAGCACATTATCACCATTTTGGACAGGTTCTCCTAGACCCAGTAAGGACAGACCCTTTCCGCCCTCCTCCACTCCAAATGATCAAAGTGAAGGGATCTGTAATGACTGGAGGCGATTCAATGTGGCTCCAACAACAAAAGAGTTTATTAAACTATAACCTTTGACACTATAGGGTCTGACAGAAGCAGCCCACAGTTCTGCTCTCTTCTCCTCGCTCACTCCAACTGAACTCCCCATTATCAGGATGCACATTCTCGGTCCCAATTTACCCAACTTCTCAAGTTTCTGTTCCATTGGGTCTGGCCTGATCACATGGCCTGCAAAGGATTGCCCCTTAAAGGGGCCACGTTACTGCAGAATCATTGCTCCAAATCTAAAACACTGTTCACCGGTCCTCCAGTTTTACATGGGCTTCATTACTGCTTTCAACTATACTGATTGTCATAGCAACTGGCACTATCAGTGCTGAAGACGATAACTAGAATCTCTCAGAAGCCATCCATCTAGCCTGCCATCTCTGCAGAACATTGCTTGAATCTTCGAATGTCACTGAACGTAATAATTACAGTAACTCCCAGGATACCTGGCATTAACATGGAAGGATGTTCAGACTGGTATCACATTATTGGCACATTAGCTGCTTTTGTATTGTTCACTTGTATGCAATTGATGCTGCCCTTGGGAACCTGTCAATATCAAAGAAACCTTGCTGTCTCGATTTTGCTGCTGACATTTGGTGCTGAAATGAACAATATTGGAATGCATGCCTGAGCAGAGCATTTTGGATACAAGGGTGTAGCAAAGAATGACTAAATCCCCAATTTGAAAGAAATGTGACAGCTCAGTAGCTGGAAACCACAGGCCTTAAATGCAGCATTTTATAGTCATATAAAGGCCGTTGCACTTGAAGTTTTTAATGTATTTTTCTGGTTGTCTGATGCCAGAAACATCTAGTCCCCTGTCTTTGACGTAAGTAATAATACATAAACTTTGGGCAATGCCTCTGTTCCTCTTAACTGTGGACATTTGCTACACTCTCAATATTTGAAATACAGTTCCAAGTAAAAACAGGAATGATGTAAGTGCTTCACCAAAATTTGGTGGAAAACAGCAGGATTAGAACCAGCAATGTAATAGATAAATTGGCCTTAAGATGCTTGAGAAAGTAAATTCTGTTAGATTTATTGCGAATGCTATCAGCTGTGCTTGATGGGTAATTTGAGGGTTAGAACACTATAGCTCTATGAAGGCAGCTCCCTGCCGAGTGTGAGAAATCATGAAAGTAATCCTTTAAAATCCATGTTCAATCTAAGGAGAATTCCAACTTCCACTTGGAATGGCACCTCTTTTTGAATGTTCTCTGCCAAGCTTATCATCTTGTTAGTGAGTGTTACAAGTACATTATTCCAGTATGGTTTAGGAATTATATGCAAATGTGCATACATATATGAGCATCCAGCATTGCCTACCATTCACTGTGGCACTGAAGTCTGTGTATTGAATGAACATTGAGCAGAGATTTCCAGAGGACAGGGTCCTATCCCACCACATAATGTATTTGTGGGAATGTACCTCTGTTCATAGAATCATAGAAACACTACAGTGCAGAAAGAGGCCAATTGGCCCATCAGGCCTGCACCGACCACAATCCCACCCAGGCCCTATCCCCATATCCCTATATATTTACCAGCTGATCCCTCTAACCTATGCATCTCAGGACACTAAGAGGCAACTTAGCATGGCCAATCAACCTAACCTGCACATCTTTGGACTGTAGGGGAAACTGGAGCACCTAGAGGAAACCCACGCAAACATGACGGGAATGTGCAAACTCCACATAAACAGTGACCCAAGCTGGGAATCGAACCCAGGTCCCTGGGGCTGTGAAGCAGCAGTGCTAACTGCTGTGCTACCCTGCTGGCCAATTCTGTTAAACCTGACTGCCCCACAGTCACTTCAAGCTCCACAGGGCATCTTCGCCGAAAGTCGAGACATCCACCCCCCCGTCTGGGGAGCACGTCTCACCTTAAACTGTTGTGAACCAATCTGATTGGTCGACAGCACAGCAGTCTCAGCGTCACTAGGTATGAATGTTAGCCAGAACTGGGACTATATTCAGTTTCAAAGAAGAAATTATGGATGCTGGACTTAAAATAACTCTGAGGTGTTGGTGGGGTCAGATTGCTAGGCCCCAGTGAAGTGGGGTGAGTGGGTTGTGGGCTGTGTTTGTGAGGCCAGGATGAGGGGGGTGGGCATGGCCTTATGGATTCTTCCCTCTTGCTTGAAACCAACCCATGCAGAGAGTCTGCCAGGCTATCTGCTCATCAAAAACTTTCTCCTACCTTGGGAAGAGCGGTGGTTGAGGGAGGATGATGTACTCAGGAGTCCATCAATTGGCCACTTAAGTTTCTCAAAATGCCCAAGGGCAAGTGGGGTGTCTGATATCTGTAACGCCCCCACAAAGTGGGAAATAGGCCGGGTCAGGCAGACAAGTGGATGGTTTTACAAGCCATCAAATTAGTGATCGACAGACCATAAAATGTCACCTAATGTATCAGTCTACAACACATGGTGTAATCTGAGAAGTACATTTGATGCAGCTGCATTATTGAGTCTAAAATTGTGTTTATTACAAATGTTTGGGAACTCAAAGGCATGATGGTGGATTTTGAGCTAATTGTCTGGATATATTGAAATCATCTACTGGATTTGGATTAGTGTGGTGCCTGTCCCTTTAAAGGCAACACAGCAGAGTAAGGGCCAATCAGGACTCAAAGTGTGGAATTGCCGCCTGGTGAGAGAGGTTCCTCAGTAAAGATAGATTTTTGGGAGATGACTACAGCCATAAGGCTGTTGTGTAATTCTCATAAATAAATACCTTTTGTGTTCACAAATGAAATCTCTGACTGTACATCAAACTAGTTTTTGAGTGGGCTGTCTGGAATCTGCATTCTAAATGGTGAACATATTTGTTTATTTTTAACTTTTTCCACGTTTTTAAGCTCCATGGTGTGGTCACATTAATCTTAAAGTTATCAGATCTTCAAGGAATCACCATCAGCAATGCAAAATTGATAACTCACACCATCTCCTCAGTCATAACTTGCTTTTGTTTAGTTTTTAATTATTATAAATGGTGACAACTCAATTGAATTGAAGGATAGACAAAATAATACAAGGAGTACAATTATCTTTAGGTTACCCAGGATTGAAAGCAATGCTATTTAATTATGTCTACAGGTTTTTATTGTAGCTGCATTGTTTGGACTGTTCACCACAGGGCTAATTTGTATGGTGTCAAATGCTTTAATCATAGTTTCAACTATTTGCTGATGTACATGACAAGATGAAAATATTTTAGAAACAGTTGTGAGTGGAAGAAAACAGATCATCCTTGATGTTCCCTTGATATTCTTAAACACAGCATTGGAGGCATTGAGTGTAAATAAAAATACGGGGCAGGATTTTAAGGTCTCACTCATCCTGAAACTGTAAGATACCAACCGAGGTCAACAGAACTTTCCATGCTCTGCTCTGTGGCAGATGGGACAGTAAAATTCAGGCCATTAAGTCCATGACACACAAAAGCATCTGGAACCCACAGAGCAGCTAGCTGAATTAAAATTTAAGTTGATGAGAGTGTGAACTGACTTGTTTTTTTTAAAGGATGCTTTTCTGATGGTCCTTAACTCCTTAATTCCTTTTAGATTGGAAACAAGCAAGTTTTAAAAGATGGGTGACGAGTTTGTGCTTGGATATTTACAGCCTTAATTGTGGTATTTTCTTATCTTAAAGAACATTTTTCTCTGAGTGTGGTGGAAGTCAACAGGGAGACAGCTGTTCAAAAAATTGATAACTCCAAACTGAGGCAAATAGTTGAGAGTATCTCTAGCAGCCTCGGGACACCATTCACTTAAGCAGTAAGCACATATTTTTAAGGTAAGCTCAACTAAATCATTAAACAAGATCAATGAGGAAAATGCACATAAACAAAAAATCATGTAAATATATTTTGTGTTTTTATTGGAGTTTGGGCCACAGCAAAGTACATTTCACTACATAGATCAGATATTGTTAAAATGTGCTTGTCATGAATATGCCAACAGGTTAAAAGCCACCAGCATTTCAAAAGATATTTCGCAGGACGTGAGTCTCAGTAACAAGATTAGCAGTGTAGGCAAACTGGAAGAATACATCATTCTGCTAATAGGAAACACTGAGTAGATGATTGCACCATCCAGGGAAGGAATACATATGTTAATCTTTTAGAACTGCAGAAACTGGAGGGAGTAGATCATCAATACACAAAGGGCAACAATAGTATAATTGGCATAATTTGTGTGGAAGCTGGGAGGCAGATTCCATCTAGCAGCCTTTAAGCCGATTCTAGCTAGCAGATCAGAAGTAACAGTGCAGAAACCTTTGTGGAGACAGTGAAAACCACATCTTCACTGAACCAAGAAGAGACGTTTCTCTCCATCCAACCCTCTAATACTATGGTTGTCCCAGTCAATGTTGGGAAAGTTAAAATCTCCGACTATTGCCACCCTATTTTTCTTGGAGCTGTCTATAATCTCCTTATATATTTGCTCCTCAATTTTCCACCAACTATTTGGGGGCCTATAGTACAACCCTATCAAAGTGATTTCCTGCTTCTTATTTCTCAGTCTTACCCGTAAAGACTCAGTGGCCGAACCCTTGGATATATCCACTCTCGGTATGGCCATGATGCTTTCCCTAATCAAAAGTGCAACTTCCCTCCTCTCTCACCTCCTGTCTATCTTTCCTACAGCATCTGTACCCTGGAACACTGAGCTGCCAGCCCTGTCCCTCCCTTAGCCATGTATCAATAATTGCTATAATATCCCTGTTTCATATACTTATCCATATCCTGAGTTCATCTGCCTTGCCTGTCAGGCCTCCTGCATTGAAATAAATGTAGTTTAATCTGGACTTCCCTTGCTCTCTGTCCTGCTTTTGCCGGATCTATCTTGTACTAGGATTACTGATACTGCCTTTACTACTTAACATGCTCTCTTTAACTTCTGTGCTGTTCTCAAACTTCTCTTCTGTCTCCCTACTGCTTTGGATCCCACTCCCTGCCAAGCTAGTTTAAACTCTCCCAAATGGCTCCAGCAAATCTCCCCGTCAGGATGTTAGTCTCCCTCCAGTTCAAGTGTAACCCATTCCTCTTGAACAGGTCAGCCCTTCCCCAGAAAAGATCCTGATGATCCAAAAATCTAAATCTCTCAAGCCATGCATTCACCTGCCTAATCTTCCTATTCCTACTCTCTCTAGCACGTGGCAGCGGTAGTAGTCCTAAAATTACCACCTTCGAGGTCCTGCACTTTAGCCTTCTGCTCAAACTCTCTGTATTGACACTTCAGGACCTCATCCTTTTTCTTACCTTTGTCGTTGGTATCAATAGACACAAAGACCTCTAGCTGCTCACCCTCCCCCTTAAGAATGTCCTGCAATTGCTCAGAGATGTCCTTGGCCCTGGCACCGGGGACGCAACACATTGTCTTGGAGTCTCAATCGCAGCCACAGAAATACCTGTCTGTGCCTCTAACTAGCGAGTTCCCTATTACTGCTGCTCGCTTGCTCTTTGCCCGACCCTGTCCAATAGCAGAACCAGCTGTGGTGTCACAGGCCTGGCTGCTGCTGGTATCTCCCTCAACAGCATCCAAAAGCAGAAAAGGCACAGGAGACTCCTGCACTACCTCCCTATCTCTCCTGGTGATCACTCACCTGTGGTGTGACAACCTCCCTATAACTAGTGTCTGTCACACTCTCTATCTCTTGTATGTTCTGCAGTGCATCCATCTGCTGCTCCAACCGAACAATGTGATCTGTGAGGAGTTGCAACTGGACACACTTCCTGCAGACGAAGTTGTTAGAAAGGTTAGATTACTCCCTAATTGCCCACATCTGACAGGAGAAGTATGCTACTGCCCTTGCTGCCATATTGTCCTTCTACAAGTAAAAGGATAAAAGAATCTCAACTCACCTGTGCCTTGCTTGTGGTCCTCCTGCCAACTCTTTTCTCAGTTTTTTTCTTGTTTTTATTCCAATTCATTTGAATCAAGCTCAATTCAGAGTCTCAACAAGTTGAGACATTCCTGATCCAAGCTGACAAGACAGGGCTCTCACCTCCTGTCTTGGGCTTGATCTACATGATCCAAGTTGTAGGCATAGCTCCTCCTCCAAGGCTTGATCTCATTTGCATCTTAGCTAAAAGGCCAAGGTGCTGCTTTAAAAAATTGCTTCAAATGAAGGTGAAATGTAACCTAATGACTTCAATCAAGCACAGCATGTCGATACTACACTTGATCTTAGCCAAAAGGCTGAGAAGATATTTTAATTCCCTCCTCTTAGTTTTTTTATTTCAAAAATATACTTTATTCATAAAATAATCTCAAATAAACCATTGCAAACCTACATTTCTAAAAATTGCAAACAGTGCAGAAAAAGTCATTTTTACAGTTCCATACAAAATTAGTCATTACATTTCAAATCTTAAAACTATGTGCATGCCTCAGATTTTACTGTGTGCTGTTATTTCTCAGAATGGCACACAATTACACAGGCCGAGGATATTCTGCAGTTACCGGGCCCTCAGTCTGCCTTCATTGAAAGGCCTTATAGTGTGGCCTTTCCCCATTGTGCCTTTGCAGCAGCTGCCCCAAGCTTGAGGGGGTCCCTCAGAACGCAGTCCTGGACCTTGGAATGTTCCAGCCCGCAACATTCGGCTGAGGACAGTTCTTTTAACTGGAAGTTTCGGGTGGACCAAAGTGCATTCTTCACCAATTTGATGGCCCTCCAGCAGCAGTTGATAATTGTCTCGGTGTGCGTCTCCAGAAATAGCCAGTAGAACACATCACTGCATCACTGAGCTGCTCGGGATGAAGTTCGACAAGTACCACTGCATCTCACTCCAGGCCTTCTTTGCAAAGGCACATTCCGCAAGGTGGTGTGTGACTGTCTCATCACCCCTGCAGCCACTTCGAGGGCAGCATGTGGTGATGTTGAGACCTCGAGCGTACATAAAGGATCTGACGGGGAGTGCCCTTCTCGCCATCAGCCAAGGCAGGTCTTGGTGCTTGTTTGTGAGTTCTGGTGATGAGGCATCCTGCCAGATGACACTGACAGTCTGCTCAGGGAACCATCCGACAGGATCCATCATCTCCTTTCCTCTCAGGGCCTCCAGGACGTTACGCATTGTCCTCGACCGAATGTTGCAGACTAGCACATTCCAAGGTCCAGGACTGAGAGAAAAGGAGATGGCACATCCTGTCGGATGGTTCTCTGAGCGAACTGCCAGTGTCATCTGGCAGAATGCTTCATCACCAGAACTCACATACAAGCACCAAGATCTGGCTTGGCTGTGGTGAGAAGGGTACTCTCCATCAGATCCTTCATGCACACTCGAGGTCTCAACATCACCACTCGCTGCCCTCGAAGTGGCGGCGGGGCTGATGAGACAGTTATACACCACCTTGTGGAAAGTGTCTTTGCAAAGAAGGTCTGGAGTGAGATGCAGTGGTAAATGTCGAGGTTCGTCTCAAACAGCTCGGTGATGCAGGACTCTGTTCTATGGGCTGTTTCTGGGGACGTACACCGAGACAAACATCAACTGCTGCTGGAAGGTCATCAACTCGGTGAAGGACGCACTTTGGTCCACCCGAAACTTGCTGATCTTCCAGCTGAAAGAACTGTCCTTGGTTGAGTGTTGCAGACTGGCACATTCCAAGGTCAAGGACTACGTACTGAGGGACACGCTCAAGCTTGGGGCAGCTGCCACAAAGGCACAATGGAGAAGGGCCACACTATAAGGCCTTTCAACAGAGGCAGACTGAGGGCCCAGTAACTGCAGAATATCCTCGGCCTGCGTAACTGTGTGCCAATCTGAGAAATAACAGCACACAGTAAAATCTGAGGCATGTATATAGTTTTAAGATTTGAAATGTAATGACTGTAATTTTGTATAGAACTGTAAAAATGACTTTTTCTGCACTGTTTGCAAATTTTAGAAATGTAGGTTTGCAATGGTTTATTTGAGATGTGGTCAAAGGTGTGTTTGCAGAAAAATTTCTCCATGAAGGACAGGTGCTTCAGTATGGTCCAACTACTTGGAACATTCCACGGCAATGTGGCCAGACCCAGTCTCTGCAATACTTGGGACAGGTAGAACCTCAAAAAGTAGTGGCACTTGCTGTTAGTACACCGAAGATCTACGCATAGCTTGATGCTGCTGCACACAAAGGTGGCCACCAGAATGAGGGCGGCTTTGGGAATGTTTTTCCCTCTGTTCTCTGGAGATTTGTGCATCGCTTCCCTCCAGACGCGATCTATCTTTGATCTCCAGATAAACTTGAAGATGGCCTGGGTCATTGCTGCAGAGCAGGATTTGGGGATAGGCCACACCTGCGCCGTGCACAACAACACAGGCAGCACTTCGCATTGGACTACCAGGTTTTTTCCAGTGATAGAGAGGGAGCATTGCTCCCACAAGCCCAGTTTTTGCCTGGCTTTGGCAGTGTGCTCATCCCAGTTTTTGGCACATGCCCCTGCCGCTCCAAACCATATCCCCAGCACCTTCAGGTAATCTGCCCTGACGGTGAAGGGGACAAAGGATTTGTCGGCCCAGTTCCCAAAGAACATGGCCTCACTCTTGCCCTGATAGGCTCCTGAGGCCAGCTCGAACTGCTCGCAGACCTGGAGGAACCTATGAACAGACAAGGGGTCCAAGCAGAAGACAGCCACCTCATTCATGTACAGGGAGGCTTTCACCTGTGTGCCTCCACTGCCTGGGATTGTAACCCCTTTGATGCCAGGGTTACTTCTGAGGGCCTTGGCAACAGGTTCAATACAACACACAAAAAGGACAGAGGAGAGAGAGCAGCCCTGTCTAACTCGACCTGATCTGAAACCTCTGATTCCCACCCATTGATTGAAACTGCACTACTGATGTTTGTGTAGAGCAGTCAAATCCAATTGTAGATTCCCTCCCCAACCAGGGTTTCACTGTCCCTTCACAGCAACTCCTCCACAAACCTCCTGGTTGCAGTGACTGTCATTATGCAAATATGACAATCTCCAATCACCTTCACTGCTCTGCTGCCCTCACCTGGGCACTTGCCTTCACTCAAAGTACATAAGAACATAAGAAATAGGAGCAGGAGTAGGCCATCTAGCCCTTCGAGCCTGCCCCACCATTCAATAAGATCATGGCTGATCTGTCGTGGCTCAGTTCCACATTCCCGCCCTCTCCCCATAACCCTTAATCCCCTCTCTTATCAAAAACCCATCAACCCGCGTCTTAAAAATATTTAGCGAGGCAGCCTCCACCACTTCAACGGGCAGAGAATTCCAGAGATTCACCACCCTTTGAGTGAAGAAGTTCCTCCTCAACTTCGTTCTAAACCACCCCCCTTTTATCTTGAGGCTGTGCCCCCTAGTCCTACTGTCTTTTTTGAGCGGGAAGAGTCTCTCCACCTCTATCCTATCCATCCCATTCATTATCTTATACGCCTCAATGAGATCTCCCCTCATTCTTCTAAACTCTAACGAGTACAAGTAGGAAGATGTCTTCCCGAAACCCACCTTCTGGTTGCAGTGACTGCATTTATGCAAGTGTGACCTGCAACCTCCATTACCTTCGCCACTCTTCTGCCCCACCTGGACACTTGCCTTCACTTTTAAGTAGGAAGGTATCTTCCGGAAAGTGTTTAATAGTTCCTTGTATGTATCTGACTTAGATTTCATAGCCCTGTTTTTGAGTGTGTATATAATAGTCTTTAGTAATTGTTAGACCATGATTGGGCTGGTTGTTGTTCTCACTGGGGCTCGCATGTGGTTTTTCACCCCATTCCTGTAAATAAAACTTCAGCACCACGAACCAGTGTCCCAGGTTGAGTCACCCTCACAGATAACATCAGCCAGCTTTGTGACAGTGCTGAAGTGTAATGTTTGACCAAATGTATGCAAAAGCTAAATGTGAAAGGAACAAAGCACAGTAAATGGCTTTTTCAGGTAAAATGTGAGTGCATGTGGGAGAATGGTACAGATACGGCTGTAGGACAGGCCAGCATGGAGCGGGTTGGCTGCACACCAACTTTTCCTCCAGGGGAGTTGAACTGTCTGCCCCATCATATCATTCAGTTTATAGTCCTGATAACTTTGACATGAACCTGGATCAACTTAAGTAAATGATAGGCTGAATGGCCTTCTGCACTGAATTTTCTACAATTCAGCAATTTATGACCAGCCAGGTGGAAAATTACAATTTTAATGTAGACAAATCATAATAAAGAAAGCTGTACTCATCTTATTAATTAAATACCACCTTTGCTTCAGGCCTCCTACTCAGCTCTGCTTCCATACCACTGTACATTTTCCATTTTAAATATGTATCCTTCAAAAGTCTTTTGAAAGTTACCATTAAATCTGTTTGCATCACTTCTCGGGCAGTGCATTCCAAATCGTAGCAATTCACCATGTAAACAAATTTTTCCTCATCTCCTTCTTGGCCCTTTTATCAATTATCTCCAGTCACTGTCCTTAGGCACCAGCCCAGCTGACAGTGCAAACAATAACTTCTTATTTATGTTATCAGACCTCTCAATTCTGAAAATCTATTATTAAATCTCCCTTAACCTTCTCTGTTCTGAGAGCAACTGCAGCTTCTCCAGCCTTTCCATATAACTCAAGCCACTCACCCTTGTTTTCATTCTGGTAAAACTCTGCTGCATCCTCTCCAATGTCTTGACATCTTTCCTATCTTTCCTACATTGTGGCACTCAGAATCAGAAACAATACTCAATCTGAAACCAAATTATGCAAATTTAGAATAATTTCGTCATTTTTGTAATCTATACTTCTTAGAAAACCATTGATCACAACTTTTAAAAAAATATTATTATTTGCTCCAGTATTGATTTTTGCATATGCTATTCAGGTATTGATTTCTTTTTACTGATGAGTACATGTGTTATTCAGTATGTGTGGAAGTTTATTGAGTCATAGACACTTTTATTCCTTTAATATACATTTATCACTGAATGAAGGAAATCTTTAAACATTTTATCATTCACGGCAACATTGCTAAAGTAAATCTTTTGACTCCTGCACTGTGCTTTGCAATTTCGATCCTGTTCCCAAGATTATCTATATTTCCTGTTTTACAGATAGCAAGATATCGATTCAAAATCTGCTCTTCTCTTCTGTTCTATTGAGTTAGAAGAGAGGGAAGAAGCAACAAAAAGAGGATAAGCAGGTTTAATGATTTTGCTAAAGGGTCTATTGAATATCACCTTTTTTTCAGTTCTGTTATTTTCTATATGATAAACTAAGTTGGCTTACGTACCTTGAACAAAAAAAACTTTAGCAGAAGTGATTGAGCAATTATTGATCAGTAATAACAAATTTGGTCATCTGAATTGAACTTAATGCCATGTCTTGTGTAAGACTGTGTCTGGAGTGCTGTATAAAAGAGATTACAATATCATACAATACAATAGGCATTTTCCTTTGTATATTGAGTTTCAACAGATCCATTACTAGGTCTACAAGCAGATCCATTGTAACTAACACTGAGGAAAACATCAACATATATCCAAAGGAAGGACATATTTGTGGTACTGCTATGGTAATTACAAACTTACAGTGCAGCGGTAGTTATTATAAACTTCTTCAGGTCGGAGATGTCAAATTAATATAACAAAACACTAACTGAGATTTATAGTCTTTAGTCTGTTTCTTCAGTAATTCATAAATCAGCAGAAAAATGTGATAAACTCATACTTATCTGTAGTGGAGTATGTTGTACAATTTCACTTCGTTTTTCTAACTGGTCCAGACATGGGAATGTTATGATTATTTTGATTTATAATCTGTCTTTTTCATCTGTTCCATCATAAAGTGTAATGCTGTCTGCATAAATTTAAAAAGAGGATGAGAGGAGCTGAACTATTGTTACCTGCCTTTTTTTTATGGGTTCATAAAAACATAACGATACAAATTCTACATCCATATTATTCAGGGCTGAAATGTATTACATAATATGTATAGATTTAATTCTTGATTTGGATGGAGATATTTCTCAGGCCAGGGCAAAAAAATTGCTTCCAGCTCACAATGCTGCATATTTGAATATGTTGTTAGTTCAGTGCAGCTATGACACAAATACAAAACATGCATATCATGTATCATATTGTCCTGTGCTCTATTTTCAGACAGGTTTTAACTGATTTATTTGAAACTATTCAATTTTTTCTTCTAGTCCCGTTGATGGTGACTCCTCATCATGGGTTCCGCAGCAACAGAGGATACGAACAATGAATAAACCTGTTGACAGCCGCAGGAGCAGAAGATCCCACTGCCAGTAAATGGAATGGCAACCACAAAACACCATGGAAGAGTTGAGGGAGAGGGAGGAGCTGAAAATCCCACCCAATGTCATTTTTACAGTTGCAAACCTTTAAAGTAAAATTAATTCACACATGATATAACCAAATTTTAAAAAAAAAGATTGTAGGGCAGACTTACTCAAAGCGGCAAGATTAAAGATGCAGTCAAGAACACATAACATAAGAACATAACATCAGACAAGAAATAGGAGCAGGAGTAGGCCATCTAGCCCTTCGAGCCTGCCCCACCATTCAATAAGATCATGGCTGATCTGAAGTGGATCAGTTCCACTTTCCCACTTTCTCCCCATAACCCTTAATTTCCTTGACTATCAGAAGTCTATCTACCCGTGACTTAAATGTATATATGATTTGGATAAGGGAAGTTTGCAGATGACAAAAATAGGTGGAAAGGGAAATGGTGAGGATGTTGCAACAGGCTAGGCGAGTGGACAAAAACTTGTGAGATGGAATGTAATGCAGAAAAATCTGAAGTTATGCGCTTTGGGACTATCAGAAATATATCTACCCGTGACTTAAATGTATATATGATTTGGATAAGGGAAGTTTACAACGAGGTAGCCTCCACCACTTCAATGGGCAGAGAATTCCAGAGATTCACCACCCTTTGAGTGAAGAAGTTCCTCCTCAACTCCGTTCTAAACTGCACCCCCCCCCTTTATTTTGAGGTTGTGCCCTCTAGTTCTGCTATCCTTTCTAAGCGGGAAGAATGTCTATACCTCTACCCTATCTAGCCCCTTCACTGTCTTGTAAGTCTCTATAAGATCCCCCTTCAGCCTTCTAAACTCTAATGAGTACAGGCCCAGTCTATTCAATCTCTCTTCATAAGCTTCGCAAACCTATTGCTGGCGGTGGCTGTTTCTCAATTGGAGAATGATGTCCATTCAGGGATGAGCTTCTGTCATGTATCTTCATGTAACTGAAGAAGTCAATTCTCAACATACTGATCCAGGGGCAGGATGGTTCCACAGGGCAATGGGATCCAGAGTGCAGGATTGGCTTTCTTTCACAGACGCAACTCTATCTCATTATTAAAACTTTGTGACCCAAAGCATGATGCAGCTTTATGGATAAACTATCACATTTCGGAACAATTGGCAGCAACGTCTCCCAGACATTAACGTCTATGCTGCAATGCTTCAGGGAGAGCTTCAAAGCCTCTTCAAAACACTTTAAAACCTTTCCTGGAACATTGGCTATTTGAAAGTTGAGGAACGAGGACCTGGGAGGGGCAATGCTTTTCAGCCATTCAGACAGTGCCCAAACCGTTGAAATCATTGCAGTAGATTTTGTAGGAGTATCACTCATTTGCTCACTCTGCATCAAGTTTGCATCTCATTTCTTTAAATTCTGCATATAAATTTGTAAGACAAAGTTAAGACCATAAGACATAGGAGCAGAAGCAGGCCATTTGGCCCATCAAGTCTACTCTGCCATTCAATGAGATGATGACTAATCTGATGTGATAATCCTCAACTCCACTTTCCATCAAAATCCTTATAAGCCTTGATTCCCTTACTGATTAAAAATCTACCCATCTCAGCATTGAACGAAATTAGTAATCCAATTTCTACAACTCTCTGTGGTAAAGAGTTTCACAGATTCAGTACCATTTAAGAAGAAAAATTCCTCCTCATCTCTGTCTTAAATATGTAACTCCTTTTGCTGAAATTATGCACTCTGGTCCTAGACTCTCCCGAAAGGGGCAACAGCATCTACCCTGTGAAGCCCCCTGAGAATCATATATGTTTCAATGTTTATTCTTTTCATGCTTCTCATTCTTCTGAACTCCAGTGAGTACAGGTCCAATTTACTCCACCTCTCCTCATAAGAAAATCCCTGCATACCAGAAAACAGCTGAGTGAACCTTCTCTGGGCTGCTTCCAATGCCAATATCTTGCCTTAGATAAAGGGACCAAAACTGTTCACAGTATTCCAGGTGTGGTCTACTTAATGTTTTTATTGTTTTAACAAGACTTCCCTTTTTGATACTCCATTCCCTTTGAAATAAACGACAACATTCCATTTGCTTTCACTATTACCTGTTGAACTTGCATGTTAGCTTTCTGTGATTTTATGCATGATAATCTCCAAATCCATCCGTGTTGCAGCTTTCTGCAATCTCTCTATTTAAATCATATTCAGCTAATTTATCCTTCCTACTCCCAAAGTGCATAACTTCAGATTTTTCTGCATTACATTCCATCTCACAAGTTTTCGTCCACTCACCTAGCCTGTTGTAACATCCTCACCACTTCCCTTTCCACCTATTTTTGTCATTTGCAAACGTCCCTTATCCAAATCATATATACATTGCAATTAATCATGGCCCTAGCACTGATCCCTGTGGCCTCACAGCAAAAGGAAAACCAGTTCAATTCTGGCCTTGTGAGACTGTAAGGAGTTTGCACATTACCCTGTGTCTATATGGGTTCCCTCTGGTTGCTCCAGTTTTCTCCCACAGTCCAAAGGTGTGCAGTTAGATTGATTGGCTACATTAAATTTCCTCTTAGTATCCTAAAATGTATATGTTAGGGGAATTAGTGGGTTAAATATGTGGGGTTACGGAATTAGGGTATGGGTGGAATAGGGTATATCTCTGTCGGAGAGTGGGTACATGCTTGATCAGCCATATGACCACTTTCTGCACTGTAGGGATGCAATAATTCTATGATTTTTTTTGTTGGTTTTTAAAATGTTTCTAAGCTTTCGTTTACCACTAATCTTTGCTACATATTATTATCTTTCCATGTAATACTACTCTCAACTTCATTGGTTAACCATGGTTCATTTATCCTGTTCCTGGAGTTCTTCTTCGTTACTGAGATATGTATTTGTTGTAGTCACAAACTCTTTCATAAATGCCTGTCATTGCTGACTAACCATCTTTTCTGCTAAACTCATTTTCCAGTCTACTCCAGCCAATTTTGCCCTCATTCCTTCACAATTACCCTTATATAAATTCAGCACAGTTGTTTTTGACCCGTGTTTCTCATCTCACTCTCAAACTGAATGCTAAATTCTACCATGTTATGATCACTGTTGCCTCAGGGATCTTTTATTCATTGCTTATTAAATCTACCACATTACCAGATACAAAAAAGCCTGATCACTGGTTGGATCCAAAACACATTGGTTTGGGAAACTGTCCTGAAAATACTTAAGAATTCTTCCTTACAACTGTCTCTGCCAATTTGGTTTTCCCAATCCACAGATGATTAATGTACTTTTTTTACTGTTAGGGGACCTTTAAGCTACTCCCACTTGTGTGTCCTTCCTTTTTGTTATTTCTTACCTCTGTCCATATAGCTTCTACCAAGATAACTTCTTGCTATTGTACCTATTCCATCTCATACTCACAAAGCTAACCCACCACCCTTTTCTTCCTGCCTGTTCTAGTGAAAAGTCATAACTTTGAATTTTTACTTCCCAGCTTTGTTCTCCTTGTAACCATGATGATAAGATAATCACCATTAACCTCAATTTGTCCCCTTCACTGAATTTTGTACTGAATACTATGTGTGTTTAAGGAAAGAGCCATTAATGATGTCTTTTTACCATTTATTTCTGTTTGACTCAATTTGTATCTTTTTAAAATGTTTGCACACTCTCTGTCCCTTCCTGCCACATTCTGGATATTATTATCTAAATAGCTGCCTTGCAATTCTGCCATAACCTTTTTCTTTGTAAGCCTACAAATTCTCTCTCCAGATCAAGCCTCCTTTCTATTTAGTTTAATGGCCTCTATACTTCACCCGTTGTGTGGTTTGCAAGAAAGCTGGTTTCCAGCGTGATTCATATGTAGGCCATCCTGATAGTACAGCCCCACTTTCCCCAATACTGACGTCAATGTCTCACCAACAAAAACCTACTTCTCCCACACCAGTCTTTGAGCCACGTGTACATCGCTGTAATTTTATATCCCAATATGGCAATACTCATGCAGCTCAGATTATAACCTTGGAGGATCTGTTTTTTAATTTAGTGTTAGCTTCTCAAACTCTTTTTGCAGAAAATCCTTCCTCATGCAACCTATATCGTTGGTATCTACATGGACCATGACGACATGATCCTTCCCCTCCCAATGCAAGTTCATCTCCAGCCTGGAGCTGATGACCATAACACTGATAGAATGTAAGCAACACAGCCCTGAGGAATCTCACTCATTGCTATAAGAACAATGTCAATCCCTCCTCACTATGCTGTCCCCTACTACAACTAACTTCTTACGTGCTCCCCACAATTGAATGACTTCCTGTACCAAAGTGCTGTGATCAGTCAGCTCATCCACATGGCAGTTCCACTCTCATCCAAACAAGCAGAAAGAATGTCAAATCTGTTGGACAATTGTAGTGACTGACACTCCTGTCCTCTGGGTCCCCTTACCTATCTCAGCTGCACCCTCCTGTCCCTGACAACTTTCTAAACCAAACAGTTCCACCCTAAGGGATGAGACTACCTCTTGAAACAATGTGTTCCGGTAACTGTTTCCCTCCCTGATGTGCCGCAATGTCTGCAGCTCAGCCTCCTGGTCAATGACTCTGAGCCAAAGCTCCACAAGCTGTAAACACTTGCTGTCAATGTGTTTGCCTTGGATCACAACGTTATCCAGGTGCTCTGACAAGCTGCAACCTTGACACATCAACTGTCCTACTATCCTTAATGCGTTTTAAATAATTACATTATTATTTACAGTTCTTTTAATATATTTTATAAAATGGCCACCAAGTTGTGCACTGTTCTAAACCCAAGGGAAAGAGTAGAACTTAGCCACTTACCAGATTCTTACCAAACAGATATCTCCTTTCCCTGTCATAGAGTAACAACCAATCCAAACTCTAAGCTTGCACTCTGAGTCTTGTTTGTAATTAGACAAATAAAACCTTACAATTGTGCAATATTAGTCAGTAATGTCAGGAAATTAGTATATTGTATATAGATTGACAGACAAATTGTGAATTGGAAGTTTGTGGTGTGAGAACTTGATCGTCACTTAATTAATACACCAGGGCGATTAATTTCCCAGATCGGATGGAATAAAGAAAGCAATAATGTATTGCAGGTGGAAGAATTAAAATGGTGTTGCTAGAAAGATGAGAGAGATTTTTTTAATTTAAAAATGATTTGATTCAGAATATATTCCACACTCTAGATTTATGTACACTCTGGGAATATAACACAATGCTCCTTAGCACAGTATTTGGCATAAGTGGACTAGCAAAAGCAGGCAAGTGTTTCTTGTAATGTCAAGTGATGTGCTGTCAAAATCCTGCCCTTTTGCAACAGAATGTGTCTCTTCTACCAAGCACAGCTTCTTGATAATAGTAATCAAGATGCGCCTAAAGAGGCTGAGGTTTAAAAGGGAGGCACTGAAAGAGCCATTCTATCTCCTTCGATGTGACCTCTGCACAATATGTTACATGGGTACAGCAGTACCAGTGGCTGTCAAAGTCAGTTTAATCCTCCGTTTTTACATATTGGCCACCTTCCAAGCTAGAACTGGGGATATTTGCATTGTCAGCCAACTTACTGTCCATGGATGTAGCAAACGGGTCACAGATCCATCATTTAACTGGGGCACAACTTCATCACTTTTGTCACTGACTAATTGAAGCTCAGCGAGGAGACAACACAATTCTACTGAACTGCTGACTTGCCCAGAATTGAGAGAGCCATTAACTATGCTGTACTACGCTGCCACTCAGCCTGATTCCGATCCCAGCAGTGTACAACAATCATAGAAATAAGCAGATTGAAGGAAATCAGCAACACACAGCTGCTGATATTGCTTCTATTCATTTTATTAATTGGGTAATCATAAGCTGCACTCCCTTTATTTTCCACAATGTGCTCCCTGTGAAAACGACAGAATTAGACTTTATGAGGGTGTGTTTTGGCATTTGCCGCATTATTCTGACATCTCGCAAATTTCTTGTCATAGGTGTGGAGGGTGAGCAATGAAAGCTGCATGGAAAATTATCCCATATAACTAGGGATCTTTAATTGGATGATAAATTATGAGGCTATCTGATAAATCAGATCTAATGTCTCACCCTCCTTTTTTTCCTCTTCTCCCTCTCAATCCAATCTTGCATACAATCATGTGAATGTGTTAGAGAGAGAATAAGAGGTGAGTTTTTTTATTTGTTCATGGGATGTGGGCGTCACTGGCTGGGCTAGCATTTGTTGCCCATCCTTGAGGGCATTTTAAGAGGCATCCACATTGCTCTGGACCTGGGAGTCACATGCAGGCCAGACCAGGTAAGGATGGCAGATTTCCTTCCAAAAAGGACAATAGTGAACTAGATGGGTTTTGTGCGAGAGAGAGAAGTAAGCTTGTATGTGTGAAGGGAGAGATAAGGAAATTACTTTTGTGTGCGTGTGAGAGAGAGAAGTGAGTTTGAGTGCATGCGAGAGAACGAGATATGTGGGAATGTTGATTGTCTGAGAGAGCAATGTGTCTGTGATGAGAATCCAGGTGCACATCCTGTAATGCATTTGTGAGAAGATGAGCATTACGACTCCCATTAAAAATGACAAAAAGAAGGTAAGATTTAAGCATTTGTTCAGTAAGATAATTTTTTAATTATGATAATTGAATATAATACAAAAAATAGAAAATACTTTTCAAAATTTGTTTTTGTATGTTTGCACGTTAACAATTATCCTTTGGTGCTTTAATATTCAATATAGTAGGAATGTTTCTTAGGGGTTCTGTCAGTACTCTTGGGAGGTCAAAAGGGTTCCACGGCTGCAAACGTTTGGAAACCCCACCGTACAGTGTTTGCATTTACCCTTTGACAAAAGGCATGGTGCACAGGCAATCGATAGTTCACTTCTTGTAATGTACTGTGAGAAAATAGCTCCTGTCGCATGATGCATGTGTTATGACATCATCAGCTATTCATCTTTCTGCTCTTCCTTCATGCAAAAATTATCCTTTGCATCCTCTTTCATCTGAAGTTCTGAAATTATTGATGCTCCTGTGGCAGTGCAGGAAGAGTAGCATAGCCTACAGACAATATCACCAACTTGCTCTGCTGCTGAAGACTCGGATGCTAACTTTGAAAACTTAGGTTACCAAAGCCACAATAGGAAAATGCCAGATGGTCTGGACAGCGTGGAGGAATGAAGTGCAAACTTGCTTTAGGATTTTGTGCAGAATGTGAAGACCATTCTATCAAACACAGACGTCAACTCCAGGAACACAGGTGTGGTGTCCATCACAATGGAGCTTCTGATGAACACATTTGAGAGCTTCCCAGAACTCCCATTTGTAACATGGCAGCTGAATTGTGTGCCATAGTGCCTTGAAGACCGGCATTAGTGGGAGTTTCATCATTTCTGAATTCTGCTCTGATGCAGAATTGATGGAGTGCAGAAGAGCAGCCCCAGGAAAACGGCACTGGCAACATGTACAGATAACGACTATTTGCCACCCAGTCTGCCAATGTCCTTGTTCATGCTACATAAAACATATGACTATAGACATGTGACTTTTCCTCCCAAGTGCTGTTTCAAGTGCTTAACTGCCCTCTAATTTTAAGTCACAGATGTTTAAGAGGATTTGAACTTCTCTGTTTTCATTAATTGACTGTACTGTAGCACAATGGTTAGCACTGTTGCCTCACAGTGCCAGGGAGCCAGGTTTAATTCCCGCCTTGGATGATAGCTTGTGTGAAATTTGCACGTTCTCCCCATGCCTGCATGGGTTTCCTCACAGTCCAAAAGTGTGCAAGTTGGGTGGATTGGCCATTGTAAATTGCTTCATAGTATCCATAGACATTAGGTTAGCCATGGTTAATATGTGAAGTTATGGGGGATCTGTAATCCCACATATTGGGCATAGGGTGGGGGGGGGAGGAGCTGAGTAAGATACTCTGTCAGAGTAGGTGCTGACTCGATGGAGTGAATGGCCTCTTCTGCACCATAAGGATTCTATGAACTAGCACACTGTGCAAGAAATGTAACTCACTGGCAAGAATTTCACTGCATTGCCCCCCCGACAGGAATTGGAGTGGACTTGGGAATGACAATGGAAAATTCTGTTGACCTTGGATGGAATTTTACATTTTTGGGACAAGCAGTGCCTAAATATCCCTCCTTCTGAGTAAAGGCACAAAGTTCAGGAGCAATCTATCAGGAGTAAAGCCTCGCAAAAGTTTTAGTAACTCGTAACGAAACCCTAAATAGCACACATTTGTTCTAGTTGACCGCACTGTACAAAACAATGGAAGAAATGATTCATTCTTCAATAAAACCAAATTGCAACAGAATACTATAAATAACAACTGCACTTCAGGGCAAAGTCACTCTTAATGTTGTTGCTGGTGTCTACCATGCAGTCTTCTGTTGATGATAAAAGTTGAGGCCCTCTTCATTTAACTTTCAGTGCACTAATAGTGCTGAGACTGACAACTGTGTGCGAGCTTGTATGACATTTTTCCTGCATTAATGTTGCTTTTTCTGTCTCTGTCCACTGCAGCAGATGGAACTAAATGTTTTGCAGAGCTTTGCATTGCATTAATAATTTCATTAGCTTTCCATTGAGTCAATAATACAGCATGGCTCTCGTACATGCTGTGTTGAATTACTCACTCTATGGGAAGTAAATGAGTAATTATGGACACTATGGGAAGCTATGCTACAGCATTAAACAGAAAATTCTGCAAAACAAACTTCATTTCTGGATTTCATTGGGACGGGCAAGTTGTCCAAACTAATTGCGACATAAATTATTTGCAAATTAATAATGCAAAATTCTAAATATTTTTAAAGTCATAGGAATCAAAAATACTCTATACCTTATATTGTGAGTCATTTAGGAGTTACAAGATGGATAAGGTGACGAAGTCATGTCCTACTTGAATGCTGTCTTTGTTTTTGGATACTGGAACCTAAAGGTTTGCTATTTAAGCAGTAAGAGGGCTAAGCTTTAACTTCTGTGATCTGCAAAGTCAATATACTGTTAATATAGCACATGCAGGAGCATTCCTTATGAGGAGTCAAAGAGTTGATGTGCTGTTTCTAATGTTTATTAACTAAATCAACAGTTTGTCTATCACTGTAATAGAGCATTATTCTTTGTGCAAGTCACATGGTATTTTTTCTCAATGTGAAACTATGAAACATCTTAATCGAATGGAGTATATTAGACTCATGGTTATACATGGAAACATAGAACAGTACAGCATAGTACAGGCTATGTCCGAACCCAAGATCAAGCTATCCCACTTCTTATCATTCTGGTGTGCCCTAATGTGCCTATCCAATAACCGCTTGAAAGTTCTGAAAGTGTACCACTCTGCAATCACAGCAGGCAGTGCATTCCACACCCCAACCACTCTCTGCGTAAAGAATCTACCTCTGACATCCCTCCTGTATCTCCCACCATGAACCTTATAGTTATGCCCTCTAGTAACTGCTACATCCACCTGAGGAAATAGTCTCTAAACATCCACTCTATCTATCCCCCTCATCATCTTAAAAACTTCTATTAAGTCACCTCTCATCCTCCTCCACTCTAAAGAGAAAAGTCCCAGCTCCCTCAACTTCTCCTCATAAGATCTACCCTCCAAACCAGGCAGCATCCTGGTAAATCTCCTCTGCACCTTTTTCAATGATTCCACATTCTTCTTATAGTGAGGTGACCAGAATTGCACACAATATTCCAAATGTGGTCTCACCAAGGTCCTGTATAGTTACAGCATAACCCCATGACTCTTAAACTCAAATGCTCTGTTAATAAACACGAACACACTATAAGCCTTCTTCACGGCTCTATCCACTTGAGTGGCAACCTTCAGAGATCTGTGGATATGAACCTCAAGATCTCTCTGTTCCTCCACATTCCTCAGAACCCTGTCGTTGATTCTGGAATCCGCATTCAAGTTTGTCCGACCAAAATGAATCACCTTGCATTTATTAGGGTTAAACTCCATCAGCTACTCTTCAGCCCAGCTCTGCATCTTATCAATGTCTCTTTACAGCCTAGAAGAGCCCTCCACCTCATCCACTGCTCCACCAACCTTGGTGTCATCAGCAAATTTACTAACCCACCCTTCAGCCCTCTCTTTCAAGTCATTGATAAAAATCACAAATAGCAGAGGACCCAGCACTGATCCTTTTGGTACACCGCTGGTAACTGGCCTCCAGTCTGAAAATTTTCCCGCCACCACCGCCCACTGTCTTTTATGAGACAGCCAGTTACTTATCCAATTGGACAAATTTCCTTCTACGCCACACCGCCTTACTTTCTTCATGACCTATCATGGGTAACCTTATCAAACGCCTTACTAAAATCCATTTATACAACATCAGCTGCTCTACCTTTATCTACACGCTTAGTTTGCTCTTCAAAGACTTCAATCAAATTTCTGAGGCAAGACTTACCACAGATTAATCTTTTGTCTGGATTAAGCTCCATCTGCTATTTCTGTGCCCAAGTCTCCTATCTATCTGCATCCTGTTATATTCTTTGACAATCCTCGGCACTATCAGCAACTCCACCAATCATAATCGAATCCCTCTACGGAAAGTGGTGAAATTGAATGTGATAAATCTAGTGAGCTCATGCCAGAAAAATCATCATTATACTTTCTTAACGTTCATAAAACCCAAATGGTTCATTAATGATGTTCAGAGAAGGGACGTGCCTACATGCAACTCAAGTTTCATACTGTGCAGTTAACACTTAATGCCCTTGCAACTAACAAGGATGGGCAATTATGCAGATTTCCAGTGTTGCCTACATCCCATGAGATAGATATTTATAAAATTAGCTGAAAACACAAATGATTTACTTGAATTTTTGCTCTCCAAATCTCGAAATTTTAATGTTAATAAATAAAATAATCTCATTGTAAAATGTATAGAACCTGAAAATTCACAATAGTCCCTGTGTGCTTCCACCATAAAGATAGTAGGAACCTACAGAAATAGCTGAAAATTAGCCAATACATGATATTGTGCAGAAAAATTCTGTAAATCATATGTAATTCATTCCCAAAGAAGGTTAATGCATTGAAGCTAACTTAATGCAACTTGAGAAGTGGGTATGGGGTGGGGAGAAAAAAGGAGCAGACATGATGGCCATATGGCCTTTTGTCTTGTATGCTTTTTAATACTTTTTTTCTACTTTGAGATGTTGTATCATACTTAAGAAGTGTTCAATGAATAAAATTACATATCTGTTGAACTTGAAAATCTTGGAAGATTTTGTTTTGCATTTTTCTCATGTAAAATAACTTTATGTGTGTTGGTGAAACAATAAAATCTTGAGCTGAGACAGTTCTTGATTAAGCCAGTCACTTGCTCATTGGTTTGTTTGGTTGTCAAAGAACAGGCTTCAGCTTCATTAGTTGAATTTCATCCGGGTGTTATCAGTGATGTTTGACAGGAATATCCTTTAGCACCTCGCAGACATACCCATTAAGTCTGCTTTTTTTGTCCAAATAGGTCAAGGAGCTTGGATGGCTGCAGATGAAAGTACCATGGCAGCTCCCTGGTAATCTTATGTAACGGACAGGAGGGGAGTTAATTTAAACAACACTGATTTCTCCTTTCGCTACCTGTCTATAAACAGAAAGGTGTTTTGATTTTCATTTCCCCCTTTATATTTTCCACAACTCTTAAATTGGTAGTACCCCAATCCTCTATGAATAACTTGCACAGCAAACCCGAGATAGGATAACACAAAGAGGCTGGTTTACTTTTACACACAGTAAAAAGTCTGACAACACCAGGTTTTAGTCCAACCTATTTATTTGATAATATTCTCACAAGCTTTCGAGGGGTTACCCTCTTCGTCAGGTGAATGGAGAGTTCTGGCCTCAGACAGAGCATATAAAGCACAGACAGTTTAGAGATTACTGATTAAAATGCGAATCCTTACACCTAACCTGCTGTTCAAGACCTGAAGTGGCTGACAATGTGAGTGGTAGGAGCACTGATCACAGTTTAAAGAGATGTGTATTGTCTCCAGACAGTACAGTAAGTGAGGTTTTGCAAACCTCTACACCAACATCCCCCACGACGATGGCATTGCTGCGACTGCATCAGTACTCAATGCTGACAACTGCCAGTTTCCAGATGCAATTTTACAACTCATCCGCTTTATCCTGGACCACAATGTCTTCACCTTCAACGACCAGTTTTTCATCCAGACACATGGAACAGCCATGGGGACCAAATTTGCGCCTCAATATGCCAACATCTTCATGCACAGGTTCGAACAAGACTTCTTCACTGCACAGAATCTTCAACTGATGCTGTACACTAGATACATCGATGACATTTTCTTCCTCTGGCCTCATGGTGAACAATCACTGAAACAACTATATGATGATATCAACAAATTCCACCCCACCATCAGACTCACCATGGACTATTCCCCAGAATCAGTTGCATTCTTGGACACACGCATCTCCATTAAGGACGGTCACCTCAGCACCTCACTGTACCGCAAGCCCACAGACAATCTCACAATGCTCCACTTCTCCAGTTTCCACCCTAAACATGTTAAAGAAGCCATTCCCTATGGACAAGCCCTCCGTATACACAGGATTTGCTCAGATGAGGAGGATCGTGACAGACACCTCCAGACCCTGAAAGATGCCCTCGTAAGAACAGGATACGGTGCTCGACTCATAGATCGGCAGTTTCGATGCGCCACAGCGAAAAACCGCACCGATCTCCTCAGAAGACAAACACGGGACACAGTGGACAGAGTTCCCTTCGTCGTCCAGTACTTCCCCGGAGCGGAGAAGCTACGACATCTTCTCCGGAGTCTTCAACATATCATTGATGAAGACGAACATCTCGCCAGGGCCATCCCCACACCCCCACTTCTTGCTTTCAGACAACCACACAACCTCAAACAGACCATTGTTCGCAGCAAACTACCCAGCCTTCAGGAGAACAGTGACCACAATACCACACAACCCTGCCACAGCAACCTCTGCAAGACATGCCGGATCATCGACATGGATACCATCATCACACGTGAGAATACCATCCACCAGGTACATGGTAAATACTCTTGCAACTCGGCCAACATTGTCTACCTGATACGTTGCAAGAAAGGATGTCCCGAAGCATGGTACATTGGGGAGACCATGCAGACGCTACGACAACGGATGAATGAACATCGCTCGACAGTCACCAGGCAAGACTGTTCCCTTCCTGTTGGCGAACACTTCAGTGGTCACGGGCATTCAGCCTCTGACCTTCGGGTAAGCATTCTCCAAGGCGGCCTTCACAACACACGACAGCGCAGAGTCGCTGAGCAGAGACTGATAGCCAAGTTCCGCACACATGAGGACGGTCTCAACAGGGATCTTGGGTTCATGTAGCACTATCTGTAACCCCCGTGACTTGCCTGGGTTTGCAAAACCTCACTTACTGTACTGTCTGGAGACAATACATATCTCTTTAAACTGTGATCAGTGCTCCTACCACTCACATTGTCAGCCACTTCAGGTCTTGAACAGCAGGTTAGGTGTAAGGATTCGCATTTTAATCAGTAATCTCTAAACTGTCTGTGCTTTATATGCTCTGTCTGAGGCCAGAACTCTCCATTCACCTGACGAAGAGGGTAACCCCTCGAAAGCTTGTGAGAATATTATCAAATAAATAGGTTGGACTAAAACCTGGTGTTGTCAGACTTTTTACTGTCTTTCAGAAGCCAACCAGAGATGTAAACTCAAGTGCCTGTTCATTCTGACAGGCATTATTGCAGGTGAAGTTGACTAGTTGCCAGCCCTGGCAAATCTTTCACCGTTGATTTGTCTTGCATGCAACCAACTGAGGTATCCTGTAAATGTCTTTGGTAGAGCCTTGGAAGGGTATGGTGATCGTCACTTTCAGCTGCTGTCAAAAGAACACAATGAAAATTATTAAGAAGTAAATTCAAAGAATAACTTCTAGCAAGGCCAGATTTGCCTATTTGGAGATTTGGTTTGTAGATGTGGCCTGAGCGTAGCAGTGGCAGGACCAATGTTAAAGTGGGCTTTAGTGAGGAATTATCCATAACTCAGCAATGAGGCATTGAGGGTCTAACTGGGCACAGAGGTGAGTAGAGAACCTGAAATGTACCAGATAGATGGGGAATGGAATATGGAGTCAAGAGAGCACAGGAGTTGGTCATGGAGCCTCTAAAGAGAAGATGGTGTAGAAACTTAGAACTCTGGGAGCAGGCACCACTAATTTTGTTTATTTTGTTACCTTGTTTAGGTACACACATTACACCTGTTTCTCCCAAACAAAATAAGTGATAGGCATTTGATTTTCATTCCTCTGGGTGATATCTTGACTAATCAGGGTCAATCTAATTTCAAACAATGCTTGACAGTTAACTGTCAGTCACCATCAACTAATTGATGCATTCTCCATTGTGGTGCCCCCACCAATCCAAGTCTACTCACCAACCAATCAGCACTCGCTTCTCATAAATTTATTGTCTCCCTTGGATTTTATTCTTGCAATTTCATTCTGATGACTGCAAGACAAAGAGTTTTGACAAAACCATTTCCTTTTCTCAGCAGGATTAAATGACTCTTCAAACTGGTTTCATCATTACTTTAGCTTACTTTTAACTGTCTCTGATGTGGTCTAGGAAGACACTCAGCTGTGTCAAACCATTACAGGAAGGTCGAATAAGAATAAAATTGGATGGACAATCCAACATTGTCCCCAGCATTAGGAACAGCAAAGGTACACGCTGCCCAGCCAATTCTGCAAAAATGCTCCATTCTAACATCTGTGACTTGTGCTAATATTGGAAGAACTGCCTCACAGACAGTCAAGTAACAGTGTGACATACTGATACTCACCAAATCATACCTTTGTCCCAGACACCACCATTGCCATTCCTACCTATGTCCTTTCCCACTGATAGGACAGAACCAGCTGTAGTAGGCGTCACTGGCTAGGTTAGTATTTATTGCCCGTCCATAAATGCCTCCATTTCAGAAGGCATTTGACAGTCAGCCACATTGCTGTGGATCTAGAGTCACATGTAAACCAGACCAGGTAAAGATGACAGATTTCCTTCCCTAAAGGACATTAATGAATCAGATGGGTTTTTACAATCATTGACAATGGTCATCCTTAGACTTATAATTCCAGATCTTTTCTTGAATTCAAATTTCACCATTTACCGTGGTAAGATTTGAACTCTGCTCCCCAGGTCTTGCCCTGGATCCCCAGATTATTAGCCCAGTGACAATAGAGCATGCCAGCTGCAGTAATGGGCATAACTAAAAATGAGATGCCAATGTAGTAAATAAAGCAACAGCTCAGGACTGCATGCATTTTAAAAAGCAGAAGCAGCATGCTTTAGAGGGAGCTATGTGATCCCAACACCAACAGATCAGATCAAAGCTTCATAATCTTGTGACATTTAATCTATGTGGTGGACAATTAAACAACTAACCAGAAGAGAAGCCTCCACAAACATCCAACTCTCATGACTGCAGATGACAGAAGGCCAACGCAAAGGACAGTGCTCAAACATTTGCAATCACCTACAGCTATAGATGCCAAGTGGATGTCTCATCTTAGCCTGCTCCTGAGATCACAAGCATCACAGATGCAAGTCTCAGCTAATTTGATTCATTCCATGCAATATCAAGAAACAGCTGAAGGCATGGGATTCTGAGTACTGATATCATTCTGGCAATAGCACTGAATAACCTATGTTCCAGGACTAGCTCTAACTTTAGTTGACCTGTTCTAGTCCAGATACATGACTGGCATTTACCCAGCAATGTAGAAAACTGTAATTGAAATGAATTTCCTCATTGCTTCAACAATTGTCCACAATCGACTTGTCCAGAAATAGGCTTAGTTTACTAATCCCAAATTAGCAGTTTTCTTAAGCTGATCTTCGTACTTCAATTGGTTTAGTTAAAATATTAACTGTCTTTAATTTGCTGGTGGAGAAATGTATACATCTTGCATTTGTACATAACCAGAATTAGGGTCTTTCCTACCTCTATCCCTTCATTTGCCTTTGCATACATATTTGCCTTTGTATAATATATGATGTTGCTCCAAAAGAAATTAAATTGCAAGTCCTCTTCCCCTTCCCCAGTTCAACTTGGTGCTCTTTCTCAACACACCCTATTTAATTTTGACATATTCCCACCTTCCATAGCCAAAGCACTGGCTCCAGGTTCAACAATATTTTAGTACAAACTCCAAAGTTTCTACAACGTTCCTTTATCTTTTAGCTTTACTGATGTCCTCGTCCCTTTCTTTTCCTTTCTTCTCATCTCCACCCTGTTTTTACCCCAATTCTTCTGCTAATGTATCAAACAAGAGTCCCTCTGAAATGAGTGCATTTTAGTAAATTATTGACAGATATGTGGTTTTTGAGTATTGTCAATTTATATTAGCTGAGTCCTTTAATATGATGGACTATATCTATATCAGTAACATATTTGTTTAAATTTTTCTCCATGATCATTTCAGGGTTAATTCATGCCAGAATTTAGGGCATATTGGTTTACACAAGGTTTGACAACTCTAATTGCAACATTTATCATGCCAAAGTCAGAGCTGCTGGGCTGGTGCTGACGTTGAGAGAATGCGTGTCTCCCCCTGGGTATTTCATTACATAGCGTCACGGAACATTGCCACATTGGTCAGTGCATTCATGAACCTTTCCAAATAGCTCTCTGAACATTATCAATGAGAGAACTGAAAAATGCCAATGTATCTTTTGCTGCATTAAAATCCCTTCCAGCATTTTTCTCAAAGGACACAAAAGACCTGAATGTTATTTGTGACTGTAATTTTTAAGAGTAGCCATCATTATTCTGCTAGCAAATTTTAAGTGAAAACCTGTTTAAGAAGTTGCATGTTCAACTTTTTCAGTTAACAATGGCGCAGATTTGACTTTGGGATCTAATGATGTATCAAACGCCATCTTAAATAAAAGATTGGACCGAATTCTCAATTTTTTAGACAAAGTGGGACAACAGACGGCTCTTGAATTGGGAAATAAATGTAAAATCAACATTTTATAAAGTGGGCAGCGCAGTAGCACAGTGGTTAGCACTGCTGCCTCACAGCATCAGAGACCTGGGTTCAATTCACGGCGTGGGTCACTAGCTAAGCAGAGTTTGCACGTTCTCCCTGTGTCTGCGTGGATTTCCTTCACATGCTTTGGTTTCCTCCCACATTCCGAAGATTTGCTCATTAGGTGGATTGGCAACACTAAATTGCCACTTAGTTAAGGGGACCAGCTCAGATAAATACATGGGGTTATGGGGATAGGGCCAGGGTGGGCTTGTGTTTGGTGCAAACTCAATCGGCCAATGGCCTCCTTCTGCATTGTATGATTCTATGAATAGAAGCGTCTGTCCCACCAACTGGCATAGAGAAATCTGCACCAGATTCTGTGCTTGGAACCTTGTTATTTATGTACTGGTGAATTCCACTCCCTCTCTCCCAGAAGCGAATTTGTCCTCCCACCCTTAGCTGATGGGTTCAAATTTCCTGATGCAATATTTAAATACTAGTCCAACACACCCATATCACTCTCTCTATCCCACTTGTCTTCACCAGACTGTACAGGATGACTGCCGGTCAGACTGAAAAGGCTAACTGTCTCAAGGAGAAGTCTTTTCTTCAATTCAGCCACATTCCTCGCGAGTCCATGATCTGCAAGGTGTCCATATCTCACTTGGACCTTTACTCACTACCTCTGGAGTCACTTACATACTGTTCACAGATAAACATGCTGCAAAATAAGAACGTATGAATTAGGAGCAGGAGTAAGTTATTCTGTCATTCAATAAGACTGTGCCCGATCTGATTGTAACTCCAACCCCACATTCCTGCCTACCCTGATTGCTTTTCACCTTCTTGTTAATCAAGAATCTATCTAGCTCCACTTCCACTCCTTTTGAGGAGAGAAATAATTTCTCTGAATCTCTATCTTAAATGAATGACTCCTTATTTTTAAACAGTGACCCTAGCTCTAGATTCTCCAATAAGAGGAAACATTCTCTCCACATCCACCCTGTCAATATCCCTCAAGATCTTTAAAGGCTTTGATCAAGTCATCTCTTACTCTTCTAAATCTAATAGATATAATCCTGCCCTCTCCAACCTTTCTTCATAAGACAACCTACTCATTTCTGGCATTAGTCTAATAAACTTTCTCTTTATTGTTTCTAATATATTTACATATTTCCTTCGATAAGGAGACCATTATTGTGCACAATAATCCAGATGTGGTCTCATCAATGTCCTGTACAACTGAAGCATAACCTTGCTATTTTAATAATCGATTCCCCTCATAAGTGATAATGTTCTATTAGATTTCCTGATTATTTGTTGTATTTGTACACTAGCCTTTTGTGGTTAATGCAGAAGGACATCCAAGTGCCTCTGCACCTCAGATTTGCAATCTCTGATCATTTACTTTTTTATATATATTCTTCCTACCAAAATGGACTATTTCACATTTGCCCACATTATACTTCATTTGCCAGATTTTTGCCTACTCAGTGAACCTATCTAAGTCCCTTTGTAGGCTTCTTATCTTCCCTTCACAATTTACCTTCCTGCCTACCTTTGTGTTATTGGCAAATTTAGTGACCATATCTTCAGTCCCTTCAACCAAGTCAGTTGTATAAAGTTGAGGCCCAGCATTGATCCTTGTGGCACACCGCTCATCATGTCCTACCAACTCTGTTTCCTGTTAGCTAGCCAATCTTCAATTCATATCAAAAAATTAACTCTGATAACAAGAACTTATATTTTCCTCAATAGCTTTTGATGTGGCATTTTATCAAACGCCTTCTGGAAATCTAAATACAGTACATCCACTGGTCTCCCTTCATCCACAACACATCTGACTTATTCGAAGAATTCCAATAAATTGGTTAAATGTGATTTCCCTGTCACAATACCACGTTGACTCTGCCTATTTACCTTGAATTTTTCCAAGTGTCCTGCTATAGTATCTTTAATAATGGCTTTGAACATTTTCCCTATGACAGAAGTTAGGCTAATTGGCTTGTAGCTTCCCTTCTTCTGTCTCCCTTCCTTGTTGAATAATTGAGTTATATTTGCTTTCTTCCAATCTAATGGAAACTTCCTCAAATCTAGCGAATTTTGGAAAATTAAAACCAAAGCATCAACTATTGCATCAGCAACTTTGCAAAATTTTAGGGCAAAATCCAATTGGACGAAGGGACTTATGAG
Organism: Carcharhinus amblyrhynchos; assembly: GCF_965287045.1. Classification (NCBI taxonomy): domain Eukaryota; kingdom Metazoa; phylum Chordata; class Chondrichthyes; order Carcharhiniformes; family Carcharhinidae; genus Carcharhinus; species Carcharhinus amblyrhynchos. The sequence continues at coordinate 91,708,785 of NC_137324.1, read as the reverse complement.
CCTGTAGGTCTAACAATTTGCTCAATACCACTTCCCAGGTGATTACAATTTTCCTGAGTTCCTACCTCCCTTCTATTTCCTGATTTACAGCTATCTCTTGTGATGTTACTCTCTATGGTGAAGACCAATGCAAAATATTTGTTTAATCCATCTGACATCGTCTTGCTTTCCATTATCAATTCTCTGACACACTTTCTATAGGACCAGTGCTCATTTTGTTAACTCTTATCTGATTAATATGCCTATAGAAACTCTTAACGTAAAATTTTCCATTCCACTGCACTTGTCAAGTAGTGTAGCAGGTAAGGAAATATGCGTACATATGCAAAAATGCACCCCGTTTCTACATCTTGTTTTCCTGAACTGAGTTCCACACTCACTATTGCGCTAATACCATAATTAATTAACACAGCCACCCCTCCACTTTTTCCTAACTTCCTGTCCTTCAAAATGTCACATACTTTCAATGTTCAGATCCCACTCTATGTCATTCTGTCTCTGCAATCGCCATCAATTAAAGTGATTGCAGTTCAGAATAAACAAACAACTCTTCTAATTCAAGCATTATATTGGTCAGATGATTTCTTACAAAATGCATGCTTGTTGACAGTCCAAAGTAAACTTATGACCTTTTTAAAAAAAATCCAATTGTCCAAATAATACTTCATGTCTTTCCATATTTTAAAATAAAATATAGTTTTTAACATTTAATGGTTTGATTTTGTTTACTTTCACCAGCTGCCCAATTTGCATCTGACCTTTACTTTTTATTAATAGCTTATTGAAATTTTGCATTTAGGAAACTATTTCAGCAAACACTTTGTGAAGGGTAATTTACACAGCATATTAACATTTATGGTGATGACTGTAAAATGTGGACAGTTAACCCTTCAGTTATCTTAAATTGTTTTCAATGGATCCTCAGAACCTTAAAAATTGTTAGAAGATTAAACTCTTTCACTATCTTTGTTCCATTTCAGCCAAAACATGAACACAAAGAACAGGTACTAAAAGTTCAGTTTGACGTCAGCGTGCATATTTTGTAAAGTGTAAATTTGGAGAGATTGTATTTTGCAGAGATACAAACAGCATGGTCCTGAAAGACCACTTCCAAGAGAAAGATTTAAATGGAAGCAACATACTTTAGTCAGTGTAAGTTATGACATTCACTTATTCTTGCATTCATTTCATAATTAAGTACTGCAATCAGTTGAACATGTTTTGTCATACTCCAATATATTTCAAATGAGCTTTTATCTCAATTATTACTCATATTAGTAAAGATTTTTCAAATGATCAGGCAGAAAAATTGAGAGCTTCAGGTTAATATGGCATTTTTTGCTTTTAACCAAAATTCCAATAAAATTCTAACTTCTGAATTAGAAGTGAGACACAAGTTTTTCTTCAGTTCTCACAGCCTGTTGTGATGGTTGAATATTAGAAGAAAAATCCTGTACTTTTCTTGGCAGGAGGATGTTGGCTTAGTCAACAATCAGAAAGTAACCCATGTGTTCCAAGGCTAAGAATATTGGATTTGAAAAGTATTGAAAGATTAACTTGAGATATTCAATATCATACTGATCAGGTCTCATATAAGCCTCTCAAAGCCTGTGTGAATCAAGCATACATTAACATTGAAGAATGATTTTATGAGAACTTTTTTACTGATATATATTCACTGGATGGTTGTCATTTTTCACAGTGATATCTTGAAAGTCAAAGTGTAAAGACTAATTGGTGCTCTAGAAGAGGAACAGATAAATCTTTGTTGAGTACTTTTAAGCAGTGATGTTTATATTGATTTGTGTGGGGCTGCAAGAAGCAGGAATGCTCCTCTGTGATCCACTAAATGAAGCTGAACCACTGTTGATTAAACTCCCTCACCCTCTGCCCACTTCTGCCCACTTTCTTTCTGGCATCTTACCAACTCAATTCTTCTTGGAGGGAAAATCCTCCACAAAATATCTGTATTTCACAAGCCAGAATCAACCTCTGTAGATTATGCATGCACGTGCACTCAATCACTCCTAATATATGAAAAAAAGGGAAATAAATTAATTCTTATCTCTATTCTTCAGTAGTTGTATTTAAATATAAAACTACTATTGAAAACATTTGTGGTTAGAAATGTACCTGACCAATAGATTTGATTGCAATAATGAAGAAAAGAGCTGGAAATAGATGAATTACAAGGTGCATTTTAATTGTTAAGAAATTAAAGAGCAACAAAGGCAGGGCAATAAATGCTGGCAAACCAGCGATGCCCATGTCCCACAAATGTTTTTTTTTTAAATCAGCCCTAGTACATAAGAACATAAGAACATAAGAACATAAGAAATAGGAGCAGGAGTAGGCCATCTAGCCCTTCGAGCCTGCCCCGCCATTCAATAAGATCATGGCTGATCTGTTGTGGCTCAGTTCCACTTTCCCGCCCTCTCCCCATAACCCTTAATCCCCTCTCTTATCAAAAACCCATCAACCCGCTTCTTAAAAATATTTAGCGAGGCAGCCTCCACCACTTCAACGGGCAGAGAATTCCAGAGATTCACCACCCTTTGAGTGAAGAAGTTCCTCCTCAACTCCGTTCTAAACCGCCTCCCCTTTATCTTGAGGCTGTGCCCCCTAGTCCTACTGTCTTTTTTGAGCGGGAAGAGTCTCTCCACCTCTATCCTATCCATCCCATTCATCATCTTATACGTCTCAATGAGATCTCCCCTCATTCTTCTAAACTCTAGCGAGTACAAGCCTAGTTTATTCAGCCTCTCCTCATAGCTCAACCCCCTCAACTCCGGTATCAGCCTAGTAAACCTCCTCTGCACTCCCTCCAGGGCCAAAATATCCTTGCGCAGGTGCGGCGCCCAAAACTGCACACAGTACTCCAGCTGCGGCCTCACCAATGCCCTATACAGCTGCAGCAAGACCTCCCTACTTTTATATTCAATCCCCCTCGCTATGAAGGCCAGCATCCCATTCGCCTTCCTGACCACCTGCTGCACCTGCAAGCTGGGTTTTTGCGACTCATGCACAAGGACCCCAAGGTCCCTCTGCACCGTCGCCTGCTGCAGTTTTTCGCCACGTAAGTAATAGTCCTTCCTACCATTCTTCCTACCAAAGTGGACCACCTCACACTTGCCAACATTAAATTCCATTTGCCATTTCCTGGCCCATTCGCCCAGCCTATCTAGATCCTTCTGCAGACTCTCCACACCCTCCGCACAATTTGCCTTTCCCCCAATCTTGGTGTCATCAGCAAATCTAGTAATTGGGCTAAACTGTTAATGAGCCAGTCTCAAGTCAAATAGAAATATTCCCAGAAGTAATTTGTGCAATAATAAACCAATGCATACCATTACAAAAAAAATACAGGCTTCACTTGTGTACTTAAGTAATAAATGTCAGCAAATGATACATGGAAGTATATGAAGCTAAAAGAGAAGGCTTACACAAATGTCTTAGGGCAGAACCTTTTATGTGTTTAGCCAGGGATGTTTGAAATTAGAACCTCACAAACTTTATTTTATAATCCTTCTTTAGTATTTTTCTCTTCCAAGCAGACTGTCTCTGCTGATACACGTGAATGGTAGCTTCATGTGTACAAAATGTACAATGCAATTTTCAATACACTACATTCCCCCCTTCCTTAGCAAAGAGAATTCAGAGCATGTTCCAATTATTTGTTTCCAAAAGGTTTAAACACCAAATTTAAACAAAACTTGAACATTTGATTAATCAGTAACAGTAGTATTTCAACATTTCTACTAAATTAGCAATACAGTCAGTTATATTCAATGAGATAAAAGATTTGTTCACTAATTGAAAATAGTTCACCTAGTGGATGTTTTCCATCATCTGTAGGCTACCATTTAACATCAAATGTAATCTCATTCAACTCATGTAGTTCATCTGAAATGTAGATGTCAGATTTAGATTCAAGGCTTAAGAATGTTTACAGAGTTTACGTCAGTTTCAAGTGATGATTTGGAAACCGCATTTAACAGTGATCATTAATCCTTTTGTAATTGTCACAATAATGTTTGCATGTAAAAAGGGATGTTTGATTTTCAACATGACTTTCATGTAACACAAACACTTTATTACATGGCTTTAGTGTTGCATCTCTAAGTTCCATGTTTGTCTCTGCATTCACTCTCATTTGATCTTTCTGTTCTTGATTGCATTTGCATACATGTTGACCATTAGCTCTATGGGGTAGCTCAGGAGGAGCTGTGCACATATAATGCACAACACTGAGTATAGCAGAAGATTTCCTTTAGTTGAATGAGGATCACTCTAATTGCAAGGAAAACAATATAACTCGAGTTTCCATGACTTGCTTTCAGCTGTAGTTATATGTATAACATTTTTCAAAATATGCACAAATCTCTCAATTTCTCCACTGGCTCTTTACTAACACAGTGATTTTTCGAAGAGTGAAGCCCAGATAGTTCACAAATTTACTGAACTTGCTGCTAATGAATGGGGTTCATTGTTATTTCTCATCATTTTGGGATTCAAAACAATGCAAGAATCTTCTCTAGCTTTGGACTGACCGCCTTTGTTGACATAGATGTAACTAGTTCCACAATTAGGAATCTGATCTATCATCAGCAATAACAAACAAGTGTTCACCAATAGACAAATCTGCTAACTTCAATCCATGATCCTCAAGTAGTTCTGACACCTTGAGAGGATTACGAAGATTGGCATTGTGGTTGCTTTTCATGTCAAACACCAATTTATTTTGTGCTCTATTGTGTTGTCAGTTCCTGGGAACTAAACCTTTTCCCTAAAGAATTACCTGGTTTTGACAATTCCCTGGTGACTTCCATGTGCTGTACTTACAACATATTCTCTCAGAATGTGGATGAACAGATGTAAAACAGAGATCAGATGAGATTGCAATGGTGAAATCCTTTCAAATATTCTGAAGACCTTTAGTGTGTACATGATTTTGTTTGTAGACATCTGGTGGAAGTTTTTCAATACAATGCTAAGTAAAACTGGCGAGAAAATGGGAGACTTTCTCACTGTTTTTTTCAGTGAAGTAAGTAACGGTGCTTTATGACACTCTATGCAATACAGAGGCAGTAATGTGATTCTCACCAATCTGGGGGCTGGAATCTCAGCACGCCCATGAGGCCGACTGCTGAGCTTCATGGGCGCTGTTGCACAGCTACCCCAATCACCCAATGTATTGTGTACACAAGTTTGCTAATTGTCTATTATCAGTTATTACTTTAAACTCACTTCCATATAAGTAGAGATGAAACTTAAGATACCAACGTGATTGAAAACTCTCTTTCCTTTCAAATAGCGTTGTTTGATGGGTGTTAGTGATCTGCTTGTCATTGATGGGTTGCTTGCCTTGTCTTTCTGTGTGTGTATTGCACCTAAGCCAACTGGGCATACATCCATGTCTAGCTGGGAATTTGTGAAACTTGCTGAGAGGCATTGTTTGATCTAGTGCACAGCCTCTTCATACAACTTAGTTGATTCCTTGATGAGTTGCTGCAATGCACATTGTAAATGGGACATGGGGGGAATGAGGGGGCAATTTTCAGCCCCCTCACTTGCCATCAGAAAGAGTGGTGACGCGGGCTGAAAATCTGGATAGAATAGGAAATGTGATTCTCTCTGAACAAAACACATTCTGCGATTTTCCCCACCCCTCGCTGACATCACAAGTATGTGCCCATAATGCATGAGGACCTTATTTTAATGTATTTACATAAATTTTAACATAATTATCAAATTAGGGGTAATTTTCCCTACCCCTTCCTCCCATCACTTCTCTCCTTGCCCACTCCCCACCCCCACCCTCACCCTCACCCCCCACTGTATTTTCAAATTTTGCCATTGTGACATGATAGCAGTGCAGTTTTCCCCCAATTCCCATTGATTCCAGTTTTGCTAGGGCTCCTTCATACCACTTTAAGTGAAATGCTGCCTTGATATAACAGGCAGTCTGTATCACCTCACCTCTTTCTGGTGGGTCCATTCTGACAATGGCATGGAACATACCCAAGGTTGATAATGGTATTGAGTGCGTTATTTGATGTAAGGTTTGAATCTGCGTGTATTATAATGGCAACCATTGCTTGACTAGTACATCGACACTTCTCCCAGTTTTGGCAGAAGTCTTCAGATATTAATGAGGATAACTTTATAGGGTCAACAGGGCCAGGTTTGCCATGGGGCCTTTGTCCTCTGGATTATTCGGTCTCATTTGTCTTGGTCGTTTCTGTAACAGTTGATACAACTGAAGGGCTTAACAGTCTTTTCAGAGTCAGCTACATGTCTGTGGGTCATCATTGCTGAGACTGGCTTTTAGTTACAGAATTATTAATTGAATTTAAATTGTGTCAACTGCCATGGTAGATTTTGAACCCATGTCCCAGCATGTCAGGTTTCTGGATTACTAGTCCAGAGACATTACCACTACAACATAATTTCCTCTTTTCTTAAAAAAAATTGTCTTTGTTCTAGGGGTGATTACATTCTCTAAGATGTAAGCATTGCTGTAGGCATGTCTCAAATTCACTGCCAGTGCAACTGTAGATGAGAATGTCTTCACTAATATTCAGCATGCCTTCAAATCCTAGAAGTGCAGACTGAATCATGTGCTAAGATACCTCAGCTGCTGAGTTGACTCCAAAGTTGAGCTTCTTGCATCAAGAAAATCTGATGTATTTTACAATACTCTTGATACTTCTGCAAGATCGATTTAAAGGCAGCCTTCACTAAGGTCAAATTTAGCAAAGTGTTTAGCACCATTCACCTTCTTGATGACATCAATTGTCTTTCTTGTGGCAAAGGTTGGCTTGGTGTCTGCATATCAATACAGGTTCTAACCTAGATCTCACTCTCTTGGGTATTTTGATAACTTGGATAAACTCATCCCCAAACTTTCTCAATAATGCCAATGTCATCAGGAGATTAAAACCTTGTCATCATGCTTTTGAACTGTCACTGCCACTTTTGTTAACATAGTAGTACAGATGATGGTTCTCAATGCATATCAAAACGTGATATATTGGGCATAGACAATGCCATATTCACCAACAACAAAGTGATGCGGTGTGATCAGGAATCTGTGATCACATTCATTTCAAGGAAAAAAAAACTCCCCCATAATAATCTGAGATTATTTTTTATTTAATTGGATGGTTATTTTGGTGAGATCTGTGTAAACTGTGGAACCTTTCCTTGCTAAACCCAAGCTACAGTGCCTGTTCTATGTTTCATTAACACAGACTCCAAGAGCCTCTAAATCTCCGACTTAAATGTTGTGCTCTCTACAGAAAGTAGACAAACACATCTAACAGTTTCATATCTGAAGAAATTTTTGTTCATTTCTTAACTTCCTGTTAGGCAGTGGCACAGTGGACTAATAATCCAGAGACCCAGGGTAATGCTCTGGGACTTGGTCTTCAATCCCATCATGGCAGATGGTGAAATTTGAATTCAATTAAAGTCAAATGGTGACATTAAAATCATTGTCAATTGTTGTAAAAAAAAATCTGGTTCACTAATATCCTTCATGGAAAGAAATCTATCATCTTTATCTGGGATGGCCTACTTGTGACTTCAGACCCACAACAATGTGGATGACTCTTAAATGCCTTTAGAAATGCACTCAAGGACAGTAAATGCTGACCCTCTCAACAACATCCATGTTCCCTGAATGAACGAAAAACAAATTGTTTTGTAGTTTTGGACAGAAACTGTTCTTTTACAGCCAGAAATATTTAGAATTGGAACTGCATAAGCTGAGAAAAATTAACACTTATTTATTATTATCCTCTTCCTGGCAGACTCCCTCTGCTGGTTCATGTATATATTGTAGCCTCACGTAGACAAAAAGCAGAACACATTTTTCAATACACTACACTGGAAGAATGATTGAATAAAAGAGATGGATACAATGAAAATAATATGGGGGAGTGGAATATGAAAATATAAGAAATTTCAAAACTAAATGCAACTTTTGCAAATAATTATGCCAAATGAAAGAGAGTAGGAAAGGGAAGGTTGGATCCGTTACGTATTGATGCAAGTGAGGCTATAATTCATAATAAGGAATTTACAGATTTGTTTGATTAACATTATGTATCTATTTTCATAGTGGAGTTAGCACAATAGAACCCTGAAATTGATCAATGATTTGAATTTGAAGTTAATATAAATTAATAAAATGATAATAGAGACTATAATGGACTGAAGATAGCAAAATCTCCAGCTTCTGATGTTTTTCACTTCATATCAGGGATAGATAAATGAAAGTGTTTATTCTTATTAAGGCTGTAAAAGAGATGTCATAGAAGTGCCAAGGTCCAATATAAGTGCCACTGTATGCAAATTTTAAAAAAGGAAATTTTTAAAAAAGGTCATCTTGCACATTTCATGACATCAGCACATCCCAAACTACTTTACCGTCAGTGATGTACTTTTGAAGTCTAGTTACTGTTTCAGTTTAGAAAGTATAGCAGCCTAGCTCCGACAAACAGCAACATGACAATGTTCATAGAATTTGCTTTTTGTGATAGGTTAAATATTAGACGGGATTCCAGTGTGGATACTTAGCCTCAAAGTGGGAGAACCTGGCCCAAATTGTTAAATCTGAATAAGGCAAGCTACACAGGATTGAATAGAGAATAGTCTGAGGTAGATTAGAAAACTAGAGTGAAATAAATGATTGTGGATAAAGAATGGCAAATGTTTGAAGGACTAATTCATAGTTTGCAACAGATATATATTCTCCCAAAAGAGACATGGGAAAAATAATCCAACCATGGCTCAAAGGAAAAGTTGAGGATAGTATATTATTAAAGGAAGAAGCTTATGAAGTTGTCTAAAAGAGTATTAAGCCTGAGAATTGTGGGGGATTTTAGAATTCAATAAAGAATGACAAATAAATTAATAAAGAGGAAATTAGATTATGACAGCAAACTTGCAAGAGACATACAAATTGGTTGTAAAACTTTCTATAGTTATGCAAACAGGAAGGGATTAGTGGAAGTAAATGTGAGTCCCTTACAAGCAGAGACAGAAGAAATGATAATGGAAAAGATGAATGTCAGAGACACGAAGGAATATTTTATATCTGTTTTTACAGTTGAAGACACAAAAGCATTTTGCAAATTATGGGGGAATCGAGTGACACAGTAGTTATAAGAACATATAAGAATATAAGAACATATAAGAAATAGGAGCAGGAGTAGGCCATCTGGCCCTTCGAGCCTGCCCTGCCATTCAATAAGGTCATGGCTGATCTGAAGTGGCTCAGTTCCACTTTCCCGCTTTCTCCCCATAACCCTTAATTCCCTTGCCTACCAAAAACCTATCTACCCGTGTCTTAAACATATTTAGCGAGGTAGTCTCCACCACATCAACGAGCAGAGAATTCCGGAGTGAAGAAATTCCTCCTCAACTCCGTTCTAAACTCCTCCCCCCTTATCTTGAGGCTGTGCCCTCTAGTCCTGCTGTCCTTTCTGAGTGGGAAGAATCTCTCTACCTCCACCCTATCCATCCCCTTCATTAACTTATACGTCTCTATAAGATCCCCCCTCATCCTTATTTATTGATATTTTATTTATTTGCAGGTAAATCGGTTAATTAACCCTCCACAAACAGATTGCACTGGTATCAGTAAATATAAAAAATGTCATCTCAATTCGAAACAGGAGGCCTCATCCTTCTAAACTCCAACAGGTACAAACCCAGTCTATTCAGCCTCTCATCATAGTTCAACCCCCTCATCTCCGGTATCAGCCTAGTGAACCTCCTCTGCACTCCCTCCAAGGCCAAAATATCCTTGCGCAAGTGCGACGACAAAAATTGCACACAGTACTCCAGCTGCGGTCTCATCAGTGCCCTGTACAGTCGCAGCAAGACCTCCCTGCTTTTATATTCAATTCCCCTCGCTATAAAGGCCAGCATCTCATTTGCCTTCCTGATCACCTGCTGGTGATCACCAGGCTGGTTTTTTGCGACTCATGCACAAGGACCCCCCAGGTCCCTCTGCACCATAGCATGCTGCAGCTTTTCACCCTTTAAATAGTAATCCCCCCTACAATGATTCCTGCCAAGCTCTGCTGCTTTACAATGCCAGGGACCCAAGTTCAATTCCACTCTTGGTTGACTGTGTGGATTTTGTATATTCTCCCCATGTCTGTATGGGTTACCTCCATATGTTCCAGTTTCCTCCCACAGTCCAAAGATTTGCAATTGGGTGGATTACCCATGCTGAATTGCCCTTTAGTGTCCCAAGGTGTGTAGATTAGATGGATTACCAGGGTAAGTGTGTGGAGTTGCGGGAATCATGCTAGTGTAGACTTGATGGACTGAATGGCTTCCTTCTGCACTGTAGGGATTGTATGATTCTAAAGGTCCAGTGGATATTTCAAACTTATGATGCTATCATTAGTAAAGAAACAGTGTTGAAGAAATTATTCGGATGTAAAGCTGATAAATCCCCCATATTCACTAAACTACATCCTAAGGTTTGAAAAAACAATTCCTTCCATTTATAATAATTGTCAGCTCCCCTCTCCTGAATGCCCATCATTAATCTCTCTGTCTGTAATTGCTTCATCCACTCAGCCATCTCTCTTTCTCTTCACAATCATTGATCATGATCTTGCTTCCCAAATCCAGGTTATTCATTCTTGCAATTTGCAGTATGAATTTTCCCGACTTGATTTCCTTCCCTGTCACATCACTAAAAACCAAAATCGCAAAATAGAATCCCATGACTGAGACATTATCCATCTACTTATCTCATTATTCTTTTATTGATATAATTATTGAGGTACACACTACTTATAGAATTATGCCATGATTATCTAACTATTTGCAAAGTTCCGCCATACAGAATTGGTGTTTTACGTATCACAATTAATTTTAAGAATTTCATAATACTCATTGTGGTTACAAAGGGAAATATGTTGAGTACGGCTTAGCAGATTCAAAGGCTTTCGACAAGGAGCTCATGCCATTGGTACATTTCGGTCTATATAATCTAACTATGATGTATATGTTCTTCACGAGGTGCACTGTCATATTTAGTTTCCATGGTTTTCAGTTTTATATGTTCGAATTTGCAGCATGTTGATTTTTCGGAGGTTGTTAATGAGTTTTCAATACCTGATGGATTTCTGTTTACTCTTAAACATTTGATATTTCTGGATAAGCTATGCTTCAGTACCATCATTCAGAATGGAAAAAAAATTAGAATGCTTTCAAAAGAATGAATCTACATTCAGCATTCTGTCACTGGAATAAAATGTTCCATTTCACTAAAGCATAGCCTCCTGTTTCGAATTGAGATGACATTTTTTACATTTACTGATACCAGTGCAATCTGTTTGTGGAAGGTTAATTAACCGATTTACCTGCAAATAAATAAAATATCAATAAAGGCAGCTAGCATTACATTGGATGCCTTATATTTGCATCAACACTACAATAAACATGAGGGAGCTGAAATGGAGCATTTTAACATTGAATGCAAACCTAAGAAAGTTAACATTGCAGAACTTTCTAATGCATTAGCATCCAAATGTTTGGACAATGCCCCCAAGAGTCCATAGTGTCGCTTAAGCTATTTATCTGGGCCACATAATGGCACAGATTTGTCAGTAATAATATTTCTAAAACTATCAGTGCTGACTGGAATAAATTTTACAACGTTTGGTGTCACACAATGCAACTAATGCAGAAATCTCAAAGCATCTTTTAGAAATATCTTACTATTCCAGAGGTAGTTCAAATGTTGGCTGGGGAAGGATCTGGGGAGAGGTTTCCTTGAGTACCTATTCCTTTCCTGACCAAAAATCCCAGACTTCGCTTTGTCCAATATCCATGCTGCATTCTTCATATGCCTGCTTGCTACCTCAACAGCACTCACTACTGAGTTCAGGTGCTGCTCCACCTGCAAGAGCTCCTAACCAATCTTTTTGGTTGGCAATTCTTAAGGTGGAATGTCCTTCCCCTGAGGGACAAAGGTCTCACACTGAGCTTGTTAAGGCTGCCCAGAACACATTTTTGTTGTGAGACAGCCTTTTTCAAATTTGTTGGGTTTGGAAACACCTTTTCTAATAGAAGGTTGGTGACAAGCAACAATCCTCCACCTGTAAAATTTACCTCAGAGTTCTGGTGTTGAGAGACATGTGTGCTCCACAGTTTTGAGAATTCATAACCAGAGGTCTGAACCCTTGTGCTGTTGGACAGGAGACTGCAGTGCAGTTGCAACAGCATATGTGATGCAAAAGCTGAGAGTGTTGAGGGAGAGAGGCTTTGTCTCCAGGGCATTTTTAACTTTCAGGCCAAACAAGAGTTAAATCCCAAGAAGAATGAGAGAACCATCCAGGAGGATGATTTGTCATAGTTTACGATACTGACACAATTTGAGGACCTGGGTAGTCTTTGATGTGACTAGACTACTAAGCCAGATGCTGAGGCAAAGAAATATGTGTTTGCTACAGAAGGGCGAAAACATCTAAGTGGTGATGGCACAGTGGTTAGCACTGCTGCCTTACATTGCCAGGGATCCGGGTTCAATTCTGGCCTCGGGTCCCTTTGCACATTCTCTGCATGGGTTTCCTCTGGGTACTCCAGTTTCTTCCCACAGTCCAAAGATGTGCAGGTTAGGTGGCCATGCTAAATTGACTCAAGTGTCAGGAGAAAGTAGCAGGGTAAATATGTGGGGTTATGGGAATAGGGCCTGGGTGGGCTTGTGCTTGGTGCAGACTCAGTAGGCCAAATGGCCTCCTCCTGCAGTGTAGGATTCTATAATCTGCAGTTTTAGGATGTATGTAAATGCAGATGTGGTCACCTCATCATTTTAAATAGTGAAAGTCTCTGCTGAGTGTTCTGATTTTTCATTACCATTTGCACAGTGCAGGTATGTTGCCTCTGCTGGCTCCCACCATTATTTTTACTGTGCTAGTTTTGCGTCAAGGATAATTCAAAGGCAGGTTTAAATGATTTCTGCCCCCTTTCCAATCCTCATGAATGAATAAAAATTCCCATCCTGTTATTTCTCAGTAAGGATTCTGCAAGCTGACTGTACTGCTCCCATACACCACAAATCCCAGTTTGGCAACAACATTTTGAAAAACACTGGATTAGAGGAATTCTGCGCTGAGAAAGTTACAAAGGGACAACTGACAGCAAAGTGAATGGTAAATGTTGTCCCTTCACTGTCAACAGCAAAATCCAGGCCAATGTTCTCACAACATTGGGAAATTTAGAAAGAGCAAAAGAGAAGAAAGGACCAATGGAATTTAGTAAATTTAAGCAGAGTACTCAAAATGGAGGAAGGTCACTTAAAATGGAAGGGAATGGATGCCTGGTAAACAAAAAGTCTTAAGTCTGTTGTTCTGTTATCTTGTAAACACTGGTGGCGAAATGTAAACTGATTCCTGCTTGGGATCAAGGCAATCCAATTTAGGTGCATAGTGTGAGTGTAATTGGCTAGAGCAGTCATTCTGAATAAAACAGTTTGAATGAAGTCAAAGGAACTGGACACAGGCCATGCAGAGAGGAGGATCTAGTCCTGTGATTGGTTAATTTTTGATCAGGATGGTCAGTGATTGGTTTTTGTAAAGAGCTGTTACACAATGCCATTTAAAACAGCCTGTGCGTGGATGACCATTGAGTCTGTGCAGCAGTTAAGCTCAATGGGCTAAATGGCCTCCTCCGGCACAGTAGGAAGTCCATGATTTTATGATTCAGTCTGTCTGATGTGCAGGTCTCCCTTGCAATTATTCAAATAAAGAGCTGGAAGGAACTTGAATCTTGCCTGATTTACTGGGGAAATTGAGGAGAGACTGAACACCATGATATTTACCCTTTCAAGGGTAAAATGGAGACTGATAGGAGTTTTGAAAGATTTGTAAAGTTCTTTTCTTCCATACGATCTTGTTATAATCATTCAAAAAAACACCAATGTACTGGTCAAGATTCCAAAGCCTATTCTAAGAGTTTCTCAACGTTTCGATTTGTAGAAAATCAATTTAGCATCACACAGAGAAAAAGAACAGAAATGTTAACATTTTTAATACAGCACAGCATTGAGCAAAATAAAATTTGGTAACGCTGTTGTTGTTAATGTGTAATCATGCACCAAAAACACAGCAATATAGTGATCATTACTGCAAATTTCCGATTCATTTATCATTGATCCTGACCCTCAGCAATTTGAATTTATTTTTAAAAACATGCACAATGAGGAAATGCTAAACCAAAATTAAACTAATTAAATTTAATTGAGAGCACAGCAAAATTGAAAGAAAAACAGCTGAAACAATTTAATTTTAATGCACTTGAACAAAGAGTTGTAAATAATGGCCCAAAATTTGCAGCAGTAGGGGGAGGGGGCAGGGGCATATCCCGTGGTGTATTTGATTTTTTTCCCTGCAGACTCCATAGAACATAGAACACTACAGCACAAACAGGGTCTTTGGCCCACAAGTTGCGCCGATCACATCTATACCTACCAAGCCATAGAACTGTCTGTAACTCCTAATCCCATTAGATCCCATATAGTTATCCAGAAGTCTTTTAAAAGACCCCAGCGAGTTCGCCTCTACCACCACCAATGGCAGCCGATTTCACTCACTCATCACCCTCTGAGTGAAAAACTTACCCGTAACATCTCCTCTGTACTTGCTTCCCAGCACCTTAAACCTTTGTCCTCTCGTAGCGACCATTTCAGCCCTGGGAAATAGCCTCCGAGAATCCACCCTATCTATTCGTCTCAACATTTTGTAAACCTCTATCAGGTCGCCTCTCAACCTTGGTTTCTCCAGGGAGAAGAGACCTAGCTCTCTCAACCTATCTTCATAAGGCATGCCTCCCAATCCAGGCAACATCCTTGTAAATCTCCTCTGCACCCTCTTAATAGCTTCCACATCCTTCCTGTAGTGAGGCGACCAAAACTGCGCACAGTACTCCAAGTGGTGTCTGACAAGGGTCTTATAAAGTTGCAGCATTACCTCCCGACTCCTAAACTCAGTCCCTCGATTAATGAAGGCTAGCACACCATACGCCTTCTTGACCACATCCTCCACCTGCGAGGCCAATTTAAGAGTCCTATGGACCCGGACTCCAGTTCAGAACCCTTTGCATTGTTTGCCAAAAAGAGGAGCAAAATTGAAGCAAAGTGGGCAAAGGTCAGATTGGCATCGGGGATCTTAATGAATGGTAGGACCGACAGTCTATCTCTTGAGCAAATAAGATTTAAAGATTTAGAAGTAGACCAAGAAGGAGGACTGTCTGCAGCAGTCCCATTTTCAGGATATAAAGCAGAAATAATATGCTATTGGTGATCTCACGTGATTTCACACAAAGGTACTGAACATTTCAATTATAACAAAATGGCCCATGTTAAATTAGAAACAGCAAATCACAGAATCCCTACAGTGCAGAAGGAGGCCATTTGGCCCATCGATCATGCACTGACTCTCCAACATAGCATTTTACCCAATCCGACCCCCCTCCCACCCTGGCCAGTCCTATTCCTGTAACCCCACATATTTACCCTGCTATTCCCCCCCGACCTACACATCTTGAGATGCTAACCACTGTGCCACCCATGCTGGAAATCTCAAACTGTCTTTTCATGCTGAGGGTTTTGATGAGTATTTTCAGCATTTTCTATTTTTAGTACAGAATTCCAGCTTTTGCAGTGTTATTTAGCTTGCACTACAACTGTTTCAGTGAACAGCTTTGATATCCTGAGGATTTGTACAGCTGAATGCCCATTTTTTTGTCTGTGAGAATTAATTGCATTTCTCCCCGAACACCCAAATCTTAAATCTACAGATTCATAGCATCAGAGAATATTCTATGAATCTCTGTAACATCTATAAGCTGAACAACTCAGCATCTATAGGCATTATATTTGCAGTTATTAAAGCCATAATTTGCATTTTCTTGAAGAGCCTCCCTTCATAGTTTTTAGAATCAGAGGAACATAGGAAGAGGAGTAGGCTATTAAGCCCCTTGAGCCTAAAGTTAAAGTCTACTTATTAGTCACAAGTAGGCTTACATTAACACTGCAATGAAGTTACAGTGAAAATCCCCTACTCACAATGCTCCAGTGCCTGTTTGGGTAACTGAGGGAGACTTTGACATGGCCAATGCACCTGATCAGCACGTCTTTGGAGTGTGGGAGGATACAAGAGAACCCGGATGAAACCCACGCAGATGCCAGGAGAATGTGTAAACCTCACAGAGACAGTGACCCACGCTGGGAATTGAACCTGGGTCCCTGGTGCTGTGAGGCAGCAGTGCGAACCACTGTGCCACCGTGCAGCCTATTCTGCCATTCAACGAGATCATCGTTGATCTATGACCTTACACATAAGCCTTCATTTTCCCTATATCCCTTTACATCTTAGAATCCCTACAGTACAAAAGGAGGCCATTCAGCCCATCAAGTCTGCACTAACTCTCTAAAAGAGCATCATAGACCCATGAAATGCCCCACACCCAACCTCTATCCCTGTAACCTCATACATTTATCATGGCTAATCCATCTAACCTGTACATCTTTGGACTGTGAGAGGAACACAGTAAGAAGTCTCACAACACCAGGTTAGAGTCCAACAAACCAGTTGGACTCTAACCTGATGTTGTGAGACTTCTTACTGTGTTTATCCCAGTCCAAAGCTAGCATCTCTACATCTGTGAGAGGAAACCAGAGCACCTGCAGAAAGTCCACACAGACACAGAGAGAATGTGCAAAGTCCACACAGACAGAGGTCTGTCCCAAGGTCAGAATTGAATTCTGGTCCCTGACACTGTGAAACAATAGTGCTAAACACTGTGCCACCCATGCCACTGTTAGTTAACAAAGATGTATTAACTCCAGAATTGACTGAGAATCAACTGCTGGTTGCAGAAGAGTTCCAAGCTTCTGCCACGTTTTTCAAGCAGTAGTACGATCCTAACATCAATTTTGAAAGGCTTCCTACACTGGAACTGTGTCCCCTCAACAAAGATTCCCCAACCAGTGATTAATAGTTTATTTCTACCACCTAATCAGATCTCTTGAATATCTTAAAAACTTCAATTAAATCATCCTTTAATCTTCCAAATTTCAGAGAATACAACCCTAATTTGTATAATCTTTCCTTTCTTGAAGTCTCAGAACCATTCTATTAAATCTACCTTGCACTTTCCCCAGGGGCAATATATTCTTCCTAAGGTCTGGTCCCAGAATTGAACACTGTATTCTTGGTGTGTTCAATGTAAAGTTTTGTAAAATTGTAGCATAATTATTAACTTTCAACTGCTTAGGTGGGACTTTCCGTATCTAATTGTGACATGTATTTTGGCAGCATAGGTAGCTTGCCATTGATCATGGCAAGATCTTCAGATTTTTTATTAACCTAGACTTAAAATTAAGAATTGACTGGGAATCAACTGCTGTTTGCCCAAGAGTTCCAAACTTCTGTCAGGTTTTTTAAAGCAGAAATATGATCCTAATGTCAATTTTTTAAATTCATTTGTGGGATATGGGTGTCGCTGGCTGGTTAGCATTTATTGCCATTCCTTGAGAAGGTAGTGGTGAGTCGCCTTCTTGAATTGCTGCAGTCCATGTTGTTCCAATTTTGAAAGGCCGCTGTCAACAGGGTTTCCTGTTTGCACCCTCCATTGCCCGGGAACCTGTGACAGGGGGTTGTTGTCGGTGGGATCAAAAGCTCCAGCCAACAGAGGTGGCTAGAAAATCCTGCGGCTTGAATTCTATTCCTGTGGATTTGGAGGCCGCATTTCATTAGCCTTTATGCTCATTTCTGTTCCTTCCCATTACATTTTCATGATATTTTGATTTATTATTGTCACATCTATTGGAATATAGTGAAAAGTATTATTTCTTGCACTATACAAACAAAACATCTATGCACAGGAACTTCTATATCTCTTTGGACTTCCACTGTTTCTAACTATTCATCATTTTAAAGTACTCTAATCTATTCCCTGAAGATCCAAAGCGGACAACCTCATAATTCCTTGTATTAAAATCCATTTGTCAGGTTCAACTGCGGGTTGTTGATGGTTTTTATCTTGGAAAAACTCAAATATGATTTTGGCAACTGACTTTTCATGCCATTGTGCACAAAAACCATTTCAAAATTACACTTTGATTCACATAAGTAGTAATCATTCATAATTTTCTCACTCAATGTTGTCAGAAGGCCTTGTGCTGAAAGATATATTGGAAATTAATTGACATGTAATTTTCAGAATTTCTGATGCACACTTCCAATGGATGGGATTCCCGTCAGTAGTGCAGAACTGAAAGGTTCTACCAACAAAATGTTTTCCATGAGATATTTTTCCAACAACGCATCCAATTATAAAAACTGTAATGAACTATTCACCCTAGTGCATTATCTTAGGTTTGTAGGTGCCTAGTCTAGTGCTTCTATGTAGTGCTACAACATAACAGGAGGAAGGTTCTTGACTCTCACTGGGGCAGACTGCTGATGACCTTACAAGATGAACTGAACCAGCTCTGGGAAGTAAGGCCCTTGCCTCAAAATTTCTCATCTCAACATGGGCAGTCATTGTTGATGGAGTGGCACTGATGGGAACATGATTACTGTCTTCTCCAAGGAGGACAGAAAGTTCATGCTCCACAGAGCCACATTCTGCACTCTCTCCTTTCCTTCCCAATGTACATTTCATATGTCCAACATAAAATCACAGTTAATTTAGTGCCTACATGGATTAAATTCAGGATAATTGGACTTCATCGGAATGCAAGCAGGCTTGCAATGTGCCCCAATCACCTTCTATTTATTGTGATCAGGCATGATGACAAGAACTGTACTAAAAGGCAGAATACTTGACTTTACACTACAGTAGGAGGGACCACCTTCCAAAAGGTAAGGGTCATATTCTGCCCAAGCTTCTTAAATGTTATTGTGGCTGCATACAAATACATATCTTGTGAGTATTTCAACACAGTCCTTGTAGGTGGTGGGGAATTATTGAAGAGTGAAGAGGTGAATGACTTGTTTTCAACTTCTTCCCACTTCCTGTAATGGCTTGATAATGCATCTGGTCCTGTTAAGCATGTGGTCATTGGTGACCCCCCAAAATGTAGATGGTGAGGACTGTGGTGCCTTTTCAACATGCTCTGCAAGAGGCCCATTCAATAATATATTTTTAACACACAAAGGCCGCATGTTATCATGCAACCTTTGTTAAAAAGGGCTGCAGGGAAAAGCCTGGGAACTATCTCATGTATAGTGGGTAAGTTGTTAGAAGTTATTTTGGGAGACAGTATCTACAGGCATTTAGAGAGGCAAGGACTGATTGGGGACAGTCAGCATGACTTTGTGAATGGAAAATCGTGTCTTCCAAATTTGATTGAATTTTTTGAAGGGGTAACCAAGAAGTTTGATGAGGATAGTGCAGTTGATGTTGTCTGCATGGACTTTAGCAAGGCCTTTGACAAGGTACCACATGGTGGGTTGTTGCATAAGGTTAAATTTCACAGGATCCAGGGCAAGGTATCAAAATGGATACAAAATTGGCTGGATGACAGAAGGCAGATCGTGGTTGTGGAGAGTTGTTTTTCAAATTGGAGGCCTGTGACCAGTGGTGTGCCTCAGGGATCAGTATTGGGCCCACTGATAATTATCATTTATATTAATGATTTGGATGAGAATTTAGGAGGCATAGTTAGTATGTTTGCAGATGACACCAAGACTGGTGGCAGAGTGGACAGTGAAGAAGGTTATCTCGGACTGCAGTGGGATTTTGATCACTTGCGCCAGTGAGCTGATGAATGGCAGATGGAGTTTAATTTAGATAAATGCAAGGTGATGCATTTTGATAGATCGATCCGGGGCAGGACTTACTCAGTTAATGGTGGGGTGTTGGGGAAGGTTATAGAACAAAGAGATACATGGGTACAGTTCATAGCTCCTTGAAAGTGGAGGAGTCAGAGTGGCAAAGAAGGTATTCAGCATGCTTGATTTCAGAGGTCAGGACATTGAATATAGGAGTTGGGGCATCTTGTTGAAGTTGTACAAGACATTGTTAAGGCCTCACTTGGAATACTGTGTACAGTTCTGGTCACCTTATTATAGAAAACATATAATTAAACTTGAAAGAGTGCAGAAAAGATTTTCTAGGATTCTACCGGGACTTGATGGTTTGAGTTATAAGGAGAGGTTGGAAGGCCTGGGACTACTTCCTCTGGAGCGTAGAAAGCTGAGAATGGTGATTTTATAGAGGTCTATAAAATAATGAGGGGCATAAGATCAGCTAGGTATCAATATCTTTTCCCAAAGGTAGAGGAGTCTAAAACTAGAGGACATAAGTTTAAGGTGAGAGGGGAGAGATACAAAAGGGTTCCAGAAGGACTATTTTTTTCACACAGAGGGTGGTGAGTGTTTGGAACAAGTTTCCAGAAGTAGAGGCGGGTGTAATTTTGTCTCTTAGAAAGTGTTCAGACCGTTACATGGGTAAGGTGACTATAGGGCTATATGGGCCAAATGTGGGCAATTGGGACTAGCTTAATGGTTTAAAAAAAAGTTGGTATGGATGAATTGGGCTGGTGGGCATGTTTCCATGCTACAAACCTCTATGACTCAATGACTCTTTGACTCTAGACATAATTTTGTTCGAAGTATGGCTGCAACCTCACTTAAAGTGAATAAATTGAGCTTCAGTACATTTCTAGTGAAGTTATGGCAAGATAGAGATCAGCTCCAAGGAAATTCCTGCCCCTATTTCTTCGTTAGGGGAGATCATGGGGCTGGATTTTCAAATGCTTGCAGGTCAGGACAATTTCAATACAGGCACAATTTCAAAATTGCCGTTCCAGAGGTCACCTCAGTATTCCCACTGTCACCTCTGAATCAATTTAAAATTTTCAAAGGACAGGTGGGGGGACGGAACTGGACTTCAATTGCCTCCAAAAATGGACCATTAAGCTTAAATAATGGACCATGGAGTTTAATTAGGCACTTATTAATGGCCTGGGGAAGGATTTTCAACAACCAAAACAGAAAACAAATCAGAACATTTTCAGAGACATGGATAGAGGAAGGACAGGAATGTTTTTGCAGATTCTGGGGTTTAGATATTTCAGTAAGATCAAGGAAGGTAGTAAAAGAGGGGCAGGTGTGGCATTGTTTGTCAAGGACAGTATTACGATGGCAAAAAGGATCTTTGATGAGGACTCGTCTACTGAGGTAGTATGGGCTGAGGTTAGAAACAGGAAAGACGAGATCACCCTGTTGGGAGTTTTCTATAGGCCTCTGAAAAGTTCCAGAGATGTAGAGGAAAGGATTGCAAAGGTGATTCTGGATTGGAGTGAAAGTAACTGGACAGTTGTTATGGGGGACTTTAATTTTACATATATTGACTGAAACGCTATCGTTTGAGTATTTTAGATGGGTCAGTTTTTGTCCAATGTGTGCAGGACAGCTCCTTGACACAGTATGTAGATAGGTCAACAAGAGTCAAGGCCACATTGGATTTGGTACTGGGTAATGAAGCAGGCCAGGTGTTAGATTTGGAGGTAGGTGAATACTTTGGTGATAGTGACCACAATTCAATTACATTTACTTTAGCGAAAGAAAGAGATAGGTATATACAGCAGGGCAAGAGTTATAGCTGGGGGAAAGGAAATTATGATGCGATTAGGCGAGATTTAGGAGCATAGGATGTGGAAGGAAACTGCAGGGGATGGGCACAATTGAAATGTGGAGCTTGTTCAAGGAACAGCTACTGTGTGTCCTTGATAAGAATGTACCTGTCAGGCAGGGAGGAAGTGGTTGAGCAAGAGAACCATGGTTTACTAAAGAAGTTGAATCTCTTGAGAAGGGGAAGAAGGAAAATTACGTAAAGGTGAAACGTGAAGGCTCAGTTAGTATGCTTGAGAGTTACAAGTTAGCCAGGAAGGACCTAAAGAGAGAGCTAAGAAGAGCCAGGAGAGGACATGAGAAGTCTTTGGCAGGTAGGATCAAGGAAAACCCTAAAGTTTTCTATAGGTGTGTCAGTAATAAAACAATGACTATGGTAAGATTAGGGCCAATCAAGGACAGTGGTGGGAAGTTGTGCGTGGAGTCCAAAGACATAGGAGAAGCACTAAATGAATATTTTTTGTCAATATTCACTCAGGAAAAAGACAATGTTATTGAGGCGAATACTGAGATACCGGCTACTAGACTAGACGAGATTGAGGTTCATAAGGAGGAGGTGTTAGCAATCCTGGAAAGTGTGAAAATAGATAAGTCCCCTGGGCCAGATGGGACTTATCCTAGGATTCTCTGGGAAGCTAGGGAGGAGATTGCAGAGCCTTTGGCTTTGATTTTTATGTTGTCATTGTCTCCAGGAATAGTGCCAGAAGACTGGAGGTTTAACAAATGGTGTCCCCTTGTTCAAGAAGAGGAGTAGAGACTATCCTGGTAATTATAGACCAGTGAACCTTACTTCTGATGTGGGCAAAGCTTTGGAAAGGATTATAAGAGGTAGGATTTATAATCATCTAAAAAGGAATAATTTGATTTGGGGTAGTCAGCACGGTTTTATGAATGGTAGGTCATGCCTCACAAACCTTACTGAGTTCTTTGAGAAGGTGAACAAAGAGGTGGATGAGGGTATAGCAGTTTATGTGGTATAAATGGATTTCAGTAAAGTTTGATAAGGTTCCCCAAGGTAGGCTATTGCAGAAAATATGGAGGCATGGGATTGAGGGTGATTTAGTGATTTGGATCAGAAATTGGCTAGCTGTAAGAAGACAGAGGGTGGTGGTCGATGGGAAATGTCCATCCTGGAGTTCAGTTACTATTGGTATACCACAAGAAACTGTTTTGGGGCCACTGCTGTTTGTCATTTTTATAAATGACCAGGATGAGGGCGTAGAAGGATGGGTTAGTAAATTTGCGGATGACACTGAAGTTGTAGACAGCGCAGAATGATGTTGCAGGTTACAGAGGGGTATAGATAAGCTGCAGAGCTGGGCTGAGAGGTGGCAAATTGAGTTTAATGTGGAAAACTGTGAGGTGATTCACTTTGGAAAGAGTAACAGGAATACAGAGTACTGGGCTCATGGTAAGATATTTGGTAGTGTGGATAAGCAGAGGAATCTCGGTGTCCTTGTGCATAGATCCCTGAAAGTTGGTACCCATGTTAACATAGAACATAGAACATAGAACATTACAGCGCAGAACAGGCCCTTCGGCCCACGATGTTGCGCCGACCAGTTACAAAAACAATGACCCACTAGCCTATACCAATCCCTTTTCGTCCATAAACCTATCCAGAGATCTCTTAAACGCCCCCAAACTAGACGCATTTAGGTAGGGTTGTTAAAAAGCTGTATGGTGTTTCAGCTTTTATTGGTAAAAGGATTGAGATTCGGAGCCATGAGGTCATGTTGCAGCTATATAAAACTCTGGTGCGGCTGCACTTGGAGTATTGCATACAGTTTTGCTCGTCACATTTATTGGAAGGATGTGGAAGCATTGGAAAGGGTGCACAGCAGATTTACCAGGATGTTGCCTGGTACGGTGGGGAGTCTTATGAGGAAAGGCTAAGGGCTGTTTTTGTTAGAGAGAAGAAGGTTAAGAGGTGCTTTAATAGAGGCATACAAGATGATCAGAGGATTAGATAGGCTGGACAGTGAGAGCCTTTTTCATTGGATGGTGATGGCTAGCATGAGGGGACATAGCTTTAAATTGAGGGATGATAGATATACAACAGATGTCAGAGGTAGGTTCTTTACTCAGAAAGTAGTAAGGGCATGAAATGCCCTGCCTGCAACAGTAGTGGACTCGCCAACATTAAGGGCATTTAAATGGTCATTGGATAAACATATGGATGATATTGGAATAATGTAGGTTAGATGGGCTTTAGATTGGTTTTCACAGGTCATCGCAACATCGAGGGCCGAAGGGCCTGTACTGCACTGTAATGTTCTATGTTCCATATTCTAAAACCAGAACAATGTTAGTGTCAAGTTGAGCTGTTCATGGTGTGGACCTCGGAACGTATATTGCTATTTGTGGAAAACTAAAGTTTGATGGGCCTACTTGCACCAGTTTGAGCACTGTACCTTTACATCGTGTGCCCTGCCACTTTCCTCTGTGTTCCAGCTTCTGGCCTTCTAAAGAGTTACCTGCTCTATATGGCAGAAATACTTGGAATGATCCTGATGTCGTGCATGAAAATCCATCTTCAAGACAGCACACTCAAACACCTAAATTGTCTACTTGTGTTCCTACCTAAATGATAGGCTATGTCTCCTCATCATATAGTTGATCTGTTGCCACACTTAAAGTGTGGTGAGCATTTTTGAAAATAATTTTTCAATGTAATACAAACATGAGCAGTTAATTTTGTCAACATTTCCAGAACCAATTTATTGACTGGGGGTTTCTGAATGTGCAGACCAGCTATGCTAAATTCTAAAATTTAGATTAATGAATGAATCATCTATTGTACAAACAAATTAAGTTTTGTTTTAAAAAATACCCGACTATTAATAGCAATCAACACATCAGAAATAGTTGGCACACAATATATATATACTTTTGGTATAATTTACTGAACATGTTGAAATTCAGTCTTTGCATTTTTTCTTCTAGTTCCAACAAATTTTTCACTGAAATTCAATCTGTATTCTCAACTGAAGACAAGAATGAACCAGCCTGCAGATCTCTGTTGCACAGTCAGGTTATTGCAGATTTTGCACTTGAAGGAGTGTGCAAAGCAATCTAATCGTCAATTGTCTTCCTTTAAAAGAGCTGATTTGGATTAGTTTGAACTTTTACAAATAATCCAATTGTGAATGGCAGCCAAGCCAATTCAAACCTGTTAGATTTGCTGACTGCCAAATACTACCGACTTACACTCACAAATATCTAGTGCAGCTGTTTTCACCAGCCTGAATGTTTGTGGCTGTTTTGTGGCCTTCTTTAGTTTGTTGTGAAATGTTCCAATGATACGTGTGGAATATAAAACCTGAGATGAGAGGGAGAGCATGAAGTGATGTTATTTTAAAATATATTGTCTTTTGTAACCAACTGAATCATCAGAGCTAGAAAATCTCACATTCATTCCAAGAAGCTTGTAACTCAAATAGTCCTTGTTTTAGCTCCTTCTTGCTTCCAATTTGCCAATAATCATTTGGACATTATGATACCCTTTTGAAAAATAAAACCCTGGAAATTTTACACTTCTGTTGAGTGCTTCTCTGCCAGTGAAAAATGATTATGCCTGCCTGTGGTGTGAAAACGCACTTGCAGAGGAAAAGAATATTCCTGGATCTACACATTTGCATCACCATTGAAGTTGTGAATGTGTAAAAACAGGAGTCATTTGCTGGGGTGTTTGGAAATTAGAATGAAGCCTTTAAAAAGCCAGTCCTGCGGCACAGGCTGAAGGAGCAGCAGGTGAATAAAGCACAGCTACTTGACTCCACTGGTTTGACTGCCAGCTAGCTTGAATGTTTATCGCTTGACTGTTCTTGCGCTACTTTACAAGAATGTCTAACACAGACATTGCCAAAGAAGGGACAAGTGCATGGCACAGAAACAGAAAAGGAGAATGTCACAATCTTACAGCAGCTGACTGCAAACTCTCCTCAATCAAATGGAACAGAACAAGAGTGCTGGCTGTCAGTCAGAAACCTAGCAGCATGTAACTGCCTTTCATCACAGCATAGGAAAAGAAAACGATGATAACAAGCACCAGGGAATAGTCTTTTCCCTCTTCAGGGCAATATCCAGAGCAATGAGGCAGTGGGATTTGGATTATTTTGCTTTACCAAAGAGATCTTACAAATGCAACGGGGGAAATAGCTTCAACTGTCCTGTAAGCTTCTAGAATTTTAAATTTCTACAATATTACTGAAAACAGACCATGTACAGATTAATTTGAGCATGTAACATTTATTTCTGTGATGTTTTGTAATTTTTTGAGTCACACTCCTAATCATGAAATGTGACAAATCAAAGTGTACAAATACAATTAATTTAGACTGTGCTCAGATCGCCATCAAAAATTACCGCTACGGGGGGAATGATAATGTAACAGAATAGCCTATTTTCACCCTTTTTTGCTTTTGCTTAATATTGTACTTGCAGGAATGGTGTCCAAAATGGCAGTTACAATGGTTTATAACACCAGCTACCACAAACGCAGTATGAAGAAAAATACAATATAAATCTCTGACACAAAATCAATCATACAAATGCAAGTGCAATACAGTTAGTGCTGAGATCTGCTGGTTTGTATATTTAGTATAAAATTGGATTTGATTACTGGAAATGCGCCGTAAACAGTCTATCAAGCAGTGAAACTGACTGGTCTGCAGGAACGGTTGAATTGAATTTTACAACTACTAGCGCTAACTTTAATCTTCATTACCTAGTGGTTACGGCTAAGCTGGGATGTTTGCTCCAGAGGTGAGTGCACACAGCTGGAAATAAAGCTAGACTCAGTTCACCCACCTGGGAAGAATCGGCTGTGAATGCATGTTTCTTCATTGGGAAGGGTCTGCATGCTGGCATCAGGCCTGCTGCCCCGGAAACATTGCAGAGACAGCCACAGGGGCTGACAAGTGCTGAGGCAGGCTGGTTAAAAGGCTACCCAGTGCTCTGAGACTCGGTCCCATTTGGAATAAAAGTAATTTGGCCCTCTAGTCCTTACCTCTTGCAACCACTCTTATGCTCCATTCATATCTCCTCATGCCCCATCCATTACCAATCCTGCAACACCTACTGTGCCCCTCTACCCATGGTCCTAAAGCCTCTATGCCAACTTAGTGCCAACTCATCCCAACCATGTCACCGCACTCATCTCCATGGCCCATATTGTCCCAATGTCAACTTGATTTGATTTATTATTGTCACATCTATTAACATGCAAAGTGTGGTTTCTTGCACGCTATATAGACAAAACATGCCATTCATAGAGAAGGAAATGAGAGAGTGCAGAATGTAATGTTACAACTTATGTCAACTCCTGCCCCCATACACTACATTTTGCTATTACACTTTTCATGCCAACTCACCTGGTATCCATCATGGATAGACTTCTGGAACCATGCTGAGATGAAATAAAATAAAGTTCTAAGTATCTTGGTATCACAGATATAACTACATGAAAAACATTCTCATTGATAAAAGTCCACTCAATTTATATTAAAACTACTGATGCACATAATCCCCTATAAAAACAAACATTTTTATTAATAGCCAAACATGAAAGACAGCTAATCCCTTAATAACCTCTCTGAGTTATCAATCAAACTTTGAACTTACAGGTCCCCCACTGTCATGACGATAGGTTGTGAGCAGTCAAGCAGTAATGATTCTATAATGATATCCCTTCGACTTATAGCAGCAAAAAACAATTGAAGTCTCAAGATGCATTTTTTTATCATTCAAAGTCAAACACAACGGACAGGGGATTTAAATAACTGAAGAGCTTGACACTTCCACGTATCTTGTGCAACTTTTATGCATATTCACATTGATTCTTAAAAGTTGTTATTCAGACATTGTGAAAAACAGATCCCACTCCAGCAAATATGGAGTGTATTTGATTCCGGAAGTGTGTGTGTGCAGGTGGGAATGTTTATAGAGTGTTAATTGGCATAGGGAATTGTGCAGGTGTGAATAGGAATGGGGGTTGGGCAGCTATAAATGGGCATGGGGTAGTGCAGGTGTGAATGGGCAAGGAGTGGTTGTGCATGTTTAAATCGTTTCAGGCGCAAGAAGGTAAAGGGAGTGATATGGAGTGTCAGTTGAGGAATCCTGAGAGACATACTCAGGGAATTGGTGATAGGGAGGACTGGTGCTGGTTAAAAGGGCAGTAGGAGCCATTATGGTGGGAGGGTGAGCAGTGGAAGGTGCTGGTTACTGGAGGAATGTAGGAGGTACAGGTTCTGGGTGTTGGCATAATTCTGGGCAGAAGAGAACGACAGTCATCGAGTCATAGAGATTTACAGCGTGGAAACAGGCCCTTTGGCCCAACTTGTCCATGCCAGCCTTTTTTTAAACCCCTAAGCTAGACCCAATTTCCTGCATTTGGCCCATTCTACTCTATACCCATCGTACCCATGTAACTATCTAAATGTTTTTTAAAAGATAAAATTGTACCTGCCTCTACTACTACCTCTAGCACTTTGTTCCAGACACTCATCACGCTCTGTGAAAAAATTGCCCCTCTGGACACTTTTGTATCTCTTCCCTCTCATCATAATCCTATGTCCTCTGGTTTTAGACTCCCCTACCTTTGGGAAAAGATATTGACTATCTATCTTGACTATGTCCTCATTATTTTATAGATCTCTATAAGGTCACCCCTCAGTCTTCTACACTCCAGAGGAAAAAGTGTCAGTCTATTCAGCCTCTCATTATAACTCAATCCATCAAGTCCCAGTAGCATCCTAATAAATCTTTTCTGCACTCTTTCTAGTTTAATAATATCCTTTCTACAATAGAGTGACCAGAATTGCATACAGTGACCTTGCAAGTGTGACCTTACCAATGTCTTGTACGACTTCAACAAGAAGTCCCAACTCCTGTATTCAATGTTCTGACCGATGAAACCAAGCATGCTGACTGCCTTCTTCACCACTCTGTCCACCTGTGACTTCACTTTCAAGGAGCTATGAACATGTACCTCTAGATCTCTTTGTTCTGTAACTCTCCCCAACACCCTACCATTAACTGAGTAAGTCCTGCCCTGGTTCAATCTACCAAAATGCATCACCTCACATTTGTCTAAATTAAACTCCAACTGCCATTCGTCAGCCCACTGGCCCAATTGATCAAGATCCCATTGCAATTGGAGATCATTTTCTTCACTGTCTGCTATGCCACCAATCTTGGTGTTATCTGCAAACTTCCTAACCATGCCCCGTATATTCTCATCCAAATCATTAATATAAATGACAAATAACAGTGGGCCCAGTACTGATCCCTGAGGCACACTGCTGGTCACAGGCCTCCAGTTTGAAAAACAACTCCATACAACCACTCTCTGGCTTCTGTCAAGAAGCCAATTTTGTATCCATTTATGTACCTCACCCTGGATCCTGTAAGATTTAACTTTATGCAACAACCTACCATGCAGTACCTTGGCGAAAGCCTTGCTAAAGTCTATGTAGACAACATCAACTGCACTGCCCTCATCTACCTTCTTGGTTAACCCTTCAAAAAACTCAATCAAATTTGTGAGACATGATTTTCCACTCACAAAGCCATGCTGACTGTCCCTAATCAGTCCTTGCATCTCTAAATGCCCATAGATCCTGTCTCTCAAAATACATTCCAACAATTTATCCACTACAGATGTAAGGCTCACTACTCTGTATTCCCAGGCTTTTCCCTACAGCCCTTTTTAAACAAAGGCACAATATTTGCCACTCTCCAATCTTTAGGCACCTCACCCGTCACTATTGATTATTCAAATATATCGGCAAAGGGACCTGTAATTTCCTCACTAGCCTCCTACAACTTCCTGGGATATATTTCATCAGGTCCCGGGGATTTATCTACCTTGATGCGCTTTAAGACTTCCAGCACCTCCTTCTCTATAATATGTACACTTCTCAAGACATCACTATTAATTTCCCCAAGTTCCCTAACATCCATGCTTTTCTCAACATTAAATACTAATGAGAAATATTCATTTAGGATCTCAACCATCTCTTGTGGATCCACACATAGATGACCTTGTTGATCCTTATGAGGCCCTGCTCTCTCCCTTGTTACTCTTCTGCCCTTTTTGTATTAGTAGGAGCTCTTTGGATTCTCCTTTACCTTATCTGCCAACTATCTGCCAAAACAATTTTGGCAGATAACCCAAGTCATGGGGGTAGACTCCTTGGGAAATCATTTGATATTAACATTCACCTCAACTGCATGGTGGATTATTGAGGAGTGAGGAGGCAATATGTTGTATCTGTGGGGGCACAAGAGTGGGGTAGGTCATAAATTTTTGGGGGGATGATATGGATGATGGAGGAAAGGGTAAAGATATTCTGAAAGTATTCACTGAAGAACATGATAACCATGGCTGCTCCAAACCATACATAGAACATAGAACATAGAACATTGCAGCGCAGAACAGGCCCTTCGGCCCACGATGTTGCGCCGACCAGTTAAAAAACAATGACCCACTAACCTAAACCAATCCCTTTTCGTCCATAAACCTATCCATGGATCTCTTAAACGCCCCCAAACTAGGCGCATTTACAACCGCAGTAGGCAGGGCATTCCAATCCCTCACCACCCTCTGGGTAAAGAACCTACCCCTGACATCCGTCCTATAACTACCCCCCCTTAATTTAAAGCCATGCCCCCTCGTGCTAGCTTTCTCCATCCAAGGAAAAAGGCTATCACTGTCCACCCTATCTAAACCTCTAATCATCTTATGTGTTTCAATAAGATCCCCTCTTAGCCGTCTTCTTTCCAGCGAAAACAACCCCAAATCCCTCAGTCTCTCCTCATAGGACCTCCCCTCCATACCAGGCAACATCCTGGTAAACCTCCTCTGCACCCTCTCCAAAGCCTCCACATCCTTCCTGTAATGTGGGGACCAGAACTGCACACAGTACTCCAAGTGCGGCCACACCAGAGTTGTGTACAGTTGCAACATGACGCTGCGACTCCTAAATTCAATCCCCCTACCAATAAACGCCAAGGCACCGTATGCCTTCTTAACAACCCTATCTACTTGATTCCCAACTTTCAGGGATCTACGTACACATACACCTAGATCCCTCTGTTCATCCACACTATTCAAAGTCCTCCCGTTAGCCCTATACTCAACACATCTGTTATTCCTACCAAAGTGAATTACCTCACACTTCTCCGAATTAAATTCCATCCGCCACCTCTCGGCCCAGCTCTGCAACCTGTCCAAGTCTTCCTGCAAACTATGACATCCTTCCTCACAATCTACCACACCTCCGACTTTGGTGTCATCAGCAAATTTACTAATCCACCCAACTATACCCTCATCCAGATCATTAATAAAAATTACAAACAGCAGTGGCCCCAAAACAGATCCCTGAGGCACACCACTCGTAACCGAACTCCATGACGAATATTTACCATCAACCACCACCCTCTGTCTCCTATCTGCTAGCCAATTCCTGATCCAATTTCCTAGATTACCCTCAATCCCATACATCTGCATTTTCTGCAGAAGCCTACCATGGTGAACCTTATCAAACGCCTTACTAAAATCCATATATACCACATCAATTGCCTTACCCCCATCCACCTCTTTGGTCACTTTCTCAAAAAACTCAATAAGGTTAGTAAGGCACGACCTACCCGCTACAAAACCATGCTGACTATCTCCAATCAATTCATTACTCTCCAAATAACTATAAATCCTATCCCTAATAATTTTTTCTAAAACCTTGCCCACAACAGAAGTGAGACTCACCGGTCTATAATTCCTGGGGAAGTCTCTGTTCCCCTTCTTAAACAATGGGACAACATTCGCTAACCTCCAATCTTCCGGTACTATACCGGAGGCCAACGACGACCTGAAGATCAGAGCCAGAGGCTCTGCAATCACTTCTCATGCCTCCCAGAGAATCCTAGGGTAGATCCCATCCGGACCAGGGGACTTATCTATTTTCAATCCCTCAAGAATATCCAGCACATCCTCCTTATCAACTGTAATACTGTCTATTCTACTCCCCTGCAACCCAGTGTCCTCCTCAGCTATATTCTTGTCCCCCTGCGTGAACACCGAAGAGAAATATTGGTTCAATGCCTCTCCAATCTCTTCCGGTTCCACACATAACTTCCCTCTGCTGTCTATAACTGGCCCTAATCTTGCCCTAACCAACCTCCTGTTCTTGACATACCTGTAGAACGCCTTAGGATTCTCCTTAATCCTATCAGCCAAAGTCTTCTCATGTCCTCTTTTAGCCCTTCTTAACTCTCTCTTCAACTCCCTCCTAGCCAATCTAAAGTTTTCTAGTGCACTACCCGAGCCCTCAAGTCTCATCCGAACATAAGCCTCCTTTTTCTTTTTAACCAGCGAATCAACTTGTTTAGTGCACCACGGTTCCCTAGCCCTACCAATTCCTCCTTGCCTGACAGGGACATACCTATCACGGACTCGCAGTAGCTGCTCCTTGAAAAAACTCCACATTTCGGACGTTCCCAGTCCCTGTAATCTCCTAGTCCAACCTATGCTTCCTAATTCTCTCCTAATGGCCTCATAATTACCCTTCCCCCAGCTAAAACTACTGGCCCGAGGTTCATGCCTATCCAGAGCCTCATTGTGGAGATCTTAAGATGCTGCATTGAAGTTGGGTCATCAGGGGTGGGTGGAGACAGAGATCAGCTGAAATGGATAACTGAAGAGGAAAACCAGCATGTAGTATTTACAATGCTAGGGCCTTGGGACAAATGGCAGTGCAAAGGATAAAGATTCAGTGTGCTGAAAATTTCTCAGTTCTCACGTGACTTGCAAGGGCCCTGATAAATACACTTGCCTCCCTGCACATGTAGGATTCCAGGGACATAGACCAAGCCCAGTGTGTCACTTGGACGATGTTGTGAGGTGAGATCTAGGGGGAGGTGGTCATGGGTCTGGTGTGTGTGCAACCATAGGCTTAAGGATGACATAGCAAATAAACCACATCAGACTTCATTACAGCACAAGTGAACTATATTTACAAAATTGACATAAGACTAACAATCATAGTGCACCTGTGCAATCGCATGTGAAATCAAAACATCTTGATAGAATGTAGAACAGTACAGCACCGGAACAGGCCCTTCGGCCCACAATGTTGTGCCAAACACGACGCCAAATTAAATTATTCCCTTCTGCTTGCCCTTGATCTATATCTCTCTATTCCATGCACATTCTTGTGCTTATCTAAAAGCCTTTTAAATGCCCATATCATATCCGGCAATGCATTCCAGCTGCCTACTACTCTGTGTATAAAAAACCTTGCCCTTCACATCTCCTTTGCACTTATTCCCTCTCATCTTAAGTGTGCCCTCCAGTATTAGATATTTGAACTCTGGGAAAAAGATCCTGACTGTCAACCCTATCTATCCCTCTCATAATTTTATAGGCTTCTATCAGATCTCCGCTCAGCTATTCCAGGGAAAACAACCCTAGTTTGTCCAGCCTCTCCTTATAGCTCATACCCTCTAATCCACCAGTGTCCTTTCTTAGGCCTCCCCAGTGTCTTTGGTATTTCGTGACTTGGTGTGACTGCTGGACAGGGCTTCATCCTCTGGTCTTGCCTTCTTGCTGTCTGCTCTATCTCTCTCCTACTCCACCTCAATGTTTCCTGCACAAAGAGAGAAGACGCGATTGAGAGATATTGGGTTTTGTGTATCTTTCTCATGCTTCCAGTCTTGCAGGTACCCATTAGATTGTGTACCATCTGATTGCTGCACTGCAAGTTGTTTGCAAGGGTTCTGAGGCAGCAGGGGAGCCCTCCAGAGCAGTGAGCCCAAGCAGAAAGAAGCCTTCTGACCACCACGTCATGCATCAAGAATTCCAGGGAGCCGTCACTGAATCTGGGGCTGGAGTCCCCTGCAAGCAGTGGGTCATTTCCTCCTTGAACAGTAAGTAGATTTATGTCCTTTATAAATATGGCACCTAGATACGATGGTGGGATGCATGCCACCCAGCTCACCTGGCCACAATATGGGTCCTATTTTACCACTTTGATTCTAAGTGCTGGGAGGATTTGAATCTGGGAGTATTTCAGATCCAACTTTTAGACACATTCTCCAGTGTCCCCATATGCACTCTGCCTGAAAAGAAAATCAGTAATTCTGAATCACGCTGCAGAATCGCGTGGGTAGGGTTTATCGTGCCTGAAACACTGCAACTCTGAGCGGAGCCTTCAACTGCGCACGCGCAGTAAAAAAAATGGAAAAACGCTTTCCTTCCACATTGCTCCTGGGCCAGATAATGCCTGCCCCTGGCTCCACAGACATTGCCCCATCCCCACAGCATAACTGACCCCCTTATCTCCCCACTCTCCTGCTACCCAGACCGATCACAGCCCCCTGCCCCCTTCTCCCATCCCCATAGATGACACGCAGAGTGGCAGTGGACCCTCACTGACCCCCGCCCCATCAGAGAGCCAACTGGCCCACCTCCCTCCTCCACACCACCATTGATCTGAGTCAGGGAGCCGCCAGAAGCTCTGAACTTACCCCTCAGAAGCTGGACCGCCCAAATTGGACCTTTGCAGACCATGTCCATTTCGGGTGCGGTTCAGATGGCAACCATTTTTGGTGATTGATAAAAGGGGAACGGGCGCGGATGCGGGCATGGATCACGCTACTTGCCTCACACCCGACATTACCAAGTTTTTTTGCCTAAAAATGGGCTCAATATGATGGTAAAATCGGACCCTACATGTCTAGAACCATCCCATCCCACCAATCCTCTACATTTTTAAATAGGGTTGCATTGTGTGATACGGCAAAAGTTCCCTCCTACCTCTGTGGCAGGAAAGACTCCCCATTCCTGCCACCACCATGGGAATGGTCCTAGAATGGAAAATTTTGCCCCAATTTCATTTAGGGTAGTGGAAGTGTAGGGGATGGGAGAGACTTTTCCCACTCTCATAAGACCATGAGATATAGAAGCAGAAGTAGGCCATTTGGTTTACCAAACTGTCATCCGATTAACAATCATAGTGCACCTGTGCAATCATATGAAAAATCAAATCTGGTCATCAAATCTACTCCTCTATTCAATGAGATAATCCCCTCTGTGCAACAGTTAAATAACCTACTAATAATTAAAACTCTAAAAAATAGTTGTAAAACTCTAAAAAATAAGTACTTGACCGTACCTTAGGAAATAACCAATGGCCAGGATTTTCCAGCTCCGTGGATGCCGTGGGCCAACCAAAAGACTTTGGTGGCAGCAGTAAATTCCATTAGCAGCCAAGATCCCATCACATACCTGAGGGAGCAGAAGGGAAAAGATTAGCTGGGAAAGTGAAAGAATGAAAAAAGCACAGAAATTCATTATTTTATTGAACGACGTTAGTCACTTTCTTAGACGACTATTCAAATGAGCTTATTATGACCTGCCACTTTGGACTGTAAGAGAAAAAGTTCAATATTTTCTAACATTTTAATGTTGTAAATCATTAACCATTTCTCTTCGTCATTACCATGGACATTCCACCATATATATCACCATCAATGCATGGTGCTAAACTGTTTTGAGCTCCATTTGGCCTATATTCTATCACTTTGACATATAATTTTTACCCATTGTTAAGTTGCTTGAGTTATATGCAATTTAGCTCTTGTTTTCAATGATTATGTTACCCCCACCAAGCAAGTGACTTGTGCAAAAACGTAGCCCAATGTCATTAATTACTGGTAAACATTTCAAAAGAGACATTTCAGGATAAGCCATCTGGTCTTTAAAATGCATTGATATAAATTTCAGCATTCTGTCATTGTCGGAAAAGAACAATCATTTAAAAAGCCCAGTGGAAATGTGGATTAAAAGCTATTTTTTATGACAACCGAAACATATCGGCAACAAGAACATTCGCAAATAAATGAGCATTTTTTTTCCGCATTTTACCACCCGACAGATATCAATACTATTTCAGCTTTCGCTGAGGCTACAAACATTTTAATTGGGATTAGACCTCTTCAAAATCTCTACTTCCTATCAAAGTAAATGTGTTGAAGCTCTGAAAAGCACATCTGTCTTTGTGCTGGGATATCTGCCTAATAAGTAGGTTGATATGAATAATACAACAATAGCATTTCTTCACAATTTTTAAACATAGGAAAAGAGAAACCAAATACATTTCAATGATTTAAAGCTAGAATGTTATTGTGTAGAAATGTTAAAAAGATATATATGAGGTGTCAACCTGGTGAAAGTAAAACCAAAGACTTCATGTCTATTAAACAGCAGAATCAACATGGTATGAACAGAACTAAGTAATCCTAGAAAAAACCTAGGATCAAATTGAAACTGAGTAGTACCGTTGCATCCAGTAGGAATGGTGGTCGACAATTAAACAATTATCAGAAGCAGGCGGCACCATAAGTATTTCCATCTTCAATGGTTGGGGAGCCAAAAACAACAGTGCAAAAGACAAGACAAACAAACTTCAGCCAGAAGTGCCAGTCTCAGCCTCCTCCTGAGGTTCTCAGTATTATAGATGCCTATTTCAGACAATTCAATTTACTCCAAGCAATATAAAGAAATGGATCAATATACAACATCCAAATGGTAGATTGAATACTTGTGCTCCAGAATTAGCTATGCCTCAAACCATGGTGTTAATGCATCCACACACTTGGATCATTTCAAGAGTGTCAAAAATTGCCCAGATAGGACATAGTATCCCGACAGTGCCAAAAAAGGCCATTTGGCCCATCAAGCCTGACTGACAACAATTCCACCCAGGCCTTTTCCCTGTAGCCCCATGTATTTCCCCTGCTAATCCTCCTAACACCAAGGGGCAATTTATCATGGCCAATCAACCTAACATGCACATCTCTGGACTGTGGGTAAACTGGAGCACCCGGAGGAAACCCACGTAGACACGGGGAGAAAGTGCAAACTCCACACTGTGACCTGAGGCCGGAATTGAACCCAGGTCCCTGGCGCTGTGAGCAGCAGTGCTGACCACTGTGCCACCCATTGTGCCACTGTGCTGCCCATTGTCTTGTCCACAGACAAGGACAATCTGACCAATTACACCTCCTTCAGTCTATTCCGTCATCAGCAAAGTGATGGAAAGGGTTCTTGACACTGCAATATAGTGGCACTTACTTAGCAATGAGTTACATTTAACATTTAATTTAAATTCAACATTAACTGCAGTTTCTTCCAGTCTTAGTCTGTGGCAAACAAACTGTCTGCTAGTGGGAGCTGCACAGTTCGTTAATTAGGTAGCTAGTTAGAGCTGGTTTCTCAGCCAGCAGCACCTTGGCTTGGGTCTTTGGAATTCCAGCTCGTACAAATAGAGGTTTTTGTTTATGAACAGAGGCCAATGTGGGAGTACTGAACTTGGGAAATTTGATGAGTGAGGGAATTTTGCACTGAGAAAAGGTGCTATTCCAACCTGTTACAAAATAAAGAGCGGCCTGAGATAAATAGGGAGGAACATTGATGCCTAAGGTTTGAAATCCAGAGACATTAATTGGGTTGCAGGTAAATGGTTGATTGGTGATTTGAGATTTTTTTTTCTCTAAATGGGGCAATAATTTAAAGTAATACAGGGAAGATGTTAATATTGTACTTAATTTATAGCTTAATTAGTTAATATGATTAAAACTTATTGCTGAGTGGTATTTCTACTTGAAACATTGAATTGTTACATAAAACACAGCAAAGATGGCAGATGGTGTGTTGCAATGCAGCACATGGGTGCTAGTGGACACCAGCCTGGTGCATAGCAATACATCAGCAATGTCTGGAGCCTGAGGAACTTTGGCTCAGTGGTGATGATTCAGAGTCTGAGCTTTGAACACTGTGTCACATGAGCTCAGGGTAAAATTATGAGGACGCTGTTCCTAGGCAGCCATATCCCTCGTGTTAGGTAAATAAGATTTTGTCCTGTGGTTAGGAGGATGTGACTGAGTTAGGCAGGTACTGGGATCCAGAGTCAGCACTGGAGAAACCACAGTCAATTGTTCAACAGGTTTAAGGTTTTTGCAGCTTGTGTGGATGAGAGCAGGGCTGCAGAGTTGATGAGCATAATGACCACAGCACAGTGTATATGGGGGCATTCAAAGGAAGGGAATGAAAATGATTATAATAATTGCTGTGAGTATAGTTAAGTGGTTAGACATTGTTCTCTGTGCCAAGAGTGATCAAAGAACAAAGAAAACAAAGAAAATTACAGTGCAGGAGCAGGCCTTTTGACCTTCCAGGCCTCCCCTAACCATGCTGCCCAACAGAACTAAAACCTCCTACCCTTCCTGGGACCATATCCCTCCATTCCCAACTTACTGATGTATTTGTCAAGATACCCCTTAAAAGTCACTATCATATCTGCTTCCGCTACCTCCCTCAGCAACAGGTTCTTGGCACCCACCACACTCCATGTAAAAAAAAATGTACCTCACACATCTGAAGCCCTGAAGGTTGTGTTGCCTGCAGGGTTAAGAATATTTAGGGTCTGGAGAGGAAACTAGAATGGGAGTGGCTGGGTCCAATTGTTATGGGCTATGTGACCACCAGCAGCATAGCTGGAACTAATCAAAAAGTTCTGCTGAGGAGTATGAGTAACTAGAGGCTATTTTTTAAAAAAAATCAGAATCACAAAGAGGGTAATCTTTGATTACCTTGAGCCACAAACAAATTGTTCTAAGATGAGTGAGATCTGAGAGTTGAATGTTTGCTTAATGATTGATATTGGAGAAATGGATTTTGATTGATGGGAGATTTGTCCCAGTACTGAGAAAAGAGAGAGCTGTACTATTGGGAAAACCTTCATTTGCCTGGGTGAGGCTCAGTTGACTCAATGGCTGGTTTGTGATGCAGAGCAATTCCAACAGCACAGGTGCAATTCCTGTACCAGCTGAGGTTATTCTTGAAGGTCTGCCTTCTCATCCTTGCCCCTCGCTTGAGGTGTGGTGATCCTCAGGTTGAATCACCCCCCCTCATTGTGGAGAGCAGCCTTGATCATCTGGGGTTATGGTGGCATCATTTCATTCCTGGCTTTTAGCTTCATTTCTCTGTTTAATCTATTACATTTGGTCCTCAAAGAAGAATCAACTATTATGCATCTTTATTTTCCATTCAATTCCATACTTCTTCCATTATTCACCTAGGCTTCTTAGCATTTTTTTATGAGACTTGATCCTTCTTTTGCAGTTTATAAAATTCATTTTGGTAAGTGTTCCAAGATCTCTTCTACATCTATTTCTTCAGTTATTGTGGGTGCAATGTTTCTTTCAAGAATAATATGCTCTTGTTTCTGATCTCACACCCTTTCAATTAATCCAGTCCACAGATATTTACTTTAAAACATTTTTCCAGCAATTCACATTCTCAGTATTTTCACTCCCAAAATTAACATATGGTTAGAACTCAGATTGGACATGAAGGATATCCATGACAGAACAACTGATTTTCATCTGCTGCTTTTAATTTTGAAATCAATCATGTGCTAGAATTAAAAGAGAAAATGCTGGAAAATCTCAGCAGGCCTGTGGAGTGGCAATCACAGTTGAATTGCTAGTCCTCTCCTAGCTGCTAACACTAAGAGTAGTCTCACCCTTCTTGTCTGACTTCCTGACTCCAGACCAAGTGGGAGAAATGCAATGCCAAGTCTTTCAGTCCCCACATTTTTTTAATGGCACTGGCTTTCATAAACAGGTAACATCAAACGTCCCAGCCAGTTTGAGGAGCCAATGGACTATTCCTGTCAGACAACCAGAACCATTTGAGGTCTGCAATTTAAGCCAGAATATCAGATGGTTTCAGGTTCAGGGCAATTGCCCAGTGAAAGTTTAAGTTCTCTGGGCAATTTTTGTGTAGTCTTTACATGGCAAATTCATTTTGGGACAATCCCAAGCACACCTTTAGGAAATCCCCTGGGGAAAACATGCTGAAGATCCAAGTTTAGGATTAGACAAAGGATTTGTCAGGGACATTTGGCCCTAGGTCAGTTTAGCAATCTCAATTGAGTGCAACTAAATTTTACTGTAACACTTGGGACAATAAATCTCACAATGTTCAAACAGCAATTATCAGGTTAAATTGGGTATTGTCTGAACTTCAGGATAACAATATAGTGTGGAAGGTAATCCTTAATCTGTGTTTTGTCTTCCATTCATGCTCTTGCATTTATACCTCTATGGTACCTGAATGGTATCAAACCAAATCCTCCTCCCCATCTAGTTTCAACCAAATATCATCTTGCACAGATTGCACATCATTGTTTGCTTGGAATTCAGCATAACTTCTCCACTATCTTTGTTAAAATATGCAATTGATAACTGTTGACAAAGTTCAATTTAATAGTTAACAAGCTATTGTACACATCCTGATTGACTTCGTATGTTTGCAGTTGACAAGATTATTTAATGGAATGCAACCTTGTTTTCTTTGGTTCCCTCGCCAATAGAGTAGAGCTTCAGATCATCCATTCTTTTTGGATCCCCACCTTCACAACTGAGGTCTCCCATCTACAGCAAAATGTTTCATCTTGGAACTGTTTCTGTTACCAGTTCAAGGTCTTTATAAAAGTCATCAATCTTGTCATCTGATGCTTGCTGTTATAAATGCATGTGTCTTCACAACTGTGACTGCTCTTACTTTAGTCCTGAATCCAACATTTAATGTACGAGGACATACAGAATTGTGTTTGACTAATTCTACTTCCTCCTGATGCAGAAACTAAAAAGCTCTTAGTATCACAGTGTAACTTATCCCTACTGTTCTATTTTGTCGCACTTAAACCATTATTTATCATTGGAGAGAAATAATGAATATGGTTTATTATAACAATTTCTTAGGGCAAATAAAAGTATGGGTTGTTAAGGGATCTCTATAAAGGTTAAATGTCTCATCACTACAGACTGGGGAGTTTATGTAAAACTGTTAGAAAGTTTAAGTGAAGTTCCACAATCAGAGCTTAAGAACATATTAATATAAACAAGAACTGCTTACATGGGTGAACAAGTAGCTTATATGCCTGGGGATCTCTGTAATACACAGATGGCCTGAATTAACAGACAAAGCTAGCAGTGCAAGGCTGAAGACTGGTAGCAACAAGCACTAGGGAAGAGATTACAAGGAGCCAAAGAGAGATAAGAAAGACATAGTCCTTGGGATAGTAGACACCTTGCCTTGTGAACATCTGCAAATTATCTAATATAAAACCTAACATCAGACCGTGTTGGAAAGTAAGTAATACATTGCCCATGAGATGTGTAAATATATACAATATATATAATTTATAAATATTGTATGGTTCTTCAGCTAAGGAGTCAATCCTAGAGGCTTTCTGAGGTTTTGTTCTCCCAAAGTGTTGGCTAATAAACAATAATTCTGCATTGGATCTCCTGAGATTACTTTGTATGATAATCTGCTCTACAACATTACTATTGGTAGCTCTTGAGTTCATTAATTCATGTTATCCAGGACTTCAGTTTAATGCAGCCGAAATTCCATTTCCCTCTCGATATTTCATTTTGGATCAATTTAAAACTTTTCACTCAGCCTTGTGTTTGATTCTTGTTTATTCTTTCACACGATGTGGATGTCAAGGCCAGTATTTGTTGCCCATCCTTAATGGCCATTGATCCAAGTTGTTTGCTAGGCCATTTCAGAGGTCGTTTAATAGTCAACTGCGTTGCTGTGGATCTAGAGCCGCATGCAGGCCAGACCAGGTAAGGAAGTAGATTTCTTCCGGAAAGGGCTTTGGCATATCAGATGGAATGTTGAACATGGGTAATGTTTATTCATATGGAAAGCAATTAGTTTGAATAGTATCAACCTTGTAATTTGTTTGTTGTTGCAAGTTTAGAATTGACCAAGCTTTCAACCTTAGT
The DNA here is from genome assembly GCF_965287045.1 of Carcharhinus amblyrhynchos. Lineage (NCBI taxonomy): Eukaryota > Metazoa > Chordata > Chondrichthyes > Carcharhiniformes > Carcharhinidae > Carcharhinus > Carcharhinus amblyrhynchos. The sequence goes on along the minus strand of NC_137324.1, from coordinate 91,667,242 downwards.
TATTCTCACTATGTTTAGCATGCTAACCAAGGGAAGTAGGTTGCAAGCATATGAAACTTAAAGCCACTGTTTGGAAACTCAGGTGCTTGTGGCTTATGATTTTCTAATTGTTGATTTAGATTTGAAATAACATGTACACAAATAATCAGGATATGCTTCTTGAGAATCTGGATTGGATAAGTTATCCATGGCATGTTACAATTGTACATGCTTGCCATACAGTTGAAGGTCAGTATCCTTGTAAAATGATGTATGGCATCTCTGCTGGGAAAAGACTGCATGGAAGGTCAAAGGAGGTGATGAATAGAAAACAATGTTATTATGAAATTACCTAGACCCCTGGCAGTTGTGCAACTTGTCCTTTCACACTGAGTCGCTTGTTTCCACCATCTGTCATTCTTGACAGCAATTACCATAATGCATCAACCTTGGCTTAGTGGTAGCACACACTTCTGAATCAGAATGTTTTGGGTTCAAACCCCACATGAGGTTTGAGCAGCTAAGCTAGGCTGATATATCTGTATAGTGTTGGGGGTCACCTTTGCTGTGGGAGGAGCCATCTTTCAGATGAGACATTAAGCCCATACCTGCTTTCCCAGATGGATAGAAAGTATCCCACTAAACTGTTTGAAGAAGAGCAAGGAAGCATTGGCCAACATCTGCTTGTCAATCGACATTAATGAAACAGATTATCTAATTTTTATTATTTGTTTGTGTGAACTTGTTGTACATAGGCTGTCCATGTACAAGATAACAGCGATGAGACTTCCAAAAGTACTTTGTTGGCTGGGAAGTGCTTTGGAACATCCTGAAATCATGGAAACTACACTAGAAATGCAACTTCTTTCTTCTGTAATCACTAGGATTGCACTTGAATCCACAATTATAGCAAGTTTATTATCTTTAAAAAGTGTTGATATTATAGTAAGTAGAATAATATAAATATTCATGGTGTGAGCAGAAAGGAAATTCTAGAAATTGACTAAAAGGCATGCCACTGTGAAATGACGAGTGACACCACAGGGAGTGAATCAATCCAGCTTATTTCAACATCTCCAGGGAAAGGTAAATGGCTTCCACTTATTTTAGCTCAAATCAGTCTAATATCCAATCTTAGTTTAAAAGTGGCTCTGAGCTTTCAAAGGTTTGCCCTCCTGCTGGTAAAGCCTAACTGATTACAGTGTGGAATAAACTCCACCAGCAGGAGGGTGAAAATGTTAACTGAAAACACATTGTCCCCATTAGCCTAAATGTCATAAGGTCTGCTCCCTATTCAAGCAATCGAAGAACAAAATGAGAAAGTTAATGTACTAGAGGATGGCCCAAATAGCCTTTCTTTTCCTTAACTTCTCCTATGTTCTTGCATGTATCGTACATCCTCTGTTACTTACAGATACTGTGCCACCTTAGAAACATATAAAAACTATGGAAAATTGACTTTTTTAAAAACAAAAGCAAATATATAGAAACTGTGGCTGAATTCTCTGTCTGTTTAAGTCTCGCTGCCACTGCCAGCAAGAACAGAGAACTTGATACTCAGCCAAATCTCCATTCACTGCAACAGGATAGGGGAAACCCAGCTGCAAGCAAGGTCGGAGAATTCTGTCTTATATTTAAGGTCACTTGCTGTAGCCTTTGGATCTTACATCTAATACATTTTACTGCCATGGAAAACAATTATCACAATTGTCCATAATGATGAGCTTTGGAAAGAATTCCAAGGGAGAGTCAGATTGAACTCAGGGTTAACTCTGTTCCTCTCTCCACATTTGAAGACAGATCTGATGACCATTTCCAAAATATTTTGATTTTATTTCAGATTTCCAGCATCCACAGCATTTTGATTTTACACATAATTTAAAGACTGGTCTAACAAACATTAATTCACAGCCTCCAGGAATGCCTTTTGACAACATGCAAATGTATTTGTAAAGTGTTCTTTCTTCAGTCCAGCTCACTCCTCTCTTTCTCACTGGTTGTTCTCAGAGGAAAAGGATACTCTTTGCCATCTTAAACCATCAGCATTTTCCTTAAATCCTTCCCTACACTCATTCCAACCTCACCTCAAATATTGAGTGTGAAAAGTTGCTCGATCCCCTCAGCAATAAGATCAAGACAAATTTTCCATCTGCCTCCCCCCACCCTCCCTTGAACGACCATGTGCTCCCATGCACTGAACACTTAATCAGTCAAAGGTTTTGTTTCATTCAATCCTTTTGCCATCTCCAGGCTCATCTCATTCATAAGACCATTGTTTGTTTTATTCAACTCTTAATCATGCACATGCCTAGTTCCAATGTTTGCTAACATTATCTATAGTTCCTTCTTTGCAAGCAAAGTCCATCTCTTTTTCTAAGCCACCATTATCTTTAGCTCTTATTTTTTTCAATGATTCTCATAAAATCTCTCTTCCCACGAACATGTTAGCTGGAATTCTCTGGCCATTCACGCCCCACCGCTGCTGCCAGCAAGAATGCAGAACTTGGTGCTCAACCAAATCACTGTCAACTGCAACAGGACCAGAAAATCCCAGCTGTGGGCGTGATGGGAGAATCTGGCCCATTGTCACCTCCCAGGTTCATTCCCATTTTCCCCTTACTTGAATCTATCCAACTGAATAACATTCTTTTTATTACTGTGTATTGGATCTTAAGTAGAGTAATGAATGACATCCTCTTAAATACATTGCTGGTGCATTATCCCTTTTTATCATCCTCAATCTCAATAGTGTTCAGTGGATACTTCCTTTAGATTTCTCCATCCACCAGACCCATAATAGTCTCATTTCTATTATAGTTCAGATGATACTACCTGAAAATGTTGGATTATAAAGAAAAATTGATGCATTTCAGTTTTTGCTTCATCACTGATAGATTATGCACTTACTACATTAGAAAAATCAATTATGTTGTTATTTTGAACAGTAAATTAAAATCAAACATTGCTTCCATGAAAGCTGCCTTAATATTAAGTCACTCCATTCATGGAAGCACTACCTCCCCTCAAATCATCCCCCTTGAGCTAACAAGGTTCACAAGAAACATTTCCCTTCTCCTATTATCTTGGTCTTTTATCCATATTCTTTGCTCACTCCAGCATTCATCTGCTCTTAATTCATATTTCTGCTCCTATTTAAGTGCCTCTGAGAATTTTTGCATGATATTATCTGAAACTATGTAACAATGCAAACTATTGAGAAATGATTGGTTGTAGTGGCTAGTATGCTTGATGTTCCTGAACTGGCAGAACAAGTTTCTTCAATGATATAACTTTTAAACACCAGAAACCTTCCAAAAATGAAATTGGAAGATCAAAGCCAACTGGCAGTGTTTGGGTTGCGTATAAACTTCTACCTCCTTGATTAGTTTAAATCATTGTGTGCCTACCAGCTGATAGGATTTTGCAAACTTGTATACGGTACTTATTTGTTTCCCTTCTCACTTTTAACTGTTTCTTTCTGGTCTTATTATGATTGGGAGTGAGGTAAGCCTGAATTGCAAGAGACAAATGGTCAGTTTGGTGATTGTGCTCATCTCAAGTTGCACTGTAACAAATTCCTCCCAAATCCTACCAGTTAAAAGGGAAGCATGACTATGACAATTTGACAGATGGCAAACAAGATGTTAGCATTTGTATAGTGCTCACACAGAGCAAAAGTGTTTGGAAGAAAATTATATGGCAATTAAGACTTATAATTTTTATCAGAATTTTGCTGATGGTGTTTTTTTTTGTATAAATGTGTTCTATAATGCAGAAAATATTAAATTAGTCTTGAAGGGTTCATTAACTAAATTTTCACTAATTTACAGTTAGAGCTTAATTAAGTAAAATGTTCCCAAGACAGGATTGGCTTATAGTTTTGTTTCTACATTTTTTTCCCAAGTAAATTTAAATATATTGCTTCACTGCGCTGACTATAATGCATTCAAGCTGCAAAGTGACAGTGCAAATTGTTGAAATAATTATGCTTACTTCTTATTATTTAATGAGAGGACTTTCTTTTGGCGGACTCATGGGTTAAAGATTTGCATAGTAGGAAAGCCCCACCAAAATGAAATTTTTCTGTGGTAACGCAAAAGAAGTAAAATTCCAGAAAAGAAACAGGAAGTATAAACTAATAATAGATCAGACTTTTGTCAGTTTTTTTCTATACGCAAGGAGACAAGAGGTGAACTTATCCCTCCAACCCCACCCACGCAAGTTACTGCTGAAAGATATGATGATGTTGATAAGTAATAAGGTAATAGAGGGAGTGGGGTTTGCTCCATAGTCCCAATGCCTCCCTATCCCTGCATCATTTTTACTTTCTTATCAGTGGACATGGAAAGACTGCCGCCCCAAATGAGCAGAAGCGCAACTTAAATTGTTTTGCATCCTAATCGCATAACTGGTTTATGTGTGCCACTTTTAGCATCAGTCCAATATTGATCCCCTGTCTCAGATCTATCAGTAAGACCTGACAGGAGCATGAATCCAGGTCCTGATGACTTTTTTTTAATTAAAAAGTTGTGAGTATTCAAAGTTTATTTTGATCCCCTGAGTTGTGCTACCTGTCCTTCCCAAATAGTAGATTTTGTGGGCATCAATTCCATGCTGTTTTACTTTATGATCCATGCTGTATTGCTCTCTGACTCTATTTGGGACTAGCTGGGAGGTCACATGGTCAGCATGAACCAGTTGGGCTAAAGGTCCTGTTTCCATGCTGGATTGCACTTTGATTCTAATTTTTGCTTGTCATGCTGGGGATTATATCCATGGGCACCCTACAGCGGTCTTTCTCTTTATACCCTGCAAAGTTTACTTCATTGTTCACTGACCATTCCTGCCAGGCTTAGCTCATGCAACTTAGGAGCCGATTTCTTATGTTTCAGGAGGCCTGAGGATTTGTTGGTCTCTTTGGCCCCAAACCACTAATTTAAAATCAGCCCCATACTTTTCTAATCTTATTTATTGTCAAGTTGCACTCACAGAGTGTAAAATTATTGATGAGGTTGATAGATGAGTTTCTCTGGGAAGAACGTGTTTGCACCACTGATGCTGATGATCAAATTGTGATTTGAACGTGAGCTGTTTCTTTGGTTTGTACCATCAACTGATGTTAACATTGGTCATGTGCCTAACAAGCTGGAATTAACTAATGCTTGATCTTATAATGACCTGCAGAATAAAATCATCAGGGATTCAAATCATGTATTCGTTTGATTCCAATTTGTTTAAATGAGTGCTGAATATTGTGTGAATCTGAATAATGTAGAGTGGTTCAACAGTTCCGTGAATCCAGAAAAACAAATCCAAAATAAAAAATCAATGCAAGCCCAAAAATATAATTGCAATAAGAATTGATGTTCAGCTAGGGCAAGGACACAAAACGTAAGTCTTCATGTAAAAATGTAATTTTATTTTTAACTGGTTGGTTACTGATGTTCAGCTTTCTCATTTTCACAGCTGATTAAAATCTTTTTAAACAGAGCTGAGGATAATACCGCAGTGAGATATAAAATGCTTTCTGAAAACACCTCTGGAAACAAATAGCAATGGCACTGTCTCCAAAAATATTAGAACAGCTTTTGATGTAATGCCAATATGTTGAACATCCTCACAGGAACTGAACTATTTTCTGATTCTCTCAATGATCAATACAGCTGACTATTCACAGGGCTCTCCATCCTCTTGGGTATTTACTCTGGGCAAAGTCTTACCACTTTACATTTTCATCAACCATTTCCAGATTGCAACTTTACTGTGTGCGATATTTGCCCATGGCTAATTATTACTGCAAGACTAACACCCACATCAGCAGCTTTCACTGTTGCTAACTAGTCAGCTACGATAGGCACACCATCCAAACACATTGCATCACAATTGCTGATACATTTCCCTCTCTCTTGTGGGACAATGTGACACATGACTGGAGACCTAGAGGTGAAGAGGCATGCCCATATCATCAGAATTCCTTGGAGATGACTTATGGACCAGCAGTGATTAAGGCCAATACAACTGGCATTGTTGAGAGAGTACGTATAATGATGGTATGTTCTGCCTTGTGTACCTTGTTAAATCCACTTTTACTCAACTTTCAATTTGGCATTAAGTGCAAGCTACAAATGGTGTGACCACGGAGATTTTCCATTGTAACCCAATCTCACTTGCCTCACCACATAGGTAAGGCAAAGGGAGACCCCTGTTCTATTTATACTTTCAAATACCCAGGAGATGCAGTCTTGACAGCTGATGCACCCTAACAATGAAGGGTACGTATGCAATACATGGCTTACCATTTGAGCTGAAACTATAACCACCATCTTTAATACTATACTATAGAGGGAAGTATAGAGGCAGCTTCACCAGGCCTGAGTGAATAACACCTAGGTGAGGGAACAAGAATAGCTGGATATAAAAATGATCTAAGTCACAAAACTATCCTATGAAAATATTTTGATGTATTCATATGAAATTATTTTGGTTGTTACTTCAACAAAGGATCAAATAGATTACTATCTATGGCAGAACGTCCCATCACATCAGTGCAAGAGACAAGGCTGAAGCATTTGCAACCAACTTCAGAAATGCTGAGTGGATGATCTATTTTAACCACCTCAGTTCCCCAACATTTCACAGATACCGGGCTTCAGCCAATTTGCTTCACTCCACATGATATCAGGAAATGGTATAAAGTCCTGGATATTGCAAAGACTATGGGTCTTGACAACATCCTAGCAGTTGATATGCTCCAGAACCAGCCGTGCCACTAGCCAAACTGTTCAGTACGACAACAATACTGGCATCCAGACAACAATGTGGAAAATTGCTGTGGTGTTCCTGTCCACAAGAAATAAAACAAATCCAACCAATCCAATTACTGCCTAATTAATCTACTCTCTATTAACAACAAAGTAATGGCAAGCATCTTTGATTGTGCCATTTATTAACATTTAACATAGCAAAACTACCCACCAATGCTCAGTTTATCTCCTGCCAGTGCCACTTGGCTTCTTATTAAAACCTAGGAAATGGTTTAAAACAAAGGAAATGAACTACAGAGATGAAGTGTGAGAGACTACCTTTGATCCTAAGGCTGTATTGACTGAATGTGACATGAAAGAGGCCAAGCACAGTTAAAAACATTGGGAATTAAGGGGGGCAATCTGCAGTGGTTGGAGTCATACCTAGCACAAAGTAAGATATTATGGTTATTGGAGGTCAATTATCCCAGTCCAGACATAATTGCAGGAGTTCTTGTGGTGTCCTTGGTCTAATTACCTTCAGCTGCTTCATCAATAATCTTCCCTCCATCATACGGTCAGAAGTAGGGGATGTTAGTCGATGGTTGTACAAACTTAAGCACGCTTCACAATTCCACAGGTATGAAAACAGTCCATGTCCACATGCAGCAAGATCAGGACAGCATTCAGTCCTGGGCTGACAATTGGCAAGTAACAGTTGGATACAACCATCTCTCCTTGACATTCAATGGCCCGACCATTGCTGAATCCTCCATTCAGTTGTGAATATTGACCAGAAATTGAACTGTACTAGTCACATAAATACTGTGGCTACCAGAGCAGACTGAAGTTTTGAATAGGGGAGGGGGTGCAGGGGCAATCTTTAGCCTGTGTTTGCCATCCATGGGAACGATGACAGGGGCTCAAGATTTGGCAAAAGCCAGAAGTTGCAGATCTCCTGAACAAAAAAACAAAAATGTTTCAAAGAATAAAGCAAAGTAATGTAATTATGTATAAATCATCTAAATATCATAACAAAATATAACTTTTCAGAAAGTTTTGCCAGACACTCATGAATTTCTTCTGTCAATAAAGCACAGCAGGATGGAAAATATATGTGCATATGATACAACATTGAGATTTATACATTGCAATTATCATAACAAATAAAGATGCTTAATTGAAAACAGAGGTTCCAAAAAGGTTTGTTCATTGCTCTCCAATCCTGATTCTGGACTCTACTGCATCCCTTCTTCCCTCCATACCAGTGATGGATAATCTACAGCCTCGAGACATTTTCTTGCAAAAATGAGAGTAGAGTTCGCGGGAGTGAGAGAAGAGCTGGGAGATAAGGAAATTTGAGAAAGAGCAAGACTGAGTGTAGAGCCAGAAGGAAAAAAAAAGAAAAAAAAGAGTGACATCGAGACGGAACCAGGAAATATGAGGGCATAGGAAAGAGCAAGATGGAGAGTGGATTGATTGGTTGGTTTTCCTCATTTGCCTTTATACTTCAACAATTTATTGATAACTGTGAGGTTTTCTTCAAAACAAAGCATTAATTATAGTAGTACTAAAGCTTGTCATAGAGACATACAGAATAGGAGTAGGAGGAGGCCATTTGGCTCTTTGAGCTTTCTCCACCATTCATTATGATCATGGCTGATCATCCAACTCAATAATCTGACCCCCTTTGCCTCAAGTGCTTTTGTTAGTGCTATCTAATTGCTTCTTGAAAACCTTGAATGTTTTGGTCTCAACTACTTCTTTGGTAATGCATTCCACAGGCTGACCATCCTCTGTGTGAACAAATTTCTCCTCATCTCTATCCTAAGTGGTCTAACTTATATCTCCAGACTGTGACCTCTGTTTCTGGACACCTCCACCATCGGGAACATCCTTCTTGCATCTACCTGTCTGGTCTTGTTAGAACTGTATAGGTGTCTATGAGATGCCCTCATAATCCTGAACTTCAGCGAATACAATCCTAACCGACTAAAGCTTTCCTGCCTTCCCTGGAATCAGTCTAGTAAACCAGCCTGCAGGTGCAGCAGGTGGTCAGGAAGGCGAATGGGATGCTGGCCTTCATAGCGAGGGGGATTGAATATAAAAGTAGGGAGGTCTTGCTGCGGCTGTATAGGGCACTGGTGAGGCCACAGCTGGAGTACTGTGTTCAGTTTTGGTCGCCGCACTTACGCAAAGATATTTTGGCCTTGGAGGGAGTGCAGAGGAGGTTTACTCGGCTGATACCGGAGTTGAGGGGGTTGAGCTATGAGGAGAGGCTGAATAAACTAGGCTTGTACTCGTTAGAGTTTAGAAGAATGAGGGGAGATCTCATTGAGACGTATAAGATGATGAATGGGATGGATAGGATAGAGGTGGAAAGACTGTTCCTGCTCAGAAAGGACAGTAGGACTAGGGGGCACAGCCTCAAGATAAAGGGGGGCGGTTTAGAACGGAGTTGAGGAAGAACTTCTTCACTCAAAGGGTGGTGAATCTCTGGAATTCTCTACCCGTTGAAGTGGTGGAGGCTGCCTTGCTAAATATTTTTAAGAAGCGGGTTGATGGGTTTTTGATAAGCGAGGGGATTAAGGGTTATGGGGAGAGGGCGGGAATGTGGAACTGAGCCACGACAGATCAGCCATGATCTTATTGAATGGCGGGGCAGGCTCGAAGGGCTAGATGGCCTACTCCTGCTCCTATTTCTTATGTTCTTATGTTCTTCTCTGCACTCCCTCCAGCCCAAGAAAATCCTTCCTCGGATAACAAGATCATGACTGCACAAAATACCCCAGGTGGAATAATGGCCGGTGGAGTATTTGTATCAGGACATCTTTGTTCCTATATTCTAATACTTTAACTATGAAGCCCATCATACCATTCGCCTTTTTTATCGCCTGCTGCAACTGCATGCTTACCTTCAATGATTGGTATATGAGGATGCTCAAATCTCGTTGTACACTCCCCTCTCCTAATTTATAGCCATTCAGATAGTAATCTGCCTTTGTTTTTGCAACCAAAGTGGCTAACCTCCCCTTTATCCAAATTACGCTATATCTGCCATTCATCTGTCAATCACTCAACTTATCCAAATCACACTGAAGGATCTCTACATCCCCCTCTCAACTCACCTTCCCACCCAAAAAAATCCCCACAGGATACCCTGGGTCTTTGAGAAAATTAGTCCAATGATAACACCACTCGCCACCACCATATTTAAATTCCACATTTTTGACCAAGCGTTTTACCTCCCATTCCCATAGCTGCTTCATTTACTGAGAGTGCACATTTTATAAGAACATAAGAACATAAGAAATAGGAGCAGGAGTAGGCCATCTAGCCCTGCGAGCCTGCCCCGCCATTCAATAAGATCATGGCTGATCTGCCGCTGCTCAGTTCCGCTTTCCCGCCCTCTCCCCATAACCCTTAATCCCCTCGCTTATCAAAAACCCATCAACCCGCGTCTTAAAATATTTAGCGAGGCAGCCTCCACCACTTCAACGGGCAGAGAATTCCAGAGATTCACCACCCTTTGAGTGAAGAAGTTCCTCCTCAACTCCGTTCTAAACCGCCCCCCCTTTATCTTGAGGCTGTGCCCCCTAGTCCTACTGTCTTTTTTGAACGGGAAGAGTCTCTCCACCTCTATCCTATCCATCCCATTCATCATCTTATACGTCTCAATGAGATCTCCCCTCATTCTTCTAAACTCTAACGAGTACAAGCCCAGTTTATTCAGCCTCTCCTCATAGCTCAACCCCCTCAACTCCGGTATCAGCCTAGTAAACCTTCTCTGCACTCCCTCCAAGGCTAAAATATCTTTGCGCAGGTGCGGCGCCCAAAACTGCACACAGTACTCCAGCTGCGGCCTCACCAATGCCCTATACAGCCGCAGCAAGACCTCCCTACTTTTATATTCAATCCCCCTCGCTATGAAGGCCAGCATCCCATTTGCCTTCCTGACCACCTGCTGCACCTGCAAGCTGGGTTTTTGCGACTCATGCACAAGGACCCCGAGGTCCCTCTGCACCGTCGCCAGCTGCAGTTTTTCGCCCCGTAAGTAATAGTCCTTCCTACCATTCTTCCTACCAAAGTGGACCACCTCACACTTGCCAACATTAAATTCCATTTGCCATTTCCTGGCCCATTCGCCCAGCCTATCTAGATCCTTCTGCAGACTCTCCACACCCTCCGCACAATTTGCCTTTCCCCCAATCTTGGTGTCATCAGCAAATTTCGACACCCTACACTCGGTTCCCTCCTCCAGATCATCTATATAAATGGTAAAAAGCTGAGGCCCCAGCACCGACCCCTAGGGCACTCCACTAGTCACCGTCCGCCAATCCGAATAGCACCCGTTGACCCCCACGCTCTGCCTCCTATTTGACAACCAATCCTCTATCCACGCTAACACTCTACCCCCAACTCCATGTCCCTCAACCTTCTGCAATAACCTCTTGTGAGGTACTTTGTCAAACGCCTTCTGAAAATCTAGAAAGACCACATCCACCGGCTCTCCTCTATCCACCGCCCTAGACACATCCTCATAGAACTCCAGTAAATTTGTCAGACACGACTTCCCTTTAATGAAACCGTGCTGCGTCTGCTCTATCAAGCAATTCCCTTCAAGATGCCTCGCAATTTCCTCCTTAATGACAGATTCTAACATTTTACCTACCACAGACGTTAAACTAACCGGCCTATAATTCCCCGCCTTTTGCCTGGCACCCTTCTTAAACAACGGCGTAACATTAGCCGTTTTCCAATCATCCAGCACTTCCCCGGAATCCAGCGACGTTTGGAAAATAACCACCAAGGCATCCACTATCACCTCCGCCATTTCTTTCAGAACCCTCAGATGCATTCCATCCGGTCCTGGGGACTTGTCCACAATCAGCCCCTCCAGTCCGTCGAGCACCGCCCCTCTAGTAACAGTAATGTCATTAAGACCCTCCAGTCCTACCACCTTTCCATCGCTAACACCTGGCAAATTATTCACATCCTCCTCCGTGAAGACAGAAACAAAAAAGTTATTCAATACCTTAGCCATATCCTCATCCCCTACCACTAGGTCCCCTTTCTCATCCTCTAAAGGACCATCATTCACCCTAGCCAGCCTCTTCCTTTTTATATATTTATAAAAACTCTTGCTATCCTTTTTTATATTAAGCGCTAGCCCAGCTTCATAGTTTCTCCTACCCTTCTTTATCAACTTCTTTGTCAATCTTTGTTGACATTTAAACCTCTCCCAATCCTCTTCTCGCCCACTACTCTTAGCTATTCTAAATTCCTCCGCTTTTAATTTAACACTTTTCTTCACCTCCTTCGTTATCCATGGCTTATTACCTCTCCTCCTACTATCCTTTTTGACCATCGGAATAAATTTCCGCTGAGCACCAAGAAAGATCTCCTTAATGATCCTCCACTGCTCTTCAACAGACCCTCCCTCCAACGCGCTCCCCCAGTCCACATTCGCCAATTCTTCTCTCATCCTACCGTACTCCCCTCTATTCAAACAGAGGACGCGTGTCCGGGAACCCACTTTCTTCTCCTCCATCTGCACCAGAAACTCCACCATACAATGATCACTCTCCCCAAGAGGATCCTTCACCACAAGGTCCCTAATTCTACCAGCCTCATTACATAGCACCAGATCCAAGATAGCTCGCTCCCTCGTCGGCTCCAACACACACTGTTCGAGGAAACTATCCCGGCAGCATTCCAAGAACTCTTCCTCGAGCCCCCCGCGTCCAACATGGGTCGACCAATCAATATGCAGATTGAAATCCCCCATAACTACGGCAGTCCCATTCCTGCACGCCGCACTTATTTGCGCGTTAACAGCCCCCCCACCTCCAGATCATTATTCGGGGGCCTATAGACGACACCCACCAGCGTCTTCCTCCCTTTGCTGTTCCTAATCTCCACCCACAACGATTCCACCCTCTGCTCCTTGGCTCCAATATCATCCCTTGCTACCACCGTGATGCTATCCTTAATCAGCAAAGCTACACCCCCCCCCCCCCCCCCCCCCTTTTCCCTCCTGCCTATCCATCATGACTTTTATTTTATCATGACTCTGGAATAATTCTCTGCATTAAAGTTGCTATATGAATGCTCTTGGTGTTGTATTAGTTAATACATCCATTGCAAAACTGCTTTACGCAGATTAATTTTGTTCACTAACACTCAATATAATTGCAGTTTTTTTTAATCTTTCTCTGCAATGTTGTAAAATTTATGTTAATGAAATGAGGAGCCGAAATAACAAATAACACTTCATAAAATTCTTCATTACAGCACAATTACCTTCAGGCTAAATTTAAACTTTGCATTTTCAGCTTTAAATTGTGGCAGTGTTGTGCTGAATCCTTCAGTCCAAGTGTCAAATTCATGCATTGAAATTAAACTCTTTACACATTAGTGAACAAATGCTTAATTTTTGGATGATACTCACTTGGCTACTACTTCTGCTGGGACATTAACTCCCAACTGCCCTCTGAAATGGCTTAGCAAGCCATTCATTTCAAGAGCAATTGGGAATGGGCAATGAATGCTGGCCTCACCAGTAAAGCCCACAATGCATGAAAGAATAAAATTAATCAAATCTTCTTCTGAGGCAATTTTTCCCAACTAGTAGAGCAAACTTTAAGTCCCATGACAACCTATAACTTGAAAAGCTTCTTACTAGAAGACCTAAAAGGATGGGCAAAATCTTACTAAAAATTGCAGACTGTTGAGTCTGGTAAACAAAATGGAATGTTTTTGGGCCAAATCCTACGGATCATTAGTATTAATTTGTATTCCTACGAGCTTCATGCCGCTACAGTGGTGAGTTCCCCCTGATTTGTCCGCGGTGTAACAACTTTTCTGCAAGCACTAAACATTCTCCCAGCAGTTCTTTCACAATAACTGCAGGAAATGGCTAAAACGTCAGCACCGTCCTTCACAGAGGGGAAACTGACCAGACCGATCAAGGAATGGTGCAGAGGCTGGAAGCCCTGCGCCCATGCTTCTGGAGATGGCTGTCTAGCAGGGTGAGCATCGGATACAGTGGCGGCTCTGGTGAGCGTGAGTGCTGTGATGTGGAGATGCTGGCGTTGGACTGGGGTAAACACAGTAACACGTTTCACAGCACCAGATTAAAGTCCAACAGGTTTATTGGGTAGCAAATGCCACTAGCTTTTGGAGCACTACCTTCAGCAGCACTTCAAAAGCCAGTGGTGCTTGCTACCAAATAAACTTGTTGGACTTTAACCTGGGGTTGCGAGACTTCTTACTGTGTGAGTGCATTGCAGAGGAGGAAGGTGGGTGGGGCAGTGTTGGAAGAAGATGAAAGATCCCCTTCACTCAGTCATGATAAGTGAACCACATCTAGTCTCATCTGTTCAGCCCCTCGCATAACCCCTCTCACCCCAACCCCTTCTCTCACTCAACCACCTTGACCCCCACCCTCCCACAATGACCATGTTCCCCCAATAGGTGCTACGCTTCACTCACTCTAGCTCCCACCCATACCCCAAGCCTACTACACTTCATCACCATCTTAAATGTCAACACTCCCACCTACACTCTCCCTATCTGTGACATTGCAGGACAAATCCGAGCACAGCAGGCGTGAGTGGGCACCACCAGTTGGAGTCATGTCCAAGTTGCGAACCTTCACATACGTTGAGGAGCAAGTTCCCAAGTTGGCATGGGAAGAGGAAGAGCGTGTGTGTGCTGCTCAAGGGCACCAGTGAGACATGACAATCCTCAACACAAATGCTGTAATTCCATAAGCCTCAAGTGAGTAAATAATGCTCCCTCTGAATCCCCTGTAATGCACTGATGCCAACTCCCTTCTCTAGAAGAATGGCCAGACCAATCTCGCATCTCCTGGAACCACTGGACTCCAGCAGTGCAGAGGATACTTCTTATACTCCATTGTGGAAGAGGTGTCACAGTTGTCAACACACCCGGCACCAGCGCAGATATTCACAGCTCAGTGGGTCAAATAAGTAAGCAGGCTTTTGGGTCACTCACTGGTAAGCACCTCACAGCTGATGGTCCACAACAGGCAGAGAACCTTCACTTGGAGGGGTGCCGAGGCCCAGGTCTCTGGTGAGCCCGTTGCTAATTGTCCCACAGCTACTGGAGCTGCAAAGGCAGAGTCCTGAGGATCAGCAGTCCTCCTCAGGGTGCAAAGCCAATTGGAGAAGTTGCATCACTTCTATCTGAAGAGTTGGTACTGTCACTGCAATGCACCAAGGCTAACACTACGAAGTTGGCATCCTCTGGAGTCCTTGGTGCAGGACTAGCACTCCATGGCGGGAGATGTCCGCACCACGGTGAAGGCATTGACTGCGTGCTGCAGGCACAGGTGGTAATCGAGGAGTGTCTGCACCAGAGGATGATGGGACTTCTAGATCTCACTTCAGCTGCCTCTCCATCCCCTGGAAGAGCACAGAGACCCCTGGGAAACCAAAGGGAAAAAGAGCAGCAGAATTACAGCCCAGGACCCTGCAGCTAGCAAACCTGGGCACCTCCAACCCAACTGACACCCCCCTCCCGGCGAATAGGTTGCCTCCAGCCCCTGACACTGAGGAAGGAAACAGTCAAACATCCATTCTACTAGAAAGCAGGCTTGGATCCTCAAGGTCCTGGGCCCCCGGGTTACACCTGCCAAAGTCATCTCCAGCAACAGGGTGTGGATGTCAGCAAGCTGTCTCGATCTCAGCTCTGGACCCTGGGGAGACACCTAGATGTAGTGGAAGGTGAGGAAGATTAAGAAACCCTAGGTATTTAGTGGGCACTGCCTGAGCGTTCTCTTCCAAAACACTTTTCAGAAGTGAAGGCAGCCAGTTCACGCTTCTGTAGACCTGTTATAACTGGCTGGCGCCAGCTGAAAATTCTTCGTGGGCTCGATATCTGGACAGAGTGTTCACTTATGACATGCTAATGTATTCAAATGAGTGTTCTGCAACCCTGCGGTATGTTTCAGGCCTCTCTACTGGTGAGGGACCGGTAAGATTGGAAATCAGAATTTCATCAGCGTGAATTACTCTCTCTGGATTTTGAGCCCACGCCACCTATCCCACAGATGGAGGGTGTGGGCTCCCACACCCAAATTGATGTTACAGTCTTATGCTGTGTACAACCACCCTGATTGTGATGACCAATTATCTGTTGTCTTTCTCTACAGTCTGTGTACCTCAGTTGGGCGAATGTTCTTGCTAACATGTTGGAGTAGGAATTAAACAACAAAATAAGGAACTATTTTAGGTGCAGACTGAGGGGAAGATTGAATATTGTCTTCTCACAGAAACCGACACATCTAATTATCAGCATTGAAGCTTAGAATGGAATGACTCATACGATCTAACCCTCTTGGCAGGGAGAAATGAAAAATTATTAAGTGCTAACCAAAAAGGATGAACATAGAGAAAAGGTAACGTGAGAAAATAGAAATGAAAAGTTTTGAAGTCTTTCATGACTTTGTTATCAATCTAGCAAATTTTTGCTTCACAGTTGCTCTGGTGTTAGGGTTATCCACCTTCTTTATAATTATTGCATTTGTTTAATTCAATATAACAATAATCAAGTACATTCAAGACCTTATTCTGGTATAGTGCCAAAAACTCATCTCCCTTTCTTTTGAATGCCAATGTTGTGATGTGCAAACTACCTACACAGGTTCCATTGAAGTAGGCAATACATCAATTTGCTGCTCCCACAGGATTGTTACAATACAAAAGGAGGCCATTCAGCCAATTGTATCAGTGCCAGCTCTCTGAATGAACAATTCATTAAGTGTCATTCCCTTGACTTCTCTCCATAGACCTACATGTTCTTCCTGTTTAGGTAATAATCAAATGCCCTCTTGAATGATTTGAATGAACCTGCCTCTAGCACACTATCAGCCAGTGCATTCCGGATCTTAACTGCTTACCGAGTGAAGTAATTTGTCCTCATGTCTTTATTGCTTCTTTCACCAAATACCTTAAATCTATGCCCTCACAATCTTGATCTTTCTTTTTTGGGTAGGTGATGACCAAGTGGTATTATTGCTAGGCTATTACTCTAGAAACTCAGCTAATATTCTGGCTACCCGGGTGCAAATTCCACCGTGGCAGATGGTGGAATTTGAATTCAATTAAAAAATCTAGAATTAAGAATCTGCTGATGACCGTGAAACCATTGTCAATTGTCATAAAAATCCATCTTTTTCACTATTGTCCTTTAGGGGAGGAAATGTATCATCCTATCTGGTCTGGCCTACCTGTGACTCTTAAGCCATAGCACTGTGGTTGATCCTCAAGTGACCTCTGAAATAGCCTAGCAAGTCACTCGGTTCAAGCGCAACTATGGATAGGCAGCAAATGCTAGCCAGCCAGCCAGTGATGCCCTTGTCCCACCAATGAATAAAAAGTATGAAATCTTTCTTTCCCTATCTTCTTTGTCCAAACCCTTTATGCTTTTAAATGCCTCAAACAAATCTCTCAACTTTCTCTTTTCCAAGGAAAATATCCTAATATCTCCAACCTACGTAACTGAAGTACTTAACCCCAGGAAACATACTCATGAATCTTTTTTGCACTGTCTCTAACGTCTCTCACTTCACTATCATAACTGTGTCATGGAAGCACGTGGAGCCCTCTCTGCTTGTATCCCCTTCACACTGCTAACTGCCTTTGCATTCAACAAGAGGACAAAAAACATGGTTTTGAGGGGGATAGGGGATCCTCGGTGACTTCCCCTTAGAAGGGATTGAAAGCAAGTGTCAGAAAAGTAGTTTGGACTGAAGGTACTAGCAACAGTGACTTAATAAAGCTAATGACCTCACCAGGTGTTGCCAAGGTCAGTAACTGTATCTTAAAAGGATATCTCCTATCACTTCACTTGCTAGGTCTCCAAATCTTTTATCCAGCAGCACTCTGTGGCACATAGTATTTCAGCCAAACCAATGGTGTCAATCTTTTATGCACCACTCACTGTCTCCACAAACTCCAGCTATTCAAATTTGGCAAGTACCTCACACAAATATAGTGCTTCCTAATCATTGACATTCATCCTGTTTCTCGCAGGCAAGGTGGCAGGCACATAGAAGGGAGAAACAACAGGGAACAAGGACACTTCAATGTAATAGTGCAGCTGCAACAGAGTCTGTGGCATCCAGTATCACTGAGAACATTCAAATCTATGATATCAAATCTATGATTGAACATTGTAGATGGATGGGTGAATGGAGAATTATGGGTCAAAGGTGGGGTAACATTCTCATGAAATGCTCATAAAAAGCCCATCCAGAGAGAAGTGATCCTAACTACTTTTAATTGTACAATTGGATGAGTTGTTGGGCAAATGGGCCAGGAAATGGCAAATGGAATTTAGTGTTGGCAAGTGCGAGGTGGTCCACTTTGGTAGGAATAATGGTAGGAAGGGCTATTACTTACGTGGCGAAGAACTGCAGCTGGCGACGGTGCAGAGGGACCTCGGGGTCCTTGTGCATGAGTCGCAAAAACCCAGCTTGCAGGTGCAGCAGGTGGTCAGGAAGGCGAATGGGATGCTGGCCTTCATAGCGAGGGGGATTGAATATAAAAGTAGGGAGGTCTTGCTGCGGCTGTATAGGGCATTGGTGAGGCCGCAGCTGGAGTACTGTGTGCAGTTTTGGGCACCGTACTTACGCAAGGATATTTTGGCCTTGGAGGGAGTGCAGAGGAGGTTTACTAGACTGATACCGGAGTTGAGGGGGTTGAGCTATGAGGAGAGGCTGAATAAACTAGGCTTGTACTCGTTAGAGTTTAGAAGAATGAGGGGAGATCTCATTGAGACGTATAAGATGATGAATGGGATGGATAGGATAGAGGTGGAGAGACTGTTCCCTCTCAGAAAGGACAGTAGGACTAGGGGGTACAGCCTCAAGATAAAGGGGGGGCAGTTTAGAACGGAGTTGAGGAGGAACTTCTTCACTCAAAGGGTGGTGAATCTCTGGAATTCTCTGCCCGTTGAGGTGATGGAGGCTGCCTCGCTAAATATTTTTAAGACGCGGGTTGATGGGTTTTTGATAAGCGAGGGGATTAAGGGTTATGGGGAGAGGGCGGGAATGTGGAACTGAGCCACGACAGATCAGCCATGATCTTATTGAATGGCGGGGCAGGCTCGAAGGGCTAGATGGCCTACTCCTGCTCCTATTTCTTATGTTCTTATGTTCTTATAAAATGTTACAAAAAGTAGTTTGTGGTTGGTTTTTATTGTAGGCTGATGGCCAAATGCATGCGATGATAGGGGATCTTAGATGGATAAAATGGTGGGAATGACGGAACCACTTGTGGGAAATGGGGGCGTAGTTGTGATATCACTGATTCTCCAGATATCCAGGCTAATGGCCTGGAGACATGGGTTCAAATTCCACTATAGAGGCCCGTGAAATTTTAATTCAATTAAAATCTAATTGCAGTCACGGTCAGTATGAAAGTTTCATCAATTGTTGTAAAAACCTAGATGATTCACTAATGCCCTTTAGAGAAGGAAATCTGTCACCTTTCCCTGAATTGGCTTATAAGTGTCTCTTAATTACCCACAAAAATAGCCTAGTGAACCTCACCACTCAAGGGAGATTAGGGATGGGCAGTAAATGCTAGCCTTGTTAACAGTGTCCATATCTCATGAAATAATTTTTCAGAAGTGTCAGAAATTCACCTCAATGGAAGCAGAGCCTCACAATCCCTGATTTCACAGTATGTCCAGTGACACAAAGTTCAGGATCCCTTCTCATATGGTTCC
Source organism: Carcharhinus amblyrhynchos (assembly GCF_965287045.1). Classification (NCBI taxonomy): domain Eukaryota; kingdom Metazoa; phylum Chordata; class Chondrichthyes; order Carcharhiniformes; family Carcharhinidae; genus Carcharhinus; species Carcharhinus amblyrhynchos. The sequence continues at coordinate 91,647,761 of NC_137324.1, read as the reverse complement.
TGTATCCAAATCTCTGGCAGAATTGGCTGTGACTCTAGAATGGTAAGATTGTGGAGGATGTAGCAGACCAGCACAAATTTGGAGACCCTTTCTGGTCTTTTCTCCCCACAAGTAGCCAAGGCAAGGGAACAGTTTTTGAGGAGGGTGTGGTTTGCTTGCTTGCTCTACAACTAGTCTCTTGCTCCACAAGTGGTCCCTTCACTCTCGTTAAAGGCCATTCCTGCAGTGGGATGGTGAAGAAGAGTATCTTCAGCCATATTGGGTAGGATAATCTTTGTCCTCCACTAACGACTTCTGTCACCTCTGTGGGTCTCCAGATCAGTTTCAAGAGGTGGGCGCATTCAGTGACCATGTTCATTTTGAATATGAGTTGCTTCAGGCATTGCTTTTGGGTGAGGTGAAGATGGAAGATCTTTTGAAAATTCTTTGTGAGTAGGATTTTCTGTAGTGAGCCCACCATCTCCTCCCTCTGTGCAGAATTTTCCCTCCTTGCAGCCTCTGCCCTATTTCCCAGTCATATTACTGATCAAGAGGCACTGTCACAACTGCCCCTATACCTGGGTCAAGCATTTCTTGGTCCCCCCTAACTATATGTTTCAGCTGTAATGATTTGGCCATTTGTCCAATGGAACTATATGGTCCAAATCAGATAGATGGTTGTCACATCATCCAGCTGGGCTATGTGATGTTAGGTTAGCAATGAATTAGATGTGGCTGGAATGATGGCTGGCATGAAGGCATGCCATGTCTTTCCTGCTGAAGGTTGCAGCACCATGTCTGTTGATTCATTTTGCGGTCATGCTATGGAAACCAAATTCAATCTCTCCCCACTGCACACTTTCAAGTTTTTTCCTCCACATACTAGACAAAATATATCCTTCCTGCAGCTGACTACACCTAGCAGTAAGTCAATAGATGCATCGTTGAAGTCAGTGTTTCCCTTGCTTTCTGTGAATCTGTTCAAAACACATCCTGATTCCTCTAAATTTCATTTCTGCATTGTCCTTTTGGATTGTGGACGTCAGTCCACGCCATGCATGTGCCACTGTGCAGCATGGAGATGCAAAATCCCAAAAGATAAAATTATTGATTCAGTCAGATTGCAATTGGAGAATCTGGCCCATTGAATTCACTTCCAGGTTTTATATACATACAATCGCCACCTGATCACCCAGCCCCAACCCCAATAAACTTCAGCTCAGAATCCACCTTTAAGTGCATATCAGCTTCTTACAGTTTCACAAGTCTATGGAATTGGATCCTTAATAAAAAAAAATTATATTTAAAAAACAAATTTCAGCAGATGTGCTAGGCTTAAAAGTGGCAACTCAGCTAGGTGGTTTTAAACTCTCATTCACATTAAAGTTCCCAAGAAATGTTAACGGCTATGATTCATTCTAAATCTACCATGTGCATTCTGATGCTTCAGTGTAATCAAGTTTGGAAACATGTTTCATGCCACTTAAAGAAACCTATTAAGCCAATGCTTTTGAGTTATTTTTCTGAACTTCTTTTAACATAAACTACTGCTCACTGTGAAACAGTTGATTTGTTTCGGAGCACTGATGGGAGAGCACGTGTGCTGCCAAGGACTGAAGGGATGCATATGAAAATGCATTAAACATCCTGTCGTTCTCAGTATTAAAAGGGCTACATGTTAAATTGTGGCCTTTCTCTTCCTTCGCTCCTATCTGTCCTGGTACATTTTTGGGTATCCTGAATTGTCTTTCATATTTTCCACAAGTGATCAAAGAATCATAGAAGCAAAAACTGCTGGAAAAAGTCAGCAGGTCTGGTGATATCTGTGGAGAGAGAAACAAGAGTTAATGCTTCGAGTCCACATGACTCATCTTCAGAGCTAAAAAGATGACGAAATGTGATAAATTTTAACACTGTTAGAATGGGGATGGAGTTGGTGAAGCAAAATAGAAAATCAGCGATTGGTGACAGCCAGAGAGATTGCACAAAGATGTTTAGGACATAAGACAAAGGAAGTGTTAATGGCTATGTGAAGGATTATAGAAGTTGCTGATAATGCCACAAAATAAGATTACAGAATGTGTTAATAGGAGAACAAAGGTCAGTGCTCAGTGAAAGCAAAACTAAGGAACAAGTGAAAGATGGTCCTGTGAATTTTGGTGGCAGGTCTTGCACTGGGTCAAATGTGTGGTCTCTGTCCAAAACCACAATAAACTATAAAGAGCTGTGAACTTTTTATAGTTTATTGTCCACCACTCAAACCAGCCTCCCATCCATTGACGCAGGCTGCAATTCCCACTGCTTCAGAATAACAGCCAGCATAACCATGCACCCTGGACATACTCCCTTCCACCTTCTTCCAACAGGAAAAAGACACAAAAGTGTGAGGACACGTACCAATGGACTCAAAACAGTTTCTTCCCTACTGCCATCAGACTTTTGAATGGACCTACCATACACTAAGTTGAACTTCCTCTACACTCTATCTATGATGGTAACACTACATTCTGCACTGTCTCCTTTCCTTTTCTATGCATGGTATGCTTTGCCTGTATAGTGTGCAAGAAACAATACTTTTCACTGTATACCAATACATGTGACAATAATAAATCAAAACAATCTAAAGTTGTTGAACTCAATGTTGAGTCCAGAAGGCTGTAACGCGCCTAATCCAAAGATAAGGTGTTGAAGATCAGGCCATCTGTGATTTGTTCTCAAGCTTTATTTCAGATTTCCAGCATCCAGTGTTTCACTTTTGTTAAATAATCATAGTAGGTTGCAGAATAGAAATATATAATTTGAGCAATCAAGTTTGTTATTGCATCTGCACCTATATAAACAACCTCATCTAATCTTAAAAGCAAAATATTGTGGATGCTGGAATCTGAAGCGAAAACAGGAAATGCTGGAAAATCTCATTAGGTCTGACAGCATTTGTGGGGAGAGAGTAGAGCCAATGTTTCAAGTCTGGATAACCCTTTGTCAGAGCTGAGAGCAAAGGCAATCAGCAGAGATTTATATTATGAGGGTGGGAGAGACGTAAAATGGGACAAAGGGAAAGTAAGTGAGGATACAGGAGGCTGAGAAGGTGCTAAAAATGTCCATTAAATGATCAGAATGTGTGAAAGACAGAACAGAGATACAGATGGTTAAGATACTGCCTGGGCATTATGGCAGTTGCCCTAAAGGGGGGGGTGAGGGAAGGGGGGAGGAGCCAAGAAGGAGAGCTGGAATAGAGAAGGGGGGAGATGGAAGTGAGAAAGAAGGATGATCAAGTGGATGAATGAGATGAAACAAACTAAAATAAAGTAAATGGAAATGGGATAAAGGTAGAGGAGAGAGTTCATGCCCTGAAGTAGTTGAACTCAATGGTCAGTCTGAAAGGCTGTAAAGAGCCTAGTCGGAAGATGAGGTGCTATTCCTCCAGTTTGCGTTGGGATTTGCTGGAACATGACAAAAAGACAAGAATGGACACGAGTGCAGGAGAGCAGGGTAGTGTGTTGAGGTGGCAAGTGACATGGAGGTCTGAGTCCTGCTTGCGGGCGGGCTGAAGGTGTTCAGCAAAGCACTCACCCAGCCTGCATTCGGTCTCCAATGTAGAGTAGATCACATTGGGAGCGGTCTACTATCTTACGATGCTACTTATTCCCCACATAATCTTTAATATCCTTCTTTTCAAGTAGCTTTGAAAATCTATTTTAAAATAAATTCTGTACACTGCTTCAACAGTAGTTGCAGGGCTATGGGGAGAGAGTAGAGGGATTAATTAGAAAGCTCAAGCAATCAGCAGAGGCATTATTGGCAGAGTGGTTTCCTTCTATGCATAATGCTTTTAATAGTTTGTGACAGAGCATTCCACTTGAGAATCACCTTCTTTTTAAAAAACATTTTGTAACACTGCTTTTCATTTTTTTATCATTTAAGTTTCTAGACACTTTTTACTTACTCTCTGAGCTTACCTCCATCATTCTGCTGTCTTTAACAGTCTTTATCGTAATTTGTCATAATTCCGTGTATCATTATTCTTACAAAAACCTTTTTGCACGGCATCTTATGAAATGCTTTTTGGAAATCCAAACAAACAGCTTCAATTGTATTTTTTATGTAATTTATGTTAAAGTTGATTAAGCATATCCTGCCTCTTAGAAATCAATGCTGACAATGTTCTTATTTCTCCAAGTATTGAGTAATTTAATCACTTTCTCTGGATTGTGGAGCCTTGATATTTATTTGATTGTGAGCTTGATAGCTATGTTGGGATTGTATCTGATTGTTCCCTGTAAAGTAGAATATTACAAAACCAACAGACTTCCTTCTTTCTGCCCTTACCTCAGCTGCTAAAACCCTCCGTCATGTTATTGTCGCCTTTAATTCTTCCGATAGTCTCCAGTCAGAATCATCCTCCGCACTCTATATTCTTCAGTTCATCCAGAACCATTTTCCCATATTATGTTCCTGCTCACCTCTGACCTTGCTGGGCTTCTGGTCATCATACACCTCCTATTTTAATCTTTTATAGTATCATCCCTCTTAAGAATCATAGAATCCCTATAGTGCAGAAGGAGGTCATTCAACCCATTGAGCCTGTATCGACAACAGTTCCATCCAGGCCCTTTCCATGTAACCCCACATATTTACCTGATTCCCCTGATGCCAAAAGGCAATTTAGCATGGCCAATCCACCTGATCTGCACATATCTGGAATGTGGGAGGAAACAGGAGCACCCAGAGGAAACCAATGCAGTCACGAGGAGAAAACTCCATGCAGACAGTCGCGAAGGTCAGAATTGAACCTGGATCCCTGGTGCTGTGAGACAGCTGTGCTAGCCACCGTGCCACCATTCTGTAATAGCCTTCTGACTGATGACAGTCTCAATTCAAACTGTCTGAACTGATGCGGATATTTTGTGTATCTCCCCCCTCCCCCATCATGTACCATCTGGAGCTTTCCTTTGACTTTTCATTTTTTTCATTTCCTCTCTTCCCTTAAGACTCTTTCTTAAATCTTTCTTTTGTCCAAGATAATGGCATCCTTTCAAACATTTCTCCTTTTTAACTTGAAAGCAATGTATTTCTGTGAACCACCTTTGGCCATTTTTCTACAATAAAGGTATCATATACATGCAAGTTGTTGTGCCAGGCCTCCAATTTCACCATCTCCTTTGACCACTGTTGATTATATCAATACAGCCTTTTCAATGGGGGTGTAATTTTGCAGTGGGATGGCACCACATGGGGTCTGAGACCTTATTGCTTGTGTGCTGCCAGCAGCTGGTTTCCTTGCTCATTGCTCCTTTCATGGCAGGGCCCAGTAGCCATTAACCAGAGACGCTGCAGAGAATGATGATGATTTGCAGTGAGGACAGAGCAATACACTGCATATCTTCTGCAATGGTGCGACTTCTATTCAATAGAAGCCTACGCACGAATTCACTGAAGAGGATGGTCTGGGGATGATTACGTGCTGAATGGCCCATCTCTGCCCATACTACCTTCTCTGAGGTTAGGGGTGTCGGTGTGGGTCTGCACCTATGGTGAAAGTGGACAGGCATACACTGGCTTTCAGGCAATGGTTTTCTCAAGCCGAAAAAAAAGCTTCAACAGATGACAGGCCTGTGCAATGGGTTTGGCAATGTGGGAGCAGGGAGAGATGGTAACTGTGACCAGGATTATATCGGCATGACTGTGTTGTTACAAAGTCGAGGTGGGGGCAGCAACACTGAGTTGTTCCCCTCTCAAAGGATCATCAGCTGTGAAGTGCTCACTGGCGAGTGACCCAGAAGTCTGCCTACTAGTTATTTGCACCAAGGTGAGTGTATCTGTGCTGCTGGAGGGTGCAGATGACAGCTATAATGCATCTTCAATGTTATTCTCTGAGATGTTTCCCTTGGAGCTGCTTGTGTCCATGGTATCCAAAGGGCTAGAGAATGGACCAGGCTGGTTAACTGATTGTTCTGCAAGGGAAGTGAGATGTCATTAGTACAGGACAGGGACATCAAGGATAGCAGCAACTGAACTCACATGAGGATGGCACCATGGCTGAATGAGTTGGGTATTCTCACTTTTGCCTCTTGCCTCCACTTCACACTCAGCAGGGGTGCAATCCTGCTCCTTCTGGGCAGGCTCAATGGCCCTCTCCTCAAACCAATGAGAGTCTTCAGCTCGGCCAAGACTCCAACTGGCTGTGCCCACTCATGCCGATTGTGCTTAAGTTTATCCTACATCTGAGTGGCACGGTGGCACATTGATTAGCATTGCTGCCTCACAGCTCCAGGGACCTGGGTACAATTCCTGGCTTGGGTCACTCTCTAGTGGAGTTTGCAAATTCTCTCTGTGTCTGCATGGGTTTCCTCTGGGTGCTCCGGTTTCCTTCCATAGTCTAAGTGTGCAGGTTAGGTGTATTGCCCATACTACAATGCCCTTTGTGTCCCAGGATGCATAGGTTTGAGGGATTAGTAGGGTGAATATGTGGGATTCTGGGGATAGGGTGTGGGTGGGATTGTTATCGGTGCACACTCAATGGGCTGAATGGCCTCCTTCTGCACTGTAGGGTTTCTATGATTCTATGTGTAATAGGTGAGTAGGAGTGGTGATGTGAGGAGAAGAGGCACCTTATTTAATTTTAAGCACTTTTATTCTTCACAATTGATAGATGCTTAATCTCACCATTGTTTGCCATTTATTTGTCCTTCCACTTGGAGCCTACTCATCTCCACTCTCCAAACATTTCCCTCCCGATGCAATCCTGGCTCTGTTGCTGGATTGGAGATGCCGAAAGGGAGATCTGTGCTGTTTGCAGTAACTGCTGACAAGGCCCCCAGAATTCTGATGCTTGATGGAAATAAAAATTGTGTCGGTTCAATCACAAATGATCAATTTTCTCTGCCAATTTCCTGTACAAGTGATGAAGATGAAAACTAGTTCCATTGCATTTGGTTTGTATTGGTAAGCCAGGCATTATTCTACTCACACAAATGTCAAGATTTCACACTTCAGAAATTAGCACCAAGATACTGCTTAAACTGAGAATCATAAAAAAGCTGGTGAAGGTGAATGCTGGCACAGTGGTTTGCTCTGCTATTTCATAGCACCAGGGATCCAGGTTCAACTCCAACTTGGGATCACTGTTCTATGTGGAGTTTGCACATTCACCCAGTGTCTGCATGGGTTTCCTCCTACAGTTTCAAAGATGTGCAAGTTAGGTTGGTTGGCCATTCTAAATTGACCTGGAGTCAGAGGGATTTGCAGGGTAAATGTGGGGTTACGGGAATAGGGCCTGGGTGGGACTGTGGTCGGTGCAGATACGGTGGGCTGAATGGCCTTCTTCTGCAGCATAGGGATTCTATTCTATGAATGATAAGACTTTGTCCAAACTAAATTTTATTTTCTCTTTCCTCACATCTTGAATGCTCAGAATTGACAGTGTGAATTTTGATAGACTGTAAACATCTATAAGTGACAATACTGTACTGATTAGCAGCAATTTCTGACACACCTCCACAATTCGTTGTGAAAGGATAATTGGCCATTGTAAATTAAGGAAATCCACCGGCATTATTTTCATACTCACGATCACAAAGAGGGCACCATTGAGTTTGAAGTCTATCAGATGTTTGACAAAGTTGTCAATAGTACATTAGTATAAATGATCTGCACACAATGGTGAAAACACATGAAGAGTGCCACTACACGTTCCTATGGCTCAGAAAATCAAGGCAAAAAATAGAGGGAGTGGCTGAAAACCCTAAGTACTACCTTGAACATGACACTTCCCATTTTAATGGGTGTAGTAGGTCTTGTGTTGGGCTGAGGCTCACATGTATGTTTCACAGAGGCAGCTGGGCATTGAATTCATCAGCTGCCTCCACAAAAGAGGGACTTTGCTGGACTAGGAGTGTAACACTCATTGTAACTGTCAAAACTCTCAACAAATGTAGCTTTGGACTTAATGAAAAAGTGTGGTGTTCTAAAAAGAATCAGTGCTTTGATATTTTATTCTCTGTCTGTTGACACAAGTGTGAGGCATCTCAGTATCGGAGCAATTCTACAAACTCGCATTATTACAGTGGGGTGCCTGTTAAGTGCACAGTTTAATTGACAGTTCCAAGTAAAGTCCTGGAAGTTTACAGTGTGGAAACAAGCCATTTGGCCCAACGTGTCCATGGTGCCCTTTTTTTTACCTCTAATCTAATCCCAATTGCCCACATTTGGCACCTATCCCTCTGTAGCCATCTTACTCATGGATCTATCAGTACACTTTTTGAAAAACAAAATTATATCTGTCTCTATTACTACCTTTGGCAGCTCATTCCAAACACTTACCATCCTCTATGTGAAAAAAATTGCTTCTCTGAACTCTTTTGTATCTCTCCCCTCTCACCTTAAGCCTATGCCCTCTTGTTTTAGACTCATCTACCTTTGGGAAAAGACTTTGACTATTTGGCTGATCTATGTTCGTCATTATTTTATAGACCTCAATAAGCCTCCTATGCTCCAGAGAAAAAAGTCCCAGACTATCCAGCCTCTTCTTATAACTCAAACCATCAAGTTCCAGTGACATCCTAGTAAATCTTTTCTGCAACCCTTCCAACCTAATCATATCCTTCCTATATTAGGGTGACCAGAACTGTACACAGTATTCCATGTGTGGCCTTACCAATATCTTGCACAACTTCAATAAGACAATAATTCTCATCCAAATCATTAATATAAATGACAATAACAGTGGACCCAGCACCGATCCCTGAGGCACACCGCTAGTCACAGGCCTCCAGTTTGAAAAACAACTCTCTACAACCACCCTCTGTTTTCTATCATCCGGCCAATTTTGTATCCATTTGGCTCCTTACCCTGGATCCTGTGAGATTTAACCTTATGTAACAATCTACCATGTGGTATCTTGTCAAAGGCCTTGCTAAAGTCTATGTAGACAACATCAACTGCACTACCTCATCAACTGTCTTGGTTACCCCTTCAAAAAACTCAATCAAATTTGTGAGACATGATTTTCCACTCACAAAGCTATACTGACTGTCCCTAATCAGTCCTTTCCTCTCTAAATGCCTCTAGATCCTGTTTCTCAGAATACCTTCCAACAACTTAGCCACTACATATGTGAGGCTCAGCGGCCTGTTAGTTCCCAGGCTTTTACCTGCAGCCCTTTTTAAACAAAGGCACAACATTTGCCACCTTCCAATTTTCAGGCACTTCACCTGTGGCTGTCAATGATTCAAATATTTCTGCTAGGAAACCAGCAATTTCCTCCTTAGCCTTCCACAATGTCCTGGGATACACTTCATCAGGTCCCAGGGATTTATCTATCTTGATGTGCTTTGAGACTTCTAGCACCTCCTTCTCTGTCATATGTACACTCCTTAAGACATCACTATTTATTTCCCCAAGTTCCCCAACATCCATGCCTTTATCAACAGTAAATACTGATGAGAAATTTTAATTTAGAATCACACCCATTTCTTGTGGATCAGCATATAGTTAATCTTGTTGATCCTGAAGAGGCTCTATCCTCTCCCTATTTTCTCTTTTACATTTTATGTATTTGTTGAATCTCTTTGGATTCTCCTTTGCCTTATCTGTCAAATCAATCCTTTTGACCTCCTTCTTTCTCTCTTAACTCTACTCCTACACCCTCTATACTTCCACTTGCCCCCAGCTGCCTATGCATATCATATACCTCCTTTTTCTTGACCAGTGTCTCAATATCCCAAGTCATCCAGGGATCTCTACTTCTACCAGACTTGCCCTAAAGTAGTTTTAGAATATAAATGTCAGTTTTCATGTTTGTTGAAGAAATTTATATGTATTGAATGTATTTTTGTATCAATGAGAGTTTGTTTAGAATAGTGATGTCATGAACTGCCACATTAATTTATTTATGTCAACATAAAATGAGATTTGCCCATGGTGGGTGCCGTTTTGGGATGTTCCTTCTTATTTGTGAACTCTAGGCATAGTTTTTTGTTAAGTGCTTACTTAAAAATTGTTTATTAATACTACTTGTAAAAGTTACAGAGTAGGCATTTACTCCTGCACATCGTGTTCCAATCTCTCCCTTGAGTCTATCCAAGACTGGTTTCATTAATATATCATCATCTATATCATATGTTAGCTTATCTATTCTATTAACTCTTCATACAAAATTTCCTCCCACAAGTGTGCAATTTACTTTCTAACATCAGGATGAAACTATGGACAAAATCTTACCAAAAAATGACAGTGTGTTGGGCCTGGCACAAAAAAAGGATTATTTCACACCAATGGCGCCACTCCAACATCATGTTCCCTCTGATTTGCCTGTCCCACAATGACTTAACTATTGTAAGCACTAGGCTCCATATAAACAGCTCCCAAATGCTTGTACCACAAATATTGCAGGGAATAAAAACCATGAAGCCAATACCGCACTTCACAGAGTTTCTGGCTTCATGGCTGAAGAGACTGAAGATATGGTTGCTAAATATAGGTGGGGAAATAAATTGTGAAGGGAATATAAGAAGGCTACAAAAGGATAAAGATATGTTAAGTGAATGGGCAAAAATCTGGTAAATGAAATATAATGTGGGCAAATGTGAAAATGTCCATTTTGGTAGGAAGAATAAAAAGGTTAAGATCTAAATGATGAGAGATTGCAGAGCTCTGAGATGCAGAGGGATCTGGGTGTCCTGGTGTTTGAAGCACAAAAAGGCAAATATAGTGGTACAGCAAGTAATTAGGAAAGTTAATAGAATGTTATCATTTATTGTGAGTGGAATTGGTTACAAAAGTAGACAGGTTTTGCTTCAGCTGAATGGGGAATTGGTGAGACCATATCTGGATTAGTCTACAGTATTGGTCCTCTTATTTAAGAAAAAAATGTAAATGTGTTAGAAGGGGTTCAGAGAAGGTTTACTCGAGAAATACCAGGAATGGGTGGTTGTCTTCTAAGGAAAAATTGGAGACATTAGGTTTATATCCACTAGAGTTTAAAAGAGTAAGGGGTGACTTTATTCAAATCTTTCTGGTCCTGAAGGGTCGGGACAAAGTGGATGTAGGGAGGATGTTTCCTCTTGTTGGAGAATCTAGAACTAGGGCTCACTGTCTAAAAATAAGAGGGCTCACTGTCTAAATAAGCTCATTTAAGACAGAGATGATTTTTTTTTCTCTGAGAAAGTTGTGAGTCTTTGGAACTCTCTTCCTCAAAAGGCTGTCGAAGCAGAGTCGTAGAGTCATAGAATCCCTGCAATGTGGAAGGAGGCCATTCGGCCCATCAAGTCTGCACTGACTGCAATCTCACCCAGTTCCTGTTCCCGCAACCCACATATTTACCCTGCTTATCTCTCTGACACTAGATCAATTTAGTATGGTCAATCAACCTAACTCGCACATCTTTGGAGTGTGGGAGGAAACTCATGCAGAAACAGGGAGAATGTTCAAACTCCACACGGAGAGTGGTCCAGGACCAGAATTGAACCTGGGTCCCTGCCACTGTAAAAGGCAGCAGTGCTAACCACTGTTCCACTATGCTGCTCAGTTTTTGAATATTTTTAAGGCAAACCTAGATAGATTTTTGATGAACAAGGGAGTGTAAATATAATGGGGATAGGCAAGAACATGCAATTGAAGCAACAGTCAAATCAGTCATAACCTTATTGAATGGTGAGGCAGGCTTGTGGGGCTGAGTGACTTACTCCTTTTCCTTGTTTGCATGTATGTATGTTCGTGTGTACGTATGTTCATATGTATGCATATTCATGTGCAAGCCGTGGTGGGATTGCTTCACTCCCTGCGTTGTTTTATACTGGACCTACAGCATAAAGAAAGTAACTGCTTGATGCTTCTTCTCTTTAGCATGAAGACCTGATATTGCTCAATATCGAAGAATATGAGGCAAGATCCTGAGCCCAGTCTCGGAGCCCACAAGATTGCAAGCGAGGGCTCAAAATGTAGCAAAACTGGGAAGTTGCAGATCTCATGGCAAAATTGTGACTTCTAATTTTCACTGCCCCTCACCGGCAACAAAATGAGGCTGATTTAAAATGATTAAAATGCATTGTTAATTCATTTTGAACCTCCCGCTGAAAACAAAATGGTGGGATTTACTCCAGATTTTACATAAATTTGGACTTAGAATTTTTTTGGGAGAATCTCATCCACAATTTTTCTCATTCTGCCAAATTCTGGTGAGATTGATCACCCCCTAATGTTTCCATGACTCCCACTTTCCGCTCTCTGAAGCCTTTGAGACAGTCATGAGGGGGAAGAGAGGGGAGGGCATAGGGCTGGGGACTGGAGCTGATGATCTGGTAAGGTCATTGTTATCTCTTTACAATTTGCTGCTGAGTCAGATGTATGAGCTGTTATCAGATTTTTCTTCGCCCTGTGATTCTGTCTTCATTTTTACCTCCATGGTTTGGGATGGTTTTTCATATCTGTGAATTCCAGCTGTGCTTCTTGGTTTTTAAACTGACCTACAGTCATACTCTGGGACTTGCTTAACACTTGTTTATTAATAGCATGTCTGATCCAGGTTATAGAATAGACAAATTGCTCCTAACAAGGTGTTCCAACCCCTTCCTTGAGAGAATCAAACACACGACTGACTGATTTCAGTGACGCGTCATCAGCTACATCATACATTAACTTATCCATTCTGTTGACCCTTCTTGCTACAGATCTTGGGTGAGTTGACATGGAGAGGATAAGGGCTAAAGGAGGTAGTTGGTGGCATGTGTTGGTAGGAGATGGCACAAAGTTGACATTGGAGTTATAAAGATCCATGGGGATATAGGGGCATAGGGATATGAGGAACCATGCAGGTTGGTAAAGGGGCATGGTTTGGCACTGGGGCTGGTAAGGAACTTAGGGATGAGTGGAGTGCATTGTGTGGTGAGGGGGTATGAAGGACCATGATGTTTGCTAAAGGGACATGGGTTTTCATGGGCTGGGGCATGAGGGGCCTTGAGGGCTATAGGGCAATTTCACAGTAATTTCATTACAGTGTGAATGTAAGCCTATTTGTGACAAATAAATAAACTTTAACTTAATGAGGGACGGGTAGGGAACATGGATGGGGCATGGGAATTGTTTGTGGTTGGGGGGGGGCGCGGAAAAGAGGCGAGAAGGCTGTTTCTTTTCTCTTCCATCTTCTGTTAAAATTAAATTTACCAAACTGCTGGAGCACAGAAGCTGGCCTTCTGCCAAGCTCTCCTCGATAGCAGCAGCCTCTGCCCTTGTCCTGGGCGTGGGGCCTGACTTCTAATCCAGCCCGATTCCCTGGGGTGTAAATCAGAACTCCGGACCACCAAAGGTCGTGTTCGCCAACCCAGGAGCAGAAATCTGAGCGCGTGTCCCTGTTTTGAAAATTCTCACGCTCCCATTTTGTTGCAGTGACTGAGTAATAAACTATCGAGCTAGCACAGAAAACTAACCAACTTAATCAATGTCACATCATTAAACTGTATACATGACTTATGTATAGGTGAAAAATCAATTCAGTGGGTCCGCACAATTACTTAGAATTACTCTTTGAAGGCTACTGTACCCCAGACGGCAAAAACTGTAGCCTGAATGGAGTGAGCAATTGATGACTGTCTGAAATGATCTTACATGTTTGTATTACTTTTATTCAAGCGTGAGTATCTCCATAGCAGTCTTGTCACTGTCAGAGACTGTAAAACTCTGCCATGAATCTACAACTATCAAGGCTATGCTGCATTTGAAACCTATGAATGAAACTGTCAGATCTGCCAGATTTTAAAACACGCTTCAGTGTTGTTACTTGCAATGCTGCTCACGAATACTCAAAGCTTGATAAAGTATAAAATTGTTCAAACTTAAATACATGTATTTCAATTGAAGTTTCATCTGAAAGTGCATTCATTTTTAGACAGAAAATTATCAAAAAGCTCAATGAGAAAAGCTACATCAACAGTTAGCCATGAGAAAGATGATGTTCTCTGATATAAAATTGGCAAGCTACAGAAATCAAAATGTTCTGTCATCCTTTTTCTCAAAAACCTTAATTGTGTTCCAATCCAGGCATCTCTACAGTTAATTGGCCTCTTTTTTTGCTTTTCCCATGTTACACAGGGTCACAATGCTACCAGATTACCTTCATATCAACCATTATTTATTGTGGATTTGGCAGGCGGATTTACAGCCAGCAACCTTTGTTGCTGTTAACCCTCCCCACAAACACCGATCCATACCAGCTCACCTGCACCAGTGGCTAGGTTCTTCCACAGTCAATGAGCGTTGGATTGGACCTGAGCCTTGTGTCTTCCAGCTCAGAGGCAGAAAAGCTATCCACTGCTACTGAAGCCCCCCTCCTGACATCTCTGTATTAAAATGAGGCAAAGTTACCTTTCAGAATTGTTTCAGGTCTGCGTACTGATTCACTTTCAGACCAGTGAGAATGTGGCTCATGAAATTCTTAATCTTAGCTGGAAGCATCAGCATCTTAGATCCAGAAACACACATATACTCACTCACTCACTCACCCATTTCAATGACACTATTGGTTCTCCCACCATATAACTTTCAACACTATCCCTCAAACTGTGCCATCCACTAGGGCCTATTATAGAATAATTTTATTTGGTGTTGTGACTCATGTATTTATATATTGTATATTGGTATGGAAAGTCTTCTGAAGTTGTCTTAAATACCTGCTGCAACAAATAGGCTGATACAGAGAAAGGTAATAAGTGGCTATTTTCAGTTGTTTGTGAGATGGTGGTCTATCACATGGGAGACATCAGGAATCAATTAGTAAATTTCCTCCTCATCAATCAATACAAAATTCCTCCTCCTCTGCCCGTACTCCAGTATTTAGTTGATATGTTGATCTCCATGGGATTTCACTGCATTTTCATCAAAGGAGATGCCAGCTATTCATAATCTTTTGTCACTAGAACTCAGGTGTTATGAAAGCTGAAAGCTTTAAAAGGTTCTTTTTTTGTTTTGCTTTATTACTTCCAGCTCCTGTCTTTCACAATTTATGCAGTTCTCTTTTTCCCAGATGTTAGAAGACAATTGCTTAAGAAAGATCCGTGTATGAAATAATGAAGCAGTACTTGATTTCTCTTGGTCTGATCGTGGACTTCTAGTAAGGAGCATTATTGGCACTGGGATCCCACTCTTTACCTTGGTCCAAGAGAATTGATTTCCAGTGAAGTGAGACAGGGTGCTGGAAATTACATTTACCACTAGAATTCTTCATGGCAAGGCATGCCAATGCTATTGAACTTGATTCCAAAAGTGCAATTAAATTGACATGAATGGAATGTAATGCTTACTTTATCTTAGGTGTGAGAAAGTGAGGAGTTATTTTACTCTGCTTGAGGAAAGATAGAGAACTTGGCCATGCAAGTCAGCTCTGTAGTGCAGTTGGAACTTACAAAACGGTGGTGGAATTGCTTCCAGCCATTTCCAATGTGGTTGCCTTGTACACCATACTTGTGCGAGCAAGGATGTGTCATGTGTGTGCCAAAAACATGCAGAGCAGATTGTGTCATCGAAGGTCATCCAATGCTGAGTTGATGCCCAATCTGCCATTTTGGATCTCACAGGTCTCATCTTGCTTGGACATGTGTTCTTACAAATTCTGACCCCAGTGACTACAGGACTGGTTGAAGGTAGCCGACTTTCACTGAAGGAGAATTCAGGAGGTTATACTGGACTTTCACAAGTAGACCTGGGCCTAAAAGTCTGGCTTTGAACTTCATTCCCTCAGTTAAGGAAGTCCAGTGGAGTACCTGTGATGGGATTGTGAATGCTGTCTTCCTGAGAGCACACACAGATTCATTCTCCATTCAGCCACTGCTCTTCCCCATGGTTACTGGCAAGTGAAGCTCGATAAAAGCAGTAACTTTCTAACAACATCTAGATGCCATTCGGGAGATGTCGTTTATCATATCCACAAATAGAATTTTAACCTTCAAAAGAAGAGAAGACACTGAGAACCTGGGAAGACAGAATGTTTCAAGAACACAGAAAAACTGACAAAGGCTGTAAATGAAACAACTCAGAAAGTTAAAAATATTTACTATCTTAGATGTAATGGATGGCTATTGGCAAATGAAGCTGAATGAAAGCAGGAGCTTTCTAACAACATTCTGGATGCTGTTTGGCATTTCCACAGTTTGAGGTCTATCAACCCAGACAACATGAGGTAGTCAGTGATCTTCCCAGTGTCAAAACCACAGTGGATGATCTACTAGTCTATTGTTAGGTTGATTGGCCATGCTAAAATTGCCCCTTAGTGTCCTGAGATGCTTAGGTTAGTGGGATTAGCAGGTAAAATATGTATGGATATGAGGGTAGGGCCTGGGTGGGATTATAGTTGGTACAGACTCGATGGGCCGAAGGGACTCTTTCTGCAGTGTAGGGTTCAATGATTCTACAGGTCCGGAGACACAATGGAAGAAGCCTTAGTTGGCCATGATCAGAATTTAATTTGAGTGCTGGATAAAGATCATCAGATTAATCTGAAGCTGAACAGGAAAAAATTATGGTTGAAGATGCCCAAAGTCATATAGGTCATGTATTGAATGCAAAATAAATTGCCTTGGATTCTGACAAGGTGAGAGCAGGAACAATCATGCAGCAACCAACAGATGAAAAAGCAGTGCAACGATTTGTTAGATTCATAAACTATCTATCAAACCTTTTGCCAAAGTTGTCAGCAGAGTATAAACCATTTTGCAAGCTCATTGCTAAAGAGAGGAGAATGTGCAGACTCTGTACAGACAATGACCCAAGCCAGGAATCAAACCTGGGTCCCTGGCGCTGACAGGCAGCAATGCTAACCACTGGGCCGCCAAATAGAGTCATCGTCTGTAAGGGTATGCAAAGAGAGATGCTAAAGCACATCCAACAATTCATCAAGGAATTGAATCAACCCTGAGAGAGGCAAAAGAGGTGGTCTACTGGCCAAACATGATGAATGGAATTAAAAACCACATTGACCAGTGTGGTGCATAAACCAAAAATACCAAACTAAATAAGCCATAGAACTGTTGATGACACATGACATCCAACACAGACCATGGACAAAGCAAGGAGTAGACCTTTTCACTTTGGCAGGAACTGATTATCTTGTCACGGTAGACTAACATTTAAATTATTGGGAGTTAGACTTCAACTATAACAAAAGAATTGGTAGAATGCCTGAAAGCATTTTGTTAAGCATTTTGGACATTATGATGAGTGACAATGGCCCTCAGATCACAAATGAAGAATTCAGCTGATTCACAAAGGATTGGGAAATTCTGCAACACAAATCTTCTCCACACCATCCCCAGTTAAAATGGAAAGGTTGAGGCAGCAATGAAAATCACCAAAAGACTGGGCAAAAATTGAGCAAATCTGGCACAGATGTATACAAGGCAATCTGTGAGTGGAGAACCACAATCGCTGAAGGAATATAAAACAATCCTATCTAAAGACTAGATGATAGATTGATATAGTTTTGAACAGTAAAGGAATTAAGTATTGTGGTAAGCGGGCGGTTAAGTGGAGCTGAGTCCATGAAAAGTTCTGTCATGATCTTATTGAATGGCATGGGAGGCTCAAAAGCCAGATGGCCTACTCCTGCTCCTAGTTCTTATGTTTTTATGTTATAGAATCTCACAGAATCCCTACAGTGCAGAAGGAGGCCTTTCAGTAGAGAAATTCTGCTCAGACTCTCCAGTAGAGCATCTTACCTTGGTCTACCCACTCTCGTCCTAAATATCTTTAGACACTAAAGAGCAATTTAGCATGGCCAGTTCATCTAATCTGCACATATTTGGACTGAGGGAGGAAATTGGAGCACCCAGAAGAAACCCACGCAACCATGGGAGAAACTGCAAACTCCACACAAAGCTTCACTCAAGGCTAGAATTGAGCCCAGGTCCCTGGCTGTAAGGTAGCAATGCTAACAACTGTGCCACCCTGCCACCCCTAACATCACACCACATGTAGCCTACTCTTCCAATAGCAAAAAAGCTGCTAAAACCAGATGTAGTAACACGTGCCAGTGAAAAGATCACAATGTAATGATAGGAATCCAAATTTCATTTTGGCGAGACTGTCAAACCATGACCAGAGCTTAGCTTTAGAGAGCCAGTCAGGGTATAAACCTTAATATCTTGCAACAGGAGTCAGACCATGTGGAAATTTGGCACATGCATAGGCAATTTTCACCACAACCATATGCAGTGGAAGTGAATGATTAAATATACCAGTACAACCATAGGCATATCCAAACAACTAGAAAAGCTGTTTCTTCACAGCAATTGTGCAGTCAGGGAGAAGAGATCTCATCAGCTGTACTGAGCACAGAACTATCATCCATCCCAGAGGTCCATGAGTCCCCAACAACTGCAATGGAACAACAATCACCAAGGCAACAAGGGCCGCAGGAATGGTACTAAAAGGACAAGTAACATCAGACAAACACACATTCCATTAAGAGATCTGAAAGGTGTAATGAATATGAAGAGGCTAGTAGAATAATAGTTGTTAATATGTAAGAACAGTGGATGTTTTCTGGATAATGTTCCATCACACAGGATTGTGCATGCAAATGTGTCTTTTGTTTGCTAGGAAAAAGAGGATGTTTATACCTTTCATTCAATATGAAAGAATATACCAGCTGTCTGAGCTTGCATAGGAACCAGCTGGCCTAGGCACGGCAACCAGCATCAATGTTCTGATCTCCATCTGATCTTGCACTACAGCATTGCAATGTTGAGTGGCTTTCTCCTGTGCCCAATGGAAGTTGAGATAATGACCACCTACTACCACGCTGGAAAGGATCGTCTCCAAGCTCTGTGCAAAACATTGTGCTAAAGCGCAGCTAGACTCCTCCATACTGACAGTGAAACCATGCTTCTTGACAGTCTGCTAATGCAGCAAATATCTTTGCACATCTGTTTGTTGGTTTCTCTCATACATTTCCTTATCAATGTCCCTATCTGAGATCTCTTCAGTAGAGCTCACCTCCACCCTCAGAGGAACTGGCACATCAACTATCCATGTTCCTTGGCTAAGCTGCCGCCTAGTCATGCCTGGTAACCCATCCATCCTCTATACTATACTCTAAAGAACACACTGTCAGAATACGTGCTAATGGCTGTAAGTGTCTCATCAACTGACAGAATTTTTTCATCAAATATTTACTATTGTCCGTGCCCTTAATACTGAGGGTGCAATGGCTGACCAGGTAGCACGTCTTGGGTATATGAAAGCAAAACTGCAGAAAGGAAAGGTTGAGATGAGGGAAGGGGGTTTGTGTGGAAAGTAAGTGCTCATGGCTGCTCTGACTGCAACTTGCACTTCATGCCAGAAGCAGGATGTAGATGAAGTGAGATTTGAGAAGATGCATACGGCAGAAACATACTATCAACCTAAATATTTTTGCAACTGCCACGTATAATGGCTTCCATCATTGCTGGTCAAATAATGCAAAGCAGCATTTCCTCTAAGGAGCTCAGAAAATATAAATGTGCTTGGTTCCCTGTCAATCTTTTGCAGCTCATTCTATTATATGACTGTCCTGCAAGACAGAGGGACAAATATCAATGAGTGTATAGTAATGTGTTTCAGTGATGTACCCACTATAGCCAAACAGCTAGAAGTATGTGGAAGCTGTGAGATATGTGTGTGAGGCTAACAGTATCACTAAGTGTGTAAGGGCAAGGTGGAGTCTATGAGCATTAGGTATAATTTCTGATTGCTGATGGCTGTCTAATGGGGGCATGGTACATTGAACAGTGTAAGAGGCTGTATCCCGGTGGGTTGGAGATATCATTTTAAAATACAGTCACTGATCTTGATCAATTCACGTGAGGCCATTGCCATTATTGCAGCAATGTTTCCAGGGCCTTGGGATCAGATCCCTTGAATTCAGCACGCTGGCTATCTGCTCCTATTCCTTTCATAGGGTATGCACAAATGGCCTCCCCTCTGGAAACATCACCTATCTCACCAAATTTACAGATGCACCATAAAAAGCATTTTTTCTGGTTGTATCACATCTTGGTATGGCTCCTGTCTGCCCAAGACTGCAAGGAACTATAAAAGGTTGTGAATGTAGCCCAAACCTTCATGCAAACCAACGTCCCATCCATTGATTCTGTTTACACTTCTTGCTGCCTCAGCAAAGCAGCCAGCATAATTAATGATCCGATACAGCCTGGACATTCTCTCATCCACCTTCTTCCATCGGGAAAAAGATACAAAAGTCTGAGGACACGTATCAACTGACTCGAGAACAGCTTCATCCCTGTTGCCATCAGACTTTTGAATGGACCTACCTCGCATTAAGTTGATTTTTCTCTACCCCTAGCTATGACTGTAACACTACATTCTGCACTCTCTCATTTTCTTATCGATGAACAGTGTGCTTTGTCTGTATGGTGTGCAAGAAACAATATTTTTCACTGTTCACATGTGACAATAATAAATCAAATAAAAATCAAATCTATCTCTCTGAAAGCCTCCACCCCCGGATGAGAGAACTCGGGAACATTCTTTTCAGTCTGTTGCTCCATTCGTACTCTTTCTTATTCCAATAAAGACAGTCAGAAACACTCTCACCAGCAGCTGCAATCTGAATGCATCTCCCTTTATCAGATGCAGGCTGCCTTTAAGATTTGCAGGCTGGCTGTATGTCGTGCTAGCCGTGCAGGCACCTGGGTGCCCTGCTGAGAATGGATCCATTCAGCAGCGCATTTTGCAATGTGCTGCTTGGTCCTGTTAGTATGCTGACTGCTTCAACACAATTGGACACAACGGGAATCACGCTATCCCTGGACCCACTCATGGGTCTAATCATATTTTTCGCCCCTTGAATGAATAAACTTAACTAGTGTATGGACATTATTAGGGCCAACTAGATGCTGGGTTCCAAAAATAAGAAGTCAGCAGCAAAAATTTCTTCAACTTCTTTCATGAATAAAGCTATGCAGCATATTATATTGAAATAATTGACAGCACAATTTGATCAATTGCACATATAACATTAAAAACATCCTATGTCCAAATGAATGTTTTTTTGGTGACATAAGCTTCCTGTCCTGTATCCCATCTGCACTTAATATAGGCAGAAAACTTGTGAATGTTGGGTGGATAATATAGCATTGTATCCCAAAAACCCGCATTTCAGTCAGGTCTAAATTTTTAACATGCACTTTAGCAGTCTGACTCCTATGCTATTTAAAATACCATCAGAATTGATTTTTTTTTACTAAAATGGCAAGTGTATGAAGCAGTGTGCTTTTCCTGAACACAATGCCAAGTCTATTTTCTGCTCAGCTGAGCACAAACTCTCTCAACACAACGGCCTTCCCACCCCCGAGACACATACACGCACTAAAGAAAAAGGCTCTGTGGGGGAAGAGATTGCCTCAGAGAGTACTCTCATCTCTTAAGTCAGAAAAGGGGTTATCTGTTCAATGCACTTCAACATCACTTGCAACAATTAGAGTGAGAGACTCACAATCAGGTGAGGAGCTTTGATGAAAACCTAAGTGAACCCTGTCATACTAATCCAACTCACATTGTTCCTGAAAATAGAATGGATTCTCATGGCCTCTGAAATTGTAGTCTCTGGGATGTAATAGGCATCAGCAAAGAATTCAGTCGTGTTAGCTTTGTTTCACTTTAACATGAACATGGTCAATGCTGGGAGAAAGAAATGTAATCAAATTCAAGAATATTTGAATACTGTACATGTTGCATAAAACAAAATATTTAGTGGCTCAAAGCTATAACATTTTCCCAGGAGGGGACTGTCATTTTGTGGCAGAGGAGTCTGGAGTTTGAGCAGAAACTCCAATTTGACAGGCTCTGCCCATATAAACTCAGCAGAAATCGTGAATTGGGCAGTTCAGGTCAATTGTTGCATCCGCAGCTGCTTGGAGGAATATCTGGGGCACCCCAAGGCAGACATTCCATCAGGAGTGTGTCTGAGAGACCCAGATGAATCTCTGACTACTTAGAATTGAATCTGTGATTATTAGAATGAGGAGCTCATTATCAAGTGTGAAAAAAAAACTGGGTGAATCCAATTCCACCAATTCAAAGCCCGCAAGGAAAACTGGGGTGTCCAAGACATAATACTTAGCAGAAAATGAATTGGTCATTTTATCATTACAGAGTAGTCCTTCTCTTCTCAGTTCAGAAGAAATATTTATTCTTTACCTTTTACTTGAATTCGATGCAGGTCTTTGGTTATTCCTCTTGAGGTCGCAAGGATTTATGAGAGAGCTCATTGTTGAGCCTGTGGTGCAAAGGCATTATGGAATTTCTTCCTTCTACAACCTTGCATTCCTTATGGACCAGATTTATCTTGATCTGCACAATATAATTGTTGCAAGATTGAATGGAAAACATTTACCACTGCATTTTGTTCACTGTCTTTGGTGGTCTGAACTTGATCAGATTGAGGCTCAGGGAAGACACCAACAAATAATCTCCTTAAATTGAACTGATGAATAAATAGCATTCAGCATGAACCATGAATTTATATCACAAATTTCACTAAACAATGTAAAATGACAAAAAAAATCTTACTCCTATGCTACCTCCTAATGTAATATTGATCCCAGAAAGGTGTTTGCTTACTTCTTATCTGGCATAGCGCTACAAGATAGTAAGAAGTCAGGTGACAAAGGGGCAAACCCCGAAAGCTTGTGAGTTTACTATCAAATAAATTGGTTGGACTTTAACCTGGCGTTGTGAGACTTCTTACTGTGCTTACCCCAGTCCAACACTGGCATTTCCACGTCATAAGGCTACAAGTGTCAGAGTTAGCTTGATCTGTCTGTTGGCTTCTGACTGGTTGAATAGCTACTGAGATTATCATTTTTTTAAACATGAGCTTAAAATTGGAATCTTCTAGCTACAAAGATGTCAGTTAAAGGGACCGTAAAATGATTGGCCTAGTCCCTGAGGTTGCTGTCAATCTAAACACTCATGAGAAGAGCTGCTGTCACTAATATGCTTGTTCCAATCCAACTTGATAATCCCACAAGTGGCAAAAATGAGCATGTTGCCTCGTAGATCAATGAAAGACGACTGCTGTGATTGCATTCAATCAATATTAACTTGTTAATATTGCTTTTGTTTGACAGTAGCCAAATTGCAGTCACAAACTGATGCCTATATGGCCTACCAGTTCCTGCAAAATATTTCTGTGATTTGAAGGGCTAGTTACCAAAAAAAATTGTTATATGACATGACCAGCAAGAAATGATCTAAAATATAACCTTAATGAGTCAAGATTACTAATATGTTTCATGACGAGGGATGTGATGGCAAAGGTGGTGGCAGTCTACAGCAGGCACACCACAGCCTTAAACTTAAATGGCTTCACTTCCTTCCAGCAGACATTAGCAACATTAGTTTGCAGTGCAATGATTTATAAAACATGTCCTGTTGAAAGCAATACTATTAAAGGTCTGAATTAGATTAGCTTAGGTTGGTTTAGTTAGAACACTGAACATGCATTCAGAAACTAGGCTGCAGGATCTTTTAGTTCTCATAACCATGAAATGAAAGACTTTTTTTGTTCTCAATCTGAAAACAGATATCCACTCGTTTGTTATGTAAAACATGCTATTTGATGATATACAGTTACGTTTCATCCAGGTCGGATTCTTTACTGATTTCAGTTGCCTTCTGTGAAGATAATTCAGGTGGTGGCACATGACACATTTCAATAGCTGACACGCAACACAAAGGTTATTTATAATTCCTGAGTCATGCTCTTGTTTACCTAGATAGTGGGCAGAAAGATGTGAATTCTGGATTTGAGTTCCACATATGTGAGTGATCAGTAGGTGCTGAATCCAAGAGAATATCTAACAAAATAAAAATTGAAAACTACCAGTAATAGGATTTTTCAACAGACTAACCAGATTATCACTTACCCAAGGGCATCATTCTCCAATGTCCAGCTACCCCATCATCTCAGTTCACAAAGATACTCTGGAATAGAAATTAGTGTAAAATGACCACAAGTGTATATGAATATAGTTGTGGAACAGCCTGTGTCAGTCTATCCAGGTGATAGTCTATCCAGGTGATAGTCCTGCTATTAAATACATAGGGCACGATCTTGCAAAAACATTTCGAAGGGCGTAATCTTACACCCATCATTTGGCGAGGTGAAGTGGTACGATCGGGTGAGAGGGGAAAAATCAAAAACACACCTGGTTTCTCACCTCTGTTGGTTGTACTGGCCCTATTTTGATTTTTCACTTCTTACCAGATCTTACCACCCAAGGAGGCACGGTGGCACAATGGTTAGCACTGCTGCCTCACAATACCAGGGACTCAGGTTCAATTCCAGCCTGGGATCACTATCTGTGTGGAGTTGGCACATTCTCCCTGTTTCTGCTTGAGTTTCCTCCAGGTACTCAAGTTTCCTCCCACACACAAAAGATGTGCAATTTAGGTGTGTTGGCCATGCTAAATTGCCTCTTAGTGTCAGAGGGTTAGCAGGGTAAATATAGGAGGTTAGACCTGGGTTCATTTGTTGTTGATGCTGACTTGATGGGCCGAATGGCCACCTTCTGCAGTATAGGGTTGCTATGATCTGATGAACCTGGTCTTACTGAATGACGGGCATGATGATGTTATAAGATCACACCCATAGAGTCCATTCTTTATGAGTGTAAATTTGAGTTTTAACAGCTATTGAAGGACTCAGTTGAGAAATTCATCAGTAATGAAAGGGCTAGAGTTCATTAGGGCTAGAATTCATGCTCTTATACCAAATGACATGGCCACACCAGGAAAATCAGAGTTCACTGAAGCCCCTGTGTATTCAGGGGACTGGGTGGGCAGTGTTGATTGGGCAGTACCATTCTTGCAGTGCTCTGACACCTTGGCAGTGCCCGGTTGCCTATGTGTACCGGGGCAGTGCCCAGGGCATGGGGCCTAAATGGGAGTGGGGCCTGAATAGGGGTGGGGTTATGATGGGGTGTGTACAGAATGGCGAGGAGACTTATGCAGGGGGGAGCTCTGCAAGAGGGGAGATCTGTTAAGAAAATGGTCATCAAGGGGGAGCCCTGTAGGAGGTTACTTGTGCAGGAGGACTGATCATGCAGGGGTTCATTGTATGCAGGGAGGAAGTTATGTGAGGGAGAGGTGGGCATTCAGGGGTGGATTGCAGCAGGTGTTATGATGGGGGAGGAGTAAGAACGCGGAGATCCACAAGGGACTCATTGGGAGGGTCCTGGTGCCCCGAGGCCAGAGATCCATCCCGCTATGGTGGGGTATGAAAATACCGGCAATGATGGGTGTTCCAATGCCTGTGGGAGGGTTGGGAGGTGATCTCCCAATTCAGAAGGAGATCTAGGCATCCCATGCAATGGCCCTTGAGTGCTCTAAAGCCAGCTTCACTGGCTTGCTTTAGGTTCCGCACCCCTTCTAACCCCTCTCCCTACCAGTGCAAAACTCTCAGCTGCCAAAAGATGTGTCGGAAAATTGCAGAGCTGGAATCACCAAATAGTTTAGGTTTAGGTTTATTTATTAGTATCAAGGTAGGCTGACATTAACATCGCAATGAAGTTACTGTGAAAATCCCCTAGTCGTCACACTCTGGCACCTGTTCGAGTACACTGAAGGAGAATTTAGCATGGCTAATGCATTTAACCAGCATGTCTTTCAGACTGTGGGAGGAAACTGGAACACCCGGAGGAAAGCTGCACAGACACAGGGAGAACGCAAAAACTCCTAGAGCACCATAGAGGATGACAGGCAGACAGACAGGCTTGCACGCAGCCAGGCATGTATGCATGCAGGCAGGCAAGCACGCAGGCAGGCAGGCGGGCATGCACACAGGCAAGCACATACGCACACAGGCAGGCAGGCATGCATGCACGCATTCCAGTGAGTTACCGATACAAGCAGCTCTCATTAGCTATGCTGATAAGGACCAATGATCAATTTCCACTAATCTTTGGATCTTTTGGTTCAGGTTTTAAAACAATGGTCCTTAAAATCTGTAGTATCTTAATTACACATTTGTGACAGGGCAGTACAATTCGACAGTTAGAAAGGCACAAATTGCTCAAGGACTGTCAGTATAGATTTATTAATGAAAGGTCATGTTTGTCTAACTTGATTGATTTTTTTACTGATGTAACGAGGAGAGTCAATGAGGGTGTTGTGCTGATATATATATATGTAATGCAGTTCATTTGATGGCTTTTTCTGTCACCAGGCCCAGTCATGACATGGAGATGTTGGCGTTGGACTGGGGTAAACACAGTAAGAAGTCTCACAACGCCAGGTTAAAGTCCAACAGGTTTATTTGGTAGCAAACTCCACTAGCTTTCGGAGCACTGCTTCTTCGTCGCTGCTCCTTCGTACTCCTCACTCACCTGATGAAGGAGCAGCACTCTGAAAGCTTAGAGGTGTTTGCTACCAAATAACCCTATTGGACTTTAACCTGGCACTGTGAGACTTCTTACTAGGCCCAGTACCAGACTATCGGCCGAAGTATAACTCCATTGTTGCTATCCTGTGATGGCATGGCATTAATGTTAGATTGATCAAAGTTAAATCAGTTTGCTATCTGAACTATCCTAGGATTGGTTGATTCTTACTTATAAGAATGTAAAGAGCAGCGCTAGAAGGACCAATTATTTTACGGTGAATTGTTTCATTAAAGTCATTCTTTGCAGAAGCCCAGAGAAAGCCTTTAAGTGATGCAACAACCACTTTGTTTGGCAAATTAACCCAAATTCCAAGGTCACTGATGATAAATGCCAATCAGTTGTCTGAGGGCAGTTGGCCTGAGAAAAGGTCACCTTGTAATGAAGAATAAAACAGGCCCAATGCCATAGGAGACGGCATCTAACCAACCATACCATGTTTGTCAGAGATCTGATCTGTGAGGTTTGTAGTTTTGTGCTTTATGAAATGCGTGAAATGGAATTGTTAAAAGTTTCTAAAGACAAGTGTACACTCAAATTCACCAAGTAGAGAGCTGCCACTCACATCCATGCAAAGAGGAAGAGAGAACAACTCAGTAGTATGAGGGCGACATGGTGACATAGTGGTTAGCACTGCTGTCTCACAGTGCCAGGGACCCGAGTTCAATTCCAGCCTCGGGTCACTGTCTGTGCAGAGTTTACACATTCTCCCTGTGCCTGTGTGGGTTTCCTCTGGGTGCTGTGGTTTCCTCCCACAATCCAAAGATGTGCAGGTTTGATTAATTGGCCATGATAAATTAACTCTAGTGTCAGAGGGACTAGAGGAGTAAATTTGAGGGGTTACAGGATAGGGCCTGGGTGAGATTGTGGTTAGTGCAGACTCAATGGGCTGAATGGCCTTCTCCTGCATTGTAGGGATTCTCTGATTCTATGCTGGCAGCAGTGAGAAACATGATGTGGAGATGCCGGTGTTGGACTGGGGTAAAAACATAGTAAGAAGTCCCATAACACCAGGATAAAGTCCAACAGGTTTTTTGGTAGCACAAGCCACTAGCTTTCGGAGCACTGCCCCTTCATCAGGTGAGTGGGAGTTCTGTCCACAAACCGGGCATATAAAGAAACAAACTCAATTTACAAAATTATTATTATTTGTAAGATAATTATTATTTTATAAACTGAGATTCTGTCTTTATATGCCCTGTTTGCAAACAGAACTCTCACTCACCTGATAAAGGGGCAATGCTCCAAAAGCTAGTGACTTGTGCTACCAAATAAACCTGTTGGACTTTAACCTGGTGTTGTCAGACTTCTTACAGCAATGAGAAAGGCAGCTATGAAGAAAGATGAACCTGTACAATTGCTACCATTAGAGCTATTTCAAAGTTAAAAAAGCTTACCAATCTTTTTAAAAATTTGTTCTTCACATGTGGGCATTGCCAGCAAGGCCACTGCTATTTCCCCATTCCTAATAGCCCTTCAGTTTATCCCAGCAACAATTCCAAACCCTGCAATAAGTGAAGTTACAACAGTCCCTTTGAAAGGGAGAGCTGGTGATGATTTAACCTGAGGATCAACACACCTCAGGCAAGGGGTAAGGTTGAGAAGGCAGAGCCTTCATGAATAATCTCAGCATTGAACCTCTGCTGTTGGCATCACTCTGTATCACTAACCAGCTGTCCACCTTACCAAATTTCAACTAACCTCCACTGCCAGAAGGATAAGAGAAACTCCAAGTTCCCTCAAAATCAAATGGCACCTTGATTTTGTTATATACTTCAGTTTCTTCAAGACCAAAATCACTAGGGCAGTGACAACATTCTGATACAGGCTCCATCATACAGTCCGTGGTCAGCATATCATGAAGGGCATGATCACTGTAAGGATGTCAACTGTCCATGGAGAAGACACGCTCGGCAAAATGTTTGGCTTTGTTCGGGCGAGACCAGAAGCTCCCACCAATATGCGAGCAGACCCACATGCATGTTGATTCCATGGCAGGCAAGGTGGTACAGTTCCGGCTGCTATCTCTGTCTCAGGAGGATTTGCGATGGATGTAAAAATCCAATATTTTCAATGGCAAACTCACCCTCAGAACAAATTAATTTAAAAAATCCTTATCTGGTGTTCGTACCAGAGATGATTTGTTAATACTTTAGGTTTAATAAAAATCACCATACTTTTTCTTGCAAAGCAAACCAAAAATAAGTAGTATTAATAACTTTAAGACATTCAATTACTGTTCTGAAGAGATGTCAAAGCTACTCCTTTCAAAGGCACCAATTGACCATAAATCAACCACCATCTCTTGGAATCTGTTTCACATTTCTACTGCCCTATCTGTAAAAAAAATACATAGGTTCTAATTACTTGCCTTGCTTGAGGCTTATTGATTTGATTGTTGCATTGTTTTGCCCAATGCTCAGTGCCCATGTCAAACTCGTTCAATTCAGCATTATCTACATTCCTTCTTCTTATTCTGCAGTTGAGCCTAGCTTCATAGCTTAGTTCTTGTTATTCAGGGAGAGACATGTGGGATGATTTCCCTGTTTCCCGCCTCTCAACTGACTATATCAAGATGTATTTCTGAAAAGGGGTATTTTAATCCCTTGAGTGCTGTGACTTTCAAGACAGATTTTCTTGTAAGTTTGAACAAAAGGCAATGATAAACTTTTATTTGCACATGTGGAATGTAATTGCAGCAAACACCCACTCCTCATTCATAAAAGATAGGCACACAGGCAAGAAAGGATGATTACAAAAAGATAGCATGTGCTGATATCTTTGAAAAGATTTTGAAAATCGCCATTGTGTTGATTCTTCAAGATGATAGTTGGAAACATTGCACGCTCGAGAATTCTCCCTTTGTTCTCTGAAAACAATGGAGATTGATAGTATTTCGTAATGAACTCTCAGTAGCATATTGCTCACAATGGTAGGCTCCTAACTTTGCTCCAATTGAAGGTGTAGATGAAATTTTGTGGTGAGGATATGTCTTGCAGTTAAAAGGAATTAGCTGCACATAACTTATTTTCTGGGCAGGGTCCTTCCTTTTACTGGGTGTGAAGACTTCCCTCTGATCTTTATATCCCAATTGATTCACTGGCCATCCTTGTGAATTAATGAACTATTTCCTATCATGGGCAGCAGGAACCATTGCTGGTTGGGTATAAAATTTGGTATGACAGCAAAGGTTAGTATGCCACCAGAGTAAGTTGAAATTTTCTCCTCAAGACTTTCATGACAGTCTAATAGTAAGTCAACTTTCCCACTGATTCATGTTGGGAAACGTATTTACATGCATTTCCATGTCACAAATATTCATTAAACCCTACTTCGCCAGAATCACGTCTTGCCTCCAAATCTAATTGCCACGCGAGCGGATAATTAAATGGGCCTGATTCATGACCATACATGTATGGCTTGTACCTGGTAACCTTCACTTCACCTATGACTTTAAGGTTTGGACTTGCAGCATTAATTTACTTTAACTGTGTTGCTACCGTGTCTTTTTAAAAATATATTTAAAGGAGCTCTTACTTTTAACTTTGTTTTGGTTTTAAATCTCTTTGATTTGATATATTATTGACACATGTATTGGTATTCAATGAATTGTATCGTTCTTGCACGCTATACAAAGATTACCATTCATAGAGTACACAGGGAAGAAGGAAAGGAGAATACAGTGTTACAGTCATAGCTAGGGTGTAGAGAAAGATCAACTTAATATAAGGTTGGTCCATTCAAAGGCCTGATGGCAGCTTGGAAGAAGCTGTTCTTGAGTCAGTTAGTGCATGTTCTTGGACATTTTTAATCTTCTTTCCCTCCCTTTCCTTGCATGGGATCTTAACGAGTATCAAAACCAATGATTTTTCTGAGGCCCAAACTGACAAGTTGAATCAGGATGACTAAATTGCATCCAGAGCTTGTCAATTTTATTCAATAAGACGCTGATTGCCAATGGGTCTTGTGTCGATGTTTCTGGACATCTGTTCTAATTGATGCTGCAAGGCATTTTTAGCCTACATTTTTAATAAGAAGCACAGATTTACCTTCATTTTTGTTAGTGTTGATTGAGTGATGCATGTTGGCGAGTGCACTATGGGATCTCCTTGGCCTCACATCAGTGTTTTCCTCAGCGGTGGGAAGTCGCACGCTGTTCACTGGTGGCAGGATCTCCTAGTCCTCTCATTGTCAATGGGAATTCCCATTGAAGTTACCCCATGCTGCTGGGAAACATGAGGCAGGGGGTGTGCTCCTGGCGGAAACAGAGAATCCCACAAGCGAGAACAGCCAGAGAAGTCCAGCCCTTATTGTTCATCACAAAGCACAATAACACCTTTTACCTTCAATGGGATATACTGCAGCTCAATTGAAGAGATCATCAAAAGGACAATGCCTTCAACAATGCAGCACTTCCTTAACATTGCTTTATTACTTACTGTTTGACACGCTGGAGTGGGACATGAACCTACAATTTTCATGTCTGGATGCAAACTTGTTACCAAAGGAGCCAAGCTGAAAATTAAGCATTATCTTTAAATCCCACAATGAAAGTACTGATTAATGGAAGACACGGCCTTTTATTTCTTTCTTTGATGAACTGTGGTGTCAAAAACTGTTTTCCTGTTTAGTTTGCCTCGGTAAGGAAAAAAACTGTGGTTTCTGTCGTATGAACTCTAACTGAGAAAGGTTTACATCCCAATTTAGATGGGTTTATAATTTGAAAATGTCAAGCATTAGGATCTACTCCTTCTTTACTTATGCACCACATGGCAAATCGTTTTCACTTGGCTTAATAGATTTTCTGAATGGATGAGTTTCAAAATGCAATTATGGTATTAATGATCTCTTACTGTCTCTTCTTCTTGACAACCAGGATGTCAATAATTAACACCATGGTCAAATTTATATGTATGTATTCTGCAAGGGCCTCACTATTGAGGGATGGGGTATAATCATGGCAGGGAAACCCCGCAAGCAAATAAAAAAATAGGTTTCTCATCTGGGGCCTCTTGTGAGCCTGATCACAGTTAGACTGGCAGTAAATTCACAGCCATTATGTTAATGAGCTCTAACATGTATAAGCTGAAATGAACTGCAGTAGATTGAGCAGGTATACACTTGCTGCCTGCAGTAATGATTGTGGAAGTTGGGGGATTTATCTGTCTACCAATTTCCCTTAGGAGTTAAAATCACTACTTCTCCCTCTTTCTCTCTCTCAGGCACACACATCCTTTTAAGAAAAAAAATCACTATACAATTTTACCTTACTAATGCTTTTGAATTTTATCATCTCATTTTTCAAGATTATTTTTAAAAGTGCTACTGAGCAGAAAGTGAAAAAAGTTCAGAAAAATATTTAATCAGTACAGATGAATGAATGCCACTGGCATATCCTGTGAAATTAGGTTTACTGCACATGCATGGACTACACAATCTACGCTGAAAAGAGTTACTACTTGGAGCCATGATTATCGGACTAGAAATTAAATAATGCTGTGCCCGTTTTATTGGCAAAAGATCTCTGTAAATATATCCAATATAGTGGGTGGTGTGTGCATGTGCATTCAAAGCTGGAACTATATTGGCACAGCAGTATTTGCTTTTGAAACAGACATTAGGCCTTTCCACATGCAATTATGATGGCTAACACCTGTTTGAGGTTGCTTTTGTAAAATTGGGCAGCAGTTAATGGCAACAGATTGGCTCCATTCTGGAAAGTGCTAAGGTAGACTAGTCAGAGGCCCATAAAGGGACCATTGCAGGCCACTTCCAAAAATATTGTCTTTTTTAACTTTGGTGCCTCTGATGCCCTATGTCACATAAACGATTTCCAGTTCCCTGTACCAAATCGCCTCCTCTTTGTCACCCTTCTATACCTTCATCCCCCACCAGGTTAGCCTGAGAGCCCTCCATTTCTTCTTCGAATAGAAGCCTGAACAATCCCCATCCACCACCAATCTCCTCTGTCTGACTAAACTTGTTCTCTCGCTCAGCAATTTCTCCCTTGTTTCACTTTCTCCGAATAAAAGGTGTGGCTATGGGTCCTAGTTATATCTGTCTTATCATGGATTATGTGGAATATTCCTTGTTCCAATCCTGCTCCAGCACGTTCTTACAAATGTTTTACCAGTACATCAATGACTATTATGATGCCACTTCATGCTCTCGTCTGGATCTG
Organism: Carcharhinus amblyrhynchos; assembly: GCF_965287045.1. Lineage (NCBI taxonomy): Eukaryota > Metazoa > Chordata > Chondrichthyes > Carcharhiniformes > Carcharhinidae > Carcharhinus > Carcharhinus amblyrhynchos. Next base: position 91,615,172 of record NC_137324.1, on the reverse strand, counting down.
GAAAAAATGATCAATTTTGATTCCAATTTCCACCCCTCTATCACCTTCACATGGTCCATCTCTGACACTTTCTTTCCCTGAACTCTCTGGATGGAATTTTCCAACTCTGCCTGCCACAGGAATTGTAGTGGGTGGGACATGGACCATGCAAATGTTCATTAACCTCAAGTGGAATTTTCACGTCATGGGGTGAGCATGGCCGGAAAACCCAGCCCTCTGTCTCCATTTCTGACAGTAAATTTTCCACTGGTATCCATTACAAGCCCACTGACTCCTACAACTATGGCTCTTCACATTCCACATGCTGTAAGGACTCCATCCCATTCTCTCAGTTCGATCAGCTCCGTTGCATTTGATCTAATTGCACTGCTGATATGTTTTCCTCTTCCTTAATCATGGTTTCCTACACCATGTGGTTAAGAATCATGTCCAACCCATTTCCCAGGCCACTGCTTTCATCCATTCCACTCCCTCCAAGAATCAGGATATGGTCAACCTTGTCTTCACTTTTCACCCCACCAACCTCTGCATTCAAAAGATTGTCCTCTTCCATTTCCACCAACTTCAGCATGATGCCAATTTAAGAGTCCTATGGACCCGGACCCCAAGGTCCTTCTGCTCCTCAACACTGCTAAGAGTCTTACCCTTGATATTGTACTCCTTCATCCCATTGGACCTGCCAAAATGGACCACTACACATTTATCTGTGTTGAAGTCCATCTGGGCTTGGAGTACTGTGAGCAGTTCTGATCACCTCACTACAAGAAGGATGTGAAAGCTATTGAGAGGGTGCAGAGGAGTTTTATAAGGGTGTTGCCTGGATTGGGTGGCATGTCTTATGAGGATAGGTTGAGGGAGCTAGGTCTTTTCTCCCTGGACAGACGAAGGTTGAGAGGCAACCTGATAGAGATTTATAAGATGTTGAGAGGTGTAGATAGGGTGGATACTCAGAGGCTATTTCCCAGGGCTGAAATGGTCGCTATGAGAAGACACAGATTTAAGGTGCTGGGGAGCAGGTACAGAGGAGATGTCAGGGGTAAGTTTTTCACTCAGAGGGTGGTGTGTGAGTGGAATCAGCTGCCGTCAGTGGTGGTAGAGGCAAACTCGTTGGGGTCTTTTAAGAGACTTCTGGATGAGTAAGTGGGGGTTTAACGGGATTGAGAGTTATAGATAGGCCTGGTAGGTATGGATATGATTGGCGCAACTTGTGGGCCGAAGGGACTGTTTGTGCTGTAGCGTTCTATGTTCTATGTTCTATGCCACTACCCAACACATCTTCCCCTCACACCCCATGTCAGCATTCTACAGGGACACCCTGCTCCACTCCTCCATTACGCCTAACACCCATGGCATATTGCCATGCAATCGTATAAGGTACAACACTTGCCCCTTTACCTTCTCCCTGTTCACTCTCTAATTTCCTAAACTCTCATTTCAGATGAAGCAGTATTTCACATGCACCTCCTTCAGTTGATCTATTGCACCCACCGCTCCCTACTTTACATGGGAGACACCAAACACAGACTGGATGACCATTTCGCAGAACACCTTCAGTCCATCTACAAGCAGGACCAAGACTTTCCTGTTGCTTGGCCTTTCAACACACCATCCTGCTCTCATGTCCACATGTCTGTTGCAGTGTTCCCGTGAAGCCCAACATAAACTGGAGAAGCAGCACCTCAACTTCAGATTAGGCATTTTACAACCTTCAGGACTGAACATAGAAGTTCAACAACTTCAGAGCATGAACTCTCTCCTCTAATTTCACCCCATTTCCATTTATTTTATTTCATTTCATTTTATCTTATTTATATTTTGTTTTCATTTCTTCCATTGTTTCATTTTTTTCACCTTTTTTTAAAACTCATTGTCCATCATTTTCTGCCCACCACTGTCTCCCCACTCCCACTCCACTAGTGACATCTGTTACCTGTTTCAGGTTGTTCTTTGACACTCTGCTTACCTTGTTCTGCCATCCATACATTCTGATCACTTAATGGCCATGATCAGTATCCTTCTTAACTGTGATCTCCATGATTGGCATTCCCTTTGTCTTTTTTGTCTATAACATCTTTGTCAGTTCCACGCCCCCACCCCCACCCCTTCAACATAATAATATAAATCTCATCCTATATTTTACTGTCTTTAGCTCTGACAAAAGGTTATCAAGAGTCTTGGCTCTATTGTCTCTCTGCAGATGCTGTCAGACCTATTGAGATTTTCCAGCACTTTCTGTTTTTAGTTCAGATTCCAGCATCCACGGTTATTTGCTTTTGGTCTTTTTTAACTGTTCACCTGAATATGGAGTCAGAAGATGCACCTAACCTACTCATCTTTGGACACAAGGAGGCAATTTTGCATGGCCAATCCACCTAATCTGCACATCTTTGGAATGTGGGAGGAAACCAGAGCACCTCCACACAAGGAGAACATGCAAACCTGCACAGTCACCAAGGCTGGAATTGAACCCGGGTCCCTGGCTCTGTGAGGCAGCAGTGCTAACTGCTATGTCACTGTGCTGTCATTGTCTCAGATATCTCAGAGCATTGTACGACTAGAGGAGGTTATGGTGATTGGGATGAGGCAATAGAGGGATTTGAAAACAAAGATGAAAACATTAAAACTCATTAATCTGTGGAGGAAATAGTGGCATGATGATAATATCGCAGAACTTGTAATCCAGAGCCCAGGCTATTGCTCAATAAACATAGGTTCAAATCCCAACGTGGCATCTAGTGGAATATAAAATCAATTAATAACACTTAGGATTGAATGTTAATCTCAGTAATGGTGACCTAAAACTATCATTAGTTGACCCCCATCTGGCACACTGATGTTGTTTAGGGAAAGAAATCTGCCAGCCTTATCCAGTCTGGCCTACATGTGATGTCAGATCCACTGTAATGTTGTTGGCTCTTAATTGCTCTCTGGAATAGACTAAGTCACTCAAGGGCAGTTAGGAATGGGCAACAAATGTTGATCTTGTTTGTGATGCCTAAATCTCATTGAAGTACATAAAGAATCAACCAGAGCCAGTGTAACAAGTACAAGGATGACAGGTGAATGTGACTTGTGAGGTAGGGTATTGACAGCATGGTTTTGGGTGATTTTAAGTTTATGAAGGATGGAAGATGGGAGGCCCAACTTAATCAATGCATGCTTGAGGGTTTTTACTGAGATGGAGTGGAGATGAACAATGTGATGGAGGTAGAAGGTCTTGACGATGGAGTTAACATGTGATTTAAAGTTCATCCTGAGATTAAATTAAATACCAAGTTAATGAATTGTCTGATTCAGCTTCAGATACATATCATGGAAAGGAATTGATGGTGTGGCTGGTGAACACTTTGCGGCCAGGACTGAAAATAATTGCTTTGGTTTGCCCAACATTTAGTTGGAGGGAACTTCTATTCAACCAAGACAGGCAATAGGAAAAATAAGAGAGAGTGGAGGAATCAGAGGAGGTGGTGTTGAGATAGAGCTGGGTGTGGTCAGCTCATATGTGGAACCTCCACATTAAAACTACTGCTAGCCATTGGTCAATTCCTCTCTTGGTTAGCTCATCTATCACAATCAGTTTCCATCATACAATTATTCTTCACTTTGAGATTCCTGGAGATGCTCAGCAGGCATTTTTAGCTAGCCTGCTTGGGCGGCATGATGGCACAGTTGTTAGCACTGCTGCCTCATAGTGCCAGGGACTTAAGTTTGATTCCTGGCTTGGGTCACTGTCTGTGTGGAGTTTGCACATTCTCCTCATGTCTGCGTGTGTTTCCTCCGGATGAACCAGTTTCCTCCCACAGTCCAAAAATGTGCAGGTTAAGTTAATTGGCCATGCTAAATTGCCAGTTAGTGTCAATGTGACTTGTTAGGGTAAATGCAAGGGGGTACTGGGATACAGGCTGGGGGAGACTGTGGATCCCACCCAGCCCCTATAAGGGGACCCGATGGGCTGAATGGCTTCTGACTGCACTGTAGGGATTCTATGAAACAGGTTAAAGAAGGTCTAGGGTTTTGTGTTGGGTGAGCCTTGGGCCTATCCATATTCATCATCTGTTTGCTACATGCACTGCACAGCCTGGAAGTGGGATCCAAAGGCACTTCTGGCTGCAGTTGGTTATAGAACATGATTTCATGCTGGCTGGCTAACTAATGGGCAGCCAGCGTCAAATGCATGCTGAGAAAGGTTCAGCACTGCCAGGGAGGGCAGAAAGAGTGCAGGCGCTGAGAAAACGAAATTTGCAGCCTGGTGTTTCTAATGTGGTTCCTCAAGGGGACAGCTGCTGAGGAGCTGTCTCAGAGCGCTGTAAATCTGTAAGGAATAAATTGTAATGAAAAAAACTATGCAAAGAGTGTCTGGGCACCAGAGTCAAACACAGGCCTCAGCCACAGACACCTTTTTAAATTTTATTTCAGCCCTGATAGTTCATCCTGCCTTTGGTCAAGGTTGTAGCTAAAACATCAAGGCCACTTGATCAATCATCCCATCTGCGAACCATATAAGTAGATAAACTGGGGTAATTTGCCCCTTAGAGGCTAAATTGCCTGCTAGATTGTTGCCATGTGCCTGTCAACCAAAATATTGCGCAGAGATAGGAGCTGCGTTAAATGAATATTTTTTGTCAGTATTCATGCAGGAAAGAGACAATATTGTCAAGGAGAATATTGAGATACAGGCTATTAGACAAGACAGGGTTGAGGTTCATAAGGAGGAGGTGTTAGCAATTTTCACTTCTGAGAAGTGAAAATTGGTAAGTCTGCTGGGCCAGATGGGATTTATCCTTGGATTCTCTGGGAAGCTAGGGAAGAGATTGCAGAGCCTTTGGCTTTGATCTTTATGTTGTCATTGTCTACAGGAATAGTGCCAGAAGACTGGAGGATAGCAAATGTTGTCCCCTTGTTCAAGAAGGAGAGTAAAGACAGCCCTGGTAATTATAGACCAGTGAGCCTTACTTCTGTTGTGGGCAAAGTTTTGAAAAGGCTTATAAGAGATAGGATTTACAATAATTTAGAAAGGAATAATTTGATTAGGGATATTCAACATGTTTTTGTGAAGGGAAGGTCGTGCTTCACAAACTTTATTGAGTTCTTTGAAGAGGTGACCAAAGAGTTAGATGAGGGTAAAGCAGTTGATGTGGTTTATATGGATTTCAGTAAAGCGTTTGATAAGGTTCACCACGGTAAGCTATTGTAGAAAATGCGGAGGCATGGGATTGAGGATGATTTAGCGGTTTGGATCAGAAATTGGCTAGCTGTAAGAAGACAGAGAGTGATAGTTGTTGGGAAATGTTCATCCTGGAGTTCAGTTCTAGTGGTGTACCGCAAGGATCTGTTTTGGGGCCACTGCTGTTTATAAGAACATAAGAACATAAGAAATAGGAGCAGGAGTAGGCCATCTAGCCCTTCGCGCCTGCCCCGCCATTCAATAAGATCATGGCTGATCTGTCGCGGCTCAGTTCCACTTTCCCGCCCTCTCCTCATAACCCTTAATCCCCTCTCTTATCAAAAACCCATCAATCCGCGTCTTAAAAATATTTAGCGAGGTAGCCTCCACCACTTCAACGGGCAGAGAATTCCAGAGATTCACCACCCTTTGAGTGAAGAAGTTCCTCCTCAGCTCCATTCTAAACTGCCCCCCCTTTATCTTGAGGCTGTGCCCCCTAGTCCTACTGTCCTTTCTGAGCGGGAACAGTCTCTCCACCTCTATCCTATCCATCCCATTCATCATCTTATATGTCTCAATGAGATCTCCCCTCATCCTTCTAAACTCTAACGAGTACAAGCCTAGTTTATTCAGCCTCTCCTCATAGCTCAACCCCCTCAACTCCGGTATCAGCCGAGTAAACCTCCTCTGCACTCCCTCCAAGGCCAAAATATCCTTGCGTAAGTGCAGCGATCAAAACTGCGCACAGTACTCCAGCTGCGGCCTCACCAATGCCCTATACAGCTGCAGCAAGACCTCCCTACTTTTATATTCAATCCCCCTCGCTATGAAGGCCAGCATCCCATTCGCCTTCCTGACCACCTGCTGCACCTGCAGGCTGGGTTTTTGCGACTCATGCACAAGGACCCCGAGGTCCCTCTGCACCGTCGCCTGCTGCAGTTTTTCGCCACATAAGTAATAGTCCTTCCTACCATTATTCCTACCAAAGTGGACCACCTCGCACTTGCCAACATTAAATTCCATTTGCCATTTCCTGGCCCATTCGCCCAGCCTATCTAGATCCTTCTGCAGACTCTCCACACCCTCCGCACAATTTGCCGTTCCACCAATCTTGGTGTCATCAGCAAATTTCGACACCATACACTCGGTTCCCTCCTCCAGATCATCTATATAAATGGTAAATAGCTGAGGCCCCAGCACCGACCCCTGGGGCACTCCACTAGTCACCAACCGCCAATCCGAATAGCACCCATTAACCTCCACTCTCTGCCTCCTATTTGACAACCAATCCTCTATCCACGCTAACACCCTCCCCCCAACTCCATGACCCCTTACCTTCTGCAATAACCTCTTGTGAGGTACCTTGTCAAACGCCTTCTGAAAATCAAGAAAGACCACTTCCACCGGCTCTCCTCTATCCACCACCCTTGACACATCCTCATAGAAGTCCAATAAATTTGTCAGACATGACTTCCCCTTAACGAAACCGTGCTGCGTCTGCTCTATCAAGCAATTCCCCTCAAGATGCCTCGCTATTTCCTCCTTGATGACGGATTCTAACATTTTACCTACAACAGACGTTAAACTAACAGGCCTATAATTCCCTGCCTTTTGCCTGGCACCCTTCTTAAACCACGGTGTAACATTAGCCGTTTTCCAATCTTCCGGCACTTCCCCGGAATCCAGCGACGTTTGGAAAATAACCACCAAGGCATCCACTATCACCTCCACCATTTCTTTCAGAACCCTCGGATGCATTCCATCCGGTCCTGGGGACTTGTCCACAATCAGTCCCTCCAGTCTGTCGAGCACCTTTATCATTTTTATAAATGATAAACAGCTGGATGAAGGCATAGAAAGATGGGTTAGTAAATTTGCGGATGACACTAAAGTCGGTGGAGTTGTGGACCGTGCAGAAGGATCTTGCAGGTTACTGAGGGACATAGATAAGCTGCAGAGCTGGGCTGAGAAGTGGCAAATGGAGTTTAATGTGGAAAAGTGTGAGGTGATTCACTTTGAAAGGAATAACAGGAATACAGAGTATTGTGCTAATGGTAACATACTTGGCAGTATGGATGAGCAGAGGGATCTCGGTGTCCATGTGCATAGATCCCTGAAAGGTGGCACCCAGGTTGATAGGGCTGTTAAGAAGGCATTCAGTGTGTTAGGTTTTAATGGTAGAGGGATTGAGTTTCGGAGCCATTAGGTCATGTTGCAGCTGTACAAAACCCTGGTGCGGCCGCACTTGGAGAATTGCACACAGTTCTGATCGACTCATTAAAGGAAGGATGTGGAAATATTGGAAAGGGTGCAGAGAAGATTTACCAGGACATTGCCTGGTATGGTGAGAAGGTATTTTGAGGAAAGGCTGAGGGACTTGAGGCTGTTTTCGTTAGAGAGAAGAAGGTGAAGGGGTGACTTAACAGAGGCATACAAGATGATCAGAGGATTAGATAGGGTGGACGGTGAGAGCCTTTTTCCTTAGATGGTGATGGCTAGCATGAGGGGACATGGCTTTAAATTGAGGGGTGATTGATTAGGACAGATGTCAGTGGTAGGTTCTTTACTCAGAGAGTAGTGAGAGTGAGGCATACCCTGCCTGCAACAGTAGTGGACTCGCCAACATTAAGGGCATTTAACTGGTCATTGGACAAACATATGGGTAATATTGGAATAGTGTAGGTTAGATGGGCTTTAGATTGGTTTTCACAGGTTGGCACAAATCAAGGGCCGAAGGGCACTGCAACGTTCTACGTTCTATGAACCCACACCTGACATCTTCATACGTGGCTTCACATGCTTCCAGGTTTGGCACAAGCCCATCTGAATATGTAGCACAGGTATAGTCCATCATTAGCAAAAGAGGCATAAACCAGTTTTTAAGCCATTAAGTCAAGAAACAAGTTTTGGTAGAGATTGAAGCCTTTAAGTAAAAATATTAATGAAGGCATTGAACAAAGAAAATTAATCTAAGAATTGTGAAATCTGTATCTTCTTTTAACTTTTGTTATTCTAAAGTTCATATTTTGGACAATAAAAATTTCAGTTATTTGACAAAATATAGGATTCGAAAATCACGAACCATTTTCAGTGATGAGGAACTGAATTGACTATTTGCACAATAAAATTAGTTTATTTCTGTAATTATAGGATAAATATGAACTTATAACAAGGAAACGTGTTGACCACAATGTGTGACAAACCATAATGGGTCATGTTGTGCAGCAAGGAAGTATAGATAATTTATCAAAATATGTAATGACTGGTAAATGTTAGAACGTAATGGGTGACAACTTTTTTGGATGTAATGTGACCAATGGGAACATGATGTAAGGGTCAGCTGACCCAGTAAACCACGGATCCAATTGCAGACTGATGTAATAGTCAGCTGACCAGCTGATTTACTATCAACAAGGAATTATGTAGAATGGTGGGGAGCTTGGAGTGGTGCAGGATGAGGCCTCAAGTTTGTAGTAATGAGGTTTTTTATTAAACCCTTTCTTTGATTTATAAGTTGGGGTAAGTTTTGTTGTATTTTTATTAGCTGCATTTTGAAAAGTTCCTTCTGAAGAAACAGTAGATAGGTAGTCAAAGTATTTGAAATCTAACATTTAACCACTAGCAAGATAGTGCTGTTTATCCCCCGGGGTAAAAAAAACTCTGGCATGAGATTTGAAAAAATACATTTTGCTGGCTGCGTTAGGGAAAGTTTTATATAACATGTCATCTGAAAGATACTGAAAATGTAGTTTGGCATAATTGCTTTGTTCAGTACAAAATCATCCCAATGATATCAGAAAGCTAAAAATAATTAATGCAAACTTGCAAACAGATATGTGGATGGATCTGATAGATTCAGTGGTTTAAAAGTAATATCTGCAATACAGTTCAATTAAAAAGTACCAAATCACTGCACACTGCAATTAGCATGTAAACTGGGCAACAATGATATACATTTTGTCTTGTGTTATTATGGTAATACATATGCTAATAGTCTGTTAGTACATAATTGGCCTGCTTCAATGAACTCTGAAGCTCTGCAAATGGTTATTTCCGTAAGAAGCCAAATATTAAGTTGTTTTTTAATAAGAAATTATTTCTTTTATGCCAGGAATCAACAGCAGGTTTTGTCACTTGCTTTTATTTTGCAGAAATGGAAAGCTATCAGTAAAATTCATAAAATTCTCAGCAAATTAACTAAATGCGATGGGCTTTCTTTATTGATATAATTTCCCTTATAATCCAAACAATTATCTATTATTGAGGCTTGTGTCAAAAAGCCAAAAAATTAAATTCCAGGCAATGTGTGCTAAATTATGCAATTCAGAGATTCCAAAATATATATGTGTTGATTCAGTGGCATACACCAGTAACCATCATTTGTTTTGTGTTTTGAAATTCAGGGTGAAAATGTATAAACCAAATTCAAACTCATGTATAACGTTAGCAGAGCTTGGCAGAAGAATAATCATATTAAATCATTAGATTATCTATTTCAAAGAAGCAATATGGATATTGTACTTATTTTCTCTAACAAATTGGCATTAATACCACTTCATCATGCTTAACAATAGAGATATGACAGCAGTAAATATATCAATCTAATGTTATTTGAAGGGAAAAATTGATTAATACCAGCTGTCACAACATTTTCGGTAAAATAAAGTAGTGACACTATTTATTTTGTCAAGATCCATTTCTGCTTGACCTGATAAAGCTTAGACAAGTGACAAAGTGGAATATTTTAGATTCTGTTTATGTTGTCCTTATATTGTTCACAGAATCACACAATTGTTATGGCTCATTGTGTCTGCACCAACTCTCCAAACAAGCATCATGGCTTAGTGCCATTCCCCTGCCTTTCCCCATGCCCCTGCACATTATTTCTGTTCAAGTAATCATCTTATGCCCTCTTGAATACCTCAATTGAATTTGTCTCTATCACACTTCCAGACCCAAGCCATTCGCTGTGTGAAAAGGTTATCTGTTACATCCCATTTGCTTCCTTCGCAAATCACCTTACATGCTTGTTCTTGAATCTTTTACAGGGAGAACAGTTTCTTCCTATCTACTCTGTCCAACCGCCTCATGAATTTGAATATCTCTATTATATCTCCTCTTAGCCACCTTCTTTCCAAGGATAGCAGTTCCAACCTCACCAATCTATTCTCATAACTGAAGTTTTTCATCTCTGGGACCATTTTTGTATCCGTCTTCTGTACCCTCTGCAATGTGTTCACATCTTTCTTATGGTGTGGCATCCCAAAACACAATATTCCAGCCGAGGGTTAACTAGTATCTTGTATAAGTTCAACACAACCTTGCTGTTTTACTCTCTGCCCCTATTAATAAAATCCAGAATACTATATCCTTTATTCACTGTTCTCTCCACCTGTCCTGTCATCTTCAATGATCTATGCACATACACACCCAGGTCCCTCTGCTTCGGTTGTTAACGCTTCTAATAATATGGTACTTGATAAAATGGGAAGACAGCTAGGTTGATATGGCAGAATTCTGCCATTTAGAGGCTAACTGCAGTAGTAGGCAGCACCAGAAACATCTTTCTTGCTGGCCAGAATGGTGAGATCCCATGCCAGATTCTGTGTATGGAACCTCATTAGTTATGTACAGACAAGTTCCTCCCTGAGACATCTGGCAAACTGACAGCTGATCCCATCACCCACATTCAGCTGACAGGTCAAATGCCACATTTGAACACCAGTCCAGCACACTCCTGTCACTTTCTCCAATCACCTGTCTTCACCAGACCATGTCATTTAGCAACAAACCAGTGGAAAAAAATCTAGTAACCTCCATCCAAGTCCATCACCTGTGAAGTGTTCATACCCCTGCCCACCTCATCAGGAGTCATTGTGCATGTCCTTCAAGTTAATAAGTGGTATCTCTTGACCCTTTTGTTTTTGAGGTTTTTATGCAGCCATGCCAGTGTCCAGCTTCCCTCCCAACGGTCTTTCCTCTTCCTTCCATCGTTCATCTTCTTCATCCTCCTTGCAACAGTGGGACCTCCTTGTCCCTTTGCCTGCCATCGTGACACCTCACTCTTGACCCATCCTTGCACAGCATTCCTTCCACACTCCACCATTGTCCTCATCAGAATATACCCTTTCTCTGTAAACTTAATTCAAACCTTTGTTGTCGTGGCTACGTGATTCCCACAGCACAGTGCTATCCAGATTGACAGTGATGTATGACACTAAGGGTGAAAGAAGCCCTTGTCTTCCCCAATACCAGATGCTGTACTGATCCGAGATGGTGACACAGGAGGGTTCATGTGTACAGCAGCACAATGTGATCCATGGAGACCAGCTTAGCCTAGAGAGCAGGAACTAGCCTGCTTTGGCAGAGTGGTGTACAGTACATCAGGAGCAGGGCAGCACCATGGCAGAATGGTTGTTGCACTGACCACACAGTCTTTTGCAAAATTGAGCTTTGGGCCAAAGTGATTTCACGCTGGTGTGATGCAAGATGCAAGGCCTGACTGGATGCACCTGGTTTAATGAGTTTTCATGAGATGCACATTAATACAAATGAGTGCATTCACACCACCAGCCAATAACATGACTGCCCTGCCATTACTGGGGGAATTGCAAGGCAATTTTACGACAGTGGATTTTACACTGTTTAGCTCCTGGGAGATTCTTCACTCCCATATGCCACCAAATCTGTCATAGGCAGGACTGGAAAATTCTGTCCATTACGTTTGAAGGTGATCTTCTGTAGAACAGTCAGTAGCCTCCAATAACTTCAAAATATCATCTTGCATTCTGATACAGCTAAGGGGCCAAGGAGGAAAATTCAAACCTGTGAAAATCCCAGGTTGCGATTAGTTCTTTCTGACATCATCCTCTTGGACATAAGTGCCATATTTGGGATAGATGAAAGTGTATCCGGGTCTCCGGTTATCTGGTCCCACTGTTGCAAGTTTATCAAGATTATAACAGAAGTACTTTATTATTTGACTTCCACCCTGTATTGGCTTAACAGTAATTGGAATTTATGGAGATAATTTTAACTTTGAGCAATAGTTGAAAATGGTGAACAACAATTCAGCTGTTTATTATACATCTCCCTGACATTTATTTCCATTAGAAATAGTGAATGGGACTGGAGAGAAAAGCTCCATCTTAGACTCAAGGTGGTGGAGTTAAATTGGGGAAGGATTAATCCTAATGGAGCACCAGACATTGATAACCTCATAGAAGTTAATAGAAAGAATATCTGCTTCATGTTGGTTCTGCCACAGTAGGGGAAATTCTCCCTTCCTGACTCGCAACTTTACTGGCGGGTCAGGGAGGGAGATGCGCGTTGCTGGCCTTGTTCTGGGATTTGCGCATGCACTGGGAATGCATGTGTATCTCCCAGATTCGGAGACTAGACCACACTGGAAACTAGTGGGAAGACAGGTAAGTCGTTTGAATTTTTTTGAATGCATTTTAAATGTATTTTAAATATAATTATCGGGAACTTGCCAGTCCTGATTGAATCTCCCATCCCTCCAGGAGTACTTCATTCTGGCAGGGTTTAGACTAGCTTCCCATGTTCAAGGAACTGGTGGCAGACCCCACCGGAATGAAAGGGGAGGGCAATTGGAGGCCCCATAGGGGTTTGGGAGGTGGGCGGTGCCTCCTTGGCATGGGTGTCCTGGCAGTGTCAGACTGTGCCCCTTGGCACTGCCTAAGGAGCAAAGTGCCCATGCCTAGGGGGCACCTTGGCACTGCCCATTGGGCAGTGCCAAGGGGACAGACATATTGTGGGTGGGGCCTAGAGGTGATCAGTGGGGATGGGGGTCCTGCTGCCACTCTGCATGGCGATCAGTCTGGGATGGAGGAAGGATAGCGATTAGGGTGGGCTGAGGGAATGGTCTGCTGAGGGCGCCTGACTTGCGGGGGGGGCCTAACCCCGGGGAGGGTCTGCTGGAGTGAGGGGATTGCCACTGCTGGGTGTAGGGGGGCTGGACATCAGGGCGCTCTGGGATGAGGGGTTCAGGGCTGGCCCAGGAATTGTTGTGGGGGTCACGATTGGGCCATTGAGGGGGGGGGGGGTGGAGCTGGAGGGCAACACTATGAGGGTCCCGGGCTAGCCAGCAATTGAGCTGGCCACCAAATGGGGAGACTGACAAATCGGGATCACTGAGCATGCCCAAAGTTCCAGAACTGTCAAGACCCTGGTGCGAATAGGACCACCACTACTTCCCCCCCGCCCTGGGTTTTTAATGACGTTCATGACTGGGATCTCTGCAGCACACAAAGCGCGGAGATTCAAGTGTGAAGTTGAACAGAGAAAACATAAGAACATAAGAACATAAGAACATAAGAAATAGGAGCAGGAGTAGGCCATCTAGCCCTTCGAGCCTGCCCCACCATTCAATAAGATCATGGCTGATCTGTTGTGGCTCAGTTCCACTTTCCCGCCCTCTCCCCATAACCCTTAATCCCCTCTCTTATCAAGAACCCATCAACCCGCTTCTTAAAAATGTTTAGCGAGGCAGCCTCCACCACTTCAACGGGCAGAGAATTCCAGATATTCACCACCCTTTGAGTGAAGAAGTTCCTCCTCAACTCCGTTCTAAACCGCCTCCCCTTTATCTTGAGGCTGTGCCCCCTAGTCCTACTGTCTTTTTTGAGCGGGAAGAGTCTCTCCACCTCTATCCTATCCATCCCATTCATCATCTTATACGTCTCAATGAGATCTCCCCTCATTCTTCTAAACTCTAACGAGTACAAGCCTAGTTTATTCAGCCTCTCCTCATAGCTCAATCCCCTCAACTCCGGTATCAGCCTAGTAAACCTCCTCTGCACTCCCTCCAGGGCCAAAATATCCTTGCACAGGTGCGGCGCCCAAAACTGCACACAGTACTCCAGCTGCGGCCTCACCAATGCCCTATACAGCTGCAGCAAGACCTCCCTACTTTTATATTCAATCCCCCTCGCTATGAAGGCCAGCATCCCATTCGCCTTCCTGACCACCTGCTGCACCTGCAAGCTGGGTTTTTGCGACTCATGCACAAGGACCCCGAGGTCCCTCTGCACTGTCGCCTGCTGCAGTTTTTCGCCACGTAAGTAATAGTCCTTCCTACCATTCTTCCTACCAAAGTGGACCACCTCACACTTGCCAACATTAAATTCCATTTGCCATTTCCTGGCCCATTCGCCCAGCCTATCTAGATCCTTCTGCAGACTCTCCACACCCTCCGCACAATTTGCCTTTCCCCCAATCTTGGTGTCATCAGCAAATTTCGACACCCTGCACTCGGTTCCCTCCTCCAGATCATCTATATAAATGGTAAATAGCTGAGGCCCCAGCACCGACCCCTGGGGCACCCCACTAGTCACCAACCGCCAATCCGAATAGCACCCATTGACCCCCACTCTCTGCCTCCTATTTGACAACCAATCCTCTATCCACGCTAACACCCTACCCCCAACTCCATGTCCTCTGACCTTCTGCAATAACCTCTTGTGAGGTACCTTGTCAAACGCCTTCTGAAAATCCAGAAAGACCACATCCACCGGCTCTCCTCTATCCACTGCCCCAGACACATCCTCATAGAACTCCAGTAAATTTGTCAGACACGACTTCCCTTTAATGAAACCGTGTTGCGTCCGCCCTATCAAGCAATTCCCTTCAAGATGCCTCGCAATTTCCTCCTTAATGACGGATTCTAACATTTTACCTACCACAGACGTTAAACTAACCGGCCTATAATTCCCCGCCTTTTGCCTGGCACCCTTCTTAAACAATGGAAAAAACAGTTGGGAGCTAGAAGTTTTTGCACCAATTCAGCACTTTTGGGAGAATCGCCCCCAGTATTTCATAGGGAAGAGCCCATCATATTATGAGGGGTCTGGAGTGACATGCAAACCACACCCCCATATTTTTTATTTTTAATTCATTCATGGGACGTGGGCATCGTTGGCTGGCCAGCATTTATTGCCTATCCCTAGTTGCCCCAGGGCAGTTGAGAGTCAACCACGTTGCTGTGGTTCTGGAGTCACATGTAGGCCAGACCAGATAAGAACAGCAGATTTCCTGCCCTAAAGGACATTAGTGAACCAGATGGGATTTTCCGACAATTGACAATGATTTCATGGTCATTGTAAATTCTTAATTCCAGATATTTTTTATTGAATTTAAATTCCACCATCTGCTGTGGCAGGATTCAAACCCGTGTCCTCAGAACATTAGTTGAGTTTCTGGGTTAATAATCTAGCGATAATAACACTAAGCCATCACTTCCCCCTGAAGTGTGGCAGTTTTTTTGTGCATATTAAAGTGAACAAGATTTTTTTTTACCAATAATTGCTTCATATTCACTGAAACTGAGACTACTTCCAGATTGTTATTTGAATTTAAATTCCACCACCCTGCATGGTGGGATTTGAAACTTTGTCCCCAGGTAATTCAGCTGGCCCTCTGGGTTACTAGTCCAGAGATATTACCACTTCAAAAATGTTTCATGGTTGTGAAGCATTGCGTGGGTATCAAAAGATATGCGAGGGGCTGCATAAAATCAAATCTTTATTTCAACTGGATGGAATTTTTTTTTTCCTTCTGGCAACAAAAGCAACATGCAGCTCGCTAGCTGCACAGCTGGCTTTTCTCATCCTGTTGCCCAGCACTTAACAATAAAGCACCATGGAGCCAAGTCCCATGCCACCATGTTGGCAGTGTAGCACCTAGAAAAACTGGCAATGTGTCGTTTCCAGAGAGATACCCATTCTATTTTTTTTAAAAGGAGCAAATCCCCACCACCCATGCACACAGAGACACCCCACTCACTATATACACTAAGAACACCCTCATAAACTGGGAATCGTCCCTTCCCCTTCAATTCCACATATCCAGGGAGCAGTGCGGGGGGTAGTACCAAGGGGCACTGCCAAAGCATGTCCCTCTTCCTTCTGGGGAAGTACTTAACTGTGCACCACAGCATTTTTCCTTCACTTGGCTCACGTTACTCAAGATTTGTTGTAAACCACAGCAACATGATGTCATGTTGGTGGGGGGAAGGGGGCAGAAATCTCAAAGTGGGGGGCACTGGGGGAAATGATACAGCAGGGAAGCTTGATAATAATATGCTAATGTAACCTTCCTAGAGTCTCAGTACATCAATGGCAGGGGCAATTGTGCCACAGAAAACACGGTCATTGAGGGTGATTCTCCCACCCTGCTACACTGATTTTTCAGTGGGCCTGATTAGTATGATTTATGATTATTATGATTGTATGGCTTTTCAGTGGTGCCTGATTAGTATGATCCACGCTGGGTGCCCAGGCCTGAGCACATTTCCCAGCACTGGGTTTCTGATGCTGTCAGCTCTGTGTCAGAAATAGGCATGGGACTGCATTATATATGCAGCTTTGAATTTAAATGTAATCAGCGGGCCCAGAGAATTTAGCCCGCTAACCTCTACCACTACCACTATCCCCACCAGGAGTGTTTCAGCAGGGTTTATAGTCGCTCCCCTCAAATGGCGGGGCAGTGCACCCTGGGCATTGGCACCTTTGCAGTGCTAGCCTCTGCAACTTGGCACTGCCTAATTGGCAAAGTGTCAATGCCCAGGGGACACCTTGGCACTGCCCACCGAGCATGGGGAGGGGGATGCGAGTCGAGGAGTTGATCAGGAGGTCAGGGCTGGGGGTGGGGGTGTGAGGCTGGCCCGGGCATGAGGTGTCAGTGATCGGGCCATGGGGGAGATGGAGGTGAAGTCTGGAGATGCTGGGGTCGCGGGTCTGGCCAGTGAGGCTAGCAGGGGGCACTGTGCATGTGTCGATCTCAGTTCTGACAGATCAGCATATGTGCTGTGGCCCACTCAGTGCTGTGCTGCCAGCCTCTCCAGCAGGAATCGGCCCCACCCACTGATTCTCAGCAAGATTTACATTGAGGCGCTCTGTAGTGCACAGATTGCGGGAGCTTCATTTTTAAACTCCCACTGAAAAATCCAATTTGATTAAATCCAGTTTTTACGAGAATTCAACCCTGAGAATTTTTTTGGGGAGAATTGCACTCTATTTTTAAATGACATGCATTTATACTATGTGACCCAATTAACCAGAACACTTTGTCAACAGTACAGTTTTAGTTTCATTAATGTATATCTAATTACTGTATGTTTAATATTTATATAACTTTACCTTTCCAGCCTCCATTTCTTTGCTACCGTATTCATGAAACTAAGAAAGCGGGCGGAATTTTCCCATCCCGGGAATCATAGTTGGTGGGTGGGTGGTGGGTGGGGGGGGCGGGGGGGTGGTGTGTGGAGTGGAGCAGACCATGGAAAGGTTCATTGACTTCAGATGGGATTTTCTGGGTTTGGGGTAAGTGCAGCTGGGAAGTCCTGCCTAGCAAATCAGGCAAGCTGCAGAGTCATCCATAGCATTCACATAAATTTATAGGTCAGCCTATGTACAAACAAACCAATAAATACAACTGTAATTATTTCCACAGCAGGGTTCCCAATAATCTGAACATACCCAAAAGATGGTTTTGATCACAATTTCAAATCCAGCCTGAAAATCTCAACAGCTCAATTTTAGAAACGAATTTTATAGCTTTCATATCAATTAATCAGAAAATCTGAAATGCAGAAGGAATCTAATTTTACTAAAATAATAGTAAAATCATAGAAATCCTACAGTGCAGAAGGAGGCCATACAGCCCATAGAGTCTGCACCAACCACACTCCCACACCGGCCCTACCCCTACATATTTACTCACTAACCTACGCACCTCACAACCTAAGGGGCAATTTTAACACAGCCAATCAAACCTAACCCACACATATTTGGATTGTGGGAGGAAACCAGAGCACCCAGATGAAACCCATGCAGACATGAGGAGAATGTGCAAGCTCCACACAGACAGTGACCCAAGGTGGGAATCGAACCCAGGTCCCCCGAGCTGTAAAGCAGCAGTGCTAACCACTGTGCTACCATGCCGCCCAGTACGGTAGTGGTAAAGTTTTACATAAGTGGGAGATTGTAAGCAATAACAAAAAATGATAAAGCACAGTTTTAGAAATGCATTGGTCCTATATGACCCATCTCAGTCCAACTCAGACAATTTTTGTTCTCTGCCTTGAGTTTGTCCATATTGTGTTTTGAATTTTCTTACCTAACCTTGGGGGAAAAAAGACAATTTGAGGATTTTTTTCTTGATGGATGAATTTCAGCCACGCCAAAAGCTCTTATCAAAACATTAACAGTAGCGACCAATAGTGACTGACGGTGATTACACTGTCACCATACCCAAGTAACCACTCTTAGTTCATCTGCAGGTCACCAAGATAACAAAGGTTTGAATTGATTGGTCAATTAGCTCAAGATGAAAGAATAGTTTTAGATTTATCATTGTGACCTGTGAGCAATGGAATTGAACAGTCAGTTACAAATTCCAGACTTCATGCTTGTATCTTGTTTTTTATGTGATAATGCTTTAGGTTCTCCACATCTGAAATCTCAGTCATAAAATAAGGAAAATAAGCTTCACATAAGAATCATAAACAATTGGACTGGATCATTCAGCCTATCGAATCTGCTCCACATTTTGTAAGATCATGGTTGATTGGATTTAGGTCTGAACTCCATTTTCTTGCTAGCCCCCTCATAAGCCCCTAACTTACTGATAGATCTAAAATCTGCCTAACTCAGCCTTGAATTTATTTATTGATCCAGCCATCACTGATCTCTGTGGATAAAAGTTTCAAAGACTACTAATTCTCTGAGTTAAGAAATCTTTCCTCATCTCTGTCTTAAATTGGAGACCCCTTATTTGTAAACTGTGCCCCCTCATTCTAGATTCCTCGCACAAGGGGAATCCTCTAAGCATCTACATTGTTAGACACCCTGAGACTCTTACATGTTTCAATGAGCACAGTAAGAAGTCTCACAACACCAGGTTAAAGTCCAACGGGTTTGTTTGGAATCACGAGCTTATGAAGTACCACTCACCTGATGAAGGAACAACAATCCAAAAGCTCGTGATTCCAAATAAACCTGTTGGACTTTAACCTGGTGTTGTGAGACTTCTTACTGTGGCCACCCCAGTCCAATGCCTGCAACTCTACACCATGTTTCAGTGAGATTACTTTTCATTCTCCAGCTCAGCAATTATTTTGCCAAAGGGCCAAATAGTGACAGTTCTTACATATGATCCTTAAAATAGATGAAATATTAAGGTACGTTAATACCTCACCAATGATTGTCTGTATTTGTTTACAGAGAAGAGGGGGGTTAATTTAAACAGCTCTGATTTCTGTCACTGCCTGTCCATAAATAGAAAGGTGTTGGTGAATTTTGATTTCTTTATAAGTGGGGGTGTATTTTTCCCACCCTTCAGTCTGGCATGAGCCCAAACCTCAATTAACAATCCCACAGCAAATTCAAGTTAAAATAAGAGGGCCACTTTATTTTATATACACACAATGTGGGAAGGGTTTTTTGCAATATTCACCCCTTTTGCAGTCATACAATAAAAGAGGAATAAGAGAAAGGGTACGACCACAATCATAAAAAATTATGGTTTTACATGAGTCCAGAGTCCAAAATTAAAGGTCAAATGATGCATTCCTTCAGAGGGTAGTAGGCTGACTGTGGCAGGGTGATCTGTCTTTCCAGAACTGACTTCTACCATGGGATAAGGCACATAGAGATGAATTAGTTTTGAAGACACAAATACAGAAGTTCCAACATTCCAGTGGATCACAGTGTAGGTGAGGAAATTGATATCCTAGGCATTGGTGCTTTCTGAAGCTACCTCTGAAATGGTAAATGGTAGAAAGGGACAGGCTGGACGCCTGGAGTCTTATTTCCCTTTTGAGGTCAAACAGTGTTGAAGATAAAATTCAATTATAATTAAAGGTGTCCTAACAGTTCAAGTCTTGGTCATGTGGCAGGGTGAGTTTGGGTTGAGCTGTTCAGCCAATGATGTTGAAATCCAATATGTTTTGGAGTAGACAACATATCTGGGGCCATTTGCACCACATTGGAGGTTAAGGGTCAAAAGAAGATGCCTTTGTCTATAGCTGGCTGCGGCATACATCTCATCTGTTAATTCATTGTGTTGATTTGGCTGGAACGTTTATGCGATGCAAGGAGTGTTATATCCCAGGGTGTTTCCGGTTTTAGCCCTTGTCACTTTCAAAATGCTCAGAAACTTCCAGGTGTCAGCATGTGATAAATTTCAACCATTCTAATAGCCCAGTTATTGTCCATTTTGATAAACAAAAAAAAATAACCAGACCAATGGATACCTATCTATTATTATATATTTTATCTAAGACCATAAGACATAAGAGCAGAATTAGGCCACCCTGCCTATCAAGTCTGCTCTGCCATTCAATCACGGCCGATAATTTTTTCATCCCCATTCTCCTGCCTTTTCCCCAAAACCCTTGATCCCCTTATTAATCAGGAACCTATCTATCTCTGTCCTAAACACACTAAATGACCTGGTCTCAACAGTCTTCTACAGCAAAGAGTTCCACAGATTCACCACTCCCTGGCTGAAGAAATTCCTCCTCATCTCTGTGTTAAAGGATCTCCCTTTAGCCTGAGGTTGGGTTCTCTGGTTCTAGCTTTTCCTATTAGTGGTAACATCCTCTCCATGCCCTCTCTATCCAAGCCTCGCAGTATCCTGTAAGTTTCAATAAGATCTCATCATTCTGAACTCCAATGAGCACAGACCCAGAGTCCTCAACTGTTCCTCATACGACAAACTCTTCATTCCAGGGATGATTCTTATGAACTCCTCTGGACCTTTACCAAGGCCAGCAGACCCTTCCTTAGATACGGGGCCCAAAACTGCTCACAATACTCCAAATGGGGTCTGACCAGAGCCTTAGACAGCCTCAGAAGTACATCCTTACTCTTGTATTCTAGTCCTCACAACATGAATGCTAACATTATAGTTGCCTCCGTAACTGCCAACTGAACCTGCACATTAACCTTAAGAGAATCTTGAACAAAGACCCATAAGTCCCTTTGTGCTTCTGATTTCCTAAGCATTCCTCAATTAGAAAATAGTCCATGCCTCCATTCCTCCTTCCAAAGTGACCTCACACTTTTCCATATTGTCACTTCTTTGCCCACTCTTCTAGCCTGTCCAACACCTTCTGCAACCCCCCTACTTTCTCAGTACTATCTGTTCCTCTACACAGCCTTGTATCATCTGCAAACTTAGCAACACTGCCTTCAGGTCCTTATATAAACTTTTCTTCCTGTACTGTGTTCGGGGCAAGTGTATTGGTCGTTTCAAATGAAGGAGTTCATTTTCATCTTCATCGCTTAGGAAATAAAATGAAAGATCATAGAAGTACATAGAACATACAGCAGGGAGCAAGACATTCACATTTCACGGTGTTGTTTATACTCCTCCCACCCTTTCTCATCCAACTCTATCAGCATAACCTTCTATTCGCTTCTCGCTATTTACTTATCTAATCCATCTATGTTATTCACCTCAACTACTCACTATGATCATGGGTTCCACACTCGCTGCATAAAGAAGTTTCTTCTGATTTCCTGTTGGACAAATAAATATTTAAGTCCTTTAGTTCTGCTCTTTCACAAGGAGATGAATTCTCTTTGACCCTACTCAAAACACTTCACATGGATCTCTGAGTTTCAGACTTGGTTGCCTCCTCACAGAAGCACCTGACAATGGAGGTATCTTCATTCTAGGAGATTTCCCCCTGTCTCAATGCAGGTTGAGTTTTGTGCAGCATGGAGCAGGTGCATTTGGAAAGGGAATCCTTTAGAAAATTTCAAAGATTTAAATAGAGAGCTGTTGTTCAAGCGATACCAAGGGACTGATGGCTGTTGGTAAAAGGATGGTGGTGGTGTTAGCTGTGGTGTGCATTCTAACCAGAACCATCTCTATTTCTTTTGCTCTCATTTCTATGTTTTTTGTAGCCTTCTATTATTATCTGTATTTTTCCATCAATTTTGGTAACTTTGTACTTGAATTGATTGTGAAGCGAATCTTAATTTGGCCTTTAACGACAACTGAAGTTGACTTTAAAGAAATCTTCAATGAATTTTACAAACCTCTGAGGTCAGTCCTTAGTCTATCTTTTCAAGATGATGAGACTCTGGCCTCCCCTTAGTATTTTTCTCAGTGGTGGGAGGTGGCGTACCATTCACTGACAACAGATCAAGTCCCACCGCTGTCAATGGGAAATCTCATTGAAGCCATTCCACACAGCTGGAAAACCCATGACAGAGGGTGCACCACCAGCAAGACCAGAGCATCCTGCTTGCATGAATAGTCAGAGAAGTCCAGTCCTTGTCTATTCATCATTTCCAGATAGGTATAACCTCACGATTGTGAGATCATCTTTGGATATCTTTTCGCACTCGTTCCAGTGCCTCTATTTCAATATGGTGACAGATTTTTGTACTCCAGATGTGGGCTAACTCGGCTTTGGTACAAATTGAGCATAACCTCTCTAGTTTTCAATTTTAATCCTCTAGAAATAAATACTAGGACTTGGTTTGTTTTTATTATGGCTTTATTAATCTTTGTTGTTACTTTTAGTGATTTGTGAATTTGTACTCCCAGATCCCTTCACCCTTCTACCCCTTTTAGATTTCTATTTTCCAACAAATCCATGAGCACCTATTTTTCATATATGAGTGTAATAATTCATACTTATTTGTGTTGACATTTATTTGACAATTACATTTCCATCTGCAAGTTTGTTATATAATTTCTTGCAGTTCGCCTCAGAACTGAGTATACTATTCTTTTTCATTCATCTGTGGGACATGTACGTCACTGGCTGGCTAGCATTTATTGATGTAGAGATGCCGGCGTTGGACTGGGGTAAACACAGTAAGAAGTCTCTCAACACCAGGTTTAAGTCCAACCAGTTTATTTGATAGTCAAATAAACTGTCAAATAAACTGGTTGGACTTAAACCTGGTGTTGTGAGACTTCTTACAGCATTTATTGCCCATCCCTAGTTGCCCTTGAGAATGTGGTGGTGAGCTGCCTTCTTGAATCACTACAGTCCATGTTCTGTGGGTTGACCCACAATACCATTAGGGATGGAATTCCAGGTTTTTGACCCAACGACTGCAAAGCAACAGCAATATATTTCCAAGTCACGATGGTGAGTGGCTTGCAGGGAAGCTTGCAGGTGGACGCGTACCCATTTATCTGCTGCCCTTATCCTTCTAGATGGAAGTGGTCATGGGTTTGGAAGGTACTATCTAAGGATTTTTAGTGAATTGCTGCAGTGCATCTTGTAGATAATACTCACTGCTGCTACTGAGCATCAGTGGTGGAGGGATTAAATGTTTGTAGATGTTGTGCCAATCAAGTGGACTGCTTTGTAATGGATGGCGTCAAGCTTCTTGAGTGTTTTTGGAGATGCACCCAATCCAGGCAAGTGGGGACAATTCTATCACACTCCTGACTTGTGCCTTGTAGATGGTAGATAGGCTCTGGGGAGTCAGGAGGTGAATTACTCGCTGCAGTATTCCTAGCCTCTGACCTGCTTGAGTAGCCATTGTGTTTATATGGTGAGTCCAGTTGAGTTTCTGGTCAATGGTAATCCCAAGGATGTTGATAGTAGGGGATTCAGTGACGGTTGAATGCTGAGGGACAGTGGTTAGAGTGTCTCTTTTCGGTGATGGTCATTGCCTGGCATTTGTGTGGCACAAATGTTATTTTCCAATTGTCAGCCCAAAACTGGATGTTCTCCAGTTCTTGTTGCATTTGATCATGGACTGCTTCAGTATTGGAGGAGTCGCGAATGGGGCAGAACATTGTGCAATCATCGGCGAACGTCCCCATTTCTGACCTTATGATGAAGGAAAGGTCACTGATGAAGCAGCTAAAGATTGTTGGGCCTAGGACTACCCTGAGGGACTCCTGCAGAGATGTCCTGGAATTGGGATGATTGACCCTCCACAACAACAATCATCTTCCTATGTACCAAGTATGATCCCAACCAGTAGAGAGTTTGCCCCCTGGTACCCATTGATTACAGTTTGGCTAGGGCTCTTTGACGCTACTCTCGGTCGAATGCAGTCTTGATGTCGAGGGCTGTCACTCTCACTTCATCTCTGGATTTCAGCTCTTTTGACCGTGTTTGAACCAAGGTTGTAATGAAGTCAGGAACTGAGTGACCCTGGTGAAACCCAAACTGGACCTCACTAAGCAGCTTATTGCTGAGCAGATGCTGCTTGATAGCACTACTGATGACCCCTTCCATCACTTTACTGATGATTGAGAGGAGACTAATTGCACAGTAATTGGCTGGGTTGGATTTGTCCTGCTTTGTGTGTACAGGACATACCTGGGCAATTTTCCACATTGTCGGGTAGATGCCAGTGTTGTTACTGTGCTGGAAGAGCTTGGCTAGGGGAACAGCAAGTTCTGGAGCACAAGTCTTCAGTACTATATCCGGAATGTTATTAGGGCCCATTGCCTTTGTAGTATCCACTGCTTCCAACAATTTCTTGATATATTGTGAAGTGAATCAAATTGGCTGGAGACTAGCATCTGAAATGCTGGGGATCACTGGAGGAAGCTGAGATGGATCATCCACTCTGCACTTCTGGCTGAAGATTGCTGTGAATACTTCAGCCTTATCTTTTGCACTGATGTGCTGGGCTCCTCCATCATTTAGGATGGGGATATTTGTGGAGTCTCCTCTTCCAATGAGTTGTTTAAATGTCCATCACCATTCACGACTGGATGTGAAAGGAGTGCAGAGCTTAGATCTGATCCGTTGATTGTGGGTTTGCTTAGCTCAGTCTATCATTTCTGATTCTGCCATTTGACATGCAAGTAGTTCTGTTTGGTAGCTTCACCAGATTGACACCTCATTTTTAGGTGCGCCCAGTGCTGCTCCTGGCATGTCCTCCTGCACTCTCCATTGAACCAGGGTTGATTTCCTGGCTTGATGGTAATGGTTGAGTGGGGGATATGCCGGGCCATGAGGTCGCAGATTGTGCTGGAGTACAATTTTGCAGCTGTTGGTGGCCCACTGCACCTCATGGATACCTAGTCTTGAGTTGTTATATCATTTGAAATCTATCCCGCTTAGCATGGTGATAGTGCCACACAACAAGATGGAGGTTATTCTCAACATGAAGGCGGGACTTGGCCTCCATAAGGATTGTGCAATGGTCACTCTTACTGATACTGTCATGGACAGATGCATCTGCAGCCAGCAGATTGGTAAGGGTGAGGTCAAGGATGTTTTTCCCTCTTGTTGGTTCCTTTACCATCTGCTACAGACCCAGTCTTGCAGTTATATCCTTTAAGACTCGAGCAGCTCGATCAGTAGTGCTGCTGCCAAGCTACTCTTGATGGTGGACATTGAAATCCCAGAGCACATTTTGCACCCTTGTCACCCTCAGTGCTTCCTCCAAGTGTTGTTCAACATTCATCAGCTGAAGGAGGATGGTACGTGATAACCAGTAAGATGTTTCCTTGCCTATGTTTAACCTGGAGCCATGAGATTTCATGTGGTCCGAAGTCAATGTTAAGGGCTTCCAGGCAACTCCCTCCCGACTGTATGCCACTGTGACGCCACCTCTGCTGGTTCTATCCTGCCAGTGGGACAGGACATATCTAGGGACGGTAATGGTGGGATCTGGGTTGTTATCTATAAGGTATGATTCCATGAGAATAATTTTATCAGACTGCTGCTTGACTAGTCTGTGAGACAGCTCTCCCAATTTTGGCACTAGCCCCCAGAGATTAGTCAGGAGGACTTTGCAGGATCGATAAAACTGTTTGTTTTGCTGTTGTCTTTTCCGGTGCCTAGGTCTGTCCAGCTTCATTACCTTGAGACTTTGTAGCGATTGTTATAACCGAGTGGTTTGCTAGGCCATTTCAGAGGGAGTTAAAAGTTAACAACATTGCTGTGGCTCTGGAGTCACATGTAGGCCACTCCAGATAAAGAGGGCAGATTGCCTTCCCTAAAGGAAATTAGTGAACCAGATTTTTTTTTCTGACAAGCAGCAAAGGTTTTGTAGTCACCATGCTCTTAATTCCAGATTTTTTTTATTCCACCAGCTACCATGGTGTGATTTGAACCCAGGTCCCCAGAATATTATCTGGGTTTCTAGATTAATAATCGAGAAATATTACAACTAGGCCACCACCTCCCCATCTGCCATCAATAATTTGGTGGCACACATGCATTTAGAAACGGTGTGTTTTTGACTTCAAAGTTTAAATTATTAATATACATTTTGAACTAGCAGTTGCCCCAGCTGTGATAATGGTGAGACCCCATTTCTCAGTGTCTGCCACTCTTTATCCCTAATCTCTTCTTTCTGTCATGCAGCCAACTTCATCACTACTCTCTGATTCCTGTCACACAGCCAACTTCATATCCTTGCTGCCACTTTTCCTTTTAATTCATTAGCTTCAATTTTCTAATAAGCCTGTTCTGTGACACATTTTCAAACACCTATTGGAAGTCCACATACACCACATGGACTACATTATCTTCATTAACCATCTCTGCTATCTCATCAAAACACTCAGTCAAGTTGATTCAACATGATTTACTTTTAACAAATCCATGCTGGCTTTCATTAATTAATCCACATTGTCCAAATGACTGTTAATGTTATCTCAGATTATTGGGCTGAGTTTTGTTGGAGCGGTGGTTGTCCTGGTGGGACACTAGACAGCTGGGTCAACCCAGTCTTAGCAAATTCAGTGAGCTCTGATCAGATTTTGTTTCTATCAGGCAGCTATAGCTGTGATCTGCTATTGAATCTGTCTCGTTAAAATTACATTTTTGAGTTACCATTACTAACTGTGGGCTAGAAATAGCTTATCAACTGTGAGTAGAGGGGAAAAATTTCAACAGCTCCTCCACTTTGTGGAGTCATCAAAATCTTATGAAACCAGTCAAGCAAAGCTGGAGGGTCGCAGAACGACCAACAATGAGCCAGATAGTTTTTGTGATGCTTGTGGATCTATTCATCATTAAGAACATAAGATCATAAGAGCTAGGAGCAGGAGTAGGCCATCTGACTCCTTGAGCCTGATCCACCATTCAATAAGATCATGGCTGATCTTTTCGAGAACTCAGCTCCACTTATCCGCCCGTCCACCATAATCCTTCATTTCTTTACTGATCAAAAATCTATCTTTGCCTTAAAAAACATTCAATGAGGTAGCTTCAACTGCTTCACTAGCTAGGGAATTCATAACTCTTTGTGTGAAGAAGTTCCTCCTCAACTCTGTCCTAAATCTACTCTCTCTTATTTTGTGGCCATGCCCCCTAGTTCTAGTTTCAACTGCCAGCAGAAACTACTTCCCTGCTTCTATCTTATCTATTCCCTTCATAATCTTATATGTTTCTATAAGATCTCCCCTCATTTATCTGAATTCCAACGAGTATAGCTCCAGCCTACTCAATCTCTTCTCATAAGCCAACACTCTCAACTATGGAATCAACCTAATGAATCTCCGATGCACCCCCTCCAGTGCCAGTATATCCTTTTTCAAGTAAGGAGGCCAAAACTGTACACTGTACTCCAGGTGTGACCTCACCAGCACCTTACACAGCTGCAACATAAACTCCTTGTTTTTAAACTTCATCCCTCTCGCAATGAAGGACAAAATTCTATTTGCCTTCTCAATTACCTGCTACACCTATAAACCAACTTTTTGCAATTCATGCACAAGGACGCCCAGGTCCCTCTGCACGGCAGCATGCCACAATTTTTTACTATTTAAATAATAGTCCATTTTGATGTTCTTCCTACCAAAATGGATGACCTCACATTTACCAACACTGTAATCCATCTGCCAGACCCTTGCCCACTCACTTAAACTATTTATATCCCTTTGCAAATGTTCAGTGTCCTCTGCACACTTTGATCTACCATTCATTTTAATGTCATCTATGAACTTTGACATACTACACTTGGTTTCCAATTCCAAATCATCTATGTAAATTCTAAACAATTGCAGCCCCAACATTGATCCCTGAGGCATACCACTAGTCATTGATCACCAGCCAGAAAAACACCCATTTACTCCCACTCTTTGCTTTCTGTCAGTTAACTGATCCTCTAACCATGCTAATATGTTATCCACAATGCCGCGCACCTTTATCTTGTCAAATGCCTTCTGGAAATCCAGATACACCACATCTGCCAATTCCCCATTGTCCACTATGCGCATAATGTCCTCAAAAAATTCCACCAAATTAGTTAAACATGACCTGCTTTTCATAAATCCATTCTGCAACTTCCCAATCGGACAATTTCTATCGAGATTTGTCACTATTTGCATAAAGTTAAAACTCACGGGATCCAGGGTGAGGTATCTAAATGGATACAAAATTGGCTTCTTGACAGAAGCGAGAGGGTGGTTGTAGAGAGCTGTTCTTCAAATCGGAGGCCTGTGACCAGCAGTGTGCCTCAGGGATCAGTACTGGGCCCACTGTTATTTGTCACTTTTATTAATGATTTGGATGAGAATATAGGGGGCATGGTTAGTAAGTTTGCAGATGACACCAAGATTGGTGGCATAGTAGACAATGAAGAAAGTTATCTCCAATTGCAAAGGGGTCTTCATCAACTGGGCCAGTGGGCTGACGAATGACAGATGGAGTTTAATTTAGACAAATGTGAGGCAATGCATTTTGGTAGATTGAACCAGAGCAGGACTTCCTCAGTTAATGGTCGGGTGTTGAGGACAGTTACGGAACAAAGAGATCTAGGGATACATGTTCATAGCTCCTTGAAAGTGGAGTCACAGGTGGACAGAGTGGTGAAGAAGGCAGTCAGCATGCTTGGTTTCATCGGTCAGAACAATGAATAGTTGGGATGTCTTGTTGAAGTTGTAGAAGACATTGGTAAGGCCATACTTGGAATACTGTGCGCAATTCTGGTCACCCTATTATAGAAAGGATATTATTAAACTAGAAAGAGTGCAAAAAAGATTTACTAGGATGCTACCGGGACTTGATGAATTGAGTTATAATGAGAGGCTGAATAGACTGGGACATTTTTCCTCTGGGGCATAGCAGGCTGAGGGGTGACCTTATAGAGGTCTGTAAAATAATCAGAGGCATAGACAAGGTAGATAGTCAATATCTTTTCCCAAGGGGAGTCTAAAACTAGAGGGCATAGGTTTAAGGGGAGAGATACAAAAGTGCCCAGAGGGGCAATGCTTTCACACAAAGGGTGCTGAGTGTCTGTACAAGCTGCAAGAGATAGTAGTCGAGGTGGGTACAATTTTGTCTTTTAAAAAGCATTTAGACAGTTACATGGTATGATGGGTATAGAGGGATATGGGCCAAATGCAGGCAATTGGGATTAACTTAGGGGTTTCAAAAAGTGCAGTAAACCTCTATAACGCTATGACTCTATTTCTTCCTTAATGATCGATTCAAGCATTTTCCCCGTTACAGAAGTTAAGCTAACCGGCCTATAGTTATCTGCTTTTTGTCTACCTCCTTTTTCAAACAATGGTGTAACATTTGCTGTTTTCCAATCTGCCGGAACCATCCCAGTGTCCAGTGAATTTTGATAAATTAACATGAATGCATTTACTATTCCCCCACCATTTCTTTTAATATCCTGGGATGCATTCCATCAGGTCCAGGGGAATTGTGTACCTTTAGCCCCATTAGCTTGCCCAACAATACTTCATTACCTCAGAACAATGAAAGGAGTAACGTTAGCTACAAAATTCTGGAGGGATTGTACTATTTTCCATTTAGAGCTAATTTCAAGATTGTCATGAATTTAAGTATTAAATATTGTAAAGAAGAAAATATATAATTCAACTTAACATTTTCTTAAGTATTCTATTCTTAGGCCCATGAAATAATCCACATATCCCTGTGCTATAGTTAGATATTTATTTGTCAATGTTACGTAGTGTGGAAATGGAAACACATTTATTTATTTATTTATTCATTCAACTGTAGCAGATAAGAGAATAATAGGTCTGAGTTTCCTTACAGCCTGGTTCATAATAAGAGATGATGTGGAGACGCCGGCCTTGGACTGGAGTAAACACAGTAAGAAGTCTCACAACACCAGGTTAAAGACCAACCTGGTGGACTTTAACCTGGTGTTGTGAGACTACTTACTCATAATAGGAGAAGCAGGGAAAAGAGTGGATCAGATCAGGTATAGGGGGTCTAACATGGATAAAAAGTGAACTGGCAGAAATATTGTATATATATGCAGAAAGGCACACAATAGGAATTTATGCTGGAGATTGCTGTGAGATAAATGCATCATAATCATCTCTTATGCCCCTTCCAGATACTTGGATGATTTTTCTGGCATGATCAGCTACTAATCGCACATTGTTAAAGTGATTGCCTTTTCTATTCAAGAATGTTGCTGGCATTCTGGTTCTGGTTCCCTTATAACAACAGCTTTGGAATTAATGATGCTCTGGTTAAGAGGTAAGCAGACCACTGCTGCAAATACACATGACTTCTTTTGCTGCTTGCTGAGGTCAGTGGTGAAAGCTGTTGTTAGCCTTGGCAAAGAGAGTGCAGTTTGCTCATTCAATACAGTTGTGTACTGCAAACTGTGTATCGGGTACAAACTCCTATAAAGAGCTTTCCTCACCTGCTCAGAGGTCCAATTGAGGCTGAGGCTGGTTTCTGAGGTTGCTGAAACTTCTGTTCTCTTCTTCTTCCCTGCCATCCAGAAGAATCCAGCAATATCAACATCCATGATAATCATAGGAAGCTTTGTAAAGGTAATAATACAAAGAAGTGGTCTAGAATCTAGAAACTCTCTTGGCAAAACTATATCAAAATATACACTATAATACAGTATGTTATTGCTCAGTTCACCTTGTCTACATTTTTAGTGGTTCTGAAACAACAGTCCCACCATATTCCACTGGTGAGTTGTGCAATCTGTAATTTTGAGTTGAAGTGGCTTATGGTCTTAATTATGTCAGAAAATTCCAGTGTTACTATATTCAGAAGTCCCAGCTTAATCCCAAAGCTATAATCAGAGAGATTAAAATGGCAAGAAGCATGAACCCATTGGGAGTGCAGGTCTGATCCCAGGAAGGTGGGGTTAAAATCAGATCGAGGTTCTGTGATTAGCGCAGGTGCATTACACCTCAGGCGTCACATTTTGCAGTGTCCAAGGTAGAAAAAAATATAAAAGGAAACTTATAAAACCATGGAACCTTGCAGCACAGAGGAGCATTCAAGGCATTTTGTCTGTGACAGCTCTTTACTTGAGTGATCGGAAAACTAATCCCAGTGCCTTTCTGTCCCATTATTTCTCAACATCTTCCTCTGCTTCCAATATTTTCCTGTCGTTCAGTTAGAAGATGCAATGGTCTCTGCCTCAACTACTTCCTGGGGCCATTCATTTTTTTCCTCTAACCTTGATGACCTGTACTTCTTCAAAAGGCAAGAGCTAAAAACGAACAAGTCATGTTTCTCTGCAAACTTGGTTAAACAATGAGATTCTAATTGAAATCATTCTATGGCTATTTTATGGCATTTCCTCACTTACATACCTGAACAGTAGGCTTACAGAGTTAAATACTGATCTGTCTTATTAGTTAGATTAGTTTCATTCTATTAGAGTCACAAGTAGGCTTACATTAACACTGTAATGAAATTACTATGAAAATCTCCTAGCTAAACAACACTCACATGCTCCATAGTTGAGCTTATCTGTGACTTATCTGCCACAGCTCATAATACTGAAATAGAAAGTAGTTATAATGGAGGGTGATCATAAGGCAATCATTTAATATTGGAGTTTAGATGACATTTATGAACTATGTCCTTGTGTGTGATGTCAGTTGAACCAGCAAATTATTGCTCTATTGTTCCCAACCATCCATAATTGTGCATATAAAATATCATATGAGCAGAAGCAAAAAAATAACTAGTTATCATTTCAGCGGTCTCGGATGATAATTACAAGCAATTGGGCATTCGCTGCTGCTGTTTAGAATGTAATTTCAACAATTCAACTGGGTTGAAGCAGCTATGTCTCTTTTTCACATGTAATGTGCATCAAAACACATCCTCAAAATCAGAGGTGACAGTGCTGAAGGATTTGAATTATGCATAAGGATGTTTGGATTATTTAACATTTTTCCAGATTCTTCTTCATTTTTTTCTGAAGCTTCTTTTTTTAAAATCCATCTTCACTTGAATTCAGTCATATTCTGCTCCCAATATTTGTAAACCAGGAGGTAACCTTATAGCATTCGCGGAGATTAGGTGGATTTTTCTAGCTCCCTGGGAATTGTTAATATTATAAAGTTTGTATATGTTCTTATTCCCCTTTTACATGTAAAACTAGTCTGTGAAATAGGTAGAATATTCACATATGCATTCAATCTTAAAGTTGCTTAGTAAGTTGCAGCCTATTTCAAAGTACATTCGAAAATCCTATGTTACGCTATCTCCATGGGAAAATGCATTAAACTGTCAGCATTTAACTGCAGAACCAGTTCAGCTGCACAGCAATAGGCTTTGCAGTGTTATGGTTTGCTAATATTAGTAATACCATCATGCCTTATCTCAGGGATAAACCTGGAAAAAATCACTGCCTGCCCAGAAATAAAGAGGGAGGTAGATTCTCCTCACCACCACCTCACCTTGGCCCCTTTCATGTCTGCTTCAATTCCTCTCCCCTCCCAGTTCCTGTTTTTATTCTGCTTAATCCTTCTCCTTTGCCGTCCCTCCAAGTCTCCTCCATTTCCCCCTTCCTTTCTGCTCCTTTCCCCCTTTATCTCCTCTCTTGCTCCTCTTTTTCTCTTACCCCTCTTAACGTTCCCTTCCTTCCCTTCACATGTTGT
This sequence comes from Carcharhinus amblyrhynchos, assembly GCF_965287045.1. Classification (NCBI taxonomy): domain Eukaryota; kingdom Metazoa; phylum Chordata; class Chondrichthyes; order Carcharhiniformes; family Carcharhinidae; genus Carcharhinus; species Carcharhinus amblyrhynchos. The sequence continues at coordinate 91,582,189 of NC_137324.1, read as the reverse complement.
CCTACCTTGCCCTTCCTTTTCCCTCCTTCCCATTTCTCACTCTTACAACACTGCCATCTTGACCTTGTTCCATTCACCTCCCCCATGCTCTCATCCTGCTTTTTCTTGAGGCAGCATTTGGTCTTGACAATTGTGCGCAGCACCAAGGAAAATCAACTCATTGTTGATAACACTGGTCAGTGGACCTTAGTATTCATTTCAGCTGTGTTTATGGCATTTTTTCTATTATATAACCCACGATACTCATTGTGTCTTAGATGGCATTGTGATAGGGACTTTCAATCTTCAATCTCAGCTAACAAGAACATAACAAAAAAATTAGGAGCAGGAGTAGGTCATCTGGCCCCTCTGCCATTTAATAGGATCATGGCTGATCTTTTTGTGGATTCAAGTCCACTTACCCGCCCACTCACCATAGTCCTTAATTTCTTTACTGTTCAAAAATTTATCTACCCTTGTCTTAAAAACATTCAATGAGGTGGCTTCAACCGCTTCACTGGGCAGGGAATTCCACGGATTTACAAATTTTGGGTGAAGGAATTCCTCCTCACCTCAGTCCTAAATCTGATCCTTCTTATTTTGAGGCTATTTCGAGTTTCACCTGCCAGTGGAAATAACTTCCCTGCTTCTATCTTATCTATTCCCTTCATAATCATGTATGTTTCTTTAAGATCTCCCCTAATTTACCTGAATTCCAATGAGTGTAGTCCCAGCCTACTCAGTCTCACCTCATAAGCTAATCCTCTCAACTCCAGAATCAACCCAGTGAATCTCCTCTGCACACCACCCCCACTCCCTCAGTGCCAGTATATCCTTACTCAAGTAAGGAGAGCAAAACTGTACACAGTACTCCAGGTGTGGCCTCACCACCTTTACAGCTGCAACATAACCTCGCTGTTTTTAAACCCCATCCTGCAGCAATAAAGGATAAAATTCCATTTGCCGCCTTAATTACCTGCTGCACCTACAAACTAAATCCTTGTGATTTTTGCACAAGGACACCCAGGTCCCTCTGCATATCAGCATGCCGCAATTTTTACCATTTAAATAATAGTCCATTTTGTAGTAATTCTTACCAAATGGATGACCTCACATTTACCAACATTGCATTCCATCTGCCAGACCCTCGCCCACTCACTTAAACTACCTATATCCCTTTGCAAACTTTCAGCGTCCTCTGCATACTTTGCTCTGCTACTCATCTTAGTATCATCTGCAAATTTTGACACACTGCACTTGGTCCCCAACTCCAAATCATCTATCTAAATTGTAAATAATTCTGGTCCCAACACTGGTCCCTGAGGCACACCACTAGTCACTGATCGCCAACCAGGTAAACACCCATTTACCCTCACTCTTTGCTTTCTGTTAGTTAACCAATCCTTTATCCAGCATCCATCACACCCCCCACCAGCAGGGATTTTCAGTCCACCCCCAAGTTATAGTGGCATACACACTAGTAACCTCTGATGCACACAGAGTGTGGGATATATGCTTCTCTGAACTCCCACTGAAAACAACAATGTGATTTAAGAACATAAGAACATAAGAAATAGGAGCAGGAGTAGGCCATCTAGCCCTTCGAGCCTGCCCCGCCATTCAATAAGATCATGGCTTACTTGAGTTGTCATGCGAATTCAAGACTTGGAATTTTTTTGGAAGAATTCTGGCCATTATATATATGTATCATCATTAACTGAAGTATGGCATAAAATTATTTTTTTCTCATCCTTGCAGCGTGTACACACTGCAGCCAAGCTAGTGGCATGGTGGCACAGTAGTTAGACTGCTGCCTTGCATCTCCAAGGACCCGGGTTCGATTTGCAGCTTGGGTCACTGTCTGTGTGGTAACATGATGTGGAGATACTGGTGTTGGACTGAGGTGAGCACAGTAAGAAGTCTCACAACACCAGGTTGAAGTCCAACAGGTTTATTGGTATCACAAGCTTTCGGAGCACTGCTCCTTCATCAGGTGAATGGAGAGTTAGGTTCACAAACAGGGCAAATATGGTCATGGATTCAATTACAAGATAATGGTTGGAATGCGAGTCTTTACAGGTAATCAAGTCATTACAGGTACAGACAATACAAGTGGAGAGAGGGATAATCACAACGTAAAGAGGTGCGAATTGTCTCCAGCCACGACAGTTAGTGAAATTTTGCAAACTCAGGCCAAATGCTGAGGGGTTACGTGAGCCCAAGATCCCAGTTGAGGCCATCCTTATGTGTGCGAAACTTGGCTATCAGGCTCTGCTTGGCAATTCTGCATTGTTATGTGTCTTGCAGGACACCTTGGAGAACGCTTACCTGAAGATTGGAGGCTGAATGCCCTTGACTGCTGTAGTGGTCCCTGACAGGAAGGGAACACTCTTATGTGGTGACTGTCGAGCGGTGTCCATTCATCCATTGCCGTAGCGTCTGCATGGTTTCACTGATGTACTATGCCTTGGGACATCCACTTCTTGCAGCGTAAAGGAGTCGCAAGAGAATGTATCATTTACCTAGTGGATGGTGATCTCTCATGTGATGATGGCATCCACATCAATAAACCAGCCCATCTTGCAGAGATTGCTGTGGCAGATATTGTGGTAACTGTTTTCCTGAAGATTGCGCAGTTTGCTGCGAACAATGGTCTGTTTGAGGTTGCACGGTTGTTTGAAGGGAGGTAATGGAGATGTAGGGATAGCCTTGGTGAGATGTTCGTCTTCATCAATGACATGTTGAAGGCTCTGGAGAAGATGTCATCGCTTTTCCACTCCAGAGAAGTACTGAACGATGAAGTGTACTCTGTCTGCCATGTCCCATGTTTGTCTTCTGAGGAGGTCGGTGTGGTTTTTCACTGTGGCGCGTCGGAACTGTCGATCAATGAATTGAGCGCCATATCTTGTTCTTGCAAGGGCATCTTTCTGCGTCTGGGGGTGTCTGTTGCATTTCTCCTCTACTGAGCAGATCCTGTCTATACAGAGGGCTTGTCCGTAGGGGGTGACTTTTTTAAAGTGTTTAGGATGGAAGCTGGAGAAGTGGAGCATTGTGTGGTTATCCATGGGCTTGCGGTTCAGTGAAGTGCTGAGGTGATTGTCCTTGATGGAGATGCATGTGTCCAAGAATGCAACTGATTCTGGAGAGTCGTCCACAGTGAGTCTGAAGGTGGGATGGGAGTTGATGTCATCATGTAGTTATTTCAATGATCCTTAGCCTTGAATCCAAAGGAAGAAAATGTCATCAATATATCTAGTGTATAGTGTCGGTTGAAGGTTCTGTGTGGTAAAGAGATCTTGTTCAAACTTATGAATGAAGATGTTGGCACAGTGAGGTGCAAATTTGATCCCCATGGCTGTTCTGTGTGTCTGGATGAAGAACGGGTTGTTGAAGGTGAAAACATTGTGATCCAGGATCATAAGACCATAAAACCATAAGACATAGGAGTAGAATTAGGCCATTCAGCCCATCAAGTCTGCTCCATCATTCAATCATTGGTCTTATCAAGTGATGTTTCATCTCTGAAGGAAGCAGTTTCTCCAGGTAAGCAGTCTGCTGTCTACCATCTAACCATCAAGCAGGTTGCAGCAGCATGAACTCTGACCCCTTATCAAAACTGCAAACTACTGGAACACTGGAATTTGTGCCTTCAAGATAAATTGAATTCTAAATGCTATCTTCTCTGGTGGAAGTATTATTTCTGGAATGTTGGATCACCCCTCAACAGTCAACCTCAAATCTGAAGAAACATTCCATTAGACTTTTGATTCTGAATTCTGGACTCACGTAAAACCATAACTTGTATCTTTATCATGGATTTTCCCTGAACCTCTTTGAGTGCCAAGGTGTGGATGTTATGAAACCTCACATGTATGTATGTGTAAAAGTAAACCAGCCTCTTTGTGTTATCCTATCTCGGGTTTGCTGTGCAAGTTATTCATAGAGGATTGGGGTACTACCAATTTAAGAGTTGTGGAAAATATAAAGGGGGAAATGAAAATCAAAACACCTTTCTGTTTATAGACAGGTAGCAAAAGGAGAAATCAGTGTTGTTTAAATTAACTCCCCTCCTGTCCGTTACATTAATGGCAACAAGCATGACTCCAAAGACATCAGGAGCAACACTCATATCACTAGTCCCTTAAGGTCAGGGGGTTAGCAGGGTAAATAAGTGGGTTTATGGGAATAGGGCCTGGGTGGGATTGTGGTCGGTGCAGACTCAATGGGCTACATGGCCTCCTTCTGCATTTAGGGACTCAATGATTCTGTAAGGTACACAAAATGTCAATGACTAAAATGGTAATATTGATATAGAAAAATAATGTTATTAAAGAAAGAGGAATTTTTTGTTTAATCATTCATGAAATGTTAGGAACTAATTGTTATGACAATGTACATCCAGGTTACCATATTTACTGCTGCACTGCAATCAGGTTCAAAGTAACAGTGTATCAGTCCAGAGACCTTCAAGAAATAGACTTAAAGATCCATTTGGAGTCCAGAATTGTGGGTATTTTGAATTGAATAACCAAAAGCCAAAATGGAATCATAGAGGACTATTGCTGGGTTTGGATTTGATCAGGGGCAAAAACCTTCAGCAGACAGGCAGGCCTTAGAATCTCACCCAGATTGGCACTTGTCTACTCACCTGTACTATGGTAATGTAGTAACTTCCTAACACTAACAGAATCAAATATCACACTGCAGATCAGTGTCTAGCACAATCTGGTCACAATCATTGGGATCACAACTCATGAATTTCCATTGTATGCTGTTAGAACTGCAGAAACTACAAAGGGAATGATATATTTCAGCAGGCAAGTAATTTGCCATAGTCCACAAAGAACCACAGACATCTCTCTCTCTGTTAGAAAGAGACAAGTGCTTATATTAAGGCGCATCACTCCACATCAAACATGGGGAAAGGTGAGGAAGCAGGCTTCCATGAATTACTGCTGCCAGTACACACTGCTGCCATTGTATATCATTGATAGACAGAGTGAATATGATGAATGGGCTGCCGATCAAGCGGGCTGCTTTGTCCTGAAATAATCTCAGCGTTTTCCAACATTTTTTGTTTTTGTTTCAGATTCCAGCATCCACAGTCTTTATCCGCTGTGACCTGAATTGTGTTAAGCTTCTACAGTGTAGTCGGAACTGCAATAATCTAGGCAAGTGGAAAGTATTCCATCACACTTCTGACTTGCGTCTCAAAATACAAATGTTATTTGTAATTAATACAAATTAATTATTTGTAATTAATACAAATAATATCTGCTTTAGGTTCAAATAAACTTTGAGTGACACGGTGTCACAGTTGTTTGCACTGCTGCTTCACAGTGCCAAGGACCCGGATTCAATTCTGGCCTCAGGTCACTGTCTGTATGGAGTTTGCATTATCTCCCCGTGTCTGTGTGGGTTTCTTCCAAATGCTCTGGTTTATTCCCACAGTCCAAAGATTTGCGGGATAGGTTGATTGGCTATACTAAATTGATTTGATTAACTATTGTGTTAGTATATAGTGAAAAGTATTGTTTCTTGTGCACTTTACAGACAAAGCACTCCGTACATAGAGAAGGAAAGGAGAGAGTGGAGAATGTAGTGTTACGCTCATTGCTAGGTGTAAAGAAAGATCAACCTTTAGTGTTAGGGAAACAGCAATGAAGTTATAGTGATAGGGCCTGGGTGTGATTTTTGTTGGTGTAGGCTTAATGGGCCAAATGGCCTCCTTCTGCATGTAGGGATTCTATGATTCAATGATGCAGGGATTGAACCTACGCATTGGCATCATTCCACACTTTAGCCAACTAAGCTAACCAATCTCCACGGATATATTAAATGCCTGTATAAACAAAATCAATTAAACAAACTTTATGCAGAAGCCAGAAATTTGAAAAATAAATGATTTGCCTGTTGAATTGTCTATTTATAACACAAATATATTTATGTATCATTTTATAGACTTATGACAGATAAGGTAGATGAATGAAGTTAAAAAAGTTTGAGAGCTGCTTTTTACCAGAAATCTACGTATTTCTCCTGCAAGACATCTTAGGCAGACACCCATCAGAATCAATTGCATAATTATTCACCAAGCATCCATTGAGATAGACAGTCTGTGACTAATAATTCCACAGGTTGAAGATGTTCTAACTACAAGTACATTTCATGGTCTAGTTGTCAATACTCAGCCTCAGATCTAAGTAATGAAGTCAATAACATTACTAATTGTCAACAGAACCAGTTTGAGAGGAGGATCAATGATTCTAATTAACAGACACATGGCACCTATGGAAAAGAGTGATAATAAATCAAGCATGGGTTTGTTGCTTCAGCAGTAATGACCATTAGTCACAACTTTGGGTTGATTAGATGGTGAGGTATCGCAACTGTTTGTTTTACAAGGAGGCTTTGGGCAAACAAGACTTACTGATATATTTTAGAAGATGATGTGGAGTTGCCTGCATTGGACTGGAGTAGGTACAGTATGAAGTCGCACAATGCCAGGTTAAAGTCTAACAGAGCTTATTTAGTAGCACAAGCTCTCAGAGCGCCACTCCTTCAACAGGTGAGTGCAGGATTTGTTTCACAAACTGGGCGTTTATAGATACAAACTCAATTACAAGATAATGGTTGGAATGCGAGCCTTAACAGGTAATCAAGTCTTTATAGGTGCAGACAATTTGAGTGGAGAAAGGGTTAAGTACAGGTTAAAAAGGTGGGAAGTCTCCAGCCATGAAAGTTAGTGAGATTTTGCAATCCCAGACAAGTCGTGGGTGTTACAGTTGACAAGAATCCAAGATCCCGGCTGAGGTGACCTCGTGTGCAGAACTTGGCTATCAGTTTCTGCTCAGCGATACTTGTTGTCGTATGTCGTGAAGCCGCCTTGGAGAACGCTTACCCGAAGATCAGAGGCTGAATGCCCTTGACTGCTGAAGTGTTCACCAACAGAAAGGGAACACTCCTGCCTGGTGATTGTTGAGCAGCGTCCATTCATCTGTTGTTGTAGTGTGTGCATGGTCTTGCCAATGCATTGTGCTTTGGAACAATCTTTCCTGCAGCATATCAGGTAGACAATGTTGGCTGAGTCACAAAGGTGTGTACCGTGTACCTGGTGGATGATGATCTCACGTGAGATGATGGCATCCGTGTCAACGATCTGGCATGTCCTGCAGAGGTTGCTGTGGCAGGGTTATGCGGTGTCGTGGTCACTGTTCTCCTGAAGGCTGGGTAGTTTGCTGCGTACAATGGTCTGTTTGAGGTTGTGTGGTTGTTTGAAGGCAAGTAATGGAAAGAAAAGGAAAGAAAACAAGTTTTATTTAGATAAGAAACATAATTTTATGCAAAGCAGTGAAATTGGTTTGAGCACACTGCATATACAGAAATACTTGATGGTTCCCATTAGTGATAGAGTCGTCTCTATCAATGGTTTGCTCTTGCCTTGTCACATTGGCGAAGTGAATGGCATGGCCCACTTGAATGGAATGTCCTGGAATTTGCTATTTCTTTTTAAACTGACCCCATCACTTCCATCCCAATTAAGTCCGTGGCAGAAAGGCCCACAGATAACCTTTTTGTCCTATCCTTAAATGAGAAATTAAAACCCATTTAAGGGCCTCATCCCATTGCGGCAGGTGGCTCACCATGTCGGGTGTATGACTGTGTACAGATACAGCTTTACTTGCAGGGTACCAGGATGGGAGTGCCCCTTATTCAAAAGCACTCAGTTCCTGATTGAGGGACCTGGCATTGGGAAGAGGAGAGGACTGGTTTTCTTTATTCAGTTATGGGACATGGACATTGCTGGCTGGCCAGCATTTATTGCCCATCCCGAGTTGGCTTTGAGAAGGTGGTGGGAAGCTGTCTTCTTGAATTGCTGCAGTCCACATGCTATGGGTTGACCCACACTGCTGTTGGGGAGGGAATTCCAGGATTTTGACCTAGCCACTTCAAAAGAACAGTAATATATTTCCATGTCAGGGTGGTGAGTGGCTTGGGATGGGAAATTGCAGTTGGTGGTGTTCCCATGAAACTATTGCCCTTGTCCTTCTAGATGGAAGTGGTCATAGGTTTCAAAGGTGCTGTCCAAGGATCTTTGGTGAATTTCTGCAGTTTTCTTATTGATAGTATATGCTGATGAGGGCCAATCCCCTATCCTTGCTGCTGTCCCCCTCTGCCATGACCTGCACCCCTCAGCCTGATTCCCATCAGCACTTACCTGCAGCCTGAGATCCAGGGCCACAGGCTGGCATTGTACCTGCAGCAGCCACCAACTCCCTGGTGGCCTTACCATTCACTGGAGTTGCCATCCTCTGACTGACTGGCATTTCTTAGCAGGTGGTGTTTCTCTCTTTAATTCCAATGAACATCCACTAAGTGACAACCTAAGTGACCAACTGACAACCAAATCAGTGGCCTTTCCCTAAATAAAAGTGACCCAGGGCTCCCAGCAGCTTTCCAACCAGTGAGTAACACTCCCTTGCCTCTATTAAATCCAGTCCTTACTGTTTGCAGTCTACTTACCTTCATTTCCCTTTTTCTCCCAAATACAACTGTCATTGCCCCATCAACTACATCTGCTGCTTGTCTGCTTGCTTTGTTAACCTGCCTGTGATCACTTATATTCTTTTTACAGTGTGCTATGTTCCCATGTACTGTATGTGGAAATATTATTTCAGCAACTTCAGGCAATCTGACCCAGAATTTCCTGGAGTTTTGCAGAGGAATAATGATGCAGGAACAAGCAGAACATGTGGTGAAAGAGTCCAAGGAACTTTGGATGTACGCGACTTATGTCAGATTTTATACAGCGCCTGCATTTCCTCAGTTTTTTGAGATGATTCTGTGAAAGTTCCACAAAATCCCTCTGCCACTCATAATACAAAAACACAGCTGGCACAAATTTCCAGTAACTGTGCTTGGTTTCAACCAAAGAAAGAATATAGGCTTAGTGAAGGTTAAATGTGTTAATTATAGAATTTAATATGGTTTAGGAGTGAAAACAACGCCATATTTGTTATGTGTTTGAAGTTTCTTGTATAACATTGAATAATATACTAAAAGTTGAAAAATTATTCCAATTGTACCTTCTCTGAACATAATGTACCAGTTGATACATATGTGATGATTTGTTAGCCTCAAGTTGTGATTTTTCACAAAATGGAGCTTATAAAAGCAAAAAGCATAAGTTTTACACTTCTCTTGCCCAAAATTGTTTACGCTGTTTCTGCTTGTTTATCTTAGTTTTTTTTCGTATTTCTGGCAAGACATTTTGACCTCGCTACAAGTTGGCAACAACAGTGTAGAAACCAGAATAAATTTTGGCATGTCATTTGATTCATGTCAATCAAGGAAATTCATTGCAATATATTCCTAGATTAGATAAACTAAAGTACTTTTATGGGGTTATCTTACCATTTTGTCCTCTCCGAGCATAGACACCTGCACATGTGCAATAGCACACTCTATTGCCATCAGCCGAGTTTCGATCCGCTCCCCCTACAGGTGGAAACCAGATCAAGGGTTTTTTTTATTGCACAGAGTGCGTATGGTTCCACTGGTCCATTGAGCATCTTAAATAGCAAAATACTGGAATCTGTGGAATGCGTCAGTGAATCAAATGTGCCCAAAAGACATCTCATGAAAACCAAGGACACTTTGCCTGATTTAAAAATATTCCAAAGAGACAAATATTAATTTAGGAGAGAAGGAGCGTAACAAGAGAAGTAAACCAATGTAAAACTATTTGAACAAATACAGGCACCTCAGAGAATAAGTGAATGATAATTGAAGAAAATTGAACTTTCAAGTGTGAAACTTAGGTGGAGAAAGAGATTTTGCAAAATACCAATTTCTGGACTGTCGCTCTGCATAACATGAATATAGAACAAAATATTAGAAACTGTTTTCTGTGCAGTAATGAGATTGAATCTAGAGAAGTGTACTTGAGCACCGATGATTATTGTAATCTGATTCGGAGAAAGAGATAATAAAACAAATGAACAAGATTTCAAGTAAGCTCATTTTGGAGCTATTAAGATTAGAATAGTCGAAAGGCTAACTTGCTGAGAATCATAAGAAATGTATTGGAAAAGCTGCAAATCAAATATAGAAGAGATGACAGCCGATATTATCTGAACCTAAAGCTAAATTGGTTACAGTACGAAAAGAGAAAAAAAGCTGTCTTAGAGAAAGGAAGGATGTTGAAAAATAAATTGCAAACTGCAGAAGATAATTTTGGGGATACATAATGGGGAAGGAACTAAGCGAGTTCTATGGGTATAGTTTTAGTCAGCAAACAAGTGAGCAAATAAATGGTTATAGTACAGCAGCTTTAGAAATCAGATTGTCCTTTAGCAATTTTATTGTAAGATTTAAAAAAAAGCATGAATTATATGGCTGTTAGCTTGACATCCATTGTGGGAAAGTAATGGAATCCTTTATAAATGAAGCAATTTAAGTGCATTTAGAAGAGTTGAAGCAGTAATTCCAAATCAGCATTGATCTATGAAAGCATGTCATGCATAACAAATGTATTGGAATTCTTTAGAGGATTTAATATAATTGGTTGATGATAGTGAATGTTGTAAACCTTGGCTTTCAGAGGACACTTAATAAAGTGCATTTTTTGATAAGATTGAAAGGTTTGGGGCACAGTGGAAGAGGACACAAATTGTCTAAACAGGAACCAGTTCTCATTGGACAGCTGTAACTAATGCCTCAGTGGTGAGCTTTCTATTGGTTGTCAAAACCAGTTGCTAAAATTGTTTTGTTATTTAGGGAAGGATCTAAAGTGTCAGATTGTGCTAAAAACGTATAAGAAAACATGGGTGCTTGGAGGAGATGAATGTCAAATAAAATAAATTTGACTTTGAAGTAAAGCAACAAATGCTGGTACTAAATAGAACAATTACGATTGCAAAATAAAAGGCAGGTCAGTAAATAAAGACACAGACAAATATAAAGATTTTGGCATATATGTTGACCAGCTATAAAAAGAATGCAAACTCAGAGTTGGAAAAGTAAAACAAAAAACTGTATTCAGGAAAACAGATCCATGGAAGAAATATTCTATGAATGTAAAGAAAGTTTAAACTTTATTAGTCTCACAAGTAGGTTTACACTAACACCGCAATGGAGTTATTGTAAAAATCCCCTAGTCGCCACACTCTGGCACCTGTTCGGGTACTCTGAAGGAGAATTTAGCATGGCCAATGCACCTAACCAGCACATCTTTCCGTTCGTGGAAGGAAACCAGCTGCTCCGGTTTCCTCTCACAGACCGAAAGATATAGACGCAGAAACGGAGAGAACGTGCGGATTCTGCACTGTGTCCCAAGCCGGGAGTGGAATCTGGGTCCCTGACACTGAGGCAGCAGTGCTAACCAGTGTACTACCATGCTGCCCTAAATGTAACATCACGTAAGACTTCACTACCACTTCATATATTTCTTATTAAGAAAGTTACAAGTTCTGTGGAAGAGAAAAAAATCTGTTGGGGGCAACAAAATTGTTTTTGTTGAAGTCCTTAAACAATGAAGAACTCAGGAAGCAAATTTTATACTCATTAGGTAGGAGAATATCAAACTCCAGAGACAATTAAACTTCTTCAAAATAATGAAATAAAATTACCCTGTTGCTGTGATCGACAAATATTTTGCAGGCTGTCAGGATAGAAGATGTGATTTAAAAAGCCGTAAGCTAAACTTAGCTTGGAAATAACACAACTTCAGCTGACAGCAGTAGAATTATAAAAGAAACAATTGTCCGTTGCAATAAATCTTACCTTAAGTGGATTGCATTCTGATTCAGCACAGTATGAATTTTGTCCAGGCAACCAAAACACATGGATTGAGCCTGAAACATGAGGAGAAATAAAATAAGTAATTTCTGACAGATACATTAATAATAAGTTGCAGTTGGAATAGGAAAATGGAGATCAAAGAGCCAAATTGTAACAGAGACAGGAAATGACAGACATATTAAGTAACAATTGTCACCTACCATTTCACAAAGGAGGGGCTGAATCTTCCAAGGAGAGGCAATCACCTTGGATTGCCAATGCCACTCCTATGTTTTTTTTCACATAGCACCAAAGTTCAGCATTTCCCATCTGGGCTTGCAAGCTGCGTTTCTTCAGAAATGTGGAGCATACCCGTTCTTGGACTCCTTCCTGTAGGACAGGATCATCGGGAGAAACCATGCCATGCCTCTTTCTTTCTGGGGCATTGATAGCATATTTTGATAAGCCTTCATTCTCCAATATAATGAAAAGCTTTGGCATCCATATAAATAGATTTTCACTGTCTAGGGTGAGTGAGGTAAGTGGGTAGATAGCAGGACGCTAGATGACAATTTGGCCAGGTTGGCAGTGTGGGTTGAGTGATAGGTAGTAGAGTAAGGAGGATGCCAACTGGTTAGAGTGGTAGGGTGGGCTTCGCTGGCTGGCCAGTATTTCTTGCCCACCCTTGGTTGCCCTTGGAAGGTCAACCACATTGAGAGTCAACCACATTGCTGTGGCTCTGGAATCAAATGTAGGCCAGACCAGGTAAGGATGACAAATTACCACTGTACCACTGCACCATCTCTTAACATCCAGATTGATTGGAATCTCAGCTCTTCTATACCTTTTCCACCTTCTATTCAGCAGTTAGTGGCATGGCTTTGGGAGTCTTCTCTGAAGCTGAAGATCATTTGTCTTTTAAAGGTTTCTCCTTGTGTGTTTCAAGCGTGTAACACATTCCTCAGAGTCTTAATTTCTTCTCTTCTAGTTATAGAGTCCAAAAGTTGAGGTCTTTCAGTCTTCTCTCTTGGATCAGCATCTTGCTGCAAAAACTCATTATCCTTACAGTTCAGCAGTATTGAAGTTGACATTCTACTTACCAACAATGCTGCAAATTTGTCCTATTTTGCTAATGATGAAGTCCTCAACAGGAAAGAAGGAAGCTCACGTCTTCCCTTAGGGCTGAAAATATTGGGGAGGCTGAATCATTAAGGACTCTGGCTTGTGGAGTAGAAAGAGTAGGAGTAGGATTTTGATAGAATATGTAGGAGTAAAAAGGGAGTAACAGAATGCAAAGTAAATAGTTAAAGGCATGATATATTACTAAAATATAGGGAAAATACATGAAGAGGAGGTGTAATGTAAAAGTTAACAGATTGAATACATTAATGTGATATAGATGATGATGTATTGCTGACTTGAGACATTTGCTCAACACAATCTCTCTTGAATCAATGGATCAGATCTAAGCTCTGCAGTCCTGCAAATTCTAGCTGTGAATGGTGCTAGACAATTCAACAATTTACTGGAGGAGAGGCTCCACAAATATGCCCATTGTCAGTGATGGGTGAACCCAGCAGGTCAGTGCAAAAGACTACTTTTCTCACTGGGTTTTTATTCTTAAATGAAATTATATTTGTTGTGAATCAATGGCTGTATTTGCAATGGTCTTTAGCCAGAAGTGCCAAGTCAATGATTAATCTTGGCTTCCTCAGCATCACAGAATTAGTCTTCAGCCAATTCCATTCACTCTACATGATATTAAGAAATGGCTGAAGACACTAGATACAGCAAAGACTATGGACCCTTAAAATATTCCAGCATTAGACCTGAAGACTTGTACTTCAGAACTTGCCCGGCCCCTAGCCAAGCTGTTCCAATATAGCCACAATACTGGAATCTACCTGGAAATGTAGAACATTTCTAAGGTATGTTCTGTACAAAAGAAAGTGAACAAATCCAGCCTGGCCAATTACCATTCCAGTAGTCTACTCTCGAACATCAGTAAAGTTATGAAAGAGGTCATTCACACTGCTATCAAGTGGCACTCACTCATCAATAACCTGCTCAATGGTGCTTAATTTGGGTTTCGTAAGGGTCATTCAGTTCCTAACCTCATTAGATCCTTGGTTCAAACATGAACAAAAGAGCTGAATGCCAGAAGGGAGATGAGAGTGTATCAGGGAAAGTCCTTCACTGGATAGAATCATATCTGGTACAAAGGAAGGGTATATTCTAGCCCGAATAGCTTCACCTACTTCATCAATGACCTTTTGTCCACCATAAAATCAGAAGTGGGGATATTCACAGATGACTGCATCAAGTTCAGCACCATTAGCAATTTCTCAGATACTCAATGAATACCATGTTCAAATGCAGCAAGGTCAGGATAATATCCAGGCTTGGGGTGACAAATGGCAGGTAATGTTCATACCACACAAGTGTCAGCCAACGATCATCTCCAACAAAACAGGATTAATTATTGCCCCTTGACATTCAATGGCATTATGATCACTGAATCCCCCACAATCAATATCCTGCAGTTTACCTCTGAGCAGAAACTGAACTAGGTAGCCATATAAATACAGCGGCTACAAGAGCAGGCCAGAGGTAGGAATCCTGTGGTGAGTAATTCACCTCCTGACTCCCCAAAACCTGCCCACCATCCACAAGGCGTAAATCAGGAGCGTGCTGGAATACCCTCCACTTGCCTAAATGAGTTTTGCTCCAACTCCACAGAGGAAGCTTGACACCATCCAAGACAAAACAATCTACTTCATTGCCACTCTTCTACAAACACTCAATCTCTCTACCACTGACAAACAGTGGCAGCCGTGTGTACCATCTACAAGATGCACTGCAGCAACTCCAAACTCACAACCACTACCATCTAGAAGGACAAAGGCCGCAGATACCTCGGAATATCACAATCTGGAAGTTCCCTTTCAAATCATGCACCAACTTGACTTGGAAATATACCACCCTTCCATCACTGTTGCTGGATCAAAATCCTGGAATTCCCTCCTTAACAGCATCCTGGATGTACCTACACTGCTGGAACTGCAGTGATTCAAGAAGGCAGCTCACCACCACCTTCTCAAGGGATGGGCAATAAATGTTGGTCTAGCCAATGATGCCAACATTCAATTGTTGAATTTAAAGGCTGGAACACACTATGTTCAGCAGCTACATACAGACCATGCAATCTGTTTAGAAACAGTGTTAATAAACCAATAGATTTAATAAACCAATAGAAAGATAGGTCACCCATGTCAATAACCAAGAACCACCCAGGGGCCTATAGATCAAAGGGACCACCCAAAACAGGGGAGGTGACTGAGTGATATTATTGCTAAATTATTAATCCAGTAATTCAGCAAATGTCCTGGGGATCCGAGTTTGAATTCCGCTATGGCAGATGGTGGAATTTGAATTAAATAAAAAATATCTGGAATTAAGAATCTACTGATGATCATGAAACAATTATCAATTGTCAGAAAAACCCACCTGGTTCACTAGTATCTTTTAGGGAAGGAAATTTGCCACCCTTACCTGGTCTGGCCTACATGTGATTCCAGAGCCTCGGCACCATGCTTGACTCTCAACTGCCTTTGGGAAGTTAGGGATGGGCAATAAATTCTGGCCAGAAAATGACTCCATTTCCCATAAACGAATTCAAAAAATCTAAGACAAAACAAAGTCAAATTTCTTTAGATGAATAACTCATGCGTAGATTTGCTGTACAGGATTATAAAGCATCAGAAGTTCTGAAGATGCTGCTTCGGCTTCTATGCTGACAGATAGCTGTAAGGGGAAGATTTTCAGCTGGGACCAAAGTTTGGGCCTCAGTTGACTTTCATGCCTGGCAATAGGTGCTACCATCTCTTTGGTTATGTCAACCACTATGGACTCTGACATGGAATCCAGCATGGCATTCTTACTGTGGAAAACCCTCCATGAACAATCGGAAAGAGTAGATATTACATTAGCCGATTCAGTGGAATAAATTTAGCTTTGATGATAAGAATATTCACCAACCACATACTTATCTGTTTTCTTGTGATACCATACTTTGATTTCTCCCAGAATGCAGCCATTCTGCTCTGAAGCCACAGACCGGATTGGATTAGACAGCTCTTCTCAATGGTGATCCCTGCCTCTGGGTCCTCTCTGCCTGCTTGAATAAAATAACGTTTCTGAAGCAGAAAAGACATGGCGAGCAAGATCAGAGTCTGTGAAGGGGTTGCTATATTTTTATCATTGAGAGAAAAATAGTTAACATTACAGGTTGCCAACTGGTTTTAACTAAAGGCCCATGTCTAAAAGCCCTAATCTGGAAGTACAGCAGCCTCTAACTATCCAAGCCATTGGTGCAGCAGCTCAAAGAAGCATGAGTGCAAGTTTACTTAAGACAGACACCAGGGAATTTCACATGGATGACTTTTGGTATTTGTATATCATTTTGACATTTGCATAATAAGGTCATCTGAATTTCTTGTGGCGCTGTGCTTTGAATAAAAGCAGGGGTAGAAATTTCCATGTCAGTATGCCAGAGCTTTGTGAAGGTGTGAAGAGATGGATTCTGCACTGCAGTCCAAGGCAATTTTTAAAAGGCTATAATAACTGAGGAGATTACTGGTACTTAACCTCCAGTTGCTTAGCCCCACCATAACATGCAGGACAGAATTATGCAGCAAACAGCAAATCATGAAGATTCTTGCTATTCTTTCCAGATTGAACTGAAGCAAACTTAGAACAATGGTGGCAGAATTTCTGCTTGAGAATTCCAATTAGGTGCATGGTTTTGGTTGAAGTACCATTCAGAATCTGTGTTTGAGTTCCTGTTAAGTGCCATAACACTGGGAACACCAGCACATAGACTATTTAATGTATTTTAGTTACCAACTGACCCCTTATGAGCAGGTTAGTTGTTATTCTCTCTGACCTGCCAACCTTAAAACCAAATACGGGTGGGATGGAAACGTGTTGGGTTTGGATTGTCCTTTTGCTTTTATTTTTAACATCAAGTTAAAATTTCTCCAGTTGCTCTGAAAGTCTGCTTTAAGAAGCTATCATGTGAACATTACATACACTTGACCGAAACTCTGCTCAGCTATTTTAATAGAACCTTGTAGAATGGCATAGAGAGGAATTTCAGATTAATACTTTAAGCATTTTGATGCAAATATCCTGCAGCATTGTACCAAGGTTGATGAGAGTTGGAAAGGTTGATTGAAGAACCACTTAAAAACTTGTACCATTGTTCAACATTATACATCAAAGGATGGTGAGAAGGGCAAACCCATTCAGTCCATCTCAGCTCATCAACTCTTCTAACTACTGACTTTTATATGATTCAAAGACAGGACAGTATAACTACATCTGTCTTCAAATGAAAGAGGAGAGAAAAGTTTGTTCTGGGGTGGTCAACCAGTGGAAAGCATGGGGCATGATCCTACCAACTGTCCTCTCCCCGCTGCCACTGCAAGTGAGAATGTAGAATTTGGGTGCTCAGCCAAATCTCCGTTTACTGCAGCGGGATCAGGAACTCCCGCTGGCAGGAATGGCCAGAAGATTCCGTCCGTGAACTTGTCCAGCCAGTAAGTGTTGTGACTGACCTGCAACATTTATATGATCAGGTCTTATTAACATAGTCTCATTTACGTCTCATTTCTCAGTTTGAAAGATATTGGATGTGAGACATTAAATCTATATCTCATTCCACAGATGCTGTTAGAGCGATTAAGTTTTTCTAGTGCTTTTTGGCTGGAATTCTCCAACTTTACCCATGGTTGAGATTATCCAGCCCTGCTGCTGTAAACTGAGATTTGGCTGAGCACCAAATTCTTCATTCCCGCTGGCAGTGTAGTGAGGAGTATGAGATCAGAGAATTCTGACTTTTGTTTTTATTTCAGATTTCCAGCATCCGCAGTATTTTGCTTTTATCTCATGTACATGGGTTTTCTAGTTCTGCACTGACCTTGTGGCATTTCTAACTCTTGTTGCAACTTAATTTTCATAGCTGTTTAGCATTCTAATTTATTTCTCTTAACATTTAATGATATTCTCCTTTGAATTCATTCTCTCCATTTGCATTGTCTGCACCTTCTTAAAACTTGATTCCCTGTTAAGACCCACATTCCACCATTATCTTACAATTCAGTCTGTGTGTTCATTTGCCCTGTTTGTGAACCCAACTCTCCACTCACCTGATGAAAGGGGCAACACTCCGAAAGCTCGTACTACCAAAATAAATCTGTTGGACTTTAACCTGGTGTTGTGAGACTTCTTACTTTGAATTCAAACACTTTAAACTTCTGGAATGGGTATCCCTACATAATTCCTCTTGCCCTTATGGAATTTGCAGGTGATAGAACATTCTAGAAAAATGATCCCTGTTGCAGGAGATACAGCTTTGTTGCCTACACTTCCCTACAAAAATCTTTCTGCGGGTCAGAATTGGTCCCTTCCTTTGCCATTTTCTTTGATAAGCAGAAAAATATTCTTGAGTCATTGGAAGTTAGAGATGCACACAAAAAATAACAGATTGGGTTGTACAACCTTTTTATATGAAATAGTAATCTCTTATAATCTACAGACAGTAGATTATCTACAGATAGTAGATTATAAGACAGGGTAGCTCTTCTCTTCACTGATATGGTGCCCTGAAATGCAAATACATTCTGTGCACCCAGCTGCATATCCATGGTGGCAGTCACAAAACATTATGTTGGATATTGTACCAATCTTGTTACTTTCCCACAGAATGTGTTTGCATCTACATTTTCCTTTTGGCTGACCTTTGATTTTTTTTTCCTTCCCCTCCATCCACCTGTTCTCCAGTTTTGCCAAAACTGACAAATGCTTTAAATTCATTTAGAAGGTTCAAAAATACAGATACATATATTACATTTTTAGTCTACACATCTCCCATTCTTAGTAACAATAACTTATTTATGTAGCATCTTTAATGTACTGGAATGCCACATAAGCATTAAGAAACAAAACATTGAACCAAATAAGGTGATATTAGGTCAGTTGACCACATGCCTGGTTGAAGAAGTAGGTTTTAAGGATGATTATAAAAAAAGAAAGTGAGGTGGAGAGATAGAAGGATGGAGAGAAAGGTATTCTAGAGCTAGCATCTTTAATGTACTGGAATGCCACATAAGCATTAAGAAACAAAACATTGAACCAAATAAGGTGATATTAGGTCAGTTGACCACATGCCTGGTTGAAGAAGTAGGTTTTAAGGATGATTATAAAAAAAGAAAGTGAGGTGGAGAGATAGAAGGATGGAGAGAAAGGTATTCTAGAGCTTGATGACTAGATAACTGAAGGCATAGCCAATGGTGAAGCAATTAAAATTGAGGATGCACAAGCGATCAAATTTAGAGGAGCACCAATATTTCAGAAAGTTATGGACTGGAGCTGATTACACAGATAAGGTGGGCAGGGACATGGAGGGATTTGAGAAAAATGAGAGCTGCAGATGAACTGTGAGAGGAACGAGTTTGGGTGACATTCAGCCAGCATGTTCCTTTGGCTGTTTATAATTGGCAGAGTACTGACCATAGTCAATTGCTCTGTGCTCACAAACATCAAGAAAGTAATATCTGATATTAGATATGATTTTGCAATTGGGCAGCAGTTGGTGAATAATTCGGAGTGTTAAGAATTATACAAAAAAAGGATAAAATTGTCAGTCAGTTTCACGATGTAGCTGTCTTGTGCTGGTTGATATATTGTTTTTTTTCCCCCCTTTATTCTTTCATGGGATTGGGCATGGCTGGCAGGGGCAGAATTTATTGCCTTTGAAATGGCTTGCTAGGCCACTTCAGAGGAAATCTCATTGCTCTGGGTTTGGAGTCACATGTAGGTCAAACCAGGTACAGATGATAGATTTATTTTTCTGAGGGCCGTTAGTGAACTAGATGGATTTGTACAACAGTGGATGCCAATTGCCATTTGAGACTAGTTTTATATTCCAGATTTGTCCAGTGAATTTATTCATTATTAGTCCAACAACAACGTTATGACTATGCCTCTGCCTCCTTTCTGTGACACGTGAAGGTGTATGTCCTTTTTAGGCAAAAACATTGGGCATGATTTTCCCAGCCTGTTGTACTTCTCATGTAATGTAACAGGCTAGGAAATGTCAGGAGGAGGGAAAAAAATGGGATTTGAGACCGGCCAGGACCGGCCAAACATAAAACTATCATAATTTGTTGCAAAAAATCATTTTTATCTGGCCTGGCTAGCTTGTGGTTCCAGATCCACAGTAATGTGTTTGACTCTTAACTACCCTCTGAAATGGCCAAGCAAGGTATTCAGTTCAAGAACAATTAGAGATGGGCAATAAAGGCTGTCAGTGAAATAATTATTTTGTTTGGAAAGAACAGGTTCCTGCCTGTGAATGTTTCCAGCAAGCGTAAATAAGCCATATTGTGAGCTTGACTGATTATCCTAAATTGGTTGTCAATTAAAGTACTGTAAATAAAACTAACTATGCACTGAGAATCTAGCATTATCTCTGCATAAATCTGAGATATAAAGTATGTAACAGGAACATATTTGTTCTGGAGTTTTTATATTTCCTTGAATGCTTCCTATGCTCTGATATTGCTTTACCTTCACGTGTCCGTTTCCAGAGCTCTTTCAAAAATCATATATCAACTTCAAAAAAGTTGAAATTAACTTGGCCTTTCCCCAATTTAAAGCTTGGACGCTTGGCCTGTCTTTGTCCTTATCCAAAATACACTTGTTTTAACTGAATTATCACTACTACAATCATGCAAAGATGAGACATTGAGAAGGAAAAGCAGAAACATTTGCACTGATCTTTTAACACTTGTTCTTTGATAGACAGCCAGCTGAGTTTCTGACGTTAACTAAAGGACCACTGAATTACTCGTGATAGAAACATGCCTTCACAATGGGAAGTCATTTGGCATTGTACTGGTACTTGGCTTACGAAGATGAGCAGAAAATTGATGTCAAAACAGTGAAATGACATCAAATGGGCACTGCCCAGACCCACAGCTATGCCACCTGTTGCATGCCTCAGGCCAGGTAACCTGGCAGTGAATAAAGAGGACTGCCTCTGAAGGGTACGTTTTATCAGGGCGACAATAACAGTGCCATTACATCTGCTTCAGAAAGATATGCAGGTAATCGCACACAGAGAAAGCTCTGCCAGTGGTTACTATGGCGACCATGGCCCTCAAACTTTATGGCTTCAGGTTGTGCAGGAAATGTTTGCAGAATCGTTTTGTTTTCTATGGCAGTCTCAAACAGACAACTCAAGCTTTGTTTCAAAGAATGAATGTGAAGCTAAAAATTTGATGAGGACCATTAGCAGTGCAGGGACTCACCATCACAGGAAACCCAGTTAAGATAATGCAGATTTCCTGCCTTTCTAAATGAATGAGAGGAAGAAGTTTGATTAAATCTGAGGTGAAAATCTGATCAAAGTGCTTCAGACAACATGCAATTTCATTTTCCCCAACATGATCCTGGCATGTAGGCTGGATTGGAATGCACTCCAACGCCGGCATCTCCACATCATGGATGCATGTTCCGCAGGGAACCCGGGTGCATGCATAGGTCACCCAAATTATAGCTTGCAGGTTCTTCTTAAAGGCAGCTTCCACCCCTTAAAAAGGAGGTATTATGCACCAGCATTTAGTGACACATTTTTGTAGCCCTGCCCCTTCCAACCCCCACCACACCGTCTGAGTGCACAAGCCAGCAAAACCATTGTTTTGGGATCCTGATGTTTTACTCCAGAACATGATAGGAGCATGAGACCAATGCATGCATGCTGTCCACATTGGTTTGGGCAGTGGAGGGAATTTGTAAGCCAAGTACAGACTATGTAGCTCTGGTCACCAAACAGCAGGTCCCTTGTTCAAGTATGGCAGGAATGATTAATCGGCGCTGATTGAAAGCATCATGGCTGCTGCTAGGATTTAGGAATTGAGCAACATGATGTTCTGGGTTTTGAAATGCAATCATTGTTACATATCCCATTTGGCTTGCCTTAATCATGTGTCTTTTACCATAAAGGATTTCCTGCAGGCAGCCATTTTATATTCAGTCAGTAAAGAAACTGCTAGAGAAAGCTTGTAGTCCTTAAGTTCTAGCGTGGTATCAGCGTAGGAGCTGTTGCTGGGTTTTGAAAAACTGGAATAGAAGCCACGGCTACTGAAAAGGTAACATTAGAATGTTCCAACTTGCTAAAAAGCTACTGAAGAAAAAGAAACACAGACAAGAAAAAGCTAACACGAGCTGAAGACTGTAAATAAAATACTAGGTGAGTCAAAAGTAGCTGTAATTTTTCCTCTCCTGAGTCCTGTTGAAAGGAAAGGAGACATATGGCAGAATTGAGAATTTTTACCCTTGAAATGACAATGCTACAGGATTGAAGCAGATTTAATTGACAAGCTGCAGTCAATATGAGTATCAAAAATGTTAACACTGCTGGGGGAGACTATTACAAAGTATAAACTACCCTACATCTATACGGAGAACAGAAAAAAACAGACAACAGAAATTTTGGAATCCTTGAAGGTGCACTTTGAATGCCAGAAGAATGTAACTAATGGATGGTATGTGTTCAACATTGGAGCTCAAGGAGAAGAGAGTCTATGGATCAGCTTGTGGCCATAGTAACACAGCTCATGAAATTTTTTGAATTCAGGCAACTAAAAAATGATCTCATTAAAGGAAAAAGTAGAAGAGATTTGACAATGAAAGCAAGTCTCCTGTGAGAGGAGAAACTTAAGATGGTGATAGATGTGTGCATAAACACAAAGGTTATAAAACACCAGCTACAGCACATGCGTTGCAAAACAAACCTGAGATCCATTATGCTGAGAGACATTACAAACTGAAAGCACAGAACAATCGCAGATAAAGATACTAATACTGCAGAGAATATAATGCAAAGGAAAAGAAGAAAGCCTGATGTGGGGAAAGCAATGCCTAAACTGCAAGAAGCTGAATTATTTTGCACACAAGAAGGAAAACAAGCTGATACAGATGACCACCTGAGAGATTTCAGCTGAAGAGCTTGATGAAGAATACTGAAAGGTGCTACACTCAGGTTGAGAAGGAGTACCTTGGAATTGTTTTGCTTGTGAGCATTTTCATCAAAACCTGCTTGGGAAAAACAAAGTGACATTGGACTCCAATGCAAGCTATTTCTGAGAATTTTTGTCAAACTGCTACTACCTGCTCTAAAGCGTCCACAAAAAATGTTATTTAATTTACAGCATTATCTGTACCTGCCATATAAGCAAAAAAAAAGTGATGTACATCTCTAACATACTGTTGAGAACGGCGTTCCAATTAAGAAAGTTAAGGATGTTACAACTGGGCCCGATTTTATCATCGCATTGTGCCCGTTTTTGGGCATGAAAACTTGGTAAAGTCGGGTTGAGGTGAGTAGCATGATCTTTGCCCATCTCCGCACCTGCTTCCTCTTTACCAATTGCTGAAAATGGCCACCCTTTTCTGGAGCATGTCCAAAATGGGTGCAATGTCAATTTAAATGTATTTGCATTTAATGCATATTAATTCATTCTCTAGTTGGATGGGGAGGGAAGTGGGTCAGATAGCTCTCTGGTGGAGGGGAGGGATGGAGACGGGTCAGATCGGTCTCTGGTGGGAGGAGGGAGGCGGTCAGATTGCTCTCTGGTGGGGGATGGGGAAGGGAGGCAATGGAGGGGGAGGGAGGCAGGTCAGATTGCTGTCTGGTTGGGGGAGGGAGGGAGGTGGGTCAGATTGCTCTGGGGTGGGGGGGGACAGGTAGTCCACAGCCACCCTGCGAGCGATCGATTTGGGGGGTGGGAAGGGAGGCAGGGAGCCACGGTCAGTCTGGGTTGTGGGGGGGTTGGTTTAAGGGGGTCAGTTCTATTGTGGGAGTGGGGCAATGTCTGTTGGTGCCAGGGGCAGCCTTTATTTGGCCTGGGAGTGACGTGGAAGGGGAGTGTTTTTCTTTTTTTTTACTGCACATTTGTATTTGAAGGCTCTGATTGGAGCAGCAGTGTTTTAGGTGCGATAAGCCCCGCCCACAGGCTTCTGCAGCACGATTTGGATTCACTGACTTGTTTGCAGGCAGAGTGTGTATAAGGACATCTGAGGATGGGTCTAAAAGTTGGATCTGAAACACTCGCAGATTCAGCACTTCGAATCGAAATGGTAAAATTGGGCCTAGTGTGTGAAATTTTCCAGATTCAATGTGAGGTAGCAGCTCGACACGCTCTGGAAATCATCAACTTAGCAGAGGCTGAAGTCATCACCTTGCTCAGATCAAGCCAATTACCTAATGAGATGCAACTCTTCGGGGGCCTCAAGAAATAGTGATGAAAGGATGGACCTCAAGGATAAAATCTGTGGTCACCACAAGAGCATATTGGGCATACCATGATGAATTGACAGCCCAAGATGGTCATCATCCTTGAGGAGATGAGAGGACAGATACTGAAGTGCATCCATGCAAGCCATTGAATCTAATTTGAGCAAGGCTAAAGACATGCTCTAGGGACCAAATATGAGCAATGAAATTAATGACAACATTGCGCAGTGCAATGCTTGAAATAAGTATTAAGTTAAACAAGCTGGAGAGCTATTGATGATGCATGACATCTCAGGCAGAGCATGAATAAAGCTGGAGTAGACCTCAGTATAGCAGAATCTGATTATTTTGTCACTGTGGACTGCTATTCTGACTATTGGCAGATAGACTAGCTGTCTTCAACTATAATAGGAGAGATAGTAGAATGTTTGAAAATACAGTTCAGACATTCCAGACATTGTGATGAGTGACAATGACCCTCACTGATTGAAGAATTCAGCCATTTCATAAATGGTAGGGAAATTCATAACTACATGCCCTCTCTACACTATCCCCAGCTGAATGGAAAGGCTGAGACAATCATGAATATTGCCAAAGGATTCATCAAGAAATCAAGCAAATCTAACCGACGGCAATTCTTGAGTGTAGTAACACACAAACTGTCCATGCCGTCAGTTGTTGTATTGCTCCATTCAAAGCTGTTCAAAGACTAACATCATGCCCAAACTACTCTTCCAATAGCAGGAAATCTACTGAAACCAGAAGTAGTAACAGGTGTTAGTGGGAAAAAAAACAAGTTGAAATGGCAGAAAGCCAAATTTCATTTTGATAAGACTTCCAAACCATTAGCTCTCCCCAGTATGTATTTATCTCTGTGACCCTGACAAATTGCTGGCATCTCAGGAAATAGGTCCGTTAAATGCAGAATCCTTGGTTAAAACAAAATTTAATGAGCTGTTTGAATACTTGAATAACTTACACGATAGCCATATAGAGGTTCCTGCTCACAAAGAACAAAGAAAATTACAGCACAGGAACAGGCCCTTCGGCCCTCCAAGCCTGCACCAACCATGCTGCCCGACTTAACTAAAACCCCCCACCCTTCTAGGGACCATATCCCTCTATTCCCATCCTAGTCATGTATTTGTCAAGACGCCCCTTAAAAGTCATTACTGTATTCACTTCCACTACCTCCCCCGGCAACAAGTTTCAGGTACCTACTAGTTTGTGTGTAAACAAAAAAAATCTGCCTCGTACATCTCCTTTAAATCTTGCCCCTCACACTTTAAACCTATGACCCCTAGAAATTGACTCTTCCACCCTGGGAAAAAGCTTCTGACTATCCACTCTGTCCATGACCCTCATAATCTTGTAGACTTCTATCAGGTCACTATCATTCCAGTGAGAACAAACCAAGTTTCTCCAACCTCTCCTCATAGCTAATGCTCTCCATTCCAGGCAACATCCTGGTAAATCTTTTCTGTACCCTCTCTAAAGCCTCCACATCCTTCTGGTTGTGTGGCGACCAGAATTGAACACTATATTCCAAGTGTGGCCTAACTAAGGTTTTATAAAGCTGCAACATGACTTGCCAATTTTTAAACACAATATGCCGGCCAATGAAGGCAAACACGCCATATGCCTTCTTGACTACCTTCTCCACCTGCATTGCCACTTTCAGTGACCTGTGTACCCGTACACCCAGATCCTTTTTGCCTATCAATACTCTTAAAGGTTCTGCCATTTACTGTATATTTCCTATCTGTATTAGACTTCCAAACTGCATTACCTCACATTTGCCTGGATTAAACTCCACCTGCCATCTCTCCGCCCAAGTCTCTAACTGACCTATATCCTGCAGTATCCTCTGATGGCCCTCATCACTTTCCACAAATCCACCAACCTTTGTGTCGTTCACAAACTTACTAATCAATCCAGTTACATCTTCCTCCAAATCATTTATATATATTACAAACAGCAAAGGTCCCAGCACTAATCCCTGGGGAACATCACTTGACACAGTCCTCCATTCAGAAACGTGCCCTTCCATTGCTACCTCACCTTCAAACCAGGTGAAAGCCAGTAGAGGGCAAGATAATATCAGACTCCCACCTCAATGACGTTTTTCAGAGATTTAACTCCTTGGATGCGTCCAAATCAGTTTCTTATTTTTACTTGGGAAAATGCCCCTCAGTCACTGAACTAGAGATTGCAGATGTTAGAACAGTTAATCGTGCTTTCTCATCATTTGTGCGCGATTTGCTCTTTCTCTCACTCTTGGCTGTGTTGAAGCTGTCCAGGTGACAGTTCTAAGTATCTGAAAGCATAAAAGCAGAAGGAAAGATTGGGCGGTGCAGGAGGTCGGGGATGGGAAAACATAGCAAGAAAGAAAAGCAAGAGGTTCTGTAATTCATCTGTAATTACATCAATCCAGTTAGTGGACTGATTTCATAATTCTTGACACATCTCTTAGGATATTGTCCATGGATTTAATTGACCTTTTAGCTGACCCTGTTCAGAAAACAGTCTCCTTTAATAAGCGGGGCCTCTGAGACCTATGCCTTTATTCTGTCTCCTCAGATGTGTTGTATTTCAGAAAGCCAAGTGGTGAAACACAGAACTGGAGCCAATCTTTACACATTTTATAAATGTTCATTGATAGACTTACATATAACAAGTGTATACCTTCAAACTGAACAATCAAGTTACAGTCTACTCCTAGTTACAATGGCACATATGAATCCCCAGTCAATACTAGCACCTGTATGTAATTAAAACAAATAAACACACAATTAACCAATCTCATTATCTTCATCCTACAGGACATGAACAATCTGTAATTGTGCTTGGCAAAGTGGAGTTGGAGAAAAAGATGAGGTTCTGGTGTGAATAGAAACACTGGATGTGGGCACCACTTCCCCACTCAAAGCTACCAAGCAGAAAAACTAAAATATGTCAAATGTTGTCTCCAAGAAGACCCTGTAAAGTAATATATCTTCTGAAATGTTTGAGTGGCGAAAAACTGCAGCAGGCGACGGTGCAGAGGGACCTCGGGGTCCTTGTGCATGAGTCGCAAAAACCCAGCCTGCAGGTGCAGCAGGTGGTCAGGAAGGCGAATGGGATGCTGGCCTTCATAGCGAGGGGGATTGAATATAAAAGTAGGGAGGTCTTGCTGCAGCTGTATAGGGCATTGGTGAGGCCGCAGCTGGAGTACTGTGTGCAGTTTTGGGCGCCGCACCTGCGCAAGGATATTTTGGCCTTGGAGGGAGTGCAGAGGAGGTTTACTAGGCTGATACCGGAGTTGAGGGGGTTGAGCCATGAGGAGAGGCTGAATAAACTAGGCTTGTACTCGTTAGAGTTTAGAAGAATGAGGGGAGATCTCATTGAGACGTATAAGATGATGAATGGGATGGATAGGATAGAGGTGGAAAGACTCTTCCCGCTCAAAAAAGACAGTAGGACTAGGGGGCACAGCCTCAAGATAGAGGGGGGGCGGTTCAGAACGGAGTTGAGGAGGAACTTCTTCACTCAAAGGGTGGTGAATCTCTGGAATTCTCTGCCCGTTGAAGTGGTGGAGGCTGCCTCGCTAAATATTTTTAAGAAGCGGGTTGATGGGTTTTTGATAAGAGAGGGGATTAAGGGTTATGGGGAGAGGGCGGGAAAGTGGAACTGAGCCACGACAGATCAGCCATGATCTTATTGAATGGCGGGGCAGGCTCGAAGGGCCAGATGGCCTACTCCTGCTCCTATTTCTTATGTTCTTATGTTCTTATGTTCTTATGTAATGTCTGTGTTTCACTGGCTGTGTAGGGAGACAAGACATAATAAAAATGTAATGATACAACAATGATTGAACCCTAATGTTATGCTTACTTTCTTTCTATGCACATACCTGCTGAATGCATTTAACATTTCACTTTTTATTTCATATCTGCCAGTATCCACACTATTTTGCTTTCTGATTCTTATTAACCTTCTTTTAAAATAAATACGACCTTATCAAATCACCACATTAGCCTGGAATTTACAATCAGCTGCAAACGAATGGCACTCACCATTCATTATGCTTACTTTGTGAACATTGGAGCAGCAACATGAGAACACAGGATATAGGAGAAGCACTCTAACACCTTTTGTGGTAGAGGGCAGGGTGGATTGGCAGGACTGCTCTCTGGAGGCTTCATGTCACAAAAATATTTGCTAATAATTAGAATGTGTGGCTTTAATGTTGTTACCGAGTCATCATTGTCATCTTCCTTCAGGCTGCTGATCAGCAGACGTCCCCCTTCGCACCTTTTGAATGAAACAATGCGAGCATTTCTCAGCCTGTTCCACTGAGTGGACTCCGGACAGAAGGATGATCTTGGAGTTCTCTAAAGCAAAGAGTGAGGGTTACTGGCTTTTTACAACTCGAAGATTTTGCCTGAAACAAACTTGCAACTTCTGTATTGAGTTGGAATTTTTCCCATTCTCTCTCTCTCTCTTGCTTTCTGAATACCACAGATGGTAAAGAACCTTCTGAAATGCATTTGATCACTTCCCACTAGTCTGAAGGGGATTCAAAGAGAAGCTTCACAGCTCCCCAACATTTATAATCCCTTTTTAAGTGTTTCACATTCGGATTCCCTATCCCATTCTGGTCTTCCTGTAGGTGACAGTGG
This sequence comes from Carcharhinus amblyrhynchos, assembly GCF_965287045.1. Classification (NCBI taxonomy): domain Eukaryota; kingdom Metazoa; phylum Chordata; class Chondrichthyes; order Carcharhiniformes; family Carcharhinidae; genus Carcharhinus; species Carcharhinus amblyrhynchos. The sequence continues at coordinate 91,553,407 of NC_137324.1, read as the reverse complement.
GCCAGTAGGAGATAGTGCTTAGGAAGTAACTTAAGTTTCACGTTGGTGCATTTAACCATGAAGCCTTGGGACACAAACAAAAAGCCAATCCAGGAACGGATGATCGGCCTGGCCTCAATTAAGTGTCTCTCTGCAGCACTCCACGTGCAGGATAGCTAAACATGTTGTGCAACTTGGCGTCTTTTAACACTTCCAAAGATAACTTTACAGTTGGCTGTCATGTGTCCAAGCTTGTCACAGGAGTGACACAGTCTGGTCTGTCCTGCCTAGAGCAAATATTCTCGACTTCCACTTAGCAGAAAAGAAGCTGGAGGATGGCTGACTTGCCATTTACTTTCAATATCATCTTCACTTGACTCTTATTGATCCAGATGCCGAACATGTTGTTGGATTCAAAGCTGTTTCCAGTTATCTCAAGCCATCTGACAAGGAATGTAAGCACTACCAAAACAGGGGCACAGGCATTATACTTTTGTATGGTCACTTGTGTTTTGATCTCCAATTTCTTAGCATAGTATCATATAGTAAAGCCTGCAGAGGAGCTGTGCAAGTCAAACAGCAATTTTCAGCTTTCCAACTTGAACTGTGTATGTGAGGTAGCTGCTGACTGATTTGCTGCATAATATTATTCTTAGTCTCATTGTTATTGTTGACACAAAATCCAAGCCAATATAAATTTATCGAGGAGATATTTCACCTTCAGATTAGATCATCTTTCAGTGATTTTTTTTAAATGAAGGATGTTTTTGGCAATTCATATTTGCAGCATCTCATCTGTTGAAACCCACGTGAACTTAAGGGTGACTATCTTAATTGGAGTTCAGATCAGTCAAAAAGTCGAGTTCAAGCTAATTGCTCAATAACTTTTGTAAACATTTAATGTAGTTGTAAATTCTATTAAGAGTGTCATTAAAAATGTGATGTAAATTGCTGGAGCTTATAAAAGGAAGGGTACTGATCTCTAAGACAATTAGTCTGTTGCAGCACAGTTAGGGAGGTATTGCCCTTGGCCTAGGCGCAATCACTTCCCTGGTAGAAAGGAGTCTTTAAAATGAGATGCAAATTGATGCATATGTCATGTGGAAAAATTATGAGTTTTGGACATAGGAGCAAATTTCAAAATTGCAACCTTTAGTACTGTGAGGGAAGAAGAAATAATAGGTCACTTGGTTTTGCAGTCGGAAATAATGAGTCAGAATACTGGAAGTTTTAAAAATTCTAGCTTAAGGCTACCTGCTCTTGCAGATCAGTTTGTTATTAACAGAATTTAACAAGTGCTTTATCGCATTCCATAATTGACTTGGAATTGAAAATCAGGAGAGATGTATAACAGATGGCTGAATTTGTATCAACTGTTATATGTTATCACCCAAAGTCAAAATTACCCTTGAAGACATTAAAAGCAGATGAACTGTAGTTTGATCACTTTTTGTTTGAGATACATTGAGTAAATTGTAGGAAGGTTGTTATAAATTTCCAGTGTCCGTGAGGGGTAAATACTGAGAATTCAGGTGGAAAGATCATTGAGCCATGTAGAATTCCTATCTGTAATAGATGAGCAATTTCGTAAGACCTGCTGACCTGTCCGCATAAATTCATGATAATCTCTGTGCTGGAGGCAGATATTTGTAAAATCTTCTCTTGTGACTGTTGCATTCTGTTCAAAGAAAGTGTTTTTGGAACCTACACAGTGCTCAGCAACACAGATATCAGGACTATAACATAAAAGTGCCATAGACCCTGTTAAAGAGACAGATGTGTGGTAAAGGGGAGGCTCCGCCTTCACTTTATTCTATCACTGGCCTGTCCTAAATCTTGAGGATTGGACTATCTAAATTTTCAGAGAATTTACAGTGCAGAAAAAGACTATTCGGCCCATTGAGTCTACACCAACCACAATCCCATCCAGGGCCTATCTCTGTAACCCCATGCATTTTACCCTGTTAATCCCCCTAACACTAAGGGGCAATTTAGCATGACCAATCAAACTAACCCGCACATCTTCGGGCTGTGGGAGGAAACCGGAGTACCCAGAGGAAACCCATGCAGACATGGGGAGAACATGCAAACTCCACACTGAGTCACCCGAGGCCGGAAATGAATCTGGGTCCCTAGCGCTGCAAGGTGGTAGTGCTAACCACTGTGCCACTGTGCCATACAGTTTGGACATACACCAGCACAACAGAGGTGCCACAGAGTTGAGGAGGTGGAAGCTGGAGGACAGTTCAGAGAATTGTTTCAAGGAGGGTTACCGTGGTGGAGATGGAGTTCGTGGGGATGGGGGCAAGTGAGTATGTTTGAGGAGTTTTGGCCTAAAATCCAAATAAGGTTCAAGCCCTAATTAGAAAGTATTTGATTCCCATGATTAGAAACTCCCAGCATCATACAGGTTGAATGCTTTGATAACAGCTTTAATCATTTGACTCACAAGAATGTACATTCATATTAAAAAATGTGACACATAATCCACTTTGGATACATGGAACAATAAAACTTTTCCAGGTCAAAGATTCCTTTTTTCTTTCCTTTCAGCAGAGCTCTGTTCTCTAACCTACACATCCTTAAATGCAAAGGCCAGCAACGCATCAAAGCAAGTCATATTCTCAATTCTAGTTTGATAACTAATTAACTCATTGCACATGTAGGAGGACCAACTATTGCATAATGGTTGTTAAAAGAGTCAGTGCCAAAGGATTTGTCAACCATTTATAACCTTGGAGCTAGGTTTAGTGGTGGCATGGGCTAATGAGGAAAGGATTTTGCTAAAAGCAATTTTATCTGTTCGGTTACAAACAGAACAGGAAGTAGAAATTGGACCTTGAAATAGTTGCTTTTCAAGTGTAAAACTGCAAAGGAAGGGGCAATAAATAGATAATTTTAGGAACTGGATCATCCCTTTTATAGGAAAACTAAGGGCCAATTCTAGAGGCCAGACTTTTGTACACAAAAGACTTGTAAGAGATGTCCAACCTGTGATTGCCCTGAAGTGTGATGAGCACAGTAGGAGGTAGACCTCTGCTTGAAATACTTCAGCTGAAATCCAGAAGGAGTAGGTCTGTTCCCTTGAATTCACAGTGCTTGTGATCTCTCTCCAACAGTCTGACTTAATGGCAGCTGCCAGCAAGGAAAGTAACCCAGCAGTCAACTTTTAAAAATGAATGAGATGCCTGTGGTGGCACGACAGGTGCTAGTAGTTCATTCAGATAATGTTTATGAGGAACAAGGTTCAAGTGGAGCCTGGCTGAAAGATTCTCTTCAGATCCTTGTCCAAATTGTGCTTATGGATGTGTCAGCGGGATGTCTGAGTGCAGAAGCACCTTGTCTGCTGTGCTGCAATAAAGTAATAACTTAAACTTATTTACTGTACAAGATATGAGACACGGTAGACTTATGAGGAATTGGGTAAACACATTGTGGCTCTATTTGTTAAGACAAGGTACATACGAAAAGTTGTACATGATTATAAAGTTTGAAGATCTTTGACCAAAATTGAAAGATTTTGCCTGAGTTCTCCAGTATCCCATATTCCAAAGATATGTAGGTTAGGTGGTTTGGTCATGGTCAATGCACAGGGTTACAGGGATAGGAAGGGGGCGTGGGCCTAGGTAGAGTGATCTTTCAGAGAGCTGGTATTGAATGCAATTGACTGAATCACCACCTTCTATACTGTAGAGATTCTATAGGATTCAATGGAAGACATCAGAGCTATGTGTGTTTGCTCTGCTCAAAACAAAAGCAAGACAAAGACTAGACCACATGACACATTTCCCTTCCAGTGAAATCATGATGATATCCCTAAAATGTATATTACAATATCTCCCTTTTCTTTTAAAGATAGTTTCTTCTCTTTCAAGTAAGTATAACTATTTACAATACATGTATATTTTTGGTTACCATTACACAAATGCTGGTGAATCTACCAGTCTTTAAAGCATAAATATAATCTGCTGGTAGGTCCAGATCTTGTAATCGTAACCTTACTTGGAGGTTTTGTTAACTGCTCGTGGTGATCGATAGAATTGTTCTTGGATTTAAGGGGAGACAGTGGGCAGTGGTGTAATGATACTGTCACTGGAATAGTAATGGTCTGAGTCATGGGTTCAAATCCCATCAGGGCAGCTGGAATCTGAAGTATAAAATTAGTCTCAGTAATAGTGGCAATGAAACTATCATTGATCGTTGTAGTTCCTTTAGGGAAGGCAATCTATTATTCTTACCTGGTCTTGCCTACGTATCACTCCAGACCTACAGCAATGTGGTTGGATCTTAACTGTCCTCTGAAATGGCCCAGATGGACAAGTCCCAATATCTTCTGCTCACCTGAAACTCTAGGGATACTACTAGAATCGAGTGTGCTTCAGGTCTGCTTTTCTATCATTCTTATATGACTTTACAAAAGTCCTATTCATCTAAGATAGGCCCTGAACCATCATTTAATTAAACTTATAGAGGTCTGTAAAATAATGAGGGGCATAGACAAGGTGGATGGTTAATATCTTTTCCCAAAGGTAGGGAAGTCTAAAACTAGAGGGCATAGGTTTAAGATGAGAGGGGAGAGATACAAATGTGTCTAGAGGGGCAATTTTTTCACACAGAGGGTGGTGAGTGTCTGGAGCAAACTGCCAGAGGTAGTACTAGAGGTGGGTACAATTTTGTCTTTTAAAAGCCATTTAGATAGATAAATAGGTAAATCTGCATCATATTAGTTTCAATATTGAATTATTCAATGAACCCATTTCAGCATACACTCAGACCTTTCTGCGAAGTATCTATTTCTGGGATTGTTGTCTCTCCTAGGATCATCAAATTGCAATGTTGATGTTTCTGATAATGACTGTTTCAGTGCTTTGAAGAAGTATTGGTGATCTTAGTGCCACAGGGAAGGCATGTCCTTTCTCAACAATTCCCTTAGCGATGAGACTTTGGACGAGATTTTATGACCTCGCTTGCCCTGAAACCATATAATTCCACCAGTGGTCAACGGACCTTTCCATGATCCTCCTCTCACCTACTCTGATTCCTGTGGCAGGAAGGATGGTAAATTTCTAGCTTTTGAGTGAAATTCAGAATATATGTGGACAAGAAATTAAAAAGACTTAGACATCTTCAATGATTGTCCTTATCTACAGGAGTTGGCATGGCTTCAATATCTTTTAGTTTACTTGGATTGGACATCTGCCAGAACTGGCATACATAGAATCAAAGCAATCGATCTCCTGCACATTGATGAGACATTTAAGACTATTGAACACAAATAATTCATTATGTGCCACTTGCATCAGTAAATTCAGGTTATGGTAATGTTCTTGATTTGTTCTTCCCACAACAGCTATATCATCCATCAAACAGATGCATCCTGGCACAGAGCATTTAATGTGGCCCCTGAGGACTTGGCGAGATCCTGGTTAAAAGATAGCCTGAAGGTAAGTCATTGAAAATAGAATCACCTGAATGGTATACAAAATGTAGTAAGCTGTTGGGACTTCTCTGCAAGATGTATTAATCAGTAACCATGCTTGGCATCAAGGTTCAAGAAGACTGTGGCACCTGTAAATCTCAGATTTAACTCTTCTAATATGGATATCTTGTAAGGACAATGTTTCAAAGCTGTGTTTAAATATCATGGACCAAGACACATTCTCAACAATTTGTCCTTCTTTATGGTACATGTGATTGAGCTGCATGAATCTGTGCATTCTTGTATTTTTCTAATGATTCCATTTTTCTCCATTTTGTCTAGTTCAACCTTCAATTTGTCTTGTATGGGGATGCTGCACTTGTTCATTGGGTAAATTGATGGACCTGCATTCTCCTGCAAGTGTAATGTTGCAGCTCCTCTGAAACTAGCAATTTTGTTGGGTACTTCAATGTCAGGTCATAAACTGAGAAGTAGATTCTGAGGTTGATCTGCCTAGTATCTCTGATTTCATAGGTTGTGTAGTCATGACTTGCCGGTAGACCTATAATTGTTGAGCCTTTAGTTTTCATGATGTAGAACATCTGTAATTCCTGGGAATATTAATTGTATTTGTACTCCAGGACTCTGGATTCTACACATGGAATTAGTGAACTGTTATACACTAAAGATTTCACAGGATGAAGTTTTGTCATGGTCTTCCATTTCATTTACAATTGCAAAGATAACATGTTGACACTTGCCTCTGAGTCAATCTTGGCCAATTATGAATAATTTTCTTAGGGCAGATAATTCTAAACATGGCAAACAATTTGGTCAGTATGACAGCATTTATATTTTCTGAGATTGATGGTGTGCCAAATGTGTTCACTACTCTTTGTCACATTGTGCACATCATTGTCTTTTTCTGGTTTGTAAGTTACCACATGTATGTATTCTAATAGGATACTGGATGGTCATTTGTATTGCTTGAAGGTACCCATTGTGTATGGTCAGTTTGGATCAATGCACAGTGCTTTGTAACTACATTCATCCTTGCTGCTGCCAAATGACCTTTTCTGCGACATGCCTTGCTAGGTTTAGCTATTCTAATGAGTGTGTCAATAATTGGGGTTGTTCTTTGGATTGGCTTTGTCAACCTGTGATGATCATTTCACACTTATGTCCATCCTTGAGTAGCGTTTCAATATTATTTGTTCTGGGCTTGTCTAGCAGTTCTTTCTCAAATGTTTCCACTAAAGTGGATGTGATCACCAACTCAACAATTCTGTTGGTTAGTTCTGCATTGGAAAAATCACAGAACGTATTATTTTCTCTGCTTCTGCTGATGAAGCATTTTGAAGTGATATGAACTCTAGCTGAAGAATAGAGATATTTAACCTGATTCTGTATCAGCTTCCAGTATAGCCCTTTTTTTTTAGAGGATCCTTTCGCTTTAGTTCTTCTTCTGTTAATCCTGAAGTGTTCAGCCTGTGCACATATTAAGTCCCAATTGCTAGGCAAATGTTAATGCCTTGCTTGTCCAGTTCAGACACACCTGAATCAAGAAACCATAGTTCTTTACATTGTTTAAGTATTTTAATTTGCTAATTTGCTCTTCAAATCAATAAGTTTAACAACTTTGAATGTCAGATGTCACAGGTTTATGAAGAATAATTGATTTCAAAACAGCACTTATGACAAAACTGTCAGTTTTAGCTGAAGAATTCAAAAATATGACAGTTTCAATCTTGATATGCAGGTTGAGCAGACTTTAAGTGAATTCCAAAGTATGTGTTTGAAAACCCATTACAGTATTTATACATTTTCCTTCTATGTAACAATTCACATAAATATATGTTACTGTATTCATAAAAATAGTTACATCAAAAAAGAACATCTGTACCAGCATGTTAACTTTCTGTGATATTTGAAAAAGGACACTGAAGTCCCTCTGAATGCATATATTTCCCAACCTCTCAATTTTGAAATGATGCTATACTTGCTGCCCAGACTGATGACCAGCTCTACAGGTTCATTGATCATCTGTCCCATGCTTGTGCCATCGTCTCTCTCACCATCAGTATCAAGAAAGCTGTATTTATTGAAAGAGGGGGTTGTGTCTTCACCTGTGAAAGATTCAATAGCACACCACTGCAAGCAGCGCTTGGATCTATAGTGACAGATAATCTGTTTCTTGAGGAAGAGCACATTGGAAATACAACCACCAATTTTGGTCAACTAACTGAGCGGGCATGGAAAAACAACAAACTGACAGGCACAATCAGGATGCTTATTTACAAGTCTGATATCGTCACCATGTTGACGAATGCCAGCCGAAGTCTGAACAACTTACACCTACCAAGAGCCAAAACTCAACATCATCCATCTCCAAATGAAAACAAAGTCACCAATGAAGCAATCCTTTCTGGTGCAAACACGTCAAATGTGCCAGTGTTAATTGACCAAAGCAGGCTTCGCTGGCTATAGCATGTGTTGTTTTTGAATTTTTTTCACAGGATGTGGGCATTGTTGGCTAGGCCAACATTTTCATTGCCCATCCCTAATAGCTCTTGGGAAAGTGGTGGTGAGCTGCCTTCTTGAGTTGCTGCAGTCAAAAGATGTAGTTACATCCATGGTACGATTAGGGAGTGTTCTAAGATTTGGACTCAGCAACAATGAAGGAATGGTGATATATTTCCAAGTCAGGATAGTGAATGGCTTGGAGGGTGTTGGTGGGATTTTTGAGGTGGCTGGGTACTACTATCAGAAATTTCAGACAATACAGGACTCACAAAGTCAGCATCTCAATCTAAAGATGTAACCTTCATTTTAATCAGCGGCCATTAGGAGAAACAATCGAAGGATCAGGGCAGCTCCCAAGATAGAGCCGCTGGATCTCTTCAATGAATTCTGGATGTATACAATTCAAAACAAATTAAAGATTTTCTTTTCAATTACTCCTGGCTTTCATTAGCTTTAAATCAAGCATCTTCAATAAATATAAATCAACAATAATGCCTGTCATATACCTTAACCAAGCACATCTTACCCTCTAGCATAATGGCATTTCATTAGTCCTTAGAATCCTGAAATTCCCTCCCATTTTAGCTAACTTAATTTCCAGTATCCCTTAATAACCAAGCATCACTAAACTACATAATGAAATTCCACTAAAGTTTGCTACCAAATAAGATGAATACATGATTCCTGTCTAGGCATGTATCCATCTTATCTGGACAATGCATAAACCCTATTCATGAAATTTGATTAAGTGTCCTAAAATGTTCTGTTGATAAAATTTGCATATTTCCAAGGCTTCACTATTCTCTTAGAATATGATTTTATTCTAATGCCCTTTACCATGATGCTTTGCAGCAAACTAACTTTGGCTAAAGTGAACAATATTCTTAAAAATAATAATATATCCAAAATATCAGCATATGTATTTTTAAATCATAATCACTTGTTTAAATCTCTAACTGCATTTCATATGTGTGTAAACTGCTTTCTTGTTAGCTTATAAATCTATTTTAAAACTATTTAACTCGATGCTGGTAGTCATGTCAGTGTCTTAATGCCTAGTGGTTTAAAAATCTTTACTAACCTATTAGGATTTTTCCCCTTACAGAGGGGAACTTACAGCTGGTGGTATTCCCATGCATCTACCTTCCTTGTCCTTCTAGGATGTAGAGGCTATGGGTTTGGAAAGTGCTGTCTAAGAAGCCTCAGTGAGTTTCTGCAATGCACCTTGTAGATGGTAAACATTGCTGCCAATGTGCATTGTTGGTGGAGGGGGAGGATGTTGATGGTGGTGAATAATGCATTATCTCCAATCACATAAGCTCCATTATTTTGTAATAACTGCTAGTATGGAACTAATAAAATGTTTTTGTTTTTGAAAATTGAAACATGTTACAGCACTGGTTCCCCCTTATCTACCTTGTGAGTTATACCTTTATACATCCGTTTGATTCTATCCAGTATATTTGGACCACTTTTCCCATTGAGATTCCTAATTCTAAAGCAAATATTCGTTTGTTGCAAATTATGCAAATACATTATATATATATATAGATTCAGCATTACTTGCTTTTTAGTAGAGCCTTGTCATCATTGTTAACTAGTTTCTGAAACAATGATTGAAGCTTGTGTTTTTTCCCAGGGTAAGTTCAATGATGCAGGGCAATTAATCGGGCAGGAAGGTAGCAGGAGCGGATCTCACCTCCATCATGTCTTCACTCCCTCTCCCCAACTATTCCCTCATGGGAAAATCCTTGGATAGCCTTCCTGCCCATCACCAATTGAATCCCTGAACTGGGCAATTAATGTCTTAATGTCCACTTATGGACCTCATCCTGCTGCAGCTGGTATTAGCCCACCAACTGGCAGCATTTGAAAACAGGGAGGAGGGTGCAGAGGGAGAGGGAGAGGGGGTTGTGGGGGGGTATAGAGGGAGCGGTTATGGGGGAGGGGTGTAGGAGGAGAAAGGATGTGAGGGAAATGTAGGGGGGAATGTTCACCATGCAGTGAGATCAGCAAGCAAATCCTGGTGCATTTTCATGCAAACTCTGAAGCATCATTCATAGGCATTCACTCTGCCTAATCTAGGGGCCCACCATTGGAAATTGATGAGCTCTCTTTTAACAACTTCCCTGTCCTTGAGGCCAAACTTCCTTACCTACCAACTACCCCCCCACTTCCCGTAACCCCATTCCCACCATCACTGACCTGTGCTTGCATCCCTCTACATACTGTGGCTTCAGGTAGCACATCATTGGCATGGGGGGACTGGGTTACGAGGAGAGACTGAAGAGACTGGGGCTATTCTCCTTGGAAAGAAGAAGATTGAGAGGGGACATGATAGAGGTATATAAGATACTGAAGGGAATAGATAGAGTTAATAGTGAGAGACTGCTCCCTAGACTGGGTACGAACACAAGAGGTCATCACTTAAGGGTGAGGGGGGGGAGGTATAATTTGGAGGTAAGAGGAAGGTTCTTTACACAGAGAGTTGTGGGGGTCTGGAATGCGCTACCGAGTAGGGTGGTGGAGGCAGGCACGTTGGACTCGTTTAAGATGCAGTTAGATAGGCACATGAGTGAAACGAGAATGGAGGGATATGGTAGGGGCTACTAAATAGGGTTAAACCTCGGGAGACACCGGAAGGGCAGGCTGTATGATTAATATGTTTTGTCTTTATTCCACAGGTGGAGGTCCACCTCGTGTCAAGCGAGGGGCATGCACACGGCGGGTCGTGCGTGGGCTGCTCTTGGAAGTCCAGGAGTGGCCTAGTACTTCATGTCGGTGTGTGTGCTTGATCCTGGACCGATAGACGGGCTCCACAACAGCTCAGTGACTAGCACTGCTAGCTGTGCAGATACATGGATTTGGGCCTGTGTCTGTGGGAGTTTGCGCATTCTCCCTGTGGTTGCGTGGGTTTCCTCCGGGCGCTCCGGTTTCCTCCCACACCCCAAAGATGTGCTCTTAGGCTAATTGGTTTCCACCAAATTGACACTATTTCTTCCCTGAATCTGACTGAGTAGGGTCCCATTCGTAGACATGCAGGGTAGAATAGGTGTAGGGCGATGCGGCGGCGCGGGCTCGTTGGGCCGAAGGGCCTGTTTCCCGTGCTGGGTTGTTCTTTGTTCTTTGTTCTATCTCCAGTGGCACTGTTGAGTACAGAAAAGCTGCTGGCTTCTGATTGGCAGATAGTTGTCAGTCAGCAGGATCTCTGCCCTGGCTCCTTGATTTCAGGGGAAGGTCAGTCACCGGCTTGTTAGGTGCCTGAGTGGAACAAAATGTAGTGGAGTTCTTGAAAAGAGGTCAATTTGCCAACTCTCAAACCAGAAGCTGAGACTCCCATTACCTCCATGAGATTCGGACTAATGCATAGGTGCTATCTTGAGAACTAACTCACATTTTGATCTGGTAACAGTGACCCAGAAAATATACTTAGAACAGAAGCATTAGCAACCAAAGCATGATTTGATTTGACATGATCTGACATAAACTAAAACCAAGAATCTAACTTAAAAGGAATAACTTCAAAGAGTTGAGACAAACAGTTCTAACAAATCTAATGGGAATAGTGCTGATGAAATTTTCAGTTATGGACAAACTGAAGATCATATATTCAATTTGCATGTTGAAATTTCTTTTGATTTAGAGCTCACTTTGAATGAAATCACCCTTTACCTTCTTCAACATAGCCCTAACAATCCATTGTTGGTTTGCTTTTGCCACTTAACTGCAGTAAGTTGTTTCCATTTACTTTTGTTAAAAGTAAAGGAGTAAGAAATAATTGGGCAGATTCTTCTCTTCTATCTAAATTCCCTGGCTATATGGAATACAGGAAAGTCTGACCTGGATGAACAAATGTCTCTAGCTAAGTCTACTCTATTTTCTAATCATTAGTTTAAACATTGGAAATTTAGGCTACAGCTCTTATGGGCATGTGCTTTTCCTGCCAGATTTTACTGTATTCAGTCTGCTGATGTGACCCAGGAGCTACTGCTGCAGGAAAAGTTATACTCTCTATAAATGTTAGGCAAAAGACTAGATTTAAAAATATTTATCGGGGGGAATACGTCAAATGTATGAAGTGCTTTTGCAAGGCACAGTCCTTGAGAAGCCAGGTGAACTTCCATTTTATTCATTCATGAGGTGTGGGTGTCGCTGGCTAGGCCTGAGTTGTTGCAGTGTGTCTTCTACTGGTATACATTGCTGCCTGCCACTGTGCAGTAGTGGTGAACGGTGTAAATGTTTGTAGAAGGGGTACCAATCCAATGGGTTGCTTCATCTTGGATGGCATTGAACTTCTTCGGTGTTGTTGGAATTGCACCCATCCAGGCAAGGGGAGAGTATTTCAGCACACTCCTGACTTATGCCTTGTAGATGACGGACAGGCTGTGGTGGGTCAGGAAGTAAGTTACTCGCCACAATATTCCCAGCCTCTGACCTGCTCTTGTGGCTATAATTTTTATTTATTTTATCTGCTCCTGGGTTGTGCACATTGCATAGCTAAGTCTGCATTTATTGATTATTTCCAATTGCCTTTGAGAAGGTGATGGTGAAGTGCCTTCTTGAGCTGCTGCTGTCCACATGATGTGGGGACCCTATAATACTGTTAGGAGGGAAGTTTCAAGGTTTTGACACAGCAGAGTGAAGTAACAGCAATAAAGTTCCATGTCAGGAAGGTGAGTCACTTGGAGGGGAAGTCGCATATAGTGGTATTCCCATTCATCTTTTGGGTTTGAAAGGTGTAAAGGTTTCTTGTCACTGATTGACAAGAATCCTCCAAGTGCTCCGTTTTCCTCCCAAAGTCCAAAGATCTGCAGATTAGGTTGATTGGCCATGCCAAAATTATCCCTTAGTGTCTTGAGATGCGTAGTTAGAGGGATTTGTGAGTAAATATGTAGGGATATGGAGGTAGGGCCTGGGTGGGATTGTGGTTGGTGCAGACTTGATGGGCTAAATGGCCTCTTTCTGCATTGTAGGGTTTCTATGATTCTATGATAACGCTAGGATGTTGATAGTTACATTGTCCCCTCCATTTTCTTCATCATTTGCTTTACAATAGATCTCAAAATTTTATCATACTAAATATTCAATTTTTGGTGGAATTGGAAGTTAATAGATGGAAATGCTATTGAATGTCAAGGGGAGATTGTTGGTGAGTTTCTCTTATTGGAGGCGGTCATTGCCTGGCGCTTATATGGCTTGACTTTTACTTCCCATTTGTCAGCCCAAGCCTAAATATTGTCCAAGTCTAATTGCAGATGGACACTGACTGTTTTAGATTTGAAGTGCCATGAACGGTACTCAATATTATGTAGTCATCAACAAACATCCCCATTTTTGACTGTATAATGGACAAAGGTCATTGAAGCAGCTAAAGATGGTTGGGCCTAAGGCACCACATGGATGAACTCCTGAAATGATGTCCTGGAACTGAGATGATTGACCTTTAGCAACCATAGCCATCTTTTGTGCCAGGTATGACTCCAACCAGCAACCAGGGTTTTGCTCCTGATTCCATCGACTTTAGTTTGCTAAAGGTGACATAATAGGATATCAATAAACCTGCCAGGCTGTAAGTATTGTCACATAAAATTGCTTTTAATAGTTCTAATCTTTTTGTGCATCCATCTGTAGTTTATCCTTTTCTGTGAATGTATTTAGCTAACATAGTTTTAGTTACATTCTTAGAAAATGCCTTTGAAACCTTTTAACTTCCAATTCCACCAGAAATTGAATATTTAATATGTTAAATTTTTGATATCTATTGTAAAGTGAATAATGAAGGACATGGAGGCGGTAATGTAATGGCTTTTTGGCTCAGCTGAGAAAATGCGACTGTTGTACAAAAGTTGGAGGCAAAATAAAAGGAAGTGACCTAGAAATCTGAATTCAACATGAAACAAAATGCAGTTTTATAACATATGTAAAATATTAAAAGACCCCAAGGTCCTTCAAAAGCATGTTGGCAAACATGAGCTGAATCAGATAAAGAGAAATTAGAGCAGATTACCAAAACCTTTGTTGGAGAGAGAGGTTTTCAGCTGTATCTTAAATTGGGAGAATGTGATAGAGAGACAAAAAAGATGTGGAAAGGAAATTCCAGAACTTAGAGATTAGATATGGCCACTAATAGACTGAAATTGGGAATGTCTAAGTGATCAGAATTGCAGAATGTGTTAAGATGCAGGCCAGAAACTCTGAGGTGTTTTATGAAGATAGCCTAAACCCTAAGTTTTTACATTTGAATTTGGCACAGGTGAGCATAAGGCATTTCACTCCAGACAAGATTCAAGTGACCCACTAGGAAGCTTTTATCAGATAAAGTTTACTTAAAAACAATTAAAATATAATAAAATGTATGATCATAACTTGTACCAATTACGAGACCCAAACGTGATACAGTATAAAGCTTAACATTTAATTTTCTATGTTGTTCCATGTCATACACCATCCCATAGAATATACCCTTTTATAGACTTGGCATAAAAAGCAAGTATGCTCATGTGATTTCCAGTTCTTCAATTCACAGCAGGTGTTAAAAAGGTGGTCCTTACTAATTGGATTAAATCACTGAGACTTCCCAGTCCTGGAACTCTCCAAGAGATGTCTGAAGAAAGAGACTGCCTGCTTCTACCATATTCTAACAGCAACTAACCTGAAACTAAAAATCCAAATTCTGTGAGAGGAAAAAAAAACACTGGTGTTTCTCTCCACTTCAAATTGCCACTGAGAGGTGAATCAAAAAGCTGGACTTTTCTGTGAAGCATAGCTGTCCCTAGCCATATGATGTAAGCTGCCAATAAAACTCTATTCATCAATCCCAAGGGATCAGTGATATCAATTATACTGTTTCAGTAACAGTTAGAGGACACCCGTTACAGACATCTCTGTCCCGTCAACTTCTAGGGCCTGCTATAAACATCCTGCAAAGGAACATGATCAGAATACATTTCTTAAAGGCACAGTATTGTCACAAATGCTTTTATCTTGGAGGACTGTCGAGATGAAGGAACTTACAGCGATTTGGAGGCATGAAACCTTGGACGGTTTGAAAATGAGTATGAGAATCATAAAATGGAGCCACTTGCCAGACTGAGAGCCAATGTAGATCAGCAAATACAGGATGATAGATTAATGGAATTTAAGAGCATAAAACATAGGAACAGAATGTGTCAAGCTTGCTCTGGTATTAATATAATCACAGATGTCATAACCTTTTGTTTCAATTCCACTTTCCCTATATCTCTTGATTCCCTGAGAGACCAAACATCTGTCCATTTCATCCTTAAATCTACTCAACATCCTTTGGGTCAGACAATTTCAAAGATTCACAATCCTCAGAGTGAATATTTTTTTCCACATTTCAGTCCTAAAAAAATCAACTCCTTATCCGGAGACTGTGCCCTCATGTTCTAGATTTCCTAGCTAGGGAAAAACAAACTCAGTGTTTACATAACAAGCCCCTTAAAATCTAGTAAAGTTCATTCTTCTTCACTCCAGAGATAATAGGTCCAATTTACTCAGTCTTTCATCAGATCCTCATTCTAGGAACTAATCTAATGATCCTTCACTGTATTATCTTCAATGCAAATATATCCTTCCTTGGATATGGGGACCAAACCTGCACACAATACTCCAGGTGTGGTCTCACCAACAAACGGTACAACTATAGCAGAACTTTATTTTTGTACTCCGATCCCTGGCAGCTAAAGTGTAAGTTAGGGCATGTGCAGCAAAAGTTTTGGATGAGGTTTAGTTTATAGGAAATGGAAATTTGGATGGCAGCAAGGAGGACATTAGATACAGATTTCAGCAGTAGACGAGTCGAGATATGGGCAGAAATGGGTAATGTTACAGAGCTAGAACTATGCAGCTTTGGAGATTGAATTGATGTGGGATTAAAGGTTCAATTTAGGTCAAATAGGATGCCAAGTTTGTAAATAGTCTGGTTGAGCCTCAAATGGTAATCATGGAAAGAGATAGAATAATCAGGAAACAGATATTGTGGTGAGACTGAACATAACTTCGGTGTTCTCTGTTTAGTTGGAGGAAATTTCTGCTCTCCTTGCATTGGATGCCACATAAGCAGCATGATATACTAAGGCTGTGGAGAGATTAAGAGAGGTGGTGGTGTGATCATTGTACCTGTTGAGGGGTAATAAGGCCAAAGGTTAGGAGGGCCCGAGGATAGATCCTTGGAGATTCCAGAGGAAACGATGTGAAAAAGCAAAGTGAAGCCATTGCAATTGATTCTTTGGCTGAGGCGGATGTGGAAATGGAAACATTTCAATGCTTTAGCAGAGAGAGAAGCAAGATGAGAGAGGCTTAGACATAGAGTTACAGAAAAGTTAGGCATAGCAAAGTTGGACAAAAGCCACTTTCCAGGAGTGCACCTCATCATTCCTCCAGATGTACATGAAAATCTGTGGAGAAGCCACCCACTGTCCGAGTAGTCAGCAGAGACTCCATCCCAGTGGGTGTTCCTTTATATTCCTGGAACAACAAGTTCAGCCTCCTTGCCCTGTGTGAAGCTCAGGCACAAGTCGGAGCTGGACTCCTCCATTCTTTGTGCCTTGTGCTCAAACCAGCTAGATTTGCTAATAAATTACATTAAGTTACATGTGTGTTAGAAAGAACTTTGCGATTGTTTGGGGCTTATGTGACATTTTCTAAATAGTTAGAACAGTTGGATTTCTTTCATTTGTATTGAATCATTCGAGTTTGGAAAGAAAGTTTGACATTCCTTGGCCTCATTTCAACCCTGTATAAGTGAATGCACTTTGAGTGAGTTAAAATCTCATCCAGTAGCTCCAAAGAATGAAGTCAGTTAGCTTGAAGATCTGCTGACGCACTGCACAATAATAGAAGAAAATGAATTGTTGTTCAAATTCCCAAATTAGGAGCAATTTAAGTTTATTTATTAGCGTCACAAGTAGGCTTATATTAACACAGCAATGAGGTGACTTTGAAAATCCCCTAGTCATCACACTCTGGTGCCTGCTCGGGTACACTGGGAGAATGTAGCATAGCCAATGCACCTAATCTGCACATATTTCAGACTGGGGGAAGAATCTGGAGCACCCAGAGGAACCCTACACAGACACAGGAAGAATGCGCAGACTCCGCACAGACAGTGACCCAGGAGGGGAATCGAATCTGGATCCCTGGCACTGTGAGGCAGCAGTGCTAACCACTGTGCCACCGTGTGGCATTTGTATGGGCTCACAGCCTCAGCATTGTCTTAATACTGAC
This sequence comes from Carcharhinus amblyrhynchos, assembly GCF_965287045.1. NCBI lineage: Eukaryota > Metazoa > Chordata > Chondrichthyes > Carcharhiniformes > Carcharhinidae > Carcharhinus > Carcharhinus amblyrhynchos. The sequence goes on along the minus strand of NC_137324.1, from coordinate 91,536,237 downwards.
TGAAATGGTGGGAGAGAGATATAATCAAGCTCAAACTTTGAAAATATTTAAAATTCAGCACTAGTATTGAATAAATCCCTAGAAAAGTGCCTTAGAAATTGCCAATTGAACATCATTTGAACTATTCTTCCAAAGGTGGTTTCCCCTATTTCATCTTTCCAAAGTCCATCAGAAAGTCTATGATATTGATGAAATCCAATCTGACTGCATTGTTAATGAGTATTAACCAAATGTTGCAAAACATCTGAAACTGGTATTTTAAAGTGTCGTGTTTTTCAGAACAAATTCAGTTTCTTTTTCAAATACATCATAAATACAGCATTTCAAACAAATAAAGAAACAGCTACTTATTTTTAATAATGTAAAACTGCAGTGTGCCATGTCTAGAATTGAAGGTGATGCATATAAACTCAATATATCATTATTTACTAAAATAACTGAGTAAAATCTAAATCCTGCCAAGATGGGGAAAATAAATAGAGAAGAAATCATAGAAGTCAAGTGGCTCCATACTGGCTCGTAGCTCATCTGTAAATAAGAACCTAATTTATTTATGGCAAAACAGGATTGTAGTTTTGCTAAAATGCACCAAAGCATAATTCAAAATGGGAAATAAGTTTTTCTTCCCTTTAGACTACATGTGCTGTGTGGGCTGGAAATACAAATGGAATTTTAATGCCAGGATAATGATATTGTTTTTCTCTTCAAGACTTTTAAAGGAATTTTAAACAGGTATCCTGCCGTGAATTGAGTGGACGGGTGTCATAGATAACCTTTGACTACGCAGGGCAGGATAGAGTCAATTTAATTTTCTCGACCTCAAGGTCTCATCTTGTTTCCTTTTAATCCTTAAAAGTAAGATAGCAAAGAAATGAATTATATTATGAGGTGCCACCTTTACTTGTGTTTCTTTATGATTACTTTGTATAAATATACATACTGAGAGAATAATGATGCACATTATGTAAAACACTATCATTTCATCTTTGGATCCTGGAAAGGAGAAAATTATTCTTCTTTCTCTGGCAGTTCTAGAAATTTCAAACCAAATTAGATTAAACAATTTTATTGCAGGTTTCAGCAGGCAAAAGTTTGCTAAGATGTTGACCTTCAGATTTATTGGTATATATCTACCAACCCTATTTTGATACAAGCAATATAAAAGCAAATTACTGCGGATGGTGGAATCCAAAACCAAAAGAGAAAATGCTGGAAAATCTCAGATCTGGCAGCATCTGTAAGGAGAGAAAAGAGCTGACGTTGCGAGTCCAGATGACTCTTTGCCAAGCTATTTTAATACAACATGACGTTCCAATGAAATATAATGTCACACCAAACCAGCGGGAAGTATGTTTGTGAAATTGAAGTTGAGCTACCTTACATTGGGTGAAATCTTACCCAGACTTCCCCCTCCCAACAATCAGTGCTAGCACCCTCTCCCTTCCCTCTGAAGATCTGATCCCTCCCCTCCCCACCCCCCACAGTCAGTGCAGGCACTTCCTGTTCCCCCCTCCCGCACCACTTATCCCCAAACATTGGACCGCTTCCCCCAGGCCCCCCAACCCAAACAGCTATCACTGGAATCTACAGCTCCCATGTCCTCTGCTGCCCACCACCATAAATAAAAAAATCCTCCCCTGCCCCATGAATATCCTACTGCCCCCACCCTGGTATTGCCCCATTCCTGTTGGTGGGATCTTCTGGTGCTGCCAATAGCAACCCACACACCCCCACCATCATGGAGGCATCTGGAGCTGCCTTCCCTACCCCCAATTAGAGCTGCCATTGCCCTAACCCCCCCCCAATTATGTCACCAGTGAGGGTTGGGGAAGATCCAAAATCACAAACTCACCAGTGAGATCTGAATTCTGGATCTTGAACCCCTGTTGGCATCACACAGACGGTGAGTTGGGGCTCAAGATTGGCCCTATAGAGCCTGTGAACATTTTATTTCAGTTGCTGTCTTTCGTCAATCTTCAAAGTGTATTATCCCCAAAATATAGCAGAATCAACATAACCAAGAGAAAACAGGGGAACGACTTGCATTTTATACAATGTCCAAAGCACAACTAAATATGAAGCTCAACATGCTCAGCAAAAGGAAGAGTGAACAGTTAATCTATTTTTAATGCTGTTGACAGAGAGAGAATTTGGAAGCACACTTGAATGCTGCTCTTTTCTAAATAGTTCATATAGTTCTTTAATACTCACTTGAATCCTTGAAACAGTCAGATGGGACCTTGCCCAGACTTCTCATCCAATGACAATGGGCAGCACGTGGCACAGTGGTTAGCACTGCTGCCTCACAGCACTAGGGACTCGGGTTTGATTCCCGGCTTGGGTCACTGTGTGTGCGGAGTCTACACAGTAAGAAGTCTCACAACACCAGGTAAAAGTCCAACCAATTTATTTGATAGTAAACTCACAAGCTTTCAGGGTTTGCCCCTTCGTCAGGTGAAGTCAGGTGGAGTCTGCCCATGTCTGCATGGGTTTCCTCCAGGTGCTCTGGTTTCCTCCCATAGTCTGAAAGGCGTGCTGGTTGCATGCAGTGACCATTGTAGATTCTCGCACTGTGTACCCAGACAGGCGCCAAAGGATGGCGACAAGGGGATTTTCGCACAAACTTCTTGCAATATTAAAGTAAGCTTTACTTGTGACACTAATAAATAAACATTAATTTTGCCTCCTTCAATAATGCAGCCCTTTTAAAATAACCTTATATTTTGTACACATTAAGAAGGGTTTTGTGGTACCTTGAACACCGTTTCAAATTTTAAGGTTTGTATTTAAGAAAGTTGTCGCAATGTAATTAAACTCTAGCAATAAAATAAATGGTGTAACTTTACAAGCTACTTGATTTATTAATTGCATTGACCATCTATATTTTTTATTTTATTAAGCCATCCTAAACCTTTTTTGGCTGAAGACTATTGTAAATTGTCAGAATAAAAATGTCTTTTTTAATGTTCCTTCCAGCTCACAACATACATATTATTCTCTTCCCCTTTATTGAAGTTGCACAGTGAAATGTACTTGCCCCTTGAGATCTTGTGAAATAATGTGAAATGTTGTTTGACTGGAAGTGCTCGGTTGATTACTGGAGATGAATATTTTAATGAAGGTATCAATCTTGCAATCAAGCAATTTGTTTACTTCCAGGGGGATTTTGTCAACACCTTGGCATAACAGGATGTACTACTTCAGCTCTCTTGCTTTATCTTTGTGTTTTTGACCTTATGATGAAGTAAAGGTTATCGATGAAGCAGCTGCAGAGGGATGGGGCCAGGACACTAGCCTGAAGAACTGCCAGAGTGATGTCCCACAGATGAAATTATTCACCTTCAACAACTACAACCATATTCCTTTTTGCAAGTTATGACTCCAACCAATGGACAGTTACCCCCTGATTCACACTGGACTCCAGTTTTGCTCCTTGGTGCTACATTTGGTCAAATGTGACTTTGATGCCAAGAGGCTTAATAGCCCTGGCAGCACTGAAACCAAGTGTCAGCGAGCAGGTTATTGTTGATTAAGTGTTGCATTCAATGTTATCTTCTATCGCTTTGCTGATGATCACGAGGAGACTGACAGGCCTATATTTGGTAGGTTTGGATTTATCCTGCTTTTTGTGGACAGGGCATACTTGTGCAATTTTTCACATTATTGGGTAGATGCCAGTGTTGTACTGCAACAGTTTGGCTAGAGACATGGATTGTACTGAGCACAAGTCTTTCGTATAACTGCTGGAATATCGTCAGGGCCCATAGCATTTTCAGTATCCAGTGCCTTCAATCGCTTCTTGATAGCATGTGGAGTGAATTCATTTGGCTGAAAACTAACATCTGTGATGTGGGGATCTCTGGGGGAGGCGGGGAAGGATTATCCACTTGACACTTATAGTTGAAAATTGTTGTGAATGCGCTGACCTTACGTTTTGCGCTGATATGCTGGGTTCACCCATCATTGAGGATGTGTCTATTTGTGGAGCCTTCTCCTCCAGTGAGTTGTTTAATTGTCCACTACTTTTCACAATTGGATTTTGCATGGCTTCAGAGCTTAAATCTGATTCATTGGTTGTTGAATTGCCCAACTCTGTCTATTACATGGTGTTTCTGCTCTTTGACATCTAAGTAGTCCTGTGCTGTAGCTTCATTAGGCTGCCATCTCTTTTTTTAGGCATTTCTGGTGCTGCCGCTGAAATGCCCTCCTGCACTCTTCATTGAACCAGGATTGATCCCCAGATTGGTGGTAATGGTAGGGTGGGGGATATGCCAGGGCATGAGGTAACAGTGTGGTCAAGTACAGTTTACTGCTGCCGGTGGCCCATAACACATCAATACTGCCTGGTTTTGAGTTGCTAGATCTGATTGAAATCTAACATCATGGTAGTGCAACACTACACAATGGAGGGTCTCCCTAATGTGGAGAGGGGTGGGGTTAGGGGAGTGGTCTACATCTCCATAAGGACTGTGCAGTGGCTACTCATAACAATACTATCATAGACAGATATACCTGTGACAGGGATATTGGTGAGGAAGAGGTCAAGTAGGTTTTTCCTTCTTAGTTCCATCACCACCTGCCACAAATCCATTCTAGCAGCTATGCCATTTAGAATCTGTACTCAAGGTAGCTATAAGTGAGTTTTATGAAACTACTCAGCTTCAGTGTGTGAATAACCCTTGAATTGCAACACATGACCCTCCGCTCTCCCCTATTATCTTCCATTTTGACCCCAACACACTCAATGTTCACTGTTACGATCTGGTTAGGGACCAGTATGTGTTTACATTAAGTAGATGACATTCAAAACCTCTGGTACTTACGAAGAGAATGGAGACACATATTCCACTTTCAAACAAACAGAATAAACTTTACGATACAAAGTCAGAAAAATCAATCAACGATATTCAGCTTATGTTCTAACAGTCAAAATTAACAAGAGATAAATACAAATTAATGGGCAAACTTTGGTTTAATGCACCATACTGCACATTAAATAGCTGGTGCAATAAAAACAGATCACACAAATTTCTCAGTAACCCATCCTGACATCAGTGACCACCAAGAAACACATAATCTTGTTAAAAGCCAATCTCCCTCATAAAGGAATTCGACTCTTCACTTTCAAAGATCATTCCCTCAAAAGCCACTCTGACTGAGACTACCTCAATGATTGCTCACATTCCAATTGTTCAAGTTCTTCTCTTGGAACAGTGTTCCAAGGGACTCATGAATCTGCACTTCCTCCTCTAATTACTGACACACATCCAACTCTTTACTTGATAATTAGCTTCACTAAACTGCTTTAGTCCTGGGTCTTTCTGATTCCATTCCTCCAGCTGCACTGAACTATAAATTGTTCCTAGGCTTCTCTGAGTCTCAGTTGTCTCCAACATGGAACCTGTGACCTTTTGCCAACTTCTCAGCTCCCCTGGACTTTTCGGAACCCTTTCTGCATTGAACCTGCTAACAGCTCCATGACATCTCTCTATATTGCAAACCACAGGAGGCCCAAGCCCCTCACCCAGCAAATGCACTAATAAATTAAAACTAGAGAATGTTCTTATAATCTACCTATCCCTGATGTAGTCTCTCAGGGTTCACTGAATGTGTTTAAAATAGTTTAATTTACAGTTCCTAACAAAAACATCCATTTGGTCTGCTCTTCTTTCCATGCAATGCAAACATTGTGTGTCCAATTCTCCAGCCAAGTATGCCCACCGCCTGTTGAGATGCAGTGCCAGAGAAGGTTGCAACTGTCCTGGGGTTGGTGGATTACCTTGGCTAGACCTGCATGAGCTCGCACCACATGAAATGGGGGGAGACCCACTGCCAGTGGCCCTTAAACTCAAAGCTATTCTGGATTTCTATACAAGTGGTTCATTCTAGGGCATCATGGGTGACCTGTATGGCATTTCTATCTGAGCGGTACTTGTGTTGAGAGTATCAATGACAGCTACATGTTGGACTGCTCTCAAATCCCAGCCATTTTTGAGGAGAAGTGGTGGCTGGTGGGATGGCTCTTCTGGGATCAAGCGTACCTACTTAAGAGGTGGCTGATGATGCCAGTGTGGAGGCCACAAACACCAGTGAAACTTGTTGTATGAAGCTAATACTGCAACATGCATGTTAGTCGAGCAGGCAATTAGTCTGCTGAAAATGCGAATCCAGCTCCCCGGTATCGAGCTGTGAATATCTGTGCAGACACTGGGTGCGGGTAACAGCTGTGATGTTTCTTTAATGACAGGCTTGGAGAAGTCCCCACCCTGGTCTGGTGGAGTATGTTGGGTTCTGAGGTGTGAGGATGGTCCAGCCTGTTTAGCTGGCTGACTTGCAAGAGAAGGGACATAGCAGCAATGCATTGCAGGAGATTCCGAGGGAACATTCATTTCCCGGTTGAGACTTGAGGAATGACAGCAGATGTGTCGAGGGTTCTCACATTTCTCTGCTGTTCCCACTTCACCAGCAGTACAGGCACACTCTTCCTCCTCCCCGGCCAGCTTAATGGCTCGCTCCTCAAAACACTTGAGGGTTTGGAACTCTGGCATTATTCCCGATGGCTATACCCACTCATAGTTGTTATAGTTGAGCTTGTGTTGCAATGACACAAATAGGGCGGGTGCAGGTGAGAGTGTGCACATTTAAGATGGCGATGAGATTTTGGCAGGTGTGGGGCGAGGATGGAAGCTGGAGTACGTGGAGCATCACAGCTACTGAGAGAACATACCGATTGTAGGAGGAAGGGGCAAATCTGGTGCATGGTGTTGGCAAAGGCAAAGGAGGTCATGTGAGAGAAGGGGTTGGGGGTGTGAGGAGGTCCAGTGGAAAACTCTACTGCATGAATAAAATAATTTGTATTTCTCCCTGCCCTCTTCTGGAGTGTGCTCAGACTGACCAGGGTGATCACTGCATCCCAGGTGGGGGTTATGACCCTGCTGGAAGGCCATTTCCTGGAGTGGGGCTAGATGGTGTCCCACTTCTGCTCCACTCCATCCAATATCCTGGTGAGAGGCTGCTCTGAAAAGCATGGTGCTGCCTCCTTGCCTGTCATCTCCAGCAGTCATGGAACAAGTGCTCGGGAGTTGTTTATATGGAGCTCAGTAAGAAATCTCACGACACCAGGTTAAAGTCCAACAGGTTTATTTGGTAGCCCAAGCCACAAGATTTTGGAGCACTACCCCTTCATCAGGTGAGTGGGAGTTGCGTTCACAAACAGGACACATATAGACACAAATCTACATCACCACTAAATGGAGTTCCATAGTCATTGTGATATTAAGGAAGACATGACCCCAAGGCCAGATGGGATCTAATACAGGTTACTGTGGGAGGCAAGGAAAAAAGTAGTTTTGGGGCCTTAACAGATATATTCACATCATCTTTGACCACAGGCAAGGTTCCAGAGGATTGGGCAATCGTCAATGTTGTTCCCTTGTTTAAGAAAGGAAGCAGGGATAATCCAAGAAATTATAGGATGGTGAGTCTGACATCAGTGGTGGAGAAACATTTGGAGAAGACACTAAGAGACAGAATATATGCATATTTGGAAGAAAATGGATCAGAAAGTGACTGCATTGTTTTGTATGGGGAAGGTCATGTCTCATGAATTTGATTGAGTTTTTTGAAGAAGTGACAAAGATAATTGATGAGGGAAAGGCTGTAGATATTGTTTGTATTGAATTTAGTAAGGTGTTTGACAGGGTCTCACATGGCAGACTGGTACAAAAACTAAAATCACATGGGATTTGGGATGGACTGGCTGGATGGATAAAGAGCTGGCTTGGTTATAGAAGATGTAGAGATGCCGGTGTTGGACTAGAGTAAACACTGTAAGAAGTCTCACAATGCCAGGTTTAAGTCCAACCAATTTATTTGATAGTAATCCCACAAGCTTTTGGAAACGGTGTTCCTTTGTCAGGTGTGTGAAAGGTTCTGATCAGAGAAAGGCATATAAAGACACACACAGTTTACAAAATACTGATTAGAATGCAAGTCTTTACAGCCAACCTGCTATTCAAGTCTTAAAGATGCAGACAATGTGAGTGGAGATAGCATTAGCATAGGTCAAAGAGATGTGTATTGTCTCCAGGCAGGACAGTAAGTGAGATTTTACAACCCAGGCAAGTCATGGGGGTTACAGATAGTGCAACATGAACCCCAGATCCCGGTTGAAGCCATCCTCATATGTGCGGAACTTGGCTATCAGTCTCTGCTCAGCGACTCTGCGCTGTCGTGTGTCATGAAGGCTGCCTTGGAGAATGCTTACCCGAAGATCAGAGATTGAATGCCCGTGACCACTGAAGTGCTCACCAACAGGGAGGGAACAGTCTTGCCTGGTGATTGTCGAGCGATGTTCATTCATCCGTTGTCATAGCATCTGCATGGTCTCCCTAATGTACCATGCTTCGGGGCATCCTTTCCTGCAGTGTATTAGGTAGACAGCGTTGGCCGAGTTGCAAGAGTATGTGCCGTGTACCTGGTGGATGGTGTTCTCACATGAGATGATGTCTTCCATGTCGATGATACGGCATGTCTTGCAGAGGTTGCTGTGGCAGGGTAGTGTGGTGTTGTGGTCACTGTTCTCCTGAAGGCTGGGTAGTTTGCTGCAAACAACAGCCTGTTTGAGGTTGTGCGGTTGTTTCAAGGCAAGAGGTGGGGGTGTGGGGATAGCCCTAGCGAGATGTACGTCTTCATCAATGATGTGTTGAAGACTCCGGAGAAGATGTCGTAGCTTCTCCATTCTGGGGAAGTATTAGAACATAAGAACATAAGAAATAGGAGCAGGAGTAGGCCATCTAGCCCTTCGAGCCTGCCCCGCCATTCAATAAGATCATGGCTGATCTGCCGTGGCTCAGTTCCACTTTCCCGCCCTCTCCCCATAACCCTTAATCCCCTCTCTTATCAAGAACCCATCAACCCGCTTCTTAAAAATATTTAGCGAGGCAGCCTCCACCACTTCAACGGGCAGAGAATTCCAGAGATTCACCACCCTTTGAGTGAAGAAGTTCCTCCTCAACTCCGTTCTAAACCGCCTCCCCCTTATCTTGAGGCTGTGCCCCCTAGTCCTACTGTCTTTTTTGAGCGGGAAGAGTCTCTCCACCTCTATCCTATCCATCCCATTCATCATCTTATACGTCTCAATGAGATCTCCCCTCATTCTTCTAAACTCTAACGAGTACAAGCCTAGTTTATTCAGCCTCTCCTCATAGCTCAATCCCCTCAACTCCGGTATCAGCCTAGTAAACCTCCTCTGCACTCCCTCCAGGGCCAAAATATCCTTGCGCAGGTGCGGCGCCCAAAACGGCACACAGTACTCCAGCTGCGGCCTCACCAATGCCCTATACAGCTGCAGCAAGACCTCCCTACTTTTATATTCAATCCCCCTCGCTATGAAGGCCAGCATCCCATTCGCCTTCCTGACCACCTGCTGCACCTGCAAGCTGGGTTTTTGCGACTCATGCACAAGGACCCCGAGGTCCCTCTGCACCGTCGCCTGCTGCAGTTTTTCGCCCCGTAAGTAATAGTCGTTCCTACCATTCTTCCTACCAAAGTGGACCACCTCACACTTGCCAACATTAAATTCCATTTGCCATTTCCTGGCCCATTCGCCCAGCCTATCTAGATCCTTCTGCAGACTCTCCACACCCTCCGCACAATTTGCCTTTCCCCCAATCTTGGTGTCATCAGCAAATTTCGACGATGTATTGAACGATGAAGGGTGTCAGCGCGGTCATGTTGCAGCTATATAAGGTGCTGGTGAGGCCACACCTGAAGTAGTGTGTACAGTTTTGGTTTCCTTACTTGAGAAAGGGTATACTGGCACTGAAGGGCGTGCAGATGAGATTTACTAGGTTGATTCAGAGTTGAGAGGACTGGCTTATGAGGAGAGACTGAGTAGACTGGAGCTACACTCATTGGAATTCAGAAGAGTGAGGCGAGATCTTATAGAAACATACAAGATTATGAAGGGAATAGATAAGGTAGAATCAGGGAAGTTGTTTCCACTGGCAGGTGAAACTAGAACTGGGGGCATGGCCTCAAAATAAGGGGAAGCAGATTTAGGACTGAGTTGAGGAGGAACTTCTTCACACAAAGGGTTGTGAATCTGTGAAATTCCCTGCCCAGTGAAGCAGTTGAGGCTACCTCACTGAATGTTTATAAGACAAACTTAGATACGTTTTTGAACAGCAAAAGGAATAAAGGGTTATGGTGAGCGGGCGGATAAGTGGAACTGAGTCCACGAAAAGATCAGCCATGATCTTATTGAGTGGTGGAGCAGGCTCAAGGGGCCAGATGGCCTACTCCTGCTCCTAGTTCTTACGTTTTAAATTGCTTTTGGGCGGAAGAATCAGAGGGAACACACCACTGGAGTGGCATGATTCTCATGTGCATAAAAATTATTGCTAAGACATAAGATTCAGCCTGAAAATGCACCATTAGCAAGAATCAAGTTATTTCTCATGCGAGAACCAACACTGTGCCATTTTTTGGTAAAATTTCCCCCTTTGTGTTTCTCTGAACATCCTGATGAATGAAAGTTGAAGGGTTTTGACAAAAAAAACTTTGTCCAGCATTTTTGTTTTCATTTCAGATCTCCAACAATTGTGGTAATTTCTTCCTTTGCCTGACAATTCTAAATGATAACCTGCCATATGTTTTTTAGTTAACAGAAGAAGCCAACACTGTCTGAAATAGAAATATAAGCCTACTAACAGATTAAAAGAACTTAGCAGATACCTATTAAACCATAACTAAATATAAAAGTATATATAAGTATATATAAAAGAATATAAAAGTAGGGAGGTCTTGCTGCAGCTGTATAGGGCATTGGTGAGGCCGCAGCTGGAGTACTGTGTGCAGTTTTGGGCGCCGCACCTGCGCAAGGATATTTTGGCCTTGGAGGGAGTGCAGAGGAGGTTTACTAGGCTGATACCGGAGTTGAGGGGGTTGAGCTATGAGGAGAGGCTGAATAAACTAGGCTTGTACTCGTTAGAGTTTAGAAGAATGAGGGGCGATCTCATTGAGACGTATAAGATGATGAATGGGATGGATAGGATAGAGGTGGAAAGACTCTTCCCGCTCAAAAAAGACAGTAGGACTAGGGGGCACAGCCTCAAGATAAAGGGGGGGCAGTTCAGAACGGAGTTGAGGAGGAACTTCTTCACTCAAAGGGTGGTGAATCTCTGGAATTCTCTGCCCGTTGAAGTGGTGGAGGCTGCCTCGCTAAATATTTTTAAGAAGCGGGTTGATGGGTTTTTGATAAGAGAGGGGATTAAGGGTTATGGGGAGAGGGCGGGAAAGTGGAACTGAGCCACGACAGATCAGCCATGATCTTATTGAATGGCGGGGCAGGCTCGAAGGGCCAGATGGCCTACTCCTGCTCCTATTTCTTATGTTCTTATGTTCTTAAATAAATAACACTGGCACAGAAGCCGTCCTGATGGTTGCTCAAGATTTAAGGGCTGGTTCTAGAATGGTAAAGTCCAGCATTGAGGAAGTTGCCATTGGCATTAGAGTGCTGAAAGAAGTGCTTGACCCTCATTTCATTTAATTATCAAGTATTGTGGATGACTAAAACACTTCCAGCTCAAAATGGAATGGTGTTGGCACACTTCTGGTGAACATGAACTATAAGAAACAATAACCCAAAATGTGCAAGCCGTTTTATAAGTGCCAAATGGGTGACTGTGAATTGAACAATCCCTCTTCCCCTCATCATTTTGCAGGGGAACCAACCATGTTTGAGTGTGCACAGGTTGAGAAGCAAACATCAATAGCTATCTTTGACATTAAGTTGAATCATTTGACATTCTGAAAGGTACTGCAGATGTGTTAGGTAAGGAAGCAGACAGGCGGAGACATGTTGGGCAGGCAGCAATATAAATCAGAAATAAGCAAAGTCAATGCAACTCTTTTGCCTAGATCTCTCCCCACCACACCCCTCCTAGCCCTCCAACTCAGATTACTGAATCTGTCCAACCATCCAATGCTCCCAGGTCTTGTCATCCTGCCTTCTTCTTCCAGATTGTCTTGACCTTGCTAACTTTCCCCAAAATTTCCAACATTCAAATCCATGACCTAATCCTCATAGTTGTCACAATGTTTGCCTTGTTCCCTCACGCTTTGCTTAAGAGGAGTCCAAGAAAGCCTCCCTGCAGTGCCTCTAAGTATCAAAATGTCCCTCTCTCCCTTCCAATTGTAGACACCAGAAACTTTCTGAAAATACTGCCAGATCCTCCAATAATATAGTCTATAAAATAAAGTCCCCCACTATTTCCCTTCTGACTTAGAAAAATGAGAGGTGTTCATATTGAAACATGTAAGATTCTGAGGGGGTTTGACAGGGTAGATGCTGAAAGGATATTTCCCCTCATGGGGGAATCAAGAATTAGGGGGCTCAGTTTCAAGATATGAGGTCTCCCATTTGAGATGGAAATAAGGAGAAATTTCTTCTCTCAGAGAGTTGTTAGTCTTTGGAATTCATTTCCACAGGGAGCAGTGGAACTTGGGACATTTAATATTCAAGGCTGAGTTTGGCAGATTTTTGATTGATGAGTGAGTTAAAGGCCATGGGTGTAAGCAAGAAAGTAAGTTAAAACCACAATCAGATTAGCCTAGGTCAAACTGAATGGCAGAACAAGCTAGAGGAGCCAAATGGCCTATTCCTGTTCCAATTTCTTATGTACTGATGTTGTTATTCTCCCACATTCCAGTAGGCACCATTAATTCTGAGAAGCTAGTGTGCTTTATAATATCCTACAATGCCCAAAACAACACCACAGAGCATCATGTATTAATTATTTAGATTTATATTAGAAGCCTTTTTTTTCAGTTCAGTGAACAGAATCAACTGAGTTTGAGGGCTGGTCAGTTAACTTAATGGATTTCAACTCTGGGATAATAACTAGTCCTGATTTGACCTGCTCAAAAGCGTTTCTTTTAGTACTGAGTGATGTTTTTCTCCCAAACATTGATTTTCATGTTTGTTGAGCCAGCTGAGGATCATTACTTATTTATGATCAATAACACACAATACATCCTGTAAAAAAATACAAAATAAATTATCGCAGAAAGCCATATTTATGAAGTGCAGATACACAAGGTTTCAAATGGACTTCAAATAATTACAAAAAATATTGTTGTATTGATAAAATGATATTTAAACCAAGTTATCAGTTTTGCTCCTAAAATGTAACAGATTTTAAGCACTAGAAAAATTGTTTGAAAAAATTACACTTCACAGTCAGGGCTGCCAACTAAGGCTGACTTGATTTAATTTTGATTTGATTTATCATTGTCACATGTGCTATATAGACAAAGCATACCGTTCATTGAGAAGAAAATGGGAGAGTGCAGAATGCAGTGTTACAGTCATAGCTGGGGTGTAGAGAAATATCAACTTAATGCAAGGTGAGTCCATTCAAAAGTCTGACAGCAGCAGGGAAGAAGCTATTCTTGAGTCGGTTGGTACGTGATCAGACTTTTATATCTTTCCTGATAGAAGAAGGTGGAAGAGACAGTGTGTGGGGTGTGTGGGGTCCTTAAATATGCTTGCTGTTTTGCCAAGGCAGCGGGAAGTATAGGCAGAGTCAATGGATGGGAGGCTGGTTTGCGTGATGGATTGGGCTACATTCACGATCTTTTGTAATTTCTTGCGGTCTTCGCCAGAGCAGGAACCATACCAAGCTGTGATACAACCAGGAAGAATGCTTTTTATGGTGCATCAGTAAAAATTGGTGAGAGTTGTAGCTGACATGCCAAATTTCCTTAGTCTTCTGACCAAGTAGAGGCGTTGGTGGGCTTTCTTAACAATAGTGTCAGCGTAGAGGGACCAGGACTGGTTGTTGGTGATCTGAACACCTAAAAACCTGAAACTCTCAACCATTTCTTCTTCATCCCTATTGACATAGACAGGGGCATGTTCTCCACTATGTTTCCTGAAGTCAATGACAATCTCCTTCGTTTTGTTGATATTGAGAGAGAGGTTATTGTTGCCGTACCAGTTCACCAGATTCTCTATCTCTTTCCTGTATTCTGCCTCGTTGTTGTTTGAGATCTGACCCGCTATGGTGGTGTCGTCAGCATTGAGTTGGAGGGGAATTTGGTCACACAGTCATAGATGGATAAGGAGTACAGTAGGGGGCTGAGAACACAGCCTTGTGGGACACCAATGTTGAGGATGATCATGGAGGAGGATTGTAGTCTCTGGGTTAGGAAGTTCAGGATCCAGTCGCATAGGGAGGAGCCGAGACCCAGGTCATGGAGTTTGGAGATGTGTCTTGTGGAATAATTGTGTTGAAGGCTGAACTGTAGTCAATAAATAGGAGTTTGACATAGGTGTCTTTTTTATCTGGATGTTCAAGGGTTGAGTGCAGGGCCAGGGAGATGGCATCTGCTGTGGACCTGTTGCGGCTGTAGGCAGTCCAGGAGGCTGGAATTGATTTGTGCTATGACTAGCCTTTCAAAGCACTTCATAATGATGGATGTCAGAGCTACTGAACAATTGGTACGAGATGATGGTCATTTTTTTTAAGCAGATAGGGGCCTCAGACTGTTGTAAAGAGAGGTCAAAGATGTCTGTGAATACTCCTGCCAGCTGATCTATGTAGGACCTGAGCGCTCATCCAGGTACCCTACCCGGGCCAGTTGCTTTCCGTGGGTTGACCTTCGAGAAAGCTGCTCTGACATCTGGAATGGTGACCTCAGATACAGGTCCATCCGAGGATTCCAGGGTGGAGGGCATGCTCTCACTGAATTTCTGCTCAAAACGGGCTGAAGCTAAAGATAGGGTTTTTCTGATGTCTCTTTTTCCCCCTCTTGTTCTGGAAGTTTGAATCTCCCAATTTACTGACACCAATCCTTCTTGCATTTAAAAATAACTCTCCATTTATCCATCATCTGGGCAGAAAATTAGGGCGGAGAGGTTCAATTTGGAAAGCCAAACTCGTGTCTTTGAGTAAATGCAACACCATATTGGTTGAGTTCTCTCAGATTGTCCCTGGTATCAGCCTAAGACAATCTTCAGGCCCTTTGAATACACTGATTAAAAAAAGTTATTTAGCATCTGTTTATGCCCCTTTTCTGTGAATTTATCCAACATTAGGAAGATCTTGTCATCTACAAGTGCAGAGTAATTTTGCCAGTTTTACAGTGGTCTAACCAGCATTCCAATGCAGGAGTCATATGACATAAAGGAAGTTTGATTGCAGCAGAAACATATGTAAGTAACTTGGATTTAAATTTCCTTCATCTTTTGCACTGAAAATCAACATGGGAAGGCAGGTTGGCACATTGGTTAGCACTGCTGCCTCACAGCATCAGGGACTTGTGTTCGATTCCTGGTTAGGGTCACTCTGTGTGCCAAGTCTGCATGTTCTCCCATGTCTGCATAGGTTTCCTTTGGGTGCTCTGGTTTCCTCCCACAGTCTGAAAGAAGTGCCAGTTAGGTGTATTGTCCATGCTAAATTCTCCCTCCATGTATCCGAACAGCTGCCTGAGTATGGTGACGAGGGGATTTTCACAGTAACTTCATTGCCGTGTTAATGTAAACCTACTTGTGACACTAATAAGTAAAAACTTATCATTATACTGTACTTAATTCATTATTTGTTGCGTCGGAAATTCTGAGTTTGCTATTTTGAGATTCTTTTCATGTACAGAGGCTTTTCATAAAAGTAAAACATTTTAGCATATGTTGAATTGCTATTCTTACCTAACCACATAACATTTGATCCAGTATCCCTCAAGGACCTATCCTTGCCTTTCTTTTCTTCCTCATTTATACATAAACTGGGGTCAGTTTCTGCATATGCACAACCAATACTTAGCTCTACTTCTCCAACAACTCTGAACTCTCCAGCAGCCCATCCCCTACCCCACCATGCCAACAAGCTGTGGTCTCAGACACGTCCAACATGCAGTTCTGGATAAATTGTAAATTATTGTAATCTCTTGCAGAGAAATATTAAGGAGATTGATATTGTCTTTGACCTGAACCTTAGGCTTTCACAAGACGGCTCCATAAACTCATTTCCTTTAAGACAATTCTTAAAGCCAGCCACATAAAGAAGCTTTAAGAACTGCCTCCTAATAGACCTTCCTTTGGTTTTCATCTGGGTAAGCATTTGTAAAGTAGCTGGGGATGGTTTTCTGAATTGATGCGATTCTGCATGTGCAAATTGCCAGTATTGACTTTACACCAATTTCCACTTATGCTTCATTGTCAAATAATTCAATGCATTCCAGGCTTGTCAGTATTTATTAAACTGTGGTCTTCCCTTCTGTTCTTCCTGTTCCCTATTAGGGAGACTAATGATTACCAGTGCTCAAAAATAAAGCATTTTCCAGTATATCAGATTCTCTGTTGTTGAACTAGAGCTGGCAGTTAATGGTTGAAACAGGTATCACTATTATGGAGCATTGATTGGAATATTTTTCCACAAATACTCCACCAGTAATTGGATGTGAACCTCCAATCCACTAAGCTGGTTGGATTCAGATGCTTATTCACTCATAAAACATCAGGCCCTTGCATGCTGAATTATTCACTTTTAGATGATGGTGCTCAGTTGTATATTCCTTAATTATCTGTCAATAAAGCAATACATGACTACAAATACCCCAGAAGAGAAAACTTTAAATGGATTGTGAAAATAAAACAGAACATGCTGTAAACATTCTACCATTCAGGCAACACCTGTGGAGAGAGAAACAGAGTTAATGGCCCAAATTTCGGCCTGTTCATGCCGGCGGGATTCTCTGGTCTGATCGGCGATGCACTCACTGCCATGGGTTTCCCAGCAGCAAGGAGTGGCTTCAGTGGGAGTTCACATTGATGGCAGCAGGATCAGCACATCATGCCATCAGGAAATGGCGCACCATCAAGAAAAATGCTGAAGGGAGGCCAGAGAATCTCACCTAACATTTCAGACCAACAATCGTTCATCAGAACTCAGATGGATTTTGATCCATGTACATAACTAGACAGGGAGGGAAACTAGAATATGCTCACTGCTCAACAACAACTGTTCAATGAAAGTTTGTGGAAAGTAGATATAAAACAAGAAAGCATCACAGGCAACCATAAATTGGAACATTTTTTTAAAAATGCACACTCTGCACAAAGGACCAAGCATATTTGATTTCAGATTTTCTTGACTAGATAGCAATTCAACAAATTTGATTCTGTTTTAAATTAATTCTTCCAATCCAAAGTAACCCTCATTCAATAATTATTTATCTGTGGTCAGTGGATTATACATGACGTAACTGTGAGTTATGCCGGATTAAACCACATAGCACATGTTTGAACTGCTCACCATCGTGTATGCTATGTCTGAGTCAATATGGCAGGCGTTACTTTTGAACTTGTTTTGAGGTTAACAATGGGCCTTTAGCAAGTTATTTGGTGGTATGTTGTCAAATTTCTACTACATGTAAGTTCCAACATCTTAAGGACAGCCTATTTAAGGTAATATCTAGTTAATATGATTTTGGTGGTCTCCCTTCTCATATATGCACACAAAAATGTACACAGTGGGAGTAATTTCGACCTTGTGATAGTGTATTGACTCAGCAGCCATTTTATATCTCATCCAATTTTTATTTCCATTGAGCTCAAAGTAGTTAAGTTTTATGCTCACTCGAAGAAAAAGGCTGTGTGATTGGTGTGTGTTACCTGCTTTGTGTCTGTCTAACAACTACAATTTGCCTTTTATGCAACATCATTGGCATAGTGAAATTTACAGGATTGTTAACAACTAGATGTAATGATGAACCACGTGATGAGATATTGGGACAAGTGACCCAAAGCTTGGCCAAAGCAGATGTTTTGGGTTGGTTTGTAAAGGGACTATATTACCCATGGAACTGGCCTGTTTAAGTATACACATCGTATCGAACCAGGAAGACCCATATGAATATGTAACATATTTATCAAAGATATACTTGCACTGTTTTCCAACCACCTTCCTTCAGCCTGGAGGCCACTTGGCTTGCCTGGTCTTTTAATGACCCAGAAATAGTGCACTGCTCTGGAACACTCAGTATTTGGCCACAGATTCTACTCTGGGATAAAATTCAGCCCAAGGTTTTGAGCAGTGCTTTAACATACAATCTTCTGTTTCAGAGGAATATGCATACCTAACTGAACCAAACTGACATATGCTTTTCATGTGAAGTTAATGATGAAATAATTTTATTCTGTAAGCATCATATCACATTTATTGTTACATGGGATCATTGCAATACTGAACAGGGCAGCATTTGTTGCCAATCTTCCATTGCTCTTGAGAAGGTGATGGTGAGCTGCCTTCTTGAACTGCTGCAGTCCATCTGATATAGATACACCCAATGTGCCTTTCGGAAGGGAGTTCCAGCATGTTAATCCCGTGACAGTAAAGGAGCGGCGACTATATTTCCAAGTCAGGCTGGTGTGTGCTCTAGAGAGGAACTCACAGGTGTTGATGTTCCCATGCATCTGCTACACTTGTGCTTCTAGAAAGTAAAGGTAGTAGCTGTGGAAAATGCTGTCAAAAAAGTCTTGGTCAGATGGACTTGTGTATGACACACACATTTCCTCCACCAATTCAGAGCGGGAGCAATGTATATAGTGATGGAAGTGGTGCCAATCAAGTGAACTGCATTGTCCTGTATTGTTTCAAACTAAGTATTGGAGCCACAGTCATCCGGGCAAGTGTCACCAAATGTATTCCATAACATTCCTGAATTGTGCCTTGAAGATGGCAGGCAGGCTTTGGGGAATCAAGAGGTGACATACTCACTACAGAATTCACAACGTTTGACCTCCTCTCGTAGCCACAACATTTATATGGTTGGTTCAGTTAGTTTCTACTCACTGATAAGCCCCAAAATGTTTAAAGTGATGGATTGGGTGATAGTAATGCTGATGAATATCAGGAGAGAAGGTTAGATTTTTTCTTGACTGAGATGGTCATTGCATCACACTTGTGTGGTACCAATATTACTTGTTCTTTCTAAAGAACAAAGAGAAGTACAACACAGTGACAGGCCCTTCAGCCCTCCAAGCCTGTGTTGATCATGATACCCTAACTAAACTAAAAAAAAACCTGCTCTTACTTGGTCCATATCCCTCCCTATTCATGTAACCATCCAGATGCCCCTTAAATGTTGCTAATGTGTCTGCTCTACCATCTTCTCTAGCAGCATGTTACAGGCATTCACCACTTTCTGCATGAAAAACTTTCCCCGCACATCCCCCTTAAAGTTCTCCCTCTCACCTTGAACCTTTGCCTCACTTCCATCCTAGGAAAAATCCTTTGACTATCCATGCTATCTATGCCTCTTAGAATTTTGTAGACCTCTATTAGGTCTCCCCTCAGCCTCTGTTTTTCCAGTGAAAACAATCCTAGTTTATACAACCCCCCCCCACCCCCTCATAGTCAACAGTCTCAAGATCAGGCAACATCCTGGTGCACCTTCTTTGGACTCTCTCCAAAGCTTCTGCATCTTCTGGTAGTGTAGTGACCAGAAGTGCACACAATACTCCAAATATGACCTAATCAACGTTTAATATAGCTGCAACATGATTTCTCAACTCTTGTACTCAACACTGTTGAAGGCAAGCATCCCATATGCTTTTTTAATCACCTTCGCTACCTGTGATGCTGAATGCCGAGATCCCTCTGTATGTTAATGTTCCTAAGGTTTCTGCCATTTACAGTACAATTCACACCTAAATTTGATTCTCCAAAATTAATCACCTCGCATTTGTCTGGATTAAACTCCATCTGCCATTTCTGCACCCAAATCTCCAATCTATCCTGTTGTATCCTCTGACAATCCCTGGAACAATCAGCAACTCTACCAATCTTCATGTCATCCACAAGTTTATTAATTAGATGACCCACACTTTCCTCCAGGTCATTTATATATACTACAAAGAACAGAGGTCCCAGCATTGATCCCTGCGGAACATCACTAGCTACAGAGCTCCATTCTGAAAAACACCCTTCCACCACTACTGTCTGTCCTCTATGACCAAGCCAGTTTTGTATCCATCTAGCCAGTCTATCCCGAATCCCATGTGATTTTAGTTTTTGAACCAGTCTACTGTATGGGACCTTGTCAAACACCTTATTAAAGTCCATATAATCTACATCCACAGTCCTCATCAATTATCTTTTTGAAATGATGACAATGAGGTTGGTGAGACATGACTTTCCCCATACAAAACCATGCTGCCTGTCACTAACTCGTCCATTTTCTTTCAAATGTGCATATATCCTGTCTCTTAGTATCTCCTCCAGAGGCTTCCCCACCACTGACGTCAGGCTCACTAGCCTATAATTCCTTGGATTATCCCTACTTCCTTTCTTAAACAAGGGAACGACATTGCATATTCTCCAATCCTCTGGAATCTCACCTGTGGCAAAAGAAGACAGGAAGATATCTGTTAAGGCCCAGCTATCTCTCTCCTTGACTCCACAGTAACCTGGGATAGATCCCATCCGGCCCCAGGGACTTGTCTATCTTAATGTAATTTAGGATACCCAATCTTCCTCCTTCCTCATTCGATATATTGACGTTCTCTAGAGCATTCACACACCTATATCTGACCTCAACATCTCTCATGTCCTCCTTGGTGAATACTGATATAAATAACTCATTAAAGATCTAACCCACTTTCTGTGGCTGCACGCATAACTTCCCTCCATTGTCCCTGGATGGGTCTACTCTTTGTCTTTTTTACTCTCTTGTTCCTAATATATGCATAAGAAGCTTTGGGATTCTTCTTGATCCTGTTTGCTAAAGATGTTTGATGGCACCTTTTAGCTCTCCTAATTCCGCGTTTAAGTTCCTTCCTACTTTCACATATTCCTCAAGGGCTTTGTTAGTTTTTAGATGCCTAGTTCTATTGTGTGCTTCCCTTTTCCTTTTGATTAATGTTACAATTCCCCTTGTCGTTCATGCTTCCCGAATCCTGCCATTTCTATCCTTCATTTTTGCAGGGATATGCCTGTCTTGCACTTTAGCTGGCCTTTAAAAGCCTCCCACATGTCAGATGTGGATTTGCCCTCAAATAGCACAATCTACCCAATCCTGAATGTTATCCTGGTCTTGCTACATATGGACAGAGTTTGCTTTAGTATCTGAGGAGTTATGAAAGGCACGAAACATTTTACAATCAACAGCAAACATCCCCTCTACAGATCTTTGATGAAGGCCAAGAATTGTAAAGTAATTGCAGACGTTTGGACCAAGGACACAACCCTGAGGAACTTGTGAATTCCACTTTTCGCCAGGGTAGCAAGAGGAACAAGGAAATTACAAATTGGTGAGATTCACATCAGTGGTAGGGCAACTATTGGACAAAATTCTAAAGGAGGTAATTAATATCCATTTGGAAAGATCATGATTAATTAAGGAGAATCAGCGTGGCTTTGTCAGAGGGAGGTCACACCTAACATATTTGAAAGAATATTTCAAAAATATGATTGAGTGTATGGATGAGGGAAGCGCAGTTGATGTAGTTTACATGGATTTTAACAAAGCCTGGTCCTACATGGGAAACTGATTGAGGAGATTGAAGCACATGGGATTCGGTGAAACTTGGCAAGATGAATCTGAAACTAGCTTAGTAATAGGACACAAAGGATGGTGATGGAAGGCTGTTTGAGGAACTGAAGGTCAGTATCCAATGGTGTACCACAAGGATCTGTGCTGAGACCATTTTTGTTTGTTATATATATATAAATGATTTAGATGATAATGTGGGAGCATGATAAGCAAGTTTGCAGATTGGTAGGGTGATTAATAGCAAAGAAGAAGGTTGTAGCTATACGATGATATAGATGGATTGATTAAATGTAGAGAGTAGTGGCAGATGGTATTTAACCCTGATACGTGCAAAAATAATACACTTTGGAAGATGTAACAAGATGAGGGAATATTTAATGAATGGCAGGATGTTAGGATGCTCAGAAGAACAGATGGATCTTGAGGTATTCGTTCACAGATCCCCTGAAAGCAGCAGAGCAGGTGAATACAATAGATAAGAAAGCATATGGGACATTTGCTTTTATTAGTCTTGGCATAGACTACAAGAGTAAGAAGGTAATGCTGGAGCTGCACAAGACCGCAGCAGGAGTATTTTGTGCAGTTCTGATCACCTTACCATAGGAAGAATGTGAATGCACTAGAGGGGTCCAGGGGAGGGTGAACAGAATGTTACCTGTGATGGAACATTTGAGCTATAAGGAGAAACTGGATATGCTTGCATTGTTTTCTTTAGAGCAGAGAAGGCTGAGTGGGGACATGATTGAGGTATATATAATGATAGGGTGAATAGGAAGCAGCTGTTCTCCTTGGTTGAGGAGTCAGTCACGAGGAGGCATGGTCTTAGATTCAACGGGGATTTAAGATTTTTTTTCACTGACGGTGATGGGAATCTGGAATTCATTGCTTGGGAATGTAGTAGAGGCTAGAAACCCAAAAACTCTTAAAAAGTATTTGGATGAGCACTTGAAGCATGATAACACTCAAGGATATGGGACTATTGTTGGAAAATGGGATTAGCATGCCTTTAGTGATAGTTTTGTCATTGTAGACTCAATGGACCGAAGGGTCTTTTCTTTGGTGCATGACTCTATGACTATTCTGTGGGACAGCTCTTCCAATTTTGGCAGAGATTCTGTAGATGTTACGAGGACTTTGCAGGGTTGAATCAGCACATATAATTTTGCACATCTACCTTTAACAGAAAGCTGTAACATCTTGAGGAAGGCATTTGCAGGGGCAATTTGGACAGGTGCAGGAAGAATAGAGTGGTTGTAGTGGGTGATTTTAATTTTCCCGGAGTGAATTGGAGGGGGCCTAGAGCTGGGGGTACGGAGGGAGAGGAGTTTGTGAAATGTGTTATGGAAGGGTCGCTAGAACAGTATGTAACTAGCCCGACTAGGGGAGGGGCTATACTGGATTTAGTGTTGGGAAACGAGCCGGGGCAGGTGGGTGAGGTAGAGGTAGGCGAACATGTGGCGAACAGTGACCACAAGTCCGTCTACTTTAGGATAAAAATGGAAATGGACAAGTGCCGTCCGAACGGGAGTGTGCTGAACTGGGGAAAGGCGAGCTATGGCAGGATTAGGAGGGAGCTGCAGCAAACTGATTGGGAGGGACTGTTAGCTGGAAAGTCCACGGTTGGCAAGTGGGAGGCTTTTAGGGACAAAATGAAATGGTTGCAGGGGAGGTATGTTCCGGTTAAGTGAAAGGATGGGAAAGGTAGGATTAGAGAGCCGTGGATTACGGGGGATATTGAAGACTTGGTCAGGAAGAAGAGGGAGGCGTATGTTAGGCCAAAACAAATGGGTACGGAGAGTGCGCTGGAGGAATATAGAGAGAGTAGGAGGGAGCTAAAAAGGGGAATTAGAAGGGCGAAGAGAGGGCATGAGATGGCTTTGGCTGGTAGGATTAAGGAAAATCTAAAGGCATTTTATTCCTATATTAGAGGCAAGAGAGTAGTTAGAGGGAAAATTGGTCCTCTTAGGGACAAGAGTGGAGAGTTGTGTATTGAGTCGGAGGGAATGGGGGAGCTCCAGAATGAATACTTTGCGTCGGTATTCACGAAGGAGAGGGGTTCAGAATCGTGCGGTCTCTTGGAGGGAGCGGACGTTCAGTTGCAGGATATAGTTATTACGAGAGAGGAAGTGCTAGGGCTTTTAGGTAGCGTAAGGACGGATAAAGCTCCGGGGCCTGATGGTATTTATTCCAGGCTGCTTAGGGAGGCGAAAGATGAAATTGCTGGGCCTCTGGCGCAAATCTTTGTCTCTTCTTTGGACACAGGTGAGGTCCCAGAAGACTGGAGGGTAGCAAATGTGGTCCCGTTGTTCAAAAAAGGTAGTAGGGATAACCCTGGGAATTATAGACCGGTGAGTTTGACGTCGGTGGTAGGGAAGTTAATGGAAAAAAATACTTAGGGGTAGGATGTATGAGCATTTGGAGCGTTGCGATCTGATTAGGGATACGCAACATGGCTTTGTTAGAGGGAGGTCTTGCCTTACGAATCTGGTGGAATTCTTTGAGGAGGTGACAAAAACGGTTGATGATGGGCGAGCCGTTGATGTCATCTATATGGATTTCAGTAAGGCGTTTGACAAAGTCCCTCACGGTAGGCTGGTAGAAAAGGTTAAGGTGCATGGGATACGAGGCCAGGTAGCTAGGTGGATTGAGAACTGGCTGGGCAATAGGAGACAGAGGGTAGTTGTGGAGGGGACCTTTTCGGGCTGGAGGCCAGTGACCAGTGGTGTGCCGCAGGGCTCAGTACTGGGACCTCTCCTCTTTGTAGTCTACATAAATGACTTGGAAGAGGGCGTAGGTGGTGTGATCAGCAAGTTTGCTGATGACACCAAGATGGCAGGGTTGGCGGGTACGGAACTGGATTGTCAGGTGATACAACAGGATATAGATAGGTTGGTGCAGTGGGCAGATAGGTGGCAGATGGCATTTAATCCTGACAAATGCGAGGTGATGCATTTTGGACGGAATAATGCAGAGAGGAGCTATGTGATAAAAGGTAGGCCGATTAGGAGTATAGACGTACAGAGGGACCTGGGAGTGCAGGTTTATGGACGAGAAGGGATTGGTTTAGGTTAGTGGGTCATTGTTTTGTAACTGGTCGGCGCAACATCGTGGGCCGAAGGGCCTGTTCTGCGCTGTAACGTTCTATGTTCTATGTTCTATGTTCACAAATCCATGAAGGTTGCGTCACAAGTGGAGAAGGTTGTTAGGAAGGCTTATGGGATGTTAGCCTTTATAGGAAGGGGCATAGAGTATAAAAGCTGCCGTCTAATGCTTCAGTTGTACAGAACGTTGGTTAGACCGCATTTGGAGTACTGCGTCCAGTTCTGGTCACCTTACTACCGGAAGGACGTGGAGTCTCTGGAAAGGGTGCAGAGGAGGTTTACCAGGATGTTGCCTGGCATGGGGGGACTGGGTTACGAGGAAAGGTTGAAGAAACTAGGACTATTCTCCTTGGAAAGACGGAGATTGAGAGGGGACATGATAGAAGTATATAAGATACTGAAGGGAATAGATAGAGTTAATAGTGAGAGACTGCTCCCTAGACTGGGTACGAACACGAGAGGTCATCATTTAAGGGTGAGGGGGGAGAGGTATAATTTGGAGGTGAGAAGAAGGTTCTTTACGCAGAGAGTTGTGGGGGTCTGGAACGCGCTACCGAGTAGGGTGGTGGAGGCAGGAACGTTGGACTCGTTTAAGATGCAGTTAGATAGGCACATGAGTGAAACGAGAATGGAGGGATATGGTGGGGGCTATTAAATAGGGTTAAACCTCGGGAGAAACCGGAAAGGCAGGCTGTAAGATTAATATTTTTGTCTTTATTCCACAGGTGGAGGTCCACCTCGTGTCAAACGAGGGGCATGCACACGGCGGGTCGTGCGTGGGCTGCTCTTGGAAGTTCCAGGAGTGGCCTAGTACTTCATGTCGGTGTGTGTGCTTGATCCTGGACTGGTAGACGGGTGCCGCAACAGCTCAGTGACTAGCGCTGCTGGCTGTGCAGACACATGGATTTGGGCCTGTGTCTGTGGGAGTTTGCGCATTCTCCCTGTGATTGCGTGGGTTTCCTCCGGGCGCTCCGGTTTCCTCCCACACCCCAAAGATGTGCTCTTAGGCTAATCGGTTTTTATCAAATTGACACTATTTCTTCCCTGAATCTGACTGAGCAGGGTTCCATTCGTAGACATGCAGGGTAGAATAGGTGTAGGGTGATGCGGCGGCGCGGGCTCGTTGGGCCGAAGGGCCTGTTTCCCGTGCTGGGTTGTTCTTTGTTCTTTGTTCTTTGTTCTTTGTATCTAACAATATTCCATGTAATTTGATGTGCTACTTCTGAATATCTGTTGGATGACAACACCATGATTGGTTTTGTGAAATATAAACACTATTTAAACTCTTACAACCATTTTTTTTAATCTTCTCTGTTATACACTATAATCTACTGATGCATTATTTATGTTATGCAGGAGGCAAATTACCTGTGAATTCTTCTTAAAATTAAGTTAGAGTATTGAGACAACCAAATATTGTTCTGGATAACTGATATAATCTAAAATATGCTACTTTTGAATTCTTGATTTTCTGTAAGATTTAAGCATTAAAAATGTTGACTATCTTACATAGTATTAGATAATATTTATAATATAGAAATGGGACATTCGTGCTTCTAGTCCACGCTCATATTTATATTTCACACAAGTCTCCTCCAACCTTATTTGATCTAACCTCATCAACATAGCCTTCTATCCCTTCTTTCCTCATCTGTTTGTGTATATGCCCTTTGAAGGTAGCCATGCTAGTCCCCTCAAATATTCCTCTTGGTACATAACAGGGCCCAGGAGAGGGGATGCAGATAGACCCTAAAGGGGGACAGGGCTCAGTGTTTTAAATGGAGTACTTCTTCATCCAGACTGAGCAGCCAGAGCTGCAAAACTGATGGACTAGCTTAAAAATTCAGAATGTTCAGGCTGAGGGTTTGATTTTTTTGAAAACCAGTCAGTCAATGTCAGTGTCAATTTCATTGATTTGTAGCATTGCTGATTCCAAATTTTGTGGGTCGGATTTTTTAAAGGCTGAAGGTCAGCAGCAGCACAGCAACTGTTCTTTCTTGTAAAATGGTAAGTGCATTCCCTGTAACTTTAGAACCAATTGGATTGTGTGTGTGTGTGTGTGTGTGTGTGTGTGTGTGTAGGGTGGGTTCAAGGTGGTTTTGGAAGGAAGATTGGAGAGTGTGTTGTGGGGAGGTT
Organism: Carcharhinus amblyrhynchos; assembly: GCF_965287045.1. Lineage (NCBI taxonomy): Eukaryota > Metazoa > Chordata > Chondrichthyes > Carcharhiniformes > Carcharhinidae > Carcharhinus > Carcharhinus amblyrhynchos. The sequence goes on along the minus strand of NC_137324.1, from coordinate 91,509,442 downwards.
GGAGTGTGGGTAGAAGACGTGATTGGGGTATGAGTTGGGAGCAATGTATATTAGAGTAAGGTTGGAGTAGGGGTTGAAGCAAATTAGATGTGGGTTGGAAAGGATATTGGGCGAGGTTGGTGGGAGGTTACGAAGATGTTAGAGGGTGTTGGAGGGGAGGTTAGAGAAGATTTGGCAGAGCTTGTGGTAGGGGATTAGAAACGGTTAGATGGGGCCTTGGGGAGAGATGAGGGAGGGGGATGTTGCGGGGGGATTAGAGTTTCCAGTTGGGGTGTTGGTGGGTATTTTGGGGGAAATTGGTGAGAGTGAGAGCTTCACTACAGAATTAAATTATTTTGGAAATGTAGTGATTTCTTTGTAGCCACTTTCCTAACACCACTTGATTGCTCTGAAATTAACTATCCTTAGAAAATCAGCATTTGGTCCCCAATATCATAATTGTTAGTCACTCTGCCTACTACATGTATATGTAATGAAAGTAAGACAAAGCCTACATGTATACAGCACCTTTTGCAATGTCACAAATTGCTTTACAGTTAATGAGATACTTTGAGTTGTAGTCCCTGATATAACGTAGACAATGTTATCAAATGACATAGCAGGTTCAAGGGACCAAATGGCCTAACCCTGGTTATAATGTATATGTTCATATTTCATTCTGGATGGATGAGATGAGCTGGGCTAGATGACCTTTGTCATCCATAATCATCTTGTGAATAGAGGATGGAATCATGTTCATTTTGTTGCTAATAATTTACAGTAAGTGGGATTGTGGGGTGAAATTGCCAGGACAGAAGTGTATAATGGGCTCATTGTGAATCAGTAATCTGTTTATAGTGTACATGATTCTCAAGAGTCTTTTCCGTTGACCTCAGTCTTGTCCTTTGTCTGTTTACCTATTCTACTTGATGAGATTTTTTAGGCATTGAAATAATCCAATGAAGTTGTGATGCATATTCGGTATCAAAAGTATACTGTAGTGAGAAGCAGCAGTCAATAGAGACACCAGACTTTTTAATTAAGAAAACACAAATCAATTATTGAACCATTTAGTCTTTATCCTCTGGTCTCTTGAAAGTTACATTACACAGAAACATCTGAGGACTCCAGCACTTCTCACTCACAGTGAAGTCTTATGTTATTCAATCATTCCACATTGTTGCTCAGGAGTCATTTGATCTTTCTACCCTGTGAGATTACTGATATAATAAAAGCACCATGACCTATAATTTCATTCCTGGCCCTGAAAGTCAGTTTCGTAATCTAATTTTGCTCTGCATAAAGACATTTCTTCTAAATGTCCTATCAGATTTGGTACAATAACCTTTGTCCAACATGAATCTAACATAGGTTTTGTTCTTGCAAGCATAGAGATATTAAATTAAATACACTTAAAACAGTATTTATTTCTAAAATAAAAAAAAATCCCTTAAAACTATGTTTTCTAACACTTTGAAAATAAGTGCCTAAACGAAACAAAGAAACAGAAGAATCCAGGGGTGTATAAATGAATAGAAATAACAATACAGATTATTAATGCAATAGAAAAAGCAAGCAAGGTGCTGCTGTTCATTTCTAAAAGTTTAGAACTCAAAAATGTTAGGAAGTTTTGTTCAACTTTTTTAATTTATGGTCCTAGCTTTTTGTCTCTTCTGAAGTAGAAATATCTGAGAATTCAGGGTAGATGATTTAGAATGGAGGCGAGGAGACATTTCTTCACTCTAAGAGCAGTGAGCCTGTGGAATTCATTACTACAGGAAGTAGTTATGCCAAAACATTGAATGCACTCAAGAGGCAGCAGGATATAGCACTTGGGGAAAATGGGATCAAAGATTATGGGGAAAAAGCAAGATTAGGCTATTGAGTTGGATGATCAGCCATGACCTTAATGAATGGTGGAACAGGCTCAAATGGCCAAAATGGCCTGCTCCTGCTTCTATCTTCTATGTTTCTATCTTATCTACTCTATCAAATTCTGACATGATCTGAAAGATTTTCTTCGGGTCTTCCTCAGACTTTGCTTTTCTTAAGAAAACAAACTCAATCTCTTCAATATTTCCTGATTGCATAACCTCTCAGTTCTGATATTATTCCAATGAATCATTTTTGCACCTACTCAAGTGCTTATAAGTTCTTCTAAAATATGGAGATGAGAACTGTTCACAATCCTTTAAGTGTATCTAACCAAGATGTTATAAAAGTTGAACTAAACTTCTCAACTTTTCAGTTCTAAACTTTTAGAAATGAACAGTGGTACCTTGTCTGCTTTTTCTATTGCATTAATAACCTTTATTGTTATTTCTATTCATTCCTATATCCCTGGATCCCTCTACCTCTTTGTTTCATTTAGGCACTTATTTTCAAAGTGTGAGGGAACAAATGTAGTTTTAAGGGATTTATATTTTTAGATAGATTTTAGAAGTAAGTATAGTTTAATTGTATTTAATTCAATATTTCAACGCCTGCTAGAATAAAACCTATGGTTATATTCATGCTGGACAAAGGTTTTTGTTTCTGTGAAGTTGGTTAAGTTCCAACTGTGTGAGAGGTCTATGGTGTGAAGAATAAATAGGCTAGCAGAGGTATGTGGACATTGCTTCGCAACTGGAAGCTCTTGTAAGGATGGAAAAGCTTTAAAGTTTTAGTTTTAGTTGGAAATATTGTAGTTGGAAACAAACACTGGGTTCAGAGTAGAATGTGTACTTGGCTGCAGCTAACCTCCGTGTTTAAAAAAGAACTTTGGGACTATTGTAGTTTTTGATAGATTTTATAATCCATGTTAATCTTAAAATCTGAGTGTATATGTTAAGATAAGGTGGGAGTAAAGGATGAATGTATAATCACCATCTTTTCATATTTAATAATTTTTTTTTGCTTGTTAAAACTAATTAGCGGTCCTGTGACTCAGTTCATCTGCATTTAAAAGTTATGGTTTTTTGAGCCAGGGTTCCATTCTGGGCTGTATCCATCCAATTATAACATTAACTGGGATTGTAACACCAAGAAATATGTGGAGCAGAATTCTCCCCAAAAAAATCTAAGTGTCTGAATTTGTGTAAAAACTAGAATAAATCACATTTTTTTCAGTAGGAGTTTCAAAATGAATCTCTCCCACTCTGTGCACTGCGCAGTGCACAATCATGATTCACTCCAGAAATAAGGGAGTGGGTCCTATCCCCACCCAAGAGGCCGGCAGCATAGTGCTGAGCGGGCCACTGCTGATGCACAATCTGTCAGCACCGAGACTGGCGCATGCCCAGTGGCCCCTGTTGGCTGGCCTCCCGGCAACTGGCCAGCCCCATGACCACCTCAATGCCAGCCCTCCAACCGCCCCCCCCCCACCCTCCCGGAGCCTGATTGCTGGTTCCCATGCATTCCCAGGCCAGCCTCGACCACCACCACCGGCCCCCAACCTCCCCAACCTCCACCCCATCTCCACATTCCCGACACCCCCATGCAGTCCTGGGCTTGCTAATTGTATTTAAAATGTATGTTAATGTTCATTTAAATAATTTATGCGTCTCCCTGCTGATTTCCAGCGCGGAGCTGATGCCATCGGAAATCCAGTTCTGGGAGACGCTATCGGGGTGGGATGCCAGCGCGGATCCTGCACGTCAGGCACCACTGGAATTTCCCAGCCCACTGCACTAAAAGAGAGTGCAGTTGGATGGGAGGTCACTCCCACGATGCTCTTGTTGTTCCTACCAAAAGCACCACCCCAAACATTCCTTCCCTCCACAACTATACCATTAGAAAGGTACACTGCAGTGATTCCCCAAGGCTCCTTTGACAGCACCTTCCAGCTGTATTCTCCGCCACTTAGCAGATACATGGGAACATCGCCACCGGCAAATTCCACCCCCGCTCCCTGCCTTCCCCTCTCAGGCCACACATTATCCTGACTTGGAACTATATCACCGTTCCTTCATGTGTCCTATCAGCACTGTGGTGTAGCTATGAATTGCGGCATCTCAAGAAGGTGACTCACCAATACCTTCTCAAGGGCAATTAAGGGTGGATAATAATTCCTGGATGACCCAGTGATGCTCACAGCCCATGAAAGAATTTTTAAGAAGTACTTCCTCGCACTTACCAACGTTAACATTAATTTAGTTTGTTAATCCTTTTCTTCATTTATTCCTAGGAAGTGGGCATCACCGGCAAGGCCAGTATTTCTGTCCATTCCTAATTGCCCTTGAACTGAATGACTTGCTAGGCCATTGTAGAGTGAAGTTAAGAGTCACCTGCATGGCTGTGAGTCTGGAGTTACATGTGGGCCAGGTCAGGTAAGCACAGCAGATTTTCTTCCCTAATGGAAGGACGTTAGTGAACCAGATGAGTGTTTTCAACAATCAGTAAGAGTTTCTGCTGCTGAGACCAGCTTTACAATTCCATTTGCCATGGTAGGATTTGAACCCATATCCCCTGGATTACCAAATCAGTGCTGTTATCAAAACATCACCCTCTCCCTTATTTCTACATACGGAATTGAACATACAGAGTTCAATGTCAAGATTTGTGAATGGCACAAACTTGGAGCATTGAAAACCATAGAAGAATAATCACAAACTGCAAGAGGACATAGTTAGGCTGATGAACAAGTGGCAGATGAAATTTAATGCTGAGTGTGAAGTGAAGTGATAACATTTTAATCGGAAGAATAAAGAGTGGCAAAATAAAGCATACAATTCTAAAGTGGGTGCAGGGGCTGAGAGACCTGTTTGTATATGCGTACAAATTTGAAGGCCTCAGGGAATGTTGAGAAAGCTATTAATAATGCATATGGAAACCTGAGGATATAAGTGTACAAAAACAAAAAGGATATGATAGACTTGTATAAAGCAAGGAAGGGTTTGGAACCCAGAGGGCAGTAATTTAAGATGATTCAAAAAAGATGCAATGGCAACATGAGGAACATCTTCTTGAGGCATCGAGTGGTTAAGATCTGGATTTACTGCCTGAGACTGTGGTAGAGGCAAATTCAGTCAGACCATCATAGGAGATTTGGATAATTATGTTAAGAAAAAAAGATGTTTGCAAGACTATGATGGTTAGGTGAGTTGCTCTTGCCGAGAACGAGGCTGGACATAAATAGCCAAATGGCTTTTGTGCTGTAACCATTCCATAATTCTATGGTACTATGGATTTTATCTTAAAAGGGCTGGAACACAAAGGCGTGAAAGTTTTGTTGAGATTATGTAAAGCTCTAGGTAGATCACATTTAGAATATTTTATTCAGCTCTGGGCACTATACCTCAGAAAGGATGATTGACCTTGCAGAGAGTGGAACACAGATTCATCAGAATGATACTTCTATTAAAGAGTTAAATTATATGGGCAGGTTTCATAACTGAAAATTTGTATTAGGCCATTCAGCACAGATGCAAGAATATACTTCTTTATACAAAGAACAGTGAATATTTGGGATTCTATCCTCCATAAAACAGTTGCAGCTAGGGCAGTTGCAAAGTTTTGATATTGAGATTATCAGTTTTTTCATTAGGTAAGTGGAGCAGTAGCTGAAGTTAGATTTAGCCACAAAGGGGGCTGAACGGCTGACTCCTTTTCCGGTGTCATTCTGATACGCAAAATAATTGTCTTCTTTGCATCTCATTGGCTGGACTTTTAGAATCCTAAAGTCCAGCAAATAACAATCGAACTTGAGAAATGAGGGTAAACCTTTAGTTTAAGAAAACTAAGAATATTTGAAAACAGCCAATTCTATCTGACTAGCATCAAAAAGACCAATGAAAGTAAATGCGATCCAAGGAGATCAATCAAAATATTTTTGAAAATTTACTGAACATTTACTTCTTCTTCCTGCCAGTTCCACACAGATACCAACTAAAATCTATAACATAAACGGTTGGCAAACAGTTCTTTAACTGATCCAAGTTCTCAGATATTGTGAGTAATGTATCTGACTTCTGTCTAATGCCTCGGATTTGAACTTACTCCCAGGGTTGCTGCCTATGGTTACTTGCAGACATTTTCTAATCTTCTGATGCACACCTTACTAATGCAATGGAAGATCCCCCTTTTGTTTTTTGGCCAAACCCTGCTTGTATCTGGAATATTTCTTTGCTGCCTCTCTATAAATTGAAACTACCCCATTCTGGGTCAGAGAAATGGCAGAATCAGAGTTGTGGCAAACGCTCAGGTCAATGGACCAAGTATTTCTCCTCCAGCAGAAGGGTTGAAATTCAACCTCCAAAGTATAAATCCATATTGTTAGTTCTTCACCTTTGTTTAATGGAAATTGCAGATTTGCAGCCATGTTGTTTCCTTAAATTTTGGGCCATTTACACTAAACAGAATATCTGACAGGCAGAATGAGACATTGGACCTGGATCTTTCATCCAGTAGCAATTCTGAGTTGCGTACCGTTGACCGTGATTAAAATTGCGCTTTTTTCCGCTGAAGGCTTATGGTCTTCAGATCCTTGCTGCAGGATTCAATCAAATAGATGGCAGCCATAAGGAATACTTGCAAGGTGCAGAACTGTAAAGTTCATGCCCCCTTTGAGGCAGGAATGTCCCTTGAGGTGAAACCACTTTTTCATCTTCTAGTTCAGTGTTTACTTTTAATAATGAATCTCTTTTTAATGACTTTTACTCTTGTAAAGACTTTTAATTGTTTTCATTAGTTTGGTTTAATTTAACCTTTAATTTAATGCATGAAAACGTGATAAAGGTTTGAATTGAATTTTTAAAATGTTTTGATGGAAGAACTGGTAAAGTGTGTTGAATCTCTGAGTGCACTGATTTTTTTTTAATTCTTAGCCAATGGATTGTAAATCATAGTAGTTCCCAAAGGCATCTAGCTACATTTAGTTGTTTTTTTTTATTACAGAAAGGATTAGCTTTAGACAAAGATTGTTTACAAATGGGAGTGGATGGGGGTGGGGTGATTTGAAGGGTTGGAGGTGGTTTGGGCAGGGCTGAGTGACATTTGGCTTGGGGTGGAAGGTGGTCATTGGGTTGGTGGGTGGAGAAGCTGGATTGGGATGTGCAGAGTGTGGTAGGTGGGGTTAGGGTGGAGGATAGAGGGTTGGGTGATGGAGGTAGGTGGGCAGGGTGTTAATTGTTCAGCAAGTTGACTTGTAAATATATTTTGATGTCTCACGAATACAACTTCCACTCTTAATTCAACCCAGGTCCTAAACCTTTGCTAAACAGTCATGAATATCTTTGAGTAAATTTCTGGGTGAGGTCAGGGTATCTAGCCCAAGGGAATTGATGTCCTAGTGGGATTATTGCTAGATTATTAATTCAGACACTCAGCTAATGTTCTGGCGACCCAGGTTCGAATTTCACCGCAGGAGATGGTAGCATTTGAATTCAATAAAATAAAATTTTATTGAATAGCGGATAGGAGACAGAGGGTGGTGGTTGATGGTAAATATTCATCATGGAGTTCGGTTTCGAGTGGTGTGCCTCAGGGATCTGTTTTGGGGCCACTGCTGTTTGTAATTTTTATTAATGATCTGGATGAGGGTATAGTTGGGTGGATTAGTAAGTTTGCTGATGACACCAAAGTCGGAGGTGTGGTAGATAGTGATGAAGGGTGTCATAGTTTGCAGAAAGGCTTAGACAGGTTGCAGAGCTGGGCCGAGAGGTGGCGGATGGAGTTTAATGCGGAGAAGTGTGAGGTAATTCACTTTGGTAGGAATAACAGATGTGTCGAGTATAGGGCTAACGGGAGGACTTTGAATAGTGTGGATGAGCAGAGGGATCTAGGTGTATGTGTACATAGATCCCTGAAAGTTGGGAGTCAAGTAGATAAGGCTGTTAAGAAGGCATACGGTGTCTTGGCGTTTATTGGTAGGGGGATTGAATTTAGGAGTCGCAGCGTCATGTTGCAACTGTACCCAACTCTGGTGCAGCCGCACTTGGAGTACTGTGTGCAGTTCTGGTCCCCACATTATAGGAAGGATGTGGAGGCTTTGGAGAGGGTGCAGAGGAGGTTTACCAGGATGTTGCCTGGTATGGAGGGGAGGTCCTATGAGGAGAGGCTGAGGGATTTGGGGTTGTTTTCGCTGGAAAGAAGGTGGCTAAGAGGGGATCTTATTGAAACATATAAGATGATTAGAGGTTTAGATAGGGTGGATAGTAATAGCCTTTTTCCTCTGATGGAGAAATCTAGCACGAGGGGGCATGGCTTTAAATTAAGGGGTGGTAGTTATAGGACGGATGTCAGGGGTAGGTTCTTTACCCAGAGGGTGGTGAGGGATTGGAATGCCCTGCCTGCTGCAGTTGTAAATGCGCCTAGTTTGGGGGCGTTTAAGAGATCCGTGGATAGGTTTATGGACGAGAAGGGATTGGTTTAGGTTAGCGGGTCATTGTTTTGTAACTGGTCGGCGCAACATCGTGGGCCGAAGGGCCTGTTCTGCGCTGTAATGTTCTATGTTCTAAAATGGAAATAAGAATCTACTGATGACCATGAAACCATTAAATTGTCAGAAAAAAACCCAACTGGTTCGCTAATGTCTTTTAGGGAAAGAAATCTGCCGTCCTCACCTGGTTTGGCCTACATGTGACTCCAGATCCACACTAATGTGGTTGACTCTCAACTGCCCTTTGAAATGGCCTAGCAAGTCAGTTAGTTTAAGGGTAACTAGGGATGGGCAATAAATACCAGCCAGTGATGCCCTTGTCCCACGAATGAATAGGAAAAAAAGCTACAATAGCAGAGTCAGTATCAGAGCATTTCACTAGAGTTCTGGCAGGGTACTTTGGATAGTTTGAAATTATTGGGTAAGTACCTGATTTTGAGACTTCTCTTGGTCATGATGTTCAACAGCAACAGACATCTGACATGTTGCCACTAATTCAATCGGAAGAACAAAGCGGTGCCTCTCCCTGAACTGAGTTGTGAAAGATAGCGGGAGAAAAAGTAACACAGAAGGCCTAAAATGACAGAACAAGAGAACACGGCAGAGAATTCAGAATGTGAGTCTGTAGAATGCACACATGAATTTTGACAATTGAAGGGGACTCTATGCTGACATTAAGAATATATTTGATAGAAAATTGAAAGAAAGGGGTCAAATTGAGATGGGTGAACACACGGGATTAAGATTACAGAGGATAAATACCAACATGGTTCAAACAGCTTGGTGCCATGTTGTAATTCAATGTGAAGTTCAGAATCAGAAATGCTGCTTATTGTTTATTTTATCTTTCTGTTTTTGATGATCAGTCCTTTGAGGCAGTAACTTGTGAGATATGAAGCTGCACAATGTCAGAAAACATGTCTGGGACACCAAACAAGAGTTCAGACTATCCGCTGAAAGAGAAAAAGATAAATCGCAACTGCTGCATAGATGCTGTCTAAGCAGGAGATGTTGGAAAAGGGCAGAAAGTCAGACAGCAACTAAAAGACAATGTTAGGCTCATGTCTATGCAAGGCAACTTTGTTAGTATTCATATGTGTCTGTGTTTTTTCAAAAATAAGTTAATCGTATCTGAAAAACGCTTACATAAAACTGCCCTCCTCCTTATAAGGAAATGCTGCCTTTTCAGGGCCACATTACGACTGCAGCATAGCTGAAGACTTAGGGGTGATTCTGTGGTCCTACATTTCGATGAAAATGGATGCCAGAGTTGGAGGGAACAATGTTGAAAACTTCACTCTGGCCCATGCTTTCTCCAAACCTCAGTACCGGCAGCAAGGATTTACCATAACAGTCCACTGAATTATCCAATTGATTGCTAATAAAGGGCAGGATTTTTCACTCTCAATGGGGGGGGGTGGTGGGGTAATGAAGATGAGAGGATGCTAAAAATAACAGCACTGGCCGGTATGATGATCGCCAATCCTGCTGTCACTGACTTTCCTCAGTGCAGAAGAAGATGGGTCCTGTGAACCAGTCCAATTTGCAAGTGAGGTCAATTACTCCAGTCAATAGGCTTGTTTTGAGTGACATTGTTGGGAGCACTAGAGTAGCCTCCTGAATCAGGAACAGACCAGGAGCACGGAAGGTCCAGCTAAACCCAGGTGAGCCCAAGAAAAGCAGCAGCTTGTAATTGGCACACATAATGGCCAAGAAATCAGGTTGGCACCCGATTTCTCACCTTCCCTGATCTTACCAGGATTCTGTACATTCAGCATCCCGCCCATTTCCAGCAAGAGGCAGAATAATTTATTTAAATTATATTCAAATTCTATTTTACATTGATTTAATGAGCCCAGGACACAATCACCCTGGCTCACTTGTCTTTGTGGCCTCTTCAGGAAAGGTTCTCCCCGGCAAGAAAAACACCTGGACCCCACAAACGGGGACTAGTTGTGATGGCCTCGCTGGTAGAACCAGAGGCCATTGAGGCCTCCCCAGGGAGGTCAAGGGCAAAGGTGGGGTGCCCCTTGGGCACTGCCCACTGGGTATCTTTGCACTGCCAACTGGGCACCTTAGCACTGCCTACCAGCACCTTGACAATCCCAAGGAATGGAGCCTGCAGGGCCACGGGCTACAGCGTGGGGCCTGATGAGGGTGGGACCTGATGGGGTGAGGCTGGGATGGAGCCAGGGTGGGGCATGCTGATCAGCTAGGGAGGGAGGGGACTTGCTACCGCTTTGCATTGTGATCATTGGGGGAAGGGAGAGTGAGGGCCTGCTGCTACTCTGATGGAGAGGGGGGGTGTGGTGGTGGAGCTAGTGATCAGCCGTGGGTCCCCGCAATAGGTGGGTGGTGGGTGTGGGGGGGCTAGGTCAGGGTTGGCTGCAGCAGCAGAGGCCTGATACATCTCTCTCAGAGACCTGTCAGCCTTTACAATTGTACATTTGCAGCCACAGAGGTCTGCACAGAGTTCTGCTTCCAAAGCAAGCTGGCTAGCATAAATAGCCACGCCTTTTCCCTCTAGTGGCTCAAAACAGTCTAGCCCATTTTTTAACTTGACTAAGTGCATAAGATTGTGATTTTAAACTCATCAAAAAATGGATCTGAAACTCTCCCATTTTCATACTGGCTTGGCACTTAGAATTTTTCTTGTGATTCCATCCATTGAGTCTAGTGGCGATCAGGTCCAACGTCCACAGGAGTCATAGAGTCATATAGGTTTACAGCATAGGAACAGGCCCTTCAGCCCAACTTGTCCATGCCGTCCTCTATTTTTAAACCCCTAAACTAATCCCAATTGCCCGCATTTGGCCCATATCCCTCTATATGTATCTTACCCATGCAACTATTCAAATGCTTTTTAAAAGTCAATTTTGTACCCACCACTACTACTACCTCTGGCAGCTTGTTCCAGACACTCACCATCCTCTGTGTGAAAAAAATGCCCCTCTGGACATTTTTGCATCTCTCTCCTCTCACCTTAAACTTATGCCCTCTCATTTTAGACTCCCCTACCTTTGGGAAAAGATATTGATTACCTAGCTGATCTGTGCCCCTCATTATATTATAGACTTCTATAAGATCACCCCTCAGCCTCCTACGCTGCAAAGAAAAAAGTCCCAGTCAATCCAGCCTCTCCTTATAACCCAAACCATCAAGTCCCAATAGCATCCTAATAAATATTTTCTGCATTCTTTCTAGTTTAATAATATCCTTTCTATAATAGGATGACCAGAACTGCATATAGTATTCCAAGTGTGGCTTTACCAATATCTTGTACATCTTCAACAAGAAGTCCCAACTCCTGTATTCAATGTTCTGACCGATGAAACCAAGCATGCCGAATGCCTTCTTCACCATTCTGTCCACCTGAGACTCCACTTTCAAGGAGCTATGAACACGTACCCCTAGATCTCTTTGTTCTGTAACTCTCCCCAACACCCTAGCATTAACTGAGTAAGCCCTGCCCTGGTTCAATCTACCAAAATGCATCACCTTGCATTTGTCTAAATTAAACTCCATCTGCCATTTGTCAGCTCACTGGCCCAACTGATCAAGACCCTATTGTAATCGGAGATAATTTTCTTCACTGTCCGCTATGTCACCAATCTTGGTGTCATCTGCAAACTTACTAACCATGCTTCCTATATTCTCATCCAAATGACAAATAATAGTGAACCCAGCACTGAGCAGAGCTTTGGGTGCTAGAAGAACAAATGAAAGGGAGGGGGGAACAGGAAGGCACGGAATTCATACCCTCAACATAGGATCCACCACCAAATGTGCTCATTGTGGGAAACGCAGCAAAGTTCATGTAGAGCTAGGTTAATATCTGACAAGCTCCCTTGATTGAGGTAATGCTATTGAGTTAAACCAAATAAACTAAATTAAACAAACTGAGGGATAAAATCAAAGGGGCAGGCCCTTGAAGCAGAACTGCCCAAAACAAAAACAAATCACAAATTAAGCTGAAAACTTTAAGCCATAACTTGATTAAATGGGTCAATATCGCACTCTATTCCTTTGAAGCCCAAAGCAACACAAGGACTGGGGTGCTATATTGACCCTTTTAAAGGGACATCACATGCTCCCTCTCCGGTGATACCCGGCACAAATATAACCACGGTAGAGTGGTGGACAGTCAGGGCAGATGACCTCTTTGATCACCTGCTGCTTGGACCTGTTTTTGACAAGTTTAGCCAGGTCTGGACTAGAATCCTTGTTTGAGGCAACAGTGCCAGACCCAATGCTTGTCATTGTCAGTGGGGCCTGAAATGGAATGTCAACAATGAACCACAGAGCCTTTCAAGTAAACAGAGTGCAGAGTAACCAGCGTGACTTTAGTGGGATTTGAAACTGACCTCTTATAAGATCTTTCAAAGGTCTTCAGCAAGCAGAGAGAATATTCCCCACATGAACCCCAAACCAGAGCTTGCACGAACCTCACGACCTCTGGCTTATCCTGAGTGCCCTCCAAGCCCCTGCACTCTTGAAGGCCCCTCACAGTACCCTACACCATGGCAGAGGCTGACTTGCACTTTTGCACTCTGGAAGTTGTTCAAATGCCCAACTCAATAATGAGAAAGAGATCAAATCAATTTCAGCTGATCTGCCTTATGCCCTTTTTGGTGAGATTCGATCTGCACCAGCAGAAAGGAACCAAGAAGATCGCAAACCAATGCAAGGTGCCAGATGCAAAACCCATCTTTGGGCCCATACACAATTTTCCCAGATTAGTGCGATCTGCATCAGGCGCAACATGGTCAGAAAATTGAGGCCGTATATTCAACTTGGGATAGATGGACCCTCACCAACATAGACAGGAATGGATTTCACCCCCCGTAGCTAGTTTCGCCCAAGAGTAGAACATCATGAATTACATCCATGTTGTTACTAAAGCACTAACTGATTGCCAGGGAGATGCACCAATAGGAGGGACTTCCACTACCTGAATGTTCTACTGCTTTGCAACTACAAGATTTCCCTCATAATAAAACATAAGGTGTTGGAAATACTCATCATGTCTGGCAGAGTCGGCAAAGAGAGACAAACAGATTAAATGTTTCAAATCCAATATAATTCTTCTTCCAACCTGAAGGAGGATAGAAATTTGATAGATTTTATGACATTGTAAGGTTTTAGTTAGAATAGAGGGCAGGAGAGATTATGGGCAGAATTCTCCCACAAAAATTCTTAGAATTTGTGTGAAAACTGGAGTAAATCACATTGTTTTTTTCAGTGGGATTTCAAAGAAGAATCTCCCCATTCTGTGCACTGTGGAATATCATTAAAAACTAACGAGTGGAGCCTATTCCTGCTGGAGAAGCTTAAATCAATGTGCTGAGTGGGCCATTGCGCATGTGCTAATCTATCAGTGCTGAGATCAGTGCATGCCAGTGGCCCAGCAATGACGGCCTCCCGATTGTTATGCTATGGTGGCGTACATGAGCTGAATGGACTCCTTTATACCCAGTCCATTCTCCTATACTGCCTCAAGAAACATGTTGAAACGCACCTGCCACTGTTGGCCTAAGTAAAGTCCCCTTTTTGTGACTCTCCATACCCTGCAAACGTGCCCAGCTGATCATGGTTGTGTCGATCCTTCATCCTCTGAAGAAGAATGCCCACAGCTGCCTCTGCCCCAGTCACCTTCTCTTACCCACTTGTGGCACGCTCTTTAGCCATCCTATCTAATAATGCATGAGCACCCAGTGATGTGAATGTATCTCCATTGGTGAAGGGTACGTTTGTAAGAAGTGATGGTGTTTGTTCTGCTGTCTCTGTTCCTTGCAAACAACAGGAAATGAGGAGAAAAGGTAAATGGGACCCACACTTCTTCAGTCCTACCTCCATTTCTGTACCCAAGGCCTCCAGTTGCTCCGCTGCCACTGAGGCCCCTATGTGAAAATCACATGCTGTGACTAGCTTCCCCTGGTAGAGCAGAATCTAGAAACACTCCTGACATGAGTTTCCCAATGCAGATAGAAAATCTATCTGTCAAGTTCAAAATGGCAGCTGAGGATTGCAGATAGCATATTGTTTTGCTGTAATACAGTTTGGTCACCACCCCCCCCCCCCCAATCCCCCCCCCCCCGACCCCCCAAAACTGGAGGAAATTGGCCTCATTTTACTGCATTAATGAAAAGATACCAGGCATTGATAACATTGATGAAGTTCTCAATTGCAAATAAGATAAGCAGCTGGAATTACACTTCAGTGAAAGGAATGCCTGGCAGTAGTAAGGGGATAGTGAAAGTTAGGCTTACAAAGCGAATGAAAGAAATTGGAGAATTACATTGGAATCTTGTCGTTCCCTTCTGCAGGCAAGATATTCTACTTGAGAAAGGCCAAGGATAGCCTGCTGAGAGGAAAGCTGATAGGATTTATAAGGTAATTATATTTGGAGCTTTATTCTCTTTTTTGGCAATTAATGGTGGACCAATCAACAACATGCACGTGTATTTGATAACTTTCAAGTGCAGTCTTCGAGCAAACAATCCAAAGAATCCTTAAAACTGTGTGATTATTGAGTTATTTTATACGCTACTCACATAAATAGAGCAGAAAAGCACAGCGAGATGATGTATTTTTCAAGACGAAGCTCTCATCCACATGAAGCATAAGATTACATGCAATTATACATTCAGCCTACAGCTAAGTAACACACCAGAACAGGTGCAATTCATGCTGGAAACCTACTTTTAAAATAATGAGCTCCCACAGTTCAACTGTAGAATTTAGCATCAACTCTGGTTGGCTCTTTTGGTTATTCTTTGCATTGTCAATCATGAGAAAACTATGTTTACTAATGTAAAGCAAATTTAAGTTGCCTTATGTTGATCCAAGGCCACTACAAACTGTGTGACTGATTATCACTGCATTTATTCTCTTTTGCCAGTTGCCATCATTGCAGCAAATGTGCTTTGGCCAGATTGGCATGGACCTGGATTTCCAAAGGTGAAGAATAGTGGCTGTGAGTAGTGCCTCATTAAATTTAAAGGCTTATCAGGCTGGCAATCCAGTGCCAGTATCATCACAAGAGGTGAGAAACTAGATACAAACCCAGTTTTTTTGCCTCTCTCATGATCTTATCGGCTCGTCATGCCAATCGGCCAGCATAATGAGTCAGTAAGATTGCTCCCCCATAGTATCAGTAATTGTTTCTTTAAATATGCTCATGTGAAACTCCAATTAATGCCCTTCACTTGTATAGAAGAAAAGAACAGAAATACAATTCACAAGCCAGGTCATCTGCTTGAGGTCATTAACATTTTGCATTTTGTTAAATATAAATTGCAGTGGGGAAGTGCTGCAAAGAGTGTCTAGACAACACATCCAAGTACAAACTTCAGTCCCCACTCACCTTACTTCAGCCCTGACATTTCTTCCGACCTGGATCAAGATTGAAGCTAAAACATAAAGTCAACCTGGCCAATCGACCCAACCATACAAGTAGGTGGACTATGTAAAAAAGCGTTCAATTGACACCCTAATGGGCTAAATTGCCGATTGATTGTTGGCAAGTGCACTTCTGACTCTTGTGCCCACTAACCAAAATATCCTGTGAGTGCATTATGACATTGGGATGCATGCCCAATATTTCCTTGTGCGATTTTGGCTCATTCCAGATGGGGCACATGCCTACCTGAGCAGCATAAAATTCTGGCATCAGTATCATAACACTGCTGGACTCAAAATATAGCAACATATATCCAGCATTGATAGCGCAATCAGTGGGCATTGAAATTGGAAAGAAAACGATTTAACAACCCATCAAATATTAAAAATTAGAAATAAATTTGTGGATTGTTGATTCTAGCCTGCAGCAGTTATTTTCTGCTCTGTCTCCCACATCTAAGAAGGGCTCAGTTGATGTACAAGAGCCCCAGCTTTACTCTCTCATATTAACTAGCAGATTGGCCAGCCTCCAGTCATGCCATTGCCAGTAAACAATCCTCATCAAGTCGGGATTGTTTGACTCCTGTGAGAGAAATGGAGTGCATTGCTGCTGATTGACAAAACCATTATGGAGGTGTCATGTCAGAGTTTCATATCAAAAAATCTTCCTTCAGACAAGATGCTGCAAACATTTCATGATGACCATGGGATTATGGTCTTTCTATCTGACTGCTGGAAATAATTAAGATTAGAATTACCAGTCAGTTGAGAAAGAACCAAAGACATCAGAATCCGTTCCAAAGGATCACCAGAATGCTATAGATATGTCGGGTTAAAGCCTGAGGATGTTTAGTTCAACCTGTTGAATTGCATATCCATTTCACAGTGGTGAGAAAAAATACTAAGGGACAGATGTGAGGACCTGGTTAAAAATATCATCGTACTCAGCCTGCAATTTCCAGAGAAAAAACACTTTTTCCCTGAAAGACTATCAAGTGAATCTTGTATTTGGTGTTAAGTTGTTCTCACCTAGATGTCCACTATTGATCCGGCCATTATTCATGAGATCACTTCTGTCAAAGTGTTTTCATGGATACATTTAAGGGTCCTGCAGATCTTCCAGCTGCATACATGCTCAAGGTTATTGTTTTTTCAAGCATTCTGGCCACTGGCTTCCTCGATCCTCTCCTGTAGAAATACCTGTGCCTACTCATAGGGTAGAATCATGGAATCATTGAATCCCTACAGAACCGAAGGAGGTCTTTCAGCCCCTCAAGCCTGCACCAACAACAGTTCCACCTAGGCCTTAACCACGTATTCCCATGTATTTACCCTACTAATCCCCCTGACACTAAGGAGCAATGTAGCATGGCCAAACCTTGCACATCTTTGGGAGGGTGGGAGGAAACCGGAGTACCTGAAGGAAACCCACATGGACATGGGGAGGATGTGCAAACTCCACACAGACAGTCACCCAAGGTTGGTATTGAATCTAGGTCTCTGGCACTGTGAGGCAACAATGCTAACCATTTTACCACCGTGCCACATCCTAAAAGGCACAACTCTGAATTCTTTCCCGCCACCATTATCAGAAGCAACATTATTACTTCAAACTTAGCGTGCCTGCTGAATGATTTCCTTGGAGGAAACTGCAGTGGATTGGCTGTGAAGGCTCAGGGACAAATATGGCTGCTGCCTCATCATGAGCCCACAAATGGGATAAGAATCCAACCCACCTTGTCTTTTCAATTCTCCGCTGTGATGATGCACTATGGCTTTTCAGCTTGTTCTCTCAATTAAAGAAAAACCAGGCTGGTGAAGCACTTCAACAGTGCTTGGAAATGTAAAATTCCCTGTGAGGAAAATCTATTTTTCGCATTAAAGTAATGCATTCCAACAGATGTGTTGTGCAGCACATAATTTCAGGAACTTTGAGTGCATTATTCCTCAATTACAAATAAATCTTTTCAGTCTGATGGCCATACTTGAAGCATTTGCAGTAAC
The DNA here is from genome assembly GCF_965287045.1 of Carcharhinus amblyrhynchos. Lineage (NCBI taxonomy): Eukaryota > Metazoa > Chordata > Chondrichthyes > Carcharhiniformes > Carcharhinidae > Carcharhinus > Carcharhinus amblyrhynchos. The sequence goes on along the minus strand of NC_137324.1, from coordinate 91,491,702 downwards.
ATTACCTTCAGCATCTCTAATTTTCTGTGTAGTCTAACGACAGATTTCTGTAAAGTGTAGCTGCAGGGCACATTCTCATTCCAGTCAATCTTTGCTACACTTAAGAGTATTAATCATTTTTAAAGGCTACCAGATCAACCTACGGCAAATAAGTAAAGAACACTTTGACTGTGAACACTGTGAAAGATTTTGAGTCTCAGGCTACTTCAAAATATTTTATTGTACATATGCCAGCACAGCTCCAAAATGAATACATTCATTGGATTGCTAGCAAAACCACTAGCCTCCTTAGGCAGCACTTTCCAAACTATGACTGCCACCAGCTAGAAAGACGAGCGCAGGAGACACATGGGAACGCCACCACCTGCAAGTTCCCCTCCAAATCAGGATGGTGCATGAGGTTGGAAATACACTGTCATTCTTTCACTCTGTCAAAATGCAGGATTTTAGCTAAAAAGTCATGTAATGTGGGTATATGTACAACACATGGACTGCCGCAATTCAGGAGTGTGCTCACCAGCACTTTTTCAAGGGCAAATAAGGATGGACAATAAATACTGACCAAGTCAATGATGCACACATCCCATGAATGAATAAAAATATAGATTTTTGTTTAATAAAGAAGTATTGGATTATACCCATGTCAAATAACTGGACCATTTTTCTTCTCTGTGCAAAACCATTGCAATCTATCTCAGAAAGGCCACACTCTGAAATGGTGTTCTCTGGCCCAGTACAATTTAATATTCAGCTGACACTACATTTCTATTTTGCATCTCTGACTGCATTGGTAAAAATACAGGAAATTTTCCAAATTTATAGAAGTGACAGTGTTGCTCACGCATCTTCAACAGGGGTACATTTAAGGACTCCAAATATCTACTCTAATAAGTAATAATACTAACACAATGATGTAATATTGTTGTCTCTGACTGGGCCAACATTCATTGCCCATTTCTTATTGCTGTTGAAATGAATGGCTGGCTCAGAGGACAGTTAGGAGTCAACCACATCGCTGTGGATCTGGAGTCACATGTCGACCAGACCAGGTAAGGACAGCAGATTTACTTTCCTGGAGGATATTTGTGAACCAGATGGGTTTTTGGTCAATCGTTTCATGGTCATCACTAAACATTTAATTCCAGATTTTTATAGAATTCAAAGTGTCACCAGAATATTAACCTGGGTCTCTGAATTACTGTCTAGTGACAATAACACTATACCACTGCCTCCTCTGATGAACTGTCATGCTCATCATGGGTCTTGATCTACACAGTGGGCTGACCATTCACCAAATGCTTGACAGACTAGTCTTCATGCTCTGTGCAAAACCCCAACATGAGTTGAAGCTGGGATCTGCCATTATGTGCAAACTACTTATGCACTAGGCAAGCTGCCCACTGCATAAGAAGTAGGCCTTCAAACTGTTCTCCCATTCAATTGGGTAACAACTGACCTGTGCCTCAATTCCATTGACCTAACTTTGATCCACTTTCCTTGATCAGCTAAGAATGAATCTGTTGAACTCACTCATTTTGTGTGTGATCCTCTGCTGGAAAGAATCAACTAAGTTGGAGACAAAGATCAGAATATTACTTCGCCAGTTGACATGGGAATCAGAGCGAGCATGGGGAGGAACATGGAAAGGTCCATTGACCTCGGGCGGGATTTTACAGTTTCGGGGCAAGCAAGGACATAAAATCCCACCCGAAGTTGTGGTTCTATTGAGAATATGTCCATTGTAATGAAGTAGCGCAGATAGTCAAATGAATTTTACCAGGCCACCAGACATATAATGAAGGATATCAAGGAGTGTAAAATCCCTGAGGCCTTTAGCACAGTGGCACAGTGGCTGTCTCACAGCGCCAGGGACTGGGTTTAATTCCAGTCTTGGGTGATTGTTTGTGCAGAGTTTGCATGTTCTCCTCATGTCTGCATGGGTTCCCTCCAGGTGTTCTCGACTCCTCTCACAGCCTAAAGATGTGCAAGTTATGTGGATTGGCCATGGTAAATGTGTAAGGTTAGGGGGATAGAGTGGGGGAAATGGCCTGGGTAAAGTAGTCTGTCAGAGAGTTGGTGCAAATTCTATGATTCTTTGATTCTATACCCACCTAGGCCTTTTACTGGTGTTAAGGAAAATGGATGGCAGCCATCACATAAGAGGCCAAATGTATCACTTGAAGGACTCCACTACTACCCCTCCTCAAACCATTGGCATTTTACCAGTAGCAGGAGAGCCCTCTGCCTTGTGGGGAGACCACATGCTAAAACCTGGTGGATCTCGCTTTATTGGAAGAATAATAAGAATAAGGTGATTAAATGGTGCAATTTTAAAAGTGATATAAGAACAGAGACCAGACGTTGGAACGGGGTGGGGAGTTGTGAGGGTGGGATTATATGTGTACACATGTCTTTTGAAGGTACAAGTTGAGAAGATTATTAAAACACATCGGGATCCTTTGCTTTATGAATAGAAGCACAGAGTACTAAGGCAGGACATTACACTAAATCTTTTTGAAACATTTCGTTAAGTCTCAGCTTAAATACTGTGGTCAGTCCTGGTACCACACTTTAACATTGATGCCAAGGTCTTAAAGAGGGTAAAGGGAAGATTTACAAGAAAAGAACTAGAGGGGATACAGGATTTCAGTTGTGAGGAGAGTTGGCAGAAGTTAAGGCTGTTACTCATTCAGCAGTGGAGTCTTGGGGAAATTTGATAGAATTATTCAAAATCATGAAATTTTGATAGAGTAAATGAGGAGGAACTGCTTCAAGCGGCTAAAGGATTGAGAAACAGAAGGTATAAGTTTAGCATGAGTGGCAAAAGAATCAAAGGTACACCTTGAATAACCAGGTTTGAGCTGACAAATGACAAGTAAAATTCGCACCACATAAGTGCCGGTTCATAGAATCATAGAATCATAGAATCATAGAATCCCCACGGTCGAGTCTGTGCTGAGGTTGATTTCACCCAGGCCCTATTGCCACAACCCATGTAATTACCCTGCTAATCTTCCTGACACTAAGGTGCAATTGAGCATGGCCAATCAACCTAACTTGCATATCTTTGAACCGTGGGAGGAAACTGGAGCACTTGAAGGAAACCCATGCAGACATGGGGAAAACGTGCAAACTCCACAGAGACAGTGACACGAGGCCAGAATTGAACCCGGATCCCTGGCAATGTGAGGCAGCAGTGCTAACCATGGTGCCACTGTGCTAGTTATTGACCATCCCCAACAAGAGAGAAACTAACCATCGCTCCATGGCATTCAGTAGCATTACCATTTCTGAATCTCCCATTATCAAAATCTTGAGGGTTACCATTGACCAGAAACAGAACTGGACTAGCCATATAAATACTGTGCCCATCACAGGAGGTCAAAATCTAGGAATCCGGTGCGAGTAACTTACTTCCTGAATTCCCAAAGCCGATCGATCATCTACAAGATACAAAGCAGGAATGTGATGAAATACTCTCCATTTTACTGGATGGGTGCAGTTCCAACAACAAGATGCTTAACACCATCCAGGACAAAGCAGCTCACTTGATTGGTTCCCCTTCCACAAACATTCATTCCGTCCACCACTGATGAACAGTGGCAGTAATGTGTACTATCAACAAGATGCACTGCAAAAACTTACCAATGTTCCATAGGCAACAGTGCCAAACCTACAACCACTACCATCTAAGACACAAGCAGCAAATAACTGGAAACACCACCAGCTGGAGGTTCCCATCCAAGTCATCATCCTGACTTGGAAATATCTTGCTGTTCTGTCATTATCTTTGGGTCAAATCCCAGGAACTCCATCCCAAACAACACTGTGAGTGTATCTGCATTTCAGGGACCGCAACAGTTCAAGAAGGCAGCTCACCACCACCTTCTGAAGGGCAACAAGTGATGGGCAATAAATGCTGAAAGAAGTCTCAGCTCTTTGTGTCTTTGTGCCCTTTTGTGATCAGAACTCCCACCCACCTGACGAAGGAACAACATGTTCTGAAAGCTTGTGGTGTTTGCTACAAATAAACCTGTTGGACTTTAAGCTGGCGTTGTGAGACTTCTTTCTGCTTTTACCCCAGTCCAACGCCAGCGTCTCCATATCAATAAATGCTGGCCAGGCCAGCGATGCCCATGTCTCATAAATTATTTTTTTTAATGAGAAAGAAGTTATGCAATGAGTTGTTATGTTATGCACTGCCTGAAAGGGAATTAGAAGCAGATTTGATAGTAATTTTCAAAAAAGAGATTGGATATTAATTGAAGAAAAACATGTTGTAGAGCTATAAGGAAAGGTCAGGGTGTGCAATGAATTTGACAGGCTCTTCCAAAAAGCTGGCACAGACACAATGGTACGAATAGCCTCCTTCTGTGCTGCTACAATCGATGATTTTCAATCCTGGCACTGACCTATAAGTGAGGGCTTTGAAGCATGAAGCACACCTCGTCCACATTATGATTCATTATTTGCATTTCTGTTGCAAACAGGTTTTAAGGCAAATTATTATTTTCAAACTTTACTTAACCGTCAATGTAAGCTTAAATAAATAAACAGTGTGCTTTCACATCTCAAATCAAACTGGGCATGAGCCATTACTTTATGTTATTAACTATGTAAGATTTGAAACTACATCAGGGAATTCTCCTTCTGTGTTTAGTTTGAGTTATTTTAGTAATAGAGGTTAATCTCCTGGACATAAGACAAGAGCAGAAAACTGGGAGCAGCTAAACAGGACTAAATGCATTGCAATATGAAAGATTCTATCAGTAACAAGCAATATTTCTTGAATCCTAGTTTTGCTGTGAAGTAAACACCCAAAGGAAATAAACTGGTCTATAAATTTCCTCTAAATATGTAAGAAAGGTCAGACTGATGGCAATGGCAGTCACCCTAACATCAAATAAGCACAAATTTGTAGTAGCGCGAACATTACTTAGGTGTGAGGAAGTCAGTTGCTACTTGAAGTGGAAGACCTGCTCGGATTAAACTGACACATTTGTTGATAGCTTGCTAGCCTGAGAATGATATGTCCTGCTATTCACACTTGCCTGTCAGTCAAATCGTCTTATGTGAGAGAAACTCAACATTAATTTCTTGTACTGTGGGACAGCAGTGGAAGTGCAAGGAATTTTTTTTAGTGTGATGGCAGGCAGCGAACAGTCCTTCATTTAGAAGTGATGATGACTCACAGTCGATGGAAGTTCTTGATATGTAGAAAAATTGGACCATAACTGCAGCTATTTTTGTAGGGGCTGCAATGTTAATAGCCAATATAATTAAAGATAGTGCTTATTCCAGGTAAAGTGAAAGTAAAACTATATTTATGTTTAATAATGTTATAGTGGTGATATCCATGAACAATCCACTTTGATCGCCATCTTTACCCAGCTCCATTTTAGAAACATAGAAACATAGAAAATAGAAGGTGGAGAAGGCTATCCGGCCCTTTGAGCTTGCTCTGCCATTTATGTTGATCATCAAATTGAATATCCTGATCACGCCTCCTCCCAAAATCCCTTGATCCCTTCAGCCCTAAGAGCTATATCTAATTTCTTCTTGAAATTACACAACATTTTAGTCTCAACTACATTTGGTGGCAGTGAATTCTACAGATTCTCTGGGTGAAGAAATTAATCTTCACCTCATTTCTAAAAGGTTTACCGCTTATCCTCAAACTATGAGTGGACTCCACCACCCCCCCCCGCCCTCCCTTCACCCCCACCCCCAAACACACACACACACACACACACACACACACACCCTGCCCATCGGGAACATTCTTTCTGAATCTACATTGTCTACTTCTGCTAAAATTTTATATGTTTCAATGAGATCCTTTCTCACTCTTCTAAACTCCAGTGAATATAATCCTAACTAACTTAAGGTCTCCTCCTGTGACAGATCCGCCATTACAGGAATCAGCCTGGTAAATCTTCATTGAACTCCCTCTATAGCAAGGACATCCTTCCTCAGATAAGGACACCAAACTGCATACAATACTGAAGGTGTGGCCTCACCCTGTACAAGTGCAGTAAAATATCCTTATTCCTGTACTCATATTCTCATGCTATGAAGGCCAACATATCACTTGCTTTCATTACTGACTTGTACCTGTGCACATACTTTCAGTGATTGATCCATAGGAGGAGAGAAAGTTGCCAATAGAATGTCATAAGCCTGGATTTTCTCTCCTGAATCAGAAAATTTCCTGGCTCATTGCACCCGCCTTAGAAGAAACTCAGGGATGGCAGAATCTTCATTCAAGGGGATTGGATGCAGAATGGAGTCTAACCCACCACCGTCCCACACCCATATCCTCTCCCTCAGTCACAGGTAGGGGGCCACAACAAAGGCTACAGAGTGCAAAGGTGGGCTGTTTGGAAGATCCCCTCAGTTCTCTGGGATTTTTTTCCCAGTTGTTTACTTATATTTTAGGCCCATATGCGTTCTCAGCATATAATCACTTCACACGTGTAGGCTTAGACTGTGTGTTATGAAAGATTTTTCAACAATCATAGCCTAGCCACATGTCCCATTACAGTTTCCAGCATGAGTGTGGTAAGTGAGTGATCATCGTACTGGAGTCACAACCCAGCAAATGTGAGTTCAAATCCAATGCAAATTAGGAACTGAAAATTAGTAAGTCTGATCATTTGTAGGCTGGCATTCGATAAAATAATCTTGAAAGCTGTCAGATTTTTGTTGAAAAATCTCAACAGTTCCCTAACGTCCATAAAAGAGATGAGGGATTTTAAATAAATTCTAGTGATATATTTACTGAAGCAGAAATAGCTAAGGGGGATCTAATAGATGTGTTTCTAAGCTTTGAAAGGATAAAAGAATCAAAGATTATTTCCACTGGTTGGTGAGTTGGAAACCAAAGACATTGGTAAAAACTGTGATGTGCGTTGCATGCTTGTGCCTTGCATATGAATTGGTATATTAATGCTACATGGACCAATTTGTGTTGCAATTCATATCCCACTTCAACTGAATATCACTTGGGGACCATTTCTGTAAGGTTTTTTCTAATTTTCCACCTTAGTTTCAGTAGAAGATTGATGGAAATCCAGAAGAAATAGCTTCAATAGCTGAATCCCCTCAAAATTCATTGAAAACAGCATGGGATAGTTTCAAGGACACACAGTCCAGGATATTAACTATTGCTCCGCTAACAATGCTAGATAAGATGAGGATCAGAAAACAAGCCTGGCTGTTCCAGTGGAGAGGGAATAAGGGAGTGAAGACCCACGTGTATGTCATTCAGTTGGTGAGGTTTGCTTTGCAGAGATGAAGATCATTAACGTCCAGCAAGGTCTCTTAAGAAAGAAGCTGGCTTCTCTTTTGATAGCCAACAAAGGTTGAAGGGGAAAGGATATCCAAGAAAACTTATTGATTTTTTATAATAGCTAATGTCAATAGCTATAGAATAAGCAGTTAACTGTAATCTTGGATAAGCAAATATTTGGTATTTTTGTACGCTGGTAATAACACGAAGCCAGACTTGGAAAAAGTAGGATCTCCTGGTTTTCTGCAATTGTGTTTGAAATTGAAAAAGATACAATGTCCTGACCACTCAAATACAATGGTGCAATTGCTTAACGACCACTTTGAAATATAAGTTTAGAAAATTAGTATACCAAATGAAAAAGAATCTTTATCAACATGTTCCTCATTCTCTGCATGTCTTCTTATTCTTCTGAAATTTCTTTTATAACTTGATCATTTTGAAAAGGTATAAATTATGCATCTTATTTACTTTCAAACAATAATTGAAGAAGTAAATTGAATCATACAGCAGAGATAATGGAGGCCTTATAATGGAAACAGTTTTATGACAACAAATCCCTTTTCTATCCAGTTGTTTTAATTAACCAACTAACATTGTCTGTTCCTGGGTATGAGTCACAGTCGGAGAACACATTCTTAATGGTCATGATAATATGTGAGACAATAGGACGATTTCAAATGCATTTACTAAGTCCATTAAAATTAAAACATTATGGCATGTGAATGAAACTGTACAGTTTTGTTCTACCAAATGTTGTTATCCTTCATTTAATAATAAATATACAACTAGCATTCTTAAAAAAGATGCCAACCAAATGTAACTAAAAGCCTCTTTATCTTTGAATTACTGACATTTGTTAAAAGTTTGGGGAAAGAGATGTTGATTGTACTTCCTTCACGTGGAAAATTATTCACAGGATGATTTAAGATTAAACCAAATTGAATTACTGGCTTGAGGCCATTTCCTTTCTGACTGCTGCCATTTTATCTTTACCTACTTTCAAGTCTATAAAGTATAGAATAAACCAGTGGGAATTGACAAAAGATGCGTACCCACTACTCTCCAGCAATGACCAGACACAAAGTAGCATAAACTACAAAGACCATGAGCGGCATTTTTTCAAAAAAGTTATTTTGGTCAAGAAAACCACTGTGATTTGCACAAACCAGAGCACAGTTTTCCCAAACTTGGTCATTTTCTGCAGTGGGATGAGTTTTGCACTGGTTCTGAGAGAGGCGGGGTCTAAACATATTGGTAAGCCTGACTTCACAGAGATTGGGTGCAATTTTTAAAGAGCGCCCAGATCTCAGATTGAAACTGTGGACCTCCTCCCTCACCAGGAGCATCAGGAACCCTCCTCCCTCACAGGGGACATTGGGGACCCCCCTCTGCTCATTGAAGTCGTACTTACCCACCCCACTCTCCAACGAAGGTTATCAGCATTGAAAAATTGACGCATTCCTAATGGGTCCCCCTTTATGATTCCCCCCTTCATAACAACCTTCTTCATGACCCCCTCATGCCCCAGCATCCTTAGACTCCAGTCCTTCATGCCCAGCAACCCCCCCCCCCTCAGGTTCCACTCTCCCCAAGCCTGAGCCCCCTCCTGCCACAGCCCTCTTGGGCACTGGCCCCTCAGGCTCCACCTGCTCATACCCCAGCCCCTTTGGCATTGCCCCCTGGCCATGTCCACCTGACAGTGCTCACCTGACAGTGCCCACCTGATGGTGCAAGGGTGCCAGATTGGCAGTGCCAGGCTGGAACTGTCAGATGGGCAATGCACAGCCATGTACCCAACCACTGGGAGCTTCAATGGCTTCTGAGACCTCCCAGAGTGGTTGTTATTTTTGGCACAGTGGTTAGCACTGTTACTTCACAGCTCTAGGAACCAGTGTTCAATTCCGGCCTCCTGTGACACTCTGTGTGGACTTTGCATGTTCTCCCCATAGGAAACCAGAGCACTGAAAGGAAACACACGCAGATACGGGAGGAAGTGCAAACTCCTCACAGACAGTGACCCAAGGCCGGAATTGAACCTGCTTCCGGTGCTTGGCCTGCACGGTGAGTGCTGTCTGACTGAGAGGAGTACTTTTGGAGTTGGGTGAATACAGGGAGTTTGGTGAAACAGGCAGCAGAGGCTACAAGCGAGAGTGCTGATTGATAAGTGTTTTTCCTTTTTGCTCTTGGCATTGTAGTTGTTGTACACTATTATTGTGTTTCTGTGTAATTTCTGTGGTTTATAGTTTGAAAAGGTTATATTCAGTAGTAACAAGGAGCAGGAAAGAAGGGCCCTAGAAAATTGTATACATCTGAAACAAAACATTTTTCAAAAGTTTAATTTAAAGGGTGAGACTTGACAGGGGAGCTCCAAGCCATGGTTTGCTCCGCTTGCTCCATGTGGCAGGCTGGGGACAATTCCAGTCTCCTGGGTCAGCATGCGTGCAGGAAGTGTCTCCGGCTACAGCTCCCGAAAGCTCGAGTTTCAGAGCTGGAGCGGCGGATGGAGACACTATGGAGCATCCGTGAGTCAGAGAGTATCGTGGATAGCACCTATAGAGAGGTGGTCACACCACAGGCTCAGACTCCGCAGGCAGGAAGGCAATGGGTGACCGCCAGACAGAGCAAGAGAGATACGCAGGTAGTGCAGGAATCTCCTGTGGCCATTCCCCTGTAAAATACATATACAGCTTTGGATACTGTTGAGGGGAATGACCTCTCTAGGGAAAGCAGCAGCAGCCAAACTCATTGTACAATGGGAGGGCCAGTGCATTAGTCATAGGGGATTCAATTGTAAGGGGAAAAGACAGGCATTATTGTGGCCACAGATGAGACTCCAGGATGGTATGTTGCCTCCCTGGTGCTAGAGCAAAGGATGTCTCGGAGCAGCTGCAAGACATTCTGAAGGGAGAGGGCAAACAGCCAGTGGTTGTAGTACACATTGGTACAAGCGACATAGGTAAAAGAAGGGATGAGGTCCTAAAAGCAGAATACAAGGAGTTAGGAAGAAAGTTAAGAAATCGGACCTCAAAGGTAGTGATCTCAGTATTACTACTGGTGCACATGCCAGTCAGAGTAGAGATGAGAGGATGCATTGGATAAATACATGGCTGAAAGAGATGGTGTCAGCAGGAGGGTTTCAGATTCCTGGGGCATTGAGACCGGTTCTGGGGCGGGTGGGACCTAAACAAATTGTTGGGTTATACCTGGGCAGGACTGGGACTGATGTCCTAGGGGAGTGTTTGCTAGAGCAGTTGGGGGGGTTTAAATTAATATGCCAGGGGGATGGGAACCTGTATAAGGGGTCCAAGGAGGAGGGATTGAGGACAAAATATGGGGAGAAGGTTCCAACTACATCAAAAATCAGGAAAAAAGTTAAAAGCAAAGAGAACGCAGGAGATGTTACTAATGGAAATGTTCAAATGCAAAAAGAAGGCACAAAAACTAACATAAGGACACTTTATCTGAACACTTGTAGCATTAAAACAAGGTAAATGAGGAAACAACACAAATCACTGCTAACAAGAATGATTTGGTGGCCATTCCAGAGACATGGCTGCAGGATGGTCACAACTGGGAGTTGAATATCCAGGGGTATCAAACTGTTTGGAGGGGACTGACAGGGAAGTAAGGGAAGTGGTGTGGCTCTGATATTTAACGATGATATCAGGGCGGTAGTGAGAGATGATATAAGTTCTATGGAAAAAAGGTTGAATCCATTTGGGTGAAAATTAGAAACATAGAACATAGAACACTACAGCACAAACAGGCCTTTCGGCCCACGAGTTGCGCCGATCACATCAACACCTACCAATCTATAGACCTATCTATAACCCCCAATCCCATTAAACCCCATATACTCATCCAGAAGTCTTTTAAAAGACCCCAGCGAGTTCGCCTCCACCACCACTGACGGCAGCCGATTCCATTCACTCACCACCCTCTGAGTGAAAAACAGTAAGGAGAAAAAGTCACTGATAGGCATAGTCTAAAGGCCAACAAATAAACACATCACGATGAGGCGAGAAATAAACTAAGAAATAACTGATGCATGTAAAAATGGTACAGCAATTATCGTTGGGGATTTTAATCTAGATATCAATTGATCAAACCACGTCAGTCAAGGCAGCCTTGAGGAGGAGTTCATAGAATGTGTCCACGATAGTTCCTTTAACAGTATGTAATGGAACCAACAAGGGAGCAAGCTATCCTAGATCTGGTCCTGTGTAATGAGACAGGAATAATTAATGATCTTGCAATCAGAGGATTCTCTTGGAAGAAGTGATCACAGTATGGTTGAATTTAAAATACAGATGGAGTATGAGAAGCTAAAATCCAATACCAGTGTCTTGTGCTTAAACAAAGGAGACTACAAAGAGATGAGGGAGGAATTGGCTAAGGTAGACTGGGAGCAAAAACTTTATGGTGGGACAATTGAGGAACAGTGGAGGACCTTCAAAGCCATCTTTTATAGTGCTCAGTAAAAGTATTTACCAGTGATAAAGAAGGACTGTAGAAAAAGAGATAATCAGCCGTGGATATCTAGAGAAACAAAGGAGGGTATCAAATTGAAAGAAAATGCATACAAATTGGTAAAGATTATTGGGAACCTAGAGGATTGGGAAATCTTTAAAGGTCAGCAGAAAGCCACGAATAAAAGTGATAAAGAAAGGTAAGATGGATTATGAGAGTAAACCAGTTCAGAATATAAAAACAGAGAGCAAAATTTTCTACAAATGTATAAAACGAAAAAGAGTGGCGAAAGTAAACATTGGTTCTTATGATATGAGGTAGCAATGCTATCTACTGTGTCATAATGCCTCCCATGGGGGCTCAATTACTAGGTATGGAAACAGACAATAGCATGTCTTAATGAAGACTAGGTATGCAAGAGAATTGGAATTAATCAGTACTTTACTCACTCATTGCACCATTTTGGAATTATTTGACACTAAACCCTGTCTCTTCACAACTCTCTCAACTCCAGCACCACATGTACCTCGTCAGGCAGCCAGTCTGATGTCAAATCATAGTTAAGCCTTAATTAGTCCTTTAGCAGTCTGCAAAAGAAACAAAGGCAGCATTCTCTTCCTCTGGTATAAACTGCTCTCCCTTGTCACTAACACCATCACTCGTTCTAGCTAGTCACTTGGGCAAAATAGTTCTGTGCAAATCTCTGATGCTCTGTTTGACCCTGGGCTGATCTTTGAACTTCACTTCTTATTCATTCCCATTCACTTCTTTGAGGACTTAACAGATATGGTTGATGGGGGGATTATTTTTGATAAGAGAGGGGATTAAGGGTTATGGGGAGAGGGCGGGAATGTGGAACTGAGCCACGACAGATCAGCCATGATCCTATTGAATGGCGGGGCAGGCTCGAAGGGCTAGATGGCCTACTCCTGCTCCTATTTCTTATGTTCTTATGTTCTTATGTACACCGGATGCCATGTATATGTTCATTGTATTATTCATTGAGTTGGAAGTAGGCCAGAGGAAATAGTGTTAAAATTTGCAAATGACACTAAACCAGGATATAAAGCTATTTGTTTTATTTTTCATCAAGGAAAACTGCAAAGGACTATTGATAAGAAGGAGGAATGGAGTTTAAAAAAAAGTGGCAGATGGAATTCAATGTCAGTAATTGCAAGGAAGGCAGTAAGTTATAAAAAAGATTGGTGTAGTAATTATACTCAGAATGGGAATCATAGAATCCCTACAGTGCAGAAGGAGCCCTTTTCACCAATCGAGTTTCCACAGATTCTGTGGCAGCAACCCACATAGGCCCTATCCCTCTAATCTTATGCAATTACCCTACTAATCCCCCAACCCACACATCTTGAGACACTAAGAGACAATTTAGCATGGCCAATCAACCCAACGCATACATCTTGGATGAAACTGGAGCACCCACAGTAACCCATGCAGACATAGGAGCATGTGCAGATTTCACACAGTGCAAACTCCACAAAACAATCACCCAAGGTAGGAATTGAACCCAGTTCCCTGACACTATCAGGCAGCAGAGCTAGCCATTGTGCCACCATGCCTCCACTTAACCTGCACATCTTTGGACTGTGGGATGAAACCGGAGCACCTAGAGGAAACCCATGCAGACATGGAAGCATATGCAAACGCCACAAAACAGTCACACAAGGCAGGAATTGAACCCAGTTCACTGGCACTGTGAAGCAGCAATGCTATTAATGTGCCACTGTGCCACCCTCAGTCCTGTGAAAGAGCAGAGGGACTTGGCAGTATGGGTTCATTGGATATCAGGTTGATAGGGCTGTGAAATAAGCCAATAGAATTCCAGGTTTTATCTTAACATGTATGCAATTTATCAACCAGACCATAATGATGATCCTTCCCAAAATCTGAGGAAGGTTGCAGTTGATGTATTGGGCACACGTTTTTGTTTTTCTTTAATTGAACTCTACACGATAGGAAGGATACTAGAAAGAGTTATTTATCGCCTTGGTGAGCGGCTCGCAAAATGTGGGGGCTTAACACCCAAAAATGTGTAGCAAGATGTTGGTACGACTAAACAGAAGTGGCAAGCTGCTTGCTCCAAATGGGTGGCATGTTAAGAGATTGTTCAGGAGAAAAAAACAATGTGTAGCAAGTATATTTTCTTTAAAAAGATTGGAAAAAACCAGATAACAGCCAGAGAGAGAATAAGCTGATTCGGTAGCAAAATACAAGTCTTACACTCAAGAATGGCCTTATACTTCAACAGCAATTAATACAACAGACACGCCATAACTAGGTTCCACTGGAAGGAATACTAAATTCAGGACACCCTTTCTACTGTGCCTTTCTATGTGAGTGGCCTTGTACTGTTTTATAACTTGCCTTATCTTGTTCATATCCCTTTCAGTCTGGCTGTTGTAGAAGATTGATAGCTTGCTGGATCTAATGAAGGACTGCCCCCTTATCTTAATGTTTACTGTCCATTCTTTTCACTGTTGTAGGAGTTTGATAGCTGTTAATTGTGAAAGATTAATAACTTGCAACATCTAGTCAAGGATCTCCATCTCATCTTGTTATTCACAGCCTGTTCGTCTGACTATCATGAGAGATCAATAGCCGTTACAATTCACTAAGAACTTCTTGGCTTGTTGGAAAATATGCTGGGATACTTAGCCTGTACTGTGCATAAGATATCTAAATAAGTCTTCTGGACTATAACTTACAAGCCCAGTGCAGTTTACCAGAGTTAGGCTGATGCAATATTCAACAATATTCTCTGACCAATGTTTCCTTTGGGGTGCCTTTCTGCTGAGAACATGGAGAACTAAATTTACCCAATTATGCCACTCATGTGTGATGTAAGATAACATCTAACACATCTGGAGGGTGACACGGTGGTAGAGTCATTAGCACTTCAGCCTCACAGCTCTGTGGACCTGGTGTCAATTCCAAGCTTGGATGACTGTCTGTGTAGAGTTTGCACGTTCTCCCCATGTCCAGGGTGCTCCAGGTACTCGAGTTTCCTCCCACAGTCCAAAGATGTGCAGGTTAGGGGGAATGACCATGCTAAATTTTCTGTCTATGTGTGGGGGGGACATTAATGGGGTAAATACGTGGGGTTACAGGAATAGGGCCTGAGTAAAATGATTCGATGAGCCGAATGGTCTCCTTCTGCACAGTAGGAATCTATCAGATGTGGTTCATTCTAGATTAATTTTGTTTATTAATTCCAGTCATAACAGCAGGAACTAACCCTTGGAGGTTAGACAAGGCTTGGAATCAGAACCCCAGTTCTGCATTATTACCAATCCACATTCCTTTACAAATCTTAACGGGGACACACAATTGCAAAATTTATCCAAATGTATTCATTACATGATAATATTTTTAAATTTCAAGGTAAGTAATTAGTTTCAATGGACAGCACGGTGGCACAATGGTTACTACTGCTGCCTCACAGCACCAAGCAGTCAGCTTCAATTCTGGCGTTGGGTGACTGTCTGTGTGGAGCTTGCATGTTCTCTCCATGTCTGTGTGGGTTTTCTCTGGGTGCTCTGGTTTCCTCCCACAGTCCAAAGATGTGCAGCTTAGGTGGATTGGCCATGCTAAATTGCCTTTTAGTGTCCAAAGATGTTTAGATTAGTTGGAGTTATGGGTTAGCCATGGTATATGTGTGGGGCTGTGGGGATGGGGTAGAATGAGGCTGGCCTGACTAAGATGCTCTTTCAGAGATTTGGTACAAAATTGATGGGCTGAATGGTCTCCTTCTGCACTGTAGGGACTTTATGGATTCTATACATACAAAATAAAAAATACCTGATGCCACTGTAGAAGTGAATGGAGCGAATTTTAAAAAACTTTTTTTATTCATTTGTGGGAGATGGGTGTCACTGGCTGGTCAGCATTTACTGCCCATCCCTAATTCCCCTTTGAGGGCAGTTGTGAGTTAACCACATTGCTGTGGCTCTGGAGTCACATGTAGGTCAGACAAGGTAAGATGTGGTGATCCTCAGGTTAAATCATTACCAGTCAGCTCTCCTCCTCAGAGGAGTGCTATGGCAACTTCGCCTTTCACCGACCTTTGACCTCTTTGGTCACTTCTCACCTGCCGTTGTCCCTATCCCCACCTCCTACTGCTTGATTCTACCTCTATCGGAGCCACAAATTCCACACAGCTCTCAATATTTGGTGCATATAACATGACTTCTTTTAGCATACTGTGCATAATAAAACCAGCAACAAAGGAAAAGAAAAATCTAACAGTGCAAATAATAAGGGAAATTGACTTTTATCTATGATTCTATTTGTGGGGATTATAAGGACTCTGTCCATCACATCTCCTGAGATTTATTTGGTTCTGCCATTACAATCTTGTTCTTAAGTGACAGACACTGGCTGATAAGTGAGTGAGAGGCTCAAAATATTTTGTCAGAGTTAGAATAAATAAATGGCTTCATGATAGGAGTGTGAAAATAACCTTGTTAGAACAGAACAAGAATGATGCTGAGGAAAGAGGTTTAGTTTGCAATCTTCTTCAAACTGTTCATTCAAAGTGAAGGAAAATAAATGATGTGCAGCATAAAAGTGAAAGGACAAATGTGCTATTGTCTGATGGTGCAGAACAAGGACAATCCACTAACCTGGTCTCAAGTTTTACCTGAATTGTCGGGTTTTCTGTAGAGACAAATGAAACAGGTAGATAGATTGTTGGCCTCCAGCCAACTTTACTAGGATATTTGCATTTAATTTTACTTGAAAAGTTGATCTTTTGAACACGATGGCTTTATACAGGATTAGATATGGGAGAGTAATCATGGGATCATAGGATGAAATGGAACAGAAGGAGGTGTGTTTGACCATGGTGTCTATGCCAGCTCTTTGAAAGAGTTATCCAATCAGATTCACTCCCCAGTCTTTCCCCATGGCCCAGCAAATGTTTCTCTTTCAAGTATTTATTCAATTTCCATTTGAAAGTTACCATTGAATCTGCTTTTTTTTATTCTTTCAGGCAATGTATTGCAGATCACAAAATCTTATTGCATATATTTGTTTTCTCATGTTATCTCTCATTTCTTTGCCAATTACCTTAACTCTGTGTCCTATAGTTGCTGATCCTCTGCAATTAGAACTAGGTTCTCCTTCCTTTATCAGGGCCTTTCAAGGTTTTGAATACTTCCATCAAAACTTTCCCTAACCTATTCAGCTGTAACCTCGGTTTCTTCACTCACTCCATATGACTGGAACTTTTCATCCATATTTCAGAAAATCTTCTCTATAAGGCCCTGAGGTGCTGGTATCACTGAAAGAGGGGGGTCTCCATCAAGTTTCTGACCTCTTGATGGGGAAAACCACATTTTCAAAACAAAGGGTAACCATAGCAATTATAACCAAATGGATGCCTCCACTGTCTGTAGCAAACCCCTGAAATCTGTATCTTGCACTTTCATGTAACTTGCTTTGGACATCTGCTGCCTCTAGAATCTAATGATGATTCTAGAATCTAATCATTTGACTAGGGCTCAATATATTCCTGGTCGCCCACATGCTTCCGACAATCAAAGACCTGGACTGTCACAGCTTCCAGCAGCAGGCCCAGTCAATGTTCAATGCCCAAACTATTTGATTTCTACAGGCAAAGGCAAAAAGCTGTCACTATATGGGCTGACCCTAGAAATGGAGTAAGGATGGGATGGTGCACCCTCTAAATTCCACACCCTTTTCTACAGAGGATAACACAGGACCCTTGAGCTCGATGTCTGCTCAGGTCATGAGCTTCTAAATGAATAAGATGGCTGAATGTAATTCAATAAGGAGAGGGACACTAAATAAAAGTAGATGCATGTCGGACACAGACATTCAACTAATGATACCTAGCTGAGATTTGGTGATCTCGAACTATTGCACAATAAACCTCAGCTCATCCTTGCCCCTGCTACAATCCCTCAACCAATTTAATGAGAAAGGGTCCCAAGAAACTCACTACCCCCAGTACCAACTCTGACTTCAACTCTTCTAACTGACCCAGACCCTCATTATCCGATGAGTGCCAGGATATCCTCCATCGTCATCCGCATTGCCAAGTTTGGATCTTTTAGAAGCCCTGTGGGCCCTCTTCTCTTGTAAAGACAATGGTAGATTAATAAACCCCATTTCTGAATGGATCAGACATTCTTGGAGATAGTCACCTTCTCTGGTCCTTCTGCATATTGCAGTACTGCTCACTTTGTAGGTGACCTTCCCAGTCAATATTTCTCAACATCTGAGAGCCTTGCAGGGTACCAACTTTTTAGTTGGCATTATGGGTCTGCAGGTACCCCACTTCCACACCTTTGGCAGATGTGCCCCATGCATGCCACATGCATACCCTCTCATAATTGACAGTCAGCTTCCTTACTCACCCTTGCAGATTGGAATTCATTCACCTTTTACTCACATTACAGACAGGGGACGTGCACACACTAACCACTTTTGCCAACTTCATCCAAGATTTCTTTGTTGGATAGGCAAAATTCCTGTCACTCATCAACAACCTGGAGGAGAGTCTGCAGGGAGTCATCATAGAATCAGAGCATTCCGACTAATGCCTGTGCTGACAGCACTCAGCTTTCCTGAGATCTGTGCACATTACTCTGCTGCTGCTGATGGAGGCCAGTTGAGGTTGGTTCTGCCAAGCCCTTTAGCTTCTCTCCTCAACCTCCAGTGACTCATACTCACTCAGGTGCAGTGGGATTGACAGGACCATGGCAGCCGATTTAACTATAGCTTCTCTTCACTGCCTTACTTCTCTGTTCCCTCAGGCCTACTCCTTGGCTTCTTTCTTTTAGTTCTTTGGCAGACTGACATTGCTGACATCTCCCTAAATCTCCCACCAGCAATGTCTTCTACCCTGAACCTGGCACCATCTCCAAACACACTCTGCACTTCTCAGCATCCATGACCCACTGACTGGCTTCTAATTGAGCTGGCCAGTGAGTGATTGAAGTGCATAGTGGGGATTGGGTGATAGCACACATTATGGGGACAACTTTCCCACCCTGCTGCACCCTGGAGCAGATCACAACCAACCCAGAAAATAGAATATGGACCTTAAAATCAGCTTTGCGCAAGGTGCAAAACAGTTTCCATTTGTCCCGGTCCCTTTTGACTGGCACGAACTGAGTCACACCAGGAAAGAGCATGAGGCCAATTAACATATTTAAAGTAGTATTTAAATATATATCGCCCACTGGATTCTCCCAAGTCCTGGGATCCTCTGAATTTCAGGCACAGTGTGAGAATGACAAGATTGACTACTGGTCTCCATTAGTAGAGACCTGATGCAATGGCCATGCTGGCATAGTGGGTGAGGGTGGGGAGGGGGGGGGGGGGTGGTGGCATCGGAGACCATTGAAGCCCTTGGGTGCATGGGGGCAGAATTGGACATGCTCGCATGGCATGCTGGCAGTGCCCACCAGATACCCTGGCAGTGACATGGCCAGTCTGGCCTGAATGGGGGCAAGACCTGGGTGGGGGTATGATGGAGTCTATGCTGGGGATGGCACAGGGCTTGAATTGTGAAGTGGGGCATGATGGGGGGGTGCATGTCAGAGGTCATGATCTGGGGTGGAGGGGGCATGTACTGGGCAAAACAGGACAGGGGCACCCATTGGGAGGGCATCAATGTTCCAATGCTAGTGATCCATCTCAGGGAGGGGGTGGGGGATCATGCCTCTGATGAGACAGAGGTGTTCCTGATGTCCATGGGGATTGGGAGGGGATGTCTTAGTGCACTGTGAGATTGGGGCACAATTGCGATGTGATGCCCAAGCATTCTGCAGGCTCCTCAGCCTGTTCAAGCAACCCCAGTATTAGTGCGCAACTCATCACTCTCCAAAAAAGCGACTGAGTGTGGGACAATTACGGTGTGAGATGTGCCTGAGAGACAGGCACGTATTATTCTTGCTGTTTTGATGCTTAATCATTTTTGGGGAAAATTCTGCCCTCTATCTACTTTTGCCAATAGGGTCCATTCCCTGAAGATTAGGCTCTGCTCATTGTTTCTTCCCAGAGCCTTTCACGAAGAGGTGAAATGGATAGTGTGAGGTATATCTTGGAAGAGTTTAACATGCACAATTTAGCTGCTTTGAGAAAAGGGAATTGAAGAAGGAACATTTCCTGGTTTGAATCCTCTCAAGGAAGTAGAGAAGTCTTAAGGACCAAAATTTGACTTGAGAGATCCACACTTCTCTGACCTGTGCAATGCCTTTTTCCCAGTTTTTCTCCTATTTTTAATGTCCGTGTGATCCTATGTGATTATTCTTGAGAATGATATCTTCAGAGCTTTTACCTGGAGTGGAATTTATTTGGGGCAGCGCAGTGGCACAGTGATTAGCCCCGACCTACAATGTACAAATAACTAATATTTATGAAACAAGTAGAATTTATTAAGCAAGATTTTACATATACTTAACAAAAAGCAGTGAAAACAGTTAGACTTTTCTCACCTCTCAGGCCTTAAGAACTCTTAGTACTTTCAGCATGGACATTAGTCGGGATTCTCTGATCGTTCACACTCGACTGCCGCTGCCAGAGAGAATGGAGAATTAGTAGTGATTAGCACTGCTGCCTCATGACGCTAGGGTTCGATTCCTGGCTTGGGTCTGTGCGGAGTCTACATGCTCTCCCCATAACTACATGGGTTTCCTCTGGGGGCTCTGGTTTCCTCCCACAGTCCAAAAGACTTTTTATACGTATATAAAGAACAAGAGGGCAGTCAGGGAGAGGGTTGGCCCACTCAAGGACAGGGGAAGGAATGTATGCGTGAAGCCAGAGGAAATGAGTGAGGTATTAAATGAGTACTTTGCGTCAGTATTCACCAAAGAGAAGACTTGGTGGACGATCAGTCTGGGAAAGGGTGTGTAGATTGTTTGAGTCATTTTGAGATCAAAAAGGAGGAGGTATTGGGGTTCTTGAGAAACATTAAGGTAGGCAACTCCCCAGGGCCTGATAGGATATACCCCAGAATACTGAGTGAGAAAAGGGAGGAAATTGCTGGGGCCTTGAGACAAATCTTTGTATCCTCATTGGCTACAGGGGAGGTCCCAGAGGATTGGAAAATAGCCAATGTTGTTCCTTTGTTTAAGAAAGGTAACAAGAATAATCCAAGTAATTACAGGCAGGTGATCCTTACACCAGAGGTACGAAAATTATTGGAGAGGATTTTTTGACACAGAATTTATTTCCACTTGGAAATGAATGGACGTATCAGCAGAGGCAACATAATTTTGTGAAAGGGAGGTTGTGTCTCACTAACTTGATTGAGTTTTTCGAGGAAGTGACTAAGATGATTGATGAGGGTAGAGCAGTGAATGTTGTCTACATGGACTTCAGTAAGGCCTTTGACAAGACCCCTCATGGCAGACTGGTACAGAAGGTGAAGTCACATGGGATCAGTGGTGAGCTGGCAAGATGAATACAGAACTGACTTGGTCATAGAAGACAGAGGGTAGCAGTGGAAGGATGTGTTTCTGAATGGAGGGCTGTGACAAGTGGCATTCCTCAGGGATCAGTGCTGGGACCTTTGCTGTTTGTAATATATAGAAATGCTTTGGAGAAGAATGTAGCTGGTTTGATTAGTAAGTTTGTGGACTACACAAAGGTTGGTGGATTTGCAGACAATGATGAGGACCATCAGAGGATATTGCAGGAAAAAGATCAGTTGGAAACTTGAGCGGAGAGATGGCAGCTAGAGTTTAATCCGGATAAATGTGAGGTAATGCGTTTTGGAAGATCTAATAAAGATAGCAAATATACAATAAATGGCAGAACCCTCAAGAGTGTCGAAAGGCAGGGGGATCTGGGTGTACAGGTCACTGAAAGTGGCAACACATGTAGAGAAAGTAGTCAAGAAAGCATATGACATGCTTACCTTCATCAGCCGGGACACTGAGTTTAAAAATTGCATGTCATGTTGCAGGCTTATAGAACCTTAGTTAGGCCATACTTGGAATACCGTGTCCAATTTTGGTTGTTACATCACCAGAAGGATGTGGAGGCTTTGGAGAGGGTACAGAAAAGATTTACTAAGATGTTGCTTGGCATGGAGCGCATTAGCTATGAGGAGAGGTTGGAGAAATTTGGTTTACTCTCACTGGAACAACAGAGGTTGAGGGGCAATCTGATAAAAGTCTACAAGATTATAAGGGGCATGGACAGAGTGGCTAGTCAGAAACTTTTCCCAGGGTGGAAGAGTCAATTACTGGGGGACATTAGTTTAAGATGCAAGAGGCATAGTTTATAGGAGATGTATGAGGCATGTGTTTTACACAGAGGGCGGAGGGTGCCTGGAACTCGCTGCCAGGGGAGGTGGTGGAAGCAGATACAATAGTGAGTTTTAAGGGGCATCTTGACAAGTACATGAATAGGATGGGAATGGAGAGATATGGTCTCCAGAAGGGTCAGGGGTTTTAGTTAAGTCAAGCAGCATGGTCAGTGCAGGCTTGAAGGGCTGAAAGCCTGCTCCTGTACTGTAATTTTTTTTGTTCTTTGTTTGACCATGCTGATTAGGTGCATTGACCATGCTAAATTCTCCCTCAGTGAACCCGAACAGCCGCCAGACTGCGGCGACTTGGGGATTTTCACAGTAACTTCATTACAGTATTAATGGAAGCCTATTTATGACACTAACAAATAAACTTCAAACAAAAGTGTGGAATCCTTCATTTTGTACCTGAAGCTCGCTGTACGTAAAAATTAGTTTTGATAATTTATTCCTGAAGTAGTCCCTTGTGGCTCGACAAGTTTCACTAGCACATCACCGGTCCTATTATATTTACTCCTGTACTGAGGATTTTGTTTATAATGTGAGATAAAATTAAATGTGTTGCCTTGAATGTTTTCCATTAAAATAACAGGAAATGCAGGGAGCACCAAGCTGTGATTTAATAACATTACAGGAATGTAACAGCTCTAGAGTCACTGAAATTGAAAAAAGACTAGGCAGATGATTTTTAAAATACTACAGGTCTAAGGTACAGGCTTATATTTTTCTAGCAGAGGAAAGGATAAAGAGGATAAGTTTGGTTTCCAAAAAAAAATTCATAACAAAAAAGCAACACACAGCTAAGCACCATCTCCAGCATACTTCTTGTCTGATTAGGTCATTGCAGTTTCATTCATTTTGATGTGATATGGATGAGAATATGGAGGCATGGTTAGTAAGTTTGCAGAAGACACCAAGATTGATGGCATAGTACATAGAACATAGAACATAGAACACTACAGCACAAACAGGCCCTTCGGCCCACGAGTTGTGCCGATCACATCAACACCTACCAACCTACAGACCTATCTATAACCCTCAATCTCATTAAACCCCATATACTCATCCAGAAGTCTTTTAAAAGACCCCAGCGAGTTCGCCTCCACCACCACTGACGGCAGCCGATTCCATTCACTCACCACCCTCTGAGTGAAAAACTTACCCCTAACATCACTTCTGAACCTCCTTCCCCGCACCTTAAATCTGTGTCCTCTCGTAGCAACCATTTCAACCTGGGGAAATAGCCTCTGAGAGTCCACCCTATCTATTCCTCTCAACATTTTGTAAACTTCTATCAGGTCGCCTCTCAACCTTCGTCTCTCCAGGGAAAAGAGTCCCAACTCCCTCAACCTAACTTCATAAGGCATGCCTCCCAGTCCAGGCAACATCCTTGTAAATCTCCTCTGTACCCTCTCAATAGCTTCTACATCTTTCCTATAGTGAGGCGACCAGAACTGCGCACAATACTCTAAATGAGGCCTGACAAGGGTCTTATAAAGTTGCAGCATTACCTCCCGACTCCTAAACTCAATCCCTCGATTAATGAAGGCCAGTACACCATACGCCTTCTTGACCACCTCCTCCACCTGCGAGGCCGATTTAAGAGTCCTGTGGACCCGGACCCCAAGATCCTTCTGCTCTTCAACACTACTCAGACTTCTGCCCTTGATAGTGTACTCGTTCATCCCGTTGGTTCTGCCAAAATGGACGACTACACATTTATCTGCGTTGAAGTCCATCTGCCACTTCTCCGCCCAGTCCTGCATCCTATCTATGTCCTGCTGCAACTTTTGCCATCCTTCCAGACCATCCACAACACGACCAACCTTCGTGTCATCAGCGAACTTACTTACCCATCCCTCCACTTCCTCATCCAGGTCATTTATGAAAATGACAAACAACAAGGGTCCCAGAACAGATCCTTGAGGCACTCCGCTGGTGACTGACCTCCATTCAGAAAAAGCCCCATCCACAACCACTCTCTGCCTTCTGCAGGCAAGCCAGTTCTGGATCCACAAGGCCAAAGGCCCTTGGACCCCATGGCCTCTCACCTTCTCAAGAAGTCTTGCATGGGGGACCTTATCAAACGCCTTGCTGAAGTCCATGTACACTACGTCCACGGCACTTCCTTCGTCAATGTGTTCAGTCACATTATCGAAGAACTCAACTAGGCTCGTAAGGCATGACCTGCCCTTGACAAATCCATGCTGACTATTCCTGATCATGTCAAACCTCTCCAAATGTTCGTAAACCTTGTCCCTCAGAAGCCTCTCCATCAGCTTACCAACCACTGAGGTTAGACTCACCGGTCGGTAATTTCCCGGGCTATCTCTGTTCCCTTTCTTGAAAATAGGAACTACATCCGCAATCCTCCAATCCTCCAGAACCTCTCCTGTCTCCATTGACGACGCAAAGATCATCGCCAGGGGCTCTGCCATCTCTTCCCTCACATCCCACAGTATCCTGGGGTACATCCCATCTGGTCCCGGCGACTTATCTACCTTGATGGAATTCAAAAGTTCCAACACATCCTCCTCCTTAATATTCACGTACTCAATCCTTTCCATCTGCTGCAAATCTATAACAAAATCTCCCAGATCGGCTTCCACTGTGAATACTGAGGCGAAGTACTCGTTAAGCACCTCTGCCATTTCTTCTGGTTCCACACAAACCTTTCCCCCCTCACCTTTTATAGGTCCTATCCCTTCTCTTCTTATCCTTTTACCTTTCACATATTTATAGAAGGCCTTGGGATTCTCCTTAATCTTACCCG
Source organism: Carcharhinus amblyrhynchos (assembly GCF_965287045.1). Classification (NCBI taxonomy): domain Eukaryota; kingdom Metazoa; phylum Chordata; class Chondrichthyes; order Carcharhiniformes; family Carcharhinidae; genus Carcharhinus; species Carcharhinus amblyrhynchos. Next base: position 91,466,865 of record NC_137324.1, on the reverse strand, counting down.
CCAAGGTCTTCTCATGACCCCTTCTGGCTCTCCTAATTTCCCTTTTAAGTTCCTTCCTACAGTCCTTATACTCCTCAAGATCTTTAACATCTCCTAATTCCCTGAACCTCTTGTACACCTTCCTTTTCCTCCTGACTAGGTTCAACACAGCCTTTGTGCACCACGGTTCCCTCGACCTACCAAAACCCCCTTGTCTCATCGGAACGTTGTCATTCAGAGCTCCAGACACACATTCCTTGAATATCTGCCACCTTCCTTCAGTACTTTTCCCTAAGAACGCCTCCTTCCAGTTTATTTGTCCAAGTAACTTCCTGACTTCTTCGTATCTCCCCTTACCCCAGACAAACACCTTCCTAGCCTGCCTGATCCTATCTCGTTCCAACGCAATTGTGAAGGAGATAGAATTATGGTCACCATTTCCAAGATGCTCTCCTACCGAGAGATCCATCACCTGCCCTGGTTCATTCGCCAGTACCAGGTCAAGTACAGCCTCTCCCCTCGTAGGCTTATCCACATACTGTGTCAGGAAACCTTCCTGAACACACCTAACAAACTCCTCCCCATCCAAACCCCTTACCCTAGGGATATTCCAGTCGATGTTTGGGAAATTGAAGTCTCCCATCACGACAACTCTGTTGTTAAAACATCTCTCCAGAATCTGTTTTCCTATTTGCACTTCAACTTCCCTGTCACTATTGGGCGGCCTATAGAATACACCCAGCAAAGTTTTCGACCCTTTGCTGTTTGTGGACAGTGAAGAAAGTTATCTCTGATTGCAATGGGATCTTGATCAATTGGGCAGTGCGCTGACAAATGGCAAATGGAGTTTAATTTAGATAGATTCAAGGTAATGCATTTTGGTAGATTGAACCAGGGCAGGACTTACTCAGGTAATGGTAGGGCTTTGGGGAGAGTTACAGAATAAAGAGATCTAGGGATATATGTTCATAGCTCCTGTGACACCAATGCCTGGTGTCTTTAAACATAGGTACCGCCTGATGTTCATAAGAACATAATAAGAACATAAGAAATAGGAGCAGGAGTAGGCCATCTAGCCCTTCGAGCCTGCCCCGCCATTCAATAAGATCATGGCTGATCTGACGTGGCTCAGTTCCTCATTCCTGCCATCTCCCCATAACCCTTAATCCCCTTGCCTATCAAAATCATATCTACCCGCGTCTTAAATATATTTAGCGAGGTAGCCTCCACCACTTCAACGGGCAGAGAATTCCAGAGATTCACCACTCTTTGGGTGAAGAAGTTCCTCCTCAACTCCGATCTAAACTGCCCCCCCCCCTTATCTTGAGGCTGTGCCCTCTAGTCCTACTGTCCTTTCTGAGCGGGAAGAGCCTCTCCACCTATCCTATCCATCCCATTCATCATCTTATACGTCTCAATGAGATCTCCCCTCATTCTTCTAAACTCTAACGAGTACAAGCCTAGTTTATTCAGCCTCTCCTCATAGTTCAACCCCCTCAACTCCGGTATCAGCCTAGTAAACCTCCTCTGCACTCCCTCCAAGGCCGAAATATCTTTACGTAAGTGCGGTGACCAAAACTGCACGCAGTACTCCAGCTGCAGCCTCACCAGTGCCCTATACAGCTGCAGCAAGACCTCCCTACTTTTATATTCAATCCCCCTCGCTATGAAGGCCAGCATCCCATTTGCCTTCCTGACCACCTGCTGCACCTGCAAGCTGGGTTTTTGCGACTCATGCACAAGGACCCCGAGGTCCCTCTGCACCGTCGCCTGCTGCAGTTTTTCGCCACATAAGTAATAATCCTTCCTACCATTATTCCTACCAAAGTGGACAACTTCAGACTTGCTAACCTTAAATTCCATTTGCCAGTTCCTGGCCCATTTGCCCAGCCTATCTAGATCCTTCTGCAGACTTTCCACACCCTCCGCACAATTTGCCGTTCTGCCAATCTTGGTGTCATCAGCAAATTTCAAAATCATACACTCCGTTCCCTCCTCCAGATCATCTATATAAATGGTAAATAGCTGAGGCCCCAGCACCGATCCCTGGGGCACTCCACTCGTCACCAACCGCCAATCCGAGTAGCACCCATTGACCCCCACTCTCTGCCTCCTATTTGACAGCCAATCCCCTATCCATGCTAACACCCTACCCCCAACTCCATGCCCCCTAACCTTCTGTAATAACCTCTTATGCGGCACCTTATCAAACGCCTTCTGAAAATCAAGAAACACCACATCTACCGGCTCTCCTCTATCCACCGCCCTTGACACATCCTCATAGAACTCCAATAAATTCGTCAGACATGACTTTCCCTTAACGAAACCGTGCTGCGTCTGCTCTATCAAACAATTCTCCTCAAGATGCCTCGCTATTTTCTCCTTGATCACGGATTCTAGCATTTTACCTACAACAGACGTTAAACTAACCGGCCTGTAATTCCTTGCCTTTTGCCTGCCACCCTTCTTAAACAACGGCGTAACATTAGCCGTTTTCCAATCTTCCGGCACTTCTCCGGAATCCAGCGAGGTTTGGAAAATAATCATCAAGGCATCCACTAACACCTCCACCATTTCTTTCAGAACCCTTAGATGCATTCCATCCGGTCCTGGGGACTTGTCCACAATCAGTCTCTCCAGTCTGTCGAGCACTGCCTCTCTAGTAACAATAATGTCATTCAGGCCCTCCACCCCTACCATCTTTCCATCGCTAACACCCGGCAAATTATTCACGTCCTCCTCCGTGAAGACCTAAACAAAAAAGTTATTCAAGGCCTCAGCCATTTGCCCATCCCCTACCACTAAGTCCCCCCTCTCATCCTCTAAGGGTCCAACATTCAGGCTGCTTTTAACTGTTCTGTTAAACTGATTTGAAAACAAACCCAATGGTTTGTAGTCATTAATTCAACTACAGCTCAAGACTTAAAGGAGCTCCGTCGTAAAACAATAAAACAATTTTGTTTCTTCACAAACAATTGTTTTCCTTTTCCCCAACTACCTTGACAGTTAATTTTCCAACAGAATATAAAATCTGAAGCATTTAATATTAAATTGTGGTTACAGAATAAAATCCATATATTATATACTACAGATTGGAAGAGTTAGTATAATTATCAAAATCTTGCAATGCAACTGCATTGCACATCTAAACCTGGTTTCAGACATGATAATGCATGCATCCTTCTCTGTCTTTAAAAGTAAGGTGGCATTCTGTCCAATATTGGATGCTTTGGTGCCCATTTTGCACCAAATCCATTACGTTTCTAACCATCTGACGTAAATGCACTTGTCATAATTCAGCTCAGAAATTCCAAAATGTTTTATGAGGCCCACCTGGATCATAAGTTTTGCACTGTGAATTTGGCCAGGGGAAGCATGATATGTTTCACTCAAATCATCAGTCAGAACATTGAATATAGGAGTTGGGACATCTTTTTGAAGTTGTACAAGACAATTGGTAAGGCCACACTTGGAATACAGTGTGCAATTCTGGTCCCCCTATTATAGAAAAGATGTTATTAAACTAGAAAGAGTGCAGAAAAAATTTACTAGGATGCTACCAGGACTTGATGGATTGAGTTATAAGGAGGGGCTGAATAGACTGGGGCTTTTTTCTCTGGAGAATAGAAGGCTGAGGGGTGACCTTATTGAGGTCTATAAAATAATGAGGGGCATAGACAAAGTAGATTGTTAATATCTTTTCTCAAAGGTCGGGAAGTCTAAAACTAGAGGGCATAGGTTTAAGTTGAGAAGGTAGAGATACAAAAGTGTCCAGAGGAGCATTTTTTTTTCACACAGAGGGTGGTGAGTGTCTGGAACAAGCTACCAGAGGTAGTTATAGAGGTGGGTACAATTTTGTATTTTAAAAAACATTCAGATAGTTACATGGGTACAATGGGTGTAGAGGGATATGGGCCAAATGCGGGCAATTGGGATTAGCTTAGGGGTTTTAAAAAAAACGGCAGCATGGACAAGTTGGGCCAAAGAGCCTGTTTCTGTGCTGTAAACCTCAATGACTCTAAATGACCCACTAGGGAGCTTTTATCAAACAAAGTTTATTTAAGAATATAGTTAAAATACATGGAAAGAAAATTGGCAATAAGTTGTATCAATTACAAACAAAAACAAAGCAACCACGATAATGTATAACTCTTAACAGCTAATCACCGTTCCAAAGAAACCTTTGCCACAGGTTTAACATAGCAAAGACTAATGTTCACATGATACTGGAACTCAGTCCTTTGGTTGAATGCTGAAATTCTCTAGAGGCACACATAGGTAAGCTTGGAGTCAGAACAGCTTCAGACCTTTGGTTGGAGACTTGAAACCCTAACTTCTCATCCTTGTTACTTCTTGTTGCCCTCGAAATACACCCAGAATAGTTTGCAGTTAGCACAGCTTCCCAGAACACCAGGAGGAGACACTGGTCAAGCCACCAACAGCAGATGTTCTGCTACAGGAAGGTAAGAAGATTTGCTTTTAGGTGACCAGTAGAATTTCCGATATCAGAGAGAGAGAGAAACACTTCTTTTCAGCTTGATGTCCCTTCTAAAGCTAAAACTGCAGTCGGTGAAACAGAAAATGAAACCTTAAATTCACTAGGAAGGGAAAAACAAAACTGCCCAAAAGACATGACCTTCCTCCTAACAATGCAAGGTCATAAAATTTCCCATGGTAAAAATAAACAAACACCATTTAAGTAGCAATAAATGTACTTAACTCAGCAAAAATGAACTAAGCTGAAGCTGTGAGAGCAACAGAGAACATAATTAAAACAAAAACATTTCTTAAAAGTATACTAATATTGTGCATTATGTAGGGAATGTTGCGTAAGATGGCATTGATTGATTTCTGGTAGAGAGTTTATTTTCACTCAGCTCCACTTGGTTTCTACCCATGGTTATATTTATTATTGGCAATGTCTAAAAACAGATTTTGAATTTGTTTTGTGCTATGTTTCACTTGCTGGCTCCTGGTTCAATAATCTTGACTAGTCTGCAGCAACACCACCCCCACCCCCCTCCCCCCGCCATCCCCGTCCCCACCCCTGAGTATTTGGCCAGAATTAGTGAAAGAGGCCACCAGAAAGACTTGCAATGAAAACAGAGCTTCAATTGCCAGCATTCAGCAATCTAACAAGTCGCTGTTGGTGTTAATCTTGCCAATTGGGCAAGGTGCAAGCTTCCAGAACAACTGGCACTAAATCCAGTCAGGAACAATATAAAAGCAATTGCTCATAACCTGTTCTCAGGTTAAACTGAACAGGATTTGATTTTATTAATAAAACTCAAAAATGCTGGAAATGTTCAGCAGCTCAGGCAGCATCTGTGGAGAGAAACAGGGTTAATGTGTCAGGTTGATGACCTTTCTTCAGATTTGACTTAATCAGACTTGATTGAACTAATATGTCAGTCTGTGCAACCATGTTGTTGGACTCTTATCGTAAATGTTAGTGGACAAGACAAACAAATAGAATTTTAAGGGTTTACTTTTTAAAGATCCAAATGTAAAAACATTTTTTCAATATCGCATAACTAAGTTGAGAACGAAACATGAAGCAATGGATTATGGAGTTATTGGTTATGGATAAGGTGAACAAAACCATGTTCATCCAATAAATAGATCTGAAGAAGGATGATCTAGATGTTAGCAACTAATATGAGTAACGTGGAAGGCAACTACTTTTCTATTTTAGTATAAATCCCATTGAAGAGACCCAAGGAGGAATTAAATTGAATTCAACTAAATTTTCTTGGTAATTGAAATCTAAGTCATGCTTCTACAAAAGTTAAAATTACTTACTTTGAACATAGAAAGAAATTGGAAAAATTGATTTTGCATATTGCCAAATAGAACTAGCCAAGAAAATGGCAAGGGCTAAGAGCTCTAGGGGATTCTATCAGACAGGTTATTACTGCTTCAGGGGGAAAAAAAAGTACAGTTAATGCGTATTCATGAAATACATTCTCAGTATGTGAAAATGCAAGTTTTCTCACTCAGCTTGAATCCTTTATGGGTGATTGAAATAATTCTTCCAAAAGTTTCAAATAAACCCACAGGGTTGTTCCTAAGTTGTACTTAAATTATCGATAACAAGGAACTTAACTCTGAATCTTCGGGATCAACTTATTTACGTAAGGAATTCTATTAAATGTTTTCTTTCCTCAAAGGCCTTCTGAACCAGATGGTGTTGTTGGACAATTTATTAGAATAGTATGAAGATCTGGCCTCCATTTTGTTTCAGATATTTAATTAACCAATCTACCTATGGGAATAATAAGATCATTGTTATCCTTGAAAAAAGAATAATCCTCAATTGGAGGCAAGTGCTACTTAGATTCTAAAATTAATGTAAAATTTACACTAAGCTCATTGTTTATTTGTTTAATAAAATAAATTATATTTTTGGTATTTCATAAGTCGATGTCCAGGTTGTCTTTAAATTGGATGATTGATAGCATTCTTACTCATTTCCTGAGGTAATGGGAGAGAGAAATGTGAACACTCATGTGTCGAAGTATTCTTTCAGTCCTTTATTTCCACATTAATTTTCTTACCTGTTCAGTCCACTTGTCTCTAACTGGACCCTGTGACTATGTCAAAAAAATAGTAATCATGGGAAACTAATTATGGAGCAGTAAGAAATTAGTCAGATGAACAATGGAAACACATGGGACAGCTTTGTTTTTTTGGAAAGGGTGGTAAGTAGGGCAGTAGGGGACAAGTTAAAATGTTACAGTGAGGAGAAACAAAAAGACTGAAGTCCTGATTTTCACACGTGTGCGCCCTTAATTGATTTGGAAATGGATCCTGTCCGTCAAGTACCAGTGGGGTGTTGGAATAGAGGTGGATCAGATTAAGTGAGAGGCTCGTTTACACACCTTACAGCAACCATCACTGAGGCTGCTGGTTCTCCTGAAGGAGGAACCTGATTAAGCCAAAGCATTCCACTTTATCAAAGGGGAGTGTGATGTCATAGCTGAGCCTAAGGCCTGGAACCCAGGACAAGGCAGACCCTGACTTCATCGATGTTGACCTGGATCTAATGCTCGGGGGAAGTGAAGGAAAAGAGGGAAGTGCTCTCCCAATGGGTGGCAGTAGGAGGCCACTTCATCGAGCAGTAGGAATATCTGCCCGTTCAGTGTTATCTGCCTTTGCCTCTGGTTCCTTTTTTTCTCTTACCTCCTGCTCCTTCCCCAGTGAGCTGCTCTTCTCAGGATTTCACCATCCTCAAGATCCACAGCTCTGGACAGCATAGCAGACCACAACAATGACTGAGAACTTTGGAGGAATGTATTGGAAAGCACAACTGGACCCATCTGGAGTCACATCTTCAAAAGCCCAATGACTTGCTCAATGGCTAGCTTGTTGAACAAATGGCATTGGTTGGATCCTCCCTGTGCCTCTGTCTGATAAAGAGGGCATCAGTGTCAAGTGAGGTGCAGTGGTATGCACACATTTTTGAGATGCCACTCAGATTCGCAGCTGATCCTTAAAAGGTGGTAAAAGTGAATTAATTCAAGGTTACAGTGATTTAACAGCCATCAGCAGGGCATGATGATCAGTGCTGTGAGATGCTTGATTTTCATCAACGATGGCATAGATGTGTGTGACCATCTGCCTGCTGTCCCTTGAAGCACTGGGTCTCTGTCATTGCCTGACAGCTCAATTCCAGCAGTCAACTCTATATTGAGGGTTTGGCCTCTGATGAATTCCTGCCTCTTTTCCTCTCTCGTACTATCCTGATGCCCAGGATTCTGCCCTTCCCATGAACATTGTTGCTTGTCGTTGCCATGAGGCTCATAATCTGACAGTCATGATCTGGCCTTCCTTCTAACTGGATGGCCCTTCACTTGTCCTCGGCAGCATTGCCCCCTGTTCTTCTACCCCAGCCATGTCAGGGGATTCTAACCATGTACCTGGGACTTTGATGTTGTGGCCATTTCAGAGACATGGATAAAGCAGGGTCAGGAATGGTTGTTGCAGGTCCCGGGGTTCAAATGCTTTAGTCGGAGTAGAGAAGGAGGTAGAAGGGGGGGAGGGGTAGCATTATTGGTCAAGGACTGTATCACAGTGTCAGAGAGGAAGTTTGATGAGGACTTGTCAGTTGAGGTAGTATGGGCGGAGATTAGAAATAGGAGAGGAGAGGTCACCCTGTTGGGAGTCTTTTATAGACCTCCTAAAAGTTCTAGAGAGGTTGAGGAAAGGATTGCGGAGACGATCCTGGTTAGGAGTGAAAGTAATAGGGTAATTGTTATGGGGGACTTTAACTTTACTAATATTGATTGGAATTGCTATAGCTCTAGCTCGTTAGAGGGGTCAGTATTTGTACAAAGCATGCAGGAGGGTTTTTTGAGTCAGTATGTAGATAAGCCAACTAGAGGTGAGGCTATATTGGATTTGGTGCTGGGAAATGAGCCAGACCAGGTGCTAGACTTGGAAGTTGGTGTGCATTTTGGTGATAGTGACCACAATTCGGTTACGTTCACCTTAGTGATGGAAAGGGATAGGCATGAACCTTGGGCCAGTAGTTTTAGCTGGGGGAAGGGTAATTATGAGGCCATTAGGAAGCATAGGTTGGACTAGGAGATTACAGGGACTGGGAACGTCCGAAATGTGGAGTTTTTTCAAGGAGCAGCTACTGCGAGTCCATGATAGGTATGTCCCTGTCAGGCAAGGAGGAATTGGTAGGGCGAGGGAACCGTGGTGCACTAAAAAAGTTGACTCGTTGGTTAAAAAGAAAAAGGAGGCTTGTGTTCGGATGAGACTTGAGGGCTCGGGGAGAGAATCCTAAGGCGTTCTATAGGTATGTCAAGAACAGAAGGTTGGTTAGGGCAAGATTAGGGCCAGTTATAGACAGCAGAGGGAAGTTATGTGTGGAACCGGAAGAGATTGGAGAGGCATTGAACCAATATTTCTCTTCGGTGTTCACGCAGGGGGACAAGAATATAGCTGAGGAGGACAATGGGTTGCAGGGGAGTAGAATAGACAGTATTACAGTTGATAAGGAGGATGTGCTGGATATTCTTGAGGGTTTGAAAATAGATAAGTCCCCTGGTCCGGATGGGATTTACCCTAGGATTCTCTGGGAGGCAAGAGAAGTGATTGCAGAGCCTCTGGCTCTGATCTTCAGGTCGTCGTTGGCCTCTGGTATAGTACCGGAAGATTGGAGGTTAGCGAATGTTGTCCCATTGTTTAAGAAGGGGAACAGAGACTTCCCCGGGAATTATAGACCGGTGAGTCTCACTTCTGTTGTGGGCAAGGTTTTAGAAAAAATTATTAGGGATAGGATTTATAGTTATTTGGAGAGTAACGAATTGATTGGAGATAGTCAGCATGGTTTTGTAGCAGGTAGGTCGTGCCTTACTAACCTTATTGAGTTTTTTGAGAAAGTGACCAAAGAGGTGGATGGGGGTAAGGCAGTTGACGTGGTATATATGGATTTTAGTAAGGCGTTTGATAAGGTTCACCATGGTAGGCTTCTGCAGAAAATGCAGATGTATGGGATTGAGGGTAATCTAGGAAATTGGATCAGGAATTGGCTAGCAGATAGGAGACAGAGGGTGGTGGTTGATGGTAAATATTCGTCATGGAGTTCGGTTACGAGTGGTGTGCCTCAGGGATCTGTTTTGGGGCCACTGCTGTTTGTAATTTTTATTAATGATCTGGATGAGGGTATAGTTGGGTGGATTAGTAAATTTGCTGATGACACCAAAGTCGGAGGTGTGGTAGATTGTGAGGAAGGGTGTCATAGTTTGCAGGAAGACTTGGACAGGTTGCAGAGCTGGGCCGAGGGGTGGCGGATGGAGTTTAATACGGAGAAGTGTGAGGTAATTCACTTTGGTAGGAATAACAGATGTGTTGAGTATAGGGCTAACGGGAGGACTTTGAATAGTGTGGATGAACAGAGGGATCTAGGTGTATGTGTACATAGATCCCTGAAAGTTGGGAATCAAGTAGATAGGGTTGTTAAGAAGGCATACGGTGTCTTGGCGTTTATTGGTAGGGGGATTGAATTTAGGAGTCGCAGCGTCATGTTGCAACTGCACACAACTCTGGTGCGGCCGCACTTGGAGTACTGTGTGCAGTTCTGGTCCCCACATTACAGGAAGGATGTGGAGGCTTTGGAGAGGGTGCAGAGGAGGTTTACCAGGATGTTGCCTGGTATGGAGGGGAGGTCCTATGAGGAGAGACTGAGGGATTTGGGGTTGTTTTCGCTGGAAAGAAGGCGGCTAAGAGGGGATCTTATTGAAACATATAAGATGATTAGAGGTTTAGATAGGGTGGACAGTGATAGCCTTTTTCCTCGGATGGAGAAAGCTAGCACGAGGGGGCATGGCTTTAAATTAAGGGGGGTAGTTATAGGACGGATGTCAGGGGTAGGTTCTTTACCCAGAGGGTGGTGAGGGAATGGAATGCCCTGCCTGCTGCGGTTGTAAATGCGCCTAGTTTGGGGGCGTTTAAGAGATCCATGGATAGGTTTATGGACGAAAAGGGATTGGTTTAGGTTAGTGGGTCATTGTTTTGTAACTGGTCGGCGCAACATCGTGGGCCGAAGGGCCTGTTCTGCGCTGTAATGTTCTATGTTCTATGTTTAAAGCCTTTTGGGACTCTCTCTGTCACCTGTGCAGCACCAAGGACACCCTTTTACAAAGTGCCCAGTCCTCTTTTGCTTTGCTAACCCTCTCAAGTGACTAAGGTAATGCCCCAGGGCAACAGTGGCTGGACCCCCACTGTCTACCAGCCTTTTCTTAACTATTCTGAAATTAACAGCTTCTGTGTGCCTCTTAAATACCCCCTACTGTTCCCCTTTCACGAGTTCGAAATGAGCTTTTAAAATATCTTGATTGGCCTGAATGGGGATGAGAAAGGGACTCCTAACCTGCTCTCCACTTACACTGCTGATAATGGCTGGTGTTGTTATTCGTCATCATCTGTGGCTGGTATTTTCAGAGTCTCCAGTCTTTGTTCCCAGTGACTCCAGAAATCCCAGTTTTGACATCAGTGGTAGAGACTTGTACTTGCTCAGTTGTCAATGGTCAACAACTGGAGTGGAAAAGGAATAAAATATTTCATTCAGTTAGATGTTTAAGGAAAGAGAGGGAAACAGTTTTATTAATAAGGAAGGATTTGGCAGCTATATGAAGGGTGGATGTCAGGAATTTAATTTGTACGTACGTATTTAGCACAATGAAATGACCACGGCTCACGATAGCATGATAAAACAAAATATAACATTGAAACATACAAGGAGATATTTAGTCAGATGACCAAATCTTGGTCAAAGAGGTAGGTTTTGAGAAGTGTCTTAAAGGTGGAAAACAAAATAGAAAGAGAAAGGTGGAGGAGTGTAAGGAGAGAATTCCAGAGCATGGGGACCTGGCAATGGAAGGCATAGTCATCAATGGTGGAGCAATCATAATTAGTGTTACACAAGAGGCCTGAATTAGATGAATATACGTGGTTCAGCAGACTGTGGAGCGGGAGGCAATTATAAAGATAGGGAGGGGCAAGGCCAAAGTGGAATTTGAAAACAAGGATGTGAATTTTAAAATCCAGGTATTGATTGACTATGAGCCAATGGCTATGAGACATATCAGGCTACAAAACAAAGGCAGGTAAATTTGTCGACTCCAATGCACCCCTCCTCTATGTGCTCAACGTATTCTATGCTTTGAGCAAGAGGTCAGCGAGAGTACACCCTCCAACCCAGAAGCCTTGGATGAACCTGTACCTGAAGTCACCATTGCCGATGTGAGAGAAGCCTTCTCAAAAGTCAATCCACGGAAAGCAACTGACCCAGATGGGATACCCGGACAAACGTGCAGGTCCTACGCAGACCAGCTGGCGGGGATATTTTCAGACATCTTCAACCTGTCTTTACACCAACCTGAAGTCCCTACTTACTTCAAGAAGATGACCATCACCCCGGTACCAAAGCAAAGCCTGGCATGGAGCCTTAATGACTATCACCTGGTGGCTCTGCCATCCATCGTTTAAATTGCTTCAAAAGGTTAATTGTGGCACAAGTTAATTCCTGCCCAGCAGACTGCAGTTCACCTTTCACTGCAATGTGGATGCCATCTCCCTGGCCCTACACTCAGCCCTGAACACCTGGATAACAAAGGCACCTATGTCAGACTGCTATTCATAGACTACAGCTCAGCCTTTAACACCATTTTTCCTAAGAGACTCATGTTCAAACTTCATGGCCTGGGGCTTGGTTCCTTCCTCTGCGACTGGATCCTAGGCATCCTAACCCACAGTTCGGAGTCAGGAAGATTAGGAAACAACACCTCCTCCACGATCATCCTCAACACTAGTACATGGCAGAAGCAACTCGGGCTCAATGATAAAAATGCCCATGAACTCTTCATACCTGGGGTGGGATTTTCCAGCTGTGCTCGCACTGAAACCAGAAAATTCCACCTCAGAACCACAGACCTTTCCATTGTCTATCCCCAACCCCCTAAGATCCCTGTGGCAGGCGGAATGGAAAGATTCACCCCTTGTTGTTGGAGGCACAAGTGGGGAAGACACAGAAAAGAGAGTTTGAGAGGATGGTTTGTTGTAGGACAAAGATGTCAGTCATTTTCTTTGCATTCCAGGATAATTTTGGAACAGTGGGTAGTTTTAGAAGACAGGAGCAGGACCTAGTGGTATTTCAAGTAGTCCAGCCAGATCTGGCAGTGGATGGCCAAATCAGTTGTTCACCATATTCCTTCAAATCTGCATTCCTTTGAATTAAGATCCCAGAGTGGAGTTGAGTCACATACCAGTGAAATGAGTAGGGTGAGCAAGAGGAATCCTTCTTTTAACAGGGCTTTTGAAACTCGCAACACAACCTCCAGGCTTGGAGATATAACATTATCCCTTCATTGTCACTGGGTCAAAATCCTGGAACTTCCAAACTACCAGCAATATCTATACTGACAACATCAGATGAACTGCAGTGAGTCAAGAAGATCACTCACTATCTCAAAGGCAAGTAGGAATGGGCTATAAATGCTGGCCTAGCCAGCAATGCTCACAACCTAAGAACAATTTTTTAAAAAGTAGTGGTTTTATTAGGAAATAAGACATCAAAGGTGGAGGTGAGGGTGCACTCGAGTAAATCAGTAGCTACAGCAATGTTGCGAGGGATGGAGAGCCAAAGGTTAGATTGTTGGGATTTTGAATGTGCAGCTTTGAGTAAATTGGAATGAGACAGGGTGAAGAATGATACAAGGAAGTCATCAGACATGCCTTATCTGTAGTTGATAAGAGGGGACAACAAAACCAGTGTGAGATGGCAAAGTCAGGGGGCAGCTGTTAATGTTGGTTCATAGAATCAAAGAACCATAGAATCGCTACAGTGCAGAAAGAGGCCATTTGGCCCATCAAGTCTGCACCAACCACAATCCCTACCAAGCCTTAACCCCATAACCCTATTTATTTACCATATTAACCCCTTGACGCTAAGGGGCAATTTAGCATGGCCAATCAACCTTGGGCAGCTTACGAAGAGGGAGAGAGATAGGGATGGCTAAAAGGACAGTGAATTCAGAGGAGAGAGATGAATTGAAGTGGAAGTTGAACTCGTCGAGGAGGTGAAGTCATTCAGTGCAGTCGCTAAGGGTAGAAAGCAGTGAAGAAACCCTGGTAAGAAATTTTTTATTGTAGTTTTTTTTAATACTCATTTATGGAATGGGGGTGTCACTGGCTCAGAGGGCACCTATTGTCCATCCCTAATTGCCTTTCAGAAGGTGGTGGTGAGATGCCATCTGGGAGGGCAGCACAGCACAATGGCTTTGAAAATGATGTGAATGAGTGGAACAAGCTGAGATTTTCAAGGGGTTAAAGATAAGGCTAAAGTTTATTAGTGGAAGAAATGTCAAAGAACTGATAAATCTGTTAACAGATACGTTGAGTAAAATTGTTACAGCAGATCAAAATATTTCAAGTATATTGAAAGGATGCTTCAAAACAGCTTCAACAAAAGATAGCTGCAGACAAAATTCATCATAATAATAGGGTTGAGTAATCCGCAGTATCTATGGGAATTGGTAAGAGCATGTTCTGTAGAGATTGGAATGACTAGTTGTCAGTAGGGCTCCTGTATGTATTGATGCCCTAAGCAGTGGAAGAATGAACATTGTGAAGCTTTTTTCAGAGCCTCGTGAGTGCTAGGATGTTACCAGGAGGTTGGAGAATGACAAGTGCTTCAAATGTTCCGTAAGAGGGTGAGCCATGAACCTAATGATTGCAGTCCAGTTGGTAGCAATGCTTGACAGTATTCTGAAAGATGCTGTAAGTAGACACCAGGGAAGCATGTATACTGTGGGGAACTGTCAATGGGTTTTTTGGAGCTACTGTGTTATGCTTTGTAGGCCATCTGAAGCTCCTTAAGGGGTTGGCTAGGCTCCTGAATAGGAGTAATCCAGTAAATGTATTTACTTGTATTTTATAAAGGCATTTGACAAAGTTCCTCAGTGAAACCAGTAGGGAAGGTTAAAGCTCATGGCAAAGATAGCAAACTATCCAGATGGGCTGAGAATTGATTAGCAACAGAAGACAGAGGGTGATGATGAATGAAAAATGTATTTTCTTGGGGAATAGTAACTAGTTGAGTTTCACAGGAATCTGTAATGGAAACCTGCTCTTCACAGTATTTATGAACATTGTATAATTTTCAGTCTTATTAAATAAATTTCTAATGATAAACTATGTGTAGGTAATGAGTCGAAAGGAGAATGATAATCTTTCACAAAATCATTATTGTAGTAAAATGCCACATCCCTTGGCCATACTTCCAAAATACTGCAGCTATTGGAATCTGAAACAAAAACAGAAAATGCTGGAAAATCTCAGCAAATCTGAAGCATCTGTGAAGAGAGAATAGAGCCAATGTTTTGAATCAGGATGACCCTTTGTCAGAGCTGCTCTGATGAAGAACCATTCTTCTAATTTTGCTTGGTTCTAATCCCATGGTATGAGGATGTGACCAAAGAATGGTTTTAGAAGGAGAATTTTAAAACCAGGCAGAGATGTGGGGAGGAATTCTCCCATCCACAGGAATTGTCGAGGGTAGGAGGGAAGTCCACTCAAAGGTCCATTGACCATGGGCAGGATTCTCTGGTTTTTGGGGCAAGTGTGGCCAGAGACTCTCACCTGTGGTATGAACCACATCTGGGGGTGATGGCAACATAGTGGTAATGTCACTGGACGAGGAATCTGGAGGCCTAGCCAAATGCTCTGGGGACAGGAGTTCAAATCCCACCATAGCACCTGGTGGAGTTATAAAATCTAGAATTGAAAACTAGCCAGTCCTTGTAATTGTGACCATGGATTGTTATAAAAGCCTACCTGCTTCATAAACTTCCTTTAGGGAAGGAAATTTCCTGTCCTTACATAGTCTATCTCACAAGTAACTCTAAACCCACAGCAGTGACTCTTAACAGCTCTCTGAAATGGCCTAGTAATCAAATAAGTTCCAGAGAAATTAGGTTAGAGACGGACAACAAATGCTGGTTTTGCCATTGACACTCACATCCCATGAAAGAGTAGATTTAAAAAAGATAGGTTCAGGAGAAGAGCTCCTGAGTGCAGGGCCTTGATGTCTGAGAGCTTCAGGGATTGCAAAGACTCTGGACATGATCTGACCACAGCTGTTCACAACACGGTCCTGCTGCAGAGAGGTTGGAGAACTTGGCGTCAATGCTCACTGCACTGGGATGGGAAAATTCTGCTGGTATGAATGGCCGTAACTTTCCGAACTCTATATAGTATGTGAATGAGTGAAGCAAACTCCCACAGAATAGTTGCATTTTTGAGGTGAATATTTGATAATTGTTTTGATATTTATGGAGCAGGAATGGTCAGGGTTTAAGTAAATGAACAACATTGCTTATCTGGAAAGACTGCTTAATGGGCTGAATAGATGGTTTATAGAATGATGTCCTTTTTGGTGAGGTTGCTGAAGGAACTAAAGGGGGTGATTTTCAACTCACCAGCCTATTTCTAGTCAAAACTAAAAATGGATAGCCAGCAATTGAAAATTAAGGGAGGTGGGGGGGAAATCACAATCATGTCATTGCTGACTGAAGCCCATCTTCAAAGGTTTTAGCAGTCTTGTTTAGGTTATTTTTTCATGTTTCATGTGGTTTGAGCGTCACTGGCTAAGTCAGGATTTCTTGTGTATCCCTAATTGCCCTTGAAAAGGTGATGACGATCCATCTTCCTGAATTACTGCAGTCCTGGTTAAAAGGCCAATTTTGATTCTCTGCATCTTTGTTCCAGTTCTTTTGTTCAATATTATCTACTGCTCATCCCTCACCCATCTCCTCTCTTCCCATATCCAATCCATGACAACTCATGCCCTCTACAATCCCTGAAGGCCCCTCATTACCTGGATACCAACCCACACCTCTGGGCTGCAGGGCGTTTGTTGGTATGGGATGGTGGCAAATATAAGTCCTTTTAAAGTTACCTTTCAAAAATTCCTGCATTTAGACTATGGTTCATGACTTTTCTGAGGTGTTGTGAACTACAGGTCATCCAGAAGTTGGTTTGATTCCACATCAGAAACAGATGGTGTGAAATTTTCCCATCCTGTCTGCCACAAGAATCATAGTGGGCGAGACAATGATCATGCAAAGGTCCATTGACCTTGGGCAGGATTTTCCAGTCTTGGGGTAAGGGTGGCTGGAAAATCCTGCCCAAGACATCAGATCATACAGGGCAGAAGAAGGCCATTTGGCCCATCAAGGCTGTACTAAACATAACCCTACCCGCGCCTATACCCATAATCCCATGTATTTACCCTCGCTAGTCCTCCGACACTAAGGGGCAATTTTAGCATGGTCAATCAACCTAACCCACACATCTTTGGACTGTGGGAGGAAACCAGGGCACCTGGAGGAAACCCACATGGACACAAGGAGAACGTGCAAACTCCACACAGACAGTCATCCAAAGAAATATCAGAGATCTGGATGGAGCAGAAGTCCCAACTTTGTGTAGCGATTCAAATGTGTAAATATTTTTACAAATAAAGTATTTTAAGAAATACAACCTCTATCAGCATACTTTAGGACAGTACACAATCCCTCAAAACCTGTCTAGACTCCTACCATGCAACAAAACACCTCTCCCTGAAATGGAGCCAGTCAGGTCATAAATGTACATGTACCCTTTTCCCATGCTGGCAAAAATTGGGGATGCTGGGAATGGGAGCAGGAATCCTGGGATCACTTTTAAAGGTCTGCAGAGTCACTGTGATAATCCAATCCCAGGTAAGGATACGTGTGTCTTGGAGCAGAATTTGCAAGTGGTAGTGTTCCCATGCATCTTCTGCTCTTGCCTTTCTAGGTGGTGGAGGTCATGGATTTGGAATGTGCTGTTGAAGAAGGCATGGGGAGTTGCTACAGTGCATCTTCTATATGGTACACAGTGCAGCCACTGTGTGTCCATGGTGGGAGATATCAATATTTATGGTGGTGGATGATGTGTTAATCAAGCAGGTTTCATTGTCTTGGATTGCGTTGAGTTTCTTCAGCACTGCTGGAGTCGTGCTTATCTAGGCAATTTGGTAGTATCCCATTACACTCTTGATCTGTGCCTTGCTGGTGGTGAACAGGCTATGGAGAGTCAGGGGGTGAAGTACTTACCAGATAATTGTCAGCCTCTGGCCTATTCTTGTAAGCACAGCTGGTTCAGTTAAGTATCTCATCAATAGTAACCCCAGGATGTAGATGGTGGGAAATTCTGCAATGGTAATGCATTGAACGTCAAGGACAGATGGTTAAATTCTCTCTTGTCAGTGTTGGTCATTTGTTGGCACTCAGATGACACAAATGTTACTTCACAATTATCAGCCCCAGTGTGTGCAGGTCCTGCTGCAAATGGGCACATTCTGTATCTGAGGAGTTGTGAATGTTACTGAACATTCTGCATCATCAGCAAACATCCCCACTTCTGATGCTCATCGAATCATAGAATCCCTACAGTGCAGAAGCAGGCCATTCAGCCCAAGTCAGCATCAACAACAATCTCATCCAGGCCCTTTCCCCATAACCCCACATATTTACCTGACTAATCCCTCTAACCTATGCATCCCAGGACTTTAAGGGGCAATTTAGCATGGCCTAACCTGCACATCTTTGGACCGTGGGAGGAAACCAGAGCGCCCAGAGGAAACACTCGTAGATATAAGGAGAATGTGCAAATTTCACACAGACAGTGACCCAAGCTGGGAATTGAACTCAGGTTCCTGGAGCTGTGAGGCAGCAGTACTAACCACTGTGCCACCATGCCACCCTTGGCACTGCCCACTGGGATTCTGGCAGTGCCAACGGTTGGGGCTGGCCAGCGATCAGGAAGCCAGCAGCATGGGGCTACTACACATTCGCCAACCTCCACTCTGACAGATTGGCGCATGCGAAGTGCCCCACTCAGCGCTATGCTACCGGCCTCTCCAGTGGGAAGAGGCCTCGCCTGCTGATTTTCAGCACAAATTCTCCTAAGGCACTCTGCAGTGCACAGAGTGTGGAAGATTCATTCTGAAAATCCCTCTAAAAAAAACAGCGGAAGTTCCTCCAGTTTTTACACAAATTCAGCACTTGGAATGTTTTTGGAAGAATCCGGCTATGATTTGTGGAGTATGACTCTGACTCACTGAGGTAATTCTTTGTGTTTCATCCACCAATTTACACCTCTTTATCAAATAAAACAAAAACTTGTTTCTGCCTTTGATCTAATGGGGGGATGGTGGTGAGAGGGGAAAGTTCAAAGGAGATGTGAGGGGTAAGTTTTTTACACAGTCGTCTGGAACGTGCTGCAAGATGCGATGGTACAGGCAGATAGGGGCCTTTAAGGGGCTTTTGGATAAGCACATGAATATGCAGAGAATAGAGGGATATGGAGCAAGGGCAGGCAGAAGAAATTAGTTTAATTTGGTGTCATGTTTGGATCAAAATCGTAGGCCAAAGGGCCTGTTCCTGTGCAGTACTGTACTATGTTCTAATATTTGCCTTCCTCCCTTCACTAATCTTTTAGCTTGTTCTATACATACATTTTGAACAGTTCAATATCCTTTACTTGCAAGTTCTGGCAAAGACTCGACCCAAAATCTGAGTCTGTTATTTCTCATGCTGATGATCTTGCTGTGTATTTTAACCATTTTCTATTTCCAAATGTCCAAGATTTGTACTTTCTCTTGCATTTGTCATTTCCTATAGTGCTTGCTTGGTGACCTTGAAGCAGAATGTAACCTTACTCATTGTCAAAATATTTCAACACTGTTAGGGCTACAAATCATGCTAGTCTATTGCTAAATCACAACACAATGGTTAATGAACTCAACTGTGAGCCTACACTTGCTCAAATGCGTTGGAAATTGAAATTGCACAGCTGCTGGTCTAAGAAGAGGAAATGCCCTCTACACTCTCTGATAGAATTTATATGGTTCTATAGCACAGAATATTGCCATCTGGCAGCAGGCAGTAATACTTCCTCAACCCTTAATATAAGAATTTTTAGAAAGGTCTAATAGAACATCATGTAATATTTGAAGAACAAATGAACAACATGAAGTGCAAATTGCAAACCACAATGGACAGCAAGATTAATTCACAATGTCCCTCATGTCAAAAATGCACAGAAGCTAGGAACAGGAATAAAATACCATGTTGGCATCGGTACCAGAGGAGGATATCCTCTGGGAACTACAATGGGAATTCAGACACATACTATCTTTTGTTTATCACTGAGAAAGAACGCCTAGAAATTTGAAGATGCTATATCTGTTCTGCAAGCCAAATGTGTGATTAAACTTCCTATCTGATGGTGCAAACAAAGAGGTGCCAAGGGCTTACAGCTGAAATATATGTTAGAGAACTGACTTAAGTAAATAGATGGTCTAAAATCTATTTGAGGCCCTATATGCTGACTTGGATTCTCCTGAATGAATCTAGCACTAGGCCAGCCGTGTTCGGAAAGACATGGCTGACATATGACCAAACTGATAGTGCTTATCAAGCGTTCTTCTGACCTATTTGCTCCGGCACAAAGGTCAGACCTTCACTCAGCTCACTGGGGGGAGCTTATTTTTATGACAGAGAATCATAAATCTTAGTACCCTGGGCAACTGCTCTGTATGAAACACGAAAGGACAACTATGCAAAGCTTTATTAACATTAACTGATACTAATCAACATTGATAACCTATTACCCTTGATGCTGTAAGTCTGAAGAGATGTGCAGCACTTTTGTGTTTATTAGGTAAACATGATATTGTATAATGGTTAAATTATTTCATAAAAAGTGCAGATTAAGAGTTAGAATATTACATCAATAAATAATGCAGATAGAAGCAGCAAATTCCAAAGTAATATTTATTGATTAAGTGAGCAACCCAATGACAGAATGTGCTTAACATGGAGACCTATGACGTCTTCCACATTAAACCTAAGATAGAAAAAGGTATTTTCAAAATGGTGCAAAGCTAAGAATTGTGGATAATCAGAGCTTTTGTGAGGGCCATGTACAGACATCTGTCAAAGCTAAATCAAGATGGTTGGACTGTTATGAATGAATACTTCACCCCTTCTCTAACCTCCTCTTCCCCGATCACCCCAGCCATTCCCATGTGGTGGGGTCTTCTGGTCATGCTTCTGGGAACCCCCGCTACAGATTTCCCGGCAGCAAGGGGGGCAAGCAACGGAAACCCTCAGAAGATCCAGCTGCCAGCCAATGATAGGCCACCTCTACCCCTGCGGCATGGGGGGGGAGGGGGGGGGTGGTGAGGGGGTGCAGATTTCCCACCCATTGTGTATCTATTAGCATCTATGCTCTTTCTTTATTTGCAGAGTAAAAATCCTTTGTTTTAAACTGTGAACATTGTGGCTGCTTCATGCTTTTAGCAAATACCTGAGTTTTCAGATTTCCAAAAGAAAATAACTGCACTAGTCTCCACCAAGATCATAACATGTTTAACATGTCTAAAAACTGAGCTGTATCTATTAACTACAAGCTTTGGGCCTAGGGATCACAGCCCGTTCCTACTCCAATGCATCAAATACTGATAGGACAATGTTATATCTTGTGAAATAACTAAATGAGGTACCTATTGGCATTCTCAAAAAATTACCACACTATATGACTTTTTTCCATTGGCTGTATTCTGACTTTCTAATGGCCCATCCCTTTCCTAGTTACCAGAAACACCATTTCTTTTAATCCCTTCTAGCATCTTCCCAATAATGGATGACAAGCTGATAGACCCTTAGTTCCCTGGTTCTGTGTTACTGACAAAGAGCCCACAGAACATTTGTCCCATTTTTTAATCACCCTTCAAAGGATATCTTCATGTCTGTGTGGGTTTCCTCTAGGTGCTCCAGTTTCCTCTCACAACCTAAACATGTGCAAGTTAGATGGATTAGCCATGCGAAATTGCCTCTTAGTGTACAAAGATGTGTAGGTTAGATGGATTAGCCATTGTAAATGTGTGGGGTTGTGGGGGTAGGGATGGGATATTCTCTGCACTGAGAAGTGCAGACTCAATGGGCCAGATGGTCTCTTTCTGCACTGTAAGGATTCTATAATATCCAAACTTAAGCTCTCTTACATGATCCAAGATGATAAGGCTATGTATTTTAATATTAGAAGTGCTGTTAATACTGAATGTTCTGAAGCTGAAACATAAACATCTTAAATAAGAGCATATAATTAATTAACCGCTTTGTCAGAAAAAAATCAGTTTAATCAGTTACATTGTATCTTTCAGTGGCCCCATCTGATGCTTTCTGGTTTTTCAATGTCTGACATAGTTTAAGCAGCTTTCACTTTACTTTCCCTATGCTATCTTCATTTCCAATGACCTCTTGGTTAATTTTATAGCCAATTATAGGTAGGAAGATTTTGATTTCCTTAATCACATGTAACAATTGTGTAGGTGTTTCTTTGAATGAATTGCCTAAGTGTTCAAATATTAGCCTTTACCTCACGGAGGCTTGAATGCAAACGGGTAGAGGTTGTGATCCAGTTACATAACGCTTTGGCTAGACCCCAGTTGTAATGTTCTGTTCAGTTCTAGACACCACATCTCAAGAAGGAGCCACTGGACTTGGAGAGGTTGAAGCTAACTGAGGAGTTTCAGATAAAAGAGTTGATAATGTATTATAAAATTATAGAATCCCTACAGTGCAGAAGGAGGTGATTCGGGCCATCAAGCCTATACTGACAACAATCCCACCTAGGCCCTATCCTCTTAACCCCACATATTTACCCTATTAATCCCTCTGACACTAAGGGGCAATTAACATGTCCTATTAACTTTAACTGTACATGAAATCGGAGCACCTGGAGGAAACCCATGTAGACACGGAGAGAAAGTGTAAATTCCACGTAGATAAAGAGAAATTATTTTCTCCGGTGATAAGTCCAGGATAATGGGATATAACATTGAAATTAGAACCAGACCATTCAGGAGCAATGTGAAAAAACAAGCTATCACACAATGGGATCTCTTCCCACAAGTAGCTGTTGAAGTTAGCTCAATTAAAATTTCAAATTTGAGATGGATGTTATTTTTGTCTGATATGGATACTAACTGAGATGGAACGAAGGTGGTGAATGAGGCTTAAAAAATAGATTAGCCATTATCTCATTGAATAACAGTAGAGGTTTGAGGGGCTGAATGGCCTACTCTGTCACGTTTCGAGTAAAAATTTGAAGACAGTCACCTTGCAAGGGTACAATAGAGAATATATTTTTAAAACTATGGAAAGGGCATCTTATACTAAAAATCATAGAATCATAGAACCCTACAGTGCAGAAAGAGGCCCTTTGGCCCATTGAGTCTGCACCGAACACAAACCCACCCAGGCCTTACCCCCATATCCCTACATATTATACCCACAAATCCCTCTAACCTATGCATCCCTGGACACTAAGGGACAATTTTCTTAGCATGGCCAATTAACCTAACCCACACATCTTTGGACTGTGGGAGGAAACCGGAGTACCCTGAGGAAACCCACACAGACACGAGGAGAATGTGCAAACTCCACACAGACAGTGACCCTGGGAATGTGATAATTGGAGTAGAATCTGAGAATAAAAATGAAAAATGTAGACATACTGACCAAATAATTTGAGCATGTTTAAAACATGAGCAGTGTAGGGCACAGGATACTGTACACACCAGTTTATGTAGTTACAAGGACAATGTCAGTGTCATGCAGGTGACTCAATACGATGAGTCGAGCATATAACTAGTGCTACAGCTTCACTGCACACTTCTTTATTGGGGCAGAAGATGGTTAAAGCAATTGGGCTTACCAATGTTGCTTATAAGTGGCCAGGTCACTTAAAGCAGAGGTGGATTCTTAATATAAGCAGTGAAAGTATTTCATAACTGGAGAAATTACTGTGGCAGGTACAGAGAAACTAGTTTCTTGATGAAGGAGACATTAGTGTAGACAATGAACACCAGGATGAAATAGTTGTTGTGCCCAGCCACGAAATGCATTCCAGCTTAATTGAAAAAGGCTGTAGAGCAAATCAAGCCAAGAATGTAGCTCCCAACAAATTGAGTGATGTTGATTATTTCTCCTCGTGCAACGTCACAAGCCAGTTCCGCAAATGTTTATTGCCATGGTGATCTTGACAGCCACAGGCAGTGTGCCCACTTACTGTTTGAGCCTCCAGTTGTAGCTGCTGTCCCTTACCCTCCAACCTCAAAGACAGATTTATTAGACCACCCATTTCCAAAGGCAGGACTGCACCAGGAAAACATTGTAAACTGAAGTTACAATACAATTCTAGAAGGCAGAAAATAGGTCAAAATAAGCAGTCAAAAAGGAAAACCCATCAACTAACATGCATGTTTACGATGGGGCATTGAAATACCATTGTTGCAGGTTTCCTGCTATCTTGATACTATGACATATTTATTACATGACAAATCAGTCAATGGGATGGATCAATTTCACAAAATTGAATATTAAAATGTGCATTTCAAATGCTGCTGAAGTGCACCCTGCATGTCCAAAGTGGATCTTGATGCGGGTTGGGTATTTCTGTCCTAGAATGAATATATGCATGCCACCCACCATATCAGATTTTTAGGTACCTATTTCTGTCTAAAAGGGAGCTTCAGTGTAACTGAATTTCTCAGTCAACTGTGTAGCTATAATCAATGTACAACATTTTAATGATTGTGTTATTAGAAAATCATAACGGATTGGCTGTGAAACTGAAATACTGTTCAGCATCCACATGGAACAAAAGTCTCTTGGATTTAACCTAAGACTGCAGTAGGAACAGATATAAGCAGAGGTCAATGTTAGAAATTTAGCCCCAAGGACCTAGATGTAGTGTTGCAAGAGGTTTAATGACCACATGTGAATGGCCAAGATCAGCCAGGCCATTTTCAAATGCCATATCTTACCAATTGCAGCTAGAACCTCAGCCACTGCTCAATTCAACACAACCCTATAATTTGCCTGTCAATCATGGCTCACTCCGATATTATGTCAGACTTATTCGTGTATTATATGTTTCACCTTACCTCCATACATTTGGCAGAAGTCTGGCTAGCTGACAAGCAACAGCAAGGAGAGTGATGGAGTGGCAGAGTGGGAACACAAAAGCAGTCATCCTCAGAAACTGTAGGGAGAGAAGGTGAGAAGTGCAAGTATCTTGTATATTAGAAGAGAGTTAAGAATGAGGGAAAGGTGAGATGTGAGGTGAAGGATTAGGTATGGGAATACCAATGGATTCAGCCTTGCTGGTGACCATGGCCTTACCAACTGTCCATCCCATATTCTAGAATGCCTGCAATACCAGACCATCTTGGCAAGAGTGGCAGAAGTCTGGCTGGTTGACAGGCAATGGCAAGGAGAGCGATGGAATGGCAGAGTAGGAGCACAAAAGCAGTCATTCTCAGAGAGGTCTGGTATTGTGGCATTCTAGACCTCCCAGCTGCTTGATGTCTTCTCAAGTCAATCTTCTATCTCTTCCCCAGAAAGTCAGCAGCAAGGATGCTGCTACTGGTGTATCACCTCAAAGGAACATTCAAACAGGCAAAGGGACATGGAAGACAGGTGTAAGGGAGCGCACATGGATGGTTATTTAATTTTGTTTGCAATATAGAACCTCACAATGCAGAAAGAGGCCCTTCGGCCCATCAAGTCCGCACCAAACACAATCCCACCCAGGACCTATCCCCGTACCCTTACATATCATACCCACTAATCCCTCTAACCTATGCATCCCTAGACACCAAGGGGCAATTTCTTAGCATGGCCAATCAACCTAATCCACACATCTTTGGACTGTGGGAGGAAACCAGAGCACCCGGAGGAAACCTATGCAGACATGAGGAGAATGTGCAAACTCCACACAGACAGTGACCCGAGCCAGGAATCGAACCCAGGACCCTGGAACTGTGAAGCAGCAATGCTAACAACTGTGCTACCGTGCCGCCCATATGGTCTGATGTAATTTATAACTTTGGATTCGACAGTGTATTTTTGAGTTGGTTTTGATTTTTGTGTTGTGTGCAAAGGGTGATATGATGGTCAGTGACAGAGGGAAGGTAAGGAATATGGAACTGTTAATGAATAGGGAATTGACAGTGAGGTTTCTGCATTGCACTTTAATTACTTCTTCACATAAGAGATCTACGAAGTAAACGCTATGACTCTATAACTCTATATGTAATGGATCAGTTTGATTCCTCTGCTTATTCAGTCCATATTGCAAAAAGGTGAAATTCAGGTCCTGAACTGAATGCTGTGTATGGAAGATTTAGGGCGGTGAATAGTTAGAAATAGTCAAATTGGGCAGATTTTAAAAATGTGTCTGTGCTCAGTGTCAAAGACAGTGTATTCTGTGGTGGATTTGAAACATTAATGCATTTGATCCTTATTTAGCTTGTTGTATGCACTATGTTGCAAACCTCTCTGGTAAGACCACAACTAAAGTAAATATAATGTTTAAGAACAATTGATCCAGCGGAGTAAAAGTGGGTATGCTGTAGAATTATTTGTCTCACTGAAGTGTGCCATGTTACTGAAAAAGTTGAGAACAACTGCCATATTGCACCAAGTCCTGCATGCATCATGGATCTGCTCAGGAAAAACTTTGACAGAAACCACTACATCTTCTCTGGACCTTCTTTGCAAAGGCACATCCCACAAGGAAGTAGACAATCTCTTTCCCCAGCACAGTCTTGGTCTTTTCAAATGGAGAGAAAGGTGTTGTTTCCATTGTTGATCTCCACTTCTACTTCTTTCACTTCTAATTCTCTTCAACTTTCCCTCCTCCACCTCATACTCCTGCTCCTCGGCTTCTTGCACAATGGTTGGTAGAAAGTGTTGTTATCTCAAGATGGGGTTATGCAGCATACACCATAGCACCACAAATCTTGAGAATCATCTGGCAGAGTACTGCAAGCCACCTTGAGAGCATTCCAGCCGACGGAACTGTTGCCTCAGAATGCCAATGGTTTGCTCCATCACAAATCTTGTGGCAGCATGGCTCAGATTTTGTGCGTGCGGCACGGGTTGTCAACTGGAGTCAAGAGCCATGTCGTCAGTGGATAGCCCTTGTCAGCCAATAGCTACCCTGTGGTTTGTCGTGGTGGCTGAAGTACACAGAGCACTGCAGAATAAATGCATCACGGCTGCTGCCAGGATACTGGGCATTGATCTGCATAATGCACTGTCTGTGTTCACACACCAGCTGCACATTGAGAGAGTGGAAATCATTTCAGTTCAGGTATGTGGCAGAGTTGGCACACAACACTTGCAAAACAATATGTGTACAGTCAACAGTACACTGCATCTACGGGATGCCTGCAATCCTTGTAAATTCTTGTGCTTGTTCCACCTGCTTCTCTCTGGCAAGTGGGAATGAAGTTATGTTGTCACTTTGTGCAGACAGCCTCAGAATCCTCCCTTATGCAGCAGTGGATGGCAAGCTGAGAAGATTGTTGTCACCTCCAGCTGCAGCCAGGGAGGAGCAAGGAACATAAAGTTTCATAGCCACAGTCACCTTCACAGCCACTATTATGCAATTTTAGCCCTGCTCTGAAGTTGGAGCTGTGAGTGCAGAATTGACAAATTTCAGTAAACATTAAGCATCTCAAACATCAGTCGTTGCTGAAGTCTGGACAGGAAAATTTCTCCCTGAACACCTAAAGAAGTTGTTTCATCTTACTGAGAACCCTCCTCCCTTCCCCGCTACTCATCTTCTACCAGCTTGTCCTTCCCAGGATGATCTCTATTCATTCTTCCACTCACGTGCAAGAGGAAATCCTACAAGCAATCGCATATCTGGGAAAAACTGATGTGTGCAAAAGCCTTGAAGTCAGTAAAAAAGTATTTCAGTACCTGCACCACTACACCTTGTACATGCTCAAAGCTTGATTTAACTATGGAAAGCTCCAAAACTGTGTTGAATTGTGAAACCAGCCAGAATAAATAATCTAACAACTAGCCTGTAAAAAGTCGATAATTTCTTAAATTGGACAGGGGAGGGGGTTTGGAAAAGGGCAGTGTAACCTTCATGCTGCTTAGTGTCATGTTCAGCGCTGGAGTACGATACTCCATAATGACAACCGTCAGCACAAATTCAGTGTTTCCCACATATTACATTATGTTCTGCCTGCTCTGCAAGCTTCCAGCAGACACGATGCTCACCCATTTACCAACGTGGTGTTCACTGTATTTCACCTCATAAGTGTGTGCAGTGCTGCAATGCCATTTTTGAACCCGTGGGAGCTTCATAGCATCCAAAAACGTGGATGCTCCTAGCCATGTTTCACCCTCTGATTTATGTAAACTTTAACAAGTGTTATCCTGACTCAAAATGTTGGCTCGATTCTGCCTCCAGATGCTGTCAGACATGCTGAGATTTTCCAGCACTTTCTGTTTTTGTTTCTGTATCAAGGTTATTCACCACAAATCGCTTTTTCAGTGCAGTTTGTATGATCATGAATCATGGGTTTCGTATTGAACTCGACATTTTCATGTTGAGCAATTAATCCAAGAATAAGGGCAATAATATTTTCCAAGAGAAAGGTAAAAAAAAAATCCATGGCTACATAGTCAGATTGCAATTGTAACAGCTATTTCCAGAAAAGCTATTTTCAATAAGTGAAGCCATTGTTCTAGTACAATACTATCTGTCTATTGTGCAATTGCTTGTAAGTCTCTGGAGTCCATTTTCAGTTTTATATGTTTCAAATAATTATTCACATAATGTTTGGGATTTATTCAGTCTTCATTCCTGATAAAAAATTATTCCCTACTGTGTATAATACTGCATATATCTGAGGCACTCTATTACGCTAGTGTTAGCCACCCACCCCTTTATTCTCCTTTGTCATTCTCCCAGTATGCTATTAACCCTATACTTACTTTGCAGCTACTCAATAATCTATCATAAAACCTTAAGAATGACTGTTTTGTTGTCAGATCATTTAGAAGGATTTTTAAAAATTATCATATGGTAGAATGAATGTATTTCTAAAGTTAATTGACCAGCTAATTCATAGTCACCTACAGCTGTAGGTGATTAATGGTAAATTGAATTATAATTTGTTGCACCCTTTAATTATCAATTTTTTTTAAAGATTATTAATGTTCGACAGTCACAAATAAATCACATAATTTAACTTGTCCTATTTATCAGCTGGGATGGGCAGAACATTAGAATTTCTCATAAAAGAGTCATCTTATTCTATTTGTAGTTTTGAATTGCACATAGTGCTGGTAAGAAAAAAAGATTTGTTTAGGATCGAACAAAGTGAGTAATTTGTAACCTTTTACATTTGGTTTACTAACATGAATACAAATGCAGCAGGGCAGTGGTGTGACTGGTACAGACTGTGATGTGTGTGTTTCATCACTGCCTTTCCACCATAGTCACAGCACAGCACTGAGGTGCAGTATATAGTGTGTCGCCCAGGGGAATATAATAAAATGCATGCTGTGTCACTCAGTGAAATAGATTTCCATTATTTTTCAAATATTACTGTCAAAGATGTTCTTTCATCATATAATCATTTTATGTTTGTGATTTCAGCAAGTGTAGTATTTACAACTCGAGCTACATGTCAAGTTAAGGAATTTGATTAAAATGAAATCAAGAAAAGAATGCTGTTAAATAAAATACAGAATGAACATGCTATTGGAGCAAAGGGATTTGATTCTTTTTTCAGTAAGATGGTGCATTTTTCATCATGTGCATTTAAAATAGCTGCAAAGTATTCCGACATAACATATGCATGTCACTTTGCCCAGTGTTTTTTTTTGCCCAGCAAATCATTGAAGCAGTATTAGTGAAATGTCAAAAAAACAAGTAAACTGTAGGAGGATGTTCTGCTGAAAACTGTAAAAGCGAATTTAATTATTTATTTCACTAAGCTGAGACTGGATCTTTCTGCATGAGACTACAAGAATGCAGACTAATAATGTTTGATAACATTTTGTTCTCCTAACTATGTTTCATTGCAAGTTCATATTACCTATACATTTAGGCCATTACAAAGAGAGTTTAACAAGCATTGTATTCAAATATTTAGGGCACCCGACAAGTGACTGAAATATTGAAATAGACTATACACAGTCAGTTGGCAGAGGAGATTAGAACATATGCTAACTCACCATAAAGACAAAAAAATGCAGACTATTTGAGTAGAGAAAGTAGGGGCAGATCGCTGCATAGAAATGGAAGAGGAAGATGGAAAAGGCAAAAGAATAGCAGAGAAAAATGATCTGAGTGAGGCCTGGGGCAGAAGAAAGGATACCTCTCTTTATATTCCAATTATCCCAATTGGTGGAGAAATAATACAGCTAGAATTTCAAGTCTGGAAACATTAGCTCTATTCCCTTTCCATAGAGGCTGTCAGACCTGCTGAGATTTTCCAGCATTTTCTGTTTTTGTTTCAGATTCCAGCATCCACAGTAATTTGCTTCTATCCTAATCAGTGGGTTTTTTTGTGTGCCAATTTTTGATTTTATCTGATGTTGAATTGATTTATTATTGTCACATGTATTGGTATACGGTGAAAATTATTGTTCCTTGTGCATTATACAAACAAAGAATACTGTTCACAGAGAAGGAAAGGAGTGCAGAATGTAGTGTTACAGTCATAGCTAGGGTGTAGAGAAAGATCAACTTAATGCGAGATAGGTCCATTCAAAAGTCTGACAGCAGCAGGAAAGAAAATATTTTTGAGTCGGTTGGTATGTGATCTCAGACTTTTGTATCCTTTTCCTGAAGGAAGACGATAGAAGCGAGAATGTCCGGAGTGCATGAGTCCTTAATTACGCTGGCTGCATTTCAGAGGCAGTGGGAAATGTAAACAGTGTCAATGGATGAGAGGCTGGTTTGAATGATGGACTGGGCTTCATTCACGACCTTTTGTATTTTTTTGTGGTCTTGGACAGAGCAGGAGCCATGTCAACCTTTTATGCTCCCAAGTTCCTCACAGTAATATTGATGTAGAAACAGATTTAATTTTGGGTATAATTTAGGTGTGAATAAGATCGAAGAAACTTGACGTCACCTTTACAAGTGTTAATTCATGTTTATTTGAACCTATATCAGATATTATTCGTATTAACCACAAATAACATTTGTATTTTGAAAGACAAGTCAGGAGAGTGACGGAATACTCTCTATTTGCCTAGGTTACTGCAGTTGCAATACCACTGAAGAAGCTTGACACAATTCAGGTCAAAGCGGCCCACTTGATCAACAGCCCATCCACCACCATAAACGTTCACTCTTTCCATCACTGATGTACAATGGCAGTGTTGTGTACCATCTACCAGATGCACTGCAACATCTCACCTATAAGGCTACTTCAACAGCAGCTTCCAAGTCCACAACCTTTACCAAATGGGCATGATGTGCCATCATCCACAAGTTCCTCTCCAAGGCACACCCAATCCTGACTTGGATCTATATCGCTGTTCCTTCAAAGTTGCTTGGTCAAATTTGTGGAAGTCGCTCCCCTTGAGCACTGCAGTGGTTCAACGAGATGGTTCACCATCATCTTCTCAAGGTAATTAGTGATGAGCTTCAACCGTTGGTGCTGGCAGTGATGGTCTCCTGTGAAAGAACAAAACAACTGATTCCACACATTAAGATGCATTTAACACAAAACCCAGCTTTGGATGGCAAGGTTATTTAGTGCTTCAAAATAGTTTTATGGCACATGCATAAATTTGTGATGTTGTACTGGACAGCATTTTGGTGAGGACATAGCACATAAGTAGTGAGCATCTGTTAAAAGTATACAGAGTAAGCAGAACGTAATGACAATCACTGTGTTGTGTTGATTTCAGTCCAGCAATGCCACCGTGAGCAACACGATGGCACAGAGCTTAGCATTACTGCCTCACAGCGCCAGGGACCTGGCTTCATTCCAGCCTTGACTATCTATGAGGAGTTTATGCATTCTGCCCATGTCTGCAAGGGTTTCCTCTGGGTGCGTAGTTTCCTTCCACACTCCAAAGATGTGTGGGTTAGATGGATTGGTGTCAGGAGGACTGGCAGGGTGAATATGTGGGGTTATGAGGATAGGACCTGGGTGGGATTGTTGTCAGTGCAGACTTGATGGGCCAAATGACCTCTTTCTGCATTGTAAGGATTCTATGAATTTGGAGCCTGACACTCCACTGTTATTTTTTTAAAACTGGACATTTGACCAAGCATTCAGTGGCAGGATCTCCAGCCGCCTCACCAACCAAAAGCACTCTTTAAAAGAATCAGATGAAAGGTCACATGACACCAGGATATAGTCCAACAGATTTATTTGAAATCACAATGATAGCCAAATTCTGCATTCATGAAGATGGCCATAACCGTGATCTTGGATTCATATTGCGCTACATGTAACCCCACCATACTGTTCTGTGGGGGGAAAATCTCCCTGACTGCCCTGTTTTGACACCTTGATTACAGGTGATGATCTCTTTATCTGAATTAGTTTGCAAAGTGTTTAGCACCATCTTATTCTTCGTTTGTAGTTATCTCCCTGCCTTAAATTATCGGTTCTCAGGTCTTCCCTTCACCTGTTATACAGCTTGTCGACACTTTACACATACTGATTATACTTAACTGCTTACATTTGTCTATTAGCACTTACGATTATTCGTAAACAATTGTTATTCAGCTGGCCTACACTGTCTGTATTTATCCTTTGACACTCTTGATTACCTGTTAATGTCGGGCTATTGTCCCTCTGCCTATATATTCTGTACCTGCACACCTTGTTCCACTTCACCTGATGAAGGAGCAGCGCTCTGAAAGTTTGTGACTTCAAATAAACCTGTTGGAATATAATCTGGTGTCATGTGACTTCTCATCTTGTCCACCCCAGTCCAACACCGGCATCTCCACATCATGGCCACCATCAACATT
The DNA here is from genome assembly GCF_965287045.1 of Carcharhinus amblyrhynchos. Classification (NCBI taxonomy): domain Eukaryota; kingdom Metazoa; phylum Chordata; class Chondrichthyes; order Carcharhiniformes; family Carcharhinidae; genus Carcharhinus; species Carcharhinus amblyrhynchos. The sequence continues at coordinate 91,434,465 of NC_137324.1, read as the reverse complement.
TTTAGAGGATCAAGAGCTACTTTCAGGTTAGTTATTGATTGATTTTTACTGGCTCCTGCTGTGAGTGTAGAAGTGTTTGGTGCTGAAAGTTGTTGACATCCATGGGAAGTGGTGTAGGAAACATTGAAGGACTTTGCTTGATTTCATAGATTCTGCACAAACCTGCTGCCTGTAGACAGAATAGTTTTAATCCCCTCTTCAGCCTACAGCACATCAGGATAAAGGACAGAGGTGACGCAGTGGATGATACAATACTTTCAGTATTGGAGGAGGGGAAGAGAGACACTCAGCAGGAAACCATATATACCAAGGTTGTTCAGGGATCAATTGTCCAAGCTCTGCCTCTGTAATAAACAGTGTTAGACATCTCCAATTCACTATGTTTGTTCTCAATGAAATCTGCCACTGACTGGGACCACAACAACAACCTTAAGACAGGGTGAAGATAGAATTAACAGCAACTGTGAAGGTGACTTGATCATTAAATTTTGTGTACTAGGCTTCTCCCAGGCTGCAGAAAGCAATATGTGCAATGTCTGACAGTTCACTGCTGCAAGGTCAAAATCCTGGAACCCCCACCCTAACAGCACAGTGAGTGCACCTACACTACATGGGTACAGCTATTGATTCTCACCACCACCTTTCTGAGAAAAACTCAGGATGGGCAATATATGCTGTCTAGCCACTGACATCCACAATCCATGAATGAATAATTTAAAAAATCTCCCACTCCCTGTTATGTAAAAGAGGTTACTGCATCTCCAAGAGAGATTAATACATTTAGTTCCCCCAGCATAGTCAACACATGAAGGCTCACCCATGGTACAGGTTTGCAGAATGACATTGACTGCATGCACATTGTTTTGCATGTGCTACACATTAACTCTGAGACACACCACAACTGGAAGAAATTCAATTCAATGACAGGTTCTTCATGATTATCCTTAACACGGGTACCCAACAAGGCTATGTCCTCAGCACCTTACGATGCCCCTTATGACTATATGGCCAAATTCTGCTCCAGCTCCCATTTTCAAGTTTGCTGATGACGTCACGGTAGTGGGTTGGATCTCAAACAATAACGAGATGGAGTAAGGAAAGTGACAGAGAATCTAGTGAAATAATGCAATGACAATAACCTCCCCCTCAATGTCAGTAAAATGAAGGAGGTAGTCATTGACTTCAGGAAGCATACTGGAGGACATGCCCCTGTCTACATCAACAGTGATGAAGTGGAAACAGCCGAGAGCTTTAAGTTTCTAGGTACCCAGATTACTAACAAGCTGTCCTACTACCTTCATGCTGACACTATAATTAAGAAAGCCCACCAACACCTCCACTTTCTCAGGAGGCTAAGGAAATTCAGCATTTCCAAGCTCTAACTCTGTAATAAAGTGATAGACATCTCCACTTCACTATGTTTGTTCTCAATGAAATCTGACCAACTCTCACCAATTTTTTACAGATGCACCATAGAAAGCATCCTTTCTGGATGTATCACAGCTTGGTATGGCTCCTGCTCTAACCAAGACCGCAAGAAACTACAAACGGTTGTAAACATAGCCCAGTCCATCATTGAAATCAGCCTCCCATCCATTGACTCCTTCTACACTTCCTGCTGCCTTGGAAAAACAGCCAGCATAATTAAGGACACCCCCGCCGCCACCCACACACACCCCAGACATGCTTTCTTCCATTTTCTTCTGTCGCAAAAAAATACAGCAGGTACCAACCTACTCAAGAACAGCTTCTTCCTTGTTGCCAACAGACTTTTAAATGGACCTACCTTATATTAAGCTGATGTTTCTCTACACCCCAGCTATGATTGTAACACAATATTCTGAAACTTCTCTGTTCCTTCTTGCCTATGGTTTGTTTTGTCTATATAGTGCGCAAGAAGCAATAGTTTTCACTGTATCTCAATACATGTGACAAAAATAAATCAAATCAAATCAGTCCCTCAACTTCCAGCTATTTGTGCACACTTGCACAGTATATCATGAAGCTCAATAGCTGGTATTATGATAGCAGTCTTGCTGTCTTTATTCTGTGGTAGTTTGCTGTGCCTTCTGCGTTCAAGCCATAAAACAACACAAATGATGGTTATTGGATGACAAAGACTATCCTTTGATGACTTGGCTTCAGACTCCACTGTATGACTCATGTACAAGCGAGCTGTATGCATATAATCTAAGCTATGCTGCCACACACAATGTGATTGGGACACTTAAACAACACATTTTAGATAAGCTCAGCAGAGTTCCACAAAAAGTGGGCCAAGACCTGTTGTGATCTGTCACATGCTGAACAATCTCACCAGCATGAGGGCACAGCCTTTGGCTCTAGGGATCAGAAGAGGGTAAGAAGAAAAGCACAAGCAGAGGAGAAGAAGAAGGAAGGAAAAGAGAAATGGGAGCAATATTGCCCCTCTCTGACCAGGCCTGTGAGTAATTCATCTGACTTCCTTCCTCTTGCTGACCTTTTGGTGACTCCTCACTCACAGCAAAGGAAAGCAGAGAGGTCAAGAGGGAAGTGAAAGTTGGGGATGGTTGAGGAGGGAAACAATAAGAGGGAGAGAGTCAGCTGAGGACAAGGTGGTAAGTGGGTGCTATGTAAGTGGTGAGTTGCCTTAAAAATGTTTATATATTTTAAACTTACATTTTAAAAGTGATTTCATATTTAGGAATTTAGAAATTGTGAAGTGTTTTGACTTAACAGAATATTATAATATTTTTGTTTCCTGAAAAAGAGAAATCCAACTATAAATTTACATTACTTTCAGAGGAAAATATGATTCACTTCAAGGCTTTCACTTTAAGTCACAATTTTCAGGAACACAACTACAATTTCAACTGAGCACTTACTGCTGTAATTACTTGCAGGCAACACCATGAACACATTCTTTACCAGCAACGAGCCTCCTGACTCCTCTAGAAACGCAAAGCTCCCTGTGCTAGGCTCCCCCCTCCCCCTCCCCCTTCCCCACCCCCACAAACCCCTGAATACTGAGAAGCTTGTTGCACACAAATTGGCTTTTGTGCACTACTTGTAGGAAACATGGTATTCTTGAAGACATTGTGTTTTGGTTCCCACTTCCTGTGATTAAACAACGGGAAATGGGAATATTCAACAACACAACAAAAACAGAAAATGCTGGAAAGTCGCAGCAAGTCTGAAGGCATCTGCGGAGAGAAAATAGAGCCAACATTTTGTGTTTGACTGACCCTTCGTCAGAGCAAAGAGCAAAGAAAATCCAATTATGCTCCAGACTCGAAATGTTAGCTCTATTCTCTCTCCACAGATGCTGTCAGACCTGCTGACGTTTTCCAGCATTTTCTGTTTTTGTTTCAGATTTCAGCATCCTCAATATTTTGCTTTTATCTTAGGGAATATTCAATGTTGTATTTGACTACGTGGATATTTCCTGAGACCACTTGGATTCTTGCACCAATTGTGTTTCAGGTTTGGCAAGTCACAAGTCAGCCTAGTATTACTCCGTCTGCTATTTGGATTCATTGCACGATTCACAAGGTGCAACTAGCTATGAGAGAACCGAACACCGAGCTGGGTGATGTATTGCACCATCAATTGTGAACTAAATTAGGTTCACCCATTTAGTGCGTATCTTTGTATCTTTTTGCAAAACTGTGTGGAGACATGGTGGGGCCAGGGGAGAGGAAATTTTTCTGTCCTGCTCACCATAGGAATCATAGCAGGCAGGGGTTGGGAGGGGGAGGTGGTGCAGACTATGCAAAATTCCATTGACCTCAGATGGGATTTTCCGGTTTTGGGGTGAGCAAAGCTGAAAAATCGTGCCAACTGTGTTTAATCAGGATGCACAGCTATTTTACATTGATGTCTACTGGCTGTTGCAAGGAAGGGTACTGCAAAGGTGCTTGGAACTAGGGGATCAACCGTTTGCATTGCAATCAACTGCCAAAAGTAAAAATTCATTGATTTCCTCTGAGACCAAGGTATATGTGCCTTCTTGTTTATGTTGCTGAAACTAAATCAACTGTATGCAAAAATGCAAGGAAAGGACAAAAATGTCTGCAACTAAGTGATTAGCTCACAGCAGCGGTGAAGAATATTGTATTTTTGAAGAGTAATATGCTGAAATTGACACATCGCTTTTTTCTCTACATTTCAAATTTCTCCCTGAGAACATTGGATGATGTCCCAATCTTATGATGGCCTCCCATCTCAGCCACCTGGAGTTGCATTTTGCATCCTTTTTTCCCGATTTGAATATGACAACTGTTGCTTACACCCAACGCCCTTTTCAAATCAGCATGTAGCTGGAAGCTGCAGCTGAAATTGAACAGTTTATTGAAATTTCATGCACTCAGTGTTTACAGAAGAAAAACATTTTTCACAATTTCTCCTACAGAATTCTGGTTTGGTGTGAAGATTGACCATTCTGATATCGCATGGTTCCTTTCACATTTGTGTGAAGCTGGGTTTAACATGCTGGTTTACACCAAAATTTGATATTGATCAAGTCTTGATATCACAGTGGAGATTGGATATGCTCTATCAATCACACTGCCATATATCAATGGATCCATTAGGGTCAGCCCATTGCACTTTCATTACAGTAGTGAAGGTTATGTCTCTTTTGTGTTCTGCTAACTCTTTTACTGGAATTTTTCAGCACCTGCCAACAGGATCTTCCAGTCCTGCTGAAGTGATTGACAGTTCGAATGGCCTGCCGCATCCGGGCCATGAAAATCCCAGCCTTTGGTACATCAGTGGAAATTATGTTGCTGTTGCTTTGTCATCTTATGTATGGCATAATGGCACGGTAGTTAGCACTGCTGCCTGGGACCTGGATTCAGTTCAAGTCTTGGGACACTGTGTGCATTTTGCACGTTTCATCCAGGTGCTCTGGTATCCTCCCACAGTCCTAAGATGTGTGGGTTAGGTTGATTGGCCATGCTAAATTGATCCTAGTGTTGGTGAAATTAGTAGGGTAAATATGTGGATTTACAAGAATAGGGCCTGAGTGGGATTGTGGATGGCACAGACTGGGCCAAATGGCCTCCTTCTACACTGTTGGGATTCTATGACAAGTTTTTTGTGGTTCTATCTAGAAACAGAGGACTTAGGAGTATGTTTAGGCCATTTGGCTCTTTCAGCTTGCTCTGCCATTCAACAAGATCATGGCTGATCTGATTATGGTCTTAACTCCACTTTCCCGTCTCTCCCCATAACCCTTGAATCCCTTTTCTATCAAAAATCTCTTCAAAATAAGCCTTGAATTGATTCTATGACCCCAGCCTCCACTGCCTTCTGGGAAAGAGTACCACCGACTAATCTCCTGATTCTTTAATAAGGCAATGAAGGTTATAATGGTAAAATAAAAGCAACATACTACAAATACTGGAGATCTGAAATATAAACAGGAAGTGCTGGAAAAACGCAGCTGGTCTGGCAGCATTTGTGAAGAAAGAGGCAGAGTTAACCTTTTGAGTTCAATCTGGCTCTTCTTTAGACATGATACTGCTGCTTACTCTTCTTCTGACACTTTGATACAGTAGTCAAGTTATTATGCTCCTTTGTTTTATTTTGAAACATTGATACCACAGTGAAGTTATTATCCTGCTGTTTTGTTCTGCTTTGACATGGATACAGTATTGAAGGCTATTATATGTTGCTGTTTTGTTTTGCATTTCAAGAATATAGTACTAAAGGCTGTTTTATTATATTCTGGCACTTTAATCAAATAATAATGGTTACTATCTTGCTGTTCTGATTTATTTTGACAATGTTCGCCCTTGTTCAAAAACGCTGGGGTCACACCTTGCCTGCAGCATTAAAGTTAAACTTTAACTTTGACTCCCTTGCCAATCACAAATCTACCTAACTCAGCTTTAAACATGTTCAGTGACCCTGCCTCCACAGCTCTCTAGAGAAGGGAATTTACAGAGTCATGATCATCTGAGGGGGGAAAAAAAAATTCTCATCACATAAGGCTTTCATTCTGAATTGTGTCCCCTCATTGCAGCCTCTCTCACAAGGGAAAAGACCTTCTCAGCATCTAACCTGTCAAGAATCTTATATGTTTCAATCAGACAAAGGAGAGGATGTTCTTGTCCCACTCACCATGAAGTTCCCACCCAGGTCAACAGACCTTTTGATAGTCGACAAATTTTCCATCCTGCCTGTGACAAGTCCCACAGCAGTTGGGACCGGAAAATCCTACCGGAGGTTATTGTGGTGAGGAGAAGTGGTGATAGCAAGATGTGCTTGCTGATACTATCTGGAGGCTAGTAAATCAGAATGGAATGTGGAATGCAGGGAATGGGGATACCATCACCTTCAATGTTTCAGTCCTTCCACTGGTCACAGTTTCAGTTCTGGTCACTTCAATGACAAAGAACACCATCTCCTCCTTGGGGTGATGGATGGGTTGAGGGGTGAGGTGGCTGGGGGGGCGGGGAGTGGGGGTTGCTGAGGGGAGCTTTTGGTGGGATTTGGCTAGGATACTCAGCCATGCTTGTTCACAAAGTTTAGTGCTGTGCCTTTAGTGATATGTCACCTTGTTCAAGCTATGAAGACTGAATATGAGTCCTGAGAGAGATTGTTTGCAGGTGATGGGTGGAAATGTGATGCAGTGAACAGTGTCTGTGAATCATAGGAAAATACATTCACTGAACCAACCGCTTCTGTGAGGTCATTGAACGTCTTGCAGCACTGCATCCAGTTCCTCTTAGATAGACTCCTGGCCTTGAACTCCATGGATATCCATAGAAGTCTACAGTACAGAAGGAGGCCATTCAGCCCATCAGGTCCACACCAACCAAAATCCCACTCAGGCGCTATTTCCCTAACCCCACATATTTACCCCGCTAATCCCCCTGATACTTGCATGGCCCACACATCTTTGTACTGTTGGAGGAAACAGGAGCACCTAGAGGAAAGCCACGCAGACATGGGGAGAATGTGCAGATTCCACACAGACAGTGACCCAAGCCAGGAAATGAACTCGCGTCCCTGGCGCTGTGAGGCAGCAGTGCTAACCACTGTACCACCGATATCTGGATCTACTACCTGATCTGGGGAGTCTCTTGGCCCCTGTGACTAGATGATCTCTCTCTTCCTCTCCACTTTCTGCATTAAAGCTTCCAGTGCAGCTTTGGAAAATTCATGTACAACATTATCTAAAGACAGATCTCAAGTTCTCACATATATTTCTGATACCCATCCCTATCTGCCTGCCTACCAGTTTCACCCCACTGTCTGGCTAGTGTCTCAGATTGTGCCAGACTATTTGTAACCCTGGTATCCTATCTTACCCAGAACTGAGCTTTGAGCCCTTTATCCCAAACCCCGGTAACAGTGCTAGGAGTGGGAATGTGTCAAGTGGCCAAAGTGCTATTTTCCAACCTTTTTCCTGGTCCCACAGCCCCACCCATCCCTGTGAGAGCATGAAAATTCAGTCCATTAGTTCCTCATTTGCCACAAAATGTTTAGTGTATTATTGAACAGCATTATAAAGCCCATAAGGCGTGTTGCTGATATGCTGTCAGCAAAGTGCAGAAAAATAGAATGGCTAGTACTCATGTTCTAAGAAAACAAAATACACTGGCAACATTAAAGTTCCTTTATTTATAACTTATGGTAAAGGGCTTGGCTGCTACATTTCAATTTCTGCAAAAATAACTGTAATTTTGCACTCTGAGTTGAAAGACCTTTTTCACAAGGCCTTCAGAAAATCCTAAAGCATTGAAACCCTCCATGTGTTGTACATTTCATTATTTTGTTCATAGTTTGTCCCCACAAAATGGCAAGAAGGTAATTTTAATTTTATTGTTTTAAGCAGTTATAATTACAGATCAGTTAGGATCGGATTTCTTACCATTTTTCACTGTTTCATCTATATGTGTTCAAAATAAAGGTAAATCAATTTAAAATAAACCATAAATGTATCATTCACACAGTTAATTAATTAAAAATGGCGCCCCAGCAGTTCACGCCGAAGGACAGCACAGTAATTGTCCTACAATGGAAACCATCCAAAACCCCAATTTCAATCACACATTACAATTACTGGCTGCAATCTTACAGGTTTGTTCCACTGGTTGATTGGCAAGGTGATCCAGTAAGATAGGCAAGAGGCCATAAACCAGAATCGTGCCTTGTTTTTTGCCTCTCGCGATCTTATCAGCATTGATTTGCTGGCAAAATTGGTTTCGTGCTCAGAAAGGGTGCAAAGTCTATTTTAATATTCATGATATGATTTGCATGTCATTAGTGAGCCCCAGACATTATCTTCTGGGCTTACTTGCTCTTACCTCCTCACCAGTCAATGTCCTCACCAGCGAGGATCACGTACAGCCTCCGCCAACAGGGACCAGGCATGATGATCTCGCCAGTGAGACGCTGAAGCACCTCAGTGGTCATGGGCAGGCTGACGAGTGCTCCTTGGGCAATACCAGTTTTTCTCTGCCTACCTGGCACCTTGGCACTGCCCACTGCGCACTCTGGCACTGCCCACCACCAGAGGCCTGAGGCGGTGGGGTCTGAGGCGGGAGGAAGGGAGCCATGATAGGAGGTGAGGTAGGAGGAAGTGCCACAGTGGGGGTGAGAGACAGAAGGGGGAACTGTGCAGAGCGGGGTGTTGATCAGCTGGGGTGGTGATGGGAGGGAGCATGTCCAGGGTGGCAATTGGTGAGAAGAGTGGAACTCTGCAATGATTGTATTTGGCAGAGGGGAGCAGGTGCAATGTCCAGCAGAACGGGGATGGCGACAGGGCCGGTGGGGGGTAGTGTCCAGGGGGATGCAGAAGGAGCCTGTCACATGGAGCGATTGGTGGTGGGCCCCGATGTCCATGGGCTGGAGAGTATTTGGAGGGGCTGACAGAGATCTAAGGACCCCTAGAGCTCAACATCTGGCTTCCCCAGTAAGATTAGCTCTGCCTCACCTCCTATTGGCGAGGATCACATCTTGCCAGTATTTTTGACAGAAGATTTTTTTTTAGTCCCTCTTATTTTCTCACTTGTGCAGCACTTTGAATTTTTTTCATAAAGTTTCCGCCCACTGTCTTGTAGCACCAAACAAGAGCATGGAAACCAATTCTAACTTCTGTGTAACGAGAGTCCCACTATCCCCCACACTCCATCCTCACTTTTGTCCGCTTTTGAGACACCTCTCAAGTTAGTGCTTTAAAAAGGGGGTGTGGTTTTGTTACCTCTGACTCAACTGTCCTCGACACAAGTCTTCAGGAAACCATTACACTGCACCTTTCTCAAACTGCCTGAGTGGGAAGATTGGACAAGAAGCTTCATTTCTAGGTAAGTAACTTGGGGCAGAGTGGCATTCTGACTGTAATTGGCACTCCACAGAAGGCTTGTGACTGTTTCAGTCTGCTGCATAACATCAGTATTGTATTTCTAAAGGGTATTCACAATGTGTAGCATTTTAAAACTTATCAGCAACACAATAGGGAACTATGTAACTGCAGATCTTTTCATTTATTTCCTCACTACTCTCCATCAATCCAGTACAATATTATGGAAATCTGCCACCACTGATTATGGGAATGGGATGGAGTGGACGCTGTTGGCATAGATAATAAGTTGATTATGAAGTTTATTTATGATACTATTTGTAGCTCACATTATAACAAAATATTTCTTAATCTTTTTATTGAAACACGCATTATTGACAACACTCCTGACATTGCACAAACCTTCTCGGGTGTAGAATATTTGTGGCATTACCTAATTGCTATGTTGATGGCTGCAAAATTACTTCAGCTCAGTTCATATTTTCATAACATTGTATCAAACAACTCACAGTCACAAGGCATTTATATTGCAAACAAGCCTACATGCCTTTCCTGCAGATTTAGTTTAACTTAGTGCTGGTATTATTGATTGCCATTCTATCAAAAGTTATAATCTTTTACTTGAGCTTCCATCGCATTGTTGTGCCAGGGTGGAGGTTCAAGGATTTTTCTGGGTTAAATTCCAGATGTACTACTCTGAACAGTTCTTGAGTATAATTTGGACACTTGACTGCAGGTGGAATGGAGGAGGGATATAACGTATTATCAGTGAACAGGCTTTAAATTGAGTAAGAACACAAGATGGTTAGTATTCAGAACACTTTTTCCCTCGAGGGAAAACATGAGCAGATGCCCTCCTCTTGAAGAGATAATCTAAGTAAATTCTGTGACTGATATAAATGAGACAAATGCTTTTAACAGACTAAAGGGATCAAGAGATGATATTTAAGCCAGGGTGTTGAGAAGAACTAAGAAGGTGTTTTAATCATACTTATCATGGAGTCACTGGACACTGTGAAGCTACCAATACATTGGGAACAAGCTCATCCATACTCAAAAAGAATGACAATACGGAAACAAGCAAATATAGACCCATATATCTTAACTTCAACCCCATGTAAAATCAATAACGAACATAGATTCACAGAAGAGACGATCTGACCGAGTTAACCTTATATAAGAACATAAGAAATAGGAGCAGGAGTAGGCCATCTAGCCCTTCGAGCCTGCCCCGCCATTCAATAAGATCATGGCTGATCTGTCGTGGCTCAGTTCCACTTTCCCGCCCTCTCCCCATAACCCTTAATCCCCTCTCTTATCAAAAACCCATCAACCCGCTTCTTAAAAATATTTAGCGAGGCAGCCTCCACCACTTCAACGGGCAGAGAATTCCAGATATTCACCACCCTTTGAGTGAAGAAGTTCCTCCTCAACTCCGTTCTAAACGGCCCCCCCTTTATCTTGAGGCTGTGCCCCCTAGTCCTACTGTCTTTTTTGAGCGGGAAGAGTCTCTCCACCTCTATCCTATCCATCCCATTCATCATCTTATACGTCTCAATGAGATCTCCCCTCATTCTTCTAAACTCTAACAAGTACAAGCCTAGTTTATTCAGCCTCTCCTCATAGCTCAACCCCCTCAACTCCGGTATCAGCCTAGTAAACCTCCTCTGCACTCCCTCCAAGGCCAAAATATCCTTGCGCAGGTGCGGCGCCCAAAACTGCACACAGTACTCCAGCTGCGGCCTCACCAATGCCCTATACAGCTGCAGCAAGACCTCCCTACTTTTATATTCAATCCCCCTCGCTATGAAGGCCAGCATCCCATTCGCCTTCCTGACCACCTGCTGCACCTGCAGGCTGGGTTTTTGCGACTCATGCACAAGGACCCCGAGGTCCCTCTGCACCGTCGCCTGCTGCAGTTTTTCGCCACGTAAGTAATAGTCCTTCCTACCATTCTTCCTACCAAAGTGGACCACCTCACACTTGCCAACATTAAATTCCATTTGCCATTTCCTGGCCCATTCGCCCAGCCTATCCAGATCCTTCTGCAGACTCTCCACACCCTCCGCACAATTTGCCTTTCCCCCAATCTTGGTGTCATCAGCAAATTTCGACACCCTACACTCGGTTCCCTCCTCCAGATCATCTATATAAATGGTAAATAGCTGAGGCCCCAGCACCGACCCCTGGGGCACCCCACTAGTCACCAACCGCCAATCCGAATAGCACCCATTGATGGAATATAGAACATTCAGAACAGGACATAATGACTTGCAGAATTGAGGCATTGGACTAAAGTCAGATGAAAGTTAAATCCTAAACTTTGGATATTGAGTAAATCTCTGGAAACAGATAATACAGCAGCTCAAATGTAAAAAAAAATACAATGGGCACCTAATTGTTAAAAGAGACATGTTAGGGGAAAGTATTGAGTGAGCATCCCAGCACTTGGTGTAAAGTTTCTTTATTAATGTCAAAAGTAGGCTTACATTAACACTGCAATAAAGTTCCTGTGAAAATCCACTAGTTGCCACACCCCGGCACTTGTTTGGACACACTGAGGGAGAATTTAGCATGGCCAATGCATCTAACCAGCTCATCTTTTGGACTACAGGAGGAGGCCCACACAGACACAGGGTGAATGTGCAGACTCCACACAGAGAATTACCTAAGCCAGGAATCAAACCTGGATCCATGGCACTGTAAGGCAGCAATGCTAACTATGTCACTCTGTAAGTTCCACTACTGTGTTTCAATTTAGATCAATGGCTTGATTTAAAAGAATACAAATTGAATCACGTGCCTAGGTAATGCCAAAAACTTGGAGGGAGTGGAATTGGAGGAACCAACCAGTATCATGGAGCAATAATCCAGGAGTGCAAGCAACACTGCAAGGGAGAAGAAGAGAAAACGAGCAGAGAAAACTCTGTGAAAAAGAGAACAAAACACATTAAAATTATTTTAAAAAGTAATTAATTTCCAATTTTGATCTGTAATTATCAGAAATGTTGCTCCCTAAAAGCCTGCTTAACTGAAAAGTCTTTACAAGTTGATAATTTCTATAACAGGCTTAATTGCCACTAGATAGTATATATGGCCCAACGCTGCCACAACCTATCCAGTGTAAGTAGATCAAAAACAGATGGTCTGTGTATGTATTGTTCATACAAACAATTGATTTGTTAGAAAATCTGTGATTTGGGCGTTTACCTTGAGTAGTGCTGACACATTCTCTGTTTCCTCCCAACTGTTTCCTTTTGGCACTGAGGAAATATTAGGAGACAGTCAGTAGGATTTCTATATTACAGGTACCATATAGCTGGCCTTTTGCCAGATTGCAACGGGCAGTATAAAAACATGCTGCTGATGTTATACTTTTAAATGTTCATATACTATTTTCTTACATGTAATTATGAGCAAGTATAGAGACACCTTGGGGCAGTTTTATTCCATTGAAGACAAGAATCTATCAATGCCTAAAGGTGGTAAGGCACCCAGAAAATATATCTGTAACAATTGAGCCTCCTAGGCCATCTATTGACAGAAAATCATGCTACAAGGGATAAAGGATGCAGCCACATCCCAAGAACCAATCAGGTCATTAATACAGATATGCAAAATGGATGGCCTCTTTGCCCACATTCAACATTGGATAAGATGAAATTATCTCATTTGATGAGACCACCACTGAAAACTGGTACCGTAGATTAGAAACCAGCGGTCACCTACTCTGTTGTGCAACTAGGAACCAGAAGTATCAACCTTTGTTACAACACATTTACTGCAGCCATTTAGCCTCAGAAAGATACGTTTACAGAAGCAATGTGATGCCCCATGTGCCGGAGGGAAATCATGTATTTGCAGATATATCAATTAATTTTTAAAGCAATGGTCTTACTTCAGCTTAAATTACACTTGCACTTGGGAATCATCCTGAAGTGAACCAAATCTGGATTTCATTCACACAGCCTCTATTAAACATTATTTTTTCAATCCTTTCCTTTTTTAAATCATTATGCCAGGAGCTCAATGTATACATTGCTATCACATGACTGATTGTGGTAGCACAGATATTTTCTAAGAATTACTTACTTGGTAGACATTGTTTATTGTACAACATAACAATGTTGTGTGCCATTCTATTGTCCTTTAGTAATTGTGTTACGTGCTGAGACGTGTACATGTAAGTGGAAGGCTGAAAACAATGAATAAACAGAATCGTAAGTACAATTTTCCACATTTGTTTTAATATCTGATCTCATGTTAAAAACATAAATTGGACTTTTTGTAGAAAATGCATTCCGCAGGAAAGATTTATTTTTATTTGCATTGTTTATATGTTTTTTTTATCAAATACATTCTGAACATAATAAAAGCCTTTTACAAAATGATCCTTTTTGTTTAATTGTGTTTTTTACTGAGGTACTGATGTCTGGCATGTGTTGACAGCTCCCCCTATGGACTGTTTAGAAGAAGTTAGAAATTTCTTCAAATCATTTGTTTTTCTCATTATCATTGAATTGCACTTGTTTTCCCCATTCAGCAGAGGTAACAGAATAATATTCTAATTTCCCTTTAGTGATAACATTTGGAGGACGTCCATACGATTAACCATCAAATATTCAGAATTTGAAACACCTGATTTCTGTGACTGTGACTCTGTTGTCGGATTGTTAAGTACAGCAGGGTTGCAGACATTGTCCCATTTTGCTTTGTTAAAAGATGGATTTCACTGCCTAAGAAAGAGTAGCAGGCACTCGGGTCAATGGGAGGTAGAGCTGTCTATTCTTGGTAACGGGCTGCAGTGAAAAATCAATAATTTAATACTCTGCTTATCCAGAAGCTTTCATCTGGAAAATAAGTATGAAAATAAGTGTGGACTTCATCATCCACATTAACTCATTTCTTTAAAATGCCATGACATTGCTAATAAAAATAGATTAATGAAAAGTAGCTGAAATGCTGAGTGTGTTTCATTAGTCACTGAATAAGCCTAAAGTAAGCCCTCTTGGGCTTAGATTTGCAAGGCCAATTGATTTTTTGATTGGAAAGAAGGCTACAATTTGTGAACTTTAATGGTTTTATTGTTCGGTATAAAATCCATGGTCTGTGGCTAAAAGCATGACAAAGACTGTATGCTCTTTTGCACCAGGGGTTCAGAGGAGTATAAATTATGAAGGCTGCTTTGGCAATGTGAAGCTGTTACTTGCATTCAAAAGCTTACTGTACAACATTTTATTAATGTTTAGACCAAAATATATGTCTCATTTAAAAAGAAAATCCACGCCAGGCCTGTTGGTGTCGCTAGCCAGGTTAGTATTTATTGCCCATCACTAATTGCCCTCGAGTAGGAGGTGATGAGCTGCCTTTTTGAACAGCTCCAGTCGGTGTGTTATTGGTACATGCACAGAGCTGTAATTTAGGGAGGCCCAGGATTTTAACCCTGTAATGATTTAGAAATGGTGACAAATTTCCTAATCGTGATTTTGTATGCCTTAGAGGGAAAATTGAAGATGATGGTGTTCCCAGGCATCATGCTTCGTAGCTGGTGGCAAAGTCCTGGGTTTGGAAACTGCAGTCAAGAAAACGAATGTCTCAGAAGCAATTTTTTTTTATCATTTAATTGTTTAAATTACTTTAAATCCATCATTGTTGTTCTAACAGCAGATATTGAAATTGCAGTTTAGAAATATATGATTATTTCTGTAGTTTCACTGTTAAGTTTAAACAAGACTGAGATATGAGGAAACTTGTATTAAACCTAATTGAAAGGAGTGTGGTCTAGGGATTGGTGCATCTCAAAATATTTGCACCAAATAGGCTGATCCTGTTCCAATAGGAGACATTATATTATGAACCTGGTCCTTTGAATCTGATCATGGGGCCAATTTTAACCCCTGGCTGATTTTCAGGTGGGCAGGGAATGAACTGGTTTTGATTTGATTTATTGTCAGTTATTAGTATATAACAAAAAGTATTGTTTCTTGCGTCCTACATGGACAAAGCATACCATTCATAGAAAGGAAACGAAAGAGTGCAGAATATAGTACTACAGTCATAGCTAGGGTGCAGAGAAAGATCAACTTAATGCAGGACAGGTCCATTCAACAGTCTGATGACAACAGGGAAGAAGTTGTTCTTGAGTCATTTGGTGCGTGACCTTAGACTTTTGTATCTTTTTCAGAACGGAAGAAGATGGGAGAGAGAATGTCACAAAACATACACACAGGCCTAAGTTTAGATGTCAGGGAAGTTTGACAGCTGGATCTCAACTATATACTGCTGGCCAGCTGTTTGTCCAAAATGGGCAGAAAGCAGCAGTGGGTTGGCAATTTGGCAACCAGAGGTTGTCGAGCAGCACCAAGAGCAGCCCAGCGGTTTTCCACTCACCTTGGGAGGATCTTTTGTCCCTAATAGTTGTCAATGTGCCTTTGCCTGGTAGGAAAGCCACAGTAGATTCCTCACTCCAGCCCTGATTAAGGTCAAAGTCATACTGTTCTAATGCAGCCTTGCTTTTAAAATCTATGAAGCATCCTTTGCTCCTGGCAGATGTTTCACCTACCAAACTGCTGCTTATTCCACATATGCCCAATTTTCTTCTCTGTTTAGTTCAATGCAAAGGAAAACCAGGAGGGCTGTTTAAAAAAAAAGGGCCAAACTGTCCCCTATATCTGCCCAATGGCCACAGGAAAAAAAACGACTCCTGTTACTAATGTTAACTATTTCTCACATTCCACAGGAGGACTGAAAGATTTCCCCTTTAATACATATCATTTCTTCTTTAAAGATGCTGCAGAAACAATGTGGCAATAAGTCTCCACAGCAACCACACATATAGGTCTGATATCCAATAGAAAACCCATCAGTGAAACAGCAGAAAAAGCAATGCAAAAAAAATCAAAGATTCCTTTCTAAAATTTATTGCTGATATTTTTAGTCATTTAATCAGTCCAAAACCATTACCTAAATAGAGTGCAGTGCTCAGCATAATGTGGCAGTATAGAATCACAGGCTTCGATAAACTTAGGCAGGTGGGACAGCACAATAGTACAGTGGTTAGCACTGTTGCCTCACAGCATCAGGGACCCAGGTTCAATTCCAGCCTTGGGCGACTGTGTGGAATTTGCACGTTGTCCCCATGTCTATTTGGGTTTCCTCCAGGTGCTCTGGTTTTCTCCCACCATCTAAAGATATGCAGGTTAAGTAAACTGGCTATGCTAAATTACCCTTAGTGTCCCAAGATGTGTAGGTTAGGGGAATAAGTGAGGTAAAGGGGATAAGGTATGGGTGGGATGTTGGAGAGTTGGTGCAGACGCAATGGGCTGAATGGCCTCTTCCTGCACTGTAAGAATTCTATTCATCTATGTCTGGATCAGGTGATTTTGAGTGTGAAATCCAGAAGAAGTGTCTGTATAGCTAATTATAAATCAGCTTATCTCAATCCAATATTACTGGCAGTTTTGGTGTCCAATGAGGAGCAGCAGACTGATGCAAGACCCACATGACATAATCTCAACTGGAACATTTAAAGGACCAATCGAAATATAGAATTTGGAGGAGATAGGAGTCACAGAAAACCGAGGGAAAATTTTGTGACGGATTCTGGATATTTAAGGGATAACATCAAGAGCTGGGAGTTTTTTCATGGGTCAGAGATTGGGATGAGAGGTGGGAGGGTATGCAAGTTGGTGCCGGTGGCCTTCATTGCCACTTAATGCTACAATTCTGACCCTGAACTATTCTCAATGAGGGTGGCTCAAGGACGAATCAGCTGCCACTAGGAAATTATAGGCAACCATGCAGCCTATTAAGTTTCTGTTCCCATGGCGATTGGAATTACCAGTCAGTGGCCAACACTTTCAGCATAGTCTGAAAGCAGGTGAGGAAATTAGCACTGGACCTACTGATGGCAATGGCAGCCTTTCTCCCCATATTGCACCCAACCTGGTGGCAAAAATTGAGAGGCGCTAGTTTCACATTGAATCACTGGTAGGGTGGCGTTGATACACCCACCCAGCCATAACTTCAGACCTTCTGAAATGCAGACCCCATATATAAAGGGTGCCATTGCACAGAGTTCACACTCCTCTGTAGATTGAAAGCTGGTGGAAAGTCAACGGCTCCCAAAGGGAGGGAACCTGCTGCTCTCAAATTCACTGATGGTCTCTCGACTACTAACTTACATGGATTCCAGCAAAGCCTTTGATGAGGTCCCACATGGGGGACTTATAAAAAAAGCAAATGCACGTGGGATGCAGGGTAATTTGATAAAATGGATTCAAAATTGGCTCAATTGTAGGAGATAGAGGGTGATGAAAGAAGGCTGCTTTAGTGACTGGAAGCCCATGTCCAATAGTGTATCACAGAGTCTTCTATTATTCATTATTTGTAAAAACAGTGTGGAATTATGTGGGGGGTTGGATGAGCATGTTTTCAGATGGAGCAAAGACTGGCTGGGAGGGTTAACAATAAGCTTGAATGTCTTAGGCTGCAGGACGGTATAGACAGAATGGTCAAATGGGCAGCTAAGTGGCAGGTGGAATTTAACTCTGAAAAGTGTGAGGTGATACACTTTAGAAGGAGTAATTTGAAACAAAAGTACTCAATAAATGGCATGATAATCGGAAGTCCTGAGGAACAAAGGCACCTTGGCCTGTTTGTCCATAAGACCTCTGAAAGTGGAAGGCCATGTTAGTGGGGTGGTGAAAAAGGTATATGGGACACGACTTTATCAGTCGAGGCATAGATTACAAACATAGGGAGGACATGTTGGACAATGGTAAAATATTGCGGATGCTGGAATCTGAAACAAAAACAGATGATGCTGGAAAATCTCAGCATGTCTGACATAATCTGTGGAGAGAGAATAGACATGATGTGGGTATGCCGGCGTTGGACTGGCGTAAACACAGTAAAAAGTCTGACAACACCAGGTTTTAGTCCAACCGATTTATTTGATAATATACTCACAAGCTTTCGGGGTTAGTCCCTTCGTCAGGTGAATGGAGAGTTCTGGCCTCAGACAGAGCATATAAAGCACAGACAGTACTGTCTTGTGAGTATATTATCAAATAAATAGGTTGGACTAAAACCTGGTGTTGTCAGACTTTTTACTGAGAGAGAATAGAGCCAGCATTTTGGTTCAGGGTGACCTTTTGTCAGAGCTGAGGACAAGGAAAATAGGATAAGATGGTGGGGGGATGGGAGTGGAGGGCAAGCTGATATTGATAGGAATGGCACAGACAAAAAGACAAAAGGAATGTAAAGGCTAGGAATGGTGCTAAGAGTGTTCATTAAGAGATCGGAATGTGTAAATGGCAGAACAAAAGGTGCAGAGTGTAGGAATGAATAATGTAAACGGTAACCCACCACTCATTGAGATTTATGCACATTCATTAGGGAATATTTCAATTAAGCACAAGGGTTGAATTTTGCTGATTTTACCAACACACACAAGTCTGTGCATTACTTACCATTAAAACTCCCTTCTCCCCGTTCCCTCCAGCATAGATGGGGGAGATTTGCTGCACCCTACCTGTGCTAGCTCTGTGAAAGAACAGTTCAACTTAATCCTACGTGCCAGGCTGAATTTTATATTGCCTCAGGAAAGGTTGACAAGTGGGTGGGGGAGGGGGATGTAAAATTGTGCACCATTGTTCCTGGTGTCAAGCCAACTATCCCCAACCCCATTGCAATTTTACATGTAGGTGCTGGGTGGCCTAATCACCTGCATAAGAACATAAGAAATAGGAGCAGAAGTAGGCCAACTAGCCCTTCGAGCCTGCCGTGCCATTCAATAAGATCATGGCTGATCTGAAGTGGATCAGTTCCACTTTCCCGCTTTCTCTCCATAAACCTTAATTCCCTTGTCTGTCAAAAACCTATCGACCCTTGACTTAAATATATTTAGCGAGGTAGCGTCCACCACTTCAATGGGCAGAGAATTCCAGAGACTCACCACCCTTTGAGTGAAGAAGTTCCTCCTAATCACCTGCAGACCATTGATATTTTTAAGATGCTTATTAATGACCACTTAGGGAGCTCTCCCTACCTCTACTGCAATTTCCCCATGGGGGGGCAGAAGCCAATGCCAAATGGGAAGACTGGCAGCTTTCACTGTCAGGCAAGAGGAGGGTACCTTCTTTATGTTTTCCCTGAGACAATCCACATGCCCCATCCCACAAGGTCTTTCTTCTCCATGCTCCTTCTCTTCCCTGGCCTGTTCACCTCAGCCCCCATTCCCTTAGCTGGGACTTACCAGTCTGTCTCCAGCAGTACCCATTCTCTGACCAAGTTTCCAGCTCCAGCAATGATTAGTGTTAGGGACAGAATGCAGCCCAACACTAACCGAGGCTCTCAGTGACCATCTGTTGGGCCAGCAGCTCTCAGAAGCAATACTTCCTCACCTGATGAGGGCAAAGTCCTGTTAATGGCAGCAAAGCATGTGGGATATATTTCCACCATCCTTTTAATTATTGTATCTCAGATCTTAACAACCCTCAGTTAAAAAGATGCCTTCTCCTTTTTCTTCTTATTGTTTTGCCAATTATTTTAAACCTAGCGCTTCTACCAACTATTTGCCAGAGGAAAAAAATTCTTTCTATTTATTCTTTTCAAATCCACTCAATTTTGAATTATTTGCTTAGTTCTCCTCTTAACCTTCTGTATGAGAAAGATTCTAGATTGTCCAATCGCTCCGCGCTACTGGAGCCCCTCCTTCTTGGTTTCATTCTGGTGAACCTACTGTATACCCTCTGTAAAGCCTTGACATCGGTCATAAAATGTAATGCCCAAAGCTGTGCTGAATACTCCAGCTGAAGCTGATTCAATTATTTCGAAATGTGATGCTTTCACAATATTTGGAACGAAGCCTAGGTAACACATTGTGCTTGCAGCATTTTGTGTACTTTACGGTTTGACTTAATTGTTGTATGGATATCATACCACAACAAATTCAGCACTGTCAGGACGCCACATCAATAGCTCAACCAAATCGCTGCTCAAAAACTTGGGAAGCAGTGGTGGTGATAGAGATAACAGCAATTATGTGTATGCCTCCAAACCTGAAATCATGGGCAGGTCAAATTATGGAAATTATTTGCAGATATTGCAGTTTGGAACTTCTTGAAGTAAAGGCACCAGGAACATAGTAACATAGGAAATAAATTTAAGTTTATTTATTAGTCGCAAGTAAGGCTTACATTAACACCTCAATGAAGTTACTGTGAAATTCCCCTAGTCGCTACATTCCGGTGGCTGTTTGGGTCAATGCATCTAACCAGCACGTCTTTCAGTCTGTGGGAGGAAACTGGAGCACCCAGAGAAAACCCACGCAGACAGAGAAAGAATGTGCAAACTCCACATAGACAGTGACCAAGCCAGGAATCGAACCCGGGTTCCTGACCCTGTGAGGCAACAGTGCTAACCACTATGCCACCTTGGCCGCTAAATAGGTGCAGGAGTAGGCCATTCGGCCCTTCAAGTTTGCACCACCTTTCAATATGGTGCATGGCTGATCATGCACTTTCAGTATCTCACTCCCGCTTTCTCTCCATACCCCTTGATCCCTTTAGCCACAAATGTCACGTCCAGCTCCCTCTTGAACATATCTAATAAACTGGCCACAACAACTTTCTATTGTAGAGAATTCCACAGGTTCGCAACTCTCTGAATGAAGAAGTTTTTCCTCATCTCAGTTTTGAATGGCTTACCCCTTATTCTTAGACTGTGAACCCTAGTTCTGCATTTTCTCAACATCAGGAACGTTCTTCCTGTACCTAGCCTGTGCAGTCCCATCAGGGTGTTATATGTTTCTATGAGATCCCCTCTCATTCTTTTAAATTCCAGTGAATACAAACCCAGTTGATCCAGTCTCTTCATATGTCAGTTCTGCCATTCCAGGAATCAGTCTGTTGAATCTTCGCTGGACATCCTCAATAGCAAGAATGTCCTTCCTCAGACTGGGAGACCAAAACTGCACAAAATACTCAAGGTGTGGCATCACCAAGGCCCTGTATAACCACAACAAGATATCGCTACTCCTATGTCCAAATCCTCTTGCCATGAAGACTAGCATATGCCATTAGCTTTCCTCACCACCTGCTGTACCCACATGCTAACCTTCAGTGACTGTTCCACAATGACAGCCAGTTCACTTTGTAGTTCCCCTTTTCCTAAATTGCCACCATTCAGATTATAATCTTCCTTCCTGTTTTTGCCACTAAAGTGGATAACCTCACATTTATCCACTTTAGATTGCATTTTCCAAGTATTTGTCAACTCAGCCAGCCTGTCCAAGTCATCCTGCAGCCTCTTATCATCCTCCTCACGGCACACACTGCCACCCAGCTTAGTGTCATTTGCAAATTTGGAGATATTGCATTCAACTCCTTTGTCCAAATCATTAATGTATATTGGGAACAGCTGGGGTGCCAGCACTGAATGCCGCAGTGCCATACTAGTTACTGTCTGCCACTCTGAAAAGGACCCATTTATTCCCACTCACTGCTTCCTGTCTGTCAACCTGTTCTCTATCCATGTCAATACATTAACCCCAATACCATGAGCTTTAATTTTGCTCACTAATCTCTTGTGTAGGACCTTGTCAAAAGCCTCTTGAAAGTCCAGATACACAATATCCACTGATTCACCCTTATCCACTCTACTGGTCACACCCTCAAAAAATTCCAGTAGATTTGTCAAGCACGACTTTCCAAACGCTCAGTTATTACATCCTTAATAATTGACTCCAACATTTTCTCCACCATTGACATCAGGCCCATAATTCCCCATTTTCTCTCTTCCTCCTTTTTTAAAAAGTGGGGCTACGTTAGCTACCTTCCAATCCAGAATCTCTTCCAGAGTCTATAGAGTGTTGGAAAATGATCACCAATGCATCCATTAATTCTAGGGCCACTTCATTGAGTACTCTGGAATGCAGAGCATCAGGCCCTAAGGACTTATCGAATTTTAATCTCAGCAATTGTGCCAATACAATTTCCTGACTAATAAGGATTTCCTTCAGTTCCTGCTTCATGCTCAAACTTCTGTCCCCTATATTTCTGGAAGGTGATTTGTGTTCTCGTTAGTGAAGACAGGTTCAAAGTATTTGTTCAGCTGGTCTGCCATCTTTTTGTTGCCTATTATGAATTCGCCCGATTCTAATTGTAAGGGACCTGCATTTGTCTTCACCAGTCTTTTTATCTTTACATATCTATGGAAGCTTTTGCAGTCAGTTTTTATGTTTTCTGCAAGTCTACTCATATTCTATTTTCCCCTTTTGAGTTAAACCCTTTCTCCTTCTCTGCTGGATTTTAAATTTCTCCCAGTCCTCAGGTTTCCTACTTTTTTGGGCCAATTTCTATGCCTCCACTTTGGCTTTAACACTACCCCTGATTTCCCTTGTTAGCCATGGGTGAGCATCTTTCCTGTTTTACTCTTACACCAAACAGGGATATTCAATTGTTGAAGTTCATCCATGTGTTCTTTAAATGTCTGCCACTGCCTATCTACTGTCAACCGCTTAAGTATCCTTTGCCATTTTTTCCTCGCCAATGCACATCTCACACCATCAAAATTGACTTTCCTCAAGTTCAAGACCCAAGTTTCAAACTTAACGGTGTCACTCTCCATCTTAATGAAGAATTCCACCATTTTATGGTCACGCTTCCCCAAAGGATATCATACCATAAGTTTGCTAATTAATTCTCTCTCATTACACAATACCCAGTTGAGGATGGCCTGCTCTCTAGTTGGTTCCTCAACATAATGGTCAAGAAAACCATCCTTTTTACATTCCAAGAAATCCTTCTCCATCGCAAGCACTGATCTGTTAGTAGGGAGTTTGGTACATGCACTCTGGCACCCCCCTATTACTGGTCTCCCCATCAATAACTTCCTGATTGCTTCCCCAACCCCACCTGATTCTTGGTCTCAGTGACCCCCATTGCCCTCTGATCACTGGCGTCCGTGACTCCTCCCTGATTGCCGGCCTCCATGACTCCCACCCACCAGATTGCCAGCCTCCATTGAACCAACCCCCCATCCCAATCTGCATGACTCCCTCCACCCGCCTGGCCAACCCGAACACCCTCTGCATGTCCAACCCTAATCGCCCCCTCCTTCCCAAACTCACCAATCCCTAATGCAGAGTGCACAGTGGGTCCCCTCCACCATCACTACTGAGTGACCCTGTCCCCAGTAGGCCCTGCCCCTCAGGCCCCACCCCCTTGGCTTTGCCTAGTGCCTGGTGGGAAGTACCAGTGTGCCCAATGAGCAGTGCCAGTGTGCTGAGTGCAAGGCTAGTACTGCCAAGGGGCATCCTCCTGACCGAAGGGCATCTCCTGCCCCTGACCTCCCTGAAGGGCCTCACTAGCCTGTGTCCCCACCAACAGGGTGATCATGCCTGGTGCCCATTGATGGGGACCAGTCTTAATCCCCACTGGTGCAAACATCTCCGGGCAAGGTGGGAGGCATTAGCAAGCTCAGAGGATACCGTCCCGGGCTCAGTAATGGTGTGGAAATGTAAATTTCAATATTTGAATCAGCCTCACCGCACTACTTGAGTAGCACAGCGGGCTGAGAGAATAGCACCCACAGTATTATCATACTAACGAAAGTGAGCCCCAAATTTATATGAGTCATATATCATCTGTGCTTTGGGCTTACCTGTTCTGGTCAAGAGACCATTCCTTGGACAACAGTATCCAATTTCAACCCCCCACCCCCAGCCAAGTAAATGGTATCTCAGTTACAATTATTGGCCTGATCCTGGTGCCCATATGGATTGTCTGGATGGCTAAGGTTGGTTTTGCCTCTGTGCAGTTTCTGTGCAGCCAACTCACAGAGCATGCTGGACAGCTGCCCAGTTGGCACCCAATCGATTTTGAGGGATGGGCTACAGCAATATAGGGCTGATGAGCAGCGGGTACCAAATGAATGCCAATTGACAGCCCATCAACTCCAAACCTCCATACTATGGGAGCCCATGGCCAACCTGCTGGCTTAGAAAAGATGGTGTCTGTTGGGTAGGTGGGAATAGTGGGTGGACAGTAGAAGGTCATACACTTGGGCATAGATGCAGCATATTTGATTTTATGGAACTCTAAGGAGCATTTATATCATTCTCCATCCTTCTGAATAAACTGGAACTGAGCTTTGATACTCTTTTTCAGATTAAAATCAGGTTGGCTGATTAGTGGAATATAGTAGCAGGTATGCTGGTAAGTAAAATGGGATGGTAAGTTCTGCCAGATAGCAGAGCTTAAAGTCTCCTGATTTGTATCAGAATTAACATAGAGAAAATGCAACACAAAGTTCCAATACTCTACACTATTCAAATCAGGACTAAATGTTAGTGAGAGAAAATAATACCTTCAATAATACCAGCAGCGGTGCATAATTCATTGGAACACAACGTTGAAAATTCTCTTTGATCCCCTCATGCAGGTCATAAAGTATTTGCTTATTAAAATACAAATTTCCTCAAACCACTACATTAAACTATTCTACAAAACTGATGTGACATCTGGTAAGTCCTGAGGGATACAGTTCTTCCCACAGCACTAGAATGGTTATAAGATCAGTACCCATCTGTCATTACAAAACAGCAGAAATCCTTAAAATGGCAGCCATGTTTATGGAGCACCATTATTTATAGCACTTCTGAGCAACATAAACAAAGTTATTGAAAACTGTCACATTACACTTCACATTTTATTGATAAAATTGCAACATATTCTGTTGGAGTGCCTCATTTACATTGATGTGAAATGCACCAATGCACCATCACATGTGGCCAATACATGATGTGGATGCATTTAAAAATGGTGCTGATGTATAGGTTACAGACCTAAGTCTTATAAACATGATATACTGTAAAGTGCAATAGATATAATTGCACTTCCATGCCCATGCTCTGGGCTCACAAATATGTTGATTCTCCTTCTACACTGGTGTAGTTAATGCAATGAAAGAATGATTCTCCCAGTGAAATTCTTCTGCTTGCTCCTCTGACGCTGCCAGAACCCATAACTACCCCATAACATACCTTGTTTCTGTTAACAATTCGCTGTCAGACTTCCAACTATCTCATGATTCTCACTCTTGTGTTTAAAACCCTCCATGGCCTCAGTCTTTCCTACCTTTCTGATCTCCTCTAGTCATTAATACGATTAAGAAACTATGGTGAATAATGTTTCTTTTTATAGGATGTGAGCATCACTAGTTGGGCCAGCATTTATTGCTGGACCCTAATTGCTGTCTATTTCCAAAGATTTTTGAAAGTCAATCCACATTACTGTGGGTCTGGAGTGACATGCAGGCCAGACCAATAAATGATAGCAAATTTCCTTCCCTAAAGGATATTAGTGAATCAGATGGGGTTTTTTTTATAACAATCGACAACGGTTTTATGGTCATCATTAGATTTTTAATTCCAAATTTTTATTGAATTTCACCAATTGCATCTGTGGGATTTGAACCCAGATCCTCTCCTGGGTCTCTGAAATACTCTTTCAGTGACAATACCACTGCACCACTGGCTTCCCACTACAATGTTACAATATTGCCCCTCTAAATCCAAACCACACTCACAATCAGGTGGACACCCTCAGTTGTGCCTTTGTGAACTCCAGATGCAAATTTTCCAACATCCTCCTCACCACCCTCCTCAGGCTCATTCTCCATAAATTCCACTTTATTCAGAGTAGTAGAAGATTTCAGGCAAACAGAGAGAAATGAGAAAGAGTAGATGTACAGATGACAGATATAAATTTAGTTTAGGTAGTAGCATTATGGGAGGAAAAGTATTAAGGAGAATTTATGGTGGAACAGTGGTTAGCATTGCTGCCTCATTATGCCAGGGACCTGGGTTTGATTCCCAGCTTGAGTCACTGTCTATGCAGATTCTCCCTGTGTCTGTGTGGATTTCCTCTGGTTTCTTCTCACAATTCAAAGATGTGCTGGTTAGGTGCATTGGCCACACTACATTTTCCCTCAGTGTACCTGAACAGGTGCCGGAATGTGGTGGCTAGGGGATTTTCATAGTAACTTTGTTGCAGTGTTAATGTAAGCCTACTTGTGATGAATAAATTTTAAAAATGGAATACTTCTCCAGCCACAACTAGCTATCTTTATTGCTGGTACTGGGGAGGCAACACAATCTTAAGAATTTCCAGGTGCAGCTGCAGACAAAATATCTATTCTCCTTGTTATACCGTACGCTACCACAACCTTGTTCCTTTCCATGCCTCCACTTGAATGGTCTGTCCTGTGCCCCACCACCAGTGCCAGTGTAAACGCAAAATTTGGCACTTGATGAAATCCCCATTCACAGCAGCGGGACCGGATAATCACAGCCGCGGGCGAGGTCAGAGCATCCTGACAATAATATCAGAATTGAATTTTGTTCTTGGATACATCTGATGAGTGGTAAGCATTGTTACCCCTCCACCCTCTCTATGATAAAGCAAGAATCTCAATTAGTTTTCATGATTAGGTCTCATTTCAATGGGAATTAAGTGAATAGACAATAAGGCAGTAGATGGATTATCATGTGGGGAAATGTGAATTTATTCATTTTGATAGGAAGAATAGAAAATCAAAACATTTTTGCCAGCCCAGCAAGACGTGGGGGTTACAGATCGTGTGACATGAACCCAAGATCCTGGTTGAAGCCGTCCTCATGTGCTCAGAACTTGGCTATCAGTCTCTGCTCAGCAACTCTGCATTGTTGTGTGTTGTGAAGGCCGCCTTGAAGAAAGCTTACCCAAAGATCAGAGGCAGAATGCCTGTGACCACGAAGTGTTCCCCAACAGGAAGAGAACGTTCTTGCCTGGTGATTATCGAGCGGTGTTCATCCATCCACTGTCGTAGCATCTGCATGGTCTCCCCCATGTACCATGCCTCGGGACATCCTTTGGTTTGCTGCAGACAATGGTCTGTTTGAAATTGTACGGTTGTTTGAAGGCAAGAAGTGAGGGTATGGGGATGGCCTTGGTGAGATGTTCGTCTTCATCAATGACATGTTGAAGGCTCCAGAGAACATGTTGCAGCTTCTCCACTCCGGGGGAGTATTGGAGAGCAAAGGGTACTCATCGTGTCCCGTGGTACCCATGGCCCATGTTTGTCTTCTGAAGAGGTCAGTGCGGTTTTTTGCCGTGGTGCATCAGAACTGTCGATCGATAAGTCGAGCGCCATATCCTGTTCTTATGAGAGCATCTTTCAGTGTCTGGAGGTGTCTGTTGCGATCCTCCTCATCTGAGCAGATCCTATGTGTATGTAGGGCTTATCCATAGGGGATGGCTTTTTTAACATGTTTAGAATGGAACCTAGAGAAGTGGAGCATCGTGAGGTTACCCATGGGCATGTGGTACAGTGAGGTGCTGAGGTGACTGTCCTTAACGGAGATGTAGGAAAGCATGTCGCAAGGCATGGTACATTGGGGAGACCATGCAGACGTTATGACAACAAATGAATGAACACCACTCAACAATCACCAGGTAAGACTGTTCTCTTCTTGTTGGGGAACACTTCAGCAGTCACGGGCATTTGGCCTCTCATCTGGTAAGCGTTCTCCAAGATGGCTTTCACGACACACAACAACGCAGAGTTGTTGAGCAGAGACTGATAGCCAAGTTCCGCACACATGAGGACGGTCTCAGCCGGGATCTTGGGTTTGTGTCACACTATCTGTAATGCCCACAACTTGCTGAGCTTGCAAAATCTCACTAACTGTCCTGTCTGGAGACAACTCACATCTCTTTAACCTGTGCTTAACGCTCTCTCCACTCACATTGTCTGTACCTTTAAGACTTGATTACCTGTAAAGACTTGCATCCCAACCATTATTTTGTAAATTGAGTTTGTGTCTTTATGTGCCTTGTTTGTGAACTGAACTCCCATTTACCTGATGAAAGGGCAGCGCTCTGAAAGCTAGTGGCTTTTGCTACCAAATAAATCTGTTGGACTTTAGCCTGGTGTTGTGAGACTTCTTAATGTGTTTACCCCAGTCCAACGCTGGCATCTCCACTTCATGCAGAGTGTCGAACAAGGGCCACAACCTCAGGATAACTGGTCGATCATTTAAGACTGACCAAGGGAGGAATTTCTTCACTCAGGGCTGGAATTTTACCGTCCCACCTGCCACAAAATCTGAGCGCTCGAGGGGCGTACAATGAAAATGATGTGGAGCTCTGGTGTGATTTTATGGTTTCGGGACAAACGAGGCCATAAAATCCAGTCCAGTGAGTTTTGAAGTTCTAGAATTTTCCAATGCAGAAGGTTATGGATGCTCAGATAAAAGCAAAGTACTTCAGATGCTAGAATCTGAAACAAAAACAACAGGTCTGACAGCATCTGTGGAAAGAGAATAGAACCAACGTTGAGACTGGATGACCCTTTGTTGAGAAGTTGGCTCTATTCTCTCTCCTCAGATGCCGTCTGACCTGCTGAATTTATCCAGCATTTTCTGTTTTTGTTTTAGATTCTAAGATGCTGAGTACATGAATTGAGTTCAAAGATCAGCCATGGTCTTATTAAATGGTGGTACAGACCCGAAGGGCCAACTGGCCTATGCCTGTTCCTATTTCTTGAATGTTAAAGTTATTTCTGGACGAATAAACAATCTATGATAATCAAGCTGCTTATAGGCAGCTCACCATTTGGGGTAATCCAATCAGACTTAGAATCATTTGAACTTTCAACAACAACTTAGAGATAAAACTTGAAGAGATGATGAAGACCAAGGTCAATGGAGCAGTAGATGTGATTTGATTTGATTTGATTATTATTGTCACTTGTATTAACGTACAGTGAAAAATATTGTTTCTTGTGCGCTAAATAAGCAAAGCATATCATTCATAGCGAAGGAAATGAGAGAGTGCAGAATGTCGTGTTACAGTCATAGCTAGGGTGTAGAGAAAGGTCAACTTAATGCAAGGTAGGTCCATTCAACAGTCTGATGGCAACGGGGAAGAAGCTGTTCGTGAGTTGATTGATATGTAATCTCAGACTTTTGTATCTTTTTCCTGATGGAAGAAGGTGGAAGAGAGAATGTCCGGGGTGCGTGGTGTCTTTAATTATGCTGACTGCTTTGCCCAGGCAGCGGTAAGTGTAGTCTGAGATAGAGTCAATGGATGGGAGGCTAGTTTGCATGATGGATTGGGCTATGTTCATGACTTTTGTAGTTCCTTGAAGTCTTGGGCAGAGCAGGAGCCATACCAAGCTGTGATAGAACCAGATAGAATGCTTTCTGTGGTGCATCTGTAAAAGCTGGTGAGAGTCGCAGCTGACATGCCAAATTTCCTTCGTCTTCTGAGAAAGTAGAGACATCAGTGGGCTTTCTTAACTATAGTGTTGGAATGGGGGTACCAGGACAGGTTATTGGTGATCAGGACACTTAAAAGCTTGAAACTTTCAACCTTTTCTACTTAAGTCAAAGAAATACAAAGTGAGTATCAAGGAATTAAATGGGGTATTTAAGACTGTTTATTATAAAAGTGATTTATGACCATAGATTGGACTGTTGGGTGTGATTTTTACATTGGTCCAGTGGTTGTAACTAACTATTTTGTTTATACCAAAAATTGGTGCAGCAGCAAAATGAAACATGACCTGCTGTAGTTCAATTTGCGTTCATATTGTGTTCAACACCCCATCTGCTCACATATATTAATCCTAGGGGAAGATTTTGTGTGTCCAGTAAGAATATTGAAATCATACGCTATTTTTCATAAACACATTTAGAGATTAACCAAATGCTTAAGGCATTTTTCGTGATTGGAATATATTCTGAGTTCTCTTTTCAGCATTCTGTTTAAATAAGAAAAGTGATTTGAATTAAAACAGGTGTTGCTTTGAACCTCTTCTCTGCATTGTATAAGACGGCTCTTCATTTTCTCATCACATGGTAGTACTTCCACCTCATTAGTAAGAAGGAAAATAAATTCATCAAGGTAATATAATTTTCCAGCCGTTCACACGAGCGGGATTCTCTGGTCCCACTGAAATGAACGGAGATTTGGCTGAGTGTCGAATTCACTATCCTTGCTTGTAGCGACAGAGGGAGGTGAACAGATGGAAAATTCCAACCAATATTTTGTCGATGCTAAGTAATGGAAATGGGAAAGAAATCAGAGCCCTCAGTATGGAAAACAACTATTACCAATATCTATTTTATTTTAACATGAGTCAGAGTGTCATTCAAGGCAGAATTATATATAAAATTGCCACTAAGAGAAAAGTAGAAATGGTGCCTCTTAATTCAATAAGCTCTGATATGATGAGGTATTTTTATTTTTCTGATCAATAATGAAAGTAAACTGTAGACCAGCTGCCTACGTCATTGCTTAATATCCTTTATCCTGAATCAAGGCAACCTTATAAAAATAACTCTTTATCTGTATTTAGGTAATATGTTCATCTCTAAGGTGCCAAACAAAATATGACTGTTTTATGATCACATTATTTATTAAAACTTAATTCACCATGAGCAGAATTAGTATTATTTATTAAAATAAATCCTGAATATGTAAAGTGTAGATTTAACAACTATACTCAGCATTCCAGCTTTAATTGAAACTCCTAAATCATAATATTGTTTAGAAAATAAACATATATGTTTACATGATTCAAAAATCTCATTTGATCCTTCAAAACGTAAGTGTGCATTTTTTGCAGTAAAGTATATTTTTATCATTTCAGTTCAGGACTCACTAAGTGCCACCTATAATGCTATTCTCTAATCCCATCAGTACAATAAATGTGCTTGTCTGAATATTTAACAGAAGTTACCCACTAGAGATCTTGCTAATTGGTACAGAATTATCAGTTCTTTGCATTGCAGTCCAATTTATCGTAGCAGAGCCTATTAACAAGGTAATGGTAATTGCTATTTGAAGCTTAGCAGTCTTCATAGTATTCAGTGAATGCATATAAGTCTCACATCTCACTTTGGAAGTGGATTTATTCTTGGAGCACCGGCAGCGTGTTAAATAGAAGTTAACACTATTGTCCATTCTTAACACAGCTGCAGGGATGCTTAACATTTCCTTTTGAGGGAATTATAACTCCTCACACCACAATGGAAATCACGTGGAATAGGAATTAATGTCGACATACTGTTCTATTCTCACCTTGTAGCAGGCATAATGTTGGTATTGTTGCCAGTGACTGAGGAATGCACATGTGCCAGGAGCCTTGCTTTGTAATACTTAGATGGGATGAAATAAAGGCTTTAACAGATATGGTTTAAAGTTATCTTTGTGGGGTGAGGAAAGGCAGGAGGCTCCTTTGCTCTTCACTGACAAGACCTAACTAAGCCACTTTATCCGTTAACTTTCTGAATTCCAATGGGTGGGCTCTGGCATCATGAGTTTTGACTGGATTTCCCATGAATATTCTGAAACAGTCTTCTTGTCAAACAGTTAAAATGTTTGTGTTTCTGGTTAAGTGCACTATGGTGTAATTAGAAATGTGCAACTGAGCAGCCGTTTGAAAAGTACCTGAAAAATGCTGCTGAAAGGGGTAAATATTATAAATATTAAACTAGAGACATTCCCAATGTGGACAAGTCTGCAACTGGAATTAAGAGATGAGGCATTTCTGCCATTTGCTGATATTAGTGCCTTGGAAATTCACCAAATTCAATGTTCCAGTGCTTGGGCTAAGTCCAAAATATGGGGCTGTCATTCAATGAGAGTAAAACCAGTTTGCATACTATTACAATGAGACAATACAATGGATGCCACAATGGTATAGTGATTAGCACTGCTGCCTCACAGTGCCAAGGACCTGGGTTCGATTCCTGACTTGGATCACTGTCTGTGCAAAGTATGTGTGGGTTTCCTCTGGGTGCTCTAGTTTCCTCCCACAGTCCAAAAGACATGCTAGTTAGATGCATTGGCCATGCTAAATTCCACTTCAGTGTACCCAAACAGGTGCCGAAGTGTGGCAATTAGTGCATTTTCGTAGTGACTTCATTGCAATATTGATGCAAGCCTACTTGTGACTAATAAGTAAATTTAAAGGTACAAATTGCCAAAATATGCATTAACAACAATTAACACACAGTATAGAACTTGGATCAGATAGTCCAGGTGAGGGCAGCAGAGCGGCAAAGCTGATTGACTGTTGCAGGTAAGATTTGCATAGGCGCAGCCACTGCTACCAGATGGTGGTCTGTGGAAGAGCAGTTGTAAAGGGACAGCTGAACCGCAAACATTACTTTAGTGTTTTCCTCCCTACCTCATCCTCCAACCCAAAAAGAAAGACATCGGGAGGGCCATAGGCTAGAGAAAGGTGAGTTGAGATTATTTTATACTCTTACCTATATTAAGGCAATATGGCAATTAATGGCTGTATGCTCCTCCTGCCAGATGTGGGAAATTAGAGAGCGATCTAGTCTCCCTGACAACTTTGTCTGCAGGAAGTTCCTCACAGACAGCATTGTTCGGTTGGAGTGGCAGATGGATGCACTGCGGAGCATACAGGAGACAGAGAGTGTGATGGACACTAGTTACAGGGGGGTTGTCACACTTCAGGTTCAGGCAGGTAGATGGTGACCACCAGGAGAGGCAGGCAGATAGTGCAGGAGTTTACTGTGGCTATTCCTCTTTCAAACATGTATACCGTTTTGGATACTGTTGAGGTAGATAGCCTGTAAGGGGGAGATACCGTAAGAAGTCTCACAACACCAGGTTAATGTCCAACCAGTTTATTTGATAGTAAATGCACAAGCTTTTGGGATTTGCCCCTTCGTCAGGTAAGTGGAGAGTTCTGGTCTCAAACAGCGCAGATAAAAGGCACACACAGTTTACAGAATACTGATTAGAATGCGAGTCTTTACAGCTAACCTGCTATTCAAGTCTTAAAGTTGCAGACAATGTGAGTGGATATAGCAATAGGCATTGGTCAAAGAGATGTGTATTGTCTCCAGACAGGACAGTAAGTGAGATTTTACAAGTTCAGGCAAGTCATGGGGGTTACAGATAGTGCGACATGAACCCAAGATCCCGGTTGAGGCCGTCCTCATGTGTGCGGAACTTGGCTATCAGTCTCTGCTCAGCAACTCTGTGCTGTGTGTGCCATGAAGGCCACCTTGGAGAATGCTTACCTGAACCTCAGAGGCCGAATGCCCGTGACCACTGAAGTGTTCGTTAACAGGAAGGGAACTGACTTGTCTGGTGATTGTCGAGTGATGTTCTTTCATCCATTGTTGTAGCATCTGCATGGTCTCTCTGATGTACCATGCTTTGGGACATCCTTTCCTGCAGCGTATAAGGTAGACAGTGCTGGTTGAGTTGCAAGAGTATGTGCCGTGTACCTGGTGGATGGTGTTCTCATGTGATATGATGTCACCCATATCAATGATCCGGCATGTTTTGCAGAGGTTGCTGTGGCAGGGTTGTGTGGTGTTGTGGTCACTGTTCTGCCTGAATGCTGCGAACAATGGTCTGTTTGAGGTTGTGCGGTTGTTTGAAGGCAAGAAGTGGGGGTGTGGGGATGGCCCTGGCGAGATGTTCATCTTCATCAATGATATGTTGAAGACTCCGGAGAAGATGTCGTAGCTTCTCCGCTCCGGGGAAGTACTGGACGACAAAGGGTACTCTGTCCACCATGTCCTGTGTTTGTCTTCTGAGGAGGTTAATGCGGTTTTTCGCTGTGGCACGTCGGAACTGTCGATCTATGAGTCAAGCGCCATATCCTGTTCTTATGAGGGCATCTTTCAACGTCTGGATGTGTCTGTCACGATCCTCCTCATCTGAGCAGATCCTGTGTATATGGAGGGCTTGTCTGTAGAGAATGGTTTCTTTAACGTGTTTAGGGTGGAAGCTGGAGAAGTGGAGCATCGTGAGGTTATCCGTGGGCTTGCAGGACAGTGAAGTGCTGAGGTGACCATTCTTGATGGAGATGCAACCGATTCCAGAGAGTAGGCCATGTTGAGTCTGATGGTGGGATGGGACTTGTTGATGTCATCATTTAGTTGTTTCAGTGATTGTTCACCATGAGTCCAAAGGAAGAAAATGCTATCGATGTATCTAGTGTATAGCATCGGTTGAAAGTCCTGTGCGGTGAAGAAGTCTTGTTCGAGCCTGTGCATGAAGATGTTGGCATATTGGTTGCGAATTTGGTCACCATGGCTGTTCCATGTGCCTGGATGAAGAACTGGTTGTTGAAGGTGAAGACATTATGGTCCAGGATGAAGCGGATGAGTTGTAAAATTGCATCTGGAAACTGGCAGTTGTCAGCATTGAGGACTGAGGCAGTCGCAGCAATGTCATTGTCATAGGGGATGATGGTGTAGAGCCCCGAGATATCCATTGTGACAGGGAGTGTCCCTGGTTCAACTGCTCCATGTGTGCTGAGTTTCCGGAGGAAGTCCGTACTGTCACAACAAAAGCTGGGGGTTCTTTGTAGAATGGGTCTCAGGGTGCCCTCAACGTAGCCAGAGAGGTTCTCGCACAGGGTCCCATTGCCCAGTATGATGGGACGGCCGGGTGTGTTTGCCTTATGTATCTTTGGGAGGCATTAGAGATCTCCAACATGGGGAGTATGTGTGATGAGAGCATGGAGGGTGCTCTGAAGGTCCGGATCAAAGGTCTTGATCAGAGTGTTGAATTGACAGATGTATTCTTTGGTCGGATCTGCGGGTAACTGTCTATAGTGTTCCTCATTGTTTAGTTGTCGATACACTGCTTTGCAATAATCCGTTCTGTTCAGTATGATGATGGCCCCTCCATTGTCTGCTGGCTTAATGACAATGTTGCGGTTGGTCTTGAGAGTGTGGATGGCATTGCATTGTGCTTGGGTGATATTCAGGGGAGATACCAGCAGCAGTCAGGCCTGTGGCACCACAGCTGGTTCTGCTGTACAGTAGGGCCAGGCAAAGAGCAAGCGAGCAGTAGTAATAGGGGACTTGCTAGTTAGAGACACAGACAGTCGCTTCTATGTCCACATTCAAGACTCTAGGCTGGTGTGTTGCCTCCCTCATGCCAGGGTCAAGGATGTCTCTGAGCAGTTGCAGGACATTCTTAAGGGGGAGGGGAAGCAGCCAGAGATTGTTAAGCATATTGGTACCAAAGACATAGGTAGGAAATGGGATGAGGTCCTGAAGTGTGAATATAGAGAGTTAGGCAGAAAGCTAAAGTGCAGGACCTCGAAAATAGTCATTTCTGGATTACTACCGGTGCCACGTGCTAGTGAGAGTAGGAAAGATTAGGCAGATGTATGTGTGGCTTGACAGCTGATGCAGGGGTCTGGGATTTAGATTTTTGGACCATTAGAATCTCTTCTGGGGGAGGGGTGACCTGTTCAAGAGGGACACGTTACACCTGAACTGGAGGGGGACTAATATCCTGGTGGGGAGATTTGCTAGAGCCATTCGAGGGGGTTTAAAATAGTTTGGCAGGGGAGTGGGACCCAAAGCAGTAGGGAGACAGAAGAAAAGGATGAGGACAGCACAGAGGTTAAAGAGAGTACATTAAGTAATAAAGGCAGTGTCGGCAATCCTAATACGAGACAGATCAGGCAAAAGCAAAGCAGAGAGAAAGGGAAGTCCAGATTAAATTGCATTTATTTCAATGCAAGAGGCTTGACGGGCAAGGCAGATGAACTAGGGCATGGATGGGTACATGGGACTGGGATATTATGGCAATTACTGAAACAAGTCTAAAAGAGGGATAGAACTGGCAGCTCAGTGTTCCAGGGCACAGATGCTATAGGAAAGATAGAAATGAAGGTAAGAGAGGAGAGAGAGTTGCACTTTTGATTAGGAAAATATCATGGCAGTACTGAGAGGGGATATACCTGATGGTTCGGCCGCTGAATCTATATGGATAGAACTGAGAAATAAGAAGGGGAAAATCATTTTGATGGGGTTGTACTGTAGGCCCCAATCATCAGTGGTAAATTGAGGAGCAAATATTTAAGGAGATTACAGATAGCTCCAAGAAAAATAGGATGGTAATAGTCAGGGATTTTAACTTTCACAGCATTGACTGGGACAGCCATAGTATTTGAGGGTTGGATAGAGAGAAATGTGTTAAGTATATTCAGGAGGAATTTCTCATTCAGCATGTGGATGGCGCGACTAGAGAGGGGGCAAAACTTGACTTCCTCTTGGGAAATAAAAAAGGGCAGATGACAAAAGTATTATTGAGGGATCACTTTGGGACCACTGACCATAATTCTACTAGTTTTAAGATAGCTATGGAGAATGATAGGTCTGGTCCAAAAGTTAAAATTCTAAATTGGGGCAAGGCCAATTTTG
Organism: Carcharhinus amblyrhynchos; assembly: GCF_965287045.1. Taxonomy (NCBI): domain Eukaryota; kingdom Metazoa; phylum Chordata; class Chondrichthyes; order Carcharhiniformes; family Carcharhinidae; genus Carcharhinus; species Carcharhinus amblyrhynchos. Next base: position 91,397,905 of record NC_137324.1, on the reverse strand, counting down.
ATGGTATCAGACAGGAACTTTCAAAAGTTAATTGGGGGAATCTGTGGGAAGTTAAAGGGACGTCTAGTAAATGGGAGGCTTTCAGAAGTGTGTTAGCCAGAGTTCAGGGTAAGCACATTCCTCTTAGGCTGAAGGGCAAGGCTGGTAGAAGTAGGGAACCCTGGATGACTTGGGATATTGAGGCCCAGGTCAAGAAGAAGAGAGGCACATGACATGCATAGATAGTAAATCCCTTGAAGAGTATAGGGGGTGTAGGAGTAGAGTTAAGAAAGAAATCAGGAGAGCAAAAAGGGGACACAAAATTGTTTTGGCAGATAAGGCAAAGGAGAATCCAAAGGGATTCTACAAATGCATAAAGGGCAAAAGAGTAACAAGGGACAGAGTAGGGCCTCCTAAGGGTCAACAAGGTCATCTATGTGTGGACCCACAAGACATGGGTGAGATCCTAAATGAACATTTCTTATCAGTATTTACTGTTGAGAAAAGCGTGTATGTTAGAGAACTTGGGGAAATAAGTAGTGATATCCTGAGGAGTATACATATTACAGAGAAGGAGGTGCTGGAAGATTGGAGAGTGGCAAATGTTGTGCCTTTGTTTAAAAAGGGCTGCAGGGAAAAGCCTGGGAACTATAGGCCAGTGAACCTCACATCTGTGGTGGGTAAGTTGTTGGAAGATATTTGGAGAGACAGGATCTACAGACATTTAGATTCGCAAGGACCGTTTAGGGACAGTCAGCATGGCTTTGTGCGTGGAAAATGGTGTCTCAAAAATTTGATTGAGTCTTTTGAAGGGGTAACCAAGAAGGTAGATGAGGGTGTTGCAGTTGATGTTGTCCACTTGGACTTTAGCAAGGCCTTTCACAAGGTACCACATGGTAGGTTATTGCATAAAATTAAATCTCATTGGATCCAGAGTGAGGTAGCTAAAGGGATACAAAATTGGCTTGACGACAGAAGCCAGAGGGTGGTTGTAGAGGGTTGTTTTTCAAACTGGAGGCCTGTGACCAGTAGTGTGCCTCAGGGATCGGTGCTCAGTCCACTGTTAGTTAACATTTATATTAATGATTTGGATGAGAATATAGGAGGCATCGTTAGTAAGTTTGCAGATGACACCAAGATTGGTGGTATAGTGAACAGTGAAGGTTATTTCGGATTGCAATAAGATCTTGATCAATTGGGCCAGTGGGCTGATGAAGTTTTGGTTGATTGAACCAGGGCAGGACTTTCTCTGTTAATGGTAAGGTGTTGGGAAGAGTTACAGAACAATGAGATGTGGGGGTACAAGTCATAGTTCCTTGACAGTGGAGCCACAAGTGGACAGAATGGTGAAGGTGGCATTTGGCATGCTTGACTTCATTGGTCAGAACAAAGAATACAAGACATTGGTATGGCCACACTTGGAATACTGTGTACAGTTCTGTGTCACTCTATTCAGAAAGGATGTTATTGAACTGGAAAGAGTGCAGAAAAGATTTACTAGGATGCTACCTTATTGATGGTTTGAATTATAAGGTGAGGCTGAATAGACTGGGATGTTTTTCTCTGGAGGTGTAGGAGGCTGAGGGGTGATCTTACAGAGGTCTATAAAATAAAGAGGGGCACAGATCAGTTAGATCGTCAACATCTTTTCCCAAAGTTAGGGGACTCTAAAACTAAAGGGCATAGTTTTAAGGTGAGAGGGGAGAGATACAAAAGGGTCCAGAGGGGCAATTTTTTTCACACAAAGGGTGGTGAGTGCCTGAGACAAGCTGCCAGAGGTGGTAGTAGTAGAAGCTAGTACAATTTTGTCTTTTAAAAAGCATTTAGAGAGTTATATGGTTAAGATGGATATAGAGGGATATGGGCCAAATGCAGACAACTGGGATTAGCTTAGGGGTTTAAAAAAAAGGGTGGCATGGACAAGTTGGGTTGAACGGCCTGTTTCTGTGTTGTAATCCTCTATGACTCAATGACTCTACTGGGTTTTGAATTAATACATTTGAGAAACAGTTGGTGGACTATTGAAAAATTGGACGTGTGCCCATTCTAATTTGTCAGCTCGCAGTTCTCTGTCCATTGAAATTAATTTATGCCTTTTTTATATGCAATTCTGGAATGCAGAGATTGCAAAAGACAAGAATATTCCCCTGGTTGTCTGAGCCTTTTTTTAAACATTTGTCTGGATAGATGAGATGACTGACCCTGCTTATTCATACCTATCTTGTAATCTTGCATTCAATCTTTCTAAGCAACTGAAGGGGAAAATGGAATACATATAGTGAGATATATGGAACACGATCTGTTGATCAGAGTAGATAGCATGTAGTTGCAGCAAAATATTCTCCATGGAAGTCCAATATGGAGTCTTGTTGAAGAAGAATCTGAAAAGGTACCTTGTAGAAAATGTTGCACAGAGTTTTTTCAAAATAATTCTGACTGCCAAATGCTGAGAAAATAGTAAGTTTTCTCACTATTTTATCAGCAAGTTAAGTAATGAAATTTTACGGCAATACAGAAACTGGTGAATCCCACCATGAGGGGCGTGGAGTGTCAACTCGTCTGTGAAGCCAGCAAGGAGCGCCATTGCGCAGGCGCTCTGACCTCCAATATATTGGGAGACTTGTCCCATGGACGTCACTTCCCCTCCCAATCACCAGCCCAGCCAATTGTCCACCCCCGATCGCCACCCCAGTGATTCTCACCCCGGCTGACTACCTTTCCATCCCAATCACCACCCCCTCCCCCCCATCATCACCCCACACCTGGTTGCTGCCCCACTGATCAAACCACCCCCCCCAACAGAACTTCCCACCTCTTGCCCGTCCCACACACCTCCCCCTATCTCCCCTCCATCGGGCTCCACTGCCTCAGGCCCTGCCCCCTCAAGCCCCACTCACCTGGCATTGCAAAAGACACTCGACTTTCCAAGGGGCTTCAATAGCCTCTGGTCCCACCAGTGAGACCATCATGCCTGGTCCCCTTTAGTGGGACCATCTGTGATCGTCATGGGCAAGGGGATAGAGGTAAGTGAGTCCGGACACCTGTTAATGATATGTAAATCATGTCACAAATACTGAAATCAGATTCACACTGAGGTTGGCAAGATTGCAAGGGGCGAGAAGCCAGCGTAAACCCAATTTTTTACCTCTCACTCTATCTTACCAGTTCACCACACCAATCGACCAGTGTGGTGAGCCATTAAGATTGTGCCTGTTATATCTGAAAGCTGCTAAGGTGAGAAAGGAAAATGATTATGAATAAACATAGACTACCATAAATGGACCAAATCATACATACCCCAGTTAGTTAGATGAAAACTGACATCTCCTAAAGCAAGGTACAACAGTTTACATGATTACTTATTACACTTAAACCAAATTGATTTAATTACTGGTTGCAGTGGGCACAGTGCACTTTGCCACCTATTAAACACTCTCAATGGATAAAGTATTTTATATCCCATTGATGAATTATGCACAAGGTTGGAAAACCTTTCCTGCTGCTTAAAGTCTGATGCTAACTCTGTACCAGATGTGCTGAGAGCAAGGTGCAGAATGAGACCCACTTAAAAAATAGTTAAGCTGATCTCACCATGTTGTGCAAGGTCAGCTCACTGAGATGCAACTGTTACTGGTGCCTCAGGTATAGGAATCCTGAAAGCAACAGACCAGGCGTGCTTTATTGATCTTGGATTCTCCAAATCAACACTGCTGTTTAGGATACTTGCGTATGTATTTTTAAAAACTCAATGATACACAAAGGCTGTCATCATGGAAAGAATTAGGCAGTCAGAATTAGAAAAACCTTGCTGCTTCCTACAGTGCTTATCCAGCTCCTGCTGTGGTGAAACTTATATTTCAGAAATACATTTCCTTATCGTGCAGCATTCAGCTCATGATTCCTGTCTTACGAAATCTCTCAAGGTACATTGCAAATTATCCGTGTTGAGGTCCAAATGTTGGAATTCTTATTTATGTGACATTTGTTATTAAGCTCAGTTAATAACAAAAAAAAGATTGCAGAGCTTCACAATACGTGGATATGTACACCAGTTGTTTTAATGTATCCCCTGCATACTCCCCTGATTAAGGACATCTCCAACTAATTTACCATCCTCAACCTCTTGCTCTTCTTTCTCCAATTTGAAACTTGGTGACACAATTATGCCCACTGAAACAATCAAACCACTGGTTACAATGTCTCCTGCTCTACACATTGTTGGACCTCTTCCTATGTGTCTCAATACTAAATTCATACCAGGCACAGTTAATGCAATGTGGTCTGGAAGACACAACTTGTGTTCATATGCATGCTTTCCTGCAATTGTTGTTTAATATGCCCTTAACAAGCCCCCCAAAAGTAAGTAATATAACGTTGATGTATAAATATGCTTTAATCCAATTCAATCCCAAGAGGAATTTGAGGATCATGGCCAAAATATGCTCTGTAAATAAATACTAATGCATTGAATTTGGCAAAGGATTAGTTTGCAAATTAGCTCTAGAGCACAGAGTAATTTTACAATAGAATCAAATGCCTTAATGCATTTAATGCATGACAACAAAATGCATGAAATTGTTTAATAATAATCTGGAAATTGTATAAAACTAGAAAATAAAATAACCACTGTACATCTTTTGGAAGTTTCTCAGCAGGTATTGGGGCAATTACATATATAATATATAATACATATATATGTATGAAGATTCTAAATGAACAAGTGAATGAAGTAATGCTAGTTAAAAGGATAGCTATTTAATAAATTTGATGTCTTCATATTTTGAAGAGAGAGATTTTTTAAAAAACTTAGAAAGCTAATTAACAATGAGGATACCAATTAAAACTGCAGTTGGGACATTTTTCTATTTTATACTGAGTCCAGGTTAGAGACTAAGAATGAGAAAAATTGAACATTTTACTAATTCAAATCACAAACAATGAACTCAGAACTTATAGTGTAATGTTAATATCACACCTAATTCATAAATTATTTAAACTTCATATTAACTTTATGCTATTGTAGATTTTATGTATTCACAAACCAGGCACTTAATGTACTGGGACACCCCTATTGGGAATTTTGGTGACGGCAGTTAATGAATTCTACAGAATTTTCTATCTATTAAAATTTGACCTCCACAACCAAAATGAGTTTGTGGGGTGAAACACCCAATGCTAGCTGCATAGCTTTCTGTGTACCCCACTATACACAATATTAAATAAGATTACTGAAAGAAAATGCTATAAGTATTGAGCAGGTCAGGCAGTATCTCCAGAGAAACAGGAAGAAGGATTTTCTGACCCATCCCACCAGTGGGATCTTCCTGTCCGCCAAAGATAACACCCCACAGTGGGTTCCCTGGTGGTGAGATGTGCGAGCCACATAAAATACTGTAGACATTAGTGGGACCAGATGATCCCACCTAGAATTAATGTTTGAAATCAATGGCTTTTTGTCAGAATTAAAATCAAGAGGTAACAAATTAAAAGCAAATATAGAAGCAGATAAAGGGGAAGGGGTGGAAAGTCTCAAGTTGGGCGAAAGGCAGGTGTGATTAAATGGCAAAAGGAATGATAGCAAAAGGCAAAAGAGATGTATTGGAACAAGAAACACATTAAGAATATAGAATCGTTACCAATGACTGCTGTCTGAGAAAGTAGGGCCAGCATTATGAGTTGCAGTTGTTGAACTCAGTGTTGACTCTGACAGGCTGTGAAGTGCCTAATCGAAACATGATGTACTGTTTGTTAAGCTTCTGTGAAACTTCATTTGAACAGTGCAGAAGGTTGTAAGTATTGAAATCAGAAAGGAAGTGGGGCAGAGAATTAAAATGATAGGTTATTGGAAGCACATGGACTTGTTTGTTTTTATTGAATGAAGGTGTTCCAAAAAGTGATCAGTCAATCAGTATTGTGTCTTCCCAATAGAGATTCACTGATCATGATGCATTTTTGAGGGGTAGGGGTGGGGGGGGGGTTATTTTAGGTACAATGCACTTTTGGGTTGGTAGAGGACTAGAAACAGGTCAGTTGCTATAATGTTCTGGGGGAGATGCATGATTCTGGGGTGCAGATTTCCTCTATGCATTATGTTTAACTAAACTAAATGTATCCATAAAAATTAGAATGCAATAAAATGAATGTATAATACCCCAAGGAGGAAAAGTGAACTCATATTGTAACTACCAATCATAGATAAGTAGGTAGAACAGAGGTTCCTATCCAAGAATATTATACATACCAGGGTCCTTCCTAACTCGAAGGGAGCTCTGCACACACTTGATTATATAGCTGCAAAGTGCTATGTTTCTAACCATTAGATGTTAAATATTTTGAGAGCTCAGGCAGAAGCATCTGGACTCCCAATATGTTTAAGCTCTTGGTAAGTTCAAAAAAAGTGGCCCATGAATCCAAGTGAACCCCTGAGTACATTTCAAACCTTGTACTAACATCAAACCCAATGACGTGAGACTGCCTCTTCTCACTGAAACTGCTTAACAAAGTTGTTCAACCTGCAAAGACATCATTTTGTGAGTTAACTGAGTTAATTACACTAATTTAATGCACAATCCAATTACTTAAGAACTAATCTGTTAGAGTTGGTCAGACATTTGCCTCTTCCATTTGTGCAATGCTGGCGATGTTAATGAATCCAACTGCTCTGGTAGCCTGGCTCCCTGTGTCTGTTGTGAGTTTAACAAATTAATTTGCTCTCCTTCTCAACACATTGGTGTTCTCCCTGAGGTGAATGGATGACTGTGATATTCCACACATGACCCAGTGGATCCCTGGAAAGAGCTACTGATTAAAGAATTCAATGCCTGTGATAATTTTCAGTGCAACCAGCGTTGAATAGTCTCCCAATCCATGTAGATACAGGTCTTCCTGGAAGAACTGGTGTGTGCAAGTGACTGTAGCCCATGCCAATCTCACTACCTCCGACGTTGCCTCTCCAACATTTGCAAGTACCACCCGTGGTATATATATATATCATTGTGCACTAATATTTGACATTGCACTGGTCCTTGGTTGCCAGAAACCTGCACTGCCTAACCTTCTGCCTTTCCCACCTCTCCCTATTCACATTCTGGCTACTGCCCTGCCTGGCCCTGGGCCACCCTCTGGCAGTTCCTTCATAGCTGCAATATTGCCCCATCTTCATGTCCAGCTGAAGTTATTTGCGAACAAATTGCAGAGAGCAATTGGGACAACACATTCTCAAGATCCTCCCTCTTGTCCTGAACATTTTTCCAGAATTGGAAGCTCTATACTTAGCAATGGGCACACCCCCTCACCATGACCAATCCTTAGCCCCAATGCTGAGAGTATTTTGTGTTGATGCCACCATTTGCATGGACACTGGAGCAGCGGCTGTGGAAATGGAAACCGTGACTGTGCATCCTCCATCAATTACTATTGAGTTTCTTATTATGACCCTGGAGCCTCAGTCATTACCCTTGTATTGCCCTCAGACTCATTCCATCCACTCCCTTATCGTCCATGACCGGCTATCTGAGACCTTTGTCCTTTTTCCCCACGCTTCCACCTGGCACAGTGGTACATTCCGCACACCTAACCTTCTACCTGCCTGTCATTATCCTTGACATTCCCTCTAATATCCTTGAGTTTCCCCACAGTTACCCTTGAGTATGAAGACTTTGAAAATAATCTTCTGGAATGACTCTTGCTCTCTGCACAATCATTCTGAACTTATGGCCCTCAGACACCAACATTCCCTGCATAATCTAGTATCACCCTTAAGTCCCTCCTTCACTTCCTACCTCCCTCAGTTTTCAGAGCTGTCCTTCAGCACCTCCTCTCCTCCTTGTCGCAATTGTGCTGGGACATTGGTTGAATGTGACCCATGGGACATATATCAATGCTATTGTATGTGAAGGGTGACCATTGAGATGAGAACAAATCTGACCATGGTTCTCACCCAGTTGAATTATGATAATTAGCATATTCTTTTAATCAGCCAATTGCTAATCATTAATTTCTGAACTCACCTAAAATGACCCTCCTCCTTCTTCAAAAATTTGCACTTTCTGAGCAACTGCATTTTTAGAAAAGATTTTTAAAATGATGCAAATTTGACTTTGGATCCATTCCATCACTTTCTACTATCCCCTTGTCACCGACCAACTTCTCCTCTTCATTCTTGATACATCCATTTCTCTTTCGTCTGTTATGTTGAACCTCCCCATCCCATCCTTCCCCCCACAACCCTATCCCCTTGACTCCATGACAATCACCCTCCACATACTTTCTCACACCTCTGAGCCTACACTAGTAAAGATCTCCATGTCCACCCTAACTCCTCCTTTCCCAATTTCCCCTTGAGACCATCCTCAGCCAAGCATGACCCTACTGTTTCCCATTCCCCCTCCCACGTTGACTTTTCCCTGCAATGTCTACTACCCTCAGTTCAACCCAGAACCCAATGAACCCGCTCATCAGGACCATCCCTCTACCACCACTGTCCGACTGAAAGCCCCTACTCACACAACAACAGGACCACCACAACCATAACACTAGTCCTTCCCTCCTCCAAAGGTCCCTACACGCTCACTTTGCCTCCCTGCCTCATTTCACTGCCTGTCTCATGCCCCCTCCCTACTTTGGACAAATGCCTTCCCTACTTTGGATTGCCTCCAAGTCTTGGATTCCCTGTCTGCCTGAACTCTTCCCCTCCTTGATTCAGACTCCCTCCCTGCCCTGTGCCTTTGCCATTCCTCAGACTCCCTTCCGTCGAGCCCTAGGCTCTTTCCTTGCCATGTATAGCCTCCCCCACCCTTTGACCACATCCATCTTATTTCAATCATCTTGCCATTAAATAACTCTCTACGAACAGGCAAAACAGCACCAGTAGTAAAAGGATCTGGCACGTGAAGTGTTAGTGTGGGTCTGAATACAGCATCAACCACACAGTGATGTAAGAGAACACATCAGCCACACTTAGGGGTAAGTGTAATGTTGGACAGAGCCATGTATAGAAACAAGCAGGGAACAACTGCCAGCTTGAACCTTTATTGTGGCTATGTACATGTTTCTAACAGTTAATAAGTATTTACTGTTGAACAACTGAAGACTGTGAATACCTTAAGTCCTCTTGAACTATACCAACAACTTGTAACAGAATTTACTCACTTCAACTCCAGCAAGTTTATGGCCTTGCCTGCTGCATGCAACTTGTGTGCAGTTGTGAATCTGAAAGCACATATTTCTTATTCATGGATAATTTAATTGAAAAGGTGCACTTAATTCTGGTGATATTGCTTTTTTAATGAGCATGCATGGAAAAAGGCTGCCCAATACTTGCTGTCTTCAAACTCCCAATAGCTCAGTTATAGAGGTATACAGCACACAAAAAGGCCCTTCAGCCCATCACATCTGTGCCAGTCAAGGCCAAACCACCCAACTATTCCAATACCATTTGTCAGCATTTAATACTGTTGTTTTATCCTGCGGTCGGGAAGCTGAATTTGGGCCTCCTGCGTGTTATATACTAAAGTGGTCAGCTCACTTTAACAGAAAAGATAAAAGAATGAAAGCGTTGTCACACTGGGTTACTTAACCAGTTAATGAAGATTTATTAGATGGGTAAAAGCAAATTACTTCAGATGCTGGAATCTGTAACAAAAACAGAAAATGTGGGAAAATCTCAACGGGTCTGATAGCATCTGAGGTGACCGTCTGCTGATATTTTCCAGCATTTTCTGCTTTTACTTATTAGATAGGTGTTACTTGTACCCATTCGCCTTCCTGACCACCTGCTGCACCTGCAAGCTGGGTTTTTGCGACTCATGCACAAGGACCCTGAGGTCCCTCTGCACTGTCGCCTGCTGGAGAAAAACTGCAGCAGGCAACGGTGCAGAGGGACCTCGGGGTCCTTGTGCATGAGTCGCAAAAACCCAGCTTGCAGGTGCAGCAGGTGGTCAGGAAGGCGAATGGGATGCTGGCCTTCATCGCGAGGGGGATTGAATATAAAAGTAGGGAGGTCTTGCTGCGGCTGTATAGGGCATTGGTGAGGCCGCAGCTAGAGTACTGTGTGCAGGTTTGGGCGCCGTACTTACGCAAGGATATTTTAGCCTTGGAGGGAGTGCAGAGGAGGTTTACTAGGCTGATGCCGGAGTTGAGGGGGTTGAGCTATGAGGAGAGGCTGAATAGATTAGGCTTGTACTCGTTAGAGTTTAGAAGAATGAGGGGAGATCTCATTGAGACGTATAAGATGATGAATGGGATGGATAGGATAGAGGTGGAGAGACTCTTCCCGCTCAGAAAGGATAGTAGGACTAGGGGGCATAGCCTCAAGATAAAGGGGAGGCGGTTTAGAACGGAGGTGAGGAGGAACTTCTTCACTCAAAGGGTGGTGAATCTCTGGAATTCTCTGCCTGTTGAAATGGTGGAGGCTGCCTCGAAAAATATTTTTAAGACGCGGATTGATGGGTTTTTGATGAGAGAGGGGATTAAGGGTTATGGGGAGAGGGCGGGAATGTGGAACTGAGCCACGACAGATCAGCCATGATCTTATTGAATGGCGGGGCAGGCTCGAAGGGCTAGTTGGCCTACTCCTGCTCCTATTTCTTATGTTCTTATGTTCTTACAGTCTAGGATGGAAGAAAAAAGATTTCCCAAATTCTACAAGTAAACTTGTTTTTACATTTTCTTACTTCGCTCATTTTCTAGGAGATTCTGAGCCCACTGATTGTGTTAATTGACTACTATTATTTTTGATGCACTGGCTGAAAAATATTTTTCTTTTCCTTTCTTCTGTCTCTCTGAGCTGTCCCGATGTCATAGTCAAGTAAAAATTATTAAAGAATAGTCCAGAGTGCTTTTCATAAATTTCAAAATTAACGTACACCCATAGCAAAGGCTGAAAACCCGTTTCCAAAAGCCAGATTTACCACACTTCGATCGATGGAATGGTCTTCTGAAAATCAATCCTTGACTCTGCTCTGAATTGTTTCTCCTGACTATTTTTTACCGGAAAACCATCTTCGTTGCCGATTTTGCCTTTTACTGTTTAGTGGTCAGACAGGACTTTTCTCCCACTCTGTGCCGTGTTTTGCGCTGGCAGGAGGTATCGCGTGCTTGCTTGTGGAGGTATTGTCTGGTCCCACTATTGTCAATGGGGCTTCCTGTTGAACGTACCCCTTGCATCCGGGAAACTCGTGTGGACGGGTGTGCGTGCTGGCAGGACCATAACATATTGTCAGCATGAAAAGACAGCAAGATTTTGGCGGTCAGCTCACTTTAACTGCAAAGATTAAAGAATGAAAAGTTTGCCACACTGGGTTACCTAATCAGTTTGTGGAACTTTATTAGATAGTTGTTACTTATTTACAGTCCAGGATGGAAGAGAGGGAGAATCTCCCAAATGTCCCTGATAATGTCACGACATAATCATGTGACACACTATGCATTGGTTTACAACACACAACAATGCACAATTAAGTTCCACTGTCCACCAAGCTGCCCCCTCTCAGGAACAGCACTAGATTCCACTCATTAACTCTGTTTCTCTCCACAGATACTGCCTGACTTATTGATGTTTACCAGCTATTTTGTTACAGTTCAGAGCAGTTTAGGCTTTGATGTCACACTCTGATTCTTGGTCCAAAATGTGGCAAAGGTAAATACTACACCCGCCTTACACAACAGTCCACTGTGCGATTTAGATATGATACTTGGTTCATATAATTATGAACCTGCAAACTGCAAGACCTTCACTCTGTTCGCCTCTTCTTGCAGCCTTCGCAAGTCTTTGCTGCCTTTCTTGCTGCTGCTCTTCCCCCGATTTGAAAGTCCCGAGTGCTGTCCCAGCACTATTCCCATGTTCAGTGAAACAACAAATCCTGTGAAACAATACTTGCTGTCCACAAACTTGCTCTGCAAAAGTATGCCACAGACAATTATCTGCCAAAACAGCCAAAAGTTAGACTTAAAGATGCCCTAGCATCTAAACTGATTCCCCAGCAAATGATCCTAATTATTTTAAAATGTGCGTGTGGAAGCCTGTGGTACAACTATTCCTGCCATGAATCGTTGGATGGATATGGGAACTGACATATCTGGAGTGCGTAAATGCGAATCTAACAGAAAGTATTCAGGCACGGGGTGCTTACTAACATAGTTAAATGATATCAATCTTATTTCAGGCAGTTGCTGTGAATGCCTATGGAGTGGGCAAACAGTTGTGCTGCTGTTTTGGATTGGAGTATTGCACTGGAGATTTGCACTCAATTTCATGATACATATCTTGGAGTGACAAAATGTACGGCAATTTATTGTCCAGTTGAACATTGGGAACTTAAGTTATTTTTCTAAAAAATAATGGTTATTAATCTGTAATTTATCATTTTTCTCTACCAAGGTAATTTATGAAGTGCACAAGGAGGATATTCATCCAATGAGCCTGCACTGACATCAATCCCACCGAGGTCCTATCCCCGTTACCCTCTGCATTTATCTACTAACCTCCCTGATACTAAAGGACAATTCAACATGGCCAATCAAGCTAACCTGCATATCTTTGGAACGTGGGAGGAAACTGGAGCACCCGGAGGAAACTCACACAGGCACGGGGAGAATGTGCAAACTCCACACAGTCACTCAAGGCCAGAAATGAACCCGGGTCCCTGTGAGGCAGCATGCTAACCACTGTGTCACCATGCCATCCATATCAGTACACATGTTCAGTTTTTTTCCCAAAGAGAATATCCGCAACTGAAGAGTTGGGGAATCATCGTTTTTTAGCTCGTGTTATATATTAGCTTGGGTATCAGCAACTTAGAATCTAGGTCAGCATTCTTCATTCTGTTCATAATACTGGTAAGAAAAGAATTATTTCCTGGACCAATTAAATTTTCCATAATGCTAACTGAATGCAACATCAGTGTCTCGGAACTTGTTAATTAAATTTAACTTGGAAAACCTCCACAATATGCCAAACCAGTAAAATTAATGTTGTGTCAAAATCCCTGCTATGCATTTGCAGCACTTATTATAGGCCTTGAGTAGAGTCAGAATGTATTGTGAGAAGGTAATGCTGCCATGCATTTGAAAAAGAAAATCTCTGATCAACTCTTGACTGGTTTACAATCTATTACTAATGCACTGGTAAGCAGCTCCATCCAAACTAATTGGCAGAAGTACAATGCCACCAACATTAATAAGAAGGATATAGTGAGGTGTTTATGCATTGATCTGACAAATCACATCCAGCAGAAACAAAAATTGTGATGGTTGGCGGATTATTGCCTCAGGCGAAGCTCAAAAGTTCCAGCATGAGCCAAGAGGAAGAATTGTTAAATAAGGAAATGAGAAACAGCGAAAATATAGAGTGAGTAAAGATTATTCAGCCCATCCAGTCTCTGCAAGCCCAATTATTTTTCCATGCTATATTTGAAACTATATCTCACAAAGTAGAACAAAATGTTTCTAATATTTCTGTTTGACCTGCAGACATTAGTAGGTTTTTTTTAGTGCATATATCTCAACAGTTACTTTCTGACAGTCCTGTTTTCCTAAGTATTTCTGTGAAGGCAGAAGTCAGAAATTCCTCAATGTCAAATGAAATCTGTCTGATTTGTGGTATCAAATTTTTCGCAGTTGCAACAACAAGATTCAACCTTACTGCTCTATTTTCCAAACTCAGCAATTTTTAATTGTAATTTATTCCCTGAATATGCTCAAAGTCAAACTCAACATGTCAGGAAGAGTTCTGCAGTTTTTTTGTCTAAGTGTGGTGGCAGGCGGTTCCAGTGGAGCCGGAACTTCCGGCTGAAGTGGCAGGAAATTGTGCCATATCGCACACATTGAACTTCATTAATCATGTATAGGTGAGCGTGTCACCAAATCATCTGCTGGGATGGGAGCTGATTCATCTAGTCTCCATAAAGCAGTGGTTTGAAGATCTGGGCACCATATTTAAACTTCAGCACAACACACTCATGCCATTCTCTCCAACTGTTATTAGGAGACTGCAAAAGATGTCATCAAATCAGAAGCAAATGCCTACCAGCCTCAAGAAGAAGGTAATACCCTGCTTCAGTGTTTTGATCTGTGGAGTCCAGGTGCAGATGCATGTCCTCTATGCTAGGATGGTTCCAAGAAGCACCCAGTACAGACCCAACCAAGGCCCGAAGTAACAACTGTAGGACAGCCATGCATACCAGGCTGTGCCTTTTTCCCTGTGAAGTGCACAGCCCTTGTCCTTCCCTGAAGCTGTGTTACACATAGCTTCCAATGATTGCTCTTGCTGCATACCCGCTGCACTTCGACACTCCCTCCTATCTTTGACTTCAGACTGTGAGATCCACTTAGCCCCTGACTGACTGATATCAGTGATCCCTTTCCATTTCACACGAGCAACCTCTGCACTCTGTGACTCCTGTCTGCCAGCCGCTGAACAAAAATGGAACCTTTTACATTGATCCCCTTTGCAGTAAGGGCTAAGGTCAACAGTGACCCTCCCAAACCTCGCCAAATACAGACTTCAAGGTCTTTGTGTGAACGATCGCTCATGTGCCATGCTAACAAGCATTATCTTCCAGTAAAAAAAAAGTGGTATCCTTTGATCCCCTTGCTTGTGAGGTGAACAGCATGTGAGATCTGCCTTTCTCCCTGCCAACCAGAGTCACAGAGGAAGTTGTCCAGAAATCATCACAATTCTGGTGCAAGAAAGGAATGATGTGGAGACGCTGGCGTTGGACTTGGGTAAACAAGTAAGAAATCTCACAATACCAGGTTAAAGTCCAACAGGTTTATTTGATAGGAAACGCCACAAACTTTCAGAATGCTGTTCCTTCGTCAGGCAAGTGGAAAGTTCTTATCAGAAACAGGGCATATAAAAGCACGCACACTTTACAAGAGACTGATTAGAATGTGAGTCTTTACAGCTAATCTGCTATTCAAGTCTTAAAGGTGCAGACAATGTGAGTGGAGATAGCTTTAAGCATAGGTTAAAGAGATGTGTATTGTCTCCAGACAGGACAGTAAGTGAGATGTGGCAAGTTCAGGCAAGTCATGGGGGTTATAGGTAGTGTGACATGAGCCCAAAATCCCAGTTGAGGCCGTCCTCACGTGTGAAATCTCTGCTCAGCGACTCTGTGCTGTCGTGTGTTGTGAAGGCCACCTTGGAGAACATTTACGCGAAGATCAAAGGCCGAATGCCCTTGACCAGTGAAGTGTTCCCCAACAGGAAGAGAATAGCCTTGCCTGGTGATCGTCAAGCGGTGTTCATTCATCCGTTGTCGTAGCGTCTGCATGGCCTCCCCAATGTACCATGCCTCAGGACATCCTTTCCTGCAGCGTATTAGGTAGACAACATTGGCCAAGTTGCAAGAGCATGTGCCATGTACCTGGTGGATGGTGTTCTCATGAGATGATGTCGTTCCATCTCGATGATCCGGCATGTCTTGCAGAGGTTGCTGTGGCAGGGTAGTGTGGTATTGTGGTCACTGTTCTCCTGAAGGCTGGGTAGTTTGCTGCAGACAATGGTCTATTTGAGGTTGTGTGATTGTTTGAAGGCAAGAAGTGGGGGTGTGGGGATGGCCCTGGCGAGATGTTCGTCTTCATCAATGACATGTTGAAGACTCCGGAGAATATGCATGAAAGGAATCCATGCAGCCTTCAATTGTTGCGCTGCCAGAACCAGTAAAGAAAAGGGACCTTCACACCCTGGCCAAAGCTGCTCCCCCCACTGAGTAAATTTGAAAAGACAGACTCTGCAGCACCGAGCTCAAAATGCAATTGGACATTTCAACTTAAAAGAATTGGACATTCTAAATTAAATTACAGTAAATAGTCTGCAGGAAATCCGACCTGGCTAAAGTTCAAGTATTCTAAACTCAGACAGGCTGCTGGGGCATGTCTTGATCAGCCTCCAATAATCCATCAAGTGATCATCGCTCCTATTTGATATGCATGGGCTGTTACCTGCAGCCTGAATGGGGCCAGACTCCAAGGCACAGAGGGCAGGCTGAGGTGTCCTGTCAGCAGCTCATCAATTAAATCATTTGGGCACTGAGGCCCCCTCCCGAAACCCCCTTGGCAGAAAGCCAAGGGCAGTTGGAAAAAAAAGTACAAGGCCACAGGGGGATAATAATAGGCATTGTGGTTATCATGGGAGCAAAGACTCGAGACGGGAGATGACCGAAATCAGACCAGAGAAGAAAGGAAGCAGGGAAGAAACAGTAGCAAGAATCATGTTCGCAAAGACAAACTGGAGGGTCTCACAGACTGGACCTAAAGCCTACCAGGCCATCTTAACAGGTAGTGTAGCCAAATCCTGGGTATTTTCATAGCGGTTAATTTACATAGTGGTTAATTTACAGGTTAACTATATTTAATAAAGTTTGTTGCATTGTATCTGTGTCCATATTTTGTCCTCCTAAACAATGGAACCTGGGTAAAACTTTGATTAAAAAGCTGGTTTAAGTATTTGAATTGGACAGATACGCCAACTATAGAAGTCAAGATAGCAGCTACAGAAAATACTTAGACTGTAAACTGCGAACAGTTTTGGTCCCCTTATCTATGGAAAGATAACCTGGCATTGGAGGCAACTCAAAGGAAGTTCACTTGGTCGATCCCAGGTATGGGCGGATTTTCTTGTGAGGAGAGATTTGTTAGGTTGGGCCTGTACTCATTGGAATTTAGAAGAATGAGGAGTGACCTTATTAAGATGTATAGGATTCTCAAGGGGCTTGACAAGGTAGATGCTGAGAAGTTGTTTCCCCTTGTAGGATAGTCTGGGGCCAGAGAACATAATCTCAGAGTAAGGGGTCGCCAACTCAAGACAGAGACAAGGAGGAACTTCTTCTATCAGAAGGTAGTGAAGTTGGAATTCTTTACCATAGAGGACTGCACAGGCTGGATTGTTAAATATGTTCTGGGTTGAGGTAGACAGACTTTGATCAGCAAGGGAATCAAGGGTTATGGGGATAAAGCAGGAAAGTGAAATTGAGGATCTCCATGTTAGATCAGTCATGATCTTATTGAATGACAGAAAAGACTTGATGGGCTGAATGGTCTACTTCTGCTCCTATGTCTTATGGTCTGACCTTTTCACTTCAGACAATCAACACTTCAATGCAAACCAAGGCTTTGCAATGATATCTAAAAGAATTAAAATGAATTTCATCTCTATTAGATATTTTATTTTTACCTGCATTTTAATATTTTATCTGTGTTTTGGTTAATAACTTTATAACTTTTACTTAAATAACTTCCAGCAGTAGTTTTGAAATAAGTTAACCTGGTTTAAGACTAAAGCTTTGCTGCTGGTTGTTTTTAAATTGAACCACGCGCAAGTTAAAAACATACAAACACACAAACTCCTAGCCCATGGACTATTTTGAGCAAACATCTTTTAGATGGTCGTGACACCAATCAACTCATTTAATCATCTTACCTATGTAATTATAACATAATATTCACCCACTCATACTCCAGCCACCCATGTCCTTGAAATTAAGGCCAAAAGTTTCCATTAAGCTTTTTTTTTGTATCTGTCCAGTAGTTTTCAGTAATGTTTGTATTTGGACCCATGAACCTCTGTTTTTCACTTCTCATCATTGAGACAATATTCAGATCTAACGTTCTCACACTTATATTGAACTCATCTACCAATAGTTTTGCCCAATGTACAATTTGCCAGTATGTAATAAAATATATTAGATAATTACTCCTCAAGTTATGAAGCTTCTCTTCTCTGTTGTTGGATACATCCAACGAAGTATGCCTTCAGTAATTGATGTAAGATTTTAAGTTAAATTGCTAAGCGTAAAGCTTTCAGCTTGTACTTCTACATTAGCCTATACATTAGTATAATGAATTAATATGAACTCCCCTAATCTTATGGATGATATCTGTGACAAAGTGTTTCTTGGCTTTATTAACACTCTCCTTGAGCTTCTCCTCAAGACACTGTCACACGAGTAACGTTTTCCAGCTTATCATCTTTTTTAAAGCAGTTCTCAATGTCAGGATAACTTCAGCATGAATATGTATCAAAAATGTTCTATTTCTGTCAGCACCATTTCCAGTTTTGTTAAACTGTCATTGGACTTGGGTGTTTCATCATCTTTGGTTTCAGAGAATGTAAAAATTCTTATTTGATATGATAAATTCCAGTAGCAAGTATCTGTAAAATACTAAGAGCATAACTATGTTATTCCAGTTAAGGATTTATAGCACCAAATGAACAACGGACTATGAATAATTTTATATAGGTACTACTCATGTATATAAGAATATAAGATCATAACAGTAGGAGTGGATCACACGCTCTCTTGAGCTCATTCCAACACTCAGTAAGATCATAACTGAGCATTTCCCTTTGCCCCACTGTATTGCCTAAACTCTGTTTCCTCAGCAGCAGAACAGCAGAATGCAATCACATGAAACTTTGATAAGGGCCAGGATTTTATGGGGCAGTGGTGGCCTTGTTCATTGGCCAGAAGATTAGAGACCATCATTCCTCCCCTAGTAATGGAAGCACTGACTAAATTTAACATGAATCGGGCAGTTAATTGCCTTCAGTTATTACTTCTGTCCTTCTAAGTCAGCTACATAGGCACAGTCGTGCCACAGGAAGCAGTGACCACTGCTGCGACCACAGCAGCCCTAGATCAGCAATGATGGAACTGATCGCAGATAAGTAGGGTCAGACTGGCCCCTGAAAGGGGGTTGATTGTGAAGACTGGGGAGGGGGGGGGAGTCAGACTGGCCCTGGAAAGGGGGTTGATTGTGAAGACTGGGGAGGGGGGGGTGTCAGACTGGCCCTGGAAAGGGGGTTGATTGTGAAGATTGGGGGGGAGGAGCATCCACCAGCTCCTGCCCCTGCTGATAGCCCTTCTCCAATGGGAAGATGCGGGTGTGTTTCACACTGGCCGGCCCTCAATCGGACCGCCAGCATGACATCATGTCTTTTGACATTCTCGGCTTGAAGCAGATAACATGGCTGCTTCCGGTTCTACCCATCGTGGGCTCCAAATGAGGGCAGGTAGGTGGCAAATGAAGTTCAATATGGAAATGTGTGAGGACAGACAATAAAATAAGGGCTACAACTAGGAGCAGGAACAGAGAGATCTGAGCGTATATGCACACAGGTCATTAAACATGGTAGGACAGATGGCAAGAGAAGTTAGAAAAGCATACAGTCTCCTAAGTTTTATAAATAATGGCATTTATTACAAGAGTAAGGGGTTTATGTTGAGCTTGTATAAAACATTAATCCTCAGCTGGAATATTGTATACAATTCTGGATGCCATACCTCAGGAAGGATGTGAATGCATTGGAGAGGGTGCAGAAGATGTTTACAAGAATGGTTCCAGGGATGAGAAACTTCAGTTATGAAGACATATTGGAAAGGTTGGAACTGTACCCTTGGAGAGGTGAAGGTCAAGATGAAACATGATAGAACTGTTCAAAATCATGAGGGGACTGAATAGAGCAGACAAGGAGAAAGTGTTCCTGCATTTAGATAGTAACTAAATTGCCCTCAGGGCAGGTAACCCATCTGCTACCTACTCCATCACCGGTAAAATGCCAGTGGTGGTAGGAGGAGAAGGGAATGTGTATGTACCCTGCCATTCCAGTAAATTTATCCCCTGATCTCCAGCTCTGAGTACACTCCCTGGGGCTCCATAAAACCCCAGCTCTCAAGTGGTATTTTGCTATTTTCATTAATGGCCTTTGAAAAGTGAAGTTCTGGGCTTGTAAGGGGTGGGCTACCTTGTGACAATTAATTTATCACCTTCTATGTCCTTTAAAGGTTTAGTGACCAAATCATTCTTTTTCTCATTATAAAAATTAATTGTCATTAACCTTGAAGTTTCTTAGTAGTAATTTATTATGATTTCCAAAGAAAAGTAGAATCTAGATACTGCTATTTGTCATAGGGACAGCATTTCAGTTGTAAGCATTTAACAAATCGATTGGAGTTATTAAGCCCCATTTTATGTAAGCATCCAGATTTCCCATATTTATCACTCAAAATAATGATATAGTTGGCATTTTTTAAAAAATGAGCAGCAAGAGTCTAAAATTAGAAGGCAAGCAGGAAGAGGTAAAATGCAGCATAGATAAATGTGTAGCTGACAGAGAAATATCATGAAGATGGATTTTCCCATTATTGTTTGGTCAATTGGATCCGCAGGACAGAGTGAGTACAAGGAAAATAGGTGAGGAAGAGTCAAATATATCTAAGGGAGATTGGTTGACTATTTGGACTCTATTAACTAATTTCCCAATTTTCCTGTATTCATTTCAAACAGTGAACCCAGTAATCCAACCCCAGAAGACACCAAACTATGCCATGCTAATTCAGAACACTAAATCTTCACTTACTGACCAGGTGGTTGTGTTTTTTCTGGATTTTGCTGTTAATTACTTGACAATGTTACATTTGAGGCTTTTTGTGCCTTGAATTATTAATTTGTTTTGTTGCTAAATCCTCTCAAATAAATTGTCAGGAATGATCACCACCAGCCTCTGAGTAATAATGGTAAATGTGCATTGGCAGTAATACCAGTCAAAGTTGCTTTATTAGACAAATTCCTCATTTCTTTGGGTAGAAATGACATTGGACAAAACTGCTGATTTCAATCTTACAAGATGTAACAATAGTGACAGAATGGTAAGTAGTGACTAATTGGTTTTAGATTTTAATCTGTTTGCAAGACTGAATTTTCATGTGGCATATGCAGAACATACTCAACACCAAACACGTCAGCATCCTGAATGCACAAACTGATGTCAAGAAAGTGTCTTTACAAGAACAATACATGTATAAAGAGAAGGGAAGGGGAGATGGGGAGAGTTGAGGACAGAATTCCAGAGCCTAGGTCCCAGAATGTTGAAGGCATGGTGATTAATGATGTGGAAAAAGGAATAGTGTTACACAGGAGTTCCTCATTGGTGGAGTGCAGAGCCTTTAGAAGGTGGTGAGATTAGAGGAGTTCATAGGAAAAGCCTCTTACAGGTGGAGCGGTGATTCTACTTGTAATTTTTAGGAAATTAATATACTGATCGTGATAAGTTTCCTCTACACAGGAGACAGCTCACACGGATTGGGTGAAGGCTATACATTAAAACCTCCATTTGGTTCACAGGTTCAACCTGAGCTCCTGGTTGTCTGTCATTTTAATTCTCCTCTCTAACATATGACCCAGATGCAGGAATAGGACATTCAACCCTTTAAGTCTGCTTTGCATTCAATAAGATCATGGCTGATTTGGCTATGGTCTCAACTCCACTTTGCCATCGACCCCTTTGTCTATCAACACTGTTTAACTCTGTCTGGAATAAACTTAATGACTCAGCTCCCACTACTGGGGGAAGAAAATTCTACACACTATCAATCCTTTGAGAGGAATAAATTAACCTCCTTGTCATCTTAACATTAGACCTCTTATTCTCAAACTGTGAACCTGGTTCTGGCCCAGTAGTGGGGAGGAGGGAGTGGGAGATGCACAGGAGGGCAAAATTGGAGGAATGCAAAATTCTTGGAAAGTTTTGTGCTAGTTAAGTTAGAGATAGAGAACGAGACATTGAAGAGATTTCAATGTGGTGAGAATTATAATTTGAGACACTTTAGAAATGAGAGCAATTTTACATTAGCAAGCATTAACATGATGGAGAAAACAGGACTTGCTGAAAATAGGATATAGGCAGCAATGTTTTGAAAGAATTGAAATTTACAAAGAATGTTTTATCAAAGGGATCAAGGATATAGAGGGGAAAGCGGGTATAAGTTACTGAGTTGGATGATCAGCATGAGCATAATGAATAGTGGAGCAGACTTGAAGGGCTCAATGGCCTACATCTGCTCCTATTTTCTATGTGTCTATATTATAGAAATCCAATCAGAAGAGCAATGAAATATTTGAGTCTAGAGATGTCAAACGCATGGATAGCTGAATCTGGGAATGATGGATGCCATTGCAGTAGATAGTTTTATGATGAAGAGGATATGGGAACAAAAGCTCAGCTCAGGGTCAAATAGTTCACACAGTTTATGAACTGTCTAGTTCAAACTGAAGCAATAACCAGGGAGGCAGATGGAATTGATTCCTAAGATCTATGGTTGGGGCTGAAGACAATAACTACGATCTTCCTAATATTAAACTGAAAGAACTGGCAGTGCACAAAGATTGGGACAGCACAACACAGTAGGGGGGGGCTAAGAGATACTAGGGATATGGAGCAGATGTCAACAGTGAATCCTGATGCACATGGGAGCATGAAAATAGATGTTTGGGACCTTTGCGAATAATATGGGGAAATCAAGGGAGTGGGTGAGAAGACAATATGGCCAGAATTCTCCAGCTGTTCACATCAATGGGAATTCCCATTGACAGTGGTGAGACCAGAGAATCCACCGTTAGCAAACAATATGCCAACTCCCGCTGGTGGGAAACACATGGCTGAGAGAAGGGTTATTCTGAGGATTATTCTGGTATAGGCAAGAGTTAAAGCAAATGAGCAGCACTTTCATTGCTCTGGAGAGTGACAGAAAGGTGTTATGGATGATTGTGTGGCTCAAGTTTCAAACAGGAGTTTGGAGAAGGACAGGCATAGATATGGACTACAATTACAAAAAGATAATGCGTGACATATGAGGGCCGTTTCAGTGCTGTAGCAAGGATAGAAATCTAGTTAGAGTGATTCTAACATGGAGCTACAGGAAAAATGTTTGAAAGTGACAATAAATCAAGAAATTTTCAGAAGAAATGGACGATTATTTGAAAGGGCACAAGTTGCTTTAAGATCATAAGAAATAGGAACAGGAGTAAGCCATTTGGCCCCTTGAGCATGCTCCACCAGTCAATGAGATCACGACTGATTCAACATTCCTCATATCCACTTTCCTGCCCTTTCCTCATTGATTCCTTTACGGATCAAATATCTATTTATTTCAGTCTTAAATGCAAACAAGGATTTTGCCCCCAGAGCTCTCTGTGGCAAGGAGATCCAAAGCCTCACAACCCTCAGTTAAGAAATGTTCCTCTTCTCATTCTTAAATTGTTGTCCCTTTATTCTGAGACTATGTCCAAGACTCTTCTATGAGGTGCAACATCCTCTCAGTGTTTACCCTGTCAAGCTCCTTAAGAATCCTTTATATTTCAATAAGACCATCTCTCATTCTTCTGAATTTAATGAGTAGAGTCCCAACCTGTTTACTGTTTCCTCATAACACAATCCCTCCTTACCGGAGATCATCCTAGTGAACCTTCTCTGAAGTGCCTCCAGTCAAATCTTTCCTCAAATAAGGGGACCAATACTGCTCACAATGCTCCAGATTTGGTCTCACCTGTACCTTGTGCAGTTACAGCAAGACTTCCCCACTCTTGTGCTTCAACCCGCTTGAAGCTAGAGCCAACATTCTTTCAGCCTTTGTGATTACCTTCTGCACCTATGTGCTAACTTTGTGTTTCACGCACAAGTACCCCCAAGTCCCTTTGTGTTGAGTTTTCTCCATTTAAATAATACACTGTTCTTATGTTCTCCCTCTCAAAATGAACAACTTCATATTTCCCTACATTACACTCATTTCCCAACTGTTGTAGGGCAATATTGGGAATGTCTTCTATATTTTAATTTATATGTCCATTCATATTTTATTTAATTTCAGCATAATATATGTAGGGCTACATAGAGCAAGCCCAGAGAGCCAGGCATCACCAGAGGGCATAAAAGGTTAATGTAGACAGCGAGAGGTGTCCTCTGCTAACAGATAATGATTAACACATGCTATCAACTTCTGATGTGCAGGAGATTGTTCCGAATTATCACAACAATGGGAGAACCAGCATTAAGACAGCCAGGCTCCACATAGTCTACGGAAGGTATAGTCTTCTGTAAAACATGATCATCTAACAGAGGTGGGGAAGGATTAACACATCACTGCAAATCGGTTGGCCAAATATAACACTTTGACATTATAATCAGATAAACGGAACTGATTAACGAAGTTGTACTAAACAATGCAGTCTACATAATGAGATTAGAAGAACCATCTCATATCCAATTTGAGGTATTAATATGCTAATGTAAACCTTTGTGACTCAGAACAGTATATTAACCTGTACCAATCTACCAAGGGCAGAGAAGGACTCGCAGAAAACCTGAGATCTCAGGACAGAGTCCAGCTCTCCCTCATGCACGTGGAATAAAAACTTTTTGAAGTTCAACTTGGCCTCCAAGGCTCGACTCATTTTATTTCCTTCCTGCACCAACTTTTTGCCTGCTTATTTAATGTGTCAATATCTTAATTTTAAATGGTTTGTATCCCTTTCATATCTTCTCTTTCCACCTAATTTTGTGTAACTTGCAAATTTGGCTACTGTAAATTGGCTTCTTTCCTCCAAGCCATTAATATATAGTAAACTGTTACAATCCCATCATTGATTCCTGCAGAATTCCTCTGGTTACAGGTTGCCAACCTGAAAATTAACTCCTTATTCCCATTCTGTTTTCTGCACATTAACAATTCTATGTCCATGTCAATGTGCTACCTCCAAAATCATGAGCTCCTTTCTCATGGCTTAACCTTTTGTGAGTTAGCTTGTCAAACACCTTCTGGAAGTCCAAATGCAACATATCTACTTGTTCCCCTCGATCCACTCTGGTTGACACGTCCTTGAAAAACTCTATTCAGACACAATTTCCCTTTCATAAAATCATGCTGACTAATTAATTAGATTGTGATTTTCCAAATGTGCTTCAATACTTCCTTAATAATTGATGCCAATATTTTTTCAAAATGAGGAAAGAGAAGCGATGGCGAAGAAATAGTAGCGATGAAATAAAGGGTAAAAAGCATCAAAAGAAATAAAACTTCAATGCATCAATATTTTTCAAGTGTCAAAATGCAGAATCCAGAAAGATCACCAAAAATAGCCTGAAAATGTCCAAATCACCAATCTGCAGGATCCATATGATTGAATTTCTCAGAGTCTTAAACCGTTTAGCTTGCCTCTTTTTATGCATCTCCGTGTGTCAACCCTTGAAAGCATCTGTCTGTGACAGTTGGCACAGTTTATTTTTACATATTGTCTTAAGTCCAATAAATATTATTTTTATTTCTCTTTTATAGTCACAGCACTTGAATAAATAAAACTCATTGGACAAAATTTTACTGCCCCATTCACCACAGGAATTGGAGCAGATGAGGGTCGGACCATGGAAAGGTCCATTTAGCTCGAATGGGATTTTATGGTTTCAGGATGAACGAGGCTGTAAAATCCAGCCCATTGAATTAGTTAACAACTTGCAGACTGCGGAGAGGTGGAAAGAGAGGGGAGCCATTCTACCATTCACATCTGGCTGCAACCACACATATTAAATTGTTGGCAAATAAGATAATTAATCAAGAGTTTCATCAATGCAACATTCATTTTAATCAGTAAACTTGTTTCCACAAAGTAATAAAGTGAGGTCTTGTCTGACACTACAGCCTCAGAATTCCATGGAAGTTCTCCACATTTCCTACAATCATTTCAGTGAGAGATCAATGAGAAGTGGCCATTTCTGTCAAGAATCTGCTGAGGTTCTAGATGCTACTGAAATTACAGTGGAGGCAAAGAAAAGCCTTACAAAATTCCAAGCCCCCAACTTGAATTTCTGAAGAATTGAACGTAGCTTCCCATATTTGGTGACAGTGTGATTTTCAATGCCTTTGGGCCGGATAAACTGAGATTCTTGGAACATAATGAGAAATACGTTTTAAACTGCAACACCACTTTGCACTATCCCAAATGAATTTCATGTCATTTGCAGCTGAAAACTCAGCATAAGTACAAGCCCTGAATATTTCAGATTAATTATGATCGACTAAATCCTGTCTGTTTACAAGCATGTCATGGGATTCCCATTGATAATGCTTATTTCCTGAATGGTGATCTTTTTAAAAGTATAAAATGAGTATATGTGATTAATGATCTATGTCTGTGCATGAAGTATTTCTCTGGAGAGCAATACAAAGACATTTCTTACTATATAATATTTTAAGAATTTAGATACTAACTGTAGAATAATGTTGTTCCCATCTCAGTCACAACATTAATAAAAGCCATTGTTTTATTTGTTCATGGGATGTGTGCATTGCTAGCAAGGCTACATTTATTGCCCATCGTTAATTGTATTTGAGAAGGTAGTGGTAGTGGTTAATCAGTGGAGCATAACCACTATCTCTCTCAACTTCAAAGATGAAACAAACCAGTTCTCATCAGAATAAACCACTCACAGGGTATTATTTCTCAATTAATACTAAAACACCAGAGTGAATCATGTTACCTTGAGTTTTGATGTGGGATTACGAATGGAGTGCTACATTGGTTACTGAGCACAGGAAAAAAGTATGTTGTGATTCAATGTGCTTTTATTACAATTGTCTGTCTGTGTTTGTTACTACTATTACGAATGCATCTACAATTTAATTCTTGTTATCTGATTACAGAACTACGATGTTGCCAAAGTGAGCCTGGGAAGGAGAGCAACAGCTTGCTGATGCAAGGAGACAACTTTTATATATTTGACTGAAGGCTTTTCAACAAATTGCCAATTTTTTTCTTTGCAGCATCAAGGGACAAACAGAAACAGCATCGATAGCTTTCCTCTGCTTATACAGTGCACAAGTCACTCACTTCAGTCTTTCTAAACCTCCCTTTAATACTGCATTCCTGGCCCAGCAGAATTAATACAGCTAATACTTTTTTCAGAATCAGGTGACAACATTTTTGTTGGCATGGTTTGAAATATGTCAAAAATTTGTTTCCACTTGCATGAAATTCTGAGCAGAATAAAAAAAAGAGGATTATTTGGGCCTGCTCTTTGGAAGATAGGCCAAGTCTGCTGTGAATTCTGGGGCCCATCTCATTTTCAAATTGGAACTGAGCTCCCAGAATTATGTACAAAAAAACATATAAGTTACAAAATGGAAATAAGCCAACTGGTCCAACCAGTATCAGCATTTATCCTTCTCCAGGGCAAATTGTCCTAAATGCATTCACCAGCCATATTCCCATATCATATGAGCACGCAAAAAAATGGACAGGAAAGACCAACTAGGTTCACCAGCCTTTTCCAAATTGTAACAATGTGGAAAGCAGTGTGATTCAGTGTCCAGTTGACAGTCATGTTGTTTTCTAGGGTGGTCAAAAAGTAGGACAATTCACGTTAGAGTTTTTTGAAGGAGGAAACAAGAAGGTAGATGAGGGCAATGCAGTTGATGTTGTCTACGTGGACTTTGGCAAGGCCTTTGGCAGGGTACCGCATGGTATGCTGTTGCAAAAGATTAAATCTCATGGGATCCAGGGTGAGATAGCCAAATGGATACAAAATTGGCTTGATAACAGAACATGGTTGTAGAGGGTTGTTTTTCAAATTGGAGGCCTGTGATCAGCGGTGTGCCTCAGGGCTCAGTGTTGCGTCCACTGTTATTTGTCATTTATATTAATGATTTGGATGAAAATATAGGAAGCATGGTTAGTAAGTTTGCAGATGACACCAAGATCGGTGGCATAATAGACAGTGAAGAAGGTTATCTCGGATTGCAACGGGATCTTGATCAATTAGGACAGTGGGCTGATGAATGACAGATGGAGTTTAATTTAGATAAATGCAAGGTGATGCATTTTGGTGGATCGAACCAGGGCAGGACTTACTCAGTCAATGGTAGGATGTTGGAGAGGGGTACATGTTCATAGCTCATTGAAAGTGGAGTCACATGTGGACAGAATGGTGAAAAAGGCATTTGATGTGCTGGTTTCATTGGTCAGAACATTGAATAAGGAATTGAAACGTCTTTGTTCAAGTTGTACAAGGCATTGGTAAGACCATACTTGAAATACTGTCCACAATTCTGGTCACCCTGTTATAGAAAGGATATTTTAAACTAGAAAGAGTGCAGAAAAGATTTACCAGGATATCACCAAGACTTGATAGTCTGAGTTATAAGGAGAAGCTGGATAGAATGCAACTTTTTTCTCTGGAGCATAGGAGGCTTAGGGGTGATCTTATAGAGGTCTTTAAAAAAATGAGGGGCATAGATCAGCTAGATAGTCAATATCTTTTCCCAAAGATAGTCTAGTCTAAAACTAGAGGGCATAGATTTAAGGTGAGAGGGGAGAAACTGCTCTCTAAAAATTCTTTAAAACAGGGACAATTTTTTTTTCATATTATCTCCAGAACTAGCAGCATAGGTTGAATAATGCAGCTTTCACTTCCTTGGACAGCCAACTAGTCAATAGTTAAGACGTGCCAAATACAAGCATGGCAAGGGCCCTGCACATAAATCATGAAAGAAAAGGTGATTGACAATATAGCATTACACATAGTGTAACAAGATAAGAGCAAAACACTGCAGGTTTGAGACAATCAAGACTAAACAGCCCATTAAAAACAAAATCTTTAGCAAAAGTAACAGAAAACTTCTGGAATTACAAAATGGAAATTCCTGGCATCTGAAGGGAAGCATGGTTATTAAAATTAATAATAATAACAATGTCTCACAGAAAAGAGAAAAAAGATTGAATGGTTAAGGCAGATTAATGGATGGTCTTCTCTGTGAAATATATTACTGCAACCTAGAAATTGCAGAAACTGTTAATCCTCACACTGATAGGAAATATATGATCATTATCAGGCCTGTTGAGATTGTGGTATAGGACTTACTTACCATTCATTTCCCTGTAATAAAATTGCTGTGGGAAGAACTTTTAAGTTGACTGCTAACATTTTCAATATGTGCAAATGACCAATTAAGATGGCAGATTAGGCACTTAAGAGTGAAGTGTCCATTAATGCCACAGTGCTGCATCGCTCATTTAATGAGTTTATATCACTTAAATGAAACCGACATTACTGCAGACACCGTCATGAAGCCTCCATTTAAATGTAAGCTGGTGCAAAATTTGTTTTCACATTCTAGTTTCTTGCACTCCATGAGGATTGCACTCTGCACCACTAGAAGTGGACTTGGCAAAACAGAACCAACAAGAGCAAGGCAGGGCTGCTCCAGTGCAATGGGTTCTAAAGGTCAACTGTCACATCCAAAAGAGTCAAAGGTAAGTAAGCCACACCCCCTTTTTCTGGCATGATGCGGAGGCAGCATTGGGGTGAGTGGGATGGTGGGGTGCAAAGGGAAAATTGGTGTGGACGATCGGAGGAGTAGTGTGGGGGGAGGCATGATGAGGGAGGTTATGGGATGTATCAAGTCCCATGGAGGTTTGGAAAGGTAGGAGCATTCCCACGGAGGTGCTGGGGCATTCTCAGTGGGGAATTGGGGGAATCATTTGGGAGGATCAAGCTGGGGGTAGACCATGGAGCATAGTGGGAGTTCTATGGTGGTTAAGGGGTATAATCGATAGGGGAGTAGGAGTGGTGGATGATAGTGGGAGGTAGGTGAGTCCCATGGGGAGAGAGAGTTAGGAGAGTAATGGGGGGAGAGTTAGTAGGGTATTTGGAGGGGTCCCGTGGGGTTTGAAAGCATAATAAGAGGGTGGGGAAGTTGTTTGGGGAATTGGGGATGTAGGTATAGTACCATGGGGAAGGCAGTGGCCAAGTAGATAGCTGGGAGAGCTAGTGGGGGATTGGAGGAGTCCAGTGGGGGCTACAAGGGTGTTGTGGATGGGGAGGCAGTCCTATAGTTGGTCAGAGATTGGGGAGAGTCCCCAGTGGCGTGTGTGTTGGGACATGTGGAAGTCAGTATAATAGTTACCCAGAAGCTAGAAGTGGTTTCAGTTTTTCTAACTTTTTCTGGATAATTATTGTTGTATGTTAGCTGGGACCATCCAAAGT
Source organism: Carcharhinus amblyrhynchos (assembly GCF_965287045.1). NCBI lineage: Eukaryota > Metazoa > Chordata > Chondrichthyes > Carcharhiniformes > Carcharhinidae > Carcharhinus > Carcharhinus amblyrhynchos. Next base: position 91,368,111 of record NC_137324.1, on the reverse strand, counting down.
TTACAATTTAAAATACATTATCAGATGGCTCTCAGTAACAGGGCATTTGTCCAAAGGAAATTTGAAAATCCCAGGCAATTGAATGTTTTGGGCAGCAGGGGTGAAAGCATGTGGGTTAATCCCCTAGTGTATCTTGGGGTACCCCCCCAGATGCACCGTCCTAGAGCTCGGAAGCTAGGGGCCATTATTCCTATTTTTCATTAACAGTAGTAGTTTGCCAATGAAGCTAAGGTTTAGCTGAAAAAAAAACTGGGATATGTTATTTTCTTCAGAAGATAACTACACTATGTAACGAAAACAGAAAATGCTAGAGAAACTAAGGTGGTTTGACAGCATCTGTGGAGAGGCAATGGAACCAACATTTCGAGTCCAGATGATACGTCGTCAGAGCATCCAGACTCAAAAAGTTGGCTCTATTCTCTCTCCACAGATGCTATCAGACCTACTGAAATTTTTTGCATTTTCTGTTTTTGTTTCAGATTCTAGCATCTGCAGTATTTTGCTTTTATCTTATTGCACTATGTATAATGTTATATTACCAATCACCTTTTCCTTCATGATTTATGTCCAGGGCTCTTTCCATGCTTGTATTGGGAAAATCTTAATTATTGACTAGTTTGCTGTCGAAGGGAGTGAAAGCTTCATTATTCAACATGGCTGAGAACTTCACAACTTATGCTAATGTTTGGCAACAGCAATCTGAGAGGCCAGCACAATTCAAGAAATGCATTCGCTTTTCCAGATTCCAGAAATCCCTCAACCAAACACATCACCAATCGTACATCTGTACACAATGTTGTAATGCTGTGGCCTTTGTACCTAAAAGGATATTCTCTCAATAACCAGTAGACATATTGTGTACAAATCCGTCCACAGTCTTACCCTTGTCTGTTTCAGTAATCTCCCCCCTGGCCCTCAATATCCTTGATTCTTCATTTCTTCAACATTGGTCCCTTGTGCATCACCTATCTTTTCACCTGACCACTAGGGGCAATGCCTCCAACTACCTAGACTGAATAATGACACTGTGGAATTTACTCTATACACCCACTTGTCACTCCTCTTTTAAAACATGTTTATAGACTCGTGTTGAATGATCTGTTTCTGTGCCATTTATCCCATGTTAAAGAACTCTCTTTCACCTATCCCTTCTTCACTCCTTATTTTATTCATTCGTGGAACATCGCTAGCTAGGCCAGCATTTATTGCCCATCCCTAGTTGCCCTTGAGAAGGTCATGGTGAGCTGCCTTCTTGAATTGCTGTAGTCTACGTACTGTGCATTGACCCACAATTCCAGGATTTTGACCCAGCGGCTGCTAATCCTTTTTCTTTCAATCCAACTTTTGTAATTGCTCTTCTGTGCGATGTTATGTTAAAGATGTTGTAAATGCAAACTTTTGTTGCTGGATGAGAATCTTGGCTGCTGTTTCTTTAACTCTTTTCAATTTTTATAGTGTTCTGCACTGAGTTTTTTTTAGTTTTTAAAGAATTTCTGACAAACCATGTCAAAAAAATTACAAAAAAAACCTGCCACCAGACGGTTTATCTGATGACAATGCTAAAATAAATTGCAGATTTGCATCATGATAAAATGCTATACCAGAGTTTTGGCTTACGATAAGTATCACCGAAAAAATGTATTGCTACACAATACTGCAATTTTACAACCTATGTGTATCCATACAATCATCAGGCAAGTACAAGGCAAATACACCTCTGAGCAATCCAAATATATTCTCGGTCTGTTCCATATCTGTTAGCTGCATTAGGCTCTTGCACTGCATATTAATGAGAAAGATAAATCTGCAGCCAGCCCTCTCTTGAGGGTCTCTACTCTGCTTGCATAGTTCAGAGTATCTCTCTTACGAACTTTGCACTTTACTGTGACGTTTCAATGTTAGTATGGGTGGGTTTTCAAAAACATTTTAACTCAATGCATGCTATGCCAACAGCATACCCAGTTACAAAATTGGATCTATAAAGCTTGCATTTTAGATACATTTTGTAAAATCTTGCCATATTTACCCCTGATTGGTATTATCTCAGGGAGGAAAATGCACAGGTTAACAGAAAATGGCATCATTATAATTTAAGCCACATTTAATGAGCCAGGTAGTTGCTCTTTGGTTCTGGCTTTGTTAAACATATGTAACACCAACTGTGACATATTCTCAGAGAGCTTTGTTACTGAAACCCAGGGAGAAGCCATCTGTGCTTACTGATGTGCGCATTAGAAACATTTACTCAACTTATTATTTAAAGGTATTGGGGGCAATTCTCCCAGCTCGCTTCGCTGCTAGATTTGAGCCGTGTAGTAGATTTCCCGCGGGGCACCATGGCCTCCGTCCACCAGATTTCCAATGTCATTGTGTCAGGAATCAGCACTGGAGCTGAATAAATTATGTAAATAGTGATTTCCATCTGATTAGTGGGCCCAGGACTGAAGTCTCCAGGCCTGGCTAACATATTGCCCCCACTCACCGGGAGTGTTTCACTCCAGAGGGATTTACAGCAGCTCAGCACTAGCGGGGAGCTGGCGGCCTGACACTGCTAAAGTGTAGGGAGACTCCCCAGAAGGTCGGAGGTAAGGGGGGTATCCACTGCGCATTGACAGCTTGTCACTGCCCAAGGGTGTGAGATGTCCCACTGCCACTCTGCACTCAAGCCTGGTGACAGAAAGGTGGAGGCCAGCAATCGGAGCTGCCAGTGGGAGGGGTGTGGAAAAAAAAACTCAGGACTAGCAGGGGGAGAGATCAAGATGAGCTGGGGGGGGGGGGGGGCTGCTGGGAGTGCGGGTAGAGGCTGGCCCGGACATGTCCCGGAGCCCAGCAATTGGGGGTGAGGGGGTGGGGGGAGTTGCATGTCCGGCGATGTAGAGTTGCAGAGTTGGCCAGCAATCGGGAAGCCGGCAGTGCAGGGCTACTGCGTGTGCGCTGATCTCTGCTATGACAGATTGGTGCATGCGCAGTGGCCCACTCAGAACTACGCTGCCGGCCTTTCCAGCAGGAATAGGCCCCGTCCACTGATTTTTAATGTAGTTCATGCTGGGGTTTTCTGTAATGCACAGAGTGTGAGAGATTCATTTTGAAACTCCCGCTGAAAAAAAGCATGACTTATTTCTGTTTTTACGCGAGTTTGGCACTTAGAATTTTTTGGGGAGAATTCCACCCATTGTTTAAACCTGTGGAGGTTTATTTGTTGGGAGATAATGCATCTACTTAGGAAGATCTTTATTTTCATTGTATCACTTCCCAAGTACCATGGAAACTAAAGCTAATATTTTTCAAAATAAAAATTCAGACAGAATGAAAGTTGAGAACATGCAATCTAATAAACTCACTCTCTTTTTAATCAAAGCAAGAATGATGCCTGATGGGCCTGAAAGCACTGAGTGAACTATATGTGATCAGATAGAAATGTAAGATCTCATGGGCAAAAGTACAAGAATGGCAAAAAAAATGCAGAACCCAAAAAAAGCAAGACAAACAAAAATATTCTCATATGCACAAGAAGTATGATAATCCCCTCGATATAACTAGTTAGAGTCCATATATAACGAAGTGCCATAAATGTAAGATTCCACATACGATACCAACGACTTCCTCATACAAAGGGAACTGAGGCTGCCACTCACAACACAAGGGATCCCAGTGTGCAAACAAACAAAATCCAGTCATACGCACAGGTTGAACACCAAAACTGAAACCCCACATTCAAGAGCCAAGATCTACATACGCACAAGGAACTGAACATGCACATGCAAACTAAACGTGTGCCCCCAATCTATTTGATTGAAAATAAAACACTGGGTGGGAATTTCGTTTTTCTCTGTGGTGTGTTTTGCAGTGGCAGGAGGCAGTGTGCCATTGTGGAAATTAAGTTACAAACAATTGCAAAAATTAAAGTTCCATAATCATCAAAAATAAATCTGTCAAATAATGGAAAATGCTTATCAGCATACGAGGACTTCAGTGAAGCCAACGCTTACATACTCAGGATAAGTGACTAAGAACCCGATTTTACCATTGTGTCATACCTGTTTTCAGGCACAAAAACTTGGTAATGTTGGACGTGAGGCAATTAGTGCGATCCACCCCCGAATCTGCGCAGGTTCTCACTTTAACAAGGCTCAAAAATGGTCGTGATCTGAACTGTGTCTGAAATGGGCACAACGTCAATTTAAAATGCCTTTGCATGCATTTAAATTGACTTAATGAGCTGGACGCCCAATCTTACCTACATTTCTCCCTTTACCATTGCACTCGCTTGTCTAGATTCAGCGCGAAACAGTCATGTTCAGCAAAAGGTCTGTTTCAGAGGCCCCAGCTTCTCAAGAAGTAGGATCAGCGCTTTTGGCAGCTGTCTGATTCAGTTCGGTGGCGGGGAGTGGATGTGGGAGGGAGGTGGGCCAGATCATTCTCTGGTGGGTGCTGGGGAGGTAGAGGGAAGCCTGATCATTCTCTGGTGTGTGTGTGTGTGTGTGTGTGTGTGTGTGTGTGTGTGTGTGTGTGTGTGTGTGTGGGGGGGGGTGGCGGGGTGGTGGGATGCGAAGTTGGTGGCGGGGGTGAAAGAGGACGGAGACCTGATCATTCTCTGGTGGGGGGGTGGGGGGGGGGGGGTGGTGGAGGGAAGCCTGATCATTTTCGTGTGTGGGGGTGGGGAAAAGGGAGGCCTGATCATTCTCTGGTGGGAGTGGGGTAAGAGGTGGAGGCCAGATGGATCTCTGATGGGGGCAAGAGGAAGAGGAAGAGGGAGGTGGGTCATGTCATTCTCTGGTGGGAGGAGGGAGACACAATCATTTTTGGTGGAGGGGTGGGTTAGGAGGAAGTCCCGATCATTCTCTGTTTGGGGCGAAGTGGGGGGGAGGGGGCGGTGCGGTGGCCCAATCATTCTCTGGTAGGGGAGGGAGGGAGGTCAGATGGTTCTCTGGTGGGGTTGGGGGTGGAGGAAGGGGGCAGGGAGAAGGAGGAAGGCAGGCCAAATCATTCTCTGGTGGAGGGGAAGGGAGGGGTCGTTGCCACTCTGTGGGCAATTGGTTGTGGGGGGGGGTGGATGTGGGGGTCCGCTGCCACTCTGCGGATGATTGGTAGGGGGAGAGGAAGGGGGTCACAATTGGTCTGGATAGTTGGGGGAGGGGTGGGTGGATAAGGGAAACAGTTGTGTTGTAGGGATGGGCAATACTTGTCGGGGCCATCATTCCTGCTTTTCGCTCCTGAGCTGCTTTATCTGAGTTTTGCGCCTGGGAGCGATGTGGCAGGGGAATGTTTTTCAATTTCTTTTTCACTGCACATGCGCAGTTGAAGGCCTGATTAGAGCGATGGCGTTTCAGACATGATAAACCCTGCCCACAGCGCAATTTGTGATTTGTGGGTTTTTTTGTCAGGCTGAGTGATAGCAGCTGCCTGAGGACAGATTTCCAAGTCGGATCAGAATTGTGCCCAGATTCAGCACTTAGAATCAAAATGGTAAAATCAGGCCCTAAATCTAAAAACCTTGTGTTAGTTCCGTAAACACTGCCCCCAGCTTTGGCCACAGGGTGGGAAATAGGACAATTCCATAACAATATGCCAAGGAACAAGATATGGAGACATATACTAATGAAGGATTGGCAGGAAACAGCTTTCTATTGGATAAGAGAGGGCAAAAGGCTATGCTATGATTGGTGGATATGTCTGTAAATAAAGGATTAGAAATTTGTTCATTTTTCATTTTCAGTAATTAACCAAAATGGTTGCATTTTCTGTATGAATCAGCAGAACACCCTGCAACGCTTCGCTCTGCTTTGCGTTCTCACTTGTGCACACGTTATTAAAGCTTGAGAAATTGAGCACTCTGGATTTAAGTGTTGTCTGTACCCAAAGTCGATGACACTACTCACTGGCGGTGGGAGCTTATGGTCCCGCTGCTGTCAACGGGGTTTCCTTTTGAACGCATCCCTCACTGCTGTGAAACCCATGGCGGGGGTGCACTATCACCGGGACCTGTAAACGGCAGCAAGATTTCGGCAAATCTCTTCAATCTCTCCCTCCCTTAAAACCTGGAAGCATCTAACGATTTAAAGTTTCCAGAACCTAGAGGATAAAAGCTAATCACTAAATTTGGAGCAATCAGATCATTCCAAGAAGGACAAATTGTCAATGGCTTCAAAGACCATATACAAAAAAATGCTCAACCAACTCCTCCGGATACACGTGCCAGAAACCGCCCATGCAGAAGGGAACAGTGCCCATCACCTTCATATACTGTTACAATAGAAGAACTGTTGGAGTTTGCAGTCATGGTAGTACATATGTTTTAGAAAAATTGGTGTAAAGATACATTTATTTAAAAGAAACCTTGGACTGAATTTAAAGACTTCCAAAATGGCTCCAAGCTACAGTCAGAGTTGTGGATTTCAGACTGATTCTCTTCTTCTAAGGGAGCAAAAGATTATTTTTAATTTAGTGATGGTTCACTGGTTTTGTCCAGGAGCTGACACTTTGTTGATGTCTCATGTCAGAATGTAAGTTGTGCCTAGGCCAGGAGCAAAGCAAAAAAATTCACAGGTGTGAGAAGGAATATTTAAAGTGTTGAAGCTTGGCCCCTGGCACTGCCCACAGAGCACTTTGGCACTGCCAACTAGGCATTGGGCTGTGCCAAGGGGACAGGGTCTTTGAGGGGGAGATCGGTGGGTGTGGGACTGCTGGGTTGCGGGATTGGCCAGCAGTTGGGAGGCTACCAGTGCAGGGCAACTGTGCGTGCGCCGGCCTCCACTCTGACAGATCGGCACGTGCGCAGACACCCTCTCAGCGCTGTGCTGCCAGCCTCTCCAACAGGATTTACACTAGAGGTCTCTGTGATGCATAGTGTGGGAGATTCATTTTGAAAATCCCACTGAGAAAAACCAACAGGGTTCATTCCAGTTTTTACACAAATTCGACACTTAGATTTTTTTGGTAAGACCTACCATATGTGTTTTAGTTCCTAGAAGTTCAAAATAATCATACTTTTAATTCAGATTTCTTTCTTGCTGTTTTCCATTTGCCTGATGGACTGATACAATGTTACTCTGCATGTGATTGCAGTGAATGTGGCACCACCAGATATAATCAATAAAAAACAATCAATCAATAAATTAAACACAATGGCAGGGGTGAAAGACCCTGATGGGGCATTCTAACTAAAATAAACTTAACTAGTTGAATTAAAATGTTATTCCCAGAGGTGATGGTGCGCACCAGCCTCTCACATCCCCCCACCCCCATGTTAGCCACCGGTCAGGAGATTTCCTTTTCTGATATGATCCTGTCATGCTGCTCGGAGATTCAGTAGTGGGTGAACCCCGTTTCATTTCTGTTCCATCGTCTCCCTCTAGATTTCCCGGTAATTCTACCTCAGCCAGCTTGCGGTATCTTAGAAGGAGTGGCGACCACCAAGGGGAGTAATAACAAAACTATTTATTAACTATAATAATTATTAATGGAGAGTGAGATTGATTGCTTTGAGTCCAAGTCCTAGACTGCCATGGACAGCCCATGCACAGCCAGGATTTGCTCACTTTGACCTGATTGGTCAATGGATCATGTGACCCTCCAATCCTTGCCCCTTACAGCCCTCATGCTGAATCATTAATATCAACCTCTAGATTTTTATGACATGGACTCTTAATAAGGTATGGAAGTGCGTATAGGAATAATAAATTATCAAACCTTTCATCACAATCGATGGGTGTATCATTAGCCTGAAGAAGTGAAACTTGCTATCCACTTGTTGCTGTGAACTCTGGTTCCTTTCACGTTCCAGGTATTCTAGGAAAATTTTGCTTGCCCTTCATAATGTTTCCAGATTACTGTTAGCACATAAATCTTACAATTGACTGAACCTTCCCTGCCTACTATTGTTCCCAGAGACAATTCTGTTTACCTATTAAATTTGTAGCAGGCATCAACACTTTCAGTTTGCCAACCCCACTATGCTTATCTTGATCCCATGTCTGTTTGTATAACTGCTCTTTATATTAAATATCAATGTTTGAGCATGTGTTGCTTAGGTGTATGACTAGGGATCTGCCTGTGGATAAGGTGAATGGAGATTCCCTCAAAACAATGAACAACATTTCTGTATGTTAACAGGAACTTCTGTAGCCTAGTCTAGATTGAACCTTGCTGGCTTCAGTGGTTTGAACAAAATGCTTTACTTGTCTATTTGTGTTTGGGTGCTATGCTGCTCTGAATTTGTGCTTTATGTTAACATAATCCACAACAGTTGGTGCAGTCAATACCAAGACTCCGGGTCCCATAACTTCCAGGTTCTCCGGCGTGGGATTTGGAGGCACCTCAATGACATGTTAGAGGTTCCCATGTAAGGGTTTACCCGGCAATTGTCCAAAAGTACTAACTTCCTCTAGACAATAGCGCTGGGCTTGGTACCATTTGATTTAAATTACTAACTTTAGGCAGTTCTGCCAGTGTTACTCTAATTGTTACTCTGAAACAGTTAGAAGGAAAAACACTTCTAACTCCAGTGTAACTTTTTTTCACACTCAAACCCAGCCTTGCAAGTGACACCCCCACCCCCCCTCCTTCCCCCACCCATGACACTCCTAGGGGACCTGTAACAGCACCCTTACCCACAACCAACCACCAACGGAACTCCCACAGTGTAGAAAGAGGCCATTCGGCCCATCAAGTCTGCATTGACTCTGAAAAAACACATCATCCAGGCCCTTCCCTCTGTCCTATCCCTGTAAACTCACACGTTTATCATGGCTAATCCACCTAAGCTGCACATCTTTGGACTGTTGGAGGAAACCAGATCACCTGGAGGAAATCCATGCAGACACATGGAGAACTCGCAAACTCCACACAGTCACTCAAGGCTGGAATCAAACGTGGGTCCCTGGCGCGCTGAGGTAGCAGTGCAGCCATTGTGCGACCGTGCTGCCCCCAAGCATCCCTTCAGATCTGACTCCATCCTCCTGCTCCAACCGCCTTCTCCCACCCTGACCCCCTCTGATATTCTTGTTATAATCGAAGTGTACTAATTTATTTTGGGACTGCAATGAAACCTGAACTCCAATGTGGCACTGATTGGCAAAATCTTACCAAAAAAATGGCAGAGTGTTGTTTTTGACAATAAAAGCTGGCATGTTTCTCTCCAGGGGAGTAGAATAGTTTTCCCTTTGTATCTTACAACACTCAGCCAAAAAAGGTCAAGGAGGCATGTTTCACACCATCATGTAGAGGGACTATTCCTCAACATGCCGACAAAGGCTAGCTGAACTGACATCAGGCTGATATGTTTATAGGCCGTTCCGATCAGAAGGGCAATAAACCTCCTCCCCAGCCCATCATGGGGGTCTCAGGAGCTGCCCCCTCTCATTCACCACCCTACATTGGAGCCGGCATTCCATGATAGGTTCACATGTGGGTGAGCCTCTTGTAAACCATACCAATGTGATGCCTTGCAGGGAAAATCCAGAATCACAATCTCACTGGTGAGATCTGAGACTTTCGGAGGTTGAAACGGATGGCAGCAGTGGGACCAAGATCGCCCATAATGTCAAGACGCTGCATTTTGAGTTGATTCAACTCCTGTTCCAATTGTCTTTCATCGCATAAGAAACTTTGTACGTATTTGTTCTGATTAGATTCACGCCCTCTTTCACAGTCACTTTTGCCTTGACAGGCAAACACTTACCTAACTTCTTATCAAACAACTTTGAGTGTTTCTTCAATACATGCTCGCTAAGTCTAATGTACTTCTCCCTTCATCGTAGCCCTCTGATCCACTGACATGGATGGAGACTCCCACCTTAGAGGAATTACTTCTAATGAATCTTGACCCAGTACTATTGACTTTGTTTACTCTACAACATCCAAACTCAGCTTACTTTTGAAGTTAACATATCGAATCTTCATCATCATCTTTCCAGTGAGCTTGATACTTCTTCATTTGAAACTAGCAAATGACCTGTCTGCTGCAAATATTGTTAAATGATCCAAGTTGTCTTCATAGAAGGCAAAACACTGGGCTCAGTATCGACTTTAAATTAACAGCCTTACACACTGTATCTATTGCCCCAATGCTAAATTTTGCATCATCACAAAACATCAACACGATATTGACATTGGTGCCATCGTTCTCATTCCCACTGCCACCTATGTACATCTTCAGTAACCTATGTTTATTTTGCCATTTTCCATGGATAATTTGTGTGGCTCTAATGTGCCTGTGACTTGGGCTTCAGTGTTTCCTCTCTGTTCAGCTTTTGAACATTGCAAGTTACTGATTTAAACCATCTCACCTCAGGGTGGTGACTTGTTCCAAGTGGAAAGCAGAACCTTTGCTTGTCACTGCTCTTCTCCTGGTTCTGCGCGTTCCTTTGTGGCTTTACATACTCAGCATTTACCATGATTCTTCCTGCACAAACATAATTCCTGTCTGTGGTTGAGTTCGCCACACCTGTCTCTCCCCCACACAATCCGTGACTTCTGGGTTTTGGCACATGTTGTGCCCCTGTCAGCAATGCCCCAGACAGTGGGGCAGTTTTGGTGTCCTTATCTGAGGAAGGATGTCCTTTCTGTAGAGGGCGTACAACAAAGGTTTACCAGGCTGATTCCTGGAATGGGGCTCAAGATCCTGTCCTCTGTCACTGTTACTGGCATTTTTTCCAGGTGTCTTCATAGTCTCATCTTCAAGTTGTCATACAACTTGCTGCTGGGTTTATCTAGTGAAACCAAATCTCTCATTACTCCATAGTATTGTGCTCCTTTTGAATTCAGTAGAATCTCTACTACCCTCACGTTGTTTATAACACTATCTGCACTAGGCATCCTCAAGCTGTTTGCAGCAAGATATAGCTCAAACCATTCAGTCTAATGTTATCTTTGCAATTTGCTGTAAACGGTGGCAAAAACTGATGGATTGGCACCAGTTACACTCTACATTTTGTTCAGTTTATTAAATATTTATTTTCAATCCCAGTTGATGCCAATTTATTGGATTTGTGCCTTTCCAAGAAGGACACAGGAAACAGATGTAGGTGTCTTTGAAGACAGCTTACAAAGAACCAAATAAAACAGTACTGGCTCGGATAGACTCACACTCCAAACCATCACATACTCCTACTCACCCTCACCCCAAGCAAAATAAACAGCACCACTATCTTTGTACACTGTTGCAATATAGGAACAGTTAACCACATAACTCTTAAAATGAAATCTACACATACAACAGTCCAAAGATGTGCAGGTTAGGTGCATTGGCCATGCTAAATTGTCACTTAGTGTCCCAGGATGCATAGGTTAGAGGGATTAGCGGGGTAAATATGTGGGCTAACGGGAAGAAGGCCTGGGGGGGATTGTTGGCGAATCAGGCTCGAAGGGCTGAATGATCTTCTTCTGCACTGTAAGGATTCTATGATTCTCTCTGGTTCAACAACTTTAGATTGTGAATCTTTCCCTTCATCTTGATATCTCCTATATTATTTTCTGCTGTGGAGATTCCTTGGTTTATTACTAGATAATAAATATTATTTAATTGGAGGCAGTTTATAGAAGGTTCACTAGTATGATCCCCAGGATCCCTCCTATCCCGTATGGAGGGATTGTCTTATGAGGAAAGGTTAAACAGGTTGGGACTCTACTCATTGGAATTTAGAAGAATGGGAGGTGATCTCATTGAAACATGTAGGATTCTTAAGGGGCTTGACGGGTGAATGCTGAGAGGATAGGTGGGATTTCACGGCCTCACTCACCCCAAAACCGCAAAATCCCACCAAAGGTCAACAGATCTTTCCATTGTCCGCCCCTCACACGCTTTGATTCTCATGACGGGTGGGACAGTAAAATTCCGGCCGATATTTCCCCTCATGGGAGAGTCTAGGACCAGATGGTACAGTCTCAGAATGAAAGGGAATCAATTCAAGACTGAGATGAGGAGGAATTTCTTCTCTCGGAGGGTTGTGAGTCTTTGGAACTTCTTGCAAAGAGAGCTGTGGGTGTAGAGTCATTGTGTGTACTTAAGGTTGAGATAGATAGATTTTTGATCAGTAAGGGAATCAAGAGTTATAGGGAAATGACAGGAAAGTGGACATTAGAAATGTCGGATCGGCCATGATCCTTTCGAATGGTAGAGCAGGCTCAAGGGACCGAACAACCTACTCCTGTTTCTATTTCTTATGGTCTCATGATCATCAATCATAGATGGCATAGCTTTTTCTGATTTAATCATTGACATCTTTCAGAAAGTGAACTATGAATGAATTTTGAGGTTGTTTCCAAGGCACATGGGACATTGTAATGGTCCATGAGCTATGTCTTGGGTACAATTGCCTTCCTATACTAGTATAAGATTTCTCACTTTCCACAACAGCATCCTGTGTATCCCTGGATGAGATTGTCAATTAGCATCAGATTTGTAATGTAAACCTATGACTATAGGGACTGAGATTGAAACTATGAAAACTAGTCTTGTGTAAGTTTCTTATATCTAGTCAGGGGAGACTTTCAGCTCATCATTCTGTATTGAAAATTTTTCTTAAGCCTCAATGCAGAGTCCTGCGGGACAGTGATCTAATTTATGTTGTAGTTAAGCTGCCACCATACTAAGGCATGAAAACTATTCTCGGTAGCGATGATGGGATGGCTAAACAGTGGAAATAAATAACCACATTATTTCAACCATATTCTTTGCACAGCATATAAGTGCCCAATGAACTCATACATAGAATGGTAACACAGTCTCATGCATTTTATATTCTGCATAGTCTTTGGCCATGACAGAAAGGAGAACTGGCAAATATATCTGCAACCTATAAAAATGTTCCAACTAACTTTCATAGCTGAACTATCTTGTTTCCCTCCTCTTTTGAATGCTAATCTTTATCTCCCAGGCTTGTTGTCCCATGGAGTTAACCTCTTGAGACACAACTTTAGCTGTTTTTAAGAATGAATGATACCAATGACCTGCTATAGTGTAATACCAGAAAATATAACAATCTGTGACCTTCAACTGTTACTCTCAGCACCCAAAGTTCCTTTAACAGCACCTTGCAAACCCTCAACCGCTAACACCTTTCAGGACAAGGGCAGCAGATGCATAGGAGCACTACCACCTGCAAGTTCCCTTCCAAGCCATATGCCATCCCCATTTGGAAATATATTGCCGTTCTTTTACTGTCACTGAGTCAAGATCCTGGAAACCTAGAATCATAGAAACCCTACAGTGCAGAAAGAGGCCACTTGGCCCATCAAATCTACACTGACCACAATCCCAGCCATTCCCTGCCCCCATAACCCTACATATTTACCCACTAATTCCTCTAACCTTCACATCTCAGGACACTAAGTGGCAATTTTAGCATGGCCAATCAACCTAACCTGCACATTTTTGGACTGAGGGAGGAAACTAGAGCACCTGGAGGAAACCCACACAGACACGAGGAGAATGTGCAAACTCCATACAGTGATCCAAGCCGGGAATCGAACCCCCAGATCCCTGGAGCTTTGAAACAGCAGTGTTAACCACTGTGCTACTGTGCCGCCCTCTTTCTAAAAATACTGTGGGTGTAGTTGCACTATATGACCTGGAGTAGTTCAAGAAGGAGGCCTCACCAGCCCCTTCGTAACTACAATCAGAGATGAGCAATAAATGCTGGCCCAGGCAGTTATGCCCTTATCCCATGAAGGAATTTAAAAAAAAACACATGAATCTGCTGCTGAATGTCTGAGGCCACTATTTTGATTCTTAGATTTAATCAAATGAATACTGCTGCACTTTTAAACAGTTAGATGTATAAGAGCAGCTTGTCACCTCAAGCTCAAATCTAAAAGACTGTAATAAAACATCTGTAAGATGATCATTCCAGCAGGCCCTTATGAGAGAAGTAGAGATTTACAGTTTGGAAACAGGCCCTTTGGCCCAACTTGTCCATGTCGCCCAGTTCATTATTGATGTCAGTAAACATCTTCTTCACTACAAATTTGGTGGAGAGTGCTGGTTACATCATTATCCTATTTTATCTAGATAATTACACCTTTACTTTTATAACCTTGACAACCCACTGGCATTCTTGATAATGAAGCCACATTATTATCATCCAGGGTCCTCATTACATTTTGGACAGAGAGCTATGACTCTGGTTGCATTCTCCAGCACTTATATTTCTTTTTAATAGCCGACAAAAAAGCTGTATTTGAAGAGGATTAAGTTGGTTTCATTTTCCAGTCTCTTTGATAATCTAGTCTATTCCTTTGCCTGGTGGACTGATGCTGTTTTGGATTGCTTTTCCAATCGCAGTCTTCCTGCTCTCAAAAGGGTAAAAATAAAATATTTTCTGACATTGCTCTAAGTTCAAGATCTGCAATCTGCTTGCTACAATGCAACCATTAGTGTATCTGTTGTTGGTTGAACTTCAGAACCCATTTAATCGGGAATCAGCAGTTTTAATGGTGTCTCTGCTGTATAATTGGCTAAGATGCCTCTAGTTGATGTTTCTTGTTCCCACTTGAAAGCATAATGAGCTTAGTGAAGTCAGTACGTGACCGATTATAATATTATTTTACTAAGGCAGTTTGATGCTGGCACTAGGTGAGCTGGCAGACAGTGAAAAGGAAAACTGAGTGGGTCACAAGATGAGTTTCAGATCCTGGGTGGGATCTTGAGTCCACGTTCGCCATCACTGAATCAGCAGCGAAAACTCAGTGTCACAAATCTCGCCCGCAAGGGGGGTATGGTTGTTGAAAGCCACCCTCTTCCCATGTTGATAACTCTCCTCCCCCCCTCAACCACCATCACACAATCGTAGAATCCTACAGTGCAGACGGAGGCCATTCAGCCCATTGAGACTGCACCAACCACAATCCCACCCAGGCCTATCCCCATAACCCCATGCTTTTACCCTAGCTAGTGCCCCTGATACTAAGGGACAGTTTAGCATGGCCAATCCACTTAACCCGCACACATTCGGACAGTGGAAGGAAACCGGAGCATCTGGAAACACACGCAGACATGGGGAGAATGTGCAAACTCCACACAGACAGTGACCCAAGCCAGGAATCAAACCCTGATCCTAGGCACTGTGAGGCACCAGTGCTAACTGCTGTGCCACCTTCCCTTCCTGCTATCACTCACAAAGAACAACACCGCAGAGGAAACATGCCCTTCGGCCCTACAAGCCCGCGCAGCCCTGTGCCTGGGTGCTTTCTCAATCCAAGGCCTCAGTTGAGTGTGATACCAGCAACAGCCACTGACTCCACAGTGTATAGCAGATCTCCCAGCCCATAACTGGCCAGCAGCTCTCAGAGGGTAGGACCTCAATCCTCAGGGTCCTTGATCACAGCTGAAGTCCTGCTCCTAGCCAGTGCCTGAGTGACACAAAATGCATTGTGCAGGACTCACACTAGTTCTCCAGCACAAAGTTCTGCCCCAATAATGTCTTTAAATGCTTTGAAATACTGTCCATATTAGAGTAAATCTGTTGATAAGCAGCAACTTCACATTTTCCCCACTGTTGTCTGTTAAGTAACAACAACAGAAAATGCTGAAAAATATCAGCAGGTCTGACAGCAATTGTAGAGAGCAAGTGAAGCTATTGATTCAAGTCTGGGCTGTTCTATCTGGCAGTAAGGATACTCAAGTAGCAAGCAATAAAAAAAAACTTCTCAAAGTGAAGGTTCAACAAAGAAACTTCATTACAATCACAATTTAGGCCACAAATGGCAGCCCCAGCCCACCCCCATCTGCTTTCTATTTATACTGGGTCAGCTGGTCAGCTGACCACCACAGCATGTTATCATTGGTTACATTTTAAAATGGATGACTATGACAAAGGGCCATCCTGATTCGAAACATTAGCTCCATTCTCTCTCCACAGATACTCCACAGATACTGTCAGACCTGCTGAGATTTTCCAGCATTTTCTGTCTTTGTTTCAGATTCCAGCATTGGCAGAAACTCGCTTTTATCTGTTTAGTAATTAAGTCCTATTGATTCAAAGATTCACTACAAAGTTGATCCTTAGTCTACAATGAATTATTTGATATGAGTTGGGCATTTGCCAGTGCTCTACAACTGAAATTAGCCCTGGGTTACAGAGATAAAAATTTGGCCTGGGCTTCTAGTTTTATCCAGTGATTAATGATTGGAGGCTTTATGGCTGCAATACCCAGACAGTGAAATAGCCTGGTATGTTTCACATGGTCACTTAGGCAAGGAAAATGGCAAGGACACATGAAGAGGTCGTTAGTTACATTAGAATTATAAACTTAGGAAATGCAGTTCAGAAGGAAACTGCAATAGATTGAGGACAGCTCAATGCAGCTTTAACTATGAATCTTTCATGAGATGTATGCATCACTGGCAAGGAATTGCCCTTGAGAAGGTGGTGGTAAACCACCTTCTTGATTCACTGCAGTGCTGTTGGGAAAGCAGTTCCAGGAATTTCAAAAGCTGGGGATGGTACAAAAATTAGAAATATTGTGAACTATGAGAAGGAATTTGTAGAACTTCAAAGAACATGGACAGATTGATGGAATGGCCAGTCAAGTAGCGGATGAAATTTAACAGAGAAATGTGACGTGATTGATTTTGGTCGGAAAATGGAAAGAAACAATATAATGTAAAGGGTACAATTATAAAGGAGTTGCAGGAGCAGATTGGCTTGCCTGTATATGTGGAGGAATCAGTGAATGTCGGAGGACAAATTGACAGAGCGGTAATAAAACATTGGACTTAGGTCTTAGGATACAAAAAAGAGGGTGATATGTTATATTATTAAGAAACACTAGTTCAGCCGCAACTGAAGTATTGCTTCTAGTTCCAAATGTTACACTTTAGAAGGATGTGAAGTCATTAGAGAGATGCAGATAATTTTAGTTATGTCGGTAGATTAGAGAAGTTGAGACCATTCTCCCTGGAGAAGAGAAGGTTGAGTGAAGTTTTGACAGAGGTATTTGCTCATTGAATATCCCACTACGAACATCCTGAGAATTATCAGAAACTGAACTGACGATTGCAGCTCCAACAACAACAAGAAACTCATCACTGCCCAGGACAAAGCAACCAACTTGATTGCTATCCCTTCTACAAATATTCACTCCCTCCACCATTGACAAACAGTGGCAACCATGCATGTCAGCTACAAGATGCACTGCAGGAGCTCACAAAGATTCCTTAGACAGCACTTTCCAAACCCACGACTGGTACAAGCTAGAAGCAGAAGAGCACCACCACCTGGAAGTTCCCCTCCAAGTTGCTGATCATCCTGCTTTGGAAATATATCGCTGTTCCATCACTGTCGCTGGATCAAAATCCTGGAACGCTTACCTAACACCTTGGGTGTACCTGCACCTCAGAGACTACAGCTCGCAAGAAGGCAACTCACCAACACCTTCTTAAGATAAACCAAGGAATGATAATAAATGTTGGCCTAGTCAGCAATGCCCACATCCAATTAATGAATTTTAAAAATAGTCTTCAATTCCCTTCCCAAAGTGTCGTGTTCGGAAATGGATATGATACTCCATCTCAGGCTGAACTATTGATTCATATAGGCTTGCAAAATTTCTTGGCTTTTATACATTACCTCTATTTATAAACCCACAGGTAACTGCAACAATTTTGTATTATAGGGTTCTATGGTTATATGAACGAAGGTGCCATACTCCTTTGACTGCTTTGTCGAATTGCCTTGCCATCTTCAAAGGTTTGTGCACAAGCATTTCCAGACCTGTCAATTCTTGTACCTCATTAAAATTGTACCTCTCTTCTCATTTTTCTTAATAAAGTCTATTACTTCCCTCATTTGTGTTAAATTTTGTCGGCCATGTACCTGCCCAGCCTGTCCATATCTCCTTGAAGTCCCTTTATACCTGTTTAAGTTTCATGTCACCTTTCAGAAATTGTGTCCTGTACCTCTGTGACAAGTTAAGGCTTAATATCAGTCTTCAACCATGACAATCAAAGTTTAGCACCTCAACAAGCAGAAAATGAGCTTCTTGTGAGATTCCAAGAGGATGATAATCTAATTATGTGATTGAAAATTGCAACTTAATAGCGCAGAAAACAAGGAAGCTGTATTTTACAGAGCTTAAAGCTACTCTGATCTTAAAAGAAGTACTGTGGAGTACTGCAATGCAGAAGTTAACTCCTAATCTATTTACCAGACAGCCGACCTGAATGGGCAGGCGTTCAAAACATTACTCCACCAACAGAATTGCATTGGAAGAGGTGAGAAAATTTAATTATGCCAATTGGAAAAAATACAATTCACTACAAAGTCAGGAAAACGATCGGAGATGAACTATAGCGAATAAACAACAACAAAAACAGAGGTACAACTGTTGGTTCTCATCATTTTAGAAGGGATTTGTGGTATTGAAGCAATCTTGTTCTAATATTTCATCTATATGGGAATGCCTCAAAACATTCTCTGGAGGGTATCCTC
Source organism: Carcharhinus amblyrhynchos (assembly GCF_965287045.1). Lineage (NCBI taxonomy): Eukaryota > Metazoa > Chordata > Chondrichthyes > Carcharhiniformes > Carcharhinidae > Carcharhinus > Carcharhinus amblyrhynchos. The sequence goes on along the minus strand of NC_137324.1, from coordinate 91,349,683 downwards.
TGAATTGTAATAGAAGCTTACATGGTAAACAATAATAATTGGGAATGAAAAACAGTAAGCCAGGAAATCTATAAAATAAAGCAAAGACCACCAGAAGCAGAATAAACATTGTGTGGAAGAGGACAGAACATTTCATTCAAGTATTAAGAGCACAAATTTCCTCCAATAAGATGCTGGGGAGGCAGAAGCCATTGTTGTCAGTCCCCACTATAAGCTCTATTCCCCAGCTATGGATCCCACCCCTCTATCTGGCTGTTGTCGAGACTGTGGCAAACTAATCGCTACTTTGGTATGACATTTGATCCTGAGATGAACTTCTAATCAGGTATCCATGCCAAAAGCAGGACCACCTACAAGAGTGGCACTGTGGCACAGTGGTTAGCACTGGTGCCTCACAGCACCAGGGATCCGGATTCAATTCCGGCCTTGGGCGACTGTCTGTGGAATTTGTACGTTCTCCATGTGTCTGTGTGGTTTCCTCCGGGTGCTCCGGTTTCCTCCCACAGTCCAAAGTTGTGCAGGTTAGGTGGAGGAACCATGATAAATTGCCCCTTAGTGTTTCTAGATGTGTAGGTTAGGGGGAATTAGATGTGGGGTTATAGGGATAGGGCCTGGGTAAGATACTCCGTCAGAAAGTTGGTGCAGACTCAATGGTTCAAATGGCCTCCTTCTATACTGTAGAGATTCTATGATACCTTTCCTTTCCTAACATTATCTGACTCCTCTCCAGCCTCAGTTTATTTGCTGCTGGAAGTCTCATCCATGCTTTTATTCCTTTATTGCCTTTAGACTTGCCTATTGCAGTGCACTCCTGCCCAGCCTTCCATTTTCCACCTGTTACAGACATAAACTCTGCTGTCCATATCCTAACACACGCCAAGCCCCATGCACCCATCAGCCATGTGTTCATTGGCTACATTGGCTCCGACTTTTCCGCAGTCTCAGTTTTTAAAACTTCATTCTTGGGATGTGGGCTTTGCTGGTTAGGTCAGCACTTATTGCCCATCCCTAACTGCCCTTGAGAAGGTAGTGGTGAGCTAGCTGTTTGAAATGCTGCAATCTACGTGATGGAGGTATACACATGGTGCTCTGGAGAAGGGAGTTCCAGGATTTTGACCCAGCGACATTGAACAAATGGCTATATATTTCCAAGTCAAGATGGTATATGTCATGCAGGGAAACTTCCAAGTGGTGGTGTTCCTATGTGCCTGCTGCTCTTGTTCTTTATGGTGGTGGAGGTCATGGGTTTGGAAGGTGCTGCCTAAGGAGCCTTGGCGTGTTCCTGTAGTGCATTTTGTAGATGGTACACATTGCTGCTACTGTGCACTGATGGAAAATAGTAGATGTTTGTTAAAGGGATGCCAATCAAGTGGACTGCTTTGTCCCGAATGGCTTTGAACTTCTTGGATGTTGTTGAAGCTGTGCACCCATCCAGGCTACTGGAGAGTATATCGTCACACTCCTGACTACAGGCTTTAAGGAATCAGGAGATGAGTTACTTGCTGTAGAATTTCTAGCCTCTGACCAGTTCTTGTTGTCACAGTATTTATATAGTTAGCCCAGTTCAGTTTCAGGTCAATGGCAACCCCAGGATGTTGATCGTGGGAGATTCAGAGTTTGTAATGCCACTAAGTGTCAATGGGCAATCTCCTATTGGAAATGGTCATTGCCCGGCATTTGTGTGGTGCGAATGTTCCTTGCCGCTTGTTAGCCCATGCCTGGATATTGTCCAGGAATTGCTGCATTTTGGCAAGGACTGCCTCAGTACCTGAAGAGTCACAAATGGTATTGAACACCTCCAGTTCTGACTATAAGATAGAAGGAAGGTTATTGATGAAGCACCTGAATGTGCTTGGGCCTAGGATAATATCTTGAAAAATACCTGCAGTGATGCCCTGAATCTGAGATGATTGACCTCCAACCACCACAGCCGTCTTCCTTTGTGCCAAGCATGACACAAACCATGAAAGGGTTTTCCGCCAGGTTTTCACTAACTTCTGTTTTGCTGGGGCTCCTTGATGCCATCTACAAATTGCTCCATCATTTATGGCTGTTGTTTTAGCTACCTAAATGGTTTATTTTACTTTTTTTTCATGAGTTGTGACATCACTGGGGATCTTATTGAAACTTACAGGATACTGCGAGGCCTGGAAAAAGTGGACGTGGAGAAGATGTTTCCACTAGCAGGAAAAACTAGAACCAGAGGACACAACCTCAGGCTAAAGGGGCAATCCTTTAAAACAGAGATGAGGAGGAATTTCTTCAGCCAGAGAGCAGCAAATCTGTGGAACTCTTTGCGGCAGAAGGCTGTGGAGGCCAGGTCATTGAATGTCTTTAAGTCAGAGATAGATAGATTCTTGATTAATAAGGGGATCACGGGTTATGGGGAAAAGGCAGGAGAGTGGGGATGAGGAAAATATCAGCCATGATTGAATGGCAGAGCAGATTCGATGGACCGAGTGGCCTAATTCTGCTCCTATGCCTTATGAGCTTATGAAAAAGTGACATTTTTTACTCTTTTTTTTTGAACTGAATGGTTTGCTAGGCCATTTCAGAGGAGTTAGAGTCAACCACACCACAGTGTGTCTGAGGTCACATGTAGACCAAACCAGGTAAGGACAGTTGGTTTCTTTCCCTGACAGACATCTTTATTAAATGATGTTTCCAACTGTTTACTTTTCTTTCCTCCTTTAAGGTGTTGCTTAAACCTCACCTCTGACCAAGCTTTTGGTTATTGACCCTAAGATCTTCTAATTTTTTGAACAACATTTGCTTGATAACATCTCCTTGGCATATTTTACCATGTTAAAAGGACTATATAAATGTTAGTTGTTGCTGTTACTAGAGAGGTGGTGCGCGACAGACTGGAGGGGCTGATTGTGGACAAGTCCCCAGGACCGGATGGAATGCATCCGAGGGTTCTGAAAGAAATGGCGGAGGTGATAGTGGATGCCTTGGTGGTTATTTTCCAGACGTCGCTGGATTCCGGGGAAGTGCCGGAAGATTGGAAAACGGCTAATGTTACGCCGTTGTTTAAGAAGGGTGCCAGGCAAAAGGCGGGGAATTATAGGCCGGTTAGTTTAACGTCTGTGGTAGGTAAAATGTTAGAATCCGTCATTAAGGAGGAAATTGCGAGGCATCTTGAAGGGAATTGCTTGATAGGGCAGACGCAACACGGTTTCATTAAAGGGAAGTCGTGTCTGACAAATTTACTGGAGTTCTATGAGGATGTGTCTAGGGCGGTGGATAGAGGAGAGCCGGTGGATGTGGTCTTTCTGGATTTTCAGAAGGCGTTTGATAAGGTACCTCACAAGAGGTTACTGCAGAAGGTCAGAGGACATGGAGTTGGGGGTAGGGTGTTAGCGTGGATAGAGGATTGGTTGTCAAATAGGAGGCAGAGAGTGGGGGTCAATGGGTGCTATTCGGATTGGCGGTTGGTGACTAGTGGGGTGCCCCAGGGGTCGGTGCTGGGGCCTCAGCTATTTACCATTTATATAGATGATCTGGAGGAGGGAACCGAGTGTAGGGTGTCGAAATTTGCTGATGACACCAAGATTGGGGGAAAGGCAAATTGTGCGGAGGGTGTGGAGAGTCTGCAGAAGGATCTAGATAGGCTGGGCGAATGGGCCAGGAAATGGCAAATGGAATTTAATGTTGGCAAGTGTGAGGTGGTCCATTTTGGTAGGAAGAATGGTAGGAAGGACTATTACTTACGTGGCGAAAAACTGCAGCAGGCGACGGTGCAGAGGGACCTCGGGGTCCTTGTGCATGAGTCGCAAAAACCCAGCCTGCAGGTGCAGCAGGTGGTCAGGAAGGCGAATGGGATGCTGGCCTTCATAGCGAGGGGGATTGAATATAAAAGTAGGGAGGTCTTGCTGCAGCTGTATAGGGCATTGGTGAGGCCGCAGCTGGAGTACTGTGTGCAGTTTTGGGCGCCGCACCTGCGCAAGGATATTTTGGCCTTGGAGGGAGTGCAGAGGAGGTTTACTAGGCTGATACCGGAGTTGAGGGGGTTGAGCTATGAGGAGAGGCTGAATAAACTAGGCTTGTACTCGTTAGAGTTTAGAAGAATGAGGGGAGATCTCATTGAGACGTATAAGATGATGAATGGGATGGATAGGATAGAGGTGGAGAGACTCTTCCCGCTCAAAAAAGACAGTAGGACTAGGGGGCACAGCCTCAAGATAAAAGGGGGGCGGTTTAGAACGGAGTTGAGGAGGAACTTCTTCACTCAAAGGGTGGTGAATCTCTGGAATTCTCTGCCCGTTGAAGTGGTGGAGGCTGCCTCGCTAAATATTTTTAAGAAGCGGGTTGATGGGTTTTTGATAAGAGAGGGGATTAAGGGTTATGGGGAGAGGGCGGGAAAGTGGAACTGAGCCATGGCAGATCAGCCATGATCTTATTGAATGGCGGGGCAGGCTCGAAGGGCCAGATGGCCTACTCCTGCTCCTATTTCTTATGTTCTTATGTTCTTATGTTGTTTTCCAGTACAGGAAAAATGCACAATGGCAAAGAGCTGGCAGCAACTTCTACACTTTTCATGGAATCATAGAATCCTACAGCGCAGAAGGAGGCCACTTGGCCCATCAAGTCTGCACTGACAATAATCATACACAGGCCCTATCCCCACAAACCCATACATTTACCCTAGCTAGTCCCCCTGACACTAAAGGCCTGATTGCACCGTTTTGATTCAAAGTGCTGGGGGGACTAGAATCTGGGAGTGTTTCAGATCTGACTTTTACAACCATTCTCCAGCGCCCCCATACGCACTCTGCCTGAAAAATAATCAGCGATTCTGAATCGCACTGTAGAAGCCTGTAAGCGGGGATTAACACACCCAAAACACTGCAGCTCCGATTGGAGCCTCCAACTGCACAAGCGCGGTAAAAAAATTGAAAAACACTCCCCTGCAACATTCTTCCTAGGCCAGATAATACAAGCCCCCAGCCTCACAGACATTGCCCCACCCCAACAACATAACTGACCCCCTTATCCCCCCACTCGCCCGCTACACAGGCGAATCTTGGCTCCCTGCCCACTTTCCCCCCCCGATACCCCTGCCCCTCACCCCCACCAATTGAATGCAGAGTGGTGGACCTCCCCTTTCCCCCACTGATTGCACACAGAGTGGCAGCAGACTCCCTTCCCCCCAACCCCCCCACCACCAATCGCATGCAGATTGGCAATAGACTCCGCTGTCTCTGGCCCCCCCCCCCACACCAGAGAGACATCTGACCTGCCCCCTCTCACCACCCACACCCCCCCCCCGCCCCTCCCCACCACCACCAATCTGAGTCAGGGAGCCGCCGGAAGATCTAAACTTACCTCCTCAGAAGCTGGAGCACCCGAATCAGACCTTTGAGGACGATGTCTGTTTCACTCCGAATCTGGACAGGCAAACGCAGTGATAAAGGGGAAAGTGCCGATAAGTTCGGGTGTGTAAACCATTAAGTCAATTTAAATGCGTTCCAGACGGTGGCCATTTTTAGCCATTGGTAAAGGTAGAATGGGCACGGAGGTGGGTGTGGATCACTTTAACAAGTTTTCGTGCCTGAAAACAGTGCAACTTAATGGTAAAATTGGGCCCTAAAGGTTAATTTAGCATGGCCAATTCACCTAACCTGCACATCTTTGGACTGTGGGAAGAAACCGGAGCACCCTGAGGAAACCCACGGAGACACGGGTGAATATGCAAACTCTGCACAGACGGTGACCCAAGCTGGGAATCGAACCCGGGTTTCTGGATGTGAGGCAGCAGTTCGAACCACTGCCACTGTGCTACTTACAGCCTTCTTACTGGCTTCAGTACATACACGATTAGGGTAAACTGTGTCCTGGAAATGGCAGCACATTTATGAAAGGTGGCTTAGCTGTGTTAGTCTCCTGCGTGCTTTAGGTCCCTCTTGCAAAGTATCACTGTTACTATTTATTGCTTAATGACACAATCGAGCAGACGACTAGTTTTTGTAACTCAGTTTCTTCCAGCATTGAAGCATCAAGGTCGACCGATAAGTCTACGATCTGCAGGTGTACAGTGAGCTGGTAAGGCCCATCATTGTTTTGTCAGGCCAGAAGGTGAAAGAAGTGCAATACAGTCAAATGTAGTTTCAGTGTTTTGTTCAGTGTTCCACTTTCTGGAACTGTTACTTCAGTTTTACTATTTAACTGTGGCATCCCTTGTGATCACCATCAGTGTGTAATATGATGCTCCTCAATGATCAGTTCCGATTGCTTTCTCATGCACTTGCAAACATCACAAACAGATATTTCAAATCACAAGGGCAGCATTAGACATACACCCTTTCTGGTTTGAACAGAATCCCAACACACAAATCTGCACATCTAGGCACATGTTTTGTGTCAAGATTTGCTATTTTCAATTTAAAATCACATTGTTTTAAACGACAAATTGTTATTCCAAAATGATTTCCATTTTATGTTCTGTTGCTAAATCTCAAAAAAAAATTTCAGATGGTTTTGCAGCCCTTCTCTTATGCTGTGGTTTGCTTGCTGTCTTAGGAATTCTGGTCATCACGTCAGCATTTGGAAATGCCATCATCTCATCTGGAATTGATGTTTTTCCCTCCGGATCTAAGCTGTCTGCCTGCAATCAGCATCTCTTGCTTGGACTTCTGGATCACTGGGTGCCAGCTTTGCCTCAGCCCCTACATCTGGTTCATCTGCACTGTACCTTTGTCATCATGATATGTTTTGACACATGAAGAACTTCTGTCATGCAGATCTCCCTTTGGCGACTGCACAGTCACACAGTTTCCATTCTTGACAATGACAGCGTATGGCTTGGAGTAAAATGGTGTATTCATCTTCCTCAGGCTCTCCTGACTCATTATTGGCATCACACCAGACTATATATCTCTCCTTCTATGGTCTGAAAAATCTTTGCAGCATCCCTTCTTCTGAGCACCAGGGACTCAAACTTCCTGATCGACACTGATGTCCCTCAGCTCTGGCACCTTGATGTCCAAACAGCAGCTCAGCTGTTCTTTTTTCCATTGCTATGTGTGAAATTGTTCTATATATAAATGCCACATTTGACAGTGATACCTCCTTCCAGTCTTTACACTCACCTTGTGCAACCCTCACCTGTTTCTATGATAACTTGAGGCAGGAAAGCCAGCATAGATTTCTAAAAGGCATATTACGCCTTTTTTTATTCATTCGTAGGATGTGGGAGCTCCTGATTAGGCTAGCATTTATTGTCCATCCCAAATTGCCTTTGAGAAGGTGGCAGTGAGCTACCTTCATAAACTGCTGAGTTCGTGTTGCATAGGTACATCCACAGTGCTGTTTGGGAGGAAGTTCCAAAATTTTGACCCAGCATTTATGAAGGAACGATGATTTATTTCCAAATCAGGATGGTGAGTGGCTTGGAGAGGAAGTTTCAGTTGGTTGTGTTTCCACGTTTTGCTGCCCTTGTCCTTCCAGATGGTAGTTGTCATGGGTTTGGATGGTGTTATCTAAGGAGATTAATCTGGTTGAATTTTTTGATGAAGTAACAGAGAAGCTGATAAAGGGAATGCAGTGATGCTGTATTTGTAGATTTTAAGAAAACCTTTTGACAAAATGCTGGCTAATGCTCATGGAATTGACAAGTCAGTACCCAAATGGATTAAAAAAAGAGCCTAAGGACAAAATCAATGATTTATGGTAAATGGTTACTTTTCAAACAGCAAAGTGGTAGAGCATTATATTCCTAAGGATCAGCACTAAGGGTCACTAGGGATTAATAGATATATAAGTGATTTGGATCTTGAAATGTAGAGTAACATCTCAAAATTTGCTAATAATATCAAACTTGGAGGAGTGGCAGGCAAGAGGATGGTACACATCACTTACAACATAACATGGATAGGCTAGCAGAATGAGCAGGCATGTGACAGATGGAATTTAAAAATGTAAAGAAATGTGAGCTAATACTTTTTGGCAGAAGAGAGAAAGAGAGACAATATGGAATTAATGGCACGGTTCTAAAGAACGTAGGAATAGAGGAATTGGAGGTGGGCGGGGAGTCGGGGTGGTGGGGTACATTTGCTCAACTGCATAGTGCTATTTCCATGTCAAAGACTGCAAATGAACTACTTTCACCATATGTTCCTGTTCTTTCTTTACCTTGCTATAGAACACTGGCTGTAATCTAGCTAAATGGACTATCTCTTGATGTGATTTCATTTCACAATTGCTCAGCTTACAACTGTCTGTCAAATCAGCATTCCATTCATTATGATTCTACCTGATGTTTTAATGACAGAGAATTTCTTACTAAGAATTGCTTCACTGTTACAATTTACTACTACAAACTTAAAAAGTTTGTGATTTTGTTTAGCTGGAGTGGTAAAATGGCAAAGCAATTTCCCTCCTCATTTTGGATTTTGCCTGATATCCATTTAATTAAATTTAAGGTAATAGACACTGGATTTGTTCTGCATTGTGTTTGAGATTTGGATCTGTCATTTTATTGTTCAAGTCAAAATTTACACCATCCTTTTCCCCCTCTAGGATTTTGAGACTTGGTGCCTTATACCAGCTTGATAGGGAATATTTCTAATGGCTTGCCCTTGAACTGTATTTCCTGTGTTGCTCCCATGCTATTGAGCTTAAAATTGGTTTCAGAATTGCTGACCATAATAGCTTCAACCTAATCATCATTAACATTCACTGCTTCCATGCCCAACTGAGAACTGATGTGCATTTCATTTAGAGACACTTTCTCTTGATCACACTGCAGATCACACATCATTTCTTTTAGGGCCCTTTGCTTGAAAAATATGCATTCGTGCAATATCAGATGTTTTCTGTACTTCTGCCACTTGACACTACAGTATGGTAATCATGCACATCAATTACACTTGCTTGATTTATTAACTTATTTTATGCTTGATATTGTACATTTTCTTGCCTTATTGTTTATACAGATGCTATGGCTCGCAGTGGGTCTTTTTGCTGTGAGAAACAGCATTTGCTGCTTGGTGCTTCTTTCCATGATATTGCAGTATTAAACTGTAGGTATGCTGTCAAGACCTTAGCTACATCTTAGGCACAGCTTATTCACACTCAGTGTTTCACTAATCTGTGATGGCTGGTATGAATTCATCTGGGAATTCTCTGCTATTCTTATGAAATTTAGCCCTGTCATCAATCATGCTCTTTCTTTACGGTGAAATGCCTATCAAAGTTTCCCATACTTTTTATTTTTATCACTTGCCAGGTTGAATCATGCTTTATCACCCATGTGGTAAATCAAAGTATTCACTTGTCTAATTTCAGTATCCTGGCACAGTTCCATATTGTTAATATTGCTTTTCTTTCACCTCAGTCATTTCTCAGCTTTGGCTGAAATTGCATTTTGCTGGAGGAACCACCCCAGCATCAGCCTCTGTTGAAACAGTTGTGCTTAACACTTGACTCACAATTCATCACTTGACCCACATTGTATCACTAGAAGAACATGCATTTGCAGATACCATATATCCTCTCCTTTACAGTGGATATGATTTGACTTATGACAGCATTACGGTTTAGAAATCCATAGCTGCACAAGTTTCAATAGATCTCAGCAAAATTTCCCAGCTTCTATTACAAGGGAAATTAATCCATAACATGTAACTTCTCCTTTGTTCAAATAAACTGAGCATTCCCCAGGCATGTTAGACTGGAAAAACAACCCTTGCAAGACCTAAAAAAGTCCTCTATATGATCCCTTTTCCCAATTCCCTTTATTCTTTGTGATGATCTTAAATGTTTGCCTTTTGTAACTAAGATTCACTGAATATCAGAAATATTTTGAGCAAATTTATTTCATGAAAGAGATTTATAATTTTCAATGCTTCTGTTGAATCTTCTCTTAACCTTCTCTGCTCTACTAAAAAGAGCCCCTCTGCTCTAATCCCTTCATGTAATCAAAATCTTTCATCCCTGCTGTCATCTCAGTACTTTTTTCCATGGCCTTGATGCTTTCTAAAGTAATGCGCTCAGAAGACAGGAAGACAGACTTGGATGTTTATATAACACCTTGCACAACCCCAGGACGTCATCAAGCACTTTGCAGCTAATGAAGTACAATCAGAGCTATAATCTAGGAAATGTGACAGCCAACTTGTGAGCAGCATGATGTCACAGACAGCAATGTGATAATGATCAGACATTCTGGTTTTTATTCGATGCTGGTAGATGGATTAATATTGTCCAAAACTGGGGAGACTTCCCCAATTCTTCTTTGAAATATTGCTATGGGGTGCTGCAGCTATGCTGGGAGGGCCGACAGGGTGTCAGGTTAGCCTCACATCTGAATATTGCCTCATCCAATATTGCTGTGCTCTCTCAGTGCTGCACTGAAGTGTCAGCCTAACTTTCATGTTCAGGCTCCTGGAGCAGGACTTGGACTCACAACCATCTGGAATTGAACTCACGGAAGATGAAATTTAACTTTAAAGCTAGCATGAAACTTAAGTATTTAAATATGCAAAAAACATTACAAGTGGAGGCAAGTGCAGCACGTTTTGCATTCTGCCTGATTTACTTTGCCACTGATGTTTTGTGTTCCTGCTGAAGATGAATTATAGTCTGATTACCAATGATTACTGTAACATCTCTTTGTTTTTGAATTCTTTGTCCTTCTTTAGTAAAATCTACAGTTCAAAATGCTTGATGTTCTCTTTCTAAAATGTACTGAAAAAATGTCCTTGACCTGAAATGTTAACTCTGCTTTCCTCTCCATAGATACTGCCAGGCCTGCTGGATATTTCCAAAATTTTCTGTTTTTCTTTCAGATATCCAGCATCTTCAGTGTCTTGCTTTTTTGTTAATTCACAATGCTCCCTCTTTTACTGTTTTAATCTTTACTCTTAATAGTTCATGTTTTGCACATTTGAACCTTTACATTTCTCTGCCCTTGTATAAGCAAAGTACTACCAATAAATGCATTTTCTCTCATTTTTCCTCCCATTATGTATTGCATCATTTTTCTACATCAAATTATTTCCAACATCCATCTGTGCCGCCTTCTAACCTGCAGAACGGTAGTACAGTCGTTAGCACTTCTGCTTCACAGTGCCAGGGACCCAGTTTCAAATCCAGCCTTGGGGCACTATCTGCGTGGAGTTCTTTCTGTGCTATAGAGTTTCTATTATTTCTATGATGGGATTATGGGCGTCGCTGGCTAGGTTAGTATTTATTGTTCGTCCCTGATTGCCTTGGGGAAGGTGGTGGTGAGCTGCCTTCTAAAATAAATGGGCGGCACGTTGGCACAGTGGTTAGCACTGCTGCTTCACAGCTCCAGGGACCACGGATCTGATAGACGGGGGAATTAAGGTTTATGGGGAGAAAGCAGGAAAGTGGAAGTGATCCACTTCAGATCAGCCACAATCTTATTGAATGGCGACGCAGGCTCGAAGGGCTAGATGGCCTACTCCTGCTCCTATTTCTTATGTTCTTATGGGTTCGATTCCCGGCTTGGGTCACTGCCTGTGTGGAGTTTGCACATTCTCCTCATGTCTGCGTGGGTTTCCTCCGGGTGCTCCGGTTTCCTCCCACAGACCAAAGATGTGCAGGTTAGGTTGATTGGCCATGCTAAATTGACCATAGATGCATAGGTTAGACAGGATTAGTGGGTAAAATATGTACGGATTGGGGATAGGGCCTGGGTGAGATTGTGGTCGGTGCAGACTTGATGGGCCGAAGGGCCTCTTTCTGTACTGTAGGGTTTCTATCATTCTTTCATTTCTCCCCGTGCCTGCTTGGATTTCCTCCGGGTGCTCCAGTTTCATCCCACATGCCAAAGATGTGCAGGTTAGGTTGATTGGTCATCATAAGTTGCCCCTTCATGTCAGGGGAACTAGCAGGGTAAATACTTGGGGTTACAGAGATAGGGCCTGATGGAATTGTGATCGGGTGTAGACTCAATGGGTCAAATGGCCTCTTTCTGCACTGTAGGAACTCTGTGATTCTATGATTCTCAAGTTTCCAAAGAACGTCTGGTAATCTCGATGACACAGAAGGTTGTACTTAACTGTAAGCTCTTCCATTAGGCCTGTTCTGCCATTCAATAAGATCATGCTGATCTGACTATGACCTTAACTCTACTATCCTATTGTTACTGCCAACTCCATAACCTCCCTTGTAACTCAAACTTGAATATATTCAGTGGCCCAACATTTACTATTCTCAGTGGAAGAGATTTCCAAAGTCTCATGAATAGTGTTTAATTTGCTCTTCTCTTTGAGTGGAATATGTTTCCTATGCTCTGTTGAGCACTATTTGAAATCTTTACCATATTTGTGCTATATCATTGTTTGCCAATATTTTTACACATTTTATTGTCCCAAGTTCTTTATCCGTCCCTCAAAATCAGTCTTCCCTTAATCCATTAAGCAGGTTTTTCACATGTTTATCTCCTTTTGTGTTATCATCATAAAGCATATTATATTGTGGTTAATATTGATTAGATGTTCCCTACTTTTACTTCTCGTATCTGTTCTGGTTCATTCTCCATTGCTACTTCCAACAGTGGAACTTCTCCTGTTGGACTTTTTACATATTGGGTTATAAAAGAGACCATAAGACCTATGAGCAGAATTAGGTCACTCGGCCTATAATGGCTGATATTTTTCTCATCCTCATTCTCCTGCCTTTTCCCCATAACCTCTGATCCCCTTGTAATCAAGAACCTATCTATTTCTGTCTTAAAGATACTCAATGGCTTGGCCTCCACAGCCTTCTGTGGCAAAGAGTTCCACAGATTGACTATTCTTTGGTGAATCTGTCCATCATACGACAAGCTCTTTATTCCAGGAATCATTCTTGTGACTTTTCCAAGGTCAGCACATCCTTCTTTAGATATGGGGCCCAAAACTGCTCACAATATTCCAAATGGGGTTTGACTCTCCTAACCTATCCAAGTCCTTCTGCAGACCCCCACTTCCTCAATATTACATATCTTTGTATCATCTGTAGTGCCTCCAGTTCCTTCCTCCAAATTGTTAATGTATATTGTGAAAAGTTGTGGTCCCAGCACTGACCGCTGAGGCACGCCACTAGTCACTGGCTGCCATCCTGAAAAAGACCCTTTTATCCCCACTTTCTGCCTTCTGCCAGTCAACAAATCCTCTTTCCATGCCAGCATCTTACCATTAACACCATGGGCCCTTAACTTATTTAACAGTCTCCTATGTGGTACTTTGTCAAAGACCTTCTGGAAATCTAAATAAATCCTTTATCTAACTTCCTTGTTACCTCCTCAAAGAACTCTAACAGATTTGTCAGACATGACATCCCCTTAATGAAGCCATGCTGACTCAGGCCTACTTTATCATGCACTCTGTGATCTCATCGTTAATAATGGACTCAAAAATCTTGCCAATAACTGAAGTCAGGCTAACTGGCCTCTAATTTCCCAACTGCTGCCTCCCTCCCTTCTTAAACAGCAGTGTTACATTAGCTACTTGCCAGTCTTCTGGTACCCTCCCTGCCTCCTATACAGAGCCCTATACACTTTACAGAATCCCTATTCCCTGGCTGTTTAAGTTACCTCTTCAATCCAATTAGGTCTAAATCTTCTATAATTATTATTCTCAATACTCTAATTTGACTGCACATTTCTTCATGACATACTGAAGCTACATGGGGTCCAGACAATATTTGGTAGAGTCATAGGGCCCTATTTTACCATTTTGATTCTAAGTGTTGGATGGACTTGAAACTGGGAGTGCTTTAGATCCGATGTTTAGGCTGTTCTGAGGCACCACCATACGCACTCTGCCTGCAAAAATATCCACAATTCCGAATTGTGCTGCAGCAGCCAGTGGACGGGCTTAATGTACCCAAAATCCTACAACTCCTATCAGAGCCTTCAACTGTGCATGAGCAGAAAAAAAGAATGGAATGCTGCTCCGCTGCCACATCCCTCTAGGGCTGAATACTGCTTCCCCCTGGCTCTCACAGACCACCTCCCCATCCCCCACCCTGCCGCCACCCAGAATAATCACAGTCCCCTCTCTTCTTCCCCCGCACCAATCTCAGGCGGAGTGACAGTGGACCTCTCTTCCGCCACCCACATACTTCCCAGAATCACAGCTCCTTGAAAAGTTCTGAGGCTGCAGCAGTGAATTTGCGAGGGCTTTTTGAATATCCTTCAGCTGGAAGAGTGCTGAGTGCACTAGGACCCATCAGCATCCACATGACCCGAAGTCAGTGCTGAGACCTGGGTCTATGCTACAAATTGGACAGCAGAGACACTGCAGAGCATCAGCCCCCACATCCCCCACACATTTGCAAAGCCCCAACCATCTCAAACCGAGAAACAAAATGGCCACAATGAAAGGACCTCTGTAAGCAGCACAGAGCCATCAGACGCTAGGCATTTACCTCCTCACTAATCCTCGCTGATGGAGCACCCGACTTGGATTTTTATGGAGCATATCTGTTTTGCATGATTCTGGATTGGCAAATATTGTGGTAAAGGGGGAAGTGCTGGTAAAGTTGGACATGCAGCCTATTAAGTCTATTGAAATGTATGCAAATACATTCAAATGACGATCGTGACTTTTCCGGGCACAGTCCCATTTGTGGCCATTTTCAGGCCCTGGTAAAGGGGGAATTGTGTGGAGGAGTGCGTGGATCATGCTACTCGCCTCACGCCCAGCTTTACCAAGTTTTCATGCCTGAAAATGGAAGCAACTCAATGGTAAAATCGGGCCTAAAGTATCGTAAAGGTTTACAGCTTGGAAACAGGCCCTTCGACCCAACTTGACTATGCTACACAGTTTTTACCACTATGCTAGTCCCAATTGCCTGCATTTGACCCATGTCCCTCTCTACCCATCTTACCCATGCAACTGTCTAAATGCTTTTTAAAAGACAAAATTGTACCAGCCTCTACTACTACCTCTGGCAACTCATTCCAGACACGCACCACCTTCTGTGTGAAAAATTGCCACTCTGGACCCTTTTGTATTTCTCCCCTCTCACCTTAAACCTATGGCCTCTAATTTTAGACTCCCCTAACTTTGGGAAAATACGTTGACAATCTACCTTATCTATTCCCCTCATTATTGTATAGACTTCTATACAATCACCCCAAAGCCTCTTATACTCCAGGGAAAAAAGTCCCAGTCTATCCAGCCTCTCCGTATAACTCAAATCATCAAATCCTGGTAGCATCCGAGTAAATCTTTTCTGCACTCTTTCCAACTTAATAATGTCCTTTCTATTAGAGGGTGACCAGAACTGTACACAGTATGCCAAGTGTGGCCTTACTAATGTCTTGTACAACTTCAGCAAGACACCCCAACTCCTGTATTCAATGTTCTGACCAATGAAATGATGCATGCTGTCCACCTGTGACTCCACTTTCAAGGAGTATTAACCTGTGCACATAGGTCTCTTTGTTCTGTAACTCTCCCCATCACCCAACCATTAACTGAGTAAGTCATGCCCTGGTTTGATTCACCAAAATATATTACCTTAAATTTATCTAAATTAAACTCTATCTGCCATTCACCAGCCCACTAGCTCATTTTATAAAGATCCTGTTGCAATCCAAGGCAACCTTCTTCACTGCCCGCTATGCCATAAGTCTTGGTGTCATCTGCAAACTTACTATCCATGCTTCCTAAATTCTCATCCAAATCATTAATATAAATGACAAATACCAGTCGATCCAGAACCGAGCCCTGAGGCACACTGCTGGTCACAGGCCTCCAGTTTGAAAAACAACCCTCTATAGCCACTCTCTTCTGTTGTCAAGCAAATTTTATATCCAATTGACTACTTCACCCTTGATCCCATGAGATTTAACTTCATACAACGACTTACCATGCGGTACCTTGTCAAAAGCCTTGCTAAAGTCCATGTAGAAAATGTTGACTGCAGTGCCCTCATCTACCTCTTGGTTACCCCTTCAAAAAACTTAATCAAATTTGTGAGACATGATTATCCACTCACAAAGCCATGTCCCTAATCAGTCCTTGCCTCTCTAAATGCTTCTAGATCCTATCTCTCAGAGTGCCTTCTAACAATTTATCCACTACAGACGTTAGGCTCACCGGCCTGTAGTTCCCAAGCTTTTTCCTGCAGCCCTTCTTAAACAAAGGCACAATATTTGCCACCCTCCAATCTTCAGGCACCTCATTTATGGCTGTAGATGATTCAAATATCTCTGTTAGGGACCTGCAATTTCCTTCCTAGGCTCATCATGGGATACACTTCATCAGGTCCCGGGGATTCATCTACCTTGATGCGCTTTAAGACTTCCAGCACCTCCTTCTCTGTAATATGTACGCTCCTCAAGACATCACTATTTATTTCCCCAAGTTCCCTAACATCTATGCCTTTCTCAACTGTAAATAATAATGAGAAATATTCATTTAAGATCTCACCCATCTTCTGTGGATCCACAGATAGATTAACTTGTTGATCCTTAAGAGGTCTTACTCTCTCCAAGTTATTCTTTTGCTCCTTATGTCTTTGAAGAGGCTCTTTGGATTCTCCTTTGCCTTATCTGCCAAAGCAATCTTGTGTCCCTTTTTTGCCCTCCTGATTTCTCTTTTATTTCTGACCACCTCTGTTCTCTTCAAGTGATCCATTTGATCCCAGCTGCCTATGCATGTCATGTGCCTCCTTCTTCTTCTTGACCAGAGCCTCAATATCCAGAGTCATCCAGTGTTCCCTACTTTTACCAGCCTTGCCTTTCATTTTAAAAGGAATGTACTTACCCTGAACCCTGGTAGTCTGCCTCCTCCCCTATTAAACCTTCCATCATTTCTCTTCTAGCTCCTAGTCCTTTCTCTTTAAAGTGTCTGGAATACAGAAATTTTTGATGTGATATATTTTTTATGACCATGTAGTAGTATTATCACAATGACTGTGCGGTTGTTTTTTACTAATTCTGTTGCCTCTGCTCTGCCCACCCTCTAAACCTCATTTAGTCACTACAATGTTATTATAGCAGCTCTGGATGTGGGAAATTGGCATGACGTATGAACCAAATAAATTCTGAGTAAATTTGCTACAAAATATTTTAACAGCAGGTTAGTGTGCTAATGTGCTTATTTACTCCCAAGAGTAACTTTAGGATCATAGACAAAAGTTAACAAGTACTCTGTCTGAATAGGAGATCAATCAAAATTTGAATACTATGAACAACAGCAATGCTGCTTTCATGCAGACATAATGGGAAGTGTTGTTCCAGGGAGCAGGTATCGAGATTACTATATATCTCCTGATGCAGAATTGAAGCTTTCTTTATGCATTTGCACTCGCCTTGTATTGTGTTAGCTTAATTGTACAAACACAGTTACAGGGCTGCATGAATAAATTTTCTAACAGGAAATTGAGAAGAAAACACAGCATGAAATTGATATTGTTGATTATTGGTTCTTGAGAATTAATAATGCAATGTAATGATATGATGAGTGTTCATGAATATTAAGTCTGTTATGTTATGGTATAATGGAATGTAAATTAATAAGGAATAAACACAATGATGTAGTGGGGATGGAGAAAGTTTATTATTGTGGGTTAAGTATTGTATATTGTACATATGTTAAGGTATGTGGGTTATATCATCAGTATAGGCACTGTAACTGTACATTTATGAGAAGTGAGCCTTTTGCAGTTGCAACATTACCAAACGCAGCACTGGGAATTCACAGGAATATTCATTCCCACAATCCTGTAAGCATTACAGTTAATGAGCAGAAAATTATGTTAATGCACTTAGAATTCCCTGAGACGTGACTCCTGACAGGTGTTTAGTATCAAATGAAGAGCTAGAGTCTAGTCAGGGGCTAATTGAACCAAGGTGGGAGAAGAAGGGAGGGGAAAGGAGGAGGATGGAGACATAAGGAAAAGGTGGGGAAGGGGACAAGGGAGTGGGAACTTAATGGGAGGGGAAAGTGCTGGACAATGAACCGAGGGAAAAAGAGGAGGAGCGGGATAAGGAAGATAGATGTGAGGGTGGAATGGAGTGAGCAAAGACTTGGGAATGTCATGGAAAAAGATAAAGGTGGAAGATAGGGTTGTTGGGGAGTCAGTACAGAGTCATAGAGATTTACAGCATGGAAACAGGCCCTTCGGCCCAACTTGTCCATGCTGCCCTTTTTTTTGAAACCCCTAAGCTAATCCCAATTGCCTACATTTGGCCCATATCCCCCTATACCCATCTTACCCATGTAACTATCTAAATGCTTTTTAAAAGACAAAATTGTACCTGCCTCTACTACTACTGGCAGCTTGTTCAGGATACTCACCACCCTCTGTATGAAAAAACCACCGCTGTGGACACTTTTGTATCTCTCCCCTCTCACCTTAAACCTATGACCTCTAATTTTAGATTCCCCTACCTTTGGGAAAAGATATTGATCATCTACCTTGTCTATGCCCCTCATTATTTTATAGACTTCTATAAGATCACACCTCAGCCTCCTATGCTCCAGAGAAAAAAGTCCCAATCTATTCAGCCTCTCCGTATAACTCAATCCATTATGTCCTGGTTTGCATCCTAATAAATATTTTCTGCATTCTTTCTAGTTTAATAACATACTTTCTATAATAGGGCGACCAGAATTGCGCACCGTATTCCAAGTGTGGCCTTACCAGTATCTTGTACAACTTCAACAAGACGTCCTAACTCCTGTATTCAATGTTCTGACCAATGAAACCAAGCATGCTGAATGCCTTCTTCACTTCTCTGTCCACCTGTGACTCCACTTTCAAGGAGCTATGAACATGTATCCCTAGATCGCTTTGTTCTGTAACTCTCCCCAACGCCCTGCCATTAATTGAGTATGTCCTGCCGTGGTTCAATCTACCAAAATGTAATACCTCACATTTGTCTAAATTAAATTCCATCTGCCATTCATCAGCCCACTGGCCCAATTGATTAAGATCCCATTGCAATTGGAGATAACCAATGCTACCAATGTTCCCTATGCTACCAATCTTGGTGTCATCTGCAAACTTACTAACCATGCCCCCTATATTCTCATCCAAATCAATAATATAAATGACAAATAACAGTGGGCCTAGCACTGATCCCTGAGGTACATCATTGGTCACAGGCCTCTAGTTTAAAAAACAACCCTCTATAACCACCCTCTGGCTTCTGTCAAGAAGTAGAGATATCAGCGTTGGACTGGGGTAAACACAGTAAGAAGTCTCACAACACCAGGCTAAAGTCCAACTAGTTTATCCGGTAGCAAAAGCCATTAGCTTTCGGAGTGTTTGCTGCCCCTTCATCAGGTGACTGAGAGTTCTATTCACAAAGAGGGTATATAAAGTCACAAACTCAATTTAGAAAATAATAGTTGGAATGTGAGTCTTTACAGATAATCAAGTCTTAAAGGTACAGACAATGTGAGTGGAGAGAACATTAAGCACAGGTTAAAGAGATGTGTATCATCTCCAGACATGGCAGTTATTGAGATTTTGCAAGTCCAGGCAAGTCATGAGGGTTACAGATAGAGTGACATGAACCCAAGATCCTGGTTGAGGCCATCCTCACGTGTGCGGAACTTGGCTATCAGTCTCTGCTTAGCGACTCTGCACTGTCGTGTGCCATGAAGGCTGCCTTGGAGAACACTTACCCGATGATCAGAGGCCGAATGCCCATGACCGCTGAAGTGTTCCCTAACAGGAAGCGAACAGTCTTGCCTGGTGGTTGTTGAGTGGTGTTCATTCATCCATTGTCATAGCATCTGCATGGTTTCCCCAATGTACCATGTCTCAGGACATCCTTTCCTGCAGCATATCAGGTAGATAATGTTAGCCCGGTTGCAAGAGTAAGTACCATGTACCTGGTGGATGGTGTTCTCACATGAGATGATAGCATCTGTGTTATTCTGACAAGAAGCCAATATTGTATGCATTTATATACCTCACCCGTGATCCTGTGAGATTTAACTTTATGCAACAACCTACCATGCGGTACCTTGTCAAAGGCCTCACTAAAGTCCATGTAGACAATATCAACTGCAATACCTCATCTACCTTCTTGGTTACCCCTTCAAAAAATTCAACTAAATTTGTCAGACAAGGTTTTCCACTTAAAAAGCCATGCTGACTGTCCCTAATCAGTCCTTGCATCTCTAAATGTCTGTAGATGCTATCTCTCAAAGTACTTCCAACAATTTACACACCACAGATGTGAGGCTCACTGGCCTGTAGTTCCCAGGCTTTTCCCTGTAGCCCTTTTTAAACAAAGACACAATATTTGCCACTCTCCAATCTTCAGACACCTCACCCATGACTATCGATGATTCAAATATCTCGGCTAGGGGACCCGCAATTTCCTCCCCAGCCTCCCACAATGTCCTGGGATATACCTGATCAGGTCCCCCAGATTTATCTGCCTTGATGCACTTTAAGACTTCCAGCACCTCCTTCTCTGTAATATGTACGCTCCTCAAAACATCCATATTTATTTCCTCAACTTCCCTAACATCCATGCTTTTCTCAACAGTAAATACTGATGAGATGTATTCATTTACGATTTCACCCATTTCTTGTGGATCCACACATAGATTACCTTGTTGATCCTTAACTGGCCCTACTCTCTCCCTTGTTACCCTTTTGTACTTTATGTATTTGTAGAAGCTCTTTGGATTTTCCTTTGCCTTATCTGCCAAAACAATTTTGTGTCCCCTTTTGGCCTCCTGATTTCTCTCTTAATTCTACTCTTCAACGGATTCATTTGATCCCAGCTGCCTATGCACTTCATGTGCCTCTTTCTTCTTCTTGACCTTCAATATTCCGTTTCATCCAGGGTTCCCGAATTCTGCCAGCCTTGCCCTTCACTCTAAGAGGAATGTATTTACCCTGAACCCTTGTTTACACACTTTTGAAAGCCTCCTACTTACCAGACATCCCTTTTCCTTCCCACAGTCTCCTCTAATTAACTTTTGAAAGTTCCTGCCTGATACCACCAAAATTGGTCTTGCCCCAATTTAGAGTATTAACTTTTGGGAGAGGCCTATCATTCTCCATAGCTATCTTAAACTAATAGATTTATGGTCACTAGTGCCAAATCTCTGACCTGCCCTTCCTTATTTCCCAAGAGGAGGTCAAGTTTTGCCCCCGCTATAGTTGGGCCATCCACATACTGAATAAGAAATTCCTCCTGAATACATTCAACAAATTTCTCTCCATCCAACCCTCTAATACTATGGCTGTCCCAGTCATTGTTGGGAAAATTAAAATCTTTGATTATTACCACCCTATTTTTCTTGGAGCTGTCTGTGATCTCCTTACATATTTGCTCCTCAATTTCCCACTGACTATTTGGGGGCCTATAGTACAACCCTATCAAAGTGACTTCCCCCTTCTTATTTCTCAGTTCTACCCATACAGACTCAGTGGCCAGAACTAACTATAGACAGAACTAACTCACCAGTGGGCACAAACAAACTGTAATTGCATCTCAGTGGAAGGAGGAAAAGTGCAATAGACAGCCCGTCCTTGCTCATGGGTGCAAGTTTTTTCTCTGTATGCAGCTAGTAGAAGTGTCATGTCGCAGCAGCTCAGCCAATAACCCAGAGTGAGAGTCTCCATTACGCTGAATGCTCTGAAGAAATAACAACATAAGGACATATTGTCCCAGGGCCTAATTGTGTTCAAAATGCTAGGGAGCTTTTTTTTATTGATTATTGGGATGTTGGCATCATTGACAAAGTTCCCTGCATGTCCTTGAGAAGCGATGCCTTCATCTTGAATCTTTGCAGCTTATGCAAAGAAGCTGCTCCAACAATGCTGCCAGTTAAAGGTTTTTGACTCAGTGACCATGAGAGGAATGAGTTAGGATGGCACATGATTTGGAAGTGATGATGTTCCCATGCACCTGATGCCACTTGTCCTTCTGGGTGGAAGAAAGAAGAACTTGCATTTATATATCACCTTTCACAAATTCAGACATCCCTTAGCACTTTACAGCCACTCAGTATATAGTTAAGTGTAATCATGAATGTAATGCATGAAACACAGCAGCTAAATTACACACAGCAAGCTCCCATATACAGCAATATGTTTAGGCTCCACTCGTCAACGTGACGGCATGACTTTTTTTGACAGATGGGTTTTTCTGACAATTAACAATGGTTTCATGATCATCAGTATATTCTTAATTCCAGATTTTGTTTTGTCGAAGTGTCAGAAGATCTGGAGAGTACTCAGCCTGTTTCTCTGGAGGGAAACATGCTGTCTTTAATCAGGTGCTGATATTTTACCACATTCTGAGAAGATCACCCACCATGTCTTGAGTAAAGAAATTCAAATCAGGTATAAGCGCTCTGTCAGCACCCTGACACACATTTTCATTACTGCCCGATAAATAATTTCACTCTCAATCGATTAATGACCAGAAACGACCAAGTTTTGTTTAACATTTTTTCCATATTTGAACAACTATTAGGTGTTACACTTATACCCATCAATTTGATACCTATTTGTATCCTGCCAAAGGAACATTCTGAGCAGTTATTTGTTTCATGCCAATGGAGCACATCTGATCCTCCATTTTTATATTAAGGGATAATAAATATCTATTTTTAAAGTAAGCTACTTAAACATACATTAATCTAATTTTAGAAATTAATCTATTGTCCCATGTAATCACATATCATCAGTTTCTAGGAATCACTTTGAAGTGTAAAAGCAATCCAAATAAATATGTACATGGAGAAGCAATGGCCTCATGGTATTATCACAAGGTCATTAATCCAGAAACTCAGCTAATATTCAGGGTTCCCAGGTTCAAATCCCACCATGGCAGATGATGGAATTTGAATTCAATAAACATCTGGAATTAAGAATCTATTGATGACCATGAAACCTTTGGTCGGAAAAACTCATCTGGTTCATTAATGTCCTTCAGAAATGGAAATCTGCTATTCTTACCTGGTCTGGCCTACCTATGTAGTTGACTCTCAACTGCCCTCGTGCAACTAGGGATGGGCAATAAATGCTGGCCAGCCAGAGACACCCATGTCCCGTGAATGAATAGAAAGACATTTAACCTTCCTTTCTTGAGCAGCACTTTGATAAATTTATATGGTCATGAATGTGACAAAATTCTGATAATGTCTCTCTATGTTACTAAATAAGGTGACCATTGGTGCATCTTATCATCCTTCTACAGAAATAATGAGGGTTATTGTTCACCATTAGCAGGGAACAAATGCATTCTCAGTTACAGAACCTACCTAATTTCCTACAATGGGCTGGTGATCTGCTCTACTGGTTTATCACCCAAACAGTGAGGGTAAAAGTTAACCTACGGTCCTGTGATCATATCAACTATGTGCCCTCTGAATGCAGTGGGATTTTAATTCTATTCCTGTAGCGGATTAGAACTGATCAAACCTTTTATCCAGATGAAAATTCAACACAGCAAAAACTCAATAGCACAATCTTCTCTCCATTGATTATGAATTGGTGATAAATCTATGCAATGAACCAAAATTAATAGGTTGCCCCAAGCAATAACAGCACCACAATGTTGAGAAGTGTGAGACACTGATTAGAGTATTCAGTGCTTACAGAGGAGACAGCTGTAGCAGGGGATGCCAAAACCCCTGCCTTCTGAAATTTTTAAAACTAAGTAGACTAGCCTAAAATAGGCACGATAATGTGCCTTATACATACCAAAGGTATCACGATGTGCCTCCTGCGTAGATTATACAAAGGTATTGCCTGTTAAACACAATATAATCAATGGTAGTGAATTTTTAACAAATATTGTAATTTTATAATGTAGTTTTGAATATCTTGCAAACTTTGGCCAAGGATGGCCTGCCCTAAAAGTATAATGGGAAAAAGCAAAACCAGACAGGTCACATTCTCTGGAACAATGAAGTGTAGAACTTAATCGGTGAA
Source organism: Carcharhinus amblyrhynchos (assembly GCF_965287045.1). Classification (NCBI taxonomy): domain Eukaryota; kingdom Metazoa; phylum Chordata; class Chondrichthyes; order Carcharhiniformes; family Carcharhinidae; genus Carcharhinus; species Carcharhinus amblyrhynchos. The sequence goes on along the minus strand of NC_137324.1, from coordinate 91,325,800 downwards.
AGGCTTTAGAAGACATTATAGCTGTAAGGCACGAAAATTATGGAACAAATTGAAGGATTCAATTGCTAATTAAAATGAATAGGAGCATTCTGCTCCTCATCCCTGTGGGGGCTGTGATAATAAGGTATAGCTAGTTAGACAAGATGATTCCTTGACTCCCTTTTAGTTCTCATAGTATGCAACTGGTGAGAAGGAACTTTGAACCTGTCAGGCATGCATAGACCATAAGACAGAGGAACAGAATTAGGCCATTCTGTCCATCAGGTCTGCTCAGCCATTCAATCATGGTTGATATTTTTCTCATTCCCACTCTCCTGCCTTTTCCCCATAACCCCTGATCCTTTTATTAATCAAGAACTTATCTATCCCTGCGTTAAAGACACTCAATGACGTGGCCTCCACAGCCTTCTGTGACAAAGAGTTTCACAGATTCACGACTCTCTGGCGGAAAAAAAATTCTTCCTCATCTCTGTTTTAAACAATAGTCCCTTTAGCCTGAGGTTGTGCCCTCTGATTCTAGATTTCCCTTCTAGTGGAAACATCCACTCCATGTCCATTCTATCCAGGCCTCACAGTATCCTATAAGTTTCTATAAGGTCTCCCCTCATCCTTCTAAACTTCAACAAATACACATCCAGAATCCTCAACTGTTCCTCATATGTCAAGCTCTCCATTCCAGGGATCATTCTTGTGAACCTCCTCTGGAGCCTTTCCAAGGCCAGAATATCCTTCCTTAAATATGGGGCCCAAAACTGCTCACAGTACTCCAAATGGGGTCTGACCAAAGCCCAATATAGTCTCAGTATATCCCTGAGATTATATTCTAGCCCTCTCAACATGAATACTAACATCGCATTTGCCTTCCTAACTGCCAACTGAACCTCACTGTTAACCTTAAGAGAATCCTGAACAGTGGGTCCCAAGTCACTTTATGTTTCTGAATTCCGAAGCATCTTCCCATTTATAAAATAGTCTATGCCTCCATTCCTCCTTCCAAAGTGCATAACCTCACAGTTTTCCACATTTTATTCCATGTGTCACTTCTTTGCCTATTCTCTTAACCTGTCCAAGTCCTTCTGCAGCCTCTCTGCTTCCTCAATACTACCTGTCCCTCTACATATCTTTGTATCATCTGCAAACATAGCAACAGTGCCTTCAGTCTCTTCCTCCAAATTGTTAATGTATATTGTTAAAAGTTGTGGTCCCAGCACTGACCCCTTAGGCACACTACTAGTGACCGGCTGCCATCCTGAAAAAGACCCCTTTATCCCCACTCTCTGCCTTCTGCCAGTTAGCCAATCCCCAACCCATGCCAGGATCCTACCCTTAACATCATGGGCACTTAACTTATTTAACAGTCTCTTATGCCATGGCACCTTGTCAAAGGCCTTCTGAAGATCTAAATAAAACATGTCCACTTGTTCTCCTTTGACTTCCTTGTTACCTCCTCAAAGAGTTCTAACAGATTTGTCAGACATGACCTTCCCTTGACAAAGCTGTGCTGACTCAGTCCTATTTTATCATGCACTTCCAACTACTCTGCAATCTCGTCTTTAATGATGAACGCTAAAATACTGCCAATGATTAAAGTCAGTTTAACCGGCCTATAATTTCCCTTCTGCTTCCTCCCTCCCTCCCTCCTTAAACAGCAGTGTTATATTAGCTACTTTCCAATCCCCTGGTACCTTCCCTGCCTCCCGTGATTCTTGAAAGATCACCACCAATGCCTCCACAATTTCCTCAATTAACTCTTTTAGAAACCTGGGGTGTATTCCATCCAGTCCAGGTGACTCATCCACCTTCAGCCCTTTCAGTTTCCCTAGAACCTTCTCCTTAGAGATGGCTAGGGTAAGATTGCTAAGCAGTGGGGTTGTGTGAGGGTGGGACGGGGTGTGTGGTGACGGGGTGTGTGGTGTGGTGGAGTGGGGGAAGACATCCAGGTCCAATTAACCAATGAGTTCATTATGCTAAGGGGTAGAGTGCTGCTGGCCAAGGTAAATAATGTGTATTCATGTAATTGGACCATTCCGTTTGTATGATAGATTGAGCAGGGAATACAAATCTTCAAAAATAGTATATCAGATGTGTTCATGAGAGGTTAGAATCCATCCGACACCTCTGTCCCAATGCATATTGGTCAATAAAGAACGTCTTTGACTGTATACTGTCTCTCACAATCCATTCATTGAATTCAACTCAATACAGGACCCCCAGAGGGAGGCCCTCAGAAAATTCCCCGAGCAGCAGCCCATCATCACAGGTGACGAAGGAAACATAAGAATCGGAAAGGCCTTGAGGCTTCTGATCTAGAAGAAATAAAATGAAACATAATTGGTTAGTCCAACATTTCAAAAATCCTTAGCCATTTAGCTAATTGGCTTTATTTGCTTCAGAACATCAATTATTGTCAAATTCTGGATCCCCATGAGAAGTAATTGAATGTTTGTCAAAAGGCAACAGTGGATTGACAGGATGTATCAGAAGAAAAGTAAACCTATCTGTCAACATTGAAACCTGAGCACGTTCTGATATTTTTAGTATGACAGGAGCAACTTTTTTCTCCAGTTTACCGTACAGCGCTAACATAGTGCTTTTGCATTAGTAGAAGATGATTTTGATTGAATTAGGAATATTGAAGTATTATTTTCAAAACTAACAGACAGATATGTTGCTCTCACAATCATTGCCACAATATATGCTGTTTGGCAAAATGTCATTCCCAGCTGGCTGTAGGAGGGGACAGGGAGTCTGAGAAAAGCTAAAGACCTCTAAATCTAAAAAAAATTATAATTGTAAGATGATGATAGAATCAATCAGGTTAAATGAAACAATTCATTTCTTTCGAACCCACATTCTCCAAAATGAGCAAGAGTACGCAAACTAATTAGAAATGGAAACATTTGGTTTTGCTGGAAGTGTAATGGCATCAGAATGATGTCTGCTGTTAATGTGAAACTTGACCAGCAACTTGTAGCAAGGAGATAACTTGTGAATCCCATAATTTGCTGAACGATTTGTACTGCTACATCATGTCATAGCAATATTTTCATGAATTTTGAAAGAAACTATATTTCAAGTTTCTCTTCATACAACTTGAATTGATTTAAAATAAAACTGAAACAATTTGATTCTAATGGTCACAAAATTTCTCTTATATATTTGATCCTTACCACCCAGTATGGATGAGACTATGCTTACCTGAATAGGATACAAAAAATACAATTCAGTGGATCCTCAAAGAATGGCAATGATAGACCTCTGGCTTGGGCTAAATGCCTTCTTTATTTGGAACATAATATAGTATTTTTGAGGCAGTGGTCTACGAAAGGGCAGATTCACAGGAATCCATTGTAAGAAACTTCAATCCAAAGAGAACAGGACATCCCAGACTGGTAATGGCTTCCTATAAAAAAGTGGGCAACTAAAAATGTCACGCCTGCAGAACTGGAACAAGGAACATTTTTCCTTCCTTGTAAACTTCATTGCACCTATTAAGTCCACCTACTAAATCTGCATCAGCAATTTTACAGTGGGAGCCAGCACTGTGGTAGAAGGGTGTTCAGCATTGTAAGGTTTAATGTTGGACTGGGGAACAGTCATGCCCCAATGTGATGGAGAGTCACATGATTGAGTATCATAGAGTCTAGCAGAAACCAGCATAGACATAGTGCCTAGTTAATCAATATCCTAGAGGTGCATATCAACATAAATTGTTAATAGACATTTCATGTTCAACCATAAAAGGTTCCATATCTCTTTGTGAGACACAGAAAAACCCTTGAAACATGATAGCAACTAATGCATGAACCCAGAACTACAGAATCTAGAGGAGAAACACAGAATCTTATAGCATGGTAAACTAAAGAAACTGAAGCCCTGGCCTGATTGCATGCACCTGAACCAAAGACACAGCTGGAGATTGCCTAAAAATGCTCCATTGCCAGACCTGGTTGAACACAAAGTCAAAAGATCGAGCCAGGGAGATGCAGTAGGAAAGTAGACGGCATAGCAAGGGTACTGTGGGACTGGAGAACAGTACCACCCATAGTATCATGCAAAGAGTCACATGATATTAGACTGACTACAATAAGGTCTAACAGAAGCCAGCACAGAGATAGTCCAAGTTAAATCCATACCCTGAAGAGATATACAGTTATGTGTTGTTAATAAGCAAGACATACACCTCCAGACCTGCTTGCAAGACACAGAACAAACCCTTACAAAAAACACAGCTTCAGAGCCCTTCACTTCAGATAGTGTAAAATCTCAATTTCAAAAAAATCACACCAAAATTGACTGAAAGGAAGTCACACTTGTAAGTATTGTCTGGTCTTCATTTGTAAATCATCTTTGTGTGTATATGTGTTAGTAACTTTATCTTTCCTTAGGTAACTTCCAGAGTTACAGTGTGAATTAAATTAAACTTTCCTCTTTAAGTAATAAGGGCTCTGCTGCTGCATTTTAAAATTGTATTACCCACTTCAAGGGCAAAACATACATACATACAAATACATTGCTCATGGGTGACTTTGGAGAAACACCTTTGAAAGCATCCATGCCAATCATTAACAACATGAGAACTGTAACTAGCATTCAACCTCCACATTATTTTCATAAAGTTGGTGCACTTGCATGTTAATTCCCTGTTAATCTCACCACATAAACTTAAATTGAGTAATGAATAGTGTAGGTGACCTTTTAACAGTATGAAAATTATTATGACTGCCAATTGGCCTTTTTTGCCTCAAAAGTGGAGAATGGTAATTGCAGAATCTTAATCCTCAGGTTGTTAATTTTTCTAGAGGTTGTACCACAGTGATACCAACTCTGACAGGTGAAATGTTCTCCATTTTCAGTAGGTGGACCAAGGAGTTAGCACTGATTTTAACTCAGGACAGCAGAAAGCCCCCATGATGACATGGCATGAAGTTCCAGTCCATTTTTGGACTTCATTAATTCTGGAGTTGTAGCACAGACATGATGAGAATGATAAGGTGGTCAGTGTTCTGAAGTGGGATATCTCACACCAGGGGGGCACCAGTTAAGGGCTAAAGGGCAGCTTTGGAGACATTTTGAACAGGGGAATACATGAAAGCCTAGAGCAAGGGAAACCAAAGCGTTTCCTGCTCTATTTAACCTCTAAGGTAACATTGAAAATTTAAAAATGTAACTTGCTTGGGCTTCGTCTGGCCCAGTTCATGCTTGCTACCACGATTCACTGGTAGGTACAGAATTACGTACGACTTGTGTGATCCTCAGTTAAAGTTGGGGAGGACCTGAATGATATTGTGAGACTCCAATCTCTAAAGTGGAATGTGCCCACCCTCCACCCCCAGCTGCCAAAAGTCTTTTGATCAGCAGGCTCAAAGCTATCTGGAGCATTGCAATCAGTGCCTGATCACTACTTTAACTACTCATCACAAATCTGCAAGGTGGACAAAGCTAAAACTTGGCCCTATATGATCCAAACAAAAAAAAATTCGAAGTTATCTTGAACCTTATCAGCATAGTTTTGCAATTATTGATGCCAATGAGAGTTGCAACTCTTGGAACAGTTAGATTTTTCAAATTCTATTCAAAGTTTAAAGGTTTTATTTATTAGTCAAAAGTAAGGCTTGAGTTAACACTGCAATGAAGTGACTGTGAAATTCCCCTAGTCGCCACAGTCCAGCACCTGTTCGGGTCAATGCACCCAAACATCATGTTTTTTGGACTGTGGGAGGAAACCGGAGCACCCAGAAGAAACCCACACAGACATGAGGAGAATGTGCAAACTGCACACAGACAGTGACCTGAGTTGGGAATCGAACCCAAGTCCCTGGAAATGTGAGGCAGCAATGCTAACCACTGTGCCACCATGCCACCCCAATCCACAATTTTTCAGCAATCCATACAGCCTGCATAATTATGAGGCAACTTTAGCAAAGTAAATCCAGTTAGTACTTGCATGCCAGTTTCTGAAACTTTATTAGTAACTTGCCAACTTAATATTCTACGTAAGAACAAAAGCAAATGAGACATAAAAGCAGGAATAGGCCATTCGCCCCCCATATGCAGGCTCTGCCCATCAATATGAACATGGTTGACCTGATTTTGACCTCAACTCCATTTTCCTGCCCATTCCCCCATGTCCTCTGACCCCTTTATCAATCAAAAATCTGCCTGTCATACTTTGCATTTACTCCATTAAGAGAGGAAATCTTAACCTTTTCACAAAATGATTTGTACGACCCAGATTCACAATTCTCTTTATTGTCTTTCTTAAAATATTCAAATATATAATTTATAGGTAAGTTCGCTCCAGTTCAGCTTTCCTATAGGCAATTTTCTTCTTCTTGCTCTTGTGAAACCACAGGTAGCCTGTCAGTGTGAAATAATTAGAACTCATACACAACAGTGCACACTTGCATTTTGAGCCACCCAGGTGAGACAGTTCCATCAGCTTTAGCTTCCAAATTTTTGAGTACCTGCTGCTGTTTTGTCTATTATCTTCAATGCAGTACACTGAATTGGTGGCTACAAATGATAAATAATAACTTTTTTTAAAAAACAAAAAGCTCCTTCTGTCAAGTATTTCATTACTGAACTTAAATAAAATGTCAGGTTGGCAATCTTAATAACCGACTCATTATTTTCGCTGCTTTTACAGTTTGCTGGTTAAAGTGTTATTATTTCTGGGAAAACCAGTTGAATTTTATTCAAGATTTTCGAGAGAGTAATGGTGCTGAAAGAGCAAAAGGCTAAAATGGTTTAAAAAAATAACACAATGAACCAACAATCCGACCAAATCATTAGTCAACAGTAAGCAAAAGAACAAAGGCCTACACGTGTGAGGAGGCAGAACTAATCTTAGTGGCAGACCTAGCTCCGTCCGCTTTAGCGATAGAAGTGCATATCATGGACAATGAATAACGAATATCAGAAAAACAAAATCTGCAGGTGCTTAAAATCTGAAACAAAATAGTTAATTCTGGAAATACTGGGTAGGCTTTAAAGACTAACTTGAATAGGTAAGACGGACAGAGAGATGGAAAGGTTTAAGGAGGGAATTTAGGGGTTTGGGGCCTATGAGCTTTGAAGGCATGACCACTAATGGTAGAGAAAGTAAAACTAGGGATGCACAAGAGGCCAGTATTGAAGCAGTACAGATGTTTTGAAGGTTTTTAGGGCTGGAAATGATTACATACTAAGAAGGGAGATGAATCATGCTGTGCAACCTACAAAAGTCCTTCCCCCTTATTCACAGCAGAGAAAATGCTGACACATGGGGCTCAATGTTACAACCATGTTGCATCAGTTTTTGGACACAAAAATTTGGTAAAGTCGGGTGTGAGGCAAGTAGCACCCACCTCTGCACCTGATCCCCCTTTACCAAGGTCAGAAAATGGCTGCAATCAGGATCGTGCCCGAAACTGATGCAATGGCAATTTAAATGCATTTGCATGCATTTAAATTGACTTAATGGGCTGCATGCCCAACCTTACCAGCATTTCCCCCTTTACCACCGCATTTGCCCACCCAGAATTAGTGCGAAACAGACATGCTCTACAACAGTCCGATTTGGGCACTCCAGTTAGTGAGGAGGTAAGTGCTAACCATTCGACGGCTCTCTGCTTCAGATCAGTGGAGGGGGTTGGGGGTGGGAATGTGGGTCCCACGGCTCTCTGCTTGATATCGGAGGGGGAGGGTGCGGTGAAAGCGGGGTCTGCTGCCTGCCTGAGATCAGTGAGGGGAAGGGGGGGTCCACTGCCACTCTGCCTGTGATCAATGAGGGGGAAAGGGGTTCTGCTGCCACTCTGTCTGAGACCTGTGAGGGGGAAGGGGGGGTACGCTGCCACTCTTCCTAAGATCAGTGAGGGGGAAAGAGGTCCGTTGCCACTCTGCCTGAGATCAGTGAGGGAGAAGTGCGGGGTGGGGCCCATGATTGGCCTGGGTGGCAGAGATGGTGGGGAGATAAGGGGGTCAATAACGTTGGGAGAGTGGGGGAGGCATTATCTGGCCTGGGAGCGATGTGGCAGGGGAGCCGCATTCTATCATCTTTTATCTGCGCATACGCAGTTGGAGGTGGCGATCAGAGCTGCAGGACTTTGGGCACGTTAAACCCTGCCCACAGGCTTCTGCAGCACAATTCAGAATTGCTGATATTTTTTCAGGCAGCGTGTGTGTGGGGGCACCTGAGAACAGGTTTAAAAATTGGACCTGAAACACTCCCAATTTCAAGTCCGCCCATCACTTAGGATCAAAATGGTTAAATAGGGCCCATATTGTCCTGAATTGCCTACCTCTTGTGGCTAAGGAAATCCTTCTAGAGACAGAGTGGCTTTAGACCCTTCAAAGAAATCTCAGACCAGGGCTTGAATTTTTGCTCCTGGGTCAGGGGTTTGGAGTCAGGACATTTCCCGGCTCCACATCCCAGGAAGGAGGAATTTTAATTCTGGGGTAGCAATGTTCTCTGAGTCTCAGGACAGGTGAACTTGGAACCAGTGCAAAGGCGTAGATGGAGCATCGCATTTTAAGTCACAGCAGCTTAATGATGGTGCAGACCAAAGGCAGAGGAGGGAAAGAACGGACGCATTTCCTGCACTCTGAATTCTACTATCCAGTGGGGCATTCTTCTTCATGCAACGAAAGACCTGCAGGTCATGAACTGGCCTGTTCAGTCATATGGCAGACCCATGGCAGAAACGTACGACCCTGAGTAGACATCACCCTCGAATCGAGGAACAGCTAGTGATATAGTTAGGGACATAAGATGGTATGGAGGGATTTGAAAATAAGAATGAATATTTTGAAATCAAGGCATTGATTAACTAGGAGCCAATGTAGACCAGTGAGCACAGGAATGATCGGGATCAGAGCTCGTTGCCAAGCTGGTCACCAGAGTTTTGACTGACTTCAAGCTTACAGAAGGTAGAATGTGGGATTCCAGTCAAGAATCCTTTGGAATAGTCGAGTCTAGAGATAAGAATGTTATGATGAAGGATTTGGGCACCAGATGAGGTTAGACAGATGTGAAGTCAGGCAATATTATGGAGGTGGAAATAGATGGTCCTAGAGATCATACAAATATATCTTCAGAAACTCATCTTAGGCTTAAATATGATGCAATGTTTTGTAAAGATTGATTAAGTATCAGACTGTTACCCGAAAGAGAGATAGAGTTGGTAGCCCGAGAATGGGGTTTGGAGCAGGTGCCAAAACAATGGCTTCAATCTCCCCAGTAGGAATTTACAGGAAACTTGGATAATTTAGTGACAGTAGAGAGAGATGGTGGTGGCATAGAACTGGATTTTGTCAGCGTACACAGCAAAACAAATGATGTGTTTTCAAATGGCATCAACAAATGGCAGCATGTAATTGAAAAATAGGACAGTGCCAAACATTGATCCTTTCAGGTCAATGACGTTTTGTCAGATCTCAAGAAAGCTAGATAGGTAACAACCTTGTTTAGCAAGTAAAGAGGCAAGGAAATGGTGGTGGTAGGACTCCTTAAAGAAAAGGCTTGTGATAGAGTGGGAGGCAAGAGTGATTAAATGGAAAAAGGAATGATGGCATAAGACAAAAAGAAATGATAAAGAAAAAACAGATGTCCAAAAGAATCATAAATGGTAATAACAGAATCATTACCAAGAGCTGCTGTCTGGGAAAAAAAAGCACTTATGTTTGGCAATTATTGAACTCAGGTTTTGAGTTTGGAAAGTTGTAACAGGCCTGGGGTGTAAGGGAAGATCTGTACCTCTCAATAGCAGGTTTGGTTCCCCTTTGGAGTGGCTCATTCTGTTTTGGTCCTCACCTTCATCCACCTCTCACTGTGGCTCCAAGTAATTGAAAGCATGTGACATCAGCCAAGCCTTAATTAACAATTTTGACTTTAAAGCATCATTATTCCTGGATTGGTGCCCCTGCCACTGAACTCATTCAGATCATTTTCATCTTCAAGTTAGGCTGCATAACAGGGAATTTGTTCACCCAATTATAGAAAGGATATTATTAAACTAGAAAGAGTGCAGAAAAGATTTACTAGGATGTTACCGGGGCTTGATGGTTTGAGTTATAAGGAGAGGCTGGATAAACTAGGACCTTTTTTCTCTGGAGCATAGGAGGCTGAGGGGTGATCTTATAGAGGCCTATAAAATAATGAGGGGCACAGATTAGCCAGTCAATAGCTTTTTCCAAAGGTAGGGGAGTCTAAAACTAGAGGGCATAGATTTAAGTTGAGAGGGGACAGATACAAAAGGGTCCAGAGGGGCAATTTTTTGAAAGTGGTGCCTGGAACAAGCTGCCAGAGGCAGTAGTAGAGGCGGGTACAATTTTGTATTTTAAAGGGCATTTAGATAGTTACATGGGTAAGTTGGGTATAGAGCGATATGGGCCAAATGCAGGCAATTGGGATTAGCTTAGCAGTTTACAAAAAGGCTACACATTGGGCTGATGGGCCTGTTTCCATGCTGTAAACCTCTATGACCCTATGACTCTGTGACTTAACAATACTTTGTTTTATGCTACCATTTAGAAGCTACCTTCAATACCCACTTCTCCACCACTATGGATGCAGTATTTATAGTCAATTGGATGTATTACAATAGAATGTGCAATAAATACTGACCTGGCAAGCGAAGCCCATATCCCTTGACTGAATTTTAAAAAAAACTGGCCAGAATTCTCCAACTCCTACACCCTGCTCCTGCTGACAACGAGAATGGAGAATTTTGCTCTCAGCGAAAACTCAACTCACTGCAGCGAGACCGGAGAATCCCAATCACGGGCAAGGCCAGAGAATTCTGGCCAATGTTTGATAATGGGTGACTTGCCACCAAAGTTGAAATCTGTTGAATGAAAGGGAAAGTGGTTACAAGGTTGATTGAGAAACAGAAACCAGTGGTGAACAGTTAGTTTTCAAACTGAAGGAGGATCCACAATGGGGTCTCCATGATTCAGTGCTCAGACCACTCTTTTACTGATATAAAGCACAATGGTACAATGGTTGGCACTGCTGTTTCGCAGCACCAGCAACTTGGGTTTTATTCTGGCTTGGGTCACTGTCTACAACGAGTCTACATGTTCTCTCCATGTCTGTGTGGGATTCCCCCGGGTGCTCCGGTTTCCTCCCACAGTCTGAAAAATGTACTGGTTAGGTGCATTGGCCATGCTAAATTCTCCCTTGGTGTACCTAAAAAGGCACCATGGGATTTTGACTATGGGATTTTCACAGTGACTTCATTGCAGTGTTAATGTATATGTAGTTGTGACACTGATAAATAAACATATTAATAACTTATTCTTGGGCGTAAAAATCACAAGGTCAAAATGTACAGATGATACAAAATTTAGAAATTTTGTGAACTATAAAAAGTACGATGACAGACTTCAAGAAGACATAGACAGATGGAATGGGCAAACGCATGGCAGATGAAATTCAGTACATAGAATTGTAAAGTGATACGTTTTAGTGGGAAGAATAAGGAGACATATTAGAAAATACATGGGCACAATTCTGAAGAGGACGCAAGAACAAAGGGACCTGGGGATATGGCACAGGTTGTGAAATTATTTAAAAAAACAAGTCTTTATAAATAGAGGTGCAGAATACAAGAGCAAATAGGTTATGATGAACTTTTATTAAACACTAGCTTATCTTCAAGTGAAGTATTGGACACCACACTTTAGAAAGGATGTGAAAGCATTAAGAAGGTGCAGAAAAGATTGACAAGAATATTTCCAGAGATGAGGGCTGTCAATTATAGGACAGATCAGAGAAGCTGGGGCTGCTCTCCTTAGAGAAGAGATGGCTTAGAGGAGATTTGATTGAAGTGTTCAAAATCATGAGGGAGTCAAAATAGAGTGGATTAAGAGAAATTGTTCCCATGGAAGAAGGGTTGAGAACCAGAAGATAATGATTTAAGGTGGTGTGATGTGGGTAGTATTCGGAATGCACAGACTGAAAATGTCGTGAGACAGATTCAATCCTAACTTTCAAAAGGAAATGGGATAAGAAACTGAAAGGAAGTTATTTGCAGAGCTATGGGGGAAAGGGCAAGGAATGGGACTCACTAAGTTGCCCTTGCAGATAGCTGGTATGAACCCAGTGAAGCCAAATGGCCTCCTTAGTGCTGTTGTCATCCTATGGTCCCATGAATGATCAAAATTCCTTCAATTCCCTTCCTGCCATCATGGCCACTCTATCATCGAGGACAATGGAATCAAGTCCCTCTTTATGTCAAATTGCATCCTGACCTGAATTTTCCATTTGCTTCAAAATTTAATTAAATTGTGTTTATTTTGGTATGATTTGCCAAATTAGGATGAGGAAAGACATTCTTGGAAAGATTTATTTTTATTACAATCCCTTTTTATCTGCAGGAAATGAATGCCTGTCAGGCCAAACAGTTTCAATCACAGCAGTTTTGGAACAGCCAACAGAATAGTGAACCAGACTCCAGCTTGAAACAGGTGAGATTGTGCTCATCAATATCCCAAAATCAAAATGTAATATCCATGGGACTCTGATGCAATATTGACCTACAAATGGTCAGTGTCCAAGCTACACCAGCCTTGCCCATTCATACCAAGTGAAAAGTGGTCAAATCAAGAGCCTTCAAAAAGGTTGGCACTGAGGAAAGGCTAATTTTCAGATGTGGAGGAATTTTTAGGAGCTGTGGGAAGTGAACTAGCTGGATGATTTATTGAGGAAAATCTAATAAACACCACCATGTCAACAAAGTCTCTGACAATGCCATAACATGAAGCATTAGACTATGAAAACTGAATGGAAATTGCGGGTAGGCAAATTAATGTGAATAATTGCCAGAAGAAAGAGCAAAGAAAAATGACAACAGGAATAAGGTTTGTTGGCATACGTATATGCAAGTGAAATATATTGAACATAGTTGATCTTTTGAATAAGCATAGAGAGAATCAAGTAGAATCATCAGGTTGAACTGAATTAGGAGGTTGGAGAAAGCTCAACTCGACAATATAGTCAATATTCAGTCCCAACTGCTCCTTTTTAAACAAACGTATTTGGCATCATGGCCAGTTTAAATTATAAAGTGGAATTGAAATTTATAAAAGCAAAAGCACAGAAATGGAAATGCACAGCGATGTCAGATTTTAGATACATAGGAATTTTATTTGCTTGGTTCGGTTCTCATATTGAATTTTCACGTAATTTCAAAGATATTTATGCTTGGATCAGAAAAACAAGAGGCGTTAAAATATCCATTAAACATTAATGGAATTATTAGTATTGTCAAAATAATAACTAGTGTTCATATTGCAAAACCAAAATGAATTATTTAAAATCATTGAAAAAAAGGTCAACAGCAATCTAATCATTAACCGTGGAGGAGTACAAATTTGCATGTGAATTTTATAATCTAAGCCTCAAGCCAGTACATTGTAGTTCATGATGTACTATCATGTAAACAGATAAATAGATAATCCCATGAAATGTGGTATTTTATAAAACCAATTTTACAATTTTCATGGACTCCAGATCTGGATGTAATCATAGAATTAGTATCATAGAAAGCCTACAGTGCAGAAAGAGGCCAATCAGCCCATCGAGAATGCACCAACCACAATCCTACCTGGGCCCTACCCCCATATTGCTACATGTTTACCCACTAATTCCTCTAACCTACGTACCTCAGGACACTAAGGGGCAATTTTAGTGTGGCCAATCAACCTAACCCGCACATCTTTGGACTGTGGGAGGAAACTGGAGCACCCGGAGGAAACCCATGCAGACATGAGGAGAACTCCAAACAGGCAGTGACCCAAGCCGGGAATTGAACCCAGCTCTCTGGAGCTGTGAAGCAGCAGTGCTAACCACTGTGCTACCATGCCACTACTATTATATGTCAATTCATATCTTTCTTCGTTCAAAGTTTAAGGGTCAGTAGCTTTTACCCCCAGATGAATATGCATACATACTGCTCTGCTCAAAAGTTATAAAGCGGAAGCAGTGGAGTCATGGTATTGTCAATAGGCTAGTAATCTAGAGTCCCAGGATGTGGGGACTTGGGTTTGAATCCCACCATGGCAGATGGTGAAATTTGAATTCAATAAAACCTGGAATTAAAAATCTGATGATGACCATGAAACCATTGTCAATTGTCATAAAAATCCATCTGATTCACTAATGTCCTTTAGGAGAGGAAATCCATCATCCCTACTTTGTCAGGCCTACATGTGACTCCAGAGCCACAGCAATGACCCTCAGGGACGGACAATCAATGCTGGTCCAGCCAATGATGCCCACATCCAATGAATTTTAAAAAAGTAATACTTTGAGCAGTACAGATAAAGGCTGTAATCCTCCAATGTCATACTCCCTGCCCCCACCCAATCAAATCTTCGTTAAAGCAGCCAGACTGGAGAATCCCAGACAAAGTCAGTTCTGGTCCAATTATATAGAGTGGGATTCTCCCCAAAAAATTCTAAGTGCCAAATTTGTGTAAAAGCTAGAGTAAATCACACTGCTTTTTTCAACAGGATTTTCAAAATGAAACTCTAATGCTCTGTGCACTCACGTGAATCTCATTGAAAAGCTGTGGGTGGGTCTTTACTCCACTGGAGAGGCTGGCAGCATAGTGCTGGGATAGAAGGAGGAGGAGGGGAGGGGCGAGAAGCATGGAGGCCATGGAGCAAAGCTGGAAGCCTTGGCCCACTGCACAGCTAGAGTCATGATGTGGATGTTGGACTGCAGCTAGAGTCACGCAGCAGGCTAGGAGTATCACCCCCATAGTATATTTTTTAAATGCTTCTATAAATTTCTAGTACTAAATCTGTTGGAAGGTAAAAATTTGAACAATTGTATATAAAAAATTTCTAAACAGTCATCCATCTTCCATTACTATTTAATCCAGTTCCAAACATTTATTGAAGCATATATTGTGCCAGTGATCCAGTGAAAGAGAGATTGCAGTATCATTATGATCCATCCAGAAATCAGACTGGTGTTTCTTTTCAATGACTGAAGGATACTCACTTCTCATTTGCAACAAGGCACTATATTACCTTTGAATGTACAAAGCCAGAACTTACAACTGATACAGCTTCTATGTCCCATGTTAATGAGCCAAGAGCAGGAATTCACAGCTCTCATTCTCAATTTCCTGTGTGTGTACCAGGAGTGTACCCAAAACTAGAGACCCCCACTGAATCAAGCAGAGAAATATCCCAGCAATGTTCCCAAGCGTCAGACGAATTGATGTTCAAACTGTTGGGCTTTTTGACTGTTGATCTCTAATAACAAGGACTTCAGCTGCAGATCAGGTGGATGAGTGGGGTAGGATGGTCAAGGCCTGGGATAGGATCTCTGAGTGATATGTACCTTTCATAGCTTCACACCATTTCAAGGATACTGGGTGCGATTTTGAGCCTGCACTAGTCATCAGCATAAACAACATCACATACCCAAAATCCCACTAGAGTCAAAAAAAGCAAAGAACAAAGAAAGGTACAGCACAGTAACAGGGCCTTCAGCCCTCCAAGTCCATGCTGATCATGATGCCCTAACTAAACTTAAAAAAAACTTTCTTCCCTTACTCGGTCTGCATCTCTCTTTTCCCTTACTATTCATGTGCCAATCCAGATGCGTCTTAAATGTTGCTAATGTGTCTGCATCCACCAATTCATCTGGCAGCACGTTCCAGGCTCTCTGCATGAAAAACTTCCCCCGCACATCTCCCTTAAACTTTCCCCTCTCACCTTGAACCTGTGCTCCCTTGTAATTCACACTTCCACCCTAGGAAAAAGCCTCTGACTATCCATCCTATCTATGCCTCTCATAATTCTGTAGACCTGTATCAGGTCAGGAAACAAGGGGGTGAATCTCCCAAAAGTGCTGAATTGATGTGAAAACTGTTCTAGATCACGACTGTTTTCTCAGTTCAACTTCACACTCGAATCTCCCCACTCTGTGCAGTGCAAAGGTCACAATCAGGCATATCATTAAAAACCTGGGCTGGAGGGGTCTATTTGCACTGGAGACTGACAGTTCTGGAATTCTGCACGTGCGCAGTGGTCCTGATTTGTCAGTCTCCTCATTTGTTGGCCAGCCCGGGACCCCCACGGTGCTGCCCTTCCAGCACCCCCATGGCCCTATCGTGGCCCCCACAACAATTTCCAGGCCAACCCTGAACCACTCCCCCACCCCCGCCCCGGAGTTTCCCGCTATCCAGCCCCCCACATCCAACAGTGGCGATCCCCACAACCCCCTCACCTTGCAGAACACCCCCCCTTCCAATGTGGTCAGGCCACCCCAGGAAGTAGGCCTCCCCTGGCAGACCAACCCCCCCACCCCCCCACCCCCCAGACCGTCCTGATCCCTGGCATCCCTCCAGCCCAGACCAATCGCCATGCAGAGTGGCAGCGGGATCCCATACCTCCATTGATTGTCTGTAGGCTCCGTCCACAATAGGTGCCACCCCCTTGGCACTGCCTGATACCTGACGGGCAGTACCTAGGTGCCCCCTGGGCATGGGCACTTTGTCCCTTGGGCAGTGTCAGAGGGCGCAGGCTGGCACAGCCAGGGCGCCCATGCCCAGGAGGCACCAGCCCCTCACTGCCCGACACCTTGGGGGGGCCTGATTACTCCCCTTCATACCGGCGGGGTCTCTCACTGGTTTCCCAAATGTGGGGAGCTACTCTAAACCCTGCCAGAATGAAGTACTCCTGGCGGAGTGGGAGATTCAATCAACACCGAGAAGTTCCCGATAATGAAACGTTAAATATAGTTAAACTAAGTTTAAACTAAAAAAGATTCAAATTACTTACCTGTCTTCCTGCCGGTTTCCAGCGTGGTCTGAACTCCAGCTATTCTCTGGCTCTGACAGATGCACAAGCGTTCTAGGCACATGTGCAAATCCTGGAAAAAAGGTGGCAATGCATATCTCACAGCCCGACCTGCCAGAAATGTTGCAGGTCGGGATAGGAAAATTGCCCCCAAAATTCTTGTTGCTGGATTTTTCACGCCCCTCGCCTGTGATATAACCAAAAGGGTGGGGACCACACTTCAACAAATTTTAATAAATATAAATGCCATTATAGGGCTTCCCCACAATATGCCCGCCTCGCTGAATATCATCATTGTGATGTTATGTTGACGAGGTTTACAAAATGTTCTTAAAAGTTTAAAGCAGTCAAGGGGAACTCACCATGGGGGGAAAGGTATGTATAGCCCCCAAGGGGAGAGGGATATGCTAGGATGGTAGTACCAGGGGCAGAGCCTCTGGGGAGCTCCACTGAGGGTGTTCCCCTTATGTGTGGTGTAGGATGATTGGGCACCCCCAATGCATTTTGAATGGAGGGGGTGAGAGCCCTAATGTTTATGGGAGGGATCGTAACCCAATGTTTGCAAGGTGAGGTGGAGGGGGGGGGTGTTGGAGGGACCTTGGAATGTTGGATGGAAGGAATGTGGGTGTTGCCCTGATGCCTGCATGGTGGGGGGGGTGTCGCCCCGATGCTTGTTGGAATGGGGAGTCTCCCATGTCCATAGAGGGATTTTACTTTTATTACAGATCCTTTAAAGATGGCACCTCATTGCCAGGTCTACCAGGTCCCAACCCACTGGTATGATAGTGAAAACCACGTCCCCAATTTTTTTTTCACAGAGTGCACTGAAGTCTGGAGAGCTACACAACAGTTTTCTCATCTCAGCCAACGCTTAGTGCACTGAGGGGAAGATTCCACCAGCCGTGAGAGTCTCTTTACATCAAACCTAAATACAGTGCGGGAGCTGTTTCCTCATAGTTCTCCTGCTTTATCTCCTCACATATCAGGATCAGCCATGGCCATAATGAATAGGAGCATATAGTAGGGCCAAATGGCCTACTCCTGCTCCCACTTTCTTATCTCCTTATGTGGTTTGGTGTCATAGTTTATTTTATAATACTCCTGCAAATTGGTTTAGGACATTTTATTCCATCAAAGGTGCTATATAAATATAAAATGCTGTTGTTACTCACACAACAATTGATTGTCCCAATTTATTTCCCAAAGTCAAACTAAAATGTGTTTCTTCCTTTGTTGCATGGAGAAATGCCAATGATTAATGCAAATAATCACCACATAAAAACAGTCAAAGGCACAGCCTTTTGAAGAAAATTTGGGATAAAAGTGATCATTGGGATGATTGTAATGAATGCATAACCAAAAAATAATGAAAAAGAAAGATCTGCACCACTACCAAAAACTGTCTCAAGGCACTTTATAGTCAATGAAATATTTTTGCAATAACTCACTGTTGTCAAGTCACAAACTGGACATCCAAGTTGCACCCAGTGAAATCCCATAACGGCAATATGATAATGAGCTGATAATCTGTTTTTGTGATCCTGATTAAGGAATAAATATTGGCCAAGACAATGGGGATTACTCGCTCATTCTTCACCGGAATAGTACCATTGTCATCAGCTCTTCCTCAATCTGAGGACTGTGAGATTCCTCGTGTAACTCAGTGGGCCAGTTGCTGAGCTATAGACCTTTGAGCCCATGGGGCCAGATTTCCCATAGGGTAGTGAAATCTGGAGGCTTTGCTTCTTTTTCTTTCCTTCTCTGTCACCGTTCCACCTCATAGATCCCTGAAAGTTGGGAATCAAGTAGATAAGGTTGTTAAGAAGGCATACAGTGTCTTGGCGTTTATTGGTAGGGGGATTGAATTTAGGAGTCGTAGCGTTATGTTGCAACTGTACACAACTCTGGTGCGGCCGCACTTGGAGTATTGTGTGCAGTTCTGGTCCCCACATTACAGGAAGGATGTGGAGGCTTTGGAGAGGGTGCAGAGGAGGTTTACCAGGATGTTGCCTGGTATGGAGGGGAGATCCTATGAGGAGAGGCTGAGGGATTTGGGGTTGTTTTCGCTGGAAAGAAGGCGGCTAAGAGGGGATCTTATTGAAACATATAAGATGATTAGAGGTTTAGATAGGGTGGATAGTGATAGCCTTTTTCCTCTGATGGAAAAATCTAGCACGAGGGGGCATGGCTTTAAACTAAGGGGGGGTAGTTAAAGGACTGATGTCAGGGGTAGGTTCTTTACCCAGAGGGTGGTGAGGGATTGGAATGCCCTGCCTGCTGCAGTTGTAAATGCGCCTAGTTTGGGGGCGTTTAAGAGGTCTGTGGACAGGTTTATGGACGAAAAGGGATTGGTTTAGGTTAGTGGGTCATTGTTGTTGTTTTTTTTTAACTGGTCGGCGCAACATCGTGGGCCGAAGGGCCTGTTCTGCGCTGTAATGTTCTATGTTCTATGTTCTATATTCATTAAACCATCTTGCAGTTTCATGAACAAGTTGTCACCAAGCTGAGTGATTGGTAGAGAGCTCCTCAAATCAATGCCACCATGCTTCAAGGAGAGCTTCAGAATGTATTGAAAGGGTTTTCCTTGTCCTCTCCTGAAACTTTGGTCTTTTGGGAGCTGAAAAAACAAAATCTCACATGCGCAATGTCCTGTCCATCAAAGTACAGTTTTGGTCTTCTTACTTGAGACTGGCACTGGACAAGGTACAGAGGAGATTCACTAGGTTGATCCCAGAGTTGAGAGGGTTGGCTTATGAGGAGAGATGGAGTAGACTGGTGCTATACTCATTGGAATTCAGAAAAATGAGGGGACCTCTTATAAAAACATGTAAGATTGTGAAGGGAATAGATAAGATCGAAGCAGGGAAGTTGTTTCCACTGGCGGGTGAAACTACAACTAGGGGACATAGCCTCAAAATAAGGGGAAGTGGATTTAGGACTGAGTTGAGGAAGAACTTCATCATACAAAAGGTTGTAAATCTGTGGAATTCCCTGCCCAGTGAAACAGTTGAGGCTACTTCATTGAATGTTTTTAAGGCAAGGCAATTTTTGAACAAATAAGCAAATAAGGATCATGGTGAGTGGGCAGGTAAGTGGAGCTGAGTCTACAAAATGATCAGCCATGATCTTATTGAATGGTGAAGCAGGCTCGAGGGGCCGCATGGCCTACTCCTGCTCCTAGTTCTTATGTTCTTATGTTCGAAAGTCGATATTGTAAGATTTTGCCTGAATGCTGTAGACCTGACATTAAGAAGAACTTAAAGAAATGTCTGTCTGACAGTCCTCCAATTGAATCTGAAGAATGCAGCAGAGGCATTGATGATGGTTATTGCTGCTATGTATTATTACCAAAATTGCATTACTCTGTCTTTGCTGTCATCGCAGCCTGTCATTTGCAGAGCCAATGGCCAGGCTTTTATGGTCCCTCCTACCCAGTGGGACATTAGGGTGCTGCCAAAGTAAATGGCAATTTAAATAGCCCACTGCAACCGCTAGTGGGCAATATACCGCAGTGGGGTTGTAGGTTCCTGGCCATTAACTCCTCACTATGATCTTTACTTGTTTCACATTATGTGCACTTGGCTGTACATTCATTACTTTTCCATTTCAATCCATTTGCTTCACCTCATGAGGTCAGCACATGCTATGTATGCACATACTCCACACATCTCCATGGGCACTTTAAACAGCTTTGATTAACTTACCCTCCTTCTTTCTGCAAACGAGAGGCAAGATAATTCCTGGAGTTGGGAAACTAGCATTCAACATATTCACCCTCAGCCATGAGTAACACCCTGGGATTAATAACTCAGTCAGTGCATGGTCAGTGTAGAGGATGAGACTAGAACCTTGATGTCTGCAAGTTAATGGTAACACTTCATTCACCTTAGCAAATGTGGCTACTTCAATCTGCAATAGATCAGCTGTTTCCTGCTAATGTCCAGGCCCACAGTGACATCTCTCATCTCTGTCCCTTTTCTCTTTTGTCTAGACCCTTCTCAGCAGCAAAAACCTCCAGCAAATATACCAGCAGAAGACCCAATCTTCTCAAACACCAACACAGCCATTGATATGGTGCAGAGTTAGACAGTTGAGCAGAAGAGGCTGCATGTGGTAAGCCACTCAGCACCAGTCGGCAGCTGCCAGTTCTGTTGGTGGGGATAACCCAGGTTACAGCTATCCAAAGGCTTGCCAAAGTTTCAGCACTATGATTACAAGTGTGGAAGAGACAGCTTCCAGCCTGCATGAAGTCACCTTGTACAACACTCCCCTCCACACCACTCCACAGTACATTGCAGCAATGCTCTCAATGAGGGTGTTTGCTTCATAAACCTTTAGTGGAAGCTCAGCAAGCTGCCATGCAAACTCTGCACCCTAACACATTCTCTGTCTCTGAGAAGTAGATATTGATTTGTGGAGACAAATGGCCAACTTGGAGACATTAGTGGAGGAATTTTGAAGGAATCACCCATTTTCTGCAATCTGTCTTTCACAGCGACCAGTGGAAGCGATGAATCCCAGCCCCTTGGGTATAGTAGTGATGGGAACAATGTATGTTGGGCTGTCTCAAAATGCTAGCCCACCTGCTGTTTGACCACCCCCTGAGTCAATACTCATCTGGTTGCCAGTAAGTTACCTGGACCATTGTCCACCTCAGCTGTTGTCAAGCCCTTATAGACTCGAGCGTTCAGAAAATTTGCCAATACACACTGAGCACTAAGCGTGGGGTCTCATTTGCCAGCTCCCTCATTTGCTGTCTTCTCATACAATCAGCTGCTGGTCATATTGATTTCTGAGGCTGTGACTCCCTTTCCTCCAATTGTTCTTCCATCAAATGAAATGGGCAATAACAATAACATTCATGATGAGCTGCTAAAAGATAAACAAGGAGAACATTATCAGAAATAGGAAAATATAGAATTGGGAATTCTTCTGGCAATCCAGTTACCAGAAAGACTCCAGAATCAAATTTCCTTCAGCTCAGGTTAGTTTTTGAAGATTATTTAAATGCTACTTTAGTGGCTCAGGGAGATCAATCTTACTAGGTTTTATTGGCAGATTGGGTATTTGGTGGTACTTCTAGAATTTCACATAAAAATGATATTGGGATCTTGAGGTCCCGATTGTAGCTTAGGTCCCAATTTACAGAAATAAATTTGAGGTCACTACATATAGCTATTGGACATTTCAGTGCACCAACTGTTAGATAGCAATGGCCGATAGGACATCCAGAGTGCAATGGTTAAATATTCTATCATTAATTTAATGATCCACCCACTCCATTCCCACTGATCAGGCCTAAAGACATTTATTAATATTGTGCGAGAAGACCAACCCACCTTTAGAAAACTAAACTAGCAAATATGCTGTACCATCATCGCTGTGTTACAAACTAAATCTATTTCACTGTCTCTCTTTAATTGCTGAATGCTCCTAACTGATGATTTTTCAGTACAAACATTAGCAAATTGCTTGATTGTGTAACCAATTTACTTGCAAAGCAAGTATAAAATTCCAATTTAGCCACATTATCTCGATGCCAATTTTTGATCAGCGTTTTCTAAGGGCCAATCACGCCAACCCCAGTCAGAATTAACTGACCAAAGTCAATTTAGCATTTGTGTGGTGTTACAACACTTACAGCATTTTAATGATTCCATTGCAGTTTAATTATTAGCATTGGGCTCAAGAGTATTTGTACTAAATATTCTGGAAATCTCAAAGACCATTTTGTGCTTCTCTTGTTGTTATGTTATTGTGGAAAATAAATGAATGCCATGCATCAACTGAGTCATAAAGTTCATTAGTTAAATCTTAATTCTGAATGATTAATACTGCCTTTCAAATGAGATCTTGACAGTATTCTGCAAACTTTCCACTGTACAGTTTTCTTTGGTTTCATGTGCGCACTTTATGCAAACTTGCCAACATCTGTGACAAAAGTCCTTTATTTTCTTCTATGATTTTAAAAGTCAAAAAATGAAAGCATCAAATGCCCCTTTTAATAAAAAAACAATAAAATACTTCTTAGAGATGGTGCATAGTTTTGAATAAATCTAGACACTTGTCAAAACTGCCTCCCACATTACTCAATGATCCAATGACTGACAGAGTGAATGTTCACAGGAGGAAATAAAATCAGTAATGGGCATATTAAAGGAATACCTTCACATCTCCACTAACAAAGAATAAGCCTTTACAGCAATTGAAATGCAAGCTAAAAAAAAGTTCTATAGCAGAAGTGCAAAAGCAGCAACAACTATCATTCTGTTAGTTGCAGTTTAAACAGCTTTGTTCAGCATGGATATAGTACTGAAGAAACGTCATTTATCCATTGGTCTGAACCTCCCCAATTCTCCCCTCACTAAGGGCGGCATGGTGTACTAAGGGCGGCATGGTGGCACAAAGGGTAGCACAGTGGCACAAAAGGCAATGCTGTGGCACCAAGGGCAGCACACTGGCACAATGGTTAGCACTGCTGCCTCAATGCCTGGGTGTGGAGATGCTGGTGTTGGACTGGGGTAAACACAATAAGTAGTCTCACAACACCAGGTTAAAGTCCAACAAGTTTATTTGATAGTAAACCCACTAGCTTTTGGGGTCTGCCTCTTCATCAGGTGTGTGGAGAGTTCTGGTCAGAAACAGAGCATATAAAGGCACACACAGTTTACAGAATACTGATTAGAATGTGAGTCTTCACAGCTAATCAATTCTTAAAGATGCAGACAATGTGAGTGGAGAGAGGATTAAGCACAGGTTAAAGAGATATGTATTGTCTCCAGACAGGACAGTAAGTGAGATTTTGCAAGTTCAGGCAAGTCATGGGGGTTACAGATAGTGTGACATGAACCCAAGATCCCGGTTGTGGCCATCCACATGTGAGGAGAACTTGGCAGTTTCTGCTCAGCGACGCTGCGCTGTTGTACATTGACATACGACAGCACAGGGTTGCTGAGCAGAGCCTGATAGTCAAGTTCTGCACACATGAGGATTACCTCAACCGGGATTTTGGGTTCATGTCAAGCTCCCTGTAACCCCCATGACTTGCCTGAGCTTGCAACATCTCACTTCCTGTCCTGTCTGGAGACAATACACATCTCTTTAACCTAAGCTTAATACTATCTCCACTCACATTGTCTGTGCCTTTAAGAATTGATTAGCTGTCAAGATTTGCATTCTAATCAGTATTCTGTAAACTGTGTGTGCCTTTATATGCTCTGTTTGTGACCAGACCTCTCCACTCACCTGCCGTAGGGGCAAACTCCAAAAGCTAGTGGGTTTACTATCAAATAAACTTGTTGGACTTTAACCCGGTGTTGTGAGACTTTTTACTGTGTCAATGCCTGGGACAGGGTTCGATTCCCAGCTTGGGTGACTGTCTGTGCTGAGTCTGCATGTTCCCCCCATGTCTGTGTGTGTTTCTTTCAGGTGCTCAGTTTTCTCCCACAGTCCTGAAGACGCGCTGGTTAGGTGCACTGGCTAAGTTCTCCCTCAGTGTACTTGAACAGGCACCAGAGTGCGGTGATTTGGAGATTCTCACATTAACTTCATTGCAGTGTTAATGTAAACCTACTTGTAACTCCAATAAATAAATTTAAACTTTGTTCCTTGGGACACCATCTCCTTAAATTATTTGAGCGCCTGGTTCTGACAATGCAGATATTTTGGTATAACATTGTAGAGATTGAACTTTTGAATTCTATATTAGAACCAAAATTATTTTTCCCATCTTTTAATAATATTTAATGCTGCAATGTGCTTAGCCCTTAAAATGAGTTACATGCTTGATTCTTTAATATAACTTTTAAAAATGTTTTAAATATGGTCTCATGTAGCATTCAGTATACACGTCCAAGAACTCCTCATTGTATACTCTTAATTGGGGAGATACATTATTGAAGACCCTTAGCCCTTATATCCAGGCTGTTTAGAACTTGGCTGATGCTTCTAACAGACAGCTATCTGGAAGAAGCTCATGTTCTTTGCTGATTCTTTTCCTGAAGGGAGAGGTAGATCAGTTCTTTGGATCCAGTCAAGTGTCTGCAAGGTCCAGCCAGCTCGAACTTGAGTGACAGTAATTATCAGAGCAATGCTTCCATTCTGGAATAGCCACAAAATGTTATAAACCACTTCACTATTTCCCTTACTGGCCACGTTTACCAGTTTATCTAGCATTTCCTGATGTATGCCCATCTTGTTTGGCAGCCTGGGCTTTCTAAGGACTCAGGCTCAGATCTACTCTATGTTCTCATGCTCTGATGAACTGACTCCTGGGGCATCCTAACCCTGTCCTAATCCCTGCACAATTATGGTCAGTGATTCACCATGGGAAAAACACATCGTCTAGTGCAGACTCTGAAGTATCTTTTCTGAGACGGTACTTGCTAGAGGCAAATTAATTAATAAGGATAAATAATCAGAAATTTTGATTTTGTGTTCCAGAAATGACACATTTTCAACACCTGAAATGAGTGAGGGATAAGCGCTGCTTTTTCCTACAAAAAGAGATATGGGAACAACATGTCTAGCTAAAGTAGAAACAGTTTATCATGCCGAGTGTGTAGGATGAGTCAGAAGTAAGAACCAAAAAAACAGGATGAGGATACATGAAAATCTGCATGATGTCTCTGCTAGCATTGCCAGGCACCATATTGGTTAGCAAACAGGAAACAGAGAATCAGGACAAATGTGTCATATTTGGTTTGGTAAGCTGTAACTAATGGAAAGTGTTATGGTGTGCAGTTAGATATTACAAATTTTTAGAAAAAACTGTTTCAAAGTTCGCATTTTGTAAACTTTGGACTGAATTTAAAGATTGTTTCCATGTAGATTTGAGCAGAAACTTCTTTGCCAAGAGAAAGAGAAGATAGCGTCAGATATATACATTTAAGATTTAATGTGTATTCCAAAAGAGTAAATAGAAATTCATTGACGCTTTGGCTTTTTCCTCCAAGCACATAGACACAAACGCAAAAGCCATTGTCAAGTATGAACAACTTTGGCCCTTTTCATCACCACAGAGGGTGAGGTTATTTCAGGTACTTTTAATGGGATTATAACTTAACTCATATGGAACAATGACTCAGCACAACAGCCATCTTTATACTTACACAAAGAAGGTAGAAAACTGCCTCGAGGCAGATCCACAGAGTACCATCTTGAAGAAGCTTCAATCCAGGGTGAGGCAGAGAAAGGCATCTAAAAATAGCTATTAGTCTCCTGTAAATTAACTAGGCAGCTGAAAGTCCCAAGTCTGCAAAACAGAAGAAAGGGACCACCTATCCTCCCTGCAAACCTGATTACAACTGCTAAGCTCACCTGCAATTCAATAGTGGAAACCATCGCTGCTGCAGAGACAGCTCAACAACCTCAAGACCTTCACCAGAGAGAAAAAAGCAGAAAAACGGGGAAATAAAAATACTGATCTGAACTGAAGTTGTGTACTTTAAAATGGAAGGCCAGTAAAATGAGGAAATAAGAATATTGGTTTGAGCTGTTTATTCCTTCTGGGAGACAATGCAGTAACTTGACTTCAAAACTCACCAGGCCTGCTTGCACCAAATAAAATTAACCATGGTTTTCATTTACAAGTATCATTTTATCTTTATTTCCAACTAAACTGTGCGAGCATGTGTTAGTAACTTTTCCTTTCCTTCAGTAATCTCCCTGAACAATATGCTGAAATGAAGTAACCTTTTTTTTAAGTAAAAATTTTCACTGCTGTGTTATTTTAAATTGAGTTTCTCACTCCACGGGTAAGAAAATACACACACACACAGACACACACACACACACACACACACACACACACACATTATTTTACAAGTGTCCCAGACAAATGCCATAGTAATATTAGTGCAGGAGTATGCCATTCAGCCCTTTGAGCATGCACCACCATTCAATATGATGATTGTTGATCATGCACTTTCAATATCCCACTCCTACTTTCTCCTCTTGATCCTTCTAGCTACAAGGGTCACATTCAGCTCCCTCTTGAACATGTCTAACAAACTGGTCCCAACAGCTTTCTGTGGTAGAGAATTCCACAGGTTCACAACTCTCTGAGTGAAGAAGTTCTCCCTCATCTCGATCCTGAATGGCTTACCTTTTATTCTTCGACTGTGACCCCTAACTCTGCACTTCCCCAACGTCTAGATAATTCTTCCTGCATCTAGCCTGTGCAGTCCCATCAGGATTTTATATGCTTCTATGAGATCCCCTCTCGTTCTTCTAAATTCCAGCGAGTACAAGCCAGGCCGATCCAGTCTCTTCATATGTCAGTCCTGCCATTCCAGGAATCAGCCTGGTGAATCTTCGCTGGACTCCCTCAATAGCAAGAATGTCCTTCCTCAGACTAGGAGACCAAAATTGCCCACAATACTCTTGGTATGGCTTCACCAAGACCCTGTATAACTGCAGCAAGATATCATTACTCTTAAACTCAAATCCTCTTGTTATGAAGGTGCCATTAGCTTTCCTCACCATCTGCTGTACCTGCATGCCAACCTTCAGCGACTTTTCCACCATGACACTCAGGTCACGTTGCACTCCCCCTTTTCCTGACAAGCCACCATTCAGATAATAATCTTCCTTGCTGTTTTTGTCACCGAAGTGGATAACTTCACATTTATCCACATTATATTGCGTTTGCCAGGTATTTGCCCACTCGACCAGCCTGTTCATGTCACCCTGCAGCCTCTTAGCAGATCCTGACAAGGTGGATGCTGAGAGGATGTTTCTCCTTATGGGAGAGTCTAAACTAGGGGGGCACAGTTTGTAAATAAGGTGAAGATGGGAAGGCTTTTTTTCTCACAGCGAGTCATTAGTCATGATCTTATCAAATGGTTAAGTATGCTTTAATTGACAAATAGCCTATTCCAGTTCCTAATTTTTATTTGTATATGATGGTATATGATATATAATATTTACTGCCTTTTCCTATTTATCTCAGATATATCATATAATATTATCAGATGGTAACTGTTAATCCTGATCATCCTATTCCATACATTCATTGCTGCAGATTATAAGAAACTCAGCCTCCATTACAGATCACTTTCTGCAAGGAGCTGATGGGAAGAACAGATATCAAAAACGCCATGCACAATCATGACTTTTAAAAATTACAACATTTCCACTGGTTTTTGCACCACCCTAAATGTTCTACATCCATCCTGCAAGGAAAACTATGAGGTATGTAAAGTGTCAAGATTTGAGTAATTGCTTTCATGAGCGCTTTTAAACTTGTCTGCATATAGTAAGTAGCCTTGGTGGTGCAACGTCACCTTTATACAGTGATCTTGGTAGCACAATGGTTAACACTATTGCCTCACAGCATCAGGGACCCAGGTTTGGTTTCTAGCTTGGGTCATTGTCTATGTGGCATCTGTATGTTCTCCCCATGTCTGCATGGGTTTCTTCCAGGTGCTCCATTTTCATCCCATAGTCCAAATGATGAGCTGGTTAGGTGCATTGGCTAAATTCTCCCTCAGAGTACCCAAACAGATGCTAGAGTGTGGTGGCTAGATGATTTTCACAGTAATTTCATTGCAAGCCTACTTGTAACACTAATAAATAAACTTTATTATGGTCACTGTTCTAGTCTATCAGTGATAGGTTTAGTTGATGTTGGCGTGTCAAAATTGGGGCCCATTTTAATTATTTCCAGTGTTCAGGTGGATGGTAGATGGTATCATCACATTGAAATCAGTGGAAAGAAAAAGCGAGAAAGATGTAAAGTGTCTGCTGACTACAATCACCCACTTTACATTATCACCCACTTTACATTATATACCCCATTCTTTCTGGTTTGTATTACTTCTTTTCCTACCTTCATTAATGAATGAACAACCTGTAGAACAATTTATCTTTTTAAAATGTTATTTTATATATTGTCCAATTATTTCCAATTTTTATTAATGTCTCCTTGTGTCTACATCATTTTTTTCTTTCCTTCCTTTCAGTCTTATCTATTACATCTTTTGATGTCTATTAGCTTTTCACGAATTGTAAATCCATTCTCCCAAATCTCTTTGCTCCTCCATTTCTCACCATTTGAAATATTCTCCAATTTCTCTTCTTTGTATTCAATTGATCCGTCAATTAACCACATCAATCTCCATTTACCAGTTCAGATCACTGCATAATTTGTCTATGTCCTTTGTAAATTCCGGCTCCCATCTAGATGACTAAATATTTTGCATAGCTTAGTTCATACTTTGGTTTAGCTTTGGGCGATGTAAGTACCTGTCAAAAGCTTTAGAATTGTCTGAGGCAATGCTATGTGCTTCATCGTAAAGGAAGAATTTTGCTGTAAGGTATATTATGTATGGTTCTTGTGTATATTTACCAATAAGATTCAATACAAATTTTAGCAGTAAAGCTGATAGCTTCACAAAACAAAATGTTAAAGCATGTTAGTTGTTGTCAAGTCAGGGAAAATCCTAATCTAATTCCTAAACTAGTTTCTTAGATGATATTCAGGTTTCGTACACAAGACTGGAGAACTGCAGTGTAGTAAATAAATTCTGTTTCCAAAATGTTTTTGTTCCCTTTAGGGTTTGCTGATCAAGTAAATCTTGAGGGCTCCCAGCAATTTTGCTGCATAAACTGAAATTGAAAACTAAGGGCTAAGGGTTGCTTTGGGAACCATGTGTACTTACTTTGTCTTTAGGTATAATTACATTTTGGAATGTATCAGTAATTTTACTTCAGCATTTAACAGAGGAGATTTTCAAAGATGTAGTTGGTCCCTTGGGTGTCTCTACAAAGAGTCTGTGCTCATGGCTGCCCAAGTATGGCATTGAAAATACTTAACACCATAATGATGATTAGGACCGTGTTGTCTTCTTCTGATTGAGAAATGAATTAGCAAATGACATGCAGTTCAAATTGACCTTCACTGAGATGATGGAAACAAAATAGGAAGAAGATATGTAAAGGATAATTAATAATGAGTCAGTATTAGATATCAGCAAAGGTATTTTGTTTGAGCATTTATAAACAGTAGCTTCTGAATAATACCCCAATGTCACTGCAGCACTGCAGCATAAAACATCAAAAGATTCGTGCGCACATTTTACTTTGTAAGTATGTTAAACAAATTGTTAATTAGACAAGCCCCTAGCAATAATACCAGATGCACCTGGTCCAAGTTTAGCATCTGTTATTTTTTATAAACTTGGCATGATGTTGACACCAACATCATTGTGCTGACTGGTGTATTTTTTTCAATGGAGTCTTTTCCTTTCAATATCCTCCACCAAAGAAAAGGTTTTTTGGATTATTTTGGGTACTTCATTGACTTTGAACATCGACTAACATATTTTGGAATACAATTTCCAAAGATAAGTTCCTTGTCAGTGCATTCAGACAGGCTCTGGAGAAATTTCTGTTGAAATGAAGGCTCCTATAAAAGGTTATCCGTAAACATGTTGATGATAGCAGTGACAGGCAAAGGTTGCAACACAGTAAAGTCAGCAAAACTATCAGTTAGACTAGCGTGCTGGGAGCACCTTAGACAGTATCAGAATTTCTGGCAACTTCAATTACGGGAAACCAAGGGCCAAAAAGTGTCAAGAAAGAAACAAGAAGGCTGAAAGAAAATAAAAAAAAATGCAGAAACAAGTAAAACAAGTCACAAAAGTGCAGAACTTACCAACAGCCTTTATCTCAATTTTGATTTGATTTAATATTGTCACATGTATTAGAATACAGTAAAAAGTAATGTTTCTTGTGCACTATACAGGCAAAACATACCATGCAGGGAGAAGGAAAGGAGAGAGTGCAGAATGTAGAGTTACAGTCATAGCTAGGGTGTGGAGAAAGATAATGTGAGGTAAATCCATTCAAATGTCTGATGCAGGGAAGAAGCTGTTCTTGAATTGATTAGTATGTGCCCTCAGATTTTTGTATCTTTTCCCAACGGAAGGAAGTGTGAGAGAATATGTCTGGGGTGCATGGAGTCCTTGATTATGCTGGCTGCTTTTCCGAGGCAGTGGGAAGTGCAGATAGAGTTGATAGGTGGGAGGTGCGTTGAGTGATGGACTGGGCTTCATTCATGACCCTTTGTAGTTTCTTGCAGTCTTGGACAGAGCAGGAGCCATACAAAGCTGTGATACAACCAGAAAGAATGCTTTCTATGGTGCATCTGTAAAAGTTGGTGATGTAAAGGGGAGGAAGGTATAGGGCATGGATGAATGATTCAAAGCCAATAATTCTTTACTGGAGTCAGTGCCAATGCCAATTAAAGAAAAAAATAGAAAATGCTGACAGATATTCAGCAACTTAGGCAACATTCACCATAACTAAGCTTCAATTAATGACTATTGTACGTCGAATACTAACTTTTCACCCTCTATAGATTACTGATTCAATATTTGAATGCTGCATCCATTGCATTTGAGTTTTGAAATACAACCAGTCTGACTCACACCTCAGGCTTTCTGTAGTCACGTGATGATGCCACTTGTGTCTCTGTCCTTCCGGAGGTAGACATCTTTAACTAAGAGCCTTTCACAGAATCACACTAATTAAGACTGCTGTCCTTATACTTGCAACATGATGTTAGGACAGAGTGGCAAAAAAATAGATATTTGAAACCTGTAAAAGTAGCAGAGAAGACACAGAACTCAAGAACACAACAATGTTCAAAATCTGCCAACAGCTGCTGGAAAGAACAAAGGAAAACAGACAAAGAACCCCAAGAGACAAAGGAAAAGCACGTACAGACTGCAAGTAACATTACTGGCTGCAGAACAAAGGACAAAAGAAAATCATGCACAGGCTGCAAGTGAAATTACAGTCTGCAGAGAAACATAAACAAATGCTGCAAGTAAATACCGAATGAGTGAAAATGGCTGCAGTAAATTTTCCCATCCCATCTCCAATCCAGTTAAAAATTTATGTTTGTCAATACTGACAGTTTTGTCCAATTACAATAACAAAACAATGAGATTATAACAGACTTAATTAAGAAACTGATGATAACAATTGTTACACTTTAAACTAGATTGTGTGGCAGGTGGGTAGGAACCGGAACAGCAGGCCAGTGTAGAGACTGGGGAGAGAAGTGACACTTAGATAAACATAGCACAGAGTAAGAGCTGCGTGTATGTGAGAGTATGACTTTTGGGGTCAATGATATGGGGTTGTCTTGTACGCCAGGTCAACTTATATACTGCAATGTATGATAATAATCCTTAGCCATTTTTGTCTTCTCTAATTCAGAAACGCAGAGGGCAGTTGCACTTTCCTGATAGCATAGCTGAGATCAGTTAATTCTGCAGAGATAGACATTTTTTCTGATGGGGCAACTTTTTCAGGGGCAATTTTCCTGTCCCTGTGTCCCAGCCTTTATAAATTGGGTTCAGAGTCAGTTCCAAATTGATACATTTGTGTCAAATTCCACAGCATGAAAGAAGTGTTTCAGATAATCAAAAAAGTAAATGTGTTCAAACAAAAACTCTTAAATTAAAGCAATTTAATTGCTTTGGATTGGCGCTGTGGAGAATTGCCAATGGTGAAATATTGTTTAAAAAGGATTTGTGAACATTCCTGAGAAGAAAGTGATCATTATTATTAACACTGTTCAAAATACAGGCTACTCATTATGGACATCCTTTCATAGCACAATAGGTTATATTTATAGGCAGTAATTTATAGACATGTTTAATGGATTCAAAGTTATTAACACTGAGAGAAAGGTGCAACTGTTGTAGAGACAACTTGACTGAATAAGATTGCTTTATTTACACACTGGCTTGGGTCGTAAGATACAGACAGCTATCCTTGCAGAAACAGCCTGATATTCATTTCCACAGATTTCAATCAGAAACATTAATTTTACCCTGGACGAAAAGCTGAAAATCCATCCCAGAGATCCTTTAGATCTCTGCCTCGGCTCTAGTCTAATTCAAGACAAATCATCCTATTTCTTTATGCATTTTGGTTTGTAGAGATTTAAATTGTCACTAAATTGGATAATTGTGCATCCACTTATCATATTTAATGACTTTTGGAGTTTGTTAGCCTTTGTAATATTGAAAATTAGATTTGGCTTCTGGGTTGCAGGGAATACATTATTTATGTTCTTGTTCAACTGTTATTTCAGATCCACAGACTTTTTTTTCTTAAATCAGAGTTCTCCGTGACCCTTCTTACTCAGCCAGGCTGTTCCCTCCCCTCCTTCAATATGCTTCATAGAACCTGCACTGTAGGCATTCAGCATTCTGTCACATGTAAGACATTCAGACAATCGAATAGAGACAAAAACAGAAAATGCTCGAAAATCCCAGCATCAGCAGAAAGAGAATAGAGCCAACGTTTTTGAGTTCGGATGACCCTTTGTCAGAGCTGTTCAATCGTAGAATTATAATGACATGGAAAGAGGCCATTCAACCCATTGAGTCCATGCTGGGTCTTTTGGACCAATCCAATCAGACTCAGTCCCCTGTATTCTCTCCCTAGATGTTTATTTCTTTCAAGGACCTATCTAATTTCCTTTTGAAATCATTTATCATCTTCGCTTCCACCAGCCTCACATATGATGAATTTCCAGTTATTATGTGCTGCATAAAATAAATTCCAATCTTAATTTTCCTTGTTCTTGCTTGATCATCTTTTCTTTGTACACCTTATCTAAACCTGGCATGGTATTGTACACCTCTATCAGACCTCCACTTGGAGGAAAGGAGGTTCTTGGAACCAGGGATTGAATATAAAAGTAGGGAGGTCTTGCTGCAGCTGTATAGGGCATTGGTGAGGCCGCAGCTGGAGTACTGTGTGCAGTTTTGGGCGCCGCACCTGCGCAAGGATATTTTGGCCCTGGAGGGAGTGCAGAGGAGGTTTACTAGGCTGATACCGGAGTTGAGGGGATTGAGCTATGAGGAGAGGCTGAATAAACTAGGCTTGTACTCGTTAGAGTTTAGAAGAATGAGGGGAGATCTCATTGAGACGTATAAGATGATGAATGGGATGGATAGGATAGAGGTGGAGAGACTCTTCCCGCTCAAAAAAGACAGTAGGACTAGGGGGCACAGCCTCAAGATAAAGGGGAGGCGGTTTAGAACGGAGTTGAGGAGGAACTTCTTCACTCAAAGGGTGGTGAATCTCTGGAATTCTCTGCCCGTTGAAGTGGTGGAGGCTGCCTCGCTAAATATTTTTAAGAAGCGGGTTGATGGGTTTTTGATAAGAGAAGGGATTGAGGGTTATGGGGAGAGGGCGGGAAAGTGGAACTGAGCCACGACAGATCAGCCATGATCTTATTGAATGGCGGGGCAGGCTCGAAGGGCTAGATGGCCTACTCCTGCTCCTATTTCTTATGTTCTTATGTTCTTATGTTCTTATTCTACTAAATCTCTTCTGTACCATCTGAAGGTCCTCCACATCCTTCCTAAAGTGTGGTGAGCAGAACTGGACACTGTTCTTAAATCGATATTTGATAGAGTTGTGAAAATCATAAGTAGTTTTGATAGAGTACATTAGGGAATATTGCCTCCATATGCAGCAGAGTCAATAACCAAGGAATATAGAGCTCTATTCTCTCTCCACAGATGCTGCCATTTCCTAAGATGTTCCAGCATTTTCAGTTTTAGTTTTAGATTCCAGAATCTGCAATAATTTTCTTCTATTTAATTCTCAGTTTCCCATTACTTAGGTAATTTTGTATCCACACTGCTACTGTTCCTTTTATTCCATGAGTTAGAACTTCTCTCACAATCTGTCACGTTGAACTGTATTTAATGCCTTTTGAAAGTCCACATCCATGTCCCAGTTTACACTTGGGAAATTAAAGCCAACCCCCCCCCACCCCCCATTATATTTACTCTACAATGTTTGCAGCTCTCTGTAAGTTCCTTTCAGATTTGTCCCACTACGTCCTTCCCACTAGCTGGTGGTCTCCTGACTACGTCAAGTAACATAATTGCAATCTTTTTGTAGCTTAGCTCTAGCCAAACTGATTCTGCCATAGAACCCTCTGGGACATCTTGTTTTTTGATTTGATTTATTATTGTCGCTTGTATTGGTATCCAGTGAAAAGTATTGCTTCTTGCACGCTATACAGATGAAGTATACCATGTTAGAGTACAAAGGAGAGAAGGAAAGGAGAGACTGGAGAATGTAGCATTACAGTCATAGTTTATAAGAGCTATAGTAGAATTTTAAAAGCATACAACGAGAGTAAAAGAATTAGAGGGTATGCTGGGGAGAGTTTGCAAGAAGCCTCCACGCTCCAGCTAGTTTTTTCAGCAATGCTCTCATTAATCAATACTGTCACTGTACCCCACCCCTTTTCCTTTCTTTCATATCTTTTCAGAATACTTTGTACCCAGGAATATTTAACATCCAGCCCTACCTGTCCTCCAACATTCTGTTATTTGGCAACCCAATAAACAGGTTGTTTTGTTATTTATGGGACAAAAACTTTCAGTACAGACTTTTGATATTTAGTCATATAAATAAGTGCATTCCAGAGTCCCAAACTACTCACCTGAATCATCTGAACTCAGGGGTCTAATTAACTGGAATATTCTGTGAGTGCAAAAAGAGCGAAGCAATTTTTACAAGCATGCTATTAATATGTCTCCCAGCCGAAATAAACAACATCCAATAGCACCCCGATCATTATCAACTGATAAAGGAGGTAATCTGATAAATCATCATCACTCGTGAGAGAACCTGTATCCACTCCAGGTAATGATAAATATCAAGATTAAAGCTGAACACAGGAGATTCTTCCTTGAGCGATATTTGTACTGGAGAAATATCTCAATATTCCTATGAGATTTAAGCATTAAGTTCCTATGTAAATGTAATATTTGAAGATAACTAGTAAATGTGGACAAATGTTGATATTTATGTTATTAAATATCATGCAGAATTGACATTTCTTACTGAAGAATGATAGTGTTTCCAATTACTGAGGAGTGTTTACCAACTGGCAATGGCATCAATATAACAAAACATAAGCCGCTTAGATTAATACTTAATTTGCACTGTCTAATGGGAGGGCTTTCATACCTCTATAATCCCCAGTGCAAGAAAGTGCCAGGAGCTGGCCTGTATTTTTGTTTCTGATGCAGTAATTGGCCAGAAGCTTCAGAACTATAGAGCTTGTTTCATTCAGAGAAGGGAAAATGAAGTAAGTCATTTGCTAATAATGAGTAATTTTGCTTTGATGTCATAGAGTAGAAGGCTTGACTTTAGCGTTAATTAATGTAACAATGTAATAGTTTGTGTTGTGCAGGTTAGTTATTGAAAGGCTTGCAATCTGAAAAATTGGATTGATTTATGATATATTTTCAAATTGTTGTAAAGCTGTTGCTACAGGGGTCAATAATTAGCTGAACATATTTTTAATTGAACTCATTGGCATCATTTTTCCTCAGGAATAGCGGATTGTTAGCCCAATTACTAAAAATGTTATTATATATTATAACTTTTCGTGAAGGTGAAATCTGTACACAGCTAGCCAATGCAAAGTCTGAATCTTACGGCATTAAGATGATATTAATGTTAAAGTTTACAGTGCAGTTACATTGTGAAATTGTTTATTTTTTAATCCTAGAAATACTTCAAATCTGGACAATCCAACAACTCAGTTTGGGTGTTTTAATTCCCTCGAAATTCTCATCACAGTTTCAGTGCATATTAAAGCAGGTAATTCTTTAGTCACGGGCAAATTGAGCAGTAACCATTTCCACTAGCTTTCTGCCATTGATTTGTTTCCCTCAATTTGTATTGTTCCTTTTGACAACTTCCCATAATCATTCATGGAGTCTTGACAGCCCTTATTTAAATGTATGGTAATGAGGGCCAATGATGTGCAGATCCGAGTTCCCTGCTTGTACGTAGACAATACAGTCTGGGTAATTTAAACTGAGGCAGAACCAGCTGAGACAGGTTTTCAGAGTTTCTGACCCTGAAGTATCTGGAGAGTTTGACTAGCAATTTCTGCGGGTGAGTAATACAATTGCTGCAGTTCTGCTTTTGCCATTTTGTTCATACACACCTCGTCTTGCTTCTCACTACTTTGGAAAGGGTCAAGATGTTGACAGATTTCCAGACCCCTGAAGTCATGTCCACAGTGAGTACTTATTTGGAGCTGCTATGGGATCCTCCATGAGCATCTCATTGTGCAGTAAGATGTCTCACAACACCAGGTTAAAGTCCAACAGGTTTATTTGGTAGCACAAGCCAGAAGCTTTCGGAGCGCTGCTCCTTCAAGCTTCTCAAGTTTCCTTTCTCACCTGATGAAGGATCAACGCTCTGAAAGCTTGTGGCTTGTGCCACCAAATAGACCTTTTGGACTTTAACCTGGTGTTGTGAGACTTCTTATTGTGCTTATCTCAGTCCTAACGCCAGCATCTCAACATCATCTCATTGTATGCCATTGTCATAGAATAGGAGGACAAATAGGATGGAACAAAGTAAAGCCAGGCACAATTTAAGGGGAAGATATTGTCTCTCCTGCCCACTCATCAGAGAATGTACAGCCTACACAGTGTATGAAGATCCTACTGAGGAGGTGAGAATAAAAACTGTGTTCTTCTCAAACTGGTAATAGGGAGGTTCATGCACAAATTTGCCTGCATTTCTCTCGCTGCCGCTATGAATTCTGCATTCAACTTTTATAACATTGGCTCACTTCAGGCAGCCACAGACCAAAGGAAAACTTGGTTGACAAGCCTATCCCCATGTGGAAAATGATTATATTAAGAATGGCTGAACACCAACAGAAGAACAGGACATCAAGATGCATTCTCTGCTGCAATTACCATCAAGATGACATTTTGAGCCTTAAAGGGCTACTTTTGTTGCCTGAATAGGTTAGGAGGAGCTCTACAGCTTGCTCTAAATCATGTGTCACAAATAATGCTGCCTCTCCTGCCTTTCACTTCTTTGACAGTTCTGGCAAGTAGGTGCTGACCTTGTTGGAGCTATGATGACCTCTGCTGAGAAAGCTCCACTGTGACTGCTGCATGACCACATGTCATCACTCAAGTATTCTCCACTGTGTCATAAGGTGATACCACTATCGACATTGGACCTTATCTCTTCTACCATTTCAAATAATGATAAATTTCTTTAATCCACTGTCCAATATATATTACTCCCTTGAAAATACAGAAACTTTTTTTTACACAATGGATGGTTAGAATTTGGAATCTGTTGCCTGACAGGGTGGTGGGGCCGATTCAGGGTGGAATTCTCCCATTTTGAGACTGAATGCAATGGTATCCCCATCGACCAGAATGGAAGGGTCCTGCTCCAAATTCTGTGCTTGAAATCTCATGAATTATGCGCAGACAAGTTCCGCTCCAACTCTCTTGGCAGGCTGGTAGTTGATTTGCTACCCGCACTTGATTGACGGGTTCAAATCAGCCTTGCCGGCATGTGAGACTACCATGTCCCACTTGGATCTCTACACAGAACTTCAGAAATTTTCATCCATTTCCTTCCAGCAGACAATGTGGTATCCCTTTGACCCCCTTCTTTGTGAGATGCTCATGAAGCCTTGTTGGGGCCCAAATTCCCCCCATTCAGTATTCCTCCCGCCTCCCATTGTTCCTTTTCTTAATACACCTTCTTGTCCCTCCGCCTGCCATCGTGAACCCTCGCCCTGCAGTGCATCAGGAGCAGCACTGCACAATGGCAGAAAGACACTGTTGCACTCGCCTCAAAGTCTCTTGCCATCTAGTGCATGCCACTCTTTAGCAATCGAGTTTGATACCGGCGTGATTTCCTACTGGAATAATGGAAGATTTGAACTCCTGTTCGTACGATTGTTTTAATGTGGATTCATGAGATGCAAATGAATGCAAATGAATTCGCACCATCTGCCAGTGGAATGAGCGATCCATCACTAATCCACCATTGGGAGAGTTGCAATGTGATTTTATACTAGCAGGTTTCGGACTTTTTGGCTTCCGCCAGATTTTTGGTATCCGCCCATCACCAAATCCACCAAGGGCAGATTGGGAGAATTCTGCTCTCAGTTGTGGCTTTCAAATCCATTTTTTTTTAAATGTAGGATTCAGGGAAAGGGCAGTGGGGTGGGAATAGCTGAACTAATCTTGCAGAGTGCTGGTTCAGATTGGACAGGCCATGTCATCTCCTCCTTGTCATAACCAGTCTATTCTTTGATTTTGGGACAGAAGAGAGAAGAAACAAATGTTTTGGTGGAACTTCTTGGAGTTTACATGTGGACAAAGTAACTGTTTAGCCACTAACACACTGCCAACCATTTGATCCTACATAGCCACAACTGAGCTGTAAGATATTTTCCTTGACGTGAATGAGGTGCTGGAAAGTGGGGATGTGTCCCTGCTGTGATCTAGTGTTGAGAGCCAATGTTCTAATCTCTCATTCAAGCAATTTGAATAAATGAGGGCCAGGCTAGATGTTAAGGAGTATGTTTAAAGTTTATTTATTAGCGTTACAATATGCTGCATTGCGCTGAAATTACTATGAAAATCCCCCTAGTTGCCACACTCCAGTGCCTGTTTGGGTACACTGAGGGAGAATTTAGCATGGCCAATGCACCTAACCAGCATGACTTTTGGAGTGTAGGAGGAAACCAGAGCACCCAGAGGAAACCCATGCAGACATGGGGAGAACATGCAGACTCTGTACAGACTGTGACCCAAGCCAGGAATCAAACCTGGGTCCCTGGCACAGTGAAGCAGCTAACCGCTGTGCCACCATGCTGTGACAAGTGGAATGGGAAAATTGAGGTAATGTAATGACATAAGTTTCTTACAGAGTAGGAAGTGGTTTCAGGACTCTACATGAAATCAGTGTTTAAGTTCAAAAGCAAAATACTGCAGATGCTGAAATCTGAAACAGAAACAGAAAATGCTGGAAAATCTCAGCAGGTCTGACAACATCTGTAGGGAGAGAATAGAACCAATGTTTCGTGTCTAGATGACCCATCGTCAGATTACATTAAGAATGTTGGGTAAGATCCCAAGTGTGAGTTCCCATTTAATGGTGCATACTGTGACAGTTCAGTTGTACAATTATGCCTGTAAAAGGGTCAAAATTATATCACTGCCCAGATAGGTAAAGAATAAAAGGAAGAGGTGCAGTGTTACCTTACCTGTCCTGATGAGGCCATTGAATTTGTACAAAATGAGAATATTTGCATTAAGTGCCAGTACCATCGCTTTTCGAATGGCACAATGAAATTATGAGTGATTGGTGGTGCAGTCACCCAATAATTTGCGTTGCAGGGTTATATTTGCTCCAGGGGCTGAAGTTTTGTCTGAGTGCAGAAGTGTGCTTCAGTTTGTGAATGGCCACTTTTTTTGGAAAAAATCCAATCTTCCTCCATGTTCCTAGCTCCACGTCATCTTTCTCTGGCCCGTTTATCCCTCTGTTGAGGTTGGGTTTCCTATTTCCAATGGGGGAGGAAAATGAAATTTCCTCCCAAACGCTATTTTCATCTGATGATGCAGGGTTTTGGAATTGCATTAAAGGCATAGCAGGTTTGAGAGTTTGTGAAGCAAATAGAAAACCTGCTGAGGAGCCTGGAGCACTCTGAAAGGGAAATTTAAAGTGTTTTCATGCCTTCAAATGTCACAATTAGGTGCTGTATTGTAATTTAAATGTATTTTTATAATGATTCATCCAATTGAGAAAACGCCATAGTACAGTGAAAAATGTATTACAATTTCCATCAGTCTGTGCTGTCATCTTTTTTACTGTGATTTAAATGTGTCAGGATAATTAAAAATGATTTTGGCATTTGATAAAAGTTATCTGTTACATTGTTTACATTTTAATTTGAAATTGAAACATGCATCTGTTCTTCTTTCCTTCCTAGAGAGTACTTTATTATTTGGAGGACTGTGGCCATTGATGATGCTTGACTGAGTTTCAAGTGGTAACAGGTTTCAACACAGTTGATATTCCATTCATCTGTGAATAAATGACAGTTTCAAAAACAAATAACAGATTGTCCCTGTGATATGTTTTTAGATTTGTTGAGACCAGCTAATAAGATTTCAAATATTACAAGGTTATTTCTTGCAGCAGAGTATATTTTTCTTCTCAGATTCAGTGATATGGAGGCTTTTATTAAATGGTGAGAGGTTTATTTATTTTTTTCTCAAGAAGTGGAAAATATTTCTTATTGATACTGCATGAAATCTGAGGACTGTACATACTGCATACCGGTGAGTGGTTATGTAGGATATCTTAGAGGCATAGAGATACATAGGATGGTATATATTATTTGAGGGGGCATGGAAATACATATGGAGCATAGAGGCAGCATTGGGTTCTATGATCAGAGGGTACATGGGCTGGCATGGAGGGGGGATGGGCGTGAGAGAGCTGGGCCTTTGAACTGGTCCACCTCCACAGCCACACTCGTCATGCACTCCAACTCTCAAGTGGCATTGCAAACGTGACCCCAGTGTGAAAAGACAAATCAGACGTGTGAAGTTACATATTGACAGGATGTAAAGCTTGCAAGCTGCAAAGTGAGAAGGTCAGATTTTCCTGAATCCATAGAGAGATTCTGCCCCAAATGTCTATGAACTCTGGTGTCTTTAATGCCATGGCTCAGTTGTGAGTCTTGCCTCTAGATCAATGATGTATTTTGGTTAAATATTATACAATGCTGTATTTGCCTGTTCAGGTGGATGTTAACCACCAAAAACGTTAATTCTATTTCTTTCTCATAAGAACATAAGAACATAAGAAATAGGAGCAGGAGTAGGCCATCTAGCCCTTCGCGCCTGCCCCGCCATTCAATAAGATCATGGCTGATCTGTCGCTGCTCAGTTCCACTTTCCCGCTTTCTCCCCATAACCCTTAATCCCCTCTCTTATCAAAAACCCATCAACCCACGTCTTAAAAATATTTAGCGAGGCAGCCTCCACCACTTCAACGGGCAGAGAATTCCAGAGATTCACCACCCTTTGAGTGAAGAAGTTCCTCCTCAACTCCGTTCTAAACCGCCCCCCTTTTATCTTGAGGCTGTGCCCCCTAGTCCTACTGTCTTTTTTGAGCGGGAAGAGTCTCTCCACCTCTATCCTATCCATCCCATTCATCATCTTATACGTCTCAATGAGATCTCCCCTCATTCTTCTAAACTCTAACGAGTACAAGCCCAGTTTATTCAGCCTCTCCTCATAGCTCAACCCCCTCAACTCCGGTATCAGCCTAGTAAACCTCCTCTGCACTCCCTCCAAGGCCAAAATATCTTTGCGCAGGTGCGGCGCCCAAAACTGCACACAGTACTCCAGCTGCGGCCTCACCAATGCCCTATACAGCTGCAGCAAGACCTCCCTACTTTTATATTCAATCCCCCTCGCTATGAAGGCCAGCATCCCATTCGCCTTCCTGACCACCTGCTGCACCTGCAAGCTGGGTTTTTGCGACTCATGCACAAGGACCCCGAGGTCCCTCTGCACCGTCGCCTGATGATGCTTCCTGAACTGTTGAATATTCCTAATATTTTCTGTTTTTATTTCAAATTTCCAGCATTCGCAGAATTTAGCTTTTGCTTTAGTGCTTAATTCACAGCCACTTCACTTCCAGGATTGCCTCTGTGATGTAATTCTGTTCCATTCCAATGGGATTTCTGTTTTTCTTCTACCTTGTTCACCTTCACTGATTTTTATTTCTTTCCTTGTGTTTGATCAGCTATCTATCAAAACTCACATTCACAGGTTT
Organism: Carcharhinus amblyrhynchos; assembly: GCF_965287045.1. Lineage (NCBI taxonomy): Eukaryota > Metazoa > Chordata > Chondrichthyes > Carcharhiniformes > Carcharhinidae > Carcharhinus > Carcharhinus amblyrhynchos. The sequence goes on along the minus strand of NC_137324.1, from coordinate 91,283,314 downwards.
TCCCTCAGCAACTGTCTCCAATTCCAACTTTTGGTGGATTCCACAAAAAGTTCCATCCCAGATGTCTTGGATCCATCCATAAGTACCAGTATTGCCAAAATATTCACCGGTCAGTATAGCACTGCTTCATCTATATCCTGAGATCCATACTCAGTGCGTGCACCATTACATACATGCTCTCTGCCTCTCAGTAGCACTGACTCACTCAATCTCCATCCTATTCGAATGCAGATGAAGACCTGACAGGAATCTTCCTGCCATGCCTGATTCTCTATGATGTCAATGGGAAAAGACGCTGGTCTAGAACATATCTGGAACATCCTGAAGTAGCAGAAACCTGGACTGACTTAAGTAATGTCTGGAGTTGCCGGCAGAGTTTGGGATGGAGGCCACCCTGGATCCTGGAATACCACAGCAGTTGATCTGGGGAAGCATCTATCAAGGAGATCTTCAAGTATTAGTGTCACTAGGAAGGTACATCTTCCAGTCAGAGTCAGAGTCTTCCTGGATATCCATCATTTCTTTCAGAAAGTTCACCTTATTTTGTTAACAATGGGTCAGTGATGTTGGGTGCTTTTCAGGTATGACTGTGAGACTCATGAAATCAAGCGCACCCTACCACAGAAGTGGTACTGAGATGATGGTCCAAAATATATAGCATGGTTCCCTGCCAGCCTCAGCAGTGGGAAACAATCCCCGTTTCGGCCTTGCCACAGGACTTAATCCGAGATGGGGAATCCTTCCCTTTGTTCTTACCCAGTGAAACAATTTCTTTAGATCTCAACTCCATTGTTTCCCTTCTTGTCCTGTCACTTCCCATCAACAGCCATGACTTTTCTGATGCCATCCATCGCTTTATCAATTTCCAATCCCTAATCGCCTCATTTTCACCATAGAGTTTCAATCTCTCTACACTCCTATTCCTCCCACCAGGATGATCTGTAGGTTTCCTGTTTCTTTTTTGGATGGAAACCTAACCAGTCTCCATTCAACATCACCCTCAACTGCTTGACTAAACTTTTGTTTTCATCATGAACAACTTCTCTTTTATCTCCACTCACTTCCTCCAAATCAAAACTATTGCCAGAGGAACCCATTTGGATTTTACTAGCTCTGCTTGCCTTTGTGTGATATCTGAAAAACCCTGGGGGAGGGAAATCTCACAGAGAAGTCAATATAAACCTGTCCAGTAATCCTCTCTGTCCTCACACCATTGACAGAGTGAGGTGTGCAATTTTCACTGCATTCACTCTCCCCCAAGTGTGAGAGACTTTATGCCTCATGAGCAAGGGTAGCTCCCCATCACTGAAACCCCCACTCTGCCTTTGCAACCTGCCGTCTAACAAAGCAGGACCCCACGACTTCATAGTTGCACCTGCTACTAGAATCAACAGTGCAGAGGGAGGCCATTTGGCCTATCAAGTCTGTACGGAAACAATCCCACCCAGGCCCTATGCTCTCCCACAAATTTAGCCTCCTAATCCTCCTGACATTAAGGGGCAATTTAGCATGGCCAATTAACCTAACCCACACATATTTGAATTGTGGGAGGAAACTGGAGCACTCCAAGAACTCCACACAGACTGTCACCCAAGGCTGGAATTGACCCGGGTCCCTGGCGCTGTGAGGCAGCAGTGCTAATGACTGAGCCATTGTGCCACCCAAATACCCCTCTGTTGTGGCTGCCCCTCACCCATTTTGTAATTCCCAACAAGGAAGGGCACCCACTCAACTACTGTTCTCAGCATGGAGATACTGAGAAGTGATCCCTGCTTGGCAGCCAGCATATCTCCCCGAAGCAAGGGCTGACCCGATATGAAGGGAAGCAAAAGTTCAATGTCTGTTTCCTGTTTCTTTCAAACTAGTGCAAATTTACTTTCTTTCAAAATATAGATCCAAAGCATAACTCAATTTCAAAATCCATTGCATGTAGATTAAAGTGATGAAAAGACCCTGAAGCATGCCAGGATGTGTTTGTATGCATATCACGTCTGATGAATTCAGGATGATGCTCAGTTGTAATGACTGCAATTGTCAAATGCTCACTATCTGCTCTCACAAGAAAAGGCTTTTACTTAAGAGAGCATCCGAAGAGCTGCTGTCACGTAGAAACATTTTCAGTGCATTGTTGTTGCCTTTGAAGTAATCAAGAGTAAACTGGGGAAAAAGGCCTGACCTCTTTAAGTATATTTCCAAATTAATCTGTTCCTGCAGATGATCGTTGGAGATGTAATGTGTCAATTACAAATCGAGGGGCAAGAGAATTCTGAGGAAAACTGTAACATAAGATTGGTACTCACGAGGGACAGAGCAAGAGCATTGAACCTATCAAGTAAAATGAATTTTGCGGTAGTTAACAAATAAGGGAAATGCAAATTAAGTTGAATTATACATTTTGTTCAAATTACTTTAACTGGATAGGCTCAATGATGTATTAATACCTGTAGTAAAAAACTGGAGTGCCAGTCATTCCCTTTCTATTGAATATGGCGTGGATAATTTACGCTGTGTCACTGAGAGGTAAAATGGGAGGTCATTTCCATAAGCATCCAGCTGTTCCGATGAGGTGAGAAGGGTGAACTGGCTTCCCTCTATCCAACCTGCTCAGTTGGTCAAAACAAAGATTTAAGTTTTGGTTTACAAGGTTCTGCCTTTTCCAAATCAAAATGTATTTACCTATTTAAGGGGAGTATGGTGACACTGTTGTTAGCACTGCTGCCTCACAGCATCAAGGGCCCAGGTTCAATTCCTGACTTGGGTCATTGTCTGTGTGGAGTTTGCACATTCTCCCCGTATCTGCGTGGGTTTCTTCCGGGTACTCTGGTTTCCTCCCACAGTCCAAAGGTGTGCAAGTTAGATGAATTGGCCATGCTAAATTGCCCCTTAGAGTCAGAGGGATTAGCGAGGGTAAGTGCATGGGTTCTGGGGATAGGACCTGGGTGGGATTGTGGTTGCTGCAGACTCAATGAGTTGAATGGCCTCCTATGGATTCTATCGCTCTAAGCAATAAGGAGCCAGTCAAACACGATTTACTTGAGTTAAAGAAAGAACAAATTCATTCACCACTGAATTAAAGAAAAAATAATTTATGACCATTCCTTCCCCTGTGGTATGGCCCACAATGGCAATCAGTACAGATTGCTACTCTTTACCCACTCACCTGTGCTAAAATTCTTCAGTACCTGTCTCGCCTGACTTTCCTGACTCAGGCTGGGTGAGATTCAGGCAGCATAATGCATCCCTGGCACTAGCATCAAAACTCAAAAGAGAGGGACACTTTTTTACAGCACTAGCTTCCATAATGCATGTGAGTTTAAAGGCCCTATTGAAAACAATAGGCCAGGGAGAAGGTTAGTTCCTAAGCTAAGTGGAAATAACAAGACCATGAGACAATTTCCCAAAGTGACATTATGACCAGTTTCCAAAGTATAATTATTATCATTTTTCTTCCATGCCGGCTCCACATTTCTTTGTATACACAGTATTTTCAAGCCATTAATGTGGTATGGATGAAGGAAAGGTGTTATCAAGTAGTGTTTAAAGAAAATATTTGTGCATTGAATGCTCTCTGATGTACCGTTCATGATCACGGAATCACAGAGTTGTTATGGTACAGGAGGAGGCCATTCAGCCTGTCATGCCTGCACTGGCTCTCCAAATGACCATCATGGCTGTGCCATTCTCCTGCCTTTTCCTCTTACCACTGCATATTGTTTCTATTCAAATAATCATCTATTGCCCCTTAAATGTCTCAATTGAACTTGCCTCCGCTAAAATTCCAGATAGTGCATTCCAGATACGAACCACTCGCAGTGTAAAAAAGTTCTTCCTCACATTGCATTGGCTTCATTTCCAAATCACTTTAAATCTGTGCTCTTTCATTCTCAATCCTTTTAGTTTCTCCCTATTTGCTCTGTCCAGCCCCCTCATGATTGTGAACACCACTATCAAATCTTCTATTAGCCTTCTCCAAAGAGGTCACGACTTCTCCAATCTGCTTTTATAACTGATATTTCTCATCTCAGGAACCATTCTTGTGAACCTCTTCTGCACTCTCTCCAATGTGTCCACATTCTGCCTCACGTGTACAGCACGCAGTACTCCAGCTGAGGTCTAACAAGTGTCCTATGTGGTGAATCTAATTTTAACAGTAGTTCTCTAGACCTTCTCCCAAAGGTAGAGCAGCAAAACAACACCCTGAACCAATTCTAATACCTCCAAAAAACAAAACCTTTGATTTTTAAATTCCCATGAATTAACTAGAATGCAACCAGGTAGGTGATGCTGGATTATTAAATAAAGAGGGAAACATGTGTTAGGTTGATTGGTGTTTAAATTTTTTTTAATTGTTCTCTGGTCTTGGGGGACAATTTTACCATTGGGTGCGAAAACTTGGTAAAGTCGGGCGTAAGGCAAATAGTACGACCCATGCCAGCATCCGTGCCGATTCCCCCTTTACCAAGGCCCAAAAGTGGCTGCAATTAAAAAAAGCGGAAACGGGTGCAACGGCGATTTAAATGTATTTGCACGCATTTAAATTGAATTAATGGGCTGCATGCCCCCTTTACCAATGCGTCCGCCAATCCCGAATCAGCGCAAAACAGACATGCTCAATTTAAGTCCGATTTGGGCACTTCATCAGTGAAGGTCAGTGAGGAGGTAAGTGCATGGTGTCCAAAGGCTTTCTGATACTCACAGGTGTCCTGTTGTTGCGACCATCTTCTGTCTCAGGCCAGTGGCGGCTCTGCGGTGGTTGGGGGGCTGTTGCTTTGTAGGGTCTCCAATGTTCGACTTGCAGCAAAGACCTGGGTCTTAGCACTGACCTCGGGTCTTGCGGTGCTGTTGAGTCCTAGTGCACTCAGCTTACTCCCAGCTGAAAGATGTGCACGAAGCCCCTGCAAACAGCCCTGCTGCAGCCTCTCAACTTTGCAAGGAGCTGTGATTGTGGGGAGCATGTGTCTGGGAGAATTGGAGGGCAGTGGACTGTGATTGTGGGGAGAATGTGGCTGGGGCGAGGGGGGGTGGTGGCTATGATTGTAGATGTGCTGGGGCAAGCAGCATTGCATTAATTCCACATTTGTTCTGCTCCATCTCGCACCACCATCACCCCCCCCCCGCCACTTTCAGGATGACGAGATGGCTTTTGCAATGCAACCAATTGATCTTGCTGTTCTTTTGGTTGCTGCTGGAGCTGAGAAGGAGGAGCTGGAGGAAGAATTGTGGGCACAGGACAAGCGGGCCTTACAACTTGCAGGAATAGAAGGAGATGACCATCAGAGGCACGAGGTGTCAGCCATTCACCCAGAGCGAGGGCGTAGGAGAAGGAGGGAGCAGAGACCCCAGCAGTTCCATGCAGGAGTGTCCTTTGCCCAGATGTTGGACACTGTGTGCCGCCGCCGACCCCAACTCAGAAAGGAGACCATGCAACACCTGTGCAACGTGTTGCAGGATCTGGCACCTTGCCGGGGGAAGGGGGGTGGGGGGGGGATGCTGTGCCCACTCTTGGTGGCTGTCAAATTGATGGCCGCTCTGAACTTCTGCACAATTGGTTCTTTCCAGACCTCTAGCAGAGATGTCTGTGGCATTTCCCAGTCAGCTGAGCACACCTGTGTGAGGCTGGCCACTGGTCATTGGGCAATACATCAACTTCAACCTGGACCAGGCACAGCAGCGAGCCAGGCAGCAGGGTCTGCAGCCATTGCGGGGATGCTGTACATGCAAGGGGCAATTGACTGCATGCACGTCACCCTTAACGCCCCCTTACAAAATCCACAAAGATTTGCTAATAGGAAGGAGTTCCAATCCCTGAATGTTCAGCTAGTGTGTGACCACAAGATGACCGTCATGCACATGTGCACCAGACATCCAGGCAGCGTGCTTGACAGCTTCATTGTCACAGCTCGGACACTTGGAGGCACTCGAAGAGGAACCCAGGCTGTGGGGGGTGGCTCCGGGGTGATATGGGTTACGCGCTTCGGACATGGCTGATGATGCCTGTGCGGAGACCTGTGTCTGATGCGGAGACCTGCTATAATGAGGGCAATGTAGCCACCCATGTGATAGTGGAGAGGTGCATTGGGCTCCTTAAAATGTGATTCCGGTTCCTGGACCGATCTGAAGGTGCCCTCCAATGCAACCTCCTGATCTCCTCCTGTGTTGTGGTAGCATGCTGTGCCTTGCACAATCTGGCTCTGCAGCAAGGAGGAGGAAGAGGATGTGGAGGATGACCAGCCGATCGTCACTGGGGAGGATGACCAGCAGGAAGAGGAGGAGGAAGATCAGCCTTGGAACATTAACCAGGCGCTGGAGGGCTGACAGCTTAAATCTGGCATACGAGGGTGGCAAGGGAGGCGCTGATAATCAGACAGTTCAGTGGCTAGGGGAAGGTGATTGTGGGTTCCTTCCCCCTGCCTCCTCTCCCAATCCCACATTGCCTTTTGTATATCCTGCACATTGTCACACCAGAGTGATGGGCCTGGGTACTCAGTGTTGGTGAGATTTTTGGCAGGCAGAAGAGTGATAATGACTCGCTAAGCACCACTATGATGATGCATTGGTGCAAACTAATCTGACTCCTACCTGAGCTCCGCATGCATGCTGGCAGTTGGGCCCTTGTCTGTGTAGTGGGTAAGGGATCTGAAACCCCCATACAGGACCCTTTGGTAGGTGAGGTGGGGGACAGGAGGGAATCGCTCAAGGGGTCTGCAAAACCAATAGCTTTTTCTCAGGGACACAGCATTGAGGGGCTTCCCCAACTGACATCAACATGAGGCATCCGTCAGCCAATGGGACAGGAATCATAATCGAGACAAATTAGTCACAGGTAGGTGCAGAAAAAGACATTTATTTACAATAAAGGTGTTTAAATAAGCTGTTGCAACATAAAAACGTGTGAACAGAAAACATTATGGTACTTGCATTTCTTTCTAACTAATGCAGCCCTTCACTTATGCCATCTCAGTACAACTACAGCTTCCTAACCTTATGTGGCCTACCACTACATCTCAGTGACTCCCCAGGATGTACATCGGAAATGGAGGGGCAACTGCCTACCTCACCCTGTGGCCTGTGATGCGTGTGTCCTCTGGAGGCACTGGACCCTGAAGGCCCTGGCCTGCTTCCAGGTGTCTGGGATGTTTCCATGCCACCCTCTTCATCCTGCTGCCTCTGAGGTGCCCCAGTGTCAGGAAGGGGGGAGTCAGAAGGCGTAACCACAGCTACAGTTTCCTGATTGGAAGGCCCTGGCATGGGCTCGAATCCTCTTCCTCCATCGGGGTTTCTTTAGGCCCCTGGCTCACTCCATGAGACACTGGTATTTCTGCAGTGAGCTCCAGAAGCTCCGTTGTCGCCTGGCACTACCAGTTCTGGACGACCACCAACGTCCTACTCTTGGTGGTCGAACCCTCCGCAGTGGCCACTTGAATCAGGGCCATCTCTTTCAGACTGTGCCCTCTGAGACTGGGCCATGCTCTGCAAGTCCTCAGTCATGGCCCTCAGGAACTGGGCCGCGTTCTCAAGAATTGCTGCCATAGTCCACTGTGTCTCAGTGCTGTCCAATGGGTCTCCTGCAAGCTCTCAAGTCTCTCAGCCATGGGCCACAGAATCTCGAGAAACCTGTTCAGTCCCTCAGCTGTAGCCTACTGTGACTTGGCCATCGCTTAAGCCTACCACTTATGGGGAGAATCCCCTGCCCAGACTTTCCACTGCAGACACCACCCTTGCAGTGTTGGCCTGGGAAGCACACAAGACGGACAATAGCTGGTCCACCCGAAAGCTTTGGGATTCCTCCCAATAGCCTTGTAGTTAGTCCAGCGTGGCTGTCGTGATCGGGGGGTGTTGTAGCCGAGGCCTGAGGCCCAGAAGGCCCTGGGGCATCCTGATCTATTCCTGCAACATTGGACACAAGGTTAATTGCAAGGAAGGGAGAGGAATTGGGAATGCCAAACACGTGATTCTCATGTCTCCATTGAACATAGAGCAAAGCACCAAAAAAATTATATCACATGAAGAGGCCCTTCACCTTCCAAGCCTATAGTAACCAGGCTGACCCTCTGATTTGTTAGTCACCACCCTTCTGGGGTTCATATGTCTCTATTACCATTTCATTCAGATAGCTGTAGAGATGCCCCTTAAAGGGAACTATAGTATCTCCATCCACAACCTTCCTGGCAGTGAGTTCCAGGCACCCAGCACCCCCTCTGTGCAAATAAATATGCCTTATACATCTTTACCCACATACACCTCATACCCTTATACCTTGCCCCTTGCACCCTTGCTACACGGATAAGGTCATTGAATATTTTTGAGCACTGCTTCCCGGTTCAGTAGGTGGAGGGGGGGGCACTGCCCTGGCACAGACCAGGGTGGCGACTTCCTCCCAGGCCACATCTCCATCAGCTCCCCTGGGTGTGCGTCCTCCTGGGAGGAAGAGGGTGTCCTGCCTCACCTCTGCTGCATCCAGCAGCCTCCTGGGGCCGCCCTCAGTAAATCAGGGAGCTGGTTGTGCGCACCCTTTTTTTCCTGCATGACTGCCTGTCCATTCTTGTGTTTTCAATGGAGCTGCCCTCGTTGGGACAGATCAGTTGCAGACAGTTTGGCAGAGCATTCCAGCAAGTTCCATGCAGTTTGCTTGTTAGCATTGAAGGGAAGGGAAGTGAGCACTTGCAGATGTGCTGATAGAGAGGGGGACAGGAGATTGGATCAATACCTCAATGGCTGGGGACAGGGAAAAGAGAGGAAGGTGTCACATAGCCATTGGAGTCCAGAGGAAATCGGGGCCTTTTGGGAGTGGGCAAGTTGGGAGGGAGGTTTGGGATGAGGGTGAGAGGGATCACTGTGCCTGATATCTGTAGAATGGAGGGGACAGGGTTGATCACTCTGTCGGAGATGAGTGAGGGGAAGGTGGGTTCCGCTGCCACTCTGCCTCAGATCGGTGGAGGGGAAGGGGGCCACAATCAGTCTGGCTTGTGGGGGGATAAGTGGGGCTGTTATGTTGTGGGGATAGGGCAGTGTCTGTGGGGGCCAGAGGAAGGCATTAACTGGCCCGGTCACGGTGTGGCAGGGGAGCATTTTTTAATTTGTTTTTACTGTGCATGCGCAGTTGAATTCACCGATCAGAGCAGCAGTGTTTCAGGATGATAAGCCCCGCCCACAGCACAATTCAGACTCGCAATTTTTTTTCAGGCTAGGTGCATATGGGGGTGCCTGATACCAGGTTCCCAAGTTGGATCTTAATTATGTCCAGATTTAGCACTAAGAATCAAAATGGTAAAATTGCCCCCTTGGTGTTGAATAGCTACATTTGGAATACAAGATAGCTGGGGAGAGGGAATGAAAGATAGATTATGCAAAAGAATTCACTTGGATTTTCTCGTGATCCTTCATCCTTAATAATAGATTTGCACAGCCTGCAAAATGTTTAAAAGTCTAGTTGGGAGATCTGAAAATAAACCACATGGTTCCATGTGGATCGTAGAGACACTGATGTGATGCAAACCAGCTGCAGCCTCCTGGAGACAGAAACAAGAGATGGGGATTTCTGCTGAGTTTGTGTAATTCTCTGAATAATATTAGAAAGCCTGCCTCTACCAACCATCACACAATTGAATAATCAATTATAATATGCCAAACTTTCCTGGAAAAGAAAACCTTCTTATCAGTGATCAGAGATTCATGTCAGTAGAATAGGAAGAGAAAGCAATGGAATAAATTGGAAAAAAACATCTGAAGACAAGAAGTTACTCAGGCATCTCACACCATCAGGAATGTTCAAAATAAAATTAAAATTCTAAAGGCAAACTGTAAAACACTTTAGAAAGAAATTGCAACCACAGAGATCTAACTTAAATCTTCTGGTGAAATATCTGATGAGAATAATGATGTTTAAGAAATATCATGTATAAAACAGGGTAATATAAAGTAGTGTTGGGTAACCCTAAGCCCGTCAGGGTTCTGATTGCAGCCTGCGACGCATTTGTTGAGAGACTGAGAGCAAGGTTTGTTAGGGTGAGAGAGGGGCCAGGAGGATGAAAGGGCATGAGAAAGAGTGAGACTGAGAGCAGAACGATTAGTCCAATTTCATCATTTATCTTTATATACTATAATAATTTATTGGTAACTGCAAGGTTTACTTCATAATAAAGTTTTAATAACGGTTTTAATAATAGTAAAGTTTATCAGGAGCAGTAGGCTTTATTAATTAAATAAAACTAAATAAATAAAGTATCTAAGGCATGTATCCATGTAAATAAGAAGTATACAACTTTTAGTTATAGCTGGTGTTAGCTTTGATAAGCAGAGTAAACTAATATATGCAAGGCAAGTGTAAATATGTCTTGTTTCAATGACAGTTTTATTGAGGTATGAATGATTTAGCATCTTCTGTAACTCATTATGAAATATTCGGTGTGTATTAGATGTATTTAATATTATTCATGTGGTCATGGATTTCAGCCTTGCATTTTGAATTGAGGGAGGGTGACTCATGAGGCTGACTCACTAGCCTAGGTTGCCCATTATTAATATAAAGTGTAAAGTAGTTTGAGGAGTGTTAGATATATGATCAACTTGCAGATAAACTCATGGGTATTATAAATATTGGATTTTTGTGTATGGTTGTTGACTTATACTGTAAATGTCCTTAGGCACTCAGATATGCTTTTCTGAAGCTATACACATTTTCTGTCTTTATTAATGAATTAAGGATCATATATCACACTTAACATAGCCTCATCAAAACAGTAATAATTTATCTGAATGACAAAATACGTGTAAGAAAATTGTTCTAGTTCATAATTAAATAATTCTGATTTTATATATATGGAAATATTAATTTATAGTTTTGATATAATGTTTCAACAATATTTCTTTCTAATGTGATTACCAGTCTTCATTTGTATTTTATAGTTCTATTTATTTTTTATGCATGAACAAAGATCACTTGTCTCTTAAATGCTAAGTAAAGGTCACAAATAAATTACTTTTGGGACTTGCAGAAGGTCCATTTGGGTGGTTGCAATTTTAAAACTAGCATTGTAAAATGCAATATTAAAACACTTTTTCTTAACACAGGGCAGTTTTGGTAGTTGCAGTGTTATCATGTTAATACTCTCATTAGAATGTTATTTACTCCACAGGTGCTTTTTATTCATGGGCCAGAATTTTAAGCTGCTTAGGCAGGTGTATGCCAGACACAGAGATTGTGTAAAAAGACATCAGGTGGTATTGCGCACTTGCACAATATTTTGGTTGGCAAGCATGTGCCAGAGTGGGAAGTGCACTCACTGATGATCAAGTTGGTAAGTTTTTTAAAAGTTTATTAGTCACAAGTAGGCTTCCATTCACACTGCTATGAAGATACTGTGAAAATCCCTTAGTCACCACACTCTGGCACCTGTTCGGGTACACTGAGGGAAAACTTAGCATCGCCAATTCACCTAACCTGCACATCTTTGGACAAGGGGATGAAACCGGAGCACCCGGAGGAAACCCACGCAGACACAAGGAGAATGTTCAGATTCACTGTTGGGAATCTAACCCGGGTCCCTGGCACTGTGAGGCAGCAGTGTTAACTACCGTGCCACTCCAATGGTCAATTAATGGGCAGTTTAGTCCATTAAGGGGCCAATTAAGTGCAATTTTGCATGTCCCATCTGCTTTTATGGTTAGTTGGTGGCCTGATGGCCATTACATTTTGGTTTCAATCTTAACATGGGGCAGCTTGGACTGTCCAGGTTGATGTGACGATATTGTCCCTCTAAGAAATGTATTTGTGTCATTTTTTTTGTGCAGAATTTTCTTTAACTGTCAGTTCTGTTTACTGGTGGAATTTTGTCTATAACCTGCAGCCCATGTTGATACTGCAGAAGCATAATTGATCCGAATTGCTAAAGTGTTTGCTTTAATCTAGACTAATGCAGTCCCCCTGGGGTTTTTCAGAGTAGGTTGTTTATAGTAAAGATCATATGACTGGGCAGGATTAGGCTTACATGGAGAAACAAACAGTTGCAGCCAGTAATTGAGAGAAGTAGGTCCCTCTGTCTTTCTCTGGATTTGGAGATGAGGATCTGCCAGGAAATAAGTCTCTTTCTCCAAAATTCTGCTGTTTGAAGAATGATCTTTTTATCGAGACTCCAGTACAGGCTTCAGAAAACCGGTATCTTTGTGCATCTTTATCCAGATGGGTTAAAAGATTAGAAATCTAGTATCCACATGAGCCTTTTTTTTTGCTAACTGATTCAGAAGAAAGATTTACAGCTGTGGGATATTGCTTAAATTGGTACTATAGAGGTAGCTAGCTGTTAAGAATTATACCTTGTTGTGTTTGAGTACTTCAGTTGGTAAAAGTTATGCTAATTCTTTTTGTTGGTTTAACTGTGTTGTTAAAAAATTTTGTTTTAAAAATACCTTCCTAGTGAGTCAATAGAATCTCAACTGGAGCAAACAGCTTATGCTTGCACTTATGCCAAAATTTTAAAAAATTGGGTTTAGGTTAACTTCATACTATACTTTGGAGTTTCTGACCTGGTCCCTAACAAAAGTAAAATTTAAAAATGTGTCTTGGGACTGAGTCTTGTGTTCGAATGTGATGCCTTGATACTCTTTACATTATTTTTCCATTGCAGTTTACTTGTTAAAGGTTTGCAGCTCCTTGAGACAGGTCTGAAGTTGCTGTCCTCCTCAGGAAGCCCAGAAGAAGCTCCATCACATACCCTCCCTGTTCTCAGCACCCACCTTCTCCTCATCCTCCCTGGAAGAGCTGAGACTTTCCTAGCATCTGTTTCATATTGGCCGCCCCGTTAATTAACCAAACAATGAGAAATCGCCTTCTGGGACCGACTACAGTCGGAAGTAAGTTTCGTACCTGCTTCCAGGCCCACCTAGTGCGTGTGAGAGATTGGTGAAAAATTCAGGCCATAAGACATTGTGGTACACTTTTACCTGTTGTGTTAATATATATGGAAAAAAAAATGATGAAAATATGTGATTTGGACTGTTCTATTTGATTACAAAATCAGGTTGGAATGTTTCTTTAAGAGTGGAAGTTGTAATTCTTGGAATATTGGTAATTTTAGAAATTCCTTAACAGCAGATTCATTCCTAATTCCATCAAACTGAATGTAAAATTCAATTATGATATGGTTGCTGCTACCTAAGGGTACCGTTACTATGAGATCATTAATTACACACATTTCATTTCATAATTCCAGGTCTACTATAGACTACTTAATGATTGACACCAGAACATGCTATTCTAAGAAACTATCACAGAAACATTCAATTAACTATTCATCTTGATTACTTTGTCTATCTGATTTTTCCAGTCTATATGTAGAGTAAAATCTCCCAAGATTTTGCTGTGCTGTTCTGATAAGATGCTATTGTTTCTTCATATATGCTCCACCCTACCATCTTGTTACTGTTAGAGGGGCTGTACATGACTTCTCACCTTTATCATTTCGCATCTCCACCCAAACTGTTTCCACATCCTGATTTCTTGAGCTTAGGTCATCCCTCTCTATTTAGCAACTAATCATTGACTAAGAGAGCAACCCCTCCACCTTTTTCTCACTTCCTCTCCTTTCTAGATATACTGTGTCCTTCAATATCCTCCCAATCCAGGTCCTCCTGCAACCATATCTCGATAATGGCTATCAAATCGTACTTTTTATTTCTATACGTACTCTAAGTTCAGCTGTTTTGTTTCAAAAACAATGTGCGTGCAGAGCATTTAGTTTTACCCTTATTTTTATAATCTCTCATCTCATCTGCTGATTTACTGTTAGGTTTGCACTTTCTATCTCATCCTGTCAGTTTGTTTTTCATTTTCCATAATAACTTCCTTTTTGCTTTGCCTCTGTTCTTCGATTTACCACATATTCCCAAATTTGCCCCAACTATTTTGATTCTCCAGTTGTGTGGCTTGTAAGGACACCAGCTTCAGCATGGTTCAGGTGGAGATGGTCTCAACGGTAATCTCACTTTCCCCAGTACCGGTGCCCATACCCCACAAACCGGTGTCCATGCTCCACAAACCGGAACTCACTTTTCCCACTCCGGTCTTTGAACCACACATCCATCTCTCGCATCTGATTTTTCCTATATTAATTTGCACTTTGTCTTAAGCAACAATCCAGAAATTATTGCCTTTAGGGTTCTGCTTCTTATTTTGGTGCCGAGGTCCTCATACTGACAATGCAGAACCTCTTTCATTATCCTGCGTATGTCATTAGTACCTTCATGAATCATGATTGCTGGGTCTTCCCTCCCACTGCAAGGTCTCCAGGCCCCAGCAGATATCCCGAACACTGGCAGGGCAGAAATAGCCAATGCTTTCTTTGAATTAAGTCAAATACAAAATTGTTATAAATACACTTCTTCATCCAGCTTCTCTGCCACTGTCTTCAACTAACGGATTAACGATAATGGCTGTGCCACTCTGGCAACAGTTAAAATTGCAGTGGAGGGCTACTAATTTCATCAGACTCTATGTAGCTAAAGGAAAACACTGTTAATTTTAGGTGGGTTTCCTTGAGCGGTATATTGTGGAGGTGACTGGTTTCAGCCAACCACATCTAATGCCACGCAGGCAACTAATAGGCCAGTGGAGGGCCTTTACAAGGTGCCAAGGACCCCAGAGGCAGAAGTGCCCCTGCTGAGAACAGCCAGCTAATCCAAAGCCAACAGCTTTTCTGTACCCAGTAGCCCCACTTGGAAGGTCGTTGCTGCTGCAGGTGCAACACCTACCTGAGGCCTAAGGTTGGGAAGGGACCCCAGTTACAGGTAAGTGAAGACCAAAGGAGCATCACAGCCTGAGCAATCAGGGTAGCACAGTTTGAGGATTCAGGGTAGATCATTTAGGATGGAGGTGAAGAGATATTTCTTCACCCGAAGAGCGGTGAACCTGTGGAACTCATTACCACAGGAAGTAGTTGATGCCAAATCATTGAATGTATTCAAGAGGTGGCTGGTTATAGTACTTGGAGTGAATGGGATCAAAGATTGAGGAAAAAGCAGGATTAGGCTATTGAGTCGGATGATTAGCTTTGATCGTAATTAATAGCAGAACAGGTTTGAAGGGCCAAATGGCCTCTCCAGTCCAATCTTCTATGTTGGAGGGGGAGTCACACTGGTGGGGATCGTGGTGAGGAGGGCAGTCAATAGCATGGGTGGAGGTGGGTAGATTTCACAGTATCCCTCACTGCCTGTCATGTATGAAGCATTGAGTCCTCTGACCAAGGTATCTCACCATCACACCCTGCTCTCTGCATGTTAAGTTTCCTGTGCACCACTGCATTCATTGTCTATTTAAGGGTGTCAATTGGTGATGGGATGAGAAGGCTATCCACATGCCTTCCTGCCTTATAATTAATTGGGATGAACAAAGGAAGAGGGCAAGGTTGAAAGACTTTGCCATTTTTTATGGGCAAGTTTACAGTCAAAACAAACACCCCATTGTTTTTAACTTATGGTTACCTGCTTTTAGGCACAAAGCAAACAACCGGCAGTTCATCACCAGTTCATCACTAGTTTTCCACCATTCACTACCACTCAGATTACTCAATATCTTATTTTTTTTGGAGGCCAAATAATTCTGGAAACTGATTTTATACTTCATATTTTAACAGCTTTCAATTCCATCAAGTCGAATGCCCAAAGTAACCATTGGTGTTGAGTCGAGATGCAGAGAATAAGAACACAACATTAATGTCACAACAATAAATGTTTGTTAATATCACAAAACATGCAGCACTGTTAATACTAAATATATTCTAAGATATGCTAGTTTCTCACTAATTCACATGTCAATAACAATCAAGCAGCAACTAACTATGTAACTTGCCTAGAGCATTAGGAATAGTAATTTACATTTTTGATTAATGAAGAATGAACTATTCCTTATATTGAAAATAACAAATCCAAAATCAAAATGATGATTGCCTATTCTTTGCTTCCAATGTTTCTACTCTATCCTTTAGTTGTTTGCATTCACAGAAGGAACCTGATGAGTCTTAAACTCCATATTAATATTGCATTCTCAGATTCCTTACTTGTACATAACATGAAGAATGTTTCATCTATCTAGCTCACACAATTTTTAGTTAGCTCACTCTGCAGCAACAAAGACTTTGTGAAGCTTGTTTTACAAAATACTTGATGAACCTTCTGTGCCTGTGGACTAGCCAACTAACATTCACCATATGGCAGCAATTCATGCCAGATTTAGATTTTTTTTAATTAACCCTGTTTCTACGATTGTCAATTCTTGGTGGCAGCCTCAATTTGCACCAACTGTAATAATATGTTAACTCTAGAGATAGTTCCAAATACTGGCTGATGCTCTCCTCTCAAATACAGTATTACAGTATGTTGCTTTTACCATGGATAGATGGCTTTAAATATGTGTTATGAAGTTGCGTTATGAAATAAGCTACTGAAAAAGATGAGGGAACTATTAATTGACTTATCTGTTTTATCATTTCAGCCTTTCTATGTTTTTATGTTAGCATTGTTCATATGTATTTATGTAAATGAACTTATAGATCCAAGCAACTCAAAAGTTTGGTACTCTGAATATTAATGGTGAGGCAGGGAATGTGATAGTGGGATTGCTCTTGTAGGAAGTTTTCAAATTCATGCAAGACAACTTGAGCTCCATTGTTACTTATCAACTGTTCAGGAACTCCAAAGTGACTAATTTCTATTTTATCTTATCAATCATCTTCTTAGATATGGTAGATGTCATCACAGTGACTTCTGTCCATTTGGTGTGGGTATCAGCCGTTACTAAAAACATATATTCTTTGAAAGGTCCTGCAAAATCCACTTGTACACATCGCCAAGCATCTTCAGGCCATTTCCATTGACATAGTGGTGCTAAGGGCAGGAGATTTCTTACCTTTGCACAAAGAAGAAATGTTCTAGCTTTCATCTCAATTTCCACATTCAGACCAGGCCACCAGAAATAACGGGTGGGTTTTTCTCCCTCTCCATGGTGTATTTTGTGGCACCAGGAGGTGACAGACTGCTTAATGGTAGTGGGATCTTCTGGTCTCACTGTTACCAATGGGATTTCCATTGAACATACTCCTTGCCATCAAATAACCTGCAACGTGGGGGTGCAGTCAGTGAGACCATAAGATCCTGACAGTGTGAATGGCAGCAAGACTTCACTGAATTTCTTGCTAATCCTTCATGAGTACCACTCCGCAATAGGCATTGTATAGCTTTTCTAACGCCTGTTTACTCAATGGTGGTGGAATGATCACTCTGAGTTTCCATGGAAAACACCTTGACTGTGCTGACAGCTCCAATCTCCTGGAGTAGCAGAGCTTCAGGATAGGTGTTAATTCCAAAGTCTTTACCGACAAAATAGATCCATCACTCCTGAGAGCACAGGATCACTCCAATTTATTACCTGTCTAGGAGTGACAGGTATGCTGTCTACTTGTTCAAAATAGAAGATATTCCTCTTGAGCATTCTTACAAATTGCCTAGTAGTGACTATCTTGAAAGGCCATCCATGTTACGAAGTAAACTTGCCTTAATGGTATGAGTATATGCAGACAAAATAATGCCCATCTTTGCATTCTACATGCTGCATGTGACAGAATTACTGTTTGTGGTCCAAAAATGGTGGTGAGTGAACGACGGTCCATCAACAATGTAAACTCTCTTCCCTACAGGAATTGATGTAATTTCTTTACTCCAAAGATGATTCCTAATACATCCCATTCAATCTGTGCATCGTCATTTATGCACAAGGTTTGAGAAGCAAAAGCAATGGGTCTTTCTTCATCGATTGTATGATGTGAGACCACTGCTCCTGCACCACAAAGGAATACCTCACAAGCTAACTGTATGGGTAAAGTAGGATCAAAGTGCATGAGAGCTTCAGGTTTAAGTAACTTTTCTTTGACATGCATGAAGGCATTATTGCATTAACCTGACGCGGAGGCTGGTTGCTGGGTTCCGTGCACATGGGGATGGCCTCAGCCAGGATTTTGGGTTCATGTCACCTGGCTGGAGACAATACACATCTTGTCAACTTGTGCTTAACCCTCTCTCCAATCACATTGTCTGTACCTTTAAGACTTGATTATCTGTAAAGACATGCATTTCAACCATTATTTTGTAAATTGAGTTTGTGTCTTTATATGCCCTGTTATGAACAGAACTCCCACTCACCTAATGAAGGAGAAGCTCTCCACAAGCTAGTGACCTGTTGGACTTTAACCTGATGTTGTGAGACTTCTTACTGTCCTTTTTTCCCAAAGCTTCAACATTCTATGTCTTTATACTAGTATTCAGCAACCATATGCCCTGGCTTTGCACACTGAAATGGCATTCAGCAGACATTTTATGCATTCAAGCACACAAACTCACTTACCAGGTTTTCTTTGCGCCAGTTCCATAGAAGCAGCAATCTCAATGGCCTTCTGCAGAGAAAGATCACTCTCAGTTAAAAAACCTATTTTGTATCACTTCACTGCATAGACAACAATTGAATCTGTTTCAATTAGTGTTATTCAGCACATCTCCAATCCCACAAAATTCTGCAAGTCTTTAAGCACTACCACAAATTGTGTGATTGGCACCCCCTCCTTTTGGGTTCTCTTATGGTTTCTAAAGTGGTTTGCAATCACTAGGTGTTTCAGTGAAAAATGTGTTTGCAGAATGTCAGCAATCTGTTTGTACATTTTAATGCTGGATTTTTCAGCCTGCGGTAAACTATGGAGGAGATTTAAAGTTTTGCCCCCATCACACTTAGGAAAGTGGGTACCCTAATATCTTAAGTTATTTTGTGTGCCTGCGCAAAATGATCAAAATGCTCCATTTCTCCCCATTTTCATCAAAGGATTCCACACTGCAAAAACCCCCACCATTTTTTTTCACTTGAGCAGGTTTCCCGTATGAACATTTCACACCCACATATCCAGCAGCTACCTTGATTTTCTTTCACACAAGATACCTAATCGAGCTACAGCCTCTTGTCTATCACAGCAAACTCTACAATCTGCTTACAGAGTATCATTTAGTCATGTTAACTTTGCCTTTAGCATGTGTGAAAGTTCCCTTTTTTATTTTGACTTTCTCTCTTTTAATTTCTTCTTTCTGGGTGATTATCAAGCTCACGTCTGTAGCCCTGCTCACCAAAGTTTGTTTTTTATTGGAGATATGATGTGCGGGACAGACTACAGTTAAGAACAAGCAGAGCTTTATTAATGTTGCGTGATCTCTTCCATGGCTGTTTCTCTCTCTGTTTCCTGCACTGCGTCTATTACATCATTCCTGGTGCATACATTAATACAGCAGAACTGCAGTGAATTAATAGTAGGAACTAATATAAATACATAGCACTATTTTTTGTTAAACTTTACCCACAGAGGTAAACGTACTACTTACTGAGTATGCGTTGCAATTACTATAAATCAAATCGATTGGAACATAAGCCACACAAGTAAAAATCAGGATTGAGTGTTTTGATTCTCTTTTGTTCTAAAACAAACCACCAAGCATATTGAAAAAGTGTATCAAAAATTGAAACCACAATGGCTGAAAAATTACTTGTACTCTCAAGAGAACACCTGCTGCAATTTTGGCAAGTGCTGTTCACAAGTTTGGCTGGGTGCAAAATATCAAATACTGAAATTAAGACAATTGGCTCTGTAGAACTGAACTCCCACCTCCCTCTATAAGAGCTGGGATGTAAAAAGGTGCAAGTGACGGATTGGACTCCAGGGGTTGGAAGTGCAGTTGGCAGTGAATTTCTTTTCTGATTTTTGTCCCTGAAGCCCCCATGGATATTTCACTATTACCAGGACGGTAATTTGAAGCACTTTACATTAAAGGGGAAATACAGTGAAAGAGGGCTGAAAAGAAAAGTAAAAACAGATTGGGTTGGTGTCAGAGGCTGATTACAGGGCAAAGAGTTTTGAGAAGGTTTCCAAAACAGGCTAAAAAGTTGGAAGGGAATCGGGGAGGGCTTTCAAGTCTATAATGGATGCATGAAGAACAGATAATTGTGGCGTGCAAGGGCAATGAAAACATCCTTATTGCATTCAAGTGAAGAAGAGCAGGAAATTGGCTATGTCATGGCCAGCATCCTTGCTCAATCAACACTGCCAAAACAGTTTAATTGGACATTTCTCAGATTTATTGTTCTTAATTGAGACTATAAATTGGCCTCCATAGGCGCCAACCTCAGAATCCTCTGATCCCGAACAGTACACTTCTATCCAATTCCCCAAACCATAAGTAGTACCATCAGATCAATAATTTCAGTCTGTTTGTGACCCACTGTACTGATTTTTTTCTTGTCTTCAATTTTTTTTCCCTTGTCCTATTTCCTTCCGCCCACATATGTGACTCTTCCAATACCCTCTACCGATTTAACAGTTTTCTGTTTTGTGATCTTAACCACCTTCTCCTTGTTATGGACATCCAATTCCCGTACAACTCTGTCCTCACCGAGATGGTCTGTGGGATTTCTGTTTGTTCTTTGTTTGGAGGCCCTGCCAATTCCCTTGCAACACTACGCTCCTCTACCTGGCTGAATGTGTTCTCACTCTAAATTTAGCCTTTGATTCCAGTCACTACTCCCAAATAAAAGGTATTTCTATGTACCCACATGTATCCTAGCTATACTTGGAATTTTGTGGCATTTGAGAAACATTCCTTGCCTAACTCAGGGCCCCCATTCAAGTTTTTTATGATGCATTTATTTGCTATAATCTTCAACTTTGTTTCCAATTTCAATTCTTCACTCACCCACACATGTTCCACATTCAATTCTTCTCTCTCCTTCCTCAACTTCTCTGTCTTCAATTCTGGGGATATACTAACATCAAATGTTCAATATAAGCCCACAAGGTGGTGGGCCTGATGATGCTGAGGAGGAAGAGGAAGAAGGCTGGGCAGTGGAGAGAGCCGGAATTGATATTCAAAGGGATGCCCTGATCGCTTCTCATTTCGGGAATGAGTGGAAGAAGCAAGTGGTGGGGTCTCCCACAATGTGTGCAAAGTCAGGCCAATGATATAATGCCACCATTTTCTAACCATTTGCTTTCATGCTTTCAGTGGCAGTCCATTACCATAGCCTTCATGTTGCAATTGCTGATTGTGCATGGAATACTGTGGCTGGTTACCATGGAAGTCCCAGCCACAATGTTACAAAGATTCGTAAAAATAAATACCATGCTATATTAGGTTTATTGCATTTCATCCAATAAGTTAATAATAGCTAGATCACAGCTTGTTTTGGAAATGGTTAATTACAACAATATTTAATGCTATTCTACACAACTATGGTAGTAACAAATTATTGTGGTCTCACAGTTTGTGAATGTTGTTTGTGTTAAATTTGAATAGTTTATTCTGTGCTCAGAGTTGAACAGTCTGATTGGGTCTTTGTTACCTGTACTTCCCAACATTTGAAAGACAAGTGACAAATCTTCCTCAATCTTTTTTTTTAATAAAAGCAAATTCAGGTTGATGAATCTCTTCCCATAGCTTGAAGCTTGCATCCTGAGAACCATGCCTTTCTGTACACACTGAAGTATCTGATAGAGTCCAAGTGGTCAGAAGCAGACTGTGGTGGTTTGTCAGGAAATGGGTTAGTCATCTATTCCTTCTGTTTATTTTCCAAAGTCTATGCTTCCCCACTTTTAAGAACAATAGAAACTCCTTAGAACAGGGCAGCTTTATAAAAATATATTGACTTGAACATCTGCTTATATATAAACATATTTTATCCTAATAGAAGCTCATCAACATGTCATTATAATTGAACAGAAATTCTGTCAAATGCAATTGAGACATAACTTGAATTGAAGATGATCACGTATAGGAAATGGATCTTAGTAATATTTGTTTCTTTTCAAAAAAAAATTGTAGTCAGAACCCATTTTCCACTTCTCTTGATTTAGTTTAAATTGAACAACATTATTCCAAATGTGTGGTCTGAGATACAGAGGCTTATTTGCAGTTGTTGATTTGGCAATCAAGAACTAATACTGATTATGACACACAATTTAGGTTCACATGAAGTCAAGGCCATTACCAGCATTTTTAATTTTACATTTATTGTATTATTGTACCACATGGATGCATGGTGCAAATAGCATTGTTGATTTGGGAGTGATGGAAAATGGAAAATTAATTCAACTCATGATATCAAGAAACATAGAACCCAATTGCCCTTCAGGTTTGAACCCAAAACTTCTACTTGGCTCAGTTCATACTGATTTCAGTAACTGACTATGAGGCAAGTCACCCACATTCTATTTTAAATTATATTTGACATTCAAACTCTACACATTCTTATTCTTTATGTCCGCAAACCAAAAGAAAAGTTCATGTTTTAAGGGCTTATCATTAATCATGCGCTACATTTTTACAAAATTCAGTTATAACAATGTGAAACCATGATTAGTGCAATTTATTACAATTAACAACATTAACTCAACATGATATTGTGTTTTTATTAAGCTGTCTTTCATAATTTAGTAACATGGAGTTACTTTTGATTTCTTGATGGTATTTTAATCCGAGGGATAACAGAATAGTATATAATGACTACGCCTACACCACCATTACCGTCACAAAGAAAAATTCTTGAAGGGTCTTTAGATCCATAGGGCTTAGTGTTGGGACCCTTGCTGTTTGTTATATATTAATGATTTAGATGTAAATGTTAGGGGTAAGATTGAGAAATTTGCAGATGACACAAATTGGCCAAGTAGTGGATAGTCTAGCTATAACCTCCAAAACAATATTGATGGGTTGATGGGGTGGCTGGTAAAATGGCAGACAGAGAAGTGTGAGCTCATGCATTTAGTTATAGGAATACACAATAAATGGGAATATACCAAGAAGTTAGATGAAGCTAGAGATCTGGGCATATAAGTCCACTAAAGGCAGCTGTGCAAGTAAAGAAGATTGTAAAGAAGATATATGGAATGCTCTCCATCATTGGCAGACATATAAAATATAAAAGTAAAGTTATAATGTTGGAATTGTATAAAATGCTGAGGCCAAAATCGGAGTATTGTGTGTGGTCCTTCTCACAACATTACAGTAAAGATGTAATTGTTAGTAAAGGAGCACATCACAGCAGTGCAGAGGGAGGATAATATGGAGGAGTTAGGGATTGAGTCGCTGTGGGTGGAGTTGAGGAATAAAAAGGGAGAGATTACGATGCTAGGGGTATACTATAGGCCACCCAACAGCCCAAGGTCAGTGGAGGAAGGTATTTGCAGAGGCATTTTAGATAGGTGCAGAAAGAATAAGGTGGTTGTAGTGGGTGACTTTAATCTTCCTGGAGTGGATTGGAAGGTGCCTAGAGCTGGGGGTACAGAGGGAGAGGAGTTTGTAAAGTGTGTGTTGGAAGAGTCCCTGGAGCAGCACGTAACTAGCCCGACTAGGGAGGGGGCTATACTGGATTTAGTGTTGGGTAATGAGCCGGGGCAGGTGGTTGAGGTTGAGGTAGGCGAACGTGTGGCTAACAGTGATCACAAGTCCGTCTACTTTAGGATAAAAATGGAAAGGGATGAGTGCCGTCCGAAGGGGAGGGTGCTGAACTGGGGGACGGCGAGCTATAGCCGGATTAGGAGGGAGCTGAAGGACACTGATTGGGAGGGACTGTTAACTGGCAAGTCCACGGTTGGTAAGTGGGAGGCTTTTAAGGGCAAACTGATAATGTTGCAGGAAAGGCATGTGCCAGCAAAGAGGAAGGATGGGAAAGGCAGGATTAGAGAGCCGTGGATTACAGGGGTATCGAAGACTTAGTCAGGAAGAAGAGGGGGGCATATGTTAGGTCGAAACAACTGGGAACGGAGAGTGCGCTGGAGGGATATAGAGAGAGTAGGAGGGAGCTTAAAAGGGGAGTTAGAAGGGCAAAAAGAGGGCATGAAATGGCTTTGGTTGATAGGATTAAGGAAAATCCAAAGGCATTTTACTCTTATATTAGGAGCAAGAGAGTGGTTAGAGGGAAAATTGGTCCTCTTAGGGACAAAGGAGGGGAGCTATACGTCGAGTCTGAGGGAACGGGGGAGATCCTGAATGAATACTTTGCGTCGGTATTCACGAAGGAGAGGGGTTTGGTGTTGTGTAATGTCTTGGAGGGAGCTGTAGATCAGTGGAAGGAAATATCCATTACGAGGGAGGAAGTGCTAGGGTTTTTAGGTAGCATAAAAACGGATAAAGCTCTGGGGCCTGATAGTATTTATCCCAGGCTGCTTAGGGAGGTGAAAGATGAAATTGCTGGGCCTCTGACGCAAATCTTTGTCTCTTCCTTGGACACAGGTGAGGTCCCAGAGGACTGGAGGGTAGCTAATGTGGTACCGCTGTTTAAAAAGGGTAGTAGGGATAACCCTGGTAATTATAGACCAGTGAGTTTGACATCAGTGGTAGGAAAATTATTGGAAAAAATTCTTAGGGATAGGATGTATGAGCATTTGGAGCGTTGTGATCTGATTAGGGATACGCAACATGGCTTTGATCCGGGGAGATCTTGCCTTACGAATCTGGTAGAATTTTTTGAGGAGGTGACAAAAACGGTTGACGATGGGTGAGCCGTTGATGTCATCTGTATGGATCTCAGTAAGGCGTTTGACAAAGTCCCTCACGGTAGGTTGGTAGAAAAAGTTAAGGCACATGGGATACAAGGACAGGTAGCTAGGTGGATCAAAAACTGGCTGGGCAATAGGAGACAGAGAGTAGTAGTGGAAGGGTCCTTTTCTGGCTGGAGGCCAGTGACCAGTGGTGTGCCGCAGGGCTTAGTACTGGGACTTCTCATCTTTGTAGTATATATAAACGACTTGGAAGAGGGCGTACATGGTGTGATCAGCAAGTTTGCAGATGACACCAAGATGGCAGGATTGGCAGATACTGAGGAAGACTGTCAGGTGACACAGCAGGATATAGATAGGTTGGTACATTGGGCAGATAGATGGCAGATGGAATTTAATCCTGACAAATGCGAGGTAATGCATTTTGGAAGGAATAATGCAGGGAGGAGTTACATGATAAAAGGTAGACCGATTAAGAGTATAGAAATACAGAGGGACCTGGGAGCGCAGGTGCACAAGTCTCTGAAAGTGTCAACACAGGTAGAGAAGGTTGTGAAGAAAGCTTACGGAATGCTAGACTTTATAGGAAGGGGTACAGAGTATAAGAGCTGCCATCTAATGCTTCAATTGTACAGAACATTGATTAGGCCGCATTTGGAGTACTGCGTCCAGTTCTGGTCAACTTACTACCGGAAGGATGTGGAGACCCTGGAGAGGGTGCGGAGGAGGTTTACCAGGATGTTGCCTGGCATGGAAGGACTGAGTTATGAGGAAAGGTTGGAAAAACTGGGGCTCTTCTCTTCAGAAAGACAGAGATTAAGGGGGGATCTGATAGAGATGTATAAAATAATGAAGGGAATAGACAGAGTCAACAGTGGTAGGCTTTTCCCTAGATTGGGGACAATTACGAGAGGTCACGATCTAAGGGTAAGGGGGGAGAAGTATAATTTGTATACTAGAGGAATGTCCTGGCAATGCAACAGGACATAGACAGGCTGGTAGATTGGGCAGATAGATGGCAAATGGAATTTAATCCGGAGAAATGCGAGGTGATGCACTTTGGCCGGAATAATGTGGAGGGGAGTTATACGATAAAAGGTAGAACTATCCGGAGTATAGATACGCAGAGAGACCTGGGGGTGCAAGTGCACAAGTCCCTGAAGGTGTCGGTGCAGGTGCAGAATGTGATGAGGAAAGCGTATGGTATGTTAGCCTTCATAGGAAGGGGTATAGAATATAAGAGTAGGAGTCTGATGTTGCAGTTGCATAGAACGTTGGTTAGGCCTCACTTGGAGTACTGCGTCCAGTTCTGGTCGCCGTACTACCGGAAGGATGTAGAGATCCTGGAGAGAGTGCAGAGGAGATTTACCAGGATGCTGCCTGGTATGGAAGGACTGTCTTACGGAGAAAGATTGAACAAACTTGGGCTGTTTTCCCTTGAGAGACGTCGGCTGAGGGGGGATCTAATAGAGGTTTATAAGATTATGAAGGGGATAGATAGAGTAAATGGTGGTAAGCTTTTTCCGCTATTAGAAATGGATAGAACGAGGGGTCACGGGCTTAGGGTGAGGGGGGCTAGGTATAAGACAAATATTAGAGGGCAGTTTTTCACGCAAAGGGTAGTGGGGGTGTGGAATGCACTGCCGAGTAAGGTGGTGGAAGCAGGCATGCTAGGGTTGTTTAAGAGTCACTTAGACAGCCACATGAGCGGTCTACATATAGGGGGATATAGCAGGCCTTACTAAACATTGTAGGCTTGGGATTCCGTTTTTGCCTCAGGGATGTTACAGTCTTTGCCTGTTTAATAATGAATTTTTTGTCTCCACAGGCATTTAAGTCCACCTTGTTGACCAGCAAGGGGCATGCATGCGGCAGGTTGTAGTGGGCTGCTCTTGGACGTTGCTTCGGGAGTTGCCTATTGCTTCATGTCGTTAGTGTGCTTAAACTGGACCATCTCAAGGGCAACATGACAGCTCAGAGACTATCTCTGTTGCTGTGCGGACACATGGATTTGGGCCTGTGTCTGTGGGAGTTTGCACGTTCTCCCCGTGGTTGCGTGGGTTTCCTCCGGGTGCTCCGGTTTCCTCCCACATCCCAAAGATGTGCTTTTAGGCTGATTGATTGGGTAACAAATTGTCCCTATATTGGACCTCCCTGATCCTCGCACATTAGGCGTAGACTAAAATCATGAATAGGTCACTGAGACAATGGGACGGCGGCGCGGGCTCGTTGGGCCGAAGGGCCTGTTTCCCGTGCTGTGTGTTGTTCTTTGTTCTTTGTTCTTTTCACACAGAGGGTCGTGGGGGTATGGAACGCACTACCAAGTAAGGTGGTGGAGGCAGGCACGTTGGACTTGTTTAAGGTTTATTTAGATAGACACATGAGCGAAACAGGGATAGAGGGTTACAGTAAACAGTATTAAAAAGGGTCTGAGCTTCGGGACGACACTGGAAATGTAGTATTACATGTTAATGTTTTGTCTCTTTTAATCCACAGGTGTCGGTCCACCTTGTTGTCAAACGAGGGGCATGCACACGGTGGGTCGTGCGTGGGCTGCTCTTGGAGGTTTCGAGGGTGGCCTAGTACTTTGTGTCGCTGTGTGTGTGCTTAGTCCTGGACCGGTAGACGGGCACCACAACAGCTCAGTGACTATCACTGCTAGCTGTGCAGATACATGGATTTGGGCCTGTGTCTGTGGGAGTTTGTGCATTCTCCCTGTGGTTGCTTGGGTTTCCTAGGGGTGCTCCGGTTTCCTTCCACACCCCAAAGATGTGCTCTTAGGCTGATTAGTGTACCAAATTGACCCTACACTATTCTCCCCTGAATCTGGCTACATTAGGGGTACCATTCACACACACACGGGGCAGGGTAGGTGTAGGAAAATGCTTTGAAATGGCGGCGCGGGCTCGTTGGGCCAAAGGGCCTGTTTCCCGTGCTGGGTTGTTCTTTGCTCTTTGTTGTTCTTTGTTTGCTCTGGACAGAGAAGATTTCCATGAATGTTGCCAGAACTAGAAAAGTGCAGCTATGAGGAGAGATTGGAAAGGTTGGGGTTACTTTCCTTGGAACAAAGAAGACTGAAGAGCGACTTGATTGAGGTATACAATATTATGAGGGAAATAGAGTGGACAGGATAAAATAATTTCCCTTGGCGGAGAATTCTCAAACTAGAGGCCATAGATTTAAGAAACTTGTAGAGGGGACATTATGTAGAGGGTAGTGGGTGTCTGTAATTCGCTGTCTGAGTTGGTGATGGAGACAGAGACCTTAAACTTATTTAAAAAGTACCTGGATCTGCACCTTAAGCGTTATAAGCTGCAGCGCTATGAGCCAGGTGCAGGGAGATGGGATTAGAAAGCACAACTGTCCTCAGGCTTCATGGACAAGATGGACCAAATGGCCTCCTTCTGTGTTGTAACTTTTCTATGGTTCTAAGAGACCTTTAAGTTTTCATTTTATAAAATGCATGAAAATAATCTTATCAATAATTTTACCTTCTATCATTTCCATAAGCAGAATTTAATTAAAATTGCCAACTGGACGCAAGGAGCAAAGTGCCTCAGGGGTTTTCAAAATTAAAAAGAAAGCTTAATGAATGGTTTGAGCATCTAAGTTGATATGTGAATAATTAGTGAACTGGTAGTTAATGTTCATCTGTGCTCTGTGAATGAGTACTGTCCACAGAGACATTACTGCTGAGTGGTTCACAGGTGGCACTTGGGCATACAACTTCGCTACTTTTACACTTCTGACTACAACTGTGGTTCTTTAATTAGAAAAAATGAATTCCAATTAACATTATTAATCGATGTGCTTGGTTAAGTTTAGGACTGCATAGCCTGAATAACTTGATGACACAGCACAAAGCGATCATCATTTTTAAATAGATCTAAGACCTCCAGACAAGTAATCACCTTGATTGCAAGAAGATAGAGAATTCTGTTCTTCGGAGGCTAAGAAGATGAAAAACATGTATCTGAATAGTAAGAACCTTATTCAGTTCAACTAAGTAAATTGAACAAATTCTGCATTTGGCGTAAGTGCTGTGTCTCCACTGAATAGTCATTTTGTATTTTCGGACATCTGCAACATTGAAAAAGTCAGCTTTCGTCTATAGTCAGCTTTCAATATTATTCCTTGGCAGTGCTAATTAATGGCTGTGTGGTAGCCTAGACCATTTAATGAAGATGCAGTAAAAAAAATCCATGTTTCAGAGGAGGTATTTGAAGAACCTTTGCTCATCTCCCAACTGAGGTCAGCTAGCTCATCACAAATGGAGACACAAACTTGGAACTTAGCTGCTTTAAGTGGCCAGTTTCACAGTGGCAGCAAAATTCTGAACTAAGCAAGCAGATAGGGATTCCCCCAAGGAGAGTTAGCTTGTACCTTTATATGTCCAATTAGAGATATTCAGTCTCTAAGAATTCAGATGATTCAACCATAATAACAGACAGCTAAGCAGTTTGGTAGGTTGAATTTTTAATATGTATTGATAGAATTTCTCTCGGGGTTCTGCCACAACTTCAGCAGATGATCAGTGCAAATCCTGGAGGAACAAAGTGAATGGGCATTTACATCACAATAAGGCAATAATATCAGAGGATTACAACTACCCTAATTCCACCACCCTAATATTGTCCTATTATTAATTCACATAAAAGGTATAGAGGGTGTAACATTTCTTAAAAATGCCTTCGGGAAAACGTTTTTTTTCAGCTAATATGTGGAAAGACCAACAAGTGAAAGACCAATTTTAGATTTAGCTTTAGGGAATGAAGCTGAGCAGAGGGAAGAGCATTTTGGTAATAGTGATCACAATGCAATTAGATTTCAAGTAGTTATGGAAAAGGACACAGATTGACTAAAAGTAAATATTTTAAATTGGGGAAAGGCCAATTTTATGAAGCTGCATTGCAATTTGGAAAATGTGGAATTGAAACAGCAGGTTGGAACTGTTGGACAAATTCAAAGAGAGATCGGGAAAGTTCAGAACAAACTTATTCCCTCAAAGAAAATAACTGTGACTGCTAAACTTGGATCCCCATGCCCTATCCCACTGAATGTCAAAGTAGGGTAAGGCAAAAAGGAAAGCTTATGTCATGTACCAAGAGCTCAATATTAAAGAAAACCTATAGATGTGTAGAAAGTTCGAGGATGAAATAAAACATGTAAATTAAGAAATTGAAGAGAGAGGGCTAATCTCAATAATATTTCATGTTCTTTCTGAACTTCAATGTCTGCACTGTGTCTCTCTCTTACTAAGACAGCCACAAAAGGGGTGAATTTTCCCTTTCCACCCACTACGGGAATTGTTGTGGGGCAGACCGTGGAAAGGTTTGGTTTTGGAGCAAGCATGGCCAGAAAATCCTGCCCAAAGTATACATTAAGAACCATGTCCATGCCTTCCACTTCCACACGTTGGTTACATATTGGATATTCTAATAAACTTTACCCTTTTCTTCACTTAGCCCCTTGATCCTTAAAACATTTTTGGATCTTCCTTGATATTACTTGCCAACTGATTCACATCCTCCCTTTGTGCCCTAATTTCCTTCTAATTTTTACCCCTGCATTTTTATACTCTTCCATACTTTCTGCAGTATTGATCTCTCTGTATCAGGGTTAGTCAGGTGCTGGTATAGAATTCCAAATGGACACCTATTATCAGGTTTCTTCTAGATGTCACCTAAGATCTCCTTGTGATCCTGGAGCATATCTTTAATGCCCACCAGTTTCTATTGACCTAAGAGCACAAGGAACAGAGGAATAGGAGTGGTCCAGACCATGCTTGAGCCAATCCCATCGTTCAATTAGGTCATGACTGCACTTCTATCTCAATTCAACTTCTCTGACTAGTTCCATATCCCATAAATACTCTAGAGTTCAAAAATTGATAAATCCCAGCCCTTGAAAATTTTTAATGATTGAGATTACTGGTGTAGCGTATTCCAAAGATGTACAGCACTCTGAGTGAAGAATTGCATTTCAGCTCAGTCTGAGACCATGCCTTCCAGCTCTGCAGCCTGTGAAAAAAGCCAGTAAGCAGTCATCCTTGCAAACCTGCTCAGAATCTTGGAACATGATCATGAACAACTTTTCTTCCCAGGAATAAAGCTGATAAATCTTTGATGCACGGTCTCCAATGCAAGTATAATCTTCCTTAGAAATAGAAACCAAAACTGTATACTGTATTCTAAAGTCCTGTCCAACTGCAGCAAGAATTGCCTTCCTAATTCCTTGCTGTACTTGTATGCTAACTTCCTGCATTTCTTGCATGAGGACACCAACATTTAAAAGTTTCTTATGATTTTGAAAATATTCTCGTTGTCAATTCTTCCTAACAAAATGAATAACCTCACACTTCCCTACATTACACTTCATCTGTCACATATTGTCCATTCATTCCATTTGTCCACATTCTTTTGCAGCTTCGTTCTATCCCTGTTATAGTTTATTGTCCTGTACCTAACTTTCAACAGAAACCGTGCATATGATATTTTCAGTCCCTTTACCTATGTGATTAACACAGACTGTAAATGTGTGAGGCCCTGGTGTTGATCCTTTTGGCACCTCAGCCTGCCATCTTGAAAGTGTCCCATTTATCCTTTCTCTATAAATCTGTCCATTAACCATTTTCCATCCATGCTATTATATTACCTTTTCTTTTCTTCAGATGTAGGCTTTGCCCATCTCTAATTGCCCTTAAACTAATAGAATCATAGAAATAATAGAATCACTACAGTACTGAGAGAGGCCATTTGGCCCATCAAGCATGCACCGACCACAATCCAACCAAGGAACTACCCCCTTATCCGTACATATTTACCCATTAATCCCTCTAACCTACACATCTCGGGACACTAAGGGCAATTTTAGCACGGCCAATCAACCTAACCTGCAATCTTTGGACTGTGGGAGAAAACTGGAACACCCGGAGGAAACCCATGCAGACACAAGGAGAATGTACAAACTCCACACCGACAGTGACCTGAGCCAGAAATCGAACCCAGGACCTGTGAAGCAGCAGTGCTAACCACTGCTACCGTGCCACCCCCTAAGACTAAGTGGCTTCCTAAAACATTTCAGAAGGTAATTAAGAGTTAACCATATTGCTGTGGATCTGGAATCACATGTAGGAAATCCAGGTAAGGACAGCAGATTTCTTTCTGCAAAGGACCAGATGAGTTTGTAAGAAATAATACTTTCACTGTCCCAATACATGTGACAATAATTAAATCGAATTTTAAATAACAAAATAGTTGCATGATCACCATTACTGCAAATAGCTTCATATTCCAGATTTATTAATTATCACATTTAAATTCCACTGGCTGCTGTAGGATTTGAACTTATATCTCCAGAGCATTAGCCTGGATCTCCAGATTACTAGTACAGTGCAGCACCATCTTTCTAAATGTATCTTGTGTTGTTGATGTATTTGAAGTATTTTAAATGATTTTGTAATCTGTTACCTTATCAAATGTCTTTTGGTGATTCACATATACAAACTATACCCACTGGTTCCTTTTACTTACTGCATGTTATATCCCCAAAAAACTTGAAAAATTGTCGAACAAGATTTC
The DNA here is from genome assembly GCF_965287045.1 of Carcharhinus amblyrhynchos. Classification (NCBI taxonomy): domain Eukaryota; kingdom Metazoa; phylum Chordata; class Chondrichthyes; order Carcharhiniformes; family Carcharhinidae; genus Carcharhinus; species Carcharhinus amblyrhynchos. The sequence continues at coordinate 91,251,165 of NC_137324.1, read as the reverse complement.
CCTTTCATAAAAACCATGTCGACTCTGCCTAATCCTATTATGATTTTCTAAGTGTCTTGTTAAAGCTTCTTTAATATTGGACTCCAGCAACTGCCTGTTAACCGATGCCAGGATACTTGACCCATCATTCTCTGTTTTCATTCTCTCTTTTTTCTTGAGTGGCAGTGTTACGTTTGCTATTGTCAAATCCCCTGAGACTGTTCTGGAACCTAGGAAATGTTGTAATATCAAAACAAATGTATTCACTACCTCCGCAGCTAGCTATTTTAGAATCTTTTAAATTTAAGTTTATTTATTAGTGTCACAAGTAGGCTTATATTAACATTGCAGTTACTGTGAAAATCCCCTAGTCACCACACTCCAGTGCCTTTTTAGGGTACCCTGAGGGAGAATTTAGCATGGCCAATGCATCTCACCAGCACGTATTTCAGATGTGGTGGAAACTGGAGCACTTACAGGAAACCCATGCAAATATAGGGGAACCCATGCCAACTCCACGTAGTCAGTGAGCCAAACCAGGAATCAAACTTGAGTCCCTAGAGCTGTGAGGCAGCAGTGCTAACCTCTGTGCCACCAGAACCTTAATATGTAGGTCATCAGGGCGAGGAGATTTATTGGCTTTAAGTCCAATTAATTTCTTCACTGCTTTTGATTAGTTCAAGTTTCATACTTGTATTAACTCCTTGGTTCCCTACAGTTTTTGGTATGATTTTTGAATGTTCTACTATAAAGGCAGCTACAAAGTATTTGTTCTTTGTCACTATTTCTTATTCCGCATAATAATTTCTGCTGTCTCCACCTCTGGAGACCATCATTTACTTTTGCTACCCTCTTCCCTTTTACCTTCTTATAGAAAGTCTTATGCCTGTTTTTTGTAGTTTTTGCTAGTTTATTCTCATAGTTTAATGTTTTCCCTTTACATCATTTTTTGGTCAGCCTTTGGTGCTTTTAAAACTCTTCCAACCCTCAAGCTGATTTCTAATATTTTCAATGATATGGAACTCTTTCTTAATCTAATACTGTCCTTAGTTTTTTTAGTCAGCCATGGATTGATCACTTTTTTCAGTCTTACTGAGAATTTTCAATTATTTATTTAAATGTGATCTATCGATTATCTGCTATCATACGCTTTAATCTATTTTCCTAACTAATCTTAGCCAATTCATCCCTCATATTTATATAATCAGTTTTGTTTAAAGTTAAGGTCTTGTTTCAGATTTAAGTATGCCAATCTCACATGTCACATGAAATTCTATCACATTATGATCACTCCATTCTATTAAGCCTATTAATATGAGATTTCACAATGTTAAGTCTAAAATAACTGTATCCCTTTTTGTTTCCATGATGATTGAATGGTGGAGCAGACTCGAAGGGCTGAGTGGCCTAATTCTGCTCCTATGTTTTATACTCTTATAAAATCAGAATCATTATCCATGATTATGACATTTTCTTTTTTACAATGCCTTCTTTTTTAGACTCTCACACATGGCTGCTAGATAGCTAATAGCACTGTGGATGCAAGTTGTCTGGACTTATCAGATAATGTGTTTGGTATCAGTTACATCTGTTTGAGTGTGGCACAATAGCTATTCTGTTCAGTGGTTAAAGATAAAAATGAAATGGAAGAGCCTGAACTTCTTTTATTAAAAAATTCTGGAAATGTGTTTTAAAAAATGTTGCATTCTTCTTATGTCATACTTCTTTCTGAATGCTGTTCAGAGAAAATGAGAAAGGGTAGATTTTAAGACCCTTGTAGTTCAGTCTCAGTTATCATCAGGGTAACCAAGGAGCAGATGAAGTGATCCCTGTGGGCACCTATCCTCATGTTTCTTCAAGATACCACCTGCTGGCTTGTATCACGGTTGGCTCCTCAAGCTGGGTCAAGGTTTTACAAGACTGAGGTGGGCTGCACCTTCCCAAAAAGGTTTGGAGGACCATAGAAGTATTGCGTTATACCATTTGCGTTATACCATTCTACTAGCTGTAATTTACCAGCCAAAAATGGCCTCTCCTTGCTGTCCATTAGCCTTCCCTTCATAAAACACTTTGGAGTTTCTGACCTGAACCATAACAACTTGGGACGCCAGCAGAAGCTCTAGGGGAAAGTATGACGTTAGTACCTAAAGAATTTTTTTTACTCTCAATCTCTGCACTGAATTCTGCAATACCTATCAAAGAGATAGTTCACATCAGTTTACAGGAGATTTGCATACATCAAATAATGCTTTTCTGAAGCATTTGAAAGGGGAGGCAGTGGTGTAGTGGTGTTGTCACTAGATGAGTAATCCAGAAACTCAGGGTAATACTGAGGATGCGGGTTCAAATCCCACCAGGGCAGAAATTTGAATTCAATAAAAGATCTGCAATTAAAAGTTTACTGATGGCCACAAAACCATTATTGATTGTTAGGAAAAGCCCATGTGGTTCACTAATGTCCTCTAGGGAAGGAAATCTGCCTTCCTTACCTAGTCTGGCCTACATGTGACTCCAGGCCTACAGCAATGTTGTCTGTTAAATGCCCTCAGGGATGGATAATAAATGCTGTTCCAGTCAGCAATGCCCACATCCCATGAATGAATAAAAAAATTGAAGTAATCACTGATGCTTGTAAGGATCAACATTACATCAAGGAGGCACTCAAACAACACAGCTTAAAATATATTACACTATCAAAATAAACAAAAGTTTATTACATACACTCCAAACCCACTCTACCATTATAGTTTTTAACAGTCTCATGACAAACAGTGAAAAAAATAGATGGGTGGCATTTTCCAGCCTCACTTGCCCTGAAACCAGTAAATCATACCTGATGTCAGCTGAACTTTCCATGGTCCACCTCCTCGCCCGCTCTGATTCGTGTGGTGGGCAGGACAGTAAAATTCTGGCCTATATCTTTCTTTCACTTTTTGAGCTTTTTAAACATGATAAACATTACTACAGAAGATTACCTCACCTAAAAATTCCTCTGAAATATGACTCCTTGCTGATTCTGGAAGGAAAAAATATTCAAATAATCAAGCGTAAATACTGACCCAACATCAGAGCAAGCAGGCCACATTATAGAGTTGCATCTTTTATTTGCATTCAGTTGTTTCAGCACAGCACTTACAGGAAAAGACAAGATCGGAGATTTGAACTTTGTGGCATTCAGTGCACATTTCCATGTTTTGGGAGTTCTGTGTTGTCCTGACATGCATGTACAGCATACAATCTCTGCAAGCTGGCATTCTGTATGGAAGGAATGGCCCATTGTAAATGTGACTACTGTCACTAAAAAAAAACTGTTTCAGGTGAAGTTATTCCACACCAGGGAACTAATTCTTTAACAACTGCTATTGTAAAACTAATAACTTCAGGTATAGAAAACATTATTCTGTTCATGTGAACTTCTAGAAAATTCATTTTCTTTTATTGGGTAATTTCATTTTCTAGATCTTTTACTGTTTCACACAGTAAAGGTCTAATGCTTTATATGAACCTGACTGACTTCCTTAAACTTCAATTAAATTACATATAACAATGCTTCCCCTCTTCAGCAATGTTACACTTAGCAAAATGGGAGAATACAGAACCAAGAAAGTTCTCTGTAGCCTATCTCCACATTTACCTTCAGCATCTAATGAAACCTAACCCTGAGCCTCAGAACCATTATTTCTGTCACTTAGTGAACTTAGTGGACTTTTGATGAAAGAATAGGCATTAAAAAGCCACAATTATACCATCCAACTTTGAACCTGACCCCGGATAAAATTGTAGATGCTGGATCAGGGCTGATGAAAGTATTTCTTTTGTAATCCAAAACTTCAAATGAGTCATTTATTTCTTTTTTAAATGGCCATTTACACCTAAAAGTCATCAATATAACCCTGCAGTCCTCCAGTGCAGTGTTTTGGATAATATCTATTACAAAAAAAAATTCTACTTCAATGCATTTAGAATAATTTCTGAAATTTTCAGTATTTCAATTAAACACTGTGGATATTATGGAACATTAAAATTGTATTGGAGATGTCTTCTTAGCGTGTTCAATCGGATGACCAGATATGAGATACCGAGCAGGTCCAACTATTTAGGAACATATTTTTAAAAAATACAAAAGCAGCTTACTTAATAGATCAGCTACTCACTCTGTCAGCCAGGAAATAGTAAGTAAATATCAAGAGTTATATAAGAAGAGTTTAAGTGTGTCTCTTTAATATTCATATAGTAACAGAATTGCTATAAGAAGCACTGCAGGGATAATTCACACAGAAACCGACTTTGCAGAGCTACATTGTAGTAAGTGAATAGTCAAGGATAAAGTGATTTATTACGAAAAGATTTTGACTTCATTGTGCATTTTGTGCATCTTTAAATTTCAGATAGTTATTTCAGCTAATCACCATGAATGTGAAAGTTTTGCGCAGTCAAGAAAGAGACAGATACAGTTATCATGCAGTTCACCCTTTAGTGAAGTGTATCCTGTTGCTTTTAAGGTATGAGAAAAGAACTTTGTCATTAACATTATATTAATGAAAAATGGAACAAAATCCCTTTTTTAATATAAATGAAATTCAAATGTCATTCTGGTTCAAAGTGATTGAAAGCTTTTGAAGATCCAGTTTTGAAGTATAAAGTTGAGACCAATTATTGGCATCATTATGTAAGAATCAGAGGTACTCAAACATCTTTTGCTTGCAAATTGAAAACAAGGGCAAATAAAATAAGGTTAAATTCTCCTGGTTCTATTCCTATGCTTGGTGCTTGTGGTTTACTTGCAGACAGGGTATACTGAGTGTGGGGAGGGTATGCCTTTGAGGGAGTCAGTCAGTCAATGCCATCCATTGATTCCCTATTCCACTGCACTGTTTATATGTGTGCAGCAACCCGTTATAAATAAATGGTTATTTCGAGACAGACAGCCAATGGCAGACAAAACAAATGGAACCAGCAAATGGAGTCCGTAGATAATTGATAAAATGCCATAGCAACATTTGCCATCTGAAATAGATATTGAACTGGAAGTGCAGGTTTATGAAATCACTCTTACGGGGCTCCCCATTTGCTACTCCAGGGAAAACCAATGGGGAACAGTGCAATATGTTGAGGGGCAAGCGCCAGATATTGTCAACATTGTCTCCAATTTTACTTCAGTATTTCTCCGCACACACACTTTTTCACTTTGGGAATAGTGGGAAAGTGCTGGAAGGATTCCCAAGCTTATTATCAACCAATGAACCATGATGTGAATGTAGCCAACAAGCCCTTATGTTCAATTTGAACTTGGATCCAGCAATAGGGTCACTATCACTGTGGCACAAGACCAACAAGGTTGTCTCCAGAATGAACAATCAACGAGGAAGGTGACAGACTACAAGAAAATGAGTACGGTTGACTCAGTTGCTGGTATATCTACCTTAATGACACCCTCTGAGATGGAGCAGTCAATCAGTTCATTATTCCCTTCTCAACAAATGCTATAGGAGGAATGACTTGTTAGGATCGAACAGGCACACACAATACGAGAGTACTAAGGGAAGCATTAGCTCATAAAATAGGATCATCAGATATACATAGTGAAAACTGGGAAAAAAAGATTGGTTTCTATCCAAAATGCAGCATCAAGCTACATGCAGGTGACAATGAGTGAAACAGTAAACCAGGAAGGAACAAGAAAAGATCATTTCAAAGGAGCTGAACACCCCTGTTCTTGCCATAGCTCCCAATGGATCATGAGCCAGAGAGGAACAAGCATCACAAAAAGGGTTTTCAACAGGCCATCAAACCATGAGACCCAACCCAACAAATAGAATTCATGGAGGAAAGGCCAACAGAGGGAAAACTGTTAGACTGGCAGGTGGCAAAGAGGAAATGTGGCTATAGGAAATCCCAAAGTAACATAATTATAAGGTTTATAAGATTGAAAACCTTATAATTTTGCTCCATGTATTTAAGCTTAGGTTCAATCAAAAGGAATCGTATGACTATTCTGAATTCTACCTGACAGCAGACCAAGGGATTGGCTGAGCAAGGTGCAAGGTTTTCACACCTGAGAACAAAGGGCAAGAGCAGTTGTGCAAACATTAAATAGTCTTACCAGCTCCAAGCCTTTGGCACAGAAAAAAGAAGAAAGCGTGGAAAAGAACAGAAGCTGATGTGCTCAATGGAGAGAAAAGCCTGTAGTTTCTTTGAGAGTTATCAAAGCTGGATGGGGGAGGGAGAGAGTGTCTGATTGAAGAGAACTTTCTCCCTCCTGCATTCTGCAGCTACCTAAGGATTTCATTAGATTCATCCTGAGCATGTGTAGGGAGGGAGCTGGGGGGAATCACCATAGTGGAACTTACAGCTGGTATTGGACTTGGGAAACTCTCTGCAAAAGTGCCTCGAGGCTGTAATTCAGCAATGTGGAAGAGTGTGAAGGAAATGGTGACCTGCTTTCTGGAACCACTGCAATCTATTCTGTAGCAGTTTTGTACAACAGAGTGGTTTCCTGGGCCATTTTGTAAAGCAGTTACAAATCAACCACATTATTGTGATCTGAAATCACATGTAGGCTAGATTTGGAAAGAACAGCAGTTTTCTTTCTCTGAAATACATTCATGAACCACATAGGTTTTGCAACAAGAAATAATTGTCTCATGGTCAACACTTCTAAGATTAGCTTCCGATTCCAGATTTATTAATAGCATTTTAAATTTCCCCAGATGTTACAATGGGATTTGTACTACCACCAATGATAAATGTAATCTCCACTGCTTTAATATAGAGAGCATATAACTCATCTGTACGTCCAAACTACATACATTTTATAAATGCATTTGTAAACATGTTTTATTATTGTGCACTGTAAAAGGCAAAGGCCTTGGGCATAACTTTAGCAGGCTTTTTGAGGCTTTAATTAATCTCAAAGATGTCGAAGGTGACCAAAGTGGGGTTCTTAAGCCAGAAAGCTGGTTTACTCTGTGTTTAGTGCATGATGCCAAATGTAATTGGTCATCCAGAGGATCATCAGGGACTGATAGTCTTCCACCCCTCATTAAGGATGCTGCATGGCAGTTGGTTGGTTGTTCATTCATCGTCATTGAAGAGGGCCTCGACACCATTAGTCATTTTTGGCTGGATGCGGTGTGTCCGAAGATGACTGATCAGGCCAATTCAGGGACAGAATATCCTGGCACATATTGGACAGACTTGTGTAGACACTGTAGTTGTTGCGCTGGTGACTCTGGACTTGCGCAGCTCGCACTTAAGTTGTGCTTCAGTAATGCACCTTGCGTTGTAAGCTTGGCAGCCCTTGTGGATGAGACAGCAGCAAGTAGGGTGGTTTTGTGCCAGCGTTTCCCAAGTGGTCGTGTCTAAGCCAAGCGACTTCAGGGAGGCCTTGAGTGTGTCTTTGTAATGTTTCTTCTGCCCTCCATGCGAGCGTCTTTCAGCAGGGTTCCCCAAAAAGGAGCTGCTTGGGTATGCGCTCGTCTGACATATGGATGACATGACCTGCCCACCAGGTCTATGATCTCATCAGCAGTGTGTGGACTGATGGTTGACTGCTCTAGAGAGAACTTCAGTGTCTGGTACTTTGTCTTGCCATCTGATGCGTAGTATTCTGTGGAGAATGTTGAGGAGATACAGTCTCTACATGTTGAAAAGCACCTTTGAAATGATTGAGCTGTCTTGCATGCCTTTGATACACAGTCCACGTTTCATAGGCATACAGGAGGGTATTGAGTACCACGGAGCTGTAGACCTTCAGTTTTGTTGCTGGGCTGATTCCTCGGCGTTCCCATACAGTGGAGCACAATCTACCGAAAGCAGAACTTGCCTTTGCTATTCTGCAGTTAACTCCTGTATCAATAGTTACTGCTTGGGAGAGGGTGCTGCCAAGATAAGTATCATGCCATCATGGAACTGACGTACCGTCTGAATGAATTTGGAGGGGCAGCTGAACTTTGACATGATCCTCCACAGTGGATCATTTATCTTGGTAGCACCCTTTCCCACAGTGAGCTGCCTGTAGTTTCTGCCCTTTCATCGTGATTATGGGTTCTGCGTACAGTGCATGAGGAGCAGGCTGGTGCATGACTTCGGTCTTTTTAATGGTGATGGTGAGTCCAAGCCGTGGACAAGCCGTGGAAAATTTGTCCATACTGACTTGCATCTCTGGCTCTGAGCCAGTACACAGGGCGCAGTCATCAGCAAAGAGGAAATCTCTCAGAACAGTCTCCTTCACTTTGGTAATAGCTTGAAGTCTCCTCAGGCTGAAGAGTTTCCCATCCACTCTGTACTTGAGGCTGATTCCAGCAACACTGTCCTGGAAGGCATCATTCAGCATGGCAGTAAACATCCTGCTGAAGAGTGTGGGTGTGAGCACACAGCCCTTTTTGACACCATTAGTGACTGGGAATGCCTCGGGGATTCTCCGCCATCCAGTACTCTGACTATCATGCCATCATGGAACTGGTGTACTATCTAAATGAATTTGGAGGGGCAGCTGAACTTTGACATGATCCTCCACTGGCCTTGTCGGCTTACAGTGTCGAAGGCTTTCATAATGTCAACAAAGGTTGTGTAGAGCTCGCGATTCTGCTCCTGACACTTCTCCTGAAGTTGGCACGCAGAAAAAATCATGTCAATAGTCCTGCAACCTTTGTAGAAGCCACACTGTGACTCTGGAAGCAGGCCCAGCTCCAGATGAGTGACCAGATGATTTAGCAGGACTCTTGCAAGGGATTTTCCTGTGATGGAGAGCAACAAGGTTCCTCGGTGGTTGTCTCATACTTGCCAATTGCCCTTCCTCTTGTAGAGGTGTACGATGGAAGCATCTTTAAGTTCCTGAGGGATGGATTCTTGCTTCCAAAAGGGCTGGAACAACTCAGTGAGCTTCTTGATAATTACAGGACAGCAGCTTTGTCGATCTCTGTGGGTATGGCATCTGCCCCTGGGGCTTCACCACTGGATAGCTGGCTGACAGCTTTCGTGACTTTGGCTACTACCAGTGGGTCATCCATGGCGCTGTTGATATCGAGCTGGGGAATCCTGTCTATTGCCTTATCATTTATAGATGACGGTCGGTTGAGGACAGCTTCAAAGTGTTCAGCCCATCTCTGCAGGGTCTGAGCACTCTCTGTAATGAGAGTTGTACCATCTGTACTCAGGAAGGGGGATCTCCCGAGAGATTGAGGTCCGTAGAGAGTGTTGAGGGCTTCATAGAACCGTTTCAAGTCGTTTTTGTCAGTGTATCCCTGTATTTCATCTGCCTTGGCACTCAGCCAGGCATCCTGCATTTTACACAGTTTATTCTGGACTTTCCTGCGAGCACTGGTAAAAGCATTTTTCTTGGCGGCTGAAGATGGGTCGTTCTGACAGGCCCCATGAAGATGGTGCTTTTCAACATGTAGAGACTGTATCTCCTCATCATTCTCATCGAACCAATCATGCTGCTTGCAGGTAGAGGGCCCAAGCCTCTTCAGTGTAGATGAATGGACAGCATCCCTGAAGTGTTCCCAGTCGTCCTCAGCACTGTCTGTGAGGTGAAGGTCAGCAAGCTTGATTTCTAAGTCTTCAGCCAGTGCTGAATCTATGCTGGGGTTCTTTAGCTTGGCCGCATTGATTCTTTTCGTAAACTTGTTTCCTTGTGATCGCCTCTTGGGTCTGATGCAGAGCCTCATTTTAGAACATAGAACATTACAGCGCAGTACAGACCCTTTGGCCCTTGATGTTGCGCCGACCAGTGGAACCAATCTAATGACCTTCTAACCTAAACTATTCCAATATTATCCATATGTCTATAATGGAAAATGAGGACATGGCAGGTGAATTGAATAGATGTTTTACATTTGTTTTCACTCTAGAGGATACAAACAATATTCATTCATTACCTTTACAAAGTGAAATTATGAATTATGCTTTTAAAATATCCCAGTCAAGCCCCCAATTTTGTATACTATGAAATCTTGTCGACATTACATATGAGAGAGTTTCAACCTGAAACACTGGATTCTTGTGGTGTTTTTCTTTTTGAATATTAGCAAGAAACATTTGTGGAAACAGTGAAAATTCAGTCCTCGCTTTCATTAAAATAACAAAATGGAAGTATTTATTAAAATAGAAGAAAAAGAACAAAGAGCAGTATAGCACAGGAACAGGCCCTTCGGCCCTCCAAGCCTGCACCGATCATGATGCCTGCTTAAACTAAAACCATTCTCCCTTCCACCTTCTGGGCCTGTATACATTAAAGTTTAGAAGAATGAGAGATAAGATGGTTTCTATCTAGAAGAACAAGTGCAGCAGGTGCATGGGAACACCATTACCTGCAAGTCCCCCTCTAAGCTCTCCCTCTTTTGTCTTTTTATTCCGGAGGTGGAGGTCCACCTTGTTGTCAAACGAGGGGCATGCACACAGTGGGTCGTGTGTGGGCTGCTCTTGGAGGTTCCGGGAGTGGCCTAGTACTTCGTGTCGGTGTGTGGGCTTGATCCTGGACCGGTAGGCGGGCGCCGCAACAGCTCGGTGACTAGCACTGCTAGCTGTGCAGATACATGGATTTGGGCCTGTGTCTGTGGGAGTTTGTGCATTCTCCCTGTGGTTGCGTGGGTTTCCTCCGGGCGCTCCGGTTTCCTCCCACACCCCAAAGATGTGCTCTTAGGCTGATTGGTGTACCAAATTGACACTATTCTCCCCTGAATCTGGCTAAGTTAGGGGTTCCATTCGTAGACACGCAGGGTAGAATAGGTGTAGGGTGATGCAGCGGCGTGGGCTCGTTGGGCCAAAGGGCCTGTTTCCCGTGCTGGGTTGTTCTTTGTTCTTTGTTCTTTAAGCCACTCACCATCCTGACTTGGAAATATATTGCCATTCCTTCGCAGTCAGTGGGTCAAAATCCTGGAATTCCCTCCCTAATGGCATTGTGGGTCAACTCACAGAATGTGGACTGCAGCAATTCAAGAAGGCAGCTCATGACCATCTTCACGTGTAGTGTCTCCCACCCTCCCTCCCTCCTGTAACCTAAGAAAAAGACTCAGTGTGAGAACAGGTAAGCTTTTCTTTTTCTTTTTCTAACTCTTCTTATCTAGTTGGGAGTTTGGGTGGAGACGATGGCAGATAAGGCAGTTCAGTGCTTCTCTTGCAGGATGTGGGAGGTAAGGGACAACATTAGTAACTCTGCTGACTTCACCTGTAGGAGGTGCACCCTGCTCCAGTTCCTCATAGACTGCCTTCGGGAATTAGAGCTGGAACTGGATGAACTTTGGATCATTCGGGAGACAGAGGAGGTGATAGATAGCAGTTCTCAGGAAGTGGTAACACCTAAAACTGAAGCTAGCTGGGTGACGGTCAGGAGAAGGGAGGGGAGGAAGCAGTCAGTGTATGGATCCCCTGTGGTTGTTTCCCCTCCAAAGTAAATATACCATTTTGGATACAATAGGGGGTGGGTGACCTTCCAGGGGTAAGCCACGGTGACCAGGTCTCTGGCACGGAGTTGGGCTCTGTGGCTCAGAAGGAAAAGGGGGACTCAATAGTTAGAGGCACAGACAGCGATTCTGTGGGCACGAATGAGACTCCAGGATGGTAGTCTGCCTCCCTGGTGCCAGGGTCCTGGACATCTTTGAGCGGGTAGAAAGCATCCTAAAAGAGGACGGTAATCAGACAGACATCATTGTCCACATTGGTACAAATAACGTAGGCAGAAAGAGCAGGGAGGTCCTGCAAGAGCAATTTAGGGAGTTAGATAGAGGGTTTCAGATTCGTGGATCACTGAGAAGTTTCCCAGGGAGGATGGGACTTGCACAAGAAGGACAGGTTACATCTGAACTGGAGGGGCAGCAATATCCTGGCCAGGAGGTTTGCTAGTGTGGTTCGGGTGGGTTTAAACTAATATGACGAGGTGGTGGGAATCAAAACAATAGGTCAGCAAGCATAGAGTCTGGAGATGAGCAAGGAACAAAGAAAAGGCTACCTAAGAGGAAGAGCAATCTGGGGGAGGATGAACTCATTGGGCATGGAGGTCTGGAGTGCATCTGCTTAAATGCAAGGAGTGTAACAGGCAAGACAGATGAACTTAGAGCCTTAATGTATGCACGGAACTTGGATGTGGTTGCAGTGACAGAGACTTTGTTAAAAGGACAGGACTGGCAGCGAGACAAAGAAAGTGCTAGGAGAGGTGGGGGAGTAGCAATGCTGATTAGGGAACATATTACAGCAGTACAGAGGGTGGACAATTTAGAAGGGTCATGTAACAAGACACTGTGGGTGGAGCTCAGAAACAGGAAGGGCACAGTCACTATGCTGGGAGTAACCTACAGCCCTCCCAACAGCCCATGGGGAGTTGAAGAATGGATATGTAAAGAGATTCTGGACAGGGGTAGAAAAAATAGGGTTGTTGTAGTGGGAGACTTTAACTTCCCTCATATAGTCTGGAAATCCCTTAGGGCTGGGGGCCCAGACAAGGAGAAATTTATAAAATGTGTCCAGGAAGGTTCTTTGGAACAATAAGTTGATAGTCCAACTAGAGAGGGGGCTATATTGGACCTAGTACTGGGGAATGAGCTCAATAAGGTTTCAGCGGGGGAACATGTGGCAAATAGTGACCACAATTCTGTAAACTTCCGGATAGTCATGGAAAAGGATGAAGGTTGTCCTACGGGTAAGGTGCTGAACTGGGGGAAAGCTAACTATAGCTAGATTAGGCAGGATTTGGTGGCTGTTGATTGGAAGACGCTGTTCGAGGGTAAATCCATATCTGGCATGTGGGAGTCTTTTTAGGAGCAGTTGATAGGGCTGCAGGACAGGTATGTGCCTATAAAAAGGAAGGACAGGAAAGGCAGGATTTGTGGATAACCAGAGAAATTGTGGGTCTAATCAAAAAGGAAAAAGAGGCATACATAAGGTCCACACAGCTAAAAATTGAGGAAGCACTGAAAGAATATGGAGAAAGTAGAAAAGAATTCAAACAGGGAGTTACTTGGGCAAAAAGGGGTCATGAAATATCCTTGGCAGACAGGATTAGGGAGAATCCCAAGGCATTTTATACATACGTTAGGAACAAGAGGGTTGTCAGAGAAAGAGTCAAAGGAGGGGAATTATGCTTAGAACCCAAGGAAATAGGTAAGATCCTAAATGAATATTTGCATCAGTATTCACGAAGGAGAGGGATACATTGATTGGTAGTGTCTCAGAGGGATGTGTAGATCCGTTAGAAAAAATTGCAATTACAAGGGAGAAAGTGTTAGGTGTTTTAGGAAACATTAAGGTGGACAAATTCGCAGGGCCTGATGCATCTGACTTAGATTACTGGGAGAGACAAGAGATGAAGTTGTTGGGCCTCTAACAGAAATCATTGGACACAGGTGAGGTCCCAGAGGATTGAAGGATAGCAAATGTGGTCCCGTTATTTAAGAAGAGTAGCAAGGATAACCTGGTAATTATAGGCCAGTGAGCTTGATGTCTGTGGTAGAGAAATTGTTGGAGAAGATTCTTAGAGATAGGATCTATACACATTTAGAACTGAATAATCTCATTAGCGATAGACAACATGGTTTTGTACCAGGGAAGTCATGCCTCACAAATTTGATTGAGTTTTTCAAGTGGTGACAAAAATGATTGACGAGGGAAGGGCCATGGATGTCGTCTACACAGATTTTAGTAAAGCATTCAACAAGGTCCCTCATGGCAGGCTGGTGCAAAAGGTTAAATCTCACAGCATCAAAAGTGAACTAGCCAGATGGGTACAGAACTGGCTTGGTCATAGAAGAAGGAGGGTAGCAGTGGAGGGGTCTTTTTCTGATTGGAGATCTGTGACCAGTGGTGTTCTGCAGGGCTCTGTACTGGGACCTCTGCTGTTTGTGATATATATAAATGATTTGGAAAAATATGTAGCTGGTCTGATTAGTAAGTTTGCGGATGACACAAAGATTGCTGGAGTTGCAGATAGTGATGAGCATTGTCAGAGATTACAGCAGGATACAGATAGGCTGGAAAATTGGGCAGAGAAATGGCAAATGGAATTTAATCCAGATAAATGCGAAGAGATGCATTTTGGTAGATCTAATGCAGTGGGGAGCTATACAATAAATGGCAGAACCATCAGGAGTGTAGGCACACCGAGGGATCTGGGTATGCAAGTCCACAGATCCTTAAAGGTGGCAGCACAGGTGAAAAAGGCATATGGCATCCTTGCTTTATTGGAAGGGACATAGAGTATAAAGGTTGGCATATGATGTTGTAGTTATATTGAACGTTGGTTAGGCCACATTTGGAATATCGCATCCGGTTCTTGTCACTACACTACCAGAAGGACTTGGAGGCTTTGGAGAGAGTAAAGTTTACCAGGATGTTGCCTGGTATGGAGGGTATTAGCTATGAGGTGAAATTGAGTGAGTGAACTAGGGTTGTTCTCCCTGGAAAGACGGAGGTTGTGGGGAGACCTAAGAGAAGTTTATAAAATTATGAAGGGCATAGATAGGGTGAACAGTTGGAAGCTTTTTCCCAGGTCAGAAATGACAAACACAAGTGGTCACAAGTTCAAGGTAAGGGAGGCAAAGTTCAATACAGATATGAGAGGAATGTATTTTACACAGAGGGTGGTGGAGGCCTGGAATGCACTACCGAGCAAGGTGGTTGAGGCAGACACGCTAGGATCATTTAAGACTTATCTAGATAGCCATATGAACAGATTGGGAATAGGGAGATACAACAGATGGCCTAGTTAGGAACACACGATTAGTGCAGTCTTGGAGAGCCGAAGGGCCTGCTCCTGCGCTATTTGTTCTTTGTCCTTTGAGGCCTCCCGGGCAGCTGGGGGTGAAGGGGGTGTCCCCCTATGCATTGGCAGCTACACAACACTAGATTAAAGTCCAACAGGTTTATTTGGTAGCAAAAGCCACTAGCCTTCGGAGCATTTGCTGCTCCTTATGCTTCAAAAGCTAATAAATAGCCTTTGCTACCAAATAAACCTGGTGGACTTTAACCTGGTGTTGTGAGACTTCTTACTCTGTTTACCCCAGTCCAACGCTGGCATCTCCACATCATTAGCAGCTAGGTGGTGCTGGGCTGGCCCCTGGCACTGCCCAAGGGGCAATGTGGCAATGCCCAGGGAGCATCCTGGCACTGCCCATCAAGCATCTGGCAGTGCCAAGGGGGTGGGACCAGAGGGGGTGGGGCCTAATGGGCGATGAGGGGTCACAGGGCAGACCAGTGATCGAGCTGGCCAGCAATCGGGAGGCCAGCAGTGTGGGGCTACTGTGCATGCATTGATCTTGTGCTGAATGAACAGCGCAAACACAGCAGCCTGCTCCGCACTATGATGCCGGCCTCGCCAGTAAGAATAGGCCCCGCCCACTGAATTTCCATGTGATTCTTGCTCGTGCACTCTGCAGTGCACAGAGTATGGAAGATTCTTTTGAAAATCCATGCTGCGAAAAACAGCAGGATTTAGTCCAGTTTTTACACAAATTTGAAACTTAGAAAATTTTTGCGAGAATTGCCCCCCACCAACCTCCAGCCCCCTTATCTTTGTACGCTCACATCTTGTTAGCAGAATACCCATTTCATTCACCTTTTCATCAAGTTAACCCCCATAGTGTTTCTGCTTTGGACATAATTGACAATCTGCATGAAAAGTGAGCTCATTTTCAGAATTAATGTTTTGCTCAATTCTCCATGAAAGTTATTGGCATATCAACCAGCATCCTTGCCATGGCTATGTTTTGGGACTTCAGTTTTGGCAACAAATATTTGGTATCAAAAACATATTCCTTGATGTATTTAGAAGTGGAAGGAATGTGATGTAGGTTTATTGAAAATGAAAACAGTTGTCCATCATCTCCGAGTAACCAGATTCTAAACAATTAATCAAAAGCAAAATGCTGTGGATGCTGACAATCTGAAATAAACACAGAAACTGCTGGAAATATTCAGCAGACCTGGAAGCTTCTGTGAAGAGAATCAGAGACAGAATGATCTGAAATGTTATTGAATTGAATCAAAAGCTAAAAATATAATTGCATCTTGCATTTAGTCTCCAATTTTTTGTGCAGTGAGGTTGAGCCATTGTGTCATAGTAAGTGGAAATCTCATACAGCAAATTGTGAGTCATTATCCTGCTTGGTCTGTGTGTCCATGCCAGTCTCAATAGTGAGCACATGAAAAAAATACCAAGATAACTGGTTAAGACCTTCAACTTTGATATTTTTCTCACACTTCATTATACATGATGAGGATAACTTTGATTTGGGTGATAATGCATAATAGGTGATATTGATTCAGCTGATCATTATACATTGATCCTGATTCCTATGATTTTCACTGATAACATTAACATGCTATGGTAAATACATATTCAGCCCTACAGCGTGGAGCCACTCTCAACTGTTACAATTGCAGATGAAAATCTAATTAGCTACTATACTCACTTCAGAAAATGTCATTTTGACAAATCACAAACTGCCCATGTTGAGAGTTCTGCTTTCCTGAGCTTTCTTCACACATATTTGATTTTGCTTCCCTTCAGACCTGTTGGTATTTACTCAGTTCCAGTGCTGTTGACAGCCGTTACTTCTCCTGGGGTGGCCTGGCTGTTACATCTATAGAATCTAAGTGTAGAAGCGTACTTATATACTCAGAATGTATCATCTGTTCCCTTCACAGAACAAGGAAAGCCTAGCCAAGTACAAAGAACACCACTCATCTGAAGCAGGAAATGTCATGGATAGACACAACTGAGAAGGATACAGTGATGAGAAGAAGGAAACACAAGGTAAGTCATTGAGCAAGGGACAGTAGCAGCATGGTTTGTGAAAGTCTGATAGTTCAGTGCTTCTTGAATTCTTTGCAAAAATCCTAATGGTCTGCTTTAGAACAGGAAGTTAGTGTATTAGCAGCAATGCTGAACACTTGCTTTTTTGCACACAACAGAGGAAGTTGTCTGAACAGTACTGAAAATGTCTGATATGTGCTGTCATCTGCTTGATAAATTATACTCTCTGGAGGAGTCTGCGCTACAGTATTCCACTGAGCACTTCACAACATTGAGGGCACTGACAATGTAGGCTTCAGTTTTGCAGGCCATAAAGAAGTTTGGAGCAATTCTTAAGCTGTAATGGAGGCATTGGTTTTGAAGCATCAAGGCACAGTCATGGCCAACTTCAACTCCTTTAAGAATGGTGACAGGTGCATGAGGAAGAGAGTCATCGACGCTCAGTATTCTAAGTGCAGATTGGTGGGCATCGTGAGGAGAAAAGTCAGTGAGTACAAGTATCAGTGACAGTTCTTTGCCATCACTGTAGACCTGCACATTTTAAACCGATGCATCCTCTAGAAGCAGTAAGTTCACACAGTGTCTCCACCAGAGACATCATCTGCTGAGCCCCCCTCCCTTACCATCGCCCCCCCCCTCCCCCCCGCCTCTCTCTGTAGGATCAGTTAATGCTCTGACAATTAGCCTGATACTTAATCTTCAATATCAAATTGGTCTGAATGAAAAACCTCCATGCCGTATGGAGCACCTTACAGGAGAAAATATTAAGTTCTATCACCAAGTAGAAGCAATTCAGCCCATTTTACTCTTCATGTAAATTACTCGACCATCGAAGTCATGCTGATCGACTGTCATCCAGTTTCCGTCTGATGATGAAAGTCAAAATTAATTTTCATTGTTTCATAACTCTGACAGAAACTGAAGAGTTTAAGAAGTTTCCAGCAGTCTTGGATGAGAAATTCTCACTCTGACAGTCTTTATGGATATGAGTTCAGATGCTTATTTATTCTCATTGCCTCCACTGATAGTACATGCAGGTTAATCTCAAGTGTGATCTAAATACACACTTTCTTATCTTGAAAGACTTCAAATTCATCTTCATGACTGCTCAAAAATTCCCATTAAGCCTTGCAAAAATATATGTAACTTTCCATCAAGTGTGCCACAAGGGAAATTATCTTTTATTAAAAAGATAGGAATCCTATAGTTTCTGTTGGAGGAATTTTTACCCTACTCCTTCCAGCAACGATGTTGTCGGCCTTTTCTTGCTTCTGTTGTTAAAGATTTGTTGATCACTTGAAGGTTGGGATTTCTTTATGTGCTATTTTTAGTAGATAAGCCTTAAATTCCCACACAAGATATTTAATCAGGTAATCAGTGCATTTGAAATAAAAAAGTCAAGTTTAAAATGAAAGAACTGATGACTTAATTAAAAATAGCACAGAGAAACTTGAGATTAATACTTTGGCAAGCACATTAACATCATAGAGAAATTCCAACTGCTTGGAGAGAAATAAAGCAGACTGTTTGCAGTTAATGAATATTTTCAGTGCTGACATTAGTTATTTGATGTAACTGGGGAGGAATTTAATTTGTGTCACATTTCAACACACATTTTACAAAATCGCCTTCTGTGCCCAATTGCACAAAATACCTTGTTTTAATGATTTTTTAAACTTCCAATCACCAGAACATTCACACATCACACATACAGCCCAAAATAAAACAAAGGGCTACATCTGCCTAAGAATTCCAAGCAATTTAGCATAAACTGTCCAATGTAATTCTACAGATTACTTTTTCTTCAAGGTCTAAGCTGAGGGAAAACAAATAAAATGAGAGGAATTGACATGAGGGACTGCATCTTCGAATAGCACTTGAGAGGCATCTGGATAATTACATGAAGGAATAGAGTTAGATGAAGAAGGGTGGGAATAGAATCATGCAGAGCATAAATATTGGCACACTTCTGTTTTGCTGCTGTAAATTCAGTTAAATTCAATGTAATTCTTGCTTTTTTTCCCCAATAGGCAGTAGGAATTGCCAACATTAACCAATCACAGAATCTTTACAGTGCAGGAAGAGGCCATTGAGCTGATTAAGCCTGCACTAGCTCACTAAAAGTCGACCTAATCCCATTCCCCTGCCTTATTCCCTGTAGCCTTGCACGTTTTTTCTTCAGAAAACAATCTAACCCCTTTTGAATGCCTCTATCAAACCACCTCCACCACCCTCTCAGGAAGTTTGCTCCAGATTCCAACCACCTCTGAGTGAAAACATTTTTCCTTGCATCACTTCTACACTTCTAAAGGCAGCATAGTGGCACAGTAGTTAGCGCTGCTGCCTTACTGTGCCAGGGACCAGGATTCAATTCTGGCCTTGGGTCAACCTCTCTAATTTATCCTCTTGGCTAGAGCTTTTCCTTCCTGGAATCATTCCTGAGAATCTCCTCTGTAACTCAGGTCAGGTTGGATGAACTGTCAGATCTGGCTGTGTGGGGCTGGAATCAATCAGCTGTATTTTTCCTCACCCTTTGTTGCATATGAACTTGAAAAATAAATTAAGTGTTGGTCTATTGTTATTACCCTTGGGAATTTACAATCCCAAAAGAACCAATTTTACTATCCCCTCAATGAAGAAGTTATTAAAAAAGGTTTCACATCCTGTAGCTTTTACTGTACCATGAATCAGAATCTACATACATTAAACTTAAGATGATAGGCAAATCATCATTGGAGCAAGCTATATCTTAAACATGGAAGAACAAATATGACAAAGGTATTTCATGGATATACAAGTTTGTATAATTACATAGCTACAAAATTCTTCCAAGCTCAAATGTTCCTGAGGTAAAATCCTAGTCACTTAGGTGACTAGATCTTAGCTGATACTTTGCAAGCAGTAGCTTCCATGTAAACAGGGTTCTGCCCATGGCAATCTTCCTTACAAGTGTGCCCTTCATTTTGAACCCTCTCCAGTCTCAGCTTCCATTGGTCCTGGTAGCAACCGTGACATGGTATGACGGATTCTGGACATTCGATCAATTAGAAATGAAATAAGAGATGGCAGCAATCCTCGACATGCTTTGTGAAAGCTCAGGAATCCAGCACTTCAAATTAACTTGCTGAAAGCCTTTACTCTCCAGCATTCCACTCTCCTCTGTGTGTCCACCATGTAGCCTCCTAATTTAATTTCCTTCCTGTTGGTACTGCTTCCAGTTCAAGGGTTGCAAGATCACATGGACCAGTATTTCCCCTTATCCTAAAATTACGATTGATCTTTTTAAAAGCAATGACAAACTCTTAAATGTCTCTCTCAGATATAACAAAGCAGAATTTTCGATTCCCTAACCATTTTAAAGTAATTATGAATTTTCCTCACTGTCACTGATCCTGGGTCAAATGCCCTCATAATTAAAATACCAGGTAGTAGAGTATTTATTTGTTGCTTCTATCCAAGTTGAAGTTAGAAATAACAAATTAGCTGCCAGAATATATTTCCTAATTGTGCTGTCTACTCAACTTCCTGGAGCGTGTCTGGCTGTTCTCATACATAGGAATAGATTGCTTTTTAAGAATGCATTTCTTATTGTCAACCACAGGCTTCAAGAGGAAAGCTGAAATGGGGCAGCTCTGGAACTTGTCCCACTAATAGTACACAATGGGTTCTTCATCTGGGAAACAAGGAAACAAGCATAACACAAACCAATTAAGAAATAGGAATATTGTGCTTGTTCATGGTTAATGCAATGCAGGTGATTTATTTTTCTAACAAGAATGAGTACATTTGCTGATCAAACTTCCTCTTCTGATTTAAGCCTACTTTCTGCTTCACAATGTCAAGTCATAGGGGAGGTGATGACCTTGTGGTATTATCGCTGAACTGTTAATCCACACAGCGAATGTTCTGGGGACCTGGGTTCAAATTCCACCATGGCAGATGGTGGAATTTGAATTCAATAAAATATATCCGGAATTAAGAATCTACGGATGACCATGAAACCATTATCGATTATTGGGAAAAAAAACCCATCCAGTTCAATAATGTCCCTTTAGGGAAGGAAATCTGACATTCTTATCTAGTCTAACCTACCTATGACTCCAGAGCCACAGCAATGTAATTGACTCACAACTGCCCTGAGCAACAAGGGATGGACAATAAATGCTGGCCAGCCAGCAATGTCCATGTCCCAGGAATGAACAAAAAAAGCATTCTCCATTACATTACTCCTCAAACCTATGAAACAGAAGAACCCAGTCTTCACTTCCTATGCACTCATCTTCGCCATATTTATCCATTGAATGTTGACATTCACCCCGATCCTTATCCAAAGAAACCTTTATTGTCACTGAACACACCCCATTCATCAGCTGAATATTTCACCTTTGCTCAGTCACAGGTTTATTTTCTCATTCCTTATAGAAAATAATTCAAAATGCAAGGGAGAAGAAGAGAGTTGGAGGTGGCTTGCCGAAATAGAAGTGGCAGCAGATGCCCTGGAGGTAAGTTGCATGTCTGTGCACTCTCAGATGGAAATGGAGAAACAAAACACTCATCGATAGTTTGTGACAGAATTACCCACATATATGAATTTCATTTCATCAATGACTGAACCAGCGGAAGTCTAAGTTTGGTGATTGTAAAGATTATGACTTTTCCATGACTGAAGCACCTTGGCCGCAATTCTCCCAAAAGCACTGAATTGGTGGGAGAGCTGTTCTAGATCTCGACTGTTTTGTCAGTTCAGCTTCTCAGCTGAATCTCCACACGCAGTGCGCTGCAGAGGTCCCAGTAGTGAATCTTATTAAAAACCCAGAGGGGCCTATTTGCACCAGAGTCTGACAGTTCTGGGACTCTGCGCATGCTCGATCGTTGGCCAGCCCAGGACCCCCTCAGCGCTGCACCTCCAGCCTCTCCTACGGCCCAATCACAGCTCCCACAGCAATTCCTGAGCCAGAGCTGAACCCCCCCCCGTCCCCAACCCTGGAGCACTCCAATGTACAGCCCACCGGCGCCCCCCCCCCCAGCAGTGACGGCCCCCACCCTCCTCACCCTGGCAGACCCCCCCCACTCTGTGCGGATCCCCCTGGGGTCAGACCCCTCCTGGAGGCAGGCTCCCCTGTAGATCACCCCCCTGACCCAGTCCACCCCAACCGCTGTCCTTCCTCCATCCCACAGGACTTAAGGTAAATGAAGTGTGTCAGATGGCCTGCTGTTAGACTTCAGAATGAGTCATGTGGTTTGATTGTTAGAGTGGCAGCGGGACCCACCACCCTCACCAATCACCCCTAGGCCCTGTCCCCTTGGCACTGCCTGTTGCCCAGTGGGCCATGCCAAGGTGCCCCCTGGGCCAAAGGCTCGAAACTGCCAGGGTGCCCATGCCCAGGGGGAACCATTCCCTTCTGCCTGACTCCTTGGGGGTGGCCCCGATTGTGCCTCCCCCCCCCCCCAATTCATTCCAGCGGAGTGTCCCACTAGTTCCCTAAATGTTGGGAGATCGCCTGAATCCCATTGGAATGAAGTATTCCTGGCAGGGTGGGAGATTCAATTGGGACCGGAAAGTTCCTGATAATTAGATTGAAAACATATTTAAAATACATTTAAAACAGATTCAAGTAACTTACCTGTCTTCCCGCTGGTTTCCCGCATGGTCTGACCAGCGACTGTTCACCGGCTCTGGGAGATGCACGTGCATTCCCGACGCATGCACAAATCCCGGAACAAGACAGGCAACATGGACGTCCCATCTTGACTCACGAGAAAAGTTGCGGGTCGCGATGGGTGAATCACTGCCCTTGTTTCCTTTTGCCTTCATATAATAGCATGTGTCACAGGATGTTGGTGAGGAAATTTCATAGGAGGAGCTCATTCATGTTGAAGATGTATGATCAAGGGATGTGCAGCCACATACCAGCGCAGATACTCCCATTTCAATTTTTTCCTTCAGACAGTAAAATAGGTTTTCTCCTGGTTACGTCATAGTGAGCACAGTTGGTTTAGCTCAGTTGGTTAGATGACTGGTTTATCATGTGGAGTGGCGCCAACAGTGCAAGTTCAATTCCCATACCAGCTGAGGTGTGGTGATCCTCAGGTTAAATCACCACCAGTCAGCTCTCCCCCTCAAAGGGGAGAGCAGCCTATGGTCATCTGGGATTTGGCCACTTTACTTACTTTTAGCACAAGTTGACACTAAAATTAGGGACAGCTCGGCGGGGGGGAGACCATGCCTGAGCTCACAACCACCTCTGTTCAGCTGGATACAAATCTCAGAGGCCATTATTGAGAAGGAGAATGCTAGAGATGCATCAGCCAAGGACACTCTCCACAATAGAAGAGAGGATGATGAAGCCTAACCAAGACTAATCAAGTTAATTGGCAGTGCCAGGAAATGTGAGAATGTCTGCCGTTGAGATAGTGGCCGTCTCCATGGAGCTTCAATCATAGCTCTCAAAGCAGACAATACAGGTCATGACCCAGTGAGAGCCTTTCCACCCACTGACAATTGAGGCCCAACTAATGGTCAGTGAAAAGGCCTTTTCCCTCATTCAGGGGTGGCACAATGGTTATCACTGCTATTTTGCAGCACCTGGGACACATGCTCAATTCCCAGTTTGGGTCACTGTCTGTGTAGAGTTTGCATGCTCCCCCCCGTGTCTGCATGGCTTTCCTCCAGGTGCTCCCGTTTCCTCCCACAGTCCAAAGATGTGTGGGTTAGGTGCATTGACCATGTTAAATTTCCCCTCAGTGTACCTGAACAGGCAATGGAGTGTGGTGACTGGAGGATTATCACAGTAACTTCATTACAGTGTTAATGTAAGCTTACTTGTGACACTTATAAGTAAACTTTTAATAAATAAACTGCCTCTTGTATTAGCCCAACAGCTGGTGGGAAGCTCACCATGTGGTGCGCATGACAAGTAAACCTTGGTATGTTTGTTTTCAGAGTGCCATGGTGGGTACCTTGTTCAAAAGCCTCATTGAGAGGCCTAACGGCAGAAAGTGGGAAGGGGAGGCCAGCTGAGTTCCATGCCCCCTGTCCTTGCTGCTGACTGCCATACACCCTCTCTATACTGCCCCCTCGATCCCCAACCCACAAAGCTCCTCTGGCTGTTAACCATTCCACTGGCATGAGTCCTGGGCCTTGTTGCTGTTGCAATAGTGATCACATCCCTGGCGGCGCCACCATTCAAAACAGCTGCTGGCTCTGATTGACCAGCATCTCTGTATAGTCAGGACCTCCTGTAAAAAAGCTCACCACTGGCCTGTGAACTGCCTGATTGCCACTGACGTGCCTTTTTAGAAAGATATGAAGTGGCAGCCAAGATCCCCATTGCTAGAACACGATTCCATTTGACATGCACAGTTATTCCAGTAAAAGAGATAAGTTATTCATTTAGAGTCCCAGAATGAAGGAAAGCTTTGGAACAAAAAATGCGGTTAATTCACGTTTCTATCTAACTACAGATCGTATGTGTCACATTGTCATGGGAATGGATGGAACATACTGAGAATCTCCATTTTAAGTTATCTCTGTGAATTCAGAAAGGGCATAGCCAGCAATCAAGACTGATTATTGGAAAAGAAACTAAGAGACAGTGTCAGCTATGGGTTTTGTGTAGCTTGTAATTCCTTGGAAGTTGAGAGAGAAAACCAGACGTCTACCTGAACGAGAGTAAATGTTAGTTCTATTGTTCATGATGCAGCCTGCAGTTGGGAGCTGGTATTCAAAATAAGACAAATTATAAAGGGGAACAAAAATGATTGGAAGATTTGTTTAGCTAGAAGCTAAAGGAAGAAACCTACAATAATGCTCACTAAAAGGTAGTTGTGATAAACCCCATGAGTTCCATGGGGAATCACTGATTGATCTCCCTGTGGGGCTCAGAAGTAGGCCTGCTGAATTGTAGTTCCAAGCGAAGACTAGTGTGTGTACATGATGGTACTGATCTTACTTTGCATTCTGTTCTATGTTCCTTTCCAGTCAGGCTTCCTGAGTCATTATAATAGCTAACCTTATTGCAATTGAAGTTCTGAAAGTAATCAGCTTGGTTGCAGTTTGAAACATAGCAGTGGGCTATTGGAAACCAAGGGTGCTTTCTGATGTTTTAAGTCACCATACAGACTCCACAGGGAAACCCATGTTTGAGCTCTGGAATGCAAAGTTGTAATTTAAGGTAAATAAATTGAAGTCTCACTTAACCAAAAGTTAATGAAAGGACCACCATGAAATTGTGGACCTTGGAGAATAGCTGGAATACTGAAGAGAAACCAGAGTGAATTCTGGAGAATGGTATATGATATAAGTTGGTACAAGGAAATGTGATTGAACCTGAAAGATTTTGTAAGATTACAAACTCATGGGGTGAAATATAAAGAAAGTGTACTTCTTTATAAACTATAGTGTTAATAGTGTTCACTTATTTCCAACGTTCAATAAAGTTTGTTTTTGTTTAAAATTATGAGTTCTTGTTAATTGCAGGTTGATCCGGCTTCCTCTTTAAATGTTAATGGTCCCTAAAAGGATTATAACACTGTACAAACATTTCAGACCAACCTGCCTTTCACCTCTTAAACAGGATGGCAGACATTTTATCCATGGTAGTGACAGGGGATGGGCCCTATGAGGGGCAGGGCCTAGGGGAAGTGAGGACTGTGGAGGGCTTGAAGTGGGTGGGACCAGGGAGGGCCAGCCCAACTGGAGAGAGATGGGGGTCCATTGCTGCTCTGCATTGCAATTGTTGGGGTGCGGGAAGGGGACCCACTGCCGTTCTTCATCAGGTCAGTGGGGAAAAGTAAACTGCAATCAGTCTGGGCAGTGGGGGGATAACACAGTAAGAAGTCTGACAACACCAGGTTTAAGTCCAACTGATTTATTTGATAGCTTGTGAGTTTACTATCAAATAAATCGGTTGGACTTAAACCTGGTGTTGTCAGACTTCTTACTGTGTTTACCCCAGTCCAACGCCAGCATCTCCACATCATGACTACTATTGACAGTGGGGGGATGGCAGAGGAAGTGAGCCTCCACGATTGCAAGTGGGGGTCTGTGTTAAGCCAGCTCCAGCAGTAGGGGCCTGACATCTCCCTCTGTCTCTGCAGTTGCTATTATGCATGTGCAGCATCACATGCGCAATAGCTCCCTCTGCTACTGGCTGGTGAATTAAGCCCCACCCACTTCCTGTAGTAGCTAGAAATGGTCTAGCCCATTTTTTCATGCACAATGTGCACAAGATTGGGCATAAAAACTTGCCCAAAAAATGTAACTCTCCCACTTTCAAGCTGGCTGTATACTTAGAATTATGTTCGTAAAATTCCGGCCTATCTTTCAGTTCAAAGAATATCAATTATAGTTTGTAGTGTATGAGAATATTTAAAAGGGTCAGAGTGGGTCAGAGCATCCCAACCTGATTTGCTCTAACATATTAGCTAGAGAACCAATGTGGAGAAAAGGGGTGGACAGTGATTTAGTGGTATTGTCAAAGGACTAGTAATTGCTGACCACAACAATAGTTTGTATTGCTTGTTTAACAAGCAGTATTTGTTACAGGCAAATCTATAGTTTAACAAAGAATATGATCTAAGGCCAGAATTTGGGATTTGTGAGCATACAACCACATATATCTTGGTGTTTACTAAAGTGTATCATTATAAACTTAGTCCTTTGAAGTTGTAATAAACTGGACCTGAAAGTATATTGTTCTCCTGAAACAAATCAGTACAAATTGAAGAGTTGTCCACTACTCAAATTCAGTCATTGCATGGATACAGAATATCCTTTGGCTGCTTTTCTCTTTTTTCATCTGAATGACAGCCTTTCTTTTGCTTACATTCATCCTACCTTCCTGTTTCTTTATCCTGCAGTTGTCGGTGCATCTCTACTAGGTATGCAATGGAAGCCCTTTTCTCTTAATTACACTCTGATGGAGTTCACTTTAAGTAAAAATAATAAGCCACCCAGGGTTCGTCACTTAACTGACAAAGCGGTGGCATAAAATATGAAAATGTCAATTGTGGCAGCATCACACTGTCACTCACAGGGAAGAAAGAGACTTGCTGGAGAAAGACAGGGCAAACTCACACCAAATTGCAGTCAAAATAATAATCATCTCAGTATATCAGGTTCAACAACAACAGAAACAACGACAGTTTGTAGCAACCGATAAGAAAACAAACCTGGATATATATTCTGTCTGTTAAACTTTCACTAGCTATAATGAGCTTAAACACGTATCCTCTTCATGTCACCTTTGGACCATATGTGAAATGCAATCACTTCCCCAAATTAAGGTAATTACATGTATATATGGTAATCAACATGCAAAGTAGAAGACTTTCAACACAGCCTCTACATTGATACTAATAGCGATGCTGCATAATATTTTAACACCAGGACTATAAATGTATACTTAAGCAGCTGTGCAATACAAGCTGATGAATGTTAAAATTCCAGTATAGTTCTTTAAATTCCACATTTTTGAGATTAACTTTTCAGCTCACACACTTTAATATTAAAACTAACCCATTATTACAGAGCCAAATTCTCTCAAATGTTAGAGTTAATTTTATTACCATGAAATGTGAATCTACCTCTCTGTTTATGTTGGGGATGAAAGAATGATGATCTGTGTGCCACATGCAGCCTGTGAGCCAAGGCAAGCCAAGCCATAAAGCCCAGGCATCTCCATACTACTTTTGTTTCATTGCTATTTCTTTATTGATTTTCTTTATTTGAATTCCAAGGGCTTCAACATTTTGAGAGAAGATTTTCAGCACTGTTAAAAAACCACAGCTAGAATTTGATGTCTGGTGTTGGATGCACAACTGACTCGCCCAAACATAAAATTTCTCAAATGACGTTGGATATTCTTCCTGACACCATTGTGCTCACGTACAATTTTGAGGGGCCTAAATTGGAGACCGAGTATAATATCATGTTAACAATGTGGTCTCAGCTGGGAGTGGGTTTAGACCTCTGATTCCCACCACGCCAACTTTGGACGCACCCTGAGAGTAAAATTCAGGCTCACGTTTCACTCATAGAAACCCAGGGAGGTAAAAGATTTGAACATTGACATAAAACTTTGGACTGTCTGTTACATACTATCTCCAAAATTTGAACTGTATGAACTATACACTGTATAGGCAATGAGAAACAGAGACCCAACTATCTCTGGCAGAGTTTGCTGCCTTTCAAATAACCTTGAGAAGATTTTTGAAATAATAAGGAGAGGCACCAAGCACTGTCCAATCTGCAGAAACTTTGAATATTTATACCAATTAACCTTTGACCCACCATAAAATCTGTTCACGACAAGCCCAAGGGAAATAGCTATGCAGTTGTGTTAAAGAGCCAATAGGTTTACTGGCTCAGTGTTACACCTGGATTCCAGATGTCACAGGAAATCGGCTGCTACAATGGAAACATTTCTTCATGAAAAAATATCAGTTTTGCTTATCCTGTTCTTTTGTTCCCCTCTCACTTTCTCATTCTATCTCTCCTGGAATTTAATTGATTTAACTTGATTTCTAACTTAAAATATGCTATCCTGACTGTTCCGTTTCTTGTTTACTTCATTTTAAAATTCACTTTCCACACATTTTCCCATTGCGGCCGAGTGCTAGCACTTTTGGAAGTAGGACTGAAGTGCTAAACATTGACAGTGGACTGACTTTTAACTGTGGTTTTGCAGCCTGTCCAATTTCAAACGAGTGTCAAAAGTGACATCGTTCTGTCATAGAAGCAACCAGGGCAACTTGCACTGTAATCTTTAGTTATGATACAAGAATAACTACCACTCAGTGAGTTCTTTCGTAGTGACCTTGGCTGTGCAATCACAGCCTGATAAGATGACACACAAGATGCGCTGGCAGCACTCCAAGGATTAGAAGTTGTTTCATGAGGCTTTGCTGAAGGGCCTAATTCATTGCACTGGGAGTGAAAAGGTGATCACACAAATGCTGCCTGGACACCATTCTAAGACAGAATGCCAGTTGAATGCCTTATGAAGGATGGGGGTCGGGTGGGGGGTGGGGGGGGATGGTGGTGGTCAAGGACTGATGATGCCATTTTATCAAATAAAAACATAAAGTACTGGAAACATTTGGCAGGACCAAGGTGTGTTAGAATGGAAGTCTGATGTTGTGAGTTTTCTGAATTGTATGTGGTGAGGGGGGGAAGCAATGTAGGGTGGAATTCCCATCACAATGCAGCAGGAGAGCAACCAAGGTTTTTTTTAGTAACTAGGTAATGTAAATTTTACGGTGCATTCAGAGCTTTAGGGTTCACGATTCCTGCATTTCCAAAGGATCGCCGGGTTTTGAAGGCCTATCGCGTGGCAGCAGAAGGAGGGTGAATGTGGTAGCATTGACAGGAGAGTGTGAGGAGGGCCACTGTGCAGGTGGCAGCACCACTGGGGAATGGGAACAGGTTTAGCATTCAGCAATAGACACGGAGGGACAATTGCACCTGCTGCCAAGAGAATAACAAGGGAAATGTTTGCACAGAGGAGGGCTGCCAAAAACACACAGGTGAAGGAGAGAGTGACCACTTAAAAAAGGGTTGATCCACCCAATCTTCATGGTGTCTCTCTCTCTCTCTCTCCTGATGAAGAGGAGTAGCAGCATTCAGGGAAGGAGGTCCAGACAGTGGCAGGGCCACAACAGGAGATGCAAAGATCCAGAATGAGGGGAGATCTCATTGAGACGTATAAGATGATGAATGGGATGGATAGGATAGAGGTGGAGAGACTCTTCCCGCTCAAAAAAGACAGTAGGACTAGGGGGCACAGCCTCAAGATAAAGGGGGGGCGGTTTAGAACGGAGTTGAGGAGGAACTTCTTCACTCAAAGGGTGGTGAATCTCTGGAATTCTCTGCCCGTTGAAGTGGTGGAGGCTGCCTCGCTAAATATTTTTAAGAAGCGGGTTGATGGGTTCTTGATAAGAGAGGGGATTAAGGGTTATGGGGAGAGGGCGGGAAAGTGGAACTGAGCCACGACAGATCAGCCATGATCTTATTGAATGGCGGGGCAGGCTCGAAGGGCTAGATGGCCTACTCCTGCTCCTATTTCTTATGTTCTTATGTTCTTATGTTCTCTCTGGATAATCGTGTATAGCCAATGCCAGAATGTAATTTAAGCATGCGCGTTATTGAAGAATGCACAATGCGTGATTGTGTGAAAAGGTAATAAAGGAACTGGTTGTAGCAATAGTGCCAAGTCTGTCCTTATTGAGAGCTCTATAATGATGATGAGAATTTTACAAATAGACAAAATTACTCCTGAGTATGGTTCTTCTGGAAAGTGTTTGCCTAATTCCTGGAAGCACCATTTTTATAGAATCATAGAATTCCTACAGCGTAGAAGGAGGTCATTAGGCATATTGAGCTTGCACTGACCCAGGTCCTATCCCCATAAACCCACATATTTATCCTGCTAATCCCCCTGACACTAAGGGAGAATTTATCTTGGCCAATCAATCTAACCCAAACATCTTTGGAGTATGGGAGGAAACCGGAACATCCAGAGGAAACCCACACAAACACAGGGATGACATGCAAACTATACGCAGGCAGTCATCCAAGGCCGGAATTGAATCCGGGTCCCTGGCACCGTGAGGCAGTAGTGCTAACCACTGTGCCACCGTGCCAACATGTACTTGAGATTTAAAGAATATGTTCCGCCGGGACCGGATGGGATGTGCCTCAGGTTACTGTGGGAGGTGAGGGGAGAGATTGCAGAGCCTCTGGCAATGATCTTTGCATCATTGATGGAGACAGGAGAGGTTCCAGAGGGTTGGAGGATAGCGGATGTGGTTCCTATATTCAAGAAAGGGAATAGGGAAAGTCCAGGAAATTACCGACCGGTGAGTCTAACCTCAGTGGTTGGTAAGCTGATGGGGAAGATCCTGATTTCGAGAAGTTTAGTATGCTCAAAAGTAGTCAGCATGGCTTTCTCAAAGGCAAATCGTGCCTTACGAGCCGGGTTGAGTTCTTTGAAAATGTGACTAAACACATTGACAAAGGAAGAGCAGTGGATGTCGTTTATATGGACCTCAGCAAGGCATTCGATAAGGTCCTCCATGCAAGACTTCTTGAGAAGGTGAGAGGACATGGGATCCAAGGGGCTGTTGCCTTGTGGATCCAGAAATGGCTTGCCTGCAGGAGGCAGAGAGTGGTTGTAGATGGGTCTTTTTCTGCATGGAGGTTCGTCACCAGTGGAGTACTCTAGGGATCTGTTCTGGGACCCTTGCTGTTTGTAATTTTCATAAATGACCTGGATGAAGAAGTGGAGGGATGTGTTGGTAAGTTTGCCAATGACACAAAGGTTGGTGGAGTTGTGGGTAGTTTGGAGGGATGTCAGAAGTTGCAGCATGACATAGATAGGATGCAAGACTAGGTGGAGAAGTGGCAGATGGACTTCAACCCGGATAAATGTGTAGTGGTCCATTTTGGCAGGTCAAATGGGATGAAGGAGTATAATATCAAGGGGTAAGACTCTTAGCAGTGTAGAGGATCAGAAAGACCTTGGGGTCCAGGTCCATAGGACTCTTAAATTGGCCTCGCAGGTAGAGAATGTGGTTAAGAAGGCATATGGTGTACTGGCCTTCATCAATCGAGGGATTGAGTTTAGGAGTCGGGAGATAATGCTGCAGCTTTATAAGACCCTAGTCAGACCCCACTTGGAGTACTGTGCTCAGTTCTGGTCACCTCATTACAGAAGGATGTGGAAGCTATTGAAAGGGTGCAGAGGAGATTTACAAGGATGTTACCTGGATTGGGTGACATGTCTTATGAGGATAGGTTGAGGGAGCTCGGTCTTTTCTCCTTGGAGAGATGAAGGATGAGAGGTGACCTGATAGAGATGTATAAGATGTTGAGAGCTATAGATCGGGTAGATTTTCAGAGGCTTTTCCCAGGGTTGAAAGGTTGCTATGAGGGAACACAGGTTTAAGATGCTGGGGAGTAAGTACAGAGGAGATGTCAGGGGCAAGATTTTCACTCAGAGGGTGGTGGGTGAGTGGAATCGGCTGCTGTCGGTGGTGGTGGAGGCAAATTCGATAGGGTCTTTTAAGAGACCTCTGGATGAGTACATGGTACTTAATAGGATTGAAGGTTATAGGTAAGCCTAGTTGATAGTGATATGATCGGCACAACTTATGGGCCGAAGGGCCTGTTTGTGCTGTAGTTTTTCTGTGTTCTATGTTGAGGCTGTAGCCTGTGATTGGACACACAACCTGGGGTTTTGCAGCTTGGGAGAAACACCCTTAGCAGAAAATACGTACACACACACACACACACACACACACACACACACACACACACACACACACACACACACACACACACACACACACACACACAGAATAAACATAAAGAATCATACAAACTGGAAGGAAAAACATAATAGACAGCTCTAACTGGGCTCTTAAAGATCAAACAGGGCATGGCCATTGCTGTAAAGTACCACAAGGCCATTGAAGATCACTAAACAGCTCGCTGAATAAATGTTGAAAAAATTCATTTTGGATCATTGCAGAGAAGCTTTTCTGTGATAGGAATGCAATCTCATTTGAGCAGCAGTGTGTGAACAAAGATGGCAATGACTATGATCAATCCATCGCCACTTTGACTTGGATTCCAAGCAATCATTTGTATTCCCACATTGACAGAAGTGGCTGTGACATTTCAATGGTGCAACAGCAGATTTCCCAATTGTAGCTCACAAGAGAAAAAAGGCCTTACTTCTCTACAATTGATGTGAAGAGTTGGAAAATATTTTTGAGACACTTATGCCTGTACAAAATAAGCCAACAAGAAGAATGGCATCGGAAACAGTAGTCTTTTGATGTACCAAGTGAGAAAAACCGAGACAATTGACCAATGTTGGATGCAACTCAGGCAGCTAGCAAATGTTGAACAAGTCAAATGGGAGGTGGTGGCATAGTAGTATTGTCACTGGGCTAGTCACCATGGTATCAGGGTAATGTTTTGGGGCCATAGGTTTGAATCCCACTGCAGCAGATGGTGATATTTGAATTCAATAAAAATCTGGAAATAAAAGTCTATTGATGACTATGAAACCATTGTTGATTGTGATAAAAACCCATCTAGTTCAGTAATGTTCTTTAGGGAAGGAAATTTTCCATCCTTACCTGTCATATGTGACTCCTAAATGCCTCTACAACTCAGTTCAAGGACAATTCGGGATAGGCAATAAATGCCGTCCCAGCCAGTGATATCCACATTCCATGAATGACCTGAAAAAAAAGCACAAATAATTTAATGTTGCTTTCAGAGCCCAGAGCTACTGAAATTGAGGCTGCCAACAGTAACTAACATGCTCCAAATTCAACTGCTGTGAACAGTGTTCATTGCTCATGTGCCAAGAAACCACACACAGTTTCATAAACAGAAATGTAACTCTTAGCAATGTTTCCAATGTGATTGTGCTTATACACAGCAGACAGGGTACCTGATGTTGACAGACCATTTTGCCTACATTTGACGCTCATCAACAAAAACAACCCTTAAGTCCAATACTACTAGAAGAGTGGTCTGTACATATTCGACACCAAAAGAGAGAAAGAATGTAGAGGTGAATTACCCTGAATATATGCTTTTTTCAGTTCCTGGTACCAGCCATGTGTGGCTGTGATCAATGGCTGCTTAAAAATAGATGCTCTTATTGATGCAGGAGAATCTGTCAACATCATAGGAGATAACAAGTTCAGCAAACTTCAGGACCACAACATTCTCAGCAAGCCAGGGAAAACAACAAGCTTCCCTCATAGCAGTGACAAGTCACTGGAAGTTCTTGGGGAGTGCTAGTCACATTCAAAGACACCAGAATGAGTGCTGTATTCAACATTATGTCCGGAGAAGGTGACATGCTGACCAGCTTCACACAGCAACAGATTTGCATATGATTGCAGTCATGTACACAGTTCCCATGTTTATCAACAACATTCCTGAATTGTATGCTGACCATTTCACTGATATTGGCCAACTGAAAGGTGTTACATGAAAGCTGCCTGTAGATTCTAATGTGCCTCCAGTCACGTATCAACGCACACAAATATCATTTCATGTCAGAAACAGACAGTAAGAATCTAGGAGACTTATAGTAGTCTCCACTCATGTCGGGCTTTTCCATACAGGAAGCTCAATTTTGCAGCAAACTCTGTATCTGGGGTATGTAAGCACACGATTCACTCTGTATTTCAATGACTTGAAGGCATATTGAATATCAGTGACAATATTCTCCTCTACATCCGCACTAAGTTCTAGTCACACCTTCACGTCCACACTAAGTTCAAGCCATGCCTTCAATGTGTTAGAGAGTGTGATTTCACCTTGAACAAAGACAAGTGCCTGTTCAATGAGACAAAATTGAACTCTGGAGTCGTGTGTCCTGGGATTAAGGAGTATTACCTGATCCATGGAAAGTTCAAGCCATTGCAAACGTTGCAGATTCTACAAACATGCAGGAAGTTCATAGTCTCTTTGGGCTCATCATGCACCAAAGTCATTTCATTTCTGGCATTGCTACACTGCCTGTGCTGCTACAAGACCTGACAAAAAAGCCGTCAATTCATTTTCAACTCAGGACAGTGAATGGCTTGGAGGGAATCTGCAGGTGGTGGTGTCCCCATGTATTCCATCAAATCCTGACTACTGCCTTGTAGATGGCAGATAGGCTTTGGGGATCAGAAGGTGAGTTACGCGCCGTAGTATTCCTAATCTGTGGCTTGCCTATGTAGTCACTGTGTTTATGCAGTGAGTCCAGTTGAGTTTCTTGTCCATGGTAACCCCAAGGAAGTTGAGAATGAGGAATTCAGTGATGGTAACACCATTGAATGTCAAGGGGCAGTGAGGCGTGAGCATAAATGTTTTGCTAAAACTGTTAAAATTATCTGACATCAAAGCAGCAACAAAGCAAAAAGAAGCATTGCAGCTGTATGTGACAACAATGCAATCAGAAAACTGGAAAGATGTAATCAAGAGCACATCTGCAAAAAAAAATCAGACACAGGAGCTGAGCAACATTCAAAATAAGCTGACAATTGCAAACACATCTGATGTCATGTTACTTGGCAACTGCATTGTTATTTCACAGTCACAGAAAACGTGTTGTAGAATTAGCCCATAGAGTTGTCAACTCCTTTGGGAAAAGACATGATTCCTTGGAATTGACCATATTGTGGAGCACAAAATCAATCAATGTTTGTCATGTCAAGCAGCCACAATGTCAAATCTCCCTATCTACTCAACATGTCTGATGATCTACCTGCAGGCACGAATTTTAAAGTTAATGTTGAGCTTGCTCATTGTCCGTTAGTGCTTATTGTTACTGATGGCCACTTCAAACTCCCAGTCCTTGACATATATATGTTTTGTAATCTCCTAACTATATTAGGGGTTGTGGGTTTACACACAAAGGAAATGACATGGTTTGCACACATGGGCGCTATTTTACCATTTTAATTCTAAGTGCTGGGCAGACTTGAAACTGGGAGTGTTTCGGATCTGATTTTTAGACTCATTCCCAGACACCCCCATATGCACTCTACCTGAAAATATATCATTGATTCCGAATTCTGCTGCAGAAGCCTGTGAGTGGGGTCGAACACGCCCGAAATGCTGCTGCTCTGATTAGAGCCTTCAACTGCACATATGCAGTAAAAAAAAAGAAAAACGTTCCCCTGCCACATTGCTCCCTGCCTCCCCAGTCCCACCCCCACAACATTACTGACCCCCTTATTCTGGCACCCCCCCACCCCGTTATCCAGACTGATCGCAGTTCCCTGTGTCCCTCCCTCCCCCACTGATCACACACAGAGTGGCAGTGGACCACCCATGCACACCCACCCCTACACCCTCCGCACACCGCCAGCCCCCCCCCGCCCCCCCACCACCCCCACCCCCCCAACCATAGAGCCATCTGCCTGCCTCCCTCCCAGGGAGGCCATCTGATCTGCCTCCCAGATGCACCCTTGTGCCTTTGCACTCATCCATTCACACTCTTGCATTGACATTCCTGTTTCAGCACCAGCATCACTCGGCTGCATACAAGCCAGCCAGTGCAGTGGCTCACCCTCACCCAAGGTCACTTAATGAATGTCCAGATTATTCTTTATTAATTTGTACCTATTTCTCCTGAATGCAGGATGCTGAACTCTACTCATTGCACCATGGAGAATAGCATAATATTTATGCAGGTGGAAGTTCTTTGGCCCATGATGGGGCTTCATATGCAACTTCCTCATATGTCTGTTCTTCAGGAATATGGTGACATTCAACAAAGACAGGTTTGTACTTCTCACAGGGCGCAATCGTGCATCTGGAAAGGTACAAAACTTCCTGAGCTTCTTGCCATTGATTGTGTGCTCACTCCCTCCCTATCTAGTGCCATGTGCAAAGTCTATAGATAAAAGTGGCATGGAGAAGGCACCCTGGTGGATTACATTGACCCCCTTGCAGCACTGATCCAATGAATGATGCTGGACCCCAAAGCTGCCTGATCTCCACTGCAATTTTCATCGAGGCTTACTCGGTCAGGTGGAATGATCACCCCTCTCCATTCTCTGGGATGAGAATCTCCCACCCTGTCCTTGCAGCCTGGAGGTTAACCATCCAGGAGCATTGCTAAATCCTGGGTAACCCAGCACCTTTCTTGCACCATGATTGCAGCAGGCTTAGTCAGCTCTATGCATTTTCTGCTCTGGTGATAAGTTGTAGGGATTTTATGTTCCAGCGAAGGGTCTTCCACAATGTTGCATTGTCCCCGCTCTTTAATTTAGATGCCTTTAGATGATGAATTGGCTGATCGCTGAGTGATCAGGTTTGGTCTGCCCCATGTATGTGAATGGAAGTGACACCTGCTTCCAATGCCGCCACCAGGATCTGCAACCTCTGAACCAAGTACACCCAATATTTCAAGTCATTGACCTTTCATTAATTCTGATTGACTTGAAAAGTTAATTTTGTGTGTGTCTCCTCAGAAGCTGAGGCTTGCCAGCATTTCCCTTTTAATTTTTGATTCCCAGCATTCACGGCATTTTGCTTTCATTCTGATTTTTTTTATTGTTAAGTTTTAAGTTGTACATGAAGGATGGGTTGGACTTAAATTTGAAAGGCGTAAATATATTGGCCGGGAGCTTTGCTAGTGTCACATAAGAAGATTTAAAGTACTTTGGCGGGGGGGGGGGGAGGGTGGAAACAAAGCAAAGGTGGATTAACTGAAGGGGAACCAGAGAGTAGGGCCAGTAAGACTCAGAGAAAGAGCTTGCAGGGTATAGCTTCTAATCAAAGAGGGTCTGGGGGACTGAAGTGCATTTGTTTCAATGCGAGAAGTGTAACAGGTAAGGCAGATGAACTTAGAGCTTGAATTAATACTTGGACCTAAGATGGTGTTGCTATTACAGAGACTTGGTTAAGGATTGGCAGCTTCATGTTCCAGGATACAGATGTTTCAGGCGGGATAGAGGGGGATGTAAAAGGGGTGGGGGATTTGCACTATTGGTTAAAGAGACTATCACAGCTGTACTGTGGGAGGACACAACAGGGTGCTCATACAGCAAGGTAATATGGGTAGAATTCAGTAATAGGAAGGGTCTTGTCACAGTGTTGGGGGTTTACTATAGGTTGCCCAAAAGCCAGTGGGAGATAGAGGAACAGATATGTAGGTAGATTTTGGCAAGGTGTAAAAGTAACCGGGTTGTTGTTGTGGGAGATTTTAACTTTCCCTAAGTTGACTGGGACTCACTTAGTACTAGGGGCATAGAGTGGGCAGAGTTTGTAAGAGGATCCAGGATGGCTTCTTAAAACAGTATGTAGATAGTCCAACTAGGGAAGGAGCTATACCTGGACCTGGACCTGGAAGGAGCTGTACTGGACTGGGGAATGAGCCCAGCCAAGTGGTCAACTTTTCAATAGGGGAGCAGTTCAGGAACAGTGACCACAATTCAGCAAGCTTTAAGGTGCTAATGGATAAAAGTAAATATAGTCCTCAAGTTAAAGGTGCTAAATTGGGGGAAAGCTAATCACAACGAATTAGGCAGGAACTGAAGAATGTAGATTGGGGCA
Organism: Carcharhinus amblyrhynchos; assembly: GCF_965287045.1. Lineage (NCBI taxonomy): Eukaryota > Metazoa > Chordata > Chondrichthyes > Carcharhiniformes > Carcharhinidae > Carcharhinus > Carcharhinus amblyrhynchos. Next base: position 91,213,357 of record NC_137324.1, on the reverse strand, counting down.
GATGTTTGAGAGCAAGTCAATGTCTGGCATGTGGGAGGTTTTCAAGAGTAAGTTGATAGGGATTCAGGACTGGCACATTCCTATAAGGATGAAGGAAGAGTTTGGCAAGTTTTGGGAACCTTGGATAACAGGAGATATTGTGAGCCTAGTCAAAGAGAAAAATGAAGTATTTGTCAAAACTAGGAGGCTGGGAACACACAATGAAGTGTGGATTACAAGGAAAGTAGAAAGAAACTTAAGAAAGGAGTAAGGAGGGCTAAAGGGGTCACAAAAAGTCATTGACTAGAAGGATTAAGGGAAATCCCCAGGCTTTTTATGCATAAAGAGCAAAAAAGTAGCCAGGGAGAGGGTTGGCCCACTCAAGGGCAGGGCAGGGAATTTATGTGTGGAGCCAGAGGAAATGGGTGAGGTATTAAATGAATACTTTGCGTCCGTATTCACTAAAGAAAAGGACTTGGTGGATGATGAGTCTGGGCAAGGGTGTGTAGGTAGTTTGAGTCATGTTGAGATCAAAAAGGAGGAGGTATTGGAGTTCTTGAGAGACATTAAGGTAGACAAATCCCCAGAGCCTGATGGGATATATCCCAGAATACTGAGAGGCAAGGGAGGAAATTGCTGGGGCCTTGAGAGAAATCTTTGTATTCTCACTGGTTACAGGGGAAGTCCAAGAGGATTGGAGAATAACCAACATTGTTCCTTTGTTTAAGAAGGGTAGCAAGAATAATCCAGGTAATTACAGAGCGGTGAGCCTTACATCAGTGGTAGGGAAATTATTGGAGAGGATTCTTCGAGATAGGATTTATTTCCACTTGGAAGTAAGTGGACGTATTAGTGAGAGGCAATATAGTTTTATGAAGGGGAAGTCGTGTCTCACTAACTTGATTGAGTTTTTCGAGGAAGTGATGAAGATGATTGATGAGGGGAGGGCAGTCGTTGTTGTCTACATGGACTTCAGGAAGGCCTTTGACAAGATCCCGCATAGCAGACTGGTGCAGGAGGTGATGCCTCATGGGGTGAGCTGGCAAGGTGAATACAAAACTGGCTCGGTCATAGAAAGAAGTCTCACAACACCAGGTTAAAGTCCAACAGGTTTATTCGGTAGCAAAAGCCACTACCTTTTGGAGCACTCGCTGCTTCTTCATCAAGTGAGTAGGATTTCAGTTCACAAACAGGGCATATAAAGACACAAACTCAGTTTACAAAATAATGGTTGGAATGTGAGCCATTACAGCTGATCAAGTCTTAAAGGTACAGACAATGTGAGTGGAGAGAGGGTTAAGCACAGGTTAAAGAGATATGTATTGTCTGCAGCCAGGACAGTTAGTGAGACTTTGCAAGCCCAGACAAGTCATAGGGGTTACAGATAGTGTGACATGAACCCAAGATCCCGGTTAAGGCCATCCTCATGTGTGCGGAACTTGGCTACCAGTCTCTGCTCAGCGACTCTGTGTTGCCGTGTGTTGTGAAGGTTGCCTTGGAGAATGCTTACCAGAAGATCACAACCGAATGCCCGTGACTACTGAAATGTTCCCCGACAGGAAGAGAACACTCATGCCTGGTAATTGTCGAGCAGTGTTCATTTGTCCATTGTCGTAGAGTACCATGCCTCGGGACATCCTTTTCTGCAGTGTATCAGGTTGACAACTTTGGTCGAGTTGCAAGAGTATGTATTGTGTACCTGGTGGATGGTGTTCTCAAGCAAGATGATGGCATCCGTATTGATGATCTGGCAAGTCCTGCAAAGGTTGCTGTGGCAGGGTTCTGTGGTGCCATGGTTACTGTTCTCCCAAAAGCTGGGTAGTTTGCTGTGGAAAATGGTCTGTTTGAGGTTATGCAGTTGTTTAAAGGAAAGAAGTGGGGGTGTGAGGATGGCCTTGGCAAGATGTTCATCTTCATCAATGACATGTTGAAGGCTCTGGAGAAGATGTCTTAGCTTCTTCACTCCGGGGAAGTACTGGACAATGAAGGGTACTCTGTCTGTCGTGTCTCGTGTTTGTCTTTGGAGAAAGTCGGTGTGGTTTTTTGCTGTGGCGGCTTGCTGTGACTTCAGCGGTCATGGGCATTTGGCCTCTGATCTTCGGGTAAGCCTTCTCCAAGGCAGCTTTCACGACACTTGACAACGCAGAGTCGCTGAGCGGAGACTGATAGCCAAGTTCCGTACACAGAATGTGTTGTTTATATGCCCTCTTTGTGAGCTGAAATTACACTCATCTGATGAAGGAGCAGTGCTCCAAAAGCTAGTAGCTTTTGCTACCAAATAAACCTGTTGGACTTTAACCTGGTGTTGTGAGACTTCTTACTGTGCTTACCCCAGTCCAACGTCGACATCTCCATATCATCAGTCATAGAAGACAGAGGGTAGAAGTGGAAGGGTACATTTCTGAATGGATGGCTGTGACAAGTAGCATTCCTCAGGGATCACTGCTGGGAACTTTGCTGTTGGTATTCTATATATAAGTGATTTGGAGGAAAATGTAACTGGTTTGATTAGTAAGTTTGCAGATGACACTAAATTGGTGGATTTGCAGATAGCCATGAGGACCATCAGAGGATACAGCACGATATAGGTCTGTTGGTGACTTGGGCGGAGAGATGGCAGATAGAGTTTAATTTGGACAAATGTGAGGTAATGCATTTTGGAAAGTCTAATACAGGTAGGAAATATACAGTAAATGGCAGAACCCTTAAGAGTATTGATAGAGGGATTGGATGTACAGGTACACAGGTCACTGAAACTGGCAAGGCAGGTGGAGATGGTAGTCAAGAAGGCATACCGCATGCTTGCTTTTATCACCCAGAGCATTGAGTTTAAAAATTGGCAGGTTATGTTGTAGCTTTATAGAACCTTAGTTCAACTGCACTTGGAATATAATGTTCAATTCTGGTCGTCACACTATCAGAAAGATGTGGCGGGTTTGGAGAGGGTACATGAAAGGTTTACCAGGATGTTGCCTGGTATGGAGGGCATTAGAGAGGTTGGAGAAACTTGGCTTGTTCTCACTGGAATAATGGAGGTTGAGGGACAACCTGATAGAAGTCTACAAGATTATGAGGGGCATGGACAGAGTGGATAGCCAGAAGCTTTTTCCCATGGTGGAAGAGTCAATTACTAGGGGGCATAGGTTTAAGGTGCTGGGGCAAGGTTTAAAGGAAATGTACTAGGTAAGTTTTCTTACACAGAGGGTGGTGGGTGCCTGGAACTCAGTGCTGGAGTAAATAGTAGAAGCAGACACCATAGTGACTTTTAAGGGGCATCTTGACAAATACATGAATAGGATGAGAATGGAGAGATCTGGTCCTCAGAAGGGTAGTGGGTTTTAGTTCAGTCAGGCAGCATGGTCGGTATAGGCTTGGAGGGCTGAAGGGCCTGTTCCTGTAATTTTCTTTGTTCTTTGTTCATTTATTAATGTCACAGTGGGCTTACATTAACACTGCAATGAAGTTACTGTGAAAATCTCCTAGTCGCCACACTTGGGCACCAGTTTGGTTGGGTACACTGAGGGAGAATTTAGCATGGCCAATGCACCTAACCAGCATGTCTTTTGGACTGTGGGAGGAAACTCGGGCAATTGGAGGAAACCCACGCAAACATGGGAAGAACATGCAGACTCAACACAATGACCCAAGCCAAGAATTGAACCTGGGACCCAGGCGCCCTGAGGCAGCAGTGTTAACCACTGTGCCACCATGCCATCCTTCCATTCTGTTAGGTAACAGAATGCAGTTATTTTTGTGTAGTTCATCACATGGCTACCTCTTAAAATGCAATATTATAACATCAGCCAAGCAATATTCATGTGATGCAAAATGATACTGATTGCAGCTGTCAGGGAGCATCAAAGTAGAATTATTCATTTCCTTTCTCGTTATGCCACCGTTTGCTCAGCATGAAATCCTTTACCACTGTTAACATGGATAGCTGATGTACATCACTGGGCAACATCCAGATGGATAATGTCACAAGTAGGCAACACGAACAACATTTAGCTGATGTGTTAAAAGGTTATTGCTTTTTTCTCAAGAATCCAAACAAGTGCGCTGCTGGAGGTAGTGTGGAAGAAAGGAGGACCAAGTAAAGAACAATTTGTAATCATGAATTGGACAAGTGATTTGCTGCAATGAGTGATGTATTGGGGCAGAGTTGTCTGGAGCAGGGCAATGTGCAACATATTTCGTTGATTAGACATTTGCTCTCTTGATCTTATCTCTTACAATGCTTAGGTTTTGTTGGAAAATCAATCCAGTCTCAATGCAGCAAACTCAATGATGAGTCAGTGACCTCATTCAGCAACACAGACAAAGATCTTTCTCAGACCAATATGTGGCACTTTACAAAGCAGAAAACAAGAAGTTTTTTTTCTTTATTTTTCCATGGGATGTGGTCATCTCTGGCATGGCCAACGTTTGTAGCCCATCCCTAATTGCCCTGAACTGAGTGATTTACTGGGCCAATTCTGAGGTCAGTTAAGAGACAACCACATTACTGTGGACCTGGACAAGTAGGCTAGATCAGGTAAAGATGGCAGATTTTTTTTCCTAAACAGCAGGAATGAACCAGATTGATTTTCTCACAACAAATCAATGAGAATTAGTGGTTACCGTTGCTGATACTAACTTCATATTCCAGATTTATTAGTTGAATAAGCAGCCATGGTGAAGTTTGAACCCATGTCCCCAAAGCATAGAGCTTGTGGATTCATCCAGTGACTTTACCACAAAACCATCATCTCCCTACAGTAGTCATAAGGTACTGGGAACTAATTACAGTTGATAAACAATCTCCAAAGTCATTTCCAGTATCGGCACATCAAATGAGTTCTATAACCTGTTGTAATAAGTCTTCAGAAGCTGAAGTCCCTTCACCAAAATCCCTTTACTCACAATTCCAACAGCAGCATACAGAGTGCTGTCAGTCAACAGTCTACCTACAGGAGTGCCGGAGGAACTGACAACTCAGTTAAATATAAGGAAAAGACTTCCTGATTGGCCCATCAATTGTCTCCTTAATCAGGGACGTATTTTTGTGTTGAACCAAATATATAAAATCAACTTAAGGACAACTCAAAAAGGGCAGGTCCCTAAAAGGAGGGGAACTGCCCAAAATAAAAGACAAAGTGGAAAGGAAACTTAAAAGATTAAATTAACATGTGATTAAAGGGGTCAATAACACACCCAGTCCCTGTGGTGCCCAGCAGGCACAGAAGACATCAACTGTGCCCTTGGAGACCACACGCTCCTTCTCTAGGAACACCTGGCTGTGAATTTAGCTGCGGCAGAGGGGCAGACAGCTGTGTTGGATGCCCCCTTCGATCGCCCACTGCCTGGATCTGTAGATAGACTCCCTAATTAGGGAGTTCATATTCCAATAGGCAAACCTCAATGGCCTGATTGAAGTCATTAAACCTGTAACATTTTGGGCAGGGGCATGGTATGTGTGGTGTCTGGGTGGTAGGTGTGAGTTTGGTTGGTTCTCTGGGTATGGTGCTTTAGGCACCACATGTGATTGGTAAGTACGAGGCCTTCAAAGGAGAAATTTTGAGAGTGCAGAGTTTGTAATCCTGTCAGGATTAAAGGCAAAGTGAATAAGAATAAGGAACCTTGGTTCTCAAGGGATATTGGAACTCTGATAAAGAAGAGAGAGATGTATGAAATGTATTGGCAACAGGGAACAAATAAGATGCTTGAGGAGTATAAAAAGTGCAAGAAACCACTTAAAAAAGAAATCAGGAGGGCTAAAAGAAGACATGAGGTTGCTTTGGCAGTCAAGGTGAAGGATAATCTTATGAGCTTCTACAGGTATATTAAGAGTGAAAGGATAGTAAGGGATAAAATTGGTCCTCTTGAAGATCAGAATAGTCGGCAATGTATGGAACAAAAAGAAATGGGGGAAATATTAAATGGGTTTTTTGCATCCGTATTTACTAAGGAAACTGGCATGGAGTCCATGGAAATAAGGCAAATAAATAGGGAAGTCATGGAACCTATACAGATTAACGGGGAGGAGGTGCTTGCTGACTTGAGGCAAATCAGAGTAGATAAATCCCCAGGACTGGACAGGGTATTCCTTCGGACCTTGAAGGAGATTAGTGTTGAAATTGCAGGGGTCCTGGCAGATATAATTAAAATGTTGGTATCCACGGGTGAGGTGCTGGATGATTGGAGGATGTTGTTCCGTTGTTTAAGAAAGGCTCAAAAAGTAATCCGGGAAATTATAGGCCGGTAAGTTTGACGTCAGTAGTAGGTGAATTATTGGAAGGAGTACTAAGAGATAGGATCTACAAATACTTGGATAGACCGGGACTTATTAGGGAGAGGCAACATAGCTTTGTGCATGATAGGTCATGTTTAACCAATCTATTAGAGTTTTTCGAGGAGGTTACCAGGAAAGTGGATGAAGGGAAGGCAGTGGATGTTGTCTACATGGACTTCAGTAAGGCCTTTGACAAGGTCCCGCATGGGAGGTTAGTTAGGAAGGTTCAGTCACTAGATATACATGGAGAGATAGTAAATTGGATTAGACATCAGCTCAATGGAAGAAGCCAGTGAGTGATAGTGGAGAATTGCTTCTCTGAGTGGAGGCCTGTGACTAGTGGTGTGCCACAGGGATCAGTGCTGGATCCATTGTTGTTTATCACCTATATCAATGACCTTGATAATAACGTGGTAAATTGGCTATTGAAACACATGTTGGCTGCATATGCTCCTTTGCCTGCTGTTGAATGTGAAGTCTACCAGTAGTTTGCTGAAAGTATTTACATGAGGAGGCAGCACAAAGTTTATGTGCTGTCTGCTTCGAAGTCACCGAGCACAGGGTAATCACAAATCCTGATCCCTGTGATCAAAAAGACTGGAATTTCTTCCCCTAGTGGTCTTTCTACTTTTGAAGGTTACTACCCATGCAATGAATTCTTTCTCAGTATATGGATGGTTTTGTTACTGCACCTGATTATTTTGCCACTTCTATCTCCAAAGTGAAAGCACTTTGAAGGTAATTTGTTTAGAAATAATCCTAAAGAAATTGAACATTGAATCCTTTTGAAATTTTCAAATGTATCTCGATGTACAACTGATTGATTATGAGGAGCAGCCGTTATGATGATAATCTCTAAAATGTGTTATACAACACCATGGTAACTTTTTAAAAAGGTCAACATAAAATAAATTAAAATTGCATTATTTTTCTCATTAGCAGACTGACAAGTTTTTTGAAGTAACTGAAGCAATTCAAAAGTTAACCTGCTCTTTTGAAAATTTTGAACAGTATTTTCCTTCTGGGAAATATTGGGGAACGGTCCTGCTCCAAGTAAAATGTGGGCACGGTGAGAAAATAAGTCCCAAGTGAGGCTTTCACCATGATAATTGATTGCCTGCCTCCACGCAGAGGGCAGTCAACCCAATTTCCTGCTCATCTCTGGCAAATTTCCAAACTTCCCTGGTAGCAGAAACGTTTGCAGAGTTGTCCTGAAGAAACTCCCTACTATTTTACCCAGCACACACTTAGAATTGTTTTGGGAGAATTCTGGCCATTACATAGAAGCTACTGGTTCAGGAAATGGCTACACGGAGAAACACACCAGAGCTTCTCTGCCCCAAAGGGTAGTGGAGGCTGCATCATTAAAGCTATTTAAAGTGAAAGTGAATAAATATTTGACAGATCAAGAAATAGGGGACTAAAGGGAAATGGCACAGAAAAGGAGTTGAGGCCAGCATATATCAGCCATGTTCGTATTGAATGGTGGGGCAAACAGAAGTATTTCACCTTACCCTCATATATTTTATTACTTATTTTAATCCTTTCATGGGATAGGAGCCTCAGAGGGAAGGCCAGGATTTTTTGCTCATCACTAATTTCCCTTGAGAAGGCGGTGGTAAGCTGCCTTCTCAAACCACTGTAGTCCATATTGTGTAAGTACACCCATAGTGCTGTTAGGGAGGAAATTCTAGAATTTTAAACCAGTGACTGTGAAGTAATGACGATATATTTCCAAGTCTGGATGGTGAGTGATTTGGCAGGGAAGTTCCCATGCATCTGCTGCCCTTGTCCTTCCAGCTGGTCATGTTTGTGGGTTTGGAAGGTACTGTTTCAGGAGCGTTGGTGAGTTTTTATAGTGCATTTTGTAGATGATACGCACTGCTACCAGTGTGCATTGGTGATGAAGGCAGTGAGTATTTAACGTTGTTAATGGGGTGCTGATCAGGATTGCAGCTTGACACCCACATCTTCCAGCTATTCAGGTATAGCAGGCACATCAACCAATCACTTCCACCAGTTACTCAGATTGCTGATGCACTGCCCGAAGGGAGCAACTGTCACACCTTAGGACAGGCATCTGCTGTCCTCTCTTAAGTGGCTGTGAGGGTGCCTGACTTTACCCTCCAGCTGGAGTCTCAGCAGTGGCCATTACTCCCAATGGCGTTGCTAATGTTGTTGAGCTGCCAGCCCTCTGATTGAGTGTTGGATTTATGATACATTCAAATATATAATTACCTCCGTTCTAAATCCTCAACGTGTGCGAAGAAACTGAGAACTTAGAGAAAATTGCCAAAGTGCTTGAAAAAAAAGTATTAATTTCTCTAATTCGATACCTCCCCCATTTGGTCTGTGTTCAATCCTTAGCTCTATTTATACTTCAGCTACAATTTTTATTCTCTTGCAAATACAGTGTAGTGTTGAGTCCAAAGACATAAGGTGGTGCAAATAAATTTCCATTAATGAAAATATCTCGGCAGTTTAAAATAAATTGCAACAAATATATTCAGATTAGACCATGGCAAACAAATTGACTCAAATCCCTTCTGCTGTTTTAGTCCAACTGACATGCAAGACTATATCTACCAGACAAGAGGTTTGGCACCATCTACAGCATGTCCAGACTCTGCGGCCAAAGATCAATGAGTATGCCAAGAAAATCAAATTCTCCATGGGTCAAGAAATCCTAAATGAGATCAAGATTCAGATGTAAACAGGATGTATAACATCTTCCATGTCTTATTAATGTTAAACAGATTAAACTGCAGAGTATAGTCTCTTGTTTGGGACCAGATTGAATCTTGTTCGTAATAAAGTAATGGCTGTATTTCTGTGGGCTTGTTCCTGCGTTAAATTTGGAATTAACTAATCCCATGTACAAGTACAACCTTGATCTTAGCAAGATCATATTGTACACTTATACAATCTCAATCTGCACTTTAAAAATACCCTCATAGACCCAGGTAATGCAACTGATGTATTTAAATCTCTCAAATGATAGGATGAAGTTGATTTGAACAGGGAGTTTGAAACAGATAGTGATTGTGTTGACAAACCCTGCTGATGTTATGTGTGAAAACATTCCAATCTGAAACGTTAGTTTTCCATGGTGTATAGTTTTTTTGGATATTAGTTAGAAATGTTAGTGAAAACCATGAGAACTCAGACCTCTCCTTCATTAAACACCAAATAAAAGGTGTTTATTAAAGTAGAAGAAAGATAATAAAACACTACAAAGAACAATCTTATATTTTGACAACAGTAAGCACATAGTCCCTCAAAGATTGAACCCAGAAGTATCTGTTTCCCCTGTAATTCAAAATTCTGCTGAGACCGTTTTGCAAACAGCTATAAACCTATTGATCAAGTCTAGCCATTGATTACCATACAACTTATGTGACCAGGACTCAGGAATGCTGTTCGGTTCAGTGAAGACATAAGCTGGCTTTTGCCTTGAGCTCTTTATTGTAAGCAGAGCTGTTACCTGAGGATGGCTGCTCCTCTTTCCTGCTCTTCTGCTGTCTTCAGCTTCTAATTTCAGGCTGAACTGGTTCCTGGGGATGGTTGCCTTTCTCTCTATCTTGCTGCTGCTTTTTCAACACCTCATCTGTGTCTAAACTGCTTGCTAGCTTACAACACTCTGACCACTAGTTGTATCGATTGCAAAAAACATTATGTAGCATATTCTATAATTTTCTCTCTTTTCTCTTAGTCATTAAAGTTTATTTATTATTAGTCACAAGTAAGACTTACATTAACACTGAAATGAAGTTACTGTGAAATTCCCAGACATGAATACTCAGACATGGTTCACAAAAAACATGGCAGTTTGATTTTGCTTGTGCAAAAAAACATTCATTTTAATACAATCTTACCATTCAGTGACAATTGTCAAACAATGGTAAAATAAATCAGGACAAGCTGCCATTAAGTATCTAATTTTTCAGAGAATACACTCCTAATTTATTGATGTGGTGAATTTGGGTGCAATGCAGGTTTTTACAAATTGCTAGATAAAGTACATTGGAAAATATTGGCAGTGCATAGCTTAACTAATTATGACTCATGATGCTTCATTCCCTTCCTAATAGTGGTTCATGAAGGGGGCTTACTGCCACCTCCTCAAGGCATTTAGGGATGGTTCTTGAATTCACTAGCTGATAAGTTTTGAAACCCAAACTCTTGACTGCAACAAAACAAAACTAATCTTGGATGTAATTTCTACTTCAGAGGTGCCTACACTACTGGGTGCTTAGTGATCCTGCATGCACATATTCACCCTTCAAGTAGTCAGTCTGCTGGACTAAAACAGAAAATGCTGGATAAACTCAGCAGGCCCAGCAGTGTCTCTGGAAAGAAACAGAGTTAATGTTTCAGATCTAAATGATCCTTCTACAGAACTACTGGATGATGTCTCTACGCATCTTCCAGTGGCTGACCAGACCAATTATCTTATGGTGGCAGTCTCAATATCTTTTTGGGTTTTGATTATTATATGCCCTTTCTGATTCCAGCACCTTCCTCTTCAACACATAAGGCAAAACCCCAAAATGGCCATCAGATTGGCCTTTGATCCCTTGGTAACTCATTCCAGGCACCTTACCGCATCCTTCATGACCACCTAGCATGTGGCAATTTCATGTTCGCAACAGGGGTGAAATGGGGCTACCAGGTGTATACCTTAGCTCAGATAAGGCAGGAAGAAAACCATTTACATGAGGTATTTGCAGTCAGAATGTCTGGTGTTGTAATCACTCCATATCACCATATTAAGGCCATGCCCTGTCATTAATAAAAAGTCCAATATTTGAGGATCACTGAAAATACATTTGGTCAGGATTAATCACTCCTTGTCCCGATGTCCTCTGTACTCCATGTCCCGATCATCTGATGGACTATGCACACCACAAGTGATTACATTTTTCAACAGTTGAGAAAACATAAACACTGATTTAATGGGAACAGATCATGAGGCATATCTTTGGTTCAGAATACAAAACATCAAATCAGGTACCTCACGGTAGGTTGTTGCATAAGGTTAAACCTCACAGGATCCAGGGTGAGGTAGTCAATTGGATACAAAATTGGCTTGATGACAGAAGACAGGAGTGGTGGTAGAAGGTTGTTTTTTAAGCTAGAGGTCTGTGACGAACAGTATGCCTCAAGGATCGGTGCTGCGTCTACTGTTACTTGTCATTTATATCAATGATATGGATAAGAATTTAGGAGATATGGTTAGTAAGTTTACAGATGACACCAAGATTTGTGGCGGAGTGGAGAGTGAAGAAGGTTACCTGGGATTGCAACATGATCTTGATCAACTGGGCCAGTGGGCTGACAAATGGAACATGGAGTTTAATTTAGTAAATGCGAATTGATGCATTTTGTTTGCTCGAATCAGGGCAGAACTTACTAAGTTAATGGTAATTCGTTGGGGAGAGTTATCGAACAAAGAGATCTAGGGGTACATGTTCATAGCTCCTTGAAAGTCACAGTGGACAGGATGGTGAAGAAAGCATTCAGCATGCTTGGTTTCATTGGTCGGAAATTTGAATACAAGAGTTGGGACATCTTGTTGAAGTTGTACAAGGCATTGGCAAGGCCACACTTGGAATACTGTGTACAGTTCTGGTCGCCCTGTTATAAATAGGATATAATTAAACTAGAAAGAGTGCAGAAAAGGCTTACTAGGATGCTACCAGGACTCGATAGTCTGAGTTATAAGGAGAGGCTAGATAGACTGAGACTTTTTTCTCTGGAGTGTCAGGGGCTTAGGGATGATCATATATAAGTCTAGGTAATAATGAAGGGCATAGATGAGGTAAATAGTCAACATCTTTTCCCAAAGGTAGAGGTGGGTGGCACAGTAGCACAGTGATTAGCACTGCTGCTTCACAACGCCAGGGACCTGGGTTTGATTCCTGGCTTGACTCACTGTCTGTATGGAGTTTGCACATTCTCCTTGTCTCTGTGTGGGTTTCCTCCAGGTGCTCCAGTTTCCTCCCACAGTCCAAAGATATGTGGATTAGGTTGTTTGGCCATTCTAAAAAATTGCCTCTTAGTGTCCTGAGATGCGTAGATTAGAGGGATTAGTGGGTAAAATATGTAGGGATATGGGGGGGGGAGGTGTAGGGCTTGCGTGGGATTGTGGTCAGTGCAGGCTCAATGAGCCAAATGGCATCTTTCTGCAGTGTAGGGTTTCTGTGATGGATGTCTAACACTAGAGGGCATAGGTTTAAGGTGAGAGGGGAGAGATACAAAAAAGTCCAGAGGGGCGATTATTTCACACAGAGGGTGGTGAGTAACTGGAACAAGCTGCCAGAGGTAGTAGTAGAGGCAGGTACAATCTGCTTTTTAAGAAGTGTTTAGACAGTTACACAGCTAAGGTTGATATAGAGGGATATGGGCCAAACGTGGACAATTGGAACTAGCTTAATGGTAAAAACTGGGTGGCATAGAAGGACTTGTTTCCATGCTGTAAACTTCTATGACTCTATTAAGAGCAGGTTCAACAATCAATCCATGAGGCACTTAAATTTTAAAAAGCAGCTAGATTGCCTGACAAAACGACACCGATATTCCATAAAAAAAACAAATTACTGTGATTTCCTGGAACTGTTTTTATTGTGTAATGAAGCCATGGAGGAATTTTCCAGACTTTACTCTGAATCGGTTCATTTATTTCCTCACTTGTGGCTGGAAAGAGTTGCACACATCTCATTGGCTTGCGGTCACTTTGTTTCTCCTTCTTTCATATGTTCATATATAATGTTCTAAAGTTCGAAACTCCATTCTTCAAAATCTAAATTTCCTTTCCATATGGAGATTATCATGTCAAAATGAAGAGAACAAGAAAAATACAGCATTATTGAAACCTTCCTTTAAAACCACCAACCACCAAGCCCACCACAAACATCCATGTATACTGTTCAAAAGCAGCTATCTTGGGTGACTGTCTGTGTGCAGTTTACACATTCTCCCCAAGTATTTTTTCTGTTTTTTTTCTGGTGCTCTGGTTTCATCCCACAGTCCAAAGATGAGCAGTTTAGGTGGATTAGCCATGGTAAATGTGTGAAATTATGGGGATCAGGTGAGGGGGGTTGGTGGGTCTGGGTAAGGTGTTCTTTTGATGAGTTGGTGCTGACTTGATGGGCTGAATGGCCTCCTTCTGCACTGTAGGGATTTTATTGTTCTACGCTACCCTTTTGGAGAGATCAGGCCCCCATAGGAGGTGTCACATTCCTTTAGAAGTCAGGAGCTCTTTGGGATGATCAAGAGCATAAGAAGTGGATATGTCAGTAGAACTGACTAGTTGCCAAGTCATTTAAATCCTCAAGCCCTTTAAACCATTTGAAAAAATAAACAGCTGCTGTGGCTATTTATAATTCCACTAGTTGTCTGTTGATAAACATTTGAGGATTCTCATTTTAGAATTAGCACTGCATGACTGCTTCCACCGATTCATGATGCAGTAAATAAAGCACAAAAATTGGTTGGTACGGTGAGTGAAGTGATAGATGTGGAAATTGAATCTATTATATTAGAGGAAGCATTTTAGGGTAGTGCATTTTATTGCAGAGAGGAGAACTGAGCTGGAGAGTCATAGTGGAAGATGTTAAATTAGAACCTCTCTTCAGCACAATATTGCGAGGGTGAAGAATGTGCTGGTGCCCAGGGAAAACAAAAGAGAAAGTAATGAAATGTACAATGTTTACCTTGTCTACATGATTGACAACGTGGAACTTTTGGTGGCAAGTTTCTATAGTCATGAAGTACTGCTGGTACTTACAACCACCAGTCTGTTGTTCTGGCCTGCGAACAATCCGGGACATTTGTTGAATTGTGCTTTTGTCTTTTCTGGAGGTGTTATGCCTTGCTAGCCTTCGGGCACAATATCCTACATGTATTCAGTTAAGTTGTTGCAATAACATCATTCACTGATATGTCTGAACATCGGAAGTGAGATATGTCTCTGGATTTTCTGTGATTTGTGAACTTTGAGTGAGAGTACTTTGCAAATTTAGGATTAAACATGTAAGATAAGGTTTAAAGGCCAACATTCCCTTTCACTAGCTTATGTTAATTTTTTAAGGAGACCAATGGTTTGAAATAATGTAGTATAGCACAAGAGAAATTAAAATAACGTCCCTTATTATACAACACTGGAGCTTTATAGAGAAATAATTTATAACCAATTATAAGGAAATTCTATAACTGATTTATTGGCCGGAATTTTACAGTCTCACCCACCATGGGAATTGGAGCAGACGAGGAGCAGACCATGGAAAGTTCTATTGACTTCAGGTGGGATTTTCCCGTTTTGGGGCAAGTGAGGCAGGAAAATCAAGCCCATTATAAACAAGTTCTAAATGTTGCTTATGATTATTTTCCAGGTTAAACTGATATTTATTTTTGATTAAAATGTGCACTAAATGTTATAATCAGTACTCAAATCAGTGATTTCGATGATCATGGACTTCTCCAACCATAATTTCATTTTATAATATCAGATGAAACACATCTTTCCAAAGATCGTTTCTGTATGTATATCAGTAGGGTGTCAATGTTTCACTGTGTGCAAGGAAGGCTAACATTTGCTACCTCATTCAGTCTTCTACCGATCAGCCTGAATCTATGAGGCAAAATTTCACCTCTGCCTTCGAAATGATAAATTTTGACAGAGTGCAAAAAGCAAATCTGGGCAGGAAGGACTGCGTACCCATGGCAGAACCTCCTTGACTTTCCTTCCCACCATCATCCATTCTCTGGATTATTTAAGTTGTATCGCTGTTTTGATGCTAAACTAATACAGTTTTGAACTAAGGGTTTCTGTTCAGTTGGAACAGAGTTCCTTCTGCCTTAAAGTCACTTCAAATTGGATAATATGTAACATCTTGAGCAGGGTGACAGCATTCTATGTTTAATGGCAATTTTCTTGCCTGATAAATCCAAATTATTCATGTTACCCTCTTTCAACCTTGTTAGATGTCTGGG
This sequence comes from Carcharhinus amblyrhynchos, assembly GCF_965287045.1. Taxonomy (NCBI): domain Eukaryota; kingdom Metazoa; phylum Chordata; class Chondrichthyes; order Carcharhiniformes; family Carcharhinidae; genus Carcharhinus; species Carcharhinus amblyrhynchos. Next base: position 91,198,113 of record NC_137324.1, on the reverse strand, counting down.
CACATAAAAACTTGAAGACAGACAAAGGCATATTTTCCAACTGCAGTGTTCAACTAGGAACATGTACAATTCGTCATCAGATTTTTCTCTCTTGTTATTTTTAGACAAGTGTTAAACTATTTGAAAGAAATTCTGCATGAAAATATTATACCTGAATTCAGAAAATACACCTCACATTGTTTCCAGTCAGCAATTAATACCAGTGAATAGAATTTATTTAAACACTTCTATTATTTTTACTGCTTTTGCAGTTCTTGATAGACTATGGAATTCAATTAAGAATGGAATTATTTTTCTTGCAGTGGATAAAATAACTATCAAAGGAAAAAGATTTGATAACATGTTAAAAACACCTTGAAGTAAAAGGTATCAAAAGTCACCTTAAATATCACTTTGGTGAAACAATATATTTTCACTGTTGCTACTTATCCTGGTGCTAATTAGACACATCTATTCTATTTCATACACAGTTTCACAGCTCGATTTTAATTTGTAGTTATATTCATGAGGGAACATTAGTGAATGTAACCTGTGTCATTTGAAGAAAATTGGAGCCAGTGCTACATTCTGTTGCCATTTTGCAATAATGTATCCTGTTGAAGATCATTAATATATTGGACATGATGATTTTTAATATTATAGCTATGTATTATTAACATTGCTAATGATCTAATTTGCATGATGTTACCAGTCTGTTTCAGTGCTCTTGTGAATAAGGTCAGTGACGGGGCATCTCAGGAGCTGACCACAAACAATACTTTTCAAACTGTCTGAGCTGTGAGAATCTTGCCACCATTTATATTTAGGCTGCTGGTGCAATGCAGATTAATATGGTTGATTTATGAAATGTGCATCTTGTTATGACTGAGATGGGGGGAGTGCACTGTCCATAATTCCACTATTTAATGGTTCACAGCACAGGGGCGATTCTTCCAGCCCACCACACTGCTCTAGCAATGCAGTGGGCTGGGAGACATCAGCCAAAGCCATTTAGCAGACTCCCCCACTGGACGCCACAGCCTCTGCATGTCTCCAGATCCTGGATTTCCAGTGTCGTCAGCTCTGCGCCAGAAATCAATGTGGAGCGGATTTAAATATTATAATAAGCATTGCCATCTGATTAGCGGGCCCGGGACTGAATTCTCTGGGCCCGCTAGCCTCTCACCGACCCTGCCCCCTCCAGGCGTGGTTCACCCCAGCGGGGTTTACATTAGGTCCCCATCAATGGGGAGCTGGTGACCCAATCCCACTGGAGAGAATGGAGATCATGGTGGCCCCCTCAGGAGGTCAGGGGTAAGGCGGGGCTGCCCCCTGGGTATTACCAGACTGGCAGTGCCAGCAGGGCCCCCGACACAGCGCAGAAGTCATCTTGACACTGCCCACTGGGTATCGGCAGTGCCAAGGGGTTGGGACATATGGGGGGGCGCGATCGATAGGAGTGGTGGGGGTCCCGTTGCCACTCAGGATATGCGGCAGAGGGAGGGGAGGTGCTTATTGGGGCTAGACACTGGAGTGCAGGATACTGCTGGGTGAGTCGGGGCTGCGGGGCCGGGGGGCCGCTGTGGAACTGTGGAAGGGTGGGGGGGGAAGATCGAGTTGGGACGGGGTGGGGGGGAAAAAAATCAAGGCAGACCTTTAGCACTTTAAATTGGTTGGTGAAGTAAAGTATTATGTGTCGAAGAACTTCTTGCCCCTTGAGAGGAAGCTTGTGGCAGAGGGATATATAAAAGTCCCCGATGACCATGGGCTTCTCTCTCCTTTAGGCAGGAGTATTGACCTGGTGGTAATGTAACCTGAGGATCAACACACCTCAGGCAAGGAGAGCAAGGTCTTCATGAATAACCTCCCCTGGAAAAGACAGCATTTTCCAGGAAAAAGGTAATTGCTCAGTTTTAAAAGATCTGGAACCTCTTGAACCTAGTGGACTGTTTACGGGTGGGACAGGTGGTCACATAGGAAGAGGGATTAAACCCACACTGGTGGCATCACTCTGCATCACTAACTGAGCTAAACCAAAATAAACATGGTATTAAACTGGCTGTTAATTTCATGAATGTTTACAAATCTGAGGAAAAAAAGGTCCAGGGAAATAATTTCACAAATTATTTTCTAATGATTAATTTGGCGATCTGAAGAAATGCAGTTTTTACTTTTGACATTTTGATGGGAATAGTTGGTGCTTTGCAGACCTGAATGGCCATGAGCAATGTAGGTGTCTGACTGACTGGCTCACTAACTATAGCAAACTGTGGGGACTGGAGAATAGTTTATTTTCTGAGACTTACATTGTTAATCATTATAATAGGTTTATTTATAGAATTTAGACATGGTGCACGTTGTATACTTAATAATAGAATGAATTCTACAGCTGTTTCATTTTATTCTGCTTCTTATACATTTATAGCAATCACAAGTCCATTTGTTACAGTCCAAAAGCTATTTTGTAATCTCAGCTGACTAGATGAATGGAACAAGACCATTTATATAAAATAATATATAACTGTGCATACCATTAAGGCTGTTTGTTTCTTTTTGCTAAAGGAGGTGTTGCCACAGAATCTATTTATTTTAAATACTGACACACTTAACAAATGTACTTTGACAACCTGCTTCAGATTCTTATTTAAATTTTCTTGAAGATATGGGCAAATGGCTTAAGCAACACAATAGCATTTGTAACGTGGGTGTTGAATTCCCATCTGTATGAAATTCAAGTGACATTGATGAGATTAGGAAAATAGCAATGAAATTAAAATGTTATAGTTCTTTCCCCAGCCAATCAGTATCACCATAGTCAACTTAAGTATCGATCAAAACACAGAACAAAATGATTCTTTGGCTCAGGTTGTAGTATCCCTGTCTATAGATGAAATTGTTGTGGGCTTTTCCATTTATAATCAAAATAGCAAATGCTATTTACCCACAGCAGGGACAATTAGCATTCTTACAGGGAAAAGACAGATTTATATTTTGGGTGCAAAGCTTTTGCTGAAACTGAGAAGGAGGATAACCCAATTGATGCACAAAGCATTTTATTTCAGATTTCCAGCATCTAGCTTTTCCTTTGAATCTTAATATATTGTTGAACACTTCTTCATTGGCAAAATTTCCATGCTTAAAATTAGATGTCACACACAAATCCTCTCAGTGGTTCAAGTGACTTCAAAAAGTTTAGCTTTCATAGGGAAAAAATGAACAAGGTTCTTTTCCCCTAGTTACCATATTTTTCAAACTTAATGCCAAAAAAAATGCTTTTTACCTCATACTCTTCAGTGGTGCTATCCTGTTACAGAATGATTATCACATTCATTTGCATAAAATAAAGTTATTTAGTGCCTGAAGTGTTTTGAGACACAATGTGGGGGACTGCATTTTGCCAGATGATTGGAAGCCCTGGTGTCATATTTGGGTCACATGATCACACTGGTGGGTGCCAGGACTTCCTCGGCATTTTTCTCATCTGGAACTGTAGAAACAACCAGCGGGGTGTTTGTCACTTGTGGCTAATGGGTGGAAGTGGGTGCTGGGGAGTTATCTAAGGGAAAATGTATTGGCATTAGAGGCAGTCCAGAGAAGAATCATTGAGTTGATTCCAAGTATGGAGGGGTTTTCTTATGAGGAGAGGTTGAGTAGATTGGGCTTGTACTCATTGGAATTTAGACGAATGAGAGGCAGCCTTTTTGAGACATGTAGGATTCTCATGAGTATTTGACAGGGTAGTTGCTGAGAGGTTGTATCCTTTGTGGGAGGGTTTTGAGGAGAGGGCAGGATCGCAGAGTAAGGGGTTGGCCATTTAAGACAGAGATTAGGAGGACTTTTTTCTATGAGGGTAGTGAATCTGTGGAAGTCTTTACCACAAAGAGCTGTGGAGGTTGGGTCATTAAGTATGTTCAAAGCTGAGATACACAGATTTTTAATCAGTAAGAGAATCAAAGGTTATGGGCTTAAGGCAAGAAAGCGGAGTTAAGGATTATATCAAATCAGTCATGTTCTCATTGAATAGTGGAGCAAACTCAATGGACCAAATAGTCAACTTCAGCTCCTACATCTTATGGCCTTATGTGTATGTCTGTGGCTGCAGGGGAGAAGTGAACACACCAATGTTAGGGAGCAGAGATGAATTGGAGGTAATATGTCCTTCATTGCTGTAGTGGTGCCAATGAGGAGGTGGCAGTGTACATAGGATGGGTTCCAGCAAGGCAACCTATCATTGAGGGTGAGGCAGATGTGGCGCCCATAAAGAGCGAGTAAAGTGATAGATGTGGATATAAAACCTTTTGATGTAAAATAGCTGTGGTTCCTCTTTGTGCCTTGGTGAACACGAGAAGCTACAGATCAGGTACCGGCAGCAGGCATTGAGTGAACGTGGAAAGGACGAATAATGCTCCTGTTTTCACATAGGTCCATTGGAGGATAGGGGACTAGTGGTGACTCCTGGACCATATGAGATCCCAGAGATGGACCAGCTACCCTCCTAAGAAGACAGGATTACATCAGTCCAGCACACCCTCCACCAGCAGATGCTGGTGAGCATTGATAAGTTTTTGGAAAGAGTAGCAACAGATGATGAACGTAGCACTGACACACAAGCATGTAACATGGGCACTGACATCTGTAGTCACTCCCCATTAGAGGACAGAGGAAAGGCCCAATAATTCTCAGCTTTCCACTGAGCAGTCAGGAAAGTGGCAGATACTGAAGCAACAGCACAAAATATGCAGGAATCAGTCAGAGTTCCAAATACTGTGAAGAGTCCAAGGACTCACTCTATTTTGTCTCTCTTCAGATGGTGCCAGACCTGCTGCATTTCTCCAGCATTTTCTGTTTTAGTTCCAAGAGACAGTTCACTCCCATGTGCATTCGATGGAGAGGTCCTTCCAGGTATTAGTGATGCCACGTGTCTGGTCTTTCAAGTGTATGGCCTCCTCCATTGAAAGACTGGTGACCTCATGTTAGCCATATATGTTAGACCACAGAGTAGATGAAAGGGTGTACATTGGACTCTACAATCCAGTTTTGCCTTTGAGCAGTGTTGAGCAATGGATAGAGATGGCCTCAAGACAAACGGGCCCATTGCCAGATCTTGAATCATCTCGAAGTAAGCAGGGAAGGGAAGGTGGGCTTTGAGAGGGTTAAAACAGTGAATCTCTTTATACCCACTTGAAGGTGGCAAACTATGAACATACAGGCCCCTCACTGTGATGATAAGTTATGAAAGCAATCAAGCAGTAATAATACTATAATGATGACAGTCAGGCTTATGTCACACCAATTTACCAATAATTGAGAAATGACTCAATCAACTGTTCTAGTACAGACAAAACTTAACGAAAGGAAGTTTATTAAAAATAAGAAAAATCAGTAGAAGATAGAGTTTTCATTCAGGTGATCAGGCTGAAGAAGCAGAACCTGCTTATCTCTTATTTAACAGCAGTTTCTCTAAGAACTTGCTCAAGCATTCTGCTTTGGGAACTCTCAGTGTTGGGCTAGCAAAATACCTCTTGAAATCTTGTTTTTTTAACTCCTCCTGTGACTATCACCTCATCTCAAATTGGGTCAGCAGTAATTTAGTAATTGTTTAATATTATTACTGCATTAACTCCATTGGACTTCAATCACCTATGTATATTGTGCCAGACATGAATACAGTAGAATTGTTTACAGAATCTTGTTATCTGAAACTTGTATGTTATTTAATACCAGATTCTTTATTCTCCAGCTCTGACCAAGTCTTGACCAAAGTTAAGGAGGATTCATGCTGGTTCCTCACATCTGATTGGGTATTCTATCACACACAGAAAAGCTACAAAGGATAATTGGTGATTTTGCAAAAACAGACACAGATTTTTAAACTGTCTTTTTAAAATAACTACTAAACAATTATTGATGTTTTAATGGAACTCAATCAAGGCTGCAATTTCCTCCTTTACACCAAGGACTTTCATTGTAGCCATATATGTCTACTGATGTATTTTATCAAATATTACCAAAAGCCAAGATCTATAGCATCATCACATTACTGCCACACATCAATTCTGTTAGATCCTGCAAAAGTTCCAATAAATTTGTTATATGTAGCCTGTCTCTCAAAATCTAGTGCTGGCTTGAAGTTATTATCTTTCATTGGAGTCTAATTTACTTTGAGGTCTGGATGTTCATAGAGTTGTGCCAAGTCGAGAGTAGTGAGCTGGACCTAATTCCATTATTCCCAACCTCCTATTCCCATTTATGGTAATTTTTTAATGAATAAGGGTGCAGATTGGCAGCCAGCATGCAGCCCTCCCATCTTCCATTGCTGACTCTATTGGCGGGGCAGAGCTGGCATTTCAAGTATCATCTAGATGAGCCCACAGCTTGAAATTTGCATGCTGCCAGCCTCCATGGCAATGGACGTGGGGTCTTCTGAATCATAGTAGCAATGCCCAAAAACAGGTGCAACCAAGTTCAAATCATCTTCACAATACTCAGTCCAACAGCACTCCCATTCCCTGAATCTAAATGATTAGGTGCCTCACCCCACATCTTTGTTTTCTGTATTATATATCCTGAGTGCCAACCAAGATGAAACTCAAACTGAATCACAATAAGCCCATAAAACCGAACAGAAGCTACCAGAAGTTAAATATGGTAACAAAAATGAGCAAGTTACTTGAATAGAGATCTGACTTGGATCACATTGTCTCCCTCGTCTTCTTGATATTCAGTCATATTAATGTCAATAGAAGGTATAATGGGTGATTAACGCCATTCCGCCCACTTAGTCCTATTGTCCAAGCTGAATTTCTACCCCAAAAACTTCACTATACTTCCTGATGACAATTCCCCCAAACCATGAGATACACAATGGCTCATGAACTTATTTTTTGAATAGCTTTATACATTGGCAACAAGAACTGAGATGTCATGAACAATAGCACCAGTGCTTTAAGAAATGAAATAAAATTTAAGGTTGAAGATGAAGCTGTTTACCTGCACTAACTGATGATATTCATAGAGGAGAAGCTGATTTTAGAGGGGAACATCACATATTTGGGAGTTGCAATTCAGAAATGCTAAAGTTAGTCAAATTTAAACTTAGCCAGTTGAGACTTAAGGGGAGAGTTTGTGGAATTAGGAAAACTGTTGTATTTTCAGTAAAGGGAATGGAAAGATGCACAGCAGAAAAATAATGGGTATTGAGAAGGTTCACTAAATCAGATGAGGAAATGTTGAACAAGTTGGGCCTATACTGATTGGTGTTGAGAAGAATGAGAAAGCGTTACTGTTGAGATGAATCTATTTGGATTGAACCTAGGATCAGCACACTCATATTTAGTATAAACTTCTTCCTTTAAAACTATGCACCTAGTCAAAATGTTTGTTGTTATCAAAATCATGTGGTACCTAGGCTGATTCCCCACCTCTGCAAGTGATGCTTCAACATACATAAGGTCAGGAAACTCTGGGGAACAATTGAGACATACTTGCTCTTTTAAAGGAATCTTAACAATCGTATACATATTTACATCAATACAGCAAATATAAGCTCCACCTGGTCCTTTGGCTTGTATGTATGATGTCAGGATTGGTCCACTGTAGGGGCTGTCTTCACCTTCCGTTACCTTACAGTTAACACCTCACAATGTCCAAACATCTGCACATGACTTCTGTAGATAGTTAGATCTGTTGATGTTGTTACTTCGGACCTGAAAATCACCACATTCGTGATCATAACACATTTTCCAGTCCATTTTCTCGTTTTCTTTACCTACTGTTATTCATAGTTTATCTATTTCTCTGATTCTTTTATCTATAAGTTCATCTGGGACCATCTGGTCCTCTCTGTTATAATGTAATCAATGATAACATGCTGTGAGAGTCAGCTGACCCGGAAGGCAATATAACCAATGGCAAAGACATTTGGTGGTTAACTGACCTGGTATAGATAGAAAGCAGATGGGGATTGTGCAGGGGCATTTGTGACCCAGCCTAAGTGACGAAGTTTCTTTATTAAACCTTTTCTTTGATTTACTTTGTGAAGTTAGTTCTTTTACTACCTCCTTGTAGAGTATCCTTACTGTTAGATGAACATTGTTGCAGAGGAAAGTCCATTGTAACTTGGTTTTGCTTTGTAAGGCTTGTAGAAGTGCTACAGACTCAAGACATGACCATAGCAGAAGGTAAAAGCAAATTTATGCTGTTTCATTTTCCCATGTCTTTTTGGATGCTGAACCATATCAGTAATGGAAGGCAGAAATGGAAATGTGGACCCGTGTTGCTACAATACCAAGGGAAGAAACAAGATATGGCCTTACTTCTAGCCAGAAGTGAAGAAGCTAAGAAGCAAAGTGTTTTCTCACTGGCATGCAGATGGCCTAAATAAAGAAAGGTCTCAGCACCTGTTGCAATATCTAGATAAGTTTTAACAAAAAGACAAATTTTTGGAGAACTATGAAGAGTTATTTGATTTATTATCACATGTATTAGTGTACAATGAAAAGTGTTGTTTCTTGAGCACTAGGCAGACGAAGCTTACCATTCATAGAGAAGGAAATGAGAGAGTGCAGAATGTAGGGTTGCAGTCATGGCTAGAGTGTCGAAAAATTTCAACTTAATGTGCCAAATCTGTAAGAGATTGAATTAGAGCATTGTTAGAGAGTTAAAAGAGTTTAAAAGAGTTAAAATGAAGTTTAGAAGCATAGAATGAGAACAATGATTTTTGAAAGGATTAGCAGACAAAGCCATTCCAGAGAGGAACATATAATGGAATTTGATGAAGGCCATATCAGAATAATGAAATTTAAATTTGAGATTCCAGAAGTGGTATTGTTGCTGGACTGTGTCAGTCTCAGATGGATGGTTCTCTGATAATAATAGGAGTATAAATTAAGGGTGCAGAGTCCGTCTGATCAAATGATAACACCATTTAAAAAAAAAGTTTTTGGGACACTGTTCCCTGCCACTTTTTAAATTCAAATTGAAATGCCATAGCACCCAAGCACCTAGAGTTGTCCTGACAGGGACAGACATGGCAGTAGAGGCTAGGGTTTAACAAGGAAGGCTAGAAATCAAATCTAGACAGGAAGAGTAGAAACCCCCATGACGGAAATTCTGGTGGCTGCCAATAAAATGGAGATTATGGAAATAAGAGGCCAAACAAAGAGAATTGGACATTTGGAACAAGTTTAGCGTGTACGTTGAGGTACCAGGTGAAAGGCAGCCTGCTGTGTCCCATTGATGACAGTAGTGATTTCCCTCCCTGTGTACTCATTTTCTACCACAGCATTTATGGGATATAAGAACATAAGAAATAGGAGCAGGAGTAGGCCATCTAGCCCTTCGAGCCTGCCCCACCATTCAATAAGATCATGGCTGATCTGAAGTGGATCAGTTCCACTTTCCCGCTTTCACCCCATAACCCTTAATTCCCTTGTCTATCAGAAACCTATCCACCCGTGACTTAAATATATTCAGCGAGGTAGCCTCCACCACTTCAATGGGCAGTGAATTCCAGAGACTCACCACCCTTTGAGTGAAGAAGTTCCTCCTCAACTCCAATCTAAATGCACCCCCCCCCCCCCCCCCCTTATTTTGAGGCTGTGCCCTCTAGTTCTGCTGTCCTTTCTAAGCGGGAAGAATCTCTCTACCTCTACCCTATCTATCCCCTTCATTATCTTATATGTCTCTATAAGATCCCCCCTCAGCCTTCTAAACTCCAACGAGTACAGACCCAGCCTATTCAATCTCTCCTCATAGGCTAAACCCCTCATCTCGGTTATCAGCCTAGTGATATATTCTATTTCTGCAGAGTGCATCTTCAAATGGGGATAATCAGTTGGTCCCAAACAGGGGTACAGACTTCTGGAGGCATCACAGTTTCTTGCAAAGTGTCCCGCACTACTCCTTCTAGCTATTAGCTGTCTACCTGGATTGCCCCTTCTTTTTCTGAAAATAAAGGGGGAAGGCTGAGTGTGATTGCACACGTTAGGTGTGCACCCTTTATCACCCCTTTCATTTTCCCAAACCAGCTTGTCTGGGATTCATTTTGCCTTGCTATTTAGAAACAGGCTTTTCAACTGACTTCTTCTCCCATGCTCTGACTACATGTCTCAGTATGAATGCCTCTATGTGAGCAGCATTTGAGGAATCAAAATGTACAACTTTATGCAACCATTTTCCCAAGTGGTGAGCTACTGGCTGTGCCCGTACAACTCCTGGAGCAAAAATATTAAAGTGTACCCAGAATTGTGAAGGAGGTCAGGTGTTCTCCTTTTCTCTGCTGGCAATTGTTTATACTTTCTACGAGATTGCCCCTTTTTGATTCTACAAGCCCTTAATAGCTTCTAGTATTTCTAGATGAGTTCCATCTCCTGTATTCTGTGGATGTGGTAGGGCAGGTAGTACTGCTGAACTTGGAGTCATAAACAACAGCTTCTTCTCCTCACTATCATCCAAACATATAAAATTCTCTGGTTAACCTTTTGAAATAAATCCTCTGGATCATTTCCACATTGAAATGGTTTTATTGGTTTTGCAATTTCAGCCAATTGTGAATTAGAGGCATTGCATATATAACATGATAATCCTCTCTATGCGTTCTAGTAGTCATTACTGGGTTATTAGGCATACCTAGTGCAGCTTCTCCTTGCAGAGCAATGTCCATTGACGAGGGTGCCGTTTGTTCAGGAGCAGAGGCTAGGGAGGAAATTTTGCCCATCTTGCAGGAATTGTCATGGGCAGAGGCAGACAATGCAAAGGTCCATTAATCTCAGGTGAGATTTTCTGGTTTTGAGCCGAGCATGGCTGGAAAATCCTGAACTATGTATGGTGATGGGGGTTCTTTAAGGGTTTTGTTCTCTCCCTCATGATCTGAATCTTTTCTTGCTGGACATTCCCAATCAATATTATCACCTAATTAACACTTCCTTAAAAGTACAAATTACTCCTTTCTGATAGGATAAGACTAATTTTAACTTTTCTACTTCTGCTTGCTATTTTGAGTGGTCTGCACTGGGACTTCAAGCCTGATGTAGAACCAGAACTGTTGCTTTAAGATCTGAATTTTCACATGCCAGATAACAGGCCTCCGACTTTGCTAGATCCAAATTTCTTCTTGCCTATTCCTTATCCTGAAGCCTTTCACACTGATTCTGAAAAGGGAGTCAGATGTATGATATTTAAATCACACTTTGATTTCTTCCTCCAGTCTTTTCTCTCATTTGGCGATGCGTTGTTTTAATCACTTTGATCTGTCAGATTTGCTTTTCAAATTCACTGAGGGACTTCATGCAACATGTCATTGCCAACGGCTTTTCAATTTTACTGACTTTGTTTCCCAATTTTGCCCTAATTTCTTTCCATAACTGATTCCCTAACCTTCCAACAAAGTATCAATATATTTCCTGTATCCAGGCCATTTACCCTGTAAATATATCTCCAGTATTTCATACCAGTCTCCCTTTTTATAGAACCCCTACAGTGCAGAAGGAAGCCAATGAGCCTGCACCAACAACAATTCCACCCAGGCCCTATCCCCATAACCTATGTAATTACCCTGCTAGTTCCCCTGACATGAAGGGGCAATTCAGCCTAACCTGCACTCCCAGGTTGCTTTGGGAGTCCTTAACATCGACTCTGGACCCCATGATGTCTTATGGCTTCAGATTAAACACGGGCAAGGAAACCTCTTACTGGTTATCACGTACCGTCCTCCTTCAGCTGATGAATCAGTATTCCTATATGTTGAACAACACTTGGAGAGAGCACTGAGAGTGGCAAGGGCGAAAAATGTACTCTGGATGGGGGATTTCTATGTCGACCACCAAGAGTGTCTCGGCAGCAGCACTACTGATCGAGCTGGTTGGGTCCTAAAGGATATAACTGCTAGGCTGGGTTTGCAGCAGCTGGTGAAGGAACCAACAAGAGGAAATAACATACTTGATTTCTTCCTTACCAATCTGCCAACTGCAGATGCATCTGTCCGTGATAGTATCGTAAGAGTCACCACTGCACAGTCCTTGTGGAGACGAAGTCCCGCCTTCACATTAAGAGTAACCTCCATCGTGTTGTGTAGCACCATCACAATGCCAAAAGGACAACTCAAAACTGGGCATCCATGAGGTGTTGTGAGCCATCAACAGCAGTGGGATTGTACTCCAGCACAGTATGCACCCTTGTGGCCCAGCATATCCTGCGCTTAACCATTACCACCAAGCCAGGGGGATCAATCCTGATTCAATGGAGAGTGCAGGAGAGCATGTCAGGAGCAACACCAGGCACACCTAAAAATGATGTATCCACCTGGTAAATTACAAAACAGGACTACATGGATGCCAAACAGCAAGTGATAGAGCCAAGCAATCCCACAACTAACAGGTCAGATCTAAGCTCTGCAATCCTGCCACATCCCATCCAGAATGGTGGTGGACAATTAAACAACTCACTGGAGGATGTTCCACAAATATTCCCATCCTAAATGATGGAAGATCCCAGCACATTTGTGCAAAAGGTAAGGCTGAAGTATTCACAGCAATCTTAAGCCAGAAGTGTCGAGTGGATGATCCATCTTGACCTCCTGCAGTGGTCCCCAGCATCTCAGATGCCAGTGTCCAGCCAATTTTATTCATTCCATGTGATATCAAGAAACGGTTGGAGGCACTGGATATTGCAAAGTCAAAGGCAATGGGCTCTCAAAGCATTCCAGCAATATTACTGAAGACTTGTGCTCCAGAACTTGCTGTTCCCCTAGCCAAGCTCTTCCACTACAGTCACAACACTGGCATCTATCCAGCAATGTGAAAAATTGTCCAGGTATGTCCTGTACACAAAAAGCAGGACAAATCCAACCCAGCCAGTTACTGCGCAATCAGTCTACTCTCGATCATCAGTGAAGAAGTGAAAGGGATCATCAACAGTGCTATCAAGCAGCATCTGCTCAGCAATAACCTGCTCAGTGATGCCCAATTTGGCTTTTGCCAGGGTCACTCAGCTCCTGACTTCATTACAGCCTTGGTTCAAACATGGACAAAAGAGCTGAATTCCAGAGGTGAACTGAGAGTGACAGCCCTCGACCATCATCAAGGTCATATTCAACCAAGCGTGGCATCAAGGAGTAGCAAAATTGGAATCAATGGATATCGGGAACAAACTCTCCACTGGTTGGAGTCATACCTGGCACGTAGGAAGATGGTTATGGAGGGTCCGTCATCTCAGCTCTTGGACATCTCTGCAGGAGACCCTCAGAATAGTGTCCTAGGCCCAACAATCTTCAGCTGCTTCATCAATGACCTTCCCTCTGTCATAAGGTCAGAAGTGGGGATATTCGCTGATTGCGCAAATGTTCAGTCCCATTCGCGACTCCTCCGATACTGAAGCAGTCCATGTTCAAATGCAACAAGATCCAGGCTTGGGCTGGCAAGTAACATTCATTCCAGGCAATGACCATCACCAATAAGACATTCAATGGTGTTACCATCACTGAATCCCCCACAGTCAACATCCTTGGGGTTACCATTGACCAGAAACTCAACTGGACTCACCAAAAAACACATTGACTGCAAGAGCAGGTCAGAGGCTTGGAATACTGTGGTGAGTAATTCACCACCTGACTCCCCAGAGCCTATCCACCATCTACAAGGTACAAGTCAGGAGTGTAATAGAATACTCTCAACTTGCCTGAATGGGTGCAGCTCCAAAAACACTTGAAGATTGACACCATCCAGGTAAAGCAACCCACTTAACTGGTACCACAACTACAAACATTCAATCCCTCCACCACTGACGCTCAGTAGCAGCAGTGTGTACTATCTACCAGATGCATTGCAGATATTCACCAAAGATCCTTAGACAGCATCTACTAAACCCATGACGGCTTCCATCTAGAAGAACAAGTGCAGCAGGTGCATGGGAACACCACCACCTGCAAGTTCCCCTCCAAGCAACTTGCCATCCTGGCTTGGAAATATATTGCCATTCCTTTGCAGTATCTGAGTCAAAATCCTGGAATTCCCTCCCTAATGGAATTGTGGATCAACCCACAGAACAGCGATTCAAGAAGGCAGCTCATGTCCATCTTAAGGGCAACTAGGGATGGGCAATAAATGTTGGCCAGCCAGCGACACCCATGTCCCATGAATGAATACAAAAAAATCTTTGGACTGTGGGAGGAAACTGGAGCACCGATGCAGACACACATGCAAACATGCAAACTCACACAGTCACCCAAGGCCATAATTGAACCCAGGTCCCTGGTGCTGTGAGGCAGCAGTGCTAAGTACTGTGCCCCACGGTGACTCCCTTAGTGTCATGACCTCACTAATCATCAGAATTAGTCAGATGACATGGGAAGTTACAAGGGTGTGGGGTCTGGTAATCAGACTTGTCAGTTGTCCATGTCTGGACGATAGATCCTGCTGAGTCTACCTCGGTTCACTTGTGAAACCTTACTGATAGTCCTCCCTCACTAAATTTGCTTTCCAGCCTCTCTAAGTCTAATGTGCACCAAAAACATATTACCCTGTATGCCCTCATGAAACTCCAACAGATGGGAGTTAATTTAGTGACCGTTTGGTGTCACCAGAACATTATTGATAACCACAATGTTGGCTGAGACCCTCTCCAGTCAGTTGATAGATACAACATTGTTGTTCTTGCATCAAAATCACATTTATAAAACGATATAAATCCCAATGTTTATCACTAAGAACGTAAGAAATAGGACCAGGAGTAGGCCATCTAGCCCTTCAAGCCTGCCCCGCCATCCAATAAGATCATGGCTGATCTGAAGTGGATCAGTTCCACCTTCCCACTTTCTCCCCATAACCCTTAATTCCCTTGTCTGTCAAAAACCTATCTACCCGTGACTTAAATATATTTAGCGAGGTAGCCTCCACCACTTCAACAGGCAGAGAATTCCAGAGATTCACCACCCTTTGAGTGAAGAAGTTCCTCCTCAACTCCAATCTAAACTGCCCCCCCCTTTATCTTGAGGCTGTGCCCTCTAGTCCTGCTATCCTTTCTAAGCGGGAAGAATCTCTCTACCTCTACACTATCCATCCCTTTCATTATCTTATACATCTCTATAAGATCCCCCCTCATCCTTCTAAACTCCAATGAGTACAGACCCAGTCTATTTAGTCTCTCTTCATAGTCCAACCCCCTCATCTCTGGTATCAGCCTAGTGAACCTCCTCTGCACTCCCTCCAAGGCCAAAATATCCTTCAGCAAGTGCGGCGACCAAAACTGCACACAGTACTCCAGCTGCAGCCTCACCAGTGCCCTATACAGCTGCAGCAAGATCTCCCTGCTTTTATATTCTATCCCCCTTGCTATAAAGGCCATCATTCCATTCGTCTTCTTGATCACCTGCTGCCCTGCAGACTGGGTTTTTGCGACTCATGCATAAGGATCCCCAGGTCCCTCTGCACCGTAGCATGCTGCTGCTTTTCACCCTTTAAATAGTAATCCCTCCTACTATTATTTCTGCCAAAGTGGATAACCTCACACTTGCTAACATTATTCTCCATCTGCCAGGTCCTCGCCCACTCACTTAGCCTATCTAGATCCCTCTGCAGACTTTCCACACCCTCCACGCAATTTGCTTTACCACTCATCTTCGTGTCATCTGCAAATTTCGTCACCCTACACTCAGCCCCCTCCTCCAGATCATCTATATAAATGGTAAATAGCTGAGGCCCCAGCACCGATCCCTGTGGCACTCCACTAGTCACTAACCGCCAATCAGAATAGCACCCATTGATACCAACTCTCTGCTTCCTATTAGACAACCAATCCTCTATCCACACTAACAGCTTACCCCAACTCCGTGCACCCTAACCTTCTGTAGCAACCTTTTATGAGGCACCTTATCAAACGCCTTTTGAAAATCTAGAAACACCACATCCACTGGTTCCCCTCTATCTACCGCACTAGTCACATCCTCATAGAATTCCAATAAATTCATCAAACACGAGTTCCTCTTAACGAATCCGTGCTGTGTCTGCTCTATCAAACCATTCCTTTCTAGGTGCCTGGCTATTTCTTCTCTGATGAGGGGTTCAAGCATTTTTCCAACTACAGACATTAAACTCACCGGCCTATAATTCCCTGCCTTTTGTCTGCTACCTTTTTTAAACAGCGGCGTAACATTAGCCATTTTCCAATCTTCCGCCACTTCCCCGGAATCCAACGAACTTTGGTAAATAATCACAAAGGCATCCACTATCACCTCTGCCATTTCCTTCAGAACCCTGGGATGCATTCCATCTGGCCCTGGGGACTTGTCCACCCTCAGTCCCATTAGTCTATCAAGCACTACCTCTCTAGTGACAGTAATCGCACTCAGGCCCTCAACTCCTATCATCCTTCTATCTTTAATATCTGGCAAACTATTCGTGTCCTCCTCCGTGAAGACCAAGGCAATAAACTTATTTAAGGCCTCAGCCATTTCCTCATCTCCCACGACTAAATCCCCCCTCTCATCCTCTAAGGGTCCAACATTCAGTCTAGCCAGCCTCCTCTTCTTTATATCTTTGTAAAAATATACTACATGCACTACAACAAGAGGATACTCTGTTTAAAACACACAAATGATTTTACCTTCCTTTCAACCGCCACACATTTCTTAGGGTAGGTTTAAACAATACTATGACTTTGAGTGAAGTTGTGGAGATGTCACCACCAAATTGTACTGGCCAGGTATGAATGGAATCGAACTCTGTCTTCAAGTCAAATGCTTGAGGCTTCCTCCTGCAATGATTTTTCTATAGGTGATTCCTGATTTAGCTAAGTCTGTAACAATATTTATTTTCCTTGGGACGGTCTGTTTGCAATTCTTTGTTTCTTCAGAATACTACAGATGTCTTTGTTAATGCCTTTGCATCTATCACAATCACTACCCATTATTCCCTGTGTGAGGGTGATTGTTTAGAACTGTTTATTCATCTCACATCTCTGGCACCTCAAACTGATAATGATCACTTTTTGAAGTCCAGACCTCCTGCTGTCTTGTATCCTGTAGCAGATTCCTTGATCATGTCTACAGTTCCCATCAGCATTTAGTGTCTCTGTAACATAGCTCTGGCCCCAAATGTTGGAGACTTGGTGACTGATTCAAGGGCCAAATGGCCTACTCCTGTTCTGAAGTCCTACATTCTGAATGTTTCTAGAGACTCTGGTAGCAAGATACAAGATAGCAGGGAGACCATTTGAAGCCAACACAGAATAGGAAGTGGAAAGTTGGAGTGCCTAGAACAATTGGCGTGCAACCGCTGAAAGCAGCTAATGCAACAACCAGCCCAACCCACCAGATGCTAGATGTCAGACTGCCATCAGAAAGTATAGCCTGAAAGTTTAGCTGAATATCTATTTTTCCTCAGAGGTAAGTAGCCTTGGCCAGCAGTGAAAAGCAATTAAAAACAACCATCAACCTACACCTAGCTATCAAAACTGTGCTAACTATTCTGAGGGGAGTTTCTCTGATCCCCCTAATGATGATAATAAACGTGAGATGGTCAAAAGAACCATCAGAAGACACAGGCAGAGATTGCAAGAGCCAAAGATTCAATCACAAAATCATCACTGGAGATCCAGCAGGAAGGAATTGATACAAACAATGAGAGCATGAAATGCATTAATATTGAAGTCTCAGACTGCATTTTATGCTCCCTTGCCAGTGGACTTGAAGGTGGGGTGCCAAACGTTGAGTTGCCCGTCCAGTGACAAAGACAGAGATATCTCCTCGAGACTAGGGCCAGACCTTCCTGCTGCCTCCAACTTGTCTATAATTTTACAGGGGTTAAGGATGGTGTCAGTTGGCCCACCTGTCCTTGGGCCTATTGAAGCCCTTAGGTGGACAATTAAGGGCTACTTAAAGGTCCCTTCCTTCCCCGCTGCTAGTATTTTATGTGTGATAAGGGGAGGTCCAAGCTATGTAGGATAACTTTAGGCAAAAGAAAAGGCCCTCCACTGAGTGCCCCTGGACTCACTGAAGGCACACTCCCCAAAGGATCCCCGTCAAGCCTCCCTCCTACCTTGCTGACCCCAACCCCCAGTCTCCACCCAACACATTCCCCTTGCAAATCCACAGATTTATCTGGATTCCTTGGCATGTTGGAACTGTCTGTGATCCCAACAGTGTCCATCATTCCTGCTGAGACTGCACAACTGCCAGCATCCAATTGGACTGCAGCTCTCTAAGGCTGGCCTTTTTCCTTTAAATTAATTACTATTGCTTCCAGCATTAAATTGGTTCAGGGCAGACAACAGGATTGTGAATGGGCTTGCCACTGACCTTTCAGCTGTGGGAGGGTGTACAACAACTTTCTGTAAAATCTATTTCATGGGGTCTGCTGCTAGAACACAAGATTCATCAGGAGTAAAAGCTGACTATGGCTTTTGAATGCATCTTCTGTTTTTTGAATATGAGTCACTTGCTCTTCATTCTACCTTGTATCCCATTCGTGTATTTCCTTCACACTTCCTTTCTGGGATTAGAGACATTGTTTAAAAAGTGAGCATGGACTAATGTTAAAAAAATGACTCAAAGCCACATGAACCCAAATTGCTCTAGCACACTTTAAACATGTAGTTCTGCAGTATTCAGTGCAATAACCAGTTCTTGAGATGTATGACATTCTGAGTATAAGGCAGTGTTGATTCTACTCTAAAGCTATTCGTGCACCTTCCCACGGTACGACTTATCTTGTAAATGGAAAACCTAACTTGCTTCATGCACAGATGGTATGCAACCACAAGCATTGAATTATTATGGAAGTAAATGCTTTGCTTTATACAGTGCTCATGATGTGCCTTGATGGAATCAAGGGTTCTACATTTTTTTTCAAAAGGGAAAACAGATTGCACAGTAGGCTACAGGGAAAGCTGGACTCAGCTTTCAAAAATGTGGCTATAAGCCTGATGGAACTCTATATATTCCTCAGAAATTGCTTTTAAGAGAGGATATTGTAGATATACAGCAAGTGTCAATTTTGCTGAATATTACTGGTACTGCCACCGTTGCTTATTGCAGACATGTTTGTGTTATTGCAATTTGTCCACTATATGCTGACCAGTATAAAAAAATAAATGATCATGCGAAGTAGAGAAGACATTCTGTTCAGCGCATAAGAGGGTGATTCAGCAGACTGTTAATCTGTCAATCTGTTCACTTGCTGTGATTAAAACACTGAAACTGTCAGGAGTTTTTAGAAGGGCGAGTTAAATGGGCTGGGTGTGCTTGTTCATCTTAAAACGGAGCCAGAATACATCACCTAAATTCAATGTTAAATTAAATACTTAATTTGAGTGAGAAAGTTAACTCTTTCCACTGTTGAAAAGAGCTGGAAGCTCTTCAACTGACACGTAAAACAATAAGGGCTTGAAGTGGAAGGAGTTAGAGGCCATGGAAGGGAGATGATGTTGAGTGGGCGAGTGGAGGGGTAGTGTTATAATTTAAATTCAGACAATCACACTTAAGATGCAAACAGTTGCTTCATTGCCAAAAACCATCATCTTGTTGGTAGATGCCAACTTTGAAATTGGCATCTATGATAATGGCAACTACTTGGTACAATGTCTGATATTGGTAGCTCCCTAGGATAAAGGGGAGGGGGCTGACGTAAGTGATGGAGATTGAATCTCAAATTTTAACCTCAGACAGGCATAAGCAAGGGACAGGATAAGCAGTTGCCTGACAAAGCAGATAGTGGACGGCATGGTGGCACAGCGGTTAGCACTACTGCCCTCACATCTCCAGGGACCTGGGTTTGATTCCCAGCTTGGGTCGCCGTCTCTATGGAGTTTGCACGTTCTCCCTGTGTCTGCATGGGTTTCCTTCGGCTGCTCCGGTTTCCTCCCATAGTCCAAAGATGTGCAGATTAGGTGGATTAGACATGCTAAATTAACCCTTAGTGTCCTTGGATGTGATAGGTTAGAGGGATTAGCAGGGTAGCTAAGCGAGGACAGGATCTGAGTGGAATTGATGTCGGTGCAGACTCGATGGGCTGAATGGCCTCCTTCTTCACTGTAGGGATTCTATGAATCAGGAGATGGTTATTCTCCTGCAAAATACAAGGATTGATAGAAATTTCCCAGCTGAGACAGGATCTTGGGCTATAGAACCTTAATGGATGTTAAAACATCCCTTGTTACTTCTGCTCAAGTGACCTGCAGCAAAAGCACAGTGGTAATGGTCTCTAGTCTATACTTAGGATAAAGATGTCAAAAGAGAATGAGAAAACTTTTAGATTCATCCCAAAAGCTGGGTTCTGAAAAATACAGCAGGGTGTTTTCTTCCACTTCTATTAGATTGCCTAACTGTCCATGTCTGAGAGTGATTCCAGAAGACATTTTTATGGCTCAAGTACAGGATAAGGCAACTGTAATTGTGTGCAGCCACGCCAGGGAAGCTATTTCACAGCTGAAAATACCAATGGAGCATGTGGCAGTCTGTGGTCATTTTCTCTTGCACTGCCCCTCCAGCAACAAGAACAAGCTGTCATTTGAGCAAGTACCTGAAGCAAAATGAGAAATTACTGTATTCCAGTCTCCAGACACTTGGGACAGATGTGCAAGACCTTGCATATTCAAATGAAAACTCTTAAATCTACAAGCTTTGATCAAATGTCATCAAGTTCTTGGCCTGACACCAGTGGAAATGTTGGAGCTGACCAATGAGGCTGCAGTTTCTCAGGAATCTGCAAATAGCAGGCATCTGTTGTCTATAGGATGAATGGCTGGAGAGTTACAGAAGAGCTGATACCCTCTGAATCTATCCCAGGACTCATCTATGATGTAAGTGTCAAGTCGGCCTAAGCCTCCTGTACATGAAGACACTTTTCATAACATTGGCTCTCAGCTGGCACCTCCATGCAAAAGCAGACTAGGTGTTACAAAAATGCATCTAGGCATTCAAGAGGAACACACTGAAAAGCAATAGATTGTCAAACCTATTGTAAAATTATAATGGCTCTTAATTTTAATTTGGCTTTGGTGCTCTATTGTATTATGATTTGGTAGTGATGCCTTTCTTCTGAGTTGGAACCATACCTGGCACAAAGGAAGATGGTTGAGGTTACTGGAGGTCAGTTATCTCAGTTTCAGGACATCACTGCAGGAGTTCCTCATGGGCCAGGAAATGGCAAATGGAATTTAATGTTGGCAAGTGTGAGGTGGTCCACTTTGGTAGGAAGAATGGTAGGAAGGACTATTACTTACGGGGCGAAAAACTGCAGCAGGCGACGGTGCAGAGGGACCTCGGGGTCCTTGTGCATGAGTCGCAAAAACCCAGCTTGCAGGTGCAGCAGGTGGTCAGGAAGGCAAATGGGATGCTGGCCTTCATAGCGAGGGGGATTGAATATAAAAGTAGGGAGGTCTTGCTGCAACTGTATAGGGCGTTGGTGAGGCCGCAGCTGGAGTACTGTGTGCAGTTTTGGGCGCCGCACCTGCGCAAAGATATTTTGGCCTTGGAGGGAGTGCAGAGGAGGTTTACTAGGCTGATACCAGAGTTGAGGGGGTTGAGCTATGAGGAGAGGCTGAATAAACTGGGCTTGTACTCGTTAGAGTTTAGAAGAATGAGGGGAGATCTCATTGAGATGTATAAGATGATGAATGGGATGGATAGGATAGAGGTGGAAAGACTCTTCCCACTCAAAAAAGACAGTAGGACTAGGGGGCACAGCCTCAAGATAAAAGGGGGGCGGTTTAGAACGGAGTTGAGGAGGAACTTCTTCACTCAAAGGGTGGTGAATCTCTGGAATTCTCTGCCCGTTGAAGTGGTGGAGGCTGCCTCGCTAAATATTTTTAAGACGCGGGTTGTTGGGTTTTTGATAGGAGAGGGGATTAAGGGTTATGGGGAGAGGGCGGGAAAGTGGAACTGAGCAGCGACAGATCAGCCATGATCTTATTGAATGGCGGGGCAGGCTCGAAGGGCTGGATGGCCTACTCCTGCTCCTATTTCTTATGTTCTTATGTTCTTATGTAGGCCCAGTCCTCTTCAGCTGCTTAAACAATAATCTTCCTTCCATCATCAGGTCAGAAATGAGGAGGTTTGCTGACCATTCATGACTTCTCAAATACTAAAACAGTCCATGTTCAAGTATAAGAAGACCTGAGCAACATCCAAATGTGGGCTGATGTTAAAATTTGTGCCATAAGTGCTGGACAATGACTATTTCCAACAAGAGAATCTAACCATTGCACTTTGGCAGTCAATGGCATTACTATCACCAAATCCCCAATTATCAACACCCTGGGGATTACCATTGACCAGAATGCAACTGGACTAGCCATATAAATACTGTGGCTACAAGAGTAGATTGAAGTCTATCCTGCAATGAGTAATCCACTACCTGACTCTCCAAATTCTCCCCGGGCAGTATGGTGGCACAGTGGTTAGCACTGCTGCCTCACTGCGCTAGATCCGATTCCAAGTTGGGTCACTTTCTATGTGGAATCTGCACATTTTTATTATGTCTGTGGATTTCCTCCAGGTGCTCCAGTTTCTCCCACAGTCCAAAAACATGCTTGGCCATGCTAAATTATCTGTATACCCAAACAGGTGCTGGAATGTGGTGACTAGGGGATTTTTGCAATAACTTCATTGCAATGTTAAGGTAAGCCTATTTGTGACACTAAAACTTTAAATCTTGTTCACAATCTACAAGACACAAGTCAGGAATATGATGAATATAAGTGCAGCTTATGATGCAGTGTGATGAATGAGTGCAGCTCCAACAACACTAGAAGTTTGATACCATCCAAGACAAAGCAGTCTGCTTGATTTGCACAATTCCCAACTATTCACTCCCTCCACTACTGACACAGTAGCAGCAGTGGGTCCCATGTGTAAGAAGTACTGCAGAAATTCACCAAAGCTCCTTAGACAGCACTTTCCAAACCCACAGCTATTATCATCTAGCGACAAGGGCAGCAGATACATGGCAACTCCACCTGGAAGTTCTCCTCCAAGTCACTTACCAACCAGACTTGGAAATATATCATTGATCTTTCATTGTTGGTCAATCAAACTCCCTTCCTAACAGCAATGTGGATGTACCTTAACCATATGGACTGCAGCGATCCTAAACAAGTATGGATGGGAAGGTAATGCTGGCTGAGTCAGCAATACCCACATCTCTTGAATGAATAAAAATAATTGCCTCATTGTTTCGTTGGCCAGAATTCAACATCGCTCAAGTGCAGGGGATGTCATTGCACTCCAAACTCAATGTAAATCGTTAGGGTCTGACTATCTTCTGAAATATTCCAGCCATTCCCACTGGTGAAATCTTCCAGTCCCAATGACGACCACCTCTTTCTCCACTCAACTCACTCCCCACCCCCCAGCCCCCAAGATCAATTCAATGGGAAAACATCACAGGTTGGGGAGAGGGTGGAATTTCCACCCATTATTAACATTTGTTTAAAGAACCTGATAAATTTCTAATTTATTACATTGTTGTCTTGCACGTATAGTACACTTATCTAACCAATGTCCTTCTAAACAATACTCAGGCCCAAGGATCAATAACAAAGAACACAGGGGTCGCTTTTCAGCTGACAACCTGGGGGTTAACACTTATTAATATGATATCAATTTAAAAATCTCAATCATGGATTTTCTTGTTTCCATCCTGAGCTTGCAATTACTATAGAACAGATGATCAATCCGGGGCATATAATTACTGAAGGGTAGGAAATCCAATTAGGGCATATAGTTATTATAGGACAGGCAATCCAGTTGAGTAATATACATGAGGACGCAAATTCCACTTAGGCGTATGATGGCCACAGGGCTGGGAATGCAAATGGGGCATACAGTAACACTGATTAGAGTTGGGAAAAACAATTAGTATGTTTGGTGTCTTCTGTCAAAAGATTAGAATTAAAATGTGTTATTACCCAATTAAACATTGAGTTTGAGCTGGACACTTAAACTCCAGATAGTCTGTATAGAGTTTTTACATTCTCACCATGTCTGTGGGTTTCCTCCAGGTGCTCCAATTTCCTTCTGCAGCCAAAGATGTACAGGTTAGGTGGATTGGCAATACTAAATTCCTCCTTAGTATACAATGATGTGTAGGTTAGGGGAATTAGCAGGGTAAATCATGGGGTTACAGGGATAAGGCCTGGGTAAGATGCTCTGATAGTCAACGCAGACTTGAAGGGCTGAACGGCCTCCAGCACCATAGGGATTCTGTGATTCTACTATCCTAGGCACAATCATCTTCAGCTACTTAATCAATGATCTACGTTCCTTTATAAAGTCAGAAGTGAGGATAGAGTGTTCAGCACCATTCACGACTCATACTGAAGCTGGTCATGTGCAGCAAGGCATGGACAACATTCAGGCTTGGACTGATTAGTAGCAATTACCCTTTGTGCTACGGAAGTATCAGGCAATGACCATCTCCAACCGAGAATCTAGCCATCTCCTCTTTGTATTCAATGTCATGCTCAAGCCTGAACCCCTCTATAAACATCCTGAGATTACCACTGACCTGAAATTAACTGCATTCTGTGGCTATCAGAGGCTGGAAATTCTGTGGTGAGTAACTCGCTTGCTATCCCCAAAGCCTGTCCACCATCTACAAGACAAAAACCAGGACTATGATGGAATATTTCCCACTTGCCTGGATGAGTGCAGTTCCATCAACACTAGAAGCTCAGTGCCACCCAGGACAAAGCAACCCATTTAATCGGCACCTCATTCACCAATATAAACATTCATTCTCCTCACCACCAATGCAGTGACAATAGCTTGTATTATGTAAAAAGCATTACAGCAACTCACCAAAGCGCCTTTGACAGTACACTCCAAACCTACAACATCTATCGTCCAGGAGGACAAGGGCAACAGACACATCAGAACATCATCACCTGCAAGGCCCCTCCTAAGTCACTCACCACCTTCACTTGGAAGTTTTTAAACATTCCTTCACTGTCAGTAAGTCAAAATCCTGGAACTCCTATCTAACTGTACTGTGGGTGCACTGACGCCACATGGACTGCAGAGGTTTCAAGAAGGTTCAAGCACCCTTTCAAGGTCAATTGACATAAACAATAAATGTTGACCTATCCAATAATGCCCATATCGCATGAAAGAACATTTAAAAAATGCCTGCCAAACAAAGCCACAACTCTCTGGAGCCAATCTGAGCAGCACTTTACACAACCTCATCTGCTATATATTGATCTGTCACAAGCCAGTTACATTCCCATGTGCGTTAGTTTATGTAAAGATAATGCAGGTTGTAAGTTAATTCTAACATTTACTCTTATCCTTGTTTTCTTCCCCTCGAGCTGCACAATTAGTTCATATAAGCAGGCAGCTATTACTCTGAACAACTTTGAGCATCCTCAATATCTTAATGTTGAACTCAGACTGACTTTCACAGTCAGCACAATCTAGCCAATGCGTAATGCATTAAATTCTGCTACACAGCATATATACCCAACATTCTCATTTACATAGCTAAATCACCACCATTATTAATCTATCTGTATAGGTTACTGGGTCCAGCTGAATTTGTCTGAAATTAAGAATCATGAATTTGTCCTTTATGTTTTCCTGACCTAGCTTTAATGCTTAATTTATATCTTAATAGGAAAGCTATTATATAGATATTATAGATATTTAATAGACATGAAATTTTGCTTCTACACATTAAATATGGGTAATATGTTTTTTTTTCACAACATGATTATATAAATGGATTAATAAAATTTGTTTTTAAAATGGATACCTGAAGGAAACTGCTTCAAATGTGCAAGTTAAAGATATTCAATGGAAAAAGAGGTTGATTTAGGAAGACCTAATGCTAAAATATCTCAGGTAGTGATTACTTTATCAACTATCTCTAGCAATCATTGATGAACGTTGTTGACAGATTTAAGGTATAGAGCTATAGAGTTGTGAATTCTGTCTGCTGCATTTTCAAACATGAAATTTTCCTTTCGTGATGTGATCTTTAAGGCATGACAAACAAGCTTGACTTGATTGTTTCAATTCTAGTATTCAAATTTATTAATTTATTTTACATCTATCTAAAATCATATGAATGATGCATTTGGCTATTTATAATTCTATAAGATGGACGATGCTCCCTTGTTTAATATACTACTGTAATTTAAGCTTTAAGGAATATAAATTTATTCCCAGTGCTAAATGGATAGAGGGAAGGATCCCAGGTATAGTCCTGATGAATATTTAGCTTTGGGTTTTGTGTGAATAATTGGAACCATCACCCAGTACCTGTCATTAACCTCTATTACTGTTTCTTTGCTTGTTGAGGGGATATGGGGAATGTGAGAACTTGGTCACACTTGCCTTAAAATTAATAATATATTCAACATAATATGAAAGACAGCAGGAAAAACATGACCAAAGGACAGCAGGAAACATTTTTAATGAACAGTGTGACTGTCTCAGTCTACATGGCCTTATGATGCATGAGCAAATCTTATTTACTGAATATGTTACATCCGGGAGATCAGAAGAGGACTACCAGAACTTGCTACTACCCAGGCAGCATGGCTATTATAAACCATATCCAACGCTGGCATCCCCACATATTATAGGGAACACAGTTACCTCTATCTCACTGAGCAGCACCTTTTTGAGGAAGCTTCACCTCACATTCAAAGCAATGGATAACTCTTTCATCTCCTGAAATCAAACTTACTGCCAAGGAGCAACTTAAGCCAACCTTCTTTGTTACAAGTTCCTTCCAACGTGGAATGATGTATTGCAAGAATCAGCCAATCGTTGTTTACTGGTATTTTGCTATATGCAGTTTAGTTTTTCTGAAGCAGGGCTATTCTCATTTGGCAGGTTTTAAAAGTAATGGGAAGAACCCTATTTTAGTTTTTCCAGCCTTCATTGCAAATTTTGATTGGCACAGAAAAGGGAGCTGGTCACAACCTGGCATCCAGCATTCCCATTCCCATCTGTATTGGGCATTTCAGGCTCCCCACACATTTCATGGAGTTGGGCCAGGTTTTTTGAAGTCAACATAGTTCATCCCAATTCAAAAAAGGTGTTGTGAACCATGGTAAAACCCAGATTTGGAGTTGGAAATCATTTGACAACTAAACTCAAAAGATGCTGCCAATTTCAAATGTCATAATCATAGAAGCATGCAGTGCAAAAGAGGCCCATTGAATCTGCACCACCTGACCTTCTACCTATTCCCATTTACCAGCACTTGGTCCACAGCCTTGAAATGTTATTTTTAAATTGTGATTGACAAAGGCTTTATTTTGAAAAGGTAACTGACCATTAAATTGAACAACATTGTAAAAATGGAAAAATCTTCAGATGCATTTGAATATATTATTCACTATTTTGCATTGTACAATTCAGATTTACTATGTTAATCAATTGTCACTTTGCATTCAGTTTTTTCTTGAATTTCAGCCCAGCCATCTGTTTGGCTGCTTCAAAGGTTTGACTAGTGATTCTGGCTGACTTCAAAGGTTTTAATATATTTAACTGAACTTTTGACATAGTTGTTCAATTGAGTCTGTGCTTGGCAGAGTTCCAATCCCACCAATGGATTCAACTCAGTCAGGGTTCTTATAGAGTTGTACAATTGAATATGTTATGAAAGCTTGGCTATGTTCCAAAACCACTAATATATAGAACTCAGCTGAGGTTATTGACATAGTGTCAATGGTACGGAGTGGTTATATTAATAGAATTTGAATACTTATGCAGATTATGTTTTGAGCAGATTTTGAACTACTGTTTGTTTATTTTGACAGATTTGAGCTTTGTAAAGACTTCCCAAATGTAAACCTTTAGTGAGTACTGGGTGAATCTATACGAGGAAGTGAAGAGGCAATGAAGCATGGGGATAGAAACATAGGAAAACTATAGCACAATACATGCCCTTCGGCCCACAAAGTTGTGCCAAATATGTCCTTACCTTAGAGATTACTAGGCTTACCTATAACTCTCTATCTTACTAAGTTCCATGTACTTATCTAAACATCTCTTAAAAGGCCGTATCGAATTAGCCTCCATCATCATTGCCAGCAGGCCATTCCACGTACCCACCACTCTGAGTGAAAAACATATCCCTGGCATCTCCTCTGTACCTACTCCCCAGCACCTTAAACCTGTGTCCTCTTGTGGCAACTATTTCAGCACTGGGAAAAAGCCTCTGACTACCCACTTGATCAATACCTCCAACATCTTGTACACCTCTATCAGGTCACCCCTCATCCTTCGCCTCTCCAAGGGGAAAAGGCTGAGCTCCCTCAACCTATCCTCATAAGGCATGCTCCCCAATCCAGGCAACATCCTTGTAAATCTCCTCTGTACCCTTTCTATGGCTTCCACATCCTTCCTGTAATGAGGTGACCAGAACTGAGTACAGTACTCCAAGTGGGGTCTGACCAGGGTCCTATATAGCTGTGACATTATCTCTCGGCCCCTAAACTCAAATCCTTGATTGATGAAGGCCAGAACACCATACACCTTCTTAACCACAGCTTCAACCTGCGCAGCTGCTTTGAGCGTCCTATGAACTTGGATCCCAAGATCCTTCTGATCTTCCACACTGCCAAGAGTGCTACCATTAATATTATATTTTGCCATCCTATTTGAACTGCCAAAATGAACCACTTCACACTTACCTGGGTTGAACTCCATCTGCCACTTCTCCGCCCAGTCTTGCATCCTATCAATGTCTTGTGGAACTTCTGACATCCCTTCACACTATTCACAACACCTCCAACCTTTGTGTCATTGGCAAACTTACCAACCCACCCCTTCACTTCCTCATCCAGGTCATTTATAAAAATCACAAAGAGTAAGGGTCCCAGAACAGATCCCTGGGGCATTCCACTGGTGACCGACCTCCATGCAGAATATGATCCATCTACAAACACTCTTTGCCTTCCATGGGCAAGCCAGTTCTGGATCCACAAAACAATGTCCCCTTAGATCCCATGTCCCCTCACTTTCTCAATAAGCTTTGCATGGGGCACCTTGACAAATGCCTAGCAGAAGTCCATATATACTACATTTACTGCTTTTCCTTCATCAATGTGTTTAGTCACATCTTTAAAAAATTCAATCAGGCTCGTAAGGCATGATCTGCCTTTGACAAAGCCGTGCTGACTATTCTTAATCATACTATACCTCTCCAAATGTTATAAATCCTGCCTCTCAGGATCTTCTCCATCAGCTTACCAACCACTGAGGTTAGACTCACTGGTCTATAATTTCCAGGGCTATCACTACTCCCTTTCTTGATGTGAGGGTGATGACTGGAGTAGGTGGATGAGGGATAGTGAACATCACATTCATCTCCACAATTGTGTTGATTCCTTATTAAAACAAAGCAGATCTTTTAAACTGTTCATCTTGGCATCCGCCCAGCTTGGTTTCTACCACAGGCCTAGTGCAGGAGATTGTGGCCAAAATGCCAGCACATCCCCACCACCCTACCATGAAAATAGCGTGAACATTGCCAGTCAGGATGCAAGATTGCAACATCGTGAAATCCTCTGACACCTGGATTCCCACCTCTGAAATTCCAGCCCAGGGTATTTTCAATCACAGCAGCAGCTGACCATGTACCCAGCCTGGCATATTTTCACATGGATGAGAAAAATATCTTTGGCTTTGGATGCAACTGCATTTGTTTCCCATCCACATTTACCCTAAGAAGGCTTTGATGGGTTTCATTCTTGTTCTAAGTTGTGTTCCATAAATGAGAAACGTGACAGTGTCTATACCTTAAAGGTTCTGCCCCCATTCTTAGAACAGCAAGTTGTTTGCTTGCTTTGAGAGTTGTGCATCATCTATACACAATTAGGCTGCTGCCATTTCCTTCCAAGCATCAGTTCTCTAAACAAATACACCACGATAGAGCTCCTTGGCAAACAGTTGTGTTGAAACAACTAATGGCTATTTAGTTGCACTGTAGTATTCTATTCTGGAACATTGTGGAATAATTGCAGGCAGTTCTACATGCTGCATGCAATGATCATGGCAGGGGAAGAATATCTGATTGTAGATGACAAGCAGCAACAAATCATGTGAAAAAAAGAAGCTAATGGAATTAGGAGAGCCACTATACAAAACAACGTTCCTTCATTTACACAGACATTTTAATCCTCATCTTAGCCATTCTGTTTATTTGATGCAGTGTGACTTAAAAAAAACGAAGAGTGATTATAGATTTACCCATTCCATACATTTCAAGTAGCAGTTCAAGAAGCACAAACAATTTTGTTCCATTATCTTCTCCGAGGCCTTGGGTGTCATCAACTGCATAGTTGGCTTACATCAGGTCAAGGATGTTGGAGGAATGAAATAAATAGTTGATTCCATTTTATATAATTCACTTAAAATAAGCTAACTATGTATGACTGTTGGCTGACTGCTTCATGAATATCCATAGCAGCTACCTGATCATGCTTCCCATTTGTAGTTAGTTTATCACCCATATTGTTAGCTGGGAAGTTGATTATAAATGTTACAGGCAAGGTATTATCTTGGAGCATTCTTCTATTTCATTATTGTAACAACAAGAAAATTCCACGATCATAGCGTGGAATTTTCCAGCTATTCCCACCAAAAGTGACCCCCACAACAGGTTCCCTGGGAAATCCTGTTGACAGTGGCAGGACTGGAAGACCCTGCCACCAGCCAGTGATGGGCTGCTACCAAACATGTCATGGAGATGCAGTATATTCCACCAGGACAGCAAGATTTTTCTCCCCTTTCGTGGCAGTGGGAGCTGCTGTGCAACAGGATTTTCCAGTCCAGCCATCATCATAGGATTTCTCATTCAACGCACTCCTCACTGCCAGGTGACCCACAGCCTTTGGCACCCATGTTGGACTTTAACCTGGTGTTTAGAGACTACTTACAGTAGTTGTACAGAATATCGTTAAAAATACAATTATTAAAACTTTCTTAGTCTTAATCTACCCTCCAAGAAATCCAAATTTCTGTCATACGTTATCTTCCTGGTGCTGTGGATTGCATTATTTCTTGCATAGATTTTAGAATTGCAATCGTAATGCATTACTTTGAAGATGGCTAAATCACTGATACACTAAGTTAGCCAGCCTTACTATGATACACTTCTGTGCTATTGTGCAGTGGGAACTTATATTATAACAGGCTGAGCAGAACTGAGTTTCATTGTTTAAGTAATTCACAAATATGTAAGGATGGAATGTTCTGGCCAATCTTGCTAAAGTTGGTTCCCCCACAACTAAGTGCCCAGCCACAGGAAGGTGAGCCATTCAAGAGCTCACAACGGGAAGAGCTCACAACGTTGCACATTCAGTGCAACGGGAAGATCCTGTCAGTAGCAAATGGCCTACCACCAAACCTGTGGAAAACCCTCCACGGAGGGAACCAGGAAATCCTGGCTTAACTTTTTTTTTTGAGGGCTACACTTCTGCTAAAACCCTTCCAAGGCAGTGATATTGGAATAATTTATTTTGATACTGGGAAAAATGCAAACTATGTATTTACCACTTTGCTGTAAAGGATAAAAAGTGAAGGTGAAAGCCCAGGTTTCTAATCTAATCTCAAATCGAGAGAAAATTCCAGTTTTGATTTTGTTTTTTTTTGGGGGGGTGGTTCAATAACAAGAGCCATGCCCACCACCTTCAGAGTTTGGAGGAAGCCGCAAGTTAGAAGCTTAAAAGGCCCTCATCATTGCTGTGGGATTTTGTTCCATTTGCTATCATTACAATGCAAAGAACAGCCATCTGCCCCTCATACCCCACATACTCCCTATGTACGATCAACACATCTCATATCTGTTTTGGCCCCTCATACCACCCATGCTGGTCTATCTCACCTCCATTCCCATTCACCCATTATACACTTAGAATGTGCATAAGAGCTTCATAAAAGGTGAATAATTCATAGCTTTCTACTTTCTTTACTATGGCCCTATAGTTGTCAATCATCCAAATCATCTAAAATATCAATGGCAGAAAAAGCAAGTGCTTAACACTTTGATATCTTTTGTAAATAAACATTATGCAATTGATCAGAGTAGGAGCTATCAATCACACCATGCCTTCCCTGGGCCATAGCTGTTTCAGAAAACTAATAAATGCCTGGGCTCTCAGCCAAGCATCCATTATTTGTCAAAAGCCAACTGAGAATTGGGGTGCCAAGAATGGAGTTGGGAACCTTGAATGGTGTAATTGGCCACCATTTTTACATCTCCATGGAGTCTCCCTGACTCCATGAAAATCTAACCCCTTATCTCCATGATTAAAAAACCTGTAATCACAAAACTTTGGTAATAAATTCAGAAATTGTTACAGTCAAAGCTATATGTAGTACTGGCACCCAACATAGTTTTATGTAACTCTTCTACTAAATGAAAATTGACTGAAGATGAAAAATAAAATCAATCAGGATTGGAATTCTTTTGTGTTCATTTGTTCAGCAAAGAAGAAATGTCGATTTAAATAAGTTTAAGAACCTCCTTTGCACTTAGTTTGAGTTTTATGAAGACTCAGTTGCCAGAGTTTTGGACTAAAGTGATTATTTTGGCAACTTAACAATACAATTAATGTAACTTTTTTCTAAGATCTGCTAAATTGCAGGCAATGTGGTAGCTTACAGAAAGGTGTATCTTGAAACCATGGCCAAAATTTTCCAACCTCCTCCACGGCTCATCCACTGCAGTGAATGGAGACTCAACTGCTCTGTTCTTGCTGAAAGCAGTAGTGGGGCATGCGAGACCAGAGGATTCTGGCCCATGGTTCTAATTTGCATGACTCTATCAATGCATACCCAAGTAAATGGGGGCAACTCTCACTATACATGTAAATCCAATGGGCTTAAGTTTGGTATATAGGAACAGGGGATCTTATAACACAGATCATTCAGACTGTTGTCAGTGCTGGCTCTTTGTCAAAGCAATTTAGAACTATTCCTATTATCTCACACTGCCTATAACCTTGTATCTTCTTTCAACTCAAGCACTTACACACTATTTTCTTAAAGGATGTGACTATCTCTCTCAACTGCTTCCTGTGGTAAGCATTTCTACAATCTAACAACTTACTTTCTGATGTCTTTCCTGACCAACACCCCCCCCCCCCACCCCCTCCTTAGTGGTAATTTTAAATCAACATCAACTGCACTGCCTTCATCTACCTTCTTGGTTACTCCTTCAAGAAATTCAATTAAATTTTTGAGACATGATTTTCCACTCACAAAACCATGCTGACTATCTCGAATCAGTCCTTGCATCTCTAAATGCCTGTAGATCCTGTCTCTCAAGACACCTTCCAACAACTTACCCACCATGGATGTGAGGCTCGCTGGCCTGTAGTTCCCAGGCTTTTCCCTGAAGCCCTTTTTAAACAAAGGCACATTTGTCACCCTCCAATCTTCAGGAACCTTACCCATGACTATTGCTGATTCAAATATCTCAGCTAGGGGAACCACAATTTCTTCCTTAGCCTCCCACAATTTCCTTGGATACACATCAGGTCACGGGGATTTATCTATCTTGATGCACTTTAAGACTTCCAGTGCCTCTTTCTCTGTAATACGTACACTCCTCAAGACATCACTATTTATTAAAACTGTTGTATCTGCTGTTCCATAAACTTATCAAGTTATCCATCACAATCATAACTTTCTTTCTTTTCTAGAGCAGTTTTTTTAAGAAGTTTTTCTGATAAATAGTCAGGTATGCAAATTCTAATCATTGCCCCCAGTAATCAACGAAATTAAAAAACATACAATATTCAAATAGTAGGCATTATCCTTCCTGCACAAACAGCATGACTCAATATCACAAAAAAAACTGATCAATACAGACAATTGTCTGCTTGATTATGAGGATTTATTCTAATTTGGGAAGAATTTCTTTTCAAGTGATAACAAAGGAGAAAGTTAGTTTACAAGATCCCCTGGAGTTTCTATCTATTCATTAGAAACTGGTGCCACTTAAGAAGACTAAATTGGAGAGCTCATTTTAAGTAGGCTATTTAACTTGTATGATCAATGCCAAATTGGAAGACACAAGTACAACATTAACAAGCCTCAACATAGCTGAGGAATGAGAATTTACCCACACAACAATGTGTATATAGAAAAAAAACAAGTAATAAGCACTATGAATTTCTGGTTAAAAATGAAATTGCAGGTAGTAAAGGTATATATGGTAGAAATAATCAAATTCCCCGTGGAATATGATAGTTCCTAAGCTGCAGGAACCACAGAAATACCATCTTTGGAAATCAACAGGAGGACTGCTTCAAATTACAGAAATGTAAGAATTGATCTGAAGTTGTTTGGTTACCTCTGAAGAAATTATTTGACTTCCAAGACAATCCCAAATTATACATAATTTGTCGAGCATGGATACCATCCAAATTGAACATAATCTGTGGAAGCAGTCATCTTTAATTACTTTCTTATCCATGTTTTTACAGGTCCCATGATATGCTATCATTCAATTATGAACGAGCACCAATAAGTATCAGACCTGATAAATATCATTGATCTTAATGAACTAACAGTTATTAAGAGTAAAACTAACTGCACCAGCAAAACATGTGCTTTTCAGTAAATGAGTTGAATCAATGGACTGATATGGGCAGCAAATTAATGAGAAAAGTACACAAGGCCTGAACCACAAGTAAAAAGTGTTGGAAAAACTCAGCAAGTCTGGCAGCGACTGTGGAGAGATAACTAATGTTCGAATTTATTTGAGTAGCAATCCATATTATGCTGCTGTTCCATGTCCAATTAGTACATTAGTTTTTTTTCCCCAGCCTGGCTCGCTGAACTTTCTGACCCTTGCAGAGAGTCCAAACAGCACAGCATGTTTCTGGGGCCCAGTTAAAATCCAGGAATGTTGAAGTGAAAGAGGCACATCCCCTTCTTATGGCACTAGCTGTTGTAAACCAGGTAAGCATCTAAAGTAAATGGATAGGATTTGGGAGGTGGTGAAATTTGGAGGTTGGGAGAGCAGGTCGTTCTTTTGGGTCAAACCAAGCAAACAAACTTAAATTACATTCGGGCAAAGAAAAAGGGGGCAGCTCCCCAAAAGGAGGGGGAACGGCCCGAACAGAAACAAAAAGTACAAAGGAAACTTAAGACACGTCAAATCAAAATGTGATTGTCGGGGTGTATAACGCAACTCAGCCCCTGCGGTGACCAACGGGCACGGAGGAAGGTTGGGCAGGGGGAGGTGGGGTGGAGGTGAGAACAGAAGTTGAATTAGGGCTACTGGGGGAGGGAGTGGTTGGGCCTGGGTGGGGGGAGGGTGTCAGGCTTTGGGTCAGTCTAGACTTCAGCAGGGATGTTGTGAAGCCTGCGAGGAGTTTGGATCAGGCCTCTGGGTAGGGGAAGGTGTTAAGCCTTGGAATTCTGTGGGGATTGGTCTGAGTTTGTACAACAGTTAGCAGAGGTTAGAAGTGATAATAATTCTTCTGACTTCCTCTATGTGAAGTTGGTATAATCTGGTCAAAACCATTGGAAGTTTGTGATTTTTTTTTAAATTGCATCTTCAGAGGGTTCCCAGTGCAAGGCAATTCTCTCCAGGAAGCTTTCAGTTCTGTGCACACCTTACCTGCAAACTTCCAAAAGGGATTACCCAGTGCACCTTTGGGGTACCCTTAAAATCTAACTATGGAAAGCTTAGATGATGAGGCCCCACGTTAAGTTTAATCTAACTCTTCTAGAGAACCGAAGAGAAGTAGCAATGTGATTGAGTTTTATTCTGTTGGAAAGGGAGAGTTGGTCAGGTGGAAGAAAATAGAAAGTTAGGGATCAGAGATGTAGTGATGAAGTGACAAAGACATCATGGAACAAAAGGCAAAGGGAGCTATAATAATGAAACAAAGCATTGTTCCACAGTAAATGCAGAACCTACGATTAACACCTACTCCAGACAAATGTTTTGTTCCTTTGCTTTTTACTGCATGACATTTTAGTCATTTAATCTCTCTCTCTCTCTCCCCACCCCCGCCTTCAGATCCACTCCTGACCTCCCCCCTTTTGTTCTACTTGATCCTCTGTCATTTTGTTCAGAATAAAACCCCTTTCTGCTGCACTTCAGATCTGAATCAGTCATGTTGGATGTGAATCATTGGCCAAACTCTTCCATCCTCCTTTATTGCAGTGATTTTTCCAGTGCCACTGAAATGTAATGGAGTTTTAGCTGGAAAGCCAAACCCATTCTTACTCACAACAGGTCCCATCATGGACAAGACCAGAGCATCCCATCCATAAAATCTATTCCCCTCCACTGACCTGCTCAGCCTTTCCATCACTTTGTTTTTATTTCTGATTTCCAACATCTATGGTATTTTACTGAATAACTTGGATTCATTATCCCCTCCCACTACATCTCTCCTATGTTAGGCAGCAATGTCACCACAAGCCTAAGCAAACAATTCAGGTACAGGAAACTTTTATTTTGAGACTAACAATTGGCAAATGAAGAAGTAAAATTGGATGATTGCTTAAAGAACAAAAGATATAGAGGTAAGCTCATAAAGGGGAATAAAAAACATTTAAACAAGTGAATTTAATGGAGTGCTCCCTCGTTTAAACGATATCTTTGTTCAATTAAACTTACAAAATTTGCATTTAAATTGGCTGCAATTTAGTATATTGGACCTGTTGAACTTCTGAAAACTAATGCAATACCATGGCACTGCAAAAATTCAGACATACTAATGCAGTAGTTGATGGAAATGTGGTTCCATTCTCATTGTTTAGCTTCAGGCTACGGCAGTAAAACATCATGCTACTTATTTGTTCTGGAGATATGTTGAAAATAATAACTATTCTCCACATTTGTCTTTGGTCCGTTGGGAAAAATGGTTGTTGCTTCCCTTGTAACACAGTTGCTATAAATATAAATTGGGTCTCAGCCATTTTTATTTGTTTCCCTGCCCCATTGTTAAAAAATTGTCTTAGTTATCCCCTAATTGCTTGATTTCTAAACACAGTCCTGAAAAATGGGTACAAGATGAGCTAAAAATGTCTTTTAATTTTATATGACATGATTTTGTCATTTCTTGGGAAAGGCCATATCATGCATCACTTGTAACAGACTTTCTAAAAGAAAAGCACCCTCTAAAACACCAGATGCACTGATTTAAATGTAACTCAAAGATGATTTATTAATTGCACATGTAGTGATATGTATAAAAAGAAAAGTTGATCGATTAAAGCTCCTAAATGTTACTATAACCAATTCAAAAACCCGATGCAACTAGAATGAATCTTGCATTAAAAAGTGCCTTTATGAAATGCTAGCCTCCCGTTAACTTGGACGTCCTTTTTGGGGCACGGCGCACTTTGTGAAGGTTGTGTTCTCTCTTCATTATTATGAAGAGACCTGGTATAATAACACTGTTGTCTCCATCCCTTGCTACGTCATTGAAAACAAATCCCTTTAATTAAATACTTCTATAAAGTTAGAGGATGTGCTGCTCTGAAAACAGAAACATTATGCCCTATGAAACGCCAGTGTTTTTTTTTGGGCTTGTCCAACTGTCTCGCAATAACTTCTGCAGGCATTCGATAGAAACCTGTTTATGCATGTCTCATTAAAATCAGGCAGCGAAGTTGAAAATGCTTCATCTTTGGCACCAGTATTTTGTGCTCCTGGAGAGTTGTCCTGCAGATTGCATATAATGGTCGTTCCTTTATACTTTTAAACCAAGACCTGGAATTTTGCATGAAGTGTGTGACATCTGAAGTGCAGTGATCAGGAAAGAGGCACACACTTTTTAATGTTATAGATACTTTGGTAATCAGATGAGAATATCACTAAATAGAACAATAAAAGCTATGTTTGAACTATCTCATCTTGTACTAATTTTGCCAATCCATTTTGTAATTACCACAAGATGATAAGATAATGGAGCAGAATCAGGCCATTCAGCCCATCAAGTCTGTGCCATCATTCAATCATGGCTGATATGGTTCTCATCCCCATTCTCCTGCCGTCTCCCCATAATCCTGGATCCCCTCATTGATCAAGAACTATTTATCTGTCCTAAAGAGACACAATGACCTGGCCTCCACAGCTTTCTGTAGTAACGAGTTCCACAGATTCACCACCCTCTGGCTGAATAAATTCCTCCTCATCTCAGTTTTAAAGGAGCGTTCCTTCACCCTCGAGTTCTAGTCTCTCCCACTAATGGAAACATCCTTTCCATGTTCGCTCTATCTATGCCTCTCACTATTCTGTAAGTTTCAATTAGATTCCCCCTCATCCTTCTAAACTCCATCGTGTATAGATGCAGACTCCTCAACTGGTCCTCATGACAAATCCTTCATTCCTGGGATCATTCTTATGAACCTCCTCTGGATCCACTCCAAGGCCACCACACCCATCCTTGGGAACGGAGCCCAAAACTGCTAACAGAGCTTCAGCGGTACATCCCTGCTCTTGTATGCTACCCTCTAGAAATGAATGCTAACACTGAATATTCCTTCCTCACTGCCAACTGAACCTGCATGTTAACCTTAGCGTCCTGATCCAGGACTCCAAATCCCTTTTGTGCTTCAGATTCCTGAACTGTTTCCCCATTTAGAAAATAGTCTATACCTCAATTCTTCCCACCAAGTGCATAACCTCACACTTTCTCACATTGTATTTCATGTGCCATCTTTTTGCCCACTCTCCTAACCTGTCATTCTGCAGCCTCCCCACTTCCTCAACAGTACTTGTCTTTCTACATATCTAGGTATCATCTGCAAACTTAGCAACCATGTCCTCAGTTCCATCTTCCAAAGCATTAATGTATGTAGTGAAAAGTTGTGGTTCCAACACTGACCCCTGTGGTACACCACTTGTACCGGTTGCCATCCTGAAAAGGGCCACCTTGTCCCCACTTTCTGCCTTCTGTCCATCAGACATGTTTATCTTGTTTTTCTGAGATGTATATTAAGTTGATGACATAACTGTGTTTCATATCCAAGAGAAGTGAAGTTTATGTTCATTAGACCCCTTCAGATTTGCCCCATCATTAAGCTGAATTTATTCCTGTGCATCAACTTTCAATCCTTCGGAAGTTATCTCCAGAGACCTATAACCAACTTCTATCATAATTCCCTCTGATCTCATGATTGATCAGGTAAGCTCCAGTAACCACCTACACTGACTTATTAGGCAACAAAGCCCTAGGGCCTATTTCAGCAGGTTCAAGTAATGAATAATCGGGTAATTGGCAAAGAGATAAATGTGTAGCAATAAGCATTGTAGCAAGGAATAGCAAAATTCATGGCCTTTACACTGCCTTTTTACTGATAATTGCAATGAGATGTAATTCTTTATTCATACGATAACAAGAAAATACATAAATAACATTCTGTTTTACTGTGATCCTACTGGCCCTGATCTGGTGCTGTAATCAGCCTCGCACCCAGAATGACATTCTGGGGGTTACCATTAACCAGAAACTGAACTAGGTTAGCCACCTAAATACCATAGCTACAAGACCAAGTCAGATGTTGGGAATCCTGTGGCAAGAAACTATCAGGTGCATTTTTTTTTCAACTCGCCTCTTTGGTGGCAAATGCCAGCAGGCAATTTAAGAATTGTTGGATAGACCAAATTTAATCATGGTTTCCCAGCATCAACATTCTGGACATTCCAATTTTAAGACATGATTCTTAAACAGTCAGGTCCCATATTTGTACATACGTCATCCTTTACCAAAATGTCAGGTGACACGCTCTGGGTGTGGAACGTGTGTGTGTGTACACTGCCTGCCATTTGTACACCTAGGTCCCTGGTTTACAACTACAAAAAGGGTATGGCATCAACAGGTTTCTAGGTCAATGAATTTACGCATGATTAAGCCAAAATATTATTAACATATAAATTTGGTCCAGAAAATCCTAATTCAAATATTATCTTGATCCTATGGTAGTCTCAGAAACGAGTTCTGCAGTTATCATGATTCCATGGTACATTCTTTGAAAAGAATTGCTGTTGTGATGACAGTGCAGTCTATTTAAATCTCTCAAACTTCCAGTTGCCAGCAAAATTTTATTAAACTAATAATGGGACTGAACTTCGCAGCTGCATTTATATTAGATAACATCATCCTGTCATATTGAACCTTACTGAGTAAGCTTAAATCCTGAAATGCTAACCAGACTAAAGCTATTTTAGATGTTATTGGCTGTAGGCAGATGAAAATAAAAGCACAAACAATTTTTTCCTTGAAGGTTGCTACACATTTAATTGAGAAATTTAAGTAAATGGTTTAACACAGGGCAATATCAAGGCTGAAAAGACCTTTGTGCAGGCTATAGGTAAAATGAACTGTCTGGCTACCATGAACAAAGTTCCTCCAGACATAAGGACTGGAGGTTTATTGGGGTCTAACATGACTTTGATTTGTGAAAAGTTTAACTATCACCACCTGGGGAATGCACGGGGCGGGGGGGAGTTGGTGGTGGAGGAATAGGGGTATGGCTGCTTTAGGCCAGCTGAAAGCAGCAGAGGCTGAGAGGTAGGTCTCTGCTGCTCTTAGAGCAGAGAGACTTGCACACGCACAATTGCATCCTCTGTTGCACTCAGCTAGCTTTCGGGTCATTTAAGTATTGCCCCTACAGCTGTGGGTGTTGTCTACATCGACTTTAGTAAAGCGTTCGACAAGGTCCCTCATGGCAGACCCGGTGCAAAAGGTTAAATCTCACGGGATAGGGGTGAACAACTAGATGGATTCAGAAATGGCTTAGCTCTAGAAGATGGAGGGTGGCATGGGAAAGGTATTTTTCTGAATGGAGATCTGTAACTAGTGGTGTTCTGCAGGGATCAGTGCTGGGACCTCTGCTGTTTGCAATATATATAAATGACTTGGAAGAATATGTAGCTGGTCTGATTAGCTTGTTTGTGGATGATACTAAGGCTGATGGAGTAACAAATAGTGATGAAGATTGTCAGAGAATACAG
This sequence comes from Carcharhinus amblyrhynchos, assembly GCF_965287045.1. NCBI lineage: Eukaryota > Metazoa > Chordata > Chondrichthyes > Carcharhiniformes > Carcharhinidae > Carcharhinus > Carcharhinus amblyrhynchos. The sequence continues at coordinate 91,157,197 of NC_137324.1, read as the reverse complement.
CAGGATATAAATAGATTGGAAAATTGGGCAGAGAAATGGCAGATGAAATTTAATCCAGACAAATGTGAGGTGATGCATTTTGGTAGATCCAGTTCGAGTAGGAGCTATAAAATAAATGGCAGAACCATCAGGAGCATAGATACACAGAGATCTTGGAGTAAATGTCCATAGATCCTTAAAAGTGATTGCACAGATGGAAAGAAAGGTGGCGAAGAAAACATATGTGTCATGCTTGCCTTCATTGGGTGCAGCATAGAGTATAAAAGTTGGCAAATTATGTTAGTTAAATAAAATGTTGGTTAGGCCGCATTTGGAATACTGTGTCCAATTCTGGTCACCACACTACCAGAAGGACATGGAGGCTTTGTAGAGGGTACAGAAAAGCTTTACTAGGATGTTGCCTTGTATGGAGGGTATTGGCTATGAGGGCAGATCGCCCTGGAAAGATGGAGGCTGAGGGGTGACCTGATAGGAATTTATAAAATTGAGCAGTATAAGTAAGGTGAACAGATGAAAGCTTTTTCCCAGGGCAGAAATGACTATTACAAGTTCAAGGTAAAGAGGGGGAAGGTTCACTAGAGATGTGTAGGGAAAGTTTTTTAGAGGGTGGTGGAGGCCTGGAATGCACTGCCAAGTGAGGTGATTGAGGCAGCTGTGTTAGCCACATTAAGACTTATCTTGATAGACATATGAACAAATGGGGAATAGAGGGATATAAGCAGTTGGTCTAGATAGGACAATATGATCAGCACAGGCTTAGAGGGCTGAAGGGCCTGTTCCTGTGCTGAACTAGTCTTTGTTCTTTAAACATTACTTAATAGGCAACTATAATACCAAATTACATAAAAGGTACTTCCTCATTAACAGAACACAAAATACTTCATGGCCCATTTATACATCATCCCACATTTTCAGCAGAAGTTATCATGTAGTTTAAGTCTCTCACTTCCACTGACTTTATAGCCCTTCTCACTGCCACACTAGGGCAAGTTTTTTCAGTGACCTTTTGAAAGTCCCTTCACACTATTCTGTATATTTCCTGAATTGACTTTAAGCTGCATCACTATTCTGGAAACTGCTTGATCCTTAAATCTTCTTAGATCCCATCTCTTTGAACATAAAACCAGTTCTGCTGAGCATCCTACTCATTGGCAAACAGAAAATGTACTTCCCTCTGCTTCACACAAATGTAGCTATTTTTGTCGTCTTCTCCAGGTTTCTCAGTGTGCATCCAGAAAGACAAACTCCCTGTCTTTGTCAAGTTTTGAAAACAGGCACTTCATTTTGTGTAGGTTTCAGCCTAGGCATCTTTTCCCATGACAACCAAATCATATGGGCCTATCTCCAGACAGATTAGTATGATATCATCATCATCATCCCCACTTCAGTGCACTCTGTTTTACCTCTAATTAAAGGAGACAGTTTAAAACCAAACCACCATGCAAAGTTGCACATTCATAATAAAAAGGCAATGGAATTTTGCACTTTATCTCAAGGAGACTAGAATCCAAAGAGGTGGAAGATATGTTATGGCTACTCGGAGCTCCAATCAACTTCCATCTGAAGTTCTGTATTAAGCTCCTGTCACCATAGCTGAGGAAGGATGTACTGTTCTTAGAGTGGATGCAACACCTTTTACCTGAATGATGCATGGCAAAAAGAGTTAAATTATGAGGATGTGTTACATAGATTAGCCTGGTATTCTCTTGAATATCAAAGAGTAAAGGAAGACCAAATTAAAATTCTGAGATTATTCAAGAATTTGATATGATGCTTCAAGATAATCGTCTTTTAAATGGAAGGTTCCATAAGTGAGGGGCATAACATTAAAATTTGAGGAGTAACACCAAAAATGCTTTTTAAACAAGGGGGCAAGGAAATCTTGAACACTCACCCAAAAGAGTTATTGAAGATAATAGAACAGTTAAGATCTGGGGTTATTAAGTTTTTAATCCAAAAGCAAAATAATGTGGATGCTGGAAATCTGAAATGAAAACAAGCTGCTGGTAACATTAAGCAGATCTGGTAACATCTGTGGAGAGAGAAACAGAGTTAAAGTTTTGACCAAAGTGGATCAGCTACGATCAAATTGAATTGTCTAATCCATGTTCCTTCCTAAACTGTATATAGTTCTTAGGCCCATTATACCACCAGAAGGCTGACTGCAGGTAGGTTTGCTATAAAAATTGAGGAAATCAGCATACTCATCCACTATTCTTTAGTCTAAATGTGCAATAATTCTATAAGGTCTGAGCACAACTCTAAAAATGATGGGAGCAATTGTGTTGGGAGTTGATCAGACACTGTCACTTGCATGCCATTTGTGAGGGGGAAAAGTCTAAGCCATTAAATGTGGCTTTCTTCCAATCTAGGTGATAAAAAGAAATGCAGAGTTCCATCTTGCTACATTACCATAGGACATAGGAGCAGAATAGGGCCACTCAGCCCATCGAGTCTGCTTCACCATTCAGTCATGGCTTTTTTTTTGTTTTCTTAATCCCATTCTCCTGCCTTTTCCCCATAACCCCTGATCCCCTTATCAATCAAGAACCCACTCTATGACCCTGTTCTCCACAGCCTTCTGTGGCAAAGAGTTCCACAGATCCACCACTCTCTGGCTGAAGAAATTCCTCCTCATGTGTTTTAGCCTGAGATTGTGCCCTCTGGTTCTAGTTTTCCCTACAAATGGAAACATCCTCTCCACGTCCACTTTATCCAGGGCTCTCAAATAGAAACCACAAATTCCAAAAGAAAATACTAGGAGTTACATTGCACTGGTAGAAGTGCACAAAGTTGAATTTATGCTGGTCCTGTGAGATTCATGGTGGGAGATATAGAAGGGATGTCTGAGGTAGATTCTTTACTCAGAGTGGTTGGGGTGTGGAATAGACTGCCTGCTGTGATAGTGGAGTCGGACAGTTTAGGAACTTTCAAACAGTTATTGGATAGGCACATGGAGCACACCAGAGTGATAGGGAGTGGGATAGCTTGATCTTGGGTTCAGATATAGTTCGGCACAACATCGAGGGGCGAAGGGCCTGTACTGTGCTGTACTGTTCTATGTTCTATGAAAGAAGCTGTCCAAATTGCTGAGAAAGAGTCATATCATATCCAGACAGCCTATACCTGTAAGGATGCTTCAGAGGTCCCCATCCTGACAGCAGCCTGGAATGTCAGAATGCTGCTACTTCAGGGACAGAATGCAAGCCTGGAATGACCAAAATGAAGCAGGCAGGAAACTTGTTAAATTGTGCATTTGGGTCTTTTGCTTGAAGATAATTCATCTTCTCTAGAATTCACTACCTTTCCCCAGTGCAGTCTAGAAAGATACTAGAAAGAACAGAGCAAAATGATAGTAGATGAATATTAACTTGGAGAAGTGTCCGGCCATCAACTTCAGACCTAGTAAAGATGAGAGTTTCTCTGAAGCCCAGTGACCTTGTATGTACTTACTGGGTGGAATTTAAATGGCTTAGGCACTATTTCAAACATGGTCCCTTGATTGCACCACAGAATGGAAGACTCCCTTGCCAGATCAGTATTTCCCATGCTAGATTAAAAAAAAGTGTGTATGGTAGGGCAGTATTTTGCACAAGGCTTCTTGTGACCATACATTGTAACTTTGCTAGAAAAAACACAAATCCTGAAATTTAACATTTATATTCTTTTCCAGAGTTTCCGTAGCTTTTCCGTTAGATTTACAATGATGATCGAGAGAACCCCGACAGAAGTTAACACACACGGAAATTAATCCCAATATATCTGTTTTCTACCCCAAATTCCAGCTCTGTGGTCGAATACAAATAATGGTTGTGATGTAATTGCTCTCTGCCCTCTATAGCTACAGAATTTCAGGAGTTTTATTTACAATGTTGTAACTTATGAGAATGGGAAACAATGCAAGTAACATAAAAGTGCATCATAGTCAGATTGGATCAAGTTTTTCAATGCTCACCTTTAAATAATCTTTCTCAAACGCTCTGGTGCATAAGTCACCTGATGAAGGAGCAGCGCTCTGAAAGCTTGTGCATCCAAATAACCTGTTGGGCTTTAACCTGTTGTTGTAAGGCTTCTTACTGCGCTTAATTATTCCTGAACCAGATCACTAGTCTGTCACCAAGGGCACCATCCCACATCAAGTATAGCCACATTCTCACACACTAAGGGGCAATTTAGCATGGTCAATCCACCTATCCTGCATGTCTTTGGACTAGGAGGAAACCATAAAAACCTTCAGACATGGAGAATGTGCAAATTCCACTCTCAGACCCTACGCCAGAATCAAACTCAGGTCCCTGGCACTAACCATTGTGTTAATTACCATCATAATATAATCTCAGTACAATATTGGCATCATATCATTTAATCATGACCATACACCACCAGCTTTATCGTATAATATATTAAATATAATCATTAACTCTCTTTAGTGGCTGGAAGCCAGTGTCCAGTGGTATACCACAGGATCTGTGTTGGCCCCCCTATTATTCATCATTTATTATTGACTATGGGGGAGGGTGGGGGGTAGGATTAGTACATTTGAAGCTGATACAAAGATTGGACGGGTAGTTATCAGTGAGGCACAGTGTCTTGTGCTTCAAGAAGATTTTGATGGAATGGTCAAATGGACAGATAAGTGGCAGATGGAATTTAACCTGAAAAATGTGAGGTGATACACTTCAGGAGGAGTAATTTGACAGAGTACTCAATGAATGGGAGAAACAAAGTTTTGTGAAGCAAAGGGACTTTGTCTTGTTTGTCCACAGATCTCTGAAAGTGGAAGTGCATGTTAGTTGGGTAGTAAAAAATGCATATGAACATAAGGACATAAGAAATAGGAGCAGGAGTAGGCCATCTAGCCCATCGAGCCTGCCCCGCCATTCAATAAGATCATGGCTGATCTGTCGTGGCTCAGTTCCACTTTCCCGCCCTCTCCCCATAACCCTTAATCCCCTCTCTTATCAAAAACCCATCAACCCGCGTCTTAAAAATATTTAGCGAGGCAGCCTCCACCACTTCAACGGGCAGAGAATTCCAGAGATTCACCACCCTTTGAGTGAAGAAGTTCCTCCTCAACTCCGTTCTAAATTGCCCCCCCCCCCCCTTTATCTTGAGGCTGTGCCCCCTAGTCCTACTGTCTTTTTTGAGCGGGAAGAGTCTCTCCACCTCTATCCTATCCATCCCATTCATCATCTTATACGTCTCAATGAGATCTCCCCTCATTCTTCTAAACTCTAACGAGTACAAGCCTAATTTATTCAGCCTCTCCTCATAGCTCAACCCCCTCAACTCTGGTATCAGCCTAGTAAACCTCCTCTGCACTCCCTCCAAGGCCAAAATATCTTTGCGCAGGTGCGGCGCCCAAAACTGCACACAGTACTCCAGCTGCGGCCTCACCAATGCCCTATACAGCTGCAGCAAGACCTCCCTACTTTTATATTCAATCCCCCTCGCTATGAAGGCCAGCATCCCATTCGCCTTCCTGACCACCTGCTGCACCTGCAAGCTGGGTTTTTGCGACTCATGCACAAGGACCCCGAGGTCCCTCTGCACCGTCGCCTGCTGCAGTTTTTCGCCCCGTAAGTAATAGTCCTTCCTACCATTATTCCTACCAAAGTGGACCACCTCACACTTGCCAACATTAAATTCCATTTGCCACTTCCTGGCCCATTCGCCCAGCCTATCTAGATCCTTCTTACCTTTATCAATTGAGGCACAGATTACAAAAGTGGAAGTCATGTTGGAATTGTATAGAACTTTGGTGAGGCCACTGCTAAAGCACTGTGTGCAGTTCTGGTTGCCACATTATCAGAAGGATGTGATTGCACTGATAGAGGAGATTCATCAGGATGCTGCCTGGGATGGAACATTTAAATTATGAATAGAGGTTGGATAGTTGTTTTCGTTGGAGCAGAGAAGACTGAAGGACAATCTGATTGAGGTGTACAAGATTATGAGAGGCATGGACAGAGTGGATAAGGAGCAGCTATTCCTCTTTGAAGGATTAGTCACAAGGGGACATAGGTTCAAGGTGAGGGGCAGGAAATTTAGGGGCATGTGAGAAAAAACTTTTTTTTTACCTAGAGACTAACAGTCTGGAATGCACTGCCCAGGAGGGTGGTAGAGGTGAGTTGCCTCACATTCTTTAAAAAGTACTTGGATGAGTACTTGGCACATCATGACATTCAGGGCTACAGGTCAAATGCTGGTAGATGGGATTAGGTGAGAGCTCAGGCGTTTCTAATGTGTTAGTGTGGATTCGATAGGCCAAAGGGCCTCTTCTGTGCTCTATGATTTTGCATGTCAGACCAGTTAAATCCTTGAACACATTTGTATTAATTACTAATTCTGAAATGAAGTTGTTAATTCAGTTTGTTAATTATTCTCATGAAAAAAGTACAATAGAGTGCTGTTATCTGCCAGATAATTGCCACCAAGTAATAGGAATTTCTGAATATAAGAAGCAAAGTACAGTTTAATTAAAAATTAGATGGACAATATCTGATTCAGTGACAGCCAGTTAGTGGGGTTGCTGAAACAAGTTTGTTAGTTTAATGAATGTCTTAATCTCATAAAAGAAGAATGAGAAGATCCCTTTGTCCGTCCAACTCATGACATCTTGAGTTGCAACTATGGAACCCAAGGGAATTCACCTCACTCTAGATCCTCTCTCTGCTGCTTCTGTTTGAAGTAAACATACTGAGCACTTTCCCAAAATTAAGTGCCCAACGGGCAGGAAAACAGGAGAATTTCCCATTTATCTTTTGGGCATAATTATCTGAATGAATCTTGGACACAGTGATCAGTGCCTCAGGTTCATGCTGGAAAGTGGGGTGCAGGGCCTCATCCCGCCCGAGAGACCAATGGTATAGTGCTGAGCGGTCCACTGTGCATACGCCAATCTGTCAGTGTAGAGTGGCAGTGGATTCACCCCTCCCAACTGATCACTCCTCCCAGCAGACCCCACCCACTGGGTAATGCCAAGGTGCCAGGTGGGCAGTGTGTGCCTCTTGTCAGGGTGCTGGGAGGGCCTCACTGATGCCTGCTTTTGCTGGTGGGAACTTCTTCCAGCTGGGTGGGGGGAAGGAGATGGTAGGAGGCCGAGACACTACCATCCCAGGCCTGCAAATCATATAGAAACTGTAATTTCGACATGGTAATCCGATCTGCACTTATTTCCAGTGCAGAGCTGATTGTGCTTTTTCTCAAAATAAAAACAAAGCGTCGTAGACTTGCAATCGGATGGACACTGGTCACTAATCCCCTGCTGTTGACTCCTGGCCTGCTGCATTGCTTGAGCAGCACAGCAGGGCTGGGAGAATCACAGCCTTAATCTTTTTGTGAAAAAAAAACCTCAGAGCTATCACAAGAGATCAGTTGGTAAGCCTGAGGAAATAAACTGTACATGTGGGGAGCATATTTATAAATTGAACATAATAACAAAAAAGATACCAAAGAGATCTTACCAACAGGGTGGTGATTGTGCAACAGATTATAGTGGAACAAAAAATGTTAATGGGTTTCCCAAAGGAACTATCTCGATTTGCAACACCAAATGAGATGCAGTGACTACTGGAGTGAGTGGGCTAAATTACATAACGTCACCTGCTACCTAAAAGAGGTATTGCTATTTTTATTTATTCAGTGATGTGTTGAAGTCAATATTTATTGTTCATCCTTTATTGCTGCTGAGAAAGTGGTGATGAGCCATATTCTTGACCCATTGAGCCTCATGTGGCAAAGGGAAAGAAAGGTTTTTTTTGTGAAATCTGCTCTAGCTGCTGATCTATAATATAAGCTCTCAATTAGGTAAGTGGACGTTGGCATATAAGTCAACCTTAAGTCTCCTAAAACCATTCCAAAACTGGGGATAAATTGCACACCAAACATCAATTCTGGTGTAGGAGGTCACCATTTTCAAATGTGAAATCTTTCATTCCATCCTTGCCCATCCAAATGTTGGCATGGACATGCACACAATCTCCCAAAAGGGCTTGATTTTCAGTATAGTTTTATGCTCAAAAATTACCATACAATTTAATTTTATGTTCTTGGTGATGTAGGCTAGTTCAGTTGCTGGGCATATTGAAATTCATGGACATGTTGCTGACATGTATATTTGATTTATTATTGTCACATGTATTTAGTATACAGTGAAAAATATTGAAGACAAAACATACCATACATAGAGAAGGAAAGGAGAGGGTGTAGAATGTAGTGTTACAGTCATAGCTAGGGTGTAGAGAAAGATCAACTTAATATAAGGTAGGTCCATTCAAAAGTCTCATGGCAGCAGGGAAGAAGCTGTTCTTATATCGTTGCTATGTGTCCTCAGACTTTTGTATCTTTTTCCTGACAGAAGAAGGTGGAAGAGAGTATGTCAAGGGTGCGTGGGGTCCTTAATTATGCTGGCTGCTTTTCCAAGGCAGTGGGAAACTTAGACAGTGTCAGTGGGTAGAAGGCTGGTTTGAGTGATGGGACTGGGCTTTGTTCACAACCCTTTGTATTGTCTTGTCATCTTGGGTAGAACAGGAGCTATACCAAGCTGTGATACAATCAAAAAGAATGTTTTGTATGGTGCATCTGTAAAAATTGAGAGTCATAACGGACATGCCAAATTTCCTTAGTCTTCTGAGAAAGTAGACGCATCGGTGGGCTTTCTTAACTGTAGTGTTGGCGTGGATGACAAGGACAGGTTGTTGGTGATCTGCACACCTAAAAACTTAAAACCCTCGGCCATTTCTACTTTGTCCCCATTGATGCAGACTGGGGCATGTCCTCCACTATGCTTCTTGAGGATGATAATTATCTCCTTCATTTTGTTGACATTAAGAGAGAGATTATTGTTGTCACACCAGTTCACCAGATGCTCTATCTCTCATAATTGTTTGAGATCTGATCCACTATGTTGGTGTCATCACGAAACTTGAAAATGGAGTTGAAGGGGAATTTGGCCATAAGTCATAGGTACATAAGGAGTATAGTAAGCGGCTGAGGACGACACAGCTTCATGAGGCACTGGTGCTGAAGGTGATCGTAGAGGAAATGTTGCCTATCCTTACTGATTGTGGTCTGTGGGTTAGGAAGTTCAGGATCCAGTCACAGAAGGAGGAGCTGAGCCTCAGCCCACAGAGTTTTGAGATGGGTTTCGTAGAAATAGTGGCGTTAAAGGCTGCCCTGCAGTCGATTAAATAGAAGTCTGACATAGATGTCCTTGTTATCTAGGTGTTCCAGGGTTGAGTACAGGGTCAGGGAGATGGTATCTGCTATGGATCTGTTGCAGCAGTAAGCAAACTGTTGTGGATCCAGGCAATCTGGAAGGCTGGAATTGTTTTGTGCCATGACTAACCTTTCAAAGCAATTCATAATGATGGATGTCAGAGCCACTAGATTATAGTCATTAAGGCATGTTGCCTAGTTTTTCTTTGATACCAGGGAGATAGTCATCATCTTGAAGCAAATAAGACTTCAGATTGGTGTAAAGAGAGGTTGAAGATATCTGCAAATACCCCCACCAGCTGGTCTGCGTGAGATCTGAGCACTCGTCCAGGTACCCCATCCAGGCCAGTTGCTTTCCATGGGTTAACCTCCAAGGAGCCTGCTCTGATGTCTGCAATGGTGACCTCAGATACAGGTTCATTTGAGGTTTCTGGATAGTCATGTTTTTGCCACAATAATCAATAAATGAGCAATCTTACCTTTCAGGTTTTCTGGTAGTTTCTGAGCAATCTTTTTCTTCTCCCACAACACTAAACATTTTCATTCCATAAAGTGACTTCACCACTAATGTTGGTCTGAAATTTTTATTGAATATAGGGTTTAATTTGGCTTAATTAATTGTGCATTTCTGGTGACGGTGAAACCATTCTGATGATTTTCGAGGACATTCCGAAACATGCTTCTCAAGATGCAATCCGTCACTGGTCCATGTTTTCATTGTGTATTTGATCTTGGAAATTTTGCTTAGGGTAGATTCCTCTTTCCATTCTCAAACCAGTACTTTCACTTACTATGAATTCCATCCCTGCAGCATAATTATTTGTCAAATTAGTCAAGTGTTACAATTTAAACCTGAAACAAGCTTCATACTTCATTCTATTTGTTGGAAGACTTCATTTTCTTCATTGTCCATCATGCGCAGTCCACTTCAGTTTATTAAAGTTTATTTATTAGTGTCAAAAGTAGGCTTACATTAACACTGCAATGAAGTTATTGTGAAAATCCCCTGGTCGCCACACTCCAGACCCAGTTTGAGTACACTGAGGGAGAATTTAGCACGGCCAATGCAGCTCCTGGTCTTAAAGCCTAGTTAAGAAAACATTCCAATCATCTTCCCCATTTAGATTTATTTTTGTTTATGATGGTAATTTAATTACAATTCTAATTCCTTTGTACATTGATGAAAGAGAGATGTTGGAAAAGCTGCTTAATTTGCACTAATCGGGCAAGAGTGATAAATTTCAAATGATGATTTATATTTTAGAAGAAAGAAGGTGCAGATCATTTCCTTGGTCAATGCATTGCCATGGAAAAATAATGGGGAACTAGATATGGGGCTGAGTCAGTGGGTTGGTGGGGAAATGGGGGTGGTTAGGGAGTGATTTGGTAGGGTTATAGCAGGAGTCAGGGGTGGGGCAGAGGGAGGTGGGTATGTGTTCTATAATTACCCAGGAGTTAGACTAGGATTTACGGTCTAATCTTCCCTGGGTAACTATCCAGTTGAATAAATCAGAACTGTCTGAAGTGTCAGAGCTGGGGAGTTTTTTTTTGGAGGATCCCAGGTAGCAAGGGGATTACCCAGCAGAAAGTCTTAAACTTCTTTGAAAATTCCCACTGAATCAGTGTTGGCACTTCTGAGGGTCCCATATAGCATCTTTGAAGGTACATCACCAGTGCATCAAAGGCAATTCACTAGTGCTACATTTCACTCTTCCCATCCTGCAGTAGCCATCTAATGGGTATCTAGACTGGCATGGATGATAGCGTGTTTTATTATCCCAGCGGTATCAGGATCTCTTCACACCGGCAGGCTGTGCCTCCTGCTGTATCAGTAGTGTAAGATTGCAATTAAATGGATGCATCAATTTTATATTTTCTCCTCGGGTTAGTTGACTGAAACAGCACTGAACTAGGCCATGAAAATACTTCTCTCTGCATTCTGTTTTTAGTGAACTTATTTTTGCTGAGCAATGCAGACCTATTTTCTATTAATAATGCATATTAATCTTGTTTGAAACAACATCATTTGTTTGCTAATGTAGCATCTGCATCAGGAAATAAATTTAAATTAGAAAGGTGTGGTTAAGCATTAACAAGCAGTTAAATATAAATTAGTTCTGCACAAATGCATTGGATCTTTGTATTAATATATCATTGTATAATTGTTTTTAGAGAGCGATACGTCAGACTTGCCAATAAGAAATATCATGTTGAAGCAACCAAGCACATGTATGCATAATTACCATGATTCTTATTGTCATTTGTTTTCTCTGTCTTACAATTAAGCATAATCCTACTTTTGTTTCTTGTCGTCAATATTGTAATGCCTTTTGTAGTCCTCTGACTTTTCTCTATTTCATAAGATATGGGTGTTGCTAGCTGGGTAAGTATTTATTGTCCATTCCTAATTGTCCTTGAGAATGTGGTGATGAGCCACTTTCTTGTTACAGTCCATGTGGTGTAGGAACACCAATGTGGTGTTATGAAGGGAATGTGGTGTTATGAAGGAGATTTACAAGGATGTTGCCTGGATTGGGTGGCATGCCTTATGAGGATAGGTTGAGGGAGCTCGGTCTTTTCTCCTTGGAGAGGCAAAGGATGAGAGGTAACCTGATAGAGGTTTATAAGATGTTGAGAGGTATAGATAGGGTGGATTCTCAGAGGCTATTTCCCAGGGCTGAAATAGTTGCTACGAGAGGACACAGGTTTAAGGTGCTGGGGAGTAGGTACAGAGGAGATGTCAGGGGTAAGTTTTTCACTCAGAGGATGGTGGGTGAGTGGAATCGGCTACCGTCGGTGGTGGTGGAGGCAAACTAGTTGGGGTCTTTTAAGAGACTTCTAGATGAGTACATGGGATTTAATGGGATTGAAGATTATTGATAGGCCTGGTAGGTAGGGATATGATCAGCGCAACTTGTGGGCCAAAGGGCCTGTTTGTGCTGTAGTGTTCGATGTTCTATTCCAGGATCCTGACTCAATGACAATGAAGGAACAGTGATTTTTTTTTTCCAAATCAGGATAGTGTGCGCCTTGGAGGGGAACTTGCAGGCGGTGATATTTTCATGCATCTGCTGCCCTTGTCCTTCTAGATGGTAGAGGTTGTGGATATGGAGGGTGCTTGGTGAGTTGTTAGTGCATCTTCTAGAGATACATACTGCTGCCACTGTGTGTCGGTGCTGGAGGAGGTGAACATGTAAATTGATGGATGGGGTGCTAATCAAGCAGGCTGTTTTGTCTTAGATGGTGTTACAGTTTGAGTGTTGTTGAAGCTGCACTCATCCAGGCAAATGGAGGATATTCCATTGCACTCCTTTTTTGTGCCTTGTACATATTAGACAGGCCTCAGAGTCAGGAGGTAGAGTTACTTGCTGCAGAATTCCCAGGCTCCTTCCTGCTCTTGTAGTCATAATGTTTATATGGACCATTTCAATTTATGCTTCAGAGATTCAACAATAATAATGGCATTGAATGTCAAGGAAAGATTGTTGGAATCTATCTTGCTGGAGATGGCCATTGCCGCCTTTTTGTGTTGTGCATGAACCAGTTTCCTTAATTTTAAGAAAGAAAAAGCAACAGAGAAAGAAATAAATATGGCTAGCAATGTTGACAGACACATCTTTATGCAAAACTACTGTATGCCCATTACTATTTTATTAGCTGTTTGTTGCAAATGCAAGGTTTTATAAGATTGTTATATTTGAAACTGTCTTTAATTTACAGTATAAAGGAGTCATATGATCTGTTCTAAATTCTGCTCTCAGGAAACCTAGATTGCTTGGGTGTTAAAGATTAGAGGGAGCCCAGGTTTTTTTTCCCATTGGACAGAAAGTGAGGGTTTTAAAACTTATTAACAATGGCCAAAGCATCTGTGACATTAAGTCTCAGGAATTTTTACAGACTGTCAGGTTTTGCAAATGGCTATACTTTAAACTGTCTATATCAAGTCTCAAGATAGAATTAAGTTGGGAGTTTAAAGGATAGCTGATTAATATTTAACCTGTATACAAAGCCCATGCAATCCATATTGCCATGAAGATAGTCCTGAAAGAGGCAAATTATGTTGTAAGCCATTATAAGATCGGGTTACAGGATATTTTCTTAAAATATCACTTAACTTCACAGACTGTCTAAGTCTACAACAATCCAACAGATAGACCACAAATCCCTATGGTTCACCATGCAAGCATATGGGTGAAAACTTGCACTTGGATTAAAGAACCAAATTCATTAAGATTTCAATGAGGCTGAATGAAAGGTTCACTCAGCTTTACCTAGAGATAAGACTCTCCAATTTGTCCCTCACTATGAAGATAGTTCAGGGAGTAGGACTAACCTGGTTGGGAAAAGAAAATAAAAGAATCACTTTGGATTGATTCTGGGAAAATAGTCTCTACTTAAGAGAGAAAGTTAACTAAGTAAATACATTTTAGCTGTAACCTGGAGGACTGAGCACAGAAATCTGTTATTTATTGATACTTAACTATGCTTGGATTGTTTTTAATGAGATCTTTTAGATGATTAGGGAAGAAAACAATTTTTTGCATTTTTCCTTCCTTTATATCAAATATCTATCACTGGATGGAGCAAAATTCCAATTCCTACTACTGCTTTCTGAGAATGCTAATTAATTCATAAGTTAATTTAAATATTAAATGGAGGATCTTTTCTGTAGTTTACACCACATGCTGCCTACTGTAAAAGTGTTCAGTCAATGTTGCTTTTAATTTGTGTTACAATAAAAGTCCCAAAATTTGAACGTTTGTCGTGTAATTCCTTTAAGTTGGTCACTGGGAATTCAGAATTCTTTTTTAAATGTGATTGGTCACTAAGGGACTCGTAACATGTTATATGCCTTTTTTCAATGAATAATTATTCTCAGCTTCATTATCGTGACTAACATTTGAAATCAAATTTGGAGTTGTTTCACATTCTTTTCTTTAAGCTCGTTTAATCAGAAAAACACACAAATCTCAAATCCCAGCTCACCTGTTTCTGGGCTTGCTCAATTAATATGCCACTGCTGAGGACGGAAAAGGAGCTTTTGGGAGACTAATGTATTTTCTCTGGCCTAAATTTCATAGAATCACAGAATTTACGGCATTTATGCTCCATATGAACGTCCCCTCTGTTCAGCTTTAACCCTAACAGCTTTTGACAATAATTTTTTCTCCCTCATGTATTTCTCTAGCTTCCCCCAAATGAAGCAACGTTACTCATCTCACCAAATGTATTTCTCTTTTGCAAAATAAGTTTTGTTCATAACCTGAAAAGATCAATATAATTGCCAACATGTAGATTATCAGATGTGTTGGCAGTTCATTAACAAGATTTGGGGGATTTATGTGAGCCACTTGCTGAGGTACTAGTCCGGTGTCCAGTGTACGATTAGCATATTATGGCTAGATCGACCCTATTGAATCAAATAAACACCTTTTAGCTGTAACCTGAAAAACTGAGCACAGAAATCTGTTATTTAACTATGCTTGGCTTGTTTTTAATGAAATCTTTTAGATAAAGTTGATTGGGGGGGGTGGAATTCTTTGTATTTTTCCTTTTATATCAAAGATATCCATCACTGGATGGAGAGAGATTCTTGTTTCCACAACTGCTTTCTGAGGATGTTAATTAATTCATGCAGCATAAGGGAAAGCCACTGAACGACAAATTCATAACTGGTGCATGTTTTAAAAGTGAATGTGTAATGCTGAATTCGTGGCTGGGTTTGTTTAGCATTTAACTCTTAGGTGTTTCCTCAAGTAATTACCAAAAGCCACACTTTTAGTCTTTCAGGCATGTGTCAAAACTGAGATGTCCTCTCGCTGGTTCAGTCTTTTACAGTAAAGTGGCCTCAGAGGTGAAGTTTCTGAAGAAGAGTCATACGGATTCAAATCACTAATTTTCCCACTCTACAGATGCTTCCAAACTGCTGAAATTTTCTAGCATTTTCTGTTTTCATTTCAGATTCTAGCATCCACTGTATTTTGCTTGATATTACTGAAGTTTCCGATAATGTCCTCTGGTTTTTCAAAGCAATTTTACACAAGCTGGCATAGATGTTGGCCAGGATTGGGATAAGACTTGTAATCCATAGCATCATTATTTTGGGATAATTCCATGAAATCACACTTCTGCTAGGAGTTTGCTTGCCAGGAGCATATCAGGAATTCTGACATTGTTTCTAGTTTGTTAAATTAGGGGATTAGGGTAGCACAGTGATTATGTTACTGGACTAGCAATTCCGGAGGCTGTAAATTCAAATCCCATGTTTGAAACTGAATTCAGAAAACTTGGCTGCTTGCAGCCTGGCAACAGAAAACATAACATAAAAGCTGCTGGATTATGATAAAAATACAACTGGTTCAATAACGTCATTTAGCAAAGTGAACCTGTCACGCCTGTGAGGCCTGGGTTATTTTATATCTGCAGTCCTGAATAAACACCATCTGGGGTGTTTGGTAGGGTTCCAGTAGATGCGTAGTTGACTGCTAAGGCTGCTTGACATCCAGAAGGTTCTCCTGCAAATAGAATAGGATACAGCAGACGGTTTGAGTTTCAAATGAGTTACTGGCACAGGATTTCCTCTCCTTGCACTTTCTCTGTCCCTCATTCTGCATTTTATTTGGTTTCACCAGGCACAGCAATGCTGGGTGAGGATCTTCCAGGACTTACAATTGACATTGAAGCTCCTAAGTAAACCCTTCAGTGTGTCCCTACAACACTTCCTCTGACCACCATGGGGACACTCCTCAGATTTAAGCCCTCCACAGAAAATTTGTCTTGTTAAGCAAACATCAGGCATTCTGATTACATGACCAGCCTACCTCAGTTGTGACTGTCACAATATGCCAACCTGCTCAGCATTGAGGTACTAATCATTCAAAGCTAGTTCCTCTGGGCAGGACATAAGAACATAAGAACATAAGAAATAGGAGCAGGAGTAGGCCATCCAGCCCTTCGAGCCTGCCCCACCATTCAATAAGATCGTGGCTGATCTGTCGTGGCTCAGTTCCACATTCCCGCCCTCTCCCCATAACCCTTAATCCCCTCTCTTATCAAAAACCCATCAACCCGCTTCTTAAAAATATTTAGCGAGGCAGCCTCCACCACCTCAACGGGCAGAGAATTCCAGAGATTCACCGCCCTTTGAGTGAAGAAGTTCTCCTCAACCCCATTCTAAACCGCCCCCCCCTTTATCTTGAGGCTGTGCCCCCTAGTCCTACTGTCCTTTCTGAGCGGGAAGAGTCTCTCCACCTCTATCCTATCCATCCCATTCATCATCTTATATGTCTTAATGAGATCTCCCCTCATTCTTCTATTGCTCATCAACCTGACATCAGACTCCCGAAACAGCTGTTCAACTCAGAACTCAGTCACAGCAGGAGATTCCCAGGAGGACAGCATGGGTGTTTTGGGAATGTTCTCAAAACATTCCTAAAGAGGTCAAACACCTCTGCCCATTCATTGGAGTCCCTGACTTGTGGCCAATCAAAATGGTGAATGCTCATCCAGGAAGGCACTGAACATATAACCAGGCCTTGTCAGGATTATGATGGGATGACACAGTAGTTAGCACTGCTGCCTCACGGCGCCAGGGACCCAGGTTCGACCCCCAACTTGAGTAACTGTCTGTGGGAGTTTGCACATTCTCCCCAATCTTGTAAATAGGGCCCTAGCCATTTCCACACCTTGGAAGCTCTCACAAAAATAGACTGCACCAACTCTATCCTACAGGGCCATGGCTATCCTGATCATCGTTTGCTGTGTACGTCACACAGTCACAAATGGGCTGAAGGTCACCACTTTAAACTGATGAGTGTCTGGTTTACCTCAAATTACTCTGGAAAGACAAAGTATCTCAAATTCGAAGAATAGGTTAAGGAACTTACTTCATGTTGCTACTGTACAATGGCTAAGAGTGATATTTTCCAACTAATAGGATGCGAGTGACAATCCAGAAAGATTTTCTGCCAATCAGACAATTTGACAACATAGGACAGAATGAATAATATGCTCTGAAATCAGGAGCTTTCCCCACTTGTGCCAATAAGGCAGGCAGGCAGTGTTAAAAATTGGGAGGCCATCCATATTTTTCAAGTTTTATGTAAGCAGGTATTTAACCTTGTTGACCCAATTGCCTGGAATAGTGCCTGCAGTAAAATGCTTGCAGGGTCTGTTTGACGCCATATAGGATTCCTGTTTTTTTTTTTATGAGACAGCTTGTTAGGTTGGCTTTGAAAGGTTCAGCTGGGCCCTGAGCAGGTTTGAGTTCTGTTACTGCTGGGAGTGCTTCATTCAGGAAGCAGATTTTCCAGTTAAAACTTATTAACTGGAGGCCTTTTCCTCCTGCTGAGTGAGTGCTCCATTTAGTCTTTGTCCATTACCCCTGGTAATGGAAAAAACGGGCACTGTGGTCTCAGTGCAGACACAACGTCCAGCGAGAGGGGGATGAGGAGGAGGGTGAGAGGAAGAAGACAGAGCAGGAGATCCAGGATACTGTGGTGGTATGTGAAAGTGGCAGAGGGCAATGAAACCATCATGCATCCTCAGCAGAAGCATAAAAGGGCTTGTGCAGCTGCCCCTCAAGTCTGCAGACAGCGACTGAGCTATTTGCAGATGTCAGGGACACAATGCAAGAGAAGGTTCTGCACTGCAAGGGCCACAGTCTCATTAATGTGTGACATGCTCAAAGGGGAGATCTTCTCCAGCTGTGCTGTGGGCACCCAATGCCTCTGCTATGTTTCTGAAGGTTAGTATTTCGCTCAACCTCTTTACAACAGGCTTCTTTCAGGTAGCATGTAGAAACCTCAGTGGCATAACACAGCCTCTTGAATATCACTGCATCAAGATCTTCACTGATACTGTTTTGAAGGGCAGGGATTTACAGCTGTTTCACACAGGACAAGCAGAATCAATTGGATCGAGCCAGAGGGTTTGTGGCGCTTGCAGGTTTTCCCACAGTACAGGGAGATGTTAATTATATCACCCTAAAGACTCTGACTCATCAGCCCTGCGTATTCATCAATTTGATCCAGCAACCAATGTAGGATGATAAGTCCAGTTTGCTTACACTGGCAAGAAATTACGTACATTAAAACCTGTTCTCTATAAACAGAAGAATATGGTCAAAGCTTGCACTTTTAATTGCCTGGGACCTTGATGAGCCTATAGTTCCCTACCTTCACTATGGCGATGCTTTGGCCAAGCAGAATCAACTTGTCAACCAATCAACACTTTTATCTCCTATATTATAATTTGTCTTGATCATTTGAAATTTGGCATTCTCGTGTTTGTGCTCATAATTTCAAGATGAAAAGTTTCAGCAACACATTTTGCAGGAATATTGAATTTCTAGTTGTATTTTCTCCTGTAGCCACCTTTCTGCCTGTTTTAGTAATTAACACACTCTCCTTATTCTCCTTAGGTCTGTGAACAAGTGTTTTTTTAAATTTCTGTAATGACCCCTCATTTCTGACTGCACCTGAACAGGATTTGATGTCAGTCAGGTCCATGTGTCTTCTGTGTGAGTTTTAAAAAAAAGGATTTGGAATATGGCTAATTTCAATTGTGGTGATGTTGGTTCTCCTTATCAAATCATTACCGGGTGATGTGATCAGGCAGCCAAATTGTGTTCGGTTGTGCTTTGCTGTTCCTTTGTTTGCATTTCTGTTTGGTAATTTTACAGGTGGGAGTTCAGCAATATTAGCATTTTATCATTTTAGTAATTAGGACTTCTGTGCTCATGCTCTGGTTCCATCTTTTGCAGTACAGAGATCTTTGTGGTAGATACTCCCCATTCCTGGGAATAAGCCAAGCTTACCTGGTGGTTTGTCTTTTCTTTCCGTCAGCTGAGGTTTTCTCCTAAGTTACCTGGCTGCATAGTCTCTGGTGACCTCTGAAGTATAGGATAGTTTTTAATGGACATGAGGAGCACTGGATCATTTGCTTATGTTGAAAATATGCCAGCTATTTCTCTCACCTAATCATAATTATATGCCTCTTCAAGTCTTTTCTCTTGTAGATCAATGAGTCAGTCAATGTAAACCGACATTCTGAGTGCCTTCAGTTAGAAGTAGCAAATCGCCTTTCTCATGTCACGATGGTTTGAATTCCATGTGATTTACTCAGCAAATAGGGCAGTAGAATTTGCTTCAGACATTTGGAAAGGGATATTTGGGCATTTAATGGAGTTTTTTTTTCATGACCAGCACTTGGTCTGCAGAGATAATATATTTAATCATCCAGAAAGTTAATTAACAGCTAAGCACAATCCCTTGGCTTGCTTGTCAGAGAGCTGATTCCAGTATATTTAACTGTTGGTGCGCATACAGAGATTTCAGCTGGGTAAGCCAGTTGGCAGGTTACCTCTTTATAGTTTGTAATGGAGTCGAGCCCAAGGTATAATCCATCCCTGAAGCCAGCTTTGATTTGTATGCAAGTTAGCTGATCCCCACGTCAGACGCCTATTCATCATAAACTTACGAATAATGCTTTGAAACAACTCCGGTGAATTATTCTTCTCCACTTTTCCCGAGTTGCTCCAACTGCATTTGACCTGGGGCTTGATGAGCTTTGGATGTTTCTCCTCCATTTTATCAACAGCTTTGTAAGGAATGTGGGAGAGAACCCAGCAGTAGTCAGCAGACAGGTAAATGCTTCAATCACTGTTCACTGAATTGTAACTCAGTGTCAGAATGTTTTCTTCCTCATGAGAGGTGGGAAATTAGACAGCAATTTACACTCTTCTTTCTCCTGTGTACTAATTAAAACAAACATCATCTTGTGTTCCTTACCCAACCATTCCTTTGTATGCAGATTTCTATTTCAGTCCAGGATGTTATTTAAACATATGACACCAGATCCCTTGTCAAGAGGAAATCGGGATGACCTACTCAGAACTCCTTCCCCAAGCTCACCTATATACTGCATTATTCTGTGTTACTGCCACAGAGTGCATCTTCACCCAAAGGGCTGGATTTTTGTTTAGAGACTGCATACAGACCCTCATTGTGGCACGAGAAATAGTGTCACATCCACTTGAATGTCATGCGTCTGACCAGATCACTCGGTGGTTGACCATTTAACTAATTGGAGGCACGGGGCCCCTCAAATTCATGACTAGGAGTGGGTAATGAAGCACCACTGCAGGTTCACCTGGTTCAAAGGCAAGCACTGATGCCATATTTAAAGGGTGACAAGCCCGTTATGCATTGCAGTTCTGCTGTTGATTGCCCCAACTACATTGTTCAAGACACCTCCAGCAATAAGAAATACCTCTGCACCATGGACTACAATTGAAAACCCCTGCTCTCTTCCACCAGGGCACAAGACCCAAGGAGAATGGCAGATGGAGGATACTGGCTGGCCACATCATTTAGCAATGCCTTCTGCTGGTTCTCTGTTCAGCTGCATGGGCATGGTAGGAGGCCTTCTTGCCAAGGGACAGCGAGAAAACACCCTCCTGCCTGATCAAGCAAGCCTGGATAAAGATAGCAGATTACCAACCATGGTGTCACTGCCATGCAATCCTGGGTGCAGTGCCACAAATGAGTCAGTGATCATGTTAGCTCAACCAGGATGAGGTCTGCACACCATTTGTATCTATAGATTGATTGGGAAGGAGAGAACATGCAGTTGGTGGTAAGGGGGCCAGGAAGTATTGTATCCCTTCAGCTACATGGCTGCGTCTCAGAGGTTCCCATTAGTCATTGTTGAACTCCAGCACACCCCTGAAGAGCAGATGTACAGAGGAAATATTTTTGAGACCCCAGCATAGGCCACCAGCATAAATGTTGTCTCTGTGGGAAAGCTAACAGTGTTCAACCTTCTGCTTGCAAGCGAAATGAGAACAAGTTAACAAAGAACAAGCTGACATTGTTAATCGATCTTGGGAGATGGAGAAAGCCTGGAACTGACTGACTTGCAAGCAGCTCAGCGACTTACTGATAGTGAAACAGGAATGTCAACCCAACAGTCTGAATGAACATGTGAGGAATGTGCACCTGGGTGACACAGAAGGCATATTGCTCATAATTTTAAACACCTTAACTGAATCTTCCCTCAGCCTCCTTTTGTAAAGAAAAAAAAATCATTACCCATAGCTAGAATCCTCCATTCCTGCAAACCCCTCAGCAAATGTCAATTATAACCTCTAGTGTTAGCAGCACATCCTTTCTGTAATACACTCAGTATCCCAGTTATGGCCTAGTATTTTATACAGTTAAAGCATGATCTCTCTACTTTTTTACCCTATGCTAAAGGAAAGTATCCCTTGTGCTTTCTTACTTGCCTCACCTAACTATCCTGCCCCTTCAGGTATCTGTGGACATGCACTTCCAGTTCCTTCTGTTCTTCCATACTATCCAACAAGTTATTGTGAATTCTGTTGCCTTGTTTTCCCTCCCCAATGGATTACCTTCTATTTCACTGAAACAAGTTCCATTTGTCATACTATGCCCATCTGACCAGTCATTTGATATCTCACCCCAGTCCACAGCTTTCTTTCTCACTATCAACTATACACAGTTTTGTGTTATCTGCAAATGTATTATGTCCCTAAATCTAAATCACTGATCATACTCCATGAAAAGCAAGGCATCTAATACTGTGCCCTGCAAGATCCCATTGATAACAGTATTTCAGTCACACAAAACACCCTTTGCTACATGTGAATGAACACTGCTGAATCCTACTTGCCACTTTGTCTTGGATTCTGAGCTTTCACCTCTCTGAGCAATCTGTCTTATGGGACATTATAAAAAGCCTTGCTAAAATCCATACAGACAATTTACTGTCTCTCAGAACATGATCTGATAATTTATTCACTACCATGGTTTAGGCTTATTGATGTGTAACTACTTCGTCTGACCCATCATCCCATTTTAAACAATGGCAAAATTTTAGCATATCTGCCATCCTCTGGCACCGTGATTGCAGATGAAAAGAATTGGAAAATGATGATCAGAACCTCTGCTATTTAGTTCCTTGCTTCTTTTAGCAGTCAGGCTAAAATCATCCAGGCCTGGCAATTTATTGACTTTAAAAGATGCTTTCCCCTCTTACTGTATTCATCCCATCCAATACTTTTTCTCTCCCTAACCACAATATCTGCTTTATTGCCTGCTTTTGTGAAGACTGAATTAAACCATTTATTGAGACGCATACTCACATCTTCACTGGCTAAATCTCCAAGACACTTTTAACAGCTTGCTTGACCAGTTCCTGCTGGGTAAGAGAGGTTAAAAATCATCCTTTTTGTTTTTATTTGTAGCTTTCAGTAAAGAATAAAATCCAATTATTGGTTCATTTCTTCCAAAATGCTAGATATGGATAAACCAAGGATTACACTAGATGACACCTATACATTTTGACTGTATTTTAATGTGACTGCTCATTTACACTTACCCTGATATTTGCATGAATAGCAAATTATTAAAGCTTATTCAACTAATATCGCAAAAGTATTTTGGTCAATGCTGTGAATAAAATAATACTGACACAGAATTTATTACACATTCTGAAAGCAGTAAAATTGGAACGGCTATCATCTCTAACCTCCAACTATAAATTCACCATGTTCAGTCATTTCAGTATGGTAGTATTCCACTCCAAGCATAGCTAGCAAGAAGAACAGTGTTTCTTTTCATGTTGCAGCTGATAAGGAATTTGGCAAGCTGTTCATTTTTTCACTTTGTCTTTGCCTGGTGTAATGGGTGTTAAATATTCTTACTGGCTTCATAGTTTGCATGTGAAAAATGAGTATTAATGGCTAAATAGACCTGCAAATTTAGCACTTCAGCCATTGTGAATAGGTTTTACAGATGGCAGCTCAGCCAACACAATGTAGAGTATGAAATGGTGAAACTCCATTACAAAATAACTGTCCCTTGAGTGAAATAATGCAGTGTTGTCAGGCTGTTTCTCACCGTCACAGTCCCTCTGCTATGGCCCCATAGTGATACAATTCCACCAGTTCATTATTCTACTTTAGGAAACAAAGCAGGATTTTGCTTTGTAAAATAGAGAAAATTAAGTGTAGATGCAAAACCTTTCTGTTACATTCATGAACAAATACTCTACTCAAAACAATATCAAATATAATGAAAATTAATAGGGAAATATTTGCAAACCACATTACTTAGCAACTCACCACACATAATGATCATTGCATGTCCTTGAATATTTTCATCGTGCAAAATCTTTCCAATAATTGATTGAACACAGTAAAGGAAAGTTTGGAAACTATCACATTTCTGCTTGAAGTTTCTGACCCAAACTAAACAGTTTATCAGCAGACAACGTGGATTTAACTTGATTTAAATTCATGCAGAAACTTAGGAACAGAACTACGCATGGTTGGCTTCGACTCGTGGTTAGATTACTAGACTAGTTACCCAGAGGTTGGGAATTGAGATCCTGACATAGTAAACTGTGGAACTGAATTCAATGAATCTAGTAATTTGTGAGCTGGCACTAGGGAATAATGTCATTAAAGCTGCTGGATTGTTGCATAACCCAAATGATTTACTAATTACTTCAGGGAAGGGAAACTGCCATCTCCATCTTGTCTGACTTACACGTGAATCAAATCCCACATTATGCGCTTGGCTCTGAATACCATTACAACAAGTAGGAATGAAGAGTAAATACAGGTTTCTATGGCCATATCCCAAGAACATTTTTTTTCCACTGGTTTATTGTAACAACTGTTGTCTTTTTATTTGCCATAGCAATGTTTTGGCCAGTATTTTATTGGCATGGAGTGAGCCCCAACACTGGGCCTATAAGTGAAGGCTTCTTAACCACTGTGGAACTGCTGCTCATGTATTTCAGTTATCAGGCAAACTACTGGAGGACCAGGCGCTCAGAAGCCATGGCTTCTAGTGGGACTGCAGCTGAAGAAGAGAACACTATGGGAGCAGGCAGCTGTCAACCAGATGAATGGATTCTAGAGCTACAGGGTCAGGAAGGGAGTGGGGTGGTTGTTGAGTGCAAGGGGCTGGTTGTTAAGATGCTGGCTTTGCCACTGGGGGAGGATCCCTCCTCATGCTACCAACCTCCCAATAAGGAGGGCCCACCTCACCATGAATCAGGGTTTATTAGGCAGTTTTCCCTTGCATAGCTGTTGAAATCCAATGGTAGCGAGAAGAGACTCTTAATTGGCCAATTAAGTGGCTCGATGTCCTCTCGGTGAGAGAGCCATCATCCACCTTCATCACCACAGTTAAAATGGCATGGTA
Source organism: Carcharhinus amblyrhynchos (assembly GCF_965287045.1). Lineage (NCBI taxonomy): Eukaryota > Metazoa > Chordata > Chondrichthyes > Carcharhiniformes > Carcharhinidae > Carcharhinus > Carcharhinus amblyrhynchos. The sequence continues at coordinate 91,132,742 of NC_137324.1, read as the reverse complement.
GCAGGAACACAGTAAGAAGTTTCACAACACCAGGTTAAAGTCCAACAGGTTTATTTGGTAGTAAACGCCGCTAGCTTTCCCTTCAGAACTCCCCACTCACCTGACGAAGGAGCAGCACTCTGAAAGCTAGTGGTGTTTACCACCAAATAAACCTGTTGGACTTTAACCTGGTGTTGTAAGACTTCTTACTGTGTTTACCCCAGTCCAACGCTGGCATCTCCATATCATGGTGGCAGGAAGTCAGTCAGAACTCAACCTTCTGCTTTCCCATACCGTTTAATCAGCTCCCAGCCCATGCTAGGAAGGCTGGTCAAATCCAACCTTTCATATGGAGTGCGGCAGTAGTATAGTGGTTAGCGCGTTAGGTTATTAAGATCCCAATTCCAGTGGTTCGAGTCCCATTGGCGGCAGATTGTGTGGTTGTCAATGTTGCAGCTCTCTACTTCAGCATTGTCCACACATCTCTGCTCACAGAAATCGGTGAATAAAGCCGAGTGATCGGCTTTCTTTCCATTGAAAGCACCGGTCTCCAACTACTCACTAACATTTTTTCTGAAAGAAATGGCGGAGGTTATAGTGGATGCCTTGGTGGTTATTTTCCAGACGTCGCTGGATTCCGGGGAAGTGCCGGAAGATTGGAAAACGGCTAATGTTACGCCGTTGTTTAAGAAGGGTGCCAGGCAAAAGGCGGGGAATTATAGGCCGGTTAGTTTAACGTCTGTGGTAGGTAAAATGTTAGAATCCGTCATTAAGGAGGAAATTGCGAGGCATCTTGAAGGGAATTGCTTGATAGGGCAGACGCAACACGGTTTCATTAAAAGGAAGTCGTGTCTGACAAATTTACTGGAGTTCTATGAGGATGTGTCTAGGGCAGTGGATAGAGGAGAGCCGGTGGATGTGGTCTTTCTGGATTTTCAGAAGGCGTTTGACAAGGTACCTCACAAGAGGTTATTGCAGAAGGTCAGGGGACATGGAGTTGGGGGTAGGGTGTTAGCGTGGATAGAGGATTGGTTGTCAAATAGGAGGCAGAGAGTGGGGGTCAATGGGTGCTATTCGGATTGGCGGTTGGTGACTAGTGGGGTGCCCCAGGGGTCGGTGCTGGGGCCTCAGCTATTTACCATTTATATAGATGATCTGGAGGAGGGAACCGAGTGCAGGGTGTCGAAATTTGCTGATGACGCCAAGATTGGGGGAAAGGCAAATTGTGCGGAGGGTGTGGAGAGTCTGCAGAAGGATCTAGATAGGCTGGGCGAATGGGCCAGGAAATGGCAAATGGAATTTAATGTTGGCAAGTGTGAGGTGGTCCACTTTGGTAGGAAGAATGGTAGGAAGGACTATTACTTACGTGGCGAAAAACTGCAGCAGGCGACGGTGCAGAGGGACCTCGGGGTCCTTGTGCATGAGTCGCAAAAACCCAGCTTGCAGGTGCAGCAGGTGGTCAGGAAGGCGAATGGGATGCTGGCCTTCATAGCGAGGGGGATTGAATATAAAAGTAGGGAGGTCTTGCTGCAGCTGTATAGGGCATTGGTGAGGCCGCAGCTGGAGTACTGTGTGCAGTTTTGGGCGCCGCAGCTGCGCAAGGATATTTTGGCCCTGGAGGGAGTGCAGAGGAGGTTTACTAGGCTGATACCGGAGTTGAGGGGATTGAGCTATGAGGAGAGGCTGAATAAACTAGGCTTGTACTCGTTAGAGTTTAGAAGAATGAGGGGAGATCTCATTGAGACGTATAAGATGATGAATGGGATGGATAGGATAGAGGTGGAGAGACTCTTCCCGCTCAAAAAAGACAGTAGGACTAGGGGGCACAGCCTCAAGATAAAGGGGAGGCGGTTTAGAACGGAGTTGAGGAGGAACTTCTTCACTCAAAGGGTGGTGAATCTCTGGAATTCTCTGCCCGTTGAAGTGGTGGAGGCTGCCTCGCTAAATATTTTTAAGAAGCGGGTTGATGGGTTTTTGATAAGAGAGGGGATTAAGGGTTATGGGGAGAGGGCGGGAATGTGGAACTGAGACACGACAGATCAGTCATGATCTTATTGAATGGCGGGGCAGGCTCGAAGGGCTAGATGGCCTACTCCTGCTCCTATTTCTTATGTTCTTATGTTCTTATATTGCTATTCATAGCTCCTTGTCCTATTTCAATAAGGTTCCTCCCATAATCCCAGATTCTCTGGATCATATCTAAAATTGGATTGCAATTATCACTCTGAATTTCCCATACAAAGCTCTCTGCGGATGAGATTTTTGAGCATGAGTGTGAAATTAGCCCTCATCTCCCTAAGACAATTCCTTTCCAAGTAATTATCCCTTTAAAAATATCTGTATCCAATAGTCCAGGATTTTCCAACTTGCCAGCTAGGTTTGATGGAAATTGGCGGCAAGTAAACATAGTGTTGCCATATTTGACTGGGATACGTTGACTGTGAACTGGAGCTCCAACTTTAAATCAAGGTAAGTATTTGCATTTCATAACTGTCTGAGAGCAGCAGCTCTGACTGCAGAATGTACCCACCACCTCAGAATGAAAATTGTGACCTCGAAGAACAGCCACATCTGGCCAGGAAATTTCCAATCCTGCATTACCCCATCTCTGACACAAGTCCAGACCAGTCAAAGCACAGTCTTAACAGTGTCTACCGGTGTGAATATCTTGCACCTTCTTCCCTGTAAATAAGCTGCCACCCCACATTCTATCCACCATTAGCCTTTAATAATGAAACTTGTTCTTGGGCAGATTTCAGAACAGGCTTTCATTCTTGCATTTCACTTTAATTTAAAGAGACAGACCAAAACATGGCTAGCTTTATAATGCTTGTTACAAATGCAGTGTTTAAGAAACATTTTTTAAAAATGGATAAATGCATCACGGAAGTATTAATGTTTCTAACACCGGCCTCCTCTGGAGAAAGGAACTGGACCCAATTTTGAATTCTTGAAGTACAAGATGATTATATAAAATTGATAATTTGAAGAAGGCTATTTAATCTTCTCATCAGAAAACACAATATCCATGATTTTATGAAGATAGCTGGTATTTGGAACTTTTCTTTCTAATTTCAATGTAATCAAAAGATATTGTGTCGCACGGTGTTAGAACAATATTTGTTCTCACTGCAAAAAACAAAGTGGGTAGGACATCTTTTGTTCTGGAAGAAAGTGTGTTTCATTTGAGAATAGCAGTGACAATCCAAGTAATTGCAAAGAAAAATAAAAACAGGAGATTTATATGGAGAATGGCATCAATATTAAAAACTGACATTTAATGTGAGGGACATAATTATTGCCATTAATATGAATGTAGTCTATTATCATTCTAGTAAATCCCTGCATTTAAATATGCCTGTCTAATATCCAAGATAATGTCCCCTTTAGTTATTGTCAATTTCCAAGAAGCAAATTGAAACGGACACAGTGAAACTGAAGTGTTGTGAACATATAAAGGTTATATACACAAGAGGGTAGCGAATGCAAAATAGACAGTGTTTGATCAGGATAATTGGCATCATTCCTCTTGCTGCGTATGTAATCTTAATATAATCAAGGCTAACATATTAAAGGCGAAAAAAAATCCAGTGTTTTATGTAGATCTTTTAAATGCACATTTTAAAAATTGCCAGGTTGGAACTTGCATGCAATGCTGAGGGGATGCTACATGGTCAGAGGTGCTTTCTATTGGATGAGGTGTTTGTCTTCTCAGGTGCATCTAAATGATGCTTGCCATTATTTCAAGGAAAAGCAGGAGAGTTCTCCCAAGTGTCCTGATTAATGGTTAGCCAGAATCACTGAAGAAAACAGACTACCTGCTTATTATTTCATTGTTGTCAGTGGCAGCTTGCTGTATGTAAATTACCTGCCATGTTTCTTACATTTAGAAGGTGACACCATTTCAAGAGTCCTTCATTTGCCTGTTTACCGCTTTGCAACTTCCTGAGGTCATGAAAGATGCTGTATAATTGTAAATTTCTTTTAAGCTTTTACATTTATTTCTTGTATTGCAATTTTCTCCACTTCCCCTCCTCGTGAAGTTGATAGCTGTTTTGATTCCCCCCAATCCTGGTGCCTCACCCATGTTGGTGAGCCTGGACAGTGACTACGAGAAGCCATCCAATTGTGGGGGATATTACCTTTCAGTCTATTAATATCCTCAGACTTTCAATGAATGTTACCATAATCATGGTCAAAACCAAGATTTAATATGTTACACAACATCTAAGGAATATGCATACCTAAAAAGGTACATATTTCTCTTACAGTTTTGCAGCCAGGAACTAATATGGTAGCATTGACTACACATCTGGCTCATTACTGCCTTCCACTACCATGTGAATAGACAGGTGCAATTTTTATCCACACCAACGTACATAGGAACATAGCAGAACACAAGAGTAGGCCATTCAGCCCATCAAGCCTGCTCCACCATTCATTACAATTATGGCTGATCTGATACTTCAATGCCTTTTACATTCCTATCCCCATAACCCTTTATGTTATTGTTAATCAGAAATCTGTGAATCCCTACCTCAAACATACTGAGGTAGGGATTAATAGATTTGACTGAGCTTCCACAGCCCTCTGGCGTAGAGAATTCCAAAAATTCACAACCCTCTGTGTAAAGAAATTTCTCCTCATCTCAATTCTAAGTGACATGGCCCCTAGGATCTAGATTCCCCAACCAAGGAAACATCTTACCTGCATCTACCTTTCTATTCCTTTAAGTATTTTGTAGCTTTCAATGACATCACCTATCATTGTTCTAAACTCTAGGGAATTCAGGCTCAGTTTGCCCAATTTCTCTTTGTAAGAGTCCCTCCATCCCTGGAACAAGTCTCGTGAACGCAAAATTACTTCCTCCCATCCCCAATTCCATTTGCATACCTGCCTGTTTTAGATACAAAATATCCTGGCTAATAATGTGATTGTATTGAACATGCATGCCCCTTTTACAAAATAAGAGCTGTTTTGTTTTTTTCTGTGTGACATTTCCAGAAGGTTAGAGGAATTATGTATCAATTTAACATGATATCAATTATTTATATCTATGATTAGTTTTGTCACAATTAAAATGTTAGTAGAAATGTGATATTTTTCTCAATTTTTTTTAAATTCAGCTCATTATTCTTTACCTATGTTGTTCACTGTTTTCTTTCTGTTAAAATTCCTCTCCACTTCAACCAGCTTTCTCCAAATCGATTCTCATGTTCATACTGCACCCCTTCTGAATAAATTGAACCAGGCCAAAGGTACTTCATGAATTCAGTTTTTCTCCCTTTTCTCAGATAATCCAATCAACTAACAAGTTTTTCTTGTTGACAAAACCTAAATATGAATCCTTGTCAATTCTGAGATTTCACCAAGAATCATTTGTGGAGGGTCAAAAGTTTTTTAGCTACATTTGTTCAAGTGTTAACTTTATTGGTTTGGTCTTCATAGTATTGGATTGAAAATTAATGGCATCATTTGAGTTGCCGTTTATTAACACTTTGAAGATTAATGTAGTTCCAAAAGATTTAGCAGCTGTAAATAATAGTTGAAATAGTTTGAGGGAACAAATTGCTGAAAGCAGAGAAAAGATGAAACATAATTAGAAGATGCTAATATATAATTGGCTGTATTGTTTCTATGAAAGTTTGTGGACTCATGACTTGGAGAAGCTATAGGATGAATTTGAGGAATGTCAGCATTAATAACGAGATCTACAGAAGGATTTATGAAATTCTGCTAGAAGTCAGACTTCAGAAATATGTTTGTTCTCACAGGGCTAAATTTAATCATAAGTATGAGGGGAAAATTGTTCTTCCGTGGAATAGCTTTACTTGGCACAAAGATTTGTAATTTAGTGTAAAATCTTTAGCCTGATTTTGATCAGGAGAAAGCTTACAACTAAGAAAAAATGGACAATCATCAAAGCAAAGTTTGGTAAAAGGTTCTGTAAATCAAATTAAAATTTTGTTAGCCCTGATTTCAAGGGCCTCTGCACCTTGGAATGGTGTTGCCCTGAAAAGTGTTGTGTGAAACATACTACCTCCTGAACTCAAAATCAACCCCATCATATAACCAAGTAAAGGCATCTAAATTTATGTGATTATAGAGTGTATACTATCTGCCTACAGAGGAAGCAATATTGTGCTAACATCTTGTGTGTTGGCAAAACACAGTTTGGATTGTAAGTTACAAAAGTCTTTAATTTTACATTAGAGATGAATCTGTCACCTTGGGTGACAGTGGAATTGCTGACTTTCCTTCAGCATTTTCCAACTTGGAAAATTCAAGTCAGCTAAAGTTGCTGTTTCAAAGTTTTATATAATAATCCATGTGTGCACTAAGAGATTATTGTAATTGCTTGTGATAGTACCCAGGACCAGCTTGCCTACTGTCTAGATTTGCATTTGAAGAATAGTCACTCGAACAAAGTGCCAGAGAGCTCCTGCCACCTATGAATAGAATAGAACCACATCAGTACAAAAAGAGGCTATATGGCCCATTGAGTCTGCATCAACAACAATCCCACCCAGGCCCTATCTCCATAACCCCATCTATTTACTCTGCTACTCCCCCTAACACAAATGGGCAATTTAGCATGGCCAATCCACCTAACCTGCACATCTTTGGAGTTCGGGAGAAAACCAGAGCATCTGGAGGAAACCCACACAGACGTGGAGTGACTGTCTGTGTAGCGTTTGCACCGTCAGCCGAGACCCAGGTTTTAGGCATTGTAAGGCAGCAGCTAACCACAATGCTACCGTGCCTATGGCCTTGTCTGAATTGCCACCTTGTAGAATGGAGGAACAATAGGAGAAAATTTAAGAGATTTAAGTAGAAATCCATTTCAGATTTAACAAGCAAACAAATTATCTTGCCATACCCTGCATAGCTTGGAATAACCATTATAAGACTTGGAATAACTATTATGTGTAACGTAGAAGATAAATATTGGAAAGGTAAATATAGCTTCAATACTATAATATTCCATTCACTTGTTTAGGTTGAACATGCTTGGTTTTGATTTCATGTATCCCTTAGAAACATAAAGAATGGGATGTTGGCCTTCATAGCGAAGGGGATTGAATATAAAAGTAGGGAGGTCTTGCTGAAGCTGTATAGGGCATTGGTGAGGCCGCAACTGGAGTACTGTGTGCATTTTTGGGCGCCGCACCTGCGCAAAGATATTTTGGCCTTGGAGGGAGTGCAGAGGAGGTTTACTAAGCTGATACCGGAGTTGAGGGGGTTGAGCTATGAGGAGAGGCTGAATAAACTGGGCTTGTACTCGTTAGAGTTTAGAAGAATGAGAGGAGATCTCATTGAGACGTATAAGATGATGAATGGGATGGATAGGATAGAGGTGGAAAGACTCTTCCCGCTCAAAAAAGACAATAGGACTAGGGGGCACAGCCTCAAGATAAAAGGGGGGCGGTTTAGAACGGAGTTGAGGAGGAACTTCTTCACTCAAAGGGTGGTGAATCTCTGGAATTCTCTGCCCGTTGAAGTGGTGGAGGCTGCCTCGCTAAATATTTTTAAGACGTGGGTTGATGGGTTTTTGATAGGAGAGGGGATTAAGGGTTATGGGGAGAGGGAGGGAAAGTGGAATTGAGCAGTGACAGATCAGCCATGATCTTTTTGAATGGCGGGGCAGGCTCGAAGGGCTGGATGGCCTACTCCTGCTCCTATTTCTTATGTTCTTATGTTCTTATAATTGAACTGTGCAGACAGGTAACCATAACACCATATGAGCTCAATAACCTTTGCAGCCATTTAATGATGCAATGGGCAATAACTTGGGATAAGTGTCAGGAAAAGAGTTTTAAGGGATTCATGTTTTGTATGATTAACATTAAAAATAAGTTGTACTTTAAGTACTGTTCTATGCCTTGAAGGATAAAACCTACTGTTAGATTTATGCAGGACAAAGGTGTTTGTGTTTGTGAGTTGCCTTCAATTCCAGCTGTGATTTATTGTGCTAAGAGAGGGCTACAGCGTAAAGAATAAATAAAAGGCATAAGCATGTGGGTGTTGCTTAGCAACTGGAGCCCGGTCAGGATAAAAGTGCCTTCAGGTTTTAGCTTAGCAATTGGAGAGAGGAAACTGGCATGGTGGGGGAGGGGGAGAATGCCTCTCAGTTCTGCCAGGGGAAGCTGGACAGGACAAGAGAACTGCAAAGCTGCAGGCTTCCTAATAAGGGACATGATACAATCCAGATAACCTGGGAATTGGGTCAGAGAATTTTTTAATGCAACTGGAGTTAAGAGAACAGAGACCAAGGTATGTATCAGAAGAATTCAAGGTGGAGTAAACAAGTTCTGAACTAAAGAAAGACAATTGCAGTAACCACATTTATAGTGGGATAACAAACTTCAGAGGTAAATTTAAATTGTCCATGCTATTTTAACAATGATTTAATAAGTGTCTGGGAATTGAGAGTTAAAGGAATTGTGAACAGTTTGCACAGCACTCAAAGGGCAAAATCTTACCAAAAATGGCAGTTAGTTCTGACGAGATGCATGGTGTGTTTGTCTTCAAAGAAACATGCTGGTCTTCTCTTCAGATCTTGCCATACTCTGCCAGAAAAGAGATGGTGGACATGTTTCAGCCATCATGCAGTGGGACTGGTGTGGGGCCTCCACATGCTGGCAAAGTCCAGTTGCACTGAGATTGGGGCACCATATTTAAAGGGTGCCCATCTGAACAAAGAGTGAATTTCCCAGCATCCCACAATGGAAGTCTCAGCAACTCCCCCCACCCTAGCCCTGATTGGAGCAAGTATTCAACCCCCAGCCATCCCAACCATAGCCAGCATTTACCCCCTCCCGCAGTCAGTGTCAGTACTCCACCCACTTCCTCCCACACATTGAACCCCTTGTGTCCCTCCAGTAGACAGTGTCAGCATTCACCCAACTCCTGACAGAACATCAGACTCCTCTCCCCAACCCAAACAGCCATAGCCAGCATCTGGCCCCAAACTGCTATTGCTAGCATTCCCAGCTCCCACATCTGCTCTCAACCACCTACCTCACGAGGCCCGCCCCTTGCACTTCCCTTTGGCACTGTCAATTTGACAATGTACCAACCAGGCAGTGTCAAGCTGCCATGATCGGGGACATTTCCAGGGTACTGCCTGGCCTTGTACCCTTCTTTGGGGCTATATCCTCCTTTACACCATGTGACACCACATAAACAAGGCATGAATATATATCAGGAGGCCAATATACAGTTGGGAGGGGTGGTAATGAAGTGTAAATACAATAAAAATGAATATACAGGTTCACATCTATTATGGGTGTGAACTTGATTACATCACTGGTGAGGGGTGGCAAAAATTATGATCTCACCTGCAAGATCAGAGCTTCTGGGATTTCACCAAATCTTGAACCCCTGCCACCTTTCCTGTGGATGGCAAGTGTGGCTTCAAGATCTTGCCCAAAGAAATCCTAAAGAGATTGCTATAAAATCCTGGATTGGATTCACTGTTAAAATTGGAGCATAAGCTTTATTTAAAACAGTCATTTGGAACACCTCGATTAGATTTCAGATTTAAACTACTAAGTGAATTATTATGAGAGGGATTTTAAAGAGTTTTAGGAATGTAGTTTGGAACTCATGTGACAATGTATTTGGGGAGAAAACCAGGCATTTACTTGGTTCAAAGAGGAGTTTGTTTCACCACAGTCACCTTTGCGTGCTTAATGATTTTGTTAATGAGATCATTGTAACTTAGGATGTACTTTATAATCCGTATAAAGCTTAAAACTTGAGTAATTGTTAAACTAAAGGGGGAGTAAAGGTATTTGTATCATAACTCATTTTATTCGTATTTAATGCTATTTTCTTGTTAAAACTAACACCAGTAAGCATTCCTGTGACTCTGTTCCTCCATATTTTATTGAGGAAAAAAGTAAAAGTTACGTCTGAGCCTGAGTTCCATTTTGGGATCTTCCAGTCCAGTTATAATATCAACTGGATCATAGCATAAGGAATATTTCCTTTAATTTGTACATAAGAATTACTTACAAGAAGAGTATGAAGACATTCCAATTTATCATGATCATTGTACTGACCCATCTTCATTGTACTGATCCATCATCATTGTACCGATTCATCATCTGTCATCATGAAAAACCAGCATAATGCAAAAGAGTTGATGACACCACATTATTAAAGGTTTCATTTTCTTTGTCAGTACTGAAGAAATCCTTTCTTTCTTCACCTTAGTTAACACAGCAGACATTTTAGGAATTTTAAGCCTCATCCTTCAACACAGCTCAGAAATATCCTGATTTCTTCAGGAGCTCACTGCCACTTAAAGCACATTAACCGATACTGCTTTTACAATGTCGGACATTTCGCATTGTTACCAGATTATATCGGCTGCCTACTTTTCTCAAAAATGTATCAATGAAGATTGCTGTACCTTAATCACAAAGATATTTTAGCTTTGTCAGGTAGTTCCAGGGAGTTGTGAAATTGTAAGCTTTTCTTTGTTTCTGAAGGCATTCAAACAAGTTTCAAGACAAAGAAGAAATTGTTGTTTCAATTAAAAGCCCTTCAAAACAGTTTGCTAGTTTCTTGCAGCTCTTCCTGGTTATTGCTATAATGTTGTTCCAGTCATTAAGAGCCAGACGCGAAGAGCTGCAGTGGCTATTGTTTTGCACTTAATGCGCAAGATTCCTGTTTTGCATTCTGTAATGTGGTTGAACAAAATATATTCTAATCCCATTCAAAGGATGATTGGTGAAGTTCATTGTTCCAAGGATTCTTACAGCATTTTGATGTATTCTTTGTTCCATCGATTTACCTGACAGGCTGAGAGCTCTTAAAAGTTCAAATTAATTCATCCTCTGGCAGAAAGCCAAGTTTCAAGTGGCTACTTTAGCCATCCTTATTGAAGCAGAGTATTATATTTTAGGAAATTGCTTATGAGTAAAAGACTTTTTGCATAGAACAGAAACGTTACCTAATTAATTTCTCCTTTTCTTTACAAAAAAAATCTGACTGTATAAAATGAAGTGAACCATGAGGTTATGACATGAGGTTAGTTTTCCATTCATTAACTCATTCAGTTCATTGCTTTTGGAATGTAAGAGTTAATTTAGTGTCCAAATGTGAATCTGCAAAAGATCATAGATGAGCCCAAAATCACAGAGCTGTTTTCGCCAAGTGCATCAATAGCACCAATAATGCTAATCCACCTATTACATTTCCTCGTTGCAAGACACTGCTAACTTGCTTTTGAAGAATTCTTCCAAAAGGAGCATTGGGGGACAAATGGTATTGCAAAATGAACTTTTAGCCAAAAGAAATGCAACCAAGTTATAAGTCATGCAGGAGTAAAATGCTGAAGGGATTTTGTAGAACCAGAAAGAACAGGAGATATCACTCACAGGGTGATCGAATTAGGCAGGAGCTGAAATTCTGATTTTTCTTTTCCCCAATGGTAGGTTGAGATCTAGTGGTTAAGTCAGTGGCAGGTTTTTAGCACACACACCAGCCTGAGGCAGGTTCCCAACTGAATGCTTATTAATACACACCTTCCTTTAATTATATTCTAACATCAAAGCAAAGTCAGTGGCCCATGCGAAACTCAAGGCACCAAGTTTATGTTTGCTTAAGTGATGTGTAAGAGTCAGCTTATGTAATTGTCAGCTGTTTTCCATGTTGAACTCTGTAGCACATGGGAAGGATGGAGGTCACAGGTACACTTGGAACCAGCAAGTATGATGGGGGTTGGGTGTGGAGGTAGGGAAGAGCCTGGCTTCATAGTTTCATGGTGATGGGACCATTCAAGGTGAGAAAATAAGGAGCTTAATGGAAATGTCAGTATTTTCCATCTATGGATCTATCTCAAGATGCTGGCTGGCAGTCCTTATAGGGCTTCGAGTTAACCTGCAGAATTCCAATTATTCTCAGTGATTTTCAACAAATGCATAAAAGGGAGAGCCATTTGAGACTGCAAGTTCAACCATGACCCACTGAGTGGTGAGTAGAACACCAGACACTAAGGTGAACATTCAATAAAGAGTGGGCACAAAAACCCATCATTTTTATCTATAGTACAGAAATGTCCATAACTCCCTTGAAATCATCAAAATGTATCAACTGTGAGGTGTGCCAGTACATTTAGCTCTGACTAAGCTGGACTCAACAAATAACAGAAGTGCACACATGAGTAAACCAGTGTCCTGTGAAAGGCTAACAAGCAAAATTTAAACTTGGAATACATCCATCCATCTTCGTGCTCTCAAAATCTTGTGTTAACAGCAATGTTGTTGGACTGGAGTGTTGTGGCCATGATGAAGATCCTCCTTGTTGCCCAGGATGCTCAATATTAAAGTCGCACATGTAGCTGTTAACAGTTTCAGCTGATGGACAGTTTCACCACTGAAAAAGATCACTTGCTTTGCGATTGCATGTGTCTTCTCTGCATGTTATCAACACTTTAAATTTTGATTGTGATTGATTGCATAAGAACAAACAGATTTGTAGCACAATTTCTGTGAAGTACATTTATTATGAAGTGGTGATAGTAGGAGACATATACTAACTTGATATTGAATGGGACAGTGATTGTGTGAAAGGCAGAGTGAGGACTTTCTAAGGTATATAGAGCAGAATTTTCTGAATTACAATGTTTTGTTCCAAGTGGCAGCAGAAGCAGATCAGGATTTGGTCCTAGGGAACAAAAAGGGTCAAATGGAGACTGTCAAATTTGGGGAACATCAGCAATAGTGGTTTCAATATAATAGATTTGTGATCAGTTGTGGAAAAGGAGTAATCTAGGATGAAAAATATTTAGCCTTCCTCCTCCAGTTAATTTCAGAAAATTAAGGAGAGATCTAGTTGGGTAAAATAAAGTTGAAGAGTGGCAAGCAGAAATCTAATGGACCAATGGATAGCCTTTAAACAAGAGATGGTTCAGATGCAGTCGAAGGATGTTTCTACAATGAGGAAAAGTATCAACCCGGACTGGAGCTCCCTGCATGATAACGGAACTACAGAGCAAAATGGGGCAAATGACAAATTTCGACTTTGTAATACAAGGGAGAATCAGGCTGAATATAAAAGGTACAGAGGAGAAGTGAAAAAAGGTGGTAGGAAGCTGTGGAGAGATAACAGGATGAGGAAGGGAACATAGCAATCACAGAAAATCCCATTTGTGAATATGATTAGCTCAGTTGAAGAAACCAGTAAAACTTGGGAAATGACTGGTGCAGGTCTGAACTGGTTTTACGTATCTTAAAATAGACCTGTAGTGGTTATTTCCCAAGTGTTATTGGTTCCTCCTCCTAGCAGTGGCTATTTCCATGCCAAAAAACAAATTAGGGAGATTTTAACTGGAGTCACGTCAAAGATTTCCACAGGTGTTAGAAGCAACAGCACATTCACAAGCTTTGAATGGGAAAGCCTCATTAGGGATGAGGCAAGGATTTTCAAAAGATGATAACTTCTTTTAAAATAGGACAGTACTTGAGCAGAGGAACCCATTTACAAAGTCAATTATCATGGGAGGCAGGAGGGAAATTTGGGTGGTCAGTATTTTAGAGAGAATGAAGTCAAGGGTCAAAAGGTTTTGATTTCATGGGCAGGATAAAGATTGAGAGGGCATGAGAGGATAAATTGGATAAAAACATGTTGAAAGCAGAAGGAGCTAAATAGCTGGTTTAATTGTTGGTGGCAAGAAAGCTCTTTATTAGACATAATATTGGACAATGCAAGGGAGAGGGATTAAAGGAGATGATTTGGAGTGGAAAAGAATGTTATCTCTGTTTGCCATGCTGACCTTGTATTAATGAGTTTTTAACAGAACTATCTGAAAGCACTTGAAATAATCCAGCCAGATCTAGTTTTGGCTGAATAAACTAGTTGTGTAGTAGATGTGGTAAGGTCTTGAGGAAAGAACGATGCAGGAAAGAACAAGGGGAAATGACCAGGATGGGAGTAAGTGAAGATTTCACTGGAAACACCAGTATCAAAGGTAGCAATACAGATTGTTCTTTTTTTGTTGTTTGTCCTGGACTGGAGACAGAAGGATGAGAGTGCAGAGGGATTGAAAGAAGAGATGGGAGATGGTTTGATTAGTTATCAATAAAGCAGAGGCATCATATATGACAAAGTCTGAAAAGTGGCCATAAACGTCAGTCTTGTTTTTTGCTCTGAACACTGGCATGCCTGTCATTTAAGGTTTGATTGCTTGGACTGCCTTGCCTGATTAGTTGTTCTAATGCTACATATGACTGGATTTTATCATGCTTTGGTCATGTGCTGGAGCTTCACCAAGTTGACGCTTCATTTTTAATGCAGAACAATTCTGCTGCTGCTGAAGCCTGACAAGGCTTCATCAATGTTCAGCTTTGAGATCAATAGATTTTTCTAACTAGCAGTATTGAGAGCTATGAGGCACGATCTTATTGAATGACAGACAGGGTTGACGGCCAAAATAGCCCATTCCGATTTTGAATCGTCACTATCCCTATTCCTCCTATACTTATTACTGATAACCTCCTTCTGATGCCAGCCAGCAGCATCTTGTCTGCGATCTTTGACTCCTCTCACATGCTAGCCAAGTGTGATATTCTGCCCAAGATGGACATTATGAAACCCAGCAGTTAAAATTGACTAGGCCTGCAATGAATGTGTCCCCTGCAAGTCGTCAATGATTCCCATCAGATCTTTGCTAGGAGTTAAAATTGGACCTCAATTGATCTTCTTATGCACATGTTTTAATTGAAACATAGTCATAGAGGTTTACAGCATAGAAACAGGCCCTTCGGCCCAACTTGTCCATGCTGCCCTTTTTTTTTTAAATACCCTAAGCTAATCCCAATTGCCTGCATTTGGCCCACATCCCTCTATACCCATCGTACCCATGTAACTATCTAAATGCTTTTTAAAAGACAAAATTGTACCCACCTCTATTACTACCTCAGGCAGCTTGTTCCAGATACTCACCACTCTCTGTGTGAAAAAATTATGCTTCTGGACACTTTTTGTATCTCTCCCCTCTCATCTTAAACCTATGCCCTCTAGTTTGAGACTCCCCTACCTTTGGGGGAAAGATATTGACTTTCTAGCTGATCTGTGCCCCTCATTATTTTATAGACCTCTATAAGATCACCCCTCAGCCTCCTACACTCCAGAGAAAAAGTCCCAGTCTATCCAGCCTCTCCTTGTAACTCAATCCATCAGGTCTCAGTAGCATCCTAGTAAACCTTTTCTGTACTCTTCCTAGTTTAATAATATCCTTTCTAATATAGGGTGACAAGAATTGCACACAGTATTCCAAGTGTGGCCTTAACAACGTCTTGTACAACTTCAACAAGACATTCCAGTTCCTATATTCAATGTTCTGATCGATGAAACCAAGCATGCTGAATGCTGCCTTCACCACTCTGTCCACCTGTGACTCCACTTTCAAGGAGCTATGAACATGTACTCCTAGATCTCTTTGTCCTGTAACTCTCCCCAGTGCCCTACCATTAACTGAATAAGTCCTGCCCAGGTTCAATCTACCAAAATGCATCACCTCGCATTTTCTAAACTAAACTCCGTCTGTCATTTGTCAGCTCACTGGCCCAATTGATCAAGGTCCCATTGCAATTGGAGATAACTTTCTTCACTGTCCACTATATCACCAATGTTGGTATCATCTGCAAACTTACTAACCATGCCTCCTATATTCTCATCCAAATCATTAATATACATGACAAATAACAGTGGCCATAGCACTGAACCCTGAGGCACACAGCTGGTCACAAGTCACCAGTTTGAAAAACAATTCTCTACAACCACCCTCTGGCTTCTGTCAAGAAGCCAATTTTATATCCATTTAGATACCACACCCTGGATCCCATGAGATTTAATCTTATGCAACAACCTACCATGCGGTGCCTTGTCAAAGGCCTCGCTAAATTCCATGTAGGCAACATCAACTGTACTGCCCTCATCTACCTTCATTGTTTGCTTGTTCACTGCATTCAATTAAAATATTATTCAGCAGTATTTCACAGTTAACAATGTTAGAGAAAGTGAATTATGAGCATGGGAAGGACAAGGCACTTGTCGATTTTGGTCTGTCTGACTCTAGACAATATCTTTTGACTTATTTGAATTTCAAAGGGTTTGACTGGTGCAGGTGAGTTCAACATGCAAAGCCCTTTTAGTTTCTTCCTGCTGTATTGTACCACAGTCTGATTAGAAGTCTGTGGTCATGTTGTATGTCAGTATGAGTCCAGTATTAGTGGAATAGTTAGCGAAGTAGCATGACTCCAAGCAAGGTTTCCTTCAGTCTACATTAAGATTCACTGGAGTTGCATTTGTGCAATGATGGCATTAGCAAATTAAAAAGTGGTAATGAATGAAAAACTACTATCACTTCTCACCTTGTTAAAACTTGTCCTATGTCCCTATAGAATGAAAAAATCCTCATGCCCACTGAAAATTCCAATCTCAGGCAAACCACTATGAGTGAAAATGCAATGTATTGGAATTTATCATCAAAATAGTAGTGAGGCTAATGATGCACACTGTTTATGTGCAAATTGCATAGCACATTCAGGCCACGGCAGGCGTGTGGTTAAATACAGAAATTCAAAAATGACAGCCTAAGATCCAGAATTCCATTGAAAGCTTCCCAAAAATAGCACTTTGTTATTTAACAAACCATTCAAAGGCACTGGATGGAGTGAATAAACTCTCTTCCATGAAATATAATTAAGTGCCCTAGACGTTCTGGCACCTATTACTTTATCGATTATATCTTGCATAAGCCCAAGGTCTAAATATTCTCTTGGAATATGGTTCCTTTTTACCATGATGCTTTGCAGCAAATTGGTGTTGGCTAAAATGAATAACATATCTTCAAAAATACATTAATACATTCAAAATATCAGCAAATGTGTTTTACAATCATATGAAGTTGGCACTCTGGACTTTGAATCCAGTGATCTGAGTTCAAATCTCAGTGGGATGTCCACAAAGAGACTGCTATCTAATGTTTTAAAAATCTTACTAACCTATTAAGATTTTCCCACTTACAATATTGGATTGGGGGTATCTATTGAGAGGATAGAAAGCTGGTTAGCATACAGGAAATATTTTTCCAAATGGCAGGCTGTGACTAGTGGGATACCATAGGGATCATGTTTGCGACCCCACCTATTCAATTTATTAATGATTTAAATAAGTGAACTAAATGTAATATCTTCAATTTTGCAGATGAAACAAAACTGGGTGGGAAGATGAGCTGCGAAGAGAGATTCTTCAGTGTGATTTGGTCAGTTTGAGTGAGTGGGCTAATGAATGGCAGTTGCAATTATAATTTGGGAAAAAAATGTGAAATTATTTACTTAAATAGCAAAAACCAAAAAGCAGATTACTATTTGAATGGCCAGAAATTAGGAGAGGGGAACATACAACGAGATCTGGGTGTCCTCATTCAATAGTCACTGAAGGTAAGCATGCAGGTACAGCAGGCAGTAAGAAAGGCAAATAGAATGTTGGCCTTCATAGCGAAAGGATTTGAGTACAGGAGCAGGGATGTCTTGATTTAATTATACAGGGCCTTGGTGAGGCCACATCTGGAATATTGTATGGAGTTTGATCTCCTTATCTGAAGAAGGATGTCCTTGCTACAGAGGGAGTGCAGAGAACATTTACCAGACTGATTCCTCGGATGACAGGACTGGCATATAAGGAGAGATTGTGTTGATTAGGATTATATCTGCTGGACATCAGAAGAATTTTATTTATTAGGTGCAAGTAGGCTTATATTAACACTGCAATGAGGGATTTCATAGAAACTATAAAAACCTAACAGGATTAGACAGAATAGATGCTACAAGGATGTTCCTGTTGGTGGGGGAGTCCAGAACCACGGGGGTCACAGCCTGAGGATATAGGGTAGACATCTTAAGACAGTGATGAGAAGAAATTTCTTCACTGAGTGGCTGTGGAATTCATTGCCACAGATAGTAGTGGCCAAAACATTATGTTTTCAAGAAGCAAATAAATATAGCAATTGAGCTGTAGGGGATCAAAGTATATGAGGGGAAGACTGGATCAAGTTAAGTTGGACATTCAGTCATGATCATAATGAATTGCAGAACTGACTCGAATGGCCCACTCCTGCTCCTATTTTCTATGTTTCTATGTAAATTCTGAATTATTTTGAATTGAGAGGATAGTGTAGAATATTTTAAATAGTAAATGAAGTATGAATGGCAGATGAAATTTAATGCAAAGAGAGTCAAGTGTTTATCTAGGTAGAAAGAAGAGAAAGACTATATAAAATAGAGTACAATTCCAAAGGGGGTGCAGGAGCAGAGGGATCTGGATGTACAACTGTACAAATTATCGAAGGTGGCAGAACAAGTTGAGAGAGTAGTTAATAAAACATACAACATCTTGGGCTTTATTAATAGGACAATAGAGAACAAAAGCAAGAAAGTTATGTTTATCTTGTTTATAAGAAACTGGTTCAGCCTCAAGCAAAGTATTGTGACCAGCTCTGGGTGTCACAATTTAGGGGATGTGAAGGTATTAGAGACAGTGCAGAAAAGATTCGCAAGAATAGTTCCAGGCATCCATAAGAAATAGGAACAGGAAGGAGTAAGCCATTCAGCCCCTCGAGCCTGCTCTGCCATTCAATAAGATTATAGCTGAAGGAGGCAAAAGAAAGGAAATTAGAGGTCAATTAGTCTAAGCTTGGTCATTGGTAAGATTTTAGAATCCATTTATTAAGCATGAGATTTTGGAGTAATTGGAAGTGCACAGTAAAATAGGGCAAAGTCAGCATGGCTTTGTCAAGGGGAGGTTGTGCCTGACAAATCTGTTAGAATTCTTTGAGGCAGTAATGAGCAGGTTAGACAACAGAGAACAAATGGATGTTATCTACTTGGATTTCCAGAAGGCCTTTGACAAGGTGGAAGAGGCTGCTGAATAAAATAAGAGCCCATGGTGTTAGAGGCAAGGTACTAGCATGGATAGAAGATTGGCTGATTGGCAGAAGACAGAATGGGGTTAAAAGGGTCCTTTTCAGGATGGCAGCAGGTTGCTAATGCTGTTCCACAGGTGTCAGTTTTGGGGCCACAATTTTTTACTTCACAAATCAGTGATCTAGGTGAAGGAACTAAGGGTATTATGACTAAGATGATATTAAGATAGGTGAAGGGCAGGTAGTACTGAGGAAGTGGGGAGGCTGCAGAAGGACTTTGGACAGGTTTGGAGAGTGGGCAAAGAAGTGGCAATTGGAATACAATATGGGAAAGTGGAGGTTATGCACTTTGGTAGGAAGAATAGAGACATTGACTATTTTCTAAATGGGAAGAGAATTCAAAAATTGGAAGTGCAAAGGCATTGAGAGTTTTAGTACAAGATTCTCTTGAGGTTAACTTGTAGGTTGAGTTGGTACTTAGGAATGCAAATTCAATGTTAGCATTCATTTTGAGAGGGCTAGAATACAAAAGCAGGGATGTACTTCTGAGGCTTTATAAGGCTCTAATCAGATCACATTTGGAACATTGTGAGCAATTTTGGGCTCTGTATCTAAAGAAGGATGTGTTGGTCTTGGAGAAGGTCCAGTGGAGGTTCACAAGAATGATCCCAGGAATGAAAAGCTTGACGTATGAGGAATGTTTGAGAAAGCTGGATCTGTACTCAGTAGGGTTTAGAAGGATGAGTGGAGGTCTCATTAAATCTTAGAATACTGAAATCCTATATGGAGAAGATGTTTCTGCTTGTAGGAGTGACTAGGATCTGAGTGTATAGCCTCAGAGTAAAGGGACAATGATCCTTTAGAACTAAGATGAGGAGGGATTTCTTCAGAACTATGGAACTCGTTAGCGCAGAAGATTCTGGAGGCCAGGTCATTGAGTATATTTAAAAAAAGAGGTAGGTTCTTGATCAGGGGATAAAAGAATATAGGGAAAAGGTGGGATAATGGGATTGAAGAACATATCAACCATAATCGAATGACAGAACAGACTTGGTGGGCCAAATGGCCGAGTATCACATGGTCTTATGGATGTGGAACTTCAATTGTGCAAATAAATTATAGAAGTCACAACTGTTTTTCTTAGAGAAGACAAGTTAGAGAGGAGATTTGATAGAGGTATTCAAAACCATCAGGGGTCAGAGCAGCGTAGCCATGGAGAAACCTGTTCCCATTAGTGGGAGGAACCAGAGGGCAGATTTAAAGTAATTGGCAAAAGAAACAATGGAGACATGAGGAAAAAACCTTCCCATGTTAAATGGTTAGGATCTGGAACGCACTATCTGAGATGGTGGTAGAAGCAAGTGCAATTGAGGCAATCAAGAGGTAATTGGATTATTATCTGAAAAGGACGAATTTGCAACTACTATGTTCAGAAGATGGGAGAATGGCATTAAGTAAATTGCTACTTTGGAGCATCAACACAGATAAGACACTCCTTTTGTGCTGCAACTATTCTGTGATTCTGTAATTGTGAACTGGAAACATCCATGGTAACCTGTAATGCTGTATGTTTGATTTAATAGTTACTGGACAATGTGTTGCACCTAAGGAGTAAGTATTGATGTACAAAGCTGCCATTCTTGATGTATGTTTGACATAAACTCAGTTTTCTGGACCAGTATTGTTCACAAACATGGTCAAGTTGCCTCCAAAGCTACTTGGGTACGTTGAGATCTGGAGCAGTGCGATTTGTAATCGAGGGTGAGAACTTTGAGTTGTTGGGAGCTGAGGCACGAGTGTCTGTTTGTCTTGCTTGTTTTGGCAGGGAACCAGACGCATGTACATACTCTAAGATTGGAGTTTCCATTGAGATCTTCCTTTTCTTGTGTTATCCAAAAAAGGCGGATAAGTCAGTTTTGCTTTATTGAATATCAGGTTGGTGAGGCAATTTCAGTGGAGGCCTGGAGGCGTGAAGCTTAATGGATTTAAAGATGCGTATTTCTGGATCCCTTAGAGAAGCAACACTTCTGAAGACCCAGTTTAGCAAGAGGTTCCTCAAGAACATTTCAGTTTCAGTCTGCGGCCATTCTGTTGCTCCCAGCGCAGCCTGTGTTTTTATCCTTGTACAATCATGGAAGGTGCTCTGAGGTGGGTCCTCCTATCTTAGATTCCAGGCCTTGGATTTAATTCTGAAATAAACTGCAAGCATACTTGCTCTTTGTACTACCTTGACAAGTGTCTAACACACACATGACCGACTGGAGGTTGGTCACCAGTGGAGTGCCCCAGGGATCTGTTCTAGGACCCTTGCTGTTTGTCATTTTCATAAATGACCTCAATGAGGAAGTAGAGGGATGGGTTGGTAAGTTTGCCAATGACGCGAAGGTTGGTGGTGTTGTGGATAGTCTGGAGGGACGTCAGAAGTTGCAGCGAGACGTAGGTAGGATGCAAGACTGGGCGGAGAAGTGGCAGATGGACTTCAACACGGATAAATGTGTAGTGGTCCATTTTGGTAGGTCCAATGGGACGAAGGAGTATAATATCAAGGGTAGGACTCTTAGCAGTGTAGAGGATCAGGAGGACCTTGGGGTCCGGGTCCATAGAACTCTTAAATCGGCCTCGCAGGTGGAGGATGTGGTCAAGAAGGCATATGGTGTACTAGCCTTCATTAATCAAGGGATTGAGTTTAGGAGTCGGGAGGTAATGCTGAAACTTTATAAGACCCTTGTCAGACCCCACTTGGAGTACTGTGTGCAGTTCTGGTCGCCTCACTACAAGAAGGATGTGGAACCTATTGAGACGGTGCAGAGGAGATTTACAAGGATGTTGCTTGGATTGGGTGGCATGTCTTATGAGGATAGGTTGGGGAAGCTAGGTCTTTTCTCCCTGGAGAGACAAAGGTTGAGAGGCAACCTGATAGAGGTTTATAAGATATTGAGAGGTATAGATAGGGTGGATTCTCGGAAGCTATTTCCCAGGGCTGAAATGGTCGTTACGAGAGGCCACGGGTTTAAGGTGCTGGGGAGCAGGTACAGAGGAGATGTCGGGGGTAAGTTTTTCACTCAGAGGGTGGTGAGTGAGTGGAATCAGCTGCCGTCGGTGGTGGTGGAGGCGAACTCGTTGGTTTCTTTAAAGAGACTTCTGGATGAGTACATGGGATTTAATGGGATTGAGAATTATAGATAGGCCTGGTAGGTATGGATATGATTGGTGCAACTTGTGGGCCAAAGGGCCTGTTTGTGCTGTCATGTTCTATGTTCTATAACTTGATTGCTGTCAGTAGTACATCAACTGCATCATATCATATATCATAACCCAACTATTAACAGTTCATACAACCAAAAAACATCCAAAAATGATTTGTGGGTTGACCAGTTTGGCATTTTTGCAAGAGGTAGGTACTATTTCTGTCCTTTTGAGTTGTATCTATCTGCAGCAACTTGAGTATTCATGAGAGAATCTAAGACTGGCGACAAGGCCTCAGCTGTGAAGGGCTGCACCTAGTTCTTAGTGTGGTTTGTTCAGTCATGCCCTGATTCCCACGTGGAACTTATACCTTGTTCATTTATTGTGCTGTATACTTCTTGCCTGTCACCTTACTATAGTTCCAACATGTGCCTGATGCTCCTCTGGCACTCTCTGTTCTGTTTCTGTCATTCATTATTACGGTGTTCAGCTGTCACCTTGCCTTATCAGGGGATAGCACATTGCTTAACGTTTGAATTGCATTGCTGGACTGGTGTTCATCTAGCATAATGCCAGGTACTGATCCAGGAGCTTCCCAGTATTCACTTACTCAGTATTTAACCTTGTCAGTCTGTTCATTTACAGTGGAATATTTCTTTTTCAGGAGCAGCCTCTGTGCCCTCAGAATACCTTGTTCGTTCTAGAAGTCTGTTTTCGTGCCTGACAAAATATAGAATGTTAGTCAGTGGGCATACACACATATATGATAGCAATTTTTCCAAGTCACTCTGTGATGCCTGTTGTCATCATTACCAGGCAGAAAATTAGCTTCTCGATCCTTTTAAGAAACAGATTCATTACTGAATCCAAGTATGTAGATCAGAAATTTCAGAACTATGACTCTAAACTTCCCTGAACCTATTTCAGTAAAAATGCTGAATGAATCATAACACAGTAATAAATGACACAAACATGCAGCTCCTTGCTGCCTCTCCCCATCCGCATGCTATTGCGCTAACGTATACACTTTGTATTGATATTTTCACCAGTAAGAGATAGACAAAGACTCACCATTCAAACTTAATCTTATCCTTACTTGCTGCACATACTGACATTTAGATTTGATATTTCTGAGCAAGTGCATTTAACAAATGATCACCAATGATATTCTAAAGCAAGTAAAGACCTACTTAATACTTAACAATTACCTATCAATAACTCTTGGGCTCGATTTTGCCATTTTCATTCTAAGTGCCGAATCTGGGCGTAATGCAGATCTGACTTAGAAATCTGCTCTCAGGTGCCCTCATATGCACTCAGTCATCTCAGTCCCATTTGTGCTGTGGGCGGGGCTTAGCATGGCTGGAATGATCAGAGCTCTGAACTGCACATGCACATTTAGAAAAAAAATTTGAAGAAGCGCCCCCGTGTCAGATTGCTCTGGGCTGCAGAAAGCGGAGAAAATGGCCCGGGAGTGAAAAGCGGGAGCGATGGTGCACACACACATCACTGTCCCCCTTATTCAGACCCCTGCTACCCAGAGCGATCACCACTCCTACTCCCCATCCCCATCGATTGTCCACAGAGTGGCAGCAGACCCCCCCCACCCCCCAACCAGAGATCCATCTGGCTCCCCCCCACTAGAGCAATTGGGCCTCCCTCACCACCCCCCCAACCCCGAGATACATCTTACCTGCCTCCCTCCTATCCACCGCACACCCCCTGCCCCCCCAATGCCCAGGCAACAATCTGGCCTCACTCCCCTCCCCTCCAGAAGAAGATGTGACCCGCCTGCTCCTCCCTCACAATGATCAGCCCTCCCCCCTACCACCAGACAACGATCGGCCCTCTCTCCTCCCCCACCCCCCTGCCACCAGGGATACATCTGATCTGCCTTGTCCTCTGCGCCCCCCCCCCTCCCCCCACAAAAAGACAACGATCTGGCCTCACTCCCCTACTCCTCCCCCAAGCAGAGAATGATCTGACCACTACTACTACCTGAGCCAGAGAGCTGTTGGAAGCACTCAACACGCTTTTCAGCAGCTGGAATGTCCGATTCAGACTTTTATTTAGCAGGTCCATTACGGTGCAGTTCTGGATTGGCAAATGCGGTAGTAAAGGGGGAAATGCTAATAAAGCTGGGCAGGCAGTTCATTAATTCAATTTAAATGCATGCAAACAAAACATTCCTGGGTGTCGGTAAAGTGGCAATCCGCACGGACACGGGTGCGGCTAGCGTTAGTGGCCTCACATCTGACTTTAACACGTTTTTGTGCCCAAAAACAGGCATGAAGCAATGGTAAAATCAGGCCCCTAATCTTTCTTTCTGTTCAATTATTAAAAGCATAATAGTATCCCATTGACCAAATTGACAGAGCTTTGAGATATAGTTTATCTCGAATAGAATGTTACATGAGATGGCTTGACAGAGTCCATTATACATGGTCACAGAAAATAATAATTTTCTGTCAATTGTTTGTGTGCATAGAGAAATTTGTGGCACTAAAGTAAATTGACTTTCATTTGCAATGGTCAACAAAATTGTATACTTCTAAAATTGCAAATTCCAAACTTGATGGATTGCAGAGATATTTTCATTTTTATAGTGGAGTTTAAACTCAACTAAACAATGATGCGTTTTGTTTCTGAATGAGGGGTAATTTTCCTGCTTAATATCTGTCGGGGATACACACTAGAGCATGCTAGAAATCCAGCTGCACATGATATTATAACCATTAATTTAGATGGCTGAGACCTGTATGTAGCATGCCCTATTTGCATTCCCATTAGAAAGTCTCCCCAGTGGAACACAAAGCAGGAAAATGATTGCTAAGGTGATGACCTTTACACTTTATCCCTTGTTCATCACCAATCAAAGATGTGAAAAGTGTTTTAGGCTTTTTTCCTAAATTAACTTCAAATAACAATTTACAGGGCTTGGTATCTGTGGTGCCTTATGTTTATGGACAGGGTGGAGAGGGCATAAGGGGAGATGAGAGAATCCAGAGGAAGTTGTGAGTTCATGGTTAGAGTAGGGGGAGCATTCAAGGAATTTTGCCTTGTGGGGTATTGAATGGGAGGGAAGCATGACCGAGGCAGCCAACTGGATGGTGTCAATCTCAATGGCAAAGATATCCATGAGTTGAAGGTAACAATGGAGGGAGTAGGGAGAGGGGTCTAAGAATTAGATTGCATAGAGAAAATAAGCCAATGTTCATTCCAGGATAATCCTGGAATAACCAGTTTTAGCAGGTGAGAGCAGGATCACATATTGCTTGATATGTCCCAGCCAGATCTGGGAGTGAATGCTTAAACTAATTATTCACTATATGCTTTCAAGACTGCAACCACTTGGACTTAAGGGAACAGAGATGAGTGTTATACCAAGATAACTGGTCAGACGAGAGTGATAATAGTTTTCCTGGGTACAGGAGTCGATGTTAGGACCACTTTTTTTTAATCAATATTAAGATTTGGGCGTGCAATGTTTGTGGATGGCTTGGATGTATTGTACACGTGGTGCACTAGGAAAGATCTTGGTGTTTGGCATTTTCAAATTATCAACCCATTTAAATTGGAATATAAGCTATCTTGATCAAAGTCCGTAGAACAGAAGCAAATTTTTCCCCTTTTTGGGGAGAACTAAATGCAAAAATATTTTTTGATGCCAAATCCATTGGTAAAACAAAATAAAAGTAAAAGGTGATACTCAGTACTAGAACTACTGCCATTTTGATATTTATTAATGACTTGTAATTGGACACAATTTTGAAATTACCAGATTCTTTGAAATGTAGTATACACTAAGGAAGGTAGTGATATTGAAAGGACATAAACATGGTGGTATTATAAGTGGACAGATGGTTGATACAATTCAGTGTTGAAAATTGTGTGGTGATGCATTGTGGCAGGAAGAATGAGAAGAGACTATACACATTAAATGACACCATTTTTAAAAGTGTGTAAGACCTGAGGTTTTTGTGCCTAAATCCTTGAATTTAGTAGGACAGGTTACAAAGCATATTGGATTCTAGGCTTTATAAACAGAAGTAGTCTCACAACATCATCCAGTTGGCACTCACCTGATGAAGGAGCAATGCTCTGAAAGCTTGTGCAACCAAATAAACCTGTTGGACTTTAACCTGGTGTTATGAGACTACTTATTGTGCCTATCCCAGTCCAATGCTGGCAACTCCACATTATATACAGAAGTACAGAGTACAAATGTTAAGTTATGATAAGCCTATATAAATCCTAGCTGGAGTGTGTATAGTTCTGGACACCACTCTAGGAAAGATACAAAGGCTTTGCAGGGGGCATGGAAAAGATTTTGTTCCAAGGAACTACAAGTCTGTGGATAGTCTGGAGAAGCTGGAGTTATCCTCTGTAAGGTGAATAAGGTGAAGAGTAGAATTGATAAAGGTGCTTTAAACCATCTAGTGGCTAGATGATTCCAGCAACTGCGGGGTTGATAACCAGAGAACAGAGGTTTAAGTGATTGGCAAAAGAATCAGAGCTGTCATGAAGAAAAATATTTTTATGCATTTGTTAGCATTTGGAGTACATGGCCTCTAGGGCGGTGGGTAGAGGCGCAATAATATCCAAAAGGATATTTGATAAAGACCTGAAGGAAATCAAATTGCATGGCTATGGGAAAAGAATTAGGGAGCGGGACCAACTGGTTTCTAAAGAGCCAGGGCAGACCTGATGGGCAGAGTGGTCTCTATCTGTGTGCCATGCTCTTTATGATTCTAAAATGGCCATCTGTGTCCCTTATCCTCCCATCCCCACGCACCCCTCCCCTCCCCGCACCATTCACCTCATCACAGTATGCTGCAGCACTTTCCTTTGCAAGGTGATTCAATCTCCTCTTCATCATGTTGTTTTTGAAACACAAGTGGTATTGAACAATCCTTTTAACAAGGTGTTCCACCGATTGGCCACAGTTTTGGTTTCTGATCTGTACATTTATTGTGGCAGCGAATTAATTTCAAACATCAAAATTCCTTATTCAAACTTTTGCAGAGGTTGAAATTTACATTAAAATGATGCTAACCTTTCTCCATCCCTCACAAATATCTTTTGGCTGATGCATCCAAGGAGGATGAATCCATTTAAATGTAATCAAGTTTGATTTCTAAAGGCCACCTACTGGCAATTTCCAACTCCTCCGTTGTGTTCTCAACACCCAGGTCCCATAAGCTCCAGAAGACCACTTCAAAAAATTAGATGGGATTTGCACAACAGGCAAGTGTCTGAGCACTCAACTGGTTTTATACAGTCTACTTGAAATCTAATTTCCTCAAAACTGCCAAGAAAATATCTCCTTTCAGTCATAAAAGAACTTTTCCCTTTTAAAGCCCCATTGAGTATGTTATGTGAAGCAATAATAAGCAGTAATTCCCAAATTTGCTGCTGATAATTAATTCCATTACTTTACCAGTTATCAATGTAGTATCTCTGGAGATTTATCTCCTTTTATGAATATGAATGCCACGTTAGTGTGTTTACAATACAACAGGTCATGCAGTAACAATCTCATTAATACTATGTTTCATGTGTGTACAGGTTAGAACTGGTCTTAAAAGTGAATAAGGAGGATAATTTCTCCATTGATTTCCAAATACTTTAGACAATTGAGCAAGGAAATAGTTAACTAGTAGTGTTTTTCCTCAGAAATATCTAATTAATATGAACTTATTCACAGTTTG
This sequence comes from Carcharhinus amblyrhynchos, assembly GCF_965287045.1. Taxonomy (NCBI): domain Eukaryota; kingdom Metazoa; phylum Chordata; class Chondrichthyes; order Carcharhiniformes; family Carcharhinidae; genus Carcharhinus; species Carcharhinus amblyrhynchos. Next base: position 91,104,929 of record NC_137324.1, on the reverse strand, counting down.
AAACTCAGTGGACCTTTGATCAAGAGATTGCTATGTATGTTACATGTAGAGACAGATGAACTGCTTATATGCAAACCTGCTAAAATTCTGTCCCCCAAAGCAAGGCTAATTCAAACCAAAGTTTCTCAGAATATATTTAACTACTGTAAAGTTATGCAGAATGAGAAAGAGGCTGGTCCCATCTGTTGAAAATATGACACACAATTGACCATGCTAATCCATTTGGTGTGGTCTGAAAAAAAAGGTTCACACTCCTGAATAAAGTAGTTTATTTGACTAAATCAAATTCAAGAATATAAATCCCATTATCCCTCATTCTATGCAGTTTTGGGGGATTCTGCATCATTAGAAGTCGACTAATCAAAATTTAGAGCAGTATCTGGCTGTTTCTGGCTTCAGAAACCAGTCTGGTTTGGGGGCAAAAAACAAACTAGCAGCAAGGAGATGTCGGTGAATGACGCTGCCAAATGGCAGTAATGGAAATGTTTCAAATCCAATTGCAAAAAACTCAACTCTGGTATGAGAATGTCATAAAGCATCTAACAGGAGTGCAAGAAATATTTTGACAAAATATCCCATACTGATCAGACAAAGCAAATCTGTGTTCCCCAACTGGTAACCATGGATGAAAAGGGACTACAAAAGGTTGTGAATGTAGCCCAATCCATCATGCAAACCAACCTCCCATCCATTGACTCTGTCTACACTTCCCACTGCCTCGGCAAAGCAGCCAGCATAATTAAGTACCCCATGCAACCTGGACATTCTCTCTTCCACCTTCTTTTGGGAAAAAGATACAAAAGCCTGAGGTCACATATCAACTGACACAAGAACAGCTTTTTCTCTGCTGCTGTCAGACATTTGAATGGACCTACCTTGCATTAAGTTGATCTTTCTCAACATCATAGCTACCACTATAACACTTCATTCTGCACTCTCTCATTTCCTTCTCAATGAATGGCATGCTTTGTCTGTTTAGTGCACAAGAAACAATAATTTTCACTGTATGCTAATATGTATGACAATAATAAATCAAATCAAAGCTCAAACTTTTGGCATTGCATGGCATTTTTTTTTTGGGGGGCAGCACAGTGACACATGGTTAGCACTGCTCCTTCACAGCATCAATGATACCAGGTTGGATTCCTGGCTTGTGTCACTGTCTGTGCAAAGTCAACACATTCTCTCTGTGTCAGGGTGGGTTTCTTCCCACAGTATAAGGTTTGTGACTCAATCTAAGGCAGACCAGCAGCTACGTGCCGTGGCACCACAAGTCATGCCTTAACCACGAGGAGATGACAAGTGAGGCAGGGGGTAGCCTTGAAGACCCCAGGTGAGCGAGATTATAAGAATGATGCGTGTGGGGAAAATAGTGTGAAGAAATGGAGAGTGTGTGAGAGGCGGGTTGCATTTTGGAAAGAGGTGAGTTAGTGAAGGGATTGTGGGTCCATGAGGATGGAGAGTTTGTCAGTTTGTGAGGGGGGGGGAATGGGCAGGAGAAGATAGTGAGTGCTGAGTAGAATCACAGCTTCATAGTTGAAAGATGATTCCAATTTTTCTAATGTGTACAGGAAATCAAACCTCCCTGCGGTGTCAAGCTGGAAGCTGGTTTTTAAGGGCAGTAGGCTTGATGGGAGTGAGGTCACAGTTATAAGTGGGATAGGATATGGATGGGCTAACAATGAGCCAGCAGCTGTACTTCCTGACCCAGAAAATTTCTAAAGACCAAAAAGCTAACTGATTTCGGAGTGGCTTGTGATAGTTCCATTAAAGACAGTTAGCTTAGTTTATGCTCTGTACCAATGAACTGAGCGTACAGACCACTGGTACATAATGGTTGTATCTTAACAAATGCCATAGGATATTTAATATGCACGTAAGTAGTGGACTCCATTCTGAAATAGGCAGGTGATTGCACCATCCATAGTATTATTTCAAACTAAACCAATGGTGAATCTGGCTGGAGTGAGAAAGAGGCAGTAAGATGAGCCTGAAATTTCCAGAGAGCTACTATCTTATTCGCACCCAGTTGAGCCTGTGAAATTTAACCCAACAATTCTGCAAAATGTGAAAGAGTGCATTGCCTCAGTGATCTGATAATGGCAAAGTGTGGCTATTTGTTTAATGATAAAATTGTACACACAGGAGGTGAATATATTTTTGTGAAGCGAGAGCAAGGCAGAGTGTGTTTATATTCAATACACATTGTCACTCTTCAAACCTTTTAGTTCTGAATTCTACACCTACCCTGATTCAACTGGGAGAATGCAATATTGCAATGCAATTGCTTTCTTCATTAATAAGAAAAAATAACAATATTTCTTACATGGGGGAGTATACACATCATTGCAATAAATAGATATAATTAGTATTTGAAGCCCATGACATAGCAGAGAAAATTAATATGCACACTATATTCTCAAGGCATGGATCTGCTTCAACAACAACTTCAAACTCTAACTAAAGTCTTCAAATATATTGGTGCATAGAGATGATTTTTACAGTAAATTAACTTATCTTTCAAATTGACTGAAAATATCAAGGCATAGCATGTTCAAATGTTCAGAGTTGGTGAAGTGGATTATAAGCCTCACCCCTGGGTGGCACAGCATCACAGCGCCAAGGACCCGGGTTCGATTATTGACTTGGGTAACTGTCTGCATGGCACTTACATGTTCTCCCCATGTCTGCGTGGGTTTCCTCCGAGTGCTCTGGTTTCCTCCCACAATCTGAAACACATGCTGGTAAGGTGCATTGGCCCAAACAGCACCGGAGTGTGACAACTAGAGGAATTTCACAGTAACTTCATTACAGTGTCAATGTAAGCTTACTTATGACTAATAAATAAACTTTAGCTTTTTTTTGGGACTATTGTGGATTAAGTGTACTCCTCAGATGATCATTCCCACTTAAAGTTGAGAAAGATTGGTCTGATGGACACTTAAATGAGTCTTATCTCAATCTTTCTGAGGGAAAGGAACCACTTCAGAATAATAACACCCTCCTTTTTGCCTTTTTAACACATTCTAGCTTGTTTATCACAATCCAGGTATTATAAGGGTCTGGGCATTTCTCCTCAAAAACTTACCTCTCCACTGAAGTGTGTATGAAGATGGGTTCTTTGGAGGGTTCCCTATGATTGAGGTGATCTACATATTTAAGGTCTTCTTCCTGGTATTTACCTTATAAAACACAGTCCTGTTTTCTTGGGCATAACTCCCAGAATTCATGAAGAGCCATCGCCGAAGTTCTGCACGTAGACTGTATCTCCTGGTTTGAATTCTGTACCTGGTCTCTGACCATCATGGCACCTTTTCTGGCTTCTTGTTCTAACTTGATGTTGGGGGTAAATTTGGAAATGTCAAGCTAAGCCTAGTCCAAAGGCACTGTCTCATCAATAGCTCCACTTGGGCTATTCCTGTTGTCATATGCAGTATACGGCTATAGTTAAAAAGGAAATTGGTGAGTTTTATTTCCAGGGATTCTGTCTGGACTGCCTGCTCAGCCAGGCCATTTGAGGACAGGTGTTGGGGTGCTGTGTGGATGTGCCTTACTCTGTTCGTACTCAAAAGTTTGAAACTCCCACTAGTAAATGGGGTTCTTTTGACCATCACAAGAACCTTGGGCTTACTGTGTGCACTAAAAGATTGATGGAGTTTCTGTTATTTTAAGAGACAGTAGAGACCATCCAATGTACATTGATGCCCATTCAAAATGGATCAATGAGAATTAGAAAACATGTAGCCCACAAAAGGCCCTGTGAAGCCTGAATGTACTTGCACTCAGCGTCTCCCTGGCCATTCCCAAGGGTGCAACAAAACTGCTGGTGGGCTTTCTGATTTTCCTGGCACGTTTGGCACCATTTGAGGTTTTTGATATTACAGACTATACCTGGCCACCAGACATTTCGTCATGCAAACATTTTCAAATTAGATATTCCTGGGCAGCTATTGTGCAATTCTTAAAGTATTGGTCACTGGCCCAGGTACTGGGTAACTACCTGGGCTCCCCACAACATGATGCTATCTCCTACACTCAACTCCTGATACTTAGAGAAATAAGGTTTCAAATTCTCTACAGGACACCCTTGTGGTCCACCACTTAGTACAACATGACATAGTTCTGCCAACATAGATCCTTTTCGATCTATGCCTGGATTTGCTTGGAGTGTCCATGAAATTCAAAGTCATGACAACTTCATCTATCTTTGATGGAGAAGGTTTTGATTTGATTTAATTTATTATTGTCACATGTATTAGTACACAGTGAAAAGCATTGTTTTTTTGTGCGCTATACAGACAAAGCATACTGTACATGGGAAGGAAAGGAAAGGGTGCAGAATGTAGTGTTACAGTCTTAGCTAGGGTGTACAGAAAGATCAAATTAGTGTGAGGTAGGATCATTCAAAAGTCTAATGGCAGCAGGGAAGAAGTTGTTCTTAAGTCGATTGGTACGTGTCCTCAGACTTGTGTATCTTTTTCCTCGTGGAAAAGAGAATGTTTGGGGTGCATGGAGTTCTTAATTGTACTGGCTGCTTTTCCAAGGCAGCAGGAAGTGTAAACAGAGTCAATGGAAGGGGTATTGGTTTGAGTGATGGATTGGGCTACATTCACGACTCTTCATACTTTGTTGCGGTCTTGGGCGGAGCAGGAGCCACACCAAGCTGTGATAGAACCAGAAAGAATGCTTTCTATAGTGCATCTGTAGAGTTTGGTGAGGGTTGTAACTAACATGCCATATTTCCTTCGTCTTCTGAGAAAATAGAGGCATTGGTGGGCTTTCTTAACTAAAGCAACTATAGGGACCAGGACAGGTGTTTGTTTATGATGTGGACACCTAAAAACATGAAGTTTTCAACCCTTTCTTCTTTATCCCCCTTTGATGCAGACAGGGGCATGTTCCCTATTATACTTCCTGACGTCGATGACCATCTCTTTCATTTTGTTGACATTGAGGGAGACATTATTGTTGTCACACCAGTTTACCAGATTTTTTCTTTCCTGGACTATATCTCATCATTGTTCGAGATCTGACCCACAAAAGTGCTGTCATCAGCAAATTTGAAAATCGAGCTGGAGGGGAATTTGGCCACACTGTTGAGGATGATCGTGGAGGAGGTGTCTTGACTATCCTTACTGACTGCGGTCAGTGGGTTAGGAAATCTAGGATCCAGTTGCAGAGGGAGGATCTGAGCCCTGGGCCACAAAATGTAGAGATGAGTCTCACAGGAATGATGGCATTAAAGATGGAGTTGTAATCTATGAATAGGAGTCTGACATAATGTCTTTTTATTTCCAGAAATGAGTGTAGGCCAGGGAGATGGTATCTGCTGTAGACTTGTTGCAACGATAAGCAAACTGTTGTGGATCCAGGCAATCTGAAAGGCTGGAATTGTTTTGTGCCGTGACTAATCTTTCAAAGCAATTCACAATGTTGGATGTCAGAGCCACCGGGTGTTAGTCATTAAGGCATGCTGCCTGGCTTTGCTTTGGTACCGGGATGCTGGTTGCCATCTTGAAGCAGATAGGGACCTTAGATTGGTGGAAAGAGATTGAAGGTGTCTGTGAATAGCCCACCAGTTGGTCTGCACAGGACCTGAGTGCTCCGCAGGTAGCTTTCCTCGGTTTGGCTTTTGAGAAGGCTGCTCTGACATCTGAAATGGTGATCTCAGATACAGGTCCATCTGAGGCTTCCAGGATGGAGGACATGCTCCATCTGACCTCTTACTCAAAATGGGCATAGAATACATTGAGCTCATTAGGGATGGGTGCATTGGAGCTGGTGATTTTACATGCCTTCATCTTGTAGTCTCTTGCAGAGTTTGCAACAGTTGCTGGAAGTCCATGTATCTAGCTTGGGACTCTAGCTTGGTCCAGTACAATCTTTTGACGTCTTTGATGGATTTCCATGGATCATATCTGGCTTTTTTATATAGGCAAGGGTCGCCTGACTTGAACGCCTCAGACCTGGACTTCAGCAGGCAGTCGATATCCCTGTTCATCCGTGATTTCCAGTTGGAAACACAGATTTGCCTCTTTGGCACATGGTCTTCTACACATTTACGAATTAAGTCAGTTACTGTAGTGGAGTACTCGTTCAGGCTGGTCAGAGTTTTTAAATACTGACCAGTCTACTGATTCCAAGCAGTACAGTAGGAGATCATCTAATTCCTCAAACCAGCAACGCACGACTTCCTTTGACAGATTCTCCCATTTAAGTTTTTGCTTGTATGCCTGGAGCAGGAGCACAGCCTTATGGTCTGATTTTACCAAAGTGTAGGTGGGCAATAAAGCAGTAGGCATGTTTGATATTTGTGTAGCAGTGGTCTAGGATGTTTGGGCCTCAGGTGGAACAGGAAATGTGTTGGTGATATCTTAGTAAAACACTCTTGATTGAAGTCCCCAGCCACGATGAACAAGGCCTCAATGTTTCATCTCAAGGCTATTTGTGATGTTGTATATTCCCTCCAGTGCAGTCTTCACTTCCACGTGGCATGGGATATAAACTGCTGTCAGGATAACTGAGGTATCCTGCAGGAGATAGTAGGGGCAATGTTTTAGCAGCAGGCATTCTAGGCCTGGGGAGCAGAAACTTGCCAGTTTGGCTACGTCTAGACACCATGAGATGTTGATTAGTTCGAAGACTCCACCTTCACTAGTCCTGGCTGAGGGTGGTGTATGGTCCATTAGGTGGAATGAAAAGCCCTTTGGATGTAAGGCACAGCCTAGTGAAGCATAAGGGAGCCATGCCTCCGTGAAACAGTGCGCACACAGCAGTCCCTCATTCTCTTTGGAATGTGAGTCTGTCTTTAAGTTCGTCTAGCTTGTTTTCCAGAGATTGGGCATTTGTTAGGATTTAACCAGCGAGGGAGGCCTTGACCACATTGTTTCACTCTCTCACCTGCACATTTTCCACACTTCCTGGAGTGATTGCTTCCTTTCGGGCCTGGGAAACGGTGAGAGTAGTATGTGGTGTTAAGGGTATAGGTGTGTCCAATGAGGCTCTTGACTTAGGTCGATGTGTGGAAGGAGGATTTATTGTTTTACCTGTGGTTTCTATGTTACATAAGAACATAAGAACATAAGAAATAGGAGCAGGAGTAGGCCATCTAGCCCTTCGAGCCTGCCCCGCCATTCAATAAGATCATGGCTGATCTGTCGTGGCTCAGTTCCACTTTCCCGCCCTCTCCCCATAACCCTTAATCCCCTCTCTTATCAAGAACCCATCAACCCGCTTCTTAAAAATATTTAGCGAGGCAGCCTCCACCACTTCAATGGGTAGAGAATTCCAGAGATTCACCACCCTTTGAGTGAAGAAGTTCCTCCTCAACTCCGTTCTAAACCGCCTCCCCTTTATCTTGAGGCTGTGCCCCCTAGTCCTACTGTCTTTTTTGAGCGGGAAGAGTCTCTCCACCTCTATCCTATCCATCCCATTCATCATCTTATACATCTCAATGAGATCTCCCCTCATTCTTCTAAACTCTAACGAGTACAAGCCTAGTTTATTCAGCCTCTCCTCATAGCTCAATCCCCTCAACTCCGGTATCAGCCTAGTAAACCTCCTCTGCACTCCCTCCAGGGCCAAAATATCCTTGCGCAGGTGCGGCGCCCAAAACTGCACACAGTACTCCAGCTGCGGCCTCACCAATGCCCTATACAGCTGCAGCAAGACCTCCCTATTTTTATATTCAATCCCCCTCGCTATGAAGGCCAGCATCCCATTCGCCTTCCTGACCACCTGCTGCACCTGCAAGCTGGGTTTTTGCGACTCATGCACATGGGTCTGCACTGTTGGGCGTTTAGGGTCACTACTGGGCTGTGGTCCGATTCAGAGATCGGAGGATGTCCAGACCATGCTCCAGCATGGATAGGTCGAGGGCCAGTAAGATGAAGTCTCTGGGGTCGCAGTTGCGGATGAGCCAATGTGTGGGTCCATGTGTTGGGGTCCTCAGGTTCACTGCAAGGTAGGCTGGTGGGTAATGGCAGGCAGCTCAAGGCATCTGTGCTGGCTATATGTTGCTTTGCGTGACGTTCTAGGGCATATTCATAGGCACCTAATAACAGTGCCCAGCATTGGATCCAGGCTAATGCGATGGGAGGAATCACCTTGTCTTCCTTGAAGAGGCCCAACAGAAGTTTGTGGTCAATTTCTGTGGTGAAATACCAACTGTAGATGTACTGGTGGAACTTGCAAACACCATTGCCAAACCTTTCTTGATCTGGGTATACTTGGGTTCATGATGCTTACTTGATTGGATGCTCTGTCCCCAACAGTGTGATAATACCGCTCCTATCCCATAGGGGGAGGCATTGCAGGTTACAATGAGTGGTGTCAGAGCATCATAATGGGCTGGTATCTTTGTTAGCACAGTAAGAAGTCTCACAACACCAGGTTAAAGTCCAACCAGTTTATTTGATAGTAAACCCACAAGCTTTTCCTTCACTGTTCCTTCGTCAGGTGTGTGGAAAGTTTGCTGCAGTTGTTGTTTGATGTTTGCGAAGGCGTTCTCTTGTGTCATTTTCATGACCATTTTTGATTTTTTTTTAAACAAATACGTGGAGGGAGCTGGCAGACTCGACAAGTTTGGTATGAATTTTCTATAGTAATTTATGAGACCTAAGAAGGACTTAAACTCCGTTGTGTTCCTTGGTGTCCCGCAGGCTTAAAGAAAATATGCCCAATCAGAATTGCCTAAATGTTTGCTCCCCAATAGTGGTCTACTCCATGTCTAAGGTGTGGCCATTTTACCCGGAGTTTAATCTTGATTGGACCCATTTTGGGGTGTGGTTGTCCAAAACCTACCTTGCTCCTTGTCACCAATGTAATGACTCAAGAAGCCTAGCTGGTAAGGAACTTGATTTATTATGGAATGCAAAGTGAAACTATTACTGTGATGTACATGCACCAGGTCCCTGCCTTGGACTTATAAAAGGTTGAGGTGTGAGACACCTGGGCAGGCCACTGCCTGTTCCCATGGGAACCCATGCTTAATGAGCCTCACAGCTTAATCAGTGGATCTCGTGGGGGTTATCACAGCCACCCTCACAATCAATTGTAAAGTTGCTTTTGGTCAACGTTGCATCCTGGTGGAATTCCTCAGGAAATTCCAGTTCCTATATTTTTTTCTGCCCTCCACACTGAGGAACTTTAGGATTTTGAGCTCAATGCCTTATTATTCCAATCTATATTCTTGAGTAGATATTTGTTAAAATGTACTCAATACCCATCTTGGAAATCAATGCTCTGTGTATATTGACATTTGTGTTGAACTGAGCAGACATTTGCGAATGTTGGATAAAATCATGCGACAGGATTTTGAGTAAGTAGCTGTTTCAAGTGTTTTGTTCTGAATTATATATTTTCTTCACAAACTATTCAAAGACCCATTTTGTTCTGTCAAAATCTCTTTTCTGGCACATAGTAAAGTCTAAAGTTCACTTTAACTTATCAAGTAGCATTAATTATACATGAAAATGATTCCACATTTGAACAGAGAAATGGAAAATAAAGATTTACTCTGCCTTACAGTAATAGGTTTAAAACAGCATAATCCCATGAATAAGGGAAACAAAGTTGTTTTGTTTGTAAAGATGTAATTAATTATATAAATGGAATATTTGATTCTTCTATTGTATTGTAAAGTTTAGAATGCCCTCACTACCTCTTAAGTATGATGGAAGCCCCCTCACCAATCAGAAACACTCTAACGACTCCCCCTTGACATTCAATGATGTTTCCATTACTGAATGCAATACCCTCAACATCCTTGGGGGTTACCATTGACCAGAAACTTCATTGGATATCACCACAATATCATAGTGGCTACAAGAGCAGGTCAGAAGCTAGGAATACTATGGTGAGTAACTCACCTCCTGACCCCCAAAGCTTGACCACCATCTGCAAGGCACATCAGGAATGTGATGGAATACTTCTCAGTTGCCTGGATGGGTGCAGCTTCAACAACACTCAGGAAGATTGACACCATCCAGGACAAAGCAGCCCGCTTGACTGGCATCGCATCTACAAATATCTAATCCCTCCACCATTGATGCTCAGTAGCAGCAGTGTGTACTATCTACAAGATGGACTGTAGCAATTCACCAAAGATTCTTAGATAGCACCTCCCAAACCCACGACCACTTCTGTCTAGAACAACAAGAGCAGCAGATGAATGGGAACACCACCACCTGCAAGTTCCCCTTCAAACCACACACCATCCTGACAATCCTGGAATTCCCTCCCTAACGGCATTGTGGGTCAACCCACAGCATGTGGACTGCAGCGATTCAAGTAGGCAACTTACCACCACCTTCTCAAGGGCAACTAGGGATGGGCAATAAATGCTGGTCAGTCAGCGACGTCCATGTCCCACAAATGAATTTAAAAAAGTAGACAGTCAACTGTAGTACCTGCTAAAGTTCTGTCATCTGTAAGCTGTTGAATGGATCATCCACTCCTAACATACAGCAATAAAAACATGTTTTCTCACTCCATCTTTAACTCTCATGGATCATAATTAGCATTAATTCTGATTTGGTCAGAGAATAGGTTTCTATTTGACCCTGAGATGTATTTAATTCCTGTGCTAACACCAAAAACACCTTTTTCCACATCTGACACAATTCTACTAAGTCCCTGTCTTGGCTCAACTGTGCTTAAACTCTTATTCATTTTTTTTATTCATTCATAGGACATGGGCATCACTGGCTGGCCAGCATTTATTGACCAGCCCTAATTGCCCAAGGGCAGTTGAGAGTCGACCACATTGCTGTGTCTCTGGAGTCACATGCATACCAGACCAGATAAGAACAGCAGATTTCCTTCCCTAAAAGATATTAGTGAACAAGATGGGTTTTTCCAACAATCGATATGGTCATCAGCAGATCCTTAATTCCAGATATTTTTTATTGAATTCAAATTCTGTGATCTGCTGTGGAGGGATCCGAACCTGGGCCCCGGAAAATTAATCTAGAAACTCAGCTAATAGTCTAGTGATTACACCACTAGGTCATCACCTCCCCATGTCGCTGCCACTTCAAAAATTGGCTATCATCTCTAATTCCACGCTCCACAGGGCTATAGAGGTTTACAACACGGAAACAAGCCCTTCAGCCCAAGTTGTCCATGTCACCCTTTTTTTTAAATACCTAAGCTAATCCCAATTTCCTGCATTTGGCCCATATCTCTCTATACCCATCTTACCCATGTAACTATTTAAATGCTTTTTAAAAGATAAAATTGTACCTGCCTCTATTACTACCTCTGGCAGCTTGTTCCAGACACTCACCACCTTCTGTATGAACAAATTGCCCGTCTGGACACTTTTGTATCTCTCCCCTCTCACCTTAAGCCTATGCCCTCTATTTTTAGACTCCTCTACCTTTGGGAAAAGATATTGACTATCTACCTTGTCTATGCCCCTCCTTATTTTATAGACCTCTGAGGTCACCCCTCAGCCTCCAATGCTCCAGAGAAAAAAGCCCCAGTCTATTCGGTCTCTCCTTATAACTCAATCCATTATGTCCTGGCAGCATCCTAGTAAATCTTTTCTGCACTCTTTTTAGTTTAATAGTATCCTTTCTATAATAGGGTGACCAGAGTGGCACACGGTATTCCCAGTGTGGCCTTACCAATGTCTTGTACAACTTTAACAAGACGTCCCAACTCCTGTATTCAATTTTCTGACCAATGAAACCAAGCATGCTGAATGCCTTCTTCACCATTCTGTCCACCTGTGACTTCACTTTCAAGGAGCTATGAACATTACCCCTAGATCTCTTTGTTCTGTAACTCTCCCTAATGCCCTACCATTGACTGAGTAAGTCCTGCTCTGGTTCAATCTACCAAAATGAATCACCTCACATTTGTCTAAATTAAACTCCATTTGCCATTCGTCAGCCCACTGGCCCAATTGATCAAGATCCCATTGCAAATGGCGATAACTTTCTTCACTGTCACACTGATGCATTTTGGTAGGGCTAATGTAGGGGGGGAGCTATACAATAAATGGCAGAACCATCAAAAGTATAGACACACAGAGGGACCTGGGTATGCAAGTCCACAGATCCTTGAAGGTGGCAGCACAGGTGGAGAAGGTGGCGAAGGCGGCATATGGCATGCTTGCCTTTATAGGATGGGGTATAGAGTATAAAAATTGGCGTCTGATGTTACAGCTGTATAGAACGTTGGTTCGGCCACATTTGGACTACTGCGTCCAGTTCTGGTTGCCACACTACCAGAAGGACGTGGAGGCTTTGGAGAGAGTACAGAGAAGGTTTATCAGGATGTTGCCTGGTATGGTGGGTCTTAGCTATGAGGAGAGATTGGGTAAACTGGGGTTGTTCTCCCTGGAAAGACGGAAAATGAGGGGAGACCTAATAGAGGTGTATGAAATTATGAGGAGTATGGATAGGGTGAACAGTGGGAAGCTTTTTCCCAGGTCGGAGGTGACAAACAGGAGGGGTCACAGGTTCAAGGTGAGGAGGGCGAGGTTTAACTCAGATATCAGAGGGGCATATTTTACACAGAGGGTGGTGGGGACCTGGAATGCACTGCTTAGCAGGGTGGTGGAGGCAGACACGTTGGGATCGTTTAAGACTTATCTGAATAGCCACATGAACAGACTGGGAATGGAGGGACACAGAAGAATTGTCTAGTTGGACCAATGAGTGGTGCGGGCTTGGACGGCTGAAGGGCCTGTTTCCTGTGCTTTATTGTTCTTTGTTCTTTGTTCCTCAAATTCATAAGTGCCATGAGTTCATGTTTCAGAAACGTCAATAACAAAAATTGCTTCTCACGGAAGATAACTGCACTTTTCTCGTTTGCCTGTCACCGTTGCTGAAGAGAATGGAGAATTTGGTGCTCAGCCAAATCTCCATTCACAGCAGCAGGACTGGAGATTCTCAGCCACGGATAAGGTTGGAAAATTCCAACCTTAGCTGACATCATGACTCTGCCATGAAATTTGATGTCTGCAGATGAGTTCTGAACTTCTGAGAAACTTTTAGATCTCTTGTTATTTTTGGTTATCAATATTTGCGTGCACTTGGAAATGATCAACTGTTTTAAATGAAAAACAAAGCTAAAATCATTGTGGCTTTGCTTAGAAGCCCAATGGATGAATGTCAGTTTAGAACTTAAAGTGTAGTATTGCTCCTTAGTGTCACGAAGATTAGCAGGGTAAATATGTGGAGTTACGGGGATAGGGCCTGGGTGGGATTGCTGTCGATGGGCCGAATGTCCTCTTTCAGCACTGTGAATGCAATGAATGCTATCACCACCACAATGTAATAATGTCTAATATGTAAAATACATTTTCACTAATCAATAGAGAAGTAATGTGGTGAATTTAAAAAACAGTGGTCAGAAGAAAGGGTTAACTTTTCTGCTCGACAGCAAGGGCTGCTGTAAAGCATTCTCAGATGCACACAATTACATCACTTCAATAATCTTTTTGAAAAGTGTTCTCAATTGGAAAGGAACCAAGTTCTATTCTAGACTGTTTTATTTTTCCAGTTCTTTGGTATATTTGCTTCAACTTTGCTCAAATTTTATCCTTGGAGATTGAAAACAGCAAAAAACGATTAGTCGTGTTATCAACTTTGAGAGAAAACGTTATGATTGAAGAAGACAGCATTTTAGATTAAACTTCATCTGCGTCCAAACTTTTCATCCAAGATTACTTTATCAGTTGTATGCCAGATAATTAAACAACCATAATCGATTCCCAATTCATGTAGCCAAACATTTAAAATTCAAAAGTGTCAGCTATAAATGTGTGAACCATATCTGGAATTAAAGACTCCCACATACAACTTGATGTAATACAGTAAATGTTGTGTATTCTGGCATTCTGTCAACCAGAATCCTCTACTTACTAGAATTTTTGATGTTTCCCTGATTCAAGTCATCATTTTACCAACTGGAAGCAATTATAAAGTTATTCGGAACCCATATCTGTATACCAGATTATTTTACACTTTAGTTTATGTTCTAATGTAGATTTGAAGTTCAGATGTTAAAAAAGGAGTACTGTTCTTTACTTCCTGAGTACTTGCAAATACGCTTACAAAAATTGCACAATAATAACTTCCATTTTTGATTAACTTGTACCACCCATTTCACGCACATGCTGGATAATAAATATTTTACTGTAACTCATATGTCCATAACATATATTCAGCCCGTCGAGTTTGCTCCACCATTCAATCATGACTAATATGTTTCTCAACATATCCTCCTTTCTTTTCCCCCGTACATTTTTTATACTTTCAATGGTTAATGTTCCCAATTTACTTCAAACCAACAATTAGTAATTCAGCATGCACTTTGAGAAGAAAAGGTACATTTTGTCATTCATGACTGTTTCTTCTGACAACTTCCAAATGACTGTAATAAAATTATAGAAAACAAAAGAAGAAAAAGTTAACTTTAACAATTTAACAAAATCCTCAACATTTTACAACAGAAAGAGTTAAAGACAATGAAGCTTCCCACAACTTGTGAACTTCACAAAAAACAGCTCCTTAGAAGTATCCCTTTCTTTCTGTTTAACCAATTTTCAATTTGAGAAAGTCCGTAAAATGTGTTTTTAGTTTTTTTTTAGCAATTTTTATTTATATTTAACACACATGTTTTGAAAAGTTCGAATGGATTATGCCAGTCTTCAGGTTGAGCTTATCTTTCAGGTCAAGCTAGTACCTTCGCAAAAAATAACCTAAAAAGACAGCACTTGCTCTTTAAAGATGTTGGTGTAATTCAGTTCTGATATTTTAACTGATTCAACTGTCAAATTCATACCATTTCCCACAGAGATATACTTAGACATATGCATAGGTATATAGATAGGATCAGTAACAGACTTTTGCTTTTAACATTAAGGGCAAAGTTTTCTGATTCTGCCCACCAGAGAAATCATGGCAGTGGGATAGAAATATGATGGACCAGCAAAATGTCTGTTGACTTTAAGTGGGATGTTCAGGTCCCACGTTGGGCGGGGTGGGGGGGGAGGGTGCGAGGTGGCGCTAAAAGCCAGAGGACATATATTCAAGCTTTATATACAAGAGCACAAACATGCTCAGATATGGACAGGCTACAAGTGTTAAAGCTGCAGAACTCGACTACATGGTTCAAGTGCTCTACAAATCAGGATCCTAAAATATAAAATTTTTGCACCACCGAGAAAGAAATCTGAGCAACACTTTAATTACAGCAATCGTGACGACATAATCTTTATCCAGATGAACTAATAGAAACTTTGCATTTTTAATACAAGCAACTGACAAGCATTTCACCTGTTAATTGTATTTGCCTTGTTATTTAATACTGCATTATCAGCATAATTATAAACACCAGTTGTGTTGTTTAGTACAATTGTTATTGACAGCACCTTGGTATTGAAGCAGATTTCAGTCCGATGAATGTGGTTGAATCACTGAGCTACATGGTGCACTCTGAAATTAATTGACCACAAAATGTTTGTGATTGCTGTACTTCGTAAAATGTAGGTGAATTACTGAAGTTGCCCCTTGGATGTTAGCAAGCCATTTAATGATGCCATTAATAAAAACGACAAGTACATAATTTATCCTATTTTGCTTACCATAATGAGATCCTTATCCTGAAATATTTGTCAGGAGAGAGCAGATTACCAGATTAGTACTCTACTGAAATGAAGAAAAGTAGTTACATTTTTGTGTTTTCTTTAAAACTAGCTGTGGTGTTTATAATTCAGGACTCTTCTATGTTGCTGGTTTATTTAGTGACTGATACCCTCTCATGTTTATTTTGCTTTAACTAGCCATTTACTTCAATAAGGGTCAAATTTACAAATACAGAACTCAAAAGCTTGAGAAATTATCCACTGTTCATTCATATTAAAGAATAATGGGGGTTGGTTAGCTCAGTTGGCTGGATGCAGAGCGATGTCAATAGTGTGGGTTCAATTCCTATACTGCCTGAGGTTATTTATGAAGGCCTGCCTTCTCGATCTAGGGCGGCATAGAGGCACCATAGTTAACATTGCTGCCTCACAGCTCCAGGAACCCACGTTCAATTCTCCCCGTGTCTGTGTGGGTTTGCTCCATGTGCTCCAGTTCCCTCCCACATTCCAAAGATGTGCATGTTAGTTGATTGGCCATGATAAATTTGCCCCTTAGTGTCACGGGGATTATAAGGGTAAATACGTGGGATTACAGGGGATAGGGCCTGGGTGGGATTGTTGTCAGTGCAAGCTTGTTGGGCCAAATGGCCTCTTACAAGACTGTAGGGATTCAATGAATGTTATCACCAATACCTCTCATCAAAGCTCTACCATTACATAACCCAGGATTTTTCTGTCCCTTTCTGCTAATGAGATATTCCAGTCCTGCCAAACACCCGCAGTGAGTTTGGTGGCTGAATGGCTAGTGAGTAATGCAAATGGTCACTAACTTTTGCTGGGGGGAGAAAATTCCAATTGTGAGTCACTATTCCAATGGAAAACCGATGGGAGCTGGAAAACCCTGGCTATTGTTTTATTTACATTCTGTCGGCTTACTTGGAAAAACATTTTAAAGAGTAAGGATATAATTGGTTCAGGGGTTGTTTCTAGCTCTAATGATGCAGGAGAGCCAAACACTGAATTATAGAATCCCTACAGTGCAAAAGGAGGTCATTCAGCCCATCAACTCTGACTGAGAATCTTACCCAGGCCCTATCCCCATAACTTCACATATTTATCCAGCTAGCAACCCCACTAATCCCCACGCTACACATATTGAGATGCTCAGGAGCAGTTTAGGAACACCTACATAACAAAGACACCTATGTCAGACTCCTATTTATAGACTATAACTCAGCCTTCAATAACATTATTCTTACGAGACTCATCTCCAAACTTCATGGCCTGGGGCTCGGCTCGGCTCCTTCCTCTGCAACTGGATGCTAGTCTCTGGGGCTGTGAAGCAGCAGTGCTTTTCCTAAATTAATAAATGAGAATCTTCACAGCCATTGCTGTCCCATTTGGACTAGTCTGCTCACACCAAATCAGACCCATTGTATCTTAATTTACAAGGCTTTTCTGCACACTGTACTCTATAGTAGAATAAATCTTCATTATGTATTATGAAGAGGTTCAGCATTATTGGAAGTGATTTTTAGCACTCTTCTAATTCTGGCCTCTTGCGTACCTCCAACTTCCATGACTTCAAAATTGGCAGCCGCACATTCAGCTGCCTCAGTACTAAACTATAGGATTTATTCCCGAAACCTTTCCATTCCTCCAATCTTTCTACCTTTCGTAGGTGTGCCTGAAAACCTACCTTTCTGATCAAACTTTTGGTTAAATGTGTTAAAATTTAACCAAAAGTTATGTGTTAAAATTTCCTAGTTACAGACCTGTATAGTTAAAGGTGCCATATAAATGCAAGCAACTTGTTGTTGTAGTGAGATGAACATTGCGAATGGCACAATTAAATAAGATAATTCAGTACATTTAATGCAAAATTGCCACACCCTAAACTTTGCAGTGAACTGCTTTGCCCTAAGGCTGTAAATTGGGAGAAGGGAGTGTGCAGCAGGACCTATCCTTATGCACTCATTACTGAAGGTAAGCGTGTGGGTGCAACTGGAGGTAAAGAAGGCAAATGGCATGTTGGCCTTCATTGTGACAGGTTTCAAGTAGAGGAGTAGGGATGTGTTGTTACAATTATACAGGGGCTTGGTGAGGCCACACCTAGCATATTGTGCGCAGTTTTGGTCTCCTTTTCTGAGGAAGGATATTCTTGCTCTCAAGGGAGTGCAGCGAAAGTTTACCAGGCTGATTCCGAGGATGGCGGGACTGATGTATGAGGAAAGATTGACTAGATTAGGATTATTTTTGCTGGAGTTCAGACAAATGAGGGGGGGAATCTCATAGAGACTTTTAAAATTCTGACAGATGTAGACAGGATAGATGCAGGGAGGCTATTCCCGATAGTGGAGGACTCCAGACCCAGGGGTCACAATCTGAGGATTCAGGGTAGACCATTTAGGACAGATGAGGAGACATTTTAGAGGGTTTGAAAATAGATAAGTCCCCTGGTCCGGATGGGATTTACCCTAGGATTCTCTGGGAGGCAAGAGAGGTGATTGCGGAGCCTCTGGCTCTGATCTTCAGGTCGTCGTTGGTCTCTGGTATAGTACCGGAAGATTGGAGGACAGCGAATGTTGTCCCATTGTTTAAGAAGGGGAGCAGAGACTTCCCTGGGAATTATAGACCGGTGAGTCTTACTTCTGTGGTGGGTAAGGTTTTGGAAAGGATTATTAGAGACAGGATTTATAGTTATTTGGAGAGTAATGAATTGATTAGAGACAGTCAGCATGGTTTTGTAGCGGGTAGGTCGTGCCTTACTAACCTTTTCAAGTTCTTTGAGAAAGTGACCAAAGAGGTGGATAGGGGTAAGGCAGTTGACGTGGTGTATATGGATTTTAGTAAGGCGTTTGATAAGGTTCACCATGGTAGGCTTCTGCAGAAAATGCAGATGTATGGGATTGGGGGTGATTTAGGTAATTGGATCAGGAATTGGTTAGCAGATAGGAGACAGAGGGTGGTGGTTGATGGTAAATATTCGTCATGGAGTTCGGTTACGAGTGGTGTGCCTCAGGGATCTGTTTTGGGGCCACTGCTGTTTGTAATTTTTATTAATGATCTGGATGAGGGTATAGTTGGGTGGATTAGTAAGTTTGCTGATGACACCAAAGTTGGAGGTGTGGTAGATTGTGAGGAAGGGTGTCATAGTTTGCAGGGTGACTTAGAAAGGTTGCAGAGCTGGGCCGCGAGGTGGCGGATGGAGTTTAATGTGGAGAAGTGTGAGGTAATTCATTTTGGTAGGAATAACAGATGTGTTGAGTATAGGGCTAACGGGAGGACTTTGAATAGTGTGGACGAGCAGAGGGATCTAGGTGTATGTGTACATAGATCCCTGAAAGTTGGGAATCAAGTAGATAAGGTTGTTAAGAAGGCATACGGTGTCTTGGCATTTATTGGTAGGGGGATTGAATTTAGGAGTCGCAGCATCATGATGCAACTGTACACAACTCTGGTGCGGCCGCACTTGGAGTATTGTGTGCAGTTCTGGTCCCCACATTACAGGAAGGATATAGAGGCTTTGGAGAGGGTGCAGAGGAGGTTTACCAGGATGTTGCCTGGTATGGAGGGGAGATCCTATGAGGAGAGACTGAGAGATTTGGGGTTGTTTTCGCTGGAAAGAAGGCGGCTAAGAGGGGACCTTATTGAAACATATAAGATGATTAGAGGTTTAGACAGGGTAGATAGTGATAGCCTTTTTCCTAGGATGGAGAAAGCTAGCACGAGGGGGCACGACTTTAAATTAAGGGGGGGTAGTTATAGGACTGATGTCAGGGGTAGGTTCTTTACCCAGAGGGTGGTGAGGGACTGGAATGCCCTGCCAGCTGCAGCTGTAAATGCGCCTAGTTTGGGGGCGTTTAAGAGATCTGTGGATAGGTTTATGGACGAAATGGGATTGGTTTACATTAGTGGGTTAGTGTTTTTTTTTAAAAAGCTGGTCGGCGCAACATCGTGGGCCGAAGGGCCTGTTCTGCGCTGTAATGTTCTATGTTCTATGTTCTATGTTCTATTTCTTCACTCAGAGTGGTGAGCCTGTGAAATTCATTACCACAGGAAGTAGTTGACACCAAAATATTGAATGCATTCAAAAGGCAGCTGGATATTACATGGGATCAAAGGGGATCATAGGGTGAAAAAGCAGAATTAGGCTATTGAATTGGATGATCAGCCATGATCATAATAAATGGCAAAGCAGGCTCGAATGGCCAAATGGCCTCCTCCTGCTCCTATCTTTTTATGTTTCTATGTAAGTGAATGAAAAAGATTTGCATTATTAGCATAGATTTTTCTCTCTTATTCTCAGCTAACAGCCACGTTATTGATATTACAGCATTCTGAACATACGTGCAGATCTATAGACAATGACAAGAAATTTCCTGAGACAGGCTTTACTTGCCAACTCGACAGTACTACAGGAACATGCTGTCATTGCCATTAGCCACTAATACCATCAAGAGACTTTTAGACGATTAGGCAGAACTGGAAGTCAGCAAAACTTTTCTTTGCCAAATAATAAATCCCATGAGTCAAAAGGTCAAATACCCTTTGCACTCAATTAATTTGCGCTGCCATTTTTCTTTTTTTTTGCATAGTATTTATTTCATCGAAATGCAATGATGCTGCTGGCAATAGAATGGAATGAGATAAACAAAATATCTTGCATTCATTAAATTGCTTTAGCTATTCTAAATTACATGTATTGATTTCTCCCAGCTTGCAACTAACAGGTAACATTAATATTGTGCAGTAATTATGTCACACAATATATCACTTACATGAATGAAGTAACCTTTATCCATTTCCATTCATTACAGATTACACCCGACTGTCAATGCAAACCCGCTGCATATTAACAAGCACATTTGCATTTACATAGCACCTTTCATGCTCTCAGGGTTTTCCAGAATGTTTTACAGCGAATGTGATATTTGTGAATTGCAGTCATTATTGAAGCTCTCTCACTTCTAAGTCAGAGGGTTCTGGTTTCAAATCCCAGTTCAAGACTTGGGTACAGAAATTAAGGCTAGTACTCCAATGCAGTATTGAGGGAGAGCTGTGCTGATGGAGGAGCTGAATGGGATGTTAAAGCAAAGCCATGCATAGGAACATAGAAACAGAGAAGATAGGAGCAGGAGGAAGCCATTTAGCCCTTTGTCCTGGCATCACCCTGCCCCCAAACCTTGCAGAGTCCTCCTTTCACACTTGTCTCACTTGTTTTCTTCAGGACACGACAGCCCCCAACCCCCTGCCCCCAGCCTCTCTTTGCACTCCAACTCCAGTTGAACTTTAAACATTTGTTGTGGTGACTGCATGATTCCCACAGTATAGGGCAGTCCAAGTAAACAGTGGCATGTATCACCATGGGGAAGGAGATCCTGTATCCCCAAACCACAGGTGCAATACTGATCTGACAGTGGACATAGGAGGGTGCATGGATCCAGCAGCACAGTGCTGTCCATGAAGACCAACTCAAAGTAGAGATGGAGGGCAGAACTGGTATGCCCCAGCAGAGTGATGTACAGTTTATCTGATGCAGCACAACACTATGACAAAAACCCATTGTCGCACTTACCTTAAAGTCTCTTGTGAATTGTGGACTGCCTTGTGTGTGCCACTCTTCCTAACACATCTGCAATCAGTAAAGATAGGCAACAATACCACCTCCATGATTATCCTCAACACCGGTGCCCCACACAACTGTGTCCTCAGCCCCTTACTAAAAACTTATACATGTATGACTGCAGCCAAATTCCCCTCCAACTCAATTTTCAAGTTTGCTGATGACACCACTATAGTTGGCCCACACTCAAACAATGATGAGACAGAATACAGGAAAGAGATAGAGAAACTGGTGAACTGGTGCGATGACAATAATCTGTCCCTCAATGTCAGTAAAACAAAGGAGATAGTCATCAACTTCAGGAAGTATAGTGAAGAGCATTCCCCTGTCTACATCAACTGGGATGAAGTGGAAATGTTGAGAGCTTCAATTTTCTAGGTGTCCAGGTCACCAACAACCTGGCCCCTCCACATCAATGCTGCAGTTGAGAAATCCAACCAATGCCTCTACTTTCTCAGGAGGCTAAGGAAATTTGGCATGTCCACTATGACTCTCACCAACATTTATAGATGCTCTGTCCAAGACTGCAAGAAACAACAAAGGGTCATGAATAAAGCCCAGTTCATCACACGAACCAGCCTCCCGTCCATTGACACTGTTTACATTTCCCACTCTCGGAAAAACAGTCAACGTGATGAAAGACCCCACACACCCCGAACTTGTTCTCTTCCACCTTCCTCCATTGGGAAAAAGATATAAAAGTCTGAAGTCACGTACCAAGATACTCTAGAACAGCTTCTTCTCTGCTGTCATCAGACTTTTGTGTGGATCTAACTCGCATTAAGTTGATCTTTCTCTACACCTGAGCGATGACTATTACACTACATTATGCACCCTCTCCTTTCCTTCTCTATGTATGGTATGCTTTGTCTGTTTAGCACTCAAGAAACAATACTTTTCACTGTATACTAATACACGTGACAACAATAAATCAAATCAAAAAATCAATGCGGTTTCAGACTGACACAATTTCACACTGGTGTGACACAAGATTAGAAGCTTGAAACGCCTGCAGGCAGTTGTTTCAATGAGCATTCATGAGGATGCAAATGATACTCACACTACCAGCCATTGGGAAGACCAGCTCACCATTGGGAGAATTGCAATGTGATGTCACATTGGTGGGTTTCTGACTTTATGGCTCCCACGAGATTTTCCACTCCCTCCTCCCACCAAACCTGCCAAGAGCAGGTTAGGAGAATCCTGATCTTTGAGTCGAACAATCATGGTATATTTATTTTCAGTTTAGTCATTTTTATTATTAGAATTAACTTTTTTTTAAAGAGATCAACTCAGAAAAAATCTCTGGTGTTTAGTAATGGGTTTTAATATGGAGCAGCAACACTATTGCTTTTCATGGTTACTAGGAGAAAGCTGTGGGAAATCTTTGCCAGCAGGCGTTCACATCTAACTGAAATCTTTGCATTTCTCAGGTAGGAAAAAGCTTTACATCAGCAAACTTTAGATGAAAGCTAAAGTTTATTAATACAATTAAGTAGAATCTTTATGTATTATTTTGCTCTTTTATACGGAGCTGGCAAAAATTTCTAATTATCTCGATTATAGACTGGAGGCTTACCCTACGGAGATTAAACCTTTAACCCTGCATGCAACAATGATGAGGCAAGCATGATAATTATGTGGATGAGGATTTAATATTGATATGAAACCTAATTTAAAACTAAGATTTTACACAGGTTGTCAAATTACTTTTGTTTTATTCTTACTCTCCTTGAGTCTCTGGATATCATTTACCACTCTGAGACCCATTGGGACATCATCAAACTGGTGACAATGAGACAAGACCCTTTAGGTCATAAGTAAGAATTTAATGCCCCCCGCCTCCAAAAGCGAGTGTGGTAGTGTTGGGGTTTTAAATCAAGCAGGAAGGTGGTGGGTGGGCTGTACACCCCTGCCCTGATTAAGTTCAGATGGGAAGGCACCTGGAAAGCCTTCCCACCCTTCTACTGACTGAGATCCTTAAGTGGGCAATTGAATGGCGGACAGGGACTCACCATGCGGGAAGCCTAAAAAAAAGGCAAAACCTGTTGGGGTCATTTGTGGGCTCCCGGAAAGTTGAGATCCCTTGTTCAAAAGGATCAGGCGTAGGATCTATGGATAGGTTTATGGACGAAAAGGGATTGGTATAGGCTAGTGGGTCATTGTTTTTGTAACTGGTCGGCGCAACATCGTGGGCCGAAGGGCCTGTTCTGCGCTGTTATGTTCTAGGCCATTCAAGCTTGCTCTGCCATTGGCTTAGATCATGGCTGGTCTGATTGTGGTCTGAGCTCCACTTTTCTGTCCACACCCTTGACTTCTTTAAAGTCAAAAATCAATCTAACTCTAAATAATCAGGCTTTTAAAACATCCTGTTTTCACAATTTAATGAAAGGACCCAATTTTATGGATGACTGTGGAAATTTTAAGGAAACTCTGAAGGCCTCATTGAAAGGTGAAAAATTGACATTGACAAATTGCATTCTCACCCTGCCTGTGTGGGTTTCCTCCAGGTGTTCCAGTTTCCTCCCATGCTCCAAAGATGTGTGGGTAAGGTTGATTGGCTGTGTAAAATTGCCCCCTCGTTTCAAGGGGCTTAGCAGGGCAAATACGTGGAGTTATGGGGATAGGGCCTGGGTGGCATTGTCGTCGGTGCAGACTCAATAGGCCAAATGGCCTCTTTCTGCACTGAAGGGTGTTCCATGAGACATTGGTACAAGGGAGAAAATTGCTGCAATCAAGCCATATGGTGGCATCTCCTCCAACAAGTCACAATAGTCGGAAACTGAGGACATATACTCTGCTTCAGAAGAGAAGAGAGCAGTACTCTGGCTTTAACCACCCAGCCTCCTCTCCACCCGGCCACTCCCACCAACCCTCAGGACAACTCTTGGCCCCTCTGCCCAAAAACTGTGGCTCCAGCATGGGTTTCTGAGTCACCTGGGGAGAGACAAAGCATGAAGCCTGACAGAAGTCGTCCTCATTTTGAGGGATCAATGCTGACAACCTGAGATGAGATGTGTGGGGAATTACAGAATCACAGCTTGAAGCCATAGCTTTGTAACATACTGTGTCATGGCATCATAATAACAAAATGTATCTTTCCAACATTAACCTAATAGGTTTAGCCCAGCAATAATATACTTTATTGTTTTTACTTTATTATTCTCATTTGATGAAGGAGCAATGCTCCGAAAGCTCATGCTACCAAATAAACCTGTTGGCCTTTAACCTTGTGTTGTAAGACTACTTTTTTTATGCATTTGTGGGACACGGTTGTCGCTGGCTGGCCAGTATTTATTGTCCAACCCTAGTTGCCCTTGGAGGGTAGTAGAGAGTCAACCATATTGTTGTGGTCTTGGAACCACATGTAAGCCAGATCAGGTAAGGAAGGCAGATTTCCTTCACTAAGGGACATTAGTGAACCAGATGGGTTTCTCTGACAATTGACAATGGTTCCACGATCATCAGTAGATTCTTAATTCCAAATATTTTTCATTGAGTTCAAATTCCACCATCTGGCGTGGCAAGATTAAAACCCGGGTTTCCAAACATTAGCTAAGTTTCCAGGTTAAT
The DNA here is from genome assembly GCF_965287045.1 of Carcharhinus amblyrhynchos. Taxonomy (NCBI): domain Eukaryota; kingdom Metazoa; phylum Chordata; class Chondrichthyes; order Carcharhiniformes; family Carcharhinidae; genus Carcharhinus; species Carcharhinus amblyrhynchos. The sequence continues at coordinate 91,080,129 of NC_137324.1, read as the reverse complement.
AGTCTAACAATTATACCATCACCTCCCCAAACTTGTGCATTTGCAACCAGGAAAATTGAGCTAGTATCCAAAATCCAGTTTAGAGCTTCATTCTCACTTTCTCTAAGGTTATGTTGTCTAACCTCGTTTTGTTGGTTGAGGAAGGAAAGAGTAATCAGCTCAGAACCCATTGTCTGAAAGCTGGTTCCTGTTCAATCAATCAAGGGGCTGTACTAATGCGTCCGTCCATACAACAGCCAGCTGTTGTTTCACTTCTCTCTGACCCAGATGATATTATTGGCAGAGATGGGAGAAAGCAACAGAAAGGTAAGTTAAGTGTTTACACTTCCCAATTTCCTCACTTCTTTGCATGAAAGTATGAACTCACACCGGCATTTGGTTTCAAAGGCATCAGCTGCTGTTCAGTTCTTTGCTCAAGTGCTCAGGCTTCATGTTTGTGTGAAGACAGTGAATGCTGCCAGGCTATTTAAATATGGACTCAATGACACTGATGATGCAAATTGTTCTACTCCATCAGGTCACCCACCCGACATCTGGATGAGCAGAATTTTCCTCCAATTAAATATCGAGAAGTCATATTTTATTTGGCTCTCACTACAAACTACATTCCTTAATTAACCGTTTCATCCCTCTAACTGTTAACCGTCTGCCACTGAACCAGACTGTTTGCAACATAATTGAACCTGAGGTGATCTTCAACAGTGTTTCTGTGGTATCAGTAATACAGCCTAGTTTCACCCCTAAAATTGCACAATTTCCACTCCCCATCCCCCAACTCACCTGTAATCTGCAGTCATGCCTTACTTTCAAACTTGACAATTGTGGTCAGGTCCCACATCCTACCCTCTATTAATGTGAAGTCATCGAGGGGAGGTGATGGCCTAGTGGTATTCTCACTAGACTGTTAATCCAGAAACTCAGCTAATGTTCTGGGGACACGGGGTTCAAATCCTGCCAAAAGCAGATAGTGGAATTTGAATTCAATTTTAAAAAAAAGTCTGGAATTAAGAATCTATGATGACTATAAAACCATTGTCAATTAACATAAAAACCCATCTGGTTCACTAATGCCCTTTTAGGGAAGGAAATCCTTATCCGGTCTGGCCTACATGTGACTCTAGAGCCTCTGTAATGTGGTTAACTCTCAACTGTTCTTTGAACAAGGGCAACTAGGGATGGGCAATAAATGCTGGCCAGCCAGTGACACCCAGGTCCCACAAATGATTTTTTTTAATTGAAAATTGTGCCACTTGTGTAGTTATTCACACCAACTCTAATTTACCTATCACACCTATCAGGCTTGCTGACCTACACTGCTCACAGTTATGTACTATCTGATTTTTAAAATACCTTCATATTCCTCTATTGCTTCATTCCTCAGTATCTTTGTAACCTGCTCCACTTCACAACTCTTTAGAGTTCTTTAATGCTGGTTTCTGGAGCACCTGATTTTAATTGCTCCACTGTTGCTTGTTCTTTCAGCTGCTTGGGGCCTATGGTTGGAATTCCCTCTCAAACCTTCTCTGGCAATCTTTCTTTTCCTCCTTAAACCTACCACTTTGATCAAGCTTTTAATCACTTGTTCTAGATTTTTTCTGTGACTTGTCAGGATTTTGCTTTCTAATGCTTCTGTTGGGCACATTGGGGTACTTTATTACATTAAGGATGCTCTATAAATAGAAGTTGTTGTGACTCTTGTTGATCCAGATTCACAAAGTGAAGCATCCCATGTCTACTTTGTTTGAGGTCTTACATTTAAAGCAAAGGTGATACTAAAATTTTGAATTCACAGTTTCAAAAAGGTCAATTTTGCTTTATGGAACCGGTTACCTTTTGAGTAGATTTGAGGCCTTCAAAAGGCCTGAATAGGTATTCACACTGGCTTTCAGCTGGATTCCTGTCAAACCTTGGATGCTAGTGATCTATTCATCCATTTTCCACCAATGATCTATACCAGAATTAGCTTTTAGCTCCAACAAGAGAACAGGTTTTTTTTTGAAACGTATGAACAGAATAGATGTGTACTAGGAATTGTATTGAAATAGATTGATTAGAACTAGACAAATTGAACTAAATTAGTACCTCAATAAATAATTTGGTCAAGCATGGTCATTTGCATATTGAATGTCATACCGTAAAGAGTTAATGATATATAGATGGATTGATACTAAATGTTTTACAATTTCTAGTAAAGAAAACAAGTGATTTTTCTTATTCATTCATTGGCATGATATTTCCAAAATCTTTGTGAGAATTATCAGTTGCATCATTTTATCTCATAACATTCAAGGTTATGGACCAAATGCTGCTAAATGGGATTAGGTGGGAGTTCAGGTGTTTCTTTCTTGCCGGTGCAGACTCAATGGGCCAAAGGCAGACTGTAGAACAGTCTACAAGAGGTTGTGTGGTTATTTGTAATTGGAGAAAGAAGAAAAGAAGTGAACAAACATTGCAAAGTAAATTGGGTCATTGTCCTCATCTGAATAATTGGGCAAGCTACTGCTTTCACATCCCCAGAGACAGTTTGGCCATGTGATCCAATTCAACAAGGATTACTTGCCTTGCCAAAAGCAACATGAGTGAAGATTTAGAAGTCTTGGTTGGGAGTGTATTTGTTATTATAACATAATCATTGAACCTATTTACTACACAAGACACTAATCTGGGATTGGGTAAACGCATTGTGGTTTCATTTATTAGATGCATGAATACAGTTTTACATAAGTATAAAGCTTGAAGACATCAGAGCTGTATTAGTGGTCTCCACTCAAAGGAAAAGTGAAACTAACACCGGATTTCATGACACATTTCCCTTCTAGTGACTTCATGCTGATATCATTGAAGGTATATTCCAACAGGGGGAAGTGGAACATGGACAAGGGAAGAAAGAGGGCTGCAAGTGGGGTGAGTCCAGGTCATTAATCAAGTCATTCTTTGCCTGATAATATCAAGGTTTTGCAAGGGAGAAAATAACCCAGCGAATGTAACTTTTGTTATATTCACTGGGTTAATTGATAACTTAAAGGCAATTCCCTAATTTTTTTTCATTGTTAATCCACTAAATATTTCCTCCTGCACTGGCATTTGGACCTGTAATTACTTAATTAGTGGAGCATTCCTGCTTGTGAGTCAGAAGTTATGAAGTTTGAACCCTGCTCTATTCAACCCCATTGGGTAAAGACCAGAGCTCTGGTTCCAAATGTGATATCATGTTTGATCAGAGTGGGTGCCTGACACTCCCTCCCCCAACCCTGTTATGTGGGTTGTGCAAGATCAAACATCCATGTAGTGAAGGACCTACCTCCCTGTTGGTTTATGCACAAATAGTTACAACCATTTGTTCATGCTGTGAACAGTCAGCCAGTGAATCCTTCCAGTACAACACATTGGCCTCAAATGGAAAGATTGTGATGATACAAAGTGATGATGACTTAGTTAACAGGAATTAAATACAGTTAATATACATGCAAATTAGTTTTGGTTGGTTATCTTTTATTCACTTAAGGTTTGAATAACAAAATCTATACATAGCAGTATGATAAATGCTGCAGGAGTTTATACAGGAGTAAAACAGTAACTGATCAAGGTGCTGAATGATAAATAGTGCCTGGTACCCTGCACCAGTGACCTATTTCATCCACCACATTTCAGGGAAAGATTGTAAAACGTTCTAATAATTTGATATTTTTCTTTAGTAAGCTCTTTAGTTGAAGCTCATGGGATTGTAGATAAATTATGAATCTACTTATTAAGTTGGTTGAGCAACAAAAAAGTAGGGATAATGGGAAGACAGTTAATGTGATTAACGGCATCCCCCAAGGATCTATTTTGGGGCCTTGGCTACTTACTGAATTTTCATTAGATGATGGCCACATAGCCAAATTTACCAGTTACACAAAGATAATTGGCATTGCAAAGTAATTCAGAGGCAAAACTGTAGAAAATGGATTTCAATGTTGGGAATCTTAAGTTCATTTACTTTTGACCTAAATAGGATAGAACAGAGTACTTTCTAAATAGTGGGAAACAAGGAATCACTAAACTTCAGAGACTTGTAGTCTTTGAGTAAACAGATCATGAAAACATGATGAATAGGTACAGAAAATAATCAAAAGGGCTAATGGAATGTTGGCCTTTATAACTAGGGAGGAATAGAATACGAAGGGTAGAAGTCCTGGTTAGATTACACCTGGAGCACTGCAAGCAGTTCAGGCCATCGCACCTCAGGAAAGAAATACTGGCTTTGGAGAGAGTGCAGCATAGATTTACCAGAATCATATTTGAACTCCAAGGAAAGATTAGACAAGCATATGTTTCTATTCACTAGAATTTAAAAGTTCAAGGATGATTTGATTGAGCTGTTCAAGATATTAAATGGAACAGATGAGGAGAAACTGTTTCCACTTGTCCGGTAAGCTAGGACCAGGGGTTTATTCTGAACGTTAGTGCCAAATCTTTCAGGAGTGGAATTCGAAAAGACTTCTTGTCCGGAATTCTCTTTCCTGAGTGGTAACTGATGCTACATCAATTGTAAATTTAAATATGAGATCCATGCACTATTATTAACCAATGGAAATGATTTTGGGACAAAGGCTGGTGTATTACAGTTCACTTGAGTATCAGCCATGATCTCATAAAATGGTGGAACAGATTTAAGGGATTAAATGGTCTGCTCTTCTCCCTATACCCTTGATTGCAGTTGATACATTTCTCAGTGCATTTACTCTGTAGCGACGGACTGTTGCAGTTTTCTAAGTGTGACTGCAGCGCTGTGTCAGATGATGCTTTGGTTTCTTGTAATGGACTGCACTTCAATGACCTGTCAGTTAGCCAATTAAAGGCAGCGTTGGCTACACAGGCATGGAGAATCACCTAAAGATGTCCTAACTGTTTAACTCCAGAGTATGTCACTTGTCAAGCTGCTGCCTGAAAGACCAATCAAATACTCACCATCATAGCTCTTTCTAGAAGTTGGCCTCTGCTGGGATTTAAAGTCTATCTTTATCTGAGTGTGAGTCCACTCTAATTTATATATGTCACAAAGAGAAAGAAAATGTTTTCAGATAGCACTATATTAATTGGTGAATTTAGCAACATAATTTGTAATCAGAATTGTTATGAAACATCATTAATTCGAACTAATGTTATTTACACAAATATATCTAACATAAAACCATTTAATGAACTTCTTCAACCAATTCTAACATCATGTCTTAAGATTCAAAGAAACTGTCCCGTATATTGATTTAGAAACTTTAATTACAACTTGGGGTATTACTTTAATCACTTTGCTGATGAGATCATTAACATTTAGTTGCATCCATAAATTTACTTTTAGTAAAACTATTACAATTGCTATTAAAATCTGAAGATTAAAAGCTACCACAATCGTCACAGTACTTTTCTTACAAGATCCCATTATTTCTTGATTTATATTCAGTCCTACAGTTTAGCTAGTGTCAGGAGGCCTATGAACTACTCTCACCGGCAAAGAAGTCACTGAATCTATAATAATCAAAGAACAAAGAAAATTACAGCTTAGGAATAGGCCCTTCGGCCCATCAAGCCTGCACTGACCATGCTGCTTGACTTAATTAAAACCTTCTACCCTTCTGGGGACCTTATCCCTCTATTCCCATCCTATTCATGTACTTGTCAAGACGCCCCTTAAAAGTCACTACTGCATTCGCTTCCACTGCCTTCCCCAGCAACGAGTTCCAGGCACCCACCACCTCTGTGTAAAAAAAAAAATCTGCCTCTACATCCCCTTTAAATCTTACCCCTCGCACCTTAAATCTGTGCCCCTTAGTAATTAATTCCTCCACTCTGGGAGAAAGCTTCTAACTATCCACTCTGTCTATGCCCTACATAATCTTGTAGGCTTCCATCAGGTCGCCCTTCAATCTCCATCGTTCCAGTGAGAGCAAACCAAGTTTCCCCAACGTCTCCTCGTAGCTAATGCCCTCCATACCAGGCAACCTCCCAGTAAATCTTTTCTGTACCCTCTCTAAAGCCTCCATATCCTTCTGGAGACCAGAGTTGAACAATATATTCCAAGTGGAGCCTAACTAAGATTCCATAAAGTTATAGAATGAATAAATTGGTCAATGAAGGCAAGCATGCAGTATGCCTTCTTGACTACCTTCTCCACCTGCATTGCCACTTTGTGACCTGTGTACCCGTACACCCAGATCCCTTTGCCTATCAGTACTTTGAAGGGTTCTGCCATTTACTGTATAGATATTGTATACTGGGAGTGATTTTAATCTTCGTATAGAGTGGACGAATCAAAGTGTCAATGTCAGCTCAGAGGAGTGATTTTCAGTTTCCACACTCTGTCTGTGGGAATGATGGCACATGCTCGAAATATGGAGAGTGCAGTTTGCACCAGCGACTCTGAGTTTCGATCTTCCCTCGCATGGGGAATGGTCTGAAACATTGAGTGACTTGAAGCCTTCCCCTCACTGGGTATTCAGCAGGTGTGGGCAGGACATCGTGCTGGTGCCATTCACAGCAGGTCTACAGAAGCGTGAACCTGGCACCTTCAACTCCAAGGAATGTGGCTTGGGAGGGTGAACACTCAGGCAGCCAGTACCTTGTGCACTATTCAGGACACCAGAGAGGACCCGGGAACATAGGTTCAACTCGGAGCCAGGGATGGCAGGCCCCAGAATCACCAGGGAGAGGGGTTGGGAGGGGTCACTTTGCAAGCCTTATCCACCCTTCATGTCAGGATTCTCCTTGTTTTAAAGGGGTTGTGAAAGCTGGTATGCAGGAAGTGCTTCCTGTGTCCTCCTTCCTGGGTTCCTGTCCATATCACAGCCAAGGGAGTGCCCTTCCTTAGTGGGGAATAGGAGGGACATAGCACTGCCATTCAAACACTTCACAAGGATGAGATGCCAGATGAGTGCGGTGGTTTCCCCAAGAATGATGTGAACAGACAGGATAGAGGCTCTGTAGATGAACAATGTGAAATTTATTGACAAACTTTCATAACAAATCGGTGACCTTACTGCAATAAAACCGAAATGCAGTTGTGTCTACAAAATACCTATGGTTTCTTAATCTTTCTCATCCTCCCACAACATGTAGATGTTTCCTCAGGATGTGCATCTGAAGATGAGGAGGCCTGGTGACTTCCATGCCTTTTTTCCTAGATGGCTTTGGTGGACATCCCATGAGGACCCAGGACCTTGATGGATCAGGCCTGCTTTCAGGCAGCAAGAATGTTGGACTGCTGTCTTCTCAGTGCCAGAGCTTGGAGGCATGTCACAGTCAGGGAGGGGGGTGTGTCAGATGGGCTGGAGGTATCCAAGGTCCCTGGCTGAAGGGTCCCAAGCTGTACTCCTGCTGATTCTCTTCCCTTTAGGTTTCCAAGGGTCCTCCATGGGATACAAAGGCAGCTGGAGTCAGATCCAAAGGCCCCGCTGTCCTCTGTTGGTGACACTCACTAGCAGCACAGGCATACTTTTCCTCCTCCCCTGCCAGCTCAAGTGCCACTCCTCAAAACATGTGAGGGTTCACAACTCGGGCATCACTCCAGCAGACTGTTTCCACAGCCAGGATTCTCCAGTCCTGCTGCAGTGAATGGAGTTTTGGCTGAGCACAAAATTCTCCGTTCTCACTGGCGGTGGCGGCAGTGAATGTGATTGGAGAATCCCACCCAGGAGCTTATGGTGTTCTAGGTGATATGGAGGCACAGTGGTTAGCACTGTTGCCCCCCAGCACCAGGGACCGGGGTTCAATTCTAGTCTCGGGTCTCTGTCTTTGTGGAGTTTGCACTTTCTCTCCATTTCTGCGTGGGTTTCCTCCGGCTGCTCTGGTTTCCTCTCACAGTCCAAAGATGTGACAGTTGGGTTGATTGGCTAAATTGACCCTAGTGTCAGGGGGATATCAGGGTAAATGACGGTTATGAGAATAGGGCCTGGATGGGACTGTCGTTGGTACAGATTTGTTGGGATAAATGGTCTCCTTCTGTACTGTAGGGATTCTATGATTCTATATATTAGCATGTATACAAAATCAGCTAACCAACAAAAAAGAGAATTTAAATAATTGGGTCATTTTCAGGTTGGCAAACTGTAACTAGTGAAGTGCTGCAGCAATCAGTGCTTGGGCCTCAACCATTTTGTAGAATCGCTACTGAACTGACTCCTTAACAGAGCATCCTATCCAGGTCCTGTCCCTGTAACCCTACATATTTACCATCTGTATTAATGACTTGGATGGAAAATATATTTTTGATACAAAAATAGGGTGAAAAGCAAGTTGTGAGGAAGATGCAAAGCGCCTGCAAAAGGATATAGATAAGTTGAGTAAATAGCAAAATATTTAGCAGCTGGTGTATAATGTGGGAAAATGTGAGGTTGCCCTTACATTCTGTGAGGAAGAATAGAAAATCAATGTTATTTAAATGGAGACTGCAGGATTCCTCGCTGCAGGGGAATCTGGGTAACCTTGTACATGAATCACAAAATGTTAGCATGCAGGCAAAGCAAGGAACTCGGAAGGCAGACGGAATGCTGAATGAAAGGAATGTCTTATGAGGAATGGTTGGGCTGGCTGGACCTATACACTTTGGAGTTTAGAAGAATGAAAAACATTCTACTATAATGTAAGATACTGTGGAGGCTTAACACTGGATGTGAGAGAATGTTTCCTCTCGTGGGGAAGCTAGAACTATGGGTACAGCTTAAAAATAAGGAGTCCCCATGTAAGATGGAGATGAGGCAGAATATTTCCTCTTAGAGGGTCGTTAGTCTTTGGACTCCTTTTTGACAGAGGGTAATAGAGGTTGTGTCATTGAATCTATTCAAGACAGGGTTAAATAGATTTTTGATTTTGAGAAGGGAGTTGAGGATTATAGAAAATGGACAAGTCAGGAAAGTTAAGAGTTAAGGCCACAAATAGTTTAGCTATGATTTTAATGAATGTCGGAGAAGGTTTGTTAGGCCAAGAGGGCTTTCTGCTCTGATTTCTTACAGCGCCTTTGTGGCAAAACTCCCATGGTATTGTCCAAAGATGTGCTAGAGAATTGGCCCTGCTAAATTGCCCCTCAGTGTTCAAAGGTGTGTAGGTTAGGGTGAAATATGTGAGGTTACCGGTAAATGGCAAGGCCCTGTCGAAGAGTTGTTGCAAGCCTGATGGGTTAATTTCTATGATTGCTCACGGTGGACCAGAGCCATGCCACTTCATAGTAATAAGTGAATGCCATACCTGCAGCAAATGTCCACTATTGCAGGGTCTCAATATATCACTATTCAACCCCCCTGAAATTACAGGTATTTCTTCAAGACCCCATACTCCTGTCATGATGTCAGCTGTGAAGACAGAATTGGTGGAAAAGCAAGCTCCCTTAATAACCCAGCAAGTCCTTCCAATGCCTGCGTGAAGGAAGTGCATGAGTCATACACAAATCCTAAACCGCACAGTGTCAGAATTCAATGATGATTAGTCAATGGGTTGTTTGGCATTAAGAGGTTATCAACTCATTGTGGAGCCAATCGCAAGATGATTTCCCTAAATAAAAGGTGTTGCTATGGGAACACATATGGAGCTTACCTTATTATGGAATATGTGGAACATTGTTCCAGTTTTACTCAGATCTCCTCCCTCACCTTTTTTTTTGGTACATCGATGCTGTTGTATTGATGCTGCTTCCTGCTGTCACCCAGAACTAGAAATTTTAATCAACTTTTCTTTAGTTAAAGGTAATGGAATAAAAGGGTCAGTGACAACATGATTACAAAGCTGGTTGTTTAACAGAAAACAGACGGTGGTGGTGAAGTTTTTTTTGAAATAGAGGAAGATATACTGTGATGTTCCTCATTACCACAACCACTTCTTTCCTTGATGTATAATGACTTGGATGTACAGAGTTTAATTTAAAAATTACCAATGACACAAAACTTGGAGGTACTCCAAATTGTAATGAGGCTAGTAATAATTTTCAAGAGGACATAGGCTAGTGGAATGGACAGACACATGGCAGATAAAATTTAATGCAAGTGTGAATAGTTAAGCTTTGATTGGAAGAACGAGAAGAAGCAAAACAAAATAAAGCGTACAATGCTTGCCACTTAATGACTCCTGCCTTCCACTCTATCACAGACCATCTGTTTTGTCCTTTTACCTCCTCCTGCACTTTCCCTGTCCCTGTAGAACATAAAACATAGAACACTACATCACAAACAGACCCTTCGGCCACAAGTTGCGCTGATCATATCCATACCTACCATGCCTATCTATAACTCTCAATCCCATTATATCCCATATACTCATCCAGAAGTCTCTTAAAAGACCCCAACGAGTTTGCCTCTACCACCACTGATGGCAGCTGATTCCACTCACTCACCACCCTCTGAGTGAAAAACTTACCCCTGACATCTCCTCTGTACTTGCTTTAAATTTGTTCGGTAATTGTTTTCAGTTCTGATGGAAAGTCATGGCTGTGAAGGGTTGGTGGAGGGGAGATTGATTTTTCAAAAGGCTGTGGATGCAGGGCCTGATACAGATGAAATTGGAAAATTATGGTCTCAGGGTTTGTCTCAGATCCCAATGTCCCCATGACAGTCAAAATGTTTGTGGGGCAATGGTATGGGAAACCCACTCTCCATTAATTAATGACCTCTCAAGCTCTTAAAAAATCCTGTTAAATGGCCTGCCCAGTTTGGAATTGAATTTTTCAGCTTGATTTTGCTGAACACAAGTAGTTTGGCGCACATTAGTGTAATGCAATCTGGTTCATCTTGGGATCATTTGACGTTTCTGTCTTTGTTATTTTACCTGTTTTTTTTCTAGGGCTTACTTGTGCTGGTATTCATTTTCCCTTAATGGCTGATTTTTAGCCCCATTGATGCTGCTGGCACTCTCAGGAGCTGCCTCTTCTCTTCAGCAAGGCAGCAGTAGCCCTCAAAATGGCTGCCTTTGCTGCTGACATCAGGCAGGCAGCTCCCACCTCTTGGAGGCCAGTGGATGCCTCAAACTAGGCAGAGAAATTGCTTCCCAGCCAATTAGATATTTTGAGTTTAAAAATAGCCAGCAGAATTTTCCCAAAATTTGTCAGAGTGTCAGGTTCAGATTGAAAACTGGTGTGTATCTCTCCTGCTGCACAGCCCGAGTTTACAAACCAGATTTTCTGATACTCAGTGCAGAGGAAATGTGGGGGTGTGATTTGCACCCCACTCTCGAGAGATTGGGTCTGAGAGATCACAGCACTGCCTTTTAAAGGGGCTCTGATCAGCACTGCAATAAGCTTCTCCACCCACAGACATGGAATACCCCCAGCACACAAGTATTACGACACTCCCTGCCCCTGTCACCACCCACTACCCATACTCAAGTCTTGGGGCATTCTCCCCACACCCCTGCAAGCATCAACTTTCCCTCTGACACAAATGGGGCTCCCAGGGTGGCACTGCCAGGGAGCAGTGCTAATCTATGTCATGGGGCACTTCCAACCTGTGGCAGTGCCAATCTGTGCGGGGGCAGTGCGAACTTGTGTCAGAGGGCAGTGGCAGGATCCATGCAATGAGAAGAGTGTCAGGGCACTACCCATGCATGTCCCTCTACCCCTAGGGCCTATGCCAACCTTGACACTCCTGGCACCTTCCCCCGACTGGTTCCCATTTTTATGTAACTCTTGTAAGTCTCACCAGTACAATGTCATATTCAGTGAGTTGGAGATTCATACAGCTGGGAACCCCTTCAGTGATACTGAAATTTATGAAAATGTATTAAAATGAGGTTCATGTTACCGAAGAGGGCCAAGGAAAATCAGAAAACAAGATCTCACTGGCACGAATCTTGTTTCCCCACTCTTGCAAGAGTTTTGGCTCGTGTCATCCAAGAATCATATAATCATAGAATTCCTAAAGTGCAGAAGGAGGCCATTCAGCCCATCGAGTGTGCCAAGCTACTCCTATTCAGCTCCTATCCCTGTAGCCCCATATATTTATCCTGCTAGACCCCTGATACTAAGGACCATGGCCAATCAACATAATCCGCACGCCTTCAGTTATGCTTATGGCAAACCTGAACTCAAAAACAGCGCCAGCAATGCAAAAGAAATATTGTTGAGGTGCAGGGCCTGTAAATCATCCAGGTGTGAGCTTCACATTAAGCCTGTTGCTCTCATCACAGATGTTGTCTGATCTGCTAATTATGTCTGAAATTATCTGTTTTTATCTCAGATTTTGAGCAGCTTTTTTTTAATTCATTCATGAGACATGGGCATCACTGGCTGGCCAGCATTTATTGACCAGCCCTAGTTGCCCAAGGGCAGGTGAGAGTCAACCACATTGCTGTGGCTCTTAAGTTGTATGCAGGCCAGACCAGGTAAGGACAGCAGATTTCCTGCCCTAAAGGGCATCAGTGATCCAGGTAGGTTTTTCTGACAATGGTTTCATAGTCATCAGTAAAGTTTTAATTCCAGATATTTTTTATTGAATTCAAATTCCACCATCTGCCATGGAGGGATTCAAACCCAAGTCCCCACAACATTAGCTGAGTTTTCTGGATTAATAGTCTAGCAGTAATAATACCATTGACCCACCCCCCCACCTCTCCCCCACCACCAAAGTACATTTTATTTTTGTTCAAGTAGATCAATAAGTTGTAATTCTAAGATTTAGGCCAAACTTATCTGGATGGTGCCTCACTAAATAAGCATTATGACAGCAGGATGGGCACCTCATTGGAGTTGTTAATGGGATGACTACCTGACCAAATTATGTAAATGACCCATTCATCATAATTTTGCAGAAGGTCAGCATTAGGACAGGTGGATGAGTGGGAGTTGAACATTGTCATCTTTCTGGTGATAAAGCCACACTTCCAAAGATTTCTGCTTTTAGGCAGCTAACATGCCATCCTGCTACATATTCTCAACTTTTATAATAGGCAAGGGATAAAAATTAAATTCGTCACAATGAAGAAAAATATATATGGGAAGAGTCATGAGCTTGATCCCAAAGCACCAATGGAAATCCCATTTTATCATTTAATGGAAACCCAATTTAATTTAACTCAATCAGTGTAAATTATGGATCTGATGTTATCTTCTACATGATAAAAACACTTCAAATGCTAAAAGAAAACTTGGTCTCAATTCACCGTGCGCACCACCCAGGGAGATCTGTCAATCTTCTTTATTCTTACATCCATAATTTCACTGCAAATCGTAAATTGCAGTGAATCGCAAAGAAAATTGTAATTAAATTAAATCGTAAAGAAAATTGTTCCTACTACAATATAAAAAGAGAAGCAGACTACAAACAGCACAAAATGGTGGGACATCTACATATATAAACTGTGGCTTAGAGTTGCATGAAAATGTTAGTAAATAGCTCAAAAATGAAAGACTTTGCTTCTAATTCTTGGGTCCAATTTGAAATGACACATTATAAGCATTTCTTAGGAAGTCAGTACAAAAAATGCATTTACTTCTCTTGAACTGTATCATCTCTTGATAAGTCCAATGATCAGGGAGGGGAGGGTGTGACAGAGTGAAGTAGATATGGAGGTCAAGAAGGTGAATGTGAAGGACCCTCAGGCTTTGCAATTGTCCGACAGGTTTAACATCTGGGATGTTACCACTGACCAGAAATATAATTGGACTAGCCATATAAGTACTGTGTCTACAAGAGCAGATCAGAGGTTAGGAATCCTGCAGTACGTAACTCACCTCTGAGTCCCCAAAGCCTGATCACAATCTACAAGACACAAGTCAAAAGTGTGATGGAATCCCTCAAATTGCCTGGATGAGTGCAACTCCAATGCCACCCAGGACAAAACAGACTTTTTGGTTGATATCCAATTGCAAACATTCACTCTCTCCATCATCAATGCAGCAGTGTCCCCTATCTACACATCAAAACTTTTCAAATCCACAATGGCTACTATATAGGAAGACAAGGGCAGCAGATACATGGAAACATCACAACCTGTAAGTTCTCCTCTCAGCCACTCATCATCCTGATTTGGAAATACATCACCATTTCTTCAGTGTTGCTGGGTCACAATCTTGGAATTCCATCCCTAATAACACTGCAGGTGTACCTACATCTCATGGAATGCAACGGTTCAAGAAGCCAGCGCAAAATCATCTTCTCAAGGGCAATTTGGAATGTGCAATAAATGCTGGACTAGACAGTAAAGCCCATATCCTTTGAATGCATTTTTAAAAGGGTTGTAAAGAGAGCTTTAAAGTGAATCATGGGGGCAAGGCATCAAAAGAAGAAAAATTAAGGCAAGAGGTAAAGACAAGAGAACAAGGTAACAATACAGCAATTGTTAATCTGTGTAATGCAAGAAAGAACAAACATGCAAACTTTGCAGCAGATAAGGCTCAGGGTTGCAAAAGTAATAAAAATACAGAAATAAAGGCACACTGTGTGAATGCACACATCATTCACAACAAGATAGATGAACTGACAGCACAAATGGAAGTAAACATATCTGCTCTATTTGTCATTATGTAAACATGGCTACAGGGTGAACAAGGCTAGCAGCTGAACGTTCAAATGTGTTCAACATTTAGGAAGGGTAGGATAAAAGGAAAAGCTGGTTGATTTGCCTTGTTAATAAAGGATTGAGACCAGTATATTAGTGAGAGACAACCTTGGATCGGAAGTTTAGGATGTAGAATCAATGTGACTGGAGCCAAGAGACAGCTGAGATTGGTAGGAGTTTGTCATTGGCCTCTAAATACTTGTGGTCATGGAGGGCATGGTATAAATCAGGAAATTAGAGATGGATGCAACAAAGGTAATACAGTATCTTGGGAGACTTCAATCTTCATATAGACTAATTAGCACTAATGTTGTGGAAGATGAATTCCTGGTAGCACGATGACACTGGTTAACACTGCTTTATAACAGTGCCAGGGACATTGGTTCAATTCCAACCTCAGGTGACTGCCTGTGTGGAGTTTGCATATTTTCCCCGTGTCTGGGTGAGGTTCCTTTGGGTTCACTGGTTTCCTCCCACAGTCCAAAGATGTGCAGATTAGATGGATGGCCATGCTAAATTGCCCCTTAGTGTCCGAAGATGTGTAGGTTAGATAGATTATCATAGCAAAAGCACAGAGTGCGGGAGTGGAGGGGGGGGTCGCTGTTGGGAGGGAGCAGGGAAAGGGCCTGGGCGCAGAGCTAATGGGCGGAATGGCCTCCTTCTGCAATATAAGAATTCTATGATCCTATACCACAAAAGTGAAAAGAATGTTGTCCAGAATAGCACGTTGAGGGACAAATTAGAGAATGGCTATTTTAGATCTAGCATTGTGCAATGAGAAAGAGGTAATTGATAATCTCATTGCAAAGAACCCTCTAGGGAAAATTGACCCCAGCATGGTGGAATTTTACACTAACGTTGAAAATGATGTGATTCAACCCAAAATGAGGATCTTAAATCTGAACAAAGGAAACTACAAAGGCATGGGGGGAAAATTAGCTGTGGTAGCTTGGAAAATTATGTTGTAAGGTATGTCCATATTTAGGCAATGAAGAATGAGTACATGGTTTACAACAAATATACGTTCCTTTGAGGCATAAATCTGCAGCAGGAAAGGTAATCCAATCATGACTAGCAAGAGAAGATAAAGGTTGTATTAGATCAAAGGAAGAGGCATATCAATTTCCAAAAAGATGCGGTAAGCCTGAGGATTGGGAGCAATTTAGAATTTAGCAAAGAAGGAACCAAGAAATTGATAAAGAAAGATAAAATAGAATATCAGAATAAACTAGCAAAAGCATGAAAACAAATTGTAAAAGCTTCTATAGGTAAGTAAAAAGGAAAAGATTAGATTCTCTTCCACCTTCTTCTGTCAGGAAAAAGATACAAAAGTTGCAAAACACATACCAACAGACTCAAGAACAGCTTCTTCCATGCTGCCATCAGACTTCCGAATTGCCCTATCATATATTAAACTGAATTTTCTCCACACCCTACCTGTAGCTGTAACACTGTATTCTGCACCCTATCCTTTTCCTTCTCCCCTGTGTACTCCAAGAATGTTATGTTTTGCCTGTATGGTGCACAAGAAAAAATACTTTTCACTGCATACCAGTACATAATAAATCAAATCAACTTTCTGGAGAATTTATAATGGGGAAGACTGATATGGCAGAGATAAGACTAAATACTTTGGGCGGAATCTTGCCAAAAACACTTTCTGTCTGCGGGAATGGCAGCATGCACTCAAAATCCAGAAAACACGTTGCTCTCCAGTGAGTTTCCGAGTTCCGATCTTCCAGACGCGTCGCCACTGAAGTGCTGTGAAACCCGCCACAGGACCACAGAATACTCATTTTAATACATTAGCAAGTACTTGGGTTTGGACGTAGCTCGGTGCAACATTGAGGGCCGAAGGGCCTGTACTGTGCTGTGCTGTTCTATGTTTCTATGTTACTGTCTGCAGGACCACCCCCACACCCCTCCTCCCCGCCCCACCAAGCATTTAGCAGATGTCAGCGTGATGTCATGCCAGTGCCGATTACAGCAGGTGAACCTTCACCTCTAGGTGAGCACTCAGGCAGCTAGCACCCTCCATGGTGTGCACTGTTCAGGGGCACTGGAGAGGGCTTGGGGGACATGGACATGTTCAGCGTGGGATTGGGGAAGGGGATCCCAGAATTGCCATTTCAGGAGAGGGGTCGGGAGGAGTCACTTGCAGGCCTTATCTTTCCTTCATGTCAGGGCTTCCCTTGTTTTAAAGGGATTGTGAAAGCTGGTATGTAGGCAGCGCTTCCCATGTCCTCCTTCCTGGGTTCCTGCCCATATCAAAGCTGACGGAGTGCCCTTCCATGCTGGGGCCTGGTAAGTGAGTGGGAGGGACATAGCACTGCCATTCTCACACTTCTCAGGGATGATGCGCTGAATGAGTAAGGTGGTTCCCCAGGCTTGGTGACACAAATGGATAGGATGGAGGCTCTGTGGGTGAACAAAGTGAAATACATTGCCAAACATTAAGAACATAATGGTGACCTATCTGCAATAGCACCTATCTTCAGCTCACTAAGTGCCAATGCTTTTTTTATCTCCTTCACCCTCTCATTATGTCAAGGTCTTTCCCCAGGATCCATGACTGAGTTTGAGGTGGCCTGCTGAGTTCCATTCCTTTTTCCTGAGATGACTTTGGCAGGCGTCTTCCTGGAGGGCTGGGACTGCTTTCGAACAGCATGGATGTTTGACTGCTGCTGTCCTTGGTGTCAGGGGCTGGAGGTGTGCTCCTCACAGGGAGGGGGGTGTCAGATGGCCGGATAAGCCCAGGCTGGAGAGTCCAGGGCTGAACTCCTGTGGATCCTCTTCCATTCAGATTCCCAGGGGCCCATGTGTTCCTCCATTGGATGGAAGGGCAGCTGGAGAGAGATTAGAAGCCCCACCATCCTTTGGCTCTGACATTTATGGATTCCCACCAGTGCTTTGCTCCATGTACCCAAAGCCCTGCATTACGGTGCAGGCATCTCCTGTCACGGAGTGCATGTCCTGCATCAGGGTCTCCACTGCAGCTGCCAACCTCACACTGTTGGCCTCGTTGAGCTGCAGTGATGGCACCATCTCCTCATAAAAGGTGATGTGACTCCTCCAATCGGCCTTGCACTCTGAGGAAGATTGTTGTCATCCCTTCCTGATATCACAACGCTGCCTTTGCAGCTCCAGCTACTGGGAGATTGACCAGGCTTAGGGGGACATCAGCCTGGGGCTCAGCAGAGTCCTGGGCTCAGGTATCCCTCGGAGTGCTGGTTCCCAACGATGTCCCTGCCTCCACGAGACATCATGTGGATCATCAGCTGTGAGGTGCCCACCAGTGAGTGACCCAGAAGCCTACCTATCTATTGGACTCACTGAGGTGTGAGTATCTGTGTGGATGCCGGGTATGCATGACAGCTTCCATGGAGAAGCCCCCTCTGAATTGCTGTAGTCCGGTGGTTCCAGGTGGGCATGAGGGTAGTCTAGTCATTGAGTATATTCAACACTCACAGATCAATAGATTGGCATGGTGGCACAGTGGCAGGAACTGCTGCTTCACAGCGCCAGGAACCCAGGTTCAATTCCAGCGTTGGGTGACCAGCTGTGTGGAGTTTGCATGTTCTCCCCATGTCTGTGTGGGTTTCCTCTGGGTGATCCGTTTCCTCCCACACTCCAAAGATGTGTGGATTAGGTTGATTGACCATGTTAAATTGCCCCTTAGTGTCAGGGGGCCTAGCAGGGTAAATAGATGGGATTAGGGGGATAGGAGCTAGGTGGGATTGTTGTCGGTGCAGGCTCAATGAGTCGAATGGCTTCCTTCTGCACTGCAGGGATTCTAAGATTCTATTATATGATTCTAGATATCAAAGATATCTAGTGATGTGGCATGGTGCGGGGAAACAGAGTTGAGATGAATGATCGGCCATGATTTAGTTGAATGATGAAGCAGGCTCGATGGGCTGAATAGCCTGCTTCTGCTGCTATTTCCTATGTTCTCATAACAGATTGAGTTGTCTGCATAGGGATTATGTCCTTATAAAGCTGAAAGTTATTCATTTATTTACTTTAAAGAAGACATATCCTGAGTTGAATAATGAGCAAAATAGATGTACTATTTACTTGAGTTTTGTCCACCTTTGCTTTTTTCCTTTGTGTTAATCGCATCAAAATTCTCAGGTCTTGCAGCACATAAAATGGAATGCATTATTTTGCATTGATATAATCATCTGAATTCTAGCTTTATATTACTCTGAAGATTGCATAAATAAATTAAATCTGTTGGGTTCCTATGAAATTTAGAGATGCTATTATCTTGTCTGGATGAAGATTAAAATGACTACTGCAATTCAGTGTTGCATCAGCACTCTGCTCATTTCAGTTCTGCTATTGTCTCCTGTCCCAGTTTTATGTTGTTACATAAGCAACCAGAATGCTACAGGTTAAACCGTTTTACTTTGTTTCTTACACTTTCACTCAGTTTATTTAAATTCTTAAGAAAAAATGCCAATCCTTACAAAATCCAAAAATGCGTCTTTTCAACTGAATTACAGTATTATACAGGTCAAGACACGCATTTTCAGCAAAACTCCTCCAACTGCATACCATTAAATAATAATGGGCTGATAAAAACAAAATGAATACGTGATTGAAATTTGAAGTAATTTCAGCAATGTTGAAAATACAAAATATGATGATTAGCATCTGAAAAAGGAAGACATTTCATATTCTGAGATTCATTATTCATCAGAATAAGAGATATTTGAGTAGGACTGAGTCAGCAAGCTATTCCAGTCTAGCCCTCTCTTATTTTCCCAACTTCTCAATCCTCTCAGCCGATTGCCCTGTTGCTGGTAAAGTTCCTCCTACTGTTTTCAAATGCTTTTTTTTCCCCCAAGATGTTGCTGGTGACAGCTTAGATTTTATTGTAGCTGAGCCATCCATGGTTGGTCAGGTGGTGGTGGTGGCAGGCGTTGGAGGTGTAAGGCTGTATATATGCTTCTCTTTGGTCAAAGAGGTGATAATGAAATCCCCTGTCCTGCAGTACAGGTCGCTGTCACCTCACCGTTGCACTGATATCGGATTGTGATTATCTGGCAAAATTGCTTTTCCAACTTGGAAGAATTCACTGGTGTAAAGATGGAGGTCTCATGTGACATTTGCCACCACTGGCAACACCGTCCTCATCTTGCTGATAATTCAGTGAGAGGAAATGGTCCAGTTCAGTGACTACCCCCTTGATGAATTGTAGCCACCTCAGACACTTTTCATAAGGTATAGCCCTATACTGAAAAGCCACCTTCCTCCTCGCATGGTTTCTGCTCTCTGCCACCAATGCTCTTGTTTTAGTCCAGGAGGGACTGAAACTCTAGCTCCCATAATAAATGCAATTAAGCTCTTGTCAGGAGGGGAGAGGTACAAAAGGGTCCAGAGGGGCAATTTTTTCACACAGAGGGTGGTGAGCATCTGGAACAAGCTGCCAGAGGTAGTAGTAGGGACGGGTATGATTTTTCCGTTTAAAAAGTGTTTAGACAGTTACATGGGTAAGATGAGTATCGAAGGATATGGGCCAAATACGGGCAATTGGGACTAGCTTAGTGGTTAAATAAAAGGGTGGCATGGAGAAGTTGGACTGAAGGGTTTTTTTCCATGCTGTAAACCTCATGACTCTATGACTGAATACAGATTTTGTCCTCACAGACATTCCAATTCCTCTGATCTCCTCATCAAAGTCCAGTATCACCCCCATTGAATCAAAAAGCATTTCAAAACTCTTCCAATCACGTTCAATCCCCACTGCATTTCCAGTGTTGTTACAGCAGTGAAAGAAAGTCAGAAGGACCTCACCTGTATATCCCATGATATCCCCTTTAAATAATCCTATTGGAAGTTCTAACATTGACACCCTTGTTCTATCCTGCCGTACAAGTACCCTGTCACCTCCCTGATGCAGCAATATCGAACTGTGATTATCTGGCAGTGTTGTCTTTTCCAACTTGCAAGAATTCACTGACGTATAAAGAGGTCTCATGTGACATTTACCACCATTGGCAACACCGTCCTTATCTTGCTAATAATCCAGTTGGAGGAGATTCGCACGCTGAATGTGTTGCATCACAATCTGCCTCCTGGCATGCATTCCTTTAGAGCTCATCTCCTGAGTGCTTTTGCACCCAGTGGCTGTAGCATGGTTGATGGAAGGCAAGAAATGCACAGGGGAGACTGGACATGGCCGAGGAGAATAACTTCTAGCAGCTGTGAGAAAATTCCTTTGTGCACTTGGTTGCTCATGCATTACATTAACTTGATACAGAAAACCCCATCAAACAATGCTGCAACTTATTGTAAACTGAGAGAGGTAACGTTCTCCTTGATAACCACAAAACAGTTCAATCTCTCAATATTTTGTACTATGTTGCTCTGTAAACCTATATAGCCTGACACCTATCAGGTGAGGGATGCAATCAGTCTGTCAACTACTTGCCCAATGTATACTCTACACAATACTGGGACCATTATTGTCATGGACTTTTGCTGTTGGTCTGTTTCAGGCAAAATCAAACTCGGTAGAATGTGACATGACTCTTGCTTTGATAATACAATTGTTTGATGTGTCTATCCCGATGACTTGAATTATATATGGGAAGCTGAATCCCTTATCAGAACAGCAAGAAGGATAATCAATCAGGGTTTCGGCAGGCATATGTACAAAAACGAGAGGATATAACACATTTCTACAAGAATTGTCCAGAACATGCGCTGTAAAATTAGCAAAAGGCTGATATAATGGCTTAACTGCTCTATCTCGCATTTTTCTAGAAGATTTTATGGCATTTTAGTTGAAGTTACAGTGAACAGATAGGAGAACCCACCAGGGAAATCAATTCTATAGCTCCAGTTATACAACATGGATTAACAGTGTGCAAAATTTCACAGCAAATTACTGCTTTTCTTATAAACTACATAAAATAAACATTTGATACAGGCCATTTCTCAATAAACAAACCTTTTGAAACATTCAAATGCATGAATACTAATTTCAGATGATGGCTACATTACCAGCCCAACCAGCCGTCCCCCCCACCCTCCCCCCGCCTTCCAGCCTACTGGTTCATGACCAGTTGTCAGTGGTGATGGGTCAATGCTGCTCATGATATGGCCTTGGATTAGAATCGATGGGAGGAGTATTTTGCCTGTATCCATGGCCAGCCTTCATCTATCAGAGAGGAGTCGTCAACAAGATGTACAGGTTGCTATGGACTGCTCTCTTGATGACCATCCCACGACATTGGAGGTGATATATGCAATTAAGCTCCTGTCTATTTGTAAATCTCCAGGAATTGATACTGTCCTGGCTGGGGACTATAGCCCTAGAGACTGTTGCCTGGATGATAGGTTTCTGGATTCTTTTAGTCTCTGTGGGAACAAAGACTCAACCTGCAGGATTACAAATATATTTCCATTGTCTATCTGTACAAACAAAGACATCTTCCTGTCCAGCAATAATCATAAAGTAATCTCACTATTCTTCACCAGCAAAAGCTTTGCTGGAATCCTTCTGAAATGCTTACTGCAACATTTTGATTAGGAGTCAGTGTGGTTTCAGGAAAGTTTGAAGAACCACTAATATGGTGTTTGCAGTTTGACAGCTCCAGGAAAAATATTAAGAACAGAACAGGTATCTACACCAATTTTATCAACCTGGCCAAAACCTTTGACAGTCTGCCGTGAGGGCCTTTGGAAGGTAATGAAGAAATTTGACTGCCCTGAGAAATTCATCACAATGATTCAACAGTTCCATGACTGTATACTCGTGAATGTTCTAGATGATGGTGGGTCTATTGAATATTCCCAGTCAGGGATTGAGTGTAGGGTAACAAAGTTTGACACAAAGATGAGTGGGAAAGCAAATTGCGTGGAGGACGCAGAAATTCTGCAGAGAGATTTTGATAGGTTGAGTGAGTGTGCGAGGATCTGGCAGATGAAGTATAATGTTGGCAAGTGTGAGGTTATTCACTTTGGAAGGAATAATAGTAAAATGGACTATTGTTTAAATGGTGAAAAATTACAACATGCTACTGTGCAGAGGGACCTGGGGGTCCTTGTGCATGAGTCGCAAAAACTCAGTCTGCAGGTGCAGCAGGTGATCAAGAAGGTGAACGGAATGTTGGCCTTTATAGCGAGGGGGATAGAATATAAAAGCAGGGAGGTCTTGCTGCAGTTGTACAAGGTACTGCTGAGGCCGCAACTAGAATACTGTGTGTAATTTTGGTCCCCTTATTTGCGAAAGGATATATTGGCCTTGGAGGGAGTGCAGTGAAGGTTCACCAGGTTGATATCGGAGATGAGGGGGTTAGCTCCTGAGGAGAGATTGGGCCTGTAGGAGTTTAGAAGGCTGAGGGGTGATCTTATAGAGACATAAGATAATGAAGGAGCTAGATAGGGTAGAGGCAGAGAGATTCTTTCCACTTAGAAAGGAAACAAGAACTAGAGGACGCAGCCTCAAAATAAGGGGGGAACAGAGTTGAGGAGGAACTTCTTCTCTCAGAGGGTAGTGAATCTCTGGAATTCTCTGCCCATTGAAGCGGTGGAGGCTACCTCATTGAATATGTTTAAGTCACAGGTAGATAGATTTCTGATCAATAAGGGAATTAAGGGTTATGGGGAGAAAACGGGAAAGTGGAACTGATCCACTTCAGATCAGCCATGATCTTATTGAATAGCGGGGCAGGCTCGAGGGGCTAGATGGCCTACTCCTGCTCCTATTTCTTATGTTCTTATTAATGGAGTGAAACAGGGCTGTGTCCTGGCACCAAACAGCTTCAGCATGTTTTCTTTTGCCATGTTCTCCGATGCCTTGCATGCTGGTAATCCTGGCATCAAAATCAAATGTAGTGCAGACTGCTGAATATGGATGACTCTGGACAAAGACAAAGACCTCCAAGAGCGTATTTTGTGATTTCCTATCTGCTTGCACTAGCTGCAGTTTAGAAATGGACACGCTGCAATACATGCAGCAAACCCCAGCCTTACAATTAGCATTAAAATTGAAGTAATGCACCAACCTGCTCCAGGAAAGCCATTGACAATGTCCAAAATTTCAATCCATGATCAGAACCTGTCAGCAATGGATAAGTTCACTTTCCTCAGCCGAATGCTCTGTACAGCTCTCTATACTGACAATAGGGCACTTGCAAGAATTGATAAGGTGGGTACGGCCTTTGACAAACTTCAGGAATCTGTCTGGGAGTAAAGAGGAGTAAGACTGGCTACTAAGCTGAAAGTCTATAGAGCAATTGTCCTGTCCACTCTGTTCAATGCATATGAGACTTGACTGTTTACCAATGTCATGCCAAAAACTCAGACACTTTGACTTGAGCTGCCTTCTAAAACTTCTGAAGATCAGATGGCTGGACAAAATACCAGACACTGAAATTCTGTGGATGTCTGGATTGTCAATTAAGTTGACAATCCAGACATCCACACCATCACCCTCTCTCTTAGGCAGTCCCTTTGGGATCAAGGATGACTTGCTTGCTTTGCAGTTTGATGGATTCTGAGATGGCTGATACATCCAGTACATGATCTTCAGACTCCACCACATGTGGACAAGTGGCACTTGAAGATAAATTAGTTGTTTGGAGGTTTGTGTTCTCCTTCCAATGTCTCAGGTTCACTTCTACACATTCTCAATGAAGTCTCTCAATGTGTTTTGTGTTTCCTGGGTGAAATCACAAGCCATGGACTCCCATGATTTAGTGGGGATGTTTGACCTTTTCAAGGATGTTACGAGGACATCTCTAAAATGTTTCCACTGTCCTCCTCAGAATGTCCTGTCAAGATTGAGCTCTGAGCAGAGCAGTTGCTTTGAGAGTCTGGTGTCAGGCATATGAATAACATATCCCTCCCAGTGGAACTGGTTTTGAGAGATTAGCACCTCAATATTGGATAAGTTGGCATGCTGAGGCAGTCACAAAATAGTTGCAGTTCCTGGCACTCACTCACCAGGACAAATCTTCTGTGGAGATCTTAAGTCACAGAATCATAGAGGTTTACACCATGTAAACAAGCCCTTTAGCCCAATTTGTCCACGCTGCCCTTTCTTACCCGCTAGGCTAGTCCCAATTGCCCATGTTTGGCCGATATCCCTCTATGCCCATCTTACTCATGTAACTATCTAACTACTTCTTAAAAGACAAATTGTACCCGCCTCTACTATTATCTCTGGCAGTTCGTTCCAGACACTCACAACCCTCTGTGTGAAAGAATTGCCTGCCTGGGCCCTTTTGTACCTCTCCCCTCAAACCTAACCTATCCCCTGTAGTTCTAGACTCCCCTACCCTTGGGAAATGCTGTTGACTACCTAGCTGATCAATGCCACTCATTATTTTATAGATCTCTACAAGATCACCCCTAAGCCTCCTGGGCTAGGGAAAAAAGTCCCAGTCTATCCAGCCTCTTGTAATTCAAACCATCAAGTCCTGGTAGCATCCAAGTAAATCTTTTCTGCACTCTTTCCAGTTTAAAAACATCCTTTCTATGATAGGGTGATCAGAACTGTACCTGGTATTCCAAGTGTGGCCTTAGCAATATATTGTACAACTTCAACAAGACATCTCAACTCTTGTATTCAATGTTCTGACCAATAAGTCCAGGGTGCAGCCTGATGGAAGTCATAGGAAGCATTGTTGCAAAACTCTGAAATCTTCACTTAGAAATTTTGATGTCAATTTCAATCCCTGGGAGAAGCTCATCCACGATTACTCCACCTGGTTGAAATCAAATAAAAATACAACCTCTTTCAAAACCAATCACACATCAGAGGCAACAGAAAATGCAAGGGGAGGAAATCCTGAGCCAGCAACACATCTAAATCTCAATCATCTGTGATATCCATTTGTTTGCAGCAGAACATTCTGGGTGAAAACCAGGCTTTGCAGTCACTTATGCAACCATTGGAATATTACCAAACATGAATGAGCAAAGACACAACAGAGATCATTAAAACAGAAGAAATGTTCAATCATGGAAGATTTTTTTAACCGTAATGGTTGACACCTAGTATCCAAATGAAGATAGAATCACATCGTTAAGTTTAAATGTGCTGGAAATACCTTCACAACAAAGTTCTTGACAGGAAACCATTGTCTGAATTATCAATTATTTTCAACAAAGGTGATTATCCAGATGATTACTGATCTGATTATGGGAAGTTGTTCTAACACTAATTTGTTAATATGCCCAGGGGAATATAAAATAGATAAACTGACTGAATGACAGGAAACAGAGGGGAATGGTTAATGGATGTTTTTTGGGCTGGAGGATGGTTTGTAGTGGAGTTTCCCAGGGGTCTTTGCTTTTCCTCATATTACGCATCATACCATTCTGGGTGTCTCATCTTCAGAAGGATGTGCAGACATTAGACTGAGTGTAGAAGAGGTTTATGAGAAAAGTTCCTGAGACGAGGAACTACAGTTACAAAGATCAATTGGAGAAGTTGGGTCACTTTTCCCTCGAGAAAACAAGGCTGAGAGGAAACTTGATAAAAATGTTCAAAATTATGAGAGTACTGGAAAGAGCAGATGAGGAAACTCTTCCCATTAGTGAAAGAACCGAGAATGCATGGGCACAGATTTAAAATAATTGCAAAAGAAGATAAAGCGATACGAGAAAAAAAATCACACAGCAAGTGATTCATGTCTGGAATGCACTTCCTGACAATGTGGCAGTGACAGGCTGAATTGAGGCATTCAAGATGAAATTAGATGATTATTTGAAAGGGGGAAAGAGAATGGCACTAGGTGGATATTCATCCAGAGAGCCCCTGCAGACATGATCGGTTGGATGGCCTCCTTCCACATGGGAACAATTCTGTGATTCTGTGAAATTTCATTGCCTAATCTATTTATATTGGAAGAAGGTACTGAAACCTGTACTGCCAATGGCAGCTATGAACAGTAGAACCTGGTTATGGGTATCGCAGCTACTGAGGTGTCAAAATAAGTCCCTGTTAAAGTGGTGAAGAAAGACAAGCTAGGCAGCAGTGTCAGCGTCACACCAATTATGATGCAGAGAAAATGAGGAGGACTTCAAATATCATGCCTGACTAGGCTTGATCATTACTGAAGGCTCTCCCTGCTGATGCAGTCTGACAAGGCAAGTTAAGACAATTAATGATGCTCTGTAAATCATACAGTCTCACCTAAAGTCGAGAAACGCCGATATGGAAGAATGACAGTAACTTAGAAATTTTATCCTGAGCTAAACATGTCTCAATTTCAAGTGAATCTAGTTGAAAGTGAAAAGTTAGAGGTGCAAGGGGCATATTGTCATTTTAGCTTGTGCAGTGCAGATGCAGAAATGGGGAGATGTGGCAGAAGGTAAGCAACATATATATGAATGTGACCTATGGGCAGGAAATAATGGATAATGGACAGGATGGTTGATGTTTAGTTTGCCTCAGAGTTAAGGAATATATATGTACTAACAAATGACATAAGATATTCTGCCACTCATTGGCACTTACTTATATAACACAGTGAAAATCTGGAAACGCATGAGGTCAAGAGCTTCTGCTCTGTTTGGTAAAAGCAAGAAGGAAAGGGAATGTCATCTCTTTTGCAATTAAGGCACCATTTATGAGTGGTTTCTGAGTATGTGAACTGCATGGTTGACTTTGGTATAAATGACTGAGTATATACTGCGATCAATAAAGCAATTTAAGAATTGACCTACAAGAGCTGGTAGGTAATGGATAAGGTAAAACATTGTGGGTGTTTTTGTGGGAACAATGCCTACAGGGGAAGTATTGAAACTTGTGAAGTATTGAATGAGGCAAACTCTGCAAGTCTCCCTGTAATTATCTTTGGGCTTATTTTCTTTTCAACAATGCATTGGAACAGACTTAATTGTTTTAGAGATGTGAATCTAATACAATACACTGGCAAATCTTCAGAGAATACAGGGGTTAATGCTGAAATTGGCCTATTAGGAAAAGCAACAAGTACTCAGGATTGTAATGGATGTCATTGTGACAAATAGATTTAACTGTTGACAACAGTACTGGATGAATGCTTAATGCTTTTGTAAAATGTTCTGCTGTCCACTACATTAGCAGTTTCAAATGATCATTTAAAATGAATGAACGACAGCAATAGAACAAAATGTCAATCAAACATATTAATTATTTGACATAAAGAAAAATAGTGCCAATTTCAGAAATGTGAAGTCAGAAATACTCAGCAGGCCTGATAACATTTGTGGACTGAGAGAGAGTTAAGGAGTAGGATTTCATGGGTGGTGCAGTTTACTATTGCCCAGCCAAAAAAGTCACTGTGAAACTCATTGACTGCCAATGGACCTCACCACAGCCATTTAACACTCAGTAAAGCATGGGGGACTAGCGGAGTAACTGCATGAGGATAAGGCCCGGATGGGATTGTGGTTACTGCAGACTCGATGGACTGAATGGCCTCCTTCTGTACTGTCGGGATTCTATGATTCTATGATCCTGTGATGGAGAAACCCTCCATATACCTGTCTAAAGCCCAACTGGGCTTACCTGTTGGGCTTCCCACCCATCATCAACTTTCATCCCGCTTGCTGATTGAAGAATTGTGACAAGGCAAGAATTGACTGTTAATTAGCAACTTAAAGGCCTTAATTTACACAAGGCCTCAGGATGGCTACCTGTGGCCTTGTAACCATCCATTAAATCATGACCAGGTCAGGGACTGCGGAGTAGGCAGTGAGAAAGACTGCTACTACAGACCCCCACCTGCAAACCAGTCCAAAAGGAACCATAAAATTCTGCCTCATGTTTCAGTTCTTTGTTCTTTCATCAGAACTAGCATATTTTGAGCATTTTCTGTTTTTATGTCGTATCAATATTTGTCCATCATTACTTCCGACAGTGATTTCTAGCCTTAAGTCTTTTTTATCTCTGTTTTGAAAAGTTATGACAGCTTACTGATCTTTATTTGTTGTCTTTCTGATATTCCTATTTATATATTTGTTTGTTGATAGAGGAGTGAGCCAATATTCAGTGAGAAAAAGAGAACACTTTCAACTAAGGGCCTACACAGCTATCTTGGTAATTTAAAAAGAATGCAGTTCTGAGATTTTTTTATTCATTCAAGGGATGTGAGCAACACGCAAAAGTCCACCAATAATTATTCATCTGCAAGAGATTGGTCCCCAGAGATCAGTTCTCATTCAGTCCATTTAACATCTGTTAACTATGTGCAAAAAAGTCCTATTTCTATCCCTTTGTCTCCTTTATTTTACTAATGCTTGACAGACATAAGTTTAAAAAGTCAAGACAATTAGGAATCAGTTTTAGAATTAGAAAAAGATGTATCTGTATTGACCTTATTGGCGTCTTAGTGATAGAGCTGTATGTCGCAGACTTAGGATGCAGGAAGAAAAATGTTACTCAAAAATTGATGTATTGGGCTATGTGGATTTGTAAGTGGGATAGGTAGCTCTCCTTAGAACACCTTGTACAAAGTTTCACATGCTGAAAGCTGTATTTTAGGAAATTGAGTATATGCCTGACTTTCTGATAAACGTTTTCAGTTTGGGAAATGTCTGGAAGGGAATTTTAACAGGATACAATATTTGGGTGGATGGAGGAACCAAGGACAATTGTGTCTGGTGTCAACTTGAGATCTGGTCATTTTAATTTCCAGACTTGCCACAACAGCTACCCACTTGAAACAAAGTGGCAGATGGCTAATGATCAGGAGTGGAAATTTTGGATTGCAGGAAATGAATCAGATGAAGGGGATTTCACAGGCATCTGGGAGAGGGAATGAGGGGGATTTGGGAGTGGTTGATACCTTCCTTGTGGGATCTAGAATCATAGATTCCCAGCTGTGTAGAAGAGACTATTTGGCCCATCTAGTTTGTACTAATTCCCTGACAGAGTATCTTACCCAGGCCCTCTCCCCTGTCCTATCCCTGTTAGCCCACACATTTCCCTTGACTAATCCATCTAACCTACACATCTTCGGACACTAAGGAGCAACTTAGCATGGCTAGTTCACCTAATGAAATGCTTTGAAAGCTTGTGATTTCAAATAAACCCATTGGACTATAACCTGGTGTCATGTGACCTCTCATTAAGTTAAAATGATAGCTGGATCCAGACTATGCCAAAGCATTTAATTCAACTTGTCAAGTTTAATTGCCTAGCTGCCTGATTTCTGGTTTGGCTTGTTATCCTTTACTTGTACTGTCCTCCAGCTGGGTGAGGTTTCCCATATTGAGTGACTTGAAGATAGTCAGTATTATCATGGACAGGATAGAGAGAGTCAAACTGCACTGGTTTCCTCTTGCCACCTGTCCATAAACAGAAGGTGTTTTATTATTTTAAAAAGGTGGTGACATATTTACCCAGTTCTTCGGTTTCCTTGTGATCCAATGTTACTAATAATCCATAGCAAACTTAAATTGGGATTAACTTGGAAGGTTACTTTATTTTACTGTTCAAAACACAGGAGTATTTTCAACATTCCAATCCATTTGCATGCACACGCAGTCACACACACAGTAAGGTGGTGGGGGGGCGTGGGCTAGCTAGCAATATAAAAGAAGATAAGAAGAGTTTTTTTAATATATAAAAGGTAAGACAGAGGCAAACATAGACAATGGCCCACTGGAAAATGAGGCTGAAGAAGTAATAATAGGAAACAAAGAAATGGCAGAGGAGCTGAATAGTTACTTTGCATCAGTTTTCACGGTGGAAGACACCAATAGGATGCCAGGGCTCCATAAGAATCAGGAGCAACAGGTGAGTGTAGTGATCATCACTAAGGAGAAGATTCTAGGAAAACTAAAAGGTCTGAAGGTGGATAAGACACCTGAACTGGATGGAGTACACTCCAGGGTTCTAAACGAGATAGCTGAGGAAATTGTGGAGGCATTGGTGGTGATCTTTCAGGAATCATGGGACACAGGGAAGGTCCCTGAGGAGTGGAAAGTAGCTAATGTAATACCGCTGTTTAAAAAGGGAGGGAAGCAGCAGATGGGAAATTATGAGCCGGTTAGCCTGACTTCGGTCATTGGCAAGATTTTAGCATCTATTATTAAAGATGAGATCGCGTAGTGCTTGGAAGTGCATGATAAAATAGGACTGAGTCAGCATGGCTTCATCAAGGAGAGGTCATGTCTGACAAATCTGTTAGAGTTCTTTGAGGAGGTAACAAGGAAGTTAGACACAGGAGATCCAGTGGACGTGATTGATTTAGATTTCCAAAAGGCCTTTGACAAGGTGCTGCATAGGAACTGTTAAATAAGTTAAGAGCTCATGGTGTTAATGGTAAGATCCTAGCATGGATAAAGGATTGACTGACTGGCAGAAGGCAGAGAGCAGGGATAAAGAAGTCTTTTTTAGAAGGGTAAATGGTGACCAGTAGTGTGCCTCAGGGGTCGGTGTTGGGATCACAACTTTTCACAATATACATTAACAATTTGGAGGAAGGAACTAAAGGCACTGTTGCTAAATTTGTAGATGATGCAAAGATATGTAGAGAGACAGGTAGTATTGAGGAAGCAGAGGGGCTGCAGAAGGACTTGGACAGGTTAGGAGAGTAGGCGAAGAAGTGGCACATGGAATAAAATGTGGAAAACTGTGAGGTTATGGACTTTGGAAGGAGGAATGGAGGCATAGACTATTAAGTGGGGAAATGCTTAGGAAATCAGAAGCACAAAGGTACTAAGGAGTCCTTGTTCAAGATTCTCTTTAAGGGTTACATGCAGGTTCAATCGGTAGTTAGGAAGGTAAATGCAATGTTAGCATTCATGTTGAGACGGCATGAATACAAGAGCAGGGATGTACTTCTGAGGCTGTTTCAGGTTCTGGTCAGACCCCATTTGGAGTATTGTGAGCAGTTTTAGGCCCCATATCCAAGCAAGGATATACTGGCCTTGGAAAAGTTTCAGAGGGGGTTCACAAGAATGATCCCTCGAATGAAGAGCTTGTCGTATGAGGAACAGTTGAGGACTCTGCGTCAGTACAAATTGGAATTTAGAAGGATGAGGGAGATCTTATTGAAACTTATAGGATACTGCGAGGCCTGGATAGAGTGGACATGGAGAGGATGCTTCCACTACTAGGGAAAACCAAAACCAGAGGACAAACCCCAGGCTAAAGGGACAATGCTTGAAAACAGAGATGAGAAGGAATTTTTTTCAGCTACAGTGTGGTGAATCTGTGGAACTATTTGCTGCAGAAGGCTGTGGAGGCCAGGTCACTGAGTGTCTTTAAGACAGAGAAAGATAGGATCTTGATTAAAAAGGGGATCAAGGATTATGGGAAAAAGCAGAAGAATGGAGATGAGAAAAATATCAGCCATGATTGAATGGCAGAGCAGACTTGATGGGCCGAGTGGCCTAATTCTTCTCCTATGCCCCTCAAGGAGAGGTTCAAAAACAGTTTTCATGTTTCCCCAGAATTTTCCCCTCTTGTCTCTGCTGCCACACCCCCCCACCCCCCGAATGTGGAGTCCCGCGTCCATGCAGGGTTCCCATGTCTTTATTTTCGTTAGATCAGAGCACCCTTTAGAAATTGTGCCCTAATCTATTGAAAGCCGAGGTTGCAGGCAGGGCAGACTCATTGTGACATCGTAGGACGGAATTCCAGCATTTCCTTAAACCAAGTTCTAAAATATATAGTGGGAAAAGCCTGGGTTACATAAAAAAACGGAAAATTTTGCCCATTGTTTTTGATACAGGTAACAACAGAAGCACCATTGGTAAAAGAAATTTGAGTCCAATTAAGTGAGTTTGGGCAGACAAGTAATAACACCAACTGCTATTGGGTGTCAGTTGAGGGCAAATTACATAGATTACAATGGTTCACACATGTGATTGTCATTCTACGTGGGCAAGAAACAACAGGATTGAGGCTTTGGAGTTAAGCTAATGTTAGTACAGGTAATAAAGCACTGTTTCTTCACAGGATTATTCACAATGAATGGCTGAAAATACAACATTTGCAGGAAGATGCTTGGTGCATGTAATATTATTTCAGCCTGGAAATTACCACTGAGAAAGTTATTGTAAAATTATTTATAGTGCTGGTGTGTAATTCCTATCTCCACTACTTAATTTATAAGACAAGTTAACTGCTGTGGACATCTGTTTTATAGTTCTCTCTCTTCTATTGTGGCCTTTTAAGCATAATAAACTCGTAGCTTTTTTAAAAGCTTATTTATTAGTCACAAGTAGGCTTACATTAACACTGCAATGAAGTTAGTGAAAATCCCCTAGTCGCCACACTTCAGCACCTGCTCAGCTACACTGAGGGAGAATTTAGCACATCTTTCGGACAGTGGGAAGAAACCCATGCAGATATGGAGAAAATGTGCAGATTCCACACAGACAGTGATCCAAGCCAGGAATCAAACCCAGGTCTCTAGCACTGTGAGGCAACAGTGCTAACCACTGTGCTACCATGCAACCCTACATTCCCAGTTTCTACAGTCATAAGTTTAATTACTGAAACTAAACATGATATACTTAAGCATATGAACCAGGATAAAATTTGCAACAGTTACCATGTTTTAGATGTCATAGTGTTAACTAAATTATACATGCTTTATTTAATATATTCTAAATACAGTAACATTTGTGTTTTATTTAAAAAAAAGTCTTTGTGATTTGGATTTCTCTTGGAATGTTAACGGTGAATAATACGATCGTAATATAATTCCTGAGTTAAAATAATACTTTAATGACAGTGTATGAACCCTGAAAACTTTGGGAACAGTTTTTTTTTATCATTTATTATTTAGGTATGCATCAGGAATGACAAGTTACCCTGAAGTGAGGAAATGTTCAGTTGTACTATTGTATAATATTGACATGCACCCATTATTTAGCTTCATCCTACTCTAATTCATTCTTCTTCCAGGATGCTCTAGCTTTTATGCATTTCCTTCGCCCCTTGTAGGATTGGACCTAGACTATACCTAAACCCATCAGCTACTCAACCACTCATTGCTCCATTAGAATTTTGTCTGCCCCTGCTCTATTATTTGACTACAGCATCTGTCTTCCTTATTAACAAAGACTTTTGATTTGATTTATTATTGTCACATGTATTGTTATACAGAGAAAAGTATTGTTTCTTGCGTGCCACACAGACAAAGCATACCTTACATAGAGAAGGAAAGGAGAGAATGCATAATGTAGTGTTACAGTCATAGCTAGAGTGTAGAGAAAAATCAACTTAATGCAAGATAGGTCTATTTCAAAAGTCTGATAGCAGCAGGGAAGAAGCTGTTCTTGAGTCAGTTGGTATGTGTCCTCAGATTTTTGTATCTTTTTTCTACTGGAAGAAGGTGTGTGTCCTCAGATTTTTGTATGTTTTTTCCACTGGAAGAAGGTGGAAAAGAAAATGTCTAGGGAACATGGGGTCTTTAATTATGCTGGCTGTTTTTTCAAGGCACTCAGTGTCAATGGATGGAAGACTAGTTTGACTAATGGACGATGCTTCCTTCACAAGCCTTTATTGTTTCTTGTGCGTTTGGACAGAGAAAGAGCCATACCAAGCTGCGATACAACGGGAAAGAATGCTTTCTATGGTGCATCTGTAAAAGTTGGTGAGAGTCTTTGCTGACATGCCAATTTTCTTAGTCTTAGAACATAGAACAGTACAGCACAATACAGGCCCTTTGGCCCTCAATGTTGTGCCGAGCTATGTCCAAACACAAGATCAGGCTATCCCACCCCCTGTAATTCTGGTGTGCTCCATGTGCCTATCCAATAACCACTTGAAAGTTCCTAAAGTGCCCGACTCCACTATCACAGCAGGCAGTCTATTCCAAACCCCAACCACTCTCAGAGTGAAGAATCTACCTCGGACATCCTCCTATATCTCCCACCATGAACCTTATAGTTATGCCCCAACAGCTACATCCACCTGAGGGAATAGTCTCTGCACATCCACTCTATCTATCCCCCTCATCATCTTATAAACCTCTAAGTTGCCTCTCATCCTCCTCTGCTCCAAAGAGAAAATGATGTGGGTATGCCGGCATTGGACTGGCGTAAACACAGTAAAAAGTCTGACAACACCTGGTGTTGCCAAAGAGAAAAGCCACAGCTCCCTCAGCCTTTCCTTCCCTCCAAACCAGGCAGCATCCTGGTAAATCTCCTCTGCACACTCTCCAATGCTTCCGCATCCTTCTTATAGTGAGGTGACCAGAACTGAACACAATATTCCAAATGTGGTCTCACCAGTATAGTTGCAGCAAACCCCACGGATCTTAAACTCAAACCCCCTGTTAATAAATGCTAACACACTATAAGCCTTCTTTACGGCTCTGTCCACTTGAGTGGCAACCTTCAGAGATCTGTGGATATGAACCCCAAGATCTCTCTGTTCCTCCACATTTCTCAGAACCCTGCTGTTGACCCTGTGATCCGCATTCAAGTTTGTCCTCTAGCACTTATCAGGATTAAACTCCGTCTGCCACTTTTCGGCCCAGCTCTGCATCCTATCAATGTCTCTTTACAGCCTACAAGACCTCTATCTCATCCACTACTCCACCAATCTTGGTGTCATCAGCAAATTTACTAACCCACCCTTCAGCCCCTCGCTTCCAAGTCATTGATAAAAATCACAAATATCAGAGGACACAGCACTGACCCCTGTGGTACACCGCTGGTAATTGGCCTCCAGTCTGAAAATTTTCCTTCCACCACAACCCTTTGTCTTCTATGAGACAGCCAGTTACTTATCCAATCGGCCAAATTTCCTTCTATCCCATACCTCCTTATCTTCATGAGCCTACCATAGGGAACCTTATCAAACACCTTACTAAAATCCATGTATACAACATCAACTCCTCTATCTTCATCTACACACTTAGTTACCTCCTCAAAGAATTCAATCAAATTTGTGAGGCAGGATTTACCCCTCATGAAACCATGCTGATATTCTGGATTAGAGAAAGTAAAGGAGTTAGTGGGCTTTTTTAACTATAGTGTCAGTGTGGAGGGGCCAGGACAGGTTGTTGGTGATCTGGACATCTAAAAACATGAAGTTCTTGACCATTTCTACTTCAACCCCACCCACCTTCCGCTTGTCGAACTCCAGGTCCTCTAGCATATGCTATTTGCAAAAACATCTCTCTCCCTAATACTTGAATGCATAGCCAATCACTCATCAAGGCTGACCACATCAGTGCATCAACTGACTGGTGTAGTTGAAAATGAATCTCTCCATAATCTTGAGCTTGGAATGCTCATTGGAATGATGAGCTGTGGATGAGCTGCATTGCCGGCTGGCTGCTGGTACATTGGTGGGTCAACAGCTGAGCTGTGGACCAACAGAGGTTAAGTTGCGGGTAAAATGCAGGTGGTCTGTTGATGTGCTCATCTTCACCATTTCAACAGAATTTAGGGAAAGGCAGTAAATGCTGGCCTTGACAGTGGCACCCACATCCCATGAATGAGTAAAGGAAAACAGAAGTTGTGGCTGAGTTATGAATAAGTTGCAGATGAGCTGCTGGTGAGCTTTAGCTGAAGCAGAGTGAGCTACAGATAAGTTGTGGATGCTGGTTGTGGAGATTGGTAAATCTGCCAACCTCTCTGCTGGATTGATAGTGGGCACAATATTCTAAGGAGCCGGAAGAGGAATTCCCCCACCACTTGGTTCCAAAAGAATCTTGCCAAAATGATGATTTTTTTTTCTTGAATGACCATCAGCTGTTGCCTAATGCCCTCTTGTAGCAGATCAGATCCTACAATTACCAAGTGTATACATAAAAACGACCTCTAGCCCCACATTTCTATAGACTGGTTGCTGTGTTCCCTCTCCCCATTCTCAACTGGATAGCAATTTCTTTTAGCTAAGAAATGAGCAGCCCCATGGATTAAGAAAGGGTACACAGAAGGTTAACCAAGCTCATACTGGTTTTCAGCACTTTAACTACAAAGGTTTGCTAAGGGATCTAGAACTATTTATACCAGAGGAGAAAAAGAATTCACAGGAGATTTAAGTGAAGTTTTCAAAATTAACTGAACTCTAATAAATTGCTTGACATAACCTTAAACTTGTAATTAAGGCAGATTGACTCAAGCTCGAGAAAGGTAAGATAGGAACAGGCAGTTTACAATTAAACGCTTTGTACAAAGGCTAGTGAATGTATAGAGCAGCTTCCCAAGGGAGGCAATAATGGTGCTGGCAATTTTAAGAGGAAACTTTCCAATCCTGCACAATCCTTTGTTTCAAAAATATATTGCTTCAAAAATATAATGTTTACTTTTCTTTATACATTCACAGCATTGCTAGAAATTTTTACTTCATTCAGTACCAGAACTTGAAACATGTACTTCTAGGTTGCGGCATTGGGTGGAATGTAGTTGAGCCAGAGGGACCGGGCAGGAGTGCAAGGAATTTAGGTATTTCTTGTACTTCAGTTATGTTGTAAGACATTTTTAGTATCCTTTATATTTCCATTTGTAAGTAAATATAACCCAGCAATGGTGTGGACAAGCACTGGTAAGGACCCAGAGTGAGGAGGAC
Source organism: Carcharhinus amblyrhynchos (assembly GCF_965287045.1). Lineage (NCBI taxonomy): Eukaryota > Metazoa > Chordata > Chondrichthyes > Carcharhiniformes > Carcharhinidae > Carcharhinus > Carcharhinus amblyrhynchos. The sequence continues at coordinate 91,043,126 of NC_137324.1, read as the reverse complement.
AACAGTATGAAGAGGAGAATTCTAACCAAAGATATTATTGCTGGGGTTCACATTGGACTTTTAAAAATTTAACTCAACAGGGACATGCATACACACGTCATTAAGATGGTGACCCAGACTAATAGCAGTCAGACACTCTGAGTAGGATTTTATGGCCTCACTCAAGTGAGACTTGAAATTCCCGCATGAGGTCAACAAACATTTCCGTTGTCCGCCCTTCGCCTGCTCCGATTCCATGACGGGTAGGGGCGGGAGAATTTTGTCTACAACAAACCCCATAGACAATGGTCTTGCTGCATATATATAAATGGCTTCCTTCCTGCCTTCTCAGGATGTGGATTGCTCATGTGCCTTTGGAGATATCCTGTGCTGAGAGTGAGCAATGACCACATGCAAGTGGTCTTGCACAGCCATAGTGGGATTGATAATTAAGGTACAAACACAATCAGATGACCTGATTCAAGACATTACTCAAGGGTCAGAAAGGGGAATAAAGTCACAGCCCTCAAGGACATTGGTGTTGCAGCCAAGGGAGTATGACTTGTTCAGTGCCAAGAAGTTATCAGAAGATTCATTCAGCAGGAATCTCTCCTGCTTGGAGATGTCAATTAGATTAGTTAGTGAGGTGGGGGGGGGAGGAGAAAAGGGAGGAGGGTATTGGGGGAGAGAGAAAGTCCTTATATGCAAGAACTTGATGTTAGGGGCATGCACTGAAAACTATTCTCCTGCCCTCACCTCCAAACCCTCAGACTCCCTCTCACTGGTGAATCTCCATTCCTGTGGCCCCAGTCCACCCCACTCACTTGAGTAAAACAAAAGCAAAATATTGCGGACGCTGGAAATCTGAAACAAAAACAGAAAATGCTGAAAAATCTCAGTAAGTCTGACAGCATCTGTGGAGAGAGAATAGAGCCAATGTTTTGAGTCAGGATGATCCCTCACTTGAGTGCAGGAATTCAGAGATGATCCCTGTTGGAAGTTTTTAGAACATTATGGCAGCAGTCACTCTCCCAGTGGCACAACCTACAATGGAGAGTAACAGCTTCTGATTGGCCAGCAGTTTTTGGGGGGACAGAAAGTCCATGTCTAAGATTCTAAATTTCATGACAGGCCTGACATTGGCCAGATAAGTCCCCTGATGACATTTGACTCCTTGGGCCTCCCCATGGAAGAAACACAGGTTTCACCAGGTTTCCAACAAAATCCCAGCTATTGATTAGGAAGTTTTGAATATTCCAGAAACAGCAATAAAAAACATTCTTGCTTATACCACATACCGCTTGCGTTTGATTTGCCAGGTTTATTGAGAATGCACAAACTGTCACTGCATAAGATAATTTCAATCCTTTAATGTGCTAGTGTTTTAAGTCACCAAGATTGGTCATTAAGACTGAAGATAGTATAACAAAGTCAAGGTAAATCAGGAAACGCTGACTAGGTGATACAAAACTTGGATTCTATATATCTGAAATGTTACACACATGGGGAAGAGTTTTCCCATCCCACCCACCACAGGAATCATAGCAGATGGGGGGGGGGGTGGGGGGGGTCAGGGTCAGACCATGCAAAGATCCATTGACCTTGGGAAGGTTTTTCCAGTTTTGGTGCGAGCGGGGTTAGAAAATCCCACCAATGCTGTCAAAATTCCCCAACCTGCAAATTGCTGACAAAAATCAGTGTACTCTTAATTCATCCAGAATGTTGCTGCAAAGTTATTCTGCTCATATATGACCTTGAAAGCAGGTGACCCTGATACTCTGGAAGAAATTTGAGACACCCAATTTGACATGTTAAATACAATGGGCAGAGTTTACCCATGGCCCTGCCAGCAGGTTATATGGCGGGCAAGGGGTAAAATTTGGAAAGAACTCCCTAGAAAAACCATGGAAATGTGTGGACTGTCAAATTGATTTCACATTGGTGTGAATTTCTCACAGCATCTTCTGCTGGTGCCCAGCATGGCAGATCGAGAAACCCATCAATGAAACTGATTTGCATTCCTCTAATAGGATGCAGATGAATCCTTTCCCCTCCCATGTCAGGTTCTCTAAGATACCAGCAAGTGCAAAACACACCTGGATGTGCAGATGTTGGTAACTGACCTGAACAATGCCTGAGGTTGCCTCCAGAGATTGAAATGGACGCCACTAAAAACTCTGAACTCCAGAACACCAGCAGTGGGTGGGGGAGCACCTACAGATGGATCTTCCAGATCCAGTGCCACTAAAGACATCCAGCTTTCAGATTCAAAGTATTCCTACATATCCATGTTAATTTTTAAGAGTTCATTTCCTTTCTTCAACAGTGAAGCAGTGATGTTGGGCGCCTTTTCAATATGGCACCTGAATAAAACAGCAGACAACATGCCATCAGGTCTTTCCTGTCTTGGATTATATGGCAAAATGCCTGGCTGCCTAATTAATGAAGTCAGGACTGGAAGATATTGTGTGGTTTCCCACTCCATATTGTGTGTCAATTTCTTTGCTGAGAACATTGAAATAGGAATAGCCCTAGACTATACAACTCCTTGAGCCTGCTCCACTATTCACTGAGATCATAACTGATCCTCAACCTTATCTTCACTTTCTTATCCAATTCCTTCAGATCCCTTCATACCTTTAGAGCCAAAAGAACAAAATTTTCATGTAAATAATCTTAAATATCCACAGCCTCCTGAAGTAGAAAGTTCCAAAGATTCAAAACCTTTCGATTGAAGACATTCTCTTCAACTCTTACCCTGAAACTATGATAACCTGGTTATAGTCTCTCTGATTTGGAAAAGCAGAATTTACCCCATTGAACCAAATCAGAATGAGACCGCTTCTGGTCTTTCTAAACTCCAGAACTTATAGGCTCATTTTAGTCAGTCTTCAACAGACATCTCTAGATGTGGTTTCACAAAAGCCCTGCATAACTGCAGCAACATATGTAATACTAAATGTTCAGTGTGGGCTCATGCTTCTTTAGCCAGGCTGTTAAAGCCTGTTTATTTATTTTGAATTGATTCAATATTTATCAAAATGCTCCAATCAGATGAGGCCATGTATATCACCCCACATCCATTGATTCTCTCAGTGACAAATTTGAGTCCAGCCTTGAGTATTCTCAACAACTGAGTGCCCACAATGATCTAAAATAACAAGTTCCAAAGGTTCACAGTCTTCTGAGGGAAGAAAGTTCTCCTCAGCCCAATAGTAAATGTCCAATCCCTTATCCTTGGATAATGCTCCTTTGTCCTAGACTCTGCAGACAATGCTAAGAGTCTCGGTATCTACCTTGCTGAGCTCTCTTCAGAATTGTATCTGTTTCAATGAAATCATCTCTCAATCTACTGAACCTCAGAAAATATTGGACACACTGGCACAGTGGCTAGCACTGCTGCCTCACAGTGCCAGGGACCAGAGTTCAATTCCCATCTTGGGTGGCTGTCTGTGTGATGTTTACACATTCTACCACAAGAAACAGATACCGGTCTGAGGGCCTTGACAAGAGAAGACACAATGGAGTAGGCTGCAGAATACGCAGTCCAACGCCATTTGGAGAGTTGCTTCCCATCTTCAACCAAGCTTTAGGAAATTTTTGACGTATAACGACTGTGAGTAAGGGACTCTAGAGCGGCTTAGTTCAGTGAAGTCCAAGGGAAATTAATCCATTTTGTTACTAGCCATATAAAAACGTTAAGCATCAGTTGTGTCATATTTAGATTCACTGTACATACAAACAGGCTCTTGTTATTCAAATATTGAAACCTGTGCCAATTGCATTATTCATCATCTTTCAGCGTGATTCACTAGTATAAGCCCAGACCTTTGACCCTAAATGAGGAATTCAGTCGTGACCAGAATAACCCTCTCACAATCAGAAATACCCTACTAAAGTGACTACGAAGCAGGGGTATGCAATGGCATCATGAGTGTTGGCTGCTCAGACTGGGGTGTGAGGAGATGCCGGGAGAGTGAGAAGTGAGTGGAATTGCAACATGCATTGGTCAGAGTGGTTCTGTGCAGGAGAATGCTGGGGTTTTGACAATTGAATGTGTCATGCATGCCTGAGATCCTTGAACTCTTTTTATTGTTTCATGGGATGTGGGCATTGCTGGCTGGGTCATCATTTATTTTGCCCTTGAGGTGCCATTTAAGAGCCAACCACATTGTTATGGGTCTGGAGTCACATATGGGCCAGACTAAGTAAGAATAGCAGGTTTCCTTCTCTAAGGATATTAGTGAACCTGATCGATTTTTACAACAATCGACAATGATTTCATGGTCACTATTAGATCTCCTCTCCATTCTTGTGGTTACTGAAGGCTCAGGAATCAATGTATAGATTAGTCATTCTTTAATTAGAAATCCTTCCTTTGAGAGATCTGGCACGTCATTTCACGTACCCTCTCTGGTTGAAAAATATAGTAGTGGTATGTCAATGTCATGGCTGAGTAAAGAACCACAGCAAAGAACACGACTAAATCAAACAGATCCCAGCCTCATTATTGATCTCTCTGCTGCACACAGATTTATTTATTAAGATAGAATTCTACCCTCTGTGTCAATATTGCTCCAATTAACGTCTGGAAATTGGCAGCTTCTCCCATGGAGAAGGGTTGGGGAGATTCAATTACTGACAGACTCACTAACACAGAGTCAAATGCAGATGTCAGTTTGTAGACGTCAGTTTTTCAATGCCCTGTCAAACCTACCACTTTTAACCCCTAATTGTTACCAAACCCACATGCTGCCTGATTCTTTTCAAAATATGTTCAGGTTATATACAGCAGTTCAACCTCTGTTACTGCATTTTCAACAGTCTCTTCATCCCCACCTGTGACCCCACACTCCGGCAGACACCATCCTGACTTTTGAAAATGTGACTCCCTTCCAGTTAGATGACCACTCTGGGTCATTTTTATATACCAGAGATACAAAGCATCTAACACATTCCATTCAATACCTCTTGTCATTTTGGTAAACTACTCTATATCCAAATCTTATTCTAAATGTTGATTGATCCTAATGTATTTACATCTCTGATTTGCTATTTTATCCAATCTATCTCATGTGGTTTTCCATTGTCAAGTTGAGATGTCACTTCTCTAACTATGCTTAAGGCATAGGAACATAGGACTTCGGAGCAGGAGTATTCAGCCCTTCATGCCTACTCCACCAATTAATAAGGTGATAGCTGATCGAGTTGTGGTCTCAGCTCCACTTTCCTGTCTGACCCCATAACCCTGACTCCTTTTGTCTAACAAAAATCAATCTAATTCAGCCTTCAATAAAACTAACGACCCCAGTGCAGCGGGCTAGGACACATAATTGGATGCTGCTTAATGGGCTACCCATTGGATGATGTGGAGATGCCAACGTTGGATGCCATGGCCTCCATGCGTTTCTGGGCCCTGGGGCCGGCAGTGTCAGCTCGGTCCTGAGCTACTTTAAATATTTTAGTCTGTATTTTAATCTCATTAGCAGGCCCAGAAGTTAAGTCTTTGGACCTGCTAGCCTCACGCCCCCTCCCCCACAACCCCGCCCCCCCCAACCCCCCTGCAGCCTGCTTCACTCCAGCGGGGTTTACAACAGCTCCACACTAATGAGGAGCTGGCGACCCGAACCTACTGGAGTGAAGCGAGGCCATGAAGGCACCCCCCCCCCCCCCCCCCCACCGCCCCCCCAAGAGATCAGGGGTGCTCCACTGGTGTCCAAGGGACATTGCCAGCCTGGCGGTATTGGCTCGGCCCCCTGGCATTGCTCAAGGGGCAAACTGGCAAAGCCCAGGGGGTACCCACCAGGACTGGGCAGTGTCGGGGGGGCGGTGAGGCCTATTGGAGGTAGGGCGATTGAGGGAAGATTGGGAGGGTGGGTAGCCCTGCTGCCTCTCTACATTTGGGATGAGTGGCAGAAGGAGGGAGGACAGCGATTGTTGCTGGCCACTGGGGTGGTGGGGAATTGAGGTTGGGACTGTGGGGAATGAGTTGGGGCTGGTGGGGGGGGTGGGGATCAAGTAGGATTGGGTTGGAGGGGGGTTCAGAGGGGCAGCGTTGCGGGGTTCACCGGACTGGCCAATGATCAGGAGGCTGGCAGTGTGGCACTACTGTGCATGCGCCAATCTCTGCTATAACAGATTAGCATATGTGCAGTGGCCCACTCAGCACTATGCCTCCTGCATCTCCAATGGGAATAGGCCCTGTCCCCTAATTTTCAGCATGAGCCTCTTTGATGTGCTCTGTGATGCACATAGTGTGGGAGATTCATTCTGAAAATCTCACTAAAGAAACCAATGGGAGTTACTTCAGTTTTTATGTGACTTCGGCACTTCAAATCTTTTTGGGAGAATCCCAGCCCCAGTGTCCATCAGCTTCTGGGGAAGAGAATTCCACACTCAACCCACTAAAAGAAAAAGATTCTCTTCATACCTGTTTTATACTGGAGAACTTTTAATCTTAAACCTTGAACCAAATTTTAGTTTCCCCCACAAAAAGAAACAATCTCCAGGTATCCACCCTATCCAGTCCCCTCGAGGTCGTTCAACAAGATTATCTTCCATTCTTCTCAACTCTGTTATGTATAGGCCTAACATGTCCAACCTTGCCTCGTAAGTCAAGCCATTCATCCCAGAAATGAGTGAAGTGAACCTTCTCTTAAGTGCTTATAAAGCAATTATACATTTTTTTCAAATAGGGAGACCAAAACTATAGACAGTACTCAAGACCCTGTATCCCCACTTTCATATTCTATTCCTCTTGCAATAAATGAAAACATTCCAGGTGCTTTCTTAATCATTTGCTGGACCTGTATGCTCAGTTTATGATTTGTGTATAAGAACACCCCAATTCCTCCATATCACTGAGTCCTTCAATCCCATTCTATTTAAATATTGTTTTTCTATTCCGCTTGCCAAAATGGGCAAGTTCACATATACTCACATTATACACCATCTGTCAATATTTTGTCCACTTACTTATCTTTCTGTATCCCTTTTGCAAGCCCTTTACCTCCTCTCGACAACTTATTTTCTTATTTATCTTGGTGTCAACAGCAAATTTAGCTTCCCATATCATTGGTGTAGTTTGTAATATAAATGGAATTCTTCAGGATAGTGACCTAGGCCCAATCATTTTCAACTGCTTCATCAATTACTTTCCTTTCATCATAAAGTCAGAAATAGGGATGTTCATTGTTGTTTGCACAGTGGTCAGTATCATTTGCAGCTCCTCAGAAAGTGAAGTAGTCCATAGTCATATACAAATAATGTTCACACCATACAACTGACAGGAAATGACCATCGCCAGCAAGGGAGAATCTAACCATTTCCCCATGACATTCAATGGCATTAGCATTGCTGAATCTTCCACAGTCAACATCCTAGGGATTATCATTGGTCAGAATCTGAATTGGACTCGCTACATAAATACTGTAGCTACAAGAGCAAGTCAGAGGTGAAGAATCCTGTGTTGGGTAACTCACCTACTGACCTCCCACACCCTTTCCATCATCTACAAGGCACAAGTCAAAAGTGTGATGGAATACTCTCCATTTGCCTGGGTGAATGCAGCTCCAAGAACACTCAACATGTTTACCACCATCCTGGACAAAGCAGCCCACTTGATTGGCACATTCACTCGCTCCACCACCAATGAACAGTGGCAGCAGTGTGTGCCACCTACAAGATACACTGCAGGAACTCACTAAGGCTCCTTATGATGTGGAGATGCCAGCATAGGACTGAGTGGGCACAGTGAGACGTCTCACAACACCACGTTAAAGTCCAACAGGTTTATTTGATAGCACGAGCTTTCAGAGCATTGTTCCTTCATCAGGTGAGCGCTTTGAAAGCTCATGCTACCAAATAAGCCTGTTGGACTTAAGGCTGGTGTAATGAGACTTCTTACAAGGACTCCTTAGGTAGCACCTTCTAAACCCACACCCATTACTCCCTAGAAGGAGATGGACAGCAGACACATGGGAACACCATTCTTGGAAATACATCACCATTCCTTCATAGTTGCAAGGTCAACATCCTGGAACCCCCTCCTTAACAGCACTGTGGGTATATCTACACAAGGACTGCAGCAGTTAAAAAGTCTATTTACTACCTTCTTAAGTGTAATTAATGATGAACAATAAATTCAGACATAGCCAGCAACACCCACATCTTGTAAATTAATTAAAATGTAGTTGAGGACCCAGCACTGATTCCTTTGGGTACTCTGCTGGTTGTAGCTTACTAATTAAAAAAAATCCATTTATCCCCATTTTCTGCTTCCTATTAGCTAACCAATTCTTTATCCATACTGATATGTTACCCTTTACACCATGCATACTTGTGTAGTAACCTTTGAAGTTGCGTGTTATCACATACTTTTTAGAAATACAAGAATACCACAGACCGAACGTCCTAACTATTCACTCCCTGCTGCCGTTGAAAGTGAGGACAGAGAATTTGATGTTCAGCTAAATCTCCGTTCACTGTAGTGGGAGCAAGAATCCCACTGGCATGAATGGCTTGCAAGCATTTCAATCCAGAGTTCCCCTTCATTCATCTTGAACCTTATTTTGCCAAAAATACTCTAGTAAGTTAGTTAAATATGATTTCTCTTTCACAAAGTCAAGTTAGCTCTACCTGATCATGTGACTTTCTAAGTTCCTCTATGTCCCTGATAATAATATATTCTAGCAATTCCCGACGACAGATGTGAGGCTAACTGACCAATAGATTCCTCCTTCTCCCTTGCTTAATAAAATGTTACATTAGATATTTTCCAATTCACTGGGACCCGATCAGAATCTGAGGAATATCAGAAGACTATAACTAAAGCATCATCTATCTCAAAACCACTTCTTTTGAAACTCTTAGATGCAGGTCATCTGGTCCTGGGGACTTGTCAATCTTTAGGTCTAATCATTTTCCTGGCACCTTAGCCCTGGTGATAGTAATTGTTTGACGTTTATCCCTTGCTATCACCTCTTGATTTTCATTTATCTTTGCAGTTTTCTAAGTCTTCTACAGTGAAGACAGATACAAAATACCTGTTCAATGCCACAATAATTCCTTTGTTTATCATTATCAATTCCCTAAATTCAGTCTCTGGAAGATCAACACTAGCTTTAGTTACTCTTACCTGATCAAATACTTGTATAAACTCTTATTGTCTGTGTTTATGTTACTGGCTAGCTTTCTGCTTTCTGCCTCCTCATTATGTCTTTAGTCATTCATTGCTAGTTTTCAAAGTCTACCCAATCCTCAGACCTACCACTAATCTTTGCAGATTTGTACAGCATTTCTTTCAAGTTGATAATATTCTTAATTTTCTCATTTGGCCATGGAGTATGCATCCTTCTCAAAGAAACTTTCTTTCTTACTTATTGGCTTATTGTAAAGTTTCTTTCATTTTGACCTAAACAGTGATTGAATAATTGTTATAATGCTTGCAAAATATCTATTTAATTAAATAATGTGTGGATAATAAAAAGGAATTGAAAAACTTTATGTTAGAGGAAAAAAACGTGATATAAAAACACCAGTGCATAAAGCCTGAAGAAAGGAATGATTAATCAGGTGAAGAAGTCACTAAACGGAGAGGACTTTGCAAAACATCCACGTTGCAAAATACTCATAGCTCAACTGACTAGTAGACATGCTGTAAATTAAGGGCAAGGACAGTAAGGGAAATAGCTCATAATTAATGATTACATAGAAAGATATGAGCTAATCATTGTCATTCAGCGCAGATTTGTAATGTTGCCCTTAGTTAATTTGATTGAATTTTTCAACAAATTCTGACTGTTGATAAGGAGAATATGGTGGATACTGTAGATTTGGATTTTCAGGAAGTATTGAAAAGGTATTAGCTCATGCAACGCAAATTCTATTTATATTTAAGCCTTCCATGTAAAATGTCCAAAGAGGTTTCATAGGCTTAAAGAAAAATGTTTTGTGTCTTTATAGAATAAAGGTGGTTAAGGAGGGATTCAATAGCGGCATTCTAAACTACAGAGGATTTTGAGAGGATAAGGAGCAAAAGATTGATTCTATGACTTGGAAAACTGGGTCCTGAACTCTGGATTATAAGTATTGTGTTAAGTATTAGTCAGATTTATCAGTACTTGTAAATTTTATCAATCGTTGTGAGGTTTATTAACCTAACTTAAGGAAGTAAAATTAATATAAGTAAAGCAAGGTAAAATAAAGTTAATATAAGTGAAGTAAATTTAAGATACAGCAGGGCAGCTCAGTTGCATGGAATGTGTGTCCAGTAGTATGTGGAAAGTTATGGATGCTCCCGGTGACCTACGTGACCACATGTGCAGGAGTTTTACCAGCTGCAGAAACTTGAGCTCCAGAATTCAGAACTTGAGCAGCAGCTGAAGTCACTGTGGTGCATTCACATGAATAACATGTTCAGAGAGAAGGGCACATCGCAGTTTAGGAGCATGAAGGGAATGAGTGACTGCCAGGCAGTCCAAGACAACCAGGCAGGTTTATTTTGTTTATTGATTTAGTTATTAGTGTCACAAGTAGGCTCACATTAACACAGCAAATTAAGTTACTGTGTGAAAATGCCCGAGTCACCACACTCCGGCACCTGTTCAGGTACACTGAGGGAGAATTTAGCATGGCTGATGCACCTAACTTGCACATCTTTCAGACTGTGGAAGGAAACCGGAGCACCCGGAGGAAACCCATGCGGACACAGGGAGAGCGTGCAGACTTCACACAGACAGTGACCCAAGCCAGGAATCGAATCCAGGTTGCTGGTGCTGTGAGGCAGCAGTGCTAATTACTGTGCCACCATGTCACCTTAAAGCAGGAGTCCTCAGAGGCCATGCTCGCCAATATGTTTTCCATTTTAGATATAGATGAGTATGTTGGTTCCTCAGAGGAGAGCAGTCAGAGCCAAGTTTGTGGCATCGCAGGAGGCTCAGCTGTACAGTGGGAGTGGAAGAAGGAAGGAAGAGCAATAGTGGTCGAGAGTTCATTAGTTAGATGAACAGACAGGTGCGGCTGCAGATATGACTCCATTTTAGTATACTGCCCTGGTGCCAGGTTCAAGAATGTCAGGGAGCAGCTGCAGGATATTCTCCTGGGGCTAGCCAGAAGTCATGGTCCATTTTGGTACGAACAACTCAGGTAAGATGAGATCCTGAAAGCAGATTTCAGAGAGCTCGGAAGGAGATGATGAAGCAGGGCCTCTAAAACAGTACCTCAGTCCCATGTGCAAGTGATCATAGAAGTAGGAGATTTGAGTGATTGAATACATGGCTGGAGAACTGGCGTATGAGAAAGGGCATCAGTTTTTTGAGGCGTTGGGATTGGTTGTGGGGTAGGCGTGATCTATATAAAATAAATAAATTGCATTTTAGATGGACTGTGATTAACATCCTCATAAGAAGATGTTTTTGTGCTTTTGGGGAGGGCTCAAACGAGATTGGCAGAGGAATGGAAACTGAGGGATCTCAAATTTGAGGGAAGCAAAACTGGTAAAAGGAAGTCAGAAAGTAGAAAGCAAAAATTGAAGACAGACAAAGCCTAGGCAAACATTAGATGGGATCAGAATAGAAATCAAAAAGCAAAATTAAAGGCACTCTATTTAAATGCATGCAACATTCATGAAAGGGTTGATGATTTGAGTGCACAAATGAGGTAAATGGCTATGATTAGGGTGGCACAGTGGTCAGCACTGCTGCCTCACAGCACCCAGGATCCGGGCTTGATTTCTAACTTGGGTCACAGACTGTGCGGAGTTTGTACGTTCTCCCCGTGTTGGTGTAGGTTTCCTTCAGACGCTCCAGTTTCCTCCCACAGTCTCAAAGACATGCTGGTTAGGTGCATTGGCCATGCTAAATTTCCTTCAGTGTACCTGAACAGGCACAGGAGTGTGGAGACTAGAGAATTTTCATAGTAACTTAATTGCAGTGTTAAAGTAAACCTACCTGTGACATCAATAAATTAACTTGAGCTTAAACAATACAGAGATATGGCTATAGAGCGACCAAAATTGGGAACTGAATGTCCAAGGATGTTCAGCATTTAGGAAGAATAGACACAAATGAATAGACGTGGGGGTAACATGCTTAATAAGGGATAAGGTGAGCACATTAGTAAGAGAGGATCTTAGATCGAAGGACCAAGATGTGAAATCAGCTTAGGCGGAATTCAGAAACAACAAGGGGCAGTAAACTTTCGTAGGAGTTGTTTATAGGCTTTAAAACTAGTGTTAATGTTAGGCACGGTATAAATCAGAAAATTAAAGATGCATGTAACATGGATAATACAGTAATGATAGGTGACTTCAATTTACACATAGACTGGATTAACCAAATTCACACTAATGCTCTGGAAGAAGAATTTCTCAAGTGTATACTAGATGGGTTTCTGGATAATGTTGAGCAGCCATTTTGGGATCAGGGTATTTTGGATTTAGTGTTATGTAATGAGAAAGAGCTCATTAATAAGTTTGCTGTAAATAAGCTCTTGGAAATAGTGACTACATCTGATAGAATTTTGCACTAAATTTGAATGCAATATAATTTATTCTGAAACTAATTCATTCTTAAATCTGAAAAAGAGGAATTTATGAAGGTATGACAGGCAAGTTGGCTCAGGTGGATTGGGAAAATATGCTAAAAGATTTGACAATAAATAGACAATGACTAGTATTTAAAAAGATACTACATTATCTAAAAGGTATCTAAGTTTCCATAAAGCACAAACACTAAAGGAACAGGTAAATTAACCACGGTTAATGAACAAGGTTAAGGATTGCATTAGGTCAAATGAAGTGGCTTATAATGATGCTAGGGTGGTATTTTCCAGCCATGCATGCCTAGGCCTGAAATTCCCATCCAAGGTTAATGGTCCTTTAAATGATTAGCCAAGTTTTCTGTCCCACTGCTACAATTCCCACAGGAGGCGGGACTGGAAAATTTATCCCATTATGTCTGAGGATTGAGAGGAATTTAGAACTCAACAAAGAAGGACCAAGAAACTGATAAAGAAAAGGAAATGGGAATATGAATAAAAACTAGCAAGGGGCAGCATGGTGACACAATGGTTGGACTGTTGTCTCACAGTGCCAGGGACTTGGATTTGATTGACTGTCTGAGTGGAGTTTGCACATTCTCCTTGTGTCGGCGTGGGTTTCTTCCGGATGCTCCAGTTTCTTCCCACAGTCTAAAAATTGCCATGTTAAATTGTCCCATAGTATCCATAGATGTATAAGTTAGATGGATTAGCTGTGGTTAATGCATGGGGTTACAGGGATAGGACGCAGGTGAGGGCTTGGGTGGGATGCCCTTTTGGAGAGGCGATGCAGACTTGATAGGCTGAATGCTGTGGATCTGGAGTCACATGTAAACCGCACAATATAAGGATGGCAGATTTCCTTCTTTCAAGAACATTAGTGAATCAGATGGGTTTTTACAATAATCAATGGTAATTTCATGGTCATCTTTACTGAAAATGGCTTTCAAATCTAGATTTCATAACTGTATTTAAATTCCGCCAGCTGCTGTGGTGAGATTCATTTCTGTATCTCCAGAGCATTAGCCTTGGCTCTGGATTACTAGTCCAGTGACATTAACATCTCACTTTCATCTCCTCACTTGTCCAGAAATTGGCTAGGAAAATATCTGACATAATGCAAAAATGAATGTTTATTGCTATCAGTAGTTCAGGATTGCTTCCTGATTGAGTATGCTGGATGACTGAGGAAGGCAGAGATTATTGCAGACCCAGAGATGAAGTATTCTCTTTCTTACAAAAAAGTTAGATGGATATAAAGGTAGATTGAATACCAGACAAAAATTCCAATTGGATTAATTGTCCACATTTAATACTACTTTTCAATCTCTACTTCTCAGAAACAAACGTAAACCAAGCTAGGGAGAGTATAAATTAAAGGAGTTTGTGTTGCTGTATTAGTCAGACACCAAATGAAGCAATGTGTGTAGTTTTAATCATCTTACTTATAACGTACTGTTAATACCCTGTATAGATTTACAGGGTTGAGCAATGAAGGTGTTTTAAGTTGTGAGAAAGTTCAACTTATCTTTGAAACAAGGGAGACGATGGGTTGCTCTCATTGATATTTTAAGATGATGAATTGGGTTTGGAAAATTGATTGAGGCAAATGGCTGATAAGGGTAAAGACTTCAAACAAAAGAAAGTGAGTTTTTTTTTAAAGAGTACATCTGCACACAGACTTCACCATAACCTTGGGGATTAGTGGATTGTTTTTCAGGCTGATTATAAGTCTTATCACATTCCTTCTATAGCCTGCAAGTCCTGGCATGGGAGTTGAATGCAGAACTTCTGGCTCAGGGATAGGGATGTTATCACCGTACCACAAGACTTACATGGGACGTTAGATTGCATGTGTTTCCATAACGCATTATAAAGTTGTGGAATAAAATGCCAGGGTAAGTAGTAGTTGGGTCTGTCGGGTAAACAGGTGGCCAGGGTGATAGTCAGGTTAGCTCAAGTCAAGAAAATAGTCAGGTCGGGATGGTCAGGTTAGATCCACAGAAGGTAGTTGGGAGGTTGGGGGTAGTCAGGTCACATTTGGGAGGAGCTGAGTGGTCAGGGATCTGGTTGGGTCGACGAAAAGTAGTTGGGTGGTCGGACGGCTGGTTGGGTGTCTAGTTAGGCGGATAGTTGAGGTGTCAGGTCTGGCTGGGAGATATTCTGTTGTGGGGGGTGGGGGGTGGGGTAGGTAGTTGGGAGTGGTGGTAGTTGGATGGTCCAGGGTAACTGAGTCCAGCCAGGAGGGTAGTTAGAGGGACACATTGAGTGAGTAAGTGAAAGAGAGGTCTATTATGTAGTTACCCAGATGTTAAACTAGGTTTTAATCTGTCTAATATTTCCTAGGTAAATATGAATCTTCAACTGAGGCTCAGTATCAGAGACATTCACAAAGTATAGCAGGCAGCGGGAAGATTGCTGATCAAAAATTGAAACTTCCCAAGCAATTTGCACATAGGTCCTTGTGAGTCCTAACACACATCTCAGTCCAACAACTGTTCCCCAATGATCGAGAGGCTGGAAAATTGGTCATTTTGTTCTTACATAACAATAAGGAGTGGAGTTTTCCCAAAAAATGACTACGTTATTTTGGACAAGGAAACCAATGCAATTCATATCAGCATGCCCACGATCTTCCTGAAATAGTCATCTCTTGGAGGAGGGATAGGATTTGCACCAGTTCAGAGCGAGGCAGTGCCTTTTTAAGGATCATCCCCAATTTCAAAGTTAAATTGAGGACCCCCTCTTCCTTTCCCCATGTACACTGGGAATCCCCCATATTTCCCTCCACCCTCCCCAACATAGATCACCAGTCTGATTTAACCCCACTGAACATAAATCACTGGCCAGTTGGGCACCACCAGTGTTCCAGGGGCAGCACATGTTGGGTAGGGGGAACATGCTGCCGATGAGGAGGTGGGGAGGGGGGAATGGGGGGGTTCCCACGGTCCATGGAGGGAGGGGGTCTGGCAGGACACTATGAGATCTGGGCGCCCTTGCACAATGGTGCCTGCACAATGCAGCAAGGCTCACCAACGTGGTTGTGCCCTATCCCCTCTCCCGCATCCCCCCCCACCCAACCCCCACCCCCTCCAATACCAGCGTGAAACTCCCAACTCTCCAAAAAAGTGGCTGAGTGTGGAATGATGGCAATGTGAAGTGTGCCTGGGAGACTGCTGTGGATTATTGCTCTCACCGTTATGACACTTTGAAATTTTTGGGGAGAATTCCACCCCTTGTCTCACCCCGTTGTTCTACCACTAAGATAATGACCCAGAGTGTTGCCTAGCCTGCATTAACTTTATCAATTCAACTTGCTTAAAATTGATGATCCAGTATCAAAGATCCCAGAACTTTTAGTGCAAGTCACATCAAACATAAATTAAATTTTGTTAACTTTAACACTCGGTTTTGCTAAGAAAAGGCAGCACAAAACTAACCAAACCCTGATTGAATTCATGAGTATGGTAAGTTTTCACTGATTATGCTCACTTACAACCATTTGAAAAATACATTAAAATTGAGCTGTTTCGGCACAGTTTAAATGTACTTTAAATATATTAAAATATTTAATATCCCAGTATACTAACAAAAGTAACAATGGTTCCTCAGAGCTTTTTAAAGTCATTTTCAGCAATTAAAAATTGGGTTATTCATTGCTGGTGGACTAGATGCTGATTAAAAATGCTTATTTATAACATTAATAGCAGTAAACAAGTTTTAAGCTGTTTTCATACAATTGCTGTAGGTTACCACTTGAAAATGCATTAATTAATAATTATAATGTAAGGGAAGCAAAATAATTATGTTCTAAAACACTGCCTGATTGCATTGGTTCATGGCAGATTTTACATTTGTGTTCATGCAAATGAGTTTAGGTGGAAAGTTAAATCGTTATTTTGCTTTTGAACACCAGTGCAATTTCAAGTACAGTCCGTGAGCAGATTGCCAATTGCAACATGAGTGGAAACATTTCGTTTCTCTTCTATAACTTCCTCATTTTTGTGCAGATGACTTGAATTCAGCAACACAAAGGAGAAGTTAAAGTCATAATCCACAAGTGAAAAGTTTCGAAGTATCAAAATAAAATTTCCAGACAGGTTACAAGGTCCTTTGATAAATTAGTCATAACAAACTAGCCCAATCTCTTCAGGCATCTAAGCATCCAAAATGGTGCCCCCCCACCACCCCCCCTCCCTTCGCCCACAGGAAGACAATGAAACAGAAGCAGTGACATAGTTGTATTGCCACTGGATTGTTAATCAGAGACCCCTAATAATGATCTGGGGACTCAGGCTCAAATCCCACTAGGCAGATAAAAACATTGAATTAAAAGTCTAACGATGACCATGAAACAATTGCCAATTGTCATAAAAACCTATCTGGTTCACTAATGTCCTTTAAGGAAGGAAATCTGCTGTCTACATATGATTCCAGATGTCCAAGCTAGCTAATCAATTTAAGGGCAATTAGAATGGGTAATATATGCTGGACTAGCCAGTAATGCCTACATCCCATAAATGAAAATAAAAAAAGCCATGTAGAGTCCACACCTGAAACAGGTGATTGTCACATGTAATGAGAAAACCTATGTGACCTAAGATTGCCATCGGAATGAACAGCAAAGAAACAAAGGGTAAAATGCCAATTGGAGGGCAGTTGAGTTTCAGCCCTTTTTTGTTCTCTGCTTAGAAGTTGAGAATGTGGGAATTGGTGAAAAGAGAAAACAAGCACGTCCCTTCTGGATGGAATAGTTTTCTGCTTGACAGTCTTTAACAGATCCTGGTGTTGAAGCAAGTCTCTGCATATAGAACAGATACTATGGCCTGAATTTTTTGGCCTCTCCCGCTGGCAGAATTTTCCGTTCCTGCCAAAGTCAATGGACATTTGAATCACTTGCTACATTTTCTATCCCCAGCCCCACCATGACGTGGCCAGAACCTTCTGCCCGGTGTTACTGTGTATGTAATACAGTTGGAAAGAACTGCAAACAGGATGAGCGAGGGACCATGGATTAGGTTATGTTCATTGCTACTTTTGAATTGCTGACAGAATCTAACAGATGTTTTAAAGGAGAAGGGAGTCCTTGGGGATTTTGTGGTGGCAGGTTGATTATGACCTGAGTAAGAAAGTGCATCTTGTCAGTGGTAACCTTGTGCAGGAACTTTGGATGGAACCGAAGAGATTGAATGGCTGGATGGTATGTGAGAGATACTATAAAATGAAGACCAAATTGGACATACTGTGAGATTGCACATGGTTCCACATTTGTGCAGGAAGTAATGCAAACACTTGTAACTATGTGGGGCATATCTTTCTTGTATTGATAATAAAGAAAAATGTACCTTTTTCTTTGAAATATACTTTAACTGTTAATTAACATTTGATTATTGATTTTGATTAGTTTATTAAAGTAAAAGTTTTAAAAAGTGGGGTTTTGTCCAAAGCTTTTCCTTCTATCGGTATTGTGGGTTCTCCTGTCCTTTGAAAAATATTATGTGTCTCTCAAGCAATATGCAAATAAGGTTCCACCAAAAAGGTTAGATTCAATAAAAATACTTAACCTGAATGTGAAATTGATTGATGAAGGAATGCTTTGCAGTGTTGAAGACAATCCCTTGCACCCTTTCAATTCTTCCCATGATCATGGCTTCTTTTCAACTGGTTTTCAAACTTCGTTTACCTGGTGTTATGAGACTTCTTACTTCTTTTCAACTACCCAGCCCTCTCTTGATTCTGTTCCATCTCCTGATTACTCCTTCCTTTCCTGGTCAACTCACACCCCAATCATTTCCCTCTCTCTCCTCAGACCTAACTGAGACCTGCTGCTGGCAGGACAGTGGTCTGAAATTATAGTCATCTTCACTGGAGAGCTTCCTGGAGATGGTCTGCCTGCAATATAGCTCACTGGTCTCATGTAAGTAAGATACAAAAAACAAAAATCAGGTATGTCTTTGGCCTATTCATGCCAGGAGGAGGCTGTTCAGCACAAACAAAATCCTAGGCCATCATTTTTAAACAAAATATTACAAAGTTGTATTCTTCTTAAGTAGCAAAGGAACTAAAGATAACAGAACATATCAGAATGGAGGGAAGCTCATCAGCCTGAAACAGTTCCCTCACAGTTGCTGGCTGACCTGCTGAGTAGTATCCTTCTGCCTCATTAGATTATGGTTTTCACCATCGTGGTGAACATCACTTGTGTGGCTCAGCAGCCTCACTCAGGCATAGCAGTCTCTGTCACATTTTTTAAATTCATTCATGGTGTCGCTGGTTGGGCCATTGCAGAGGGCAGTTAAGACTCAACTATATTGCTATGGCTCCACTGGCCAGTCTAGGTAAAGATGGCAGATTTTCTTCCCTAAAGGACATTTGTGAACCAGATGGGTTCTTACAACAAACAACAATGGTTCCATGGTCATCATTAGACTTTTAATTCCAAATTTTTACTGAATTCAAATTTCACCATCTGACATGGTGGGATTTGAACCCTGATACCCAGCGCATTACATTGGGTCTCTGGATTAATAGTCCATTGACAATACCTCAATGCCACTGCTTCTTATTTGCTGCAGAGAAAGACAGTGGACTGAGAAGGTGCACTGTAGCTGGCCTTTTTCTCTTCTCAGCCAGCTTAAATTTTCAAATCGGCTTGTCTCTTCCGATGCCCTTCCAAATAGTCAGCTTCCAGAGGTACGGCTGTCAATGACTGTCTCCCAGATGTCAGTGTCAATGTCTGCCATCTTCATATCTTGCTTGGTCATGTCTTTGTAATGGAGGCATGGATGTTGAGCAAAGCAAGATGAAAAAAGTAATGGGAATTGTATTGTGCCATGTTAACACGTGGATAAAAAAGAAACTAGATGGGCAAATATATCAATTTACTTTTACAGTAACAAAACTGAGGATTTTTTTTGGTCATTCAATCTAAAGGAAAGTAAAAAAAAAGTGATGAAAGCTTTGACAGATAATTGAAACAAAATGTGCTTTGCTAAAGGGGTTCATTTTTTTGTTAAGCATGGCAGCAACATAAAGGACCTGAAGAAGCATTCATAACTGGTTTTCACAAATCACAAAAGCATTGTGAGTATGAATGGCTTGTGTTCAAATAAGAAAGGACAGGTGAAATCAGGATAAGTGAATGATTGCAGTCTTACATGGACAGCAGTAGCTGAAAAGAAGTCACAAGGCAGCATAAATCATTGCTCAAAGCAGATGGGCCACTGTGAGTACCATGAGCCATATTAGCTGCACTGACCAGAAATGATCTAATCTCAAATACAAGACTAATAACACGTGCAGTATGATGTAGGCGACTTTTCCCGCAGGAAGAATTGCAAAATCATAAGTCTCAAATGTCACAAGAAGGACAAAAATAAATGACTTTTAAAATATTATTCAACCAAAGGACATGGGAGTTTATTGGCCATCATCCATAAAATTTATTTAGAGAAAAGTTAGTATTTTATCTGTTTTTAAGTAACATGCATCCACGTAAGTTGAACAAAGATGCTGATATAATGGTTGGGATCTTGCACTCAAAATACTGGCAAAAGCTGCAAGTTCACTGCGATTGATTTCCTTTAAATTGAGGTACTTTGGTACCAGGTGTTCTCATGAAAAATGTACACATTCTCTTTAACAAACACGACTGCCCTTGCAACTTACTATTCCAAAGAACCTGCTAGCCTCAATATTCTCGTACAGACAGAAATCAAAAGAATTTCTAACACAAAGTAAGAGAGGCAGTTTTTCTTCTGTTACCTTGATAAACTGACTATTGTTCAGCCTCTGAAAAAAAAATCCATGTAGCATATCAACCACCTCTAAGTGAATATAATTTGAAAGTAAAAGAAAAGCAAATGACTGTGGGTGTTGGAAATATGATACGAAAACAGAAAATGTTGGAAATTTTTAGCAGCGTTGGCAGCATCGGTGGAGAGAGAAACCAAGCTGATATTTTGTCTCCGACATGACTGATTCTTCAGAACTGAAGTGAAGAAACGTGATGGATTTTATTCTGTTGAGAAAAGGGCAGGGTCAGTTAGAACAAAATGCAATAATAATTTGGAAATGATGTTCTAAATGATCTGTACTGGGCCCACATTTGTTCATTGCTTACATAAACAATTTGGGCTTAGGACTCAGAAGCACTATTTCAAAGTTTACAGATGATGCCAAACTGAAAAGTGTATCATTAATACAGAGAAGAAATGTGATAAATTACAAGAAGACATTAACAAATTTGAAAAAGCAGGTGTATAAATGAGCAAGAAACTTCAATATAGCAAATTGTGAGATTGTACCTGTTGCTGGAGGGAGAAAGATTTGTTAACGTTATTCGTGTAAGACTAGGAGGAGACCATGAACATTGTGACCCTGGGTGCTGGATGTTCACTCAACATATTCAGTGTTCCACTCAGGGCAGACTAAGTTTCATGTGTTTTCTCTGTTCAATCCTTCAGCTTGTTCAAACCAAACAAGAAAGTAAACTCTTCATTTATATAGTGCCCTTTACCTTCCCAAATGCTCACTTCTTCTTGACTTGTGAGGGTTGTCATTGTTGTACTGTAGGGAAATAAAACCTCGTTTATGCATAGTAAGATGATACAACCAGGGCTGAATATCATTTGTAAAAGTCATGCATCAAGAGTTAAGAGCAGGAGTAGACTCCACTTCAGCAAACAATGAGACCATGGAACAGCATATTGATTGCAGCAGCAAATTAGGAGGTCATTGCCAGGTCACAATCGAATTAAGGACAGCACCATGCCCGCAGGAACTGCCAGCCCAATAAGAGACCCTGCAGCTCAGTAGTCCAGGCAGAGTGATTGCCAGCAGTGGCCACAGCTGACACTGCATTATTACAGAGTGGGCAACTCCATGATGGAGTACCCTTGATAAGAGGTGAGCTTGGTCAAGGAAGACTGGCCCGTCAAGAAGGTGGCAGCCCCACCAATACACTGGGGAGAGGGTGGGGTGGTTGCTGCTAGTGCAGTCATTGTGGCTGAGCCATAGGTATCTCATCAAAGAGGCTACACCACCAACGGAATTCACTGGAAAGTTTAACTGTTGGCCTCTCCATCTAGTAGAAGACACACATCGCAGGCAGAGTGGCTAAATTGGTTGCCGATCAGTGGTCATGCCTCCAAGGTTCCCACTGACAGCAATATGCCATTTGTGGCAGGAAAACGTCAGTGTCCCCTCTCCAAGCCCTCCCCATCATATTGCCAACTCTCACATCTCCCAATCACTAGAGAGTGGGAGGGAAGGGCATGAAAATCTAGCCCAGGATAAATGACCAAATAATTTGTTTTAAATGTATCGATTGAAGGGTAAATGTTAGATGAGATTTCTCCCCTGTTCTTTGAAAAATACAACAGAATCTCTTACATCTATCTGAGAAATGAACTGCACCTCAGACTAATTCAAAAGTAGAACTTCTGGCAATTCAGCTCCATGTGCAGATGTACTGGTGTGTAAGCTTAGTTGATAGGGATGAATTTCCATTTGGATTCAATTGCTTGGCTACACTGTTACTTAGCTGTAAAAGCTACACAAACACCAGAGAAGAATGCTAATGGAGTTACTGCAGTCAACCAGGAGTTCTCCTGGGATGGGGGGGGGGGCGGGTGCAGGGGTGAAATTACCCACTGTGCACTCAAAGTCGAGTGGGGTTTAAATGCACAATCTTCTGAGTCACAGGCAAAAGCACTCTCACTAAGCCAGGGCTGCTGCTTATTTCAGAATGTTTCTCAAATCCTTTATGGCTTTCTGAGCATTCTAAAGGAGTATTCCAACTGGATTATTGTGATAGCCTTACCACTCCATGATTTGTAGGTTAACTTTGATATATGCCCATGCAATATAACTTTTACTACCTACAGACCCCTTGTGTAATGATTTATTACCTGCTCATTTTGAAGATGGCATTGGTGCTACCTTTATTTTGCCTGCGGTTGAATCAGGGTTATTGAATATGTAATTCCAATTTCCCGATATTACTATACCCAGTAGAAATCTCCACAGCAGTTTTTGTTTTCAAAAATCATAAAATAGATCACAAAAGCAAAAACTTAGAATCACCTAGATGAAACATGTCACCTTGATTTATTATTCAGTAAACAATTACAGTCATTTTTCTAAAATGTAGGTCTCTCAATATTTATAAATTAAACACTCAGTTAATGTATTTCTTCTCGGCCTTCAAACAGTAAAAGTGTTATTGCTTCTCCTCAAAGAAAAACACTCCTGATAGAATAAGACTAAACAAAACCCTTACTTCATGAATTATGTATTTGAAAGATTTCAATTAATGATAGCTGCAATCTTTTTACTCCTTTCTTCAATTTTTTATTTCCATTTAAAATTATGTATGCAGGAGTATTTTATTGGTTTGTGAATGGTATTGGTATATCTGCTGACTTTCACAGCCATTTTGGAGGTTGGCATTGTTGCCCTTGATATTACGAAATGCTAATCCTCTTTGGTAACACTGTTTCTGCTGCAAGCAGTCCAGAATTAAAATAACCATGAGAGGTTTAAACTCCTGGAGAAGGTAGCTAGAAAGAGACTTGGGCTTCCTTGTTTTTGTGTTGGTGTTGGCACTGAAAGATTTGAAGATTGGTCTGATATGTTGTTTTTGTAAAGAGATGGCAATTTGCGCAGTCGAGGTTTGGTTGGCACAGGTACAGCGGTTGAACTCTCCCTCAAAGTGTCCACTGAATCTGTGGAGCAGCAGGCCAGTAAGAAGCACTGAGCTCTGTGCCTCCCTGCCTCATTGTTTACTCCACCAGCAAGTTGAAGCCAGACAAGACAGCATCTTTTGAGATGAGAGATCTAGCCTCAATATCAAAAATGTTCTGAGTGGGCACAGCACCAGTGCCACTGAGATGCTCATGCAGTTAACATTATACTCCATGGCATACTGCAGCAATTACAAGCATCCATCTATAACATCACAGATTACACTCGAGAGCTCTTCTATGCTGAGACCACAATTTGGTGTAACATTTCGCAAAGGCGCAGTGACTGTCGTGTACCGTAGTTGTATTAAAGGTATGATCTAGCAGCTGCAATATTTTCTGTAAATGTTTTTTCTTTCTTTAGCTAAGAGTGGCTTAGGCGGAGTGGCATTAGACTCCTATCAGCATTTAGATCAAGATGGGCACAACTGAAAGCTTCATAAACACAATGCGTCCACTCCAATTATGCTAATAACTTTCATCACTAGATTTTTTAATGGGATATCCAGGTTTGGGCTAGGTCTCTTAGGATTATCAAGGGCCTTGTGCTGCAATTATATTCTCAGGAAAGATTTATCCCAGTGAGAAGGAAAAGCTCTTTGAGAAAAACACATCATCTTGTGGGCACTGCTGCCTCACAGCAACAAGGCCCCAGTTTCGAGTCTAGCCTTGGGTCACTATCTGTGTGGAGTTTGCACACTCTCCCTGAGCCTGTGTGGGTTTCCTGTGAGTACTCTATTTCCTCTCACACTCCAAAGATGTGCAGATCAGGTAGATTGATCACGATCAATGCACAAGATTACAGGGTTAGGGCAGGGGCTTGGGCCTAGATAGGCTGCTGTTTTGGAGAGACAGTGCAGACTTGTTGGACCAAATGGCCTCTTCTGCACTATGGGGATTCTATGATAAATAAGGAAGTTAAAGATTGTACCAAATTGTGGGGATTCTACAATAAAAAAGTTAAGGACTGACTGTACCAAATTGAAAGAAAGACTACAGGATTCTGCAAAGGTTAGTGCAGGGTGGCAGATAGTTCAGAACACTGGACAGATTTTAATAATCATTAAAATCATAGTGACTAAAATAATAATAGAAGGAAAAAGAGTATGAGAGAAAGCTTGCTAGCAATATAAAAACAGAAAGTAAGAATTTCTGCAAGTATTTCCATAGGGGAAAGAGTAAACCAGGATTACTTCTCTAGAAGCCGAGTCAGGGGAATTGACAATGGAAAAGAAGGATATGGCAGAGGGATTGAAAAGGCATCTTTTTGTCCATCTTCACTGTAGAAGATCAAGGCCTGAATTTTTTACCCAACAGGCATTCATACTTAGTGGACCCAGAACCAGACACTTCCAGTCATGATCAGCCCTGGAATGCAATTTTACATTAGCTGGCCAATTAACCAACAGATGGAAACACACACCGGGAAAGGCTCAGTGCTGCCGAGCAGGGCAGGAAGACAGTGGCCACCAAGAAAAGACAGGCACTTCTGACGTGCTCCCTCAAAGAGACTGCCATTGTGGATCTATCTCAGTGAGCTGCAGACCTACACAAAATAAATTCTGATGGAAAAATGCTAATCACACGCCCTAGGCAGCACATTCAAACACAAACCTCAGTCTCTAGACACCATTTATTCAATTTTATTTCAGCCCTGGAATTTCAACCCACATTGGATCAAAGTTGCAACTAAAACGTAAAGGCCAACTGACCGATCGGCCCACCCACCAACTGTAAAAATAGATGGCCACATAAAATAGCTTTCAATGGCCCCTCAATGGGTTAAATTATCTGCTTGATTATCAGCAGGTGCAGGTCTGACTCACATGAGTGTGTAATGACATTGGGGTGTGCACCCAAGATCTTCTCGAACAATTTCACGAGCTTCCAGGTTGGGTATGCAGCCAGCCAAGCAACATAAAATTCTGGTCTTGCAAAACTTCTCAAAGATACTTGAAAATAGAAAAGTGAAAGGTAGGGAAGAACTTAAAATAATCACCATAACGGGGGAAAAAATGCTGGGAAAACTATTAGACCTAAAAGGCTGACAAGTCTCCAGGACATAATAGTCTGCATCACTGGGTACTAAAAGAAGTGGCTGCAGATATAGCAGAGGCATTGGTAATAATATTCCAAAGATTCTGAGGGATGTGGGTGTCCTGGTGCATGAATCACTAAAGGCTAGTATGCAGTTACAGCAAGTGATTAAGAAAGCTAATAGAATGTTATCATTTATTCTGAGGGGAACTGGGAAACAAGAAGAGGGAAATTATGCTTTAGTTTGTACAGGGCATTGTTGAGACCATACCTGGAGTACTGAGTACAGTATTATTATTTAAGGAAGGATGTAAATGCATTGGAAGCAGTTCAGAGATTTATTAGACTAATACAAGGAATGGCTGGGCTGTTTTAGGAGGAAAGGTGAGACAGACAAGGCTTTTATCTACCGGAGTTTAGAAGAGTAAAAAGTAACTTGATTGAAACATGTAAGATCTTGAGAGGTCTTTACAGCATAGATGTGGTGAGGATGTCTCCTCTTGTTAGAGAACCTTTTTGATTTGATTTATTATTGTCACATGCATTAATATACAGTGAAAAGTATTATTTCTTATGCGCAATACAGACAAAGCATGCCTTACATAGAGAAGGAAAGGAAGAGTGCAAAATGTAGTGTTACAGTCATAGCTAGATTGTAGAGCTAGATCAACTTAATGTGAGGTAGGTCCATTCAAAAGTCTGATGGCAGTAGGGAAGAAGCTGTTCTTGAGTCGGTTAGTACGTGACCTCAGACTTTTGTATTTTTTTCCCAATGGAAGAAGATGGAATTTTACTGGCACACCCACCCTGATTCTAGCAGCAGGCGAGGCTTGGAGAATAGCATTCTCCATTGGCGTCAGGTAGGATAGTACAAATCTTGGGCGGATGTGCCAGTAAAGTTCCACCCAATATGTCCGGAGTGGTGTGAGGCCCTTGATTATGTTGACTGCTTTTCCGAGGCAGTGTCAATGGATGGGAGGCTGGTTTGAGTGATGGACTGTGCTTTATTCATGACCCTTTGAAGTTTATAGTGGTCTTGGACACTGCAGGAGCTATACCAAACTGTGATACAGCCAGAAAGAATGCTTTATATGGTGCATCTGTAGAAGTTGGTGAGATTTGTAGCGGACATGCCAAATTTCCTCAGTCTCCTGAGAAAGTAGAAGCATTGGTGGGCTTTCTTAACTATAGTGTTTGCATGGAGGGACCAGGACAGGTTGTTGGTGATCTGGATACCTAAAAACTTGAATCTAAAACTAAGGTGTCATTGTTTAAGAATAAAGGGGCTGCTCAGTTAAAACAGTGACCTTTTTTTCTCTCAGAACGTCATAAATCTTTCAAACTCTTCCTCAAAAGACAGTGGAAGCAGAGTCTTTGAGTATTTTTAAGGCAGAGGTAGATAGATTCTTGACAATCAAGGGGATGAAAGAGGCAGGAGGCTACAATCACATCAGCCATGATCTTGTTGAATGGCTGAGCAGGCTTGAGGGGCCTCATAGCCTTCTCCTAACCCTACTCCTCATTCATATGTTGATATAAGATGTAATGTACATGTACAAAATCCTGAGGGAATTTGATAGGATGGATTATCACAAGGATATTTCCTCTAATGAGGTAGACTAGGGCGAGGGATGCAGTTTAAAAGTAAACAGTCTCCGTTTTAAGATGGACATGAGGAGATTTTATTTCTCTCAGATGGTCATTAGTCTGTGGACTTCTTTTCCCCAGAAAGCAGCAGGGGCTACATCACTGAATTTATACAAGGTTGAGAAAGACAGATTTTTGAGAGGCAAAGGAGTTAAGGGTTATGGGGGGATGGCGTGGGGAGGATGGGGTGGGGTGTGACAGTAAGGTGGCTGTGAGACCACAACCAAATCAGTTGTAATCTGATTGAATAGTGGAGGAGGCTGGAAGAACCAAATGGTTTGGCTCTGCTCCTAAGTCCAATTTCTCAAGTTGCTAGGATGTTGATCAGTACTACTTTTACTTTTTATGATGTCGCGGGCAAGAAAGAGAGAAATTTCTGTAACTCCTTAACATATGTGTTTTAGATGTCCTGAAGATTTTCACAGCCAATAAATTACTTCAGAAATACAGTCATTATTGTTGATGTGGTTAAACATTACAGCCAATTTTCACACTGGAAGTTACCACGAACAGCAAATTGTTTGTTATTCTGTTCTACAGGAGCTGCTAGGTTTCAAAACCTTGAACTCCATGCCTGTAATAGCTATTTATTTTAGTTTTCTTAAGATTTGATCAATCACCTACCAAATGACACAGCAGATCAGGAGAAGACCCACTAACATTGACACCCCAGAACTCCTTCAGTTCAATAATGCCAGAGGATATTTTACATCCATTTAAACCGCTGGAACAGGCTTCTCAGTTTAACTTAGGGCCTGAAGGACAGAACAAAACAACTAAATACTTTGTTGAACTGCTATCAGTGCTGTAAGGTATCAAAATAAACATCTAGGATGATGTGGCTGCCATAGTTGAATGGCTGGCAGTATATGCAAGGAGTGAGTGTGTGGTTTGCCTAATGCTAAATGTATGAGAGTGAGGGGTATTTGTGGATCTAATGCGGATGATGAAGCAAGAGAAAAAGACATAGGCCTATTCCCTGCTAGTAGGTTTATTCACAGGAAGCAGCATTACAGATCTTTGCCAGCTTAACCCAATGTTCCAGCTGACTTTCTTTATACTTTACACCCTAACCAATTAACCACTCCTTAAAGGAGCAGTATAAACAAATCAAAACTAGAAAGGAAGCAAATAAAATTAAAATAATGTTCCCTGTACCACCCATTGTTGATAGAAGCCATAGTCGTGTCATCAAACCACAACTGAACTGACTCTCTTCACACTCTGTTGAGTACCAGTAATACAAATTTAACCAATTAACAATTTGAAAAAACACAAGTAAACCAATTGATAAAAAGCATTATAACTAAAGAAAACATTTAAAGCAACCACACCAATTTAAATTCATATCATTTTGGATGTTGATAGTGCATTGCAGCTTCAGTGACTGATCACAGAAGGAACAATCAGTTGATGCAGTCCTTAAAGGCGCAATGCAGAACTTCTGACACTGCAGCACCCAATACTACACCGGAGTTTCACCCTTGATTTTTTTTTGTTTTAAGTCCTGGAGTGGACCTTAAACTGAAACCTTTGTGATCTAGAGATGGGAGTCTACCAATCAAACCAATTGTTCCGTGGGAGCATTGAAGAGAGGCTGCGATTTGAGAGTGGAGAGCTGTGGGTGAGCAAAAGCGACTTTTTCTTTTAAAAACTAACTTTACTTTTTAGTGAGTTTAGTGGGGTTTTTTTTGATTGTTTTTTTTAAGTTTGACCCCGGAAGTAGTTGCGAGGGCACTCGGGTCGCGTTTTTTTTTCCACCCGACTATAAATTAGACCGGAGGGGATTCCCGATACTCTACACGGGTAGAGTATCCCAGCCCTCCCCCCTCCCCTAACCTAAAAAAAAAGAGTGAGAGAGAGAGGGGCTCTGTCAGAGAGCTGGTAAGACTGCTTTTGTATTTGTGTGTGCTGTAAGTGCTTTGGCTCACAGGGCCAAAGAGATAAGGTAAGTTGTAAGTTTTTTTTTCCTTTTTCCTTTGGGTTGCTATAAGGGGTAAATATGAGTGTGAGACCTGTATGTTGTTGCCAATGCAACATGTGGGAGGTCTTGGAGGCTCCTGGCCTGCCAGACATCCACACCTGTGCTCGGTGTGTGGAGTTGCAGGCCCTACGAAACCAGGTTAAGGAGCTGCAAATGCAGCTCGAGGACCTTTGGCTAGTTAGGGAGAGTGAGGAGGTTATAGAAAGGAGCTACCAGCAGGTAGTCACACCAGGGCAACGGGATGAGGGCATTTGGGTTACCATTAGGAAGGGGAAAACACGGGTGATGGGGAGCACTCCGGTGGATGTCCCCCTTCAAAATAAGTACTCCGGCCTGAGTACTACTGGGGGGGACAGCTCATCTGAGGGAGGAAGCGATGGCCAGCTCTCTGGAGCTGAGCCAGTGAGCCAAAAAATCAAAAAGGGAAGCAGAAAGGTAGTATTAACAGGGGACTCCACAGTGAGGGGCGCAGACAGGCGTTTTTGTGGACGTAGAAGGGAGTCGCGGATGGTGGTTTGTCTCCCTGGGGCTGGGATCCGGGATGTCTCTGGGCGGGTCCCAGACATCCTGAAAGGGGAGGGAGAGGAACCGGAGGTAGTAGTACATATAGGTACTACTGATGTAGGTAAGAAGAGGGAGGCACTTGTGAAAAAGGACTATAGGGAACTGGGTAGGCAGCTGAGGAAGAGAAAAGCAAAGGTAGTAATCTCAGGATTGCTGCCTGTGCCAAGGGAGAATGAGGGAAGAAATGAAATGAGGTGGAGGGTGAATGCGTGGCTGAGGGACTGGTGTAGAGGGCAGGGATTTCAGTTCCTAGATCACTGGGACCTCTTTAGGGGTAGGTGGGACCTCTATAGTAGGGACGGGTGGCACTTAAATACCAGGGGGACTAGTATCTTGGCGGGAAGACTGGCTAAGGCTACCGGGGGGACTTTAAACTAGAAAGGATGGGGGGAGGGAACTGTGATGGGGAAACTGGGACGGAGGAGGTTCGCTCCCAGGTAGGGGAGGACCGCAGGCAGTATGGGAGGGAAGTTAGACAGGTGGTGGAGATGGGAAATGCCCAGACTGAGGGGCTGAAGTGTATATATTTTAATGCAAGGAGTATAGTGAATAAGGTAGATGAGCTTAGGGCGTGGATAGCTGTTTGGGATTGTGATGTGGTGGCCATTACGGAGACTTGGATGTCTCAGGGACAGGACTGGGTACTTCAGGTGCCAGGCTTCAGGTGCTTCAGGAAGGACAGGGAGGGTGGCAGAAGGGGTGGTGGCGTGGCACTGTTGATCAGGGATAGTGTCATGGCTACAGGGAAAGAGGATGTCGTGGAGGGATTGTCTACAGAATCTCTGTGGGTGGAAGTTAGGAACAGCAAAGGGTCAAAAACTTTGCTGGGTGTATTCTATAGGCCGCCCAATAGTGACAGGGAAGTTGAAGTGCAAATAGGGAAACAGATTCTGGAGAGATGTTTTAATAACAGAGTTGTCGTGATGGGAGACTTCAATTTCCCAAACATCGACTGGAATATCCCTAGGGTAAGGGGTATAGATGGGGAGGAGTTTGTTAGGTGTGTTCAGGAAGGTTTCCTGACGCAGTATGTGGACAAGCCTACGAGGGGAGAGGCTGTACTTGACCTGGTACTGGCGAATGAACCAGGGCAGGTGATGGATCTTTCGGTAGGAGAGCATCTTGGAAATGGTGACCATAATTCTATCTCCTTCACAATTGCGTTGGAACGAGATAGGATCAGGCAGGCTAGGAAGGTGTTTGTCTGGGGTAAGGGGAGATACGAAGAAGTCAGGAAGTTACTTGGACAAATAAACTGGAAGGAGGCGTTCTTAGGGAAAAGTACCGAAGGAAGGTGGCAGATATTCAAGGAATGTGTGTCTGGAGCTCTGAATGACAACGTTCCGATGAGACGAGGGGGTTTTGGTGGGTCGAGGGAACCGTGGTGCACAAAGGATGTGTTGAACCTAGTCAGGAAGAAAAGGAAGGTGTACAAGAGGTTCAGGGAATTAGGAGATGTTAAAGATCTTGAGGAGTATAAGGACTGTAGGAGGGAACTTAAAAGGGAAATTAGGAGAGCCAGAAGGGGTCATGAGAAGACCTTGGCGGGTAAGATTAAGGAGAATCCCAAGGCCTTCTATAAATATGTGAAAGGTAAAAGGATAAGAAGAGAAGGGATAGGACCTATAAAAGGTGAGGGGGGAAAGGTTTGTGTGGAACCAGAAGAAATGGCGGAGGTGCTTAACGAGTACTTCGCCTCAGTATTCACGGTGGAAGCCGATCTGGGAGATTTTGTTATGGATTTGCAGCAGATGGAAAGGATTGAGTACGTGAATATTAAGGAGGAGGATGTGTTGGAACTTTTGAATTCTATCAAGGTAGATAAGTCGCCGGGACCAGATGGGATGTACCCCAGGATACTGTGGGAGGCGAGGGAAGAGATTGCAGAGCCCCTGGCGATGATCTTTGCGTCGTCAATGGAGACGGGAGAGGTTCCAGAGGATTGGAGGATTGCGGATGTAGTTCCTATTTTTAAGAAAGGGAACAGAGATAGCCCGGGAAATTACCGACCGGTGAGTCTGACCTCAGTGGTTGGTAAGCTGATGGAGAGGCTTCTGAGGGATAAGACTTACGAACATTTGGAGAGGTTTGACATGATCAGGGATAGTCAGCATGGATTTGTCAAGGGCAGGTCGTGCCTTACAAGCCTAGTTGAGTTCTTCGATAATGTGACTGAACACATTGACGAAGGAAGTGCCGTGGACGTAGTGTACATGGACTTCAGCAAGGCGTTTGATAAGGTCCCCCATGCAAGACTTCTTGAGAAGGTGAGAGGGCATGGGATCCAAGGGCCTTTGGCCTTGTGGATCCAGAACTGGCTTGCCTGCAGAAGGCAGAGAGTGGTTGTGGATGGGGCTTTTTCTGAATGGAGGTCAGTCACCAGCGGAGTGCCTCAAGGATCTGTTCTGGGACCCTTGTTGTTTGTCATTTTCATAAATGACCTGGATGAGGAAGTGGAGGGATGGGTAAGTAAGTTCGCTGATGACACAAAGGTCGGTGGTGTTGTGGATGATCTGGAAGGATGGCAAAAGTTGCAGCAGGACATAGATAGGATGCAGGACTGGGCGGAGAAGTGGCAGATGGACTTCAACGCGGATAAATGTGTAGTCGTCCATTTTGGCAGAACCAACGGGATGAACGAGTACACTATCAAGGGCAGAAGTCTGAGTAGTGTTGAGGAGCAGAAGGATCTTGGGGTCCGGGTCCACAGGACTCTTAAATCGGCCTCGCAGGTGGAGGATGTGGTCAAGAAGGCGTATGGTGTACTGGCCTTCATTAATCGAGGGATTGAGTTTAGGAGTCGGGAGGTAATGCTGGAACTTTATAAGACCCTTGTCAGGCCTCATTTGGAGTATTGTGCGCAGTTCTGGTCGCCTCACTATAGGAAAGATGTAGAAGCTATTGAAAGGGTGCAGAGGAGATTTACAAGAATGTTGCCTGGACTGGGAGGCATGCCTTATGAAGTTAGGTTGAGGGAGCTGGGACTCTTTTCCCTGGAGAGACGAAGGTTGAGAGGCGACCTGATAGAAGTTTACAAAATGTTGAGAGGAATAGATAGGGTGGACTCTCAGAGGCTATTTCCCCGGTTTGAAATGGTCGCTACGAGAGGACACAGATTTAAGGTGCGGGGAGGGAGGTTCAGAAGTGATGTTAGGGGTAAGTTTTTCACTCAGAGGGTGGTGAGTGAATGGAATCGGCTGCCGTCAGTGGTGGTGGAGGCGAACTCGCTGGGGTCTTTTAAAAGACTTCTGGATGAGTATATGGGGTTTAATGAGATTGAGGGTTATAGATAGGTCTGTAGGTTGGTAGGTGATGATGTGATCGGCGCAACTTGTGGGCCGAAGGGCCTGTTTGTGCTGTAGTGTTCTATGTTCTATGTTAAACATTGACATTGTTCTTATAAGAACATATAAAGAGAGTCAATCAACAAAACAAATGATCAGTACTGACTCTCATAATATGTATTTAGTCCTTGATCAAATAATGATCATCTGTATCTTTAATAACATAATGAGCCAATCATTAACTGATTCCAGTGTCACACCATTGGGCACATTGCCTTCACATGTTGCCTATCTATTACCAGGACCTGCTCAAAGATTGGAACACTACATACACCGCAGCTCTTCCCCGTCTGGAGTAACGTTTGTCGTCAAGGAAACGCTGCTCAGGATTCACTTTGTCACTTCATTTCAAGTAACTGGTGGAGGGACAGGCTGTGGCTACCAGTGTGACCAGGTTCAGGGACATGCTGGGCAGTGGCGGACTGGACCAGATGACACCCCATGAGTTAGCTTCTCATGCGGCAATGAGCACCCAACTTGTAGGCGATGCCATCCACAACCTCAAAAGGGTTATGCTCAGACTCAACAGCACTCATAGTCTTAGGGAGGCACAGCTCTGCAGTAGACTCCCATCTGAGTGCAGCCTTGTTCAGACGGAATTTCACATCACACCTTCGCACCCCTTCCCACCCCACCCCGCCCCTCCAAGCCCTCCATCCCCTTTCCAGGAGCTGGTGACCCACAGTCTGAGCCACCTCACGGGAATGCCATCCGCGTCCTTTGCCATTGCATAAAGGTATTTCCTGAATGGCAGCTGCCGCACAACTTCCACTTCCACTTCCTTGCCCTTGGCATGCCTTGGTGCCATCCTAGGGGAAAGGTCTCCAGTGGAAATCCCTCTACAGAGAGGTTCTTCTCCTTAACATTAGGATTCTGGGGTGAAGGATGTTGCTCACACCAATCCCACACAACAAACAGTTGCAACAGATCATGGTCTCCCAAGAAATCTGCCATTTTTATGATCTTGTGGAGTCTGTGGACCACATTTATAGCTGGTATTTTAGGCCAGCATTCCATCTTAAGTTGCTTAAAAAATCTTTTATTAATCTTTTGTTTGCACTTCAGCCTCATACTTCTGATTGATAGACACCCGATGTAGGGGGTTGGGGGGAGGGGGAGCATGGAGAAGGAGGAGGCCCTCTTCCTGAACTTGCTCCTTAGCTTGGCCAAACTGACCCCCCGCCATAAACAAATCCAGGCAGCGGGTGATTGAGGGGGCCATCAAACTGAACTGTTTGCCGCTCTGCTGCAGCCGGGTGTCTCTGGAAAGGGAACATGTTACCTCCATGGCTGCCATACAGACCTTGCATGCCCATTAGGCATTACAGGGACTGGAGTGTGTTATTGACCCTTTTAGCTACCTTTTAGTTTAAAATAATAGATCTCCTTTGTTTATGTTTCAAGCGTTTCTCCTTTAAGAGGCTGCCCCTTTTATTTTGTCCTTTGGTTTGTTTAGTTTATTTGGTTTAACTTGAGAGTTGCAGGTGAGACACTTTTCTTACAGGCACTGTCAGTACCTGCTCCAATCATGTATTGAAATGGTGAAATATAAATGTGTGGATAGATACATGGACCCATATATTTGGGCAAACATTTTGAGCACTGAAGCGATTTGGCAAAAGATCTTGGAAGGCCGGTAGGTAGTGGGGAGTTAATGGAAGTGCTCCACATGCAATTTTCTACTCTTGTCTACTGGAAAACACAAGGAAACCATTACAATTTGTAACCTCAGGGGAAATATAGGAATTGATATGATAAATAGGATCATGAATTCCTTTTCTTTGCAAATGCAAATCAAATGCAAATGAAAATGCTGTGGAACTAGCATTAGAGTTTTGATGTGACTTTGATTCTGTCCTGTTTTCTTATTTTCAGAGAATCTATAAAATTATAACTTTTACACAAGTACAGGGTTATTTGCCTATATGGTTAGGGTTCATTATAAAGCTTCCTTTGATATTTTAATGAGGCATCAGGTGAGCAGTCCTGTCACAATGAAGTGGGGAGAATGCAGTTTTATTATGGAACAAATTTGCATAACATAAAAAAAACTCTGAGGCTGTGCTTTGGAAAATTACACTGCGAATTTGCAATTAAGGAAGCAGGGACACAGTTTTAACAAAAGATTTTGGATAGGTGTCTTAAGTGTTGGGATCTGATGATGATCACTGGATGGTGAGAGCTGTCATGAAAATTAAATACTTTTTGGTTGAGAGTACAAATGTCAAGCTCTCATGTATTTTTAGCATCTTTCCTGTGTTCTGGTAAAGGGGGCTTGTGATAGACCAGGAGTGCTATAATGTTCCATCATGAGTAATTAACCATTCTTAACTATGAAAGAATAAAAAACAGAAATCTCTTTTTTTTTTTCAGAACATCCTATAATTTGAGCTTTCCAGTTAAGTCCAGTTGTGAAAATAATTTGCACAAAAGGAATCCTAATATACATTCATGCCAGTCTCATCTCTTTTTTATACAATCCAAAGATCACTTGGTTGCTCAGCCAATTCATTTGAACTTATTGAAATGAAATGTTCAGGTTGACTGTAGCTTTTATTTCAGTCCAACACAATTTAATTTTTCAGACTTGCCAGCTTGGTAGATTCGTAGCAAATTAACATAGTTCACTGTTCATGTTGTATCTTTGTAGCCCAAGATCTTCCTTTGATTTAATTTTTCACTGTTATTTTTGAACCGTATACAGAAAAGTAATTAAAACGTAACACATTTATTTACTATAATGGAACCAGAAAGTGCTGTAGCTATGCAGTAGGTCTGGTACCAACTGTGGAAAGAGAAAAAGAGTTAACTGCCATGCTTTTTCAATCCATTGTGGGTGGGATGGTAGGCAGGGGGGTTGGGGGTTGCGGAGGTCTGGTTGTAAAATTGCCTACTCATTGCGACTTTACCATTTAGGAAGTCCTTTCAGCCATCGACCAGTTGAGGTCCTTCAGTGACTAATCAATAGCATGGAGCAGAATGTCTCCTTATCATACCCATTATGCCCATCAGAAGCCTTACCAGGTGTGGTATTCCTATGTGTCCCCTCTCCCCTGACAAATCACCTCCTACTCTCAACACCTTTACCCTCTTTGCCTGGCCACAGTGAGACCCTGAATTAATCTTTGTTCCAAGTTCCATTGCAGCACACCTTCAGCCATGATCATATAGAATGGTGGGGCCGGCTTGAAGGGCCTGGTGGCCTATTTCTGATTCTATTTCTCGTGTGTTTGTGCGTGTGTGTGTTCTTTCTGGTCACTATTCCTGGCAGCACTGCTGGATCATTGTCATCCCATGATGCTAACTTCTGGGCTGAGAGGATTGTCTTATCAAGAGAGATTAAATGGTCTGAGTTTGTATTTCTTGGAGCTTAGAAGAATGAGGGGTGACCTTATTCCAACATTTAAGATCCTGAAAGGGTTTGACAGGATAGATGATGAGATGTTTTCACTAGTGGGAGAGTCTTGAACAAGGGGACATAGCTACAAGATAAAAGACCAGTCATTTAAAACTGAGGTGCGTAGAAATTTCTTCTCACAGACAGTGGTAGACCTTTGAATTGTCTGCTCCAACGGGTGGTGGAGGCTGGATCATTAGAAGTATTTAAAATGGAGGTGGATAAATATTTGATAGATCGAGAAATAGAGACTATGGAGAACTGGCACAGAAAAGGAGTTGAGGCTGGCATAGAATCCCTACAGTCCAGAAGGAGGTCATTCAGCCCATCTAGTCTGCAACAACCACAATCCCATGCAGGCCGTATTCCTGTAACTCCACATCTTTACCCTGCTAATCCCCCTGACACAAGAGGCAATTTAGTGTGGCCAATCAACCTAACCTGCACATCTTTGGACTGTGTGAGGAAACTGGAGCACCTGAAGAAAACCCATGCAGACACGGGGAGAACGTAAAGACTCCACACAGACAGTTACCCGAGACCGGAATTGAACCCAAGTCCCTGGTGCTGTGAGGCAGCAGTGATCAGCCATGATCATATTGAATGGCAGGGCAGGCTTGAAAGGTTTAGTGACCGACTATTGCTTCTATTTCTTGTGATTTCTTGTATCTGTTTCTATGCAGTCACTACTCCTAATGGCTCTGCTGGGACAGGAAGAGCTGCCAGCCATTTATTTGACTGACAGCTCTAGGCAGTGAACGTGTTCCCTTACTTTGGCAGAAGTCCAGCTTCAAGCCAGTTCATGGCCTGACAGCCAATTAATGGCTCTGGGTAAAGCCAGTCAAGAGGAAACTCTTACTTCTATGCCAATGGGCAGGAATTCCACCTCAAGGGTAAACCTCAACCAAATGTTTTGGGTCGATGACCTTTTGTTAGAAAAAGTGCTGAGTATTTCTGACATCTTCCATTTTTCTTTCCAGTATCCATAGTATTTTGCAGTCATTTACCAAAATCTTTCTCCTCCTTCCACGTCTATAGGGAATGGGTAATTGTAAAAACATGATCCTTCTCATATTCTACTGCCCTCATTCTGGTGAGGGCACACTACAAGGGTCAAACATCAGGTCAAAACCTGACAAACTAGGTGCTTGCCTTCTAGAGGCTGGACTCCTCAATTAGTCTTCAACTTTCAAGGTGCTTTTGCTCCCTAACAAAGGGGTTTAATGACCAACATAATTAACACTTCTATGGGGTCCCAGGACTATACCAACCCTGCCACCAAGTAGGTCGGCTTCAGAAATAATCACAGGCTATCATTCATATTTTGCAAGATGCACCCTGACTGTGTTCCCGCCCTGAACGTTAATCATGAGCTATTCCCTTTATCTCTGGAACTTTAGTCACTGGGATCAGAGGGCACCTCAGGTTAAAGGGACGATCCTGTAAAACAGAGTTGAGAAGGAATTTCTTCAGCCAGAGAGTGGTGAATCTGTGGAACTCTTTGCCGTAGAAGGCTGTAGAGGCCAGATTATTGAGTGTCTTTAAGACAGAGATAGATAGGTTCTTCATCGATAAGGGGATGAGGGGTTTTCAGAAAAGGCAAGAGAATAGGGATGAGAAAAAAAATCAGCCATGATTGAATGGTGGAGCGGACTCGGTGGGCCGAGTGGCCTAAATCTGCTCCTATGGCTTATGGCCTTATAATTGCTGGTAGGTGCACCACAATACTTATCAGTATTTGCCCATAGCCCACAGACTTTTAATTCCTTAACCTTTTTCTTCCCGACTGATCATTTTGCCAACTTCTACATGACAGCACCATTTGTCATCATTTCATATTAATTGATGGACCAATATGATATTGAATTCTTATGAAAACAAATCTATCTGCTAATAGATAAAAGCTTTTACAGTAACTGTAACAAGAGGTTTAATTTATTACTTTGGCTGAAGTAGCAGTCCTGATTATAACAGAAACCTGGGAGTTCTATGAAATGGTTATGTCACTGCACAAAAGTGATGGTCACTGTGGACCCTATTACACTTAAAAACAAATCTCCAGGCAAATGCTAAGAAGAGAAAGCATCGAGTTTTCAATTGACTTTGCTCAATAAATGGGGATAAATAAAGTGAAACTAACTGCAAAATCTGTGACACTGATTCTATATCCATTTATTACTGTGGGTCAAAACCGTGTAACTTCTTCCCAAACAGCAATATTTGATTTGATTTATTATTGTCACATGCATTAGGATACAGTGAAAAGTATTCTTTCTCACATGCTATACAAACACACCATTCATACAGTAGATACAGGAAGATGAAAGGAGACGGTGCAGAATATAGTTTTGCAGTCACAGAAAGGGTGTAGAGAAAGATCAGCTTAATATATGGTAGGTCCATTCAAAAGTCTGACGGCTGCAGGGAAGAAACTGTTCTTGAGTGTTGGTACACCGTGAATGTACCAAAACCACATGGACTGCAAAGGTTCAAGAAGGCAGCTCACCACCACAGCCCACCACCGCCTGCACTTCTGCAAGGGCAATGAGAGATGTGCAATAAATGTTGGCCTACCCACATTCCTATGAATAATTTTTTTTTTTAATTCTCAGTTCGAACTTCTATAAACATTAGATGCACTGGAAGTGAGCTCATGTGCAAAATTTCTTAATATTCATGCCAGCATACAATAGTTTTATGTATCTAACGCTATAAAAAGGATGCTTAGGATTACAAAGGATTGTACTCCTTATTGAAGTAGTTTTAAAGAATTCTAAAATATATAATAGAGGCTTTTGGAAACTATTGCCCTGCGTTTGATGAGGAATTATCCATTGGTGGACTGGAAACTTGTGAAATATATAGGCACCACTATTTTTCAGTCACCACCATGAGGGTAACATATAGGATTTGCCCAGGAGAATCCCACTTTACTTGTGGTTTTCAAAGAACATAAGAAGTTCTGCTGGACAAATACATGTAATTGTCAGCAGCGTGCCCAGGCCAAACCTTAGAGACAAGAAGTACGCATTACTTCACCTTTCAGAAAAGATGTGCCCATGGACGCTTTGATTTGCGAAAAACATTGTGATAGTATTATGCAACTTAGAAGATACAGAAGAGGCCATTCGGCCGATCAACTCTGCATCAACTCTCCAAAGGAACATCCTACCCAGGACCTCTTCTCTGCCTTATCGCTGTAAGCCCGCACATTTACCATAGCTTATCTATCTAACCTACACATCTTTGGACACTAAGGGCAATTAAGCTTGGCCAATCCCTCTAACCTGCATATCTTTGGACTGTGGGAGGAAACCCATGCAGACATGGGGGAGAACATGCAAACTCCACACCGTCATCCAACCAAGCTGGGAATCAAACCCAGATGCCTAGTGCTGTGAGACAGTAGTGCCAATCACTGTGTCAGCGTGCTTCCAAAAAGTTGGCCTGCAGCCACTTTCCTTTGTAGTTAAGGTGTTCTCAAATCACAATTGCTTGTAACTTTTATGGTCCAATTGCATTCCAAACTGCCATTGAGGATGTCACTGGTACCCGGCAAAAGGAATGTACTTGATGTATGGAGAAAGAGAACTGCATCTTGTTTACTTCAGGAAGCAATTTCATCCCCTTTCCCATAGACAATTGTCAGCACCTTCAGTGAAGCCAGCAATTTTAACAGGCGGTAGGATTTCTGATGGTCTGGGGATTAAAAGTTGCACTTCCTTGTTCCTTCATGTGTTTCTATTATTTATGTGACTAAGAAAGGATTCCAATATCTGGATATCAACTTATTCCCACTTATCATTATCAAATTGCAAGTTAATGCAGAGGTGGTGAATTTGTGGAACTCACTGCCCCATAGCACGGTGGAGTCTGAATTGTTGAATGGTTTCGAGAAGGAGGTAGATAATATTTCTAATAAAAAAAGGGGTAAGAGAATATGGGGAATGGGGAGATGGTGTTGAGACTAGGGATAGATCAGACATGATCTGATTGAATGGTGGAGCAGGCTTGAAGGGCTGAATTTGCCTACTTCTTGTCATACAAAAATTACAAAGTCATTTCAAGGCCTGAACATGAACGTCTTTTCCTTGATGAGGGATAAGTGACTCCACAGTCAATGTATCAATGCCGTGTTTTCAGATTTTGGTGTGAATCCCATCTGCTCCAGAGGCTTTGCTGGTTTTCAGCTGTCAAGTGGTGTTTTTCAACTTCACTCTGACCAGAGCTAGCACTGAGGCTGAGTCGGAAGAGGTGCTGAGGAACGGACTTGAGGGTGTTCAGGTCAAAGGGGAGGTCTCAGGCAAGAGGTATCACCATGAAAAAAAGTTAACATGTTATTCATGAACATAACATAAGAAATAGGAGCAGGAGTAGGCCATCTAGCCCTTCGAGCCTGCCCCGCCATTCAATAAGATCATGGCTGATCTGTCGTGGTTCAGTTCCACATTCCCGCCCTCTCCCCATAACCCTTAATCCCCTCTCTTATCAAAAACCCATCAACCCGCATCTTAAAAATATTTAGCGAGGTAGCCTCCACCACTTCAACGGGCAGAGAATTCCAGAGATTCACCACCCTTTGAGTGAAGAAGTTCCTCCTCAACTCCGTTCTAAACTGCCCCCCCTTTATCTTGAGGCTGTGCCCCCTAGTCCTACTATCCTTTCTGAGCGGGAAGAGTCTCTCCACCTCTATCTTATCCATCCCATTCATTATCTTATACGTCTCAATGAGATCTCCCCTCATTCTTCTAAACTCTAACGAGTACAAGCCTAGTTTATTCAGCCTCTCTTCATAGCTCAACACCCTCAACTCCGGCATCAGCCTAGTAAACCTCCTCTGCACTCCCTCCAAGGCCAAAATATCCTTGCGTAAGTACGGCGCCCAAAACTGCACACAGTACTCCAGCTGCGGCCTCAGCAATGCCCTATACAGCCGTAGCAAGACCTCCGTACTTTTATATCCAATCCCCCTCGCTATGAAGTCCAGCATCCCATTCGCCTTCCTGACCACCTGCTGCACCTGCAAGCTGGGTTTTTGCGACTCATGCACAAGGACCCCAAGGTCCCTCTGCACCATCGCCTGCTGCAGTTTTTCGCCACGTAAGTAATAATCCTTCCTACCATTATTCCTACCAAAGTGGACCACCTCGCACTTGCCAACATTAAATTCCATTTGCCATTTCCTGGCCCATTCGCCCAGCCTATCTAGATCCTTCTGTAGACTCTCCACACCCTCCGCACAATTTGCCGTTCCCCCAATCTTGGTGTCATCTGCAAATTTCGACACCCTATACTCGGTTCCCTCCTCCAGATCATCTATATAAATGGTAAATAGCTGAGGCCCCAGCACCGACCCCTGGGGCTCTCCACTAGTCACCATCCGCCAATCCGAATAGCACCCATTGACCCCCACTCTCTGCCTCCTATTTGACAACCAATCCTCTATCCACGCTAACACCCTACCCCCAACTCCATGTCCCCTGACCTTCTGCAATAACCTCTTGTGAGGTACCTTGTCAAACGTCTTCTGAAAATCAAGAAAGACCACATCCACCGGCTCTCCTCTATCCACCGCCCTAGACACATCCTCATAGAACTCCAGTAAATTTGTCAGACACGACTTCCCTTTAATGAAACCGTGCTGCGTCTGCTCTATCAAGCAATTCCTCTCAAGATGCCTCCTTGATGACGGATTCTAACATTTTACCTACAACAGACGTTAAACTAACTGGCCTATAATTCCCTGCCTTTTGCCTGGCACCCTTCTTAAACAACGGCGTAACATTCGCCGCTTTCCAATCATCCGGCACTTCCCCGGAATCCAGCGACGTCTGGAAAATAACCACCAAGGCATCCACTATCACCTCCGCCATTTCTTTCAGAACCCTCAGATGCATTCCATCCGGTCCTGGCGACTTGTCCACAATCAGCCCCTCCAGTCTGTCGAGCACTGCCTCTCTCGTAACAGTAATGTCATTAAGACCCTCCAGTCCTACCACCTTTCCATCTCTAACACCCGACAAATTATTCACGTCCTCCTCCGTGAAGACAGAAACAAAAAAGTTATTCAGGACCTCAGCCATATCCCCATCCCCTACCACTAAGTCCCCCTTCTCATCCTCTAAGGGACCAACGTTCACCCTAGCCAGCCTCTTCCTTTTTATATACTTATAAAAACTCTTGCTATCCTTTTTTATATTAAGCGCTAGCCCAGCTTCATAGTTTCTCCTACCCTTCTTTATCAACTTCTTTGTCAATCTTTGTTGACATTTAAACCTCTCCCAATCCTCTTCTCGCCCACTACTCTTAGCTACTCTAAACGCCTCCGCTTTTAATTTAACACTTTCCTTCACCTCCTTCGTTATCCACGGCTTATTACCTCTCCTCCTACGGTCCTTTTTGACCATCGGAATAAATTTCCGCTGAGCACCAAGAAAGATCTCCTTAAAGATCCTCCACTGCTCCTCAGCAGACCTACCTTCCAACACGCTCCCCCAATCCACATTCGCCAATTCTTCTCTCATCCTACCGTACTCCCCTCTGTTCAAACAAAGGACTCGTGTCCGGGAACCCACTTTCTCCTTCTCCATCTGCCCCAGAAACTCCACCATACAATGATCACTCTCCCCAAGAGGATCCTTCACCGCAAGGTCCCGAATTCTACCCGCCTCATTACATAGCACCAGATTCAAGATAGCTCGCTCCCTCGTCGGCTCCAACACACACTGTTCAAGGAAACTATCCCGGCAGCATTCCAAGAACTCCTCCTCGAGCCCACCGCGTCCAACATGGGTCGACCAATCTATATGTAGATTGAAATCTCCCATAACTACGGCTGTCCCATTCCTGCACGCCGCACTTATTTGTGCGTTAACAGCCCGCCCCACCTCCAGATCATTGTTCGGGGGCCTATAGACGACACCCACCAGCGTCTTCCTCCCTTTGCTGCTCCTAATCTCCACCCACAACGATTCCACCCTCTGCTCCTTGGCTCCAATATCATCCCTTGCTACCACCTTGATGCTATCCTTAATCAGCAGAGCTGCGCCCCCCCTCTTTTTCCTCCCGCCTATCCTTCCTAAACACTTGATACCCCTGGACATTCAGCTCCCAGTCCCTGTCACCTTGCAGCCACGTCTCTGTAATGGCCACCAGATCGTATCCATTTGTGTCGATCTGCGCCACCAGCTCATCCACTTTATTCCGAATGCTTCGTGCATTCAGATAAAGTGCCTTCACCTGGACCCTATTTGCCGTAACGCCACCAACCATACTCACGCCCCTTGCTCCCTCTATTATTGGGACATCCTCGGCCTCTTCCCTTACCTGTACCCTCTCCTCAACTCTAGACCCCGTAATGTCACCTACCCTCGCACCCTCCCCCCCCCCCCCCCCCCCGCCCCCCCCCCAATTAGTTTAAAGCCCTGTATACAGTCCTCTTTACTCTATTAGCCAGCAATCTGGTCCCAGCATGGTTCAGACCAACCCCATCCCGCCCAAACAGGTCCCACCTACACCAATACTGGTGCCAATGCCCCATAAATTCAAACCCATTCCTCCCACACCAATCCC
The DNA here is from genome assembly GCF_965287045.1 of Carcharhinus amblyrhynchos. Taxonomy (NCBI): domain Eukaryota; kingdom Metazoa; phylum Chordata; class Chondrichthyes; order Carcharhiniformes; family Carcharhinidae; genus Carcharhinus; species Carcharhinus amblyrhynchos. The sequence continues at coordinate 90,999,320 of NC_137324.1, read as the reverse complement.
TGAGCCACCCATTCACTTCCTTAATCCTATCAACCCTACGCCCGTCTGCGCTCGGTTCAGGCAGTAGCCCAGAGATAACCACCTTGTCGGTTCTACTCTTTAATTCCATTCCCAGCTTCTCATACTCCCTCCCCAGATCCTCAGTTCGCATTTTGCCTACATCGTTGGCACCCACATGTACCACAACGACCGGATTCTCACCCTCCCACTCCAGGCTCCTCTGCAGCCCAGCTGCGACATCCCAGACCCGAGCACCAGGCAGACAACACACCCTTCTGTGCACTTTGTCATTGTGACAAAGGACAGTGTCAATACCCTTCACCCCACTATCCCCAATCACTACTATGTTCCTTTTCACCTTCTCCTTACCTATGTCCTGCTGCATCACTGTACCGTGTGCAGTTTGCTCACCAGCCTCACCTCCCTCGTCCTCGTCCACACTGGAAGCAAGAACCTCAAACCTGTTATGCAGATTGAGAGGCTGAGGCCTTCGCTCCCCACCCCCCTTCCTCCTCTCAGCAGCCCCCTCTTGTTCCTGACCCTTAGAGTTAGCCAGTCTAGGGGGGGTGGATGTCACTTGCACCCCATTGACACTGTCACCCTCCCTCCCCTTGATGAGCCTCAGTGTCTGTAGCTCAGAGGCCAGCTCGTCTACCTTGAGCTGGAGCTCCTCCAGCAACCTGCACTTACTGCAGACATGGTCACTGGGAAGGACCCTGGGGTCCACTAGTTCCCACATCATACAGAAACCACACATCACATGCTCCTCCATTATTCACTAGTAGTATTGAAAATTTCCACACGCACTTACCTGGCCCTTTTTCCCCCGAGCCCTTTTGATATTAAGCCCTCTGCTTCCCCCTCACTCCGCTGCCCGCTCCGACACTGCCCGCTGTCTACACCAGGCCTCTTTTTAAACCTGGCGCTGATTTAAAGCTTGCTGGTCCACAACTCCCTTCTAACCTTTCCCTCAGAATTCTTAGAGGTAAATACAAAAAGCCCACAAAAATGCTTTTAAATGATTTAAACAGTTCTACAAGGAACAAAGTGCTTTAAACTTATTTAAACAGGTTTTTAACAGGTAAATTCTTATCTCTCTCTCTGCTCCTTCACTCCTCTGCTCCAGCAAACAATGAGTCTCTAGTGTTTGCTTCCGTGATTAATAGATTGCTTTGTTACCAAATGTACTCATCAACCTCAATCAGTGCTTTTTCCTGCATGTTACCTGAATGTGGAGATGGACTGGGGTAAGCACAGTAAGAAGTCTCACAACACCAGGTTGAAGTCTAACGGGTTTATTTGGTAGCATAAGCCACAAGCTTTCACAGCACTGCTCCTTCTGTTCACAAACAGGGCATATAAACGGCACAAACTCAATTCACAAAATAATGGTTGAAATGCGAGTCTTTACAGGTAATCATGTCTTAAAGATACAGACAATGTGAATTGTGGCTTGTGCTACCAAATAAACCTGTTGGACTTTAACCTGGTGTTGGGAGACTTCTTGCTGTGTTACCTGAATGGCAGCAAGTAGCTGGCTGCCATGTATACACAAGAACCTCTTGGGATTAGTAACATTAACTTTAGGCAGCTGAGCCCTTCAATGAGCCTGTTTCAGGCATCACCATTTCCACCAATTTGTGAATACTGATGCTTTCTGTGCAGGCAAAATGGTGTTTTCATAAAGATTCAGATGTGTGGCTCTGCTAAAAAAACGTTTCCCGGGCTCAGTCCATCCATGCTTTTCTTGCTGAATATTCTCCTTATACACCTATAACTGTGTGGCCAAATTCCCTTCCAACTCGATTTTTTCCACTTTGCTGATGACACCACCATGGTGGGATGGATCTTAATCAATGACAAGATGAAGTACAGGAAATGATAGAAAATGTGGTGAACTGTGCAATGACAATAATCTCTCCCTCTGTGCAAGTAAAAAAGATCAAGGAGGCCCGAAAGCTATACAGGTGTTTAAAATGTGCCCCGCCATCAGATGCTCTTTTCTTCCCAGGATCTTTTTGATGCTGGCAACCAAGAGTACAGCTCAGGCCTCTTAGAGGCCTCTGCAGGACAATACTTGACCCTGGAAGTGACCTAAGGCATGAAAGCAGGCTATGATCCTCTTGTACACATCATTTGTCAGGAACCCAGCTGAGAATAAAATTTGTAAGAATCATAATCATAAAACTTGGTGCAGGAGTGAACAATTCAGTCCCTTGAGCCTGCTCCAGCATTTAATACGATCATGGCTGATCTCATCTCGGCCTCAACTCCATTTTCCTGCCTGTTCACCATTGCCTTTCAAACGTTTACTAATTAAAAAAACTGTCCACCTCTTCACTAAAGTTACTCAATGTCCCAGCGTTCACCATACTCTTGGGTAGTGGATTCCATGGACTCATGATCCTTTGAAAGAAGTAATTTTTCTTCATCTCTATTTTAAATCTGCCACCTCTTACCCTAAAACCTCTTGTTCTAGATTGTCTTACAAGAGGAAGCATCGTCTCCAAGTTACTTTGTCAATTCCCCCTTATCAGCTTGTACACAGATATCCTCTTATTCTTCTAAATTCTAGAGGCCCAATCTCTTTCCGTAAGTAAAACCCCTCATCTCTGGAATCAATGTACTGAACCTCCTTGGAACCACCTCAAATACAAGTGCATTAAACCTGCTGTCCTCATTTGGATCCCCTGGCAAATGGTTTTAGATTTAGGAACCCATATTTGTATACCTATGAACCAAACGAAAGCATTGTAACTGAGCTTCTCTACTACTGCAACAACAATTTTCTGTGCACCTTTGTCACAATTCCTTTTAAAATGCAGGCAAATAAATTTCAAATAGCAAGCCTCTTCTTAGGCTACAAGTAGAGAAGATTTTCGTGTTAGATGTCTGTAACAAACTGACAGCTAGAATTTGCCTGCAAACAATGAACGGAGGAAGATTTTATGAATGCTTTTCTCTGCACGTTGCAAAAACTAAATTGTATTTATTTATTTGGTGCAGAGACTAATTTGCACCCTTCAAAAATTGCTAAAGTGGCTGAATGTCATTTGAGCAGTGTTGCGTTGAATGTAGAGCAGTAAATTGGGCTATTTAGACCAACTGGTCTTTGCTAGTGTCTATGCACCACACAAAGTGTTGGAGAACAGAAACTTCAATGTTAACAAACCACTCAGCAGGAGGAGTTGGGTAAAATGGAGTGTGGGGAACTTGCCACTTCTTTCCCACCCTGATCTTGCTGACTGCAAAATTAAAACTGGAGAACTTTATATTAATTCAGGCCCTCATTTGATTTCAAAGTATTGTACAGATTATACAGTCTGTCCCTGTCATCAGAGCTCTTCTTACGGTAGCTTTATTCCCCATCTGCTGTTTGGCTTTTAAACCATGCCAATTAGAAAGAACAAAAGCCTGGCTAGAGTACTTCAGGCAAAGGTTAAAAATGCAAAGTAATTCATGAATGCTCACATCTATTTTTGAAGCTGTATTTCTGGACTGATTTGTACTCCTGGGGTTTTGCTTCCAAAGAGACAGATCCAGAAATTATTGCAAAATAATTTTATCTTATTAGTTTTAAAAGTACACCTTAGATGACTACAAAGCTTTAAGCTTCCATGGGTAAACATTATGATTCAAATGTGTTCAAATTGTCTTTAGGTGCTGAAGGAGCAGTTGAAATTTTGTTGATGGCTATTCAGAGTATTGGTCAATAAACTATAATGACTGTTATTCATCAAAACAGTCAGATAATAAACTAACTATTTTATACAATTGTTTAACTTCAATACTTCAATCAACCATCATTTTATCTGAACTAGCTGTAATCAGTGTTGGATTTATTCAGGTTTCAGACACTATTATTGGCAAAGTTTGGGCTGTAAGGAATACATTTTAAGGTTGCCAGCTACAATATTATGAATTTTTGTCTTGTGTGCACTGGCTTCAAAGAGTGCTTGTGTTAGTTAATTGAGAGATGTGTATGTCTATCTGTGTACACACAAGTGGCAGGGAGGGAGGGTCCTCCCATCTTGCTGAGGTAATTTTTAGCACAGCGGGCTGGGAGATTCCAGCGGCAGCCGATGTGCAGGATCCTCCGCACTGGGCGCCTCAGCACGCTAGCATCTCCCACGTCAACTCAGCACTGAAAATTGGTGGGGAGGTACATAAATTATGGTAATTAACATTATCAGATGTTTAAAATCCTATTATCGTGCCCAGGGCTGAGGTCTCCGGGCCGCTGGCCTCTCCCAGCCCGCTAGGAATATTTCACTCCAGCAGGGTTTACTGTAGCTCCCCACTTTCGGGAATGAAATCCACTGGAATGAAGGGGGGCAATTGTTGGTCTCTCAGAGGGTCGGGGACAGGGAATAGGGTGCCCCTGGGCAGTGGCACACCCTGGCAGTGCCAGACTGGGCACCCTGGCACTGCCCAAGGAACAAAGTGTCAATGCCAGGAAGCATCTTGGCATTGCCCATCAGGCCAAGGGGACTGGTAATACAGGGGGTAGGATCTGTTGGGGCAGAGCCTAGTGAATGATTGGTGAGGGTGGATCATCTCAATGTCACTCTATATAGGGATCACTGGGGGAAGAAGGGAGGCCAGCGTTTGGGGGGTGGGGCTGGGGAGAGGGGTCAACTGGGGGGAGGGGGTTTGGGTTGCAGGAGAGGGATGGGGTTGGGACCACAGGGGAGGGTGTGCAGGGCTGCTGGGGGGATTGGCACTGCGGGGTGGAGGGTCAGGACTGCGGGGTTGTAACTCAGGAGGGAGGAGGTCGGGGTGGGCCGGGTTGGGCCCGGGAATGGACGGGGGGCCAGTGATCAGGCCATGGGGAGGGGGTGGAGTCCCAGGGATGTGGGGTCATGGGGTTGGCTTGCAATCGATCTAGCCCGCAATCGGGGGGGCGTCATTGCTGGAGTTACTGCGCATGTACCTATCTCGGCACTGGCAGATCAGCACATGTGCAGTGGCGAGCTCAGCATGCTGATTTTTTTCAGCCTCTCTGTTGGGAATAGGTCCCCCAACCTAGATTTTAATGATATTTACGTTGGTTGTCTCTGCAATGCACAGAATGTGGGAGATTCTTCTCTGAACTCCCACTGAAAATCCAACATGAATTACTCCAGTTTTCACACAAATTCAAAACTTAGAATTTGTTTGGGAGAATTCCAAGAAATCCTAGAGTTTCAATTTTTCACTGAGCAATTTTCAGGTGCCAATTTGATTAACCAAATTTGCATTCTGATGCATTCTACAATGACAAAATGTCAGTATTGATTTGGAGGTTGTCAGACCTGGACCAATTTCCATTCTTCTGCTTGTTAAGATATCTGATGTCGAAGCATAGAATATCACAGCACAAAAGGCTCATCATAACTTTGCCATCTCTTTGAAAAAGCAATCCAATTTAGTTTCACTCTCCTGCTTGTTACCCGTAGCCCTGCAAAAAGTAGTCAAATAAAATTGGCATCCAGCATTGTTAGGGAATCACGGAAAGTAGTTATGCATCAAAAGGATGAGAGCACCTCCAACAAAGATCATGGGTGCGAAAATCCGCTAGGATAAGATCCTGGTGTAACTGTCACAGGCATCTATTAGTAATACGTAGACTTATTGCCACTAGCCTATGTAAGGGTGAGAGAGAATTTCCTCAATTTGTTCTTGTGATTGGGAGATGGATGATGAAACTATCCCCCAGAGTTTTCCAAGAATGACAAGACTTCTCACTATTAGCTGTGACTAACTAGAGTTACGATTCAAATTAGATGTTAATCTTGGTAATTTATTATCTGATGAATTTCCTGTCACTGAGCATCAGGAATTTTTGTGCATGTCCAGCATAAGTGTTATTCAGATAGCAAAATGTTTAGAAAATACTGGGCAATCTTATCAAATGAAATTGATTGCAGGATGATTAATTATATCATGGAAAGTGAAACAATTTAAACTAAAAGAAAATGTATCTCTGCAGTTAGAGCTGGTCCACTCTGACAGGTGTTGCAACCATTCAATCCTCCCCTACCCCACATCCCAGATAGGCAATCTGGAAAGCATTTCAAACACCATCAGAGTGCTGCTAATTCCATATCTAAAAGTTTAACCTTGCTAAGAGCCTTAATCAGGGAGGAAGGTGATGTGGAGATAAATCCATTTGATATTAAAATTTATATTTAGATGTGCATTTTATAGCTTTGGAAATAGGCAAATGCAGTTTGAATAGTTATAGTTTAAGGTTAGCTATGAGAACCTTTCAGGCACATTTGGTAAACTGTAACACAAGACTATGTTTATGCTTTAACTGATGTAATTCGCTTTCTTAATTATATTTGTAAGACATTGGGCACAATTCCCCTGAATAATATCGAAGCACTGCTGCCAGCAGGGTAAAGAGCCATTTGTTTTTTAGAAAAGGATATTAAAAAGTATTTCTGCTTTCTAGGAGAGGCCAGAGACTGAAAAAAAAACTCAGACGTAAAAGAATGGGCCAGATAGAACAGCTGTGGTGCAAAAAGGAAGCACTTCAGGCTTAATTGTGCACATACTGATTGGTTCAACATGAAGTCTTTGAACTGCACTGGAGCTGTGAATCAAAAAAGCTTCTAGTTGCTAATGGACCATCCTTGTGTAAACAAACTTCAGCTAATCCCCCACTTGATCTCTGCTGGAGCTGTCAATCAAATAGCAAGTGAAACTAAATGGAACAGAAGGGAATTGTGTAAATACACCCTAATGGATCAAGAGGAATTGCGAGCTCCTGTCAATTAAAGCAGTTCAAGGAGGTCAGACAGCAGCTGAAGCTTCTGCAAGATGGCAAGGTTTCTCCCTTGTGAAATTGCAAGCCCCTGTCAATCAAGACAGTTCAGGGAGTCAGGCAGCAGGGGGGCTTTCTGCAGACTAGCGAGGGGATCTTGCTAGTGAAAGTACAAGCTCCTGTCAATCAAGACAGTTCAAAGAAGTCAGACGTCTGGGGCTTATGAAATCAACCAAGAGCAATGCCAACTTTTGAATGAAGTGCTGTTATAACTTGAAAAACCTTCAGATGCTCAGGAGGCATGGATTTTAATGTGAATAGGAAACTTCAAATCATTAATATGGGCGGTCTTCTCTTTGTAAAATATGGAAAAGTCTTCTTAAACTTTGAGAACACAGAGAATCAGAAACCTGCAAAGGACATGGTAAATAGATGATGCATGCATGACAGAGTCCATGAGCTGTTATCAGGGAGATAAACTTTGAGGAAAGTAACAATTCTAGATGAAGGATTATGTAAAGACTGCTGAACTGCCCCCTGGATTTGTCGGTAAACCATTTCTTTCACTCTAACAAGGAATGAGAGATGCTTATGAATATTTCTACCTATGTTTTGTCATTAGGTTTTGCAGTAATATTGGTGCTCAACTGCTCTACCATCTCCTTTTGGGGATTGTGTCACTAAAGTCCAAATAGTGTGACCTTTGTGTACTTAAATGAAGAAGGGCATCTAACTCTTTCTCAGTGAAATGGAGGACTCCTGCAGGTTTGCAGACATATTTGATGAATGTATAAAGGAAGGATTATTTTTCTTTCATTAGACCAGCTTCAAAACTTACTTCCAAGTTTTTTTTATTGGTAACATTAAGCTGATTTTTTGCATATACAGTTCAAATCTCCAGTCCCTAAATTATTCTTGCATTTGTGGCCCCTTTATGACTACTGCAGACTTGTAAAATATGCAGAAATGCACAATCTTCTGCCGCCCAAGCAGAGGCCTCTGATTCAGAGGTGCTTGCCTATGCTATTAAAATTTAGGCGGTCCCCAGAAAATGAAAAGAGTCAGCCCATGTTAATTTAGCGCAAAACATCCTCTGTCACTTGGGTCTTGGTGTCAGCTGCAGTTTCATTAGAATTTCTGCTACTCATCCATATAACATTTTTTATAACATGCATATTAACATTTTACAATATTGGGCAACTTTGGTTTCTTGACCAATTAGCAATTTCCTTCCAGCAATTGCTTGCCATCAAATAAGTAGTGGAAAATTGATAAATACATTGCCGACACACCTAAAAGCTATTCTAATTTGGACCATGAACATTTTCCATTCAGTACACAGATAACAACACACACGGTTTGTCACATTGCCAAAACAGTAAATCACACAATTTTTTTATGTGTTCAGGCTGTCTAGGGGATTTTCACAAATGGATGCTCCTGCCAGAATATCTTTCTCTCTGTACAATATATGCAGTACAAACATAGCAAACAAAGACTTTAGACAATTAAATATCTTAAGCACATATCAAGATTTCTCACAAAGTTGGCAGGCAAGCCATTTGATATATCTCACTCTAGTCTCATACTGTGAACCAATTGGATTGTCACAGCTATGGCCAGAGATGTAACTTTGATATCCGTGTGTGGGTAATCAGTGCAGAGCAGAGCACAGCAAAGAGAAGTAAAACTATTTGAAGCACAATACTGGATCACAGATTATGTTATTATTCTTTCTTATTCTTTGGGCTATTTCAAAGTCTTTCATTTTATAACTTGAGATATTGATGGTTCATTTTAGTACTGGAGGCAGGAAAATCAATATAAATTCATATATTGTCATTCCACAATTATAATTTCATGATAAGATGAGTTATGTAGCTGAGAGAGTGCCCTGAAGATATTTTTTTTCTGTCATTATAGAGTGCAAATAATAAACGGCACAATTTTTACCAGATTTGGGAATGCCTTGGAGTCCATTTTTATTAACAGTTGTTATGTATACTGTTTATTATTTATTGAAATCAACAATGTTAAGAACAAACTATTTTTTCTAATGCTCAATGCTAAATTATTTTGAAAAGTAGAGCTTCTGTTTCTAAATGACCAGAAAGAATGACCAGTGGCAATGGAAGGTTATCATTTAACATGTTTCCCCTTACAACAGTTCTTCCAAATTAAAGAGAAAAGCAAAGATCAGAGATATTGCTTGCAAAAGCCTTACTTCTATCTACATTCCCTAAGGTACATTTCTTGCATTTGCACAAAAGTTACTTCACTAGGTGCATTTAATAGGCAGCATATTATTTACATGTAATACTTGGCATAATCTGGAAACACGCACATCATTTTGGAAGACAGTAGGAGAGCAATAGATATTGTCCTTTTCTATGATTGCCAGTTTTCCTACACTAGTTCACTTTTTATCCTCCCTTGAAGGTGTGGTAATATAGATTCAGTGGACACAGCCATCATCTGGTACCTTGCTAAGGGAGCCTTGATGGTGAATGTTCACAAGGCTTACACTGGTATCATTACTGTTCTGCCCGATACTATCTTCTGATAACATCCACATATTTTCCTCCAGGACCATTGAATAAGGAACAGGTATAGGAACCGTGACTAATTTTCCTGGATGGTGAAGCCAATTATTGCCGTTCTAACTAATAGATTCACAGATTCAAAGAGATTTACAGCATGGAAATAGACCCTTCAGCCCAACTTGTCCATGCCACCCCTTTTTTTTAAGCTAGTCCCAATTGCCCATGTTTGGCCCATGTTCCTCTATACCCATCTTATCCATGTAACTGTCGAAATGCTTTTTAAAAGACAAAATTGTACTCACCTCTACTACTGCCTCTGGCAGCTTGTTCCACTGCCCTCTGTGAAAAAATTGCCCTTCTGGACCCTTCTGTATCTCTCCCTTGTCACCTTAAACCTATGGCCTCTAGTTTCAGACTCCCCTACCTTTGGGAGAACATATTGACTATCTAACTGATTTATGCCTCTCATTATTTTGTAGACCTCTATAAGATCACCTCTAAGCCTCCTACGCTCCAGGGAAAGAAGTCTCATATGATCCAGCATCTCCTTATAACTCAAACCATCAAGTCCTGGGTAGCATCCTAGTAAATCTTTATTGCACTCTTTCTAGTTTAATAATATCCTTTCTATAATAGTATGACCAGAACTCTACACAGTATTCCAAGTGTGGTCTTACCAGTGTCTTGTACAACTTTAACAAGGCGTCCCAACTCCTGCATTCAATGTTTTGACTGATGAAACCAAGCATGCCGAATGCCTTCTTCACCACTCTGTCCACCTATGACTTCACTTTCAAGGAGCTATGAACCCGTACCCTCTAGATCTCTTTGTTCCCTAGCCCCCTATCATTAACTGATTAAGTCCTGCCCTGGTTCAATCTACCAAAATGCATCACTTCCCATTTATCTAAATTAAATTCCATCAGGCATTTGTCAGCCCACTGGCCCAATACTAGCTAATTCCTGAGCAAAACTGGAATCAATGGATATCAGGGGGCAATTACTCCACTGGTTGGAGTCATACCTGGTACACAGGAAGACGGTTGTAGTTTTGGAGGGTCAGTCATCTCAACTGTTGGACATCTCTGCAGTAGTCCCTCAGGGTTGTGTCCTAGGCCCAAAAATCTTCAGCTGCTTCATCAGTGATCTCCCCTCCATCATAAGATCAGAAGTGGGGATGTTCGCTGATGATTGCACAATGTACATCACCATTCACAATTCCTCTGATACTGAAGCAGTCTATGTTCAATTGCAACAAGTTCTGTACAATACCCAGGCTTGGGCTGACATGTGGCAAGTAACATTTGCGCCACACAAATGCCAGGCAATGACCATCACCAATAAGAGACACTCTAACCACCGCCATTTGACATTCAATGGTTTTACCATAACTGAATCTCCTACTTTCAGCGTCCTTCAGTTTACCATTGACCAGAAACTCAACTGGACTTCCCACATAAACACAGTAGCTAGAAGAGCAGTTCAGAGACTAGGAATATTGCCATGATTAACTGACCTCCTGACTCCCCAAAACCTGTCCACCATCTAAATGGCACAAATCAAGGGTGTGATGGAATACTCCTCACTTGCCTGGATGAGTGCAGCTCCAACAATACTCAGCAAGCTCAACAACATCCAGGCCAAAGCAGCCCACTTGATTGACACCACATCCACAAATACCAACTCCCGCTACCACTGGTGCTCAGTAACAGCAGTGTGTACTATCTGCAAGATGCACTGCAGCAATTCACCAAAGATCATAGAACCATCGAACCTACAGTGCAGAAAGAGGCCCTTCGGCCCATTGGGTCTACACCGAACACAATCCCACCCAGGCCCTACCCCCATATCCCTACATATTATACCCACTAATCCCTCTAACCTACGCACCCCTGAACACTAAGGGGCAATTTCTTAGCATGGCCAATCAACCTAACCCACACATCTTTGGACTGTGGGAGGAAACCAGAGTACCCAGAGGAAACCCATGCAGACACAAGGAGAATGTGCAAACTCCACACAGACAGTGACCCGAGCTGGGAATCGAAGCCAGGACCCTGGAGCTGTGAAGTAGCGGTGCTAAGCACTGTGCTACCATGCCACCCACTCTTAAACAGCACCTTCCAACCACGACCACTTCCATCTAGAAAGACCACCACCACCTGCAAATTCCCCTCTAAGCCACTCACCATCCTGACTTGGAAATATATCGCTGTTCCTTAGTTGCTGGATCAAAATCCTGGAATTCCCTCCCTAACGGCATTGTGGGTCAACTTACACAACATGGATGCAGCGAATCAAGAAGGCAGCTCACCACCACCTTCTCAAGGGCAACAAGGAATGGCAATAAATGCTGGCCAGCCAGCGATGCCCATGTCCCACAAATGAATAAAAAAAGTACAGTACAGACTGAAAATGAAATGTGCAACTTACAAAGCCCAATTACTTCATAAATTAATGAATAATTTACTTTCCTAATAAGATTCCTCTCTTTTCTCCCCCCAGCTTTATTATTAGTAACACAGTGAAGAATCGAAGTTTTCAGTATTTTACTGTTTGGATTGACTGTGGTGATAATGCTAATATTTTAAAATATATCAAAACTAAAATTCCATGATTCCCTTGGGGTGGGGTGGGGGGGAGGTTGAAGTTTGGTGATGGGATTGGTGGATCAGAGCTGATTCAGGTTAAGAGGTCAGCACTGGGATAAAATTCAGATCTGCCAGAGTTCTCACTGTAATGAGCAACAGACTGTGAGTGAAGGTACATTTTTGTTTGGTTGGCCATGAAGATAAGAAGCAGGTAAGAGGATCAGAATGCAATCCCTGTCCACTGCGAGGGAAGTTTGGATAATTTGTTTGGTGATAATGTTGTTGTAAAGCATTTTGGCATTTATATGCGAGTTGCATTTATAACATACAACAGATTGCTAGAAAGCCTGAAAAACAATTTATATTATCATTTTCACCCATTTAAATTGAGAACTAAAGATTGATCCACGCTTCTACTCAGTACAAGGACCATGATTTATTATCTGCCTATGCCAATTAAGGTGGAGGTCAGCAATTTGCAAATTTGATGCTGCCATCTCATTTCCATGATTGTATTGTCGGGTCAGACATCTGCCACGTTGTTGGTTGCCTTTGCATTTGGCAGCGAACTGACTAGCATATTCTCATTTTAGCTGATGGAGTCAGCTTTCAGTTCTTAAAGGAAGTCTGTCTCTCTCTTAAAGAGAAACTGTACTGCATCACAGGAGGCTGCTGCTGGACACCAATTCTGTAATTTTAACAAAGAAAATAGAACACTAGGGCAGAGAGAGTGTCGCCGATTTGGTGCTGAAGTTATTTTTAATGGAGGTGAACAGGAGGAGAGAAGTCATGGTTCCACAGGGGGCACAAGACTTTAAGGACAACCCTGAGAAGGGATTGGGAGCAGATGATCAGGCAAGCCATTTCCTGGTATCTGGACTCTAGAACTGATGCACTAAAGATCTGGTGACCTGAATTGATGGTCAACGTCAGTGAATGCATCTTCACATGTAATCATGTACCTGCTGTTTTACACCCTCATTACTTGCTTAGTACCAGTTTCTGGCATTTTTTTGCACAAATTCCAAATACTCCAGCTTATGATCGCCAATGCTTCTAGCCTCACATTCACCTCTCACTGTCTACATTTAAGGGAGCACAGTGGTTGTAGGTGAAAGGAACTTTGTGTCGGATAGGACATTGTGCAGGATAGTGAAGTTTTAGATGAGCACGGAAAATTTCCCATTGTCCAAGTGAATGTTTAGCATCTGGTCTTTATGATCACTTTAGTTTGTGTCACCATGCCATGCATAACTTGGCTGCCACACTTCCAACTAAAAATATAATTCAAAAATACTTAAAACATCTTGCAGTCATATATTGCAAAAGAAGCAGTAGTGTAGTGGTATTATCACTTGACTAGTAATCCAGAGTGATCCGGGGTAATGCTCACAGTAAAATTTGAATTCAGTAAGAGTCTGATGGTGACAATGAAGCTATTGTCGATTGCTGTAAAAACCCATCTGATTGACGAATATCCTTTAGGGAAGAAAATGTGCCACCCTTACCCAATGTGGCCTACATGTGACTCCAGATGCACAGAAATGTGGTTGACTTTTAAATGTCCTCTGAAGTGACTTGGCAAACCACTTAGTTCAAGGCAATTAGGGCTGGGCAGTCAATGCTGGCCTAGCCAGCAGTGCCCAAATCCAATGAAAGAAATAAAAGGATTTTCTCTTCCTTTTATTGGCATTTCTTTACTTTTGGATTCAGTGTATTGAGGGTAGAGAATTTACGCCAAATCTTTTGCTTTACCATTTTAAGATAGTGAACGAAATTTTCTGGCCATACTTGCCCCATGGCCAGAAAATCCCACCTGAGATTTACGGACCTTTTCATGGTCCGTGCCCTGCTCGCTACGATTCTGAGGGCAGGTGGGATGGGAAAATTCTGCCTGGTCGGTACTTTTTTCACTACAAAAATAATAAAGAACTTCAATCCAATTTATTCTTGAAAGGAACAAATCATTAGAACTGATATGTAAAACCATAATGCCATCTAAAAGCTTTGCAGTAATATAATGCTTTATCCTCAACTACCAGGTGATCAAATTTTTAAAGGTGGGTCCAGTATTGTGAAAGCATCTGTCACTGAGCTGTTAACTAAGTGGAAGTTACCATATTCAGTAACTTCCTGGCTCTTCAGAATTGGATTTGACCTTCCAACAAGCCAGGTACGGGAGGGACTTTTACCCTAACTTTACCATTGTTTCATCAGATAGTGAAGATGTCTCTGTACACTTGTCCCAAACTGTTCTTTCAGACTTCCCACACAGTCAACATAGGTTGATCAGCAGCCATGTGGAGGGTTGGAATTCTTGTCACGTCATCAAAACAAATGCCAAGATTGAACTTCCATTAGACAAATTGGCCTGGATTTCCTGTCAAGGTGGAAAAAAACCAGCTACTACATCCCCTCAATACCAAAATGGTATAATCAATTTGCGACCCTGCTGAACCAAAGAAGAACACCCCTCGAAGTTTCATCCCTTGTTAAGAGTCCTGACTGCAAACTCTCTTTCAACAATACCAACAAACTGGAGATACCCCTACAGCCACGGCATTACTTGAATCTTTGGACAACCTTAAACAATAAAATTGGCTGGACTGTTTATTGGTCCTGGAATCTCCTGAGGAAACTTGGAGCATCAAACCCAGCAGGGGTCATTAACCCACATGTAAGCATAAATGCTGTTGTTGCCAAGTAATTGGCCAACTCAAGGGCATCCATTGATGAACAACACAAACAGAAAGTCAAGAAAATACTCCAAAGAAGTAATGACAAGTCTTCCAGAGTCAAACGGCATTACCCTGATGGAATGGAATGCTGGCCTAACTACTAAGAAGGGAAAATCCTTTGGGAAAGTTGGTATTCCACGAGACTTTCTGCAACATCTTAACTCACTGGCAAAACAATGATTACTGACACTCTTCCCAACGGTGATAGAGAATGGCCACATTCCCCAAATCTAGCCTGAGGCCCTGCCAAAACCAGGAAAGCCAGCAAATGATCCTAGGAGCTGCAGGCCCATTTCAGTGCTCTGTACAACTTATAAGCTCTTGGGGTAATTCATTCTTTCAAGAATTAACCTGATCACCAACTCATCTCTCCCCCAAGAGTAGGTTAGCTTTCTGTTCTAACGTTGTTGCTATGAACAAGTCCTCGCTCTCGCCACAAACACTGAGACTGGTTTTCATCTCAAACTTAAGGCTGGAACCACTTTCACTGATCTTTCCTCAGTCTCCAATACTGTGTGAAAACATGGAGTATTCTCAAACTGTCCCTGCTGCTGCCACGTATCAAACTACTCCCGCTGCTGTAGACATTCCTCAGCATCAGAAGGATGAAGGTCTACCTAAAAGGTGAGGTCAGCACACCAAGAACACTCAACAATTGCCTCCAACAGAGCAGTGTTCTGGCACTGACACTTTTTAACATCCAAACGACACGCCCACCTTAAAAAAAAATGAATATGTGAGCAGGGTAAGTACTTGGTATTAAGACCTTTTTATGAGGGGAAATCATTAACTCGAACTGATTATGCTGAACTGCCTGTTGCTGTGTTTGAATTTCTAAATAAATAGGAAAATAAACACTTATGTCCTCTCTAAACTCTGCCTAATCCCTCCCATTTCCCATTTAATATTCCTCCAAAAGTCTTACTACTACCTTTACATCACATTTCATCATATGACCTTTCAACCCTTCTAATCTTCCTTTTTTTCTCTCCACTGTTATTATATTCATCGTAATTATGAACCTGAGGTCAAACCCCACAGCGACAGAGGTTGAAATTTTGAATTAAATCAACAAAAATCTGGAATTTAAGGTCTAATGATGAACATGAAACCATTGTTGATTGTCATAAACACCCAGCTGGCTCACTTATGGAGGAAATTTGGTCTTGGTTGCAAGTGACTCCAAATCCACTGTTACGTGGTTGATTCTTAAATAGCCTAGCAACTATTCAGTTGTGTTAAATTGCTAGAAAGTCAATAAGGAATGAAAGCAGACAGACCATCCAGCATTGACCTTGGCATTGGAAATGACAATGGCGAGCCTTGTTGAACCTACAAAATTCTTCTTACTAACATTGGAGGACTTGTGCCGAAATTGGAAGAGCTGCATCTCAGACTAATTGAGCAACAGCCTGACGTAGTTATACACCTGAAATCATACCTTGCAGAAAATGGCCCAGACCCCACTATCATCATTCCTGCCCCACCAGCAGAACAGACCCAGCATTACAGATGCCAGTCTTCAACCATTTTGATTCACTCCACGTGATATCAAGAAATGGCTGAAGACACTGAATACTGTAAGGACAATTGGCCTTGACAATATTCATAAGAACATAAGAACATAAGAAATAGGAGCAGGAGTAGGCCATCTAGCCCTTCGAGCCTGCCCCGCCATTCAATAAGATCATGGCTGATCTGTCGCTGCTCAGTTCCACTTTCCCGCCCTCTCCCCATAACCCTTAATCCCCTCTCTTATCAAAAACCCATCAACCCGCGTCTTAAAAATATTTAGCGAGGCAGCCTCCACCACTTCAACGGGCAGAGAATTCCAGAGATTCACCACCCTTTGAGTGAAGACGTTCCTCCTCAACTCCGTTCTAAACCGCCCCCCTTTTATCTTGAGGCTGTGCCCCCTAGTCCTACTGTCTTTTTTGAGCGGGAAGAGTCTCTCCACCTCTATCCTATCCATCCCATTCATCATCATATACGTCTCAATGAGATCTCCCCTCATTCTTCTAAACTCTAACGAGTACAAGCCTAGTTTATTCAGCCTCTCCTCATAGCTCAACCCCCTCAACTCCGGTATCAGCCTAGTAAACCTCCCCTGCACTCCCTCCAAGGCCAAAATATCTTTGCGCAGGTGCGGCGCCCAAAACTGCACACAGTACTCCAGCTGCGGCCTCACCAATGCCCTATGCAGCTGCAGCAAGACCTCCCTACTTTTATATCCAATCCCCCTCGCTATGAAGGCCAGCATCCCATTCGCCTTCCTGACCACCTGCTGCACCTGCAAGCTGGGTTTTTGCGACTCATGCACAAGGACCCCGAGGTCCCTCTGCACCGTCACCTGCTGCAGTTTTTCGCCCCGTAAGTAATAGTCCTTCCTACCATTCTTCCTACCAAAGTGGACCACCTCACACTTGCCAACATTAAATTCCATTTGCCATTTCCTGGCCCATTCGCCCAGCCTATCTAGACCCTTCTGCAGACTCTCCACACCCTCCGCACAATTCCATCAAAGTTCCAATGAAAAGTGCTCCGAATTTGCTGCACCCCTAGCCAAAATGTTCCAACACAGCCACCACACTGACGTCTGCCTGGCTATGTGTAGTCATGATGTGGGTATGCCGGCGTTGGACTGGCGTAAACACAGTAAAAAGTCTGACAACACCAGGTTTTAGTCCAACCTATTTATTTGATAATATACTCGCAAGCTTTCGAGGGGTTACCCTCTTCGTCAGGTGAATGGAGAGTTCTGGCCTCAGACAGAGCATATAAAGCACAGACAGTTTAGAGATTACTGATTAAAATGCGAATCCTTACACCTAACCTGCTGTTCAAGACCTGAAGTGGCTGATAATGTGAGTGGTAGGAGCACTGATCACAGTTTAAAGAGATGTGTATTGTCTCCAGACAGTACAGTAAGTGAGGTTTTGCAAACCCAGGCAAGTCACGGGGGTTACAGATAGTGCGACATGAACCCAAGATCCCTGTTGAGACCGTCCTCATGTGTGCGGAACTTGGCTATCAGTCTCTGCTCAGCGACTCTGACAGCGCAGAGTCGCTGAGCAGAGACTGATAGCCAAGTTCCGCACACATGAGGACGGTCTCAACAGGGATCTTGGGTTCATGTCGCACTATCTGTAACCCCCGTGACTTGCCTGGGTTTGCAAAACCTCACTTACTGTACTGTCTGGAGACAATACACATCTCTTTAAACTGTGATCAGTGCTCCTACCACTCACATTATCAGCCACTTCAGGTCTTGAACAGCAGGTTAGGTGTAAGGATTCGCATTTTAATCAGTAATCTCTAAACTGTCTGTGCTTTATATGCTCTGTCTGAGGCCAGAACTCTCCATTCACCTGACGAAGAGGGTAACCCCTCGAAAGCTTGCGAGTATATTATCAAATAAATAGGTTGGACTAAAACCTGGTGTTGTCAGACTTTTTACTGTGGCTATGTGTACACAAAGAGCAGAACAAATTCAACATGGCCAATTATCATCCCATCTATCTACTCTCAATCATCAGTGTAGTGATTTAAGAGACATCAACAGTGCTATCAAGCAACATTTGCTTAGCAGTAACCCAATCACTGACCCTCGCTTTGAGTTCCACCGGGATTATGCGACTCCTGACCTTATTACAGCCTTAGTTCAAACATGGACACACAAGCTGAACTGTAGAGGTGAGGTTAGAGTGACTTCCTTTAACATCAAGGCAGTATTTGATTGACGAGTCCAGGAAGTGATATCTGAGGATCAGCACTCCTCAGGCAAAGGGCAAGGTTGAGAAGCCAGGCCTTTATAAACAACCTCAGTTGTACAGGAATTAAACCAGTGCTGTTGGTGTTGCTCTGCATTACGAAGGGTCACATGGTGGTGCAGTGGTAAGCACCACTTCCTCACATTGCAAGGGAATTGGGTTCGCATCCAGCTATGAGTGACTGTCAATGTGGTGTTTGCATATTCTGTCCATGTCTGGGTTTCCTCTGGGTGCTCTGGTTTCCTCCCACAGTCCAAAGATGTGCAGGTTAGGTAAATTGACCATGCTAAATTTCCCTTTAATGTCTAAAAATGTGTAGGTTAAGTGGATTAGTCATAGTAAATGTGTGGGGTTATGGGGATACAGTGTGCCTGAGAAAGATGCTCTTTCAGAGAGTTGGTGCAGAATTGATGGGCCAAATGGCCTCTTTCTGCATTGTAGGGATTCTATGGCTCTGTGGAGCTAGTCATTTAGCCAAATGAGCTATCCAACCCCCCATACACAGTCCACATTTATACTAAGTAAATATCATAATTGCTTATACCTATGTAACAGATGGTGATTCACTGCTGCTTATTTGAGAATCTTATGCACGTACTATTGACCATATATAATCTTTAATTCTCTTAAGCTCATTGTAAAAGATGCATTCTCTTTGCTAACATCATCTCTATTGATGGGATACCTATTTGTATAGATCCAACTTGCCTCACTGGACAATACATCATGGAGTTCAGCCAGCTGCCTAACCAATACAGTATATTTGAGTTGAATTTAGTGAAACTTGTCATTCAGTGATGTTTGTTGCTGCTGCCGACATAGATATAACTTCCAGTGTGACAGCATAACATAGAGCAAAAGAGTCTCTCATTAACCTTTGTTAAGAAAGGACATAACCTGACGTCTTGCCAATTTATTTAGCAGCAGAGTAAAGATTTGTCTATTGCCATAGTGGTCCAAAATAAATTACTTTTCAATTAAGGAGTACACATTTCAGATGTGATTTAGACAGCAGCTACTGAATGTAGAATCCAAACATGTTCATATCCAATGGACGAATCCTGCAGCTCAGATTTACACAGTATTCTCATCAATAATGCCAAATGAAAAAAATAGTCTAATTAAAGTAACAAGCTGATAACTGCAACTTACCAAAATTCATTTTCCAGAGTTTGACATTAGGTTTTTATTAATATTGTTACTAATGTCAATATTTCAATGTAATTTATCAGTTCAGTAGCATTGCATGCAGGTATAATATCAGTTTGATAGACCGTAGGTGGTCTGAGGATTAAAGGCTGCTAAGAACAAAAAGCTAACGGCCCATTGTATAAAAGAAGCTAAGTGTGTTAGGAATACAGAATCAGAAGGTGGTTTGCCCTGTGTGGAACTGTTGAAGCAACAGCATGATAATATATCAATGGAATAATGAATACCGTAACAACACTCTATTTGTTTGTCAAAATGTTACCAGTTCAATATTCAAATTGCTGTTTTATTGTGACATTTAAGTTTGAATAGCGCTGGATACAGTCTTAAATAAACAAAATCAGTTTATTGAAGAACTGGATAAGTAGATCTAATATAGCTCAGGACCAATCATTCCATTCTTAAATTTGCAACAATACAAAATTTCAACATACACATGTAATTCCATTTTCATTTCCAATACAAGTAGACTAATATTAATGAAATGTTTAGTTTCATATGGAGTATATTCTAATTGATCAGTAGGCATCATTGCATAATATATTATACCTATTTTTCTAATTTTGCAGGCATTACATGTCCTGAAGTTGGTACAAATCATATTCACCAGCAAGAAACAATGAGGACGATACTGTAAGTCATTTGTAATGCGCATTGAGTCTTTACATTTTTAGGGGATATCCACAGATTGCAAGTGAAATACTTAACCAAGATTCCAATGAGCATTGCAAGAGAAGACATTGTTTTGATGAATCTGTTTTCAGTTATTCCTGTTATATGGCTGATGTTGGACATAGGAATCAGAGTGCATTTCATAAAGCCTTGTGACACCTCCATGAAGCTATATCGTAATTGTAATGAATGAGGAACATGGCTTTGTATTTGTAAGGTCCAAAGGAGAACGACAATGATGGACATCGATGTTTGCATCTTGGAAGCTCCATTAGAACCAATCTTGACGCTACCACCTATATATGGCTCTGTTACCATACCTAGGCACATCGTATTCCTATAGTTAATAGAACTGAGTACATTCATACAGCTAAAAGTGAAACTGCTTCCAGGACAAGAATAGCTGTACTCATAACTGAGAGTTACAGCTGTGGTTGAACTTTTCTAGGACAGGTTTTTCCAAGCAACTACAGATCTTTGCCAGATCTATCAACCTTCAGGGCATATTTATATTATGCAGTGGAGGTAGTGGCGTGATACATTGTCACTGCGCTAGTAGTCCAGAAAGCCATGGTAATGCTTTGGGGACCTAAGCTTAAATCCCACCATGGCAGAATTCAATTAATAGAAACCTGAAATTAAAAATCTATTGACTTAATATCATAAAAACCTATCTGGTTCACTCATGCTCTTTAGGGCAGAAGATCTGCTGTCTTTACCCGGTCTGGCCTTCATGTGACTCCAGACGCACAGAAATGTGGTTAACTCTTAAATGTCCTCTGAAATGGCCCGGCAGTTAGGATTGGCTCAACCAGTGATACCTATATCTGCTAAACAAGTAAAAGAAACTGGGAAGCAGCCAAAAACATGAAAGAAGGCAGTCAATATTTAGCAGAATTCCTCTGAATTAGGCCATAGTTGATCGCATGGATGTGACCATATTAGCCCGACCCCCAGTGATGCTGTATACTGTCCAGAAGGAGCTGGATAAGTCTTTTCCAACTTTGCAACCCGAACTGGGGCCCTTGCATGACAGGAATAGAATTTGGGCACATGTTGTGCATGATTTTCAATGACTAAAGTTAATAGCTGGAAAACTGCGAGCAGCAGGCACCTGAATTTCTGATGTATGTTCTTTCTAGATGAAGTTCTCTCCTGGGATTTCAAAGTCAAAAAGAAAATGTCTCTTGTGGATAAATTCTTTGCACTATGCACTAGAATAGACTTACAGTGGTTAGGGGTGCCAGTAATATGTGAATAGCCATTAGAGTGTGCAGATGACTGCCTAAGGATATGCACCTTGTAATACTAGTTAGAATTCAAAGACAAGTTTGGAAAGCTGACAGCATGTGACACACACTTACGCCAGTCTCAGCTAACTACTCTTATTTCCATCTTCAGCATTAATTTAAATGCTTCAGCAGATTTCTCCAGTTCAGGTTAGAAAGAATATTGGAATTTTGCTGTGTCATTTGCTTTACAAAAGGAATAACACGTGGAGCAGAAGGAGAAAAATCGAAAAGCCAAAATAAATGGATACCAGACACTTTCCTGTGTAGCTCAGTCAGCCAAATCCATTAAGTGGATCTGATAAGCAAAATCTTTTGATAAGGGGGTGAATTTCCACAGGTTCCACTATGATCCAAAATAACTGTGGTTCCATCACCCGCACTGGTGAATACTTACGGGACAAGTTATCAGAGAAGGCTACTTAAATGCATTGTATAAATGTGTGCAATGTCTATTTCTCAAGGAGACAAAATTAAAGCATATGGTACAAAGGCAAGAGGGAAGAGTTAACTGGTGAAAAATTGCAGTTCCAAACATTCTTTGGAATTGGATTCCTCTACAAAAACTTTTTCTCAATAAAACGTTTGCAAAAAACCCTGCCGGTGTTAGCTTAAATATGGTAACCTGTTTATTTCAAATAATAGCACAAAAAAGGCATTCGACAGAAATGCATGAACTAGTGAGAAAGTTAAATTCACTTTCCTTTTAGGCCTCAAACAACCAGATTTTCTTAATTCCCGGGTGGCACTGACAGTGATGCACCCTCCCGACCCTACATTACACAATGACTACTCTTCAGAGATAGTATATTGACAAATGCTTTGGAATGTCCTGAAAGGATAAAAATGTGCTTTACAAATGCAAATTTTCCTTTTAAAGATTGTCATGACATTGAGAGGAATATATGTCAGGATCCAGTTTACTGTACCACTGTTCACCACCTGCTGCATCTGGCATTTAGACACACTTTAGCATTTCTTTGCGAAGCCATAAACACTCCACAGCCAGTAAGTAATTTTAAACACTGTAGCACTTCAGCCTTATAATATATTCCACTTCCTAAAATCTCATAATTAACCTATTTTCCCAATTCGTTGCAATAACAAGACCATTTATAAATACTTTTGATGGCTTGTTGACATGCACAATTTTATCATATTCATCCATATGGCCAAATTAATAGGGCATGGTCTGCCCATGATTCTCATCCACACAATCACTTTTTAATCTCAGCTCAGATGTCTCTGTAATGTACAATGCCTGATGAAGAGTGGTAAAAATCAGAAAATGACTCAGCATTATGCACCTCCCAGTGGCAAATTAAGGAGCAGCACTGTCAGAGGACTGGAAATAGATTGCCTAACTGTCCTCTCAACCAGAGAATTATCTAGCTGTGGAGGAACTAATGAGGCAACAGGGAAACAATTTATTAACATGAGGCTGAAGCAAATAGGCTCATCTGATAGAGTTGCTTACTGTATTGTTATTTTGCCTCTTGGAGCTGTGCTCCAATCTAACCCAACCATACCAGGATAAAGACATTCTCTAATGACTTGTACGACTTCAAATGCAAATTACTTTAGATAGGTCCAAATGTGAGTGAATCGGGGAGATAAAATGCTTGCAGATTTAGGACGATTAGAACTGACTTTTCAAATGCACTTGCAGATACTGCAAGGATAAATTGGTGCAAGATGTTTAAACACAGTTATGGTGCTCTTCTGTTTAGATTGTATGTCAAAACTCTGTGATATACAATGAATGGCCATTTGATTAAGTCCAAGAAAACTGCCAGTATCTTCAAAAACACACGATGGCATGAATGACATGAATACAGGAAATTAGGAAAAAGTGATTTTAAAAAAAGCTTGAGTATCATGACAACACTAAGGTACATTATATTTAGATTTCTGGTTCATTACTGCAAGAGTAGATTGGGATGAAGTTCTCCTTAGATGACAATGTCAAGTGATATTATTTTTTCTCTTGTATGCTCCTATCATTGCCAGAGAAATTCATACCAGTGATCTATTTGTCCACAACAGTTCCAAACCTGAAATTTATTCTATCAGGGAAGCATGTTCTCTTGTCTCTTTAGTCACAAACAATGCAAATGTATTCACATAAGAAAGTTATAATTGATCTCCAAAGTTTCAGAAAATAGAGCCGATTTTCATCCATATTTTTAGGCAGGAACAGAGCAGAAAAGGAGAAAATTGCAGCACAGAGTTTACAGCACTACCCTGTGCAACACGCTACCAGTGTGGGCTGCCAGGAGCCCACCCAAAGCAGATTGCATCTCACCCATGCAAGTCAGGTCCATGAATGTCAGTACTGCCTCGAAACAATTTCCAAGTACCAAGGATATTTGCATTAATAGTCTCACACAGGACCACAGCAGGCTGCTCTAAAACAGAAAAGTTCAAGTTGTTGATTTGATTTGATTTATTATTGTCACATGTATTAATGTACAGTGAAAAGCATTGTTTTTTGTATGTTATACAGAGCATACTGTTCATAGCTGAGGAAACAAGAGAGTGCAAAATGTAGTGTTACAGTCATTGCTAGGATGCAAAGAAAGATCAACTTAATGCAAAGTAGGTCCATTCAAAAGTCTGACAGCAGCAGGAAAGAAGGTGTCCTTGAGTCAGTTAGTACATGACTTCAAACTTTAGTATCTTTTTCCTGATGGAAGAAGGTGGGAGAGAGAATTTCCGGATGCGTGGAGTCCTTAATTATGCTGGCTGCTTTGCCAAGGCAATGGGAAAGTGTAGACAGAATCACTGGATGGGAGGCTGGTTTGCATGATGGAGTCACAACCTTGCAGTCTTAAGTAGATCAGGAGCCATACCAGGCAGTGATGCAACCAGGAAGAATGCTTTCTATGGTGCATCTGTAAAAGTTGGTGAGAGTCATAGTTGACATGCCAAATTTTCTAGGTCTTCTACGAAAGTAGAAGCACTGGTGTGCTTTCTTAACTATAGTGTCAGCATGGGGGGACCAGGACAGGTTGTTGGTGATCTGGACACCTAAAAACTTGAAGGTCTCGACCCTTTTCCGCTTCGTCACTATTGATGTAGACAGGGGCATGTTCTTCTTTACGCCTCCTGAAGTCGATGACAATCTCTTTCATTTTGTTGACAATGACGGAGAGATTATTGTCGCCGTACCAGTTGACCAGATTCTCTATCTCATTCCTGTACTCTGTCTCATCAATGTTTGAGATTCGACCCACTTAAAAATCGAGTTGGAGGAGAATTTGGCCACACCTATATATAGGTGTATAGGTATTTAAGGAGTACAGTAGGGGTCTGAGAACTTGTGAGGCACTGGTGTTGAGGATGATCATGGAGGAGGTGTTGTTGCCTATCCTTACTGATTGTGGTCTGCGAGTTAGAAAGTTCAGGATCCAGTCTTCTGTAATAGAGAAAATGTTTGAATCTATCATCAAGGAAGAAAAAGCAAGATACCTGGATATAAATTGTCCCTTGGGTAAGATGCAGCATGGGTTCATGAAGGGCAGGTAAGGGTGCCAGGCAAAAGGCAGGGAATTATAGGCCGGTTAGTTTAACGTCTGTGGTAGGTAAAATGTTCGAATCTGTCATTAAGGAGGAAATTGCGAGGCATCTTGAAGGGAATTGCTTGACAGAGCAGACGCAGCACGGTTTCATTAAAGGGAAGTCGTGTCTGACAAATTTACTGGAGTTCTATGAGGATGTGTCTAGGGCGGTGGATAGAGGAGAGCCGGTGGATGTGGTCTTTCTGGATTTTCAGAAGGCGTTTGACAAAGTACCTCACAAGAGGTTATTGCAGAAGGTCAGGGGACATGGAGTTGGGGGTAGGGTGTTAGCGTGGATAGAGGATTGGTTGTCAAATAGGAGGCAGAGAGTGGGGGTCAACGGATGCTATTCGGATTGGCGGATGGTGACTAGTGGAGTGCCCCAGGAGTCGGTGCTGGGGCCTCAGCTTTTTACCATTTATATAGATGATCTGGAGGAGGGAAACGAGTGTAGGGTGTCGAAATTTGCTGATGACACCAAGATTGGGGGAACGGCAAATTGTGCGGAGGGTGTGGAGAGTCTGCAGAAGGATCTAGATAGGCTGGGCGAATGGGCCAGGAAATGGCAAATGGAATTTAATGTTGGCAAGTGTGAGGTGGTCCACTTTGGTAGGAAGAATGGTAGGAAGGACTATTACTTACGTGGCGAAAAACTGCAGCAGGCGACGGTGCAGAGGGACCTCGGGGTCCTTGTGCATGAGTCGCAAAAACCCAGCTTGCAGGTGCAGCAGGTGGTCAGGAAGGCGAATGGGATGCTGGCCTTCATAGCGAGGGGGTTTGAATATAAAAGTAGGGAGGTCTTGCTGCAGCTGTATAGGGCATTGGTGAGGCCGCAGCTGGAGTACTGTGTGCAGTTTTGGGCGCCGCACCTGCGCAAAGATATTTTGGCCTTGGAGGGAGTGCAGAGGAGGTTTACTAGGCTGATACCGGAGTTGAGGGGGTTGAGCTATGAGGAGAGGCTGAATAAACTGGGCTTGTACTCGTTAGAGTTTAGAAGAATGAGGGGAGATCTCATTGAGACGTATAAGATGATGAATGGGATGGATAGGATAGAGGTGGAGAGACTCTTCCCGCTCAGAAAAGACAGTAGGACTAGGGGGCACAGCCTCAAGATAAAAGGGGGGCGATTTAGAACGGAGTTGAGGAAGAACTTCTTCACTCAAAGGGTGGTGAATCTCTGGAATTCTCTGCCCGTTGAAGTGGTGGAGGCTGCCTCGCTAAATATTTTTAAGACGCGGGTTGATGGGTTTTTGATAAGAGAGGGGATTAAGGGTTATGAGGAGAGGACGGGAAAGTGGAACTGAGCAGCGACAGATCAGCCATGATCTTATTGAATGGCGGGGCAGGCTCGAAGGGCTAGATGGCCTACTCCTGCTCCTATTTCTTATGTTCTTATGTTCTTAATTTGGTGGAATTCTTTGAGAACATTAAATGTGCAGTGGACAATGGGGAACCTGTGGATGTGCTGTATCTGGATTTTCAGAAGGCATTTGACAAGGTGCCGCACCAAAGACTGCTACATAAAATAAAGTTGCACAGTGTTATGGGTAATATATTGGCATGGATAGAGGATTGGTTAACTTAGAGAAAACAAAGAGTGGGGGTAAATGGGTGTTTTTCTGGTTGGCGATCACTGAGTAATGGTGTGCCTCAGGGATCAGTGTTGGGACCGCAATTGGTTACGTTTTACATAGATGATTTGGAGTTGGGGACCAAGTGTAGTGTGTCAAAATTCACAGATGATACCATGATGGACGGAAGAGCAAAGTATGCAGAGGACGCTGAAAGTATGCAAAGAGGTATAGATAATCTCAGTGGGTGGGAGAGGGTTTGGCAGATGAAGTACAATGTTGTTAAATGTGAGATCATCCATTTTGGTTGGAGTAACAGCAAAATGGACTATTATTTAAATGGTAAAAATTTGCAGCATGCTGCTGTGCAGAAGGACCTGGGTGCCCTTGTTCAGGAATCTCAAAGAGGTGGTTTGCAGGTATAGCAGGTAATTAAGAAGGCAAATGGAATTTTGACCTTCATTGCTAAAGGGATAGAGTTTAAAAGCAGTGAGATTATATTGCAGCTTTATAAGGTGCTGTTGAGGCTACATCTGGAGTACTGTGTATAGTTTTGGTCTCCTTATTTGAGAAAGGATATACTGGCACTGGAGGAGGTGCAGAGAAGATTCACTAGGTTGATTCTGGAGTTGAGAGGGTTGGCTAATGAGGAAAGACTGAGTAGACTGGAGCTATACTCATTGCGATTCAGAAGAATGAGGGGAAATCTTATAGAAACATATAAGATTATGAAGAGAATAGATAAGATAGAAGTAGGGAAGTTGTTTCCACTGGCAGATGAAACTAGAACTAGGAGGCAAAGCTTCAAAATAAAGGGAAGCAGATTTAGGACTGAGTTGAGAAACTTCTTCACACAAAGGGTGCCCAGTGAAATAGTTGAGGTTGCCTCACTGGATGTTTTTAAAGCAAGGATGGATAAATTTTTGAACAGTAAATAAATTAAGGATTATGGTGAGCGGGCGGGTAAGTGGAGCTGAGTCCACAAAAAGATCAGCCATGATCTTATTGAATGGTGGAGCACGCTCGAGGGGCCTAATGGCCTACGCCTGCTCCTAGTTCTTATGTTCTTATGTTCAGTCACAGATGGAGGAGCCGAGGCCTGGACCACGGAGTTTGGAAATGAGTTTTGTAAGGGTAATGGTGTTGAAGGCAGAGCTGTAGTCAGTAAATAGAAGTTTGACATAGGTGTCCCTGTTATCTAGATGTGCCAGGGCTGAGTGCAGGGCCAGGAGGATGGCGTTTGCTGTGGACCTGTTGCGGCTTTAGCATATTACTAATGGACTCAGGAATATTAATTACAGTCTCTCTCCCCCAGAATCACCTGCATCTCCACTCTTTAACTTACTAGTACCGTTTAGATTCCACACTGGAACTGTTAAATTTCTGAACCTCGATGATTGGTAAACTGTTCAAAGTACAAAAGCATTTCACAGAAAATGAAGCCCAGTTATCACCAGATACAATCAGACACATGAACTCCATCCACAGGATATCATAGAATCATAGAATTCCTACAGTGCAGAAAGAGGCTATTTGGCCCATTGGCAGTGTATCTTATCCAGGCCTAACACCCTGCCCTATCGCATGATTAATCTAGCTAACCTACAGTCTTGGGAAACTAAGAGGCAATTTACTATGGCCAATCGACCTAACCTGCACATCTTTGTGCATAATATGTTCTTCAGTGGAAAAGAATAAAAGCAGTGAATTACACCACATTTGTTGGTTATGCAGGTGGTAAGAAAAGAACATTGACAATTAAATGTTCCTAATAAGGTGAATTAATTGTAATCTATTAAAATCTGAACCCATTTTATTTATAAGGGATAATGCTTTTGACTTT
This sequence comes from Carcharhinus amblyrhynchos, assembly GCF_965287045.1. NCBI lineage: Eukaryota > Metazoa > Chordata > Chondrichthyes > Carcharhiniformes > Carcharhinidae > Carcharhinus > Carcharhinus amblyrhynchos. The sequence goes on along the minus strand of NC_137324.1, from coordinate 90,970,783 downwards.
AGTACAGTAATTATTTGATTAGTTAAAAATAATGAATTGTAACTGAAGTCAACCGATCTACAAGACAAAAAATAGAAATATTTATCTTTTGCACCAAACCTTGTCATTCTATGGAACTTGACTCTCATTTGTAACTCTAACAGACGTACAAAAATATTGTTTGAAACCATGTTATATGGAAAATCATTGTTTTGGGAATTTGCATTGTTTCTCAACTTCAGTGGCAATTGTATTCCCAATTTTAATTCAGAACATTTTACTTAATCCACCTAGACTCACCTTCACAGATAGTAACCTCTTAACTTATTCACAGCTGGGATAAGATTCTTCATTTTGAAATATCTTCTTAATATTAATGAGATGACAGTCTGAGCCAAGGTAGACATGAGCTGAATATTCGCTGCAAGTATCATTCAGTGAAGGTTACGTTGGCTCGTAGTTCGGATGCATCCCTCCTCAGCATGGAAAGTGTTTTCCAGAGGTGAGAGACTTCAGTGAAAGTGTGGAATTCTTGTGACTGCCTGAGAGTAACTCTTGCACTATGGCTCCTTTGCTATTTTTCTTTCTTCACATTATAGATTCCTCAGTATCTGTTTCCTTTGCTTGGCAGGAATTATTCTTGTCATCAGCTGACATACAGTTTGTAATGAATGTAATAATGTAACATATGGCCTTTGCTGCAGGATGACAGATATATATTTAGTCTCTCGCACCCTATTAATCAGCTCCTGGTGCAATGGCCTTAAATTATTGCCTATTCAATTTGATGTAGCAGTGTTCAAATCTATTCATACTGCAGTATGAACTGTCACATACTGCTTTAAGTGCATTCCAGAATGCCTATTAATGATCACTTATATTTGTACTCCTCATATCTATTTTTTCTTTAGTTTGAACAAAGCTTCTAGTAAATCTTTGTGACCTGAGTGGTAGTCTAGTGATACAGATTGCCAATGCCTTAGAGAACCCACCTGATTTTCACTCCATTGAATTCACTCACCTTTAATGTGCAGCATTCTGAAAGCTTGTGATTCCAAATAAACCTGTTGGACTTTAACCTGTGCTGTGAAACTTATTACTGTGCCCACCCCAGTCCAACGCCGGTATCTCCACACCATTGAATACAAGCAGTGTCAGTAAAAATTGATGGTTCTTTTATATGTAACATTAAAACAATTCTCAGGAGTTATATCAAAGCAGGTACTTTTTGAGGACAATATGTATTTGCATGACATTACTAGAGAACGGTATATAAAAATACTCAGAAGGGCATTAGAATTACCAAGCTACATCAAAGGAATATAAGAATCCATGAAACAAGGAAAATCCACAGGCTCCAATATGATGTACTTTAATTTAAATCTTTTGAGGAACTTCCACAAATTATTGCATAAAGCTCCCTAATATCAATCCATCCCCAAATATTCCCCATCTAACCTTTATCATGATTATTCACAAACAACATTTAATTGATCACTTTCATGTTTCCAGAAGTATTTGGTTGTCTCAGGCTTTACTCAGCCCTATCACCTCATCCACATATTAGGAAGTAGTTAAAGTGATTCTTATTTTCATTCATGGGATGTGGGTGTCACAGGCTGAGCCAGCATTTATTGCCCATTCCACATTGTTCTTCAGATGAATGGCTTGCCAGGCCATTTAAGAGAACATTTCAGAGTCAACCACAGTGCTGTGGATCTCAAGTCACATGTAGGCTAAACCAGGTCAGAGTGGCAGATTTCCTTCCCCAAAGGACATTAATGAACGAGATGCGTTATCGCCACAATTGATAATGGTTTCATGGTCATAATTCTGGATTTTTATTGGATTCAAATGTCACCCTCTGACATAGTGGGGTTTGAACCCTGGTCCCCAGAACATTATCCTGAGTCTCTAGGTTACCAGTCCAGTGACAATACCATTACACTAGTGCCTCCCTCAAGCTAATGGTAAGAACAGATACCCCAGAAGAGGACAATCTTCTAAACATCAGTCTTTATGAGATGTTTTCATATCTGAGAAGTTGTTATTTATTTATTATTAGTGTCACAAGTAGGCTTATGTTAACACTGTAATGAAGTTATTGTGAAAATCCTGTACTCGCCACACTCAGGTGCCTGTTTGGATACACTGAAGGAGAATTTAGCTTGACCAGTGCACCTAACCAGCACATCTTTTGTACTGTAGGAGGAAAGCAGAGCACCCAGAGGAAATCCACACAGAGAATGTTCAGACTCCACATAGACAGTAACCCAAGCCGGGAATCGACCTGGGTTCCTTGCACTGTGAGGCAGCAGTGCTAACCACTGTGCTATTTTGCTGCTCCATTCTGCCAACAGCCTGTTTATGGGGAAATTTTTGAGTCTGAAATGGTAATGAGGTGCATCACTGCCATCAGAATGTATAAATATTACAGAATTATCGTTTATTATGTTCCATCCAATGCCCAAGCAGCTTCTCTTTGACTTTCCAGTATGCAGTAAATGAGTAAAGTACCTTACCAGGGCAGAGTTGGAGCACTGCAAGTCATCTGCTGGAGATACCTTGACTGTACTTGTTAAGCCAATTTTGATGCTTCCATCTGACAAATCCAAGGATCTCAATTGCCATGCTATTAGTGACATGCTTATCTATTTCTAATAGTTTTCAATGTCTCTGTTATCTTGACTTTTATATTTTAAGATTTATAAATATATCTAATTTTAGTTGGTATTTATCCAAAAAGGCTTTAGATACGCTATGGAGTAAACATGTGCGGAAACAGTTGAAGTAAATGAGATAGTTTAGGTTATGAGTTAATCTCAGATATTTGAGCATTAAGGGCAAAATCTGCAAATGGGTAAAGAAATTGGTAGTGGAGTTAGAAAATAATGGATACCAATCATCCCTGTCAAGATCACGAAAGGGTTAAAAGCACTAAAGTCATTGAATGCAGCAGAGCTCACCCTGCAAATTGAGCACAGAACAGAGATCCCTGAGAAACTGCTGTGAAAATGTTCTCACACTTACAGATGAACTGCACAAACAAGCCAACTGCAGGACAGGGGAGGGGTGAGGGCTCTGGTATCAACAGGATGACTGCCACAACAGCAGGTGTTACATTTGGATGATGTAGCCACGTAGACATGTCTTATTTGTGATCAATCATTATAATTAGATGAATATAAAATGGCTGTAACTGGTTAACTATTCATGAACTAATCAGAATTATTAGTTGTAATTAGATATCAATGACTTCAGAACAAAGAACACTTGTGATTGATACTTGCAAATAATTGTAAGATTAGCTAAAATATATCTGCTCATGCCACGTATTTACTCAGGAAGTCTTTACATCATCTTTTAGAAGGCAGACTTCCTTGCTATAGCTTGAATAAAAGGCCAATTTTAAACTCCAAAATTTTATCTGGTCTATTAAGGGGGAAATACGTACTTACTCGAAGGTGATGGAATTCCACATCAGAAGGCAGGCACTTCAGTGTTGATACTACGTTAAGCTTAGGGCCAGTCCTATTTCTAAATTACATCAGTGACTTGGAATCAGAAGCTCAACACAACCCATCAGTTTTTCAGATGCCACCAAGTTGGGTGGGGCAATGACATTTAAAGAGTCAATCCAGAAATTACAGAATGAGTTAAATGAAGTTTGTGGGTAATCAGAACAGTGACATAAAGCATTTAATGTAACCAGGTGAAAGGTGCTGTGTGATGGTACTTGTGATAAATTTGAGATGTATTCCACGAATGATGTTGAAAAAACAAAAAATATAGTTGGAAAAAAAACCTAATAGTCTCACTGAACCTTACTGAGTCCGACCAATGCCCAGAGTCAATCAAAAAAATTGAATATTGAACAATATGGACAGAACAGTAAAGTATAAATTAACAGAAGGTGTGGCCAAAGTTGTCTGATCTGAGTTTTGTCTTGAGTATTAAGTTCTGTTCTAGTCATCGTGAAACAAAGAAGGTGTTCAAAAGCTCTTGATTCCTATATTTAGTGTTTGATTTATGAGGAAAATTGTCTTTTTAATGCTGGGAAAGAGGCACCTGAGTGTTGATCTTGTGGAACTGTGTAATGTAACTAATGGATTACAGAAAGATATCTTGATGGTCAGCACGGTGGCACAGTGGTTATCACTGCTGCCTTTAGATCCAGGAACCTGGGTTCAAATCTGGCCTCTGCGGAGTTTGCACATTCTCCCTGTGTCTGCATGGGTTTCCTCCAGGTGATCTGGTTTCCTTTCACACTCCAAAGAGGTGCGGGTTAGATTGATTGGACATGCTAAATTGACCCAAGTGGCAGGGGATCAGAAGAGTAAATATTTGGGGTTACGGGAAAAGGGTTGGGGTGGGATTGTGGTCGGTGCAGACTTGATGGGCTGAATGGCCTCTTTCTGCACTGTAGAAATTCTATGAGTATTGCTTTAAACTTGAAGTAGGAAACAAGGATACTGCTTCATCCTATTAGGTAATTTTAGGAATAACATTAGGAAGCTTTGTTTTATATAGAGAAAGATAAATAAATTACACTGATTTCTAGATAAAACAGTGAGGTGGGAATCATAGGTTCCATTTAAAAACAATTAGATGCAACTATAGGAGACTGATATTTTTGTAGTTACTTGGATTAAGATGAGTCAAATGACCATCCTCATCGAGAAGTGAGCAAATGTGTTAAGTAACAGTTTGCGAATCACGTTATATCTTTTCCCGATCTACTTTTACTATTAAATATGATTTTCATCAAGTATAATGAATGCAGTACAATACAGTGCACCTATTATGGTATATGTACTTTGCAACTTTGCACATCAAAATCTTTCTGCTAAATGTAAAAAGACAAGGCACAAAACCTGAAATGCAAATAAAAGTGGAAAGCTGGAAATGTACAATAAACATTGGAAGGAGAAAATTATGATAACCTATTGTCATGCACGTTGAAGGCATGTCCTAGTAATCATTTTGAACATGGACTGCAATGGAAACTCACCACACTGATAAGGTGGCTGCCAAAGATCATATGACTTTTTCAATTTCTGCATCAAGCCTCCAGAAAGTTCTGAATTGAATAACCTTGGATGAGGACCTCTCCCTGGAGTAGAAATACCAAGTCAAAACCTGTGGGGTTTATATCTGTTTTTGTTCATGGCCACATGCTGATTGCAAAATCTATAGACTCAGAGAATCCTTGGCCCTGAGTGAAAGAAAGCTGATTAAGCCAATTTATTATAAGTAGGCTTGAACAGTATGCTCCCCAACACCCCCCACACCACCATTGTATAGCAATTGCTTGTGGTTTTACACTATTGAGGGAGAACAATAAAAGTATTTGATCAGGTGGACACCTGATCTAGATTGTCTTCAGAAGAAAGCTAATATCCCAAACATCTGAGTGAAAAATAATCAATCTGCAGAGAACACAGCAAGAAATAGTAGGTGCAGGAAAAGGCAGTGCCTTTTAAAACCTGGAAATTGCTGCATTTAAAAGTCCCCCAGCCATTTATTTTCAAAGTCCATAAGTCAAAGAATTTGACCTCTTGGTAATAAAACAAGAAGCAACCAATTCTGCAACTTGCTGAAAAAGCCATCTCTTTGGGGAATCCTGTAACAATATGGGTGTATGGCTCCAACTATTGAAATTACCTTGATTTCTCTTTCAAGGTAAAAAAAAAGTCTTCTTCAATGTCTCAAAATGACTTTATTTTCTTCAATGAGCAAAGCACTTGAACTATTAACTATTCTTTGCTTTCAACCTTATAATAATGCACTATTCTCTTTACCTATATTTTTTCTTAAGTGGATGTATATGTGCACTCATGTGAATGCTGAGTGATTGATGTAGCATTAAATTTTCAGGTGAATGTAAGAATAATTAATAGCCCTTAGCTAAACCCATGAAAGCTTGTTGCTGCTTGTTCAAATTTGACCGCACATTCAGTGGTCAAGAAACACACTTGCCTTCCTTTCCAAAAAAAGGCACACTGAATATGGACAGTATGCAAAAGGAATTGGAGACTCAGTTCCCTCTCATCGCTGTCCATAACACTATCCTCTTGCAGGAACTGATCAGAATGCTGTAGATTTTCTAATTTTATTCCTATCTCAAAATTCCATATCGGGTTCAGCCAACCTTTTTCCAAACACTTACAAGAAAGTCTGCCCTTTCAAATCCAAGATTAATCTTTTTGAATGATGTTATCAGGCCACATCTTATTTGGAATCAATGAAAAATTATAAAATGAAGAATTTTTCCCTGATTTGCAGTTTCATTTTTCATTTATTCTGTTTCACTATGCCAGTTTTCAACACTATTTATTGGTTTTTCATTACTTTCATGGATCTCTTTTGAAAACAGCATATATCTTGAATTTTATCAAAGGTGCTCTGAAAAGAAAATTGGTTTATATTGGTAAGCAATCAAAGCAAAGCAAAATACTGTGGATGCTGGAAATAAAAACAGAAAATGCTGGGATTACTCAGCAGGTCTGGCAGCATCGTGGAAAGAATAACAGAGTCAATGGCTAAACTTTTCCAGCCTCACTTGCTGCTGGTATCTTTTGATCCCACTGATGAGAATGGAGATTTCAATGGGAGAACTCACTTTCAGGGGCAGCGCTGTAAAATTCCGACCAACGTTTCAGGTCTATAGCCTTTTATCAGGGCTCCCATTATAAATCTTGTTTGTATGATTCAATTTGATAAGGCTCACAGATGCAAGGCTGATTATGTCAGTAAAAATGGCCTTGGAAGGATCGCAAATGGCGCAATGCGTGGTGCAATTCATATTTTTAGCCTCCCTCTGAAATTTCCTGCCCCATTTTGCTAATTGACCAGCGCAGCGAGGTAGAAGGACTGCACCCAAAATTTTAGAATACATTTTAAAATACAGTTTGTAAATGACTGCAATGTTCCTGACTCAAAAGCATTCTTGCCAACCTGAAAGAACACTCTCAGTGAGCAGTAGTATACTCCACTGCCATGCTTCGGCCTCTTGATAGCTCTCCTGAATATCTTGGGATGATTCATAAACAAATGATCATAACTCAGGGTTCACAATTGTTTCCCAATCTTTATTTATATATCCCCTGTAAATGTGACACCTCAGGTTTTACAGAACGGATGTTAGACTTTTAAATTGCCCTCAAGGTGAGTGTGTTATTGTTAAATTATGAAAAGTAGTTTTAATTAATGGTCCTTGATTATTGAAATTATTTTTCAGCTTTGACAAATATTCTATTTCTTCCACCCGTCACTTTGAACATGTGGGGTGGTCGATTCACCCAAAACAATTCTAAATACCAAATTTGAGTGGAGACTGGAGTAAATCCCACTAGTTTTTTTTAGTGTGATTTTCAAAATGAATTTCCCACACTCTGCGCACTGCAGAGTGCCCTAGTGAGATTCACTCTGAAAATAAGGGGGTGGGTCCTATTCCCGCTGGAGAGGTCGGCAGCATAGCACTGAGTCAGCAACTGTGCATGCACTGATCTGTCAGTGCAGAGATTGATACATGTGCAATAGCCCCGCACTGCAAGCCTCACAATCACTGGCCAACTCGATCACTGGCTGGCCCTGTGACTCTGTATTGCTGCCCTTTCTACACACCACCCCCTAATTGTTGGTCTCCTGGAGGTCTTCAGGCCAGCCCCAATATTTCTATTCTCCACCAGCCCAGATCTCTGCCTTGACACCGCCCCCCCCCCCCCCCCCCACCCACTAGCAGCCCAAATCCATCCCCTCACCACACCTGGATGGGCAATCCTGATCACCCCTTCCCTCCTTCTGCCTGCAGTAGGACCCCCACCTATTGCCCCATTAGGCATTGCCCGATGCCCAGTAAGCATTGCCAAGGTGTCCCTTGGGCATTACCAGTTTGCCCCTTGGGCAGTGCCAGGGGCCAGGCTGGCACTGCCATGGGGCACCCTACCCCCAACCTTCTGATGGGGCCTCAATGTCCTCTCTTCTCTCCAGCGGGATCGGCAATCAGTTCCCCATTTATGGGGAGTTATCATAAATCCTGCTGGAGTGAATCACTCCTGGTGGAGGGGGAGACATGTTAGCAGGACTGGAGGCTAAGCCCACTCATTATATTGAAGTTTAAATTTAAATACTTAAATCAGCTCTGTGCCAATTTCCATTGCAAAGCTGATTACTCCAAAAAAACTTGGAGCTAGAGACATGCGGAGGCCATGGTGCCCAGCGGGGAGCCACTAAACAGCCTCTGCTGATGTCTCCCAGCCAGTTGCGCTGCTAGAGCAGCACAACAGGTTGGGAGAGTTGTTCCCATGATTATGAATTTCCATTATAGATGTCACTTTCCAACATATATGTAGCACGTCAATAGATCCATCCAATTATTTAAAGTATTGCTAGAATCTCAGTACAGTAAGCAAGTATCCTTCTTGAAATAGAATCAAGATGTAGAAATGACAGAGTTAGAACATAGCAGCAACTCTCTTATATCACATATATCAGCTTTCCTCAAGATGCCCTGACTCTCAATCTGATCCTATATGTTGGACCCCATGCTTCAACTAGAGAATTGAGTAGTGGATGAAAATCTTCTTTCGATGACGAAATCATTTTTCTCTCTAACTTATTATCCAATAATAAATGGGTGGTATTCTCTGGTCTTTGTGCATTGGTGAGGCCGCAGCTGGAGTACTGTGTGCAGTTTTGGGCGCCGCACCTGCGCAAGGATATTTTGGCCCTGGAGGGAGTGCAGAGGAGGTTTACTAGGCTGATACCGGAGTTGAGGGGATTGAGCTATGAGGAGAGGCTGAATAAACTAGGCTTGTACTCGTTAGAGTTTAGAAGAATGAGGGGAGATCTCATTGAGACGTATAAGATGATGAATGGGATGGATAGGATAGAGGTGGAGAGACTCTTCCCGCTCAAAAAAGACAGTAGGACTAGGGGGCACAGCCTCAAGATAAAGGGGAGGCGGTTTAGAACGGAGTTGAGGAGGAACTTCTTCACTCAAAGGGTGGTGAATCTCTGGAATTCTCTGCCCGTTGAAGTGGTGGAGGCTGCCTCGCTAAATATTTTTAAGAAGCGGGTTGATGGGTTCTTGATAAGAGAGGGGATTAAGGGTTATGGGGAGAGGGCGGGAAAGTGGAACTGAGCCACAACAGATCAGCCATGATCTTATTGAATGGCGGGGCAGGCTCGAAGGGCTAGATGGCCTACTCCTGCTCCTATTTCTTATGTTCTTATGTTCTGTGGCAGGATCTGTTGCCAGCGAGAATGGAAAATTTAGTTTTCCAGCCAAAACTCCATTCGCTCTCAGCAGCATGGGAAAATCCCAGCCGTGAATGCAGACAGAAGAACTTAAAGGCACTCTTTCGAAAATGCTGTGCTGTTCACTACATGCACTTTGTTTATACCACCTTGGATAATTGAGAAGTCAACTAAAATACCCTTTTCTCCAACATGCGCTTTGGCACATTGCATGCATCCAAAGAAAAAGAATATTATACAATATCACAATAATTCAGGGCTAATTAACCTGACTTATCAATTAGTTAATGACCCACTTGTGAGATGGCCATTCAGTTACAGATAGAAATATCCTTCTTGGAAAACAGAGGCAACATGAATGTGAATGGTTGTAAAACCACAAACCGGGGGCTACAGAATCGGAAAACCCAGCCATTATGCCATTAAATTATGAGACTTTAATTTTCTAGAGTGCAGACATTTGCAACTAGAAACATAAAACTCCTTCTGTTTGAATGAAAATGACCTCATCTTGCTGCCACAAACCAGAGCCGATTCTCAAGTTGTTCATTAGAACACCGGACTGAAGTGCAAAATCCTCATCATCTGCAATTAGTTTTGGTCAGTGAAGACATTCAACTGTTAAGAAGATTTATCACCAATTTACTGTGGAAAGAAAGCAGATGCAAAAGTGTTATCCCTGCACTAGTCAAAATTGACAACATGCATCGTGCCTAAGCATTCTGAGGGGATTAACTTCTGCCGAAATGTAAGAAAATTAATTAATGCTTGGCTAAGAACATCTCATACTCTGAAACCTCGGGTAATAAATTAGAGAGAAAATCTATTTTGTCATCAAAAGAAAATTTTCATCCACTACTCAATTCTCAAACTGTAGCATGCACAGTGCCAACAAGTGAGATCAGATTGAGAGTTGGGGCATCTTGAGGAAAGCTGGCCTCCTCCAAGTTGATCACTATTTCAGCACCTAAAATGAGAGAGAGGCATAAAGATTGGCTGTCAGTGAGATAGAAGTGACAGCTGAAAGCAACTGCTGCCATCATGCAGAATATGTTTAAGATGCAATAGCAGAAAGGAGAAAAGGGGATAAGGTGTGAATAAACTCTGCGTAAGGGTTGTATAACCGATGCAGGAAGTCAGAGGGAAGTAAAGTAGGGACAGAAACAAAAGGTAGTAAGGGGAAATGTTGAAGGCAGAGAACCAAAGTCAAAAATCAAAAAGGGCCATTTTACAACAAGAGGGCAATAAATGCCAACAAAACAAGCCCAAAGGTTCTGAGTCTCAGCACGAGGAGTGTTTGTAATAAGGTGGATGAATTTATTGTGCAGCCAGTCATTAATAGATATGGTAATTAGGATCATGGAGACATGGCTCCAGGATGACCAAAGATTAGAATTCAACATCCAGAGGCATTCAGCATTCAGGAATGATAGATGGAAAGGAAGGGGGGTGGGCGGGAGGGGGATGCTAACGTTCCTGGTTAAGGAGGAGATTAATGCAATAGTAAGGATGAACATTAGCGTGGACGATGTGGAATCCGTATGGGCAGAACTGTGGAACACCAAAGGGGAAAAGATGCTAGTGGAGTTTTGTACAGACCACTAAACAGGAGTAGTTAAGTTGGGGATGGTATCAAGCACAAAATTATAGATATGTGCAAGAAGGGTACAGTAGTTATCATGGGTGATTTCAATCTGCATATTGATTGGGCTCATCAAGTTGGTAGCAATGCGATGGAGGAAGATTTATTGGAATGTATAAAGAATGGATTTCTTGACCAATATGTTGAGGAACCACCTAGAGGGCAGGCCAATCTAGACTGGGTTTGTATAATGAGAGAGGATTAGTTAGCAACCTTGTGGTGCATGATCCTTTGGGGAAAAGTGACCATAATATAGTAGAATTCTTCATTAAAATAGAGAGTGACACAGTTAAGTCTGAGACAAGGGCCCTGAACTTAAGGAAAGCTAACTTTGATGGTAGACATACATCAGCTAGGTAAGCTGGCAAAGGATACTTAGAGGGCTGGCAGTGGATAGGCAATGACAGAACACATGGATGAACTTCAACAACTGTACATCCCTGTCTGGCTTAAGAATAAAACGGAGAAGGTAGTTCTACCATGGCTAACAAGGGAAATCAGGGATAATGTTAAAGCCAAAGAGGTGGCACATAAATTGACCTGAAAAAGCAGCTAACATGAGAACTGGGAGAAATTTAAAATCTAGCAGAGGAGGACAAAGAGTTTAATTCAGACGGGGAAATAGAATACGAAACAAGCTTGCAGCAAACATAAAAACTGACTGCAAAAGCTTCAATAGATATGTGAAGAGAAAAAGATTGGTGAAGACAAATGTAGGTCCCTTACAGTTAGAATCAGATGAATTCATAATGGGTAACAAATAGATGGCAGACCAGCTGAACAAATACTTTGAACCTGTCTTTACTAAGGAGGATATAAATAACCTTCCAGAAATACTAGGGGATACAGGGTCCAGCATGAAGGAGGAACTGAAGGAAATCCTTATTAGTCAGGAAATTGTATTGAGAAAATTGATGGGATTAAAACCCGATAAGTCCTCAGGGCCTGATGCTCTGCATCCCAGAGTACTCAAGGAAGTGGCCCTAGAAATAATGGATGCATTGGTGATCATTTTCCAGCATTCTATAGACTCTGGAAGAGTTCCAGTGGATTGGAGGGTAGTGAACATGACCCACTTTTTTTAAAAAGGAGGGAGAGAAAATGGGGAATTACAGACTGGTTAGCCTGACATCAGTGGTGGGAAAAAAGGTGGAGTCAATTATTAAGGACGTAATAACTGAGGACTTGGAAAACAGTGCCAGGATTGGTCCAAGTTAGTACAGATTCACGAAAGGGAAATCATTCTTGACAGATCTTCTGGAATGTTTTGAGGGTGTGACCAGTAGACTGAACAAGGTGAACCAGTAGATATTGTGTATCTGGACTTTTAGAAAGGCCTTTGACAAGGTCCTACACAAGAGACTAATGAGCGAAGTTAAAGCTCATGTTATTAGGAGTAATGCATTAACATGGATAGAAAACTGGTTGGCAGACAGGGAGCAAAGACTGGAAAGAAATGGGTCCTTTTCAGAGTGGCAGGCAGTGACTGGTGGGGTAGCGCAGTGTTCAGTGCTGGGACCTCAGCTATTCACATTATACATTAATGATTTGGATGAAGGAATTGATTACAGTATCTCCAAATTTGCAAGTGACACTAAGCTGGATGGCCATGTGTGTTGTGAGGAGGATGCTAAGTGGCTGCAGGGTGACTTGAACAGGATGGCTGAGTGGGCAAATACTTGTCAAATGCAATATAATGTTAATAAATGTGAAGTTGTCCACTTTGGTGGAACAAACAGGAAAGCAGATTATTATCTGAATGATGGTAATTTATTAAAGGGGAAGCAATGTGACTGGGGTGTCATGGTGGAACAATTGCTCAAAGTTGGCATGCAGGTACAGCAGTCAATGAGGAAAGCTAATGGCATGTTGGTCTTCATAGCAAGTGGATTCGAGTATAGGAGTAAGGATATCTTGCTACAGTTATACAGGGCCTTGGTGAGGCCACACATTGCGTATTGCGTGCAGTTTTGGCCTCCAAGTCTGAGGGAGGACATTCTTGCTATTGAGGGAGTCCAGTCTGATTCCTGGAATGGCAGGACTGACACATGATGAGCAACTAGATCGACTGGGCTTTTACTCACTGTAATTTAGAAGAATGAGAGGGAATCTCATAGAAACATAAAATCCTGATGGGACTGGGCAGGCTAAATGCATGAAAAATGTTCCCAATTTTGGGGATGTGCAGAACTATGGATCATAGTCTAAGAATAAGGAGTAAGCCATTCACAAGATGAGGAAGAACTTCTTCACTCAGATAGTTGTGAACCTGTGGAATTCTCTACCACAAAAAGCTGCTGGGGCCAGTTCGTTAGATATGTTAAAGAGGGAGCTGGACATGGCCTTTGTAGCTAAAGGGATCAAGGGGTGTGGAGAGAAATTGGAAGTGGGATACTGAAAATGCATGATCAGCCATGATCATATTGAATGGTGGTGCAAACTCGAAGGCTTTTTTATGTTTCTGTGTAACACCTCCTTCAGTACTGCTAGTTACCACAGACATGAGTCACGTCCTTCCCACAATGGCCATGTGAAAGATGCTTTGCAAGATGGCTTGGTTTACCCAGATGAAAGCATCTAGCGCTGGTTGTGTGTAACTTATTCCTGCAAGAATGAAGTGAGTACATTATGCCTCACTAAACTAAAGACCTTTTGCCTCTGTGCAATCCATTTCCCTCTCTTCGCTGCCTAATCATGTATCTATCAAGATACCTCTTAAACGTTGCTATTATATCTGCTTCTATCACCTCCTCTGGCAGTGCATTCAAGGCACTTACCACCTTCTGTGTAAAAAATTTGCCGCTCACATCTCCTTTAAAAACTTACCCCCTTTTGCCTTAAACCCATGTGTCTTTATAATTGGCATTTTTATTCTGGGAAAAGAACTCTGACTATCCATTCTATCCATGCCTTTCATAATTTTGTGAATTTCTATCAGGTTGCTCCCCTCAGCCTCAAATGAAAACAAACTGAGTTTTTCCAATCTCTCCTCATAGCTAACACCCTCCAAACCAAACAACATCCTGGTAAACCTTTTCTGTACTCTCTCCAAATCCTGCACAATGTGGTGACAAGTACTCTACACAGTGGCCGAACAAAAGTTCTTTACAGCTGCAACATGACTTGCCAGTTTTTATACTCTGTGCCCCAGCTGGTGAAGGCAAGCATGCCTTATGCCTTCTTGGTCATCTTATTCACTTGTGTTGTCACTTTCATGGAACAAATGGACCTGTACACCTCGAACCCTCTATATTGTTGAGTCGGAAGGCTGAAGATGGTGAAAGTGCAAATTGTGATCAATATTCTTACCTTGACAATTCTGGTGAGCTCATTGAAGTTTTTCCATGTCTTGGAATATATGCTTTTGGCAATGCCCTTTCCCCCAGCATTTTCAATGTGAAAACTATAAGATATTGAAGAAGTAATTAATCAGTTTTCATCTGCAGAGTTGTTCAGCTTCAGTATATCAGAACATAGTTGTTATAGTATGTAAAGTCTCTTTTCTAAAATATGCTCAATTTGATTAAAATGCAATCTGTGAGTTTTATTTAAAAATTGGTAATTCAGTGCATGGATGCAGTAAAGCATGACAGCAGGTCAGAAATTTGAAGAAAAGTTTGAAACAGATGAATGCACAGATTTCTTCACTGATTTTTGAATTCTATTTTATGAAATTATATTTGTGCTTCTATTCTAAATAATATCATTGGTTATTACAGTCTTCCCTTAATTTAAAATTACTTTATTCAAATTACCTATTGATTTGAAAAGAAATTATGCAAAAGACACTTCCTATTGTGACAATATAGAAAATTTGTTGCTTAAACAGAACTTATTACTTTGAATTAGGTTAATTTGAATTTAAATGCCCACCTTGAAAGGGTGATAAGGAATGATATGCACTGTTCAATTCCAATTGACTACTTCAGATGCATGGATGGCACAGTCTTTCCTCATCTGACAAAGGAGGCAGTTTGAGAGAATTTTTATATGATGGGTAATGTAAGTAGCTTGTTGCAGAGGAAAAATAATTGCTCATAAAATATGTGATGAACTCCCTTGAAGAAAAGCACACATTTGTACCACAGAATGTTAACATTCCTTCCACCATCTCTCCATCTACCAAATAATTCTTAAGATTAACTAAAGATAATTCTTTATCAAAGGAAGAGTGTGTGCACCTCAGTTATCCTGAACAGGATCAGGCAGGTAGACACAGCTAAATTTCCTGAGATATTGGCCCAAATCTGGCTTGAATCAGTGAACGAATTCATCAAAGAGCTTGGAATTGCTTCTGTTTCTACGTTGTGGATCGGCATCTTTCAATCCTGGATTCAACAAATTCAAGTCCACATCTTTGATGAGATTTTTTTACAAAAATCCTAAGTACTGAATGGGAGTGTTTCTTGCCGGTTTTTCCAGTGAGGTAAGTGATGGCAAACAGAGGCCAAAAGTGGTTGGTGCTGGTGATCAGGGGGGCCGGTGATCAGGGGTTGGGACTGGCGATCAGGGGGTTGGTGATTCCTGCCAATAGGGTAGTGGGCAGAGCCTATCACGTTAGGAAGCCAGCTGCAGACTGCTAGGCATGGCACATCGATCTCCAAGTATAAAGTATACTGGGAGATCTGTCAACCTCACCCCCACACGGACATCACCCCCCCACCCTATCTCTGCAAACCCTCCAGTAATTGCTGCCCTTCCCCCCGCCCCCGATCACTGGCTCCCTGATCGCCAGACCCAACCCCTGATCACCGGCCCCCCGGTCACCAGCGCCAACCACTTTTGGCCTCTCCCATTGACCAGCCCCCACCCTCCAATGCAAAGTTCCCCCCTTCCCTCCTCTCCTATGGAGTTGTCCCACAACCTCCCACCCCGTATCCTCCATTAGACTTCGCCCCATTGGACCTCGGCCCCATCAGGCCCCGTCCCACAGGCCTTGCCTCCTTGGCACTGTCCAGTTCCCAATGGGCAGTGGTAAGGTGCGAGGCTCACAGTGAAAGGGTGGCATTCTGGCTGTGCCAAGCTGGCACTGTCCAAGGGGCACTGCCCTGTCCTTCCTTTGACCATGTGGGGAGGTTCAATGTCCTCCAGTTCCAAAGATGAGGCATCACATCTGGGCCCTATTGGCGGGGACCATCTGTGATCCCCAGTGGCGAGGACCTCGACTTGCAAGTTGGAAAGGTAAATGAGCCCAGATGATTGTGTCCTGGGCTCACTAATTATGTTACATGAGCTAATAAATATTTAAATTAGGGTGCAAGGCTGCTTTCACCTGGAAGAACAGGGCCAATAATAGCAGGAGAGGCAAGAAATTGGCCATGAGCCCTTTTTTTGCCTCTTGCTCGTATTTGCCACCCCGCAATGTTACTCAAACTGCACAGCATGGTGGAAAAGTCTCACCCATAATTTCTGTTCCCAGACAGGGGATCAACGATTGAGGGTTTTATGTAATGCCTGAAACTTTATCATGTTATAAGTCTGGAAAAGTCCTTCATGTTGATTTACTTCCCAACTGACTGTTGCCAAAGTATCTCAAAGATGTTTTGCTTTTCACACCTACACCACAAAATCCAGAGTCCCTCAGAGATTCAGCCTCAGCCCCTCTTCTTCCTAATTAACACACTGGCATTGCTGCAATCATCTAAAGATATGTATCAACTTCTGCATGTACACTCATGTACACTTCTGCATAACACCCAGTTCTACATCTCAATACATGGCTCGATCCCCATACATTCTTGGTGTTGTCTAGTATCCAGTCTTAACTGAATTTCAGTTTCCTCCAGCTAAATATTAGAAAAACTGAAGCCATCCCCATCACAAACTATGTACTATTGCTACCAGCCCTTTTCTCTGCCACTGTTTAAGGGAAAAGCAGAGTGTTTGCAAGATTAATATCCTATTAGTTTCACATTACTCCCCTGATCCAGTATTCTTACCATCACAGAGACTGGAAACATTCATCTCTTAACATCACCCTTGAGCACAGCACCCAAGCCCATCTGCAGTTGAAGCAATTATCTATGATTTTATTAATTTCAGACTTGATTATTCCAATGTTATCTTGTGTAATCTCCCATCCTCCTCTCAGTACAAGCTTCAGCTCATCCAATCTCTCTCACAGTAACACCTACTCACCTCCTCCTGCATTGACGACCAGTCCTTCAGCATCACAAATTTTAAATTTGTACTCTTTTGTTTGAATCCCCCCATAATCCTTTCCCTTCAATATTGGTTTCTGATCCTTTAGCCATCTTGGTAGTGCACTCTGGAATTTCCTCCCTGAGCCTCTCACCTTCGTCAGGACTATTCTTTTATAGCCTAGGAAAGGTCAGTTTCAAAGAGGTATAAGGACAATAGGGAAAGATGAAAGAGAAGCAAAGATATGTTTAAAGAGAGGTTGGGTGCTATGTTGAGAGGTATGGCCACGTAAGATCTCCTGAAGAGAGTGTTCTGCGCTGAGACAGAACGATAAAGAAGTGAAGTGAGCAGCCGTCAATTACCCCAGAGAAATATTTTGTTGTTCCAAGAGGCAGTGTTTTGATCTAGAGTCTTGAAATTCAACAGCTAAGTGGGAGAGAAAAGTGGTGGGAAGTAACAAACCTACAGCAGCAGCAGGTTATGCATTATGGTAGTGTTACCGAAATTTTATTGGTGTTTATTTGTGAGTCAAAGTGAGAATTCAGTGCTTGGGGTACAGATGTCTCAGTCTCTGCCATTGTCTAACAGGTTTGAGATTCATTCAGATTGTTTGGATGAGAATGAGAGCTGCAGGATGGATGAAATAACTGACCGTGGCACTGTCACAGAGTCGTAGAGACTTACAGCATGGAAACAGACACTTCAGCTCAACTTGTCCTTGCTGCCTTTTTTTAAACCGCTAAGCTAATCCCAATTGCCCGCATTTGGCCCATATCCCTCTATACTCATCGTACCCATGTATCTATCTAAATGCTTTTAAAAAGGCAAAATTATACCCGCCCCTACTACAATCTCTGGCAGCTTGTTCCAGACAC
Organism: Carcharhinus amblyrhynchos; assembly: GCF_965287045.1. Classification (NCBI taxonomy): domain Eukaryota; kingdom Metazoa; phylum Chordata; class Chondrichthyes; order Carcharhiniformes; family Carcharhinidae; genus Carcharhinus; species Carcharhinus amblyrhynchos. Next base: position 90,952,885 of record NC_137324.1, on the reverse strand, counting down.
TCACCACCCTCTGTGTGAAAAAATTGCCCCTCTGGACACTTTTGTATCACTCCCTTCTCACTTTAAACCTAGTTTAAGACTCCCTTACCTTTGGGAAAAGATGTTGACTATCTAGTTGATCTATGTCCCACATTATTCTAAAGACCTCTATAGATCACCCCTCAGGCTCCTACACTCCAGAGAAAAAAGTCCCAGTCTATCCAGCCTCTCCTTATAATTCAAACCATCAAGTCCCAGTAGCATCCTACTAAATCTTTTCTGTACTTTTTCTAGTTGGATAATATCCTTCCTATAATAGGATGACCAGAACTGTATGTACTATTCCAAGTGTGGCCTTACCAATGTCTTGCACAACTTCAACAAGACATCCCAACTTCTGTATTTAGTGCTCTGATCAATGAAACAAAACATGCTGAATGCCTTCTCCACCACTCTGTCCAGTTGTGACTCCACTTTCAAGGAGCTATGAACATGTACTCCTAGATCTCTTTGTTCTTTAACTCTCCCCAACCCCCTATCATTAACAGAGTAAGTCCTGTCCTGGTTAATCTAACAAAATGCATTGCCTCGCATTTGTCTAAAGTAAACTCCAACCACCATTTGTCAGTCCACTGGCCCAATTGATAAAGATCCCGTTGCAATCAGAGATAACTTTCCTCACTGTCCACTATGCCATCAATTTTGGTGTCATCTGCAAACTTACTATCCATGCCTCCCATATTCTCATTCAAATCATTAATATAAATGAAAAATAACAGTGGACCTAGCACTGATTCCTGAGGCACTGTGGTACAGAAAGCCATTCAAGTGGAGGAGAAACAAAACAATATAGCAATAGCAGGGCATGGTATATTGAGGGGGATAGACAATTCTGTTCAGCCAAGAGCTTGGGTTCAGAAAGCTATGTTGCCTGCCTATTGCCAGAGTTTGGGACATCTACTCAGGGTTGAGAAGAACTTGGAGTGGGAGAAGAAGAATCTGGTTGCTGTGTTCCATAGAGATACCAATGACATATGTAGGATAAGGAAATAGGTTCTGCTTAGATAGAATGAGGAGCCAGGCACCAAATTGAAGAGAACAACGTCAAGGGTAATAATCTCTGCCAATTGACATTTGTCGCAACAGTCTCTGAATTATTACTTGAGCCACATGCCAATTGACAGACGGCACATAAAATTAGTGAAGTGAATATATGGCTCAAATATTTATGTGGGAGAAGTGGGTTTTGTTTTGTGGGATACTGGCATTGGTACTGGGGAGAATGGGGACTGTATCGTTGAAAAGATCTACACTTGAACTGTGCTGGGGACCAGTGTTCTAACAAAACATGCAGCTAGAGAAATATTGAGGTCTTTAACCTACAGAAGGATGAGAGGTTGAACTTATGTTGAAGTAGCAAATTAAGACGCAAAGTCAATGCAGGACTACAAATTAGGAATATGGAAATGAAAGTCAGAGAATGGCAGGAAGGCACAGAAACGGAATAAAAAAAATAAAAACTACATCAAGGGGCAGCACACTGGCACAGTGGTTAGCACTGCTGCCTCACAGTGAGAAGGACCCGGGTTCAATTCTGGCCTTGGGTCATTGTCCGTGTGGAGTCTGCACCTTCTCCCGTGTGTGTGAGTTTCATCTGGGTGTTCCGGTTTCCTCCCACAATCCAAAGGTGTGCAGGTTATGTTGATTGGCCTTACTAAATTGACCCTGGTGTCAGGGGCGTTAGCAGGGTAAATATGTGGAGTTATGGGAATAGGGCCTGGGTGGGATTGTGATTGGTGCAGACTCGATGGGCCGAATGACCTCATTCTGCACTGTAGGGATTCTATGATTCCAAGCAAAGTCAAGACTAGATATTCAAAGGCAACAAAAAGACAAAAGGTTTTGTATCTGAATATGTGCAACATTCATAACATAGTAAACAAATTGATAGCACACCTTGAGGTAAATAAAATGACCTGATAGCCATTATGGAGGCCCCTTAGCCATTATGAAGACCTGGAAGTAGGAGGGCAAGGATTGTCTCCTGAACATTGAGGGATAGATGACATTCAAGAAGAATAGGAAGCTAGGTAAAGACAGAAGGGTAGCACTGTTAATCAAGAATGGCATTGATGCAAAAGTTGGAGATTTCCTTGCCTCAGGAGATCAGAATGTGGAATCATTTTGGGTGAAGATGAGAAATAGCAGGGGAAAGATGTCATTAATGGGAGTGGTCTACAGGCCCCCAACAATAATCATAATGTAGGACAAGGTATTCAAGAAGAAATATTGAGAGCTTGTGATAAATGGAAGACAATAATCATGGGTGATTTTAAACTAGATATAAACTGGAAAAATCAGATTGGTATTAGTAGCCTGGATGAAGAGTTTATTGAATATTTTCAAGCTAGTTTCTTAGAGCAGTAAGTTCTGGAATCAACCAGAAAGCAAGTAACATTAGACTTTGTACTATTCAATGTGACAGGATTGATTCATTAGCTCAGAGTAAAGGTAGCCCTAAGTAGCAGTGACTACAATATAATTGAATTTTGCAGTTTGGAACAGAGTAGAGTGGGTCTAAGGCTTTAAACTTAACTAAGGGCAGCAATGTGAATATGAAAGCTGAGCTAGCTGAAATAAACTGGGATACTAGGTTGGGAGATACATTAATAGAGAAACAGTAGCAGACATTTAAGGGGCTATTTCAAAATACCTAGAATTAGTATATTCCTATAGTAAAGAAAAACTCTGAGACGGCGACCCACTGTCTGTGGGTCAAGGAAAGCATCCAACTTAAGGAAATGCATAAACTGTTTAAAGATCAGTGGCAGGTCAGATACTTGGTCAGAATATAAAGAACAGCAAAGAATGGCTAAAAGATTTATCAGGAGAAATAAATTAGAATTTAAGAGGAACCATACAAGTATTTGAAAAGAAAAAGGTAAAGTAAATGTTGGTTCTCCACAGAAATAATGAGGAATTAAAAGGTGATAATAAGGAAATGCCTCTGACTTCATTATAGAAGATATGGGAAAATATTCCAATAATAGTTGTAAATCAGGGCATGGAAGAGGGAGAGGAACTTAGTTAAATTGCAATCAATAGGGAAGTTGTACTGAATAAATTGATAGAGATAGCGATAGTAGTTGTAATAACTATTGTTGCTGAGGATGGTAATACTGGAAAACGTAGAACAGGAACTTTCCTGTTTTATGAACAATATTCAAGGAAAATACAACATTTAAGAGCGGTAACATCGTGCAGTTTTATTAATGCAGCCAAAAATAGATTTACCGTCAATATAAACTGTTTAGCTGAGAGTCTAGTCCGCTACCTGTGAGTAACCTAAGTAGCTGAAAATTAGCTGAACAAGCAATGCAGGTCATTCATTAGTTTCATTGTTATGCACTAGCCCATTCTTAAGTAAATTAAAGTATTTAATATTTAAAAGCTTCTGGAATATGCCTATCACTGGCCTTAGAACTTTAAAAAACACAGCTTAATTTTATGAGCCTTCATGATGGCCCACAAATGGATACAAATAGTGGAAATTTATAATGGTGATTAATTTGACCTGTGGGCAGAGTCAGTTTTCAGCAAGGCTTTTATAGTAGTCTGAAAGATTGTGGGAATTTGATTTGCACTGGATGCAGCTTGTGCTTAAATATGCAATCTTTTGTGCCGGTTTGGCAGATTTCATGAAATCATAGAAATCCTACAGGGCAGAAGGAGGCCATTCAGCCCATCTAGTCTGCACTGACCACAATCTCACTCCAGGTCTTATCCCCACAAGCCCACACATTTACCCTGCTAATTCTTCTAATCTACACATCCCGGGACACTAAGGGGCAATTTAACATGGCCAAGCAACCTAACCCGCACATCTTTGTACTGTGGGAAGAAACCGAGCCACCCAGAGGAAACCCATGCAGACATGGTGAGAATGTACAAACACCACACAGACAGTGACCGAAGCCGGGAATCGAACCCAGAAACTGAGAGGCAGCTGTGCTAACACTGCACCACCATGCCATCCCAATTTCACACAAATTGTGTTGGAAAAAGCAGAAAATCCAGGTTCTAATATTTTCTTCATTTTATTAAACTGGTTTAAGTTCACCCATCCCTTTGGGTCTCTTTGTTTCTACTCTTGATACCTATTGCACACAACAATTTAGATTCTGCTTCACTAAATGTGAAACACGTTTATTCATTTTCTGAGCAATTGTACATGCTTACGATCATACTGGTTACTTAGAAATCTCACAAACTGGAGTATGTCTCAGATGGTTAGTCCTTCAACAGATTTCCCAGCATGACTTTGGGGCTGACCAGGCCATTGTATCTATGTGCAGTTACGATGCCTCTGAGGGTTGTGTCTTTTTACACATTCCTGACCCTGGCCCCGGGAGTATAAAGAAATTTCTTACATCGGATCATCTGACTGGACTATTAGCCCCACTTTGGCTATCCATGACTATGCATACATTGTCATATCTTGCCCTCAGGAAGGGGGTATCTTCAGGTGTATGCCAACAATGGGCATGTTTATTGTATCTTGGGGCAGGAACAACGTCATTGACATGTTCCCAAGTGCCCAATGACTACTTCAGTTTCTGTGGACAAAGTTTCTGTGGCAAGAACCACCCACCATGTATGTGTGTGGGTGTGTGGGTATGTGTATGCATGTGTGTGTGTGGGTGTAGTTCAGTAGTTGTCCCAATGATATCTTCCATTCAAAAACCCTTCTCCACAGCTCCATCATCTTACCACCATGACACAAATTCTGCTCACAGGACTCCACCACAATGATCTTGCATTCATTAATATGAAGAAATAAAAACACGGTTAACACAATACAATTCAAATGATGTGTTGGCTCACACTAGAACCTACAGAGCAACGAATTGTGTGCAAAGGGTGATGCTGTCAAAGAGGGGTTCATCACATGACTGAAGCATGGCACTGGAATACACAAACATTGCTCTGATAGATGACATCTGTGAAGAACCTATATCAAAATACAACAAAGCTAATATTCATGTCACCTAAACATGATGGGCACAACAGCCAGTAAGTGTGTTACTTAGGATACAAAGCAATGCTACAAGAAATATTTGTAGTCCTTCTTGGACTCCAGCATGGTTCAGAAATGGAAAACAGGGAGCAGAGAGAGGAGGATTTTTATGTGCAGAGGGAGGAGGAGGAGGATTTTCATTAGAAAGTCTTGGCTAGCAAAGATCTTTAGGGAGCACTCCTAACTGCATCTCAGTCAGGGACAGTGTGAGCTGTTATTTCTCTGATTGGACTAATATCTGTGGGTAAGAGGTGCTGTCCTCAATTGGCATTGGGCTGTTTTATTAGGATGCCACATCAGGGTCCCACCACCTGCCAGCACAGAGACAACTGCCATTTTTGGCCGCAGTGACAGAGCATTTTCAATGTTGGAAAAATTCAGCCATTGGGCGTGATTTTCCAGCCCTCGCCGCTGGTCAGATCTTTAGTTCCTGCCAGAGCTGATTCTTCCCTGATGGGTTCCCTGGCAGCAGAATGGGTGGGCCATGCAAAATACCATTGACACCTGGCAACCAATGGAAAACCATCCGTACTGCCGGAAAACAGGCGAAGGCAGTGGGAATAAATCCTGTCCTTTGTTTTGCTCCTTTCCACCTCTCGTACTAATACTTCCAGTGCCTTATCAGAAAACCTGGGGACGCGGCCTTTTTCCGACTGCTGGATTTGGTTTTATCGTCATTTCCTTTAAGAACAGCCAGCAGCAGGTTCTATGTAATGAGTGCGGCTCCGTTTAAGAAGGGTAGGCTGTATTTAAGACATGTGGGCTGACTGTAATACATGCCAGCCATTTATGTTGCTTGGCCTCCTGTTGAGTTTGCAATCAGCAGACAGCTTGTTTGGTGCGGGCTGCATGCTGAAATTACTGAAATGAGGAGGCAGAGGGAATTTGGCATGCTGCCTGCCTGGAGTGGATCGCGCATGGGTTAATCATAAATCACAGAGTCACTGCCTGAAACCGGGACTACTCAAATTTTTCTCCCAGTAACTTAGATACCCAAATTGATGAGGAGCATTTGAATCTTTGATGATATGGTGGAGTATCCTGCTTCAAGTCGGTGTGAGTGTGAGGAGGAGGACTCAAGAATGTGGATTCATACCTCTGCAGTAAATAGAATTGATAATTTAGTGGACATATACATGCTATCAAGAGAAAGCAAACAACCATCTCTGCTCATTTTCTGAATTGATTGAATTTTGTGTTGCATCATTTGTACAACACTCAGCTTTTGATCTTGTGCATTTCAATAGGTACATTGATGTTTTAATGCATTCTTTGATGTTCTTCAAGGGAATGAATTTCCATGGGGATTATCCTGATCTTCTGCTGTAACTGTGGTTTCTCAAGGTTTTCTTCCAATCTTCTGCCAGAGTTACAGCAGGAGATTGAGCAAACCCTTATGGAAATTCTGCTCTATAGTGTACAGTTTCACTGGTTCATTAAAATTGCTTAATTTGCATTATTGGATAATTCAACATATTACTGTGTTGCAGGAATCTCTATTGGCTCAGCAACAAATGAGAATTTGACTTTAAACTGACTACATGCATAAAATATTTTCATCCCACTAAGAGACTTATATTAGTTTAAAGAAACCTTCACGCTTGCATCCTTCCTGTAATTGCATCATGTACTTACAGTATGAAACAGAATATTTAGTTTAGTAAACCATTTTGCCCCTTTCATTAAATCCTGATTTCATGCCCCAGCAGCAAATTTTCAGTTGAGCAATTGCTTATTTCCCAACTTTGGACAACCAAGCCAGTGAACTATTTCCTAATGTGCTCATGATGTGCTGATTCAAAGCTTCTGATTAAACATACATTTCAGTACTGAATCTCCTTGCACAAAGGAAGTAAAGACCAAATGGAGCTTCAAATTCAAGCAAGATTACAGAGCAGGGAAAGATCTGAGCAAAGTGGGGGAGAGGGGAATGGAGAAAGCTAAAAAAGTGGGACAGGGAAGGAAAAGAGGAGGGATGAGGAGAGCAGAAGTGATGAGAGTTGAAGAGGATGGAGATTGGAGTTGTGGAGGGAGGGGGGAGCGAAAGATAGAGACAACGGAGGAGAGGGACATAGGAGGAGAGAGTTACAAGTTGGAGAGAAGGGGTAGGGAGACCAAGACGAGGGGAAAAAAAAACAGATAATGAATGAGGAGAGAAGAGAAGGAGAAAGGAAGAGTGGAAGAAAGGGGAAAAGTGGGGAAAAATGCTAAACTCGAAGCAGTGTGGTGTTGTTATCTCAGGGTACTGATTTTTTTTTCTCAGTGGGATGTGAGGTGTTCTTACTATGGAATGTGAATCCCAATTTTAACACTGAATAGTCGTTGGGAAGGCCATGGCGAGCACTGAACCACATTGAAGAGTCAAAGAAAGAGTATGAAAAGACAAGAGCAGCTAACATAAAAGGAAATACAAAATTCTCCTATATCGATATTAATAGTACAAGAGTGGTAAGGGGATGGATCCAGGCACTTAAGAATCAAAAACATGTAGGCAAAGGGCATTGATAAATAGTCCAACCAGGGAAGGGGCTATACGGAACCTGGTAATGGAAAATGAGCCCAGCCAAGTGGTCAATGTTTCAGTAGGGGAGCAGTTCGGGAACAGTGACCACAATATAGTAAGCTTTAAGGTACTGATGGATAAAGATAAATGTAGTCCTCAGGTGAAGGTGCTAAATTGGGGTAAGGCTAATTACAACAATATTAGGCAGGAACTGAAGAATGTAGATTGGAGACAAATGTTTGTGGGAATTCAACATCTGGCATGTGGGAGGCTTTCAAGTGTAAGTTGAGAGGAATTCAAGACTGGTGTGTTCTTGAAAGGATGTAAGTATGACACATTTTGTGGACCTTGAATAATGAGAGATATTTATGAGCCTAATTAAAAAGAAAAAGGAAGCATTTGTCAAGTCTAGGAGACTGAGAACACACAAAGCAAGTGTGGAATACAGGGAAAGTAGAAAGAAACTTACACAAGAAGTCAGGAGGGCTAAAAGGGGTCACAAAAAGTCATTGGCCAGCAGGATGAAGGAAAATCCCAAGGCTTTTTATACATATAAAGAGCAAGAGGATAGCCAGGGAGAGGGTTGGCCAACTCAAGGACAGGGGAAGAAGTCTACACATGGGACCAGAGGAAAGGTGTGAGGTATTAAATGAGTACTTTACATCATATTCACCAAAGAGAAGGACTTGGCTGAAGATTGAGTCTGAGGAAGGATGTGCAGATAGTTTGGGTCATGTTAAGATCAAAAAGGAGGAGGAGAAAAAGGTCTTGAGAGACAATAAGGTGGACAAGTCCCAAGGGCCTGATGGGTCATACCCCAGAATATTGAGACAGGCAAGGGAGAAATTTGCTGGGGCCTTGAGAGAAATCTTTGTATCCTCACTGTCTACAGGAGAGGTCCCAGAGGATTGGAGAATAACCAATGTTATTACTTTGTTTAAGAAGGATAACAAGGATAATCCAGGTAATTACAGGCTGGGTGAACCTTACATCAATGGTAGGAAAATTATTGGAGAGGATTCTTCAAGATAGGATTTACTTTCACTTGGAAATAAGTGGACATATTAGCGCAAGGCAACATGGTTTTCTGAAGGGGAAGTCGTGTCTCACTAACTTGATTGAGTTTTTCGAGAAAGTGACGAAGATGATTGATGAGGGGAGGGCAGTGGATGTTGTCTACATGGATTTCAGTATGGCCTTTGACAAGATCCCTCATGGGAGACTGGTACAGAAGATGAAGTCGCATGGGATCAAAGATGAGCTGGCAAGATGAATATAAAACTAGTTTTTCTGTAAACTGTGTGTGCCTTAAATGCCCTGTTTGTGATCAGAACTCTCAGTTCACCTGACAAAGGAGCAGCGCTCCGAAAGCTAGTGGCATTTACTGCCAAATAAACCTGTTGGACTTTAACCTGGTGTGAGACTTCTTACTGTGTTTACTCCAGTCCAACTCCGGCAATTCCACATCATCGGTCATATAAGACAGAGGGTAGCAGTGGAAGGGTGTGTTTCTGCATGGAGGGCTGTGACTAATGATGTTCCTCAGTGATCAGTGCTGGGACATTTGCTGTTTATATGATGTATAAATGATTTGGAGGAAAATGTAAACAGTTTGATTATTAAGTTTGCAGATGACACAAGATTAGTGAAATTGTGGAAGGCGATGAGAACCATCAGAGGATACAGATCAGTTGGGGACTTGGGCAGAGAGATGGTAGATGAAGTTTAATCTGGACAAATGTAAAGTAATGCATTTTGAAAGATCTAATACAGATGGGAAATATGCAGTAAATGGCAGAAACCTTAAGAGTATTGATAGGCAGAGGGATCTAGGTGTACAAGTACACAGGTCATTGAAAATGGCAACATATGTGGAGAAGGTAGTCAAGAAGGCATACAGCATGCTTGCCTTCATTGGCTGGGGCATTAAGTTTAGAACATAAGAACATAAGAAGTAGGAGCAGGAGTAGGCCATCTAGCCCTTCAAGCCTGCCCCCCCATTCAATAAGATCATGGCTGATCTGAAATGGCTCAGTTCCACTTTCTCGCTTTCTCCCCATAACCCTTAATTCCCTTGTCTACCAAAAACCTATCTACCCGTGTCTTAAATATATTTAGCGAGGTAGCCTCCACCACATCAACAGGCAGAGAATTCCAGAGATTCACCACCCTTTGAGTGAAGAAGTTCCTCCTCAACTCCGTTCTAAACTGCCCCCCCTCCTTATCTTGAGGCTGTGCCCTCTAGTCCTACTGTCCTTTCTGAGCGGGAAGAATCTCTCTACCTCTACCCTATCCATCCCCTTCATTATCTTATACGTCTCTATAAGATCCCCCCTCATCCTTCTAAACTCTAACGAGTACAGGCCCAGTCTATTTAGTCTCTCTTCATAGTCCAACCCCCTCATCTCCGGTATCAGCTTAGTGAACCTCCTCTGCACTCCCTCCAAGGCCAAAATATCCTTGCGCAAGTGCGGCGACCAAAACTGCACACAGTACTCCAGCTGCGGCCTCACCAGTGCCCTGTACAGTCACAGCAAGACCTCCCAGCTTTTATATTCTAAAAATTGTTTAAAAAAGGACAGTTTAAAAATTGGCAAGTCATGTTGCAGCTTTATAGAACCTTAGTAGGGCGCACTTGGCATAGTATTCAATTCTGGGCACCACACTACCAGAAGGATATGGAGAGGGTGAAGAAAAGATATACCAGGATGTTTCCTGGTATGAAGGGCATTAGCTCTGAAGAGTGGTTGGAAAAACTTAGTTTGTTCTCACTGGAATGACAGTGGTTGAGGGATAGAAGTCTACAAGATTATGAGGGGTATGGACAGAGTTGATAGTCTGAAGCTTTTTCCCAGGTTGGAAGAGTCAATTACTAGGGGGCATAAGTTTAAAACATGAAGGGCAAGGTTTAAAGGACATGTACAAGGCAAGATTTTTTACACAGAAGATGATGGGCTCCTGGAATCACTGCTGGGGGAGATAGTGGAAACACAGTAAAAAGTCTGACAACACCAGGTTTTAGTCCAACGATAGTGGAAGCAGAGATGATAGTGAGTTTTAAGGGGCATCTGGACAAAGACATGAATAGGATGGGAATAGAGGGATATGATCCCGGAAGGGTGGGGGGTTTTAATTCACACGGGCAGCATTGTTCGTGCAAACTTGGAGGGCCAAAGGGTCTGTTTCAGTGCTGTAATTTTCTTTATTCTTTGTTATTTGATAAGTGATTAATGAGCATCTTGCATTTGTCTTTGTCAAGGAAAATGATACTGCCACAGTTACAATGAGATAATTGAGATAATGAGTGGGCTAAGAATTGATAAGCAGGGAAGTAATGTTGGAAATTGTTGATGTGCTGGTCATAATCTTTTAATCCTCCATACATAGAAAGGAAAATTGCAAATGTTACAGTCTTGTTCAAAAAAGGGCCTAAGGATAAGTTAGGAAACTACAGGACAGTTTTACCTCCATGATTAGAAAGCCTTTAGAGATGATAATCTGAGGCAAAATGAATAGTCACCAGAACACATGTGGATCAATTAAGGAAAGGGAGCACAGATGTATTAAACTAACTTGATTGAGTTTTTTGGCAAGATATTGGAGAGAGTTGGTGAAAGTAATAAGGTTGATGTGTTGTTTATAGACCGCCAAAAGCTGTTTGATAAAGTGCCATGTAATAAACTTGCCAGCAAGATTGAAGGCCGTGGACTACAAAAGGACAGCACCAGTGTGGATACAAAGTTGGCTGAGTGATAGAAAACAGAAAGCAATAAACAGTGGTTTTTCAGGCTGGAGAAATGGGTCCCTCAGGGGTCAGTATTTATGGCACTGCTTTTCTTAATCTATATTAGTGAGCTAGGCTTGTGCGTCCAATGCATAATGATGCAATTTGCAGGTGACACAAAACTTGGAAGCATTACACAAGTACAAAGAGCAGGAGTAGACAATTTGGTCCCTTGAACCAGTTTCATCATTCAGTAAGATCATAGCTGATCTTATTGGGGCCTCAACTCTGCCTTCCTGCCTGCCCCTTACCCCCCACCCCCTTCCATTTATCTGACTCAGCCTTGAATATATTCAATGATTCAGCCTCTACCGCTCTCGGGGGAACAAAATAACACAGGCAAACCAACCTTTGAGAGAAAAATCTCTTCATCTCAGTTTTAAATAGGAGACCCCTAATTTTTAAATTGTGCACCCGAGTTTTAGATTCCCCCACAAGGGCAAACATTCTCCCATCTCTGTGATTCTGCTTTTCAATTTAACCCCTAGCTGTCATTAAACCTTAGCAGAACCTCTTCCCTAGTCCTATCTATGTCACAGGTGTCTTTATGGCACATGACAACTGGATCCTCCCCCTCTCACTGCAGACTCCTCTCCAGCCTCACGCAAATGTTCTATAAAGTAGAGGAGGATAGTGATCGACCTAAAGAAGATATAGGTTAGTGGAATAGTGGACACGTAGCTGGTGAAGTTTACTGCAGCTATGTTTGGGAGGAGGAATGAGGCCATGCAACATAAAGGGGACAGTTGTAAAGGAGTGCAGGAACAGCCTAGTTGTGTATGTGTGCATATAGTTGAAGGTGGTACGGTTTGAGAAAGCAGCTAAAAAGACAATGCGATCCTGGGTGTTTGGAAATGAAATAAAGGGATGGATTTTGCAATATTCCCTGCACACTACTCCCCCTGTCCCCAACCAAAATGTCATTCAAGAATCCAGACACTAAAAGCTGGCTGCCCCTCAGTGCCCCTCAGTCATTCTATATTCACAAGGATATCAAATGGCTCATGGTGAGACTTCCATCCCAACCTGGGGAGGAAGTCTTGCTTTTGAGAGCTGGTGGCCAATCCTCTTGGCTGATAGCAATGATGTCCCAGCAGTGCCAGGCTTGAGTTGTGGCCGCTGCTGGGATTTCTGGCAGTCCCCAAAGAAGAGAAGGTTATGGATGCCAGAGTTTGGGTAAGTCAGTTGTACTGGTGAGGCCTGGGTCAGGTTTGAAAGGTCAAAAGGATGGTTAAAACTGGGATGGGGCCCTCCAATGGACACATGGAACATCCCCCCCCGCCCCCATATGAGGTCTCCTATCCTGTCTTGCCCCTGGCCCCAGCTCACCCAATAAAAGCTATCTGGCAACCCCCTGGGCCTGGGTTGCCAATTGCTGCAAATAATATAGTGGCAGGAGTGGGTTAGGCCCAAGCGAACTGGCCTCCACTGCCTCCTGTAAAATGGCAGACAGGTCAAAGGCTGGAGCAAAGTTAGTGGGCAGGCCCTTGCTTTATTTTGTGAGGGTCTGCCTTCAAATACAGTGATGGGGGGGGGGGGGGGGGGGGGTGCAGGGGGAGGGGTGCGATGTTAGGGTTTGCAGGGGAGGCCTACAAACTAGGGTACGAAGGCAACAACCTTACGATGAACCTTCATAAAACACTGGTTCAGCTTCAGCTGGAGTATTTACACGTTTCTGGGCACCAGACGGAAGGTTGTGAAGGCTTTTAAATGGAGGCAGAAAACAGTGGTTTCAGTGATGAGGGATTTCAGTCATGTGGACAAATTGAAAAACTGAAAGTGCTCGCCTTCCTCTGAGAAAAGAACGTTGACAGGAAATTTGAAGGAGATGTTCAAAATTATGAGGGCATAATGTAGAAACAAAGAAACATTGAAAATAGGAGCAGGGGTAGGCCATTCGGTCCTTCAAGCTTGCTCTGCCATTCAGTATGATCATGGCTAATCCTTTACCTCAAAGCCATTTACCCATGCTTTCTCCATGCTCCTGACATCTTTAGAGTTGAGAAATCTATTCCCTTCTTTAATATATTCAGTGACTTGGCCTCCACAGTAACTTCACAGGAACTTTCACAGTAACTTCATTGCAGTGTTGATATAAGCCTACTTTGACACTAATAAATAAAGTTAACACAGCCTCCTGTGGTAGCAAATTCCACAGGTTCACCACCCTCTGAGTGAAGAGGTTTCTCCTTATCTCTGTCCTAAATGGCCTGTATCTCTGACTTCAATGGCCTCAAGTCCCACTGGTGAGGCCATTACATCTGGTCCCTGTTGGTGGGAACCATCTACAATCCTTGTCAGTGAGGACATCCACCAGTCAGCTCAGAAAGGTAAGTGAGCTGAGAATAATGCATCACAGGTTCACTAACTATATTAAATAATTTTTAAGATTAACTGAGCTGCTTCAGTGAAGCCTATCACTCTTTCTTCAGTCTTTGCCAACTTACTTTCAAATGTGCGGTGAGCTGCCTGGGAAGCTCTTGTTTCCGTCTTTCCCACAGGTAAGGAAAAGCCAACAGTTAGTGCAGACGAGTTTCTCTGTGTACATCAGCATCAGCTGCTGCATCAATATGAGATCAAGGAGAAGGATTGACTGCTTCTGTATGTGAAATTGACTACAGACTCACTCAAGCGAAACTTACCACTGGGAGTATTAGAAAATCAGCAGATTTGATATCCAAAAGCCAAACTTCCCTTTGCTAATTAATATTCTAAAGAGTTCTGGGAGAAATATCCAGAATAACTGCAACATTTTTGTGGGATAGCAGGTTAAGGATTGTTTACTGGTCAGTGCTGCTCATCTCTTGCAATACTTTTCCAGTCAGTTATTGGCATCAATGGGTTCGGCTAATTCTCAAAAGGATGCGAAACAAGCATTCATCTCTTTCTGAGGCAGTTGCATTGCTATGGTATTCACAGTTCTGTCTAACATATGAACCAGAAAGGTTCAGCTTAACTGGTTGTTTGGCTAGCAATGACATCCAATACATGAAATCAAGATCCAGTTATTCAACTTTAAATTTTAAAATGGACTATGGACTGAGGGTGCAGAGCATTTCACCTCTGAGTAGGAATCAGACTATTGAGACAAAGGGCAGAATTTTCTCGGAAAAATTCTAAGTGTCGAACGGGCAAGAAAACTCCCGTTTTTCTAGCAAGGTACGTTATGTGCAATACAGAGGCCAAAACCTGATTGCTGTCAGTAACGGAGACAGAGCCTATTCATGCCAGGAAGCTGGCTGCAGACTGCTAGGGCCACCATTGCACAGGTGCCTTGATCTATCAGTGTACTGGGAGATCTATCAACAGCCCCCACGAACATCACCCATCACCCCCATGAACTCTCCTGATAGCTACTCCCACATCCCTCCCAGTTACTGCTCCACCCCCTTCCCGATCAATAGTCACCGCCCCTGACCCCATGATTGCTGATAAGCCCCTGATTGCCAGTCCCTCCCCCACTCCAATTGACGGCCCCTCCATGCAGCCTCCACCCCACAATGCAAAGTTCAACCTTCCCTCCCCTCCTACGGACTTCTCGCCTCCATCTCCCCGTCAAACCCCATTCACATCTGGAACTATCTCCTTAAGTCCCACCCACTTGACACTACCTAGTGCCCAGTGGGCAGTGCCAGGGTGTCCATTAGGCAGTGCCAGGGTTCCAGGCTGGCACTGCTCGGGGTCAGGCTGGCACTTTCAAGGAGCACTGCTCGCCCCTGCCCCCGACCACCTAGCAAACTTCAATGGCCTCAGGTCCTATTGGTGAAGCCATTACATCTGGTCCCTGTTGGTGAGAACCATCTACGATCCTCGTCAGTGAGGACCTCCACCAGTGAGATCAGAAAGGTAAGTGAGCCCAGAATAATGCGTCACAGGTTCACTAATTATATTAAAATAAATTTTTTTAATATTTAATAGTATGCCCACAGAATGGGGCTGGGCATATTGGGGCAGGCGAGAAAACAGGTTCAAGCCCAGTTTTTCACCTCTTGCTCATATGTTCTGCCCCTCGACATTACTTGATTAGCATCACAAAGTGGAAAACCTTTTCCTTCACTACTTTTACCTCCTATTATCTGTAAGTGTCACGAATGAAAATACTTCAAATCTAACATTACTGTTGCTGTAATCTGGGATCTGAGCATTTTAATACATTGTTTAGGTGTCAAAAAATTGTGCTGGTATAGGAGGCCATTTGGCCCAACTTGTCTGGACCGGCTCTCCAAACAAGCATCATGGCTTAGTGATAGTGGAAAAGAATGAGATTATGCATTTTGGAAGGAGGAATAGAGACATATACTATTTTATTAATGGGGAAATGCTTAGGAAATCAGAAACACAAAGGGATTGGGAGTCATTGTTCAAGATTCTCTTAAGGTTAATGTGCAGGTTCAGTCGGCAGTTAGGAAGGCAAATGCAATGTTAGCATTCATGTCGAAAGGGCCAGAATACAATAGCAGAGGTGTACTTCTGAGATTGTGTAAGGCCCTGGTCAGACCCCATTTGGAGTATTGTGAGCTGTTTTGGGCTCCATGTCTAAGGAAGGATGCGCAGAGGAGGTTCACAAGAATGACCCCAGGAATGAAGAGCTTGTTGTAGGAGAAACGGTTGAAGACTCTGGGTCTGTACTCATTGGAATTTAGAAGGATGAGGGAGGATCTTATTGAAACTTACAGGATACTATGAGGCCTTGATAGAGTGGATATAGAGAGGATGTTTCCACTAGTAGGAAAAAATAAAACCAGAAGGTACAACCTCAGGCTAAAGGGACAATCATTTAAAACAGAGATGAGGAGGAATTTCTTCAGCCAGAGAGTGGTGAATCTGTGGCATTCTTTGCCCCAGAAGGCTGTGGAGGCCAGATCATTGAGTGTCTTTAAGACAGAGATAGATACGTTCTTGATTAATAAGGTGATCAGTGGTTATGGGGAAAAGGCAGGAGAATGGAGATGAGAAAAATATCAGACATGATTGAATGGCAGCGGAGCAGGCTCGATGGGCCAAGTGGCCTAATTCTGCTCCTATGTCTTATGGTCTTATCATATTTCCCTTCCTTTTCCCTATATACCTGCATATTGTTTTTATTCAAATAATCATCAAATGCCCTCTTCAATGCTTCAGTTGAAGCTCCCTCTACCACACCTCCAGGCAGTACATTCCAGATCCAAACCACTCGATGCATGAAAATGTTGTTTTTACATTGCATTTGCTTCTTTTGCAAATCACTTTAGATCTGTGCCCTCTCATTCTTGTTCTTTTTATGAACTGGAACAGTTTCTCTCTGTCTGCTCAGTCCGGTAGAGTCAAAAGGGATTTGGAATTTTCCGTTGTAGCATTTGATGAGATAGTCTTCAATTTTGATCTTTACCAATGTTAGTACTCCACACGAGCTTCTGTGCTTTCTAATTATCTGTTCCAATTGCCGCCCTATATCCCTCTCTTCCCTTCTTCCTCATATATATCAATATGGCTTAAATCATAGTCCAAAGTAATGCACAACCATTTTGTTTTTGTTTCTTATTGAAGCAATGGGGGTTGCGTCCCACTGATTTTTACAGTTTTGATATAACCAATTTTTTCTGTTGTGTTTTGTGCCTCTGACCTATGCAGCGATAACAACAATTTCTATGTCTGAACAGGATTTTATCTCTCATGCTTCCAGCTTCTTGTTTCAGTTTAGTTTCTGTTTCTCTTTGTAGCTACACCCAGTCACTGGATAGCACACTGAGAACAGTCAACAGACATGCATAATCAAACACTGAACAACTGAATACAATATTATCTTATAATATTCAGCTTACATGAAGGCCTACTAAATGTTAATGATTAGCTATGAAATTGGCCCTGAACTTCCAGGATAGAGGTTCTTCTGATCTCTTGCTCGAACTTTAATGGTAGATTGGTGGAATCCCTTGATGAATGGTTCATATTTGTTGTTCTAAATCATTTCCACCCTTTCCTCCAGCGTACTGTCAATCTCCTGCCAAAGTTGTGGTTGAGAATTGAGGCAACCCATATGGAAATTCAAGACCTAAGGTCTCCATCTCTTAACCTAGACTGAGAAGAAGAATACAGATAGAAAGAACTGACAGAACTGAAAGAACCAAAGAAAAAAATGAGTTGCATTGAGTTAAAAATTACTGAAATAGGGAGACAGACAACATTTAAAAGAAGTTTAAACTACTCCACTTCACAGGCCAAAACCATGAATGCTTGAGCTAATCATTTTGTTACGACCAGGTGAGAAGAAGTGAACTGGACCCCTCAATTCAACCTCCTTGGTTGGTGACAACAAAGATTTAAGTTCCTTTTTCATGAGGCTATGCAATAAGGAACCAATCAAA
Source organism: Carcharhinus amblyrhynchos (assembly GCF_965287045.1). NCBI lineage: Eukaryota > Metazoa > Chordata > Chondrichthyes > Carcharhiniformes > Carcharhinidae > Carcharhinus > Carcharhinus amblyrhynchos. The sequence goes on along the minus strand of NC_137324.1, from coordinate 90,935,198 downwards.
CAAGGTTTCATTGAATCAAAGAAAGAGTACATTTATTGACCAATAACCCCAAGAGAAATGATAAAAATGTGATGTCAGCCACTCATCCCTCATGTAGTCGCATGGGCACAAACATGGAGAGGCACTAACACGTATAGGCACAAACACACAGGAACACAAACATGCATAGGCACAAATATGTACAAGCACAAATGCGCAGGGACACAAACACACATGGGCATAAATATGCACAGGCACAAACATGCATGGATACAAACAAGTATGGACACTTACATGCATGTTTACATACACCACACACCACACACGTGCATAGCAGAACTATAGGGAGTTAGAGTCCATTTAAAAGAAGATAAAATAATTAATGGTTAAATGTCCTTTGATTGTCCTTGAAGCATTCATTTTAAACATTGCAGCCAATTTGGGTTAGTTGGTTTCTTGGATGCCGTCAGATGTAGAAAACATTACAACCATTGAAGATCTCAGTTTTCTGGTAGGTTTCCAGTAGAGTTGGCCAACAAACCAAGTGATACTCTTATTCCAAATGAGAGAGGAAAAATAGGAAAACCAACCTTCAGCTTATTTCCTCTCTTGAAGTCTTTCTTGATACAGCTGTATACTTTCAATCTTTTTCAAGTGGTTGGGCAGCCCTGCCTTAAAATGCTTCACCCATTGTGTATTTCCAAGATGTATTGAACATGTCTGTCTGTGGCAGCCATTGTTGCAAAATCCAATACTGAGCATTTTGATGTCTCTTCCCTCGATAATTATGAGTTTCAATGGGTGTCTGGATTATAGGATAAGTCTCTCTCTTCACATTCCTCCTGTCTGTTTTACATCTTCAGCTTGGAATGTGGCCTTGCATTTTTAAGCACTTTGTTCTGTATCAGTTCAAATTGCAAAATTTCCAGTTAGCTGACAGGTGAAAAGTCATATTTTCAATGATATCTGCGCATGATTTTATGACAATGTGTCAAATAGGCCTATTGCAATCACGTACATAACATTTCTTTTAAATGTCCAGTGCCCACCATTTTCCAGGTTAGAAAATGCAAAAGGATACTTAACTATCAGATAATAAGAAAAAGCAAAAAAAAATGTAAACGGAGCCCTCAGAGCTAAAAGGACTCATTATGGATTGGTGTTGAGTGTTGGACTGGCAATACTAATTTACAAGAGTTCTATCACGAGTGTAAATGACCTCTTAGTCAATCATGCAAGACATGTGAGTGAATTAATACAGTCTTTTAAAGCATTAAAAGAAGCTACAATCGATGTCACCAAGTAAAACGTTAATTGTCTCCTTAATTTCATTTTTACACATTATTTCAGCTTTTTGCACATGTGAAATGTCAAAATGACTAATTATGCTTGAGAATTAAAGACAAATGTTCAATGGTTATTCGTGGATAACAATTAACAACTGTTGCAGCATTGTTACACTCTTAGTGCAGAGTCTTCAGTGCACAATGAAGCGATCATCGAGCTGCAGCATTCTTTACTCTGAAGCACAATTTAATCTGCATGTCGCATTGGAACTGGTGCGAGTAAACAAACTTAGGCTTGTTTCTGATAAATGAACTGACAACTGAATCATCTCTCTGAGGCTCAGGCATTCTATCACACCTCAATGCAAGAATGTTTCTTCAATAAATGTAACATAATAAGAGGTCACACTATCGGGGCTTTACTCAGCACCAATGTAGATCACAAGCACATACCAGATAGTTGGTACATGATATAAGATTTCAGAAATCAATTGCAATGAGTTTCCTGCATTATGATGTATGAAATTCTGAACATTTGTCCAGCGTATCATTAGTCAGTGCCTGTCAGCGACTGACAACATGCCTGTTCTGCATACTTTTACAAGGGCAAGCAAATCACAATACCTACGGGAGCACGTCAGTAGTGCAGTGTTAGTTAGCTTATTTGTGATACATTAGCACCTCCTAGAGTGATTCAGTTTAATGCTGATTAATCCATGCTTGTGTCATACCTTTTAAAACTATTCTAATCCAATAAACACACATTATATTGCCTGTTATTTAACATGTAAAAGTTGAAGATTTATCTACATAACAATATACACACAAGCGTGCAGTACCTGTCAAATAACTAAGGAGTTACACAACATAAGACAATCGGATTTTTTTAATGTGCTTTACTTATATTCCAGCCCTATTTTTACTGCAGAAATTATATAGGAAGAAATTAAATTCCGATACATTAAAGGTATCAATTACTATAAAAGATGATAGAAATATAGAACATTACAGCGCAATACAGGCCCTTCGGCCCTCGATGTCGCGCCGACCAGTGGAACCAATCTAATGATCCTCTAACCTAAACTATTCCAATGTTATCCATATGCCCATCCACTGACCATTTGAATGCCCTTAAAGTTGGCGAGTCCACAACTGCTGCAGGCAGGGCATTTCATGACCTTACTACCCTCTGAATAAAGAATCTACCTCTGACATCCGTCCTATAATTACCACCCCTCAATTTAAAGCTATGTCCCCTTGTGTTAGCCATCACCATCCGAGGTGAAAGACTCTCACTGTCCACCCTATCCAATCCTTTGATCATCTTGTATGCCTCAATTAGGTCACCTCGTAACCTTCTCTCTAATGAAAATAACCTCAAGTCCCTCAGCCTTTCCTCATAAGACCTTCCCTCCATACCAGGCAACATTCTGGTAAACCTCCTCTGCACTCTTTCCAATGCCTCCACATCTTTCTTATAATGCGGCAACCAGAACTGTACGCAATACACCAAGTGTGGCTGTACCAGAGTTTTGTACAGTTGTAACATGACCTCACGGCTCCGAAATTCAATCCCTCTACCAATAAAAGCTAACACGCTGTACGCCTTCTTAACAACCTTATCAACATGGGTGCCAACTTTCAGGGAGCTATGTACATGTACCCCGAGATCTCTCTGCTCGTCAACACTACTAAGAGTCCTTCCATTAGCCCTGTAGCCTGACCATTCACACATCTATTTTCAAATGGCTCTTGCAATGTACTTAGCTATAGTTGAAACCTGGGTAGCTGCTGGAGTAACAATGTCAACATGTATGTAATGGTCGAAGCAAAGCGGCAGAGAAAGTAAAAATTATTTGGTCATTCACAAGAAAAAGAATGAATCAGATCTTAATTCAGCAAGAAATGCAATAATATCATCTTGACTCTGAACAGCTTGAATAGAAATAGATCCAATGCAGGGATATTTGAAACAAGCTGAATGGACAGTAAATTATAAGACAAAGCCAACATCCCTTAAGTTATATCCTAATGTTCTATATGTTATAATGCTGTGCATCAAAATTGGCATATTCAATTTCAGCAAAAGTTGGTTTAGCAAAGTGTTGCTTCACTCAATGTTAGTCACATCTGAGTCAGAATGTTATGGGTTCAACTCCCTTTCAGGTTATGCTTCAGTGCAGTACTGAAGGAATGTTGAACTGTCAGAGATGCCAGGAGTGATCTTACCAGCTCACCACACCTGCCGCAAAACTGATAATTATTTAGCATCAAATTGCCTGGATCTCCATTGAATTGTCAAGTCTGGTTTGGCTGTTTCCCCCCCTCCCGATGCTTCCAACCTCACCAGCAAGATGGCGATGCTCATGATTGGTTTCCACCAGAGGAGACCAGGTGCCATGGCCATGCCAGGAGAATTGCAGCCAATCGAAGCTCCTGGATGGTTGGGGCATGGCTGGGCAGTGCCAATTGGGCACCCTAACAGCACCCATCTGGTTTCAGTGAGCTCCACATTCCAATTTTCTGGCACTCTGCTACTTTGTTTGACAGCTAGGAGCTTGGCACAGGTTTGGGGGGGGTGGGCGCAGGGAAGTCTACATCCATGGGTGAAGCCATCCTTAGAGCATTGGCTTACCATTGTCACCCCCCACAATGGCACAGCTCACTGGCATTGGGGCATCAGGGTCCTCCCAATGGTCCCCTGGCCAGGCCCCGTCGTTCTCCCCCCCATAACCCCCTTCATGACACACCCCAAATCGACCACCCCTCCCTTGTATGACACACCCCTCCCCACCCACCAGCATGACCCCCTCCTGCACCATTTGGGCACAGTGATTGTGCTGGGGCAGTCTCAAAGTGGGTGGGGCTTGACTAGGGGTGGGGCTATGACAGGGGACTACGCACAATGTTGGGGGAGGGGGAATCTGCTATGGGACCCATCCGAGGTGCTCTGTTGCTCTGATGCTTTCAACCCATGGCGGTGTGTGTGTGTGTGTGTGTGTGGGGGGGGGGGGGGGGGGGGGTGGTGGTGGTGGTAACATTGTCACTGATGGACAGGGGATCTGATGGCCATTTGAGGTGGGAGAGGTGGTGGGGAGAGTGGGGGGTGGAGGAGATGGTCTCCCGGTTCATCAAAAAATTGGGTTGCCCTGCAGAATGGTTCCCGAGCGCTCTGAATTCAACTTCACTGCCCTCTGATTCCCGCTGAGGGCAAGACAGCAGAGTTCGGCCTTGGTGTCAAGTGTTTTATGTTGTGATAAGAGAAAGTTGGTACAGGACGCTTGCAGCTCTAGGCTGCCTACCTTACAAGCTTACTGCATGGCTTCCAGATGATTCTGCCTGAGGACTCCACCCTCTGGTGGCATCGCACACTCTCAGTTTCCATTTGTCCTTCAAGACACCTGACTTGTTTCTGTTCTACTGTCTTAAAGTGACAAGACACCAAATACACAACAAAGTGTCACTGGCCGTGGGGGGATGGCTATTGGTGATGAGGTGGGGGAGGGTGGAGTAACTCTCAATACTGCACTGATGGTGATAGGCTTCAGGTCAATGTTATCTGCTGAAATTCCAGAGTGGGCTTGTGAGACTGAGATGGGAGTCTTATCAGGTTAGCCAAGCTGATATTACTGCATTCATTTTAATGTAACAATTTCCTAAGCTAACACAGTGCATGTTTGTAGATGTGACTAAGATGCACCGACTACTTAAAAAGCCCCATGCAAACACTGAATTCCTTTCATAAATACCAAATGACCCCAACAAACTGAATACAGACAGATCATGAGGCAATATTCCTAGTATACTGCAAATAAGCAAATGCTTAATTCAAAGTGTGAGGATGAAGAAAGAACACAAAATGAATTAATGAATAGAATTCAATTTCTGTAAATGCACAGAAGGAAAAGCTACTCACAGTCTTCTCTAAGTTACCCAGTGCCATTAATGTATCTCATTGTATAACAGCAGAGTGCAGCTGGAAGCAACAGTAGCATAGCAAGTAACAATGTTGCTGCTGGAAGCACAGAAAGCATCAGAGGAACCTCAAGTCAGACAACTCTAAAGTGAGCATAAAAATAGAGGAAATCTACAGCTGGGATTATTAGAATAAGGATTCAATTTTATTTAAAAAATAATAAATATCTTATGCTTATCTTGGGATATACGCTTTAAGTTCCACTTTAATAAATAACTGTTATGTCAGCTTTGTACTGAAGACATGTCCTCGCTGCCTCGAGCACGGTTTCTGACAATTTACATTGTGGCTGGCACCTGCATTTAAAAATAATGCAATAATTGGCTAGCAGCAATTTCTGAGCTAGGCTTTGTGTTGCTTAAGCAATCATTTGCTTTTAGTTTCTTAAATAGAAACTTTGCCCAGTTCTCTGATGTTCCATCTTTTAACAAGAGTATCAACAATTTTTTTATTTATAATGCTTGTTGTTTTTCAATATAGTGTTTATGCGATGCATCACCTCCTGCTGAAAAATAAATCTCATCCTCTTTGCCATTATATTACATTCTCTCGTTATCATTAGCAACTCTTCATGAACCATCACAAATACTCTTTACTTAGTTGAACATTTTGAGTTAAAATGTAAAAATTCCCAGGGCAGGCATGTTAAGATTTCATCACCATGTTATTTGTCAAATGTCAACAATGTCCTAAGGGGCTTTTAGTTTGGAAAGTTGACTGACATGGCAGTGTGAGGGAACAAAATTAACATACACAATCAGTGTGAAAACATCCTTGGGTTTTTGAATATTTCTACTGAAGTTAATCCAGCTCCTTTACAGCCAGCCTCAATAATTGTGTTATTCATACTGTGAGTAGGCATTGTTTAAATAAAGAATTATGATCACAGACTGTCTGAAATAATGAAAGAATCGGATGTGAATTATAATAAGCAGTTCATTTCTAAAGTCATCCTAATGATCGGCTCCCTTTTCTCTACTAACTTTTCTTTCCTTTTTTTCCTCTTTTCATACCACAGGACATTTCCTTTGGCTTCAGCAACATTTCAGTTTCACTCATTTAGTGATATGTGAGCACAGCGGGAAATCTCAGCGTGCTATCAAAACTGTAGGGATAGCTGAAGCTGATCTTATCCTTCCCAATCTGTGCAATTTTGTCCTCTCTAGCAAATGTAAAAAAAAGCAAATGAACAGGTTAAACCATGTTGATCCCTTCTCTAGCCCAAAGGCAACTGCAGCACCTCCACCAATGTTCCCACTGAGATGAGCTGGCTCAGCGTAGTCCAGGAATTGAACCTGGACTATTCCTATTAGCACAGCTCATGTTCCCACAACATGGATCACCAACTTGTACACTGGGGATCGAGGATTTGTTTTCTAATTAAATGCATACTGCTTTAAGATGACAACCTCTTAGTGTGCTTGAGAGGGTTTCATTGAAAAGGTCCTTGCATGGCTGCTGTTAAGTGCTCCTGCCGCGGTTATTGTTAGCTGTGTGAAGGGTTGTCACTTCACAATATGTTTAATCCATACTCATTCATACTAGTGCCGAAAATCATTTCAATAATTTGGCTTTTGGCATTATCTCATTTCCAAACAATATTAATGTTAACTCAAAAGCAAAATGCTTCCTAATCTGGCAATCCAGAAATAAAAATAGAAAATGCTGGCAATGTTGAACATGTCAGGCAGCATTTGATCAGACATTTGGGGTCAATTTTTTTTATCATTGGTAATAACTACCAGTTTGTAAGTGAATACCCATAAGTCTAAAAGAAGTAAAATGGAAATTGACTGAGAAAACAAAAATTAAAGAAATCCTTAATATATAAGAAGGAAATGACACTCAAACATAAAAGTAGTATGCTGCAAGTTATTATTCAAAGCAAAAATGAGCTTCCTAATAAATAACCAAACCACATATTGGGTTGCTAATAGTTTCTCTGAGTGAAACATATCTAGGAAATACAAAATTTAATAAAATGAATAATTTCGCTGCAATTCTGCAACATGTAAGCAGTTGGGATTCTCTGATCCTGTTGCAGTGAATCAAGATTTGGCTGAGGACGAAATTTTCCATTTTTGTTGACAGTAGAAGCAGGCATGTGAGATCGGAGAATTGCTGGGCCAGCTCTAACTTGAGAGCCATCCATAATGCCATCGATGTGAATCTGGAGTCGCATGTAGGCCAGATCAAGTGAAGTCAGCAGATTTCCTTTAGCGATCCAGATTGTTTTTTGTGACAGTGGTTTTCATGGCCACCATTAGATTTTTACACTCACATTTTGTTTAAGTCCACTTATTTCACCCTCTGCCTTGGTATGATTTGAACCCAGGACCCCAGATCTTGCTCTGGGCCACCGGTCCAGTGACAGTACCACCTCCATTTATGTCCCACAATAACTAAATATACATTAAAATGTTCACTGAAATCACAAATTCTGTTCAGACTCTCATTTCTTTGATCACCCAATGAGAATGTAGATGCAATAGGAGTGCTAGTCTTAGTGTTCCTGATCACTATTTAGCACGAAAACATCAAAGCCTATTGAAATGTATGCTGATGAGATTGAAGTTTTTTTAAAAGAAAATGTAATTTAATATGGGCAGCACGGTAGCACAGTGATTAGCACTGCTGCTTCACAGCTCCAGAGATCTGAGTTTGATTCCTGGCTTGGGTCACTGTCTGTATGGAGTTTGTGCATTCTCCTCGTGTTTCCGTGGGTTTCTTCCAGGTGCTCAGGTTTCCTCTCATAGTTCAAAGATGTGCGGGTTAGGTTGATTGGCCATGCTAAAAATTGCCCCTTAGAGTCCTGAGATGCATAGGTTAGAGGGATTAGTAGGTATATGGAGGTAGGGCCTGGGTGGGATTGTAGTTGGTGCAGACTCGATGGGCCAAATGGCCTCTTTCTGCACTGTAGGATTTCTGTGATTCTATGAATAGGAAAATTATTGGGTTTGATCTTCAATCACCTGTTTGAGGTCAGGTATGCTTTGAAAATGGCATTTCTGGATGGCTTGTCAATAGAATAAAAAGGGTTAATATTAAAGTAAAGTTTATTTATTAGCCACAAGTAATGCTTACATTAACACTGCAATGAAGTTACTGTGAAACTCCCCTAGTCGCCACAGTCTGACACCTCTTCAGGTCAATGTACCTAACCAGCGTATCTTTCAGACTGTGGGAGGAAACCGGAGCACCAGGGGGAAGCCCACACGGACACGGGGAAAACATGCAAACTATAAAGAGTGACCCAAGCTGGAAATTAAACCTGGGTCCCTGGCACTGTGAGGCAGCAGTGCTAACCACTGTGCCATCCATAAAGGAGAAAAATTTAATTGGTGGCATAGGCTGACCAGTACAGGATCGAAGCCACGGACTTGGCGTTATAAGCACCATGCTTCAACCAGCTGAGCTATCCAGCATTAAATATATAATTTAGATCATCAATAATGTAAAATCACATGACAAGTGTATGCTGAGAGATAGTTTTATGTAGACGCCCATGCTAAGCCTGTTCTGTACGTAGATAGCAGAATGTTCAATAGACGTTCACAACATGGAAACAGGCCCTTTGGTCCAACTTGTCCATGTCGTCCTTTTTTTTAAACCCCTAAGCTAATCCCAATTGCCCGCATTTGGCCCATATCCCTCTATACCCATCGTACCCATATTTGTACCCGCCTGTACTATTACTCCTGGCAGCTTGTTCCAGACACTCAACACCCTCTGTATGAAAAAATTGCCCCTCTGGATATTTTTGTATCTCTCCCCTCTCACCTTAAACCAATGCCCTCTAGTTTCAGACTCCCCTACCTTAGGGAAAAGATATTGACTATCCAGCTGGTCTGTGCCCCTCATTATTTTGTAGACCTCAATAAGGTCACTCCTCAGCCTCCTATGCTCCAGAAAAAAAGTCCCAATCTATCCAGCCTTTCCTTATAATTCAAACCATCAAGTCCAGGTCACATCCTAATAAATCTTTTCTGCACTCTTTCTAGTTTAATAATATCCTATTTATAATAGGGCGACCAGAACTGTACACAGTATTCCAAGTGTGGCTTTACCAATGTCTTGTACAACTTGTACAACAAGATGTCCCAACGCCTGTATTCAATGTTCTAACCTATGAAACCAAGAATGCTGAATGCTTTCTTCACCACTCTGTCCACTTTCAAGGAGTAATGAACACGTACCCCTACATCTCTTTATTCTGTAACTCTCCCCAATGCCCTATCATTAACTGAGTAAGTCCTGCCCTGGTTCAATCTACTAAAATGCATCACCTTGCATTTGTCTAAATTAAACTCCATCTGCCATTAATATAAATGACAAATAACAGTGGGCTCAGCACTGATCCCTGAGGTAAACAGCTGGTCACAGGCCTCTAGTTTGAAAAACAACCCTCTACAACCACCCGCTGGCTTCTGTCAAGAAGCCAATTTTGTATCCATTCAAATACCTCATCCTGGATCCTGTGAGATTTAACCTTATTCAACAATCTACCATCCTGTACCTTATCAAAGGCCTTGCTAAAGTCCATATTGACAACATTAACAGCACTGCCCTTATCTACCTTCTTGGTTGCCCCTTCAAAAATCTCAGTCAAATTTGTGAGACATGATTTTCCACTCACAAAGCCATGCTGACTGTCCATAATCATTCCTTGTGGCTTTAAATGATAGGGAGAATGATAGGGAGGGGTAGCTTGATCTTGGGATTGGACATTGCTCGGCACAACATTGAGAGCCGAAGGGCCTGTACTGTGCTATAATGTTCTATGTTCTAAATGCCTGTAGATCCTGTCTCTCAAAATACCTTCCAGCCACTTACCCATCACAGATGTGAAGCTCACTGGCCTGTAGTTCTCACACTTTTCCCTGCAGCCCTTTTCAAACAAAGGCACAACATTTGCCACTCTCCAATCTTTAGGCACCTCACCCGTGTCCATCGATAATTCAAATATCTCGGCTACGGGACTCACAATTTCCTCCCTAGCCTCCCACAATGTCCTTAGATACACTTCATCGTGTCCTGGGGATTTATCAACCTTGATGCACTTTAAGGCTTCCAGCATCTTTCTCTGTAATATGTACACTCCCCAAGACATCACTATTTATTTCTCCAAGTTCCCTAACATTCATAAATACTGATGAGAAATATTCATTTAGGATCTTGCCCATTCCTTGTGGATCTGCACATAGATGACTTTGTTGATCTTTAAGAGGCCCTACTCTCTCCCTTGTTATTCTTTTGCCCTTTATGTATTTGTAAAAGCTCTTTAGACTCTGCTTATTTGCCAAAACAGTCTCATGTCCCATGTTTGCCCTCCTGATTTCTCTCTTAACTCTGCTTCTACACCCCCTGTACTCATCAAGGGATTCACTTGATCCCAGCTGCCTATGTGTGTCATGTGACTGTTTCTTCTTCTTGACCAGGGCCTCAATATTCCGAGTCATCCCAGGTTCCCTACTTCGGCCAGTCTTGCCCTTCGCTCTAAGAGGAATGTGCTTAACCTGAACCCTGGTTAACACACTTTTGAAAGCCTCCCACTTACCAAATGTCCCTTTGCCTTCCCATAGATTCCTCCAATTAACTTTTGAAAGTTCCTGCCTGATACCATCAAAATTGGCCTTGCCCCAATTTAGAATTTTAACTTTTGGGCCAGACTCTATCATTCTCCATGGCTATTTTAAGACTAATAGAATTATGGTCACTGGTCCCAAAGTGATCCCTCACTAAAACTTCTGTTACCTGCCCTTCCTTATTCCCCAAAAGGAGATCAAATTTTGCCCCCTCTTTAGTTGGACCATCCACATACCGAATGAGAAATTCCTCCTGAATACACTCAACAAATTTCTCTCCATCCAACTCTCTAATACTATGGCTGTCCCAATCAATGATGGAAAAGTTAAAATTCCCTACTATTATCACCCTATTTTTCTTGGAGCTGTCTGTAAACTCCTCACATATTTGCTCCTCAATTTGCTGCTGACTATTTGGGGGCCTATAGTACAAGCCTATCAGAGTGATTTCCCCCTTCTTATTTCTCAGTTCTACCCATATAGACTCAGTGGCTGAACCCTTGGGTATATCCCTTCTTAGTACTGCTGTGATGTTTTCCCTAATCAAAAATGCAACCCCCCCCCTCATCTCGTACCTCCTGTTCTATCTTTCCTACAGTATCTGTATCCTGGAACATTAAGCTGCCGGTCCTGTCCCTCCCTTAGCCATGTTTCAGTAATTGCTATTGTTTAATAAAAGGTAAAGTTTAAATCTCTTTACAAGGTAAAGTTTAACTCAGACTCCAACATTATCTATGAATGCAGATCATAAATGCAACCTCACCTAACACCCACAGCAGTGAAAGCAGATGCTGGCAGCTGAAGAAAACAAGTGGACTGGAAGCAGCAAGAAAAACAATTGAAGAACCAGAACAGCACAGTAAAACTGTCAGCAAAATTCAAGAAAAGATGACAGTTAAAAGAAGCCATTTAGAAAATCCTACCCTTACCAGAATGCTTTGACCATGTGGAAGACCCAGAACAAGATGAGAAATGGCTGAACTGTCATCCTAGTTTCATAAGGTACCTAAAGGGTTTGGGACTAACTGAGAAGTCTAGTAAGGAACAGGTCAGCACCTTTCTCCATGCCATAGGCAGTAATGCAGATGGCATAGTGGTCAGACAGGATATAAACAAAGAGAAGGTGAGATTATCAAAATGCATGCACACTTAGTTTAATCTTACAAGAAACACCATTATACAAAGGGCAAGTTCAACAGTTGTGCACAAACACCCAAAGAGAGCATAGAGGCGACTGGGGGGAATCAGGAGATCGGGACTGCCATGGGGTGGTGGAAGGGTTATTGAGGAGGGCCGGGGGTTTCGGGGCTGGCTCAGACACATCAGGGAGGCCAGCGATCAGGCTGTGGGGGGATTGGAGGGGCAGCATTGCAGGACCACGGGGCTGGCCGGCAATTGAGCTGGCCGGGGTTTGGTAGACTGGCAGTGTGATGGTATTGCGCATGTGCCGATCTCGATGCTATTCCCACTGCTAGCCCGCTCCGCGCTATGCTGCCACCCTCTTCAGTGGGAATAGGCCCTGCCCACTAAATTTAACGGGATTTGTGTTAGGGCACTCTGTGATGCAGAAGAGTGTGTGAGATTCATTTTGAAAGTAACACTAGCAGACACTTTGGCCAGAATTCTCCAATGTTGTATTGTTGCTAGCAGGAATGGACAATTTGGCAATTTGACAATTTTTCATTCATAGCAGTGGGACCAGCTGCGGACCAGGACAGAGAATCCCAGCCATTATCCTGCATTTCTATTGAAAGCCTGAATAGGAAGACATTAATTTCATTGAAGAGATAACTGTGGAGTTTGCATGTTTTCCACGTGTCTGCATGGGTTTCCTCTCGGTGTTCTGGTTTCCTCCTACAGTTCAAAGATGTGCAAGTTAGGTGGATTGGCCGTGCTAAATTGACTTAATGTAAGGGGGATTAACAAGGTAAATATGTAGATTATCAGAGTAAATACATGGCCTTATAGGGATCGGGCCTGGATGGGATTGTTGCTGGTGCAGGCCCGATGGGCTGAATGATCTCCTCCTGCACAATAGGATTCTATGAGTGGAGTCATACACTTCATTGATAACCAAATTCCTGCCAGCAACAACACAGAGGCTGAATGAAATTCAGTAGAGGCAAAAAATTGATGAAAACTGTGTAAAACTTAAAACGTGGGCAGCCAAACAATCTCATCCTGAAACATTACTCCAAGCAATGACAACATCTCAGTGTCATAAACTTTAATTTATGAAAAGGTTGGTCATGCCCAGAGTTTTCAGACTCACTTTCCAGGGACACCTGGGCATCTCAAAGTGTCATGCTATGGTGCACAATTAAGTTTTGTGGCTTGAGATCTCAAAATCTTTTGAGGAAATTATCTGGAGCTGCATTATCAGTGCAGCACAGTAGCACAGTGGTTAGCGCTGTTGCCTCACAGAGCCAGGGGCCCGGGTTGAATTCCGGCTTTGGGTGACTGTCTGTGTGGTGTTTGCACGTTCTCCCCATGTCTGCGTGGGTTTCCTCCCATGTTCCAAAGATGTGTCAATTAGGTTGATTGGCTTGCCCTTTAATTTCAGGGGGATTGGCAGGGTAAATAAATGACAATAGGGCGTAGGTGGAATTGTTGTCAGTGCAGTCTTGATGGGCCAAATGGTTCCATCTGCACTGCATGGGTTATATAATTCTAATCTATTTGTCAGGAATGAAGAAAACTATTGATAGCATTTTCATCCAAATTACACATCTAAGGGACGTCATAAAATGTTTTGTAAAGTTCTGCAGTTGTGAAAAATATTGCATAAATGTGCATCTTTCTTTCCTTTTTTACAATCTCAGATTTTAAAAATACACGGGCTATCAAGTAAGCAAAGTTGAATTTGGTCTCTTTTTTCATCTACCTGGTTATGCTTTGCTGAATAACAGCAAAAAATTCTTCTGCTGAACAAAGATCAGTATCTGTTGCAACTCCAGAACTTAGCCTGATTCTGCGCCGCAGCAAGAGAAATCTTACTAAAGCATGGAACAACTTTAAAATGTTTTTTTCTGAAGCACTGAGCTAATCCAAAATGTGATGTACAATTTTCTGTCATAAAATGGTTACTCTGCTGCATACAAGATTCTTCTCAGGAAGAGTTTTGGATTTTCTTTTAAGGGAATGGGGGAATATTTCACTTGGTGACAATATGTAAACCATTAAACTGGATGCCACACAGGCCAGAGACAATGTAAAGCACAAGTTTGATACCATGATTCAAATTTCTAAAAAAACATTTGCAGTTACACCAACATAATAGTTAGGCTTCCTAAATTGGAGGCTGCAGAATTAGTGCCAGTTCTTTCAAGTGTAAGTGTTGCTATTTTCAAGTCAATCTGCATTCACTCACCATGAAGCGAACATCATCGGACACTTTTGTCAAATAAGCTTCTCAAATAGAAAACGTTTCCCATCTGTCTGACTTGGATTCAAAGTAAAGTTTCACAGTTAGGTAGATAAAGTATACAGAATAGCTGGTTCGAACTGGCACACCATCATAGTATTAAAACAAATCACCTGAGCTGGCATTTTGAAATGTGTTGCCAATTGCTTTTGCTCCTGATCTGGGAATCCAGTCATCAGCAATACCAATTAGTTCTGTGTTTTTATTCTGATTCAGATTTACTTTTATTGTAATAATGTTCACACGTAGTTTGATATCTTCATCATTAATAATGATCAAAGTGCTGAGAAATACCCTGAAGCAAGAATAGGCTTTAAATGTCAGTGTTGATAATTAGGTTGCTTGAACTGCAGTTCAATCAGCAGCAATCTGCTGATTAAAATCATACAGCTTTTTAAAAATGATCTATATGTGTATATGTTTAACTCTGTATAGGCTGTCTGCCAAGTAATTAGTTGTAATGCAAGACTAGATTGAAGCAAGTTGTACCCTATGTTCCGAATCAATTCAAATTTTCTTGGTAGCACATGTTATAGTTATGGATGTCATAGGCTCACTTTCATGATTTTCACTGCAACTAGTCTGGAGGCCAGTGTAATCTTCTGCTCAGTGTATTTAACCTCAGCTTGTGGATTGGCTGGATGACTGGTTTGTCATATGGAGTGATGCCAACAATGTGGATTCAATTCCTATGCCAGCTGAAGTTATTCATGAAGGTCCTGTGTTTTCAACCTTGCCCCTTGCCTGAGATGTGGTGATCCTCTGGTTAAATCACCACTTCAAAGGCGAAAACAATGCATAGTCATCTGGGACTATGGCGACTTTATTTTTTATCTAATCTAACAACTATAAAAAAATTTAGGGTACATCATATTTTGATTTATGAAGAGAAAATAACGATTACTTTTTTTTATAATATGCAATACATTTAATCGTGCAGCGATTACTGTGCCATTGGTCATAATGCTTCATTTATTGATGCACAAGGAAATCACCACTGAAGGGGTTCTGTTGAAAGATCACTCAGGCTCAAAACAGTAACTGTGTTCCTCTCTCCACTGATGCTGCTGGACCTGTTGAGTTTATCCAGCATTTTCTGCTTTTATTTAGTATAAGAACATAAGAACATAAGAAATAGGAGCAGGAGTAGGCCATCTAGCCCTTCGAGCCTGCCCCGCCATTCAATAAGATCATGGCTGATCTGTCGTGGCTCAGTTCCACTTTCCCGCCCTCTCCCCATAACCCTTAATCCCCTCTCTTATCAAGAACCCATCAACCCGCTTCTTAAAAATATTTAGCGAGGCAGCCTCCACCACTTCAACGGGCAGAGAATTCCAGAGATTCACCACCCTTTGAGTGAAGAAGTTCCTCCTCAACTCCGTTCTAAACCACCTCCCCTTTATCTTGAGGCTGTGCCCCCTAGTCCTACTGTCTTTTTTGAGCAGGAAGAGTCTCTCCGCCTCTATCCTATCCATCCCATTCATCATCTTATACGTCTCAATGAGATCTCCCCTCATTCTTCTAAACTCTAACGAGTACAAGCCTAGTTTATTCAGCCTCTCCTCATAGCTCAATCCCCTCAACTCCGGTATCAGCCTAGTAAACCTCCTCTGCACTCCCTCCAGGGCCAAAATATCCTTGCGCAGGTGCGGCGCCCAAAACTGCACACAGTACTCCAGCTGCGGCCTCACCAATGCCCTATACAGCTGCAGCAAGACCTCCCTACTTTTATATTCAATCCCCCCCGCTATGAAGGCCAGCATCCCATTCGCCTTCCTGACCACCTGCTGCACCTGCAAGCTGGGTTTTTGCGACTCATGCACAAGGACCCCGAGGTCCCTCTGCACCGTCGCCTGCTGCAGTATGTTGAAAGGGTATTCACTGTAACGTGATCGCTGCATATTTATTGAGTGAAAACTAAAATGAGCCTTAGGAATTGCTATCATCTATGCTTTGCACTAATGAAAGGAATTGGTCTTGTAGTGTCTTTAACAACCTCAGAGGATCGCAAACTGCTTTACTATTAAAGCGCAGTTAATTTTGTAACACAGGAGACACACTGCCAATTTGTACACAGCAAGGTCCCACAATTAGCAATGAAATAGATGATTAGATCATCTGTTTTAGCTGTTGGTTGAGGGATAAACAAGTCAAGAGAACTGCCCAACTCATATTCATAATAGTGCTGTAAGATATTTTATGAGAAAATGGATGGGCTCTTGGTTTGATAGCTCCTCTGAAAGACAACACAGCCAACAGTGCTCTCTCAGTACTGCAGTGAAGTGCCAGTCAAGATTATATTCTCTAAATTCCAGGATTGGGACTTGAATTTAAAATCTTCTAATTGTGAGATGCCAGTGTTACCATTGAGCCATTTCTGCCTTTAATCAATCCATTTACGTTTGAGTTGTACTTTAAAATGTACTGATCCACATTGTTACACATCAAAACAATCGTCAAAAAGGGATTTAAAAAAAGGAGGACGTCACTCACTTCATACCACCAATCTACTTAGAAATAATTGGCTTCTAATTGACTTCAAGAGTAATTGGTTTCTTATGGACCTAATTACTATTTACAGCAATTAGACTCTGTGGCCTTTAAGGAATTGGCCGCATTATACATATCTGTATCATAGCAACAAAAGAACATGTTGCTTGGTATGATGCATTTCTCATCCAAACAAAACATATGCTTTTATTTACCATCAGCAGCTCCATAAAAATCTGTCTGTTAAAAAAAGTAAGGAATAGGATGTTAAAACAAATAAAAATAAAATATAGTTTAATGGTTCGCATGGAAGATTATTCTGAATTGAGTGTTTTAAAAGGGTGAAAAAATTGAAAAATAATCGCAAGAAATGCAGAAATTACAACATATTGCAGTGAAATTGTGAGAGTGGTGTTTTGTGTTTCCTTTTTGCTTAAGAGTTTGTGTTTGTTTATTGGTTAATCTTTTTGCTTGCTCCATGTTCAGTTCTCTCAATTCTCTCTTAATGAATCAAATTCATATTCTTCAAATATCAACTTCAGTCAAGTGTCACAGCAGTGGGTTATTAGTACGTAAGATATAGAAGTGACTGAAAGAGTGTCATAAAGCTTGAAAACTGGATCAAAAGCCTATACCATACTGAGTTGCGGGGCAGATCTTACTTTAAATTGAATAGTTATCATAGAGTCATAGAGGTTTACAGCAGAGAAACAGGCCCTTTGGCCCAACTTGTCCATGCTGCCCTTTTTTTAACGACTAAGCTAGTCCCAATTGCCCGCATTTGCCCCATATTTCTTGATAGCCACCTTGTCGATATTGTAGTTCATTGATATTTGTTTTGTTAAGAATCAATGTATGCTTAAAAAATGACATAATGCTTCACATAATATCAAACGAGTTACATTTTGCATTTCTCTCCAGATGGATGGAATGTCATCATGAGAATAGTTTTAGCTGGGGAAGAATGCTGCACTCGAGGGTAATTACAAACAACAAGAATGATGCTTGCTGATTTGATCTATGTAGCTGATGGCTACAATAAAGTGCCTGTATACTGTGACTTAACAGCAATCACAGAGGGCAAAGCACCACATGCAGTCTTTTTTTCTTGCTGCACTGGAATGTGATAATATTACTTGGTACATCAGTGTAATAAAACAACAAAATGCAATTATCTCAAAACAAACAATTTAGTTTGGTTAAATTACATTACAGTAAATGTCAGAATAAAATCAAGATTGACGAAAGTGAATACCTTTCACACCTGTCATACTTGAACTCATTGCCTATAATTAGTGTCACCTATATTTGGAAACTCAAGTCCTCACATAATTTTCTCTGACTGCCAGCCAATCAGCATCTTCAACAAGAGAGAATTCAACCATTGCCTTTTGACGTTTAACAGCATTATCTCT
Source organism: Carcharhinus amblyrhynchos (assembly GCF_965287045.1). Taxonomy (NCBI): domain Eukaryota; kingdom Metazoa; phylum Chordata; class Chondrichthyes; order Carcharhiniformes; family Carcharhinidae; genus Carcharhinus; species Carcharhinus amblyrhynchos. The sequence continues at coordinate 90,917,043 of NC_137324.1, read as the reverse complement.
GCATTCCCCACTATTGGGTTAGTATTGACCAAAAACTGAACAAAACCAGCCATGTTAATAATCTGGCCACGAGAGTAGGTCAGAAGCTGGGGACTGAACAGCAACAGTCTCACCTTCTGATTCTCCAAAGTTTGTCCATCACTTACAAAGCCTGACTCAGGAAATGGAATATCCTCCACATGCCGGGATGAGTGCTGCTCCAATAACCCTCAAGAAGTTTGACACCATCCAGGACAAAACAACAATGCTTGATCAGCACCGTCATCCATCACCTTAAGCATTCATTACCTCTACCACCACCACACAGTGGCAGCACTCTGCGCCATCTAAACCATGCAATGCAGCATCTGGCCAAGGCTCCTTTGACTGCACCTTCCAACCTTCCAACCTCTTACCATCTAGAACAAGGGCAGCAGATACATGGAAATGCCTTCACTTTCAAATTCCCTCTAAGCCACACACTATTTTACCTTGGGACTATTTCTCTGTTCTTTCACTGTTAATGTGTCAAAATTCTGGAACTCCGACCACCTCTCCATTCCTTCTCACTAACAGCATTGTGGGTTACCTACACCACAGGTACTGCAGCTAGAAGGCAATTCAGTGTCACCTTCTCAGGGGTAACCATGGATAGGCAATAAATGTTGACCTTTTCACATCCCATGAACAAACAAAACTGATGCATCGCCATTGAAAGAGGCTGGATGTGCAGCTTTCAGGCCAAAATAACTCCACGAAATCTGTAGCCAAAGTATTCTTCCATGGAAACTAACAAAAAAATTCTAAATGTCTTTTTTTCCTGTTGGTCTGAACTGTGCTGGGACCAGAGTCCTGGCGAATCGTGTAGATAGGACTGTAGATAGGGCTTTAAACTAATTGGGGGGGGAGGGTGCGAGGGTAGGTGAAATTACAGGGTCGAAAGTAAAGGACAGGGTACAGGTACGGGAAGAGGCCAAGGATGTCCCAATAATAAAGGGAGTAGGGGGCGTGAGTAAGGTTGGTTGTGTTCCGGCAAATAGGGTACAGGTGAAGGCTGGGATGAAGGCACTTTATCTGAATGCACGAAGCATTCGGAATAAAGTGAATGAGCTGGGGGCGCAGATCAGCACAAATGGATATGATCTGGTGGCCATTACAGAGACGTGGCTGCAAGGTGACAGGGACTGGGAGATGAATGTACAGGGCTATCAAGTGTTTAGGAAGGATAGGCGGGAGGAAAAAGGGGGGGTGCGTAGCTCTGCTGATTAAGGATAGCATCAGGGTGGTAGTAAGGGATGATATAGGAGCCAAAGAGCGGAAAGTGGAATCGTTGTGGGTGGAGATTAGGAACAGCAAAGGGAGGAAGACGCTGGTGGGTGTTGTCTATAGGCCCCCAAATAATGATCTGGAGGTGGGGCGGGCTATTAACGCGCAAATAAATGCAGCGTGCAGGAATGGAACGGCGATAATTATGGGGGATTTCAATCTACGTATTGATTGGTCGACCCATGTTGGACGAGGTGGGCTTGAAGAAGAGTTCTTGGAATGCTGCCGGCATAGTTTCCTTGTGTGTGTTGGAGCCGACGAGGGAGCGAGCTATCTTGGATCTGGTGTTATGTAATGAGGCAGGTAGAATTAGGGACCTTGTGGTGAAGGATCCTCTTGGGAAGAGTGATCATTGTATGGTGGAGTTTCTGATGCAGGTGGAGGAGGAGAAAGTGGGTTCCCGGACATGTGTCCTTTGTTTGAACAGAGGGGAGTACGGTAGGATGAGAGAGGAATTGGCGAATATTGATTGGGGGAGCACATTGGAAGGTAGGTCTGCTGAGGAACAGTGGAGGATCTTTAAGGAGATCTTTCTTGGTGCTCAGCAGAAATTTATTCCAATGGTTAAAAAGGATCGTAGGAGGAGAGATAATCAGCCATGGATAACGAAGGAGGTAAAGGAAAGCATTAAATTAAAAGCGGATGCGTTTAGAGTAACTAAGGGTAGTGGGCGAGAAGAGGATTGGGAGAGGTTTAAATATCAACAAAGAATGACGAAGAAGTTGATAAAGAAGGGTAGGATAAACTATGAAGCTGGGCTAGCGCTTAATATAAAAAAGGATAGTAAGAGTTTTTATAAATATATAAAAAGGAAGAGGCTGACTAGGGTGAACGTTGGACCCTCAGAGGATGAGAGGGAGGACTTAGTGGTAGGGGATGGGGAAATGGCTGAGGCCTTGAATAACTTTTTTGTTTCGGTCTTCACGGAGGAGGATGTGAATAATTTGCCAGGTGTTAGAGATGGAAAGATGGTAGGAGTGGAGGGCCTGAATGACATTATTGTTACTAGAGAGGCAGTGCTCGACAGACTGGAGGGACTGATTGTGGACAAGTCCCCAGGACCAGATGGAATGCATCCAAGGGTTCTGAAAGAAATGGCGGAGGTGATAGTGGATGCCTTGCTGATTATTTTCCAAACCGCGCTGGATTCCAGGGAAGTGCCGGAAGATTGGAAAATGGCTAATGTTACGCCGTTGTTTAAGAAGGGTGGCAGGCAAAAGGCAGGGAATTATAGGCCGGTTAGTTTAACGTCTGTTGTAGGTAAAATGTTAGAATCCGTGATCAAGGAGAAAATAGCAAGGCATCTTGAGGAGAATTGTTTGATAGAGCAGACGCAGCACGGTTTCGTTAAGGGGAAGTCATGTCTGACGAATTTATTGGAGTTCTGTGAGGATGTGTCTAGGGCGGTGGATAGAGGAGAGCTGGTGGATGTGGTTTTCTTGATTTTCAGAAGACGTTTGATAAGGTGCCGCACAAGAGGTTATTACAGAAGGTTAGGGAGCATGGATTTGGGGGTAGGGTGTTAGCGTGGATAGGGGATTGGCTGTCAAATAGGAGGCAGAGAGTGGGGGTCAATGGGTGCCATTTGGATTGGCGATTGATGACTAGTGGAGTGCCCCAGGGGTCGGTTCTGGGGCCTCAGCTATTTACCATTTATATAGATGATCTGGAGGAGGGAACCGAAATTTTGGTGTCGAAATTTGCTGATGACACCAAGATTGGTGGAACGGCAAATTGTGCGGAGGGTGTGGAAAGTCTGCAGAAGGATCTAGATAGGCTGGGCGAATGGGCCAGGAACTGGCAAATGGAATTTAATGTTGGCAAGTGTGAAGTTGTCCACTTTGGTAGGAATAATGGTAGGAAGGACTATTACTTACATGGCGAAAAACTGCAGCATGCAACGGTGCAGAGGGACCTTGGGGTCCTTGTGCATGAGTTGCAAAAACCCAGCCTGCAGGTGCAGCAGGTGGTCAGGAAGGCAAATGGGATGCCGGCCTTCATAGCAAGGGGGATTGAATATAAAAGTAGGGAGGTCTTGCTGCAACTGTACAGGGCACTGGTGAGGCTGCAGCTGGAGTACTGTGTGCAGTTTTGGTCGCCACACTTATGCAAGGATATTTTGGCCTTGGAGGGAGTGCAGAGGAGGTTTACTAGGCTGATACCGGAGTTGAGGGGGCTGAACTATGAGGAGAGGCTGAATAAACTAGGCTTGTACTCGTTAGAGTTTAGAAGAATGAGGGGAGATCTCATTGAGACGTATAAGATGATGAATGGGATGGATAGGATAGAGGTGGAGAGGCTCTTCCCGCTCAGAAAGGACTGTAGGACTAGAGGGCACAGCCTCAAGATAAAGGGGGGAGGGGGCGGTTTAGAACGGAGTTGAGGAGGAACTTCTTCACTCAAAGGGTGGTGAATCTCTGGAATTCTCTGCCCGTTGAAGTGGTGGAGGCTGCCTCGCTAAATATATTTAAGACGCGGGTTGATAGGTTTTTGATAGGCAAGGGGATTAAGGGTTATGGGGAGAGGGCGGGAAAGTGGAACTGAGCCACGACAGATCAGCCATGATCTTATTGAATGGCAGGGCAGGCTCGAAGGGCTAGATGGCCTACTCCTGCTCCTATTTCTTATGTTCTTATGTTCTTATATTTAGTCAGTTTTTCCTGCATTTTTTAGTGCAAAAACCACTCTTTGTTGCCTGTATGCTGTGTAGTTAGATTTCTGAAAGTATCGATCCATGTGGTTCTATTTTTGTGACTCACATGTGTTAGTATCAGCTGAAAACATTTGTTGATATATATCATAACAGTATTTAGCTTCCTACAAAATAATGTCTCTATTAACCTTGGCAATATACTCAAAAATGTTAATCAACTTATAATAACTTCAAACACGTAAAACAGAATCAGTTACAGTGGATAAAGTGGTTTTGATGTATTTCCCAATTGTTAATGTTTCCAAATCAGATCTTTTATTCAACTACAACAGCATTTAATGATCACACACTTATTGTTTGAGTAAATATTATTTCTTGATCACATCAGATAGGGGCAAAATATCTGGTGGGCTTGTAGCAAAAGAGACCACCATAAGCAGTCAGCAGGACAAAACTGAAGAAGGTAGTTGTAGCTGAGTGCATTTCTCTAACTGTCAGCATTTCAGGCATTGCACATGGAGTTGAATGACCAGCTCCGCCTGGAAACCCTGGGGAATCTGAGGCGTCATCTAAATTGTTCTGAGTGTGGAGTAACATATAAACCATTTATAAAGGACATTTGTAAACCAGAGAGTATTTTTTTAATGACAATCTGGTAGTTTCATAGTCATCATTACAGACAGTAACTTTTTAATTTTAGATTTATTAAGTTAATTGAATTTAAATTCCACATCTGTTTGAAGTTGTCCTCTAAGGCCATCTGCAACCTCCTCAACTGAATGTCAGCATCCATCCACCAACCATACTACAACCACTAGAACAGCACAACCAAGAAACTTATAAAACTAGCAAGCAGGAATGCACTCAGAGGTGCATACACAGATGTCTTTACCTTACTTTTGTATGCATTATGTCATGAAATAATTACTACTATCAGCACAAAGGAATGGAGGGATGCACAAAAGACCATAGATCGAGAGCAAGGAAAAAAGTATAGGATTGTAGAAGGTTACAGAGATAGCAGGGGTAAGACAAGGAAGATGATTTTAAAATCACATTATTTTTTATAAAGTATGTACAGTTATGTATATCTATAGCTGGAATAAAATCAAATACTGTAATTTATCTTGTTCAAATAAATAAGAAATTCATGTTGAATCACTGAAAGATAGATTATCATAAATTACACAGAAAGCTGCAATTTGAAAGGAGTCAATTTCAATCAAATTTCTCAATTTACTTTTCAAAATGGTTCCAGCAACTTTTTTTTATTTCTGAGCTCGTGAATATCAATCAAAGTACAAATGATTTTTATAAGAAACCTAACACATGGAAAGAATTGTCTACTTTCTTCTAAATTGAAGTTTGTCAGACAATAGCTTGTCTGACATTATACATTGTTACAAAGCTGGTTCCTCCCATTGTACTGCTATTTCCTGCAGTGGTTGGCTCTTGGTTCTGCTTCACATTGCTACACTTCTGTTTGGCTGTCCGTGCTGGGAATTTCTGTGGATAGAATGTGTCTTTGTGAGAGAAGCAGCGGAAGGATTTTTACCCCATTTCTGTGAAACTACAATATCGAGAATACACCGGTCAACACATATGACATGATAACCAGGTCGAAAAATGATAAGTAGGATTATAATTCCTTCTCTGAAGCCTTCATCTTTTAATAACATTCATGTTTTGAATACAAATATCTTGTGTGACATTCATATGGTATATTACTTCAATAACTTTACTATATTACCGCAATGAACAATGTACCTTGGACCAGCCCACACTGTCGGACCCATCCTACAATCCTGCAGTCATCGCTATTACTTTTAATTATCTGATCGCTATCTCATTGTCCTCATTTAATGTTTTTTGCCCCATTTGCTCTCTGATATTTTAGCAGGAATAATTTGGTTTTTTTGTGTGCTTTCTGGTGCAGAGTCTACTGACCTTTCTTTTCTGAACACAGTGTCTATTCCTCTATGTGCCTAATTTGACATTCTCACTTAACTAGAGTGTATAATTTTAGTTTTGCACTGATCTTGGCAGCATCACTACCTGCTATGATCACCCTACAAGTGGAGGTAATTCCATCATGCAATGTCAGTGTAACTGTTTAACACTCTGGGATAAAGTTGGGGAATGCGTGAAATCTCAATATATTTATTCAGGATTCCATAAATAAACTGTGTTCACTACACAACAGATATTCTAACAAATAAACAGTCAAGTAGTGGTAGAATAATTCACATCTTGAGTATCACAGGGGCTATTGGCCTAACTTCCAGGTTGGTTTACTTTCCTCACCACATGATCATTAATCTTAGTTCAACCATAACATCTAATAGAAGCAATATTCAAAAAAACTTACAAAATCCCACCACATATGAGGCTGTTAGAAGTAGAATTGGTTTTTTGAGGTATGCAAATATCTTCATTAGTGATCAAAAACACTTGTTATCCATCAGAAGGGATCATTGGCCATTAAAAACGATCATCAGACAGAAATGATCACCAGGCATCAGGAGCTATTGATAAGAAAGACTTAAAGCACTTTGTCATTTGAATCATGCAACCAATTTGATCCAAATAGCATTGTCCCTCCACGTTGCGCAGTGACAAAATAAATTAAGTATCTGATGTGCCTCCAGCAAGGATCAAAATAATTTTTGGGGTTTTTATTGAGTGTTATTCTTTTGTTTTCAGAGGCACCTGTTTCATTCTCACTAACTCCTTTATTAAATGATGCAGTGGCATTAGCTGTTGTACCTGTCTAGATGTATATGATATTTAGACTCACACAAAAGCAGAATTAAAAGAATTCATTAATATCCTCAATAATCATTGCCCCTCCTTGAGACTTAAATTGGTAACACACGAGAAAATTTCCTAGCCGCCACAGTATTTAAACCAGCACAAAACAATAGGCAAAAGTTAGCATCCGAAATTTTCTTTTTAAATCAACTATGTACACTTCACAGACAAAATTATCCTAAACACCCCTTCCACAGATTGCTGGAGTTACTGCTCATGCGCTTTCATTACATATGCACAAAGCTGGAAGATTTTAACCCCTTCTCCCCTTTGCCACCCTGTCTACTCCTTTGCATCTCATCTCCCATTTTTGCAGCCCTGTCTCCCCCTTTCCACCCCTCTCTTTCCTTTGAAGTCCTTCTCTCCCAGCGTCTTTCCTGTTTCCACCTTGCTAATTCCCCAGGCCTAACCTCCTGCCTTCACTTCTGCCCACTTTGCTTCCCCTGGACTCCCACTAACACTCCCTCAGCCTCACTTCACCCCTGGGCCTTATTTCTCCCATTGCCATGCCCTAGTCTCATATCATCCTAGCCAACCTCCCCTCCCCACTCCCCTCCTCCACCACAGGGCCTTGTTTCCAATCAGCTTTATTTCTCCCTGAACATTGTTTCCCCCTGTTCTCCACTCCTCCCCTCACTTGCTCCCTACCTCACCAGTCTTATTTCCAACACCTCACAGACTTGCTTCCAACCCCAGGTTCCATACTCCTCACTGGCCTCGTTTCACAGTCCTCAGCAGCCATGCTTCCTTTCCACTCAGCTTTGCTTCCCTGTCTCCATCCTCATGCCCACTCCACTAGCTGTACCACCCCTCCAGTCTCACTTCTCCCACCAACTCCTTGCACCTCCCCCACATCCTTTCCTCTGCCTCATTTGCCCACCCTCCGCCCTCGCAACCCCACCCTCATCCAGCCTTACTTCCCTTCTCCCTGACGTTGTTTCCCACCTTCCTTCCACTACCATTCACCTTCCCACTGCGCATCCAACCACAGGCATTTCCTGCATTTTTTTCTCAGCAGTAAATGCATGAGAAAAATAGCCTTTGATTGGAGCAGTAATCCGTACAGAATCTGTCACTTTCACATGGGGTCAGGGGTGGTTTAGTCTCTGGTTGCACTGTGATTAAATTTTCCATAGCTTTCCTGGTCAACCAACTCTTTGTTTAGATTTCATGAAGCCGCATCAAGAAGTCAAACCATTGATATCAGTGGACATAGATCTTACAAATGTTCTCTCCTCTTCACCCAGTTATAATTTCCAAGTAACCTCTAGTTTTATGTATAACTATTTAAAGGAAATACAGAGCACATCCTTAAATTTGTATCTGTATGTTTAGGTGACACAGGTTGGAACTTCCTTCCAGTCTTGCCTGAAATCAAAAGGATCATGCGGGAAAGATGGTGAAGTTTGTGGTGACCATTATATTACAGCTCTGATCCCAATTTCCCTCTCCCTGCCTGAGACTCCTGCTGACAGCTGCTTTCCTGGTCTAATGCATATAAACGCTCTTGCATGGGAAGAAGGGTGCAGGGTTGATTGACATATGCCCAGTCTCCCAATCCATTACCAGCTTGTTTAAACCCAGTTCCTGCTACTCCTTGGGACAATCTGCTGAAACATGTTGGGAGACCTGGCAATGGTAGGAAAGTTCTTTAAATGTAGGAAAATGTCTTTTTCCCCTCTCCCCCTAGTTTTTCGTTTTTTTAGATCAAGGTCAAAAAATGCATTTTCCACTTTGCCTGCAGGATTCTTTTGCCAAATCTTCGGTCTAAAAATGTTTCACCAATTATATCTTGCATAGACATTCCCTCTTTTGGATCCCTGAACCAATGGAAACTGCTTGTTTCCTACTATTCCATTGCATCCTATCACATCATAACCGCTATCAAATAAACTCCTATGTTCTGACAACAATTCCTCTAACTTTTCTACTTTTTTAATATTTGTATGAGGCAAGGCAGCAACCAAGTGCAAACATGCTTGAGCCTCAGAGAGTTACAGTCATTCTCAGTGGAATGAGTGTGATCTATCTAAGCTTGCTGATAATTCAAAGTTGGGTAGTAAAATAAACTGACCTGAGGAGGGTGCAAGGAGGCTAAGGAAAAAACACATTTGGACAGATTGTGATTGGACAAAAATGTGGCAGATGGGATATAATGTGGTGAAGTGTAAAGTTGTCTACTTTGATAGGTCAAATAGAAAAGCGGAATATGTTTCAATGAAGAGTGGCTAAGATCAGTCAGTGACAGGGCCGCACAATCAAAGGGTCAGTGAGTGACACAGGGATAGGATCGGACAAGAATGTGAAAGGATAGGGGGAAAAGGCAGGGGGATAGCATTAAGCCAACATGTTCACTTGAAGAGCTGGTGCAGACATGATGGGCTAAATGGTCTCCTTCTGCATCATAGCAATTCTGTGACTCTATGATTCAAAGAGACCTGGGTCTCTTTTTACACAAATCATAGGAAGTTAACATGCAGGTACAATAAGCAATTAGGAATGCAAGTGATATGTTATCTTTATTATAAAAAGATTATTGCATAAGTGCAAAGGAGTCTTACTGTGATTACATCAGGCCTTAGAATACTGTGTACTCCTTGCTTTACAGTTATGTTTACCAGATTGATACTTGAGATGACGGAATTGTCCTACGGGGAGACATTGAGTAGACCAGATTAATGTATTAAGAGTTTAGAAGAATAAATGGCAACCTCATGGTTTTGCAAGGATACGTGCTGAGAGGTTCTTTCCCCAGGCTAGGAATTAGCACCATTTTCTAAGAATAAGATGGTGGTGATTTAGGAGTGAAATGAGGGCAAAACTCATCTTGAATCATTGTGAAACTTTGAAATTCTGTACCTCAGAGAGCTGTGGACATTCAGTAGTTAAGTATATTCAAGACAGTCATTGATAGATTTTTGAAAACTAAAGGAATCAAGATATATGGGGATAGTTTGGGAAGGTACAGCCAAAAGAGAAGGTCAGTACTCTGCCTCTATATTTTCATGTTGCCAGGGAACGGGATGGAGTGGGAGCTCGGGGATGGAGTTTGTGCCAAAGACAGAAATCGTTCAGTCTTTCCAATATTCTACTGGAGGAAATTTCAGCTTGTCCAGTGCTGGATGTTGGAGGAGTAGTCTGACAGATTAGTAACAGTGGAGGAGGCAAGAGGTGATATTGAGGTGAAACTGGTGCCATCGACATACATACGAAAAATTAACACATTTATTGGATGATGTCACTGACCAATGGTATGTTGATGAGAAGTAAAAGTACAAGTTTGCTCATGACACCACTGTAGTGTGTCGGATCTCAAACAATGATGAGACAAAGTACAGGAATAAGATAGAGAATCTGGTGGACTGATGCGGCGACAATAATCTGTCCTGCAATGTCAACAAAATGAAGGAGATTGTCATCAACTTCAGGAAGCATAGTGGAGAACATGCCTCTGTCTACATCAATGGGGACAAAGTAGAAATGGTTGAGAGCTTCAGGTTTTTACGTGTCCAGCAGATAATCAACAACCTGTTCTGGTCCCCCGTGCTGACACTATAGTTAAGAAAACCCACCAATGCCTCTACTTTCTCAGAAGACTAAAACTATGGCAGCTACAACTCTCAGCAACTTTTACAGATGCACCATAGAAAGCATCCTTTCTGGTTGTATCACAGCTTGGTATGGCTCCTGCTCTGCCCAAGGCCATAGGAAACTACAAAAGGTCATGAGTGTAGCCCAATCCATCAAACAAACCAGCTTTCCATCTATTGATTCTGCCTACACTTCCCACTACCTCAGCAAAACAGCCAGCATAATTAAGGACCCCATGCACTCCAAACATTCTCTCTTCCACCTTCTTCAGTCAGGAAAAAGTTACAAAAGTCTAAGGTTATGCACCAACAGACTCAAGAATAGCTTCTTCCCTGCTGCCATCAGAGTTTTGAATGGACCTAGCTTGCATTAAATTGATCTTTCTCCACACCCTAGCTATGACTGTAACACTACATTCTGCACTCTTTCGTTCCCGTCTCTATGAATGGTACATTTTGTCTGTATAGCACGTAAGAAACAATACTTTTCACTGTATACTAATACATGTGACAATAATAAATCAAATCAAAATCAAATCAAATAGAGAGGATAGTGCACTTTTACAAGCTATAAAGGAACAGTCATTATTGTAAGTCATTATTCTTTTTGGACCAAAGGTAGATTTTTATGCTCCTACCCCACATATAGGTTCTGAGGCAGGAGTGGTGGACCATGAAATTGCAAAGATGCGTTGCATCTGCATTGCTGCTTGCCCCAACCCCACCGCGATTTACACTGGGGCGTGCAAGGGCTCAGATGGGAAGCCCACCTTTTCCCCAATTAAGGCCCTTAAGTGGCCTATTTATGGTCACTTAAGGGCCATTATGCAGCCAGCCTGGCTCTCCAGTTCCCAGGCTTTTCCAGCTGGTTGATGCAATTGCTCTGCAGCACTATTGTTGAAGGGGCTTGAGAGCTACCTGCTCAGCTGATTGAGAACAGCTCTGTACAGTGGGCTTTCCTTCCAAGTGAGGAGCTGATGTCCCTCCTTATGATGTGGAGATGCCAGCGTTGGACTGGGGTAAACAAAGTAAGAAATCTCACAACACCAGGTTAAAGTCCAATTGGTTTATTTGGTAGCTGCTCCTTCATCAGGTGAGTGGGATTTCAGTTCACAAATAAGGCACATAAAGACACAAACTCAATTTACAAAATAATGGTTGGAATGTGAGTCTTTACAGATAATCAAGTTTTAAAGATACAGACAATGTGAGGGTTAAGCACAGGTTAAAGAGATGTTTTTTGTCTCCAGCAAGGACAGTTAGTGAGATTTTGCAAGCCCAGGCAAGCCGTGAGGGTTACAGATAGTGTGACATGAACCCAAGATCCTGGTTGAGGCCTTCCTCATGTGTGGAACTTGGTTATCAGTGTCTGCTCAGCGACTCTGCACTGCCATGTGTTATGAAGCGATTCTGTGTTGTTGTGTGAAAGCTGCTTTGGAGAACACTTACCTGAAGATCAGAGGCCAAATGCCATGTCTGCTGAAGGGTTCCCCAACAGAAAGGGAACACTCTTGCCTAGTGATTGTCGAGCCATGTTCATTCATCCATTGTCGTAGCGTCTGCATGGTCTCCCCAATGTACCATGCCTCGGGACATGCTTTCCTGCAGTGTATCAGGTAGACAATGTTGGCCGAGTTGCAAGAGTATGTACCATGTACCTGCGGATGGTGTTCTCACATGAGATGATGGCATCCGTGTCGATGATCCGGCAATTCTTACAGAGGTTGCTGTGACAGGGTTGTGTGGTGTCGTGGTCACTGTTCTCCTGAAGGCTGGGTAGTTTGCTGCAGACAGTGGTCTGTTTGAGGTTGTGTGGTTGTTTGAAGGCAAGAGGTGGGGTGTGGAAATGGCCTTAGCGAGATGTTCGTCTTCATCAATGACATGTCGAAGACTCTGGAGAAGATGTCATAGCTTCTCTGCTCTGGGGAAGTACTGGATGACGAAGAGTACTCTGTCCACCATGTCCCGTGTTTATCTTCTGAGGAGATTGGTGCAGTTTTTCGTTGTGGTGCGTCAGAACCGATGAGTCAAGTACTATATCCTGTTCTTATGAGGGCATCTTTCAGCGTCTAGAGGTGTCTGTTGCGATCCTCCTCATCTGAGCAGATCCTGTGTATACGGAGTCCTTGTCTGTAGGGGGGTGGCTTCTTTAACATTTAACCAGGCAAGAGTGTTCTCTTCCTGTTGGGGAACACTTCAGCTGTCATGGGCATTTGGTCTTCACGACACATGACAATGTAGAGTTGCTGAGCAGAGACTGATAGCCAGGTTCCACACACATGAGGATGGCCTCAACCAGGATTTTGGGTTCAGGTCACACTATCTGTAATCCCCACGACTTGCCTAGACTTGCAAAGTCTCACTAACTGTCCTCGCTGGAGACAATGCACATCTCTTTAACCTGTGCTTAACCCTCTCTCCATTCACATTGTCTGTATCTTTAAGATTTGATTAACTTTAATGATTCACATTCCAACCATTATTTTGTAAATTGAGTTTGTGTCTTTATATGCTCTGTGAACTGAAATCCCATTCACCTGGTGGAGGGACAGCACCCAAAAGTTAGTGGTTTGTGCTACCAAATAAACCTGATATACTTTAACATGGTATTGTGAGACTTCTTACTGTGTCTCTCCTTATTCAAATAAACACTTTTAGAGCATAAAATGGCATTGGGGCTGCCGGAGTCAGCAGGAACACTCCAATTTCAGCCATGCTGCCATCCTAAAAAGTCAGATCTATGATTTATTTAAGTGGATTCCTGCAGTATCATGTATGATGTTACTGTTTGAGGCGATCGCCTTACACAAACTGGTGTATTTATTATTTACCTGGAGAAGTCATCAAAAAGTTGTCTGCTTCATTCTATATGATTGTGGCTGATGATAAGTGGCAACACAAGTCAAGTATGTTTTATATGCAAATCCCAAAACCGAACACATCCAAACATTGTACTACTTCTGGACTTCATTCACCTTTAGTGCCAGAAGTCTAGTGTTTACTTTGTGGATTTTGTGCTGAACATGTCAAAAAGAAACTTTTTATGACATCCTGTATTTATTATTCAGAGGTCCATCTTACTTTTCTAGACATTTTAGTTACTTTCGACTAAAGCCAGTCCAGGCTTGGCTGTTCTAATGCAAGTTTATATGCAGTATGGGAAAGCAAAATGATCTGAAATCCAAAATGCAATCGGCCCCGAGGGTTTTGAATAAAGAATATTCTCGACCTCTGCTTAGGACATCAGCAAAATGCAGTTCACTGGAGATTTAAATGCCAGCTTCAAACTATGTCTTTCTACCTGTCATCGCTTTGTGCTGTTACACTTCTAGTGAAATATTTAAAGCTGTCAGCCTTTTCAGAATATACAAAATTTCTTTCTGTTGCTAATGATTAATGTTGCTGTCTCTGTTTACATTCTTGACATTTCTCTGCCCAGACATTTATATAATTGTCTGATGGTACAGTGCTCTGATTTAATTTTGCATGAAGGTATTCTCCGACAGGTGTAAGCATCCTCTTTGTTTAGTCTCAGCATCATGTAAATATTGCTTCCACTCCAATTAATTTTGACCAATTGGATCTGGTGCAACCATGGCTGTCCATCATGTGGGCATTGACTTTACATTGCACTGTAAAAGTTCTGCTTCATATCCCATGCCACTATCATCATTGCTGATATGAGGCTGACCAAATCTAACTTGGCAAAGTTTGAATGATTAGCAAATGTGAGAGGTGAGCAAAATGTGAGCAATCAATCGGTTCAAAAAATAGAGAATTTCATGTGTGGGGAAGAATTGGGGGCAGGGACGTGTTGTGCAGGATTCCTGACAATTTTGTGCCCATTCCAATTCCATGGTCATTTCCATCAGGCTATTAATGCAAAGTACTATAGGAAGAGATTAGAAAGAAAAAATTGGAAGGAGAAACAGGAGTGATGTAAGGAGCAGCCAGTCCATTCTTGCCCATTGATTGCAGGCTGACTGGTACTTTGAAGAAAGAATGTAAAAAATGATTGTGTCATGCAGTGATATCCAGGTCGTAGCATGTAGATCATAATCTGTGTGATGATAGTTGCAATAAGAAATTATGTTGTATCCAAGGCATTTGGGGGAAGGAGGTGTAAATGCTTATAATGTGGATAAACACTTGCAAGTGAAAACTGGAGCTGTAACAGGTACTAAGCATTGAAGGTGAATTAATTCACCACTTTAGCCCAGCGAGAGGAGTTGGGTACATGGTGCTTATAGTACAGAGCAGTAATAGAAGAGGTGGGCTGCTCCTCTTTTTCATATTTACCTTTAGAAAATGGGCAACACTGGCAAGACTTCCTCTTTTGCCAGTCCTAATATGTAGTTTGGAGGGGCCTCAGCTATTTACCATTTATATAGATGATCTGGAGGAGGGAACCGAGTGCAGGGTGTCGAAATTTGCTGATGACACCAAGATTGGGGGAAAGGCAAATTGTGCGGAGGGTGTGGAGAGTCTGCAGAAGGATCTAGATAGGCTGGGCGAATGGGCCAGGAAATGGCAAATGGAATTTAATGTTGGCAAGTGTGAGGTGGTCCACTTTGGTAGGAAGAATGGTAGGAAGGACTATTACTTACGTGGCGAAAAACTGCAGCAGGCGACGGTGCAGAGGGACCTCGGGGTCCTTGTGCATGAGTCGCAAAAACCCAGCTTGCAGGTGCAGCAGGTGGTCAGGAAGGCAAATGGGATGCTGGCCTTCATAGCGAGGGGGATTGAATATAAAAGTAGGGAGGTCTTGCTGCAGCTGTATAGGGCATTGGTGAGGCCGCAGCTGGAGTACTGTGTGCAGTTTTGGGCGCCGCACCTGCGCAAGGATATTTTGGCCCTGGAGGGAGTGCAGAGGAGGTTTACTAGGCTGATACCGGAGTTGAGGGGATTGAGCTATGAGGAGAGGCTGAATAAACTAGGCTTGTACTCGTTAGAGTTTAGAAGAATGAGGGGAGATCTCATTGAGACGTATAAGATGATGAATGGGATGGATAGGATAGAGGTGGAGAGACTCTTCCCGCTCAAAAAAGACAGTAGGACTAGGGGGCACAGCCTCAAGATAAAGGGGAGGCGGTTTAGAACGGAGTTGAGGAGGAACTTCTTCACTCAAAGGGTGGTGAATCTCTGGAATTCTCTGCCCGTTGAAGTGGTGGAGGCTGCCTCGCTAAATATTTTTAAGAAGCGGGTTGATGGGTTCTTGATAAGAGAGGGGATTAAGGGTTATGGGGAGAGGGTGGGAAAGTGGAACTGAGCCACAACAGATCAGCCATGATCTTATTGAATGGCGGGGCAGGCTCGAAGGGCTAGATGGCCTACTCCTGCTCCTATTTCTTATGTTCTTATGTTCTTATGTTCTTAAACCAACTTGCCAGAGGATTATGAAATTAGCAGTTCCAATATCCTATTAATTAGACTCTTATCTGTCAAACTTGTTGCATTGAATGGCCATGCACCCAGATGATGAAACTGGCATTGTCTGACCCTGCCACCTCCCAATTTGTTGCAGCTCTCCTTGAGACATTCCTTCAGCTCATTACAAAGAAGGTTTCTCTCTTGAATCTGACAAAACGAAGCAACATTTCAAGAGCAACATCCACAAAGCAGGAGGTCCTGTACTGTGTATCAGTGTTCCCTGACACTTGAACAGAAACCCCTGTTCCATAAAATGGGGAGTCCCTTCAATTAATGCAGCAACACATCATCGTCCGCCCTTCCATCAAGAAAATGCCAGTGTATGGCACTTTCTATGCCTGGAGCACACGCAAGCTGTTATACTAATGGTAAGCACAGAAGCTATAGTAAGGTCAACACTTTGGACCATCAGCAAGGCAGACTCCTTTTGTCACATATCAGGCAGGCAGGCAGTGCACCTGCATAGAAAATTCAGCTTACAGTGTATTTCTCCTTGCAATCTAATTTTTCACTCTTGTCTTCTTTATACAAACTTCCTTATATGGTAAGTACCAATAAGATACAGCACCCACTTACATATTGCATACTAGCTTCCCAGTTGGCAGTGCAGACCACCAGTGAGTTCTACAGATCGGGTAGCCCCACACTTCGTGATTAAGCTAAGGGAGAGTATAATGCAGGTGCTACAATTAGCTCTGGTTCTTGGACGGAGGAGAAAACCAGCCATGATTTTCAGTGAAATAGCCACACATGGATGTCTCAGTGGGGAGTGTTATCAATGAGGATATTACAAACACATAACACATTGCAATATTCTGGAAAAGCTATCTTACAAGGTGGACAGACCGCTGAGAATATTAGCATGTTCCATGATCAGGTGACAAACCTGGCAACAGATCAGATGTTTCTGAAAGTTGTAGCAAGCACTATCAGCAGAGTCCTGTAATTACAGCTCCATATTTCATCAAACTTTTCTGTGGAATGGAAATCAACTCTGCTTATACACTTTCACAGTTTTGCTTATGTGCAGATTTTAAGATTTATGACCTGTTGGTTTATATTTATGGCTGTCTCTTGGAAGTGTCTGCTGAAGATGAAAAACTGTACAATGCATTTTTCTGAGGTAAATATCGATATGCTATTTTCATAAGAAATCATGGTTTGAAAATCTGATTGTGTCAAAAAACAATTGTGCGGGGAACAGGTCACACAGTGCACTTGTCTGTTTATGAGGCTCAGGGCTCACAGGAAATTGGTTTAGGCCTCATTATTGTATTCCAAAAATGCAACCTGGGCTATTCATCAGTCGCATACTTACTTCGGGGGGAAGGGATGGGAGGACAGGAAGTCAAGCTAGACTCATGTCATTTAAAGACGGACAGAGTCTCTTAAAGGAGTAGGTAGTAAATGCCTGGAACGCACTTCTGGAGAAGATGGTGGAAGCATATTCTATAACAATGTTCAAGAGGCTCCTGGATATATACATGAATAGGCAGGGAATAGAGGGATATGGACATGTAGAGGCAAGAAAATATTAGCTTAGAGCAACATTTGAGTCAGCACAGACTTGGTGGGCCAAAGTGTCTGTTCCAGTGCTCTACTGTTCTTTGTTCTTTGTTCATATTGGATGAATAGCTGACAAAGCTCCAGTTCCTTATAGACTACGTCTGTGGTTCTTAAAATAAATGACTTCAGAGATACAAGATCCATTGGTTTTAATGATCAAAAATGCTCTTTTTCCTGAAAAACATTCCAATCAGCTTGGAAAACAGTAAATGTTACTCCTCCATTCAAGAAAGAAGGAACTCAGAAAGCAGGAAACTGTAGGCCAGTCAGCTTAACATCTGTCCAAGGAAAACTGTTAGGATCCTTTGCTAAGGAAGTAACAGCAAACCATTTAGAGAATTTCAATGCAATCAGGTAGAACCAACATGGTTTTGTAAAAGGAAAATTGTGCTAAACTGATTTATTAGAGTTCTTTGAGGAAGTAACAAGTGAATGCGCATAAGAGGAAACCTGTGGTTGTGGTGCACTTGGATTTTCACAAGGCATTTGACAAGATGCCACATCAAAGGTTACTGCACAAAAATTTATCTCATGGTGTAGGGGCAAGGATAAGGTATTGGTTAGCTAACATAAAAGTAGAGAGGAGAGATAAATGGGCTGTTTTTCGGTTGGTGAGCTGTACCATAGAACCACAGAACCAGACAGTGCAGAAAGAGGCCCTTCGGCCCATCGAGTCTGCACTGACCACAATCTCACCCAGGCCCTACCCCCATAACCCTACATACTATTACCCACTAATCCCTCTAACCTAAGCATCTTTGGACACTAAGGGGCAATTTTAACATGGCCAATCAACCTAACCCGCACATCTTTGGACTGTGGGAGGAAACCAGAGTACCCGGAGGAAATCCACGCAGACACGAGGAGAATGTGCAAACTCCACACAGACAGTGACCCGCGCTGGGAATCGAACTCAGGTCCCTGGAGCTATGAAGCAGCAGTGCTAATCACTGTGCTACCATGCCACCCACTGTAACAAGTGGAGTGCCACAGGGATCAGTGCTAGATCCTCAACTATTTACCATCTATGGATGGAATTTTCCTTTTTCCTTCAAAGTGCTGGAGCAGGTGAGAAAAGCAGTGTGTAGCTCGTTGGCAATATAGTTGGCTTTTCTCACCATATTGTCGAGTATTACAAGAAAAAAGTGCTGGGGAGTGTGGCCTGAAAAAGTCAGCAACATTAGGTTTCCAGCGATCTGGGAGCGGTTTTTAAAATGCTCTCTTATCTCTGGTTAAAAGAGATAATATCCCACATGTACATGGAGATATAGTCCCCCTCCTTGGGCACAGAAAACTATCCACATACAGGGGCAACCCCACTGCCCAGGCAGATCCCTCACAGAGTACACGCCCCATGGACAAGAGACCTCTGCCTCCCCCAACAGACACAGAGAAACCCTTGTATGTACATGGGGAACGCTCCTCATGAAACTATCCAGAGGAATTCCCCACCTGGCACTGTTCCCTGTCACCCTGGCACTACACCCTAGCATCATTCCTGAGTGCCAGGGGCAGTGCCAAGGGACCGGGGTAGTACCAGGGGGGTAGTGTCATGGAACCGAGGTCACTGCCAGGGTACTCCCCAGCATGTCCCTCTGCTCCCAAGGGCTATGCTTACCTGTGCATCCCCAGCTGATTCCCTTCACCTGGTTCACACCTTTAAAACCTGTTGTAAATCTTGCTGACATGAAATCAAATAGGCAAGGGAGGAAATCCCAATGTGGGGGAAACAATATAGCAGTTGAACCCTATAATTAGATATTAATGCATTTAAATTAGATTCCCAGCCTTCTTGGCAATGGTGGGACCTCTCATGGGATTTTTTTACCCACCATAGGGGTAAAATCCCAGCCTATACCATTGACTTGGATGAAAAGCTGAACATCCAAATTTGCCAAGATTGGAAAGAGAGTCAGTTTTTAAGAGGATACAAGAGGCAGAATCTTTTTGAGTCATTGGAGGAAAGATGCCCTTGCTTCAGGAAGGCTCTGTGAATCGCAAGCCAATCAGTCAGTGGTGAGGCCAGCAGCAAGCCTTCTCCGGGAATCAAGTACCCGCAGGCAAGAGTCTTGCCTTCTGAGAGCTGTTGGCTAATCAGAGGCCAGCAGCTTTTGTGATCAGCAGCACAGCAGAGGGGGTTGTGGCTGCTGCTGGAAGGACAGGCTGGTTGGCAGGAAGGGCAAGATGGTGGATTTCAGACATAGATAATGATAATCCTGAGCAGCACTTCAAGGTTGTTCAGGCTACTAGAAGAAGTTGTTATTGGTTAAATCTGTGAAAGCAAAGTTTTGGATGAAGGCTGGGAAAACTCTTTTCAAGCAAAGTGTATTGAATATTTAGAATTGTCTTCAAGGTGCAGTAATAGAGGTGAAGTCTGAAACTCAATCAAGGCTCAGTTACATGACGTGATGATGTGGGGGAATGTTGGTTTTCTGTTCTGGATGGATGAGCTAAGGTGAACTAAGTGGTTTCCCTTGTGTAAATCTATTTTGTGAACATCTGTTATTACCAGTAATGCCAGTTGTACTGTCACACTTTGCAACATATTCAGTGAGGAGTCATTCTCATTAACAAAATACAAGCAAATTAAAGTAAAGAGATATAGCTATTTGTGAATAGGCCTGAAAAATGCTAATTATGGGATTGATTTGTGGTAAACAAATTTCTTAATAGATGTATTTATGTACAATGTGTGAAACCACATTGCCAAACTGAACCTGACAATACAGGTCTAAGAATGTGTTTTCTTACAAATAAACACAGTATGATGTATCTGACTGTTTGGCAGCAGAATTCTTTCTCATACTCTATACTAAATGAGATGCCTATAGTACTTTGACAACAAGTTTAATAATGAATGGCAGAAGGGAGATAATTGGACTAAGTTCTGGTACATTAAGGCGGACTGTGAAACACAAAAATGAGAAGCTAGAATTAATTATTTGCACATACTGCAGAATCCTTTGAAAAATGACATAATTCCCAATTATTTGATCCAACAATTGACAATGTTCAAAATTCATTTGAACAATTTAATGGACATGCTGTTAGCCACATTTCAGTTTCCAAAAAAAATGCTGAAAAGTTATCTGGTAAGCAAATCATTGCACAGTAACACTTACCACACTGTAGTTACATATCAATGCTGTATATGATAGAATGGCACCATTACCAGACCATTCCCATCATATCATCGGGCCTGCATCTCTTCAAACTGCTCATTTTGCCTTCAGTAGCAGAAGCTGGGCCATTATCTTCACTCCTCCAATGGCAATTATCTGTCAAAGTTTGTTAGGAAATTCATCTGAATTTGCCACATCAAGCAAAGCGAGAAATAGGGGTTTAGCAGCCCAAAGAACATCCTTGCCCCAAATGGAACCCAAGGGGTTTGAGCCCATGCATGGCTCAAATTGACAATTATTCTGTTTATTTTTGTATTTACATGTTGAGCAAGACAGACTTTAAAGTTTATTTATTAATCTCGCAAGTAGGCTTATGTTAATACTGCAATGAAGTTACTGTGAAAATTCCCTAGTTGCCATACTCCAATGCCTGTTTGGGTACACTGAGGGAGAATTTAGCATGGACAATGCACCTAACCAGCACATCTTTTGGACTGAGAGAGAAAACTGGAGCACCTAGAGGAAACCTACGCAGACACTTGGAGAACATGCAAACTCCACACAGACATTGACCCAAGCCGGGACTCAAACCAGGGTCCCTGGTACTGTGAGGCAGCAGCGTTAACTACTGTGCCAACCTGCCTCCCAGGTTTTAACTGAATTAATTAATATCTGAATGTCGGCTCAATATAAACATAAAACTTGCCTCCTGAATTGTAGGGATTCTATGATTCTGTGATAACACATTCTGCACAATGTACATCAGCTCTTCGATTTTCGAGAAATCATCACATTCAGAAGGATTATCTTTTGATTATTAAACTTTCTGTGGAATCAAAGCATTCTGCATAGGTATACTGTTTTAAATTTATTCTCAAATATAAATCCTCAGTTGGGCATCTTTAAAAGTTATTTCTGCATAGCAATGAATCATCGGCAAGAAATTGGTTTGTTAGAACATGGTTTTACAGGTGTGCTTAGATCTGCAAAGTGGTGTCTGCAAAGCACAGGTACACTTGTGGGATGAATCACAGGATATGGCAAAGTGTTAAGCCCGCATACACATACAGTGAGCATGTGCCGGAATTATGCCAAACAGGTAGATTGTGATCCCTGCCTTCACACCATTCTGGAATTTCTCACTCCAGTCATTACCTCCTCTTCAATGTCCACAACTGAACAGACACTCAGCAGCAGGAAGATTCCCTTTACAACATTACTTAAAGGAACCATCAACTTCATTCAGGTTATGCTGGTGTTGGACTGGGGTGGACAAGAGGTCACATGGCACCAGGTTATCGTCCAACAGGCTTATTTGAAATCACAAGCTTTCGGAGCACTGCTGCTTCGTCAGTGAAGTGGTTTCAGGGACATTGGAAGGCCAGCAATCGGGAGGCTGGCGTTGAGGGGGATGAGCTGTGCATGTGTAGATCTCTGCAGTGACAGATTGGCACATGCGCGGTGGCCCAGTCAGCACTATGCAGCACGGTAGCACAGTGATTAGCACGGCTGCTTCACAGCTCCAGTGACGTGGGTTCGATTCCTGGCTTGGGCCACTGTCTGTGTGGAGTTTGCACATTCTCCTCGTGTCTGCATGGGTTTCCTTCAGGTGCTCCGATTTCCTCCCACAGTCCAAAGATGTGCAGGTAAGGTCGATTGGCCATGCTAAAATTGGCCCTTAGGGGCAATTTTACTAGGATTCTTAGGTTAGAGGGATTAGCGGGTAAAGTATGTAGAAATATGGTGGTAGGGTCTGGGTGGGATTGTGGTTGGTGCAGACTCGATGGGCCAAAGGGCCTCTTTCTGCACTGTAGGGTTCTATGATTCTATGCTGCCAACCTAATTAACCCTTCGTTGGTCCCTATTTCTGGTATGAATTTTGTGTGTCCTACTGTGAAGATAGACATAAAACATCTTTGCCATTCCCTCATTGGTCAGCTTTAATGATTTCAGTCTTCAGCCTCACTAAGGACTAATGTCCCAGAATACTCTTTTCTTTATGCATGAACGAAGTGTCCCTCTGATTAGCCCCTGCTGCCTCCAGTGGTGCTTCATCTTGACTAACAAGAGCACAGTGAATGTGTCAGTGAGCGTGGTATGACCTGTTTAACAGTCTGTCTGTCAGGACCTGTTGCTCCATGTTCGAATGCTATTCATAGGGAACCTTTTTCCACTTTGGCCTTCAAAGTTCTTGTCTGAATTTTATCTATTATCACCAGGATCTCCAGGCACAGGTACAGAAATGTGTCAGTGAGTGTCAGTCAGTGTCATGCAATCTGACGGGCTGATGTCACTGTCATGGTAGAATAGGCAGCGTATGCAAACTATGAGATGTGAGTGTGAGGCAGTCAGCAGTGTGAGGGCAAGTGGAAGCAGTTATGTATGAGTTTTAATTTATAGAAATTTCTGGCAGGTGCATGATGGGTGTGTGGTGATTTGAGCAGTGGCTGAGATTACTGGTGCATTTTAGGGTATAGCATTTAACAATGCATTCATTTACCTGAACCATCATGTGAGGACTCAGGGCTTGACAACTGGCATTGGCCTCCATAACTGTCTGCTCCCATTGTCCTTTGACTGTGCATGTAGAGGGCCTCCATTCCTTGCTCCAACCTCCCTACACCCTTCTACCTCCTCCAGCATGACTTTCACTACAGAATCCAAAAATATTGGAGCCCCCTCTCTCCCCTTTTGTTCCATTCCCCACTCTTTCCCAGGTTGGATTTTCTTCAACCCTGAGTGCCAGTATCTGCTCCAGCCACAGTGCTCTCCACCTGTGCACACTCCATTTATGAGGTACAGGCTAGCTTCAAGCAGTGCAGCCTAGCTTTAAGTGTGCTAGACACTCACATTGTTGACCATCCGCCGCTGATGCATCTGACAATTAGCAGCATGCTTAGCATGACTAGGCCTCATGAAGTTGATGTGCTGCTTGCACTGCAATCAATGGGAGTTGGTTAATTGTGCATTGTGATCCCTGCGCAGGTATTCGGGAGCTATCCAATTTAACTCCTCATTTGTCTAGCTTTTCCCATAATGCAGCACATTACTCATTGATGGCATTGAGCTTATTCCACAAGTGAATTCTGTTTGGAGAAAGAGGAAGTCAATAATGAATTAAAGAGCCATCTTCTAAAGTACAAGCACACCTGAAATCACACAACCTTCACAATTATAAACTGGTGATGAAATTGTTTCAGAATGCATGAAAATAAATAAGCACTGAACCATCTACGGTTCTCTCATTGTGCATCCACTGTGAGATAGTGTGCCATCCTGTAATAAAAATAGTAATAATCAAATGATTAAGGGATAAGAAAATAACAGAGCTGGTTTTAAGGAAATCGGTACAGGCAACATCATTCCACGCTTATTGAATGGATACAGGATCATCGATCTAGTTCCCTTCCTGGTCTTCTTGCTCATGGCAATACAGATGGTGTGGGTCTTCATTAAATATGTACAAATGTGCTTAATCAAAATCAGTTTAAAGTGCTTTCCAAAGTCTTTTGTTCGCATTTCTTTCTCTTCCAGAAAGTTGTGTTGGGATGCTTTGCACCTTTCTTTATTGCAATGTTGGCAACTGCTGAGACAATGAACAAGAAAATTGGCCCTCACTGATGATTTGAATGGGGTTATTATATGGGGCCGTTACAGTAAACTGCTTGGGGGAAGAATAATGGCAGAGCAAAAAATATTGATTTGACTTTAGTGGTACCATAAACCACTATATGAATGGAAATTAAAATCTTGAGAGATTGAAGGTGACTGATCCAAAATTGTCATTTTATACTATTGTCCAATGTCAAGATTTACCCTAATTAATGAAAAATACCATCAAACTCTGTAACTCTCCACATTTTCTGCGTGTTATTGCTCTCTAATAATTCAATTTGTCTTAAAAAGTTCCAAAGTGGCAATATTGGAGCTGATTCAAGCAATAACAAATCATTTATCATTGAAAACGACTTCCCCCTTTACAATTGCATTGATTCATCTGGAGGTTGTTTTGTGCTTTTTTAGAAGCTGAGATATTAATCTCTCCCCTTTTTTTATTTTAACAGGCACAAGTAGAAATGTAGGTAAATTCATTCTGTTCAACTTTGCTAGTTTTAGAATGTTTTACCAATAGACTCGAGGTGGAAGAAGTCTGATGTTGAGTATAAACATCAGCATGAGCAGCGGGACTCAGTGGCTTTTTTCTGTGCTGTATATTCAGTGTTGTTTTATACAACCTATCCAACCTATCCAGCTATAGTGTTACTTATGTCCCTTTTGAGGGCCTTAATGGGCAATCTAATGGGAAAAGTAGCTATCATAGGGAAAGCCAGTTTTGAAGAAAGGGTAATCTGAAGCGCTGGGAAGAATTTTTATCCGGAGGCAGTTTTGAAGATGTGGGTGCTGGCAATTTCTTGCTACCAGTAAGCATGTGCTGCAAAGTTCCTGTTTCTCGCTTATTTTAGAGAGGTTACTTCGAGCAAGGGTGATGGTTCCTCACCAGCCAATGCACCAGCTAATTAGGCCAAGTAAAGTGCCAATTGAGGGCAATGCTAGCTCTGTATCTCTCTCCACTGATACCGCCTCCTCTGCTGATTGTTGTCCAACATTCTTTTTCTTTTATTCAAGACAAATCCAAAACTGAAGAATGGACAACTGCAGAAACTGGAGTAGAGCAATAAATTTGTAAAGCCCACTGCACTGATACCCACCTTTCAGACACTGATTTATAAAACCATGACAGTAGATCCAACATA
The DNA here is from genome assembly GCF_965287045.1 of Carcharhinus amblyrhynchos. Lineage (NCBI taxonomy): Eukaryota > Metazoa > Chordata > Chondrichthyes > Carcharhiniformes > Carcharhinidae > Carcharhinus > Carcharhinus amblyrhynchos. The sequence continues at coordinate 90,891,812 of NC_137324.1, read as the reverse complement.
TGGTATTTATTTGTCACAAGTAGGTTTACATTAACACTGCAATGAAGTTGCAGTGAAAATCCCCTAGTCACAACACTCTGGCGTCTGTTTGGTTACATTGAGGGAGAATTTAGCGTGGCCAATGTACTGAACAAGGACATCTTTGGATTGTGAGACGAAACCGGAGCACCTGGGGGAAACCAGAACATGCAGACTCCACATTGACAGTGGGAATCAAACCCAGGCACCTGGCGCTATGAGGCAGCAGTGCTAACCACTGTGCCACCATGTCTGCAGACATATGCATAATCAAATTCTGGATATTAAAATCAAAAATAGAATAACTCAATTCAAGGTTAAAAAAAAATTCATCTTCAGTTTGTATTGAAAGTCCTGCTTAAATTAATGTATTGGTTAGCTCTGGACTTTTTTATATGCTGAATGTAATTAACTTAAATCTGCAAACTATAAGAGGAGAACTGAAATAATGTTGCCAGCCAGATAATCACTGAGATTTTCACCAGCTTACTGTCCATCTCCTTAAACTGGCACTGAGTCGACCATTGCTAAGTTGATTGCTTGGTAAACAGCTCAGTTTAAAAGCTCAGTGGTTCTTGTTGTGATGGGGATGATCAGTCTCAGGTGGTGCCCTGCACTGCCAGACATCTTCCCATCACAGGCAACACAAAACCCTTCAATGTGGTCATTGCAGCAGAATCTGTATTGAAATAAATACTCCATAATCAAATTAACTGCACTTGAGTGGGTGAGCTCAATGCCAACTGGTTATTTTAATTTCATTTGGAAGAAAATTGCCACAGCTTTCTCTGAAAGCTGATTAACAAGGCCTCAGGAGGTCTTTATGATTAATGTCCAAACTTTCAACAAAAGTAAATTACTATTACTTTCACTCCTTTATAGGGCAGAAAGCAAATGTAAGTCCAAAAAAAAACCTGCTGGTTCACCTTATCTCCCAGTTTTGTGTCAGACACAATACTCATTGAGTTACTATTTGCTGTTAACAAAACTGGAAACACACCTTACTCAATAGATCGGTGATTAAGTAACTGCGATAATCATCAAACACACTACCTCATGGCAAATGCACAGTAATAATCAGGAGAAAACTTAAAGGAACATGAGTTCTGAAGAAGAATCACACAGGCTGAAACATTAGTCTGAGTTTTTCAGATAGTAAGGTCTGCCTTTCTCCCATCTGAACAGTCTACAGGGAAAATATCCCCAGTGACCCCAGGTACCTTACAGCCATTTGAAATAAGCATCACTTGGTTGCGGTCTATACCTCCGACTCTCACTCAGGTCGAAGCTCTGCCATATAGAGATGCTGACCAAAGTCACTGGCCGGCAACTCCAGCCTCTGTAATGACAAGAGCTGTAGCGGACTGAAGAGGCAATGGACCAACATGTCTGAACCTAAAACTGAGACCCAGACACCAAGATAGGTTTAAGGAGTCTGAGGGTGTGGAGGGGATGGAAGTTCTAAGAGGGAGCAGAGGGGACACAAAGTGGACGATAGGAATTTCAAGGGAGAGGTCAAGGAGATGAGGGAGGTCCAGAAGCCTCAGACCTTTAGAGGGAATCAAAATCAGAAGGGGCTTCTGATGAAGGCCCCACCCCCACCGCTACCCACCCAAAATCCAGAGTCATTGATTTTTAGGCTATTCCCACCCCAGTTAAATCCTCCTGCTAACCTAAAAGTTGAAACTGGAGACAAGGGAGAAGCAACCCTTAAGTGTCCAATAATTGGCCACTCCGGCACCTCAACTGGGGAAAGGGCAGACCCAAGGGCTGCTACCCCAGCATGAAATCGCTGCGAATTCAGGGTGGCCAGGAACCAAGAGGGAATCCCTTTCAATTTGGCATCTCCCCCTTCTCCCTGCCTAAAAACTGGCAGGGAAATTATCTCTGTTTCTTTCTCCACAGAGGCTGCCAGATCTGCTGAGAATTTCCAACATTTTCTGTTTTTAATTTCAGATTTTCAACATTCTGCTTTTATACTAAAAGAATATAAACCTTTCTATGTGTTGTGTGTTAAATTACTGTTGTCACTTCCAGTGGCAGTAGAAGCTATTCCACTCTCAAGCCACTACATTTAGACTGTCAAGGGCCTTTGCTTCATTCAATTAATTCACATTTGCTTCCAAGCATCACCTCGCTCCCTCCGCTTGCATCTTTTGCTATTTTCAATGTTTCAATCTCACATGAAGCAAACTTTCAAAACAGCTATTTGTTAATTTTTTTGTACATTATGCCAAATATCAAATACCGAGTTTCAAAGCAATGCAACACTATTAATCTTTCTTGTAAAATAGATTAGGGCAGTACGGTGGCATAGTGGTTAGCACTGCTAACTCACAGCGCCAGGATCCCATGTTCAATTCCAGCTTCAGGTCACTGTCCGTGTCTTTGTGGGTTTCCTCTGGGTGCTCCGGTTTCTTCCCACAGTCCGAAGATGTGTGGGGTAGGCGGATTGGCCATGCTAAATTGACCCTAGTGTCAGGGGATTAGCAGGGTAAATGTGTGGGGTTATAGCAAGAGGGCCTGGGTGGAATTGCAGTTGGTACGTTCTTGATGGGCCGCATGGCCTCCTTCTGTGCTGTAGGGATTCTATGATGATAATGTGCATGTTTAATAATGTAACAAATTTTTAAAAGTAATGCAGTACTGGGGTGGTGCCAGAGGACTGGAAGATTGCAAATGTTACACCATTGTTCAAACAAGGGAAGGAGGATAAAAATTTGGGCCAGTCAATTTGACATTGGTTGTGGAGAAACTTTAAAAAGCAATAACCTGAAGTAAAATAACAGCTGCATGGACAAGCATAGAATAATAAAGGAACACTAAGATTTGTTAAAGGCAAATAGCATTTGAATAAATTGTTTGATTTATTTTTTGGATCAGATAAAAGAGAGGTTGAATGGGGACCATGCAGTCGATTTATATTGGAACTCCAAAGAAGTTTGATAAAGCTCCTCTTATTAGGGCTATTATTGTTTTTGATATCCATTAATTATTTGGATTTGGGATTTGGCATACACTTTTGAAACTTCCAAATGACATGCAATTTGGAAGTGTATTCAGCAGTGAGGAAGACTCTTTGAAAGAGTGGGAGCAAACTTGATGGGCCAAATGGTCTCCTTCCATGCTACACTATTCTATCATTCTAATATCATGCTGTTCTGCAAATTAAAAACATTTTTAAAAGTCAGGGGAAAAGGAAAAACAATTTGACCCATTTGAGATTTATTGCTCTAACACCTAACTCACTTATGATATAATTTAATTAATTCTGACTGCACCTAAAATTCATTGCCTGGATCTTGCCCTCAGTTAATAATTTGGCAGAATCGCAGTGTACTGTTAGTCCAATGGAAAAATCTGTTGCTCACCTGAAACAACTTCCAAGCTGCAAATTATTTGGATTTACAGGACTTTTTTCATGGTGAAAGGGGAGACAAAGGGGGAGGGAAGATGAAGGTGAAGTGAAGGGTGGGGAGTAAAGGCGAGTGGGAGAAAGGGGAACTGAGATTTGTTATGGTGAACCTCAAGAACCAGCAGCAGTTTTCATAGAATCATACAGTGCAGAAGAGGCCCTTCGGCCCATCACGTCTGCACCAACACATTAGAAACACCTGAGCTCACCTAATCTCATCTGCCAGTACTTGTCCCATAGCCTTGAATTTTATGATGTGTCAAGTGATCATGTGAGGCAACCTACCTCTACCACCCTCACAGGCAGCACATTCCAGACCATCACCATCCTCTGGGTAAAAAAAGTTTTCCCTCACATCTCCCAAACCTTCTTCCCCTCAATTTGGACCTATGTCACCTCGTGACTGACCCTTCAACTAAGCGGAACAGCTGATCTTTATCCACTGTGCCCATGTCCCTCATAATCTTGTACACCTCAATCAGGTCACCCCTCAGTCTTCCCTGCTGCAACAAAAACAACCCAAGCCTATCCAACCTTTCTTCATAATTTAAATGTTCCATTCCATATTGTATGTCTAGTGCCCCCCCCCTCCCCTCCCTAACCCCGGTCTGCCTATGACATTAAATATGGGGTACAAAATTCAGCTCAGTGCTGAATAAGACCCAGGTGGAACAAAAAGTTTGGTTCTTTCTGAAAAAAAAGATTTTGTAAAGGAATGGAATCAGTAGAATTGGGTCAGAGTTAATTGTATGAACTGAGAATGTTAGCCGCAGCCTTCATTATGTCAAAGTAAAAGAAGGCTTGTCTAAGTTTGGATATGGAACATAAGGCCACATACAGCAGGAGGAATGGGTGTCATTCTGGAACTGAGCTGAGGGTAGCAGGTATGAAAACCATAACATTTCCACAAATCAAGGAATAGACCAGAAGCAAGAGGTAGCTCAACAGCAATAATCCTGATATTAACAGGAGCAATTTTGCAGAGTGATGTCAATCCCTCATTCCCAGGTGACCAAGCGAACAGGAATGAGTAAAGGTATGTGAAGATGAAGAAAGAGAAAGAAGTACGATTGCGGAAAGAGCTGCAGATAGCAAAATAGGCGGGAAGATAGAGAAAAAACTGCAGAAAGAGAAAGGAATGGAAGATTGAAAAAGAAATGATGGATGGAGAATTAGACAATGGTTAAGGAAATGGCTGGGTTTAGGGGCAGAGATGAGGAAAAGGTGAGGGATGGGAAAGTGATAGAGGATGGGGATGGAGAGAAAGATGGGAATAGGAAAAGAGTTGGGGGCTAGGCAAAGAACTGGGGGATGGGGAAAGAGATGAAAGTAGATGAAAGAGATGGGGGGGGGGGGCACGGTGGGGGGCGGGATTCTCCAGCCACACTCGCCTGAAAACCAGAAATTCCCACCTGACATGCAATAGTCCACCCACCGCCTGCTAAATTCTAGTGATGGGTGGGATTGGAGAATTCGGGCCAATGTATGGGAAAAAGAGAGATAGAAGGCGAAAAGATATCTAGAGGAAGAAAAGCAACAATCTTAGACTTGGACTTTGACTATTCAATTTTTTTGCTGAGGGGAGCTAGAACATGAGCAGACTCACAAACTCTTTTGTTGTGATGTGAGGCCTTTCAACAAACAAATCTGTGAGCTCCTTGCACTTAATGTTTGTAAAAAAGATGGAGAGGGCAAGGGGAAGGAATCAAGATTGGGAGAAAAAAGGCAGTAACCACCACCTTGAAGTTTGAGTGAAGAGAGGACCAGGAGGCAGTAACCATCATCACGAAAAGTGGTTGAAAAGAAAACCCGGAGTCAGTAACCATCACCTAGATAGCAGGCACAAAGAGGACCTGGAGGCAATAACCATGTCCTCGAAGGTCAGGTAAATCCATTTCAGTCTTGTCTGTGGCTCTGAAGTGGAGCAGCCATGTTCCACTCACCTAGGAGAGGCAGCAGATGCACTGGCCATTGACATGACTCCAGGACCATATGTTGCCTCAGCGAAAACAGAAAATGCTAGAAAATTACAGCAAGTCTGTGGGGAGAAAATAAAACCAATTTTTTGAATCTAGATGACCCTCAAAATGTTGGTACAATTCTCTCTTCAAAGACATGCTGAGATTTTCCAGTATATTCTGTTCTTGTTTCAGATTCCAGCATCCACAGTATTCTGCTTTTATCTGGTATATTGCCTCTATGGCACCATGGTTAAGACTGTCACCAAGCAGATACAAGACACTGCAGGCGGGTGAAAAACCAAAGGTTACTGTCCACGTTGCTGCCAATGATTTACGTAGGAAGGGGAACGCGGTTCTGCAATCAACATTTGGGAGCTGGGTAGAAAATTATCAAGCAAGACCTTAAATCTCCAGATGACTCCCACTGCCACTTGCAAGTGAGTACTGAAATACGAGGATAAGGCAGATGAATGTGAGACTGGAAAATGGTGCAAGAGGGAGGGCTTTAGATCCCTGGGATACTGGTTGGGGAAGATGGCATCTGTACAAGCCAGACGGGTCGCACCAGAAATAGCTGGGACTGAGTTCCATGTAGAGTGTTCTGCTAGTGCTGTTGGGAGGGCTTTAAACTAGCTTGATGTGGCAACTAAGAAAGAATATTAGAGAGGAATACCAGGGCACACAAAATACTGGGACAGATAGATAGTAGTAGTATAGAGAATAGTAAGGTAATAAGTGGTTTAGAAGGGAGAAAGTAATGAAGTCTAAATCGGGGTTGCTGTGCATGCAAGTGAATTCTTGAAGTATAGTGAATAAAATTGAGGAGTTACAGATTCAGATTGCTATGAGGAAATATGATGTTGTGGAGATAATAAAGAATGAGCTCAAGGAAGGGCAGAGCTAGATGTTAAATATTCCTGGGTATAAAATATTCTGAAGAGATAGAAAAGGAGAAGGAATAGCAGTATTGGTTAAGGAGATTATTGCATTGCTGAAGAAAAGTCCCAGAGGGTTCAAGGACAGAATCAATTTGGTTAGAGCTAAGAAACAGAACGGGTGCAGTTACATTTCTTGGGGTAATCTATAGACTATCACCTCGCGAGAAAAATGTAGATGAACGCACCTGCAAAGAAATTACAGAGAGATGCAACCAGTATTGAGTAGTTACAATGAGGGATATAATTACCCGAATGTAAACTGGGACAGTGGTAGTATAAAGGGCAGAGAGGAACAAACGTTCAGAGATTGAGCTCAGGGAAATTTTCTACTGCAGTCAGTATCCAGACCAATGAGAAAGGATGTATTGTTAGACCTGGTTTTTAGAAATGAGGTGAGTAGATCAAGTGTCATTGAGGGAACATTTAGGGGACAGTGATCATTATACCTTAAGGTTTACAATGGTCATAGAAAAGGACATTGAGCATTGTGGGGACATCTGATTTTAATGGGACAAGAATGGAGTAGGACTGGATAGACCAAAGTGAGTTATTCAGATCTGGAATCCGCTGACCAGACGTGTGGCGGAGGCAAGTTCAATCAAACCATTCAAAAGAGCACGAGATGATTATTTGAATAGACGCAATGTACAATGCAACGGGGAAAAGACAGTGGAATAGCACTAAGTCATGATCCTTATCTGGAGAGCTGGTGTGGGCATGATGGCCCAAATGGCTTTCTTCTGCACCATAACAGTTCTGTGAGTTTGTAATTCTATGTCAAGATATGCTAATTCAGCAAAGTCATAAACTTGTTTATGTTGTGACTTAAAGGTTTTCTTAAAACAATGAAAAGGGAAGTTAAACATGGTCCTATAAATCACTGGGTTTCAGAGTCAAACATTACTTTGCTGCAATATTAAAAGTATCCTGATAATCATAGTCTTCCTGCACATAATAACTCAACACTGTGTGAATGTTAATCGTGGAAGAAATGAGAATTTCATGCTTTCAGTGTCATTTAAATTTTTGTTAAAACGGGACCCATTCAAATACCACAGTGATTGTTTTCTCACTAACTGCTTGAGTCATCTTTTGTGCATTGTGGTACCCAAGTGTAGTAATTAAAAAGAAGAGAGGTGCACCCAAAGGGACAATGGATCAGCTTCCCCTAATGAGGCTTAATTGCTTCAGGCCATGGTGCTTTACTATTCCTGGAAACAGCTTTACCTCCAATGTCAACTGTGGCAATACAACTTTTAAAAAAGTTGCCACTGGTGGAAGTAACTTTTGCAAGGGTTTCTGGCAATTCTTGATTGACAGATATGATGGAAAGGAATTCTTCTCTGTCTTCAAGCGCAGCCTTCTGGGACAAAAAGCAGCAATAATATAATTGGATATGAATTTCAAAGAGCTTGCAATTTTTTTCCTCCATTTGGAACCAAGCCAGTTATCAGTTCCAACTCTTGAGATGTCAGACCTGAACCCTGTGGCTTGGGCCTCAGGCATGAGAATATAGGTGACTATAACCCTCGGCTTTGTCCCCTACAGGACATAATACTAATGTGGTCCCAGGTTATGCAAGAGAGTGGCAGCACAGAGAGTTTCAATATTTCTGACATAAAACTACATTGGATACAGAACTGAATACTTCATTGCCGATTATGACCAGATTACTTAACTGTGTTACACTGACAAATTCGCAAAATCATGGTGAGGGATTGGAATGCCCTGCCTGCTGCAGTTGTAAATGCGCCTAGTTTGGGGGCGTTTAAGAGGTCTGTGGACAGGTTTATGGACGAAAAGGGATTGGTTTAGGTTAGTGGGTCATTGTTGTTTTGTTTTAACTGGTCGGCGCAACATCGTGGGCCGAAGGGCCTGTTCTGCGCTGTAACGTTCTATGTTCTATGTTCTATGTTATTCTACGCACTACAATTCTGACTGTTACTGCGATCAAACTGTAAAAGCACATATCCATGATTCTTGAAAAAAATGTTCTCCCCTTCAGGTCTGGGCTCACTTGTGAGGCCCAGTGCAACATTGTGGAGATTGTAAACCACAATGAAATGGAGATACAGCCAGTCATTGCTACTCCATTCAGATCAGGAGTTGGAACTCCTGGTTTAAGGAGTCCATACCACTGGGGTTTACTCCTGGCCTGAATTTATCTTACCAGAATAGGTAGAAACTTTACTCCTTACAAGTCAATATTGAAATTTTGAAATTGGCAACACCGCCAAAACTGGGCATTTCCAAAGAATTCCAGGAATTTCAGAGATTTCAAGTCAAGATATTTATTTATGAACAATCGGGATGGACTGAAATTTCCCAGAGTGGCAGTTCTGGAAGCCCCAACTGCATTTTATGCGCATCAATTGATTAATTGTCTGCAGACAGTTAAGGGCTGAGGTCCCACTCCCAAAAGCTGTGGGGCAATCAGATAGCCAACACCTCTTCAGTAACTGCTGAGACTGCATCCTGGTAGTAGCAGAGAAGGGTTTGGAAAATTGATGCCATCCAGACCATGGCATCTTTCAAAGAGCTTAACCCCTTCCACGGGCCACTTGCTGCCCTGTCAGAAGGGCCCTACTCCTCCCTGCCCTTCCACTAACCTCAAACCTAAAGGGAGACCAAGCAGTCTCACTATCCTTGCAGTGCCCACACACAGCTAGAAAAATGGCAACAGCAGCGAGAAGTGGCCCTTATATGCAGCCCTTAATAGAACATCTAAGAGTCTCAATTAGCCTAAAGCTGGAAGGCCATTGGCTGTCTTACCCACCGCTGGTTAAATATCATCATCAACAGAGAGAAGCGGAGAGGAATGTCACCCACCCCTGCCTCCCAGCACCCCACAACCCGGTGCCACTAACCACCTTCTCCCCCTTCCCCGAAACCCTCCCCCCCCCACCATTCCCTTCCCAGGCTCCCAGCATGCTCTTTGTGGCCACTGGTCATTGTTCATGAAGACTGCTTAAATGTGTGATTATGAGTTAATTTACACAATGCATTGATGAGGTATTAATCAAAATTGTCAATCCGTAATAGGAACTGACTAAAGGTTTGACCCCTCACTAGCACAATGACTCCTGTATGTTTCAATCTTCCATCTGGAACACAAGTAAAAGTACAATTCATAAGTTTAATATTCCTTAGGACTTGTTCTTTTTTTCCTTTTATATTTAAATCAGAGGTAAGCATCACTTCATGCCTTCCATTTTCTTGCGTGGTGAAATGCATTATAATTAGACAGCCAATCAGAATGGCACAATTTTTTAAAAAAATTCATTCATGAGATGTGTGAATCACTCACTAGGACAGCATTTACTGTCCATTCCAACTTGTCCTTAAGGATGTAGTTGTGAGCTGCCTTCTTGATCAGTCTTCTATACTGTAGAGACAGCTACAGTGCTGTTATGGAGAGGTTACCAGGATTTTGAACCAGCAACAGTGAAGGAATGGTGCTAAACTTCCAAGTCAGGAAGGTATGTGACTTGGAGGAGAACATGCAGGTGGGGGTGTTCTAGGTGACTGATGTCACGGGTTTCGAAGTTGCTGATTTGCTGCAGTGCATTTAGTGGATGGTTCACACTGCTGGCACTGTGCATTGATGGTGGAGGAATGTTGAAGGTGAACAATAGGGTGCCAAGAAAGTGGGCTGCTTTGTCCTACATGGTGTTGAGTTTCTTAAGTGTTGTTGGAGCTGCACTCATCCAGGCAAGCAGAGAGTATTTCATCACACTCCTGACTTGTGCCTTGTAGGTGGTGGACAGGCTTTGGGGAATCAGGAGTTACAGTCCGAAGAATTCCCAGCCTCTGAACTATCCTTATGGCCAGTGTTTATACGGTTGATTCAATTCAGTTTCTCATCAATGATAACCCCTAGGAGTGGGAGAAAAGAAGCTCTGGAGGCAATCAGCACAATATCAAACAGCTATCCAGTCCAGCCCAGCCCAGTCTGTGGTTCCAGAGCAGAATGCCAGGTTCTGAAAGAAATCCAAATGTGACATTGCAGGAAAACAGATAAGTGATTGGTGAACATTTTGCTTATTTATCTTCCAAAACCATGGAACTTATAAGGTTTGCTAATAATAGTAAATGTTATTGGGAGTAGCTGTGTCTATTAATTAAAAATTAATTGAGAATAAATTAACTAGCAAACAATAAAGATGGCAGGCAGATGATGAGTTGTGGCTGCAGAATATGCAAGTTCCTGGACACCATGGTGATCCAGGATAAACAAGTCTGCAACAACTGCTTGCTGCATTAGGAGTTTCGGCACAGAGTCATTGAGGTGAGACTAAACTGCAAACACTGTAATTCATTGGGGAAGGGGGAAGTTACGACACAGTTTGTGCCAGAAGACAAACACACATCTTACAATAGGGTCTTCTGATTTTGTCAGGGACAGGAGGATGTGACAGTGAGTACGGGAGTTGTTAGTGTACCAGATCAGAAACCTCAAGATATGTTATGAAGCCAGACTAGACCTCAATAATATTTTATTTTGGCATTAGCTGAGGGAAGGATGCTTCACTTCAGGAATGATTCGACTGACAAATTAGGGATCTTTTTACCAAAACAAGCTCTATTCATAACACATACATCTGGCAAAATAACTCTTAACTGATGAACAATCTTTAAGCATATAAAGAAGCAAACTTTTAACTTCTAAGTAATTACTATTCAGTTCCAAAGCAATATTTCAATTATAGGTTAGCCATTCAACCATGAAGTTAATAGGAATGCATTGGTATTTGGGAACAGTACAATCAGGAGGATAGACTCAGTTTTCTGCAGCCAGAAGCAGAGTCCAGATGGCTGTGTTGCCTGCCTGCTGCCAGGATTTGGGACATCTGCTCTAGTCTGGAAAGGAACTTGCAGTTGGAGGGGGAGAATCCAGTAGTCATAGTCCACATAGGTACCAATAATATAGATAGAACTAGGAAAGAGGTTCTGATGAGGGGATATGAACAATTAGGGGTTAGATTCAAAAGCAGAGCCTCAAAGATAATAATCTTTGGATTACTACCTGAGCACAAGTAAATGGAGCTTGGTAAATCAGATAATAAATAATGGCTCAAAGATTGGTGTGGGAGAAATGGGTTTAATTCATTGGGCACGAGCACCAGCACTGGAGAAAGTGGGAGCTGTACCATTGTGTGGGTCTTCCCCTAAATCATGCTGGGATAAGTGTTTTGGTGAGTTGTATAATTAGAGCAGTAAAGAGTGTTTGAACTAAATAGTGAGCTCAAGGGATTAAGCTTGGGAAGATATGAGGAGTTGAAGGCCAGGCAAAAAAATAAGTTAGGAATAAGGGGAGTACCAATCAGAGCATGGCAAGAGTGTACAAACTAAGAGTGCATGAGCAGGTAAGGCTAGGAGTTATAGAAGAAGTAAAAAGATTAACTAAAGACTAGCATTCATAACAAAACAAATGAACTGACAGCACAAATAGAAATCAATACATATGATCTGATAACCAGTACAAGGAACTGCAAAGTGGCAAATACTGGGACCTGGATATTCAAGAGTGAATGTCATTTAGGAAGGACAGGAAGCTAGGGAAATATTAAGGGGTAGCTCTATAAATTAATGATGTTAGTACAATAGAGAGAGATGGCCTTAGTTCTGGAGATCAAGATGTGGAATTAGTTTGGATAGAGATGAGAAATAATAAAGCTAAGCAGCCTAAACTTACTTAGTTGTTCACAGAAAGTCTAACATTTGACAAGCATATATATTAACACCATCTGAACTGTTACCTAGTCACATTTTTAGGTCTTATAATATTCTGATTATGTTTCTACTTCTACCAATTCTTTGATTTTAAAATAAACCTGGATCTATTTCTGTGACTATTTGCCACCTCCAAATTCATAGAAACACGTCATTGTGCACTTTGCCACAGGAGAACTTCCCTCACTCAGGTCGAAGGCCGATAAAGCAAAGTTAGAGACCTTTTTGCCAGCTTTCCCTTTTTAAAATTCATTTTGTGGAACATGGGAGCATAGCTGGCTGACCAGCATTTTTGCATATCCCTAGTTGTCCTTGAAGGGCAGTTAAAAGTCAACCACATTGCTGTGGCTATGGAGTCACATTTAGGTCAGACCAGGTAGGATGACAGATTTCCTTCCCTAAAGGACATTAATGGACCAGATGGGTTTTTCCGACAATTGACAATGCTTTCATGGTCATCGGTAGATCATTATTTCAGGATATTTTTTACTGCATTCAAATTTCACTATCTGGTGGGATTTGAACCCTGGTCTCCAGAACATTAGTTGAGTTTCTGGATGAATATTCTAGTGATAATACTACTAGGCCATCACCTCCCCATTATTGAGATTTCCTGAGGTTTGCCTTGCACAGTGCCCCATAAACCAAGACCCTATTTGATTCTTCAAGTGGCTGTACATTATCTCTGTAGCATTTTTCAAAGAAGAGGTGCCACTCTGCCCAATGTAACTACAGCTCCATACAATTCACTAGCTGCAGTCAATTGAGAAGATCTGAGAATATGCAAGGTACCAACTAAATGCAAATGCAAGGCAAGACCCAGGAAATGGGTTAGGAAAGGGGCAACTGTCAGTGAAATCAGTTTGCACATCTGATCAGAACAAGCCCAATACAAATGAAATTGGAGGGAATTTTTCCAGCCCTCTACTCCCAATTTCTCATCCCTTTTCTCTGGTGGCTATTTTTGGATATGCCCACTGGGAGGCAGAACTGGAGCTTCTACTAGTGACCACATCAGATCAGTCTTTCGTTCACTGAACATCACAGGGGCCAGATAGATAGCTGGCATCCAAAGCATTCCCAACAATTTACAATGTTCAGAGTTAATTGATGAAATTTGGTTGCTTTAATTCAATGTGATAGAGAATAAAATATATTTTAGGTTGTAAGAGTTATGGTTCTTTGACTTTGTTTGATTAGCTATTGACATTCACAGACCAAAATTCTATAAATTAACAGCTTGCATTTTATAGGTCACATGCACCAGACCTACATGTACTCTTTAAGGGCAGAATCTTTTGGAGGTAACATGGGTTCCCGTTATCCTCTGGAGAGTCAGTGAGAACCCCACATCATCTCTTTTTGGGAAGACCTGCCATGCATTGTGCTACTCAGGCCCTTCACAGGACGCTGGCACGACTCCCCTCAGGATCAAGGACCCAAGGGACAGAAGTCTTGCCCACTGAGAGCTGGCAGGCTAGCAAATGTTCTGTACCTGGCAGTGCCACAGGCAGCCACCTGGCTGCTGTCAGTAGTACACCCACTGGATATCAACCCACAGGTGAGTGATGGTGGTTAGAGGTTCACGGGGTGGGCTGCAACCCTCTGCTCAAATGTGGGGCGACGACAAAAGCATACACCATCATCTGGGAGCGAGAGCAGAACCCATACAAAGTTGAAATTATCCAGTTTGGACCTAAGGAATATAAAAGTTAGAAACTGGTGAGCACAGAGGTTTAGGGCCTCAAGTGCTCAAGTTATTAAGGCACTGATTTCTATTGAGTCAGACTGACTCAGGAGTCCTTTAAGAATGATATGTGGTACGTGATTCTGGGTTTTAGGCCCCCATTCTCAGTTTTAGCTCTTTCTGCCAGTATGCAATAAAGGTACGGGTAACCTGCCCGCACACGCAACCCTACTGGCTCCGTTGCGGCGGTGGGCAGTTCAAGTCTGTCCCTCAAAATTTTTGTGGAGTCGTGGCACCTTAGAGTCATTAAGTATGGGGGTTCACAGCCCCCTTCCCCCCATTACCCCCCCCCCCCCCCCACCCCCAGTCCAGAGTGGGGAAGTGATTGCAGTGATTGAAAAAGGGTTCTGTTCTACAAAGTTTACTGTCATGTTGAACAGCATTGTGTAAGTGTGAAGATACATTGTAATACTTTTCCCAAAGTGTCACTATGCCTTCCAACAGGACAAAACACTGATGGAGAACTCTGCAGGTCACTTTGATATTATGATGGAGACAGGAAGGGAAAATCGGCCCAGTTTTAATGATGAATATCAGGCCCTCAAACTCTCACCTTTTTCACCTCCCTGCCCACCTCACATGCACTCCATATCCCACATCCTTCATTCATGTACCCTTTTACTCCCCATGTCCCTTCTTTTTCCCATATCCCCTTCATTCTCCCTCACATAATGAATGTCTGCTCATATCGCTCATGTCCCCTCCATGCTCCCCGTGTACCTTCATCATCACATACCTAGTATTCACTCAGGGCGGTCATCAGGGGTTATGTCTTTGAAATTAACATTAACATTTCAACATCTAACAATCCAGTGGAGTTATCATTCAAACACAATTTCTATTGCAAAACCCTCCTTCAAAATAATCTATTCAAAAAATAATCTCCTCAAATGGTCAATCTGTTCAAAGACAGATAATCCTTTAATAACCTCTTAAACTGCTGATGCAACTATTTATATAATCTGCTGAGATAAGTGGTTCTGGAGCATTTGAAATTCAGCCAAGAATTCATAATGGACACAGCTGTCAGTTTTAAAGCTAGTGGATGCGTACAAAGGTTAATTTTAAAAGGCCAATGAAATGTTAGTCATTCTCTCAAGACAGCTGCAATTAAAATGAGTGGAAATCATTTTACAGCTATACTGAGTTCTAGTTCATTCCCATTTAGATGTAAGGGTCAGTTGAAATAAACTGTAGTACTACAGAATACCTCAGTCGAGAGATGGTGAAGGAGAACTGAGTAATTGGCAATGTTGAATCTTATAAGGAGATCAAGAAAATCAAGGAGGGTTAGTGCACCATAGTTACAATAACAAAGGACTTAATTGGTGACCTTGAAAACGGCAGTCTTAATCCTGTGGGAAAACAGACTGAAAATATTTGAAGAGGTAAAAGTGGGAAATATGAGCGTGTAGTTGGTAGAAGTCACTGAATTGGAGGTCCTGGAGAGGATGAGGAGCTTTGGCATGCAGGGTCAATGGGGATGAATGGAAGAGTTTGTGGAGGAAGCTGACAGTGGTAGTTGTGAAAAGAAGGAGGATGATGTCTGTACAGGGGGACCTATGTACAATGTTCACTGAGGCATGAAAAGATATTTAAGTAAGCACACATTTGGTGGGAGGGAACTGAAGATGCAGCATACATTTCCAAGGAGGAGAGGAACCCAAGGAGAGCAGGGAGTTGGAGTAGAAGTTAGAATATTAAGAGGTCAGGGGTAGGAGAAGGGATGACACTAGCAACTTAGTGATTAGGCCAAAAATCAATGCTTTGACTGATTAGGCACGGTGGAACAGTGGTTAGCATTGCTGTCTCGCAGTGCCGGGGACTCAAGTTCGATTCCCAGCTTGGGTCACTGTCTGTGCAGAGTTTGCATGTTCTCCTCGTGTTTGTGTGGGTTTCCTTAAGGTGTTCTGATTTCCTCCCACGGTCCAAAGATGTGCAGGTTAGGTGGATTGGCCATGCTAAATTGCCCCTTAGTGTCGGGGGACTAACTAGGGTAAATGCAAGGGGATAGGGTTTGGGTGGGATTGTGGTTGGTGCAGGCTCAATGGGTCAAATGGCCTCCTATGCACTGTAGGATTCTATGACTCTATTACAAGAAATTATCAATCTTTGACCTAAATATTTTAAAATAACTTTGAGACTAATGCCTAACTATGTTTAAATCCAAAGCATTAGAATTGCCCACCATGTCATTTCTTCAATAATATCGGAATGATTCAACACAAAGATAATAATTAATAATTTATTGAGTGTAAATTTGAAAAAAATCAATCTGCTGTAAGATAAAAGAAAGAAAGTCTTGAACATTTTTCCCAACCACCAGGCATTTCAAGACACTTCACAGACAATGAAGTACTTTGTAAGTGTTGCAATACATGAAATGTGGCAGCCAATGTACACTCAGCAAGCTCCCCTAAACATCAATGTGATAATGACCAGATAATCTGATTTTAGTGATATTGACTGAGGGATAAATATTGGCCAGGACACAAAGGATAACTCCCCTGCTCTTCTTCAAAATAGTGCTGTGAAATCTTTTACATCCTCCCTGAGCTGCCAGATAGGTGCCTTGCTTTGACATCTCAGCTGAAGGACAATACCCCTGACAGTGCAGCACTGCAATGTCAGCCTTGGTTCTGTACTCAAGTCCCCAAGTGAGAAATTGTAAGATGACAAATTTCTGTGGTTATAAACATGACAAGATGCAACTCATTTCTGGATACAATTTAACTTTCACTGAAATCATGTAATTGAGGAAATCTCTCAGTTTATTTACTCAAAGCATGATGCTATTATAAAAGAAAGGGAGAGTCAGTATTGTGGCATGCTAGCTCTGAAGTCCCTGGGAGTCCACATACAAAGAAATGGGGGGGAGGGGGTCGGTGGTGTGAGGGGGGAACAAAAACAGAAAATGCTGGAAAATCTCAGCAGGTCTGACAGCATCTGTGGGGAGAGAATAGAGTCAACTTTTCAAATCCAGATTACCCTTCTTCAGATCCAAAATGATGAGTCATCTAGGCTCAAAACATTGGCTCTATTCTCACCCCAGAGATGCTGTCAGACCTGCTGAGATTTTCCAGCATTTTCTGTTTTTGTTTCAGATTCCAGCATCCACAGTATTTTGTTTTTATTTTGTTATATCTGGGAGGTGGTATCATTTCAGGGTTGCCAAACCTTGTTGGGTGTATTTCTGAACCTCCAACAACCCCGTATCCATACTACTGCAGAACACCGTTTTCCCATGTCAGTCAAGAAGTAAATGTACTCTTCAGTGACCATATGGGTGACCTCTCACTGTCAAGCCATTTCAATATTTCCACAGTTAGTGCCCAAAGAATCTTTAAAAAAACCATGCTGCCATAATGATCTATCTCCTGACAACAAAGCTCCGGAGAATGGCCTTTAGTTCCTGAGCACCCCAGGATAATCCTTGTAGGTTTGGCAACTCTATAATTTAGCGTGGCTAAGCCATAAAATTGGTCACAATGTTTGAGTGGGCATAGAGTCGTAGAGGCCTACACAGAAAAAGTTATCAAGCCGCTCTAGCAGGTGCCCAGTTGACAATTCTGTTTTCTCAATCTTTTGCTTCTAGTTAAATAAATGGGCTTCACTGGGAATGCAGTTGATTCTATTTTCCTGTGTAGCTGGTGTTAAGCAAGGAAGGGGCACCTCCTTTTGGGGGTTCCCCTGTACATATTGGAGGCATCCCTCCCAGGATCAGACCTCCTTTTTTAACTTATTCCCCAGTCTCCCAAACACACCGCTCTACCAAACCTCCTTACTCCAATCCCTTCATTCCTTTCTCTGGGACTTAGCATCCAGCCCCTCGCAATACCCCAGACCAGCCTCCAGTATTTCTCTCCAGCAGGAATTTGAAACTGGCACTGCTGAGACTACAGGGTTCTCAGCAAATTTGATTGGCTGAAATCTCGTTATGGCAGGACTTCCATTCCAAATTGAAGTAGAAAAGTACACTCCAAGCCAAGTAATGTCCATCAAATGTTAAATGGCTATGGGCAGCCAATATCACACTCTTCACTGACTTTTTGGGTGGCAGGATGGAAAACTGCCCAAATTCTTGCCAATAGAATATAAAAACAACAAAGCTACACAAAATCTTTATATAATACTATTGGGGAGGCAATAGTAGGCCACCATGAACAAAATGTAGCAAGACCATACACAGGTTCGATTCCATCCTTGGATGGTTGTCTGTGGAGTTTGCATATTGTTCCCGTGTCTGCTGGGGTTTCTTCTGAATGCTCTGTTTCCTCCCATTGTCCAAAGATGTGCAAGTTTGGTGGATTGGCCATGCTAAATTGTCCCATTGTGTCCAGAAATGTGTAGGTGAGGTAGTTTAACCATGGTAGATGTGTGGGGTTACAGGGATAGGGCAGGGAGGGGAGAGGGAAGGGTAGTGGATAGGTAAGATGCTCTTTCGGAGAGTCAATGCCAGCTCGATGGGCTGGATGGCCTTCTCCTGCACGAGGGATTCTGTGGCTTGGCTTGAAGCATCAACAGACAATGAGTCAAGAACCTGTTTTTGTGTAGAGCACACATGGTGATGATAGTGATATCGAATACTAGGCCCCATTTGGAGTATTCTGAGCATCCCACTTTAGAAAGAATGTTAAGGCATTGGGAAAGATGCTGAGGATACTAATTAAAATGGTAACAGGGTTGAAAGTCTTCAATCACATTGAGAGACCACGGAAACTAAGTTGATCTCCTTACAGAAGGGAAAATTTGATAGAAGTATTCCAAATCTTAAAGGGTGGCAGAAAGGTGGGTAGCCAGAGGATATAGATTTAAGGTAATTGGCCAAAGGACCCGAGGTGAAGTGAGGAAAAAAGAAAACGGTAAGTTATTGCCTGGAATGCACTGCTTGAAAGGATGATGGAAGTAGATTCAATAATAACTTTTAAAAAAGAATTGAGTAAATAATTGAAAAGGGGAAAAAACTGCTGGGCTATGTGGAAAGATCAGGAGAGTAGAACTAATTGAATAGTTCTTTCAAAGAACGAATACAGGTGCATTGAGCCAAATGGTCTCCTTTAATTTGTGCTGGGCTATGTTTCTATGAAGTCTGATCTAGCTGCTGGCCCAGATAGCTGGCATGCCTCACATTATAAATGACACCTTTATAATTGGCTACAGTGTAAATGGTTAGTATCATTCACACAATACAGGCAGCTGGCTGTGATTGTGTAAGTGGTGGGCACTGTACCATGGCCTTTATCTCTGGTGGATGGATATAACAGTAGAATCAGCCAATGTTTAGTGTGTGCTGTCTCCAAATTGGTCCCAAAATTAAACCTACCCTAGAGGTAGATTGATTTTATGCTGGGAATAAATCGCATTGCAGCTGTTGCAAAGTTCATGTTGTCAGAGGTTAGGTATTGGGTTCAATCCAACCTTTTATTGCCAGTATAAATAGAGAAGCAGGGAAACTTGTCAGTGAACAGAATTATATTAATGATTTACTTAAAAGAAAGGATTACTGTCCTTCTGTTTTTCTTACCAGTAGCTCTCCTTCAGGCTATAAATTGATTTCTTGTTCTTGAGGATTTAAAGGCCTATAATTAGGAATATAGTTTCTGGAAGGCAAGCCGTCTGATGGCATTCCAAGCAAAATAACAGTGTTTGCTGAAGTTCTTAGCTTGAGGAAGAAAATGGAAACATATTTTCAACTGCACATTCTGTTGTGCTCTTCTATGTGTATCCTCATTTGCTGCTCCTTCTAAAGTAGTAATTCCGTCAGTGCAGCCAAGAGAGTAAGGCCCAGGTGCACAGGCCAGGAGAAGGGCACATCTGAGGGACCCTGGGAGGGTGGTTAGGTGCAGTGGAGTGGTGGTGGTGGTGGTGGTGGTGGTGGGGGGGGGGGGGGGGGGGGGATGCCTCTAATCAGAAAACAGCTGACTGTAAAGGAGGAAGTCCTCCTTCCCCACCTGCCCACAGGAAGCCCAAGCAGGCTTACCTGCCAGGCCTCCACCTGTCACCGACCAGGAAATTGGAACCAGGCCAGAAGTGGCCCTTAAGTGGACCTTAAATAGACATTTAAGAGCCTGAATTGACATGAGGATAAAGATGCTAAATACAGCTACATCTACCATGAGAGGGTGTGGGTGAGTCAACAGCAAGAAATGCACTCACAGACTTTACAGGCCCCAGGTCTGCGCACACACCCACTGTAACATTCTGCCCCGTTAGTTTTGAAACCCCGTAAATATGTGGGTTCAGCGACAAGTCTGACACAATGTAAGGCAAAACCAACTCAAGATCAGCAAGATTAGGATTATTCATTTGTGGTTACATTGGTCATCTAAGTGCTGTTTGTTTAGCCCTAACGTGAGGAAAGTTAAAGTGCCGGCAATTCCACAATCAGAATGCCTTATGATGGTCGTATAAGGTTATCCCTTCTCCAAGATAGGAATACATTTTGAAGAAAATAAAGGCCCAGATGTCTACAGCTTGCAGAGTAAGATCTCCCCCCCCAAAAAAATGGAACCTTAGCTCCATAGCATATGTGTAATTTAACACAGATGCCCCACGCAGGATTAGTTGTGTGTGGGTAGGACAATCTTGAGGCGCAAAGTGGCAGCCCAGAACAGGTTGTTACTGGCAGAGATCACATGGATGCTGCTGATAGCAACATGGTTTGCAGAATCAGCACAAACACGAGGTGGTTGGAGAGCACAGAGGAGTCATGGAGAGATTGGATAATGGTGGAGATCCAAGGGAAAAACAAGGGAGTGAATCTGGGATTGGAGCAGAGCTAAATGATGCTAGAACATTCTAATCTTGCCCACTAATGAAAATTTACATTATTGGCAGTTAGATGTAGTGACAGAAGAATGTGACAGGGGTGATTCAGTGTTGGAGAAGGGGGCATGTTTTCCAGTGCAGTCGACTGGAGTTATTTTTCCATTGCAGCCTTTTGGGAAATAAATTCAGGCATCATTTACATTTCCTCTGCCACAATGTTTAACTATAAGACTGTCAGAGGTAAGACGTTTAAAATTTGGCTTAATAGTTAGTTTAAAACCAGTATCAAGGTAATTCCTTTTGGCTCATTAAGGCCCAAAGATGTACTGATTTACACATTCATAATCATAAAAGTGATTAGGTAGACATTGCATGTGCATATTTCACCACCAGACAAGAACCATTGTTGTTCAGTCAGATCTGCAGCCTAGCAATACAAACTAGTTTATTTATTAGTGTCATTAGTAGGCTTACATTAACCCTGCAATGAAGTTACAGTGAAACTCTCCTGGTTGCCACACTCTGGTGCCTGTTCAGATACACTGATGGAGAATTTAGCATGGCCTATGCATCCATCCAGCACATCTATTAGACTGTGGGAGGAAACTGGAGCACCCAGAGGAAACCCACCCAGACATGGGGAGAATGTGTAGACTCCGCACAGACAATGAACGAAGGGTCCAACTAGATAACCCACAATAACATTTCAATGATTAAATCAAAAGAACCGTAAGCCTTAAATAATATCAGCCGTCATGTTCTTTCAGAATGCTTCAACTTGTCAATATATACTGGCAAATAATTTAATCAACAACTTTCCGCAAAGAAACAGCTGCTTATATTTATATTTAGCTCCTTAAGATAATCAGATTTCTGTAACTCCCTTTTCATAACTTGCCAGTTAATTAATCTCTAATTTCAAAAACTGGGAAGTAATTGAGCATCCTCCTCTCATAATTCAACTGGGCGGTGCATTCAACTTTCACCAAAAGGTCGTTGGTTCAAGACCGTCAGGAAGCAAGCTGTTTCCTCCCCATCGGCATTCATTGCCAAACAGTTTCAAGTTCTTGATGGATACATTGGCTGCAAGAAAATATCCCCTCATTATTGAAAATTCTGCCTCACAATTCTACACCCTAGCTATCACTGTAACATTGCATTTTGCCTCTTTTCCTTTCCTTCTCTGAATGATATGCTTTGCCTGTATAACACACAAAAAACTTTTCACTGTGTACTAATACATATGACAATAATAAATCAAGTTAAATTAAATAAAAAACAAAAACGGTGGCGCAGTGGTTAGCACTGCTACCTCACAGCACCAGGGACCAGGTTTGATTCCTGGCTTGGTGCGGAGTCTGCACATTTTCCCCTTGTCTACATGGGTTTCCTCTGGATGCTCCAGTTTCCTCCCACAGTCGGAAAGATGTGCTGGTTAGGTGCATTGGCCACGCTAAATTCTCCCTCAACATCTGAAATGTGGAATTTTTTCAAGGAGCAGCTACTGCGAGTCCTTGATAGGTATGTCCCTGTCAGGCATGGTGGATTTGGTAGATCTAGGGAACCGTGGTGCACTAAAAGAGTTGAGTCGATGGTTAAAAAGAAAAAGGAGGCTTATGTTCGGATGAGATTGGAGGGCTCAGATAGTGCACTAGAAAGCTTTAGATTGGCTAGGAGGGAGTTGAAGAGTGAGTTGAGAAGGGCTAAAAGAGGACATGAGAAGACTTTGGCTGATAGGATTAAGGAGAATCCTAAGGCGTTCTATAAGTATGTCAAGAACAGAAGGTTGGTCAGGGCAAGATTAGGGCCAGTTACAGACAGCAGGGGGAAGTTGTGTGTGGAACCGGAGGAGATTGGAGAAGTATTGAACCAATATTTCTCTTCGGTGTTCACGCAGGGGGACATGAATATAGCTGAGGAGGACATTGGGTTGCAGGGGTGTAAAATAGACAGTATTACGGTTGATAAAGAGGATGTGCTGGAAATTCTTGAGGGGCTGAAAATAGATAAGTCCCCTGGTCCGGATGGGATCTACCCTAGGATTCTCTGGGAGGCTAGAGAGGTGATTGCAGAGCCTCTGGCTCAGATCTTCAGGTCGTCATTGGTCTCTGGTGTAGTCCCGGAGGATTGGAGGATAGCGAATGTTGTCCCATTGTTTAAGAAGGGGAACAGAGACTTTGCCGGGAATTATAGACCGGTGAGTCTTACTTCTGTTGTGGGCAAGGTCTTAGAAAAAATTATTAGGGATAGGATTTATAGTTATTTGGAGTGTAATGAATTGATTAGAAATAGTCAGCATGGTTTTGTAGCAGGTAGGTCGTGCCTTACTAACCTTATTGAGTTTTTTGAGAAGGTGACCAAAGAGGTGGATGGGGGTAAGGCAGTTGACGTGGTATACATGGATTTTAGTAAGGCGTTCGATAAGGTTCACCATGGTAGGCTTCTGCAGAAAATGCAGATGTATGGGATTGTGGGTAATCTAGGAAGTTGGATCAGGAATTGGCTATCAGATAGGAGACAGAGGGTGGTGGTGGATGGTAAATATTCATCATGGAGTGCAGTTACGAGTGGTGTGCCTCAGGGATCTGTTTTGGGGCCACTGTTGTTTGTAATTTTTATTAATGATCTGGATGAGGGTATAGTTGGGTGGATTAGTA
Organism: Carcharhinus amblyrhynchos; assembly: GCF_965287045.1. NCBI lineage: Eukaryota > Metazoa > Chordata > Chondrichthyes > Carcharhiniformes > Carcharhinidae > Carcharhinus > Carcharhinus amblyrhynchos. The sequence continues at coordinate 90,868,575 of NC_137324.1, read as the reverse complement.
AATTTGCTGATGACACCAAAGTTGGAGGTGTGGTAGATTGTGAGGAAGGGTGTCATAGTCTGCAGGGAGACTTAGATAGGTTGCAGAGCTGGGCCGAGAGGTGGCGGATGGAATTTAATGCGGAGAAGTGTGAGGTAATTCACTTTGGTAGGAGCAACAGATGTGTCGAGTATAGGGCTAACGGGAGGACTTTGAATAGTGTGGATGAACAGAGGGATCTAGGTGTGTGTGTACATAGATCCCTGAAAGTTGGGAATCAAGTAGATAAGGTTGTCAAGAAGGCGTACGGTGTCTTGGCGTTTATTGGTAGGGGGATTGAATTTAGGAGTCGCAGTGTAATGTTGCAACTGTACACTACTCTAGTGCGGCCGCACTTGGAGTACTGTGTGCAGTTCTGGTCCCCGCATTACAAGAAGGATGTGGAGGCGTTGGAGAGGGTGCAGAGGAGGTTTACTAGGATGTTGCCTGGTATGGTGGGGAGGTCCTATGAGGAGAGACTGAGGGATCTAGGGTTGTTTTCGTTGGGAAGAAGGCGGCTAAGAGGGGATCTTATTGAAACATATAAGATGATTAGAGGTTTAGATAGGGTGGATAGTGATAGCCTTTTTCCTCGGATGGAGAAAGCTAGCACGAGGGGGCATGACTTTAAATTAAGGGGGGGTAGCTACAGGACGGATGTCAGGGGTAGGTTCTTTACCCAGCGGGTGGTGAGGGATTGGAATGCCCTGCCTGCTGCAGTTGTAGATGCGTCTAGTTTGGGGGCGTTTAAGAGATCTCTGGATAGGTTTATGGACGAAAAGGGATTGGTATAGGCTAGTGGGTCATTGTTTTTGTAACTGGTCGGCGCAACATCGTGGGCCGAAGGGCCTGTTCTGCGCTGTAATGTTCTATGTTCTATGTTCTATGTTCAACAGTAACCAGAGTGGCAACCAGGAGATTTTCACAGTAACTTCATTGCAGGGTTAATGTAAACCTACTTATGATGCTAATAAATAAACTTTAAACTTTAGAAAACTGGAAGGAAAGTTGAATCTGTTTTATATGGTGTGCAAGGTTTGCATTAAAGGAATGGAAAGTGTATTACCAGTGGAATAGAGAATGTTCTGTTTGAAGGTGAGACACCTTGCTGTGCCAGACTCTTCCATACTGCGGCTAACTCATGTTTTAGCTGAACTTTAATTGCTTAAAGATGTGAATTACATAAAGCAGTAAATGTCAGTACCATCAATTCCATTGGAAATAGAAATTGCTGGCAATGCACAGCAGTTCAGTCAGAAAGTGAAAGATGGGTCAAAGTTTGGCGCAATCCTTTATTCCTAAAGTTGATGTGTAAGATGTTCAAAGCAAATGAATAAATTAAAACACGCATTGAGGTCACTTACATAAACTCTAAAATGTTATAAATTGCAGCTTCGGTGCATCAATAAACAGGAAATATTGTTCCTTATTAATGAGGGTCTATTTTAAGCTGCTTTTCTTGATAAAGTAGGACCAAGTCATCACTAAAAGGATAAAGACATACTCAGCAAAATTCTCCGAGCCTGAGGTCCTTGTTTCTAGCAGCATGTTAAGGAAGATTTACTGCAGTAAGAAACTTCATTGCCAAAGAAGAAGTGGTTTGTTCTTTGTACATGTTTAATATTATCCTCTCTCTCTACGGTCCTTTACAATCCTAAGACACAGAAAAACATAACTATTTCTATTCCAAAATATAACTTCCTGAGAGGGAATTAGGTTTAAATTTCAATTTTCTTTCATCGTCATGCTCAGAGTCAGAGTGGAGAGCTACCATGATCTCATATAGGAAAAAACACCTCTGCCCCGTGGGAGAATTTCAGTGCAAAAGGTGACGGTCTAGGCAACTATGTCTCTGTGGATTATATTTTGCACTCTGGCATCAGTAGTTTAGGAGCTAAAATTCCTCCAAGATGGCCAAGTTACAGTCTAGTGAAGCAGCAGCACAGAAAGCCAACTCAGTGAAGGAGTTTAAATGCATGCTAAGAATGGCTACTGGACGGATAATTAAACTTTTGTTTACCAACTAAATTGACTTCCAGGAGGATAGGACTTTGAGGAAGTAGCTCATCAGGGAATCCTATCAATCCAGAGTCTTGGAATGCACAGAATTTGTTGAAACCTTGTAATGCAGTAGGAGGGCATTCACTACATCGAGTCGGCACCGATTCACCATTTCACCCTGGCCCAACTGCCCACCCAATCCCTGCAGCCCCATGCATTTTACCGTGGTAAATCCAGCTAATTTACACAGCTTTGGACACTGGAGGGCAATTTTAGCATGGCCAATCCACCCAACCTGTACACCTTTGGATTGTGGGAGGAAACTGGAGCACCCAGAGGAATCCCATGCAGACACAGGGGGTACGTGCAAACCTCATGTAGACAGTCACCCAAGGCCAGAATTGTACCTGTGTCCCTGGTACTGTGAAGCAGCAATGCTAACCACTGTGCCGTTGTGCTGCCCCGGTCTTCTGAGAGCACCCTTCCTTCATTCATGTGATTCAAGAAGTTTGTGCATACCAAAGAGGCCACAACTGACAACTGCAATCTCATGGAAGGAAGATTCTGACCTGACCATAGAGCCAAGACTACACTGTGTCTGGAAGTCCGGGCCACGGCAACATGTAACTTTAACACCAATGGCACCCTCAAAATTGCCACTGGTTCTATAAGTCATATACTTCAAATCTCTGTACATGTCAGAGGATCTCTCAGGATCTATTAACTCTAAGAAATGATTATTGACCTGGATGAGGAAGTGGAGGGTTGGTTTGGTAAGTTTGCCGACGACACAAAGGTTGGTGGTATTGTGGACAGTTTGGAGGGAAGTTAGAAGTTGCAGCTTGACACAGATAGGATGCAAGATTGGGCGGAGAAGTGGCAGATGGACTTCAACCCAGATAAATGTGTAGAGGTCCATTTTGGCAGGTCAAATAGGATGAAGGAGTATAATACCAAGGGTAAGACTCTTAGCAGTGGAGAGAATCAGAAGGACCTTGGGCCCCAGTTTCATAGGACTCTTAAATCAGCCTCGCAGGTAGAGGATGTGGTTAAGAAGGCGTGTGGTGTACTGGCCTTCATCAATTGAGGGATTGAGTTTAGAAGTCAGGAGATAATGCTGCAGCTTTAAAAGACCCTAGTCAGACCCCACTTGGAATACTGTGCTCAGTTCTGGTCACCTCATTACAGGATGGATGTGGAAGCTATTGAAAGGGTGCAGAGGAGATTTACAAGGATGTTGCCTGGATTGGGTGGCATGCCTTATGAAGATAGGTTGAGGGAGCTCGGTCTTTTCTCCTTGGAGAGACGAAGGATGAGAGGTGACCTGATAGAGATGTATAAGATGTTGAGAGGTATAGATCGGGTGGATTCTCAGAGGGTATTTCCTAGGGCTGAAATGGTTGCTACGAGGGGACACAGGTTTAAGGTGCTGGGGAGTAGGTACAGGGGAGATGTCAGGGTTAAGCTTTTCACACAGAGGGTGGTGGGCGAGTGGAATCGGCTGCTGTCGGTAAGGGTGGAGGCAAATTCGATAGGGTATTTTAACAGACTTCTGGATGAGTACATGGGACTTAATAGGATTGAGGGTTATAGGTAAGCGTAGTAGGCAGTGATATGATCGGCGCAACTTGTGGGCCGAAGGGCCTGTTTGTGCTGTAGTTTTTTTCTATGTTCTATACATTACTTCCTATAGCTAGAGAAACCCAGAGGCTGAGAGTCTAGGATTCAACTTGATTCAGCATGGGTCAGCGAGCCATTGATTGGACACATGTAGTCAAACTCAGAGGTGCTCAGCAACAGGAAGAGATTCCATTAATGAAAATGGTAAGTGCAGAAAAATTCAGCAAGTCTGGTAGTATATACCAGAGGAACAGTTAATGTTTTGAATCGAATATGACTTGCCGTCAGAATTTCCTCAATGTACAGCTTACCTGTGATTATTGACCAGTGCATCATTTGATTTGATTTGATTTGGTTTATTATTTTCAGATGTATTAACACACTGTGAAAAGTATTGTTTCTTGCACGCTATACAGATAAAAAAAATACTGTTCATAGAGAAGGAAATGAGACAGTGCAGAATATAGTGTTACAGTGATAGCTCGGGTGTAGAGAAAGATCAACTTAATGCAAGATAAATCCATTCAAAAGTCTGACAGCAGCAGGGAAGAAGCTGTTCTTGACTTGGTTGGTACGTGACCTCAGACTTCTGTATCTTTTTCCTGATAGAAGAAGGTGGAAGAGAGAATGTTCAGGGTGCATGGGATCCTTAATATCTGCTGGTTGCTTTGCCGAGGCAGTAAGAAATGTAAACAGAGTCAATGGATGGGAGGCTGGTTTGCGTGATGGATTGGGCTACATTCATGACCTTTTGTAGTTCTTTGTGGTCTTGGGCAGAGCAGGAGCCATACCAAGCTGTGATACAACAGAAAGACTGCTTTCTATGGCGCATCTGTAAAGGTTGGTGACAGTCGTAGCTGACATGTCAAATTTCTTTAGTCTTCTGAGAAAGCAGAGGTGTTGGTGGGCTTTCTTAACCATAGTGTTGGCATGGAGGGACCAGGACATGTTGTTGGTGGTCTAGACACCTAAAAACTTGAAGCCGTCGATCCTTTCTACTTTGTCCCTGTTGACGTAGACTGAGACATGTTCTCCTTTATGCTTCCTAAAGTTGGTGACAATCTCCTTCGTTTTGTTGACATTGAGGGAGAGTTTATTGTTGCCATACTAGTTCACCAGATTCTCTATCTCATTCCTGTACTCTGTCTCGTCACTGCTTGAGATCCCACCCAATACGGTGGTGTCGTCAGCAAACTTGAAAATCGAATTGGACGGGAATTTGGCCACACAGTCATACAGTATAGTAGGGGGCTGAGAACACAGTCTTGTGGAGCAACAGTGTTGAGGATGATCGCAGAGGAGGTGTTGTTGTCTATACTGCGGGTGGATGCTTGCTATCTAAGGAACTGTCACAATGATTTTATAAAATGAATAATCTATTATACAGATTGTTGAGCCACAACTCAATGTGTAAGGGTGACTATTAGGTGACAAGAGATACTTTCTGATGATATGGAACTGAGGAAGGCCCCAGCACCAACTGAGCACTCGAACAATGCAAGTTACACACAATCACCTGGAATATCAATGAGTTGGATACTGGGCTCCTGAAATAGAATTTTACATGAGTTGACCAGTCAGGAGATCCCCTGCAGTACCTGGTCCAGCAGGTGACCAGATTTGAAGTAATTTGTAATCCGATGACCCTGAGAGATCAGCCAGTACCACCAGCAACTGTGTCAGAACATAAGAACATAAGAAATAGGAGCAGGAGTAGGCCATCTAGCCCTTCGAGCCTGTCCCGCCATTCAATAAGATCATGGCTGATCTGTCGTGGCTCAGTTCCACATTCCCGCCCACTCCCCATAACCCTTAACCCCTCGCTTATCAAAAACCCATCAACCCGCGTCTTAAAAATATTTAGCGAGGCAGCCTCCACCACTTCAACGGGCATAGAATTCCAGAGATTCACCACCCTTTGAGTGAAGAAGTTCCTCCTCAACTCCGTTCTAAACTGCCCCCCCTTTATCTTGAGGCTGTGCCCCCTAGTCCTACTGTCCTTTCTGAGCGAGAAGAGTCCCTCCACCTCTATCCTATCCATCCCATTCATCATCTTATACGTCTCAATGAGATCTCCCCTCATTCTTCTAAACTCTAACGAGTACAAGCCTAGTTTATTCAGCCTCTCCTCATAGCTCAACCCCCTCAACTCCGGTATCAGCCTAGTAAACCTCCTCTGCACTCCCTCCAAGGCCAAGATATCCTTGCGTAAGTACGGCGACAAAAACTGCACACAGTACTCCAGCTGCGGCCTCACCAATGCCCTATACAGCTGCAGCAAGACCTCCCTACTTTTATATTCAATCCCCCTCGCTATGAAGGCCAGCATCCCATTAGCCTTCCTGACCACCTGCTGCACCTGCAGGCTGGGTTTTTGTGACTCATGCACAAGGACCCCGAGGTCCCTCTGCACCGTCGCCTGCTGCAGTTTTTCGCCACGTAAGTAATAGTCCTTCCTACCATTATTCCTACCAAAATGGACCACCTCGCACTTGCCAACATTAAATTCCGTTTGCCATTTCCTGGCCCATTCGCCCAGCCTATCTAGATCCTTCTGCAGACTCTCCACACCCTCCGCGCAATTTGCCGTTCCACCAATCTTGGTGTCATCAGCAAATTTCGACACCATACACTCGGTTCCCTCCTCCAGATCAGCCAATCAAGATAAGGACCCATGAGGAGGAGGAGGAGGAGGATGAGGGCAAGGTTGAGAAGGAGGATGAGGAAGAGGTTGAGAAAGACAATGAAAAGGAGGATGAGGCTGAGAAGGAGGTTGAGAAGAAGGATAAGGTGATTGAGAAGAAGAAGGAGGTTGAGAAGGAGGATGAGAAGTATGAGGAAGTGGAAGATAAGGATATTGAAAAAGAATGCAGAAGTTGGACTGGGGGAGCACCAGAGTGTTCCAGGTAAATACTTTAGAAGAATCTTTGTTGCCATCTTTTGAAGAGCACTTTCAAGGCAAGTCCTCCACCATCAGATTGTTAGCACAAGCCTTACCTTCCAGAACTAAAAATCCATTAGTAACCCCACTATCTGCTCTCAATTGCTTAAACCCCTTCCACATGACAAACACAATTTTTACAAATGATCAGTAATTCTGCCATGGTCCAATAAACATCATCTTCATCTATACTTAAACAATGAAACATTCACACAAACCAACACTATTTGCAATTATTAAACTCTTCACCCCTGTGCTCACCACTAGTGGTGATCCTGTAAATGCTCTTGCCCACTCTGGTGCTTCTACGAAGTGAAGTCCAAATAATAGCAAAAGGTGAGGTGGATGGCTACTGACAATCCAAAAAGGGCCTTTAGATATCCTCCTAGGCAGCCTGGCTAATGGAGAACTGAAAGGATATGGTGGAGTGGCAAGTTACAGAGAGTGAATGCTGCCATCTGAAGAAAGATCAGTATGTTCTTCCACTCATCAGAAGTTGCATGCTTCTCATACCATTATCTCAGATAGCTATTCAGCCAGTCCACTGATCTGCTGAAGGACAAATCACTGGACAGCTGAGACATCATTTGAGTCCATCTTAACTGAGGGGAACCCCAGAGCGTGGACAGCTGCCTGAATTTCCATTGCAGCATTTTGTTGTTCTATGGAAGCTATGACTGTAGTGGAATTTGTGACTTTGGCCATCAGACTCTGCATCATGTTGGGTCCACAGGTCACTGAACAGTATTGACCAGTTTCTCTACCCAGGAGATGGTGGATTCCAGGTGCTGCATCATGGGGTCACACTGGATGTGGACTCTTCCATCCCCTTAGCCAAGATCTGAAAGCTTTCAGATGCACCAAGAATGTGTTTTGTCATAACCATTCGCCTTGTTTTGAAGCCTGGCTCTGCAAGTTCCTTATTTGATTCCTAACAGACCTCATAAACTATATATGACATTGCCTTCCCCTTTCACTCAGTATGGCTGATACCCATTTGTGCCTGTTTGCATAGTGAGGAGTATTGTTTCACCCTAGTCTTCAGGTTAGCCCCTGAGCTGATGCTTGTGACTGTGGCATAGATTGCATTTTCCTCCTGCTCCTCCTCTTTATCTTCCAGTTCCTCTGGAGGACAGGTTGGATCATGTTCTTAAAGCATTCAATGATAATATTTAGATGGGCTAGGGCGCAAATCAAATATGGCCACCATTGGAGGATATGAATGAAATATAAAAGTAGGAATGTTTCACTACAATTATGAGCCCACTTTGGAGAACTGCATACAATTCTGGTCTTGTTTAAGAAAGGATATAAATGCATCAGAGGCAGTTCAGGAAAGGTTCACTTGACTGATATCTGCAATGGTGGTGAAATTATCTTATGAGAAAAAGTTGAACAAGTCAGGCCTGTATCCATTGGAATTTAGAAAATTGAGAGGTGATCATATTGAAACATATAAGATCCTGAAGGGACTGACAGGGTGGATGCTGAAAAGATGTCCTTTCCCTTGTGGGAGAGACTAGAACTAGGGAGACACAATTTAAAAATAAGGGGTCTCTGTCAGAGAGTCTGAATCCCTCAATCTCTCTTCCCTAGAAAGAGGTGGAGGCAGAGGTCATTGCATATTTTTGAAACAGGGTAGATAGATTCTTGATTAACAATAGAGTCAAACATTGTCAGAGTAGGCAGAAGGTGAATTTAAGCCTATGATCACATCAGCCATGACCTTACTGAATGGTGAAGCAGGCTTGAGGGCCAAAGGGTCTACTTCTGCTCTTAATTCATATATGGTTGCTCTTGTGGTCGCTTTCCCCCAGCGTGAGTACTGGACTTTAGTGTTGTGCTGTATCTCTTTCACCAGGGCTTCCAGTTCTGTCTTTGAGACATTATGAGTCTGCTTCCTCAGCCCTGAAGTAACACAAGCAGTGATGATGCTCTACTTCTTCAGCTTCAGTGTCAACCAGCATCTCCAGACCGTCAGTGAAAATACGTGTGGCAATTAAACCTGCAACTCTCTGGGGGAGGTTTCCTGACCGACTGCCACAGGAATCATGGTGGTTGGTGGAGGGGATGGCCAGGGAACCACACAAAGGTCCTTTGACCTCCAACAGGATTTTCTGGTTTTGAGGACAGCATGGCCGGAAAATCTAGCTCTCTGTTTCAGAGGCTCTTGGCACATTTTAATTACGATAACCTTCAAGTATCTCCCAGATTAAGGATAAAATCCAAACTTTAAAACAAGATAATGTTAATAATTTACATGGATAGATAAGCATGTAACTTTGATGCAGGATGACATCTCACAGGTGGGAATGATAGACACAGCAGCACATCTTAACAAACTGGAAGTTATCACATAAATACCCATTGAATCAACTCCATTGTGTCTGTGACCTTGTGGACGGTATCTCCACTGAGAACATTTACCAACACTCCTGATGCTGTGGTATTGTGAATTGTGTAAATATACAAAACTGAATATTGTGTTATTGCAATCTTTTACAATGTATCCACCTAGCTCAGTTTACAGTGACAAGAGATGCATTTAAAGTTACACACCTCCAACTTAGATGTTGCAATTTAAGTAATAAAGAGATGACATTCCACCAGAGGTCCACCCTGTCCTTAAAAATGGCACATTCTCTGAAAATTTGATACAGGATCTGGACCTATTTGCTCATAGAATTGGGGCCATTCAGCCATCACTCTTCCCCCTTTGGGAGTATTGAGGATATTGCATTAAGGTACCTCCTGTAGATAGTCACATGTGTTTACAGTTTATTAGTTATGTAACACTAAAGCAAAATATGCAGATGCTAGAAATCTCAGATGGAACACTCGTCAAGGCACCTGGCATCTATTGAGTTAGAAGGAGAGTGCATGTTTTAGGCCAATGATCATTCATCAGAACTGATAGGTATTAGAGTTCAGACCAACTTTTAAACAAAGGGAGATGGTGGCCTAAATGTCACTGGATTATTCATACTCTGAGGACATAGGTTTAAATCCCATCATGACAGCTGTTGCAATTTAAATTCAATTAATAAATCTGGAACGTGAGGTTAGTCTCAGTAGTGGTTATCGTGACAGCTACTGGTAATTTTAAAAAAAAATCGGATTCACTAATGCTCCTTTTACAGAACGAAATTGGCCATCCTTACCTGGGTTACATAGACTCTTGACCCTGAGCAATGTGGTTGACTCTTAACTGCACTTTGAAATAGTCTGGCAAGTTGCAGAGTTCAAGGTCAATTAAGGTTGGGCAATGAATGCTGGTCTTGCCAGTGATGTCCACATCCCATCAAAGGATAAAAAAAGTACAAAGGCAGGAAAATAACATATCGAAGAGGCTTTTGATAGGGTTCATAAGATATAGGAGCAGAATTGGGCCACTCAGCCCATCGAGTCTGCACCGCCATTCGATCATGGCTGAAATGCTCCTCACCCCCATTGAATGATTGAATGGAAAAAAGAGATGAAGGTGCATGACAAAATGAGGTGATCATGAAATAAATATGGCAACAAAAGCAGTGGAAATTCATCATGTATTTAATAAGATAGTTAACACTGATTTTGCTGCAGCAGTACAATATTTTGAGCATGCATTGCATTGCGTCAGCACCTAATCAATTTGGAGATGTAATCAGGATGGAGGATTTTAAATGTGCAGCTGAAAAAAATATAGCAGTGTGCTGGCTTCCCATGTCAGGGGCCTGTCATTGTGCCTGGATAACCTGGAGACTGATGCTGCCCTGGTAAAAGATGGCACCTCCATTGCATGCCTGCTGCTTGGTGTGTCACCAGCACTCTCACTGGTGAAATAGTGTAGGCTACTTGTCACCCCAGTGGTGCTTTGTGATGCATCGAACCTCTGCCCCCAGAACCTAGCTGAACTGGATAGCAAGTGCAGATGTGGAGATGCCGGCATTGGACTGGGCTAAACGTAGTAAGAAGTTTCACAACATCAGGTTAAAGTCCAACAGGTTTATTTGGTACCAAAGCCACTAGCTTTCAGAGCGCTTGCTGCCCCTTCGTCAGATGAGTGGGAGTTTGTGAATAGAACTCCCACTCACCCGACAGAGGGGCAGCAAGCACTCCGGAAGCTAGTGGCTTTTGCTACCAAATAAACCTGTTGGACTTTAACCTGGTATTGTTAGCAAATGCAGAAGCAGCTTGCTGGTTGACTGCCTCTCATCAAATTGAGCTGAGTGGGTGTTGCAGAAGCAAGCAGGGTCAGAACACACAAATGGTCCCAACTACTGAAGATTTTCAAAGTTGGGCAAGTTCAGCCTCATAATTCTATTTCTCTTTCCTCAGATGCTTCCAACATTCTCCGTTTTATTATAAAAATGAGGTGCTTGTTTTATGCTTCCACCAAAGACAGCTGAAAAACATTAACAGTGAACCAAATACTTGTTCATACAGATTGATATGCATCATGCCCATTTTATGCCCAATATTTGATTGTCTTTAGTGGACAGAGGAAGAGATCAACTTTGTTCTTTGGCAATTTTTAATGCGATGATATGGGAGTTTCTGTTGAGGAGCTCTGTAAAATGCCCACGCCACTTTTCCATTATCTGCTTTATCTGATGCAGATCTTCTATTCCAAGGCAAACTGCATCAAAGCGGTCAATAAAAATGATACATGGACACATTAAAAAGGAGCATCAAAGTCCTGTTTTGAAGATTACTTCTCTTGGGAAAACATTACAGTCAACTGGGTGGCACAGTGGTTAGCGCTGCTGCCTCAGTGTGCCAGGGACCCGGGTTCAGTTCCAACCTTGGACCAATGTCTGTTTGGAGTTTGCACATTCTCCCTGTGTCTGCGTAGGTTTCCTCCCACATTCCAAAAACGTGCGGGTTAGGTGAATTGCCCATGCTAAAATTGTACCTTAGTGTCCGGGAGATTAGCAGGGTAAATACATAGTGTTAGCGGGATAGGGCTTGGGTGGGATTGTTCTCGGTGCAAATGGTCTCTTTCTGCACTGTAGGGATTTCATGATTCTATGACTGACCCAGGTGGAGGCAAGCATTGAAACTTGGTTTAGCACACTTTGAGGACTATCATAATCTATTGTGCCCAGAGGAAGGCCAGAGGTGATAGAATCATTGAACTCTACAGTGCAGGAACAGGCCCTTTGGCCCATCGAGTCTGCACTGGACACAATCACACCCAGGCCCTACCCCCACATCCCTACATATTTTACCCACTATTCCCTCTAACCTACACATCACAGGACACTGAGGGGCAATTTTTTAGCATGGTGAATCCACCTAACTGACACATCTTTGGACTGTGGGAGCAAACCGGAGTACCCGGAGGAAACCCATGCAGACACGAGGAGAATGTGCAAACTCTACACAGACAGTGACCCGAGCTGGGAATTGAACCCAGGTCCCTGGAGCTGTGAAGCAGCAGTGCTAACCACTGTGCTTCCGATGCAGCTACAAATCTTTCCCCAAGTACCAACAGTGACAGCATGATCTGCCAGTTCTGTGGGCATGCATGCCAATCTTGGATCAGGCTCTTCCAGTTATGAGAGGACCCACAGAAGTCACTTACCCACTTGGATGTGTTCAAAAAAAGGACCAAAAATTGCACAAGAAATGGTGCAGTGTCTACCAATGTCCACTCCCATACCTATTTTTGAGCTTATCTAAATTAATAAAAATGAAGATCAATGATAAAAATGTATAGTTAGTAATAATCTACTCAAAAATTTTAGCTGTTGTTTTGTGACATGGTATTGCTGTTAGAAGAGACATAATGCTTTTCATCATGTTTTTGAAACGGATTGAAAAATGCTAATCCTGTCATATTTAGAAGCGATGGGCAAATTTGGCATTCACAGAAGGTAAACAGTTCTGCCTTGAAGCTGTTTATATTCATTTACATCTATTGTTCAGCCCTGTTTACACTGAATAAACTGATGCATCATCAGCTGCTGCAGTTTATTCTGAAGCTCTATCCTTGACAGCTCATCACGCCAGTAAATGTGACAAATTGTAATGACTGAGCCACGCATTTTGATTTCTTCACTATCTCAGCAGTTATCTGACTCGGTATTGGACTTTTCTCTTATTTAATTCTCTCGAGTTTACCCTGTCTGCTCTCATCAATCAAACGCAAAGTGAATTTCAGTCATTCGACAAATGCCAGCAGAGAGATACGAGCAAGGTCAGCAAAAATGTTACATTGGCTTCTGAAAACAAGGCTAAAGTTTAGACCCATTACCATAAAAATAAAAGCTATCACCGTATGCTTCCTGTTGGAGACAAAAATATACAGTTACAATCAAATATTCATAAATATGTATAATTGTCCAGACCAATGATACAACAGTATTCAATGACATTACAGTATTCAAATACTTTACTCTACATTGTAACGTCTGTGATGGGTTAATTTTCATTTTTATCAATACTGGAATTTTATAGCACAACTGGATTATTTCATTGTTTAATGGAAGGAGTTCTATGAGCCGTCTGAGATTAAGAAGAACTTGTTTTAGTTGGATGGGTGATGCACTAATCAAATTAAAATGCACAAGTCTATATTTGAGCGTTTTAACTAAAATGCCAACATTTCACATCACAATTTAAAACGTAAAGTTTGGATGAGGCCTAATACATGATTACCTTGTACCTTGAGCCGCGTGGCACTGTAGCACAGTGGTTAGCACTGCTGCTTCACAGCTCCAGGGACCTGGCTTCAATTCCCAGCTCGGGTCACTGTCTGTGTGGAGTTTGCACATTCTCCTCGTGTCTGCATGGGTTTCTTCCAGGTGCTCCAGTTTCCTCCCACAGTCCAAAGATGTGTGGGTTAGGTTGATTGGCCATGCTAAAATTGCCCCTGAGTGTACTAGGATGCTTAGTTTAGAGAGATTAGTGGGTAAAATATGTAGGGATATGGGGTTAGGGCCTGGGTGGGATTGTGGTCAGTACAGAGTCAATGGGCCGAAGGGCCTCTTTCTGCACTGTAGGGTTCTATGATTCTATGATAGGGCATTGTGCTTGCTGCCTTCTCATTACCATGATTGTGGTGTGCAGTCCAACATCAAATGGACTGCTGTATTTTGCTGTTGCAAAAACGTTCTTGCAGGAGAAGATTACCCATAGCAAAGAACTGGTGGGGATACATGTAGGGTTATATGCCCCTTTGTCATTGGAATATGGTACGCCACATTATTAATGCAGATGTCTTTGAGGTGTTCTGGAACCATCCAGGATGATGGTATGTGCCTACCTTATGCAGCTTCCCACATCTCATTTCACCCCATTCAGCAATCTGGTGTGAAAGTACAAGCTGTAGATGGTGCGATGATGCATCTGTTGATTTCCAAACAGGCTGCATATCTATCTCGCCCCAACCCTTCCCTTCTGCATTTATGCTTTCACTGACCCAAGACCTTCCCCCTTGGCCAGTCTGTGGTGCATAGCAATGAAAATTATGAAGAAGACCAGAGCTCTAAGGAAGAAACACCATCACTTGATCTGACACTTGCTAGTCTGTCCTTAATGTTATGGGACAGTGTCCTCTGTTGTCCAGAAGGGTTATTGCAGGGGAGAGTGTTGATTAACAGGATTCATCAGGGAGTTAAACCTAATTCATTGTATACAGTTAATGATAAAAGGAGTTGAAAACAGGAGGATTGTTGGAGTAGTAAAGAAATTGCCTATTGCAGAGGTTCAAGTTTTCTAGGGAATGATATAGCTAAATCACAGATATTGACTATGTCTATTGTATCAATAGAAGTTGTAGAGAAAGTGCATCCTGGATTGTTTCCGGTTTGTGTGATGATGATGCACAAGTTTAAACAAGTTGATTCCGGGGGTGAAAGGATTGACGTACAAGGAGAGATTAAACAGTTTGGGCTTATACTCGCTGGAGTTTAGAAGGGTGAGAGAGGATTTGATCAAAGTATATAAAATTCTGAAAGGAATTGATAAACTAGGTGCAGACCAAATGTTTCCTCTATGGGAGATTCTAAAACAAGAGGTCACAGGAATAGACTGAGAGGTGGTAGATTTAACACTGAGGTGAGGAGGAACTACTTCTTGCAGAAGGTGGTGAATTTGTGGAACGTGCTGCCCCGTAGCATGGCAGAGTCTAAATTGAATGGTTTCAAGAAGGAGAAAGATTTATTTCTAATTAAAAAAGGGATAAGGGGAGATGGGGAACTGGTGGGGAGGTGGATTTAAGACCAGGGCGAGATTTGCTACGATGTAATTGAATGGAGGAGCAGGTTCAAAGGGCCAAATTTGCCTACTTCTGCTCTTAATGTTCCTATGTAACAGAAAGATGAAGAATCTAGAAGATAAGGGGAAAGATACTGAAATTAGTTGGCTGGATCTATTTCTGGAAAAGTTACTCAGGAAGAGAATGTTGAAGAGGATGTAGCTGAGATGTTTAGTTAGAACATAGAACATAGAACATTACAGCGCAGAACAGGCCCTTCGGCCCACGATGTTGCGCCGACCAGTTATAAAAACAATGACCCACTAGCCTATACCAATCCCTTTTCGTCCATAAACCTATCCAGAGATCTCTTAAACGCCCCCAAACTAGACGCATTTACAACTGCAGCAGGCAGGGCATTCCAATCCTTCACCACCCGCTGGGTAAAGAACCTACCCCTGACATCCGTCCTGTAGCTACCCCCCCTTAATTTAAAGCCATGCCCCCTCGTGCTAGCTTTCTCCATCCGAGGAAAAAGGCTATCACTATCCACCCTATCTAAACCTCTAATCATCTTATATGTTTCAATAAGATCCCCTCTTAGCCGCCTTCTTTCCAACGAAAACAACCCTAAATCCCTCAGTCTCTCCTCATAGGACCTCCCCACCATACCAGGCACCATCCTAGTAAACCTCCTCTGCACCCTCTCCAACGCCTCCACATCCTTCTTGTAATGCGGGGACCAGAACTGCACACAGTACTCCAAGTGCGGCCGCACTAGAGTAGTGTACAGTTGCAACATTACACTGCGACTCCTAAATTCAATCCCCCTACCAATAAACGCCAAGACACCATACGCCTTCTTAACAACCTTATCTACTTGATTCCCAACTTTCAGGGATCTATGTACACACACACCTAGATCCCTCTGTTCATCCACACTATTCAAAGTCCTCCCATTAGCCCTATACTCGACACATCTGTTGCTCCTACCAAAGTGAATTACCTCACACTTCTCCGCATTAAATTCCATCCGCCACCTCTCGGCCCAGCTCTGCAACCTATCTAAGTCTCCCTGCAGACTATGACACCCTTCCTCACAATCTACCACACCTCCAATTTTGGTGTCATCAGCAAATTTACTAATCCACCCAACTATACCCTCATCCAGATCATTAATAAAAATTACAAACAACAGTGGCCCCAAAACAGATCCCTGAGGCACACCACTCGTAACTGTACTCCATGATGAATATTTACCATCCACCACCACCCTCTGTCTCCTATCTGATAGCCAATTCCTGATCCAACTTCCTAGATTACCCACAATCCCATACATCTGCATGTTTGTTAAATGTAGTAGAGTTACAGTAGCAAGATCCAGATTCAAAGCAGTTATACCAGACAGCTTATTCTAAAGCAGAGACAGAACACACTCCAGAACGTTACTATATTAAGAATAATGTATTATTGAGGAAATGTGGACCATCTCCTGTTCCATAAGACCATAAGATATAGGAGCAGAATTAGGCCATTCGACCCATCGAGTCAGCTCCACTATCCAATTGTGGCTGATTCTCCTCCCTTCTTCCTGTAACCTTTGATCCCCTCATTGATCAAGAACCTATCTATCTCTGGCAGATGAAAAGTGGGCAATGCGCCAAGGGGTAGTGATGCCATCTGCATACCAGAATGAAATTTTAAGTGACTCATTAAATTCCAATCAAGCTAAGATACAAAAATATTTCTATTGGCCTGGGCGACATAAAGATGTAGACAAATTCTATCAAACATGTCACATATGTCAGGTGATAAGAAATCCTGATGCAGGAGTGAAAACTGCACCTTTAATTCCCAATTCCAGCATTTGAGAAACCATTTATCAGGGTCCTAATTGGGTGTGGAGAATTCCTCCCAAAGATTAAATTAGAAATCAGTATTTACTGACAATCATGGATGTATCCATGAGATTTCCAGAAGGAATAGCTTTAAGGAAAATTACAACAAGGGTGATTTCAGAAAAGTTAAACAAATTCTTTAAGAGATATGGATAACCAAAATAAATAAAATCAATATATGTACAGCCTAGGAATAAAACAATTTAGATGATCATCTCCTCAGCCTGAATTACAATGAGCAGTATTTTCCATTTTCTTTTCAACCTGTTGGCTCAAAGAGGTATGTAGCCTTTTTTGGCCTTTTTTTAAACACTTTGAAAATAATTCTGGCTCATTCCCTCACATGAGCGGCGCAGGACCAGAAAATTCGGCGACCAGCGATCCTGAAATTGGGGTGCCCATTTTAAGGGGGGCAATACCAAGGTGCCCTCTGGGCATAGGCACTTTGCCCCATGGGCAGTGCCAGGGGCATAGGCTGGCACTGCCAGGGACCATTCGTATTGATTCAGGAGAAATTAGTAACTCATGGCCGCGATTCTCCTAAAAGCGCTGAATTGGCAGGAAAACTGTCCTAGATCCTGGTCAGTTCAGCCTTTCACCTGAATCGCCGCACTCTGTGCATTGCAGAGGTCCTAATTGTGAGTATTATTAAAAACCTGGGTGGGGGAGAGGGGGTGGTGGGGCCTATTCACACTGGAGTTTGACAGTTCTGGAACTCTGCACATGCACAATGGCCCTGATCTGGCAGATGCCCCGTATGCTGACCAGCTCAATCACTGGCCAGCCCACCACCCCCACAATGCTGTCCCTCCAGCCCCCCCACAGCCCGATCGTGGCCCCGACAACAATTCCCCGGCCAGCGCTGACTCCCCCTCTCCCGGAGTGGCCCGATGCACAGCCCACGCCTCCCAGCAGTGCTGATCCTCTAACCCCCTCACGCTGGTAGACCCCCACCCCTGCTGACCACCCCCCCCCACCCCAGGGCCAGCCCCCTGCAGAGACTGGCCCCCCGGGAGACCAGTCCCCCAGCACCCCAGTTGCTGCCCTCCCTTCATCCCAGACCGATCCTGTCTGCAGAGTGGCAGCGGGACCCCCCACCCTTAGACCCTACCTACAATAGGCCCCACCCCCTTGGCAATGTCTGATGCCTGATGGGCAGTACCAAGGTGCCCCCCTGCCAAGGGGCATAGGCTGGCACTGCCAGGGTGCCCATGCCCAGGGGGCACCAACTCCCCACTGCCCAACCCCCTGGGGCCCTGATTGCCCCCCTTCATTCCAGCAGAGTCTCCTGCTAGCTCCCTAAATGTGGGGAGCTACTGTAAACCCCATTGGAATGAAGTACTCCTGGTGGGGTGAGAGACTCAATCAGGACCTGAAAATTCCTGATAATCATGTTTATAACGTACTCAAAATACATTTTAAGATGATTCAAATTCCCGTCAGTTTCCAGCATGGCCTGACCAGTGACTGCTCCCGGTGCATGCGCAAATCCCGTACAAAGTCGATGACACACATCTCCCCCCTCCACCTGCCAGAAAAGTTCTGGGTCACGATGGGAGGATTACGGCCCATATTTCTCAAATTATTCCACCTGGATTATGTCATGAAATTGTCAGAAAGACTGTAAAGTACTTGAGCTAGCTAAGAAACATTTAAAGATATCTCAATAACTGATGAATGCAAATGCAAAGGACAAAGTCCCATAACTCTGTTGTTGGAGAAAAAGTGTTTGTTTGTTTCCAGTGTCAGCTGAACCACAGAAGGCAAGGTTTAGTGGACATTAGCAGATCAAAAAGACACCTCCTCCATGATTGTACTCAATACCAGGCTCCGCAAGGCTGTGTCCTCAGCTCCCTACTATACTCCTTATATACCTATGACTCTATGGCCAAATTCCCCTCCAACTTGATTTTCAAGTTTGTTGATGACACCACCATGGTAGTTTGTATCTTAAACAATGATGAGATGGAGCATAGGAAAGAGATAGAGGTGAAATCTGGTGAACTGGTGCAAAGAAAATAATCTCTTCCTCCATGTCAGTAAAATGAAGGAGATAGTCATTAACTTCAGGAAGCATAGTGGAAGACATATCCCTCACTACTGCTGTGTTAATCTGCTTGTTCATGACCTAGTCTTGAATGGAACAACGTTTCTGTCATAAGGCTGAAGCCCTTTCACCAAAATCCCTTTATTTACAAATTCTAGCAGTAGTACACAGGGTGCTAGTATGTTAGCAGTCTATCTCCGAGGGTGTCAGAGGAACTGACACTCCCAGTTAAGCACAAGGCAAAGACTCCCTGATTGGCCCATCAATTGGATCCTTAATCAGGGAATTCATACTCCACTAGGCCAACCCCAGTTGCCTGATGGAAGACATCACAATGTCTGACAATTAAATTTTGGGAAGAATAATAATCATCTTTGGCATGAGGTCCAAACCGATATTCCCTCCTAACAAAGAATATCTACTTTGAGATCCATAACATCTATCATCTGTGCCATTGCTGAAAAGTGCTTTTATTCCTTCCAGCCTATTCCAATCTTCTCCAGATATGTCCACAATACTCCAAGCTCCATTATTTGTATCCATGTTCCATTTACCCATCAGAATTGACCCACTTTAGCTCCTGATCCACAAAGCCTCACTTTGAAAATTTCCACCCTTGCCTTGTGGACGCTCTACTTCACCCCTACCTAAGCATGCAACTTTCTCCAGCATTACATCTCTCTGAGATCTCTGCTTTCCTCCAACTCTGGCCTCTTGTGTTGCAACCCTTCATCACCTCCCATTTCCCCAATCCTCCCCTGCCCCCTTCCCTCATCTTACTGTTTGTTGCTATACCTTCAGCTGTCTTGGCCTTAAGCTCTGGAATTGTCTCCCTAAACTTTTCTGTTTGTTCATTCCCCTCTCTTTTAAGACATCTATCTCTTTTACAATGTGTTTTTTTTTTGTCTGATTCTTCTGCAAGGCACATTGGACCAGTTTACTGCATTAAAGGAGCTATACAAATGCAATTGTTTTTTTTGGTATTTTATGTTTTTGCAGCTAATGATAAGATTACCTTAGAATTTCATTTTAAAGCCGCAGTTTTAACTCAATCTTCCCGTGAGGATGGACCATGTTGAGATAGGGAGTCTAATTTCCACGCTGCCCAATGTTATGCTCCTCAAAGTTGTTGAATCAATCTTTAACAGTTATTATTTCTTCCCTGTGTGCAAAGATCTATAGTAATGGTGAATCTAAAATTCTCTTTTTTTTTGTCATCCACAGTGCTTCTTTGCTGAATTTCACTTCACAGCAGCTGTAAACATTTTTTTTAATAAAAATTACTTTTAGAAGAGCGTGGGGGATTAAGAGAACATTTATGTCAAAACATAGTGGGCCATGCCCACTATACTTAATGTATTTGTTTTGTTACATTGAAACGTACCAAATATGTTCATCGTCAGTGGCTTCACCTCCCTGCTTCATTTTCTTAAATTAATGTTATTTAAATGAAGGACAGACTGTTCAAAAACTGAGCATGTCCCTACCGTAAGCATTGTGTAAGATCAGTATCTCTATGGCAACAATGAGGTTCCAACTTCCACAGCAAGATTCATTGTTGTCAAGACTCAGTCAACTAGCAGGGTGAGTCAGCCTGTGATCTAACTGATTGAAAGTGTAGGATTATTGTGTTTCAAAGGTTCAGTGAATCGAATCCATGACCTTACTCAAGAAAATGTTTCATTCTACATTGATGGATTTATAGAACATAGGAGGTAAAGAGTTTAAAGAAAATCGATACCAAATGAACAGTTCGCTCCTGACCCTTAAAAAGCTTCTGGGTGAGCCAGGCTTCAAGAAGCTACATCTAAATACGTGGGATGCCAACTGGAAGATTAAATAACTTAAATTTATTCTGATGGAAATTTTAAAAACTTCTCAGAAATGTCTTGTGTTCAGACGACTTATTCATTTTTCTGTCATAATATTTACATATTCTTTAAACATAGCTCTGAAACTAAGCTTAATCTCAAACCCTTGGATGGTAACAAGTTTGAAATGAATGTTTTTTAAGTTTAAATTCATCATAAAGTTTGAAAGTTCTTTTATTTCTTGTTGAAAAAGTTATACCCTTAAAGTTTCAAGTAATTGGAATTAAACTTCCACATTATACTTAGCTAAAGGATTATGTAATTTACTGGAGCAATTCCTTGTTAAGAATATTCAGAAAAACTACAACCACAATGTCCCAATTGATTCAATGTATCACTGTGAAGTCCTCAGTCATGAGGTAACAATAAACAAATAATAGGCTTGGAATTATAGTTCATCTATAGATATTTCAAAATAGGTGGCTTGGGGGCTGGTGAGGCATAAGAAAGTAAAAATGTCAAACTCAGCCTTGAGCAGCCTCTAACCCACCAAGTGTTAGTTTTACCAGAGGTGGGGTAAGAGGCATGTGGCCAACCTGCTTTCAGTTGGAGCTGCTGAATATTTTGATTATGCTGGCAATATTTGATTTAACCTGTTTAATGTAGACAGAGGAGGCAAAGAAGGGGAGGGAAGAGTTAAAGATGGACCGTGTGAATGTGAGAGAAAAGTGGAAACTGGAAGAAAAGTTGAAGTTTTTGAGTTTGAGATGAGAACAGGAAATACAGCCATTAATACACTGAGAAGAGTTGAGGGAGGCACCGAGCAGGACTGAAGGGTGGTGTGGTGGCACATTGGTTCGCACTGCTGTCTCACAGCACCAGGGACCCGGGTTCAATTCCCAGTTTGGGTCACTGTCTGCGTGGAATCTGCATGTTCTCCCCATGCCTGTGTGGATTTCCTATGGGTGCTCCAGTTTCCTCCCACAGTCCAAAAGACGTACTGGTTAAATTCATTGGCCATGCTAAATTCTCTCTCAGTGTATCCTAACAGGCGCCGGAGTGTGGCGACTAAGGGATTTTCACAGTAACTTCATTATAGTGTGAATGTAAGCCTACTTGTGGCATTAATAAATAAACTTTAAACATCAAATATTTGACATATCCTTTCAAAAAGGTGGGCATAGCTAGGAGCCATGAGAGCATCCATTAGCAACACCTTTTATTTAGAGGAGGTGAAATGAATTAAAAGAGAAACAGTTAAATGAGAGAACATTTACAGCCAGGTGGAGAAGGTCAGTGGTGGATGGGCATCATTTGAACTTCTGTTCAAGGAAGAAGCGAAGAGCCTTCAGACCAACCTGGTGGGAAATGGGAAAGAAAGAGGTTATGGCCTGGAAACTGAAAATTGTTCCAATGGTGTAAGGCACCAGCAAAATCATGAATGTAGGAGGAAGAGACTGAACTAGGGGAGAAGAAAGAATCCAGAGAAAAATCGAGAAGAAAAGTTCATTATAAAAAGAACAGACTGAAGTGATGGGGTTACCAGGATGCTGGGTTTTGGGAAGGAGGTAGAATCGGCCGCTCAATGTTGGGAGGCTGTAAGTTGGGAAGTTGTGGAAGGAAGGTTTTCAGAGAAGATGAAGCTAGTAACAACCCTGGAAACATAAGAAAAACAAAAAGACAAGAATAACAAGTAAGAGTAGACCATACAGCCCATTGAGTCTGCTCCACCATTTAATACAATCATGGATGATTTTGGGCTTTTATAATCTTACTTAATTTTCTTCTACTTTTCCACCCACTCCCAATATTCCTTAATTCCCTGACAGACCAAATATCTGTCTATCACAGCCTTAAATATGTTCAATGATGGAGCATTCACAATCCTCTGAAGTAGATAATTCCAAAGATTCATAACCCTTTGCGCGAAGTAATTTCTCCTCAAATCAGTCCTAAATGATCAGCCCATTATCCTGAAATTGTACCCCAATTGCTTGTTGATGGTGTCATGGTCTGGGGGGAGACAGTGTAAAGAGTCAGAGTTGGCACTCAGCTTCTGCAAGGTCAGTACATCAGACAAGAGCAGCTTTGCTGACAATGTCATCATTGGACCTGAATGTATAGAGAGCAATACGTTCTGAGGGAGACCGATTAAAGTAAGTGAAGGAAGCAGAAAGTAGTTAACCAAGGTCACATCGGCAGTTCTCAACAAAACTATCAAGAAAGGAGAAGAGGCCAGAGGGAGGGAGGGATCCAGGTAGAGCAAGAGCAGGAGCTGGGCAAGTGGGTCCCCTGGTCAGTGCGTGCGCTCCTGGCCAATGGAGTGTACACAGAGGAAAAAGAAACAAGTTTTTAGGTTTATTTATTAGTGTCACTGTAGGCTTACATTAACACTGCAATGAAGTTACTATGAAAATTCCATAGAAATGGAGATCTGCTTGCAATTAAGCATCCTCTACAGTTGTAACACTCTCACATAATCATGGTGTTGCTGGTGAAGATTCCCGTTTCACCTTCATTCAGTTATTAATGAATAAAATAAACAATTCTCTCCACAAATGACAACTGGTCCAAAATACTGATATCTGCAGTATGTCCATTAACCCAAACACTCCTATCTTCAGCAAACTTCATCGGATTCCTAGCTGCGAATATATCAATTTCAAAATCATTCTCATCATCTAAAATGTTGCATGCATTCACTCTTCAATTCTTTCATAATGGCCTCCTGCCCTTTATCCTAACAGGGATACTTTCCTCTTCTAGCTTTGATTTCCCTAGCTTCCTCATCAGCTCCAGTTTTGGCCATAGAATTTTTAAGTGTCGTGATTCAACATCCCGCATTTTATCTAATTCCAATCCTTTCCTATATGTCTCATCTCTTTCAAAAGGCTGCATAAGAACTCACACATTCATCTTGATCTAAATTGTCATCAGCAACTGCCTGTTGGCTGGTCAACTTTACCC
This sequence comes from Carcharhinus amblyrhynchos, assembly GCF_965287045.1. Taxonomy (NCBI): domain Eukaryota; kingdom Metazoa; phylum Chordata; class Chondrichthyes; order Carcharhiniformes; family Carcharhinidae; genus Carcharhinus; species Carcharhinus amblyrhynchos. The sequence continues at coordinate 90,845,090 of NC_137324.1, read as the reverse complement.
TGGGAAATACTTTGCAAAGGGGCAGGATTTTTAATACTTCAGCCCATTTTTTCACAGATACTATTTTTCAAATTTTATGATTAAAATGTTGGATTTCTAAAATAAAACATAGTCTCCCAAATTTCAAACAAGTGCTGAGACAAGAGATGGTTAAAATAGCCATTGAAATAATTTGTCAAAAGCTGGAATAATATAAGCAAATTGTCAGACCTCTTATGTAACAATAAATACACCAACAAATTTCACATTTGGAAGTCCTTGGTCCCATTACTCAGCTAGAATTGCCAGGGATAAACCCTCTCCTCTAGTTGCGAACAGAAGGAAAGTAAATGGGGGAGAGCGAGAAACTCTAAGGCCCAATATTTGCCAAAAAGTTGAAATAATGGTAGTGCTGGTAGGTGGGGGAATGGTGACCACAGGGAAGAGTGGGAGGATGGGGGCGGTGTGGGTGGGCATGCCCCACCTTCTCTGCAGTGCTGGCTGACTGTTGGGTAGGGAGGCAAAGGAGCAGGTTAGTCTAGTGATACAGGGACAATGGTGGGGGAGAGGGTGCTCGGGAAGGATGGAGCATGATCAGTAATCTCAGAGGTTTGAGAGGAGAATATCTGCTCTAGTCTATGGCATAAGGTTGCCTATAAATATGTAAATAATTTGCAGAAACATTGCAATCTCAGTCAGAAATTCCACAAATATCTGGTCTGTGGGAAAAAAAATCGCAGGATTGCTTTCGATGGCATTTGAGTTAAGCTTCAATATTGGAGCAGAGCAAAGGAATCCACTTTTCATTTTACCTGTGCTACACCAAACCTAAACATAATTGATACTAGCACCAGCTGATTCAAATGGAAATGTGTTCTGTTTTCTGTATTGAGATCCTTCTTGCTGCAGAACACATGAACAAAAGAAATCTTACCAATGCATTGAGTCTCTGTGGGTGGAGTTGAGGAATAGGAAGGGGGCTATTACTATGCTAGGAGTATACTATGGGCCGCCCGACAGCCTGCAGGCAGTGGAAGAGGGTATATGTAGGGACATTTTGGACAAGTGTAGGAAGAACAGGGTTGTTGTAGTGGGAGATCTTAATCTCTCTGGGGTGGATTGGAAGGTGCCTAGAGCTGGGGGGTCGGACGGGGAGGAATTCGTAAGATGTGTATTGGAAGGGTCCTTGCAACAATATGTAGGTAGCCCGACTAGAGAGGGGGCTATACTGGATTTAGTTCTGGGCAATGAGCCGGGTCAGGTGGTTGAGGTTGCGGTAGGCGAACATGTGGCTAATAGTGACCACAACTTCGTCTACTTTAGGATACAAATGGAAAAAGATGAGAGCTGTCCTAAGGGAAGGGTGCTAAATTGGGGGAAGGCTAGATACAGCCGGATTAGGCAGGAGCTTAGGGATACAGACTGGGATAGGCTGTTGGAAGGCAAGACCATGTTAGGCATGTGGGAGTCTTTCAAGGGGAAAACTGCAATGGATGCAGGAAAGGCATGTGCCGGTTAGGAGAAAGGATGGGAAAGGTAGGATTAGGGAACCGTGGATTACTAGAGATATAGAAGACCTGGTTAGGAAGAAACGAGAGGCGTATGTCAGGTCTAAGCAGCTGGGAATGGAGGGAGCGTTGGAGAAATACAGAGAGAGTAGGAGGGATCTCAAAAGGGGAGTTAGGAGAGCAAAGAGGGGGCATGAGATGGCTTTGGCAAGTAGGGTTAAGGAGAATCCAAAGGTGTTTTACTCCTATCTTAAGAGCAAAAGGGTGGCTAGGGGTAAAATCGGTCCTCTCAGGGACAGACGTGGGGAATTGTGCTTTGAGGCAGAGGGAATGGGGGAGATCCTGAATGAATACTTTGCGTCGGTATTCACGAAGGAGAGGGGCTTGATGTCTGGGACGGTCATTGAAGGAGCGGTAGACCAATTGAAAGATATATCAATTACGAGGGAAGTAGTGTTAGGGCTTTTAGGTAGCATTAAAACCGATAAATCTCCGGAGCCCGATGGCATTTATCCTAGGCTGCTTGGGGAGGCGAGAGATGAGATTGCTGGGCCTCTGACGCAAATCTTTGTCTCTTCTTTGGACACAGGTGAGGTCCCAGAGGACTGGAGGATAGCGAACGTGGTACCGTTGTTTAAAAAGGATAGGAGGGATAGCCCGGGTAACTATAGGCCGGTGAGTTTAACGTCAGTGGTAGGCAAGTTGATGGAGAGCATTCTTAGGGATAGGATGTATGAGGACTTAGAGCGTTGTGATCTGATTAAGGATTCGCAGCATGGCTTTGTAAAGAGGAAGTCTTGCCTTACGCATCTGGTAGAATTTTTTAAGGAGGTGACAAAAATGGTCGACGAAGGACGAGCCGTTGATGTCGTCTATATGGATTTCAGTAAGGCGTTTGACAAAGTCCCTCATGGTAGGTTGGTGGAGAAGATTAAAGCTCATGGGATACGTGGCCAGGTATCTAGATGGGTGGAGAACTGGCTTGCAAAGAGGAGTCAGAGAGTAGTAGTGGAGGGGTCCTTTTCTAGCTGGAGGTCTGTCACTAGTGGTGTGCCATAGGGCTCAGTACTGGGACCTCTTCTCTTCGTAGTGTATATAAATGATTTGGAAGAGGGAGTAGGTGGTATGATCAGCAAATTTGCTGATGACACCAAAATGGCTGGATTGGCGGGCAGTGAGGAGCAGTGTTTGGCAATACAATGGGATATTGATAGGCTGGTTGATTGGGCAGATACATGGCAAATGGAGTTTAATCTGGATAAATGTGAGGTGATGCATTTTGGCCGGAATAATGTAGGAGGGAGTTATATGATAAAGGGTAAGCCCATAAGGAGTATAGAATCGCAGCGAGACCTGGGGGTGCAAGTGCACAAGTCTTTGAAGGTGGCAGTGCAAGTTGAGAGTGTGGTAAAGAAAGCCTATGGTATGTTAGCCTTTATAGGAAGGGGTATAGAATATAAGAGCTGGAGTCTAATGTTGCAGTTGTACAGAACGTTGGTTAGGCCGCATTTAGAGTACTGCGTCCAGTTCTGGTCGCTTTACTACCGGAAGGACGTGGAGACTCTGGAGAGAGTGCAGAGGAGGTTTACCAGGATGTTGCCTGGCATGGAAGGACTGGGGTATGAGGAAAGATTGAAGAAATTGGGGCTCTTTTCCCTTGAAAGACGCCGGCTGAGGGGGGAATCTAATAGAGGTATATAAGATTATGAAGGGTATAGATAGAGTAAACAGAGGTAAGCTATTTCCTATGATAGAGACACATAGGACAAGGGGCCATGGACTTAAGGTGAGGGGGGAGAGGTATAACACAGATATTAGAGGGAGGTTTTTCACACAGAGGGTAGTGGGGGTATGGAATGCTCTGCCAAGTAAGGTGGTGGAGGCAAACACGCTAGAGTCATTTAAGAGTAACATAGACAGGCACATGAGTGGGTTGGAGATGGGTGGATATAGGAGATTGTTTTAAATAAGGGTCATTGGCATTGGGGCGTCCCTAATAAGGTAAATAGATATGGTACAATAATAATATCTTTTTTCCTTTTCATTCACAGGTTTTAAGTTGGTCTGCCTTGTGTCCAACGAGGGGCATACACGCGATGGGTCGTACTTGGGCTGCTCTTGGTTGTTAGAGATTGGCCGAGTGCTTCATGTCGTTAGTGTGTGCCTAAACTGGACCAGACGCTGGGCAAGACGACAGCTCAGTGACTATCACTGTTTGCTGTGCAGACACATGGATTTGGGCCGGTGTCTGTGGGAGTTTGCGCATTCTCCCCGTGCTTGCGTGGGTTTTCTCCCGGTGCTCAGGTTTCCTCCCACACCCCAAAGATGTGCTGTTAGGCTGATTGGCAGTAATAAATTGTCCCTAAATTAGTTTCCCTCAATCTGGATGGCCATAAAACATTAGACAAGGGTCGTGGGTGGAGAGGGGGACTGGTGGTGATGTGATGGCGGCGCGGGCTCGTTGGGCCAAACGGCCTGTTTCCTGGGCTGTTTTTGTTCTTTGTTCTTTGTTCTTTTGTATTTAAAGAAGGAAAAAGAAAATTAGTTGTGCTTGTGCTTCAACAATGTTCTACAGTGAATAACTAAAGCTGTGCAGACCAGGAAAATCCCAAGTTTAATCGCCAGTCTATCCTCAATCAACTGAGTTCAGCTAAGGTGCTGATTATACATCACAGTTCACAGCACTGCTTGGGTTAAAGAGAAGTAAATTGTAACTTCCTCAGCAGTTACTAGAGGAAGTACAGATATTTGGAGGTCAGCTGAGGACCATAATCTTCTCAGCTGCGTTTCCACCTTCACCACTTTCATTGGTATGCTTGACTAGAAATAGAGTCTAGGCCCACACATAATGAATGACCTCTTGAATGAAGTATCAGATAATAACTGGTGCCTATAGGTGGCGCAGTGGTTAGCACTACTGGCTCACAGCACCAAGGATCTGGGTTCGATTCCCAGCTTGTGTTACTGTCTGTGCAGAGTCTGCACATTCTCCCTTTGCGTGGATTTCCTCTGGGTGCTCTAGTTTCCTCCTACAAGTCTGAGAGGCATGCTAGTAAGGTGCATTGGCCATGCTAAATTCTCCCTCACTATCCAAACAGGTGCTGAGGTGTGGCGACTAGGGGGTTTTCACAGTTACTTCACTGCAATGTTAATGTAAGCTTCCTTGCGACACTAATAAAGAAACTTTATTGAAGTCGATCTCAGGAAGGGGCCAACAATTTCAGGAAACCAATGGTGAAATTTCATGAGCTATTAAAAACGTCTTGCCTTTTCAATAGGGTGAATTGCATTTATAGTAGAAATAAACAAGTATAATTCTCATAAAAGTAAAATACTGGAGACACTAGAAGTCTGGAATAAAAACAGAAAAACTGGAAAAACTCAGTAGGTCTGGCAGCATCTGTGGAGAGAAAATCAGAGTGAATGTTTCTCTGACCCTTCTCCAGAGATCATCTGTGTAATTTTCAAATGTTTGATGTGAAAGAATGCTTGAAACTCAAAGGATGTAACGTATTTGCTGAAGCTTTTTTCATTTATAGTTATTTTGTTTTTCTTTTATCCAATGTAAAGTAAATTGATGACCTGCAAAGATAAAATATATCTTAATTTAATCTTTGAAAAGTACCAACAACAACAGACATTTTGGTAAACCTATATGGTGCTTAGAGTTCCCTGGTATAGATGTTCCATGTCATACTTTAATTTATTGCTGAGGTTCTAATTGTTTAGCATTCTCATGGTTGTTCATAAAAGGAGACAAAAAAGACAACAACAGGAGAATGTGATAAACAGCAACATTCATTTAGATTAAAAGTAAGTACAGCCAAGGTTAATTTATCACTGCCTAAATGTGAAAGCAGAAAGCTATTTATTTACTCCTGAATGCTGTTGTTTATCAATTGCATTTTAGCTGCTATTTCTTTATAACCAACAAAACTAGATCCCAGAAGATAAACTGAAGCTATAATAAAACAATATTTTTGAAACAATTTTTCTTCCACAGGTGTCACTTCAGTGTCCATTTATTCTTCATCCTTTCTGAGTCAAGTAGTGTCTCTTTTGCCCCTGAATCTTCCTTTGAAACTTGAGATCTTTCTCTTGTATCAGCAAGAATAATTTTAGAAAGTACAGTTTTTGTACTTTATGGTTCTGTGCTTTAAGATGCCAAGGAAATACTTTGATCATGGCACAGGATCCTGAAACCAGCATGAAATGTGCCCTGGGGGGGTCACTAAAAGTGTCATTTTGTTGTAAATCTTCAAATAGAGAAGCATCAATTTCCCATTCATTTTTCCAAAGTATGTCCTTTTAGATTTTCAAAGCAGGTGTCACAAGATCTGAAGAATAGGAATAAAGTAAAATTATTGATAGCATAAGCAGCTGGAGCCGTAATGAGAGCATTGGCAACTATTAAAATTTACAAGAAACACAGGAGCAACCTTTTGATTTGTAACATGCTGGTGCCTTAATGATATTGCTGTTACATTGCAAGTGCAGAAGTCACAGCCTGTTATTACTGCAACCTGTTAATAGCAAAACTAAATGTTTATGCTGAAAAATTATTTCAAAGTTTTGCCTAAAAATTGATAACAATTTCACTGTAAACTCTGCTTCTTAAAAGGGGATTTCTAATTAATACTGGACATTGTTGCAAACCTGCTGGTAAATTTCTGCAAATCAAAATAACATTTAGATTCTGACAATGCCTTTCTCTTATAATAAAGCTATTTGGCCTATGTACATGCCTACTTGTGTATAAATTGGAAGGATATTTGAAAATAGTACAATTCAATTTATTTTAAACTCTTAAAGAATTGTATTTCAACTTCAGTTTTCTATGTTCTTCTCCTTTAAAAAGTCACTCTTGACTCGTCTGTTTCCCTCTGTACTTTTCTCCTTTCATACAATCTCACACAATCACATGATCGCGCAAACACATGACAGACTTTATCTTTGCTTTACTCTCATTCCATAAATACATTATTTCAATTATCACCCATATAGTTTTACTTTTAAGTTGCTAATGAATTTACCAAATACTCTCTATAGATATAAAGAGACATTACAAACAGATAAAATATTGCCTGTTTGCCATTAAACACATTTCCATAATTTCATTTGCCATATTTTGTAACAGTAATTTGCTCCATACATGCACTTAAATTTTTATATTTAACAAACGGATACTTTATTACTTAAAAACTCTTGTGGTCAGTTAGTCTTCAATAGCTGACGGGGGGTAAACATCAAACATAAGAATTGCATTAATTTATTTCCTTCTGCTCCCTTTTTTCTGTTTCAAGTGAGTCATACAACAACAAGATAAAAATTTAAAAAGTATATTAATATAACACTTGTATTGGCAAAATAAGATCATCCAGACCGCAGATGATTATATTTTCCTCTGTAGCTTAACAAAGTTGGTAGCAAGCATTAATCCTATTTCAGCACTTGGTTATAATTTGGGTGGATATTAATCCATCTTTTCTTTTTAAATGTTGTCTTTTTAAATGTTGAAAGCAGACAAGTTAAAATGTTTCAGATGTGATCTCTCAATCAGCACCAAAGGGGATCTATACAATCAGATGATGAACATAACATACATTTATAATAAACTTTCCATTAATGTAAATTCCAAGGCAAAAATGGATTGGAAATTCAAAGCCTGAGATTTATTTTTCATATCAAAATTCTTACTTCAAAGGCATTTTTTGTTTAAAATTATAGTCACCCTTACACTAGTAGTTTTGCTATTAAACTGATTAGATTTAAGAAGAGTGTAAATGTGTATCTTTATAGCCAAATTATTAAATTATATACAATTGTATTGATTTTTTGGCACTCACTTAACCATGTAATTAGAAGGTAGCATACACACACACACATACACTTTCATTGACACGTTACGGGTTGAAGTCTACATTCCATTTTATGTATACAGTTCATGTGCTTTTCTGTGATGATATTTAATTTGATAATCACATCCACTAACTAAGTAACAAGGGGGGTGGCGGAGGGGGACAATTGTCTCAAAAGAATTCCAGGTGTCAAATTTGAGTAAAAACTGGAATAAATCCCATTTTTGTTTGCCGCAGGGATTTCAAAATGGATCTCCTGCACTCTCTGCACTGTAGAGTGCACTAGTATGTATCAATCCAAACATCAGCGGACGGGGACTATTCCTGCTGGAGAGGCCAAGATCAACACATGCACAGTGGCCTCTGTCTGCTGACCTCCCGATTGCTGGTCAGCTCAATTGCTGCATTGCTGGCCACGCGACCTCCCCACAACCCGATCGCTGGCCCCCGAACATGCCTGGGCCCAGCCATGATCCCCCACAGCCCTAATCTCCCGATTCCATTCCCCCCCGATTCCTCCCCTCCTGCAGCCCTGATCTCTCAAACACGCTCCCCCACCTACCTCCCCCACCTCTCACCAGCAGCCCCAACCGCACTCCACAATTCTGACACCCCCCCAATTCCCACATCCCCTACCCAGCAGCTGCGACCCCAACCCAACAGTGCCCCCAACCCTCGACGGCCAGCCCTAATCGCTGGCCTCCCTCCCTCTGTTGCTCAGCCCAAAATGCAGAGGAGCAGTAGGACCACCTGACCCCCACAAATCACCCTTCAGAGGCTCTGCGTCCCCATCAGACCCCACCCCATTAGACCCCACCCCTTTGGCACTGCCAATACCAAGTGGGCATTGGCACTTTGCCACTTGGCAGTGCCAGTGTCCCAGGTTGGCACTGCCAAGATGACAATGCCCAGGGCACACCCCCTAGCGCCAACTCTCTCGGGGCCTTGAGTGCCCTCCCGTCACTCCATCGGGATCAGGTCACCAGCTCCCTGCAAGTGTGAAGCTGTACTAAACCCCGCTGGAGCAAACCACTCCTGGCAGGAGGGAGAGGCTAGTGGGCCTGGAGACTTCAGTTCCATGCCCGCTAGTAACATTCAAATGATCATTAACATAATTTATGCAGCTCGACGTCAATTTCTGCTGCAGAACTGATGCCGCCAGAAATCCAGCTGCCAGAGATGCATGGAGGCCACAGCACCCCAGCGGGGAGGCCCATGAAATGACCTCCACTCGAGTCTCCTGGCCCGCTGCACTACAGAAGCAGCGCAGCAGGCTGGGAGAATCGACCCCACCACATTCTCCCCATATCTACGTGGGTTTCCTCGGGGTGCTCCGGTATCCTCCCACAGTCCAAAGATATGCAAATTAGGCGTTTGGCCATGATAAATTGACCGTAGTGTCAGGAGGATTAGCAGGATAAATACATGGAGTTCCAGGAATAGGACCTGGTTGGGATTGTTTTTGACGCAGGGTCAATGGGCCAAATCACTTGTTTCTGAACTGTTGGGATTCTATAATTCTATAAGGGGTCAATGGAGTGTTTCTTAATTTAATTAATTTGAATTCCATTTTTCTAGTTGATCAAATTCATACAAAAAATGTATAGAAATAGGTTCCCTTGTGTTGAAAGATATTGTATGATTTAACATGCGTATCATGCACAAAATATTTTGATTTTGTGCCACATAATGAAAATGTTGTTTGGTGCTCTGCACGTTGCCCAAACATCAATAGGTAACAAGCAGAAAATGTTTAAATATATATCAACATGTTGCCATTAGTCATTACGGAAGAATGAAAAGGGAATGCATTCCACAATTATCTTTACCTTTTCATGCAGTGGTGTCTAGAAGTGGCAGATTTAAGTTATGTAAGTGTTATCACTGTTTCACAGCAGTGCTCATTTAATGTGACAGGGGAAAAACACACACTGGAAGGAATCAGAAGATTAGCACAAGGAAATAAAGGGCTGCTAGCTGAAGACTAGGGATATAAAATATATAGAAGTTCAGAAGTTATGAATTATTCTAATGGGCACTAAACTGTCTCTCATTATTTATATTCCAATATTCATTAATTATAAAATGTTTTAAGTAGTCAACCCCATCCCATGCTCTCAAATAGCTTCTACACTGGCCTGTATCAGTTGTTTGGTAGTGTTCTGCAAATATTACACAAACATAAAAAGGACACCTAAAATGATACAGTAATAAAAACACCATTGCATTTGGCTAAAACAAAGAATGTTTGTAAAATAATTGTGATGATAAACCATCTCATAAAGGTGCAACCGGTTTTCAGTCACACTAGTCTATGTATCATTGTAACATTATACGCCACTGCATTCTCTAAACATCTAAGACTTGGTGCATGATCTTAGACAAGCAAAGGACACCAAAACAAAGGAAAATGTACGCAGAGTGTCTTACCTTCCTTCCTACTATGTCTGCAGACTTCTAAAACTCAGGCTTAACATCAATCAATATTCATTGATTGACCTTGCTACTCTTTTCAAACAAGTTACTGACGTTCTGTGTCATGGGCATTTGGTTCTTTATCTTGTTTCTTTCATTTGAAAAATAAATAAGTTCCCAATGTTGATCACAGGAAAAGATTATCTAGGTTTACACAGGTAAAGTAGCAACTAAGAAAATTCTAAGATCAGCCATGATTATGTTGAATAGCAGAGCAGACTTAATGGGCCATGTGGTCAACTCCTGCCCCTATTTCTTGTCTTCATAATTAATGTTGTCTTTGATAGCAGTAGGAATTTCTCAGGTGGAAAAAGTAATTATACCTTTAATAGTGTGACAACTTCTGAGTTGCACATCCTGTGAACACAAGTGAGGCCATTTCATAAAATAATATTACCACTGGGGAGATTTCCTTAAAATCATACAATCATAGAATCCCTACAGTGCAGAAGGAGGCCATTCAACCCACCTAGTCTGCACCGAACACAATCCCACCCAGGCCTTATTCCTATAACCCTGCATATTTACCCTGCTAATCACCTGAAACTAGGGTCAACTTACCACGCCCATTCAACCTAACCTGTACATCTTTGGACTGTAGAAGGAAACTGGAGCACTCAGAAAACCCACACAGACACGGAAAGAATGTGCAAACTCAACACAGACAGTGACCAAAGGCCATAATTGAACATGGGTCCCTGGCACTGTGGGACAGCAGTGCTAAACACTGTACAACCGTCCCGCCCCATAAGTTGTGCATAATGGAAATCCATATCTCTGCTTAAGCGAGGTGGAGATAGGCAAAGTTACAGAAGTTTAAGAACTGGAAACGATGCGTGACAGAAAATTTCAATTGCCTGCAGAAGTCTAAGTGGAAACGTACACATATCTTTCAAAGACCTTTTGTCTGTGATTTCATGCACCAAAAATTCTTACTGTGCCTGAAATATCAACATTGAACATGAAGTTTCCTGATTTACAGATGTGCAAGCTGTATCACAGGAAATTACAGAAATGTTGTGGATTCTTTATTTGGAGTGAAGAAGAGGAAGGCTCCAAAGCAAGCATCTCACTACCAGAGGAGGGTTAAGGGTTGAGAATCAATGCAAATTCTACAGTTATGTGAGTTGCAACTCATTCAGGAAAAAATGTCCTTACTTACCATGTCAGGCTCAGTAAGACAGGTGAGCTACACCTTCCAGGAATACAGTCTAATGCACATGTCTGCCACTCAGACTGTGTTAAGGTCCTGCCACCAATGCCAGGAGAAGCAAAGTGCATCTTACAGCTTAATTTTCAATAACAACTTTTCTTTAATCACTTCCTTAGATGCATTCACCATATAAGCAGCATTGCATGTGATAGAAAGGAAGAATTTCCATTGCCTTTGATAATTTTATGACTGCGAGTGAGACAGGCAAGAGGACTTGGAGGGCAAGAGCACAGCAGCACTCGGTCTTTACAATTGTCCAACAGGTTTTAAGATTTTTCAGCTTTTTTGGATGGAAGTGGAGGCTGCAGAATGGATGAACAAACTGGCTGTGGTATTGTAGCACAGGAAGCCATGCAAGTGGCGGGAGCAAAAAGAAATTTGGTGGTATTAGGGAACAGTGCATTGAAAGGGATTGACACTCTTCACTGCAGCAAAGAGGGTGTGTCCAGATCGCTGTGTTGCCTGCCTGGTGCCAGAGTTCGGAACATCTGCTCAGTGCTGGAGAAGAACTTGCAATGGGAGGAGGAGGACCCAGTTATCATGGCTCATAACAGTACCAATGACATTGGCAAGACAAAAAAGGAGTTTCTGCATAGTCAATATGAGAACCTAAGCACCCAATTAAGAAGCATAACCTCAAAGGTCATAATCTCTGGATTATTACCAAAGCCATATGCAAATTGGCAAAGGAGAAATAGATTAGAGAGATGAATGCATGATGCATAAAGACTGGAGGGAGAAGTGGGTTCCAATTCGAGGGGCACTGGCATCAGAGCTGAAGAAAGCAGGACCTGTACCATTGGGATTGTTTAAACTGGAACTGTGTCGGGACTGGCTTTCTTGCAAGCCACATAACTAAGAAAGCAAAGAGAGTTTTAAACTAAACAGTTGTGGGGGGGGGGCAAAGCATCAAATTTGGAAAGGTGTGGTAAATCAAAGAGGAGTTAATGATGATAGTAGTTAATAATGACAATAGCGAGAGATGACCTAAATTCAGGAAACCAGTATATGGAAACAGTTTGGATGAAGATGAGAAATGGTAAAGGCGAGAATTCACTTGTGGTAGTCATGCACAGGCTCCTTAACAGTAACCATATGATAGGGTGGAGCATAAAGGAAGAAATAATTGGAGCTTGTCAGAAAGGTGCCATGATAGACATGAGAGATTTTAATCTATATAAGAATTGGAAAACTCAGATTGACAAAAGTAGCCAAGATGAAGAGTTAATTGAATGTTTTCTGGATAGTTTGTTAGAACAGAATATCCTGGAACCACCAGAGAGCAGACTATAGTAGACCTGGCGTTGTACAATGAGATGTGAGAAATTAATGATATCATAGTGAAGGTGCCTCTCGGCAACAGCGACCATAATATGATTGAATTTTACGTTTAGTTTCAGGAAGAGAGGAATGGGTCTGAGACAATGGCTAGGATTTTCTAGTCCTTCTTGCTCCTACTCCTGCTCTAAATTTGAATGTTTGTATGACTGAGCCATGGAATTTTTCCATTTATAGAATTCCTTCAAAAGGACCACTGCAGTCTGCCTGGAAAAACACTACTGAGCAGTTTAGCCAATATGTTTTACTTATTCCACAACTGCCCTCTGGTCTGCTGCCACAAATATGTGGGACAGCAGTGCTAACCACTGTACAACCGTCCTGCCCCATAGGTTGTGCATAATGGAAATCCATATCTCTGCTTATGCGAGGTGGAGATAGGCAAAGTTACAGAAGTTTAAGAACTGGAAACGATGTGTGACATTGTTACAATCCGTACAATCAGTTACAAGTTACAATCAGTGCAGCGGTCCGTGGATCAGCTGATTTCAAACCTCCCCAGTCGGGGTTGCCAACTTACTGATATAATACAAAAGAAGACCAACCAGGTCAGTGCCTGCAGAAAACTTCATCAGATTTCTGGTGTGATTGTTGAAAATAAAAGAATCAACCCTATGGATAAAAACTAATTCAGTTCAATGGGAGTGAGCAATCATTGGTGTGGTCAGCAACATGGCAAGTTACTATAATGAAATATTAAATAATTACTTTTTGTTCCATAATTGTGTTAAGCCCAACATTTGAACATAAATCAACAATGAAGAATGTGCAACATCACATCCACTGACAGTGTGCTGCTAATATCATTGTACAAACAATTGTGTCACAACTCACTCATAATTGTGGCAATGTGTGACCTTCTTGATGCATTGTCAACAGTTTGATTTATCATGGCCAATTGGTAGGAACAATTATGGACCAGCAGCCTGCATTTGCCCCATATCCTATTGAAGCCAGTAGAAGGAAAAATCGGGTGTGATGGATAGAAACATAGAAGATAGGAGGTCATTTGGCCCTTCGAGCCTTCAAGGTGAACATCCAATCCATCACCAAACTAGCTGAACTAGTGTCTCCTCTGTCATCCTAACAGAAGACAGTTTGCTCAGAGTAAATATATCACCATGTGCAGTGATGGGAAAAACATTGAAATGTAATTATGAATGTAGAAATGTGGGCCGGAATTCTCTAACCTCGCCCATAGCTGGAATTCTCCAGACCCTCTGTGGTGATCAAGTGTTTGGCTGAGCACCAAATTCTTTGTTCTCACTGATAGCAGTAGCGGAGCATGCGAGACAGGAGAATCCCGACCATAGTTTGTGCTTTTTGATATTATGATCATGAATATTTTGTAGAGATTGGAGCTGTACTGAGTGCAATCTCACTATCCCTGCTTTCTCTTTAGTAGTTGTGAGATAACATGTCTCTATATTCAATTTTCTCAGAATTTGACTCAAATAAAGCTAGCTTCAAAATTACTTCCTTATTCTCTTGACAGGCTTTTTTTAAACAAAGGGGCCAACGTGGGTGGCCCGGTGGTTGACCCAGTGCCTGGGACCCGGGTTCATATCCTGCCTTGGGTCATTGTCTGTGTGGAGTTCTCCCCGTGTCCACATGAGTTTCCTCCAGATACTCCAGTTTCCCCCCCCATACTCCAGATTGGACTAGGTTGATTGGCCATAATAAATTGCTCCTTAGTGTTACTGTCACACCTTAGGCTAAATATATAGGGTTACGGGGACAGGACCTGGGTGGGACTATTGTCGATGCAGGCTCGATGGGCCAAATGGTCTCCTTCTGCATTGTAGATTCTATGATTCTGTAAAGGAAAGTGAGTAAAGGGAGGCTACATCACTAAAACAGAAACTAACTGCACCCTTCTGGTTACGTCAATAACATGAATCTATTGGGCATGTTAAAACGCTGAATGGCAGACTAATGGAAGAAGGTGAATTCTGAGAGAAATGTAGTTCAGCAGATTTGAAAGGTATATTTAGTGGAACTAAAGGAGTATGAAGAAAGTCAAGAGTTTCAGGAGGAAACTGTATATCCTACTAAGAACTGCAAAAAATGAATTACACAACATGTCAGTAGCTAAGTCCACAAACAGAGCAGAGATCCCAGGATGTCTTGGTCTGTCTTGAGCAACCTGTCTTCTGTTTGGATGATGTGGGTATGCCGGCGTTGGACTGGCGTAAACACTGTAAAAAGTCTGACAACACCAGGTTTTAGTGTGAGAATATTATCAAATAAATAGGTTGGACTAAAACCTGGTGTTGTCAGACTTTTTATTCTGTTTGGATGACAGTGAAGGCATTAATTCAACTAATTTTGTGATGGATTGGATGTCTGCTATTATCGTATCCAACCTTTCCATCCACTGGTTTCAATAGGACGTAGGATAAATGATGGACTGCCTGCTTTGTGCCCCTGAAAGCTGAATTTCCCTCTCTCCATTTAGCTTCAGTGTTCTCAGACAAGGCAGACACTTATGATTGTTCTCCAGATTGTTATAAGTTGCATTTTTGTGCAAGTAGGAACAGTTACCACTATACAACCAGATGTAATAAATAAACAACATACAAAATTAGGTCACTTGGCTGAGGTACCAGTCAATGGCCAGACAATTCAAAATAGTACCCAAGCATGACTCAGTACCTTCAGAAAAAGGAATGGAAGTGGAACACAAATATACCTGTGAATCCAAGAAAAAACATTGACATTTTGGTGCACATCCATCAGAAACATGCTATGCACTTCACACAGATTGAATTCTTTTAGAAGAGTAGAAATGGTTATGTGAAAAATTTGGCCAACATTTTGAGCATAACAAGGTTCTATAAACAGTTAATTTGTTTTTTTTGCAGTGTTGTCAGAAGGATGACCATGAAACGAAGAGCAGTGGGCACAAATTGTCCTTTAAAGGTTTTGACATTGATTTTAGTAGGCAGCCAGTGCCTTGTTTAGTTCCTTTGTATTGTTGTATCTTTGTAATGCTGTACTTCCTTGACAAAGCACCAGAATCTTAGGGGGACTTGAACTGACAATTCGTTAATACAGAGGGAAGAATTTAGCTATTGTTTATTTTATAACAATTCTGCCAAACAAAACTTCTCAGTAATCATTCAAGTTACAATCTAATTCATGAGATTAGATGTTCAGATGATAGTACTGTGTTGAAAGCAATGAGGCAGATGGAAATTTCTATCTGTTCTTTTGTCCTGCCACAACCTACTCAATAACATAAAAGAGATGGACATATATACCAGGAGCAACATCAGTTGATGTGGTGTGACGTTGGACAGGTACCTTGTCATCCTGTGTGATGTTGGACACAGACTTTGGTATTCTGTATGATGTTGGATATGGACCTTGGTATTCTGTGTGATGTTGGTACAGGTACCTTGTCATTCTGTGTGATGTTGGTACAGGTACCTTGTCATTCTGTGTGATGTTGGACATGGACCTTGGTATTCCGTGTGATGTTGGACACGTACGTTGGTTTTCTGTGCGATGTTGGACATGTACCTTGTCATTCTGTGTGATGTTGGACATGGACCTTGGTATTCCATGTGATGTTGGACACGTACGTTGGTTTTCTGTGCGATGTTGGACATGTACCTTGTCATTCAGTGTGATGCTGACATGTACGTTGGTATTCTGCATGATATTGGACACATATCTTGTCATTGTATGGAAGTTAGGCTCATCCAAATCTTCTTGTGTTGCAAATCATTTTCTTTCCTGATCTCTCACTTATAGGCCCATATTTCATAAGAACTAGGAGCAGGAGTAGGCCATCTGATCCCTTCAGCCTGCTCCACCATTCGGTAAGATCATGGCTGATCTCTTCGTGGAGTCAGCTCCACTTACCCGTCCACTCACCATAACCCTTAAATCCTTCACTGATCAAAAATTTATGCATTTTCGCATTAAAAACATTCAGCGTGATAGTCTCAATTGCTTCACTACGAAGGGAATTCCAAAGATTCACAACCCTTTGAGTGAAAATGCTCCACCTCAACTCAGTCCTAAACCTGCTCCCTCTTATTTTGAGGTCAGCCTCCCTGTGTCTACCTTACCTATTCCTTTCATAATATTATATGTTTCAAAAGATCTCCCCTCATTCTTCTAAATTCCAATGAATATAGTCCTAGTCTTCTCAATCTCTCCTCATAAGCCAACCCTCTCAACTCTGGAATCAACCCAGTGAATCTGCTCTGCATCCCTTCCAGTGCCAGTATATCCTTTCTCAAGTAAGGAGACCAAAACTGTGCGCAATATTCCAGGTATGGCCTCACCAGCATATTATACAGCTGCAACAGAACCTCCCTGTTTTTAAACTCCATCCCTCTAGCAATGAAGGACAACATTCTGTTTACCTTCTTAATTACCTCTGCACTTGCAAACCAATTTTTGCAATTCATGCACAAGAACACTCAGGTCCCACTGCACAACAGCATACTGCAATGTTTTACCATTTAAATAATAGTCCATTTTGCTGTTAAGCCTACCAGAATGGATGATCTCACATTCACCCACATTATACTCCATCTGCCAGACACTTGCCCACTCACTTAAACTATCTATATCACTTCGTAGACTTTCAGTGTCCTCTGCACACTTTGCTCTACCACTCATCTAAGTTACATCTGCGAATTTTGAAGCACTGCACTTGGTCCCCAACTACAAGTCATCTATGTAAGTTATAAACAATTGTGGTCCTAACACTGATCCCTGAGGCACATCACTAGTCACTGATTGCCAACCAGAAAAACACCCATTTACCCCCACTCTTTGCTTTCTGTTAATTGACCAATCCATGTTAATACATTGCCTGTAATATCATACATCTTTATCTTATGCAGCAGCCTATTGTGTGGCACCTTGCCAAATGTCTTCTCAAAATCCAGATATACCACATCCACTGGTTCGCCATTGTCCACCATGCTCGTAATATCCTCAAAGAATTCCAGTAAATTAGTTAAACATAACCTGCCTTCCATGAACCCATGCTGCATCTTCCCAATGGAACAATTTCTATCCAGATGTCTCACTATTTCTTCCTTTTTTCCCACTACAGAGATTAAGCTAACTGGCCTAGAGTTACCCGTCTAGTGTCTACCTCTTTTTTTAAACAGTGGCATCACATTTGCTGCTTTCCATTCTGTTGGAACTGCCCATAATCGAGCAAATTTTGGAAAATTACCATGAGTGCATTTGCTGTTTCCCTGCCATCTCTTTTAATTCCCTGGGAT
Organism: Carcharhinus amblyrhynchos; assembly: GCF_965287045.1. NCBI lineage: Eukaryota > Metazoa > Chordata > Chondrichthyes > Carcharhiniformes > Carcharhinidae > Carcharhinus > Carcharhinus amblyrhynchos. The sequence goes on along the minus strand of NC_137324.1, from coordinate 90,827,464 downwards.
GCATTCCATCAGGGCCAGGAGACTTGTCTATCTTTAGCTCCATTTGCTTGCCCAACACTACTATTTTCTTGATAATGATTGTTTCTAGGTCCTCATCTGCCATAGCCTCCTTCTCATTAATTGTTGGCATGTTATTTATGTCTTCCACTGTGAAGATTGACCCAAAATACCTGTTCAGTGCCTCAGCCATTTTCTCATTATTAAATCCCCTTTCTCATCCTCTAAAGGACCAATGTCTACCTGAGCATTCCATTTCATTTTATATATTTGGAGAAACCTTTGCTATCTGTTTTTATATTCTGAGCTAGTTTACTCTCATAATCTTCTTATTTATCTTAATATCTTTTTTCTGTGACTTCCTGTTGATCTTTAAAGATTTCTCAATCTTCTAGTTTCCCACTAATCTTTGCCATTTTGTGTGCATTTTCTTTTAATTTTATATCCTCCTTTATTTCCTCAAATATCCATGGCTGATTATCCTTTTTTCTACAGTCCTTCCTTATCACTGATATATAGTTTTGCTGAGCATTATGAAAAATCATTTTGAAAGGCCTCCACTGTTCCTCAATTGTTCACCATAAAGGTTTTGCTCCCAGTCTACCTTAGCAAATTCCTCCCTCATCCTCTCATCCTATTGTAATTTCCTTTTTTTAAGCACAAGACACTGGTTTTGGATTTTACCTTCTCACTCTCCTGTATTTTAAATTCAGCCATCCCGTGATCACTCCTTCCGGGAGGATCCCTATCTATGAGATCATTAATTATTCCTGTATCATTGCTCAGGACCAGATCTAGGATAGCTTTCTCCCTGTTCGAGAAAATTATCACAGATACATTATATGAAATCCTCCCAAGGCTGCCTTAACAGATCTGATTTGACCAATCAACATGTAGATTAAAATCCCTATGATAATTGCTTACTATTTTCACATGCATCAATTATTTCCTTGTTTATTTCTTGCCCCACTGTGATGTTATTATTTGGCGGCCTATAGACGACACTTTCAGTGACTTTTTCACGTTATTAAGTAACAATGGAGACAGTTGGACCTTTTAAGGATCAACAAGGTCATCTATGTGTGGATCCACAAAGGATGGGTGAGATCCTAAATGAATATTTCTCATCAGTATTTACTGTTGAGATAAACATGGATGTTAGGGAACTTGGGGAAATAAATAGTGATGTCTTGAGGAATGTACATTTTACAGAGAAAGAGGAAGTCTTAAAGTGCATCAAGGTAGATAAATCCCCAGGACCTGATGAAGTGTATCCCAGGACATTGTGGGAGGCTAGGAAGGAAATTGCGGGTCCCCTAGTAGAGATATTTGAATTATCAATAACCATGGATGAGATGCCTGAAGATTGGAGAATGGCAAATGTTGTGCCTTTGTTTCGAAAGGACTGCAGGGAAAAGCCTGGGAACTACAGGCCAGTGAGCCTCATATCTGTGGTGGATAAGTTGTTGGAAGGTATTTTGTGAGGCAGGATCTACAGGCATTTAGAGATGCAATGAATGAATCGGGACAGTCAGCATGGCTTTGTGAGTAGAAAATCATGTCTCACAAATTTGATTGAGTTTTTTGAAGGGGTAACCAGGAAGGTAGATGAGGGCAGTGTAGTTGATATTGTCTACATGGACTTTAGCAAGACCTTTGACAAGGTACCACATGGTTGGTTGTTGCAGGAGGTTAAATCTCACAGGATCCAGAGTGAGGTATCTAAATGGATACAAAACTGGCTTCTTGACAGAAGCCAGAGGGTGGTTGTAGAGGGTTGTTTTTCAAACCGGAGGCTTGTAACCAGTGGTTTGCCTCTGCAATCAGTGCTGGATCCACTGTTATTTGTCATTTATATTAATGATTTGGATGAGAATACAGGAGGCATGGTTATTAAGTTTGAAGATGACACCAAGATTGGTGGCATAGCAGTCAGTGAAGAAAGTTACCTCCGATTGCAATGGGATCTTGATCATTTGGGCCAATAGGCTGATGAATGGCAGATGGAGTTTAATTTCAATAAATGTGAGGTGATACATTTTGATAGACTGAACCAGGGCAGGACTTACTCAGTTAATGGTGGGGCATTGGGGAGAGTTACAGAACAAAGAGATCTAGGGGTACATGTTCATAGCTCCTTGAAAGTGAAGTCACAGGTGGACAGAATGGTGAAGAAGGCATTTGGCATGCTTGGTTTCATCAGTCAGAACATTGAATACAGGAGTTGGGACTTCTTGTTGAAGTTGTGCAAGACATTTATAAGACCACACTTGGAATACTGTGTAGTTCTGGTCACCCTATTATCGAAAGGATATTATTAAACTAGAAAGAGTGCAGAAGAGATTTACTAGGATGCTCCCGGGACTTGATGGTTTGAGTTATAAGGAGAAGCTGGATCGACTGGGATTTTTTTCTCTGGAGCGTAGAAGGCAGAGGGGTGATCTTATAGAGGTCTATAAAATAATGACGGGCACAGATCAGCTAGATAGTCAAGACCTTTTCCCAAAGATAGGGAAATCTAAAACCGGAGAACATATGTTTAAGGTGAGTGGGGAGAGATACAAAAGTGTCCGGAGGGGCAAATTTTTCACACAGAATGTGGTGACTGTCTGGAACAAGCTGCCAGAGGTAATAGTAGAGGCAGGTACAATTTTGCTTTTTAAAAAGTATTTAGACAGTTACATGGGTAAGGTGGGTATAGAGGGATATAGGCCAAATGCAGGCAATTGGGATTAGCTTAGGGGTTAAAAACAAAGGCAGCATGGACAAGTTGGGCTGAATGGCTGGTTGCAAGCCCCCCACAGGCTGATGTCTCCTGGCCTGCTGCACTATTCCAGCAGTGCAGGGGGCTGGGAGAATCCTAGCCGGTGTTTTTAAACTAACTCAGAAGATCATCAAACCTCGATTTGTGTTCAATGCAATTTGTGCTTGCAATTTGTGCTGAATTGCAGTAATAACAATCAGTACAATAAAGTCAAAACTCCAGACCTGATGTATAATTTTGATGTTTCCCATTTATTCAAATGGGCACCATAAGAAGGAGAAAGACAGGGGCCTGGTTTATAGAAGTAGGTGCTGAAATAATTATAGTAAGATTATAGTCATTATTGTGACAGTCAAAAGTGTTTTAAGTATGTGGTTTAAGAAGAATTATTCCAAAATAAACACTATTGGGAGTAAAGTGCTTACTGAATAAGCTGTGAATAAAAGAAAACCATTGCGATGCTCTCCAGCAGAAATCATTTGGGAGCATGTTTGCCATGAGACAAAACCTGCACCTACCCCATGGGATCTGACTCTGACTCCAGGGTTATGGGGTAGGTGTATAATTAAATGCTGGAAAGCAAGGTCAGATGGTGTTTATAATAAGCAGCTACTTAGTAGCTTTTAGTGCAACTGGAGTGCCAGCCTCTGGTAGGAGTGAAGGAATGTAACCTACCTGCACTATTTAGAATGGAATTTTACAGCCATGCTTAAGTGAGACCAGAAATTCTCACCTAAGATCGATGGAGATTTCTGTTGTTGGACCTTTGCCCGTGCTGATTCCGTGGCGGGCGAGGTGGTAGAGTTCCAGCCCATGTGTAGGTCTGTGGAGCTGTGGCTGTGTAACTGAGTACTCCCTAACCCAACCTGAACAGCAGGCAATGAGCTGCTCTGACCTTCTGAGGTGTCAATTCCTGATAGACCACCATAGGCTGCTCTAATTCAGCCCTATTTCCTCCAGCATCTATAGTATGGTGAGATCAGACACCGGCATCATTTGCCATGGTCACACGCAGGGAAATGAGGATGTCATCTTAGCTAGAGTGAAGTTTGATAAGCAATGATAGTAGAACATGTTAAAAAAAAGGTCATAGATGTGTTTTTTTAAAGTAAGTTTTGGCTTTGGTGAAGGCAATTTAAATTACAACCCCATTCTTTCTTGTGAGTCATTACAATGTTTATTTATTTATCATTTTTATCAGTGTCACAAGTAGGCTTACATTAACACTGCAATGAAGTTACTGTGAAAATCTCCCAGTCGCCACACTCCAGTGCCTGGTCAGGCACACAGAAGGAGAAGTTAGCATGGCCAATGCACCTAACCAGCGTGCACTTCGGACTCTGGGAGGAAACCAGAGCACCCGTAGGAAACCCACGCAGATACAGGGAGAAGGTGTGGACTCCACACAGACAGTGACCCAAGCCAGGAGCTGTGAGGCAGCAGTGCTAACCACTTTTCCACTGTGCCAGCCCCTTGCTTGGACACCAGGAACATACAGACATCCATATTTTTCATTTTGGATATAGATAAAAAATTGGCAGAGGTTCCTTCTTATAGCCTCCCCCATCTCCATCTTTGCTTTCCATTGAAGTCAATGGCAAGGAAAATTGGAATGTGCTTCAAAAAGGTTACCAACTGTCAATTTTCCACCTGCATCCAAAGTGAGCTTGACTCCATTATGTTGTTCTGCCATTGACTCCCCATTTGAATACACCTGTTAATATTTGGGCAGACGATGTGTATGACCGACTGTAAGCAACAAATCCCAAAGTTGGTGTTAAATGACAGGGAGCTGGGAGCATGTCTCACCACTAGAATTTCATCTCACATTTACCTAAGGGTTCAGCTAGTTTATTGATATAAAATTAAAGAATCATAGAATTTCTACAATGCAGATGGAGGCCATTCAGCCCATCGAGCATGCACCGACAACAATCCCACTCAGCCCCTATCCCCATAACCCATGTTAGTGTCCCTGACACTAAGGGGCAATTTAGCATGGACAATCAACCTAACCTGCAGATATTTGGAGTGTGGGAGGTAACTAGTGTACCCGGAAGAAACCTACACGGGGAGAACATGCAAACTTCACACAGACAGTGACGGGAGGCTGAAATTGAACCTGGGTCCTTGACACTGTGAGACAGCAATGGTCCTGAGAAAAGCCTCTTTGGCCAAGCTTTTAGTTATCCATCCTAATATCTCCTTACCTGTCTAAATGTCATATTTTGATAGATATAATGCTCCTAAGAAGGACTTTGAGATATTTTACTACATCAAAGGTACTAAACAAATGCAAATTGTTGTTGAAAGAAAAAGTAGGGTAGTTCTTTTTATAAATGACTTTTCAACATATTTAGTTTTCTGATCATCACTGTACTCTGCGATCCAATGCCTCTTGTAATGTTAATCTGTGATGTTCCGACATGCATTCACCAAAGGAAGAGGACATTGTCCCCATTTCATCTTGCCAATCCTCAACATTTCATATCATCAGAAATATAGCAGGTTGTCTGAAATTGAAAGGAAAACACTGAAATCAATTGCACACAGGCTTACACAGCATCATATTGGAGAAAGGCCAGTTATAAACCAGAGAACACCAATCAGGAATCATCTGGTACTGCACTGCTAGCTATTATGACCTTTATCTACCAATCTGTTTCTTTGTTTTGTCAGAAAGCCAAATGTCAGAAAACCCACTTGACACATAAAACATTAGTTAGCTGCATAAACTCACTGATAGGTTCTGAAGAAACAAGAAACACAAGGTGCAATAATACCAGACTAAGCGTACTGCATAGAAATGTTAGCCACAAACAAGTTATTCAGCCTGACACATCAATACCTCCCAACCAGTCAACATATCCTTCTATTCCTTTCTCCCTCATGGATTATGCAGCTTCCCCTAAAATGCGTCCATGCTATTTGTTATTTCCAGAGAAAAGAGCCTTGGCCTGTTCATTCTCTCCTCATGGGTAGAGCATTTTAATTCCAGTATCATCCAGTAAGTCCACTCTTTAGCCAATTCAATTCCTATAACATAATATCAATAAATGGCAGAAGGCACTGGATATTGCAAAGGCCAAGGGCCCTGATAATATTCTGGCAACCGTACTGAAGACTTATGTTGCAGAACTTACTGCGCCCTGGCCAAGCTATTCCAGAACAGCTACAACACTGGTACATTCCCAGCAATGTGGAAAATTGCCCAGGTATGTTCTATATATAACAAGTGCGAGAAATACAATGAAAATATACTCCATTAGTCTATCTTGATCATCATGAAAATGTCATTAACAGTGCTATCAAGCAACACTTGCTTCACAATAACCTGCTCACTGTTGTTCAGTTTGGGTTCTGCCAGGGTCACTCAGACCCTAAACTCAGTTCAGCCTTGGTTCAAATATAGAAACATAGAAAAACTACGGCATAAACAGGCCCTTCAGCCCACGAGTTGCGCCAAACATGTCCCTACCTACTAGGCATACCTATAGCCCTCCATCTTACTGAGGTCCATGTACTTATCCAAAAGTCTCTTAAAAGACCCTATCGAATCCACCCCCACCACCACCGCCAGCAGCTGATTCCACGCACCCACCACCTTCTGAGTGAAAAACTTACCCCTGACATCTCATCTGTACCTACTCAAATATGTACAAAAAAGCTGAATGCCAGATGTAAGCTGAGAGTTATTGCTTTTGACATCAAGGCCTTTGACTAAGTGAGGCATCAAAGAGCCTGGGCAAACTAGCGACAATAGGAATCGGGGGTAAACTTTCTGTTGATTGGAGTCTTACCTAGAACAAGGGAAAATGGTTGTGGTTGTTGGAGGTCCATCACCTGAGCCATACGACATCACTGCATGAATTCCCCCGGGTAGTGTCCTAAGCTCAAGCATCTTCAACTGCTTCATCAATGACCTTCCTTGTGTTGTAAGATGAGAAGTGGTGTTGTTTTCTGATGACTACACAATGTTCAGCACCATTCATGACTTGTCAGATACTGAAGCAGTCCCTGTCCATTTGCAGAAAGATCTGAACAATATGCAAACTTAGGCTGACAAGTGGCAAGTAACATTTGCACCACTCAAGTGCCAGGTAATGATCACCTCCAACAAGAGAGGATCTAACTATCACCTCTTGACATTCAATGTCATTACCATTGCTGAATACTCCACTCTTGGGGATACTATTGACCAGAAACTGAACTAGATTAGGAATATAAATAGCATGGTAAGTCAAGGCTAGTGAGGCACATAACTCATCTCCTGACTCCCCAAAGACTGATCACCAACTACAAGGCACAAATCAGCAGTGTGATGGAATACACCTCACTTGCCTGGATCAGTGCAGCTCTGTCAACACTCAAGAAGCTGGGCATCATCCAGGACAAAGCAGTCCATTGATTAGCACCCCTTCCTCAAATGTTCACTCCCTGCATCACTGACACACAGTAGCAGCAGTGTGCACCATCTACAAAACGCACTCCAAGAACTCCTCAAGAATCCTCAGGCAGTACCTTCTGAATCCATGACCACTACCACTTAGAATAACAAGGGCAGTAGAAACATGGGAGCACTATCACCTGGAAGCTCCCCTCCAAGCCACTCACTATCCTGACTTGGAAATACATCAGCATTCCTTCACTCCTTAACTGAGTCAAAATCCTTTCCTAACAGCACTGTGGGTATATCTACCCACGGACTGCAGCAGTTCAAGAAGGCGGTTCACTATCACCTTCTCAAAGCCAATTCGGGATGGGCAATAAATATTGGCCAAGACAGCAATATCCACATCCCCTTAATGAATTAAAGAAAAGATTTCTAAGACCTCATTCTGTGAGGCTATCTGTGAAGCTGAAACTTTGTCAAATCGTTTGGAATTAAAGAAAGAGTTTTATAGAAAAGTGTAACTTGGCAATATGGTGGCTGGCTTTTCGATGATAAAGGAAATGTGCTTTTCTTTCATGAGAATTTGTCACACACTGGGAATGAAGTCAGAAGATGGAAACTGCTCTTGGAATCAGAAGAGTCAGACATTAGCAAAGAACTACAGAAAACACTTCATCTGAAATCATCCACATCCTAAGAAGTCATGACATCTATAACTTACTGGCTTGTAGAGATTTCATTCGTAGGAGTAAGAAATAACAAAAGACTGTGTAATACAATGTGGAGATGTGTGAAAATCAGAAAATATTTAATGGACTAAATTGCGCACTTTGGAAGGTAACTTCATCATTTGAATCAAAACAATATTAGAACATAGAACATTACAGCACAGTACAGGCCCTGCGGCCCTCTATGTTGTGCTGAGCTATGTCCAATCCCAAGATCAAGCTATCCCACTCCCTATAATTCTGGTGTGCTCCATGCGCCTATCCAATAACTGCTTGAAAGTTCCTAAAATGCCTGACTCCACTATCACAGCAGGCGGTCTATTCCACACCCCAACCACTCTCTGAGCGAAGAATCTATCTCGGACATCCCTCCTATATCTCCCACCTTGAACCTTATAGCTATGTCCCCTAGAAACAGCTACATCCACCCGAGGAAATAGTCTCTGCACGTCCACTCTATCAATTCCTCTCATCATCTTATAAGTCTCTATTAAGTCGCCTCTCGTCCTCCTCCACTCCAAAGAGAAAAGCCCAAGCTCCCTCAACCTTTCCTCATAAGATCTACCCTTCAAACCAGGCCGCATCCTGGTAAATCTCCTCTGCACTCTCTCCAATGCTTCCACATGCTTCTTATAGTGAGGTGACCAGAACTGAACACAACATTCCAAATGTGGTCTCACCAAAGTCCGGTATAGTTGCAGCAAAAACTCACGGCTCTTAAACTCAAACCCCCTGTTAATAAATGCTAACACGCTATAAGCCTTCTTCATGGTTCTATCCACTTGAGTGGCAACCTTTAGAGATCTGTGGATATGACCCCAAGATCTCTCTGTTCCTCCACATTCCTTAGAACCCTGCCATTGACCCTGTAATCTGCATTCAAGTTTGTCCTACCAAAATGAATCACCTCACACTTATCAGGGTTATAATATTGTTCCATAACATCTGAGCTCCAGGGCAGTGTAACTGGAGGGTACTCCAAAGATGCTACTACCGTGAACGTTCTCAGGTAAGGGTACAAAACAATTGCCCAGAAATGCAAACTTCCCCATGACAATTCTTCTGTACTGGCAACCATCCAACAATGATTTGATTCAATTTATCACATGTATTGGGACGCAGTGAAAAGTATTGTGTCTTGCATGCTATATAGACAAAACATACAGTTCATAGAGTATATAAGGGAGAAGGAAAGGAGAGGGTGAAGAAGATAATGTTGAAGTTACAGATAGGACGAAGAGAAAGACCCAGCCCGGCCTGAATTGAAAGGTCGAGTGACACACTGTCAAAAATTAATCGGGTAAACAGTTGGAGTTGATTGCCAATCTAACTGATTGCAACGCCATGGAAGTTCGAGCCTAAGCAATATGAATAAGTCCTACATTGACAATGTGGAGATTCTGCTAAAACCATGATGAGCAGCTATTATTGCATTGTGTTTTCTGAGACCTTGCTGTGCACATATTGGCTGCCATTTTTGAACAGCATGTTACAGAACATGTTACAACATCATGAGGATGGTCATGGTCTGCTGCAGTGTTTTCTCCTTCTGCCACCTCTGGCCGTACTCTAGAAGAACTGAGAGATTCATAACATGCTTGTTTGCTCTGGGTCTAGTGAATGGTGTTTCTGAGAAAGAAAGGAACTTACTTCTGGGTGTATAACTTGTCTCAACTTCTGAAGGCTGAATTTCCACTGCATCTGAATAAAAGGCTGAAGATGTTGCATGAAAGACAGTCGTTCAAATGGTGAGAATCATCTGTTTTTCTAGTATTCCCAGAAACATAGCAACATCATCACTCAACAGGGATGTACACTGTATTTGAAGAGCATCAAGAAAATCAATAACCTGTCACTCCCTGTAACTAAGAGGAGCAATAATCCTGACTTTGATTGGAAGGTCTATACCACTCGAACCTTGTAACTTGATGTCTGATGGATGAAGGGTCTTTGGCTGAAACCAGTCGAGCTCATCTACTAATATATTAACAGCAGCTCCAGTATCAATGTTAAAAGTATTATCAAAGCCTTGAACCAGTGCTGAACTCTGTATTTTTGTCTTTTTTTGCACTTAACATTTCTATGAAGGAATATGTTTCATAAACACTTGCTGATCTGTGACTTTGATTAAAATTACTGAATTTGCAGATGTCTGAAAATGTCCAGTTCTGCAACACTGGAGGCACTTTGTTCACACTACCTGCAGTTACGGCGTCCATCCTGGGTTTATAGCTATCTCAAAATGCTGCCAGCATGGAATTTCCTGTCTTTTTGCTGGTCTAGCAGTCTTTTAGTTGGGTGGCACTGCTGCCTGCAGGCCTACCCCATCTACAGAGTCACATGACATCTCAGAATTGCCATAAGTTACAATCTGATTAAATGCTTGATTCTGCCAGTCCCATATACTGAATTGCTTGATTCAAAGTAAGATCATTTTTGTCTGCAGAAAGCCAGTGAGTTTTTCCTTCCAAACACCCACGACTATGCAGTAGTGGATTAGCTTATCCTTCGGTAGCCTATATTTATAAGAACTGGCTAGGCAATATAAATCAGTGAGGAACAATTCAATCAATTCTGCAAGTCATTGAGAGTGCTAGGGAACACAATCCCTTTCAATTACTATATTTTACTTTGGGCTAAAATAGATCCCAGAAGCTTTGATAATGGAGTCAAAGCCTGTGGTGGACCCCTGCTGCCCTGCCTTAGAAGATCTGCTATTGCACCTACAGAAAAAGGAACTAACTTGAAGCTTTGGTTCCTTTTTATGAAGACTTGATACTGCTCGGTACTAGAGAAAATTGAATTTTCGTAACTTCCACTGCTGGTCTGTATGTGGACATTCAAGGCAGTCAAACAGGTGAGGAAAGGATAGTGACTGCTCACCAAGTATGGCCATCATTATCTCTCTCCAATGTGCCTCCTTCTACTGCTGAAGTTTCTCTTTCTGCTTCCAAAGGTTTCTTTATCCTGTGGTTTCTTTGGTAACACTGACGTGTATTCTATATAAGAATATAAGGAATAGGAGCAGAAGTAGGCCATCTAGCCCTTCGAGCCTGCCCTGCCATTCAATAAGATCATGGCTGACCTGAAGTGGATCAGTTCCACTTTCCCACTTTCTCCCCATAACCCTTAATTCCCTTGTCTGTCAAAAACCTATCTACCCGTGACTTAAATATATTTAGCGAGGTAGCCTCCACCACTTCAACGGGCAGAGAATTCCAGAGATTCACCACCCTTTGAGTGAAGAAGCTCCTCCTCAACTCCGTTCTAAAAATGTCTGTGATGCTGCCACCATGTCCTGAGGTAGAATCCTTCAATCTTGGACTCCAGGTATGGGACTTGGTTCTTCAACAGATTGTAGACATACTCTGCTTCCTGCTTAACACTTGTTTATTACTAATACTTCTAAATAGGTTACAGAGTAAGCATATTATTCCATGGCGTGATTCCGACCTCTCTCATTGGAATCTAATACATGACCGATGGATATTGTAGTTCATCTTCATCTGTGACATATATTAACATATCATATCTGTTAATCTTTTATACTACACACCAGACTTCTCAAAGCACTTTATAGCCAATGAAGTACTTTAGATGTAAATACTGTGGTAAATTTTCACACTGCAAGTTCCCACAGATAGCACTGTGATAAATACCAGAGCTTAGACTTTCCACTTGCTAGGTGGACATATGCATAAAGCTGAACTGGGAGACCCCTCGGAAGTCCTGGAAAATTTGTTTGTTTCTCCAACCCTCTGAAATACTGAGTTGAAGCTTGATATTTTGGATAGTTCTGATTTATTTCTCAGAACAGTAATTCAGGAAAAGTTTGAACTTCAGGCCCAGACTAACCTCTCAAACCCCTGATTACCTCCCTGACCATCTGACTATCACTGACCTACCCTACACATTCACACACTTACCTGCCACCCTACCCCTCACTCACTCACTTTGCCATCTAACCCGATCACCTAATTATTCCCTGACTTCTGACTATTTCCCTGACCTCATGACTATCCCCCCACTCCAATGATTACACCCCTATCCGCCGACTATATTCCCACCATCTGACTACCTCCCACTCCTGACTACCACCCTGATCCAAATATCCCGTGCTCCCAATTCACCCAAGCTATTCCATGACCAGCTAACCAAACCCTCAGCTACCCCCGACCACCTGACTACCTTTTCTGCCCTCTGTCTACCTAAATATCCCTGTACATTCTCCTACTCACACAACAACTTACCTGCCATTCTAACCTAGTCACCCTACTACCTCTGCAACCCCACCGCCTCACCCGCTTATGTGACACTTAGCATCTCAAAGTGACTTGGAACCTTGAACTGGAATATGCCAGCTAATGCTGTTAAAGAAGAGGGTGTAGCTACTATGAAAATTCTCTGTGCGACTCTGAGCATTGCTGCCCTGCCTGAGTTCTGCGGGATCTTCCATCGAAAAATGGGCCTATAAAATCCTAGGAAGATAACTTTTGCATGATTTGTGTTAGAAATAGGGGCTGCGGTTCTCCCAGAAGTGCTGAATTGGTGGGAAAACTGTTTTAGATCCTGATTGTTTTGTCAGTTCCAGCTTCTCACCCAAATCTTTGCACTCTATGTACTGCAGAGGGCCCGTGAATGTCATTAAAACCACAGGGGGGTGGGGCCTATTCACACCGGAGTCTGACAGTTCTGGAACTCTGCGCATGCCCAGTGGCCCCGATCTATCAGTCTCCCCGTTTGCTGACTGGCCGGATCACTGGCCAGCCCAGGAGCCCCACAATGCTGCCCCTTCAGCCCTCTCCATGGCCCAATCGCAGCCCTCACAACAATTCCTGGGCCGGCCCTAACACCCCACCCCCCATCCCGGAGCACCCTGATGAACAGCCCACCACCCCCCCCCCCCCGCGCCCCCCCCCCCCCCCACACCAGTAATGATTACCCCAAACCCCTCACCCTGGCAGACCCACTCCCCCCCCCGCTAACTCCCTTCCAGGTTCAGAACCCCCCTCCCTCCACTGGGAGACAGGCCACCCCCTGGCAGACCACCCTCACCAGCCTGCCCCAATCGCTGCCCTCCCTCCATCCCAGATGCCACTGCCAAATGCCTGATGGGCAGTGCCAAGGTGCCCCCTGGGCATGGGCGCATTGCCCCTTGGGCAGTGCCGGATGGCACAGACTGGCACTGCCAGAGTGCCCATGGCCATCACTACCCCATCATCGAACTCCCTGAGGGGGGCCCAGATTGCCCCCTTCATTCCACAGAGTCTCCCGCTAGTTCCTCAAACATGGGGAGCTAGTCTGAACCCCGCCAGAATGAAGTACTCCTGGTGGGGTGGGAGTTTCAATCGGCTCCCTAAGTTCCCGACAATTACATTAAAACATATTTAAAATACATTTAAGGCAGATTGAAATTACTTAGCTGCCTTCCTACTGGTTTCCAGCGTGGTCTGGCCTGCGACTGCTCTCCGGCTCTGGGAGATGCACACGCATTCCTGACGCATGCGCAAATACAGAACAATGCCGGCGACGTGCATCTCCCATCCCGACCCACCAGAAAAGTTGTGGGTCGGGATGCGAGAGTCACGGCCAGGGATTCTGATCCAAATCAGAGGGTCTATACCCCATGATTATCTGCTTTTGTGATGTTGATTGAGGGATTAAAGCTGGCTCGGACATCGAGGATGTCTCCTCTGTTCTTGTTCAAAATGGTGCTATGGCATCTTTTACATCAACCCGAATAGTTCACCTGAATGATAACAGTGCCAACAGCGCAGCACTCCCTCCATATTGTATTGCAGTGTCACCCTTGATACTTGTGCCCAAGCTCTGGAGTGGGATTTGATCTTGTGACTGTCACAGTGGTACGGTAGTTAGAACTGCTATCTCACAGTGCCGGGGTCCCGGGTTCAATTCCTGACTTGGGCCACTGTCTGTGCGGAGTCTGTATGTTCCCCCCATCTCTGCATGGGTTTCCTCTGGGCGCTCTGGTTTCCCCACATAGTTCAAAAGATGTACTGGTTAGGTGCATCGGCCATGCTAAATTCGCCCTCATTGTATCCGAACAGACTAGGGGACTTCCACAGTAACTTCATTGCAGTGTTAATGTAAGCCTACTAATAAACTTGGTGACTCAGACGCAAGAATGTGACCAACTGAGCCATAGGATGAGATAACTTGTATATTTTAAGTGCTATTGATTGAAGATAAAAATTGTCTAGGCCACTAAGAAGATTTTTTTTTAATAGTGTCATATAATCATTCACAACCACCTGAAAAGGAAGACAGGGATTTAATATCTCATCCAAAAGATGCAGATCCTCAATGCCGCACCTGGGATTGGTTCTCATATTCCTGAACTTTCAGACTTCTGCCTCAGGGATGCAACAGGTGACAATGAGGAAGAAAAGCTACTAAAAACATTAATTTCCTCCCGATTGTCCACTATAATTTCAGTACATTTGGTAGAAACCTTGGAACAGCAGGACAAATCCAGTTTTGCCATGTAAGTGGGGCATTCATCAGATTTACAAAGGCAGAGATGCAGCTTTGAAGATATCCTCCCTGTGATTTCTCAAAATTGGGTCATTTGAAGATTTGTTCTAACAACAAGTCTAATGTCAACAGTGGCATATAAGCAGCATGCTGAGAACATACTGCTGGACAGAGTGGCATATAACAATTCTTTCAAAAAAGTCATTGACACCCAGAGCGATGATGGGATGCCAGCATTAAAATTTCAACACATCTGGAATTTCATGTTCAACAGATAAGCAGAAAATTTAGAATAACAGTGTTGGAGTGATGGCATTCAGATACATATAAATGTCATTGATGTACTTGTGCAAGCTGCAAAAGTTAAATTATGTGGGGGCTAAGATCCCAATATGAGGATATGTGGTGGAGGCAGGGAGATCAGAGAGATCTTGATTAAGTGAACTTATAGCTAGACACCCAGCCAAGGAGTCAAGGTAATGGCAAGGGATATGCCACCATATTGGTCTGTCCTGATGAGACAATCCTGTCACCTTAAGACAAGGCCCAACCTTTGAAATAAAGCTTGCAGCCCATGTCACGCGTCACTCTCAGACTTCTCCCCTATCAAATACATGAAACACACTAAAGCCTTTGAACATAAAGGGCTCGCCCTGACCTAGATGTGATTTTATAGTGGAGTGGGCAGGACCAGCCTTGCCCCTGTTAAGGCCCTTAATTCTCCTCCGGATACTGCAAGTGCTGTGTCTAGATGGGCTGAAGAGCTGTAGACCGTCCTGATTGGTTAACAGCTATCCAAGACGGGACTTCAAGTGTGGATGGAACTCCCACCTTCTGCCAATAAATACACATTTGAGCATAAAATGGCAGTGAGTTTGATGGAATTGGCAAGCATGTGATCCCCACTGACTGCCTGGATGGTGGGAGTTGAGTCTCATTGGGTGAGCCACTGGCATGACAGCTCTATGCAGTATGCACTAGACCCAATTTTGGGCAAACCTTGTGTCAATGACTTTGGGCTCACTTAGGGTTATTTCAAGTCCAATCTGCTGCCAAAACCTCAGTGGGCGAATCAGTGGAACCCCTACAAAGGCAGCATCAACAACTAAAAATTGCCATTTACACAGTTCCCAAGATGTCTTCCAATCTTCTGTTAGAATTACTGAAAGTCATCGGCCTAACTCCAAGCTCTTCATCATTCTGTCAAAGTGTCCCACGGATAGGGGAATCAGAGCACGTTCATCACTATGTATTATTAAACAAAGACAAATTCTTCTGATTGAAATAAGTGAACGCAATCATGACTGCTGCTCTTTGTGGTCACATCCTGTCAAATAAAGCAGCTTAATGATTTGTACCTGACCTTGTTTGCTCTGCCTGTCTTTGGAGAAATGTGAAAGATACAAATATCTAGTACAAATCACACAAGCCAATATTATTTTCACACTGTTGAACTGCAACCTTTATGTCTGATGAGCCACCAAACACAGATATGATATGAGCTACAAATGCAGATATCTCTGAGAGCAGAGACTAACACTGGAAAGTTCAGAAAAGTGAATTCAAGCCCAAAGTTATCAGCACAGCTGAGTGAAATATTCACAAACTAGGCTGATGTAACAAAAGTTCCACAATATATCAAAGTAAAGTTCAATCGAGTTTCAAGCCGGTGCCAGAAACTATATAAGCCTTTAATATATTGCGCTATTTGATATATCAAAGTCCAGCATTTCAAAATTCATCATTTTGCTGTCGAATGTAGAAAAGGACTCCTGCACATCAAGGGGTCAACATTTTGATAGGAAGAATTGGGAGGTCGCTTATTATTTGGAAAATGCAAATCAATATGGAGTAGAGGAACAAAAGGATTTCATAGTACAAATACATCAATCATTAAAAGTTGTGCCACAGGTTCACAAAGGCCATAAAGGAATCAAACTAAGAACTAGGGTTTATTTCTAGAGGGATAGAGTTGAAAAGTAGGGAAGTTATGCTAAATATGTAGTGAACGTTGGTTAGACCACACTTAAGTGTACTGTGTGCAGTTCTGGTTGCTATACTATATTAAAGAACACAATGATACTGAATAGAGTGCAGAGAAGATTTATTTTAGTTATTTATTAATATCACAAGTTAGATTATGTGAAGTTGCTGTGAAAATCCCCTAGTCACAACACTCCGGCACCTGTTCAAGTACACTGAGGGAGAATTTAGCATGGCCAAAGCACCTAACCAGCGCGCCTTTCAGATTGTGGGAGCAAATTGGAGCACCCGGAGGAAATCTATGTAGACACGGGAGAATATGCAGACTCCACAAAGACAGTGAGCCATGCGAGGAATCAAACCAAATTCTGGTGTTGTGAGGCAGGACTGGTAACCACTGTGCCACCATACTGCCCCAGATTTACAAGGATAATACCAGGAGTATGTGGAAATGCATAGCAGGAAAGGAATGGCAGGCTTGACTCTTCTCTTTTGAAAAAAGGCTGATGTAATAGAGATCCTTAAAATTATGAAAGGCTTGATGGAGTTGATACAAATAGAATGTCTTATCTGATGGGGAAGGACATAGCTAGAGGCTAGAGATTAGGAAGGGTGAGTACAGTGGGAGTTTAACCTACATCCTGTTGTGCGTGCACATCACCCCAAACTTTCACTTTGCCTTCTCAAGTCCACTCATCTTATCTCTCTAACTGTGTGATATACATATGTTAATTGATAATGCACTTCTCCCAGGGAATTATGAGCACAGCCTAATGGATTTGAGTGAAATACAAATGTTGAGGGGGGAGCTAGTTTCTTGATGCACTGACAGTTTTCCTAGATTTAGCTCCCTCCAGCACCCAACCATATGAACATTTCCAGTTTAAAATTCACATCACAGGTACTAAGATTTTGCCCACATCTCATTGGCTGGAATTTTACCTAGACACCCACCCCGATTCTGTGGGTGGGTGAGGCTTGGAGAATGGCATTCTCCATTGGCCTCAGGAGAGATTGTAGAAACCTCAGGCTGGGGTGCCAGTAAAATTCTGCCCACTGAGTCTAATTGTACTATAATTGTGGTTCATCCTTCTCTCCCTCTGTTGAACATGGACAGCAGAGCACAAACCTAAATGCAAGAGACAATGCTTATGGCTAATCCAAGGTACAACCCTAAATCTGTAACAGAACCAGATGCCAGGGACCTCTTTGAGATCAGTGGCAATGAAAGCCCGGCCAGTGGATTCCTCAACGGGATTCCACTGAAACAGCAACTCTAATTTTGCAGTAATTTAAGTTTAGCTTTAAATAAATAAATCATTTTTCAACGTCACACTTCTAATAGAGAGCTTGACAGTCTTGAAGCATGTGTCCGAAATTTTGATGCAGCATAGGTTTGAATTTCTGAGTGCTTCTGATGGGTGGGTGGGTGGGGGAGGGGGGGGTGGATTTGGGGTGGGGTGGTGAAGGAGGGGAGTCCTCTGTTGTAAGTGTCAGGTCAAAACTTATATTTTTTTCATCATATTAAAGACTGATTAATTGGCGACAGTGGTTTTGTTGCTGTTATCCATCACATTGTCTGAATTCTAAATCTAACCCTAACCTTATAAATCACAACTATCTATTGTTACTACAGAAAGATACACAGTATGTTCTGAAGGAAAAAAAGGGAACTGAACTGATGACAATAAAGGATACATGCCATAAGTTGTAAACTTTCATGTTTCTGACATAACTCCTCATAGTTCAGCAGCATTGCTATCTGGTCTATACTAGCTTCCAGGGTATCAGTCTAGGGACATGCTGCCAGGTTGCCTTCACATCTAGTTTATCTTCATTTCATAATTTGCCTTTATGAACATTTATCTTTCTGACCCTGAGCTGGATACAGATATTTCAGAACTATCAGTGAATGCCTGAATTAAGATATAAGAAAGAATCATTCAATTGAGAGACACTAAGATGACAGAAAGCAGCTTTAATGTACTGACAGTCTGGGTGAGGTGTGTTAGCTGCATATCTAATTGAAATGTGTCTGACAAGCAAAATGAAGTTCAAATGAATCAATGATAGAAAGTTTGGCAACTATATTAGATTTGGGATGAAGCTGACTAACCGAGTACACAGCTAATTTCAAACAAACCTAGCCACATTATCTACTCCACAAAGCACTAGTACCTATTTCCCCAGATATGACATTTATTTGTCTGCTTTGTTGAAAATCTCACAGAGTTGGAGGAAGTTGATTTTTTAAAAATTAATTTTTACATGGTGTGGGTGTTGCTGTCTAGACTAGCATTTATTGCCCATCCTTTGTTGCCTTTCAGAAGGTAGTGGTGAGCTGTCTTCTTAATATGCTGTAGTTCCTGAGGTGTAGGGTACATCCACAATGCTGTTGGGGAGGGAATTCCAAGGTTTTGATCCAGTGACAGTGAAGGAACAGTAATATATCTCCAAGTCAGGATGGTGAGTAACTTGGAGGGGAACCTCCAGGTGGTGTTGTTCCCAGCTATCTGCTGCTGTTGTCCTTGGTTGTAAGTTTGGAAGGTGCTGCCTCAGGAATCTTGGTGAGTTCCTACAATACATCTTATAGATGGTACACACTGCTGCCACTCTTTGTCGGTAATACAGGGATTGAATGTTTGTGGAAGGGGTAGCAATCAAGTGGGCTGCATTGCCCTGGATGGTATAAAGTTTCATGATTGTTGTTGCAGTTGCACTCATCCAGGCAAGTGGAAGATATTCCATCACACTCCTGACACATGGACTGGCTTTGGAGAGTTAAGAGGTGATAATCTCTGTACAATTCTTAGCCTTTGACCTGCTCTGGTAGCCATGGTACTTATATGGCTAGTCCAGTTCAGTTTCTGGTAATCCGCAGGATGTTGACAATGGGGGATGCAGTGATGGCAATGCCATTGAATGTTATGGGGTGAACTTTAAGTTCTCTTTTTTTTGAAGATGATCATTGTTGACACTTGTGTGGCTTATACTTAATCATAGAATTATAGAAGCACATAATCCTTGCAGTGCAGAAAGAGGTCATTCAGCCCATCAGGTCAACACCGACTCTTTAATTGAGGCTCTATCCTTTAATCCCACATATTTATCCAACTAATCTCCCTAACCAACACATCTTAAGACACTAATGGGCAATTTAGCATGGCCACCAAACTTGTACATCTTTGGACTGTGCCACTTGTCATCCCAAGTTTGGATATTGTCCAGGATACGAACTAGACATTTCCTAACATGGAGGCTGGAAGACAGTAACAGTTTCTGATTTAGAAGTGTTTAAGTGCACTGATTTGTGAAATATAGATGTGTTATAGTTTATATTAATTCATTCTCCATGTTTCCATACTTTGTATGTAAATATACTAACCAAACGTGCTTTTGTGGGGCCAAATTTAGATCATTGGGTTGGCATTCACAGCTTACTGATTGATTAAACGTTATTTAGGAATCATTGCAGCAGCAATTGACAGGTACTGGACAGTGGGCAATGGGCAGCAGCAGCAGATGCATTCCACCCCCCAAACCTCAGTTTTGCACAAAGAATCTAAAATCTGTCTCCATAAAATAAGGGGAAACAAATCAGCAAATATTTGAAATATTCAGCACTTGCAAAGAGAGAAATGTGGAGTTAATACTTCAGGTTGATGTATTTTCAATGGGGTAATTGAGTAGGTAAGTAGCAGGTCATTGATCCAGGACTTGTTGCTTTGGAAGGTTTGCACAAACAATATTAATTGGATATTTAAGCTCACATTTGATACCAAACTATTCTTGCACTGTACATTGCTGGAAATAATTAGAGAATTAATTAGAGCCATAGTGTACAGAAGAGGCCCTTTGGCCAATCAAGTCTGCACCAACAAAACTAACTAAACCTATAGAACAGGGATTCAAACATGCAATATTTTACCATAAATGATTATTTAAGTAAAGGCTACAAACATCATTTAAAAGGAGATTGCATAAATATTTGAAAAAGAACTGTAAAGCATATGGAGAAAAGGGCAAGAAAATCAGAATTGGAGGATACAGTTCCAAAGAGCTGATATGAAATAGAAACATAAAATTATAGAAACTAGAAGCAAGACTGGGCCATTTGGCCCTTCGAGTCTACCTCACCATTCATTTTGACTGTGGTTGATCACCAAATTCAATATCCTGATTCCCCCTTCCTCCCATATCCATTGATCCTAAAGCTATATCTAATTTCTGCTTGAAATCAAACAACAAAAGATTTGCTTGTGTTCTATAATTCCTCGTGGCTTGAAAGTTCTGGACAGTGGCAAATTTATACTTACCCTCAAACTTTTGGGAGGGTGTGGCACTGCAGCTTCTTAAGATTTGATGCAGGGCCCTCCACAGGAGATCTGGGAGTTGTGAAAAGAAGGCAAGTGATCATACATCAGATTGAAGGATTGTTACTGAGCTGTGCAGGTTTTGAATTATGTAGTGCATGTTAGAATACTGAATTCAGTGCCTGGGTAAAGGGGGGCAGTGGTCGGTTGAGGATAGGAATGTACAATCAAGCAGGCTGTTTTCCCACTGCAAGCCCTTGCCCTGTCCTGCTCTCATCACAATTTTATCAGTGCCAGGGGCCCACCCATCAGTGCATTTTTGAACCCTTTAAGTGATCAATTAATTCCCACTTAATGGCCACATCCCACTGCCAATGCTTTTTAACTGGCAGCAAGAGATGCCCATGCTAAGTGTGCACCCAGCAGATTTCAATGGGTGCAGACAGGGCAAGGTGTATGTCTCTTGAGCCCATCAGTGCTCTATGTTCCCTCCAAAAAAGTGTAATGCCTGCCATCCCCGTCCCTTTCCCAAGTTCCCTTTATCCCCACACCCCTCATTAGAGACGTGCCAGTTCGGCACCCAGACTCTCCTGTTGAGCTGGATCCAGTGCATTCTCTTGCATTCAACTTTGCTGTAGTAACCAACACTAGCACCACTTCGAGTGATGATTTCAGCATTGGACAGCAACCAGCCTCTGATTGGCCAATAGTTTTCTGAGGTGGGCTTTCGTTCTCTGGAGGGGTGGAGGTCCTGTCTCAACTCTCTTAATTAGAAACAAGACACATGATAGAAGTGAGGCAACCATCATTCAGCTGGACAGGTTCATCCCACTCTGAAGACTGCTTAGCTGCGTTGGTAGGGGAGGCAGGGACTGTGACCTGTGACACCCCTTAAAATCCAGCAACCTCATACGGTTGCATGCTGAATCTCTTGCTGAAGTACCATTTTTTGTAGGAGCAAGGAAACTCAGACAGCAACTTGCTGATTTCCATGTTGAGGCACATGCATGCAATCACTGGAGCTGTCGGCTTTTTTATTAACAGTGAGCACTGATAACCTCTATATGATTTCTACCACAAAATCTGAGCCACTGATTTGAGACTTGTCAGTTGAGTGATGATTAAATGCTGCATTTCTAGCTATTTTTTTCTATGACTCTGGGCAGTTGCAGAACCCATAAAAAAGACAGTTTTTATTAGATGTTTAGGTTTGAAGTAGATATCTCCCTTTTCACTATTAATAAGAATATTAAGCTTCTGTATTTAAATGACTTTTAATTGCTTGTTCACTTGCTGGAAGTGGGATTAGAGAATTCTTCACATCAACTGAAATTATCTTCAGACTTAATTTAAATTTTTCCAAAATAATGTGGCCTTGCATTTATTCAGACTTTTTGTGTTGCTGTAATTTTCTTCAAAGTGCAACGAAAACCGTTATAACCCACCAGTAAATATAGAGCAGCACAGCAACTGAAATCCTCAGGAAATTAAGAAGCGTAATGTTCCTTTTAAATGCAAGT
Organism: Carcharhinus amblyrhynchos; assembly: GCF_965287045.1. Taxonomy (NCBI): domain Eukaryota; kingdom Metazoa; phylum Chordata; class Chondrichthyes; order Carcharhiniformes; family Carcharhinidae; genus Carcharhinus; species Carcharhinus amblyrhynchos. The sequence goes on along the minus strand of NC_137324.1, from coordinate 90,805,271 downwards.
CAAAGAAGCAAAAGAAAAGATCAAAACACTGAAAGATTCCAGGCATGTAATGAAAGCTTCCATAATGTGATAAAATATAAGAGTTAAGCATGGAATGGAACTGTTAGAATAATAAAGTAATGAAGTCAAAATCCATTATTTCAGTTCAAAGTTGCTTAATTGTTGTATCCCACAAGATCCATGCTGCATTCTATCCACAGAATAGTTACTAGCTGATAATACTGGAAAATCTCAATAGGTCTGACAGCATTTGTGAAGAGAGAGTAGAACCAACGTTTCGAGTTTGGATAACACTTTGTCAGAGCTGAAGACAATAGAAAATAGGATGAGATGTATTCCAATCATGTGGAGATGCTGGCATTGGACTGGGGTGGCACAGTAAGAAGCCTCACAACATCAGATTAAAGTCCAACAGGTTTATTTGGAATCATGAGCTTCCAGAGTGCTGCTCGTTCATCTGGTGAGTCACCCTATGAAGGAGCAGTGCTCCAAAAGCTCATGATTCCAAATAAGCCTGTTGAGATTTACACTGTTAGGGCAGGGGAGGGGAAATTGACAAAGATATCATGGATAAAAAGACAAAGAAAATGTGATTGTGATGATCATAGCTAAACAGGGCATTGTTTGAGACCATTAAATTCTGCCCCCCCCCCCCCCCCAATTTATCCTAACAGTATACATCTCAGCCCATTTTAAATTGTCTTCAGCTCTATGAAGGGGCATCCAGACTCAAAGCGTTGGCTCTATTCTCTCCACACAGATGCTGCCAGACCTGCTGAGATTTTCCAGCATTTTCTGTTTTTGTTTCAGATTCCAGCATAGGCAGTAATTTGCTTTTAATTTACTAGCTGATGTTAGTTACTCAAAGGACTATAACTGCCCAGGAGTGACAATCATAGTCAGATTGCCATTCTGCTTCTAATCACTTACACTGAAAAGTAGCCTCATCTTTCTTAACAAATCTACTGATGGAATATCTCTTTTCTGCATTTTCTCCTCTTTTTTGGTGTCCTTGCAAACAGATGAGAAAGGTGGAGTGCAGCAGGTTCCCCTTCAGTCTAATGCAAGAAAGTCAAGGGTAAGAAAGTTGCAGCCTCTTTTATATGGCACTAGCTCCATCAAGCTGGTAAATTTAAAGGTCCCAGTATTATAAGAAGACAGAGAGAGGGTCAGATAAGCGGTGAAATGCAGAGGGGGCCTTTAGGTGATCATTGGGAGGGTGTCGGTGTTAACAGTTTAAAGTTTGTATATTAGTGTCCCAAGTAGGCTTACATTATTACTGCAATGGAGTTATTGTGAAAACCCCCTCGTCGCCACATTCCAGCAGCTGTTCAGGTACAATGAGAGAGAATTTAGCATGGCCAATGAACAGCACACCTTTCAGACTGTGGAAGGAATTCCAGAGCACTGAGGAAACCCACGCAGAGATGGGGAGAGTGTGCAGACTCTGCACAGATAGTGACCTAATTGGCCCTGTGAGGCAGCACTGGTAAGGAGTGGCAAGTGGTTGTCCCTAGGGGGGCTGGTCACTAGTGAGTTGGCTGGTCAGTGGGGATTGATCAGTGGGGGCATTTATCATTAGGAAGTCTCCATGGTCAGTGAGGGGGTGGTCAGGGTTGGGGGCAGGGTGATCAGTTGGTGAGGGGTAATCATGAGGGAAGGTCAGTGATGGCATTCCTTTGGATTGGTTGGTAGTCAGGGAGAGCACTGGGGGGAATGATTGGGTTGAGAGGGTCTTGTGGGGACTCAAGGGGATAGTTGAGAGTTGGGGGCATATTCAGCTGTTGGGTGTTAATCAGGGGGTCTCATGGGATTTGGGAAGGTGATCCTGCACAGGGGAGAGGGGTGGTTATAGGGGTCAGTACTTTTGTATTGAAGTGGTTTTAATTCTTCTAACTTTTTACTTGCATACAAGATCATCAAAGGATTGGATAGGGTGGACAGCGAGAGCCTTTTACCTTGGATGGTGATGGCTAACATGAGGGGACATAGCTTTAAATTAAGGGGTGGTAATTGTAGGACGGATGTCAGAGGTAGGTTCTTTACTCAGAGGGTAGTAAGGGCGTGGAATGCCCTGCCTGCAGCAGTTGTGGACTCGCCAACTTTAAGGGTGTTCAAATGGTCAGTGGATGGGCATATGGATAACATTGGAATAGTTTAGGTTAGAGGATCGTTAGATTGGTTCCACTGGTCGGCGCAACATCGAGGGCCGAAGGGCCTGTACTGCGCTGTAATGTTCTATGTTCTATATTTTCTTGAAACTATTCCTGTAAGACAGTTGGTATCATCCAAAGTCTAACACTGCAACGGAGTTACTGTGAAAATCACCTAGTCGCCACATTCCAGCGGCTGTTCAGGCACACTGAGAGAGAATTTAGCATGGCCAATGAACAGCAAGCCTATGACTTAAACCAGAATATCGGATGGTTCTCAGGGCAGGATAATTGCCCAAAGGAAGTTTGAATTTCCCAGGCAACAGCAGTGCAGTCTTTACACCCAGATCACTAATAATCACATTATAGTGTGTTCATTGCCAAAGCATTTTGAATGAGGGGCTCTTCACTGAAAATTTTATTCTATTTGTTATTGTTCTGCAAAGAGGAGTGGGGGCAATGACAGCACTGTAAAAGTTAATCACGTAACCCAGTATGTGATGGCCTGACGTATTCTTGTGTAAAAGCAGTAACATTGTTAGCTTAGCAATTCAGAAGCGGCAATCATTGTACCGATTTAGGATAATTGATAGGAATGCGATGGTAACAGTGTTATCTGAGAGCACTCTTTATAAAGCAAAAAACTGTTATTTTTACTTTTTAAAAAGCATGGCTATTTTTGCCCATAGCTTTTAAAAATGCACTTACTTCTTTGTCAGGGCTGTCATTTCCATGCTGTTTTGTAGCTGTAGGAAAATTGGAGGTGCTGAAGCATGATGTGACAGTGTTTAACATCTCCACGCTGTTCATTATATTCAATGGAGCGTTTCTGTCACTCACAGAGTTTTAAAGATGTTCATTTTGCTAAAAATATGATTTGGATTATAAACTTTGTGGCAATCCTAAAATAACCAATCTCAGTTTTAAATGCTGTTTAAAGAGATCTATCTTAAAAGCTTATTTATTTATTAGTCACAAGTAAGCTTACATGAATACTGCGGTGAAGTTACAGTGAAAATCCACACTCCAGCACCTGTTCGAGCACACTGAGGGAGAATTTAGCGTGGCCAATGTCTTTCGGACTGTGGGAAGAAGCCGGAGCATTGAGAGTAAACCCACATGGACATGGGGAGAGCCTACAAACTCCACAGAGACAGTCACCAAGCCGGAAATCAAACTTGGGTCCCTGGAGCTGCGAGACACTGTGCCACCATGCTACCCATTGGCTCTGTTATTCCCACCTCCACAACAATGACTATTGTTAATTCTTACAAATGATTAAGAAGTCTTCAACGCACCAGATTCAGCCTGGTACACTGAGCAAATTTCATTCTTCAATGTGTTCAAAGCACCCACAGCTCTTTTCAGTAGGTACATGGCTCTCTTGCAGGATGAGCTGCCTGGCTACACCAGTCTCCTCTGCACCACCTCCCAAAACTCCAGGCAAGCTCAAAGGTTGAGGGTCTTGGAGGGTGACCAACTGGTCTCTGGTGCAAAGAAGCAGATGCTGAGGAAGAGAGCTCAAAAGCAGCAGCAAGATCCTGGACGTATCTGCCACATTCTAACCATCAAAACTAAGAATGGTAGTATCATTATGTAGTTTGAGGCTGCTATGAATGCCCTTTTCCCTTGTGCCATTTAGAATAGTGAGTGATGGAATCATACAATGCAGGGCAAGACTATTCACCTTGTCATGCCTTTGAGAAGTGCACTTCATGGTTGTTTTGGCGGTGTTCAGTGCCCCTTCTTATACACCGCTCCTCTGCGAATATGTTGGAACAAGCAGCTTCTGCTATTTCCTGTGGTTAATAGTATCTGCTTGTCTATAAGTGTTGCACATCCAGATGAATCTGTCGGAATTTTGATAAAAGTTTTGCCTTTTCAAGCTGATTGCTTTGGATGACTTCTGTCCCTTATCAAAAATGCATGATTCCAAAAGGCTACCAGCAACTTGAGAGACATTTAAGTGTTCTGCTTTCGTGCCACTTTTGGAGGCCGAGTTTTGATACAGTGATCTCACTATACAGACACTGCTTAAGTTCCCAAAACCCTCCACCATAATTATCCTGATTCTGTTTCCAAATGCACCAAAAGCAGCTTTCACTACAATCACGATGCCTTGCACTGTCAGTGGGAACATTTCTGAAGCATGTTCCAAATGTTATCTCCATTTTAATGATTGATTTTTTTCTGGGCTGATATTGCTTAATAGTAATATTAGAAGTCCACCCTTGCTGGCAATTCAGAACCTGCTGGATTTTCCTGACCCAACACTACTGCGGCACAGTGGCACAGTAGTTAGCACTGATGCCTCACAGTGCCAGGACCCGGGTTCGATTACCAGCTTGGATCACTGTCTGTGTGGAATTTGTACATCCTCCCTGTGTCTGTGCACGTTTCCTCCGGGTGCTCCAGTTTCCATCCACAGTCCAAAGTTGTGTGGGTTAGGTGGATTGCCATGTTAAATTGCCTCTTAGTGTCAGAGGGGCTAGTTAGGGTAAATGCATGGGGTTATGGGAATAGGGCCTGGGTGGGATTGTGGTCAATGCCTTTGGCACTGTAGGATTCTATAATTCCACTTCTGGGATCCTCTTGGCCCAGTGAAGGAAGAAATGTACAGTGAAGCATCTCCCATCTAACTCCAGGGAGCAGAGTTGTGTGAATGAGGGCACACATCTTTTTGCAGGGAACTACTTGCCATATTTTGTTCAATATTTAAAGGATTTTAAAAAGTGAGTGTGATTTAGTGAATTTACAGATTGAGTACATGAGTGCAGTGGGTGAAGTGGGAGGGAAGTGAGATGGTGAGTGGGTCAAAAACAGAAAATGCTGGAAAATCTCAGCAGGTCTGACAGCATCTGTGAAGAGAGAATAGAGCCAATGTTTCAAATCAGAATGACACTTTGTCAGCTCTGAGAACTATTCCTTCGTTGGCTCTATTCTGTCGCCACAGATGCTGTGGAGATGCCAGCGTTGGACTGGGACAAACACGGTAAGAAGTCTCACAACACCAGGTTAAAGTTCAACCAGTTTATTTGATAGTATGGCTGGGTTTACTATCAAATAAGCTGGTTGGACTTTAATCTGGTGTTTTGAGACTTTTTATTGTGTCCACAGATGCTGTCAGACCTGCTGAGATTTTCCAGCATTTTCTGTTTTTGTTTCAGATTGCAGCATCCTTTTGCCTTTGTTTGGGTGATTAGGTAATCAGGTGGTCAGAGGGGTAGTCCACTTGGGAGTACTCAGATCTGATTGGAATTAGTTGGGTCGGGGGAGTAGTTTGGGGTGGGGATTTGGGGTGGGGTGGTCAGTTCTAGAATTACCTAGCTCTTAGATTAGTTTTTAAGCCGTTCAACACTTTCTGGGTAACAACTAAGGTAAGTCAGGTAGATCTAGCCCAAATCTCCAACAGAGGATAACACAGTCATTTTGCAGGGACCTTTCTGTGATTGGTGAACTGATTGGTGAACATTGAAAGGGAGACAAATACCATGCACGTTTGAGGGGGTGGGTAAAGTTGGTGGGCAGCAGGAGGTAGTGGGGTGAAAGATTGTGGGGAACAGGGGGATCAGAAAGAGGAGAAATGCCAAAGCCCAAGATCTCTCTCCCTTGCCCTGCCTCCAGTGCTAAAACTCCAAGATATCTGTACTCTTCAAGTTCTGGACTTTTGTGTTTTCTTCCTTTTTTTTATTCTTTGTGGCCATCCCCATTTGTCCTTGTAAAAATGAATGGCTTACTGGCACGTTTCAGAGGACAGTTGAGAGTCAACCACATTGCTGTAGCTTTGGAGTCACATGTAAGACAGACCAAGTAAGGACGGCAGATATCCTTCCCTGAAGGACATTAGTGAACCAGACAGACTTTTCTGACAATCGAGAGTGGTCACCAGAAGATGCTTATTTCCAGATTTTTTTAGTTGAATTCAAATTCAACCATCTGCTGTGACAGGAGTCGAACCCAGGTCCCCAGAGCATTAGCTGGGTTGCTGGATTAATCACACATACTGCCAAGCCTTCAGCTGCAAAAGTCCTAAAATTGGATTTGGAATTGGTTTCCTAATCTACTTTGATTCTCTGGCCAGAATTTTACTGTCCCACCCCCCATGAGAATCGGAGTGGGTGAGGGACAGGCCATGGAAAGATCCGTTGACCTCGGGCGGGATTTTATGGTTTGGGGATGAGCGAAGCCGTAAAGTCTTGCCCGCTGGCTGGAATTATCCAGCCCGTTATGCTCCACTGCTGCTGCCAACAAGGACAGAGAGTTTGGCACTCAGCAAACTTCCATTCACTGCAGCCAGATCAGAGAATCCCGTTTGCATGAACGGCTAGAGAATTCCACTCTCAATCCCTTTTCTCCTTTAAACTGTTCCTTAAAACCTACCTGTTCGATCAAACCTGTTCTAATTTCTCTGACATGTCTCAGTGTCAAGTTTTGCTTGATAATGCTACTGGGAAGTGCCCTGGGGCACTTCACTATATTAAAGGGACTGTATAAATTCAAGCTCTTGTTACTGAGGTTCTTCTCTACAAATTACAATGTTAGCTATTACTGGTATATCTTGTGCTAAGTAGGCGCGTTTGATCTTTGAAGCTTGTTTTGATAGCAGCATGGTGGCACAGTGGTTAGCACTGCTGCCTCACAATTCGATTCCTGATTTGGGTCACTGCACATTCTCCCCATGTCTGTGTGGGTTTCCTCCAGATGCTCAGGTTTCCACCCACAATACAAAATATGTGCTGGTTATGTGGATTGACCATGCTAAACTCTCCCTCAAAGTACCTGAAAAGGCACTGGAATGTGGCAATCAAGGGATTTTCACAATAACTTCATTGCAGTGTTAATGTAAGCCTACTTGTGACACTAATAAATAACCTAAATAGAGTATATAGCTACCTCTATTTAGTCATACTAATTATTATTCTTTATTTTTGTTTTCTTTAAAGATCACCCAACTTCTGGAGTTGTGTGTTCTAAGCTCTCTGAACTTGGACGCCAATTTCGCAGTCTTTTTAAATACCTTCCACATTTGTTGCGCCTTCTATTTATTCTTGAGCGCATTCAAAACCTTGCTGCCTATGTCCTTACTGTTTCAAAGTCCCACACACGCATCACCCCTGTGCTCACTGACCTACACTGGCTTCCAGTTAATTGTCTTTAAATCCCTCCATGCAATCACCGTTCCTCTTCTGCAAACTCCTCCAGATCTGCAATTCTCTGAAACATCTCTCTCTCTCTCTCTCTTTCTCATTTTTTTCACACATGACGATGCACAGGTCAGGCTTTCATCTATTTCTGTAGTGAATTATTCCTGGAGCAGGTTGGCAGTCTGTCACCCTCTGAGACGTCTGCACTCATCTAATTCTAGCCACTTGAAAATTCCCAAGTTTAATTGCCCCACCTTTGATGGCTGCACTTTCAAATGCATAGACCCTAAAGTCTTAAAATCCCTCTCTGAAGTTCTCTGACTCTCTACCTCTCTGTCCTCTTTTAAAATGCTCTTAAAATCCATCTCCATGGCCAAGTTTTTGGCCAATTGTCCTAATATAGAACATAGAACATAGAACATAGAACATTACAGCGCGGAACAGGCCCTTCGGCCCACAATGTTGCGCCGACCAGTCTTATTTTTTAAAAAAAAACATTGACCCACTAATCTAAACCAATCCCTTTTCGTCCATAAACCTATCCACAGATCTCTTAAACGCCCCCAAACTAGGCGCATTTACAACTGCAGCAGGCAGGGCATTCCAGTCCCTCACCACCCTCTGGGTAAAGAACCTGCCCCTGACATCCGTCCTATAACTACCCCCCCTTAATTTAAAGCCATGCCCCCTCGTGCTAGATTTCTCCATCCGAGGAAACAGGCTATCACCATCCACCCTATCTAAACCTCTAATCATCTTATATGTTTCTATAAGATCCCCTCTTAGCCGCCTTCTTTCCAGTGAAAACAACCCCAAATCCCTCAGTCTCTCCTCATAGGACCTCCCCTGCATACCAGGCAACATCCTGGTAAACCTCCTCTGCACCCTCTCCAAAGCCTCCACATCCTTCCTGTAATGTGGGGACCAGAACTGCACACAGTACTCCAAGTGCGGCCGCACCAGAGTTGTGTACAGTTGCAACATGACGCTGCGACTCCTAAATTCAATCCCCCTACCAATAAACGCCAAGACACCGTACGCCTTCTTAACAACCTTATCTACTTGATTCCCAACTTTCAGGGATCTATGTACACATACACCTAGATCCCTCTGCTCCTCCACTCTATTCAAAGTCCTCCCGTTAGCCCTATACTCAACACATCTGTTATTCCTACCGAAATGGATTACCTCACACTTCTCCGCATTAAACTCCATCCGCCACCTCGCGGCCCAGCTCTGCAACCTGTCCAAGTCACCCTGCAAACTTCGACACCCTTCCTCACAATCTACCACACCTCCGACTTTGGTGTCATCAGCAAACTTACTAATCCACCCAACTATACCCTCATCCAGATCATTAATAAAGATTACAAACAGCAGTGGCCCCAAAACAGATCCCTGAGGCACACCACTCGTAACCGAACTCCATGATGAATAATTACCATCAACCACCACCCTCTGTCTCCTATCTGCTAACCAATTCCTGATCCAAGTACCTAAATTACCACCAATCCCATACATCTGCATTTTCTGCAGAAGCATACCATGGTGAACCTTATCAAACACCTTACTAAAATCCATATATGCCACATCTACTGCCTTACCCCTATCCACCTCTTTGGTCACCTTCTCAAAGAACTCAATAAGGTTAGTAAGGCACGACCTTCCTGCTACAAAACCATGCTGACTATCTCTAATCAATTCATTACTCTCCAAATAACTATAAATCCTATCCCTAATAATTCTTTCTAAAACCTTGCCCACTACAGAAGTAAGACTCACTGGTCTATAATTCCCAGGGAAGTCTCTGCTCCCCTTCTTAAACAATGGGACAACATTCGCTGTCCTCCAATCTTCCGGTACTATACCAGAGACCAACGACGACCTGAAGATCAGAGCCAGTGGCTCTGCAATCACCTCTCTTGCCTCCCATAGAATCCTAGGGTAAATCCCGTCTGGACCAGGGGACTTATCTATTTTCAACCCATCTAGAATATCCAACACATCCTCTGTATCAACTACAATACTTTCTATTTTACACCCCTTCACCCCAGTGACCTCCTCAGCTACATTCATATCGTCCTGCGTGAACACCGAAGAGAAATAATGGTTCAATGCCTCTCCAATCTCTTCCGGTTCCACACACAACTTCCCCCTACTGTCTGTAACTGGCCCTAATCTTGCCCTGACCAACCTTCTGTTCTTGACATACCTATAGAACGCCTTAGGATTCTCCTTAATCCTATCAGCCAAAGTCATCTCATGCCCTCTTCTAGCCCTTCTTAACTCCCTCTTCAACTCCCTCCTAGCCAATCTAAAGCTTTCTACTGCACTACCCGAGCCCTCAAGCCTCATCCGAACATAAGCCTCCTTCTTCTTCCTAACCAACAAATCAACTTTTTTTGTGCACCACGGTTCCCTAGCCCTACCAATTCCTCCTTGCCTGACAGGGACATACCTATCACAGACCCACAGTAGCTGCTCCTTGAAAAAACTCCACATTTCAGACGTTCCTAGTCCCTGTAATCTCCTAGTCCAACCAATGCTTCCTAATTCTCTCCTAATGGCCTCATAATTACCCTTCCCCCAGCTAAAACTACTGACCCGAGGTTCATGCCTATCCCTTTCCATCACTAAGGTGAACGTAACCGAATTGTGGTCACTATCACCAAAAAGCACACCAACTTCCAAGTCTAGCACCTGGTCTGGCTCATTTCCCAGCACCAAGTCCAATATAGCCTCACCTCTAGTTGGCCTATCTACATATTGAGTCAAAAAACCTTCCTGCACACTTTGAACAAAAACTGACCCCTCTAACGAGCTAGAGCTATAGCAATTCCAATCAATATTAGTAAAGTTAAAATCCCCCATAACAATTACCCTATTACTTTCACTCCTAACCAGGATCGTCTCTGCAATCCTTTCCTCAACCTCTCTAGAACTTTTTGGAGGTCTATAAAAGACTCCCAACAGGGTGACCTCTCCTCTCCTATTTCTAATTTCTGCCCATACTACCTCAACAGACAAATCCTCATTAAACTTCCTCTCTGACACTGTGATATAGTCCTTGACCAATAATGCTACTCCACCCCCCCTTCTACCTCCTTCTCTACTCCGACTAAAGCACTTGTACCCCGGCACCTGCAACATCCATTCCTGACCCTGCTCTATCCACGTCTCTGAAATGGCCACAACATCAAAGTCCCAGGTACTGGTCCACGCTGCAAGTTCATCCACTTTATTGCGAATACTCCTCGCGTTAAAGTATATACATTTCAAACCTCGCTCCGCCCCACCCCCACAATGCCGTGCAATGCCGTCCCCTTCTATGCCCCCCTCACTTTCACCCCCTCTACCCAGGATCCCACCCCCCCTCTGAATCAGTTTAAACCACTCCGCATAGCCTTCACAAATTTACCCCCCAGGATATTTGTTCCCCTCTGGTTCAGATGTATACCATCACTCTTATAGAGATCCCATCTTCCCCAGAATGAGCCCCAATTGCTCAAGTAATTAAACCCCTCCCTCCTGCACCATCCCCTCAGCCACAAGTTCAAACTTTCCCTCTCCCTATTCCTCTCTAAACTATCCCGTGGCACAGGCAAGAGTCCAGAGATAACCACTCTGTTTGACTTGGCCTTTAGTTTCCATCCCAACTCCATGAAACTCTGCTTAATATCCCCTTCCCTTAGCCTCCCTATGTCATGTGTCCCCACATGAATTACAACTTGGGATTGATCACCCTCTCCCCTAAGAGTCTTGAATATCCTCTCTGACACATCCCGGACCCCAGCCCCTGGTAGGCAACACACCAGCCCTGAATCCCTACCCTTACTACCAACTCTCCTATCCGTCCCTTTAACTGTAGAGTCCCCAATCACGAGGCCCAATCTCTTGCATCCCCTAGACACCTGAGCTTTTACAATAGGCTCACCCCCAGAGTCCTGCTCCCTTTGGCTATCCCCAGTTGATGCTTCCTCAACTGTAGCCTCCAGGACCGAAAACCTATTTTGGAGGGGAACAGCCCCAGGGGATTCTCCTCCCACATGCTTCTTTCCCCTCCTCTTGACATTGACCCAAGACTGATTACTAGGAGTGACTATTTCCTTAAAACTCCTATCAATGTCTCTCTCTGCCTCACGAATTATGCGGAGCTCATCTAATACCACCTCCAGCTCCTTAACACGCTCCTCCAGAAGCTTCAATCTAAGACACTTCCTACAAGTAAAATCCCCTGAAACACTACTGGATTCCCTCACCACATACATCCCACAGGAGATGCAGCACACTGCCTGAACTGCCATCCCTGAAACAGGTAACAGCAAAAAAAAAGTAAAAAATATTAAAAAAAAACTTCCCCACACTTATAATTAGGTTAGAGGAGGTGGGAGGGTGGGATTCTCTACTAGTGTAGAGAATCGGGTATCCTCTCTGGACTAATTTATAGGGTTAGAGGCCTGAAAAAAAACTACAACTACCGGTCGACCTTATGTGTATCAGTGTCTAATTTTGCTTTATAATGCTCCTGTGAAGCACTCTGGGATGGTTTATTATGTTAAATGTGCTGTAATTCTTGCCTTTGGGGTGTCATGCTTAATGCCACTTAAATCATTTTGTTGTGCTGTCATGTTTCCAACTATCGCTTGCAAAGTGTTTTCATCAACCTATGTTTTCTATGCATTCACTCTTCTTCCCCTAGAATTAGACAGGTGAACCACTGGCTTGTGTCACGGGGCACTATTTACACACTTCAGTGGCTATTTAGCTATTTGAGATGCATATGGTTTTTAACTGGGCACCCAGTTGCGGGTGAATGACTTTGCAAATTGCTTTTCAACATACTCGAGCCGACTTTAAGTGGTTTCCATATGTAGGCTTGCCTAATTGGAATGCATGAAACTGTAGCTACAGTTAATAATTTTTATTTATTTTAATACATTTTGTGAATGCATGCACTTAATGTGGGCCTTCTGCTGGGATGATTATAACATCCTCAGATTTCTTCATGAATTGTTGCTTGGATAGCCAACAGATTCACCTTCATAAACTTCACACATATTCCAGCCCTGATATTCATGATCTTCTTCACAATTTAAAAGTTTGAATGTAACTCCAAAATGTTCATTCTTCTTCCCATTTCCCGCAATTTGGAGAAGCAGACAAACAAATTAAACCAGTACCTTTGCAAAATGGATGTTCATACAACATAATACTTTTGAACCTTCAGTTTGAAGCAAGAAGCTATTACTGGGAACACATGGAGTTGTTTCTATGGGCTTGTTAAGTGATTTGTTACTATATGCACACAGAGACCTTTCAGACTTCTCTACAAAAATTGCAGTATCCGAGAAACAAATTGGCGGACACACATTAAATGTAAAAATTAGGGAGATGTTATACCAAGACAATTTACTGTTCATGACTATTCCAACACTCTACTTAAGGCAGCTCTGGGGAAAGTATATTTCCTTGATATATATATTTCCTTGATATATATTCAAAATAGTTTCCTCTTTTTGTTTGTCTAATCCAGGTTAGAATGAACCTCTCATAGGGAATAAGGATGAGATGGGGGGTGGAGGGAACAAGAGGTGCAAAAGTACCAGGTCAATGGTAACAGAACGTAGAGGCATCTGAAAGTACAGGGAGGGGTAAAGGAAAAAGCCATTCAGCCCATTAAAACTGCTTCCCTCATGAACTCAAACACAGCCAACTAATTCCTAGGGGGAAAAAAATCTGTTTGAATTCTCTTTAATTCCCAAAGACAATAAAGAAAAGTGAAAGAATATTTGTTCATCCCCTTTTCACTTTTCAATTCTATCAATACTACCAAGCACGTGCAAAATATCCCCAACAAGATTGGAACCGTTGGACTGAATGCTAGGATTTTACACAGCAGAAAAGGAGACAATTGATATGGGGAGGCTAACCACAACATCGTTTGGGGTGGTGTCAGCCTAATCCCTGACATCATCACACCGGGCACGAATTTTACGAGCAGAGAAAACTGCATGAGGATGCCACTCAGCTTTTCAGAATAAATAATTGAAAGTTTCTTAAGATTGTTAATGAGGCAATAGGATGTAATTTTGGGAGTCCTTCTGCATGTAATAATGAATGCAAAGGGTCCACAGTGTGTTGGGGCCTCCATAATCTTTAAAGCACAGCAACTGGATGGCAGCTGTTGTTATAACTGCACTTGATAGGATTGCTGAGGCAAAGATCATTTTAACAAGGCACCAGCACTTTCTTTTGTATCAACCAATGCTCCAAAGCCAGCCATTACTTGGTCAGCTGATACAAGACCCCAACACAAGCAGGAATAAGAGTGGAAACACTGCAGCCACCCGCTCTGATTCCACCTTCTCATTCCCACTCAGCTCCAAAAAATCCTGACTAACATTTCAATTTATCCATATCCAATTCCTATCCCTATAACTCTCAATCCCAGCCTCAACCACATACTAATCCAATTATTTGCCAAAAGGGCCAATTCATACTTAATCAATTGTTTTTTCCCTCTGCTGTTGAAAACAACATAGAGCCATAGAATCCCTACAGTGCAGAAGGAGGCCATTCGGCCCATCGAAATTACCATGGCTAATCCATCTAACCTATATAAGTTTGGACAAAAAGTGACAATTTAGCAGGGCCAAACCACCTTCACTGCACATCTTTAGACTGAGGGAGGAAACTGGAGTACTCGGAGGAAATCCACACAAACTCCACTTGATTTGATTTGATTTGATTTATTATTGTCACATGTACTAACATACAGCGAAAAGTATTGTTTCTTGCATGCTATACATACAAAGCATACCATTCATAGACAAGGAAGTGAGGGGGTGCAGAATGTAGTGTTACAGTCATAGCTAGGGTATAGAGAACGATCAACTTAATGCAAGGTAGGTCCATTCAGAAGTCTGACAGCAGCAGGGAAGAAGCTGCTCTTGAATCGGTTGGTACATGACCTCAGAGTTTTGTATCTTTTTCCTGATGGAAAAAGGTGGAAGAGAGAATGTCTGGGCTGCGTGGGATCTTTAATTATGCTGACTGCTTTGCCTAGGCAGCGGGAAGTGTACTCAGAGTTAATGGATGAGAGGCTGGTTTGCGTGATGGATTGGAAGTTTGCGTGATGGATTGTATGATTTCCTCACCGTAGGCTGGTAGAAAAGGTTAAGGCACATGGGATACAGGGACAGGTATCTAGATGGATTGCAAAATGGCTAGGCAACAGGAGACAGAGAGTAGTAGTGGAAGGGTCCTTTTCAAGCTGGAGGCCTGTCACCGGTGGTGTGCCGCAGGGCTCAGTACTGGGACCTCTTCTCTTCGTAATATATATAAACGACTTGGAAGAGGGTGTACGTGGTGTGATCAGCAAATTTGCAGATGACACCAAGATGGCAGGATTGGTGGATAGTGAGGAAGATTGTCAGGTGACACAGCAGGCTATCGATAGGCTAGTATGCTGGGCAGATAGATGGCAGATGGCATTTAATCCTGACAAACGCGAGGTCTTGCATTTTGGAAGGAATAATGCAGGGAGGAGTTACATGACAAAAGGTAGACCGATTAAGAGTATAGAAATGCAGAGGGACTTGGGAGTGCAGGTGCACAAGTCTCTGAAGGTGGCAACCCAGGTGGAGAAGGTTGTGAAGAAAGCTTATGGAATGCTAGCCTTTATAGGAAGGGGTACAGAGTATAAGAGCTGGCGTCTAATGCTTCAATTGTACAGAACGTTGGTTAGGCCGCATTTGGAGTACTGCATCCAGTTCTGGTCACCTTACTACCGGAAGGACGTGGAGACCCTGGAGAAAGTGCAGAGAAGGTTTACCAGGATGCTGCCTGGTATGGAAGGACTGGGATATGAGGAAAGATTGGGTAAACTGGGGCTTTTCTCCTAAGAAGGGTGGAGATTAAGGGGGGATCTGATAGAGGTGTATAAAATAATGAAAGGTATAGATAGAGTCAACGGTGGCAGGCTTTTTCCTAGATTGGAGACAAATATCACAAGGGGTCATGAGCTAAGGGTAAGGGGGGAGAAGTATAATATGGATACTAGAGGGAGGTTTTTCACACAGAGGTCATGGGGGTATGGAATGTGCTACCAAGTAAGGTGGTTGAGGCAGGCACACTGGACTTGTTTAAGGTTTACTTAGATAGGCACATGAGTGACACAGGGATGGAGGGTTATAAGAGACGGTTTTAAAAAGGGTCAGAGCCTCGGGACGATACTGGAAATGTAATATTACATGTTAATGTTTTGTCTCTTTTAATCCGCAGGTGTGTCGGTCTACCTTGTTGTCTAACGAGGGGCATGCACACGGTGGGTCGTGCATGGGCTGCTCATGGATGTTCCAAGAGTGGCCTAGTACATCGCATCGTGGTGTGTGCTTAAACCTGGACCAGCAGCTGGGCACCACAACAGCTCAGTGACTATCACTGCTAGCTGTGCAGATACATGGATTTGGGCCTGTGTCTGTGGGAGTTTGCGCATTCTCCCTGTGGTTGCGTGGGTTTCCTCTGGGTGCTCCGGTTTCCTCCCACACCCCAAAGATGTGCTCTTAGGCTGATTGGTGTACCAAATTGACCCTACACTATTCTCCCCTGAATCTGGTTACAATAGGGGTACCATTCGCATACACACGGGGCAGGGTAGGTGTAGGAAAATGCTTTGTTAAGATGGCGGCGCGGGCTCGTTGGGCCGAAGGGCCTGTTTCCCGTGCTGGGTTGTTCTTTGTTCTTTCTGATGGATTCCACACAGTCAACCAACGGCTGTACTGAATGCGGGTCCCTGGCGGATATGAGGACCCCACTGTCATAAATCAGCATGTTCTTTTCTTCATTGATATAAATGATTTTCATTCAAATAAAGAAAGGAGCTAAACAAAATTGGTACACTGAATCCAGCCAAGCAGTTCATTTGACTCCAGAAATAAAACTGATTCCCATCCCAATTTTCCCTGTACTGGTTTTGTTCAACTGCACGAGTCAATACTTTAGAACTGTGCTGAATTTTTAGCAGCTGCTATTCATTTTGTCCTGCACAATCTATGGATATTGTTTGATTTAATCTCTTCCATTGTGTATTGCTTGATGCTTAGTGAACCAGCCATATTGTCTCATATTAACACAATCCTGATTAGTCTTAATCTGCTAGGTTGCTGTATTTGAATAAGGTTTACTGCAGAAATTAATGCTAATTCTTCTTTGATTAACCATTCCTGTAATGATCAGAATGCAAGAAGAATAATAGATTCAGAATGTCAGGATCAAAGTTGCCCTTAACTCCTCCTCTCAACACATTGAGCAAGTCTCCACCCTGTTCCTCCCCTTCCCCTACCTCCTCATCTCCCACCTCCCCGTACACCACCTCCACATCCCTCCACTTGCCCTACTTCCCCGTCCTCCCCCTGCCCCACCTCCCCGTCCCTCCCTCCCCTTACCCCACTTCCCCATCCCTCCTTCCCCTTACCCCACTTCCCCATCCCTCCTTCCCCTTGCCCTACTTCCCCGTCCTCCCCTTGCACCACCTCCCTGTCCCTCCTTCCCCTTGCCCCATCTCCCCTTCCCTCCCTCCCCTTGCCCCACATCCCTGTTTCTCCCCTTGCCCCACCTCCCCCTCCCTCCCATTGCCCCACCTCCCCCTCCCTCCCATTGCCCCACCTCCCCATCCCTCCCCTTCCCCTAACACTCCATCCCTCCCCTTCCCCCATCTTCTCCCCCCTCCCCTTCTCCCACCTCCCTGTCCCTCCCCTTCCCCACCTTCCTGTCCCTCCCCTTCCCCCACCTCCCCATACTTAATTAAGATATAGTGATAGCGTTGGGTCAGCAGTCTGACATCATCTCACTGGTCAATTTCTGAAACCCATCTACCATTGGAAAAAATACAATGAGCAGACTACTCAGCTTGTTAAATGGGCAGCCGACTGCAACCTTATGCTGCTGATCCGTTTTTTGGTAGCCGCAAGCTATTTATGCTAGGTGTGAAGAGATGGCACTAGGGTGGAGAAGGCCTGCAAGGGGGACCATGGCTGCATGTAGCAGCAGAGTCTGCTGCTGAAGGTGGCTGCATTTGGCTGTTAGGAGACATAATTTCTTCACAGACCTTAGGCTGCCTTAGCATATCAGACAGAGTGAGAAGGAAGGAGTCTGGAAACCGGGCTATCCTGGAGATAAGGACTGCAGCAGAGGAAGCAGAGATCCCCATGGAGATTGTACACTCTGGAGTGGTCTCCTCTAGTGAGTAGGAGATGAGGAAAAGAAGACAGAGGAGGCCAGCTGCAGGGGCAGGTGAGTTCTGCAGTCCAGGCAGGTGAGGGACCCACTACTGCATCAGCACCAGAACAAGACAGACCACAAAGGGAACTCTTAAATCGGCCTCGCAGGTGGAGGATGTGGTCAAGAAGGCATATGGTGTACTGGCCTTCATTAATCGAGGGATTGAGTTTAGGAATCGGGAGGTAATGCTGCAACTTTATAAGACCCTTGTCAGGCCTCACTTGGAGTACTGTGCGCAGTTCTGGTCGCCTCACTATAGGAAGGACGTAGAAGCTATTGAAAGGGTACAGAGGAGATTTACAAGGATGTTGCCTGGACTGGGAGGCATGCCTTATGAAGTTAGGTTGAGGGAGCTGGGACTCTTTTCCCTGGAAAGACGGAGGTTGAGAGGCGACCTGATAGAAGTTTATAAAATGTTGAGAGGAATAGATAGGGTGGATTCTCAGAGGCTATTTCCCCGGGTTGAAATGGTCGCTACGAGAGGACACAGATTTAAGGTGCGGGGAGGCAAGTACAGAAGTGATGTTAGGGGTAAGTTTTTCACTCAGAGGGTGGTGAGTGAGTGGAATCGGCTGCCGTCGGTGGTGGTGGAGGCGAACTCGCTGGGGTCTTTTAAAAGACTCCTGGATGAGTATATGGGGTTTAATGGGATTGGGGGTTATAGATAGGTCGATGTTGATGTGATCAGCACAACTCGTGGGCCGAAGGGCCTGTTTGTGCTGTAGTGTTCTATGTTCTAACAACAGCAGCCAGTCTATGGATAGAGAAGATACTATCCTGCCCAGTACAGGCACAGAATAAATTACCATCAGCTTCTCAGAGTATCAGTATCTTCACAGATTGTGTCTCTCCAGGGTGACAGTGACCTCCATTTCTGAATTGCTAGCTGGGGAGATAAGGTCAAATTTGTTTGGTGGCCACCCATTAGCTGTTGCTCTCAAGATGACTGTGACCTTGAAGTACTGAAGTATTCCAGGCAGTATCTAGTGACCTTTGGACCATATCTCAAGATTCAACTCACTGTTGCACAAAGATAGTTATGGATGTAGGCAGGAATTTTCTGGCCATTTACACTAGCGAGATTCTCCAGTCCCACGAGCAGCACACCGCCATCCATGGGTTTCCTGCCAGCATGGAGTGATGTCAGCAGGAAGTCCCATTGACAGCAGCGGGACCACAGAATCCCGCCACTAGCAAACAACATACCATCACTTGCCAGCAGGAAACACGCAGCTTAGAGACCGAAGAATCTCACTCGTAATGTTTAGGTGAGCAAATGACTTTTTTTCCTTCACCACCAATAAAGTTAGTTGGGGCAAGAGAACCAGATCCTTCATATGTATAGCTCAATTGTTCAAAATTCAAGGTATAATAGATTGCATGTGCCTAAGCTCCATCAGGCCAGCCTGAGTTCAGATGCATACACACGCGCACACACACACATGCACACACACACACACCCCACACATACACACACACATGCACACACACCTACCTTTCAAGACTGTGACACATATTCCTCTCCACAAATACAGCAAGCCATCAAATTCACTCCCATTAGTGTTCCCCCTCCCCCTATCCATGCCCAATGTTCCACTCACCCCACCTCAGCACCATCTGTCCAGCAGAGAACTATGGGTCCTTAGAATCTCACCACATTGAAGCCTCCCCACTGCACCATTAAGAACATAAGAACATAAGAAATAGGAGCAGGAGTAGGCCATCTAGCCCTTTGAGCCTGCCCCGCCATTCAATAAGATCATGGCTGATCTGTCGCAGCTCAGTTCCACTTTCCCGCCCTCTCCCCATAACCCTTAATCCCCTCTCTTACCAAAAACCCATCAACCCGCGTCTTAAAAATATTTAGCGAGGCAGCCTCCACCACTTCAACGGGCAGAGAATTCCAGAGATTCACCACCCTTTGAGTGAAGAAGTTCCTCCTCAACTCCGTTCTAAACCGCCCCCCTTTTATCTTGAGGCTGTGCCCCCTAGTCCTACTGTCTTTTTTGAGCGGGAAGAGTCTCTCCACCTCTATCCTATCCATCCCATTCATCATCTTATACGTCTCAATGAGATCTCCCCTCATTCTTCTAAACTCTAACGAGTACAAGCCTAGTTTATTCAGCCTCTCCTCATAGCTCAACCCCCTCAACTCCGGTATCAGCCTAGTAAACCTCCTCTGCACTCCCTCCAAGGCCAAAATATCCTTGCGTAAGTGCGGCGCCCAAAACTGCACACAGTACTCCAGCTGCGGCCTCACCAATGCCCTATACAGCTGCAGCAAGACCTCCCTACTTTTATATTCAATCCCCCTCGCTATGAAGGCCAGCATCCCATTCGCCTTCCTGACCACCTGCTGCACCTGCAAGCTGGGTTTTTGCGACTCATGCACAAGGACCCCGAGGTCCCACTGTACCGTCGCCTGCTGCAGTTTTTCTCCACGTAAGTAATAATCCTTCCTACCATTATTCCTACCAAAGTGGACCACCTCACATTTGCCAACATTAAATTCCATTTGCCATTTCCTGGCCCATTTGCCCAGCCTATCTAGATCCTTCTGCAGACTCTCCCCACCCTCCGCACAATTTGCCTTTCCACCAATTTTGGTGTTGTAAGGGGAAGCTGATGCAATTTTTGAGAAAGCGGGCTGACAGAGCGGGAAATCGAGAAGTGAAATATGCTGTATAAACGCTTTGCAGGGGCAGGTGCTTAAAAACAAGTATGAAATCAGTTGCTCGCAGTCAAAGTAGTCATGGGTTGGGTATGATAAAGAAGCGGTTACTGCGAACCATAAAAAGGAGGAATAGGCGCCAAAGATAGAACAAGGGAAGAGAGATGTAGGAGGGTGAAGCTAGCTGAGCAGTTCACGATAAGGGAGCGTGGAAACCAAGGACAGAACTAGCTGAGCAGTTCACGATAAGGAAGCGCGGCGCGGGAGCCAATTAACAAGGGAAGGGAGATGTATGATAAACTGCATAGGCATATAAGGCAGAATCATGTATTGTGAGTGTGTGTGTACCTGCGGGACTGCACCCTTTCTTGCAAGATTGAATAAACTGACGTAGAATGACTCCGCCGTGTCTTTGATTTCAAGAGCAGGGGGGAGAGGGAAGTGGGATTGGTGTCCCCAGAGGTGTCTCTTTGGATGGGCTCGACGGTTGAAACCTAACGGTGACAACTAAGCCGATCGAGTTCCCCCCCAAGGATTGAGTCAGTTGCTCGGGTGTAATCCATACAAACTGACTGGCCTCGGGTTGGGTACCTCCTACTTCTCACACAGTGTCATCAGCAAATTTCGACACCCTACACTCGGTTCCCTCCTCCAGATCATCTATATAAATGGTAAAAAGCTGAGGCCCCAGCACCGACCCCTGGGGCACTCCACTGGCACTCCATTGGTTGCTGGCCAACTCTAAAATCTCCTGCACTTCCAGAGGAGTCAAAATAGATTGGCTTGGCCCACCTCCAGTGGTCCATGGTCTCTCATGTGGCTTTATGTATGTTCTTCTTCTCAAAAAAAAGGAAGATTGTCATGAATCTTGTGTGTAAAAATCATGTTGTTATGTGGGTGTCCAACATGTATATTGTCAACATCCACCACTTTGCAATGATTCTCAGAAATTAGCAGATAATTGCCTTCAAACACCTCTGAGAATCCCCCAGTACCATGCAGTATGGCATGTCCACTTCAGTCAATCTGCTGCACATGGCCCAGATATTAAACAATCCAATATTTGGACAATCCTTTGGCTGCTGATCTCCTCTGCAACCTTCTTTGACCTGGTGAGAAGGCCTCCTCTTGCCATTCCTCAGCATGAGGAGCTCTCTTCATTCACTCTCTGTCTGGAGACAAACTTGCAGGCCGGTGTCATCAAACTGTGGAGCCATCTGTGACCTCAGCACTTCCACCAGGCTTATAGGTGCTGATGATTTGAGCCAGGAAGACTCAAATGGTCTTCCAATCTTCACCTGAGATTATGGGGTAGAATCTGACTCTTTTTCTGAATGTTTCTTATTCAGATAGAGAACAGGGGAGGTTTACGCAGATGTCATTGCCTCTCTGGCATGTTTAACTTTTCCCAATTCTGATGAAATATTAACTCTGTTTCTCGCTCCACAGATGCAACTTGATCTGTTGCGTGTTTCTAGCGTTTGCTGTTTCTTTCAGTTTTCTAGTACCCACAGAATTATGCTTTTGTAAATAAATATTCCAGGATCTGAAGCAACTAATGAAGCATATATATCCATGAAAATACCAGCTTAGAAGTGAGATGAATACTCATTACACACCTGGATGAGTACATTTGCAATAACACTCGAGGAGCTTAACACTGTCCAGCACAGAACAATTTTGTTGATCAATTTCCCTGCCGCTCAATTAAGAATATGTGAAGCGTCAATACACAGGGTTACTAGTCTATATGGCTTAGCATTGCACATGGCTGTATCTTTAGCATCCAGAATTTGTCCACAGGAACAATAAATCCAGTAAATAGACATGCAGATGTAGCTTTTACTAATTGGTTATATGATATATATATGTATCTTCACCATCACTGGCACACTATAGCAGCAGTACATCCTATCTGCAGGGCTACAGCAATTCTTCAAAGCCTCCCCTGTGGCTTCTACCACCAAGAAGAATAACAACACCTATGTCCTGGTTCCCAAGTTACACTGCATCTTCCATGATATCTCAGTTGCCACCTTTTCTAATGCTGGTTCAACATTCTGGAACTCCCTACTTAGCACCAGCATGAGTGGACTAACGTAACAAGCACTGTAGCAATTCAAGGATAAGATACAACACCTCCTTCTCACAGCATCTAGGGATAAGTGAAGATTTGTAAGGATTGCTTCTATGTCAAGTCTTTTTTTAAAAAAAAAGATTTCTTTCATACTCAATCCTTTCAGCTTAACAACCACAATTAAGTTTGATGCTGAATTTGAATTCTCCTCTTCTCACTGTTTGATGAATGTTTATTTCAAGAATGAATAAACAAAAAGACCTTCAACCTCAACTCTAACTTCAGCTTTCAATGAAAGCTTCATAAATATTTGAAGAAGTCTGCATTTGATAAGCAGAACACTTTCAGATGCTGACCTGTACATAATTCATTGTGAATTTCTGATTGTATTCCTAATACATATGCTTTATTCTAAAGCAGTTAGTGAAACATATTTATCCATGGAAAAAAATATGTACACAAGCAAACATCTTGGGTGGGAGAAAACAAATGTATCATTAAGAATATCTTTTGTCATTAGTTAGTAAATGTCTGATCCACTCAGTATGCAGTGTTTGCGACAGTTATTTTGTATGCTAAAATACTGAATTCAATAGTAACAATATAAGAATAAAGTGTAAAGGAGCATGATGTCAAATTCTCATTGTCACAATAGGAATGTGTCAACATTTACAGATTTACAACTTTTACAGATGCACCATCGAAAGCATCCTCTCTGGATGTTTCACAGTTTGGTATAGCAAACTTTCATAGCAGTGCAGAGGGAGGGAGGAATAGAGGATATAGGAATCGAGTCGCTATGGGTGGAGTTGAGGAATAGGAAGGGAGATGTTACTATGTTGGGTGTGTACTACAGACCGCCCAACAGCCCGAGGGCTGTGGAAGAAGGGATAAGCAGGGACATTCTAGATAAGTGCAGGAAGAATAGGGTGGTGGTAGTGGGAGATTTTAATCTCCCCGGGGTAGACTGGAAGGTGCCAAGATCAGAGGGTGCTGACGGGGAGGAATTTGTACAGTGTGTAATGGAAGGATCCCTGGAGCAGTATGTGGATAGCCCGACCAGGGAGGGGGCTATACTGGACTTGGTTCTGGGGAATGAGCCTGGGCAGGTGGTTGACGTTGAAGTAGGAGAGCAGGTGGCTAACAGTGACCACAACTCTGTCTGGTTTAAGATATTAATGGATAAAGATGAAGCCTGTCCTAAGGGGAGGGTGTTAAACTGGGGGAGGGCTAGATACAACCGGATTAGGCAGGATCTTAAAGATACGGACTGGGGTAAGCTGCTTGATGGCAGGTCGACGCTGGGTATGTGGGAGTCTCTCAAGGGAAAACTAAAATCTTTGCAGGAAAGGCACGTGCCGGTCAAGAGGAAGGATGGGAAGGGTAGGATTAGAGAGCCGTGGGTAACTAGGGATATTGAGGACCTGGTCAGGAGGAAGAGGGAGGCGTACATTAGATCTAGGCATTTGAGGACAGAGATAGCGTTAGAAGAATACAGAGAATGTAGGAGAGAACTTAAAAGGGGCATCAGAAAGGCAAAAAGGGGCCATGAAATGGCTTTGGCGGGTAGGATTAAAGAAAATCCTAAGGCATTTTACTCCTATGTTAGAAATAAAAGGATGGTTAGAGGGAAGATTGGCCCTCTCAGGGACAGAGGAGGGGAACTATGCTTGGAGCCTGGGGGAATGGGGGAGATCCTGAATGAATACTTTGCGTCGGTATTCACGCAGGAGAGGGGCCTGATGTCTGGTGCTGTGCTTGAGGAGTTTGAGGATCCGTTGAGGGATATAGTCATCACGAGGGAAGAAGTGTTGGGACTCTTAGACAGTATAAAGACGGATAAATCTCCAGGGCCTGATGGCATCTATCCCAGGCTGTTAAGGGAGGTGAGGGATGAAATTGCTGGGCCTCTGACGCAAATCTTTGTCTCTTCTTTGGACACAGGTGAGGTCCCAGAGGATTGGCGCATTGCAAATGTAGTACCGTTGTTTAAGAAGGGTCAGAGGGATAACCCAGGGAATTATAGGCCGGTGAGCTTGACTTCAGTTATAGGCAAGCTAATGGAGAGGATCCTCAAGGATAGGATGTATGAACATCTGGAGCGCTGCAATCTGATCAGGGATACGCAGCATGGCTTCGTTACAGGGAGGTCATGCCTTACGAATCTAGTGGAATTTTTTGAAGAGGTGACAAAAACGGTTGACGAAGGACAAGCCGTTGATGTTGTCTATATGGATTTCAGTAAGGCGTTTGACAAGGTCCCTCATGGTAGGCTGATAGAAAAGGTGAAGGCTCATGGGATACAAGGCCAGGTATGTAGATGGGTGGAGAACTGGCTTGGGAGGAGGAGACAGCGAGTAGTAGTGGAAGGCTCCTTTTCCAACTGGAGGCCTGTCACCAGTGGTGTGCCGCAGGGCTCGGTACTTGGACCTCTTCTATTTGTGGTATATATTAATGACTTGGAAGAGGGGGTAGGTGGTGTGATCAGCAAATTTGCTGATGACACCAAGATGGTTGGATTGGCGGGTACTGAGGAGCAGTGCCTGGCAATGCAACAGGACATAGACAGGCTGGTAGATTGGGCAGATAGATGGCAAATGGAATTTAATCCGGAGAAATGCGAGGTGATGCACTTTGGCCGGAATAATGTGGAGGGGAGTTATACGATAAAAGGTAGAACTATCCGGAGTATAGATACGCAGAGAGACCTGGGGGTGCAAGTGCATAAGTCCCTGAAGGTGTCGGTACAGGTGCAGAATGTGATGAGGAAAGCGTATGGTATGTTAGCCTTCATAGGAAGAGGTATAGAATATAAGAGTAGGAGTTTGATGTTGCAGTTGTATAGAACGTTGGTTAGGCCTCACTTGGAGTACTGCGTCCAGTTCTGGTCGCCGTACTACCGGAAGGATGTAGAGATCCTGGAGAGAGTGCAGAGGAGATTTACCAGGATGTTGCCTGGTATGGAAGGGCTGTCTTACGAGGAAAGATTGGATGAACTTGGGCTGTTTTCCCTTGAGAGACGTCGGCTGAGGGGGGATCTAATAGAGGTTTATAAGATTATGAAGGGGATAGATAGAGTAAATGGTGGTAAGCTTTTTCTGCTACAAGAAATGGATAGAACGAGGGGTCACGGGCTTAGGGTGAGGGGGGCTAGGTATAAGACAAATATTAGAGGGCAGTTTTTCACGCAAAGGGTAGTGGGGGTGTGGAATGCACTGCCGAGTAAGGTGGTGGAAGCAGGCACGCTAGGGTTGTTTAAGAGTCACTTAGACAGCCATATGAGCGGGCTACATATAGGGGGATATAGTAGGCCTTACTGAACATTGTAGGCTTGGGAATACGTTTTGCCTCAGGAATGTTAGTCTTTGCCTGTTTAATAATGAATTTTTTTGTCTCCACAGGCATTTAAGTCCAGCAAGGGGCATGCAGGCGGCAGGTTGTAGTGGGCTGCTCTTGGATGTTGCTTCGGGAGTTGCCTATTGCTTCATGTCATTAGTGTGCTTAAACTGGACCATCTCGAGGGCAACATGACAGCTCAGAGACTATCTCTGTTGCTGTGCGGACACATGGATTTGGGCCTGTGTCTGTGGGAGTTTGCACGTTCTCCCCGTGGTTGCGTGGGTTTCCTCCGGGTGCTCCGGTTTCCTCCCACATCCCCCAAAGATGTGCTTTTAGGCTGATTGATTGGGTACTAAAATTGTCCCTAAATTGGACCTCCCTGATCCTCGCACGTTAGGCGTAGACTAAAATCATGAATAGGTCACTGAGATAGTAGGACGGCGGCACGGGCTCGTTGGGCCGAAGGGCCTGTTTCCCGTGCTGTGTTGTTCTTTGTTCTTTGTATGGCTGTTGCCCTGATCAAGACCGTAAAAAAACTACAAAGGGTTGTGGAAGTACCCAGTCCATCACACAAATTAGCCTCCCATCCATTGACTCTGTCCACTTCCCATGGAATTCGGAACCACAAATAGCAGTTGAGACCAAAACATTGTATGTTTTCAAGAAGGGCTTAGATATATCACTTGAGGTGAAAGGGATCAAAGGATATGAGGGATGGTTGGATCAGACTATTGAGTTGGATGATGAGCCATGATCATAATCAATGGTGGAGTAGGCTAAAAGGATCGAATGGTCTACTCCTACTTTTTATGTTTCAATGTTTATTCATCCTGATGGGCAACCTCACATTTTTCCATTTAATAATCCATTTGCCAAATATTTGTGCACTTTGCTACCTTTGTTACCTATTATCATTTGGTAGCCTCCTAATGTCTTCTGCACAGCTTACTTTCCCTCTTATTTTGTATGTCCAAAGTCCCTCTGGTTCTCTATGCTTATTATGTATTCCCTTGCCTTGACTGCCATCACCAAATATATTATCGCACAAGTCTGTGCATTGAATTCCATGTGTCACTTTTCTGCCCACCTAACTGTCCCCATAATATGGGGGGTGGGGGTGGGGGGGGGAGGGTGCTAAAATTGGCACCCATGTGTGAATCAATAATTAAGGGTCAATTGAGCTTCTTTATGATTAAGCCAATTGATCCGAGTATTATGCTGTCCATATAAGACAGTTGGCTTGAGCCAGCAGGTGGGAGAGGGACAAAACATTCTTTCAAAAAGGTTTTATAAAGGGTAGGAAATAAAGAGGACGTACTATCTTCATGGTGGGGGTGGAGAGGTGCCCTCTGTAGATTAGGGGAAACTCCCCGCAGGTAGTTATCATCCTTCTTACTTCCCCAGCTGAAGATGGGACACTGCCCCTTTGCCACTCCCACACCCCCATTCCCTGCCAATTCCCCTAATTTACCTGAGTTCAGGATCCATTGAAGCTTTCATTCTGGACCTACCTGCTTCCTGGTAGCACCCACTACTGAGAACTGGCATGGCTGGGACAACAAGAGCTGCCAACCAATCAAATTGGCCAATAGGTCCTGAGGTTATGACTTCCTCCCATTGAAGGGAGGAGGAACTGCATTTCCTGTAGGGGGTGATTCTCTCAAAAAAATTCTAAGTGCCGAATTGGCAGGAAAAATTGTGTAATTCACAACTGTTTTTCAGTGGGAGTTCAGACCTGAATCTCCCCACTCTGTGCAATGCAAAGGTCACAATCATGTATATCATTAAAAGCTCAGAGGCAGAGCCTATTCACGCCGGCAGTTCCAGGACTTGGTGCGGGGCCGCTGTGCATGCACAATCAGACTCCCATTTGCTAGAAGCCAGGGACACTTGCACTGCTACTCCTCAACTCCCTCACATGGTCCAGTCGTGGCCCCATGAGCATTCCTGGGTCTGCCTTCCCCCACCCCACCTCACAGATCTCCAGCACCCCACCCTACCCTCCAATAGTGATGATCCCCCACCCTACCCCTACCTTGGCAAATCCCTCCACAGACCCTCCATGGGAGGCAACCCCTTCCCCCATGAGAAGCAGACTCCCACAGGAGACTCCCTCCCAGGAAGTAGACCTCCCCCCCTCAGCAGCCACTTCCCCCCAGCACAATCACTTGCTTCCCTTCAGCTCCAACCGATCCCCATGCAGAATGGCAGTGGGACCACTCCACCGATCACTCCTAAGCCCTGCCACAGAAGGCTCTGCCCTTTTGGCACTGCCCACTACCCGGTGGGCTGTGCCAATGTACCTCCTGGGCATGGATACCTTGCTCCTTGGGCAGTGCCAGGGTGCCCATGCCCAGGGGGCACCACCCACCTGCCACCTAATCCTGATTAAAATCACTTATCTGGCCTTGCTGCCGGTTTCCAGTATGGTCTCTACCACACCTGCTCTCTGGAGGTGGGAGAAGTGCATGCGTCAGGAATGCATGACCGAATCCTGTGAAATGGCCTCCCCCGCATCTCCCAACCGACATGCCAAAAAATTAGCACATCGCAATGGAGTATCAGGCCTGCAGTGTGTTATTGCTGCAGGGGAGACTTTTATTTTGTCAGTCAGTTTCCAGTTGATATTTTAGTCAGGGTGTGCAAGCAGTAACCCCGCTGCTCCTCATAACATCCAACACTATTGGCAGGATCGCTGGTGGTGTCACAACGGTTAGCACTGCTGCCTCACAGCGCCAGGGACCCGGGTTCAATTCCAGCCTTGGTTCACTATCAGTGTGGAGTCGGCACATTCTCCCCATGTCTGCATGGTTTTCCTATGGATGCTCCAGTTTCCTCCCACAGTCCAAAGATGTGCAGGTTAGGTGCACTGGCCATTCTAAATTGACCCTAGTGTCAGGAGGATTAGCAGGAGTAGGGCTTGTGTTGACTTGTTGTTGGTGCAAACTCATGAGCCAAATGGCCTCCTCCTGCACTGTACAGATTCTATGAAACCATAAAATCCTGCCCAAGGTCAGCGGACTTTCCAACGCTCCACCCCTCACTCGCTCCAATTTCTGTGGTGGGCAGGATGGTGAGTCTCATTCACTTGTCACTCCTGTGCTTGCTGATTTACATTGGCTCCTGTTCTGCCAACATCTCAATTCTAGAATTTTCATTCTTGTTTCCAAATCCCTCCATAGCTTCAACCGTCCTTATCCCTATGAATTTCTCCAGCTCCATTACCATTTGAGAGGTCTGCACTTCTCCACCTTGGCCTCTTGAGCAGTTTTTCGGTGCTCCACCACTAGCAGCCATGCTTTCATCTGCTTCAGACAAAAGCTCAGGAATTCCCTCCTTTAACCTCATAATTTCCTTTCTGTCTATTGAATTCATCCATTTAATTCACCCTCCTTACTAGACTTTCCACTGTTTATTCCTCAATCTTTCAATCCAATTGCTAAAGGAAATTCCTTTTTGTTTGCTTCGTTCAGCCTGGTTCAGATGCCCCATTTCCCTCACTGCAACATTATTAATTCACATCTTCAGCAGATGTGAGAAGGTTTTGCATTGAAGGATGTAGTGCCAAGTCTAACAAATGGAAGAGGTGGCATGGTGGTGCAGTGGTTAGCACTGAGCCTTCTAGCACCAGGGGCCCAGTTTAATTCCCAGCTTGGGTCACTGTCTGAGTGGAGTTTGCACATTCTCCATGTATCTGCATAGGTTTCCTCCGGGTACTCCAGTTTCCTCCCACAGTCCAAAGATGTGTGAGTTAGATGGATTGGCCATGATAAATTGGCCCTTAGTGTCAGGGGGATTCGCTGGCTAAATATATGGGGTTACAGGGATAGAACCTGGGTAGGATCATTGTTGGTGCCAGCTCAATGGCCCGAATGTCCTCCTTCTGCACTGCAGGGATTGTATGCCATTAGATACCCTGTTACAACAAATCCTGGATCATGATTTCTACCTCCCCATGCAAACCTATTGTATTGACATTAATCACCTTCTGAAACACTGGAAATAAGCTTAACTTTAGATTGCTTGAAATTCCATTTTGCAAATCTCAGCAAGAATAAATGCTAAATATTAATTATGAAGAGGACTTTTTGCTGGAAAGGTGGAAGTAGAATAATGAAATAGATGTCTTCCTTTTTTTCAGTCGCTTTTGGAGATTTGTTATGCTCCAATCCAGTATTCAATTCACATAACAATTTAAAATTGTCTGTAACTTTATTCCAGTTAACAATGATTGCATAATTTGTGCCTATACTGCAGGTACTCAAAATGGAAATATTACACTTACAGGTTGCAGCCAAAGTTTTTTTCTGTGATTGTGCATGTATTTTGTTGAGACAATATAATGAGTGTTTTATGCTGTAGTTAACCTGTACTGTACTTGATGTGAGATGTCTGGTGGAAAAAAATGGAAATGATTTAACTCTCGAATACTATTATCAATCATTTACAGCAGATGGTGATTTTTAATCTGCAACCTTCCAACTGTAAATTTAGACAACTTATTCCTTTAAATGAAAAAGTAGCATTAATCCAAGCCATCAATAATCAAATACATTCAAGTCCTGCTGAGACTTGAAGAGGGAAAAGCAAATTATACAAAACCAACTGACAATTGTGTGATTTTGTGACATTTCATAACTAAAAAAGAACGTAAGAAAATCAATTCTAAGTTAATTAACTGACACAAAACTAGCACTGGCAACAACGAAACATCAATAAGAAATTATGACTAATATTGTGTAAGTTACTATCTCATATGTTTTGCCACTTTTAACCAATGATAAAGACATACATTATTTACCACTGAAATTAAGTTCGCTTGCTAAAGAAATGCATCCGTAATTTCTCCGATTCAAATCCAGGGCAATGTGCACATTCTAGTGGAATGAATGGTGTTTAATGGTATACCAAGGAGTATTATGTTAAACATATAGGGAAAAGCGGGAGATAAGCTGAGAACCATCAGTTTCAGTATTGCTCCTTTCTCACTGCCCTTTATAAAGGAAGTAGTGAACAAATTTAATTGGAAATATCATTGTTACAACAACACTGTTTACTTCCATTTTAATAGTGATTGTAACAAATATCCAAAGGCACTTCATACAGAGAGCAAAAGAAATGATGTTGAAGCAATGAGAGAGATATTAAGTGGTGTGACCAAAGAGTTGCCCAAAAGAGGCAAGTCATGGGAAGGCTATGACAGATTGGCACATGTGCAATGGCCCACTCAGCACGCCAATTTCAGCCTGTCCAGTGGAGATAGGCCCCACCCCATAGTTTTTGATGATATTCACGCTGGTGGTATCAGCAGTGCACAGAGTGTGGGAGATTCTTCTCTGAACTCACACTGAAAAAACCAGCATGAATTAATCCAGTTTTCACACAAATTCAACACTGAGAATTTTTTTGGGAGAATTCCACCCGTGATGTCCACTAGGGCACCAAGCAGGATTTGGTGAATTTTGAACCACTTCAGTTTTTTTTATTCTGCTGGCAGCTGTGTTGTTTCCTGTTGACCAATCAGAATATGTTAACTTCACTATTCTCAATGGTCAAGTCTATTTAAAAAAAACTTCCAAGATGCTGAATTAACATCATAACTGGAGGAAGTAAAGTGCTGAAGGACAGTGTTCAAAACTCGTCAACTTAGTAAGGTAATTTTCTTAAGAGTAATTATTGCTCATGAACTGCATATTTTTTGGTTACAAAATTCAGATTAATCTAAAATAAACAGATAAACAGGCTGGAGTGAAAAATGATAGTCATTATTACTACAATGTATCGTGACAGTCAAATGGCAACTCTTTTCCAACTTCAGAATTTGATCCCAGTGCAATTATAGTTACATCTATCAACCCAGCACAGAATGTTAGTGGATGCAGCTGGTATTTGGCAGAGTTTGAAGTTTTTTCTTCAGATTAACAAAGGCATAATAACTTTCAGGTTTAAAATTGAGATTAATAGAAAGGGAAAAGCAATGTTTCAGATACATAATATTGGGATGAATTAGTTACCTTTTGTTCCAGTCACGCCAATCAACCGGCTTGGCCAGCCTGCAAGATAGGGTGAGAGGCAAAAAATCGGATTTGCATCCAACTTCTAACCTCTCGCGTTCTTTCTGGCCCCCTTGATCTGCTGGCAAAATCAGCCTCACGCCCGAGAAGGGCATGACACTGACTAAAATATTAACAACATGCTAAGCACTCACTCACTTTAGTCCCCTTGCCAGTCAAGGTCATCATATGCAAAGCCAGTTTTTCTCGGACCTCTTTTTTTCAATTTGTACACTATTTATTGCCTCCTTCATCTCCACTTCTACTAATATTTATAAGATTACTCCTCCATAGTAAACACTGATACAAATAACTCATTAAATATTCTCAGCTGCACCGCTAAACAGCTATCATCCTCTTTTTCCAAAATAGAACCCAGTGCACCACTTACTACTACTTACTATTTACATGCTGGTAGGAGATTTTTGAGTTGACTACTTTTTATGTTGATTACCATTCTATTCGCATACTCACTTTGGCAGATTTAATTTCATCTTTACCTCTCCTCTCAACCTGTTGTGTTTGAACTGCTTCTCCCTTGAAGCATTCACCTGCATGTATTTCATTTTTGTGTCATCATAATCTCTATCAGAGAAGGTCTTTGGTGCAATATTACTGCCTCTGAGTGAGAAGCTCCATGTTCAAATCCCACCCAAAGATTTGAAGGTCAAAGAAGGTGTGGTCATAGCCCGGCCAAACAGGTTGAAGAACAGCTTATAAATCCTGCCAACATCTGTTGAAAGATTCCTGATCAACCATGTGATGAAAAGAAGTGTGAGCCTCAATATTGGCATGGATAGAGGATTGGTTAGCTAATAGAAAGCAATGAGTGGGGATAAATGGGTGTTTTTCTAGTTGGTGATCAGTGACCTCAGGGATGAATGTAAGACCACAATTGTGCCTCAGGCATGAATGTAAGACCACAATTGTTTACGATTTACATAGGTTTGGAGTTGGGAACTGAGTATATTGTGTCAAAGTTTACAGTTGACACTAAGATGAATGGTAGAGCAAAGCGTGCAGAGGATACAAGTCTGCAAAGGGATATAGATATTTAAGTGAGTGGGCAAGGGTCTGGCAGATGGAGTATAATGTTGGGAAACGTGAGGTCATACATTTTGTTAGGAATAACAACAAAATGGACTATTATTTAAATGGTAGAAAATTGCAGCATGCTGCTGTGCAGAGGGACCTGAGTGTCCTTGTGCAAGAATCACAAGGAGTTGGTAATTAAGAAGGCAAATGGAATTTTGTCCTTCATTGCTAGAGGAATGAAGTTTAAAAACAGGGAGGTTATGTTGCAGCAATATAAGTGCTGGTGAGGCCACACCTGGAGTACGGTTTACTGTTTTGGTCTCCTTATTTGAGAAAGGATATACTGGCACTGGAGGGGGTGCAGAGGAGCTTCACTAGGTTGATTCTGGAATTGAGAGGGTTGGCTTATGAGGAGAGATTGAGTAGACTGGAATTTAGAAGAATAAGGGCGGGGGGGAAATCATACAGAAACATATAAAATTGTGAAGGGAATAGAAAAGATAGAAGTAGGGAGGTTGTTTCCACTGGCAGGTGAAATTGGAACTAGGGGCATAGCCTCAAAATAAGGGGGAGCAGATTTGGGACTGAGTTGAGGAAGAAATTCTTCACCCAAAGGATTGTGAGTTTGTGAAATTCCTTGCCCGGTGAAGTGATTGAGGCTACCTCGTTCGTTGTTTTTAAGGCAAGGATAGATAAGTGTTTGAACAGTAGCAGAATTAAGGGTTATGGTGAGCAGGTGAGTAAGTGGAGCTGAGTTCGTGAAGAGCCACGATCTTATTGAATGGTGAAGCAGGCTCATGGGTCCAGGTGACTACTCTTGCTCCTAGTTTTTATGTTCTTATAATCACTATCCATAGCCCCAGGTTACAACACGTATGTGAAAAAATATGTGGCCTTGGCAATTCAGACCCCTCCAGGTGCAGGAGAGCTGGGCGATTGGACAGCTGGTGTGGATCAGATTGTTGACAATAGCAAGGATGATCCTTGTTCCAGCTGGGATGGATTAGGAAGCTGCCTCCTTACCCTACCCATGAGGAAGATAGTGGGTCTGTGGTGTGGACCTGCCTTTTGGCAGACAACACAAAAAGAAGAATCTCTAACTCCCTTGTCATCTAAGCAGCTGTTTTTGGTTCTCTTACCTATCACCCAAATGGAACATACTTAACCTGAATCTGAAACTTTTCTTCTTTAAAAGTCACCCATTCTTATGTTAGGATTCCCTGGCTGGATTTATCTTGGTTAGATCTCTTCTCATCACATTGAAATTAGTCCTCTTCAATTTACATGTTGATGAGTCCATTCTATGTCTATTGCCAATTGGCGGCATTTGTGCAATGCATGTTCCACTCAATTATACCTCAAGTTTTCTATCAGTACCTTGTGCATGTCAAAGGATTCTGATTTACATTTTACAAGTATCCTCCCCCCTGAAGCATATGAGCATGATAGCCAGTCAGCTTCTAACCTCAGCTCCACGTTTCCACTTACCCCAAAATCTTTTCACCCCCCCTACTTATCAAGAATCTATTTCTTTCAGCTTTAAAAATATTTAAATATATTTTCCATTGCCTTTTGAGAAAGAGAGTTCGAAAGACCCACAAACCTCTGAGAGAAAATAATTCTCCTAATCTCTGTCCTAAATGGATAGCTCCTTATTTTCTGACCTTTAGTTCTAGGTTTTCCCACAGAGATGTTTATTTATTAGTGTCACAGGTAGAGTTACATTAACATTGCAATGAAGTTACTGTGAAAATCCCGTAGTTGTCACATGCCAGTGCTTGTCCGGGTACGCTAAGGGAGAATTTAGCATGGCCAATGCACCTATCTAGCATGTCTTTCGGACTGTGGGAGAAAACTGGAGCACCCAGAGGAAACCCATGCAGAAGTGGGGAGAACATGCAGACTCCGCACAGACAGTGACCCAAGTCAAGAATCAAACCCGGGTCCCTGGCACGGTGAGACAACAGCGCTAATCATTGTGCCACCAGGCACTGCTCTCCACCCTGTCAAGACTTGTCAGGATTAGCTGGATCACCAGCAGTAAAGACTGGTAAAATACCATCCTATTTACACCGGAGAGAAGGAGTTAAAATTTATTCCATTCTTACAGTTCAGGCTTTTAAAGTCTTGCTTTTTTATTCATATAATATGCCACCAGCATTCATTCACATATCTTGGGAAAGAATTTGCAGAGCAGTCTGATGTAATCTCAGTTTAAGAGTGGTGGAAACCCAAGGAAAATAATACAAAATGCTGAAGCTACAGTGAAAGTGCAAGAGGACCCCCTCAGAAATTCACCCATCATGTCTCTCAATGCCTGAAATCACTATCTTTCACTTTTTACTTTGGGTAAACAATGTAGCCAAAATCTCTGACTGTGGTAAGCCATTCAAAGAACTTACCAAAGACTCCCAATTCAGTCCTGAAAGTCAGCAAGATTTCTGCTGTTCCTCATCCTTAGAAGAATTCATTGGAGAATAGGAGGGTAGTAATTTCAACTGGTTGCCTCCATTTCCAGGATTTTCTGGTATACCATACAGAGTTTACAGGACAACATTTCTGCATTTGGCACAAATACATTTATAAAGTATAGTTGCTCTATTCAGTTATCATAACTAATATCCCAAAAACAAACATCCCTCCTTTTAGCAGTGATACATTCTTTTGTCCCAAATTGTTTATTTCTACTTCACTAACCTGGCAGCTTGGTAAACATACATCTGCTTTGTCTCCTTACTAGTTCAGTGGGCTTGATGTGTGCCCATATGCACATCCAATCCCTCTGCTGACATTATCCATTGTGTTGAACTTTTGGATTTAAAATTTAATCATCCAAATTTTAGCTGCAGCTCCAAATCCAAATGTAAACTTTAATAAAAAAACTGAATTTGAACTTTAGAGTGCATATTTTACTTCCCAAGTTATAGTGGGAAAGATCCTGTCATCGGTATTTTTCATGTCAAGTTTACCATAATGCTTTGAAATGTTAGCTTGTATAACCTTACAATATTATTAGCCTGTAGCTACGTTTATTGCAAGCTGGCAACATTCTAACAGTTAATTGACATTTCCTGAAAGGGTCAGTTCACTGATGTATAGCACAACAACAATTATGCGCATGGATGATCAGAAGTTTTACTTCTGGAAGAAGCTGAGAAAAGGTATTTAGGTGAAACTCCAACATAAATCTGAGCAACCAGATTCTGTGAAGGTCACAGATGTAAAGCTTACAACTACTCTGAAATAAAGTTATACCCATTTCTTTCTAGGAGCTTGTAAATGCTTCCAGTTGAAAGTTGTCCGGATGTATTGGAACTTTAACCCCGCAAACTGCACAAAGGAACAACTTTGCCTGAGCACACCTAGATCAAGCATTTAAGGTAGCTGTATAGTGGCATTGTCACTGGAATAATATTCCAGAGACCCAGGATAATGTTCTGAGAACCTGTGTTTGAACCCCAACAAAGCAGATGCTGGCATTTAAGTTCAATTAAAATCTAGAAATTAAAGTCTAATAATGACCATGAAACCATTCCTAATTTTCATAAAAACCCATCTGGATCACTAAAGTTCATTAAGGAAGAAGCTTGTCTGACCTACATGTGACTTCAGACCCACAGCAATGTGGATTGATTCTTCTCAACAAAGATAGTTGGGGGTGGACATTAAATTTTGGCCTAGCCAAAGACACCCACACCCCACAAATGAATAAAAAACTCTGAACTTTGTGAGAGAATTTAGTATAGTGAGAGAGAAGGAGGTGTTGCCTATTCGTTCACAGAAAAAGGAGTGGTCCAAGAGAAGAAGCTGAAAGCAACGAAACCTGAGAACTGGAGGTCAGAAGCCCACTAATGAGGTGAGCAGGTAAGTGATTGACGAGTTTTAAGTTTCTATTATCGCTCTAAACTGGAGTAGAGTTTTAAACTGATGTTGGGGAGACTGGTGCATTATATTTACAACGTATCTACTTAAACTCCATGACACAATGGCATAAAATCATTGAGCAACATTTCCAGACTTGAAACCTAATTAGTTAAATAAAACAAATTAAAGATGGCAGAGTAGGTGATGTATTGCAGCTCTTGCATGTGGGCAATGATTCCAGTCCAATATGATTGTTTTTAAGGACTTGGAGAACTTGAAGTTCTGAAGAAGAGTCACATTGGGCTTGAATATTGGCCGGAATTTTACCACCACACCTGACCTGGAATTGGGCAGGCATGGCTCAAACGGAATTCTCCAATAGCCTCGGGCAGGATTTTACAAACTGCTGACTGATTGACTGATTGTGAAGCCCTGCATGAATATGTTTAGTTGCTGCAACTAAACATATTCATGCAGGCCTTGAGCATGGCTATGCATCCTTTGATTGCCAACATGTCTGACATTTAAATTAGGACAATAGACACTCTAACCTGGGCCTTACAGCACATCATCTTGATTGCTCCCTAGCAGAGTGATGGGAATGAAATATAACTGATTCATGAGAGAAATGATGATGAAAGGGACCTGGAACAATGAACTCCACTCAAAGCATTTCTGACCAGTTGGCACATTGCCAACTCTGCCCTGCTTTACCACCACCTCAATTATTACCTAACATGCTGCTTCCTGTCGTGAAATGGTTGTCTGCCCCTATACACGTGCAGGTGAAGCAGTCTTTGGTGGAGACTCCAACACCCAAAGGACATTGGCCAAGAGTATCTCAACTGTCAGAGTAGGGAACTTCCTATCTGTAACTCTCCTGAACTCACAGGGGTCACACCATATAGAAGCACTAGAAAAATAAACTGAAACTTTGTAGTTCGATAAAAGTATGTAAATGGGTGTTTGGAAAAGTGTTCTATTATAAACTTCTTTCATTTCATAGAATGGTGTAACATTTAGTACTTTACACCACCTACTACTGCTGTCCATTCCTGATTGCCATGTCTTCCATTCCTTGTTGGTGAAAGGAAAGTCATGACTTGAAGTAGAGGAATGGGAGGATATGAAATGATTGGTTGGTTATAGATGTGATTTATCAGTCGCCTTTGCTCTCGCTGACCTACTTGGCCTCCCATTCAAGCAATGCCATGATGTTAAAATTTGTATCCTTGTTTTCAAATCCCTCCATGGCTTTGCCTATGTCCATTATCTCTGTAATCTTCTCCAGCCCTTCAATCCTGCAAAATATCTAATTCTGGCCTCTTGAGTGTCCCTGATTTTAATCCTCCATCACTGGCGGTCATGCATTCAGCTCCTTCAATCCTAAACTCTGGAATTCTTTTCCTTAAACCTGTTTTCCCCCTTTCATTCGCTTTTCAATACCTATCTCTTTGATCAAACATTTGATCATCTGTCCTGACATTGCCTTATGTGGCTTTGTGTTGCTTTATAATGCTCCTGTAAAGCACCTTGGGATGTTTTGTTACATTAATAAAAACACACACAAGTTGGAGTTGCTGTTGTTGGGTAATTTGCATTAGGTGGTTTTAGAGCGATTGAAGGGGAGCAGGAGAGTAATATTCGATGTGATTATTGCACTGATCCAATGGTTGTAACTAACTGTTATGGGGAATCCCTGACATCCCAGTCAGCAATGCAAGCAGCTAATGTAGCACCATCTTCACCCTCCAGCTCTTCAATGGAACGGACCAAAGGAAATGTGTGCCTAGCATCATGATCCTCCTTCAGCTTCAGTCCTTGCTGCTGTGCAAATGCTGCACACCACAATCATTCTGGACATCCTGGCTGATTGTTACTGAACTGCAAAACTGTCAAGGCACCAGATGTGCATTTTGAGCATTCAGATCACTTGCTCAATGATATAATTGGTTGTCATATGGCTGTCATTGTGTCACCCTTAGGTTTCGTTAGTGGGCTTTGCTGTGGGCGTAATCACCCTAGATTGAAGGAAGTCTCCTAGTAACCAGTCCATAGAATGATGCAACATGGTGGAAGATTTTTTAGCCCATTGTGTCTGCGCTGATATGGTTTTTTACTTTGTGGAAATTTCCATTGCTGGATATCCTAAACAATTTGACTTTACAAACAGTTCATGCTTCAACACCACTGCCAGAGAGGACAGAGAATTTGACGCTCAGCCAAATCTCCGTTCACTGCAGCATGACCAGAGAATCCTGTCACAGCGAGTGGTCAGAGAATTCCGGCCACTGGATTTCACACCGATCACGTTTTTAGACTGAAAAATGGTGTCCAACTGATGAAAATCAAGGTGGTCCTTGTTCTCCCACTGATACCCAAAGCCTGCTTACTGCAATATTCAAGCAAGCTTCTAACTGGACAAGTAAAATGCCAGCCTTATTCTACTGGAAAATTGGGTAAATATGCAAAATGAAATCATATGCTAATTGAAAATTTCTGGTGCAAATATTCAGATTATTGCACACATGCTGCATTGATTGAAAATGGTCTAACTACCAATTACTATTATAAGGGAGCAATGCGGATGTGGAAGCTATTGGATGTGGAAGTTATTGCAAGAGTGCAAAGGAGATTTACAAGGATGTTGCCTGGATTGGGTGGCATGCCTTATGAGGATAGGTAGAGGGAGTTAGGTCTTTTCTCCCTGGAGAGACGAAGGATGAGAGGTAACCTGATAAAGGTTTATAAAATGTTGACAGGTGTAGATAGGGTGGATACTCAGAGGCTATTTCCCAGGGCTGAAATGGTCGTTACAAGAGGACACAGGTTTAAGGTGCTGGGAAGCAGGTACAGAGGAGATGTTAGGGATAAGTTTTTCACTCGGAGGGTGGTGAGTGAGTGGAATCGGCTGCCGTCGGTGGAGGTAGAGGCGAACTCGCTGAGGTCTTTTAAAAGACTTCTGGATGAGTATATGGGATCTAATGGCATTGGAAGTTACAGATAGGTATAGATGTGATCGGCGCAACTTTTGGGCCGAAGGGCCTGTTTGTGCTGTCAGTGGTGGTGGAGGCGAACTCGTTGGGGCCTTTTAAGAGACTTCTGGATGAGTACATGGGATTTAATGGGATTGAGGGTTATAGATAGGCCTGGTAGGTAGGGATATGTTCGGTGCAACTTGTGGGCCAAAGGGCCTGTTTGTGCTGTCATGTTCTATGTTCTATGTTTTATGTTCTATGCAAAATGCTCAAAGATGTAGTTGAAGAATGTAGCCATCCACTTAGCAGGTTATCCCGGCCATGCTGGAAAAAAATGGCTTGTTCCTGGAATAAGAGATGAGGCTCCATGAGAAATTTGACTTGGAGCTTAAATGTATAAGGAGGAATCCCGTTAATCTGTTGAGAGATTTGATTCTTCAAGTTCAGCCAAGTTCTCCCCTTTGTTCACAGAATGTGCAGATCCAAATAATCCTCCTCAATAATCCCTGTTAACCCGAAGCAGCCAGGGTCAACAAAAATAGTTTCAGCACATTACCGGCAGCGTCAATCCTCTCCTTTCCTCACAGGATTACTTCCCCTCCCAGGCTTGAATTTTTTTCCCCTATTCAATCATGGGCATCACTGGCTAGGCCAGCATTTATCGCCCATCCGTAATTGCCCTCAAAAAGATGATGGTAAATTGGTTCCCTAATCCACTGCAGTCCATGTCATGTAGGTACACCCACAGTGCTGTTAATCTTTAAAAAAGAAAGTTAACACATAGAAGTCTTATCGCAGTAATTAATGGAATATGACTGTGCAAAGAAAGGTAAAAAAAAGTGGAGTATAAAAGGGTGGTCTCTGGTAAGTGGCAGTCCATGAAAGTTGTGTGGGACTGTTCTTTTTTAAGATATTTGGCAAGAAATGTGGGTAGATGATCAGGAAAGTTATTTTTCATGCAGCCAGTCCCAATGATCTGGAATATATTTTCTGAAAAGTTGGTGATAGCAGGTTCAATAGGAGCTTTCACAATGGAATTGGATATATGCTTGAAAAGGAAATTATTTCATTAGTTCATATGATATGAATAGGTCACTGAGACAGTGGGACGGCGGCGTGGGCTCGTTGGGCCGAAGGGCCTGTTTCCCGTGCTGTGTTGTTCTTTGTTCTTTGTTCTTTGATATCGGAGCAGAATTAAGCCATTTGGTTCATCGAGTCTGCTTCACCCTTCAGTCATGAGTGAGATGCTTCTTATCCCCATTTTCCTGCCTTCTTTCCATAGCCCTTCAACCTCATTACCAATTAAAAATCTGTCTAATTCCTCCTTATATATACTCACTGTCCCAGCATCCACAGCACTTTGGGATAGCAAATTCCAGATTCACAACCCTTCGGGAGAAGTAGTTTCTCCTCAACTCTGTTTTAAATTTGCTACCTCTTCTCCTAAGACTATGACCTCTCATCCTAGAATGCCCCACAAGAAGGGCATCTGCTCTACGTCTACTTTATCCATACCTTTTATCATCTTGGAGAGAGATATAGGTCCAATTAGATATCGCTTTCAAAGAGCCAACACTGACA
This sequence comes from Carcharhinus amblyrhynchos, assembly GCF_965287045.1. Lineage (NCBI taxonomy): Eukaryota > Metazoa > Chordata > Chondrichthyes > Carcharhiniformes > Carcharhinidae > Carcharhinus > Carcharhinus amblyrhynchos. Next base: position 90,764,095 of record NC_137324.1, on the reverse strand, counting down.
CGATGGGCTGAATGGCCTCCCTCTGTGCTGAATGATCCTAGAATTCTATAACTTCTGCCAGAAGCCAACAGTAGAACCTTGGGAGGCAACAGGCTCTGCAAATTTTGGGTATAACATTCCCAGGAAGAGTGCAAAGGCACTTTAAACAATGTCAAGCTTCCCTTTCTTAAACCTTGGTTCTTAAAGGTCACCGTTAAAGGACTTAACTGTTATTTACTAATATCCTTTGAGGTCTTAAGAACAAAAAAAAAATCAATGAACAATATAATTAATGAGAAGAGGCTACCAACATAATGGTACCAAATTCCACATCGATTGCAAACGGTACCAGAGGGCACAAATACATTTCTGAAAATAGCACATTTTTTGAAAATGAAGATTTGTTATAGCTCTTTTACTTGACAAACCTGTGCTCCTCACATTGATTTCTACTTTGAAAATTGCAATTCAGCACTTCTAGACTTGAGTATGATAAGTTTAGGCAAGCGTTGATCAAACTAAAGGTCTAAATCATGGCTGGTATGCATGAGCAGTAAGGCACCCCATCTTCCAATTATCAGGCTGGAGTTGTCACTGTAGCGCAGTAATTATTACCATCAAACAGCAGAGAAATGTGACAAATGTCACACATTGACAGGCATGTCTTGCCCCCTGTCAATAATTTAATCTGCACCTTAAGTTGTCAGTGGAGATCAGCAACCGTGGCTGAAGAATAAACTTCAAATTGTTAAAGTTTTTTTGTTGCGCTCCATTACTTTCCTACTTAGATCCCTATTTTGCCTCCCATTGCCATGTTTTCCCTCAGCCAACGTCTTCTCCACAAGTTGATTTACAAAAGAAGGGATAATTCTTTAGCATGAGAGCGGTACTGCACATCTTATCCTCTCTCCATCATAAACTAACTCCAAAGCGTGTCCAGCCAGGCAATACTTTCCTTAACAGCCGTTGGAGAGGATCCTTTCCAACTGTTACATGTAGTGAAATAATAAGCATATAATTAAAAAATATGTACACAATGTCATTACAAAAAGCCATGGCAAGGTAGTTGGAATGAGTTTAAGTTATAGACTCAAAAGCAGAAAGATTTTTGTGTCTGTTTTTAAATTAACAAACCTGTAAACATCTTTACATTGTATAATCTAATTTTAATTTTAAAAAATAGTTTTAAGGGCGGGAGAGGAACAAATTCAAAAGGAAATCCAGTCTTGAAGGAAATATTTAAAATACAATTCACCGTTAAACATTTAGTATGGATTTGTCTATTTCAATAGGTAAAAATACTTTAAATTGCAGATGATATGTAAATTGTATTCATGGCTAAAACCTTTTACTAATAATATTCATTTAAATAATACCTCGTTATCTTTAAGCTGAAATTATTTCCTTCTATTAAGCTTTTCGTTATTTTTATTGATTCAGCTTTCATACATTGAACCACTGTGATTTGTACATTTTACCCAGTTTTGCACAACAAGCTGTTTGTTCCTTAGTCAATTTTCTGCGTGTTCTCTAGAAGCGAAAACATGTAACAATTTTTCACTTTGCTACAAATTTTAACAATCCTCCTGCAACTCCCACTGCATTGCTCTTTCTAATCTCCAGACAAAGCTTCTCCAGGCAGCACACTTAATTTATCTGAAAACTAAATGCTGATCATGAATCTCAACAATCCATGGGATCAGTTTTTTTTTGCGATTTGCCAAGCACCTGACATTGGCTGCAAAGAAAGCAATTTGTCTCTTGGTGTTATTCCTCATTAAGGTCCGTTAACATTATCCTGTTCAATTAACACCATACCCTTCAGCTACTAACCAGGAGCACAAAAACACAGCATTGTCTATGCCTAAATACCAGCCAAGAATTTCAAGAACATCAAACTCAATAGTGTAAAAGGGGCCTGGGCTGAATGCAGGAGTTGCACTTGTCAAGCTGCATGCAGCTCTGAACACTTTGTTAAGCGACAGATTCATGGCAGATATTGCACGTGACTTGAGGAAGTAACTGCCTTTGTTGTGTGCAACTTATTTAGCTTTTAAGTGTTCCTAAAAGTGAAGTAGGTTTTATACCTATATTGATCTATTTGGCCATGGATCACAAATCACACCAAATAAAGGAATACAACAACAACTTGTACTTATTGAGAGCCTTGAACTGAATAAAGTGACACAGGTGCATCGTAAAGCAAAATTTGGCTACGAGCCACATAAGGTGATATTTGGGCAGTTGGTCAAAAAGCTAGGTCAAGGAGGTAGCTTTTCTTTTTAACGGGGGTTCTTAAAGTAGGAAAGAGAAAGAGAATGAGAACAGTGGAGGGCTTTAGGGATGAATTCCAGTGTTTAGGGCCTAGGCAGCTGAAGGCACAGTTTCAGCAATTAAAATCGGGGATGCTCAAGAGACCAGCAGAATTAGAGACACGCAGATATCTCAGATGATGTGAGACTGGAAGAGGTTACAGAGGTGGGGAGGAGTAAGACCGCGCAGAAATTTCAAAACAAGTAGAAGAATTGTAAAATCAAGACATTACTTAAACATGAGTGACTATAAGTCAGCAAGCACAGCAGTGATAGGTAAATGGGATTTGATGAGAGTAAGGACACAGCATCATCATTTTGGATAACCTCAAGGTTATGAAGAACAGTATGTGGGAACAGTATGAGGGCGGCCTCAACCGGGATCTTGGGTTCATGTCACACTACCTGTAACCCCCATGACTTGCCTGGGCTTGCAAAATCCCACAAACTGCCCTGGCTGGAGACAGTACATATGTCTTTAACCTGTGCTTAACCCTCTTTCCACTCACATTGTCTGTATCTTTAAGACTTGATTATCTGTAAAGACTTGCCTTCCAACCTTTATTTTGTAAATTGAGTTTGTGTCTTTATATGCCCTGTTTGTGAACACAACTCCCACTCACCTAATGAAGGAACAGCCCTCTGAAAGCTTGTGGCTTGTGCTACCAAATAAACCTGTTGGACTTAAACCTGGTGTTGTGAGACTTCTTACTTGGAAGATGTGGATAATGAAGAAAGATTGAACAAACTTGTTTTCATTGGAGTGTCGGAGGATGAGAAAGGATCTGATAGAGGTTTACAAGATTATGACAGACTTGGATAGAGTGCGTAGTCAGAGTCTTTTCTCGGTTTTGGGGGCATAGGTTGAAAGTGAGAGGGGGAATGTTTAAAAGAGATGTAGGGGGCAAGTTTTTCACACAGAGGGTGGTGAATGCCTGAAATGTGCTGCCAGAGGGGGTGGTGGAAGCAGATTCTATAACAACATTCAAGAGGCATCTGGATAGATATATGAATAAGCAGGGAATAGAGGGATCTGGACCACACAGAGGCAAGAAAATACTAGATTAGGGAGGCATCATGTCAGCACAGACTTGTTGGGCCGAAGGGCCTGTTCCTGTGCTGTACTGTTCTTTGTTTGTGGTTTGGCAGCAGGCTATCCTATCAGTGCCATTCCCTGAACTAAGGGAACATTGCGCAAATGAGGCATATCCACCAACAATAACACACTGTGAGAAAACATAGATAGGACATTACAATTAATCACAAGCACAAGCTGCATTCTGTATTCCTCCTCCTCCTCTCCCATGGTGATATACTCAAATATAATCATTGCATTGATGGGTGCAGAAAAAAAACACTATTGAACTACTTTTCTTTTCATTGATATAGTAATTGGGCGAAGATATTATACCACCTAATTCAGTCAAAAGTTATAGGGATTGATATCGCTTTGATTAGAATTCAGGAAATTCCTATTCCCTAAGTGCAGGATCTGCGATGCTTTCACTTTCTATCACAGAGGTTGACCTTGAAATCACCCTGTGAACTGTTAACAGAAGGCTTTTGACTATGATGACCATTGCCGCTGTTGCACTCACAGTTCTACACTGAAATTCATCTTTTCAACCATGGAAACTGATCTGCAGGGGAGAGTGGTGAGACCATTCAAATAGCCTTCCAATTTCAGACAACTGGACAAATATTGTTTTACAAACAAGCTCAGCCTATCCATAAAATAAAAACAAAATACTGCGGATGCTGGAACCTGAAACAAAAATAGAAAATGCTGGAAAATCTCAGCCCGTCTGACAGTACCTGTGAGTAGAGAATACTGCCAATGGTTCAAGTCTGGATAACCCTTTGTAGGAGTCAATCTAGACTCGAAATGTTGACTCTATTCTCTCCCCAAAGATGCTGTCAGACCTGCTGAGATTTTCCAGCATTTTCTGTTTTTGTTTCTGCATATCCATTACTTGAGAAGGCGGAGTCTGGGAAAAATTGCCCCATAATTTTTTTATATGATCAAGCCAGGTGAGTGGGATAACATGCCTTCTACTGAACAAAATAATGGAATTTCTTCATTGTGTTCCTTCTACTTGTACCCAGTCTTTAGAAAAACTTTAAAGAAACTAAATATGTCAAAATTAAGTGGAAATATTTGGTCTTGATCCAGTAAAGGTCATTTTCAAGTTCAATGCTTTGAAATTGATTTTGATCATGAATTCTGGTGAATTTGTGCCAAAACCAATAATCTTTCTTATTGCATGACTTTGGTTAATTGTGTCTCAATGATAGGAATATTACCTCTGAGTCAGAAGATTACGGCTTCAGGCCTCACTTCAGAGAGGGAATGTTGCACTGTTGAGGATAATATCATTCAGAGGAGATGTTGAATTGAAGCTTTGCCTGTCCTCGCCTGTGGATGCAAAAGATTCATGGCAATATTCTGAAGAAGAATAGAGGACTTCTCTCCAGTGTGTTCGCTAATATAACGTCCCTCAACCAACATCAACAAAAAATTATCTGGTTATTAACACATTGCTAATTGTGGAAGCTTGCTGTGCACAAACTGCTTGTCATCTTTTGCTATATTACAACAATTCATTTAAAAGTACATCATTAGCTATAAAGCACTTTGGAGATCCCTGATGTTATTGAAAAGTGTTGTAAAAGGTGTTACATAAATGCAAGATGTTTCCTTCCATTTTTTCATATGTTGGCTGGCCTTATCTCAGATAACCAAAATACTTTTCTATTTGTTTATTATATTATGTCATCTGATGGAATCACATTTGTCTAATGACTACATTTCTGATTAAAATGTTTCAGTAAATTTTAGAACATAGAACATTACAGTGCAGTACAGGCCCTTCGACCCTCGATGTTGTACTGACCTGTGAAACCAATCTAAAGCCCATCAAACCTACACTATTCCAATATCATCCATACGTTTATCCAATGACCATTTAAATGCCTTTAATGTTGGCGAGTCCACTACTGTTGCGGGCAGGGCATTCCATGCCCTCTCTGAGATAAGAACCTATTTCTAATGTCTGTACTGTATCTATCACCCCTCAATTTATAGCTATGTCCCCCCATGTTAGCCATCTCCATGCAAGGAAAAAGGCTCTCACTGTCCACCCTATCTAATCCTCTGATCATCTTATATGCCCCTATTAAGTCATCTCTTAACCTTCTTCTCTCTAACAAAAACAGCCTCAAGTCCCTCAGCCTTTCCTCAAAATACCTTCTCACCAGACCAAGCAACATCCTGGTAAATCTCCTCTGCACCCTTTCCAATGCTTCCACATCCTTTCTATAATGCGGCGACCAGAACTGTACACAATACTCCATGTGCAGCTGCACCAGAGTTTTGTACAGCTGCAACATGATTTCATGGCTCCGAATCTCAATCCCTCTATCAATAAAAGCTAACACACCGTATGCCTTCTTAACAACCTTATCAACTATGTGGATAGGTTTATGGATGAAAAGGGATTAGTTTAGGTTAGAGGGTCATTGTTTTTTAACTGGTCGGTGCAACATCGTGGGCCAAAGGGCCTGTTCTGCGCTGTAATGTTCTATGCTGTATGTTCTATGTTAACCTGAGTGCCAACTTTCAGGGATCTATGTACATGGACACCAAGATCTTGCTGCTCATCCACACTACCAAGAATCTTACCATTAGCCCAGTACTCTGTATTCCTGTTACTCCTTCCAAAGTGAATCACTTCACGCTTTTCCGCATTAAACTCCATTTGCCACCTCACAGCCAGCTCTGCAGCTTATCTGTGTCCCTCTGTAAGCTGCAACATCCTTCCGCACTGTCTGCAACTCCACTGACTTTAGTGTCACCTGCAAATTTACTAACCCATCCTTCTACACCTTCATCTAGGTCATTTATAAAAATGATAAACAGCAGTGGCCCCAAAACAGATCCTTGTGGTACACCACTAGTAACTGAACTCCAGGATGAACATTTCCCATCAACCACCACCCTCTGTCTTCTTACAGCTAGCCAATTTCTGATCCAAACTGCTAAATCACCCTCAATCCCGTGCCTCCGTATCTTCTGCAATAGCTTACCATGGAGAACCTTATCAAACGCTTTACTGAAATCCATATACACCACATCATCTACCTCTTTGGTCACCTTCTCAAAGAACTCAATAAGGTTTGTGAGGCACGACCTACCCTTCACAAAATTGTGTTGACTATCCCTAATCAAATTATTCCTTTCTAGATGATTATAAATCCTATCTCTTTTAATCCTTTCCAAAGCTTTGCCCACAACAGAAGTAAGGCTCACTGGTCTATAATTACCAGGGTTGTCTCTCCTCCCCTTCTTGAACAAAGGGGCAACATTTGCTATCCTCCAGTCTTCTGGCACTATTCCTGTAGACAATGACAACATAAAGATCAAAGCCAAAGGCTCTGCAATATCCTCCCTAGCCTTCCAGAGAATCCTAGGATAAATCCCATCTAGCCCCAGGGACTTATCTATTTTCATACTTTCCAGAATTGCTAACACGTCCTCCTTATGAACCTCAATTCCATCTAGTCTAATAGCCTGTAGCTCAGTATTTTCCTCGACAACATTGTCTTTTTCCTGTCTGAATACTGACGAAAAATATTCATTTAGCACTTCTCCTATCTCTTCGGACTCCACACACAACTTCCTACTACTATCCTTAACTGGCCCTAATCTTACCTGAGTCATTCTTTTATTCCTGGCACACCTATAGAAAGCTTTGGGGTTTTCCTTGTTCCTATCTGCCAAAGACTTCTCATGCCCCCTCCTGGCTCTTCTTAGCTCCATCTTTAGGTCCTTCCTGGCTAAATTGTAACTCTCAAGTGCCCTAACTGAGCCTTCACGTCTCATCTTAACATAAGTCTCCATCCTCCTCTTCACAAGAGATTCAACTTCTTTAGTAAACCATGGTTCTCTCACTCGATCACTTCCTCCCTGCCTGACAGGTACACACTTATCAAGGACACGCCGTAGCTGTTCCTTGAACAAACTCCACACTTCAATTGTGCCCATTCCCTGCAGTTTCCTTCCACATCCTATGCATCCTAAATCTCGCCTAATCGCATCATAATTTCCTTTCCCCCAGCTATAACTCTTGCCCTGCAGCATATATCTATCCCTTTCCATTCGCTAATGTTAACATAACTGAACTGTGGTCACTATCATCAAAGTGTTCACCTACCTCCAAATCTAACACCTGACCTGGTTCATTACCCAGTACCAAATCCAATGTGGCCTCGCCTCTTGTTCGCCTATCTACATCCTGTGTCAGCACACCCTCCTGCACACATTGGACAAAAACTGATGCTTGTAAAGTACTCAAACTATAGCTTTTCCAGTCAATATTTGTAAAGTTAAAGTTCCCCATAACAACTATCCTGTTACTTTCGCTTCTATCCAGAATCATCTTTGCGATCCTTTTCTGTACATGTCTGGAACTTTTTGGAGGCCGACAGAAAACTCCCAACAGGGTGACCTCTCCTTTCCTGTTTCTAACCTCAGCCTACACTAGCTCAGTAGACGAGTCCTCATCAAACATCCTTTCTGCCACTGTAATACTGTCCCTGACTAACAATGCCACACCTCCCCCTTTGTTACCACCTTCCCTGATCTTACTGAAACATCTAAACTCCAGAACCTGCAATAACCATTCCTGCCCCTGCTCTATCCATGTCTCCAAAATGGCCACAATATTGAAGTCCCAGGTACGAACCCATGCTGCAATTTCACCCACCTTATTCTGGATGTTCCTGGCGTTGAAGTAGACGTACTTCAAATCACCTTCCTGCGACCTTGAAACCTTATTCATGACCTCACCACTCTCAACCTCCTGTACACTGGAGCTACAATTCAGGTTCCCATCCCCCTGCTGAATTAGTTTAAACCCTCCCGAAGAGCATTAACAAATTTTCCCCCCTGGATATTGGTACCCCTCTGGTTCAGGTGTAGACCATCCTGTTTGTAGAGGTCCCACCCACCCCAGAATGACTCCCAATTATCCAGGTATCTGAATCCCTCCCTCCTGCGCCATCCCTGTAGCCACATGTTCAACTGCTCTCTCAACCTATTCCTCTCCTTGCTAGCACGTGGTATGGATAACAAACCAGAGATAACAACTCTGTTTGTTCTAGCTCTAAGCTTCCACCCTAACTCCCTGAATTTCTGCCTTACATCCCCATGTCTTTTCCTACCTATGTCTTTGGTGTCTATGTGGACCACGATTTGGGGCTGGTCCCTCTGCCCCTTAAAGAACCCAAAAACACGATCTGACACATCACAGACCCCAGCACTTGGGAGACAACATACCAACCGCGATTCTCTCTCGTTCCCATCGAATCTCCTATCTGTCCCCCTAACTATGTAGTCTCCAATGACTAATGCTCTACTCCTTATAACTTGTATCAATCATATTAACAATGGTTCAGAGTGCAGAATGTATAGATTTAGTATGATTTTATAATTATAAACTCATTATTCAAATAACTTTCTACCCCTGTGTTTAATTAATATTCTGTAGAACAAAATTCACATAAATTTCTTGGTGCTAACCTAATTATGGTCTTTTAAGGTTTTGTTATCCTTTCTAATGTGCGTGCCAATTAAGCAAAGGAATAATATTGTTTGTAATTTGAATGGTCTTCCTTTTCCCCTTTGCAAAAAATCCTGTAAAAGCATGCCCCAACATTAACCACCCCTCCTGCTTCACTCTAAGAACATCAGCCATTTACCTCCTGGCGTTCTGAATATACTGTGGAGAAAACATTTACACCATCAAATTACAGTGTTGTCACCCAGAGCAGAGGCAATGAAAAGCTACAAACTGATGTACCCATGATATTATTTGGTGCGGTAATCTACCAGTAACCAGAAGAATATGCCAGTAACTAGAAGATAGTTCTTTAACTCCCATTATATCCTTATTTCCCAGAGGTCAAAATAAGGACGCTTTAGTCTCACACTGCTGGTGATTCAGCGAGTGCATTTTTTTCAGTTCTCCATATGACTGGTGGAATGAGACTATTGCTCAGCACATGATTGTACAGGAGTAAAATGTGGAGTCCCAGGATATATATTAACAAAACAACAATATATAATGTATAACAATGAGCTCCTGGCTCTTTAAGAATGATGTAAAAATATAAAAAAAATTGCTGAACATCCTCCAACCATGTTAAACACATGTAAGACATCCCAATGTTGATGCAGACTGGAACTGATCAGTCCTTCATTAATGAGGCCTGTCCCTGAAGATGTGTTGCTGACTCAAACCAGCATCATCAGGCGGCGAGCATGAGCTATTTTACAAGCCTTCAGGACAAAGGGCAAGAAAACTGGACAAAATATGGCACTTTGTAAGTAGAACATAAAATCTAAGTTTTCCTGCCAAGCATTTTATTTTGTGTTATTCTTTCTCTAAACATTTGTCACAGGAAAACTGCAGGTGACCAATTGTGTTTATGAAAAACAGAACTGGGAGATAGTAAGTAATAAAGCAATGGTTCTACTTAATACATTATAGCTAGAGTATTTTGTTATAAAATTTACGGAGAAATTGGATGAGCTTCAGTCATCCCATTCGAACTTTCCACCGATTGCAATGGCCAAATTCCGGTGCCTCCATTTTCCTATCTGTATAATTTTTGTAATCAGCCACTTAGCTTTGGTATTTAACATAAGTCCACCCCAAGTATTATTAAATTTAGGATATATCTGTGGAGATCAAAAATGTTTATGCAAAGAATATTCTCAAACTCAGCCTTGGTCAGATTTGGTACATTCATCAGCTATAGGTACAATAGACTCACTTGCATTTGAACTCTCTGTATCAGGTGTAGCCTAACACTCGATATAGCTGGCACAGAGTACTCCAACTGTTTGTAAAACTGTGGCAAACCCTTGCAGATTTAATTAGGAAGAGATTGTTTTTTTCTGGTTTCTCCATTAAGCTGTCAAGGAAAACAACATTTTCAGAACAAAAACGTGCTTGTCTGCATTTGTTGCTGTAACATTAGAATATTCAGCACGATCACCCATTTTGGCCACTGGCGTAAATGTGGCTCCTCACACTGCTAGTGTCATCGTTGTGCAGCTACTGTCTTCCCCTCTTGTCACACCTCTCCTGACCTCCCCAACATGCAGCCCACCACCCCCCTCCCAAAACCTTGCGAACCCACTTGGAACCCCTCTCCCAATCCCTCACCACCCAATTTACAACCCTTCTCCTGAACCTTTGCCACCCCACTCATCAAAACTCTTCTGAACCCTCGCCCCCCCTGGTTGCCACACTTTTCCTGAACCCTCAAATTCTCATTCAAAGTCCCTCTCCTGGTTCATCACCACTTTGCTTGCTGCCCATTTCTCGGACCATCGCAACTCCGCTCGCCACCATTTTGCCAAACAATCATCACCCAATTTGCTGTCCCCTCCCCTGAAGCTTTGTCACCCTGGTCACCACCCCTCACCACCCTACTTGCCAACATTCTCTCAGTATCTTGCCATACGTTTGGAGCCTGTCTCCTGACCCTTCATCAGTCCCCCTTGCTGCCTGACTCTTTATGGTCTGCTGGCTGCCCATCTCTCAAATGCTTGCCACCTGCTCACCATTATCCTCCCAAACACTTGCTCATTCTCCTGAACCCTCACTCGCAGCCTCACTCCCAACCTCTCACCGTCCTGCTTGCTGCCTTGAACCCTTGCCACCCTGCTGCCACTGTTCTCCCAAATTCTCACCACCTTGGTCGCTGACCCTGTCCCGATCCCTCACCACCCTGCTCACCACCCCTCTCAAGACCCTCGCCAGCCCTCTCTCAACCCTTCATATCCTGCTCACTGCCCCTTCTTGAATCTTCACCATCCCACGTATACCCCTATTCCAAACCATCTTCACTCCGCACACTGTTTCAGCTGGGTTCTGTGTCTAATAGGGTTACTTTAGGGTTTGGCAGTTACTCTAAGAATGCTACCATAGACCGTTATTTACAAGAAAAAATCTTGTTCATTTAGAGATCAGCATACATCTCAGCACTGTACATGAGATTGTACTTCTGCTTCCCATAATATAATAGTTTTACATTAAATTTGAAAGTGATAGATTTCATTCTGAAACTGGGGTCTTAAATCTGAAGAAAAGACATTATGAAGGAATGAGGAGCAAATTGACCATGGTGAATTCGGAAAATACATGAAAAGATTTGAAGATAGACACACAATAATTAGTATTTAAAGAAGTACTACATGATCTACTCTAAATATATATCGCTGTAAGACACAAAAAGTCCAAATAAAAAGGTGAATCAGCCATGGTTAATGAAAGAAGTTCAAAATCACATTATATCAAAGGAAGTGGCTTATAAGGGTATCAGGAAAACCAGGAAGTCTGAGGCATGGGAGCAATTGAGAACCAAGCGAAGGAGGAAGGAGGAATTGAAAAAAGAAAAGAGAATATGAATACAAACTAGAGGTACATAAAGACAGATTGCAAAGATTTATTTAGGTGCATGAAAAGGGGAAGATAAACTAGGACAAATGTGGGCCCATTATAGGCGGAGACAGGAAAATTGATAATGAAGAAAAGGGAAATGGCTGAGACACTAAGCAACTACTTTGTGTCTGATCTTAGAGGAAAATACAGAAAATCTCCCAGACGTACTAGGGAGCCAAGGGACTTGTGAAACTGAGACACTGAAAAAAAAATTAATGTTAATAAAGAAAAGTTAACTGATTAAAGGTTGATAAGTGCCTGGACCAGATAAGTTATATCCCGGAGTGTTGAAGGAACTGGCTGGAGAGACAGTGGATGCATGGATGGTTATCTTTCAGAATTCTATAGATTCTGGAAAGCTTCCTGTGGATGGAAAGTAGTAAATGTAATCCTACTGTCCAAGAAAGGAGGAAAGGGGAGAATGGCGAACTGCAATCCTGTTAGCATGATGTCAGTAATGGGGAAATGTTAGAATCTATTACAGAAGATGTGACAACTGGATGCTTAGAAAATATGATGTGGGTATGCCGGCGTTGGACTGGCGTAAACACAGTGAAAAGTCTGACAACACCCGGTTTTAGTCCAACCTATTTATTTGATAATATACTCACAAGCTTTCGGGGTTAGCCCCTTCGTCAGGTGAATGGAGAGTTCTGGCCTCAGACAGAGCATATAAAGCACAGACAGTTTAGGGATTACTGATTAGAATGTGAATCCTTACACCTAACCTGCTGTTCAAGACCTAAACAGCAGGTTAGGTGTAAGGATTCGCATTCTAATCAGTAATCCCTAAACTGTCTGTGCTTTATATGCTCTGTCTGAGGCCAGAACTCTCCATTCACCTGACGAAGGGGCTAACCCCAAAAGCTTGTGAGTATATCATCAAATAAATAGGTTGGACTAAAACCGGGTGTTGTCAGACTTTTCACTGTGCTTAGAAAATACTCATACGATTGGGCAGAGTCAAAGAGAAATCATATTTAACAAACCTGTTGGAGTTTTTTGAGCATATTACTTGGAGCATAGATAGAGGAGGACCAATGGATGTAATATATTTGGATTTTCAAGGTCTTGCACGGAAGGTTAGTAAACAAAATTATAGCACGTGCGGTTGGGCAAAGTATAATGATATGGATTGAAAATTGGATAACAGACAGAAAATAAAGAGGAGAAATAAATGGTCATTCTTGGGATGGCAGATTGTCACTAGGGGGATATCAATCGGCCAGTGCTAGTTCCACAACTGTTCACAATTTACATAAATGATTTGGATGTGAGGACTAAATGTAATATTTTCAAATTTGCTGATGGAATACCAGGTGTGAATATGCGTTATGAGGAGGATGCAAGGAGACTTAAAGGGGATTTGGTTATGTTAAGCAAATGGGCAAGACAATAGCAAATGTGAGCAATCCTAGGACATTGTGGGAGGTTAGGGAGGAAATTGCAAGTCCCCAAGGCAAGATATTTGAATCATCGATAGTCATGCATGAGGTGCCTGAAGATTGGAGAGTGACAAATGTTGTGCCTTTGATTAAAAAGGGCTGCAGGGAAAAGCATGGGAACTACAGGCCAGTGAGTCTCACATCTGTGGTGGGTAAATTGTTGGAAAATATTTTGAGAACCAGGATCTATAGGCATTTAGTGATGCAATGACTGATTAAGGACAGTCAGCATGACTTTGTGAGTGAAAAATCATGTCTCTCAACAACCTACCATGTGGTATCTTTCAAAGACCTTGCTAAAGTCCATATAGACAACATGAAAAATATTCAGATGATCAGATGATCAGGTTTGTCAAATATGATTTATCTTTGACTCTGCCCAATCCATGTTGTCTACATGGACTTAGGCAAGGTCTTTGACAAGGTATCGCATGGTTAAATCTCACGGGATCCAGGGTGAGCTAGCTAAATGGATACAAAATTGACTTCTTGATAGAAGTCAGAGGTTTATTTTTCAAACTGGAGGCCTGTGACCAGCGGTGTACCTCAGGGATCAGTGCTGGGCCCACTGTTATTTGTCATTTGTCATTTATATTAATGATTTGGATGAAAATATAGGAGACATGGTTAGTAAGTTTGCAGATAACACCAAGATTGGTAGCATGGTGAACAGTGAAGAAAGTTACCTCTGATTGCAATGGGATCTTGATCAATTGGGCCAGTGGGCTGACAAATGGCAGATGGAGTTTAATTTAGACAAATGCAAGGTGATGCATTTTGGTAGATTGAACCAGGGGAGGACTTATAGTTACATGGATAAGATGGGTATAGAGGGGTTTAAAAAGAAGGCGGCATGGACAAGTTGGGCCGAAGGGTTTGTTTCCATGCTGTCAAACTCTATGCCTCTCTGACTATATGACACTAAGTCTGAAATTATCCACTTTGGCAGATAAAACAGGAAGTAGAGTGTTTATTTAATGATGAGAGGTTAGGAAGTGTTGATGTCCAAAAGAACTTGGGTCTCCTAGTTCATGAGTCACTAAAAGCTGGCATGAAGATGCAGCAAGTGATTAGGAAAACAAATAGTATGTTGGCCTTCGTCACAAGGGAATTTGAGTACAGGAGGAAAGATGTCTTTCTGCCATTGAACAAAGAACAAAGAACAACACAGCACGGGAAACAGGCCCTTCGGCCCAACAAGCCCACGCCGCCATCTTAACAAAGCATTTTTCCTACACCTCCCTTGACCCGTGTGTATGCGTATGGTACCCCCATTGGAAACCAGATTCAGGGGAAAGTAATTTAGGGACATTGTATAGAGCCTTGGTGAGATTTCAACTGGAGTACTGTGTACAGTTTTCGTCTCCTTATCCAGGGAAGAATGTACTTGTTATAGAGGGATTTCAATAGAAGTTCCTCAGATTAATCACAAGGATGGCATGGATGTCTTTTGAGGAAAGATTGAGACGGGGCCTGTCTTCTCTAGATTTTTGGAAGTATGAGAGGTGCTCTCACTGAAGCTTACAAAATTCTTACAGTGCGTGATGGGCTTAATGTGGATAGGATGTTTCCCTGGTTGGTGAATATAGGACCAGAGGACACAGTCTCAGGATAAGGGGCAGGCTATTTAAGACTGAGATAAAGATGAATTTCACCACCTCATTAATTCCTGCTGTCCCTCTCTTGGGCCCCCAGTAAAATCCCTGAGCCGTCTCCATGCTCCTTGCTGCATCTCTCGCTTCCCCTCTCCCAGCCCCTTGCCATCCAACTTGTTTGATTCCTTTCCCGACCTCTTACCACCATATTCTCTCTACCCCACTCACAACACCTTGCAGCCACTCACCCAAACCGTTGAACAAGATGGTGACGGGTTTGGATAGGGACATTGAGGAATCTGGAGGGAGACAGCAATAGGCTGAGTGGTGAATGAGAGGTGGCAAGGGTTCTGGAGGCAGCAAGAGGATAGCAGGACTTGGAAGTGCCTATCATAGGCCTGGGAGTGGGCAGCGAGTGGGGCATAAACAGAACGTGCATAGCAATGATATTGCTGGTGGAGAAACAGTGCATACACTGACAAGTCGATGGTAAATGGACATGCCCTACAATTCCTATGTAGTGGCAATCATTACTGTGAACTTACAAGAGGGGATGAGAAATGGAGGAGGAGGGACAGCGAAACCTGACTCCAATCTGCCTCTGACTTCCAATTGTACTGGAAGCAGGTTGGGAGAGCAAGTGAGGGGCCGAGTAGCCTGCTCTTTCTCTTAATTCATACGTCATATATGACTGCACGGATTTCCAAATGGGGTCTTCTCATTTAAATGTTTTAATGAGGCCTCAAATGTTAGTGCAGTTTTACATCCAAGGGAAAAGCCAGCTGCTGTAGGAAGATAAGAACAGCTGGATTCTTCAGGATTGCTACTCTGGGGAACCTCAAACTGACCTCCTCCTCACCCTGTGAATGGAAGCACTGCCCACAATCTCCTCTGTAGCATCTGCCAGCTCTCCACAGCGTTGTCCAACCCCCGATCTCTCCTTGCCTCCTCTACCTTTCTGCCTGACAGCCAGCCTGCCTTTCCTGTAGGCTGCCAGGCAGGAAACAGTCAACACATTTCAATATGGTGGGGCCTCTCAGAACACGCATTCCTGGGTTTTCTGGCCACTGTAACTCCTTGCTGTGCCCCAGCCCCATAAATGTCAAGGCTGTATACGTTTTAAGCATGAATTTAAAATCTATTTAATGCTATTTCATTTGTCATCTTCAACGGCTTCAACTATCAGTGCTCAACCAGGGTGGTAACCCAAGTTCAAGCAGTCTGATTTTGAATGGAATTTCAAATAGATTTGCTTTTCCTTTCTTAACCTTGAACTGATATAAATCTAATAAAGGAAGTCAATCTGAGCATTGCATAACCATGAGATTTAAACCTGGGACCTTTGGTCAAAATGCAATTCTTCCATGTCATTGCAAGAAGCTCATTTGTTTTTCATAATTGCCATTAAAGAGATAACGCTTCAGCTACAGTTCACATTAATTTTGCTTCATGGTAGTTATAATATTGCACATAATCCATATCAGTTCATATCCTGAAATATAATATGTTTATCAATGCAAACAACGTAATTTGTGTGTAATTGGAAGAAAACACATCATGCAATAAGGCTGACATTTTTATCAACTTATTTTAGCAAAAGCTCCAAATAGCGACCAATTATTTTTTAAGAATTCACAAGGCAAACATAAGAACATAAGACATAGGAGCAGGAGTAGGCCATCTGGCCCTTCGAGCCTGCCCCGCCATTCAGTAAGATCATGGCTGATCTGACACTCTGCAAATCGTACATCTTTGACTAAAACAGAACTTATATAGGAAAAGATCCTCTTTACTGCAACCCCATAATGCTGGTTTTAATTGTTCCTTTCTGAAAAAAATGGAGCCGTGAGCCAAAGAACAACAATAGCTTGTGAAATCAAGCAAGTATGCCGCATTACCAACAGGCGGCAAAAGGTAAAATATTGTAAAAAGGGTTAACATTAAATCCAAGATACAAGATTCAAACTAAGCCTAACATACATGCAAGCATTGATAAATACATTCATCAAACTACCTGAAAAATAACGATAATTGCACTGCTTTAGAATATCACATTCTCTGAAACTGAGGTCTGGATTTTCGCTCACAAGTTGGGAGTGCAGAAATCCTTACCCAAATTTTTCATATCATTTAACATCATTTCAACAGCTTTCAGTTGACATCAGCTGCACTCAATGTCAATCATTTTGCCATCATTTGACATCAGTTGCTCTCACACTATCATTTTATCATCATTTGATAACACTTACACTCACAAGCAATCATTTGTCTATCACTCTGTTTAATTTTCAATCAGAATTCACCATTTTCTCACAGAAGTATACTTATAATGTCAAATGGTAGTTATCAACTGACATTATTGTCATCAATTGCCATCCTGCAATGATGGCAGCTCTATACACAGTCAATTTTTCCTAAGTCTCAGCTGATAATGTATGTAGTGCGCAGGGTCACACTATCACACCTCCCCCTGTCCTACAACACTCCCATACAGCCTCTCTCCCTCCCCTCGGTCTTTCTTCCTTGCCTCCACCACAGCTCTTATTCCCTTCCCCAATAGGAAAAGTGTGTCTGTATGTTGATTTGTCATCATTGCAGGATGACATTTGATGACACTGATGTCAGCTGATGACTACCATTTGACATTGCAAGTATAGTTCTGTGAGAAAATGGTGAATTCTGATCGAAATGAAACAGTGATAGACAAATGATTGCTTGTGAGTGTGTTATCAAATGATGATAAAATGATAGTGTGAGAGCAATTGATGCCAAATGATGACAAGTGTATATGCACTTGAAGCTGTCAATCAAACTGCTCACTCACCAGAATCCCCACTGTGATAATGTTAGGTTGTAAAATTAGTCATGTAGCAGACATCATATAATGACAACTTTCAACAGACAGACTAAAATAGTAGACACTTATTTTTTAAACTCAACACCTTTTTTAAAACTTAAAGCCCAGCAGAGTTAAATCCCTTGACAAACCTGACAGTTCTGATAAGCTTAGACAATTCCGATAAGTTTTGACAGTTCCAGCAATTGTATGCACTTTGTACAGGCAATCTTTTAACAAATCCAAAGGACAGCCAGACTTACCCAAGGATAACTTACCTCTCCCAAAGATGCCCCAAACCATTTGCAAAGGAGCACCTTACCTTTCCAAAAGAGCACCCTGTCTATCCAAACAAATTCATAAAGCTCAGATCTGTACTTCCATGTTAAATCTGCATGCTTTGTGTTTTAGACACCTACCTCATCAAAAACACACATGAGTAGAGGCAGCTGTTGATTTATATGGGAAGCTGCCTCTGGGAACCAGGGCTATGTAATCTATAACTTGTTCCCACCCTCGCCTCATCCTGCTCCCACCACCATTATTAAAATTGTGGAGGTCAGGTTTGGGGTGAGACTTACAGATTTGGGCTTCTGCTGGCATTTTCTCACAGGCTGAGGGCCTCCCTAAAAATTCTGTCCTGAGTGAAATTCTCAAATTTGTAAACTTTTCATCCAGGATAATAAATAATGTTCCAATCTAAATAATGCAAATAATTAAAATTCAGAGATAAGCTGGCTTAGAAATACAGAAACAACTTGTGAAAAATACTTGAAGTACAATATAGTATCTTCTGAAGAATGCCAGAATCGCACGGATTATGTTGCGTGCAGGGTCTTTGCATACAGATATTGGGACCAAACGTTGGAGACATCAAACTTCCGAATACACTGTGTGATACAAAACCTCATCACTTTATGTAAACAAGGTTTTGTTGCATATTTTAACCTTGAGACTTTGTGTTGATCTGAAGAATATACTCTGAAATTCCATCACCCTGGAGGTTGCAATCATGGCATACAATTGTCTATGACCTCAACCTCCAGGAGTTTCTGATGTGTCAGATGCCTCCCTGAAATGTTGACAAGTTCCCTACAGAGTTACAATTGTATAACTTAGAAATATAATTAATGTCTGATGGAGTGTTTTAAAGTTGAAATGAAGGTTGAAATAAATCTGCATAATTTTGACTCCACATTTTAATTCTGGAAGGTACGTTTTAAGTAATAAAATGGGAAGGCAAGCTTGATTTATTTTTACATAACATATAATCTGAAGGCAAGTAAACAAACTGCATGCACTGAAGATCAAGGTGGAATCTTTAGCCCTCTGTCCAATACTCTGACTGCTAACTGCAAATGAGCTCATTATCATGGTCCATTTTGAGATCCTAGATTCTTCATCATGAAAAACACTGGGACACGATCATTTTCCGAAGCATGATATTTGACACTCAAGAAAAGTCACAGTTGTAATTAATATCTATTGGCCAGTTTACCATTTATAGAGTTACAGTGGGATTGATTTGTGTCTCAGTAATGCCCAAAGGATGGATGTGGACAGGCAAAACAATGTAGTGCTGAACAACAGTTTCACTTGCCCACAGCATACAACTTATCCCCAAATGGTGGAGGTTTTCTTTTCTTCACTGTGCTGTCAATCAAAATCATTTTGTAGGCGCCTAAGAGAAATAAGTTTCACTTTTAAGATCCAGCTGACTTTTAAACGGCATCTGTTTTAAATAGACATTTCATAAATGCTCTGCTAACTAGACATTATGGAACCATGACCAAGGTTTCTTCTGAGCTGCACAATCACATAGCTGCACAATCCTTTATGTTACTGCACATGCATGACCTCAAAAAATATTAAAGAGCCCATGCACTTAAGTGAATGGACTGGACATAATAAAAAAAAGTTAGAGGGATGACTACAATAAAAAATATTTTTGAGCTGTAAGTGACCTGATTAGGTATCCTATGTTCTGATTTTAATAACTTCATCATTGACAGCCACGTTATACCCCCCTACACCCTAAGCTCTGTGATTCCCTTTAGTTAAATTGCTCTGCCTCCCCATCTCTCTTTGCTCCTTTAAGATACTCCTTAAAATTTATCTCATTAAGTAAGTTTTAGATAACCTATCCTGTCGAATCTTGCAATCCAATGTCAAATATTGATAAATAATGCATCCGTGAAGTAGCATGGGATGTTCTGCTTCATCAAAAGTGCTTACAAATTCAGTTGTTGTAGTTCTTGTAACCAATATAGGACCTTTATAGGACCCTTGTCAGACCCCACTTGGAGTACTGTGAACAGTTCTGGTCGCCTCGCTACAGGAAGGATGTGGAAGCTATTGAGAGGGTGCAGAGGAGATTTACAAGGATGTTGCCTGGATTGGGAGGCATGCCTTATGAAGAAAGGTTGAGGAAGCTAGGTCTCTTCCCTCTGGAGAGACGAAGGTTGAGACGCGACCTGATAGAGGTTTATAAAATGTTGAGAGGAATAGATAGGGTGGATTCTCAGAGGCTATTTCCCAGGGCTGAAATGGTCACTACGAGAGGACACAGGTTTAAGGTGCTGGGAAGCAAGTACAGAGGAGATGTTAGAGGTAAGTTTTTCACTCAGAGGGTGGTGAGTGAGTGGAATCGGTTGCCATCGGTAGAGGTAGAGGCGAACTCGCTGAGGTCTTTTAAAAGACTTCTGGATGAGTATATGGGATCTAATGGCATTGAAAGTTACAGATAGTTCTATGGCTTGGTAGGTATAGATGTGATCGGTGCAACTTGTGGGCTGAAGGGCCTGTTTGTGCTGTAGTGTTCTATGTTCTGTGTTCAATGATTGAAGACCCTAGTAGATTTTTCCTTTTGATAGTTTGAAGCCTAGCAACAGAAATACTGCATCTAGATGCTTTTTGGGCCTTGTTGCATCCATGCTCAGTTTTTGGCTGTGTGTATCATATGTCCACCTTATACCTTTCTTCCACTTTTGACTGTTTGCATACCTTCATACATGTGCACAGGCCATTACATCTCGTCCTCACCTGTGAATTTGAATCTTAAACACAGCATCGACACTAAGAGCAACCTCATTCTAGACAAACTGTCACCTAAATTTGGCAATGATCAATCTAGTGCCTTGAGGAAAAATTCTCCTTCAGACAGTGATCTGTTCCTGGGTTCAGCTGTTGTGATGCACAGGAAAGACAAAATGCCTTCAGAACAAAGTTCTACACTTGATGCAATGTGAACAATGGTATTCCTCGCTTCAAGTTACTGATAGGTCTTTTGTGAAGTGTGAAATGAGCCTAACAAGAGGGAAATTAGTGATTGCTTTCACTGATTCTGCTAGTTGTTTCACAAGAGATAGTGAAAAAAAAACATAATGTAATCAATGATATTTATAAGCAAAAATATATCCTTTTTTCAAAATTCCCAGTCCACTTCCTGAGGCTGTGTGGTATGTTTAAGTAGAAACATTTTGTCAGGCTGCTATTAGAAGAACTAGTTTCATCAAGTTTGGCCAACCACAATCAAACTTTAATCACGCACAATTATTAACAACAAAGTTATGTAATATTGACCAAAAGTTCCCAGGCCCATTGCCAATTGGCTAGGAGACAGAAAGTTGATAAATTGGCACGGGAGGAGGTACCATTTTGTCAGGACCAAAGTAAGTGGCAGGCAATAAGGAGCCTCACTGAGTTACATAAGACTAATTAAGTGGGGTGCCATTGTCCTTAATTGGGGGACTACCCTGGTGCAGACTGATTGCTGCTGACAAAAAAAGCAATCCTGGGTCATGCTGCCTTCCAAAGTGATATTATCCCGACCTTCCTGGCACTATTCTTGGTCCTGCTGGCAGGACCTTAGCCACATCCACAGAATTCTGCACATTATTTCTATTTTTGAACAAATGATTTAATCACATTATGCTGATGTGTTTTCTTGCTCAGGTCAAAAGGATGGGAAACATGGAATGAGTTCAATGTATTCCGGAACGGGTCTCTTATTCTACAGAGCTGAATGAACCATGAACAATTTTCACAGGACTAGAGGGAATTCTCTTATTGCAGTAGCATGCACCGTGTGCCCACTTGTGGGTAATACCAGCAAAGTTCTCCCAGTGCTGATCCTGGTGGCAGGCCGGGTACATGTTGGGTGACCGGTGAATTGGCCATCAAAACTGCTAATGACATTCAAATTAGCAGGTTTGCATAATGATTGGGTCGCCGTCCGCTCTGTGGGCCGGTGAGGTAGATTGGGTGAATCCTGAGAGCCTTCACACCCATTGAGAATCCCAATTTCTGGCCGAATACATGGTGAATACAGCATCGGGGGAATTCCAATGGTTGTCTGAAGAGGTTGAAGAATTGGGCCCTACATTTTGCACCCTGCCAGCAGCAATTTAGAACATTCTGTTTCATGATGCAATATAAATGGCGTTTAGCCGATGAAGGAAATGACACGACTTACCGGGCACTCAACACCACCTTCCTTATTCCCGGTAGCTGTTCCCAATTGCCAAGATGGGGGCAAGTTGGTGGGCAATGGGGAAAGGAACAGATCTAGAAGGAGACACTGACAATCACTAAAGCAACAAGGCAACTGTCTCAGTGTTAGAATGATACATCAAAGTGGCAGAAAGGTCTTCTTGGGAGAGTGGATCTCAAGGTTAGCACTACTGTCTAATTGAAGGGACACCCTAATAATTGTGGGGGAGCTGTAAATATATATATAATAGTCCAAGGGCAGTAGTTTAAAGTGGATACATGGGAGACTTTTTCTTGCACATGGCTCTCATTACCTTTGTCAATGAGCGATGTCGCCATGTGCAGGCATGTCTGCATAAGATTAACACCCATCATTGGTCCTTACGGATGCTTTTCGCCTGGAAGGAGTGTGTATGACCATTAAAGTGACTAGCAGTAAAACCAAATCCAGGAGACATCAAAACGGTATAAATGAACATGTATTTATGTGTCAGAACTATCTACAATGATTTTACACCTATGCCACCAGTGTGTATTCAAAATGTTTTAATTTTTCTAACCTCACTGCTACATCTAGATACACACTCAGTTTACAGAATACTGATTAGAATGCAAGTCTTTACAACTAATCAAGTCTTAAAGGTGCAGACAATGTGAGTGGAGTGATTGCACCTTTAAGACTTGATTAGCTGTAAAGACTCACATTTTAATCAGTATTCTGTAAACTGACTGTGCGCCTTTATATGCCCTGTTTGTGATCAGAACTCCCCACTCACTGACGAAGGGGCAGAGCTCCGAAAGCTAGTGGCGTTTGTTACTAAATAAACCTGTTGGACATTAACCTGGTGTTGTGAGATTTCTTACTGTGTTTACCCCAGTCCAACGCTGACATCTCCACATCACATCTAGGTGCAGCAGAGGTGTAGGCAGCCTGCAGACTACAGCTGTCTCAGATGACTTTGCCGGGCATCTTCTGGAGGTCTGAGCTCTGGAGGGCCCTGGTCCATTCAGGGTCTCCTGCTGTGGGGCAGATGTGTCCTGCTCAGCCTGACCTGCTAGCGTTGTTGGGGTCTCAGTTGGAGGGTCTCAGTTAGAGGGTATTCAGAGCATCAGGACAGCAATGGAGATCCCCAAGGTGTCTGATGCTCCTCCAACCTTTGGAAGTCTGAGGACCCCTCTGTAACTCCTTGATAGGAAGGGACATCTGGAGGAAGGCTGAAGTGCCCCATCACCCTTGCCTACCTACTGCTACAATGCAGCCATTACTGAAGCGCTGGAATGCAGGTCTCAACACATATATCCGATTGCAGAGGCTCACTTTGTGCTCAGTAATTGACCCTGAGACTACACTTGAACAATAACTCAATGGTGTATACATCTCTGCAGTGGTGAAGGGTGCAGGTGAATGCAGTGACTGCTCTACAGATGTGAAAGGGTGTTTCTCCACCCTTTTGGTGGCTGGGGGACTGAGGATTTCTTCTATGAGGAAGCTGGCCTCCCCTCTTCCTGCTGGCACTTGGAATGGAGAAAAAAGAGAATGAGTGACTACCTAGGCTGGCTCAGACATTACACACATCACACACACTCCTGTCCGAAGCTGGTTCTGCTTCCTGACCGGATTGTTGGGAATGGCCAACCGCACCATCAGTACAAGTACAGTCACTAACCTCCCATCAGCTCTGTGGCCTGCTGCTCATATTCCAGTTTCACAACTCCAGCATCCCGCCTGCTATCTTCTCTCTTTCCCTCTTGTATGGGGTCATCTTTCCTTGCATTGAAAATACATGGATTGAGTATGAACGTGGTGAATGAGAGTAGGTCAGAGGCTGGAAATCCAGTGGACAGCGCCTCACCTCCTGGCTCCACAAGGCCATTGCAGCTCACTGAAGGTACCAGGCAGGAGTGTGATGAGATTCTCTCCACTTGCCAGAGTGACTGCAGCTTCAAGAACAATGAAGAAGCTGTGCACCATCCAGGACCACGTGTCCCATTTGATTGGCACCCCATCCATCACTTCCAGCGTTAACTCCCTTCACTACTGAAGTAGTGGCAACTCTGCATATCTAATGCACGATGCACAGCAGCAACTCATCTAGGCTCCTTTGAGAGCACCTTCTAAACCTGTCACCTCTGCAACCAGAAGGGTAAGGAAACATGGGAATGCTGGAATCAGCAAGCTCCAATCCCAGCCACAGACTTAGCGCTGAACTGCTATCCCTTCACTGCTGCTTGATTACAATCCTGGAAGCCCCTCTCTAACAGTACTCTGGGTGTGCTTGGGCCACATGGACTGCAGCAGTTCATGAAGGCAAAACACCACTACCTTCTTAAGGGCAATTAGCGCAACTGCGGGCCTAGGCAGCAATACCCTCATCCCATGAAAAATGAAATATTGCTGATCTGAATTGGAGAGCAGAAGATTCACTAACTCTAGCAGAGTGATGAGATTATTCATCTGCTTCCTGCACTGCAGAGTTGTTATCTTTTGAACCCCATTGGTGCTGACCACCCTTGTTTTTCGGAAGAGTTTCTTTGTTAGTGTCACAAGTAGGCTTACATTAACATGGCATGAAATTACTGTGAAAATCCCCTAGTTGTCATATCTGGCACCTGTTCGGGTACACTGACGGAGAATGCAACGTGGCCAATGCACCTAACCAGCATGTCTTTTGGACTATGAGAGGAAGCTGGAGCGCCCAGAGGAAATCCATGCAGGCAAAGGGAGAACATGCAGATTCAGCAAACACAGAGACTCAAGTCAGGAATCAAACTTTGGTTCCTGGTACTGTGAGGCAGCAGTACTAACCACTGTGCCACCATGGTGACCTCTTCCCAGATGGCTTTGGTCTGATGGGAGGGCTTCCTGCTCCCATCTCTTGGAAAGGCCTTTCCTCTAAGGCCTGGAGTACAATCTCCAGGGAAGCGTCACTGAAGTGGGCTTCTACTTGACATTTTCAGTCACCAAATGTTCTGGTGTGATGAATGAATGGCTGCCTGAATGCCTTTAAAATATAATGTCAGGTCATGACAGCAGGGTGGGTGACTTCCTGCCCACCGCACCACACCTGATCATTGTGGCTGCATAATGACTTAAGTGAACAGGGCATAACTTGTCCTCTTTACCCCACACCCCCATCCCATTCTCCAACAGGAGTCACTCCCACTTTCCACTCCTGTAACCAAATCTAAACCCAGAGTGGAAATTCCATCCAATTATCACCAATTAGAAAACTAGCAAAGGTAGGTAAAGTTCAGTATTTACAAACTGGTGGTAGGTAAAAATCAGTAATAAGTCACACCTGAAATTAATTCCTTGGTAATGTATTTAAAATTAATTTAAAACTTCATTTTCAGTGCTCACGCAAAGTTCCTTCAGCACATTATTACTTTTCTCGCTGTCTCTTACTCTGGAACAACTCAATAGTGCAGAATAGAAAATACATCCAACTTGGGAAATCAAAATTCACTCTCTAATGAACCTAATTCTAATAAAAGAAACCTTAGGGAGACAGACAGTAACAGGCATGCTAATGAGTAAGTTCTGCCACAGTGGATAGGAGTGTAAATGAATGGAAAGAAACATCTACAATCACTTGCATCAATACATGCTTTTGGAATAGAAAATATCCCAAAGGTGTTTCATTTCACCACTGGAAAAGCAGATGCCAGGCCAAAAAATTATTTAGTAGGGTTCAAAGAAATGGGCTTTAAGAAGATCCTAAAGGAGAAGAGGGGAGAATAAACAGACTTCCCAGGATTGGGACCGCGGGCTGTGATGACGGAATGCAAAGCCATGCAGATTTTCTGGGAAGCTGTAAAACGAAAATAGATTATGGAGATAGAAGAGGATGAATTTTAATTTCAAGGTTGGATTTGGAGTGAACATAGGCAATGACGTGAAGAGGGCTCTCTGTGGAGAGAGGGTGCAAGCAGATGAATTGCAGGGAAAAATGGATAGGAGAATGGAAAGGAGTGCAGAATGTCACCAAATCTAGTGGTGGCAAACGTTTGAATTACATTGCAGGTAATGGAAACAGAAAACACTGCAGAAATGAAAGTAGGCTATCCTCAACATGAACATAATAGCAGGGGTAGATCTTTCGGCCTATTGAGCCTGATCCACTATTCAAACAGATCACGGTTGATCATCTACCTCTCGACCTTTTAGACCATTTTCCCCACTATTCCCATATCCCTTGATGTCATTAGTGGCACATGAGCAGAATGCCAGAACAGAAATGCAGCTCAAGGTTGAACAGGACTCCAAGGTTGCAAGCACTCCATTGTAACAGTGGACAGGCAAGTGGCAAGATAACAGAATCTACTGTAAAGAACAATCTTCACAGTGTTTCTACAGATCAATCTCTCAATCAGGCCTGAATGTTAAACAAGTGGCCTGACAGCATAGAGGCAATGGAGGGCAGGGACTACGCTGTCAGCAGTTAAATTAATTAATTTGAAAATAAATTTTAAAAAAAAGCACTAAACTTTAAACTTTGATTAATTATTTATGATATAATAAATATACATAGTGATGATAGTGTAGGAAGTGTGCCAAATCTGTAGCATGTGAGAGTTTGTGGAGTGATCTATGATCCCAGGCAATCCCATTACGGTAAGTGCCTTTATATTGAGGAACTTTAGCTCAGAATTGACTTGGATTCTCAAATGCAGATATTGTGATGCATCAAAAAAATGGGGAATCACGAGAAATCCTGATCTAGGAGGTAGTCATACCCCTTTGGTAATGGTTTAGGTTTGGATTGTAGTCAAGGACAGAAGGATGTGACTTAAGGCTCAGAATTTTGTGGAATCAGGCTGAGTTGGCAGGCCTTAAAAAAATGGTGGTCAGGATCCAATTCCAGAATTCCCGTCACCATTCCAGGTTCCAGCAATTTTCACCAGTGCGGGATAAGGGTGTAGGTAACCCACCCACATGCAGTACTTCTACTTATAGAATCATTGAATCCCTACAGTGCAGAATGAGGCCATTTGGCCCATCGATGCTGCACCAATAACAATCCTACTCAGGCCCTATCCCCATAACCCCAAATATTTACCCCACTAATCCCTGTAATCGACACATCCTAGAGCACTAAAGGGCAATTTAGTATGGCCAATGCACCTAACCCGCACATCTTTGGATTGTAGGAGGAACCTGGAGCACCCGGAGGAAACCCATGCAGGCTTGGAGAGAACATGCAAAGTCCACACGGAGAACTCCACCCAAGCCGGGAATCGAACTCGGTTTCTGGCCCCATTGCAGGAATGGGCATTTCAAACCCCCTCACAGTGGAGATTGGTTTAAGGTTTCCCTGAAGAGTGAGAAATAATGGAATCCCTTGTCCTAGGCCATTAAGTGAGCAAAAAACAGCTGTTCAACATTCCCTTTGAAATGCATTGCCCTGCTTACCCTTTCATAAAGCTATTAAATAATCATAGGATTACCAACAAAAAAGAGCAATTGGGCAGAATTTTCTGAATGTTGCAGTGGGTGTGAAAAATGGGCTGGAAGCCACCAGTTCAAGGGCGGCTTCCTCTGCCAAATATATAAACTCATAATTATAATAAAATGGTACAGAGTGGATCCCAGAACATTATCCTGGTGAGGCTGACTCAGTTTGACCCCGTCCAGCTAGCAACCTAGTTTTGTAAAAGATCCGGGTTGGAATTCTCTGGTCATTCACATCCTGCTGCCGTTGCCGGCAAAAACAGAGAATTTGGTGCTCAGCCAAGTCTGTGCACTGCAGCGGGACTGGAGAATCCCAGCTGCAGGCGAGGTCAGTGAATGTGGCCCCACAGTATCAACTGAATGTGAAGCCTGATACTTAAATATATCCAAATGGGGATTCAAATGGGATTTCCCACCCCCGACCACTAACTCCACCCCTGAAAATGGGAGCAGAAAATCCACCCCAATTAAGCTTCTTGATAGGACACTTAAACTTCGTCAAGGTGCAACAGGTATGAAGGACTTTCTAATGGTGTGGTCCAGGAAGGATGGGCAAAATGATCATGGCATGATTGTACAGCAGCTATTCAAGTGGGAGGAATGAAAAAGAGTATAGTGGTGATAAGTGCTACTATAATCAGGACAAATCCTGCTCTCTGCAGCCATGACTCAGATTTCCAAAGGTGGTGTTTCTTGATCAATGGAAAATTAAGAACATCCCCTTCCAGCTAAGGAAGAAGTTTGAAAAGGAAGAGAGGATCTAGTTGTTGTGGTCTACACAAGTAGAAACAGACTAGGGCTCTCTGAAGGGAGTCTGAATACACAAATTAAAAATGCAGGGCCTCAAAGTTAATAATCTCTGCATTACAACCTGAGACAAACAAATTGGCTCTGGGAGAAACAGATTAGAAGTTTAAATGCATGCAACAAAAGCCCACTGGATTGATTTGTAAAATTAATGGGCTGTCCTATGAGAAGAGATAGAATAGAATAAGTTTATATTCTCTGGAGTTTAGAAGAAGGAGAGGCCTTCACAGATAAGTCTGCAACAGCAGCTGCATCCTGAGTGTAGCTCTCCTTTAAGAAGGGCAGGCTGCATTTAAGAATGCCAGGCTTGCAAGTGTTGTGTTAGGTATACACACTGCTGGGTCTCTTGTTGAATGTGCAGGCTGTCAGCAGCGCATTCTATGTTGGACTGCACACTAACATCATTTAGATGACGAAGCAGCACTCTCAAAAACAATCCTTATCTATTTTTTTGCCCCAATAGATCTACATGAGAATCAAGGACATTAATGATACAATCAACAATTTTTCATTTTTAACCTAGATCTGTGTTACTAACTTATTTTTAAGTAACCCACAGACACTCTACAAAACAGTGTCTAAAATGCTGAATGACATCTGAACAGGCCTCTCATCTTTCAAGTGCATTCTAGTCATGCTTTAGAAGGAAAATATTCTGGTGAAGACCTACAATAAATTAATTAGATTGTAAGAATGAAAATTCCAGGAAGCTACTGCACTGCCTGCTAGGAATTCTAACAGTAATTAACAATATACATAACAATGCCATGACTGAGAAAATTTACGACATTGAAAATAAAAATATGTATATGCAAAAATAAAGCATCTTCATTAAGCTCCTATAGTATAATGAAGCTTGAGAGCTCTTTGTGTAAAATATGACCAGTTTTTATTCTCACTGGAAGACAGATTCATAGTTTCTCTTTTATTAATTTCTATAGGAATCTTCAAATCTGATGTTTGGAACAGTTGGTCATCATACTAACAGTAAATTTGCACATGGATAGAACTGAGAAGAAATGATGCCAATATTTCCATCAGATAGAATAAATAGAGAGTTTATGAACAAGAAATTTCTTATTGCAATTTGAATAGGCCATGTTGTTGTCATTGGAGTCGACTGTTCCTCGATTTGAAAATTGCTTCTACTCAGGATTGTGAGTTTCTGTCATGGGTCTTTGTGTGAATGAACAGGCCGATTCTCAACTTGCAGAATTTTGGGCACATGAGGCAGGACGTCCAACAAAGTAGTGAGATCCAGAGTGCAGAATTTGCTTCCTTCTATTTCTTTCCCTCCTGCTGCATTGAATCATGTGTTTGTGGTCAAAATGTGCAACTTGATTGTAAATTGTCACCATTGTGAATAAATGGCAGCAAGCTCCACCAAGTCCAGCAATAAAAATAGTAGCCAGAATTCCCCGGCCTCGGCCATGGCTGGGATTCTCCAGTCCTGCTGCAGTGAATGGAGTTTAGCTCAGTGCCAAATTCTCCATTCTTGCTGAGGTATACAAGATCAGGGAATTCTGACCAAGGCCAGAGGATGCTCTGAAAGGTCTAAAGCCACATTATCTGGAAGAATCACCTGAGCCACAGGAAATAGGGAATTCAGGAGAAGTGTGTCAGGATTTTCTCTGCTCTGGACCAGAGAGAAATGCCTCAATAATTTCCACAGCATATATTTTCCTTCCTGAAGATAGTTACAATTGTCACATTCCTTGCTAGCTATATAAGCACAGTGGCTACAAGAGCAAGTCAGAGGCCAGGAATCCTGCTGCGAGTAACTCACTCCGACTTCCCAAAGCCCGTCCACCATCTACAAGGCACTAGTCAGGAGTGTGATGGAATACTGTCCAGGTGCCTGGATGGGTGCAGCTTCAACAACACTCAAGAAGCTTGACACCATCTAGGACAAAGCAGCCCGTGTGATTGGTATCCATTCCATAAACATTAACTCCCCCTCAGTGATACACAGAAGCAACAATGCGTACCATTTACAATATGCACTGCAAAACCTCACAAAGGATCTTTCGGCAGCACCTTCCAAACTGTGTGGTGATTGTCTCTTTAAGGAACAATCTGCAGAGTAAAGGTTACATAATCCAGAGAATCAATCAGGGAGCTGGGTAGGGAATCAGTTTATTAAACCAGGGTTTTGGGAGCTGCTGTATCCATGCAGTTGCAAACTTCTGAATAGCCTTTACCTGTAAATAAATGTGTTGTTATTTTTCCTTAAACTGATGAGCAAGAATGGTTACACAAACCCACAATCACTATCATCTAGAAGGACAAAGCAGCAAACACATACAAACACTTCCACCTGAAGGCTCCCTTCCAAATCACTCACTATCCTGGAAATATATTGTTGTTTCTACATGGTCACTCGGTCAAAATCCTGAAACTCCCTCCCTAACCGCATTGTGGGTGTACCTACACCCCAGAGACTGCAGTGATTCAAGAAGGCAGCTCACTACAAATTTCTCAAGGGCAACTAGAGATGGGCAACAAATGCTGGCCTAGCCAGCAACACCCACATCCTGTAAATGAATTTTATATGTCAGGAAATGGGTGGGGCGCAAAGATTTTTCTTCCCAAATCTATTGGATGAATGAGTCATGGAGCCACCAATGGCACAGGAGGCAGTGATTCCGCCCATTGAATCCATGCTGGCTCCCCGCAGATGAATCCAATCAGTTCACTACCCTTCTTAGCGGAGACATTCACATCTATTTCCTTCAATATCTATCCAATTTCCTTTGGAAAGCATTGACTTTTTCCACACCTTCACCCCAGTTCCAGGTCATTACCACTTGCTGCACAAGAAAGGTTCTTCCCCACATTTCCCCTGCATCTCTTGTCCAAATTTTAAACATGTGTTCCCGTGTTCTTGTGCCATCAGCTAATGGAAGAGGTTTTCCATGTCTATCTAAGTCTTTTATAATCTTGTACAGCTCTACCAAGTCTCCCCTCAATCTCATTTGGTCCATGGAGAACAATCCTAGCCTTCCCAACCTAAATAACTTTGGAACTACAACCCAACACCCCCTCCCTCCCCGCCCAATCCCGGAATCCTTCAGATAAATCTTCTCTGCAGCCTTTCGCATGCCTTGTATATCATCAGTAACATGATGGAAGCAGTTATCAACAATGCTATTAAGCAGCACCTGCTCAGCAATAACCTGCTTAGTTTGGGTTTTGCCAGGGTCACTCAGCTCCTAACCTCATTACAGCCTTAGTTCAAACATGGACAAAATAACTGAATTCCAGAGATGAGGTGAAAGTGACAGCCCTTGACATCAAGGCCGCATTCACAAAGTGTGGCATCAAGGAGCCTGAGTAAAACTGGAATCAATGATATCGGGGGCAGACTTTCCACTGGCTGGAGTCATTGCTGGTACATAGGAAGATGGTTGTGGAGGGTCAGTCATCTGAGCTCCACAACATTTCTGCAGGAGTCCCTCAGGGTAATGTCCTAGGCCCAACCATCTTCAGCTCTTCATCAATGACCTTCTATCACAAGGTCAGAAGTGGGGATGTTCGCCGATGATTGCACAATGTTTACCATCATTCACGATGCTTCAGATACTGAAGCTGCCCATGTTCAAATGCAACAAGGTCTGGATAATATCCAGGTTTGGGCTGACAATTGGCAAGTAACGTTCGCACCACACAAATGCCAGGCAATGATCATCAGCAATAAAAGACACTCTAACCACTGGCCCTTGACATTCAATGATGTCACTATCACTGAAAAACCCGCTGTCAACATCCTTGGGGTTGCCATTGACTAGAAACTCAACTGGGCTCGCCACATAAACACAATGGTTACAAGAGCAGGTCAGAAGCTAAGAATACTGTGGCGGGTAACTCCTGATTCCCCAAAGCCTATTCACCATCTACAAGGCACAAGTCAGGAGTGTGATGGATTACTCCCCACTTGCCTGGATGGGTGCAGTTCCAACAATACTCAAGAAGCTTGACACCATCCAGGACAAAGCAGGCCGCTTGATTGGCATCGCATCTACAAACATCCACTCTCTCCATCACCAATGCTCAGTAGCAGCGGCGTGTGCTATCCACATGATGCACTGTAGCAATTCACCAAAGATCTTTAGACAGCACCTTCCAGACCCACGACCATTTCCATCTAGAAGGTTGGTATGTTGCTTCCCGGGCAAAATACCAGCCTGCTAGATGGAATAGTTTATTGTTGTTAAACTATTGTTGTAGCCATTCTTCCTCCGTCCACACACTCCAAGCCATTCACCATCCTGACTTGAAAATGTATCACCATTCCTTCGTAGTCGCTGGGTCGAAATCCTGGAATTCCTCCCCTAATGACACTGTGGGTCAACCTACAGCACATGGACTGCAACGATTCAAGAAAGTGGCACACCACCACATTCTCAAGGGCAACTAGGGATGGGCAATAAATGCTGGCCAGCCACTGATGCCCATGTCCCACAAATTAAACCTCTCTCATGGACCTTCATATATTTTCTAAAGTACAGTGAACAAAATTAGATGCAGTACTCTGGTTAGGACTTAACCAGAGTTTTATACAGGTTGAACGTAAGTTCTCTGCTGTTGTACTCAAAGCTTATTCTGGATTTCTGAAGCCCAAGATAACATATGTTTTGCTAACCACCCTCTCATAGTGTACTGCCACCTTCAAAGATTGATACACATGTACCTCCATGTCCCTCAATTCTTTTATACATTTTTTTTCAGCTGGAACACCATTACAAGTTTTAAAGTTAAAGTTTATTAGTGTCACAAGTAGGCTTCCATTAACACTGCAATGAAGTTACTGTGAAAATTCCCTAGTGGCCACATGCTGGCACCTGCTCAGGTACACTGCGGGAGAATTTAGCATGGCCAATGCACCCAATCAGCACATCTTTCAGAAACTGGAGCACCCGGTGGAAACCCACCACAGACACAAGGAGAACGTGCAGACTCCACACAGACAGTGACCCAAGTTGTGAATCGAACCCGGGTCCCTGGCACTGTGAGGCAGCAGTGCTAACCAATGTGACACTTAACATAGTTCTATCTTTAATGGGATGAATTAGAACTTTAATGAATTGCCCAAATTCACAGAATTCTGCAGTAAGGGAATGTTGGATGAGGTGTGGTAATCATTTTTAATGTAGTCAGTCAAGCAATAAGGCCACAATATTTAATGCTGTAGATGTCGCAAAAGAATGATGCTGCTGTTAGCTCCTGGAAATTGCTTGTGCTGTCAGGATTTTCTGCCTCCAAATTGGTGAACTCCCGATAAGAACCATATTCTATGCTGCCAGCTTACCTTTAAATTAGGCCTAAGCAAAAATCATCGTACAATCCCAACAACATCTTTGGACAGGCATTAAAGCAAGGATAAGGACAGCTATATTTCTTCAGTCTGTAGCCAGTGAGAACTTTATAGAACTAATCTTAAAATGTCTGCCCTCAGAGACAGAGTCCCCATGGTATAGTCACATGACCATAGTAAGCCAGTGAGTTGTACAACATTGCATTTCCAAAACACAAACAAGCATGGTTCAAGACCTGCCCACTGCTCACCAGCTACGCCATTCATGCTTTTCACAAATGGGTCTCCTCATATGATTCAACTTACCTTGACCAACTCCATGGGAACATCCTCCAATATATATTAAGGAAGAAGTTTTGAACTTACACTCTCATTGGCAGGAGTGCATAGCAGGAAATTATGAGTTTCCCAGGAGTTGCTGTCCATGGGAAGTGTGGACACAACAACCTTTAGACTTCAGTCTCAGAGTACAGATTAAGGACACTGACCCTGTGATCTTGTATTGTGATATGTCAAGAGGGCATGAAACTGAACAGTTAACACGAAACTGGTGATTTTCTGCTTCTCAGACTTTAACCTTTACCAGGTTATTTTTATTTAGAGCATTGAAATACCACAGACAGGAATGTGGCATTTTCTGTTCAAAGTGACTTACACTTGGGATCATTCTAAATCCCATTCTGCAATAACTTACCTAACCGATGGTTGATGCTGATACTGGTCACGAGAAATGAAAGTCGCTTTATTACTCAGCACCACTATACCTTACCTTTTTATATATTGCAACAGTAAAAGAACCTGGAAACAAGCTAAAGTTCAATCTTTAAGATGACATTCAGAAACCACTCGAGTTTCCCTTTGACCGAATTACATCCTGTGAGTCAATTCGATTGAGCTTTAGTCTTCAGCTCACATGCCGTCGTTCCAGATCTCACTAATCTCCATTTTTGCATTTTCATTTTATTTTGTTTCAAAAGATTTATATCTAGTTGTTCAGAAATGTCATCTTTCAACTTCATTACACTTGCTACAAAATATTCAGTATAGAAAGCATGATCTGCCATTTGGGATTTTCATTGATTTGAGCCTATTTATACTCCCAGCGAACTTTTACATGGAGCTTATGTGCAGATACTGACTGGAGATACTATCCCTTCAGAATGTAGTCAATGCATTTTTGATTTGCAGCTGACAGTTTTAATTTGGTTTGATTTATTATTGCCACATGTATTAACATAGAGTGAAAAGCATTGTTTCTTGCGCACTATACAGACAAAGCATACCCTACATAGAGAAGGAAACGAGAGAGTGCAGAATGTAGTGTTACAGTCATAGCTCGGGTGCAGAGAAAGGTCAACTTAATACAAGGTAGGTCCATTCAAAAGTCTGAATGGAGCAGGGGAGAAGCTGTTCTTGAGTCGGTTGGTTCGCGACCTCAGACTTCTGTATTATTTTCCTGATGGAAGAAGTGGAAGAGAGAATGTCCGGGGTGCGTGGGGTCCTTAATTATGTTGGCTGCTTTGCTGAGGCAGTGGGAAGTATAGAAGAGTCAATGGATGGAAGGCTGTTTTGCATGATGGATTGGGCTACGTTTATGACCTTTTGTAGTTTCTTGTGACCTTGGGCAGAGCAGGAGCTCCCACGGCTCTTAAGCTCAAACCCCCTGTTAATAAACGCTAACAAACTATCAGCCTTCTTCACGGCTCTATCCACTTGAGTGGCAACTTTCCGAGATTTGTGGATATGAACCCCAAGATCTCTCTGTTCTTCCACATTCCTCAGAATCCTGCCGTTGACCCTGTAATCCGCATTCAAATTTGTCCTACCAAAATTTATCAGGGTTAAAATCCATCTGCCACTTTTCGGCCCAGCTCTGCATCCTATCAATGTCTCTTTGCAGCCTACAACAGCCCTCCACCTCACCCACTACTCCACCGATCTTGGTGTCATCAGCAAATTTACTGACCCACCCTTCAGCCCCCCTCCTTCAAGTCATTGATAAAAATCATAAACAGCAGAGGACCCAGCACTGATCCCTGTGGTACACCGCTGGTAACTGGTCTCCAGTCTGAAAATTCTCCATCTACCATCACCCTCTGTCTTCTATGAGATGGCCGATTACTTATCCAATTGGCCAAATTTCCCTCTATCCCACACTTCTTTACTTTCTTCATGAGCCTACCATGGGGGACCTTATCAAACACCTTACTAAAATCCATGTATACAACATCAACTGCTCTACCATCATCTACACATTTAGTTACCTCCTCCAAGAATTCAATCAAATTTGTGAGGCAAGACTTACCCTTCACGAATTCATGCTGACTATCCCGGATTAAGCTGCATCGTTCCAAATGGTCATAAGTCCTATCCCTCGGGACCTTTTCCATTAACTTACCGACCACCGAAGTAAGACTAACTGGCCTATAATTATCAGGGTCATTCCTATTTCCTTTCTTGAACAGAGGAACAACATTCGCCACTCTCCAGTCCTCTGGCACTATCCCCGTGGACAGTGAGGACCCAAAGATCAAAGCCAAAGGCTCCGCAATCTCATACCTTGCCTCCCAAAGAATCTTAGGATATATCCCATCAGGCCCAGGGGACTTATCAACCCTCAGGTTTTTTCAAAATTGCTAATATATCTTCCCTCAGAACATCTAGCTCCTCCAGCCTATCAGCCTGTATCACACTCTCATTCTCAAAAACATGGCCTCTCCCCTTGGTGAACACTGAAGAAAAGTTTTTATTCATTGCCTCTCCTATCTTTTCTGACTCCCACTACTGTCCTTGACTGGCCCTAACCTCACCCCGGTCATTTTTTTTTCTCACATAAGAGTAAAAAACATTGGGGTTTTCCTTTAACCGACCCGGCAAGGACTTCTCATGCCCCCTCCTAGGTCTCCTAAGCCCTTTTTTAAGCTCATTCCTTGCTACCTTGTAACCCTCAAGCGACCCAACTGAACCTTATTTTCTCATCCTTAAATATGCTTCCTCTTCCCTCTTAACAAGACATTCAACCTTTTTTGTGAACCATGGTTCCCTCACTCGGCCATTTCCTCCCTGCCTAACAGGGACATACCTATCAAGGACATTCAGTATTTGTTCCTTGAACAAGCTTCACTTTTCATTTGTGCCTTTCCCTGACAATTTCTGTTCCCATCTTATGCTTCCCAATTCTTGCCTAATCGCATCATAATTACCCCTCCCCCAATTATAAACCTTGCCCTGCCATATGGCCCTATCCCTCTCCATGGCAATAATGAAAGATACCGAATTGTGGTCATTAGCTCCAAAGTGCTCTCCCACAAACAAATCTAACACTTGGCCCAGTTCATTACCCAGAACCAACTCTAATGTGGCCCCACCCCTTTTCGGCCTATCCACATATTGTGTCAGAAAACCCTCCTGCACACACTGTACAAAAACTGCCTCATCTAAACTATTTGGCCTATAAAGATTCCAATCAATAT
Source organism: Carcharhinus amblyrhynchos (assembly GCF_965287045.1). Classification (NCBI taxonomy): domain Eukaryota; kingdom Metazoa; phylum Chordata; class Chondrichthyes; order Carcharhiniformes; family Carcharhinidae; genus Carcharhinus; species Carcharhinus amblyrhynchos. The sequence goes on along the minus strand of NC_137324.1, from coordinate 90,726,879 downwards.
TTGGAAAGTTAAAGTCACCCATGATAACTACCCTGTGACCTCTACACCTATCCATAATATGCTTTGCAATATCCTCCTCCACATTTCTATTACTACTTGGGGGCATATAGAAAACTCCTAACAATGTGACCACTCCTTTCCTATTTCTAAATTCAGCCCATATTAGCTCAGTAGGCAGATCGCCCTCGAATTGCCTTTCAGCAACTGTTAAACAATCCTTGTTTATCAATGCTATTCCTCCACCTTTTTTACCACCTTCCCTATTCTTACTGAAACATCTATACCCTGGAACTTCCAACATCCATTCCTGTCCTTGTTCTAACCGTGTCTCCATAATGGCCACAACATTGTAGTCCCAAGTGCCAATCCATGCTCCAAGTTCACCTACCTTATTCTGGATGCTCTTTGCATTGAAGTAGATACACTTCAACCCACCTTCCTATGTGCTGGTACCTGCCTGTGACCCTGATACCCTCCTCAGTACCTCACTACATTCAACACTGGCTTCTGGACTACAGTTCATTTTCTGATCCCCCTGACAAATTAGTTTAAATCCCCCCAAAGAGCCGTAGCAAATTTCCCTCCCAGGATATTAGTGCCCCTTTGGTTCAGGTACAAACTGGCTTGTTTGTACAGATCCCACCTTCCCCAGAATGTACTCCAATTATCCACATAACTGAAACTCTCCCTCCTACACCATCCCTGCAGCCATATGTTTATCTGCACTCTCTCCCTAGCACGTGACACGGGAACAAACCAGAGATAACATGGCTTGTCCCGACTCTCAGCTTACACCCTAGCTCCCTAAATTTCTGTTTTAAATTCCCATCACTTCTTTTACCTATGTCATTGGTACCGATGTCTACCACGACTTGTGACTGGAGATCCTGTCATTGAGGCTTACCACTGGTAGGTCTCCCCCCTCAACAGTATCCAATGCGGTATACATGTTGCTGAGGGAAACTACCACAGGGGGTCCCTGCACTGACTGCTTCCTCCCAACCCCTCTCACCGTCACCCATGTATCTTCATTCTTCAGAGTAATTACATCCCTGAAACTTCTATCTATGACCACCTTTGCCTCCCGAATGATCCGAAGTTCATCCAGCTCCAGCTTCAGTTCCCTAACCTGGTTTTTGAGGAGCTGCAGATGGGTGCACTTCCCACGGGTGAAATCAGCAGGGCCACTGACGGCATCCCTCACACCAAACAGGAAGAATACTGCAGGAGGAGTATTGCACTGCTTTCCCTGCCATCCCCTCTAGATAACTTGCGGATAAAACAAGAAAAAGAAAAAAGAACTTGCCTGATATTCATTCACCTCCTTTAGGCTAAAAGAGGTGGAAGTGTGGGGGAACACTAATAGTGTCTTGGGTTTAGGAACTGTCCTACTTATATACAGGTAAAAATAAAACACAATCAGTAATTTTTTAAAAATACTATAAATGTAACTGCAAAATTGTGAAATAATCTGCATTGTTATTAGATTGCATCTGTCAATGGACAATCCAGGGCTTTCTGAACAGATGTCTATTTCATGATTTACAATATTGGGAGAGACGATGGTCTAGTGATATTTATCACTAGACTATTAATCCAGAAACTCAGCCAACGTTCAGGGGATCCGGGTTCGAATTCCGCCCGGCAGATGGTGGAATTTTAATTCAATAAAAAATATCTGGAATTAAGAGTCTACTGATAACCGTGAAACCATTGTGGATTGAACTCATCTGGTTCATTAATGTCTTTTAGGGAAGAAAATCTGCTGCCCTTACCTGGTCTGGCCTACATGTGACTCCAGAGCCACAGCAACATGGTTGACTCTCAACTGCCCTCAGGCAATTAGGGACGGGCAATAAATGCTGTAAGAAGTCTCACAACAGCAGGTTAAAGTCCAACAGGTTTATTTGGTAGCACAAGCCACTAGCTTTTGGAATGCTGCCCCTGCATTAGGTGAGTCTTGTTTTTTGAAATTGTTTATTGAAAATCAATAAATGCTGGCTTGCCAATGATGCTCATGAATGAATTTTAAAAAAGTATTGGCTGTTATGAATAAGTGCTGAAATTATTATTTTTTGCCTTATTCCTATCAGTTGCATGCTAAGGCATGTTTTACATTGGGATTGGGGGCAGCCTGTCATTGCCTCTTGGTGGGATATTCCAGTCCTGCCATTGTCAATGGGATTTCCCATTGGTTCCGCTGCCCCACCCCCACATTCAGAAAATTCCAGCCAACAGATTTAATTGCCGATGTATAACAATACTCTCCTCTAGAACATCCACGAGATAATTTCATAGAACGATGAGTATTATTGAGACACCCTGATTAATGAAAAAAATTATCAACCATTATTACACAATGTGGTTTGAAGAATAAGTAATAAAAAAGAACCCTTTAAAGCAAAGCCCAGGGACCTATGCTAAATTTCTCAGTCAGTATAAGCGGCAGGTTGGCGTAAAATCAAGCTAGGCATTCCGTTCAATTTAATGTTAAATCAGCCCTTAGTAATCTTCTGTGATTTTTTTTATGCATGAAATGGACTCATGAACAAAATCAGAGCTCAAAGATAAAATTAAAATGCCCATGACAAATATTTCACACTGAACTACAAACTGAGATGTATTGAATTGTTTATCCATTCTGCAAAAATAATTAGCCATAGGAATAATGGGTGAACTTTGATAATTTGGCTATCAGGAAGAAGTTATGATGAGAGGGAATGATTAGCAATTTACATAAGGTAAGACTTAGGAATACATTTTGGATTCTGAAATATCTCAGGAAAGCCCATGGCCAGCAGTTGAAATCAAGGGATGCAGTCAGGTAGCAATTCACCTTTGACTGTAGCACAAATTAGGCAGGGCCACTTCATCTGGCTGTTAAATGGCCCAACAAACTTTACAGTTCCATTTGAGTCAAATTGATCTGAATATTCAAAAGGCTTATAATGGATGGCCAATCCCAATGGACAGAATTTAATCCAGGTGAAGGTGTGCTCACCATCACCCTCCCCTCCTCCCCAACACACACACAAAAAGAACTGGTGTTGTTTTTCTTTTTCTGCGAAGTGAATACTGAGAACAGAATCTTACTAGCCTCAAGAGGTGGAAATGAAGGAGGATGGAGCCAGGAAAATCACATGCAGCCACGGTAGACAAGCACCCTGACCTTCCCGGCAATCAGAGAATTTTGCTGCCAGTGGAACCGGAGCTGGAGAGGCTACAGAAATAAATAAGGGCCCTATCATGGGTCATTTCACCAAGCTGTGGGCGTTTTAACAATGGCAGATTGAGGGCCATCACATAAACAGGCTGACAGCTAAATGGAAACAACCTCCCACAGTTTAAAAACTGGCAAGCTTAGTTACAGTTAAGTAAATGCCCCCCTTGAGACAACTGAAAGGAGAAGGCCTGCTAGAGTCTTCTGCTCCTCCAATTAATTACCTTGTGAAAGATTCAGAGGCCTGAAGCCACTGCCCTGCTTCATTCTTTGCATGTTGCTCCCACCATGTCAGGCACAGTAATAACAGAATGCTGCAGTGACTCCTTCATTTCCCTCAGCTGCCTACAGCTTCCCACTGATGGGAATCCTGCTAGAAGCATGCCACAAAGACAAATGACCTCCAACTCAGAACTGGAGGTGGGATTTGGGTGGAAAAGCTGCTTGATTTTTTTTTGTCATTCGGTAGTGGGACATGTACGTCACTGGCTGGTCAGCATTTATTGCCCCTCCTTAGTTGCCCTTGAGAAGGTGGTGGTGACCTGCCTTCTTGAATCACTGCAATCCACATGCTGTGAGTTGACCCACAATGCCATTAGGAAGGGAATTCCAGGCTTTTGACCCAGTGACTATGAAGGAACGGAGATATATTTCCAGGTCAGAATGGTGAGTGGTTTGGAGAGAAACTTACAGGTAGTGGTGTTCCGATGTTTCTGTTGTCCTTGTCCTCTGAGATGGAAGTTGTCATGAGTTTGGAAGGTGCTATCTAAGGATCTTTGGCAAATTGTTGCAGTACATCTTGTAGGTAGTACATACTGCTGCTATTGAGCATCATTGGTGGAGGGAATGGATGTTTATGAATGTGGTGCCATGGGATGCTTTGTCCTGGGTTTTATTGAGCTTCTCGAGTGTTGTTGGATCTGCACTCATCCAGGCAAGAGGGGCTTATTCCATCACACTCCTGATGGAAGTGCGCCTTGTAGATGGTGAATAGGTTTTGAGAAGAAAGGGAGTGATGTGGTGGTATTGTCACTGGACTAGTAATCCAGAGACCCAGGGTAATGGCCTGGGATCCGGGGTTGAATCCCAGCAGGGCAGATGGTAAAATTTGAATTAGAAGTCTAATTTTGACTACGAAACCATTGTCAATTGTTGCAAAAAGCCACCTAGATCACTACTGCCTTGTAGGAACGGAAGGTCTGACATACATGTGACTCAGATCCAAAGTGACTCTTAAAAAAGGTTGACTCTGAAAAAATGCCCTCTGAATTGCACTAAAGGACAATTAGAGATGGACAATAAATGCTGGCCCAGCTAGTGATACTCACATCCTACAAATGAACAAAAAGAAAAAGTGAAATTTCATTTTCAAATCTACTTATGACTAACTTGCAAGTTATATAACTTTCAGAAAACAAACCTCATCATAAGTTTAGAGCATGTGAAAAACAAAAGCGAATCTCCTGTTGTGCTTTCCTAAAGCTTTTACCCATGATCAAGAACTGTGAAGGAATAGTCAAGCATTTCCTTTTTGAAAATATGCATCTATTTTTCTTTTGCGCCACACACCCCATGTCGCAGAATAGACCCACTCCCCTGCTTCCATCAATTCCCTTGGGTCATTGCTAAAAGATTCATGAGAATATGAGAGTAGCCTGGAAATAAATTTTCCATTTTTTACTCCACACAGTAAGAAATCTTATATTATTCACTCAGTGTCTCTCCATAGCAATCTAACTGAGATTGGGAAGTCAGTGCAGTGGAAAACACATTATCATCCCATCAGTCAATAAAACTGAAGGTTGCAAATGCAGGGCACCTTATATATTCAAAAACACGTCAACAGAAAGATTTTTATAGAATCATAGAAACTTTGCAATGCAGAAGGAGGCTGTTCAGCCTATCGCGTCTGCACTGACAACAGTCCCACCCAAGGCCTATCTCTGCAACCCCACATATTTGCCCTGCTAACCCCTCTAACCTATGCATCTTAAAACACTAAGGGATAATTTAGCATGGCCAATCAATTTAACCTGCACATCTTTGCAATAGCAAAGGCACTATAGGGCAACGTTCTCACTATAGGGCTAATTTCAACAAAAGAAAGACTAAGCTACATTTATAGAATGCCTATTACAATCTCAGGATGTCCCAAAGTGCTCTACAGTGGTGTAAATACTTTTGCAATTTGGTCATTGGAAACACAGCAAATTGCACATAGCAAGCTCCAACAAACAGCCATGTGGGCATTGCTGGCAAGGCCAGCATTTAGAATCTTAAAATCATAGAATCCTCCAGTGCAGAAGGAGGTCATTTGGCCCATCAAGTCTGCACCGACCACAATCTCACCCATACCCTAACCCCATAATCCTGTGCTTTTACCCTAGATCATCCCCCTGACACTAAGGAGAAATTTAGCATGACCAATCCACCTAACCCGCAAATCTTTGGGCTGTGGGAGGAAACCAGAGCACCTGGAGGAAACCCATGCAGATACGGGGAGAATGTGCAAACTCCACACAGACAGTGACCCAAGCCGGGAATCAAACACCAGGTCCCTGGCACTGTGAGGCAGAAGTGCTAACCACTGTGCCCCTGTGCTGCCTATGATGCGGGATCCCACTAGAGGGATTAGCGGGGCAAATATGCGGGGTTAGGGCCTGAGTGGGATTGTTGCCAGTGCAGACACAGCAGGCCAAATGGCTTCCTTCTGCACTGTAGGATTTCTATTTGTTTCATATCTCTCATTGCTCTTGAGATTGTTGTGATGAGCTGACACATCCAGTGCAATATTGAGGGAGTCTTACATTGTCGAGATGTTGGTTGGAAATGTTGGCCAGAGTTTTCCAGCCATTCCCACCAGCGGAATTCTCCAGACCTGCTGCAGTAGACGGAGATTTGGCCGAATGCCAAACTCTCCATTCTCGCTTGCAGTGGACAGGGTGTGAACAGCTGGAAGGTTCCAGCCGTCGCCTTTTAGATGAGATGGTAAACAAGTGAGGTCCCAACTGCTGGAAATAGAAACCTGAAAAATGTAGGAAACACTCAAATAGAGAGAAAAAGAGTTCCCGCAGTGAATTCTGTGCCTCCTTTAATTTAATCGAAAGAGTTCTGTTAAACCTAAATGCTGTAAACATTTGGAGTCAAACAGCAGTTACGGATTTTTGGGAGTACTCAGTACTTTAAATAGACAGTTGTAAACTTTTCACAGTTTTAGGAAATAAACATGTGTGAACAGTTACAAAAATGAATCTCTACGGATCCTGCAAGTCCTCCAGGGAAGATTTCCAGATTTTATTAACTCTGACAAACAATCAAGATGGAGAAAAATGAAATATCTTGAAAGTGAGTGCTACAGAAATGAAAATTGAGAGTGTTTTGGAATAACTTAAGTCTTCAGAGAGAATAAAAATAACTCTCATTTAAAGCATTTGCAGGTAATGAAAATATTATTGCAGATATATTACTGTTGCAGCCCATTGAAAGAGAAAAGATTGGTTAAATATCAAAGGGTCTTCAACTGATGAGGGGAATTTTTTTCCCAGAAATATGAGTTTCCAGGGAAATACATTGTAAAATGTAAGTGTTTTCCATTGGGAAAGATTTGAAAAAAAAACTGCACAATTGGAGTAATAAAAGATTGCCAGAAATGGAATAGACCAAATTCAAGTTTTCATTAAAAAGTCATGGTGATGCAATTTATTTTCTTGTTGCAATATTTTTATAGCCCATATGCTGCTGAAAGAGCCTTATCCCAAATGTATACAGAGAATTAAACCATTAACCATTCAATGACATAGAATATGCTTCTGCTCCCAGATGCTGGTGATTAGCAAATTTTCAATTTCTCTGAAAAGTGCTATTAATTTGTTAGGTAAAAATAGAGATTTGGTGATGAGATCATTGAAGCGTAGCTGATATGAAAGCATTCACAGATAATCAGCATTTTGATTGAACCATAACCTTGTATTTTCTGATATAAACATTATTTTTCCCTTTTGGGGATCCAAGTTGGGATCTGAACTATCCACCATACGATAAGCAGTAAGATACCATCATTCCAGTCAAATGCAAAAAGTCATCCTCATTCAAATAGTGGATTAAATAACGCAATATTATAAGTACCTATTAATATATTGATATGAAATCACCTTGTCTGCTAGCTTAATGAAGGTGCCAATCCCTTTCAAATAAATAGATTAATCCATTTCTTATAATAAGAATTGCATTTGATCTGCCTCACACATTTGACGAAAGTTTTCCAAATAATGGTGGAGTCTTGTTTCTAGGTACCTCTCTGCAGAGAAACTGGTCAGTTTTATCTTCAGATTCTACCATACTCTTCCCAAAAAAAATCAATGCGGCATGTTTCACCCCATTGTACAGGGGGTCAAGACTTAAACGCGCCGTCAAAATCCAGATGCTCTGAGATTGGGCGCCATCTTTAAAGGGAGTCCTGATCAGACTGCAATAAACATCCTGACACTTCACCATAGAGGCCTCAGGAGCTTCCCTCCCCAGTCGCAATTGGAACCAACATTGACTCCGTCCAGCCTCCCCCGTACCCCCCAATCCCACAATCATCAGTTCCTCCTCCCCTCACCCCTCCAAGCAACTACCACCAGCATCCCTGCTCGTCTGACCACCCCTGGCCCACAAACACATCTATATATATCCCCCTCCTCCCATGAGGTTCCTACCTGGGCCTATCCCTTGGCACAGGTTGGCATTGCCAGGGTGGGACAACCTAGGATGAGATGGGATGGCGCTAACCTGGCAGTGCTAGCCAGTACCAAGGCCTGACAATGTCCTACATTTCCCCAGGTGCTATACTTTAGTGCTCTCGGGGAGACCCCCACAATAGGTTCATATATATCAACTTGACGTTACGTCAGCACGGTTGAAGATATGACGAGTGGGGTCATGAAGGGTGGGGGGATTAATAATACAGATATTAATGGGAATCCATGTAAATCGCATGTTCACATCTGTTATGAATTGTGAGTCTCTGCCAGCAACTTCACAGATGGCGAACGCAGACTCAAGATGCCACCTATTTTTTATAAATATCACACTGATTTCAATCAGTGATTTTGGAAGTGATTAGATATTATCAAAACCCCTATCTAAGTATTCAGACTAATTCATAACTCTCCCCGACCTCAAAACTCCACAACTCTTAACTTTCTTAACCTACCATTCCCACCTACCCCTCAGCCTCTCCCTGCTCAATCTGTGGCCTGGCTGCCAAAAGCATTTTTAAATTGAGATTTAATCAGGTTGGTTGAAGGGAGAGTACCTCTATATTAAGGCATTTGTTCACTGCAGGAATTCATAGAAAGATCCTACAAAGAATATCAGTGCAGAGGAAAACACCCTTTACACCACATTAGCTGTCTTGTTCAGGGAAATGTTTAAAGGTCCTAACACCTTTCAGATTGTTAGTGAATGGATGTGTGAGTGAATGAAAATAGGTCAGGGAGCAGGGTGAAATAGGTGAACAGAATTTGGCGTGTGTTAAGATGTGGACAGCAGAATTTTGGATGACCTCAAGATTACAGAGAGTGCTTATTGTGTTTTGGGACAGCAAGATCTGCTTGATACTTATTCTGTGTCAAAACACTGCCAAAGGCTGCAGATTTTCTTCATTTAGTCCAGCTTTAATAATTAAATGCTGATATTATCCATTATTAACGGAACAATCAGTTGTAGCACCAGTGTTATTAAGCATTCCATTAACTGTTGAATGCAAAGTTCATCTTTACCTCAAGCACATTGAAAGAAAAGGTTTTCTTGTTTTATTTATGTCAAATTCTATTCTGAATGTTTTCAATCTGTCTGAATTAAAGTCAATGATTCTATGTTAGCTGCTAATGTTTGTAGTTAGTGATTCATCTATGATCTGCTAGTTGGATAACTCGTTCTCAAAATGCGTTTTGTTCATTTTCATCACTCTTTTCCCTTGAAGTAACACAATGTACGTATCTGCCCCTAATTCCCTGCAAGCAGGAGCAGGGACAGTGGGAAAAGATTAGGTTGTTAATCAGTCACTGATCAGGGTTATATTCTGTTAGGTTTCTGAGTGAACTGCCCAGAAATGTTTCATACGTAAACTAGGTAACAAGATATAATTTTGAGATAGATGTCCATTTTACCAATAGCTTCATGTTTCATGATGTCATAATATTAGCTATGAAAGAAAACAAGGTTTGTAATTTACTTTTATCACTGCACACACAGGTTCCCACTTTCTTTTCTCCCAACGGCATTGGGATTGGCAAATAGATAGTGGGCTAAATCTTACCAATAAAACGGCGGAGTATTGTTTCTGGTGAAAAAACCGATGTATTTCTCTCCACATTCTGGTGAAAAAAACCAAGGGAGCATGATTCACGCTGTCAAAGAGATAGGCACGGCCTAAACATGCCAACAAAACCTTTAAGGGTGCCCTGATCAGAACTCCAATAAATCTCTCCCTCCCCGCCACTGAAGCCTTTGGTGCTCCCGTCCCCACCCCAATCTTAGTGAGCATTCACTATGTGTAAATCTGTTGTAAACCACAGGGGTGGGGTGGGGGGTGTTGAGGGGGTGGGGGGTGTTGGGGGGGTGGGGGGGCGGGCCGGGGGGTTCGAGATACAGTGGAATGTATGCAAATACATGCAAAGCTGGATCATGCCCGCACTGGATGTGAACCTGATGACATTGCTGGAGAAGGGCAGGGAAGATCCAAAATTGTGTTTCTCGCCGGCGAGAACTGTGACTTCTGGATCTTGGGCTCCCGGCAGTGACCTCACAGATGGCTCAAGATTTCTTCAGTAATTCCATCAGCGATACTGGTTTGTGGCATCAAAAGCATGAGAAGATTTTCTTCCTTTGAAATTAGAATGTAGTACACGAATAAGCACAGCCCCTTGACATTTGACCAAAAACTGACAGGGACCCATATTATCTTTAATTTTCTGTATAACCTCATACCTGGAAAAACAGATGTCCATCTAAACCAAAAATCAAAGATAATAGCTGTCTTATTGAGTTATAATGTTGTTCCACTATGTCAGGTTAGATGCACCATGACCTTATTGGAATCCTGAACCGTGACATCTTATAATTACTTACATTTCCCATCACAGCTACCACAGTCAACTAAACATGACTATCAACATGTCCTTTGTGTTTCTGAAGGGTGACATGATGAAGGAGCAGAGGTATCGTGGAAAAGGCCTGTAGAAAAACAAATGCTGAGTTCTAATTAACATACCTTTTTACTTATGCAAAAGCAATCCACTTTCACTGCAAGTATAAGTTAAAATCTTATTTAGAGAAATTGTTCAACCAGTAGCAGTCAAACAATGCAAAATAAGTGTTTGCTTTATATTATCTTCCATCAAGATCCCGCTATCTTAAGAATCCAGACCCTTAAAACAATAAATATGTTTTTTATACATTTTTACATTTTTTATTCATTCGTGGGACATGGGCACCACTGATTGGCCAGCATTTATTGCCCATCCAAAGTTGCCCTCATTCAGAGGGCAGTTGAGAGTCAGCCACTGTGGCTTTGGAGTCATATGTAGGCCAGACCAGATTTCCTTCGCTAAAGGACATTAATAAACTAGATGGGTTCTTCTGATGATCGACAATGGTTTCATGGTTATTAGTAGATTCTTAATTCCACATATTTTTTATTGAATTCAAATTCCACCATCTGCCTTGGCTAAGTATGGTTAGGGAATAACAGGAAAATGGAAGATCACCAAAGATGAGGTAAGGTGAACATGAGAAATGCATCAAGAGGAAATAAAAATTGAAGTATGTCCCAGTGAAGAAGTTTTGGCAATAAACTACCCTCCAAGTCAATCACAGCACAAAAGGATGAAAATAGGGGATTAGTCAGAAAACCAAATTAAATAAAAACTAAGAAAAGTGTAAGATAATTGTACAGATCATAACTAATGTTTTCCTTTTCTTGCAAAACTAGGTAGAATTGGTAATAACTGATTCTCACTTTGTGAGAATCAGCAGTCTGAATTTCAGATGTGTTCTTGCTTCATGGCAAACGGGGTACATGTATTTCAATAACAGAAATTGCTGGAAAAACTCAGCAGTCCTGGTGCTATCTGTAAGAGAGAAAAAGAGTTAAAAGTCCAGCATGACTCTTTTTGGAACTTTAGAGATCCAAAGAAGAGTCTAACTGAACTTGCAGCATTAACTTTGTTCCTCTCTATACAGATGCTGTAGGTCCTTCACAGGTTTCCCAGCATCTTCTGGATCAGATCTCCAGCATCTGCAGTATTTTGCTTTTATTTTACTTCACGAAAACCTTTCAAAAACAGAGAATGCCGATTAGAATTTTCTAAAGGTGGTGTTTTATACATATACATATAACATATATATACCTTTTAAAGCAGTGATTTGAAAGATCTGATCATTGGGAGTATGAACTAGAATAATGCTGGAATTCTAGACAGGATCTGAAAAAGAAATAAACCTCTTCTGGGTCTGGTGCTGGGTCCAACTGAAATTAACAATATTTTGTGCATTTAAAAGTTAAAACTCTCTGTTTTAACTTTTATAAAACAGTCATTTGCCCATAAAGTCTATTAAGTGATGGACACTATATTTTTAATTGCAACTGGGAAATGGACATCTTACCTTCTCAAAATGCACTCTGGACATTCAGGTGGTTTATCTTGTCTGAACATTTCTCTGCCAAAAGTTCCTTAAAATGTACATAGACTTTCCAGATGTTGATTGACCCCAACTGCAACACCCCCCCACCCCCATCCCCCATCACCATTTCAATGGAAGAGATTTACAATGACAGATTGGCTGCCTATGAGGATGGAATTTTGAAAAAAAAAATTCAGGAGGGTAATCATACCTGGAATGATAACTTATATCCCTTTACAGATTCCTTGTATTCACGATTTATTCTCCTACCTATCTTTGGGTTATCAGTAAATTTACATTTGGTCCCTTGGTCCCAGTCATTGATAGAAATTGTAAATAGTTGAGGCCCCAGCACTGATCTCTGTGGATCTCCACTTGTTATGTCTTGCCAATGTGGAAATGACCTGTTTATGTTAATTCCCTGTTTTCTATTAACAAGGTAACCCATTATCCACTCTGATATGTTACCCCAACACTCTGAGCTTTTATTTCGCACAGTAATCTTTGATGTAGCACCTTGTCAAATGCCTTCAAACATCTAAATTCAGCAAATCTACAAGTTCTCCTTTATCCAATTTGGTTGTTTGTTCCTCAAATAACTCAAATGAATTAGTCAAACATGATTTCCTTTTCATAAAACCATGTTGATTCTGCTTGATTGCATTAAGAATTTTTAAGTGTCTGTTATTCCCTCCTTATTAATAAACCCTAAGCATTTTTCTGTGATAGGTATTAAGCTTACTGGCCGATAGTTTTTTGCTTTCTGTTTCCCTCCTTTCTTGGAATAGAGGAGTCACAGTCATTTTCCAACCTGATAAACCGTTCCAGATTCTAGGGAAATTTGTAAAATTACAATTAATGCATCTCCTATCTCAACAGTCACTTCTCTCAACACTCTGAAGGTGACTTTGAGCCTGTACTCCCCATTTACAGAGTGTGCTCAAAATCTAGAGAGTACGAATCACGCCAGTGAGATTCCAAGATCTGATCTTATTGTGTCTATCACTTCCACTGCAGGTGCTTGACTACAACTTCAATTGAAAATCCAGAAATCGTCAACATTCTTTATCATCATTGAAATGAGAGAGACTCCTTCAGGCCTAAAATGTTTCAACCACCATCTTAAGAACTGTGTAAAAGAAGTGACCGGTTTTCTGTCATTTACCCTTCAAGTAATTTAAGTACATGTCACATCTTTAGAAATCAATTTTATTTGTGTGCACATGTCTGTGTATTTGAGGAGTGAGTGTTGTTGCATTTACACTGGTCATTGTGAAAAATAAATGATATTCTTTCTTTTGATTTAAACTTTCAAGGAAGTCTGTTTTATGTCTGTTCCTTAAAGTTGCAACACTGAAAATGGGAAAGCATCCTTCTCAAAAACCCATCTGTGTGATTAGCTAGAAAGTTGGAAAAGGGAGAAAATTATCTCACATCTTTGGCCATGCTAAATTCTTGTTCAGTGAACAGGTGCCAGAGTGTGGTGACATGGGGATTTTCACAGTAACTTCATTGCAGTGTTAATGTAAACCTACTTGTGACAATAATAAACTTAAAACTTAAATCTATAACAGCAAGATGCATTTATATTTTTCGGTTAGAGAATTGTTTACTACAACAGCTTCAGATCCATCATTTCAGAAGAAAAGATGAAACATTATTTATTCATCTTGTGTCACAACTTGATAATAATACTTGCACCATATGTAATATTAATGCTATTTCGCGGTACCCTGCCACAGTACCTTTTATTTTACTCACCTCCATAAGTAGTAAAATAATAGTTAAGCTCTCAATGGTAGTTACCACTGATTCAATATCATAGAGGTTGCATGGCTCTATGCAGCAATCAAAAATATTTGCAAACAGAAATTAAAGATAATAGATAATAATAACTTCCCCCAATTCAAACAAAATAACAAATGATATCAATGCCGATTCTAGCTTGATTTCCTACTTTGCAATCAGTAAGCCAAGCTGAATGAATGGCCACTTTAAATAAATAATGTTTCACCAGTTCTCGTGGGAACCCAAGCACAAAGACAACAGTTGCACAGAAGTCCATTGCAAATCTGTTTAAATTTTCTTTATCCAGTGGTGTATAATTTTGCATCACATCAGTGAATCAGCTATCTTCATAGCACCACGGCTCCATGAATGTCTATTAGTGTCAGCATTGGTACTTGACGCATGCAACAAAAATAGCATCTTGCCTGGGGTATTTAGCATCATTTTGGAAGTGAATAATGTTGATGTTTTTGGTTCAGCTTTTGTAAATTTACAGCCAAGTGTCAAGGGTAAGTAGTAAACTGACTGAAAATCAAAAACTCCCTTTTGTGCTTTACATATTAATGACATGGATCTAACTGATTACTGAGCTGTGTTTGCTGTTTGCATACTTAATTACTCTTACTATACTAGGATTTTACTCAGGTATCACTCAATCCTTGGAACTGTTGTATGAGTTCAATAAAGATGATTAGGCTTCACACTGTTTCCAAAGTAGACATGACTGATTTCCACAGTAAGAGGATGAACAGTATGTCACACATACTAATACTGCTTATGTTCATTCTGACTTTTGAAAACTCGAAGTTCAAATTAAATGCTATTATTTAAAATATGTTAGCAAATATTTCAAATATTTCAGAATAAGGACTGCAGCGATTCAAAAAGGCAGCTCACCACCACCTTCTCAAAGGCAACTAGGAATGGGCAATAAATGCTGGCCAGCCAGCGATGCCCATGTCCCATGAATGAATGAATTTTAAAAAAAAGTTATAGTTTATATCACTGAATGATTAGCAAGAAATGGAAAGAAATCAGACCAACTAGAGATTGTTCTTTCATGCAATATTCAATTAAACAATTTATGTATCTACAGATTCAATGTATGTGCTGTGAAAACATGAACGTACTTAGAAAATTAACTAATGTAGTACAGTAATGATATATGTTCTGAGCAAGGTTTGAATTACTCACCAATACTTTGACATTTCACATTGTTATTGTAAAATAGTGGCTGGGCATAAAGTGTTAATTTCAAATATAGTTAAAGTATCATCAGGTACAAATTTATTGTTAGTGTTTTTTCTTGAGATTTTAAGTACTTGCCAAAGTTTGCCCGAGGCAAGTGTCTACAGAAAATAATGCAATTATTATTCTGCCTGTTTGACTACATAATCTAGATAAAATGGAAAGTACAACATCCCTATATCTAAAATTTGTTTTGAACTTCCATATCCAGTCAAGTCCATTACTTACCCTACAGCAAACTCTACCTCCTACCTTGTCAGATGGAGCATGCCTTAAAGTCTGGTCAACGTTGCTTCAGGTTTTGCCAGCTTCAAATCAGTAAGCATCACCTCAGTATCAGCCAAGATTGACACAACCAAATTCACATTTGACCATTAGAGGGGTCCAGGGATGTGTGTGATGCTACAAGTTTTAAAATCTACAGCAGCTGGATGGGGCTTTCTTACATAAGAACATAAATAATAGGAGCAGGGATAGGGCAATTCCCCTTTCAGCCAGATATAGAGAAGTTGTACTTTCCATTTTATCTAGATTATGTAGTCAAACAGGCAGAATAATAATTGCATTATTTTCTGTAGACACTTTGCTCTGGCAAACTTTGGAACATACTTAAAATCTCAAGAAATGTCACGAACTCAGTTGATGTGATCTGCGAGGTTACTGTTGGTGTATAGTTTTGTTTGCAGGAGTGGTGTGAGGAGCCACATACAAAGAAATTTCTCTCATCTCAGTCTGAAAGAGACTGTGGCTCTGTGTTCTAGATTCCCCAAGCACAGGAACTAATTTCTCAGCACATATCCTTCAAGTCTTTTAAATATTTTGTATGTATCGATTGGATCATCTCTCTTTTTTTACAAAGTCCAGGAGCAATAGGTCTAGTCTACTCAGTTCTTCATTGACAACCCCCTCACAAGAACCAGTCTGATGAAGCCTTGTTGCCATCCTTCTACAGTAAGTAAGTCCTTGCTTTGGCAAGGAGACAAAATTGTACATGGTACTCCAGATGTTGTCTCACCAATACCTTGTATATTGGCTCTTTATATTAATCTAATCCCTTTTTAACAAAAGCTGAAATTTGATTTGCCTTCCTAGTTGCTTGTTGCACTTGAATTTCTGTGATTCATGTGCAAAGAAACATTTCTTAGTGCTTTAAAGGTGGAAAATGCTGACACAAATGTCTGAAAGCAGCTATTGGCAGTAATGGCGTGGATCCAGTTTGGAAGAAGGGGCATGAGATAACAGCAAATATACTATCCACATACCTCTGATTTACCTGAAGCCTCACCAACAACCTGTCCTGGACCCCCCATGTTGACACTATAGTTAAAAAAGTCCACCAACGCCTCTACTTTTTCAGAAGACTAAGGAAATTTGGCACGTCAGCTGCGACTCTCACCAACTTTTACAGATGCATCATAGAAAGCATTCTTTCTGGTTGTATCACAGCTTGGTATGGCTCTTGATCCGCCCAAGATCACAAGGAAATACAAAAGATTGTGAATGTAGCCCAATCCATCACACAAACCAGCCTCCCATTCATTGACTCTGTCCACACTTCCTGCTGCCTTGGCAAAGCAGCCAGCATAATTAAGTACCCCACACACCCCGGACATTCTCTCTTCCACTTTCTTTCATTGGGAAAAAGATACAAAAGTCGACGGTCATGTACCAACCGATTCAAGAACAACTTCCTCCCTCCTGCCATCAAACAGTTGAATGGACTTACCTTGCATTAAGTTGATCTTTCTCTACCCCTAGTTATGACTGTAAAATTACATTCTGCATGCTCTGCTTTCCTTCTCTATGAACGATAAGCTTTGTCTGTATAGCGTGCAAGAAACAATACTTTTCACTGTAAACTAATACATGTGACAATAATAAATCAAATCAAATCAAATTTTGTGCAGGCAGGAATGCCACCTGTTACCAACATTAATACTGGATCCCATTGCTGTGATGGTGGATATTCCAATATTCCCCACTGAGCCCCTCAGATGCCAGGTTCCGCTGCTCCACTTGGGCCATGACCCACCCCATCTGGAGACTGTCCCATTACATGATGTGGAAATGCCAGCGTTGGACTGGAATAAACACAGTAAGAAGTTTCACAACAACAGGTTAAAGTCCAATAGGTTTATTCAGTAGCAAAAGCCACTAGCTTTCAGAGTGGCTGCCCCTTCATCAGGTGAGTGGGAGTTCTATTCACGAACAGGGCATATAAAGACACAAACTCGATTTACAAAATAATGATTGGAATGTGAGTCTTTTCAGGTAATCAAGTCTTAAAGGTACAAACAATGTAACTGGAGAGAGCATTAAGCACAAGTTAAAGAGATATGTATTGCCTCCTGACAGGACAGTTAGTGAGGTTTTGCAAGCCCAGGCAAGTCATGGGGGTTACAGATAGTGTGATATGAACCCAAGATCCCGGTTGAGGCCATCCTCATGTGTGCGGAACTTGGCTATTAGTCTCCGCTCAGCGACTCTGCGCTGTTGTGTGTCATGAAGGCTGTCTTGGAGAACACTTACCCGAAGATCAGAGGCTGAAGGAAAGCACTCTTGCCTGGTGATTGTCGAGCGGTGTTCATTCAGCCATTGTTATAGCATCTGCATGGTCTCCCCAGTGTACCATGCCTCGAGACATCCTTTCCTGCATCGTATCAGGTTGTCTAACCTCCACATCTCAGGGCTCTAAGGGGCAATCAACCTAACCCGCACAACTTTGGACTGTGGGAGGAAATCGGAGCACGTGGAGAAAACCCATGCAGACACGAAAAGAATATGCAAACTCCACAAAGACAGTGACCCAAGCCGGGAATCGAACCCAGGTCCCTGGAGCTGTGAAGCAGCAGTGCTAACCACTGTGCTACTGTGCTGCTCACTTTGTGCATCTGTCATTACTGGTCCAACATCTGCATTATGGCCAAGTCCACAGGCTCAGCATCTGACTGAGATTCACCAGAATCCTGGCCTCCTGCAATCCTCCAAGTGTCAGTAACCTTGGATGACCTTGCCTCCATCTGCTGTGCATCAGAGTCTGTGCTGTGCACCAGAATCTGTGCTGTGCTCACCAGGTTGTGATACCAAAATTGCTCTGGATCTAGATCTCACCAAGGTGTGTGTCTCTGCACTAGCAGAGGTGTGGATGGACACTGAGAGCTCTTTTTCCGTGTATCATCAGGATCTTCATCCAAGTGGGTTTCAAAGTGACAGCTGAGCTACACCTGCCTCCCAATGTTCCATAGGTGTTTCACACTGGTATCAAAGAGTAGACAGAATTGCTGAATCACTGCATGCTCAAACTTTACAATGAAAGAACAGCTGATGCAGGTCCTTACTTGGGCCTGAGCTGCCATTGTCACTGTGCACAGTCACGCTCATCTCTGACCAGCTCAGCAGCATACTTCTCATGGGAAGTGAGGACCTTGAGATCCTTGAGATAAAGCAGTCCATCCCCAATCTGGAATTTCTCCCTTTTATTGTGTGTGAGCTTGTCCTGAATAGAGAGAGATGGAGATTATGAGCAGAACGCATGCCAAAGCAGAAAACAAGAATGTCTGCCTTGTTTGGATACCGTGTGGACCTGTATACAGGATGAGGATGCAAGCAACACAACATGTGAGCCCAGATGGAAATGTCAAGGTGTGTGTGAGAGAGTTAGTGGTGATGTCTCTTGTGTTGGTGGTCTTCCTTTCACACCTATCCTTTGCTTCCTACTTTTTAAACTTTCTTTATCCGTATGACTATATTCCTTTAATTTCACGTGTCCTGCAAGGCTACAGATCGGATGCTAAAAGGTGGGATTAGATTGGGCGGACAGGTTTTTTTCAGATATAACAGGCTGACTGGCCTCTTTCTGAGCCGCAACTTCTCTATGGTTCTATCATTATTATTGTAACATGATTAATGCACATTAGTGTTTGTTAACTGCAGCATAAAAGACAATCCATAACATATGGAATAAGAATCAATTCTGCCTTCTTCTATTTATAGTCAGATCACAACTGCACTTACAGCACTTATTTATCATTTCACTTTTAATAGCAAGTAGCTGAAAGCATTCCCCATTTTCAGTAATTGTATTATGTGTGCACATCTTGATCCAGTATCTGGAAATAAATATTTCCAAACTAGAAACATCAGAATGGTTGAATGGTGTCACTAACTTACTCTATTTTCTTGCTCCTCAAAGAGAAAAGATTATTGATTTTTCAGCCCAAGACACAAACAGAAAATTAAATATATCCTAATGTAATGCAATTTTGTTTCAGCATCTATTGGTTGATCATATATCATTCACAACTTTATTTGTCAGACATAACATCAGCCCCACTCATGGGAATCAACAGCATTCCATTTATAAGTTAAGAAATACATAATATCTATCTATAAATATATTCCATAATTCTCAAATAGTCAGTGCAGCACAAAGGGTTTAAGTCATCATCAGTACAGTGTCTATAAAAATTGGCAGAATGATCCAGTGCCCATATAAAAGGTGATTCTCCTGATGGGCCCGTTTTTATGAGAATTGATTTTCTTACAGAACCTTTAGTACTTAAATAATCATATCAGTGTGAATACATTTCCAGGCTGCTTCAATATCTTGATGACCACAGTAGATTTCTTTTCAAGGTCATCACTCGCATTAATGACAAAAAAAGTAATAAGGAAAGAATACTGTTGCCAAGATTTCCTGACTTAAATGTCCCTCTGGGCAAAATTCTGAGCCAATAGCACAGATTTAGAAATTCCCCAATATGTTGAATCAATTTACATATACTGGAACAAGATCCTGTGAAAGTAGAACTAAAAACAAAATTTGAAATGTCAATAGGTCTATAAAATTTAAATGTTGAATATGCTGATTTTTTTAAAAATCACTCCCAAGCCTGAAAGTGGTATCAACATAAAGGCACAGATTTATTCTGATTGAGGTAACTGCAGAAATAAAATGAGAAGGTTAGCTTTGCAGGAATACTTTAAATGTTTATTTCTCCAATTTGAATTGCAATTCGCAGAAGAATAGAAGAAGCACTTTATTCTCTAAAGTACATTATGTGGGCAACGCAACAATTAAGTCTAATTGTACCTGTTAGTTAATGACGTGATGAACTGTATTATTGAGCTATGGTGCATTCTTCTTTGCCATATAATTTAGAGGTTGCAATTGAAGCAGCGCGTCTTCCAGTGGATATACATAAGAACAGGAGAACATAAGAACTAGGAACAGGAGTAGGCCATCTGGCCCCTCGAGCTTGCTCCACCATTCAGTAAGATCATGGCTGAACTTTTTGTGGACTCAGCTCCACTTACCCGCTCACTCAGCATAATCCTTAATTCCTTTATTGTTCAAAAATTTATCTATCCTTGTCTTAAAAACATTCAATCAGGTAACCTCAACTGCTTCACTGGGCAGGGAATTCCACAGATTCACAACCTTTTGTGTGAAGAAGTTCCTCCTCAACTCAGTCCTAAATCTGCTTCCCCTTATTTTGAGGCCATGTCCCCTAGTTTTAGTTTCACCTGCCAGTGGAAACATCTTCCCTGCTTCTATCTTATCTATTCCCTTCATAATTTTATATGCTTTGAGAAGATCTCCCCTCATTCTTCTGAATTCCAATGAGTATAGCCCCAGTCTACTCAGTATCTCCTCATAAACCAACCCTCTCAACTCTGGAATCAACCTAGTAAATCTCCAGCGAAGCCCCTCCAGTGCCAGTATATCCTTTCTCAGGTAAAGAGACCAAAACTGTGCACAGTATTTGCGGTGTGACCTCAGCAGCACCTTATACAGCTGCAACATAACCTTGCTGTTTTTAAACTCCATCCCTCTAGCAATAAAGGACAAAATTCCATTTGCCTTCTTAATTACCTGCTGCACCTGCAAACCAACTCCTTGAGATTCCTGCACAAGGACACCCAGATCCCTCTGTACAGCAGCATGCTGCAATTTTTTACCATTTAAATAATAATCCATTTTGCTGTTATTCCTACCAAAATGAATGACCTCACATTTACCAACATTGTACTCCATCTGCCAGACCCTCGCCTGCTCACTTAGACTATTTATATCCCTTTGCAGACTTTCAGTATCCTCTGCACACTTTGCTCTGCCACCCATCTTAGCATCATCTGTGAATTTTGACACACTACACTTGGTCCGCAACTCCAAATCAACTATGTAAATCATAAACAATTATGGTCCCAACACTGATCCCTGAGGCACACCACTAGTTACTGATCACCAACCAGGAAAACATCCATTTACCCCCACTCTTTGCTTTCTGTTAGTTAGTCAATCCTCTATCCATGCTAATACATTATCCGTAACACCATGCACTTTTATCTTATGTAGTAGTCTTTGGTGCTGCACTTGTCAAATGCCTTCTGGAAATCCAGTACACCACATCTACAGATTCCCCATTTTCCACCGCACATGTAATGTTCTCAATGAATTCCACCAAATTACTCAAACAAAATCTTCCCATCTTGAACCTATGCTGCTTCTTACCAATGGGACAATTTATATCCAGATGTCTCACTATTTCTTCCTTGATGATCGATTCAAGCATTTTCCTTACTACAGAGGTAACTATAAGCTAACTGGCTTATAGTTACCCACCTTTGGTCCATCTCCTTTTTTAAAAGTGGGGTCATGTTTGCCTTTTTTCCAATCTGCGGGCACCATCCCAGAGTCCAGCGAATCTTGGTAAATTACCAGTAGTGCATTTGCTATTTCTCCTGCCACCTCTTTCAGTACCCTGGGATGCATTCCCTCAGGACCAGAAGACTTGTCTACCTTTAGCCCCATTAACTTGCCCAACATTACCTTTTTCATGGTAGTGATAGTTTCTAAGTTCTCATCTGCCATTGCCTTCCTGTGAATGCCCAGGTGAATGAGCGTTCCACCAACCCATGGTTAAAGTGGTGGACTCAAAGGCTCAATGCTGGATCCACTTATTGTTTAAAGGTTGTTTGATGGAGCTCCTGTGATGATCTTGGGACATTTTACTATGATAAAGGTAGTATATAAATGCAAGTTATTGATGTTGCTATGGGAGAAAAAGAGGATTTGAAGTTGGGAAAAGAAAACAATTTTACAACGTGCTGTCAATATTCCGCCCCGTTTTCAATAGGCAGGAATGACTGTGGGGGCAGAGAATCGAGGGGGAGTCCCAATGCAGCTTTCACGCTGACAGGATTTCCCCACTTGATTGTCCCTAGCCACTGCCAATGATGCAATGGGGTTCCTGCTTTGAAATGTTGGGAACCTTAACAACATATATTAACATACACTTAGCGGGCCTCCCCGCTGTATGAGCCCTCCATCCCCCACCCCCATGGGGATTGCAAAGTGTCATAGGCAGATTACGTGAGTGGGATAAACGTTGCGAGGAGATTACTGTCGGCAAGTGTGGCATCAGTCACTTTGTACCTGAAAGCGATAAATGAGAAACTAGGAACTGCAGAAGAGCAAAAGGATTTGGGAGTGCAAATATTCAAATTCTACATCTGGAATATCTTATGCAATTTTGGGCACCGTACCTCAAAAAAAATGTTGGCCTTAGAAATGATGTAAAATCATAGAATTTGTAGAGTGTAGGAGGCGGCCATTTGGCCCACCGAATCTGCACCGACAACAATCTCTACTCAGACCATATCTCTGTAACCTCACATATTTACCCTTCTAATCCCCCCAACACTAAAGGTCAATTTACTTGCACATCCTTGGAGTGTGGGAGGAAACCGGAGCACCCGGAGGATCCCTACGCAGACAGGGAAGAACAAGCAACCTCCTTGGTGCTGGGAGGCAGCAGTGCTAACCACAGTATCACCCACTGTTCAGCAATGATTTGCCAGAATGATGCTAAATTTTAGAAGATTAAATTATGCATAAACTTGAATGGGGGGAACTTTGCACAATACCATCACATTGCCGGTTTGCCATTGATACTAGGAATGATTGACTGTACCCACATTTTCAGTCGGGCTCACATGCATAACAATCTAATGTATATTAATCAGAAGAAATTCTGCCTGGTCAATATTTAATAATAATTCCCTGTCCCCCTGTGGAAAACCAACAACAACCTAGATCCTAACAGACGGGGAAATAGAGAGATGGCAAAGACTTTTAATTAATAAATAGGGGTGGGACAGATCTACAGGAAATAAAGCAATGCTAAATATAAACAAAACAGAAAAGGAGAGCTTTGTATCGACTAAACTAATGGAGCACAAAATGGCCAGGGAGTAAATCGACTTACTGAACATCATGGTTAAAAAAAGTTGAAAGGCAATTAAAACAAGTTAATCTATTGATACATAAATGCACAATGTCCATTACAAAACAGTAGAACTGGTTTTTGAATTGGAGGCAATAATACTTTGCAAGGAACTAAATAGAATAGGAATTGCAGAGACATAGTGGCAGCAAAATAAAAACTGGGAATTAAACAATGCAGGACATAAGATATTGAGACAAGATAGAGAGAAATGGGAGATGGAATAGCTGCACTTATTCGAGATAACTTGATGGCAGTAGAAAAAACGTGGCACAAAAGTAGAATCCATGTGAATACAGATAAAAGATAAAGAAAGATCACTCACATTAATGAGTATAGTTTACAGATGACCTTATTGTGGCAGGGAGGTGAAGGATGAAATAGGCAAACAAATTAGGGAATTGTGGGAAAAAAACATAGAACAATAATCATAGAATACTTCAAATACCCCAAAATTAATTGGCTATAAGAAGTAGGTAAATGAGATAAAGGAATGGAGCTCCTACAATCCACACATAACTCATCTCTAACCCACCTTGTAGGAACCCTGTGGTAGGGGCAGATATGCAACTGGATCTAATAATGTAGAATGTACCAGAACAGGTAACAGGTGTGAAAGTAGGGGAACATCTAGGCAATAGTAACCATAATGTACTGCACTTGAAGATAATAATTGAAAAGCCATAACCATGAAAAAGACCAGGCCAGTAGATTAGAGAAAAGCTGATGCTGAGGAGCTGAGAATAGAACTTGGAAAAATAAAATGAACAATAATATTAGCGTATGATGACGGAGAACAACATGGTAAACTCTTAAAATGATGTTCAACAAAGCTCAGAAAAAATGCATTCTGTTGAATAACAGGAACAGACTAAGCACTAATGAGATACCATGGATGAATAAAGAAGAAAGGAAAAGAATTGATGTATTGAAAGAGGCGCAAAACAAAGTTGGAATTCTCTAGTCTCATACGCCCTGCCACGATTGCCACTTAGAACAGGAGAATTTGGGATCAGCCAAATCTTCATTCACTGCTGTGAGTCTAGAGAATCCCAACTGTGGGCAAGGTTGGAGAATTCAAGTTAAGTACTTGGTCAGCAAGGAAGACCATGGCATGGGAAATTACAAAGAAATTAAGAGAGAAGAAAAAAATGGGATGGCAAAGAAGAACTGAAAAATTAAATGTTAAAGGAACAAGAAATATTACAGAAAAATATTCCACAGGTACATCAATAAAAAAGCAAAGTCAAAATGGGATTTATGCTATGAAGGGATTATGGTAGCATGGCCCTTTAAGACGGCGGGCATTTCCCGAGGACCACATGATCTGGCCAGACCCTATGAATTATCCAGTAGGAAGTTGGCAAGGGGGTGCATACCAGGGATCAAGAAAGGTCTCTTCGTTGGAGCCAGTGGCATTGTAATTCAGTTTGACCTAGTTGTAGATGTTATTTTTATTGTTGGCAATAAAGCCTTTGTTGATTCAAGTCACGTTGAATTGTCATCAACATATCACCTATATATGTCACATACGTTAAGATAACATCTGTTAGGATAACATCACAGTCAGCATAAGAGAAGTAGCAGAAATGTTAAATAAATGCTTCAGTTTCGTACTTACCACAGAGGCAGATCAGGTGGACATATTGGGCCTGATTTTACCAAATCATGATAAATTCAGGCATCAGGCCGGTTACACGATCTGCACCCGAATCCAAGCAGATTGCGCCTTTACTGACACCCGATTTGGGCGTGGATCCGGTCTGTGCCCCAATCAGGCGGCCCGACGATTTAAGTGCATTAGCATGCATTTAAATTGATCTAATGAACCACACGCCCAACTCTATCGTCAAATTCCACTTTACTGCCTTCGGATCCATTCCGGATCCGCGCTGTTATCAACCTGCAGAAGAAAAATCCAAAGCTGATTCCTATTCTGCAGGGGAACCTCCGAAGCCCATCCTCCTCGAACACTCTTTGCAGATCCCCCACTAACCACCCCTGCAGACCTGCCCCCACACGATTCAACACCCCCAGGAGGCAGGCACCACCCGGCAGACCCTCCTCCCCCCGATCGTACTCCCCCTGGGAGGCAGGCCCCCCTCAGCAGACCACCCACCCCGCCAATCAGACCCCCCTTAGGAAGCAGCCCCCACCCCACAATTGGACCTCCCCTGGGAGGCAGGCCCCACCCCACCGCGATCAGACCCCCCTTGGGAGGCAGACCCTCTCGGCAGAGCACATCCCCAACCTACCTAGATTGCTGCCCTCCCTCCACCATTCTTCTGACCTGCAGTCGAGGGAGAGCCTGCAGCACCTTCCTGGCCTTCCGCTAGCATCTGCCAGAGGAGGAGGGGCCAGGCTCAGCTGGATCTCTGGTTGGGGATGGTGGTGGTGGTGGAGATTCCCCCAAGTCCATCCTTCCCCCCATCCTCCACCACCACCCTCCTAACCAGAGATCCATTTGAGCCTGCCTCCCTCCTCTGGCAGACACCAGGAAGGTGCTGCAGGCTCTCCCTCGACTGCAGGTCAGAAGGATGGTGGAGGGAGAGCAGCAATAGAGGGAGGTTGGGGGTGTGCTCTGCCGGGGGTGGGGGGCCTACCTCCCAGGGGTGTTTTGATCATGGAGGGGAGCGGGCGGCTGCCTCCTAGTGGGGTCTGATTTGAGTGGGGCTGAGTGTGTGGGGGGGTGGGTCTGCCAGGGGAGAGGCCTGCCTCCCAGGGAGGTCCAATCGCGGCTCATCCTCCTCACCCCCAGCTCTTTCTGCTGGTTTTGTCTTTCGTGCCTGGGCGTACTGTTTCAGATTTTTTTCAAACTGCACAAGTGCAGTTCAGAGCTCCGATCATTCCAGCAGCGCTGAGCCCCGCCCACAGTGTGGACCAGATTGGAGTTGGCAAAAAGCATATGGGCGCTTTGGAACAAGGATTCCAGACTCGGATCCGTTTTACACCCAGATCCAGCCCTTAGCCTCCGATTGATAAAATCGGGCCTATTATGAGAAATTGAGATGGGAAATAATTTAAGCACATATAAAATAAAAAGAGGTAAGATATTATTTAAATTAATCAAATTCAAAGGCAATAAAATTGGTCTGGACTTCAAACATGTACTTTAAAGAATGTAAAGGAAAAATAGTAGAGATAATACTACACATATTTAGTAATTCATTAGAAAAAGGTGTCGTTCAGGGGAGGCAGTGGCGTAGTGGTATTGTTGCTGGACTAATAATCCAGAGAACCAGGACAATGCTCTGGGGATCCAGGGACTCAGGGTAATGCTCTGGGGACTTGGATTCAAATCCCACCAAAGCAGATAGTGAAATTTGAATTCAATAAAAATTTGGGATCAGAAGTCTAATGATGACCATGAAACATTGTCAATTGTTGCAAAAACCCATTTAGTTCACTCACGTCCTTTTGGAAAGGAAATCTGCCGTCCTTACCTGGTCTGGCCTACATGTGGCTCCAGATCCTCAGCAATGTGATTGACTCTTAAATGCCCTCAAGGATGGGCAATAAATGGCCCAGCCAGTGATGCCCATATCTCATGAACAAATTTTAAAGTAAGTTCCAGAGTACAGGCAAATAGCTGATATCATAGTATATTTTAAAAGAGAGGCAGAACTTGTAAGATGTGTAGCGATTATCTCTTTAAGGATCAAGCTGCAGAATCCACAGAAAGATCAGCCATGATCTTATTGAATGGTGGAGCAGGCTCTGGGGACCAGATGGTATTTTCCTCCTCTTAGTTCTTATGTTCTTATGTAAAAAGCGGGTAGGGATAAATGCATCTCTATTGGATTGGCAAGCGGTAACAAGTGTGGTGTTACATGGATCAGTGCTGTTGCCTCAACTATTTATAATCAATAATTTTGATGAAGGGGTCTAACATATAGCAGCTAGATTTGATGATGACACAGAGGTAGATAGGGAAGAATGTTGTCAAGAAAAGGTAGAGAGTCTGAAAAGGGATATAGATATGTTGCGTGAATGGGCAAAAAATTGGCAGACAAAATATAATGTGGGAAAATGTGAACCTGTCCACTTTGGCAGGAAGAATGGAAAAGCATATACTACTTAAACTGAGAGAGACTGCAGTACTCAGAGGAGTCCAGGAAATGAGGACCCTGCCACTGTGGGCACTTTCTCCCAAGGCAGGCAAGCTGACCTGGGAAATTTCCCAACTCCCACTACCTGCCTTGTGATGAAATTCCAGATTGTTATGTTTACTCTTCTGCAGGGATTGTTCACTGCAAGGTTATTAAATAGCCCTTTCTCATTGCACAATAGCAACTCCAAAATGACCTATTCTCTAACTGATTTATAAATATACTGATGTATAAAACTCTCTTGTAAGCATTCCATTAATTCATCTTTCTGCTCCTTGTGTCAATCCCAGGAACCTCTCCATTCCTAGGAAGGCAATTGCCTATTTCAGACCATTACCTTGTTGCTAAATATTGCCAAATAACAACAGCTCAACCTCATTTTATCACTATTTCATCTTAGGACAGAAATTAATTCTGTGCCATGGAGTGAAACAGGTAGAAACAAATCCACAATCTGCTAAGATACAACACCCAATACTCAGTTCTATTGACTACATATCATTAGCAGATGATCCAGTATCATCTATTTTGTGCTACTGCCGGCAATGAAGTTCTATCCACTTGTTTCCAACCCCTCATGTTACCCCTGCCCCTCTTTAATTCATATTCCAGACCAAATATAGTATACCAGAATGGTCACTAATATTCCCATAGCTGTACAATGTTTCAAAACCTAGCATAATAATGTTCACTTTGATTTTTTCTCTGAATTATTTCCTTTAAATCCCCCTGCTCTCCCATATTATACTCTCCCCTTCCATTCCTCTGCTCCTGTCTCAGATCCATCGTGCCTTGTCACCGCACTTCAAATTAATTCATTATGAAAAGCGATTTCAGGTGTTTCACTGGCGATAAGGTATTTTTTTTAAGCAATCAATACATTTTAAGTAATGAAAAAGATAAAAAAAATCAACATTTTTTATTCATGAACTGTAACAGCCAGCCAAGTCCCACAAGCTGATCCTCGCAAACATCTTCCATCTAATTTTAATATACAGAAAATCACAGGCTGAGTATCTATAATTTATCTTCCTACAGGCAGATAACCCATCTCTGCCAGTTTCAACATTACCATTGTTTACTGGTACACCAACAATGCCACAAAGATTATGGCTCCCGCTGCAACAAACCATGCTGATTCTTTGTGATGTATATGAAGCTTTCACCTAGTTTCAAACAGAAGTCTATTGCCTGGAATCATACATCCCAGTGAGTAGCTGAAAGCTGCAGGACACATAATGCTGGAAGAAGACAGAATGCTCATTTGGGAACAAGTGGATTAATCAGGCATGTGCAGAAGTTTCAGATCACAGCATTGAACAGAATTCGCCATGACAATGATATGGAAATTGATAAAAATGAGTTGCCAGGACTATTGCCAAAGATACTGTTACCAGTAGTTAACATACCCACAGTCATGGGCTTTTGGCTAGCAGCTAAAGGTTTGAAGTCCGAGTTAGATGGGAGATTAATCCCAAAGAAAGGAGGAATGACATGTTGTTACCATGAATAATTCCCACACACCTAATTAAACCTGAAATAATCTTCTCAAGGGTATTATAGATGCATTAGAACCAGACATAAGATATGCCTTGAATGACAAAATTCCAATACACTTCTAAATCTTCAAATCCAAAGTCCACAAATGTGTGATCTCTTGTTTTGGGAGAGTATCTGATAAACATTTACTTTATCAAATATCCACGTATTAAGATTTTAAAAAATTATTGGTACATTAAAATATAAAGGTATGATGATGTTTCCTTTTTTTTCTTATGTATTCTTCTATATTACATCTAGGAGTTTTCTATTATTGGGTCAATGATTGTTTTGTTTATTACTCTTTTTCAAAAATCTAATGAAGGTGAAACAAAATGCAGTAAGTACCAGTCCTGTAACTTTGTGTTATCTTAACCACACCTTCTCCCAAGTAATGTAGAGGCAGCTTGCTAATCTTTCTTTTGTATTCTCTTGCAGTTTATGATATTTTTCATCCCTTCCTGTCCTTTTTTTTATTTCCCTCTGGAGTGCCATTTGAGACTTGCATTTGTTCATAAAAGTTGAATGTAAAAATTAAAAATAAAATTTTTAAGTCTTAGTTATGGCACAGTAGAATCATTGAATAATCATAGAATCTTTATAGTACAGAAGGAGGCCATTCGGCCCACCTAGTCTATACCACCCAGGCCTTATTCCCATAACCTCATTCATTTACCCTGCTAATCCCCCGACGCTAGGGTCAATTTAGCATGGCCAATCAACATAATCCGCACATTTTCAGATTGTGAAAGGAAATCAGAGCACCTAGAGGAAAACCATGCAGTCACGGAGAGAGCATGCAAACTCCATACAGTCACCCAAAGCGGAATTAAATGAGGGTTCCTGGTGCTATGGAACAGCATGTGCTAACCACAATGCTACCATTCATTGGAAGAAATGTTTGCTCACCCAATGTTGGATGTTGGACAAGCAGCCAAATTGATCATTTAGAGTTTAGGGGTCAAGAATGGTGGAGGTGAAATAGTGCTGGGTGCGTTCAGTTTATACATGAAAATTTAAGACTATTATCTAATGCAGCGAAAGTTTTAATGCTAAGGTTCAGTGTTGCAACCAAAAATATGTTCCCATTCTCAAACCATGGATTAAATATCCATTTGGATTTCTTTTTCAAAATGTCTGAGGACAGCAACTTCTTCAAAGGAAGTGGAAAATGTTTTAAGGGGACACTTGAATATGGACAAGATCAGATTATATGGATTGAATGCATTCCGCAAGTCATCTCTTGAGTGAACTTTCAAATAGCTGGCAAAAATTGATGCCTCTTTATCGCAGACCAACAGATGTGTCGGATATTAACCAATTTGCCCATTTTCTATAGTTACAGGAATTTTGAGCTTATCTTCACTCAGTAATGTTATAGCAATAGAAGTAATGCCCCATCCAGTTAACCATGCATTACAGAGTGGGTCCATGAAATCTTTTGCTACATTTTGGAACTATGTTATTACTTTATCACTTGGAGCTTGCACACATTATATCAGACAGTGGCTATACATCAATAAAAGCAAAATACTGCAGATGCTGGGATCTGAAACAAAAACAGAAGATGCTGCAAAATCTTAGTAGACCTGACAGCATCTGTGGAGAGAGAATAGAGCCAATGTTTCGACTCTGGATGATCCTTTGCCAAAGCTCTGCACTGAGGTTACCGTAAAAATCCCCTTGTCACCACACTCCGGTGCCTGTTCGGATACACTGAGGGAGAACTTAGTAAGGCCAGATCACTTAACCAGCACATCTTTTGGACTGTGGGAGGAAACTGGAGCACCTGGAGGAAACTCACGCCGACACAGGAAGAACATGCAGACTCCACACAGACAGTGACCCAAGCCAGGAACCAAACCTGGGTCGCTGGCGCTATGAGGCAACTGTGCTAACCATTGTGCCAGCATGCCGCCCAGAGATTAAAAGAATGCTCAAAAGAGACTGAGGGCATGCACAAAATTCCCTGTTAGTCTAGTGAAATGAAATTATATTTAAGTGAATTCTTGATGGCCTACAGAGGCTTTTCCAAGCAGAGAGTTTTCTCAAATATGTTTGCATTCATGTGTATTTAATATCATTTTAAGTGAGGCAATTACCATTGGTTCTTATAGTCACAGTAGACTATAAGATGAGGACTGGGAGAGGGGACTAAGATTTCTGCATTAAGTCATCAAAGCCAAAGTTATGACTAAAGCAATTCAAAATTACATCTAAGATTAAGTTAATGTGAAGCTAAGTCAAGTGGGGAAGAGTTCTGGGCATTGCTGCTGAATTCATTATTTTTGATCCAGGTCTCAGAGGAGTTATTAACTTCATAAAATTTTCACTAGTTTTCTTGCTGCATCAGTTCAACATGCGAAGAACCATCAAATATTTTAGCGATTTGAGAAAGTTTAACAATGTTGTTAAAATGACTGAAAATTCAAATTTGTAAATTAATTTTAGAGAACAACATTAGGGCTATCTTGAAGTGATAACAAGTTGAGCATTATTTTACATCTACTACTTGGAAGATAATAGATTGAGACCCTAACCAACTATTATACTGAAACCAGTACCCTTGAGAAGAAGCCAGTAGATATCGGGTGGAATCTCGTGCCTTCCCCGTAACAAGTTTGTCAAGAAAGCCCATGGATATTCTGCCTGCACCGCCACCAGTTAAGGCCCTTAAATGAACCTCACCCCACTGCCATTGGCCTCAACATGTGAGGAGCATGACAAGCAAACCTTGACATCTTTGTTTTCAAACTTAGGGTGCAGGTGAGAGGGGTCATCTTTCTAATGCACTCAGTACCCGATATGGCACTCAAATCACTCAGTATTCAGTATGGGGTTGGACAGTGGTTGGCACTGCTGTCTCATAGCACCAGGGACCTGGGTATGATTCTAGCCTTGCGTGACTGTGTGGAGTTTGCACCTTCTCCCCATGTCTGCATGGGTTTGATCTGGGTACTCCGGTTTCCTCCCATAGTACCTTAGGTAGATTGGCCATAGTTATGCAGGAGCTACTCCCCTGGTATCTGCACTGGAGGACCTGGCAGCTGCGATACAAAAAGTCTAATGACCTAATGGAGATGGCAGTGACTGTATTTTTATATGACATCTCCTTATCACCACATCATCAACCCCTCATGCTGCTCAATACATCCCATCACTCACCCAACAGCACTCAGAAACTTCACCTCACAATCACATGCCACTCACTGCTTCCCCTCCCATGCTCTCCTTTGCTGCTTCCATATATCTCCAGCTATTTCACTATGGTAGATACATCAACCAAACACAGTGCTGTACAATCACAAGCATTCTGCCTTCCTTTTTGCAGGACAAGATGGAACACCATAAAAAGAAACATGTGGTCTTATATTCGATTTATAAGTGATGATCTGAAACTTACAATCTCAGGTTATGATTTTTCTATTTCTACTCTATGAAACCTTTTCATTACCTAAAAAATAACAACCTGGTTACCTGTTAGCTTTCGCTTTTCTACAGATTCTGGTATTATCATCATGAATTTCCACAGAATCATAGAATCAGATAGTACAGAAGAGACTCAGCAGCCCATCAAGTCTTCACCAACATGTGAGAAATGCCTGAACCTTGATCCAATGCCACCTACCAGCACTTGGCCCATAGTCTAGAATGCTATTTGATTTGATTAGATTTATTGTCACATGTATTAGTATATCGTGAAAAGCATTGTTTCTTGCATGCCATACAGAAAAAGCACACTATTCATACGGAAGGAAACAAGAGAGGACAGAATGTAGTGTTACAGTCATTGCTAGGGTGCAGAGAAAAATCAACTTAGTGCAAGGTAGGTCCACTCAAAAGTCTGATGGCAGCAGGGAAGAAGTTATTTGAGAGTTGGCTGGTACATGTCCTCAAACCCCTTTGCATCTTTTTTTCTTCCAAGGAAGAAAGTATGTCTGGGATACATGGAGTCCTTGAAAGCTGGCTGCTTTCCCGAGGCAGCGGGAAGTGTAGGCAGTGTCAATGAATGAGAGCTGGTTTGAGTGCCGGACTGGGCTTCATTCATGACCCTTTGTAGTTTCTTGCAGTCTTGGGCAAAGCAGGAGCCATACCAAGCTGTGACATAACCAGAAAGAATGCTTTCTATGTGCATCTATGGATTTTGGTGAGTCTTGTAACAGACGTGCCAAATTTCCTTAACCTCCTGAGAAAATAGAGGCATTGGTGAGCTTTCTTAACTATTGTGTCTGGTTCGGGGGGAAGCCATGAGAGGTTGTTGGTGACCTGGTCACCTAAAAACTTGAAGCTCTTGACCACTTCCACTTTGTCCCCATTGATGTAGACAGGGACATGCCCTCCATTACACTTTCTGAAATCAATGACTATCTCCGTCATTTTGTTGACATTGAGGCAGAGATTATTGTCGTTGCACCAGTTCACCAGATTCTCTATCTCTTTCCTGTACTTTCTCTCATCATTGTTTGCGATCCGATGCACTATGGTTCTGTTATCCACAAACTTGAAAATTGAATTGGACGGGAATTTGGCAACACAAGCAGAGGTGTATAAGGAGTATAGTAGGGGGCTGAGGACATAGCACCATTGTTGAGGATTATTGACTTGTGATCTGTGGGTTAGGAAGTCTAGGATCCAGTTGCAGAGGGAGGAGTGGAGCACCAGGCCACTAAGTTTGGAAATGAGTCCCATCGGAATAATGGTGTTAACGGCTGAGCTGTAGTCTATGAATAGGAATCTGACATAGATGCCTTTGTTATCTAGGTGTTCCAGGGCTGAGGGTAGGGCCAGAGAGATGGTGCCTGCCATGGACATATTGCAATGATATGCGAACTGTCGTGGATCCAGGCAATCTGGGAGGCAGAAATTGATTTGTGCCATGACTAACCTTTCAAAGCACTCATAATGATGGATGTTACAGCCATCGGATGATAGTCATTCAGGCACACTGCCTGGCTTTGCTTTGGTACCGGAATGATGGTTGTCTTCATAAAGCAGGTAGGGACCTCAGATTGGCGTAAAGAGAAATTGAAAATGTCTGCAAATCCCTCTGCCAGCTGATCTGTGCAGGACCTGGAGTGCTCATCCGGATACCTCATTCGGGCCAGTCATTTCCCATGGGTTGGCTTTTGAGAAAGCTGCTCTGACGTCAGCAATTGTGATCTCGGACTGAGGTTTCTGGGTTGGAGGATGTGCTCTTGTTGAGCTCTTGCTTAAAATGGGGTAAGGGGCTTAAAACTTCAGGCCCCTTGCCTGGAACTATGTCCCCTCATGACTGACCCTTCAACAAAGGGCAACAGCTGCTCCTTATCCACTCTGTTTATGTCCCTCATAATCTTATACAACTTGGCGATCAGGTCACCCGTCAACCTTCTCTGCCCCAACGAAAACAGCCCGAGCCTTCCCAACTCTCTCCATAACTTAAATGTTCCATCCCAGGCTACATCTTGGTGAATTTCCTTTGCACCCCCTCCAGTGCAATCACATTCTTTCTATAATGTGACCAGAACTGCACACAGTTGCACACTCTAGCTGTTGCTTCACCAAAGTTCTGTATAAGTCCAACATGACTTCCCTGCTTTTGTAATCTGCGCCTCGACTGATAAAGGCAGGTGTCCCATGTGCCTTTTTCACCACCCCCCTAACATGTCCTTCCACCTTCAGAAATTTGTGGCCAAACAGGCCAAGGCACTTTTAGGTGATGGGATCAAATGTCAGGCCTGCTCCACTCCAGGCGAGAAATATTTTTTTCTTTAAAAACTATCTTTCCTTTGGAGCCAGGAAGAGCAGGTACAATCCCTAATTCCACTGCTGTTATGATCCCATACTCCAACCAGCTTTGCCAAGGCTGATCAGAGGACCACTGTCAAGTAAATAGGTTGCCCAAAGATAATGCACCTTATTGGGAAATCTGTGACAGGCAGCAGCAGTTCACCTC
The DNA here is from genome assembly GCF_965287045.1 of Carcharhinus amblyrhynchos. NCBI lineage: Eukaryota > Metazoa > Chordata > Chondrichthyes > Carcharhiniformes > Carcharhinidae > Carcharhinus > Carcharhinus amblyrhynchos. The sequence goes on along the minus strand of NC_137324.1, from coordinate 90,692,082 downwards.
AAATATGTAGATTCTTAGACCTTCGCTTTTTCTACAGGCCGCAGACAAAAATCAAACTCCAGGTGCTTGTTCAATTGGGCCAGTGGGCTGATGAATGGCGCATGTAGTTTAATTTAGACAAATGTGAGGTGATGCATTTTGGTAGATTGAACCAGCACAGGACTTACTCGGTTAATGGTAGAGCATTGGAGACAGTTACAGAACAAAGGGATCTCGGGGTACATGTTCATAGTTCCTTGAAAGTGGAGTCACAGGTGGACAGAGTGGTGAAGAAAGCATTCAGCATGCTTGGTTTCACTGGTCAGAACATTGAATACAGGAATTGGGACGTCTTTTTGAAGTTGTACAAGACGTTGGTAAGGCCATTCTTGAAATGTGTGCAATTCTGGTCACCTTCTTATAGAAAGGGTGTTATTAAACCAGAAAGAGTGTAGAAAAGGTTTACTAGGATGCTACCAGGACTTGATGGATAGAATTATAAGGAGAAGCTGGATAGAGTGGGACTTTTTTCTCTGGAGCGTAGGAGGCTGAGGGATGACCTTATAGAGGTCTATGAAATAATGAGTGTCATAGACAAGGTAGACAGTCAATATCTTATCCCAAAGGTAGGGGAGTCTATATCTAGAAGGCATAGGTTTAAGGTGAGAGGGGAGAGATACAAAAGTGTCCAGAGAGGCAATTTTTTCACACAGAGGGTGGTGAGTGCCTGGAACAAGCTGCCAGAGATAATAGGAGAGGTGGGAACAATTTTGTCTTTTAAAAAGCATTTAGATAGTTACATGGGTATGATGGGTATGGAGGGATTATGGGCCAAATGCAGGCAATTGGGATTATCTTAGGAGTTTTAAAAAAAAGGGCGTCATGGACATGTTGGGCCGAAAGGCATGTTTCCATGCTACGAACCTCTATGACTCTATGACTTTATGAGATGCTTAATGTGGAAGGTTATTCTTTTTGCCCAGTTTTAAACCTTTAATGAATGGAAAAATTAAATTATATCTCTCCCTGTCTGGAAAGGGAAGGAAACCACGGCTGAAAAGTAAGCGACACAAACCACGATTAAAGTGTACTCTAGAAATGTATGTTTCGACACTTCATAATATGAATAATCTGGTAGGATTTCTACTTATGTTTCATTGAATCTGACAGAAATTGATCTCAGCCAATAAGGCTCTCAATACTTTTAAATATGTATATTCCAAATGCTAATTTGAAAAGAAACATGAAAATCAATGAAATAGGACATTGGCAAGAAAACTGGTCTTGGACTGTCATGACAATTAATTATGCAGCTGACAATTTGTTTAGAAAGTCAATAAAATGGCCAATATAAGTGTTAAGTTAAACTTTCAGTGGATAAAAACACAATCTGGAAACTGAATCACATAAGAATGCTATTATATAGGGTCAGATCTAAAAACATTGCTGATAATAGGAATGGCTAATTTATTGGCAACAAATTGGGAGCATGTAACATTTCATGCTTATCCTGCCCTTATGTCTGAATCGCATAAACCATGATCTAATTCTATATTGAACCAAAGCAATGGAAATACAGAAACCAAAAATGCATCTCCTTCTCAAACTGAATTTCTTCACTTCCCTTCCAACCAAAATTTGATTTCGGTGCTCAGAAACGGATGGAGAAAAAGATATCAAATTACACCAATACTCATTTTACTCAATGGTTCATGCTTACAGCAAAACAAAAACAATTTACTTGATGTCCCAGGAGAACATATCATGTTTTGGTAAGAATTGAATAATTGACATCAGTCTTAAAATATCACATATTTTATGTAGACATCTGTCTACCTCAAAGTACATAATTGACATTATACAAATGAGCTGAGTGATCTTGCATGACAAATGTTATTATCAGTAAAAGCTATCTTGCCGTGGCAGAAAGCCATCAGCATCGTAGAAATGCACAATGAACAGCTTGGACAACGAGGGCTGGCATTAAGTAGAATAAATGCTAACACATATCCCAATCAGTGTAGATTGATAATAAGCCTATTGGTGTTATCTTAACACTGACCATAACTATTTCTGTTGATGAGACAGATTGGATCTGATATTTCAGAAAATCTATAATGTTCATAAAGCATGTTTGATATGAAGGGGCAGGTTTATCGGTGCAGCACTTTTGGCACAGAGCTTTACATAATGGGAGCACATATCAGGAATTCAGCTCCAAAAGCCAACATTCCTGCCTCTTAGCCCCCGCAAGCGTGACACGTAGGACATGTGAACATCGGTGCAGGCATCAGAGTGCTCAATTCACGACCCCTTCCTCTGAATTTTTATCCATTAATTTTAATGAACAGAAAATCAAATGTGCCACAATTTGAGCACAGTGATCCCTGGAACCACATTCCGCCTGTGATTCTACCCAAAAAATGCTTTGCAGCAGAAGAACAGAATTATAATATTTGCTCTGCCACCTTCAGTATTCATTGCACAGATTACAGAGCCGTACAGGCACAATGGGCAGCATCACTTTTTTCCATTTTCTATCATTTTATAATTTCTTTATACATATATTAGATGTTCTCCAATGATGCAATAATTATGGCATTATATTCAAAAGAACAACACTGGGCATTCTGAAAAGGTAAAATAAAAGCAGAAATTATTGCAAATATTCAGCAGGTCAGGCAATATTTATTAACAGGACAGAAATTGGTTTGGATTGTGCCTCTTCAATAAGTACAGGGCCATTGCATGTGCTGCCTGTACATATATATAAATGATTTTGAGGAATATGTAACTAGTTTGAATAGTAAGTTTGCGGATGACACAAAGGTTGGTGGAATTGCGGATAGCAATGAGGACTGTCAGAAGATACAGCAAGATATATATCAGTTGGACACTTGGGCAGAGTGATGACAGACAGAGTTTAATCTGGAAAAATGTGAGGTAATGCATTTTGGAAAGTTTAATACAGATGGGAAATAAACAATAAATGGCAAAACCCTTAAGAGTATTGATAGGCAAAGGGATCTGGATGTACAGGTACACAGGTCACTGAAAGTGGCAACACATGTGCAGAAGGTAGTCAAGGAGGCATATGGCATGCTTGCTTTTATCGGCCAGGGCATTGAGTTTAAAAATTGGCAAGTCATGTTGCAGCTTTATAGAACTTTAGTTAGGCCACACATGGAATTTAGTGTTCAATTCTGGTCACCACACTACCAGAAGGATTTGGAGGCTTTGGAGAGGGTACAGAAAAGATTTATTGGAATGATGCCTGGAATGGAGGGCATTAGCTGTGAGGAGAGGTTGGAGAAAGTTGGTTTGTTCACTGCAACGATGGAGGTTGAGGGAAGACCTGATAGAAGTGTACAAGATTATGAGGGGCATCGACAGAGGGGGTAGTCAAAAGCTTTTTCCCAGGGTGTAACAGTCAATTACTAGGGGGCATAGGTTTAAGGTGCGAGGGGCAAGGTTTAAAAGAGATGTATGAGGCAAGGTTTTTTATACAAAGGGTGGTGGGTGCCTGGAACTTGCTGCGGGGGAAGGTAGGGAAAGCAGATATGATAGTGACTTTTAAGGGGCACCTGGACAAATACATGAATAGGATGGGAATAGAGGGATATGGTCCCTGGAAGGGTAGGGGATTTTAGTTCAGTCAGGCAGCATGGTCAGTGCAGGCTAAGAGAGCCAAAGAGCCAGCAATTTTCTTTGTTCTCGATCTCCATCGAGATTCTCACTGAACACTGCTCAGGCCATGCAAGTGGCATAACACTGCCTGTCCCAGAAAGTCTGTGTACACTTTCAAAAGAAGCACCAACAGGTTTTTCCTCCAATATTTTACACTCCTCAGTAAAGTTGGAGATGTAATAAATTTTGAGCAAATACAGAGGCATGGGCAATGTGGGGTGAGTGTTGGGGGGTGCAAAGGAGGAAAAAGTAAAGGCAAGATCTAGCGGCCCTATTCAACTGCTAAATCTTATGAGAGCACCTAAGTGGGTTTTACACTGGTGAGACCTTGATTTGAGATCGTCCCTGACCCCTTCTGATGCCAAAATCACATCCTTTTTGAGTATGAACCTTATTTGTCTGATTATTACAAAAATGTTCATATCATTAAATGGCCTTACACTGTAGCATCCAGCCATGCTAAATCTTATCACACCACTGCTCCAGTGGTGTGACATCAAGTCAGCACAAATCACTAGTGGTTTTTGAAAATGAAAACCGGTCATGATGACCATGCCAGTGCCCCCAACTCTCTTTTATCTTGGAAGCAATTGAACAGCTTTAAACACCACTGGTTACAACCCTACATTCTCAGTGCCAGGGGCCATTGCTAGGAGGCATATGAAGAGGACACGTGAATGGGTAACATGAAGAGGGATATACATTCAACTCATTTTCTCTGTACCTAAGAATATGTGAATTACTATGTTCTTAATGATGTGATATCCATAGGTAGAAAAATATAATTATCATTCTTCATGCTGGAACCATGTCCATTTATTTCACATATAGGAATTGGTGAAAGAGTAATGTGGTCTGGATGTAGAGATGCAAAATCATTTAAGGTAGCTACAGATTAATAAGGCCATAGAAAAGTAAACAAAGCATTGGGGTTCACATCTATATAGATCAAATTGAAAAATAGAGAAGTTATGTTAAATTAGAACAGAATCTTGCTCATGCCAAACTTGAAGCATTGTGAACAGCTTTTGTCTTGATATGAAAAGGATACAGAGGAAGTAAGTGTAAAACAGAATGTATTAGGATCATACTAGAACAGAAGTATTAGCTACCAGGAAAACTTGAAAAGATTGAGGTTTTTATACTCAGAAAAGAGAAGACTGAATAGGCTAATTATGATAGAGTTTGATAGGATAAACATACAAAGGGTATTTCCACTTGGATGAGAGACCAGCATGAGAACCATAGATGTAAGATAGTCAGTAATGAATACAATAGGGAATTCAGGAGAAATCTCTTTATCCAGAGAGTGTTTTGAATGAAGAGCTTACTATCATAACGAATAGATGAGGTAACTTGCTGAGGTAATCAGCATAGATGCATTTAAAAGGAAGCCAGTTAGCATGAGGGAGAAAGAAAAAGAAGGACACGTTGATGGAGTTAGGTGAAGAAAGATGGGAGGAGACTTTTGTTGTGCATAAATACCAGGTAAATCTGTTGGACCAAATGGCCTCTTTCTGTGCTGTAATTACTTCATGATACTGGATAATGGATATAGAGTTAAGATTGAGAGAAGTGACAAGGAAATGGTGGGGTGGGGGGACAAACAGTCATTTACAAGATAGACTAGATACTTAGAGAGAGCTAGGAATTAAACCAAGAAACAACTATGTCATGGAAATGAACTACAGGAGCGTAACAATGGATGATGACAGTGTGTTTAAATATGTCAAAGATATCAGGAAGGTCAAAGGAGGATAATTTGTTGATTGCTTCAAATTTCATATGGGCTTTTAAACAGCAGAATATCATGATAACCTATCTCTTGTTGTACAGGAAGGGATTATTATTATTTGTCTTTTGTAACTGGAAGTGTACCTTTTAGCCTTATTATGGATTTGGTGTGAATTTTATGGTTATTGATTTGTTTGTCACATGGTAATACTATGAACTGAGTATTTTGCAATACAGAAATTTGAAATAACACAAGTCAGCTTTGCAAGCAACTTAATAGTAATATCAGCAGAAATAAGATTGTAACTTGAACCAACATAATTAATGTGTCATATTGCAGTGAGGTCTATTTGTAAATGTTGTTAATTAATGAGGTGATTAATTCTGGCCACTCATTGTTTACAATCATTTCAGCAACCCAACATAGTTGTATTAGATAAAATGAATCTTGCATTCCAAAGCAAAGCCACCTACTTTTAATTAACAAACTATTTTCCTTCCAAAGAAATTCTACTTCAGAGACAATCTACTATTTGCAGTAATTCATTAATTGATTTCTATAGTTAGTGCTGTAGTCAAAGTCATTATAACATTTAATTACTCTGTCTCAAGAATAACGTTAAGAAATTCAATAGCTCCATTAGGAACAAATGATAATTTCTGCTGTAAAATCTAGTGACATTTTAGGTACTGCTTCTCATCGCAATAATTTAATTACGTTGCCGTTTTCTCATAATTCTTATATTAGGATACAATATTAGGTCCCAATGTCAGGGAAACTGTCAGCATTTGTCAACATTTCAACTGTGCAATTGAGAGGACTCCCTGGCATCGACCCAGTTAAATGCACAAAACCCAGAAGTTGCTATCAATGATTTCCCACGGTTCCAGAGGGTCCTCACAGATGGAAATCTCGGATATCACTGATTCATTGGGCAGGATTTGCCTCCTCCCGGGGGGTGTATTTTACAGCGGCAGAGGTGGCCTGCCATTGGCTGGCAGCTGGAATTTCTAATCTCACCAATGTCAATGGCTTTTCCAGTGGCTCGCAACATCTGACACTGGGGACCCCACCCCGAGAGTTGGGTGGGTAGGGGGTGGGCTTTGCCATCAGTGGTACTGGAAGATCCTACCAGAGGGGAGGGCCAGAAATATTTGACAAATAGAAACTTACATTTTTCAAACAATTGCTATAAAAACCTTTGGAAAAGTTATATCTTTTTGAATAGGATATAAATTAATTTTTAGTGGTGTATAAAATCATAATTATTGCTGGCCAACGTCTCGCCTGGAAAAATAAATTTATATTTGTGGAATGTCAAATTTCCTCATTGTGATAAAAAAAATCATAACATTTAAGACAATTTATATAGTTTGGCATTTTATGGTATAGATTTGCATTTTATATTCTACCTTAATTCCATGTGTATGATCCTCGTTTTATTTCTCCTTTCTGTAAAATGATTAACAAGTAAAGGATAATTGTGCTTTTACTTGATAGCTGTTTGTGAACATTTTTCAAGCTGATTTGCTGCTCAGCCTTTTTGATGGCATTACTGTTGCTGGAGGCCAGAAATCCCCATAATGGACTCTGAAATTAAATCAATGCTGGGAAAGGTGACATCCACATCACAGAGGTTGCTGGATCTTTGTCTACAGTTTTGTTTGAGGCCAGTGGCAAGCGCTGTCATTTCATTGTTCAGAGTAAAATCTAGGCCATCATGTGTCTGCAAAGAACAAAATAGTTGTGAGCACATTGGAAATAATGACCACAACAGATCCAACTAGAAAGGAAATCAGCCAGAACAAAATCTGGAATACAAAACCTGGGGAGATGGCGACACAGTGGCAATATCCCTGGACTAGTAATCCAGAGGCCTAGGCCAATGCTCTGAGGACATGGCTTCAAATCCCACCATGGCCACAGGCGGAATTTAAATTCAAATGATTAACCTGGAATTGAAATGGTGACAATGAGTCTATCATCGATTGCCATAAAACCCATCAGTTTCACCAATGCCCGTTAGGAAGGGAAATCTGCTGGCCTGACCTGGTTTGTCTACAGGTGACTCCAGATCCACAGCAATGTGGTTGACTCTTAACTTTTTAAAGTACTTTTTTTAAAGTTTATTAGTCACAAGTAAGACTTAAATTAATGTTGCAGTGACGTTACTGTGAAATTCCCCTAGTCGCCACAGTCCAGCACCTGGAATGCACCCAACCAGCACGTCTTTCAGACCAATGGAGGAAACCGGAGCACCCGGAGGAAACCCATGCAGACACCGGGGAGAATGTGCAAACTCCACACAGACAGTGACCCAAGCTAGGAACGGAACACAAGTCCCTGGTGCTGTGAGGCAGCAGTGCTAACCACTGTCCCACCGTGCCACTACCTGCCCTCTAAAATGGTAAAGCAAGCCACTCAGTTCAAGGACAATTAGTGATGGACAATAAATGCTGCCTACATCACATGAAAGAATTTTAAAAAAGACAGAATCAGGGAAAATTTTAGTAAGATGAGATTATGCTAGCTGAGGTGATGCAGAAGAAGTAATTGATACATTGTAGAGGCAATGCCATAGCAACAATAGACTGCATTTGGCATGTGATCCAGCAGGACTTGGGAAGCATGGTGGCGCAGTGCTTAGCACTCTGCCTCACAGCGCCAGGGATTTTTGTTCAATTCCAGCCTTGGGTGACTGTGTGGAGTTTGCACGTTCTCTCCATGTCCACGTGGGTTTTTTCCAAGTCTGCTGGTTCTGTCCCACAGTCCAAAGATGTGTGGGTTAGGTGGATTGGCTTTGATAACTTGTCTCTTAATGTCAGGGAGATTAGCAGGGTAAATACGTGGGGTTTTGGGGATAAGGCTTGGATGGCTTTGTTGTCAATGCAAGCTTAATGGACCGAATGGTCTCCTTGTGCACTGTGGGAATTTTATGATTCTATGAACACAATGCTCTGTCTCTAACATAGAAATTTAATAGGGTAAGGCAGGATCTGGCCAAAGTAGACTGGGAGTGGATGCTTGTAGAAAAATCCACATCAGAACAATGGTAACTATTCAGGAAGGAACTGGAGAGAGTACAGGGCCAACATCTTCCTGTAAAGAATGAGACCAAAATATCCAGAGAACCCTGAATGTCAAGGGAAATACAGGATTGGATAATAGAAAAAAGGAAGGCTTATAGCAGATACAGGGGGTTGTAAACAGTGTGTGGGGTGGCTGGGGGGGCAGGTAGCAGGAGGCCTACCAGTACGCTAGGAGATCAGCGCCCCTGCACAATGGTGCCCCTACAGCATAGCAGCTGGCTTACCCAGCAAGCTCAGCTCCAACGCCTCTCTCTTCCAACATTTTTCCCTGTTTCTCACTCGTTTGGAACTTAGCATTTTTCAGTTAAATCAGGATCTCCATTTACATCTGTTTGAATATGCAGATCAGGCATTTACACCTGAGAGTCCCCATGTTTCATGCGTGGACACGGCAATGTGAATTATCACAGGCTCCCCATAACATGCACCTGGTGAACAGAACAACTGAGTAAAGCCCAGAAGGAGGCGAGACCCATGCCCAGGTTGTACCCTGGCACTGCCCAAACACTGCTTTAACCAGAATTCTCCAGCTGTTCATTGGTGGTGGATTCTCCAGTCCTACCAGTGGCACACCCCTGCCAAGCGTTTCTCAGTGGGGTGGGATGATTACAGTGGAACATCCCATTGACAGCGGCGAGATCAGACGATCCCGCCACAAGTAAACAGCACGCCACCTTTCACTGTCGAGAAAGCTGCTGATGGGAAGCCAGGCAAATCCAGCCTTCATCAAAAAAATGAGAAAATTCCATCCAATGTTTCAGGTCAATGATTTTTCACCAGAACTGGGAACTATTAGGCGTACAATTGATTTTAAGCAAGACAGAAGCAGGAAAGAAGGGTGAGGAGAAAAAAAAGAAAGGTCTGTTTTCAAGTAGAAGCCAAGATCCTCACAAACCATTGTAACCCGTTTTGTTACTGCCACAAAGAATAAAACTTGGCATTTTATTGCACCCAGAAGTATAATTTAAAATGAAGTGAGAAAATGCTTTCCTTGCAAATTATAGAAGTGTTTCCTAATTGCATACTCAGTCTTCGGTACTGAGTATTTTAATACATGTAAAGTACAGGCGGGGAATGGGGGAGGGCTCACAATGGCAGACAGAGGGGCCAGGAAGTGGATGATGATGATGTGAAGATGCCGGCGCTGGACTGGGGTAAACTGTCCAACCTGTTGGACTTTAACCTGGTGTTGTGAGATTCTCTCTGTGGGGGAAACACAGAAGTCTCACAGCAGGTAAAGCCCAACAGGTTTATTTGAAAGCAAACACCACTAGCTTTTGGGGCTCTGCCCCTTCGTCAGGTGAGTGGGGAGTTCTGATCACAAACAGGGCATATAAAGACACACATTGGAAGACAGAGATGAGGGAAGCTGGACCCTGACAAGGCTGTATTGGCAGCTCACAAACAAGGAAGATGCTGTCAAAGCTGCCCCCAATCCACTTTGACTGAGAATTGTGAGTAATGTCATTTTCATTTGGATTTATAAATTCAGTCATGCTATGAGCCTTTATTTAACACAAACATTTTAAAATGTTTATCAAATGGAGATATTTTCAGCCATCTCTAAATTATTTTAGGTGCATTTTACATGTGCATAGTTACTAAAATAATTTACTCATCATTAGGGCTCAGCTGTGAAGGAATTTACCAAAGAAATGGCACACCATCTTGAGTTAACTTGCTCTGGATCAATTTAGAAAAGATGCCAGAAATGTGAAGCTGAGAAATGGGGAACATCAGTTGGGTGATGTTAACAGAAGTGAGAGGAGATTTCTGTTTGAAGTAGATGATGCTCTGCTCAGCAAGGAGCTATATCCATATTGGTTATCTGCATTAGGTAATAGAAAACATTTACCTATCCCATGATTTTCTAATCTATTATCTGTAATATAAACTGAATCAATGATGCCATATTCTACAAAGATGTCAAAAAATCTTAATTTGACATTGAAATCAATTCCATCACCAAAATCAGTGATAGACTGGAGCTGTGTGTATCTGTATTAATATTCCAAATTCCACAAGTTGTGTTTTGTGCCGAAGCCTTCAACTTTACCAAAGTAAAGCAGGATGCCACAGGGAGTAAGAAGCCTCACCATGAGGGATATCCTCATTGCGGAGGGTAGCAAGAGGAGACCTCCTCGTTTTGCAGCAGGGACACCTCCGTATTCAGCAGCCTCTCCCTCTGCCTTCAATTCATCCTCTTCTCTTACCTCCTGCTCCTCCCAAGATGAGCAGCTCCTTTCCAAGGAGTCACTATCCACAAGGTTCATATCACTCTGAGGGCCATGATACGGAGAGTAAACAAACCATCACAATGGCAGAGATGAATGTAGAGGGGTATTGGAAGGCTATACCTGGTCCATTTAGACACCTAACCTAGAGCCTTCTGAGTCAGTGATGCCCCTAAGCTGTGAATTTACCCTTGATGAAGTGGGCATCTGTTATTAGGATGATACACTGGTGCACAAACAACTGTAAGCTAGAACAGGTATCTATAGCTGACCTTTGAAATGATCCAGCAGTAAAGAAATTAAAAGACCATAGTTAGCTGGACTGCCCCTGGCAGAGCACGGTGATCAGTGGAATGAAATGCAAGCCCATACTGACAAGGGACAGGTGTCTATGACCATCTGCCTTGAGAATTGCACGACCCAATTCTCACAGAGCAGGTAGGAATATTGATGCTGGAAGCCTCCCCACCCAGCAGACCCATCTCCTTTAAGAATGTCCCCCACCTGCCATATTTTAGTTCTTGACAGAAGAGAAAAGGCTGGTGGTGGGCCTGCCACGTCCAGGCGCAGTTTAGAGGTGACCACAGAGGCAGACAAGTGACAAAGCCAGCTGGTTAAAAGGCCTCCATGGTCATCTGGGACTTCTGTCCAGTTTTTTAAAACAGTTTATTTATCAGTCTTGCAAGTAGGCTTACATTAACACTGCAATGAAGTTACTGTGAAAACCCCCTGGCCGCCACACTCCAGTGCCTGTTCAGGTACACTGAGGGAGGAAACGGGGGCACCCAGAGGAAACTGACGTGGACTCAGGGAGGACGTGCAACTCTGCACAGATAGTGACCCAAGCTGGGAATCAAACCTGGGTCCCTGGTGCTGTGATACCGCAATGCTAACCACTGTGCCATCCTTACCACCCCCACCCCCACCCCACCTTACAGGCTGCTAAGTCCTCTGGTCCTCACCTTTCACAACTGCTCTAAGAAAACTGAAGCAGCCAGTGTCTGCTTTCTTACTCTAGGTACTAGTAACAGACTTTGTTTTAAGTAATGTTTGGGGATTTAAATCATTTTAGATCATGGCACTAACAAGCCTTCACAAGTGCTTATGCCTCCTCCATAAAATTGTGGCTCACACATTGTGGATAAGGTTTGGAGCTAGTATACTTGGTTACTGCCTTTGTCCCTGCTGACACGGTGTGCTTGGCCAGTGCCCAAGTAGCAGCAGGTGCACAGCAGTTCGGATCTCCCAGGAGCTGATGGTGCTGCACATGTTGTAATGAGCCAGATGGGAAGTCTCGCTCACAATGCTGAGAAATATGCAGTTGACAAATAAGTTCATGATGCTTATGGCCTTAAAGGAGGTGCCAGTGTAGGTGTAAATCTGCTTCAATTTTGTTTATGTCCTCAGAACGTTAAGATCCCTGGGACATTTCAAAGGAAATTCAAAATGTATCACTTTTAGATTAAGTATATACAGATACAAACATGTCACCATACATCAAGTAGAAATTGGCTTTGGTCCATATTGGCCTTCATAGTGAGTGGATTTGAGTATAGGGATAGAGATGTTTTGCTGCAATTGTACAGGGCTTTGGTGAAGCCACACTAGAGTTTTGTGTGCAGTTTAGGTGTCTTTAACTAAGGAAGGATGTTCTTCCTATAGAGGGAGTACAGTGAAGATTTACCAGGCTGATTCCTGGGGTGGCAGATCTGGCATATGAGGAGTAACTAAGTCAGTTGGGATTATATTCACTGGAGTTTAGAAGAGTAAGAGGGGAATCTCATAGAAACTTATAAAAGTCTAACAGGGTTAGACAGGCTAGATTCAGAAAGAATGTTCTCAGTGGTGGGAGAATCCAGAACTAAGGATCATAATTTGAAGATAAGGGATAAACCTTTCAAAACTGAGCTGAGGGTGGTGAATGTGTGGAATTCACTACCACAGAACGTAGTTGAGGCCAGAAGGTTGTCTGATTTCAGTAAGAAATTAGCTATAGCTTTAGGGGCTAAATGGATCAAGGGATATAGGAGGAAGAGGAGAGTCAGGATTTTGAATTTGATGATCAGCCACGATCAAGATGAATGGTGGAGCAGCTTGAAGGGCCGATGGCCTATTCCTGCTTCTATTTTCCATATTTCTATGTCTTGCTTCCAGTACCTGTTGCCCCTTTGAAAACACCAGCCAAATTTGAGTCTGTTTTCTCGCTGACTGTCACTCCCATTTAAGTCCTAGCAAAGGAAGTGGAGATGTAAAGGAAGAAGATAAATTATAAAATGACATCTCCGGACTGCAATGCAGCCATTCTGTTTCTCCAACCTCCAGACAAAGATTATTAGCACTAAACTTACATTTTGTTGACTTTCATTTCTTAAGCTGCAACAATTCCATGAAAACCAAAGGCTCAATGCTGACTAGTATTTCTGTGGGACCTTTGGTCAGGTTTTAGTACCTTCAGAAGTATATACTCAAGAACTTAACAATTTTTAAAGAAGCTTTCTGGGCTGCCCAACAGTCTTCCAAAATCTATACAGAGGCAGATGCATTTTAGATGACATTAGTTGCAAGGAATAGCTCTGTAAAATTAATCATTTCTGTCCCCAGCCTTTTGTGTGGAAGGGGGTCCAATGAAAATCAATTTCTATTGCATTCTCTACTAATAAAAATGAATCTTGCTTTTAAATGTTTATTGCACCTGAGTTGGGAAACATAGAGTTGTGGTTAATCGAAGATGAGTGTAAGTTACAGATGCGGTGGCTGTATATCTGCATTGATTAATTTTGTGTGCCCTTTAACATTTTGTACTTTTTCACAAGTACAAGATAATAAAAATGTAGTCATGTGAAATGCCACCGATTGCTATTTGCCACCCAAATGAAACAGTTGCAAGCATTTAAAATATGAAAATTAATGATGTAAATGCATATGAGGTAATCAATTTGCAACTTCTCAAAATAACAGGGCATATGAGAGCTGATTCAGCGTGATCCGATCCAAAGTCTTTTGCGGATTAGACTTCACTCTCCAGTAAATTTGAATAAAATTATATCTCATTTTTTTCCAAACTATGTCATTATAACCATCTTGTTATAGCAAACAATTCCACTGGTCCCATCAGTGCTCCATTATAATCAAGTGAAGTGTTCAGACCTTGTTAAGATGAACTGTGAGAAGAAATGCTGCTTTGCCATTCTTGGATTTGTAATGACAAGTTTTAACATAGCTGTGAGGAAGACAAAAGCAGAGTTTCAGATCATTCAAAAGCAAATGTAAATCATTCCCTGGGAGCATCATTAGCATCTTCCCCAAGATAATGCTAGTTTAATAGTTGGAAATATATTTAGTGACAAGTTGGCCATTTTGAGGAAATGCTCCCAACTATTCAATGTGCAGTCCACACCAGTATACCGTGGGGGTGTATTTTCCCCATTACTTTTGCTTTGTAATCTGGAGAAGTGCATTGCCCACCTACTGTAGGCCCTGACAGCATTTGTGGGGAGAGAATAGAGCCAACGTTTTGAGTCTTGATGACCCTTCGTCAGAGCTAAGGGCAAAGAGAATCAGCACAAATTTAAATGGAAAGCAGTGGTGGTGCACAGGGTGAGCGAGACAAACGGAAATTCTGTCGGAAGAAGAGGAGACTTCCCTCTGACAGAATTTGTCTTGCTCACCCTGACAGATGCTGTCAGACCTCCTGAGATTTTGCAACATTTTCTGTTTTTGTTTCAGATTCCAGCATCCGCAGTATTTTGCTTTTTCATTACTGTTGTCCAGAGCTGCCTGGTCTTCATCCCATTGAAATCAAGAGGTTTTACAATGAGCAGATGATTTGTTCGCCCAGATTACTGCACTGGTAATAAAAGTGAAATTAACTCACTGGGGTCTTCTGACTAATGAATCATTGAATTGTATTAGAAATGAAGCATGGGTGGTGAGTGAGATGGTTTTTCTACTACTGGGGACTCAGTAAATAGACCTGCTAAAATGAGTGTTTATTTTGAGAAATTTTGCTACTGGTAGGAAGCCCTTTCCAATAGGACTGCACATATGGTAATTGGGCACATACCCTCCCATGATTGTATATTCAAGTATGTTAGTGAATGTCCCCCTGTAAAGCTGTTTAAGTTCCAGCTGAAAATATATAACACATAATACAATGAACTTTAAAACTACAGCAGGAAAATTATTGTGTATCTTAAGTGAAAAAAGAGATGGCTAGGATTGCTGACCCTGGTGTGTTTATATCACAGAAGATATTATATGTGTGTCACCTCTGCTGACATTGGATGGAACTTTGAAAAATCTCTGGGGTCGAGGTTATTTCTAGGTTCCAAAAATATAAGTTGGGATAAGAGATGGAATTCCCTGATCGGCAACTAATCAACACTCTGCTTACAAGTTCACCATCCAATGAAAGACGGCAGGTCACAGCTCTGGACAGCAGCAGCCATGTCCAGGAGATGTGGGCAAAACTGAGGCAAGTATGGAGTTTCCCAAGCACCTCAAAATGGTGGGACTCTGTGAAGCAAGATGACAATGTAAAGATAATGAGTGGAACTTTACGATGGCAGGATTTTATGGACCTGCTGAAGTCAACAGAATTTTCAATAGCTTATTGCATTTTATGGCCCTGCTCCTTCTGCGATGGAGCCGTAAATTTCTGCCCAATGTATCCTTCCATAGTTCTCAGTGCATTCGTGTGGAGGGGAAATCTTCTCATCTCAATTGAGAAGATGCCTACTCCCACTTGCCCCCCCACCGCCACCCCACCCCACCCCACCCCACACCCCCACCACTGCACCCCACCCCTCAACCCCCAACTACCCCCCCAACCACCCCACCACCAACTCTCACCCCACCTCCCACCACCCCCCCGGCCGTCCCACCGCCAACCCCCCCACCCCACCCCCAACCACCCCACTCCACCCCCCCATCACCTGCTCTTCCACCCACCACCCCCCTCCCCCTCCCACCCCACCACTACCCCCCGCCTCCACCACTCCCCCTCCCACCCACCACCACCACTCCCCCTCCCACCCACCACCCACCTCCAACAAACAACCCCACCTCCCCACCCCTCCCAGTCTGCTGCCAGGAGACTGTCTCCAGGAAGACAGTCACCATGCGGCTGGACTGACATTTGGAAAGTGTTGACGACATCTGGAAATGGCATCTAAGGAGGGCCTTAATTGCTTTCATTAAATGTCCACATCTATGGAGATTTACGCCAGTTCTTTGGCAGCCTGCCCTCAGCAAGATGAAATGGAAGTGGTAATCCATTTGCAAGCTGGCCTTATGCACAGCTTTCAAAAGTTACACAGCCCCATGTGTCCAAAGCCACCCCATTAAGCTGATAAGATTTTTCCCATTGTGTCCAATTGTGTAAGAGTCATATTCTAGGCATCTGCTATTAGAATGTACCTTTGTACAGTGGTGCCCATGCCTTTGGGCTATCCAACTTCAACTCTGGCATCCCACTGCCTGTCTTTGCTCACAATGGCTGTGAGCAAGCTTATTCTGCAGGGACAAATGAGGATGAAGTCAGCTGGCTGCCTGCTGGGTCAGATATTCATGAATCCTGGCATGTGTGGGCACAGCACGTGAGCAGGGAAGGGTTGTGAGGACAGTATTCTCAGGAGGTTTGAGGAAGCTTATGTGCTGGGGCCCTGCGAGGCAGCAGCATGTTGGGTCGAGGAGTGACGGCATGGTGGAGTGCAGAAAGGATAAATGAAGCATTTACTCTGGCACAACGGAATAGGTTGCTCATCTTTTTGCAGCATTGCACGCCTGTCCTCTCTTGGAGGATGTTGGCACTCACCAGTGTGGTCGTTGTCTCCCAGGTGGGTTCTTGATCTTGCTGTAGGTTCTCCTGCCAGCCTGAGGCTAGATAGTTGCCTGTCTCTCCATATAACATGCTGGTTAGGGCACCCTCCGTAAAGTATGGTGCTGGCTTCCTCACTGCCCTCTTCCTGAAATGGCAGTGAGCAAGTGCTACAGAGCTATTTAAATGCAACGCTTGCTAGATTGAAGTGCTCAGATGACCCACCAGGGCTGGGTGAATCAGACAGTTTGTGCCACAGGTGTGGCATTTTTCACACAGGGAAAAGAAGTTTCTAAGTGGCAAAAATTGCAGTCAGGTCACACCACCTAGGCCAATGGGATACTGGTTTTTGCATCAAAAGTGACACTTGGCCAAAATTGGCAACTTTGCTCGGTTGGAAACACTTTGGAGAAATAAATTCCTATTTCAAGACCCAATCTGCAGATAATCAAACAGATTATTTGTGGGGTTTCACCCGCCCAACATATCTGGCCGGCCTCCGTGGCTCTCATCACATCCCACGTCCCCACAGCTGTCCTGGCACAAGACATCCTGCCCCAGATTCTCGTGCCACAGATCGCAGGCTCATAAAGCAGACTCCAAGATCACTGATACCAACCACAACACCCTCCCCCTCAGTTGCCAGGAAGCATTCCGCCCCGGCAACTGTCAGCCTCTTTCTCTCAACCCCCCAACTCATACCCCCAATGCTCTTCCTCCCCAACCCCAACCCCAACTCATATCCCCCAATGGTCCGCCTGCCCCCCACCCCAACTCATACCCCCTAATGCTTCCCCTCCCCTACCCTTAAGCTTACCCACCAATGTTTCCCCTCCCCCCACCCTTTACCCCAACTTATACCCCCCAGTGCTTCCCATCCCCACCTCCACTCATACCCCCGATGCTCCCCTTCCCTCCCCCCCACCCCCTCCACTGCTGGCCAGCAAGCTCAGTTCCCTTGGAGCCCCTGGTGCTCAATGGAAACTGTGGTCCTCATCTCCTTCCTCCCTCTTGGAGATCATGGCTCTTGCTTCCCAGTTAGTGATTCACACCGGTGTGATATCATGGCTGGTGGCTGGGAAGATTTGTTGAGGGTTGAAGATGCAACATTAAGCTCTCTAAATAGATGCTTATGCATACAAATTCACACTAATCAGGTTTGCACCCTTCCTGGGCATGAACAGGATCATATCATCGAAGAGGACCTGGGAGGATCGTGATCTGTAATCTCGCCAGTGCACATCCCATTTTTGACCTCTCATGTTATTTAGTGGCTATTATGGGATGTGTGCCTGTGATTAACAGGCCCACTAAATCACACCCTTAGGATTGTACATGCATAAGAGATCTATTATGGCAGCATAAACTATTGCTCTTAGAATTCAAACTTAGAATTCTCGGATATTATTATTATATATGCAGGCTCATGAGGATATAAAAATGTTAGACTACATCTCTGTTATGTTTGTTTAATGAATGCTTACTGTTAAAACCAATTATAGATTGCAGTTTATAAATGTGAATTATGCAATAGCATAGATGGCAACTAAAACTATTCATAACATGCCAATAATTTTTAAGATACATGACACTTTTTAATCTACCGTAATAACCAACTTGGATATACAAATAAATATTAAAGATAATTACACTTACAATCCAGTATACTTTCTTGGGGTTTTGAAGTGTGTATGTCTCAAATAGCGAAATCTGAGAAAGGCTAGAACTCAACAAATGTCCAAAAGATGGCTGACAAAAGATCCCCTAGCTATTTGTCTGTTTTAGTGGAAGTTTCAGCAGAAACCAAAAAAAGGCTTCCATTTTCTGCTGTCTCTCATAAACATAACTTAGAAAAACAAGTTCCTATCAAATGTAAGGACCTCAAGGAGTATATACTTGGGTATCTAGAAAATACAGCTGCTTGGCATGCTTCCAATAGTAAGGTAACTTAATAATTTGTTATTTGTGATGAGTGGCTTTCTGGCTATGATTCAAATTGTGAGGAAGTGTTTATTTTTTAATTATTTGCTCTGTAAATGCTAATTAACATCTTAAGTTCCCTGTCAAATGTACTAATTCTGTCACAATGTTTCTGCCCCTTTGTTCAAGACTTACACATAAGTGGAAGCCATTTCTACACATCTACCCTATTGAGCCCCTTCAGAATTTTAAAGACCTTTTGAAAGAATTTTATGTCTCCTCTTATTCAGCAATCAGCAATGTAGCTACTCAAATCCTGTTTAATACTGCTGCAGTACTTTACATTCAGTGTCAAACTATCTGTTTCAGTTGACTTAATTGCTGTTGTACAGCAGTACAAGACTGTTCTGTGAAGGCTGAGTTGAACAGTGTCAGTTCAGCTTGAGACCTGTGATAGTAGCTGTCGACAAGCTTATTAGCTTTAAATGTAGTTTCCATACCCTTGTGCATTTATAATCGGTGTTGCTGTTTTCCTCTGTCATGAGTCTTAAATCTTTGTGTGGCTGTGGTGTATTGATATTGACAGAAATGTTGCCATTTGCAATTTGCCACTATAAAATGAAGGAAAGACTTGCATTTATATATTAGGTTGTGTTGCATGTTATTTATTTTTCTTGTGCCATCAGCACATTTGAGGCAAGTCGTGCAGAAACACATAGAGCTGGGTTTTTCACTCCCAGCCAGTAGATGCTAAGACATGTAAGGCATGTAAAATTCAATGATGACCTTACCACTGCCTACCTGCTCATTCCCCTGACCTGCCTGAAATCCTACAGTGGTGGGGATACTTCTGGCCTGCCCTTAGACCTATTGATGGCCTCATCCTGCAGCCACAGCTTGCACCCACAATGATGGGTTGGGACAGTGGGGGAGGTAGGACCACCCCATATGGGAAGCCCTGCAGCTTTAGCAGCATGAGTTGGGCAAAGGATGACTGGGTCTATCAGAAGTGCCCTCCGCTCCTACTACCACTATTCCCAACTTCAACCCAGCAGCTGGCCTCCTGAACCTGACCTCCTTTGCTTCTCCTTGCTGAGATTCCCTGAGTTTCTCGGTTTGGAGGATCTACCTGTAGTTCCAGCAGTGGCCACTGCACCCTGTTGTGCTGCTGGGACTATGGAACTGCCAGCTAATCAGACTGAACAATCAGACTGTCAATAGCTCTGTCAGTTGGGACATCCTCCAGAAATGGGGCATATCTCTCACCTTAAAGCAATTAGCATTGTTCCCAGCATTTAATTAAGGCCAGTGGGTGGGTTTAAGTTGGGGATGGTGGTGGCAGGGGTGAAGAGCACTTCTGATAGACCCAGTCGTCCTTTGCCCAACTCATACAGCTAAAGCTGCAGGGCTTCTCATATCCCCCACTGCCCCATCCCATCATTGTGAGTCCAAGCTGTGGCTGCAGGATGAGGCCATCAATTGGCCACTTTTCAGGCCTCAGTAGGGGAAGGTGTGCATCGGTGGATATGAGTGGGGGTGGGGGAGTGTTGGGGATATGAGTTGGGGTGGGGGAGGGGGAGTGTTGGGGATATGAGTTGGGGTGGGGGAGAGGAGGGCCATTGGGGGGTATGAGTTTGGGGGGGGAAGTGGGAGTGGAGGGGGACCATTGGGAGATATGAGTTGGGGTTGGGGGATGGGGGAGGGGAAGCATTGGTAAGTATGAGTGAAGGTGGGGATGAGGAGCATTATATTGCTGTGACGCTGTTGCTGGGATCCTGGATGCATCCTACTCCCACACTCCTTAGCTGGGAGAGGGGGAGGATCCACAGCACACTGTAAAATCCAGCTCCTTGTTGCAATTGTCAATTGCCCGGTGCTTTTCCTCATCGTGTGATTGTAGAAAAAAGTTAGTTATACTTAGTAGAAATATACAAAATAATGACTATGATATCCTGTTTCTCTCCTTGGTACAACGCTAAGTTATTAAGTAAAATTTTTCGGCCTCACTCACTCAGGAATCACCCAATCCCCCTGAAATTCAATGGACGTTTGGCTTGAAGTCACATCCCCCATGGCTGGTCGCCCCCAGACAATCCCAGTCATTGTCTTATGGCTAGTTTCTTAGTCTATTTTATGAGGGGTATGCTACAATCCATCAGTTTATTTTTTGCTGGAGCATTTTCCCATGTTGTGATTATTTTATGCAATCAGGAGCAATTTTTACTCTCTGATATTCCCTATTTATCCCTTAACGTTTAATATTCAGCATCCAAGGTCGGATAACCTGTATGTCTCCTGCTGTAAGTTTCATCAAATGTGAAGACCACCATGGCCAAACCTTAACCTGTTCTCGCCCAAAGCATTGAGTCAAAGAGGAATTCTATCTTTCCTTGTTGTTGTCTAGATGGCAATTTGTGAATGGATCACTGCCCACTAAAGAACCTTTCTCTTGTTCATACCATTGATGGAATGACACTCAAGTGCTTCCTATATCAGGTGGCCAATTCACTCCACCAGATTATTGCTAGGAATGTGAAAGTGAAAGTCTACCCCATGCATTTTCCAGCATAGATCACAGAACAGTGATCAAGAGCAGAATTCACTGTTAATTTGGTTTTGTCCTGCTGGCCTGAAACAAAGCCAGTAATTGTAGTGCTTTCTTTGTCACCCCAACTGAAATAAACTAGTTTAAATATGGATCAGACCTAAGCCTGGTATGGCTCAGCGCTACACGATGCAGTAGATTTATCTGAATCCAGAACATCTGTGAATATTTAATAGTTTTATGCCCATAATTCATTTCTTCCAATGTTTCTCACTCAGCAACCAAGCAAACTGCTTACTGACATTTCAAAGCTGCATCATATAAAGCTCTTATGAAGGCTCGACTCAAGAAAACCAATTTTAGAAAACCTTTCTTCTGTTGTAGATTTATTGCCCATTGGGCATGCAATGGATTTGGAACTTGATCACATTTGCCCATGATCTTCTATTCACCAAACAGACACTATCGGCTCAGTGGGTAAATGCATTCAGAGGTACCTACCCATACAGAATATAAACCCCTGGTTCTGGTCTAATCCTTCCTTGCCTGTGCTGAGTTAACTGAGTCTAACCAATCGTCCCTGTTGGAAAATAGCAGGTAATACAGCCGTGTTCCTGATTGGTACTGTCAGTCCACCAGCAGCAAAGACTTTTCAGAGTTCTAAATCACTGTGAGTTATTTTTAAATGAGTCTATCATTTAAATGAGTCTATCCAATTATATTCTTCTGTCTTTATGATTCTTATCAGCTTGTAAGTATTGCAGGCAGTAGTGACCCATGAAGGGAATTTAAATGGGCAAATTTGAGCTTTGTGTTTCACAAGGGAAATCTTCTTCATAGAGTTTATATGAAATAGTGAGAGCTCTGTCAAAGTTACCTTGTTCTTCATAGTTACGATTATTGGTCTCACATTCCAAAGTTTCCTCCCATCACTTCTTTCTCAACATCCCCCAGTTTTCACCAATTGAAGCTTGAGAAACTAATATAAAGTACACTCTTGCCTTGTTGCAAGCCATAATGATTTTTGGTGTAATGCATAGGAAAGTCTGATAATTAAAGCAAACTGCAATGCAGCTGGTGCAGAACGCCTTATAAATGCAAACTGGTAAAACGCCTTTTGTTTCTATGAATATTTAACAATTTCCTGAAAAGCAATAATCTAATTTTGCTTACATAACAACTTCATGTGCTCAAATACTAATTTATCATGCCAAACATTTTTCAAGCATTGCAAAATAAGTGAATTTAAATGAAAAAAAATTCTATTTGATTTAGTTTTAGTGAACATATACTATTCCTGTCATAGCCCCTGGCTGATATTCAACCTGAACATGTAAGAACTTAAGAAATAGCAGCTGAAGTAAATGATTTGTCCTTTAGAACTTGGTCAGGCATTAAACAAAATCATGGATGATTTTCTATCTCAACTCCACCTTCTCACACTTTTGTCTGTATCCCTTAATCCCCTGAGTGGTTAAAAATCCATCAACCTCTGTCTAGAATATACTTAATGAGTGAAAATTCACAGCTCTCTAGAGTAGAGAATTCCAAAGATCTGTAACCATTTGAATGAAGATTTTTTTTCTCAGTCCAAGTTATTCCTTTTTACAGAATCGTTACTGCACAGAAGGAAGTAATTTGGCCCATTGTTGTCTGCACCAGTTCTGTGAATGAGCAATTTACCTTCTGTCTTTGTCTGTCTCTGCTTTAGTTATGTCAGGATTAAAGACTTATACCCCTATCAGCCAACATTTTTATATGGATAGTGCTGGCATGAACTGCTGAAATGGTAGTTCTGTTACTGAAAACCTTTAAATAGAAGTCACCTAAAGATGGCTCTTGAGGAAGTTAAATGAAGCAGCTTGTTTCAATATGGGGAAGAAAGCAAAATACTGCTGATGCTGGAATCTGAAACAAAAATAGAAAATGCTGGAAAACCTCAGCAGGTCTGACAGCATCTGTGGGGAGAGAATAGACCCAATGTTTCAAGTCTAAATGACTCGTCGTCAGAGCTCTGTTTTTGTTCCATTATGGAAGCAAATCTTGTTTGCAGTTTGTGCAGATGGCTATGCTGTGTTTTGTCACTGCTGGAGGGCATCGTAAGACCATAAGACATAAGAGCAGAAGTGGGCCATTTGGCCGATTGAGCAAGTCTACTCTGCCATTCAATGAGATCATGACTGATCTGATATGATAATCCTCAGCCCCATTTTCTTGCCTTATCCCCACAACTCTTGATTCCTTTATTGATTGAAAATCTGTTTATCTTAGCCTTGAACATATTTAATGATCCAATCTCCACAGCCCTCTGTGGTAATGAATGCCACAGATTCACCGTCCTCTGAGAGAAAAAAATCCTTCCTCACTCTGACTTAAATGGGCAACCCCTTATTCTGAGATTGTGCCCTCTTGCCCTAAACAACCTTTCAACATCCACCTTGTCCACCTCCCCTAAGAATCTAAATACCTCAATAAGGTCAACTTTCATTCTTCAAACTCCAATGAGTATAGGCTCAAATTGCACAACCTCCCTTCAAAAGAAAATCTCGGTTCAAGCTAGAGAAATTTCTCTGGACTGCCTCCAATGCCAATATATCTTTCCTTAGGTAAGGCACCAGTGGCTTGTTTCTCCCAATTGCCACCATTACATTCCATATGTAGTGGCATATGGTCAGTCTATTTCTGTGTAAGAAGGTTTCTTTTCACATCGCTTTTACCCCTTTTGCCAATTATTTTGAATCTTCCCACTTTAGTTCACATTGTTTATTCTGTCCATACCCCTCAGGATCTTGAATATCTCTGTCAAGACCCCTCTTAGTTTTCTTTTCTCCAAAGAAAGCAACCTATCCTTAAAAGCTACAGTTTATCCCTGGATTTTTGTTAATTTCTTCTGTACTCTCTTCAATGCCTTTACATCCTTCCTCAAGTATGATGCCCAGAACAGGATGCAGTACTCCAAATGAGGCATAACGAGTGTCTCATACAAGTTCAATATGGCTTTCTTACTCTTGTATTTAAAGCCTCTATTAATAAAGTTTAAGATACTATATACTTTATTAACTGCTATCTCGATATGCTCTGCTATCTTCAATGTACACATAGACTGAGGTCTCTGTGTCCCTGCACCTCTTTTAGAGTTTTTCCCTTTATTTTATATTGTCTTGCCATATACTACATGCCACAATGAACACACCTCACAGTACTCTGCATTGAGCTTAGTCTGCCATTTGTCTGCCGAATCCACCAAATATGTCCTTTTGAAGTTCAAGACTATCTTCATCACAGTTGACTTTATTTACAATTTACATACCATCTGCAAATGTTTAAATCATGCTTTGGCCACCACAGTCTAGATCATTAATATATATCAAAAAGAACAAGGATTCCAGTACCGACCCCTGTGGGTCTCTACTACAAACCTTACATTACACCCAGAATCTCTCTTATCTCCCTCACTTATTTCATTGTAAGATTGCTTGTTCGGCATTAAGTCTTGGCGAGCTGAACCACAACTTACTCCACCTGAACACTGGGAAGACCTAAGCTGTTCTCTTTGATCCCTCCATAAGCTCTGAAAAGTTGCCAATTCCACTTCCTTCCCCATTCACTGAATAGAAAATAATGAGCATGGTGATGGGCCCATCAGGGACTTGAAGAGCCAATGGAAATCCTACTGCAGCCATTTCTGAGAAACCAATCAGACTGTTTGCTGACTGCCAACAGAGACCAGCACATCTTCATTATGAGCAGCATCCATTGTGAGCAGTCAGCCCCAGAAGAAGGATCATCGCTGGAGCCCTAGAACACAAGTAATTGGAGCAGGCTCACAGAAGCAGGCAGGCCTCTGGCAATTGGGGGAGGGTGGTGTTGATGTAAAGTATGGAGGTGATTTACCATGGGCGCAGTCCTTACTGCCAGTAGAACCCAAGCATGAGGGTCCCTTACACACCAAGTTATGGGCACGCCCATCAAATTATACCTGGCAGCTTACCTACATGGCCTGGCACTCCGCCGGCCCCCATCCCCTGCTGTTGGTTGTATATGTCCTTGGCCTGTCCTGTCACAGATTTCATTGGGGTGGGATTAAAGGAGGAGATGGCCTCTCCACCCTGAGCCTTCCCATCGTGTGATACAGCAACCACTCTCCCCACACCTCACTGTCCACTCCAGGGGAGGACATAAAATTCCAACCAGTATATCATATTAAAAATTTTGTTAAAATATTTTGCACACTGCTCAATCTTTCATGTATTTCTGATACCATATCCTCTTCATCTCAAAGGCTGCCTATTTCTGCCTTCCCTTTCATTCCTTGCTCAGCCTATCTGCCATTGAAAGAATAATTTATTCCTTTATCACCTCCCGATATGGTTACTTCAAGGGTCTTCTTTTTCACTTCTCATCCTGCACCCATCATAAAATTCAACCCAACCAGTACTTTGTTGTCCCAATCCCACATGCTCCCATGTGCACATCCCTTCCTGATCCCCCACAATCTCAAATTACAAACAATTTTCCTGTTTTGTTTAATTCAATCAAGCTTTTAACTTTCTAATGTCCTCCAGCCTCACAAAGTCTGCCTCTCAAGGCATCAATTCACTTGTCCCTCCCCTTCTTATTTCCCAACATTGGTGACCTTGTTGTCTTTGGTTTTCCTTTTCTAAATCCCATCGCTTTCCTCTGTCTTTTTAAAATGCTTTGTACATCAAAACTTCCATGACTCCTCCTGAACTCTACTTTGGTGCAGTGTCCATTTAACATCATATGCAGATCCATCTGACATTCATTTGCATATGACTTATTTAAGTGTGCCAATTCTACTGTTGGTGCAGAATGCTGCAGTCAACATGCACCATAGAATACAATACTGATCTATGGAAAGTAGAGAGTTCTGGCCACACTCCGATCCTTGATCTGTGCTGAATTAGCTGATTCCAACTGGTGATGCTTGTTAGACAATGTGACAGGTAAGGATAGGATCAGGTTGGGTTATGGAGGAAAGTACAAGAGAATGGCTGGCTACATAAATCACCCCTTTCAGTAAAGCAGAAGAAATAAAAATCAATGTCTTTTCTTTTCTCTGAACTTATCTTTGATTTTGCTGATCTTTACAGTTACCACATCATCATTATATGGCAGGATTGTTATGATTATCTGAGTATCTTTCAAATTAAGTTGCTCAGGACAAGTTTAAAAAGAAGTTCAGCAGTGTATGATCAGGATTTTCATTATCATTTAAGTATATCATTGTACGTCAGGCACCTGGAGAAGGAGGGCAATTTACCTAGGCAGTGGGATTATATAAATCACAGACAGATTGAATGGTGAATGTTATGTTTTCATGATTTATTCCACTCAATTTGCTGTGTAAATTCTATATTAATTTTTAGCTGCATCAATGTCATAGTTAAGGTGATCTTTATGTAGAAGCAACTACAATTACCTGACACATTTTTCAAAATATATCTTCGTATCAAAGACATTGATTGCCTAATTATTTTGAGAGATATTTGATTATTGTGAATTATTTTGCTGTCAGTGTATGCCGATAAAATTAATCTTTTATAATACACATAGTGTGATGCATTAAAAGTGGAAAAGAAATTGTGCAGATCCTTTGGCTATTTTAACTGTGCTGCAACATTTAGCTGAGGATGGTTGTATAAAGAAGTTACTTCCTCCAGAATGGCCTCTCCAAATGCACTTTGGGAACAGGTCTCCCACTCCTTTGGCTTTGCATGCAAGATATCAGGATCAACCATGCCAACAACAATAATTTGTATTTGTATAGCACTGCATGTAATAAAAACACCTGAAAGTTCACAAAAGAGTTAGCAAACAAGATTTGACAGTAAGCTAGGTCTGATGGCCCAAACATGGTCAAAGAGGCAGATTTTACATATCATCTTGAAAGAGGAAAGTGAGATAGACCAGCTCTGAAATTTAGGAAGGGAATTCCAGAGCTAGGGCTGAGACAGCTAGGGCATAGCCACCAAGAGTGGGGCAATTAAAAACTGGGATGCTCAAGAGGCCAGATTAGAGGATTGCAGATACCTCAGAGGGTTATAGGCTCAAAGAAATTATGGCGAGGAAGGCCATAGAGTGATTTAAAAACAAGGAAGAGAATTGTAAAATTGAGGTGTTGCTTAGCTGTTTAGTCAATGTCAGTTAGTAAATATAGGGCTTTTGTTAGGATATGTGAGGTAGGAGAGTATAAAACTAGACGGTAGAGGTTTAAGGTGAGGGGGAAGATACAAAAGGGTTTAGGGGGCCAATTTTCTGACTTGTATCTATTCCACATGCTACAGCATCTTTTCCTTTACAAGACAGCTTGTGCGTGGTTTAAAATAATGCCAGCATCACATATTCAATCCCCGTTCTACTTGAGGTGGACTTTGGGTCTGATTCCTCACTCTGCCTTGTAGTAAAATCATAGCATAATGCTGTGGTATTTAAATAATTAAGGGTGATACATCAAAAAAAACTTTACTTTTACTTCCCACGTTGGAATCTCCAATCCAACAACAAGTGGATAAAATTCCATCTTCACTGCTACATAAGAAAACGTCTTTTGAAGTAACAAAGTTATTGTTTGCTGAAGTTGGACCTTGTTCAATAAGATTATAGATGTCACGCTTTGATTTGTTCATATGTTATCAATTAATAATAATCTAAGGCTTTGCTCTCAACTTTATAAATTCAAAGTTAGGCCTTCTGTAATAAGTGGGTCAATGATTGCAGTTTGATTAAATTGACAGCTCCATCTTGGCTACATTTGGAGTTCCAAGCAAACATTTATGGACTTTAGTGTCCTTTTTCTGATGTCCCACTGAGAAAAATGTCTAGGTCAGCATCAAATTATGATTTAGACGTGTGGTTTTGGATTCTGCTCAAATGGTCGGGGCCATGGGACGTCGATGTTTTGCCCACAGTTGTTTAGTACTACTGAGCTGTGTGCATCCGTTGTGGCCTCAAAGACAACCTGCAGGTCTGCGAGTTAGGAAGGTGAGTCTGGGGGTGCAGTGGGGAAGAAATCAAAAACTGGGATGATCAAAATGTGGCAAGAACAGAGATGCAGTCTGAGAATCCAGGAGAAGAGAGTGAGGTACTGTGGCTGGATTCGATCTGATCCCTTTATAGTTCAGCCAAGAGCAGCACTTCTATTCCTTTTACCTCGACAATAAAGAAAGTAAAAGAAATGCAACTTACCATTTTGATGCCAGCCTCCAGTGACCTTTTTAAGGTCTGCTGGCTAGGCTGCCTTTATCTTTTGCCAATATGCAGGCATCGCACATCTCCCTCAAAGGACGCTCATATAAGCTGTCTGCCATAACAAATTGAAAAACAGAGTATTGTGGATGATGGAAACTGAAATTTTTTAAAAATAGGAAATGCTGCAAATACTCAGCAGGTCAGGCAGTAACTGTGGAGAGAGAAACAGTTTAAGTTTCACGTCTGCGACCTTTCATCCCTCCACTCCCTCATCCAGGTCATTTATGAAAATGACAAACAGCAAGGGTCCTAGAACAGATCCCTGGGACACTCCACTGGTGACTGACCTCCATGCAGAAAAAGACCCATCCACAACCACTCTCTGCCTTCTGCAGGCAAGCCAGTTCTGGATCCACAAGGCCAAGCCCCTTGGATCCCATGCCCTCTCACCTTCTCAAGAAGTCTTGCATGGGGGACCTTATCAAACACCTTGCTGAAGTCCATGTAAACCACGTCCACTGCTCTCCCTTTGTCAATGTGTTCAGTCACATTTTCAAAGAACTCAACTAGGCTCATAAGGCACGACCTGCCCTTGACAAAGCCGTGCTGACAATTTCTGATAATACTAAACTCCTCTAAATGCTCATAAATCCTGTCCCTCAGAATCCTCTCCATCAACTTACCAACCATTGAGGTCAGGCTCACCGGTCAGTAATTTCCCGGGCTATCCCTGTTCACTTTCTTGGAAATAGGAAGCATATCCGCAATCCTCCAATCCTCCAGAACCTCTCCCGTCTCCATCGACGACGCAAAGATCATCGCCAGGGGCTCTGCAATCTCTTCCCTCACCTCCCACAGTAACCTGGGGTACATCCTATCGGGTCCCAGCGACTTATCCATCTTGATAGAATTTAAAAGTTCCAACACATCCTCTTTCAAGAAGGCGTATGGTGTGCTAGCCTTCATTAATCGAGGGATTGAGTTTAGGAGTCGGAAGGTAATGCTGCAACTTTATAAGACCCTTGTCAGACCCCACTTGGAGTACTGTGTGCAGTTCTGGTCGCCTCACTGCAGGAAGAATGTGGAAGCTATTGAGAGGGTGCAGAGGAGATTTACAAGGATGTTGCCTGGATTGGGAGCATTGCCTTATGAAGATAGGTTGAGGGAGCTAGGTCTCTTCTCCCTGGAGAGACGACCTGATAGAGGTTTATAAGATGTTGAGAGGTATAGATAGGGTGGATTCTCAGAGGCTATTTCCCAGGGCTGAAACGGTCGCTACGAGAGGACACAGGTTTAAGGTGCTGGGGAGCAAGTACAGAGGAGATGTCAGGGATAAGTTTTTCATTCAGAGGGTGGTGAGTGAGTGGAATCAGCTGCCGTTGGTGGTGGTAGAGGTGAACTCGCTGGGGTCTTTTAAAAGACTTCTGGATGAGTATATGGGATTTAATGGGATTGAGAGTTATATATAGTTCTGTGGCCTGGTAGGTATAGATATGATCGGCGCAACTTGTGGGCCAAAGGGCCTGTTTGTGCTGTAGTGTTCTATGTTCATCAGCATTAGGAAACGTTATAAATGTAACAGGTCTCCCTGCACAATAACACCATTGTTAGATCACTCATCCATCCTCCCGTCCTCATTCTCACCTATACAAGCTGCACAGCCTCAAGCATGTTGGATATTTGTAAAGGCTAAAGCTCCTTCACTTTTACCTTCCTGATCCCTATTCCCACCTCACCCACAGCTACACTCTCCTGTCCTTGATGATGGAGCAAATCAGAAGACCGTAGAATAAAGGTTGAGACTGCTTTCTGGAATATAATGTCCAGGTAGCTTTACACCTTACTGGTGTATCACAGTGTCTAAAGCTCAACCTCCAACTCATTCATTCTTAGCCAAATTTCCTCACACTGCAGAGACCTACTGCACAAATGGTTGCCATGAATCACACAGAAGACCCCCAGCACACACATGCAGCAGCAAAACATCATCCGCCCATCCATCTTTACTGGGTACTAGTTAATTAATTACATAATGATTTCCTTAATTCAATTTTCATTAAAGCATCGAAACATGCTTCTGTTGATAATTTTTCTTTTTCAATCAATGTTCCACTTATCTCTTGAAATTCCTTAATTTAATTCGATAGATGGAAAATACTTACCAGCAAATTGCCTACCTGCTTTCCAGAGATGTTACACCTTGATTATTTTTTCTTGGATTATGGACTCTGTTCCCTCAGACTGGCTATAGATGTTGCTCTTGTGTATCCCGCTTTGTTCTCACTCTTTCCCACTCATCAAGTGAAGCTATGTTCTCTCTGATTTTCATAGTAACTTCATTGCAATGTTAATGTAAGTCTACTTGTGATGCTAATAAATAAGCCAAGTGGCCTTGCTCCCTCTGTACTATTTTGTGCCTTTCTCTGTTCTGGCTCTTTTCCGGCATTCACGAAGTGAAGTCACGCTCTCCCTGTGCTATTTCGTACTTCCTCCTTTCCTGCTGCCCACAAGATCACTTCTGCTGCATTGTTTAGTATCCACGCTTCTCATTTTCTCTCCCACCACACATCAGGAGTAGGCTATATGTAACGGTACAGCAGTACTTTCAAAGGGTTGGGGGTACTTAAGCCACTTTATTTTTTGAACAAAATGGATCCCTGGAGATTCTGGGAATAAAGGCAATAAAGGAAGCAGGCTCAGATTTAGATGAAAACTGGATTCAACATACTGGGAAATCAAATAATGCAGCTTCCACACAGATCGCTGCAAATACAGATTGGCCCAGGTGGTGGATATAATGATACCCATGGGGGTGCTTGTAGCTTCAGGAACATTTCTTGACACAGTGCAAGAAAAATTGCACTACTATAGTTTGCAAAGATCTTGGAGTATAAAACTGCAATTCAGTGTTTACCATGATCACCAATGATGACACTGCCCATAAAATGTACGAACAGAAGTAGACTATTTGTCCCATTGACTCTGCTCCGCTATTCAATGAGATTGTGATTAATCTGATATAATCCTCAATTCTATTTTTCTACCTTATCCCATAATCCTTGATTCCCTTACTGATTAAAAATGTGTATCTCAGCCTTGACCTGACCTGGAAGAGTTTTCTACATCTGGACACTGCAAAGTTCTGTCATGGTCTCATTTGGAAATAGCAATCTGGATCACCAAGTTGCTTGAGACATACCTGATAAGGATAGGCTTGATTTACAGTATCATGTGGAAGAATCTATAATGTGGAACACATCTGCTCTGCATGTCTCCAAATTCTGGAAAAGGGAAGAGAGAGGGAAGGACAGAGGGACATCCAATGCTCCTACATATGTGGCGTATTATGAGAATTGATTGGCGAAAGAAGGACATGTATTATATGGAGTGCAGGTTTTGCAATCTGGAGTAAGTACAGCTTTGGAAAAAAGGGCCAGCAAAAGCTGCAAAATGCATGAAAATTTGATAAATTGAGTCCATTTTAAGTGAAAAGAGCCAACATGTCAATCATATCTTCCAGTGGCAACTGTTTGAAATGAACACCAGATATTTGCAAAGTGCAGTTCTGTCAGCCCTAATGCATAATGTGGTCATGGCCCCATGTGTACAATGGGGGTGAACTTTGCTGCTGGTCCCCCCACTCATTTGCCTTCATCAGGAGGCCAGTGGGAATATCAGTGGTTCAAATAAATGAGTTGAGGAACAATGCAGAAATTCGCCATTAGGTTTTTGGAGGCTTAATAAACACAGCAAGTCCTTCCTCAGCAACCCAATATTTGAGATGCCATTGTTAAAAACACAGCGGCACTATATTTGAAGTAGCTTGGCTGTCTTTTAATCACACCTCCACTGGTATTTCGTGTCACCAGTTTAGATTTTAAGCAAAGCTGAAGTTTTTATTGTTATACTAATATCTAAATAATAATTCAAAACCACAGATAACTGTAATGACTATCTATTCAGAGCAAAGGTGTTTGTGAGGGTTAGGCAGAGAAAAATAAATACCCCATTAAGATATGAGTGCTGAGGTTGTAAACAAAACTTTTATATGCTGTTTAAAATGTAATGTGATTACAACAAATTAAATAGATGAACTCAGAGAGCTCCGAGTCTACTTCCTCCAGTAAAACATAGATGTCTGCGTGGTTTGATTGAAGTGTTTAAAACGATGAAAGGGCTAACTAGTCTGTGTCCTTGTGAAGAGATTTGACTCAGATGTGTTAAGGAAGTTTGAGGAATCAGCTTGGAATTAGTTTAGCTTATTTTTTCAGAGGTCACTGACTTTTGCCAGTTGCTATCTAGTGCAATTGTAAATGTTCCTGGATAAGTTCCAGGATGAGGCAGAATTTGTTGCAGATAAAAGAAGTGTGTCAGATTTCAAATTATAATTCTCATGCTTGCTGCTGTTATAACCCCAGTTGATGCTATAACTGGACAGGAAAGGTCGCAGAATGGAGCACTGGCTCAAAGGACCATAACTTTTACTTTTCATTATAAAATATGAAGGAACAGAGTCACAGGACTAAAAAAATGTATTAAACATTATAAATGCTCCATTACACCTCCCTCATTTTAATAAATACACACAGATTTTGAAATGAATATGGATTACATTAATCTTAAGTCTCAGTAATACAAAGTCCCTCTAAGCACATAGATTTGCTGTAGTCAAATACACACACCACTCTGAACCCAAGGTATCTGTTGGATTTCTCTTCAGAATTCTCTGAGATGATTGCCACATGAGTATTTCCCAATTTCACTCCCAAAACATGTTTTAAAATCCATTTTCACAATAATGCTTTTCATTAGTTGTTTGCATTCTGAAATCCAATCCAGGCTTTCTAAATGACTCTTTGAAACAAAGCTTCCAATCCATTTTTAACAATGGATTCAATATCCAGGTTTTATACCACACCCTTTAAAATTACATTGTCTCGACTGCTTTACAAACTATTCACAATTGTTTTAACTCTCACTTCCCAGAACTCTATTAAAATGGCATCAAACTTTTGTTTTACCTCTGAAGTATGCTTTCTCACTTTAAAACTAGTCATTGCAGTTGTCTTTCAAATCAGAAAACTGTGTTTACTCTTTCTTGAATTCTTCTCAACACTGTATACTCTTAACTTCAGTTGTCTTAAGACTTTCTTTCTCTCCCAATTCCCTGGTTATTGGGGCAATAACTGGTTATTTGGGAAGCCTGTCTCTTTGCAGTTCCCTTCCTGTTTAATCTTTTTTCTGGCAGAGTTGAGTGATGTGCACTCCCTGGTATCTTGTCTTCAATACAATATATCCAGCTAAAACTAAAACTTCAAAGCTTTTCTACCTCAAGTCCTCAGTTGCTAAGCAGCTACTGCTAGTTTCTTTACTCTTCACACCATAGCCCTTCCCCAGCACAACAGAAACACAATTGGAACAGAACCAACCGCCACTCATACAAGAACCCTTGTGCAGCATGAATTAAAATATTGGTTTTATCCTTCCTTCAACAGAAACATTAAATTAAAGCCAGTTAAAACTATATTTTATTCTTAATGTTTATCAATACAATAAAATACAATAAATCCCTTAAAACTACCTTAGTTTTCCTAACACTGATATCTTCTGGAACTCAGTTCTGATTTCTTTCAGGGTTGCTAAAGTATTTTCTGGACTTCATTCTACTTTGAAAAGTTTCTTCCTAAATCTAATTTTTGCCTTCTTCAAGAGATTGCAAGTTGATGGAGAACACTGGAGGTCATGCTGCCCAGTTCAAATGGGACCGAATGAGACAGATTCTATGGTCTGCTGATCTATTTCAACTTACTTTTTCTATATGTTCCTGTGTGGTTCAGTCAGCAGGCATTAAGCTAGTTCTTCTGTTATGTGTTGCAGTACAAGTTCAGTAATTGTTAAAATTAAGAATTCATGACATGCAATTCATAGAATGAGGATACAATTATTGGTAGTATATCATTTTTCTCCATGCAGCCATCATTAGAAATATTACCTGAGGCGTAGAGAAGTAATATTAGTGACCTTCCTTTGTGTCCTTCATCAGTCTTGAAATTTAATTTATCCCCTAATTAATTCCAGTTCACAGTGAGAATCTGAAAATTACATCTGAGGTTGCATTATCTAAATTCCTTTGAAATAAGAGAAAAAAATGGTAAGATCTAATAAACAGGAAAAACAAATTTTAATACAAAGATACATCCATGAGAATTACATTTTAGAGATTAATACTTAAGTCCTCTATTAAAAAGCAGAAAGACATAAACAAACTCCCGAGGATAAAGTTGATTGTTGACTGAACAGAATTAAAAGGAGAAGGTATATGCAGCTATTCCAGCAACTGGAAAATTATAGGAACTGTTATATAGTGATGAGCAGTGCTGCCTTACATCACCAGGGACCCGGGTTTCAATTCTCAGGCCACTGTCTGTGTAGAATTTGCACATTTTCCCCATTTCTGCATGGGTTTCCTCCAGGTGCTATGCTTTCCTCATTCACACGAAAGATGTGTAGGTTTTGTTGATTAGCCATGTTACAGTGTCTCTTCGGGACAAGGGACTAGCAGGGTAAATACATGGGGTTGCAGAGATAGGGCCTGGGTGGGATTGATATCAGTGCAGGCTTGCTGGGCCAAATGGCCTCCTTCTGCACTGTAGTGAAATCTATTCCATTCTATTCTAACCAAAGGGAATGAAAAGTCAGTTTGACTCATCAGCTGGGAATTTACCAAACCCTGAGATGTCCTAGGGAGAGTGGGAGAGGGTGGGGGTGGGATGTATGTGTGTGTGTGTGTGTGTGTGTAGCTGTTAAGATGGCAGTGTGTAGGGATGAGAAGCCCAACATCTTCCCGCTGCCACAGTATTTTTAAAAGGCCAGGATGGCAATGTGTGACCAATTAAGGTATTCAACTGGCCTATAAATGTCCATTTTATGATCCACCAGCCTTTTAACCAACCTTGGAATGGTCCACAGGGCATAGAGAATTGACTACGTTAAGGCGTCATCGCAGGTCGGGTGGGGTGAAGTGGGTCTTCCTTCCCAGGAGTTCCATGTCCTGTGCAGGGACTCTTGGTGGCAAAGGATCCCTGTTACTGCAGGCTTCAGCCCTCTAATCATTGAAAAAATTCCCAATATCCCTTTGAGTGGGTCTCAAGATGGATTTGCTCCTCCTTTTCCCTGGAGCTTCAGCAAGAGCCACCTCTATAACTGTCAATGCCGAGCTGCATGCTGTGAATGGTCCTCTTGGGACAGCAGCCCCACAGCAGCCTTTTAATTGCCTGTGAACAGTTAAAATTCTCTTTGATTTGATTTATTATTGTCACATGCATTGGTATACAGTGAAAACATTTGTTTCTTGGGCACTATACTGACAAAGCATATCGTCCATTGAGAAGGAAAGGAGAAGGTGTAAAATATAGTGTTACTTAATATCAGGTAGGTCCATTCAAAGGTCTGATGGCAGCAGGGAAGAAATTGTTTTTGAGTCGGCAAGTACAGACTTTTGTATCTTTTTCCTAACAGATAAAGGTGGAAAAGAGAATGTCCGGGGTGTATGGTGTCCTTGATTATGCTTTTCCAAGGCAGCAGGAAGTATAGACAGTGTCAATGGATGGGAAGCTGGTTTACATGATGGACTGGGCTTTTTTTATGACCCTTTATAGTTTTTTTGCGGTCTTGGGCAGAACAGGAGCCATACCAAACTATGATAGCATCCTTTCTGGTTGTTTCTATGGTGCATCTGGAAAGGTTGGTAAGGATCATTTCCTTAGCCTCCTGAGAAAGTAGAGACATTGGTGGGCTTTCTTTAACTATAGTGTTGGCATGGGGAAAACAGGATAGGTTGTTGGCAATCTGGACACTGAGAAACTTGAATCTCTCGGCCATTTCTATTTCATTCCATTAAGCCAAACAGGGGCACGTCCTCCACAACACCTCCTGAAGTCAGTCCCAGTGTTTGCCCGCATATGAATCGCAGAATTATAAAGTGCAGAAGAGGTCCATTTGGCCCATCATATTTACACCAGCTCTTCAAATGAGAGCCATTTCACTGTACCCCTTCACATTTTTTCTAATTGAAAAATCACTGAATGCCCTCTTGAATGCCTCAATTTGATTCCAGCTGCAAGACCTATGGCACGCTGGTAAAATTCTGGCCATTATTTCTGACATTGAACTGAAGGCAAGAATAAAGTTTATATCCAGTTATAAATCTCCTTGCCTGGCTTGTTTCAACTTTACTCTGCATTTACTGACTGAGTTTATCACAATCAATTTCTGATATGCTAAATGCTTTCTCCTGCGCCAGCATTTAATAAAGTTATAAAGCTTGTTGTGATCAAAGCGAGATGGGCCCAAGCCAAGGAAGAAAGTGATGATTTTGAATTTCTGATTTTGATGTATTGATTTGATGAAACACGTCCAGGTCAATATCAATCAACTTAGTTTCAAAGTAGATTAATAAACAGGTAAATTCACACACTGTCTGTACTGTGTAATGTTGTCCATTCAATTTAGGTGGTAAGATCGGTCAGTGGTTAGAACTGCTGCCTCACATGTGCCAGGGGTTTGGGTTCAATTCCAGTCTTGGGTGACCATCTATGTGAAGTTTGCACAAATCTCCCCATGTCTGCAAGGGTTTCCTCCAGGTGCTCAAGTTTTCTCCCACACTCCAGAGATATGCCGGTTCGGTTGATTGGCCATGTTAAAGAACCTCCCTTAGTGCAAGGGAGATTAGCAGGGTAAGTATGTGGGGCCACAGGGAAAGGGTCTGGCTGGAATTGCTGCTGGTGGAGGCTTGATGGGCTGAATGACCTCCTCAGCACTGTGGGGATCCTATGGCCGTCAATGACTTTACGGTCCCCTGTCTTAGAACCATCCTTGCGAGAGCATGAAATTCTGCCCCATGATTTATCCCACTTGAATTTCAAAATGGTGAAAATTTAGAAAGGATTGTTCACAAGGAATTGATGCCTCATGAGTGAATAAAAACTACATCAGAACATCTATTTTTTTTTAACATCCACGGCTTGACTTGTGTACTATTTGGAGCATTTGATTTAAATATGAGGCCAGCAAATGTGCCCTAATGCAATGTTGGGACAGTTACAGTACGCTACCAGGAATTTGTACCTAAATAGCATGAACACTTATCCAAATATTTTGCTGCTCCAACTGCGTCGATTTTGCAAAACATCTTTTCTTGTTACAGTTGGCTCAGCTGTGTGCTGTTTACTGCCACTTAGTAGATGGTGTCTGCTATAGCTTAATGTCAGCAACAGCAGAGGCAGCTGTGAAAACTGAGATACGTTTGAATGGTTTTCTCCCTTTTGTGCATCATTCCCTCCTTTCTACATAGGCAGCAAAATTAGTAACAATAGGTTTTCTGTTTGAAAAAAAAATCCTTGTTGCTCTTAGCAGATTGTTAATGAGCTCTTGGGGAAAAGGTACAATGTTTTCCATGGGGATTGGGAACTTAAAATGGGACTAGTTCAGCTGGAATTAATTGAACAATGGAATAGCTGCTTTGGCAGAGGATCTGTATTTTGTCTTAGTTATTTGTGAATTGATATGGAATATGTTCAGTCCTTCCCAAACCTTGGCACCCAGCTCCATGGAAAGGCCACCAAGCACGATGGATCCAACATTAGATTAGGTGTGCCAGCTACGCTACGTTCAACAAACTGCACAAGTGAGCATTTGACAACAAAGATTACACAAGACAACAGAAGTCCTCATGTACAGAGCAGTTGTTGTTACCATAGATCACTGAAGGTGGAAAGGCAGGTTAATGGAGTATATAATACACTTGCCTTTATCAATCAAGGTATAGATTACAAAAGCAGAGAGGTCATGATGGAATTGTATAGAATTTTGGTGATGCCACAGCTGGAGTACTGTGTGCAGTTCTGGTCACCATATTATAGGAAGGATGTGAATGCACTGGAGTGGGTGCAGAGGAGATTCACCAGGGTGTTGTCTGGGATGGAACATTTAAGTTATAATGAGAGGGGCTGGACAGGTTGTTTTCTCTAGAGCAGGGAATACTGAGGAGCGACCGGATTGAGGTGTTCAAGGTTATGAGGGACACTGACAGGATGGATAGGGAGCAGTTTTTTCCCTTATTGAAGGGTCAGATATGAGGGGACACAAGTCAAAAGTAAAGGGTGAGAAGTTTATGGGGAATTTGAGGAAAAACCTTTTTACCCAGAGGGGGTGATGGTCTGGAATGCACTGACTGGGAGGAGGCGGGATGTCTCACATCCTTTAAAAAGTACCTGGACGTGTACTTGGCACACTATGACATTCAAGGCTATGGGCCAAGTACTGGCAAGTGGGATTAGGTGGGCAGGTCAGGGTCTTTCATGCGTTGGTGCAGACTCGATGGACCGAAGCGTCTCTTCTGCACTGTAGAATTCTGTAACTTGGACTGTGTATCAGTGACATATAAGAACACTAGAAACATTTAACCAGAAATGCCACTGCCACAACATTTGGATTCAATGGGACGACCACTGAATAAATGCTGGTGTCCTTCTGAAGCCAGCTCCACAAGCATCCAGGTAAAATTCCTGCAAAATGAACAATGATGGACTGGGCACTATGTCCAGATGGCCAAAAAGGATCTTCCTCACCAGATCCTGTTTTTACAACTCTTAAACAGCCAATGTTCCAGAGTAGGACAAAGAAAACACTACAAGACACACTCTCTGAAGCATATTGACCTTAATGACTGGGAGGTTATTACCAATCATTCAAAATGGCAACAGTTTGTCATAAAGCTGTATCACACTTTGAGTCACAAAGTCTTAATGATGAGACATCGTGGCAGCAGAGAAGGAAACAAAAGGAAACAAATTCTGCACTCCACATTCCACTACCTTGTGGGGCACCCTGACTCATGTGACCAAAGAGCAAAGATTGAGAATCAGCCTGTTCAGTCACATGAAGACACATGGCAGAATCCCACGATTTTGAGTAGATGTCAAGCTTGAATCAAAGGACATTGGATGACATTAATTGGTTCTGTGTTTCTTTGAAAGGTAATGCAGGATTCACTAAACAGCCACATTATCAACTTTTAAATAAGGCACTTGGTAAAACATTTAGTGATCAGTGATAGTGCAGAAGTACTCGGAATAGTTAAGCAGTGAAGCAACAATCCTGTCATTCAATCCATTTTTCTTCATGAAATTAAAAATTCTCAAGACCTTTATGTTTAAGTAACTCATTTAATAGTTCAAAGGAGGTTAGAACTCAAACCATTGAATCAAAGAGCTGTTATAGCTCAGGCGGAGGCCACTAGCACTGTTAAATCCACACCAGCTCTCTGCAAGGGCAATTCGGTTAGATCTATTCTTCTGCCAATTCCTCATAAACTTATACATTTTCATGTCTTCAGGGATTTATCCAATTCCCTTTTGAAAGCCACAATTCAATCTGTCTCTGCCTTTCTTGCAGGCAGAGCAACTAACCAAGAATATTTAAATATTATTCTCAATACAACATATATCAGAAAATAATTTGCAAGAAAAACAAACTTGCATTGGTTTACTTTTTGTTTTTGATCAAATATTCAAGAGATTGATTACATGCAAGATTAAATGCATTGGTCCTAATTGGTTCTACAAGTAGTATTCCAAAATTTGGAAATGACGGCAGTAGGAACAGATTTGCTGCTCTGTTTAATTTCTCCATTTTCTCCCATCTCTAAAATTTAAATTATTGTTAACCTTGCCTATTATCTGACTTGTTCCATATTTATTAAGCCATTAGAAAGGCACAAAATAAGCATTATTTCAGGCACATGCTCTTTTCTTCCATTTACACAAACAGCATTCCAGCCGAATGCTGAAGTAATTATTAGAATAAGCCAAAATGACCAAGTTAGCATCTGGTTTCCAAAGGCAGGAGAACAATTTGTTGATATATATAAAAAACATTACCGTCAAATATATTAAATTATTCATCCATTGATCATGCAAGCACATATTATTAAAGATTTGCCTTCTGTTGCCTTGATCTTATTCTTTGAAACTTAAGCACTGAACATTTTTGCTTTGTTACTTTTCTCTACTACATAAAAAAACTTCCTCAGAGTCGATCTATTGATGCACTCATTCACAACTAATGCTTCTTGCATGTCCATTTTATCTTTTGCAAAACAGCTTATTCTGTTAAATAACAGGGCCAAATTCACTTCTGCTATTGTACAATTTTAAATATCATATACTCAAACCTGTCCCAACAGACAAATCACCACCTGCTAATAGTAAACGTGAGTTGATACATCAGCATACAATTCAATTCTGACAGCAATACAACCAACATAGCACTCATAAATAATAAGTAGACTAGTATATCAATAATTAATATCACTGCCAATATGGTGTCAATTAAATATGTAATTAAGTCCTAGATTCATTTTAAATTGCAAGACCTGTTGTGATTTTTTTTTAATTGTTTCATAGCCCTATTAAATATGCTATATACATCTAAGTTATTGTGATTACTGGTACACTGATGTACTTACAAAGTAGTTATTGGCCCTGATCTTCTGAGCAGCAGCAATGATGAGCAGATTACCGCTGAGCAAAGATTCTCCTGACTCGTTGTTCCTACACATGTCTCCTGGGATCTTCCCATCCTGCCTGTCAAAGAAATGCACAGTGCAGTGTCCCTCGTAGCAGAGTAGAGTTGGGAGCAGACAGGATGCCCTCTTTTTAAGGCACTCTTTGTGATTTACTAAGTTCAAATGTTGAGTCTTTGATGTTGGTGAATGGGTGAGTGAATGTGTGAGGGATGAGTGGGTGAGTGGGAGAGTGAGTGAATGCGTTGGTGGCTGAGTAGGTGAGACGTGTAGGAGGGCGAGTGAGTTTGGCTAAAAGTGAGTGAATGAGTGAACACTCAGACTGGCAGTGAGCTGGTCACAGACACTCACCCTTTTATAAACTAATAGATGCATCTATTTATAATGTTTTTTTAAAAAATGGTCACTTTATTATTGTGGCTTCTTTTTTGTTCAGCAACTTGTTTCTTTTCATATGTCAGCTTATTTAAAAGCAAGTTCATGTTTAATGTTGTGTTGCACCTTATTTTTCTAAAGTTTGCTAATCGGCCCCAGAGTCTGTGA
This sequence comes from Carcharhinus amblyrhynchos, assembly GCF_965287045.1. Classification (NCBI taxonomy): domain Eukaryota; kingdom Metazoa; phylum Chordata; class Chondrichthyes; order Carcharhiniformes; family Carcharhinidae; genus Carcharhinus; species Carcharhinus amblyrhynchos. Next base: position 90,650,737 of record NC_137324.1, on the reverse strand, counting down.
AAAATTGAAGGTAGACCATGAGTTGGTTGGACAAGCCTGCTCTATTGCCTCAGCCTTTCCCTCTAATCAACCACATCATCTCTCACTACAAGGATTTCCCACCCCAATTCCTATTTCAACCCACCAGCACAACCACCCTGAACAAAAATCTGACCTGCCGGTAGATATTTATAAAGGGAAGGTTCATAGTGCTAGGAAATCTCTGGACTCTGCAGCAGCCAACCCAGAGACAAAAACCTGAACCACAGATCCCCTCAGCAAATCCAGTCTGCCCATAGGAAATAATCATATGCACTTCTTTTTTCTTATTAAGAGTTTTAGTGGGTGCGTATTTTATTTTATGTTCTCCTTGAGCTATTTACAAGGTGAAATGGGTTTAAGATCAGGCCGTCCACTTTCTCCTAGTGCTACTAGATTTCTCAAATAAACTCGCTTTTTGCAAGTGAAAGTTATTCTTCACGTCCCAAAACAATAATAACATGCTGCTTAACGCACAAGATAAAAAAAAATATTTGTCATTTTCACTCAACTTGATGGATCATAAAGTAGATTTGTGCTTTATAATTTATCTGAACTATACCTGAACAATTCAATGCCCTTTAATCTGTCATACTGAAGGAATGACTGACTTCTCTTGACGATAGTTAGATACCCTCCCTCAATCATGATTAAAGTTCTGCTGGAATTTCAATTATTTTCTGTCCATTGCCCTCCCACAGCCTTCACAATCCAGCCTGACTCTCAATCATAGATGACTCAAACTCTGACCATGCATTTCTGATCATAATATTCTTGAATTTAACTTTATTCTCCAGCTCACTTCTGAGATGGAGAAGATCTTTTTTTCTGCTACTGTGCCTCTATCGAATGTGATTCTTAAGTAAAAATATCTATCCCAGAAAGATCTTATTTTTAAAAAAATAGTGAACAAACATATAAGATCCTGAGAGAGCCTGACAGAGTAGACGGTGAGATGTTTTCACATGTGGGAGAGTCTTGAACAAGGGGACACAGCTACAAGATAAAGAGCCGGTCATTTCAAACTGAAGTACATAGAAATTTCTTCTGCAGAGCATGGTGAATCTCTAGACTTCTCTATCGCAAAGAGTTGTGGAGACTGAATCATTGGAAATACTTAAATTGGAGGTGGATTGAAGAATAGAGGGCTGTGGGAAGATGGCACAGAAAAGGAGTTTAGTCCAGCATTGATCAGACATGATCATTTTGAATAGCGATGCAGGCTTGAAGGGCCTGGTGGCCTACTCCTGCTTCTATTTTTCATGTTCTTATGAGCTTCCTGCCCCTCTGACCAGTTAACTCATATTTCCTCACAAAGGTCCATTGTCTCCTATCAAATTGGTGGAGTTGCAAGGCAATGTCAATTTCCAGTGCGGATGATCAAGGAAATTCCGATCTAGGTGATTTCCACCTGACCTTATGCTGAACTTGAAAATGCATCCAACTCTTACATAAGATTTCAAAAGCTTAGACCAGTCTCTCCACTGCTTATTAACCCCACCATTGCCATTACTCTCTCTCATCCTGATTCTTCATCACACAATTGCCTTCAACTTCAAGGAACAGATTTATGGCACAGAGTTTCATCATTTATCACCAAATCTGGCTGGATGACACCAAACACAATTAGGTGTTATTCTCCTCTTCCAAAATTGCTCACAACTTGAGCATTATCCTGGAATGCAATGGGAGTGCAGATCTTCCTTTCTCCACTATGAACCATCTCTCTTTCTCTTCAACTTTCACAAGTGTGAGGAATGCAAACCTTCTTTGTCACTTCGATTGGGGCTATTGTTTAAGCTGTGTCTGCCACTTCTCTTTAGTCCTTTTGCATGCCTTATTTCCCACCCCATTCTATCCCTGAACTCACATCTCTCTCTAGTTTCAACACCCCCATCTCCTGATTTTATTTTGTCCAAGGGATTCACATCTCTCAGTCGTGCTGTTCTTGACACTAAATTGCTGGCCATTCAAATCTGCCATCATCTGTCTCCTCAAAAAAGATCCACCATTGAATATTAAACAGAGGAATAAATCATTAAAAAAAGAGATAAATGTACCATTGATATTCACCAGGTCATTACAGGAAAGGAAGAATTGTTGTGGATTACGGATGATCAGGACAGCAAGCAGAGATGTAATTTAACTGTGCATTGCAATCACATTTTTTTATCACACCGGTGTAGTCTAATGAGATGCCTAGCAAATTGACCGTGACAAAATAATCAAACAAATGGGCATAAAATTGGCATCACATTCCAATTACTCTCCTACAGGAAATTCTAGGCCAGAATGCCCATGCGAATATACATTCTGGATATTGGCAGTCACACAATCCCCAGCTGCTTAATAAGAACTTGGATAGAGGTCCCTATAGTTTAAGAGCGGAATATAAATACTAAAGATAATATCATGAGCAATATATAGATGCAAATTAAATTGTCACAGAGACAGATCCTATCTAAGCTGTCATTTGTTTCCTTTTTATCTCTTTTATTCTTTCAGCTTAAATAGGTAATATCTGATATTATCTTGTAACATGCAGGATCCTGAAAATGAACCTTTGCATGGAGCCCGAGCACAGCCAATGACAACTCCACTGAACAATCTTAAGAAGTATCTCAAAATCAACATGAATTAAAGGTAGAAGCTAATGAATTATTTTAAGCAGTAATTATTTGAAAACAAAACTCTCATCACTCAACAAACACATATAGGAGCAATGCTAACGTAAGTCGTGATGAGAGGTCACATGACACCAGGTTATAGTCCAACAGGTCTATTTGAAATCACTACTCTTTCATCAAAGGAGTAGTGCTCTGAAAGATAGTGATTTCAATAAACCTGTTGGACTTTAACTTGGTGTTGTGTGACCTCTCATCTTGTCCACTCCAGTCCAACACTGGCATCTCCAGATCATGGTCAACATAAGTCATGGTTGAGAGAATGATGGGGTCAGCTATATCTGGTTTTACATCCCGCCCAATGTTACCATTCGGTAAAGTCAGCAAATACTTGATTTCAAGGGTATTATCATCGCTGAATCCCCTGCTATCAACACCCTGCAGCTTACCATTGAACAGAAAGTGAACTGGACTAGCCATATAAATACTTTGTTACACAAAAAGGTCAGAGATTAGAATCCTATGGGGAGTAACTCACCTCCTGACCCTCCAAAGTCTGTCCACTCTTCATTTGTCTCGATGAGTGCAGCTCCAACAACACTCAAGAAGCTTAATACTATCAAGAACAAAGCAGCCCGCTTGATTGGCAGCCCATCCATAAACATTCGCCTCCTCCACAACTGATGAACATTGGCAGCAGTGTGAACCATCAACAAGATGCACTGCAGAACCTTGCCAAGCCTCCATAGACAGTATCTTCCAAACCTAAGACAGTTCCCACCTAGGAGGATAAGGGTAGCAGATGCATGGGAACACAACCGCCTGCAAGTTCCCTTCCAAGTCACCCACCATCCTCACTGGGAAATATATTGCTGTTCCTTCACTGTCACTGAGTCAAAATTCTGAAACTCCCTCCCTAAGAAAACTGTCGGTGCACCTATACCACACGGACTTCAGTGATTTAAGAAGACAACTCGCAACCACCCTCTCAAGGATAATTAGGGATGGGCAATAAATGCTGTCCTTGCCAGTGACACCCACATCCAAGAATGAGTTAAAAAAAGATGAGAAACCAGAAAAACAGTTGGACAATGTATTTCGATTTCCAAAAGGTCAAGATTACTGCAGAAGAAATGTCTTATTCTGTGGGGTGATATATTAGCAAAAATAGAGGACTGGCGAACAGACTGGAAACAGAAAGTTGTGATGAATGAGTCATTATCAAGTTGGCTAACTGTAGCTTGTGTATTGCCATAGGAAACAGTGCTGTATTTGCAACGAATTCAAATCTATATTAATCACATGGATGAGGGGACCAAGTGCATTGTGGCCAAATTTGTTGACAATACCAAGATAAATGAGAAAGCAAGTTGTCTGAATGAGACAGGCATGTATATTGATTAACCGAGTGGGCAAAAGTTGGCAGATAGAAGTATAATATGGAAAATCTGAGGTTATCCACTTTGGAAAGGATGGAAAAGCAAAAATGATTTAAATGGAGAAAGATGACAGAATGCTACAATACAGAGAATTCTGGTTGTCCTTGTCCTGGTTATCACATCTGCATGTGAATCACTAAATATTCACATGCAGATACAGCAAGCAATTCAGGAGGGAAATGGAAATTTTATAAGGTGGATGAAGCATAAATGTAGGAAAGTCTTGCTGCAATTGTACAAGTGATTGCACCTGGAGTACTATGTGTGAGTTTGGTCTCCATATTTAAGGAGGGACGTACTTGAATTGAATGCAATTCAGGGGTTCATTCAGTTTATTGCTGGGTTGAAAGGATGTCTTATGAACAAAAGTTAAGGAGGTTGCGTTTATATCCATTGGACTATAGAAGAATGGGCAGTGATCTTATTAAGTAATGTAAGGTTTTGAAGGGGCTTGACAAAGTGGAGGCTGCGATTTCCCCTTCATGGGGGAATCCGGAATGCAGAACCATATTTTCAGGATGAGTAAATACCAATATACAGAGATGAAAGGAATTTTGAATCCTCTGCTCCAGAGACTGTCATTGAATATATTCAAGACTGAGAGAAAGACATCTTTAAAGTATACAGCAGTCCAGGGTTATGAGGGAATAGGCAGGAAAGTGAATCAGGTTAACCAAAATCTTATTATATGGTGGAGCAGGCTCAAGGAACCATAGGGCCTACTATTTCTTATGCAAAATGTACTCCTTCATCCAACAAGATGCATTTATATAGCATCTCCAACAGAGTAAAATGTTTCATGATACTTTACAAGATTATTAAACCAAATTGAGCTAGACAGATTTTTGGTCTCTCATGAAATTACAGGATATGGGGAGAACATAAGAACATAAGAAATAGGAGCAGGAGTAGGCCAACTAGCCCTTCGAGCCTGCCCCGCCATTCAATAAGATCATGGCTGATCTGTCGTGGCTCAGTTCCACTTTCCCGCCTTCTCCCCAAAACCCTTAATCCCCTTGCCTATCAAAAACCTATCAACCCGCGTCTTAAAGCAGGTGGGAAAATGGAGTTGAAGCCCAAGATCAGGCATGATGGTATTGAAAGGCAGAGCAGTCGCTTGGTTATATGGTCCATACCTACTTCTACTTCTTGTGTTCAAATTTGATACTGAGCCCTCGAGTTGGTTCAGGACAGATCAGGCGACTAAAGAGTTGATTTTAACGAGCATCGTAAAGTGGGAGAGAGAGAGACGGAGAGGTTACAGTTCTCAAGTCCTAGGCAGCTGAAGCCATGATCATCAAGGCTGGAAAGATAAAAATTAGGGATGAATACGAAGCCAGAATTGGAAAGGTGCAGAATTCTCAGAGGATTGTAGGGCTGCAGAAGTTTACAGACAAAAGGAGGGGCAGGGCCATGGAGACATTTGCAAAAGAGGATAAGAATCTCGGTATTTTGGCTTTGCCAGCCAGGTACCATTGTAGGTCAGCGAGCACAGGAGTGATGGGCGAATAGGAATTTGTGAATGACTGCTCAGCCTGTCAGCATCCAGTATTCCAAGAGGCCTTGCTCTGAATAGCCTATTTATTTTCCATGCTTATTTTTAAATTTGGAGCGTTATAACCGATGTATGCCGGTCACATGGCAACCTTCAATGTCACGGATCCCCTGAAGACCCGTTGCAGACCCTCCAGTCATCCACGGACCTCAGTTTGGGAACCCCAGTCTCAGAGCATCCAAACTCAATGCTGAAAGGTTAAGTTAGTCTTCAAATACATTGTGCATGGCAACCTTTTAAAAAACATAACTAAAAATCAATATCTTCCATTCAGGCTTCCTTCTTCCATTCCTATGCTTTGTTATTTGATGCTGCTTCAGATTGTGTTATTCCACTTAAGGTTTAGACAGTCACTCTCAATAGAACATTACATAGAGGGACTGTTTTTTCTCCTCTCATGAATTAGTGGTATATAAGTGGTCTTGAATGTATTGCAAGAGACAGTTGCTTTACTGCCAGCTGTGCATTCTACTCTTTATTCTGATAAAGAGAGAAAGGGTAAAGCTGGGAATTGTAGAAATTCACTGCCTTACGTGCCTGATCATACAAAATCTTCCTTCCAGGACAAAAGCACCAGAATAAATATTTCCAAACTTTAATGTATTATAGAAGCATAACAACCATATTCAAAATATAATTAAAGTAAAATTGTATGTGAAGCAATTTAAGGTGTCCTATATGGCAAAATATAAATGCAAGTTGTTCCTTCTGCCTTTTATTGTAGGCATTACCAAATTAAAATTACATTCAATGCAATCAGTGTTCTCTTAGGTCTGTGACTTAATTGTGGAGTGAGATGGAGGTCCCCACAATTTAGTTACTCTGCAATAGAATGTGGAAATTCAGAATATTCAGAAGTTCACTGAACTTAATTTTTCTGAAGCCAGTTGGTTGCAAGTGCGATCAGTACCCACAAAGTCATCTGCCAACACTCCTGGTATAGGTGTATGCATAAAGATTGATTATGTACATGAAGGTAGAAGGTGTTGTAATAAAGTCTCTGAGGGATGTCAATTTGACATCACCAGAAGGGAAACGTATCATGGCCTGAATTTTTTGCTTGGCAGGCAAGCAAAGTTGGTGGATGTAGAATCCGCTCCCAGATAGGATTGTGTTTTTAAACACAATTTCAGGCTGGATGGCCAATTCTGGCCCATCCAGTGTGTAAAGCGTCCTTGGTTAGGCCAGAAGAAGCAGGGGAAATGAGTCAGACACCAATCCAGTGGGGACTCAGCAGGGGCCGCTTGGAAAACTCTGCAAGCAGCACCTGGAAGGCTTCCAGGGATTATGAGAAGGCTACCAGAACATTCTTCACAGGACTGAAGGAGAAATATCCATAGCACTAATGTCCTCAGCACCCGTTGATCACAGAAGGCAGGAGAGCAAATCTGGTGGGCACTCTGACTCCTTTTCGTATGGCTGGGCATCTTCATAGAGAAGATCGTGCTCAGGCTGTCATGTATCGCATAAAAAACATGGGCAGCCCAGGTAAGTGGACGTGATGTGGCGTGCTGAATGCTGACACTGTGCTGCAAAAGATTCCACGGTCTTCTGCATTCGGCAAGGGTGAATACAAAGATGGCATGGAACTGTGTGTGGATACACTCTCAGACTGTTAGAATGTGTGCCAACTTGTCAACTTGCACTAAAACCTGCACCAGCCAAGGTTGGGAGATCTGATTGCTTGTCCTGAGTGCGTTAACGGGTGAAATGTGCCACTCTGTCACATGCCTGCTACCTGGTTCTCTGGAGGCAGGGGAGGTGGGGAGAGTGGGGGCAGGAGGGGATTGGTCCAAGCTGGAATGGTAGGATGCAGGGAGAGGGGGAGAAATACAGGAAGAGTGAGCACTAATGCTGAAATCACTTCTTCCCTTTCAGAAGAAGGGAATCCATCATACAACAGGGAACTGAAGAACAGGTGGTGGGGAGCTCAGTCCCCCGATACTTAACACAGCTGCTACAAGACAGATGCCCGTGAGCTAGGATAGCTTGCTCCACCTAATGTGTTGAGGAAGCAGTCTCTGAGGAAGGTAACAATGCAGAGCGATGGAAAGAGCAACATTTAGCTGAAATAGAAATGTCAAAGTACAAGTATCCATTGATTCTCCAATCAAGAGTGCACCATGCTGCAGTTCTTCATTGTCTCATTAGCCCTCGTAGCATGCACACTGACTGTATGCGGATTGAATGTACTGACGTGTTCTTTTCCAACTACAAATGGTCCATCTGCAAGAGGACCCCCAGGGTCCCCTTTTAGTCCCAGAGGAGGACACACTCACACCTGCACCCATCTCTTACCCTCTCTCTGCACCAGACACGTCACAGAGCCTAGCACTTTGGTGGGCTTAAGTATGTCAGCACCCATAGTAGTGTATAGAGGAGCTGGTGGAGGCAGTGTGTGCCCAAGCACTGGCGTTGGAGAACTGCTGGAAAGCAGACATATGCGGATATCCAGTGAGATGTGTGGGGAGATCTGGCAGAGATAGTAAAGAGTATATGCCATGTTCTCTGTCATTGAGAGGTCCATGTGGAGCATTGCGCCAACCCTAAACACCAAGCGCACAGCTTCCTCCACGGAAATAGTGGTAGTTTTCATGGGGAGGCTGCTTTAGGAGCAGAATCAAGGGTTCCCCTGGGGTCACGTTCAGAAGTGAAAGCCCTGACACAGGTGGCCATTGCCATTGTGAGAGATGGATAAGGCGCCTGGCCCCCCGTTAGGTGCCCAGCCATCAATGGTGAGCAGGGAATTTCAAACCAACCTTCCACTGGCAGATGAGTTAAATTCCACTCTTTGGGCTCCTCTTCGGGTATTTCAGAGAAGGGCAGGTGTTCTTCTGTCCCTCAGCCAGTAACTATGGTGGCTGATGAGGCTGCAACAACTAAGAAAAAGAGGTGCTTCATCATAGTGGTTGATGAATGCACCCCATACAGAGCCCACTCAGGTTCCACAAGTGAGAGGATGACTGCCAAGGTCATCAGGGTGGACAAGGACCAAGTTAGCAGGATGTTTCCAATGGCACTGCCAGTGAGAGGAGGGGGCAGTGTCAAAGAGGTGGGGCCTGAAGAGGACAGGCCCATGATAGGGGCAGGAGGAACTCTGCATCTGGGAGATGATAATCGGTTGGGTATCGGCATCGGCCGAAGCAGCCGTTTGGTGGGTGGTGATTGCCATCAATAGGGAAAGTGGTGGGGGGTGTGCAATATCAGCCTCGGCCAGAGTGGTATTCAGGGGTTGGGTTTTGGCAGTAAAAAGTGGGCAAAGTCCGGGGAGGGGTGATTGGGGAGAGTGACAGATCTGCCAATATACTGTAAATACTTGTACATTGTGCGCTGGGAACTTGGGGTATGTGTGCAATGGCACCCTAGAGCTCAGCAGCTGGTTTCCTGATGAGAAGCCAGCTGCTTCCCCTTATTGGTGAGAATCACATTAGGTTTTTTTAACTGAGATTGTAACTGATCGTTCACCCAAAAAATCGCTACGATACTCTCCCATTTGGCACTTTGAATTTTTTTGGTTAGATTGCCCCCACCTCCACCCCAGAGTCTTTGCTCCGGGGGCCTTTTACCCCACCCTTGTATGAGAACGCAAGGAAAAATCTTGTTGGCTGCTTATCCAGGTTGCCCATGCAATGACCGCAAAATTGCACATGCAGTGTAAAACTGCTTTAAATTGGCACTTTAAGTGTGACTGGGTTCGCTTCCAACTCTCATGGACACCTGCCAGCTGTAGTATCGCTCTCATGCAGATGATGTCAGGATGCTTGCACACTTTCATGCAAGTTTGGGTCAGGCTCATGCTTGTTTTCTTCACATAACATTCTGGACCATGTGATCCAGTCCTGGTTTCAACTTTGCTTTGAGCAGAGCACACACACACAGCTCTGATGCCTTTAAGGTTGATACCTATGTATAACTGTTCTCATGTGCTTAGTCTTAATAAATGACCCACACTATATTTACCAAATCCCTTGTGAGTGTTAGTCCTTGTGCCTCATATAATAAGTAAACTCAATTATATCATCATAGTGAGAGTACCCCAGGAGAAAAATCATCTGTCAACACACACTGTGTAGGTTCACACATAAAAAATGATTACATGTGAGAAGACAGGAGATGCCAGGAAATCTAGCACCTTTCCAGGAAGAAAAGATTCAAAAGAATAAAATTAAGAAACAACTTTCCATAGTACAGTAGCTTTTCCTACTCACATCACAGTTGCTCTTATTCATTTAAATTGTATTTATTAATATTCAATATACTAGTCACAGAATAGGGTGTTTATTAGAATTGAACCAGAGTATCATCAAAAAACAAATGCAGTCATGCATTTATCTATTCTTCAGTCTTAAATAATATTTAGTACATGCAATGATGCTTCAATATTTACAAGAAAATCAATAAACACATTTCCAAACACTACACAAAGCAATTAAACGCCAGAACAGAATTTCACGCCCAAGTCAGTTGCTCAATAGAACATGTGCCATTGGTTGAGTTGGGTCTATTCTCATATGGATAGGCCTGTCTGTCACCAGATAAACAGCTGGTCATACTGGTTGAAGGCATAGGTACATCTTGAACTGTAAGCTTTCCAAATATTCCCCTTGTAAATTTTGAATTTCCATGTTAAAATTCTACTCGATTATAATTTATTAAAATTTTTTCTGTATTTCATAAGATTTACAATCTAACAAATATTACAAAAATAACTTGTAGGTATTTTCCATAACAAATGGGCCTATGCTAGCCCCCAAGTACTGAATATCCACTTTCCCCTTTATTATTTCTGATGTGGAGATGCTGGTGTTGGACTGGGGTGGGCTCAGTAAGAAGTTTCAGAGCAAGAGGTTAAAGTCCAACAGGTTTATTTGGAGTCACAAGCTTTTGGAGTGCTGCTCTTTCATCATGAAGGAGCAGTGCTCCGAAAGCTTGTGATTCCAAATAAACCTGTTGGGCTTTAACCTCGTGTTGTGAGACTTCTTACTTTATTATTTTTAGCAGTGATTTTCCTTCCACTCTAACATTTAGAGACACTCTGTGGCCTCAATAACCAAATGTATATACCCAAAATGTCACAACGCTTTCTCTTCACAGAGCAGATGTTACCAGCATGTGTGTTTTTGTTTCAGATCTTCAGTTCCACATCCCCCCTCCTGTACCATTATCTTAATGTATAAAGAAATACATGTTGGATTTTGCTTATGTACAGCATGTTAGACACTCCTCGCCTAAGGAACAACAGTCATCACAGATCAAAGTAATTTGTGAAACATCCAACAAATTATTTCATTTTAATCCAGGATTAGAGTTTTAACTTGAGATCATAATAAAAAAAAATTGAAAAAAGTTACATTAAAGTCTTGCTATTGTTTGGCCATTGACAGAAAAGATTCAACGGAGTTGTTCATGGGATGGGGGCCTTCCATAATGAAGGTAGATTGGAGAAGTTGGGATTGTTTTCCTTGGCAAAGGCAAAGGGGGATTTTATGGAGGCATACAAGATCATGACAGGGCTTGACAGAGTAGATAGGGAGAAACTGTTCCCACTCATGAAAGGATCGAAGGTGAGAGTCATAGATTTAAGGTAATTTGTAAAAGAATCTAAAGTGATAAGTTGGTAGGATCTGGAATGCCCTGCCTGCGACTGTGGTGAGACAACTTCAATCGAGGCATCCAAAGGGAATTAGATAGTCATTTGAAGAGGAATAAATGTGCAGGGTTACGGGGAAAAGCAGGAGAGTGGCAGAAAGAAAATTGCTCATTTGGAGAGCTGGTGCAGACACAATGGGCCAAATGGTTTCCCTGTGCAATATAAAAATTCTGTGATTGATTCTGTGATCAAGTGTACTGTTGCAATTGTGCTACATAAACAATTGGATTTGAGCCACTATTCTGTCAGGTTCTGCCTGACATTTTCATTTCATCACTTCAGATTGCTGCTACCAGTGCAGTATTTCACTCCAGTACCACAATGGTCCTCTTCGGATATAATACATATTTGAAAATACGAATGGTTACCCTATTTCCTGATTTTTTTTCCCACAGTTCAAGTGGATGCAGGATAAAATAATTCACACTCCCACCACTATCCTTCTGATGATACCTTGTGAAAATTGTGCTCAGAGGAAAAGAAAACCTTGCAGAACTAGCTTTTGATATACATGGCAGTTTATGATTGATAAACAGACCATCACTGAAAACTGATCTTTAACATTAATTACCTGACAAAAAAAATTATCCTTAATTATTGAGTCCGACAGAATGAATGACAATCATCCAGTCATAAATATTTCCTGTTGATGCATTTATTTTGCATGAAGTCTTATGTTCTTGGGGAGAGGGGGATAGTCTTGAGTTTTGTGTGTGGGTAGTGCTGTTTCTTTTTATAGACAACCTTGTTTCAATTTTGTTTATGGGGGAGGCAGATTTGAATTTTAAGTTTATTGGGATTCACATCTCTGAATTGACATGCAGCCGAATCACTGATTAAACCGTGAGCTTAGAGCACCCTCAGCACTAAATGGATGGGCGTTCTTGGCTTAGAAACATATTGATAATTGTGTGCAAAGCAGCCGAGTAGTCATTAGATAAATAAACAATTATTTTGTTTTTGTGCTGTCGTTTGAGAGAGCAATACTGACCAGGAGAGTGAGAGACGCATTGCTCTTCCAACATTACTGGGGCCGCTTGACTGAGCAGGTGGGTCTAACAGCTCAAGTAAAGGCAACGGTTGAAATTTTTTGGCTGCGCTCACCCGAAAAATCCAGCCTATGGTCAACAGACTTTTCCATGGTCCACCCCTCACCCTGCTATGATTCCCGTGGTGGGGGAATTGGGAAAATTCACCCCAACGTTTACAGAGTTGTTTAAGAGCAACTTAGACAGGCACATGAGTGGGTTGGAGATGGGAGGATATAGGAGATTGTTTTAAATAAGGTTCATTAGCACTGGGACGTCCCTGGTAATGTAAAAGGATGTGGTATGATACTAATGTTTTTCTCTTTTAATTCACAGGTATTAAGTCGGTCCACCTTGTTGTCCAACGAGGGGCATACACGCGACGGGTCGTACTTGGGCTGCTCTTGAATGTTTGAGAGTGGCCTAGTACTTCATGTCGATAGCTTACGCTTAAACTGGACCAGATGCTGGGCAACATGACAGCTCAGTGACTATCACTGTTTGCTGTGCAGACACATGGATTTGGGCCAGTGTCTGTGGGAGTTTGCGTATTCTCCCCGTGCTTGCGTGGGTTTTCTCCAGGTACTCCGGTTTCCTCCCACACCCTAAAGATGTGCTATTAGGCTGATTGGAAGTAATAAATTGTCCCTAAATTAGTTTCCCTCAATGTGGAATGCCATAAAACAATAGATAAGGGTCATGGGTGGAGGGGGGGACTGGTAATGTTAAAATGGTGGCGCGGGCTTGTTGGGCCGAAGGGCCTGTTTCCCGGGCTGTTTTTGTTCTTTGTATCCCAAAGGAAAGCAGTATAGTGTCTGACCAGATTTTGAATTTTTGGGGCGAATTTTACCATCTCTCCTGCCATGGGAATTGGAGCGGGCGAGTGGTGGACCTGAGCATGGAAAGGTCCATTGACCTTGGGTGGGATTTTTCAGTTTCAGAGGTGAGCACGGCTAGAAAATCCCATCCCCTAAGTTCCAGACCAGGACATGAAGCAACTACTTCTGACTTGGAGGGAAAGTTCTAACAATTGAATCAACTATATGTCACATGTTTAAAAACTAATTTAATCTTCTCTGGGAGGATTCCTTTACTTTGTCAGGCACCCTACTCAAAGAAAGTAAAAGGAAAGTTAATCACAGGTAAGCTTACATTAACACTGCAATGAAGTTACTGTGAAAATCCCTTAGTCGCCACATTCTGGCACCTGTTTGGGTGTACTGAGGGAGAATTTAGCATGGCCAATGCACCTAACCAGCATGTCTTCGGATTGTGGGAGCACCCAGAGGGAACTCACGTAGACTCAAGGAGAACGTTCAGACTCTGAACAGTGACCCAAACTGGGAATCAAACCCTGGCGCTGTGAGGCTGCAGTGCTAAGCACTGTGCCACAAGCCAGTCCTGTACATTTCTCACATTCAATACAGATTTTGACACTACATGCAGGGAAGATATTCATGAATATGGAGACAAGTCAAAACCAGAACGCAACATAAACATTTAAAAATAATCAAACATGTCATTATTCATACTGCCCAAGTTTTTTTCAATATCAACAAAGTATTTATTAGGTCAAAGTACATCAGCTTTGAAGGAACCAAAATCAGACCTTAATTATAAATATAATTTGTTACAATTACATGGTTATCTATTTTCCAAGATTTGTGACAGCTTGACTGCTCGCGATAAATGTATAATTTCAAAACACAGATATTTACAAAAATAGAGTGCACATTTCCCCATTTTTTCTATCACCTATCTTGACAAAATAGACAAATTGTTGTTAAATTAGCCACTACAAAAGAAATATTGTGAATATTAATATTACCAGTGACAGCTGCATAATTTACAGCCATATTTGCATCACTGGTACCAAAATCTCTGCATTACTTAATGTCTAAAATGAATCAGTAATTGCCCATGTTCCACTAAAATAAGACAGTAACAGCATCAGTTACACATGAGTGGGCAGTTTGTATTCAATTACACAGACTCTGCTGGCTCTTCCAACTATATACACTTCATTTAGCAACATCTTTGTGTTTGTAACCTAACTAAAACAAAAATGCAATTACTTTTGAGGATCAGGTTTCCCACACAGAGGTCAGATAAGCATCACCTTCGCTTCTCTAATTGACATTTTCCCTACATGCTGTATAGCCTCAATGCACTGCTCTTTCTCATATTGTTACACAATTAGAGAATCAGTTTCTGATTTTGGGAAATGAAGAATTTGATATCAACTTCAATGTTCACCCAAGTCATGATGCCATAGTTAATCACAATGTCATTTCAATCATTAACTCTCCGGTGTCTTCAACCACCTTAAACAATTACATTAGATTAAACCTTCAAGTCTCATAATTAATTTACAAATGAACCACATGGTTAATAACATTGGTCCTGCTGATTTTGTGGTTGTAATGACAGCAAAACTGTACATGTTTTCTGTTAGTTCAAATATGAAACTGGCAACAACTTCTCACATGTCCAGTTAAAGCATGGAAATCCCAAAGTTGTTGTGGTCCTTCACTGCTCTCCTATGGGTTGTATTGTTCAAGCCCTCCCAAATGGAAATCTTACCAATCTCTTGATTTGATGTGAACTTCCACTTTTTGTGCTATTAAGTCGCATGGTAAAAGCTCTCAAAAAAGTGACATCTTTTAAATGAAGTTTAATGGCGTTTTAAATGGCATACTGGCTGACAGGCCTGAATTTTCATTCCTAGGTCAGGGCCAAGGGCTTGGAAAAATTCCTGTCCCCACAAACCTGATGTGGGAGAAAGTGCCCCAGATTTTCCAATTTTGGTTCAGGGCGTGGCAGAGCTTAATAGAAGTCAGACTCACTGAGTCGGGAAATAGTATAGAATTGGAGCAGGCCCAGTGTGGGTTAGTTAGGTTTAAAAGCAGGCAGAAAGGAGGTCCACTTGTGAGTCAGGAGGTTGACGTTCTTGTGATTTGGAGGAGACATCATTGAGCAGTCAGATGTGTGCAAACTTTCTAAATGTTGTCCAACTGATTGCTGACCTTTACTCATCACGGGTATTCCACTGGAAGAATTAGTCACAGCGGGAGATCTTCTGGCCTCCCTGCAGCAGGAGACGGCGCACTGTTCGCCAGCAGCGGGATCTTCTGGTCCTGCTGCCGTCAATAGGATTTCCCACTGACTGCACCTCATGCCACCAGGAAACCTGCAGCAGCAAAAGCCAGGGAATATCAGCTATTGTTCTTATCTATTCTCATTGTACTGAAGGAGAACACTGAAGTGCGGAGAACAAGACACAGCCTTGGCGCCGTCAGCTTTTAACAATACGTACTTCAATTACCACAGTCCTTTGCCTATTCACCTGCCCTCTTGCCATCCATATATCAGGATGCTGTCCATTGACTTTTGACCAAGTTCTTCACAGCTGCATGCTGGCATGGCAGAGCAATATGACTCAGATGGAGTAAAGTAGTTAATGGTTGGGAGCACAGTGTGCCACCTGGCAGTGACAGCAACAAAATCCATGGCACTGTGCATTTGTGAAGAGCCATTTTGCTTCCAATGCCCCCTACCCCACCACCACCCGCCCCCCCCCCTCCCCCAACAGAACTCACTGATGATATAGAGAAAATGATTAGTGCATGAGCATGCAAGCACACAAATATTTCTGAGAAAAATGTAAATTGCATTCATCACAAGCCTTTTTGTGTTAAATTTGTATTGACAGAATGTTACACAGAGCTGAAGGAATGGGAGAATCAGCACTCCGGTTTAGCTATAAGGGCCTCTTAATTCTAGTGGAGGATGTACAGAGGAGGACAGGCATTTTATGTCCATTTGGCCAGTGCAACCCTCCTGCAAAAATAAACAGTCATGAATTCAGTCCTGGAAAACTACGGGCTACTGCATTCTGGCAAGATGGGTGTTTGGACCAGACACACACAGGTCCAAGTGAAGATTTACATCTGCACACTGCAGCTGAGGATGTATCTCTGCTACAACATGGATGTTTGCCTGTCTAAGTTGTTCCTGTCAGTTTGCACCACACAGATGTGAATGAGCACCATCATACACAGACACCTTTAAGAGATTTCTTCTTGGCAGCTTTATGTATGAGCCTAACATAACTTTGTGTTGTAGTTACTGTTTTAGAGGATCCAGAACACCAGGGAAATGGCTGGGATTTGGGGGTGAGTCTACACAATTGGAAATGTTGAGCACATGGAGGGAGCCAAGATGCCTGCCTGGCAGGCTGTCCCAGGCAATGACAGAGGGGCCTTGGAGTTGGAAGAAGCTGAGGGTGCTGAGAAGACCACAGTACCTTCACCCTCCTCAAAAACCCCCACAGCCAGAGGTTGGCCTCCAGGTGGCTTAGATGGGGCAGTTGTCTATTCTAGCAACCACCATGCCAACAGTGCCTGTTAAGTGTACACAGCTTCTTTTCATTTGATTTGATTCATTATTGTCACAAACAGCGAAAAATATTATTTCTTGCGCACTATACAGACAAGGCATTCCATTCATAGAGAAGGAAACAAGAGTGCAGAATGTAGTGTTACAGTTGTAGCTAGGGTGTAGAGAAAGAACAACTTAATGCAAGGTAAGTCCATTCAAAAATATGACAGCAGCAGGGAAGAAGCTGTTCTTGAATCGGTAGGATGTGACCTCAGACTTCTGTATCTTTTTCCCAATGGAAGGTGGTGGAAGAGAGGATGTTGGGGTGCGTGGGGTCCTTAATTATGCTGGCTGCTTTGCCGAGACAGCCGGAAGTGTACACAGAGTCAATGGATGGGAGGCTGGTTTCTCATGTATTCCATAGATAGGGGGACTGACTCAGACAACTGAGGAAGGCTTGCACCCTTTTCTGGCAGAGATGCTGCTCTTATATCCACTCTGACTGTTGCTGCATGCACCCCTCCATTAGAGTAGCCAAATTCTCGTGGTTAGAACCAAGACAATGACAGCAACAGACTCCTCCATTTACAATGCATGAGCTCTCAGCGAGTTAGGGATTTCTGCCAGATGTCCACACATCTGTTACTGATTATTTAGACGCTGTTCCCCAAAAGGTGACTCCTGAGGCTCTATATTCCTACCTATTGGAGGCATCATCATGACTTTCCTCTGTCCTCTGAGGGGCCTGTGAGCAGATGACTCTGACTCTGTGTTGACTGTCACCCTCTGCCAATGACTCGACACACATGCTGTATCCCTCCACTGTGCTCGTTTCCGTACTGGCAGAGTGTGGCCTCACATGCTGTGACACTGCCTGTCTGAGATCTCTCGATTATCCAAATGGCTCTGTGTAACTGTTTGGAGTGTGGGTGAGGCGGGGGGTGGGGTGGTGGTGTCCCACAACAAGAACATAACATTGATTAATGAATTCTACATCGTGAAAACTAGTTTGGCATTTTATTCAACCATTTAAATGATTTATTTTATTAGTGTCATAAGTAGGCTTACATTAACATTGCAATAGAGTTATTGTGAAAATCCCCTAGCCGCCACACTTTCGCGCCTGTTTGGGTACTATGAGGGAGAATTTAGCATGGCCAATGCACTGGACCAGCACATCTTTGGACTGTGGGAAGAAACTGGAGCATCCAGAAGATACCCACGCAGACACAGGGAGAATGTGCGAACTCCACACAGACAGTTACCCGAGCCAGGAATCGAACCTGGATCCCTGGTGCTAAGGCAGCAGTGCAAAGTACTGTGCCACAATGCAACCCCATCTAATTTCAATTGGAATTAGTTTATCGTTTAATAATCATTTAGCTCTGACAAAGAGTTATCCTGACTCGAAACATTGGCTCTATTCTCTCTCCACAGATGCTGTCAGATCTGCTGAGTTTTTTTCAGCATTTTCTGTTTTTGTTTAATACACATATGGGCCAAATTTATATCACTAAATATTGAACAACTGAAAGTCAGAAGATTTATTTTTGCTAAATTTCAAGTTGATACTGGTATGATGGACTGAGTGGCCTCCTTTTGCCCTTTTTAATTCAACGATTATATAAGATACTGTAGTTTGTTGTCTGTCCATTTCTGTACAGGTAAACCATGTGGAATGCATAATCTAAATTCAAACCTAGAATAGTTCCCTGATCTCTTTCTACCAGGGTCCAAAACTGAGATTTCTTGGTGTTTAGAATACTAAAACCCGGCAACTAAGAATCTGCTTTCTTGATCTCCCTCTAGAATTTCAGTGGAAATGGAGAAACAGCCAAACAGCCACTACTGTCTTTTCCCAGAGGGTTTCCACCAATCTCTGCTGTTACACCGGAAAATCACGGAACTCTTGGCAAAATCATCCCTGAATGCATCAGTAGGGAGTGAAATCTGCACTGCAGTAAGTTTCTTCAGAATGGAAACTCTTTGATACCAGGGATCTGTGACAGGTGGGCAATGCAATCATCAGTCTTTGCTTGCCAACACATAATTAGTTGCTAGAAGCAACTAAGGGGATAGACAACCTCGTAAAAAATGCAAAACTATTCGGTGAATAGGAGTGAAATTCATGCTGGCAAACAGTGCATCTATGTGATGCCAGTAAGGACTTGGGCCACAGTCAGTTTGAGATTCTGAAAGGCAGTTAAACTTCTGCTAGTCTGGGCTGTTGTATTATTTACAGCACAATGTTAAATTCATGAGTTTGAAATGCCTAACTGCCTCTTTTTCTTTCTGGTGCTAGCAATGACTGATTACTATATATACGATTCATGACTGTGTCTCTGACTGTCAGTGTTGATCAGTCTGTGCAGAAAACTGCTGAACTTGAGATTTGCTTCTCTTCCAGTTAAGGGGTGAATCCACAGGAGGTGTTGAGAAAACATTTCAGACCAGGCAGCATTTTTATTACTGAATGTCTGTATTACAAATTTCAAATGATTTTTTTCTGTCAACTTTACAATAGTCTACAAGCAGAGTGACTTAGCAATGTTTTCACAAGGTGCTATTATAATCTAACATATTAAAGTTGAAACTGTACCATCTTCTACACTAATGCAACAATGGAGCGACTTCACCTTACATTTGTGCAAATATTAAATACTCAAAATGGAGTGAACAACTGAAAACAGATCATCCACAAATTTACATTTTATTACAGGTAAATAGGGTTCTTGAAGGCTTTTTCATTTGCAAAATATTTTAAGAACATATTTAATAACAATGGATTATTATTTACATATCACTGGAGGAGGGGAAGGTAATTATTGAAAAATGTAATTCAGATCATTTCTAACATCAACAAATTCACTATTTTTGTCTAAGAAAGAACTCTATGAATTAATTGCCCTGTTAATTCATTGTGAAAGTACTTCTTTTATCACTGAGCGTACAGATCAGGAATATCAACAACTTAACCCAATACATATTGTTAATGATTAAATCATTCTCAATCTCTAGAACAATGCTTGCATTTGTATATTGTGACATGTTATGCAAAGTGTCTCCAAGCAAATTATTTGAGCGCAGTGACTTGTTCTGTATCTTAATGGATGCATGAGAAAAATATTAATGGGGTGAATGGCTAGTTAATCTGTTTTATGGTAGTGCTAGTGAAGGAAGCTATGAAATCTTTCACATCTGGCTAAACATGGGACAGCAATAACGCCAGGGAGGGAGATGAATAATATTTTTTTGTAAACAGTGAGTTTCTTGATACACTGCCTAAAAAGGTGTTGGAGGTAGATTCAGCAATAAAGGCAGGTAGATATATATATTTGAGGAGGAAAAGTTGCAAGGTGACAAAAGGGGTGCAACTAATGGGACAGCTGATTTAAAGAGCTGGCACAGACATGTGCACTGTATGATTCTATGAGCCTGTGATTTCAGTAATTAATTATCACTGTGGTGTGTCAACCTAGTTGATGAAGTCATGGGCCAGTGTGGAGTTTAAACAAACACTCTTCTTATCCAGAGACAAGAAAACTACCTATTGGAACAAGGTAACATAATGTGATACACACTATGATAAAAAAATTAATGTTATAATAGCTTTCCTGAACTCTCCCTGTAAAATTAGGCAGAATCCGTATCAAGGTCATTTACCTGGCTGAAATTCTCCATTCTCACCCGCAGCAGGAATGAGACAGAAAGTACGTGGATCATTTAAAAGTCTGTTGAGCTTAGGTGGGAATTTCCAGTCTTGGGACATACATGACCAAAGAATCCTGAAGCTGATTTCTGCCAAAGATAATAGCAGACAATCTAAAAACTAACATGGGAATACCAGGTTTTTTTTTTAGGTAAAGGTACTTTTTAGGTGCTTATATGATTTTAAACCAGACCTCAAATTTTTGGTAAGTTTTGCTTAGAGACCAATAATGTTTGTTTAAAGTAGGCAAAGTTCCCTGATAGATTGAAGCCACATGATGCCACTAGTTTTGAACAAACTACATTTTACAATACAAGGTTAGAAAGGTAAAACAATTCACACTATCTATCTTATACTCTAACATTCAGTGTTAATATGAGATACATGTGACTTAACAGACAAGTTCTGGTCAAACACACATTTCAAATGACATTTGTGATCAAGACAGATTCCACGGTTTTCTCAAAAACCCACCCAGACTTCAGCAAACTCTGAGTCAAACTCAAACACAAAATCTAAACTCAAACTATTTTTGCAGAATCACAGAAATTAGCTCAATTCCAAGACTACTACACATAATTAGCGATGACAACCCACGTGTGCTTAATTTATAGAGGAGCCAATATTCAAATGATTCTGCAAAAATTACTAATGCTTGTCCTCAACCCATTAAAATTGTATATTTAATCTGTGTGTCCTTAGGATTGATTAGCTGGAATATCCCAACTTTCTAAAGTCCTGAATCAATGCGGTAAATAGTTTAGGGATGTGTGTCGAGTTCAACATGCAAGACAGAATTTGACATTGACTGCAGTGTCCTATCTTCATGAAGTCAAATAACTTTATGGAAATATCCTGCTTCTTGGCTGAATAAAATTCAACACTGATGGAAAAACCATTTGATTCCTGGTATACCAGACACCAAACAGCATTTATGGTACCATGCTGCCATCATAATCAAATAATTCCATACTGCAAACCTGTAGTTTGAGGGGCTTTTTAATCCAGATTCTTCCTGTCCCAACAACTCCGTGGATAATAAAGATCCTATGGCAATGTTGGAAGATGTGTTTGGTAATTTCTCGCTGACCTAGCTATTATTAACCCTCAAATAATACCAAGGATAATCACAGATTAACTAGTCATTCATCTAATCAATGACTGTGACACTCTGTGTGGACTGGCAGGGACCTGGGATGCACCACTACTGGCATTAGCATTTATCAGAAACATTTAAGTTCAATGATCACCCACTGACTCCACATTGTCTGATGGTGTCAATGGCGAAGGTCACCAGGGCCATATGTGGCTCTGGTTTATTTTTTGAAGTTTGAATATAAATCTGATGAAGCGTCTTTACTAGGCTGTAAAATATACAAAGGATATTAAATGCAAGTTCTTCTGGCTAAAAATGCAACGGGGCATCATATGTTGACGGAGAACTTAAAGCAGCATGATATTAAACTAGCACAGGCCTTTTTATGAAATACTCTCGATTCAGATAATAATATTCAAAATCTATTTAAGATGAATTTAGTGAGACAGACCAGCATAAAATCGATTGTACTTTGAAAGTATGAAAAAGATTACAATTCAATGAATAATGCATTGTTAGTGTTAAAACAAAAACAAAATAAGAACAATTTCATATATGACATATTACAACTAGCAAGAACCATTGGGATTTCAGACTTGTTGTTTGCCTAATTTCCCACAGTACTATAACAAAAGTGCTTCATTGGCTGTAAAGTACTTCATGACTTGCAGTCATGAAAGGCGTTTTATATATATACGTAATTCCTTTATCCCAATTGACCAAATCCATTAAGTTCTATAACGCAAGTGATTTGAACTTCTGCAAACAAGGCAGCCATAAAAGCAGGCACTCTTGAAAGTTAAGGATGACGATCAAAAACAGCATTAATGGTACTGCAGATCTAATTTGCTTGAATAACAAATTTAATTTCCTGTCAAAAAGCTCAGATAGCTAAATGGTTGGCATGTCGTCCAGAATAATGCCAACAGTGCGGCTTCGATTCCTGTTTGGCTGAGGTAGACTTAGGACTTGTTTCCTTACCTGGCCCCGAAAGTGGAAGGCCACCAGTGATAAAACAATTGCCAAGCAAAAGGGCTCAGGACGAAGCAAGAGTAGATAATGAGTCTTCGGGCATAGCACACACAAGCCAACAAAATTAAATTATGAGCCAGAGACAACTACAATGAATCTTAGTCACATCAGCTTAAGACTGTCCAGATCCTTGTTTGAAGTAGTGAGTTATAAGGTTTCTAACACTGCTGTAGTTATGGCCAATTCAAAATCTATTGGCTTATCAATGACTGTTTTACAACTGATGCATTCATAAGGTGATAAATGGCAACATTTTGAAATAGAAACATTTACCTTTCTATGTTCTTCTCCAATTTTCTTGAGTACACATTAGGGACTGGCACCATTTCCAGCAAAGCAAATCTTTTGAGGGGATCAGTCACCAGATAAGACTGCGCACATTTTTAACTCTTTATTTTTAAAAAATACATATAGCATGTTTTACAAAGGAATACAGTGGGGAGGGGGAAGTAATGCCATTATAGGACACATTAAACATGCAATATTTCTTTACATGAACTTTATTAACATTTAATAATAGACAATAGGAAACAATCTTTGTGGTCCCAAGCTCAGCTGGTATAGAGAATAAACATCATTGTCTATTCCCAACATGAACAACTGCAGACAAACCAATAGTTATTCATGGATCAAAAGTTACTGAATTTTTAGGCTACATCTTCAGGGTGTCTTGGGAGCCCTTTAAAAACAATGGCTTAGTCGTGATTCTGGGATCCTTGGCCATTTCCCTGGGATTTCTGATTTTTAGGTGTAACTTTGGATAAAAATCCCAAACCCTACACTCTTGGCCTGACTGGTTCCATTGCAGGGATAGGCACATCCCAGTCTTCCGCAATTTTCATGAAATTGATCCAGGTTTCCAATGCTATGTGTTTCATGGCACTGCAGAGATATCATAAACGCTTCTCTGCATGACGGGACCATATGAAAGTTCAAAAGATTATCTGCATGCCTCATGGCCTCTCTGTGAGGAGGACTGTATGTAACTTCAAAAAGACATAGTCAAGTTGATGGAGTGGGCAGATAGGTGGCAGGTGAAGCTTGATGCAGAGAAGTGTGAGGTGATACATTTAGGTACGAAGAACATGGTGAGACGATGCAAAATAAAGGGTAAAATTCTTAAAGGTGTCCAGGTGTTTGTAGGTGTGCATAGATCATTTAAGGGGGCAGGACAGGCGGAGAGAGCAGTTAATAAACCATATAGTATTCTTGACTTTATTAATGGAGTATAAGGCCAAGGAAGATACGTTGACAAGACAATAGTTAGACCGTAGCTAGCTTATTGTGTAAGCTGCACTATAGGAAAGTTATGAATGCATTGGAGAGAGTGAGGCTTACAAGGATGGTTCCTTCAATTATGAGGAGAGATTGGACTGTTCACCTCAGAGGGAAGGTGGCTGAGAGAAGATTTGTTAGAGATGTTCAATGTCATGAGGGAGCTGGACAAAGTAGATAGAATGAAACTGTTCCTAACGAGAGGGCACAGATTTAAATAACATGCAAAAAAAAGTAAATATGATGAGAAAAACTTTTTCACGTGGGTGATTTGGGTCTGGAATGCACTGCTTGGAAGTGTAGTGGAGGCAGGTTCAATTATGGCAGTCAAGAAGGCATTAGATGATTGCTTGAACAGAAACAATATGCAGAATTACCAGGAAAAGGCAGGAGAACGGAACTAAACCATGATCCTCTGAGCTAAATGGCCTTCTTCTGCACTGTAACAATTCTGAGATAATGATTCATTTCCCCTATGCCAAGATATACCCTCTACCTATACCACCATGGTTTCATGCCCCTGTGCCAAGTTGTGGCAGTTCCATGCCTATTGGTTATATACAGTGTAGAGTGGGTCAATGAACCAGTTAGTGATAATACGATGTATAAAAAAAAGCTTTAAAAAGTCATTCATTCATACCTTTCCAGAATGTTAAAACATACGTTTTACTGCAAGGTCCTAGAAGTGTATATTTAAGTATCAATAGATGAAACTTCAAATACTTATTAAGTTCTCCAATGGATGTGTGAACTCTCAGTCAAGAATACATAATGAGACTTGGCTGGAGACCCAGAAGTCCATTAGTCTGTTAAAAAACCTGGGCCCCAAAGAAAATACTTGCTCTAACTCTCCGATCTCTAATGCCAATTGCACAATGTTATTTATGCTCAGTTAAAAGGTTTCAAGTAATTTTCATTTCAGTTATTGAAATCTTAAAGGGTCTGGATAACTGACACTTTTATTGCCATGTAGAAAAATAATTTAAAAAAAAAGTAGAAAGTTATGAATTAATCACTTTTTAAAGCTTCTATTAAATGCATCTTATTTTCATTATGGAGTTCATTTGTTCTGTAGTGTATAGTGAGTAGGTCAATGGGCATGGAATTGCCACAGATTTGCCATGGGGTGAAGGTGGGTGGATAGACATACCTTAGCATAGGGAGATGAGGGCTGTAGGGGTTATTTGGGGTGCATTCCTTGGCATTGGGGGTATAGAAGCTAAAGGCGGTTGGTGTGGGGTACATACTTCGAAATGGGGGCCATAGGGATTGCTAGAGGGGCAGAAGGCATGCGTGGAGGAGGCAGCAGGTGGCTGAAATGATACATGAGGAGTCTGTGGAGGTGAGAGGATGTGAAGCTGAGAGCTGGAGGACCTGTTTTTATGATAATTGGAAAGAGGACCCACACTCCCGATCCAGGCCCATTACATAGCCCACCTCTGCAACTAACAGCCCCTGAGGCTGCCTCCGAACCTTGTCCTGGGTCAGCTGACCTGAGTCCAGTCTGCATCTGTTTCCCCCACACGAAAATCCTGCTCTGGTGTGTGCTTTCATCAGAAGTGAGTGGGGGTTGAACCAGGAAATTTCCTCATTCCTGTTACCCACCAGGCCTTTATCTGGGAAACCATAGTACTTAAGATGCAGGATGCACAGCAACAATTCTTCCCAAATACCCTGACAAATCACACTGAACTTAGTTGCAAGTAGCAGACAATTCAACTTCAATATGAGGAGCGTTGAGGATAGTCTGTATAAAAATGTCCCATGTGCATGCCCAGAATTCTGAGTATTTCTTCTCATTCAAAGTAGTTTTAAAAATCAGGCAATTGGAATGGATCCAAGCTGTTGCTTAATAACATACATTAAATATGAAATGATGCAAATAGTCTAATGAAGTGATCCTTCTCATTTAGAAGTCTTATAAAGGAAAGTGTCTTTTATAATCCACATAAAATGTTCGCGATAAAGGATATAGCCATCCATATATTTTAACAGATGAGGGCTTTCTTTATTCATTCTTTACGAGCGGATTACTTTTTAGAAAAACCGTGTTCAGCTCCTGCATGAGCTGTGAATGTAGTTTTGTATCAGTTCCAAAAGCCATTTTACTAAGAGCGCCCTCTGTTTGACCAGGACACTGTGATCCTTGACAGCGTCTTAACTTTGTGTTGCTTTGTATTGTACTGGTTTGACCAGGGTGTAGAATGAGCCGATTTGGCTCCTGTTCATCGGCTGACGAAACCTCCGAGTGCTGTAGGCAGACAGCCAAGTGAGGAGATCTCCCTTGTGTCTCTCCACGAAGTGTCTGATGAAGGACATCATTCAACTTCAACTTCCTGCAGTCCTTCTGCAATGAGAAATTAATTGCTGAAAGGTGGGAATTTAATATGTTGGCAGAAACACAACTTCCCCAACTTAACAAAGAGTGAGGTCGCATTCTGTTAAAACTAGGATGTGACTGCACGTCAAATATTTTCATAGTTTATTAACACAGAACAATTACATTCCCATAGCCCCATAATTGTATTTTCCTTCAAGAATTTATGTATTTCTTCTTTGAATGTTACAACTGAATCTACTGACCCTTTCAGACAGTGCATTCCAGATCACAACATCTCGCTGTGTTAAGATGTTTCCTTGTGATGGCTAGGCTCTTTTGCCTACCACCTGGCAAATTTGACTCCACTGGTTACTGACCCTGTTGCACCT
Source organism: Carcharhinus amblyrhynchos (assembly GCF_965287045.1). Taxonomy (NCBI): domain Eukaryota; kingdom Metazoa; phylum Chordata; class Chondrichthyes; order Carcharhiniformes; family Carcharhinidae; genus Carcharhinus; species Carcharhinus amblyrhynchos. The sequence goes on along the minus strand of NC_137324.1, from coordinate 90,624,222 downwards.
CAAAACCTCTGAATCTAAGGTGGAGGGCAGGGGGTGTCATTGTCAGGACCAGAAGATCCTGCTGGCAGGGGAACAACTGGAAAATCCCACCCAATATTGCTACTCCTTGATTCTTTACAGAATGTTTTTCGGCAGCATCTTCTCTAGTGAACACAGATGCAAAGTGGTCATTTAATACCCACACATGCCCTCTGTCTCCACAAAACACTCTCTTTTGGTCCTGAATTACCCCCAAACCTCCCTTAATTAGCTTTTTGGATTCTCTTTTATGTTAGCTATTACCCTTACTACAATGAAGAATGAAAGAGGACATGCCAGGAACAACACCAAACATACCTAAACTTGGTGAGGCTCCAACACAAGACTATCTGTGTGCCAAAAAGCATAAGAAGCAGGTAATAGAGTTGCACGATTCCACAACAAACAGATCAAATCTAAGCTCTGTGGTACTGCCACCTCCACTTGTGATTTGGTGGTGGACAATTAGTCTGCTTGGAGAAGACTTCACAAATATCCACATCCTCAGTGGAGGAACCCAGCACATCGGTGCAAAAAGCAAAACGCTGAAGCATTTGCAACAATCTTCAGCCAGAGGTGCTGAGTGGATGATCCATCTCGACTTCCTCCAGAGGTTCCCAGCATCACAGATATCAGTCTTCAGCCAACTTGTTTTGCTCCGCACGATAAAGGCACTGGATGCTGCAAAGGCAATGGGCCCTGACAACATTTCAGCAGTAGTACTGAAGACTTCTGCTTCAGGACTTGCTGTGCCCCAAGCCAAGCTCATCGATTACAGCAGCAACACTGGCATCTATCTATCTGGCAATGTGGAAAATTGCTCAGGCTTGTCCTGTGGACTAGAAACAGGACAAATCCAACCCGGCCAATTACCACCCCATAGGTCTACTCTTGGTCATTATGTAATGGAAAGGGGTCATCAACAGGCACTTGCTTATCAATAATTTACTCATGGATGCCAAGTTAGGGTTTTGCCATGGTCACTAAGCTTCTGACCTCTTTACAGCCTTGGTTCAAACAGGGACAAAAGAGCTGAACTCCAGAGGTGAGGTGAGACTGACAGCCCTTGACATCAAGGCAGCATTTGTCCAAGTATGGCAAACAGCCCTAGCGAAACTGGAGTCAATGGATATCGGGGAGAAACCCTCCACTGGTTGGGGCCATAGCTGGTACAAAAGAAGATGGTTGTGGAGATTGAAAGTCAATCTTCTAGTTCCAGGATATCTCTGTAGGAGTTCCTTAGAGTAGTGTCCTAGACCCAACCATCTTCAGCTGCTTCATCAATAACATTCCTTCCATCATAAGGTCAGAAGTGGAAATGTTCACCGATAATTGCACAATGTATAATTCGTGATTCCTCAGCATGTTCAAATGCAGCATGACCTGGACAATGCCCAGGCTTGAGCTGGCAAATGGCAAGTAACATAAATGCCACACAAGTGCCAGGCAATGAGCACCTTTATTTGATATTCAATGATACTACCATCACTGAATAGGCTGCTATCAAAAGCCAGGTGGTTACCATTGACCAGAAACACAATTGGATTAGACATATAAATACTGTAGCTACAGAAGAGCAGATCAAAGGCTAGGAATCCTACAGTAACTCACCCCCTGACTTTCCAGAACCTGTTCATCATCCATAAAACACAAATGAAGGGTGTAATGAAATACTCTCTACTTGCCTGGATGAGTGCAGGTCCAGCTACACGCAAGAAGTTTTACACCATCCAGGATAAAGCACCTGATTGGCAACCCTTCCCCAAACATTCATTCACTCCACTACTAACGAACAATGGCAGCAGTTTGTACGATCTACAAGATGCACTGCAGGAACTCATCATTGTTCCTTAGACAGCACAGTTCCAACTTAAGACTTCTACCATCTCAAAGGACAAGGGCAACCGACTCACGGGCACACAACCATCGGTTCTCTTCCAAGTCACTCACCACCCTGACTTGGAAATATATCGCCATTCCCTCACCATCACTGGGTCAAAATCCTGGAACACTCTCCCTAACAGCATTGTGGGTATATCTACAACACATGGACTGCAGTGGTTCAAGAAGGCAGCTCACCACCACCTTTTCAAGGGCAATTAGAGATGGGCAATAAATGATGACCTAGCCAGTGATGCCCACATCTTGTAATCAATAAATGTTCTCCCCTTTCCAGAACATGTTGTACTTCCTATATGTAATGAGCTCCAAACCAAGCTCTAATTTAAGGATTAAACAACATTTTGATAAGACTTTATGTTTCAATCACTTCAAATCTCTTAAACAGGCAATCAAGTCTTCAAAGTGAATTAAAATTAACATAGGTAAAGACTTAAGACACTTTATCAATTAGGACTGCCTTCAATTTCAATCAGCTTGTCTAGGTTCAGGTAGCAATTAACGGCATATATGACAAAAAGAAGCATAACACTGCAGATTGCATGGAATTACACTGACTTTACAGCACAGAAACAAGCCAATCAGCTTAATTCCTGCACAGGAGTTTATGCGCCATACGTGCCTTCTCCCATCATACGTCATCTTAGCTGACCAACATATTCTGCTATTCCAATCTCTTGGTGCTTCAAACCTGATACAAACATATAAAATTCTGGAATCTCTCAGCAAACCAGTCAGCATCTGTGCAGAAAATAAATGAGTTGATATTCAAATTTGGAGCCTTTGCCAAAGTTGCTCTATTTAATGCTTCAAGCCTGAACCGTTAATTGGTCTGCTCTCAACTATTATAGCCTTGTCAAAAGCCAGTAATCTTTGAGAAGATGGATACTTCACTTAAAAGAAAGCATGGAATGGACAAGTTGCCTTGACATAATACACTGCACGATGTCAGACGACTTACTTTGTGGTTTCTACGGAGATAAGGGATAACTCATGTCTCCAAAAAGTCATGAAGATGCTAACAATCTTGCTCAGTGTTAATAAATGTCCCTCCCCCTTTCAATTGAAGATACTTCAAATGACAATGACTGTTAGACTAGTTGGCCCCATGAAGATGGCAGAGGGGATCTCTGGCCTCCCTATGGCATGCTTCTTGCAGCAGGAGGTGGCATTCTGTTCACTGGTAGCTAAGAGGAGAGAGAAAAAAAAATACTGGCTTTGTTTTTGCTTGAACATCGAAGGCTGAGGGAGCGATCTGATAGAAGTTTACAAAATTATGAGAGGAATGGATCAAATGGATTGTTAGAGTCTTTTTCCCTGGGTAGGGATGTCAATTACTAGGGATTGATGGTAAAAAGGGGAAGTTTAAATGAGATGTGAGAAGCAAGTTTTTTTTACACAGAGGACGATAAGTGCCTGGAACGCGCTCCCAGAGGAGGTGGTTGAAGCAGATACAATAGTAACATTTAAGAGGCCTTTCGACAGATACATGAATAGGCAGGGATTGGAGCGATACGGACTGTGTAGAGGCAAAGGATTTTTGGTTTAGGAAGGTGTCATGTGTTGGTGCAGTCTTGTTGGCCAAAGGGCCTTTCCCTGTGCAGTACTGTTCTTTGTTCAATTCCTACCAACAGATTAATGGTATCAGTCACTTGCTACAATAATGTTACAGTTCCTGGAACGTTCTGTTCACCTCCGCTACTTCTCTTCATCGAGTAACGCACACTTCTATCTTTGGGAGAGCAGTAGACTGCTAGAGCGTATATTTCCCCAAAATAACATACCTCAGGATGTGGCTCACACATAACAGTTGCTTTTATACATCGCCATTAATCTCTGATGTGTTACTTCCCCATCACATAAATTGCTTTAATTTCAGTGGTCTACTTCCAATGGATTATTTCTTAAACCAGCACTTATTTTGACACCTGAGGGTGAACTTTGAAGAACATCATTGCTTTGACACTTTAGTTTTGCTGGTGTCCTTAAAATAGCACTTCTATTTTGTAGAAACAATGACCCCAATTTTAACTTTCTCCAAGCCAGCAAAAAAACTGGCATGTAAAGAAATGCGAGTCAAAACATTAAGCAATGAGCTCAGGTTTAGTGCTAAGTTTATGCCAGAACTGAATCACTTTTCTTGCAACTCAGCTAATCACCCATTAATGTATCCCACGCTTAGCTCTACATCTCTCCCTGCTCATCTGTATAAAAAGGGTAAGAACGAATTTCAACACTAATTCTTCCACTTGCAAAGAGTACTTTGCTTACTCGGGATTTGCATGGCTCGGCTGCTAAAATTTGAATGGATGAGCAGGAGAATAACAGAAATTCTCCTTGGTTAGTCAACATATTTTACATCTGTGGCATCAGTGTTTGCTATGTGCAAATGTTGTGTCACAGTAAAAAAGTTGTGGAAAAAGCACAAAGAACATCATTCATTTGAAACCAACAGAAAAACCTCCTCAGTAACAAAATTCAGGAATCTTGGGCTGCTGGATTACATCCCCGCAACTGAAACACACGGTCCGAGGTGCTGCTGATATTGAAATGGGGAAGGAGGAGAGTAAATGGCTGACTACTGAATGCTCCTTGGGGAGCATTCTTGGCTATCCTCCGTCCACATTCGGTAACTTCCTTTGGTGATACAGAACTTGAGTATTGCTGAAAAAAGATATGCTGTTCAAGCTTTTTGTCTTGCACTCATCAGGACAGTTTGCAAGAGTACCAATAGTCAATGGAAAAACAATTCTAACTGCGTGAGTTGGCAAGTGGGTTGTGGTAGAGGCATTGTCAAGGAGAATGCATCAGGGAATAGTTAACTGCCAAGTTTTGTTGAATTCAAACCAGGTAGGTTGACCGCTCAAGGCAAGGCTCATGCTTGCAAAACTCAAAACCTAGAGCAGAATTTTATGAGAAAAATTCTAAGTGTCCAGCTAGAGTGTCATAGAGTCATAGAGGTTTACAGCATGGAAGCAGGCCTTTCGGCCCAACATGTCTATGTCGCCTTTTTTTTTAAAACCCCTAAGCTAATCCCAATTGCATTTGGCCCATATCCCTCTATACCCATCGTACCCATCTAACTATCTAAATGCTTTTTAAAAGATAAAATTATACCCGCCTCTACAGCTATCTCTGGTAGCTTGTTCCAGACACGCATCACCCTGTGTGTGAAAAAATTACCTTCTGGACACTTTTGTATCTCTCCCCTCTCACCTTAAATCTATGTCCTCTAGTTTTAGACTCCCCTACCTTTGGGAAAAGATATTAACTATCTACCTTGTCTATGCCTTGGGGTCCTTATGCATGAGTCGCAAAAACCCAGCTTGCAGGTGCAGCAGGTGGTCAGGAAGGCGAATGGGATGCTGGCCTTCATAGCAAGGGGGATTGAATATAAAAGTAGGGAGGTCTTGCTGCGGCTGTATAGGGCATTGGTGAGGCCGCAGCTGGAGTACTGTGTGCAGTTTTGGGTGCCGTACTTACGCAAGGATATTTTGGCCTTGGAGGGAGTGCAGAGGAGGTTTACTAGGCTGATGCCGGAGTTGAGGAGGTTGAGCTATGAGGAGAGGCTGAATAAACTAGGCTTGTACTCGTTAGAGTTTAGAAGAATGAGGGGAGATCTCATTGAGACATATAAGATGATGAATGGGATGGATAGGATAGAGGTGGAGAGACTCTTCCCGCTCAGAAAGGATAGTAGGACTAGGGGGCACAGCCTCAAGATAAAGGGGGGGCGGTTTAGAACGGAGTTGAGGAGGAACTTCTTCACTTCTCTGCCCGTTGAAGTGGTGGAGGCTACCTCGCTAAATATTTTTAAGACGCGGGTTGATGGGTTTTTGATAAGAGAGGGGATTAAGGGTTATGGGGAGAGGGCGGGAATGTGGAACTGAGCCACGACAGATCAGCCATGATCTTATTGAAAGGCGGGGCAGGCTCGAAGGGCTAGATGGCCTATTCCTGCTCCTATTTCTTATGTTCTTATTATTTTATAGACCTCTGTAAGGTCACCCTGAAGCCTCCTACGCTCCAGAGAAAAATGTCCCAGTCTATTCAGCCTCTCCTTATAACTCAGTCCATCAAGTCCCGGTAGCATCCTAGTGAACCTTTTCTGCACTCTTTCTAGTTTAATAATATCTTTTCTATAATAGGATGACCAGAATTGCACACAGTATTTCAAGTGTGACCTTACCAACATCTTGTACAACTTCAACAAGATGTTGAGAAGGTGAGAGGGCATGGGATCCAAGGGCCTTTGGCCTTGTGGATCCAGAACTGGCTTGCCTGCAGAAGGCAGGGAGTGGTTGTGGATGGGTCTTTTTTGGCATGGAGGTCAGTCACCAGTGGAGTGCCCCAGGGATCTGTTCTAGGACCCTTGCTGTTTGTCATTTTCATAAATGACCTGGATGAGGAAGTGGAGGGATGGGTAAGTAAGTTCGCTGATGACACGAAGGTCGGTGGTGTTGTGGATGGTCTGGAAGGATGTCAAAAGTTGCAGCAGGACATAAATAGGATGCAGGACTGGGCGGAGAAGTGGCAGATGGACTTCAACGCGGATAAATGTGTAGTCGTCCATTTTGGCAGAACCAACGGGATGAACGAGTACACTATCAAGGGCAGGAGTCTTAGTAGTGTTGAAGAGCAGAAGGATCTTGGGGTCCGGGTCCACAGGACTCTTAAATCGGCCTCGCAGGTGGAGGATGTGGTCAAGAAGGCGTATGGTGTACTGGCCTTCATTAATCGAGGGATTGAGTTTAGGAATCAGGAGGTAATGCTGCAACTTTATAAGGCCCTAGTCAGGCCTCATTTGGAGTACTGTGCGCAGTTCTGGTCGCCTCACTATAGGAAAGATGTAGAAGCTATTGAAAGGGTACAGAGGAGATTTACAAGGATGTTGCCTGGACTGGGAGGCATGCCTTATGAAGTTAGGCTGAGGGAGCTGGGACTCTTCTCCCTGGAGAGATGAAGGTTGAGAGGCGACCTGATAGAAGTTTATAAAATGTTGAGAGGAATAGATAGGGTGGATTCTCAGAGGCTATTTCCCCGGGTTGAAATGGTCGCTACAAGAGGACACAGTTTTAAGGTGCGGGGAGGAAAGTACAGAAGTGATGTTAGGGGTAAGTTTTTCACTCAGAGGGTGGTGAGTGAATGGAATCGGCTGCCGTCAGTGGTGGTGGAGGCGAACTCGCTGGGGTCTTTTAAAAGACTTCTGGATGAGTATATGGGGTTTAATGGGATTGGGGGTTATAGATAGGTCTATAGATTGGTAGGTGTTGATGTGATCGGCACAACTCGTGGGCCGAAGGGCCTGTTTGTGCTGTAGTGTTCTATGTTCTATGTTCCAACTCCTGTATTCAATGTTCTGACCGATGAAACCAAGCATGCTGAATGCCTTCTTCACCACTCTGTCCACCTGTGATTTCGCTTTCAAGAAGCTATGAACATGTATCCCTGTTACTCTCCCCAACGCCCTACCATTAACTGAGTAAGTCCTGCCCTGGTTCAATCTACCAAAATGCATCACCTCGCATTTGTCTAAATTAAATTCCATCTGCCATTCGTCAGCCCACTGGCCCAATTGATCAAGAGAAAATGGGAGAGTTGCAGATCCGTTTTTTGGGTGAGTTTTTTTGCCCAATCTTGTGCACATAATGCATGAAAATTGGGCTAGACTGTTTCTAGCTATTACAGGCAGTTGGCTTAATTCACCAGCCACCAGCAGAGGGAGCTATTGGTGAAGCCATAAAACAAGTGAGCCTGGATGATTGAGCACCAGGCTCACGAAAGACATGCAAATGAACACAAATGTATTTGAATAAATTATTCAGTCTCTTGCTAGAAATAGGTGAGAGGCTGAGTTCACTAGAAATTCGGTTCTGGTAAGGTCGTGAGAGCCGAGAAATCGGGCGCCCATCGATGGGTGGGGTAAAGCAGTAAAATTTTGCCCATAGTGTTTGACATTAAATGTGATTTTGCAATTGGACAACACATGTTAAACAAGCCTGATTATGTTAAGAATTACACTGAAAACCAATATAAGATTATCATTTGGGTTTGCAGTGTGGCTCATTTACGCATGCCAGAAGCTACACATACTCACACTGTCCTTTGCAGACTGATGGAACATGTCCTTCTTCAACAAGACAAAATCTTGGGGGACATCCATTCGCTGGTTCATTCCCCATGGCAATGCCTTAACCAGAGTCGACTGGCCTGGTTTTCATTTGAACAAGAAGTTGGCAGTTAACTGTTCCTGGGCATTCTACATGACAACGTCTCTACCAATTAGTGTCCACTTGCCACCCATTCAGCACTCTTCCCAAGTAATATAAATTGTTATTCCTTTTACTATGGTACTCTTGTGAACTGTTCTGATGATAATTGTAAAATGAAAAGCTTTGACAGCATATCTCTTTTTAAACTTTATTGAAATTACTTATTTTATTGGTTGCAGCTTAATAGACTTTTTTTTTCAAGGACTTTTTTTTTTCTTTTTTTGTTCAAGGACTGTCTGTTAAGCATGAGAAAGGCCTGTTTATACCAAATAGACTAATCTCGCTCCATATGTTATGCACTCTATTTGCAGACTGGATAGTACTGACATGTTTTTGAGGGATGCGCATTACAAGCCAATTTTCTGGTCTTTACCAATATGGTGGCATTTCCAAAATGATTCCTTCTCACAATATTGGAGACTTAGAAGGCCATTTGATACCTAATGGTCAAATTTCTGGATCAAAATATCTTATTGACAGGTGGTCAGACTAATATTCAACTTTAGCACACCTTTGCAATTCCATCCAAACGTAGAGAAAAAATGCCAGTCTGAACTCAGATTAATCTTATTGATCAGAAACTAATTAATTTAAAATGTTTGAAGCAATTACATCTTCCAGTCTTAAAGCAACACATATAAAGTGCAGCAACAACTAACATATTGTCGAAAACAATTTGATGCACTGACATATTCATAAAATGAATACAAAACTTCTTTCGCACCTGATGTGTAAATGCTCCATTTATAACATAAAACTGTCCAGAAAATCTAATGGACCACTGAGCCTTTGGTATCACAGGTTGCACAATAGTCAGCGAGCATACTTTGTCACGGTGGGAATGAATATCCAGTGGTATGAGGGGCCTTGCAATGCTATCTTTATTGGGTGCGGGATTCAGATCCCTGAGATATAGTATCGCATTTCCATGCCATGCAAAGTCAAGATCACGTTGCATTAAGTTGAAGTAACATCCCCATGTGAACTGTGCCAAGTAGAACCATCTCTGGCAAACAACTTACTTGTATGTGTTCCATTTTTCTTCCATCAATCTTTTTTTGGGCTGTAGTTAAACGCATGCTCCCAAGCTTTGCACTTAGCACTGCTGACGAAATATGTAACTGTGCATCTAGTCGCCAAAGATCACCTTCATGCTGAACAACAAGCAAGTACTTTTTCATCAATGAAAAACAATTCTATTAATTTTTGCAATTTCATATCAATAGAATTACAAAGTCATGAATTAAAAACTAATGCCTGTTTTTTTCAGACTAAAACCAGAGTTCTTGCTCAACAAATTCAATTTTCTTTCATAAATTGTGGAAAACAAGTTTCTGCAGTCACAAAATGATGATAACATTCCTTCAGTGAGTTAATGTTTCAGTTTTATCAGATATTTCTGTTTCTTAAAATATTACACAATACGTTACTAACATCTGAGACTTTCAATTTCCATTGTGGTGCGATGAATCATGATGTCCACCAGCTTTTTAGTCACTGTATAAAATTCCATTAAAGGTTGGAACTATCCAATCATTTTTGAAATGATTTGCAACAAGTCACCTTCAGTTCATTTTCCAGCCTATTCTGCGCACTGTATGTCCTGGTCAAAGCTATCAGAGGATATTGACTACGGCAGTGCCCTTTAACTGTCCTTAAAGTTTGTAGTGTTGGATTATGATTGATCCCAACATCTTTCTTCTATGCCCATCCTCAGTTGGTCCTGCCTCAAAGTGACTCGTGTGTTCAGTAATAGCACACAGTCCCAAAGTTTCCCAAGGATAGATCATTACCCTTCATCTACACATTGTCCCTTGATAAAGGCGTAAGATGCTTTATGCATTCTAACATCACATGCTTAAGCTTCTCCGTCACTTTGCCAGGCCCCATGATCACCTCTATGCTACAAGGTAGACTGCCTGAAGTCTGGACAAACTAAAATTTCCACATTAAATATTAGGACCAATTTTGTTGGTTTCACCTTCTGCCAACAACTCTGTCCTCTTGTTATTAACTTCATTTTCCCTGCACAGAGAATTTCTGCTAGCACAGGGTGAACCACGTGACACATTACCTCAATAATTTGTTTGACCCAGATCTGAAGATCAGATCATACATCCTTATCTTCTAAAATGACAGATTAATTCCATCTCGAAAACATTGCTTACCGCAGTCCTATTGCTGCTAAAGCCTTACTTGACAGATTTGAATAATTGGCAAGGGAGATATGGGGAGAGACTTTCTTGTGAAGTATGTGGTTGGGATCTGAAATGTGCAGCCTGGGAGTGTGAAGGAGGCAGATTCCATCAAGGCATTTAAGAGGGAGTTGGATTATTATCTGAAAGGAAAGAACGTGCAGAGCTATGGAGAGAAGAAGGAAGTGTGGCACTGAGTAAATTGGACCTTCAAAGAGCCAACACAGCCACAACAGGTTGAATGAACTCCTTCTATGATATAAGCATTCCATGATTTCTTCTATTTACCCAAGTCTCTCCATCTTTTTCCTTCCTTCCTAACCTTTAAAAGCCTTCCCAAAATCCACCACTGCCAAGCTATTGGCCATCAGACCTCACTACCCTGCAAAGTGTCAGCACCTGCTTCTTTTACCATGATGTTGTATATTCCTGCAACTGTTTGAATGAGATTTGCATGGCATTAGTCTGTTTTCCTCTGCTGTATCTTGGACTGTTTTGAGAGACAAACTAAATGAATATATACATGCATCCTGAGTACAATAGTCATTTTTTTGGTAATAGGTATGCAACTACTCTGCAAACTTGTCAATAAGGCCAGAACAAAACTTCTAATGAGCTGCCCTTCAAAGATTGTCTATGACCTCTGAACTCATCCATCTGTGGTAAAACCTCTTGTCATTTTTGACCGATCTTGTCAGGATTTAGTGCCTGTTTCTATAGAAACTATACAATTTACAATCCACTTAAGTCCATAGTTTAAAAATGATGAAAGATTTAAAACCAAAAACACAAGGATGCTTCATATTTTTCTCGCCAATTCTCTTGCTCAGACTGGCTGCTCCACGAGTGCATAATTGAAAGGATATTGCATTTTCGCTTACTGAAGTAAAACTCAACATGATTAAAAAATATACTTCATCTTTGCCAATTATTCAAGTTTCCAGTGCTGCTTTCTGCTGATGAAAAAAATATTGACCAGATTCATGTAAAAAAAAAATTGAATATAAAAGATTTACATAGTCTTCATGGTAAAGAATGAAGTCAGTGTCTCTTGTTTTTAGGAGCCCAGAGCAAGTAGTATGGTGCAACTTTGAAGTAACCACAAGTATCAAGCTTTAGTGTCCTCAATTAATAATTCCTTGATAGTATGAGATAATAATATCCAATAACAATTATAAAATTTGCTTCAACAGTTGTTGCTAGAAGCTGCTTATGTAAAGCACTGCAAGTATTGTGACATTGAATTTTATTCTAATTCTATGAACATTATTTATAAGCTTTTATATTCAAATACATATGGTGTATGTTAAAGTTGTACAAGAAAATGGCAATGACAAATAATAGATTGGTAAATGATTCAGAAATGTTAGCAATATAAATTAGGCTCTCTTACCTGTGCATTGAGCAAACTAGCTAACCATTCTAAATGTGCATCTTCCTTATCACAGCACAAGTACCTGTAGATTAATACATATTTTGCAAATCAGTATAACGCACTCAATTACAGTGCTCATGTAGAAATTATAATTAGAAAATAATCGAGTCCGAAGGAATCTATTTGTTCTATTGCACCTGCTCCCATCCTGGTGGGAGCTACTTACTCTAATCCCCATTTCCCTGTCCTTTTCTTATAATAAAGCAATATAGGAGCACGACTGAGTTATTCAGCCCCTCGGGCTTATTCTGCTGTTCAATTAAATCATAGCTGATCCAAATCTTATCTGCATTTACTTGCCTTAATTCCATTTCCACTTACACGCTTGCTTAACAAAAAGCCAACAATACCAGTTTTTCAATTCACCTAGCCTCAACGGCTTTTTTGAGATAGCGTTCCAGACTTCTACTACTCATTGTGTAAAGAAGTGCTTCCTGATATCAATCCGAATGGTCTGGCTCTAAGTTTAAGGTCATTCCTCCTTGCTCTGGACTCCTTTATCTATTTTCAATATTTACCCTATCAAATCTATTAATAATCTTAACCATCTCAATTCTATATGTCTGAACTCCAAATGCCTCATCCCTTGGCTTTGCATCATGCCCGATGGGTAGTGCCAAGGTGTCCCCTGGGCATTGATACTTTGCCCCTTGGGCAATGCCAGGGAACATAAGAACATAAGAAATAGGAGCAGGAGTAGGCCATCTAGCCCCTCGAGCCTGCCCCGCCATTCAATAAGATCATGGCTGATCTGTCGTGGCTCAGTTCCACATTCCCACCCTCTCCCCATAACCCTTAATCCCCTTGCCTATCAAAAACCTATCAACCCGCAACTTAAAAATATTGAGCGAGGCAGCCTCCACCACTTCAACGGGCAGAGAATTCCAGAGATTCACCACCCTTTGAGTGAAGAAGTTCCTCCTCAACTCCGTTCTAAATCGCCCCCCCTTTATCTTGAGGCTGTGCCCCCTAGTCCTACTGTCCTTTCTGAGCGGGAAGAGCCTCTCCACCTCTATCCTATCCATCCCATTCATCATCTTATATGTCTCAATGAGATCTCCCCTCATTCTTCTAAACTCTAACGAGTACAAGCCTAGTTTATTCAGCCTCTCCTCATAGTTCAACCCCCTCAACTCCGGAATCAGCCTAGTAAACCTCCTCTGCACTCCCTCCAAGGCCAAAATATCCTTGCGTAAGTGCGGTGACCAAAACTGCACACAGTACTCCAGCTGCGGCCTCACCAGTGCCCTATACAGCTGCAGCAAGACCAGGCTGTACTGCCAGAGTGCCAATTGCCTGCCGCCCATCCTTCAGGGGTCACCAATTGTCCCCCTTCACTCCAGCAGGGTCTGGTTGCTAGTTCCCTGAAAGTGGGGACTACTGCAATCCCCTCTGCAGTGAAATACTCTGGTGGGGTAGGAGGTGCCAAACATATTTAAATAATATATAATGACCACATAAATGGTCTTTGCACCTCCCTGCTGATTTCTGGCACGGGGCAGACGCTGCCAGAAATTTGGCGTTGGGAGACACAAGCGGGACATGAACTTGCATGTGAACACCACAAATCGGCCAGTGCAAGAATTTCCCAGCCCGCTGCACCAGCCTTGGAATACATAACTGCTATCCCTACACTCTGTTTTGTGCCTCTGAAGCCATCAAAAGGTTGCCCCCAATTCCATGTGCTTCCCAACTTCTTGCGTGGAACGTAAATTCAATTAGATTTTAAACATGACTTACTTTATTCCTAATGACAACATCTAGCAACTTCCCTAAAACTGATTTGTTTCCTGATTTACCTCTCTCGTCCTTCCTAAACGACGGTGTAACACAGGCAGTTTTCCAATCCAAGGGGACAGACAATTCCTGAACCAAGAGCATTTTGAAAGATCCTGATTAAAGCATCTAAACTTTCCTCAACTATTTGTTTAAATACCCTGGGGCAGAAACTATCAGATCCTGGCAATTTGTCTATTGTCCTTCTCATTATTTTTATCATTATCACATTTTCCCTTGCAAAAGATCTAGGTAATTCTTCCCTTCATACATGTATTCATACATGTATACATGCATTTCCTTGTATCTCTTGGTACTTTCCCCATCTTAGCTACTGTGCCAACTGAAACAATGCAATTGTTTAGCAAGTCTACCATTTCCATCCATTCAATAACCTTCAATGTTTTTCCTCAAACATGAACTTCCGACCAAAATGCTGGGACTGACTGAATTTCAATGCGTACTTGCGGCAAACCACCGTAATAACTGCATGTTTAAATCCAACCCTTTCTTTTATGCTTAATATAGATCCTGCGTTTATACGTTCTTGTTACTGATGTCCTGACATCATAATACAAACAATGGAGTTCTACACATTTTTCAAAACTGTAGTACATAATAAAAAGCACCATTTCCCACTGCGGGGATATGTTTCTAAATCTGACAGCTTTCTCAAAATAAGTGATTTTAATCAAATCGAAAAATCTTTCATTTATCATAATCATAGATCATAGAATCCTACAGTACAGAAGGAGGCCATTCGGCAAATCGAGTCTGCACTGACCACAATCCCACCCAGGCCCTATCCCCTCATACATTTACCCTAGCTAGTCTGCCTGATACTAAGGGGCAATTTACCATGACCAATCCACGTAACCCGCACATCTTTGAACTGTGGGAGGAAACCAGAGCACCCAGAGGAAACCCACACAGACACAGAAGACTGTGCAAACTCCACACAGAGTATGACCCAAGCCGGGAATTGAATTGATGCTGTGAGGCAGCAGTGCTAACCACTGTGCCACCGTGCCGCCCAATATAATTGATGTTATAACAAAAAAAGTTCTAAAATCCTTCTGATGAAATGACTTGCTTAGCCTGTCAAACTAACCATTTAATTCCTTTGCACAATCCTTACAACCCTTTTCCTTTCTTCTTTTATTCTGCCTTTTCACATCAGTAACCCTTTGCAAATTGAATATGGTGAGAGGATCTCACATGTAACATCTTATATTCTTCATCATACCATTATTTTACTTTGCTGCTCAGCAATCTGATTAGTGCAAATACTTCAAATGTAGCACATTAAAACTAATTTGGACAGGATCTAATTTCACAACTTACCACTGCTGTTTCTCTGAGTAAAGTGTAAAGCCCAAGCTGTGTAATAGAGAAAAGAACATGTTAACAGGCAATTCTTGCTCATTCTTCAGAAGGTAATGAACAGGGGAAGCACTTTATCACGAGCCAACATTAGTGGAAGCAAAAATGCAATAAACAAGGGAAGAATTGAACATCCCAATGGTGCCATTTACAAGCAAGTATTGCACAGGCCAATAAACAGGGAACCATCTTCCAATCAATTTGAAAGGAATGAAAAACTTAAAAGTGCAAATCAGCAGATAGAGTATCTAAAATTAATTAAACATCCTGCAGACCAGAACTCACTGTTATTTGTTGTATCTACCAGGCTAATGGTTATTTAAGCGATTATCAGAGCCTCACTTAAGTTGGACTGATTGCACGTTCTATTATAACCAAATAACTTAGCTCAGTTAATGGTCACTTTTACCTGATTGATAAAACTATAATCCATTTCAGTACATTATCTAAAACTGTTTTCAGGTTAATCCCCTTGAAAGTCTGAACAATTTGACTGGAGCAGGTTTAAACCCATTATAAATCAGGAACAAGTATTAACCCAGCTTCATAACATGGAGGCATTAAGATATAACGTAGATAACATAAATGATTTTTTACACTTAGAATTATTATTAAAAGAGATGATTAGAGAAGACAACTTTTCAGAAACAGAATCAGCGAATACAAATGATATATACCAAGGCTTAGAAAAAGCCAAACATGGTTATACATCAACAATCTATATTATTATATAGATAATAATGCCTCTATGCAGAAAAATGCTCCTTGGTACTTATACAGATGCAAAACTGGACATGAACAGATGTCAAAATAAACAAAAATATGTTGGGAGGTGTGATCAAAAGCTTGGGGTTTGAAGAAAAATCTTAAAGGAGGGAAGAGAGATGTAAAAGATGGAAGCATTAAGGGAAAAAGTTCCAGAATATGGGGCCTAAACAGATAAAGGATCAGTTGTTTATAGTTGAGTGAAGGGAGAGATTCATAAAATGGCTAAATGGGATTGGGCTAAAAGAATTTACAAAGATGGGGAGGAATGTGCCTATGACAATATTTAACCACATAGATAGGAATTTTAAATTGAGACATTAAGGAGCAACCAAGTTAGATCAACAGGACAAAAGCAAAATAGTGCAGATGCTGGAATCTGAAACAAGAACAGAAAATGCTGGAAAATCTCAGCAGATCTGACAGCATCTGTGGAAAGAGAATACAGCCAATGTTTCGAGTCTAGATGACCCTTCGTCAGAAAAGATTTATACTATGGGATGGCTGTAATGGGACAAAGGGGATCAATCACACATTCTGATCACTTAATGGACACCTTTAGCACCTCAGCCTTCATCATCTTCATTTACATTCCCTTTATCCAATTACAGTTCTTGTCGGAACCTGCCAGTCTGGCCTGGGTGATAACACAGTCCCGTTTTCCCTTTGTCAGGGCCACCCCTCCTGTCTGATACTGCTGGGACGAGAGCCACCAGCTATTCAACTGCTCAAGCGTTCTGAAATGGGACACCCTCGCAATATAGGGAATAGAACCTCATCTTAAGACAGTTGACGCTGCTCTCAGCATTAAGTTGGTAAGGGGCAGCCATCACTACGGTGGGTAGTCTTATCACTGATTTTTTTGGTTGGGTGGTTGGTGTCCACTGTGCCCTGTAAAATCCAGCGTGAGGAACAGTTACAGCGGAGAAAGTGGTAATTTAGCTGTTTCTGCAAGAACAACTCCGCAAATCCCTGTCCCCTGTCTTTTCCTTATAGCCTTGCAATTTTATTTTTCCTCTTACAAAATTCACTTTTGAAAGTCACAGAAGAACTGCCTCCACCACATTTTCATAGAACACTCCAGATCCTAACCACTTGCTGCATAGAAATATTTTTCATTATAGCGCTGATTTTTTTTTTGCCAATCACCTTAAATCGATGCTTCTGCCAAAGGAAACAGCCCCCCTCATAATTTTGAATAACTCTGGCAAATCTCTTCTCAATTGCCTCTTCTCTCAAGACAACCACCTCAGTTTCCCCAATCTATCCACATAACTGAATCCACGTCTTTGGAACTGTTCTCAGAAATCCTTTCTGCACCCACCACTCTTTTGCCTTTATATTCATTAGAGATCAAAGAAATCATAGAAACCTCGCCCATTGAGTCTGCACCAACCACAATCCCACCTAGGTCCTATCCCCATCTCCCTACATAGTTACTCACTAATCCCTCTAACCTACGCATCTGAGGACACTAAGGGGCAATTTTAGCATGGCCAATCAACCTAACCCGTACATCTTTGGACTGTGGGAGGAAACCGGAGCACCCAGAGGAAACCCACGCAGGAGAATGTGCAAACTCCACACAGACAGTGGCCCAAGCTGGGAATTGAACCCAGGTCCCTGGAGCTGTGAAGCAGCAGTGCTAATCACTGTGCTAACCATTCTTCCCAAAGTGTGATGTCCAGAATTGGGCACAAAATTCCACTTGAAACAGAACCAGTGTTTTATAATTGTTCATCATAATGATCTCGCTTTTGTAATCGATAGCTGGAATTTTCCTGCTGACAGATCTTCCAGTTCCTCAGAAGTCAACAAAAATTTGAATAGCTCCACCATAGGGGAGCCCAGCAGAGCTGGAAAATCCCAGCTCCCAGCCTACATTTCTATTTATAAAGCCCTGGATCTCATACTCCATCTTCAATAATGTGAGTAGATATAACCCAGCTCTCTCTGTTGCTGCACCTGCTTTAACGTTGTTCGCCGCAATCATTAAGGTAGGCGGTCTTAACACTGACGTTTTCACTGGATGGGTGACTCCCACTGTGCCCTGCAAAATCCAGCCTAAGGAACAGTTACAGTCCAGAAGAATGGTCATTCAGTTGGCTCACCATAAGAGCAATTCCACTAATCCCACTCCCTGTTCTTTCCTTGCAGCCCCGCAATTTCGTTCTCTTACAAAATTCGCTTTTGAAAGTCATGATAGAACTTATTTTACATTTCCTCTTATTGTTGTCCTACCAAAATTTATCACTTACACTTCCCTGCATTAAATTTCACCTGCCATGTGTCTGCCAACTCCAGCAGTTTGTCCATGTCCTCCTGAAGTCTATCATTATTTTCCTCATAGTTCAGAATATTGCCAAGGTTTGTGATTCCTGCCATGCACATCAAATCTAGGCTATTAATGTAGATTGAGAAAAGCAGAGTTCCTTGTCTCATCCCTGGGGGACGTGATTACACTCCCCCAGTCCAAAAAAAAATGGTTCACCATTATTCTCTTCTTCCTGTCACTCAGGCAACTTCATGTCTTTACTGACATGTTTCTTTTATTCCGTGGACTTCAACTTTGCTGGAAAACCTATTCTGAATTTTTCTTTTATACAGAAGGTAGTAAATCAAGGAGAACTCCAAAAGAGTCTCATTACCATGCCTTCTGTCAGGGTTGCCAAGTTATTCAATCATATCTGTGTCAGATCCTGTCCTCAGCTGACACCACCGCACACAAACTCTTCCATATCAGTGTTCCTGGTAGCAATCAGGAGGAACTGACTTTTCCTTTGCTAATTCACTCAAGGTGCTTTTGCACATTATCAAAACAGATGCTTAACAAACTACTAAGTGAGCACCCCATTGTCAGAGATGCTGTCATTTGGAGATGCTAAAGTCACTTGCCTGTTCAGGTGGATGTGCAAGAACTTATTCAAAGTCAAGCATTTGAGTCTTCTTGGTGTCCCAATCAACATTTATCCCCAATTAGCACCTCTAATATAAGATCAGCTGCGTCTGTGCCTTACTGCTGTCTGCAGGTCTGCTGTCTGCAAACTGGCTGCCTAGTTTGCTTATATAAAATGAATGCACTGAAGGTTCAGCACTTTTGATCATTGAGAGGACACAAAAGGGACTGTAGCTACATGTTGTCTTGTGTTTGAGCGTTTTGAGGATAAATAATGCATTTACCATCATCCCAGGACTGCCCAGCTGCCACTGTTCAAAACTATTATTAATTTACAACCGCTAATGCACTGAAGCGTTGGGAAAGCTCAGTATGAGTCAAGTTAGAAACTAGAGACTTGTTTACCAGCAGTAAATGGGTTAAAGTGATGCCCTTGAAAGATAGGTTTTACTCTGATTAACTTAAATGGCAAAAGTAATGATTACTTTGTTGAAGTAGGACGTAAAGAGACCAGGTCCCACACATAACAATTCAACCCTAATCAGGTAATCTGTTTTAGCTATATTGGCCATGAAATTACAAGTACTCCCCTTCTCTTTTTCGACCAGCTCCATGGGATCTTTCACATCCACATTTGCATGCAAATGATGTCTTGTTGTAATGTCTTAGTTGAAAGATGGCACCAACGATAGTGCTGTACTCTCTCGGTAAGGTTTACAGTTTATTTATTAGTATGACAAGTAGGCTTACATTTACACTGCAATGAAGTTACTGTGAAAATCCCCGAGTCACCACACTCCGGCACCTGTTCAGGTACACTGAGGGAGAATTTAGCACGGCCAATATACTTAAACAGCACGCTTTTCAGACTGTGGGAGAAGAGTGGAGCAACCGGAGGAAACCCACACAGACAAGGGCGAGAATGTGCAGACTGTCCACAAACAGTGACCCAAGCTCAGAATCGAATCTGGGTCCTTGACGCTGAGACAGCAGTGCTAACCACTGCGCTGCCCCAGTATCATAACATTCTTATACAAAACCAAGACTCAAGCGGAGTACTGCCACAGTCACTAGAATGCTCCCTAGTTTAAAAGTCTTCATTTATCACACTAGACTAGTGAATGGGTCATGTTACTCCAGGAAAAAACAGATTTTGTGGTGATTTCAAACAATACTAAAAGTGATGAATGAATTAATTGTGTCTGATAACAAAAGTCCTGTCTGTTCTCTCATGTAGACATTACTGATCCCATGGTACAATTTAAAGGACAAAGGAGTCACTAAAATAGATGATCCAGTTATTGTCATGTTGCTGTTGGTGGGACTTTGTTGCGCAGAAATCAACAGCTTTGCAAGCTGCGTAAACATTGCGTTAGGTTAGATATCAGGAGGTTTTCCTTTACGTAGTGTGTTATCAACACTTAGAATAAGTTTTCGACTTGTGTCGCGAGTGCAGATTGACTGATAATGATTAAAAAGGAGTTGGATGAGTTCCTTGCTGTGTCCAATGTAAATGTGTATAAGATAGGTGAGGTTCTAAGTGCATATCTCAAGGCCTCATCTGTAATCTGCCAAACTCATTTGGGTTGTCTAAGGGAATTGGAAAGGAATTCTCAAGATTTTATTCCCCTGAATTGGCCTAGGGACTTTGGAGTTTCTTTTGCTTCTTCCAAGTTCTGAAGCTTAGTTAAGTTGTCGTTTGTGTTTGTAAGTTTCAGATTGTGCTTCTGAATGCAACTGGATAAAATTGCATTTTGTGTAGGTGTTGCTGTCAAAGCAATTTTTACCAATAAAACCTTGTCTTTCACATCTGAAATTGTGTTCTGTCCTCAGTTGCTAAAGATCCTTACCTACTTGGAGGCTTCAGTTTCTTCTTTAGTCCCAGGTAAAATTTCACGGATTTCATAGGTACTTCTCTTTCAGCTTTAATGTTCTGAAAAAGTTATCATTAGTAAGTTGAAAATACCTGGGTCAATAAATGCTTATTAGATCATTAAGGCCGACATTCCCAAAAGAAAGCAAAACCTTGTTCTCATTTGTCATTCCAACCTCTAATTGTCGATGTATGGAAATTGCTAGAACTGTGAATGTATTATTTGGTCCAGTCTCAAAAATGCCATGAAAACTAGGAGAATCTGTGTACGTGCTCATGTGAAAACCAACAGCATCTGTAATAATTTATAGGCCTGTTAGAGTGCAAGTTGTTGAACCAGAGTTGACAAGGAAAGTGGTTAGGTGGCAGCAGTTTTATCTTTCATTAGGCTTTTGACAAAGTCCCACATAAGTGATTAGCGCTAAATCAAAGCACATGGGATTTGGGTAGTGTATTGAAATGGGTAGAAGCTGGTTGCCAGATGGGAAACCAAGAGTAATAATAAACAGGTCTTTCTCCAAATGGCAGGCAGTGACTAGTGGGGTACCGCAGGGATCAGTGCTGGGACCCCAGCTATAAATTATATATTAATGATTTAGATGAGGGAACTAAATGTAATATCTCCAAATTTGAAGATAACACAAAGCTGGATGGGAGAGTGAACTGTGAAGAGGATGCAGAGATCCTTCAGTGTGATTTGGACAAGTTGAGTCAGTGGGCAAATGAATGGCTGATGCAGTATAATTTGGATAAATGCAAGATCCACTTTGTTAGCAAGAACAGGAAGTGGACTACTATCTGAATGGCCATAAATTAGGAAAGGGTTGTGTGCAATGAGACCTGGGTTTCCTTGTACACCAACTGCTGAAGATGAGCATGCAGGTGCAGCAGGCAGTAAAAAAGGCAAACAGTATGTTAGTCTTCATAGCGAGGGGATTTGAGTACAGGAGCAGGAATGTCTTGCCGCAATTACACAGGGCCTTGGTGAGGCCATACATGGAATAGCACATGTATAATCAAAGCACAAGTTGTTAAAATGAGGGAAAACAGCAGGATCACCACGGATGAACAAATGAAGATAAGCCAAATGGCCATCTACAGCTACACCTTGTGAGCTCAATATACACCTGACAACTATTGACCAAATCTGTAATAAGACTCCAATAAACTGTAGCACGATGTGAGCTGAACCGTACCCATCGGAATTTAGAAGAATGAGTGGTGATCTTATTGAAATATGCAAGATCCTGAAGAGACTTTTTTTAGGGTAGATACCAGGAGAATGTTCCAACTTTCCAGGATATCAGAAGAGACTGGAAGAGACTGGGGATACAATTCAAGAATCAGAAATCTACTCTCTAAAATGCAGACAAGGAGAATTTTTCTCAAAAGCTTGTTGGCATGTGGAATTCTCTTTGGCAGAAAGCAGTGGAGGTTGGGTCATTGGATATATTCAAGGCAGACTTAGACAGTTTTTTGATAGACATAGGAGTCAAGGTTTATATAGGGGAGCCACAAAAAAGTGCAGGTGGGACCACAACTACAACCAGATCAGCCATGATCTTATTCAATGGCAGAGTAGGTTCAAAATGTTTGAATCTGAAGGGCTGAATAGCCTACTCCTGTTCCTAAGTTCCAATAGCTAAACCAACTTCTCAACTTCAGCTGGATAGTGTTGAGCCAGGTCAAGAACTAATGAGGTAAAATGCCAATTATAATAAAAGGAAGCAAAAACATCATGGTATGTACAGTCAAAGTGAAGAACTTCCACAGCAGGTAACAACAGAGCTATTCCTAGAATTATTTATTTCCTTCACTTTGGAGTTTCTGCAGGTTCGTAGTAAACAAATTAAGAAACAAACCCCTACACAACAACTGTATTCTTTTTTTCACACGCACACAACCATCAAATGTTCCATCATAAGGAGAAAAAGAACAAAGGAAGCAGCACCAACCAGGAAGGGGGAAAAAGATAACCTCATTAAATTATCAGCTCAATGTCTAGAATCTCTGAAGGAACAGTGCTTCTAGGCAAACCCTTCTTGGTCCTGAGATTATGAGTGATTCTCATTTAGATGTGATTCAATAAAAACATGCTATTCCCATCGACTGTTTTGTGTTTCATCGTTTGAAATAAACATCTTCCTTTTATTTGGTGAATATGCATAATTCTCCTCCCACTGGTTTGCAATTCTATAGTGTTATGGACAGGCGGGGGTTTAATTTAAACAGTGATAATTTCTCCTCTCACCACCTGTCATGGATTTATAGAGCAATACAGTATGGAAATAGCCCTTTGGTTAAACCAGTGCATGCTGACCATGATGCCCTCTCAGCTAGTCCCAATTACCTGCGTTTGACCTAGGACCCTTGGATCCTTTCCCGTCCATGTATTTATCAAAATGCTTTATAAATGTTACTATTGAACCTGCCTCAACCACTTTCTCTGGCAGCTCATTTCATATATGCACCACCCTTTGCGTGAAGAAGTTGCCCCTCAGGTCCCTTTTAAACCTTTCCTCTCTCATCTTAGAGCTATGCGTGCTAGTTTTCAATTTCCCTACCTTAGGGAAATTCATCTTATCTATGTCCCTCATGATTTTATACACTTCAATAAGAACAAAGAACAAAGAGAAGTACAGCACAGGAACAGGCGTTTCAGCCCTCCAAGCCTGTGTCGATCATGATGCCCTAATTATATCAAAAAACCTTCAGCCCTTACTCACTCCATATCCCTCTATTTCCTCTCTATTCATGTATTCATCCAGATGCCACTTAAATGTTGCTAATGTGCCTACCTCTACCACCTCCTCTGACAGCGTGTTCTAGGTACCCACCACCCTCTGCATGAAAAACTTTCCCCCTCTCAACTTGAACCTTCCTTGTAATCCTGGGAAAAAGCCTCCCACTATTTATCCTGTCTATGTCTCTCATAATTTTGTGGACCTCTCTCAGGTCTCCCCTCAGCCCTTGTGTTTCCAGTGAAAACATTTCTAGTTTATTCAACCTCTCCTCATAGCCAACACCCTCAAGGTAAGGCAACATCCTGGTGAACCTTCTTTGCATTTTCTCAAAAGCTTCCATGTCCCTCTGGAAGTGCGGTGACCACAACTGCATGCAAAATTCTAAATGCAGCCTAACCAATGATTTATACAGCTGCAGCATGATTTCCCAAGTCTTGTACGCAATGTCCCGGCTGATGATGGCAAGCATGCCATATGCTTTCTTAGTCACCTTGGCCACTTGTGTTGCCAATTTTGCCACCCCTCATTCTCCTATGTTCCAAGGAATAAAGCCCTAGCCTGGTCAACTGCTCCCTTTCACTCTGGCCCACTACTCCTGGCAACATCGTTGTAAACCTTCTTTGCGTTCTTTCCATTCTTTCCAGTTTATCAATTTCTTTCCCATAACAGGCTGACCAAAACAGCACACAATACTCCAAGTGTGGCTCACCAAGCCCTATACAACTGTAACATAATGTCCCAATTCCTATACTCAGAACCCTTACTGTTGAAGGCCAGTGAGCTAAATGCCTTCCTCACCATTCTGTTCTCCTGTGACGCTGCTTCCAACGAATTATGTACTTGTACTCCTCGGTCCTTCTGTTCCTCAATATTCCTCAGGGTCCTACCCATTCACTGTACAAGTCTTACTCTGGTTTGACTTTCCAAAATGTAGCATCTCACACTTAACTATATTGAAATCCATTTGCCAATCCTGGGCCTACTTCCCTAACTGATCAACTGTAATTTTTGATAACCTTCTTTGCTATCAACGATATCGCCTAATTTAGAATTATCTGTAAACTTACTAACCATGTCTTGAACATTCACATCCAAATCATTTATATAAGTAACAAAGAACAAGGATCCAAACACTGAAGTACACCATTCATCAAAAGCCTCCAGTCTGAGAAACAATCTTCGACCATCACCCTCTGCTTCCTACCATCAAGCCAATATTGAATCCAATTTGAGTTCTCCTTGGATCCAACGCAACCTAAACTTCTAGACTAGCCTTCCACATAAGACCTTGCTAAAGTCAATATAAACAACAGTTACTGCCCTATCCTCATCCATCCTCTTGGTTATCTCTTTGAAAAATTCTAAAAGATTCGTCAAACATGACTTCCCACGCACAAAGCCATGCTGACTATCCCTAATCAGACCTTGACTATCGAAATGTTGGAAGATCCTATCCCTCAGAATGCCTGCCAGTGTTGTCAGGCTCACTGGCCTGAAATTCCCTGGCTTGTCTTTGCCACCCTTCTTAGATAACAGAACAACATTAGCCACCCTCCATTCTTCCAGAACTTACATTGTGCAAAGAGGTGAAGCAAATATCACTGCAAGGGTCTTTGTAATTCTGGCTCAAAAGTTTTTATGTAAAACGGCAATCAATGCAAAATGAATGTACACACCTTCATATCCTTAAAAAGGAGTAGCTTTTCATCCCGCAGGACAAAATAACGCTCCTGAAATTTATTTCCAGATAACAATTTAGATGGTTCTTCTCTCCATTTTAGAATCCCTGCTTTCCCAGAATCTTTGACATTCTCCGCTGTGAAATAGAAAGTGAACCCGCAGTTACTATTCATTCCTGTCCCACACTGGCTAATCTGCTTTGCTGCTTGAAAATACATTGCATTTACATTCGCGGCTGCTGTAACTTCACATACCAGATAAAATTCAAAAACATTAACCCAGAGGCTACCCACTATCAAAAATTAAATATAAAAATGATACTGCTTATTCAGGTGATACGATATTTGGTGATAGACACAACATGGGACAATAAACCTCCAGTGGGAGCAGATTAGAATTTCTATCCAATAATATTGTTAATATTGATATATTTGGGAACAATCACAAAAAATGAAATTAATCTGTTGTCATAATCAGGAGGGATTTTTGGAATTATATTCAAAATATCTATTTTACACTGCCATCTTCACACTGTGGCTTTATTAAATAAAATTCATAGAATAGAAACATAAAACTCTTACAGTGCACAAATTCCTGTGTGCTCTAGTTGGCTATATACTAGATACATCAATGACATTTTCTTCCTTTGGACTCATGGTGAACAATCACTGAAACAACTATATGATGACATCAACAAGTTCCACCCCACCATCAGACTCACCATGGACTATTCTCCGGAATCAGCTGCATTCTTGGACACACGCATATCCATCAAGGACAGTCACCTCATCACCTCACTGTACCGCAAGTCCACAGACAACCTCATGATGCTCCACTTCTCCAGCTTCCACCCTAAACACGTTAAAGAAGCCATCTCCTATGGACAAGACCTCCGTATACACAGATAATCTGCTCTGATGAGGAGGCTTGCAACAGGCACCTCTAGACGCTGAAAGATGCCCTCATAAGGATATGGCGCTTGATGCATCAAGCAACAGTTCTGATGCGCCACAGTGAAAAACTGCACCAACATCCTCAGAAGACAAACATGGGACACGGTGGACAGAGCACCCTTTGTCATCCAGTACTTCCCCGGAGCGGAGAAGCCACAACATCTTCTCCAGAGTCTTCAACATGTCATTGACGAAGATGAACATCTCACCAGGGCCATCCCCACACCACCACTTCTTGCCTTCAGACAACTGCACAACCTCAAACAGACCATTGTTCGCAGCAAACTACCCAGCCTTCAGGAGAACAGTGACCACAATACCACACAACCCTGCCACAGCAACCTCTGCAAGACATGCCGGATCATCGACATGGATGACATCATGTCACGTGAGAACACCATCCACCAGGTACACGGCACATACTCTTGCAACTCAGCCAATGTTGTCTACCTAATAAGATGCAGGAAAGGTTGTCCTGAAGTATGGTACATTGGGGAGAACATGCAGATGCTACAACAACAGATGAATGAACAATCAACAATCACCAGGCAAGACTGTTCCCTTCCTGTTGGCGAACACTTCAGCGGTCATGGGCATTCGGCTTCTGATCTTCGGGTAAGCGTTCTCCAAGGCTGCCTTCACGACACACGACAGCACAGAGTCGCTGAGCAGAGACTGATAGCCAAGTTCCGCACACAAGGATGGCCTCAACCGGGATCTTGGGTTTATGTCACACTATCTGTAACCCCCATGACTTGCCTGAACTTGTAACATCTCACTTACTGACCTACTGGAGACAATGCACATCTCTTTAACTATGCTTAATGCTATCTCCACTCACATTGCCTGCACCTTTAAGACTTGAAAAGCAGATTAGCTGTAAAGACTCACATTCTATAAACTGTGTGAGCCTTTATATGGCCTGTTGGTGAACAGAACTCTCCACTCACCTGACGAAGGAACAGCGTTCCGAAAGCTTGTGGGTTTACTATCAAATAAACCTGTTGGACTTTAACCTGGTGTTGTGAGACTTCTTACTGTGCTCTAGTTAGGAAGCAGTGCAGCAGTGCAGTTGAGTTCTAAGTGAACAGAACAGGCAGGAGGATGCTGGATATTTTTCCCCCTATATTAGTTTCAATTACATTTATTTTGTTGGGAAGACATTTTTGAGAACTAACACAAGCAGAAAAAGAGAGCCTGCTCAAAAAGGAAAGTTGGCTCAGTTTGAGCAGAACAGGACAAGATTTGCTGAACCAAACAGGTGGGCTGACACAGAAAATATCACCATTTGTGTGGCTGACAGGCATGATGAATTACATTATCTTTCTCAAAATGTCTACTCCTTGATCCAGAACTAAAGCTGTCAGCTAAACATTCAGCATACACTCATTTATTTCAGCTGGCCAAATTCAGATCCTTCTGGCTTTTAAGATGTCATTTAGCACATGCCCAAACATTATATCACTGTCACTGCAACATGGAATCCACTTTGTAATTCTCCGTCAAATGTAAGAGTCAGCTATTTGATGTTGCCTCGTGGGTTGAGCTGTTCTAAAGTCCCCAGCTGCTATATTATGAAGAAAATGGTAAAAAGAAAAATAGATTTATATTTATTTATTTCTTTTTAGGACAACTAGATGTCCCAAAGTGCTTTACAGACAATTAACTATCTTTTGAAGCGTTGCCACTGTTATAGTATGGGAAACATTGCAGCCAATGTGTAATCAGCAAATTCCCACAATCAGCTATGTGAACATGATCAGATCATCTATTTTGTGACATTTTCATTGTGGAATAACTATTGGCCAGAACAATGGGGATAATACCCTTGGTCTTCTTCAAATTAGTGCCATGAATTCTTCATCACCAACAACCTGTCCTCGTCCCCCTATGCTGACACTATAGTTAAGAAAGCACACCAACGCCTCTACTTTCTCAGAAGACTAAGGAAATTTGGCATGTCTGCTACGACTCTCTTTTACAGATGCACCATAGAAAGCATTCTTTCTGGTTGTATCACACCTTGGTATGGCTCCTGCTCTGTTCAAGACCGCAGGGAACTACAAAAGATCGTGAATGTAGCCCAATCCATCACGCAAACCAGCCTCCCATTCATTGACTCTGTCTACACTTCCTGCTGCCTCAGCAAAACAGCCAGCATAATTAAAGACCCCATGCATCCTGGACATTCTCTCTTCCACCTTCTTCTGTCAGGAAAAAGATACAAAGATCTAAGGGCACATACCAACAAGTGCTTCTTTCCGGCTGCCATCAGATTCTTGAATGGACCTGTCTTGTGTAAAGTTGATTTTTCTCTATACCCTAGCTATGACTGTAACACTACATTCTGCACTCTCTCGTTCCCTTCTCTATGAACCGTATGCTTTGTCTGTATAGCACGCAAGAAACAATACTTTTCACTGTATGCTAATACATGTGACAATAATAAGTCAAATCAAAGTAAGCGAGCAGTGCCTTGGTTTAAGATGTCATCTGAAATGTGGCACGACTGATGGTGCAGCACTTCCTCAGTACTTCACTGGAGTGTCTGCCTTATTTATTGTGCTCAAATGCTGGAGTGGAAGAGACAAAGTTACAACTTTAAAGGGGCTAGAAGGACAAAGACCTTGAGGTGTATATCCACAAATCTTTGAAGGGGCAAGACAAGTTGAGACTATGAAAAGAAACTTTTGGAATCTTTCACTCCTTAGATAGAAGCACAGGGCTGGTTTCTTGTCTCTTGGAAGCAGGAATAGGGTTGGGAAAGTTGAAATCTTGAAACATTTAATTGCAAAGGGAAAAAGGACTTTCTCTCCCTTCCTACACTACTTTTGTGTGACCTTTTTAGGGGTGGGGAAGGTCTGGACATGTGATTCTGCATGCACTGTTTCTGAGATTGGGGTTATCAAGGTCAGCGGTGCAGAAAATTTGAAATTCTTCACCCAGCTATTTTGAGTGCTGGTGTGGGTTCTGTGAGCTCTAAAATACAACTCGTTGCAGGGTTTGTGACCACTAGTGAGAGTCTGCTGAGAAGTCAGAAACATTCTGACAAATGTGTTAAATATTTTCACAACTTCAATTGCCACTTATTAGATGCAGTATTTTATTGTAGGTGTGTTTTAAATGCAATGATTCATCCCAGAGCTCTTCTTAAAAATGTAAGTTGACCATTCCATGGATCAGCATTGTTTAGGTGTGCTAGATTAGAGTATTTCCCACTGGAGCAAATGCTATAATCCATGCAAAGCTGTATCCAAATGTGCTGGGTGATTTTAAATGTCAAAAGATCTTTAGCTTTGAAAAAATTTGTCCCTTCTTTGAAGGGAAAATAAACCTTCTACTCCATTGATTGACAGACAAGCTACTTTGGCATAAATGCCATCTGCACCTTCAGAAGGCTACTTTTGAATTTGAAAATTAAAAATTCGGAGATCCTATGAGGAGAGGCTGAGGGATTTGGGGTTGTTTTCGCTGGAAAGAAGGCGGCTAAGAGGGGATCTTATTGAAACATATAAGATGATTAGAGGTTTAGATAGGGTGGATAGTGATAGCCTTTTTCCTCTGATGGAAAAATCTAGCACGAGGGGGCATGGCTTTAAACTAAGGGGGGGTAGTTATAGGACAGATGTCAGGGGTAGGTTCTTTACCCAGAGGGTGGTGAGGGATTGGAATGCCCTGCCTGCTGCAGTTGTAAATGCACCTAGTTTGGGGGCGTTTAAGAGGTCTGTGGATAGGTTTATGGACGAAAAGGGATTGGTTTAGGTTAGTGGGTCATTGTTGTTTTTTTTTAACTGGTTGGCGCAACATCGTGGGCCGAAGGGCCTGTTCTGCGCTGTAATGTTCTATGTTCTAAAATATCAATAAACACCATTGTTTAGATTTCCCAGTGTTTGTTATTACAGCTGAGCCTATTCTGAATGCATGTCTGACATTCAAATGCTCAAAAACAATTTATCTCAGCAGGGGGAGGTATCCATATTTTTATTGATAGTTTTAAGAGGCTATAAAAGGATTACCTATCTTTGAAATGCTTAGTGAAACAGATGTCTATTCATTTTTACACCAGATTGAACACTTGAAAGCATTTGCATTTTCTGAATGGCCTTTATAAATGAGTTTTTTTCCCAGTGTAAACTGTCTCTGAATGAGAGCTCTATTGCTCGAAGTTTTTTTTTAAATATGTGCTTTAAAGACATCCTGTGGTCTGTCCATAGTGGACACTGCGAGCATGCCTTTAGAGGATACATAAAGGGACATGGGAGATACAAGGAGGCTTGGGGAATCTAAGCGGGAATGAAGGAACTGGGTCTCATGAGAAAAAAGAAAAGGGATTTGGGAGTCTAAGTGTGAATAAGGGTTATAGTGTGATCTGCAATATATCAGGGGACATGGAGTTGGGTGGAAGGTGTGGGGCAAGGTTTATGGGGCGTAAGGAGTCAGCTGTTGTATTTAGAAAGACGTCAAGCCTTGGGATATATTCTCACAAGGATGACGAAGCTCCTACATGTGGACTGACTATAGAAGCAGGGCATGTTCCCTTCAGGACAGATAACGTTAAGCGAAGTTTTAATACAGGTCTTCAAAACTTTGAAGGATTTTCATTGTTTCTCTTCTTTCATTCTATATCCACTGGCTAAATGGTGAAGGTGCGTGTAACATGGTGGCTAGCGCTGCTGCCCCACAGTGCCAGGGTTCGATTCCCAGCTTGGATCACTGTCTGTGTTGAGTTTGCATGTCCTCCCCGTGTCTGCGTGGGTTTCCTTTGGTTGCTCTTATTTCCTCCACAGTCCGAAAGACTTGCCAGTTAGGTGCACTGAACCGAACAGGGACCAGACTGTGGTGACTAGAGGAATTTCACAGTGACTTCATTGCAGTGTTAATGTAAGCCTTAACTGGAACTAATAAATAAACTTTTACTTTAACTAGAGGAAGCAGATTTAAGATAATTGGTGAAAGAACAGATGGAAACCTTTTAAGGAGGAGTTAGATTTTTAATTGGTAATTGGTTGAAAGATTATGTGGAGAAAGCAGGAAATGGGGATTAGCAGCTTATGAGCAATGATTGAATGGCAGATTGGACTCGATGGGCCAAATGGCCTGATTCTGCTCCTATATCTTATGAACTTTTAAATGTGAACTGGATGAATGAGAAGTAAAACTTTACAGAGATGTGGGTAAAGAGCTGGGGAAGGGATTAATAACTCTTACAGAAAATTGACACAGGCTCAATAGGCTGACCGCCCCTTCTATGTTGCACCCTTCTGTGGCCTGGATATTAAAAGAGGCGAGTCATGTGGATGGACTGAGGGAGAAAGACAGAGTTTCAGACAGGACACCTGTAAATGTTCACAGCTTGGAGCTTTTTGGCTCCAATGTGGGAGTGGGGGGCAGGTTTCCTGTGGCCTGGGGAACCTAGTTGCTCAATGCAAAATTTCCAAAGTAGGTTCCATCAGAGGCAGCCAGGTTCCTGAAAATATTTAATATGTCAACCAGCCTCCTGAAAGGGGGTTGGCTGGTCATTCTTTGTCCCCTCTCCATAAAACCTGGAAGTGGGCAGATTAGGGTTAAGTATTTTTTTCAATCCACCTGCTTTTGGGTACTAATGATACTGTAGCATTGTTGACTGTCTATGTTTCTAACTGTTCTCGGGGGAAAAAAAAGTGTTAGATCATTCAAGGATTCATAAACACCCACTCAAATTTTAGTCGGCAACAAAATACATTTAAGTTACATCCACATCAAATTTATGCCATGTGAATGTATCTTCTTTTCTACAGCAGTAGTCATATTATGATTTCTTCAGCTAATTACACAGTTTTCTCATTTAAAACTGCTTTCAAAAATGTCATTGGAAAGCATTTAGATTTCCTTTCCTGTTCTTTTGGTTTACCTCTATGTTAATTTTGAATATTTTCTCTACACAGAAAATGCTAATGACATTATTCCAGCATCTGTTTTGGTGAATAAATTGAACAGCAATGTTGAGTTAAAATGAGCTGCTGGACAGAGAAGCCAATTTTTAAAAAGGCAGATAAAGACCTAGGTTCAGATTAGCTTCTCTGGTACTTTCTCCTCCTTTCAGCTCCCCACCTTGTCTAATCACTCATCAATTGTTCTAAATTCTCATTCTCTACCATGCTCCAAGGTAAAATAAAAATATTCTCATCAGGATATCTTCATCTTTTTTCTTCCCTCAGGCTACGCACTGACTAACTTCTCATCCACAGTGATTTCAAACTCCTCAATTCATCTTGTTCTCACTCCTGAGTTCACTGCCTTCTAATCCTCCTTATATCTCTATCTCCATGTAAACTCCCCAATACAGATTTCACAGTTACACTCTTGGGGTGGGATCTTTCAGCCGTGCTCGCCCCGATACCAAAAAATCCCGCCCAAAGTCAACGGATCTTTCCATGGTCCACTCCTTGTTCGCTACAATTCCCGTGTTGGGCGGAATGGGAGAATTTGCCTCTTGATCTTACCACCTCAGGTGGTTTTGCTGCTCCTATTAAAATTCAAGGATATAGGACAAGTGCAGGAAGATGGGGTTAGTACACCTCTAGTGGTGGGTATTGGCAGTGCAGACCTGATGGGCCGAAGGGCCTTTTCTGCACTGCCTGACTCTACGGCCCTATTGTTTCAATCACAGATAAGGGCATTTACAGTCATTTCCTTTTATTACTCTCTACCAACATTTCCTCCCATATCCAACCGTTACCGTATCCATTCATAGAATAAGGTCTCCTCCAAATCATTTAAAGGTTATGGCGAGCGGGCAGGTACGTGGAGCTGAGTCCAAGCCATGATCTTATTGAATGGCAGAGCAGGCTCAAGGGGCCAGATGGCCTACTCCTCATTCTTATGTTCTTATTTACATCAGCACTTTCAAAAAGCTGACTGTCTAGCCTTTGGTCCTCTATTTCCCCCAATGGCCAGGATACTGTGCCTGCGTTCACCACCAGCGAGATCTTCTTTTCAGATTCCAACCCCACCATACCATCCACTCACATTGATATCTTCCTCATGTCACATTGATGGGGTTTACAACAGCTTCTTAAAAACAGGAACCAGGCAGAGGGAAATGGCCGGGGTACACAGGTCTAATCTCTGCAGTCCTGCCATATCCAACCGTGAATGGTGGTGGACAATTGAAAAACTCACTGGAGGAGGGTCCACAAATATCTCCTTCCTCAATGATGGAGGAGTCCAGCACATTGATACAAAAGAGAAGACTGCAACACTCACAGCAATTTTCAACCAGAAATGCCAAGTGGGTGATACATCTCAGCCTCCTCTGGAGGTCCACAGCATCACAGATGTCAGTCTTCAGCCAATTTGATTCATTCCCAATTAATATCAAAAAATGGCTGAAGGCATTTGACACAGCCTAAGCTATGAACCCCAATAATAATCAGGCAATAATTCTGAAGACTCATGCTCTAGAACCAGTCATGCCCCTAATCAGGCTGTTCCAAGCCAAGCTACAGCACTGGCATCAACCCATCTGCTGCTGAAACCCTCATTTGTGCCTTCATCATCCTTTGATTTGACCATCTCTTTCATTCCTGGCTGATCTTCATCAGCAGCAGATGCACTGAGGGGTAAAATGGAGTGATATCATGGAGGTGAAAACAGGCGGTCTAGGTGATGGTTTGAATAAGTGGTCAGAAATTCATCTCAGGGTCAAATGTGACAGTAAAGTTGCTAACAGTCTGGTTTAGTCTCTAACAGCCCTTATAAACTAGAGGCTATTAAAAACTCTGCTGCCTATGACTTAACTCGTACCAAACATGTTTACCTGTCACCCCTGTGCTGACTGACCTATATTGGCTCCCAATTAAGCAATACATTGATTTTAACATTTTCATCTTTGTTTTCAAATCCCTCCATGGCATTGTCCTTCTCTGTAATCTCCTCCAATCCCAACCTCCAAAATATTTCCCCTTAACCAATTCTAGCCTCTTGATTAGCCCTGATTTGAATCACTGGTGAACATACCTAGACCCTTACCGTTAGAATTCTGTTGTTACCTTGCTTTCCTCCTTCAAAATTCCCCTTAAAAATCTAGCTCTTTGATTAAGCTTTTAGACACTGCCTAATATCTCCTAATGTGCTTTGCTGTAATATCTTGTTTCATAACATTCCTGCGAAGTATCTGGGTGTTTTATTGTATTTATATTGGACCTTTTAAGGTAAGTTGTGATTGCTAAGTTCAAGGATATCTTGCGATAGTTGTTTTCATAGTGCTGAACATAAAAATCTAATGTTCCTCAGATATCAAACAATGATTTACAATGAAATATGCATGTGTAACATTAAAATACATGCAATTAAGAATTACAAATGTACAAAAAGGATGTAAATATTAATTATTCATTCCTTTCAATGCTAAATTTTGAAAAACTGTCGCTGCCAGCCATTAAATTAAACTACATTTAAGATTTCTAAATAAATTCATAGACACAAACTTAATGAATAAAATACTGTTCATCATTACAGAGGCATTCAAACATGGAGATGGAGACAGCCATGCAGTTCTTGACATCCCAGTGCTACAGAATAGTACTCAATTCTGCTGACAGCAATGTTCTCAACTCTGTAGGTTGGCTGTATATCTGCATTACTGAGACCCAACCATTTTCCATTTCTCTACATTTTATTTGACAGGCACGATTATGAAGCTGCTGCGATATCAGTTTGGTTGGTGAAAGACCTTTGATGAAAAAAGATTTTATAGCCAACATCTTCAGTAGTACCGTTCCCATCACTGATAAAGTCCCTATATTTCTATGAATACATCAAGTGAAAATGAAACTACATGGTTTTAAATGGCTATCAAAGTATTTATTACATATTCTTTGCAACCTGCTTTATCTTTCTCTTTAAAAAAGCTTTGATAACCGTTCAGAATGTCCACAGACATCACCACAGATAGAGCAATGAATCAGAGAAATGTTTTAGAATATGAGCTATAACATTGTCAGAAAATGCTTTATATTGTCCAGACCAAAAATGGACCAATATGTTAAAATCACTCTTTAGTAATGTGGAAGATGTTATATTTCTTAGTGCTGTATATTTGCTGAAAAAAACTGTTGCATTCTTAACATATAAAAACAATTGCAGGGTACAATTGATAGAAACTTAGGGATCATGTAAGTGAGGTACAGATTGGGATGTGGATCGGAAACAGAAATATACATTAAAACTTCTGATATTTTATTGAGAGCATTAAAATCAACAAGGAGGAATGTTTTGGTGAGGCATATATACAACAGCTAATCCAAAATCACCTGTTTGTGTCTCTGAAGTTAGAAGAACTACCTGTCGTGTATTCCAGTAAACAAACATTGTGCCACAACACAATAAAGAACATCCCTTCATGTTTGATCAATAGCACTGCCACTGAATTCAATATCCAGTCCCGTCACAGTGCTAGCTAGAAAATGCATTGTGACAATTCACCAGCATGTCCAACCCCGACAACCTGCTCCGCCAAGAACAGGGGGATATTACCTCCAATCCATCTCCAAGTTGCACAACACCCCAACTCAGACACATATTGTGAGTTTTCATCTCCGTTTCAAGATCCAAGCACTTGGTACTCAATTATCATAACCACAAGGTCTTCAACAGTATTGGAGGAGGGCCAGTATGACCTTCCGAGGGCCACCAAGTATAGCCAATAAATGGAACTTCATTCAAGTTTCTCATGTTACAAACGGAGAGGAGGATTGTTGTAAGCACACATTAAAAATGTTTCCTTAAAAGGCAAATTAGGTGCATGCTTAATTAGTAGAATGCTGGAAGCAGAATTCCAATATCCTGTTAGCAAAACCGGTTTCAGTTCACCACTAACACTTAAGTAAAAATGACATCCATTAACAGTTCTGTTCCAGATGTGTGTGTAACGGTCTGGTTTCAATCAAAACAAGAAAAAATTGACATTCATACCAAGGTACTTTTTGATGGCTTTTGCTGCTGGAAACTGTTTTATGATCAGGTGAGCAGATTCAGGCTCAGGCAGTGTGCTCCACTGGAGAACCTGGTCCAGAACATTCTCTTTGTAGTGTAGCACTCGCTCTGTGGAAGACAAAATGCAAAGCATTAGCATAAAGTTACACACAATAGTAATTGTTGAAAATACTAACATCACATTTATTCCTTCATAAGCTTCAAAATGAGTCAAACTAAGGGCATATAATTATGCTATAAATTCATCAAATGGTTTTTACAATATTAGTCATAATTTTTATAGGTAATTTCTCCCAACAATCCCTCAAATGTATGATTCATCATCCTTTGGTAAAATGCGTCACTGTTTAGCCACTTGAAAATTAATTGCATCCATCCAACAATTACTTCAGATCCCTTTGACTGTGTTATATTTTAAAATTACTCATCGCTTAGACTGAATTTCTTGATGTCAGATAAGTTGCTGTAGAACATAGAACAGTAGAACACAGGGAAGGCCCTTCAGCCCACGATGTTGTGCTGAATGTGATGCCAAATTAAAGCAATCCCTTCTGCCTGCCCTTGGTCCATATCCCACTATTCCTTGCATATTCATATGCTTATCTAAAAACCCCTTAAATGCCCGATCATATCTGCCTCCACCACCGCATCTGGCAGCACATTCCAGACACCTACCACTCTGTGTAAAAAAAACTTGCACCTCACATCTCCTTTGAATTTTCCTCCTCTCACCTTAAGTGCATAACCCCAAGTATTAGACACTTCAACTTTGGGAAAAAGACACTAACTGTCAACCCTATCGATGCCTCACATAACATTACAGACTTCCCCCTCAGCATCTGCTGCTCCAGACCTAGTTTGTCCAGGCTCTCCTTATAGCTCATAACCTCAAATCTGGGCAGCATCCTGGTAAACCTCTTCTGCATCTTCCCCAAAGCCTCTGCATCCTTCCTGTAATGTGGCAACCAGAACTGAACGCAATACCCTAAGTGAAGTCTAACCAAAGCTTTATATAGCTGCAACATGACATCCTGACTCTTGTACTCAATGCTCCGAACAACAAAGGTAATCATGCCATATGCCTGCTTTACCACTCTATCTATTTGGCCACTTTCAGGGAACTATGGACTTGAACCCCAAGATCCCCCTGTACATCAATGCTGTTCAAGGTCCTACCATTAACCGCATACTTATCCTTAACATTTGATTTCCCAAAGTGCAGCATCTTGCCAGGATTAAATCCATCTGCCATTTCTCTGCCCATATCTGCAGCTGATCTATATCTGTCTGTATCCTTTGACAACCTTACACTATTCACAACTCCACCTACCTTTGTGTCATCTGCAAACTTACTAAACCATCCAACTATGTCTTCATCCAAGTCATTTATATACATGATAAACAGCAGAGTCCCAGTAGGGACCCCTGCAGAACACTACTAGTCACAGACCTCCAGCCAGAAAAACACCCTTCCACCACTACTCTCTGACTTCTATGGGCAAGCCAATTCTGAATCCAAGTGGCCAAGTCACAGTAGATCTCATGCATCTTAATCTTCTGGATAAGCCCACCATAACAAACCTTGTCGAAAGCATTACTAAAATCCATGTAGACAACATCCACTGCTCTACCCTCATCAATCACCTTCATCATCTCCTCAAAACAAGACATGACTCGCCCCACACAAAGCTATGTTTTTCCAAAAGCGCATAAATCCTATAGCTAAGAATCTTCTCCAATAGTCTCCCAACCACCAATGTGAGCCTCATTGGTCTATAATTTCCTGGATTATCCCTTTTTTCTTTCTTTTCTATGTTGAATGTCTATTTCTAATTTCAGCTTAGAAGTACCAACTGAAGTGTGCACTGGGTCATGATCACTACGAAGCAGACTGGGATTACTCTGTAGCAGACAGGGATGATTCGGTATGAGGGGTAATGTCCCAGCCTCAGAGCCAAAATTCTGGGTTCAATTCCCACTCCACACTTGACGACCATGGAAGATGCTTTCATAGGGTGGCCAAACAGGTTGTGTATCAACCTGTAAATCCTTGCAGTAAACTGGTGGCTGCTGGTCAGAGCTGGAGAGCTTCCTGGTCAGCCACACTGCAGAAGGCAACAGCAAATCACCACAGTGATTCGTTCTATATAATCATGGACCAACCCAACCGAAGTCCATGGTTGTCAACACCCTCTTTGGGCATGATACCTGAAAGAGAAGGAGTATCCTACCAAGCTCTCCGTTCTCTATAACTTCAAATGTTGCCCAAACAACCTTCTCATCTGCAACAATGTTCCTCATTTCAAGAACAATGTGAGTTAATTCCTCTGCTGTCATGGTTGGAGATACCTGTGAACCATGATGTGAAAAAAAGCGTTAATTTCAAATAAAATCACACAATGCTGCAAAAATGGGAACATGATGAAAACATCTGAAACTGGTTTAAATTAATCCAAAATTATAACAAATCTGATAAATACGCAGCAACTGAAATGCGTTGGGGAGGTGACGGATTGGGTCTGGCCGTTTACAGCAAGTGGGGTCGTTTCGGTTGGGGCAGTATTGGGGGGCAGGGTTCCTCTGTGGGGGTCAAGGGTGAGGGTGGTTGGGGGGATGCCTGGTTTGGGTCTTTCAAATGGTTACCCTGGAGTTTGAAGTCATATTTTTACTTCCAATTCTTTCAAAGTGACTATCGGAGTAAAACCTGGCAGAAACATCAGAAGTTAATGATTTAAATCGCTTTGTTGAATGGTTCCTAGCCCAACGCAATTGTCCAGGGGAAGTTAGTGCTTCTGGACAATTTCTGGGTTAAGCCTTATGGGGGAACTTCCAAGAGGGATTCCCTAGTGCATCATTGGGGTACCGCCCAAATCTTATACTGGAGAGCCAGGAAATTGTGTGTTTGGCTCATCATTGCCCTCTGAAGGATGTCATTCAATTTATTAGATTGCTACTCAGCAGTACAAGTAGACAAAGTTAATCAGGGATGGGCAGGCTCCAGCTTTGTCAGCAACAACCACACCCTGAGAATAACTTAGAGAAAACATTACTGATGAAAATCCTAGCTCATTTAGAAGTTGTGACAATATTGTTACTTATGTGAAAGCTTTGCATTTCTTTGTTGCTAACTGATGATTTTCTGCTAAGGAACCAAGGAACATTTCTGACTCTTTTGTTTTGCATGACTGCAAATTTCCTTGACGTAAATGTGAAAATAAATTTTGTACGATCAGCATGAACGACGCAAAGAATGATGCAAGATGCAGGGCTGAGTCACCATTCTGTGCCTCCCTAATTATGGAGAAAGTTTGACTAACCAGCTGGTGTTGAAGTGAACATGCATCCTGTTCAACTTCAGTAAGCTCCAGGAGTTCTGGAAACTTCGACAGTAATAAAACTGTACAAGCAGCTTTGCACCAACTGTGCGCATTCTTGGAAACTATTTCCAGTGCTTTGAGGTAAAAGTTAATTAAGTCCAATTAAGCAATGGTGCATTTCAAAGTGAAGAAACCAAGAGATAGAATGCTCTATGGCTAGACTGAAGATTTCACACTATTACCATATACCTACCCTAATTATGCAGCAACAATCAGGCTCCTTGTTCCCCACGTATACTTCAATGATCAGGGTCCCATTGCCTGCAACCTAAAGAAAACATTTTCTAGACACTTCACATTTTCTCAGTGATAAATAATACTTCTTTTGACAATTTAGAATTTCTAACAGGCAATAGCTTTCAAAAGATACTTTTTTTTTACTTGTATGTTATAGCATGCCATATATTTTGGATTGACTGTAATTGAGTAGTTTTTGTGATTGCAAATCTGCTAAGGCAAAAAAATTCAAAAATATCAGCAAGTTTACAAATTTCCCCTGCTCAATCACACAACAGGTCTTGCCTTATTGCTGAAACTCAGGAAGGGAGCAGATTCCCAGAACAATGGATCAATTGCTTTATCTTTCATTCATTTGGGATAAACCAGTGAAAGGTTGCTAACATTTTAATGTTATTTTCACACCAAGAACTTGAGCATTTTGAGCAATAGAAGGCGGCCATTGAGCCCCTTTTCCACAGCTCACACCAGCAACAAATATTGTTGCTTCTTCAGTGATAACTCATAATGGTCAGCTCAAAACAATAAACACTAGCAGCCACTAAGAGGAATAATTCAATGCAATTGAACAAGACAATGAAGTTTTCCAACAATAGCAGTCCATTAAGCAAATTAACATTGAATTACAATTTCACACTACAAGCATATCATGCTGTTAATGCTCATATTATTGAAAGAATGTGGTCATGTGGTTAACACTACTGTTTAATAAGGCATTCACACAAACAATAAAGGACTCTTAAGTGCAGAAAAAGATTTACTAGGATGTTACCGGGACTTGATGGTTTGACTTATAAGGAGAGGCTGGATAGATTGGGACTTTTTTCTCTGAAGAGTAGGGGGCTGAGGGGTGATCTTATAGAGGTCTATAAAGTAATGAGGGGCAAAGATCAGCTAGATAGTTAATATCTTTTCCCAAAGGTAGTGGAGTTTAAAACGAGAGGGCATAGGTTTAAAGTGAGAAGGGAGAGATACAAAAGGATTCAGAGTCAATTTTTTCACACAGAGGGTGGTGAGTGTCTGGAACAAGCTGCCAGTAGCAGTAGTAGAAGTGGGTACAACCATGTATTGAGTAGCAGAGGTGAGAACAATTTTGTCTTTCAAAAAACATTTAGACAATTTCATGGGTAAAGAACAAAGAAAATTACAGCACAGGAACAGGCCCTTCAGCCCTCCAACCCTGCAGCAATCATGCTGCCCGAATTAACTAAAACCCCCTATCTTTCTGGGGACCATATCCTACATTCCCATCCTATTCACGTATTTGTCAAGACGCCCCTTAAAAGTCACCAACATATCCACTTCCATTACCTCCGCTGGCAGCGAGTTCCAGGCAACCACCACCCTCTGTGTAAAAAAAACCTGCCTCGCACATCTCCTTTAAACCTCGTCCCTTGCATCTTAAACCTATGCCCCCTAGTAATTGACTCTCCCACCCTTGGCAAAATCTTCTGACTATCCACTCTGTCCATGTTTCTGATAATCTTGTAGACTTCTATCAGGTCACCCCTCAACCTCTGTCGTTCCAGTGGGGACAAATCAAGTTTCTTCAACCTGTCTTGATGGCTAATGCCCTTCATACTGGCAACATCCTGGAAAATCTTTTCTGTATCCACTTCAAGGCCTCCACATCCATCTGGTAGTGTGGCGACCAGAATTGAACACTATATTCCAAGTGTAGCCTGACTAAGATTCTATAAAGCTGCAGCTTGACTTGCCAATTTTTAAACTCAAAATCCCGGTCGATGAAGACAAGCATGCCATATGCCTTCTTGACTACCTTCTCCACTTATGTTGCCACTTTCAGGGGCCTGTGTACCTGCACACCCAGATCCCTTTGCCTATCAATACCCTTAAGGGTTCTGCCATTTACTGCATATTTCCTATCTGTATTAGGCCATTCAAAATGCATTACCTCACATTTGTCTGGATTAAACTCCATCTGCCACTTCTCCGCCCAAGTCTCCAACCAATCTATGTCCTGCTTTATCCTCTGATGGTCCTCATCACTGTCCGCAAATCCACCAACCTTTGTGTCATCCGCAAACTTACTAATCAAACCAGTTACATTTTCCTCCAAATCATTTATATATTTATTACAAACAGCAGAAGTCCCAGCACTGATCCCTGAGGAATGCCACTTGTCATAGCCCTCCTTTCAGAAACATACCCTTTCACTGCTACCCTCTGTCTTCTTTGAATAGCAGATTAGCTGTAAAGACTCGCATTCTAACGAGTATTCTGTAAACTGTGTGTGCCTTTATATGCCCTGTTTGTGATCAGAACTCTCCACTCACCTGTCAAAGGAACAGCGTTCCGAATAGCGTTTACTACCAAGTAAACCTGTTGGACTTTAACCTGGTCTTGTGAGACTTCTTACTGTGTTTTCCTTCTTTGACCGAGCCAGTTTTGTATCCACCTTGCCAGCTCACCTCTGATCCCACGCGACTTCACATTCTGCACCAGTCTGCCATGAGGGACCTTGTCAAAGACCTTACTGAAGTTTATGTAGACAACATCCACTGCCCCACCAGTCTGCCATGAGGGACCTTGTCAAAGACCTTACTGAAGTTTACGTAGACAACATCGACTGCCCCACCCTCATCAATCATCTTCATCATTTCTTCAAAAAACTCAATCAAGTTATTGAGACATGAGCTCCCCTTCACAAAACCATGTTGCCTCTTGCTAATACGTCCACTTATTTCCTGTCTCGAAGACTCCTCTCTAATAATTTCCCTACCACTGATGTAAGGCTCACTGGCCTGTAATTACCTGGATTATTCTTGCTATCCTTCTTAAACAAAGGAACAACATTGGCTATTCTCCAATCCTCTGGGATCTCTCCTGTAGCCAGTGAGAATACAAAGATTTCTCTCAAGGCCCCAGCAATTTCCTCCCTTGCCTCTCAGTATTCTGGGGTATATCCAATCAGGCCCTGGGGACTTGTCTACCTTAATGTTTCTCAAGAACCCAAATACCTCCTCCTTTCTGATCTCAACATGACTCAAACTACCTACACACCCTTTCCCAGACTCATCATCCACCAAGTCCTTCTCTTTGATGAATGAATACGCAAAGTACTCATTTAACACCTCACCCTTTTCCTCTGGCTCCATGCATAGATTCCCTCCCCTATCCTTGAGTGGGCCAGCCCTTTCCCTGGCTACCCTCTTGCTCTTTATATATGTATAAAAAGCCTTGGGATTCTCCTGAACCCTTCTGGCCAATACTTTTATATGACCCCTTTTAGTTCTTCTTACTCCTTGCTTAAGTTTCTTTCTACTTTCCTTGTATTCCACACTTGCTTCGTGTGTTCCCAGTCTCCTAGCTTTGACAAATGCTTCCTTTTCCTCTGTGACTAGGCTCACAATATCTCTCATTATCCAAGGTTCCCAAGATTTGCCTTATTTATCCTTCATCCTTACAGGAATATGTTGGTCCTGAATCCCTATCAACTTGCACTTGAAAGCCTCCCACATGTCGGATGTTGATTTGCCCTCAAACATCTGCCCCCAATCTACATACTTCAGTTCCTGCCTAATATTGTTGTAATTAGCCTTTCCCCAATTTAGAACCTCACCTGAGGACTACACTTTACCCATCAGTACCGTAAAGTTTACTGAATTGTGGTCACTGTTCCTGAAATGCTCCCTTACTGAAGTGTCAATCACCTGGCCGGACTCATTCCCTAATACCAGATCCAGTATGGGTAAGATGGGTATAGAGGGACATGGGCCAAATGCAGGCAATTGGGTCTAGCTTAGTGGTAAAAGCTGGGCGGCCTGGACAAGTTGGGCCAAAGGGCCTGTTTCCATGCTGTAAATCTCTATGACGCCATAAATGATTAGTGGGGAAGCTGGAATGCTTTTGTTATAGGTTATTAAAAATATGCATTTTTAGACAGATTAAAGTATAGTATATAGATGAATTAAATGTAAATTCATTCATTTCAAAACAATCAGCTTTTTGCAAACTCAGGCAATTTTTTCCCGAATTTGTTTTTTTTCACTATTTTTGCTTTTGGAATGTGGGTAACATTGGCAAGTCTACATTTAATGTACATAAAAAAAAACCCCATAGAATCCTGACAGTGAGGGAGGAGGCCACTTGGCCCATCAAGTCTGCACAGACCACCTCCCCCCCAGGCCCTTTCTCCATAATCTCACGTATTTACCCTCCTAGTCCCCCTGACACTAAGGGACACTAAAAATTCTTTTTAAATGTTGGAGGGAGAACCCAAATCATATATGGCATTAGGCATAACCTCAAGAATATCATAACTGTACTAAAAAATTAATCATATAAATACCAGTATTCTGTGGAACTCAGCAATACTGACCATCTGACCCAGCAACACTGAGTTGATATGTAACAGCTCACATTAAAAGTACTGTATACTGGCAAACATCTGTTCAATATGTGAATAAACCTTCTTTAAAGTTGTCTGATCAAAAGGTATAAAATGAACCGCATGGCTTTAAATATAGAAAGTATGCAAGCTAATAGTTCAGTGATTAGAGTGCTATTGACAAGGCGAATTTGTGCTATATCTAAACATAAATCAAAAATTAAATCTTGCAAGGCAACATATCCACACCTGTGTGTCTTTCCAAGTCGTTATGAGGCTATTTTCTATCTCCATCTGTTTCACCTGGTCTTCATTAACCTATTTCAAGCAAGGCACAGAAACATTAATCAAAAA
Organism: Carcharhinus amblyrhynchos; assembly: GCF_965287045.1. Taxonomy (NCBI): domain Eukaryota; kingdom Metazoa; phylum Chordata; class Chondrichthyes; order Carcharhiniformes; family Carcharhinidae; genus Carcharhinus; species Carcharhinus amblyrhynchos. The sequence continues at coordinate 90,580,039 of NC_137324.1, read as the reverse complement.
GTACAAGAAGTGATGAGTGAAGTGTCTGTAGATGGCAAAATAAAACCAATCCATTTATTCCATGAAGGATAACATTGATAAATGGATTGGGGATAGCTATCCTATTTTATCCAGTGGAATTGACAATAGTCTTCCCTCTTTTGAATCTTGTTTACCTGCCCTTTTGTGCTTTTACAGTTTTCAATTAAAATTTGTCTTTCCGCAGTTGATCTGGAGTGTAAAAGGATTTATTTGACTATTGATTCAGTAGGAGTTTCGAGGAAGAAACATATTGAAAGTCTGTTGGGAGGTCGAGAAAATTAGGGAGAAATTTCTGTCAAAAGACTAAATTCTGTATTAAAGACAGCTCGTTAGTTTTTGTCTAAAGTGCTCTTTGGCACACGTACACACTTCTTATTTATCTTCTGAGGCAAAGGTGGTGTTTGTGTCAAATTCCTGAGTGATCACATCAGAGTGTCCTTCTAGGACTTCCCGTGACCACCAGAAGTGCACACCCTCAACTCAGGCTCTCCATAGAAGGTTTGTTTTAGTGAGTGAGTGTCGCACATTGACCAGCTCAACCCAATTGCGAGTCTCTCAATATATACAGTGTGTACACCTTTGGCTTGCTAACTTGGGTGAGCAACTCAATGTCTGTTTTTTTTGCACACACAAAACCATTTGTGCATATATTGAATAAATACATAAATATTAATGCACAAACATACCTTTAATAAACATTGTTTTGCCTCCCTAACTTCTGGTTCAGTTGATCGAAGATCCAACTATCTAATTTCTACTGTGTGCCCCAGTGACTTAGTTTTGTCATCAAAGCTTCTTTGCTTTCCGTATAATGTTACTGGATCTTCAGATACTACGGACAGAGTTTAATGATGCCTGTTGGAGTGGTCACGATTGTGGGGGCAAACAAGGGAATTGAGTAGGAGTCCCTACGTTCCTAAATGTCCAACATTTAGTGGGGGGTGGGAAAGGCCCAACACAGGAATCTTGTTTGTTGGTGACAGACTGACTATTCAGTTCAGTAACAAATTACCTGAGAGCAATTATTCCAGAAGTTACTATTTAACGGGCACAACATCAAGAAGGGGGTTAGTGGGGGGTCTGCTGAAAGTCACCCCTGGCCCTTCCATCCATGCCTTCCTCCCTCTCTCACTAGTCACTTCCTCTCCCAAGCTCCTCCATGTTGTCTGCACCCATCTCTCTCTGCTGATTCAGCAATGATCTCTGGTGAAGGCCTCAGTGGAACAGCGGTCATTACTTCTGGTGGCCCTGATAATACCAGCAATCTACTGGCCTCTAATTGGATGGTAGCTCCAACCAATTAGGAGCCAGCAGATCCCTGGTATTATCAGGGCCACCAGGAGTGGTCCTGATAATACCGGGTGGCGGGATTTCTGCCTGACTGGTATACTGTCTAAATAAGTGCCTGATTGCAATTGCTTTGGCCTCCTGAGAAACCCAACTTTAGGCTCCTGACCAGTGGACAGGATCTCTGCCACACAAATTAGGGGTTAAATAATAAGCAGAGTGGGGGAGGCAGAAGGCATGCAGAAAGCACATGCCCCTCCTCTCACCCAAAACACACGGTGCCGACACACTCCATGCTGCCATAAGACACTGCAAGGGTCCTTAACAAAGAACATAGAACATAGAACATAGAACATTACAGCGCAGAACAGGCCCTTCGGCCCACGATGTTGCGCCGACCAGTTACAAAAACAATGACCCACTAGCCTATACCAATCCCTTTTCGTCCATAAACCTATCCAGAGATCTCTTAAACGCCCCCAAACTAGACGCATCTACAACTGCAGCAGGCAGGGCATTCCAATCCCTCACCACCCGCTGGGTAAAGAACCTACCCCTGACATCCGTCCTGTAGCTACCCCCCCTTAATTTAAAGTCATGCCCCCTCGTGCTAGCTTTCTCCATCCGAGGAAAAAGGCTATCACTATCCACCCTATTTAAACCTCTAATCATCTTATATGTTTCAATAAGATCCCCTCTTAGCCGCCTTCTTCCCAACGAAAACAACCCTAGATCCCTCAGTCTCTCCTCATAGGACCTCCCCACCATACCAGGCAACATCCTAGTAAACCTCCTCTGCACCCTCTCCAACGCCTCCACATCCTTCTTGTAATGCGGGGACCAGAACTGCACACAGTACTCCAAGTGCGGCCGCACTAGAGTAGTGTACAGTTGCAACATTACACTGCGACTCCTAAATTCAATCCCCCTACCAATAAACGCCAAGACACCGTACGCCTTCTTGACAACCTTATCTACTTGATTCCCAACTTTCAGGGATCTATGTACACACACACCTAGATCCCTCTGTTCATCCACACTATTCAAAGTCCTCCCGTTAGCCCTATACTCGACACATCTGTTGCTCCTACCAAAGTGAATTACCTCACACTTCTCCGCATTAAATTCCATCCGCCACCTCTTGGCCCAGCTCTGCAACCTATCTAAGTCTCCCTGCAGACTATGACACCCTTCCTCACAATCTACCACACCTCCAACTTTGGTGTCATCAGCAAATTTACTAATCCACCCAACTATACCCTCATCCAGATCATTAATAAAAATTACAAACAACAGTGGCCCCAAAACAGATCCCTGAGGCACACCACTCGTAACTCGTAAAGGCCAAGTGAACTTCCATATCTCATTAGCTGATAACTCCATCAGTCCCGGCTGTGCAGGAAGGTGTCAGTGGCTGCTGGGATGCTGGAAAAGAAAAGCCCCCAAGATCGTGGATCCCTGGAGTAGCTAAGTCTAGGGTCTTGGATCAAGAGGATTTGGTAAGTTAGGGAGAGGGGCAGTGTGGGGGGAGGTTTAAGGGAAAAAGCGGATAGGAGGAAGTGGGGGTTCAAACTATGGAGAAGCCACCCTGCGATCAGCAAAGATCAGCCCCTGAAGATAAACCCCACAAACCCCTCACCACCCACTTACTTCCTGCCCTTTAACCCCTCAAGATGAAAACTGGACTTCCCGCTCCAGCTCTGCTGTCCAGGCAAACATTATATGGTGCGGGCAGCGTAATAACAGAGAAATATTTGGTTCATAAAAAGTCCAATCAACTCTTCATATTTCCCTTAAACATGGTGGTGGGTCTCTGATTTTGCTGTCTGCCCCTTTTTACATGACCACCGCCCACCTGCTCTCCACCAACACCACCTCCATCCCTCCTTGGGAAACACACCTGCTAGGGGCACATAAAAATTAGCCCGAAGATTCTGCCCCATTTCCTTCCCTGAAAAAAAACTTCTCGGAATTCCAAGATTATTTTGAAGAGTGGGGATAACGCCATCAGAAACCAACTCCTACAATCTCCTTATTTTACACTTCCAACTTTCACTGCAGACACTCGGCAGATTTCTCTGCATCAAAAATTGCTGCAATTCACTCAGTTGTCACCGCTCTATTCTTAAGACTTGGTCTTCGCCAACTAATCACAAAATGCATCCTTGTTTCACAGGAAGCAGAGGACTGAACTACCCTAATTTATGGAGAGGGACTAGGAGCTGGGTAACTAGGGGTGTGTGGGGGGAAAATAGGAGAGGGACATGTCAGGTTAATGCATTTCCACTACCAAGAAAGTTTCCCTGCAATGAGTTAGGAGGAGAATCAGCTACCTAATGAAAGAGGCAGGCAGCTAATTAAGGTGATTGAGACCCCAGTGAGGGGCAATTTTGTAGATTTCACAGCATTTCGCCACCTATGGAGCAGGTGCAGAGGGAGCATTAGAATTAATGGGACATCCAGCATTGAAGGCTGCAACAATTCTAGTCCACCCCAATCCAGCAGAGGGATTCAGCCTCTATCCAAGTGGACCTGCCTCTCTAGATCTCACTCATCCTTCCTGCACAGCTATGCAGTCCAGGGGGAGGGTCGTAGTTCTGTTGACGGGGCCTACAGCATCAGAGCCCACCCACTAGCCTTAATAGGACGGCGAGTTCAAAGGCGGGCTTCTCCTGGAAGATTGCTGAGCCATTCCTGCTTCCAGCAATTACAATCTTGGGAATCCCATTGGTCTTGACATCAGTGTCTTAAAGCCCACGGGAAAAATCCATTCAGCCCCTCGAGCCTGTTCTGTCATCCAGTTAGATCATGTAGACCTGCACCTCAACCTCATTTGAAGTTGGCATTTAAGGGCATAATGGCACAGTGGGTAGCACTGTTGCCTCACAGTACCAGGGAGCCGGGTTTGATTCCCAGCTTGGATCACTGTCTGTGTGGAGTCTGCACATTCTCCCCATGTCTGTGTGGGTTTCCTCTGGGTTCTCTGGTTTCCTCCCACAGTCCGAAAGACATGCTGGTTAGGTGCACTGACCATGCTAAATTCTCCTCAGTGTACCCAAACAGGTGCCGGAGAGTAGGGGATTTTCACAGTAACTTCATTGCAGTGAATGTAAGCCTACTTGTGACTAATGAATAAGCTTTACTTACCTGCATTTTCCACTGATCCCTCGAAAGCCTTACTCCTAACAAAGAGCCACACTGATGCAAATTCACTTCGTAACTGTTTTAAGCCCAGGTATAATTCTGGCAAATCTGCATTATATCCTTTCCAAATGTTAGTTGACATTTTGTGAGATTTACTGCCAAAAATTAAATGGGGCACTCCTGAGGGGATGTGACAAAGGCCTGAAGCATCATTTCCTCACTCTTTCACTCATTTCAAAGTATCACTATGTGCAACTGAAAGATGTTAGGCGCAATTTCTTTTACTCTGAGGCTGTTGGAACATGGAATTCATTCAACAGAAAGATCAATGGCCTGAAACAATAATTCTGCTCAATTCTCCACAGATGCTGCTTGGCCTACCAAGTATCTTCCAGCATTTTCTACTTTTATTTCAGATTTCCAGTAACCACAGTATTTTGCTTTTGATTTAACATTTAAATACTTGCTTCATTATTGGCAACTCAGCAATGAAATTCCCTCAAGAAAAATGTTACTGCATTGCCTGTTGCTATTTGTTAGTTGTTATGTCCTTTATACTTTCTTCTTGAACACAATTCTGTTTGGTTACTTGACTGCTTAGGACAAATTAACTACTTTGATAACATCAAAACTCCGAAGAACGTGCAGGTCTGCTTCATTAGCTGTGCTAAATTCTCCCTCAATGTACCCAAACAGGTGTCAGAATGTGATGACTTGGGGATTTTCATAGTAACTTCATTGCAGTGTTAATGTAAGCTTACTTGTGACACTAATAAATGAATAAATAAACAATGTTTTAAAAAACAGAACTTTTAAAGTTACAGTTTAATGGGCAGATGAGGTGAAGACTAGACCCAAATAACGAAGTGAGCAAAACTTCCTGGTTTGCTTTCCGTAGTTATCATATGATGTGTTTGGAAAATCTATAGAAATTACTAATTGGCTGTTTTGATCTACAGCAATGCAAGTTATTCCAATGAAGAATTCACGATCATTGTATGACAAAAATGCATACTTACACCAAAGAGTTGAACATACAGATTGATCAGATCTTCTGTAACATTCACTTCTTGTTTGGTCTGACCTTCTGTTTGGAATAAGTAAGGCGAAAACACCTGTGACAAACTGTGTGCATTCATCTGATTCATCTCTGAACATTTCTGAACCCTGTTGAGAGGGGGTAGGGAGTGGGTGGAGAAATAATTTAACACGCGATAAAAATATGGTTTGCTTGAAATCAAAGAATAGCTGAACAGTTTGCAGTGCATCAATATCTTTTCAATATTACATAATAAAAGACCATTGTGGTATGTGGTATAGTAAACAGTTCATGGTTTTAAAGGCAGGGTCAGGATTGTTCAACCAAGACTCAAAGCAGACACTAAATACAGGGCATCTGGGCCCAGCCAATCTGAATGTTTGGATAATTGATCCTGAAGTCTTACCAGGGGGGTGGGGGTGGTGGTGGTGGAAGAGACATATTCTTTCTCTGTCTGTCCCCAAACACCACAATAGGCCACCAATGGCCACCTCAACAGCATAAAGGAGCATGAACTCAGTGACAACAGGCCTCAGCCAAGAACTTGTGGGAGCAATCCCAGTCACATAGAACTCCTGCTTGTTCTGGCCCACATTCTGGCTCCCTGAGGATTCCAGAATACTATTGCCATCAGGTCACAATGAGATCAGTGGGAAACATCTGCTGATTTAAAGAGGGTCTCCACCTTCTCAAAGGAGCCATTAAGTTCAGGACACAGCAGAAAGCCAGCGACATCTAAGGCGTTGAATGATCCCAAGTGTTCCTGCTTAAAACCCAAATTTTCTGTCAGGCGAGGAGAGTTCAAATCGAGGCCAATTACCCACATCGAACAGCATTTCTAGATTGCCAATACTTAATTTTATCACAAATGCTGCTTTGGCAGAATAGGTTTAAACATCAAGAGAGAGGTGAGCTTCAACAAATCAGATGTGACTTCACATAAGCTGCGACAAAATCTAAGCAGGAACCAAACTTTATGACAATCGTTACAGCAGTATGTGCTATACACCTTTGGGTTGCCATGGTAATGGAATATTCTGGCTCTTTTGTCTCTAAGGGCCTGAGGAAGAAGCAGAAAGTTTTGCTGTGCAGCAAAACTCTGATAACCAGAAAAGCTGCAGAATGTGATTCAAAGCTGGAAAAGCATTTTTTTTCCTTGAGATGTACAGAAAAATGACCTCTCCTGAACTATAGGAAATAGAAAGCAGCCACAAAACATTTCTCAATAGCAGTTGGATTGTATATCGCATTAGGAACACATGTACTGGAACTGAGAGAGACTTTTAACTGCTGCTCCAAAGGGGGAGAGACAGAGAGGGGGAGAGAATTGTACTTGATGGATGGTAAAATAGGAGGCTAAGAGGTCTAGTTTAGGGGACCTACTTCACGTGGCTGGACAGTGGAAACATTTTGGGCCTGGTGATTTTAGGATGACCTGATATTGAAGGTTACTGTTGATCACTACTTGCCCCATTTCCAATTGCCTCTCAATGGAATCCCCTCACTGCACAAACTCAACCCACCAGCATGACCAACAAGCTGCCACTGTGGCCAGGACAAGTCCACAGCAATAAGCATTTGAGGCTGGCACACAACTTTTTTGTGATGGTGAAGCTGTCCTCATTATAGGATCATATGCCAATTCAGACATGATTCCACTTTTAGCACAGTCATACAACAACCATTTGCTTGAGGAAGAAAACAGGATTGTCAGTGTATCTGGTATTTCAGTTACAGAATGCAAGGAGTAAGAATACTCCCATTTGCTGCAACCTGGTCAAACATTTTGCAAGGCCAAAAGACTTTTTGCAAAATAAAAACTGTTGATTGCTGCAAGCTGCTTTCTGGAATGCAGAAGTTATTTAGTGTGTAGGCCCCAGCAAAGTAATTAGGTCTGAATTTTCACGCAAATGGAGAGGTCCTCCCCTTTTGGATGTGATCCTGGGACACCTTTGGTAGAAGTAAGGTGACCTTTGGAATTGTTAAACGTACACGAGTGAGTGTGGGTGGAAGGGTATAGGTAGGCATAGGAGCTATAAAGGGCCATTGACGTGGATGCATGTGTGGAGGAGCAAGGTTGGCTTGGGAAACATGAAAGTCTATGGGGGGAGGTGATTGAAAGTGGCATGTGATGACATGGGTTGGCCTGGAATAGGCAATGGGGCAGGGGGGAGGGAGAGGGAGTATGTGATGTGTGTTTATTTGTCTTTTTTTTAAATTTCTATAGTCTTAACAAAGTGCTTCAAGTGCAATAGTCTGTTACTGAACAGTCATCATTTACAGCTCTAAACATAAATAATAAAAGGCAAATATGAACAATTACGTTTGAGAAGAAAGGTTTGTGCATCAAGGATGGAATTTAAAGATGTTATGGAAGTGACAATGGAATCTGAAAGGCATATAGAAAGAGCCTTGAGTAGGCTGTACCGTATATGTTAAGTCTGAGACTATTGGGGTGGGAGCTCCAAAGAAGTCAAAGACAAGCCACAGGAACAATTGGGTTTATTGAAGAACTGTACTCCTCATACTCCAGCCCTCAAGTGCTGTTGGGGCGGTTTCCCAGGCAAGTCACTTCACCCTTTAGGTCATTGGACCATGTCTTCTTAAAGGAGTGATGCCCTACTTACATAACAGTATAGAATCCAGAAAGCTATGGAAAATAGCTTCTGGGTAGGCTTTTAACTCATAGTTTAGATAAAGAACTCAACATTTTATTGGATACCTTATATTAAAGAGAATCATTATAGGACAATAAGGTTCTATCAATATAACACCTAGGTCTTCCTCTGACAAAGGAGTATAAAAGACAGTGACTAAAATACATCTGAACTGCCGTCAGAAATGAGTTGACCTGGTCAGTCACCCAAGACATTCAGCCAAGTTCCCTAAGCAACCAAGTCATTCGACTTGACTGGATTATACACATAAGTCTTTGTGAAACTAAATTTTTTTGGAAGTGTTGTGAGATGACTGATGTAACTTCTGTGGTTTTATTGAACTTACCTCTTTAAGCAGATCTCATGTCTGAATAATTTATCAGTATAGTTCTCAGGTTCAAAGTGAGCTCTCAGGAGTGAGGCCTGACTTAGACAACAGAACCCACACATTTGATTCCATAGTCCCAAACTAAAAAAAAACATGAAACTATCTATTACCTAATACTTCACATAGTAAATATTGATTTTATTTCACCTAATTTTGATTAGACTTGAACCATTGAAATGACTGCAGCACACGTAGACCATTTTCTCTCCTGCTAGTCTCGAGTGTATGCAGATTTTTCTCAGCTTTGAAGAGAGAACCCATTTCAGATTTTGCAATGAATGTGTTTTGTATAATAGTGTTTCAGAAATACGAATTGATGCACAAAATATTACATCCATATTTTCATTTACTCTGTTCTAGTGACTATTTTATGTGGTCCAGAGTCCTGGAGTATTGATATATTTAATGCAATAAGTGGTGTGTCTAAATGTACAATGGATAACAATAAAAATGACCCAAAAAAATCCTCTGATGTAGAAAAGAAACAGCTCTGAATACAGGCAGCAGCTTTTGCTCACGTTCTGCCAACTGCATTGTAACTGACAAAAGAAATCTGATTATGACTTTTCCCGTACGTTTACTTAAATTTACATTCATTCCATTTTTTTGTTACTTGGAGGGCTGGGGAAGTAATTATACTTTGCTTTTAATGCTCACGATGAATGATGTCAGTGCTGGGAATGGAAACACTAGGGTCAAGTGTCATCTGCGGCAGTTCCTTGGAATCGAGGAAAATATCTGTCAGGCTTAGTGAGTGTTCAGATAACTGAGCAGCCCAATTCTGGTTCCACAAATCTTTCTGCAGTGGGCCACGTTGCTGTGCAGGGGAGTGGAATTCCCAGACCCAAGGTTGGCTTTCCGCTCCTTCCTCTGAGGCCAACATTCTGCCTCACTGTCAATCACTGAGCCGAGAAGCTTGTGCCTTGACGGGCCAAGTGGAGCCACACTGTATGATCTGCAGCCTTCTCCTTCCAGTATGTGGTAGGAGAAGGCTGCAGATTCGATGGCACGTCCAACCACAACAACTGGGACCACTTCCCCGGTGCAGCCTTTTCCACCTTCGCAGCCACTGGGGCAGGATCAAGTACAGCCTGGACCAAATGCAAAATAAAGCTTCCCTTAAATTGGTTCAAAATTAAACCAAACTATCTTAGATCATCTCGTACAGCAGTAGTGCAAATTACTCCTGACATCATATCTCCTAGAAGCTTCTCTGAAAGAAATTACAATTCAGTGGCAAACTAATATTACTAAGAATATAGTTAAGCAAACTCAAATTAATTTCACTTAAGACACTAGGTTGAGACAAGAGACATTCCACCATATAGGTGTATTTAACTCCTGTTCTAATGGATGGAGAAGTATGGTACTCAACTTTTTAATCTATATTTCAATAATTTATTATTTTCAGTGAAATAACAATGATATCAGTAAAAATGATCATCTATGTGACGTATAAAGAAGCTAATTAACAACTCAGTGCTAAAGGTGAATTGAATTTGTACACCCTATTACTATTCTAGGGAAACTGGCAATAATTCTATGGATTTATCAGAATGAATCACTCGGAACTGAGAAAATTGTATTTCTGACCTGATGCATGGAGTGCAGCAAGCATCAATAAATTGAGTTGATTTAGCATGCAAACTAACATACACTGATATATCTTTTGTAGTGCTTGCATTACAAATACAGCCCAATAATTAATATTTAATTGACTCAGACTGGTTTTTGAGACCGAGGGTACATGGTAAGCTGTCAGTTGAGGTTGTTCATGGGGGATTTTAATAGAGTCAAGATTGAACAGGAAGACAAATAAAATGGAGCTGGGTATATAACCACTCTTACCCTATCCAGATCTGCCTGGATGTAATTTTCAATTGTAGGGGGCAAGGATACCCATCTGAGGCTGCTGCTTTCTTCGGCATAAAACTTAACCCTCTGTTATTTGTTAGATTTGATGATTTTGTGTTATTACTACATTGCAGCAGTGGCTTCACTTCAAAAGTGTTTTATTGGCTGTAAAATTCTTTGGGCGGTCATGAAAGGCGTTATAGAAATGCAAGTTTTTAAAAATTGTTTTAGTTTCACTCTCATACATGAGAGTGTGAGCACAAAAGTTGGTGCATTCCACAACACCTTCTTCCATTCCTATTAAAATTCGCCCTTACATAGAAGGTAGGAAATACACATTCAATCTCTGACTCTCAGTTTTGATTTTTGATTTGATTTATTTTCACATGTATTGGTATGCAGTGAAAAATATGGTTTCTTGCGCACTATAAAAACAAAGTATACCATACATAGGGAAGGAAAGGAGAGGAAATGTAGTGTTACTATCTTAGCTAGGGTGCAGAGAAAGATTCACTTAATGCAGGTAGGTCCATTCAAAACTTTGACAGCAGCAAGGAAGAAGCTGTTCTTGAGTTGGTTGGTACGTGACCTCAGACTTTTGTATCTTTTTCTTGAAGAAAGAAGGTGGAAGAGAGAATGTCTGGGGTGCATAGAGTCCTTGATTATGCTGGCTGCTTTGTTGAGGCAGCAGGAAGTGCAGACAGAGTCAATGGATGGGAGGCTGGTTTGCATGATTGTTTAGTGTTTACAGTTGAAAAAACAGCCACAACTTTCTGACACACTGTTAGAGCAGTTCTAATTAGATCGTGAAGCAAAAAATGTTTGAAGTTCTATTCCCACTTTAATAAATTAGCTACCAATAACAGTGAGTAAAAGTAATGGACTGGTGTGAAAGATAGTGATTTCAGGCAGTCAGCTCCACCATCTGATCTAGGCAACATTGCAGAGCATTAGTTACACCACAAATCTATAAAGGCACAGAACTAAGATAAAAAAGTTCAAAGACCTCCTCTGCTGCTGAAATTTCTATAATTTTGCCAAATACAAGAATATTCATTTGAGATTGAACAATTTCTTTTCATATACGTTCATGGGATGTGGGTGTCGCTGGCTCGGCCAGCATTTATTGCCCATCCCTGAGGACATTTGAGGGTCAACCACATTGCTGAGAGCCTGGGGTCACATGTAGACCAGACCAGGTAAGGATGGCAGATTTCTTCCCTTGAAGGACGTTATTGAAACAGATGGGTTTTTACAACAATTGACTTTTAAGATCGTCAGTCGACTTTTAATTCCAGATTTTTTTTTATTGAATTCAAATTTCATCATCTGCAGTGGTGGGATTCATACCTTCATTTCCAGAGCAAGGGGTCCAGCAATAATATCTCACCACCACTACATTCCTCAATAAATACTGAGAATACCTATTCCTAATCTGGAAGTTGCTTTTGGCTTGTGTACTTGATCCTGGTCGATCTCCAGTACCAAAACTTAAAACTCTACTAATAACAACTACAAACCATTGAAAGCAGTTAAAAATTTTCCCCAATTGCACTAAGCACGGCAGCGGGTATTAAAACGGCATTCCACCCGCCGGTTGCAATGCTGGGTCTTGAAGTTGTAGCGTCCGCTCCCCTCCTTAATTATGCACACGTGAAACATGCTGGTTCGCTGATTCACCCACCCTGCCATCAGCTCACCACCTCCTCACTCCAGGTGCCATATTTAAAGTATGGCTGTGCACAGTTTTCTCAGCATTGGCAACCCAGGATTGCTCCACTGAAAACATTCCTCAAAACCAATGTCAGCAGCCCCCAAATTCAGTGAGACCTCACTGGAGCATCTAGTTGACACAGTTGAGGTCCACTGCATAGTCCTCTAGCCCCACTCTGGATACCGGGGGATCCAGCAAGTTGATCAGTCCAGCTTTGGAGGTGGTGATCAACGTCCATGTGGTCCAGAAGAGGTCAGCCACCCAGTGCAGGAAGAGGATGAATGATCTCATCCGTGCTGCCAGGGTAAGTCAAGTATCTCAACACTTTCAACTCAGAAACTCATCAGCCCATCACATATTTACATTAATCTTACACATTATCGACTTGAAGGGCATCACCACTCACTCTCACACATATCTCCATCTGGCCTCATTTCCTATAGAGACTGTACCCTCACCCTATCCATGGATCCAAACTGGGAATCGAACCCTGGTGCTGTGAGGCAGTAGTGCTAACCACTGTGCCATATTCTGCTTCTAGAGCATGTATGCTCGTTAGCCCCTGAGCACTTTGGAAGTGGACATTCCTATGGCCAATGTGCACCTCATCCATCCCCATCCTGAGACCACTTACACTGTTCAATGTATAATAACATCATGCCACCAACCTCCTCCCCCACCCTCTCCCCTGTCATATCTCCGAGTACCACTTTCCCCACCTGTACACCCAAGTACAAGCCAACCCTGCAGCCCTTCTCTTACCTGTGGCCACTTGCTTCCTTTCTCTGGTACAGCCCTAACCCTGCAGTCCATTAAAAATTTCCCCACCTTACTGCTGATCTGGTAGGTAGAGACTTGCCCATGACAACACTCTGACAGTGAAGTGGTGCTCCCAGCAAAGTCTGGTGCTAATTTCTGTGAGTGCTGTGCGTTGCAAGGTAGACAAACTAACTTCAAAGTAATGAGCGAATGACAGGTCGCCGGGTACATGTCACTTACAGGCCATTGTGGAGCATATCATTCTAACCGTACGCCAATGCGCCAGGCTGATCCAGTGTGTGTGAGCACAATTGTGGTGAGATGTCCTTATAGTGAGATGCAAAAATATTGAAACACTCCCAATGTGCCATGGCTGGAAACACAGTCCATCACTGCCGGCATCAGCTCACAATGATAACCTGGTTTTATGACAATGTAAAACTGATCTTTGGCCTTTGCGTGATATTTTACGCACCCGCCCAGAATGATGCCCACTGCAACCAGGAGTGGAAAATCCCAGACAATCTTTTCATCCCATTAGTCTGTAGAATGTACATCTTGAAAACTAATAGATTTCAATGAAACTTGGCACACAAAGAGAGTATGGTCCATGGAAGAACTTATCAGTTTTCGGCAAAGATCTAGATCCTGCATTGTTTGGGGGGGGGGGGGGTGTTGTTTTTAAAGACTGTTGTGGGTTTTTTTTAAATTTATGAATGTTGTTGGTTGTTTTAGAGCATTATAAATTGTTCCACTGCCAAGCAAGGTGGTAGAGGTGAACACACTGGGATCGTTTAAGACTTATCTGGATAGCCACATGAACAAACTGGGAATGGAGGGATACAAACGAAGTCTAGTTGGAAGCATGAGTGGCGCAGGCTTGGAGGGCCGAAGGGCCTGTTTCCTGTGCTGTATTGTTCTTTGTTCAGGTGCTGTGGTGGTATTTGTCACAGCTCTCAAAATGTAAGCAGAGTTTTCAGATCAAGTTGTTGGATGTGGCCTGATATTACCTCGGTGAGATAGAAGTTCTTAACAATAAAAGCATTTTCCTTTTTTTCAGCTTTGTAGTTATAGAACATGAACCAGATAGGGAAAAACCTCAAAGAAAAGTTGCGTAAATGTAATAACATTGAGTGAACAGACTGTGGCAAAGGTTTTTGCTCCAGTAAGTGCCCTCTTTGCATATCTGTTTCTGCAACTGAACTGTTTCTGCATCAGGCACACGCTTTATTAATTTTCTTAATTTTCTTTTCTCTTAGTTTCTGTGCAATGCATGCTTGAATTCCTTTTGAGAGAAGATATTGGTAGGCTCCATGAAACTCATACTATAGCTTAAAAGAATACGTACTGATAACAAGGGGAGGAAAAAAAAGGAAAAGTTGAACCAACAACATTAAGAATTCCCATTTCCAAGAGAATAGGGACCTTTGCAGCAATAATGCAAATGTTGCAATACTTTAAAAAAAAATTAGTTGCTTTATCTCAATATTTGTGGGCATTTCCACATTTTCAGCACTTGCAATCGTGGATAAGTTACACCAATTCACAAATATTTCTCAAATTGGGAACTGTCCTTCTAGCCAGAGACAAGAGCAAACACAAATTCTGTGTCAACTGATGAAGGATAGTGACTACTTCTACATGCATTATCATTTCCACTCAAAAGAAGAAACCATATTGTAAAGGTCTCTGAGAAACACAAATTAGTCCCATTATATTAAAATGAACTCAGAGTGCACTGAGATAATTCTATTTGATTTTACAACACAAAGTTACATGGTGAGCTATGAAACAGTGCTATCTTCTTCACAATGAGTGAGATTAATTTTACAAAGTAAGTGCATGTTCCACTCAGTAGATCACTATACAAAATCAAACAACACAAAGACATCGAACAAACTTAGTCATTTAAATAATTGAACTCTAGTTAAGGCAAAGAGTTTGAAGGGGCATCTTAACAAATACTTGAAAAGGATGGGAATGGAGGGATAGGGTCCCCGGAAGGGGAGGGGATTTTAGTTCAGATGGGCAGTATGGTCAGTACAGGTTTGGAGGGCCAAAGGACCTGTTCCTGTGCTATAATTTTCTTTGTTCTATCTCAACTAACATCAGAACACATTCCCCCCAGGATCATGGATCAACTCTGAGACAGCTGAGCATTGTCCCTGGCTTCCTCAAGAGAAGTAAAGATATGGTCCAGGTTGTCCTTTTGCATCGGTTCAGGGATGACATTAAAGACAGAAATTGGGAAGTAAACTTTAGAAACAAATTGAGAAACTTGCACTTTTGAATAGTAGCTGTGACAATTATCATCACTTCCAAATTCTGTGCATCAAAGTCCAGGGGGGTTATGTCAATGAGATACTTACCAGAGAGATTTTTTTTAAGAAGTCAAGACACATCCCTGGACTTGACTACACCATCAAGATTCAGTGAATGGCATCAAGCACTTTCCCAGAGAGAATGAGGAAACAAGAAATAAATGAGGAAAAATCAACTTCTCAGAATGGCCAGTTAAAAGTATCATTGGGCAAAGTCAAGGAGCAAGTTGCCTGCTCACCAGCTGTCAGCTTCAGAATAATGAATTGGAAAAGAAACCACACACAACTGAAAATAGAAGTCAATGATAATCTTTCTGGAGTAATTAGAGAGCAGCTAATAAGATCACAGTAAATTTTCATCAGAAAAATAATGCTGTGAAATGAATCAATATAGCGCACATTTGTGTTATCATTGTAGCACAAATATAGACAAGTCCATTATCCAAATAAAGAGTGGTAGCATTTTTAGGGAAGTGTGTAATAATTTTCAGAAGTTTTCTCTCTTAACACTTTAGTGGCAAGGGTGTCAAAGATACAGCTTTACAAGGAGTGAGACTACATAATGAAATATGAGATTATAGCCAATTTAAAGAGAAGCACTTTCTATACTTTACCTGAGAGACAGGCATGGGTAATATTTTTAAATAAGAAAGGTCACAAATGTTAATAAGAAAGATACAATTATCCACAAAGCAATGAAATTCCATGAGGTTCACAAATACTTGGGGCCAGATTTAAAATAAAAATGCAACTTACACAAATTCCAAAGTTTGCTGCATTTTATTTTGTTATATGTTTTGAATTGAAGTGGCCATTTATCAGTCTGGACAGAACCTAATTCAAAGGTTAACATCTGATCTCAAGTAAATTCTTAATCAACCTTTTTTTAAATTAGCTCAGTAGCTGACACTCATGGAAACACATCAAGTGTCTGTATGTTCAAACCAGCATCTGTGAGATTACTTTTTTCCCTCAAAAAGATGGCAGGTCTCATCCCCAAATGCTATGGAACCAAGGGTTAGAGAGCGTGCAAAGTGCGCACAGAGGCACTGCTGATGTTTAACCAGGTAAAACTGTACAGCTTGCCACCTACTGTTCGTCTATCTATGATTATTTGTTATATAACATTTATTTCTAGGGTTATCTGGACCCAAGCAGGAAGAATTCTAACTCAAAATGACAACCATCACAGATTGGTCATGCTGGCAGCTATTGGATTATTGAGTTATTGGATTACCCATTTTGCATTAGAAATTATCTTGGTGGCAAACCTGATTGCTTGATATGTCATCTCAATGCCGAAGAGACTCCTCTTAGCTTCTGAAAGAAGGATATTCACTAGTTGGCCATTGAACGGCTGATGATTGTCTTTCTATTTGCAAAGTTATGTAGTCCTAAATTGATAAACGGTTGGCAAATTCCAATGAATTTGCGACTATCCGTGTATTACAAAGATTCAGTATGGCAGAAGCACCATACTGAATTGGTGTCTAACTCATCAACATGTAGTGAGGGACCACTTGTATGGAGGTTGAGCAAGCTGTTGTGCTACAGAGAAAAGCAGATTCAATAACATTAAAATCTGATGCTGTTTCAGATGTTCGCACACAGATGTGTTCAAATTGATTTCTTCTGTTGTTTTGAACTATGTGTGTAATAGACCGTCTTTCAAGACAGGTATGAGATCAAATACTGATTGAGAGGGTGAACTTATGGCAAAAAGCAGAAGGGACTATAGCAAACAATGATTCTGACCTACCCCGACTGAATGGATCAAGGGAGTAATACTCATGTCCATGTTGTTGTGAGAAAAATGATAGTGATTAATTTGCACATTTTATGCTGAGATATGCTTCTGGACATGGGTTTGAGCCTTAACAGATGGACCGAAGATACCATGACTCCTTCACAAGCAGTAATTAAAACAGCACAATGCAATTCGGCTTCAATGCTCAGAAGAGAAATCACTCAGGGTTGTCCTCATTTGTAACTAGGACTTCTGCTGGAAGTGTAGCAGTGGATGGTGGTCAAGAGCAGGATCAGAACTAGCTGTGGTGCATTGCACAAATAAACAATCTTTTCACACACATTGTCTGAATACAGATATGAAATTAGGCACTAAACTAAGCATTCGAGAGCTTCAAGCATGAGGAGTCTATTCACTTGCTTCAGACACCACCTTCAGGGGAGGAGACATGAAACAGAATGAAAATGACTACAGCTCCTCAGCTGGTTTCAGTGAGATTTGATAGATGAAATCCGAATAACGGGAAGTCACTGCTTCTGAAACATCAGCAATGGGATCAGCCATGGAATTTCTCCATGGAATTTATAGGGAACGTATTGATTCCTGAACATTCATCCAAACACAAGCACAGGTTCTGATGAAGGTTCATCATCAACCCGAAACACTAACTTTACTTCTGTCTACAGATGCTGCCTCATCTACTGAGTGTTATGGTATTTTCTGTTTTATTTACTTTTGTTCTGCCCAAAGAATCCTAGAAACAAATGAGGTTTGACAGACCTTAATTTGGAGGCTGTCAGTTAGTGATATTAGCAATAAATATAAGACCACGAGTGGGATTTTACTCTCCCCTCCAGGCCTCCAACTTGCGGTGTGTTTTGTGGCGGTGGAGACCCACCAATCGGCCATGAGCAGGAACCTCTGGTCCTGACACTGTCCACTGGGTTTCCCTTTGTTCTCACACTCTGCTGCCAGGGAAGCCATGGGGGGGGGGGGGGGGGGGGGGGCGGGGGGGGGGGGGGGCGCGATCACTGTCGGCGAGACCTGAAGATACTGCCGGTGGGAATGGTCAGAAAATGTTGGTTCATGCAAATTACATAGTGAACTATATCCCAAGATCTTCAGGGACTGTACTTAATGCAGTTTGTATAATCTACTGTTCCAGAAATGAGCATTATTTAATCGAAAAGTAACTGTTAAATTGTGCTTTTGTTTTCATGTGTATCCACACGGATAGACTAAAATATGAGCAATCAGGGTAAATACTGTTCACGCTGAAAGCCACAGAATACTAATTTCACTCACCTGTAGAGGTGACCAGTCAGAGCTGCAAGTGTAACCCGGTTGACACGTGGTAACGTCTGTATTAACATTCGGTACTTCTCCAGTCTTTCGTTTTCATTTTGTACATCTAATGATAAAAGATTGTTGGGGGTTAAAGCACAGGCAGAGAGTTCAGAAAAAGGCAATGCATCAAACCAACTCAACACGACTGAACTGTTACATTATATTAAAAAAGCCTTACGAGCCCGATTGCCAGACTGGCCTTTTCTTGATGTAAAATTACATACCACCTTCATGAGCACAACTCATTATGGAGCTGTGCCCTCAGTGACATGGATAACAGGTTGCTGAGGGTTGTGTGTTCTCTCAGAGGGCTCCAGTAAACTCGTTTTAATGAGATTATAAGCACTTTATGGCATGGAAGGTTTCGCTTACAGAATCCTGCAGGGAGTTAATTTCTACTTTCCTCTAAACAAACAAAACTTTTATGTGATTCAGCTTTCAATGAATTCATCCAGCAGCTCACTGAGCACACATGAAATACCTTTGTACTCTGGGGCTTTATGATTTATGGAGCTCACTGTGATTTGTGGTTTGGGGTTTGTATCTCACTCTGATGCAACCTTTCCTAAAATTACATTCTTAAAATATTCACAGGAAACATGCAAACATAAATTCATGATGTATTTGGATTTGAAAATGAGATTCATTGAAATGCTTAGCTAGGGATGAATACATATATAATACATCACCATGGTAGTAGAAGCTAAAGTAGGTGAAAGATCCGACTGGGGTTGTGAATTTAAACAAAAGTATTAAGGGGAAGAATCTGAAATCGCAAAGCCCACGCGTGTAATATTGCTAAATGAAAATTTAACAAACTGTTTAACTGTTTCAGGATTAGCCATCTCTTTCTGGAGTTTAAACATATCAAGAATAAGTTGTGTTAAGCACTTTGTTTCTTGACTTGTCCAAATATCAGGACAAGATTAGAAAAAATACCTGTAACACTGGCAGTCTCATGGCATTTGAAGAAAAAAAAAATCTGTTGCGCATCAGCAAATTTTAACAAGCAACGCAATCAAAGGAATATATGTGCTCTGGAACTAGGCACGGCTTTTAGCCAAGTTGTTCCAGTATAGCTAGAACATTGACGTTCACCCAACATGTGGAATATTGCCCAGATGTCTGTCTTCAAAAAGCAGGATAAATCTAAGCTGGCCAATTATTGCCTCTTTAGCCTAATCTTAATCATCAATAGCGTGACAAAAGGTGCCGTCAACAATACTGTTAAGCCTCACCTATACAGTTTGGATTCCGTGAGGTCTATTTGCTGATTACAACTTTGGACCAACATGGACAAAGAACCGAATTCAACATGGGAGTGACAGTGATTACTTTTGCCATCAAAGCAGTATTTGACTGTACGACATCAAAGAACCCTAGAAAAACTGAAGTCAATGGGAATCAGGAGGAAAACTCTCCACTAGTGGAAGTTACAAATCAAAGGAAGACAGTAATGGGTGTAACTGCAGAGTTCCTCAGAGTAGTGCTTTAGGCTCAACCATCTACCAATTGCTTCATCAATCACTTTCCTTCTGTTATAAGGTTAAAAGTAGGGATGTTCAACTAATGACTGCAGTGTTCAATTCCATTTGTAATTTCTCAGATAATGATATAAACCTGCATGCAGATTCCAGCCAACATTCAGGCTTGGATTGAAAACAGGCAAATAACATTTATGCCATGCCAGGCAATGACTATTTCCAACAAGGATTTCCAAACTGTAAGTCACGACCCTCAGTTGGATTGCAGAGGTCATATCTGGGGTCCTGAGCTGCCCCTCCTCCAAGGCAGCAAAGGTAACTGGAGGGAAGACTCCCCAATCTTGAGGCTCTGACTGGACAGCACTGGACCCAGTGGATCAATTCCAGCAAATAGCACCAAAGAACAAAGCACAGTACAACACAGGAACAGGCCCTCCGGCCCACCAAGCATGAGCCAATCATGTTTCCTATCTGGACCAATCACCTGTATCCTTCTATTCCCCATCTATTCATTGTCTATCCAGATAAGTCATAAATATCGCTAACATGTCTGCCTTAACCATGTCATTTGACAGTGCATTCCAAGCCCCCACCATCATCTATATAAAAAATTTCCCCTGCACATCTCGATTGAACCTTCTGCCCCCTGTCCCATTTACTTTGAACATGTGCCCCCTTGTAATTGTCATTTCTGCCCTGGGAAAAAGCTTCTAACTGTTCACCTCATCTATGCCCCTCATAATTTTATAAACTTCTACCAGATCGCCCCTCAGCCTCTGTCTTTCCAAGAAGAGCAATCCCAGTTTATTCAATCTCTCCTCATAGTTTTTCCTGTCCATACCAGGCAACATCCTGGTGAACCTTTACTGCACTCTCTCCAAAAGGCTCCAGTCCCTTCTGGCAGTGTGGTGGCCAGAACTGGATACAGTATTCCAAATTTGGAAACTTTTACACACAATGTCCCGGCCAATGAAGGCAAGAATGCCATATGCTTTCTTCACCACCTTTTCCGCCTGTGCGGCCTTTTGTAAGGATCTGAGGACCTGTACTCCCAGTTCTCTCTGTGTTCTTGTGATCCTGATGGTTTTGCCATTTATTCTATAACTCCTACCTGAATTGAATCTACCACAATGCATCACCTTGCATTTGTCTGGTTTAAATTCTATCTGCCATTTCGCCGCCCAATTTTCCAAGCCTTCTTTATCCTGCTGTACTCTCACACAATCTTCATCACTATCCACAACACCAGCAATGTTAGTATCACCTGCAAAGTTGCTAATCAGACTAGCTACGTTTTCTTCCAATGTATGTGTATATATATATCCCCGAGGTCCCAGCACTGATCCCTGCGGGACACCACTAGTGTTTTGCAGGGCTCACTGTCCACATCCCCGAATGGACAGTGAGCCCAAAGCATGCTTTACTATCACAAACTGGCAGGTTTGAGCGTGCCCAGGATCTTAGTGCACCGATAAGTAACGGTCAGCAAGTGTTACTCAGTCACTGTCAGACTGGGGAAAAATCAGGAGGTCACGTGTTGAGCTGTGAAGGTGAGTAGTGGCTTCCAGCCTTTGAGTTTCTGTTCCTCTCTGCCTGTCGAACAGGCTTCTCATCTCAGGATAAGCTCCAGCAACTAGACCAAAAAGGACGGATGGACGGACGGACGGAGGGAGGGAGGGAGGGAGGGAGGGAGGGAGGGAGGGAGGGAGGGAGGGAGGGAGGGAGGGAGGGAGTGAGACTGCTCACTGAATAAATGGGGAGTTGAAGCTGCTGAGTGAGTCAGTGGGAGAGAACTGAGAGGAGGGACACTACGTGTGTTGGGAAGAGAGGCTGATTACAATGTGTGCATGGGAGTTGGGGGAGTGGTTTTTGAGTTTTCTGTTCCCAGGGAACATGGAGTACCTGGCGGAAATGTATACATGCACATAATAGTTCTTTTGCAAGGACTTTAAAAACTCAAAGAGTTTCACACTTATATGTTGATCAGTAATATTAATTAGATCAGTAATTAGTAAGATTAATAATTATATACTGAATGTTACTGTTACTTTATTTACTGCTGTCACCAAAATTGGGTGTTAGCAATACTTTTTGCCCTTGTTTATTACCTCCTCAGAAGGTATGTCTCAAAGTCTAAAGGGCAGATTTCAGTGAAACTGGGTGCGGTAGAGAAAGTTCAAGGAAGAGTGCTCAGTTTTTGGCGAAGATGCAGATCCAGATTTTACTTAATTTGGAGGATCCATCTCTTATTATGTGAAAAGAGGGAAAATTGACTTTTTCTTTTAGAATGTTGTAGAGTGTCTTCTCTGCTGTGGTGGAATTTGTCACAGCTGTCAAAATATGAGCAGAATTTTCAGAGCAGATTGCTGGATGTGGATTAGTCTGAAGACTCCTCAGCAAGTTGGTAGCTTTGAAAACAATCGTAAGAGCTGTGCAATTGTAATAACATTGAGTTGACATATGTAGTGAAATTATGTCCTCTGCTGAGAGACCTATTCACATATTATTTTTGTTTTTGCGGGCATTTGGGGTCAGATTCATTTTCAAGTGCTAAAATTGGATCATATTGGACAATATTAAAGCACTGGTCTAACTGCCTCTTCCGGACATTCAATGTCATTACCATAGCTGAAAGCCCTACTATCAACATTCTGTGGGTCACCATTGATCACAATGTTAACTGAATGAGCCATATAAATATTGTGTTTACAAGAACAAGTTAAAGATTGGGACTTCTACAGCAAGTAGCTTTCCTCCTGGTTCCCAAAGCTTGTTCACAAGGCACAAGTAAGGAGTGTGATAGAATCTCCACTTGCCTGGATGAGTGCGGCTCCAACGTCACTCAAGAAACAGCACCTTCTCGGACAAAGAAGCCTGCTTGGTTACCATCTCATCCACCACCTTAAATGTTCAGTCCCTCTACCACAACCACATAGTGGCAATAATGTGTACAGATACACTGTAACAACTCATCAAGGCTCCTTCAACAGCACCTTCCAAATTCGTGACCTCCATCACCAAGAAGGACAAAGACAGTAGGTGCATGGGGACACTACTACCTGCAAGTTCCCCTCCGAGCCACACCGTTTCGATTTGGAACTATATCACCATTCTTTCATTGTTACTGGGTCATAATCTTGGAACTCCCTCCCACCTATATCAGATGGATTGCCGAATTCCAAGAAGGCAGCTCACCAACCCTTGTCAACAGCAATTAGGAGTGGACAACAAATGCTGGCCTTGCCAGCAATGCTTACATCCCGTGAATGAATAAATAAGAAACAGGGAGTGAAGGTAATGTTCTGTTGCAAAGTACAAAATTGCAATTGCTCAAATGTCAGAGGCTGATTAGAATTAATGAGGTGCAGACTGCAGAACGTAGTTATCTGAAACTGACCAGATAAAAGTCAGTAAATGCAGTAACATAAAGACCTGTCTGATACATTTATGTAATGTTAGAATCATGTCTGTTGCTATTTTCTCCTGGTGTAACACACAGAAAAGTAATTCAAGTAACTGTTCTACTGATAATGCGTGTGGACAAACATAAAGAGCAGTCTTTTGGCTACCGTCATTAGTTGACTAACAAACTAATTCGTTCCTCACAAGCTGAAGACTCTCCTATATCTTCTCCTTTAGCTTCCCCAAAGGCTTATTCCGGATACCAATTGGATTATTTGTTTGTAATAAAGTTGAGTAGCGAAAAGGAAAGGGAAGCAGGATAATCTTAGCCATTTCATGACATTTTCACATTGATGGAAGCGTAATGGCAGCACCCGCCGTATTTGGTGTATTTTCATATATTTACTGGGCTGAGACAAGCAAGTAGGATGGAGAGGGAACAATATGGGCATTTAAAAGAATTTCACTTCATTATCTCGAGGTCTGATATAGACTGTATAGCAGTGGGTTTGATGAGGACCATGTGAGGCAATTTCAACTTCCACATTTAAAGGGCCACTCTATAGAAAGAATTTGGAGGAGTTAACAGTTTGCTCAACAAGGTCAGAAATTAATGATGGGTTCAGGATGGTCTTGATTTAATAAAACATCTTCATTCATGCCTTTATTACTTCTCGACTTGACCAACGCAACTGCTGGCTGGTGTCTCACATTCTACCCTTTGTAAACATGAGGTTAAAAAGCTCTGCTATTTGTGTCCAATTTCACACTAGCTTCTGTTCACCTGTCACCCTGTGCCTCACACTCAATCACATTGGATCCCAGTACTGCAATGTTCTGAATTCTCAAACTAATTTTCAAATCTCTTCATGGTCTTGTATCTCCCCATCTCTGTCAGCTCCTCCAGCACTAAAATCCTCCAAGATGCTCCACTCTTTCAATCCTGATATCTTGAGCAACCCTGATTTTAATCACTCTATTATTAACAACCTTGCGTTGAACTACCTAGACCCTAAGCACTGGAATTCTTCCACAAATTTCTCCACTCTCTTTTCAGATGTTCTTTAAAACCCAATCCTGCCTCTTTGGCTGAGCTTTTACTCACCAGTCTTCATAACAGTCCTCATTTTGTGCTCATCTGTCTTTATGTGGCTCAGCACCATATTTTGTTTTGATAATCTTCATGTGAAACTCTTTGAATGTTCTACTACATTGAATGTGCTGTATAAATGCGAGTTGTTACTGATCATCCATCATTTTAACATGTCATTACACTCATACACCTAACCTTTCTCCTACTACAGGGAAAGAGAGCATAAGACACAAGAGAAAGACCAATGGCACAACTGACACATGGCGAGGAGGGGTGTGAGGTATTCCGTGCCTTTAAATTGAATTTATATCTTTTAAGGCAGACTCTGACCAAGACAGAAACTAAACTGAAAGAGAAGCAGAAACGGAAACAGAACAGGTAAATAAAAAGTTAACAGGTGATAGAGAGGAGACTGGCCCTCCCAGTTTCAACAGAAGCAAAAACATTTTGATTTAGAAATTACGATTTTGGGCAAATTGGCCGAGTTGAAAGATATGAAAGAACACAAATCAGTCCAAGCTGAGCAGTAGCAGTTGATGAATCCAGTGGTGTAGCAGAGTCAGACTCCAGATAGCCGAAGAAGACAGGCTCCAAATTGAGAAGCTGAGAATAAGTCTCTGCAGCTGTTCCTGTTTCTTAAAGATAACAGTGGTGGATCGACATCATCTAGACTGAGATGACGTGTTTTTGTAGATGTGTGCCATTTGTGGTGAGCACCATCCTATGGAACCCAAATTTGTTGTGCACTGCTGCTTAACTCCTGGAAGGAAAAGAACCAAACTTCTTTGTAAGAAAGGCAAAGTTTAAAGGACTTTGTGACTAAGTGTGATCATCAAAATCTGAGTGGACTACTGAGCCAATTTGTAAGATCTCTCTGAGTTGGATCTTCCATTTAATGACTAATTTATAGTTTACTTAGTTTATAATCAATCACAATGTGCCTGCTAATTCATGTTTTACTCAAGTTAGTTTCTGATGTTAGATTACCAGGCAGAGATAGTATTTAGCGTTTGCTTTTTTGACTCATGTATAGTAAAAATTAATTTTTTTTAAGCCATGGAATCATGTGGCTTAATTATTTTAGTAAGTAACCAAGATTTTGTATTTCTTCTTTGTTTAAAAAGAAAATGCTGTCTCTACTAAGATCATAACCAAGTAGGGAGTTCTCTGCAGGATTTCAAATAGACGGACAGATATGGATTTTACTACAGTTATTGATTCATAGGATGGCTATGGCTTTTTTGGGGAGGGAAGGCTTATCCTTGAGTAGTTTGCAACAATTAGCCAAAGTTAGTTAGCGGACAAGTTAGAGTTAAATACAGGGGCTAACAAAGCAGAAACATCTGAAGCAATAGCTCTGTATTTGGGATTGAAAGCAGGAAAGCCCAACTTGGGTGGAACAGGTGTGAGTTGACTCGAATTTAGTTGCAGTTAAAGCAGCCTGAAATGGAAAAAGAAGTTACTCAAATTGAAAAGAGAAAAAGAAAAGCAAAATCTTGAACTTGAAAAAGAAATAGAGATGCAGAATCTTGAAACTAAATTCCAGAAACGGAAGTCAGCACTGGAAGACAGAGAGCTTCAAAAGAAATAAATAAATTAGACAGTGTAAACTGGTTAGAGAATCTGTTCCAGTCAATAAAGAATATAGTATAATAAAGTAATGTAAAGAAACCAGTATGATTTTACTGCTGTAAGAATGGGCACACTGGAAACTGTTGCAACTGAAAGGTAAATCTGTGGCAGTAATAGGAATACCAAAGGAGTCTTTAGGAAAGATTGTACCAGAAAACAAAACAGATGATAGAACAGTAGCAATAGTACAATTGCAAACTGTTCCTTCAGAATCCACTAAAGTGTTGGACATAGCTCAGGATAGTCAAGGGGATTCTTCCCTGCAAACTGGTGAAGCAAGCTGGAAGGCACAGGTGGCACATTGGTTAGCACTGCTGCCTCACAATGCCAATGTTCAATTCCAGCCTTGGGTGGCTGTCTGTATGGAGTTTGCATATTCTCCTCGTGTCTGCCTTAGTTTCCTCTGGGTGCTCCGGTTTCCTCTCACAGTCCAAAGATGTGCAGGTTAGGTTGATTGGCCATGCCAAGTGTCAGGGAGTAGCAGGGTAAATGTGTGGGGTTACGGGAATAGAGCCTGGGTGCGATTGTGGTTGGTACAGACTCAATGGGCCAAATAGCCTCCTTCTGTACTGTAGGAATTCTATGAAGTGAATCAGGTTAGAAAGGTTTTGTCTTAGCCTTCTAACAGGTAAGCAAATTAACACTTTGGGAAGCACTGGAACAGTTTATTGATCATGGCTGATGATGCAATCTGTCTTCCAAAGTAGTTTGATGCAACAAAGTGTTTCTGGTCTCTGCTGAGATCTTGGGAAGCAGCACTGGAGACAGTGGTGCTTTGGCATTCCCGTTGTCTGAGCTAGCAGACTTCTTTAGCTACCTGATGATGCGATTAAATAGCAATAAGCCACTTGTCTTACTGCACTTGCATGGTGATTTGATTTTGACAAGTAAAAGATGATCAGCTGTATAACGTTAGGTTGCACGCCTTCTCAATACTAATTTATTTCTTTCTCTGTGCTGGGCTTTCAATCATGCTGCAAGAGTCCATGAACCTCCAACTTCACATTGGAGGTGATTGCATCTGAGGGTGCACCAGTACAAAACTCTAACTTACCAGAGACCAATTCAAATATTCATGCTTCACAAGTGAGCAAGAATTGATGCTGGGGACAGGGGAAGCAGTGGACAGTCTGTATTGGTGAACGCAGCTCTCTCTCCAAGCTTTGTTCAGCTGGGCACCAATACTGTACCCCAGGGGCTGTTGATGAATCAAAGAGCAACAGGCAACATACAATGTGCTAACAGGTCTTCCAAGCACACCAACTATGATTGCAGACAGCGTGCTGGGGTCTGCCTCAAATATGAGTGAGTTGATGTCACAGGGCATTGAAATTTTTTTTTTGCGGACATGGGTTGAGTGACCAATTCTGCAGAAACTCAAATGTGGCAATCTAATGATAGCATGTGTACCTTGACATTTCCATGGACTCTCAAATCAACAACCTTAAATAGAATGACAAGTACTTTAGCAGTAGCCTTACAGCATCACAACGAATGAATCAGCGCTTTCCAGCCAATTGGTGGGATTGAAGCACTGATGTCTCATAAGAAGGACAATGGCAAAAGATGAAATTCAAGTGGATAACATATTCCACTTCATTGCAAACATCATCCCTAGTTGTACAGATGCAGGTGAAGCAGTCATTGATGGAACCTCCAATATCCAGTGGAAGTCAGCCATCAGCATCTTAGCAGTCAGATGGGAGGTTCAACCTCTGCACAAGGGAATGTAATGGTGAATGGAAAAAACATTACATTGTGAAGGTTCTGCTCCTTAGTAGAGTCACACAAACATTATGATTTTGTGCCCATTTCCTACCTTGTCCATTCTTAGTTGCTTAGTGACATTTTGATGATGAATGGGAAGACTTGAATTACCAACGACTGAAGAAGGGATATGCAAGGAGTGAGTTTGGAAATCTCAGCTGCTCTGTTAGCATTTATCTTAGATGGTGAGTTTTTCCAGCATCCTCTGTTGTTATTTTAGATTGCCTGGTTGGCAATTTGTAGCACTGCTTTGTGTTAGTCACATTAGGCAGGGCAGGAAGAGTGGTTGTTGCATGTGTCTCTAACACTGGCCCTTCTCTGCAACCTAATTGATCTTGTACTAATAAGAGCATCCCTGGCAACAATACTTCATAGTCCTCATCAGCTTCCTCTTCATTATTCCTTCCTTCTCAGGATTCTCTGGGAGCCTCTGCTCAATTTACCTTGCCCTCTTGCAGATCCAAACCTCACTGCTGCACAATATCATTCAGAATACAGCATAATACAGCCAATCTGGACACTCTGGTTGGTGCTTACTAAAGGATGCTTACTGACCAGGCCCCTCAAGATGCAGCCCCAGATCAATGAATAGCAGGCTGCAGCTGCTGGACATACTATTTCTAGTCTGAAGCCCAATCTAAAGCAACCAAAGTGCCATCCATCATGATGTGATTCACAAAACCTCCAAAGTTAAAAAAGTAAACTCTTAGTAAGAGCATTGTGAACAAGACATCTTTCATCTACAGGTAAGTGGGCAGCTCTGAGCACTCAGGGCTTATCATGAGTTTTAGTCAGCCCCCTCAATTGTTATTAGGCTCTGGTTTTGTTTTCTCTGGCAGATTTCAGGAATGATGTGGAGATGCTGGCGTTGGACTTGGGTAAAAACAGAAAGAAGTCTCACAACACTAGCTTGAAGTCCAATAGGCTTATTTGTAGTAAATGTCACAAGCTTTCGGAACAGGCTGTCCCTTCATCAGGTGGGTGGGAGTTCTGATCACAAACAGGGCACAAAGACAATAACTCAATTTACATGACACAGTGGACAGAGTACCCTTCGTCGTCCAGTTCTTCCCCAGAGTGGAGAGGCTACTACATCTTCTCCGGAGCCCTCAACATATCATTGATGAAGATGAACATCTCGCCAAGGCCATTCCCACACTCTCACTTTTTGCCTTCAAACAACTGCACAACCTCAAACAGACCATTGTCTGCAGCAAACCACCCAGCCTTCAGGAGAATAGTGAACATGGCACCACACAACCCTGCCACCGCAACCTCTGTAAGACGTGCCGGATCATTGACACGGATGCCATCATCTCAAGTGAGAACACCATCCACCACCCACACGGTGCATATTCTTGCAACTCGGTTGTCTACCTGATACGCTGCAGGAAAGGATAGCCCAAGGCTTGGTATATTGGGGTGTCCATGCAGACACTACAACAGATGGATGAACACTGATCGACAATCACTAGGCAAGACTGTTCTCTTCCTGTCGAGGAACACTTCAGCAGTCACGGGCATTCGGCCTCTGATCTTCGGGTAAGCGTTCTCCAAGGCGGCCTTCATGACACATGACAGCGCAGAGTCGCTGAGCAGAGACTGGTAGCCAAGTTCCGCACACGAGGATAGCCTCAACTGGGATCTTGGGTTCATGACACATTATCTATAACCCACACAACTTGTCTGGACTTGTAAAATCTCACTAACTTTCCAGTCTGGAAACAATACACATCCTTTTAACCAGTGCTTAATGTTCTCTCCACTCACATTGTCTGTACCTTTAAAACTTGATCAGGTGTAAAGACTCACATTCCAATCATTATTCATGTAAAGTGAGTTTGTGTCTTTGTCCTGTTTGTGATCAGAACTCCCACCCACCTGACGAAGGAATAGCCTGTTTCAAAAGTTTGTGGCATTTACTACAAATAAACCTGTTGGACTTTAAGCTGGTATTGTGAGACTTCTTTCTGGTTTCAGGATTTGCAGGAAATCCGCGGATGCAGAGTGATTAGCTAGGTTGATAGATGACCTGCCTTTCCCAGGTGTTTGCATATAGCCAGCCTCAAGCTGTGCTCAAGTTAAACAAGGCAGCTGAGGGACTGGAACAGGTTTTAGACATATTCACATTTTTGCTGCTTTTAACATGCTACCTTCATGCAAACTTAACATCTAAAGAAAAATAGTGTTTAAAAATAGTTGCTGTACCATATATATAAAAATCTTATATCAATATAAGTTGTTGGCTTAGGTTATATTTCTTGTCTGATGTACTGAGAAAATCTATATTATTACCAACTTGTATGCCACAAATACGACAACAAAAATTAAAAGATTTTGAATGCATAATGAACATGTGATAAATGATATTCATAAATATATGTATAGTGAGGATACTAAAGGATTAATTTCTTTTGTGTTCTCAGAAATGCCTAAAGAGAAATTGCATGTTTAATTTTCTGATATTGGTGTACAAATTAGTAGTTGAAGCAAATATTGAGGATACATCAAATAACAAAAGAAACCTTGTTTTGAAAGGAATTATTTACCCAAGCCAAGAAATTCCTAGCAAACCACAATGGTGGTGTGGGGTGGGATTGGGATTTCAGTATAGTCCAGATGTTGCCTTTGTTTAAGAGTCCTTGGTCAGCCAGGTTCTGTATTTCGGGTGGGTGGCCGCTGCATATTGTCTCAACTGAAATGCCTGTCCAAATGCTGGAGAGCGGGGGTTTCCAAAGAAGGAAGAATTTTGCTACAGCGTAACAGCATCAACTGCGCTGGATGAAGCTGAAGAAAGGAGGTTTGAAAGACTTTATATACCATCCAGTGTATCTGAGGCAACTGCTGAAATTTGGAATAACTAACCAATAATATTAGTACAGATACGTACAGTTCTAGTCTATTACTGATTTTAGTGACAGGATGGACTTCTATGTCCCATTAAGATGTTTTGAATCTTTGTAGAACAAAGCATCATTTTTTTGGTTTATGTTACAGAAAATAAATTAAAAAAAAACCATGGGATAGATAAATCATAGAATCCTGACAGTGCAGGAGGCGGCAATTTGGCCCATCGAGTCTGCACCGACTACAATCCTAACCAGGCCCTATTCCCATAACCCCACATATTTACCCTGTTAAATCCCCCTGACACTCGGGTCGATTTAGCATAACCAATCAACCTAACCCACACATCTTTGGACTGCGGGAGGAAACTGGAGCACCCGGAGGAAATCCACGCAGACATGGGAAGAATGTACAAACTCCACACAGATTGTGAGCCGAGGCCAGAATTGAACCCAGGTCCCCGGCGCTGTGAGGCAGCAGTGATAACCACTGTGCCACCATGCCACCCCATAAATCAAGTCAACATATGGGAGCAGTAAGCGAGAGTGTGCAGAATATAGTCATAATTAGGGTGCAGATAAATGATTTCTATTACCTAATGCAGACAACCAATATGGATATAGTTCCTTGGTGAGTAGGGCATCATCTATTTCAAACAGAAATCTCTTCAGCACATCCACGACATCATCCAGCTGATGTTCCCCAATTCTCAGTTTCACATTTCTGGCATCTTTCCTAAATTGATCCAGAAGCAGGTTAACTCGTGATGGTGTACCATTTTTCTGGTAAATTCCTTCGCAGCCGAGGCCTAATGAGGAGTGAATTACATTTCATTAAATACACACATATAAAATATAGTCCTACTTTATTCAGGGAAGAGTAGCCAACATTTCCATTGAACAGAAATTTTAAAATATTTGTGCTAAATAGAGGCTAATAACATGATTGCATTGAAGAGTCCAAATGAGACAGACATTGGTTGAAACTTTACCAAAACATTTCTAAGCATCGTGAGAATAATGGGGTGAACTGTTTCTCAAGTGCGCTCCGCATCACATTATTTTGAGAGTCAGTTAGTTTGTTGGGGAGCTGGGAGTTTTGCACCAGTACTGAGGGGGGCAGGGACTAAACATGCCGGTGAGTCAGCTGAAGACAACTGTTTCGCAAGGGCACCCTGATCTCATAGTGCACTGAGAGACTCACACTCATCCCCATCAGGACACCCCGTCTCTTCGGCTTCATGGTTACCGCCTCTGATGTGGGTCACCCATACGGTGGCATCAGGGCCCTCCCAATAGGTGCCCCTACCAGGCCACCATCATGGCCCCCCCTCCACGATCCACATTGGCATGACATCCCCCCACACAGTTCCCCTGTCATGGCCCCCACCCAGGACCCACCCTCTTGGCACTGCTCCTGACACACTAGTGGTGCCCAATTGGCACCTCCAGAGTGCCTGGTGACCACTGCTGGTGTGCATAGAGGGCACTGCCTATATGTCTGGTGGGCATCGCAGGTGCCCCCAACCACCCAGGGAGGGTTTTAATGGTCAATGATTTGATTTGATTGATTATTTGATTTGATTTATTATTGTCACAGGTATTAACATTCAGTGAAAAGTATTGTTTCTTGCGCGCTATACAGAAAAAACATACCATTCATACAGAAGGAAATGAGAGAGTGCAGAATGTGGTGTTACAGTCATAGTTCAGGTGTAGCGAAAGATCAACTTAATGCAAGGTAGGTCCATTCAAAAGTCTGACAGCATCAGGGAAGAAGCTGTTCTTGAGTCGGTTGGTACTTGACCTCAGATTTTTGTATCTTTTTCCCGAAAGAAGAAGGTGAAAGGGAGAATGTCTGGAGTGCATCGGGCCCTTAATTATGCTGGCTGCTTTGCCAAGGCTGCTGGAAGTGTAGCCAGAATCAATGGATGGGAGGCTGGTTTGCATGGTGGATTGGGCGACATTCGCTACCTTTTTTTAGTTCCTTGCAGTCTTGGGCAGAGCAGGAGCCATAGCAAGCTGTGGACAACTAGAAAGAATGTTTTCTGTGTTGCCAGGAGACCAGTAGTGACTTTTGCCATTGTGGCACCTTGCCCCAAGGCTGGGGAACTCCATGCCCTGGAATCTGAGTGGGCTATGCATACTTAATTGCTACTTTAAATAAGCTAATTAGCCTCGCGCTAGTTTGTGCCATTTGAAAAGGGCCGGGAAGATTCGCACTGGGTGCAACTCAGATTTTTGGCGTTCTACAGTATTTCTTCAGCTCACCATATGATCACTGGGTAAAGTGAGGTGGTAAAATTGCACCCATTGTTTGAAGGGCTACAGAAAAGTATTAAAATACTCAGCACCAATATCTGAGCGTATCAATGCATACAGTTAGGAAACACTTCTGTTGTTTGCAAGGAAAGCACTCTCACACTTCATTTTAAATTACACTCCTGGGCACAACAAAAATGCAAAGTTTTAATATTTTTGGTAGTGTCAAAACAGGCTACAATATGCTGAGAGAATCTTGGCATCTACCTATAACATCTTCCCTGCTGTTCTTTCGTCCTCGGCTTTCTTTGCTGTCTTTGTACTTACTGATAACCAATTATATATCTAATGTTGCCCAATTTTCATGAAAGGTCAATAAAATATTTTTATTAATGTCTTTGAGATGCCTATACCCCATAACCATACCAGGCAATAGAAGGTTACTGACACCAAAGCAAAATGCAGCAAATGTGGGAATCTGTTCTTACCCTGATCTGGGTGAAATTATTAATGTTGCTTCAACTTTCCACCCTATCCTCGCCTTTAACACTGTCCATCTCTGAATCTTCCTTTCTTTGACATTTCGGTCTCCATTTCCAGGGATAGGCTACCAACAAATCATCGTGACAAGCTCACAGCGACACTTTGTCATACTTGCTTCACGTGAGGATTCCATTCCCTTTTCTAGGTTTCTTCACCTCTGCTGCATCTGTTCAGATGACACAATCTTCCACATCAGATCTGTGATCCATCTTCCTAATTCCTCAACCGAAGATTCCTCACCTCGACTATAGGTGACAATGCCCTCAATTGACTCCATCCCATTTCCCACTCTTCTGTTTTCATTCTCTCCTTCCTTCCAAAACCATGATAGGACTTCTGTCCTCATCTCCACTCCACCAGCCTCCATATTCAACGCCATTTCCATCACCTCCAGTGTGATGCTACCTTCTCTAAACAAATCTTTTGTTCCTTTGCTTGTCCCATTACTACTCACTTTGTCTCTGCACCAACTATTTTGCCATTTCATCTCTCCCTTCACGTTTTGATCCTTTTTCCACCCTCTCCCATTTCACCTGCTCAAGGCCAATTACATTTCGACACATCTTCCCCTACCTCTTCAGCATTCTGAAGGGACTATTCCCTCCACATACTCTGATCCTCTCCTCAATCACCCCCAACATTTTCTCCCCTGCTCATAACATCTTTCCATGCAAGTGCAGGAGACGCAGCATCTGTCCTTTTATCTCCTCTCTCTTCATTGTCCAAGGCTCCAAACACATTTTCCAGGTGTGACAATGATCTCGTATGTGTTATTTTCCATTTGGTATATTGTATTCACTACTCACAATGTAGTCTGCTATACACTGGGGAGACCAAATGCTGATTGTCTGACCACTTTGTGGGACAGCTTCATTCGTTCCACAAGCGTGACCCTGAGCTTCTGGTCATTTCTCACTTTGATTCTCCAGCCTTGTTCTCACACTGACCTCTCAACCTTGGCCTACTGGCATGTTCCAGGGAACATAAACACTTTAAGTTGGTGCCGGAGCAAAGCGACTTCTTGCAAGCTGTGCTCAGCATACCTTCTAATTCTATCTTTCACTCTCATTCCATGCGTTAAGTTATCTTTCTCTATACCCTAGCTATGATTGTAACACTATACTCTGCACTCTCTTGTTTCCTTCTCTACAAATGGTATGCTTTGTCTGTAATAATGCACAAGAAACAATACTTTTCACTGTATGCCAATATATGTGACAATAATAAATCAAATGCCAGCTCGAGAAACATCTCCACACCGTTTGATTAAGTATTTTACATTCTTCTGGCCAAAAATTTACTTCAACACCTCGGACAGTCATTTCTATTTTGTTTCCTTTCCTTTGTATGTTTGGGTCTCACTCTTGTTCTTTTCTTTGAGGCGGCAGTTATTCATTATTCTGCCATTCACACCTCCTCTCGACATATCTTACGTCTCTTTTGCTTATTACTAGTCCTTTTGGTTCTGCACCATTTTGCCATTTAATCTCTCCTGTCTTCCATTGCAGACCTTTTTTTTTGTAAAACCTCTCCCACTGTACCTGTTTAATAATGGTAACATTTCTAACTTTCCCCACTTCTAATGAATGATTATCGATCTGAAATGTTAACTCTGTTTCTCCTGCCAGGTGTTTCCTGACCTGTTGAATATTTTGCTGTTATTATCTATTCACCATTGAATGACAACAATATGAAGCAACCAATGAAATGCCTAACTGAAAGCCATTCTAACCATCCTGAAACCCCAAATTTAGCATCACCTGATCATCACATCTAGATTGACTTATGCTGTTTTAAACTTATTCTTCTCAGCCACTGTGAGTATCCTGCACCATGATGCTCAGCTATTTGGCTTCATTTTTCAGTAAAACATCTTTGCATAGTGAGTGAACAGTCCAGAGAAGTTTGAAGAGCTAATATGTGACTGGAATAAGACAGACAATAAGAAAACACACACCAACCCATTAAACAAGTTGAGATTCTACCACAACAGCAGAAGTAACATTAAGGTGCAAGTGTGTCCAGTCTTTCTAACCACAAGGCAAAAGTGAAATTGTGTCAGCTGAAATGCAATCAGTATTTATGAGCCATAATTTTGTTGTTCCCCAACTTTTCACAAGCAATCCACCTTTAGACTCCCATCCATGATGATGTGATACCCATTGACCAGCTAAGGGAGAAACTATTTTCAATTCTATGCTGTAGACCTTAGTTACATGCAAATGTGGGCATATTTGAGTTAAATAGGAAATATATCAACTATTCTTAACAACAGAGCCCACTAGTCCCCTGTAACACAGCATTAATATTGTGACTCCTATTGATGTGCTAAACACTTGACTATGCTTGCACCTAAAATTATACCTTCTACCTTCTGTCACACAAGGAGATACCAAAATAGCAAATTGGTGCAATGTATTAGGTGAAAAGCCAAATGCATTGTTTTGATTTGATTTATTATTATTACTACATGTATTAGTATACAGTGAAAAGTATTGTTTCTTGTGTGCTGTACAGACAAAGCATATGGTTCATAAAGTACACAAAGATTGTCAAGAAAACATACAGTATGCTTGCCTTTATCGGTCAGGGTATTGTGTATAAAAATTGGCAGGTCATGCTGCAGCTGCACAGAACCTTAGTTAGGCCTCATTTTGAATATTGTGTACAATTCTGGTCGCCACACTACCAGAAGGATGTGGATGCTTTGGAAAGGGTATAGAAGAAGCTTACCAGAATGTTGCCCGGTCTGGAGGGTATTAGCTATAAGGAGAGGTTGAATAAATTCAGTTTGTTCTCACTGGAGGAATGTATGTTGAGAGGTGAGCTGATAGAGGTCTACAAGACTATGAGTAGCATGGACAGAGTGGATAGTCAGATGCTCTTTCCTTGGATAGAAAAGTACTTGGGGACATAGGTTTAAGATGCATGGAGAAAAGGTTAGAGATGTGCGAGGCAAGTTTTTTTTACACAGAGGGTGGTGAATGTCTGGAACATGCTTCCTGGGAAAATGGTGGAGCAGATATGATTGTGACATTTAAGGGGCAACTAGACAAACACATGAATAGGATGGGAATGGAAGGCTTCAGACTCTAAGTGCGTATGGTTTTAGTTTAGGCAGGCATCATGATTGGCGCAGACTTGGAAGGCTGAAGGGCCTGTTCCTGTGTTGTACTTTTCTTTGTTCTTTATATATTGAATCTGGTGAAATGGTGTGATGACAATAACCTCTTCCTCAATATTAGAAAACCAAACGAGATAGTCATCAACTACAGGAATAGCAGTGGAGGCTATGCACTCTATAAAAGCGCACAAGAAACAATACTTTTCACTGTATACCAATGCATGTGACAATAATAAATCAAATCAAATCAACATATGGGAGAAGAAAAGGAAAAGGGCGCACAATATAGTGTTACAGTCATAACTAGGGTGCAGAGAAAGATCAACTTAATTTTAACTGAATTTATATTCTACCAGCTGCTATTGGATTTGAACTCTTGTCCCCAGAGCATTAGCCTGGGCCTCTGAATTACTAGTTCAGTGACATTAACACCATGCCACCACCTTCCCTCAAGTTAGCAACAGAGATGTGCTTCCAAGATTTTCTGCTTTGATAAAAATTTATTTCTCATTTAAAATCCAATATTTGTTTTTTAATTAATAAATCCAAACTCCTGTTGGGAAAAAATACCACATAAATCTATACTGATTTAATCAATTTTCAACAGAGAACACAACCTCCAATTCCTCTTCTGCTAGTTGTATTATTTCCCGAAGATTTACAGATTGACTGCGAACCATTTTATCTTACACCTCCCAATTTTAAACTTGTATGTTATTTCTACTGTATACGTAATAGCTGTATACAGATGCTACAATTGTCAAGGCTAAGGATCCCAAATAAATAGAGTTTGGATATTCTTGTGGTAATTCCCAGTAGCAGCACAAAAATAATTCAGCTCTAATTTATCAATCACACTTAGGCAGGCAGGAAAAACAGATACTGTGGGAAATGGAAATGTCGTAATTGTGCACTGGGGCATGTGTGCCTCTAACAGTGGAGTCGAGGCAGGAGTTCTGGAAATTTTTACACTGCAACTAGGCTATTGAATGCATGAACAGAGAGTGCTTGCTTTTGATTCTCCTCGACTCAGCAGAATGAACTGTCAAAGTACAGCAAGAAATGTGCAACAGCAGTCTTTGCAGCATCCGTGGAGAGAAAAGGCAAATTAAAATGGCAGAAATGGATCCTTCACTAGGCTCAGAAGATATTACAGATGAATAACGTTTAGAAAAGGAACAGAACAAAGGGAAGGGCAAGGGGAATTACACATCACAGGAGAAAAAAAAACAAATAGGAATGACCCATAAAATGTTTCAGTGGATAAATGGCAGAAATAATATTAGCATGAAACTGTATGAGACATACTAAGTGAGATCAAATAAACTGTGGGACAATATGAATTCAATAAAAATCTGGAATTCAAAAGTGTAATGATGACCATGAAACCATTGTCAATTGTTATAAAAAACCATTTGCTTCGCTAATGTCCTTTAGGAAGAGAAATCTGCCATCCTTATCTGGTCTGGCCTATGTGAGACTTCAGATTCACAGTGATGTGGTTGACTCTTAAATGCCCTCAGGATGGGCAATAAATGCTGACCCAGCCAGCATCCCATGAATGAATAAAAAACACAGAGATTGTGTGAATACATGAGGAAGTGGTGCCATGGAGAGTCTTCAGTACAGTGGTCTGATGAGGGTCTTCATCCCAAAAAGCAAATTGACCACCCCATCATGCCATCTTTTCAATGCGAGAGCCATCTCGCACTTGGATGATCAAAGGAGTTCAAAATTAAAATAACCAAATTACCTATATGAAGGGAAAGAGTTGTTTTAATGATTTGAATCCTTATGCCAAGGAAACTGGGCTGAACAGCTGCTTCAAGGATCACTGGAGTTTGGTTTTTCCAAATGGGCAGGGGTGGCTCTGCCTTTAACAATGCTGCTGAATAAAATGCTATGTAATAGCAGAGCACTTTTCAAGAGAGCAGGAGTGGTAAGGTTGAAGTACAACAAACACAATCAAGAGAAGCAAACCTTTCCACATTGGTTAAAGGACACAGAGGCAACTAGTCCTCCAGAGGAAAAGGAACAGAATAAAGGCAATATACTGGCATGCATTTGGGATTGCTCAACAGGCAGAAAACAGGGTGTAGGGATAGGTGGATCATTTACATGTTGGCAGGCTGTGACTAGTGAGCCATTGGAAGGATCAGGACTTGGATTTCAGCTGTTCACAATATGTACCATTGATTTGGATGTGGAGACTAAATGATACAAAGCTAGGTGGGAATATATGTTGTAAGTTGGCTACAGGAGGGTTTGGATAGTCTTAGTGAGTGAGTAAGAACATGACAAACGGAATATAATGTGGAAAAATTTGAGGTTATCCACTTTGGTAGAAGAAACAGATGCATAGAATATTTCCTAAATGATAGAAATTAGCATAGATTTACAAAGGGAACTGGGTGCCCTTGGCTGTAACTCACTGAAGGCTAACATGTAAGTTCAGCAAGCTATTTGGAAGTCTAATGAAATGTTGGCCTTTAACATAACAGGATTTGAGTCTTACGAATTGATTTTGGGTAAAAGGCATTGAAGTATCTGATCAGCCATGATCATACTGAATGATGGAGCATGCTCCTCGGGCTGAATGGCCAACTCCTGCTCCTGTACAACACAGCGTATTTGCCAATGTTACGATGAATAAAATTAGCCTTATTTTAAATGTTGCAAATAGAACACTGCTACGTCAGAGGAACAATGTGCTTTAAGTTAGCTGCAATAAACGTTTCCATTTCCAAAATGAACCTTACAACCAGCCATTTGCAGCCATCACAGTAGGAACAGCTTATCGAAAGCTGTTGCTACATTTGTCAAACAAAATACTTCAAAACTATAAAACA
This sequence comes from Carcharhinus amblyrhynchos, assembly GCF_965287045.1. Taxonomy (NCBI): domain Eukaryota; kingdom Metazoa; phylum Chordata; class Chondrichthyes; order Carcharhiniformes; family Carcharhinidae; genus Carcharhinus; species Carcharhinus amblyrhynchos. The sequence continues at coordinate 90,540,759 of NC_137324.1, read as the reverse complement.
TATGGATGGAATTGCTTTTGGCATTAAGGAAGCAAATCCGTGTGACTTGCAGTGACACCCTGTAGAATAAGCTTGCTTACCATACTGTGTAACAAACGCTATGCAGCTGTCCACGATGATAGGAATGTCATTTTTGCTGAGCTGCTGGTCTCGGAGTGCATTACCATCTGTACCTGCTGCTTTCCTGATGGCCGTGTGCCAAACTGTGAAATCCAGCTTCGTGCGACCATGGATATACAAAGTTCTACAAGGTTACAACAAACTTTTAGTCCTTGACAAAATGTTCCATTTGTCCCAGTTCAGTTTGGCCTTACTTTGGGAGAGTCATTATTAAAGCATTCACCTGAACCCGGAGATGAAATTGCAGCCCCACATTCACAATGTTTTTTTTAATTTAGATATTAACAAACAAAGCAAATCGTTTATGAATTCACCTAGAGTTAGCTCCATGCAGCGATGAAATCACAAGATAAAACCCTTTGGTGCGGATGCCATCAAGTATCAACTAAATGTAATGTCTTGGCCAACATCTGACACAACAGCTGTGCCTGAAAAGAAATCACCTTCCTCAGACATAGGCACAAGTCAACACTAACGATACATCTCTCCATCTTACAAAATAATAACCCTTATATTGGAGTAAATAGAATGCAATGATCCCAATCTGAGGTTTCAGCTGATGACAAATGTTTAGAAGTATTTTAAATTAATTCTTCCATTTTGCAGAAGAAAAAAAGATTTAAAAGATCAATTTAAGAAGCTTAGATACTGCCAGTGTGGAGTCAATCAGGTGGGATCTCCATCTCTGGAAGCTGTTCCACTGTCATTAATTACAGCCACCTTTCCAGATTATCTTCGCTGCAAACATCGAGCCAGTATCTAAACGAGTCAGAGAGCTGCTGACCTCAGGAGAGCATGCTGTTAAAAGCTTTACTCTTTCTCACTCTCCTTTGATCACTGCAGTGAGATTATTTCTTGAACACACTCCCACATTACACTACGTCCAATATGCCATTCATCGATATGATCTGATTTGACTTGGGTCTGATTCAGCTTTGTTGGCAGTGCCAGTGTTAAGGGTTACTGGCAGTCGATGCACTATGTGTTACTGATGTGTGATGACGTACATACATTCAGAGCACATGTTTACCACCATTTGTCTGAAATTGTCCAAACCTGTGCAAAAGGTAGGGGAATTTCAAGTAGTGCCCAGTGCAAATCATCCTCTTTTGCAAGTTTTTTTGCGAGTTCAAGAATAATCCCATGGAAGTTGGCTCTGTCTAGAAAAGCCGCCACATCCCATATTACATGATGCTGCTAGCTGTGCTCATTTGTTGACCTTCCAGGGGCTTGAAAAATGAAACTCTTTTGTTTTTAAGTGCACTAAAAACTATGTTTTAAAAACTTTCTTTTTCCCTACAGCGCAGAAGGAAGCCATTTGGCCCATTAAGTCTGCACCAACCACAATCCCACTCAGGCTCTACTCCCATAACACCACATATTTAACCCCACATGCTAATCCCCCTGACACTAGAATCAGTTTACCATGGCCAATCAACCCAACCTGCACATCTTTGAGCCACGGGAGGAAGTCGGAGCACCCGGAGGAAACCCACAGAGACACAGAGAAAGCGTGCAGGCTCTTCACAGACAATGACCCGAGACTGGAATTGAACCCAGGTCCCTGGCGCTGTGAGGGGGGGCGGTGATGATGGACTAGGCACTGATGAAAAGTGTTTATATTTGTGATAAATCCATTTATAGCTGTATTAATAATGCTTCACCAGGTTACCACTCAAGTGTATGAAGTTTTAAAAAGCACCCATTCTAAAATGCTTGCAAGCAAATATATAGAAGAGTTTGAGCAGCAACTTGAGCAGAAGAAAAAAAGCACTTCTTAAAACAAGTGTGAGTTTCAGTGCAACTTGTTCTTTGATAATTGATTGAATCCAACATTCTTTATCCCTGACTGTAAGTAGATAAGGTGGACCATCAACATCTTTTCCCAAAGGTAGGGGAATATAAAACTGGAGGGCATTGTATCTCACCGCTCTCATCTTAAACCAAAAAGTTCCAGAGGGAAAATTGTTTCACTCAGGGGGTGGTGAGTGACTGGAACAAACAACCAGAGGTAGTAGTACAGGTGAGTATTATTTTGTCTTTTAAAAAGCATTTAGACAGTTAGATACGTAAGATGGGTATAGAGGGATTTGGGCCTAATGTGGGCAATTGGGACTAGCTTAATGGTTTAAAAAAAAGAGTGGCATGGATAAATTGGGCCGAAGGGCCTGTTTCCATGCTGTAAACCTCTATGACTTCAAATGTCTCACGGAATAATAAATGCTGATTCATGAAGCAAAGTAGAAGGCATGACACAGAAGGAAAAGTCAGTAAAATTGGAGTTTGATTTTAAAGTATACAAGACCAATCTGAACAAGTACCAGTTATTTCCCAACTAGAATCAGTTTAGCATGACCAATCAACCCAACCTAGACTTTTTACTGGGCTTTTCCTTCTGAGAATTAACAATGTATCTGGGTACGTTAAGCCAGCAATCTCAGTGAAGGGAGTTGACTGTCTTTTGTACTACAAGAACTCAAGGACTAATACTAGCCACAGAACACTGGTTTATGAATAAGTAGATACTAACTGATCATCAGCACAATTATCAAATTCATCGATTGTAAATAGATTTCCTAAAAACATATATTTTAAAATTATAAATTACTAAAATAACAATCAATATTTTAAAACATTAAAACATTGAAAATAATACAGCTCATCAACCACAGGCCTTTAAATCTACCCCAGCAGCTGCCAATTTACATCAATACTGTTAAAATGACTATAACGCCGCATATTTGTAGTATAATGGATACTTAGTGCATGCAAAATCTACCATGAAACCATTGTCGTTTGTCAGAAAAACCCATCTGGTTCACTAATGTCCTTTAGGGAAGGAAATCTGCCATCCTTACCTGGTCTGGCATACATGTGACTCCAGAGCCACAGCAATGTGGTTGACTCTCAACTGCCCTCCAAGGGCAACTAGGAATGGGCAATAAATGCTGGCCAGCTAGCGACATCCATGTCCCACAAATGAATTTAAAAAAACCCTCAAAGGAGTAAACTGAATAAAGATAATTTAAAGTAATTCTCTACCTTCCTTTTTCGACCAGTAATAAGATGTCCTTCTTCTCACCGTGCTTCCCAATCTCAGTGCTGACAGCTGTGAATAGAATGAGGGGAACAGATGTAAATTAGACACCTTTATTGAAGATCTTGAGCAAAGCCAGTACCAAACTCCTGCAAAGCTGCAACAGGTCTATTGGAACAAAGGGGAAATCACTTAGTCCTTCCAGCTTATTTTATCATTCAATGGGATCATGACGGATCTTTGACCGAACTCCATAAACCTTCTTTGCCTCAAATCCCTTAGTAATTCTAGCTACAAGAATCTACCAACTCAGGAATCCGCCAATTAAATTCTCAGGTTCAATCCCTAGCATTCACCGGGATACTTATCTGAATTGCAATAAGCATGGGGGCAGTAGAATTGAATTTACACCTTTGTACCAATGAAAAAAAAGTGGAGCAATAAGGAACTTGCATTTCCCACCTCAGGATATTCCAGATTGTTTCATGGACACACAAACCAAGACCGGCAGTAGGCCATTCAACCCACTGAGTCTGCTCCAAATTCAAAAAGATCATGGCTGATCAGACAGTAACCTCAGACCTGCATCCTACTACCCTGCCAACCATTTACCCCCTTGTTTACCAAAACTCTATTCACCATGGCTTTAAGAAATATCTAAAATATTTATAGCCTCTGCTTCCATCATGTTTTCAGGAAGGGAATTCCAAAGACGCATGATCCTCAAGAAAAGATATCTCCATATTAAATGGACAACCCCTTATCTTAAAACAGTGGGCCCCAAGTTATAGATTCTCACACAAGAAGAAACATCCTCCCCACATCCACCCTGTCAAGGCCACTCAGGATCTTATATGTCACCTCTTACTCTTCCAAAATACAGCCGATACAAGCCTGGCCTGTCAATCTTTTCTCATAAGGCAACTCATCCATTCCAGGTATTAGGCTGGTAAACCTCTGAACTGCTTCCAAGACATAAACACCCTTCCTTAATAAGGTGATCATCAATACTGTGCACAGTATTCCAAATATGTCCTCACTAATGTCCTGTACAACTGAAGCATAACCTCCTTACTGTTATAATCAATTCCCCTCACAATAAATTATAACATTGTTAGTTTTCCAAATTGTTTGCTGTACCTGTATACAAGCTTTTTGTGACTCATGCACTAGAAAACTCAGATCCCTCTGTACCTCAAGCTCAGCAATCACTCACCACTTACATAACATGCTGTTTTCATTCTTTATACTCTATTTGCCATACCTTTGCCCATTCAATTAACCTATCTCTATCTTTTTGAGGCCTCCTTATGTTTTCTTCGCAACTTACTTTCTCACATTTCTTTAAATTGTAAACAGTTGAGGTCCATCATTGATCCCTGTGGCACATTATTTGTTACATCTTGTCAACCTGAAAAAGATCCATTTATGCATACTCCCTGCTTCCTATTAACAAACCAATCTTCCACCCATGCAAATATGCTGCCCCCTGTATCATGAGCTTTTATTTTCTGCAGTAATCTTTAATGGAGCACTTTGTCAAATGCCTTATGGAAATTTAAGTTCCGTCGATCCACTGGTTCTTCTTTATCCACAGCACAGGTTACTTCCTCAAAAAACTGATACTGTTGTTACTTGAGGTGCATGCACACCAACATTTCTAGCACAGGTTACTGTTAATTATTTGGAATAAGCTACCAAAACATGATTTATTTTTGACAAAACCAAGTTGACTCTGCTTGATTATTTTGAACTTATCCAAATGTCCTACTGTGACTTCTTTAATAATAATGGTTGGCACGATGGTTAGCACTCTTGCCTCACAGTGTCAGGGACCTGGGTTTGATTTAGATGACTGTCTATGTGGAGTTTGCACATTTTCCATGTCTGCACGGGTTTCCTACCGGTGCTCCGGTTTCCTCCCACCGTCCAAAGGTATGCAGGTTAGGTGCACTGGCCATGATAAATTGTCCCTTAGTGTCCCAAGATGTTTCGGTTAGGGGGATAAGCGGGATAAATATGTAGGGTTATGGTGATAGGGCTTGGGTTGGATGCGCTGTCAGAGAGTTGGTGCAGACTTAATGGGCCAAATACCTCTTTTTGAGTTGTAGAGATTCTATGATGACAATAGCTTCTAACATTTTCCCTAAGACAAATGTTAAGTTAACTGACCTGTAGTTTCCCACTCTATAGCAATGTAAGAAACATGGTAGCCAAATCTGGCACAGAAAGATCCCACAAATCAGGCTATCTGCTTTTATAACGTTGACCTGAGGTGGGGGGGGGGGAAATCAAGAAACCAGGATTAACTCCCCTGCTCTTTTTTGCAGTAGTGGAGGCTAGTGGGGCCTCAGTTTAATGTTTGCTCCATATGGTGGTACCTCTGAATATACAAAACTCTCCCAGCACTGCACTGACATAGATTTTGGCAGTCATGTTTCTGAAGTGGGGCTTGACCAGCAACCTCCTAAGTCAGAGAAGACAATGCTGCCCACTGAGCCATGGCTAACATCTCAGAGTGCCCACTCCAAATAATTAACAGTAATCTCTGCTGGAAATTCTAGTGTGCATGCACCACAAGTAACAACAGTGTCAGTAAAAGCTTTATTGCTTTCATGGTCAGAGCTAGATGAGCAGTACCTCTTCAGGGAAGGCATTCCTAGAGGTGATGTGGCAGTGAGTTAAACACTAAGATCAAAAAAAAATTGCGGATGCTGGAATCCGGAACAAAAACAGAAAATGCTGGAAAATCTCAGCAGATCTGACAGTCTCTGCAGTGAGAGAATAGGGCCAACATTTTGAGTCTAGATTGAGCTCTGATGAATGGTCATCTAGATTTGAAATACAGGTTCTATTCTCTCCCCACAGATGCTGTCAGACCTGCTGAAATTTTACAGCATTTTCTGTCTTTGCTTTCAATGGTCACATTGATTACTAACATTCACTACCTTAGCCCACACATGAATAACCACTTGGGAGAAACAGTGAAGATCTTAAGGAACTTTAATAGAATGTTAAGGCAATGCCCACCCACACACAGGCAATTAAGAAAGCAAAGATAAATGGCAAGAAGAATACAACTTGCTTTCCCACTGTGACAACCAAGTGCTCTCAAATAATGAAAAGTTACACCTTCACTAAATAATGAAAAATCTATTCCAAGTGTTGATTACTATTGGTGAGAAGAAATTCATTCTTGGATCATGTAACTAGCAAACTAATTAGTGCAATTATCACAGATGCAATCAATCGTTTGTGGTAATGGAAAAGGCAAAAGATAACATATAGACACAAACATAGTATAGGTCTAACCTCAAGGCTGAATGACAAAGTTTACAGAAATTTGGTCTGATAGAAAATCTTGGGGAAGAGGCACAGGGAATCCAATAAAACTTAAAGCCTTGGCCTAGAAAACTGGTGATGACTTGCCTGTTCGCAGATGTCCTACACAGCAGGCAGGGCACACACATTCAGACGTAGTTGTGCGCATGCAGCATTGGCACAGACATCAAAAGAAGCACCCGAGGCCTGTTCTTCAAAGAGACCTCAGTGTCTTTGAATTTACCAACTGGATGACCAAATCCTATTTATGCTGCCTTTAGGGAACTGGTTTGCCCTGAACACAAAATGCTACACAGATTAAGCAATAGTCTTTAAAGGGCAAAGGACAACCTCTACTGAAAATGTAGCCTGGAAACAAAGCTACGAGATGGAGTGTTTTATAAACAGGACTGTTGCTGGACACTGCTTGTCCCATTTCTTAATGCTGTCTTTTCCCCGCTTCCTGACCCCCATTAATTGGTCACTCCTGTCTTTCAACACTCAGGACAAAGCAGCTTGCTTGATTGACACCCCGTCCACCACTCTCAACAATTGCACAGGAGTAATACAACGAATGGTAAGTACGTAACACTGTAGAGATTGCAGCCTGGTGAATATAAGCCAGCTTTACTGGATCAGGATGCCTGAGCAGAAAAGTATTGTCCTGATACCAGGACAAAGCACTGCTGCAGTGAAAACAGAACTCAATGAGTGAAAGGATGGATACAGTCACTCACCCAGAGTCAGTTTGTCTTGGTGGCAGCACTCTCAGAAAGACGTAGGGTCACAAAGGCTGGTCCACACCTTGAAGCACATTATCTAGATTGACACTTCAATGTCAACAGATATCAGTCAACTCACCTCACCAAAACAGGTTGGCTTGTCATTATCTTATTGTAGTTTGTGGCCCATGCATGTAAATTGTCTGCCCTGTTTACTCAGCCTGGATATGTATGGCAAGGTTACAAAACTTGCTTCCCTCCGCCATTGGTTCTGGAACTTGATTTCACAATGGTTGGCCAATTAATGGGCAGCTAGCGTGAACCACATGCTGGGAAAAGCTCAGCGCTGCTGGTGAAGGCAGGAAGAGAATGAGCGTGGAGGAAAGGGAACACACAAGCTGGCACTCCTAACGTGCTCCCACAAGTGGAGAGCCGCTGTGGAGCTTTCTTGGGGAACTTGTAATGGAACTTGTAACACCACGTTTACTCAGTACATTCAAGCACAATCCTCAGTGCCCATTCACCTATTTATTGTGGCCTGGACATTTCATCCTACCTTGGATCGAGGTGGCAGTAAAAATGTAAAGGTCACCTGACCAATTGGCTTGACAACTAAGCAGTCGGGCCACATAAACTTGTGTTCAATATGTCCCTTTTCCTGCTTGACTGTGGGTGGACATGCTTGCAACTCTTGCATGCACCTGCTGTCCAAAATATCACACAATTGACCTATTTTCAGAAATGAAATCTTAATAGCAAGATATCATCAACCTGAAAGCAAATTACTGCTTACGCAATGAGAGCGGAAAACGGAGAGTGTTCCCCTCAGACAGAGAGGGGAGTTTTGATTGAGATATTCAAAATGATGAGAGGCTTCTTTCTGTACAGTAAGTATGGAGAAACTGTTTCTATTGACAGGAGGATCGGTAAACAGAGGACACAGATTGAAGATAATTGGTTAAAGAAGCAGAGAGGAATGATTTGTTTTAAATACAGTGAGTCTTTATTGTTGGAATGCACCATCTGAGCTGTTGGTGAAAGCAGATTCTATGGCAACATTCAAAAGGGAATCAGATGTATTTTTGTAAAATGTGCAGGGCAGGGCTGTGGGAAGAAGAGCAGTGCAGTGGAACTAACAGGGTAGCTCTACCAAAACGGCAATACAAACAAAACAAGTCTCCCGTTGTTTTGTAGCAAATGCAATGTACTGAAGCCTTACTAAGTTCTTGCAGTCTCTTTAAGTGGACTGAATCTTCTTCAGTCATGTCCTGCTCAGGATAAAACCAAAGCTGCGATTTCTCTAATGCAAACCAGCCCGCTTTCCAGTGTTCTAGGTCATGCACATCTTTGTAGTAGAGTTGACCAATCAGTTCATAGTCTCTCGTGGACAGGATTTCTACCATTGAAGGTATAACAAACTAGAAAACACAAATCAATCAAGAAGTGTCAGAATTGTGGAGGAAGACAATAGCATTTCTGCAAGGAAAAAATGAATACGTGATTGCATGCTACTTACCTCACACATTTAATTTAGCTGACCAACCTCTCTTTTACAAGAAAAAAGACTTTCAATACATTTGAAGAAGAAATACAAATCCGTGCTTTAACTGTAATAGTTCATAAGTTTGTAAGGTATAGGAGCAGAAGTAGGCCATTTAGCCCACAGAATGGCAGTCTGCTCTGCCAATTGATCATGGCTGATATGCTCCTCATCCAGATTTTCCTGTCTTCTGCCCATAACCTTTCAATCCATTACCAATTAAAAATCTGTCTAATGCCTCCTTAAATTTACTTACTATCCCAGCATCCGCCACACTTTGGGGACACCATCCACCAGGTACACGGCACATACTCTTGCAACTTGGCCAATGTTGTCTACGTAATACGCTGCAGGAAAGGATGTCCTGAAGCATAGTACATTGGGGAGACCATGCAGATGCTACGACAACGGATGATTGAACATCACTTGACAATCACCGGGCAAGACTGTTCCCTTCCTGTTGGCGAACACTTCAGCGGCCACGGGCATTCGGCTTCTGATCTTCGGGTAAGCATTCTCCAAGGCAGCCTTCACGACCCACGACAGCGCAGAGTCGCTGAGCAGAGACTGATAGCCAAGTTCCACACACATGAAGACAGCCTCAACCGGGATCTTGGGTTCATGTCGCACTATCTGTAACCCCCGATTTGCAAAACCTCACTTACTGTACTGTCTGGAGGCAATACAGGCAATACTCTTTAACCTATGCCTAATGCTCTTTCCACTCACATTATCTGCAACTTTAAGACTTGACTAGCAGGTTAGTTGTAAAGACTCGCATTCTAATCAATAATCTGTTATATGCTCTATCTGAGGCCAGAACTCTATTCACCTGACGAAGGGGCAAACCCTGAAAGCTTGTGAGTTTACTATTAAATAAATTGGTTGGACTTTAATCTGGTGTTATGAGACTTCTTACTGTGTTTACCCCAGTCCAATGCCGGCATCTCCACATCTAGACTCAGCAGCCAGGGAAAACATCCTATCCAGCCTCTCACACCATGTAAGAATTTGCAAGTTTCAATGAAATCACCTCTCAATTTTCAGGGATTAGAATGGCCTAAACCTGCTTCTATTCCCCATGTTACCCAGGAATCATTATTAGGATCATTTCTTTTAAATGTATTTTAATGGCTTGGATTTGGATGTCGATGTTGAATTTCAAAATTTGTAGAAAGCACAAAACTTGAAAGTATTGTGAACTATGAGGAAGGTAGTGATACACTTTAAGAATACATAGGCAGGTTGGTGTAAGTCCAATATGGAGCACAGCAATTTCGGAAGTATGTAAAAATATTTAGAGAAAATGCAAAAAAGATTTCCAAGAACAGTTCCATGGATTGGAGGCTTCAATTACACAGATGGGTTAAGAGTTTTTTTCCTCCTCAGAGAAGAGAAAGTTAAGAGGAATTTGATGAAGGTGTTCAAAATTATGAAGGGTCTCACTAGGGAGAAATTGTTACCATTAGGTGGACTGTCAAGAGCTAGAGGGCATGGATTTAAAATGATTGACAAAAAGAAACAATGTTGACTTGAGGAAAAACATTTTCACATAGTGGTGGCTTTAATCATGGCTTTTGGAAAGGAATTGGATAAGCACTTGAAGAGAAAAAAAATTGAAGATTACAGTGAAAGTGTGGGGGGAGTGTGACTACCCGCGTTGCTGTTGGGGAGAGCTGGTATGGACATGACAGATCGCATAGCCACTGTCTGTGCTGTAGCCATTCTATAGTTCTACACAGTTCTTTCCTGTGGCATGGTTTCTGCTGAGTCAGTGGATTTCAGATCACTGAGGCTTCCCACCTGACAGCACATGGTTTAAAAAGCACTCATCTTCCTCGTCACAATTACTGAACACTGATGTGCTGGTCACAGCCAGCTATGCAAAACCTGTGTACTGGGAACCAGGTGTGTAGCCTCACACTTTATCTGATGAAAATGATGTATCAAAACATCTTTCCATTTCAGCCTAGAAAGCACCATTGGCAATATCAGTAGATACATTGTAATGTGGTCAAGTGATGTTTGTGTCCATCATTTTAATATATTTACCACAGTGGTTAGGAGACTGTCATACACATGCAACATACATGTCCAATCTATAGGCACAAGATGTTAAAATCAGTAAAGCTAATAAAACATGCTACTCAGTCATCATTGGGGGCAAAAGGTGATCATTATGCAAAAACAGGCTCATTGTTCTTCTCAGTCTTCCTTTGTAGCCAATCTTCAAAGCAAATCCAATCATTTTACAGTGCCCCAGGTACTTGGTAACTGATGTCTTCCCATCACAACTGAGGCAGCAGATTAAAATGTCAGAAAGTCTTGGGTTCAGGTTTGTGTTTTCCCGGATAGAGTTCTTAATATTACATTACTGAGTTACAAATAAAACCTAGTTAAAACAGGCAAGATGTCACACCGTTTTATTCTGTCCTAGTTAATAAACTTTATTACATGGATTATAACTTTACTGCCATAGGTTTGAATTCAATTTAATTTGAAATAAAACTCCCTTAAATCTGGAGATGCTATTATTTATTATTAATCATGGACTCGAAACATCTTATTCTATTACTTTAAGGGGATTGAAAAAGCTAGAAACATATTGGCCAAAGGTAATAACATGCAAGATCACAGGACTCAGGAGCAAAAAGGTAAATTCCCATGATATTTAAAAAGCTCTGGGCACTTTCAACATACAAAATATGTTTCAAAGTTATTTTTTACCTTGGAGATTGCCTTGGTCCAGTCTTTTAGAATTTCAACATTATCAGTTCCAAAGGAGAAGACACGTTCTGACAGCAAATACATCTCAAAAGTAGAGCTTACCCTGAAGCAAACAAGAAGAAAGGACAGCATTAGAATCTTGTAATAATAAGGCACCGGAGGCTACTTCACAAATTTTAATGCAACAAGCCGAAAGCAAGCATGCTAATATTCTCACGCACTGGATTTCAAGTGGATTGAACAAAGTCTTGTCAGATGATCACATATATTGACTTATTAGATTTGAATGAACTCGAGATAAACTTCTGCAGCTGTACCCATCCCCTTTCTCCCCCCAAAGCATTAGATAAGAAGCTTGAATTTCAACATGACTTGCAGCAAAAAATTAGATTTTAAAAAAAGATATAAAGACATGATGTAAAGCTGTCTGGAGTGAATTTGAATAACCTTGTTACAATAAACATCCCACTGGTGTGGCATAAGAATGTGAAATATAACTGCATGAAACACTCTGCACTTCCATCTCAACTGCCATCTTTGTGTTATCACCAAACTGCATCTTCACAACATTCATTTCGACCATACACAATGACAAAAGTGCATTTTAGCACCAACATCAATGTAGAAGAGAATACTACATTTAAATTATGAACTAGGAAGTATAATCCTCAATAATATAACGTTTTTACAGGATATTACAATGCAAGGATAAAAATGACATTTCTTTGGAGCAGTATTTATTCTAGTTGTTAAGTTTCTTTCAAATTTGTTTCTTTTTCATGGGAGTATGCCTTTTCGAAACCCAAATATATTTAACTATTTAAGCTATGAGCAATAAGGAGCCAATCAAACAAAATTTGCTTGAAGTAAAGAAAGAGCAAATTAATATAACTACTGCACTTGAAAAAACAATGCTACGTCAAGCATTCAGCTCTCGTGAAGTCATTTGGCTGCAGACCAAAATGTCACAAGAATATACAGTTAGGTGTCCTTTGATTGTCCTTGATGTGTAGATTGGTGCAAATGTTGTGGCTGATTTGGATTTGCTGGTTTCACAGATGTGGTGAAATGTGGAAGACGCTGTAATTACTTCAAGATCTTAGTGCTCTGGCAGATTTCTAGTGAAGTTGGCTTCAAAATTGGATAATACATTTGTTCCAAAAGAAAGAGGGAGACAGCCTAGTTTTCAGTTGGTTTCCTCTGCTGAAAACGTTCCTGCAATCTTCCTCCAATGACTGTCCCTCTTGCCCTGAAATACCGCACCCATTGTGCATTTCCAAGGGGCTGGGTAGGTCAATATGTGACAGTCATTGTTTTAACATCCACTAATTTGCATTTTATTGCTCCTTCCTCAGACACTGATGAGTTTTGATGGTTTCTGAATTATAGGAAATGTGTGTCTCTTTTTACTCCTGAGGGTAACTTGTTTGTTTTTCACCTTCTTCATGGAAAGTGGCTTGCATTTGGAGTTCTTCAGTCTGTCTCATTTGAAACTGCAAAATTTTCAATTAGTTGAAAATGTAGAAATCATAGACTTCAAAACTAAATAGCCTCGTGTCAAAGCCAAATTTTGGGCTTGCAAATTTAAATGATAGCCAGCTCAGTTGGTTTCCCATTCCAGATCCAACACAGTTATTGCTGAAAGGACCTCCCCAAAATCTGCCCAGAGCCTTCATAGAAATCACTGGGGCCACATGGTACTGCCATCATGAAAAGTCATAATTCATACAGTGGGCCCCGTTTTACCATCAAGTTGTGACCATTTTTGGTAACTTGGTAAAGTTGGGGCATGAGACGAGTAGCACGACCAGCGCCTGCCTCTGTGCCCGTTCCCTATTTACCAATCACTGAAAATATCCACCATCTGGACCACATCCAAAACAGGCACAACGTCAATTTAAATGTATTTGCATACATTTAAATTGACTTAATGGGCTGCACGGCAGAATTTACCAGCACTTCCCCTTTTACTACCGTGTTCACCCGTCCAGATTTAGTGTAAAACACACATGGTCCACAAAGGTCCGATTTGGGCGCTCCAGCTTCCGAGGAGGTAAGTTCAGAGCTTGCAGTCGGTCTCTGACTCCGACCAGTGGGCTGACGAATAGCAGACGGACTTTAATTTAGATAAATGCAAGGTGATGCATTTTGGTAGATTGAACTAGGACAGGACTTACTCAGTTAATGGTAGGGCGGTGGGGAAAGTTACAGAACAAAGAGATCTAGGGGTACATGTTCATAGCTCCTTGAAAGTGGAGTCACAGCTGGACAAAGTGGTGAAGAAGGCATTTGGCATGCTTGGTTTCATCGGTCAGGACACTGAATACAGGAATTTGGATATCTTGTTGAAGTTGTAGAAGACAATGGTAAGATTACACTTGGAATACTGTGTACAATTCTAGTCACCCTATTATAGAAAGGATATTATTAAACTAGAAAGAGTGTAGAAAAGATTTACTAGGATGCTGCCTTGATGGATTGAGTTATAAAGAGAAGCTGGGCCCTCTTTTTTCTTTGGAATGTAGGAGGCTGAAGGGTGATCTTATAGAGGTCTATAAAATAATGAGGGGCACAGGTCAGCTAGATAGTCAATATCTTTTCCCAAAGGTAGGGGAGTCTAAAACTAGAAGACATAGGTTTAAAGTGAGAGGGGACAGATATAGAATTGTCCAGAAGGGCAATTTTTTCATACAGAGAGTGGCGAGTGTCTGGAACAAGGTGCCACAGGTAGTAGTAGAGGCATGATCAATTTTATCTTTTAAAAAAGCATTTAGATAGTTACATAGGTACGATGGGTTTAGAGGGATATGGGCCAAATGCAGGCAATTGGGATTAGTTTAGGGGTTTAAAAAAAGGCAGGATGAACAAGTTGGGCCGAAGGGCCTGTTTCTATGCTGTGAACGTCTGTGACTCCATGACTCTAATTCCAGGTAATTTTAGGGAGGTATTTAAAATGTTAATGGTGTGGGACTGCATAGATAGAAACAAACAATGTTCAATGGTTCATAATTTAAGTAAAATGTACATATATATCAGGTGGAAAGCAAAATATTTTGGATAGAAAGCAGAAGAAACTATTTCATACAAAGAGAAAGGGTGCTCAGGCTGTGGAATAAACTGGAATTATGACTGAAGCAGAGACCATGGGCAGAGTTGTTTCAGAACCGCATTAAGTGCAGTACTAGGAATAAAAATTGGCCTTTGTCCCACCAACCGCAGTGAGGGGTTTTTGCACCACAGCATCTGCTTCCTGCCTAATTATGCAAGTGTCAGAAACATATCACAAAAACAAAAAAGGCTGGAAAACCTCAGCAGGTCTGACAGTGTCTGTGGAGAGAGAATAGAGCCAATGTTTCAAGACTTGCTGAGATTTTCCAGAATTTTGTGTTTTTGTTTCAGATTTGAGCATCCACAGTAATTCGCTTTTATGTGCAGGAAACATGCTGTCTAGCTGGTGGGCAGCCTCTGAATTGTCCAGCATACCATTTCCTCACTCTGAACCAGGGTTCCATATCTAAACGTGCAGAGTTCACAATGCCTGCAGCCCAGGACTGCTCCAGTAAAGTCATGTTCCCGAACACCAAGAAAAATTCAGTGACCTGTCATAAGAATGCCTTTCTGAGGCTCGCCATGGTGTCATTTCACCCGCATTCTCTATGCACGAAGTCTCGCAATCTCGCTACCCCAGCTTAGGTGGTGATAGCAGTGGTGGTCAGTGCGAATGCTGTGCAGAAGAGGTTGGCCATCCAGTGCAGAAAGAGGATGAATGAAGAGGCCAGGAAGAGCCAACCATCTCAACACTCTAAACATTCACACTCACAAAGCCATCACACATTCACTGGCATCTCACTCACTGCTAGCTCAGGGGGCACCTCCACTCACTCTCTCTCACACACCCTCACATCTTCTTCTGGCCACCACTCCAGATGAGAGGATCTTCTCTTCAGCCCTCACCACCTTGAGACACTTGTACAGATCAACTTGAGTCCCCACATGGACACCCTGGGATATACCACTCCCCCAGCATCGTCCTCACCCTGCAGCCTCTTTTCTTGCCTGAGGCCACTTCTCCCCCTTCCCCTAGCAAGCCCGACCCATGGAGCCACAGCCACTGAAAAACTACTCCTGCCTTATTAATGGTCCAGTAGGTACAGAGCTGCACCAATAGTCTCCCTAAAAGCAATGTGGTGCTGCCTGCAAGCCTTGGCATTGATGATGGTGAGTGCTTCCCAAAACAAGGTAGGCAAAGTAACCTTGAAGTGCCAAGCAAAGTGCAGGTCGCCAGGAGCACGTTCCTTATGTACCGTTGTGAAACGCGTCAGTGTGCAATCATGCTGACATGGGCTCATGATACAGAGTGAGGGGATGATTCCGGCGATCTGGACTTGCAATGAGATTCCCATATATTGAAGTTAGGTTCCTGACATGCAGCAGCAGGAAACACGGCCCACCACTGACGGATGGACAGTTATTCGCAAACTGGTTTGACAACAATGTAAAACCAAATTTTGGCTTTTGCAGCAAATCGTCCTCTCTCGCTGCCAACACATCCACTGCAATCGGGAGCAGAAAAAGCTGCTCCATGTCAGCATTGAAAAATTGGTTAGATAGACAGCTAACGAGAAAGGGAATAGAGAGATAGAAGGATGTCAAGCACACCCGATTAGGACTACTCCTACTGTTCAAGTGGAGGATAAATGTCAGTATGTGCAGGTTACCACGCTCTGCTGCCCAAGGATGTAAAGGATGGGCAGGCAGCTAGTATACGGCCTTGTCAAAACATGGTTTCCCCTAAAACTGACCTCAGTTCTGGCCAGGGTGAGAAAATTGACATTTAGTGTCACTGCTATCACCCTCCACAGGGCATACAACACATTCTGCCTCAGCTCACCCAGAAGGCAATGTAGTTAGCCTAAGAAAAATTGGCCAGAATTTTCCAACCGCTCACACCCATGGGATTTTCCCATCCCGCTGCAATGAACAGAGATCTGGCTGGTCGCCAAATTCTCCATCTCTGCTGCAGCAGAAACGTGTCATCAACAGGTGGCAAGATTGCGCCCACTGTATTTTTTTTCTGCCAGGTAGCAACAAGCCTGCTCCCTCCTTTTGGTATCTCGGCCATATTCTCCAGTGACATTCTCCAAATTTGGTAAAACATCACCCAAGGCATTCATGAGGGCTACCTGACTTTCAACTCACCGTGCCATATACTTTTCCACTTCCCTGCAGTTCTCCCACCTTTACTGCTGCGATCATCAGTCAGTTGTGGTTATTAAAGGGTTGCACTCTAATTTCCAAGTGTCCTTCCCTACAAGTGCACGATTCCCATTTTGTGCAGATTTTGTGCTGCTCAGGTTCCAATGAGATTAAATGATGTGGCCTTGCAAATAAAGATGCAGTCAGCAATACCAATGAGTTGAGATAAAAGGGGATTGACCTGAAACATTAACTTTTGTTTTCCTCTTCACAGATGCTGCTAGGCCTGCTGAGGATTTTCAGTTTTTATTTCAGATTCCTAGCATCTGAAGCATTTAGTTTTGATACATTGCTTTCTATTCTGATGAGAGAGTCAACCAATCTTTTCTCTCTGCTGAGGCTGTGTTTTTCCAACAGGTTGACAGAATCATAGAAAGCGTACAGTGAAGAAGGAAGCCATTCGGCCCACTGAGTCTGCACTGCCAACAATCCCACCTGGGCCCTATCCCAGTAATTCTACATATTTACCTCACTAATCTCTCTTAACCTACACATTCTGGGACACTAAGGGGCAATTTAGCATAGCCAATGCACCTCACCAGCATTTCTTTTGAACTGTGGGAGGAAACCGGAGCACCCAGAGGAAACCCATGCAGACACAGGGACAATGTGCAACTGCACACATGTCTGCTTATGTTTTAATATTCAAAAGCAGAAACAAAAATCTTCATTAGCATGCCAGGAAAATATATTTGCTGCACCACTTACTATTCACTAAAAATTCTGAAACAATGTGAAGCTGTTGTTAACAAGGTTTATTGAGTAGTAGGTTGCATTCAAAGAACATTTGATTATAACCTTGAAATAAGGTGATTTTTATCCCTGTTTTTTATTCATGGTTAAGGTCAGTGATTGGAACACAATGCAAGATTGAGCACTTGACTGACGCAAGAAAGTTAAGGTAAGAGCATCAAAAACATCTAATCAGTGGGCGTATATTCCCATCCATTGTTTTGCCTTGATATTTCTCTGCACTGAACTGCATCTGCTATATACCTACTCATTTCTTAACCTGTTCATTTCGTCAAATCTTTTAATGCCCTCCACATTTTCCATATCACTTACAGATACTATGATATCATAAGAACATAAGAAATAGGAGCAGGAGTAGGCCATCTAGCCCTTCGAGCCTGCCCCGCCATTCAATAAGATCATGGCTGATCTGTCGTGGCTCAGTTCCACTTTCCCGCCCTCTCCCCATAACCCTTAATCCCCTCTCTTATCAAAAACCCATCAACCTGCTTCTTAAAAATATTTAGCGAGGTAGCCTTCACCACTTCAACGGGCAGAGAATTCCAGAGATTCACCACCCTTTGAGTGAAGAAATTCTTCCTCAACTCCGTTCTAAACCACCCCCCCCCCCTTTATCTTGAGGCTGTGCCCCCTAGTCCTACTGTCCTTTCTGAGCAGGAAGAGTCTCTCCACCTCTATCCTATCCATCCCATTCATCATCTTATATGTCTCAATGAGATCTCCCCTCATTCTTCTAAACTCTAACGAGTACAAGCCTAGTTTATTCAGCCTCTCCTCATAGCTCAACCCCCTCAACTCCGGCATCAGCCTAGTAAACCTCCTCTGCACTCCCTCCAAGGCCAAAATATCCTTGCGTAAGTACGGCGCCCAAAACTGCACACAGTACTCCAGCTGCGGCCTCACCAATGCCCTATACAGCCGCAGCAAGACCTCCCTACTTTTATATTCAATCCCTCTCGCTATGAAGGCCAGCATCCCATTCGCCTTCCCGACCACCTGCTGCACCTGCAAGCTGGGTTTTTGCGACTCATGCACAAGGACCCCGAGGTCCCTCTGCACCGTCGCCTGCTGCCTATTTTTTAAATTATTTCACAAGATCTGTGCTTCATTGGTTAGGCCTGCATTTATGGGTCCATCCCTAATTGCCCTTGAGAAGGTGGTGGTGAGCTGCTTTCTTGAACCACTGTCCACGTTGTGCAGGAACACCCACAGTGCTGATAAGAATGAATGATTTTTGCCAGGGCCAGTGAAGGAACGGAGATACCTTTCCAAGAAAGGATGGTGTGTGGCTTGGAGGGGAACTTGCAAGTGGTGGTGTTGATCCCTGCATTTGCTGTCCTTGTCCTTCTAGGTGGTAGAGGTCATGGGTTTAGAATGTGTTGTCAAGGAACCATGGTGAATTGCTGCAGTGCATCTATACCCGGGTTTATAGTGCATCAGTGGTAGAGGGATCCTAATCAAATGGGTTGCTTTGTCCTGCTTTATTATGCCATGAATTTGGTTGTATGGTTTACACAGTTCAGTTTCTTTGCCTGCTTATAATAATTCATTGTGATTGTTTGATGAGAAGGACAAATTAAAATAAGCATTGGTGGTTAACGATTTTGGCTCAATCCATTTTGATGGACTGTGCCACGTAGATCATTATCTAGTAGAACATCTGGCAACATATGTAGCTCAAGCAACAAAGGCAAAAGGCCTTAATGAGGATCTTAAACAGGTAGCATTCCAGTGATAAGTCATGTGCTCAAACCCTGGGAACATGAAGATGTGCGCTAAATTGCTGCTGATTGAATTATAGTAATATAGTGGGGCAAATGTTTTGTTTTCACCAGTAATCTGGCAGAATGAATGATCTGCCCCTTCTAGGACCAGTTTGTTTTACATTCTCATCATCTCAAAGAATGTTAGATGACCTCACCCTGATAGGAAAGACAAAAACTTGCCCCAGTGAATTCACAACACGTACGTTGGTCCAAATATTTGATAATGGAATGCAATATTCAGTAAATTCAGAAACTGCAACCTCATGCTATTAACGCATAATTTTTGAAAATATACTCCATACCCAAAGGATTAATGCAAAAATCAACACAATATTCAGGGAATTATTTCTCCTTGATTAAACTTCACTACCATTGATTCTGCTAATAAGCAGGGCTCGAGCACACAAATCAATCTCTGCTTCGTGAGTGCAATTCTCATTTCAGAATAACCCTTTCATATTTTACTTGCTAAAGTGGATATGGTAAAAAGGTACATATTCAATAGCATTTCAAGATGTTTTTATCCACTGTAATGAGCTGTCAGTGTCCAAGGAGTTATATTAGAGATGTCATCTGTAAATAATTAAATATATAGATAGAAGCATGCTAACCCGATTACCCATCTCTTGCATCAAACTGAAGTCAAAAGCAGTTACACCAGACCATTATGCAAAAATCTTATTGCATATCTCTCTCAATTAATCACTGAAATGATGTTTAGTTAAAAAGGAATTTAAATTGTAATTAGATGATTGAAACAATGGTTTTGCTTTGAATCAATTAAAACGAGCTTTGATTCTGTGGTATAAGTAGTTGGTCAAGTAAGTAGTCAACATCAAAAACATTCTTTTTCAACCTTTGGTCTTGGGTTATTTCCTCTACTGGATCTTGCCTTTCACAGTTAGGTTGATGAGGTAAAGAATACTTTCCCTGGGTTTTCTTTCATGTTTCTGAAATGAAGTGTATAAGTGAGACAATTCAATTTTTGACTTCTGCTTCTTCCCTCAGATGTATTCTTTTCCCCTGGGTGGCTCAGCTGACATCAGAACTTGGACAGAATAAATCAAGAGAATTTACAGTAGCAAAAGAGGCCATTCAACTCACAAAGAACTTTCCACTTAGATGTACTTCACTGTTCTCTACTCATGCCTTCAAGTTGTTCATCTTTAAAATATTAATCTTCCTCTCTCTTTAAAAGATATTATGGGTCCTGTTTCTTCCAATGGTTTTGATCGGGTAATCTATAACCTAACAACAATCTGCACAGAAATTAATCCCCCTAATTTAATCCTTCCAGGGAAAGTATTCTTTACCTCATCAACCTAACTGTGAAAGGCAAGGTCCAGTGGTGGAAATAACCCAAGGCCAAAGGTTGAATAAAATGTTTTCGATGTTGATTATTTAGTTTCTTTGTTGATATCCTTAAATTTACTCCCTCTATCATTCAGTGCTCAGTGGGAATAGATTTGCTTCTGTTTACATTTGGAGATCCTTTGAACATGTCTAGCAGTTATTCTTCTAATGTTCCCTGTTGCAGTTAAAAAAAAATGCATGTTTCACTATTACCTCCACATAACTGAAGCTTCTTATTCCTGGTATCAATCTGAACCTCTTCCACATCCACTGCATGCCATCAGCATCCATCTCGAAACTGACTTCCCAAAACAGGACACAATGACTGGGAAATTGGTTAAGCTGGTGAGAATATTCATGGAGCAGAACTTTACCTTGTCAGGAAGATGCACTGCTGCCAGTATTTGCTTTACAAAATAACTACCACCAGTCTTCTATCTCCTTGAGGGAAGCACTAACAATCTTATTGACGTGCAAAAAAATGTTACTTCAGAAGAAAACTTCACAATTGCTTTGGACCACATCATATAGCATTTGCTTAATACTTAATTCCTAGGAAACATATCCCATCATGTGCAGTTTTACAAAGCATCAGTAACATCGCTGTGACAACTGGAGTACATGAAGGTTTAATGCTTAGAACAAGTGGATTCAGAATGAACTGGGACTAATGCCAGCATGCTGTTTTGCAAATTGCTGAATATACATTTGGCCAGGAACTGATGCAACTTATACAATGATTAAACATATCTGAATATTTTATCAAAGCTTTCAATAATTAATACACTATTCGATTACAAATACACTTGAGTTTCCAGGGTTGTCACTTGAACTTACTGAATAGTATTATGGCCTTGGGAGAATGCTGACTTGAACAAGTGCAAGAGCATTGACCTTCATAATCAGAAGCTTATTACCTTCATGGATTTCAATGCATAAAAGGTACACGTAAAGTTTTGAGATTTCTTTCATCTCATCTGAGGATTAGGAACAGGGGAGAATGAATAAATAACGCTGTGCACTGGTACTGAATAATCAGAGCAGGATCTGCCTTTATTGCCATTGAGTAGCCCATACGACTTGGAAGAAAATAATTTCTTAAAAACCAGCAGCATATTGCCAGTAGTAATCAGTATAAAATCTGATGTATAATTCATTCCTCTGCACCATTTTTATAATGTACAGTTTGAAAGAAAAATCAAGATAAAGGAACCACAACTAATCATTTTTTTAAAAAAAGAAAATTGCTTGGACCAAAAATGACCATGACAAGTAAAAATATATCTTGTATCACAGTATGGTAGCACAAAACAAATGGGATGTAAACTTACGAGAGCGACCTGCAAAGGAAGACAGAACTATCAGGATGCAGTCAAATTCAGTCATAAATTGCTGGCTACTTCACATTAACACCATGGGTGAAGTTTTATCTTGGCCTCCCTGCTGCTAGAGAGCCTGTCGTTAGCAGGTTGGGAATACATTTTTCTGTCAGTTATCTTTACTGAGGTTCTTCAATCCATCTAAAGTATTAGCATCCCACTTCCGAAGTTCCTGACAACCCAGACTCTGTGAACAAAGGGTGTCTCTTTAAAGGGCTCCAGTTGGAGTTAAAAGGAAACCTTGCAAGAACCTGGAAGGATCATCTAGGAAAACTGACCCCTGTTCTCTGACTCTTCCCTGTTGCTATGCTGAAAGAAATGAGGGACAGAAGAAGAGACCAGCCACCCAACCTAAGCAGGCATGGCCAGAGGTTGCACTGGATGACAGCAGGAGTGTGGTTTACAGGGCCTGAGATTTACAGCTTGCTGGAACTGCACGCTAACTTTCTGCATTCTTGTACAAGCACATCCGATTTTCTTTGAACATCAATAACTTTAAAAAAAAATCTGCTTTTCTATGCTTATCACCGAAGTGAATAATCTCACACTTCCCCACATTATGCCCCATCTGCCACCTTCTTTGCCCCCTCATTTACCTTGTCTATATTTCTTTGCAGCCTCTCTGTATCCTCCTCACAACTTGCATTCCCATTTAGTATTGCGTCATCAGTAAACATTCATCATTGTCTCTGTGTCTAATTCATAAAAATAAACTGTTAGTAGCCAAGACCCAGTGATCCCTGCAGCACTCTGCTGCCAACCTGAAAATGCCCTATCCCTACGCTTTGCTTTCTATCTGTTAAATCCTTTATTCATGCTAATATATTATCTCTAACTCTGAACCCTTATCATGCATACTAACCTGTTTTAAAGCAGCTCATGAAATGTCTTTTGGGGATCCAAGTACATTAGATCTACAAGTTTCCCTTCATCTATGTGACTATTTACATCCTCAAAAAACTGTATTAAATTTAACAAACACAATTTCCCTTTGGAGACATCATGTTGACTATGATCATGCTATAATTTTCTACATGTATTGTGGAAGACTTCTTTAGTAAAGGACACCAGTACTTTCCTGTTTTTTTAAAAAAGGACAGCATGGACAAGTTGGGCCGAAGGGCCTGTTTCCATGCTGTAAACCTCTATGACTTATAACTGATATCAGTGGAATTCCCTATTTTACACCCTTCCCTCATTTATTCTACAGCAATTTTACACTTGTTAATTCAGAGCCCACTGGGATGGTTCTGGAATTTTAGAAATTTTAGAAAATCATAACTCTACAGCTAGATGTAGGCAATCGGGTCTTGGGGAGTTGTTGGATTTTAATTTCTTAAATTTTTGCTGATATCAATTACCCTAACCGCCTTATTCTGATTAGCCTCTAAGTTCGCCTTCATTTCTCACAAGTAAATTGTATATTCTACCATGAAAAAAAGCACAAAACACCTGTTCAATGTCTCTGCCATTTCCTCATTCTCCATGAGAATTTCTTCTGTGCTCTGCCTAGGAGTAGCAGCTTCTTCTTTCTCAGGTACTGGTGTAGGTGTCTCCAATTGAAAATCTATGCAACACCACTCTTTAAGCCACACATTTCATTCTCTGATGTTTACTTAATCTCCTTTTTTTTATATACTTACAAAAAGCTTTTACAATCTGTTTTTACATTCCTTGCTAGTTTACCTTCATGTTATACTTTCTCCTTTATCATCAATTTTTCGGTGGTGCTTTGCTTTATGTCAAAAAGACTCCTAATCCTCGGGCCTATTATTATTCTTCAGAACATTATGAATCCTCGTCTTTTAACTGAATGCTATCCGCAACCTGCTTGGTAAACCATGGATTTTTCTTGCAGTTTTTTTTATGACGAATATATTTTTGCTGAATATTTTGAATTGTTTAAATTATTCTTATTATTTATTTACCACTATATCTTTCAGTTTAATTACCTAATTAGCTTTAGCCAGCTCCCCTGCACACAAACATTCAAAAGAACATACAAATTAGGAGCAGGTGTAGGCCAAACAGTCCCTTGCACCTGCTCTGTTATTCAGTATGATCTTGGCTGATCTCACTGTGACCTAAACTCCACTTTCTTTTCCTCCCTCCTACCTATCGCCTCCCTTGTCAATCAAGAATCTATCTAATTCAGCCTTAAAAATATTCATTGACCCTGCCTCCACCACTCTCTGGAGTAGAAAGTTCCATAGACTTATGAACCTCAGAGAAAATATTCTCCTCATTTCCGTCTTAAATGCAAGACACCTTGTTTTTAAACTGTGTCTTGTCCTAGCCCAGCCCACAAGGGGAAACAGTCTTTCAATATCCAATCTGGCAAATCCTCTCAGATATTTATGTTTTGCTAACTCACCACTCATTCTTCTAAACTCCAGTGGACTCAAACCGAGTGTTCCAACCTTTCTTCAAAGGATAACCCTCTCATTTCAGGAAGTCAGTCATTTTCTGAACTGCTTCTCATTTAATTATATATTTTCTTGTAATTATATATTTTCTTAAATAACAAGAGCAAAACTGTACGCAATACTCTAGACATCGTCTAATACCATATACAACTGTAGCAAAACATCCCTACTTCTGAATTACACTCTTCTTGCAATTAAATGACAACATTCTAGTTGCCTTCCTGACTATTTGCTGTGTCTGCAAACTAACTTTGTGTGATTAATGTCTCAAGATAACCAGATCCCTCTGTACCTGAAGAGTTCTGCAATCTTTTCCTATTTAAATAATACGCTCTTTTTATTCTTCCTGCCAGGTAGACAAGTTCACATTTTCCCACTTTATACTCTATCTGCCAAATTTTTGCTCACTTACTTAACCTATCTATAACTTTTCGCAGACTCCTGATGTCCTCTTCGCGACTTGCTTTCCGACATATTTTTGTGTTACCAGCAAATTTAATACCAAATACATTTAGTCCTGTTATCCAGGTCACATACACAGATTGCAGCAGTGATCCCTGTTGCACCCCATGAGTTACAGCTTGCCCATTTATGCTTGCTCTCTGTTTCCTGTTAGTTAGCTCCTCTTTCCACACTAATATGCTATACCCTACACCATGAGCTCTTACCTTATGTAGTAACCTCTGAAATGGCACCTTGTCAAATGTTTTTAAAATCTAAATATACTACATTCACAGGTTCCCCTTTAGTCATTTGACGATTTGAACAATGCTGTGACAAAAATGTTTCTCTTTTCAGCATTGTTTAAATTGTCAAATGACTAAAGGTCATTTGCTAGGGTATAGCATATTAGTATGGAAAGAAGATTGGTTAACAGCTGTAGCTCATGGGGTGCAACAGGGATCACCCGCTGCAATCTGTGTTTGTAACCTGGATAACAGGACTAAATGTATTTAGTCTTAAGTTTGAGGAACATGGGCACTTTTCAGGGCTAAAATGACAGCCTTAAGTCCGTTCATGAGTTTGTGATATATATAACATAAAATGATCTGACCAGGATACTGCATTCTAATGGAACAGCTTCCTCCTTCTTGGGTCCCGATACAAGTGCCTCTCACGAATCAAAACCCCTTCTCTCCATTCCGCTTTTTGAGCCATATATTTCATTCTCTGATCTGCTTGATTTATAGTAATTGGTGCCTGGCTCAGGAATCAATCCAGAGATTATTACCTTTGTGGTTTGGCGTTTTAATTTGGACCCTAGCTCCTGCTGCAGCAAGTTAGTTCAAGGCTGGTCCAAGAGTGACATCATTCACCCTCCCTGCTTCCTGGTCCTGCCACACATTGAGGAGAATCTTAACCCCACGAGAACCATGTGTTTGAAGTAGGTGAAGAGGGGTAAAATTGATTGTTTTCAGAGTTTGAATACCAGCAAGAAACCTGCTCTTCAATCTTGGGAGTTTTGGAATTGGATGTGGCCAACTGGTGCTCTTGCAGAGTGCTGGCACGTGTATGACAGGCTGAACAGCCTCCTTCTGTGCTATAACTGTTCTTTAATTCCTCAAAATGTCTCAGCAAAAATTCATACCTTGTTCTACTCATGCTGGACATATGAAGTCAGGTGGACAAAAATGTAGTCAAAATGCTAGTTTCCAAGGGGCATGTATCTTCAAGGAGGAAACAAAGAGATCGACAGGCAGACTGCTGTAGGGAGGGAATTTCAGATAAAAGCAAAACTCAAGTTCAAAATATTTCAAGGCGGCCTTCACTGTGATGCTGATTTGTAATTCAAAATCAATCTGATATACAGACAGGTATATGTAACAACCTCACACACTGACTCTATTAACTGCAAACACTGTCGTGCGAGTTATCACAGCTTTTTTTTTTATGGAGAATCAATCCCTCAAATATTGATTGAATTTTAAAAATAACAGGCTGCCAGTAATTTTGTTAAGATTTAAATGCATTGGTACACCCTTGATAACGCATCATCTCCTAGAGTTGCACAAAAGCTGTTTTGCATCAGGGAAAGTCCCTTTTCTATCCTTTCTCCATAGATGACAGATTTATATATCATAACCAATGCACATAATGTTGGAGGTTATGTTACAACGTGATGCTAAGTTATTGGGCTAGATTTTCACCTTCACTGCCTGGCTGGTAATATTACATGGCCCAACAAAACACAGGTTGATTAGTTAAAGGTTGAGTGACACAGTCTGACACATTCTCATTCAGGCATTGAAGGCACAAATCTACCCTTGCTACTTAGGGAATATTGGAAAGGCTGTGAATGAAGCAGAATAAAAGGGTAAAATTTGCTTTGTTAGCATTTCTGCATTCAATATTACCTTACTATCCCGCTGCCAAACAACATTATCTCAAAAATTGAATGCAGCAAGATAGAGACAGAATTACCAGAGTTTCTTTGTTTTCCTTTAGTATGTGAAATTCAATCAGTTTCCATTCAAATGTGATTCTTTCCTCAGATTGCAGAAATTTCAAATGCACAACAGAAACATGCTCTACCTATTTAATTACCACCTTCCAAGAGTGTTGGGTTTTGATTTTATATGAGATATCACTGAGAATTCAATTTCATTTGGCTTCTTGCAGAAGATTCATTAGCTGCCTGTAACAGAATAATTTCTCCCACTTACTCCCACTTGAACTTAAAGCAATTCAGTGGTCAATTTTCATAAAACTCTGTGCTCTGATTTCAATAACATTTTTCATCTATGCACTCTCCAATCTCCATGGCATTACTACTTCTGACAATCGCCTTCCTTGCCCTCTTCAAGGGGTTATCAATTAATGCTTAATGGTGTGGGCTGTTTCTTGCTCAAATCAAGCTACTTTCTTCACATCTCCTCTTACCATTCTTAAATCTTCTAATTCAAGGAGAATTTAATGAAGCACATATATTGTGTGAAATGTTGCAAGTGAAAGGGAGAATAGGAGGCATACGCAACCAAAACACAGGTTGAGGTTCAGTCAGCCTGATGTAGGTCTCACCCACTGTTTGGAGAACAGTCTAGGAGTGTCACTCAATTCCATGGGGCAGGTCTGATGGAATGAAGTCAGTGACCATTTTATTCTTCCATGGAATGTGGGCAGCACTAAAAGACCAGCATTTGTAATTTAGTTTATTCAACCTCTCCACATAGTCAACACCCTTGAGACCAGGCAATATCCTGGTGAACCTTCTTTGCATTTTCTCCAAGGCTTCAACATCCTTCTGGTAGTGTGCTCACCAGAACTGTATGCAATACTCCAAATGCAGCCTAACCAACTTTTCATATAGTTTTATATAGGAGTCAAAATACTGGAACTCCCTCCCTAACAGCACTGTGGGAGCACCTATACCTCAGAAACTGCAGTGGTTCAAGAAAGCAGCTCACCATGCCATCTCAAGGGCAACTAGGGATGAGCAATAAATGCCCTGCCTGGCCAATGACGCCCATAGTTGATCCCCTGGCTTGATGGTAATGGTAGGGTGGGGGATATGCCCAGGCCATGAGATTACAGATTACAATTATAAATAATTCTGCTGCTATTCATCGTCCACAGTGCCTCAAGGGTGCCCAGTTTTGATTTGCTGTACCTGGTTGAAATCTGTAGCATTTTGTATAGGTGACAGTGTCACACAGTGGGGTGGAGAATATACTCAAGGATGTGCGGTGACCATTCCTTTCAATGCTGTCATGAACAGATGCACCTACGACAGGTAAACCGGTGAAGCTGAGGTCAAGTAAGTCTTTTCCTCACCACCTTTTACATACCCAGCCTTGCAGCAATGTCATTTAGGACTTGGCCAGTCTGGTTAATCATGGTGCTATCAAGCCACCTTTTGTGATGGACATTCCAGTCATCCACCCAGAGTTTATTCCGTGTCTTTGCCACTTTAGAGCTTTTTTGAATTGGCATTCAACACAGGGGAATATTGATTCATCAGATGAGGATGGGAGGCAGGGTATGTGGAGGAGGTTTCCTTGTCCATATTTGACTTGATGCCATGAGACTTCATGGGGTCCAGAGTCAATGTTGGAAACACTCAGGGCAACAGCCTCCTGAACGTTTACCACTGTGCCACAGGTGTAATTCTGAGAGTATGACTATGTCAACTTGTTAAGTCTGTGAGACAGCTCTCTCAACTTTGCAGGGCTGTTAAGGCTGGGTTTGCTTCTGTCGTTTCTGATGCCTAGGTCAATGCCATGTGATCCTCTCCTTTCTCTTCATTCCTTTTTGTAGACTTTGTCGCCGCTGGCACCAAGAATCCAGTGTCAGTCACTTGCAACTTCCGATTTAATCGTTGGGGGGGGACGTTTGCTGCTGTCTGGAAACTTACACGGAGACTCTGCCACATTAATTAGACCCGGTTATCATGGCTTCTGTTGTGAGAGGCTGGATTAAATCCACTCCATTAACTTTTCACTTGTAGGGTGCGCAGTCAACTCCAAGCTAGACTTACAGATGAAATGACAACTGTTAGTAGGATAAGTGGAATTGATCTCTCATGGACTCTTGGAATCATCCATTCATTTAACGGTGCCAGACACACAAAAACGACTAATCCAATGAAGAATCTTTGCAGTGATTAGTGAATATGATGCGGGTGTATTTGTGCTTTGTTTAGACTAATTGTGGGCTTTTTTGTTGTTAGCGTTTGTTGACTTTGGTTCTCTTTTATTCCATATGTGTATATATCTGAGGTTCAGAGAATAAGGTCTATTGCCTGCTATGCAAAAAGCAGCATTGCATACTGTACAAGATTTTGATCACATATTGTATAATGGAGGAAATAATATCCTAAAAACAAAAGTAGCAAAGAACAAAGTACATCTCAAAACAATGTTAAATGCTCCACATTGGAACCTACTAAGCCGTGTTGATAAGAATCGGACGCATTGTTTCCCAGGTACCCACAGTTCAGACAGTGGTGGCAAATCCACTGTCGACCAAAACTTTTTATATTAGAAACATAGCAAATAAACTTACATATTACAAAGAAGAATGAATCAATAGCAATACTAAACATTTATACTGGCTACAAAATCAGACATTACACAGACTTAAATTAGTCTCGAATGTACTTGGGTAACAAAGTGAATTCTCCGCAGGCATCCCAAACAATATTAAAGGAGATGGATTGCTCTAGGTTATTACTGGATGATTTGTGTTCCCAGTAAGATGTTGCCAATAATGTTCCAAATGACACAGTTAAAACTTATTTGTTAGTCAAAAGTAAGGCTTACATTAACACAGCAATGAATTTACTGTGAAACTCCCTTAGTGGCCACACTCCAGCGCCTGTTTGGATCAATGTACCTAACCAGCACGTCTTTCAGATGTTCAGAAGTGTCTAGCACGCTTGCATTTAATTAACAAATTATAAATTCCACTTCCACTGAAAGTTTGGAGAAAATAATCTTGTGAATAAAAAAAAGTATTGACTAGGTCATTTCTCATAGCTTTAACTTGCCTGCTAATGAAATAATGGCTGAAATTTTCCAGCTGTTCACACCCCCATGCTACGGCAAGCAAGCACAGAATTTGGTGCTCAGCCAAGTCCGCCATTGTCCTTTTTTTATTTTTTTAATATACATATGGTAAGTTCATTTATTGTCATGGAGGCTTTCGAGTTAGTTGCCCTTTCCTGGTAGTCATGTCAGTAACAACAATTGTTGGGAAAATCCTCAGCTGGTGCCATTGCAATTGGTAACACCCCAATTTCAAGCTACCCTTAGCCTAAGAACTACCCTGAAAATAGCCACCATTCAGAAACCAAGTTACTGTCTGAAGATGCAGTGTTTACAGCTAAGCATTGGAAATTAAATAAATCCTTCTGTCAGTTAGATTTCCAGCCTGCAGGTAAAATTGGCTTTGTAAATACATTTTACAAAACTGTGACTCCACAGTCATTTGTCCGCAGTCTGCCCTGTGAACTGATAAAACAAAGACTAATGAGAAGAAAACACCATCCGTGACTAAGGAAGTTAAGGATACTGTCAAATTGAAAGAAAAAATGTATAACACTGCTAAAATTAGGTCAGAAGATTTGACAGAATTTAGAAACCAGCAAAAAAGGACAAAGAAAATGTGAGAAACGAGAGTACAAGAGAAAGCTAACTAGAAGTATAAAAGCAGGTGGTAAACTTCTGTAAATATTTATGGGCGGCACAGTGGTTAGCACTGCTGGCTCACAGCGCCAGGGACTCAGGATCAATTCCGGCCTTAGGTCACTGTCTGTGTGGAGTTTGCACGTTCTCCCTGTGTGTGTGTGGGTTTCCTCTAGGTGCTCCAGTTTCCGCCCACAGTCCAAAGATGTGCAAGTTAGTTTGATTGCCATGCAAAATTGCCCCTTAGTGTCAGGGGGACTAGCAGGGTAACTATGTTGAGTTACGGGGATAGGGCCTGGGTGGGATTGTTGTTGGTGCAAACTTGATGGGCCAAATGACCTCCTTCTGCACTGTAGAAATTCTATGATTGTATTTAATATTAAAGTGAGTATTGGTCCCTTAGAGGGTGATACTGATGAATTAATAATGGGAAAATGGTGGAAACATTGAACAAGTATTTCATGTATCTTTGCTGTAGAAAACATAAAAAACTTCCCAAGAATACTGAAAGTTGAGAGATAATAGGGAAGGAAGAACTTCAAACAATCACAATCACTCATAGGAAAAGTACTGGGCTAACTATTAGAACTAAAGACTGACAAGTCCCCTGGAACAAATGACCTGCATCTTAAGATCTTAAAAGACGTGACTGCAAAAATAGTAGATGCAATGGTTGTGGTCTGCCATAATTCCCTAGATTCTTCAAAGATTTCAACAGATTAGGAAATTTCAAAAATAACAACTCTACTCTAGAAAGGAAGGAGGCAAAAGCAGAAAACTATAGCTGGTTAGCCTAACATGTGCCATAGGAAAAATGCTAGAATCCATCATTAAAGAGGATATATAGGAATAAAAACAGTACAATTAGACAGAGTCAACAAGGTTTTGTGAAAGGAAAATTGCGTTTGATTATTTTATTAGAGCGTTTTGAGGAAGTAACATGCAAGATAAAGTGCCACATCAAAGCTTACTGCAACAATTAAGAGCTCATGGTGTAGGGCATAACTTTAGGAAGCAGAATAGAAATAAATGATTGTGCTTGGCAAGTTGTGGCTAATGGAGTGTCACAGGGATCAATGCTGGAGCCTCAACTATTTACAACCTATATGAATGATTTGGGTAAAGAAATTAATTTATTGTTACTAAATATGCTGATGATATGAAAATAGGCAAGAATATAGGTTACAAAGAGAAAAAGTCTGTAAAGGGACATTTGCTAAATAATCCTCAGTGTGCTCAGAATTACACTGATAATTTTAAGATTGACAGACTCACGGTGCGAGTACTGGAAACTGTATTAATACACAGGGCCCTGTTGTTTACAGACAGAAAACACAGTTACACACATTGCATCTATTTCAGTTAAACAAAGTAAGCGATAGCCATTTGCTAGTTCATTCCTCAAGGCAATGCCTAAACCAATCAGCATCAGGCTGCCTGGTTTAAATTTCAAACAATGTTTGGCAGTTAACTGCCAATAACCATTAATAGCATTTGCCATGGCAACACTTCCAGCAATCAGAAAGCACTTGCCAACCAATCAGCATTCTCTTCTCATAGAATATAAATTTGTTAATTTTCCTGACATTGTATTCTTGTCAACATCCTGATAGGTGCAAGACAAAAAGCTTTGACAAGGAATGTCTCCTTTTTCAGAAAAAAAATACTCAGCATGTAGATAGCTTAAGTAAATGGACAAAAATTTGGTATAACATGGGAAAATATGAAATTGAACATTTTGGTAGAAATAATTTTAAAAAAAGTATATTATTTAAATGGAGAGACACTGTAGACCCCTGTGCTTCCTGATATAAGAATCACAAAGTTAGCATGAAGTGATTAGGAAAGCAAATCAAATTCTGGTGTTTATTGGAAGGGGAATTGAATATTAAAGTAGAGAAGTGTTGCTACAACTGGATAGAGCCTTTGTGACACCACATCTGGACACCGTACAAAGCTTTAGTCTCCTTACTTCAGGCGCAATATATAATTGTGTTAGATGCAGTTCATTCAGTGCACTGATTCCTGAGATTAAGAAGTTATCCTCCAAGGAAAGGTTGAGCAAGCTGGGGCCATTCCCATTTTAATTCACAAGCATGAAAGATCTTATTGAAACACAGAAGATCCTGCAAGGACTTGACAGGTTGGATGATGACAATTTGTTTTCCTTTGGAGGGGTGCCTAGAGCTAGGGGTTACAGTTTAAAAATTAGGAGTCTCCCATAGAGAACTATGAGGTGGAGATTTTCTTTCAGAGGATCGTTAAGTGTTGCAATTGTATAGGGTGTTGGTGAGGCTACACCTGGAGTATGTGTTTAGTTTTGGACTCCACATCTGAGGAACGTGGTAGCACTGGGGGCAATTCAGAGCAGGCTCATCAGGTTGATTCTGGGATGAAACGGTTGACTTACAAAGACTGATTAAACAGTTTGGGCCTATACTTACTGGAGTTTAAAAGGATGAGAAGGGATCTGATGGAGGTATATAAAATCTTAAAAGGGATTGATAGAGGAAGCATAGACCAAATGTTTCTTCTTATGGGGCAATCTTGAACAAGAGGTCACAGGTATAGGTTGAAAGGCGGTAGATTTAAAACTGAAATGAGGAGGAACTACTTCTCACAGATGGTGGTGAATTTGTGGAACTCTCTGCACCATAGCTCGGTGGAGTCTAAATCGCTGAATGATTTCAAGAAGAAGATAGATGTATTTCTAATTTTAAAAACTGGTTAAACGGATATGGGGAACAGGTAGTAAGGTGGATTTGAGACCTGGAGGAGATCGGTCATGATCTGAGCAAAGCAGGCTCGAAGGACTGAACTTGCCTACTTCTGCTCCTAATGCCTATGTTTCTATATAATAACAGTAAAAAGTCTGACAACACCAGGTTTTAGTCCAACCTATTTATTTGATAATATACTCACAAGCTTTCGGGGTTAGCCCCTTCGTCAGGTGAATGGAGAGTTCTGGCCTCAGACAGAGCATATAAAGCACAGGCAGTTTAGGGATTACTGATCAGTAATCTCTAAACTGTCTGTGCTTTATATGCTCTGTCTGAGGCCAGAACTCTCCATTCACCTGACGAAGGGACTAACCCCGAAAGCTTGTGAGTATATTATCAAATAAATAGGTTGGACTAAAACCTGGTGTTGTCAGACTTTTTACTGTGTTTACGCCAGTCCAACGCCGGCATACCCACATCATGACTTCTATATAATAAACCAGGGCAAGAAAGGCCACCGTGCAAAAGAGCAAACATGTTTTTTCTTAAAGTAGTAGGTCAAACAGAATTGAACCACAAGAATGAACATTTCAACAATGGGGTGGAATTCAAATTTCTTACTCACCCAGGGCCCCACGTAAGGTCAGACTTGGCCACGCCTAAGCAGACCACCTCACTGATATCAATCCTCCCATTTGGTGTGGCTGACTTGTCACTTTCATAATAACTGAGAAATCCACCTTCCAGGGTACACCATCGTTTGTGGAATTCTGCAGACAAGAAACACAAGGCTCATAAAAACACTGATCGTGATCACTTCCCTCCTGGTAGACTTCCATGGAGGTGTGCAATTCATTTAAAATATCCTAAGATTGTGACTGCAATCAGACCTATGGTGGCTACCTTGATACCATAATGGTGGGAGCATTTATGTTTGTCACAACACTCTTCAAATACATGGTCAGAAAAATTCTTACGAAATTCAGAAACAGTCATCGGCATCCTTGATTTATTATTGTCACTTGTATCAGTATACAATGAAAAATATTGTTTCTTGCACGCTATACAGACAAAACATACCGTTCATTGAGGAGGAGAGAGTGCAGAATGTAGTGTTACAGTCATAGCTACGGTATAGAGAAAGATAAATTTAATGTGAGGTAGGTCCGTTCAAAAGTCTGACGGCAGCAGGGAAGAAACTGTTTTTGAGTCAGCTGATAGGTGATCTTAGACTTTTGTATCTTTTTCCCAATGGAAGAAGGTGGAAGAGAGAATGTCTGGACTGTGTGAGTCCTTCATTATGCTGGCTGCTTTTCTGAGGCAGCGGCAAGTGTAGACAGAGTCAATGGATGGGAGACAGGTTTGAGTGATAGAGTGGGTTTTATTCACAACTCTTTGTAGTTTCTTGCGGCCTTGGACAAAACAGGAGCCATACCAAGCTGTGATACAACCAGAAAGAATGCTTTCTATGGTGCATCCGTAGAAGTTGATGAGACTTGTAGCAGACATGCCAAATTTCCTTTGTTCCAGCTGCAAAAGATGATGGACATGCAGGAACAATCTGTTTCAGACAAGGTGTTCATCTGGCGCACCTTTGCTGATGGCTGACAAAGCCAATCTTCAAAAGGCAGCTCTTGCTACAAGTGAAGCACATTAAGCTTCCAACTGTAGTTAGGGGTTGCTGTTTCTGGCAATGGTGTTTGTTATTAAGCTGCTGTTGTCACTGGTCATCATGACGCTGCACACCAGCATACCGGATGTTATGTGTCTCTCTTCAGCTGGTGACTGCCAGGTGTGACAATCAATGTTTAGGACCTTCATGTCACGTTTATAAGCATTCTTGACACTTTGGGCATCCCACTAGTTGTCTGGCTCCAGATACCTCACTACATAGACATTCGCTGGGCTTACCACCATCTTCCACCCAAAACCATTAACACCATGCCCCTTATACTAGAGTTGCCACTGATTTGCTTCCCACCCTTTGCAGTATAAAGGGATACTGGACATGTAGATGGAAAACATGGATGGTGCCAAGCTTTTCATTCTCAAACCAAAGTACATTGAAAAGGGTACTTCTGATAGAGTCATTAGAGGTTTACAGCATGAAAACAAGCCCTTCAGCCCAACTTGTCCATGCCACCCCTTTTTTTAAACCCCTAAGTTAATCCCAATGGCCCACATTTGGCCCATTTCCCTCTATACTCATCTTACCCATGTAACTGTCTAAATGCTTTTTAAAGGACAAAATTGTACCTGCCTCTACTGTCACCTTTGGCAGCTTGTTCCACACATTCAGCATCCTCTGTGAAAAAATTGCCCCTCTGGACACTTTTGTACCTCTCCCCCTCACCTTAAACCTATGCCCTCTAGTTTTAGACTCCCCTACCAATAGCTGATCTGTACCCCTCATTATTTTATAGAGCTCTATAAGATCATCCCTCAGCTTTCTATGCTCCAGAGTAAAAACCTCCCAGTCTATCCAGCATCCCTCCTTCCAGCACCTCTCCTCCAAGCTCTACCAGGGTACTGCTGGAGCATGATCCTCTCGCCGCTGAGGGCTGTACTAACCTGTGCGCCCCGGAGGTTCTGTTCCCAGATCCTCGTTTGTCAAGACTGTCGCAAACCCCCCCCTACACCAGCAGGAGGTGTGTAAACTCTATGTGAGGGTATGATTTGGTGGGGAGGCCTGCTAAATACAAGTTAATGTAGGTAGTAGGGTTCTTGATCTTTTGTGGCAGAACCACCATTGCATCATTGGCAGGGACAATTGAGCAGGAAAATTCTAAGAGTGTGAAAGTTGAATCTCTGGCCATGCCCACTAAAAAAATCCCCTCTCCCCCACCCCCACGACATTTCAGGTCAGTGTCCTCTTATCCCACCAATAACCGATCAATCACAACTTATTTCTCTTTGTGTGGCCATATTTGATCATCAGGGTTTGCCAATAAAACAATAATGAATATACTTCAAAAGTAATTAGCTGGGAAGCACTTTGCGATGTTACGTTGAATGTAAATCCTTTCAGTAAAAGTCATTGATGTTCACTTGTATAATATGCAACACGTGCTATCTTTTTTGCTGATAAGGCATGGAGTTTCAGTTGCATTGTATGGAACTTGGTCTGAACCCTGCTGAGAGAAGTCTGTGCATGAAATGTAATCTGCTGCTTTATTGATGCTGACAGTAATGATTGTTCTATATATACTGCCATTTAGGTGTTTATAAGAGTAAATTCTGATGTTTAAGAACCATATTAAAAGCCATGATAAATGTACAATTTGGTTCACACAGAGATTTTCATTTCTTTGTACTAAATCTGAAATTATGAATTACAACAAATAAATGACTAAAGAATATGTAGAGACAAAACAAATAGGGTCTCAAACACATGCAATGCTATATTTCTGATTCAAACTTCAGTAAAAATCCCTTCAACATTTGGGTTATATCTTATGCAAGATATTCATTATGTGCTAAAGTCTACTTTGAGGGCATATGTTCTCAAAAATTATAATGATATTACACAGTTTACCCTAAAGATCACTGACTGACTTTTTATGTGAGATTTTAAAAAGACATGGTTGATATCCTAAGTAAGCTGGCTGGATACCCAGTACTTGATGTTATAATTTGCATATGGATATTTTTCTGGTGGTACAGTACCAAATATATCCATAAGCAACCCGCTTCATCATGACCTGTCCTCCGTTACAAGGTTAAAGGTGGGGATGTTCGCTGATGATTGCACGACATTCAGCATCATTCGCAACTTCAGATACTGAAGCATTCTGTGCCCATGTGCAGTAAGACCTATTCAACACTCAGACTTGGGCTGATAATTAACAAGTAACATTCACACCACTCAAGTGCTCCAACAATATAGAATCAAGGATCTCCCTTGATATCCGATGGCATTACTATCACTGAATCCTCCACTATCAATTTCCAGCAGGTTACCACTGGTCAGAATCTGAACTGGATTAGCCATGTGAAGACTGAGACTAAAACTGCAAGTCAGAGGCTGGGAAATCTGTGGGGTGTAAGTAACTTCCTGACTCCCCAAAGCCTGTTCACCATTTACAAGGTACAAGGTACAAGTCAGGAATGTGATGTAATACTCCCCACTTGCCTGCATGACAACACTGAAGAAGCTAAACACCATCTGAGATTCTGACAAAGCAGCCTGCTTGATTGGCATACCATTCACCACCTTAAAGATTCACTCCCTCCACCGCTGATGCACAGAGGCAGCAGAGTGTACCAACTGCAAGATGCATTACAGCAATTCACCAAGGATCCTTCAACAGCACTTTCCAAATCTGCAACCTTCACTACCTAGGATGACAAGGGCAGCAGACAGATGGGAACATCACAGCTGCAACTTGCATTCCAAGCCACACACCATCCTATTTTAGATGTGACTGAGAATGAACAGGGCAAGCAACTGTGTGTCACCTTAATCAGACTGAAGAAGCATCAATGTTAAGCTAAAAGTCTCAACCAGAAGATATCAGTTCAAATATATAGTTAAATATCTGAAGAAGTACAGAAAGAGAAATAAAGAGGAGGAAAGAGAAAGGTAACAAAAATAATATTATTATTTAAATTTCCAACACCAGTTAAAATCTGAAGAAATGAGACTCCACACTGACTTGTTAAAGTTAACTTTCAGCATCTGAGAGATTGTTTACATGTAATTAACATTTATCACACTTAAAAACGTGCAAGACATCAAATTTTCTGACAAGTTCATCGGGTTTAGATCAGTTAAGTATAGCAAGGTCAAGCCAATTTTATTAATTTGTTAGTAATTTTATTACTAAGATTCTGGGCGAGACACCAATATAGTACAAATTCAGGAGGAGGAGGGCATTATGGACAGCAACTTTTTGATTTCCATTTTTAACTACACATGGTGACTGGAAGTTGCTATCCGATTCACACATTAATAGAATGAGCAATGTTAGTCTCACCATTATTTCAACCCCAAAATCCAGCCCAATATGTCACTGCTTATCAGTTTATCAGAGAAGAAGCGAATGCAGTAAATTTGACAAACAGAAGTTACGCACTGCCAAAAAACTGGACCTGTAAAACTTTGCAACATACGATACCTTTTGATAAAATGCAGGAGTATGTCAGTTACATGGGTTAGCTGCCTAAATTTGTCATTGCATTTTGTATTAAATCGCTTCAATAAATGTTTAGCTTAAAGATCAATATACAGAAATTGAAGGTCCCTTGGGTAGGTACAGTACATTTTTAGAAATAATGTTTGGAGACAGGTGGCAGATTCTCTGGCCCTCCTCCCTGCTGTGTGTTTCTCGGCGACAGGTGGCAGCCTGCTGTTGGATGGTGGCAAGATCTTCTGATCCCACTGCTCTCAAAGAGATTTCCCATTTAATCAAACCCATGCCACAGGGAAACCCAAAGCGGGAGGGTCTAGTTGGAGGGACCTGAAGATCCTGCTGCCGGCCAGTGGCCTGAAAACCCTGCTGCCGGCCAGTGGCCTGAAAACCCAACAGCAGGTGTGGGAATATCTTTCTGAACACTTGGTGCACTTGTTTCATGCTAATCTCAAGTTACACTCTACATAGAAAAAGTCTGTTTCGTCATTCCAGATTTACTAAGGGATCATCCAACAGCACTTGACTGCGATGCATTCTGGAATGAGTTTGGGATCAATGTTACGCTTCACATTGATGCAAAGTGATTTTGTACATTAACCTGCAAGCAGCAGTGTAACTGTAGCCTAAGGTGAACTTGATCTGCTATTAATAGGATCACCTTTCTGTCCTTGCAATATTTAGTTAATTAACAAAGCTACAAACTGCATACCTCAGCAAAATCATCAACTAATTTCCTCACAGGTTGAAGCAGGACCTCAGAAACGGAATGCACCCATTGGCCTCTGTCCTCCTCTTTCAGGAGTTCATCACAAAGGCTGTCAGCCAACGTTCTCATTTTGACCTCATGTATGTAACATGTTGGCATAGTTTTGAACATTAATAAAATAGGTCAGAAAGCATCTCTTATACGTTATTCATTTCTTTCCAACAACCAACTGAGTTTGTGACCTAAAATGAAAATTTCAAGGAAACACAAGCAACTTTGGAAAGTGGTTCAATCCTTCACAATTACCAAGCTTATGAATATGAAGGTTTGAATATCTTTATTTAATAGCCTAAGTTTTCAGTGTAACCGCCCAAAAAACCCAACCAATCTTCATTCCCTCTCCACTGAGTGCAGCTCTGACAGGATGTGCAGATGCCCCATTGACTATAATTGTATTTCCAGCCTTGGTGTCAGTGTGCACGGGAATTCAGCGTCCTAGTCTAATGGAGGCTAGGAAGCCAACATGAGGATGGAGTACTGCTGCAGAGGTCTTAGGCATTTCCAGCAATCTCTGCACACTATGTCCTAGCTTCACAGTTAGTCATAGCACTTGCATTCAATGTGAAGAACTGGGGATGCAGAGGAAAGGACAGGCAGAAATACTGGACCATAATATCTGATTAACATCTGTTACAGGATGTTGGATTTTCTACTACACTGAAAAAAAAGTTTCTGCCTTGTTTCTACAGTCTCTTTCATGCCTTTCTTTCAATGTCAGCTTATCAGTTAACCTATCTATGGCCATACATTTGAAGATTGGAGAAGGATAGAACAAGAAAAGTCCATTAAAGTTAATCCCTCTAATATCTCAGCTTGGTATCAAACTCTGTCCCAAAATGTACATTTTCAGGCTGCATGAATGAATTCTAATATTAATGTGAAACAATAAAAAATTTAGGCTCAGGTCTACATGACCCTACCTGGAAATAACAGCCCACACAATGAACATCTTTTTAATGAAAAGACCTTTATGATATCTAATCTAAGTTTCTATTTCACAAATTTATACTTTTGGCCTGTGGTCCCATCGGTCTGCCTTCTATTACAGTAAAATCATACCCAACCTTACCCAAATCATATACTTAATTTATTGCAATTATGTCCCATTCTGACTGTCTTCTCACATACTGGAATGATGGGCTCCTTTGGTCTTTTCAAGTTCAGCTTTAGATTCCTGGTTTATTGAACTTGGATCCTCTAGAACTTAGGGAGATTCCATCGCATACTACCAGTGAGCAGTAGTGATCTCCCGGCCACATGTTCACATTTATCGGGGAAATCCCTGGTAAACGCCTAAGATTCCTTGAGAAATGCTCCATAACCATGGTTCTTAACCAGATGCAC
Organism: Carcharhinus amblyrhynchos; assembly: GCF_965287045.1. Classification (NCBI taxonomy): domain Eukaryota; kingdom Metazoa; phylum Chordata; class Chondrichthyes; order Carcharhiniformes; family Carcharhinidae; genus Carcharhinus; species Carcharhinus amblyrhynchos. The sequence continues at coordinate 90,500,275 of NC_137324.1, read as the reverse complement.
TGGATCGTGGGAATTCATCCATGTCTTGAAAGCTGGACGTTATCTTTTTGAAAAACTATATCCATGCTTTCCTTCAAGAATCTTAATGCCCATCAAAACTAAAAAGTTAACTACCATCAATTAATTCATAATATCGTGCAAGAGTTATGCTGACAGACAGCTAGTGGCAAATGCACAAGTGTGATCTGGAAAAACTCTTGTGAAGTAGTCTTTACTATTAAGTTGTCAATTCACCTGTAAATGGTACTAATAATGGTCCATGAATTTAGTATCAGAAAAACAATGGAACTTTTCCTTCAATTAATACCACACAAGTACCACACAAGGTAGATTCAGAAAGAATGTTCCCAATGGTCCAGAACTAAGGGTCATAGTTTGAGAATAAGGGGTAAATATTTTAGAACAGAGGTAAGGAGACTGTGTATAGTTTTGGTCGCCGCACTTACGCAAGGATATTTTGGCCTTGGAGGGAGTGCAGAGGAGGTTTACTAGGCTGATGCCGGAGTTGAGGGGGTTGAGCTATGAGGAGAGGCTGAATAAACTAGGCTTGTAATTGTTAGAGTTTAGAAGAATGAGGGGGGATCTCATTGAGACATATAAGATGATGAATGGGATGGATAGGATAGAGGTGGAGAGACTCTTCCCGCTCAGAAAGGACAGTAGGACTAGGGGGCACAGCCTCAAGATAAAGGGGGGGGCGGTTTAGAACGGAGTTGAGGAGGAACTTCTTCACTCAAAGGGTGGTGAATCTCTGGAATTCTCTGCCCGTTGAAGTGGTGGAGGCTGCCTTGCTAAATATTTTTAAGACGCAGGTTGATGGGTTTTTGATAAGCGAGGGGTTAAGGGTTATGGGGAGAGGGCGGGAATGTGGAACTGAGCCACGACAGATCAGCCATGATCTTATTGAATGGCGGGGCAGGCTCGAAGGGCTAGATGGCCTACTCCTGCTCCTATTTCTTATGTTCTTATGTATGTTCTTATGTCTTCATCCAAGGGTGGTGAATGCCTGGAATTCACTATCACAGAATGTAATTGAGGCCAAAACATTGTCTGATTTCAAGAAGAAATTAAGATATAGTACTTGTGGCTAAAGGGATCAAGGGATATGGGGGGGGGGGGGGGGGAGAGAGGACGGATGAGGATATTGAAATCAATGATCAGCCACGATCAAGATGAATGGCAGAGCATGCTCGAAGGGCCAAGTGGCCTATATTTGCTTCTCATTTCTGTGTTTCTAAGAAACTTTTCTTTCTTATCCAAAAATATCTCCCTCATCTGCTTTTAGCTTCACTATTGTTAACTCTAGCTGGACAATAAAGAACTTGCAATTACACACTCAGGGCATCCTTAACTACTTTATACAGATGGATAATTGACTGAAGTACAGTTGTCACTACTCAGGCCAATGTAGCAGCACATTTATACAAAGCAAGGCCCCATCTGGATACTCTGCTTCTGGCTGTGTTGGTTGAGCATAGAATGTCAACCAAGACACAGGAGGATTTCTAGAACTCCTTCATTGTCGGATCCCAGAATCCAGCAGACAAAGTATCAGTTTAATATTCATCTCAAAAATAACTATGCGTCACTCACTAGATCTGTATTTCAGTGTCAGGTTTGATTACGCAGTGGGTAATGTTCATGGACGACGGGGGCTGCCTTAACTCTGTATTAATAATCTAAATTTTGCAATCTTTGCTTCTCACACCACAGTAGGGGTGAAGTTATGTTGCAATGATACATAAAAATCAGAGAATATTTACAGTGCAAAAGGAGACCATTTGGCCGATCAAGTTTGCATCGATTGTCTAAAAGAGTATTCTACCTAGTCCCATTCCCCTGCCTTATCCACATAACATTGCACATTTATTCTTTTCAAATGGCAACCCAATTTCCTTTGGAGTATCTTGATCAAATCTGCCTCCACCACCCTTTCAGGCGGAGCCGGGGGGGTGCAGAGGAGGCAGTGCCAGAGGGGAGCCGGGGGAGGGCACGACAGGGGGGGCACAAAAGGGGGGGGGGGGGACCCAGAAGGGGGGGAGGGCGCCAGACGGGGGAGCGCCAGATAATATCTAGGACCCAACCATCTTGAACTGCTTCATCAATGATCTTCCTCCCAAAATAAGGTCAAAATGGGATGTTCATTGATAATTGCACCATGTTCAGTACCATTTGCTGCTTCTCTAATATTGTAACAATCCACGTGCAGGAATATCTGGACAACATTCAGCTTTTGGCTGATATGTGGAAAATAACATATGCTACTTAAGTGCCAGGCAATGACCACCTCCAACCCGAGTTCATTTAACCATTCCTCCTCAACATTTAAACCTATTATCATAGAATTCCCTCATTTATGATCCTGTGAGTCACCATTTCCCAGAAACTTAACTGAACCAGTCAAACAAATACTGTGGCAACAGCAGTAACCATGCAGACACTACAACAACAGATGAATGAATACCACTCGACAATCACCAGGCAGGAATGTTCCCTTCCAGTTGGGAACACTTCAACAGTCACGGGATTCAACCTCTCATCTTCGGGTAAATGTTCTCCAAGGCAGCCTTCATGACACAACACAGAATTGCCAAGCAAAAACTGATTGCCAAGTTCTGCACACATGAGGATGGCCTCAACCGGGATCTTGGGTTCATGTCACACTATCTGTAACCCCTACGACTTGCCTGGGCTTGTAAAATCCACTGCCTTAAACAGTCACACTTTCTAACACCGGCACACTGACTGCAATGTAATTGACAAGATGCAAAACACTAACTCACCGAAGCTTCTTCGAACACAACACATGGCTGCTGCTATCTTGAACAACAAAAACAGCAGCTGCTTGGGGAACACCACAGGTTGTAAGTTTCCTTCCAATTTCATGTACCATTCTGATTTTGAAGTTGTCCCTTCAATGTCACTTGATCAAAATCCTGGAACTCTCCCCCTTTACAGTGCTACCAGAATACCTTCACGTCCAGACTGCAGTGATCCAAGAAGGCGGTGCACCATCACCACCATCTCAGGGACACTTAAGAATGAGCACCAAGCTCTGACCTTTGCAACATCTCTTGAAGAAATAAAAAATGGCAATGGAAACCTAATACAAAATATTTCCAGGTATGTATACGTCCAACTAAAAAGGTGAAACTCACATCCAAGGTTTAAAAGGTCAAAGCATCAGGGAATCCATTGGGTGGTAAAGATTTGATTGCAGAATATAAGCTACAACATGTGACACTAATGTCTTTCTTCAAACATAATGGAAATAACAAGTGAGGCAGAATTAATCTATTTTCTAAACCACACGTGCTACAATTTCAATTCAATGTCACTGAACAGATGAAATCAGTTGAATCCTTTCACAAAACTTGGGAGTGCCATGGAAGGTTACAGTTTGTGAAATTATATTCGATATCATCAGAAAGAAAGCAATGGCTTGTAGATATAATCACTGCAGAAGCCAGTTTTACTCAAAGCTGCAGGCACATGAAGAAACACCTGTTACAATTTCCTGGTAACTTGTGACAAAGATAGATGAATTTCCTTTAATTGTAGTACTGAGTAGACAAGCAACAGAGGCTTTGGAACTTCCCTGAAAATCTCTCAGCTACAGAGGGCATTGGTGACAGTTTGACAGGGAACCTGCCAATCCTTTCAGCAGCTAAAACATTTCACTCTGAAATACATGCAAGTTATAAGACGAATCTGGATAGACTGGGACTTCTTTCCCTGGACTTAGGAGCGATCTTATAGAGATCGATAAAATAATGAGGGACATAAATAAGGTAAGATAGTCAACATCTTTTCCCAAAGGTAGGGGAGTATAAAACTAGAGGTGACAGGATTAAGCAGAAGGAGAGAGGTACAAAATGGTCCAGAGGGACAATGTTTTCATTCAAGAAGATGGTGAGTGTCTGGAACGAGCTGCCAGAGGTAGTAGTAGAGGTGGGTACAATTTTGTCTTTTAAAAAGCAATTATACAGTTACGTGAATAAGATGGGTATAGAGGATATGGGCCAAATGCGGGCAAATGGGACTAGCTTATGGGTAAAAACTGGGTGGCATGGACAATTTGTGTCAAAGGGCCTGTTTCCATGCTGTAAACCTCTGAGAGTCTATAAGCTGGGAAGGTGAGCAAAGGGTCTGTCAAAAAGGAAGGTTTTACAGGCTGTCATAATTGAGGAAAGATGTGTTCAGGTGGAGAGGTTAATGGAGTGATGGGGGAATTCCAAAGCTTAGTGACAAAGCAGCTGGAGACACACCCACTAATGTTTGGAATGATTAAATCGGGAATGCTCAAGGTGGCAGAATTAGAGGAGTACAGGCATCGCCATAATTTGTAGGGGTGGAGGTTACAGGGATAGGGAGGGTTGTAGGGGTTGAAGAGGTGACAGAGATTGGGTTGTTGGGGAGCGCAGAAGGAGGTTACACAGATAGGAAGGATTGCAGAAGTTGAAGGAGGTGTCAGAGATTGGAGTGGTGGGAGAGTGCAGAAGATTGTTACCGAGATAGGGAGAGGAAGATAAATAAGAACGAAAACTTTAAAAATCAAGGCATTGCTTAACCAAGAGCCAATGCTGGTGATTGAGCAAAGGGTGGTGTATCAACAAGACCAGGTACAAGCTAGAACAAATACACCATAGGAAGCATCCTTTCCAGATAAATCACAACTTGGTATGGCTCCTGTTCTGACCAAAACTGCAAGAAACTACACAGGGTCGTGAATGTAGCCCAGTCCATCACTTAAACCACCCTCCCATCCACTGACTCTGGCTACACTTCCCACTGTCTTGGAAAAGCAGCCAGCATAGTTAAGGACACCATCCACCTCGGACATTCTCTCTTCCACCTTCGTCCATCAGGAAAAAGATACAAAAGTCTGAGGTCATGTACCAACCGACTCAAGAACAGCTTCTTCCCCGCTGTCATCAGTTTTTTGACTGTCCCTTTAAGATGAATGGCCTAATTGCAATGTAAAAGAGTTCAGGACGCACAGTTTAACTGTTTGGTCAGGGGCTTTGCAGATTGGAGAGTGTTCGTGAGTATCTGGCTGCAGATCAGAAGCTCAGATCAGTAAGTGAAAGACTTGCATTCTCTTTGCTATCTTAAACGTGTGTCATGGTTTTTCTTCTTATAGTTTGTCCTCTTGGAAAACATTTTTATATAAGCTTATACAATGCTTTACATAAGCTTCTTCTATATTGATCTTGCCTTAGTTATTGTATATTTTTGCAGAGGTTTTATGTCTGTATTTTTAGAAGCTCAATTTCAGTGCTGCCAGTAAATTCATACTGTAGGGCTGACTCGGGTACGTTTTTCTCTCTGCTTGTCATATAGTAGGAAGATGAGGAAATGCAGATTGAAAAAAGGACAAGTCACTTCCACAATGTGCAAACTGTCTGCACCTGCCCCAGCCCAAGTTGCTTTGCCTACAGGCCAAACACAGCTACTTGGGCTTGTCCAAAAACATTTGCCTTTGTCAACTCCCCATCGTCAGGAAGGCAGTCACAAGAGTTATGCCATTTCCTTCAGCCTGACATCTCAAACAAGATTGATGACAGCCACTGCTCTGCCTTTGGCTGTGAAGTTGGCAGACAGCCTTGAACTCTTGTGCTACTTGACCACTCCAAACACCTTCAAAGGATATTCATATCAAAATCAATCAACAGTTCACCAATGCCTATGACAAGTGACAGAATGAGTTGTTAAGCAGGGCGAATGCTAACAGAATGCTCCCCACAGAAAAGCATCAGGGGAAGCTTGCAAGTGCGTGGCACATTTTTTTTTCAAAATGGCAGGTTTCTCCCAAGCAGAAAACATCAGTGATGGCAAATGTGTGACCATATTGGCCCCTATTTCACAAACATGATAAACTGGGGAGTGTACTTCGTCATTGCCTTAATATGATGAAATGAGCAAGATTACGTATGTGAATATTACACCGGTAAATGACTTCACTTATGGCACTTCCAGCCTTATTTGAAGGTGAAAGAGGGCTAGGCAAATGGCTCTTAGATGGCCAAGGATATGCAATCTCAGCTCATAAGCCATTTGAGACAGCTGTAAACACAAGATGAACAAAGATATAATGAGGAATGCACAGCTAGCAGAGCTGAATATGCCAACAGTATGTTGAAGCAAAAGTACAGACGCTTGGATAGATCTAACAAAGCACAGGGGCACCAATCTTACAATACACTGGATTCAGTGAAAGACTTGCAAAAAGGAAGATGACAGGTTTTCTTGAAAAAGATTCAACATCAATGAAAATAAAAGTAACAGTAAAAGCCAAACAATGTTGGAGCAGCAGCAATATTTTTCAAGCTCAAGATTTTAATTGTGTCCTGGAGAACAAACCAGTAATATTTTTGTGATTCATTTGTTGGGATGGCAAGGTGGCACAGTTGTTAACACTGCTGCCTCACAGTGCTCAGGACCTGGGATCAATTCCTGGCTTGGGTTATTGTCTGTGTGTAGTCTTCACCTTCTCCCCGCATCTGCGTGTGTTCCCTCCTGGTGCTCTGGTTTCCTCTCACAGTCTAAAGGATGTGCTGGTTAGCTGCATTGGCTGTGCTAAATTCTCCCTCAGTGACAAGAGGAGGTGCTGGAGTGTGGCGACTAGGGAATTTTCACAGTAACTTCATTGCAGTATTAATCTAAGCCAACTTGTGACACTAATAAATAAACTTGAACTAAGATTAGAGGTTAAGCATTCATTCCTACACTTCCAAATTACTTTGGAATTATAGGAGAAAATATGTAGACACAAAACAACCTGAAGCAGGTGCACAACAAATGACTTGCCTTCTTCCACTCACTCCACACTCCCTACCATTTACATCAGATACCACAATTTTCAAGCCTCTGCCAATATCTTCATTCTTCTTTGAAGAGAAGTGACAAGTAGGACAGGTATTAGATCAGTACTAAAACTAAATTATATCTTTTTTTTAAATGTACCCTTTCTATCATTTCCATGCCCCAGGCCCCAGCCCCCACCCTGAGTAATTTACTCTTCGACCCTAAATTGCTTGCTGGTGGAGGGTGTAGGGTGGGGATGGGAACAGACAAAATTTTTTGGGTGCAGGTATTCCTTCAGGGCTTTGTACAAGTGGCTAGTAGTTTTTTATGCATGAACCAGGCACAACACTCACCTTTCCTCAAATCCACAAAGGTTCATTCTCAATAGGGATTTCTGGAAAATGATCAACACCTAACCTTGGCTATTATCTTCTCCCTATCCCAGGAACGTTGAAGCAGATAATGTATAACCCCAAGATAAACCAACTTAGCATAAATCAGGGCCAATATTTGGAACATCCCAATAGAGTTTAAGTATTAAGTTTATTTATTAGTGTCACAAGAAGACTTTCATGAAGTTACTGTGAAAATCCCCTAGTCACCACACTGGCGCCTGTTCACATACACTGAGGGAGAATTTAGCATGGCCAATGTATGTCTTTTGGCTTGTGGGAGGAAACCCATGGAGACATGAGGAGAATGCATAGCCTTCGCACAGGTCTGCCTGGCGTAACTCCTCATTGCAGAAATTCATCAAACCAATCAGGTAAGGAGGAATAAAGTTGGTAGAGAAAGGATCCATGTTTCATTGCATCAGCAAACCTCAAGCAGATATGAGTGGATATTACACAGATCACATCATTGAAATTCTTGGTTTCCTCAGTTAAGAATCATAGAATTACATTGTGCAAAAGAGACCCTTCAGCCCAGCAAGTCTCTACTGACACGTGTGTAACACCTGTCCTCCCACCTAATCCCATTTGCCAGCACCTGGGCCATAGCCTTGAATATTATGATGTGCCAAGTGCTCACCCAGGTACTTTTTAAAGGATGTGACAAAACCCACCTCCACCACTCTCCCAGTCAGTGCATCCCTGACTGTTACCATCCTCTGGGTAAAGAAGTTTTTCCATCTTCCCCCTTAAACCTCCAGCCCTTCACCTTGAACTTGCATCCCCGTAACTTTAATTTAAACCAGACGATTTTGCAACTTCAGAGGCTCTTCATCCTCTGCACGTCAATTTGGTGAACGTCCATTTCTAGACATTCTTATCAGCTGCTGCAAGGTAGGACAAATTAGAGCATAATTTGCCCATTATAAAACTACTGATCCCATCTGCAACCATGTTTGTGTGATCGATCAACATCTATTGGTTTACCATGTATACACACACACGAAGAAAAGATAAGGGAGATAAGGGTATCACCACTGACTCCAAAATAGAGGGAGAATCAAGAACTAAGAGGAGATATTCAGGTACTCAAATATTTCCCATTGTTTTTCCTGACCTGAATTTGAGTGCACTAGTACAGGATCAAGGCCAAGGGGCACAATTTAATTTGAACAAACTGAATCATAATATTATCTCCATCACAAACCACATTCAATTAAAGAATCCATAAAAATTACAGCACAGACAGAGCGCATTTGGCTAACCAAACCAGTTCTGGTGCCAGCTCCCTGACATTCAGCTGTAGTTAAGCTCAGTATATGTCCTAATATTAAGCAACTAAGTTACTTGCTAAAATAAAGATACCATTACTTGAACAAAACATTACCTACCTTCCTTCAATCTTTTCTCAGTTACTGTTTTTGTAGTGCTGATAGCCTTGTACAGAAAACCACACAGAAAGCTGGACGGAGAGTTATTAGAATGGGTGCCGGCTTTAGACAATGCATCAATCTTTGGAACTACTGTGAATAAACAGCAGATAAACAGTGTTCAAGAACAGACTCATATTCTTATTAAAGGTCTTTCTAAATGTCTTGAATTGTTAACCTTTATAAATCTTCTCATCAAGGATACATTACTGTGGGTCCTGTATTTGCAAATAGAATCAAAGTTAAGATTCTTCCCCACAGGTAATATTTGCAACTGAGTTAAATTCAAATTATTTACCCACTTCTGAGCAGGAACAGCTTATGTGAAAACACTTCCATCCCTATGTTGAAATTTCATTGCTCGTGTTATTAAAACTCCTGGACTCCTACAGGAAAACTTCAGCACAGAGTAACAGTGGTTGGCACAGACTGAACCCCCTCACCATCAATCTAAGTCAGTCCTCTCTTGCCGGTTTTGAGTATACGATCTTAGGATTAGAAAACTAGCATGGGTTGAAAGGTGATGCTTTGCAGTATAAAAATGATGGTGTGAAATAAATAGCTATTAAAAATAAACACTTACTGTTAAGCCCCAAAATTGAAATGCATCCAAAGATTATAGGCTTTTTGATGTAGGGAAAGATGCAAAAGAGTATGATTAAAGCTACCCAGGAATTTATTTTTGTTAAATGACCAGAAGCCAAAGATCCAAAGGTACTCTGTCGGTGTTCTGTAAAAGGACATGTATTCTTGCCCTCAGTGCAATGGATTCCTATTAACAAATGCAATCAATTCTACAGCTGCCTTCAGCGCTTTATGGTTGGATGTCAGCCTGGACGCAGGCCCTATATTTGATGGGGAGAAAGGGGTGGCTGGGCGCGGGGTGGGGGGGGGGGAGTTTTTATGTCAGGAGAACAGAAAGAATGGGTTTCCCGAATGGACAGCAGGGCTTCTTTAACTGAAGTTCCAGCCCACAGGCAGCCTGATTGACAGTTGGAGGCTACCTGCTCCACAAGGTCACTGCCAATGGTAGGGGGTGAGTAGAGGGAAGTGGGTGGTAATTGGCCTGGAAACAGGAGCTAAGAAGTACCTGGTGGGTTTAGTGGGTAATTTGTAAAGTCCAAAGGAATCACTCCTGCTCCCCACCCTTACCAATGGGCGTGCTGTAGAGGGAGTTACCTCATGAATTCAAACCCATTTTTGTGCTGTTGAGGCACAGGAAGCCCAGCCACCTGTGGTTAAAATCAGAATAATAATTGAGAGCCTTGATCAAAAGCCAAAGATCCAAAAGTCTCAGTCTGCATTCTGTGGAAGGAAATGCATTTTTGCCCTCAGTGCAGTGTTTTCCTGTTAACAAACGCAATCAATTCTACAGCTACCTTCAGAGCTTAGATCTGGATTTTAGGCATGAGCAGATCAGCTGCCTGCTCCTTGTCCCACCTCCATTACAACTAAAAATGAGCAGGGTCAAGAGTGGTTCCTGTTCCGAATATTTTTGCATTTTCACCTCTAGCATGTCTTCACCTCACTTATTTTGGGGAAATATGACTCAACCCTTAGTTTCTTGATCGGTTTACTTATCAGAGCCATTCCCCTTCAAATAGTTAAGTTAGTTATGGAAAGTTCAAACCTTGCTAATTATACAAGACCCGTTAGAAGAAACAGGGGACATTTCTTTGTCAATATGTCGCATTTTAAAAGCTCTTTGAAATATTGATCAACAAACATGTTTAAAGATTGATATTCCCTGAAGTATATTGTCACTTTCAAAGTATAGGCAGTTCCGGTAATATCCTACAAACAAAGCTTTACCTGAGAGTTTATTATGAAACAGAAACTCCATTTGCAATCGTTGGCCAGCCTTCTGTGCCAACAAGTAAGGGGTACAATGAGTAGGTTCTCCTGTTGCACACATGACGTCTGCCCCATTGAAAACAAGTGACATAGTCTCCAAGATATCTTGTTTCATCACTGCTTGACATAGAGCCTATATGCGCACAAAAAGGTGGAAGACATTATAGCGAAGAGAAGTATAGGATAGCATAACAACAGGATAAAGTTAAATCAAGATCACACATAGACCACTTCTATATGTCAAAATACTACACTTGTTAACCAGAGCTCTGAGCATTCAGTACACATGATGTGGAGATAGCGGCGTTGGATTGGAGTAAACACAATAAGAAGTCTCACAACACCAGGTTAAAATCCAACAGGTTTATTTGATAGCATAAGCCACTAGCTTTCAGTGCGCTGCCCCTTCATCAGGTGAGTGGGAGTTCACCTGATGAATAGCAGAGTATCATTTAAATGGTGCTAGATTGGGAAATGTCGATTGACAAAGGGACCTGAGTGTCCTCCTACACCCATCACAGAAAGCAAGCATGTAGATATGGCAAGCAGTTAGGAAGGCAAATGATATGTTGGCTTTCATTGCAAGAGGATTTGATAACAGGAGGAAGAATGCCTTACTGCAGCTGTTCAGGGCCTTGGTGAGATCACCCCTGGAGAATTTGGTGCAGTTGCAATTTTCTTATCTAAGGATACACTTGCCAGAGAGGGAGTGTAGCAAAGGTTCACCAGTCTGATTCCTGAGAATGCAGGATTGACATATGAGGTGAGATTGGGTCAACAGGGCCTGTATTTATAGAATTTAATGGATACCAGTAGGGATACTCTCTGTTATTGGAGGTTGAAGACTTGTGTGCGCTAGGATTTGAATGGGCTATGTGTATTTAAATGCTATATTAAAAATGCTACGAGGCCTCATGTCCTTTCTGGGTGCAATCCTGTTTGTGCCATTAGAAAGGGACCGGGGACTCTAATTTTGGCGCCAGGCACAAAATGGATTTTTAGACCCACATGCTATTCTCTGGGATCAGTGTGAACTGGTAATGGCGCGGCGAGGTCAGAGAATCACCTCCATGATTTCCCTTTGACAACACCATGCTGGCTATCCTTAATTAATCCTCACTTCCCCAAGTGGGGATTAATTCTGTCCCTCAGAATTTTTCCTGATAGTTTCCCTACCATTGAAGCTTGACTCACTGGCCTGTAATTTCCTGCTTTCGTCCTACTTGAATAATGGTACCACATTATCTGTCCTCCAGTCCTCTCACATCTCTCCTGTGCCCAGAGAAGATTTGAAAATTGTCAGAGCTGCTGCAATCTCCTCCTTTGTCTCCCAAAGTAGCCTGGGATACATCTTATCTGGGATTTATCCACTTTTAGGCCCATTAAAACTGTGAATCTCCTCCCTCTCAATGTTAAGTTGTTCAAGTAAATCACAATGCCCCTCTCTGATTTATATCACATACATCTTCCATCTCCACTCAAAAATTGCCACATTGATCCCTAATAGGTCCTACTCTTTCTCTGATCATCTGCCTGCCCTTAACATACTTATAAAACACCTCTGGATTTTCCTTTATTTTTCCCATTCCCATCTTTGCCCTCCTAATTTCTTTTTGAAGTAATCCTCTGCACTTTCTGTACTCTTCTGGTGCTTCTGCTGTTTTGAGCCCTCGGTATCTGCCATAAACCTCCCTTTGTCCCCTTATCCAACCCTGGATATCCCTTGGCATTCAGGGCTTTCTGGACTTGCTGTTCCCACCCTTTACTTCCATGGGATATGTTGGCTCTGCACTCTCTCTATTTCCTTTTTGAATGAATCCCATTGCTCTGGTATAAACTTTCCTACAAGTAGCACTCCCAGTTAACTTTAGTCAGACCCTGCTTATCCAATTAAAATTGGCCATCACTCAATTCAGAACTATTATTTCCAATTCATTTTCATCGCTTTCCATAACTATGTTAAATCCTACTGAATAATGGTCACTGTCATCAAAATGCTCCCCTGCTGAAAATTCTACCACTTGCTGCTTCATTGCCCAAAACTAGGTCTAGCACCTCTCTTTCTGGTAGGACTTTCTACATATTGGCATAAAAAGCTGTCCTGGATTTACTTTAAGAATTCTACCTCCTCTAAGTCTTTCACACTTTGCCAATCCCAGTTAGCGCTAGGGAAGTTGAAATCCCCTGCTATTATTACCCTATTATTCTCAGAGATTTGCCTACATATCTATCCTTTGTCTGGGGGCCTATAGCGCGCTCCCAGCAATGTAACTGCCCCTTTTTGTTTCTAAGTCCTACCCATTTGGTCTAATTTGAGGAACCTTGTAAAAAATCATCCCTTCTTACAGCAGTAATTGAGTCCTTGTTCAATACTGCAACACTACCTCATCTTTTACAGCCCATCGCCCCCAGCCTGAAGTCTCTATACCCCAGATTTTGAGCTGTCAATCCTGCCCCTCCTTCAACCACAGAAACCCTACAGTGCAGGAGGCGGCCATTTGGCCCATCGAGTCTGCATCGACTACAATCCCACCCAGGCCCTTTTCCCGTAACCCCACATACTTCCCCTGCTAAACCTCCTGACACTAGGGTCAATTTAGCAAGGCCAAACTAACCTGCATATCTTTGTACTGTGGGAGGAAACCGGAACACCCAGAGGAAACCCACGCAGACATGGGCAGAATATGCAAACTCCATACAGCCAGTGACCCGAGGCCGGAATTGAACCTGGGTCCCTGGCACTATGAGGCAGCAGTGCTAATCACTGTGCCACCATGCCATGTCTCTGTAGTGACAAGATATCATCCATATATGGATAGGTATAACAGGCTGAACAACCTTTCCTCCTCAATTTCTTTTTTGATTTGATTTATTATTGTCACATGTATTGGGATAGAGTGAATAGTATCATTTATTGTGTGTTATACAGACAAAATATACTGTTCATAGAGTACATAGGGGAGGTGGTAAGGCAAAAGTACAGAATATAGTGTTACAGTCATAGCTCAGGTGTAGAGAAAGATCAGAAGAGATTTAAAAATTGCATTATACGAGAGTTTAAAAGAGTTAGAATTCATTTTAAGAGAACAGGACGAGAATAAAAGATTGAATTCGAGGGTATGCTGGGGACAGCTCGCACCGGAGCCATCTTGAATGGACAATATTTTTCCTTTCACAAAGTCAGATTTAGATCCCAGAGCTGGGTTAAAGAAAGTTATCTTTGGGTTTTGTAGCACCTGGTCAGCGAGACAGAAAATTTACTTCTGGGGATAATACCAAAACAGCAATAATTATGAAGGAAAGGTGACTTGCATCTGAACTGAAATATCTAAGTTGGCAGCTATACCAAATGGTTTTGATTTCATCATCTTGGTCACGGCACAAAATCTCTCGAAACTTGGGTCGTGTGCCTTATGCTCAGTAATTGATATGGCTGAACAGAAGTTGCAGCAACATTTGCAGTGTTGCCGTCTCTTCGTATCATCCTCAACATTGTCATTCTTTAGGGACATTCTTGTGCATATTATTTGTTTGGGGCTAGTGGAAAAAACACAGATGGGCTGGAATAATAAAAAGCAATTTTCTCACTATAAGAGGAGAAGCAATATATCAGATGTAGCTCCTAGGAGGTTTATTTTTGTAGGGTAGAATGAAAATTATTTTGAAAATATCATCTCTGACACTTTAAAGCTATGACAGGGAAAATGAATTAATACCAAGGGAAAAAAATGACTATTTACTTAAGAGGTGCAAGTGTTGGCTTAACATACATCTTATGCAAGGAAAGGAAGCATTATATTTGAAAGATCAGCTCATGTAGATGGAAATGTCAATGCTAGTTTGTCTTGCATCAAATCCAGTGAATAAATAAGGCACAAAACAAAATCGTAATTTTGCTTTTCTTAAAAAATGTGAAACAATATCAGCGTTTTTAAAATAAATTGACCAAAAACCAATTAACACAATTACTAAGCGATCATTTCAGTAAGCATCAGGCTATGCAGAACTCATTTTCAGAATGACTTGCATTACCTTGTTTAGTTCTTTCTGGCTGAGAAAAGATGAGAGCTTTTTTCGAAATTTCCCTTCTTTGTACTTTTGAGTGATGAAGTCGAGGCGATGGCTTGGTGGAGCGTCCATATCCAGTTCTTCGCCTGCTTTGAGATTGGCTGCCCAAAAAGCATTGGCCATTTTATTTCCTACCACAATGAAGAGCTGCAATTCAATCGAGAGGCTCAGCCATTAGACACTCGCACTCTTTCAGCTCAAATGTTTCATTTGCTTTCAAATTTAAAATTCGACTTTTCATTTCTAAAGCACTTCATGCTTAAAATCTGAAGGAGCCAAAGTTTTAAGCTTAAGCAAGTCTAACTCTATTATAACGTAACACCCCGGCAGAAATTTTGAACTTCAGCGTGGAGCACGGAACCTGTTGAGAGTGAGGAGACATAATGAGAATGGCCATTTGTTAGGACAACAGATATGGCAGCAAAGCCTTTAAATGCTTCACTAAAGCAAACTGCACATCCATTCATACTGCATATTTCACACCAGGTTGAGTTTGGTAGTGCGGCTATGCAAGTTGACCCATAAATGCAAACCTATTCACCAAAACCTCAACCTTTGTTGGCTGAATGATCAATTCTTCTGGCTGGTGGAAATTAGCTAGTAAAAGCATGGAGTGTGGGAAGCAATCATTTTAGCAGAACATAGAAAAACCACAGCACAAACAGGCCCTTCGGCCCACAAGTTGCGCCGATCATATCCCTACCCACTAATTTACCCATAACCCTCAATCCTATTAAGTCCCACGTACTCATCCAGAAGTCTCTTAAAAGACCCTATCGAATTTGCCTCCACCACCATGATGGCAGCCAATTCCACTCACCCACCACCCTCTGAGTGAAAAACTTACCCTGACATCTCCTCTGTATTTACTCCCCAGCACCTTAAACCTGTGTCCTCTCATAGCAACCATTTCAGCCCTGGGAAAAAGCCTCTGAGAATCCACCTGATCTATACCTCTCAACATCTTATACACCTCTATCAGGTCACCTCTCATCCTTCGTCTCTCCAAGGAGAAAAGACCGAGCTCCTTCAACCTATCCTCATAAGGCATGCCACCCAATCCAGGCAACATCCTTGTAAATCTCCTCTGCACCCTTTCAATAGCTTCCGCATCCCTCCAGTAAAGAGGTGACCAGAACTGAGCACAGTACTCCAAGTGGGATCTGACCAGGGTCCTATAAAGCTGCAGCATTACCTCCCAACTCCTAAACTCAATCCCTCGATTGATGAAGGCCAGTACACCACATGCCTTCTTAACCACATCCTCTACCTGCGAGGCCGATTTAAGAGTCCTGTGGACCCGGACCCCAAGGTCCTTCTGATCCTCTACACCGCTAGATGTCTTACCCTTGATATTATACTCCTTCATCCCATTGGACCTGCCAAAATGGACCACTACACATTTATCCGGGTTGAAGTCCATCTGCCACTTCTCCGCCCAGTTTTGCATCCTATCTATGTCACGCTGCAACTTCTGACATCCCTCCAAACTATCCACAAAACCACCAATCTTCATGTCATCAGCAAACTTACCAATGCATCCCTCCACTTCCTCATCCAGGTCATTTATGAAAACAACAAACAGCAAGGGTCCCAGAACAGATCCCTGGGACACTCCATCTGGTGACCAACCTCCATGCAGAAAAAGACCCATCCACAGCTACTCTCTGCCTTCTGCGGGCAAGCCAGTTCTGGATCCACAAGGCAACAGCCCCTTGGATCCCATGCCCTCTCACTTTCTCAAGAAGTCTTATCGAACGCCTTGTTTAATAAACAGAATAGAACCATAGAATCCCTACAGTGCAGAAGGAGGCCATTCAACTCATTGAATCTGCACTGGCTCTCTGACAGAGCATCTTACCCAGGCCCTATCTCTGTAACCCCACATATTTACCCCCCTAATTCACCTAACCTATACATGTTGGGACATTAAGGGACAATTTAGCATCCACTTAACCTGCACACCTTCAGACTTTGGGAAGAAACCAGAGGAAACTCACGCAGACGTGGGGAGAACTTGCAAACTCCACACAGTCATTCAAGGCTGGAATTGAACCCGGGTTCCTAGTATTGTAAGACAGCAGTGTTAACCACTGCACTGTGTCATTCAAATAGATGAACAATTCCAGTGAGCCTATACCCATTCACCTCAATAAAATTCTTTGAAGCATAACTTACTGACATATTCCTACCAACAAGCTGACACTATGAATGTAGTGTCAACATCAGAAGGCTAAGTTCTGTAAAGAACACATAGGAAACAGTGACCATATTTTTCACTGAGTTTGAAAACAATGTAGTTTAATCCAAAATCAGGGTGAAAGTCCAAACAAAGGAAACAATATAGGTACGAAGGGCAAGTTGACTACAGTGAATTGAATTTTTTTTTATAAGCAGACAAGAAATGGCTCATATTTAAAGAACTAATACATGGCTGACAATAAATGTACATTCCTTTAAGGCAGAAAAACCCAAAGGAAAAATGGGTCAACTATGGCTAACAAAGGAAGTTAAGGATTATATTAGAGCAAAGGAAGAGGCTCATAATAAATTTAGCGAGACTGAGGGTTCGGGATAAAGGCAAAGGAGAACCAAGAAACTGATGAAGGGACAATAGAACATGAATGTAAACTATCAAAAAACATGGAAACAGATTGTAAAGGTTCCTATAGGTATGTAAAAAGGAAAAGATTAGCAAAGACAAATGTGGGTCCATTATAGGCAGGGTCAAGAGAATTTGTAACTGAGTGTAGGGGAAGTAGCAGAGAAGTGAAACAATTATTTTATGTTCGTCTTCATGGAGGAAGCTCCAAGAAATTTCTCAGAAATAATGGTGAACCGAAGGACCAGTGAGGTTTAGGAACTGAAGAAAATTAGTGTAAGAGTACAGTTGGAGTAATTAATGGGACTGGAAGTGGATAAGACATGATGATCTGCATCGTACAGTGTTGAAAGAGCTGGCTGCAGAAATAGAACATAGAACATAGAACATAGAACATTACAGCGCGGAACAGGCCCTTCGGCCCACGATGTTGCGCCGACCAGTCTATTTTTAAAAAAAAACATTGACCCACTAATCTAAACCAATCCCTTTTCGTCCATAAACCTATCCACCAATCTCTTAAATGCCCCCAAACTAGGCGCATTTACAACTGCAGCAGGCAGGGCATTCCAGTCCCTCACCACCCTCTGGGTAAAGAACCTGCCCCTGACATCCGTCCTATAACTACCCCCCCTTAATTTAAAGCCATGCCCCCTCGTGCTAGATTTCTCCATCCGAGGAAACAGGCTATCACCATCCACCCTATCTAAACCTCTAATCATCTTATATGTTTCTATAAGATCCCCTCTTAGCCGCCTTCTTTCCAGTGAAAACAACCCCAAATCCCTCAGTCTCTCCTCATAGGACCTCCCCTGCATACCAGGCAACATCCTGGTAAACCTCCTCTGCACCCTCTCCAAAGCCTCCACATCCTTCCTGTAATGTGGGGACCAGAACTGCACACAGTACTCCAAGTGCGGCCGCACCAGAGTTGTGTACAGTTGCAACATGACGCTGCGACTCCTAAATTCAATCCCCCTACCAATAAACGCCAAGACACCGTACGCCTTCTTAACAACCTTTATAGTGGCTGCATTCATCATCATCTTTCAAAATTCTATAAATTCTGGAACAGTCCTGGCAGATTGGAGGGTTGCAAATGTAACCTCACTGTTTAGGAAAGGACCTGTTAGCCTGACCATTCAAATCACTCGCTAATTCCTCTTAAGTGGCATTTTGGAAGAACAGGAGCGTTGAATTTGAAGTGTGACAAATAGAACAGTTAAGAGGAGATGTGAACTTGGTGGATTCTTACAGAAAGCCAGGATTCCACTTTGAAGAGGTCAGGTACCAATTTGGATAGAGTTCCAGAACACCTTTGGGAGAAGTAAAGGTCTTTTGGGAGAGCTATGGTGTCCTTTAGCACTGTTAATATTGCACATTTTGCGCACACACCCTTTGGAACTGTCAAACATTGAAGAGCTATCCAGTTGTCAAGGAACTGTCCACCTGTCGAGGAACTGCTAAAGAGCTCTCCAGCTGTCAAACCTGTCCAGCGAGTGTCAAACCTAAGAAGAACTGACCAAAGATTCTAGGCGAATTGACATAGAGGGAGCTAACAGCAAAGAGTGGTAGATGTGGACCAAGGGTAGGCACGACTTAGCACTGAGTTGCCATTGGGGACAAGCATGGATTGGCATAGATTGGGCATAGGGAGTGTGAGAGAGGGTGAGGGTTGGAGGGATTTACTTTTTAAATGATTATTTATTTATTTAAACACAGGAACAGGGCAGAGAGGCAGGCCTCTGTGCAGCCCGTCCTAGAACCCAGCAATCTGAGGAGTCATTCCAGGGTCGTCTATCCGCCTCCTATTTTAGCCCTATTCCACCAGCCCTCCGCCCTGGCTGAAAATCCAACCTGCTGGTGGACATTCCTCAACACCAGGTTACTCAGCCAACCTGACCCAGGGATAAAAGTTTTTCCCAAGTGTCCATTTTGAGTTGTAGACCCACACCAGCCAGGAACTCTCCAAACCCTTGCCGCATTTTGATTTGTTGAAGTTTTGAAGTAAAATGGTTCCCCATTTTTGAGTCAGAAAACCAATATGACTATGGGCTAAGGCACAGTGCAGCTATAATCAGTGAATCAGAAGACAGACTGAATATAAAGTTATCATGACACCAAAACATGGCATGACTTATTCTGCGCTTCTTGGGCAATCCTAGACACTTCCTGTCTAACTAAATTTACAGTACTCACCTTCAGCAGTCAATTATTACCATTTAGTCTCTTTAAAGTGTACTGTCTAATTATCATACTGACTACCTGGTCAGAGTGAAACAGACTGCAGAATTGTCTTACAGGAACTCAAGATCATTTGGGAGAGATGAGCTACATGATGCCAGTAGCCTTCTCAATATTTTATGAGTGTTGTATTTCTCCTCCTAGAAATTTTCTAAAGGATCAATTTAAATTTCCTACGTGGGGAAACCATGCAGGAAGCAGATTTGCGAATCAGAACAAAACTTCTCGTAGGCAATAAAATGAAAATTACTTCATTATCAGTCACCTAGGCACTTGAGCAAGGTGCAGGTCTGCATTTACATAGATTGGCGAATGTACAAGTACATTTGGGGAAGCTGTATCCTCATCAACTGCTTCAAGCTGCAGTGGTTTAGATTAACACAGGAGGTAAAATACTCAAAGAGTTAATATAATTATATAACACATTAGTCAGCCAACTACTGGAAGCATGTTATTGACCTTTACAGGGTACAGCATTAAAGCAAGATGACTCAGCTGCATTCTCTGTTGCTGGGAAAGGTTAGAGAAAAAGTTGGACCTGCTCAGGAGAAAAGAAGTGATGTAATAGAAATCTACAAAATGATGAAGATGGTAAGTAATATCAGTAGGACTATGTATTTCCACTATTTAATCTCATACAATAATGCCCCTGCCTGAGCTCATATGCTGTTGAAACCCTAATCCATGCATTTTATTGCCTGTGGACTTGATTATTCTAATGCTTTTATGGCCAACCTCCCATGTTCAACCTCTGTAAACTACAGACCATCCTAAATGCTGCTGCCCATATCCTGACTCACACCAAAGCCCTTTGCCTATCTCCTCTGTTTGTTGACATTAGCTTCAAAAGTTACATAATGCCTCTATTTTATAATTCTCACACTTGTCTTCAATTCCCACCATGGCATTGCCCCTCTCTATTACTACAATCACCTTCAGCCTGACGAAACTCCTTGAAATAGGACATCTTAAGTAGTCTCACAACACCAGGTTAAAGTCCAATAGTTTTGTTTGGTAGCGTCAGCTTTCAGAGCGCTGCCCCTTCATCAGGTGACATCTTGAATATCCTTGATATTAATTGCACCACTAAGGACAACTGTGCATTCAGCTGCCTGAGCCCTAAACTCTGGAATTCTCCCCCTAAACTTCTCAGCTCTTCATTTTTAAGGCATTCTTTTTAAAGTCCACCTCCTTGACGGAGTTTTAGGCTGCTGATTCTACAATTTCCTTTGTGGCTTAGTGTCAGATCTGGTTTGATTATTTTCCTGTGAAGTGCCGTGGGACTTCCTGCTACATTAGATGAGCTTTATAATTACGAACTGTTGTTAGTAATAACTGAAGTATTATTTCTGTTGTTTGTATTCAAAAACCAGGTGTGCACGCATATAAAGCCCTAACTACGGAACAATGGCAGAATTTTTCAGAAAAAGAGTAAGTATACAATAAAAATTGGAGAAAAATTCAAGTGACAATTTAACTCAGGGAGACAAACAATAAGGGAAAGTGTTCAAAATGCTATAGATACTAAAAACATAAAAAGATTTAGGCAAGTGTCATACTGGTTTTAGCCATTCTCTCATGCTGTGGTAAGTCCCACTGGCAGATCAGCATGAAATGTGCAGTCATTCTTTAGATGTGTACAGCTTCTACTGCATTGTCTCTTTTTTATTTTGTTCTTGTTCATTCAAGGGATGCAGGCACCAACAAAGGCTGAATTTACTGCCTATCCCTAACTGCCCCTGAGAAAATGGTGAACTGCCTTCTTGAACTACTGCTGTCCATGTGGTGTAGGAGGACCCATGGTGCTGTTAGGAAGAAATTACAGGATTTTGACTCAGCGACATGGAGGAATGGTGATACTGTTCCAGTCAGAATGCTTGTGGCTTACAGCAGAACTTGCAAGTAATGGTGTTCCCCTCTGCCTTGCCCTTTTTGTGTAGGGGGATGCGTCACAGGGTTGAAATGTGTTGACATATACCTTATATCTTATACTGCTGCCACGACATGTTGGTGCAGGAGGAAGTGAATGCTAATATATTTGTCCTGGATGGTGTTGAGCTTCTGGATGTTATTAGAACTGCACTCATCCACGAAGTGGAGACTATTCAATTACACCATATCCCTGGTGTGGCTTGCACATGGTGGACAGGCTTTGGGGAGTCAGGATGTAAGTTACTCACCACAGAATACCCAATTTTTGAACTACTGTTGTGTCCACAGTCTTTATGTGGCTGGTTTAGTTCAGTTTCTGGTCAACGGTAGTTCACAAGACACTGATAGTGAGGGATTCAGAATGGTAATGCCTTTGAATGTTAAGGGGAGATGATTAATTGTCTTTTGTTGGAGATGATTATTGTCTAGCACAAATGTTGCATGTCACTTATCAGCCCAAACCCAAATATTCCCCAGGTTTTGCTGCATGTGAACACACACTGTTTCATTATGAGTTACAAAGTGCACACTGAGCTATAATTAGAAAACATCCTCATTTTGACCTCATGTTGTGGGAAGCAGCTGAAGATAGTTGGGTTTAGGTCCGTATCCTGAGGAACTCCTGAAACAATGTGCAGGTTTGACACAATTTACCAGCCACAACAACCTCTCATTTGACTAGAAATAATGATAGCCATAGAGTCAAAGAGGTTTAGGGCATGGAAACAGGTCCTTCGGCCCAATTTATCCATGCCGCCCTTTTTTTTAAACCCCTAAGCTAATCCCAATTGGCTGCATTTGGCCTGTATCCCTCAATACCCATCTTACCCATGAGACTGTCTAAATGCTTTTTAAAAAAACAAAATTGTACCCACTTCTACTACTACCTCTGGCAGCTTGTTCCAGACACTCATCACTCTCTGTGTGAAAAAATTGCTCATCTGAACACTTTTGTATCTCTCCCCTCTCACGTTAAACTATGCCCTCTAGTTTTAGACTCCCCTACCTTTGGGCAAAGGTATTATCTGTCTAGCTGATCTGTGCCCCTCGTTATTTTATATACCTCTATAAGATCACCCTGCAGCCTTCTATGCTCCAGAGAAAAAAATCCCAATCTATCCAGCCCCTCCTTATAACTCAATCCATCAAGTCCTGGTAGCATTCTAGTAAATCTTTTCTGCACTCTTTCTAGTTTAATAATATCCTTTCTATAATAGACCAGAATTGCACACAGTATTCCAAGTGTGGCCTTACCAATGTCTTGTACAACTTCAACAAGACATCCCAACTCCTGTATTCAATGTTCTGACCAATGAAACTATGCATGCTGAATGCCTCCTTCACCACTCCAGCCATCTGTGACTCCACTTTCAAGGAGCTATGAACATGTACCCCTAGATCCCTTTGTTCTGTAACTCTCCCCAACACCCTACAATTGACTAAGTAAGTCCTGCCCCGATTCAATATACCAAAATGCATCACCTTGCATTTATCTAAATTAAATTCCATTTGTCATTCATCAGCCCACTAGCCCAATTATCAAGGTCTCAGTGAAGAGTTTTCCCTGATTCCCAGTGACTTCCGTTTTTCTAGAATCCTTGACGCAAAAGGGATCCTTCAAGGCTAAGCGTTGCTTTGAAATCACTCTTGTTTCACTCCTGGAATTCAACTCTTTTGTCCATGATTGGACCAAGCCTGTTACGAAGTTTGGAGCCGAGTGGCCCTGACAGAACCCAGCCTTTGTTGATAATGTGGAAATGAATCATATCATTGGCATCTGTGAAACTCAGGAGGATGCCAAGATTGACATTCACTCTATACTTTTGACTAAAGATGGTTCCAAAAGCTTCAGCCTGGTCTTTTGTATCAAAATGCTGGGCTCCCCCACCAATGAGAATGGGAATATTTGTGAACCCTCCATCTCCCATTTGTTGCAAACTCAAAATTGAACGTGGCAGAACAGCACAGCTTTAATCTGATCGAATTGTTGTGATTGCTTAGCCTCTCTAAATTGTGCTACGTCCATTATTTAGCATGTTTGTAGTCCTGTATTGTAGCTTGGCTGGTTAAATCAATAGTGCTAATATACTAAGCAGCTTCGGTGATGGTCACTGAAGTCCCCAACTCTCACTCAGTGTTCCTTTTGAGTGGTGTTCAAAATGGAGAAGTGGTGATTCGTCAGCTGAGAAAGGGCAGTACACGGTAATCAGCAGGAGTTTTCTTTGCCCATGTTTGACTTGGTGCTATGATACTATACACAGGAAAAGTCCTAAATCCCCAAGTTGTGGCACTTTGCCACACACCTTAAAATCTAACTGAGTTTATGGAAGAGGTGGTGGAGCAGCTCTCAGGCTATTCTATCAGGTGATGAGAATCAATCCACTTAAAGAGGAGGCAACTCATTCCCATTCTGTTTGGCATGAGGCAGCACCTGCCATGAAAAGGGTTTGTCCAGATTGGCCTTTGCTGATGAATCAATAGTGGGACATCACTCCCAGACTCAGCACAGTATCATAGAAATGAAAAAAAAAGAGCAGGCCATTCAGCCCTTCGAGTCTACTCCATCTTTCAATCTGATTATGGCTGGCCTGCTCCATCTCAGCTGTGGCATTTCCTGGATTTTCTCAAGGAGAATATTTGGGGTAGTATGAACTTGATATGAGAAAGCCTTATGTTTGCGAGGACTTGTAACCATTTGGTATTTGATGGTCTCATAATCCCGAGTATATTTCTATTTGCTTTAATTGTACATAAATTAGCTCGAGGCTACCGAAACAAACAATACGTATAGGCCAAGGGAAAAGTATGCCTGTTTCTGAACAAAGAAGGGACCATGGGATATTCTAAGGAGAAGATAGCAGAATGAAATTGAACTGAAGTAGGTGGACTAATTGGTCAAAGTGCAGTTTATTTAAAAAAAACACATACTTCTATTCAACTATATAAAGTTATTTTGTAAAGTTTCAGTGATTAGTACAGAGTGGTTTCTTACCTCAACAAGTTCATTACTCCAAATACTGGTATCCAACTTCAGACTACGAATTTTGGAAATATTTGATCCCAGTGATCGATGCTGACCTGATTTTATTTAAGCACAAAAATTTGTTTAGATTAGCAAACACTTAAAAATTTATATTCACTCAATTACTTCATATTAGATTTCAGCATTCATAATTCATAATGACAACTCTTCAGTGTCATTAAAATTGGTCCAAGTTAGAAGAATATATTTGCTTATTTAAAGAGGCATCTTAAATTTTAATTTCCTATCCTTTTTTGCCAGCACAATTATCTTTCAACTTCTAATTTAAAGAAACTGACATTTTTGACCTTTCAAAATAAAATTCCAGACAATTTTAAGACATGGGGTGGCAGAGCGAGCACTACTGTTTCACAGCACCATGGTCCCAGGTTCAATTCTGACCTCAAATGACTGGCTGTTTGGAGTTTGAACATTCTCCCCATGTCTGCATGGATTTTCTCCAAGTGCTCCAGTTTCCTCCCACACTCCAAAAGTGTGCAGGTTAGTTTGATTGGCCATGCTAAATTATCTCAATGTCACGGGGATTAGCAGGGTAAATATGTGGGATTCTGGGGATAGGGCTTCGGTGGGATTGTTGTTTGTGCAGGTTCGATGGGCCAAATGGTCTCCTTCAGCATTGTAGGGATTCTGTGATATAATGAGTTTGGTTAGGAAATGCCAAACTGCGCATGTTAAAAAAAGTCACTAAATACTCAATAAGCCTTTTCAAAAGATTTTCATTAAACTAACAAATCAAATTAAATTTTCTGCTTTTGTTAAAAAAAATCTACCATTATGTCCAGGATTGTGCAGCAGTCAGTTTGTGGTAGGGGTAATAAAAGGAATTTGCGTCAAGTTGATGAATATAGTAAATTTAGTTTTTTGTGTGTATTTTATATATGTTTGCTAGATACTAAATTATATTCTGTTTAGGTGTTTGCATTGGCAAACAAATCATTGGCACAATGGCTGTATCTCCGAGTTTTGTGTTGCTTCGATGCGATGATGAGATTGCTTTAGGCAGAGTATGATTGGAAAGAAATATCAAAAGTTAGGAAAAAATGTTTTTATACATGGTTAAAGTAGGATAGGGCAGCCAATTTAACATTCCAGGATATTGCTGTTTTTATCAGGACAGGAGGGGAAACAAAAGGGGTGGGGGAGTTGCATTGCTGATTCGGGAGCACATCACAACTGTGTTAAAGGAGGACACATTGGAGGGATCTTGTAGTGAGGCACAATGTTGGGAATGTATTATAGACCTCCCAACAGCCCGTTGGAGACAGAGGAATAGTTGTATAATCAGATACTGAAAAGATGTGAAAAAAGCAGGGTAGTTGTGGTGGGTGACTTTAACTTCCCCCATGTTGACTTGGATTCCCTTACAGCCAGGGGCTCGGATGGAGAGCAATTGGTTAAATTTGTCCAGGAGAGCTTTTTGGTACACTACGTTGACAATCCAACCAGGGAGGGGGCCATATTAGACTTGGTATTGAGGAATGAGCCAGGCCAGGTGTTCGATATTTCAGTGGGGAAGCATTTTAGGCTAAGTAGTCCTAATTCCATAAGATTTCAGTTAGTCATGGATAAGGACAAGTGTGGCCCTCAGGTGGGGCTGCTTAATTGGGTGAGGGCCAATTACATCCAAGTTAGATAGCAACTGGGGAACATGCATTTGGAGCAGCTATTTCAGAACAAATTTATATCTAGCATGTGGGGAACTTGTAAAGGCAGGACAGACATGTCCCTGCAAAGGACAGAAATGGCAGGATTTGGGAACCAGGGATGATAATGGAAATTATAAGCTTAGTCAAAAAGAAAAAGGAAGCATACAACAGGTCTAGGCAGCTAAAAACTGACAAAGCCCTTTAGGAATATAGTGAAAGTAGGAAGGAACTTAAACATGGAAGTAGAAGGGCTAAAAGGGGCCATGAAATATCTTCAGCAAACAGGATCAAGGAAAATACCATATATTAGGAGCAACAAGATAGCAAGGGGAAGAGTAGATCTATTCAAGGACAATGGAGAACGTGAAGCTCCATTACATGAACTTAATGAATACATTGTATCAGTATTCACCAGGAGATAGAGATGACAGATGTTGAGGTCAGGGACAGGTGTGTGAATGCTCTGGAGAATGTCAATATATCGAAGCAGGAAGTATTGGGCATTCTAAATTGCATGAAGGAAGGCAGGTCCCCAAGGCAGGATGGGATCTATCCCAGGTTACTGTGGGAGACAAAGAGAGAAATAGTTGGGGCCTTAACAGACATCTTCACATCCTCTTTGATCACAGGCGAGGTTCCAGAGGACTGGAGAATAGCCAATGTTGTTCCCTTGTTTCAGAAAGGAAGCAGGGATAATCCAGGAAATTATAGGCTGGTGAACCTGACGACAAGAAGCTTTTGGAGAAGACACTGAGGGACAGGATAAATGTCTTGTAAGAAAATGGACTAGTTAGTGACTGGCAGCATGGTTTTGGACGGGGAAGGTCATGTCTCACTAACTTGACTTTTTTGAAGAGGTGATAAAGATAATTGATGAGGGAAGGCCTATGGATGTAATTTATATGGACTTTAGTAAGTCATTTGATAAGGTCGCACAGACTGGTACAAAAACTAAAATCACATGGGATTCGGGGTGGGCTGGCTAGATGGATATAGAACTGGCTTGGTTATAGAAGACAGAAAGTAGTGGTGAAAGGGTGTTTTACAGAATGGAGATCCATGGCTGGTAGTATTCTGCAGGGATCAGTGCTGGGACCATTGTTCTTTGTAGTATATATAAATGATCTGGAGGAAAATGTGGGTGGGCTGATTAGTAAGTTTGCAGACGACACGAAGATTGGTGGAGTTGCTGATAGTGCTGGGGATTGTCAGAGGATACAACAGGATATAGATAGATTGGAGACTTGGGCACAGAAATGGCAGATAAAGTTTAATCCAGACAAATATGAGGTAATGCATTTGAGAGGATCAAATTTAGGTGTGAAATGTACTGTAAGTGGTAGAATCCTTGGGAACATTTAACATCCAGAGGGATCTGGCCTGCAGGTCCACAGTTCCCTGAAAGTGGCAACACAGGTGGCCAAAGTGATTCAGCAAGCATAAGGCATGCTTGTCTTCATCATCCAGGGCACTGAGTTCAAGAGTTGGGAAATCATGTTGTAACTATATAAAGCATTGGTTAGGCCATATTTGGAGTATTGCGTGCAGTTCTGGTCATCACACTTACCAGGAGGACATGGAAGATTGCAAAGGTTCACTAGGATGTTGCCTGGTCTTGAGGGTGTTGGCTGTGAGGAGCGGTTGAATAAACTGGGATTGCTTTCACTAGAAGATGGAGGCTGAGGGAAGACCTAATAAAGATCTACAAAGTTATGAGAGGCATAGACAGGATGGATGGTCAGAGGCTTTTTCCCAGGGTGTTAGTGTCAATTACAAGGGGGCACAGCTTCAAGGTGAGAGGGGGAAAGTTTAAGGGAGATGTATGGGGCAGGTTTTTCATGCAGAGTGTGGCAGGTGCCTTGAATGCACTGCCAGAGGAGGTGGTGGAAGCAGGCACATTAACAACATTTAAGAGGCATCTGGATGGGTACATGAATAGACAGGAAATAGAGAGATATGGACCAAGTCAGGGCAGAAGGCTTTTTTTTTAAGTTTAGTTAGGACATCATGATCAGCACAGGCTTGGAGGGCCAAAGGGTTAGCTCCTGTGCTGTACTTTGCTTTGTTCTGTGACTGATGAAAATGAAGAATAACTTATTAGAAGAGAAAAATACTCATTAACTTATTAGAAGAGTCAATGAAAAGGGTAATCATAAAGACCAAAATTGCCTGGGGGCTTGATGGTCAAAATCTAGGCAAAAGACTCAACAGCATACCATTCGTTCGAAGGTGGAGATGTTACTTTGGCTAGCCAAAAGAGCTCATGTTTCCAATAAAGACTATTTACATAATCACAAACTTAAACTCTTCTATGATCCAGCATAATCATACAATGTAAGAGGAAGTGACCATTTATCTTCCTATCCATCATTCCTTGATGTTTTTCAAAGCAGTGACTTGGGTCAGTTTTATTAAAACAGTTGAAAATGGATTGATCAGAAAAGGCACATGTCCGATGATTAATGATTAAAAAAGGAAAAAGCACTTAAGAAAAAGTTGAAGCAATCTACACCAAACCACTTAATAGTTCCATTCATGAGCATGAGTCAGGTCATGCTCATTTAAATATTTTTTTGATGTGAGAAATCTTTACAAAAATGCCAATGAGAATTTGCAGTTTGTCCAACTGGTGGAATCTCTCAATTTCAACCAGGGGTGTGCCCAGTTTTGCAGTCGAAGCCTGATCCAGTGAATTGAATCTTGAAGCAGTGTAAAGGATTACAGGAAAGAAGACAAGTGTTTGCCGATGTACCTAGTGGCTAAAAGTCTTGGCCTTTTTGCACTAGTTCAGTCGATGCCGCCCAGATGTGCCGATATTACTGATGGCAAACCTACCTTTAGCAGTTGTACCTTAAAGACACCCGCTAGAAATTACCTGGGGAGTTCCCCAAATCAACCATTTGCCAGAGATTCAATTTACGCTGTTTATCCAGGATTTTGTGCCAAGGTTACAGCAATCCATTGCACAAATAATGTTGATGCAAGTTTACAGAACAAGATGTACTCCAGCATTACTATTGATTACAAAGTGAAATACCTTCAACAGTACAAAAGAAGACACTATGCTTTGTGATGTTTCCTTTTGACCCCTTTCATTACCTGCACATTTCTTGCAGATGACAACACCTAGATTGATGGATGCCCATTCAGGGTCTGGTGCACGGCAATCTGCACAATTTCTGTTAGATTCGTTGAACCAGATCTTCTCTGCCACTTCATAATCTGAAAGGCTTTCTGCTATCGATCCTTGCATAGCATCAATCCATTCTTGTTTCTCACGTTCAGATTCCGCTGTGAAGCTGAAACATTGATTTTTCCATTTCATTTTTAATTATCCAGTCTAACAATACAAAGGCACATCAAGCTGGTCAGAAAAGAAACTGGGAAGAGCAGGACCCATTTTACACTGACAATATTTTACAACCAGTTTGTTACAGTAAGCCAACATATGCTACTGTAAATGTTTGGGTACAGGTTCTCTAGGAAGTTAAAAGTATTCCACTTGCACTCTTTGCACTGTCTAGCACTTGTAGGAGGTTAAACAAAGTATACTACCATTATTTATAGTTGCTTATACATTATGTGTATAACATTCATTGAATAATTTTGAGTGAAACTACTCTGAGGGCCCTGGCACATGGTCAGTAATAGAATATCCCCAAGGACCGCCACAATGCATCACTGCAATCTCTTAAAGGTGAATGTTTCATTTTTGAGAAAGATTAACTTTTCTGAACATGTACTATACCAGTTATCCTATCTTAAAAAGATAGAGACTATTGGGCGAGTTCGAACCATTTTTTTTAAAAGTGATTTAACATTGCCCAAGATCTAGGTAAGTTTTTAATAAGAGTTGCTGGGTAATTGTTGCCAGGTAATGGATACACCCTCTGCATCTCAGCAACAGCATCAGATAGGATCTCAGCTAAGGTTTTAATGAGAAACAAACAGGTTACAAAATAATGATGCAGCACATTATACATTTGAAATTGCACTGAAGATGATCATTTGCCAAAATTCAACAAACAAAAAAGCAAAAAGATCATGAGCTCAAACTTTACAGGGGCAGTTATCTCAGCAGGAGAGAAGGGACTGGGGTTTCTGATGGCAAACCAAATATCCAGATTTCATTGAAGCTGTGGAGTTTTAAATCCAACCCATATGTTATTTCTCCTTGATGGCTTTTTCACCAAGGAGTTAGTCTTGGCATCCAATCAAGCAGAGGGCACATCCATTGGACCAGCTAAGTCTGAACCTTGAATACTTGACACTGCCAGAAATATTGTAAACTCTACCCCATAAATCAAAGAACAAGGCTCAGCCTCTAAACACACACAGGCCACAATTTTATGTCCACTTTCCCCAGGGGGCAGTGTCAAGAAGGGGTCCCTCTGCGGAGCTCCATGGGAGACGGGGTTTCCCAGTGTGCTTGGGGAGGAGTTTCTCTTTTTTTTAAAAAAAACTGGAGATCAGGGCACCATTTAAAAAAGACATCCTAATCTCTGGAAACCTGATGTTGCAGCTTTTTCAGCGCCATCCAACAGCAATTTGGCATGGGACACATCTCCAGTTTATTTTCCAAGCACTGGACAATACGGCAAGAAAAGCCAGCTGCGCAGTTAGTGAGCCTCACACCACTTTTCTCACCTGAGCCAGTACTTGGAAGAAGTAAAGGAAATATTAATCTCTCTCTTTTAAGACTGTCAAAGACCTTTTTGGCTTCTCCGAGATTTTTGAACCACCCATCTCAAAGGATTTTCCAACTGCCAACTATTGTCCAGAATCACTCATTTGCATCTTCTGCACAAATTCACAGTTTCTAAACGCTAGTTTCTCAAATTCAGTATGGAAGTCAGCCAAATACAAACTAAATCGAGTACAAAATCTGTCCATGTTTGAAAATACTGCTCCAGAGTCCATCCCAGACCCTGTTACCAGCCAGATCAGATAAACAAGTATAGTAGGGTTCCCAGAGAGCTTGGGCTGTAGCAAGATAGGAAAAAATAGAAAGGGTCAAACAGGCAGCCTGGCTGTAATATCCAAACTTTGTCATGTAAACACATGACAAATTACAAATCACTATGTCCCAGACAGCACTAAGCAGTCACAACCCAGGTGATACCCTTTGGAGATTACAGCAACAATAAAGAATCAATACCACTTATCATGACCCCACAATGTCTAGAGAAGACACATAGGATCCATTGTGCCTCCAGAAAACTAATCAAGTATCAGGGAGACGGTGGCAATTGACATGCTGGAAGGTACCAGCAGTGCTTTGATATTACAACAGGAAAGATAGGATATGTGCAAAAGAACAATAAAAGACAAAAACACATAGGATAATGGAAAAGCACAATGTGATAAAAAGAAAACGTTAACAAGTTTAAAGTAACAAGATGATGATCTAACCAACATCTCGCATGTAACACATTGTAACGCGAAGAAGTGTAAGAACGTGTAAAATACGTGATTAACAGAGCAGCTCGGAACTAACCTGGAATTACAGCTTTGAGTGCTCTCCCTCATATGTGTGTTTAATAGAGCAATTTTTGTTTTGAAGCTCTGTACAGTGTCACAGACTGTTCATTCTATCCCTCCAACAAGGTTTATAAACACTGGATCAAGATAGGCTTCACGTAAAAAGCAATGCTTCCATCTAAATGCTCATTAAGTGTTCTGGAGGCTCAAGGAGTGGCAGCCTAAGTACAAATATGTATTGCTAACTGATTTTGAAAAGGGGTATAAGTCTATAAGATGATTATTGTGTGAATTGGAACTAATAGAGATAGGCTAGCAGTTAAGAATTGTATCTCATCAGGTTTAAGTATTTCAATGGGTAAAACTTAAACTCACATTAGTTGAGTTTTTCAAAGTAGTCATTGAACAAAAATCAAGACAAAAATACATGATTTCTGACACGAGTGGTCACCTTGCTCCTTACTGACCACTAAGAAACAACTCCAGATCAATCGTAGCTATATCCTACTCATGGCCAGAATTCTCCAACCTTGTCCACAGCTGGGATTCTCTGGCCCCACTGCTGTGACTGGAGATTCGACTGAGCATCAAGTTCGCCATTCTTGCTGGCAGTGATAGCAGGTCGTACAAAATCAGAGAATTCCAGCCCATATATTCTTCAAAATAAGCTTACTGCATAACTGGGAGAAAAAGTGCCCAACAAACCAGGTCAAAGTGTTACAAAGCCAACAACATAGAAATTTCTTGCAACAGAATCGGATCAGACACCCAAACTCAAGATGTACTTAAAAAGCTGGGTCATGGAATAGCAAAGTCATGACACAGTGCTGGCACATAAATAGCTAAAACCAGTCCCCTTATTCAGACCGAAGAATTGCAAACCCATTTTTTTTATATCAGTTTGCCACTGTCATTGGGATAAATGAACTGTTGTTTAACACAGTGTGTACTGGGTTCGGTTATTGCTCTCCTGCAGCCAAAACTAATAAAACTAATACAACAAAACTACAAAAACAACACTGATTCTTTACAATTTCCAGCACACAAAAATGTTTCAAAATGCGCACAGCAGATTTGGCACCCCAATAGGGAAAAAAACATAGTTCAGATCAATATTCATACTTCCCAGTTTTTACTGTTTTTTCTTTCTGGGATATGGCAAGAACTTCACATGGACAAACATTTTTGAACAGCTGACCAGCAGAGCACCTTGGCAACCACCCAGTCAATCATCCAAGAGGCCCCTATGTCTCTGAGGACCAGCCCTTTTTCAAGTTAGATAGGCAGCTGATGGGGAGACAGAAGGTTCTGCTTCTCTAACTGAAGCCTTTAGATCAGGCCAGGACAGCCACCAACAAGGTAAGTTATGAGGCTGTGGGGTGAATGGGTGGGGACCTCGGAACCTTATCACTGCACCAAAGCCAGTCAGCATGCCTTAATGACTATCATCCAGTGGCTCTGACATCCATTATTATGAAGTGCTTCAAAGGGTTAGACATGGCACAAATCAATTCCGGTCCCCTAAAGAGCCTGGATCCACTACAGTTCACCCACCACAGCAACAGATCCACAAAATATGCCATCTCCCTGGCCTACACTCAATCTTGGAACACCTAGATAACAAGAACACCTATGTCAGACTCTTATTTATTAACTACAGTTCAGCCTTCAACACCATCATTCCTACAAGACTCATCTCCAAACTCCATGGCCTGAGGCTTGGCTCCTCCTTCTGCGACTGGATCCTAAACTTCCTAACCCACTGCAGCAATCAGTAAGTATAGGCAACAACACCTCTGCCATGATCATTGTCAGCCCCTTACTATACTCCTTATACACATATGATTGTGCGGCCAAATTCCCCTCCAACTCGATTTACAAGTGTGCTGATGACAACACCGCAGTGCATCAGATCTCAAACAACGAAGAGGCAGAGTATAGGAAAGAGATAGAGAATCTAGTGAACTGGTGTGAAGACAATAATCTCTTCTTCAATGTCAACAAAACAAAGGAGCTAGTCATTAATTTCAGAAAGTATAATGAAGGACATGCCCTTCTCTACATCAAGGGGGTCAAAGTGGAAATGGTTGACAGTTTCAAGTTTCCAGGTGCCCAGATCACCAATCTACCCTGATCCTTCCATGTGGATGCTATAGTTAAGAAAGCGCACCAACATTTCTACTTCCTCAGGAGGCTAAGGAAATTTGGCATGTCAGCTCACCAACTTTTACAGATGCACCATATAAATCATTCTTTCTGGCAGTATCATACTTGATATGGCTCCTGCTCTGTCCAAGACTGCAAGAAACTACAAAGAGTTGCGAACGAAGCCCAGTCCATCAAGCAAACCAGCCTCCCTTCCATCAATTCTGTCTACACTTCCCGCTGCCTTGGAAAAACAAATAGCATAATCAAAGACCCCACACAACCCAAACATACTCTCTTCCACCTTCTTCCATCTGCTGCTGTCAGACTTTTAAATCAACCTACTTCACATTAAATTGATCTTCCTCTACACCCTAGCTGTGGCAGTAACACTGCACTCTCCTTTCCTTCTTTATGAACGGTTTGCTTTGTATAGCACACAAGGAATGATACTTTTCACTGTATGCAAATTCACGTGACAATAATAAATCAAATTAAATTTAACAGCAGCAACCCAGCCTTTTTTTTTGTAAATCTACCAGGAATACTTCTACTCTCATGTGCTCATGAAAAAAAATTAAACTTCTACCTTTGGTCCATTGTTCATGGAAGTTTTGACCATAATGGCAGTCAAGGTCCTGTTTGTGTTATAGGAGCCTCAGTTCCACAAAAGGACCAAAGATGAAGATGTGGCATGTACATTTCTGGCCATATACGCATAACTGACACTTAACACCCTCTGGACAATTCGGGATGGATGATAAATCCTCCTTGGTCACCATAGTACACATCCCAAGTACAAATATTTAATAAGCGTGACATTCTTTTTAAAAACAAAAGAACTCTGGCAGCAATATACTGGTCCAATATTTCTGAGATTTCACACATTTATATATTCATGTGGAATTTACATCCAGAAATTCAGTTCTATTGGCCACACAGTGGAAATAGTGGTAGAAGCCTGCAGTCAGGGAATTTCATTCTTACTGCATACATTATGAAGCCAACAGTATTGTGGCAACATCATTTGCAGCTTCCAAGGCTAGCTGTAGTGAAGGAAGCACATTTTCTTAATCAACTATGCCAGTGAGAACGTTAGTATGTTAATTCAGCAGCCCAACACTTCCCCCAGCTTCCCTAGTTTTTTTTAAGCATTAATTTGATTCCAAATGATTTGTGGTTGGGTAGCGATATTGTGCAGTTAATATACTTTATGGTTAATCTCCTGCTTTCTGGAAAATCTGGAGTTTCTAGGTAACCTGTGAAGAATAGAAAGTGTGTTGCATAACAGATCTGTATTTTTGACAAACACAGAACTGTACAATAGAATGGAATAAGATTCTGTGTTAGATTTTGAAGAGGGAAGATAGTACAGACACTTGTTTAGAAAATAACAACATGTTTCAGCGATAAAACAGGCCATTTTCTAAAGCAATTGTTTGTTCCGGTCTCAATGTAGAGGCAAACCACTGGAAACAAAACACCAACTAATGCTGCAAGAACATTTGGTTTGATACAGCTTTCAGAAGCACACATTACTGCTGCACCCACAAGGGGAAAAAAGTAGATTTTCAGCAACGGTCAGTTCTAGAAATTATGGGCAATTTACTGTTCTGAGCTACAAAATTATGGTTAACACAGGAACCTCACAGCCCATGATGGAAATCACGTCTACATAAAGCAGAGCACAAGTGTCACAAACCCCAGATATGTAATTTGATAAAAATGTCAAACATATTTTTATATACAGACCCTGAACTTGACTGCTTTGGAAGTTCTTGCCCATCTGAGCCATAGCTTGTTTCTTCTCCCCCTGAAATGCTTACATTGCATTAACAGTTTTTGTCATTACCATAATTTAGTGGCTACTTCTGCCCCCATATCAGTGCAAAATCCCCTACCCAAAGGTAGGGGAATCTAAAACTAGGGGACATAGATTTAAAGTGAGAGGGGAGAGATACAAAAGGGTCCAGAGGGGCAATTTTTTCACACAGAGGGTGGTGAGTGTCTGGAACAAGGTGCCAGAGGTAATGGTAGAGGCAGGTACAATTTTGTCTTTTAAAAAGCATTTAGACAGTTATGTGGATAAGATGGGTATAGAGAAACATGGGACTAGCTTAGGTGTTAAGAAAAGGGGCGGCACGAACAAGTTGGGCTGAAGGGCCTGCTTCCATTCTATAAACCTCTATGACTTAAAATGAAGTAAAAAATCCAGGGATGTAAACAAAGCACTTGTTTACAGACGTGTGAAATTGGGTAAGTAACCATCATTTGTGATATTAGCAAATTTACAATGCCATAGCATGGGACCCAAGGCTCCAACAAAAATTAATGGAATTGCATTGCACGATTAGGCGATTTCCTATTTATTAACCTGCATGTATGTTGGGATGAAGACAACATTTTTCAAAAACAATTTGCAGCAAAATGCTATTTTTGTTTTGAGCACCCACTATCAGCCCTAAGCATTGCCAAGTCAAATATAATTCATATTTGGTTGTACGTTCTCCCCCAGAATTGGATCAAAATCTTGGCTGACACTTCACTGTCTTTCAAGTGTCAATGCACAACATTCCACGGCACTCAGCAAGGAGATGTCGGCAACATCCCCCTTGACAATAGCCAATATTTATCCCTCAACCAACAAAGCTAGACAAGATTATCTGACCATTTACCTCAAAGCCACTTGCAGAACCTTACTGGCTGCTATACTTCCAAATATTACTACTATAATTAGATAATAATTACTACAGTGAAGTATTTTGGGTGCCCTATAGTCATGCAAAACATTGTATAAATGCAAATTCTTTTTTCTCCATCATGCTTTAGGGGTCTTGATCCCAATTTCTGAAGGATAGTGGCCGAAATTCTCCGGTATCACGGGAGAATTTGGCACTCAACCAAAACTCCATTCACTGTAGCAGCACCGGACAATTCCAGCCACGGACGAGGTTGGAGAATTCTAGCCAGTATATCCCCTCAATTGGGCAGACTGAACAATAATTTCATTCAACTACATAACAGAGGGGTGAATTCAATGTCATCAACTGTGTAGCTCCAAAAGATTTTACCTGAAGTTTCGGAATGGAGTAGATAATTCAAAACCTTTACGATCAACATCTTTGACTGTTGCCACATTTGTGTTAACCGTTGTAATACCAATTCCACCTTTAAAATCCTTTAAAATGAAACAAAGTTAATTATTTTCTTTAAAATGTAATTTGATAGCTATCAAACTGTTGCAGATCTAATTAAGAACTGCAGTCTTCTAAAACGTAAGTTCAGCAGTGAATCAGAAGAATCCCTTGATTTTCATGCAAGATACACTGAGGAATAACAGTCAAGGTGAACTTGTTAACACTAGTGGATAAGTTTCTTCAGAGTGAGACGGGATTTGTGACAAAAAGCCGGAATTTCCCACACTGATCGGAGTGCAATTTCCCACACTGATCGGAGCAGACGTATTCAGTGACAAGATTGAAAAATCTCACAAGGCGGCCCTAGGCACATTTCCTGGTGGCATAAATCCAGATGTGATTACCCCTTTCCCCCATCAATACAGGCCACATTACCCACCATCAAACATTGGGAACTTAAATTTGCATATAATTATTGTCACCACACGCCTAGTCATCCTTCCACATCCAACTTAAATGATTGGATGACTGATTTACAACTTGTTTTAAAAGTGTGCACCCGGTGACCTGAATTTTCAGAGGAATGCAGAGGTGAGTGCACTCAATTTACTGTAACACTTACAAGGATCCCAATGCAAACGAACTGCTCTGTGGATTCAGGGGTATGTCACCAGCAAGTCTCCACAGTGACTTATTTGTGGCTGGCTTGTGATGCTGGGGCTAGGGTAACAGTGCTGCAGAGAAGCGAACCTCAAGACAAGGGGAACAGTTCTGGAGAGAAGTTAACCATGGGGCAGGATCAACAATGCCGGTGAGAAGGGAGTAA
The DNA here is from genome assembly GCF_965287045.1 of Carcharhinus amblyrhynchos. Taxonomy (NCBI): domain Eukaryota; kingdom Metazoa; phylum Chordata; class Chondrichthyes; order Carcharhiniformes; family Carcharhinidae; genus Carcharhinus; species Carcharhinus amblyrhynchos. The sequence goes on along the minus strand of NC_137324.1, from coordinate 90,462,668 downwards.
AGGGAACCTCGGGACAAGGATTACAGTGCAAAGGGAACTGGTCATGCTCCTTCTGCAGGATTTGGCACCACAGGAACTCTGAGGGCATCCATTGCCAGTGATAGTGAAAGTGACCGTTTCACTCAATTTCTATGGCAGTGGTTTCTTCCAGAGCTCCACTGGGAACTGTACAGTACCTCGCAAGAATCCACCCAAATATATATCCAGGAGATCATTTTTGCCAAAGCATACAACTTTGTCAATTTTGACAAAGACAAAACAAACCAGGAAGCAAGAGCACTAAAATTTGCTCCAGATTTGCACAACAGCAGGTGCCATCTACTGCACTCAGTTGGCTCTTAAATATCCCTGGCAACATGTATTCCAGTATGTGAACCGCAAAGACTTCCACTCTCTCAGTGTTCAGATAGTCTGTGACATAGCCCAGAAGTGTCCAAGGCTCAAATATCCTCAGCGAGTCTCAAATTCCTGACATCTTTCAAGGACATCACAAGCTGCAGGGTTGGCTCCTCAGGGGTAAGTGCCACCTGTAATGGATATGGCTGATAAAGCCCATATGATGACCTCCAGACTCCTGCTGAGAGATGGTAAAATAAGGCCCATTCCGCAACCTAGAGATTGGTGGAGCCACCATTGGCATCTTGAAGGTGAGGTTCCATTGCCTTGACAGATCTGGCAGATTATTTGAGAATACTCCCCAGAGCACATCATCACAGCTTACTGCATGTTGCACAACCTGGCAATGCAAAGGAGGTGGGGATGGTTGTGCTGGATGACGAGAAGATGAAGCAACACAGATCTGGGATCTTCACATTGTCTCGGGGAGCGCCTGACTGACGGCAGCACACATACACTCTGTGAAGAGGGTTATTTCAAGGTGATGCTGCTGAGAGAGAGTGAACACAAAGACTTCACTTGATTTTTTGATAGGCTTTGTCACTCATTATCTTCAGCAATACAACTTCACCTGTCAGCAATGCTGATGAGATGGGGGCTGCCCTGCCTCTAAAGTGCTAAGAGTCCACAGAGAATATCATGGAACTCCTGTGTAATTCTTACCTTCAAAAAAAGTTATGTGCAGTGCCGTTTATCTTCCAAAATAGAGAAAGGGATGCAGGATGACCAAGGTAGGAAGCTAAATATTACCGGATTCTGGATATTTAGAAAGGTTAAGCAAAATGGAAAAAGGGATGGCCAGTCCTGATAAGAAATGTAATCCTAAAGACAGGAGTGAGATCAGGAAATCAGGATATAGAATCGGTATAAATACAACTAAAAATAACAGAGGATAGAAACATTGGTGAGAGTTGCTTATAGGTCACCCAACAGTAATTTGTGTTGAACAATTTATAAATGAATGTGCTTGAAGAGGATGTAACAAGGGTGATGCAATAATAATGCAGGACTTTAATCTTTATGTAGATTGGGCAAACCAATTTGACAGAAGTGGCTTTGAGGTCATGTTCGTGGAATATATGCAGGACAGCCGTCTGGAACAGTATCTCGAGGAGACCAGCGAATAGGGTATTTTCAATTCAGTAATGTGTAATTAGAGAGGATACAGTAATAATCATAGAGCAACTGATCCAGTGGGGAAAAACGATCACAATGTGAAGATTTAAATTCAAAGCGAGGGTCTTAAATTTAAGCAAAACCAGTGACGTAAGTAAGAGGTGAGTTGGCTAAGGTTGGCTGAGAAATCGGATTGAAAAAAATGACAGTAAATAAGCAACTGGAAATATTTAAAATAAATCATTCATTTGAGAAACAGTTTACTGTGGAACAGCTTCAATTTCATTACTGTATCAATGTCATTCAGTTCAGAGGCATAGGCAGTTGGTGTTGCTCATTCTTCACTTCACTGAATCAATGTGGTGTCAGCAAAGTAGCAACAAATATATTTAATGTTTTTATACTCTCTTAACCTATGGTTGAGTGTAGCCAACCAGAAAAAAAATTTAAAAACATGGCTATCTTCAACCTTTAGCATTCAGATCACCTGTGATTTGGAAAAGTGCAACCAGATATTGGAGATATTACAATCTACCAACTGGCTACTCAGAATAAATTCATTACAAACTGATCAAGTATTTGTTCTGTTAATTTTGGACAAGGTATGCAACAAACCCTAACTTAGAACATAGAACATTACAGCGCAGAACAGGCCCTTCGGCCCACGATGTTGCGCCGACCAATTAAAAAAGCAATGACCCTCTAACCTAAACCAATCCCTTTCCATCCATAAACCTATCCACGAATCTCTTAAATGCCCCCAAACTAGGCGCATCTACAACTGCAGCAGGCAGGGCATTCCAATCCCTCACCACCCTCTGGGTAAGGCAACATAAAAAACAAAGAACAAATAAAATTACAGCACAGGAACAAGCCCTTCAGCCCTCCAAGCCTGCACCAACCACACTGCCCAATTTAACTAAAACACCCTACCCTTCTGGGGACCATATCCCTCTATTTCCAACCTCTTCATGTATTTGTCAAGGCACCCCTTAAAAATCAATATCGTATCCGCCTCCACTACCTCCCCCAGCAACGAGTTCCGGGCACCCACCATCCTCTATCTGAAAAATCTGCCTCGTACGTTTCACTTAAACCTTGCCCCTCGCGCCTTAAACCTATGCCACATAGTAATTGATTCCTCCAACCTAGGAAAAAGCTTCTGACTATTCACTCTGTCCATTCCTCTCATAATCTTGAAGACTTCTATCAAGTCGCCCCTCAACCTCCGTTGTTCCAGTGAGAACAAACCAAATTTATCCAACCTCTCCTCATAACTAATGCCCTCCATACCAGGCAACATCCTGGTAAATCTTTTCTATACCCTCTCCAAAGCCTCCACATCTTTCTGGTAGTGTGGCGACCAGAATTGGACATGATATTCCAAGTGCGGCCTAACTAAGGTTCTATACAGCTGCAACATGACTTGCCAATTTTTAACTCAATGCCCGGGCCGATGAAGACAAGCACGCTGTAAGCTTTCTTGACTACCTTCTCTACTTGCATTGCTACTTTCAGTAACCTGTGAACACGTACACACAGATCCCTATGCCTATCAACACTCTTAAGGGTTCTGCCATTTACTGTATATTTCCTATCTGTATTAGAGTTTCCAAAATGCATTACCTCACATTTGTCCGGATTAAACTCCACGTGCCATCTCTCCGCCCAAGTCTCCAACTGATCTAGATCCTGCTGTATCCGCTGATGGTCCTCATCGCTATCCATAAATCCACCACCTTTGTGTCGTCCACAAACTTACTAATCAAACCAATTACATTTTCCTCAAATCATTTATATATACTACAAACAGCAAAGGTCCCAGCACTGATCCCTGAGGAAAACCAATTGTCATAGCCCGCCATTCAGAAATGCACCCTTCCACTGTTACCCTCTGTCTTATTTGACCGAGCCAGTTTTATATCAACCTTGCCAGCTCACCTCTGATCCCATACGACTTCACCTTCAGCACCAGTCCACCATGGGGACATCGTCAAAGGCCTTAGTGAAGTCCATGTCCTACCCTCATCAATCATCTTTGTTACTTCCTCGAAAAACTCGATCAAGTTCGTGAGACATGACCTCCCCTTCACAAAACCATGTTGCCTCTCACTAATACGTTCACTTATTTCCAAGTGGGAATAAATCTTGTCTCGAAGAATCCTCTCCAATAATTTCCCTAGTACTGATGTAAGGATCATCAGCCTGTAATTACCTGGATTATCCTTGCTAGCCTTCTTGAACATAGGAAGAACATTGGCTGTTCTCCAATCCTCTGAGAGCTCCACTTTACAGTAATAAGTCTCACAACACAAAGGTAACCTGGTATTGTGAGACTTCTTGCTATATTTCCCCCAGTCCAACGCTAGCATCTCTACATCATGACCTCCCCTGTAGCCAGTGAGAATACAATGATTTCTCTCAAGGCCCCAGCAATTTCTTCTGTTACCTCTCTCAGTATTCTGAAGTATATCCCATCCCCCTAGCTTTGACAAATGCTTCCTTTTTCTCTTTGACTAGGCTCACAATATCTTTTGTTATCCAAGGTTCCCAAAACTTGCCACACTTATCCTTCATCCTTACAGAAATGTGCTAGTCCTGAATCCCTATCAGCTTACACTTGAAAGCCTCACACATGCCAGATGTTGATCTGCCATCAAACATCTGCCTCCAATCAACATTCTTCAATTCCTGCCTAATGTTGTAATTAGCCTTTTCCCAATTTAGCACCTTAACTTGAGGACTACACTTGTCTTTATCCATCGGTACCTTAAAGCTTACTGAATTGTGGTCACTGTTCCCGGACTGCTCCCTTACTGAAACATTAACCATATTTTCATTTACAAACCAGCAGCCATTAGAATGGAAGTGACTTCCCATTACAATTAGACGTTCCCTGGGTTAATCATCTCAAAATGGTCAGTCGCAAGTATGTTTATCCAAAACATCACATTCTCAATATCATACAGAGCAGAACCTACTTGACACTATTTTGTTTCCAAGTCAAGGGAACTATTTTAGATTCATGGAACAGACTGGTTGACTGTGTAACTGGAATGAGAAAAATGTTTAGTCTTACCTGCTCACTTTTGTAAAGCCATATGTTGCTACCTCTCAACACAACAAAAATCCGAGCTTTGTAGCCTCTTAGCTCAAGATAACCAAACTTATCAGATGTAAGGGTGCATCGAGTGTTCAATTGTGAAAGGTTGTTAGGCTGTGATCTTAATGCACTGAGAAGTGTTTCAATCCAGTCATCTCTATCATCTGTCAAAGAAAGTCACAGGAACTCAGCTGGTCTTATTCAATCACAATATTCTGAAGCACTTGTTTATTTTTTTGGAATGAATCTATCAAACAAGATTTCGATACGAGAAAAAGAATGGTGGAGGTGGCAACAGGAGCTAAGAACCAAATGTTCAGTTCCCAGTTCCAAACATAGTCCTTTATAAATCATAACAAAGGACACTGGCACTCACTGCAAGAATCTGCTGAATACCTGAGAATGTTTCAATAATGCTCTGCTGATAATAGGAAAAGCTATACTCCCAAAATTATTAATTTTAAAATGCTAGTATGTTAGGAACACCACAGTACAGTTTTAATCTGCGGTATGGATGTCTGCCTTCCACCTCATAACTCTTCCCTGAAACACCATCATTTATCTTGTGCTTTTCTTTTCAAGTATTTTCAAAAGTTTCAAAGGTATCATGTCTACCAATTCCCACTTGGGAGCCCTTACTACCTCATTAATACTCAGAATAGCAAATGCAAATCTACTGCACTCTCCACCAATCCCTTAGCTATCCCAGCCCCCACTTCCCAGCAGAATCAAAAGTGCTGGCACTGAGCCAAGCTGACATTTCACTGGGTTAAATCTACATGGAAGGTGACAATCCGGATCTAAATTATTTTCTCAATTCACCCTCAAACGTGCCACTGCCCGTAACTTCATTTCAACTTCTGCTCGTTCCATGCATCATTTGCTGACAACTTTGCTCCAGGGGAAACAAAGCTCGGGATAATCATGGATTGATTTTAACGGTGTGGCAAAAATGTTAACTATCTGATCTGCACACCACTAATAAAACAGTTCACATTCGGGACAACCCTGTCCCCTTCCCCTACTCCACCTTTCTAGTTCACTGTACAACACAGTGAAGCACTACATCAATACCAGTGACATTTTTGAACTAACCAGAAGCTAGACTGGATAGGTTTAATGGTTGCGTGTCTCATGCAGTGAATGCACATTTCTCTACTTAAAAGTAAATAAATGGTGGAAGATAAACCCAGAGCGCAAGTGTCAAATGTAATGTTAAAGTTAACATGCAATTAAAAATGTTGTTATGCAGCATGCTGTTCAAATAAGGTCAAGAGCTCAAGATGTATTACTGAGGGAATTCTGTACTAAACTGAGACATTATAATTCAGTGAATACTGCAAATATGGCGGCTTAACAAGCAAGGTGAATTTAGTGCCATGTAACACTGCAGCTTGCCCCGATGTCAAGATGGGAATGTTTGGCTATATATTTTAAACTCAATACTAAAGTTTAAACTAAGATGTAATCTTTGTATGTACTCTTCACTGCCAACAATAGCTAGTTCCACAGCATAGCTTTTGAGTTGCAAAAGTTTGGTTATTGCAAACAATTCTGTTATATCGTGGTTATTTGGAGTTAAAATTGCAATCTATCCTAAGATCCCTCACAGCAGAGATCCATCTGCATAATCAATCAAATCAACAATGGCAGCGAGATAGCACTGCAGCTGGTTAATGAAATTCTGACACTCAGCTCCACGTAATGGTTGAATATGGATACACTTACTGCTCCACAGAAATCCCAATCTCAATCAATCTATTTGGAACAACCACCACAGAAGAGAAGAAATATTAAAGGACAGGACAAAATAAAATAAAGACAACTGATTGGCAAATTTGAGAGAGGCAATGGCCTAGTGGTATTATCGCTAGACTATTAATCCAGAAACTCAGTTAACAATCTGGGGACCCGGTTTCGAGTCCTGCCGTGGCAGATGGTGGAATTTGAATTAAAAAAACTGGAATTAAGAACTGTCGATTGTTGGAAATATCCATCTTCACAAATATCCTTTAGGGAAGGATATCTGTTGTCCATATCTAGTCTGGCCTACAAGTGACTCCAGTGCCACAGGTCTCAACTGCCCTCGGGCAACGTGGGATGGGCAATAAATGCTGGCCAGCCAGCGACGCCCATGTCCCATGAATGAATAAAAATAAATCGTTTCTGATTAAGAGCAAAATGACTACTTTAAGGACCTACATATGTTTATTACAGGGAGGCTCTAGAAATGACAGGTTGCAACAAGATAGATTTTGAGAACATTTTTTAGTTCTGTTGTTCCCAACAATAAATCAAACTGAATCACAATTCTCTGGAATGTTGTTTTCTTACCTTCTTTCTCAACTCTAAAAGTAAATGTTCTGATAGAGGAAACCACCTCAAACTTGTTATCTCCCAATCCATGGACTGTGTTTATTGAAGAGAGTGGGATTATTCCTTTTGAGTACATTTCCTTTGATGAGGAACAGGAAAGGAAAAAAATCGTCAGCAAATATGTATCCATTTTACTAAAGCTATAGTGAATATTTTTGCCTAAGTTTCAAGTAACTGAAGGGCATCCATTGAGCAGCAGATACTCATTACATAGATCTGACTTCTTCACTGGGGCTGGGATACTCTGCTGCCTCCATTGAAACCAGTACAAAATCACCCTGTTCATTAAGAGCAAAAATTTTTTTTGAGAAATTCAGGAGTTTGCTATAGCTCAATCCAATGTGGGCAAATTGTGAATCTTGCATTTATAATCAAATATTGAATAATAAAAATATTTCTTTCACTCTATTTAACACTAAGTCATACCCATTATTTTCAAATCTAATTTAAAGTCCATTTCAAAAAGGACTTGTACTGATTAGATGTCTTGTTTCATCCAATTATAATTTATGAAACTACGCCTGCATCATCCTACTTGCTGACCTACAATATAATTATATTCCTATCTCAATAAAGGAGGTTAGATAAGCAACCACTGATTTCAAAGGGGAAATATTTTCAACCACCTCCCCTCCACGTTATTAAAACTTTCTGAAGAGCTTCTAGTTTCTAAATTGATTTGTAATATTCATTGTTGAGTGCCTCAATTAATCATGTTGATAATCATAAACGCTTTCTTTAATAGTACAGTTTTGAATAATGCATGATTTATGATACGAATGTTTACTATAATATTGTAATTATAAGTTTAATATCAAATGTCATAACTACCATGTTTGACTAATTTCCCAGGCAAGTTTGAGCACTGTCAAAGTTCTACAGTTTTTGCTTGTTCTCTAACCGTCACCATCAACTCTCACTGCAATTCCATGGTGCAAGAAAGCCGCCAAACTGTCATTGTTGAAAGTCTATGGCTTGAATGTAGTTATAGATTTTAACACTGCACTGACAGAATGTAGTAAACAGGTTAAAACGAAACAACTTTGCTCTGAGTTATTAAAGGGCAACAGCATCAGTGAAAGACAGGATATGAAACATTGATATTTTGTATCTTGACGGGCTTTATTTTATCCATTTGGATGAATGTCTTGCCCTACATGTGAACACAAGATTTATGACAGTTTTGTTCTACAGGTTACACAGCTTTTAAAACAAAACCACATGTAACTATTAGCTGAGTAGTGGGTCTGGTGACATTAAGCTGCAATTTGCAACAGCATCAGAACCTTTCCATTCAATTAACATGTTTGCATTTAACCAGCAACCTTTTCTTTATAAATACCAATTATTTATATTAAGATTATCATTATTGAGATGTCTTTTAATTGTTACTTTTCAATTATGGGCAGTACAGTGGCACAGTGGTTAGCATTGCTGCTTCACAGTGCCAGGGACCCAGGTTCAATTCCAATCTTGGATGACTAACTGTATGGACTTTAAAAATTCTTCCCATGCCTGCATGGGTTTCCTCCCACACTCCAATGGTGTGCAGGTTAGGCGCATTGGCCATGCTAAATTACTCCTTAGTGCTGGGGGATTAGCATGGTCAATATGTAGGGTTACAGGAATAGGGCCTGGGTGGGGTTGTTGACGGTGCAGGCTCGATGGGCCAAAAATCCTCCTTCTGCACTGTAGAGATTCTATTCTATCACTCTATGAACTTAATTTTGGGTTAAACTGGTTTCTGATCATTGTGGAATGAAGTTCTCTGTGATAGGATAATGCAGGTAATAAAGAATTAGAGATACACTTAATAAAATATTAAAGACTTGAGGAAAAAGCATGGGAGTTTAGTGTTGGTCACACTAAGAACTAACAGTGGTAGAAGAATGATTAAAAATGAAGGCTACACAGGTTAAGACAGCCATATGAGCAATAAGGATGTGAAATTATGCAGCATCACATGACAACAGATGGTTAGGACAGTTAGGAAATGCCTGTTTTACTGGAGCAACAGGCAAGAAAATGTAGTAAAATAATAGTGACATATATTGCAAATAATGCAATATATTTCACTATCATTTTACTGTATTGCTTACTTCAAATGTAAAGCCATAGATGCATCAATAAATTGAAGGTAATGCTTTATCATAATATCGATCATGGGTTATTCTATTATATTCTGAATTTTACATAAGAGGACATTTGAAAATACTTACACAAGTCCCAAGTTATCTTAAAATCTAGCCAGCATTTAATATTGTAATGATAAATTCCTATAATGGAACTTATGTTAATTCTCTAGAAATATATTTTCCATTTTTTCTGGAAGCAGTCATATCTCCAGTTTTATATATCTTATTAAAATTTTCCCCTTGACTTGTTGACATGAATTATATTAAGTGAGTACATTTACTGAAGCTTAGGGTTAAGTTCTGACATTTTCTGACAACTGTTAACTGTTTTAAATTGTTCAGAACTTAGAGGATCTTTGGTCGCAAATTTTTGGAACCTTTTCCCTATTGTATTCAGCGCCAGCCCACTACAATCCCACCCTATCCCTGTCTATCCACCCTAACCTCAGTAAGAGGTCAAGATCCTACAGATGTCATTCACTTCAACGTTTTTCCTTAGTTGATCCATAATCACAATTTTTTAGCCCTTAAATAATAAGTAAAAAATAGAGGACTTGGCCCCGAGGCAAAGTAATAAACAGAGGTTCAATAAAAGTTGGATTTCAAACTTTGATTTATTAGTTCAGTCACATTTTCTGAAGTGATGGAAACCTAGCTTAACTGTCCATTTTGGTGTAATTAGGAAACCGTATTCAAAACATAATTGGAATTATGCCGATTAGGTTCACAGTTCACAGTTCTACTAAATCTATTTGCATATACAGAAATGTAAAATCGTCAATACACTTGAGTGATCGTGCAGCATAATGTGCAATTGTATATTTTTTTAATTTCCATTTAAGAGTGTTAGTCTAGGCCATTTTAGTAACACAGGTGAAAATGGGTTTATCAGCAAAAATAAACATTTGGGTAATTTACTACTTTCATCTTCGGTGGATAGGAATGGCAGAGAATCGAGCAGGAATCCAAAGATGTAATTTAGGCATTTACGCTGGCGGGATCCCCCTGCTCTATTGTTCCTGCCAATGCAATGATGGGAACTGCGTTATTATGCAGGCTGGCCTCCTGCCAGTATTTATTTCTATTACATTCACTTAGAAATGGCGCCCCAATCTTTGCTGGAGGGGTGGGCTCATTCAGAGTCCGCCCCACCAATGTGATGTGATGGAACCTGCCGCCTGATTTATTTTGACTGCGCGTCAAAAGATATGCCGGAAAAAACCAGCAGCGCAGCCGGCACTGAACTGGCTTAAATCAGCTGAATTGAATTTCCTGCCTGAATTTACCCAGTCAAAAATTTCACCCATTCTTTTTAAGGGGGATGTCTGCTTCACTTTGGAGTAAGTAGATTTAAACATCACTGAAAATGACTTTAAACATGTGCTGGAATCCGATTGCAAAATTTGTTGAATCTCTACCTGCCCCGTCACCTTTCATTCCACTCCATTCAATAACGCAATACTACTTTTTCTTATCAGTACACTACTGAGACAATGGTTACAGAACCAGCTGAGGAAGAATTTGATGTACGAGCAGTAAAAGTATCAACTGGAAGAGGTAAAACACAAAAAATGCAAATACTACAATAAATTTCTATCTGACAGTGCCAAGGTCGGCACATGCACATTGGCTCTCCGATCACTGGTCAGCCCTGTAACCCTTGCATCGCTGGCCTTATGACCTTCACTATGGCCTGATTGCTGGCCCCCGTGAACATGCCTGGGACGCTCTCGACCCACCACCGCCCTCAGCCCTCCTCGATGACCCACCCAACCCAAGCAGTCCCCATCTCCTGCCGATGCCCCCTCCAATGGCAGCCTCGACCGCACCCTCTGCCCCCAAAAGCAGGCTGATCATCCCTCACACTGATAGCCAGCCCTTATTGCTGACCTCCCTCCAATCAGTCCAAGTGCAGAGTGACAAAAGGAACCCCCCATCCCCACAGATCGCCCACTCCAAAGGCCCCACCCCCAAGGCAGATGCTCCTGGGCAGTGCCAAGGGACCAGGCTGGCAATGCCAAGGGGACAATGCCAAGGTGGCAATGCCCAGGGGCATCCCCCTTCCGGTACCTGACCTTCTGGGAAGCCTCGATGGCTTCCAGCCAGGCTGGGCCGCCAGCTGCCCACAGATGTGGGGCTATGCTAAACCCTGCTGGAATGAACCATGCGAATGGGCTCAGAGATTTCAATCCAGGCCTGCTAATGTTATTTAAATTGTATGAAAATTAGAATTTCTATCGTTTATTCCAGTACCAATTTCTGGCATGGAGCTGATGACACCAGAAATCTGGTGCTCGGAGAATTGCAGAGGCCCTGGGTCCTGCCACTGCTGTAAACCAGTCGCAGAAAGACTGTCAAAAGCTTATTTTTGTTAAAAAGAATTTTAAGGGCACAATGAAACATCAGCTTATTTTAGCAACAGACTAAACCATTGTTGTCAAGTTACACACGTGGCCATACGCAATAGCCTTTTATGATTCAGCTTTTGCCAACATACCTGTCAACCATTTACTTTTGCACCCTTCAATGTATGCAGCAAGAATAAAAACTGACCTCCCTGTTTTATTTTGCTCCTTTCTTTCCATTATCTAGAACACTTAGGATACCATCCCAGCACCAAGATCAAAGATAAACTCAAGGGCATCTCCAAAGCCACTAATTATTTTGTCTGGTTGAGCCACCAAGACGGTGCACGAAAATCACTGAAGGTGCGATTCCATCCACCCCACCATTTTTCCCAGCAATTCTATATTTGACCCTTTAAAATGAACATGTGAATTCCAATGATGCTCAACTCCTTCCATTGCCACTGCATCTGAAGTACTCTAAGATCTATAAAGAGCTCAAATTTACATTTTACACATTTCTATGACATCATAGAATTATAGGACACCTACAGTAATGAGTATTCGATTGTCATTAACAACAATGATTGGAAAATCATCAGAGAAAACTGTCACCCACAGTCGCAAGGGTGACAGTGTGGTGGCATAAGATAAAGCTTAAAAGGGGAAAGTTGATTGGAGAGATCAGACTTAAAGAGAACAAATCGGCCCATCAAGCCTGCATTGACTCAGCATCTTACTCAGGCCCCATGCCCCACCACCAATCACCATTACCCCCCTCTCACCCCACCCCCAAAACTCTGTGCAATTACCATGGCCAATCCACCAAACCTGCACATCTTTGGACTTAAAGAATATTTTTTTAGCCTGACTGAATGCATCAGAATTGTCAGACATGTGAAACATGAAGACAATATCAACTAAAGAAACAATGAGTGGGATTTTCTGGCTGCAGGTGCCCCAAGACCTGCAGACCTTTAAATGGTCCATCAAATTTTCTGCCCCACGTGCTACAATTCCTGCAACGGATAACAGGAATTTTCCGGCCAACGTGAAAACACTTCACAAACGCTTTCAAATTTAATGAAATTTAGTTTGAAGCATTATCTACTTTACAAGCTTACAAAATTCTCATTCTGTGGTATTTGCAGACATCTACTGGAAAAGTGCTGCAAGTGCAGTAATCTTGTTCTAGATCCTTCCTTTTGTATCAGTTTGATTCTTATTCAGGCTGAGTTAGACTTGGGAACTGCTTCCTTGCCCTAACCCTGAAAGTGGAAGGCAATGGCAAGCCGCCACTGTCAAAACAAAAAGCCAAGATATAGGCTCAGGTTGAAGCATCAGCAGACTCTGGACCAAGGAGCTGCCTTCAGGCAGAGGATGCATGAATGAATGGATTGGTCAATGGATAGAAAGCAAGCTTTGGCACAGTGGTTAGCACTGCTGCCTCACAGCGCCAGGGAGCTGGGTTCAATTCCCAGCTTGGGTTACTGTCTGTGCGGAGTCTGCACGTTCTCCCCATGTCTGCGTGGGTTTCCGCTGGGTGCCCCAGTTTCCTCCCAGAGTCTGAAAGATAGGTTGGTTAGTGCATTAACCATGCTAAATTCTCTCTGTGTACCCGAATAGGCGCCGGAGTGTGGTGACTCGGGGATTTTCACAATAACTTCATTACAGTGTTAATGTAATCCTACTTGTGACACAAGTAAATAAGCTTTAAAAAAAACAACAGGGATAAGTGAGATATTTTAATACCGACAGGCTACTGGACAGCCGGATTCCTGCTACTTACAATCTATATGAATAACTTAGACAAAGAAAGAAAGCATAATGTAACTCATCAAAAAGCAGAATGCTGAACATCGGACGTAAACAGAGAATGCTGGAGACACTAGGCAAGTCAAACAGCATCTATAGGAAAGAAGCAGAGTTAACACATTGGGTCAGTGACCATTCATCAGAACCGGGGAAAGTTAAGAGGTTTTGAGCGAAAGCTAGGTGAAGATAAGGACAAAAGGAAGGTCTGATAATGTGGAAGAATTCAATTGAATGACAGAAGAGCTGGTCATACAGGGCCAAAGGATGTGATGACAGAGTAACAAAAGAAATAAAAGCAACCAAAAATGTGCCTGGAACTGTTGTGCTGCTGGCTGAAAGCAAACGTAAGAGAAGAAATTGAAACAAAATGGGGTGGGGGAGGGAAGGGCAAAGACTGCTAACATTGTTGTACACAATGGTAAGCCTGGAAAACTGTAAAGTGTTTATCTGAAAGATGAATTTCCTTACACTTATGTTGATTCACTGGAGCAATGTAGCAGGTCAAGGACAGAGATATCAATGTGAGGGCAAGGTGGAGAATTAAAATCACAAGCCACCAGAAGTTCGAGGTCACCCTTGTAGATTACACAGAGGTGTTCCACAAAGCAATTACCCAACCTGCATTTGGTCTCCCCAGTGTAGAGGAGACTGCATTGTATGCAGCGAGCACAGTATCTTAAATTGTCCACCTGGAAAGAATGTTTGTTGCTTCGGACAATGAGGAGGTAAAGAACAGGTATTGTAATTCGTATTTTCATGGAAAGTTGCCATGAGAAGTGGGGATGATTGAATGAACCAGTCTCTCAAGAAGGGAGCAATCCCTCCAGGTTGCTAAAAGTGAAGGGGAGAAGATGATGTACTTGGTGGTGAGAGAGGAACTTCTTCACTCAAAGGGTGGTGAATCTCTGGAATTCTCTGCCCATTGAAGTGGTGGAGGCTACCTCGCTAAATATTTTTAAGACGCGGGTTGATGGGTTTTTGATAAGCAAGGGGATTAAGGGTTATGGGGAGAGGGCGGGAATGTGGAACTGAGCCACGACAGATCAGCCATGATCTTATTGAATGGCGGGGCAGGCTTGAAGGGCCAGATGGCCTACTCCTGCTCCTATTTCTTATAATGTTGGAGGTAGTGGAAAATGATTTGTTAGGTAGGGAGGTTGATGGGATGGAAGGTGCTGACAACGAGTCTCTTATCATTATTCTGGGGTGGGGATGGGGTGGTGGGTGAGAAAATAGAAGTGCGGGAAACATGGCAGGCATGCTCAAGGGCTCTGTCAACCAAAGTGGGAGGAGGAGGGGGGATCCCTGATTGAGGAAAAAAAACTCAAATGCTGGTGTGGAAAATTGCATCATTTGGAATAGATGCAACTGAGGTAGAGGAACTGGGAGAATGAAAGGAGTCCTTACAGGGTGTGATGTGTGGGATGTGTAGCTGAGGTAGCTGTGGATGTCAGTGGACTTGTGGTGAATGTTAGTTGATAATATCTCGACTCCTCTGCCTCCATATCTGGCAAGGAAAGGAAGGAAGGGATCAGAGATAGATGGTAACTATTTTGTGACGCCTCCCGTCAGTGGGATTTTCAGGTCCCGTCAAAGCTAATGGACTTTTAAACGGTTCACTGCATTTTCCAGCCTTGCCTTCACCGTGACACGACCATGAAGTTCTATCCTATATTTGCTGACAATACAAAGCCAAGTGGGAATGTAAGCTGTGAGGAGGACACAAAGTGGCTACAAAGGCACAAAGAGTTGGCAACTACAGGCAGATGGAATATAATGTGGAGACGTATGAGGTTATTTATTCTAAAAGTACGAATAGAAAATAACATTTTTTAAAAGGCATGAAACTTGTCAATGTTGATGTTTAGAGGGACTTGGGTGTATCCGTACAAGGAACACAAAGTTAGCAAGCAGGTACAGCAAACTATTAGGAAGCATTTTGGCTTTTATTGCAAGGAGATGGGGTACATGGATAAAGATTACTTGCTATAATTGCACAGGATTTTGGTGAAACCACACTTGGAATACCATGCACACTTTTATTCTCCTATTCATGGAAGGAGTACAGTGAAGGAGACAAAACTAAAGATGCTATTGATGTAAAACCTTAATAAAACACAAGTCAGGTCTCAGCTGGAATCTTTTGTACAATCATGGACGTCACATAGCAGGAAGGATGTCACGGTGTTGAAGAGGGTGCAGTGAATAGTTACCAGGAATGAGGCATTTCAGTTGCCTCATACCTGATCTGTCGACAGAGTGAGGAAATTGGAGCTGTGTTTCTTAAAACAGAGAGACATCAAGGAAAATTTGATGGAGCTGCTCAGAGTCATGACAGCTTTTGATAGAATAAATAAAGAGAAACTATTTCAAATGACACATGGGTTGGTAATCACAGGACAGATTTAAGGTGAGTGGCAAAAGAACTAGAGACAAAAAAGAGAAACATTCCTTCATAAAAAAATCCATGAGTTGTGATCTGAAAAGTACTGCCTGAAAGTATGGTGGAAGCAGATTTAACGGTTAAAATTCAAGAAGAGAATTAGAGCAATGGGAAAAGAGTAAAGGAATGAGATTCATTGGATAACTCTACCAAAGAGTTGACATAGACATAATGGGCCAAATGGCTTCCCTTGGTGCTGCACGATTCAATGAACCTCTATGTAATGGACAATCCCATTTAATACCACTGCTGATGTTATTGCCACAAGTTGCCGAATGGTTTACAAACGGGAGAATCATTATCTGGGGCAGGCCAATATCTCAAAGTGCATTAGGGATGGGCAATAAATGTTGGCCTAGCCAGTAACACCCACACCCCATGAAAGATCAAAACAAAAGTGCAAGGGTCAGACTCACATTTATACTTTTTTTTATTTATTATACCAGGCAAGTATCCTGGTCACTTATTGAGCATTGTCCAGTATGATGCCTGGGATACTTAGTCAGTAGTTTTATACATTTATATTGCTTTTAAGGGATTACAGTAAACATGGCTGCTGAGAAGTACCTGAGAAGAGGTACTTAATAAAAGTAAAGCTTAATTTGGCAAGATATGACTACCAAATAAGATTCCTTCCCGAATGTACAAGAATGCCGCTGTTCAGGATTAATTCTGTGTTGAGGAAGATAGATTGCACACGAATGAGGCCTCTTCCCGAGTGGTTTAACAAAATTTTGCACGAAAATCTGACACAGATTAAAGATGCTAAATAATGCTTTTATTTAAACAGCTTTTTCAAAAGAAAATGAAACATAATGGGTGGGATTTTCCATTTCTGTCTATCACAGGGACCTAAAATTCCCAGTTGAGGTCAACGGACCTTTGGCTGGCCCATCAAAATTTCCATGCTGCCCAGGGCGATTCCCACTCTGGGCTGGACCTGATGGAAAATCCTAGCAAATAGCTTTTGAAGCTACAATGCCACTCCAGCTTTAGCAGCATGAATCTATGTTGTAAGCCCTCTCGAGACTATGTTATGTTTTTCTATTCTTCAAGCAAAATTTTAATAAATATTTATTGGTTTATCTGCTTTTAGATTTGAGACTGCCTGTAACGTGTGCTTGAATTATTACACATATCGATGTATGCAACTGTACAAATGTACACATATGATACGGCTAATAGCCACACTCAAGATAGTTCAGCATATTGTTTTGTTGAAGTCATAGTAAGTAATAATGTACATGATTAGATATTTTTTAATTATACATACTCTTCTTTAGCAACAAAGTTATTAAAAGAAAGATCAGCATCTTCAAACTATCTGCAAGCAATCGCAAATGAAACACAAGCCTTTACATGAAGGATTATATACATGTAAATATAACTATCTCATTACTATCCCAATGAACCTACTGAACTATGCTAACAATTCACCACTGGGTATTATAAAACTAAAACAGCAACCCTTTGTATTTATCCTGTATATAAAAAAGCAAATTTATTTTCCTCAGTGGGCTCAATAAGGGTCTAAAGGAATGATTTTCCGAACTGTCACTTCCGGTAGAAAAATTTCCTCTCATATCCATAAAATTAATTCTTAGGAGTTTCAGTATTACTATTTTTTGCCACCAACTTTCTTCCAGGTGCAACAATGACCCATGTTTATCGATGGGAGAAATCTTTTGCCCTTTTGGCATTAACGATTACATCAGAAATCTGCGGCGGCACGGTGGTACAGCAACAGGGATCTGGGTTCAATTCTGGCCTTGGGTGACTCCATGTGGCATGTACATGTTTTCCCATGTCTGCATGGATTTCCTCCCACAGTCCAAATATGTGCAGGTTAGGTTGATTGGCCGTGCTAAATTGCTCCTTTGTGTTAGGGGATCTAGCAGAGAATTATTGGTATAATGGGGATATGGCCTGGGTGGGATTGTTGTCATTGCAGGCTCAATGGGCCAAATGGCTTCTTTCTGTCCTGTTGGATTCTATGATTCTAATAAACCAAATTTACCTCCCAGGTCTTCCTTTTTCCTGAACCAAGGATTCCCTACTTGTTGTGACTGGCGGGGCCTCAACCTTCTCTGACCCATTTCCCACAATTCTGCCCTCACTTCTTCCCTTCCTCCCTCCCAAAATTACAAGAGGATTCCCTTTATCCCCATCAGCCTCCACATTCCAAGATCATCCTCTACCATTTCTGCCACCTCCTCTCCTCTGTCACTCCTGACATCCCATCCCCTTCTTATGTAATCACAGGAGGTGCATCATCTCTTCTCACCTCAATGTTCTATGAGGATGTGTCTAGGGCAGTGGATAGAGGAGAGCCGGTGGATGTGGTCTTTCTGGATTTTCAGAAGGCGTTTGACAAAGTACATCACAAGAGGTTATTGCAGGAGGTCGAGGGACATGGAGTTGGGGGTAGGGTGTTAGCGTGGATAGAGGATTGGTTGTCAAATAGGAGGCAGAGAGTGGGGGTCAACGGGTGCTATTCGGATTGGCGGATGGTGACTAGTAGAGTGCCCCAGGGGTCGGTGCTGGGGCCTCAGCTTTTTACCATTTATATAGATGATCTGGAGGAGGGAACCGAGTGTAGGGTGTCGAAATTTGCTGATGATACCAAGATTGGGGGAAACGGCAAATTGTGCGGAGGGTGTGGAAAGTCTGCAGAAGGATCTAGATAGGCTGGGCGAATGGGCCAGGAAATGGCAAATGGAATTTAATGTTGGCAAGTGTGAGGTGGTCCACTTTGGTAGGAATAATGGTAGGAAGGATTATTACTTACGTGGCGAAAAACTGCAGCAGGCGATGGTGCAGAGGGACCTAGGGGTCCTTGTGCATGAGTCGCAAAAACCCAGCTTGCAGGTGCAGCAGGTGGTCAGGAAGGCGAATGGGATGCTGGCCTTCATAGCGAGGGGGATTGAATATAAAAGTAGGGAGGTCTTGCTGCAGCTGTATAGGGCATTGGTGAGGCCGCAGCTGGAGTACTGTGTGCAGTTTTGGGCGCCGCACCTGCGCAAAGATATTTTGGCCTTGGAGGGAGTGCAGAGGAGGTTTACTAGGCTGATACCGGAGTTGAGGGGGTTGAGCTATGAGGAGAGGCTGAATAAACTAGGCTTGTACTCGTTAGAGTTTAGAAGAATGAGGGGAGATCTCATTGAGACGTATAAGATGATGAATGGGATGGATAGGATAGAGGTGGAGAGACTCTTCCCGCTCAGAAAGGACAGTAGGACTAGGGGGCACAGCCTCAAGATAAAGGGGGGCGCGGTTTAGAACGGAGTTGAGGAGGAACTTCTTCACTCAAAGGGTGGTGAATCTCTGGAATTCTCTGCCCGTTGAAGTGGTGGAGGCTGCCTCGCTAAATATTTTTAAGACGCGGGTTGATGGGTTTTTGATAAGAGAGGGGATTAAGGGTTATGGGGAGAGGGCGGGAATGTGGAACTGAGCCACGACAGATCAGCCATGATCTTATTGCATGGCGGGGCAGGCTCGAAGGGCTAGATGGCCTACTCCTGCTCCTATTTCTTATGTTCTTATGTTTAATGTCAAAGGCTGCACACATTTCTTCCAGTGAGGCAGCAATTTAATTGTATTTCTTTCAATTTAGTATACTGTATTTACTGCTCACAATGCAAGCTACTCTATATTGGGGAAACCAAACGCAGACTGCTTTGAGGAACATTTCTGCTCAGTCCATAAACATGACCCCGACCTTCCAGTTGCTTGCCATTTCAATTTACCATCTTTCTCTCAGCTAAAGTTTCTGCATTTGCCCTGTTGTGCTGCTTGAGTGAAACCCAACGCAAGCTCTAGGAAAAGCACCTTGTCGTCTAGGCACTTTACCACATTCTACAGCAACACTGAGTTCAGCAACTTCAGACCATAAACACGGTTCCCTATTCTGATTCACCCTACAAGGGCTAGCTCATAATATGTTTACTTGTTTTTGCTTTCAGGCAGTGTTGACCTTTATTTGGCTAACTACCCTGCCCAATGCTTTGTTGCATACTACCATTACTACTCCCTTTACATTGTGTTCAAGAGCATCCTTGATATTTAATCTCCCCTGCCCTCTAATCCCTGACCTTCCCTTCTGTTCCAACTGACCGTCCCCCCACTTGGCAACAATATAAAATCCATCACCTCTCTTCAGTTCCAAAGAGTCGTAATGAACTTAGAAACGTTAACGCTACTTCTCTCTCTATAGAGGCTGCCAGGCCTGCTGAGCTTTTCCGGCAGTCTCTGTTTTCATTACCTCTCATGATACCGGTTACACATTGCTTCCACAGCTTAGCAGATGGAACAAGCACTTTGTGCATCTCTCACAGGAAGAACATAAGAACATAAGAACATAAGAAATAGGAGCAGGAGTAGGCCATCTGGCCCTTCGAGCCTGCCCCGCCATTCAATAAGATCATGGCTGATCTGTCGTGGCTCAGTTCCACTTTCCCGCCCTCTCCCCATAACCCTTGATCCCCTCTCTTATCAAAAACCCATCAACCCGCTTCTTAAAAATATTTAGCGAGGCAGCCTCCACCACTTCAACGGGCAGAGAATTCCAGAGATTCACCACCCTTTGAGTGAAGAAGTTCCTCCTCAACTCCGTTCTAAACCGCCCCCCCTTTATCTTGAGGCTGTGCCCCCTAGTCCTACTGTCTTTTTTGAGCGGGAAGAGTCTTTCCACCTCTATCCTATCCATCCCATTCATCATCTTATACGTCTCAATGAGATCTCCCCTCATTCTTCTAAACTCTAACGAGTACAAGCCTAGTTTATTCAGCCTCTCCTCATAGCTCAACCCCCTCAACTCCGGTATCAGCCTAGTAAACCTCCTCTGCACTCCCTCCAAGGCCAAAATATCCTTGCGCAGGTGCGGCGCCCAAAACTGCACACAGTACTCCAGCTGCGGCCTCACCAATGCCCTATACAGCTGCAGCAAGACCTCCCTACTTTTATATTCAATCCCCCTCGCTATGAAGGCCAGCATCCCATTCGCCTTCCTGACCACCTGCTGCACCTGCAGGCTGGGTTTTTGCGACTGTCCATGTTTGATGCATATTTTGAAACCCAGAGCCAATATCATTCAGAGGCAGAAAATTTAATCAGCTGAAAAAGAACCAGAGCAGATGCTACAAAGTCAGAAACATGCAAGAATCTACAGAAGGAAGACTGTGCCATAAACCTCGTGGAAATGTAGGAATTTATCTTGCAGCACACTGTAAAGAACTCCACCACCTCATGGGCATTAGACATTTGGTCAGTTGCTAAGTCAAGACTGCAGCTGCCATTAGTAGGGATAAGGAAAAGTGAATGACATATTGAAATCAAAACGATATATTCACAATTCAGTGCAGGATGGTTGTCAGCTACACAGGAAGCGCTGAAAGGGGCAATAACACTGTGTGACTCACTCCACATGGTTGGAAAATGATCATTGCTGGCGAAGAAACTGAATTATTCTTAAAGGGGAAAAACATCATCTGCTAAGTGTAGTAAAGGCAATGCCAACATATTTGTCTTATTCTAGGGTTGCGCTGAAAAATAATCAGTTAACATCACTCATAGCTTTTTGCTCCTCTTCCATTAACAAGGAGGCATAGCACCCTGGTAATGTTGCTGGTCGAGTAATCCAGAGGCCCAAGCTAATGCTGTGGAGACGTGGATTTAAATGCCACCACAGCAGCTGGTGGAATTCAATTCTATTAATAAATCTGGAATATAAAGCTAGTCGTGATAACTACTGTTAATAATCACAGCTTTAATTAATGTCCTTTAGGGAAGGAAATCCACTGTCCTGAACCAATCCGATCTATGCAAGTCTTCAGTCCCACAGCAAAGTTGCTGATTCTTAACTGTTCTCTGAAATGGCCTATCAAATCACTCAGTTCAAGGGCAATTAGGGTTGGGCAACAAATGCTGGCTTTGCCACTGACACCTACATCCCATGAAAACACAAAGGAAAAAACATAAGCTTACTGTATGTCGAATCACTCCACCACCACGAGCTATCATAGCTATTCATATCAAAAACAGAACGGGTTTTATCATTTTAATGGATTTCTATGATATTATCTATAAACAAAGAGAGATGGAATCCCTATCTTGTGAATCAACTAGAATTGTTTAACATTATGGGTCAAATTTCATTCTGATGGTATATAACAGTTATAGAGTCTCTTGGCAGCAGATACAAAAAGGTGCTTCATTACTATGATGCCAGCTCATTTAATACATCTCAAATGCGCTGCTGCTTACTCATCTCCCAGAGCAAGCAGCTGCCACTTTGAAGCATTCTTCTGTGGAGTCTAACTGAGCACTGCAGCATTTAACAGAGGATGCATACGCGTCTGCATATGTATGATTCAATGTAAACAATAAAGGCAAAATCCACACTAAAAACCTTTAAGAATTATATGCTGTTGACTGCAAAATGCCAACAGCAAATTTGCTATTGGTTCATGCCATCCGGGAAGTATGATTGTACATGTTGCCTGTATAGTACAGTTATAATCATTGAATCAATTGCAAAGTCATACACAATGTTGGCTGTTAACCTGCCCAGCTACTTCCCACTTACTGAACTGCATCTGCTTTGTTTTTTTCCAGCTCTACTCTGCTCTAACAGCCCCAAGATCCTGTTGCTTTTTTCTTGGAGCATCTTACTCCTAATGGGCTTTAGAACATTCTCACCATGCAAGTTAAAACTGTGCTAAAAAAAGAAAGTTCAGTCTGTCCAGTTCTACATAATATCAAACATAATTTCAAAAAAACATTTCCCACTTCACTGCATAATTTTATAAGGGCAGAAACAGTACAGCATGTTATAGACAACATATGCTTAGCTGTTAGAATGGATCACCCTGGAAGCTGCTTTGTCCCTTTAAGGGTATACAGCAGGCCAATTACTGTGTCTTACTGAGGATAATTAGAAACTAATTGTCCTTGAGTAAACAACACTGCAAACGCTGACCATCAGCATGATTTGCTGACAGCTAACAACACTGATGCTTTTCACATTAACTATAACATCCAGGGAATAAACAATTAAGAGTTTTCTTTTTTTAAACTGCTAAATGCATCCAAATGCAACCACTCACCAATTCAGAGCTGTGGAGGTGATCAACTCCTAGCCAATCTGCAACTAGATAAATAAAGATCGTACAATAGGCAGTACATGACAGCTCAGCTAACACACTTTTCTCTCTTTCTATTCTTGCTGTAAACTGCTTTGTACGCACATCACTTTTGTTCCTCGCAATGTGTACAAATTTATGTTGCAATAAACGGTCAGAATTAATACGCAATGACCTCCAGCCACTATATGAAGTGCTGCTGTATTCCTGGCCAACTCATCACTAAATTTTCTACATTGGTCCTGTACCATCCAGCATTGAGAATGTACATCAGGGAGTGATAGGAAAACAACAACAAAAATGGAAAAGGCAAAGCAAGCAGACAGCTTGAAACCCATCAGGGAAATATTTGGGGCTGGATTTCAGTGGGGTCAGCAAGACTCTACAGACCTTTAAAAACAGCCACTGGCACCCAATCCTGGGATTCCCAACTTTTGTACAGTCAGAAGTCTCACAACATCAGGTTAAAGTCCAACAGGTTTATTTGGTAGCAAATGCCACTAGCTTCCAGAGCGCTGCTCCATCATCAGGTGAATGGGAGTTCTATTCACAAACGGGGCATATAAAGGCACAAACTCAATTTACAGAATAATGATTGGAATATGAGCCTTTACAGCTAATCAAGTCTTAAAGGTCTAAACCAGCACATCTTTGGACTATGGGAGGGAACCAGAGCACCTGGAGAAAAGCCACGTAGACACAGAGAGAATGTGCAAACTCTACACATTTGCAATGTTTACATGAATTGCAAATACGATCCAATCCAAATCTAATCCTTACCAAAAAAGTGCCTTTTTCTTAATTGATTACATGATTATGAAAGATGTCTCTTCTATCTCTTTCTCCCATAATTCAACACCAGAGAAGTTAATTTTTGCTGTCAATGGACAATAGCTGTACAGGTTGCAATCCAACATTGGTTCAAGTTGACAATTTTAATGACTAAGGGAGGCAATGGAAAGGATGGCAGCCAGGTAGGGTGGATGAGATGGGTAGGTGGCTCAGGGATTAGTCAGATTAGACCAGGAGAAGTAGTCAGAATATAGGATTCAATGGCAATTGCTACCATCAAGCGCAATTCCAACACAAGTTCTATTTATATGTCACAATTAATATGCTGTACACTGTCTCCAAGTAAAACAGGACCCATTTTATCTCAAAGCATCAAAAATTGCCAATGGATCATGAAAACTTCAGACATGGACACCTGTTATGCTGAAAGACAAGACACTAGGCTGCAGATGTGCTAACACAGCTAACTTTCCACCTCACTTACTTCAGGAGTACTAGAAATGAGCCATGTCTGGCGTCACTCTGGGTACAAATGAACACAGGGCTCAAATCAATCATTTTCCTATGGTGTTACATCAAATTCTGAAAGCAGAATTACTGCCACAGGCCTATGACTGACAGCAGAATTCAAATGATCCACTTGTTCCCTGTAACTTAATCCTCAAAGGTAGTTCCTTTTGTAATTGCGGCTCAGAGCTTAAATGATAGGTTAACAAATGTGCTTGAGCTGTTTAAAAAAAATCACTGCAGAGTTACACAAAGTGACAACTGCCATTTTCAGAAATGGAACAATAGGGAGGAACTTTCTAATAGCCCTTTCCAGTTATACAAAGGGAAGGGAACCACAGCATTCTTCTCCATTTAATAACAATGGGGAAAGCTGAGCTGCAATGAGCATTGGGTAAACAATGCTGGGAGAACACTTCTAAAATGCTAAAAGAAAAATCAAAAATGTGATGAGAACAGACAACGTAGATATGTGGGAGCGCTTGCATGGATTGTTCAGAATGATTAAAACGACTATTTCTCAGACAAGAGGATTTAAATACAGTTCAGTAAGCAGAGAATATGGATTGGTCCCCCAGAGAAGGTCCTGATTTCAGCTATAAAGTCGAAAAAAATCATTGAAAAACTGAAGCACCTCCAGAGAGGGAAGGGGAAAAAATGGAAAGTAATTCATTAACACATTCTTTTGTCGTCCGTAGCATCTAATGTTAAAGATGCAGGGGGAAACTTTCCTCAAGAGTGATAGGGCTTGCAACCTTTTGGGATTTTTAATTTATTTTTCTCCATGAAAGGACTTTTGAATACAGTTATGTTTAGTTGTGTTTTAGTGAACTGAATTTGCACCAGATTTTCTTTTAGGTAAAAGTCCGCAGGTTGCAAGCAGTGGATGTTCCAGTTAAAACCAGATACCAAAAGCAAGTCAGCCAGCAGAAGGCCCAGGACACAGGAGCCATTATGTTTTCCTCATTTTGGGAGAAAAATTGACAGGAGGTAATGCAATTTAATTTGATCTTTACCCTTTGTGTTCAGTTGCTTAACAACCTGTATCTTGGTCTGCCTTTGAAAAGATTGGCCAGGTACTCATCAGGGTACATGCAAAACATGTATTCCATCATTCAGATCACAAGTGGCCGACTGTTACACAGCAGAGTTGTGCTATCAGTTATTATTGAATTCCTACAATGCAGGAGGCGACCATTTGGCCCATCGTGCCTGCACTGACAACAATCTCACTCAAGTCTCATCCTCATAACCCCAATTATTTACCCTGCTAATCCTCCTGACACTAAGGGACAATTTAGCATGGCCAATTCACCTTGCAATTTGTGCCCAGAATCTTAAATCTTTGTGTTCTAGTTCTCGTACCACCATCTTCCTCTTCTACTTGTGTAGCTAAAACCATCATTTTCTTGTACACTAAGGTGAAGGCAAAATACTGCGGATACTGGAATCTGAAACAAAAATAGAAAATGCTGTAAAATCTCTACAGTCTGACAGCACCTGTGGAAACCAAATAGAGCCAACATTTCAAGTCAGAACTCTGACGGAGGGTCATCTTGAATCTTAGTGTTGGCTCTATTCTCTATCCGCAGAAGCTCTCAGACATGCTGAGCTTTCCCAGTATTTTCTGTTTTTGTTGTTGATTATCTTGCACAACTCTATGAAATCTCCTCTACTCCAAGGAGACTAATCCCAGCCTTTCTAATCTAACCTTGTAACTAAAATCCACCATTTCTGGAACCATGCTAGCAAATGGATTTTGCACACTTTTCAGGGAGCTTCACATCTTTCCTAAAGTGCAGTGACCAGAACTGGATGTAAAACTTTGATTAGGGTCTCACAAAACTTTACGAAGGTTCAGCACATTCACTACTTCTGCGCTCAATGCCTTTACATTTATAAAGCTCAAGATCCCATCAGCTTTGCTTTCAAAATGTTCAACTAATACAAAACAGCAATCAGTAAAGCCAATTGAATACTGAATGATACAGTGGAAACATACAGGTTATGAAGATAGTCTAACCTTGAATTGAGGGATCTGAAAGAGACATAAAAGATAATAAAAAATAGGCAAAAGCAAATCCTCTAAAATAGTAGAAGCCAAATTGTCAGGGATGGATAAGGGAACACAAGTTTGAAACTAATAAAAGATAAACCTAACACAAACACTTGGAATGGACATCTAGATGAATAGAGAAGTTAAAACTTGGAATCAATTCAGAAGCTATTCAGTTGTTTGTTGAGGAGGAGACCGGTGGATGTGTGTGGTAGAGGAAGGACTTTGGAGCCTTTCTTGATAAGTAAATGCAGACAGAATGTGATATACTGGTGCGGCAACAATAATCTCTCCCTCAACAGAACAAAGAGATTGTCATTGACTTCGAAGCGTAAAGGAGAACATGTCCCTGTCTACATCAACAGGGACGAAGTAGCAAGGGTCGAGAGCTTCAGGTTTTTAGGCGTCCAGATCACCAGCAACCTGTCTTGATTCCCCCATGCAGACACTATAGTTAAGAAAGCCCATCAATGCCTCTACTTTCTTGGAAGACTAAGGAAATTTTGCATGTCAGCTATGACTCTCATCAACTTTTACAGATGCACCATAGAAAGCATTCTTTCTGGTTGTATCACAACTTGGTATGGCACCTACTCTCCCCAAGACCGCAAGAAACTACAAAAGGTTGTGAATGTAGCCCAATCCATCACACAAACCAGACTCCCAACCATTGACTCTGTTTACACTTCCCACTGTTTCGCCAAAGCAGCCAGCATAACTAAGGACCACACACACACCCTGGACACTCTCTTCCACCTTCTTCCATTGGGAAAAAGACACAAAAGTCTGAGGTCATGTACCAACCGACTCAAGAACAGCTTCTTCCCTCTGCTGTCAGACTTCTGAATGGGCTTACCTTGCATTAAGTTGATCTTTCTCTACACCCTAGCTATGATTGTAACACTACATTCTGCACTCTCTCATTTCCTTCTCTATGAATGGTATGCTCTGTCTGTATATTACACAAGAAACAATACTTTTCACTGTATGTCAATACATGTGACAATAATAAATCAAATAAAAAACAACAAAATCAAATTTTGTACATTGGGGTTTGGGGTGCAGACTGCCCCTTTAAGAGTTCACGTCAAGTGACCTCTGGGCAATTAGATCCTTCCAGTGTGGGACCCTGTTCGGTAGTTTTAGACCCAAGTATGGATGAGTGCCCAGTGTTCAGGTTATCAAGCCAGCCTTATGATTCTTTATGCACTCTTAGTCCATAATAGAAATAACCTTCCTCACATGCAGCTGTGATCCTTCTGAATTCCCATCACCTTGACAGTTAATAATGCATTCTGGGAATGAGAAATTTACCTTCTTACTTTTGTGATCCGTTTGAGATTCCCCTTCCCTTCCCTAGTTAATTATTACCTTTTCCGTGCATTTTTGTGTTGAATTTTGGTTTTGAAAACAATCTTTTCCAAGTGAAGAGTACAGGTACATTTTGTTCAAGTGAGTTTTAACAGGCGGACACTATGACATGTACATGACGTTCTGTTTCATTCATTGTCACATTATAATTACATAAAATACAACTTCTCTCTTCAAAAAAAATGCACAAAACTGGTCATTCAATTCACTGCTTTGTCCAAATACTGCTTCAGTGAACAATCTGACCACAATTCATGTCATACATTGATATATTGCCTTTCATCATCTAACAAAATATTCCGAGGAATTTTACAGGAGGAACTGTGACTATCAAGTTAAATTAGGGGAATTTGCAACACTTCCAAATAATCCTGGAGTACAGAGAATTTAGCCAGAGATGGGAGAGCCAGTACAATTCTAGAATAGCATTCAACAATCAGGTTTGCAGCCAGGTGTGCTAAATTTGAGCCTGTGGAGATCGCTAGTATATCGTATGGAGAAGTGAGCACAAACCGTCCAGGACATGGTGTGACCAAGAGCTTGAAGGGTAATGCAAGGCAGTTATTAAGCACATCAACAGTAGGTGCCATTTCAGTGAGAAGCAGTTTAGGAGTTTGAGAGAACATTAGTTCATAACATGGGTGTTCTTATAGATGCAAAAGTTTAAAACAAAAACCCAAATGTTTCTTTCTACTATCTAACCATGATCAGAGCTTTTGATAAAAGTAGAAAAGTTGATATAGAAGGTCAAAGAGACATAGAAGGTGAGAAAGTTGAAGGAGTTGTCAGAAATAGTTTTGCCCATGCCCTGTAGGATTTTAAGAGTGGAAAGGGGGCCAGAAATGAAAGTTGGACAATAAATGTGCAGTAAAAGATGTAGCAAGGAGGGGAGGACACAGAAAAGAGTGAGTCCAGTCAACGTTGAAATTGGTGGACAGGAAGCAGATCTTCATAGAAGTTAGTGAGGAGAACAGAGACAATGTGTATGTACAAATTATATGTACCCCCATCCGACGTGTTTCCCACATGGTTGGGGGGTGGGTGTGGGGAAAGGTGGGTGGTTGGAGTAGGATGCTCTCATCACTTTTCTCTCCACCCCAAGTTCACCCCCAGAATACAGGCAGCGGTCCAAAAAAAAGACTGACAGTGATAATACGCTGCCCGCACTATAAAACTCCCTCCCTCCTCTAAAGTCCACTTTACTGAAGGACTACAGTTCCATTTTCATTCTCCGTATACTTTAAAGCACGTGGTCAAAAGCATCATCAGCACCTTACCAGAAAAGCAGTTTTTCTTTTAGGAAACCTACACCATTCGGTCTCATGCCGACATATTTCATTGGGTAGAAAAAACAAATGTTTCTGAGGCAATTAAATTCAACATCAATTTAGTGGAAACAGCCAACTTGACACCAGAGGGACAGATGTTTTCTCAAAAATAATGAAAGCGTGTTGAATTTATTCCAAGTCCATTAACATTTTGAAATACTGAACTTTACAACAAAAACAAAATGGTGGAAAAGCAATTTAAACAATTACATTTTGGAAAGAATTTTCCTGTTTTAGACACTGACAAATACACCCAAAATGTAATGTGTTACGCTACTGCATAAAGAGCTTTAGTGCCAGTCATATGAAGGTGATTACCCTTCAAGTCTAATCCCATTGTATAGAAGTAGTCATTTATGACCATTGCTCTCCAACAACCATTGTGCCATAACAAACATTTATCTATATAAAACAACTTGAACTAAGATCTGGTAATCAGCAAAAACATTTTGCATTCATTGCAATAAAGAATAAAATGGAAAGCAATGAGCTCTGAGACAATTGCTGAATCCTGAGGTGCTGAGAATCAGTATCTATGAGTTTTGTTCTATTGCTTATGATCCTATTAAACACAAACTATTTAATTACCAACTTGTGCCCTATGAGGGAAGGAAATCAAATTCCACTGCAGACACACACCCCCACCCCCGCACCGTATTTCCTTTCCACATCCACAGAGTCCCTGACATCAGCTGCACTGCATCGGGAAGGGGACAATTCAAAGAGAATCATCAATGGGTTATATCTCTTGCTTCCAGCAATCAGCTTAAAAAAAGGATGAAAGAGGTCCTTAAAATAAAATTGAACTGGCAGTGTTATTTAACTGCCAACCAACTATAATCTTAAATATGTAGACCATTTCATATGTGAAAAACCTCACTGTTCCCAACAACATCGGCTGATTTTAAAGGAGGCTGGATGCAATTTATCAGAGATATAACTACTAGCTTGGATTTCAAATAGGTTTCACACATCTTCGATATCAGATTCCTACTTCAGATCTGCATCGTTACCTTCTCATTGTTGTAGTACGACAAATTTTCTCCATCAAACCTAACCCATCGCTTCTGGAACACACAATTCCTGCAACAAAGTTGAAAGAAAAAGCAATGTGATTAAATTCTACCAGTCGGCCCTTGGTTAAATACATAGTGATATTGAAACACAAAAGAGTTGCTTTAATATTGCTTTAAATCTGTTCTTTTCCCCCCCCCAAAATCAATGTTTTTGTTCTAAATAAAAAACTGCAGCTCAGAGCACTGCAGTGAACACTGAAAGATGTTTTAACAATAGTATAGTAAATATATAATAAGTTTAAGTTTTTACTAGTGTCACGAGTAGGCTTACATTACCACTGCAATGAAGTTACTGTGGAAATCCCCTAGTTGCCACACTCCAGCACCTGTTCGGATACACAAGGGAGAATTTAGCATGGCCAATGCACGTAACCAGCACAGTCTTTCGGATCAAGGGAGGAAACTGGAGCAACCGGAGGAAACCCAGGCAGACACGAGGAGAAGGTGCAGATGCTGCAAGACAGTGACCCAAGCCAGGAATTGAACCCAGTCCCTGGCACTGTGAGCCAGCAGTGCTAACTACTGTGCCACTGTGTCGCCCTATTATCATTATTTACCAATAATATAATTACATCATATTAATATTATATACTAATAAACCCACTGTACATAAAAATGACAATGGTTCACTTGGAAGTACTTTTACATTACAAAGAAAGCCCTACACAGAAGAAAAAATGAAAATAATAGGTTAAAGCACACTGTTGGCCAAGTTGGAATCGAATGTTTTCGCATGACTTTCTTGATCATTAACACCCCAGTCATGTAGTCACAGTTATAACACGGGAATGTTTATGGCTTATGAAATGGTCCAAGAGAAAAGACTCGTGTTTTGAATTTAATACATAGGACAATAGTGCGTAACATATTGGCGTGCCAGCTAAAATCCCTCTCTGCAGAACTAATCCAAAATTTAAAGAAAAGCAATATAACTAAATAATGACATAATGATATTTATTTTCTTCTTCAACCTCATTTAAAAATATATGTCAACACCTTGACTAAAATAACATAAGAATTTTAAGCAAACACATCAGGCTTTGGCACAACATCACCCAAAAGAATCATTTTGGGTTGTGAAAAATAATCTGCTGGTATTAATAGGCACCAAATTTCCTACAGCCAAGCAGACACACATTAACAACACTGATTCCACAAACACCTGCAGAATAAATATATTTTGAACTAAGATGAAATAATATTCATAACGAAACACGCATTTCAAATTGTGAGCAACAACTCCATCAATTCTTTGAAAACCAGATAATTTATTGAAAGTTGCATATGTAACAGGACTATTGTATATCTAAAGCCAGAGATATTAGAGTCAACCTAGAAATAATAGACAATTAAAATCGATCATGCTGTTCAGTTTCTATCAGTTACCTCGATTTTTCAGGTTAGGACATTGGAAAGTGAATTTAATTAAATAACAAAATATTTTCAAAAAATATGGTAATTTTCAGTTCTTGGTTAAAAAATACAATTCACATGACAATCTAACCAACTCTTTATGTAATTGCTTGTCACTAAGATTGGGACTAAAGTACAAATCACAGAAATTTATAGTAGAGAAGAAGGTTCTCTGACCTGTCATGCCTGTGTCTGGTCTTTGAAAGAGCTGTCTGATATCATTCCATGCTCCAGTTTTTTTCTAATAACCCTGCAAATTAGATCTCTTCAAATGCATGTCTAATTGTCTTCTAAAAGTTCATATGGAATTTGCTTCCACTATCCTTTTAGATAGCGCTATGTATTTTAACAACGCTCTGTGAAAAGATGTTCTATTTCCCATCTAGTTCTTTCGCGATTAGTTTAAGCCTCAAGTTACCAATCCACTTGCCAGATGAAACCGTTACTTCCTACTTGCTCTATCTAAAACCTGCCGGAATTATGAAGCCCAGCTATTACATCTCGCTTTAACTTTTCTGCTGCAAGGTAAATAATCACAGCCTCTCCAATCTCTCCACATGCCTGATATCATCCTGGTAAACATCTTTTACATGCTCCAAGGCCTTGACATTCTTCCAGAAGTGTGCACCCAGAATTGTACACAATACTTCAGCTAAGGCATAATTTACCTGTTTTTGTATTCAACTTGGCCTGTCAACTTCAAAAAACCTGAGAAAGTCTGTCTCTCTTAATTTCTTTACCAAAAATAGTATGATACAAAATTATACTGTCTCTTCCTGATATTCCTCCCAAAATGTGTCACCTCAGACTGACCAGCATTAAATTGCATCTATTTCCATTTCATTTGTCCACCTATGTCCTCCTGCAGCCTGCTCCTACCCTGCTCCCCAACTATTGCATTGCAGTCCTGAATCATACATAACATTCAAAATTGTGCTCCTTATACTCAAGTATCAAATTTGTATGCAGCAAGAAAAGCAATGATCCTAATATCAGCCCCTGGGGGACCCAATACATACTGGTCCTCAATCAGAGAAATACCTGCTCACCACCACTCTCTCCTTCTCCCTAAGGCAAGCACATACCCAGATGACTGTCACTTTACTACTATGTGTTTCAATTTTCTGAATGAATCTATTATCTGATACTTTAACAAATATCTTTGAAAGGCTATCTATAAATCTACAACATCTACTGCATTACATTCTTCAACCCTGTCTCTTGTTTCAAAGTACTCCACCAGGGAAGACATCAGGAACAGTTGTACATGCACAATGGCCCACATTGCAACCACCAACACATGCATAGACTCAGCCACCAAGGTGGTGGGTGCATGCGGTTTTGTTCCCAGGCCAGTTTAACACTCAACTTCAATCGTTAAACAATACTTTTCTTTTGATTCATTGGAACAAGTGAATAAGACGGGAAGTCTTTGTACAGAGAATTCTGACACAGCCTAGTTAGCTCAGATGGCAGATGTTGGCTGGGATTCTCAGACGTCATGCATAGCTGAGATTTTCCGGTTGAATGAAAATGGTGAATGAAAATTTGGCTGAGCGTCAAATTCTCCGTTCTCACTTGCAGTGGTAACAGCATGTACAAGACCAGAGAATTCCGGTCGATGTCTGCTCTTAATGCCAGGGTCATGACTTTGAGCACCACATTGGCAGTTTTTTTTTTAATAGTTTATTCAAAATGCCTTTTTTATTGATTTTTCACCTATGTTGAAATGCCATAGATAAGAGCATATAGTGTGTTTTTATTTTCGAGACTGATTCTGCCCCAAACTTATTGGTTGTTGGGGGCTGGGAGAAGAAAAAATACCGTTTTATTATTACAAGAACCTGACTGTTAAGATGGTTGCTCTCTGACTAGTTGCAATTCTTTTCTGTTCACTGATTTTGTTGTAAAGGAGACATTAAACAGCACCAGCTTGCAAAATAAGAATGCATAATTCAGTGATAGCTGCACTGAAACGCATCTCTCCCTTTGAGCAGCCTGACACTGTGATCTGTGCATGTACAGCAAGTGCTCCCCCTAGTGCTGTGGCACAAACAAACATTATCCTTGACAATGGTCTCTAGCAGTTTTCCTAGCATTGATATAGGGTGACTAGCTTGTCGTAACCAGATCCAGCGCTCTTCCTTTTCCTTAGCCAATGTATAACATTTGCAACCCTCCTGTCCTGAGGTAACACTCCTATATCCAAGGAGGAAGGAAAAGATCATGATCAGAGATTCTGCTTTCCCAAACCTTGCTTTCTCCCAGCAACCTAGGACTGTTAGGTTTGAGTGATGTCAATCTGTTTAGTACCTCCTTTCTAGTCACATTTTGGCTAACATTAAATTTCACCTCTCTGCTATTGTAATATTAACTTATTAAATTCACACTCGTCGTTTGGGAACAGTTGCAAAGCACTCATTCAGTTTCTCAATCATGCCTCTGGCCTCTACAGGAAGATTTCCTTTCTTGCCCCAAATTGGTCCGTTCACTATCGATTTCTATTCACTTATTTATGAAAGATTTAAGATTCCTTATGACTTCTTAACATTTAAAACATTGAAAAATAAGATTAGATGGTTACCAAGGATTCAAACATATAGTCTGAACTCATGAAAAGTACGGCCTGCACATCAATGTCAATCACAAGAAATGTAAAGTTGCCTACCATAAGCGTTCTCATAACTTGCATCTTAATACACTTCGAAACCACACTGGCATCAATGCCTAACATCTAAATGATCAATTTTATGCCATCACTTTGGTCAAATCACTTTGCATTTATTTAAAAGTTACAGTAAAACAGACACTTGAGTTTTAAGACAGTTCTTTTACTTACAACTCAAGCAAATAAATGGCAGGTCTTTTTCCAATGTCAGTCCAAAGTACACGCCACAATCCATGTCAAGTATTTTCCAAATTAAAACTAAAGGATTGGCATCATCTTTACCTGCACTGTTTGTCTATCATGTTCTCCCTAATTTCTCTTCCTGGCAATGGGGTCTATCAGTTGCACTACAGAATCCTTTCATGATCTTCACATGGCCGTGCATGCGCACATATTAAAGGAAAAGTTGGTAATGTGTGACCTGTCTATTCCTTGCGTGTTATCTTCCAGGTTGCTATGCACCTGTGCACCTGAGAGAGAACATTGCAATGAATTCTTTAACAAATGGTTAGCACTGCTGCCTCTCAATACAGAGATCCAGGTTCCATTCTGGCCTTGGGTAAATGTCTGTGTGAAGTTTGTATGCTCTCCCCACATCTACAGGGGTTTCCTCCAGGTACTCAGGTTTCTTCCCACATTTCAAAGCTGTGCAGGTTAGGTGTTTGGCCATGCTAAATTGCCCCTTACTGTGCAAAGATGTCTAAGCTAAGTGATAAAAATGCACAGGATTGCGGGGACAGGGTGGGAATGGTGCGTAAGATTCTTTCAGAGAGACAGTGGAGACTCAATGGGCCAACTGGCCTCATTCTGCATTACAGGGATTCTATGGAAATACAACAATTGTCAAAGAGAATTAGCATTGGAAGGCAAAAACAATATTTTCTTTTATGGTTTGTATTCTCCAGTTAATTTTATTTTTCACGTCAATGACATGGTGATGCGTGAAATTTTCATCCCTTCATCAAAACTTTCATTTTCAAACACAAAACGAAATAGTTTAAAAATAAATTCCCATATCTATCACATGATGGTTTGGGCAGATTGCCTCTGCCTGTGGAAGAACTTCAAATGTGCCAAATCTCCAGATATTTTGCAACTATCCAGTTAAAAAAAGCATCTTAGTGATAGGTAAATGAAGAGTGGTACTGCAAAATTGGATCATTCCTCAAATTATCCATCAAAATTAACAGAATAAAAGATGCAAAACGCCCCTTTCAAAAAAAAGGGAATGGCTTATTATCTTTTCTTTGAAATTAATAACATGCTAACTTTTTTAAAACTGGATATCTTTTAAATACATGCTTTTTAAAAATGTAATTTAATCAGGTTGTTAATTATGGAGAAAAACAATTTTGTCTGCAATCTTAGGCTTCTATTGTCTACTGGGAAAAAAACAAATAATCTTTTGTCATTTGATAAAATAATTATCAGTACCAATATTAATAGTATCTGTTATTAATAATTATTAATAACAGGTCCCACTGTTATTAATAGTACAGATCCCACGTTCCTGTTGGATGCCAAGTTGCAAACATAGTCAAAAAGTCAATACAGAATATTTTATCAAAATGCTAAAAGCTTTATTTCTACCACAAAGCCGTTGTGAATATGCACAGCTCAATAGCTTCACCTAGTGGAGAAAAACTGCACAATAGTGAATTGCATATTGTTTCTGAAAAGCCTAAATTACATTCTCAAACCCATCATTTTGTTTCGACTCTTTCTGTAGTGCAATTAATAGACCCCATGCTATGAAGAGAAATTAGAAAGAACATGATTGACAAACAGTGCAGGTAAAGATTATGCCAATCCAGTGGTTTTAATTTCAAAAATACTTGACATTATACGGATTGCGGCATGCACTTTGGACTGATATTGGAAAAAGACCTGCCATTTATTTGCTAAAGTTTCAAATAAAAGAATTGTCTTAAAACTCAAGTGTCTTAAACCGCGAAGGAAGGAGTTCCAGGATTTTGACCCAGCCATAATTGAAGGGGCAGTAAAATATTTCCAAGTCAGGATGGTGTGTGACTTGGAAGGGAACTTGCAGGGGGTAGCATCACATGCACCTGCTGCCCTTGCCCTTCTAGATGGTAGAAGTCGCAGCTTTGGAAGTTGCTGTAGTACACTTGTAGCCACAGCATTTATATGGATAGTCGAATTTTTGGTCAATAGTAACTCTTGGGATAATGATTTTGGGGGATTCAGTAGTGGTAATGCCACTGATTGTCAGGGAAATGGTCACTGCTTGGCACTTTTTTGGTGAATATTACTTGCCTCTTGTCAGCCCAAAGTCTAAATGTTGTCTAGGTCTTGCTGTAATTAATGTCCTACTTAAAAATGTCTACTTAAAAATATCTCTAGGTCACACAGTTGGAATGTGCTGCTTTTAGAAGGTGGGCTTCATGGTGATGCAAGTTTACCTTCATAATGCTGCTTGGGTTTCATCTGGTTGATCATTCCATGAGCTGTGCGCTGCCAACTTTTACCAACTTCCTTACGAAACAGGAATTTCTACTATCTGCACTTCAGTGGCATGTGGCAAATTATTTTTTGCTCTGTGATTCTACGCTCATTCCAGAGGAGAATGGATAGGTCTGTTTTCCTACAAAGGTCATAAAGCATCAACTTTGGACTACTCATGAACAACAACACCTCTAACATAGCAAGGTGTCCCAAGACACTTCACAGGAACATTATCAAACAAAATTGGACATGGACCACATACCTTTCTGGTTGTATTACAGCTTGGTATGGTTCCTGCTCTGCCCAAGACCACAAGGAACTACAAAAGTTCGTAAACATAGCCCAATCCATCACACAAACCAGCCTGCCATCCATTCACTCTGTCTACACTTCCCACTGCCTCAGCAAAGCAGCCAGCATAATTAAGGACCATGGACATTCCTTCTTCCACCTTCTTCCGTCGGGAAAAAGATACAGAAGTCTGAGGTCATGTACCAACTGACTCAAGAACGGCTTCTTCCCTGCTGCTGTCGGACTTTTGAATGGACTTATCTTGCATTAAGTTGACCTTTCTCTACACACTAGCTATGACTGTAATACTACATTCTGTACTCTCTTGTTTCCTTCTCAATGAATGGTATGCTTTGTCTGTACAGCGCGCAAGAAACAATACTTTTCACTGTATGTTAATAGATGTGACAATAATAAATCAAATCAAAATCAAGTATGGCTTTATCAGATCAGATAGCGCAAGTGTATTTTACCCTGTTCATCATCTAGTGTTAGGAGATGAACAAGGTAAATATGTGGGGTTACAAGAACAGGGCCTGGGTGGGATTGTGGTTGGACAGACTCGTGAGGCTGAATGGCCTCCTTCTGTACTGTAGGAATTCTATGAAAAACTTGGTCGAAGAGACAAGATTTCAGGAGTTCAATGTATTAAATAAGAAAGGCAAGGCAGAGGGGTTTTGGGATGGAATTACAGAGGTTAAAGCCCCAGCAGCTGAAGGTATGGCCTGCAATGGCGCAGCCATTAAAATTGAGGGCACTCATGAGGGCAGAACTAGAGACGCACTAATATTTTGCATGTACTATACCAAAAAAGAAGCACTTTGTCCAGAACAAATTTTGACTTGTTTTTTCCTGTTATGTTATATGTGGGGCAGGGCTTAATGGCCCCTCCCACCTGGTGGGATACTACAGTCTCGCCATAAAATCCTGGCCCTGAGTCAGGAAACATTCCAGCTGAGTCTGTTTTGATGCAATAGCTCCAGATGGGGGACACATTGGAGGGATCTTGTAGTGAAGCGTTATGGGTGAAGCTCACAAATAGGAAGGGTGAAATCACAATGTTGGGAATATACTATCGACCTCCTAACAGCCTGCAGGAGACAGAGGAGCAGTTGTGTAGTCAGATGCTGAAAAGGTGTGAAAAAAAAAGCAGGGTGATTGTGGTAATTGACTTTAACTTCTCCCATGTTGACTGGAAATTCCGGAGTGCAGATGGAGACCAATTTGTTAGATGCGACCAGAAGGGCTTTTTGATACAGTATGTTGACAATTCAACCAGGGAGGGGGCCATGATAGATGTGGTATTGGGAAATAAGTCAGGTCAGGTGATCGATGTTTATGGGGGAACATTTTTGGGCTAAGAAGCCATAATTCCATAAAATTTCGGGTAATCATGGATAAGGACAAGAGTGGCCCTCAGGTGAAAGTGCTTAATTGGCCAATGGCTAATTACATCCAAATTAGACAGAAACTGGAGAATGT
Source organism: Carcharhinus amblyrhynchos (assembly GCF_965287045.1). Classification (NCBI taxonomy): domain Eukaryota; kingdom Metazoa; phylum Chordata; class Chondrichthyes; order Carcharhiniformes; family Carcharhinidae; genus Carcharhinus; species Carcharhinus amblyrhynchos. The sequence continues at coordinate 90,424,350 of NC_137324.1, read as the reverse complement.
GAATTGGGAGTGGCTATTTGAGTGCAAATCCATGTCTGGCTTGTGGGAAAATTTTAAATGCCAATTGATAGAAATGCAGGACAGGCATGTATCTCTGCACAAATGAAGGATAGAAATGGCAAGATTAGGGAACCATGGATTACAAAAGAAATTGTAACCTTAGTCAAAAGGGAAAAGGAAGCATACACTAGGTCCAGGCATCTAAAAACTAAACGCCCTTAAGGAATATAGTGAAAATAGGAGAGAAATTAAACATAGAATTAGGAAGACTAAAAGGCATGAAATGTCTTAAGCAGGCAGAGTCAAGGAAAATCCCAAGGCTTTTTATGTAAATATTAGGAGCAACAGAGAAAGAGTAGGACCACTCAAGGACAATAGAGGGAAGTTATGCGTGGAGCCACAGGAAGTGGATGAGATCCTTAATAAGTACTTTGCATTGGTATTCACCATGGAGGAGGACATGACAGATGTTGAGGTTAGGGGTAGGCGTAGAAACGCTCTAGAGAATGTTAATATATCAAAGGAGGAAGTATTGAGTATCCTAAATTGCATTAAAGTAGATAAGTCCCGGGGCCAAATGGGATCCATCCTTGGATACTGTGCGAGGCAAGGGAAGAAATAGCTCTGGCCTTAACAGATATCTTCACATCCTCTTTGACCACAGGTAAGGTTCCAGAGGACTGGAGAATAGCCAATGTTGCTCCCTTGTTCAAGAAAGGAAGCAAGAACAATCCAAGAAATTATAGGCCGGCGAGCCTGATGTCAGTGGGGAAGCTTTTGGAGAAGATAATGAGGGACAGGATATTTGCACATTTGGAAGAAAATGGACTAGTTACTGACCGGCAGCATGGTTTTTTTATGGGAAGGTCATGCCTCGCTTGACTGAGTTGTTTGAAGAGGTGACAAAGATAATTGCTGAGGAAGGGCTGTGAATGTAGTTTATTTTAGTAAGGCATTTGACAATGTCGCATGTGGCATACTGGTACAAAAACTAAATTCACATTCAGGGTGGGCTGGCTTGATGGATACAGAACTGGCATGGTTATAGAAGACAGAGAGTAGTGGTGGAAGGATGATTTTCAGAGTGGTGACCTGTAGCTCTTGGTGTTCCACAGGGATCATTGCTGGAACCTCTGTTCTTTGTAGTATGTATAAATGATCTGGAGGAAAATGTTGGTGGTCTGATTAGTAAGTTTGTGGATGACATGAAATTGGCAGAGATGCTGATAGCGCCAGGAATTGTCAGAGGATACAACAAGGTATAGATAGATTGGAGACTTGGGCACAGAATTGGCAGTTGGAGTTTAATCCAGGCAAGTGCAAGGTGATGCATTTTGGAGGATCAAATTTAGGCCTGAATTACACTGTAAATGGCAGAACCCTTAGAAACATTAACATCCAGAGGGATCTGAGCATGCAGGTCTACAGTTCCCTAAAAGTGGCAATACAGGTGGCCAAGTGGATTGAGAAAGCTTATGACATGCTTGCCATCATCAGCTGGGGCATTGTGTACAAGAATTGGAAATCATGTTGTAGCTATATTAAACCTTGGTTAGGCCTCTTTTGGAGTTTTGAGTGCAGTTCAGGTCACCACACTGCCAGAAGGACGTGGAAGCTTTGGAGAGAACGCAGAGAAGGTCCACCAGGATGTTGCCCGATCTCGAGGATGTTAGATATAAGGTGAATAAACTGGGATTGTTTCCACTGGAAAGACAGAGGCTGAAGGGAGACCTGATAGAGGTTTACAAAATTATGAGAGTCATAGACAGGCTGGATTGTCAGAGGCTTTTTCCTAGAGTGGAAATGTCAATTGCAAGGGGCACAAGTTCAAGGTGACAGGAGGAAATTTTAAGGGAGACACGCAGGTAAGTTTTTCACACAGAGATTGGTGGATGACTGGAACGCGCTGCCAGGGGAGGTGGTGGAAGCAGGCACATTAGCAACATCTAAGAGACATCTGGATGGCTACATGAATAACGACGGAACGGATGATATGGATCATGTAAAGGCAGAAGGTTTTAGTTCAGTTCGGGCATCATGATCGGCACAGACTTGGAGGGCCGAAGGGCCTGTTCCTGTGCTGTACTTCCCTTTGTTCTATGTTCTACTCAAGATGTTCACCCCAAACTCCTATCATAACTTCAGCAGAAGATTAGCAGTCACCGAGGAGGAGAACCAGCAACAGCTGTCTTCATTAATATTAGCGGTAAGTACAACATCCAATTATGGGGTGAAAGATTGAGGCTAACTACCAATGCAAGTTTGGCAAAACATTGAGTACATGCAAAAACATGACTTTTGGGGCCAACAAAGTGGGATCATCTTTGACAGCGAATTGACTTCTGCACTGTGATCTATGCTAAGAGAGCTGCTGAATGTGTAGTGCGGAATTGTGATTTGTATAAAAATAAGGGGACAGGGTTGGGAGCCAGATAGAGAAATTGTAGGTAATAAGGTATTAATGACTAAGGTGACATCTGTCGGAAATACAAAGCTTTTTATAATTGTGTATAATACTTTCTATATCTTATACTGTGAACTTTTGTGTGTGTTTTATATAAGCTCCTGATAGATCAAGGGTTAATTTTAGATGTGCATTGCTTGTATGATAGGAGTTGTGATCAAGGTCACACTGCAAGTGGGAACTAAGGACAGATGTTCAAACCACGTTACGGGTTGTGATCTGTAGCTATGCCTTGAAATATATAGGTTAATGGACTTTGGCACTACAACTAAATGAGGATGCTGACAGTGAACTTTTTTCTATATAGCAATTTACTAAACTTAAGAATGGGCTGTTAAGTTATTAAGAATATTGTTCAAGTACAAGATCAGAAACCCCAATGTATATTGCAAAACTAGACTAGACCCCAACTATTTGCCATTTGTCATTAATGTGAGGAAAGCATGTTTCACTCTAGATACAATTCTACTGACAAACTGGCAAGCTCTTACCAAAGCAGACTTTATTTAACAACACAGTTTAACTATAACAAATGAATTAGCGTAACATTTAATAATTGAACAATACTTAATCATGACAAGGTATAATTCTTAACTGCTAACTTATCTCTATTAATTTGAGCTCAAGCAATATTTCTCTTACAGACTTAAAATTTCTCTTCAAAATCGGAGAGAGAGAGACACTTCTTTCAAACAGCTCCAGTCAGCAACTGCTCTTGATTTTAAAAATGAAACAAAAGCACTGTCTTTCCTGCAAGCTTAGCTCCTCCCAATAATCATATGACTCTGCCAGTTGACCCGAGTAAAGAAAAATGCATTAACTTTGTTTAAACAAACACATCACAAGCCCTAATCGCACAGAATAGAAAAAAGATATGTAGATGTGAAGAAAACAGAGGGAGAGAAAGAAGAATAGATGTCACGAGCTGCCTTTGGCCACTGAGTCAGCGGGCCGCGAGGATCACCTGAGCTAAAACATGAACTGTTCTCTTTTAGTAATTGTAACTTTTTCTAATACCACTACATGAAGTGTCTCCACATCCAGAATATATTGTCTGGATTCTGAACCTCTTGTATCTCAGGGGAAATAAAGATAAATAAAATTCAAGCTAACAGCTCTATAACTGAAAACATGAAGCATTTAAAAATACTTATGTTATTAGCACAGGTAGAAATTAATAGGTTTGATCTCCCAGCCATTGTGAAGATGTGGTTGCAAAGTGACCAAAGTATGAATGAAAAATTCTAAGAAATAAGTTTTCAAAGAGATAAGCAAAATGGAAAAGGAGGAGGGGCAGCACTGTAATACAGGATGAGATAAAGATAGTCAAGTGAAAATACTTCAGCTTGCAAAACCAGCTTTGAGGGAAGGTGAAAAGGGCAGAAAAGAATAATGGATGCAGTTTACAGATCTCTGAAAATTAGTCAGTGCCAAAAAGGGTGCAAATCAGGAAATTAAAGGGGCACATAATAAGGGTAACACATTAATTATGGGGGACTTCGTCTTCATATAGATTTGATAAACCTAATTTGTCACATAAGTGAAAAGTGGGGAGTCAGGAACAAGTTCCTGGAATACATCCTAAATAGTTTTCCACCTCAGTATTGCAGGGAACATTCTGAATTTAATGTTCTGCATTGAGACATGGTTAATTAATAATCTTGTAGTAAAGGAGCCTCTGGGGAAGAGTGATCAAAATATGTAATATTGAGTTGGAGAGTGATTTAATTAAATCTGAAACTAAAGTCATAAATATGAACAAAACAAACTATATTGATATGAAGGCAAGTTGGCTGTGGTAGATTGGGATGGGTAAACAATAACGAACAGTTGAAGAATTAGTTCATAATTTGTAACAATAATACATTCCATTAAGGAACGAAAAACACACAGGAGAGGTTGTCCAACTGGCTAACAAGAGAAGTTGGAAACCACATTAGATTGAAGGAAGATGCTTATTATGTTGCCAAAAAGAGTAACAATCTTGAGGATTGGGAGGATTCTAAAATTCAATAAAGAATGATTAAAAAAAAACTAATGGTGAGAAAATTGGATGGGAACGAATTAGCTAGGGACTCAAAATCAGATTGCAAAAATTTCTACGGCTATGTAAAAAGGAAGAGATTAGCAAGATTAAATGTGTGCTCCTTGGAGGAAGACATGAGAAATGATAGAGAAACTAAATTTGGCCTAGATTTCCCTCTACTTGTTATAGCCACAGGGTCGAAAGAATGACTGTTTCCATGAATCCCAATTATAAAAATGATTTGGACAAACGTTAGATTTTCATTCGGGGGAATAGGGGATGGGAGGGGCATGAGCTATATTAGGAGCTGGGGGATTGATCTTAGCAGTAGTCAGGCATCAATAGTGAGGGGTCAATGGCGAGTCAGGCATGCATTGGGCAAATCAGGCACAAATAAATAGCGAACCTCAACCATTTGGGGGCGGGGGGTTGGGTCATCCACAGTGAAGTCCAAATATATGCAGGTTAGGTTGACTGGCCATGGTGAATTGCCCCTTAATGTTATGGAGATTAGGAGGGTAAATATGTGGGGTTATGGGGATAGGACAGAACCTGGGTGGGATTGTTATTAGTGCAGGCTCGATGGGCCAAATAGCCTCCTTCTGCACTGCAGATTCTATAAGTTTCTGTGCCTCAGAGGAGATGACACTTACTTTTGAGTTCAGTAAACACTGTCAAACTGTTAGCCCTGGAACGGATGGCCCATCTGTGGGTTTTCCTTTCAAAAATATTGTCTGCCTATACACATTTACTGTTCCAAAGCACTGAAAGCCTGGAATGGATCTGACAAAATACAGCCATGTTCCGTTCACAAGTTACAGCTCTGGTGATGACATCGTCTTGTGACCATTGCCTGGTACAGATATTGCACAGTCATGTAGTTAGTTGCCGAGACTCAGTGGATAAGTAATGAACAATACCATGCCCGCTCAGAAAGGATAGTAGGACTAGGGGGCACAGCCTCAAGATAAAGGGGGGGCGGTTTAGAACAGAGTTGAGGAGGAACTTCTTCACTCAAAGGGTGGCGAATCTCTGGAATTCTCTGCCCGTTGAAGTGGTGGAGGCTGCCTCGCTAAATATTTTTAAGACGCGGGTTGATGGGTTTTTGATAAGAGAGGGGATTAAGGGTTATGGGGAGAGGGCGGGAATGTGGAACTGAGCCACGACAGATCAGCCATGATCTTACTGAATGGCGGGGCAGGCTCGAAGGGCTAGTTGGCCTACTCCTGCTCCTACTTCTTATGTTCTTATGATTATCCCATCCTGCTGCCTATCAAGATGCGTCCACACAGCTGAGCGTTGACCTGGTTCCCCACAACTGCACATGTCACAGCACAACAATGTGACTAAAAGGGAGGAAACCAATATGGTCATCAGTGTTCACAAGCACAGCATGCTCGCTTGGAGTCAGAGCTGCAACATACAATGTACCAAGCATTTGTGCAAAGCCATTCTTTCCACTACTTCTTACACAGATAAACGGTGAAAATGGCTTGAGCAGGTAAGCACAGAAAAGTGAATGAGAATACTGTAATCTGAAACCTTTTTGCCTGACATTTTTATTCAGTGAATGTCACACAAAGGAGGCATGGGGGAAGCTGTCCCACATGTCCTGATCAGGAGCTTCATGTTTTGGTGGTAGAGTTGCAGAAGAGGACAACAGTCCACTGCTTAGCTGGCCACAATGTCCTTGCGGAACCAAGAAGGTCTGGGTTCAAACAGCAGCTGAGCTGTGAGCAGTGAGAGACCGTAAGCACTGATGGACTCCGTGTGGGAGAAAGTTCACTGACATGCTGCATTCCAGCAAGGTGAGTAGCTTTGCTCATCCACACCGAGCTCCAGAGAAAAAGCTACAACTGCATACTGCACCTCAGGTGCAAAACATGGCACATACCTCTGATATAGCATTGAGGCTTGTGTATGTGAACACTGTTCCTGCAGGTGTACACAGAACACATGTGAATGAGCACTATGACGTGCCATAGAGTAAAGAGCAATATCCCTCCATGCACTATACCTCAGGCTAAAATTAATTCATGTTGTTGCAGTCAAAAAGGGTACAGGTCACCACGGAGATGACCCAGATTGGAGGTGGCTCAGCCTGGCTGGAGGAAAAGGAAAAGAATGTCCCAGAAGGTTAAAAACAGAGACCGGAATTCTCCCCAAAAATTCCAAGTGTCAAATTCATGTGAAAACTGGGATAATTCATGGTTTTTTCAGTGGGAGTTCAGAGAAGACTCTCCCGTACTCTGTGCATTGCTGAGGTCGCGAGTGTGAATGGGGTCTACTCCCGCTGCAGAGGCTGACAACATAGAATTGAGCGGGCCACTGCGCATGCACCAATTACGTCAGTGCCATGATCAGCGCAACGTGCAGTGGCCCCACAGTGCCGACCTCCCAATCACTGATCAGCTCCATTGCTGGCCATTCCCGCAACCCCCAAATCGCCAGCCCTCTGTTCCCCACACGGCCTGATCGCTGACCCCCTGACCGTTCGCGAGCCAGCCCCAAATCCCTCCTCCCAGCCCACCCGAATCTCTAGTCCCACCTCTCCAAATCCTCCCCCCAACTGCAGTCCAAAACCAACCAGCAGGCTGATGGTCTCCTCCGCCACCTCCCCCAGCACACCCCAATCGCTGGCCAGCCTCCTTCCTCCACCGATCTTGTTTGCAGAGTGGCAGCGGGAACTCCCACCCCAAATGATTGCCCCACCGCACCCTGCCCCTACACCCCACTTGTCATAAGCTCAGCTCCCTTGGCACTGCTCCATGCCCGATGGGCAGTTCCAAGGTGACCCCAGACACTGGCACTTTGTTCCTTGGACAGTGCCAGGTGGCCCAGGCTGGCACTGACAAGGTGCTAATGTCCAAGGGGCCCATCCCAGCACCCGACCGTCTGGAGAGTGCCGATTACTCCTCCTTCACTCCAAAGGTGTTGGGCCGCGAGTTCCCCATTAAACCCCGCTGGAGTAAACCACTCTGGCAGAGAGGCAGAGGGTGGGTGGGAGATACTAGCGGGCCCGGAGACTTCTATCCTGGGCCTGCTAATGATATTTAAAATATATGGAAATACCTATTTAAATAATTTGTTTTTAATTTTTATTTTAGTAATTTATTCGTCACGAAAAGGCTTACATTAACACTGAAGCGAAGTTACTGTGAAAATCCCCTAGTCGCCACATGCCAGCACTTGTTCGGTTAACTGAGGGAGAACTTAGCATGGCCAATTCACCTAACCAGCATATTTTTGGGCTGTGGGAGGAAACCTGAGCACCCGGAGGAAACCAAAGCAGACACGGGGAGAACGAGCAAACTCTGCACAGGCAGTGATCCAAGCTGGGATTTGAATCCGGGTCCCTGGCGCCATGAGGCAGCAGTGCTGATCTTGGTGCTTCCCCAACAAATTACAGCATGGAGCTGACACCGCTGGAAATCTGGCTGTGGGAAATGCTATCGGGCGGGAACGCATACACGAATTCCACGTTTCACCCCAGAATCTGTTTGGCAAGAGCTAAGGAACAAAAAGACACAATGACATTCCTCAGTGTAGTCTGTTGGCCACCACGTAGTGGGAAGGTGTACAGGAACAAATTAGAAAGAAAATTACTGAGTGGTGTAAAAGTGATAAGAGTATTATAATGGGAGATTTGAATCATTCAATCGTAGTCTGTGATTGCAGTAGTGTAAAGGGCACAGCAGGGAAAACGTTCTTAGAGTGTGCCTGGGGAAATTTTCTACAACACTAGATGCCAGGGGCACTGCTCAACATGGGGAGATGGTGGTATAGTGATAATGTCACTGGACTAGTAATCCAGAGGGCCAATCTAATGAGACATGGATTCATATCTTATGGGATGGCAGCCGGTCAACAAATGCTGGCCTTGTCATCGACACCCGTGTCCCATGATGAAATAAATGAGATGCACCAAATGGATCAAATGGCAGTAGCAGAAGATTTAAAGGATAGTTATCATTGCATTGTAAGGTTTAGGCTGGCTATCATAGTATCATAGAAAACTGAATGTGTAGAAGGAGGCCATTCAGCCCATTGAGTCCGTACCGGCCACAGTCCCACCCAGGCCCTAGCCCATAACTCCACATATTTACCCTGCTCATCCTTCTAACCAATGCATTCCAGGATATTAAGGGCCAATTTAGCGCGGCCAATCAACCTAACGCACACATCTTTGGACTGTGGGAGGAAAGGGAGCACCTGGAGGATACCCACAAAGGCACAGGGAGAATGTACAAACTCCACAAAGACAGTGACCCAAGCCAGGAATCAAACCCAGGTCCCTGGAGCTGTGAGGCAGCAGTGCTAACCACTGTATCACTGTACCGAGAAGGACAAAGTACAATCCAAAGTAAGAATAATTAATTAGGTGAACGCCAACTTCACAGGGGTAAGAGTAGACCTGGGCTGAATTAATTGAAAGTTCTGCAGGAAAATTGGTAGCTGAACAACGGGCTACCTTCAGGAAGGAGATAATTCAGGCACAGTCAAGGTAAATTCCCTCAAAAGGATAGGGAAAATAAATCCGCAACTCCCTGGATTTTCTTCAGCAGTAGATGCCTAGTAAAATACAAATACAATTGAAAACCAAGGTTCAGAGGTGAGGAAGTAAATAAGAGAGAGTATATAAAGAGACTATCAGCTGACATAAAAGAGAATTCCAAAGAGTCTTTCAGCTTATAAATAGTAAAAGGGTGCTAAATGGAGGGTCTGATTAGAAACCAAAAGGGGGATTTACACATTGAGAAAGAGGGCAGAGCTGAGCTACTAAAATGAATATTTTGAATTAGTCTTTACAAAGAAAGAAGATGTTACCCAGGTCATGGTAAAAGAGGACGAAATTCAGATTCCAGATCAATTTAAAATTGAAAAGGAGGTGGGACTGTATAGGTTGCTGGAGTTAAAATTGTTAAGGCACCAGGACCAGAAGAGATGTCCCAAGAATACTGAAGCGGGAATGGAAATTGCAAGGAGCTAGCACGATTTTCCCGTCTTCCTTAGACTGAGCTCATGTAACAACTGACTCAAGAACAGCTTCTTTCCTGCTGCAGTCAGACTTTTGAATGGACCTGCCTCGCATTAAGTTGATCCTTCTCTACATCCTAGCTGTGACTGAAACATTACATTCTACACTCTCTCCTTCCTTTCTCTATGTACGTTATGCTCTGTCTATATAGTGTGCAAGGAACAATATTTTCACTGTGTATTAGTACATGTGTGACAATAATAAATGAAATCAAATCAAAAACTCAGTTCATCCCAAAGATTTGTAAATGTTGAACCTTTGTTCAAAAAAGAGTGAAAAGATAAGCCCAGCAACCACAGGCCAGTAAGTTTAACTTCAGTCATGGTGAAACATCAGGACAATTTCAGGAAACTTCAGGATAATTCAGGTCAATATTAATAGTCACATGGATAAATACGTGGTTTAATTAAGGAAAGCCAGCATAGATTTCTTGAGGCAAATCATGTTGAACTAACTTGCCGAAGTTTCTATTTAGAGGTAACAGAGTCAGTGAGAGCACTGCTGTTGATGTGGTATACATAGACTTTCAAAAGGTGTTTGATACAGTGCCTCACAACAGCCTTGTGAACAAGTGGTGCCAGTGTTTGGTACTTGGGCCCCAACTATTTACAATCAATATTAATGGCACAGGGATAGAAGGCCCTATAGCCAACTTTGCAGATGACATTAAAATAGGTGGGATAGTAACTTGCAATAAAGAAAATGTCAATTTACAAACAGATAACATGTGGCAAATGTGGGAAACATGAAGTTATGCGCTATGTTAGGAAGACTAGAAAGGCAGAATATGTTTTGTGGTCAGAGACTGGAAAATATTGGCGTACAGAACAATCTAGGTAGTCGTGTACATGAATCACACAAAGACACAGCAAACAATTAGAGAAAAGGAAGTGGTAGGCAAACCTTTATTACAAAGCATCAGGAGTGCAAGAGTAAAGAAATCATACTGCCATTGTATAGGGGCTTGGCGAGACTACACTTGGAATACTGTATGCAGTTTCGGTCTTCTCGCCCAAGGAAGGGTATTTTTACCTCAGAGGATACCTTGAAGAATTCCAATGCTAAATGCATTATATAAATGGAAGTACTGGTTGTTTTAATTTGAATTTTAACGGTAAGAGAATTGTTTCTATCTGTAACATATAAGGCACTGTTGCTTAACATCTGATGAATGAAGTGGTCATTTGGTTTCCTACCCAAATATAGTTTGCCGCAGTTCCGCGCAACAAGTAAAGCATTTGCAAATCATTCATTTGTACACCTAAGTAGGCGAGCAGTAACCACAAGGTAAATGCAAAATACTGTGGATGCTGAAATCTGAAACAAAAATAGAAAATCTGAAGAAACTCAGCAAGTCTGACAGCGCCTGCAGAGAGAAAATAGAACCAATGTTTTAAGTCAGGATGTAACTATTAGAATCAAGAGACCTGGTATGGTGCTCAGTAGACTTTCTGCTTTTCTGCCAAAATTCTTGCTGAAAAACTGTGCCCAACATGAAAGCAAATAGTTGCTGATACCATGGGATACTGAATGCTTCCAGTGATCAGGAATGATAGCATCAGGATCTCAACTATGCGTACAGAAATTGATTAGCATAATTCCCAGATCTGAAGAGAGGCCATTGACCTGAAACATTAACTCTGTTCCTCTCTCAACAGATGCTGCACGACCTGCTGAATATTTACAGAATTTTGTGTGTTTATCTAAGGATGAGTCACAAACTGGCGACCTCACTTACTGACCGATAGTGTGATAAATGCAAATGTCCTTGTTCGGTGGAACAGTTCACTAGAATTGGAGGTGGATGGGGGCAGGGAGTTGATAAGGAAAGGACTAAAATCACCTTCAGGAAATTGCATAATTATCATCACCAAAAAAAAAATTGTCCAAAATAAAATAGTTAACTTTGCTAAATGTCGGCGATGAGACACGTTGTTAGGGCAGAGTCATGAGCTCACCTTGCATCTAATCATGCATTACCCGACCTTTTGAACAAAGAACAAAGAACAACCCAGCACGTGAAACAGGCCCTTCGGCCCAACGAGCCCCCGCCGCCGCATCACCCTACACCTATTCTACCCTGCATATCTACGAATGGAACCCCTAACTTAGCCAGATTCAGGGGAGAATAGTGTCAATTTGGTAAAACCAATCAGCCTAAGAGCACATCTTTGGGGTGTGGGAGGAAACCAGAGCGCCCGGAGGAAACCCACGCAACCACAGGGAGAATGCACAAACTCCCACAGACACAGGCCCAAATCCATGTATCTGCACAGCTAGCAGTGCTAGTCACCGAGCTGTTGCGGCGCCCGTCTACCGGTCCAGGATCAAGCACACACACCGACACGAAGTGCCAGGCCACTCCCGGAACTTCCAAGAGCAGCCCACGCACGACCCACCGTGTGCATGCCCCTCGTTTGACACGAGGTGGACCTCCACCTGCGGAATAAAAAGACAAAAACGTTAATCTTACAAGCCTGCTTTTCCAGTGTCTCCCGAGGTTCTAACCTTATTTAATAGCCCCGACCATAACCCTCCATCCTCGTTTCACTCATGTGTTTACCTAACTGAACCTTAAACAAGTCCAACGTTCCTGCCTCCACCACCCTACTCGGTAACGCGTTCCATACTCCCACAACTCTCTGCGTAAAGAACCTTCTTCTCACTTTTGGTGCTCAATACTTGCATAAAGTTTGATGTATGAACCTACAACTCCAATAACCAACAATTTTCACTCTACTAATAGTATACTGGAAGAAAAAAATTGATAACTTTAACAAAGATGGAAGTAACTATTTGCATGAAGTGACAATTATGCCCTTGTTGGTGCAGAATTTTTTTTAGATCATTGGAGTGCACTGCAGCTAAATAAATAAAAATGTACTCCAGGCAAGCAATGTCATTTCATAACAACTCAGGACCAAAGAAAAGTTTAAGTAACCAGGAACAGTTTCCACAGGTTCTGCATGATCAGAGTGACTTTACTGAAATGATCTCATCAAAAGCAAGAAAATTGAAGAAAATAACCACTAAAGTTATTGACTTTCTCAATGAATCATAGAAATCATAGTATCCTTACAGTGCAGAAAGACGCCACTCAGCCAATCAAGCCTGGACTGACAATGATCCCACCTAAGCACTATCCCCGAAACCCCAAGTATTTACCCTAGCTAGTCCCCCTGACACCAAGGGGCAATTTACCACAGCCAATCCATCTAACCTGCAAATCTTTGGAGTCTGGGAGGAAACTGAAGCACCTGGAGGAAACCCAAGCAGACACGGAGAATGTGCGAACTCGACACGGATAGTGACTCAAGGCTGGAATTGAACCTGGGTCCCTGGCCTATAAGACAGCAACTGTGCTACCGTGCCGCCAATAATATTTTGTTAAAAGTTAATTTGTACTACCAGCGTGCGCCTAGTGTCCACAGCAACATATATGTACGAACTACGTCCATTCTGGTTTCATTTCTCTTTTAGATGGCAAAATTAACTTGGCTTACTGCATGAAATACATCTGCTTCTAATTATACAAATATCTAGAAATCTGACCAATAGTGACCATGAAATATACATACTCCTACCTGCACCACAAATAACTGATACAATTCATACGACTGCTTTTCCACATTTCATGCTGGTGAACACATCATATTCAGACAACCAAGTTTTTTTTCAACTGAAAAGACGATCTAATCAAGAAGATAAGGTAAAGTAGGTTGTTGACTCACCCATTCCTGGAAACCTTCAAACTTTCCAACTATTTGCCTCTGAAAAATCTGCAATTTTATCTCAAGGGCTCTAGCCAGAAGAGAATTCCAGCCATCACTAACTCTGTCAATCCCCAATTTGTCTTCTACTGGTTAACATCCATTTTCCCTTTACCCTATATGATTGCACCCCTGAATGATAATTATTTTATTTTCTAATTAGCATCCTTCTGATCTATCAAGTTTATTTTAAGCCCTTCTGTGCACTTTTCCTCAAATACTTTGAATGAACCTCTTGACCCTTGTGAACCACTTCCACAGTTCTGATACTTTCCTTGCACCTTGGTGAGAAGATTTCAAATAGTTCAGACTATTCCACAATCAACCTGATATCAAAATGGAACATGTCCTGAACTGATATCATAGATTTAATAGAAATCCCAGCAAGGTGTACCACTAAAATATCACAAAAATGCCAACCTATTATACACATGCAAGATTATGCTTTAACTTCCCACATTAGCTGTTCTTATAATTTAACAGTTTTGCATTTCAAATTTGTACCCACTGGAAACTGGTTTATCAAGGCTCATCTTACAGCTGAATAATCATGCAAGAAGGAGGATCCATCATGTTGGGCCTATTCTCGCAGCAAAACAAATAAAATGTCCTAATTCACCAACACAACACTGAATTCACCACATGCTTTAATACATATTTAGAATTCTACAGTCAAAAGCAAAAGACTGAGGGTGCTGAAAAAAAGACAGAAAATACCAAGAATTTCAGGCAATGTCTATAGGAAGAGAAACACAGAGTTAACATTGCAGGTTGATGACCTTTTGCCAGAAAATTCAGTATAGAAAATAAGTTCCTATTTTCATTCCAAAGAGAATGGGGCAGAAAATCCAAATGTAAAATATCAAAGCACAGAAGTTCAATTAACACAGCCACACAATGTTCACAGGAAGTGAAAACCTCACCTTAATTGTTCAATTGCATTATTCAACACAATATGGAAACAATTTATAGTGACAACCTGTTATTCAACTGTACAGAACAAATGTTTATACCCAATTCCATATAATATGATTCTGCCTATGGAACATTCATCAGAATAGGCAACTGAGTGACATAATGGGTTTGAAACTGGCCCTTCTCCTTTGGAAATTGGTTTTAAAGACAGACTGATGGTAGGAAGGACTATTACTTACGTGGCGAAAAACTGCAGCAGGCGACGGTGCAGAGGGACCTCGGGGTCCTTGTGCATGAATCGCAAAAACCCAGCTTGCAGGTGCAGCAGGTGGTCAGGAAGGCGAATGGGATGCTGGCCTTCATAGCGAGGGGGATTGAATATAAAAGTAGGGAGGTCTTGCTGCAGCTGCATAGGGCATTGGTGAGGCCGCAGCTGGAGTACTGTGTGCAGTTTTGGGCGCCGCACCTGCGCAAGGATATTTTGGCCCTGGAGGGAGTGCAGAGGAGGTTTACTAGGCTGATACCGGAGTTGAGGGGATTGAGCTATGAGGAGAGGTTGAATAAACTAGGCTTGTACTCGTTAGAGTTTAGAAGAATGAGGGGAGATCTCATTGAGACGTATAAGATGATGAATGGGATGGATAGGGTAGAGGTGGAGAGACTCTTCCCGCTCAAAAAAGACAGTAGGACTAGGGGGCACAGCCTCAAGATAAAGGGGAGGCGGTTTAGAACGGAGTTGAGGAGGAACTTCTTCACTCAAAGGGTGGTGAATCTCTGGAATTCTCTGCCCGTTGAAGTGGTGGAGGCTACCTCGCTAAATATTTTTAAGAAGCGGGTTGATGGGTTCTTGATAAGAGAGGGGATTAAGGGTTATGGGGAGAGGGCGGGAAAGTGGAACTGAGCCACGACAGATCAGCCATGATCTTATTGAATGGCGGGGCAGGCTCGAAGGGCTAGATGGCCTACTCCTGCTCCTATTTCTTATGTTCTTATGTTCTTATGTTCTGATCAAGTGAAACAGCTCTTGGTTGACCAATGTGAAGAGAGTTGGGCAGGCTCAATAAAATTTCTGGGGGACCAAAGCTACAAAATTGCCCCTTACTCCCACATTAATTTGCAATTCCACTATGAAGCTATAGGATGGCTGGTGTTGCAAATGGAAAATACACAAGTAAAGTGCCATTCCAAGCCTCTGGCGATGGAAGAATAGACAACAGTCTGCATTACATTTCATCATATGATAATCCACTTACAGAAGTGCCAAAATTGTAGCCACACTGCAGGACCCATGACACAGAGCTTCCCACTTGCCATAAACATCTTTCCTCTCAGAACACAAAAATTCACTAAAAATAAATCAAACAGTAGTTCAGCAATAACAAATCTACTTCTCTGTGAGGAATATCCACTACCTCGACTAAAAAAAATACAAATCTCTGTCTAAAAGCTCCGTTACTGCAGCCTGAGCTAGATTTCATGCAACTATTGAGACAGTAACTTGCATACAGGAGTAAAAGAAACAAGAGGTTTAGATGATGTACCATCCAATAACACTACCTTAACGGGTGCATATACTAGACACAGCATTGTTTCTCTGATACTTGAAATGGAAAATCTTTGAGATTTTCGAAACAAGACTAAAATAGTTATACCAAACAAAATGCAGCAGCTTCATCCTGCACTAATTATATCTCTGCTCTCGTACAGAGCTACAAAAAAATACAATGCGTCAACAACTCTCAATCAACTGTGAATGAAATGCAGTTTCAATAACACATCAAATAACCAGCATTCAAAATTTATAGCTGAAAAAACACTGCAGCTTTTTAATTATCAGTTATGGCATCACATTTTAGATCTGTACATCCCTTACACATTACTACAAGCTTTCTCTCAAAAACCCTGCCAGAGCCATTTAGCAACTGAAGTGCTTTAACATGTAACTGTGCAAAGTAAAAGTACCACCATTTTTTTCTCAACATTACTGCCTCTATTTATAGTGGATTGAGCCTTGCTAGATAGCAATTTAAAATTTAGCTATGCTGCAGATACTAAAAGTTCCTATAACAGATGTTGTTTCCCACACTGATTTTCTCCCCTCTTAGAGGCTTCTGTGGGTATAGGCTCAATCATTCTACTTGTGCTGCTTTGTGATAATTTGTGCGCGACTCATGATGGTGAGTATGTCCAGGCTACTTGGACATCTCACCCAAAAGGAATGCTGCCTTCATCCAAATTCTGCCCCTTCACACTTCCAGCAGTGATTAGTGAATATTAAACAGCGAAAGGAGCCTTAACTCAAGGACACAAAGCTCAGCTGTAATCCCTTGCTGTGATCAGTTCATTCAGCACAGTCCAGAGTTCAGACCCAGAAGCTTCAATAAATCCGAGACCGGATGAAATGCCTCTGAGAATCCACAAGGAACTATTGAGAGAAAATTGTAAGGACTCTGGCAAGACTCTTCCAGAAATCACAGAATGCAGGAGAGATACATGAAGACTGCTTATGTTATTCCTTTGCAAGAAAAGTTGCAAAAGTGATCCATGAAATTACAAACCAGTAAGTTTGACATCCATTGAAGGTTAAGTTATGGAAATCCTATTTAAAGGTAAAATTAGGGCACAAATAGATAATAATAATAATAATAATAATAATAATATGATAAATGATAGTCAATACTAGTTCATGAAAGAGTTGTCTTGCCATTCTAATTTAATGGTTTACTTTTAAGGTGTGTCAAAGGAGCTTGGTCAGGGGGAAGGTAGTGGATGTGACACACTTGCATTCAGTAGGTCCTTTGACATAGTGGCCTCAAGAAGTTAAACATAAAATAGCAATCTGTATAAATATATTTATAGTAGAAACAGCAGTAGTGATGGTACAGGGACTGAGATCATCCTGCAAGAACGTTACCAGTGGGGTTTCACAGTGTTGAGTTTTGAAATTCTTGTTTAGTATCTAATATTTCGTGTATGAAAAATAAAATAGTTGAAGGAGAACTAGTTGACAGTAAACAGACTATCGCAGCCATGCTTGGTGCAGATGATTAACATTAAGCAAATGAAATGTAGGATATGGTCAAAGTAATGTCACTTTATAAAATCATTACTGCATCTGCACTTACTATAACGGCACAATGTACAGTTCTGGTCACCCCAGCCAAAAAAGATCATTGAGAGGATTCAGGAAGGGG
Organism: Carcharhinus amblyrhynchos; assembly: GCF_965287045.1. Lineage (NCBI taxonomy): Eukaryota > Metazoa > Chordata > Chondrichthyes > Carcharhiniformes > Carcharhinidae > Carcharhinus > Carcharhinus amblyrhynchos. Next base: position 90,406,943 of record NC_137324.1, on the reverse strand, counting down.
CAACCAGAACAATGGAGGAGATGGAAGATTTGGATTATGAAAGTGATTGGACTTATTCACCAGAGAAAAGGTTGAGATGTGATCGTGGCAATGTTCAGGATTCTGATTAGATAATGTGAAACATGATGAGACATTTGTGGATTTGATACGGTCTTTTCAGAGATTTTTGAATAAGTACATGGAACTTAATAAGAGAGAGGGTTGTAGGTATGCCTAGTAGGAAGGGACATGTTCGGTTCAACTTGTGGGCTGAAGGGCCTGTTTGTGCTGTAGTTTTTCTATGTTTCTATTTCACCTTGCCCTAAACAATAAAACCCAGAGGTCAAGGTCTGTGCTTGAAAGGAGTAAATTGGAAATGAATCACAAGAGAATATTACTTAAATGAGTTCAGGATAAATCTATAAAACAGACTCCCTAACAAGATGATAAAAGTAGATAGTGCTGATCCATACAAATGCAAATTAGATCTTTTTCAGAAACTATTCTGAAAGATGAATCAGATCTGGTAAATGTCACATTCCTGAAAACAACATTGTAAGGTCGAAAGTCACTGGAGAGTGCCTTTGGCTCAGTGATGGTAAGACCGAAAGAGTATGACTTTGTCAGACGTGTCACCTTTTAGATGAATCTAACAGACTGAGCAGGGTTATTTGAAGCAATGCAAAAGGGTTCTCAGTGTCTTGGCCAATATATATCCCTCCCTCAATGTCATAATTGTCTGTCCCTCAATTCATGCATTGTGTAGTTTGCCATGGGTCCTCATGTGATTAAACAAGCCAATTCTCAACCCACCAATCTTTTAGCAGTTGAGAAAGAATATTCTGTGAGGTAGCGAGATCCAAAGGGCAGGATTTTCTTCCCTTCTCTACCATCACCTGTCTCATCATTAAGGTATTGTGACTCAATGTGTGACACAGCTCAATGGACAAGTTGTTGCCACTCTGATTGATTGACAGTGGGAGAAGCTTGCTGTCAATGATGCCAAGCATCAAGGAGATCAAGTGTCATTGAAGCATTTTCTTTTTCATCCATTGGAACATTGGCCATTTGAGAGCTCGCGAAACAGAGCTTGGCGGGGATGATGATTTTCGGCCATCTGGACACAGTGTCCAGCTCAGGAGCTTTGTTTGAATGCACAAGCAACTTGCTTTAAGAATGCCACAAGTTTTTGTTCAATGGTCTCCCTGCTGAAATCAAGAGACTGCAGCAGAGGCATCACTGATGGAGTTTCTCTAATGTTCTTATCGGTTGCTGACACATGGTTCAGGTCTCATTGCAGTACATGAGCATGGTGAGAATATTTCTGCAACTGTCTTTAATACAAGATCGGAAACATTGCTGAGGAGATCCAAACTTGAATCAGCTACACCAATTCAGCCTTTGACAGACTAGTCAGCAAATGTGTGGCAATGAAGACCGCAGCAAGTCAACACAATCCCTCCCTCAACAAACGTCTATAACTCGATTACCTAATGATTTTTGCATGTTTTTTGGAAGATCTTGCTGTGTGTTAATTCGCTTTCAATTGGCCCATTTAAAACAGTGACTATTCTTCAAAAGCACTGAACTACCTACAAAGTGTTTTGGGGTGCCCGCAGACTATGTAAAGCATTTTTAAATGCAAGTCTTTTTTTTTAAATGGTTCCCAAAGCATTCCACTAATGAAGGTTTCCAGACCTTGGCCAGAATTTTACGCCTCGCCCACCCCAATGGGCTCGCTGAGTGGCATTCTCCGTTGGCCTTGGGTGGGACCTTACGAGCTTCGGGCAGCGAGGCAGTAAAATTCTGGCACTTGTGTTTATGTGTCAAGCAGAAAAAGAGATAATAATTAGTTAACAACTTCTTATTATTGTATCATCCGCCTACCAGAGTGGCAGGAACAAAAATAGGTGAACTGTGATGTTTATGTCTAGCTCATTTTACGAAACGCAAGGGAAAACTGTTTAAAACTTTTTTTGAAAAGTTTTAAAGTTTATTTATTATTGTCACCAGTAGGCTTAAATTAACTCTGCAAATGAAGTTACTGTGACATGTTTACCAGAGGAACATCCAACAACATTGACATATCACTAATGTGTACATAGCACATAAACAATGGCAGCATTGTTTCAAAAGAGAAGTCAAACCCATCCTTGTGGATGATAAACACCCAAAGGCATTACTTAATGAAGGTCAGGGACCGCAAACATCCAGACCAACAATTTACAGCAAATTAACATCCAAAACAGATTAATTAGTGATTCATCTCATTGTTGCTACCAGAACTTGGCTGTACACAAAACGACGAGATGTTTTCTCAGAATAACAATGAATGCACTTCAGAAACAAGTCATTGAAGTTGCAAGAGAGCTAGCAAGAGGTTCCATACACTATAACCTTAATTATCAATTAATATACATTTTCATCAATCATTAGTCAAATAAACCTTTAAAAGTTTAATTGCAGTCAATTTGTAAAATTCTACATATTCTAATGATCCTCAAAATACGTCAATATCTTCAGGCCTCAAAATTAGACACTATAAACTTTTAGTTCTGAAGTATCTTTATCAGTTAAATGCTTAAGCACATGTTCACTCATATTAACATTTTATTTCAACTCATCTCTTAGCTCCTCATTATCTTACTACGTTTTGTATAAATCTAATATTATTTCCAATTGAATGCTGATTCTGAAATTGGCAGCAAGTCCTGACAGTATCAGGTTCCAGCATGCTAATAAACTGCTTCATATAGGCGTCCAAAGCATTCAAAGCGTTGGAGGAAGAACTGATAAGAATTTCAACATTTGATGTAACCCTGCTAGTCCCTTCATGTTTATGCAACGTCTGCTCCCACAGGAATGTGCAAGATTGCAAGGTCCTACCATAAATTCCACTCTCAAAAGCACTGCCATGGCTATGCAAGTTTAGCCGTAACCTGCTCATCTAGATTCCTTGTTTTTTGTTCAGAAAAGCAAAGGAGATTTTGGCCATTTTGTAGGGGTGACTAAATATTTTTTTCAAACATAAACCCAGGGCAGCAGGCTAAAGGAGTCAGTGTTCAAATGAAGTGGGGTCAGAGATAGGGAACAGTTCATCCTCCGTTTTGATATCATCAATTCTAGCAGCCATCTATTCATCCAGCATCAGCCACAGGCCCACTTGATGGTACTCTTGCCTCTTTAATCACAAGGTTCAGGGCCCAATAAGAAGTCTGACAACACCAGGTTAAAGTCCAACAAGTTTATTTGGTAGCACAAGTCACTAGTTTTCGGAGCGCTGCTCCTTCATCAGGTAAGTGGGAGTTCTGTTCACAAACGGGGCATAGAAAGACACAAACTCAATTTACAAAATAATGGTTGGAATGCAAGTCTTTACAGGTAATCAGGTCTTAAAGGTACAGAATGTGAGTGGAGAGAGGGTTAAGCACAGGTTAAAGAAATATGTATTGTCTCAAGCCAGGACCGTTGGTGAGATTTTGCAAGCCCAGGCAAATCATGGGGATACAGAAAGTGTGACATGAACCCAAGATCCCGGTTGAGGCCATCCTCATGTGTGCGGAACTTGGTTATCAGTCTCTGCTCAACGACTCTGTGCTGTCATGTGTTATGAAGGCCGCCTTGGAGAACCCTTATCCAAAGATCAGAGGCCAAATGCCCATGACCGCTGAAATGTTCCCCAACAGGAAGAGAACACTCTTGCCTGGTGATTGTCAAGTGGTATTCATTCATCTGTTGTCATAGCATCTGCATGGTCTCCCCAATGTACCACGCCTCAGGACATTCTTTCCTGCTGTGTATCAGGTAGATAACGTTGGCTAACTTGCAAGTGTAAGTACCATGTACCTGGTGGATGGTGTTCTCGTGTGAGATGATGGCATCCATGTCGATGATCCAGCAGGTCTTGCAGAGGTTGCTGTGGCATGGTTGTGTGGTGTTGTGGTCACTGTTCTCCTGAATGCTGGATAGTTTGCTGTGGACAATGGTCTGTTTGAGGTCGAGCGGTTGTTTGAAGGCAAGAAGTGGGGGTGTGGGGATGGCCTTAGCGAGATGTTCATCTTCATCAATGACGTGTCATCAAAGACTCCAGAGAAGTTGACGTATTTCCTCTGCTCCGGGGAAGTACTGAACGATGAAGTGTACTCTGTCCACCAGTATCCCCTGTTTGTTTTCTGAGGTTGTCAGTGCAGTTTTTACTGTGGCGCATCAGAACTGTCGATCAGTGAGTCAAGATCCATATCCTGTTCTTATGAGGGCAGCTTTCAGTGTCTGGAGGTGTCTGTTGCGATCCTCCTCATCTGAACAGATCCTGTGTATACAGAGGACTTGTCCGTAGGGGATGGTTTCTTTAATGTGTTTAGGGTGGAAGCTGGAGAAGTGGAGCATTGTGAGGTTATCCATGGGCTTGCGGCACAGTGAGGTGCTGAGGTCCTTGATGGAGATGCATGTCTCCAAGAATGCAACCGATTCCGGAGAATAGTCCATGGTGAGTCTGATGGTGGAATGGAACTTGTTGGTATCATTATATAGTTGTTTCAGTGATTGTTCACCGTGAATCCAAAGGAACAAAACGTCATCGATGTATCTAGTGTATAGCATCGGTTGAAGGTCCTGTGCAGTGAAGAACCTGTGCATAAAGATGTTGGCATACTGAGGTGCAAATTTGGTCCCCATGGCTGTTCCGTGTGTCTGGATAGAGAACTGGTTGTTGAAGGTGATGTCATTATGGAGGGGAGGTCCTATGAGGAGAGACTGAGGGATTTGAGATTGTTTTCGTTAGAAAGAAGGCGGCTGCGAGGGGACCTTATTGAAACATATAAGATGATTAGAGGTTTGGATAGGGTGGACAGTGATAGCCTTTTTCCTCGGATGGAGAAAGCTAGCACGAGGGGGCATGGCTTTAAACTAAGGGGGGGTAGTTATAGGACAGATGTCAGGGGTAGGTTCTTTACCCAGAGGGTGGTGAGGGATTGGAATGCCCTGCCTGCTGCAGTTGTAAATGTGCCTAGTTTGGGGGCGTTTAAGAGATCCGTGGATAGGTTTATGGATGAAAAGGGATTGGTTTAGGTTAGAGGGTCATTGTTTTTTAACTGGTCAGCGCAACATCGTGGGCCGAAGGGCCTGTTCTGCGCTGTAATGTTCTATGTTCTATGTTGGTCCACAATGGATGAAGTGGATAAGTTGTAAAATTGCATCTGGAGATTGGTGGTTGTCGGCGTTGAGACCATGCAACACCAGTCTCAAAACGACAACAGTGGATGAATGAACGCCGCTCGACAATCACCAGGCAAGAGTGTTCTCTTCCTGTTGAGGAACACTTCAGCAGTCACAGGCATTCGGCCTCTGGTATTCGGGTATGGTTCTCCAAGGCGGCCTTCATGACACACGACAATGCAGAGTTGCTAAGCAGAAACTGATAACCAAGTTCCGCACACGAGGAAGGCCTCAACCGGGATCTTGGGTTCATGTCACGCTATCTGTAACCCCCACAAATTGCCTGGGCTTGCAAAGTCTCACTAGCTGTCTTGGCTGGAGACAATACACATCTCTTTAATCTGTGCTTAACCCTCTCTCCACTCACATTGTCTGTACCTTTAACTCTTGATTACCTGTAAAGATTCGCATTCCAACCATTATTTTGTAAATTGAGTTTGTGTCCTTGTATGGTCTGTTTGTGAACAGAACACCTGACGAAGAAGCAGCGCTCCGAAAGCTACTGGCTTGTGAGACAAAAGAAACTGTTGGACTTTAACCTGGTGTTGTGAAACTTATTACTGTGTTTACCCCAGTCCAATGCTGGCATCTCCACTTCAAGGCCCAGTCCAGGGCTTAAACACAAAAACCAAGGCTAACGCTGAGGGGGGAGTTTCATTGTCTTGAGTGGTCTGTTTTTGGGTGAGACACTAAACGGAGGTACCATCTACCTGAGTGGGTGGATGTAATTGATTACATTGCATTATTTTGGAAAAAAGCAGAGCAGTATTCCATAGTAATATTTATCCATCCAGCATCTGAAAAAACATTAATTGCATGGTCATTATCCCATTGCTGTTTGTGGAAAGTTGGTGTGTAAAAAGTGCATTTCTTAGATTACAACAGTGGCTGCAATGCAAAGTGTGGGAAGAAATTGAAATGCCCAGAGGAAACCCACATAGGCACAGGGAGTGTGTGCAAACTCCACACAGTCACTCAAAGGTGGAATTGAAACCGGGGCCCTGATACTGCTAACCACTGTGCCACCGTACAGCTCTAAATGCAGATTTTTCTCTCTTTGCCATTCTGAGCTGAATTTTGTATTTCCAGTGGAAATTCCTTAGTCTATATTTAACGTTATAATTTTGAATACTATTATAATTTATGATACACTCTGTATAAAACTTCATAAGCTGCAGTTGCACCTCCCCGCCAATGGCAAATTGCTTTTCCGGAAAAAAGGTGCCAGGTGCCTACAACTATGAAATGAGGGGCGGGGGGAGAAATGAGAAAATTTAGACATTCATGTAGTATCTAAAGTATACCTGGAATTTCGACAAAAGTGCAGTTAACCCACCTCCCCTCTAACGCCAGTTCTCTTGAAGTCTACACTTGGCCTCGATCCCCTTTGCTTCACCAGGATAAAAAGTGCTGCTTGTTTCTCCCTCTCTGACAGCTGAGAAATGTTCGTTTAAATCACTTTCTTGCAGATGTCTACGTTTTAATACTCTTTAGTGATACAGGATGTTCAGCATCTTATTAATGTCCCAATCTTGAAAGTTGCTTAGTAACAAATCAATTGAGTGTGCAACTGGAAAATTATGGGTTTGCAAAACAAACGTGGAACCTACAGCACAGGAACAGGTCACTAGGCCCAACTAGTTCATGCTGCGTTTATGCTTTTTTTGAGGCTTCATAAATTCCTTTTATATTTCGTATTAGGTTACTTGGTAATTATTTTATATTCCTGGCCTCTAGTTTTGCTTTTTCCCGCCAGTGAGAACACTCTCTATATCAAAAATCTATCTTCACGTTAAAGATAACTATTAGTTTACCCATAGCCTTTTCTTGTGAAAGAAAAGGCACCTGGACTGTACCATCTTTTCCAATAAGTATAACCGTAGTTGTGATTCTATCCTTGTCAATTATTTTTCACTTTTTCCATTGCCCTTGTATCCCATTAATAATGCAGAGTTCAGATCACTGCAGTGTCCGACTGTGCTCTAATTAATATTTAACACAAATTTAACATAGCTTGTACATTTTAATTTTCTCTCAACAATTAAACTACAGTGCTTGGTTTGCTTTTCTTACTAACGTATTTGCCTTGGCTTTATGAAGTTCGGCCACAATTCTCCTGAACTGGGAATAAGTGCCCACACCCGCGTGGGGACCACCACTGTGCACGCACAGCTTTGTTTTGAAGTTGCTGAAGCTTCCCATAAGCTAAAAATCATTGAAACCCTCTCCACTGCACTTGAAGCCTTTGCTCTGTAACATATTTAATGTGAAGTGCCTCATAAATTATTCACCTGCCAGCTCAATGGATTTCTATCTTCGTCCAGCCACCTGTATTTATTTTTATTTCCCTTCACAGTTGATCGCATCTCAAGTACCCCATTGATCTTGACTTCAATGTTGACAAAGTCTATTCCTGATTGACAGTCCATGACTTGACTGCTTCTTTATCTTGTAGCTACACCCCTTGTTGGAGGCTCTCCCTCGGGTCCAACGAAAGTCCACCCAGTGTAGATCTCACTGGAGAGGTGGGTGAATTGTGGGAGCTATTTGAATCAGGCTTCAGACCTGCCAATTATATTTTAAGTACTGACTTTAAATATGTTTAGCAGATGAGAACCTGTTTGAGGCCCAATGGGACAGACCACGAGCACTTTGTTGGGTGTGGTGCTTGGTGCAAAATCTATTTTTGCGCCAACACCCACTGTTCTGGGCCACTGCAATTCGCATTCAGGGCTAACAGGCCCAAGGAAATTCCCCCCTCCCCCAGTTTGCCTTGTTAACATGTTTTGCTGCTTTCAGTAATTTCTATATTTATACTCCCTGACCCATTTGCTTCTCTATTCCATTTAGATTCTTAGTTTACAAATCTCATCCTTCTTACCAAGATATTGTTTGTACTGAAATTCATCTACAAGTTACACATCCATTCTGGAAGTTGATGAACGTTTTCTTGACATTTGTTGCAATCCTCCCACGTACTCATTACCCCACCTCCCCCCCCGATTTGATATCAGCAAATTTAGAAACTGCGTTTTGATTCCAAAGCTTAAATTTTAACATAACTGTCTCTTTTAAAAAGTACAAATTATAATTGCTGATCATTGTTGCAAAGTGAATGGAAGTATCTGAAGGGTGCAGCAATTAATTGCAGCAATGAAGTTTGCTACTAATTTTGCAATAACTCTTCCCCTTCTAAAGCAAAATTGAAAGTGGTACAAATTGATCAATGAGCTTTAAAACATGCATGCATAGTAATCAGGGTGTTCCTACCCTTGCGGTGAGAGTTTATCCAGCCAACCTTCTTTTGTCTTCTTTGCTGCACCATAGAAGCAAGCATAGGGTGATATTGATTCATGTTCAACGTCTGTTGAACCGTAGGTAGATTCTTCTGTGACACCATCCTCCCAGTTCACTAAAATTTGCTTGTGTGTTGCTTGAATGTCTTTAGACACTGCCTGACCAGCTGACCTCAGCTTGCAAATGCTGTCACCGACTGTAGCATATTCCATTTCAGGCTCATTGTCTGATGTACAACGTTCTGAGTGTAAGAATGCTTGTTCAACATTGCTGTCACACAATTTTGCACCATGGTAGGTCCTGTAAATTATGAAACATTGTGTTATTTTTTTAAAAGAATCACTTTATTCACATCAGTAATCTTTGATAAGGTTGTCTACCGGTTTCCCATTGAAAAATATATCCATTTGCGCATCAACATTGGCTCGATTGGTGGAATCGTTGGTGCTGAATCAAAAGGTTATGGGCTCATTGACACAGTGAGCAAAGTAGCACAGTGTATTAGCACTGCTGCCTCACAGCGCCAGGAATCCAGGTTCAATTCCTGTCTTGGGTGACTTTGTGTATGGAGTTTGCACACTCTCCCCTTGTCTGTGTGGGTTTCCTCCAGGTGCTCCGGTTTCCTCCCACATCCAAAGATGTGCCAGTTAGGTGGATTAGCCATGCTAAATTGCCCCATAGTGTCCCAAAATGTCAAGGTTAGGGATATTAGTGGGGTAAAAGCACGAGGTTAGGGGACAGGGTGGGGGGTGGTCCTTGGTAAGATGATCTATCAGAGAGTCAGTGCTGACTTGATGGGCCAAATAGTCTCCTTCTGTACTGTAGGGATTCTATTGCTAGACTTGAAAACAATCTAGGCCAACATTCCAGTGCAGTACTGAAGGAATGCTGCACTGTCAATGGTGCTGTGTTATTAATTCGAGGTCCCATCTGCTCTCTCAGGTAAAAGATCCCATTGCTCTATTTGGAACAAGAACAGGGGAATTCTCCCCAGTGTTTTGGTTAATATTCCCAGTCTTCAATCAACATCACGAAGACACATTAACTGTCATTATCACAAAGCAGTTTGTTGTAATTTGCTTTGTGTGAATTGGTTGCCACATTTCATACATTTGAACAGTGACTGTGCTTTAAAAATATTTGATTGGCTGTAAAGCACTCATGACTTCCAGCGGTGGTCAAAGGTGCTATATAAATGTAAGTCTCTCTTAATACCTGCTGGAATTCAGGCACGCAATCTATGGTATTCAATTATTCCTCTTTTCAGATATTGACTGAGCTGTTGTGGACTTGCAGTAATTTGCCTCTTGTTTAGTCAATATTTTTATATAACATTACTGAGAGCCAAAGAACTTATTTTACTTTCCTTGCTCCCTCTCTGTTCTATGTTTTTCTCATTTCGGCAGCACAGACTGATTAATATTGGGCTCAACCATTTAAAAATGCTCCTCTAAAGTAACTACCTAAACATTTCACTCAGCCAATAGATAATTGTTTTATCATAGCATCCACTTGTGTGAAGAAAATTGTTTTCTAAATTCTAGAGGCTATATATTAAAATGGAAAATGGACCACTGACAAGTTCACTTGCTGCATGTGTTATCCTAATCCAACCAGGTTTCAAAGACTTGTTTCCAGGCAGCACTAAAATCATTTGCATAGAAATTGCAAGACAGGAACAGGTCTTTCCAAACAAGGAATCTGCGTTGGTCTTTCTTCTGTTTGCAAGCAGCAGCTCTGGACCCTCAAGTCTGCCAAGTTCACTTTACCTCCCTTTTCTTCAACTATCTGCCAAAGTTGACTTGGGACTGAACTATCACAGGGACAGAAAGCTTCACGCCTTGACCTAAATGGATTTGGAACCCGGAATTAGGATTCCATCCCCGAACCCAACACTCACCGTTTTTGGGGAGGGGGGGAAGGGCAGAAGGTATTTCACCCGTAAACAGTTCATGAAGGCAGCAGCATACTTAAAAATGCAGCTGCCTTCAATCCAAAGCAACTTTTGTTGAAGAGAATTTTTCATAACACAACTGGTGGCTTTAGACAGTTGAGGAAAAGGTCTAAGCCTACCAGAGTTCTTTGAAAAGCTAAGATACCCTTTTTCCTTTTTGAGGAGTTGAGAGATCATTTGTAATGGTTTGCTTCAGTTAAAAGACTTCATTTTAAGGTATTTCTGCCTGCGTAACTATGTTAAGCCTTAAAGCTAACTTGACCATATTTTAGACTCAGCAGGCTCTCTGGGATTAGCTTGGAAAGTTGACAGCATTCTTTGAAAATACATTGTTAGCTGAAATGGCTTTTTTTAAGCAAAGTGTTCAACATGGTGTTCAACAGTGAGGCAGCAAAAGTACGTACAATTACTACAAGGTTACCAACCTTAGATTGGACTACATGGCATGGGATGACCCTCAGCATTTTGGGCAGATCACAATATCGGAGGGTGGCATGGTGACTGTAAGGCAAGCTCTGAAGACACAGTGCAGAGACAGTGCTCAGACAAGGAGCTAGGAAGCAGAATAGATCCTTTGTCCTGTGATTGTGTGCTGAGTTGGGAATTTTTATGACTCATGCTCCTGACTTGGGAGCAGAAATTCAAGCCAAGTTCTCTACTTCACTCGCCAAGTCCAGTTGGAGCTTGCAATGCCTCATAAATTTCTATCTAAAAGAACATTTTTTTTCTGTTCTACATTTTTTCCATTGTTAGACTAATATGCCTTTATTTTAAACCTCTCACTCACTGATGTACCGTGAATAATAGCAGTTTCAGAAGACAGCCCTATAATACATTGTGGCTGACTTCAGGCCTCGTAGACAGACCTTAAATCCAACTCTCTTCCTTCCCTTCTAACCTGTTTCATACCAATTTGCTAACATTCTGCAAATGCAAATCCCTAACTTTTTACGTACACTGCATATTGTGGCACTTGGCCAAAAGCTTCCTGAAAATTCAGATACACTACATCATTTGTATTTTCCTCATCAACCACACCTGTCACTGCCACAATGAGGTTTGCCAAATGCAATTTCTCTTATGGAAATTTGTGTTGGATGCTCTGAGTTTTTTTAATAGTAATTTCACTTTTATTTGATCTATTACTGTCATATGTGTTAGTACAGTATAAAGTCTCACAACACCAGGTTAAAGTCTAAAAAGTTTGATTGGTAGCACAAGCCACAAGCTTTCGGAGTGCTGTTCCTGCATCAGGTGAGTGGGAGGTCTGTCACAAACAGGGTATATAAAGACACAAACTCAATTTACAATAATGGTTGGAATGCGAGTCTTTACAGATAATCAAGTCTTAAACGTACAGACAATGTGAGTAGAGAGAGGGTTAAGCACAGGTTAAAGAGATATGTAATGTCGCCAGCCAGAACAGTTAATGAGATTTTGCAAGCACAGGCAAGTTGTGGGGTTTACAGATAAGGCCCGATTTTACCATTTTCATTCTAAGTGCCGATTCTGGGCGTAGTACAGATCCGACTTAAAAATCCGCTTTCAGGTGTCCCCATACGCTCTCAGCCATCTCCAGTCCCATTCGTGCTGTGGGCGGGGCTTAATGCAGCTGGAAAGATCAGAGCTCTGAACTGCACGCGCAGTTAGAAAAAAATTGGGTGTATCTTTGGGTGGGGGGGGGGGTGGTGTGGCGGTGGTCCGCTGCCACTCTGCAGGCGATCAGTGGAGTAGGTCAGATGGATTTCTGCTGGGGAGGTCCGCTGCCACTTTGCAGGTGATCAGTGGGAGGAAGGGGGGCAGGGGTACTGATTGGTCTGGGTATTGGGGTGTGTATAAGGGGGGCAGTGATATGTGTGGGTTGTGGGGGGGTGGATAAGGGGGGCAGTAATGTGTGTCCCCCTTATCCAACCCCCAACTACCCAGGCCGATCGCCACCCCTGCCCCCCCTTCCCCCACTGATCACCCACAGAATGGCAGCAGACCTCCCTGCCCACTCCCAACTAGAGATCCATCTGCCCCCTCCACCAGAGATACATTTGATTTGCCTCCTCCTCCTCCTCCCCCCCCCCAACCAGACAACAATCTGACCTCACTCCTCTCCTCCCTTCCCAACCAGAGAATGATGTGACCCGCCTCCACCCCCACCACTGATCTGAGTTACAGAGCTGTTGGAAACACTTCACGCGCTCTTCAGAGGCTGGAGCACCTGACTCAGACTTTTATTCAACAGGTCCCGGATTGGTAAACGCAGTGGTAAAGGGGGAACTGCTGATAAAGTTGGGCAGGCAGTTTATTAATTTCAAGTTAAATGCATGCAAATGCATTTAAATCGTCGTTGCACCCGATTTGGGTACAGAAGGGATCCCCGCCATTCGCGGGTCTCGGTAATGTGGCGATCTGTGCAGACGCAGGTGCAGATCGCAATAAAGGCTTCACACCCTACTTTACCCAGATTTTGCGACCAAAAACGGCACAAATTGTTGGTAAAATCGGGTCCATAGTGTGACATGAACCCAAAATCCCAGTTGAGGCCATCCTCATGGGTGCAGAACTTGACAATCAGTTTCTGCTCAACGTTTCTGCATTGTCATGTGTCATGAAGGCCACCTTGGAGAACGCTTACCCAAAGATCAGAGGCCGAATGCTTGTGACTGCTGAAGTGTTCCCTAACAGGAAGAGATCATTCCTGCCTGGTGATTGTCGAGGGGTGTTCAGTCACTGAAACAACTATACGATGACATCAACAAGGTCCATCTCACTACCAGACTCACCATGGACTATTCTCCCGAATCAGCTGCATTCTTGGACACATGCATCTCCATCAAGGATAGTCACCTCAGCACTTCACTGTACCACCTCACAAATAAACTCAGAATGCTCCACTTCTCCAGCTTCCACCCTAAACACATTAAAGAAACCATTCCCTACAGACAAGCCCTCCGTATACACAGGATCTGCTCAGAGGGATGGTACATTGGGAGACCATGCAGATGTTACAACAATGGATGAATGAATACCACTCGACAATCACCAGGCAAGACTGATCTCTTCATGTTGAAGAACACTTCAGCAGTCATGGGCATTCAGTCTCTGATCTTCGGATAAGCATTCTCCAAGGCGGCCTTCACGACACACGACAACACAGAATCACTGAGCAGAAACTGAGAGCCAAGTTCCACACATAAGGACAGCCTCAATCGGGATCTTGCATTCATGTCACACTATCTGTAAGCCCTACGGCTTGCCTGGGCTTACAAAATCTCACTAACTGTCCTGGCTGGAGACAATACACACCTCTTTAACCTGTGCTTAACCCTCTCTCCACTCATTGTCTGTATCTTTAAAACTTGATTATCTGTAAAGACTCACATTCCAAACATTATTTTGTAAATTGAGTTTGTGTCTTTATACGCCCTGTTTGTGAACATAACTCCCACTCACCTGATGAAGGAACAACGCTCCAAAAGCTAATGGATCTTGCTACCAAATAAACCTGTTGGACTTCAACTTAGTGTTGTGAGACTTCTTACTGTCCAATGCTGGCATCTCCACATCATAGGTATTAGTATACAGAGAAAAAAGTATTGTATTTTGCACACTATACAAACAACATACTGTTCATAGAGAAGAAAAGGAGAGAATGCAGAATGAAGTGTTACAGCCATAGCTAGGATGTAGAGAAAGTTCAACTTGGTGCAAGGTAGGTCCATTCAAAAGTCCGATGGCAGCAGGGGAGAAGCTGTTTTTTGTTGGTTGATACATGTCCTCAGACTTTTGTATCTTTTTCCCAATGGAAGGCAGCAGAAGAGAGAATGTCCGGGGTGTGGGGTGCATTTAATTAAAGACTCCAAAGTTTTTCTCCTATCACGGATGCCTGTAATTATCTGGTTGGCCTGTGTCCCTGTTTGAAAATGAGTATTACATTTGATAAATGCTGACTAGACAATGGCCATTCTCAACAGAACCTGACCCCCAATTTCCTCAGAATCTTGGATGTGTTCCAGCAGCTCACAACACTTTTGTCCCCTTTCAGCTTGACTAATCTCTTCAATAACTGTATAAATTAATTTCTACACAAAACTGGATTTACTTCATTCCCGGTCCCTCTTTTGTAAACTCTAATATAAAGGCTGGAATTTTAGCCCTGTCGCAGTGACTAACCACCGCCCCCCCCACCCCTCCGCAGCAGATCTGATGAACCATTCAAACATCCACTGACTTTGGCTGGACCGGAAGATCCCACCAGTTAGAGGGGCCAAAAAGATTCAGGCAAAGTATGTGCTTGACATACACCCTCGATGATTTATGATAATTCACTATTAACTCACTGCTCTCCTTTCAGGAGTCCCATCGCATTTTGGCAATGTAAAAAATGTTTCATTTTTAAAAACTTTTTTGTGAACCTTTCTCATACTCCAGCCTTAATATTCATTTTCCTACTTTTACGGTGGAATTCTCCCACTTAGGTCTCAGTCTCGTGGCAGGGAAGACAACATGGAGTGCTTCCCACTGCAGAGGCCAGTGGGAAATCACAACATGGCTGGGATTTTCCAGCCATTCATGCCCCGTTGCTGCTGCAAGCGAGGACAGAGAATTTGGCACTCAGCCATTTCTCCATTCACTGTGGTGGGATTCAAAAACCCACCAGAGTGAATGGCTGGAAAATTACGCCTGTTATCTTCCAGCCCCAACCTCGTTAATTACGCAGCTGGGCCATATTCTGTGGCAGGGTAAGCCCGTTATTGCGTCGTCCGCCATCATGTACAGCACCATGCCGCAAAGGGGCCCAACATCACCGACTCAACACTGAAGGAAGAAAATGGACCTCTTGGGAATGAAGGTGGATCTCCATAAATATTCTGCTGATGAAAATTGTACCTCCTCGATGACACTGAGTCTGGAAGATCCACCTGTAGATGCTCCCTGCACTTCCTGCTGTGGGATTCCTGGATGTTGCTGGCGGTCTTTATTCTGAACTCTGGAGGTAGCCCCAGGCATTGTTCAGAAATCCCAACATCTGCACACCATGTTATTCCAGAAATGTTCCGCACCAGTGTGTTTTCCCACTAATGTCACAGAGAACCAGTGTAGGTGGAATGTTCTGCTCAGATATTTACCTGCATCTCATTAGTGGGATGTAAATCTGTTTTATTCCGGCCTCCAATAGGTTTCTTAATCCGCCATGACAGGCACCAGTGAATGATACCACAGGAAATTCATGCTGGCATGAAACCTGCCAAATTCTTCCCCCCACCCATTGCTGGGACCATGGAAGAATTCTCACCTTTTAATCATATCTATGGGTATTATATAACATTTTAAATTTTAGTTTGTTCTAATCTTTGCTATTTGTCTACTAAAGCAAAACAGGGGGACAAAGAAAAACCTCTGCAAACCTTTGAGTCACAGTTGAAACCCTACGCCCAGATTTAGGTACACCTACTTTAAGAAGAATGTCATACTCACAGAGAATACAGTGAGATTTACTGAAATCAAGGACAATGAGAGAATAAAAAAAAATTTCACTATAGTAAACTAATCAAGAGGAAATGTCTGTTTTACACTGAGGGGCTTTGAAGTAAATTATTTGCACCGGTCAGTAAGTCAGCAAAGGGGTCGGCTAGCTCAGTGGCTAGTGTGTGGTTCAGAATAATGCCAACAGCATGGATTCGCTTTGTATTCATAGAGTCATAGAAGTTTACAGCACAGAAACAAGCCCTTTGGCCCAACTTATCCATGCCACCCTTTTTTTTAAACTTCCAAGCTAATCCCAATTGCCCGCATTTGGTCCATACCCCTCTATACCCATCGTACCTATGTAACTATTTAAATGCTTTTTAAAAGACAAAACTGTACCTACCTCTACTACTACCTCTGGCAGTTTGTTCCAGACACTCACTAGCCTCTAGAGAAAAAATTGCCCCTCTGGACTCTTTTGTATCTTTCCTCTCTCACCTTAAACATATGCCCTCTAGGAGCTGAGGTAGATTCTGGTCCTGCTCTGACAATGGAAAGCATTGGATAACACCACTGACTAAATCTGCCAAGGAAACAGCTTAGGCAGAAGTGACAATGGACAATAAGCCAAGGACCTACCTTCAGACGGGGCACGCATAAATGAATTAATGCTTAAGTCAGAAAATAGAGAAAATAGGTTTGAGATCATTACTCAAAGAAGATAGAGAGATTTACTTACATTCAAAAACCACATACTTGACAGACAAACACAATGCACACATGTGCGGCTGTAGGATCACAGCTTTTAAAATAATAAGTTGCTAGGAAATGATAAGATAAATATTTAGATGAGTAAAGTAACAGAATTATATGACTATCTTTCCCCATGCCTAAATGACAAGTTTAAAGTTTTTAACTTTATTTATTGGTGTCACAGGTAAGCTTACATTAACACTGCAATGAAGTTACAGTGAAAAGTACATTTATAATGAAACTGAAACAGTGCCGTTATAGTGGGCCGAAAGGGTTCCTCTTGTGTTGGGTGATACAAATGTTTGTGAAAGTACAAAACTTTGTTTTAAAAAAAATCCAAAACCTCCTTCAATTAGCACAAGGTGCTGGTGTTCAAAGTGGTTTGAGAATGCAAGCAGCGGAAGCAGGAAAGACAATTATGCTCAATACAATGGGAAGCAACGATAAGCAAAAAGTCAGACCTAATCAGTGCCAGTACACCTGGAAACATAGCCAGGCAGGCACAAAGGGAATTAAATACCCTTCATTTTTATAGCCATGTGCATGTGTAAAAGAAGTATTTGAGCATCTTACAATAAAGGAAGAAGCAATGAATGAGGCAAAAAGAGAGAAATAGTTCATCTAAAAATAACACACAATCATGTGGTGGGTAAGCCTATACAGGCTTTTCATAGCAGGCAAGGACTTGATATCGAACTCTTAACAGCAAGAGTGCAAATGACCAGCCAACATTGGTGGGATGAAGGGAAGTGTTTGAAAACCAGATAATCTGTGCAAAAACATACATCAGGAGTTCGATGATGAAGTAGGGTGAAGTTTTGCAGTAGTACAAAAGCAAGCTAAAGAATTTTAAATCTGATATTCTGAGAAAAGTAGAAAGAGTGAAACTTGTGTAGGTATGGGTGATGGAAGAGATGTGATTTACTACAGGCACCTGCATTTGGAAAAAGTCGAAAGGCTAATTAAGCCAGTTTGGATAACATGGTATAAAAAGCAATACTCAAGGATATGAAGTTACTGAGCAAGAATGGAGGTGGGCAATGTTACAAAGGTGAAAGGCATAAGGCAGGAATTATATTATGATGAGGTAGAGAGGGATTACCTAAATCAACGTGATGGAAGTTGTATTACAAGTGGAAGTAATTGCTATTTCACATAAGTATAGAAAGTTTGTACATTCAGTAAAAGCATTTTGAAAAGAATAGTGAGCAATGCAAAAGAATGCCCAAATAGACTTGAAGCACTGAAAGGAGAAGGCAGCAAAGCAAAAGGGCTCTGAAAACGCAAACATGATTTAGAATGGTACCAGACAGAACAGAAATAAAATTATATGTTGAAAGGTTGCGAAGAGGAAGATGGAGTACGAGGTGACTGAAGTGGGGTTTAACTGGGAGGAATGGCCTATTTCTGTGCTGTCAATTCTGTGAATGTATATTTGAAAGGAGTGGAGTTGAATCGATATATGACCTTACTGCCACATAGTACAGGAAACTTGCAACAAATCAAAAACAGCACTTTAACAAAAAGGTGCTCAGCAACCCAAATTCAATTGTCAATCTAACTCCACCACAACTGAAGTTTTATTTTACAAAGGCCATCATGCTGTAGGTTACTCTGTATTAATCAAATAAAAAAGCCCGTCTGAACACCATTTCAAAAGATGCACTGCCAAGATGAAACAGCCAGTGACTTTAGTGTAGCAGTCGATTTCTAGAACAAGACAGTGAAAAACTCAAGACCATTAAGTTTCAACCACACTGTTTGTGCTGGAAATATTTTTCACTATAAAGACAGGATCTGTCTGTCCCATTGAAGCAAAAAGCAACTCTGTCCTGCAATATAAACAAAGGTCACTTAATAATTCGACTGATAACAAAGTATTTTTAAAATGTTAAAATTTGTTGAACAGCAGTAAATTCCATGCCATTTTGCCACAGACTGACGAAGCAGCAGGAGGGGCCAAGCTAAAGCTGTGCAATGTTGATATGGAGATCGAGTTACTCCACTGCTCTTCTTTTTAATCCAAAATTCCTTGAGCATTCTGTAACCTATACACAAAATTCCATTGCTTGGCTTTCATCGCCCAGGAATCAACAGTTATCTCTCATCTGGGCACAAGCAGCAGTCCCAATAGACCAACTCAGGTGTCACTGAGGCTGATGTCAAGAAGCATTGTTTTCCCAAGTCTATCACAGAAACAGTAAACAGCCACCACTGGGCCTGTATGGGATATTTTGCCTGTCACTTTCATACTAACTCCCAGCTCACCAATACTGTTTAGTGTTGTTTATACTTAAAATACACTCCAGGACATTGGGGAAATGTTGAAAAGTAATCCCAGATGAAAAAAAAAACTAAGTTCCCATCCATATGTATTGCAGTCACATCTATTCATTTTTACGTTGATATTGCAATCACTTATTTTAAGATACCTGGGGGTGAAATAAGGCAAACAGTTTTGAACACATTGGGACAAAGGATTGGACAGGAATGTGTTTGAAACAAACTGGTATAAACAGCTTTCACTCCCATGTACATTTTTTTCATATAACAGAGGGACATAGAGGCAAGGAGCAGCTATTTAATTTTGCCTACTCGTAAAAACATGTCTGGTCAGAGTCAGGAAGTTCCTGGCAATTCCTAATCAACAGCCTCTGTGGTTAACTGCTTCCTGGTTTACAGTATAATGAACAATTCATTGCCACAATACTTAGGTTATGCCTTCTACTGGAGTATTTTTTCCGTGTGACTCCAAAGTACACATCTGGAAGTTCACCCAACCTTTCCCTAAGTAAATAACACATTAATCAGATAACCACAAATATTGCAAATCTGAAGCAAAGAGAAAGAAATGCTGTTTAAATTGCACAGTTCAACAGTGCAGAACTTTCGGTAGCACTTACAGTACCACTTGCCAAAAGACATGGTAAAATTAAAGTACAATCTGGTCTCTCTTCATAGATCTGACTAATCTGCTATGTATTTCCAGAATTGTCCTTTTTTTTTTAAATATATCTTTCAGATGCAAACGGCAATTTTTTTTAATATTGCGATGTTGCTCTGTGGAAATGTATCCAATATATGATATAACAGTCTAGGAATTTTCTGAGTTTGTATTACGTAGATATTGAGACTTAAGAACTGCACATATGCAAGAATTACATCCACTTGTGAAAAGCCATGAAGCAAACTTTGAATTTGGAATATTTGTTTCAAGTCAGGAGGTCAAAAATGTTTAAATTTAAACTGCAAACCTGCATGGATGATAATTGATAATATAAAATGGTATTTCATATAGCAGGTTAGTTTTTTTTATTCAACCATGGAGTATGAACGTTGCTAGCTGACCAGCATTTATTGCCCATCCCTAGTCACCCTTGTTCAGAGGGCATTTGAGAATCAACCACATTGTAGTGTATCTGGAGTCACATGTAGGTCAGCCCAGGTAAGGATGGCAGATTTCCTTCCCTAAAGTGAACCGGATGAATTTTTCCAACGATCGACAATGGTTTCATAATCATCAGTAGATTCTTAATTCCAGATTTTTTTTATTGAATTCAAATTCCACCAGCTGCCGTGGTTGGATTTGAACCCAGGTCCCCAGAACATTAGCTGAGTTTCTGGTTTAATAGTGTAGTGATAATATCACAAGGCCATCGCCTCCCCTGAAAATTATTAACAGCTTGTTATAATAGAAAGAAAATATATTTCTACCTTAATTGACTGTTTATCTCTTGTTCATTATTTTCTCCTGCTGATGTTTCCTTAACATGAAGATGATGGTTGCTTAAAATCTCCTAATAAAGATAAAAGATCCACAAACAATTGCATAAATTACACTTTTGATGATGGAAAGAAAGTCTGAACATGAATGTTATAAAGGGAAAATATAACAAACTATTAATATTTGCAGCACAGAAACACCTATTTGGCCAATCAAGTTTAGGCCAGTATATTTTTCCAACTGATGAATCTAATCCCCAAACTTTGCATCTTGCTTCCCATAACTTTTAATGTTTCTTTATTTCACAAGCAACAGTTTTGTTCCCATTGATTAATTTATGGAATCTATTAAGACACTGTTTATGTCTGAGAGATAAGCATTCTATAAATTGTTTTTATTCTCAATATCATTAAACAATAAAAATGACGCTCTGAAGTTTTCTATTCTACCTCCATTTTGTTGTAGTAACTCATTATATTTTCATGGAAAGAACACGTACCTGATAGAAATTCAGACCATTTGGCCCATGAAGTTTGCACCGACAATCCCATCCCATAACCTCATGTATTTACCCTGCTAATCCCCTGGACCACTAGCAGCAATTTAGCATGGCCAATCAACCTAACCTGCACACCTTCAGTGTGTGGGAGGAAACCGGAGCACCCAGAGGAAACCCACGCAGACACGGGGAGAATGTACAAACTCCACGCAATCACCCGAGGCCAGAATTGAAACCACGTGCCTGGTGCTGTGAGGCAAGCATTGTGCCACTGTGCTGCTCTCAATCTAGTGTAGATATTATACTTATATATGCAACATACACATTCGTATATATAAAGCTCAAATGAGATAAACCAGTGTTTTTTTTTTATATAATTCCAAACTGTACAATTATTTAAATGCCAAGTCATAGTGATTAAATAAGTTCAATTGTAACCATTATTCTGGACATTCATTTGTAAAATAAATGGTGTAATTTTTATCTGGCCTTGTCATAAGAAGGTTCTTGTTCTGCTTTCAAAAATATTGCAGAGGCATACATGAGGGCACAAGTAAAAGATAAAAATATCCATTTCAAATCATATGGAAATAGTATTGTCGCAACGCCTGTCATGTTTTACAGTTAGATGTATGATGCTATGAGTACACTCAGACTTATACATCAGAATTTTACCGTCCCTACTGCCATAGGATCGGAGCGGGTGACGGGTGGAGCATGGGAAGATCCGTCCGCCTCAGGTGAATTTTACGGTTTTGGGACAAGTGAGGCCATAGGATCCCATCCATAGAGGTATAGTCATTGAATTTAATAGTACAGAAAGACACCCTTTGGCCCATTGTGCCTGTGCCAACCGTTAAATACCTGTCTATTCTAATCAAATCTTCTGCACTTCGTCTGTTGCCATGTAAGCTATGGTGTTTTAAGTGCTCATCTAAATGCTTCTTAAATGTTGTGAGAGTTCCCGCCTCTATCACCCTATCAGGCAGCAAGTTTTAGGGTCCCACCATCGTCTGGCTGAAAAGCTTTTTACTCAAATCCCCTGCTCTTTACCTTAAATTAAGAAGTTAAAAAGTTTACTTAGTTGTCACAAGTAAGGCTTACATTAACACTGCAATGAAGTTACTATGAAGTTTCCCTAGTCACCACACTTGGCACCTGTTCGGATCAATGTACCTAACCAATGCCTCCTGGTTGCTGACCCCTCTACTACGGGGAAAAGTTTCTTCTTATCTATCCTATCTATATCCCTCAGAATTCTGTACACCTCAGTCACGTCCCCCCTCAAACATAAAGTGCTACAATACTTACTGGAATGACTAGCATCACTGTATCTAAATGAATATTTGAGGCAGGTCCCTAAACTCTAATCATCAGTTATCAATTCCACATATTAAATAATATTATCACAGAATAACTTATAAACAAGTGTCCATCAAGCTATGATGGCAATACCAATTATTAATTTGTCTCACTCTAATTAACAATGTAATCATAAGGATGATTCAGTTTTCTGCACAAACACCAACTAGTTCACCCAATGGTACATTCAACAAGTCTCCTGAGGTCTGTTGATATGTGATGAACACTGTAGATTACCATCATTAAACTAAACTGCCAAAAACTTGACTGACAGCGACTCTGGTCCCTGGTGCAACAGCTAGCCGGTAAAGTTTAAAAACAGGATTTTCTCATTTTGTTTTAATAAATTCAAGGTCCCTCCAGATTATGAACCTTGTTCATTTTACACAATGCCCTTGGACAGTTTAAACAATGTTGTGGTGATTAGAGACAATGCATAATGTACCCATCAATATAACTTCAGTCAGTCAATTTTAAGGAAGCTCAAGGGATTGAATTTGAGTAACTAGTTCCCCGATATCCATGGTGAGCACAATGCGAGGAATTTATTCAGTCGCGCTACATCACCATTGAAGTACAATGACACTAGTAATCCAGGAAAAATATATCGTCAACCCAAATTTCCTCACAAAACATATTATTCTGCTGTACAGAGATCTTAACAATAGATATATCAACCGCTCAGTTAATCCTCTTTTAAACATAATTTTAAACATTTTCTGTTTTTTTGTAATTTAAACTCACCTGATCATCTTCAGGCTTGTGGTACAAGAAGGTTTCCCCATATGGTGAGATAGGCGATGCCTTATTTTCATCTGCTGTTGTGAAGAGGAAAAGTAAAATAGCTTATGTGAATTAACCCTGGATACTTAAAAGCATATCTTATTTAATTTCTACAGTAACAGGTCAACACTATATATTGAAGCGTCTGTAAGATCTTAATGTAATAAGAATGACTGTCAAATGTGCTCACACAGAACACAGCTAACATGGAAGGGAATAAGGAGGCAATACAATAACATTTAAATGTAGCTTTAAATCTATGAGTCAAATTCAAGGACTTTAAGAGATTCACCTAGATCCAGAGATAATGTGAACACATTTCAACTTTATCCTTGCATTTGTAAAACATATTAAAGTATCTAATTTGGGGATCTGATTGAAATTTGTTAAAAACAGTAACAAAAGCAGCCCCACAATCAGACTGCCGTGACAGTTGAAAATCTGCACTTAAGACATTTTGGAGTAGACAAGCAGTGGAAATGATATTCATTAATCAAGTATTGAAAAATACATCACTAATTGTCAAGAGATGCTTGGAAGCTGAGGTTTCAGCTACATCCTCTGCATCCTAAACAAGCAAAAATAACGCCCACGTACATCCCATATTGATCAAAACAGACAACAGATGCATCAGTGAAAGGAATTCTTACCAGAGGCCAACGTGTGAAGGGTAAGGGAAAAATTACTCCCCAGGTTCACACGAAATGTGAAACTGATAACTGTGGAGTCTCCTACACCAATTAAAGCTATCGGGGCACCCAGTCAAGACCGTGCAGTTTAATACTTAAAAGATACTCAGTATCTTTTTATTGGTGAATGTGCAGCAGCATAAACATACAATCTCAAGGGAATCATAAACAGAGTGACAATTAGCCAAGAATTTATTTTCAATGTCCTCCCTCTCCCTTCTTTTAGGAAGATGATGATTCGTGGTCAGACATAGTTAATTGAGTGTCTCTCACTCTCCAGTACT
This sequence comes from Carcharhinus amblyrhynchos, assembly GCF_965287045.1. NCBI lineage: Eukaryota > Metazoa > Chordata > Chondrichthyes > Carcharhiniformes > Carcharhinidae > Carcharhinus > Carcharhinus amblyrhynchos. The sequence continues at coordinate 90,382,945 of NC_137324.1, read as the reverse complement.
TTAATAATAAGAGACAATTAGTATGTATTGGCCTGTTATTTTACCATGTTGTCATAGCTGAGATCAATCCTATCTTCAACAAACCTTCACACACAGGTAGAGAACCACTGGACAGTGCTCAGAAGTGGCAATGCCATCTTACCTAGATCTGAAACAAAAGTCATCCTCCTGTAATCCTCCACTGATCATCCATTTTAAACATTGCAGGCAAGTAGCTTCAACATCATTAAGGAAATAAAAACAATCAAAAATCAAAGAAAGAGATAAGTGGAAGCTGTTCCCAAGAGCTGGACAAACGGAAGACTAACCTTCAAAGAACAAAGTGCAAGCAAGTGGGAATAGCAGCCTGAGAATAACGCGCATTTATCTTTCCAACGAAATGGTGTAGACATTTTCTTTGTGCATATGAGGTGTGAAACTGCCTTGTGCAGCATTGCTACAGAGGTCTTGAGCCCTAAGAAGGTGGGTCAGGAAACTTTCAATGCACACTATCCTGATGCAACATGGGCCAGGTAATGTGACCCCCAGCTTCAAAATAGTCATGGTCTTATTAAATAGCACAGGTAGCTCAGTGAGTTGAATAGCCTACTTCTGCTCCTAATTCTTATGATCATATCATTAAATTTGAGAAACAAATGTGCAGATAACTCTTCACTGTTCACTTTGCAACACAACAAGCAAAGGTGGGACCCAGAGGAGAATTATTTAAAGAGCAAGGCACCCAAATTTCAAATACAGTAATTTCTTGGAACTTTTTCTTTGCAAAGTAGTCTGCATTTTTGGAAGCATTGGGTGAATACCTGAATACCTGCAGCATATTCACTGACAGAAGGGCAATGGATTTGGTGACCTGTGCACACAAAGGCTACAACAAGTATAGTGACCTGACAGTGCCTCTGAGTCTGCAACACAACAGGGGCATGAAGCAGAGGTTGTGCACAGGGCAACCTCTGTGTCATCTCGTCTGCCAACTTGGAGCAACACTCCACCATGCTCCTTGACAGCGACAGGAGTCTGTCTGACAGACCCATCAATGCAGCTACCATCTCAGTTTGTATACCAGTTCTGCATTCCGCTCTCCTCTGGCCCATCAAGGTACTTGTTTCAGTTCAAAGAATCCCTACGGTGCAGGAGGAGGCCATTCAGCTCATTGAGCCTGCACCAACAACAATCCCACCAAGACCCTATCACATGTAAACCCACGCATTCATTCTGCTAAACCTTTTGTTACTAAGGGGCAATTTGCCATGGCCAATCCACTAACCCGCACATCTTTGGGCTGTGGGATGAAACCAGAACACCCAGAGGAAACCCATGCAGACACAGGGAGAATGTGCAAACTCCACACAGACAATGACCCGAGGGCAGAATTGAACCCCAGTCCATGGCATTGTGAGACAGTGGTGCTAACCACTGTACCACCGTGCTGCCCCACGCAGCTGCAGCTGAACAAGTCTGCAACTTTTTTTTAATTCATTTGTGGGACATGGGCGTTGCTGGCTGGCCAGCATTTATTGCTTATCCCTTGTTGCCCTTGAGAAGGTGGTGATGAGCTGCCTTTTTGAATTGCTGCAGTCCATGTGTTGTGGGTTGACCCACAGTGCCATTTGGGGGAGAATTCCAGGATTTTCATCCAGCGACTGCAAAGGAATGGCGATATATTCCCAAGTCAGGATGGTCAGTTGCTGGGAGGGGAACTTGCAGGCGGTGGTGTTCTCACTTATCTGCTGCCCTTGTCCTTCTAGATGGAAGTGATCGTGGGTCTGGAAAGTGCTGTCTAAGGACCTTTGATGAATTGCTGTAGTATATCTTGTAGATAGTACACACTCCTGCTACTGATCATTGGTGGTGGGGGGCGGGATTGAATGTTTGTAGATGCTGTGCCAATCAAGCGGGCTGTTTTGCCCTGGATGGTGTCAAGCTTCTTGAGTATTGTTGAAGTTGCACCCATCCAGGCAAGTGGGGAGTATTCTAATGCAGTCGTGCCTTGTAGATGGTGGATAAGCTTTGGGGAGTCAGGAGGTGAGTTACTTGCCACAGTATTCCTAGCCTCTGACCTGCTGTTGTAGCCACTTTATGTGGTGAGTCCAGTTGAGTCTTTGGTCAATGGAAAACCCAAGAATGTTGACAATGGGGGATTCAGTGATGGTTACACCTTTGAATGTCAAGGGTGGTGGTTAGAATGTCTCTTGTTGGTGATGGTCATTGCCTCACATTTGTGTGGCGTGAATGTTATTTGCCACTTATCAGCCCAAACCTGGACATTGTCCAGATCTTGTTGTATTTGATCATGGGCTGCTTCAATATCTGAGTGGGGCTGAGCACTGTGCAATCATCAGTGAACGTCCCCACTTCTGACCTGATGGAGGGAAGGTCATTGAAGAAGCAGCTGAAGATTGTTGGGCTTAGGACACTACCCTGAGGAGATATCCTGGAGCTGAGATGACTGACCTTCCACAACCACAACCATCCTCCTATGTACGAGGTATGACTCCAAGTGAAGAGTTTGCCCCCGATACCCATTGATACTCACCTCTGGAATTCAGCTCTTTTGTCCATGTTTGAACCAAGGCTGTAATGAGGTCAGGAAATGACTGACCCTGGCAAAACCCAAACTGTGCATCAGTGATCAGGTTATTGCTGAGCAGGTGCTGCTTGATGGCACTGTATTTGACCTCTTCCATCACTGATGATCGAGATTGATTGGGTGTTAATTTGTTGGGTTGGATTTGTCCTTCTTTGTATGTACAAGATATACCTGGGCAATTGTTGGGTAAATGCCAGTGTTGTGACTGTACTAGAAAAGCATGGCTAGAGGAGCGGCAAGTTCTGGAGGACAAATCTTCAGTACTATTGCCGGAATGTTATCAGGGCTCATTGCCTTTGCAGTATCCAGTGCCTCCAACTGTTTCTCGAGTGGAATGAATCAAATTGGCTGGAGGCTGGCATCTGAGCTGCTGGGGACCACTGGAGGACGCGGAGATGGATCATCCACTCAGCATTTCTGGCTGACGATTGTTGCGAATATTTCAGCCTTACCTTTTGTGCTGAAATGCTGGCATCCTCCATCATTTAGGATGGGGATATTTGTGGAGTCTCCTACTCTAGTGAGTTGCTTAATTGTCCACCAACATTCTCAACTGGATATGGAAGGATTGCAGAGCTTAGATCTGATCTGTCGATTGTGGGATCGCTTAGCTCTGTCTATCATTTGCTGATTTTGCCATTTGGCATGCAAGTAGTCCTTTTTTGTAGCTTCATCAGGTTAACACCTCATTTTTAGGTATGGCTGGTGCTGCTCCTGGCATGTCCTCCTGCACTCTCCATTGAACCAGGGTCAATCCCCTGGCTTGATGATAATGGTTGGGTGGGGGATATGCTAGAGTCATGAGGTTGTAGACTGTGCTGTAGTACAATTCCGCTGTTGTTGGCCCACAGCACCTCATGGATCAACCTTGCCCTCCAGTGAGCTGTCAAACAAGCCTTTATCCCTGGCCTGGCTGCAGGCAATGTGTCCAGATGACTCTCCACAGGCTGATCTCAACACTATATCAGCTTTAAAGTACCTGCAGTGCCAAAATTGGAGCTGGTGGCTGCTAGCTTCAGATAAAGTGATGGGGCCTCCATCAGTGTCGTACTGTTGTTGACTTTCCTCCATCTGGGGCTCCTGTACTTGGGCGTTGGGAATCAAGAGTGAGAAGGAGTTTGAGATGAAGAGAGGGATTTAGGGTGGATAGCAAGAAGTCCATGGTCATATCAATTGCTGCTTGCTCATCCTGCCAGATAGCGCAATGAGGATGAGCTGAGAGTTGAGAAGGGGCATCAAGCAAGAAGATAGTCATTCTCAATGTTCTCAGCAATGCTGAATGCCACAGACCTTGTCGTGAAGTCTTTCTCCTGAAGCTGAGAACTAATTTGTCTGTGGAGGTCAGGAGAACATCCTTTAACCGCAAGAGCTCTGTTCTGCTGCCTGCTATTGTGTGCCACCTTAACCTACAAGGGTAAGGGCAGAATGTGAGTGATTGCATAACAACGTGTGTGGGTGAAGTGCCTTCTACAGCTGAATAGTTGGAGCAGCAAGAAGTTGATGTGAAATGGCAGCATGGGTAGGCATGTGAGGGTGAGGTGGAGTATCTGCATGATCGACTTCAGTCTTGAGTGCCAGAAAGTATTATTGGGTGAGTGACGGGGGTGTGGTGCATGAGAAGCTAGTATTGTGGTGGATTGGTGATACCTTATGAAGAAATATTCACTGACCCTGACCACACACGAATGTGGAGCAAGAGAAGGCCATTCAGCCATTCAGCCTGTTCCGCTATCTAATAAGAACAAGAAACAGGAATGGGCCATTTGGCCCCTCGAGCCTGCTCTGCCATTCAATAAGATCACGGCTGCCCCAAATCTGCGTTCCACCTGCCTCTGACAACTTAGACCCACAGCTATCCTCCTCTTCCTTAAAATGTTCAAGAACTCTGTTTCCACCTTCTTTTCAGGAAAAGTTTCTAAAGACTCATGACTCTCTGAGAAAAATAATTTTTCCTCACCTCTGTATAAAATGGGTGATCCCTTATTTTTAAACATGATGTCCCATTCCAGATTCTCCCAGGATAGGGAACATCCTTTCCACATCCACCCTGTCAAGAAACCTCATGATCTTACAGGCTTCAATCAAGTCACATCTTACTCTTCTAAATTCCAGTGGATACAAGCCTAGTCTTTACAATAAATAATAACATTCTATTAGCTTATTATTTGCTGTATCTGCAGACTGACCTTTTGTAATTCATGCACTAGGACACTCAGATCCCTCTGCACCTTAGAGTTCACTCACCAGTTAGATATGTCTGTTTTATTCTTCCAACAATGTCACATTTTCACAAATTTTACTCAATTTGCCAGATCTTTGCCCACTCACTTAACTTAGCTATGTCTTTTTATAGTCTCCTTATGTCCTCTTCACAACTTACTTTCCTACCTATCTTTGTATCACTGGCAAAATTGGCATCCATCTCTTCAATTCTTTTATCCAAGTAACTTATATAAATTATCTCAACACTGCTCACTACGTCACACCACTCAGTACATCACGACAACTTGAAAAATACCCATTTAAGGCTTCTCTTTGTTTCCTATTAGCCAGCCAATCTGTTATCCCCTTTAATATGAGCTTTTATTTTCCACAATAGCCATGGGTGTGGAAATCTAAGTACAGTATATCCACAAACTCTCCTTTATCCACATCACACGTTACTTGCTTAAACAACTCCAATAAGGGTTAAACATGATTTCCATTTCACAAAACTATGTTGACTGGCCTTTATTTCCAGCTTTTTGCCTCCCTCCTTTTTTAAATAACAGAGTTACATTTGCTATCTTTTAACCTAATAGTGCCTTCCTGAATCTAGAGGCCAGCTACAAGAATCAAAGAATTGTTGTCGCGCAGATAATTCGGCTCTGTAAGAACATAAGAACTAGGAGCAGGATAGGCCATCTGGCCTCTCGAGCCTGCTCCCCCATTCAATAAGACCATGACTGATTTTTTTCTGGACTCAGCTCCACTTACCCACCCACTCACCACAACCCTCAATTCCTTTACTGTTCAAAAATTTATCTATCCTTGCCTTAAAAACATTCAGTGAGGTAGCCCCAACTGCTTTAGTGGGCAGGAATTCCACAGATTCACAACCCTTTGTGTGAAGAAATTCCTCCCTAACTCAGTCCTAAATCTGCTCCCCCTTATTTTGAGGCTATGCCCCTAGCTCTAGTTTCATCAGCCAGTGGAAACAAATTCCCTGCTTCTATCTTATCTACTCCCTTCATAATCTTATATCTTTCTATAAGACCTCCCCTCATTCTTCCGAATTCCAACGTGTGTGGGTGAACTCAGTGTCTCCTCATAAGCCAACTCTCTCAACTCCAGAAGCAACCTAATGGATTTCCTCTGCAGCCCCTCCAGTGCCAGTATATCCTTTCCCAAGTAAGGAGACCAAAGCTGTACACAGTACTCCAGGTGTGGCCTCACCAGCACCTTATACAGCTGCAACATAACCTCCCTGTTTTTAAACTCCATCCCTCTAGCAATAACGGACAAAATTCCATTTGCCTTCTTAATTACCTGCTGTAACTGCAAACCAACTCCTTGAGATTCCTGCACAAGGACACCCAGATCCCCCTGCACAGCAGCATGCTGCAATATTTTACCATTTAAGTAATAGCCCATTTTGCTGTTATTCCGACCAAAATGGATGACGTCACATTTACCAACATTGTACTCCATCTGCCAGACCCTCACCCACTCACTTAGACTATCTATATTGCTTTGCAGACTTTCAGCATCCTCTGCACACTTTGCTCTGCCACTCATCTTAGTGTCATCTGCGAATTGTGACACACTACACTTGATCCCCAACTCCAAATCATCTATGTAAATCATAAACAATTGTGGTCCCAACACTGATCCCTGAGGCATATCACGAGTCACTGATCGCCAACCAGAAAAACACCCTATTTACCCCCACTCTTTGCTTTCTATTAGTTAACCAATCCTCTATCCATGCTAATACATTACCTGTAACACTGTGCACCTTTATCTTATGCAGCAGTCTTTGGTGCAGCACCTTGTCAAATGCCTTTTGGAAATCCAGATACACCATACCCACAGGTTCCCTGTTGTCCACTGCACATGTAATGTTCTCAAAGAATTCCACCAAATTAGTCAAACCTGACCTTCCCGTCATGACTTTATGCTGCATCTTACCAATGGGACAACTTATATCCAGATATCTCGCTATTTCTTCCTTCATGATGGATGCAAGCATTTTCCCTACTGCAGAAGTTAAGCTAACTGGCCTATAGTTACCTGCCTTTTGTCTACCTCCTTTTTTAAACAGTGGTGTCACATTTACTGTTTCCCAATCTGCGGGAACCACCCCAGAGCCCAGCGAATTCTGGTAAATTACCACTAGTGCATTTGCTATTTCTCCCGCCATCTCGATTAGTACCCTGGGATGCATTCCATCAGAACCAGGAGACTTGTCTACCTTTAGCCCCATTAAGTTGCCCAACACTATCCCTTTCATGATCACGATCATGATAATTTCTAGGTTCTCACCTGCCTAAATGAGCAACTCACCATTTCTCTGCCTTTTCTCTGTTATTCTTTCATGTCAGACAAAAATCTAATTCCCTTTTCAGACAATAATCCAATCCCTTTTGAATGCCTTGAGTGAACCAATCTCCACACACTCACGGACAGTGTATTTGAGATCCTATCCACTTGCAGTGTGCGTAAGTTTCCCACATCTCCATTGCTTCTTTATCCAAGTACTTTAAATCTGTGGCCTCTCATTCTCAATCCTTTCAACCTGTCCAGACTCCTCATAATTTTGAATATCTGTACAAAGAAAACTCCTCGTCTCCAAGAAAAACAGTTCTAACTTCTCCAATCTACCTACATAACTGAAGTTCCTCATCCCTGGAAATATTCTTGGGAATCTTTTCTGAAGTGTCTCTAATATCTTCTTATCTACCCTGAAGCGTAACACCTAGACCTGAATGCAATACTCCAGTTGAGGTAGCATTAATGTTTTATACAAGTTTATCTTCATCTCCTTGATCTTGTACTCTATGTCCCTATTAGTAAAGCTTTGGATACTATCTGTGTTATTAACCACTCTCACAACCTATCCTACCATCTTCATTAATGATTTTTTAAAATTCTATCACAGGATATGGCCATCACTGGCTAAGCCAGCATTTACTTTCATCTCTAATTGCCCTTGAGAGATTGGTGATAAGCTGTCTTGAAATGCTGCAGCAAATCCAAATCTCAATTTTAAAACTGTACCACTAACCATATTAAATGGTTTTCTCACCAAGTAAACAGTCTGACAACACCAGGTTTTAGTCCAACTGATTTATTTGATAGTAAACTCACTAGCTTTCGAGGGGATTCCCTCTTCTTCAGGTGAATGGAGAGTTCTCACCTGAAGAAGAGGGAATCCCCTCGAAAGCTAGTGAGCTTACTATCAAATAAATCAATTGGACTAAAACCTGGTGTTGTCAGACTGTTTACTGTGTTTACCCCAGTCCAATGCCGGCATATCCACATCATGACTACTTTCTCACCAAGACCCTGGGATTCTGACATATATATTGTGAAAACTGGCCACAACTGCACAAATAAACATGAATAAAAACATCAATGATTCAGGCTCAGACCTGGTGTTCCTTCATATAGATATAACTGCTAACTTCAGAATTTTAACATAAATCAGTGGCCAAACACAGATCCTCCCTCATAGTAGCATGAATTATTCATTCACTAACTTATTGTGAAGCTACACTCCTATGACGATCACCAGCTCTGGAGCGATTTAATCACGATAAGAAGTCTCACAATACCAGGTTAAAGTCCAACCACTTTAACCTGGTGTTGTAAGACTTCTTACTGCGTTTACCCCAGTCCAATGCCGGCATCTCCACATTGTGATTTAATCACTTCAGTGTGATTTAATCATGTGACATTTGATCACATAACATGCATTCAGGTGACGTCCTATATGATGCTCAGTTACATGACATTTGCCCACTGTTTGCAAATGTTATTGCATTTACCTTGATTGGTCTTGTTGATAATGAGAAACTCAAAGTAAAAAATTTGACTTTTTTTACACTGAGGTAAGTAATTAATGAATCAAAGAAAGAAAGTAATTGAAAAGCTTTACAAGGTAAGTAATGCTTAAGTAAAATCATTTTTGTGACGGCATGGACTGCATGGTGTTTAACAGTGCTGTCTCACAGCGCCAGGTACCCAAGTTCAATTCTGGCCATAGGTGACTATCTGGGTGGAGCTTGCACGTTCTTCCTGTGTCTGCATGGGTTTCCCACAGTCCAAAGATGTGCAGGTTAGGTGGATCAACCATACTAAATTCTCCCTCAGTGCCAGGGGATTAGCAGGGCAAATACACGGGGTTATGGGGATAAGGCCTGGGTGAGATTGTTGTTGGTTCAATGGGCCAACTGGCCTCCTTCTGTATTGTTGGGATTGCATGATTTTATTCTTCTATGAATGTTTCTACAGTATTAACCGCAATGAGAAACACTGTCAGAGTCAGAAAAGTCTGGACTTTCTTTTCCATATTTACTGATTTTGTACAATACACAGCAGCTTACAAAAATTAATAAATTGAACCAAAACCAAAAAGCTGGTTCACTTCCACTAACTCCCACACACACAGATGATGTCCAGTATCAGAGGGGTGAGGTTGACCCTCAGGGAGCAGCAGCAAAACTGGCCCGCCTCACATAATAAACACTAAAATAAGTACTTGAAAATGCTTGCAAGGAATATAGATAGAATCTCTACAGTGTAGAAGGAAGCCATTCAGCCCATTAAGCCTGTACCGACAACAGTCCCATAGAGTCTCTATCTCCGTAATCCTGCTTATTTACCCTACTAATCCCCCTGACACTAAGGGGCAATTTAACATGGCCAATCCACCTAACCTGCACATCTTTGGGAGTGAGGGGGGAAAACCGGAGCATCGGGGGGAAACCCATGTAGACACGGGGAGAATGTGCAAACTCCATACAGACAGTCACTTGAGACCAGAATTGAACCCGGTCAATTCTGCTAACCACTGTGCCACCCCATAACATAAGGGAATGTATAATACAAAAATGTTGATAGGTGACAAAAGGAGCAGCGCACCAAAAACCAAATAAAGCTTCTGGATTATAACCTCTCATCTTCTCCATCCTGGTCCAACACCAGCATCTCCACACCACAAAAATATTGGTAAGACACTAAATGCCATTGACCATACTGCAACAAGTGAGGCATTTAAACCATAGTCCACTGCAATAATTAACACAGTAATTTAGAAGCACTTCTGGGTTTCTATCACTTTGTAAACAAACCAGAGTAGTCCTGCCAAGTTGACTTAATTTAATAGCTGCCATAAAACATTTGTGCAACGGCATACATCATAGGTCAATATGACCTCTCCCTTCACCAGTGAATGTTGCTATCTCAGCCTCTTGGTGGGCATTGCTTTCATATTATATAATTAAATTCCAGAATGCCAAATCAGTCATTATTGCACCACAGTCAGTGCTGAATAACAATGTATCAACCCGCAGAACATACTGCAATAGGACAAATACATTCAAGGAAGCTTTAGCATCCGGATTATGAGCAGCTGATCTATCCGAACGCAGTCAGTTACATTAATCATTTCATCCATATCCAAACACATTAACTACCTACGCTGGTCCTCTGCCAATTTCTTATTGCAGAACATTTAACTCAACTATCTATATCTGCGAATGTATGATTACTTTGAACTTTGAACCACAATACTCTCCTTCCCACAGTGCACATTGCCCTCTCTCCCTTTCCCACTGTGTTGCTCTCTCTCTTCCTCCCTCCCTCTGTGCTTGTGTACGTGTAGCTCTCGCCCAGTTGCTTTCTTAGGCCATTCAGCCTATCAAGCCTGCTGTGCCATTCAATTAGATCATGGCTGATTATCTACCTCGATATGATTTTATGAAGGAGAGTCGTGTCTCATGAGCTTGATCGAGTTTTTCGAGGAAGTGACGAAAATGAGTGATGAGGGTAGGGCAGTGGATGTTGTCTACATGGACTTCAGTAAGGCCTTTGACAAGGTCAATCGTGGCAGACTGGTGCAGAAGGTGAAGTCACATGAGATCAGAGATGAGCTGGCAAAGTGGATACAAAACTGGCTCGGTCAAAGAAGACAGAGTAGCAGTGGAAAGGTGTGTTTCTGTGACAAGTGGTGTTCCTCAGGGATCAGAGTTGGGACCTTTGCTGTTTGTAATATATATAAATGATTTGGAGGAAAATGTAGCTGGATTGATTAGTAAGTTTGCGGACGACACAAAGTTTGGTGGATTTGCGGATAGCAATGAGGACCATCAGAGGATACAGAGAATATAGATCAGTTGGAGACTTGGGCGGAGAGATGGCAGATGGCGTTTAATCCGGACAAATGTGAGGTAATGCATTTTGGAAGGTCTAATACAGATAGGAAATTTATAGTAAATGGCAGAACCCTTAGGAGTATTGATAGACAAAGGGATCTGAGTGTACAGGTACACAGGTCACAAAGTGGCAATGCAGGTAGGGAAGGCAGTCAAGAAGGCATACGGCATGCTTCCTTCATCGGCCAAGGTACTGAGTTTAAAAATTGACAAGTCATGTTGACGCTTTATAGAACCTTAGTGAGGCCGCACTTGGAATATAGTGTTCAATTCTGGCTGCCACAAGGATGTGGAGGCTTTGGAGAGGATACAGAAAAGATTTACCAGGATGTTGCCTGGTATGGAGGGCATTAGCTATGAAGAGAGGTTGGAGAAACTTGGTTTGTTCTCACTGGGACGACAGAGGTTGAGGGTAGACCTGAAAGAAGTCTACAAGATTATGAGAGGCATGGACAGAGTGGATAGTCAGAAGCTTTCTCCCAGGGTGGAAGAGTCAATTACTAGGGGGCATAGCTTTAAGGTGTGAGGGGCATGTTTTAAAAGAGATGTACGAGGCAGATTTTTTACTCAGAGTGGTGGGTGTCTGGAACTCGTTGCTGGGGGAGATAGTAGAAGTGGATACAATAGAGACTTTTAAGGATCGTCTTGATAACTGCACAAATGAGATGGAAATAGAGGGATATGGTCCCCGGAAGCATAGGGGGTTTTAGTTAAGTCAGGTAGCATCGTCAGTGCAGGCTTAGAGGGCCGAAGGCTTGTTCCTATGCTGTAATTTTCTTTGTTCTTTGCTACTACATTCTTACAACTCCTTCAATGCCATTTTCCCTATTATTACCACATCCCTTGACTTCATTAGTTTACAGAAATCTATTGAATTCTATTTTGAACATGCTCAATGATTGAGCTTCCACTCTGGGATAGAGAATTCCAAAGATCCACAACTCTGAGTGAAGGAATTCCTCCTCATCTTGGTCTTAAATGGTTCCCCCCTTACTCGGAGATTATGTCCACTGGTTTTAGACTCAAGTCAGGGGGAACATCTTGCCCACATCCACCCTGTCACATCCAGTAAGAATTCTGTAAGTTTCAATGGGGTCTAACTTCATTCCTTGAAACTCTAGCGAATACAGATCCAGCCTTCTCAATCTCCCATTATAGAACATTCCCATTATCCCAGGAATTAGTCCTTCTATGGCAATTAGAAGGGGGGCATGGTAGCAAAGTGGTTAGCACTGCTGCTTCACAGATCCAGGGACCTAGGTTTGATTCCCGGTTTGGTCACTGCCTGTGTGGAGTTTGCATATTCTCCTCGTGTCTGCAAGGATTTCCTCCGGGTGCTCTGATTTCCTCCCACAGTCCAAAGATGTGTGGGTTAGGTTGATTGGCCCTGCTAAAATTACCTGAGATGCGTAGGTTAAAGGGATTAGTGGGTAAAATGTGTAGGGATGTTGGGGTAGGGCCTGGGTGGGATTGTGGTTGGTGCAGACTCGATGGGCCAAGTGGTCTCTTTCTGCACTGTAGGATTTCTATGATTCTATGTATATTCTTCTTCGGATAACATGACCTAAACTCTACAGTATTCCAGGTGCCATCTCACCATGGCTCTATACAATAGCAGCAAGACATTTTTACTCCTGTACTCAAATCCCCTTGCAACGTAGACCAACATACTGTTTTCCTTCCGAATTGCTTGCTGCACTTGCATGAAAGCTTTTAGTGACTCATGGACAAGGACACCCAGGTCTCTTTGGACACCCATACTTTCCAACCCCTCACTATTTAACACTCTGCCTTTCTGTTTTTTAACCAGCAAGGTGAATAACTTCACACTTATTCACATAATATTCCATCCACCATCTTCTAGTCCATTCACTTAGCTTGTCCTACTCCTCTTGATATCTCCTTACATCCTCCTCACAACTTAATGTTCCCATCCAGTTTGGTGTTATCAGCAAATTTAGAAAAATTACAAGGGCTCCATTTCCAGGTGATTTTTTTTTTGTCCTTATGCCATTATCCTCATAGCTGGCAATGAGATGCCATGACAACCTGGGTGCGGGTTGCACTAGTGGGATCCACCCAAACAGGGACCGCTTCACCAGAATTGGCAGGAGCTGCATCGGGAGATCAATCGCCAATTCCAGTTTTGAAAATGTTAATTTGTCCCATTACTTAACAATTTCTCCGAGGAGATCACCAGAGATTTAATTGATTTAAATGTTAAACTCTTGAAGGAATACATTTAAGCAACGCTTTGAGCATAAGCATAACTCTCTCCTCCATTCCCAGCATGTCTCGCTTTCTCTCCCATTCTCAGCATGCCTCACCCCACCCAACCACCCCCAGCTCAGAATCAGGCAAGCAGTTGGCTCAAATGTTTTAAACACATAAAAATGGCTTCGCACAATATCAGCAACTCTTCTTTGGTCATGAAGTTACATAGCAGATATCAGCAGCACAGGAATAGTATACAACTCCTCAGTGGATTGATGTCATTACACATGGCAATCGCAATAGAAATGCATTATAACTAATTATCAACCTCTGCAGTTGTCAATGGAATAAGGGAGACCACAAGGCTATAAAACACTATGTATTTTTGCAGCAATCTCAGTTTTGCAAAGTAATGTTGAAAGAAGTTGAAATCTTACTTACTGTACATATGAGCCAACAGCGGGCTTTGTGCAACGTCACAACTGGAGATATGTGAAAGGTTGAGGTTTCTTCTTTTCAGTAAGGAACTGTGGTTAAAATCAAGTGGAAATGTAAAACAATTGTTTTCAACTGCAGGGAAGATGTTCAAAATGTTACTAGTGATTAAATCTCTGTACACAATCATATTTATTGTTGCTGTACACAATCTCAGACTATTATAGTAATAACAACTTCTTTAAAAAGGATTGAAAACATCCAAATTCACAAAGACCACGCTCACATTGCTGCAAACCTCTATACATACCTTCAGATGGCTCATGGTTGCACAGCTCGGTTTCTGTAAACCACATCTGTTAGTTGTACATTGTGTATGTAATCATAGTAAAAAGTTATGTAATCATACGCACCAGTACCTGGCTTAAATAACCTGAATTTAGAAAGCACCTTTCTCCTTCCTAAAGTGCTTCACACCAAATCAATTATTTCTGCAGTGCAGTCACTGTCAGGAAACATCTAAAATTCTAACAGGATTAGACAGGGTCGATTCAGAAAGAATGCTCCCAATGGGGGAGTCTAGTTTGAGAATAAGAGGTAAACCTTTTAAGACTGAAGTGTGGATGAATTTCTTCACTTAGAAAGTGGTGGTGAATTTGTGGAATTCACTACCACAGAAACTGGTTGAGGCTAAAACGTGTGATTTCAAGAAGAAATTAGCTATAGCTCTTGGGGTTGAAAGGATCAGGGGACAGATGAGATCAGGACTCTGAATTTGATGATCAGCCGTGATCATAACGAATGGCGGAGCAAGCTCAAATGGCCTACTCCTGCTTCTAGTTTCTGTGCAAGTCACCTGGACTGAGAAGGTTCCACAGACAGTAATAGTTTAATGTCTCATATGAAAGAGAGCACATCCAATATTGCATGACTCCTTCAGTACTGCAATGAAATGCCAACCCAGATGTTGGGCCAGATCTTACTAAAAGAATAAGGTTAACAGCACTTGTTGTTAAAATGACATAAAATGAACAGCTACTGTTGGCATCTGAGTATGCACAGTTAAATTAGGCATCAGAAACGTGCTGTGAGGGCCACGCTGATTCTCCACAGGAGGTATTGCTTCAGTCCTTGCTGATGGATTCTGCACTGAAATAATACAATATGGACTTGTGTACTTACTCACGAACTCCACACTACAGATACCTGAAAATGTGGGTGTGCGGAAGTATAAGTGAATTTTTAACAGCATGATAAGTTTAAATGAGGGTTCTTCATTGTGGTTAGTTGAGGAAAATTGCTATTACATTGAACAGATAGCATGGTTGGCTACATACTGGGCCATACACTAGACTGGACCAAGTCTACACACTAAAGCTGGTGAAATCTTCGCAGCCAGCTGTCAAGAAAGTGGATGGCAGGTATAATTCCTTCACAGATGCTCACAAAATCCGGGCCTAAGTGCTCAAGTAGAAAGAACATGGTTCGGATCCACAACTTTCTTATTCAGAATTCTGAAACAACCTGACACATAGCACAGCACAGTGGCACAGTGCTTAGCACTGCTGCCTCACAGCGCCAGGGACCCAGGTTTGATTCCCGGCTTGGGTCATTATCTGTGTGGAGTTTTGCACATTCTCCTAGTGTCTGTGTGGGTTTCCTCCAGGTGCTCTTGTCTCCTCCAAAGATGTGCAGGTTAGGTTGATTGGCCATGATAAGTTGCCCCTTCGTGTCAGGGGAATTAGCAGGGTGACTGTGCGGGGTCACAGGGATAGGGCCTGGGTGGGATTGTTGTCAGTGCAGACTCGATGAGGCAAATGACCTCCTTCTGCACTGCAGAGATTCTACAATTCTATACTTTGAAAAATGAATCATGTTTTCCAGTGTTATCTGCGGCATATCAGAAAAAAAGTACTCAAAAATATCCTAGATTGTGTGCACACACTTACTTAGATACTTAACATCTTGGAAAGGCCAAGTATCCCTGCACACTTCTCGAACAAGCCAAAAAATCTGTGATGAGTTCTAACAGCTACTGATCTCCCATGTTAACTAAACAGGCTGCAAATAACAATATGAGGAGGAAGCCCTTGACTAGATCTACCAAACAATCTATCTTCCATAATATCTAGGATACATTCAGCAAGATAAGAAGGTATAAAATAACAGAGATTGTTCACATCTGGAGGCAAAGGTCATATCCACATTGCATCACAGCTGGCTCAGCTGTGGTTTGGGTGGGGCAAGGATAGATGCATGAGGGATATTGCAAAAGTAATAGCAGTAGAGGGTCCGAAGGGTAGTGGAAAAGAAAGGCTCTTTCAAGAATGATTCTGAGCAGCTGTGGGGCATTCTGAGGAGTAAGGGTGAACAATCATGGCCTACATTGACAGCAATGACAAAGGTAGAAAGAGGGATAAGGAGTTAGGAAGTATACTAATGTGATCCAGAGGCAGTACAGGAAAGAAAATTTATAATTCCTTTGAACTGTCTGTGGAATTGAAGTGGTTTTCAAGAATGTTAGAAAGCAACTTCTGAAGAGTTTACATCAATTGTTAAGAGCTCAACTGAAAATGCTGGTCCATGTGACCTGACAATATTACCAATTGAAAGGGAGTTAAGATCAGGAGCTGTGTGGTTGGCAGACATAAAGGAGAGTTTCAGACACAAAGCAGAGTTACAAGCAGAATGAGGGTGGTCAGCACACAAATGAGACACAAACAGAAAGCAGGCAGAGACAGAAAGAGTAGCACATCAAATTCTTCTAAGAAGCAGCAAATATGTCAAAAAGATGTCAGTTTTCTGTGTGGCAGGAAAGGAGACAGGAATGCTTGGAGGCAATGTGTGAGCTGACTAAAACGAAGGAAAAGCTTTGCGTGCAGCTCAGAGACACTAAAGAGCTGAGTGCTTTCCCAGGAGTGGCCAAATCATGAACCGGAGAATTATTGGTTGGCCAGTTAAGGAACATTGGGAAATTATACCATCAGGGCTGACATGACCCGAATGGGAGAGGGCTCGTCTTGCTGATGATAAATGAAGGCAAAAGCTGTTGCCAGATAGGGACCTATCCTGCATGAATTAAGAACAGCATATTGTGCAACTGGGGAGCTACGTATTGCTGCATTTGTACAGGAAGTGATGTGGGGATTGTGGTTCTGTAAGACGTATCTTTGCAACGACTATTCAAAGTGAGATTTACCTTTTTATTTGAATTATCACTTGCCAGTTAATTCATGTTTCATTTATATATTTTCTGGTTCATTAAAAGTTACAAAAAGTGAAATTTTGTTGGTATTTTCTTCATTTGGGTGAAAATTTGGTTAGAACAAAGAACAAAGAACAACGAACAACCCAGCACAGGAAACAGGCCCTTTGGCCCAACGAGCCCGCGCCGCCATTTCAACAAAGCATTTTCCTACACCTACCCTGCTCCGTGTGTATGTGAATGGTACCCCTAATATAGCCAGATTCAGGGGAGAATAGTGTAGGGTCAGTTTGGTACACCAATCAGCCTAAGAGCACATCTTTGGGGTGTGGGAGGAAACCAGAGCACCCGGAGGAAACCCACGCAACCACAGGGAGAATGCGCAAACTCCCACAGACACAGGCCCAAATCCATGTATCTGCACAGCTAGCAGTGATAGTCACTGAGCTGTTGTGGTGCCCGTCTGCTGGTCCAGGACTAAGCACACACAGCGACACAAAGTACTAGGCCACTCTCGAAACCTCCAAGAGCAGCCCACACACGACCCACCGTGTGCATGTCCCTCGTTAGACAACAAGGTGGACCGACACCTGTGGATTTAAAGAGACAAAAACATTAACATGTAATACTTTGGGCTACAGTTCTCTCATGGAAATCATAACAATAGCAAATCCTGGTAATAATCTCCAGATTATTCCGAATACAAGTGGGAGTGAGTATAGAAACAGGAAGACACAGCTGACAAATATATGGTTGAAGAGATGTAATGGGAGGGAGGGCTTTGGATTCCTTGGAACTTGGAACTGGCTCTGGGAGAGATGTGACCTGTGTAAGCCAGACAGGTTGCACCTGAATGCAGCTGGGGCCAACATCCTTTGTGAAGAGAATTGAATTTGTTCATGTTATTGAGGAGGGTTTAAACTAACATGTCAGCATTGTGGACATAAATCTGAAGCTATTTTTAGACACAAAAACCAAAATGGCAATTAGAAGAGACAGATAACAATAGAACAGGAAACAGGAAGGAATTAGCAGGAGATCAGAAGGCAATTTAAGATCTAAGATTAGTGTTGCAGTACACATATATGATTGTGGTAAGTAAAGTTGTCACAGGTGCAGGTAGCCAACCTGTGACAATGTGCAGGACTAGATACTGAACATTCCTGAATTCAAGATGTCCTAGAAGGATGAAGGACAGAATCTATTCCGTTAGAGCCAGAAAACAAACACGGTACCATTACTCTACTGGGTGCATTCTATAGGCCACCAACTAGTAATAAAAATATGGAGGAAAAAAATTAGAGACTTGCAAGAATTGTAGAATAATTGTAATGGGGGATTTTAATTATCCTAATTTAGATTGAGACAGTAATAAAGCAAAAAGCAGAAGGGAGATGAGTTTCTAATGTGCATTCAGGAAAACTTTCTACACCAATATGTTCCCAGTCCAATGAGGAAGGAGGCAGAGCTGGATCTGGTTCTGGTTCTGGAGGGTAAGGTGAGTCAGAGAATCAAGAGTCTATTTGGGAACATTTAGTAAGGAGTGACTGTTGTTAGGTCTAGAAAAGGACAAGGGACAGACTAGAGCAAATGGGCTGAATTTAAAGAGGAGATAATTCAGGCGCACGGTACATTCTCAAGAGAGAAAAATGTAGGCAGGTCAAACACACAGCTCCCTGAATGAGAAGAAAATGATGAAGCTGAAATGACAGATGTCAAGTACATAGTATAGTTGAGAAACAGGCTGAGCAAATATAGAAGGTGCAGAGGGGAACTGAAGAAAAACATAAGAACAACAGCAAAAACGTGGTCGAAGAAACTGGCAGCTAACACAAAGGAATACAATTTGATAGACCTATGAGTGGTAAAAACAGAAGTGGGGCCAGTTAAGAACTGAAAAGAGAATTTGCACAGAGTAGGGCATGATTGAGGCACTAAGTGACTATTTTATATCTGCCTTTACCAAGGAAAATGATGATGCCATATTTGTAGTGAAAGAAAAGGTAATTGAGATGCAGTCTCGTGGGAAAAAAATTATTCCCCTAACCTACACATGTTGGGACATTAAGGAGAAATTTAGCATGGCCAATCCAACTAACCTACACATCTTTAGAGTATGGCTGGAAACGAGAATACCCCCAGAGCAAACCTACACAGACACAGGTAGAACGTGCAAACTGTCTTCCAAACAGACCGTCACCTGGGGCTGGAATTGAACCCAGGTCCCTGGAGCTGTGACATGGCAGTGCTAGCCACTGTGCCACCGTCAAGAGGAAACTCAATTAAAAACCTTTTATCTATTACAACACTAAACTAATCTTCTAAATTATTCCAATCTCTCACTATTGCTCAACAGAAAGCTGGCTCATCACAGCCTCACTCCAACTTCCACCTCAGCAATCATCCAAAATTAAATAATTTACAAACATTTCTTAGCAAGTATGTCGGATGGAATAGTTCTATCAAATAGCAAAAGGAGGGGCCAGCAAAATTTGGAACGGAGTTAAATTATCTGAAAAAAAACTGCAACAGGGAACATCAACAGCAGTAGTCATGAATCACTCGAGGTGAAGGACAGTTAAAAATGTAGAAACAAATGTAAACAAAAACAATGTGCCTGCATTTGGTTGATAAAGAGTTCTTCAGGAAAAGTGCTACACAGACTTTCCGCATGCACGATAAAGTATTTTGTCCTACATCATCTGGGTGATAGGTTAACTCAGGATTGACACTTGTTGCAAAAGCCTGCAAACATGTCATGTCAAGACGCAGGCAAGAATAAAGTTCACTCAAGATAACACATGGTGCCCATTGCTTGTAGAAACCGATACTCGCAAGAAATCAACACCTTCAGAAGAAAGCTGGAGAAAACAGAATCCTTTCCAGCAGCAGTTACTGCAACAAAACCTGATCAAATGCTTCAGAGGGGAACTCGGATCCAGTAGCACATTTCAAGCTCGTGAAACGGCGGCTTCCTATCTTGAAGGGGCTGGAATACAAATGGGAGTAAGTTATGATTCAGCTGTAGAGAGTCCTGACCAAACCTGCCTGGAATGTTGTGGTGTCCATTTTAGACACCACATTGCAGGAAGGATGTACTGGTCTTGGGAAGAAGTACAGTGCAGATTCACTAGAATTTTGCCAGAGTCTCAAAAGATTAAAATTATGAAGATCAACTGCTTAAACTTGGCTTCAGTTCCCTCAGTTATAGAAGACGGAGGGGGTGTTCTGATTGAGCACGGCTGCTTCTGCCCTCCCAAATACTTCCCACCTCGCCAACAAGACGAGATTAACTAGTACATGTGTGCCAGGGCAGTACCAACGGGGTGGGGAGCTCTGCAAAGTAATGCAACCTACGAGGCAGCAAACTATCTTTGATCTGGTCCTGTGTAACGAGACAGGAAAATTTAATGATCTCACAGTTATGGTTCCTCTCGGAAGAAGTGATCACAGTATGGTTGAATTTAAAATACGGCTGGAGCGTGAGAAGGTAAAACCCAACATCTGTGTCTTGTGCTTAAACAAAGGCAACTTTGTGCAACTGGGGGAGATCTGCAGTGCCGGGGGTGGGGAGGGTGTGGAAATCATGTCAGGGCAGGGCATATCAACACACATCCCACCCACCCTCCACAGTACAAAGCTCCAGCTGTCAAAGAACATGATTGCCAGAAGACTGCAATGCCGGGCTACAAAGGGATAAGGGAGACATTGACTAAAGTAGACCAGGGGCAAAAGTTTTATGGTGGGACAATTGAGGAACAGTGAAGGACTTTCAAAGCGACCTTTCACAATGCTCAACAAAAGTATATACCAGTGATAAGGAAGGACTGTAGAAAAAGAGATAAGTCAGCTGTGGATATCTAAGGAAATAAAGGAGGGTATCAAATTGAAAGAAAATGCATACAAAGAAGCAAAGATTAGTGGGAAACTAGAGGATTAGGAAATCTTTAAAGATCATCAGAAAGTCACGAGAAAAGCTATAACGAAAAGTAAGATGGATTATGAGAGATGGATATTCTAGAGGGTTTGAAAATAGATAAGTCCCCTGGTCCGGATGGGATTTACCCTAGGATTCTCTGGGAGGCAAGAGAGGTGATTGCGGAGCCTCTGGCTCTGATCTTCAGGTCGTCGTTGGTCTCTGGTATAGTACCGGAAGATTGGAGGACAGCAAATGTTGTCCCATTGTTTAAGAAGGGGAGCAGAGACTTCCCTGGGAATTATAGACCGGTGAGTCTTACTTCTGTGGCGGGTAAGGTTTTGGAAAGGATTATTAGAGACAGGATTTATAGTTATTTGGAGAGTAATGAATTGATTAGAGACAGTCAGCATGCTTTTGTAGCGGGTAGGTCGTGCCTTACTAACCTTATCGAGTTCTTTGAGAAAGTGACCAAAGAGGTGGATAGGGGTAAGGCAGTTGACGTGGTGTATATGGATTTTAGTAAGGCGTTTGATAAGGTTCACCATGGTAGGCTTCTGCAGAAAATGCAGATGTATGGGATTGGGGGTGATCTAGGTAATTGGATCAGGAATTGGCTAGCAGATAGGAGACAGAGGGTGGTGGTTGATGGTAAATATTCGTCATGGAGTTCGGTTACGAGTGGTGTGCCTCAGGGATCTGTTTTGGGGCCACTGCTGTTTGTAATTTTTATTAATAATCTGGATGAGGGTATAGTTGGGTGGATTAGTAAGTTTGCTGATGACACCAAAGTCGGAGGTGTGGTAGATTGTGAGGAAGGATGTCATAGTTTGCAGGGTGACTTAGAAAGGTTGCAGAGCTGGGCCGCGAGGTGGCGGATGGAGTTTAATGTGGAGAAGTGTGAGGTAATTCATTTCGGTAGGAATAACAGATGTGTTGAGTATAGGGCTAACGGGAGGACTTTGAATAGTGTGGAGGAGCAGAGGGATCTAGGTGTATGTGTACATAGATCCCTGAAAGTTGGGAATCAAGTAGATAAGGTTGTTAAGAAGGCATACGGTGTCTTGGCGTTTATTGGTAGGGGGATTGAATTTAGGAGTCGCAGCGTCATGATGCAACTGTACACAACTCTGGTGCGGCCGCACTTGGAGTATTGTGTGCAGTTCTGGTCCCCACATTACAGGAAGGATGTAGAGGCTTTGGAGAGGGTGCAGAGGAGGTTTACCAGGATGTTGCCTGGTATGGAGAGGAGATCCTATGAGGAGAGACTGAGAGATTTGGGGTTGTTTTCGCTGGAAAGAAGGCGGCTAAGAGGGGACCTTATTGAAACATATAAGATGATTAGAGGTTTAGACAGGGTGGATAGTGATAGCCTTTTTCCTAGGATGGAGAAAGCTAGCATGAGGGGGCACGGCTTTAAATTAAGGGGGGGTAGTTATAGGACTGATGTCAGGGGTAGGTTCTTTACCCAGAGGGTGGTGAGGGACTGGAATGCCCTGCCAGCTGCAGTTGTAAATGCGCCTAGTTTGGGGGCGTTTAAGAGATCTGTGGATAGGTTTATGGACGAAATGGGATTGGTTTAGATTAGTGGGTTAGTGTTGTTTTGTTTTAAAAGCTGGTCGGCACAACATCGTGGGCCGAAGGGCCTGTTCTGCGCTGTAATGTTCTATGTTCTATGTTCTAAACTAGCTCAGAATATAGAAACAGATAGCAAAAGTTTCTACAAATATATGAAACAAAAAGAGTGGCTAAAGTAAACACTGGTCCTTTTGAGGATCAGAAGGGGGATGTAATAACTGGAAATGAGAAAATGACTGGAGGTGTTGAACAGGTATTTTGTGTTGGTCACCACAGTGGAAGACACAAATAACATGCGAAAAATTGATGACAGGAGGACTATGGCAGGTAACAGTTTTGATCTCTTGAGAAAGGATATACTGGCACTGGAGGAGACTCACTAGGTTGATTCTGGAGTTGGGAGGGTTGGCTTATGAGGAGGGACTGAGGAGACTGGGGCTATGCTTATTGGAATTTAGAAGAATGAGGTGCGATCTTATAGAAACATATAAGATTATAAGGGAATAGATAAGATAGAAAAGTTGCTTCCACTGGTGGGTGAAATTAGAACAAAAGGGCATAGCCTCAAAACAAGGGGGAGTAGATTTAGGATTGAGTTAAGGAGGAACTTCTTCACCCAAAAGGTTGTGAATCTGTGGAATTCCCAGCCCAGTGAAACAGTTGAGGCTACCTCATTGAACGTTTAAGACAAAGATAGTTAAATTTTTGAACAGTAAAGGAATTAAGGGTTATGGTTAGCGGGTGGATAAATGGAGCTGAGTCCTCAAAAAGATCAGCCATGATCTCACTGAATGGCGCAGCAGGATCGAGGAGCCAAATGGCCTACTCCTGCTCCTATTTTTATGTTCTTATGTAAAGCGCAGAGTGCTGTGCAACTGGGGGAGGTCTGCAAGGCAGTGGTGGTGGGGGGGGGTGGTGGTGGTGGTGGCGGCAGCGGCAGGAATCATGACAAGTTGGGGCATGTCAACTCACATCCCACTCCACTGTGCAAAGCTCCAGCTGTCAAAGAACATGATTGCCGGAAGATTGCAACACTGGGCTCACCCAACCAAAGGATTGGTGTGGAGGACTCTGCTCTCACGCTGTTATGACACTTACTTCTTTTTTGGGAAAACTGTGTCCCCCTCATTTTTTAAACTGAGCCCTAATTCTAAACATCCCACAAGCTGAGACATTTTCCAGCATCCACTCTGCCAAGTCCCCTCAGAATACTGTGTTTCAACATCACCTCACATTCTTCTAAGCTGTCTCTAATAGCAGGTAGGCAGTTAATATCACGGTAACGCGGTGGTTAGCACTGTTGCTTCACAGCTCCAGGGTCCTGGGTTTGATTCCCAGCTCGGGTCACTGTCTGTGTGGAGTTTGCGCATTCTCCCCGTGTCTGCGTGGGTTTCCTCCAGGTACTCTGGATTCCTCCCACAGTCCAAAAGATGCATGGGTTAGGTTGATTGGCCATGCTAAGAAATTGCCCCTTAGTGCCCAGGGATGCGTAGGTTAGAGGGACTAGTGGTATGATATGGGGGTAGGGCCTGGGTGGGATTGTGTTCGGTGCAGACTCGATGGGCTGAAGGGCCTCTTTCTGCACTGTCGGGTTCTATGAAAGAGAGGAAATAATAGTCACAGTAGAGTAGAAGCACACGGAACTTTGTTTGCATCTAATCCATTGCATCTATCACAGGATCAAATAATTACACAATGGGGATATGCAAAGATCAACATTAATTTCACCAGCACGGAGTCCTTCTTGACATATACAAGTTTGGCAAAATAACTAAGTATTCCGATGGGCTTTCTTTCCATGGATAAGAACAAAGAAAATTGCTGTAATTTTCTTTGTTCTTTAGGTGTAAACCGTAAATGTACAACATAAATATTCAGTTTCTGCGCACTGCAATAGACAATGCGCTGTCAAATAAGTCTTGCAATCCATTAGACCTAAATATGATCCTGTTCACACATGAAAGATTTTCTATATCCCACTCATCTTCATTGAGGTTTGATGTGAATGTAATGAGCTCTACAGAGAGGGAACTGCCAACGTACACTGATTTAAAAAAAATACAAGTCAAGGTGAAATGAGAAGTGGATCTTTGTCTGAAAACAAGCTGTCATGACAATGACAAACTTTTAACTCACCCAGGGATAGTGCACAATATCGATTGTTATTAAAAAATAAACAGCAGCCTTGAATGGCTGAAACAACATGTTAATGAGCCTGGGTGATGATTTTAGAAATAAATCTCCATTAAAAATTTTTTGCTGTAAATGAGTTCCATCTTAATGCTCATGCAAAGCTACCCCACAGAGTTAGTGGGCCAAGAGCAGTAGCCATTGTGAAACTTGAGTAAAATAGCCATTATGTGGAGATGCCGGCATTGGACTTGGGTAGGCACAGTAAGAAGCCTCACAGCACCAGGTTAAAGTCCAACAGGTTTATTTGGTAGCACGAGTTTTTGGAGTGCTGCCCCTTCATCAGGTGAGGACTCTTATTGAGTAAAATAAGCCCAGTTGTTGTACCAAGTATAATGGTAAGGCTAACAGTGCTCATTAGTTATTATATAGTAATTGGACAGCAACTTTCAGAGTCTACACGTGGATGGGTCTTTTTCTGCATGGAGGTCAGTCACCAGTGGAGTGCCCCAGGGATCTGTTGCATCGTTGATGGAGACGGGTGAGGTTCCGGAGTATTGGAGGATTGGGGATGTGGTTCCTATATTCAAGAAAGGGAACAGGCATAGCCCAGGGAATTACCGACCGGTGAGTCTAACCTCAGTGGTTGGCAAGTTGATGGACAGGATAATGAGGGACAGGATTTATGAACATTTAGAGAAGTTTAGTATGATCAAAAGTAGTCAGCACAGCTTTGTCAACAGCAGGTCATGCCTTACGAGCCTGGCTGAGTTCTTTGAAAATGTGACTAAACACATTGATGAAGGAAGAGCAGTGGATGTGGTTTATATGGACTTCAGCAAGGCATTCGATAAGATCCCCCATGCAAGACTTCTTGAGAAAGTGAAAGGGCATGGGATCCAAGGGGCTGTTGCCTTGTGGATCCAGAATTGGCTTGCCTGCAGAAGGCAGAGAGTGGTTATAGATGGGTCTTTTTCTGCATGGAGGTCAGTTGCCAGTGGAGTGCCCCAGGGATCTGTTCTGGGACCTTTGCTGTTTATAATTTTCATAAATGACCTGGATGAGGAAGTAGAGGGATGGGTTGGTAAG
Source organism: Carcharhinus amblyrhynchos (assembly GCF_965287045.1). Classification (NCBI taxonomy): domain Eukaryota; kingdom Metazoa; phylum Chordata; class Chondrichthyes; order Carcharhiniformes; family Carcharhinidae; genus Carcharhinus; species Carcharhinus amblyrhynchos. The sequence continues at coordinate 90,357,374 of NC_137324.1, read as the reverse complement.
TTTGCCAACGACACAAAGGTTGGTGGTGCTGTGGGTAGTCTGGAGGGATGTCAGAAGTTGCAGCATGACACAGATAGGTTGCAAGATTGGGCGGAGAATTGGCAGATGGACTTCAACCTGGATAAATGCGTAGTGGTCCATTTTGGCAGGTCCAATGGGATGAAGGAGTATAGTATCAAGAGTAAGACTCTTAGCAGTGTAGAGGATTAGAAGGACCTTGAGGTCCAGGTCCATAGGACTCTTAAAATAGGCCTCGCAGGTGGAGGATGTGGTTAAGAAGGCGTATGGTGTACTAGCCTTTATTAATCGAGGGATTGAATTTAGGAGTTGGGAGATAATGCTGCAGCTTTATAAGACCCTTGTCAGACCCACTTGGAGTATGGTGCGCAGTTCTGGTCGCCTCATTACAAGAAAGATGTGGAAGCTATTGAAAGGGTGCAGAGGAGATTTACAAGGATGTTGCCTGGATTGGGAGGCATGCCTTATGAAGATAGGTTGAGGGAGCTAAGTCTTTTCTCCCTGGAGAGACAAAGGATGAGAGGTGACCTGATAGAGGTTCATAAGATGTTGAAAGGTATAGATCGGGTGGATTCTCAGAGGCTTTTTCCCCAGGGCTGAAATGGTCACTACAAGAGGACACAGGTTTAAGGTGCTGGGGAGTAGGTACAGAGGAGATGTCAGGGGTAGGTCCCAGACTAGGCTAGCCACACAGACTCCCACCAACTACGGCAGGTCTGCAAGACAGAACAGGCTACAAGGTGAAGACATGTAGAATCACTGGCATCAAATGCACCCCTCCCCAATGAACTCAATGCATTTTATGCCCATTTAGAGCAAGAGGATGCCCTCCACCTTGGATAAACCTGTGTCCGAGATGACCATTGCTGGCATCAGATCATGCTTCTCGAAAGTCAACCCACAGAAAGCAATTGGCTTGGATGGGGTCCCAGACGATCACTCGGATCCTGCATGGACCAGCTGGCGGGGGTATTTGCAGACATATTTAATCTCTCTTTATGGCAATCTGGAGTCCTTATCTGTTTCAAGATGACCATCATCCTAATATTAAAGGAAAGCAAGGAAGCATGTCTTAATGACTCCTGACAGGTGGCAAGGAATGGTGCGACATAAGGAATGGTGACATAAATGTGGATAACAAGACTTCACGTCAGAATTGCAAAAACATAACATGGTATAATTTCAAGATGCGCCAGATATCTGACTTGCTTTCCTTCTTCCTCCTTTTCCCACTTCAAGTGGTCATACCTCTGAATCCAGATATTGGCTGAAATCTTCCATCCTTGTTTGCGGATGGGATTTTCCTGTGCTGCTGAGGACAATCTAACATTGACCTCACCGAATATTCACACTTTTTAAGCTATATTAAGGCTGTTAAAAAAAGACCATTGGATGATCTTGCCCTCTCAGTCCAAGGGACACCGTTCATTGTACCACCTCCACTGTTTCATCACACATTTGAGGTCTAGATAGGATTCTTTGGGGCTTGTTTATTTGTCAAGAGTAATTTGTATGAGTCTATTGATGTTAAAACCTTTGTTCACAGATATTAAATACATATTGGGATCAAAATCCTGGGACCCCCTGGACAGCACAGTAGCACAGTGGTTAGCATGGCTGTCTCACAGCTCCAGAGACCTGGGTTCAATTCTGCCCTTGGGTATCTATTTGTGTGGAGTTTACACATTTTCCCTGTGTCTGCGTGGGTTTTCTCCGAGTGCTCCGGTTTCCTCAGTCCAAAGATGTGCGGTTTAGGTGCATTGGCCATGCTAAATTGCCCCTTACCTGTCCCAGGATGCATAGGTTAGTGGGATTAGCAGAGTAAATATGGGGGTTATGGGGATAGCGCCTTGGTGGGATTGTTGTGGGTGCAGACTTGATGGGCTGAATGGCCTCATTCTGCAACGTAGGAATTCTATGATTCCCTCTCTAATGGCACTGCGAGTGGATCTTCATCACATGGACTGCAGCAGTTCGGGAAGACAGGTCACGATCACATTCTCAAAGGCAATTAGGGATAGGCAATAAATGCTGGCCTGGCCAGCTACACCTACATCCCATGATCAAATTTTAAAAACTCCAACCTCTGCATGGGTTGGAACTCTGCTCCCATTCATATATCTGTTACTCCATCATTACAGCAGCATCTTATACTTCTGATCTTAATCCTTTACTCAAACTATAAATACTGTGGATGTAAAGTCAACTAAATAACATTGCCCAGGGATCAAACCAGCTCCTAAGTCAGATCTGAGAATAAAATGAAAAGAGTGGGTGACAAACGAAAAAGGAGGGGGTAGCATTGTTGGTTAAAGAATCAATTACAGTTGTGAGAAGGGATGAGGCCCTAAATAGGTAAACAAATGAGGCTTTATGGGTTGAGTTTAGGAATAAAAAAAGAGCAGTCACACTATTAGGAGCTTACTATAGACTCCAAGTCGGGAGAGGGAGATGAGAGAACATATGGTAGACAGTTTCAGGCTGTGGGAATAAGAGGGCACTGATAGTAGCAAACTTCAACTGCCTCTATATCAACTGGTTTCAAACAATGTAAGGGCATTGAGGGTTTAAAATTCATGTACTGTGACTAGGACTTTTTTAAAATAACAGTACATGATTTTTATCTTGGGAAATTAAGATGGGCAAATGGGCAAAGTGACAGTGGGCGATCATATCAACGATAGTGACCAACGTTTTAAACTGGAGGAAGACAAATTTTACAAAACTGAGATGTGATTTGTCTGAGGTGGACTAGACAAGGGTGTTGAAGGATAAACCAGTGGGGAGCACTAATAAATGAGATCATTACGGTACCAAGCAGACACGTCCCCTCCAAAATTAAGAATGACACTGCCAAATCCAGACTCCCATAATTGTCTAGAAAAGCGCAAGGGAAGATTAAACAGAAAAAGAGAACATATGATACTCACAAGACGTCAACACTTCAGATAGTCTGGAGGAGTATAAAAAGTACCGGGATCAAATAAAAAAGAAAGGAACTCAAACAGGAGACTTGAAAATTGATTAGCAAGAGCAAGGAAAACCCAAAGATGTTTTACCAGTATATAAAGAGCAAAAGGATAGTTAAGGAAAAAGTGGTTCCTATCAGAGATGAAGAAAGGAAGTTACATGAAGATGCAGCAGATATGGTAAGATTTTAATTTTTTTTGTCTCTGTATTCACACAGGAAAGGGATGACGCAAATATAGCAATCCAAGAGGAGCAGTGTGAAATAGTGGATAAAATAATCCTAACGAGAGAAGTGTTAGAGGAGTTGGAATGCTTGGAAGTGGATAAGTCACCAGGGCCAGATGGATTGTTCCCTAGTACGTTGAAGGAAATAGCAGATGCTCTGAGGATTATTTTCCAATCTTCACGCGACACAGGCGAGGTGCCGGAGAACTGGAGAAATGTAAATGTGATTCCATTGTTTGAAAAGGATGCAAAGGAAATGTCAAACAATTACAGTACAGTTACTCTGACTTCAGCGGTGGGCAATTTGTTAGAATCAATCCTGACAGATTGGATAAGCTGTCATTTAGAAAAGCATGGACTAAATAACGATAACACAATAAAAAGGAATATGCGAAGAGGGGTAGATCATGTGGGAGACCTTGGTATGCAAGTGCACAGATTCCTAAAGGTAGCAGTTTAAGCAGAAAAGATTGTAAAGAAGGCAATTGGAATGCCTTCCTTCATAAGGAGAAGTAAATAATACAACAGTAGGGAGATAATGATAAAACTCTATAAGACACTGATGAAGCCACAACTGCAGTAGTGTATGCAATACTGGACAGCACATTTCAGGAAGGACATAATTGCTCTGGAGAGAGTACAGAGAAGATTTACTAGAATATTGCCAGGGCTGGAGAATTACAGCTACAAGAAGAGATTGGAGAGCTTGGGGTTGTTTTCCTTGGGACAGAGAAAGCTGATATTTGACATTGAGGCATACAAAATTTTAGTGGTAGAGATAGGGTAGACAGGAGGAGTCTGTTAACCTTGAAAGACAGTTCAAAAACCAGGGGTCATAGATTCAAGCAAAATGGCAGGAAGATTAGAGGGACATGGGAGAAATTTTTTTTTATACATTGAGGTCAACGGATGTCTGGAATTTGTTGCCCAAGTTGGTGGTGGAGGCAGAGAATTTAAACTCATTTAAAAAGTACCTGGATACACACCTTAAGTGTTGTAAGTTGCAGAACTATGGGCTGTGTACAGAAAGGTGAGAAAAGGCACATGGGTATCCATGGGTCAGAATGGACAAGATCATTTCTATGGTTCTCCTGAAGTCAACCACCAAATGTATCGAAAAGAAAATTACTACCGATGCGGATCTAATTGCTCTCAATAAGCGCTATTAGGAGCGAATGGACTAGTCTCAATCCACAAAGAAGTAGCAGGAAAGTATTTGGCTAATGTTTGCATTCAGGGATGAAAACTGGCTCATTAAGCTGCTACAGCAGAAGAAAATGAGGAGATTAATTTTAAAAAAAATGAGCATCAGCATTCATCCGTAAATGATTTGTATTTAAGTTAGAAATGTGCAAGTTAAAGTAACTGGAACTTTTGTTAGTCTCCAAATTCTTTAAACTCACTGCTTTGACCAAGCTTTTGGTCACCCCAACCATTACATCTCATGTGTCCCTTTGGGTCCAGTGTCTGTTTTCTGTATGTCTCTGTAAAGTGCCTTGTGATGTAAAAGCACAAGATAAATGTTGCTGTTTGCTCCCTCTAAATAGGTTTCCTGTTGTGCCGCGTACTGAAATAGCTCTTATCAAAGCCACAAATGTCATCTGGTGTGACTGTGGGAACAAAAAAAAAACTTTCCTTCTTGACCTGCTTGTAGTCTTTCACACATTGACCACATCACCCTTCTCCAACACCTATCCAGTTGGTTGGGACTGCTCTTGCCTACTTGCATTCTTACCCATCTTACCATAGCCAGGTATCACTTGTAACGGTTTCTCTTTCTGTTTCCACATCATTACCTCTAGTGTTCCTCGACGATCAAACCTTGGACTGTATTTTTGGATGACTTCACCAAGGAGCAGCATTTGGTTGAGAAATAGAAGGGGTCCTAGTTTTCATACACATGTTGACAATACCCAGCGCTACCTCACCACCACCTGCCTCGACTCCGCTGTTACTAAGTAGACTGCTTATCCGACATCTAGTACCAAATGAACAGAAATCTTCTCCAATTCAATACGGCAAAGACTGAGGCCATTTGTCTGGCCCCCATTCTAAATTCTGTTTCTTAGCAATCAATTGCAGCCCTTTCTCTGACAGCAGTTTGTGCTTAAGGTAGTCAGTTCGCAATCTTGACCCTCTATCTGATGGGTTTTCTTTCACATATTTCCAGCATCACTAGGACAAGCAATTTCCATCTCCACAGCACTGGTCAACTTCATCTATCTTGAATCATCTGCTGCTAAAACCCTCACTCATGTCTTTGTTACCTCAGCACTTGACTATTCCATTCACTTTGATCATGGCTAATCATCAAATTCAATATGAATAAATATTTCTCATCAGTATTTATTGTTGAGAAAAGCATGGATGTTAGGGAACTTAGGAAAATAAATAGTGACGTCTTGAGGAGTGTACATATTACAGAGGTGGTGGTGCTGGAAGTGTTAAGGTGCATCAAGATAGATAAATCCTCGGAACCGAATGAAGTGTATCCCAGGACATTGTGAGAAGCTAGGGAGGAAATTGCAGGCCCCATAGCCAAGATATTGGAATGATTGATAGTCACAGGTGAGGTGTCTGAAGATTGGAGAGTGACAAATGTTGTGCCTTTGTTTAAAAAGGGCTGCAGGGAAAAGCTTGGGAAAGACAGGCCAGTGAGCCTCACTTCTACGGTGGGTAAGTTGTTGGAAGTAATTTGAGAGACAGGATCTACAGGCATTTAGAGACGCAAGTATTGATTAGAGATAGTCAGCATAGCTTTGTGAGTGGAAAATCATGTCTCTCAAATTTGATTGAGATTTTTGAAGGGGTAAACAAGAAGGTAGATGAGGGCAGTGCAGTTGATGTTGTCTACATGGATGTTAGCAAGGTACTGCATGGTAGGTGGTTGCATAAGGTTAAATCTCAAGGGATCCAGGGTGTGGTATCTAAATGGATACAAAATTGGCTTCTGTCTAGAGAATTATTTTTTCAAACTGGAAGCTTGTGACCAGCGAGGTGCCTCAGGGATCAGTGCTGGGCCCACTGTTATTTGTCATTTATATTAGTCATTTGGATGGAATATAGGAGGCATGGTTAGTAAATTTGCAGATGACATTAAGATTGTTGGCATTGTAGACAGTGAAGAAAGTTATCTCCAATTGCAGCGGATCTTGATCAATTGGGCCAGTGGACTGATGAATGGCAGATGGAGTTTAATTTCGACAAATGCATTTTGGTAGACCAAACCAGCATAGGACTTAGTCTGTTAATGGTAGGGCGTTGGGGAGAGTTAAAGAACAAAGAAAGCTAGGAGTATATTTTCATAGCTCCTTGAAAGTGGAGTCATAGGTGGACAGGATGGTGAAGAAGGCAGTAAGCATGCTTGGTTTCATCAGTCAGAACACTGAATACAGGAGTTGGGACATCTTATTGAAGTTGTACAAGACATTGGTAAGGCCACACTTGGAATACTGTGTGCAATTCTGGTCACCCTATTATAGTAAGGATATTATTAAACTAGAAAGAGTGCAGAAAAGATTTACTAGGGGTGCTACCGAGACTTGATGGATTGAGTTACAAGGATAGGCTGGGACGTTTTTCTCTGGAGCATAGGCGGCTGAGGGATGACCTTATAGGGGTCTATCAAATAATGAGGGGCACAGATCAGCTAGATAGTCAATATCTTTTCCCAAAGGTAGGGAAATCTAAAACTAGAGGGCATAGGTTTAACATAAGAGGGGAGAGATACAAAAGTGTCCAGAGGAGGAATTTTTTCAGACAAAGGCTGGTGAGTGTCTGGAACAAGCTACCAGAGGTAATAGTAGAGGCAGGTACAATTTTGTCTTTTAAAAAGCATTTAGTTAGTTACATGAGTAAGATAGGTATAGAGGGATATGGGCCAAATGTAGGCGATTGGGATTAGCTTACGGGTTTAAAAAAAAAGGGTGGCATGGACAAGTTGGGCCGAAGGCCTGTTTCCATGCTATAAACCTCTATGACTCTAATATCCTGATCCCCTCTTCCTCAAATATCCCTTAATCCCTTTAGCCCCAAGAGCTATATCTAATTTCTTCTTGAAATCAGGCAATGTTTTAGCCTCAACTATATTCAGTGGTAGTGAATTCCATACATTCACCACTCTCTGGGTGAAGAAATTTCTCCTCACCTCAGTTCTAAAAGACTTACCTCTAATCCTCAAACTATGACCCCTAGTTCTGGAATCCCCCACCATTGGGAACATTCTCTGAAACTACTTGTCTAACCCTGTTAGAATTTTACAAGTTTCTATGAGATCCCCTCTCACTCTTCTGAACTCCAGTGAATACAATCCTAACTGATTTAGTCTCTCCTCATATGACAGACCTGCCATCCCAGGAATCACTGGTAAACCTCCACTGTACTCCCTTTAAAGCAAGGACATCCTTCCTTAGATAAGGACACCAAAACTGCACATAGTATTCCAGATGTAGCCTCACCAACACTCTATACAATTGCAACAAAATATCCCTATCCCTATAGTCAAATCCTAAAGCTGTGAAAGCCAACATACCATTTGCCTTTTTATCCGCGCAGCAGCTCTGGGCTCGCGCAGCAAACCACCCTTTCCGGGACAAAAAGCAGCACGATGGTTGAGGAATGCATAACTGTAGGTGGTGTCATGAATGTTAACACTGCACTTCAGGAAGTGCTTAAAACTGCATACACCCACAATGGCTTGTGTTGTGATCTCCAGGAAGCTTTCAAGGTGCTGGACAAATGACAAGCTCATTTGTGCGTTCTGGCAGGTAATTGTGATGAGGCACAGTATGTTAAGTTGGTAGAAGCCTTTGGTGCTGTGCGTCAGGTCAACTTGATTAAGGCTGATGACAACAAGAAACTTGGTGAATGGGTAGGCCTGTGCAAAATAGACCGAGAAGGGAAACCTCGCAAGGTTGTAGGCTGCAGCTGTGTTTTTGTCAAGGGTTATGGCAAAGGCTCACAAGCCAAAGATGTCATTGACAACTATTTGAGGAAAGTGATATGTTTCATAGATAAAAACAAAAACTGGCTGCTGCACTTGTGCACTTACTTTCAGTGACTGAGGCACAAGGACACAAGAGCTCATTGAGTATCCACCTCTCTCAATTTACACCCATTCAAGTAATAATCTGTATTTCTACTATTGCTACCCAAGTGGATAACCTCACATTTATGCACATTATACTGCTTCCGCCATGCAAATGCACACATACTCAGCCTGTTCAAATCACACATCTCTGTATCCTCCTCACAGCTCATCCTCCCACTCAAATAAACCTAAAGTTTGAGATGTGAAACAAACGCTAAAGTAATTGGGAAGAAAGCATTGACTGGATATCAGAGTTTGTGTAACAGGGGAAGTCAGTCAAGGCAAAGGAATCCTGAACAGAGAGGTGTAAATCCTAGATTGGATTTGCTGCTAAAAGTGGAGCAGATGCTCGGTTTAGAAATGTTGTTTGAAAATCCTCAACTGGATTTCAGAATGCGAGCTACTAAGTGAAAGCACCACTACAAGAGAACATTTTAAAGTGTGTTTTTGGGAATTGAATTTGGAACTCTCATATGACTATCATCAGGGAGATTTCTGAGGAGAAAACCACAAGTACTAACTTTGGTTCACTATAATTAAGAAAACTGATCAACCCTCTACTTTCTCAGAAGATTAAGGAAATTTGGCATGTCAGCTGCAACTCTCACCAACTTTTACAGATGCACCATAGAAAACATTCTTTCCGGATGTATCACAGCTTGGAATGGCTTCTGCTCTGCCCAAGACTATAAGGAACTACAAAAGATCATGAATCTATCATACAAACCAGCCTCCCATCCATTCACTTTGTTTACACTTCCTGCTGCCTCAGTAAAGCAGCCAGCATAATTAAGGACCCCACGCATCCCAGACATTCTCTCTTCCACTTTCTTCCATCAGGAAAAAGATACAAAAGTCGAATGGAATGCTTTGTCTGTATAGCGCGCAAGAAACAATACTTTTCACTGTATAAATATATAGGACAATAATAATTAATCAAATCAAAGCTAAATCAAATCAAAGATTGGTTGGGGGACTGTGCATTTGATTGCAGTCATCTTGTATTCGTCAAAGGGACTTTGTGTGGTAATGAGACCAATGTAGATTTAAAATTTACTTTGTCATCTGTGTTAATCTTAAAATCTGTGTATCTGTTAAACTAAGGGGAGAGTAATGAGTATTTTATTGTAATCCAATTTTTAGATGTTTAATGAATGTATTTTTTGTTGTTGAAACAATTACCAGTCCTGTGATTCTTATCATCAATGTTATACAAAAAAAAGCAAAAATCTTGAGCCACAGTTCCATTCTTGTGTCTCCCCATCTAGTTATACTACCAATTTGGTTCTAATTTATTGAAGAACTTGTTTAATCAGAGAATCGTTACGGTGTTGAAAGAGGTCATTTGGCCTTGTAACTCTACTAACACCAAAGAGAAATTTTCAGCCAAACACTGTAGGCTGGAATTTTTCAGTCTTACTGCTCTCAGCCAAATCTCTGTTCACTGCAGCAGGACACCAGGTTTTAGTCCAACCTATTTATTTGATAATATACTCACAAGCTTTTGGGGTTAGCCCCTTCGTCAGGTGAATGGAGAGGTCTGAGGCCAGAACTCTCCATTCACCTGACGAAGGGGCTAACCCCAAAAGCTTGTGAGTATATTATCAAATAAATAGGTTGGACTAAAACCTGGTGTTGTCAGACTTTTTACTGTGTTTACGCCAGTCCAACGCTGGCATACCCACATCATGACTGCAGCAGGGCCAGAAAATCCCAGCTGTAGGCTTGGTCTGAGAATTCTGACTGTAACCTTGGAGGAAACATGAGAATTCAGCAGTACTACTGCAAAGTTAGGACATTTGAGAGTACGTTGACCACAATTTGCAACTCATTACATTTTTGACTGAAATATCAGCAGATAAACAGTAATACATTTTCAGGGTTCTTACCAGAAACCTCCTGGTAATTAATTATTGAATATGGAGTTTGAATGTAGGAGATAATTACAAATTGTACATTAAAAGTTTACTTAAAAAAGTACAAGAAACAATTTATAAAACATATTTAGATAGAATTAATTTTATTCATAAATAAATGCATTCCACACAATTCCTGCAGTACAAACTTATCTAAGACATTTTCAACGTACATCATGTTTTAAATTCCCTTTAACACCGAGTTTTATGCTCAGTGAAAAGAGTAGGGCTTTCTATGTGCTGTCTTTCACGCCATTCAGCACCAACATAATCATGCTAGTGTCATTCCACTGAATTGTATATTGAAACTGTTAATGACAACTCCAGTTAGGGGGGGCCATAAATCACTAATCAGATCACGTGAGCTAGTTTTTGTGGAATCAATGGTGCATTCATACCGCTCGTTTGGCATTGGCAATGCATCTTCTTGAACACCGACATAAAATTAGGGAAATCTAATTCATTCAGTCAGTCTCACAACCAAAACGATCTCTATTATAAAACAACCTACATGTTAATAAATGCTGACAGACTACTCTAACACCATTTTAACAACTAAAAATAGCTAACTGAACAGGGCTGCTTAAACAACGTCATTAAAAATATTACTAACAGGTAAACGTACTTGAATGTGCGTGTGCACAGCTTCGATTTCTCCAACATTATGGCAGGCCATCAAAACATGACTGCCTGCTGGTACTATTGTGAAATTGGAAGCAGCAGGAAAACAGCAATAAAGATGCTAAAACCAAGGGGAAGCTCTTTAGGCAAATCAATTTTTGACTGTAAAAGGCATTCGCTTGACGTGGTCTGATTACTGCTTTTTAAATAATTGTTACTGATGGCTTTGAAACAGTCAGACACAGCACTGTAGGGGGAAAAAAAACAAACGGATATAAAAAAACTCAAATTATTGTCACTTAGACTACAAGGATATACGCTGAGTTTGATTAAAACGCGCATGAAGGTTTATTCACAATTCGATGAGTTTGCTTCAGAAACAATCAAAACAACTCTGACAACTTAGAAGCAAAGTTGCCTTTGCTGACAGACCAGAAAAGTATCAGAATTTACTGTCAATCTGCTGTTTTGTTGGAGGAGCTGGGGGTGAGTGGGGGCGGGGGAGAACAGAAAATCTGTTAGCTCTCTGACACAAGCAGACACTCATTACCATCAGAAGAGTTTCTAAACCATCTTACTTAGAAATCAATAGATTGAGAGTTTCTGTTTGTTTGAAACAAAGCAGACTCATTCTTCCTATAGCTAACTTACTCAAATCAGGAACTTAAGAGGCAAAATCCTTGGACGTGGGCATTCACCCTCAACCCACCTCGATGCACAACTGGAAGTTTTTTTTTTACTTCATTCATGAAACATGGGCATCACTAGCTGACCAACATTTATTGCCCATCCCTAGTTGCCCTCGAGAAGATGGACATGAGCTGCCTTCTCGACTCGCTGCAGTCCATGTGCTGCGGGTTGACCCACAACCATATAGGGAGGGAATTCCAGGATTTTGACCCAGCGACTGCAAAGGAACGGCAAAATATTTCCAAGTCAGGATGGTGAATGACTTGGCGGGGAACTTGCAGGTGATGATGCTTCCATGCATCTGCTGCCCTTGCCCTTCTAGATGGAAGTGGTCATGGTTTGGAAGATGCTGTTTAAGGGTCTTTGGTGAATTGCTGCAATGCATCTTGCAGACAGTACACACTGCTGCTACTGAGCGTCAATGATGGAGGGAGTGGATGTTTGCAGATGCAGTGCCAAACAAGTGGGCTGCTTTGTCCTGGATGGTGTTAAGCTTCTGGAGTGTTGTTGGAGCTGTACCTATCCAGGCAAGTGGGGAGTATTCCATCACACTCCTGACTTGTGCCTTGAAGATAGTGGATAAGCTTTGGGGAGTCAGGTGAGTTGCTTGCCACATTATTCCAAGCCTCTGACCTGCTCTTGTAGCCACTGTCCAGTTAAGTTTCTGGTCAATGGTAACCTCAAGGATGCTGACAGTGGGGGATTCAGTGATGACAACACCATTAAATATCAAGGAGTGGTGGTTAGAGTGTCTGTTATTAGTGATGGCCATTGCCTGGTTTTTGTGTGGCGCGAATGTTACTTGCCAGTTGTCAGCCCAAACCTGAATATTGTCCAGATCTTGTTGCATTTGAACGTGGGCTGCTTCAGCATTGGAGTAGTCGTGAATAGTACTGAACATTGTGCAATCATCAGCAAACATCCCCACTTCTGACCTTATGACAGAAGGAAAGTCATTGATGAAGCAGCTGAAGATTGTTGGGCCTAGGACACCACCCTGAGGGGCTCCTGCGGCGGTGACCTGGAGCTGAGATGACTGACCCTCCACAACCACCTTCCTATGTACCAGGTATGACTCCAACCAGTGGCGTGTTTGCCCCCCTCCCCCACACAACACGCACTGATTCCCCTTTTGCTAAGGCTCTTTGACCCACACTTGGTCGAATGCTGCCTTGATGTCAAGGGCTGTCACTCTCACCTCACTCAGGTGGAGTCTCACCAGTTCTCACCACGCAGCTTACACACAAATAGTCTTGGTAATTTTTTAAAATTCATTCATGGCATGCGGGTGTCACTGGCTGGCTATAACTTATTGCCCAAACCTTACTGCCCGAGGGCAGTTGAGAGTCAACCAAATTGTTGTGGCTCTGGAGTCATATGCAGGCCAGATCAGGTAAGGACGGCAGATTTCTTTCTCTAAAGGACATTAGTAAACCAGATGGGTTTTTCCGATTGCCGACAATGGTTTCACGGTCATCAGTAGATTATTAATTCCAGATTTTTTTAATTGAGTTCAAATTCCATCACGTGCTGTAGCAGGATTCAAACTCAGGTAGCCAGGATATTAGCTGTGCTTCTGGATTAATAGTCTAGCGATAAGACCACTAGGCCATCGTCCTTCTCTAGCTAACATTGCCGAATCAATCGGTATTTTGGCTTTCAGCATTTTCTAATTAGAACATAGAACATTACAGCACAGTACAGGCCCTTCGGCCCTCGACGTTGCGCCGACCAGTGGAACCAATCTAATGACCCTCTAACCTAAACTATTCCAATGTTATCCATATGCCTATCCAATGACCATTTGAACGCCCTTAAAGTTGGCGAGTCCACAACTGCTGCAGGCAGGGCATTCCACGCCCTTACTACCCTCTGAGTAAAGAGCCTACCTCTGACATCCGTCCTATAATTACCACCCCTTAATTTAAAGCTATGTCCCCTCGTGTTAGCCATCACCATCTGAGGAAAAAGGCTCTCAACTATCCACCCTATCTAACCCTCTGATCATCTTGTATGCCTCAATTAGGTCACCTCGTAACCTTCTTCTTTCTAACGAAAATAACCCCAAGTCCCTCAGCTTTTCCTCACAAGACCTTCCCACCATACCAGGCAACATCCTGGTAAACCTCCTCTGCACCCTTTCCAACGCCTCCACATCCTTTTTATAATGTGGCGACCAGAACCGTACTCAATTCTCCAAGTGCGGCCACACCAGAGTTTTGTACAGATTACACAGAGGATAGTGAGTGTCTGGAACAAGCTGCCAGAGGTAGTAGTAGAGGCGGGTCCTTTAAAAAGCATTTAGCTAGTTACATGGGTACGATGGATATAGAGGGATATGGGCCAAATGCAGGCAATTGGGATTAGCGTAGGGGTTTAAAAAATAGGCAGTATGGACAAGTTGGGTCGAAGGGCCTGCTTCCATGCTGTAAATGTCTATGACTCAAAGTGGTTATTTTGCAAACCATTCATACCAGGTTAACTCCTCCAGTTCCCATTCATAATCCAAAATAGCATCAATTTGTAAGTAACTTTGGTGGTTTATATCTAGGGGATAAAGTCTTATGGGGAGGTGCAATAGAGGGATCCAGTATATTAAGGGATAACCTGCAACTGAGTAGAGTACCAGCCTCCAGCAATGTAAGACAGCTTAGTCAGCAGTGTCGAGCTAGGTAGTAACATACAAGGAAATGCATGCACCCTCTACTATAAAAACGTACCCAGTTCAGTCCATGTTAATAAAGATTTCCAAGTAACATCGAGAAGACTGCTTAATGATATCTAAGCAGTGCACACCTTAGACACTGACAACGCAACAAAACAGACCATCTATTCACATGTTCATTAATGACTTAGACGAAAGGACAGAAACCCATATATCCAAATTTGCTAATGACACAAAGATAGATGGTATTCTAAGCAGTGTAGATGAAAGTCTAACATTACAAGATGATATTGATAGATTAAGCAATAAGAAACATGTAGCAAACAGGTTTCAATGTAGGCAAATGAGAAGTCATCCACTTTGAAACTCAAAAGGATAGATAGAACAGGGTACTTTCTAAATGGTGATAATCTTGGAACAATGGAAATCCACACAGATTTGGAGATTCAGGTACACATCTCATTAAAATGTTCTGAACCAGTACAGAAAATAATTTTAAAAAGCTGTATGGAATGCTGACTTTTGTACAGGAATAGAATAAAAATGGGTAGAAGTTTTCTTCAACTGTAAATAGTCCTTGCTAGACCATACTTTCAGTACTAGTAAACAGTCCAGGGCACCACAGCTTAGGCAGAATACAGTGATTTTGGAAGTGCTGCAGCACAGGCTGGCCAAGATAATTTCTGGACTTCCAAAGGTTAAGTTATGAGGAAAGAATAAACAAATGAGGAACAAAGAAATAGGCCATTTAGATCTCTGAACATATTGTATCATTCAATGAAATGCTGATGTGCAACCTAACTGAATATTATATTATTTTTACATATATCTTTGTCCCATATCCCTTATTTTCAATCTCAGTTTAAAGTTAACACTTCATCTAGTATGAATTGCTGTTGCAGAAGAGAAGAAGTCGCTGCCATCCTGCGTGTGAAGCAATGTTTCTTAATTCCACTCCTGAAAAGTATAGTTCTAATTTTAAGTGATGCATTCCCCCACAACTGAAGAAAATACTTTCTTCCAAGCTCTCTTATCTGTTCCCATTTAAAACATGAAAATGTTGATCTAATTACCCCTTAGTTTTCTAACTTCCAGGAAATGCAACCTTTTTTTAAAAAAAACTTCACCTTGTAGCTTCCATCTCAGGGTCCACGTATCATTATATTAAATCTACCTTGCATTCTCAATACCTCAGACACAAATTAGGGTTTTACCCTCTTGGGTCTGTCCCAGTGCAACACAGGAGGCTCTGGGGAGATTCAACTGATGTGTGTGTGATTATGATGGACTGAATGGAGTGGATCAGAAGAACCCACTTGCGTTAGCAGATCTCAATAACCAGTGAGCGTAGATTTAAAATAATTGGTAGAAAGATCTCAAGGGAATGGAGGGGAATTTCTTTTTACCCAGATTCTGGAATTCTGCCTGAAAGGGTGGGAGAGACAGAAACCTTTGCTGCATTTAAAATAAAAATATGGATATATACTTAAAAATGTCTTAGCCTATATGGGCCAAATGGTCTCCTTCTGCGCTATAAATGTTCTACATTCTTGTAGATCAAGACAATGTAGGAACTGAACCTGACTCTGCAATTCCACAAATGACAGAGAACCAGAGACTCTTCCTTCAAATAACTGGAACTTCTTAAACTTTTTGATTGTCAACACAGACTGTGTGTTATTTCATTTCAATTTATTCTAGGCTTGATGGGCCACTTCAATGGGTATTTAAGAGTCAACTGTTGCTGTTGCTTGAGAGTCACATGTAAGTCAGGCCAGGCAGATTTCTTTCTCTAAAGAACATTTGTGAAGCAGATAGGTTTTTAATGACAAATTAGTAATAGTCTTGTGATCACTATTATTGAAACAAGCCTTCAATTCTAGAATTAATTAATTTAAATTCCACCAACTACTGTGGTGGGATCTGAACCTAGATAATTAGCCTGGGTGTCTGATTACTGGTCCAGTGACATTACCACTACACTACCACTTCCCCAATGTCATTTCAAAAATTTCCAGTTTCTTGACCTTAACTGTCTTCTTTTCACCACAAATGTCCAAACCCTCTCTTTCCCCATCCCCATCCCAGACTAGGACAGCCCATTCTTTGCTGGAACAGAGGCCCAAACCAGGCCCTAAACACCAGCAGCCTCTTCCTCCTGGCTGAGCAATTCCTGGGACTCAAATCATTTCCACCCACATAAATATAGTTACTTCCAGAACCCGCACCGGTCTTAGCTGTGGCTACTTTTTCATAAGGCAACCCTTGGTTCCAAACCCACTCAAGTACATTTCTTCACCTCTTTTTCCAGTAAGGAATGGATCAGTGAAGTTTCCTGCTTTCACACAAAACTGGAAAACATCATCCCTAACATGGATTCCCCTTCATTATGGTTAACAGGGCCGCCTGAAATTGTCCATCCCATTTTTTGGAGGTACGATCTTATCCTTCCCTATCCCTCTCAGATATATATTAGGGTTCCCCTTTCAGCTCCACATTTCATCCTCTGCTATTTCTACCTTGATGCTACCAAACAGCAAAAAAGACCATTTCCTTCTTGATACCCTATTCCACTCTTCAATCACCCCTTGCATTCCCTTGTCATCTTTCTGTGAAAGCACAGTTGATTCAGCACCTGCCCTTTTACGTTCTCCCTTTCCATGTCCAAAGCCTCAAACACTCCTTCCAGGTGAAAGGATGATTTACTTGTACATCCTTCAAGTTGATATGCTGTATTCATAACTCGTTCATTCTCCTCTGCACTGGAAAGACCCAAGGAGACTGGGTGATCACAATGCAGACCACCTCCATTCTGTTTGCAAGAGTGACCCCAAAACTGCAGTCATCTGTCTTTTAATTCTCAAGCCCAAGCCCAATCCCACTCAAACTCTCTTCTACTGCCTTCTGCACTAATACGCTGAAATGCAACATAAGCTCAAGAAACAGCGCCTTACCTTTCAATTTGATGTTGAGCCCAAAAGAATGTATTTGACTATTTCAGTTAATAATCACTGTCCCAATTTTTCTATTTCTTTGCTATTTCCATTTACATCTCATCCATACCAATCTTTTGATTCTCTGCTCATCCCATTACCATATATTTTTGCCTTGCACACTCAACTCTTGCCATTTAATCTCTTTTGTTTTCAAACCCATCATAGACCTTCCTTTTTGTTCTCTCCTATTTCCCTCTCACTGCTCCGATCTGTATCTGTCCAAAATCAATTCTACGTCCAACTTTGTCACTTTGAACGAAAAGGTGTTTGGCTTAAAAGGTTAACCCTGTTTCGCTCTCCATCAATGCTGTCCGTCCTCCTGAGTATTCTTCCAGTTGCAATTGTGTTCAGTCTTCGCTTTCAGCAAAGACAGAATTGGATTTTTACTATTGAAAAAGAGTCAATTCTATGATGAACAGTTAAAGATGATGAAGCAGAGCATTCTACTTTACCTGTTGTCTGTACAGTGTAGTGTAACTCCATGTGCTGCACACAGGTCAGGGAGCTGTGGCACTGGTCTGTTTCGAAGATTGGATGCCTTCAAAGGACATGACGTAATCGGCTCAGAGCTGTCCAGCCTGCCATCATACAAATCATTCACTATCATTTCGCCTTGAAATTCAAAGCACGGTGAGTCTGGCGGAGTGCTGGCTAAACTCTGCATTTCCACTGCCTTGGACTGTTCACTTGTAAAGGAAAGATTTGAGCAATCAACGGAACCAGAAGGCAGCGACGTTCTTTCTGCAGTAAATTTAAGCGGTGGGGTACCATGATGGACCCGTGGTGGAAGTGGGGGTCTGATACCCACATCATCGGGTGGCTCACATGATCTACAACTGGCATCAGCCCGCTCAACCGCACCTACTTTCAGGTTTCTACCAACTGGAAACTTCTGCTGTGTTTCAATCCCCTGCATTTGGGGAGATGGAATTGTGTTTTTTGAGTTAATACATCCAGCAATGTTTACTGGGTTTCCACGGTCTGAAGATAAGCCACCAGCAAACAAAGTTCTCAGTTTTGACACTGGTATGCTTCTTTCAGCTTCCTCTACATCTTGATTATTAATTTTAGCAAAACCCTGATTATCACTTGAAAAATCAGCGTCCCTGGTCAATAACTTATCAGGACTTTTAGATACAATGGACACATCTGCTTCCGGAAACACAGAGCTCAAATGTTTCAGTATTCTTTTACGATGTCCTGTTGGAACAATCCCAATCTGAAGAAGAATCTCATTGTTCAAGTGTTTACAGTCCCCGACAGCAAAGTAACCAGATTGTTTGAAATGGTCAACGTACTGCCCCAGATGAATGCTGATCAGCCAGTCTGCGATATCACCACTAGCCTCACTGGATGACAGCATTGTGGCCATTTCACTCTCATTCCAACCTTCACAATTTACAATTCACATCATCGGTTCCCCTCACTCCCCCCTCCTCCCCAACACAAGCTCAATGCAGCCACTGGATTTCCTAACCAACTTGAAAAGTCATCAGATGTGGAACTTCATGTCGCAGTCAGAAGTAATATTTCTTCTCCTCATGATGGTACAGGCAAATAGCAACATTTTACACACAAAACCTAGAAGAAAAGAAATGAAAATTAGTCAATTCATCACCAAGGTAGAAGCATTAATGTAGGCCATTCAGCCTTTTGGTCATGACAGTGCATTCTTTTACCTAATCCCAGTTGCCTACCTGTTCTTCATACTCCTTAATCTCAAATATCCACATTTATTTCAAACTCTACACTTGATTCTGCATGTGTGGCCTTCTGGGACGGTGCATACTACCTTCTCACTAATCTGCTGTTTTATCAGCAGTTGTTCCTGTCTAATATCAAATTTTAAGATCATGTTGCCTTCTTCTGAATTGTCACCACAGAGAAAATCATTCCCTATCCATCATCCAAAGATTGACATCAAATAAAGGAAAGGAATGTTGAGAAGTGCAGCTGGATCAAGTAAATGGGGTTTAAAATTACCTGCTAATCCTGGCAAATAAGATTCCATAGTGAGCTGTTAAAACTTGTTCTCCAAATCGATTTAGATTACAATGTCAAGGACACAAACTGAAATTGAAAACTTTTTTTCTCCTATCTCTTAGGACTGGCTGACCCACATTCAACTGCTGTTCACATGGAACTCTTCTCCACTTCGGCCTTCAAAGTTCTCGTTTGAATATTTGCTACTACCACCAAGATCTGCATCAGTGGCGGCTCCACCTGGGCCCGTGCCCTGGGCTTACATGCTCACCGCAGTGGCCCTCCTACTCATCGCAGCGTAGGCCCTGCGGGCTCTCCAGTGCACTTAAAATGTTTTATAAATTCTACAGTCAATTAACCCAATTTACATCCTACTCTCCATTAAAAAGTGGTAACATGCCAGAGTGTTAGCTAGTATACATTCATTACCAGTTTAACTGAGCAGGGACACATTAGGTGCACTAGAAGAAGTACTACCAGGTTAATGCCAAACAAACATGGGGTTTCTCACTTTCGTGGTACTGCTCTCTTTATTCATTTCCCAACAACTGTTATTTGCTCACCTGGCTAGGTGCATATTATTTTCAAGAACTGGTTGCTTTTTAAGTTTAGAAACTTCATTTTCTTTTTAGAATACCCATTGAAAAACTGGAAACATTACTTTTCTCAACTCTTCAAAGACACTCAGTGCTGCAACTTACAACACAGTAACTTCAAAACAAAACATTGTGGATGCTGGAATCTGAAACGAAAACAGAAAATGCAGGAAAATCTCAACAGATCTGGCAGCATCTGTGGGGAAAGAATAGAGCCAACATTGAGTCTGGACGACCTTTTGTCAGCCCTAGACTTGAAACGTTGGCTCTATTTTCTCCCCACAGACACTGTCAGACCTGCTGAGATGTTCCAGCATTTTCTGTTTCTGTAACACAATAACTTGTTCCTCTATGTTGTGGTATTTCAGGCCCTGAAGTAACCAACATGTAAGTAAAGCAGCAGAATAAAGGCAGTAATAAGCAAAACATTCGTGTTTTTTTTAGATTGAAACACAATGGGTTTCTATAAGGTCAGTGGGAGTATTTTTAAGCACTAAAATGTTCCATTTGTAATACTTGGTGATCGACCAACTAAAAATACTGTATTAATTTCGCATCATATGATTAACATATTTAGGTAGAATTCAACAAATATATTAATGCCTAAAGTAAGGTTCAGATGGTCCATTACAAGTAACAAACAATTTAATGGATGTCCTCTCAATTTCCCTGTCCCCAAAAGTTGAGGATCCAAAGTCACAATTAAAACAATGCTTGTACCAAGAACAAAGAACAGTGGGAACAGGCCCTTCAGCCCACCAAGCCTGCACCAGTCAAGTTTACCTGTCCAGACCAACCGCTTATTTCCCTCTATTCCTCACCTGTTCATGTGTTTATCCAGATAAGTCTTAAATGTCACTAATGTGTCTGCCTCAACCACCTCATTTGGCAGTGCATTCCAGGCCCCCTTCATCCTCTGTGTAAAAAACTTCCCCACACATCTCTACTGAACCTTTCCCCTTTTACTTTGAACTTGTGCATCCTTGTAATTGTCATTTCTGCCCTGGGAAAAAACTTCCAACTATTCACCTTATCTATGCCCCTTATAGTTTTATAAACTTCTATCAGGTCGCCCCTCAGCCTCTGTCTTTCCAGGTAGAACAATCCCAGTTTATTCAATCTCTCCTCATAGCCAGTACTGTCCATAGCAGCCAACATCCTGACAAACCTTTTCTGTACTCCCCCCTAAGCCTCCATGCCCTTCTGGTAGTGTGGCGACCAGAAGTGGACACAGCATTCCAAATGTGAATAACCAATGTTTTATATAACTGTAACATAATTTGCCAACTTTTATACTCAATACCCCAGCTGATGAAGGCAAGCATGCCAAATGCTTTCTTCACCACCTTTTCCACCTGTGCTGTCACTTTTAAGGATCTGTGGACCTGTACTCCCAGATCTCTCCGTTTGTGTTCTTGATGGTTCTGCCATTTGTTTTATAGCTTCCACCTGAATTGAATATACCAAAATGTATCACCTCGCATTTATCTGGATTAAAATCCATCTGCCATTTCTCCGCCCAATTTTCCAGCCTATATCCTGCTGTATTCTCTGAAAATCTTCATCACCATCCGCAACTCCAGCAATGTTAGTATCATCCTCAAACTTGCTAATTAGACCAGTTATGTTTTCTTCCAAGTCATTTATATATATTACACTTCTTTGTCCCAAAGATTGACATCATTTGGACAAGTGCTTCTGTCACATTCTCTCTTCCTTCCTGGCTGCCAACTAAATCTCCCTTAAAGTTCCACCTGGCCTAGCCCTGAACCAGTATCTTCGCCAGATTTCTCTCCCATCACTTCTCATACCTTTTCCAAACTTATCGTTCACATCCATTTTCTAGATCCTCATCTCACCTGACACCAAATTACTGACCACCCCAACATGCCTCCCTTGCCCACAAGCTAGCTGACATAATAATGGTACCCCCTGCCATTGTCCCAGTCTCTTTTAAAGCTGCTGTCATCTGCCCCTCTTCAAAAAAAAAACAACTTCCAATTCTCTGTCTCTGTAAACTATTGACGACTCTCCAACCTCTTTTTCCTCCCTAAAGTTCCTGAGTATGTTTCCCCTCCCAAATTCATGTTCATGTCCAAAGTCCACATCTGAATCACTTCAGTCAAGCCTCCCTCCATGTCACATTACTAAAAGAGCTTGAATCATTGCAACACATTACATGTTTTGTGGTTGACTTCTCTGCAGTTTTTGATCTTGTCACTCACACTATGTGAGGGAGTCGTCTCACTTATTTGTTCGTCATCCTGCAAAAGCACCTCTTGTTGCTTCAACACCTAATATAACCACAGCATTTCATCTAGGCCCCTTTCTTTTTTTTCCCCATTTACATGCTGCACCACGTTAGCAATCATCCAAAGATAGGGATCAGAATACAGATGTGCACAAACAATATCCAGCTCTACCTATCCACTGCCTCTCTCACCTGCTCAACTGCTTGTGTTATCAGTCCACTTGTCTAACATCTAGCCCCGGATGAGCCACAATTTCTTCCACTTAAGAGAATGCTAAAGATAATATCGTAGCCTCCACTTCACACGCACAATCTTGCATCCTGATACCTTGTTATCCTATTTCACTCCATACCCTTTCCATCATAAAACTACCTACTTCCACATCTCTAATACTGCCTCTCTCTGCCCATATGTCACAGTTCATCAGCTGAAATCCTCATCTACACCTTTACTTATTTCCAGACTCCAAATACTTCAACGTCCTTTTGGTTGAATTCCCATTCTCTATCCTCCATAAACTTTAGCTTATCTAAATGTCTACAGCAAACATCCAGTACCAAGCCCTACTCAGCCATTACCTTTTTGGTCTCTGACCTACATTGACTACCAGGTGCTCAATGCCTCAAGTTTTAAATTCCCAATATTGAATCCATGGCCTCAACCTTCCCTATCTCCTACATTCATACAACCCTCAGGAGAGCTCCCCCATCTTTCTGCTTCAATATTTATGGTTATTCCTTCAGGCATCTAATCTTTTCATTCTAGCTTTCCCTGTCTGAACCTTTCTGCATCTTTACTACTCTTTCCACCTTCAAGATCCTCCTTAAATCCACCTCTTTGATTAAGCTTTTAGTCAATCCTCTGAACATTTCAACCTCTACAGTCTGTATCCACTTTGGCGAAGTGGCCTGAATGTGTTTCTTTTGTGTTAGATGTGCTCTACATATGCAAGTTGTTGCTTCTGGTAGAGCAATGATGATTGACATTATTTTATGTTGACTACTTGCATTTACTTTTCTCTTTGCACTTTTTGCTGTATTTGTGCACTATACAATGACAATAAAGTTGAATTGAATTGAATTTAGATTCAGAATTTAAAAACAGTATTTTGTATGTTATATTTTGCAGCTGTGTAACACTCACATTAGCATAGCCAGTATTAATGTTAATATAATTAACTCTTTTATCATACTCATGATCCTAGTACACGTTATATTCCTTTTTATAATCTTTCACAGGATATTACAAGAATGAGAGGAGATCTCATTGAGACGTATAAGATGATGAATGGGATGGATAGGATAGAGGTGGAAAGACTCTTCCCGCTCAAAAAAGACAATAGGACTAGGGGGCACAGCCTCAAGATAAAAGGGGGGCGGTTTAGAACGGAGTTGAGGAGGAACTTCTTCACTCAAAGGGTGGTGAATCTCTGGAATTCTCTGCCCGTTGAAGTGGTGGAGGCTGCCTCGCTAAATATTTTTAAGACGCGGGTTGATGGGTTTTTGATAGGAGAGGGGATTAAGGGTTATGGGGAGAGGGCGGGAAAGTGGAACTGAGCAGCGACAGATCAGCCATGATCTTATTGAATGGCGGGGCAGGCTCGAAGGGCTGGATGGCCTACTCCTGCTCCTATTTCTTATGTTCTTATGTTCTTATATGAACGTGAAGGCAAGATTATAATTGCCCATTCCTAATTGCCTTTGAGTAGGTGAAGTCCATGTGTTACAGACACAGACACTAGATTATAACTGCCCATTCCTAATTGCTTTCAGTAGGTGAAGTCCATGTGTTGCATACACACATACACACACACACACACACACACACACACACACACACACACACACACACACACACACACACACACACACACACACACACACACAGTGCTGTTATAGGCCAGAAAGCTGGTTCGTGATGCAGAGTGACAGCAACAGTGCGGGTTCAATTCCCATAGTGGCTGAGATTGTTCATGAAGATCTGTCTCCTCAACCTCACCACCCCTTCCCCCCCGCCGAGGCATGGTGGTCCTCAGGTTAAATCACCACCTGTCAGCTCTCCCTGTCAAATGAGAGAGCAGCCTATGGTATCTAGGGATATGGCAACTTTGGCTGCTACGAAGGAAGTTGCAGGATTTTGACCCAGTGACAGTGAAGGAACAGCGATATAATATCTGCACGAAAAGCAAGTCTCAGCTATTTTCGGGCAAGTTTTCGGAGAAAGGAAATTCTATTTTTATTCCTTCCTGCTCAACATTGTTTCTTCACAAACTGCTTTCTAGTGGTTCCACATACACAAGATTCAAGAGGACGAAATATTACTGCACTTCAATTTGCCCCAATATTCTCATTCTCTCTCATGTGTGGAGACACTAACTGAAGGGTTCCATTTTAAGCCATCTTCCAGCAATGAGCTTTTAATATTTGAATACATCTCCGCCTAATTGCTCAGGTGAATTAAAAATGAATGAAAATATTCATGTCTACAATGGCACATTTGGATTTTCATACTTTCATTTCAGCTTGTTGTAAATTAATGCATTTACTGCCTTAAAAAAAATGTTCTTGGTCCTCAAGATTGGAAGTTAACCAATTGCATTGTGTTTTTTAATATCCTACATTAAAGCTCAGCTCAACGTTGCACCATAATTTAACAGCACCTATTTCCACATACAAGTACCACATAATTAGCATTTTTTAATCACTAATCTACTTTCTTTTGTGATCAACAAAGTGGTTGATTTGAGTGCTGACAAATTATGTCCGTAATTCAAGAATTCGCTTTCATGTTGTTTGTCAAATTTGGACTGATTTGTTGTGATGATCTTGCATTTTGAGGGGAATACCTTCTCAAGAGGCCGCGGAAATTTGGCAAGTCCGCTCTGGGGCTGACACGGCGGTTAGCACTGCTGCCTCACAGTGCCAGGGACCCAGGTTAAATTCCTGGCTCGGGTCACTGTCTATCTGGAGTTTGCACATTCTCGTGTCTGCATGGATTTCCTCTGGGTGCTCCCTTTTCCTCTCTCAGTCCAAAGTTGTGTGGGTTAATTGGATTGGCCATGCTAAATTGCCCCTTAGTGTCAGGGGGACTAGCTAAGGTAAGTGCTTGGGCTTATGGGGATAGGGCCTGGATGGGATTGTGGTTGATGCAGGCTCAATGGGCCAAATGGCCCCCTTCTGCACTGTAGGATTCTATGGCTCTCACCAATTTTTACAGATGCACCATAGAAAGCGTCCTTTCCAGATGTATCACAGCTAGGTACGGCTCCTGCTTTGATAAGGCTGCAAGAGAAACTACCATAAGTTGTGAAGACAGCCCAGAACATCCCACAAACCAGCCTCCCATCCATTGACTCCGTCTACACTTCCCACTGAATCAGAAAGTAGCCAGCATAAATCAAGGATCCCATGCACATCAGACATGCTCTCTTCCACCTTCTTCCATCAAGAAAAAGATACAAAAGTTTGAGGTAACATTCCAACTGACTCAAGGTCAACTTCTTCCCTGCTGCCATCAGTCTTTTAAATGGACCTATCATACATTAAGCTGATCTCTTTCTATACCCTTTGTGTAACTGTAATACTATATTCTGCAGCCTCACCTTTCCTTCTCCCCTATGTACTCGATAAATGGTATGTTTTGGCTGTATAGCACACAAGAAACAATACTTTCCACTGTATCCCAATATATGTGACAATAATAAATTAAATCAAATAAATACTTTATAGAGATAGCAAATGCAATGAAATTCAGCTTGCTAAATACCTCACCTGGTACATATTCCCTTGTTCTATGGTCATTACTTTAATATCGTACAGGATTGATCCTCCCTATTCCAGTTAGCATCTTACTGATTCAATAACATCCTTTCTGCTGACCTGCACACTATCTAAAAACAACAAAAGCTTGCCTATTCCATGACACCATCATCTGCAATCACAGAGAAGCCCAAGACTTGGTGACGTTACCTCACCTCAGACAGTGGGTCTGCCAGAAATCATTACAAAGTGGGGGTGATAAGAGTCTCACTTGAAGAGGTGCATGTGCCAAGAGGACTGTTTTGGAATCAAAGAGAAGCGAGGGAGACAGTCGAGGGGTTGTTGATAATGGAAGGGAGGGGGGAAACATGGAAAATGGGAAGAGACTAGGAAACATGACCGAGGGCTGAAAAAGGATAGAGGATCAGTGTGTGGGACAGCAGGAATCTGCAGCAGCAATGTGCAGATTAGAACTCAGCAATATGAGACCAGCCTGTAACAGAGCAAATGAAACCTAGGGACCTTACTGTTATTATTTGTACTGTTGGTCAAGTATCAAACAAGAGGCCTGTGACCAAACGTTCACATGGAAAACCCAGTGGTGGGGAAAACGAGAGAAAATCTCTTCAACAGATTTACAATATAGCGGTTAATCACTGAAGGCTGAAGTAAAGAACTAGAACATTATTCAAAAAGGAATAAATTAAATATTTGAAAAGTAGGAGCGCAAAAGAATCTGGGGGAAGGAGCGATAGTATGCAACTAGCAGAGTTAAACAGCCTCCTCAAGTCACAATTTCTATCATTCGATGGAATCTCTCTTTTATGGAGTCCGAGCCTCGGGAGACATTTAGAAACATTAATGTTGGGGATGATGCAGCTTTTAAGAAGCCTGCTCCCCTTTTTTACAATCCTTAGATTGGCTCAGGTTGGTCGTGCCAGCTGGCTTTGATGTATGACATTGGATGTGGAGGAGTCAAGAGAGATGGAGCTAACCTCTCTTATCTTTGGACTTGAACAAAGATGTGGAGATGCCGGTGTTGGACTAGGGTAAACATAGTAAGAAGTCTGACAACCCCAGGTTTAAGTCCAACCGATTTATCTGATAGTAAAGCTTGTGAGTTTATTATCAAATAAATCGGTTGGACTTAAACCTGGTGTTGTCAGACTTCATACTGTGTTGAACAAAGATGACAACTGCAGTTCAACAGTTGTCATCTTTGCTCAAACCAGAGTCCAAAGATAGAGAGGGCAGCCAGGCCTATTAAAAGTGGCATCAAATGGGGAGCCTTGTCCCATCTTTTGTAGTGAGATCATAGAATCTCTACAATGCAGAAAAAGACTATTCGGCCCATTGAGCCAGCACTGACAACAATGCCATCCATGTCCTATCCTTGTAACCCCACGTATTTGCCCTGCTAATCCTCCTGACACTAATATTTAGCATGGCCAATCAACCTAACCTGCACATTTTTGAACTGTGGGAGGAAACCGGAGCACCCAGAGGAAACCCACGCAGACACAGGGAGAATGTGCAAATGCCACCAGTCACCTAAGGCCAGAATTGAACTTGGGTCCCTGACACTGCAAGGCAGCAGTGCTAACCACTGTGCCATCCTTAGTTACAGGGTGAACATCCACAGATTATACATTATAAATGGATGATGACTGGATAAAAGCAAATGACTGCGGATGCTGGAATCTGAAATCAAAAAAAGAGAAAATGCTGGAAAATCTCAGCAGGTCTGCCAGCATCTGTAAGGAGAAAAAACAGCTGACATTGAGTCCAGATGACCCTCTGTCAAAAGCTGGATACATAGATGATCATTGCGTTATTGTATTACATTTGGCTATGAAGGGAACCTGAATGTTATCAGTATTAGTTATTGATGTAACTTAAGTGAATTAACGTTAATTACTGGTGGAATCAAAAAGGGTGCTCCACAGAGGTTTCCTATCTACAAACCACTCCCCAGCCTTCACCAGCTCACAAATAGTCTCCTGAATTTCTCATACGACGGTGATTTTGCAATAGTTGCTAACTGTTGAGAAACTCAGCTGCAAGGTGCCTAATATTCTGAAGGCAAATTCTATTTGCAGATGTCACATGATCAGTGTGCCACACCCTTCAAACCTTCAGGAATGCTTCCAAACACATTTTGCAACAACCCTATGTGGCAACAGCTTCTGAACAGTCAGCAACTGAAAGCTAAATAAGAAAATTTTTCCAACCTTCCCTCTGGCACGAGGGTCAACTTTGTGACCCTTTGCTCCACCATAACCAGTGCCTGGATGTTTCCTCTGTGGCATGAGCAGCCAAACCTCCCCACTGAATTTCTTTGAAAGTGTGGAAATTTTGATTTGTAATATCACACTATTTAATTTTCGACATATCAGAATTCATTTCTTTGCTAAATAAGATTGCATCTCCTTTCCCCTTGGAAAATTATATTGAGACAGATGGTCAACCATGATCAAACTGACAGACAGAGCAGGCTCAAGGAGCCAAATAGCCTTCTCCTACTCCTATGTTCCTCCTATCTCCCTGGAAGGCTCCTGAACAAGGGGAGGAAAAAGGAAAAGTAAGTGTTTCAAAGATACCCCAAATACTCAACTCAGGAAATGAGACATCTGGGAGATCCTTGCTTACAAGTGACCTACTTGGAGGAACCTCCTGATTGAAAAGACACAACCCTTTGAAAACACCCGATTGCAAGAAAAGCCCCAGAAAAGGAGCCCAATAAAGGAATATCCATCATCTCAAATCCAGGAACCAAACCCATCTCCTAGAAACACCTGCCAAGTGTGCAGTTGGAGATTCGATTCTACGATCAGCCTCATCAGCCACACAAAGACCCACAGAATCTCTTAGGCAGACAATCATTATCATTAGCAAGCAACCACTGGAGAAGAATAGTGGAAATGTACTAGAATTATAGAGTCCCTACAGTGCAAAAAGAAGCCATTCGACCCATTGAGACTACACTGACAACAATCCCACCCAGGGCCTATCCCCGTAACCCCACATATTTACTCTAGTTCCTCTTGACACTAAAGGGCAATTTAGCATGGCCAATCAATCTAACCCATTTCAAAGAGTCATCTGGACTTGAAGCTTCAGCTCTTATCTCCCCTTACAGATGCTGCCAGACCTGCTGAGATTTTCCAGCATTTTCACCTTTGGTTTCAGATTCCAGCATCTACAATAATTTGCTAACCCATCTTTGGACTGTGGGAGGAAACCTGAGCACCTGGAGGAAACCCATGCAGAGATGGCGAGAATGTGCAAATTCCACAGACAGTCACCCAAGGCCAGAATTGAACCTGAGTCACAGACTGTGAGTCAGCAGTGCTAACCACTGCGCCACCATGCTGATTGTTTAACAGTCTAAAAACTTAAAGTTACTTGTCATTGTTAACTAGTTGATAGTCAATACAAACACTTGAGTTGGTAGATTGGCTGTAACTTTCAGTTTCAGAATGACACAGTGAAGGCTAGAATGGAAAATCTGTGTCATGCTTTTATGCAACTTAGCAATGTTAAATTGCTATATGAGCCAGTAATCCCTGTCCTCCATCATTTTCACAATTCCTAAACCTCAACCTGGTTTGAAAAGCTAACAAAATGTAACAAACCACAGAAAGTCTCAGGGAAGTTACCTCAGCATCCACACAAACTATGACCAAGTGAGATTAATAAATCGCTTAAATAAACTCAAATCAATGGTTCTCATTCAAAATTATAGTCAGGTGCCTTGGACAGGCATCCTAGTAACTTTATCCATGATAATAACAGCTGGACACTTACTAGACACACCCAGTGGATGCACAATGATCACTTCTGTCATTGGGCATTCACTCATTTGTTTCAGGCCCATTTTTCTCAGTATCCAATGTTAAAATCCATCTGCCCTTTTAATTTATCCAGATCCCTTTGCCCATTATCAATGTCATATATGTCAACTAGCCACATATGGTGGCATCATTAGAAAGATCCACATGACCAAAAGATTGTTGCTCATTTATGAGTGACGTAAACATCACAGAACCCGAGAACAGGTACTTGCCCCCATTACAGGCCTCTCCATTTATCACTGCTGCTTAGGAAAGTAAAATATGTCACTGCTGGAAATCTGAAATAAATATGTAAAATGTTGGTAATATTCAACATATCAACAGTGGAGACAACATTAGCATTTCAAGGCATTGGGCTTTCATCAGGACTGGGAAAAGTTAGAGAGATAACCAAGTTCAGAAGCAGGGAAAGACGGAAGAAGGGGAAAAACAAAAGGGAAACTCTACTGCAGGATGAAGAAAGGAGAGATTAAAATGAGACAGAGAAGGAGATAAACCATGTGAAGCCAAGACAAAGATGGAAATTGAAGCAAAGTCAATGAAATTATCCAGTTCAGAGCAGAAGCAGAAAAAGAACTAAGGGAGAGGACCCAAGTAGGTCAAGATTTTCAAGGACAAAAGAGGTTGGAGACTGCGAATGGAAGATCTCCAGAACACAAAGTCAATGGCAGTCTGCAAAACAAAGGCTTTACAGACCAGAGGGGATTTAATTTGAACAGCACACGCTTCTCCCCTATCCACCAGCCCTTAAACAGAAAAGTGTTTTGACTTGTCTCCCTCTTTATAAATGGTGGTGCATTTCCCAAACACCCCCTCCCCCCACCAGTTTTTGCACAGTCCAATTTTCTATTGATAACACCACAGCAAATTCATGTTAAGATTAATTCAAAGTGTTATTTCGTTTGTAAACACTCAAAAGGCAAATGGAGAATCACAATGTTGCCTCCATAGTCAGCCAGTAAAGGGAAGGGATAGAGAAGAGGAGATTTTACAGTACAGAGGCCACAAGGGAAATAAATATTGGTTCATGAGTTACAGAATCATCAAATTTTCTCCAAGAGGGAGGAAGATTTGGAAAGATAAAAAAAAACAAGGCAATAGTGCAGGGTGGTGATGCAGGTAATGACACCCAAAGTGTGACAGGAAGGGACAGAACATACAAACACAAAAATGCAGCAGAAAATAAGATCAGACTACATAAAAAGTATAGAGTGAGAGAAAGGCTTTTATTCTGAATGCATTCAGCATTCGTAACAAGAATAATCAATTGTTGTGCTCACACAAATAACTGAGTATGATACGATAGTCATTACAGAGACATGGCTGCAAAGTGACCAAGACTGAGACCCAAATATTGAAGGCTATTTGATTATTTGGGAAGACAGGGAGGTAGGAAAAGGAGTTGGGGTGGCTGTGATGCCAAAATGAGATCAGTGCAGTGCTGAGAAATGATCCTGGTTTGGAGAATCAATTATTGAATGAGGATTCAATAATCAGGATCATTATGCATGTGGCTGTGGCAGGACACTTAGAAAATCATTATACAATCAGGTAGGGTCAACATGGTTTTGAGAAAAGGAAATTATGTTTGACTAATGTATTCAAGCTCTTTGAAGATGTAACAAGCAGTGTGGATGAAGGGGAACAAGTAGCTGTAATGCATTTGAATTTCCAAAGGCATTCAATAAGGTGCCATATAAAAGGTTACTGCACAATATAAGATTGTACTGGGAGTGAAATATTATTACAAATAGAGGATTGGCAATAGGAGAAGCCATGGCCTAGTGGTGTTATCGCTAGATTATTAATCCAGAAACTCAGCCAGTGTTCTGGGAACCCAGAGTCAAATCCTGCCACGGCAGAAAAAAAAATCTGGAATTAAGAATCTAGTGATGACCGTGAAACCATTGTTGTATGTCAGAAAAATGCATCTGGTTCACTAATGTCCTTTAGGGAAGAAAATCTGCCTTTCTTACTGGGTCTAGCCTACAGGTGACTCCAGAGCCACAGCAATGTGATTGGCTCTCAACTGCCCTCTAAGGGCAACTAGGGATGGGCAATAAAAGCTGGCCAGCCAGTGATACCCATATCCCACGAATGAATAGAAAAATACCAACAGGAAACAGAGTTGGGTCATTTTCATGTTGGCAAACTGTAACTAGTAGAAAACTACAGGCATTAATGCTGAGGCCTCAACTATTTACGATTGATATTAATGACTTGGATGAAGGAACTGACTGCAATGTAGTCTAATTTGCTGCTGATGAAAAACAGGTAGGAAAGCAAGTTGAGAGGAGTGGTTAAAAAATCTGCAAAAGGGATTTAGATAAGTGAATAGGTTAAAAAATTGAAAGATTACATGAACACTGCAATGAAGTTACTGCAAAAATTCACGAGTCATTTGGATACATTGAGAAAGAATTTAGCATGGTCAATGCACCTAACCAGCACATCTCTCAAACTGTGGGAGGAAATCAGAGCACCCGGAGGAAACCCACACAGACACAGGAGTGTGCAGACTCCATACAGACAGTGACCCAAGTTGGAAATCGAACCTGGGTCCCTGCTGTGTGAAGCAGCAGTGCTAACCACTGTGCCACCGTGCTGCCCATGGTAAGGGGAAAGTAGAACAAAAATAAGGAAATCTTGGCACAAGTATACAGGACATTGGTGGGACTGCACCTAGAGCACTGCAGACAGTTATGGTCTCCCTACTTCTCAGTGGGTAGGGGAGATATATTTGCATTGGAAGCAGCTCAGAGGAAGTTCATTACACCTGGAATGGAAGGGTTGTCTTGTGATGAAAGGCTGAGCAGGTTGGGCCTATACTTACTGTAGTTTGAAAAATGATAGAAGGTTTTATTAAAACATTTCAAATTCTAAGAGACTTAACAAGGGAGATTCTGAATCAAGTAGGAGCCTCAGTTTATAAGGAATCTGCCATTTAAGATGGAGATTTTGATTTTTAATTTGATATGGCACGTATTAACATAGTAAAAAGTATTGTTTCTTGCGCGCTAAACAAAACATACCATTCATACAGAAGGAAATGAGAGAGTGCAGAATTTAAATGTTACAGTCATCACTAGAGTGTAGAAAAAGATCAACTTAACGCAAGGTAATTCCATTCAAAAGTCTGACAGCAGCAGGGTAGGAGCTGTCCTTGAGTGGGTTGGTATATGACCTCAGACTTTTGTATCTTTTTCCCAAAGGAAGAAGGTGGAAGAGAGAATGTCCAGGGTGCGTGAAGTTCATAATTATGCTGGCTGCTTTGCTGAGACAGCAGAAAGTGTAGACAGAGTCAATGGATGGGAGGCTGGTTTGTGTGATGAATTGGGCTACATTTACGACCTTTTGTACTTCTTTGCGGTGTTGGGCAGAGCAGAAGCCATCCCAAGCTGTGATGCACCATAGAAAGTATTCTTTCCGGATGTATCTATAAAAATTGATAAGAGTCGTAGCTGATAAGCCAAATTTCCTTAGTCTTCTGAGAAAGTAGAGGTATTGGTGGGCTTTCTTAACTATAGTGTCAGCATGGGAGGGAACCAGGATAGGTAGGTGGTGATCTGGACACCTAAAAACTTGAAGCTTTTGACCTTTTCTACTTCGTTCCTGTTGATATAGACAGGGGCATGTTTTCCTTTCCGCCTCCTGAAGTCGATGACAATCTTCTTCATTTTGTTGACATTGAGGGAGAAATTATTGTTGCCTCACCAGTTCACCAGATTCTCTATCTATTCCTGTACTCTGTTTCATCATTGTTTGAGATCCGACCCACTACAGTGGTGTTGTCAACAAACTTGAAAATCAAATTGGAAGGGAATTTGGCCACAGAGTCCTAGGTGTATAAAGGAGTATAGTCGGGGCTGAAAACACAGCCTCATGGGGCACCAGTGTTGAAGATGAGGAGTTTCTTCTCTCAGAGGGTCACAAAGATTTTGGAATTCTCTTCCACAAAGAGCAGTGGAAGCTGGCTCATAATGAATGAAACAGACTTTTGACTAGCAAGGGAGTCAAGGGTTACAGGAGTCAGGCAGGAAAGTGAAGTCAGGCCACAATTCACTTAGTCATAAACTTATCCAATAGTGAAGTAGGGGCAGTGCGCCAAACACACTGTTCATATTTCTTACGATCTTAAAAAAGAATGAAGTGTGGCTATTCGTACACTGAAACACCTCCACACCGATATATAAAAAAAAACAGCCCCATCTGTCCTAGAAGTTATCACAGAATCCTACAGGGCAGGAGGCAGCCATTTGGCCCATCAAGCCTGCACTCACCACAATCCCACCCAGGCCCTATCCCCATAACCCCATGCATTTACTTTAGCTAGTCTCCTTAACATTAAGGGGCAATTTAGCATGGCCAATCCACCTAACGCACACATCTTTGAACTGTGGGAGGAAACTTACACAGACATGGGGAAAATGTGCAAACTCCACACAGACAGTGAATCAAGCTGGGAATTGAACCCAGGTCCTGGAGCTGTGAGGCAGCAGTGCTAACCACCGTGCCACCGTGCTGCCCGTTATCCATCAAAAAGCAGGGTTTGATGATCTCTGTACATATTCAGGTTATGATCTTGGCCCAGTTGAAACGTGCATAACAAACACAAAAATGTTATTCTAAAGTTTGCAAAGATTTTACTAACCTGAAATCAAACCCCTCCACACCTCTGTTTGTTATTTCATGGTCTACACCATGACTAGGGGGACTCATCAATGGAATTGATTCAACTAGAGTGTTAATCGATATGCTCAAGTTCACTTTATCATGCTGGTTTTTTTGCTTATTAGATTGGATGGCAGAATAATGGATTATGGCCAATTTCTGGAGCAGAATGACAAAGAGGATGCCTGAGGTTATGTGCAAGTGAACAGGAGGACAAACACAATCGACAGAGGTGAAAACAATGGGCTAAAAGTCATTAAACAAACTTAATATGAGAAGCAATTGACTCCTGCATGTCCACAACACTGAAAATTGACTATTGATAATTGGGATGACCAAACTTTATAATTAAGTAATTCTCCTCCTAAATATCCATAAACCACCTAAAGTAACATTTTTAGACAGTAAAAGGACCAGAGACTTGGACTCTGGTCGAAGTATCCATAAGCTGCATGGTGTGTGCAGTAATCTCACTGGGGTCCTTCTCAGGTACTCAGTGCAGTTGCAAACAAATTCTTTTCGTGCTAAAGGCCATCAGTAAGGCATCAATACAGTATGGTGCCAAAAGTATAGTAGAATCATAGTGCTATTCAGCATCAATTTGATCCTTGCGCTCAATTTGTTTTTAAGTGTTTTTTATATTTTTGGGTGCTAAGGATCATCAGTGATGTGAAATATTGCTGTGCACAGTGGTTAGCACTGCTGCCTCATAGTAGCATAGATCCGGGTTTGATTCCCAGCTTGGGTCACTGTTTGTGCGGAGCCTGCAGTTCTCCCATTCCTCCCCCAGTCTGAAAGATGTGCTGGTTGGGCATTATCCATGCTAAGTTCTCTCTGTGTGCCTGAACAGGTGCCGGAGTCAAGCAACTAGGAGATTTTCATTGTAACTTCATTGCAGTGTTAATGTAAGTGTACTTGTGACACTAATAAATAAATTTTATAAACTTCTATTGCAAGTTTGTAGATCATGGCTGCTTTTCAGTAAGCCATTTCTTGCATGTTTCAAGGAGTTTGTCCTTTTCTGTACAACACGATGAAGAATTCAGTCCTTTGGTCCGGGTTTAGTGAAACCTATAGCTGACAGCATAATTGTCAATTGTTTTCATTCATTCACAGGAAGTGAGCATCGTTGGCTAGGCCAACATTTGCTGTCCATTCCTAACTGCATTCAAGATGAGCTGCCTTCTTGAGCCACAGTAGTCCATGTGATGTAAATACACCCACAGTGCTGTTAGGGAGGGAGTTCCATGATTTTGACCTAGCGAAAGTGAATGATCAGTGATACATTCCCAAGTCTGGATTGCAGTGACTTGGCGGGGGAGCTTCCAGGTGGTGGAATTCCCAGACGTCTGCTGTCCTTGCCCTAGATGGTAGCGGTCACTGGGTTTGAAAAGTGCTGGCTGAGGTGTCTTTGTGAATTCCTGCAGTGCATCCTGTAGATGGTACAAACTGCTGCTACTGTGATAGAGGGAGTGAATGTTTGTTAATGGGGTACCCAGGCTGTTTTGTCCTGGATGGTGCCAAGCTTCTTCAGTTTTGTTGGAGCTGCACTCATCCAGGTAAGTGGAAAACATTTCATTACAATTCTGTTTTGTGCCTTGCAGATGATGGGATGGCAGTGGTTAGCACTGCTGCCTCACAGTGCCAGGGACCCAGGTTCAATTCCGACCTCAGGTGACTGTCTGTGCGGAGTTTGCACATTCCGCTTGTGTCTGTGTGGGTTTCCTCCAACAGTCCAAAGATGTGCGGATTAGGTTGATTGGCCATGCTAAAATTCCCCTAGGTGTCCCAAGATGTCCAGGTTAGGGGGAGCAGCAAGATAAATATACGGCATTATGGGGATAAGGGCTGAATGGGATTGTTGTCAGTGCAGGCTTGATGGACTGAATGGCCTCCTTCTACACTGTAGGGATTCAATGATTCTACGACAGACTTTAGGGAGTCAGGAGGTGAGTTACTCACTGCAGTATTCCTAGCCTCTGATCTGGTCTTGTAGCTACATTATTAATATGGCAATCCCAGTCCAGTTTCTGTTCAATGGCAACTCCAAGTGGCGGAATTCAGTGATATAATGCCATTTAATGTCAAGGCGAGATGGTTGAGTTCTCTTGTTGGAGATGGTCATTGCCTGGCACTTGCTTGGCATGAACATTATTTGTCAACCCAAAACCTGGTTATTGTCCAGGTCTTGCTGCATTTGGACATGAACTGCTTCAATATCTGAGGAGCCAAGGATGGTGCTGAACACTGTGCAGTCACCAGCAAGCATCCCCACTTTTGACCTCATGATGGAAGGAAGGTCATTGATGAAGCAGCTGAGAGTGGTCAGGCCTACCCTGAATAACTCCTACAACAATGTTCTGAAACTTAGATGATCCCATAACTGTCTACCTTTCATTCCAACAAGTAGAGAGACATACCCACCCCCCCCAACCGACCCTATATCCATTCCCATTCATTCACGTTTGCTGGGGCTCCTTGATATCATACTTGGTCAAATGCTGCCGTGCTGTCTAGGGGCAGTCACTTTCACCTCAGCTCTGGAGTTCAGCCTGTGTCTGTGCTTGTACCAAGACTGTAATGAGGTCAGAAGCCAAGTGATCCAAGCAGAACCTAAGTAGTGTATCAGTGAGCAAGTTGTTACTAAGGGACTGCCACTTGATAGCACTATTGATGATCCCTTCCACGACATTACTGATGTAGACTGATGGAAGAGCAATTGGTCGGCTTAGATTTATCCAGTTTGTGTATAGGACATACCTGGGTAAATTTCTGTGGTAAATACAAGTACTGTGTTCATCATCACATGACAGATCCCTTGTTATAGCTAGATGCACAAATTCAACTATTGCATTGTATTTCTTGCTGCAAAAGAAATGAATTATGAAACCATATTATTTTATGAATTAACTACGTTATGATACAAACCTAAAGAAAACCAAATGATAAGCCATTGTAAATTCAAACACAGGAAATATTTCTTCTCACTATTTCAATAAAATTGGTTATAATTTTACTTAAACATGTCTTATTCACCTTTTCCCACTTTTGAGATAACTCACTAAGCAGGAACACAACCGTTCCGGTATCCATTGAACAGAGAAAATTAAATTTAACCAGCAAGGAAAACTGATTAGAAAAAACAAAAATTAATTTATACATCTGAATATATCACAAAGATGTTCCAAAACACTTGCCAACCCTCAAATGAATTTCCCCGTAGGCAGTCACTGCATCCAACTATATATTTCAGATCTATTTTACATCTTCACCTTAGGTCAATTTCAATTATAAAAAACAGGCTTTCCCCATACCAGATGATATTCAGGAAAGAACCACAAGTGGAAAAATTATCTATAAATACATATACTTCCTGCTGAGATCCCTACGTAACCTACTCATGACAGATTCACTTGACTTCTCTCTAATGCCGCTGTGCAAGCAACAGTGAGGCCCAGGCAGAATGCTTTGAGGTCATAGGCTCCAATCTCACCATGATAGCTGATGGAATTTGAATGTAGTTAATAAATTTAGAATTGAATGCTAGTTTCAGTGATGGTAGCCATGAAACTGTCAACTATTGTTTTAAGAAAGCTATCGTTCACTAATGTCCTTTCCTGAAAGGAAATCTGCTATCCTTACTTGGTCTGGCCTACACGTGATTCCAGACCCACAGCAATATAGTTCATTCTTAAATGCCCTCAAAATGTTCATTCAAGGTCAACTAATGGTGGCCTTGCCAGTCATGCCCACATTCCATAGAATTAATATGCAGGGAATAAATTAAAGGGGAAGCAATGGCCTAGTGGTATTATCACTAGATCATTAATCAAGACACTCAGCTAATGTTCTGGGGACCCGAGTTTGAATCCTGCCACAGCAGCTGGTGGAATTTGGATTCTCCAAAAAAAATCTGGAATTAAGAATCTACTGATGACCACAAAACCATTGTCGATTGTCAGAAAAACCCTTCGGGTTCACCAGTGTCTTTCAGGAAAGGAAATCTGCCATCCTTACCTGGTCTGGCCTACATGTGACTCTCAACTGCTCTCTGAACAAGGGTAACTAGGAATGGGCAATAAATGATGACCAGCCAGCGACACCCATGTCCCATGAATGAATTTTTAAAAATTTTGAAGTAAACCAATGCAGATTATTGAAAGCACTTTTTAAAAAAAAATCAGTAAACATTAACAAAAGTAATGTGACAACAAATTAGAGAAAGAGTGAAATTTGATGGCAGCCTGACAAGGAGCTTGCAAACTCCTTGCATTCACCTTATAGACCATGAAGATTGGGGAATTCGAATTTGATAGCCTATACCCCACACAGCCCCTGTAATTCAAGAAGCAGAACCCAAATACTACTACGCTACAAAAAACAAAATTCAGAATAATGCTAACCATATCACAATTCTGTATACTAATTACAGAAGAAATGTTTTACAAATCGGTTTCAATCTGCAATTGCTTCTACCAAGGTATATTTACATTGATTGAATTTCAAGCTTTGCCAATTTATAGTACTTAAATTCTTAAAAAGAGCAAACCAGCTCAAGTATCCCCTTAGTAGGAACATATTACAATGTGTGGTATATGGCGTAGTCACACTTATCACCATAAAACAATGCCACATCATCTTATAATGAGCAAATCCATAGTTATACAGCAAGTCGTATGAAATAACAAAATTATTCCACAACATTCCCTCACATTAAAGACATTATAGTGGATGATATTGGTAAATGAACATTTCTCTGGTGCTATTTTAATGCAGATGTTAACTTGTTGATCTTAAAAGGAACAACACCTTAAAAACCACAAAGCAAAATCATATTACTGCATTAAGCACTCACGATGGGTAACGGAAATTTGCATGTTGATAATGATTTTGATAAATTTGTTGGTTTACTTGCAGGAAACAGGGGACTATTGCTGCAGTTTACAAAACGTGGCTAAGCTTTTAGCACTCTCACCTCTAAGTCAGTTGTGGATTCAAGTCCTGCTCAAGAGGCACAAAAATCTAGGCTGACAATCCACTGCAGCATGGAGGAATTGGTGCACTGTCAGAGCGTTCCCTTGCAGGTGGATGGAGAAGATCCCAGTGCATTAATTTGAAGAGGAGCAGGGGAGTTCTCCCAACTGTCCTAGCCAATATTTATACCTCAGGCAAATCACAAAGCAAAACAGGTTGTTTCGTCATTATCAAATTGCTATTTATAAAACTTGCAGTGCACAAACTAGCTTCCGCAATCACAATGGGGACTGTTCTGCAAGTAGTACTGCATTGGCTGCAAAACGCTTTGATACGACCCAGCGAAAGATGCTACAGAAATCAAAGTCCGTGTTTCTTTCACTCACATCCCAGTCAAACCAAGGGATTTAAGAATCGCACCCACAGAAAACAAACCTTTCATAGAAGAGCAGGATCAATAAATCTCATGGGGGTTACAAAGAGTTATCAACAAATGGCCACACAAGATCAGTTCTGGGTAAGTTGGTTTACCATACTGCTGTGGGCTGTTGAATCCCCTGCACATCTTTCAGTGATACTGCTAACACTGAGCAAAAGCAGAAAAACTCAACAGCCCATAACCTCTGCGTTCCGTGCACTGCATCAGGGATTTGGGGGGGGGGGGGGGCACCCCAAAAGGTGCACTGGGAACACAATCCATTAGATCCCCCACGTGGAACATACAACATACTTCCACTGGTCAACTGCCCTGCATTTGGAACCATCCAATAATGAAATTTAAGTTACAAATTTCAGATATTTCCTGACTGCAGCTTCCTCGTTCCCAATCCCACATAAACCAATTCTACCTCCTTCCCAAGATCCACAAACAAAACTGTGCTTGAAAACTCACAATTTCAGTCTGTTTCTGTCCCATGGGACTGATTTCCTCCAATTTATTTTTCCTCCTCCTGTTCATTCTCTTCCAACTATATACTCTTCTGCACTTCGCCATAATTTCCTGTTTCGTAGAATCCCTACAGTGCAAAAGGAAGCCATTCAGCCCATCAAATCTGCACCAATCACAAGCCCATGCAGGGCCTATCCCCATTACCACACATTTACCTGCTAATCCCCTGACAAGGATCAATTTAGCATGGCCAATCAAACTAACCCACACATCTTTGGACTGTGGGAGAAACTACGGCACCCGGACGAAACCCACACAGACAGAGGGAGAATATGAAAACTCCACACAGATTATTACCAGAGGCCAGAATTGAAGCCACGTTCCTGGCGCTGTGAGACAGCAGTGCTAGCCACTGTGCCACCATGTCACCTGGTACTAAACATCTCCTTTGCACAATGGACATCTCCACACCTTGAACCCCCGACAAGGATGGTGAGAGCGCCTTCCACTCTTCTGTGAACAGAAGCCTAACTAGTCCTCATCAGCAATCTCCTCCAGCTGGCTGAACTTGCTCTCACATTCTACTCACTCATTGATCTGGCTACAAACAAAACTCCTAGCTGTAGAGCCTTTTTGTGGGATACATGGACCATCCTCTGTTCCAATCATATGCAGGCCCCGTTCTATCCCTCTCCGGTTCCACCTTACCACAAAAAGGGATATCACCACCTTTTCCTGTCATCACCCCCAACTAGAAAACTTCCATTTTGCTTCCAATTTACACCCCTCCATCACTTTCACATGCTCCACCACCAACTATTCTCCTCTCTTTTTCTTTTCCTGGGGATTAGCTAATGACAATAGTTTCTGGATTACATTACTTCCCACCCTACTTCCAGTAAGGACTCTATTCTCCCATCACATCCATTCTAATTTTGTCACCTTCCATATCAGTACTTTCTATACATCATCTTTTCTCCCCCTTAGTGGAAGATTCACCTCCACCTTGGATGACAGATCACTCAATGCCTCGCAATTTCTGCTTTTTTGTTACCACATCTCCCTCCCTTCCCAGCACAATTGGGTTCCCCCTTTTTTGTATTTTGCACTACATCAGACTTCACATTCAACAAATCAACCTCCACTACCAACACAAGGCCATCACCAAACACATTGTCACCTTCCCTCCCCTTTTAGTGTTCCTGAGGGACCAGTCATACCCTGCTCCACTTTGCCATCACTTATTTTGTAGTCATTCGTGGGACATGGGTGTCGCTGGCTGGCCAGCACTTATTGCTTATCCCTAGTTGTCCTTGAAAAGGTGGTGATGAGCTGCCTTCTTGAATTGCTGCAGTCCATGTGCTGTGGGTTGACCCACAACACCATTAGGGAGGGAATTCCAGGATTTTGACACAGCAACAACAAAGGAACAGCGATATATTTCCAAGTCAGGATGGTGAGTGGCTTGGAGAGGGACTTGCAGGTGGTGGTGTTCCCATGTATCTGCTGCCCTTGTCCTTCTAGATGGAAGTGTCGTGGGTTTGGAAGATGCTGGCTAAATATCTTTGGTGAATTGCTGTAGTGCATTGTAGATAAGTACACCCTGCTGCTACTGGACATCAGCGGTGGAGGGAGTGGATGTTTGTAGATGTGGTGCCAATCAAGTGGGCTGTTTTGTCCTGGATGGTGTCAAGCTTCTTGAGCTGCACCCATTCCAGGCAAGTGGGGAGTATTTCATCACACTCCTGACTTGTGCCTTGTAGATGGTGGATAGGCTTTGAGGAGTCAATAGGCAAGTTACTCGTCACAGTACTCCTAGCCTCTGACCTGCTCTTGTAGCCAACTGTGTTTATGTGGCGAGTCCAATTGAGTTTCTGGTCAATGGTAACCCCGAGGATGTTGACAGTGGGGATTCAATGATGGTTATACCATTGAATGTCAAGGAGCAGTGATTAAAGTGTCTCTTATTGGTAATGATCATTGCCTGGCATTTGTGTGGTGCAAATGTTACTTGCCACTTGCCAGCCCAAACCTGGATATTGTCCAGATCTTGTTGCATTTGAACATGGACTGCTTCAGTATTTGAGAAGTCGCAAACGGTGCTAACATTGTGCAATCATCGGCGAACATCCCCATTTCTGACCTTATGACAGAGAGAAGGTCATTGATGAAGCGGCTGAAGATTGTTGGGACTAGGACACTACCTTGAGGAATCCTTGCAGAGATGTCGAAGAGCTGAGATGACTGACCTTCACAACCATCTTCCTATGTGCCAGGTAGGATTCCACCCAGCAGAGTGTTTGCCCCCCGATACCCATTGATTCCAGTTTTCCTTAGGGCTGCTTGATGCCACTCTCAGTCGAATGCAGCCTTGATGTCGAGGACTGTCACTCTCAGTTCACCTCTGGAATTCAGCTCTTTTGTCCATGTTTGAACCAAGGCTGTAATGAGGTCAGGAGCTGAGTGACCCTGGTGAAACCCAAACTGGGCATCACTGAGCAGATGCTGCTTGATAGCACTACTGATGACCCCTTCCATCACTCTACTGATGATTGAGAGGAGACTGATTGGGCAGTAATTGGCTGGGTTGGATTTGTCCTGCTTTGTGTGTACAGGACATACCTGGGCAATTTTCCACATTGTCAGATAGATGCCGCTGTTGTGTCTATACTGGAAGAGCTTGACTATGGGAACGTCAAGTTTTGGAGCACAAGTCTTCAATACTATAGCTGGAATGTTATCAGGGTCCATTGCCTTTGCAATATCCACCGCCTCCAGCCGTTTCTTGATATCACTTGGAGTGAATCAAATTGGCTAAAGACTGTCATCTGAGCTGCTGGGGACCACTGGAGGAAGCCGAGATGGATAATCCACTTTGCATTTCTGGCTGAAGATTGCTGTGAATACTTCAGCCTTATCTTTTGCACTGATGTGCTGGGCTCCTCCATCATTGAGGATGGGGATATTTGTGGAGCCTCCTCCCCCAGTGAGTTGTTTAAATGTCCATCACCATTCACGACTGGATGTGGAAGGACTGCAGAGTTTAGATCAGATGCGTTGGTTGTGGGATCGCTTAGCTTTGTCTATCACTTGTTGTTTTTGCCATTTGGCATGCAAGTGGTCCTGTTTGGTAGCTTCATCAGGTTGACATCTTATTTTTGCCTGGCATGATCCCTGCACTCTCCACTGAACCAGGATTGATTTCCTGGCTTGATGGTAATGGTTGAGTGGGGGATATGCTGGGCCATGAGGTTGCAGATTGTGGAGTACAATTCCGCTGCTGTCGATGGCCCACTGCGCCTCATGGATGCCTAGTCTTGAGTTGCTAGATCAGTTCAATCTAGCAAATGTCCCAATTAGCACAGTGAGTGTCACACAACACTATTCTCAACGTGAAGATGGGACTTTGACTCCACAAGGACTATGCGGTGGCCACTCTTACTGAAAGTGTCTTAGACAGATGCATCTGCAGCGGGCAGATTGGTAAGGATAAGGTCAAGGATGGTTTTCCCTCTTGTTGGTTCCTTCACCATCTGCTGCAGATCCAGTCTAGCAGTTATATCCTTTAGGACCCGAGCAGCTCAATCAGTGGTGCTGCTGTTGAGCCACTCTTGGTGGTGGACATTGAATTCTCCCATCCAAGTTACATTTTGCACCCTTGCCACCCTCAGTGCTCCCTCCAAGTGTTTTTCAACATGGAGGAATACTGATTCATCAGCTGAAGGAGGATGGTATGTGATAACCAGCAAGAGGTTTCCTTGTCCATGTGTAACCTGAAGCCACTAGACTTCATGAAGTCCAGAGTCAAATGTTAAAGATTCCTAGGGCAACTCCCTCCCAAAGGTATACAACTGTGCTGCCACTTCTGCTGGGTCTGTCCTGCTGGTGGGAGAGGATGTATCCAGGGATAGTATTGGTGTGTTTGGGTGTTATGCTGTAAGGTATGATTCCCTGTGAATAACTATGTCAGGCTATGACTAGTCTGTGAGACAGCTCTCCTAATTTTGGCACTAGCCCCCAGATGTGAGTAAGGAAGACTTTGCAGGGTCTACAGAGCTACTTGTCTTTTCAGTGCCTAGTCGATGCCAGGTGGTCTGTCCAATTTCATTTCTTTGTTGAGACTTTGTAGCAATTGATATGATGGAGTGGCTTGCTAGGCCATTTTAGAGAGCAGTTAAGAGTCGACCATATTGCTGTGGCTC
Source organism: Carcharhinus amblyrhynchos (assembly GCF_965287045.1). Classification (NCBI taxonomy): domain Eukaryota; kingdom Metazoa; phylum Chordata; class Chondrichthyes; order Carcharhiniformes; family Carcharhinidae; genus Carcharhinus; species Carcharhinus amblyrhynchos. The sequence continues at coordinate 90,313,005 of NC_137324.1, read as the reverse complement.
TGGAGTCACATGTACGCCAGACCAGATAAGGACAGCAAATTTTGTTCCCTAAAGGACATTACTGAACCATGTCCAACTGCAAGCTCCCATTCTCACAAGGTTTTTCCATGCCAGCACAGGAGATGCAATACTGGCCTTTTTACTTCCCCACTTCCCATTGTCCAAGCCCCCAAGCACATTCCAGGCCAAAGAGTGATTTATTTGCATTTCAGGTGGTGCACGAGGGACGGTTTTAGATTCCTGGATCACTGGGACATGTATAAATGGGATAGTCTTCACCTGAACCACACTGGGGCCAACATCCTTGCAGGTAGGTTTGCTATTGCTGTTGGGGGGAGATTAAACTAGTTTGCTAGAGGGAGGTCACAGGACATCAGTAAAATCATAGAATCTCTACAGTGCAGAAAGAGGCCATTCAAGCCATCAGACCTGCATCAACAACAATCCCACCCAGACCCTATCCCTGTAACTCCACGTATTTACCCTAGCTAGTCCCCTTGACATTAAGGGACAATTGATAATGGCCAATCCACCTAACTTGCACAGCTTTAGACTGTGGAAGAAACCGGAGCACCCGGAGGAAACCCACGCAGACACAGGGAGTACATGTAAACTCCACACAGAAAGTGACCCGAGGCTCCTGGGTGCTGTGAGGCAGCAGTGCTAACCAATGTGATGCCCACAAAATAGAGATACACTATGTGATAGTAAAGGAAGAAAGTCAGAATAAATTCAACTGTGTTGAGTACCAAGCGCGTGAGGCAAGGCTGGATGGTATTTAATGCTAAGAGTGTACTTATGAATGAAGGGTGTGGACTGACATGTGGAAGTGTGATAAAGTTGCCATCACAGAAACACAGGGAAGGACAGAGTTGGCAATTCAACATTCTGGGGTATAGGATCTTTCGGCAAGAGAGAGGAGAGTGTAAAAAGGGAGGTGATGTGGCACTATTAATTGAGGAGTCAATAAGCAAAGATGGTGGACAGGATTTTCTGGCCATGCTCAAAACCGGGAAATCCCACTCAAGGTCAGCAGACTTTTGCATGGTTCATCCCCTCCCCCGACCTGCCACAATTCCCATGGCACTCCGGAAGGGAAAACTCCTCCAGTATCTTAGAAGGGTCTTTGAACGAGGCTGTGGGTAGAACTTAGGAATATGAAGGGAGAAAGCGGCATTACTGGGAGCACATTATATGCTCCCAAAGAATCAGTGGGAAGTAGAGAAGCATTTATGTAGACAATTCATTGAGGTATCCTGGAATTGGTTGTGGGGAATGAAGCTGGACAAGTATTCAATGTGGCAGTGGGGAACATTCCATTGAAAGTAACCATCACACGGTACAGTTCAAGTTGATTACGGATGAAGAGACAGATGGCCTGCAAAAGATGGCTTTGGATTGCGGGAAGGCTGATTTTATTAAATTAAGGCAGGATCTGGCCAAAGCTGACAGGAATTGCTCCTTGCAGGAATGTCTGAGGTGGAGCATTCAGAAAGGAAATGGGGAAGTACAGGATGAATGTGTCCCTATAGGGGGAAGTGTAGAAGCAATAAATTCAGGAACCCTGGACGTCTAGGAAAATGGATAAGAGAAACGCTTGTAGCAAGTCCAAAGGAAGCAAATCAGCTGCAGCCCTAGAGGCAACTTAAGAAAGCAATTAGAAGACCAAAAAAGGGACACAAAAACGGATTTTCGAATAAGATTAGGAAGAATTGTTAGTTATTCTATAAATGTTGTTGGGGGAAGAGGTTGATCAGGGGAAGAGTAGAGCCCATTAGAGACTAAGGGGGCAATCTGTGTGCGCTGCAGGACATTGAAAAGGTGTTAAGTAAATACTTCTCATCAGTCTTCACTCAAAAAAGGAAGAACATAGGTTCACAATTCAGTAAAAGGGACTGTGAGGATCTGGGACATTTTGATGTAAGAGAAGGAAATGGGAGGCTTTGGCAGGCTTAAAAATGGACAAATCCCCAGGATGAACTGCATCCCAGCTGCCATGGGAGGCGAGGCGAGGCAGGAAATAGCAGAGGCCCTGACACAAATTTTTAATTCCTCTCTGGCCACGAGGGAAGTGTCAGAGGGCTGGAAGATAGCTAATGTCGTTCCGCTTTTCAAAAAGGGTGGTAGAGATGAACTGGGAAATTACAGACTGGTGAGCTTCATGTCACTGGTAGGGGAACTATTGGAGAAAATTCTGAAGGAGAGAATTTATCTTCACTTGGAAAGGTTTGGGTTAATTAGGGAGACTCAGCATGATTTTGTCAGAGGGAGGTCACACTTACCAAATTTGATAGAAGTTTTTGAAAAAGTGATCGAGTGTGTGGAAGAGGGAAGTGTAGTTGATGTTGTTTATATGGATTTTAGAAAAGCCTTGACAAGGTCCCACCTAGGAGATTGAGAAGGTTGAAGCAAATGGAATTCAGGGACAATTGGCTAAATGGATGGTGGTGCAAGGCTGTTTGAGTGACGGGAGGCATGTAGCCAATGGAGCACCACAAGTTTCAGTGCTGGGACGCTTACTTCTTTGCTACATATATAAATGGTATAGATGATAAGCAAGTTTGCAGAAGATACCAAGATTGGTAGAATGGTTAATAATGAAAAAGGTTGAGGATTACAGGAAGTTAAAGATGAGTTGGCAGAGTAGTGGCAGATGTCATTTAACCCTGATAAGTGTGAGATGATACACTTTAGAAGAAATAACCAGATATTGGGGGGATTTAATGGGTGGCAGGATACGAGGAACCTCAGCGGAACAGATGGATCTTGGAGTATTCTTCACAGATCCCTAAGACAGCATAGCACGTGACTAGGGTACATAAAAGGAAGTGTCTCGTATGCCTTCTTATCAATCATAGCATAGATTATAAGCACAAGGCAGTTACATTGGAGCTGTACTGAACGTTGGTTATGCCACAGCTGGATTACTGTGTGCAGTTCCATTCACCTCACTATCGCAAGGAAATGACTGCACTAAAAAGGATAATGAGGAGATTCACCAGGATGTTGCCTGGGATGGAGCATTTGACCTATAAAGGAGAGACTGGATAAGCTTGGATTGTTTCTTTAGAGCAGAGGAGGCTAAGGGAGATATGACCGAGGTGTAGAAGATTATCAGGGGTATGGACAGGATGAGTAGGAAGCAGCTGTTCCCTTTAGTTGAGGGGTCAATTACAAGTGGACATAGTTTTAGGGTAAAGGACAGGAGATTCAGGGAATATTGGAGAAAAAGGATTTTACTCAGAAGGTGGTGAGAATCGGGAATATGGTGGAGGCTGGAAAGCTATCAACCTTTAAAAAGTATTTGGATGAGCACCTAAAACATCATTACATTTAAGGTTATGGACAAGCGTTGGAAAAAGGATTAGTGTGACATTAGTAGTAGTTGTCAATGCAGACTCAAATGGGCCAAATGGCCTTTTCTGCACTATAACTCTTCCAATTTAGTACACTATATTTACTGCTCTCTGTACAGTCGTGTCTACACTGGGGAGGTGACATCCAGATTGGTGATTGGTTTATAGGATGCCTCTGTTCATCCCACAAGTCTGATTGAACTTCTGGCAACCGACATGTTAATTTGCTACCCCATTTCCAACCAGACTTCTGCTCTCGGCCTCCTACATTGTAGCAATGAAGCTAACGTTAGTTTGAGGAACAGCCCTTCAACTTTCAAATAGCCTTCTGGATGTAAAACTAACTTCAACAATTTCAGATCATAAACACTGCTCTCATTTTCATGGGCAACAAGTTCTTGTACAGGGTTAATTTTGGTCATTTAATCATTTCTGCTTAATGCCCTAAAACAGACCTTCCCTTTTCTTCTTTCATCTCAACAACTCTTTACTTAAAACCACTATATCCGTAACATTTAGCAGTTTGAAAAGTTTAGGAGCCTGAGATATTAATACTCTCCCCCCCCACCCCAAACAGATGCTGTGTGGCCTGCTGAGTATTTCCAGCATGTGTTGTTTATACAAATCAATGGGTATCAGACCCATCAGCTATAAGAATTCCACAGGAGGCGAGCTTCAAGCAAAACCTCTTGATGGACACAGTAAACCTATAGCTAAGTACTCAAGTTGTCACAAAAAGACTAAAATACGAACAGAATCTGAATTTTCCACCAGATTGTGTTGTGTGAATCAACTTAATGGAAACATTAGTAAGGTGAAGAAAGCAGGGTAAAAACTCTTATCTGACCATGGTACTGACAGACAATCAGCTTCACATTGATTTGCTGAAATGAAGATTTGCTGAAATGAAGATTTGCAGGTAAGATTTCCAAACTAAAACTCAACTTCATTTAATTTCACAGAAGTCAATGAGCAAGTACCCTAGGATGGTACTTACCTTGCCCTTTAATACAGAAACAATGAACTACTTTAGTCAAATAAGTACATCGATTTTTGATAAAAATGCCTTCTCATCACACCATCATTCGCTTTTGTAAATAGATAGTTTATCTTAACAGTAAAACTCTTCAGTCTGTGCTTTTTTTGCTAAATGTAAACAGGTGATTCAATGATAGAGGTTCAACTCTCGAGTACCTTCTGGGAACTCAGCACGATGAGCAGAATCAGAGAATCGTACGGCGCATAAGGCAGCCATTTGGCCCATCAAGTTTGCACAAACATGAATAAAAATGGAAAACTCCAGGTGACAAGAAGACAAAAAGCCACAATATCAGGCCATGGCATCACAAAAGGGGCAACAAGAGTTAGATTTGAGCAGAGCAAGGAGGAAAAGGGACATGTCTTCTCTCTGTCTCCTAAAAACCTGCTAGAATTTCATAAGTTTATGCAATCCCACCCAGACCCTATCCCCACAACCCCATGTATTTATTCTAGCTAGTTCCCTGACACTAAGAGGCAATTTAGCATGGCCAAGCCACCTAACCTGCGCATCTTTGGACTGTGGGAGGAAACCCACACAGGTACAGGAAGAATGTGCAAAATCCACAGACAGTGACCCAAGCCAGGAATTGAATCCAGGTCTCTGGCTCTGTGAGGCAGCGGTGCTAACCACTGTGCCACCCCAACACTTTAGCCAAATAGTTCTTCCCATAGGCTTGGACCACATTTCCAGATGCTTCTGATAGACTATCATTCCTGATATTTCTGAGTGGAATCAACCAAAAATGGAGGAGTTTCACACAGGACAGAGTGAGCAACAGCCAACCGCCTTTAATAGAGGAAATCGGGGCAGATAGATAACATCTCGCCTTTCAACCGACAGCTTTCTCACTTGCATATTATCTGATTGGCCCAAGATGGCATTCATCAAATATTTTACTCAGTCTTGTGCCTTTTTGTGTTGATCTAAACTTGCTAAAAGATAAATGGGCTACAGTTTTAAATCTTAAAAATATTCAAGGTTTTGTAAAATAAGTTTACATTAACAGTACGACAAGGTATCCCTGGGATTCCTGCAATTAGTAGGGGCCTGAAGATGAGCCAAGATGTGAGCAGGAAATCAGCAAGCTGGCCTACTTTACAAGATTTTCCACAGCTACATGCCCAGGCTGTTCTAGAATTGCTGACAAATGCAACGGCCCTGATTATTTTTCTCCAATCAGACCCTAAACTACCTTGTCAGCAATGACATTACAACATGCCAGAAGCTGATGGACACCAATTTTAGATATGCATCTTTGATGGTCTGCGAGAGTCAGAGAGAAGGCTTGCAGCAAGACTGAAAAAAAGTGCTTCTCCAGAGGAACAGAAAATAAAGGGACAGCTTAGAGGCAAAGGAACTTACAGAATATAAAGTGAAAAAGCAAAATAAAAATCCTAACAAACATGCCCACATGTAGTTCCTGAGTAGTCCTATTGATAAAAGCTTCTGAAATCCAGTGTCAGGTATATCAACAGCAAGTCCTGAGATGGATAGAAAGCCGGTTAGCAGATAGGAAGCAAGAGTTGGCATAAATAGGTCTTTTTTCTGATTGACAGGCAGTGACTAGGGGACTATCCCATGGATTAGTGCTAGGACCCCAACTGCTCACATTACATATTAATGATTTAGAAGAGGAAACTAAATGTATTATTGCCAAATTTGCAGATGATACACAGTAGGGTGGGAGAGTGAGCTGTGAGGAGGATGCTGAGATGTTTCAGTGGGATTTGGATAGGCAGAGTGGGCAGATGTGGATAAATGACAGCAATAATGGGAAGGCAGATTATTTGAATGGGTGTAAATTGTGAGAGGTGGATATTCAGCAAGACCTTACGCATCAGTCACTGAAAGTAAGTGTACAGGTACAAAAAGCAGTAAAGGAGTCAAGTGGTATACCATTTGATCTTTATAGCAAGCGGATTTGAATATAGAAATAGAGGCGTTTTACTGAAATTGTATAAGGCATTGGTGAGGCCATACCTGGAATACTGTGTGCAGTTTTGGTGTCCTTATCTGAGGAAGGACATTCTTGCTATAGAGGGAGTACAGTGAAGGTTTATCAGGCTGATTTCTGGGATGGCAGGTCTGTCATATGAGGACAAACTAAGTCAGTTAAGATTAGACTCTCTGGAGTTTAGAAGGGTGAGAGGGGATCTCGCAGAAACTTATGAAACTAACAGGTTTTTGGGGTCAGACAGATAGAGGATATGTCCCTTTTTCTTCTTGCTGTGCACTTTTCGTTGAGCTCACATCTAACTCTTGTTGCCCCTTGTGATGCCATGGCCTGATATTGTGGCTTTTTGTCTTCTTGTCCCCTGGAGTTTTCCATTTTTATTCATGTTGGTCGTTTTTTTTGTGTGGAGTGGTGGACGGGGTGGGGGAGGGGTATTTGCATGGTGGGGGAAAAAGAGGAAAAGGGGGGCTCTTTTGTTCATGGGGTACATGGTGGGGCGGGGGGGGGGGAGGAAAAAACTTGAGTACATAAAGTGGGGGCCTGAGGGAGGGGTGCTTGGTACTGCATTGGGTAGAATCCCAAAATATATCTCACAAGAGGTTATTGCAGAAGATCAGGGGACATGGAGTTGGGGGTAGGGTGTTAGCGTGGATAGAGGATTGGTTGTCAAATAGGAGGCAGAGAGTGGGGGTCAATGGGTGCTATTCGGATTGGCGGTTGGTGACTAGTGGAGTGCCCCAGTGATCGGTGCTGGGGCCTCAGCTATTTACCATTTATATAGATGATCTGGAGGAGAGAACCGAGTGCAGGGTGTCGAAATTTGCTGATGACACCAAGATTGGGGGAAAGGCAAATTGTGCGGAGGGTGTGGAGAGTCTGCAGAAGGATCTAGATAGGCTGGGCGAATGGGCCAGGAAATGGCAAATGGAATTTAATGTTGGCAAGTGTGAGGTGGTCCACTTTGGTAGGAAGAATGGTAGGAAGGACTATTACTTACGTGGCGAAAAACTGCAGCAGGCGACGGTGCAGAGGGACCTCGGGGTCCTTGTGCATGAGTCGCAAAAACCCAGCTTGCAGGTGCAGCAGGTGGTCAGGAAGGCGAATGGGATGCTGGCCTTCATAGCGAGGGGGATTGAATATAAAAGTAGGGAGGTCTTGCTGCAGCTGTATAGGGCATTGGTGAGGCCGCAGCTGGAGTACTGTGTGCAGTTTTGGGCGCCGCACCTGCGCAAGGATATTTTGGCCCTGGAGGGAGTGCAGAGGAGGTTTACTAGGCTGATACCGGAGTTGAGGGGATTGAGCTATAAGGAGAGGCTGAATAAACTAGGCTTGTACTCGTTAGAGTTTAGAAGAATGAGGGGAGATCTCATTGAGACGTATATGATGATGAATGGGATGGATAGGATAGAGGTGGAGAGACTCTTCCCGCTCAAAAAAGGCAGTAGGACTAGGGGGCACAGCCTCAAGATAAAGGGGAGGCGGTTTAGAACGGAGTTGAGGAGGAACTTCTTCACTCAAAGGGTGGTGAATCTCTGGAATTCTCTGCCCGTTGAAGTGGTGGAGGCTGCCTCGCTAAATATTTTTAAGAAGCGGGTTGATGGGTTCTTGATAAGAGAGGGGATTAAGGGTTATGGGGAGAGGGCGGGAAAGTGGAACTGAGCCACGACAGATCAGCCATGATCTTATTGAATGGCGGGGCAGGCTCGAAGGGCTAGATGGCCTACTCCTGCTCCTATTTCTTATGTTCTTATGTTCTTATATTCTGCAAGTGCCTAGAGCGGTAGTGGTTAACAAAACGTTCAGACCCTTTGAGGACCAGGGGATTATCCATGTGAGAGCGCGCACCGGCTATTGTGAAGGCGATGAGTGAATACTTTCCTTTTGGTTTTCCCTCAGGGACACGATTGAGGTGTATAAATAAGACAGTGGGAGCCCAGATAGGGTGAATAGTGAACAGCTGTTTCCCTTGGCTGGGGAGATCTGTCCTGGGAGGGCATAGTTTCAGGGTGACGATCAATAGATTCAGAGGAAAGACCTTTTCACTCAGAGGGTGGTAGTTATCTGGAATGCACTGCTTTGGGGGATAAATGCAGCCTAAAAATCTGAAAAGTATCTTGAGATTTCCAGTGGTGGTGAGAAGTGTTAAACAAATGTCAATTTTTTTTATTCCCATTTTCTGCTTTTGATCACTAACGACTGAAAATTGTATATTAGCAGACATCATTAAGACGGGATCGGACTGAATGGCTGCCCCACCCTGATCATCTAATAGCCCGCTAATAAAAAGTTCTTGAAGTTTATTTATTAGTGTCACAAGTAGGCTTACATTAATGCTGTAATGAAGTTACTGTGAAAATATCTTAGTCACCACACTCCAGCACCTGTTCAGATACACCGAGGGAGAATTTAGCATGGACAATGCACCTAGCCAGCACATATTTTGGATAGTGGGAGGAAACCCAAGCAGACAGAATGAGAACGTGCAGACTCCGCACTGACAGTGACCCAAGCCGGGAATCGAACCCGGGTTCCTGACACCGGGAGGCAGCAGTGCTAACCACTGAGACTTTTGCATTGTGTTGGAAGGCTGTTATCCTCAGTGGAAGTTTTCAGCAGCAGCATGAGAATAAACAGGAGGAACGATGCGGGGGCGGGGGGGGGCAAACAAAGCTCAAACTTGCAAGATTCGTATGATCGGAGGACACAGCAGCAGGTTTTTTTTAAAAATTAACTGCTTTATAAAGCAAAAAAAAGGAGGTAAATATATTTTCTCATCCTACTCTCCCAGCTGTACCTACAAGAGAACATAGATTTCAGTCAGACTACTGAACCATAGCCTCAACTCTGGCCACACTGTCAATGAAGTTTTCAACCACAGAGCACAAAATCACCTCGAGAATTTAATCTCGGTCAAGGCTACATGTCCAGATGATATTTTATAACGTATCAAGCAATTCAGTTTGTATTTTGACCTTTTATGCACACCCTCATATTTGGTGCTCTTCAGTAAATTACAGCATAAACCACATAATGCATCATTTTAGATGAGATGTCACAAACTTGCAACAGCTCATCAACTGGTGCTGTCACATTCAGGCTGCTACCAACTTTCTCCTCAACAGTATCAGAATAAGTGGAAATAAGCAATAATAAGTTGCAGAAAACACTTAGTAGTAGATCATAGGCCCCTGACTGTAGTTATACTGTTTGATAGCATATTAACCAAAATATATGTGGAGTTTATAATAAAAGCAATGCAATAGTTGTGGGGGCCTTAACTCTTCACATTGGTTAGTCCAGTCTATGTGGCAAAAAGTAGCCTGCAGACAAGCTAATAGAGCACATTCAAGACAGTTTTCTAGAATGGTCATTGTTAATGTCATTGTGGGACGAATCAGGGATGAGCATATTTCGGATCTTATCTTACGCAATGAGAAAGACTCAAATGTACGAAGAGCATCTGAGGACTCTGTACTCAAAGTATAGAGAGGGGATCTCATTGAAACTTACAGAATACTGAAAAGCCTGGATACAGTAGACATGTGGAAGATGTTTCCATTAGTAGGAGAAACAAGTACCTGAGGACATAGCCTCAGAATAAAGAGATGATCCTTTAGAACTGAGATGAGGAGGAATTTCTTCAGGAGGGTGATGAATCTATAGAATTCTTCGCCGCAAAAGGCTTGAGGCCAGTTCATTGAGTGCATTTAAGACAGAGATAGATAAGTTCATGATTGTAAAGGGATCAAGTATGATGGGGAAAAAAAACAGGAGAATGGTATCGAGAAATTTATCAGACGTGATTGAAAGGTGGAGCAGACCCGATGTGCCAAATTGCCTAATTCTGCTTCTATATCTTGTGGTTTAATTAGCAATCTTCTGTTAAGGGATCCTCAGAAAGAATGGTCATAATGTGATGCATTTCACACCGACAAAGAGTGTGGTGAATGCAAGACAAAAACAGGAACGTTGAACTTAAATAAATTTAACAGGAGTTAGCCAGGGGAGATTGGGAAATTAGATTAAAAGTTATGATTGTGGTAGACGACGTTTGACCGAGGCACTGGAAGTGACAAAAGCAAACTCAGCCCTGTCAACCCTCTTTATTAGAGGGCGTATGCAAAATTGGGTTAATTATCCCATAGACATGTCAAATAACAGTCAGACATAATCATATTCATTAAATCATATCTGACAATGCCCTAGCCACAGAAGCACCATCCGTAGGCATATCATGGACCGCTGATAGGACATATCCACCAGATGTGGTGGCACAATGGTCAGGAGGAAGTTGCCTTAGGAGTCCTCAATATTGATTCCTGACTCCATGAAGCATCATGGCATCGGGTCAAACATGGACAAGGAAACATCTTGCTGATTATCACCTACTGCCAGCCTCAGCTGATGAATCAGTATTTCTCCATGTTGAACACCACTGGAAGCAGCAGTGAGCATGAAAAGAGCACAGAATGTCCTCTGGGTAGAGGACTTTGATGTCCATCACCAAAAGTGGGTTGGTAGCACCATGACTAATGTCACATACAGGCTTGCTTATGTAATGGTGGCTGAAGCACTGACTAAGCTATATCGAAAGCAAATATAAATGGTGAGAAAATAAGTACCACTGAATAATAAATATATACCAGTAAAAAGTTCCCACCCACAGTGCCATCTACAAATCTGCTAAGAGGAGAGGATTCACAAGGCATGCAGTGTGGACAAAAACTGCAAGGGAGATGGTATGGACAAACAACTAAACTTCCCATTTTAAAGGCAGGTGGAAATCAGCAAGGTTCATATCGGCTCAGATTAGAGACTTCCCTCCTTAAAGGGCAACTGTGGTCAGCGAGGTTTGAGTCAGTTCAGGTCACAGACTTCTCGCACTGAAGGTCAATGGAGAAAGGATACTTGATCTGTGTATCTCAATTTGCCAATGAAACAGAGCTGGGTCTGCAAAGAGATATCGACTGGATAAGCGAGTGGGCAAGAAGCTGGGGTATAACATGGGGACATATGAATTATTCATTTTGGTAATAGGAATGAAAAATACCTTTTTTTTTGAATGATGAGGAATTATTAAATATTAGTGCTCAGATGGATTTGGCTGCCTTTTGTACAAGGATCACAAAATTAACTTGCAGGTTAAAAAGCAATTGAAAAGCAAGTGGTATGTTTGGCATGCAGGGCTTTGGTGAGACCATTCCTAAAACACTGTGAATAGTTTTGGTTTCCACAAGTAAGGACAGATACACTTGCCTTAGAAAGGGTGCAACAAACATTTTGATTACAACAAGCATTATGCCATCTTGAAAGACTGAGTAAATTGGGTCTATACTTTCTGAGAGCTTCGAGCGTGAACGGTGCTTTCATCGAAACTTTAAAGAATATGACACAAAAATCTCATTTCCCCTGTCTTGATAGTCCAAAACTAGGAGGTGGGAGGTGTAGTGTCAGAATAGAGGGCCGGCCATTTTGGACTGAGGAAAATATGTTTCACTTAGAAGGTTGAGAGCCTTTGGAATTCTCTTGAGTGTCACAATACTCCATCGTTGGTTATATTGAAGGTCAAGTTATGTGAGCAAGTAAACATGAAGTCAACATCATAAGAACATAAGAAATAGGAGCAGAAGCAGGCCATCTAGCCCTTCGAGCCTGCCCCACCATTCAATAAAATCATGGCTGATCTGAATTGGTTCAGTTCCACTTTCCCGCTTTCTCCCCATAACCCTTAACTCCCCTGTCTATCAGAAACCTATCTACTCGTGACTTAAATATATTTAGCGAGGTAGCTTCCAACACTTCAACGGCACAGAATTCCAGAGATTCACCACCCTTTGAGTGAACAAGTTCCTCCTCAACTCTGCTCTAAACTGTTTCCCCCCCCCCCCCCCCTTATCTTGAGGCTGTGCCCTCTAGTCCTGCTATCCTTTCTAAGCGGGAAGAATCGCTCTACCTCTACCCTATCTATTCCCTTCATTATCTTATACATCTCTATAAGATTCCCCGCTCAGCCTTCTAAACTCTAACAAGTACAGACCCAGTCTATTCAGTCTCTCTTCATAGGCTAACCCCCTCATCTCTGGTATCAGCCTAGTGAACCTTCTCTGCACTCCCTCCAAGGCCAATATATCCTTCCACAAGTACGGTGACCAAAACTGCACACAGTACGCCAGCTGCGGCCTCACCAGAACCCTGCACAGTTGCAGCAAGACCTCCCTGCTTTTATATTCTATCCCCCTCGCTATAAAGGCCAATATTCCATTCGCCTTCTTGATCACCTGCTGCACCTGCAGACTGGGTTTTTGTGATTCGTGCACAAGGACCCAACATCAGTCGGTCTGATTGAATGGAAAAGGAGGTTTCTGAGAGTTTTTTTTTAGCCTATCCCTGTTCCCATTTCTTACATTATGTTTTTCTCACTTCACAAAGCAGTTTTGTATCACAATTCTCCTTCACCATAAAAGCAATATCAATACACTTCAAAACATTTTTGTAGGTTCATCATAGAGAGCGTCCAATCCACAGATTCAGCAGTGGCCTATCTGCACTCAACATAAGTGGACTGGGAGAAACTCTTTTGTTTAGGGACTTTGCATTCACAAAATAAATAACATTTCAATGCATCAGTATATCTAAAAAATAATTATGTCCTCTTGATTATGCTACAGCAATGAAGTAAGGATTTCCATAATATTATTCTGAACAAGGCAAAATTTAGTGTTTAATCACACGCAAGTACCCGCTTCTCTCATGGTGTAGTTTGTCTGTTATTACAGTGGTTTTACAATTTATAACTAGAATACAACCTGAACCCATCTCACTTTGCCATTGACAACACCAAAAGTCTTCTAGTTCCACAATTTCAATTTTCCAGTCATTACTCTCGGCCAAAGCAAAAGTGCTTCATTTAGGTTATACCAGGAAAAGTTACAATGTAAGCTGAGGAATATCTGTGGGCCTAATGTTGACCCACTTTGCCTTATAGTGGGTGCTGATTTCTTGAAATGCGATTACAGCCAGTGTTATAAAGGGATAGGCAGCTGAGAAACTACCAACATATACATCAAGACTGTGTAGAGGTGTGTGGGACTTGCCCTTGAGCAAGTCACTGCTCAAGATTCTGCTCCTCAACTAAAGAAAATTGAAAAGGCCCTTGTTATCAACACACAAAGAATGCAGAAGAAGGAAGTGTGCTGACTTATGATCAGAATATCACCTTGATCCTATTTCCCACCACATCCTTCTCTCTTTCATAGCTGCTTCATCACTACCTTCCCATAACCTCACCACGCATACCATTTATCTTTAGAGGAATATATTAAGAAAGAACTCTCCCTTGACCTTTTATTTGAACTCAGAATGATCTCTACCCTGGCACAATTTCTGTCCTAACACCTCTACCGCTGTGACCTATTTAAGTGCACCCGAACTACTGCTTTTGATGCTCAAGTTCCCATTTAAGTATGCTGGGGTAAAGATTACAAGCTAGCAACCCACAGATCAGAAGCTCAAACATAAATTGGATGAATTTAGTAAACTGCAGGCTCCCACCAGGAAACAAAGTAACCACAAAAACTGCCAGATTGCCATTAAAAATCAAACTGGTTCAAGAACGCCCATCAAAACGGAAGTTAAACTGGGGGCCAGAAGAGCTTTGAGAAAGAGTGAATCGGTGCTGCTGGAGACATATCAAAGGACGTGCATACAGCAGCACATGGCATTGAGCGTGGATCTCAGGATGCAGTGAGAATAGCAGTCAGAAGAATGTTGTATGTCCTGGAGATACCTGTAATCCTGCGTGAATTCGAAAGATGAGGGGTGGAACTTCATTTGGAGTCCATGTGGGGTGAGTTGGAGACAGAACAGTCACCCAGACTCAAAACATTAGCTTTATTCTCTCCCCACAGATGCTGTCAGACTTGCTGAGGTTTTCCAGCATTTTCTGTTTTCGTTTAAGATTCCAGCATCCGCAGTATTTTGCTTTTATACAAAGAGAAGTTGCTGTCCCTACGTGGTCCCGCCTATTTCCAACTATATTCCACAGTGGACCCCAATGCCTTTAAACAAAAATCTCAAAAGAGAGATAGGCAATAAATGCTACCTTGTTATCAACACCCACATCCCAAACAAAAGTGATTTACCATTTCCCAGCCAGCCAGCTATTCATTCTTCAGTAGCCACCATTGCGCACTATTCTGGCTCCTGTAAGTCTGAGGGTTGCATCCCTGATGTACAACTGAATAAGTCGTTAACTGAGTGAACAGGTTGAACTGCCTGTAAGTCACTACCTCATCTCACTGTTCTCAACCAAATCTTTCTACTGCCTAAATTAGAAGGAGCAAAATGGACACACTTCCCAGAAGACCAGTGAATGATATATGCTGGAAAATGGCCTTTTAAAGGACTTCCTTTTAAAGGAAGGGGTAGTGGAAAGCAAACTTCAGATAGCTTTTATATTACTATCTATACTCTGAAAGTTCAATTCTGATTGGTTAAGGCATGGGAAGTGTCTCTCTTTTCTCAGCAATACTCAGTTCTGTACTACCAAGTGACTTTGATCAATATTAGGTCAGTGCCTTTGATATCAGCAACCAAATACTGTTTTCACAGCTCTTTTGTATTTATGAAATTAGCATGCGCCTTACAGGGGAGTTTTACATGCACCATAAAGCATGGATTAAAAAAAAATCATTTGTGGAAAAAAATTATTGAGAGAGAACACAAATGTTCTCAGTAAAGCTAAATAAGCTCAAAGGACAATAAATATGTTCAAAAATTGGCCTTGGCCCTCAAGAAGCAATAGTAGGCATTATATCTCCTCAATAATACATCTATATTTGTTCCATTCTTACTGATTGTCCCTCACCCACATGCATATGCAAGAGGAAAGACATTAGAGATTCCCTCAAAGCCATACCAACTTATAAAAAAAGAAGGATACTTGAAACTGTATATTGACACATAGTTCAACTGACATCACATCACACAATGCAAAGAATGTCAAAATAAAAAGGAAATAACATAAACCAAAGGTTATTCAGTCAGAGCACTGCCGAGGAGGGGAAGCAATGATACAGGCAAACTTGACTGAAGAACCAGGTTTCATTGTTATAGTTCTGTTTAATACGTTAACCAAAAGCTAATGAAACAGTCAAATGAGCAGACCTCCAGACCTTGGTTCAAGAGAAAAAGAAAACAAAGAAAGTGACAGGAGGGGAAATCAATTGTGAGCAAAATTTCTCAATTTAAGAAAATAAAACAGAAAATAAAAAAGACAGGATTCTTAGAGATAGGAAGTATGCACATTTAGAACAAAACAATCTCATTAGTGACAGGCAGCATGGTTTTTTTAAGAGGGAGGTTGTGCCTTACAAATTTGGAGGAGCTTTTTGAGGTGACGACAAAAACAGTTGACGAAGGAAGGGCCGTGGATGTCGTCTATATGGATTTCAGTAAGGCGTCTGACAAAGTCCCTCATGGCAGGTTGGTTAAGAAGGTTAAGGCTCATGGGATACAAGGAGAGGTGGCTAGATGGGTAGAGAACTGGCTCAGTCACAGGAGACAGAGGATAGCAATCGAAGGGTCTGTTCCTGACTGGAGGTCTGTGACCAGTAGTCTTCCGTAGGGCTCTGTACTGAGACCTCTGCTATTTGTGATACATATAAAATGATTTGGAAGAAGGTGTAACTGGTGTGATCAATAAGTTTGCGGATGACACAAAGATGGCTGGACTTGCTGATAGTGATGAACATTGTCGGACAATACAGCAGAATATATTTAGGCTGGAAAATTGGGCAGAGAAATGGCAAATGGAATTTAATCCAGATAAATGCAAAGTGATGCATTTTGGAAGAACTAATGTAGGGGGGAGCTATACAATAAATGGCAGAACTATCAAGAGTATAGAAACACCGAGGGACCTAGGTGTGCAAGTCCACAAATCCTTGAAGGTGAGAGCACAGGTGGAGAAGGTGGTGAAGGCGGCATCTGGCATGCTTGCCTTTATAGGATGGGGTATAGAGTATAAAAACTGGAGTCTGATGTTGCAGCTGTATAGAACATTGGTTAGGCCACATTTGGAGTACTGCGTCCAGTTCTGGTCGCCGCACTACCAGAAGGACGTGGAAGCTTTGGAGAGAGTGCAGAAGAGGTCTACCTGGATGTTGCCTGGTATGGAGGGTCTTAGCTATGAGGAGAGATTGGGTAAACTGGGGTTGTTCTCCCTGGAAAGACGGAGAACGAGGGGAGACCTAATAGAGGTGTACAAAATTATGAAGGGTATAGATAGGGTGAACAGTGTGAAGCTTTTTCCCAGGTCACAGGCTCAAGGTGGGAGGGGCGAGGTTTAACTCAGATGTCAGAGGGTTTTTTTTTTTTACACAGAAGGTGGTGGGGGCTGGAATGCACTGCCAAGGAGGGTGGTGGAGGCAGACTCGCTGGGATCGTTTAAGACTTACCTGGATAGTCACATGAGCAGACTGGGAATAGAGGGATACAAACAAATGGTCTAGTTGGACTAATGAGCGGCACAGGTTTGGAGGGCCGAAGGGCCTGTTTCCTGTGCTGTACTGTTCTTTACACATGCCTTCAAAAGAATTTGGGTTTAATCATCAAAACAAATTTGGAAGGAATAAATAATTTCAATTAAATGACAAACACCTGTAATATCCCCACAAAATATAATGCTAACAAATATCATTAGCTAATTAATTGCATTTGCCCAAGTCTCTTCCTTCCTAGTACACAACGAATATTAAAGCAGCACTCTAAGTCAAATGCTGTCCGGTATCCTCTGTATTATGTTGGCAGTGTCTGTCTCTCACCAATTTCCTGCTTTCATTGCTCCTTTTCTCTAACCTACCACCCTCGCTTCAACCTTCCCCCTTATGCCTTTTCCCCCTGCAACAAGTTCATTTCCTACTGTCTCAGCTGAAAAGTAATCATAGCGCTGAATCAGAGTAATTTTAGTGGACATTTTGACAGCAGTATGAACACTTTGAAAAACACATTTCTCAACTGGAGAGTGCCAACAGTGATCTTGCAGACAAATGGTCATACAACTAATGCAGAGTTGACACATTTGACATTTTAAAGTTGCGCCAATAAGGACAGGTGAACCATCAGTAACTTTGTGATACATCACACAGGAGCGAATGGAAGATTGATACTGGCCAATTGTTTCTCAGAGCTTCAGGCTGAATGGTTACTCCTGAATTCAAGGGGCAAATCGCTGAAGAGAAATTAGTCAGAAGTGGAAAAACAGTGCTTCAATTGTTGCAGTCAGGGGTCCAAATGCAAACTGCCTACTACAAATATGAATGTTGGTGACTATGATAATTATGGAGACATCAATCTTGGAATAACTTAGCAAAAGGTGGCAAACCATGATACAGCATTGTATGATTTTTCCACATAAACGAACAGTAATTTGTACTCAAACACCACTTACAAATGCGTGGCGCCTCTACCATACCTCTTACAGGTTGTTCATTTCTTCTATCTCGTGCAAATTGAAGCATAAAAATTGCAGAAGGTGGTGTTTATTTTGCAACCAAGGAAATGTTAGTAATTTCTTAAGAAAGCACTTTTATCCAAAAGGAGGGATGGGATCCTTTAATATATGATTCTGATCGAGCAGTTTGCTTTAACTGTGCTGACCACAAATATCTTGAAACATTATAGAGTCATAAGAGAATTACAGCATGGAAACAAACCCTTCGGCCCAATTTGCCCATGCCACTCTTTTTTTTCAAACCCCTAAGCTAATGCCAATTGCCCGCATTTGACCCATTTCCCTCCATACCCATCATACTTATGTAACTATCTAAATACTTTTTAAAAAACAAAATTGTACCCTTAGCTTGTAACCTGTCACTGTGATTATACAGGCTACCTTTTCAAACAGTTTTCAAAAGTGGAACATATAGGAACAGGAATAGGCCATTCTGCCCTAGAACTCATTCCTGCATTCAATATCATAGCTAAACTGTCTGAAAACTTCATTTATCCACCTTTGATTCCTATCCCTTAATGTCCCTCCCTAAAAATAAACAGTAGATCTCAATTTAAAAGAAAAATTACACTGACCTAGAACCTGCAGTCTTTTAAAAAAAGAGGAAATTTCCATATTTCCAGTACTACGTGCAACAGTGTTTCCCAACTTCACAATTTAATGGCCAGCCCTAATTATAAGATTGCTTCCTCTTGTTCTGGATTCACCCACCAGAGTTTCCTCCGGGTGCTCCGGTTTCTTCCCACAGTCCAAAAATGAGCAAGTATGGTTGGTTGGCCATGCAAAATTGCCCCTTAGTGTCCAGGGGATTAGTAAGGTAAATATGTGGGCTGATGGGCATAGGGCCTGGGTGGGATTGTGGTCAGTGCAGACTCGATTGGCCAAATGGCCTCCTTCTGCACTGTAGGGGCTCTATGATTCTAAGATACATGTGCCTTATTGAATCTTTTTAATCAATGAAAGGCCTCAATTAGATCACCTCCTTACTCTTTTAACTCAAGGGAATACAAATCAAGATATGCAATCTATCCTCAATTTAAGCCTTCTAGGCTGATGACCATTTTGGTGAATCAACGTTGAGACACAGTGCCCGGAAAAAAATGCAACGCTCCAGTTGGAATAAGTCTCACCAAGCCTTCATATAACTAAAAGCAGAACTTCCTTCCTTTTGCATTCCAGTCACCCTGAGATGAAGGCCAACATTCTAATAGTCTTCTTGCATCCTCTTCCAGCTTGATCCATACTTAATAACTGCACGTTTGATGACTTTCAGTGTTTCGATCAAAAAAATGTTTAACAGTAATCAATGAAAGGAAAAGAAAATATGTACTATAGCAAATAAGAAGAGAGAAGTTACAATAGAGCTGTATAAAACACTTGTTAGGCCACAGCTAGAATGTGTGCGCAGCTCTGATCGCTACACTGTAAGGGGGGGGAAAGAGAGAGAGAGAGAGAGAGAGAGAAGGTGTGATCACATTGGAGAGGGCGTAGAAGAGATTCACCCGGATGTCGCCTGGGCTGGAGCGTTTCAGCTATGAAGAGAGGCTTATTAGGCTGGGGTTATTTTGCTTGGAGCAGAGAAGGCTGAGGGGGGACCGGATTGAGGTGTACAAAATTATGAAGGACCTAGATAGGGTAGATAGGAAAGAACCTTTCCCCTTGGTAGAGAGGTCAATAACTAGGGGGCAAAGATTTAAAGTCGGGGCAGGAGATTGAGCGGATTTGAGGAAAAACTCTTTGACTGAGAGGGTGGTGGAAATTTGGAACTCACTGCCTGAAATGTTGGTGGAGGGCAGCAATTGTCACAATATTCAAGAAACATTTAGGTGATGACTTGAAATGCCATGGCACGCAAGGCTAGACATTAGATGCTAGAAAATGGGATTAGAATAGATAAATACTTGATGGCCAGCATGGACATAATGGGAGGAAGGGCCACCTTTATGCTGTAAAAACTTCATGAAAATGCAAACATCAATATGAAATATAGTCATCCTTGCAATGCAGATCTTTCAGGTACAGGAGATGCAACACTTGTTTTTTGCACAATCCAAGGACCCTAATGCTCCCTCCAAGTGAAACAGCGCTTTATATGTATTGCAGAAGGTCAGGGGACATGGAGTTGGGGGTAGGGTGTTAGCGTGGATAGAGGATTGGTTGTCAAATAGGAGGCAGAGAGTGGGGGTCAATGGGTGCTATTCGGATTGGCGGTTGGTGACTAGTGGGGTGCCCCAGGGGTCGGTGCTGGGGCCTCAGCTATTTACCATTTATATAGATGATCTGGAGGAGGGAACCGAGTGCAGGGTGTCGAAATTTGCTGATGACACCAAGATTGGGGGAAAGGCAAATTGTGCGGAGGGTGTGGAGAGTCTGCAGAAGGATCTAGATAGGCTGGGCAAATGGGCCAGGAAATGGCAAATGGAATTTAATGTTGGCAAGTGTGAGGTGGTCCACTTTGGTAGGAAGAATGGTAGGAAGGACTATTACTTACGTGGCGAAAAACTGCAGCAGGCGACGGTGCAGAGGGACCTCGGGGTCCTTGTGCATGAGTCGCAAAAACCCAGCTTGCAGGTGCAGCAGGTGGTCAGGAAGGCGAATGGGATGCTGGCCTTCATAGCGAGGGGGATTGAATATAAAAGTAGGGAGGTCTTGCTGCAGCTGTATAGGGCATTGGTGAGGCCGCAGCTGGAGTACTGTGTGCAGTTTTGGGCGCCGCACCTGCGCAAGGATATTTTGGCCCTGGAGGGAGTGCAGAGGAGGTTTACTAGGCTGATACCGGAGTTGAGGGGATTGAGCTATGAGGAGAGGCTGAATAAACTAGGCTTGTACTCGTTAGAGTTTAGAAGAATGAGGGGAGATCTCATTGAGACGTATAAGATGATGAATGGGATGGATAGGATAGAGGTGGAGAGACTCTTCCCGCTCAAAAAAGACAGTAGGACTAGGGGGCACAGCCTCAAGATAAAGGGGAGGCGGTTTAGAACGGAGTTGAGGAGGAACTTCTTCACTCAAAGGGTGGTGAATCTCTGGAATTCTCTGCCCGTTGAAGTGGTGGAGGCTGCCTCGCTAAATATTTTTAAGAAGCGGGTTGATGGGTTCTTGATAAGAGAGGGGATTAAGGGTTATGGGGAGAGGGCGGGAAAGTGGAACTGAGCCACAACAGATCAGCCATGATCTTATTGAATGGCGGGGCAGGCTCGAAGGGCTAGATGGCCTACTCCTGCTCCTATTTCTTATGTTCTTATTAACCAATTTAGTGTACTGTATTCACTACTCATAATATGGTCTCCACTGCAATAGGGAGATGAAACAAAGGCAGGGTGATTGCTTTGTGGTACATCCTCATTCAGACCACAAGCAAAAAGTTGCTGTCATTTCAATTCTCCACATGTCTCCTACATCACTCTGTCCTTGGCCTGTTTCACTGCAAGACAAGCTTGAGGAACAGTGCCTCATCATTTGACTTGGTATTCTGGACTCAACACTGAGTTCAACAATTTTAGCTCGTAACCTTAGCTCATATCCATTTTATATTGAGATTTTTTCCTGCTGGTTCAATTTCTTTCTCCGTTATTCCTTCACAGGATGTACAGCAGGAACTCACAATGGTCCCTTCGACAGCATCTTCCTAACCCATGATCTCTACAAGGGCAGCAGATGTACGGGAACACCACAACCTGTAAGTTCCCCTCCAAATCACAAACCATCCCAACTTGAACTATATCACTGTTCCTTCACTGTTGCTGGATCAAAGTCCTGGAACTTCCTCCCCAAAATGATGTGGGTGTATCTGAACCATATGGATTGCAACAGTTCAAGATGATGGCTCACTTCCACCTTCCCAAAAACAATAAAGATGCTGGTCTTGCCAGCAACAGCTATGTCCCATGAAACAAAAACAAACTTGGTATTTGGATGGCTGTTATCCAGCCATTCACACCTCATCTAGATATATATTTTTTGTTTCTTAACTGAAAATGAAGAGGAGGAAATCACCATAGTCCCCAAGGACTCTAGCCTGTTCTTTCTTTTTTGAGGGAAAGCAGACTAGTGGTGATTTAATCTGAGGGTCACCACATTTCAGGCAAGGGACAAGGTTGAGAAGACAGGGCCTTCATGGGTAGCTTCAGCTGATATTGGAATTGACCCCACACTGTTGGTGTCACTTAGCATCACAAACCAGATGTCCAGCTAACTGAGCTAATCACAAAATACTGGCAAGTAGTTAAGAAGGCTAGCAGTTTTTTTTATCTTTATTGCAAAGGGATTGAGTTTTAAAAATAGGGAGGTGTTATTGCAATTGTACAGCTGCAGCAGGTGATCAAGAAGGCAAATGGAATGTTGGCCTTGATAGCGAGGGGGATAGAATATAAAAGCAGGGAGGTCTTGCTGCAACTGTACAGGGTACTGGTGAGGCCGCAGCTGAAGTACTGTGCGCAGTTTTGGTCCCTTTATTTGCAAAAGGATACGTTGGCCTTGGAGGGAGTACAGAGAAGGTTCACCAGGCTGATACCAGAGATGAGGGGGTTAGCTTATGAGGAGAGATTGAATAGACTGGGCCTGTACTCGTTAGAGGTTAGAAGGCTGAGAGGGGGATCTTATAGAAGCTTACAAGATAATGAAGGGGCTAGTAAGGTACAGGTAGAGAGATCCTTTCTGCTTAGAAAGGAAAACAAAACTAGAGGGCACAGCCTCAAAATAAGGGGGAGGGTGCAGTTTAGAATGGAGTTGAGAAGGAACTTCTTCACTCAAAGGGTGGTGAATCTCTGGAATTCTCTGCCCATTGAAGTGGTGGAGGCTACCTCGTTGAATATATTTAAGTCACAGGTAGAAAGATTTCTGATAGACAAAGGAATTAGGGGTTATGGGGAGAAAGCAGGAAAGTGGAACTGATCCACTTCAGATCAGCCATGATCTTATTGAATGGCGTGGCAGGCTCGAAGGGCTAGATGGCCTACTCCTGCTCCTATTTCTTATGTTCTTACATTTTCTGAACAATCTTCTCAATTTTTATGAGTATATATACACACACACAATCCATACATACAGACACACGCAAAACTGTCTCTTGTGGACAAAAAATAGTGGGGACGATTTTTTTCAAAAGTCATCCAGAAATGAGTTACAGATGTGTAGCAGCAGTGACCCACATTGTTTTATGCCTTCTATACAAAGAAGCATTTCCTCGCAAAAACATTGAATTAGATTT
The DNA here is from genome assembly GCF_965287045.1 of Carcharhinus amblyrhynchos. NCBI lineage: Eukaryota > Metazoa > Chordata > Chondrichthyes > Carcharhiniformes > Carcharhinidae > Carcharhinus > Carcharhinus amblyrhynchos. The sequence goes on along the minus strand of NC_137324.1, from coordinate 90,289,932 downwards.
ACAGCTGGAATATGCCTCCCAGCTGCTGTTTTATACAGAATGGGGTTCAACAACTCTTGACAACTACTTTCAAATTAGAAATGTAATATTTGAGAGACTGATTCTTTGAAAGGGATGGTTTAATTTCAACTTCTGCTTTCGGAGTCACCAAAGTCCAGAATCGTTTCAAATACCTCTGCATCAAGTTCCCCTTAGAATATCAAAACGATTGACATCAGCAGCAGTATGTGCTCAACAACTGAATTAACACATTTACACATTGACAATGCCAGTTATGGTTCAGCAACCATGTGTAACAGTTCAGCTCAGCAATAAGCTTGGCTACAGTAATCAGTGTGTGTTGGAACCTAAATATATCACTTGCTCTATTTAAACAAATACACTGCACTTTAAAAGCTAATGTAGCAAAAAGGGGCATTGATCACACACACACACACAGTCTTGTAAGCCTCTCATTTCTATGAGAATAAGGATCTGCCTACTTGATTTACTAAACTTCTGAAGGGTAGACACCCAAACATTGTGGAAGGTGGACAAAGCAAAATGATCCTCTGAACTGCTGTCTGCCCCCACCGTTGCTGGTTTTGTGTCCAACACCCAGCACCTGCTATGTTTTACTTTTAACTTGAGAAATTTGTGGATGGATTTGATCTTTGGTGTTCACTGGTCATTAGGGTAAATACATACTTGAGCAGATGGGCAAAGAACTTGACTTAAATTTGGCACAGTAAACTTGATCAAGTAAGTAATGACATTACCACACAACTGATATTCACAATCACGCCTTGGAAGAAAACTTAAGGGGTAAGGACTCTTCAAAGCTCCTGTGACCTTATTTTCTTTTGATACATCCATTTAGAAAGCAAAAAATGGTACCTGGCTTGCTAATTACTCACACTGCAAAACAAGAACTGATTGTGAAATATATACAGACACTTCCTGGCCACCTATCATGTCTAAAGCTGTCCCCAAAGTAAAGCAAGTTGATAAAACTTTCTGGAGGGAAGGTAAAAATAAACAGTGAGGCAGTCATTTAACAAAATCCAGTCGAACCGAGACTAAGTAGCAGATGAAATCGATTTCATTACTTGACAATTTGAGCAAGGAAGTGACAAAAGTTAATTACATTTGTCTAAATTAATCATAGCTATTTTCTAACAGACTTACAGACACAAACTAATTCATGATATGAATGCACTTTTTAAACACTTCTGCGCTTTGTTGCAAGTTTGTGAAAATGCATGTGTGGCCCAGCCCGATTCCATACGTCTCTCACACACTTTAAGATACAACCTACCTGAGCTAGAACCGTCCTGAGAAACCTGAGGCTCGCTCCCTCTGCTTAACGCGCTGTTCACTTGAGATCCACTCAGAACAACACACAAATTGTTTTATTGGCCCTCCTCACGGGGAAGTACACTCGGTATTTGATTGCGGTTACCAGCTAGCATTTCATTGAACACAATGACAGCGTTTAGGCTGCTAATTTCTACTCTCACGTTCACACCGCCCACCAGCGGCAACCGCACGAAGTGAAGCGAAGCAGGAAGTGGCAAACTTTCGGAGGACCATCCCCCGGCCACTTGGTCACGACTTTAGATGGCGCTGCGTGACAAGCACACAATGCAACGTCTCGAACAGGATTTGGAGATGCAATGTCTCGAACAGGATTTGGTGTTTAAAAGTTTAAGTTTAAAAGTTTTTTTTAAGTTTAAGTTTTTTTTAGGGTCACAGGTAGGCTTACATTAACACTGCAATGAAGTTTCTGTGACAATCCCTCAGTCATCACACTCTACACTGAGGGACAATTTAGCATGGCCAATGCACCTAACCAGCACATTTTTCAGACTGTGGGAGGAAACCGGAGCACCCAGAGAAACCCGCGTAGATACAGAGAGAATGTGCAAACTCCACTCAGACAGTGACTCAAGCCAGGAATTGAACCTGGGTCGCTGGCACTGTGAGGCAGTAGTGCTAACCACTATTTGTGTTGCAAGTAGGTTTACATTAACATTGCAATGAACATACTGTGAAAATCCCCAAGCCACCACATTCCAGCGCCTGTTCTGGTACACTGAGGGAGAACTGAGCATGGACAATGCACGTGTCTGGCATTGTGCTTTATCACATCACATGCCTGCAAATTATCCAGGGTTTGTGCCAATCCTGATCAGGGACAGCAGAATTAAGTCAATCCCACTCTGAATCTCAAAGCGGAACACACAGGAAGGAGATTCAAAATTGTTATAAGTGCACCTGATAGCTTCAATGCATGAGAACATCACCATTTACAAGTTTCCACTCATGCTCTCATACCAATCACCTTCTCACAATCCTGGAATTCACAACTCCATTTTGTATAATCAGAGTAGTTATCCCACATCCATTTTAAAAGGTTATCAATAAACTCTAAGGTAAAAGCAAAATATTGCGGATGCTGAAATCTGAAACACTTGCTGGAAATGCTGGAAAATCTCAGCACATCTGACAACATCTGTGGACAGAGAACGGAGCCAACACTGCTAGCTCGAGTTTGTTGAGGTATCAGATGAAGATCACTCCCCTGCTGTTTACTGGGGTCAGCTGAGGTACCGAGTAGCGTACTCAACAAATAACCAGTGTTGGATTCGGCAGAATTGAGCTCAAATGTAACAGCTAGAACTGAATGATTTCTGAGTTGTGTGAATGGCAATTGCCTGTATGAAACTTTATCAGGAAAGAAACTAACTATATTAGGGAAGACACTATTTTTTGTTTAAAAAAATGTTATTATTGCGCAGTTTCGAAACCAAGTACATATATGGTGCACTGATGGATGCAACTCAATAAATTGATATTCTCTACATCAGTGTTGTGCAATTGAATTTTGATACTTGCCAAATTCATGGTGATCTGGTGATCGTATTCCCCTCTTTATACAAAATGTATGCAACGAATGTGTTGAATTTTGTAACTATCTTTCAGAAACAAACTGAGATTGAGGGACAGGCATAACAGTGAGCAATAGTGAAATAATGCATTTTGGAAGGTCTAATACAAATGGGAATTATACAGTAAATGGCAGAACGCTTAAGAGTATTGATAGGCAGAGGGATCTGGTGTACAGGTGCACAGGTCACTGAAAGTGGCAACGCAGGTGGAGAAGGTAGTCAAAGCATATGGCATGCTTGCCTTCATCGACTGGGGCATCAAGTTTAAAAACTGGCAAGTCATGTAGCAGCTTTAAAGAACCTTAGTTAGACCACATTTGGAATATAGTGTTCAATTCTCATCGCCACATCACCAGAAGGATGTGCAGGCTTTGGAAAGGGTACAGAAAAGATTTACCAGGATGTTGCCTGGTATGGAGAGCGATAGCTATGAGGAGAGATTGGAGAAACTTGATTTGTTCTCACTGAAACAATGGAGATTGAGGGACAACCTGATAGAAGTCTACAAGATTATGAGGGGCATGGATAGAGGATAATCAGTAGCTTTTTCCGGGTGGAAGAGTCAATTATGAGGGGCATAGGTATAAGGTGCGAGGGGCAAGGTTTAAAAAAAATGTACAAAGGCACATATTTTTACACAGAAGGTAGTGGATCCCTGGAACTCACTGCCAAGGGAAGTAGTGGAAGCGGATACAATAGTGACTTTTAAGGGGCATCTGGACAAATACATGAATAGGATGGGAATAGAGGGATATGGTCCCTGGAAGGATAGGGGGGTTTAGTTCAGTTGGGCAGCATGGTTGGTGCAGACTTGGAGGGCCGAAGGGCCTGTTCCTGTGCTGTAACTTTTTTGTTCTTTGTTCAATAGTGCACCATACTGTGATTTGGCTCTGTCACAAAACATGTTTAGTAGCAAGAATCATTACACAGCATCAACATGTTTTCACTTCTTACAATGGAGGCCTCATTATCACGTATCTTGATGAAGATAGAATACAGATTTTTAAATATAAAGGATTGATTCTTTTCTGCAGGATTTTTCACTTGCTTTTCAGGCACCCACAGTTTATTCCAGACTGAACCTATTCTGCATCCTTGGTCCAATAGGCTGCCACAGTGCACTAATGTTCATCTGAATAAAATCTCTCATCTGGTGATAAGCATCAATCCGCCACACGTGGTGAGCGGTAAATATATTAAGAACATAAGAACATAAGAACATAAGAAATAGGAGCAGGAGTAGGCCATCTGGCCCTTCAAGCCTGCCCCGCCATTCAATAAGATCATGGCTGATCTGTCGTGGCTCAGTTCCACTTTCCCGCCCTCTCCCCATAACCCTTAATCCCCTCTCTTATCAAAAACCCATCAACCCGCTTCTTAAAAATATTTAGCGAGGCAGCCTCCACCACTTCAACGGGCAGAGAATTCCAGAGATTCACCACCCTTTGAGTGAAGAAGTTCCTCCTCAACTCCGTTCTGAACCGCCCCCCCTCTATCTTGAGGCTGTGCCCCCTAGTCCTACTGTCTACATGAATGTTTGCATTCACTTGTTTTTGTGTAAAATCAATTTAAAGTTGCTGCTGAGTCACGTTGGCTGCAGGAAACTATAAATACACTGCTTAAGTCATGTATGAAGATGTTAGGAACAGAAGGAGGCCTTTTAGCCCATCAAGTCTGATCCACCATTTAACATAATCATGGCTGAGCAGACTCTGCAATGGCATTTCCTCCCACAACCCCCATAACTCTTAATGTTATTGTTAATCAGAAATCTATCAATCTCTGTTTTGAACATACTCAACTTCTAAGCTTCCACAGCCCCCTGGGGTAGAAAATGAAAAAGATTCACTATCATCTGTGTAAAGATATTTCTCCTCATCTTGGTCCCCCCTTACTTTGCTGTTGTTTCCCATGTTTCTAGACTCCCCAACCAATGGAAACTTCTTACCTGCATCTACCCCTTCTATCTCGCTAAGTATCTTGTAGGTTTTAATGAGATTACCTCACATTATTCTAAACTCTGGAGAATTCAGGCCCTGTTTCCTCAATCTCTCTTCGTAAGACAGTCCCACCATGAAGTCTGGATGAAGTCTGGTGAAACTTCATTGCAATCCCTCTAAGGCAATAATATCCCTCCTGGAGCAAGGAGACCAAAATTGTACACAATGCTTCTGGTGCAGTGTTCTGATTAATATGTTGCCTGTATTACTTATAGAAAAGTTCTGAATTGTGATGGCACTTGATAATACTGTTTGCTGCTATGAGGGAGTTAAAGGGTTAAACAGTTTGAGAAAAAAAAGCATGTACTTTCCACAGTTGTTTTAATGTCAAATAAAAGCTTTGGGGTTCATGTGGATGGCAAGAAAATGGTGCCAGTGTGCCTGTGATTCGGTATGACCCGGCCACATACAGACAATGTGTCAGATAGCCAGCTTGTATGTAGGCAGGGACTAATGATGTGCTAAACTGCACAGAGGCTGACCTGAGGGTGGGTAAAGGATCTTGGATCTCGATCTGTAGGTGGAGGAACCAGAAAAGAGGAGATATTGGAGAGCCAAAGATAGTATCACCAGTGTCCCAGCAGATTCAAGGAACAAGGATTGAAAGCAGTTTGCTTCCTAATGCCTGTTATGAAGTATTTTTGTTCAATCATTTACTGAATAAATTCTGTTAATTTGTTGCACAAAAATAATTTTCTGTTCCCTTTTTGGCATGTCCCAAGAACTCAGGTAAGGTGCAGATCTTGCCTCTTATTGTGAAGGTTATGAGTTTAAGCCCCCACCTAGGAGTATGAGTACATTATGTAGGTTGATACTTTAACAAAGCACTGACGGGATGCTGCCTTGTCGAATCTGGCTCAGATTAGCATCAAACTGAGGCCATCTAAAGTTAGATATGAAGCATTTCATTGCACAATTGAAGAAAGACTCATAAAAATGCATCCTTCAACATTTAGTTGAAAAATCAGCACCTCCAAAAACCCATTTTCTTTTTGAATTTCATTACTGTTTGGCTCCTGCACCTATCACAAAGTAGCAGCAAATACATTTCAAAAGCAATTCATTGGCTGTAAAGTTTCTTATATTTTGTGTTATTGTTAAATCTATATGTAGGCTGTTGAGACTCACTTACTGTCAGGGGCTTCAATGGGCAGAATTTATAAACAACATCCAGGAGGGTTTCTTCAAACAATATATGAATAGCCCAACTCAGGAACAAGCCATATTAGACCAGATATTGGGGAATGGGCCTGGCCAAGTGATCAAAGTTTCAGTAGGAGAGCATTTCAGGAAGAGTGATCATAATTCTGTATGTTTTAAGGTGTTTGTGGATAAGGACAAGAGTGGTCCTTGGGCAAATGTGTTAAATTGGGGGAAGACTAACTGCAACGACATTAGGCAGGATCTGGAGAGGATAGATTGGGGTAGGCTCTTTGAGGGTAAATCAACATTCGACATTTTGAGTCTTTCAAATGTCGGTTGATTGGAATTCAGAACTGGCATGTATCTGTGAAGATGAAGGATAACTGTGCCAAGTATTGGGAACCCTGGATAACAAGGGATATTATGAGACTCGTCAAAAAGTAAAATGAAACATTTGTAAGGTCTAAAAGGCTTAGGATAGTTGAAGCCATTGAAGAATATAAAAAATGTAAGAAGGAACTTAGGAAGGAGTTAGGGGGAGCTAAAGGGGATCACAAAAAGTCTTTGACAAACAGGATTAAGAACAATCCTAAGGCATTTTATATGTATGTAAAGAGTAAGAGGGTAGCCAGCGAAAGGGTTGGTCCACTGAAGCATTGTGGAGGGAATTATGCTTGGAACCAGAGGAAATGGATGAGATACTAAATGAATACTTTGCCTCAGTATTCACCAAAGAGAGGGACTTGTTAGATGAGGAGCCTAGTGTAGGGTGTGCAGAATTCTGGGTCACATCAATATCAAAAAGGAGGAGGTGTTAGACATCTTAAAAAGCATTAAAGCAGATAAGCCCCCAGGGCCTGATGGGATCTACCCCAGAATACTGAGGGAGGCAAGAACAGAAATTGCTGGGGTCTTGACAGAAATCTTTGTATCCTCATTGGCTACAGATGAAGTTCCAGGTTTCCGGAGGATAGTCAGTGCTATTCCATTGTTTAAGAAGGGCAGCAGGGATAATCCAGGAAATTATAGGCCACTGAGCTTTCCATCAGTGGTAGGGAAATTATTGGAAAAAAATCTTAGGGATAGGATTTGCTCACATTTGGAAACAAATGGACTTATTAGTGATAGAGACAGCATGATTCTGTGAAGGGGAGGTCATGCCTTACTAACTTGATTGAGTTTTCCGAGGAAGTGATGAAGATGATAGATGAGGGAAAGCCAGAGGATGTTGTATACATGCACTTCAGTACAGCCTTTGAGAAGGTACCTCATGGTAGACTGGTACGAAAGGTAAAGTCACATGAGATCAGAGGAGGGTTGGTAAGTTGGATACAGAACTGGCTTGGCAATAGAAGACAGAGGATAGCAGTAGAGCGGTGCTTTTCTGAATGGAAGGCTGTGACAAGCAGTGTTCCACTGGGATCAGTTCTGGGATCTTTGTTGTTCATAGTATATATAAATGATTTGGAGGAAATGTAGCTGGTCTGATTAGTAAGTTCGCAGATGAGACAAAAATTTGTGGAGTTGCGGACAGTAAAGAGGATTGTCAAAGGATACAGCAAGACATAGACTGATTGTAGACTAGGGCAGGAAATGACAGATGGAGGTTAATCCAGACAAGTGTGAGGTATTGCATTTTGGAAAATCCAGTGAATGTAGGAATTATACAGCAAATGATGGAACCCTTAGGATTATTGATAGGTAGAGAGATCTGGGCGTGCATGTCCACTGATCGCTGAAAGTGGCAACGCAGGTGGATAAGGTAGTCAATGCTTGCCTTCATCGGTCCGGGCATTGAGTATAAAAATTGGCAGGTGTACAAAACCTTACTTAGGCCTCATTTAGAATATTGTGTACAATTCTGTTCGCCAAACTATCAGAAGGATGTTGATGCTTTGGAGTGGGTACAGAAGAGGGTTACCAGGATGTTGCCTGTATGGAAAGTATTAGCTATGAGGATAAATGCAGTTGCTCTCCTGGGAGGTGATGGGAGCAGTACAATAATAGCATTTTCGGGGCAACTAGGCGAATACATGAATCGGATTGGAATGGAAGGATATGGACTGCATAAGAGCATAAGGTTTTAGCTTAGGCAAACATCATGATCGGCGCAGGCTTGGAGGGCTGAAGTGCCTGTTCTTGTGCTGCACTGTTCTTTGTCCTTGAATTAATTTGTTCCAAACCTGCAACATCTATCACCTAGACTGACCAGGGCAACAGATGCATGAGAACATCATCACCTGCAAGCTTCCCTCCAAGTTCCACACCATTCTGGCTTAGAAATACATCACTTTTTCACAATCCTGGAACTCCCTCCCTAACAGCACTTGGGTGTACCTACATTACATGGCCTGCAGCAGTTCAAGGAGGTGGCTCACCACCAGCTTCTCAAAAGCAATTAGGGACGGGCAATAAATACTGGCCCAGCCAGCATATCCTGTGAAATAATAAAAAAAAAATTCCAGGCAGATTGCAGACCCAGGCAGTAAATCACCAACTTAACCATTAAGTAGATCAGATGAGAGCCAAATTGATCTTTTGCATCATCCTAAATACCTGTGTAATGATGACACATTTAAAGTAAGGTTAAATATACACCCACTGTATGAAAAATGCTGAGACTTACATATACAACTTTTAAGCTGGTCTGTTGGAAGTCAGAGATTCTGATTATGCTTTAGAGCAGAATTAAGATTTTTAAGAAAAGTATAATCACAAGATCCCCCTTGAAAACCTGTCCACCATTGTCCTGCTGAGTAGGGCTGCCCTCGTGGCTTCACTCTTAGTTATCTAGTTGTGTCTAGAATATCTCCAGCAATGTCTTTTTTTCTAGGTTTCATTTCATTTCTCACTGAATCCTCTAAGAATTTATCCTTGGCCCCCATCCTTTCTCTCATCTACACGTTGTCCCTCAGCGATATCATCCAAAGATATGACATTGGGTTCCACATGAAAGCTGATGGTGCCTAGCTTGACCTCATCACCTTCTCCCTCATTCCCTTCACTATCTTATAGCCTGACCATTTGCCTGACTTCCAGTCCTAGGTGAACGACATCTTTAATTGTCTATCTGAATAAATGCTCTTTGGTTTATGTCAATTTTTGTTACATTATTGTCCTACAAACTAGGATACTTCCTACATCAAAGACACTGGGGGTGTCTTTGATGTAGGAAGTATGGTTGGGGGGTGGGGAGGGGGGTGGGTTGATGATTCATCCTGTGTTCAATGTCAGAGAGAATGACGGTGTAGATGGAAAATCTGGAAAGATTGTGTTTCTTGATTTCCCCGCCTCCTTGCTGACAACGTCACACAGTTCATGTCCACAAAAGATGAAACCTCATTTAAATAAATGTCAACGAATTTAAATATTACAAATAACTCCGCCCCCCCTCCCCCCCCCCCCCCCCCCTCCCCACCACCACCACATGATCCCTCCTCACTAATTGTTTGTGCAAATTGGCAAGGTTCTCAACAGATTTGGGCAAATGAGAGACAATTGAAGGGATCCACTCGAGGGCGCAAAGGTAAGTACAGCCCCTAGGGGAGTGAGATATGTCCGGTGACCCCTGCACTGGTTGGCATTGTCAGGTTGGTGCGGGCAAATGCTGATGGTGATTGTATGCGGGTAGGTGAAGGGAATACCAGTGATGATTGTGTAGGGGAGGAAAGGATGATTGTTGGAGGTGCAAGGACAAGGGAATGCCAGTGATTAAGGTTGGTGTTGGGGAGGGGGAGCCCCCAATATCTCCATGGTTGGAGGGGAGGGGGCGTTCTTTTTGATTTAATCTGGGCAACTTCTAAAGGTGGCGCCCGATCTTTGTGAGTAAATCTTTCAGGTGCTATCAGGCTCCACCCCACCAGAATGATGGCGTAAACCCCACCCACCCACAGTCTGGAGAGAAAACTGGTCAGTGTAGTTGATGAGTTTCACGTCGGTTTTCAGTCCCAGCCTGACACTTTTAAATAAATTAGTAAGATTTCATTCCCTATATAAACATTGAACCTCACCAAATCTGGGCAGAACGGTAGCACAAGGCCTCATAGCGCCAGGGATCTGGGTTCAATTGGGTCACTGTCTGTACGGAGTTTGCACATTCTCCCCATGCCTGAACTGAAGCGGGAGAATCTATCAAAGAAAGTCGTGAAATGCTGGTTTGAGGGATCAGATGATCTCCTATGGGGCTGCTTGGAGTCAGTAGACTGGTCAGTATTTAAAAACTCTGCGACCAGCCTGAACGATTACACCATTACAGTAACTGACTTCATTAGTAAGTGTGTAGAAGAACGTGTGCCAAAGAAGCAAACCCATGTGTTCCCCAACCAGAAACCATGGATGAACAGGGATATCCACCGCTTGCTAAAGTCCAGGTCTGAGGCGTTCAAGTCACGCGGCACTGACCTATATAAGAAAGCCAGATACCATCTAAGGAGATCCATCAAAGATGCCAAAAGGCAATACTGGACCAAGCTAGAGTCCCAGGCTAGCCACACCGACCCCCACCGACTATGGCAAGGTCTGCAAGACATAACAGGCTACAAGATAAAGACATGTAAAATCGTCGGCTCCAACGCACCCCTCCCTGATGAGTTCAATGCATTCTGTGCCTGTTTTGAGCTAGAGGTCAGCGGGAGTATGCTCTCCACCTTGGAAGCCCTGGATGAACCTATATTTGGGATCACCATTGCAGATGTCAGAGCAGCCTTCTTGAAGGTCAACCCACGGAAAGCTGTTGGCCCAGATGGGGTAACTCGCCAAGCACTCAGATCCTGCACAGATCAACTGACGGAGGTATTCACAGACATCTTCAACTTCTTTTTACAGCAATCTAAGGTCCCTATCTGCTTCAAGAAGATGACCATAAGAACATAAGAACATAAGAACATAAGAAATAGGAGCAGGAGTAGGCCATCTGGCCCTTCGAGCCTGCCCCGCCATTCAATAAGATCATGGCTGATCTGTCGTGGCTCAGTTCCACTTTCCCGCCCACTCCCCATAACCCTTAATCCCCTCTCTTATCAAAAACCCATCAACCCGCTTCTTAAAAATATTTAGCGAGGCAGCCTCCACCACTTCAACGGGCAGAGAATTCCAGAGATTCACCACCCTTTGAGTGAAGAAGTTCCTCCTCAACTCCGTTCTAAACCGCCCCCCCTTTATCTTGAGGCTGTGCCCCCTAGTCCTACTGCCTTTTTTGAGCGGGAAGAGTCTCTCCACCTCTATCCTATCCATCCCATTCATCATCTTATACGTCTCAATGAGATCTCCCCTCATTCTTCTAAACTCTAACGAGTACAAGCCTAGTTTATTCAGCCTCTCCTCATAGCTCAACCCCCTCAACTCCGGTATCAGCCTAGTAAACCTCCTCTGCACTCCCTCCAAGGCCAAAATATCCTTGCGCAGGTGCGGCGCCCAAAACTGCACACAGTACTCCAGCTGCGGCCTCACCAATGCCCTATACAGCTGCAGCAAGACCTCCCTACTTTTATATTCAATCCCCCTCGCTATGAAGGCCATCATCCCAGTACCTAAGAAAAACCAAGCAGCGGATCTTAATGACTATTGGCTGGTGGCTCTGACATCCATCATTATGAAGTGCTTCAAAAGGCTAGTCATGGCACGAATCAATTCCAGCCTCCCAGTCTACCTGGATCCAGTACAGTTTGCATACCGCCGCAATAGGTCCACAGCAGACACCATCTCCCTGGCCCTGCACTCAACCCTGGAACACCTAAATAACAAGGTGTCAATTGTCAGACTCCTATTTATTGACAACAGCTCAGCCTTCAACACTATTATTCCCATGAAACTCATCTCCAAATCCCTTGGCTTGGACTTTGGCACCTCCCTCTGTGACTGGATCCTGAACTTCCTAACTCACAGACCACAATCAGTAAGGATAGACAACAACACCTCCTCCATGATTATCCTCAACACTGGTGTCCCACAAGGCAGTGCTCTCAGCCCCCTACTATACTTCTTATACACCCATGACCGTGCAGTCAAATTCCCCTCCAATTCGATTTTCAGGTTTGCTGATGACACCACCGTAGTGGGTCAGATCTCAGACAACAACGAGACAGAGTACAGGAATGAGATAGAGAATCTGGTAAACTGGTGCGGCAACAATAATCTCTCCCTCAATGTCAACAAAACCAAGGAAATTGTTATCGACTTCAGGAAGCGTAAAAGAGAAAATGTCCCTATCTACATCAATGGGAACAAAGTAGAAAGGGTCAAGAGCTTCAAGTTTTTAGGTGTCCAGATAACCAACAGCCTGTTGTGGTCCCCCCATACTGACACTATAGTTAAGAAAGCCATCAACGCCTCTGCTTTCTCAGAAGACGAAGGAAATTTGACATATCAGCTACGACTCTCACCATCTTTACAGATGCACCATAGAAAGCATTCTTTCTGGTTGTATCACAGCTTGGCATGGCTCCTGCTCTGCCCAAGACTGCAAGGAGCTACAAACGATTGTGAATGTATTTCAATCCATCATGCAAACCAGCCTCCCATCCATTGACTCTGGCTACACTTCTCACCGCCTCAGCAAAGCAGCCAGCATAATTAAGGACCCCACGGACCCTGTCATTCTCTCTTCCACCTTCTTCCTTTGGGAAAAAGATGCAAAAGCCTAAGGTCACGTACCAACCAACTCAAGAACAGCTTCTTCCTTGCTGCTGTCAGACTTCTGAATGGACTTGCCTTACATTAAGTTGATCTTTCTCTATATCTCAACTATGACTGTAACACTATGTTCTGCACTCTCTCGTTTCCTTCTCTATGAACAGCATGTTTGGTCAGCAAAGCACGCAAGAAACAAATACTTTTTATTGTATGTTAATACATGTGCCAGTAATAAATCAAATTAAATCAATCTGTAGGAACCAGTCCAGAGTCCAAAGAATTTTGGAAAATAGCCACCAATAGATCTAGTGTTTCCAGTGCCTCTTCCTTCAGAACACTGGGATGAAGATTATCAGGACCTGGAGATACAGTCACCTTCAATCCCATCAATTTCCCCAAAACCATTTCTCCACTAATGCTGATTTCACTCAGTTTTTCACTAAAACTTGTTTCTCTCAGAACGTCTTCAAATTTTTGTTGTTCTGTAGCATCAAGCATAGAAGAGAATGGTGATCAGATTGTGTTGGTAAGGTTGCTTTTGTCACAGTTAGAAAGATCCTTTGGCATAATTTTAAATCCATGAGATCATCATCAGATACACCCATGAGTTGAACTCGTCTCAACTGAGCAATTTTTACTCTTGAAATGACTTAGTAAATCAGTTCCAAAAGTGTACTCATCCTTCTGAGTTTTTTTTTACCATCTGCTTTGTGTCAATGAAGAATACCATTATGCCAAATACTACAAAAATCTTGGTCTTTGTTAAAAACATTTCAACACAAAATGTACTAGTTTTGATTTTGCTCAGAGTTTTTTGTTTCCAATCTAACAACCCCGCAGCAATTGCCCCTCCTTTATATAGGCCCTATATAAAACAAGCATCTGTGCTGCTGATTGTGAAAACTGTTCCATGAACACTATTTTCACTTTATGAGATACAGAACTTCTGAGTACATTTCCCATTTTAAATGATTTCTCATTCTACACACATTAATTAAGGACAGAATTTTCCATTCTGTTTTTGTCAGGCAGGTTTGGCAACAGGCATAGAGAAATATGTGAGGTGTCCAAATTACATTTCATGCTATTGTCCCCACTGCCCCCATTCCCCACACCCCACTCTTACCATGGCCAACATCATCTCCATCCATTCATATTTCATTATCAGGCCTCTACCCCTGAATCATTTCCTCCGCCCAGTGCCCCCTCATCCCCAATCCTACCCCATAGAAAGTCCATTCACACCAGCGTGAGGACAGATTGGCAGGGATCGCAACTGGTCTCCGAAAGCATGCACCTGGTGAGCAGATCTCACAGATGGTCTCAAGTGAGCAAGTGAATACACTACTCTAGGGGCGAGCGGGATGCTTGGCAAAGTCAGGCAGCAGATCCAGGGGGCAGTACCTAAGCAGTGCACAGTTGTAACAGAGGACAGTGCCCAGGCAGTGCTTGGACAGTGGCGAGAGTTGTGTGGAGGTTCCTGATTAACTGGGGCAACATTTAAAAATAGTGCCCCGATCTTCAAAAAACTAATTTGCTGGCAGGCAGGCTCAATCAGAACTCTTATGTGGTGGGAGCTGCCCCATTGCCAAGTCCTGAACGATATGGTGGAGAAAACCATCATTGATGTAGGCATTTCTAAGCCTGTTGCCAAACCTGCCTGACAAAAACAGGATGGAAAATTCTGGCTTTAGTCGATGTGTGTAGAATGAGAAATGGTTTAAAATGGAAATGTACTACAAAACTACTTTTCCCTCTGATTAAAGGCCTTTATCAATATTTGGGAAAATTCTACCCTAAGTCTTCAAAGATTGTATCATAGAATCCCTACAGTGCAGAAGCAGGCCATTTGGCCCATTGAGCCTGCACCGACAACAATCTCACCAACCCCTCACATTTACCCTGCTAACAACCCCCCCCGCAACCAACATATGGGGCAATTTGGCATGGATAATCTACCTCGCCTGCACATCTTTGGACCGTGAGAGGACCTGGAGGAAACCTACACAAACATGGGGTGAATGTGTAAACTCAATACAGTCAGTGACCCAAAGCAGAATTTAACCCAAGTCCCTGGTGCTCTGAGGCAGCAGTGCTAACCACTGTGCCACTGTGCTACCCATATTGTGTGCACGGTTGTATCAATGGATTCTGAGTAATTGTGGAAATTATGGCTAAATGTGGAAAACACAGTGAACAAACATTAATTCACAATATAAATGAATGAGCATAATGCTGATATAATTGCAGAGTACAATATACACTAAAGATCTCTCAGTATATAACCAACTATGTTAACTATCAATCGCGCAATCAGACGTTTATAAAGGACAGCAAGTGAGACTGAGATCAAACCGATTCATTTGACCAAACTGCTGTATTCTAGAACCAATTATCTATCAATTTTTCATTACCATCGTGTTGGATATTACTAATGAGGCCTGTGCTTGTGTGGTGCCTTCAACATTGACTGATAAATAATTTCTGATAACGATTATGATAATCAAAGATTTTGGCAAGGATTTGCAAGATCATCTTGACAAGCATTTTAAATCACCAAAGTGAGACTTCACAAACTGATTTCCAGTCAATGCTTGATTTACAAGGGGAGGCAGTGCTGTGGTGGTATTGTCAATGCACTAGCCATAAAGCGACCCAGGGTAATGCCCTGGGGACTTGGGTTTGAATCCCACTCTGGCAGAAATAAATTCAACAAAAATCTGAAATTGAAAGTCGAATGATTGAATGCATTCAAGAGGCGGCTAGATATAGCACTTTGGGTGAATTAGATCAAAGATTATAGGGAATAAACAGGATTAAGCTATTGAATTGGATGATCAGCCATGATCATAATGAATGGCGTCTCAGGCTCGAAGGACCAAATAGCCTCCTCCTACTCCTATCTTCTATGTTTCTATGATGATGATCACGAAACCATTCATGATTTTCATTAAAAAAAATCCCATCTGGTTTACTGGAAATTTGTCTTCCTTACCTGGTCTAGCCTACATGTGGCTCCAGCTCCATGGCAATGTGGCTGAATCTACCCTTAAATGCCTTCAGGATGGGCAATAAGTGCTGGCCTAGCCAGAGAGGTCCACATCACCAAGAATACAAAAACTCCCTTGTAATGGAATGCAAAGATGACAATTCAATCAGGTATATCGATTTGTGCTGCTCAGAACATCGAGTCTTTGGAACAGGCTTCATATTTTAGTATAACAAAGGCACAAAAACACTTTAATTACTCACTGCTGATGGCACTGCTAAAACACATATGTGGGGCACTCAGTATCAAGCATTATATTAAAGAGGGAGCACAGACTGGAAATGTACTACCCTGTTCTATTCCACATTAATAAAAGACAATAAGATTGGGGAAAATATTTGTTGTCTTCAGAAAGTTAAGATGATTGCCTCATAAGAGCACTGTGAAGGTGGATATCCCCCTCCTGTGAAGGTGGGTATCCCCCTCCCTGTGAAGGTGGCTATCTCCCTCCTGTGAAGGTGGATATCCCCCACCCTGTGATGGTGGGTATCCCCCTCCCTGTGAAGGTGGATATCCCCCTCCTGTGAAGGTGGGTATCCCCCTCCCTGTGAAGGTGGGTATCCCCCTCCCTGTGAAGGTGGCTATCTCCCTCCTGTGAAGGTGGATATCCCCCACCCTGTGAAGGTGGATATCCCCCTCCCTGTGAAGGTGGATATCCCCCTCCCTGTGAAGGTGGATATCCCCCTCTCTAAGAAGGTGGATATCTCCCTCCCTGTGAAGTGGATATCTCCGTCCCTGTGAAGGTGGATATCCCCCTCCCTGTGAAGGTGGATATCACCGTCCCTGTGAAGGTGGATACCCCCTCCCTGTGAAATGAATATCTCCCTCCCTGTGAAGGTGGATATCTCCCTCCCTGTGAAGTGGATATCTCCGTCCCTGTGAAGGTGGATATCCCCCTCCCTGTGAAGGTGGATATCACCGTCCCTGTGAAGGTGGATACCCCCTCCCTGTGAAATGAATATCTCCCTCCCTGTGAAGGTGGATATCTCCCTCCCTGTGAAGGTGGATATCCCCCTCCCTGTGAAGGTGGATATCTCCCTCCCTGTGAAGTGGATATCTCCCTCCCTGTGAAGGTGGGTATCTCCCTCCCTGTGATGGTGGATATTCTATCCTTTTCAAAGTGAGTATTTTCCTGCCTGGGAAGTTGCCTTGTTGTGTCCCTGATAGGAAGTGTTCTGAATTGGCTCCATCAAAGACAATGGGAAGTGATCTCCGATTACTTTGAAAGCTGTTCCAAGCAGCCAGATATCTTTTAATTCATTCTCGGAATGCGGATGTCATTGGCAAAGCCAGCATTTAATGCCCCTCCCTAATAGGCCTTGAGAAATTTGTGGTGAGCCACCCTCTTCGTGAATTGTTGGAATCCTTGATGAAATTATACCCGCAAACCTTTTAAAGAGGGAGTTCCAGGATTTTGACCCAATAACAGTGTTATATTTCCAATTCAGGATGGCATGTATCTTGCAGATAAATTGGAAGGTTCTGGTGCCTGCTACCATTGTACTTTAACGTGGAAATGATTGCAAGAAGTAGAAGATGCTGTCAAAGGAGCATTTTTGAATTACATATGGTGCATCTTATAGCTCGCACGCACTACTCCCTTAATATACCTGTAGTGGCACAGTCAATGTTTAACATGATTGATGTGGTGCCAATCCAGCAGGCTGCTTTACCCTGGATCATATTAAGCATCAGACATACCTAAAAATGAGGTGTCAACTGGTGAAGCTACAGTACAGGATAACCTGCATGCCAAACAGCAGAAGCAGCATGTGATAGAGCTGAGCGATCCCACGTTCGACAAATCAGATGAAAGTTCAGCAGTGCTGCTACATCCAGTCATCAATAGTGATGGAAAATTAAACAACTCACTTGAAGAATATCCCTATTAAATATCCCTGTCATCAATTATGAGGGAGCCCAGCACCATCTGTGTGGAGTTTACACATTCTCCCCGTGTCTGCATGGGTTTCCTCTGGGTGCTCTGGTTTCTTCCCACAGTCCAAAGGTGTGCAGGTTAAGTACATTGGCCATGCTAAATTGACTCTCAGTGTCAGGGGGACTAGCTAGGGTAAGTGCATGGGGTTATGGGGATATGTCCTGGGTGGCATTGTGGTTGGTGCAGACTCAATGGGCTGAATGGCCTCCTTCTGCACTGTACGATTCTATGATCAGTGCAAATGATAACACTGAAGCATTTTCAACCGCCTTCACGCAGAAGTGCTGGGTGGATGATCCACCTTGGCTGCCTTTGGAGGTTCCCCACATCATAGTTGCCAGTCTTCAGCCAATTTAATTCACTCCACATGATATCAAGAAATGGCTAAAAGCACTGGATACAGCAATGGCTCAGGATCCTGGCAATATTCTGTCAATAATACTGAAGATCAATTCTGCGGAAATTGCTGCACCCCTAGCTAATCTGTCCTAGTTCAGCTGTCACACTGACATCCATCCAGCAATGTGGAAAATTGCCTTGGTATGTCCTGTACAGAAAATGCAGGAAGAATCCAATCTGGTCAATTACAGTCAACTCTCAATCATCAGTAAAAGCGATGAAAGATGTTGCTAACAGTGCTAGCGAGTAAACTTACTCAGGAATATCTTACTCATTGATGCTCAGTTTGGGTTCCACTAGTGGAAATCAGCTTCTAACGTTATTGCCATGGTCCAAATATGACCAATCAGCTGAGGTGAGATGAGAGCGGCTGCCCTTGACATCAAGCAGCACTTGACCAAGTATGGCATCAAAGAACACTCGCAAAATTTGAATCAATGGGAATCAGGGGAAATACTCCATTGGTTGGAGTCATATCTGGCACAAAGGAGGATAGTTGTGGTTGTTGGGGGTCAATCATCTCAGCTCCAGGGCATCACTGCAGGAGGAAGTATCCTCGGCCCAACTGTCTCTAACTGCTTCATCAATGACTTTCTCCCCAACATTAGGCCAGGCTGATGATGTTCACTAATTGTCCACCACTATTGCACAATGTTCAGCACTATTTGCATCTCCTCAGACACTGAAGCAGTCTATGTCCATACGAAACAAGACTGAACAACATTCAGGCTTGAGCTGAAAAGTGGTACGTAACATTCACCCAACACAAGTGTTGAGTTGAATCCATCACTGTCCTCTGCTCCAGTGAACAGTATTCCCTGGTGCATTCTCCATGGCAACTCCTCTATTAATCAGAGTCCACTTGCCAACCAATCAACTCTCTCTTCTCATGCAACATAAATTGTTGTTCCTTTTTTAATTGGTATCTTTCAAAATCTATCCCGATGAATACAAAATGAAAAGCTTTGACAGCAAGTCTCTTTGTTGAGCAATACTCAAGTTCTGTACTACCAAATGAGTACGAGTTTATTTTGTTCTGACAACACAATTTTCTGAACCTTGATGCTTTCAACCCAAATAAGCCATTATAATCCAATTGCTATCATGAGACCTTGCCCTTCCCTCCCACTCTGTACAAATCACTCCTTCAACATTGCACCCCATCCCCCCATGACTCCATCAGGCCACTGTCCCCTATCGCCCCCCTCTTCCCCGCCACCCCCACACTGTACTCAGAAATTGCTGCAATGATGTCCTGGGCTCAAAAGATTTCTCCCAACAGCTACAATTTTTGTGCTCAGTGTAACTCCAGCTATTGGAGAGTTTCTCTCGGATTCCCATTGACTTCAATTTTACTAGCCATCTTGGTGCCACACTAAAATGCTACCTTGTTGTGAAGGTGCTTATGAATGCTTCAGCCTTGTCTATTGCACTCATGCAAGGCTTGGCATCCATGAGATGGGGATTAACCAGGAGCCAACTCATCTATTTAATCGCTTAATTACCTCCCTGCCATTTGGAACTGGTGAAAAACTATCCTACTTAGTGGGAGGCGGAGAGCTCAGGTTTCCCTGAGAGTTTAAATCTTGCCCTTGTTTTTTTTTTAAATCAATATACATTTTGCTTCACACTTTTTTCCCTGTAACATGATCAAATACCTTGAAAATATTAATTCCCATGTGATAGTCCTCCTCCCCTTTTTTCACAACCTTCTCATTAAATGATTCCCTACAGAGCAGCAAACAGAGATAAGTAGTTGCAGTAATCAATGACCGAATATCTAGACAGTATGTTCTCAAACTGAGATACTGACTGATTCTGAGGTTGCGACATAACCATTGAAATTGAATAGCTGCTTTGCATTACAGACGCATTTCTCAGAAAAAACAGCAGCAACTTATCCAGGTGATCAAACAGTAAAGAACTAACCGAGATATGCAACTCATTTAGATTAATATTTTCCATTCTTATATTTACAACAAATTGAAATCACTGGATTTGAACATGATCACCTTTGGAATCCACACTGCTTGGTGTGGATTCCAATTCAGAATTTATTTCTTGGGCTTATTGCCTTTTGAAATTTTTACTCGGCACATTTCTTCCAGCTATATAACTTGACTCTGTAGTCATGTGGGTGACAATTTATATTGTGTACATTTTATTTCAATTAGAATGACTGAATAAATCGCCGGCATCATTTATAACACTAATCTAAATGGAACGGAACCACAGCAGCACGCTTCAGGATTGTCCCTGAAAGTACGTGTTCATACCTAGTTTATCTTGTGTTTGACATGTTTATCCCTTCTGCCAATTTATTATACAAAACTCTCCATGTCTAAACAAGAAACCCAGCACAGTCAGCCTGTCAAAGCTGTTCAGACATACAAGACACCGATATAAAGTAAATTAAAAAAACTGCATTTCAATTTTTATTTTCTATTATTTTTGCAAACATTCAATTTATGATTACATTATTTCTCAGTTTATTTATTTTATTTCCATGATTGCAGATCTTTTTATATTTATTTGTGCCTCAACTCTAATCCCTAATATTTTGGCAACAGTTTTTGATTGAGAATAAAAACTAGCATGCCATGACTTGCTGTTAGTAAACCCTGCCCCTTACCTCTTTTGTGTAGTGGCAGGCAAAAGCCCTGTACACTCAGAGATAACTAAGAATCTGAATTTGAATGACTCTGAATGCATAATCCTGGTGGAAGGTCATCAGAGTAAGGCCTGTAAAAAAGAATGGGATCTGGATCCACCAGGCTCAACCTTTCTACCAAATGAATATAAACAATATACAAAATATTATTTATTTATGTCAATGTTTGCTGAAGCAGCCCTGTGTTTATTTACTGTCCCTGAGACAGACTCTCCCCCTTTGATGATCACTATGGTCCTCTTCTCTTAGGAATGCTGCTCTGTCTTCTTTCTTGTGTCTGGGTTTAAATGCTTGGGAACTCCTGGACTTGCCGGCATTCTTACTAAACTTGATCAGCAACGTGCACATTGGCGTTTAGTTCCCACCCATTCTTTTGCTTCTCCTGCTCAGCACCCCCAGTTATTTGAAAGCTGCTGTGATTCCTGCCTCACCCTCTACCCGTCAGCACCACCCAGGGTGGGAGAGTGTTAGGGGCTGCAGGAGGTCAGATATGGGAAATTTAACCCCAATCTATCCCGAATGATGCATCTAATTCTGGTTTATCTTTGGCAGACTTGAGGGAAATTCAAGTAACCAGTTCTAAGATGAGAGTGCATGATTGGAATATGTTAATAGTGTTCTGTTCTTCAAATTTTGGAAGCTAATTGCATTTCACACTGACCAACCAGTATTCCAGTACTCGGCAAGACTGGCAGCTAAAGGGAGGCAGGGAGCTGCTGGATCCAGGGGGGTCAGTATGTTTTAGAACACTGTTTAAATGTCTAGAGAAAAACAAGAACTTCACACTACCTCTGAATTCTCAACAAACTCTTCCGTTGTGATCTTCAGATCTGCACCCACCCACATCCCCATGATCTTCAGGTCTGGAATCTTCAATCCTCCCCATGATCTCTCTCTTTCTCTCCGTCCCTCCTTGTTGCATACAGAGATTCTCACTATGCTCTACATTTCTCTGATTGCTCCATCTCCATCCTCAATGGTAACTGTCTGTGGCCTTCCAGCACTGGTTCTCCTGCCAGCACTCAGTTTGAGCTCAGTATTGTCACCAGGTGGGAAACAGCGTTATAAAAATGCAAATGCTGGCCTGCCATTAAATTTGCCGCAACCTGCATGTTCCCAGCATTCCTGGATATCCTGGATTCAAAAATGTGCTCTGCTCTATCCCGCTTCTCTGTAAATGTTGAGGCCTAAAGCAGCAGGTGAATAAATAGAATTTGGGAGTAAGAATTGTGGATGACCTGAGTTGTGAATTGATTGTGACGCTGTCACAGGCTGCCAATGTATAATTTCTGTCACCTGTTTAAGCACAATATCTAGGCTGACAGCCTAGTGTCATGCAGAGATTGAAATACAGCGGGAGCTTTTCCAATGAAACATTAAAGTAAGGCCCTGTTTTCCCTCTCAAGTTGAAAACAAATGAATCCAAGGCAGTATTTCAAGAAAGAGCAAGAAAATTCTCCTTAGTGTCCTTGTTAACCTTTAAACCTCAACTAACATCTCCAAAAGGAAAAAGATTAACAGGCCATTATCACATTGCTGCTTAAGGGAGGTTACTGTATGCTTTCACAGAAGACTAAGGAAATTTGGTATGTCCACTACAACTCACACCAACTTTTCCAATATAGGAAACATTTTTTCTGGTTGTATCATAGCTTGGTATGTCTCCTGCTCTGCCCAATACCACAAGAAACTACTTAAACCATCCTCCCATCCATTGGCACTATATATACTTCTTGCTGCCTCGGCAAAGCAGCCAGCATAATTAAGGACCCCATGCACCTGGACATTCTGTCTTCCACCTTTTTCCATCAGGAAAAAGATACAAAAGTCTGAGGCTATGTACCAACCGAATCAAGAACAGCTTCTTCCCTGCTGCCATCAGACTTTTGAATGGACCTGCCTTGCATTAAGCTGATCTTTCTCTGCACCCTAGATATGACTGTAACACTACATTCTGCACTCTATCCTTTCCTTCTCTATGAACGGTATGCTTTGTATAGTGCGAAATGAACAATACTTTTCACTGTATACCAATATATGTGACAATAATAAATCAAATCAAATCAGTTGCTGTGTTTCTGGATAGTCAGAACCTTTTTCTCAGAGTGGAAGAGTCAATTACTAGGGGGCATAGGTTTAAGGTGCTGGGGCAGGGTTTAAAGGAGATGTGCGAGGTAAGTTTTTTTACACAGAGGGTGGCGGGTGCCTGGAACTCACTGCCAAGAAAGGTGGTGAAAGCAAATACAGTAGTGATTTTTAAGGTCAAATACATGACTAGGATGGGAGTAGAGGGATACGGTCCTGGAAGGGTAGGGAGTTTTAGTACAGTCGGGCAGCATGGTCAGTGCAGATTTGGAGGGCTGAAGGGCCTGTTCCTGTGCTGTAATTTTCTTTGTTCTTAGTTTCCTTACATCACAGCAGTGACCACACTTAAAAACACTGCATTGGCTCTCAGACATTTTGGGACATCCTGTAATTGTGAATGGCACATTATAAATGTGATGCTTTCCTTCATATTTAATTTATACATACAGATCAACAAAGTGACTGGAGGAGCTGAAGGGCTCACTTCTTCCTTTGGAGAAAACACTGCACAATAGGAGGCTGCAGCTGGAGGAGCAGCAGCTGCAATTTGTGACATGACTCCAATTGAGGAATGTGCCATGAAGATACAGGGCTGGAACTTGGAGAAAGAAACAGCAGCTTGGGCCCTGATTCAAGATTCATACCATACAGATTCACACGGATATTCTGTATACTCCCACAAACACTGGCAGACAAGCTGTGACACGTCAACTGCATTGTTTGGAGAAGTTTGCCTCTGAAAGCCTGTTTTGGGAAAGTTCTTCTAACACTTTCTCCTGCAGGGACTTCTACAGCTGCAGGAGAGGTCCTGCTTTACTTCAGATCCCTTTAACTGTTCCTCACAAACACCACTGAAGACATGATCAGCATGGTCAGTGAGAGGGCAGAACACATGCTGATACACAGAATAGAGCAGGAATCAGTGAGACAGGCAGAGGCAAAACTGGAGACGCAATTGCCTTCATCTGTAGCTGGTTAGTTCAGACAACAGATGTCCCGGGGCCAAGCATTTGAAAAGAAAAATGCTTTCCAAGCACGCATGATTGTTGGAGTCATTGCAGGATGTGTTCAGCATTGGCTGACACACAATGGTGTCAGTTAGAACAGTTGCACAGACTGGAACAGCGGAGGATGGTTCTTCATCAGGGTGATTGAGATAAGAAATAAAGCAGAAAGTGCTGGAAAAAAAAAATTGACAGGTCTGCCAGAGTCTGTGGAGAGGGAGACAAAGTGAATATTTTGATTCCAACATGACTCTTCTTTTGAACTGAAGAGAGACATAAGTGCATTGGGTGTTATGGTGTTGGAAAATGGGGGAGGGGTGGCTGGAAGAACAATATTTCACTTTTCAGTTGGTGACTTGAGTTCTGAACCCAACTTCAGACAATGGACTCTATCTTCCATTTTGATCCGCCCCCGACCCCCAACCCCCACAACCCTCCCCTTCCTCCCACCCCCTGGGGGAATGATAATGCTGAATGCATTTTCAAAGAGACAGTTGGCTAGAGCCTTACCACTGTTCACACCAGCAGGATTTTCCAACCCTGCCGCAGCAAATGGAGATTTGGCGAGCCGCCAAATTCTCTGACTTCACTTCAGCGGGACCGTGATGTGATGGCTGGTAAGATCATGCTCAATATTGCACATTATTCATGAACAGGCCAGTGAGCCTTACATCAGTAGTAAGGAAATTATTGGAGAGGATTCTTTGAGACAGGACTTACTCCCATTTGAAAATAAGTGGACGTATTAGTGAAAGGCAACACGGTTTTGTGAAGGGGAGATCGTGTCTCACTAACTTGATTGAGTTTTTCGAATAAGTGATGAAGATGATTGATGAGTGTCGGCAATGGATGTTGAAGACCTTGTCAAAAGACTTCAGTAAGGCCTTTGACAAGGTTCCTCATGGGAGACTGGTGCAGAAGGTGAAGTCGTATGGGATCACAGGTAAGCTCCCAGCACTGATTCCTGAGGAACATCACTTGTCACAGCCCTCCATTCAGAAATGCACCCTTCCACTGCTACCCTCTTTCTTCTTTGACCGAGCCAGTTTTGTATCCATCATAAGAACATAACATAAGAACATAAGAAATAGGAGCAGGAGTAGGCCATCTAGCCCTTCGAGCCTGCCCCGCCATTCAATAAGATCATGGCTGATCTGTCGTGGCTCAGTTCCACATTCCCGCCCTCTCCCCATAACCCTTAATCCCCTCTCTTATCAAAAACCCATCAATCCATGTCTTAAAAATATTTAGCGAGGTAGCCTCCACCATTTCAACGGGCAGAGAATTCCAGAGATTCACCACCCTTTGAGTGAAGAAGTTCCTCCTCAACTCCATTCTAAACCGCCCCCCCTTTATCTTGAGGCTGTGCCCCCTAGTCCTACTATCCTTTCTGAGCGGGAAGAGTCTCTCCACCTCTATCCTATCCATCCCATTCATCATCTTATACGTCTCAATGAGATCTCCCCTCATTCTTCTAAACTCTAACAAGTACAAGCCTAATTTATTCAGCCTCTACTTAAGTGGCGAAAAACTGCAGCAGGCGACGGTGCAGAGGGACCTCGGGGTCCTTGTGCATGAGTCGCAGAAACCCAGCTTGCAGGTGCAGCAGGTGGTCAGGAAGGCGAATGGGATGCTGGCCTTCATAGCGAGGGGGATTGAATATAAAAGTAGGGAGGTCTTGCTGCGGCTGTATAGGGCATTGGTGAGGCCGCAGCTGGAGTACTGTGTGCAGTTTTGGGCGCCGTACTTACGCAAGGATATTTTGGCCTTGGAGGGAGTGCAGAGGAGGTTTACTAGGCTGATGCCGGAGTTGAGGGGGTTGAGCTATGAGGAGAGGCTGAATAAATTAGGCTTGTACTCGTTAGAGTTTAGAAGAATGAGGGGAGATCTCATTGAGACGTGTAAGATGATGAATGGGATGGATAGGATAGAGGTGGAGAGACTCTTCCCGCTCAGAAAGGACAGTAGGACTAGGGGGCACAGCCTCAAGATAAAGGGGGTGCGGTTTAGAACAGAGTTGAGGAAGAACTTCTTCACTCAAAGGGTGGTGAATCTCTGGAATTCTCTGCCCGTTGAAGTGGTGGAGGCTACCTCGCTAAATATTTTTAAGACGCGGGTTGATGGGTATTTGATAAGAGAGGGGATTAAGGGTATGGGGAGAGGGCGGGAATGTGGAACTGAGCCACGACAGATCAGCCATGATCTTATTGAATGGCGGGGCAGGCTCGAAGGGCCAGATGGCCTACTCCTGCTCCTATTTCTTATGTTCTTATGTTATGTTCTTATGATGGATACAAAACTGGCTCGGTCAAAGAAGAAAGAGGGTAGCAGTGGAAGTGTGCATTTCTGAATGGAGGGCTGTGACAAGTGATGTTCCTCAGGAATCAGTGCTGGGACCTTTGCTGTTTGTAATATATATAAATGATTTGGCGGAAAATGTAACAGGTTTGATTAGTAAGTTTGCGGACGACACAAAAGTTGGTAGATTTGTGGATAGCGATGAGGACTATCAAAGGATACAGCAGAATATAGACCAGTTGGAGACTTGGGCAGAGAAATGGCAGATGGAGTAAAATATGGGCAAATGTGAAGTAATACATTTTGGAAGGTCTAATACAGTTAGGAAATATACAGTAAATGGCAGAATCCTTAAGCGTATTGATAGGCAAAGGTACACAGGTCATTGAAAGTGGCAATGCAGGTGGAGAAAGTATTCAAGAAAGCATACGGCATACTTGCCTTCATTGGCCGGGGCATTGAGTTTAAAAATTGGCAAGTCATGTTGCAGCTTTATGGAGCCTTATTCAGACAGAACTTGGAATATAGTGTTCAATTCTGGTCGCCACACTACCAGAAGGGCGTGGAGGGTTTGGAGAGAGTACAGAAAAGATTTACCAGGATGTTACCTGGTATGGAGGGCATTAGCTATGAGGAGAGGTTGGAGAAACTTGGTTTGTTCTCACTGGAATGACGGAGGTTGAGGGGCGAGCTGATAGAAGTCTACAAGATTATGAGAGGCATGGACTGAGTGAATAGTCAGAAGCTTTTTCCCAGGGTGGAAGAGTCAATTACTAGGGGGCATAGGTTTAAGGTGTGGGGGATAAGGTTTAAAGGAGATGTACGAGGCAGATTTTTTTACAGAGAATAGTGGGTGCCTGGAACCCGTTGCGGAGGAGGTAGTGGAAGCGAATACGATAGTGACTTTTAAGGGTCATCTTGACAAATCCATGAATAGTATAGGAATAGAGGGATATGATCCCCAGAAGGGTAATGGGTTTTAGTTAAGTTAGGGCAGCATGGTCAGTGCAGGCTTGAAGGGCCGAAGGGCCTATTCCTGTGCTGTAATTTTCTTTGTTCTTTGAGCACTGAAACTCCCAAATGGAGGACTAGAAACTTTTGAAAGCAGTTATTAATCATCTTAGACTTTTATGAATTTTTACTTCCCAACATGAGCCCTGTGAAATAAATTCCCAGGGAAAGCTTGAATAAATCCAAGGAGGGCTTGTGCGAAAAGACCTCAAAATCTCCATCATAAAGTCATGTTGAAGGGTTCAGGAGTTCTTTCTACGTGAGCCTCCTGAAGGGTGAGAACTTTTAAAACAAGACGCACAGTTTCTCTGGGAGAATTGTTTTTGCTGGCAGCCTTTTATCTTGTAAGACGATGGTATGTGCCATGATGGTGGTCTCTTTGTTAAGGATCTCCTAGTGTGGTTCAGGAGCCCTGGCATGGCCGTCTCTCCTGCATATGCTGTGGGGGAAGACACTGACTGAGAAGGTGCAGGATTCACTGGTCTCTCATTTCTCTGGACCCTCCTCTTGGCCAGCTGAGCTTTATATTTCTGCTTGCCTCTTCCAATGCCCTCCCAAACAGCCTGCAGAATTCAAAGCCGTTAGTGACTGTCTTCCAGTTATTTGTATCAACCTCCATCATCATGGGGTAGCAGGGATAGGGCAGGGGCTGGGCCTGGGTAAGATGCTCTGTCAGAAAGTCAGTGCATATTCAATGGGCCGAATGGCCTCCTTCTGCATTGTAGGGATTCTTTGATTCTATCTTCATATCTTGCTTTCAAATGCCCTTGTAATGGAGGTATGGAGGTCCAGAAGGTCATGACCCAGTGGCCAATTGACTGTACTAAAGATCTTTGGGTATACCGCCACCATTCATTGGATGAACATGATTGAGTCAGCACAGAAGTCATTGGCTTTGAAATTAATGTATGAAATCTTTGATACTTTCGACTGGTTTTCCCTTGAAGGCCTCGTCAAAGGAATGTTCCTGTCCCAAGCTCCACCAGCAAGGCCTGTCCCTCCGGCAAAACCTATTGCTAGGATATGGCAGTGGAAGGCTAGAAACAGGAGATACGCAGCTACACGCCTGACCACTGACACCAGGGCATTCAGGTTATTGCTCGGCCTTTAAATTACTCTCAGTTCTGAAATGTCAATCAAACTAGTTTGGAGAAATTTTTGCAGTAGTATAGATATCCATTAGGTGAGAAAATCCTTCTTTCACAAATGAACACAATCATTAACCCTCATTGAAGAAAATTCTGGGAGAGAAAAATAAAGAAATAGAAAATAGTCCCCTAATTTTCAATAAATGATAAATGACCATCTGAAAATCAGCAAACAAGTCCCTTGTCTTATTTGCCATGCTTTCATCTCTATAGCAACTATGCAGCATTATAAACAAACTGGTTTTTCCAGCCTCTAGGACAGCAAGTTCTATTCAATCGATGCTCCAGTAAATCAGTCTTTGTTTCAAAAATTCTTATCATGCTGACATTTGCCACTAAGTTTGAGGACTGAATATTTTCCTTTATTGTATTACAGCTCCCTTGTGCTCAGTATAAACTATTCATATTTTATATCAGGGGAACAATACTGATCAATATATCCTTTTACATTTCACAGTCTCACAGCTCCATTCCATACATGTTACCATCTAAACGTCACGCTGTAAACAATGCTCCTTTTTAAGGTTAGTAACTGAGGACTGTTTGTCTGACATTCTATCTTTTATTTCCTGACAGGGCGATCATTTGAAACCTTGGCATACTAATTACTGTGTAGATTACAAATTGAACTGATTAGATTTTCATATGAATGTTTCTCATTTATACAAGATAATTAATAGAGCTTTTGGTGCCTAGACTTGGGAGAAAACTGACAGACAGAATTCATTATTCTGAATCTGAATGGTGCAGATGGAAATGCAACGCCTTTGAAAACTAAAAAAAAGTCCATTAATAGTTTTTTATTTCAAAACCAATACATGGTTCTTTTGCATATTGTAGTTAAACTTTCATTATGTAAAGTGTAAACGTGTTGGGTTCCCAAAACACTGATAACAAGGACTTGTAATGAAGAGCAGTTTATTCACTTCCTTGGCAGCTACTTCATGCTTGTACTCTGCCAGTGCTTTTGGGCATAACCCCCACATTCCCAGGATAACTCCTACGCTCCCATATCCTATGAAATAATGAATACAATAATCTGTCACAGATTTTTATGTGCAAGATTTCATGATCACAGGTATAATAAGGAGGCAAGGTAGATGAAGGCTTTGTTGCTCCAAACTGGTAAAATGTTTATAATTCCACTGGTTCATCTTCCCCTGCTCTGACATTTCTCTTGACTCCTTTTCAACCACCGTAGTCTTCCCTGACCCCTTTTCCCAAGCATCCCCAACTTCTCTTCTCTATCCTGGTTCTGTCTCAACAATTCAGTTTTCAATATTGCTGGGGCTGAGGAATTGGGGATCATGGGTGTTGGCTATTCATGCAGAAGGAAATCTTCAAATGTAGACAATAAAAAATATAACAAAACTTATTCCAACTTACAAACCAAAGAAAAGGTTTAATAAAGAAACTTAATTACTTCAAATTTGGGGCCTTGCCCTAGGCCATTTCAAGCTCACCAAAAGTTCACAAAAGGTTCTTATTTATACTGGGTCAGGTGATCAGCTGACCATCACATCATTCTGTAATTGGTTCATGGTTTACTGAATCAGCTGACCCTTCCATCTTTTTACCATTGGTCACAATACATCTGATGCAATGTTATCACTGTTGCTTTCTGATATTGGCAGCTTGGTGGTAAGATTTAGCAGCTGGGGCTGGGAGGGCAGAGGAGCCAGGAAAGCCAAGGTTGGGTGGGAAGAAGAGCCAAAATGTTGGGGGAACTGGGAAGAGGAATCAGAAAAGCTGGGAGAGCTATCCAATAAAAAAATTCTAATGATACAAGTTTACTGTCTATTAATAACCTAAAGATAGTTGAGGCCAAAGCATTGAACGTTTTCAATATAGTTAGATATAGCACTTGAGGCAAAGGGGATCAAAGGATATGGGAGATCAGGCTATTGAGTTGAATGATCGGCCATGATCATAATGAATGGCAGAACAGATTTGAGGGGCTGAATGGTCTCCTGCTTCTATTTTCTATGTCTCTATATACAGATATATAGTACCAACCACTCCTCTTTGTCAGTTGCTTCTCTGCATCAGGTTAACATTAAAATAACTTTCTCTGCACTGAACCATTGCTGATGAAAAATTTCAAAGTTTTTAAAGGTTTGAAAAGTTTTTACAAATGTTTAAAAGTTTATAACAATTTTTCAAAGTTTATAGTGGTATTTTAAAATGACTGAAATATTAAACATTTTTTTAAAAACTACTTAAAATTATGATTAAACATTATAAAGCTCCAAACGGAACAGTAGCTGACTGTTTGACTTCAGGGACATGAGGTCACCAGGTGGTGTCAGAGGAAGTGTGGCCTTACCACTGAACCGATAACATGGAGTTCACCATTGGAGCCAATACTGGGAGAGCAAGTTCCCACTGCAATCTATAGGCAAAATCATTTCAATTCCCTTTTTAGCAGTCAGTGGTGAATGTCGATGCCAAAATCTGAAAATCAGACACATTCTGTTTGTTCAAAAGCTTTTAAAATGTCACCATCATTGTTCTTACACCCAAAAAAATCTTAACTTTTGTAGCCTCCTCAAAGGCCTGAGATGTAGTTGGATGGGGTGGTATCACATAGTGGTTGTAAATGAGCAACAGTGGATGTGTGAAGCAGATGAGTATGACATACCATGATGGTAGATCTCCTGGTAGGAGTAGCTACAAGCAACAACCAGCGCAGCTAACAGCAACCTGCAACTCAACCTGGTGGCAGTCCAGGATATTATTTATGATAAACATTTGATCTTACTTCAAAATTATGGTTCCTCACAAAGAAGGGAAATAATTAAAGTTTTAATTAACACTTCCTTTTGTAAACACAACTGCTTACTTCTTTCCATCATCCATGTACACGGGATTAGAGAGTAGCATTATTTATCTGGTTCAAATCACAGGTTGTATCCATATTCTAACAGCAGAATCAAAAACTAATCAAATGATGCAACTGAACTTTGCACTATTCTCGCTCTTATCTTCAAGAGATGTGCCAACATACGTTAAAATAGACAAACTCATGATTTAAAATGCTCTTTTTTAAAGTAAGGTAAGACTTATTCACATATTCCAAATTAAATAATTGGAATGAAAGCAACAGGGGTTTGTTAGTTTCAATTAAGTCATAGTAAATGAACATGATGGAACATGTGCTTCCTCTGACAACTTTATACATTCTTTTCTAATAAACATATCTCACAGCAATGTACACATTAGACAGGATTTTGCCTGTGCAGTAAGGAAGCTGAGGATTTCAGAGGTGTGAGAAGGATTGAATGGTTTTGCAGGGATCTGTGAAAGCAATGCTGTCTATTTCTTATGCAGTGTTGAAAATTGAAGATGGGATTTATTTCATTAAAACAATAGCATTCTTTAATATATTCTGGCAATCCAGAGTGTTTCAATATTCTCTGTCAAACCACTTTAAAGCTGAAAAAATTGACTAATTTTATGTTACTTTTTATGACATGTCTCAAAGGAGACAAAAGCAAAATGGAAACAGCTTATTAGGTCATTTAATTTGATATACTTCTCTCATATTAAAAATTCATCCATCATAGAATAGTCTTTTTTCCGGTGCCATTCTAGACATCACAAGTATTTATTTGTTCATAATCGCATCTACACAATGAATTGCATTCTGTCTTTCAAATACTCTAACATTGTGAACTTTGTGCACCCCATTTTGAAGTGGAAGAGAACCTGGCGGCATACACCTGCATCCTGAATCTGCAACTGCTCCTCCTGAGGTATGTTCAGATCCTCTGGACTGAAGCAAAAATGGCAAAGAAAGACTTGGCTCTCAATGGCGTCTTGGACTTTGCTTAACACAAAAGTTAGCATCCTGACACACTGCTGGATCAAGTATCTTAGGCTAATACAGGTTTGATGCCGATTGAAAGATCTCAGGTGGCATGAGTTAATCTCAAGGCCTATTGAATGTCTAATGTGTGAAATCCTCAAAGGAACCCAAAGATATTCAAGTCAGGTGGATTGGCCAAGCTATGTCACCTTTTAGTGTCCCAAGATATGTAGGTTAGGGGGATTAGTGGGGTACATATGTGAGGTTACGGGGATAGGGCTTGGGTAGAACGCTCTGTTGTAGAGTCGGTGCAGACTCGATGAGCCAAATGTCCTCCTTCAGCATTGTAAGGATCCTATGATTCTAAGTCCAGGATCACTGCAACCATTCCTTTGACAGGTGGCTCAGTTAGGTAAAAGATCCTGTCCCAGCCTTTCCACTGAAATTTGGAGCTTGATTGTGATGGGACAGAATAGCAGAATCGTGTTCTACTGAAAATTCCAGGTTTTCCTGCCCTCAGACAAACCCTTGCCTACTGCCTTTTGCAGCACAAGGAATTTTAAGGCAAACAGTGCAAGTTTATCCCAGAACTTCTTTGTATAGTGAGAGAAAAGTGAGAGAGCTGATGGCACATCATGCATAATAGTGCCTGGCTATGGAGCAGCATTGGAGGAGAAGGGATTCTATGTTAGATGATGAGGAATAATTAATCTGAAGTGAACAAAAGCTTCCTAATAGAATTAGTCTCTTTTTAAATGTCAGTTAACATTACAAAGCAGGGAATTTATGGTAAAGTTGCATTTAACCTCAGACAATATTGAGAGGATATAAAGGTACTGGAGAAAGTATCAGAAAAACTTGCAAAGATAGCAGAACTGAAAGATTATAACTATCAGAAAAGTGAATGTTTATTGAAGATTAGGAACCAAAACAAAATGAAGCTTAGGAATTGGATTTGTCCTTCCAATCTTGTCACTGACCACACGCTGAAGTGGCCTATCCCAACTGTAGAACTTACAACATTGAAAAATATCATTTGGCCCAATTGATTTGTGTAATGTTTATGATCAAACAGAACTTCAGTCCCACCTTATCATTTTTAACCAAATCTGCCTATCTTCTACTCTCTTCTCCCTCATGTATTTATCTAGCTTCATCTTAAATTGATGTATTATATTGATCACAACTATTCTATGTGGTGGCAAGTTCCACATTCTAACCACTGTGTGGGTGAAGAAATTTCTCATGAACTTTTTATTAGGTTCATTAGCGACTATATTACATTTATGAACCCTAGTTTTGCACACTTTTCACAGAGTGGAGACATCTGCCGGATCTTTACCACCCCGGTTCCAGGACAGGCAAGGCTTGCAGAACGGAATTCTCCATTGGCCTGGGCAAGATTTCATGAACCTCGTCCCATTGAGGTCGTAAAATGCTGGGCGTCATCTCTGTGTGTACCCTATCAAACCCCTTCAGAATTTTAAAGACCTCAAGCAGATCACCCCTCAGCTTTCTCTTTTCGAGGGAGAAGAGCCCCAACCTGTCCAGCCTTTGCTGACAGTTCTAAACTTTCAGTTCTGCTCTCAACTTTGTAAGTTTTTCATACACTTTCTCCAGTGCATGTAGTAATCTGGAGACCAGAATTGTGCACAGTATTTTCTGTGTGGTCAAACTAAGGTTACAGGCAGGTTTAATGTAATTTCCCTGCTCTGTAATTCTATTCATCTAGAAATGAATGGTTGGTTTGCATTTTTTATGGTCTTCTTAACTTTTTTCATGACCTTTAGTAATTTGCTTCACTACATTATTTAAGACTTTTAACAGTGATTTATCACTTCATTTTTCAAATCTAACAATGGTTGGTCAGATTTCTAAGCCTTGGGTAATCCAGCAGCTAGATCCAGGTGATGATTTGGAAACTCAGGAAGTGAATGCCTATAAACCTACTTCTTTGATTAGATAAATTTCTCCACCCACTCCATGTGACCCTTCAATTACCCCTAGTACTGTGATCAGTGCCAGGTATAGCAGAAATTATCAGCTACAGCCCCTTTGCATCCTTGAGAATGGCCAGATCAGCCACCAGTGTGAGTCCACATTATGGAGGACTATTTTTGGGCATCATGTTTCTACTATTTGTAGATGCCCACTCTAAATGGATGGAGGTTTTTGAGTTGAACTCCACAACTGCATATGCAACAGTTGAAAAGCTCTGCCAGTGCTTTGCATCCCATGAAGCATCAGAAGTACTCAAATCAGATAAAGGAACAGCTTTCACAAGTGCTGTCCCAACAGTTAGATCCTAGAGTCATGCCAGGAAGCAGTGAAACAGCATTACCCTATAAATAGGTGTTGTTCATTAATAGATATCTATAGTTTGTTCTTAACTGGTGGAGGCATGTTATTACATCCTTATCCTTAAGCTCACCATGCTGTGGGGAAGTGGGAGTGAAGCCATTACCCCACAGCATGGTGGGATGAGGACACTTCTCTGCTTGCTGCTCCCCTCCAACAGAACTGCATTCATGCTGGATCCAATAAAATAGTGGCTCTGGAAACTTTGCCTGCCATCTTCAGCATTGATATTGGTACAGAGGAGCAGTGGTGCAAATTGCCTTCAGTTTTGAAAGTGCTCTCCTGATTAGGTGAGTTACCAATTCGCAACATGATGAACACTGTCAGCTTCCCTATTTAATCTTATGAAGGCCCATGATCAAAGTCACCTCCTAATTTTGGCAACATAATACATATTGTTAATGTACTGATGATTCTGTGTTTGAATTTCTACCCCAATGTATCAAAGGGTACAGGTTGAATGCTGTATTAATATTGGAATAATAACAATGTTTACCTTTTTGTTCTCTATGAAAGAAAGTATATCTCTTTCCAACTCGCTGTTTTGCTTTACAGAGCCAAACTTGAAGTGTCCCACCTTTCAGTCGCCTTGGTAACATTTATCTGCAGGAAGTAAAGCACAACAGTCAACAGCAAGAAAGAGAACCATTAAGAGGTACTTCAGTCAGTGAGTGATCAAAGTTATAGTTGTTACATGTTTTTGCAAGGCCCTCTTTTAGAAAGTGGCAACGATTCTCAGATCCTCAGTACCAATAACAGTGAAGAATGGAGGAGGCCCAGCTTGAAAATGTATGCCAGCCAGACAATATTCCCAATTCAGTTGGAGCAATTCGGCAAAAAAATCACATCCTCAAGTCTTTGCTTCAGGAAAGGGGGAAACTTTGTGAGAATGACGAAGGGAGTATTAAAGAGAATCTCGATGAAGTTTTGTTCCTAAGCAAACAGATTAACACTGCATTGCTGGAAAAATTTAAGAGTGCTAAAGAGATACTGCAAACAACCACTGAAATAGTCACTGCTCTATGTGAACTGTATCGAGCAAATACAAACAGCAGAGGTAAGAACATAAACTATAAAATAGAACAAGTTTGTAAAAACAAATAGTATCACTCTTTTTTTACTTACTCTTTTGTTTGCAAATGGGCTGTCACATTAGGTACAAAACCTACACCCAGTTCCTCAAACTTAAAGTTAAACTTAATTTATTAGTCATAAGTAGGCTTACATTCACACTGCAATGAAGTTACTATGAAAATCTGGAACCTGTTCTGGTACAATGAGGGAGAATTTAGCTTGGCCAATTCACCTAACCTGCACATGTTTGGACTGTGGGAGAAACCAGAGCATCCGGAGGAAATGCATGGAGAACGTGCAAATTCCACACAGACAGTGACCCAAGCCAGGAATCAAACCTGGGTCCCTGGCGCTGTGAGGCAGCAGTGCTAACCACTGCGCCACTGTGCCACCCCTTGCAGCATGGTGGCACAGTGAGAACTTAAAAGAATGTAGTAATAACATATAGTAGCAAAATAAGAGCTTCTGTTCTTATTAAAAGTTATGGTATTGTAATTTTCAAATTCAAAGCATGAAAATGATTTTCCTACAGTTCGGTATCTCTCATCTTTAATAATGATTGTCTTGGTACCGTTCTGTTGTGAGGCAATTATGGTGTTTCACTGCTAGTGGGTTTCTTTTCAGGCTAGGTAAGGCGAATGGGATGCTGGCCTTCATAGCGAGGGGGATTGAATATAAAAGTAGGGAGGTCTTGCTGCAGCTGTATAGGGCATTGGTGAGGCCGCAGCTGGAGTACTGTGTGCAGTTTTGGGCGCCGCACCTGCGCAAGGATATTTTGGCCCTGGAGGAAGTGCAGAGGAGGTTTACTAGGCTGATACCGGAGTTGAGGGGATTGAGCTATGAGGAGAGGCTGAATAAACTAGGCTTGTACTCGTTAGAGTTTAGAAGAATGAGGGGAGATCTCATTGAGACGTATAAGATGATGAATGGGATGGATAGGATAGAGGTGGAGAGACTCTTCCTGCTCAAAAAAGACAGTAGGACTAGGGGGCACAGCCTCAAGATAAAGGGGAGGCGGTTTAGAACGGAGTTGAGGAGGAACTTCTTCACTCAAAGGGTGGTGAATCTCTGGAATTCTCTGCCCGTTGAAGTGGTGGAGGCTGCCTCGCTAAATATTTTTAAGAAGCGGGTTGATGGGTTCTTGATAAGAGAGGGGATTAAGGGTTATGGGGAGAGGGCGGGAAAGTGGAACTGAGCCACAACAGATCAGCCATGATCTTATTGAATGGCGGGGCAGGCTCGAAGGGCTAGATGGCCTACTCCTGCTCCTATTTCTTATGTTCTTATGTTCTTATGTTCTAGGTTTCATTCCCAGACAGAACAAAAAAAGTTGGGAATCTCAGCAGGTCAGGTAACATCCATGAAGAGAAACAGAGTTAATGACCGGAATTTTACCTTTCCACCCACCACTGGAATTTTAGAGGGCGAGGGATGGAGCATGGAAAGGTCCATTGACCTCCGGCAGGATTTTATGGTTTTGGGATGAGTGAGGCCATAAAATCCTGCACATTGTTTCAGGTCAATGAAATTTCATCCGAGCTGTTCTGATGAAAAGGGTTCTAATGAAAGGACATTGATCTGATACATTTATAATGTTTCCCCTTGCAAACACTACTTGACCTGCTGAGTTTTTTTCCGGCTTTTTTCTCTTGGTTCAGATTTTCAGCATCCTCAGTGTTTGGCCTCTCTAGTCTGGGGCCCCTGATTGTTTACCTGACCAATTGGCTGCTCCCCAAGTATCCCACGTCTACGATGAGAAAAGTTCACACTATTTTCCTATCTCAGGGCATTGCACTGCCTGAATACCCTTCAATGACCTTTGGGCTACACTTACAGATCTCCCATCATCTCGACATTATCCTGCATTGTACAGACAATGAAGAGGAAAAGATGGATATGTGTGCACAGAGATTTATTGCTTTAAATTTCTTTTTGCACATGTACCTGTGTCATGTATGCACGTACTTCTTGTAGTGGAGGAGGTAAATAAGCTAATTTGTTGACTAGTTGATTCCAAGATAGCCCCATTTTGGCAGTGGAAGAGTTTAACCAGTTAGACATTAGTTGCCAAACCTGGTAGTCTGATACCTGAGCAGGGCAGGTTTTCATTTTTCTGGGGTGCTGTGGCCTAGCAGTTTCACTGAAACTCATGCCTGGAGATATGAGCTTGCCACTGGAGCTTAGGATTCTTCAACCTGGACCCTAGATAGCCAATGCTATCATAAATGTTCATGACTGAACAAGCAGCAGGAAGCTTACCAATGCCCTGAACAGGCAAATTATTTCAGTTTGACTGTTTAAACATCAGCAGTGCACCTATGCACATCTAGGGGATACCTGGCTCTCACTAACTGACATCTAAATTTTTTGAATTCAGATAAATGAGTAATCAGGACAATTAGGGGCAGCACGGTGACACAGTGGTTAGGGCTGCTGCCTCACAGTGCCAGGGGCCCAGGTTCAATTTCTGGCTTGGGTGATTGTCTGTGTGGGTTGTGCACGTTCTCCCTGTGTCTGCAAGGGTTTCCTTCGGATGGTCTGGTTTCCTCCCACAGTCCGAAAGATATGCTGGTTAGGTGCATTGGCCATGCCAAATTCTCCCTCCATGTACCCAAACAGGTGCCAGAGTGTGAACAAGGGGATTTTTACAATAACGTAAGCCTACTTGTGACACGAGTAAATAAATTTTAAATTGAAATATACTGACCAAAATTTTGCTTTGGAGACTCTTTGATGCATCAGTGCTATGATGATGTTGGCAAATGTGGCATGTAACTTGCATATGGGAAGATGGCACTGTAAAATTGTGATAAATTACCAAATAAATTGTTTTTGTGATGTTGGTTGAAGACGAGGCTGGTGGACACATTAATAGAACATTCCTTTTCTTTGAATAATGCTGTAAGAACATATATGAACACTTGAAAGGGTTGTTGGTGTTTTGATTTCACATCTCAGTACCTCTGGCAATGCAGTAGTCCCTCGGTATCAGCTAAGATTGTGCACTCAAGACCTGCGGCGGGTCTTGAACCGACATCTTTCTCATTCAGAGGTGTGATGCTGCAATTAAACCAAGCTGGCATGTAGATGGCATCTCACAATGGATAATATGGAATTTACTCCAGGCAAGTCAGATAATGGCCTGAAGTTTCTTGCTTCATACTTATGCAAAGATTGCACTGAAATTCCAGCAGATTTCTGCGCCAACCCTGCCTATGCTTAAATTCCCAGCAGTGTTAATTTATCTATTGCAACCTGCATGTCACCAGTTTTTGATCATTTGTGAAGGCCACTTTGGAGAATGTTTGGCCTCTGATCTTCGGGTAAACATTCTCCAAGGCGGCATTCACAACGCACGACAGCACAGTCGCTGAGCAGAAACTGATAGCCAAGTTTCGCACATATGAGGATGGTGTCAGCTGGGATCTTGGGTTCATTTCACACTATTTGTAACCCCCATGACTTGCCTGGGCTTGCAAAATCTCATTTACTGTCTTGTCTGGAGACAATACACATCTCTTTAATCTCTGCTTAATGCTATCTCCACTCACATTGTCTGCACCTTTAAGACTTGATTAGCTGTAAAAACTCGCATTCTAATCAGTATGCTGTAAACTGAGTGTGTGTCTTTACACACCCTGTTTGTGATCAGAACTCTCCACTCACTTGATGAAGGGTCAGAGGCAGAAAGCTAGTGGCTTTTGCTACCAAATAAACCTGTTGGACTTTAATCTGGTGTTGTGAGAATTCTCACTGTGTTTACCCCAGTCCAACGCTGGCATCTCCACATCATGACTACAAGGAAGGTCCCAGAGGATTGGAGAATAGCCAGTGTTGTTCCTTTGTTTAAGAAGAGTAGCAAGAATAATCCAGGTAATTATAGGCAGGTGAGTCTTACATAGTGGTAAGGAAATTATTGGAGAGGATTCTTCGCGACAGGATTTATTCCCACTTGGAACTAAGTGGACGTATTAGCAAGAGGCAACATGGTTTTGTAAAGGGAGGTCATATCTCACTAACTTGATTGAGTTTTTCAAGAGAGTGACAAAGATGATTGATGAGGGTAGGGTAGTGGATGTTGTCCATATGGATTTCAGTAAGGCCTTTGACAACGTCCACCATGACAGACTGGTACAGAAGTGAAATTGCATGGAAGCAGAGGTGAACTGGCAAGGTGGATATAAAACTGGCTTGGCTTAAGAAGACAGAGGGTAGCAGTGGAAGAGTGCATTTCTGAATGGAAAGCTGTGACAAGCGGTGTTCCTCAGGGATCAGTGCTGGGACTTCTGCTGTTTGTAATATATAGAAATGATTTGGAGGAAAATATAACTGCTTTGATTAGTCAGGTTGCTGACAACACAAAGGTTGGTGGATTTGCAGATAGTGATTAGGGCCATCAGAGGATACAGCAGGATATAGATCGGTTGGAGACTGGGGCAGAGAAATGGCAGATGGAGTTTAATCCAGACAACTGTGAGGTAATGCATTTTGGAAAGTCTAAAACAGATGGGAAATATACAGTAAATGGCAGAACGCTTAAGAGTACTGATAGGCAGAGGGCTTTCGGTATATAAGTACACAGGTCACTGAAAGTGTAAATGCAGGTGGAGAAGGTAGTCAAGAAGGCATATGGCATGCTTGCCTTCATTGGCCGGGGCATTGAGTTTAAAAATTGGCAAGTCATGTTGCAGCTTTATAGAACCTTAGTCAGACCGAACTTGGAATATAAAGTTCAATTCTGGCCACTACACTACCAGAAGAATGTGGAGGCTTTGGAGAGGGTACAGAAAAGATTTACCAGGATGTTGCCTGGAATGGAGGGCATTAGCCAAGTGGAGAGGTTGGAGAAACTTGGTTTGTTCTCACTGGAACAACAGAAGTTGAGGGGCAAGCTGCTAGAAGTCTACAAAATTATGAGAGACATGGACAGAGTGGATAGTCAGAAGCTTTTGCGCAGAGTGGCAGAGTCAATTATTAGGGGCATAGGTGTAAGGTGCAAAGGGCAAAGTTTAAAGGAGATGTACAAGGCAGGTTTTTTTAAGTGGGTGCCTGAAACTAGCTGTTGGGGGAGTTAGTGGAAGCAGATAGGATGGTGACTTTTAAGGGGCATCTCGACAAATACATGAATAGGATGGGAATGGAGGGATATGGTCCCCGCAAGTGTAGGGGGTTTTAGTTAAGTTGGGCAGCATGGTCAGTGCAGGCTTGGAGGGCCGAAGGGCCTATTCCTGTGCTGTAATTTTCTTTGTTCTTTGCCCTGAGACTGTATCAATTTATATTACATAGAATTACATCATGTTTACAATGCAGAAACAAGACCAACAGATTAGTGTCAGTGTGTAAGATTTTCCTATGTTACTGCAACTAACCCTATCAGCAAATCTTCTATTCTGAGTAAAGAAGTTTCACCTCAGCATCTTCTGGTAATCTTAGTGTTGGTCTCAGTAAGAATAATTTTTTTTAAATTGCAAAGAATATTGCTGCCAAATTTCAGGTGCACTGTTATCAGATGATTTTGAGCTTTGTTGCACTGAAAGAGATAAACCTTCGTATAATTTACATGAAAGCAGGACTTTAACCCCACAGTGAAGTAATGAGGAAGGAGATATTATAGTGTACTGCTCTCGGAAGCATGCACGCTACTGAGGAAGTTTGCATATATTAATGTTTTGGCATTAATCATTAAGGCCAACTTGTCCAAAACCCTTGTCCTTCAACTGTTCATTGTTTAAGTCAAACAGGTATCTGGCTCAGTCATAACATTAGGGAGTGTTCATGCAACCATGGCAACTTACTCATATGCCTGTAAACAGCCTGGTAACATAATCCTCATTGGCAGGACAAAGCTGACTCAGAAACAACCTTGTATAATCCACTGCAAATATATAAATAGTGTAGGACTGAGCAAATTGCGCTACTCAGCATTGGCCTAACAAAGCCCGACACCTATATCCCTTCTTTGATCCCTCATTGGTGACTAATAGATGGTGAGAACAGGGCCTTCCGAGTGCAACAACTCACTCTATCACATCATGCAACCAACAATAACCATTATTCAAATTACAGATTTCTACTCATAATTGGCTGTTTGTTTTTCATCTTTTCTGTTTTAATCTAACAGTAAGGAAGAAAATCTTTTGCCACCATGAAATATGTTTGAAATGAATTGTAATATACTTTTCATTCAGTTTACATGCAAGGTGCTCCCGCAAATAACAATGCGATAATGACTAGGTTGTGGGGGGATTGGAGGGAAGGTGTTCCTCCGACCTCACCATGCCTGGCGCAGATTGTGCCAATCCCAGAAAGTAGTGTGCGGGCCTGAAAACAGTTTGCAGTCATCATGGTACCTTTGTAATGGCACAAACCAGATCGAGCCCAGAACAGTATGAGGCCGAACATATTTAAAGGAGCATTGAAATATACATTGTCTGTTTGATTCTGGATTCTCCCAGCTCCTGGTATCTCCCAACATTTGGGATGGCATGAGGCTGACAAGAATCACTACTGGTCTCCACTAGTGGAGACCATGCGTGATAGCTGTGTCGGAGGCCATTGAAGTCCCTGGGTGGTTGGGGACATGGCTGGGCAGTGCCCAATTGACAGTACACCAGGGTCAGTGCCAAGGGATGGGAGTTGAGGGAGGGTGGGGCCTAAATGTGGGCTATAATGGGGAGGCTATGTCAGGGGACTATGATGGTGATGGAAAGTTGTGCAGGGGTGGAGCAGGAAAGGAGCCATATTGGGAGTCATGATGAGGGTGGCATGTCAGGGTTATGATGTTGGATCCATTGGCAGGGCTCCAATGCTGCAGTGCTGAGGCTCCCTGTTGGGGAGGGGTGGGGGACACATGTGGCTGATAATGGCGGATGGTTCCAATGTTCGTGACAGGAGGGGAGAGGGTCTCCCAGTGCAATGTGAGATCAGAGTGCCCTTTCAAAATGGTCCCCAAGTGCTTTGCAGCTGAGCTGAACCATCATTTTTAGGTCATTTCTCCTACCCCCACCCCCATTAGAATAGATGGGAAGCTCACCACTCTCCCAAAAAAATGACTTATGCGTGGAATGATTGCAGTCCAAACTGTGCCTGATAGAGTAGTGCAGACCATTCAAGTATTCTCACTGCTTTGACACTTAGGCAAGAAATTTCCTCAGAACTGATCTTAGTCCATCATACCTCCAGCAAGGTTACTGTGTAAGAGGAGGAGCAGTCCAATGGAAATTGGTGGTCTGTTTTCTTATTCTGGGAAATGAATAGTAATTGTCTGATTAATTCTTGCTTTTTCAATGATCTTTTCACAGTGAGTGCTGCTCATTTCAATTACCTGGAAAGGACTAATAATTTTCTTAACCATATTATCGCACATTTCAAAACTGCAGAAAACAGCCTGTATAATATCAACCGCCATACAGATGTGGACGTACAAATTGCCTGCACCTCAGAACAAAGTCAGGGATCATCCAACTCAGAACTTATCCAGCAAAATGGAAATGCAGGAGAGGAGAGGAAGGAAGTTGAAGGAAGCCTTCAAATACTTCCCACTAATTCGGAAAATAATCAGCTGATGGTCGAAGTTAAGAATTGTAAATTGGGAAGGGAAAAAGACAGCTGTCTTCAAGTCTCCAGCAGCAGCAATTTTCGATCAGTTCAAGATGAAGAAGATGAGAAAGAAATCAAAGGCGATCATTCTCAGCCAGCAGACGTGTGCTACGATAGCCAAATGGGAGTGAAGAACCAGCCTGGAACTCAGTCGCCAGTTGAAATGAAAGATCAGCAAGGATCAATAAAAGAAGTGAATCACACTACTGAAGATAAGGGCACTGATGAAATTTTAAAATCTGGGTCTGTAGATAATAAATCTGGAAGTAAGGAAATTCGTCTCACCGCTGCGCCAGAAACCAGTCAAGCCGATGAAAAAATATTGAACAAATTAAATGCTCAAAATGAAATTACTGCATGTCCAGCTGAAACTGTGAAAACCGAAGACCCAAGAGGTTGGTCTCAAAGAGAGTAAGCATTGTTCCATCCAGTTCAATTACATTTCCTTGGCACTGTAGAATAAATGAATGTTCCTCGATACTAAAGAGGCCTGCATAGCCTTTGGCTTGTCTATATTACTATAAAAATGAATACTATTTTCTATTTCATTGAAGACTTCCACACTTTCATTTAATTAAGACGGGGATGAAATCTCAAAATGAAATTTACTGTTAAAAGCTCAAGGCATATGAAGTCTCTTTAAGTCGTTCTCTATATTGTTCATTTTTTAGTAAGTAATTGTAGCTTCTGACAAACTGTCCAGAATCCGTATATCTAATAGGCCAGTTTCCCCAGTGCAGTTGATTGCTCTGACTGCACATTGAGCCTCTGACTCAAACTACACTGGATGCTGGGGAAGCAATGAAGTTCACACTGCTCAGCGTTGCAATTGGTGTAAATTCAGAAATAACATCACATGCTTTCACTTCCAAACTTGAGTCTGCCTGTCCACAAATAGCTCACAAACTATAACAGGCAGAGGAGGCGATGGTCCAGTGTCATTACTGCTAGACTATTAATCTAGAAAGTCGGGTAATGTTCTTGGGACTCAGGTTTGAATCCTGCCATGGCAGGTGGTGGAATTTGAATTTAATAAAAAATATCTGGAATTAAGAATCTACTGATGACCATGTCGATTGTCAGAAAAACCCATCTGGTTTGCTAATGTCCTTTCGGGAAAGCAATCTGCCATCCTTACCTGGTCTGGCCTACATCTGACTCCAGAGCCACAGCAATGTGATTGACTCTCAACTGCCCTTGGGCAACTAGGGATAGGCAATAAATGCTGGCCAGCCAGTGACACCCATGTCCCACAAATGAGTTTCAAAAAAATGGCAAAAATAGCAGTCATAATACTTGTTCTCACCTACCCGAAATTTCAAAGAAATTTAACTCTCTTTCCAGAGTTTTTTTAACTCCATTATCATTCTAATATGAAAGATACGCCTGACACACGATGTGCTAACTTTGTGATAACAGTGAGAGCACTTTGGATTCTGAGTTAGAATAGGTTCAAGTCCTATGCCACGGACTTGAGTACGAAATCTAGCCTGACATTACAGAGGCACTGTCAAAGGTGAAATTACAGGGAGATGCAAACATTACAGAATAGTATTAATGGGGAACTGTAATTTTCCTGAATGTAGACTGGGATAATGATAGTGTAATGGATGAAGAGGGCCAAATGTTCTCAGATTATATTCAGGAAAATGTTCCACAGCAGTATGTATCCAGACCAACAACAAGGATGCACTGTTGGATCTGATTCTTGGAAATGAAGTAAGCCAGGTGGATCAATAGTGCGTAGGGGGATATTTAGGAGACAGTAATCATTGTATGTAAAGCTTTGGGTGATGATAGAAAATGATA
Source organism: Carcharhinus amblyrhynchos (assembly GCF_965287045.1). Lineage (NCBI taxonomy): Eukaryota > Metazoa > Chordata > Chondrichthyes > Carcharhiniformes > Carcharhinidae > Carcharhinus > Carcharhinus amblyrhynchos. The sequence continues at coordinate 90,244,977 of NC_137324.1, read as the reverse complement.
ATAGACAGTTCTAGAAGCCGACTTCAATGGGACAACAAAGGATGTGGGCCAGTGAGATTGGAATGAAAATCTATAGCTGAGCAAAGGCCTACCTTCAAAATAAGAATGGTCCAGAAATAGTCAAGATATATTCCTTTAAAGAAAATGTAGGGCAAACAAATTCAGAGCTCAATGGATGAAAAAGGAGACAGAATTTAAGTTAAGGAAGAAAAAGTGTATTTATGATAGGTGTCAGGTGGACAATACAATTGAGAACCAAGAGGAATAGAGAAGTTCAGAGGAGAGGTGAAAAAGCACGAGGGAAGTGAAGTGGGATTATGAGAAAAGACTGGCATCCAACAGAAAGGGGAATGCCAATATCTTCTATCTGCATATAAATAGTAAAAGGGTGGTAAAAGGAGTAGGGCTGATTAGAGACCTAAAAGGGAATTTAAACATGGAGGCTGAAGTATTAATTGAATATTTTGCATCTGTCTTCACCAAGGACATAGATGCTACCGAGCCCATGGCAACAAATTAAGTTTGTTGAAATTCTGTCGATAGAAGGTTTCGAAATTGATAATGAGGATGTCTTGAATAGACTGTCTGTGCTTAAAGTTGACAACGCACCAGTACTAGATGAGATGCATCCAAGGATATTGAAGGAAGTGAGAATGGAAATTGAAGGAGCAATTATCTTCCAGTCTTTTCTAGATTTAAGGGAAATGCCAGAGGACTGTTATGCCCTTGTTCAAAAATTTATAAGGATGACCCCAGCAATTACAGACCTGAGAGTTTAGCATCAATGGTAGACAAGTTTCTGGAAACAATTATTTGAGATAGAATTAGTAGTCACATGGAAAAATTATGGGTTGATTAGAAAGAGCCAGCATCGATGTCTAAAGAGGAAATCATGTTTACCTTTCTTGCTGGAGTTTTCTGAGGTAGTAACAAAAAGAGTTGATGAGAATAATGCTGTTGATGTGATGTGCATGGACTTTCAGAAGACATTCAATACAGTGCCACACAACAGAATTGTGAGAAAAGTTATAGCTCATGAATAAACAAGACAGTCGCAATGTGGATATAAAATTGGCTGAATAATAGGAAGCAGAGAGTAATAGTAAATGAATACTTCTGGGTTGGAGGAAGGTTTGTAGTTGTGTTACCAAGGAGTTGGGATCCTTGCTTTTCCTGATATATATTAATCTAGACCTTGCAGGATACAATTTCAAAGTTTGCAGGTGATATAAAATTTGGAAGCATTGTTTCTGTGAATAGGAAATGTTGAACTTCAAAAGGACACTGGAAGTTGGGGAGTGAGCAGATAGGTGGCAGACAAAGGTTAATTTGGAAAAGTGTGAGGCGATGCATTTTGGTAGGTAGAAAATGGAAAGCAATAAAAAAGAGTAAAATTCAAGAGCAGAGTAACCTGGGTGTATATATGTATAGATCATTGAAGGTGGCATCACAGGGAGAGAGAGCAATTAATAACACTTATAGTATTCTTTATTAAAATAAGCATTGACCGTAAGAGCAAGGAAGATACACTGAACCTATACAAGATATTAGCTAGACCTCAACTTGATATTGTATACTGTTTTGGGTGCCACACTATAGGAAGGATGTGAATGCATTGGAGAGAGTACAGAAGAGACTTACAAGAATGGTTCTGGGGATAAGAAACTTCAGCCAAGAAGATAGATTGGACAGATGGGACTGTTCTCTTTGAAGAGAAGGCTAAGAGGAGATTTGAAAGAGTTGTTTAAAATCATGAGAGGGCTGAGCAGAGTAGATAGGGAGAAACTGTTCGTGTTTGTAAAAGGCTCAAGAATGAGAGGGCACAGATTTAAAGTGAATTGCAAAATAAGTGTGGGGAATGTGATGTGAGAAAAAACTTTTTCACACAGCAAGTTGTTCAGATCTGGGATGCTCTATGTGGAACTGCAGTGGAAGCAGGTTCACTCAAGGCATTCAAGAGGGCATTAGATGATTATTTGAATAGAAACAACATGAAGGGGTATAGGGAAAAGGCAGGGAAATGATGCTAAGTTATGATGCTTGTTTGGAGAGCCAGTACAGAATCTGTGTGATTCTGGGTAATGAGGAAATGGCAACAAAATCAAATAAACATTTTAGGTGAGATTCATTGTACAAGAGATAAATTATAAGTGCAAGGTGATTCATTTTGGTAGGACAAACTTGAATGCAGATTACAGGGTCAATGGCAGGGTTCTGAGGAATGTGGAGCAACAGAGAGATCTTGGGGTTCATATCCATAGATCTCTGAAGGTTGCCACTCAAGTGGATAGAGCCATGAAGAAGGCTTATAGTGTGTTAGCGTTTATTAACAAGGGGTTTGAGTTTAAGAGTCATGGGGTTATACTGCAACTATACTGGACGAGACCACATTTGGAATATTGTGTTCAGTTCTGACCACCTTACTATAAGAAGGATGTGGAAGCATTGGAGAGAGTGCAGAGGAGATTTACCAGGATGCTGCCTGGTTTGGAGGGTAGGTCTTATGAGGAAAGGTTGAGGGAGCTGGGGCTTTTCTCTTTAGAGCAGAGAAGGATGAGAGGCAACTTAATAGAGGTTTGTAAGATGATGAGAAGGATAGATGGAGTGGACGTGCAAAGACTATTTCTTCTGGTGGATGCAGCTGTTATTCGGGGACATAACGATAAGGTTCATGGAGGGAGATATAGGAGGGATATCCGAGGTAGATTTTTCACTCAGAGAGTGGTTGGGGTGTGGAATGGACTGCCTGCTGTGATAGTGGAGTCGGACACTTTAGGAACTTTCAAGCAGTTATTGGATAGGCACATGGAGCACACCAGAATTATAGGGAGTGGGATAGCTTGATCTTGGGTTTGGACATAGCTCGGCACAACATTGAGGGCTGAAGGGCCTGTACTGTGGTGTACTGTTCTATGTTCTATATACGTAAAGGAAAGAGTGACAATGGAGCCTATAAGATTGAAGAACTTTAAGTAATTAACATCAGAAGAGATAAAATATGAGAAACTAGGACTAGATTCTGACAAATCCCCAGAACCTGATGGCCTACATCCTAGGGTGCCAGAAGTTCTAGCTGCAATGATAGTGGGAATTTCCTAAGTTTCCTAGGTTCTGGCACAATCCCAATGGACTGGAAGTTGGTAAATGTAACACTGCTACATAAGAAAGGAGGAATAGAATTACAGTTATTCTGACACCGTTGGTGGAAATGTGCTGGAATCTATTAATAAGCAATTCTTAACAAAGTACTTAAAAAAACATAGTATATTCAAGCTATTATGAAATGGGAAATAGTGTTTAACAAATCTTGTTAACAGTTTTCTGAACATGGAATGAATAGAATAAAGTGCCATACAGAAGTTAATATGCAAGATACGGATCTTGGAGTTGGGGTTAATACATTAGCATGAATAAAGGACAGGAGCATTTTAAGTTGACAGATTATGACTCAAAGAGTACCACAAAGATCAGTCCTGGGATCGTTGAAATAATGTTCTATAAATATATTAATAAGATACAGAACACTCAAACAAAGCATGACACAAGGTCTGGCCTTCTGCATGTACCAAGGAAATGACAAACCTGAAAATGATGATGATTTGCTTGATAAGACAAAGAGTGGTGAGCGAATGTTTCACACTATTAATCATGTGGAAAATATAAATGTCCACACACTTTCAAGAGTGTATACCAAATTTCAAATTAACTGTTTTAAGAAAATTGGTAACTATTTGTTATTTGCCAAGATTATCACAGGCCAAGTGCCAACCTGCTAACACTCTGAATTCTAAAAGGTAAGTATTCCATAGATGTGTAAGGCCACGGTGAAACGTACTCCTGCGAAACTTTCGGTGCACAGTGGTTCACTAATTCAATGTGTAGGACTCATAGACCTGTACAATCAATCCTCCTGGGTGTAACAGAGGTTCTACATCATGGAAACAAAAGGCCCAGTGATTGCAAATCTACTGGCATGTCATCAGTTAGATTCACCTCTGTCACTTCAGTTCATGACCTAATACTTAAGTAGCTATGATATTAAACATACTTGACAGTTTTAAGAGAGCTGAATCATTACATTTGGAGGAGAATGCAAGTCCATCAATTGATCTAGTATATTTGTGCAACCCAAATACCAGGAGTTACAAGACGAAATGCTGAAAGATTCAATACTATAGAACCTATGGAAAATCATCACTGAAGGATGGTCTGGCTCAATTCTGCATGTCCACGAACATGTGAGAACATTTTGGCCTTATCTGGTTGAGTTAGATATCTCCTGAGGAGTCATCTGTAAAGGCAGGCAGGTCATCATACCAGAATCTTTGTGAGCTGGTATACTTCAACAACTTCATCATTTACACATGGACATAAATCAGGCAAGAAGACTCGAAAGGGAAACAGTCAACGTGAAACGTACTCCTGTGAAACTTTTGGTGCACAATGGTTCACTAATTCAATGTGCAGGATTCATAGACCTGTACGGTCAATCCTCATGGGTGTAATGGAGGTTCTACATCATGGAAACAAAAGGCCGATTGAGTACAGGAGTACATTTCACCAAGGCCTTACACGTCTATGGAATACTTACCTTTTAAAATTCAGAGTGTTAGCAGGTTGGCACTTGCCCTGTGGTAATCTTGGCAAATAACAGTCAGATGCAACCAGGAACAACATCCAAGAATGACAATCCCACAGATCACTGTGAGCAATTAAAGAAGCCTCCAGATAAGATCATTGTTATGAACAATGTATGATTTTTAAATTGAATATATCTATATATTTGTGGTGTTAAGAAAGATTGAATGGTTTCAGTTTCATTTAGGTTATGAGCCTTTGGTACCTGGAAGTCTGGATAGATTCCTGGCTAAAAGTCCGATCTTTCGGGTTTATTTATATCTGCATATTTGATGAGATTTTACAATCCTTGAAATTAAAGGGTTTATATCTTTGTATTATATCAATGTATTATATCATTATATCATTACAGTTCCTGCTTTGTTGAGGTCCCAATGGTTAGCTCTGAAAACCAGCCTTGAAAATCAGTCAATAATCTTCTGATGCACCAGTCTTGCTCCTTGGTAATCGATGGAACATTTGTTTGCTCCTCTTTTTTGTGTTTAGTAAGGTGCTATACAAATGTTTAGAATCCTAGAATCCCTACAGTGAAGAAGGAGGCCATTTAGCCCATCAGGTCTGCACCAACCACAATCTCACCCAGGCTATATTCTCGTAACCCCACATATTTACCCTACTAATCCTCTGACATTAATTTATCAAGGCCAATCAACCTAACCCACACATCTTTGGAGTGTGGGAGGAAATTGTGCACCAAAAGGAAACGCACGCAGACACGGGGAGAATGTGCAAACTCCACACAGTCAGTGACCTAAGCTGGGAATTGAACCTGGGTCTTGGTGCTGTGAGGCAGCAGTGCTAACCACTGTGCCAATGTTTTGATCCTGAGTAGCCTAAAGAATAGCTATGAAGATGAAATGGAGGAATAACTGGAAGACAACATGAGCTGATGTGACTGCCTCAATAAGAAAAAAAACAGTGCATAACAACAGGAGAACGATAACTCACTGGCTGCTAACTATAGAAAATAGTAAGAAGTCTCACAACACCAACTGACCTGATAAAGGAGCAGTGCTCCAAAAACTCATACTACCAAATAAACCTGTTGGACTTTAATTTGGTGTTGTGAAACTTCTTACTATGCCCACCCCAGTCCAATGCTAGCATCTCCGCATTACAGGAAATAGGGGTGTAACTTCATCTTTCTGCTCCACTGGTATGTTACAATACTTTTTGTAGATGGGGCTGGGTGCACGGCATAGCATTCATGTACCCATAATAACTGCAGGTCAGACAGCCATTCACTGAGATGGAAAGGGTGATTCCTGTTTCTCCTGTTGTGTTGCCAGGAAATGTCTAATTAGAGATTAGACCAAAATAATAACAGCCTCTAAGGCCTTTCATACACACTCTCCGAAGTTGAATGCCCAAAAGTAACAGGCACAGTACTTACTGCCAAGTTCTCTTTTCTCGGGGAAGGCCATTTGGGATTGAGTTGCCAAGAATTTTTTGCACTTAGAAGATGCTGAATTTTTGGAATTCTCTATCTTGAAGGGCTAATGAGCCTTAATCACTGAACAAGTTCAAGATAGAAATCAATAGATTTTTCAATATTAAAGACATCAAAGGATATGGGGCTAGTGCTTGAAAATGGCATTGCAGTAGAAGATCTCATTGAATAGCAGAGTAGGCTTGAGGGTCAATTGTCTTGATCCTCTTCCTATTTCCTACGTCCATGACGAGGGTGTCATTTTGGGAATCAGAGGGAGCCATTCATAAAATTATAGAATGTTACAGCACTGAAGGAGGCCAATATGCCCAATGCGGTGGCACCGTAGCACAGTGGTTAGCACTGCCGCTTCACAGCTCTAGAGACTTGGGTTCAATTCCCGGCTTGGATCACTGTTTGTGTGGAGTTTGCACCTTCTCCTCGTGCCTGCGTGGGTTTCGTCTGGGTGCTCCGGTTTCCTCCCACAGTCCAAAGATGTGTGGGTTAGGTTGATTGGCCATGCTAAAATTGCCCCTTAGTGTCCTGAAATGTGTAGGTTAGAGGGATGTAAAATATACAGGGATAAGGGGGTAGGGCCTGGGTGGGATTGTGGTCAGTACAGACTCAATGGGCCGAATGGCCTCTTTCTGTACTGTAGGGTTTCTATGATTCTATCTGTACCTGCTGTTGGCAAGTACTATCCTATAAAAACCATCTCACTACCCTGTGCTTTCCCTAAGCCCTGCAACTTCCTTCTTTTAAAGAAGTTTTTTTATCCATTTACGGGATGTTGACGTCGCTGGCTACGGCAGCAGTTAATGCCCAAATCTAACTGCCCTCCATTTCAAAGGGCATTTGAGACTCATCCACATTGCTGTGGATCTGGAGTCACATGTAGGCCAGACCAGGTAAGGAGGTAAATTTTCTTCCCTAAAATACAGTAATGTATCAGATGGGTTTTTGTGACATTCAACATGGTCATCATTAGGCTTTAATTGCAAATGTTTATTAAATTCAACTTCTGCCTTCTGTCATTGTGGGATACAAACCTGGGACACCAGAGCATTACCCTTGATCTCTGGATTACTAGTCCAGTGACATTATCATTATGCCACCACCTCCCCCAGTTCTCTTTTGTTTAATGCAAAATGCAACAATATTATCTATTTATTTCATTGCTGTTACAAACCTGAAATTTGCCACTAGATATATAAGGGTCCTTATTAAGCAGTTTGTGTGTGAATACAGCTGCTCTGCCCAATTCACTGTTATGGAAATGAACACCTTTGTCAGGACATCAGAACAATTTTAACCCTTCCCACTCAACATGAAAGGGGCATATTATGGCTGAGAGCTTGTTTACCCCTCAATTAATTTCACCCCCCCCGCAGAAGTCAACAGAGCATGAAATCAAGTCAGATGTAAAATGAACCTCCAACCCAAACAAATCTTGCTTCTGGCAATTGTATCCCAACCTCTTGTGCCTTCCTGCACAGTATAGTTATGAGATAGTTGTTCATGTTTTGTTATTCAACAATTGATAATAACCTATAAAATACTGAATTACATTAAATGAAATTACAAATGGACAGAAACAGGCCATTTGGCCCAAGTAGTGTGGGCTGATTTTAAACTTTAGCTGCAGTCTTCCATTCCACCTGCTCACTGCAACCTTTCAGCATGACTTTCGATTGGTTTTTATCTCATCTATTCATCTAGTTTCCTTTTGAAAGCATCTAAACTCGTTGCCTCACCCACTTCCTGCAGTGACATGTTTCACATTCTAACCACTCTCCGTGTGAAAAAACCTTGGATTTTTTAATAGCTATCATATATTTATGGATCATGGTTTGGTGTTCTCCAACAAACGAAATATTCTTTACACATCTACACTATCCATCTCGCCATCTGGTCACTTCTAAGTCACCACATTTCCGTCGAAAAGTCCTCAAAATCTTCAGTCTTTCCTGATCTCTCAGTTCTAATAATTTTAATGCAGATCTTATTTGTATTTTCTTCAATACTTCTAGATCCTTCTTATAACATGGAGATCAGAACTTGTGCACAGTACTTACAGTAGGTATGGCCAGATCAGGGTCTTAACTTTAACATATCTTCACATCCTTTGAGTTCTACTGCCCCAGAAATAAATCCCAGTGCTCTGTTAGCATATTTAAGTGCTTTGCTGTTCTACTTTAAATGATTTGTTCACCTTAATCCCTCTACCCAACTCAGGCATGGATAAATGTTGACAATTAACTTCCCAGTCTAGAAGATTCCAGATGTCTTCTTATATTGTGTTGCACACTCCCTTATTGTTAGTTATATCGCTAGCTTGAAATTTGATAGCATATTAAGATTTTGATATAGAGTTACTTATTCCTGGGTCCAAATAATTAATGCAAGTTCTGAATAACACTGATCATGTATTGATCCTTGTGGAACATGACTTTCTACCTTCCTCAGACTGGAATCGCTACCTGTTAATTTTATTCTCTGCTATCCTTCTTTTAAACCAATTTCATATTCATTCTACTAATTTATCCCCTTACTCCCCAGATCCTAACCTTAAAGTTTAAAGTTTATTTATTAGTGTCACAAGTAAGCTGACATTAACCCTGCAATGAAGTTAATGTAAAGATCCCCTAGTTGCCACACTCCAGCACCTGTTCGGGCACATTGAGGGAGAATTTAACATGGTCAATGCACCTAACCAATATGTCTTTCCGACTGTGGGAGGAAACCGGAGTATCTGGACAAAACCCACGCAGACATGGGGACAACATGCAGGCTCCACGCAGACATTAACCCAAGCCAGGAATCGAACCCAGGTCCCTAGTGTTGTACTGTTTGAATGGCCTTTTGAAAATTAGATAAAGGAGCAACTGTCAAATACTTTATACATAAATAGCCCAGAGAAGATGAAAAGTTATATATTATTTTTTACTGATATTTCCCAATTGGCTCTGTAGGAGATATCCAGGGGTTCTATGATTGATCTGGCCATTGCAAATTTGAAAAAAAGCTGTCCTTCCAACTTGTCCAATCAGTGGTGGTTTTCACGTTGTGTTGGCGACTGACAGGCACACTAGTCAGCCAATCAGCAGACAATGCACTGAGAAGCCGATCTCTGATTGGATGGGAGGCAGAGTTAGTGTCCAAATCCGAGAAAAGGGTGTGAGGAAGATAGTGGCCGCATCGTGGGAGGGACAGCTACCGCGGGGAGGGAGGGGCAGCTACCGCAGGGAGGGAGGGACAGCTACCGCGGGGAGGGAGGGACAGCTACCGCGGGGAGGGAGGGACAGCTACCGCGGGGAGGGAGGGGCAGCTACCGCGGGGAGGGAGGGACAGCTACCGCGGGGAGGGAGGGGCAGCTACCGCGGGGAGGGAGGGACAGCTACCGCGGGGAGGGAGGGACAGCTACCGCGGGGAGGGAGGGGCAGCTACCGAGGGGAGGGAGGGGCAGCTACCGCGGGGAGGGAGGGACAGTGACCACGGGGAGGGAGGGGCAGCAATCGTAGGGAGGAGGGGCAGCTACCGCGGGGAGGGAGGAGCAGTGACCGCTGAGAGGGAGCGGCAGCAACCGCGGGAAGGGAGGAGCAGCCACCTTTGAGCAAAAGAGAGAGAGGTGTGCGTATCTGTGTCAAAGGGAGAGAGAGAGGTGAGAGAGAGTGTGTGTATGAGAAAGGGAAAGAGGGGAGGAGAGATGAGTGTGTGCCTGTGTATGAGAGAAAGAGCTGAGTGTTTAAGTGTGAAAGTGAGGTAAGAATTTGTGAGCATGAGAGTCTGAGCAGAGTGTTTATGGCAGCGATTCTCCCATCCGTGCCCGCCACTTTTTTAGCGAATCCGGCTGGGAGACGTGTGTCTGAACCTTGAATGGGTATTTGCACATGCATGGGGAAGGAATGTGTTATCTCCCAGAGTCAGCAAGCAGGCAGTGGCTAGACCATGCTGGAAATCAGTGGAAAGGCAGGTAAGTAATTTAAATCTTTTTAAAATCTATTTTAAATATATAGATTAGTTAATTATTGGGACCTTTCAGGTCCTGATTGAATCTCCCACCCCACCAGGAGTACTTCATTTCAGCAGGGTTCAGACTAGCTCCCTACATTGGGGGAACTAGCGGGTGACCCCGTCAGAATGAAGGGGGGGGGCAATCGGGGCCCCCAAGTAGATCGGGCAACGGAGCGGTGGTGCCCCTTGGAATGTGCACCCTGGCAGTGTCCAAGGAGTAAAGCACCCATGCCCAGAGGACACCTTGGGCAGTGTCAAAGGGCGGGGTCTATTATGGGCAGGGCCTAGGGACAATCGGTGAGGGTGGGGGTGTTCAGCTGACACTCAGCATTTAGGATCGATCTGGGGTGGAGGGAGCACGATCTGGGCTTGGGGGATAGTGGGGAGGGTGGGGGCAGGAGGAGCTGGTCTGCCGGGGGGCTGGCTTGCTTCCGGGGGGGTCTGACCCCAGGAAGAGGTCAGCGGGGGGTGGGGAGAGGGTCTGCCGGGGTGAGGTGGGTGGGGGGGAAATCGCCACTGCTGGGGGGGTGGGGCCTGGGCATTGGGGCGCTCAGTGGGGGTCACAATCAGGCCGTGAGTGAGAGGGGGGAGGGCGGGGTTGGCTGGAGGGGCCCTGGGTTGGCCAGCGATTGGGCTGGCCAGCAAATGGGAGTCTGACAGATCGGGGCCACTGCGCACGTGCAGAGTTCCAGAACTGTCAAACTGCAGTGTGAATAGGTCCCATCTCCCTGTGTGTTTTTAATGAGGTTCATGACTGGAACCTCTGCAGTACACAGAGTGCAGGGATTGAGGTGAGAAGCTGAACTGACAGAACTGGCGTGATCTTGACCAGGTTTACTGCCAATTTAGCACTTTTGGGCGAATCACAGCCTATATTTGTGTGAGAGAGGTGTGTGTGAGAGGGAGGGGTGAGAGTGTATGTGCATGTTTGTGTGAGAAAGAGAGGTATGTGTCTGTGTGTGAGAAAGAATGGAACAATGTGAGAGTGTGTGTGTGCGTGAGAGAGAGAGATGAATGTATGTGTGAGAGAGAGGGAGATGTGAAAGTGTGTGTGTGTGTGTGTGTGCGTGTGTCCATGAGTGAGGGAGAGAGGTGAATGGATGTGTGTGTGAGGGTTAGAGGTGAATGTGTGTGAGAGAGAGGGAGAGACGTGAATATGTGCGTGTGAGGGAGAGAGAAGTGTGTGTGTGTCAGAGAGAGAGAGGTGAATATATGTGTGTGTGGGAGAGAGTTGTGTGTGTGTATGTGAGAGAGAGGGAGAGAGGTGAATGTGCGTGTGTGAGGGAGAGAGGTGAATGTGTGCGTGTGAGGGAGAGAGGTGAATGTGTGTATGTGAGGGAGAGAGGTGAATGTATGTGTGTGAAGGAAAGAGGTGAATGTGTGTGTGTGCATGATTTGAGAATCCAGCTCTCCAGCAGTACTCCTCATATTAAACAAATTTGTGAACAAGAGAAGCAGCATCACTCCTCTTTGTAAAAATTATAAAATGTGGAAAGGCTTAAATAGTTTGTTGAATAAGAACACTTTTTAGTTATAATAAATATATACACGTAAGAAATAGAAAAGACTTTTATAAATTTGTTTTTGTATGTTTGTAACTATATTTTGTGACTTGGCTCTTCAACATAGTAAGAATGTTCCTTGGGATTCTGTCAGTATGCTTGGGAGGTCAAAAGGGTTCCATGGCTGGAAAAGTTTGAGACAATTCAGATCATGGGATAATAAGTTTTTCTTTTTGTTTGTTTTCAAGACTCCTTGCAGAATTGGATGATGAAGAGAATCCTCAAATTGCCTGTTATGTCACAGCACCTTTCATCATAGCTCAGAAGTTATCGTGCAGAATAATCAATGACAGGAGCTCAATGGTTGTAAGTGATGGTGAAGAGCTGGTTAGTAATGTGATCAGCATTGGGTGTACAGACTCCAGGATAAAGATCCCATTTCCCGTCAGGATTGCTATACCATTCACTGCACGCTACCAGGGGAATTATCGTGACATTATGGTAAAGGTGTCTGATGCATCTTCACATTCAAGTTATATGAATCCTCTCTCCTTAGAGAGAATGTGCAATGGACACAAGGTTGGTAAACTGCCATCAGTACACATGTTGATCAAGTATTCCGTGTCTTCTCTGTTGTCCACTCTCAAAACGTCTTTCTTCTTAAAAAGATAAATTGAGTTTTATTTCAACTAATCACCACTTTATTTTCTTTAGGGATCATGTGCAGAGGTTAAGATATATAAGCTTGGTATCTATTCAGTTGTGTCCTGTTTAAGAAAAGAGACATTTACAGTACCAAGAAAAGGTTTAACCTTCAAGCTGAGCATGGATTCAAGAATTACACTGAACTACCTCTCTGGAACATTCAGCGTCCCTGTGATAGTTCAGTCAAAGGTAGGGAAGAATTATCCAATCGCCTTTTCTCCTCCCACTTTCCTCCTCTTTCCTCCACTGAAGACAATGGGTAAATTTTTGTTTCCATCATGTGGACAGCAAGTTGATGAAGCAGCCCTTCATCCCTTTATTGAGCCTGTTTGATTTTCGTTCCATTTATTTTGCTGGAATGGTAATAAGGTGCTGCCTATAAAAGTTCAGTTATCTTCCCTCATTGTTCCGTTGGAGCAGAGTCGAGAGGCAGCGATTTTAGCGAGTAAGGAGGCAGTAAAAAGGTGCGTTTTTTTTTTCTGTTTATTTTGCTTAACTGTTTAATTCTAGTTTCAGTTGCGAGTTTTTTCGGCGGTTTTTTTTAAATTAGTTAGAAACCGGAAGTCGTCACTAGGGCGTCGACCGGTAGTTGTAGTTTTTTCGGGTTTAAAAGCACTCACCACTGCGAATCGGCCTCATTGTTCCGTTGGAGCAGAGTCGAGAGGCAGCGATTTTAGCGAGTAAGGAGGCAGTAAAAAGGTGCGTTTTTTTTTTCTGTTTATTTTGCTTAACTGTTTAATTCTAGTTTCAGTTGCGAGTTTTTTCGGCGGTTTTTTTTAAATTAGTTAGAAACCGGAAGTCGTCACTAGGGCGTCGACCGGTAGTTGTAGTTTTTTCGGGTTTAAAAGCACTCACCACTGCGAATCGGCCTCATTGTTCCGTTGGAGCAGAGTCGAGAGGCAGCGATTTTAGCGAGTAAGGAGGCAGTAAAAAGGTGCGTTTTTTTTTTCTGTTTATTTTGCTTAACTGTTTAATTCTAGTTTCAGTTGCGAGTTTTTTCGGCGGTTTTTTTTAAATTAGTTAGAAACCGGAAGTCGTCACTAGGGCGTCGACCGGTAGTTGTAGTTTTTTCGGGTTTAAAAGCACTCACCACTGCGAATCGGCCTCATTGTTCCGTTGGAGCAGAGTCGAGAGGCAGCGATTTTAGCGAGTAAGGAGGCAGTAAAAAGGTGCGTTTTTTTTTCTGTTTATTTTGCTTAACTGTTTAATTCTAGTTTCAGTTGCGAGTTTTTTCGGCGGTTTTTTTTAAATTAGTTAGAAACCGGAAGTCGTCACTAGGGCGTCGACCGGTAGTTGTAGTTTTTTTTTCAAGCCCCTAACCCTATAAATTAGTCCAGAGAGGATACCCGATTCTCTACACTAGTAGAGAATCCCACCCTCCCACCTCCTCTAACCTAATTATAAGTGTGGGGAAGTTTTTTGTTATATTTTTTACTTTTTTTTGCTGTTACCTGTTTCAGGGATGGCAGTTCGGGCAGTGTGCTGCATCTCCTGTGGGATGTATGTGGTGAGGGAATCCAGTAGTGTTTCAGGGGATTTTACTTGTAGGAAGTGTCTTAGATTGAAGCTTCTGGAGGAGCGTGTTAAGGAGCTGGAGGTGGTATTAGATGAGCTCCGCGTAATTCGTGAGGCTGAGAGAGACATTGATAGGAGTTTTAAGGAAATAGTCACTCCTAGTAATCAGTCTTGGGTCAATGTCAAGAGGAGGGGAAAGAAGCATGTGGGAGGAGAATCCCCTGGGGCTGTTCCCCTCCAAAATAGGTTTTCGGTCCTGGAGGCTACAGTTGAGGAAGCATCAACTGGGGATAGCCAAAGGGAGCAGGACTCTGGGGGTGAGCCTATTGTAAAAGCTCAGGTGTCTAGGGGATGCAAGAGATTGGGCCTCGTGATTGGGGACTCTACAGTTAAAGGGACGGATAGGAGAGTTGGTAGTAAGGGTAGGGATTCAGGGCTGGTGTGTTGCCTACCAGGGGCTGGGGTCCGGGATGTGTCAGAGAGGATATTCAAGACTCTTAGGGGAGAGGGTGATCAACCCCAAGTTATCATTCATGTGGGGACACATGACATAGGGAGGCTAAGGGAAGGGGATATTAAGCAGAGTTTCATGGAGTTGGGATGGAAACTAAAGGCCAAGTCAAACAGAGTGGTTATCTCTGGACTCTTGCCTGTGCCACGGGATAGTTTAGAGAGGAATAGGGAGAGGGAAAGTTTGAACTTGTGGCTGAGGGGATGGTGCAGGAGGGAGGGGTTTAATTACTTGAGCAATTGGGGCTCATTCTGGGGAAGATGGGATCTCTATAAGAGTGATGGTATACATCTGAACCAGAGGGGAACAAATATCCTGGGGGGTAAATTTGTGAAGGCTATGCGGAGTGGTTTAAACTGATTCAGAGGGGGGGTGGGATCCTGGGTAGAGGGGGTGAAAGTGAGGGGGGCATAGAAGAGGATGGCATTGCACGGCATTGTGAGGGTGGGGCGGAGCGAGGTTTGAAATGTATATACTTTAACGCGAGGAGTATTCGCAATAAGGTGGATGAACTTGCAGCGTGGACCAGTACCTGGGACTTTGATGTTGTGGCCATTTCAGAGACGTGGATAGAGCAGGGTCAGGAATGGATGTTGCAGGTGCCAGGGTACAAGTGCTTTAGTCGGAGTAGAGAAGGAGGTAGAAGGGGGGGTGGAGTAGCATTATTGGTCAAGGACTATATCACAGTGTCAGAGAGGAAGTTTAATGAGGATTTGTCTGTTGAGGTAGTATGGGCAGAAATTAGAAATAGGAGAGGAGAGGTCACCCTGTTGGGAGTCTTTTATAGACCTCCAAAAAGTTCTAGAGAGGTTGAGGAAAGGATTGCAGAGACGATCCTGGTTAGGAGTGAAAGTAATAGGGTAATTGTTATGGGGGATTTTAACTTTACTAACATTGATTGGAATAGCTATAGCTCTAGCTCGTTAGAGGGGTCAGTTTTTGTTCAAAGTGTGCAGGAAGGTTTTTTAACTCAATATGTAGATAGGCCAACTAGAGGTGAGGCTATATTGGACTTGGTGCTGGGAAATGAGCCAGACCAGGTGCTAGACTTGGAAGTTGGTGTGCTTTTTGGTGATAGTGACCACAATTCGGTTACGTTCACCTTAGTGATGGAAAGGGATAGGCATGAACCTCGGGTCAGTAGTTTTAGCTGGGGGAAGGGTAACTATGAGGCCATTAGGAGAGAATTAGGAAGCATTGGTTGGACTAGGAGATTACAGGGACTAGGAACGTCTGAAATGTGGAGTTTGTTCAAGGAGCAGCTACTGTGGGTCTGTGATAGGTATGTCCCTGTCAGGCAAGGAGGAATTGGTAGGGCTAGGGAACCGTGGTGCACGAAAAAAGTTGATTTGTTGGTTAGGAAGAAGAAGGAGGCTTATGTTCGGATGAGGCTTGAGGGCTCGGGTAGTGCAGTAGAAAGCTTTAGATTGGCTAGGAGGGAGTTGAAGAGGGAGTTAAGAAGGGCTAGAAGAGGGCATGAGATGACTTTGGCTGATAGGATTAAGGAGAATCCTAAGGCGTTCTATAGGTATGTCAAGAATAGAAGGTTGGTCAGGGCAAGATTAGGGCCAGTTACAGACAGTAGGGGGAAGTTGTGTGTGGAACCGGAAGAGATTGGAGAGGCATTGAACCATTATTTCTCTTCGGTGTTCACACAGGACGATATGAATGTAGCTGAGGAGGTCACTGGGGTGAAGGGGTGTAAAATAGAAAGTATTGTAGTTGATACAGAGGATGTGTTGGATATTCTAGAAGGGTTGAAAATAGATAAGTCCCCTGGTCCTGACGGGATTTACCCTAGGATTCTATGGGAGGCAAGAGAGGTGATTGCAGAGCCACTGGCTCTGATCTTCAGGTCGTCGTTGGTCTCTGGTGTAGTACCGGATGATTGGAGGACAGCGAATGTTGTCCCATTGTTTAAGAAGGGGAGCAGAGACTTCCCTGGGAATTATAGACCAGTGAGTCTTACTTCTGTAGTGGGCAAGGTTTTAGAAAGAATTATTAGGGATAGGATTTATAGTTATTTGGAGAGTAATGAATTGATTAGAGATAGTCAGCATGGTTTTGTAGCGGGAAGGTCGTGCCTTACTAACCTTATTGAGTTCTTTGAGAAGGTGACCAAAGAGGTGGATAGGGGTAAGGCAGTAGATGTGGTATATATGGATTTTAGTAAGGCGTTTGATAAGGTTCACCATGGTATGCTTCTGCAGAAAATGCAGATGTATGGGATTGGTGGTAATTTAGGTACTTGGATCAGGAATTGGTTAGCAGATAGGAGACAGAGGGTGGTGGTTGATGGTAATTATTCATCATGGAGTTCGGTTACGAGTGGTGTGCCTCAGGGATCTGTTTTGGGGCCACTGCTGTTCGTAATCTTTATTAATGATCTGGATGAGGGTATAGTTGGGTGGATTAGTAAGTTTGCTGATGACACCAAAGTCGGAGGTGTGGTAGATTGTGAGGAAGGGTGTCGAAGTTTGCAGGGTGACTTGGACAGGTTGCAGAGCTGGGCCGCGAGGTGGCGGATGGAGTTTAATGCGGAGAAGTGTGAGGTAATCCATTTCGGTAGGAATAACAGATGTGTTGAGTATAGGGCTAACGGGAGGACTTTGAATAGAGTGGAGGAGCAGAGGGATCTAGGTGTATGTGTACATAGATCCCTGAAAGTTGGGAATCAAGTAGATAAGGTTGTTAAGAAGGCATACGGTGTCTTGGCGTTTATTGGTAGGGGGATTGAATTTAGGAGTCGCAGCGTCATGTTGCAACTGTACACAACTCTGGTGCGGCCGCACTTGGAGTACTGTGTGCAGTTTTGGTCCCCACATTACAGGAAGGATGTGGAGGCTTTGGAGAGGGTGCAGAGGAGGTTTACCAGGATGTTGCCTGGTATGCAGGGGAGGTCCTATGAGGAGAGACTGAGGGATTTGGGGTTGTTTTCACTGGAAAGAAGGCGGCTAAGAGGGGATCTTATAGAAACATATAAGATGATTAGAGGTTTAGATAGGGTGGATGGTGATAGCCTGTTTCCTCGGATGGAGAAATCTAGCACGAGGGGGCATGGCTTTAAATTAAGGGGGGGTAGTTATAGGACGGATGTCAGGGGCAGGTTCTTTACCCAGAGGGTGGTGAGGGACTGGAATGCCCTGCCTGCTGCAGTTGTAAATGCGCCTAGTTTGGGGGCGTTTAAGAGATTGGTGGATAGGTTTATGGACGAAAAAGGAGTGGTTTAGATTAGTGGGTCAATGTTTTTTTTTAAAATAAGACTGGTCGGCGCAACATTGTGGGCCGAAGGGCCTGTTCCGCGCTGTAATGTTCTATGTTCTATGTTCTATGTTCCCTGTCATATACTCAGTCAGGTGATGAGGACAAACACTGATCCCCATGAATCATGCTGCTATTTGGTTTCATTGCTAGCAGAAAACTTCCAGTACTGAGACTTAATATGCTTCTCCAATCAAAGATTCCCAGGTAGATCACAACACAAGTTAAGATAGAAAATGTGAAGTTTTTTTTTGAAGCTAACTGATCCTGGAGGGCTTTGGCTACCTTTACCTGGACTACATTTGGGAATTCATTGGATCTCATCAAGAACTAAACTGCTCCAAGATGAGAGATCACATGGCATCAAGTTATAGTTCATGATGTGGAGGTTTATTTGAAATCACAAGCTTTCAGAGTGCTGCTCCTTTGTCAAGTGAAGTCAGGTGAAGTCACTTGATGAAGGAGCAGCGCCCCAACGGCCTGTGATTCCACATAAACCTGTTGGACTATAAGCTGGTGCCATGTGACCTCTCATCATGTCCACCCCAGCCCAACACCAACATCTCCTCATCATAAACTGCTCCAGGTCACCAATTTATTACCTCCTTTGTCCCTTGTTCTTGATTGGAATTTAATTACTTTTTTTTAAATGGGAGCGGCGAGGTAAATTTCCCTTGTGTGTTTTTTTCAAAAGTGTAGTCAGTCAGGCTCAGAGTCCAGCTAAATGAGTTGGGGCCCAAATGTCTGGGTCTTCCCATACATGAGCACCACAATTCCAGTGAAATTGTATCAGATGGGCTGAAACCTTGATTGCTCCTCTTCTCCTGGCCTACCAGCCAATGATATTTCCTCCACCATCAGATTCTCCCTCTTCTGCCACACTTGATGATCTATGAGGGGGCCTGATGTTGTAAATATTTTCAGAAACAGCATCAAAATACTGCTTACAAATCTTAAATGGGGTGGTTTTACTGTATGTCCAAATGCAGCAGACAGGATGCTGATCATATTAGAATGAGCAGATGATTAATCACTCCACAGTCATAAAATGGTGATGTGAAAGTTTAACTCGTGACACTAGAGCATAAAATTTAATGGTGTAGAATTTCCATGGGGGTTTCCAAGATCTCCCACCACATCTCTATGTGACTCTCCAGAGTGTCTTTGCAATCCACTATCAGGAGAAATCTTGCAGAAAATCTCACAGAGGGTAGAGAAGGGGGCATGGTGGCACAGTGGTTAGCATTGCTGCCTCACAGTGCCAAGGACCTGGGTTCAATTCCAGTTGAGGGTGACTGTTTGTGTGGAGTTTGCACATTCTCCCCAAGTCTGTGTGGGTTTCCTCCAAGTGCTCCAGTTTCCTCCCACAGTTCAAAGATGTGCTGGTTAGGTGGATTGCCCCTTAGTGTCAGGGAGACTCGTACAATTTCAGAGATAGGGCCTTGGTGGGATGTTGTTGTTGAAGGCTCAATGGGCCAAATGGTCTCCTTCGCACTATAGGTGTTCTAATCTATTCTAGTCTATGCTATTCTATAAATTACTGCAAATGCTAACAATTAAAATAATCTAATGATTCTGATCCTTGAAAGTAACTCACTGAAAAATTGGTTGGGGCACTCAGTCAGAGGTAATCCGATATAACATATCTTCACCCATTTTTCCTATTGATTCTGCCGACTTTACACCATGTTAATCAGGTTAAATTGATCAGAAACTGTGCTCTTCGCCCCTCAGAAATAAACCAAGTTGAAAATATGTCAGATTATTTACTTGTGCTCTGCCTATTTGTTCTCATAGGTTCAGCCAATTGATTCAACACTTCTGTCTGGAATGAAATCAAGACAAGATATATATCATCCCATAATCTCTACCAGCCCCCTTGTTCATATCAAGCATCCATCAACCCAGCAGTTTCGGAAATCAATTACAGTCACTTTGCCCTGTCCACCAAACCCAGACAAGAAGAGATTAGGAGAAGAAACAGACCATGCTCGAGCAGCCACGGCCATGGTACAGAAAAGCCTCAGTCATCGCATTCGGTAAATTGAGAGATTAACTGTGATACCCTCGTATCAGCAACTGTAAAAGCTTTTCACATACTCAATTCCACAACTGCAAACAGACCAAAATATAGAGCATCAAGGAAGTTACTTTGGCACATCAAAATAATATTAATAACTGCAACATAAAGCATATTTAATACATGCAATGCTCTAAATATTTTGCGTATTTACTTTGTAACTTGTCCATTTATAGATTAATGAGTGCCCCTGTCAAGAAACATAGAGAGGCAATCAATGAATCCTTAAAACTGTTAGCATTTAACTCCAAAGATGAAGAATGGCTGATCATGGACGATGTAATTGTGAAAGATGTGCAAAATGGGCTAGTTGCATTTGAAATTGCTGAACATCTGGACAGGTATGCAACTGTTATAGTTTGACTGCAAACCCAGAATCACTTCTCGGGCTTTTGGCGGGATTTTCTGACCACGCTCACCCCAAGACTGGTAAACCCTGCCCGAGGCCAACAGACCTTTGCATGGTCCGTGTCCTGCCCGCTATGATTCCCGTGGCAGGCGGGACGGGAAATTCCACCCCAAGTGTCAGATCAAGCCCAAGTTGTGGTGCAATGCTTTATCTTGTCACCTTGGAATCTTGTTTTTCTCTCATGTAGGAACCATGAATTGGATTCAGTCGGAATCTGAATCTGGTTTTTGGAGCAAGCAAGGAATGGATTTGGGCTTACCGTGTCTGCTCCGGCATTGGATTTGTAACTTTAAGTATGGAGTAAAAAAATAAAAAATAAATACATTATAATTTTAAACAAGTCTCCATTGAAAATCCAATCTGCCAGAAATGTGCAGCAGCTTCAATGAGAAGTAACACTTTGCACGTGATCCTACATCAGAAGATTCAATGAAAATGCCACCAGTGATTTCCATTTGTTTTTCTCATTCAGATGCTGCTTAAGCTATTCAATGTTTCTGACGTTCTCTAATTCTGCTTCAGATGTTGTTCACTTGTGGTTTATCTTTATAGGTCCAGTTTAAGATCTTTTTGGGTTCTTTCATAATTGCTTCTGTTTCTACTGTGTATTGTCACCAGCTTTTATGAATTCTCAATCATCCTGAACTAGTATGGCAAAGGTAAAATGATTCCCTGATATAAAGGTGATTTAGTTGGGGAATCAGTGGTGGAATCATGCTGGGTACCATCAAGTATAAAAAAAGAGTGAGGAGTTGAGGTAGGAAGCTTTACAATGATGCTAAACTCAGATTTTAAAACGCTGACAGTTGTAGATAGATGACTGAGAGACATCAGGACTTCTATCCTTTGAATGTCCTAGGAATTAATAAATTGTGTGATGGATCATGAACTCTGAATCCTCAAATTCTCTCAAAAAGTAACTCATAGCAAGTACTGATTAAGCAATTTCTGATCTTCAACCCTACACATTAATTTAAAAATATGGAAAATAATAGAATTCTTTTAATGATAAAATAAGCATGAACAACAAGGGCTCTTTGGCAGCCTGTAACTTACGTCAATCTATTATATATGGAAGAGCAGTAATTTTGCTGTTGTGCTTCTAAATAGTTTGAATGCTGCAGCATCTGCTGTGGTCTGCGATAGCAGTCTTTATGACTTCTGTTAGAAAGGTGTTAAGACACCAGTGAAGCTGGATAACATTATGTGACAGGGTGGATTAGGGATGCACATTACAAAACATCTACTGCTGTAAAATTAGTACTGTTATCCTGTCTTATGAATTTGATTTAGATCCCTCTTCGTTACACAGATTTATCGTCATTCGCTTATCACCTTCACTGGATAACAGCTGTTTGATTCCTTTTATACATGAACTGGAAGAAGCAATCCGATTCACTATGGTCAATGTTGTTATGTATCACAAAAGGGACAATTTCCACCACATCATAGTCCAGATGGTACCTTCCAAAGGCTTACAATGGGAATTGGTTAAACTTCGTGAAGACGGATACAGGGGCCCACCAGAGCCATCTGAAGATTTCCCAATGAGAGAGGGCGAGCAGCTTATACTCAAGCTTAGTGGCAACATTAAATCATTAGGTAAGGTACCAGTAATTTTACCTTTAAATGCTGAATTTCCAGATATGGATGTTGAGTTGTCTTTTCTATCTGTATTTCTCCCGAATTTCCCCCCTCCAATCCTGAATCCAAAGCTTCAGCTTTGTGAGTTGTCAACCTTCCGTTTTTTTTCAAATATTAATTATGTCTCCAAGAGAGCCTCCAATTTAAGGCACCTTTGCACATGCCTGCCCGCCTCAGCTGTACCCGCCTCTGCTGGTGGCTCTGCTGTTCATTGAGTGCTGCTGACCTGCCGCCCTTAGTTGGGTGGTGAATGCAGGGGCTGCCTGTTAATTGGCCACCTTGCTGAAGATTCCAACTGTCAGCATACACCTGACCCATGAGATGTCGGGACTCTTAAAAAGTCTTGACGCATGAAACTTTTCCAAGGGCACAATTTTTCACTCAGTGTGCAATAATTTACCAATAATAATGGCGATTTCATAGAATTCTTGCAGTGCAGAAGGAGGCCATTTGGCCCATTGAATCTGCACAAAACTCAGCATTTCACTCAAGCCCTCTCCCCATAATCCCATGTATTTATCCCACTAATCCCCCTCACCTCTACATCTTTGGACACGAAAGGGCAATTTAGCATAGCCAATTCACCTAATTTGCACACCTTTGAACAGTGGGAGGAAACCAGAGCTTCTGGAGGAAACTCACACAGACACAGGGAGAAGGTGCACACTCCACACAGTCACCCATGGCTGGAATTGAACCCAGGTCCTTGGCGCTGTGAGGAAGCAATGCTAACCACTGCTCCACCGTGCCATGATTTGGGGAAGGATTCTCTCTAGTTTGCCCTGAATCCTTGTTATCGAATCATTCTTTCTCACATTCTGCAACGTTTTTTTCTCTAGTAGTGCCACACCTAAATCTGTTTTAATGGGATCTGTTTGCCATTACATTGACTATTATAATTGACATAATTTGGAAGGACTTTCCTGCCCTTACTGAAAACCTTGTTCTTTACTTTGATATTGACCATAAGCATTTCAACCTGAGAATACCACTTCTGTTTTTCAATGTTGCTTTATAATCTGCAAGTTACTTTCTATTGCCCCATTCATTACAAATTTTATACAACAAAAGCAAAAAATAAATGCTCAAAATACACAAGTGGTTAGTCAGCATCTGTGGAGAAAAGGGACCTGTTAACATCTGAGCTTGTATCCTTCGGAACTGAACCAGCAGTGTTCTGCTTTTTAGCAATCTCTTACATTGTGTTACCATTAGTCCCTTTCTGGTTATGTCGGAATTATCCTTGTTTAAACCCAAGGGTTTGATCATATAGGGGAGTCTATATGATCAAATTTTACGGCCATGATTTTCCCGTAAGTGTTGGGAGAATCCTGAAGCAGGCGATGAGTAGGATTCGCATGTGTTCCTGCACCGATAGCGATTCCAAGCACCAGATTTCAGGCACTGTCTGCTTTGCACCGGAAATCAGTGGAAAGTAATTTATTTAAATATATTTTAAACCTGATTAGCAGGCCCAGACTGAAGTGCCCAACCCTCTGCCAGAGTGGTTCACTCCAACAGGGTTTAGAATAGCTCCCCACTAATGGGGAACCCCTGGAGTGAAGGAGGGGCAATTGGGCTTCTCAGTGCTGACAAAATGGCGCAGGCACAGTGGCCCACTCAGTGCACTGATTTCAGCCTCTCCAGTGGGGATGGGCACTGCCCCCTGGTTTTTAATGATATTCACACTGGTGCCTCTGCAGTGCACAGAGTGTGGGAGATTCTTCTCCGAACTCTCACTGAAAAAAAAAGCATAAATTACTCCAATTTTCACGCAAATTTGACACTTAGAATTTTTTTGGGAGAATTCTGGCCGTGTAACCTTTTTTCCCCTTCATGTCCATGAATGAATTCATCCAAGCCGTGGTGACTATTCCAAAATCTAGTCATTTCTGAGATACTCCCATTATTGTATCATGAATTCTCCCTTTGTCAAGTTAAAGATATGGGCCTTAAAATTTCAATCAAAATTAAGGGTCTTTAATGGAAGTTGAGATGAAATTTAGTTTGACTGAGATTCCACCCTCAGGAAAATAGGGCGGTGTCTAGAAAAAGCAAGAATTTCTGCCTGCTCCTCATATGCCCAAATGTGTATGTCTTATGGAAGACAGGATTTGCCAGGGAGTTGCCCCCAACATGACCTTTTAAGGCCTCGGTGAATCCCAAGCCTGCAGAAAGCTGGCATCGGTGTCCCTAGTGCCCAGAAAAGACCACAACATTTTTTAGATTCAAGAATCGTAAAAAATTTAAAAAGGCAGCATTGGGAGATGAAGATACAAACAAGTGATTCTTTTGTTGGATCATTCCTGGGTTGCCTTTCCTCTGTTGGAAAGGGAAGTAGCTTTGACATTTTCCTGGCAGATACAAGCTAACACTGCTGATGCCCCCTTACTGGAATGTTCAGTCTACTCTAAATATGCAGATTGTCCTGGCCTGTTCATTCGGGGCTTGGGTGAACTTACTGTCAGCTGTTTGCCTTCAGTTGGCGGAGCTAGCGATTGGAATTAAATACATTCAATTAAATCTGGTTCCTTTTCTCCTTGGCTTGCTTCTTAACTTCCAATCTCAATGAAAATTATACATTTTGTTAATGATCACAATACATTTTAATAGGCCATGCAAATCTGCAAATACAAATATTTTCATTAAGCCTTCACAGGCAGAAGATCTGTAAAACACTGCCACCAATGTTTTGCACTTGTCTGTTCCCTTGTCCTTAATCACTGATAGGAAAATTATTATTTATTTATTAATGTCACAACTAGACTTACATTAATACTGCAATGAAATTACTGCTGTCGTACTTCAATGCCTATTTGGCTACACTGAGGGAGAATTTAGCATAGCCAATGCACCTAACCGACACGTCTTTCAGACTGTGAGAGGAAAACAGAGCACCCAGAGGAAACCCAGGCAGACACAATGGGAGAATGTGCAGACTCCGCACAAGCAGTGACACAAGATGGGAATTGAACTCTGGTCCTTGGTGAGACAGCAGTGCTAACCACTATGCCACCATACCGCCCCAATACTTCAAGTAAATTCCACTGAAGAATTTGTAGAAATGCAGATTGAGTAAAATTTGATATGTGCAATACGCAAATGCTAAATAGGTTATGTTAACAACTGAAAGTACAGAGATATTAAAAACATGAACACTTGAACTTCTCTGAACTATTACTGATTATTCTATAAAAAGCAATAATGCAATTAAAGCACAAGAAGGGAGCTCTATAATAATTTGTACAATACATTTTAATTCAATCCATTAAGCAACAAGTTACAAATGTCCTTTCACAACAATTTGGGCTGATTGTAGGAAATAAATTAAATGTTTCAGTGAAAATTTGCGCACCAGCATAGTTATAGAGCCCTGCAGTTAATCTCATATCTAACAATATTTTTAAGAAGAAGCAATTTTTATTTAATCATTCATGGAACATGGGCATCACTTGCAAGACCAGAATTCATTGCCATCCCTAATTACCCGTGAGAAATGACCAAATTGAAGAAGGTTCATTGGGAAAGGCACCAAACATACTGAGAGACATGACTGGGAACTATCAGAGGCTAGGTCAAGATACTGGAGGGAGTACACGAACCTTCAAACATCTCATCTACCCAACCCTTTGAACATCATGCTGCTAGCATGGTGAAGAGTCTGCAGATTTCACGTTGGACTTGCCAGCCATTTCAGAATTTAGAAGGAATTGTATCACTACTGTTGTATGATGAATGTACTTCCACTGCGTTGTTAGTTAGAGAGTTCCAGCAATGATGAAGAAATGACAATCTATTTTCAAGTCTAGCTTCTTGAATGTTAATGGAGCTGCACTCATCCAGGCAAGTGAAGAGTATTCATCACACTCCTGACTTGTGCCTTGTAGATATTGTATAGGTTTTGGGGAATCAGGAGGTGAGTTATTCACCATAGAGTTCCAAACCTTTGACCTACTCTTGCAGTCATAGTATTTATGTGGCTAATACAGTTAAGTTTCTGGTTGATTGTGACCCATGGGATTTTAATGTTGGTTTAAGTGTAAAGGGAAGATTGTTGTTAGGCAATTGTTTGGCACAAACATTACTTCCCATTTATCAACTCCAAGCCTGACTATTTCCCAAATCTTGCTGCTTGGAGGCATGGATTGCTTCAGTATCTTAGGAACTGTAAATATAATTGAACATTCTGCAATAAGCAGTGAACGTCACTCTGACTTATAAAGTTTATTTATTAGTCTCAAGTAGGCTTACATTTACATTGCAATGAAGTTATTGTGAAAATCCCCTAGTTGCTATATTCCGGCGCCTGTTCAGTTACGCTAAGGGAGAATTTAGCATGATCAGTTCACCTAACCTGCACATCTTTGGACTGTGGGAGGAAACCAGAGCACCCGGAAGAAGCCCAAGCAGACATGGGGAGAATGTGCAAACTCCATACTGACAGTGACCCAAGCCGCGAATCGAACCCAGGTCCCTGGTACTGTGAGATGGCAGTGATAACCGCTGTGCCACCATGTGCCCCACAGTGGAAGGATGGTCATTGATGAAGCAGCTGAAGGTGATTGAGCAACACAGTGGCATGGTGGTTAGCATTGCTAACCACTCCAGGGACCTGAGTTCGATTCCTGGCTTGTGTCACTGTCTGCCTGGAGTTTGTGTGTTCTCCCCATGTCTGCCTGGGTTTCCTATGGGTGCTCCGGTTTCATCCCACAGTCCACTGATGTGTCGGTTAGGTGAATTGACCATGCTAAATTGCCCCTTAATGTCCCAGGGTGCATAGGTTAGAGGGATTAGCAGGGTAAACATACAAGGCTATGTGTTCTAGGGCCTAGGTAAGATTGTTGTTGGTGCAGACTTGATGGGCCGAATGGCCTCCATTTACATTGTAGGGTTTCTATGATTCTATGAGCCTAGGCCATTATTCTGAGAAACTCCTGCAGCAGTGTCCTGGGGCAGATGATTGGCCTCCAGAACCACCTTTTTTTGTGCTAGATATGAATCATAGAATCATACAGAAGAAGGCCATTCAGCCCATTGAGTGTGCATCAACCCCAGTCCCTATCTCCATAACCCCATGCATTTACCCTAGCTAGTCCCCCTGACACTAAGGGGCAATTTAGCATGATCAGTCTACCTAACCCGTACATCTTTGGACTGTGGGAGCAAACCCATGCAGACATAGGGAGAATGTGCAAACTCCACGCAGACAGCCACCCAAGCTGGGATTTGAACCCCAGTCCCTGGTGCTACGAGACAGCAGTGCAAACCAGTGTGCCACCGTGTTGCCCCAATCTCCACCCACTAGTAAGTTTTCCTCTGGCTTCCCATTGCCCTCAGCTTTTCACCTCAGCTCCTTAATGCTACACTGAAACAAATGCTGCCTAAATGTCAAGGATAGTCACCATCCCCTCATCCCTGAATTTCGGCTCTTTTGTCCATATTTTGATTAAGGCTGTGCTAAGCTTGCATTGTCTTGGTGGATCCCAAATTGAGCATTTATGAGATCACTGCCAATCAAAATCTATTAATGTCATGCTTTTTACATCCTGATTTAGGTAATGACCAAGACATGATTCGAGGATATCCATTAATATTCCACTCTCAGCGGAAAGCCAGACTGCAACTTGATGTGACTGAAGTGGATGAATTTGGTAACTACTGCTCTCCTCATTACAAAGGGATGGCAATATTTTACAAAATAACAAAAGAAGAGCTAACCCAGCAATGGGATGGGGCATATCATACGCTGGATAACCAGCAGTGCAATCCCGTATGTAAACTGCTATTAACATTGCCCAAGGTAAGGCACAATGTGTGAAATATGATGTTCATTAAACTGATTTATATGATAAGACTCAGTGACATCTGGTGATAAATTCTTCCAGTAAAGTCGGGTACACAGGTGGAACAGGGCAGCTCTTTATAATAATGTCAGGACAAGGAATTGTGTTTTTTTAATACTCTTTTGTTCCCAATTCTTTTTTGTCATCTTCTGAACTTGGTTCTTTTTCCTAGTGTTATTCTTCTTCTTCTTTCTGTTTTGTGGGAACTGTGTGTACAGATACTTCACTACTCCACATGCTGATACATGCTGATGTTGTATTTGCAAACATTTTTCAAGAACCGTTTTGGATATTATACATGTTAGTAGGGAAAATAGATTTGGATTTTAGTTCTCTCCTCAAGTTAACATTCTGTAATAGATTAGGAAACTCTCAGGTTTAATACCTGTGCCTGTGCTGCATTAATTGATGTCAGTTCGGAAAGCAGTGGGTTGCTATAGTCAAAAGGAAGATAACAGCCAGGGTTTCCACTCCTGATTAAGCTTCAGCAACCCTTGCTGGGAAATATCTGCTTGCAGATGTAGTAAGAGGACAGGATCCGATTAGTTAGAATGTGAACTGTGGTCAAACAACAGTCTATTAACACAGGTTGCTAACACTCATGAATTGGACTCAGATGTGAGAATGGCCTATTGGCAAAGCACTGAAGAGGTTTATCCCATCGATGCAGCTCTCCCACTGCCACAGAATTCATTTTATACCATGACAAACAGATCCACTATTCCTTTAACTCATTACTGTAAGGGTTCTTTCTTTATTGAAAGGAGTGATCCAGTTTGATTTTCCCTCATTGATCTGAATCCTGTCAGTATGGTCAAGTATATTAAAATTTCCCAGACGAAACTATTTGTGTAGATAGTTACAGATCCAGGTGAAGACTTGGGCAGCTATAAGTGTGAACCTGGTGCCTTCACCTCCGAAGGGGATTTTGGAAGTAAGCACTCAGGCAGCCAGCATTCTCCATGGTGTGCACTGCTCAGGGGCACCAGAAAGGACCTGGTGGGCACAAATTTGTTCAACATGGGGCTGGGAATGTGTGTCCCAGAATCACCACTTCAGGAGAGGGGTCAGGATGGGTCACTTGCAGGCCTTACCTCCCCTTCATGTCAGAATGCCCCTTGCTTTAAAGGGGTTGTGAAAGGCAGGTATGTAGGCAGCACTTCCCATGTTCCCTTTCCTGGGTTCCTGTCCATATCACAGCTGAGGGACTGTCTTTCCTTATTGGGGGCTGGTAAGAGGATGGGAGAGACATAGCACTGCCATTCTCACACTTCACTGGGTGAGTGCGGTGGTATCTCCAAGCTTGGTGGTACAGACAGATCGGGTGGAGGCTCTGTGGGTGAACAAATTTAACGCCAAATATTCAAAACAAAAAAGTGACCTATCTACACTAATGTCTATTTTCACCTGTGTGCATTAAGTGTCCACAGTTCCTTAATCTTCCTCATTCTTCCACTAGGCCTTAGTGTATCACCAGGATCCACAGCTGGGGTTGAGCTGGCCTGCTTGCTTTCACCTGTGATGACCTTGGCAGCAGTCCCCAGGCATACTTTTGGGCTGCAGGGATATTTGACTTCTTCCTTTCCTGGTGTCAGAGGCTGGAGGCTTATTGCTCACATGGAGCGGGAGGTATCAGATGGGCTGGAGATGCCCAGGACCCCCTTGCTGGAGGGCCCCAGGCTGTACTCTTGCTGCTCCTTTTTCTATTGTTTTCTCAGGGGCCCCGTACTTCTCCATGGGATGGAAGAGCAGCTGGAGTGAGATTCAGAAGCCACACCATCCTCTGACACAGACACTCATGATTCCCACCAGTGCCTGCACCATGCAGTCAAAGCCCTGCACCATGGTGCGGACATCCCCTGCCATGGAGTATGTGTCCTGCATCAAAGCCTCTACTGCGGGCTCCACCCTCACAGTGTTGGCCTCGTTGAGCTGCAGTGATGGCAACATCTCCTCAGATAGAAGGCGATGGGACTCCTCCGATCAGTCTTGCACTCCGAGGAGGGCTGCTGTCATCCCTTCCTGATACTCTCGAGGAACAACCAGGCCCTAGGGGCACATCATCGGCAATGGTCTCAACAAAGTCCCGGGCTTCAGCATCCCTCTGAATGTCGGTTCACTGGGACATTCCTGCCTCCACCTGTTGTGGACCATCAACTTTGAGGTTCTCATCAATGAGTGAGCCAGAAACCTGTCTATTTAGTGATCCCACTGAGGTTTGAGTATCTGCAGTGGTGCTGGGTGTGGGTGACAGCTGAGATGATTCTTCCACAGCAGGGTTGGAGAAGTCCCCTCTGAAATGCTGGAGTCCAGTAGGTCTAGGGGGGGGCATAAGGATGGTCTGGCCTTTACCGGTGATCAGCGTGCAAGAGAAGGCACATGGCATTAGAAGGGAAATGGAGGAAACATTGACAATTCATTTGAGATTTGAGGAATAACAGCATGTCTTGAGGATTCTCACATTTCTCTGCTATCCCACTTCACCAGCAGCGCAGGCGTGATCTTCCTCCTCCCCAGCCAGCTCAAGGGCTCACTTATCTAACCGTGTGTGGTTTTTCACCTTGAGCATGACTCAGACTCACTACGCCCACTCACACCAGTTGTGGTTGAGTTTGTCCTGCAATGACACAGATAGGGAAAGTGTAGGTGGGAATTTGGATATTTAAAATGGTGGTAAGGTGTAGTAGGTGTGGAACTCGGGTTGGAGCTGAACATGTATGATCTTCTTCACTAAGCCAGGGTAAGTGAACCACCTCCAGTCTCCTAGGGGACACCCTTACACCCCCAACACTTTCTCTCACTCAGACACCTTGGCATCTGCCAACACCAAGCACCAGACTCCCCTACCTTTGAGAAAAGATATTGACTATCTCACTGATCTATGCCCCTCATTATTTTATAGACCTCTATAAGATCACCCCTCAGCCTTCTATGCTCCAAGAAAAAAGTCCCAGTATATCCAGCCTCTCCTTATGGCTCAAATCATCAAGTCCCGGGAGCATCTTAGTAAACCTTTTCTGCACTCTTTCTAGTTTAATGATATTCTTTCTATAATAGGGTGACCAGAATTGCACAGAGTATTCCAAGTGTGGCCTTACCAATGTCTTGTACAACTTCAACAAGACATTTCAACTCCTCTATTCAATGTTCTGACCAATGAAACCAAGCATGCTGACTGCCTTCTTCACCACTCTGTCCACCTGTGACTCCACTTTCAAGGAGCTATGAACCTGTACCTCTAGGTCTCTTTGTTCTGTAACTCTCCCCAGTGCCCTACCGTTAACTGAGTAAGTCCTGCGCTGGTTCGATCTACCAAATGCATCAACTTGCATTTGTCTAAATTAAACTCCATCCGCCATTCGTCAGCCCACCAGCCCAATTGATCAAAGTCCCGTTGCAATCGGAGGTAACTTTCTTCATTGTCCACTATGCCACCAATGTTAATGTCATCTGCAAACTTACTAATCATGCCTCCCATATTCTCATTCAAATCATTAATATAAATGACAAATAACAGTGGATCCAGCACTGATCCCTGAGGCACACCACTGGTCACAGGCTTCCAGTTTGAAAAACAACCCTCTGCAACTATCCTCTGGCTTCTGTCATCAAGCCAATTTTGAATCCATTTTGCTATCTCACCCTGGATCCCGTGAGATTTAACCTTATGCAATAACCTACAATGCGGTACCTTGTCAAAGGCCTTGCTAAAGTCCATGTAGACAACATCAACTTTCACTGCCCTCATCTACCTTCTTGGTAACCCCTTTAAAAAACTCAATTGAATTTGTGAGACCTGATTTTCCACTCACAAAGCCATGCTGACTGCCCCTAATCAATCCTTGCATCGCTAAATGCCTGTAGATCCAGTCTCTCAAAATACCTTCCAACAATTTACCCACCACAGATGTGAGGCTCACTGGCCTGTAATTCCCAGGCTTCTCCCTGCAGCTGTTGTTAAACAAAGGCACAACATTTGCCACCCTCTAATCTTCAGGCACCTCACCTGTGACTATCAATGATTCAAGTATCTCCGCTAGGGGAGCGCAATTTCCTCCCTAGTCTCCCACAATGTCCTTAGATACACTTCATCAGGTCCCTGGGATTTAACTATCTTGATGCACTTTAAGACTTCCAGCACTTCCTGCTCTGTAATATGTACATTCCTCAAGACATCACTACTTATTTCCCCAAGTTCCCTAACATCCATGCTTTTCTCGACAGTAAATACTGATGAGAAATATTCATTTAGGATCTCACTCATCTCTTGTGGGTCTGCACAAGATCCTTAAGAGGCCCTACTCTCTCCCTTGTTACTCTTTTGCCCTTTATGTATTTGTAGAAGCCCTTTGGATTCTCCTTTGTCTTATCTGCCAAAACAATCCCATGTCCCCTTTTTGCTCTCCTGATTTCTCTCTTAACTCTACTCCTACACCCCCTATACTCTTCAAGGTGTTCACTTGATCCCAGCTGCCTATGCATGTCATGTGCCTCCTTCTTCTTCTTGACCAGGGCCTCAATATCATGAAATATCCAAGGTTCCCTACATCTGCCAGTCTTGCCCTTCACTCTAAGAGGAATGTATTTACCCTGAACCCTGGTTAACACACTTTTGAAAGCCTCCCACTTACCAGACGTCCCTTTGCCTTCCCACAGACTCCCCCTCAATTAAGGTTTGAAAGTTCCTGCGTGATACCATCAAAATTGGCCTTGCCCCAAATTAGAATTTTAACTTTTGGGCTAGACCTATCATTCTCCATAGCTACCTTAAAACTAATAGATTTATGGTCACCGGTCCCAAAGTGATCCCTCACTAACACTTCTGTCACCTGCCCTTCCTTATTTCCCAAGACGAGGTCAAGTTTTGCCCCTTCTCTAGTCAGACCATCCACATACTGAATGAGACATTCCTCTTAATACACTCAACAAATTTCTCTCCATCCAACCCTCTAATACTATGGCTGTCCCAATCAATGTTGGGAAAGTTAAAATCCCCTACCATTACTACCCTATTTTTCTTGAAGCTGTCTGTAATCTCCTGACATCTTTGCTCCTCAATTTCCCGCCGACTATTTGAGGGCCTATACTACAACCCTATCGAAGTGATTTCCCCCTTCTTATTTCTCAGTGCTACTCATATATCTCAGTGGCCGAACCATCAGATATATCCCCTCTCAATATGGCCGTGATGTTTTCCTTAATCAAATATGCAACACCCTCTCCTCTCTTACCTCCTGTTCTGTCTTTCCAATAGCATCTGTACCCTGGAACATTGAGCTGCCAGTTCTGTCCCTCCCTTAGCCATGTTTCAATAACTGCTATAATATCCCAGTCCCACGTACCCATCCATGCCCTGAGTTAATCTGGCTTGCCCATTAGGCCTTTTGCATTGAAATAAGTGCAGTTTAATCTGGACTTCCCTTGCTCTCTGCTCTGCTTTTGCCTGATCTGTCTGGTATTAGGATTGCCGACACTGCCTTTACAACTTAATGTGCTCTCTTTAACTTCTGTGCTGTTCTCATTCTTCTCTTCTGTCTTCTTTGGATCCCATGCCCCTGCCAAACTAATGTAAACTCTCCCAAATGGCTCTAGCAAACCTCCCCACCAGGATGTTAGTACCCCTCTAGTTCAGGTGTAACCTGTCCCTCTTGAACAGATCAACCCTCCCCCAGAAAAGTTCCCAATGATCCAAAAATCTAAATCCTTACCCCCTGCACCAGATCTCAAGCCACACATTCATCTGTCTAATCTTCCTATTCCTACTCTCACTAGCACAGGGCACTGGTAGTAGTCCAAAAATTACTATCTTCGAGGCCCTGCATTTTAGCCCTCTATGTTCACATTGCAGGACCTCATCCCTTTTCCTATCTATATCATTGTACCAATATGTATTACAGCCTCTGGCTACTCACCCTACCCATAAGAATGTCATGCAACGTCTCAGAGACGTCCTTGACCTTGGCACCAGGGCAGCAACACACCATCTTGGAGTCTCGATCACAGCCACAGAAATGCCTGTCTGTGCCTCTAACTAGTGAGTCCTTTACTACTACTGCTCACTTGCTCTTTGCCCGACTCTGTTCTACAGCAGGTCTGGTGCCACAGGCCTGGCTGCTGCAGGTATCTCCTCCTCTCAGGCTATCCCCCTCAACAGTATCCAAATCAGTATACCTGTTTGAAAGGGGAATAGCCACAGGAGATTCCTAACCACCTGCCTGCCTTTCCTGGTGGTCATCTATCTACCTGACTGAACCTGTGGTGTGACAACCTCCCTGTAACTAGTGTCTATCACACTCTCTGCCTTCTGTATGCTCCGCAGTGCATCCACTTGCCGCTCCAATTGATCAATGCAGTCTGTGAGGAACTGCAACTGAACACACTTCCGGCAGACAAAGTTGTCAGGGAGACTAGATTGCTCCCTAATTTCCCACATTTGGCAGGAGGAGCGTACCACTGCCTTTACTGCCATAAGTAAGAAGTCTCACAACACCAGGTTAGAGTCCAACCAGTTTATTTGATAGTAATCTTACAAGCTTTCGGAAACAATGTTCCTTCGTCAGGTGTATGGAAGGTTCTGATCAGAGAAGGGCATATAAAGTCACACACAGTTTACAGAATACTGATTAGAATAGAGGAAACATTGTTTCTGAAAGCTTGTGGGATTACTATCAAATAAACTGGTTGGACTCTAACCTGGTGTTGTGAGACTTCTTACTGTGTTTACCCCAGTCCAACGCCAACATCTCTACAAAATTAACCACCTTAATACCGGAAAAAGAATCAAAGAATCTCAACTCACCTCTCCCTTGCCTGTCATCCTCCCAATTTTTTTTTATTTTTTTTTCCAAAAATATACTTTATTCATAAAAATCTTAAGTAATCTATTACAATGTACAGGGCTTCGAGTAGCAAAACAATGCGGAATCAAAACATTTTTGCAGATCTGTCCAAACTACAGTGACTACATTTCAGTACTTAAAAAACTATGTCCATGTCTCAATATTTACAGATTTGTACTAATTACAATGATTACATTGCAATACTTAAAAACTATATACATGCCTCAATAGATTACTGTGTGCCGTTAGTGCTCAGATTGGCACACAGTTACGCAGGTCAAGGGTATTCTGCAGTTCCTGGGCCCTCGGTCTGCCTCCGTTAAAAGGCCTTACAGTGTGGCCTTTCCCCATTGTGCCTTTGCGGCAGCTGCCCCAAGCTTCAGCCCGTCCCTCAGCACATAGTCCTGGACCTTGGAATGTGCCAGTCTGCAACACTCGGTCAAGGACAGTTCTTTCAGCTGGAAGATCAGCAAGTTTCGGGCGGACCAAAGTGCGTCCTTCACCGAGTTGATGACCTTCCAGCAGCAGTTGATATTTGTCTCGGTGTGCGTTCCCGGTAGAGGAGGTAGAGAGGGAAGCACTGAAATAGTGTTTGGGGTTTAGCTGTCCCTTCACAACAGCTTCTCAATAGACCACTTTCTGGATGCAGTGACTGCACCTATGCAAATCTTACCTGCCACCACCAATTACTTTTACCACTCTGCTGCCCTCACCTGGAGGTGACTGACTTCTTCCAATCATTTCAGTTAGGAACACACATAAAAAAAGACAAGGAATAGAAAAGCAAAAAAAAGTGGGAAAAAAAACTTGCATTGATAAAGCATCTTTCATAATCCTTGGTGACTCCTAAGCATTTCACAGACAATAAACTAATTTGAAGTGCAGTGACTGCTATGGTGAAGAGAGAGAGATGCAGCATTCAGAACAAGAAAACTACCTTTGGGAGAGAAAGGCTAAAGGGAACTTCTTTAAAATACATTTTCTGCAACAATTTAGTTTCACTTGCTTTATTTTATATTGTGTTCATGTCATTCCATCATGCTCTGTTTTAATTACAGAGAGAAAAGCTTATCAGTCATTCGACAAGCACAAATAGAGTCACTGCATCAGGTAAGGAAAAGGAGTGGTGTTTCTGCCTGGGAATTTTCTCAGTGCCGTCTCCAATTTCACTGGCATTACTCGAGCAGCTCCGAGTAATTCTTTTGCCATTATTCATTAAACTTTAATGCCAGCAGCTGGGAACTTTTGCAAAGATGAGGGTGCAGGATTGGCTGTGCGTGGGCTATAAAGGATGAAAATTCCAAGTGTGTCAGGAAGCTGACTCCAACTCACAAACCTTTGGATTTTACTGAGACAGGTCAAGGGGTGGGCAGCCAATCAACTCCAGGTTGTGGGCCTTAACCATATGTGCCTATGGCTTTCTCCAGATGACTGACCTCCAACCACACAACCATCTTCCTTTGTGCCAGGTATGGCTCCAACCAGTGTAGGGTTTTCCCTGAATTCCCATTGCCCTAAGGCACCTTGATGTCACAATTGGTCAAATGCTATCTTAATGTCAAGAACTGTCAGTCTTACCCCACTTCATGACTTACGCTCTTTTATCCATGTCTGAACCAAAGCTGTAATGAGACCAAGAGCTGAGTGGATCTGGTAGAATCCAAACTGAGCATCAGTGAGCAGGTTATTGCTGAGCAAGTGCTGTTTGATAGCACTGTTGATGACAGCTTCCATCACTTTACTGATGATCAGAAGTTACACTCATGGGGGAAATAATTAGTTGGTTTGGATATATCTGCTATTTATATACAGGACATACCTGGACAATTTTACCACATTGCTGGGTAGATGCCAGTGCTGTCGTTGTACAGGAACAGCTTCAGTAGCTCTAGAGCATGAATCTTCAGTACTATTGCCTGAATATTGTCAAGGCTTACAGCCTTTGCAGTCTGCAGTGCCTTCAACCATTTTGTAATATAATGTGGTGTGAATCAAATTGACTGACACCTGTGATGGTGGGGACCTCAGGAGGAGGCCGCGATGTATCATCCACTGGGCACTGATGTCTGAAGACATTTGCAAAATGCTTAGCCTCTTGCACTGTTGTACATGATTCCCCCATCATTGAGGATGGGCATATTTGCGGATCCTCTTCCCCCAAATTGTTGTTCAATTGTCCACATTATTGACTTACCATTCATTTACATTCCAATGTTAAATACATTTGCTATATATCCTTGGTATGATAGAACAAGTCATTTCAGTGTCAAGCCAAGAATACATTACACTGAAATATATTATGCTGAAATATAAATGTTATTGAAGTGGAAAAATTACAATTCATCCATACTTGTCACATGGTGGGAATAGCTATCAATATTCCAAACTTTAGAATGTAGCTGCAACCTGGATAATTCATGCAAATAAGATACAAGCAATTATGCACATGATTGGTAATCTGTGATGTAAACATAACATAGAAACATAAAAGATGGGAGCAGGAGGAGGCCATTTGGCCCTTTCAGCCTGCTATGCCATTCATTACAATCATGGCTAATCATCCAACTCAATAGCATAAATCTGCTTTTTCCCCATAACATTTGATTCCCTTTGCCCCAAGAGCCTCATGAATACATTTAATGTTTTGTAGTTCTTTACATTATTAGATTAGCAATCCAGGAACCTGGACTACAAGTCAGGCAATGAATTCAAATCCCATCTGGGTCAGTTGGGGAATTTAAGTTTAAACAATTAATAAATCTGTATTATAAATCTAGTATCAGTAATGGAAACTTCTGCATTTTTGTAAAAACGCAAGTGCTTCTCTAATGTCCTTTAGGAAGGAAACTTTGCATTTTATACTTGCCTGCTTATTCCAGACCTGCAACAATGTGGTTGACTCTTAACTGCCCGTGGAAATGAGCTTTGCAAACCATTCAGTTGTCAGAAAGGCAGCTTCACTGCCACCTCCTCAGTGGCAAATTATGGACAATAATTGCCGACCCTGCCAGCACATCACACAAATGAATAGAAACCAAATCCTGGTTATTAATCATGGCTGCACTCTTTAACTTATAGAATCGACATCTGAGGATATGCTTTACTGGCTGGCTTCTGAACTTTCTGAAGAAGATGCCACATTACTGGTGACTTCCCTTCGAATTCGGCGCAGTGCCATTCAGCTCGTCAAGCTGACCAACCCTGATGATTTAACAGATCAGATTTTCAAACTTCTCAGCATGTGGAAAAGGAATCAACCAACATCTACAAACAAAATACAGATCCTCACCCAACATCTGAAAAGGTGTGGAAGGGAAGATTTAGTACAACAGTTATGGTCAAAAAAGGATTC
Source organism: Carcharhinus amblyrhynchos (assembly GCF_965287045.1). Classification (NCBI taxonomy): domain Eukaryota; kingdom Metazoa; phylum Chordata; class Chondrichthyes; order Carcharhiniformes; family Carcharhinidae; genus Carcharhinus; species Carcharhinus amblyrhynchos. The sequence continues at coordinate 90,207,235 of NC_137324.1, read as the reverse complement.
TGGATGAGAAAACATTAGAGAGGCTCAGTGAAAATGTAATGAGGTAAGTTTTCTACTCACACACTCCCAATATGAAGCCTTGACTGTTGGGAATGCATTATCAGTAACAAACGCACATACTGACTGCTATCCATTGAAATGAATGGATGGAAACATGTGGTCTGCATGAGTGTGATTTGCTGGTATGTGTTCCTAATGGATGAAGCTACATGCTGGAAGTGCCGAGTCAGAAAACATATCCTCGTGTTCAAATGAAATTGGTGATGCCTCCCCTGATCTAGCATGCTTGATATTATGAAAACAATGAACTTGGTAAATAGTATTTAACAAAGCTATAGGTAAACCCATAAGACTGAGTCACCTTTCCAAAAAAATCCTAAAGAGACACAATTGTTTATTACTCTGGAATTGTTTCTTTCATATTTTTTTCCACGACATAACATATGCAATATTTAGTGTAACTTTAAAGATCATAGATCATATGTCATAGATCAAAATGTCAGTTAGGAATGTTTTAATCAGCATCTGAATTGAATTATTAATTGGAGCTGCTCTGGTGTACTAATATACAGCTGCTGAAAACCTGAATCAAAAACTGAAAAAGCTCAGTAGGCCAGGCAGCATCTATGGTGAGAAAGATATTAGATTTAACAGACTGGATTTTCCCAGATCCATGGAAAGGGGTTGAAGGCAGGGAGGCAGAGCTGGAAAAATACAGGAGAGTTATGTCAGAACATAACCCTGGCACGTTCTGCCACTGAGGAGGTTTCCCAAGGCTGGATTAGGAAGAGGGTTAACAGCACATAGCCGAAAAGCAGGCAACTGACTAAGGTGATTGTGATCCTCATTAGGGACAATTCTGTGGCCTCTCTGGCATAATGCCAGTACAGCACCTCCCCGCCGCTCCCCCCTCACCCCACCCAACTGTCTCCATACCTCCCCTCCCATCACTCAATAGAGGCCGTCAGTTCAATTGAGTTCTTGAGTTCTGATGAAAAGTCCTTGACCTGAACTGTTGGCTTTTTTCACCTCTTCCTTGTCTATGCAGGCTTCGAGAGTTTGATTTCTTGAAAATAATTATATAAAGAGAAATCATAGATTAGTGTTGGAATTTTATTTATATATGGTGCAGCAACCAATAAATTATGTTGATTATATTGCATACATTTCTAGAATCCTCAATGTTCTATTCAGTGTATAAGCCTACGTCATTCCACATTTATTTACAAATACAATTCTGTTTCTCCTTCAGTATTTAAGTTTTATTTTATTGGGTAAAATGCTTTACATCTTCATTAATTTGTGTTGTGGGCTTTGAACAGACTGTTGTTCATAGAAATGATGAAACAAAGGTTATAAATGATGGCAGTCAGTAATAATGGTTCAGGCACAAAAAGAAGGGGAGACTCAGGAAACCCTAAATAAATAGCCTCATCTGTATTTAATGGGAATGTCACAACAGAACCATCAAATGTGAATTATATCTAAAAGAATGGCATTTGGTATTTTGCTTAGCATAATCAAATAAACTTATGAGATGTTTAATTGAGTCTGAAGAATAAGCCTCTTTGAATGCAATTTTTCATATGTGCAAACACAAGTTTTATCAATGGTCAGGGGACTGACATTCTGTTTCTGTGCATAGTGGGAGTGGAAAACCAGGGCTCAAGGTGACTGGAGATGATTTTAATCCCAAATTAGGAATGGTGCACTCCCTCAGCCAATGAAAATGTTCTCAAAGCTGTCTCTTCACTGTAATTTCTGGAACTTACTTTTTGTGTGTTATTTTTGGCTTTCTTTGCTTCGCACTTTAATTAGAATTTATTTCTTCCTCTTCTATCGCTCAAGACAATTTGCTTGAACTAGGCAACATCATCCTGTCAAAAGCTCAGCCTGTTCTTCTAGAAATTCCATTTGTCCTTAGAGAGATGATGGAGAGCATGATACTGCTTGCCCTTCTTTAAGTGAGGATCATGGATGGACAATCTTCTATGCTCGGCACCAGTTCTTTAAGATGTATGGTGCATGCAATCTGCAAAGCTCAGTTTACACACCGTCCCCACAATTGTGGGTTTTCTTTACCTGCAATGAAAAAGGGCAACACTTTCTATGCAGATTTCAGGACACTGCTTCCAGGCTCAAATGGAAGGGAGGTTTGGGTGATGTGGGGTGGGGGTGGCATCAGAAGTTCCCCATTCTGTGGGGAACTGTAACTCGGCTGTGAATTTCTCCAGATCAGCTTATTAATGGCCAAAGGGTAGGCTTACAATCTAATTAAGGATGTTGAATAGGTTCTCACAGTTTAGGAGCCAATAGTAAGATCTTCAGCGCTGAAGCAGCAGAAGTTGACCTTTCAAGGTAGGTGATGGAGAGGACACCTCAAGAAAGAGGTGTCCTCTTTATGACATCTACAATAAAAATCATCCTTAACAGGACAGCCATCACTGTAGGCAGGGAAGATGGTCATGGAATTTCCTCTACAGGGTGATCTGAGGCTGCAACTGAAACCAGGCAGGTAGTGAAGTGAGATAAATAAAATGGTTTTATTAAGATTGACATTAAAATAGTGCATCAATAACTTTAGAGCAGACAAAAATAATTATCAGAAGAATTCCTAGGCATAATGGGAAATTTAACCTCTACTGAAGGTATGATGGGTTCTTGGCCAAGGATAGTTCCAAGGCTGCTACTCCAGCAGTTGTAACAATAACAGCTTTCACAGACATTCATTGCTGAACAGGACACAGAGGAGATATGAAGGAACTGAGAGCGATACCCAAGGCTGAGCGGTGAGATAATGGGAACATCTGCTGATAGAATAGTGTGGTTAGTTAAGAAATTAATGACAAACATTCTTATGAAAAGTAGGAAGATAAGGAAGTGCACAGATTCAGTGTTTTTACCATAGTAGTTATGATGTGGATATTGCCGGTGTTGGACTGGGGTAGGCACAGTAAGTAGTCTCACAACACCACGTTGAAGACCAATAGGTTTATTTGGTCGCACAAGTTTTCAGAGTGTTGCCCCTTCATCAGATGAGTGAAGAGTTTAGTTCACAAATAAATATATACGCCCTGTTTCTGAACCAAAATTTTCACTCACCCGATGAAGGGGCAATGCTCCAACAACTTGTGCTACCAAATAAGTCTGTTGGACTTTAACCTGGGTGCTGTGAGACTTCTTACTGTGCCATAATAGTTGGGAGGGTTGATCTGCCTGGAGCATTGCCCCCTCCACCCACTATCTGCCCCCTCAGGCAGCTGCCCTGTTCCTTGATATTGCTGGAGATTTAGAGGCCTACAGGAAAATTCCAGTCAGCTTCCAACAATTGCTCTGAATAGGCCTTTCAGAAGGTCAGTAAGCCTTATCCCTTTCTCTCCAACACCCAGCCAACAGGAAAATGATGGGATGGGATGGGTGGGATGGAGCAGAAAATCTGACATGCTAGCCAGCGGTGTGGAATTCTGTTCTCAAGTTTATTTATTAAGTTTATTTATTAGTTACAAGTGAAGCTTACATTAACACTGCAATGAAGTTACTGTGAAATTCCCCTAGTCGCCACACTCCAGCACTTGTTCGGGTCAATGCGCCTAACCAGCACATCTTTCAGACTATGGGAGGGAACCAGAGCACCCGGAGGAAATCCAATCAGGCACAGGGAGAATGTGCAAACTCCACACAGACAGTGACCCAAGTCGGGAATCAAATCCGGGTCCCTGGTACTGTGAGGCAGAGTGCCAACCACTGTGCCACCGTACCGCCCCCTTGGAGCACATAATTCAATCCAAAGAGATTGATGAAATGCTGAAATAAAAATAAAAAGTGCTGGAAAAACTCAGCAGGTCTGGCAGCAGTTCCAAACTTTGGGGTTCTGGAGAAGAGTCTTATTGGATGTGAATGCTTGGGCTTAAAACTCTGTTTTACTCTTCTGAGAAGCTGCCAGACCTGCTGCATTTTTCCAGCACTTTCTATTTTTACTTCAGATTTCTAGCATCCACAATATTTTGCTTTTATTGCGATGAAGTGCTGACCATTTGCTGAATAATGCTTTTAGCCAAAACTTTTCTCAATATGATTTCAAGGCCTGTTCCATAGATGGATAGGTTACTTCTGCATGGGCCTTTTGATTCTTGCTCAGACCATACTTTAAGGGCTCTGATAGCTATTTTAAATATCTGCCGGGACTGCGTAATAAGAGTTATCCATAAACTTAACAGGGTGATTAAAACCTGCACAGACTGGGTGCAGGTTCTCTGATAAATTGGCATGTTACGTGCTTGTTTTCCACCCACCGGTTTATATGAGCTTATTTATTACTGTCACAAGTAGGCTTACATTAACAATGCAATTAAGTTACTGTGAAAATCCCCTAGTCACCGCACTCCAGTGCCTGTTGGGTATACTGAGGGAGAAATTCACATGGCCAATGCACCTAACCAACATGTCTCTGGATTGTGGGAGAGAACCGGAGCACCCAGAGGAAACCCACGCGGACATGGGGAGAACATGCAGTCTCCTCAGAGACAGTAACCCAAGCTGGGAATTGAACCCGGGTCTCTGGTGCAGCGAGGCAGCAATGCTAACCAGTGTGCCACCATGTCGCCACTGTGCTGAGACAAGTAAATAGCTTGTAAGTGTCCAGAAATGCCATAAAATCTATCAAATTCCATATGACAAATCTTTATTAATCTATTTACACAGCTTATGCATATTTCAAGTCAAGTTGTTGTCTTTTATTCCTGGATAATTACCTGTGGATATTCATGTAGTGATTTCTGCTGTTCCAATTCCATTTCAATACTGAATTGTATCATCTGCCATACCGTAAGTTAAACAAGTCCTTGCTAAAGAAGCTCAATCGGCTTTGTTTTTAGTTTATTTTAATTTAAATTTGTAAAAAAAAAGTAAGTTTTTATATCTAATTATGTACATTGACCAAGTTATTTAGAAAGGGAAATGATCAACCATTGTATTTAAGAAAAATTTATGCAAATGATTAGGAAATATAAAGAATAATGAAGGATGATTAGATTCTGTTTTGAGCACTGTTTCAGCTTTAAGCATTGCTAATGCTTTCTGTCTAATTACTGGTGCCTGGACTGTGTCAAATTAATAAATGTGCCCTCATGTAATTGAAGTACTTCGATTATCTACACAGCGCAGCAGTGTTTGCAAAATCAATTCTGGAAAACATCAAAGATGAGGAAAAACAATTACATTTCTTCCATTTAACTCTGTCTCTATTGAATATAGTCTGAGGCTTAAAATGAATGCCCTGTCAGTGCCAGCAAGGCAACATGCTTGTAACAAACTATGAGGTGGAGACTCAAACTAACAAACTAGTGGGAGCAAATTCACAAATAAGGAGCAGCCAGTGAGAAGCGATTGTGGACGAACAGCATGCACCGGTAAAGGCCTTTAGCCTGTACATCCCTTAGCTTCACAGGCAAAGGGTTTTTTACCTGACTGGATCTTCACTCAGAAGATAGTTGAGTGATTAGGTGTCCTGATTTCATTTGGGATAGTGCACCACAGTGCTCTTCATTTCTGCAAGGAAAGTGTTGCCCTGAGCAAACGTTGCTGTGCTGGGATTTCTGTGGGGATCCTCTGATCACCTGGTCTTATTTCAGCACATACCTCGGAAAAATGCCAGAAATGGCTGATGCATCGATAGTTTGGAAAGATGTAGTATTGTAAAGGCTGCATGCTGTGGGAATCTTTACAGCAATGCGAAGTGTCCTCCATCTTTTATTATTTGTCTGAGGAGTGACCTGATGGAAGTTTTCAAAATTATGAGGTACGGATAGGATAGATAGTTGGAGTTTTTTTCCCAGGGTAGAAATGTCAATTACTAGGGAATATAGGTTTAAGCTAAAAGTGGAAATGTTTAAAGGAGATATGAGAGGCTGGATTTTTACATAGAGCATGGTAAGTGCCTGGAATACGCTGCCAGTGGAAGTGGTAGAAGCACATACAATAGCAGTGTTTAAGAGGCATCTTTGTTCTTTGTCTGCAGCTCAGCCTGTAGCAGACGACAAAGCTCAGTGACAGCCTCTCTGCAAGACAGATAAGACAAAGCCATGTCTGGTTATGAATGTATGACACTGTAGTGTTGAGGCAATGACTGGCAGATATAACGTTTCAGCAAGCTTTCCGCTTACATTAGCTATGCCTTCACCATTTCCTTTTCCTCGTCTATGTCAGGGAACACAACAGAAACCCCAAACAAATTCCAATCGTCAGCTTTTTTTGCAGAAGCGGTGACAAATCCTTTATAAATCGAGAGTAAAAAACAATTTTAGGAGGCAAAAATTGTGTCCTCCACAGCAATAAATGCCAATTGAGGGATTTAATTGGAATGAATTAACACCTGATCTTTGAATATTTTCTCCCAGTGAGAGATGTTCCGTACCTGAAACAATAAATTGGAACATTAGCCCCTCGACCTGCAATTTTGATTGGTGAAAAACTTCATTGACCAACCCTTTTTCCAGCTGACAATAACTTAAGGATACATCCAAATCTTTGTATTCAGCCTTAGAAGATGCTCATAGGAACATAAGAACAGGATTAAGCAATCCTCATGAGCCTAATGCCCCATTCAGTTAGGCTTTGGCTTTTCTGGCTGTCGCTGTAACAGGCATTTGCTGATTTGGATCATGAATAAAGCAACCTAGGTTTCTGCACTTGTTGTATCAGCTTCCTGGGATATAACTCCAACGGATTGGAGGTGGAAATTCTTTCAGAGTTGCTCTGACTCCTGCCACTGCTGGTATCTTCACCATAAAGTGATATTGGCATCATAAAGCATCTGCCCAAACATGGGTGTGGTAAATAGGCACGTACCTTTTGGAAAAACATCATGGACGAGAAAGAAAGCCCTCCAACACCTGTACTTTCTCAGGAGTGAAGGAAATTCGGAATGTCCGCTATGATTCTCGCCAATTTTTATAGATGCACCATAGAAAACATTCTTTCCAGATGTATCACAGCTTGGTATGGCTCCTGCTCTGACCAAAACTGCAACAAACTACACAGGGTTGTGAATGTAGCCCCGTCCATCATGCAAACCAGTATCCATCCTTTGACTCCTGCTGCCTCAGAATAGCAGCCAGCATAATCAAGGACCCTCTGCACTGTGGACATAGTCTCTTTCACCTTCCTCTATAGGGAAAAAGATGCAAAAGTCTGAGATCACGTACGAACCAACTCAAGAACAGCTTCTTCCCTGCTGCCATTGACTTTTGAATGGATCTACTGTATATTAGGTTGACACTCTAGCTATGACTGTAACATTATATTCTGCACCCTCTCCTCTCCTTCTCCCCTACGTACTCTGTGGATGAAATGCTTTGTCTGCATAGCGCACAAGAAACAGTACTTTTCACTGTATCCCAATACACGTGACAATAATAAATTAAATCAAAATTTCTATGATTTTTGGGAATGGGGTTATGCTTCGCTGACACTCAAGCAAGTGAGGACCATACATATTTTGTGTACCCATCTTATTTGCATGATTTTAACATTGGTCCAAATGGCTTCAGCGCAGATCCTCCTCATCATGTTGCCTGCAGTCTCCACTCACAACAGGAAGGATGGATGGGGGCGGGGAGTAGCATTTTGTTTGCAGAAACTACATAGGAAACTACATAGTTTCCTTAAAGATTGTCTGGAGCTTAAAGGGAAGTTTACAAAATTATTCTGCAACGTTAGCTGGTGCAAAGTGAAGCTAAGAGCAGAATGAGAGTTCATGGCGATAATTGCAAGCTTATGGCATTCATGATACACGTGGACAGGACGAGAGACACACCACATTAATGAAGTCCAGGACGCCCTCAAGGACAAATTGCAAGAAGGATTGGGAACTGGTGGCAGGGAAATTCTGGGAATTTAGTACCAAGGACATGACAGCAGCTTCACAAAATCTCTATTGACCTCACAGGGTTGTCAATGTCAGTGACCGCATCTTTACATGGCATTCCTCCACTCACCTTGCCTTCAGTCTCTCATGTTACTTCATACACCTCAGCCAGAGCACTCTCTGTCACCCAGGGTTCATGCCTAACATCCAGACACTCTGCCCCAATCTCAGCTGCATATCAATACTGTCAGATTCACACCCATCTCAACCCTTTCACCTATCTCCAGTTAATTCAGTATTGAAAGGTAGATCACACTAACAAAGGTAGATATTAGGCCATCTGTCTTGAAGGACAAAGTGATGTCACAGAATCACAAAATTACAGAGCAGAAGGAGGCCACTTGGCCCACCATGTCTGCACTGGCTCTCCAAATGAGCATCAAGACTTGGTGTTATTCTCTGCCATTTCCCCTGCACATTATTTCTATTCAAATAATCATCCAATGCCTTCTTGAATGCTTCAATTTCACCTGGCCCCACTACACTCCCAGGCAGTGTATTCCAGATCCGAACCACTCGTCGTGTGAATTTCTTTTCTCACATCACATTTGCTTCTTTTGCAAATCACTTTAAATCTGTGCCTGCTCATCCTTGATCCTTTTATGTGTGGGAAAAGTTTCTTCTTATCTATTCTGTCCAACAACGCCTTCATGATTTTGAACATTCAATTCTACTCTTAACCTTCTTAACCAAGGAGAACAGTCCCAGCCTCTCCAATCTGGCTTCATAACTGAAGTTTCTCATTTCTGGAACCAGGGTGTAAATGTCTTTTGCATTCTCTCCAATGCATTCACATCCTTCCTGTAGCGAGGCCCCCAGAACCATACACAATACTCCAGCTGAGGTCTAACTAGTGTCTTGTTTAAGTTCAGCATAACCTCCGAGCTCTTGTACTCTATTCTCCTATTAACTCAGAATGCTAAATGCTTTATTAGCTGCTCGCTGCATCTGCCCTACCGCCTTTAATGTCTTTTGCACGTATACACCTCAGTCCCTCAGCTCCTGCACCCCTTTAATAATTTTACTTCTTATTTTGTATTGGGGAGATTTTCTGCTCCCCATTTTCAGTGTGCATGAGTGGTGGATGTGGTGGAGAGTCAAGGTGTGTTCCAAAATCACTCTTACGCTGATGGAATTTCGCTGCTCTCCGCGAGTGATAACACTGGGACCCCACCATGCAGTGAAGGGAACTCCATTTGAATATATTATGTTGTAATGTTACTAGCAGGCCTCCCCATTCTAACATTCCCCCCACATAGGAAAGTCCCACCTGGCACCGTGATGGCAAAGTTTACAACAGATATTTAAAAACAGAAAACTGGTGAACCGGTTCTGCCGAGGGCCCACACGGATGTGCAGCTTCCAGGTGGAGAAGCTTATGCCCTGGCAGAACCATAGCACTACCCCTGGCACTTACATGGGGCACTGCCCGGGTAGTGGCCAGAGGCAGTGCCGAGTGCAGTTCCTTGGTTATTCTGGGGTGGCGGCGGGGGAGGTGGTTGGGGGGGGGAGGGGGAGTGGGGGTGCAGGGGAGGTTTTGAAAATTTTAACACGAAAATGGATGTTGCTCATGTGTAATACTTCACAGTGAACACAGGGTGGCAGAATATTCATATGAATCTGTCCCTGGATTTTCTCAGCCCGAAGACATGGTACCTACTGTAAACTGTGCCCATCTTTGCATTTATTGAGATGAGGGCTTTGGTAATTGGGGAAATTGAGCAACTTTTCCAGTTGAAGCAACTTTGATTAGAAGGCAGAATACAGTCAGTTTGAGAGAATTATTTCACATTTGATTACTTTTCTAGCAAAGAAATGCCATTACATTCCGCTGATTTGGCAATGGGGTTGCACAGAGTTCATTGGGAGGGTTGTTTGGAAAATTGTGGGCCTGTAAACACTGATTTTCCAACCATTTCACCGAATGTTGTGGTATACGTCAACAAGAATTATTACGCTTATCCATCACTCAGATAGGACTGGTAAACTTTAATGTGAGTTCCTTATTTGAAAATTACATTATTATGTGCACATTGCCAGAGCGCTGTTATGGCTACATCTTGCTTAATCAACTACCATATTCAATTCTGTGTCATGTGACAGAGGACACCATGTGACACCACGTTCTCTATCATCTCACCTGCCACAGAATTGGCACGGGTGAGGGTCTGACAACGGAAATTTCCATTGACTTCGGGTAGGAATTTCCGGTCTCTCCCAAGTGAGGCTGTAAAATATCGCTCCATATCCTGTCTGGTAATGTTTACAGATTATTGACATACCCACTTAACAAGACTTTGGGCAAAGTCTCACATGGAAATTGGCAACTTGGATCCAAAACTGAATCAATGGTGGGAAACAAAGGTCAGAATTCTCTCTCTGTTGGCAGGTTTGATGGTGGGAATTGGGTGGGGGGGAGGGGTTGGGGGGGAAGGCAAAATACAGCAGGAGGCCCAAAAATTGGTTTCAAGTCAATGTGAATTTACAACAGGGTCTTCTGCTCATGCCCACCATGGCGGATCAGAAAACCCACTCGAGATCAGTGTGAAACACATTGGTATCCCACTACACACCCGATTCTCCATGGTTCCAGCAGCAAGACACGCCAGTGCAAAACGTATTGGAACCAATGTGGCATGCAGATTCTGGAAAGTACTTTGATAATTCCTGGGGCTGCCTTCGGAGTTCAGGATGGAGGCCACACCTGGAACATAATGGTAGCGGGTGGGAGAGGAGCATCTGTAGGTAGATCTTTCATTTTAGTTGCCCTGGAGGGAAGTCCATCTTCCAACCTCAAAATGTTCCAGGAGATCCATCCTCTTACCTCAGGAGTTCCATCTTCTGGCCTCAGAATGTTCCTGGAGATCCTTCTTTATTTTCAAGAAGGTTCATCTTCTTTCCTTCATAGTGGATCAGTAATGTAGGGTGCCTTCTCAATATGACATCCAGATAGAATGATGGACAACATGCCATCAGGCCTGCTCCATCATGGAATAGGGCCAAAACACTTAGTTGCATAATTAATGAGGTTGGGGCCAGAAAAAATGGCAAGTTTTCCTGCCAACCTCTGTAGTTTGAAATACTCCACGTTCCTGCTCCCACCATGGGATATTGTTCCCAAATGGGAGAATTTCACCCAATGTGTAATGGCGGATGAATGTATTTATGACTTGGAGACTTTTGCCTGTGGAATTTTACAGGTTTAACATTTGGTCTCTAGCTTGTATTTCATATAGCAATGATTTAGACTTCAATGCAGATAGGTTTTAGAACCGAAATGAGGAGGAATTTCTTCAACCAGAGAATGGCGAATCTGTGGAATTCATTGCCACAGAAGGCTGTAGTGGCCAAGTCATTGAATACATTTAAGACAGAGATAGATAGATTCTTGATTGGTAAGGGAAAAAGGCGATAGATTGGGGTTGAGAAACTTATCAGCCATGATTGTGCAGAAAGGCCTATAAATGCTCCTATATCTTATGACCTTATGGTCAATGAACAGGCCATGATTACAAATTCTGAAGTTACAAAAGTTAGTTGTGCAGTAGATAATGGTGAAGAAAACTGAGGACTGCAGCAAGATACCAATTTATTAGTTGACATAAAGATAGAAATTGTGGTCAGTCTGGAGAAGTGTGACGTAATGCATTGGAGACAGGCAAACAAGATAAAGAGGTATACAATAAATGGTAGGGATCTGAAAATTATAGAGGCAAAGAGGCATCTTGGAAACACATGTCCCCAGATCCTTAAAGGTAGCAGGACAGGTAGATAAGGTGGTTAAGGAGGCATAAGGCTGTAGCCAACAGTATAAGAGAACAAAAGGTATGAGAACTGTATAAAATATTGGTTTGACAGTAGGTAGAATACGGTGTACAGGACTGATCACTGCATTACAAGAAGGATGTGATCATGCTCGAGAGGGTACAGAAGAAAATTATAATGATGCTGCCAGGAATGGAGAAACTGCAAGAAAAGTTTAGATAAAGTGGCTGTGCTTATTTTGGAACAGATGTGGCTGAGGGATGATGCAATTGAGTCAATCAAATTATGAGGAACCCAGATAGAGTGGATGGGATCTATTTCTATTAGCAGAGAGGTTAATAACCAAGCAATCGGTACTAGGATTAAAGTGGAATTGAGAAGAATTCTTTTAACGTAAAGGGTGGTAGGACTCTGGAACTCACCATCTGAAAAGGTAGTGGAGGTAAAAATTTTCATCACATTTAAAAAAAGGATTGATTAGTCATGATTAGCCCAGGCTTATATGGGCCAGGAACTAGAAGTTGGGATTAAGCTGGTAAACTTTTCAGCCAGCAAGGACATAATGGGCTGAATGGCCTCCTTTTGTGTTGCAAAACTTTCTATGTTTCTATTTCCAATCTATACCATCACTGGAAGAACTAGGTTAGTATCCAAACTGTGAAGCTAGTGCCATGAGCACCAACAATGGCTTCCAGGTGAAGGAGTCTGTCGATATCTCCCGCACTTTGGCAGCGTCAGCGATGGAATTTCTAGTTCAGTCTTGATACTGGTTTCAGTGTTAGTTTTTTTGTGAGGGAAATAAGGTTTTCTGATTCAATGGAGTAGTCAAAGATGTTCCTGTACTTGACTACAGAAGCTAGTTATAATCATATCACTCCCAACTTGATGACAGTGCTTACATGTACCATATGCCATTTGATGGGGTGCATGTTGAGGGGATTTTTCCTCTTGTGGGAGAATCTAGGACAAGGGCTCACTGACAGAGATGAGGAGCTTTTCTTTCGCTCAGAGGGCCATGAAGCTTTGGAATATTTTGAAGACTGAGCTAGATAGATTTTTAATGAGCAAGTGGGTGAAAACATTATGGTGGGAAAGTGGAGTTGAGGTTACAATCAAAGTTTAAAGTTTATCTATTAGTGTCACAAGTAGTTAATCCCCTAGTTGCCACACTTCGGCGCCTGTTTGGGTACACTGAGGGAGAATTTAACACAGCTGATGCACCTAATCTGCACGCCTTTCAAATCAGATCAGTCAAAATCTTATTAAATGTGAGATCAGACTTGAGAGGCAGAGTGGTCTAGTCGTACTCCTAATTCATATGTTTATATGAACCTATGTACCTATGCTCATATTTGATTCATGACTTCTCAAATTTAATCATTAATCTTTATTGTGTTAGTAGTGAACAGACCTCCATTCTCTCTGGCCACAGAAAATTATAAAGCCAGCAGTAGAGCTTGAGTCAGCTATCTGCTGGCACTGATCTCAATCAAAATTGTACTTGCTCTGTAACAACACTTAAAACTCTAACTGCAGTGTAATAAGTAGGTTGAGGGAGTGGAGGGAAATGATAATATGTAGCAAAACTGCATCTGTTTTGGATAAGAATTCTGAAGGCACTTGGCCTAGTTTTGCTGTCCTTCCTTTTTGGAATTCTGATAAAACAATCACTTCAATCACCCTCTTTGGATTGTACTGCAATGTTGTTATTGTAGGTGCCTCTGGTGCATTTTAACAAGTACTTGGTGGTATTTAAAATTCTCCTACAATAGTGTATTCATTAACTCAGAATAGCTGGTGGTGGTCGACAGACATTTTGTATCCCTTTGGTCGCTTTGCTCTCACCTGTGATGTAGAAAACTGTCATTCTTCCCCAATAGGATCACGTACTACTACACTGCGGCACAGTGTTAATATGATACATTTATCAGCGATACCTCCTGTGGGAATATTCTTGTCCGCCAAACATATGCAGGGCATGAGAGCAGAGCAAAATGAATACTGAAGTGATATTAGCAAACGTATTGGAAATCATTAAGGTCAAATATGTGTTTCCTGTATAAGTGATTATGAATTATGAATTATGGCGTTTGAAAGGATAGCAGGCTGAATATTAGAAACACTGAAGAGATGTATACCTGGCAGGATGACAAAGCAAATCGAGTAAATGAAAGGTGCACAGAGTCTGCAGATAACAAATTGGGGTTGGTTTAGTCCTTGAGATTAGTGCTATTCTCAGGCTTTAAATGAGCCTTCTGTCAGTGTAGTTTTAGCTTTGTGTTCACACAACAGCTTGTTAGTCTAAAGTTACATTTGTTTTTTTCTGTTTCTTTTATAAAATAGTCAAATGGATCCAAAAATGTTTATCATATTGATTGGGGAGCACATGATTTAACTTTACAGGAAATAAACCATGTAGGTTTTTAAAGTACATTATAGATAGTTCTTTTAGCAATGTTGCACTGAGCACTGTTTAAATCAGTGTATAATAGTGCCTCTGATACCATCTCAAATCATTGGTTACATTGGAGAAGTATCTGGCAACACAGGTTGAGATTCCTTTGTATTGGATTGAACTAAGAAGTGATGTAAATGTTGTTAAATAGTTATACATACACCTGAGAGCACATAAAAAATGTTTGGTTGCATATAATTAAATCATCTCAATATTATTTCTTGGAGGGTTTTGCAATAGTGTAATAGCACCCTATTGTGGCCATTTGTGTATGCATGCATGTATAAATAAACCGGATTAAACTAGTTTCAGTTGTTACTTGACTTTCCATGTGGCACACTGACTCTTTTCTGTTTGCAAAGCTATCACAATCTAGTGATGAGGAATGGAGTTTTGATTCTCTAGCTGAACAAATTTAGTTGGAGAGATTTCTGGCAAATGAGTAGGGGAATTTGCAAGGGTTTTTTTGCTACAAATTAAGCTTAAAATTCAGATTTTAGAGAAAAGGTTGCTTGTAAAAGTGGGTGCTGATCTTTGAAGATGGCTGCGTTCGTATGTATTATTCATGCGGCTGAGGTCCTTTCGGTGCATATATAGAGTGGCTCGAGAGGTTTTGCATTGCTAATAATAGTCTTGATGATCCTGACAATGCAGCTGTTAATCAGGCAATGGGAAAAAGTGAAAGGGAGAGACTTTGATGGAAACAGGACCAGAAATTATGAAATGTTTAAGAATTTGTTTGCCCCAGTGAAGCCAAAACACATGCTACTGTTGCACATTTTGTGTAAGCTTGAGCAGCATACAATCCAAAGTCATTGGAGGTTGCAGAAATCTAGCAGCTTAGAACAATCAGCTGCCCACTGAGGATATCGGAGACCTTATCAGAGCTCTGAAAAAGAAATACATTCATTGTAATTTTGGAGAGATTGGAGAATATTCTGGGATATATTTGTGTGCAAATTAAAAAGAGAATGCATTCCCAGTAAGTTGCTGGCATTGCCAAAGTTAACTTTCAACACAGTCTGCCATACCCCATTGTCCATGGATATGGTGGAACATGACTCAAGAGAAGTCAGAGTTAACAGCTGCCAGTTATTGAAGTAAATAAACTGCATCAGAGGCAGTGGTGTAGTGGTATTATCGCTGGACTAGTAATCCAGAGACCCAGGGTAATGCTTTACGACCCAGGTTTGAATCACACCATGGCAGATGATGACGTTTGAATTCAGTAAAGACAAATCTGGAATTAAAAGTCTAATGATAGCCACAAAACCATTGCTGGCTGTTGTAAAACCTCATCTTGTTCACTAATATCCTTTAGGGAAGGAAATGTGCTGTCCTTACCTGGGTTTGGCCTATATGTGATTCTAGATCCACAGCAATGTGGTTCACACAGGAATGGGCAATAAATGCTGGCCCAGCCAACAATATCCAGATCCCATGAACGAATAAAATAAATAAGCAGAAGACACTAATGGCAGAATTGAGTAGTAGCAGGGGTTAATAAAGAGTCCTGTACCCATTATTCAGTACAGATTTTTTCATTTGTGAAAGTAGAGTGTTACAGCTGCATGACGATGGTTCATCTTGCCAAGGCATGTTCAAAGAAGTGCTGTGTGTGGGAAACAGCACTGCACATGGTTGTCAAATAGGTTGTCACCAGGTTGATGAGGGATTTGTTGAAATTAAGACCATCCTAAGAGCGAGGCTGTAAATTGGAAATTTGCAGGGCCTCAAAGTCCAAATAGCATTGAATGGGCCTTTGGTAAACCTGGAGATTAACATGGGTGCATCAGTCTGTTTGATTCCTGAATTACAATACATTGAAAAGTTGAGTCAACATCAACTGAAAAAATGGGAACTGTGTCAGTTCCAATTACATACAAGTGGCAATTTACAAAATTGTCCATCATTGTGGGGAAGGGTGGTCAAATTTGTTAGGAAGAAACTGGTTAACATCACTTACGTTCAATTGGAATGAGTTTTTTTTCATGTAGAAGCAACACAAGACAATGTAATCATCAAGTATCCTCAGATATGTCGTGAAACTGGCAAACTGATTCAAAGCAAATGTACACATTCAGAGAAATGCAAGACCAGTATATGGCAGGCCTCATCCAGTATCCTATACTGTAACAAAGAAATTAGGGTAAGAACTGAATGAAGTTTGAAACCAAGAGCTTTATTAAAGTATGTGTCTTGGTATCATGGCTGTACGGGGGAAGGAGAGGGAAGTGAGATACTATGTCAGTACAAGTGGGGGAAGTGAAAGTACATCAATGGGTGTTGGGGGGCAGGGCCAGATGCGTGGGAGGCAGTAAGAGGAACAGTGGCTGATTCCGGAGAAGGGGAAATGGTATAGTTCGTGAGATGAGGAGGAAAGACTCAACAATGAGAGGGGAAGGAAGCCACATTTGAAGTCCACCCATCCTGACGCTGAAATCTTCAGCTAATGGGCCTCTGCCTCCTCAAAAGGCCTTACTGCTGGGACAAAAGGCCTGGGCTGCTGGGTTGGATGCGTGTCCAGTACACAAAATCCACAGGATCTTCCACCATGGGAGGTGGATGGGGGGAGGGGTGTGGGGGGTTGCCTGTGGGTTAATGACTGAGCGTGTTGACACTAATAGAAAGGTATGACATCAATGAGCTTACCTTTGCCTACCAGGTCATTGAACCACTTCATTATTAACAATCCTTTGCTTTGACAGCTGAGCCAATTATGCCCACTTACTCAACACCAATGTGTGTAAGTGCCTCTGATTGCCCATCAGTGGTTAATCCTGCTATAACTCGTGTCATAAGAAGGGAATGATTGCCTGTAGCTCCAAAGTTACAGGAGGATGATGATGACTTGCAGAGGGGACAGTGCATTGTTCCTCAAAGAGCTACTGTAAATGTATGACCCCTGTCTGGCTCTTGGGCTATCAGTGACCAAGGTAATAAAAGGGTTTATTTTATTATTAGGGTAACAAGTAGGCTTACATAAACACTACAATAAAGTTACTGTGAAAATCCCTGAGTCGCCACGTTCTTGTTCCTGTTCAGGTACACTAAGGGAGAATTTAGCATGGCCAATACACCTAACCAGCATGTTTTTTGGACATGTTGTTGCACAGGCAATCTCCTCTCTCCTGATTTAGAATCCTCCTTAGTTAGGGGTGCCCCTGAGGTTCTGTGTCACCAGAGGCAGATGCACATTTTTCATTAAAGTCTAGATGCTGAATTCCATGTGCTGAGATCAGGCATTCACAATGATTGGATTGAGTAGTAGCTCTGATCATTCTGGGGGACCTTTTCATTATACAGAGACACTGGCATGACTGTGTTCTGTCATCATGAGGGAACACCAACCAATCAGCTGGTGGTTTTGCAGTGTAGAGAAGGAAGAGGCTGTGTGTGTGAGCACCTGGCCTTACATTGAAAGATGGACACAATTTTCTCAGTGACACTTCATGGGGAAATCTTATGATGGTAGAAGAGCCACAGAGAGAATGCAATAAGTGAGATTTATTTCATTGACATGGGTAGTTTATGACTTACTTAGGTGCTCATTATCTGCTAGTGACTAACACCCATGCCCACTCGGTGCAACTAGACTTTCATTGTAACCCTGCCACTATATCTCAGTGTATCCCTGGGATCCACAGGAGAGGTGGAGATGGCCAGCTGTCCACCACACCCTGTTGTCTGTGGTAACAACGGCAGGTATCTTCTGGAGAGTAGTGACCTGGAGGATCCCGGTCTGCTTTCAGGGTGCTGCTGTGTTTTGGCACCACCCTCCACGGCCTGTGGGAGTGGAGCCATCTTGGTCACAGGAAGAAGGGATGCAGGTGGGATGGACACTCCAGCCAAGGTTGCACACCAGGTTTCCTCTTCCCTGTGGATATATAACAATATCACAAATGGGTGGCTAACACACCCATTGTACTTTGAAATCATTTCTTATGCATAAGAATGAGTTGTCCATTGCTGAATGTTGTGTTATGTGGGGAGTCAGAGTTTGTAAAAGGCAACGAGCTTCATGATCAACACTTCGGGATGTGCTTGACAAAGAGTCTAGCGGGAAACTAGTGTTGGTGGCCAGGATTAGATAAGGATGGAGAAGATGCAGTGAAACAGTGTAGAGCATGTCAAACTCTGGAAAAGAAGCCGCTAGTGGTTCCTTTGTAATCATGAAAACGGCCAGCTAGAATCTGGCATATGCTACATGTTGATTTTTTTCAGAATTTTAAGGAGAAAAACTCTTCATTGTGATAGAGAGCCACTTGAAATGGGTGAGGGGTTTCCAATGAATTGGACAACATCTAACAAAACTCTCAAAATTTTGTTCAGATTGTTTGCTGTGTCTGGATTCCCAGAGGAAACTGTGCTTAAAAAAGAATCTCACATTTGTTCATTAGAGTTCCATTATATCACTCTGCTTCAAATGGAGCAGCAGAATGCACCATGCAAATTATTATTTTTTCTGTTCTAGTTTTCTTTTCTGTTCTAGTTTCAACCGCCAGTGGAAACAACTTCCCTGCTTCTATCTTATCTATTCCCTTCATAATCTTATATGTTTCTATAAGATCTCCTCTCATTTTTCTGAATTCATCAAGACCTTTCCCCAAGTTCTGAAACTTTGGGGTAAGAAAGGAGGTATTCTCTTAGGAACAGGAAACAATGGTTAAGTTGGGTTTATAAAGAAATTAAAACCAACAAATATACAGAAGTTTGAATTTTTGTGTAACATTTTCATTAAGAAGGAAGGTGTGTAATATATGTGACCATTTGTGTACCTATGGACGTAAATATAGTCAAAGCCGGATTAAACTAGTTTTACTTGGCACTTGACTTTCCCTGGGGCACACTGTCCCTTTTCTGTCCTGCAAAGATATCACAAGTTTAATCTTTTATGTATATCAAAATGTATACAACATAAAAATACAGAATATAAGAGAGCTCAAGCAAATTACTGATCATGTCATAGCAATTACTGGCAGAACATAAAATTAATTTTTAAGTGACCTATTCCCAAGCATTCTCTTTGAATTTGATCCTTCTACAACTTGTGAGTTACTGGGTGGGATTTTTCAGCCTCACTTGCCCCGAAACCATAAAATCTCACCAGAGATCAGCGGACCACTCCGTGGTCCATCCCTTGCCCACTACAATTTCTGTGGTGGGCGGAATGGAAAAATTTGCCCCACTGATATTTCAATCTAAAGCTGAAACTAGGTTCCTTGAATATGTTTTTGTATTCTTTCATGGGATATGAATGCCGCTAAAGGGGTCAGCACGTGTTATCCAATTGTAATTGCCACTGTCACCTTCCCATTCGCATAACCTTATCCAGAACCACCCCTGCACCTCCACGACTCAACTCTGAACATTTACTTGAGTACTGGATCTGAGTCTGAATCAATTTATCTTATGAAGAACTCAACTGTTGATCTCCATCAGGTTGCCTAGCTGGTATTATGGAAAAGAGGTTCGAGAGCCAATGCATTGTGAGCTTCAGCCATGTCTTCAACATAGATTTCAACCCATTAACTGAAAAGTACAACTGAAATTTAAATTATATCTCATCTCAGTGCATTGAAAATTCATTCCATTTCAGTGAATTGAAAATAACAAAGTTATAACTGTCCCTTTTTGAACAGTTTCTATCCAAGGAAGGTTTGACTGTCTCTCCCAGCATATCTTCTAGCATACAATTACAATCTCCACCACTCATATTGCCCCAATTTATTCAAAGCAGCCAACCATATAGGGTAAATGATGCCAACTATCTTCCATTATCATAGAAGTCAATTATAAAGGCATCATTTAAGTAATGAGCCAGTTATTTTGGACAATTTAGAAGTTGTTTGCATTTTGTCAAAGAGCAGTCACCTGTCATTAAGTCCCTTCCAGCAACCCCAATGTCTTCTGTATTTTATATAATGCATTTTGGCTTTAATGAAAATTCTTTTTCCAAAATGAACTTGATTTCATTGCTGTCATATAAATTACACCAAACTTCTTCCATTGCCAAATGGCCACATCACAAAACATGAAAGGAGCGAATGACATTAATGGTGGATAATGAAGTACTAGACTCTCTTTTGTTCCTTTTAGCCATGGTTCACTACTGCATTGATCATATTGTATACAAACTAGTGCACTTAAGACCAATTTGGGTATGTTTC
Organism: Carcharhinus amblyrhynchos; assembly: GCF_965287045.1. Lineage (NCBI taxonomy): Eukaryota > Metazoa > Chordata > Chondrichthyes > Carcharhiniformes > Carcharhinidae > Carcharhinus > Carcharhinus amblyrhynchos. The sequence continues at coordinate 90,186,921 of NC_137324.1, read as the reverse complement.
ACTCCTATGACACAAATTCTATTATGAGTCTTGCAAATCAATCTCACTTCAAAGAAAGTGTTTCATTTATAGACTGCTTTTCATAACCTCAAGATGTCTCAAAATGCTTTAGTCAATTAAATACTTCCGAAGAGTAATCACTGGAAAAGTGTATGAAATATGGCAGTCAATCTATGCACAGCAAGCTCCCATAAATCACAATTAAATTAACAACCATAATATATATTTTTGGTGTTGGCCAAGAAATAAATATTGGCCAGAAAACTGGGAAAACACTCCTTTCTTTTCTTTGAATGGGTGTCATAGGGTATTTACCTGATTTCTTTTCCCCCAAGAATATACTTTATTCAAAACATTTGTAAAAAATATATTATAAAACTTTCCAATTTGAAAATTACAAATAAAATTTGACTTATCTCCATTCTTTGATGCCTCTATACAATTGTAATTGTTCTGATATTTTCAGTATGCATTCCAGATCAGGCACACAGCCTGGGGGCAAAACATTTCAAAGCGACAAATTACAAAAAGTGTAATGGAATTCAACTTTCCTTTATACAACATGCTCCCCTCTGAGGTGTCTCAGTGAAATTTCAATACTTCTGCATTCATGTTCACTAATAGTTTACAGCCTGAGGGGTTCTACAAATTATTTAGCAAATGGGTTCTGCAATGATTTTCCCAAGCTTTAGTACATTCTTCTGTACATAGTCCTGAGTCTTGGAATGTGTCAGTCTGCAACACTCGGTCGAGGATCATTCTTTGCATTGGAAGGCCAGCAAGTTTTGGGCTGAGGAAAGGGCATCTTTCATGGCATTGGTGATCCCCCGACACACATGATGTATGTCTCAGCGTGCATCCCTGAGAGAAGACTGTGGGATACAGGAACTGTTAGGGCTGAACCTCAACAGTAAAGGCTACATCTTTTTAACAAAGGTACATTCCAGAAAGAGGTAAACAATGGCCTCTTCCCCAAGACAGCAACCTTGAGGATAGCATGAGGGGGTGAGATTCCAAGCACGTGGGAAGGATCTGACAGGGAGGGCCTTTCTCACCACCAGCCAAGCTACGTCTTGGTGCTTGTTTGAAAGCTCTGGTGATGAGGCATTCTGCCATAGGACCTTAACAGTCTGCTCAGGGAATCATCTGACTGGATGTATCATCTCCTTTTCCTACACAACCTCAGGGATGTTACTTGCAGATTGCTGCCTGATGAGCCATTACCCACCTGATAGAACAGACAAGAGCTTGTTTTAATATGTTAGATGGGAGATGGAATCTCCAATGGCACATTACTCCCTCAGATATGCACTGGAAAGTCAATCGAGTTTATGTGCTTATATCTATGGTGCGGGGCTTGCATCAGTAGCTCATTACTCACAGACAAGATGATATTACTGTGCCAGAGCCAAATCTTTAAATATCAATTATGTTCCCACTGAGAATACTTTTTTTTGCATATTTCTGAGGTAGCTTCATTTTAATTCTATGATAGAAGCTAACACCTACATTTGCACATGCCTTTTTTTTAATCTTGCTAATTTCTCTCTTGTACAAAATTCCCTTGCCAGTTGTTTATTAGCTGAGGATACTGACTGCCTATGGATCTCTTGTAACAGCAGAATCATTTGAAGGATGAGCTACAACAGCCATTCAGCCTCTTGAGAGAGGCTACCAGTTGCAGGTAAATTGCCAAGAAGATAAATCTCTGTGATATTTCTATCACACACTTCCATTAACCAAACAAATAAAAAAAGGGAAATAAAACAAATACCAACAGAAAATGCTGGCAAATCTGCAACAATTTAGTTAGTTTATTGAGAAACAAAAGACAGATTCATACATAATGCCATCAGTGCATAAACAAACTTGTGTCAGTGTAATAAAAGCAAAATACGCAGGATGCTAGAAACCTGAAATAAAAACAGAAAGTGCTGGAAAAATGCAGCAGGCCTGGCAGCAACTAGGGAGGGTGAAACAGAATTGATGATTTGAGCTGAACATGACTAATCTTCATTGCTGTTTGAAAGAAAGTTTTAGGACAATAGTGAAGGAAGAGTGATAATGTCAGGATAGTGTGTGACTTGAAAGGAAACTTGCAGGCTGTGGTGTTCCCTACAGCCCTTGGCCTGCTTGGTGGTAGAGGTCACAGGTTTGGAAGGTACTGTTCAATAAGCCTTGGTGAGTTCCTACAGCGTATCTGTAGATGGTACACCTGGCTGCTACTGTTCATTGGTGTAGTGAGTGACTTTTGAAGATGATGGTTGGGGTACCAATCAAGCAAGCTGCTTTGTCCTGGATGGTGTTGAGCTTCTTGAGTTTTAATGGATCCACACTCATCCAGGCACATGGAGAGTTTTCAATTAAGCTCTTAGCTTATGCCTTGTAGATGGTGGACAGGCTTTGGGGAGTCAGGGAGTGAGTTACTCATTACAGTATCAAAGCCTCTGACCTGCTGTTGAAACCATAGAGTTTAAATAGCTAGTTAATAAAGTTTCTGGTTAATGGTAACACCCAGGATATTGATCGTAGGGATTCAGTGATGATAATGGCATTGAATGTTGAGGGGAAATGGTTAGATTCTCTCTTGTTGGAGATAGTCATTGCCTTGTACTTGTGTGCTATCAATCCACTTATCAATCCAAACCTGGAAATTTTCCAGGTCTTTCTGCATTTGGACATGGACTTCAGTATCTGAGGCTTCATGAATTCTGTTGAACATTGTACAATCATTGGCGAACATCCCCACATCTGATCTTTATGATGGAGAGCTCCATTCAAGGTGTAGCTCTTTCGCAGGAGTGCCTTGATCTTAAAATAAGCCAACATTTGAAAGCTCAGACGGCCAATGTGGATGCTTTCTCTGATGAATTTTCAGTTTTTAAAGCTTACCACAGAAGTCAATAGCTCTTTGTGGGGAGGGAGCCTTACCACTGGAAGGTCTGTGGCTGTAGTTGTGACTGTCTGGCAAATGTGGATGTGGGAGTGGGTGGTGGTGGGTGTTAAGGTGCATGATAGAACACTAGCCCTCATCCACTTCTGCCACTGAGTGGGCCACCTCCATTTACTGGCTGGTTTACAACCCCAGTTGGGGGCCTGTCCAGAGAATAGCTTTACTCAGCCCTTTACGTGGTCTAATGGCTACCTGCTGTTTGTGGGGGAGTAGCTGCCTGCCAGAGGTATCAGACACTTACTAAATTGCCTGGAGATGGGACCATGGTGACAGACTAGCACACGAGCTAGAAATGAGAAATTGCTTCAAGATCCTGACTCCAATGCTACCTCTGCATCCTCACCAAGAATAGTTAACACTGTAAATACACATACTGACTCGACATTATTATCAACTAGCCAGAATTAAGTATTTAAATTCCCTCAAATGACCCAGTTTCCCAGCCCAAAATGTGTCTTTATCACGGTTACATGCTGTCATTATGAAATGTAAGACTAGCAGATGGGAAGATTAGTCATAAGAGACCTAAAGAAAAATGATTTCAGTGTCAAGGAGAAATTATGAGGTGGAATGCACAATTGAATGCAAGGAAGTGAAATTTGAAAAAGGATTATCTCAGAATAGCAGCTGCTGTGTGGCTGTTCACCTGTTTGTATTTGTAGATAGCAGGGAGTGCAATTCAGAGGCCAAGAGAGTGGTGAGGAAAGAAGAAAAAGTCTTTTAGAATAAAACGTCAGGTAAACTTCCAACAGAGAGAAAAAAACATCAGTGGGGAGTTAATAACCTTTGCACCAGCTGAGTACCAGAGTCATTTGCATGTCATATATATTCAGATTGAATGGCCTAGTGGGTCTCCAATTGCACATTGTTTACTAACCAATAAACACTCTGAAAATTAATAGGTTTATTTAAAGGTAGCTTTTCTTCAGAAGCCATTTCTTTTTCTTTAGATTTAACACTTAGCAGGTTTTGCTTGCTACCAATGTACGTTTATAACTTAAAATGGTTCAACCAGATTCAAAAAAGGTACAAAACTACATCTTCCAGACTCACTTGACTAATTGTAAAGGTAACTGGTGGCTAATTGTAAAAGTAACTGGTAACAAAAGGTCGCGTTTAATCTGCTGGGAGTGGGTTGGGAGGATGGAAAGGTGCAAAGAATCAACAAGGAGTGGTGGGGTGGAGTGCCTTTTGTTGACCCAAGTCTCTACAATTGAGTCAAGGCTGGAGAGGTCAAACAAAGCCTTCCCACTTGTTAACTCTTAATCTTAATTGGTGATCAAGAGCTTAAAGGCCTCAATCTGTGCCACTAGCAGTATTGTACACCAAAGCATTGACAAGAGGGTCATCTGGACTCAAAATGTCAGCTCTTTTCTCTCCTTACAAATGCTGCCAGACCTGCTGAGATTTTCCAGCATTTCCTCTTTTGGTTTCAGATTCCAGCATAATTTGCTTTCATTTTGCAGTCATTTGTTTTGTAAATGCCAATGACCTTCCTGTAGGCTCAGTGAGGAGGTGGGTATGCCTTTTTGGTCATGCATCTGTATTCCTGGCAGTAAGGGCATCTCAGTCCTAATAGCCCATCTTGCCCTCCTCAATGATCACCACCCACCACATCCTCACCACACCTCATCCCGGTGAGAACATAAGAACATAAGAAATAGGAGCAGGAGTAGGCCATCTAGCCCTTCGAGCCTGCCCCGCCATTCAATAAGATCATGGCTGATCTGTTGTGGCTCAGTTCCACTTTCCCGCCCTCTCCCCATAACCCTTAATCCCCTCTCTTATCAAGAACCCATCAACCCGCGTCTTAAAAATATTTAGCGAGGCAGCCTCCACCACTTCAACGGGCAGAGAATTCCAGAGATTCACCACCCTTTGAGTGAAGAAGTTCCTCCTCAACTCCGTTCTAAACCGCCTCCCCTTTATCTTGAGGCTGTGCCCCCTAGTCCTACTGTCTTTTTTGAGCGGGAAGAGTCTCTCCACCTCTATCCTATCCATCCCATTCATCATCTTATACGTCTCAATGAGATCTCCCCTCATTCTTCTAAACTCTAACGAGTACAAGCCTAGTTTATTCAGCCTCTCCTCATAGCTCAACCCCCTCAACTCCGGTATCAGCCTAGTAAACCTCTTCTGCACTCCCTCCAGGGCCAAAATATCCTTGCGCAGGTGCGGCGCCCAAAACTGGACACAGTACTCCAGCTGCGGCCTCACCAATGCCCTATACAGCTGCAGCAAGACCTCCCTACTTTTATATTCAATCCCCCTCACTATGAAGGCCAGCATCCCATTCGCCTTCCTGACCACCTGCTGCACCTGCAAGCTGGGTTTTTGCGACTCATGCACAAGGACCCCGAGGTCCCTCTGCACCGTCGCCTGCTGCAGTTTTTCGCCCCGTAAATAATAGTCCTTCCTACCATTCTTCCTACCAAAGTGGACCACCTCACACTTGCCAACATTAAATTCCATTTGCCATTTCCTGGCCCATTTGCCCAGCCTATCTAGATCCTTCTGCAGACTCTCCACACCCTCCGCACAATTTGCCTTTCCCCCAATCTTGGTGTCATCAGCAAATTTTGACACCCTGCACTCGGTTCCCTCCTCCAGATCATCTACATAAATGGTAAATAGCTGAGGCCCCAGCACCGACCCCTGGGGCACCCCACTAGTCACCATCCGCCAATCCGAATAGCACCCATTGACCCCCACTCTCTGCCTCCTATTTGACAACCAATCCTCTATCCACGCTAACACCTAACTTGACTAACTTGAGCTTGACTAACTTACCTGCAGTCTGGAGCTGCTCCATGCTCTCTGCCCCAGGGTCTCTTTCAGAAGCTGCAGTGGCCACAGCTCCTGATGCTGAAAATGGTGAGGTCATCACAGCAACCATCAAATTCAGCCAACAGTGCCCTTGTGAGTTATGGGAAAACTATGCTAGTTTGTGCCTGAAAGCCCATTCGTGTTTCTAGAGGTCGATTTGTGATACTGTAATAAAACCAAAATAAAACATGAAAACAGAAGCCATAGCTACTGCAGATGCTGGAAATCTGAAATACCAACAGAAAATGCTGATGGTAGAGGCTGTGGGGAGAGAAATTGTGTGAAATATAATGTTGGCTGAGGGAATGGAGGAAGATGTCGGTAACAACATAGACAGTGGCAGGAAGCAGAGTTTGAAATTCCAGATGTTGGGATAAAAGCTTGCAGGTAGCCCGGTGGCAGGTTGGAAGTAGGGTAGACAGTGATACACGATGGGAAAATCATTGTCACAGATTTGCATGCAATGGTTAGTCTTTAAAACACAAGTTGTGATTTGCAAAAAAGTTAGCAGTGCACAGGAAACACGGTACTTAACTTTGATGATCGGTGAACACTGGCGTGGGGCAGGTGAGGCAGACTTCAAGGTGGAAAGTGAGAAAGTCAAAGCTGTTAGTTGTGTCTGAGAGAGTTTGTTGACAGAGGGGAGAGGAGGCTGAGAAGCATCATGGGGCAGGCTGAGGAAAGGACAGTTGATTGAGGGAAGGTCAAAAGAAGGTGACTGATGAAGGGTTGAGGGTGATGAAAAGTCAAGAGTGACTAACAGAAAGAACAAAAAAAATTACAGCACAGGAATAGGCCCTTCGGCCCTCCAAGCCTGCACCAACTATGCTGCCCAAATGAACTAAAGATCCCCTACCTTTCCGGGGACCATATCCTTCTATTCCCATCCTATTCATGTATTTGTCCAGATGCCCTTTAAAAATCACTACTGTATCTGCTTCCACTATCTCCCCTGGCAGTGAGTTGCAGGCACCCACCACCCTCTGTATGAAAAACTTGCCTCGTACATCTCCTTTAAGCCTTGCCTCTCGCACCTTAAACTTATGCCCCCCAGTAATTGACTCTTCCACCCTGGGAAAAAGCTTCTGACTATCCACTCTGTCCATGCCCCTCATAATCTTGTAGACTTCTATCAGGTCGCCTCTCAACCTCCGTCATTCCAGTGAGAACAAACCAAGTTTCTCCAACCTCTCCTCATAGCTAATGCTTTCCATAAATGCAACATTCTGGAAAATCTTTTCTGTACCCTCTCCAAAGTGTCCACATCCTTCTGGTAGTGTGATGACCAGAATTGAGTACTATATTCCAAGTGTGGCCTAATTAAGGTTATATAAAGCTACGACACGACTTGCCAATTTTTAAACTCAGTGCCCCGGCTGATGGAGGTAAGTGCACCACGTGCCTTCTCCACCTGCGTTGCCACTTTCAGTGACCTGTGTACCTGTACACCCAGATCCCTTTGCTATAAATACTCTTAAGGGTTCTGCCATTTACTGTATATTTCCTATCTGTATCAGACCTACTAAAATGCATTACCTCACATTTGTCCAAATTGAACTCCATCTGCCATCTCTCCATCCAAGTCTCCAACCAATGCATATCCTGCTGTATCCTCTGATGGTCCTCATCGCTATCCACCAATCTTTGTGTCATCTGAAAACTTACTGATCAATCCAGTTACATTTTCGTCCAAATCATTTATATATTACAAACAGCAAAGGTCCTAGCACTGATCCCTGAAGGACGCCACTTGTCACAGCTCTCTAATCAGAAATGCACTCTTCCACTGCTACCCTCAGTCTTCTATGACTGAGTTGGTTTTTTATCCACCGTGACAGCTCACCTATGATCCCATGCACTTCACCTTCTGCAGCAGTCTGCCATGAGGGATCTTGTCAAAGAACCTTACTGAAGTCCATGTAGACAACATCCACTGCCCTACCCTCATCAATCATCTTTGTCACTTCCTCAAAAACTCGATTAGGCATGACCTCCCCTTCACAAAACCATGTTGCTTCTCACTAATACTTCCACTTATTTCCAAGTGGGAGTAAATCCTGTCTCGAAGAAGCCTCTCCAATAATTTCTTTATCATTGACGCAAGGCTCACTGGCCTGTAATTACCTGGATTATCCTTGCTGCCTTTCTTAAACATAGGAACAACTTTGGCTATTCTCCAATCCTCGGGGACCTCCCCTATATGATGTGGAGATGCCGGTGTTGGATTGGGGTAAAACAGAAAGAAATTTCACAACACCAGCTTAAAGTCTGGTGTTGTGAGATTTCTTTCTGTTTTGCCTCCCCTATAGCCAGTGAGGATACAAAGATTTCTCTCAAGACCCCAATTTCCTCCATCGCCTCTCTCAGTATTCTGAGGTATATTCTATCAGGCCCTGGGGACTTGTCTACTTTAATGTTTCTCAAGAACCCCAATACCACCTCCTTTTTGATCTCAACATGACTCAAACTATCTACACACCCTTCCCCAAAATCATTATCCACTAAATCCTTCTCTTTGATCAATACTGACGCAAAGTACTCATTTAATAGCTCGCCCATTTCCTCTGGATCCATGCATAGATTTCCTCCCCTGTCCTTGAGTGGGCCAACCTTCTCCATGGCTACCCGTTTGCTCTTTATATATGTATAAAAAGTCTTGGGATTTTCTTTAATCCCGCTGGCCAATAACTTCTTGTGATACTTTTTATCTCTCGTTATTCCTTACTTAGCTTTCTCTCTACTTTCCTTATAATCCACACATTTGCTTCATGTGTTTCCAGCCTCCTAGCCTTGACAAATGCTTCTTTTTTCTTTTTGACTGGGCTCACAATATGTCTTGTTACCCAAGGTTCCCAAAAGGGCTAAAGGTGATCAAGGAAAGGCTGAGGGTAACTGAGTGAGGATCAAAGTGACAGAGGTAAGTTTAAGGTTAGTTGAAGAATTGTTGAAGGTGATTGAAGGGATATCGAGAGCAGCTGAGGGATGGTTGAAGGTGACCAGGGAATGTTGAGGAACAATGAGAACTTGACCAGCCTGAGGTTCAAGAAGGCATGGCTGGAAAAAACAAGGTTGTGGCTATGAAACACAGGGTGATTGCCATTTGTCCATAGGTGTATGTTTCTGTTTGAGAGCAAGGTCAACAGTCAGCATTTGCCTGGCCACTACTGCGTAAAGACCTTGGCTGGATTGACTGAATGCAGATCCCAGCACATATTTGACCACCTGACCACTTGAGAGATGGCAGCACATAATACCCCTGGCAGCTCTGCCAGATGTTCCCTTGCCAGCCGCTGCATCCATGACTAGATGCATATCATCAGCCTGGGAACTTTCTCTAGTGATGGAGCTGCTTCCAGCTGTATGCAGTGACTGCAAGCTCATTGGAGGCAGTCTTCACATGGCAGGCCTCAGGGATAATGGAACCAGAGGCTACGTGTCCCCTGCTGGGGCAGCTTCAATGAAAGGCCAAAATTGCAGCCAAGTTCAATTCTGTAGAAGGATTTTCAACAAAGAACAAAGAAAAGTACAGCACAGGAACAGACCTTTCAGCCTTCCAAGCCCATGCTGATCATGATGCTCTAACAAAATTTAAACAAAAACCTTCTTCTTACGCAATCTGTATCCCTTTATTCATGTACCCATCTAAACGCCTCTTAAATGTTGCTACTGTGCCTGCTTCCACCTCCTCCTTTGGCAGCACGTTCCAGGCCTTACCACTCTCTGCATGAAAAACTTCCTCTGCACTACTCCCTTAAACTTTCCCCCTCTCAACTTGAATCTGTGCCCTCTTGTAATTGACACTTCCACCCTGGGAAAAAGCCCCTGACTATCCACCTTGTCTTTGCCACTCATAATTTTGTAGACCTCGAGCAGGTCTACCCTCAGCCTCCATCTTTTCAGTGAAAAAAATCCTAGCTTATTCAACCTCTTCCTATAGACAACATCCTTGAGACCAGGCAACACCTTGGTGAACCTTCTTTGCACTCACTCCAAAGCTTCCACATCCCTCTGGTTGTGTGGCGACTAGAACTGCACACAATATTCCAAATGTGGCCTAACCAAGGTTATGTATAGCTCCAACATGATTTGCCATCTCATATACTCAATGCCCCGGCTGATGGAGATAAGCGTACCATATGCTTTCTTAATCACCTTGGCCACTTACGTTGCCACTTTTAGGGAACCGTGGACCTGTACACCCAGATTCCTCCATGTGTTAATGTTCCGAAGGTTCTGTCATTTACAGTATAATTCACACCTTGCATTTGGCTGGATTGAACTCCATCTGCCATTTTTGTGCCCAAGTCTCCAATGTATCTATATCCTGTTGTACCCTCTGACAATCCCCAGCACTATCAGCAACTCCACTAATCTTTGTGTCATCTGCAAACTTGCTAATCAAACCATCCATATTTTCCTCCAGATCATTTAAATATACTACAAAGAGCAAAGGACCCAGCACTGATCCCTGCAGAACACCACTAGACACAGATCCCCATTCTGAAAAGCACCCTTCCACTGCTACCCTCTGTCACCTTTGGACAAATGGCAATCACCCTGGGTTTCATGGCCACAACCTTGCTACTCTCTGTCTTCAATGACCATCCCTAGCATTTTACCAGCTTATGTTGTCTTCAGTGCAGGCCTTCCTTATAGGATATTGTCATACCTTTATGTATTGAGTTGACAAATTGCAGATGATTGTCTACACAGTATGATATCACTATAATGTGGACAATATGTAACAAAAATTATACAGATTTGTCTAATCATAGAATCCTGACAGTCCAGCAGGAGGTCATTCGGCCCATCGAGCCTACACCGAGATCAATCCCATCCAGGTCCTATCCCTGTAACCTCATGTATTTATCCTGCTAACCCCCCTGACACTAACAGGCAATTTAGCATGATCAATCAACCTAATGTGGACACGTGGAGAGAGCATGCAAACTCCACACAGACAGTGACCCAAGGCTGGAATTGAACCCAGATTCCTGGCGCTGTGAAACAGCAGTGCTAACCACCATGACATCCCTGACATGCATAGCAAACTGCTTACCAAAAACCTTTTCATTCAGTCATTACCAATGCTCCCTTTAAATTGTAATTACGTTACACAGCCAGTTTTTTCAATATGCCGTATCTTTAAATTTTTTGAAATGCCTGTGAACGATGATATTGAACATAGAACATGGGCTGCACAGTTCCTGCACAGCAATGCATGTATGCAGCTGAGATTGGACATTACCCCTTTGAAGCACAGTCCATTGTTAACTCAGTTTGCAAGTGTCGTGACCAATTATCACTCATCTGCTTAATTAGATTCTAATCAATGAAATTGAATTCTGAACAATTGTGTCTGAGTACATTTGTCCTAAATGAAAAGACAACATTTTCAGGCAAACGTATCATTTGTTTTTCTGAAGGTCAATTAGTTTAAGTAGGGTTGTTTAATTCCTCACAGATGAATTGGACATGTAATTTAATGTGGTAGCTTTCTAATGAATCAATTACCCTTAATAACCATCATCATGCAGAGTGGATTGGGAAAGAATGGCACATTATGGTCACAGACACACAGGTTGCCACTGGTGACTTTGCATAAGGCAGTTTCAGTGTATTGGACAGAAGGAAGCTGAAAAGTGAATATGTCAAGCGAGATTGACTGTAAAAATAAATGTGTAGGTGGATACAAACAAAAGTGATAAATTTACAGAGGAATGGGAGGTTTAAAATATGCTAATAGTTAGACAGAATGATGGAACAAGACATGCAACCATGTCAGTACAGCATGCAAATACACCTTTAAAGAGCCAATGAATATCAAATCTACAAGATGGCAGCACTGCATCCTACTGCCTAAGCCAGGGGTTCCCCTAACTGGGGTCTACAGGCCCCCAGTGATCTGTGAAAGGCTCCAGAGAATCCACAGAATTTGCCAGTTGCCAAATGATCAGCAAATGCCAGTTTAAAAGGGCAACAGGCCAACATTAAGAATAACTACTGGAATAAAATAGACCAGTTAGGGCAAGGCATCTTGGAGCACTGGATGCCTTCCGTGCCTAGTGGGCACTTCCATGCTGGCAGTGCCAGGGTCCCAGGCTGGCAATGCCATGCTAGCACTGCCAAAGGGCCATTTCCCACCTGCCACTCCAAAATCACCTGGGGGGCCTTAATGGCCTTTGGTTCCACTGGAGAGGCCATCACATCCAGTCCCTATTGCTGAAGGCCAGACATGACTCTCACCAGTGAGGACCTCCACCTGTGAGGCCATTAAGGCAAGTGAGCCTGGACAATTGAATCCTGCTCACTAATTACATTTCAATTCAGATTTAAATGTTAAAATCAGCCTTGCACCTGATTACACCGGCAATTCAGGACCAGCATCATTGTGAGAGGCAAGAAACCAGGCGCAACCCTCATTTGATTTGATTTGATTTGATTTATTATTATCATATGTATTAGTAATCCGTTAAAAGTCTTGCATGCTAACAGACAAAACATACTATATAGAGAGAAGGAAACGAGAGGGTGCAGAATGTAGTGTCATAGCTCGGGTGTACAGAAAGATCAACTTAATGCAAGGTAGTTCCATTCAAAAGTCTGACAGCAGCAGGGAAGAAGCTATCCTTGAGCCAGTTGATACATGTCCTCAGACTTTTATATTTTTTCCCTGACGGAAAAAGGTGGAAAAAAAAGTATATCCAGAGTACATGGGGTCTTTGATTATGCTGGCTGCTTTTCCAAGGCAGTGGGAAGTGTAGACAGAGTCAATGGATGGGAGGCTGGTTTGAATTAAAGCCTGGGCTTCTTTCATGGCCCTTTGTAGTTTCTTGTGGTCTTGGACAGAGCAGGAGCCATATGTACTACAACCTGAAAAATGCTTTCTATGGTGCATCTGTAAGAGTTGGTGAGAGGCATTGTGAACATACCAAATTTCCTTAGCCTTCTGAGAAAGTAGAAGCGTTGGTGGGTTTTTTTAACTATAGCATCAGCATGGAGGAACCAGGACAGGTTGTTGATGATCTGGACACTGAGACACTTGAAGCTCTCCCCTATTTCCACTTCGTCCCCGTTGATCTAGACAGGGCATGTCCTCCACTACACTTCCTGAAGTCGATACAATCTTCTTTATTTTGCTGACATTGAGGGAGAGATTATTGTCATTGTACCAGCTTACCAGATTTTCTAGCTCTTCCCTGCACTCTGTCTCATCATTGTTTGAGGGCTGACCCACAACGGTGGTGTCATCAACAAACTTGAAAATCAAGTTGGAGGAGAATTTGGCCACACAGTCATACGTATATAAGGAGTATAGTAAGGGGTTGAGAACACAGCTTTGTGGGGCACCAGTGTTGAGAATGATCAGGTGGAGGCGTTGTTGCATATCCTTACTGATTGTGGTCTGTGGGTTAGGAAATCTAGGATCCAGTGATAGATTGGAGATGAATTTTGTAGGAATAATGGTTTTGAAGACTGAATAATGGTGCTGTAGTCAATAAATAGAAGTCTGGCATAATGTCCTTGTTATCCAAGTGTTTCAGGGCTGAGTGTAGGACCAGGGAGATGTGCCTGCTGTGGACCTGTTGCGGCAGTAGGTGAAGTGTTGTAGATCCAGGCAATCTGGGAGGCCGGAATTGATTTATGCCATGACTATAACCTTTCAAAGCACTTCATAATGATGGATGTCAGAATCACTGGATGATAGTCATTAAGGCATGCTGCCTGGCTTTTCTTTGGTATAGGAATGACGGTCATCTTCTCGAAGCAAATAGGGATGTTCTTCACTTCTCTCACGATCTTACCTGCCCACCATGCTGATTGACTAGAAACATCCAATTCGGCCAGATTCGGATGAATCAAATCTTGTGCTCAGTTTGTTTAGGTATATACTTTGTAAGCGTGCAAAACATATCAAAAATTGAGTTTTAAGTGGTTTCAGAAACAAATTAAAAACAGAACAAATAGTGGATATTGTTCTGATAATTAACCTGTTTAAATATCCTTGGTAAAACCGTGTCTTGTGTTGTGAAATATTTAGTGCATTTGGGAATCCTACCCCATGGGGAAAATGCATGAGACCTATTAGCATACATAATCAAACAGATTTCCTGTGCATGGCTTTTCAAGTAGAGTTCTAATTGAATATCAAATTCCATTTTCTACATGGTGCAGTTATCCATCTTGACAAGCGCATTACATATGACTAACACTCTGATGCAAGCTATAAAACTGCAGTATTTAAAGGTGGATGTTCTTCCATAAAACTACAATTTTACTGATCTAACAGTATTAAGTAGGAAGAAAGGCACTATCCCTAAAGATCACCGAAATGTCTCATAAATAATGCAGTCAGTGATGATTCCGTATGACTCGTTAGGGAATCTATTGGCACCTAACCAGTAAATAATGATGTTCTCTGAAACAAAAATATGACTATTAGATATCTTATGTATGAAAGCCATGTTTAACATCCACGGACACAGCTTACTAATTCTCTCCCTTCCTCTCCTGAAGATGAGTTCATCCCTAACTCATTTTCTGGTGGGATCCTCTAACTAGTGTTCAGCATTACTTAATTGAAGTGTCTAAGGTGAAACGGAACCTCAGAATCATGCTCAGCTATCTTTGCCTGAAAAAGAATGCATCAACATCAACAGGAATTTATATTTATACAGCAACCTTAATGTATGAAAATGCTTTTCGCAGGAGTGTTATCAGACAGGATTTGATGTTATGCCACAAAGTAGATATTGGGGAAGGTGACCAAAAGCTTGGTCAAAGAGGCAGGTTTTAAAGAGTACCTTAAATGAAGAAAGAGAGGCAGAGAGGTTTATAGAGGAAATTCCAGAGGTTAGGGCCTCAGCAGCTCAGGGCACAATCATCAAAATAAATTGATTTAAATTAGGGATATGCAAAAGCCCTAAGCAAGGTCACCCATGTCACAGGAGTCAGGATCGTAGAGGAGGATACTCTCAGGCCAGGAGTTTCTTCACCCCTTGCTTAGCAGAAACAATATGAATGGATCTACTGTTAGGGAGTGTAGTTAGTGTATCTATGTAGATTAGGAAAAAGGTATAAAATTAAACTTAACATATATTTTTGTCTTTGCATCTTAAGAAAAGATTAAGACTCTAGATTAATGTTAAACACAGGTTCTTACCAGCCTGCGGCTTTTAGTTTTACTTTTGACTGCATTGGAATTAAATGTTTAAGATGTAAAAGCAATTACATATTTTAAAAAAAAGTAAGCCATTGCTTAGCAACCAGAGGTCCACACTGAAAACAGAAGCATTTGAATTCAGTTGGAACCGTGTGACTGAGAAGAAAGCAGCTCTCACAGAAATTGCCAGGAGAAGCAGGCTAATAGAGCACAGAACAGAAAACAAGTCCCAGAAGCTAAAGAACAGATAATTCTAGAAACGAGGGAATGAACTGCCTTCTTGAACTGCTCAGTCCCGGTGGTGTAAGTAAAACAAATGGTGTTGGGCAGGGGATTCCAAGGTTTTCACCCTTTTTTGAATGATTTTGAAGGGATTGGGATATAGTTCCAAGTCAAAATGGTGCGTGGCTTTGAAGGCAACTTGTGGATTGAGGTAGTTCTTTACATATACTGCCCATGTCCTTCGAGGTGGTACAGCTTGTGAGTTTACAGGGGCTGCCCAATGAGCCTTAGCAAATTGCTACAGTGCCTCTTGTAGATGGTATACACTGTTATCACTGTGCTCTTTGTGATAGAAGGAGTCAATATTTAAGGTGTGAATAGTTTGTCCTGGATAGTCCACAGTTTTGTTGGAGAAGCACCCTTCACAATTGGAGAATATTCCATTACACCCCTGACATGTACACTGAGGACAGGCTTTGGAAAATCAGGAGGTGAATTACTAGTTGCAGAATTCCCAGCATCTGACTTGCTCCAGCTGGTCCAATTAATGTTCCAGTCAATGACCAGCCCCCAGAATATTGTTGTCGGTTGAGGTGGGGTGGGTATAGTCGGTGGGGTAGTAATGCTATTGAATGTCAAGGGGAGATGGTTAGATTCTTGCTTGTTGGAAATAGTGTGAAGTTAGTGTACCTTCAAGAGATTTTTTTAGAAAAGAATGTTCTCTGCAGCTCTCACAGCCTCTGCTTTCATTGTTGCCGGGCTGGCTATAGAAGTCCTTTTATTGTCACTTTAATGGCTTAAATGGGATTGTTTAATTTACTCTGTGGTTTTTTTACAACCTTGAATTGTTAGGAAGAAGACAGGTTGTCAGGTCACGTGTTTTTGAACTTTTATTTTCCTTCCTAATGAATTTTAGATTTCATTTTTTGTTTGGCTGGCTGCGGTTTTAGTTTTAGAGGAAACCTAAAGCTGAAAAGAAGTGTTTGTCTCTCTCCCTGGTGTTGGAAATTCTGTTTTAGCTGAAAGCAAGGATTCTTGCCTTCCTGGAGTCAAAAATCTGTTGTTGGTGACTTGACCAGAAAATCTTTCTTGTGTTTTTGGAAGCTGTTCTGACTTCAAACTATTCTGGATGTATCCAGAGAGATGCTAGAAGTTACAAGGCTGAGAAGTCAGAGTTTTTATTCTCCAACCAAAGGATTCCATTCCAGTATCACATAAGCATTGATCTTTGCTGTGTTAAATGGTTTTGTCTATGGGAAGTTCTGTTTGATTAGAACACTTTAGATATATTTGTTAAAGGTTATACATTATCATGGTTGTTTTGTTTGTAATTAATAAAAGTCATTACTAATTTTCTTTCTATACATGTTAACTATATTCTTAAATAAACTTTGTTTGATAAAAGTTCCCTTGTGGGTCATTTGAATTATACTTGAAGTGAAAACATCATGCTCACCCTAGCCAGATCCAAAGTGTAAAACTTATCATCCAGGCAGATGTCATAAAACACTTTGGAGTTTCTGACCTGAATTATAATGATAGCCATTGTCTGGCTTTCTATGTCATGAATGTTCCCTGCCAAAAACTGAATGCTGTCCAAGTCTTCCTGCATGATGCATGGATTGCTTCAGCGCAATCATCTGCAAACATCCCTACCTCTTACCTTATGTTGCTGAAGTTGAAGGTGGTTAGCCTGATGAACTCCTGCAATCTTATCCTGAGGCTGAGATGATTCACCACAACCACAACCAGCTTCCTTTGCACCATGTAGATCCAAAATGATTTTCTATGATCTAGTTATATTGGGATATTTCTATTTGTATTCATTTATAACTAATTTGCCTCGCCTTTTGAGTATTCACCTCTATATTGTTTTTCCATCAAGTTTCAAATTAATGAAATCTGGAACACTTTTGATATTAATATCGTCTATTTAGTTACTAGTAACGTGCAGTTCTGGTTAAATAATTAAACACTAATTTTAATTTGATATATTAAACACTCGGTTGTAATTCCTCTGGCCCCAGCTCTCCTGCACGGTCACCTTTTTCAGATTCAGAATTTTATTTCAGGTTCTCCTCATGTCACAATCGCTTTGATCATGGTTTATGGCTCCCCTTGCAGTCACTTTCCTCTCAGGCACTCACCCTCAATTGTTCCTGCTGTTTTTTTTTTAACGGCTTCTTTCATATTTTAAGATTGTTCCTCCTGCACTTTATGATCTCTCTCTTATGTAGGCTCTTGAACCTTCCTTTGTCCATTGCAGCAACCTCGCCTCCAATGAGCTTTTCCCTGTCCTGGCTCCCACATGCTTGACCATTTTTTTAACCACAGATCAATCTTTTTCTCTTTACTCGAAGCTCTGAAATTTGAGCAGTGTCAGTCTCTGAGTTCATGGCTGTGAATGCAAGTTCAAGTGATGATGTTTCTTTATCTTCCCTTCCTTTTCGCTCTCTGACTGGGAATATTCCAATTCTTGGATTCCTGAAATGAAAATAAAGGGCAAGGATTGGGTTGTTTTGAAGGGAGAGGGGAAAGCAAGATGTGAGTCCTAAGCCATTAAGGAAGAAGAGGAATGAGAGAAGGCTTATCAGTTATGCAGATACCCTGATCATTGATCCCACTGGTGACATCAGTGAAAATGACCTCAGCAATGTTACTGCCCTCATTGGGCAGCACAATCTCCTCCCGTTGGGAATTCTTTCCTGATGCCTCCTACTGTGTGCCAACTTCTCCTGTGAGAGAGCGGGAAGGAAGTCAATAAGCATCCTGCAATTCGATTGGATGATGTGGCTGACATGGTTGAATACTTGTCAGCATGTGTGAATTCTGAGTTGTGATTGAGGGGTGCATAAGGGTGAAGAAAGCATACAGCTTGAAGTTCTGAGTACTGATTGACAGAGATTTTGGCAGGTGGATGACGGATGGGGAATTGAGCAGTGACTGAGGCTGATGGAATAGTTGGTACTATAGATAGTAAGCAGGTTGAATTCACTCACCTTCACGATTCATGCCAGATGATTAAACATCTTCCTGTACTGCATCCGTGCACTTGAAGCAAAGATCCTGTCATTCACCTCTGCCAATATTTGCTCCCACTGCCTTCTGAGTATATGCCTGTCTTCTGTACATCCCTTCACCCAAACCACCCCTCTCATCCCCACCCCTGCCCCATTCCTATGCAAAGTCACAAGTTTGTAAAGCACCAAAGTCAGATTTGGTGACTGTTTTGCGGAACATCTCCGTTTAGTTTGCATTCGTGATCCTAAGCTGACAGTTGCCTGTCATTTTAATTCCTTGCCCTGCTCACACACTGACATTTCTGTCCTCAGCCCCCTACACTTTTACAATCAAGTCCAATGTGAGCCTCAGGAACTTCAAGTCAAATTACAATTAGGCACTTCGACTTGTAGAGATCTTAACTAAACTCGCTGAAAGGATCTTCTGACTGACAAATCAGCTTAGAGTCTGGTTTTATGCAAACAAAATGGGCATATTCAGAAATCTCATTAATATTCACAGATTAATGGACCTCATGGAGCAATGGCACATAGAGTAGCACAGGAGCAACTGGTTAGTAGTCACCTAATATTCAAAGTGATAGTAAACGCATTGTCACAGATGTGCCATGATGAAAGCAAAGGAGACCCTCAAGACTATTACAGATGCAGTAGGTTTAACCAGAAATGCAAAAACAAATACTGGCACTGATATAGCACCTTTTTACACTGAATATATCCCAAAGCACCTCAGAGCTGGGAGCAGGAAGTGATCTGTAAGAGGAGAGAAGTACCCGAAGCTCGTTAAGCTGTGGATTTTTAGGAAGCTTTTATACATGGTGAGGAGTGCAGCAGTGGAAAGTTATAAGGAGAGAGCTTTAGAACATTGAAAAGTGAAAGTAAAGTTTATTTATTAATCACAAATAGGCTTACATGAACACTGCAGTGAAGTTACTGTGAAAATCCCTAGTTGCCACAAGGAGGTTGGAACTGGAGAGCAGTGGGACAAATTATTTATATGTTTGAAGGAATTTTGGAGGTAGAATGGAACACTCCCATGCAGGGATATGTAAGTAAAGGTAAGCATTCTGAAATTAATATGCTGCAAATGGCATTGTGGGAGTGAGGGTGTGGAGCGGCACTGGTGTTGTGCAGAGTTCCAGGGGAGGTTCTGAGGACAATAGTGATAGACATCTGGGATGAGCTCGGGATAAGATGTGAAAGGCAAAGCTTTGGATGAGTAAATTGTAGTCTGTGATTGTGGGCCTTGTAAAACCCGGGATGAGAGTGCTGGAGAAGTCAGACCTGGAAAGTCATGAAAGTGTAGGTGAGGTTGAGCTACTGGTCATATTCCATTTCCTTAACTTACTGGCTGGGTCTACAGCCACCCATGAGTGGTGCCCCTTCAATGAAAGTGCATAATAGGAGGGTATGTAAACAAGCCATGCACAAATAGCACAGCACACAAAGGGAACCATTGAAATGTAGGAAATCAAAGCAAAAGTAGGCCATTCAGCCCTTCGAGCCTTCTCCCCCATTCATTTTAATAATGGCTGATCATAAAAATCAATATCCTGAATCCCCCCTTCCGCTCATGTCACTTGATTCCTTTAATCCCAAGAGCGATATTTAATTTCTTCATGAAATCACACAATATTTTGGCCTCAGCTACTTTCTGTGGCAGTGAATTTCACACACTCACTATTCTCCTCACCTCAGTCCTAAAAGTTCACCCCTTATCCTCAAACTATGATCCCTAGTTCTGGACTCCCACCACCATTGGGAACATTCTGAATCTACCCTGTCTAATCCTCACCAATGAAAGTTAGTCAGCATAGACACCACATTATCACAATTAAAAAATTACATTAATGCACGGTTAACATACTTCATCACCTACAATTTGTTTTTGAACAAAAGGAGTAGTGGTTGACCAAAAAGTAAACTAACAAAGTATTTGATTTCTGATGCTCCTTGTGAGTGTTTGGAAGGACACAGTGACTTTCACAGCCCTGTTGATGCGTGACAGAAAGCTGACTGTCTCTGCAGATCATTGGTGACCAAGTGACACAACTCTGCTTGAGTCTCTGCCTCTCTTGCATTACTCTCTTTAGATGCCTCCTTAGGTGAGTTGATTCTGTTCTGATCGACCTGTTATCTACAATATACCCACTGCGAGTTGTGCTTTCTGTGCTCCCTGATTGGAAACTCCTGCTGCTGCTGTTGGAGATAACAACCATTGTTAGGTAAACCAGTCAGAAAATCTTCACCAGGCCATTCGGCTCTCTCGGTGATGATGATGATGATGATGATATTTAAAAATCATACCCTTGTTTATGCTCAATATTTCCAAGTCTGGCTCAACTATTTCCTGTAGTACGGAATTCCACACATTCAACAAACTCTGGGTAAAGAAAGTTCTCCTCACCTCAGTCCTAAAAGGTTTACCCCTTATCCTCAATGATCCCTAGTTCTGGACTCCCCCATTATTGGGGAACATTATGAATCTACCCTGTCTAACCCTCACCAATGAAAGATGATGTGCATAGTTAAGTACTCGATATTTTAATTTTTTTACTATTATTTGCAAGAAAATTTCCTGCCATGAAAATCAGACTTTCCTCCAACTTTTCAACGAATCTATTAAAATCTGACAGACCTGATGTGAAAAAAAAATGCTTGTGTTGACAAAGATGACATTAATCTGCTTGAACATACTATGAAGTAATACCCTTTGCCATTTTATCACTTATTCAACCCTTTCCACTGTATTCTCAAACTCACATTTGAATCATATTTTAAAACATTTCAGGGTTGATTTCTTTTGCATTAGCAATTTTGCTTCTGCAGTGAAAATTTGTTTCTCCTTTAAGTTACTGAGAGATAGCATTTTTGCTGAATGCTGGACATTGGCAGAAGTTGAGGTGAGCACTCTGGTTATGAGTCAATATAAATCATGATGACACATGGAAAGGGGGATCACAACACTGGAAAATTTAAAAAATTTCACTATAGTTTCCCGAATTAATCAATACTGGCTGATAGGCCAAGTTCAAACTGGTTAAACTAATACCTCTGCAGAACAGAAGTGCTTGGAGAAGCAATTTCCTTGGACTGGACTGTAATTTAAGCCCCATTAAAAGCTACTCCTGTATGCAGCCAAAAGAAAGTTTTCCGTGAAAGTGACTCTGCGCTGGCAATGAGTATTCTGAGAGCAGTAGGGCTAGACAGCCATCAATTTTTTTCAAATTAACAACAACAGTTTAATTGCAGAATGTCAAACACAAAATATCAATTTGCATTTATATAACAAGAAGTCTCACAACACCAGGTTAAAGTCCAACAGGTTTAGCTGGAATCATGAGCTTTTGGAGCGCTGCTCCTTCATCAGGTGACTTACCTGATGAAGGAGCAGTGCTCCGAAAGCTCATGATGCCAAATAAATTTGTTGGACTTTGACCTGGTGTTGTGAGGCTTCTTACTGTGCCCACTCCAGTTCAACGCTGGCATTTCCACATTATTTATATAGCATATTTAGCTAAGAAAATTGACCCACAGTGCTTTAGAGTGTCAAAAATCAGACACAAAACCGAGACATTGTCAACAATATTAGAACTGACCAAAAAGGTTTGGTTGAAGGGAACTTTAAAGGAACGTTGGCAATGATTGATGTGAAGTGCAGAGGGAAATAAGAACATAAGAAATAGGGGCAGGCTCGAAGGCCATCTAGCCCCTCGAGCCTGCCCCGCCATTCAATAAGATCATGGCTGATCTAAAAGAATTCCAGATCTTAAAGTCTAGATCACTGAAGGCACCATTACCAATGATGGGGCCAGAGTTTGAGAACTTGATTTGATTTATTACTGTCACATGTACCGAGATACAGTGAAAAGTATTGTTTTGCATTCTATCCATACAAATCATACCATGCATAGCTCACAAAAAGTCATCACACTCTGCCGCCATCTTTGAACATGGATATGGTCCGTTCACAGTGAGATTAATAACACATCCCTATTCTCTCTTCACGCCCTGTGTTGTTGGCACTGGCTGCAAGTATTTTAGGGCCTTGAGCCGAGGTTCAGTTTTGTAAATTAATGGAACACAAGAAATAAAATGTTAAAATTCATTTAAAAAATAAAGATAGCAACTTGCAGAATGGATTGCTGCCATGCATTAACAAATGAAGGGATGATATTTTGCATGGACAAAAGACTCATGATATTTTCTTTACAGAAGTGGAGTGATATCCTTTTTGAAAGGGAGGGCAACTTTACCGGAGGAGAGGAAGTCACTTAAAATATCAGGAAGCAAGGGGCCCAGAAAGGAAAGTTGGATGCGCAGCAACTTGGGGGGAATGGGATTAAAGAAGTGTGAAGCTTTCCTCAAGGACTTGATGAGCTTGAAGAGAACATGAGTGGAGACAGGCAAGAAGTGAAGGAAAGGTATAGCATTTTGGATCATGCTGGGGCTACTGAGGAGGCAAGCTTAGCTGGTGGGCAATGGAAAAATTGGGGAAGCAGTCGTTGAGTGAACTGCATCAATCAAGGGAAGGGAGATCGTTTAAGACAATGGTTGGTGCTAGAAAAAATACAATTATGGGTATCTTTTGTCCTTCATGCTGATCCTGGAGGACTAACTGGCTTCAGTATGTGAGGTCCAATAGAACTTGTTGTGGTTCAACCAGATTTGGCGATGGGCACCTAAACTAATTTTATGATGTATGCACAGAAGTTCTACCATGTTGTAAATTGTATGATTGCTTTGCCTGGTGTTATAGATGTTTCCAGGGCTTACATTTGAGATAAATTATGAAAAGAGCATGGTAGCACAATGGTTAGCACTGCTGCTTCGAGGCTCCAGGGACCTGAGTTCGATTCCCGGCTTGGGTCACTGTCTGTGTGGAGTTTGCACATTCTCCTCCTGTCTGCATGAGTTTCCTCCGGGTGCTCCAGTTTGATCCCACAGCCTAAAGATGTATGAATTAGGTTCATTGGCTATGCTAAAAATTGCCTTTAGTGTTCTGAGATGTGTAGGTTAGAGGGGTTAGTAGGTAAATATGTAGGGATATGGGGGTAGGGCCTGAGTGGGATTATGGTCAGTGCAGACTCGATGGGCCGAATGGCCTTTTTCTGTACTGTAGGGTTTCTATGAAGTTATCCTGTACTGTAAAACATTATTGAATCATTGGAGGATGTATGAGACATGTATATTATCCAGGATCGCTCCATAACTGATTGTCAACATTTATGCATAGTAAATTGAAACAGAATGACAGGAAATTATTATTTAATTTACACAGAAAATCTGCCATTGCCTAACAAAAGAAATGAGGAGCAAAATTTTACTTTATTATGCTTCTAGTAAGTCTTAGAAACTTATCACTACTTGAGTTTTTATTCAGGATGTTCCTCTTCTCCTGGTTCACACTTCCATCAAAACCTATAATAGTCTTAAGGCCCACTCAACGCTGGCCCACCTGTTTCTTATCTCAACATCTGACCACCTCATGAATGACTTTAGAGTTAGTCTCCACTACTTTACCCAGAAGGGTATTAACCACTGTGAGAAGAAGGGCTACCTGTTATTGGTATTGAACTGCCTTTTGTCAATTAGTACCACCATCACCCTGGCTTGCAGTCGTAGCTTGATTGGAAATAACACACAGTGGTAACCATTTTTACTCCACTTAGCATTTTCTCTATTTTTATTGTTGCCTCTTCAAATACTTCTTTTCTTTTCTGTTGAGTCCAAACTTTTGTAAAAATTTCATTGCTTATTCCAGGCATTAAGGATAATTGTTGACGTTCTTATTTATGTTGATAATTTAGATTTTTCTGGGTTGTTTCTATATTACTCTGGTCCTTTAATGGATACAAGGATGTCAGCATTCCCATGTCCCCAGTGGGAAATAATGCTTGAAGGAAGCTGGTGTCAAATAGTTGGCAACCTACTGATGTAGTTCCCAGTGGGGAGACCATGGCCTAGTGGTATTATTGCTAGACTATTAATCTGGGAAACTCAGCTAATTTTCTGGGAACCTGGGTTTGAATCCCACCACGACAGGAGATAGAATTTGAATTAAATAAAAAAAAATTGAAATTAAGAATCTAGTAATGACCATGAAACCATTATCAATTGTCATCTGGCTTACTGATGTCCTTTAGGGAAGGAAATCTGCCGTCCTTACCTGGTCTGGCCTACATGTGACTCCAGAGTAATG
The DNA here is from genome assembly GCF_965287045.1 of Carcharhinus amblyrhynchos. Taxonomy (NCBI): domain Eukaryota; kingdom Metazoa; phylum Chordata; class Chondrichthyes; order Carcharhiniformes; family Carcharhinidae; genus Carcharhinus; species Carcharhinus amblyrhynchos. The sequence continues at coordinate 90,162,535 of NC_137324.1, read as the reverse complement.
AGGTTGACTCTCAACTGCCCTCTAAGGGCAGCTGAGGATGGGCAATAAATGATGGCCAGCCAACGACACCCATGTCTCACAAATTAATTAAAAAGAAAAATTCTAACCATTTGGACTGTTGAATGTACCTGATGATGTAAGATCAGTATTGCAATTTGTAAACGGACGAAAGTAAGTTCAGCATATATTCAATCCTGGTAGAAACTTATTTATACTAGTCACTCCCATTTTTGTATTATGCATAGTAATGTCAACCTTGTAATCAATATAGTTCAAATATATTTTAATGCAAAAAGGAGGCTGTGAATTATAAAGTGATTTCCCAATCCAGTGCCCCCAGAGGGGAATGGCCTATCTCCAGAAAATCGTGTAATTTTCCATGAGAAGAACCAGGTGTCTGATTTCCCACCATGCACTCATTGCAAATTCTACTTCTTACTTTCTCCATCTCCAGTAAGAAAAAGAAGAATGTTTATTTGAAATAAGACAGCAGATCATTGCAGAGAATAGTTTCCTAGCAAAAAAAAATGATTCATTGTTTGAAGTTGCCACTCGTGCAAACTGAAGCAAAGCCTGGCATTTAGCTCTCGGAGGTATTGACACAGTGCAAGGAATGTCATGAAAACAAGTGTAGCTTTGTGAAGTAAGGTAAGCCCACAGCAATCAGTTCAGTTATATTAATGGAATTGTGTGTTAACAAGTTTTATATTTTGTCATGTACAAAACGCAGTATGGAGAGATATTAAAACAGAGGTAGCTAATGATATTTATCAATAATTACAAATCTAATTCTTCTATAGTTTTATTACACAATGGGGGATGATGTTCCGACCTCGCTGCACTTGGCGCAAATCGTGCTGTTCCCAGAGAATAGTACGTGGCCTAAAAATCTATTCACACGCGATGCCAAATAGTTTGCAATCATCCTGGACCCTTTCCAATGGCATGAGCCAGACTGTGCCCAGAAAGGGCACAAGCCCAATTTGGATGCAATTGACTGGATCTCAATCTCATTAGCGAGTTCGACACATGATCATCCTCCCTCCCAGAATGCTCCCACCTCTCCAGCAGGAGGCCACACTGGTGTGCATTGCTATTGGTTTCCACTCAGCAAGCCGGCCTAAAAGGCAGCTTGTCCTAAAAATGCTTTTTGAATGTCGAACTGATACGATGGCCACACCAGCAGGCTTAGAGACCATGGAAGCCCCCAGGTGGCCAGGACAATAGCTGGGTGATGCCCATCACACAGTACCCATCTGGAACCCTGGCAGTGCCCACCAAGCCCCGCAGCAGTGTCCACCAGGCAGCCCAACACTGCCAACTGTTTGTGCTGGGGCAGTGCCAAGGGAGTGGACCCTTGGTGTGGGTTATGACAGGGGTGGCTATTATGCGGTAGCCATGGGGTGGAGGGGGAGGTGGTCATGGGTCTAACCTTGCTGGAATTTATGCACATTAATAAAAACAGGACCCTGCTGTTTTCAGTGAGTTTTACCAACCCCCTGCTAGAATCACATCGAGAAAGTCATGGACTTTCCATAATAATATGGTTCATTTTTTCCTCATTATTTTCCTTCTGCTGCGACAGCCCAATGAGTTTAAATTCTTTTCAAACCGATTGATTCTTCAAATCAAAATGATTCCACTGAGATTTTCAAACAGGGGAGTCTTCAACTTGAACAGAGCAACTTTATGTCAATAACCCAGATAAAATTCTTGTGACTTCCTGGATTTGGAATATCCCACCACGTCTTTCAGAATGAAAAGACCGTGATATATGAACTGAACCAATCATGTAATATTATTAAGTTTCAACTATCCTGCTCTGCAGCCTGCAATGGAACTTGTAACATTGTATTGAAATAAACAATTTGACTGAATGTGAACTTTATTCCCCTTTTCGAACAGCTTATGTACTGTGACTGGACATAAAAGGGATTATCATTCAAACTTTGACAGCTATGTGTCAATTCCATCATAATTGCCCCAGGGTACATGAGTATTAAAAACAGACACATGAAAACACAGGACAGAATCCTCCACTTTTGAGACTAAATGCGGCACCGATGGCACTGGTGGGACCTTTCCTGCTGGCCAGAATGGCGGGATCCTGTGCCAGATTCTGCACTCGGAATCTCATTAATTATGCACAGGTGAGGTCCCCTCCAAGTCACCTTGTGGGCCGGCAGCAAATTTGGCCACCTGCCATCAACTAGTGAGTTCCATATTTAAGTACCAGCCCACAACACTCATGTCACCCTCACCAACCCGCATCTTTTCACCAGACCATGCAGGATGATGGCAACCTAGAGGAAAAATAGCTAGCAGACTTAAACAGTCTGTTCCTCAACCACCTTCCCCCTGAGATCATCACCTGCAAAATGCTCATGCCCCATATGAATATGTACCCACTGCATCTGGAGTCTTTGTATATCCCCTTCCAGTTAATGATGTTTGACCTGCTTGTTGGTGACTTTTCATGCAACCTTTTTGGGGTCCATCTTTCCTCCTCTCAATATTCCCCTGCCTTTTATTGTTTGTCGTCTTCATGCACCTCCTTGCCTCTCTGCCTAGTATTGTCAGCTCTTGCTCTTCCCACTCCCACTTCCATGCACAATCCTCCTTCCATGTAGCCCTCTTGTCTTTGTTAAGCCACTGCCCCTCTCTTTGGTAGCATCACATTGCACTCCTCTCCAGGCCTATGTGCGAACCTTTTTTGCAATGGCTGCATGACTCTCAAAGTGCTGTGTTCTCCAGTTAGGCACTGGTGTGTAGCACCAGGGGAGAAGGAGACCCCAATACTCCCCAACCAAAATGCATACTAAACCAAGACAGTGACACAGTGTCCATGTGTCCAGCAGCACGGTGCTGTCCATGAAGACCAACTTGGCATGCAGATAAAGGATAGGAACTGTACAGCTCATCAGAAGCAATGCAGCACTATGGCAGATAGGCTTTGTTGCTTTTACCTCAAAGTCATTGAAATCAGAATTATAGAATCCCTACAATGCAGAAGGAGGCTATTTGGCCCATTGAGTCTGCGCCAACCACAGTTCCACCCAGGCCTATCCCGTAACCTCACATATTTATCCTCTCCGTCCCCCTGACAATTGGATCAATCTGGCACGGCCGATCAACCTAACCTGCACATCTTTGGAGCGTGGGAGGAAACTGGAGCACCCGGAGGAAACCCACGCAGATGAGGGGAAAACATGCAAACTCCACACAGACAGTCAGCCCGAAGCCAGATTTGAACTCGGTTCCTGTGAGATAGCTATGCTTGCCACAGTGTCACCCAAATCTGTTGTGAACTGAAGACTCTTTAGCACTTGGGTTTCAGACTAATGTAATTTCATGCTGGTGTGATACAAGTTTGAATGTCTGATGGGATATCAGCAGACAACTGTCCTAATGGGAATTCATGAAATGCAAATGGCACCTGCCAGCAGGAAGACTGACACACCATTAACCTGCCACTGGGAGAAGAACAATGTGATTGTATACCAGCGAGTTCTTGATTTTTTGACTCCCACTACATTCTCCACTCCCAACAAACTTGCTGTGGAAATTATGCCCTAAGAATCTGAATCGCTACTAACAGTATATTTTGTGGAGGCCAAAATTGTAGTAGAATGTTACTGCAGATAATGCCTTGTGGAAGATTATGTACAATATATGCACAATCAACTGCCTCTGGTGCACAGTCTGGAGAAAGTGATCAATCAGACTTTGAGCCTATGTCAGGGTCAAAAGAAACTTTGCACAGTTCCAAATTCATGCAAGGTAAACTTGTGAAGCCTCTGGAATTGGCACAATGCCACTATTATATCTCCCTTCAGTATAAATTCTGTTGCCTTTATTGTTATTTCTGATTATTAGCACAAAAGAACATTTTTCTTCCCTTCCCTCCTGACGATGATGACTCATGCTTGAAAATGCGTGCATGCTGTTGGCTGGCTGTTTTCTGTGCGTGAGCTTAGGCATTATGTGCAGGCAAGCAAGTTGGCTAAATCAAAAAACAAAGAACAAAGAAAAATACATCCCAGGAACAGGACCTCTGGCCCTCCAAGCCCGTGCTTGTCATGATGTCCTAACTAAACTAAAAAAAAGAAACATTCTGCCTTTACTCAGTCTGTATCCCTCTATTTCCTCCCTATTCATGTACCCATCCAGATGCCTCTTAACTTTTGCCTGAAGCCCAATGGGCAGTGCCAAGGTGTGCCTTGGCCATTGCCACTTTGTTCCTTGGACAGTGCCAGGGAAGCTGAGGGAGTTCCAGCCTTTGTGCAGTTTTTCCCTATACCCTTTATGTTCCTGACAAAGTCTGTGAGCATGCGTCATTACACTGGTGATAAGGACAGGATGGATTATTGACAACACTGCTGAGGGACAGACACAGAGCGGACCTGAATTAGATGATGCAGTCGGAGGTTTAGAAATGTTTAGAGAGCAATCTTCAGAGGCAGGAGCTGTGATTTTGAGGAAAGTGGAACTTAAGTTTAAAAAGCAAGACAAGGAGTTGCTGCAGAGTTTTTAGAAGAGTACAGAGAGCAGTGTTTAATGTGAAAAGGGAAAGATGCCTGAGGGAACAGTAGTGTGTTCTCCAGAAGCATGGGAAAATGAAGAGGCTGAGATTGCTGGGCCTCCTGATCCTAGCGGAACCTGTGGGATGAGGTTCGGGTAGTAGTCCCTGCACTGAAGGACTGTAGGTAGCAAATTTATTAAAAGAGGAGAAGACCTCCATCTGTTTAAAAGAAAGGGAAGAAAAACATTTTAAAAACAGCCTCTTGGACCTGTGAAATCAACAAAAATGTGCACATTAAAAAGTGGAGAGAAAGCAGACTATTCAAATGGCCAGAAGAAGAAAAGCCATCAAAATCACTGAAAACTTTCCATTCTAAAAAGAAATGATATTTATAAACTTTTAAAATTATTAAGAGAAGAGCATCAAGTTCCCACCAAAACATCAAAAGCACAGGGAAAGCTCACAGAGAGAACCAGCAGCTGCTGATATAGTAAATAAACTTGACAGTCTTAAAGAATAATGTTTTTAAACAGGAGATATATTTAAAGTGGTAATACATTTAATTTGGCAGCATTTAAAGCAGCAAATACAAGAAGAAACAAAGGACAACGGATGTGCAAAGTCCCACTACAGCCCGAACGCGACCCCCATGACCATCATGATCATTCGTGGGCCAGCCCTGACCCCTCCCATCCCAGAGTGCCCTGATCTTCAGACCACCCCCCCCCCCCAAACCTTACCCCATCCCACTACCCCGGCAGACTCCCCCACGGGAGGTAGACCCTCTTGGCAGACCACTCACACTCCCAGCCTGCCTCAATCACTGGCCTCTCTCCTTCCCCTACTGGATTCCAATCCAGAGTGGCAGCGGGACTCCCACACCCAACAATCACCCCTTAGGCCCTGCCCCCAGCTGGTCCTGCCCATTGGCACTGCCATGTCTGATGGGCAGTGCCAAGATGCCCTCTTGGCATGGGCACTTCCCTCCTTGGGCAATGACAGGGGCCACAGGCTGGCACTGCCAGGGTGCTCATGCCAGGGGACATCACCACCCCCACTGCCTGAATCCTGGGGGGCCTTGATTGTCCCCCTTCACTCCGGCAGGGCTTCCTGCTGGAAAGTGGGGAGCTACTCCAAACCCCATTGGAGTGAAATTGTACTGACGGGTGGGAGATGCTATTGAGCCTGATAATGACATTTAGATTACATTAAAATAAGACTAAAACAACTTACCTGCTGTTCCCGCCAGTCTCCAGCATGGTCCCGACCATGCTGGATATCCATCGCTTGGAGATGCGCGTGTGATGGGAACACATGCACTGAATACTGCAAATCGGCGCTTCTTCTGACCCAACGTGCTAAAAAATTAGCCCATCAGGATGGGAGAATTGGCACCTATATTTGGAACCGCACAGAGGGCAGCAGCCCCCCTTGTTGCCCAAGAGAAAACTAGCGGCTGCCTCAGTCCCTACATGTCTTCTCATAGAGGTTTATAGCATGGAAACAGGCCCTCCAACCCAACTTGTCCACACTGCTGTTTTTTCTAAAACCCCTAAGCTAATCCCAATTACCCGCATTTGGCCCATAACACTCTATGCCCATCGTACCCATGTAACTATCCAAATGCTTTTTAAAAGATAAAATTGTACTCGCCTCTACTACTACCTCTGACAGCTTATTCCAGACACTCACCATGCTCTGTGTGGAAAAAAAAATCCTTCTTGGACATTTTTGTATCTCTCCTCTCTCACCTTAAACCTATGTCTTCTAGTTTTAGACTCCCCTACCTTTGAGAAAAGATATTGACTATCTAACTTGTCTATGCCTCTCATTATTTTATAGACATCTATAAGGTCACCCCTCAGCCTCCTATGCTCCAGAGAAAACAGTCCTAGTCTATTCAGCCTCTCCTTATAACTCAATCCAACAAGTTCCAGTAGCATTTTAGTAAATCTTTTCTGCACATTTTCTAATTTAATAATATCCTTTTTATAATAGGGTGACCAGAATTGCACACAATATTCCAAGTGTGGCCTTACCACTGTTTTGTATAACTTCAACAGAATGCCTTCTGCCTAAGAGAGAACTCCACTTCTTGGAGTGATTGCACACTCTCAGTCCCAATTGGTCCCTCAAGCCAGGTGATCCTCTTCTGCCGTGTTGCTGTGTTCCTAATTGGTCCCTCAAGTCAGGTGATCCTCTTCTGCTGTGTTCTTTTAAAGGGACAATCACCACACTCATGGGTTTGTCCATCTCAGGGTTTTAAACAAAGAGGGAATGATACTACATTCACATGTTATCTTTCTAGATAACCCAAAGATAATGTTGCTTCTTGGATGCTTCCCTGGGGGCATCATTATATGACCCCTTGTCTCAAAGTACCATGCCCCAACGTTCGTGCCATTGGTTGCTCATTTGTCCATCCACAGGGCACGTGATCTTAATCTAGCAAGGAGGAACAACCCTGTCAACCAATGGATTATTCCTCCATTCTTTTCTCCATCATTAGTAGCGTTTGAAGACAGAAAAAAGGTTCTAATATCCTTACGATTTTTTTCTGAGTTGCTGGTAGCAGTGTCTCAGAGATTAACAGTTAATTCCTGGAATCTATTCAAAATCATGAACACAGTAGCCACTGCATTACTTCTAAAGTCGAGTTATCATTGTTTTATAAGCAATAAGGTGACCAATATATTCCACAGTGTGAAATAAATGCCCAGTTAATCTGTTTTGGTGAGTACGATTTAGTGATGAATATTGTTCAGAACAATGATAGAATTTCTGCGTTTGTTCCCCTGATCCCCCACTATAAGTTCAGTGAAGTTCAGACCTTACTGTTTCTCTGGCATTGCTGCTAAAGTTTGGGCAGGAAATTGAGAGAGCTACCATGTGAATCTAATCCTGAGGAGAACTCCCTGCTGTTCTTTGAACAAGCGTTATTCAAGTTTTAATATTTATCTAAATAGGTTTGACAGATGATTTGAAAGACAGCATTTCCAGTCATACAGTGTTTCCCCACTTCAGAGATATCACGGATTATGTGGTTAAATGTAGGAATCAGTTTTTAATCCACAAGCTGGTAATTCCAAGACACCACTGCCACTGGACCAAGCTAACACATTAGTGACAGTGGTACTTTCCCAAGCTTCTAATTTACATTGATGATTATTTAAACTCACTTTCATCCACTGCAAAGGTAATAATGCAAAAATATTCTTCATTTTTAGTCTTTGATCTAGGTCCCCAATAAAAATAAAGTAACAAAGAGTGCACACGTCAATTTTAATATTGAGTTAGCATTTGCAGGCAATAGACAAGCACCTTCCTTACACTATACAGCTCAATGGGCAGCATGGTGGCACAATGGTTAGCACTGCTGCCTCGTAGCGCCAGGGACCTGGGTTCAATTCTGGTCTCGGATCAGTGTCTGTGTGGAATTTGTACTTTCTCCCTGTGTCTGCATGGGTTGCTTCTGGTTTCCTTCCACATGCCAAAGATATGTGGGTTAGGTTGATTGGCCATGTTAAATTAACCCTAGTGTCAGGGGGATTAGCAGCGTAAATATGAGGAGTTATGGGAATAGGACCTGAGTGGGATTGTGATTGGTGCAGACTTGATGGGCCAAATGGCCTCTTTCTGCAATGTATGCATTTTATGAACACATGCTCAGTGTACTGCTGAGAATGGCTTCAGCTTATGTGACATTTAGGGTGACTGGAACATAGACAGATCAGTCTTCTCAATTGTCAAAATTTGTTTTAAGTCTCCAGTCACAGCCAGAGTTGCTAAATGGGCATTATAACTTGATGGCTGTCATTGATTATATAGCTATATGATCACCAGCAAATTCAATAGTCCCATCACACACTTATTGATGTGCTGCTGCTCAGAAAGCTTCATCCAAAATTAGAAAACCATGAGCAGCAAATCTTGATCGCTATAACATTGAATGACATCCAAGCAAACCAAATAGCTTTTGAAATCCTCAGCAAAATATGGTTGCACAGAAACAACAATATGACATTTCCTTTGGACATAAGCTTTATTGAATAAATGTTCAATGTTAAAAGCTGTAAAGCCAGAACAAAAGCTGCTTAAAAATTGTTACCAGGTGTGACTTTTCTTTATTTAGCAGACAGGAAAAGCGATGCAGTGGCTTTCTATATGGAAATTTGCCTCAGGATATAGAATGACTAAAATATAATTTTAAAAAATCGAAAATATGCCATAAAAAATGATACATTTTGAAATTATTAATGTGATCATTTTTATTTGCAATTTTCCTACAAATTGGCTGGGTTTTAGATGTACTCCAAGGCCTAGCTATTAAGCCTCATAACATGGGCAGGAGAGTGTCGGGATGGGGGAAGTTAAATGAATCAGATGTGACAATACTTTGTTGTGTGGATGGCAGCATCATTTTAGAAGCATCTGATTGTGGAAACAAGAAGCAGAATTTTCCAGTCCTGCCTGCCATGGAAACCATAGCTGGCAGGGCAGAACCATGTAAATATCCATTGACCTTGGGTTTTCCAGTCATGGGGCCAGCACAGCTGGAAAATCCTGTCCAAGGTCTCTGTTATGTCTTCTGGTTCCCATAAGTTTGAAATAATCACACTTTTACACTCAAAATGTTAGAACTTATGACTTACAGCTCTTCATGTGGCTGCTGGACTGATCCACTGATGCTCAACGCCTAACTGTAGCGGCACCCTAGACATATGTTCACATAACAATTAGTCCCCCCGACTCCTTATGAATAAGATAACAATATAACTTTCCACATTTTTGAAAAATAATGCCTCCTTATATCAATGTATATCAATGTAAAATGTTTCAATTTCTGAATATAATAGGCAGGATGTTTTGGCCATTCGCACCTCGGGGTTTTCTGCTCCCACTGAAGTGATTGGAGAATTGACTGAGCGTCAAATTCTACGTCCTCACTTACAGCAGCAGTGGAGTGTAAATGATTGGAAAATTCTGGCCATTGTGTCTAAGCTAAAGAAGAATAACAATCAACTTTCATAAATAAATTGAACACCTTAAGAGTTAATTATAGCTTATTTTCTCAAAATATTATTGTGAGGAATTAAGAGCTCACACTGTATGTTTTCTAAATAAAATATATAGAGATAGGTTCATTGCTATGACTAAAGATTTCAAATTGGACAAAGACCTAAAATGGCTGATTCTGTCTGTCTGTGACTCCAAACAATATACGTTGTCTGGCAAAATTGGAGAACCTTGTACACTGTTATCCTTGCAGAGCCATTAATGATCCCTGTGCACTGCACAGACCAAATTTAAAGAGAGCTATATAAAGGCCATCTGCATTTTATAATCCAGGCTAGTCAACAGATGTCTGGCCATTTGCTAAGGCTAAGGACCCCACAACCTTCCTTTCAATTCTTAATGGTTGAGACATCTAGCAATCTCAGAGACCCAGATGAAGGATACATGTCCTTTATCAAAGACTGTGTGAAGAGGTGGAAGTCTTATGACAAGGACCTCTGGCTTGTGGAACTAGTAATATTGCTTTGCTGAATTGCAAAGCTTCAATCTGCTTTTTCATCATCTGACTAACAGCTTCACAAACAAGGAGTTCTTACCTGGCCTCATCTACATTGTTAATGATGGAAATTTTGTACCATCATCAACAATACTGATTCATCTCTACATGTCTATCTCATCATGTGAAATCAGCACCATCGGAAAAGTGAATTATCCAGCATTGGCTATTCAGCCCACCAATACTAGCATCTTATCTTTTTTAAAGTCTGTTTGAAGCATGCGCTGTTGAGGTTTTGACATGAGCTTCAGGGCCGTCTTCATGGAATCCTCCTCTGCTAACCATACATCATGCTGTTTCTCTCCCATATCCTTCGTTTCAGCTTGCTACGTTCTGTCCTGTTCAGCCTTCAGTCTTTCCAGTTCAGCTACTTAATTCACTAATCCTAACTTTCACCTTTGAATGCTGTAAGTTTCTGGAGATCTTCATTAGCTGTCTGAACTTTCTGCATTAACCTTTTTTGTGTCAAGAGTTCTTTGTTTCTTTCAATATTGGCCTTGAGAATTTCAATATTAGACTAAAATTCTTTCATTCGGCTTTGCTTATTATCTCTCCTAACAATGGAAATTACCCAATCTGTCAGCTTGATGGTTCTGGCAATCACTTTCTTGCTTGTGATCAGGATGCTTTTCAAAGGCTGTACTGCCTTTAAACATCGGTGTGACTGCTTCATCTCATAGCTTACATAAATAAATGCAACACTTTGCAGGCTAGTGGCACCATCTGTTTCTATCATATAGAACGCACAGTTAACATTTTCCTTATCCATTCCTCTGATTTGAATTACCTTAACTGTCCCGGTTCCCTTGCGTGCCATTAGCATGATGTTGTTCCATTTCAGTTTCTTTTCTTCGATAACCATTTCCACCCCGCCCTCCCCCCCCTGCAAATTTTCTAGAGAGATATTCTGGTCTACTATGAGTGGGGAAAAGTTACTCTGTGCTCTGCTGTCAAGCTTAGTTTCAGATTTATGGATGTGGGCTTTTTTCCAATCCTCTTCCTGGTTTGAATGGTTGTGTGAATGTTTTGATAGGGGAACCACTGAGTTCGGCCATTTCATGTAGTTGTATGGTTCTTATTGTGTTCTCAAGTTCATTGTCATCGACAGAATATGGACACTTTGATTTTTTTTTGCATGTTGTCCCTTTTACTCTGTATCTGATAACTCATTGAGCAATTTCTTTCCTTGCTCCACAATCCTTTTCCCAGTGATTGAGCTTTCCACAAACTCTGCAGTTTAAGAACATAAGAACATAAGAAATAGGAGCAGGAGTAGGCCATCTAGCCCTTCGAGCCTGCCCCGCCATTCAATAAGATCATGGCTGATCTGTCGCTGCTCCGTTCCACTTTCCCGCTTTCTCCCCATAACCCTTAATCCCCTCTCTTATCAAAAACCCATCAACCCGCGTCTTAAAAATATTTAGCGAGGCAGCCTCCACCACTTCAATGGGCAGAGAATTCCAGAGACTCACCACCCTTTGAGTGAAGAAGTTCCTCCTCAACTCCGTTCTAAACCGCCCCCCTTTTATCTTGAGGCTGTGCCCCCTAGTCCTACTGTCTTTTTTGAGCGGGAAGAGTCTCTCCACCTCTATCCTATCCATCCCATTCATCATCTTATACGTCTTAATGAGATCTCCCCTCATTCTTCTATACTCTAACGAGTACAAGCCCAGTTTATTCAGCCTCTCCTCATAGCTCAACCCCCTCAACTCCGGTATCAGCCTAGTAAACCTCCTCTGCACTCCCTCCAAGGCCAAAATATCTTTGCGCAGGTGCGGCGCCCAAAACTGCACACAGTACTCCAGCTGCGGCCTCACCAATGCCCTATACAGCTGCAGCAAGACCTCCCTACTTTTATATTCAATGAAACAACAGCAAAAAACAAAATACACACCAGACAGAGAGACAGATGAGGAACGAACTGCAAACAAACACAGGACTGAAAGAAATGCCTCACATATGGATGTGGTCTTTCTAGATTTTCAGAAGGCGTTTGACAAAGTACCTCACAAGAGGTTATTGCAGAAGGTCGAGGGACATGGAGTTGGGGGTAGGGTGTTAGCGTGGATAGAGGATTGGTTGTCAAATAGGAGGCAGACAGTGGGGGTCAACGGGTGCTATTCGGATTGGCGGATGGTGACTAGTGGAGTGCCCCAGGGGTCGGTGCTGGGGCCTCAGCTTTACCATTTATATAGATGATCTGGAGGAGGGAACCGAGTGTAGGGTGTCGAAATTTGCTGATGACACCAAGATTGGTGGAACGGCAAATTGCGCGGAGGGTGTGGAGAGTCTGCAGAAGGATCTAGATAGGCTGGGCGAATGGGCCAGGAAATGGCAAATGGAATTTAATGTTGGCAAGTGTGAGGTGGTCCACTTTGGTAGGAAGAATGGTAGGAAGGACTATTACTTACGTGGCGAAAAACTGCAGCAGGCGACGGTGCAGAGGGACCTCGGGGTCCTTGTGCATGAGTCGCAAAAACCCAGCTTGCAGGTGCAGCAGGTGGTCAGGAAGGCGAATGGGATGCTGGCCTTCATAGCGAGGGGGATTGGATCCATATGTGAGGCATTTCTTTCAGTCCTGTGTTTGTTTGCAGTTCGTTCCTCATCTGTCTCTCTGTCCGGTGTATATTTTGTTTTTTGCTGTTGTTTCATTGTGTCACTCCTGCTGCCTTCCTTTGACTTAACTGAAGACTTTGGCTGTTTGGTTGGTTTCAGCCATCTACTCATTGCTTCATATACTCTGGTAGTTTTTACAGCATGCAATGGCTTTTCTCTTATGGCCTAGTAGTATAGATCACTGAATGGTAAACCAGAAACCTAGGGCAATGTCCTGGGGTCCTTGGCTCAAATCCCACCTTGGTAGATGGTGAAGTTGTCCTGTGACAGGTGTGGGTGAGTTGAAAAATACACATCTACAGCCTGTGATATTGTGAACTTGTCCTTTCCAATCAAATAACTTTGCCCTTTGAGCTGGGTTAGCAACTCCTCTTTCCTTGAATTTATATTTTCTGGCTGCTTATTTCAATCTTGTTAAGAAATTCTCAACAGGCTCACCTAGTTCCCACCTCAGGTGTTGAAATTTATATATGCGGATACTTTGATTTGACCTTGGCTGGAGGTGAATTTTTCAAAAATGTTGTCTGGGTTTTTACTATTTTCCCCAGGTATTAATCAAATTCAGCCTTTTCTCTCCTGTTCACAAGAAGATGTAGTTGACCATATCCTCTTCAGAAAGCTATTGAATTTCAATTTTCACTTTTGTTTTCATTTCACAGATGCCTCTATGCCATCCTGAACTTCTGAATTCATTATAAGCTGGAACTGTGCATTCATTGCTGTAGCGACGGCCATTTCACTTATGCACAATTCACTCAGTTTTGTCTACTCTGGCACTAATTCGGGTTGCTGTTTCTCAATCTAATTCAATTTTAAATCCATTTTAAGATGTTTGGGTCGAACTTGCAGATGCCTGCCACCAGGAACTGCCACCATGTTTATTTTTTGCTCTTTCTCACACTGGCTACCGAAAATCCCTTTCATCACCACTTATTCTGTACTGGGCAATTTACTAGGCCATAGTCAGAACCAAGGAACATACAAACTTGTGGTTTGCTGTAACTCAACAGGGAAGTTAATTCAATAGCTCTGCACTCTGTGAAGCCCAATACAAGACTAAACATAAAACTTGTGAAGCTGGCTGATGATGTCACTCGTAATCATGTGATTCACTTGTTAAAGGGACACTATCATACTCAACACCCATGAATTGGACAAGCTGACTGATCAATGAGCCACCACATTTCACCAGTTATTCTTGGCATGAGTGGAACTCTTGTCACATTGCTCACATGCAGCCAAATGCTTTGACTGAAGTTGCTGATTTTAGCTGCAATCTTCTGATGTCCATTCCGTGTCAATGTTTTGCTTAATTCTGTAATACATTCTACTTAAGCAAAATGTCATAACTAACATATGATTAAAATATTTATATCTTGTAACTGAAATTTGCAAATATGAGATAAAAACAGATTTAAAAAATCACAATACTATTTACTTAAATTATTTCTTTTAATCACTTTTCCAAAGCTTTTACTTATATGTTTCTCCACTCTGCCTTTCACTTCTTGTGGGTACAATTTCTACATTCAATTCATACTTGATCTCCTTTCATGTAAATGTTTCTCTTTTATTAATCTGCTTGCTAGACAGATTGAGATCAAAAGGTTTCCCAGTAAGAGGTGCTTCTCAATGACCAAGGTAAGCTAGCAAATCAATCGGGGTTTAGTCTGTGTAAAACAACTTATTTTTTGCAAACTAACTGTCAGACGGTTATTTTGGTAAATGATTGAACATACACATTGCTTTTAAAAGCTCAGCCACAGTCTTCAGCAACCCTTGATTTGATGATGGTGTCTACTTGGTATCCTGAGCTTCTGGTGTGGGTCTCCATGTAACTGAGCAACTCTTGACCATCTCTCACCCCACATGTCCTTGGGCATGTACAGCAGGATGAAGTTGAATCTGAAGTTGCTTCCTCTTTTTCTTTCCTTCTTTCCCACTGCTCTGCCTCATAGTTAAGACATGGGAGGAATATTCCCATCCTGCCTGCCATGGGAATCGTAGAAGGTGGGGGGCAGACCGTGCAAAGGTCCATTGACCTTGGGTAGGATTTTCCCATTTTGGGGTGAAGCAGCTGGAAAATCTGGCCCTGTGACTTTCCAGCATAATTCAGCTTGATGTTTGTCACCATTCTAAATTATGGATAACAAACTCCTCCAAGTCATTAAGGTTGATTCTGCTGCACTTCAAGGAGAGCTCCAGAGTGCCTTTGAAGCATTTTCTTTGCTTTCCCCCTGAAAAGTTAACCAGTTGAGAATTCAAAAAAATGGACCTGGCCGGGGAGATGGCTTTTGGCCGAATCCATTTTGTGGAAGAATTTTCAAAGATCCTGAAATGAGACGGAAATACATCAGTAGCAAATCATGATAGGCACAGATATGCTTCATGTTGGTGTGGTTGTTTCCAGTATGATTTATTTACTCACAAAGTACAATGATATTCATAATAGGTACAATTGGTGTTGAAGGTAACAAACTGACAGATTTAATTCACAGCCCATTGATTAGCTGTACAAATCAAACAGCATGTTTCTTTGGTTGTTTGTAAGAGGCAGAATACTCAACCAGCTTGTTGTACTCAACCAGCTCATGCTTGCAAAATACAAAACAGACCTTGGACTGTTAGATGTGATCCTGGGATTGGGCAGCTCTTGCTGAACTATCCTCAGTGCGCTAAAAGCCACGTTAACAATCATTTTAAGGTAATCAACTGAGCTCATGATGTGGCTCATTTATGTTTGCGAGAGGTGTCACACATTGATTTATAGGGACCCATTAACTGCAAACAAATGGATCATGTTCAAGCCTAGTGCCATTTCACAATTACTCAAGAATTTAGGGAACCTACAGTACCCTCTTGTTTGCTCCAAGGCATAGCCACAGCTAAACAGAGTCAACTTTCCAACCAATCAGCATCTTTTTCTCCTCATTCTTGTCCTAGTCCCAATGAGTGCAAGGCAAAAGGTTTTGGCCATATCTCTCTCTTTTTAGGAATATTGAGGACTTATTTTTAAATTGCTTATTACTGTTAAGTTTTTCACAGCATTACATTATTACAAGTCTTTGCAGGTAGCAAGTCTTATCAACAATTGTATTGTTGGTGCACAGTAGACTGGAAAAGCTTTCATGAATTTTGGATCCTCAGTTTTTATAAGGGCAAAAATTAGAAAAGTGACGAAGTAATACTCTGCCTATACAACAATTGGTGATTACATTATTTTGCCTTGCTCTGCATGAGCATATTTAAATGGTGAGACCATGGTGACAGTGCAGACATGATCCACTAAGGTGATACTAGTGATGATAAACATTAGGAATGAGTGGAACTTGGGGAAAACAGTTCACCGGAACAGAGCACGGTTAAGAATAAGTCTCAGAGAGGCCTACAAAAAATACACAAAATTAGGAAGATTGTTTCCAGCAGTCAGTAACTAGCAAGCATTGATTTCAGAGCATCAGCAAAAACACAGAGAGAGGTGCAGATATTTCTTTCTTTACATGAAGGATTGTTTGATTATGAATGACCAGAAATAGTGATGGAAATCAGAGCTGCGGCAGTTCTTAGAGGGAAATGGATAAATATTTGAAAGCGAAACATTTAAAAACTTACGGGAAGTGGGTAAGAGCAGCAGGAAATTGGATATTTCTCTCAGAACCAACAAATGTGTAATGGGCTGAATGGTCATCTTCTGTGCTATACATTTCAATAATTTTGACCAGGACTTGAAACTAATTAAATTAAATAATATGATTTGGTTACATTTATTCTTGTGGTGTTTGAATGCAATAACTATTCTTTTGCCAAATCACTAGTTATGATAGTGACAAAATTGTAGAATTCCATTGGAACCATGCTTGGACAAGTCTAAGATAGACAATATAAGGTGTTATAGTCATCCAAATGTCAAATGTTAATGGGTAAATTTTTCATTCTCCTGTTTCATCTCCTGAGAAAGCCAAATATAAATTTGATTTTGCCTCAAATTTAGTTCACAGTTTGGTCAAGATTGTAAAAGTACATGTTTGTTTTTTCAAACTCATTTATCTTCTACAATTACAATAAAAAATCCATTTCATTCACAGCAGTTGAATTATATTTCTAATTTTGCACAGTATTTAAATGTTAAACCAAATGTCTTCTATATTAAGGAAGCTACTTTGTGAATATCCAAGAAACCAGTCAATAACCTACATGGAAGTTTAATAAAATCACTATAAGATGTTAAATCAAATTGCCAAAGTAAGTGTTATTGTAATGTAATTAATCTTCAACAGGAATGTTAACAAAATGTTCTACTCTCTGCTGGATGAAATATATTCAGATTGAATCATAGCCGTCAAGATTTACTGAAAGAGGATTTCTACTTGCTGGGAAGGAGTTCTAGCTTTTGGATCTCCCCTGATAGCCGTGGGCTGAGATTTTCCAGTCCCCCCCACCCCATTTTGTGTTTTCCTGTAACTGAAGCGGCTCATCATTGGCTGCTGGTGGGATTTTCCAGTCCCGCCAAAGTCTAAGGTGCTTTGTATGGCTCGCCTGCCCCATGACCAGGCAACCCACAGCAGAATGCTGCCTTTGGCAGGTGGGATGGAAGATTCCAACGGAGTTACAGGCTGGAAAATTGCAACCATAGGATAATTTTTTAAAAAATTTCTCCAACTGAAAATCCTAGGAAGCTCAGCTCCCTTTTCTCTCCATTCGTTCATGGGGCATGGGTGTTGCTGGCCAGGCCAGCATTTATTGCCCATCTCTAATTGCCCTTGACAAGATGGTAATGAGCTATCTTCTTGAACCGCTACAGTCTGTGGGATGAAGCTGTGCTCACTATTGCGGAGCAAGGAGTGTAACAGAAGGAGCTGCATTCCAAGAGCAAGAAAGAGGCCTGAAATAGAAGTCAGGAGTTGGGAGAGAGGGACTGTGCTTCTAGGGGCAGCATGTCTTAAAGAGTTAGGGAGAATGATAAAGGGAGAGATGAGGGTTGGAGATCAGAAGAAGAGGGCTAGAGCAGAGCTGATGATCATGGTGTGTGTTGATGATTGCAGGGGGAGGGTGTTGATGAGGGGGAGTGGGGAGTCCAATTGCTGAGGAAGTTAAATTGTTAGTTTGGTGAGGAAATGGAGACTGACAAGAAACTTTCCAACTCCTCCCAATCCACAAGCAGTGCTGGGAAAACATTTACGTTTTCCATGTGGCCGTTCTCTCCTTCCTTTAGCTGCCAGGTTTCAGAATGGCTGAGAAACCCAGCCCACTAGCATTGAAGCTAGAATAGAGAAACAAATCTGGGGCATGCAGCATATTAGTTACTTTAAATGGGTGACTTGTAACACTGAGCATCTCTTCAAATATTGCAAGTGGACGGATTTGGATCAGGTTTGAGATTTCTTATAATTTTACTTCCCATGCGGTAAAAATCTGCCCGTAACTGGGACGTTAACATTCCTCCCCATAGTCTCATAGGATTTGCATTACACCATGATGGAAGGCAATCTGTTACACACACACACACACACACACACACACACACACACACACACACACACACACACACACACACACACACACACACACACACACACACACACACACACATGATTGCATAAATGTATCTCACCTCTTGTCCAAACCTGAGCCCCATTCAGATAAATTGCATCCTGATCTTTTACCCTATTTCCTTATTAAGATATGCTAATTGTTCTCACATCATATTGCTCAGTTAGGGAGGGCGAGATGATGCATCAATTCCAACAGAGGATGAATTTCTAATTGAAATGATCGTGACATAAGGAAAACCTCCTCAGCACTTGGGTTCTAAGGTTAGGTACCCCAAGCGCTGGAATGGAGAGGAGATCTGGTGCAGCTTCCCCTGCACCACCAGGTCTGTCACTCTTACCTGGTTATGCTAATGTGGGATTTGAAGGGCTGCAGTGAGATGAGCTCTCTCAAGGGCAAGCAATAAGAGAACCCCACCCCGCTTCCGCACCGCCCCCCATCCACCTCCAACCAAGTAGACATGATTGCAAGGTGTCAGTGATGGAAAGGTGGTAGGACTGGAGGGTCTTAATGACATTACTGTTACTAGAGAGGTGGTGCGCGACAGACTGGAGGGGCTGATTGTGGACAAGTCCCCAGGACCGGATGGAATGCATCCGAGGGTTCTGAAAGAAATGGCGGAGGTTATAGTGGATGCCTTGGTGGTTATTTTCCAGACGTCGCTGGATTCCGGGGAAGTGCCGGAAGATTGGAAAACGGCTAATGTTACGCCGTTGTTTAAGAAGGGTGCCAGGCAAAAGGCGGGGAATTATAGGCCGGTTAGTTTAACGTCTGTGGTAGGTAAAATGTTAGAATCCGTCATTAAGGAGGAAATTGCGAGGCATCTTGAAGGGAATTGCTTGATAGGGCAGACGCAACACGGTTTCATTAAAGGGAAGTCGTGTCTGACAAATTTACTGGAGTTCTATGAGGATGTGTCTAGGGCGGTGGATAGAGGAGAGCCGGTGGATATGGTCTTTCTGGATTTTCAGAAGGCGTTTGATAAGGTACCTCACAAGAGGTTACTGCAGAAGGTCAGAGGACATGGAGTTGGGGGTAGGGTGTTAGCGTGGATAGAGGATTGATTGTCAAATAGGAGGCAGAGAGTGGGGGTCAATGGGTGCTATTCGGATTGGCGGTTGGTGACTAGTGGGGTGCCCCAGGGGTCGGTGCTGGGGCCTCAGCTATTTACCATTTATATAGATGATCTGGAGGAGGGAACCGAGTGTAGGGTGTCGAAATTTGCTGATGACACCAAGATTGGGGGAAAGGCAAATTGTGCGGAGGGTGTGGAGAGTCTGCAGAAGGATCTGGATAGGCTGGGCGAATGGGCCAGGAAATGGCAAATGGAATTTAATGTTGGCAAGTGTGAGGTGGTCCACTTTGGTAGGAAGAATGGTAGGAAGGACTATTACTTACGTGGCGAAAAACTGCAGCAGGCGACGGTGCAGAGGGACCTCGGGGTCCTTGTGCAAGAGTCGCAAAAACCCAGCCTGCAGGTGCAGCAGGTGGTCAGGAAGGCGAATGGGATGCTGGCCTTCATAGCGAGGGGGATTGAATATAAAAGTAGGGAGGTCTTGCTGCAGCTGTATAGGGCATTGGTGAGGCCGCAGCTAGAGTACTGTGTGCAGTTTTGGGCGCCGCACCTGCGCAAGGATATTTTGGCCTTGGAGGGAGTGCAGAGGAGGTTTACTAGGCTGATACCGGAGTTGAGGGGGTTGAGCTATGAGGAGAGGCTGAATAAACTAGGCTTGTACTCGTTAGAGTTTAGAAGAATGAGGGGAGATCTCATTGAGACGTATAAGATGATGAATGGGATGGATAGGATGGAGGTGGAGAGACTCTTCCCGCTCAAAAAAGACAGTAGGACTAGGGGGCACAGCCTCAAGATAAAGGGGGGGCGGTTTAGAACGGAGTTGAGGAGGAACTTCTTCACTCAAAGGGTGGTGAATATCTGGAATTCTCTGCCCGTTGAAGTGGTGGAGGCTGCCTCGCTAAATATTTTTAAGAAGCGGGTTGATGGGTTTTTGATAAGAGAGGGGATTAAGGGTTATGGGGAGAGGGCGGGAAAGTGGAACTGAGCCACGACAGATCAGCCATGATCTTATTGAATGGCGGGGCAGGCTCGAAGGGCCAGATGGCCTACTCCTGCTCCTATTTCTTATGTTCTTATGTTCAAACGGCTGAGATATCTAACAATAAAGTGGTTTCAGTGCATCAAGAGGATCTAGGACTTCTTGAGGATAACTGCTGTGCCTTTATTGCATGCATCTCTGTTTCCCTGCTTGATGCCATCCCAATCTCGCTGCTTCTGTCTGGTGGTCTGTATACAACTCCCACTAGGGTTTTTTATCCTTTGATGTTTCCTTTGATTGTCCAGGCTAATGTCCTTCCTTACTATTGCATTAATATCCTCTTTAACCAGCAATGCTGCCCCACCCTCCTTTCATCTCCATCCTGAATATCAAATACCCCTGGTTGTTGAGTTCCCATCCCTAGTCACCCAGCCAGGTCTCCATGAATCCAATTACATCATATCCGTTAATGACTGTCTGTGTTGTTAATTCATCCACTTTATTACAAATGCTGGAATCAATTATTAAGAATGTAATAACTGAGCATTTGGAAAGCAGTGACAGAATTGGTCCAAGTCGGCACGGATTCACTGAAGGGAAATCATGCTTGACAAATCTTCTGGAATTTTTTGAGGATGTGGCCAGCAGAGTGGACAAGAGTGAACCAGTGGATGTTGTATAACAAGACTTCACATAAGTTCAATTCCAGCATTGGGTGACTGCCTGTGCAGAGTTTGCACGTTCTCCCTGTGTCAGCGTGGGTTTCCTCTGGGTGCTCTGGTTTCCTCCCTTAGTCCAAAGATATGCAGGTTAGGTGGATTGGCCATGCTAAATTGCCCCTTATTCTCAGGGGGATTAATGGGATAAATACGTGGGGCGATGGACATAGAACCTGTGTGGGATTGTTGTTGGTGCAGGCTTGATGGGCTAAATGACCTTCTTTTACTCTGTATGGATTCTGCGATTCTATGGATTTACAAAAGGCTTTTGACAAGGTCCCACACAGGAGATCAGTGAGCAAAATTAAAGTTCCTGGTATTGAGGATAATGCAGTGACGTAGGTAGAGAACTGGTTGGCAGATAGGAAGCAGAGAATGGGAATAAATTGGTCCTTCCCAGAATGACAGGTAGTGACTAGTGGGTACCGCAGGGTTCAGTCTGGGACTTCAGCTACTCAGATTGTACATTGATGATTTGGATGAAGGAATATCTCCAAATTTGCGGATAATACTACGCTGAGTGCGGGTTGAATTGGACAAGCTGACTGAGTCGGCAAATACTTGACAAATGCAATATAGTGTGTTTGGTGCAAGGTTCCAGACTTTCATCCCTTTATCTCTCCACAAAATATCTTTGTTCTCCCTGTTTGTAGAAAGGCACGGCTGTGACTCAGAAGTAAGGCAAACATGTTCTTTGATGCATTTTACTACATTTTGCTATTCATTGAAATTTTGGGATAAAAATTCTTTAGAGCTTTATTACATGCGATAGCAATTAATCCCATTGGGCCAACTTACTTAACATTTATGTTCTTACTTTTGAATTGTTATTCTTCCAGTGTGTCAGTATCACGCCACCAACCTTACCACACTTATTAAATAGATGCTCACAAATCTTATGATTCATCTGAAATGACAATGACAATGATGAGATGGAGTCCACAAAGGAGATAAAGAATCTGGAGAAATGGTGCAATGATCATAATCTCTCCCGCAATGTCAGTAAAATGCAGGAGATAGTCATTAACTTCAGGAAATGTAGTGGAGGACATGCATTTGTCTACATCAAAAGGGATGAAGTGGAAATGGTCAAGAGCTTCAAGTTTGTAGGTGATGACAGATCATCAACAACCTGTCCTGGCCCCTCCACACTGATGCTATTGTTAAGAAAATCCACCAACGCCTCCACTTTCTCAGGAGGCGAAGAAAATTCAGCATGTTCACTACGTCTCTGACCTATTTTTACAGATGCACCATAGAAAGAATGCTGTCCAGATGTATCACAGCTTGGTATGGCTCCTGCTCTAACCAAGGCCACAAGAAACTACAAACAGTTGTGAACGCAACCCAGTCCATCACACAAACGAAACTCCCATCCATTGATTCTGTCTACAATTCTTGCTACCTTGGAAAGCAACCAGCATAATCAAGGACATCACGCACCCCAGACATACTCTCTTCCATCTTCTTTTGTCAAAAAAAAGATACAAAAGCCTGAAATCATGTACCAACCGACTCAAGAACAGCTTCTTCCCTGCTGCCATCAGACTTTTGAATGCCCCTATCACATATTAAGCTGATCTTTCTCCTCATTTTATTTGTAACTGCAACACTATATTCTGCACCCTGTCCTTTTCTTCTCTCCAATGTGCTCTATCAACAGGATGTTTTGTCTTTATAATGCACAAGAAACAATACTTTTCATTGCGTCCCAATACATGTGACAATAATAAATAAATCAATTAAATCAATTATGTGGGGATTGTTTAACCAGGTGATGGCATGGTTTCTATGTTTAAGTGAGTTAGTTTCTTTACATCCCTTTCTTCCTAGTCTGAGATAGAAAGGAAAGAGTGGGAATCGGAGGGAGGCTGGAACTGAGGAGACATCCGTGTTGCATAGATGAATCCCCCACCATACCCTGTTAAGTAAGAAGACTCACAACAGCAGGTTAAAATCCAACAGGTTTATTTGGAATCATGAGCTTTTGGAGCACTGCTCTTTCATCAAGTGAGTGACCTGATGAAGAGCAACACTCCGAAAGCTTGTGATTCCAAATAAACCTGTTGGACCTTAACCTGCTATTGTGAGACTTCTTACTATGCCCACCCCAGACCAACAACGGCATCCCCATATCATGAATACCTGTTAAGACTTGAGAAAGTTGAATAAAAATAAAAGGCTAATTCAAAAAATATGGGTTAGCATGGCTTGACGGGGTACAGAGGATAGCATGATTTGAATAAAATGAAGGCATACAAAGAATGGAATGCTCTAGGGAAAAAAACTACAACCACATAAGTAATTTAATTATGGGCCTGATTGTATTCTCATGAAGATCTATTGGGTGAACAAGGTAGGAAATCCATTGTATTGAGGAATGTGATTAGATCTGTATAGACTTGAACATACTCATATGATTTGTATAAAAGACAGCTGTAACAGAACAACTTTGAGCAGATTCTTCTGATTACTCCCAATGGCCATTGTAAGCACAAAATAAAGTAATGTTGTGTGTATTTGCCATTATGTAGGTTGTTCTTTAAAAATGTTCTTTAACAGGCTGAAGTTGCACTCAGCAGATGAGATATTCAGGCCCGGCTGAGAACAAAGGCAGATGGAGTCCAAAAATATTGCAACTAGCTATGATGCTGGTTCCCTGAGCCAACTAGATTTATGTTTGCCCCCACTCCACTGTGGTGGCCTGGTTTCCTTCTCTACTTTCTAATTAAAGTTTTTAAAAAGGACTTAAGAGGCCATGTTTTTGTTCAATTATCCTCTTGGTACTTGCCACCTATTGCAACTGAGTGGTCCCCTGAAGCTAGAAAGAGCACTGATTGCTCCTTAAGCTTTGAGAGCCCACTTGGCAATGGGCAGGGAACCAATGTAAAAGTGGAAACTTAGCACTTCAGGCATTCCATTCATCCTATTAGAATACACCAAAGTACTGCTTCATATGCACGAATACTTATTGATAAATTATCTGTGTCATGCCCTGATGAAATAATATTTGCTGCTATATCTTTGCAGTCTTTAATAAGAGTCAAAAAGCTTCAAATGATGATTGAAAAGTAAAAATCAGATTTTATCATAAATCAAGGCCAGGGCAGAAATTTCCCTCCCTACCCACCACAGGATCCTGCTATAGTTCTCATTTTGAGACGTGGCAGAGTTATTTTGCTAACAAGACAAAAACACAATAAAGAAAAACATGAGATTAGATCTGCAGAACATTCATTTACTGCGGGTTGAAAACTGAGCTGACAATGAACAAAACAAAACTCACTTTGATAGATGACAGATGTCAAGCTGACATGTTATTGGTGGAGTCCCAGTGGTGTTCAGCATCAGCTGCAGGGCAGCAGAAACAGGTTTAGTGATGATTATGTGGCAATCTGCGATAATTTGTGAAACAGGAACTGGTTTACACGCTAGATAATTATTTACTCAGTAAAAAAGATTGTTGAGTTTCAGCCAAAGAGAGGTGGGTAAATGCTTGGATGCATCTGAAATTTGAAGTCGTATAAACAGAATATAGAGCATAGAACATTACAGCGCAGTACAGGCCCTTCGGCCCTTGATGTTGCGCCGATCTGTGAAACCAGTCTAAAGCCCATCTAACCTACACTATTCCAATATCATCCATATGTTTATCCAATGACCATTTAAATGCCTTTAATGTTGGTGAGTCCACTACTGTTGTAGGCAAGACATTCCATGCCCTTACTACTCTCTGAATAAAGAATCTACCTCTGACATCTGTCCTATAACTATCACCCCTCAATTTAAAGCTATATCACCTCATGCTAGCCATCCCCATCTGAGAAAAAAGGCTCTCACTGTCCACCCTATCTAATCCTCTGATCATCTTATATGCCTCTATTAAGTCACCTTTTAATCTTCTTCTCTCTAATGAAAACAGCCTCAAGTCCCTCTGCCTTTCCTCATAAGACCTTTCCACCATACCAGGCAACATCCTGGTAAATCTCCTCTGCACCCTTTCCAATGCTTCCACGTCTTTCCTATAATGCGGCGACCAGAACTGTACACAATACTCCAAGTGCGGCCGCACCAGAGTTTTGTACAGCTGCAACATGACCTCATGGCTCCGAAACTCAATCCCTCTACCAATAAACGCTAATACACCATACGCCTTCTTAAAAACCCTGTCAACCTGGGTGCCAATTTTCAGGATCTATGCACATGGACACCGAGATCTCTCTGCTCATTCACAATACCAAGTAACTTACCATTAGCTCAGTACTCTGTATTCCTGTTACTCTTTCCAATGTGAATCACTTCACACTTTACCACATTAAACTCCATTTGTCACTTCTTAGCCCAACTCTGCAGTTTATCTATGTCCTTCTGTAATCTGCAACATCCTTCCGCACTGTCCACAACTCCACCGACTTTAGTGTCATTCGCAAATTTACTAACCCATCCTTCCACGTCCTCATCCAGGTCATTCATAAAAATGGCAAACAGCAGTGGTCCCAAAACAGATCCTTGTGGTACACCACTAGTAATTGAAATCCAAGATGAACATTTCCCATAAACCACCACCCTCTGTCTTCTTACAGCTAGCCAATTTCTGATCCAAACTGCTAAATCACCCTCAATCCCATTCCTCCATATCTTTTGCAGTAGCTTACTGTGGGGAACCTTATCAAACGCTTTACTGAAATCCATATACACCACACCATCCACCTCTTTGGTCACCTTCTCAAAGAACCCAGTAAGGTTTGTGAGGCACAACCTACCCTTCACAAACTGTATTGACTATCCCTAATTAAATTATTCCTTTAATATATGCTTGGACTGGGATTATCAAATAGTCTAGGGTATTTCTGTGTTGTGGAGGAAGGTGGAATGGACAATAAGCCAAGGGGAAGCAATGATGAAGTGAAAATGGATTAATATCTTGAAGTTTTAATTGATTATCAAGGGTTATGGAGGTCCTTTCAAGACCGAAAAACTTTTTTCAATAACTATTGTGAACTGAACTATGCGCATTGATGTAACAGAAAGTATCCTTGATTGTTTGGTTGGGTTGAAATTGAGGGAGCTTTATCCTTCATCTGGGCCATGTGTGAAGAAAAATGTTATTTAGTGTTTGGGGCAAGTATGGTGTTATGCTGTGAAACAGGCTTGTGGCTGTGTGCCTGTGTCTCTGCGTAAACATGATTTACTTAAGGTTGGGATCGGGTGTATACAGGGCTGAGGACGATAAAAGCGTATAGATATGAAAGGCAGGCACTTGAAATAAGTATGGCTAAGTTGAATTTTCTACAAGCAAATAAGCCAATGGTAGAAATTTGTATTAGGAGGTAAAGAAGGTTTGTTGTGTTCAGTTTGTTAGCTTTAAAAAGGAAGTAAAAAGGGTTTGCAATTTGGAACAGGACATAAATAATTAAGGCAAGGTTCTTAAATTTTAACAGAGTTGAAAGTGATGACAATAAATTATATGTTGGAAAAGATAAAGTTCAAAAAACACAAGGAAAATGAATCATAGAATTCCTCCAGTTCAGAAGGTCACTTGGCCAATTGAGTCTGTACTGACCACCATCCTGTCTGGGCCCAATTTCCACAACCTCACACATTCACCTCGCCAATCCCCTTGATACTAACGTCAATTCAGCATGGCCAATCAACCTATCCTGCATGTCTTTGAAATGTGAAAGGAAACTGGAGCACCTGGAGGAAAACCACACAGACATGGGGAGAATGTGCAAATGCCACTCAGACAGTGACCCAAGGTCAGATTGAAACTAGGACCCTGGGACTGTAAGGCAACAGCGCTATCTACAGCCATAAAAATGGGATCCAGATAACAGAGAGTGAAGAGTACTCAAGGATATATGGTGAGAGCTCAGGGGTGTGGTCTTGTAAGATCATCTGGAGGGTGCTTTGTGCTGGAAGAGAATTGTCAGGAAACAAAGTCAAGCATTTTCTCTGTCTGCTTTTTCAGAATGTGGAGGTGCCAGCATTCGACTAGGGTAATTACAGTAAGAAGTCTCACAACACCAGGTTAAAGTCCAACAGACTTATTTGGTAGTGAAAGCCACTAGCTTTCGGGCTTCTGACCCTTCATCAGGTGACTGGAGAGTTCTGATCACAAACAGGGGATGTAAAGACAGTTTACACTCAGTTTACTGAATATTGATTAGAATACAAGTTTTTACAGCTAATCAACGGCCTCAACCGGGACCTTGGGTTCATGTTACACTATTTGTAACCCCCATGACTTGCCTGAGCTTGCAAAATCTCACTTACTGTCCTGTCTGGAGACAATTCACATCTCTTTAACCTGTGCTTAATGCTATCTCCACTCACATTGTCTGCACCTTTAAGACTTGATTAGGTGTAAAGATCAGTATTCTGCAAACTGAGTGTGTGTCTTTACACACCCTGTTTGTGATCAGAACTCCCCACTCACCTGACGAAGGGCCAGAGGCCCGAAAGCTAATGGCTTTTGCTACCAAATAAACCTGTTGAACCTGGCTTTTTTCAGAAAACAGGGTTTTGTTTTCAAGCTCTTTGGATTTCTATAGCAAAGTGGGAGATGGAAAGAGGAACCCTGTGACATTTCTCCCCTCCAGCAGCAGTAGGTTAACCACTGTACTACCATGCCGCCCAATGACTTGGGCACCAGCTTTCTGATTTCTGTATTTTAACTACTTATGTGTGGCCACCAGAGTTTGCTGGCTGATTTACTCTTTACTAACAGTATATTCTCAGAGCCAACACCATTAAATTTACTGTAAAATCCAGGCTATTGTCATGAAATGAAATGTGACAGGAAAGGACCTCAGGCAGCTCTTTTTACTGTAAAATTCTTTATAAAGTAATTATGCAGTAATTTTGACTTTACAGAGATCTACTTTGCTGGCTCCCTGCTTCTCCCTCAAGCCCACCATGTAGGTTACAAGGGCAACTCAGTTGCATCATGGAGCAGCTTCATTAATTGTGATTGAAGTTAATACTTCGAATTAGCCGAGTGGCACCTGACATCAGATAAATCAATAGTCAGCCAATAGTGGATTTTCTGCCCACGGGCAGCTGTGGATGAATGTCAGCTTCTACGTTGTCTGAAATGCTGGTTCCCATTAACATCAATGAAGCAGCTCTAGCATGTGGCCACCCCAGTCACATTTATTATCTGAGAAGTTCTAGACAGGTGCAGGCACTGGAAATACTGAGTCTCCACAAAAACGATCAAGGTCAGGAGGAGAAACATTGAGGGTGGGGTGTTTCCTGGTGGTGGAGGCAGCTGGCCATTGGCTACCGGCAGCATCTTCTGGTCCTGCTGTCCAGTGTTTTACATGTCTTGCCCGTCCTGCAGCTAGTGGTTACATTCAGCAGGAACAGGAGAACTGCTGGTGGGAAGGGCCAGAAAATCCTGCCACAAGTCTTTTTTTAAGGGAAAGAGGTGGTGAAGTTGCACCCCAAGCATTCACTTCTTAGTTAACTTGCTGCTCCTTTACACTTCCAAGAAATACAGTTTTCATGCAGAACTATAGATTCTAACTTACTTAACCAGTGTTTGTATTACTTTTAATGGAATAAAATCTTGTAGTTGCAGGCGCTATATTCTTCAACCACACGAGATAATGGCATTTTTGCTGCTTGCCTCTCAATAAATTGTAAATGTTCCTTCCTGAAGGAGTTGGGACATTATTTGACAAACGGAGGTTGGCACGGCGGCTCAGCAGTTAGCACTGCTGTCTCACAGTGCCAGGGACTCAGATTCGATTCCAGCCTTGAATGACTGTCTGTATAGTGTTTGCACGTTCTCCCCATCTCTGCTTGGGTTTGCTCTTGGTGATCCAGTTTCTTCCAACAATCCAAATATGGGCATGTTATGCGGATTGGCCATGCTAAATTGCCCATTTGTGTCCAAAAATGTATAAGTAGTGTGGATTAGTTATGGTAAATGCATGGGGTTATGGGGATAGTGTGGGGAGTGGGTCTGGGTAAGATGCTCTTTGGAGAGTTGATACAGACGTGATGGACTGAATGGCTTCCTTCTGCACTGTAGGGGCTCTATGATTCTATGATATATGCATTGTGACTTTTTGCTTTCCCCGAGGGGGAAATCTAACATTAATATAATTAGCTGTCACCAATGTAGGGCATTATATTGCAAGTTTTGAAATCTCAATCTCAGCACTGCAGGGCATGCAAGGATTACTCTATCCCACTGAGGTCAACAATTTACTCCATTATTAATTATGATTACTTCACCAGTTTAGACAAAAAATGTCAACCGGCCATAAAGTAATATTCTATGGTTTTTAATAGATTAACAAGATTTCAAACAATACCTTCATCATTAGATAAAAGAACTACAAATCCCAGGAGTCTTGCCTTCCTTAACACAATTTCCCTAGCTGTAAATGAGACAATGGTGATCTCTCCTTTGGTAAGGGTGAAGTCCACACTTAATATTTCATCTAAAGTAGCATAAATTGTCTGCTGTTGAATGTTTTGCAAAATCTACATTTGTTACCCCTGAGGGGCAGCACGGTGGCAGTGGTTAGCACTGCTGCCTCACAGTGCCAGAAACGCAGTTGATTGTCTGTATGGAGTTTACACATTTACTCCGTGTCTGCGTAGGTTTCCTCTGAGTGCCCCAGTTTCCTCCCATAGCCCAAAGATGTGCAGGCTAGGTGGCTTGGCCGTGCTAAATTGCACTTAGTTTCCCAAGATGTGTGTTATGGAGATTAGGCATGGTAAATGCACGTGGCAGGAATGCAGCGCATAGATCTGATCTGTTGGTTGTGGAATTGCTTAACTCTATCATTTCATTGTTTGGCTTGCAAATACTCCTATGTTGTAGCATCATCAGGCTGACATTAAATGTTTAGGCATGCCTGGTGCTGCTATTGGCATGCTTTCCTGCACTTCTCATTGAACCAATGTTGACCCCTTGCTTGACGTTGATGGCAGAATGAGTGAAATGTCAAACCAAGGACCCACACACCTGGACATTCTCTCTTCCACCATCTTCCATCAAGAAAAAGATACAAAGATCTGAGGTCATGTACTGACCGACTGAAGAACAGCTTCTTCCCTGCTGCCATCAAACTTTTGAATGGAACTACCTTATAATAAGTTGATCTTTCTCTACACCCAGCTATGACTGTAATACTACATTCTGTACCCTCTCCTTTCCTTCTATATGAATGGCATGCTTTGTCTGCATAGCATGCAAGAAACAATACTTTTCACTGTATACCAATACATGTGACAATAGTAAATCAAATCAACACCATAACGTTTGTGCCCTATGCTCTATCCACCCATTTAGAATAGTAGTAATGCCGCAGAACATGTTGGAACTTTGCCTCCTCAAGGGCTGTGCAGTGGTGACTCCTACTAATATTGTCAAGGCCAGACACATCTGTGATAAGTAAATTGGTGAGAACAAGGTCAAGCAGGTTTTTCCTACTTGCTGGTTCCTTCACCATCAGCCACAGGTCCTGTCTGACAGACTTGTCCTTCAGGACTCAGCCAGTTCAGTAAGTAGAGATGCTGCTGAGGCATTTTTAATGATAGACGTTGAAGATCCCTATCCAGACTACATTCAAGCTCTTGTCAACCTCAGTGCTTCTTCCGAATGGTGTTCAACATGGAGGAGTACTGATCCATCTGCTGTGGGAGGGCAGTAGGTGTTAATTGACAAGAGATTTCCTTGCCTCTTTGTGACCTGATGCCACATACGATCTGGAGTCAATGATAAAGAACCCAATGTTGGATTTGCGTTGCTGTGAAATGCACGCTCTAAATTGGTAATTAAGTATAGCTGTCCCCACTTGGGGAAGGATTAAGGAATCATTGTAAGAGTATATAAACCAAGTCATCCTGAATTCTGGAGGAACTGGGGAAATCTTGCTGGCTTGGAAATAAACCTATTTTAAGATTCAGGCTAGCTTCAGACGCATACTTCCTCAGCATACATTTTTTTGGAACTAAACATCTCAGGGCCTCCTTTCTGTTTTGATTGAATTTGATTTATTATTGTCACATGTATTCGCATACAGTGAAAAATATTGTTTCTAGTGTGCTATAAAAAGCATACCGTTCATGGAGAAGAAAACAAGAGAGTGCAGAATGCAGTGTTATGTCATAGCTAGGGTGCAGGTAAAAATCAACCTAATGCAAGGTGCATCCTTGTTCTCACCTGTTCCTCAGCCTCTCCACTCTGAACTCCAAACAGTTCTTCCTGCAAAACTGTGGTCCTGCCATCACCACACTCATCTCCACTCCTGAGCCGCAGCCCAGTGCTGGAAGCCAGCTAACCGCTCAACCAGCCTGGATACAGCCAGAGAACAGAGAGGCATAATGTTAACCAGCTCCTGCCGAATCTGATGGCAGGACCTGGAGGGAATCAGTTCTTCCAGATTTCCCAAGCACCAAACAGCTCTCTACTCCACCTCCAAGCTAACACTGGAGCCATAACTTCTGCTATTAATTCAGTTTTAATTGTATTGCATTATCCAAAAGAACTGCCAAAATGGTTTAAACATCTTTGCTGCTGCACTTTTGAATTGATAAACCACAAATCTATCAAATCCATTTTCCACTCCCAAAAAAATTAATTCAACATTGCCCGCAACAATGTTTGCCTTCCAGAACACCACTGCGATAACAATGAGTCATATTTCAATATATGTAGCCTCACATATTGTTGTGTTGTATGGCCTTTTCAGTGCTGTGTATTCTGTATAATATATTCTCAACACAACTGGGAGATCTCATGCTGAGTGATTATCTTATTTTAAAAGTCACTAGGGACAGTGTGCTAAGCTTGTCACAAAGCTGAACTTGACATTATATCAGTTAATAAGTCATTTCCTTGCCCTGCAGATCAACAGCCAGCAAAATGACGATAAAAAGCAGTAACATATAACTACAGAACATTTGCGAGCAGCAACAAATATAGATGAACAAGATCACCAGTTCAGTCAGTCAGCCAGTCAACCAATACAGAAACATAAAAACTTCCAGAAATCTGAAATAAAAGCAAAAACTGTCAGAAATACTCAGCAGGTTAGGCAGCATCTATGGAGAGCGAAGCAGGGATAACATTTTAAGTCAATGACCTTTTATTGGAACTGAAGAAAGATTGAAATATAGAAGTTTCTGAACCAGCAGGAGGGGGCAGGAGGAATGAAAGGGAAAATCTATGATAGGGTGGAGGATTGGAGAGATTAAATAACAAAATAATTCATGATACAAAAGCGAAAGAGAATTGCAACAGTACAGACTCAATGGACCGAAAGGCCTCCTTCTGAACTGTAAGGATTCTATGGATATAGCAAAGTAATAGAGGTTGTATTCAGATGAGGTGTGAATGACTACATAACAGCTATCTGAATGTTAAGTGAAGGGATAAAGAAACAAGCCAGCAAAAAAAATCTTGAACAAGATAGAGTTAAAGTTATGATCTGAAGTGGTTAAACTCAATATTGCATCCAGAAGACTGTAGAGTGCTGAGACCAAAGATAAGGTGCTTTTCCTCACACTTGCCTTGAGCTTCAATGGAACAGTGTAACAGGCCTAGGGCAGAGAGGTCAGAGTGGGAGACAGGCAGAGAATTGAAATGACAAGAGACAGGCAGCTCAGGGTCGTGCTAGTGGACAGAATGAAGGTGTACAACAAAGCGTCATCCTGCGTTAGTGCCATCTCCCCAGTGCAGTGGAGACCACAGAGATCAGAGTACAGGGGGAGAGAATTGCTAGGGTACAGGGGGAGAGATTTTCAGGGTGCAGGAAGTGGGAGAGAAAGAATTGTCAGATTGCAGGTGGAGAGAATTGTCAGGGTGCAGGGGGAGAGAATTGTCAGGGTGCAGGGGGAGAGAATTGTCAGGGTGCAGGGGGAGAGAATTGTCAGGGTGCAGGGGGAGAGAGAATTGTCAGGGTGCAGGGGGAGAGAGAATTGTCAGGGTGCAGGGGGAGAGAATTGTCAGGGTGCAGGGGGAGAGAATTGTCAGGGTGCAGGGGGAGAGAATTGTCAGGGTGCAGGGGGAGAGAGAATTGTCAGGGTGCAGGGGGAGAGAGAATTGTCAGGGTGCAGGGGGAGAGAATTGTCAGGGTGCAGGGGGAGAGAATTGTCAGGGTGCAGGGGGAGAGAGAATTGTCAGGGTGCAGGGGGAGAGAGAATTGTCAGGGTGCAGGGGGAGAGAATTGTCAGGGTGCAGGGGGAGAGAATTGTCAGGGTGCAGGGGGAGAGAGAGAATTGTCAGGGTACAGGGGGAGAGAATTGTCAGGCTGCAGGAGGGAAAGAGAATTGTCAGGGTGTAGGGGGAG
Organism: Carcharhinus amblyrhynchos; assembly: GCF_965287045.1. Classification (NCBI taxonomy): domain Eukaryota; kingdom Metazoa; phylum Chordata; class Chondrichthyes; order Carcharhiniformes; family Carcharhinidae; genus Carcharhinus; species Carcharhinus amblyrhynchos. Next base: position 90,129,188 of record NC_137324.1, on the reverse strand, counting down.
AGAGAGAATTGTCAGGATGCACGGAGAGGGAGAGAACTGTCAGGATGCACGGGAGGAAGAGAATTGTCAGGGTGCAGGGGGAGAGAGGGAATTGTCAGGGAGCATGGAGAGGGACAGCATTTTTGTGGTGTGCAGAGTGGGTGTACTTTAGGCATTGTCTGCAATAGCTCCCACTCTTAATCACTATCCTATCCCTGAGATTAACAGCGGGAGAATCCTAGGGTATGTTTTCATGTACATACTGTAATGTAATGAGATAATAGAATAATGAGTGATGTATCCACCTGTGGCATCAGCTGTCATGTGCTATAGACTCGGTATAGCAGACAGGCAGCACTTAGGGGAGCACTCAGTAACCTACTTTGTTTATATTGTACGTAGTAAAACAAGTTTGAGTAACTGCCTGAGGAAGGCAGTCCCTCTTCATAAGATGCACAAACTAGCACATCCATCAATCAACCAAGCCCAAGGAAAATGGGCAGCATTATGCTACCCATTTTAAATGTAATGCCCTTGGGTAACTACTAAACCTGTACATAAACTGGGACTTTCTTAGAGTCCCAAAGTGGAACAATCAGGGTGGCACGGTGTTACAGTTGTTTGCACTGCTGCCTCGCAGATCCTGGTTCAGTTCCGGCCTCGGGTCACTGTCTGTGTGAAGTTTGCACATTCTCCCCATATCTGCATGGGATTCCTATCAGTGCTCTGGTTTCCTGCCATAGTCCAAAGATATGCAGGTTAGGTTGGTTAACCATGCTAGATTGATCCTACTGTCAGGGAATTAGCAGAGTAAATATATGGAGTTATAGGAATATGGCCTGGGTGGGATTGTGATCAGTGCAGACTCAATGGGCTGAATGGTCTCTTTCTGCACTGTAGGGATTCTATGATTAAATTGAAATTGTCTCCACATCACTATTGGGCCATCAGAAGATTCAGCCCATTGTTTACATGGGTTGTCTTGTTTAGTCATCATTTCGTCAAATTGTCTTTGTGAAACTGAGTTTGTCTTATTATTAAAGATGATGAAAAATTTACATATGGAGAAATTTTCCAGGTTTTTAAACAATTCAGTAATGCAATGAAGAAAATGGCATAACAATTTAAGGCACCAGGACAGTAATTGGATATTGCAATAACTGTCTCCTGTGCATATTATGTGGTTTGGTGACTTGATTCTGTAAACTAGCTGCCTCCTGTTTTTTTTAAATGTACAGTCTAATCTCTCATTGATGTTTCAAAATGCCAATGACTCAGACAAAATTTGAAATCCATTTGTTATGCTATTCTCCTTGAGGATATGATAAAATGATTAGTTGTAGGGTCCCATAAATTCTCTATCATAACTATTAGATGAGTTCTGTAGGGCATTGTGAATACAAAGTTTGCCATTTCAACCCTTTAAACAGCTTTGTCACAGAATCAATAATGACAGTTCTGCCCATTCGCAGAAACTCTGCTAAAATAGTCAAAGGTGTGTAAATCCAAAGCTCCAAAGGCTTTTCTCCACACTTAAGTACGTGTTCTACTTGTGCTTCCCATTCAACTAATCTCTCTATGTCTTTTACAATCCTCGTTACCACTTCCCAAACCCACATTTGTGTTGTCAGTAGCATTTCAACACTGTCCTCTGATGATTATAAGACTCTAAATCATGCATTCATGATGTGAACAAAGTTGGAATCCTTCTCATTGTGACCTGCTACTGTTGAGTGGATATGCCTTATGTGTATTAATGTCTTGAATATATAATTTAGGGATCATTGAGCTTATGTACTGCTAGCATTATAAGTACTTATTATTGCTCAGATAATAAGTGCTTATGTGGAAAGTGTCAATATGGGAATAATTGGATAGCTCTGGCAAAGAACCAGCACAGATATAATAGACTGAATGGACTCCTGATAGGCTTTACAAATCCATAATCCTTTATGCAGTGTTTTACTAGACCCCATGTGAAACACAATTATAGCAGTTTGTCTGATAGTTTTCCAAACTGATAAAATAAGGCTGAAAACCTTTTCTTTCTAGAGTAAAAAATATGGGGATTTAAATCACTGCTTGTTGTGGGGAAATTTTAAAAGGTGGCCAATTGTGTTTTAAACTAATACAATTCAAAACTCGCAAGGCAAATATCTCTGTGCAAAGATGTACCAAAGTTTATTTAACAAGTAAGACATAGAGCAAAGAAACACATAGCTGACGAGAGACTCACGAAGGGTTAAATAGCTCTGGGAATACAACAAAACAACTTTGAAAGATTTGAAATACATATCAAATAAAGATCAATTACAGCTTCCTCTAATCAATAATTCTGCCTTTCATTTCCTTAAAATCAATTTCATCTAACAGTTATACATAAATACAAATCTCTGTCAAGTACCTCAGCCAACCATAGGATACTTAATAGCATGGTGATATCTTATTCGTCCAACTTAGTCTGAATTTGTCTCTCCTTTTGGCTCTGACGACTTCCCTGTTCCCAGTAAAGGCAAACGTGACCATCGGGTCAAAGTGAATGTTTCCACCGGCCTAATGCCAAGATGTATAGGCATGTGTTCCTATGTCCAGGGACATACCTATCCTTACATCTGGGCAATGAATGCGTCTATTCATTATTGTTGAAAGATATGTTCCCTTATAGGAATCTTCTTGATAAGACTGCTGCTGACTAACAGGTTCTCAGACCTTTGGTTTTAAACTAATGACATTTACCACCATGCCTTTCTGTAACATTGTTTAGGTAAAGTAAATATTACGTTAAAACTACCATAAAAACAACATATATGTTTTGAAATCAAAACTACTTGTTTTGATTGTAGTACTGCATTCACATGTATGTAAACTGCTTGTGTGAGCTGTCTAAAGAATCATTTAACTTCTTACTGATCTTTTGTTCTCTGAGAGACTGCATTCTGCCTATATATCTTATTAGCTGGTTAGAAATCCCCTTCCACAGTGTTTAAACATCAAAACAATTGGTGGGGGAGGTCTAGCAGAAGTAGAAAAGCGCTGTGTGGTTGATAAGATGGAGCAAGAACTCAGTCACAAGTTACACCTCTTAATGGAGGCAGCATGTCCTGAGGGCCTTGTCTTCAATAGTTGAAAACAAGAGGTAAGGTGAAGCAAGGTGAACATGTGTCACTCGGTTTCTATATTCAAGCAGTGATGTCCTTCAGGGTCCAAGCAAATTGGAGGGCACACACTTCATGCCTGCTCCACACGATAGGGAGGATCTACAATATTGGCTGAGGTGCTTTAACTTCCTTGCGCCATGCATCCCAATGTTGCGCAGAAGACATCTTCTGATCAGAGAGTTATTGAGGAAACCATCTTGAATGTAGATGCATCTCAGAAGGGACTTGGAGCTTGCATTTTACAGGATGGAAAATCCATTGCATTCAGATCGAAGAGCTTATCTCCAATACAAGTGAATTATTTAAATATAGAGTGGGAGATGCTAGCTCCAATTTTTGGGATAACAAGATTTCACTCATATTTGTTGGGAAAGTGATTCATTGTGGAAACTGACAACAACCCCCTTGAAATGACATACTGAAAACTATTAACAAGTGCACCATCTTGATTGTAATGATTGTTGATATGATTGCAATGTTTACTGCAAGCCAGATATTCCTAATTCATTAATGCAGCCCGAAGCGGTCTTAAGATTTCTTGGAATTTTATAATTCATCAGGATGATATTTGATGTTTATTTCAGACACTTTGGATGGGTTCCCGAATTCACCAAAGAATGTTTCATGATCGGACATTCCATTGAATCTGCAATCCTGAGCCTGCTAATGGAATATGGAATTTAAATGCTGATTACAATATTTAAATCAGCTCAGTGCCAGAAATCAGAAATTGCTGGAAATCTGGGTCCTGGAGCTGCACAAAGGCTGCGGCACCCAGTGGGGAGCCCGCTAAATGGCTCCCGCTGATGTCTCCTGGCCCACAGCATGCTAGAAGAATCGCCAGCCATATAACTGATAGGTGTGTCATTGAACAAGCCATCATCTCTCAGTTCTGAGTCAGCACTCTTGCTTTCTGGATCAGGAGGTTGTGAACGCAAAACTCACTCCAGGAGCAAAATTCAAAAAGCTGACTCCAGTGTAGCACTGAGCAAATGCTGCATTATCTGATGTGCTGGTTTTCAGATAAGGTGGTAAGCAGAGAGTCTCTCATGTGGATCTAAAGACTCCCAAGGCACTGCTACAAAGATGTTCAAGGGAGTTATCCCAGGTGTCCTGTCCAGTATTTAACCCTCAGCCAATAATACAAATAACAGAAGACCTGATTATGATGGGCGGCACGGTAGCACTGCTGCCTCACAGCACCAGGGACCTGGATTCGATTCCTGGCTTGGGTCACTATCTGTTTGAGTTTGCACATTCTCCCCATGTCTGCGTGTGTTTCCTTTGGGTGCCCCGGTCTCCTACCATGTTTTGAAAGATGTGCTGGTTAGGTGCATTGAATGGAACAGGTGTTGGACAGTGGCGACTTGGGGAATTTCACAGTAGCTTCATTGCAATGTTAATGTAAGCCTCACTTGTGACTGATAAATAGACTTTAACTTTACTGACCATGTTGCTGTTTGTGGAAGATTGCCACATTTCCTACATTACAAATGTGACTACACTTCACTGGCTGTAAAGCACTTTGTGATGTCCTTTGACTGTGAAAAACGTAATGTAAGTTCAAGTCTGTCTTCTTTCATTGGCTTGCTGAAGATGTGCTTCAAGTATGTGGACAGATTTACAGATGCCCTTCAGTACACACCAGCCGGGGTTTCCAAAATGGTTGTGGTGTGCTATGCTCTGAGCAGTCGTGTGCAGTAATGAGTTTTGGATGTCCAAGAGGAACAAGGCACAAAATGCAGAATCTCTTCAGCTGTGGCAAAGTTAGAGGCTTTTGCCTTTGAGTCACAAGGTTGTAAGTTAAAGTTTTACTGCAGGACCTGAGGGGAACTATCAAAGGCTGACACTCCAGTCTAGTACTGAGGGAGTGTTGCACTGTTAAAGCTGCTGTCTTTCAGATGGTCTGGTCTGTTGATCTGTTGTCTCAGCTGGTGTGAGATAATATTTTTTAAAAGAGCCTTGGAGTTATTCCTGCTGTACTGATCAATGTATTTCCTGCAATTAACATCACAAAAACAAATTGTCTGGCCAGTATCACATAGCTGTTTGTGGGATCTTGCTGTGTGCATAAATTGGTTGTTGCATTTCATGCATTACAACTGTCACTACACTTTAAAAGTATCTCACTGGCTGTAAAACGCTTTGGGATGTCCTGATGTTATGAAAGAGGCTACATAAGTGCAAGTCTTTCTTCTTTTCAGGTGATGCCAAGAGAGAAGGAAGATGGAGTAGGAGCAGAGGAGGAAAAGATGGCGCAGTGATGTCCTTGTTATCGCAAAGTTCACTTATGTTTCAATACAATATACAACCAGAAAGCGGAGCCACATTTACATGCTTGTGCGGATGACTGATGTTTAATTCTGTCAGTGGGTAGTGGGGAGGCCCCATCTCCCCATTCTGATAGCCAGGCATGCTAAATTTCAGCACTTAGAGCTCCACATGTGTTAGCTGGGAGATAGCTGCAAGCCGACCTCTGGTTCTCTGCTTCTCTCTCTTGTTCTGTGCTTTTTCTCTCCTACAAGAAGAGAGGATATGAGAGAAATGCAGTATGTTGAAAAAGTGGACGGGGAGGCATGATATTGTGTAAGGGTGAAATAAGTGTCATAGAGGGATGTGAGGAAGTGCATGACAAGAGAAGGATGGGCGTATTTGTAAGGTAAGTTATTGTGAGAAGTGATAGGCTGATTGTAGATTTGAGAAGGCAGAGTGTGGAGGTTGAGGAGGTGGGTTAAAGTATCGCCGCATTTAGCTTCCTTGCCCTGTTAGGTTATTGAACCACTCCTGCATATATCCAAAAACATGGTCTGTCACTTCTGATCTCTTGTGTCACGTCCAACCATGCCTTCTTGATGTCCCCAACTGGTTTCCTTTTCCACTTGCTAGGGAACAGTCTATCCATCTGAGTCCTCATAGCACTCACCAGCGCATCCAGGAAGGTGCCACTGTACTTGGTGTGATTTGGTACCTCTTTGTCTCTGGTTCCCAACTCTTTCAAATTGAATATTTGAAGGTGTCCCTTGAAACAAGAGAATTGAAATCAGCTCACACAGTTTGTCACCAGTTCCATTCCAGCAAACATGATTGTAAACCCATAAATCAAATGGTAATGCAGTGGCTGAGTTAAGAAGACATTCACTGATGTTTGGGTCCTCAACGCATGACCAGACCACCGCTCCCAACGCACTGTGAACTCAAAATCCAATATTTGTTGACTAGTTCAGTTAGGAGTTGCTGTTTTATTTCTCATTGAAACAAATATCAAACATCCTTTAGATTCAAAGTCAGTGCAGAAAATATATTTATTCTTGTTTGGTCCTCGGTCTGTTCCTTTCATAGCCAGTGATAAAGCAATCATGCTCACAAAAGCATCACTTTGATATGCATAATTATACCCATTAAGTATGTTTTATGTTCATAATGGACATTTAGACCAGTGTGTTATTGCACGATAGGCAACCTCTTCAACATACTTCTTATCAAGTCAGTATTCAGACACAGTGCCACAACTCATTTCTGGTGCTTTTTAAGGCAGATAGTAATTATTGAGAAGTGTTGGGATCCGTGCCAATTTGCAAAATGTAACCTTTTAATTGTGAAGTAATCATCATGACAGGACTTTTCCTCTTGGAGGATATCTGCTGGTTTCAGATGATGAAAACGCGAGGGCAGAATACCTGCATAGTTATCTTATTGCAGCAATGGTTGCTTCAGGGAGAAGGTTTGACCCACCTATGGTTTTGTCTTCATCCGTTTTATCAGAAGTGACATTGTTCTGATTGTGAACAACGCATCCTAATATAAAGTGATTAACTCCTCATCTGGAAAGCAAACTGATTCAATTATTGTTGGCAGATAAATGCGCAAGAAACATTGAGTCGAAAAGGCCATCTGGTCCATTGGAGTTTATCTCTTTAGTACCCCAACTATTGCCATCATGACATCCAACTATATTTTGAATCTCCCTCAGCTGGTCTGTAATTTTAATTCTCCAACTTGTTACCATGCTGAACTCTTTGTCCTTGGCTCCTTCACTGTTTCTGTGAAGCTCAGCATAAGCTTGAGGAACAGTGCCTCATCTTTCGATGATTCATTTTACACCCTTGTGGAATCAACACTGAGTTCAACAATTTCAGATTACAATCTTTGTCTCCTTTTTAAAAATTTCTTTCCTCATTTTATGTGTGTTTTTTTTGAATAGCCACTGTAAATTAATCAGCCATTTACCCCTCCTCTAGCTCCATCTTTAGTGCCCTTAATTAACTCATTGCCATCCCCTTTCACCTTGCACCCCAATCCCTTTGTCAGTCGGGAAGGTTGTGACATGATGGTATTGGCGCTAGACTAATGATCCAGAGATTCAGGGTAATGCGCAGTGAACATACAGGCCGGAATCTTACAGCTGTTCATGCCGGTGGGATTTTCTGGTCTCACTTCAGTGGCAGCGACATGAACGGTTGGTAAGGTCACGTCCGTGATCGGTTTGGAGGTGACCAATGAAATAGCTGCCTCCAGGATTGCTGCTCAATTAGGATGGCATGTGGGATGCACTGGCAGGAGAGGCAATTAGAGCACTCAAGGTGGTGGGCAACACATAGAGTTGAGCGCTGCACCTGTAACTGAGAGATCGCAAGCCACTTCAACACAGAGACACCCTCTGCAGATTTGTAAAGTTATTCAATGTGTGGCCACAATGATGAGACAATCAGTGTGGAGGGGGAATCCCTACATGGAAGGGCCTGCAACTGGGAGATTGTGTTCCAATGTTCACTACATTTGCAGAAGGCCACCTCCAGAGAGCTGATGGTCTGCAAACACAGCAGGGGTGAGGGCGGGGGTTAATGAGAGTACTTTGCTTCTGTTTCCACAATAAAATGGCCTCTAATCACCTCATTGGAGTCAACCTCCTTCCTCCCCAGCCCCTGGGACGTGCTCCTGGAGACAGGAATGGATCAGGGAGTTATCCCAACGCAGCCAACAAACCCCCCAAAACGCCCACACGCCACCCTCACCTAACCCTCACCTTCCTCCTCCAAACTTGTCTCCATGCAGCAGGGAAAACACAGCCCTTATTCTCTTTTCCCTTTCACCCTGTCACAGAGCTTGGCCGAATTCTCTGGCCATTCACACCAGCGAGATTCTCTGGTCCCCCTGCAGTGAACGGAGATTTGGCTGAACGTCAAATTCTCCGACCTCGCTTGCAGCGGCGGTGGGGCCTGAATGGCTGGAGAATTCTGGTCCTTATGTTTTGTTCTTCCACCCCACCACCCTACACTTCCACTGTCTGCTCTAAACCTATTGCATCTCTAATTTACTCAGTGTTGATGAAAGGTCATTGAGGCAAAATATTAAGTTAGCTCCCCTCTCCACAGATGCTGCCAGAGTGGTTGAATACTTACAGCACTTTAAGTATTTCTTTCCGATTTCTAATACCTGAAGTATTTTTCTCTTGTATAATTTGATGAATTTGCTCTCTTAGATTCAAACTTCACCTGCCACCTCCACATGTACAGATTATGGGTTTATGATACCTATGATTTTCCACGCAAATTCCCATGAAGCCTTCTCAGCAGGGAAAGATGTGTGGGAGCACAAATAGATAAAATTACTTCTCAATTACCAATTGTCTCTAGATTGCTATCAAACTATCAATGTGGTGTTGCTTTGAGGTAGTCATCACAATTCAAATATAAGCTTAAGACACTCTTCAGCGAAACAATCTCACATCACTTCAGGGAAACATAGTTGAAAACTGTTTAGAGACTTCAGGGAACCCCTCAGATAGTTTGTAAGTCAAGCAGAGAATATTTAAGTATTGTGATAATGTGGAGGCTCTTGCTCACACTTGGAATACATTTAAAATGTAATGGTTGATATTGAGACTCTGTATATTTTTAGCCAATCATGCACAGTGTTTCCAGAAATGATTTGCATTTCGACCTTTCAAATCAGATGGGGACACATTTCAAAGTTAATTTTTATTTCTAACAGAATTCAAGTATTCCAGCAACATTATTTTGCTAAATTAACATCTTGGTATCCTTGGAATTACCACCACTATCAGACACCATGGAGGCTGGGGGGTGGGGCGGCTGGGGGGTGGGGGGGACTTGGAGTGGGAGGGTGGGGAGATTTTGCACTTCATTTTTTGGGGGACAGGGTTGGCAGTGAGAGCAGGAAATCCCATAGGAGTCCCAAATCGGGCATCATGCCAGTGGAATTTCCAGTTCCCATTGTCCCACCCCTGCCAATGACATAACTGGAATCCCAGTGTTGAATATCAAATCCTCATTTGAATACATTCATTTTTAATTATTTTCACTGGGCCACCTTTAAAAAGGACGCCTGATCTTTCAAAAACAAAGTTGCTGGTGGGGCAGCTTAACCTGAGCCCGCCCCACCAGTATGACATCGTGACACTCGCCACTTCACTTTCTTTCAGCAAAGTGCCAAAAACTACAGCAGGGAAAGCTACCTTTGGGCTTGGTGGCTTCCTTGCCATTCCTCTCACCCTCTGCGCCACTCTGCCTTTCTATGAGAAAATTCCAGTCCTCTTCTTTTCCTATCTCTGATAACTGTCTGTCCTTGGAAGCTTAGGGCTACTGAGCTCTCCGCACGTCAACACTCTGACAAGAGCATTCATACACCTTCTCACTTCTTCCCATAGCTTTTCTTTCTTTATTCCTTTCCCATGCACAACCAGCTGATCAAACAAGCTTAATGATCCAGCCACTGAATTACTATTTCAAAATGATATGGTTTCATGCTATTATCATGCTTCTCAAGTGAAAAGTTAAAATTTGTACATCACAGTATGTTCAGAAAGTTGGGTGGTGCAGTGGGTAGCATCCTTGCCTCTGAGTCAAAAGCTCTGTGTTTGAATCCCACTCCAGGACGTGATGCTAAAGGAAAATAGATTCATAATGTGGCCAATTAAGCTGAATATCGACCTGAAAATCCTTCCAACACCAGCCACAGACAGCAATAAGAGGAGAAATTCCTGGATAGCTATGTGAAAATTGGAATCTCTACCATCATTATCTGTGGCTCCAGCTGACAACATGTATGTGAATGAATTGTTGCCAACTCGGACTCCCCAAGTGACTACAGCTCAGCCTTCAACACTATTATTCCCATGAAATGCGTCTCCAAACTCCATAGCCTGGGCCTCGGGTCCTCCATCTGCGATTGGATCCTGGACTTCACGTATCACAGATCACAATCAGTAAGGATAGGCAACACCACCTCCATGATCATCCTCAACATCAGTGACCCACAAGGCTATGTTCTCAGCCCCCTACCATATGCCTTATACACCTATGACCGTGTGGCCGAATTCACCTCCAATTCGATTTTCACATTTGTTGACGACACCATTGAAGTGAGTCGGACCTCAAACAATGACGAGACAGAATACAGGAATGAGATGGAGAATCTGGTGAACTGGTGCAATAACAATAATCTCTCCCTCAATGTCAACAAAATGAAGGAGATTGCTATCAACTTCAGGGAGCATAAAGGAGAACATGTCCCTGTCTACATCAATAGGGTGAAGTAGAAAGTGTTGAGAGCTTTAAGCTTTTAGTATCCAGATCACCAACAACCTGTCCTGCTCCCCCAAGCCAATAATATAGTTAAGAAAGCCCACCAATACCTCTGCTTTCTCAGAAGACTAAGGAAACTTGACATGTCAGCTACGACTCTCAGCAACTTTTACAGATGCAAGATAGAAAGCATTCTTTCAGGTTGTATCACAGGTTGGACCGAAAGAAACTACAAAAGGTCGTGAATGTAGCCCAATCCATTGACTCTATCTACACTTCCCACTGCCGCGGCAAAGCAGCCAGCATAGTTAAGGACCCCACACACCCCGGACATTCTCTCTTCCACCTTCTTCCATCGGGAAAAAGACACAGAAGCCTAAGGTCATGTACCAACCGGCTCAAGAGCAGCTTCTTCGCTGCTGCTATCAAACTTTTGAATGGACTTACCTCGCATTAAGTTGATTTCTTTCTACACCCTAGCTATGACTGTAACACTACATTTTGCACTGTCCCGTTTCCTTCTCTATGAATGGTACATTTTGTCTGTATAGTGCGCAGGAAACAATACTTTTCACTTTACACTAATACATGTAGCAATAGTAAATCAACTCAAATCAAAACCAAATAACCCGTAACGCATCACACTATAATATGTTTAGTAAACTTATAATATGAAAGGAACAAAGCACAGCAGCATTAAACTGGTAAAGTCCTTCTGAGAATCAATCCATTTGGCTGTCATATTCCCATTGCTACCCTGATTAACTCTTGCTGTACATTCATCCAAAGTTATTAACCATCGTCTTGCACTTCAAGACCTCGCTCTGAGCATAATCCAAGCAATACAAATGAGGTACCGAAGCAAAACAATTTGAATGATTGAAATCTGGAATAAATATAGAAAATGCTGGAGATACTCAGTGGCACCGGTAAATCCGTTAAGAGTTTATTTCGTTATTTATTGGTCACAAATAAGGTTTACGTTAACACTGCAATGAAGTTACTGTGAAATTCCCCTAGTCGCCACACTATGGCGCCTGCTCGGGTCAATGCACCTAACCAGCATATCTTTCAGGCTGTGGGAGGAAACCGGAGCAGCCGGAGGAAACCCATAGAGACAGGGGAAGAACATGTAAGCTCCACACAGACAGTGACCCAAGTCAGGAATCGAATGAGGGTCCCTGGCGCAGCGAAGCAGCAGTGCTAACCATTGTGCTATCAATATTTCAGGTTGATGAACCTTCATCAGAAAATCTGATGTATTTTCTCTTTTAGTTTATCAGACAAGCTGTTTCCAGTTACAAATCAACACTGCAGCCAGCGACCTAAGATTAGTAACCACAGTAAAATTGTGGACTTCATTGTGCCTGTTCATGCAAACCCAATTGTAAACTCTTTGAATCACTTTGACCTGTTGCATATAACACAGCTCTAATCTATTATGACCTTACTTTCATAGATATCAGTGAGTGCCCATAATATTCAAACATTTGACTTGATGATTATTACATAGTTAAGTGAGTTAGCAAAGTCGGGCCAGCCATGGCATGAGTTCATCATCTAATCTTGTTAATCCTTATTGTTTTTAAGTTGAATATTTTAGTGTCCTGATTGGCAACATGAATGATAAACTACCTTTGCCATGAAATTTGACTTTCTTTGCTATCTCGAGAACAAAAATCAACGTTTTTGTGACGCTTCACACTAAAAATCAAAGATTAATTTTCTGGTCAATAGAATGCTCTGCTTTTATTTAACTTTATCTTCAGTGCACTTTGATATGTTATAATCAATTCTTCTTCGAAATCATTAATATTGACTAAATAGTGAGGGCCGAGTATTGACGTTTGCTGTACGCTGTTATTTACAGTCTGCTAACCCCAATATGTCCCAAACCTTTCCTATTTTCTGCTTTGCCTCCATTCATCAGTCCTCAAACCATACCAATATATTACCCAAATATGATTATTCCTAATTTTGTGCAAAAATCCTCATTCTTTTGCTCATTGCTTAACCCCATCCAAACTGACCCTATTTTGTGATTATCTGAGCTAAGATCCATTCTCGACTCTGTCTTTCTCCCTTTCCTCCTCCATTTTGCTTCCAAAATTTATCTTTCCTGGAATATTTAGTGCCCAATCTTGCCCACATTGCAACTATGTCCCTGTAATGACAATTAGACCAAACTTACAAATTTATGCATGTATTATTAATTAAACTAATTTGCTGTGAATGCTTCAAGCATTTAGATTTTTTGCTTTTAGTTTTGACGCTTTTCCAATTCTCCCCAATTTCACCTTAATTTCTAATGCCTTTTACCTTTTCAACTCTCACTGTCCCTTCTTGAAGTCCAATTTTAGATTGTTTGGACCATTTACTCCATAAAACAGAATATAAATTTTCCCTGCCATCATTCAATTCCAAGCAGTTGAAAACATGCCAGCTAGTTCACAACTCAGTATTGTCGAGTTGCATTCACTTTGCAAAACAACGTTCACCAAAAGGTGTGAAGAGAAAAGTTCACCCTCGCTACAGTTACTTTTAACACTGAATCTACAATTTGCATCAGCTGACATACTATTTCCCCACCTGCTCCAATTAGGAGATGCTTCTTAAGTGAGAAGATGTTGTTGAGATGTTTCCACTGGAGCCTAACAATCTTGTTATGTCTTTTGACTCAGTAAGATAAAACTGCTTGATAAAGGCCAACTTCTGGCAGTCCTTCTCTTGCAGTCTCAGCAATATAATAACTTACATTTATATATTTCCTTTACCATGACAAAACATCACAAGATGTTTCACAGGAACATTATAAAACTAATTTTGACACTGAGCCGCATCAGGTGATATTAGGGCAGCCTTAAATGACAAAAATGATTGAGAGAATTGGAGAGGGTTTGAGAGGGATAGAGAGGCAAAAGGATGCAGGCATACAAATTATTTAAAATAAAGCATAAGTTAAACTAAGGCAATGGAAAAGAAAACCAAGCATTGGGGTTCATTTTTAGAGCAATCAAACTGTGAAGCAGTGAATTATGTTGAATTTGTATAAACTTTGTTACACCAGTTCTGCTCTCCATATTATAAAAACGGTGCAGTGCACTCGAGAAGGACCAAGAATACATCATAAGGCTTGCACCAGACTTGAAAAGATATACTTACCAAAAATGATGACCAGGCTGGATGTCTTCTTGCTAGAAAAGGGAAGACTGAACAATTGGCAGTGGGCAGTGCTAGGACACTGACCTGCCATGTCCCTGGCCATACAAGGGCTACACTGGCCTCCAAGCCCCCAGCATCGCCATCACATCCGGTCACTGCTTTTAGAGGATGAGGAGTGATTCCCACCAGCAAGTCATCATGCTAGTGAGTAAGAACATATGACATTCCCAGAAGATACGCCGTTAAGCCAATTTTGAATATTTAAATACGTTTAAATGAATAATAATCAGGTTCACAATCTCATTGGGCATGAAACTGGTTACATCGTTGGCAGGGCTTGTGGGTGAGAAATAACTTATTCTGAGATCTCCCGGCTGCAACTCCTATTGCAGCCCTCTTGCCAGAGTTTCCAGCCAGAATGAGATTTGTGCCCATGTCAGACTGGCCCTAAAATCATCCTCATTATTAATGTTTCAGGTCAATCACTTTTCACCAGAAGTAAAAGATCATCCTGAAGTGTTAACTCTTTTTCTCTCCATAGAAGCTTCTTGACCGGCTGAGTGTTTTTCAGATTTCTGTGTTTTTATTTTAGATTTTTTTATTCTTTGAAGTATTTTGTTTTATCTACAATTGCTGTAAATAAATTATATGTATATCAGTTCATCTGGCGTTAGCTCACCATCTGTGCAGTTAAAAAAAAAACAGAATTAGCTTCTAATTGTGCCCGTGGGAAATAATATCGGAACTCACACTTCCAGGGCCCAAATTGTAATTTCCAAGTTACTGGAATTCATTATTTGATGTTCTCGTGAAACAAATCAATTAAGCCAGCTGGATTCCTTAATTGATTGTGTAAGTGTTAAACTTTCTCATACTTAGTTTGTATTTTAACAACCTTCCAATTATGCATTGTGAAATAGTGGATTTTCCACCACCCTGGTGTAAATCAAATGGTTCCCCTGAATTGAGCTCCACTGAATTTGGTTGCTTTTATTTCAGGCTCAGCTCATTTATGTGCAACAAGACAAGCTACCACCTCGAATAGCCTCAAAATGAGGGGAAAGAAGAAGGGGACCAACCATGTTAAAGCACCTCAGTCACAATGGGAGATTTTTTTGCAGGAAAATTGGGCATTTTTCTGTAATTCATTGCATCTAATAACCATGTTTTGGTGAAGACCAATTTCCAAGCACGACAATTCCATGGATCACTGCGAGGAATTCAAGAAAACTCTAGACGAGATGACCATCACCAAGGCCTGAGCAAACCAGATTAACTTATGTTTTAGAAACTCATAGATTCATCTGTTCTATGCACTTGTGCAATGGTAACTCAACGTAAGCATAAACATCTTATTGAATGGCGGGGCAGGCTCGAAGGGCCAGATGGCCTACTCCTGCTCCTATTTCTTATGTTCTTATGTTCTTATGTATCATAAATAGTCATACTTCTTTGAAATGGGGAAATATCTTTTAAAATAAGAGAGATGTTGTATTATGCCATTGAGGGATTTCAGCATGACGTCACTAGAAGGGAAATGTTTCATTTGATCCAGGCTTGGTTTCACTTTTGCTTTGAGCAGAGCACACTTATGCAGCTCTGATGTCTTCAAGGTTTACACCTATATATAATAACTCAGGAAGCCAACTGTAAAGGAATGGTGTTTATTTTATGAAGCAAATGTTAAACCAGAAGCTTGTGGTACATGCCCAAAAACCCATCCAGGACAATAAAATACTGGACCCACTCAGGGACCTCCTTATAAAGAACTCCAGGTACGAATCCCACTTGTTTAGATAATTATCTATTATCACAGGAATTTGTATTCTATGTGTCCTATTCGGATTACCCATGTAACTTCTGTGGGTTATCACACCACGTACAACCGCTCTTATGTGCTTAGTCTTCATAAATTAATCTACAATGTGTTTACTGTTTGGTCCCTTGTGTCCTCTGTGGTGAATAAGCTCAATATATTTTATTATTGCAACAAATAGGTGGAGCAGGCTCAAGGAGTCTGAGAGCTTTTAAGAGTGAACGACATTGCAGTGGGTCTGGAGTCACATGTAGGCCAGACCAGGTAAGGGCAACAGATTTCCTTCCCTAAACGGCATTACTGAACCTGATGAATTTTTACAGCTATCGACAATGCTTTAATGGTCATCATTAGATTTTTAATTCCAGCTTTCCATTGAATTCAAATTTCACCACCTGTATGGTGGTATTTGAACTCAGGTCTCCAGAGCTGTATCCTAGGTCTCTGGATTACTTGTCCAGTGACAATATTACTACACCACTGCCTCCCCACTATTGACAGAGTCTATTTATGAAGTACTTCCATGAACTGAAACAGCAAACAGAACCCATGAACAAAATAATAGCAACTTCTCATAAAAGTATGATGAATCCTTTTACATATTGTAATGAGTTACATAATTCATGTTGTGTGTATAATATCAATTCCAATCATTTTGGCAGTACTGTCCCTTGATGGGAGCAACAGGGGAATTATCCCATCACATCCATTCTATTCAGTAATAAGGTTGTCAGGTTATATAGCCTGGATTGGGAACTTGTCGGTTTTGTGCTGAGCGCCTAATGAGCTGCTCCAGAAATTCAACAGCACCTGCAGCTTAAAGAGCCAGGCATTGGCAATCAGAATTTACAACCTTTCCCTTCTACACCATTCATTACTTTCAACAGAATAACAATCAGTTGTACCCTATTACAGAGATTCACAGAATCATACAGTGCAGTAAGAGGCCATTGAATCTGCACCACCCACAATCCCACCCAGGTCCTATTCCTGTAATACCACCTATTTACCCTGACACTAGGGTTAATTTAGCCTAAATTGACCAATCAACCTAACCTGTACATCTTTGGACAGTGGGAGGAAACTGGAGAACCCAGAGGAAACCCACACAGACATGAGGAGAATGTGCAAACTGCACACAGCTAGATTGTTACAACCTGATGTTTAAAAATTTATCCTTTGGGACCATAGCTTTAAATTTAGGGTAACTAAAGTGGATTATATGATCAGTTTAGGAGTTTGCCTGATTGTAAGCCTAATTTTGTTTATTAAAGGTCAAGTGAAGCCTCAGATTGTTTCACTGAGAAGATGGTTTCAAAAACAACAAGTTGAGCAAGACATTCTGCTGATGCAGTTAGGCTGCTACATGAATGAATGTTCGCAATAATAGGATGCTGATATAGTTCCTGCTGACTGCACAATTGAGCAACATTGTGCATGAATTTCATTACCAGTGTGATACCAGGTATGCAGACCATATGTCCCAGTGATTGCCTGATGAAATCAAATAGTATGCTCCTTCAGATGTTAATAATACAGAGTACAGGCTGTACTCAACCCATGTGTTTCCAAAACCCAAAATGAAATGTCTGCTGTTAGATGTGATTCTGTGATTGGGAAGCACTTGCTGAACAATCCTCAATGCGCTAATAGCTACACTAGCAACCAATTTAAGTAAATCAGTTGAGCTTGTAATGTGGCTCATTGATGCGTATTAGAAGCAACATGCATTCATTCATCGGGACCTGCTCTCTGCAAACAAAAGGAATATGTTCAAACCTTGCACTTTTTTGGAATTACTCGGGAGCTTGAGGAACCCACTGTTCCCCATTGCTTTCTCCATTAAACCACTTCAGCCAATCAAAGTCAATTTACCAACAGTACCTTTTCCCTCCAGAGTATAAATTGTTGCAATTGTTTCAAATTTGGCATTCTTGCTTTCGTCCTGATGAGTGGAAGACAAAAAGGTTTGGGAACAATTTTCTCTTTTCAACAATATATAAAATTAAACAGAGAATCTGTTTTCTATAGTTTAAACGATAAGTTGCTGATAAAAACACAATAGTGTTTAGTCAATTGTGGTTTAGTCATTTATTACAGTAAATGTTTTTAAAAACCATTAAATCGTGACTTGTCATTTTTTCAGCTGTTAATTGGAGATTTGAATTTCTCTTTGAAAGTTCTTTGTCTCAACAGAGATCACAACAAGATCTACTGTACACCAGGCTGGGGATCCGATGCTGATCCACTCTACAACAAGTCAGCAATCTGTTAGCAATGTGTTCTAGAATGGACTGGTTATCTATTAGTGATCTATTCCAGAACAGTCTGATAATCTGGTCTACAACAGAGTGGCAATCTACTCTCTGTAATAAGCTGGCAATCAGTTAGTGATATACTCCAGAATAGACTGGTGAGCTGTTCGAACAGACTGGTAACCAGCTGTGATCTGCTCTACAACAGATTGGTGATCTTCTCCATAACTGACTAGCAATCTGCACTACAGCTGGCTGGTGATCTGTTGGTGATCAACTTCACAATAGGCTAGCGATCTGCTCTAACAGACCGGTGACCTGCTCTGCAACACTGTGATCTGCTCTACACCAGATTAGTGATTTGCTCATCGTCTGTTTGCAACAGACTGGTGGTCCACTTTTATAGACTGGTTATCTTCTGGTGATTTACTCAACATCAGATTGGTCATCTGCTCCAACAACTGGTGATCTGCTCTATAGAATACTGGTGATCCATAGATGATCTTCTGACCCCACTTGGAGTACTGTGCGCAGTTTTGGTCGCCTGACTATAGGAAGGACGTGGAAGCTATTGAAAGGGTGCAGAGGAGATTTACAAGGATGTTGCCTGGATTGGGAGGCATGCCTTATGAAGATAGGTTGAGGGAGCTGGGACACTTCTCCCTGGAGAGACGAAGGTTGAGAGGCGACCTGATAGAGGTTTATAAGATATTGAGAGGAATAGATAGGGTGGATCCTCAGAGGCTATTTCCCTGGGCTGAAATGGTCGCTACGAGAGGACACAGATTTAAGGTGCAGGGAAGCAAGTACAGAGGAGATGTTAGGGGTAAGTTTTTCACTCAGAGGTGAAAAACTTACCCCTAACATCTCCTCTGTACTTGTGGTGAGTGAATGGAATCGGCTGCCGTCGGTGGTGGTGGAGGCGAACTCGCTGGGGTCTTTTAAAAGACTTCTGGATGAGTATATGGGATATAATGGGATTGGGGGTTATAGATAGGTCTATGGCTTAGTAGGTACAGGGTGATTGGCGCAACTTGTGGGCTGAAGGGCCTGTTTGTTCTGTAGTGTTCTATGTTCTATCTGCTCTAACTACTGGCAATCTGCTCTGCAGCAGACTAGGGATCTGCTGGTGATCAGCTGTACAACGGACTGGTGAAGTTTTGGTAATCTGTTCTACAACAGAATAGTGATCTGTTCCACAACAGGCTCTCAATCCTTTTGCAGCCTCAATATAAATGTTAGAGCTGGAAGGGAATCCTCTTCCGAAGCAGTCTGGTGACAGGCAGTGCCTAGATACAATAGAAAGAGCTGACCTGAGCAGTCAGTATTAATTCCATGGTCCTATGTATGGTAAACACATTAAAAAGTCTGACAACACCAGGTTTAAGTAGAACTCTCCATTCACCTGACGAAGGGACAAACTCCAAAAGCTTGTGAGTTTACTAACAAATAAATCGGTTGGACTTAAACCTGGTGTTGTCAGACTTTTTACTGTGTTTACCCCAGTCCAACGCCGGCATATCCACCCCGTGTATGGTAACACAGTGCCACAAGAAATTTGTTCTTGATCTGCCTTGCCTCCCTCTAACACTGGAAATTTTGGTGGTCAGAAGCATTAAATTTGATGTGATAGATTCAGTTTCTCCCAACGGGAAATTAGTTTCGGAATTTTATTTTTCAGTGTGTGAGTTTGGAGTGAGGATGACTTTCACATATTCTGGCTGGGCATATGAAATCATTCATTTGCTTTCTAGACTCCAGGGTGCTAACAGTGGCACTGTGGTTAGCACTGCTGCCTCACAGTGCCAAGAACAGTTCAATTCCTAGCGTGGGTCACTGTCTGTGTGGAGTCTGCACATTCTCCCCATGCCTGTGTGGGTTTCCTCCAGTAGCTCCAGTTTCCTCCCACAATCCAAAAAACACACTGGTTAGGTGCATTAGCTGTGCTAAATTCTCCCTTGGTGTACCTGAACAGGCGCCGGAGTGTGGCAACTGAGGGATTTTCACTGTAACTTCATTGCAGTGTTAATGTAAGCCTATTAATAAGTAAACATAATAAACTTAAACTTACCTCTCTGGTGACCCCCTCTCAGGCCAATGTGGTCCAGTGGGAGAACCTCCTGCTCTCAGGGTGACATAGTTGCACAGTGGTTAGCACTGCTGCCTCTCAGTGCCAGGGGCTGGGATTTGATTCCAGCCGAGCGTCACTGTCTGTGTGAAGTTTGCACATTCTCCCCGTGTCTGTGTGGGTTTTCTCTGGGAACACCAATTTCCTCCCACAGTCCAAAGATGTGCAGGTTTGGTTGATTGACCATGCTAAATTGCCCCTAAGTGTCAGGGGGACTAACAGGATAAATATGTGGGGTTATATGGATAGGGCCTGTGTGGAAACAGGCACCAACCTGTTGGTGCAGGTTCAATGGGCTGAATGGCCTCCTTCTGCATTGTAGGGATTCTATGATTCTATGATTTCTAGGAAAGAGGACATTCCTTTCTTATCTTTCCTAGTGGCCTGGAGGAGAGTCCTCAAGCAGGCTTCACTAAAATATGGAGCCGAGGGTCTGTTTACGTTTGGATGCTATGGTAAGACACATGCTATGGTTCACGACACACCTGCTGATGCATAATTAATGAACTGAACAGCAGAAAATTGGGTTCAAAAATCCACCCTGCTGCCCAGTGGGAAGAACAACATGGTTCCTGCCCACCATTGTACTTAGTCTTCAGAATGGAAAATTCTGCTTTGAGTGCCAAACACAGATAACTAAAGGCAGAAAAAAGAAAAAGACTTGCATTTATCTTTCACCTTTTAAGTTCACTGCACACTTCACAGCATTTTTCAGCCTCTGAAGTAATTTTTTGAAGGGCAGTCACTTTTTTAATGTAGGAAATCTGTAAACTTTGAATCCTTACACATTAATTATTGTAATGGCACACGGTGCATGCTGCAGACATTGGCAGAAACACAATGGATATTTATTAATTAGGAAAAAATATACAGAGGCAGACAACTCCCCCCCCCTCCAAAGGTTGCCTTAGAGCTCCACCCTCTCCACCAGCACTCCCACTCCCCCCCTCCTCCACCCCCTACAGCAAGATGCCCAGTCCCTGTAAGTCTTTAGCATGTCTTTAGACTGTCGTCTAAGATAGGGCCCATCCCCGGGGGTGATTGCCCACTCAGTCCCAATTGGTTCCCCAAGCCAGGTGACCCTCTTCTACTGTGTTGCCCTTAAAGGAACAATCACCCCAGTCTTGTTTTCTTGAGATATGCAGAAAAATAAATTGCAAATTTGGTCTGGATTGCGTGAATTGACCTTGGAGATAGAAGCTTTACTTTCTTCATTCTGGCGGATGAAGTATGACTTATGTAGAAGGCAACAATGTCTTGGCACTGTTTATTTTCTTTGCGGTCAATGTTCTTTAATTTGATCTCCTGCCTCCTTTGCTTTGCGTATTCCTCTTCTTCTGACCACTTGAACTTTCCAGAGGTTACATAACCATAACTGAGGCAGAATAAATGTGTTGTTTACTGCAATTAGTGCTTGCTCTGTAAAGAGAGATTTGGTTTGCTTATGAAATCCTATTTTGCTGGCATTTCTGCTGACAGTCTGGTAATTCAACCTGTGAAGGGCAGTGTGTTGTCATCTGTACTTAACAATTTGAGTGAGTTAACATTTTCAAGGTTTAAGGTTATTTGTGTCCTGTTCTGAAATTAGTTGCATAGCAAAGAATTGGGCTGAATAATCAAAATCCAGCTTATGTTTACCGCAGTTGCTAATTAGTTTCAATTATCATTTTTACTACAGTTTTAACAAATTTTTGGTATACAGCAATTAAAGAAATGACTGAAATGCGAATACACCTGAAGATGATCATTACTGTAACAAAATAAAAATAATATTAATGATCCTATCTTCAATAGAAATGCACATTTTAACTGAGTTTAAGTTAGCTGATATCCATATAATGGCACTTCTCTCAGGGAAATGGGCTTGAGAATTCTTTGTTCTGCTGCAAATATAATTTCCGAGTATGTTTGCCTGGGAGGCGATGGCCTTGTGGGCGTTGTTGTTAGACTATTAATCCAATCAATGTTTGAATCCTGACATAGCAGATGATGGAATCTGAATTCAATAAAAAATATCTGGAATTAAAATCTACTAAAGACCTTGAAGTCATTGCCGATTGTTGGAAAAACCCATCTGGTTCACTAACGTCCTTCAGGGAAGGAAATCTGCTGCCCTTACCCAGTCTGACCTACATGTGATTCCAGAGCCACAGCAATGTGACTGATTCTCAATTACCCTCTGAAAAGTCCGAACAAGCCACTCAGTTCAAGGGCAACTAGGGACAGCAATACATGCTCAGCCAGTGACAGTCGCATCCCATGAACGAATCAAAAAAAAGTTAACAATGGTAAAAGCCTCAAAATGGAGTCAAGAACTTTATGGCCCCATTGACACTGGCAATGTGGCTGGTGCTCCTTGAAAAGTGACTTTCTGTCCAGCGATTCAAAATGCATAGTAATATTTTTACATATTTATTCCAAGTCCTATGAAACAAAAAGGAACTGGTTGGAACCTATTCATTACAAGTTGCGGCCAGATCCACGGGTGTTGGAATAGAAGAAACTCATTAAAGAAATTAATCAAGTTATTTTTGTTGCCCATCTTTGGCACCACTCTCTGGGTGCTAGAAAAAACCTTGGCCTCTGCCACCCGGGAACAACAAAGCTCACCATTGAGACTTCCAACCACCGCCCATCTGCAATTTAACTTGCTGGCAGCGGATCTGCCGCAATTCCTGGTGCACAGCCTGATGAACTTGGCCCCTGACAATTCCCCAGCCTTAAAATCACAAAAGCTACTTGGACACCAGGACAGATGGCTGACCAGTGAACACCACCCTAAAGTCAAAATCTACCCTATTGCCAGAATATAAGATTTAAATGCATCCTCTATTGTTTACATGCAAGCCAGGATTGCCTGGCCTCCCTGAGGCATTATTCTCGGTGGTGGGAGAAGGTGCACCATTGGCCAGCAGCAGGCTCTTCTGATCACATCACTGTCAATGGGATTTCGCAGCTGGGAAACACACAACAGGGGTGCACCATTGGGATGACCAGAAGATCCCAGCAACATGAAGAGCCGGAAGATTGCGCCCATGATCAAGTAGATATACACCTCTTCTGGCTCTCTTCTATCACAAATCATTACAGAGTTTGCCAAATATTTCTTCATAAAAATAAATCAGGATGAAAATCCCTGCCAATTTTTATCTTTAACACTCCCTCCTGAAGTTTCAACTCCTCGGATAAAACCATTTAATTGGCTCTGGCAATTCACCAAAATGACAATTAATGATGTGTGAGTCTTCACAAAAGCAGTCTGTATCTCCAACGATGCACCAACTGTTACACAGCAGTGTTACATAGTTGTGACCTTCACAGCTAGGGTAAGAGCTGTCCCAGTCCTTGAAATCAACCAGCAATAAATAAATAGATCAGAAGAAATAGGAGCATTAGGCCATTCAGCCCATCAAATTTGCTCTGCTGTTCAATAAGATCATGACTGATCTAATTGTGGCCTCAACTCCACTTTCCTGTTTGACTCCAAACCCCCCATTTCCCCCCACTCTTAACCTTTGATGACCTTCAGAACAAAAATCTGTCGAACTCAGCCAGTATTCAATGACCCAACTCCTGCTACTCTGTGGAGAAGAGATTTCTAAAGTCTAATCACCCACTGAGAGAAGTTTTTCCCCCACATCTCAGTCTTAAATGGGAGACCTCTTATTTGCAGACCCCTTATTTTTAAACTTGACTCCCTAGTTTGAGATTCCCCCTTAAGAAGAAACCAGCATCCATCCTGTCTAGCCCTTTTAGAATCTTTAATGTTTCTGTCAAATCACCTCTTATTCTTCCAAATGCTGCTGCTGCTCAACCTTTCCTCATAAGACAACATTTTCACCCCAGAAATCAGCCCAGTGATTTTTCTCTGCACTGTTTCAATGTAGGTATATCCCTCCTTTAATAAGGATGCCAGAACAGCACACACTACTCCAGGTGCAGTTTCACTGGTGCCTGTACAGTTGTAGTGACGTTTCCCAAATTTTATAGTCCATCCCCCTTACAATAAAGGTCAATATTCTATTTTCTGTCCTAATTACTGTACACTAGCTTCCTGTAAAGGAAATCCAGCTGTACTGCAACATTATGCAGTCTCTCCATTTAAATAATATTCTGCTTTTCTATTCTCCTTGTTAAACTGGGCAGCTTCACATTTTCCCACATTACACTCCATCTGCCAATGTTTTGCCCACTCACTTAACATAATTAACTGTCAATGTTTTGCCTACTCACTTCACCACTTGACCAACAAAGTCACCTATGTGCGGATCCACAAGAGATGGGTGAGATCCCAAATGAATATTTCTCATCAGTATTTACTGTTCAGAAAAGCATGGATGCTAGAGAACTTGGGGAAATAAATAAAAATAAATCTTGAGGAGTGTATATATTACAGCGAGGAGGTGCTGGAAGTTTTAAAACACATCAAGGTAGATAAATCCCTGGGGCCTGATGAAGTGTATCCCAGAACATTGTGGGAGGCTCGGGAGGAAATTACAGGGGCCCTAGCTGAGATATTTGAAGATGTTGAAGATTGGAGGATGTCAAATGTTGTGTCTTTGTTTAAAAGGGGCTGCAGGGAAAACCCTGGGAACTACAGGCCAGTCAGCGTCACATCTGTGTTGGGTAAGGTGTTGGAAGATATTTTGAGTGACAGGATCTACAGGCATTTAGAGACACAGGAACTGATTAGGTTCAGTCAGCATGGTTTTGTGAGTGGAAAATCATGTCTCGCAAATTTGATTGAGTTTTTTGAAGGGGTAACCAAGAAGGTAGATGAGGGCAGTGCAGTTGATGTTGTCTATATGGACTTTAGCAAGGCCTTTGACAAGTTACCACATGGTAAGTTGTTGCATAAGGTTAAATCTCACGGGATCCAGGGTGACAAAATTGGCTTGATGACAGAAGCCAGAGAGTGGTTTTTGATTTGATTTATTATTGATTTGATTTATTAATGCCACATGTATTAACATACAATGAAAAGTATTGTTTCTTACATGCCATACAGATAAAACTGTCATGTTCATAGAGAAAGAAACAAGAAAGTGCAGAAAGTAGAGGGTTGTTTTTTAAACTGGAGACCTGTGACCAGTGGTGTGCCTCAGAGATCGGTGCTGGATCTATGATTATTTGTCATTTATATTAATGATTTGGATGAGAATATAGGAGGCATGGTTAGTAAGTTTGCAGATGACACCAAGATTAGTGGTATTGTAGACAGTGGAGACAATTATGTTGGATTCTAACGGGATCTTGATCACTTGGGCCAGTGGGCTGATGAATGGCAGATGGAGTTTAATTTAAATAAATGCGAGGTGATGCATTTTGGTAGGTTGAACCAGGGCCGGACTTAATCAGTTAATGGTAGGGCGTTGGGGAGAGTTATAGAACAAAGAGATCTCGGGGTACAGGCTGACAGCTCCTTGAAAGTGGAGTCGCAAGTGGACAGCGTGGTAAAGAAGCATTTGGCATGCTTTGTTTCATTGGTCAGAACATCGAATACAGGAGTTGGGACGTCTTGTTGAAGTTGTACATGACATTGGTAAGGCCACACTTGGAATATTCTGTACAGTTCTGGTCACCCTATTATAGAAAAGATATTATTAAACCAGAAAGAGAGCAGAAGAGATTTATTAGGATGCTACTGGGACTTGATGGTTTGAGTTATAAGGAGAGACTAGATAGACTGGGATTTTTTTCTCTGGAGCATAGAAGGCTGAGACATGATCTTACAGAAGTCTATAAAATAATAAGGGGCATAGATCAGCTAGATAGTTAGTATCTTTTCCCAAAGGTAGGGGAGTCCAAAACTACAGGGCATAAGTTTAAGATGAGAGGGAAGAGATGCAAAAGGGTCCAGAGGGGCAATTTTTTCACGCAGAGGGTGATGAGTTTCTGGAACAAGTTGCCAGAGGTAGTAGTAGAGACGGGTACAATTTTGTCCTTTAAAAAGCATTTAGACAGTTATGTGGGTAAGATGGATATAGAGGGATATGGGCCAAATGCAGGCAATTGGGACTAGCTTTGGGGTTTAAAAAAAAAGGGCCACACGGACAATTTGGGCCAAAGAGCCTGTTGTCATGCTGTAAACCTCTATGACTTTATGGCTCTATCTGCAGATTCTTATCCATGTCACAAATTGCTTTCCTATCCATTTTTGTATTATCAACAAATTTGGCTTTAAAATAGCTCATCCCTTCATCCAAGTCATTAATATAGATAATCAGTAATTCAGGCCCTGGTACTTATTCCTGTGGCACTCCACCAATTACAATTTGTTAATAAAATGATGCACCCAGTTAATGAGTTTAACTTTAATCCCAAAAAATGGATGATCTTAGGTTGGACTGGAAGTTAAACACTTCCTGCTTAAATGGAGGCAGGAAGAGGCTGTGGCTTATGTTACTCTTTCCCTGTTCAGCTTTAATGTTGGCTGTGGCTTTTCCAGCTGGGGAAGAGAAGTGACGAGTACTGGATGGAGCAGTTAACTACCTTCCCAACCCTGGACAATTAGGAGTGCTTCCCCAGGCCCTCTGATCCACCAAGTGATTCTCCCCTGCTCCGCCATTCAAACCTAGACCAGCTTTACTGCAATCTGAATTCCCACCATCCCTCCTGTAATCTTCTTCATGAAATCTCACTAACTTCTCTATAGTACCCTTAATCCAGCAGGGTCCCCACAATCTTCCTTTTAACTACCTATCAGATAAAGTTGGCAGCACCTGAAGATAATCCATTCTTATTGTTTGCCACCATTAAGCTTCAGGCCCAACTTGCAACCTTCTCACCTCTTGGTCTGCAAACAGGATCCATTTGATATGAACAAGAACAAATTATGCGCAGGTGAGATCCTCTCTGAATTTCCTGGTGGGCCGACGACTGACTTCTTCACATCGGCTGGCGAGTTCAAATGTCTTGGTGCCATATTTCAACACCAGTCCAGCACACTCATATCACTCTCTTCAGCCCACCTGTCTTCACCAGACTGCGCAGGATGTCAGCAACCCAGGGGGGAAAGACTAGCAGCCTGAGGAAGAAGTCTGTCCCTCAATTCAATAACCAACAGCCCTCCCCCACCACCCTGCACCCATCTCCTGTGAGATACCCATGCCACACTTGGATCCCCTACCCACCAAATCTCATGTTTTTGTGCATCCACTCCCAATAAACAACATGGTATCCCTTTGACCACCTTGTCTGTGCTTTTCATACAGACTTGTCGGAGTCCAACTTCCATCCCTTTGGTCTTACTTCTGCCTTCTGTTGTTTGTCTCTCTGAATGCGCTCATGAGTCCTTGTCCTTCCCCTCACCTCCTTGAATAGCCCTACTTTGACAATGCCCCCCCTCCCCTTGACTTTGACAGGACATGCACCCCCCTCCAACACCCCCCGCCCCGCCCCCTCCCCTCCCCTCCCCTCACTGCCCCTGGTCTCATCCGGTCGATCTTTGAACCTTTGTTATGGTGGCTGCATGAGTCCCACAGCACAGTGCTTTCCAGATAGCCACTGGTATGTGGCACCAAGGGCCAGGAGACTCCTGTACCCCCAACCCAAGGTGCTATACTGATCCACTATGTTTTGCGGGACGGTCCATGGGTCCAGCAGCGTGGTGCTATTCATAAATACCAGCTCAGCACAGAGTTGGAGGCAGATCTGCCCCAGCAGAATGGTGAACAGCACATCAGGAGAAGTGCAGCACTATGGCAGAAAGCTTTGTTGCACTTACCTAAAGATCCCTTGCAAACTGAGGGATGTCTTGGCCTGTCACTCTTCAGCAACGAGGTTTTAGACCAACATAATTTCACACTGGTGTGGCGTAGAATTGGATGACTTGACTGGATGCTGATGGACAGCTGTTTTAATGAGTATTCATGAGAAACAAATAATGCAAATGGCATTTACACCGTGACTTAGCTGAAAGATCCACAAGCGGGATGGGAGAATTCCACCCATTATCTTCAATGATGCTGGACTGAACTTTACATGTCCTCATGTAGCACTGAGGCAATTACAAAAGTGTTGCCATTACCCTAACTTTGTGGACTGAAACTTGAGCTATAATACTAATTGATAACATGCCAGAAGTGCCTTCCCAAGTAAAATGAAAGAGTCTATAAATGAGAAAAAATGGAGATTGAAGTATGTGAGGTGATGAATACACAATTAGCAAAATGCTCACTGCCAAAAAAATTGATTTTAATATTTAGTGATAAAGCAACACCTTGCTTTTGAGAAACTCCAAGCAAGCCAGGTTATATCAGGTGACCTGTGCACGAACAACGTCTTACTTGAAGCTGTGAAGTCCACTGTTGGCCCTGATTCATATGTTATATGTAGGCTTTTATTTTTCTCTTGCCTGTAGCACTGACTCTTTCCTCCAACTAAAGTCATAAATCACGTTGTGAGGCTGCATGCCCTGTTTTCTGCCCACTGCTTGTGACCATTGGAATATGGGGCTGATGTGGAGATCAATACTTTGTACTCCTGCTTGAAGTTATTGCGAGAAAATGGCTGTGTTTGACAAGCTTAGAAACAAGGACCCTTGTTCCAATTGATCTTTAAAAACTCCAACAAACATGACATGATTTGTGACACCAAGCTTATTAATATATTGTAAAGTGTAGCTTACCATTTTGAAATGTTAAACACTGTTAACATTTTCAAAGGCTTTTCTCCGTGAAAGCTGCTTTTTTTCCCTTATGTGTCGTGTGTGAGGGCTATGTAAAATTTGCGAGTGAGATTCCAAAGAACAGATTCTATCACGACAGCAAATACAAAGAGGCAGATTAAATGCGAAATAAGAACAGAATATACCAGAAATAGACAGCAGGTCAGCTTTTGAAAAGAGAAAAGGTATTTGAATTTGCTATACAGAACTCTTGGTTTTTCATTGCTATGTCAGTACTTTATCAAATGGGACTTTCTTAATTGCAACTAAAAAGAGCCCATAAGGAATAAGATCTTTTGACAACTGGAAGTATCTCTCCTAACCTAAAACCCTTATCTAGGTTCAGAGAAATTACCCTGGAAGTATTGGCACCCAAATATGTGGACGAAATCAGAATGGTCATCCAGGGTGGTTATGTGCATCTTTAGACTAGAATCATCCATGATGACTACCCATCTTGAATCTTTTACACCCTTAGCCAATTTGTCATTCACTGACTTATCATAAAAAGGCAAGTAGCATTTGTAACAGGAAATGTGTCATTGATTCCACTGAAATATTTATTCCTTTTCTGTTTTTATTTGGTGGTCAATGTACCACTCAATACCTTCAACAGAGTTTTACCTTCTTTGGACTAGCCTTTTGACAAAGCCAAGTGAACGTGGTGGGCATTCCATGTGATTCCCTGTTCATGAGACAAAGCAATCAGGGAGAAATTGTTGAGTCAGAACACACTACTTACACACAGAAATGTCACAGCACAGTTTACAATTGCAAGAGATGTGATCTTGTTCGTGGACACTACCTTTATGCTGCAGAGAAAGAAAGCAAAATTTGCATTTACACCATAACTTTCATGACCTCAAGGCATCCCAAGCACTTTATAGCCAATTAATTACATCTGAATCAAAGTCAAAGGGTGGGATTTTATGTCCTCACTCGTCCCAAAACCATAAAATCCCACCCGATGTCATTGGACATTTCTATGGTCCACCCTTTGCCCATTCTGATTCTTGTGATGGTTAAATGGAAAAATTCCAGCCATAGAGTCATACAGAAAAGGCCCCTCGGCCCACCAAATCCACACCAACAGTAACTACCACTAAAGGTGTATTAATCCCATTTCCAGCACTTGCCCCATATCCTTAAATAATTTGATATTTCAAGAGCTCATGCAAATATTTTTTAAAGATTGTAAGGTTTCTGGCTTCAACTATCTATCCAGCCACTGCATTCCAGATTCCCACAACCCTCTGAGTGAAAAAGCTTGTTCTCAAATCCCCTCTGAGTCTCCTGTCCTTTTCCCTAAAACTATGCCCCCTCATGTTTGACCTCTCAACCAAGGGTAATAGCTACTCCCCACTCACTCTGTCTATATCCCTCATAATCCTATATACCTCAATCATATCCCCCTTACCCTTTTCTGCTCCAGACATACTCCTTTCCACCTTCTTCTATTGGGAAAAAGATACAAATGTCTGAGATCATGTACCAACCAACTCAAAAACTGCTTCTTCCTGGTTGCCTTCAGATTTTTGAATTGATCTACCTTATATTAAGTTGATCTTTCTCTACGTCCTAGCTGTGAATGTATAATACAAACTGTGCCCTCTCCTTTCCTTCTCTCCTACGTACTCTATGAGTATGTCTGTATATGTGCAAGAAACAATACTTTTCACTGTATACCTATATGTGCAACAATAATAAATCAAATCAGATCAAATCTAAAGAAAACAACCTAAGCCTATGTGGTTTCTCCTTATAGCTCAAATGCTCAATGCCAGGCTACATCCTGGTGAACCTCCTCTGTACCCCCTCTAGTGTTATTACATCTTTCCTATAGTCCTTATTATAATGTATGAAATGTGACAGCTAATTTTCAGACATCAATGTCCCATAAACAATAATAAGATAATGGTCAGATAATCTATTTTAGTGATGGAGCTGACAGAAAAATGTTGGGCGGAATACTCTTCTCATAGTAGTGGCCTGGGATCTTTTGCATCTTTCAAAAAGGGAGCATTTCAGAGTCCCAGCACCTCTCATCCTGGAGCATATCTCAGTAAATGCGTGGAATGCTATCCTAGGTTTGCTACTGAAATCTCTGAATTGAAACTTGAACCCATGACCTTCTGATTTAGACAAGACAGAAGTGCTAGCAAATAACCTAAACAACAACTACAGCTGGCAGCTAAAGAGGGACAAAAATGCTCAACTAAATGGGCAGTTTACGTTTTAATTGATGTAAATTGTCAGGAACAAACAAACTTACAATGAACTTAAACTCTCAGAAAGCACTGCATGCAAAGTTAGAATTATTTTATCTGGTACTGGGGAAAGTGAAGGTGAAGTACATCGACTTATATTGGAGTGAGAAAAGGAAGAAAAGGTACAAATTCACTCAAAAGCGATGAGTGAAAAGAAACACTGCGAGTGTAAGAATGTAGAAAAAGAGCATCAGCACAAAGACAGATAAAGGAATTGACCCTAATAAAATACACTATCACTCAGAATCAAAATCCACTTCTACGATTCTATGAAAGAAGGGATGGCAGTTTCTTGAGGGCATTTTAATACAAGGAGAGGGAAATACGTGCTATAAGCCTGCTACTGTCAACGAGGAACAGAAACAGCTTGCATTTTCATGACTGGATCTGACACATAGTGCAGATAACATTTTGGTAAAATAAGTAATTGTCACTGCATGTACAGTTCCTCTGACAAGGTGATACTGTCCTTTATTCAACTCCTTCAGTAATCCCTTCAACCCAAAATGGCTGACAATGTCATTAACACTAGGTGTAGGAGAGAAAAACACAAAGAATGTGAAGATTAATATTAATTATTTGTCTGTTCTAAAGGGTTAGCCGCGGTGACAATAGTTCATTAATGTTGTTATGTTTCAGATTAGAAACCAAAGCTGTGCGTCAAAATGATCTGTGCAGTAAATGCTGACAAAGTTGCAGTACAATAACTATTTGTATCAGATATTTTTTGCCTTTATTATTTATTAGTTAGCAAATAGTGATAAACATGACTGGTGGAATTTTCCATTATCTGAGCAGAATTGTGGCAGAAGTGAGAAAACCCATGTGTGGCTCACAGGCTGCAGGGCTGGGTTTTTCCTTCGGATAATCCAGGACCCTGTGCAGAAAAAAATCTAGAGGGATGGCCCAAGCTGTCACACTGCCAGGGCAGGAAAAGCCAATATCTGCAAATCCTGAGTGCCCGGGGCATTGGCAGAGAGGCAGGGGCAGTGCTAAGGTACTTACTGCCTGGGCATGTCCCTCTTCCTCTGGGTCTATACTTACTTAGCAACTTAGCAGGTTTCCTTCACCTGGTTTACACTTTTAAAAGTTGTAAACCTTGCTGACATGATATCACATGGCTGAGGGGGGAATTCCAAATGTGGGCAGTTGTGGTGGTGGGGGGTGGGGGGGGGTGAGATATGGTGGAGAAGTTTGCTAATTATGTTTATTGACATGGGGTTCACAGTATTCCTGGGGCAGAAGCTTGTTATGTCACCAGCAAGGGACAGGGAGAATTAGAAAATGAGGTCTTGCTGGCAAGATTCTCATTTTCTGAGTCTTATGATATTTTAAGTTCATGTCACCATTGGCAATCACAGCAAAGGCAGGAGCAAAATCACACCCAAAGTCCAAAAAGGTGATCTGAACAAGCCAGAATTACTCTGTGGTTAATTATATATGCCACATTGAATGAGAGTCTGTTCTGAATATTCAATCAATCATTTCAAAAATCGACAATATAGAATCCCTACAGTGCAGAGGAGGCCATTTGGCCCATCGAGTCTGCACCGACTGCAATCCCATCCAACCCCTATCCCATAAATCCCACGTTTTACCCTGCTAGTTTCCCTGACATGAAGTGGCAATTTAGCATGGCCAATCAACTTAACCTGCACATCTTCGCTCTGTGGGAGGAAACCAGAGCACCTGGAGGAAACCCACACAGGCACAAGGAGAATGTGCAAATTTCACACAATCACCGAAGCCAGGAATTGAACTTAGGTCCCTGGTGCAGTGCTAACCACTGTGCAATCATGCCACCATATATTTAACCATACAAATAGCTGCAAGTATTGCCTTTTTAAGGAAATAAAGTCAGTGAAATGCACCTCACACAATTTCCTTAAAGTAATACTGCAAATACATAAACTGGGGAAATATAACTTTGATGATTTGTGTGTGTCTGTGGATTTAGAATTGATATAAATTGTATCAGTGAGTACAGTAAATGACAATGCTTGTAGTTTATGGCTAACCTATCACAATAAGATAGCACTCTGCTTCTAAATATGCAAGTTTGTATTCATTTAAAGTTGCCCCGAAGTTCTTGTTTAGATTTCAGAGGCAGTATCAACATCAAACTGGGAAATTTTTCAGTATCTGCAATTGTTCCCAAGCTTTTTTCATTTAGTTCCAAACTATGTAAATATGTATATGAGGGAGGGTGATATGTGAGAGGACAGAGGAGGCAACTCATAATAATAGTAACCAACCTCAAAATAATACTAAAAACCCTACCTTCATGCATTTCCCCCTACAGAGTTTTATTAGTTCCACTGAGATTAGGATAGAGAGGTGCCCAGCACAGACACAATGGACCGAGAGGAATTTTCTTTTATATGCTGTAAATCTGGATGGATAAATCTAACCAAAAATGTCCGTGTTGGTTCTGGCAAGAAAAACGATGCGTTTCCAGATCTTATGACACTCAGCCCAATGAAATGTTGGGTGAATTTCACACCGTCTAGTGGCGGGAGGTGTGGGAAGGGCCTCAACATGCTGGTATAGACCAGATCTGTTGAAATCAGGGCATCATGTTTAAAGGGTATCCCAATTAGAACATGAATGATTCTCCCTACCAACCCCCCACCCCCAAGTCCACCACATAGGTCTCGGGGCTCCCCTGCCCCCTATCCTGAATGAAGTTCAACCCCCCACATCCCCAATTGGGGTCGGCATCTCTCCATAGCCCCCCAAATCCCCAGCAGTCAGTGCTCCCCTGCCTGCACAACCCCCACCCACACAGTCAGTGTCAGTACACCCCTCCAAACAGCCATCACTGGCATCCCCAGCTCTCACATCTGTTCCCAGCCACCAGCACATATAAATGAATCCCCCTCTCCATGAGGCTCCCACTGGGCATTGCCCCTGGCACTGCCCCCTGGCATAAGGTGGCACTGCCAGGTTGGCATGGTGCCAGGGTACTACGTGGCCATGTCCTTCTCCCTCAGGGGCTTTAGTCAACTTTGTGCCCCGGCAGGTTCACATCTAGGTGAACCTATTGTAAATCTCACCGACACAATGTGGCATCGGCGCAGTGTGAATTCAGGGCAAGAGGATCAATATATGGTGAGGGGGTGTATTAATTATACAGAAAGAATTCCAATGTATTTAAGTCAAGTTTGCGCCCATTATGAGCATGGACCTGATGGCATCATTGGTGAGGGACAGTGAAAATAAGAATCTCACTGGCAAGATTTGCACTTCCGGTTTTCACCAGATGTTGAGCCCCAACCGCTGAACCCACGGATGGTGAATGTGGGCTCAAAATCACCGCCCTGTGACTCTATGATTGCTTACTTATCTTAGCTCAACTGCTGCTAAAACCATCATCTATGCTTTTGTTATCCCTAGACTTGACTATTCCAAACCACTCTTGGCTGATCTCCCACATTCTACCCTCTTTAAACCTGAGGTCATCCCAACTCTGCTGACCATTTCTTAACCCGCAGTAAGTCCCTAACTCCTATCATTCTTACGCTTGCTGACCTGAATTGGCTCCTGCTCGAGCAATGACTTGATTTGAAAATTCTCATCCATGTGTTCAAATCCTTCCATCGCCTCACACATTCTTTTCTCTGTGATCTCTTACAGCCCCCAACCCTCTGAAAAATCTGTGCTCCTCTAATTCTGTCTCTTGTGCATCCCCAAATGTAATTGCTCCATCATTGGTGGCCGTGCCTTCACTTGCCTGGGATATCCTGCTTTCATTTCCCTGTCTCTCTATTTTGCTTTCTTCCTTAATGATAGTCCTCAAAACCAATCTCTCTAATAAGATCTTAACTATCTGACCTGCTTATGTGGCTCAGTGTCATATTGCTTTATAATGCTCCTGCGAAGTGCCTTGGAACATTTCATTATCATAGAATCATAGAATCACTACAGTGCAGAAGGAGGCCATTTGGCCTATTGGCTCACTGTTCTCTGGAGCTGTGATTTCGACGAGTGGCTGCCTTTTGGTGAGTGTGCTGCATTGTAATTACTATATTTTGACTTAATTCTAGTTCGAGAGGGTTTTTTGATTATTTTGGCGCTCCGTAGCGGGAGATAGGCGTGGGGGCTGCTGGGAAGGGAGAGCGGGAGTATAAAAAGAAGGCCAAGGTAGATAGCGGGCAGCGGAGTGAGGCGGGAAGCAGAGTGAGAGGTAAAAGGGCTTAAGCTCACTGGGCTTGGGCGAGAGTAGGCTCGGTAACAGGAATTAATAGGACAACTTAATAGGGGGCAAACATAATGGCAGGGTCTAGGATTACACGGGTTCACTGTGTTCGTTGTCATATGTGGACATTTCTGGAGACAGCACATCTCCCGAAAGCCCACATATGCGGGAAATGTCTAGAGGTGCAGAGATTAAGGGCCCGGGTGAGGCAGCTGGAACTGAGGCTGGAGGATATGTTTTTAGTTAGGGAAAATGAGGAAATAATGGATAGGGACAGTAACACTGAGCAGATACCAGGACCTGGGAGGAGAGACGGATGGGTCACAGTTAGGAAGAGCGAAAAGAAAAGGAGTCGTGGCACTAGGACCGCCCCGGAGGAATTACCCCGGAATATCAAGGGTGGGGTGACAGCTGGGGTAGAGAAGGCAAGGGAGGGAGATCAGAATACCTCGGAGGAAGGGAAGAGTGCAGGGTGTGAGATAGTGGTGGGGGATGGGAGAGTCAAAGGGATTGACAGGCGGTTCTGTGGGCAAAAGCGGGAATCCAGGATGGTAGTCTGCCTCCCTGGGGCAGGGGTACAGGATGTTTCAGAAAGGGTAGAGGGAATTTTGAAGGGTGGAGGGACCAAGTCTGATGTGATAGTGCACATAGGAGAGAAGGATGTAGGAACAAAGTGCAGGGGGGACATACGTAGGCAGTTCAGGGAGTTGGGGGCTAGGCTGAAATGTAGGGCCTCCAGGGTGGCGTTCTCTGGGCTGCTGCCGGTGCCTGGGGC
Source organism: Carcharhinus amblyrhynchos (assembly GCF_965287045.1). Lineage (NCBI taxonomy): Eukaryota > Metazoa > Chordata > Chondrichthyes > Carcharhiniformes > Carcharhinidae > Carcharhinus > Carcharhinus amblyrhynchos. Next base: position 90,093,238 of record NC_137324.1, on the reverse strand, counting down.
TAGCAGGGCTAGAAATAATGAGATACTCCAACTCAATGCGTGGTTGAAGGGTTGGTGTAGGGCAGAGGGTTTTAGATTCGTAGACCACTGGGAAGTCTTTATGAAAGAGGGGCAAATATATAAGAGGGATGGGGTACAGTTAACTGGGAAGGGTGTGAATATCTTAGCTGGAAGGTTAGCTGGAGTGTTTCGGCAGGGTTTAAACTAATATGGAGGGGGGGTGGGGATGTGGACGGAACTGGGATTGGGGATAGGGTAAGCCCGGAGGGTAGGAAGAAGGATCGGATTGTTTCTGAGTGTCTTCGGTGCATGTGTTTCAATGCTAGGAGTGTGACTGGCAAAACAGATGAACTGAAGGCAATAATGTTCGAAAGGAAGTTGGAAGTGGTGGCGGTGACAGAGACTTGGTTAAAGGAAGGGCAGGACTGGCAGTTGAATGTTCCCGGGTATAAGTGCTTCAGGCGTGATAGGGGTGGGTCGCTGAGAGGTGGGGGAGTGGCGTTGTTAGTTAAGGATTGCATCATAGCAGTGCAGAGGGAGGGAGGAATAGAGGATATAGGAATCGAGTCGCTATGGGTGGAGTTGAGGAATAGGAAGGGAGATGTTACTATGTTGGGTGTGTACTACAGACCGCCCAACAGCCCGAGGGCTGTGGAAGAAGGGATAAGCAGGGACATTCTAGATAAGTGCAGGAAGAATAGGGTGGTGGTAGTGGGAGATTTTAATCTCCCCGGGGTAGACTGGAAGGTGCCGAGATCAGAGGGTGCTGACGGGGAGGAATTTGTACAGTGTGTAATGGAAGGATCCCTGGAGCAGTATGTGGATAGCCCGACCAGGGAGGGGGCTATACTGGACTTGGTTCTGGGGAATGAGCCTGGGCAGGTGGTTGACGTTGAAGTAGGAGAGCAGGTGGCTAACAGTGACCACAACTCTGTCTGGTTTAAGATATTAATGGATAAAGATGAAGCCTGTCCTAAGGGGAGGGTGTTAAACTGGGGGAGGGCTAGATACAACCGGATTAGGCAGGATCTTAAAGATACGGACTGGGGTAAGCTGCTTGATGGCAGGTCGACGCTGGGTATGTGGGAGTCTCTCAAGGGAAAACTAAAATCTTTGCAGGAAAGGCACGTGCCGGTCAAGAGGAAGGATGGGAAGGGTAGGATTAGAGAGCCGTGGGTAACTAGGGATATTGAGGACCTGGTCAGGAGGAAGAGGGAGGCGTACATTAGATCTAGGCATTTGAGGACAGAGATAGCGTTAGAAGAATACAGAGAATGTAGGAGAGAACTTAAAAGGGGCATCAGAAAGGCAAAAAGGGGCCATGAAATGGCTTTGGCGGGTAGGATTAAAGAAAATCCTAAGGCATTTTACTCCTATGTTAGAAATAAAAGGATGGTTAGAGGGAAGATTGGCCCTCTCAGGGACAGAGGAGGGGAACTATGCTTGGAGCCTGGGGGAATGGGGGAGATCCTGAATGAATACTTTGCGTCGGTATTCACGCAGGAGAGGGGCCTGATGTCTGGTGCTGTGCTTGAGGAGTTTGAGGATCCGTTGAGGGATATAGTCATCACGAGGGAAGAAGTGTTGGGACTCTTAGACAGTATAAAGAAGGATAAATCTCCAGGGCCTGATGGCATCTATCCCAGGCTGTTAAGGGAGGTGAGGGATGAAATTGCTGGGCCTCTGACGCAAATCTTTGTCTCTTCTTTGGACACAGGTGAGGTCCCAGAGGATTGGCGCATTGCAAATGTAGTACCGTTGTTTAAGAAGGGTCAGAGGGATAACCCAGGGAATTATAGGCCGGTGAGCTTGACTTCAGTTATAGGCAAGCTAATGGAGAGGATCCTCAAGGATAGGATGTATGAACATCTGGAGCGCTGCAATCTGATCAGGGATACGCAGCATGGCTTCGTTACAGGGAGGTCATGCCTTACGAATCTAGTGGAATTTTTTGAAGAGGTGACAAAAACGGTTGACGAAGGACAAGCCGTTGATGTTGTCTATATGGATTTCAGTAAGGCGTTTGACAAGGTCCCTCATGGTAGGCTGATAGAAAAGGTGAAGGCTCATGGGATACAAGGCCAGGTATGTAGATGGGTGGAGAACTGGCTTGGGAGGAGGAGACAGCGAGTAGTAGTGGAAGGCTCCTTTTCCAATTGGAGGCCTGTCACCAGTGGTGTGCCGCAGGGCTCGGTACTTGGACCTCTTCTATTTGTGGTATATATTAATGACTTGGAAGAGGGGGTAGGTGGTGTGATCAGCAAATTTGCTGATGACACCAAGATGGTTGGATTGGCGGGTACTGAGGAGCAGTGCCTGGCAATGCAACAGGACATAGACAGGCTGGTAGATTGGGCAGATAGATGGCAAATGGAATTTAATCCGGAGAAATGCGAGGTGATGCACTTTGGCCGGAATAATGTGGAGGGGAGTTATACGATAAAAGGTAGAACTATCCGGAGTATAGATACGCAGAGAGACCTGGGGGTGCAAGTGCATAAGTCCCTGAAGGTGTCGGTACAGGTGCAGAATGTGATGAGGAAAGCGTATGGTATGTTAGCCTTCATAGGAAGAGGTATAGAATATAAGAGTAGGAGTTTGATGTTGCAGTTGTATAGAACGTTGGTTAGGCCTCACTTGGAGTACTGCGTCCAGTTCTGGTCGCCGTACTACCGGAAGGATGTAGAGATCCTGGAGAGAGTGCAGAGGAGATTTACCAGGATGTTGCCTGGTATGGAAGGGCTGTCTTACGAGGAAAGATTGGATGAACTTGGGCTGTTTTCCCTTGAGAGACGTCGGCTGAGGGGGGATCTAATAGAGGTTTATAAGATTATGAAGGGGATAGATAGAGTAAATGGTGGTAAGCTTTTTCCGCTACAAGAAATGGATAGAACGAGGGGTCACGGGCTTAGGGTGAGGGGGGCTAGGTATAAGACAAATATTAGAGGGCAGTTTTTCACGCAAAGGGTAGTGGGGGTGTGGAATGCACTGCCGAGTAAGGTGGTGGAAGCAGGCACGCTAGGGTTGTTTAAGAGTCACTTGGACAGCCATATGAGCGGGCTACATATAGGGGGATATAGTAGGTCTTACTGAACATTGTAGGCTTGGGAATACGTTTTGCCTCAGGAATGTTAGTCTTTGCCTGTTTAATAATGAATTTTTTTGTCTCCACAGGCATTTAAGTCCAGCAAGGGGCATGCAGGCGGCAGGTTGTAGTGGGCTGCTCTTGGATGTTGCTTCGGGAGTTGCCTATTGCTTCATGTCGTTAGTGTGCTTAAACTGGACCATCTCGAGGGCAACATGACAGCTCAGAGACTATCTCTGTTGCTGTGCGGACACATGGATTTGGGCCTGTGTCTGTGGGAGTTTGCACGTTCTCCCCGTGGTTGCGTGGGTTTCCTCCGGGTGCTCCGGTTTCCTCCCACATCCCCCAAAGATGTGCTTTTAGGCTGATTGATTGGGTACTAAAATTGTCCCTAAATTGGACCTCCCTGATCCTCGCACGTTAGGCGTAGACTAAAATCATGAATAGGTCACTGAGATAGTAGGACGGCGGCGCGGGCTCGTTGGGCCGAAGGGCCTGTTTCCCGTGCTGTGTTGTTCTTTGTTCTTTGAGTCTGTACTGACCACAATCCCACCAAGGCCCTATTCCCGTAACCCTCATTTGCCCTGCTAATCCCTCTGATACTGAGGTCAATTTAGCATGGCCAATCAACCTAACCCTCACATCATTATAGTGTGGGAGGAAACCAGAGCACCCAGAGGAAACCCATGCAGACACGGGGAGAAAGTGCAAACTCCACTCAGCTGGAATTGAACCCGGGTCCCTGGTGCTGTGAGACAGCAGTGCTAACCACTATGCCACCATGCCGCCCACATTATGTTAATTGTGTTGTATAATTATCAGTTGTCGTCGTAATTAACGGAGTAAAATCAATTGTTAACCCATTCTATTGTCAGGGAGCTGTTGTTTTTGGCAAAAAAACTAGAACGGAAATATTCAAAAACATGGGCAAAATCAATATTTTATAAGTATCACATTCATATAGTGATAAAGTATTGCAGCCTGTTTGGTGAGCTGGTTCTTTTCCTTGTAACAGTACAGCCCTGTCCCTCAGGAAACTAAAGGGATCCCAAGCTCGATAAAAATGGACTTTGCTAAGGCTGCAGGGAAGGGGTGGGCATCCCCATGTTACGAAATGTATTAAACGTTCCAAGGCCAGGCAAAGAGGTCCAAGTAACTGGAATAGTTGACCTTCTAGCAGCAGTATTGGAGCCACAGAGGTCTCCTCCATAGGATCCTACCTACCTGTCCACCTCTCCCCCCTCCCCCTCCTCCCACCCAGAGCTGCTGGGAGGCCACCACAGTCTACGTATCAGCCTCAACACACTAGAGAACTATGACCAGTAAAATGTTATTAATTGGTCGTTTAATTGAAGTAATTAGCCACCTGCCTCCAGTTGGGGAGGGGGGGAGCGGATGTACCATCACCATTGTGACTTCTGGGGATATCCCACAGTCAGAGGAAGATACCTTCTGTCACCATTTTGAAAACCCTCCTTCCTCTGAGCCCACTTCCAAAGAGTTAATAAAATTCAGACATGGGTCTGTGCCTGCTCTTTCATTCTCCTCAACCTCAAAAATTATCCACTTCTTTCCCTTCAAAGATATAATGGTCTTAAAATGAGTTCAAATTCCACAGCAGCAGGTGAGGAAATTTAAAATCAGTTAATGAAGTGCATTGGGAATGAAAAACTCATCCGAATAATAATGATCATGAAACCACCAGAAACTAGCCAGTTTGCTAATATCCTTTAAGGAAGATAATCTGCTGTCTTTGTTTGGCCTAGCCTACATCCGAGAGCAGCCCACTGCAACATAGCAAACTCTTAACTGCCCTCCTGAATGGTATAGTAAATTATTCCATTGTGTCAAACTGCTGCAGGAAAACCAAATGAAGATAAAACCAGACAGACTAGGCACCAATAGAACCAAGGCACATACATATGCTACTGCAAAGTCCTGCTCACTAACATCTGAGTACTCGTGCCAAAATTGAGAGCTGTTCCATTGACTAGTCAATCAAAAACCTGACATGGTTATTCTTATGGAATCATACCTCTCAGCCAATGACCAAGATTTGTCCATCACCATTCTGGGAATGTATCCTGTCCCACAAACAGGAGGTTGGATTGAATTTGTTGAATTTTCTCACAATGATCTGTGGAATGTCACACTCAGATGTTGCTTTGGATTTTGCCTTGCATCTTGTCCTGGATGCAATGGGGTTAAAATGTGGCTGAGGATTAGATACTTCCTGATTTGTCTTCTGTCCCATTTCTCATTTGCACCATTTGGTGCGATTACCTTGTATGGCCTGAGTTCCAGACAGATCCTTGTCACTTCAGCTTGTTGCCACATGCCTTTCCAACCCATTGCCTATCTTGACCACTCTTTGCCTGTGTTTCTGTCAAGCGCATCTCTTACTCTCCTCAGTTTTTAAAATTCTTCTCTGGGTTCTAGAAGGGTAGATTGATGGAAACTATGTATATTGGTTCACACTGGCCTACCCAATATGAGTTCTGCTGGTGGAGGAATTGTTACTATTAGAGGTTTTGCCCTTGGGTGTAGCATTGCAATGTGTAGATCTTGTTGGTTCTGTCTGTACTTTTTTTTTCATTTTTTTGATTTCACTGCACAAACCATTCTTTTCACCATGCTATTAGATCTAGGATAGTGTGGAGATGAAGTAGTGCAATCTATTCTCCACTTCTTACATACATTCCTGAATGGATTGCCAGTAAATTGAGGACTGTTTTGAGATTATCCCTCTGGATGCTCCAAATAAATAGCAATAAGAGTGTATGCTCCAGTTGTGCTTGATGCAATTGTCAAATAATAGAATACTTGGAAAAATAATAAAGTGAACGTTGGATGAACCTTTCTTTGGATGTGGAAGAGATCGGAAGCAATCTTGGCCCTAGAATGAATGAGGAACTTAATGCAGTATTTTCTTGTGCTGATTTGACAAATTTTCCTGATACCCTAACACCAAAGTAAAAATGGCACTAAAGACATTTCCAGCTTCCTTTAACTCTTGATTTTAAAATCTTAGCCCGATTTTCATGAAGTTTCTCAGTTCTCCCCTTTGTCTCAGCTGTCCCTAACAGTCCCAGCTACTTGCCTTTCCAGACTATGCACTGCCTATGTCTGAACCACTCAATGTGCTGACCCTGCCTGTTGAGCTCATAGACTGTACGATTTAAATCTTTGGATTTTTCTGCTGACCAGTATCTTCCTTCAGCACGAGCACCATGCTGGGTATAGTGTGCTTGAAAATAACAAATAAACTGAGAAATAAACAGGGCACCAATCATGCGTAAGTGAATAGTTAGCACACAAATACACATACATTTGTTAAGGAGTTCAGAAACAAGCAGCAGTATTGCAAAGTTGGAAAGCTTGTGTGAGTTGATGACCTCCCCAGAGCAGAGTCTAATTCCAAATCACATGTTGCATTCCTTGTAGTAGTGTATTCAGAAAATGTAACCACACTCATTTATGAGTACCATGGCGGAAGCCATCCAGATATGACCTGCGAGGCAGTTTGGAGAAGATTCTGGGAGAGGGGGCTAGTTGTGATAACTGCGGAGTGGGAAATAAATGGACAGTCCTAGGGATGGGCAATGTATGTCCCACGAATGAATAGAAAAAAAAGTTAGGAAACACTCTTACTTTTCCTGCCTCCACAAGAAGAGTTTTCTAAAAACAAACCAAAACTTATCCTTCATTGCCAGATGTGGGAGTAATTAAGAAACCCCTCACCCGCTCATTGCTGATTTATATAGGAAAGACTTCCTTCAGCATATATTAACCTTCCATTATTAAAGGGGGCTCATGCCTGTTTGGGGTCTTCATCTGGGATAGCTAAAAAATGAGCCTCATAGATTTAGCAGTGGGGTCGAAGCTTGTTCAGATTGGATGCAGACTGTCCCACCATGAGTGCAACACATGCCAATTTCTATCCCTTTGTGTCTACTTGATAATTCCAATAATACTTGTGGCTCCCGCTTTCCTCAACTTCAGATATTCCTCTTGCTACATAATATCTCCATCATCTCCCACTCCCTCCTGGGTGACAAAGTTCAGAGTAGGATCCAGAAACCCAATATCATCTTTGATGTTATAGTGAGTGACTAAATGTACATTGAAGACACGATTCCTATGTATCATAGATTCAGTTTCCTGACACCATGGGCTGAATTTTCCCGGAAATCGGCAATGACCATTGTCAGGCAGGAAAAGTAACACTGAAGCTACCAACAGTCCCAAACAGGTCCCATGACATATCTTTGGTATTCAGCCTCTAATTTGCCTGCCCAACCCTAAGGCCCTTGAGGTTTATGCTGCTATTTTTAAGGACTGCCCCAGTGTAAAGGAGCTTATCCTAGAACCCCTAAACACCCCAGCACTATTCCCCAGCATTGCCCCCTGCCAATGTCTGGGGACCCTCCCTTGGCACTGCCCTGGCACTGCCTGATGCCTTGTGCCCAGTACACAGATAGTGTCAGGGGGCAGTGCCTGGGCATGACCCTCTCCCTTCTGAGTGATGCACTTACCCGAGCTCCTTGGAGGTCTGTTTGGGAGTGCATGCCTTGGGAGACCAGTTGTGTTTTGTGCCATTCTGCCCTCACGCCAAGGCAGATTGTTTTTTGACGGGCAGCGAGGTTGGGGGAGGGGGAGAGGTGGAATTCAGCTCTATGGGCCTGAAAATTGCATGCTAGTTAATTCAAATGATGTTGCTGACATTTCAACATTGGAAACCATGCCCTGTTACTGACAGGGAGAGGGGTCAATTGCATCAGATGTTCATGTCAATGATGAAACGTGAGTTGGTTGTTGTTGTGAGATTTTCTGCTCCCTCACTGAACCCACCTGATACATTCAGGAGCAGAAATTCCTGGCCTTGTTGTAAGTACGGTCCTCCTGGGGATATGAGTTGACCCATACACCATACCTCAAATGCAAGGAGTTATCATACTCTCATTCTTTTGTGCTTAGTTGAACAAATTAAATATGTCTACTGATAGCAAGCACTGTCCTATAAGAACCTTAAAGCAAATTCTTTAAGTCTCTGAGTGACATGCGTCAGGTTCATGAAATGTCGATCTCTGTTAAAATTGTCTTTGGTGAACACTGTTAGAATGTTTCATTTGCAAAGACAATGCCCACCTAACAGGGCTAAAAAAAGCCTTGTTGCACACTGCTAGCTCTGCACCATAGTAATTATAATGCGAAGGTTTTCCACAGCTCTCCTGTAAACCTGACACTTGAATGTTGCATGGGCTGCACAAGCAATTACACTCATGCGATTCACTTAATAAAGCTCAATGGGAAACTCTCCATCACAAACAAACACCTGCCCCTTACTTTCTTACCAGAAGATAGATCAATATTTAATCAGAACATTGTAGATTAATTTAAAAAAAATTTGTAACATAAGAGTTCTTATTGTTTGGGTGGTGCGCTAGCACAGCAATTATGTTACTAGGCAAATAATTCAAAAGTCTGGATTAAATTAAAACCAATGCATCTGGATCCCACCACAGATAGGGAACTTTAATTTTGGTTAATAAAACAAATCTTGATTAAAAATATAACATAGATAATGTTGATTTGGTTTAAAAAGCCCCACTTGGAAGCTAAGGAGTTTAATTAAATAAATATTGAATATAAAGCTAGTGTCTGTACTGGTGTCTGGGTTATTCTGAAAGAACATCTGGTTCAGTAATTGCCCTTTAACATCTTATAGCACAGAAGCAGGCCAATTAGCCCATTGAATCTTTAGGGAACATACAAACCTATGAACAAGGAGCAGCAGTAGGCCATTCAGCCCCTTGATCTTGCGCCACCATTTAATAAGATCATGGCTGATCTGATATTAACCTATAAAACCATGTTGACTTTGCCTGATTACCTTGAACCTGCCCAAATGCCCTGCTATAACTTCTCACATGTTCTCAATGACAGATGTTAAGCTAACTAGCCTGCAGTTTCCTGCTTTCTGTCTCGCTCCCTTTTTGAATAATGGAGTTACATTTGCTATCTTCCAATCCAATGGAATCATCCCTGACTCTAGCAGATTTTAGAAAATTAAAGCCAACTATCAACTATCTCAAAGACCTTAGGATGAAGTGTATCAGGACCCAGGATCTTGTCAGCCCACAGGTCCAACAATTTACTCATCACCACTTCTCGGTGGGGGGGTGGGGGGGAAATGGAGGGTGGTTCTGTGGGGGGGGTGCCAGGGCTTACTTGGTCGGGGGGGGGGGAACAGAGGGAGATCCATGCTGGGGAACCGTACGGTGGGTGGGGAAGTTTGTGTCTGTGGGTAGGGGTGGATGGGGAAGTTCATGTCTGTCAGTAGGGGTTCCTTGACCACGTCAGGGGTGTTTGTGTCTGAGTTCATGGGGTGTTTCTTTTTTATCTTTTTACATCTGGACACTTTTCGTAAACAACGTCCTGATGCTTCAAGATCCTAAGTTGCTAGTGGGGTGGTTTCAATCAGAGCCTGCCCTGCCAGCATGAAGTTGTGGAACCTACCCTTTCTGTTGACAGAGTGTTGAAAAAGTTCGTGGGAAATGTTAGCAATGCATTCAGGGGCTACAACCCACTTTCCTGCCCAAATTGACAGTTTACCAAAAAATGACAAAATTCCACCCACAATCTTTAACCTTACAGGTGAACCATGGATGATGGGCCCATCGCTTGGATTTTTTTACTTGTTGGAATCGATCTATTCTGTACATTCTGAAATATCCCCTTAAATGTTCAACTCTATCCATTGAAGAATCACAGTAGAGAAGGAGGCCATTCAGCCAGGTGAGCCTGTGCCCATTCTTTCCCATATTCCTCAATATCTTTCCCCTTAATGTACATATCTAACTCCATTTTGAAATTGAATCCGTCTCCATCACTCTTCTAGACAATGTTTTCCAGATCATAACAACTCACTGCATAAAAGGATTTTCCTCTTGTTGCTTTTGATTCTTTCGCCAGTCACAGGGGTGGCACAGTGCACAGTGGTTAGCACTGCTGCCTCACAGCACCAGGAACCTGTGTTCAATTCCCAGCTTGGGTCACTGTCATTGTGGAGTTTTCATGTTCTCCCCATGTCTGTGCAGGTTTCCTCCGGGTGCTCTGGTTTCCTCCCACATACTGAAAGGTGTGCTGGTTAGATGCATTGACCCATACAGGCGCCAGAGTGTAGCGACTAGGGGAATTTCACAGTCACTTCATTGCAATGTTAATGTAATCCTTACTTGTGATTAATAAATATATTTTATTTTTAAGTTTATGTCCTCTGGTTTCCAACTCTTAAGTTCATTGGACAATTTCTCTCCATCTACACTTTCTAAATATATTCAAAATCATGAGGAGTCTTGGATGTGTTCTAAATCATGAAAATAATGAGAATTCTAGCCAAAGTAATCAAACAGAACAATATCATTGAAATATAATCTTAATTTAAGCATAATACCTCTTGACAATTTTAGATTTCCATCTGATTTGAATTACATTTTGCATCAACTTCAGTGGTTTTATTTTTACAGTCAGATTTCAGATATTAATTATTCCCATTGCAATTTGTTTTTATAGATCATTCTTTGCCTGAAGCTCAAACTGTAATAAACTACCCTGACTAACACGACCAACATCTGCTCACTTTACGTTATGTGACGTTTTCAACTATGACAGAACAATGTATCTATGCTATTTAAAAAAAAGACACCAAAGATAGCCCAAAAATCAAAACACAGACAATCATTCACAATGTATAAGAGGAAAGGATGTTCTCATTTTGACAGCTGACTGAATAATTCATTTTTGTATTTGAAGGTTTTGGTGTTCCTTTGGGATGATCTTGGACTGAAGACGTATGATAATGAATTCTTCAACAAGGAAGATAATCCAATGTCTCTCTGTATTGCAGTAGACTCAAACTAACAAGTATTTTTAGCCCAATTTTCTGGTACTCCAACTCTACTATGACAGTGTTTGTCTGTTCTCTTGCTTTCTGTTACTCTCTGACTTTATCATTTTTTATAATTCCTTTACTTTTGCTGCATTCTAACTGTGTCAACCACATTGTACAATGGACTATAGCAACTTATAGTTCAGTTCCTTGTGTTAGGACAATCTCAGGTAGGTTGTCCAATTAATTGCCTGCTTGATTGATGAGTTAATTGATTACATTGTACTACATGAAATCTAAAACACAGGCAGAGGCTATTTAGGCCTGTTGATCTTTGCTAGCACTTCTACTCTAAACAAACCTCCTACCATCCTTCTTCATCTCACCTTATCTACATATCCTTCTATTTATTTCCCTGTCATGTGCTTATCTAGATCCCCACTAAATACATCTGTGCAACTTGCCTCAATTATTCTTTGTGCCATCTAGTTCCCTATTCTAGACACTTTGGGTAAAGGAGTTTGATCTGAATTTGCAATTGAATTTGATAGTGAATTTTTTTATATTTGTGACATTTAGTTTCTCCCCCATAATTGAAAAGATTTTCTTTATGTCTACCCTATAAAACCCCTTTCTAGTTTTAAAGACCTTTATTTCATCATTCAGGAAGCAGAGTGGGCAGCTGTGAGTTTGGTGAGTGAGGTGTTTGGTAAAGGGGGAGGAGGTGCTCCCATTCCTCTGCCTTATTCTCACTTCAGTGCAGCGATTGGAGCTGCTGGTGGGTAACTGCTAAACTATTCTATTTGTAACAGATTTCCTGTAAAGTTGAGATGTGGTAGTGCAGCTCAGCCGAGGGGAGTATACAGCCAGCGACATGTGGGAAGTCATGGACACACCATGTGTCCTAAACAAACTGGTGCATCCATGCTGGTCAGCCAGGGCCCTCCAGGCTTCACACCTCCAGAAGACACCCACTAAAGTTACCTGAGACACTAGGCTACTTCCAGCTCTGCTCTGGATATCCAGGATTGAGATATTTTGAATACACACTGGTGATAGGGGTTTTCAATTATTGTATATTTCTGAGACTTGTAAATATATGTTAGCTTGCACAGTTTAGAAGTCTCTTAGATTCATTCCTCCTGCTAGTTGTTTTCAATGTCACGTGTGCTCTACATGAAGGACACCCTGTAGGACCAGAGATGGGAATTCCTGCATCCAATATGTGCTCTTTGATAAGGCTGATGACAGCTATGTGCAAGGAAACTCCCACTCATTATTCCATTTAACTCCAATGCCCTTAACACTTAACAACAAGATCTTTGTCTTGCGTAACAGAAAGGGAAATGTGAGAGGGAAATCATGTTTAACTAATTTATTTGAATTTTTTGAAGGAGTTACATTTGCTATAGATAAAGGGGAGGCTGCAACTATGCAGTACTCAGATTTCCAGTACGCATTTTATATGGCAGCATATGAAAGGTTACTGCGGAAAATAACATTTTAGAGTGTGGGGAGTAATGTATTAGCCTGGATATGAGGCTGGCTGGCAGAAAACAGAGTGTGTATAAATATGACTTTTTCTGATTGGCAGGATGTGAAGAGTAGGAGTCCTTAGAGCCTCAACTTTTTACAATTTACATCAATGACATGGATAGTGGTGTGAAGACATGGCAGTAAAATGTGAAAATGACACAAAAGTAGCTAGGAAAGTATGTTATGACGAAGACATATGGAGAAGATGGACATAGGTTGAATAATTGGGCAGAAATCTGGCAAATGAAGTATAATGCGGGAAAAATGTGAAGTTGGGTTTTTGCACTAAGACAATAAATGCATGGGATATTAAAAATAGGATCTAAGATGAAGGAGAAAGGTCACAGTTTAAAGTTGTTGAGTCTTGAGGGCTGTAATGTGCCTAATCGGAAAATGAGACGCTGCTCCTCCAGCTTGCATTGGACTTCACTGGACGGATATGTGGGCATGAGAACAAGGTCCTGAGTTAAAATGGCAAGTGACCGGAAGGTTGCTTGTGGATAGAGGGAAGATATTCCACAAAGCAGACACCCTGTCTGCCTTTAGTCTCTCCACTGTAAGGGAGACTACATCTGGAAAAGTAAGTACAGCAGGCCAAATTGAAGGAATTGCAAGTGAAATGCTCCTTAACATAAAATGAGTATTTGGGGCCTTGATGGTGAGGTCAGAGGAATTAAAGGGTGTTGCACCTTCTGAAATTGCAAGTGAAAGTGTTGTGGGAAGGGGATGGGGAGTTGGACATGATAGAGGAATGAACCAGGGTGTCACAGAGGGATCAGCCCCTGTGGAAAGCAGTTCCCTCGTGATTAATAGTGTGAGGTTGTGCTTCACCTACTTGAGAAGACCCTTCTTCTCCTCAAGGTTCTGCAGTTGAACATTGAGTGTGCTCCCTTGCTGCTGAGCTGCCGTTCTTTCATGGTGGTTTGCATCACTTTACAAACCATCTTCACTAACGTTTACCCTCCCTCTGTTTACCATTCCTCTGTCACCCACCAACTTCCCCCTTACATTGACCCCAACCAATGTGACATTTATAGCTATCCTTGAATCACCTTGAACCCTATAATTTATAACTTAGATATGCCTTCCCTCCCTGCTGAGCCCCCAGCCATTATTGGTCCCATTGCCCTCATCCTGCTGACTCCCGTTCTCCATGCCTCCTTTCATGTTTTCCTTAAAGACCCACTTGATGAGAACGACAACTACAATACACACAGCCTGGCCCTCCCGCCCTATCACATCTCACTTACCTTTCTCATTTCTATCAGTCCTTCTTACCATTAGCATCCCTTCTTCCCCTAGAACTTACTTCTTCTCCTGGACTCCACGATTGACCCCACCGACCCCACCTATAAGCCAGTCTGCGCTGATCCGCCCTTTCCCACTCATTTCAACTTCCTTCATGTCTCCCACCTTCCCTTCTCATGTGCATCCTCTCCTGTAGTCCTCACCAATGGTGCAGGCATTTTGACTGGCTGGTGAGTCCTGAAAGTCACTCTCAATGGTGCATGTCACGTTTACTAATTGTGTAATGGCATGGTGTAAGTTCTGATAGGTCCACAAGATTCTGTTCCATTGGCCTGGCAATGAGCACTCATGAGATGCAACATGGGTTCCCGATGCTCATCAGTGAGAAAGTTGCCCCATCATTAACCTACCATAAAAGTTGGAAGAACAGGGTTCCAACCTGATTTCCCAACGTTGGGAAGCTCGATTTTTGGACTCCCGTAACATCTTCCACCATTGACTGCCATGATTCCTGCCACTGGCAGAGGGGACGATTTTTCCCCAAGAGTGACCTGTAACATCCAGCACCAATTATTCTTACACTAACAAACAATTAAAAAGAGGGGCTGCTATTGTGGCCAGTTTATTAATAACTTTGGCTCAGTTTCAGATTTATTGATAGAAATATGAAAACTGCGCAAAGGACTATTTACTTATTAAAGAGAGCAAATGCATTGTAGGGAATGTTCTCTTCAGTATACAATATCACTGAGTCAGCAGTAAATAATACTCCTTTGATTAACAAGCTCTGTCTTATAAAGAGCAGCTAACATTGAATGAGAGACTTTTCATCAGAATCTCTTTGACTTTGCTACTGTGACTCGGTTGGAAGTCAATGGAAATCACGTTTTTACACAAGTGAACCTGATTTCTGCCGACATTAGAGAGGAGTTCCATGGAAATTCAATCCCCAAATCCCAGGAATCTCTTCAGAGTGCTGTTGTATTTTCCCCTCAATGGCAGCAGAAACACAGTTACATGGTGAAGTGAAGAGTTTGTATGGAAAATCTGGGTTATTGTTCTGCATGTCAGAAGCTCTATGCAGTTCAAAGAAGATCTGGCATTTATTAATGATTTAGTGCTGATTAATCATTAATAATAAAATATTAACTGATTGTCACAGCAGTCCATTGGAGAGTAGATTCTTCCTGTTATAGTTTAAAGTATTGTTAGTCTTCCCTTCAGCTGTTAATAAATATTTGGAAAGAACATGGATTATGCATTGGGAAGCTGAAGCGCTTACATTGTGAAGAACTTCGATAAAACCAACAAGCAGTTGCCTGCTGAACTTGGTAGGATTTACATTCTTGTGGACTTTGCATTTTCTGAAAACAGTGACATTAGATTTCAAATGGGGGGGGGGGCAGGGGCGCTTCACTGCAATATGTATTTTGCTTCCTGTAAGTCTGCGCACCAGCTTCTGTAAAGTTTATTTATTAGTGTCACAAGTAGGCTTACATTAACACCACAATGAAGTCACTGTGAAAATCCCCCAGTCAACACACTGCGGCACTTATTTAGGTACACTGAAGGAGAATTCAGCATGGCCAATGCACTTGACCTGCACATCTTTGGACTGTAAGAGGAAGCTGGAGCATCTGGAGGAAACCCATGCAGACACGGAGAGAATGTTTAGATTCCACACAGACAGTGACCCAAGCTGGGAATTGAACCCAGGTGCCTGGCGCTGTGAGGCAGCAGTGCTAAGCACTATGCCACAATGCTGCCCCTATTTCTAGACATTAAGAATTCTAATTTTGCTCAAGGTGGTTCAGTGGGATAAACCCCCAGAAGCCCTTGGAAATCACACTGCTATGTAAAGCCAAGCTTAGTTTCACCATCCAGCAGCTACTATCATTTTTTAAAAAATTTCTTTGGCACTTAAGCTGTCCTAATTCACTCTGCTTTTTGATGCAAATTGCTATGTTATTTTTCGTTCCCTGAAAATCACTACTAGAAACAGTAGCTTTCTGGCATGTATGGAAAGCAGAAGCTGAAATATATCACTTTGGCAGACAATTAGGGAAGTTTGTGATTAATTTTCTCAACGGAAGATTCAATGGCAGAATTTGTTCTGCTGATTGTTTCTTAAAAATCTCTGCTTGAAATGCGGTGAAAATTGGGAAGTGATATTAATCTCATTGTCCTGAGAAGATAGTGGGAGATTTTACTATAATGTCCGCCGTCTTTGAACTGAATGTGCCCCCTAATGGTGTTAAGTATGGAATTCTATCATTCTGAGCCAATAATTATGAAGGCATAATGATACACATCCAAGTCTGGATGACATATGGTTCTGGCTTGGGAGGTATTTTGATAGTATTCCCTTTTATTGTTTCTCTTGTTCTTCTCTTGAGATTTTAAGTCTTGAGGCGAAAATTAAACTTGGTGACTTGCTTCAGTGTATTCTGATTATACTTAGTGAAGCATCAGTGAATTGGTTGTGCTGCTTGTGAAGTCTGAATCCACTGGCAGTGACTTCAATCAAATGACATTCAGCTTCTTGAGTATTGCTTCTACAGCCAGCCATGTCGAGTATTTCCATCACACTTCTGACCTGTCTTGCAGATGGTGGAAAGCTACTGAGGTCAGGAAACAAGCCACTTGTTGCTGAATACTCAACTTCTGCTCTGTGTTGTAGCCTGAATGTTGATAATTCTAGTGCAGTCAAACATTTGGCCGTTCATGTTCCCTGAGATACTGGGATCACTGGGCAGTGTTGCTTAAGGTAGCTGGTTTAACCTTTTCTTGTGACACCTTCTCTTTGATTATTCTAATTCCAGACTTACACGAATATTTCTTGTCTAAAAAAGTCTGTTCTTTTTTCTGACCACAAGTGCACCTGAAATTATGCTAATAATCCTATTGAATAAGTAAATTGAATACAAACAGCTCAGTTGTGTCTCAGCATGTTATTCGTCATTTCGATAAGAATATCACAACAGGAATATGCAGTTTGCTCTGTCAGAAACAAGAACCCTTTGTTTGATGAAGGAATGAATTAAAAGTATATTGGGAGTGTCAGATTATTCCTGGTTGCAGTTTGGTTGCATGCAGCACAACTTTTCATTGCAAACTGTAACTTTCATAACTCATTCTCAGTAACACTTGCAACAATCAGTTAGTATAGTTCAAAGCTGCTTTGTTCAGGAGTAAAAACCATGTTATGGCTCCCAGTTGGAAATAGTAGGGTCTGTGGAAAAAGAAACGGAAGGCTGGACTTTATGGATCCCCTCTGGGTGCATTTTCTGATAATGGGAGCATCTGAGAAAAAAACGGCTAAGTCACCATAACTGTGAAGGGAATTTCAGAGGACCTAATGTTCAACCAGAGGAAAAGCAGTCTACAAACACCTGTTCAGAAAGTGATGTGGGACCATCCAAAGTAGCTGATTGGTGAGTATACTCAATCCACTAAAGTAATTCATTCCTTAATATTGAGGTCGGGACTGAAAAAAAGTGTATAGATTAGTACTGTATCATTATAATCCAAGTATTTGGCAAGGAACAGGTTCCAAAATAATGTAAATAAGGTACCTAGCTAATGATTTTTTTAAAGGGTGTAAATAGCTTAATCGAAAGGAGCATCACGGCAGGAGACCTCAGTCTCGTGATATGCTCCTCTGCTCAATGTTTAATTTGATTTATTATTGTCACATGGATTAGTATGCAGTAAAAAGTATTGTTTCTTGTGCGCTCTACAGACAAAGCATACTGTTCATAGAGAAGGAAAGGGGAGAGTGTAGAATGTAATGTTACAGTCATAACCAAGGTGTAGAGAAATACTAACTTAATACATGGTAGGTTCATTCAAAAGTCTGATGGCAGCGGGGAGAAAGCTGTTCTAGAGTTGGTTGGTGCATGTCCTCAGACTTTTTTCCAATGGAAGGAGGTGGAATAATGCAGGTCCTCGGCACATGAGGTTCCTGATTATTCTGGCTGCTTTTCTAAGGCAGCGGGAAGTGTAGACAGAGTCAATGGATGGGAGATTGGTTTGAATGATGGACTTGGCTTCATTCATGACCCTTTGTAGTTTCTTGTGGTTTTGGATAGAGCTGGACCCATGCAAAGTTGTGATACAACCAGAAAGAATGCTTTCTATGGAGCATCTGCCAAATTTCCTTAGTCTCCTGAGAAAGTAGAGGCATTAGTGGGCTTTCATAATTATGTGTCAGCATGAAGAAATCAGGACAGATTGTTGGTGATCTGGATACCCAGAAACTTGAAGCTCTCGACCATTTCCACTTGGGACACTTTCAGCATCCCTGATGACCTTGTATGCAGAAGGTGTTTCCAAATGCAGCTTCTTGCTAACTGGATTTTGGAATTGGAACTGAGGGCAGACTCGCTGCAGAGCATTTGCGATGTTGAGGGATAGCATGTTTAGTGAGGTGGTCATACCACAGGTGAGGATTGCATGGGCAGAAAGGGAATGGGTGACCATCAGGAACAGCAAAAGGCTCATAAATTTAGTGCAGGAATCCCCTGTGGTCATCCCCCTCTCAAACAGATATACCACTTTGGATATTGTTGGGAGGATGGTCTCTCAGGGGAAAGAAGCAGCAGTCATGTTCATGGCACAGTGGTTGGCTCTACTGCTCAGAGGGGTGGGAGGAAAATGAGCAGCAAGGCTATGGTGATAGGGGATTTAATAGTTAGGGGCGTGTGCAGACACGTTTGTGACCACAAACGTGAATCAAGATGATATGTTGCCTCCCTGGTGCAAGGATCCTGGATGTCACAGAGCAGCTGTTGACAATTCTGGGGCGAGAAGTGAACAGACAGTAATCGTGGCATAGAATATAAAAGTTAGGGCATAATGTTGGAATTGTATGAAACACTGGTGAGGCCACAGCTGGAGTATTGTGTGCAATTCTGGTCACCATGTTACCGGAAAGACAGAATTGCTCTGGAGAGATGACAGAGGAGGTTTACAAGAATGTTGCCAGTGTTTGAAAAGTGTAGCTTTGAGGAGAGATTGGATAGGTCGGGGTTATTTTTGTTGGAACAAAGAAGACTGAGGAGTGGCTTGATAGAGGTGTACAAAATTATGAGGGGAATAAAGTGGACAGGATAAAATAGTTTCCCTTGGCGGAGAATTCTAGACCCAGGGACATAGATTTAAGATAAGTGGCAGTGGATGTAGGGGAGACATGAAGGACTTTTTTTTGCAAAGGCTGGTGGATGACTGGAATTTGCAGCCTGAGTTGGTGGCGGAGGCAGAGACCCCCAAACACTTTTAAAAAGTACCTGCATCTGTACCTCAAGTGCTGTAAGGTACAGGGCTATAGGCTGGGTGTAGGCAGGTGGGATTAGAAATGGCATCTGGGTGTCCTCAGGCTGGTATGGACATGATGGGCCAAATGGCTTCCTTCTGTGCTGTAACTTGTTTTATGGTTCTGGATGGTGGAGGGTGTAATCACTGTTCTACCTTCCAGTTCCTGCAATATTCAGGCCAGAGTTTACGTTTCATAAACAATTGAAACTTTAGACAGGTGTAATAGGAAAGCACCCAAAACAAGGTGAATTGTGCAGAAAAAGTCATCAAACAACTAAACTGTAGGAAGATTGTAATCCCGTTAAGCAGTGTTGGACGTTTCATCTCACTGGACATGTTCAGCTGTGGAAAGCTAAGAAAGTGCATTGTCTGGGTGTGACATTTGAAAATGGCAGTGTTGGATTCAAGTCAGTGTTTCACATCATTGTTTGCCCAGTATGCACGTGGCCAGCAGTTAGTACCGGCGTGCAAACCTTTTTACCAAGATGGGGTCTGGTGTACATCACATCAGAAAAGTAAATGTTTGACCTTTACTATGATGACCAGCAACTAAAAATGGCAGCTACACAACCAAATTACTGACCCCACGAATGCTCAACATCTAATGTATTTCCTAAGTTTGCAACGCTTTGGCACAAACTAATTGGGGTTGCAGCCAATGTTCCTGTTGTGATGTGTAAGTGTGTAGCTGCGCAGCAGCTGGTAAGGTATCATGTATGCTTTCTTTGGAATAAATAGTGTGTGTGTGCAGCATACAAAAATTATAGGGATGGTACAGTAAAAATTCCAGCCGTGCACTGGCAATAAATTTTAAAGGAAATATTGGTCTCAGCCACATAAATAGTCTGGGCCTGCTTCTCAGAAATTATAGGGTGGGAGTGAAAGATGCCACCATCCACAGGGGCCGATTTTATCATCGTGTTGCATCCGTTTTCAGATGCGAAACTTTGGTAAAGTCAGGCGTGAGGCAAGTAGTGCAATCCATACCTGCCTCCGCTCCAGTTCTGTTTATCAAGGCCTGAAAATGGCTGCAATCGAGACTGCGGCTGAAACAGACGCGACAGCCATTTAAATGCATTTGCATGTATTTAAATTTACTTAAAGTGCTGCACGCCCAACTTTACAGGCACTTCCCCCTTTACCCATCCAGAGTCAGTGCGAAACAGGCAAGCTCCATAGAATGCCAGTTTGGGTGCTCCAGTTAGCGAGGAGGTAGGTGCCTAGCGTCCGATGGCTTTCTGCTTGAGTCAGGGGAAGCATTACCTGGCCCGGGAGGAATGTGGCAGGGGAGCAGCATTCTATCTCTTCTTTCCTGTGCCTGTGTGGTTGGAGGTACTGTTCAGAGCTGCAGGAGTTTGGACGTGTCAAGTTCTGCCCACAGTCTTCTGCAGTGCGATTCGGAATTGCTGATATTTTTTCAGGCAGAGTACGTATGGGGGCACCTGAGAATGGGTCTAAAAATCGGATCTGAAACACTTCCACTTTCAAGTCCGCCCAGCACTTAGAATCAAAATGGTAAAATAGGGCCCAATGTGTTATAAAAACTTGCCATTACTCTATAATCAGTGACAATTGGGTATTTTGAACAAAATGTACTCCCCTCAGACTTTCCTTACCCTTTAACCTCCATTATAAGTTGAGCATATTGATCACACTTATGGCATCTACTTTGAATATATTACATTAACAGTAAAGACTTCAATTCTGTGAATGGACAATGTGGTCAGTCTAGCTCAGTCAGATAGCAATGCAAAGCAATGCAAACAGCTTGGCTTCAGTTCCCATACCTGCTGAAGTTATTCACAAAGTCTTCTCAACCTTGCCCCTTGCCTAAGGTGTGCTTATCCTCAAATTAAACCACCACCAGTCAGCTCTCCCCCCTCAAAAGGGACAGCAGCCTCTGGTCATCTGGGAGAATGGTGATTTACCTTTCAGAATAGCCAAATGTCATGCAAAGTCAAAAATGCCACGTGAAGCTTTGTGTGCTAATTGCATAGCACGATTTATGATTCAACTGAGGCAGAACAGGAAATTTCTTCAGCCTTTCTGTCAATGAATTATGCATTGAAATAGTTACAGAACTCAATGTAGACTTTGATGAATTCCCATCAGTGGTGCAAGTGAAATCATTTTAGAAAAATGGTCATTTACATTCAGATTGGTTCAATCTGATGCATTGCATTAAATTTAATGTGATTCCACACTTTTGCATTTAAGGAACTAGTATATACAGTCCAACAGCAAAGCTATCACATTTATAAATCCCAATCTAAGTCAAATAAATGCCAACTTAAGTCCATAATTTGGCTCCAGAGCCCATTATTTCTGGTCATTTATAAGCTGCAATTCTTCACCAAATATATGTCCAGTCTACCAGATGTGATGGTACAATTTAGAGCTAATCTCAGCTATCAAATATTGACTGCAATTTTGACAAATATCCAAATTTCCAGCGAATGATGAAAAATATTTCATATGACTGAATAGATTCTATAATTTACAAAAGAACTGTGTGGATTAGTGCATTGAAATTATGTGAAAACATTACATTTCATAAGAAGGATGCCTGATTAGTTAAATATAGCTGAGAGTAAAACACATCAAAAAGTAACTTTAGCGGCGTGCAGCTTATTTAAGAGAATAAGGAATCAGTTAACTTTCAGTTGTGTCACAAAAAAGTCTATTTTTGTTAAGAAATGGAACATGTAAATTGAAACAATAGTCTGAAGTGCATGAAGCTCATATTGCCAAGCAACAGTTTATCAAAGCTTAAAATCAAAATTGCCCATCCTGGTAAATGCATTCTGGTCTAATTGATTTTAAAAGAATGAGGTTGACTTTAAAGACAATTTAAAAAGAAAGGGGCTGGAATGGCATGTTCAACCCAACACTGATTGAAGGAACATATCTTACATGTCTGCAATTTATACTGTATATCTTTGAAAATATTCAGACTCTGATTTTGCATTGTAATTTTTAACCTATTGTTAAACAGTTGATTTATACAATGTGAGAGAGCCATCAGCAGCATAGGCCTTTGGAAGCAAAATGACAAACAGCAGAGAGCAGAATTTATTAAGTGGCACAGGAAAATTATAAGTTAGGTATTAAGCGATATGTGCTGTGTGGCCTCGTGGGTAGGATAATGGGAAGTGCAGAGAAACATGGGAACCTTAAAGCGAAGTTGATTATCACTCTCGCCCCAAATATAGAGTACTCTAGATCAGCAACACTCCCTCAACAATCACTCTCACCTGAGTTCAAAGCAGCCACTTCACACAGACACTTATTTTGGGTCTGAGAATGTGAACAATGCCTCCCAAAGGAAAATGACTATTAAGATAGATTACTTTTCCCAGATAGTCTTGTTAAATAATTTGTTGGCCAAGTTATAATTAACTAATATTATGAAGGTACAATAATTCTGATCCTCCCATCATCGGAAAATACAAGAGATGTGTGTTCTTATACTGCACGCTACAAGAAACATTACACTTTACCAACTTATTAACAAATTTATTACACAATTATTTAATATGCAATTTACTTTAAAATGAATAAGTACATTGTAATGTCAATGACTATAAAAGAGAAAAAACATATTTACAATAAAAAGATAATGCCACAGCTAATATCAATTTAAGAATGCCCATAAGTAACCAAAGTAACCACAGAGCTACAGACTACTATAGTACAGAAGAGGCCTTTTGGCCCATCAGTCTGCACTGATGCATAAAATGCCCTGACCTGCCCACCTAATCCCACTTTCCAGTACTTGGCCCACAGCCTTGAATGTTATAGTGTACCAAGTACTCATCCTGGTACTTTTTAAAGGATGTGAAGTTTTACTTGAATCCCTGAGTAAATCAGTTGTTGGACAGTTGCACAGAAAAGCCGTCTGCTTTACCATATCCAACTCCTTGAAAACTGGAGAAATATTAAGGTGGTGCCCTCAATACCCTACTGCAATATTTTGAATTTTCTGAAAGAAAACTGAAACAATTATACCCTTCTAATCCGAATCATAGAATCCTATAGTGCAGAAGGAGGCCATTCAGCCCGTCGAGTCTTTACTGACCACAAGCCCACCAAGGCCCTATCCCCTTAACCACATGCATTTATCCTAGCTAGCCCTCCTGACAGTAAGGGGCAATTTAGCATGGCCAATCCTCCTAACCCACACATCTGTGGACATCATTCTTTAGTGGCAATAGAAGTTACCTCTTTGACTTCTTTCTAGATGTGTTGTTATTATTGACTATGATTTAATTGTTAAAGTGGTTTCATTATCTTTGCAACAAGCCTATATCAGGTCATCATGTTCATAAATATGTCCTTAATATCTTTCCTGTTTACCTCAAATTGTTTCTATTTTTTAAGCTTTTGACAGAGGAATAGATTTCTTCTTAAAGTCTGTTCTTCTAATTTTCTGATGTAAGATCTAAGAATGACTTCTGAATAGATAAAGAGAGACTATACCATCACAAAAGCTTTTAAAGTTCCTTTGAAAATGATTTGAGAGTTTTTTCTTATCTTCACTTCCTGTGAAGAGAACATGAAGGGCCTGGTATTTCTTTATGCATGGTCCAGATAGTGTCTGTTTAACACCTGTTGAAACCAAAGGTGTCAGGTTGTGCTGCCCATGTATATGCCTTAAAGTTTCTGGGTAAAAATGGCTATACATGAATATGTGTCATCTTTCTCAATTCTAAAATATGGTATTCTATGTACATTAGAACTCTATCTATTTATTCATGAATTTCCTTCATAGAAGTGCATGCCAATTGATTCCTGATGGTAGCAGGATAGGTCGATAAGATGATTAAGAAGGCATACAGAATACTTTCCTTTATTAGCAAGGCCATAGGCTATAAGAGCAGGGAGGTTATGCGTGACTATGTAAGACTTTGGCTAAACCACAGCTGAAACACTGTGGACATTCTGGTTGCTACATTATGGGAAGCATGTGATCACATTTGAGCAATTACAGAGGAGATTTACAAGAATGTTGCCAGAAATAGAGAATTTTAGCAATGAGAAAAGATTGGACAAGTTAAGATTGTTTTCTTTGGATTGGAGAAAGCTGAAGGAAGATTTATTTGAAGTATACACAATTTTGAGGGACCAAAGCTCTTTCCCATCCATTCTATTTCCCTTAGTGGAGTTGTCAATAATCAGGAATTTAAAGTCTCGCAACATCAGGTTAAAGTCCAATGAGTTTATCTGGAATCACAAGCTTTCGGAGCACAGCTGAAGGAGCCTGATGAAGGAGCAGCGCTCCGAAAGCGTGTGATCCCAAATAAACCTGTTGGACTCTAACCTGGTGTGTGAGGCTTCTTACTGTGCCCATCCCAGTCCGAATCTGGCACATTCACATCAGGAATTTAAAGTAATTGATGGAAGGTTGGGAAAAGAGTTGAGGAAAAGTTGTTTCACCCAGAGATGGTGCTGCCTGAAAGGATGGTAGAGGCAGAAATCCTCATTGCATTTTAAAAGCACTCGTTGAGACACTTAAAATGCTGTAACCTATAGTGTTGGAAAGGGGAATTAGGCTGAATGGTCTACTTATGCAAACTTCTATAATTGTACCTTGCAAACAACACCTGAAACATTGCAAAGTACTGACTACATTTGAGCAGAGCTTTGTCATTTTTAAGCAATTACTAGCATTAAATAACTCAGAAATTATTTCTTAAGCTGAATTCATTTAATTACTGACCAGAATGTTCAAGACCTACTAATTTTACAATTAAGAAGTTTGAAAAAAACAATTGAGACACAATTTAATGATAAATTCCAGCCTTAAAGAGTAATAATTATTCCAACGTGCAGTCAAACTTCACAATGCCAATGCAATGCAAAATTGCTGGAGGAATCAAACGCCTCTGAAATAACAGCAGCTTCAAAAGAGAGGAAGATAAATTATCCATATTCACAGCCTCAGTGATTTACTTTCTTCAAATTGAAATATCTGGGGCTTTTTAGGCTCTCCAGATAATGCCTGAATTAAATGTATTCACAAATCAGAAGTGTATCAACACGTCACTGTCATTTTGATATATTACCATGTGCTTCTAATAAGAATGTGCAAGACTTTAACTGAATATCGAAGTACTGTACACATGCAGCATCTCACCATATAACAATCTTCTTAAAGAAAGGGCTATATTTGGATCAAAAGAATAACTTTGCTGAAACTAGATGAAATAACTTAGTACTTAAAATTTCCTTTTAGAGTCAACCTCACATTCAAAGGAACCTAACACTCAAAGAACAAAGAAAATTACAGCACAGAAACAGGCCCTTCAGCCCTCCAAGACTGCACTGACCATGCTGCCCAAGTGAACTAAAACCACCTACCATTTCAGGGACCATATCCTTTTACTCCCATCCTATTTATTTATTTGTCAAGACGCCCCTTAAAAGTCACTACCGTATCGGCTTCCACTACCTCCCCCACAATGGGTTCCAGGCACCCACTACTTTCAGTGTAAAAAATCTGCCTCATACATCTCCTTTAAACCTTGCCTCTCGCACCTTAACCCTATGCCCCCTAGTAATTGACTCTTCTACCCTGGGAAAAAGTTTCTAACCGTCCACGTTGTCCATGCCTCTCATAATCTTGTAGACTTCTATCAGGTTGCCCCTCAACCTCCATCGTTCCAGTGAGAACAAATCAAGTTTCTCCAACCTCTTTTCATAGCTAATGCCCTCCATTTCAAGGCAACATCCTGGTAAATCTTTTCTGTATCCTGTCCAAAGCTTTTTCTCTCCATGGTGCTTTTTCTATGCATCTGCAAAGGGCGTTGTCCAACTTCTTAACGAGGAGGCTGATTTTGGACCTATCTCTGGCGAGCTCTTAAAACCAGTTTTAGGCGGCTTGCTTACGTTAAAGTGAGGTCAAAGTCTTGGAGAATAGTCAGCTATAGCTCTCCTCTGAGTTGGAAGGTTGTGTTCTAAGCCCCATTACAATGACCTGAGTGCAAAATCCAGACTGACTTTTCGGAGCAGTACTGGGGCATTGTCCTTCAGATGACATGCTGACCAAGGCCCTGGATGTTAATTTTTATCTTATCCTGTCTACTTGTAGATGCTGCTTTAAGTAGATCTGCTGTTATGATGTTATGCATATCTGTCTTGCGTCCCTCATTCATCTACTGTAGCTCATCTGCAATCGCTCTGTGATGTCCAACATCCAACTGCATCCAGATAAAGTCCTCTGGGTGCTGTCTTCCACTTTGACATCGAGAAAGGATCTCTACTGCTTTGTAGTTCTGAGCAAATGGCCAAAATTCTGAGCGGCCCAGCCAGTGGCACCCAAGCAAACATCTTAGCTTTCAGATTTTGAGGCTTCTATTTCTTCCACAGCTATTTCTTTACTCTCTAGGTTTCTGAGGCATACAGGAAAGTTAGATAATGAAATGAATTATAACTGCTAGCTCCAAAGGGGACAACCCTGGATTGGATTTGCTCTCTTAACAATTAATCTCACTTGAGTTCAAAACAGCCACGTTACACAGGTACTTACTTTGGGTCTGAGAAAGTGAACTACTTCTCTCACAAGGAAGATGACTATTTTCTTCTAGAATTATCTTCTCCCAAATGGCATGTTAAAAAATTTTATAGGCTGTGTTATATTGACTTGGATATTATACAGGTCCAGGAATCCCTCTTCAAAAATTTGCATCTTCTCACTTTCAGGAAATACAAGAGAAGCATTCTTAAACTGCTTACTGAAAAGCTACAAGAGACATTGGCTGGAATTCTCTGGCCGTTCATGCTCCACTGCCACTGACAGCGAGTATGGAGAATTTGGCTCTCAGCCACATCTCAATTCACTGCAGTGGGACCGGAAAATCCCAGCCATGGACAAAGCTGGAGAATCCGACCCATTATATTTTACTAACTTATTTATAAATTTATTAAGGAGAACCATTTAACCTGCGATACATTTTAAAGTAGAGATATAGATTGCAATGTTAATGACTATAAAAGATAAAAAAAACTCCAGTAGAGAATCCAGTGAAAAGACTTTAAAAGACAGTGCTACAGTTAAATCAATTATGGATATCCATCAAATATTCAAAATAATGTTTCACCTTAAATCCCCAACTGTTTCAGTGGCTGGATGCAAAAGATATTTTAAGATATCTAACATCTTGACAACCAGAGGAATATTGGAGGGTTCCCAATATCTGAAAGTCTTTTACAATCACTCTGATTACATAGAGAACCGGTATGTTATACCCTTCAAGAATGGATTACGTCATTTTTGGCAACTATGGGTGCTGTCTCATTGATTAAACTCCCTTTTAATTAGTCTTTATAATTCACTTATTATTTAATTGTTAAATACACTGTTTGTTATTATTCCTGTGAGCAGATGGTTAGTCAATGGGTGCATATATTATGCTTAAATGTCATTCCTGATTCTTCCAATTGACTCAACATTTCCATCGTGATTTTAAACTTTTGATAGAGAGAAGTGCATTCCTATAATATTTATTTTTGTAACAGGCTGTTTGGTTGTGTCAAATTCTGATTCATTGAGCTACATTTTAGGGATGTCTTCTTAATAGAAAAAAGCTATGATTCAAAGCTGTGTCGTCATTAATCTTACCCAAATTTTCTTTGCTAGTGAATAAGGTAATTCAGCTTATCTCCTGTGGAGAGGCCCAGTGATGCCTAGTCGATGATACAAATGAGTTGGCATCTAGTTCGAAGGCTAGTGCTGTCCATTCTGTATGTGTAGGCTTCTGGGTAACAATGACTATCTGCTAGACTGTATCCATTTTCTCAGTTCTAAAGTATATCCTAAATATATATGTAAATTCTACTTATTTATTCAGGTATTTCCGTCACAATGGAATGTAGCATCTTATGAGTTTCTCCTTGTTTCAAGAGTGAGTTCCCTTGTTGTTATTACATCCTTCACCTTCACACAACTGTAACAGCATAAGGATGTCTCTATCCTTCTTCTGACTTTGTCATCTTTTTTGCATTATCTCATGGGGCATGCGCGTCACTAACTTAGCCAACATTTATTGCCAGTAAATACTGTTGAGAAAGTTGTTGTAAGCTGCCTTCATGAGCCACTGAAGTCCATGTGGTACATCCACAGTCTTGTTAGTAAGGGAATTCCACATTTTAACTCAGCCACAATGAAGAAATGGTGATATATTTTCAAGTCAAGATGGTGTGTGATTTGGAAGGAAACTTACAGGTGGTGACATTTTCATGCATCTGCTGTGTTTGTCCTTCTAGTTAGTAGAGGTCCTGGGTTTTGGAAGGTGCTGTCAAAAAGCCTTTGTGGGTTGCTGCGATGCATGTATGAAACCCTACCTCCTCCTTGTATCAGTTATGGAAGGAATGAATGTTTAAGGTGCTGCATCTGGTGATGATTAAATGGGCTGTTTTGTCCTGCATGGTGTCAAGAGGAAAGTACTAATATGGAAATGACAAACAAACCGTGGCAGGCAAGGACAGGAAATGCAAATCTAAGGGTAAATCAGCAGATAAGGCTAGATCTACAAAAATAATGAAAGGACAAAATTAAAGGCTCTGCATCTAAATGCATCTGAAGCAAAAAGATGAGTTGATAGTGCCAACAGAAACTAGTAAGGATGATCTGATAGCCATTATAGAGACATAGCCGCAGAATGACATAGATTGGGGCCTGAATACCTAAGGGAATGTGACATTTAGGAAAGACAGGAACTTAAGAATAGGTGCATTAGCAGTTTAGAGATGGATGACTTAAGTTCAGGAAGCAAGGATGTGGAAGCAGTTTGGGTTGAGATGAGAAATCATAAAGGCAAGAAGCCACATTTGGGAGTTGTGCACAAGCCCCCTGATTGTAACTACACTGTAGGACAGAGTATGAAAGAAGAAATGATGGGAGCTTGTCAGAAAGGTATGACAATAATCTGGGGTGATTTCGATAAAGATTGGTAAAATTAGATGGGCAAAGGTGGAGTTGAATGTTTTTGGGATAGTTACTTAGAACAGCACACCCTGGAACCAACCAGGCTATACTAGACTTGGTTTTCTGTAATGAGATAGGATTAATTGATAACCTCATAGTGAAGGCATGCCTAAGTAGCAGCAGTCATAATATGATCACATTTTACATTCAGTTTGAGGGAGAAAAGATTGCATCCAAGACTGTTATTGTAGAACAAAGAGTAATAAACAGTACAGCACAGGAGCAGGCCCTTTGGCCCACCAAACTTGCACCGGTCACATTATCCTATCTGGACCAAAGGTCTGTATCCCCCTATTCTCCGCCTGTTCATAAGAACATAAGAACATAAGAAATAGGAGCAGGAGTAGGCCATCTAGCCCTTCGAGCCTGCCCCACCATTCAATAAGATCATGGCTGATCTGTCGCTGCTCAGTTCCACATTCCCGCCCTCTCCCCATAAACCTTAATCCCCTCTCTTACCAAAAACCCATCAACCCGCTTCTTAAAAATATTTAGCGAGGCAGCCTCCACCACTTCAACGGGCAGAGAATTCCAGAGATTCACCACCCTTTGAGTGAAGAAGTTCCTCCTCAACTCCATTCTAAACCGCCCCCCCTTTATCTTGAGGCTGTGCCCCCTAGTCCTACTGTCTTTTCTGAGCGGGAAGAGTCTCTCCACCTCTATCCTATCCATCCCATTCATCATCTTATACGTTTCAATGAGATCTCCCCTCATTCTTCTAAACTCTAACGAGTACAAGCCTAGTTTATTCAGCCTCTCCTCATAGCTCAACCCCCTCAACTCCGGTATCAGCCTAGTAAACCTCCTCTGCACTCCCTCCAAGGCCAAAATATCTTTGCGCAGGTGCGGCGCCCAAAACTGCACACAGTACTCCAGCTGTGGCCTCACCAATGCCCTATACAGCTGCAGCAAGACTCCCTACTTTTATATTCAATCCCCCTCGCTATGAAGGCCAGCATCCCATTTGCCTTCCTGACCACCTGCTGCACCTGCAAGCTGGGTTTTTGCGACTCATGCACAAGGACCCCGAGGTCCCTCTGCACCGTCGCCTGCTGCAGTTTTTCGCCACGTAAGTAATAGTCCTTCCTACTATTATTCCTACCAAAGTGGACCACCTCACACTTGCCAACATTAAATTCCATTTGCCATTTCCTGGCCCATTCGCCCAGCCTATCTAGATCCTTCTGCAGACTCTGCACACCCTCCGCACAATTTGCCGTTCCCCCAATCTTGGTGTCATCAGCAAATTTCGACACCATACACTCGGTTCCCTCCTCCAGATCATCTATATAAATGGTAAAAAGCTGAGGCCCCAGCACCGACCCCTGGGGCACTCCACTAGTCACCATCCGCCAATCCGAATAGCACCCGTTGACCCCCACTCTCTGCCTCCTATTTGACAGCCAATCCTCTATCCACGCTAACACCCTACCCCCAACTCCATGTCCCTCGACCTTCTGCAATAACCTCTTGTGAGGTACTTTGTTCATGCGTCTATCCAGATAAGTCTTAAATGCCGCTAACATGTCAGCCTCAACCACATCATTTGACAGTGCAGTCCAGACACCCTCAGTATAAAAAAAACTTTCCCCATACATTTCCACTGAACTTTTCCTCCCTTACCTTGAACTTGTGCCCTCTTGTAATTGCCATTTCTGCCCTGGGAAAAAGCTCCCAACTGCTATCTATACCCCTCATAATTTTATAAACTTCTATCAGGATGCCTCACAGCCTCTGTCTTTCCAGGGAGAACAATCCCAGTTTATCTCTCCTCATAGCTAATACCCTTCAGTTATTCTCTCCTCATATCTAAAACCCTCCATACTAGGCAACATCCTGATAAACCTTTCCCTCCAATGTCTCCATATTCTTCTGGTGGTGTGGCGACCAGAATTAGACATTGTATTCCAAATCCAGCCTAACCAACATTTTATGTAACTGTAATAATTTGCCAATTTTAATGTTCGATGCCCCAGCTGATGAAGGCAAAAATACCACATGCTTTCTTTAACATTTTTCCACCTGTGCTGCCACTTTTAAGTATCTGTGAACCTATACTCCCAGCTCTCTCTGTGTATTAGTGCTCCTGATGATTCTGCCATTTATTTTATCGCTCCCATCTGAATTGGATCTACCAAAATGCATTACCTTGCATTTGTCCAGATTAAATTCCATCTGTCATTTCTCTGCCCAATTTTCCAGTCTATCTACATCCTGCTATACTCTCAAACAATCTTCATTATTATCTTCTCCAACAGTTTCACTATCAGTGACATCAAATTCACTGGCCTATAATTACTTGGGTTGTCTTTGCTACCATATCAAAGAATCATAGAATCCCTACAGTACAGAAAGAGGGCATTTGGCCCATCGAGTCTGCACTGACCACAATCCCACCCATATCCCTACTAATCCCTCTAACCTGCGCATCTCAGGACATTAAGGACAATTTTAGCATGGCCAATCAACCTAGCCTGCAATCTTTGGACTGGGAGGAAACCAGAGCACCCAAAGCAAACCCATGCAGACACGAGGAGAATATGAAAACACCACACAGACAGTGACCCAAGCCGGGAATCGAACCCAGGTCCCCAGAGCTGTGAAGCAGCAGTGCTAACCGCTGTGCTACTGCGCCACCCAAACTACTCTTCTTAAATAATGGAATAACATTGACTATTTTAACTTAAACTTAAATAAGGGCAGTTATGGGGGTATGAAATCCAAGTTAGCTCCAGTGAACTGGCCAGTCTGCTTTAATCAATAGAAGTTCAGAGGCAGACATTTAAAAGAATGTTCCAGAACACAGAGAATAAGCACATTCCAGTGAGAAAGAAAATTCCAAATTGAAGGCCTGTCATCTGTGGTTAACCAATAAACTTAAAGACATTATTAAACTTAAAATTTGCACAAACATGAGTAGCATGTCAGAGAATTAGAAAAAATATAAAAAACACCAAAGAATGACAAATTAATTAGAAGGAGAAAAATTAAAGTATGAGAGAAAGATTGCCAGTAATATAAGGATAGATATTAAGAGTTTCTATAGATATTTAAATAAGAAAAGAGTTAACATAGTGAGGTTTGGTCCTACAGAAAGTGCACCAGGGGAATTGATAATGGAAAGCAGGGCTACAGCAGATGAATTTAACAGAGATTTTGCATCTGTCTTCTCTGTAGAAGGTACAAGTAATATCTCAGAAATAGCCATAAATCATGAAATGAAGGGAGGAACTCAGGAAAATTATAATCACCGGGGAAGTGGTATTGAGAAAATTGTTGGATAAAGGGGAACTGGTGGATGTACTGCATTTAGATTTTCAGAAGGGGTTAAGATGTTGAAATGGATTGAAGGTTAGCCAGCTAACAAGAATGAGGAAACGGAAGGTTTGGTTATAAAAAATGCTGCCGGCATAAAGGTAGATAAGAAAGTAAGAGAATGGAAGGAAGCTGCAAATGGAAAAACATAAGTCATGTGAGTGGGCAAAGATCTGGCAAATGGAATATAATGTGGGTAATCTAAAAATGTCCATTTTGGTAGAAAGAATAAAAAATAAGCCTATTACCTAAATGGTGAGAGATTGCAGAGCTCTGAGGTGCAGAGGTATCTGGGTGTCCTAGTGGATGAATCATAAAAGGCTGGTATGCAGGTACAGAAAGTAATTAGGAAAGCTAATGGAATGCTGTTGTTTATTGTGAGGGGGATTAATTACAAAAGTGAGGAGGTTATGCTTCAATTGTACTGGGTATTGGCGAGACCCATATTTGGAGTATTGCATACAGGAACTGCCTCCTGACCTAAGGAAAGATGTAAATGCATTCGATGCAGTTCAGAGAAGGTTTACTAGACTAATACAGAAATGGCTTTATGAGGAAAGGATGAACAGGATAGGCTTGTGTTCACTGGAATTTAACTGAGTAAGAGGCAACTTGATCAAAATCTTTAAAATCCTGAGAGGTATTGACAGGGTGATTATGGAGAGCATGTTTCCTCTTAGTGGAGAATTTAGAACTAGGAGTGACTGATCAAAAATAAAGGGTTGTTCGTTGACAATGGTGATGAGAAGAATTTATTTCTCTCAATGGACTGTGAGTCTTTGAAACTCTCTTCCTCAAAAGACAGTGGAAGCAGGTGGTGAGATTTTCCAATCCTGCTTCCATGGGACCAGAACTTCCCCACCCAAGATCAACGGACCTTTAGTTTGTCCATTGTATTTACCAATCTGCCCATGACAATTCCCACTGCGGGTGGGACTGGAAGATTTAGGCCAGAGTCTTTGAATATTTTTAGTGAAGAGCTAGACAGATTCTTGATATGCAAATGGGTGTTGGGTTATCAGGTTTATGCAGGTGTATGGGCTTGACGTTACAATCACATCAGCCATGATTTTATTGAACAGCAAAGCAGCTAGAGGGGCTGAATGGCCTACTCCTGCTCCGATCACATGCTCATATGCTCGTATGAACTTCTTCAGTGTTGTTGGAGCCATACTCAGACAGGCTTGTGAAGAGTATTCCATCACACCACTGACTCATGCCTTGTACATGATGGACAGTTTTGGGATGTTAGGAGGTGAGTTACTCTCCACAGAATTTCCAATCTCTGACCTGGTCTTGGTTGATCCAATTCAATTTTGTATTAATGGCAACCCCAACGAGTTGAAAATGGGAGATTCAGTGATGGTAATGCCATTGAAAGTCAAGGGTAAATGATTAAATTGTCTCTTTTTGAAGATTGTCATTGCCTAGCACCAGTGTGGCTTGTATGTTACTTGCCATTATCTGACCAGGTCTGAATGTTGACCAGATCTTGCTGTATTTGGACGTACCACTTTCTGTTACCATTTGTCCTACATAGATAAGTTTGTCTACTTTTTGCCATATGACGTCAGCCATTTCAACATTCATTCTAGTTTCTTCTAACATATTACTTCTGACTACTGTTGCTTTGCCTTTTAGATATTCACACACAACGCACAGTCTAAGCTTCTAGATTTTACTTGGTCAACAACATTTTGTAGGCCCTCTTATTCTACAAGTAATGCTGTATCATGAGCATATCCAATTGTTTTTACCTCCAATTTATACCCTTGGAAATACGTTTGACTCCCTGAATGTTTGTTCTGTGTACGGATTGAACAATTTTGGTGATAATACAAAACATTGTCATACTCCTCTCTTCACCTGAAATATGTCTGATACTTACCTTCTGGCCCATGTTTGCCTTGTGGTCATAATGTAGGCTCTGGATGAATCACACATCATTGCTGTCAATGTCACATTTCACAGTAAGAAGTCTTACAACACCAGGTTAAATTGCAACAGGTTTATTTGGAATTACAAACTTTTGGAGCCCTGCTCCTTCATCGGGTGAGTGGGTGTGGGTTCACAAACATGGCATAAATAGGCAAATGTCACATTTCAACAGCACACCTGTCATCATTTGGTGACAATATAATTGAATGTTTTTTTCATTCTTTACAAAGCATATATAACTATTCTTGTTTACTTCTGGATATTTATAGAAGACTATTTTATTATTATTCCCTTTCTTGTTTCTACTCCAGGGCAAGATTTTCTAGCTGTGCTTGTCCCAAGGCCAGAAAATCCCACCCAAGATCAACGGACGTTTGCATGGTCCTATGCAATTCCTGTGGTGGGCGGGAGGGGAAAATTCTGAGTCAGGTTTCAATTGAGATTGTGTTTCATCAATTTCAGCTTCAAATGTATTATTATTTCATTATATAATGATTTTCAAGATCATCTTAATAAGATGTTCCATTAAGTTTATAACAACTTTTCAAAAATCTTAAGGCACTATTAGAAGAAAGGCAGGAAAGATCTCTCCCAAGTCCTGGATATTTTATCACTCAACTAAAATTATTAAAATTACCATTACCTGCTCATTATCACATTCCTTCTGTGGGATCTTGCTGTGTAGACATTGCCTGTTTTGAGGTAATGGGGTCATTTTCTTGTCCGGCACAAATCTTGTTATGTGAGGAAAATTTGTTGAGAGGTCTAAAACAGGATTCATGCTGGGTGCAGAACAGTTCGTGATCTTCTCAGGCCATCCCAGCAGATATGATCAGGTTTATGTCCAGTGAGGGCATGAAACTGATTACCATGGATTTAAATGGATTTCAATATGTAAAATTGACTTAACGCCAAATCTTCCAGAAATGTCATCTGTTCACTCCCACTGGCTTGATGTAAAGCTGGTGGAAATCACTACAGGTCTACATAAACAGAGAACAGATGTGATGACCATTTTGAGGGGGGGGTGGTGTGCTGCTGTTGATACAGCTCAAGTAAGCGATGCTTCAACATTTCCTTTTTTCCTGTGGAGAAACAAACGCCTTTGCTTGGCATTTGCCTCTGGAGATGTGTTTGGAATAGCAATTCACTCAGTGCAGGACCATACATGAGGCCTGGAATAAAGCTGGATGGCCTTCAGTATCTCTTTTATTAGCTTAATGGATCATAAGAACTGAGACAAATTTTAATTTAAT
The DNA here is from genome assembly GCF_965287045.1 of Carcharhinus amblyrhynchos. Classification (NCBI taxonomy): domain Eukaryota; kingdom Metazoa; phylum Chordata; class Chondrichthyes; order Carcharhiniformes; family Carcharhinidae; genus Carcharhinus; species Carcharhinus amblyrhynchos. The sequence continues at coordinate 90,057,668 of NC_137324.1, read as the reverse complement.
TTTAAGTTCAATTTTCCTAATTTTTTTGGAACATTTAATTGAATGCTGATAACACTAAGTAGTAAGGACTACATTATTGCAAAAACTGACAGCAAGCAGCTAATTAACCAGTCAGTGTTGGGGACTGGCACATAAACAACTGACTACGTGCTAGCTACTTACCATTCAAGTGTGTAATTTAATTTAGTTATCTCATTCTTTCAAAACTCATTGCACATCCCAGATGGCTACTCTTATGATACTATCAACCTTTGCAATTTAAACAATTTTTAAAAAAAGATTGGCAAAATAAACAAGTTTGCAAAGGTGTTAAAATCCAACACAACATTTTATCAACTGTTTTTCAGAAGCGATACCCATGGTGATCGTTACTGAAGTTAAAGAAGGGAATCTTATTGAGACAAGAGTTCAGAAATCTGGCTGTGTTTGAGGGACTCTGGTTGAGATTTTCCAGCCTCGCTCGCTCCAAGACTGGAAAATCCCGCCTGAGTTCAACAGACCTTTGCATGATTGGCATTCGGCCCGCTACAATTCCACTCTCTGGGTCCATTCCCCATGACAGAATGATGAAGACCAAGGCTGCCTAGATATTGAGCTTTGGGTCACATTATAATGGAGCAAAAGTAGCATTAGCTCCCACCAGTGAATGTTAGTGCAAGACGGAGCTGCTGCTGGCTTTACTACATCCTCAACCTGGGGGCTGAGACGGAGAAGTGTTATTTTGCAATTTGAGGGTCTGATAATCATTGACTGGGATGGGAGGCCTAAGTTGCATAACAGGACTCAGGTCAGAAACAAGACATTGGTCAAGAAATAGGATGGGTGCATGGGTTAGGGTTCAGGGATAGATACGATCAGGGATTTGGGCATGGGTCAGAATTGGGAAGCAAACATGAGCCTAGGGGTGGCGATGAGCCTAGGATGGGATGAAGGTTTAGAATAATTGATACTCTCCACCAGGCCACCAAACCCTATACATAGCATGGTTACATGCCTATAGCCTGCCGTTATAACCATTTCAAGACATTTAGCAAAGGTGGTAACTAGACAGGGCTCTGACGTTTGAGGCTCATTCCCTCTTACCTTTATTAAATAGATGTTTGGTTGCTTTTGATCCAACATGAGCATGTTGTTAATAACTGGAAGATCAGCAGGACCCAGAAGAAAGTTGACATTACCATAAAAAAGCTAAAGGCCATAGTGCCAAACACCAGCAACTTGAGGGCACCCTAAGAGAACACATTTGCAAGGAATTGTCGCATTTTATGTGAACAAGTTTAGCTCCTTCCGCTATGAGCTCCAAACCCCTCAAAGCAGGAGCTCAAACAAGTCAAAGTGGTTTTAAGTCGTTACTTTCCAGTAAACTGGACTTCCCTCTGATTCAGATTTAATTATGCAGTAGCTTGCAACAAATTACTGCCTGTCTTTACCAATTGCCTGGTTCTGGGGCACAGTGGGTAGCATCTCTGCCTCTGAGCCAGCAGGTTCAGTTTTGAGTCGCAGCCCAGGACTTGATGACCACGGAAGATGTATTCATAATGTGGCAAAAAAGTTGATTATCAACCTGCACTCCCTTCCTATGGCAAGTGGTAAGAGCAGGAGAGGATCTTGGTCATGCAGTTCTGCACAAGGGCAGTCTAAGGCTAATCCAACAGGAAACCATAAAAACTTAGCCCTTCTCAGAACCTCAAACGCTCCAGTAGATGATAGTCCCAAGTACACCATACTCCTGAGCCAGTGATAAGAACATTGAAAAAAATCTTGCATCTACTCAAATAATGGACATAAGGGAACCCAGGACTGAGATGGAGACAGATACACTGGAAGCCAGAATTTCTTATATAACACTGGATGAATGACTCCCTACACAGAGCTCTGGATCAGTGTAATGTTGGCAGCTGAGATTGTGACCAGGGAGGCAAGCCATGAGTGGCAGAGATGAGAGAGGAGTTTGGGAGCAGCCTCTTTAATATTGGTACGCAGGGTCATTCTTCAGCTCATCTTGATCCCACATTCAGATAAGTTGGTTCTCTTATTATGGCAAGTGATCACAAAGTGGGTACAGGAAGGACTTTTGCCCGTCACTTGGGAGAAAGTCCTGCCTTAGAGAGCTGTCAGTCAATCTGATTGGCTGGCAGCTCTCAGATCCGGCAGTAATAGTGCAATGGATGGAAGTGGAAGCTCAGGAGGATGTCAGAGCCTAACTCAGGGCACCAGAGATCCAGGCAAGATCAAGGGCTCCTAGGGCACAGAAATCCTTTGGGGGCACAGAGAGGGCAATTGGGGTCTCGGGGGAGAGGCCAGGAAGTGGGGGGTGGGAAGGAAGTGTGGGGGCTACTGAACTTTAAAGGGTTGGTCCTGACTTCAGAAAGGGGCTTTTGACGAAGGCACACCTGACTTCCCTTTCCCCACACTCCCCTATACCCTGCCCATCCCACCTCTTCCCACTCGAGATCTAGCTATTCCCTTTTCAAGCTTCCTTCATGGAAGTTCAGTTCTCCTGCCAGCCTAAAAATTGAGACTGGATGGGCCAGTAAGGGCCTCAACTGGGGCGAAAGCAGGCTTCCCGTCTGAGGCTCTGCCTACCGCAGAGTAAAAGAAGAGAGTCATTCATCCAGTGTTATATAAGAAATTCTGGCTTCCAGTGTATCTGTCTCCATCCCAGTCCTGGGTTCCCTTACGTCCATTATTTGAATAGATGCAAGTTTTTTTTTCAATGTTATTATTACTGGCTGAGGAGTATGGTGTACATAGGACTATCATCTAGTTGAGCGTTTGAGGTTCTGAGAAGCGCTTAGTTTTTGATGATGTCCTTTTGGATTAGCCTTGGACTGCCCTCGTGTAGAAATGCATGACCATGATCCTCTCCTGCTCTTACCACTTCACATCAAAGTAAAATGTGGCTTTAAAATATGTCTGTTTATTGATTTCAACCCCAATTTTCCAACCCGCTCCTCTTGCTAAACATCCCACAGCCTCAAGATTGTTATTTTCCATCACAGACCAATGACTTTTTAAAATCTGTGATGAAAACAGCTTTCAACAAGTTATGTGAGTTTGAAAAGTCTTTGACCTTCATAATGCATAGTGCTAAGCTTCAGTCAGTTTCTAGACATGTGCCTGTAGCAAGCAGCATTCTGTATTCAGTACCCCCAGGGTTCAATAGCTTTTACAACTCTCAACACATAAATTTAACTTCCATACATTGCAATTGCCACTGATTACTTCAAGGCAAACTAATCTTACAGAAGGGAATGTCAGATAGAATCCTACAGTGCAGAAGGAGGCCATTCGGTCCATCGAGTCTACACCAACCACAATCCCACCCAATCCCTATCTCCATAATCCCCATGCATTTATCTTAGCTCGTGCCCCTAACACTAAGGGACAATTTAGTTTGGCCAATCCACCTAACCTGCACATCTTTGGACTGAGGGAGGAAACTGAAGTAATAAGAACATAAGAAATAGGAGCAGGAGTAGGCCATCTGGCCCTTCGAGCCTGCCCCGCCATTCAATAAGATCATGGCTGATCTGTCGTGGCTCAGTTCCACTTTCCCGCCCTCTCCCCATAACCCTTAATCCCCTCTCTTATCAAAAACCCATCAACCCGCTTCTTAAAAATATTTAGCGAGGCAGCCTCCACCACTTCAACGGGCAGAGAATTCCAGAGATTCACCACCCTTTGAGTGAAGAAGTTCCTCCTCAACTCCGTTCTGAACCGCCCCCCCTTTATCTTGAGGCTGTGCCCCCTAGTCCTACTGTCTTTTTTGAGCGGGAAGAGTCTTTCCACCTCTATCCTATCCATCCCATTCATCATCTTATACGTCTCAATGAGATCTCCCCTCATTCTTCTAAACTCTAACGAGTACAAGCCTAGTTTATTCAGCCTCTCCTCATGCAGACCCGGGGAGAATGTGCAAACTCCACACAGACAGTGACCCAAGCCGGGAATCGAACTCGGGTTCCTGCGCTGTGAGACAGGAGTGCTAACTACTCTGCCACCGTGTTGTCCAGTAGGTATTGTTTGCGTGTGCGAAGGGCCTAGGGCCTATTCCAGGTGTGAGCAAAAAACAGCTTTTTGTTTATCCTTAGCTAGTCAGATCATTATGCACTTTGTTCCAGCAATGTGCGCACAATTCCCACTCTCAGGACAACTGCGCAGTTCTTAAAAAAGGGACCAACTTCTGGAACAAAGGCTCACTTGTATTGCCTGCCTTATTATCATGCAACTGGCTCTAACACTCGTCCAATATTATAATAAATTAGTACCAACACATACATGTTTATCACAGTTCATGTGCCACCCTTCAATGCTACGTATTCCTCTCTGAAAATTTAAGTTAATCTGTTAAATTATCTGTTTGTTAAACACTTCAGAACAGAAATTTGCAACTTTGAACCTTAAGAGACCACCATTCTTTTTAAAACTCCACATAATAATCATACATCAAAACTTAGAATCCAGTTGGGGATCATTTTTTTTTCCTTGCCAGCTGAAATTTTGAATTTCAAGGGTACGATTATGTGAGTGTTATCTTCATTCTTATTATAGCAATAATTATGAGCTTGTTTTATTTCAAATGTTGTTAAAAACAAGTTAGATCATGAATTTAAACATTTTTTTGAGGTTGGTTCAGACAAGAAAACACTTAAGTGCCTTCTTCTTATTTCAGAGAAAGTGATTGCAGACTACATGCTGAGATGATTATAGTACCCACCTTCATTTCTTTGCTCTGAGCATTTGAAGGCACTCATAGTTCACTTAAAGATCAATTTGTGCAGATGTGGTCTTTATTTATCCAGCTAAAGTGGAAAAGAGAAGTTATTAATATCCAAGAAACAAATTAGTTCATATCTTTCCGTCCCTGAGTAGAACTCTTGTGAACTTCATTCCAAATTCTTTTACTAGAGATAGGAGGGATTGTTTTAAATCTTAGTAGACTTGGGAGAACACTCAAAATTCCCAAATGCCAAACTGTTCTTATTGCTGCCCTCAGATGCCAGGACCTGAATCGTGTTCAGGTCATGGAAATTTAGGAGCACTGATCCCCAGTGTGCTGAAAATGTTAGTATCTAGAAAAGCAGAAGAGGCCAAAGGTTGAAATGAAGGAAAGATTCATTTGGCCCTGTTATTTGCAGGGACATGAGAAGATGCTGGGAGTGATTGTCAATGACCAAGGATCCCGGAAATCTGAAGAAGATGGTGATCCAGCTGAATTTAATGGCAGAAATTGATTTGGATTTGTTTTATGCTTTGTTGCACATCCAGCCAGCCAGGTTTGAGAGATTAGTATGCTGGGTGGAAATATCTGTTGTACAGAGTCACAGTTTGGGAACGCTATGAACAGAGGGAAAGTTGACAGGGGATGGTGGAATCAACAGATTCTGAAGGAGAGATCAGCGAGAAGGGAAAGGTCAGTTGATTGGAGTGGGAGTTGACTGATCGGATTGCAGGGAAGGGGGTTGACTAATTGCATCACGGAGAAGGAAGCAAAATGTGACTTGTTAGGTTAGGGACTGGGGTGAAGCATTCCTGCTTCTCCTGGCCCTCTAACAAATAGATAAAAGGCAGTTTAAGTTTATTTATTAGTGTCACAAGAAGGTTTACATTAACACTACAATTAAGTTACTGTGAAATTCCCCTAACCATTTACAAACTCCACTCCACTCCACCCCACTCCACTCCACTCCAACCCACTCCAACCCACCTCACCCCACCGCACTTCACTCCACCCCACCCCACCCCACCCCACCCCACTCCCCTCCCCTCCCCTCCCCTCCCCACCCAACTCCACTCCACTCCCCACTCCCCTCCACCCCACCCGATGCTTCAGGTATAAAGTCAGAATCTAGAGTGTCAGTAGCCCTGACACTCCTCATTAGATACACAGGCGAGACTCTCTGATTGGGCAGGCAATCATTACCTCAATTAGGAAGCTCCTTCTTTTCAACCAAATAAACAAAATCAGCTTAACTTAGGGGCAACTCAAAAGGAACAGTTCCTTAAAAGGAGGGGGGACCACCCGAAACAAACTTAAAACATCAAATTAAAATGTGATTAAAAGGGTCAATAATACATCCCCGTCCCAGCGGTGTCCAACAGGCATGGAAGGTATCAACTGTGCCCTCGGGACACTGCATGCTCCCTTTACAGGGACTCTCAGCCACGAATATATCTGCGGTAGAGGGGCAGACTGTCAGGTTGGATGACCGCCTTGGTCACCTGCTGTCAGCACCTGCTGCTGGCACCCCTTGGCCAGGCCCAGGAGAACGTTCATGAGGATGTCCTCCTCCTTCCCCAGCCTCCTTCACACCAGGTGCCTTTAGATCTGGAATGTGGGACTGAAGTGCAAACAAAACATCAATGAAAGATATTTGAGAAAACTGAAAACATTGTGCAGCCTAGCACATTAACATAGACATGGTCCACGGACTCCACAACATAAGAACATAAGAAATAGGAGCAGGAGTAGGTCATCTAGCCCTTCGAGTCTGCCCCGCCATTTAATAAGATCATGGCTGATCTGAAGTGGATCAGTTCCACTTACCCGCCAGCTCCCCATAACCCTTAATTCCCTTATCAATCAGAAATCTATCTATCCGTGACTTAAACATATTCAATGAGGTAGCCTCCACCACTTCAATGGGCAGAGAATTCGACATTCACCACCCTTTGAGAGAAGAAGTTCCTCTTCAACTCCGTTCTAAACTGCCCCTCCCCTTATTTTGAGGCTTTGCCCTCTAGTTCTGTTTTCCTTTCTAAGCAGGAAGAATCTCTCTACCTCTACCCTATCTAGCCCCTTTATTATCTTATATGTCTCTATAAGATCCCCCCTCAGCCTTCTAAACTCCAACGTGTACAGGCCCAATCTACTCAATCTCTCCTCATAAGCTAACCCCCTCATCTTCGGTATCAGCCTGGTGAACCTTCTCTGTACTCCCTCCAAAGCCAATATATCCTTTTGTAAAAGGGCACACTTAGGAGCCCATGAACCAGTACAACCTACAGTTGTATGGTACTGCTGCGTGTAGCACCCTCCACCCCAGTCCCCAAGATAGTGGGAGAGATCTCTCCACAGGAGGGCCTCCACTGGGGACCTCTGCCATCCAGCGGCACCAAGGCCCATCTAGGCTCAATCAGGGATATCTTTTGATGCCAACCAAATAAACAAAATCAAATTAACTTAGGGGTATACCTCCGTCAGGGAGCTCGCACTCCAAAGAGGCCAACCTCATGGCTCTCGTTGAAATCATTACACATTTTGAGAATTAAATCTTCTAGCCTCAACAGATAGAATGAACAATGTGTACACTATGGAATGAAAAGTTAAATGATTAATGTTTTAAAGTGAGAATGATTTACAAACAGATGGAGTGCATTGATTGGATGGTTACTGAACATATATGAAGAGATAGTCACTGACAAAGGATTAGAGTGGAGGCAGGAGATATGTACCTGAAATGTTTCATTCTGTGAATAAATTAATCCAAGTAAAGACTGGCTTTGGTTTCTTCCTTCACCAACTGGCTATCAGGAGTGTAACACACGTCTCAATGCAGGTATGCCAAGAACCTTTGAAGTAAATGGCAGGAATGGCTTTCCGAGTCTAACCACATACCTGATATTTTGCCAGCAAAGCAGAGCTGTATCTGAATAAAATATTATACTTTTTTATTATTATTTCTATTTCCATTTAGATGCAGCGCTATCAGGAATTTTATTGTCCCCGGTTGTTTAAACAGATTGCAAAATCAGGAAGTGAGGCCTCATATCTTTTTATACCATACTGTTCATTTTTATCAGTGGTTTTCCTTAGCCAGGACTTTTTTTTAAAAGATACTTTTAATGATAGTTCAGTAGAAAATATGATCCTTTTATTGCAGCAATCTATTCTCTTGCAATCCCCACTTCTGTGATCACAAGCCTGAGCTTTAAAAGCCTATGACTAAAAAATCTATTGCATCCATTAGTAGGTGCGGAGATCATGATGCATTATTACGAGGGCGCCTGTTTGAGTTGATTCATATGACATGTAAACCTCACGCTGCTTGCTCATTTCAATGGCCAGCCATAAAGGCCGGTGCAAAATGCATTGCTGAGTGGCTGCATGTTTAGCCTAGGATTGTATGTGACTAGCATGATGCACAATTATCCTGCACCTTTTAAAAACATTTTCTGCTCTTAAAAAGACGTGTACTCATGCTGTAACAGTCATAGCTCCATTTGAGGAAAGAAATGGAGCAACAGGTTAGCGAGAGTCCCCAACAACAACGCCCCCCACCCTCCCCCCCTCCCAGATTTCCCTGATGGGAATGTACCTGAACTACCTCCTCTTGAAACATAGCCCATTGTTCCATTACAGTTTTACCTGCTAATCTTTGATTCCCATTTACCTGAGTCAGATCTATTCTCACCCCATTGAAGTGGGTTTTCCTCAGACGGCGCACTCTTTACCCAGAATTGCTCCAAGCCCTTTTCCATAGCTAGGCAGAGCTTGTGAAATGTTGGTTGATTTCTCCTGAACGTTCATTTCCTGACACTTGATCCGTTTAACTCACCTCATTCCTGAGAACTAGATTCCAGTCTTCCTTGTTTGGCCTCAAATATTCTTGAAAATTCATCTGAACATACCTCAGAAATTCCTCTTTCTCTCTGCCAGTTACACTATTACTATCAGAGCCTATTAGAGTTTCATTAAAATGTCTCACTACTTTACAGTTTTAGAGTCTCTATGTAATTTCCTTAAGGATTTGATCCTCTGTGGCCAGGATTTTCTGGTGTTTCTCGCCCAGTGGAATATCACAGTCCTTCAAAAGTAAATGGCAATTTAGATGGCCCACCAGGGGGAAGCACACTGTGGCAGGGTCATAAAACCTAGCCTACATCTTTTCCACTTGTTGGTGGCCTATAGAATAAACCCAATAATGCACCTATACTGTTTTTGAGTTCTAACCAAATAGGTTCTGTCCTTGACTCTCTGGGCACTCCCTCTCTGGCAATGTAACACCTCCTTATTCAGTACTGCCACGCTTCCTCCTTTCTTTTCTTCCTTATCTTTCCTGAATATATCATACTCAGGAATATTATTATTCAGCCAGGTCTCTCAATGCCATGACATCATATTCCCATTTTGCTCTCAGCACCTGCAAGTTACCAGCCTTATTCACCACACTCCATGTGTTCATATATATTCACTGTAAATGTAGTTTAGACTTATTGTGTTCCCTCCTACTCTGACCTTTTTTTTATGTTAGTGTTATCTGTTTCTCCCAATTCTTATACAAGTTTTTCCTAGCCCTGCCAGGTTGCTTAAACTTTCCACAACAGGACTGGCAAACTGCATGCAAGGAAATTAATCCTGCCTGTTTAGGTGCAATCCATTAAGTCTAAACAGGTCCACTCTTCCCAAAAACACTTCATGTGTTCCAGAAATCCAAAGCTCTCCATGCTGCACCATCTCTCCAGCCATACATTCATCTGTAGTACTTTCCTATTGCTGTACTCAATAAAACATGCATTGGGAATAAGAAATTGTTACCTTTGAGGTCCTGACCTCTCTACACCCTAGCAATGTCTGTAACGCTACATTCTGCACTGTCTCCTTTCCTTCTCTATGTATGGTATGCTTTGTCTGTATAGCATGCAAGAAACCATACTTTTCACTGTATACCAGTACATGTTGTTGTAAAATCAGTCTGTTTTAACGGTGGACAAATAACTACAAGTAGACATCTTATTAGTACAAATAATATTTATTTAAACCCACACAATCAATAATCACCACCCGACCAACAATAAGTTATCTTACAGAAATTACTAGAATTCAAGTACAATACAAGACCTTGACTTAACTTTGTGTGACTGACAAGTATCCAGACAGACATTGGCCCTTATCTGTGTACTGGTCTTGGTAGTTGTCTGTGCAGTTTGGTCCTTTGGTCTGGTCAGGCATTCTGGCTGTAGCCTTTCTTCTTTCCTTCTTGGTTGTGGTGGCTCTCCTCTTGCTGGCGACGTTCACCATTTTTGTAGCTCGTTCATGGGGTCAGAGAGAGAGAGAGATTCCTGGTTGTGCAGCACCCTTTATACCCCATTTAGTTTCATGCCCCTTTTTGGCCATTGCCAATCTATCGATCAGGACTTGATCCCCCGATCAATAAGAGTCCAATCAGGTGCTACCACACCGATCTCTGGGTGTGTCCCTAGTGGCCATGCCTGTAGGTGTTGTAGGCACATAGGTCACATACCTTCCTCCTAAATAAAGATTCACGGTGCCTTTACATCTGACACACAACCCAGTGTGACCAGAGAGTCTCTTTCATCCTGGAGATGGCCCATATCCTGTGTATTCACTCATCAGGGTTGCAGCCTGTTTGTCTGTCTTTAAACTGCAGCATGTCGGTTTAGTTTCTTGCCCAATTGTCCCAGAGTGCTTCACAAAACGCCATTTTAGCTGGCTCATTTGACTACAATGTGACAATAACAAATCAAATCAAGCAATTAATCAAATCAAGATGCTTGCTGGTTCTCTTCATAGCTCACTCAAATATGCCTGCAGGACCTCTTCCCTCTTTTTATTTGTGATTGGTACTGATGAACCATGACCACTGGCTATTCAACCTCCCCATCAAGCTGCTCTGCTGCCGCGCAGGGACTTCCTCAACCCTGGCAAAGGGACGCAACACACGATCCTGCATTTACATATGCAAAGCAGAAATTCCTTTCTGTTCCACACGGTAGCACAATGGTTAGCACTGCTGCTTCGCAGCGCCAGCGACCTGGATTCGATTCCCAGCTTAGGTCATTATCCGTGTGGACTTTGCACATTCTCCCAGTGTCTGCGTCTGTTTCCTCCGGGTGCTCTGGTTTCCTCCCACATTCTGAAAGGCATGCTAGTTAGGTGCATTGACTCGGACTGTGACGACTGGGAGTATTTCAGAGTGACGTCATTGTAGAGTTAATGTAAGCCTTACTTGTGGTTAATAAATACTTAAACTTATTGCCTTTTATTCCTTTCACTATAGATTTTCCAGTTTTTTTGGTCTTCTCCTCCCCTCCCCAACCCTTTTTCTGGTTGAGCCACCTGTACAGTTTTGGATTTGGCACTCGCTACGCTCCTCAAAGGAACCATCACTCACCAGTTTTCAAAGCTAACTTCTAGTGCAATATACTTTGGGCATTCTGCACTACTTGTTGTGTCCTCCTTGAAAATTCCAGAATCCATTATCAAAGGTTTTATAGAAAAACACTTTGGAAACAGTGGCAGGATTGCTAGATAGAGTCAGCATAGATTTATGAAAGGGAAATAATGCTTGAGAAATCGACTGGAATTCTTCAGGGATATCACCATTGGAGTTGATGGGGGGGACCAATGGATGAGATTTAATTGGATTTTCAGAAGGCTTTTAACATAGTCCCACCTAAAAGATTAGCATATAAAATTAAAGCACATGGGGTTGAGGGAGGCGTATTGAGATGGACAGAAAGCTGGCTGGCAGACAGGAAATAAACAGTAGGAATAAATGAGTCTTTTTCCAAATGATAGGCAGTGTCGAGTGGGATGCCGTAGTGATCGGTGCTGGGATCCCAGCTATTCACTATATATATTTAGATGGAGGATTAAATGTAATATCTCCAAATCTGCAGATGACACAAAGCTAGGCTGGAGACTGAGATTTGAGGAGAATGCAGAGATCCTTCAGCGTGATTTGGAAAAGTTGAGTAAATGGGGAAATGAATAGCAGATGCAGTATAATTTGGATAAATGTGAGGTTATCCACTTTAGTAGCAAATCAGGTAGGCAGATTACAATCTGAATGGCCATAAATTAGGAAAGAAAAATGTATAATGAGACCTGGGTGTCCTAGTACACCAGTTGCTGAAGGTAAGCATGCAGGTGCAGCAGGCAGTAAAAAGGCAAATGGCATGTTAGCCACCATAGCAAGAGGATTCGAGTACAGGAGCAGGGATGCCTTGACACAATTATACAGGGCCTTGGTGAGGCCTGTGTGCAGGGTTTTGGTCTCCTTATCTGAGGAAGGGTGTTCTTGCTATAGAAAGAGTGCAGTGAAGGTTTACCAGACTGATTCCTGGGATGGCAGGACTGATATATGAGGAGAGATTGAATCGGTTAGGATTATATACACGAGAGTTCAGAAGAATGAGGAGGGATCTCAGAGAAACTTATAAAATTCTAACAGGACTAGACAAAATAGATACACAAAGGATGTTTCCAATGGTGGGGGTGCCCAGAATCAAGGGTCACAGTCTGAGGAAACAGGATAGACTGTTTAGGATAGAAAGGAAGTGAAATTTCTTCAGTCAGTGAGTGGTTAGCCAGTGGAATTTGTTACTGTAGAAAGTAGTTGAGGCCAAAACATTATATATTTTTAAGAAGTAGTTAGCTATAGCACTTGAGACAAAGGGAATCAAATGATATAGAGGGGTGGTGGTATTAGGCTATCGAGTTGGATGATCAGCCATGATCATAATGAATGGAGGAGCAGGCTTGAACAGCCAAGTAGCCTCCACCTGCTCCTATTTTCGATGTTTCAATGACTGTGTGGCAGTTACCCATTTCCTCTTTACCTGTCTAACCTTAAGCTGTGGCGTGAGTTCCAAGCTCTTTGCCTCATCGATCTGCCAGCTGCTGCTTAAGTTCAGAAACCAAGAGCTCAAGCTACTGCAGTTGACAATACTTGCTGCACATGCTGCTTTTCCAGGACACGAGGAAGGGCCTAGAATTCCCATGTGGAACAGGATGTGCATCAAGTTGGATAGATATGCCCTGTCATGTTCTTCATTAGATTACTCACTTCACAGAAATAAAACTGGGACTTTAATTCATGAAGACTCACCAGCTATTCACTAATCATCAGCTTCCTTTGTGCTAATGTCACTTTATTTTATATGTCAAATGAAATCTTTTATTTAATTCATATTAAGTATATAGATTTTCATTTACTAAAAAATTCTGAATCCTTTAGTGTCATATCACTCAATTAATTTTCATTTTAGCTTCAAATTTTGATTAATTGAACACTGATTGTAATTAGATGATAAAAGATCATGTTGGTTTGAGCTTTATGCAAATTAACTGATCAAGTCTTAATTTATAGTTGATTAATTTAAATTAAATTGTGCTACGATGTCACTTCACTCTCTCCCTCTCTAACTGCACAAACCCGTATCTAATCACTCCACTCAGTCTTGAACTGCTCCATTCACAGCCTTCTCCACTCAATCTCCCCATCCCAATTCACAGCCTCACCCTCTCCATCCACAATCTCACTTCTGGATCTCATTTTGCTGCTGCTTTAGTAGCAATCTCACTCTCTCTGACCAGTCGTCTCTTGGTTCATCCCTTCAACTGCTCTGTTCCTGGGCCATGCCGTTTTTTGCCCTGTTCAATCACTGGCCTTGCTCCCTCTAACCCCTCTGCTTCTGGCTCCCAGTGACCACTCTGTTCCTGGACCTCACTCCCAGTGACCACTCTGTTCCTGGACCTCACTCCCAGTGACTACTCTGTTCATGGACCTCACTCCCAGTGACCACTTTGTTCCTAGATCTCACTCCTGGTGACGACTCTGTTCCTGGATCTCACTTTCAGTGACTTGTACTGGGTCTCACTCTCAATGACCACTCTGCTTCTGGGCTTGTCTCTTGGTGACTTGTTACTGGGTCTTACTATCTCAAACTTGCAGAGAGCGACTCAAATTGACAATCCCAAGCACAAGAAGAAAACAAGCTGTTGTAAAATCTGACTAAACAGTTATGCTAATTAAGCATGGTACAGAAGAGCCTTAAAACTGATTAATAATTGCTCCATTAATTGCATCATTTATCATTCAAAACACCCAATGGTGTTCATGAATACATCACAGTACAGCGGTAAAATGTTCATGATTCATCTTCTTCAGCATCTTGATTTCCATGATCTACTTTAGACATCAGTAATGAGTGAGCTGATCAATACTCTGGGGACATAACCATTCTTCTCCTTTTGGGTTTTGTTGCAGGGAAAAGAGTCTCATCTGTGCAGGGCAGTCAGTCACCAACACATAACAGTGCACATCACTGATCACAAGGAAGACAAGGCAGAGAAAAAAAGTCTCAGAGGTTTAGGATACTAATGACAGCAAAGGTCCTGGAGGGGTAAGCAAAGCTGGACCTACTTGAACTATTTAATTGGCCAACAAATCTCCTCAGAGTAGGTTATTTGCCTACAAACCAACTGGCCCCAATCCCTCTCATCCACCATTATGAATGGAAGGGAAGAGATTGGAGGTGAGTTTGTGCCAGATTTGAAACTTTCAAAATTTGATCATTCAACCCAACTTCAACCATTATTGGGGTCAGAAGTGCCTTCTCTATGAGAACATGCTCCATTTTCCATCAGTAACAGTGCATTAGCACCAATTGCTCTCTAAGCTGTGATTGCACCTTAATCCAGAATGTCCCTTACAGTGCAGTAAGCAGAAAGACAGTGTGAATATTGATTGCTAGTGATTGTATATCATATTAAATAGATGTTTAGCATCGTTATATAAGGCCACATCAGATTTAGAGTTAAAGGGCTCAATCTCTGCTCTCCAAGAATTCAGAATGGGATGCAGACAATTGTCACTTTGCTCTCTTCATGCTGATCTTCTGATCTGGAGTTTCAATCCCCTCCTTCAAATAATTGATCTACTGGCGACTGACTGTAGAATGTAATAGTCCACTTTTCCTCTCCAGTGACCCTGCTGGACTGTGTACCGCATTGCAGCAGGATTAATGATGAATTCTGCATGCTGTGTTCAGTGATCTGGATGATTGCTTTAGGAATAACAACTTGCCAGCTGGAAATGCAGACTGGAACTAATGAGAATGAGTCACGCTTTAATGTAATTTACGGGAAGACTATGTCTGCATTATACTTCTCAATTGCTCAGAGTCACTTTTGTTCCTTATAGTCTAATCTTGTGCTTAACTGTTTTAATGCTGTTGTGGTTGAATTATCTATATGTGTGCCGCTGACTACAGTTTAGTTTCAATGTGTTGAGCTTCATTTAACACGAGTAACAAACTTCAACGAGGTGTCAGCCTCAGTGGTAGGATTCTCACTGCTGAATCAGAAGGTTCAAGTCTCAATCCTGAGGTTTAAGTTGATTTATGTAGAACCAATAGCACAGGCTCTTTGAGAGAGTTGCTGATCTGTTTTTGGGCGAGTTTTCAATCATATGCATTCAGTCTTTGAAAATATGGGCTAGACCATTTCTAGCTACTAGAGGAAGTGAGTGGGGCCTAATTCACCAGACAGCAACTCAGATCGGAGCCACAAACTGCACATGCGCAGGAAAACAGCTCTGCTGACAGAACCCTCCCCGCCCGCAACCACCCCCTCCCAACCCTCGCCGGACCAGGAACAGTCTACCCTCCCCCAAACGGTCATTGGAGACCTCCCACAACATTACTGAACCCCTTAAAACTTCAACTCCTCTCTCTCTCCTACACTGTCTTGCACATGGCTCCTTCGTCACTGTCCCCCCTCCACCCCAACCCCCCCCCCGACCCCAATGGCTGACTGGCATGACCCTTTTCTGGCCTGCCCCCCCCATCATCACAGAGGCATAAATCCCATTCCCTCCCCCCTCCATCAACACAACTGCAAGTTCTGATTTGGCTTCCCCTCCATGGTAACAAGGCAAACAGCGTTAAACTCGCTGGAATGCTCTATTGGGCACGTGACTCAGTCAAACTGCCGGCAGCTGATCTGTCCCAATAAGGGATAGCTTCATTAAAAACCCCAAGGATGGACAGACTGGCAGGTAGTGCAGGAAGAAATGGCCCCCAGGAAGGTGGCTCCCCGTTTTTCGGATGCTGGAGTCGGTGGAGGCAAAGCGGGACATTCCCTTCTCCCCAGAAGGATGCCTTCCCAGAGGAAAGGATGGAAGCACAGCCTGTGAGGTGGTGGCAGCATCTGTTAGTGCCAGGGCACTGCCAGGAGAACTGGAAAGTGGCACCACAAGAAAATGAATGACCTCATATGGGCAGCAAGGGCCTATCTAGCATCTTCCCCCCCTAAATGACTCCCAGATCCCCTCACCCCAGCAAGCTGCATGCTTTCAGCCCCTGACTCTCAAGCACTTCCTTTCTTCCACACAAGACTATCAGAACCCTTGCCCTCTGATGGCCACCCACTGATATCCTGCAGGACTGGTGACATCAGATTTTATATGGCTGCTTCTGTCCCCACAGGAGAAGAATACCCATAATTGCCAGGGGAAGATGAAGACAGGGGATGCTGTGCCTGAGATCCGAGGCCTCACTCCCCTTGAGGAGCGGGAGCTGGAGCTTGTGGGAGAGGAGGGGCTGTGGACCATTAGCTACAGCATGGTCAGGCTGGAGCACACTAGTGACCACTTACCAATCCTCCACTCATTGGAGTAATGTCAAGTGTGTCCAGATTCCTCTCCCTCCCTTTTACTTAACCTGTGTTGCAGGAAGGGACCTTGCAAGCCTAGGCCACCATGGCCCCCACTGCTGTTCTCACCCATCTTGTCTCTGACACCTCAGAGGATTCCTCGGAGGAAGTGGATGAAGGAATCTCCAAGGCCGCACCAGTTTTGCGTCAGTTTCCATCTCATAATTCACCATCCCAGAGACTTCACATTGGTGAGTCAAGTTCGTGGCGAGGCATCGAGGTCACTCTCTGGTGTGCATGATACATCTGCTGATGAACATCTGGTGGAGGAGGGAACGCTGAGGCCTCTGGCATGCGGGGTCTGTTGGAGTGAGAACTAGCTGGCCCCAGGCTACATGCCTCTGACCTCAGCTGCTGGAGCTGCAGCAACAGAGCCAAGGAATGCAGAGGGGCTGACGGCCACACTGGACTGATTGCGAGGATATTGGGAAGAGTCCCAAAGCTTTCAGGTGGACGTGTTGTTGCCTGTCTAGCATGGTTCCCAGGCCAACACTGCAAAGGTGGCATCTGCAGGGGAAAGCCTGGGGCAGGGGGTCCTCACCATGAGTGGCAGAATCCAAGTGAAGGCCGAGTCACAGCAGGCTACAGCGGAGGGCCTTAATTGGCGTCTCGAGATTCTGCAGCCCATGGCTGAGAGGCTTGTAAGCTTGCAGGAGACCCAGTAGGACAGTGCTGAGACACAGCGGGCTATGGCTGCAGCCTTTGAGATCATGGCCCAGTCACCGAAGGTCATGGCTGGGGGGTTGCAGAGCGTGGCCCAGTCTCAGAGGGCACTTGATGTGGCTATGGATAGGTAGTCCCCAACTCAGGTGGCCATCGCAGAGGGCTCAACCACTATGGCAAGAATGCAGGTGGCCCTGCAGGACTGGCAGAGCCAGGTGATGCTGGAGCTCACTGCAGAAAGACTGCCATCCCATGGAGTGACCCAGGGGCCCACAAGAATCCCGAGGGAGGTTTCAACCCGTGCTGGGGCCTTCCACCGAGGAGAGTACAGCTGCGGCTACACTTTCTGACTCCTGCCAACTCACCCCTCCATCCTCCCACTTCCTGACGCTGGGCAGCTCAAGGGCAGTGGGATGAAGAAGGTGTCATAGATATGTCACAGACACCCGGAAGCCGGACAGGACCCTCAAGGTCCATGCCTTCCAGAGGACGATCACTTAGGGCACCAAAGGCAACAGGTGGGCCCCCTCCATCTTTGGTCTACATCCTGGGGAGACACTGAGTCGTCATGGTGGTACATGTAAGATTAAGAAGTTATAGTAATACCATGAAGTCACAGATGAAGGGCAACACTAGGAAAATAGAATATTTAGGCATTTAAAGTCTCACATTCACATTTTTATATTATCATTTGTTTTGAAAGCACTATTATTGGCAACAATAAATGTTATTTCACCCTACACTTTTGACTAACTTGTCTCTAATTAGTCTCTAACAGAAATGTACTTACCCTGACAGTCACTGGAGGGGTCCTGCTGGTTGATATCGGTGGGGGAGGCCCCTCAACACACTGCTACTGAGAAAATCAAGGCACTCAAATCATTCATTGGCTACAGCAGGTGTCATGCATTAGCAACGATTTACAGCATTTGCCATGGCAACCCCAAAACCCATGAGAGATTCCCTACCCCCCACCCCACCTACTCCATGTGCTGAGAGTCCAAGGTTGGACCTCGTGAGCAATAACAGCCCCCCACCACAATCCCTGCCCCCGTACTCGCAGGCCCACTCCCGACCTGAAACACAATATGTCTGCCATGAAACAACCCCCTCTGAGCAGCACGGAGCTGTTTGAATGCTGAGACTTACCCTCCCCCCACCCCCGCCACTCACCCTCACTGGTCAAGCACTTCAATGTGATTTTTATACGGAGGTATTTTCCTGACCAATGTGGCTGCAGTGAACGAGATCGTTAAGACTGGTGAGCTCGGACAATTGGGAGTGAACCTCGCTAATTGTGATGAATGCAAAAGCATGCAAATTGACATTTTGCCCATTTTGGGCAGGCCCTTGATTGCGTTGAATGTTTTTTCGTTGGTAAAGTGGGAATGGGTGCGAAAATGGGCACTATTTCAGTTAGTCCATGACGTCTAATTTTATGACATTTTTTCGCTGTAACACGGGCATAATGAGATCAAAAAATTCCACCCTGAAGGTCTAAATGAATTGAAAATTTTCACATGGCTGAATATCAGTTCAGAAAATTAACTGCTAAGCAAATAATGAATTGAGTTTATGCAGCAAAGATTTTGTATTGCTGTAAATAGTTAAGGTCAATAAGTCTTCCTTTTATTTTCAGTTGTTTCATCAATGACCTTCTGTCCAACATAAGGTCAAAACTGGGACGTTTACTGATGTTCAGCAGAATTTGCCACTCCTCAGATACTGAGGCAGTCCACACCAATTTGCAGCAAGACCTGGGCAGTGTTAAAGCTTGGGGTGATAAGTGGCCTGAGGAGGTTGTGGCATAGTGAAAAGTCACTGGGCTAGAAATGTAGAGGACCAGAGTGGTAGCATGGACCCTTTAAGAGAACATTCACAATGGGCCACATGTTCAAGTCAGATCAACATTCACAGAAGAAGACAACATCCAGAAGAAGTCTGATAGCCATGAGGCAAAACTCTGGCCAGGTTTCATATGCAACTGGAAAGCAACCTTAAGTTGGGTAGTGGAAGTTTATGATAAGTATTGACTATTTTCTAAGTAGCTACAAAATAAAAAATTAGTTTAAACATTTAAAGCTGATCTAATCAGCAGAATTCTACCGCCTTGTCCACCACAGAATTGGAGCAGGCAAGGGGCGAACAATGGAAATGTCCGCTGCCCTCAAGCGAGGCCATAAAATCCGATCCAATGTCTTTGTTTACTATCCAAGGTTAAAACACGCAGGCTTGTACAACATCTTGGTGAAGTGTAGGTGCCTGATGCATTGCTCCTGAGTGAAACTGAAATGGTGAGTACAGCCTCCAGTTCTGCCCTCCTCCATCTCCTCCCAGTTGTGCCTTCTCACTGCTCTCTTCATCCCTACTCCCCACTGTTCAGTCCCAAAGCAGCTCCACCAGACAATCCATGATTGCAAAAGATCATAAACAGGCCAGCACCGGCAAAAAGTTGCGAGAATTCATTTTTGGAAGAGAAAGTAAACCAACAATGTCCGAGAAGTTAACCAAAAGCAAAATATTTCAAATATTCAAAATCTGAAACGAGAAAAAAGGAAATGCTGAAAATACTCAGCGTCTGTAGGGACATAAACAAAGTTATCATTTCAGGTCAATGACCTTTCACTAAAACAGTTCATCGGATAGACATGGATAGGGTGCTGACCATACTGTGACCCTTTATTATGCCTGTAAAATACATGCAGCAGTCACGTTTCTAGGCCTGTGTCTCATTTTGAAGGGAGTTAATCTAATTTGTACTGTAAAGAAAGGAAAAGTCTAGTAATGACTTGTGATCCATTCCAGGAGTTATTATACAGAATAATGATTCCTTGTTATGTTCTCTGGACTCCAGCTCATATTACTTCATGGATGAAAGAACTACACCCAAGTTCATAAAGATGTGACGTTCATTTGTGTGAGTGGACAGTGATACTGAACCCAAAAAGAGTATCTAACGTAATAACTATAAGTTATACTATGAATGAGAATTATATAAAAATTAAATCTGACAAAACATCAAACATATTATTGTCCTTGAATTGACTACTAATAACAGAAATTCAATTTAGCATTGTCCTTCCTAAGATTACCGTGGCATGGTGGCACAATGGTTAGCACTGCCACCTCACAGCGCTGGGGACTCATGTTTAATCCCCAGCTTGGGTCACTGTCTGCGCGGTCTCTATATGCTCTCCCTGTGCATGGGTTTCCTCCAGGTGCTCCAGTTTCCTCCCACAGTCCAAAGGACTGCTGGTTAGAGTAGTGGCCATGCTAAATTCTCCCTCAGTGTACCCAACAGGGTCCGGAATGTGTTGATGAGGACATTTTCATAGTAACTTCATTTTAGCGTTAATGTAAGCCTACTTGTGATTAATCAATAAACTTTAAGCCGATGTTACTTTTACTGGATAGATTGTCAAACAAGTCGACAGTTCATAATGTTGTTGCCCAACCCAACATTAAAAATGAAAAGAATACATATGAGTTCTCAATACTCACTATTCACGCCATCTGTTATTCAGTCCCACTTACAAACAGTCCCAACAGAATTCACTGTCAATGTGTCCTGTAATGGAAATATAGATCCATTTGTTTTGTGCCCTTAAAAATAAGGCCAACTCTACCTCCGTTCACTTCATGAATGTTGCATTAAAAGGCAAATGGAAGCATTTGATCATTAGATTATACACAAGACTACACTTAAATGCCAATTCCAGGGGAGAATAACATTTGGACTCATGTTCAAAAAGAAACAGAGATAACAGCATGTGACTTTTCTCAATTGTTCCCCAAAGATTGTGAAACAATCTGGTTTGGTGAAACACAGAATATAGGAGAGGTGAATGAAGTTCAACTTCTTCTGAACATATCAATTCTTGCTTTGTTCTTCCGTTTGAAGTGAAAGGATTTTTGGACAGTTCCAAGACACAAACATAAAATGAATCGAAGGGATGAGGAAGAAAATTAAAATGTGTGCGGCTGAAACCAGTCGTTTAAAAAAGCAATATATTACAGATGCCAGAAACCTGAATTTAAAACAGAAAATGCAAAGGTACTCAGGAGTCAGGCAGAATCTGTGGAGCAGGAAACAGGATTGATGGTTTAAGGTGATAACCTGTAACAAAATTCCGAAATTCAGTTCTGTGGAATAGTCACCAATCTTTAACATTGAGCAGAATTTTAATTACCAATGGAGGGCAGGGCAGGTAATGGGGACAGGGAGGGGTGGTGATTGTGGTGATGAAATCCCCCACTTTACTCACAGTGGTTCTTCAGGATCACGTCCCACATTTCAATTTCACTCTGGAGCATTATGGCAGGCACCTGCTGAAAATGAGATGCTGATCAAATTGTCCGCTTTGTCTTGGATCATGTTGAGTTTATTGAGTTTTGCTGGAGCTGCACTTATCCAGACAAATGAATGGTTTTCCATCACATTCCTGACTTGTGCCTTGTAGATTATGGACAGACTTTGTGGATTCAGGAGGTGAGTTATTCATCAAAAGAGTTCCAGCCTCTGACCTGTTCTCACGGCCAAAGTATTAATTTGATCCAGTTCCGTTTCTAAACGGTAATTTTCAGGATAGTGGTACTGGGGGCTTCAGTGATGGCAATGTCACTGAATGTCAAGCAGAGATGATTAGACTCTCTCATGTTGGAGATGATGATTGCTGGCACAACACTATTTGCCACTTATTAGCCCAATCCTGAATGTTGTTTCTGCCTTACTGCATATGGAGGCAATTGCTTTAATACCTGGGGAGTTGTGAATGTTGCTAACATAGCACAATCATCAGTGAACATCCCCACTTCTGAACTTATGTTGGAGAGAAGGTTATTGATACAGCAGTTGAAGATGGTTGATCCTAGGACTCTATCCTGAAGAATTGCTGCAGTGATATCCTGGCCCTATGATGATCAATCTCCAACAATCATAACCATCTTTCTTTGTGCATGACTCCAACCATTGAAGAGATTTGCCCCATTTTCCCCAATGGCTTTGGTTTCGCTAGGGTTCTTCGATGCCATAATCATTCAAGTGTGAGAAATGGATTTTGTGGAGAGGATGGAACAACAGTATTTGAAGGAAGTGTCTGTGAGGGATGAGTGTGAGATGACTCTAAGGTGAGGGTGAGTGTGGATGCTGGTTGTTTGGATGAATCTCTTATGGTGCTGAAACCCAAGTCCAAGGATGACTCCCCTGCAGCTGGCTGCTTCTGCCAATTCCAGGCACGCCTGTTCGGTTATGTGGCCGGCCTCTTCCCCCAGTCAGTGGGAAGCAGCACCTCTCTACCAGACCTCATTGTCTCCAGAATCACTGGCAGAGAAAATTCAGGGGGACAAACTCATTCTTCTCCATCACAAAGCCTACTGTACAAAACCATGACAGAGTTCAGCTGTTCTGCTCCCTCCAAGTTCCCCTGGACCACAGTTTCTGCCATTGATAGGAACAGGTCATCACCACACCCACACTCTTGGTTAGGAAGCCCTAACCAAGATGCTAATTCCAGGGCTGACTTAAGCAACCACAGCAAAACCCACTGCAGCAGCCATCAGGTTCCTGAGCCTTGGCTGTCCTCATTGTCAACAGGTCCAGTACATTCAAATTCTGTCCATCAACCCTGTTTTTCTCCACCAATGCTGCCTGGCCTGCTGAATAATTCCAGCATTTTCTGTTTTTATTGCCTATCATTAAAATCCCAGCTGGACATGTTTGAAAATTTTCATTACTTCCAAACAGTTACAAATTTAAAAACAAATTGTTTAGATTCTGAGTTAAATTGTTCAGAAGTTTTCTGCTGGAATCTTATCAAATTTCTTGTATATTTCCTCGTCAGATGCTGAAATAAGTTTGGAATTTTATCTCAGGGCCCTGTAAGGATGTGCACAGTGATGCCAGCAGTAACATTGGGACTGTGTTGATTGGTGTCCTCTTGGGCTGATTTTGCAGGATAACTGGGAGGATACCTCATTTGCATTAGATTGACAGGCACATAGGACTCCAATAGCTTGACCAGCAGGATGCCACAACCCCTGACTACCATTTGAGGGGAGGGGGAATGAAGGCTGATGTTCCAGGGTCCAGGGTACTGATGCTTACAAAAAGGGAGTTAGTGGGGGTGGTTGGGTTATGTGTAGTTGAGGACGGAGGTAAGGGGTTATGAACCGTAGACCTGCAGAGGCTAACTGCAGTGTATTATAGAATCATAAAGCACAGAAGGAGGCCATTTGGTCCATTGAGTCTGCATTGACTGCAATCCCACCCAAGCCCTATCCGCATAACCCCATAAATTTACCCGAGCTAGACTCCCTGGCACTAAGGGATAATTTAGCAGAGCCAATCCACCTAATGCACACACCTTTAGACGGTGGGAGGAAACTGGAGCACTCAGAGGAAAGCCGCACAGACGCGGGTAGAATGTGCAAACTCCACATAGACAGTGACCCAAGCCGGGATTTGTAACTGGGTCCACTGTGCCACCATGCCACCACTATGTTTTAAATGTTTTTGTCGGTGTCCCACCTCATAACTGGCTGGTGATTGGATGGGAAAGCTTGGGTTCCTAGACTGCAGCCAAGAAGCAGAGAGCAGATAGGGAGGGAGATATTGTGGTTGAGGGATTCTCAGTGTTTAGAAGAGGGGAGATCACAGGGTGGGAGAACTGTGAGTGGAGAGGGGAATCAGTGGTTGTGAAGCTGGGAGCAAGTAATCTAGTTAGGCCTGCAGAGAAAACAGCTCTCTTCTCCTTGGCCACATTGTTAAATGAGTATACCTTGAGGGTCTACTCTTCGCTTTCTTTTACTTTTTGAGCCTTTTGATGTCTGGAATACTTGGTCAAACTGAGAATAAAAGGCCTGTAGAAATTGAGGCGCACAAACGCCTTATAATATATTCCTGATCGACCCAACTCATGAGGGTGAATTGGTTGTCTGACTCTCTTATTCCCACTGCTGTTAAATCCGTGAATGTGTAGGTTTGAGGTTAGTTGGAGTCATGTTTGAAACTATTTAAAATTTCATTGGAAACATCTGACCTCACCCCCAGCTGAGATTCTCCCATCCCTCTGCAGTGAAAGGATGTTTTGACTAAGAGTTAAATTCTCTGTTCTCACTGGCAGATATGGCGAGGCAAATGAGATTGGTGAATTCCGCCCTTGATTAAATGTTATCTTCTCATCTAACCCTGAGTTACTCATTGTTAGGAGCTGAAATTACTTCCCTGAATGTAAACCATGGCCCAGTGATAGCACTCTCAACTCTGAGTTAGAATTTGTGGATTGAAGTTCCAAACTAGAGGTTTGAGCACATAATCCAGGGAAAGAGTTGATTTTGCAGGTGAAATGTGGGGAGGCCCTGCCTGCTTTGTCATGATGTCATTTTGAAGAGCAGTGTTTTTTGGCGTATCACTGAATATTTTTTTTTCATCCAATATCACGATATGAATTTATAGCAGTGGCATGGTGGCAGAGTAGTTAGTGCTGCTGCCTCACAGCGCCAGGGACCCAGGTTCAATTCCAGCCTCGGATCACTGTCTGTGTGGAGTTTGCACATTCTCCTCGTGTCTGCATGAGTTTCCTCTGGGTGCTTCGGTTTCCTCCCACACTCCCAAAGATGTGCGGGTTAGGTTGATTGGCTATGCTAAATTGCCCCTGAGTGTCAGGGAGATTAGCAGGGTGAATATGTAGGGTGTATGGGGATAGGGCCTGGGTGGGATTGCCATCAGTGCAGACTCGATGAACCTCCTTCTGCACTGTAGGGATTCTATGATAAGAACTAATAATCTCACCATTATCTTATTTTTGTTTGTGGGAGCTTACTTTGAGAAAATTGGCTGCCGTCTTATTAACATTGCAACATTGACACAATTTCAAATTTGCTTCATGGGCTGTGAAGTGATTTGAGACATCCCTTAGTAGTGAAAGTTTCTATAGCCCTACCACTGAAATCTTGCTGTCATTCATGCCAACAGGGTCTTATTGTCTTGCTGCCAGCAAGCAGTGTGCCACCTCCTACCATCACCAAATACCACAAAGAGGGAGGAAAATCCTGCCCTACAAATTCTTTCTTCCTTTCACCTGACCAGGAAAACAAATTTCAAGGCAACTATATAATCCATTACCTTTCTACCCATTTTCAGTTCTGAAGAACCATACAAACTCGAAATGTTAACTACAGATGCTGCCAGACCTGCTGTGTTTATCCAGAATTTTCTGTTCTTATTTCCGATTTCCAGCATCTGCGATATTTTATTTTTATGAGAATTTAATTTAACCATTCCTTCATCTTTTACAGGGAGATAGGAAAAATTGGAGACTTTAAACTGAATCCATTTTAAAATATGATATGTTAGGCTACATAGAACCATATAATTTCAGAAGTTTTCATCAGAAAGGATGCACTGTAATGTAAAAGCAGTAATAAGGAGTGATTAGGCATCAAGTGGGCACAAGTTACGTGTCAAAGAACAAAGAACAACACAGCACAGGTCCTTGGAGCAGCAGCGCTAACCACTGTGCTACCCTGCCGCCCATATTGAACTGAGAAAATTTAAATGATCCATACAGGAAGAACAGGTGCAAATATATCTGATATTAGCAGTTTTACTCAATGGCACCTGGCACGTATGCTATGGGATTTACAGAGATATGATTCCCTATATGTACCAATTAGTAATGCATGCAAGAAAATGATGAGGAACTTTTTATACAGAACCCAAATCGGAGTTTTGCTGACCTTCTGTCATGTCATTGAACCAGACTAAAACCGATCCAATTTTCTCCCCCTTTCATATATTATGGACAAAACATGGATTCATTTTCATGGATTTGGAAAATTGAATAGGTATATCCTGCCCAACAAAATCAGGACAAATGTAGCCCAACCAATCGCCATCGCCCCAACAACCAACTATCAGCCATACCGGGAGTTTTCAACAATGTTATTAAGCAGCACTTATAAATTATTAATATTCTCAGCAATGTTCAATTTGGGCTGTACCTTGGCACCAAGCTTCATCACAACCTTGGTCCAAGCATTGATATAAGCTGAACTTCAGAGATGATGTGAGAGTGCCTGTCCTTGACATGAAGGAAGGCTTTGATGAAAAAGACACCAATGAAGACAGACTGAGAAGTTTAGGCCTATACTCACCGGAGTTTAGAAAATTGAGAGAAGATCTAATCGAGGTATATAAGATGCTAAAAGCGATTAACAGACTAGGCGTAAAGGGGATGTTTCCCCTTGAATGAGAGGCCATAGTTTTAGGTTAAGGATTGGCAAATTTAAAACAGAGATGAGGGTTGGGAATCTGTGGAATTCTCTACTCCAGAGTGCAGTGGATATTGGAACACCAAACAAATTTAAGTTGGAAATAGATAGATATTTAATTAATAGTGTGATGAAGAGTTATGGGCAGCGGGTAGGAAGGTGGAGATGAGGCCGGGATGAGATCAGCCACAATCATCTTGAATGGTGAAACAGAATCAAGGGGCTGAATTGCTGACTTCAGCTCCTAATTCTTATGTTCTAACTAAAATCAATGGGAATTAGGGGGAGTAATTCTCTTGTACCTGAAGTTATTCATGACATAAAGGGGGATGATAATCATTGGAGGAGTTACTAGGTGCACTCTTCTCGACCCAACTATCATCAATTGCAACATCAATGGCATGATGAGATCAGCAGTGGGGCTATTCACAATGGTTGCTCCGTATTTTTGCTCCTTTCGTAAGCCATCAAATGATAAAGCATTTACAGGGCACAATTCAGGAGTATGATGCAATAATCTACAATAGGTACAGCTGCAAAACTCAAAATATTCAACATTATCCAGGACAAAACAATCTGCTTGATTGGCATCCCATGATACTTCAAGTAAGGTGCTCACAGTGATTCATGTAGACAAGAAAAATTAAGTCTAATGAAGGCTTTGTGTGGCCACATTTATAAAACTTTGATGCATTATGTAACAGGCAGTACACAATCTGCTCTTCTGGCACTGGCATCGAACATTGCAGCTGTGGACATGATATCCCATTCACACGTTTCTAAAATATACCTTCTGTCTGCCTCCCCATATCATTAAATTAATTGGACTGTGTAGCACATTCCTTCACCAGCTGCTTGATATATCTTAAACCAGAAACAAAAGTTTCCTTTTAAAATGTGTAATGAACCTGGATTCAAAGTTCAAGATGATCCTTTAGCTTGGCAAAAACAGGACTAGTTATATAGTTACACTCTGCAACTAGCTGGAATAGCTGTATGTCAACGGAACGTTCCTTCAGATACTGAGTGATATTTTAATTCAGTAATTGCAACTGTACCTGAATTTACAAAGTGCATCATCATTTGCCAGAAATTTAGCTGAGTGTTATGCATGATTCATTAACCGTTTAAATTAGAATCAAAATCCTGCTAAACTCATGCCTGGATTTCTGATGTTTCAACAAAAATCTGAAGTCCAGAAGCATCAAATTGAAAAAAGACCTTGTGATGTATATATCTGGATCTGACGCGGGAGTTTGATGTATTCTGTTCTCACAAGATTTGTGATAGACAATTTATTATGAATTGTGTTTTCACGCTAGATATTTAGCTTAAGGTCACCAGAGACTTTAAGAGGCAGATGCAAATTCTCTAATTATCAATATCCAGTTAAATGATAACACAATTCAGGCCTTGTAACAGTGGAATCCCACTTTGTGCCGATATTGTGATCTCGTATGTGGATTTTCACTGTCTTCTGCAGAGTGGAATGAAAATACTTAACTGAGATAATGCCAATTGTAATTGAGTACAATGGTTCATTTTAGATGTAGCATATGAACAACAAAATTCAACCCATTCTCATGACATCAAAACAACATTAATTAATAACAAATTATGTAAACTTAACTCCTGGTAATGAAGACCAAACATAGATTGGATGACCGATTTGCGGAATAAGTCCATTCAGTCCCCAAGCATGATCCCACATTACCTGTTACCTATTAACTTAGTTCTTTACTTTGCTTGGACTGACTTTTCTGCCTTCTGTCTCGTGCAGTGTTCCAGTGAAGTTTAACATAATCTGGAGGAGCAGCATCTCAAATTTTTATTACTCACTCTACAGTCCTCTGAACTCAACACTTGAGTTCAACACTTTCAGATCACAACCTTTTTTTTGTTTTGGGTTTTACTTTCTTGTTTGTATCTTTTTCTTTCTTACATTTCAACCCTTCCCCAGTTCTGATGGGAGGTTATTAACCTGAAATGCTAGCTCTGTTTCTTTCTCCACATGTGTTCCCAGACCTGCTGTGTATCTCTCACAGTTTTTGTTCTTATTCCTGATACTGGCTTGGTTTGTGTTTAACAGTTTAAACTACCTGACCATAAACTTAGAAGAAAGTTCCCTGTCTCCGCTTCCTTTTCATTCTTCCTTCTAACTGTGTCAACTCCAAATGCTGCAGGTGGAGATTGTGTCCAATCTATATCATCTGTTGAAGGGTCAATGGATTTGGTGTTAACTGTGTTCCTCTCTCCACAGATGTTGTCATACTTGCTGTGTTAATCCAACATTTTCCATTTTTATTTATTATACAAGCAGCCAGTGGCTTAATTTCTCTGACAATGTTCTGATGAAGGGTCATCCTGACTCAAAACATTGGCTCTATCCTCTCCCCTCAGATGCTGCTAGATGTGCTGAGATCCAGCATTTTCTGTTTTTGTTTCAGATTCCAGCATCTGCAGTATTTTGCTATTATTTTGGCTTAATTTTTCGTTGGAGATTGGCCAACTGAACAGCCAGTCAACCCTGCTTCTGCCCTCATTGGCTTGGGTCAGCTGATCACTAGTTGCCACTGTGCCCAAATGAAATTAAGCCAAAGTAAAAGTAAAATACTGTGGATGCTGGAATCTGAAACAAAAACAGAAAATGCTGGAAACTCTCAGCAGGTCTGACAGCATCTATGGAGAGAGAATTGAGCCAATGTGTTGAGACAGGGTGACCCTTTGTCAGACTTTCTCAGAGAATGAAACCATTCCGACACATTTGATATGAATGTCACTGGCATATTTTAATCAATCTTATTATCTTGAACTTATAATTTTGTGAGAATCATTATTCTGCAGAATCTTCACCTGAATTGAGTCTGCATTTCTAGAAACATCTTTTAAGCTTTTGTGAATCTAAAATTACATTGCAACGGGGAGGCAATGGCCTAATGGTATTATTAATGATTATTAATCCAGAAACTCAGCTAATGTTCTGGGGATCTAGGTTCAAATTCCGCCACAGTAGATGGTGGAATTTGGATTCAATAAAAAACATATCTAGAATTAAGAATCTACTGATGACCATGAAACCATTGTCCATGGTAGGAAAAACCCACCTGATTCATTAATGTTCTTTAGGGAAGGAAATCTGCTGTCCTTACCCTGTAGGCCTACATGTGACTCCAGATCCATAGCAATGTGGTTGACTCTCAACTGTCCTCCAAGTGTAACTAGAAATGGGCAATAAACACTGACCAGTCAGCGACATCCATGTCCCCTGAATGAATAAAAGAAAACAAATCACTATAAAATATGATGAAGGCAAATTGTCAAAAAATCCCGAAACATGGCACATTGGGAACATTAATTGAGTAGATCTTCTTTTGCCCTATCTGTTAAATGCTTCTCCCTATTTTATTTGGTGGATATGCAAAATTGGAAATTATGTTAAATGAGTGTTTTACAACTATCTTATAGTCAAAGTCCATCCCACTAAACTTTTCGACCAATTCACATTCACAATGCCAAAGAATGTTAAAGGAGGTAACAGAAGTTGTTGAGTGCCATCTAGGGTGGACCCCGAATGTAGCATCTTATTGTTCCTCCAATAAAGGAAAGCAATCTGGCTCAGGGAATGGTATTATTTAATTTCTTCAATAACTGCAATGGTCTTGAAGGTTATGACAGTTATTGGCAGGCACTCCAGTGTATATAATGGGGTGTTCCATCTGGCTTCAATACTCTGGATAAGATGACATTCTGGTATTCTTTCATCTCCTGGGAACTCCGTATTTATGGAGCTACTTTTACAAAATGAAGGTTGAACAGCTGCTGCTGACAAGATCCATGATATTAGCCTGATCTATGTTTGTCAAGGGAGCAACTACCATATTCAAGGAGTATGAAGAGCATTGCACATCAGCTTAACTTTCATTGTTGTCATAATCTTGGCCTCTCATTTTCTTTGACATTCCTACTGATTGGTTCTGAAAGTAAATCCTCCCAACCCAGATTGTTTGCATCATGTGTTAAATGTTCACAGTAAAATATTAGCTTCCAAATAAGGCAGTGCATAAAAGTGCCAGAACACTGAAGTGGTTATGGGCCTTCCTGAAGAAAATTGCTCTGCATTGCAGTGATGCTTCACAAATTTGTGACGCAGTAAGATAAATTTCCTCCACCATTTTTTAAAATTCTGTACAGAAGTTTTGATTTACTTGCGGTGATTTTACCCACACATTTTCTTGCCAATTTTGCCCCTTTATCTTCTCCCGGAGGCATTTACTCTTTTATGGGGGATATTTCTCATGAATGCTTGCCGTTCTGTGCTACTGAAAGCAAATTTGCAATTATTTATATGTAAAACTGAACAGAGAATGTTGGCAGAATAGGTCAGTTGATGGCGCCATTACAGAGAAGCACCAACACTGTATATGTAAAGAATAATAATATGGTTGCACCTAAACCCAAGAACTTATATACATGGCAGGCAGACTTTAATGGCTGGGGGTGGGGGGGGGGTGGGCGGTGGTGGTGGGCGGGGGATGAGGGGAGGCATTGGAAGACAGATAATGTGATGAGCTGTTCAAAATTCCATTGACTTTGGTAGGAATCGAAGATCCCACTGGCAGGAGACACCATAAAATTCTGACAAGAGTTACAGACAGAGGAGAGGGACAAAACTGAATTCCTTTATCTTCTCACCATCTGCCCATAAGCAGAGGTGATCTTTGTTTTAAAAATAAGATGTAGCACTGTAACAAATTGAAGGTGACTCGATGAAGCTTCAGAACATAAAGGCTTCATTGCTAGAGCAATAATTATCCATATATATACAAATAGGATCCGACAGAATAACAATGCAGCTGTATTCTATTTCTCCCTGCCTCCAACTGCTGAGCCTTCCCCAACTGGGATATGTGCTCTCACACTCAACTGGCTCAACTTCCCACCTCAGCATAGTATCCAGCCCAACCATATGACCCTCAGGGTGCCACGCCACCACAGGCACTTATTCCAAAAGTACTTTGTCTGTATGGTCAATTCTTATAGTGACCCACTGGAAACTGAATAAAATTGTAAGTTTAACTTATTCATACATATAAATCTGAGAAGGTGGATGATTGCAACTACACACACATGCACATATTCTTGCCCACATACTTAAGTATAGCGTAAGGGCTTAGGAAAGAAGGGTTTTACAACTATGAATAATTTAACAGTAAAAAGAACCACAAAAATAACTATCAGTTCAAGTGATTTCCAGAATCTAGAACGTTCAAAAACAGTGGGGATTCCCTCTTGGAGATGTTCCAGTTCAGGTAGCTTTCTGGCAGAAGGCAAAATTGCAGAATTCCTTTAAGAAGATGGAAGCGCAGTGAGATGGGGTTGATATTCAGAGACTTGGTCCGTTTCACAGGCACTGACCAGTGGCTTCCAGATAAATAGGCTTCAAGTAGAACTTGTTACAGGCTACTTGTTCAGCCTGGGGTTCTGCTGGGAGATGTTTGCATGTTAGTGATAAATCAACAGATTTCTTGTTTCTGAGTTCTAGGCTGTATATATAGAAACCAAAAAAGTCACTTGAGTCATGTGATGTTCCTCCTTTGCAAAGAATTCATAGATGAATACTTATCTGATGCCTGCTCTGGTTTTTGTTTATAATAGAAAATAGGAGCCAGAGTAGGCCATTCAGCCCTTTGAGTCTGCTCTGCTGTTCAATATGATGATGGCAAATCATCCAAATTGTGTCATTTCCCAGATTATCTTACAGAGAATATTTGGGACAATATAATGCCCGCTATTAGACAGCCTTTTGTTTGAGAGGACTTATACTTGAGATGGCCTCATAAACGCTAGTATATTTCTAATTGTTTGTTACGATCGTACATAAATTAGCTCAAGGCTCCTGTAGCAAATAATATGCACTCTTGCAAAAGAGTGCCCGAGTTCCCTGAAGCTAGTCTCACCAGCGGTCTGCCCACCACATCTCCCCCCCTCACCCCACCACCCAGCAGTGGCACAAAACTCCCAGCTCTCCAAAAAAAGTGGCTGAATGTCTGAATGTGGGAGGATTGCAGTGCAGGGCATGCCTGAGAGACCAATACAGGTCACTCCATTAATCATGTCATTATGACACTTAGAAATTTTTTGGCAGAATTCCACCCATGGTCTTGTATACATTCTGCTTTTTAACCAAACACATCATGATCATTATATACCTGAATTTCCTTTCTAGTCAATAATAGCAGGTTTGATGCGGATCCATGTCCAATCTCTACTCCACTATTTGAAAAAGACAATGCAAAGATATAACTTGTTGGATTCAGGAGAGAAGGAAAGTGAGGAATGGCTGCAAGAGACTTAAGAAGACTATCCAATTTAATGATGTCTTCCTAGATTTGCTGCTATGAGGAGCCTGAGTGAGATACTGTTCCAAAAATACCAGAGGAAGGAATCTGTGGCAAATACCATGATGATATAGTTGGAGGTTACCTTGTGGAAGTCAGCAGCAGCAATGCGGTAACACATTCCTAGCTGCTATTTAGGAAACTTGATCCTTATATACTTCAGGATTTCTTACATGGTATCAATCACCTACAGTCTCCCTCACCCTCAGTTTGTCTCCCAGGTTGGATTGGGGCCAATCCTGCCCCACTCAGGCCAGTAATTAGAATAGCAATCGGACTTGGATGACATCATCAGAGCTCAAGATACATATTTAAAAGGAGGTTCCCATCAGTTCTTAGTCGATGGTCTTTTCTCCTGTTGTAAATAGCAAGTTAAAATTGTAACTTCTGGGAGAGGAATAGGATGTCAGCAAGTCCGTCTCCTGGGAGATTTTAACTGCCTGTCTATCTAGTTTCTGCCAGGTTGGCAGGGATAAAATCTGATGAAGAGTCAACCAGACTTCAAACATTGGCTCTATTCTCTCTCCACAGATGCTGTCAGACCTGAGATTTTCCAGCATATCCAGCCGGTGGAAATAGTTTCTCTCTCTTTAGTGTATCAAAAATCATAATTTTGGACACTTTAATTAGATCTCCTCTTAACTTTCCTCAATGAGAAAATCTGTTTTTTGTTTCAGATTCCAGCATCCGGATTAAGTTGCCTTTATAATATGGGATTTTGCCTAACGTCTCCAGTTTTAGGCACCTTGCTTTAGGAATGATATTAGGGTTTTGGACACAATACAGAAGAGATTCTCCAAGATGATTTTATTACGATGCTATAGATAAAAGGCTTTTGTAATGAAGAAGGATTGGAAAAATTGGACCTTTTCTCATTGGAGGAAAGTTAAGAGCAGATCTAATGGAAATGCCCCAAAATTACGAGTTTTGATAAGATAAGTTGCTAACTTGAGACTAACGGGAAGATTACCAAACAAAAGAATGAAGGTAGAGTTATGAGATTTTATTTTACTCTAAGGGCTGTTAAGAAGTCATCAAAGGTTTATTTAAAGTCAAATCCTGCCATGTCTGTCGTCAAATTAAGGCAAGTTTTGTTCCTATTCTACAATGCAGTAAATGATAGAAAGATAAAAAAAATGAATAAAGGTAACAAAATTCAGGCAAAAATTTACCAGCATCATTGCAGCCAATATGACTGCCATCAATTCACCAAGCAGCCAGAACTTCCGTGAGACCGGGAAGGATTTTCTGCCCTCATTTTCAGTGGGCAGGAATGGTGGCTAGGGCAGAGAATCAAGAGAAAATCCCAAAATAGCTTTTATGCCAACAGGATTTCACCACTCGATTATGCCCATCTGCTGCAAATGATGTAATGGGGTGTCTGCTATGAAAGGTCGGGAATTCCATTGGCACATATTAACATACATTTAGCAGGCCTCCCTGCTGCATTGTCCCCCATGTGGGGATTCCACCCACCCCCTCCAAATCAACCCCCTCCAACCACTCCCCCCTCCCCCCACCCTATTGCCAAAATGTCACATTGGAAGGATTTACAGCAGGTTTGAAAATGTGAATCTGGTGAATGATCCTCACCAGTGCACACAGATAAGTACAGCCACCAGGGGACTGTGCCAGGGGTATATGCCAAGAGGCAATCCCCTGGCAATTCCAGAAGGTAATGCCAAGAGGGCTTCTGTTGATGAGGTCCATGGTGGGGCGGGGAGTAGACCCTTGGAGTCTGTCCCTTTATGCCAACTTGAAAATGATCTATTTATACCTACTAACCTATGTTGCCCCATACACCATGAGCTCTTATTTTGCTTCATAACCTTTGATGCAGCACCCTGTTAAATGCCTTCTGGAAATCTAACTGCAATATATCAACAGATTCCCTTTTCTCCAAGTTGCTTGCTGTTTTTTCAAAGAACTCCAATAAAGTCAAACATTGTTTAACTTTCACAAAACCATGTTGACTCTGCTTGATTGCATTCAGATTTTCTACGTGGCTTGCTATAACTGCCTTAACAATAGATTTTGAGCACTTTCCTATGACAAACATTAGCTAATTGGGCTGTAGTTTCCTGTTTTATGCCTCTCCGACCTTGAATAAAGGACTCACATTACTATTTTCTAATCCAATGGGACCTTTCCACCATCAAAACTTCAAAGTCTTACTTCTCCATTTTTTTTCACTTACTTTTAAAAAACTGTAATAATTTCTATTATTCCTTATCTCATTTTAACCCAAACTAATTCTACACCTTTACTTCCAGAACTAAGGTCATCTATCCTTCTTGCATCAATGTCATCTTTCAAAAAAATGATAGAATTTATTACAGCTTTTGAAAAAGTGCCCAAAGTCACTGACCCACCATTGAAGAAGGAAGATGCACCTCCTAAAAATGAAGATGGATCTCTGGGAGCACTCTTAGACTAGAAGATGCGCTTCTTGAGAACAAAAATGGATTGCTAAGAACATTCTAAGGCTGGAAGGTGGACTCCTTCCAGGAAACCTAATCTGGAAGGTCCACTTGTAGATACTCCTTCTACCCACTGCTGTGGTGTTCCAGGGTTGCTGTTAACCTTCATGCTGAACTCCAAAGGCAAACCCCAGGGTGGTACAGTGGTTAGCACTGTTGACTCATAGCACCAGGGACTCGGCTTCGATTCCCAGCTTGGGTCACTGTCTGTGTGGAGTCTGCACGTTCTCCCAATTCTGCATGGGTTTCCTCCAGGTGCTCCAGTTTCCACCCACAGTCTGAAAGATATGCTGGTTTGGTGCATTGGTCATGCTAAATTCTCCCTCAGTATACCCGAACAGGCGTCGGAGTGTGGCAACTAGGGTATTTTCAAAATAACTTCATTGCAGTTTGCTTGTGATAAATAAATTTAAATTGTTCAGGTGAGTTCCAACACCTGCATGCCACATTATTCCGAATGTATTTCGCACCAATGCTTTTGTCCATTGGCTGCATGGAGAATCGGGCGGAATGGCCAAGCATTCTGCATTCCATTAGCTGGATACAAATGAGTTTCAGGCTGGCCTCCAGTGGGCTTCCTGATTTGACATGGCAGGCACCAGGAGAAGATAGCACAGAAAATTCATGTTGGTGTAAAACCGATTTTACAGGTCTTCTGCTGAATTCCACTGGCCACCTTCTGGTGGCAGCTTGGGAGAATTCCACCCTATATTTTATTGTCAACATCAGAACACTAAAGGCATCATTCCAAAAGCTTTTGAATGTAAGTTTTGTCTAAACATACTAAAGAATTTGACTACTGTACCCCAATATAACAAGCTGCATATGGGGCTGCATATCTTTTAAACGTAATTTTCAGAAATTTAAATGAGACTTACTCACAGCTAATGGGCTACCCACACTGTGATTGGAAATGTGTTTTATGATAAACCTATTTTCAAGTTGCCACTGTTAATATTTTTTAAAGCAATATGTTTTTAAAAGATGAAATTTTACAATGCTAAACATTCGCACTGCTTCAGGGCAAATTCTATATTTGGTGATATGCAAATAAATTTGGGTGAAAACTCAGAGAAAATAAGACAATTTTCAAAACAGGTGCATGAGCTCACAAATCACCGATTGTCCCCAAACTGTGCTCAGTATTCACAATGCTCTGTTATGACTAACGGCAGTGATCAAATCCACAGTTCATCCCTCATTCTTGTTACCAGGGTTCAATTTTTCAATGCAATCTTTTTAGGTGCTCAGTCAATTGTTCCCAAGTGACCTATCCTTGTGTCTGGTTGAAGTAGGCTGGTAATATATGCAAATAGCCTTCTATCCATCATCCATCTAAAAGTTTTTGCCTGGCTGTATGTCATACTGAGATCCTCTGTGAGTTTCTATTCTATTGCCAGAACTGTGTTAAGCCTGGATCTAAAGGTACTCTCACATTAATGCAGCTTAACTATAATAGATTCATAAGGCTATCAAATACTGACATTTTTTATTTTCTTCTTACTTGATAAGACTCTGATCTTTTTGAGAAATTGTGAGCATTTAAACTTTATTGCTGATCACAGTAATATAGATATCCAATGCTCTCGTCTTCCTAGCTAAACCTTTCTCATTGTGACTGTAGCAATGGTCCCCCCGAGCCCTTTGATGACTCCTTTGTTTTTAATCATTGCCATCTCATTCCTCTCATAGTTATGCTTGTCTGAAAAAGTAGCCGTTTAAATTCAGGAGCCCACAAAGTATAAAGTATACAGCCTTTAATGCGAACTTTGCTATTGTGCTGATGGCATGCTGTAATAACATATGATACATGAATATAAGGTGGCTTTTCCTTACCTGAATAGACACATGAACAGGTGGGGTATAGCAGGGTACAGGCAGTCAGTTAGTCTACGTACTGTAACATAATTGGTGCAGGCTTGGTGGGACGAAGGGTCTATTCTTGTACTTTACTGTTCTTTGTTTTGTATGCTGTTAGACTACTTCAAGAAATGTGAAGGAGTTACTGTGGTGACAAGGTTTATAGCCATCAGTGCTAATGCAGAATGACAAATAATGTTATTTTAAAATATGAAAACCAGCATTTGTAGATTTAATCAGACACACAGGAAGTCATGCCAATGGGGCTACACAAAAGAAATGAAAGTATTAACCTAAAAATTACTCTTGGTGGGATTAACGATGGGTTGCTATGTTTTTCAGGAAAATTCTCTCCAGCCAGCTGACACCAATATTGCTATTTTTATCAATAAGTGGAAAAAGCGTGATCTTGCTATCTGGCCAACAGACTGTCCGACGGGGCACTGGAATTGATTGGACTCTTGAGCAGCATTTAAATTGATTAAGCAAGCATGTAAACCCCTGCATGCCCATGGAGCATAGTCAGCATGGATTTGTCAAGGGCAGGTCGTGCCTTACAAGCCTAGTTGAGTTCTTCGATAATGTGACTGAACACATTGACGAAGGAAGTGCCGTGGACGTAGTGTACATGGACTTCAGCAAGGCGTTTGATAAGGTCCCCCATGCAAGACTTCTTGAGAAGGTGAGAGGGCATGGGATCCAAGGGCCTTTGGCCTTGTGGATCCAGAACTGGCTTGCCTGCAGAAGGCAGAGAGTGGTTGTGGATGGGGCTTTTTCTGAATGGAGGTCAGTCACCAGCGGAGTGCCTCAAGGATCTGTTCTGGGACCCTTGTTGTTTGTCATTTTCATAAATGACCTGGATGAGGAAGTGGAGGGATGGGTAAGTAAGTTCGCTGATGACACGAAGGTCGGTGGTGTTGTGGATGATCTGGAAGGATGGCAAAAGTTGCAGCAGGACATAGATAGGATGCAGGACTGGGCGGAGAAGTGGCAGATGGACTTCAACGCGGATAAATGTGTTGTCGTCCATTTTGGCAGAACCAACGGGATGAATGAGTACACTATTAAGGGCAGAAGTCTGAGTAGTGTTGAGGAGCAGAAGGATCTTGGGGTCCGGGTCCACAGGACTCTTAAATCGGCCTCGCAGGTGGAGGAGGTGGTCAAGAAGGCGTATGGTGTACTGGCCTTCATTAATCGAGGGATTGAGTTTAGGAGTCGGGAGGTAATGCTGGAACTTTATAAGACCCTTGTCAGGCCTCATTTGGAGTATTGTGCGCAGTTCTGGTCGCCTCACTATAGGAAAGATGTAGAAGCTATTGAAAGGGTGCAGAGGAGATTTACAAGGATGTTGCCTGGACTGGGAGGCATGCCTTATGAAGTTAGGTTGAGGGAGCTGGGACTCTTTTCCCTGGAGAGACGAAGGTTGAGAGGCGACCTGATAGAAGTTTACAAAATGTTGAGAGGAATAGATAGGGTGGACTCTCAGAGGCTATTTCCCCGGTTTGAAATGGTCGCTACGAGAGGACACAGATTTAAGGTGCGGGGAGGGAGGTTCAGAAGTGATGTTAGGGGTAAGTTTTTCACTCAGAGGGTGGTGAGTGAATGGAATCGGCTGCCGTCAGTGGTGGTGGAGGCGAACTCGCTGGGGTCTTTTAAAAGACTTCTGGATGAGTATATGGGGTTTAATGAGATTGAGGGTTATAGATAGGTCTGTAGGTTGGTAGGTGATGTGGTCGGCGCAACTTGTGGGCCGAAGGGCCTGTTTGTGCTGTAGTGTTCTATGTTCTATGTTCTATGTTCTATGTTCTAAGACCAGAGGTTAACATTACAATATCCTGTGAATTAGAGGCTACATGATTGAAAACTGAGCTTCATTTAACAAACATGTACATGCTATCTTCAAACATAAAGTACATCAAAGGAGGGTTGTCCTGAGCGGAACAGAAAATAATTCTCTAAATAAGCACTCATTCAGCAAGCACAGCAGCAGATTGTCAAGAGTAAAAGCTGCTTTCAAAGCCTGGCAGATCTGGTTACAGGTGAAGAAATCTCCTGAGTATAGTTGTCATGAAACATGTCCTCATAATCTCTATCTCAGTTTGCTTTTATTCATGCTAAAATTGCACAATAGCTTGTTTCCTATGATCCATTGAATTCTGCAGACCAGGCACAAGATTAAGTTAAGCAACTGAAGTGGGAACTAAACAAAATCTTAGAAGGACTTTACACAGGGACTTCTTTTAAATAAAATCTAGCTGCTTATTGCACACTCATTCCTCACCAAACTGGAACAAACTGGAGGATGGGCAGTTGTGTGTTAGTCTATGTGTTTTGCAAAGTAAAACTGCTTGTATTACGTTGGCCAAAGGCTGAAGGTGTTAAATAGGTGCTAATAATCCACAACTGCTGGAAAGTCTGGATTTATCACAAAATATTTGTCTGAATTACTGATTACCTTCATTTGAACAGCAGACACCTATAGGTGCTGATTAAATGCAATTTTCATGGAGAAGAATATGTATGTTCCATCAATGTGAATATATTGGCTGGTACAGAGTGGTACGATGCGGGATGGCTGAAGGTGTGGGTACACAGGTTGTCAGGTGTGGTAAAGGAGATCCTGATGGAAGAGGCCCACAGGAGGACTCACAAGGGGGAAGAGTCCCCTTGCTCTCCTAACCACCTCCTCTGCAGCAGAGGATGCTGGTCTGGCCTCATGTCTTCCAATTCCACATCCAGATCAACAGGAACCACTGGCAAGATGCTGGTATGCAAACAAGCTTTCTCCAGATGACTCTTGCAAGTGGAGAAACAAGGTATTCACTCCTTTTATTTGAGGTCTTCCGAGAATTTGTGGAATACAAATTGCTTGAGTATTTGTGAAGTCTTGACAATGTATCGCACCAAATCTCCTGATGTGTTTCAGAGATCCTTTCCATTGCTCCAACAGCAAAAGGTGGTTACAGAGTGGTAATGTTATTGAACTAGTAATTCACAGGCCAAGATTAATGTTCTGGAGATATGAGCTCAAATCCTATCTTGGATTATTTTAAATTCAAGAAAACCATCTGGTTCATTAATTTTCTTTAGGAAAGGAAGTCTGTCAGACCCACACCCCTGTGGTTGGCCCTTACCTTCTGCAATGGCCTAGCAAGTCATTCAGTTTGAGACTAATTAGGGATGGAAAGAAATGCTGGCCAATCCAGCAATGCCTACACCCCATGGAAGAAAAGCAAGCGAAAGTGAAATGATGAGTATTCCTTTCAAGTATTGCTTGAAATCTATAATAATTTCTAGCCTCTGAGTTCTAACAGACCTTTTAAGAGATATTCGCTCCTTTGGGTAGGTGCCCCTAGCTCCTTTAAATGGCATCCTTGGACATAGGTTAACTAATGCCTCTGCTCAAGACACCACCTTGGTTACCATGGATGCTTTTTAGTGTCTGAACATGCTGCCAAAAATTTTGCTTGTGGGGCAAAATTACACAAAGTAGAAAAATAAGAGGTGAACCAGACTAGATGAGTACCAGTGATTTCAAGCCATGCTCATGTGGCCTTTAGTTATTGTTGGCTGAGCAGTATCTTCTACATGAGTCATTGGAGTCTCTGCAAATACCAGCAAGACCTAGTTACGAGTATAGGTGAACCAACTAGCTGAATGTATGCAGAATTGCTTGCATGGAGTTTACCATAAAATAAAAGGGGCAGCAGGGTGGCACAACGGCTAGCACTGCTGCCTCACAGGGACCCGGGTTCAATTACAGTTTCAGGTAGCTGTCAGTGTAGAATTCTTGACATTTCAGCCTGCGTTTCCTTCGGGTGCTTTGGTTTCCTCCCATATTCCGAAGTTGTGTGAGTTAGGTTGATTGCCCATGGCAAATTGTCCCTTAGTGTTGGGGTACTATGTGAGGTTAGGGAGATATATATAGGACCTTGGTGGGACTGTTGTCGGCGCAGGCTTATTGGGCCCAATGGCTTCCTTCTGCGCTGTAGTGATTCTATGATTCGATATAAGAACATAAGAAATAGGAGCAGGAGTAGGCCATCTAGCCCTTCAAGCCTGTCCCGCCATTCAATAAGATCATGGCTGATCTGTCGTGGCTCAGTTCCACTTTCCTGCCCTCTCCCCATAACCCTTAATCATCTTGCCTATCAAAAACCTATCAACCCGCGTCTTAAATATATTTAGCGAGGCAGCCTCCACCACTTCAACGGGCAGAGAATTCCAGAGATTCACCACCCTTTGAGTGAAGAAGTTCCTCCTCAACTCCGTTCTAAACTGCACCCCCCCTTATCTTGAGGCTGTGCCCTCTAGTCCTACTGTCCTTTCTGAGCGGGAAGAGCCTCTCCACCTCTACCCTATCCATCCCCTTCATCATCTCATACGTCTCTATAAGATCCCCCCTCATCCTTCTAAACTCCAACGAGTATAAGCCCAGTCTATTCAGCCTCTCTTCATAGTTCAACCCCCTCAACTCTGGTATCAGCCTAGTAAACCTCCTCTGCACTCCCTCCAA
Organism: Carcharhinus amblyrhynchos; assembly: GCF_965287045.1. Lineage (NCBI taxonomy): Eukaryota > Metazoa > Chordata > Chondrichthyes > Carcharhiniformes > Carcharhinidae > Carcharhinus > Carcharhinus amblyrhynchos. The sequence continues at coordinate 90,016,016 of NC_137324.1, read as the reverse complement.
GGCCAAAATATCCTTGCGTAAGTGCGGCGACCAAAACTGCACACAGTACTCCAGCTGCAACCTCACCAGTGCCCTGTACAGTTGCAGCAAGACCTCCCTACTTTTATATTCAATCCCCCTCGCTATGAAGGCCAGCATCCCATTTGCCTTCCTGACCACCTGCTGCACCTGCAGGCTGGGTTTTTGCGACTCATGCGCAAGGACCCCGAGGTCCCTCTGCACTGTTGCATGCTGCAGTTTTTCGCCATGTAAGTAATAGTCCTTCCTACCATTATTCCTTCCAAAGTGGACAACTTCACACTTGCTAACATTAAATTCCATTTGCCAGTTCCTGGCCCATTCGCCCAGCCTATCTAGATCCTTCTGCAGACTTTCCACACCCTCCGCACAATTTGCCGTTCCACCAATCTTGGTGTCATCAGCAAATTTCGAAACCATACACTCGGCTCCCTCCTCCAGATCATCTATATAAATGGTAAATAGCTGAGGCCCCAGCGCTGATCCCTAGGGCACTCCACTAGTCACCAACCGCCAATCCGAATAGCACTCATTGACCCCCACTGTCTGCCTCCTATTTGACAGCCAATCCCCTATCCACGCTAACACCCTACCCCCAACTCCATGCCCCCTAACCTTTTGTAATAACCTCTTGTGTGGCACCTTATCAAACATCTTCTGAAAATCAAGAAACACCACATCTACCGGCTCTCCTCTATCCACCGCCCTAGACACATCCTCATAGAACTCCAATAAATTCGTCAGACACGACTTCCCCTTAACGAAACCGTGCTGCGTCTTCTCTATCAAACAGTTCTCCTCAAGATGCCTCGCTATTTTCTCCTTGATCACAGATTCTAGCGTTTTACCTACAACAGACGTTAAACTAACCGGCCTATAATTCCCTATGTATAGCAATTATAGGGTCATCTGCAGCCAAGCTGTTAGTGGCATAGTGGAAATTGACTTTGATAATATTTTGACTATGATCTACATGAAGTTTATATGCCTGGCATCAAAATTCTGTGGGGTCAGAACCTTGAGTCAGAAATTCAGATACATCGTATAGCTTGCTCCCATGTGGATCAGAGGAATTTCCAAGGAAGTATGCAATAACATATACTCGCAGACTGCTGACACCACATCTATCATCATTGTACAATTGATAGAGGAGCCAGAAATTGGGCAGGATTAGATATAGCTGACCTGCAAGGCTACATTTTAAGCCAGCACACAAAAGGTACACGCCACCGGAACTTCAACAGACTCCTAATAAAAGAATGCAGCATGTCAGCACACTTCATTCTTTCACAGAGAACCACATGTCATTGGATAGGGTAATATACCCCGAATAAGGATTCTCACTCATCCATTGAATTATAGAATCCTTACAGTGCAGAAGGAAAATATTCAGTCCTTTGAGCCTACACCAACTCTCCAACACAGGACCCCACCAGGCCCTTTCCCATAACCCCACGCATTAACCCTTTAATTCCCTAATCTACACAGCTTGGAACACTAAGGAGCAATTTAGCATGGCCAATCCACCTACCCTGCACAGCTTTGGACTGTGAGAGTAACCGGAGCACCCGGAGGAAACCTATGCAGACAGGGGGAGAATGTGCAAACTCCACACAGAGAGTCACCCAAGGCCAGAATTGAACCTGGTCCCTAATGCTGTGAGGCAGCAGTGCTAACCACGATGCCACCGAAACAGGACACTAGCTAAGATATTGAATTGATTGCACTTTATTTGAACTTCATCAGATATTTAAGGCACAATTAGAATCTCCAAATCATGAGGCGTTGAACCTGGGGGGAAATTAAAATGTTCAAAATTAGAAGCAGGAACACAATTGGCCTCCCCTCTGTTCAACAGATTGGTGAACTGTTCAACAGAGGGGAGATGAGGAGCAGTTCACCAATCTGCTCTCAAAAAGTGGATTGGTCATTAAAGCTTTTTATGGAATCTGTGTGCCTCCATTTTAACAAGATTTCCATTTTTCACACGCCGATCAGTTTTCTTAGGTGAAGAGAAAGCTGTCAAGTAAAAGGAAAGGAGAAAGGGTTGGATTTTTACAGCATTGCTTATGCATCAGGAAGCTAGTAATGTTTTCTCAGGATCCAATAAGCTTTAATGCTGAAAACACTCCCCTGAAAGCCACAATCTTCCCCTCCTATATACCACCCAATACCATCCAATCTCTCTTCAACCTCCTTGAAGCTCTCCTAGCATGACCTTCCTCAGGCTCCCACCAATGTCCACCAATCCATGTGCTATCACATTCCCCTGGCATGATCTCTTCCCCACAAAAACCAGAAAACCTATTTTTTCCGGAGCCTTCCCAACCCAAGAAGCAGCAAAGCCAACCAATCAAGATTGTTTTTGAATGTGGAATCTGCTTAAAAAACATGTGTGCTGTGGAGCTAAAACTCCATTGGAGTGGGTGGTGGGAGAATTTGTTTGTGTGGCGCCTCTCAAAGTGGTCCTATGGGCAAAAGTCAAAAGGAGCAGAGAGAGTTCAGACCATAATTTACATGGACCATGTGGGTTTCTTCAGTGATACCAATGGCTTGAAACAGTGCTTTATGAATGAATCTTCTCCCAACTGCTTTCATGGAAAAATAGCCTTTATTCATTCTTATATTCTCAAAAATCAATCTGAACTTTGCTGTTATTTAAAATAGATAAGATTTTGATGCCCTTCACTCTTCACAGAGCAGTCCTAAAATTCTGCGCTCAGGCAAAAATCGGGATTCCAGGTTTCCAATGTGACAATATAATTCAACACTGTGCTTATCTATGAGTCCCCTTGGGCTGTGCAAGGTCATAATGCTACACCTTTAAACTCCAATTAGTAAGTCTCACTAGTTAAACCATTATTAAAAATGGCAACTCGAGCTCAGTAAATCCTCAGGTGAGTTTGCCAATGATGCAATATCATCTGTGAAAAATAACGGTGCACTACTCAAAATGATATTTGAAGGTTATTATTTACAATGTCTTCAGCATATCATTGGTGATGAGACCTAATTGGAAGAAGGATAGTAGATACTTTTTCGTTGCGTGTCTTTTCAAAGTTGGGTTCAATAAAGCTCTCTTCTACTCCAGTTGACCTTGAAGCTGGAGATCACATTATGAATAGAGTCAGGGTCTTTCTGCATGTCCAGTTTATTTACAGGGACTTAGTGGAAGACTAGGTATAATAACATTGATTAAAAACAAGGTAAACAACTTCCCTCTGAGGCTTACAAAATCTCAGTATTCTATAAAACTATTTGTATTTGCCCTAAGTATTCTGACAAATGTCAAAATCAAACCCTGATTTTACCACCTCTCTGGTTACTTCACAGTGTCCAAAAGACCTAATAGATGTGTTCTAACAGCCTGAAGTACCATCTTAGAATCACTGACATCAGCAACAGTTTTAAGTCATTTACTTTCGCAAATGGACTCTAGAACATTGATGCTCAATCCCAGTCACAGGCCTTATCAGAACATGTACATGGCAAGTTGGCAGTTCCGAGCATTGGCCAATAGTTTAAAATATATACAAACTAAACATGTACATTTTTTTACCTACAACGCGTCTTATATTTGTGTTGTCAATTGATTTCCGTCCAATTATTTGCATGAAGTGCCTTGACGATAAGATTAGATACTGCTGAAAGATTCTGAGGAAGTGATGCTTTGCCTTTGGGATTTCAAAACTATTTACAAGTGTGCATTGAATCAGATAATGGAAGTGGATGCAGCATAGTAAATTAAAACAAATAAATTCAATACAGGGCCTTAAGCTCTGAAAAAAACAAATTCCAATGTAGTTTAATGTAAATGGGACAGTGAAAAATGTAAAAGTCATTTTTTGTAGAAGCCAAAATGTGGAATTAGCAAAATTCTTGATTGGTTGCACTAGGTTTAGTAACAACTGTAGCCAACAGCAATGGGTAATTATGTAACTCTAACAAAGGTGAACATGAATCAGACAATCTGGGCTTTTTTTTTGCTTTGTATGCAGTAGCATTTCAGCTGAATGTGCCTTCTCTATACATTTCCAAACTTACACTTGGCTAGATCCCTTCCTATTATTTTCTGAAAACCAATACTTTTGATCCCATTTGCAGTGGAAAAAATATTTGTTAGCTGCACATATTACACACATATTTAAGGCACACATTCAAACCTGTTTAGCAGTGTTAGTGGGTAGAGCTGTTCCGCAAAACAGTCACCAAGCCTGGAATTTTACCGCCTGGCCCGCCTCAGAAACAGGACAGGCAAGGCTCGCAGGATAGATTCTCCGTTGGCCTCAGTTGTGGACAAGCCTCGGGCAGGCGAGGTGGTAAAATTCTGGCACAAATCTCTGTTTAGTCTCGCCAGTGTAGGGGAGATCGCATCATGATCAACTTTGTGGAACACCTCAGTTCAGTCCATTTTAATTCTCCGCCTTGCTCGCGATCTATGTCCTTGTCCCTCCTCCAGTGTTTCAATGTAGCTCAATTCGCAATCACTGCATAGCACCTCATCATTTGACTAGGTACTTTCTAGCCTTCTGGACTCAACATTGAGTTCAACAATTTCAGATCGTAATCTCTGCTTCCCCCATTTTCTTTCCTTTTCTTTGCATGTGTCAGCCTATTTTATTATTCTCACTTTGCATTTGGATGGCAGCTTTCATTATTCTTGGCAAGCAGAGCTCACTAGATCCCAAGATGAATCTGCCAATAGGGAATTTTTTTTTAACAATAAAAATTCATTTGTGGAACATGGGCATCAGTGGCTGGCCAGCATTTATTTGTGTGGACATGGCAGCGTTGGACTGGGGTAAGCACAGTAAGAAGTCCCACAACACCAGGTTAAAGACTAACAGGATTATTTAGTAGAACAAGCCACAAGCTTTTGGAGCACTGCTCCTTCATCAACTGAGTGGGAGTTCTGTTCACAAACAGGGCATATATAGACACAAACTCCAAAAAGGAGATTGAACCAGGATTTAATTGGCAGAATTTTGACTAAGTATCATTTTCTGGGAGAGGAATGAATTTTGAAAAAGTTCTGAGAGGGTGGGACCTAAACATGCCAGTAACCTCAGCCACAAAGGGATCGGGCACTGTTTTTAAAGGGCGTCCTGATCTCAAAGTGAAATTGAAGACACTCCTCCTCACCCCTATCAGCCCATCGAGTCTGCACCCACTCTCCGACAAAGCATCTTACCCAGGCCCATCCCCCACCCTATTCCCGGAACCCCACTAATCCCCTTAACTTACACATCTTGGGACACTAAGGGGAAATTTAGCACGGCCAATCCGGCCAACCTGCGCATCTTTGGACTGTGGGAAGAAACCAGAGCACCCCAAGGAAACACACAGAGAGACACGGGGAGAATGTGCAAGCTCCACACAGACAGTGACCCAAGGCTGGAACTGAACCCAGGTTCATGCCACTGTGAGGCAGCAGTGCTAACTACTGTGCCATTGCTTTATATCCTTTTATAATACATATTACAACATTTACCACCTAGAAGAACAAGGGCAGCAGATGCATGGAGACACTATCACTTGCAAATTCCCTTCAAGTCACTCACCATCCTGACTGGAAATAAATCACCACTCTTTCACTGTCGCTGGATCAAAATCTTGGAATTCCTTTCCTAACAGTGTCATGCATGTACCCGCACTACATGAACTACAGTGTTTCAAGAAGATGGCACACTATCATTACCATAAGAGCAATTAGGGATGGACAATGCTGACCTCACCAGCAAAACTCAGATATCATGAAAATATTTCAGACTTTTCATGACTTTTCATGACCACCGGCCACCTCATTGTACTTTTCAAGAGCTGTCACTGTCATAATGTAGGAAACAGCAGTCAATTTGTGAACATCACGCTCCTACAGAAATGTAATAATGATCAGATCATCTGCTTGTGATGTTAATTTTGAATAATTATTGACCAGAATATGAGGGATAATACCCCTGCTCTTTTTCGATGATGATTCCATTGAATCTTTCACACTCACAAGGAAGGGTAGATGTGGCTTTGGCTTTAATATCTCATCTGTTGAACTCCATTTCTAACTGTGCAGTGCTCTCGCAGGGCTGGATTAGGGTGTCAGGCTTGACATCTGTGCTGAAATCCTGACTCTGGCAAGAGTAGAACCAACTGAGCCAGAACTGATATGTGGATAAATTCCAAAGTGCCTTCTACTCTCCCTCTTTATTCAAGTTATATTTTCTGGCACATGGAGATCATTTTATTTAAACAGTTTGTTCTAGTGACCAATTATTGAAATTTCAGTATTTTGATAAGATACGCGAGAAGTGTAATATTCCACCACTTTGATTTTATATCTAGGCCGTGGAACTTATCTTCACTGTGTTGCGAATGAATGCACTGTAGAAGCCTCAAAGGAAGAAAATAGCAGCCACACCAGCATGACCTACATTTAATCCCATACTGGGAAGGATAAGCTGTGTGTGCACCAAAATATCAGAAGTGGTCACTCAAATTGATTTGATGCACATTTCAGGAACTTAGATCATGGAGATCCAGTGATCACTCACAGCTGAATGTGCTGAATGTGCATTCAGCTGCGTGGTGAACTTCCTCCTCTTGCTATTTACAAGGCCAACTTGCAGATCATGTACTTCTGACTTCTGCTGTAGCAAAGTTTGTGGAAGTTCTGTGGCTTGTTTTTTGATGTATTGTGATGAGTTGTTACATCCAAATGGGAAGGTAGAGAATTTTGTTCCTTCTCCACACCAAGTCTGCAACTGTACTTGCAGTATTTCTACGTCTGCAACATGACAGAGAAATGGAACTAAGAAGGTCAATAGGGGAGCTCTGTGCAGACCGAGAGGGAGGTCCTGTAGCAGAAGGCTCTGCCCACCACAGATTTTCAGGGAATACTTCTCCAATTTCACCTCATGCAGGAACACTGCCTGAGCTACCTCAGATTTAACAAAGCCTGCAATCTCACTTTTAGTGTGAGGATGATGTTGCAAATGGCAGTCAAGGTCATTTGGCCTTCAATTTCTACACCTCAGGATTGTTCCAAATGGGAACAGGCAACACAACAACTTATCCCTGCAAATCATCCATCACTGCATCTGGGAGACATGAAGAGGCAATTTCATTCTGTTCATTCTAAGCAGAGAGAGGTGGAATGAGCAGGCACATGGATGTGCGTTGGTCAGGGAGCCATTTTCTGTATGTTCCTGCACTTGCCCATGTTAACTAGAGGCCGTAGAGGCTACCGACTCATTAATGTGCACTTCATGTGTGACCACTCACAGTATATCACATCAGTGAATGCCTACTATCTTGGCAACAGCCATGATGCCGGCATTCTAAGGCAATCTGCTATTCCGGCCACTTCTGCACCATAAAGAAGAGGATACCCCTTTCCAAACGTACCTCTGCCACCAGACCACACAAGGGTAATGAACAGACAATGAGCCCCATGCTTCCAGCAGAAACACCATGGAGCAGAGCATCAGTGTGCTTAGACAATAGTTCTGATGCCTTGACCACTTGGCCCCCTTTAAGAGCAGTATCATGAAAGTGCAGCCCCTGCCACCAGGTGTCCAGTGGTCACCTCAATAGAAGGTCAAGGAGGAAAGGAGCACTGGGACTGTAGAGGAATTGATCTTACTCAGATTCCCCACTCTCAGGATATCATCCCACCACCACAATTGCTCAGCTCTTCCCCACTTTCCTATCCATCCCATCGCAAGATCCTGCAATAGAGGATACCAACAGAAACCTTTCCAAAGTATCTTTATCCAATGACTCATTCAACTAAATAAATATTGCTGACTGAAAAGGCTGTCAAAACATTTCAACTTGCACACATCAGAACAGTGCAAAAATATCAAATTTCAAAGAGAGCAACAATTTATACTGCATAAGAAAAAAGTGGCTGAGTGGTCAATGAGAAGACACCAGAGAGCTACTGTCCCCCATGTTTTAGTTTAGTTCACAAAAGCTGCAATGCCTGGCCAAGTTCCTTATTTCCTACAGAGCATAGATCCCCTATGTATGAATATACATATATCTTTTAGTAAGCATGAGCCATATTTAGAGCCTCATAATCTTAAATTGGTTATTGGTGTAATTCTTAGCACACTCTGCATTGGTCAGTAAGGGCATTCCTCAAGATTGAGGTCTCTGTAAGTAACAGTCAGCAGCCTTCCGCCTGCCATGCTGCAGTTAACAGGTTAATGATACATTGCTTAAGGTCTTTCTAGTGCCTTTTGACCTTTCTCCTCCTGTTCAACTTCATCACCAAGGCCTCCAGCACCACACTCATGAATGCAAGAACCCTCTCTCTTCCCCGATACTCCAGTTATTTTTTTTCCAATAACCATTGCAGTGTTGGCACTCAGCAGCAGTTTCCATACAGCGAGTGCAGATCCATTTTAAGAAGGCAGACTACCTTGAGGAGCTGGAGGCTAGAACACATGCTAGCCTTGCACGCTGTTAGCCTCCCTGTTGAGCAGTCAGCCAGCCAGTTGCATGGGTCCCACTTGGCTGAATGCTGCAACCATGGGAATGAGGAGACAGCATCAAGGTTACTGCCTGCTTCAGCACAACAGGATGTGGGCAGATCATTCATCACAAACTCCATGGCAGAAAACTAAAGGTCAATTTTTAACCCTAATGGGTTAATGTTCAAACATAACAGTTTTTCCTGTAAAAATAACGTCAGGTAGTTTGTGAATTACCAACATTTAACCTAATAATCTGCCCGAAGGTTCTCAATAGCTTTAATGAGTTCTGAATGAACAACATGCACAGTTTACATAAATATTTGGCCTGCTGTTATCTAACGTTGCTAGCTTGGAGCAACCAAACCAATCATCACAATAATATCAGATAGTAGAGAAGGCAAATTGTTTATGATGTTATTCTGTTGCTACACATAGTTGCTGGTGTAGTAAAGGTACTGTTTAAGAAGCAGCAGAACTGAGAACTGCAGTCAGTTGTGTAGTTGTGAAGTAGAACATCATCAAGAAGTTCTTTAGTGCAAGAATAGGGACAGCTGCACTTCTGTAATGTGTATTCAGTAAGAACCTATTTTTGAATGATCTCAAGATGTCTGCCAGCAGAGGCAGACTTATGGCATAGCCACAGAATTACAGAAACTGTGTCATTTAGACTGGTTACATTTCAAAATAAGAAGTCTCACAACACCAGATTAAAGTCCAACAGGTTTATTTGGTAGCAGAACCTTTCGGAGTGTTACTCCTTCTTCAGGTGAGTGAAGACTTGTGTTCACAAACAGGGCATATATGGACAAAAACTTAATTTACAGGAGTGACAGTCTGAAAGTTGTGCTATCAAATAAACCTGTTGGACTTTAACCTGGTATTGTGAGACTTCTTACTGTGCTTACCACAGTCCAACACCAGCATCTCCACATTCATTTCAAAACTCAAATATTCCCCCTTTTTCTTCAGTGAACAAAGGACACACTTGCATGGAAGATCCTGTTACTCATTGTTCTTATGTTTGGTCTACAGGTTAGTTGCTGCACATGCATTGCACAAATAAGCTGGGATTTTCCACCCCGTGGCAGATTTCCTAAAGGTGAATGCCTGGTCATCAGCAGGATCTTCAGGTCCCACCACATCTATGGGCTTTTACGTGGCTTGTCTAACCCACTGCTGGGGAACCTGTCATGAGGGGTCGATGCCCGTGGGACCAGAAGATCCCATCAGCGAGCAATGCTGAGAAGTCCTTCCCACAATTTTTAAACCTTGCAGGTCTCTTAGCAGAATGTATGTATATTGACTGTTCTTCTGGGTGATGTTCTTTGCCTGGAGAGTATTGTTCCAATGGCCCTTGTTGCCTTGGTGACAGTTGTTGTTCCATTTCAGTTGTTGGGGACTCATGAATCTCCAGGATTGATGATAGTTTTGTCTTCAGTATAGGTGGTGAGGTCCTATCTCCCTGACTACCCGATTTCTGTGATGAAGCAGCTCCACTATTTAAGCAGATATGCCTTTGGTTGTGCCTGTGTATCTGGTTGAGATCCCACTTCAAGTTGCCAACTGTGGAATTGTGGGTCATTCTTTCCTCCTGGTACGTTTGCATTGTCGCTGAGATTTGTTCAATCAGATCTTGTACACCTTGTGTTCAGTGAAGATTTCAGTTTATTGTGGGATTTCACTGGTATCGACTCAGCTGGAGTCTTGCCCTTCAAATCTTCCAGTTCAGCTGTGATGTGAATATTGTCCTGTAGAACATTTACCTTTGCCATCAAGCATTTCATTGGACTGACGTGGTTACCAGGCATCTTGTGGTTTACTGGAATATTGCCTTCCTCTGGAATGTTCTGTCTCCCTTTCCCTGAGACATTTCTCTGCCCTTTGCCTGTTGGCACATTCTGAGTTACCAGCCCAAACTTCAGCCTTGCTCCGGCTGAGATGAATTGCTGTTGCATTCCATCTATAATCTGGAACTTGAGATCATCCTTCATGCTATTGCATTGGGCTATCAGGTCAATTTGTCTTCTCGGTATGAGTCGAGTGCTATCACACAGCCTCAATCGTACTTAAGAGGGCTTTAATTTCAGATCACCGTGTTGAGCCACTTTGCACAGATCTGTAAAGGTTATTGTGTTGCACGTTGCACCAATGTTTATCCGACACTTCTGGTTCACCTGATAGTTTCCTTCAGCAGCCGTCATGGTAACAGTCACAACCCATTTGTCACCTATAGAATTGACCGAACCAACCTGTTGTATTGTGTATAGTTCTTCATTAGACTCATCTGCTGAAATCTCTGTATTGGTTTCTTTTGCCTTTTTTTCTGGCCAAGAGCTTCTGCGTAAAATGATTTTGCTTCTTAACATAAGAACATAAGAAATAGGAGCAGGAGTAGATCATCTAGCCCCTCGAGCCTGCTCCGCCATTCAATAAGATCACGGCTGATTTTTGCAGTGAAAACAAAACTTTCCCCATGCTGGGCAGTCCTTCTTTTCTTGTGCATATTGTCCTTCTCAATATTTGCATCCTACCCTTTGAATGCAATTGTTCTGCTCTTTCAGTGTTCAAAATGTGCATCCAAGGCTTTCAAACTCTCTGTTGTCTTTTATTGATGTTTGTTAGGCTTAGTGTGGTATACACTTTGGAGCAGTTCCTCCGCAGCAGTGGAAACAATGTGGCTACAATTATCAGTTCAAATTTGTTAATTAAGTCTCATAGTTTTACCATTGTAATTGGAAAAACTGCCAGTCTTGCCACACATTACCATCCAATGTTACTGGAGATGAAGTTGGAAAATTTATCACAGCCACAAGTTTGTGTTTCCCCTTTTAATTTTCTTGGCAACCAATAATTTCACTTGCAGCCTCTGTGAGCTTTTCTTTTTTCTTTGTTTTTGGCAGCTTTTGTACAGATGTGTACTTTTCTGAGTGCTCTCTCATTTACAGTCTTGTATCCTTTGTCTATTTTCTTTTATTCTTTTCAATGGCTCTCACAGTATAAGTTTATTTATTAGCCACAAATATGGCTTACATTAACACTGCAATGAAGTTATTGTGAAATTCCCCTAGTCGCCACAGTCCAGCGCCTGTTTGGGTCAATGCACCTAACCAGAACGCCTTTCAAATTGTGGGAGGAAACTGGAGCACCCGGAGGAAACCCATACAGATACATGTAAAATGTGCAAACTCCACACAGACATTGACGCAAGCCACGAATTGAACCCTGGCACTGTGAAACAGCAGTGCTAACCACTTGTTACTGTGCCGCCCCTAGGTTTTGAACATATCTGCTTCCCTGGGATCTCTGTGTCTTTTCTGCTCTTTTTTTAAAGTTTAATTTTAAGTTTATTTATTAGTGTGACAAATAGGCTTACGTTAACACTGCAATGAAGGTACTGTGAAAATCCCCAAGTCACCACGCTCCGGCACCTGTTGGGTACCTGAGGGACAATTTAACATGGTCATTGCATCTAACCAGCATGTCTTTCAGACTGTGGGAGGAAACCAGAGCAACGGAAGAAAACCTACACGGGGAGAGCATGCAGAGACAGTGACCCAAGCTGGGAATCGAACTAGGTGCTGTGAAGTAGCAGTGCTAACCACTGTGCCACCATACCACCCTTTTGCCTGTTTCAAAAATCTACTTTTGCCACCCTCTGACAGAGCGTTGCAAGAATAAGGACCATTTTAATTCATTAGTCTGCATTCAGTGACACCTTTTCATGAACTTATCTCAAGATTTCTGCCTCCAGAGGTGGACTCATGGTATAGTCATATGACTACAGAAAGACTGAGGCATCAATCAGACTGGTTACATTTCAAAACCCAAACCAGGCACAGTGAGCTGCTTTCTGCTTCTTGTCCTGCAATAAGTTTCCGATTGCTGGAGAAGTCAATAATCTTCGGACCCAAGGCTGCCTAAGGGATAGCAAAAAATAAAATGTAGCTTGGCATTTGTAGCATTTATACTTTAGATTCTTTGGTGTTGTCACTTTAATTGATGGACTGGCATTAGCAGCACTTTTGTCGATACAGCTACAAAATTCTGCGTGCTGCATGATTGCAAAATGATAGCATTAAAGTACATCCCAGCTTCCTTGCAAAAGATTAAGGTGTGAGTAATGCCAGAATAAATCTGGGACAAGTTCTGCCTGAGGGATTAAATAAATATAGATTGGACGTAAGGCAGGTAGTTTGGAAGGTCCTCTGGGACATGAATGTGTTTAGGGTACAGAGGAGATTTACGGGAATGCTGCTAGGAATGGAGAATTTAAGCAATGAGGAAAGGCTGGAAGGGTCGATTTTGTTGTTGGGGGGTGGGGGGGGTGCGGAATGGCGAAGGCTGAAGGGTGATTTGATTAAGATACATAAAATAATGATGGCCTAGATAGAATGGACAGAGAATACCAACTTCCCTTAATTGAGAGATCAATATGAAAGACAGGTTTAATTTAATTGTTGAAAGGATTAGAGAGGATAAAGTTTAAAAGTGTAAAGTTTATTATTGTCATAGGTAAGCTTACATTAACACTGCAATGAAATTACTGTGAAAATCCCCAAGATGCTACATTCTGGCGCCTGGGTCAATGCACCTAACCAACACGAGGAGAAGAGTTTGTTTTCACTCAGAGGTTGTTCAGGGCCAGAATTCACCCTCTATAAGATCAAAAGAGGCAACAACTCTCACAGCAACTATGACACTTGGGTATGCATTTAAAATACCGTAACCGACAGGACTAGGGACCAAGTATAGGAAAGTGGCATTAGGTCCTTAACACTTTTCCCGCTAACACAGAGAGAATGGCCTGAGTGGCCTCACACTGTATCATAGCTTTTCTATGCTTCTATGTTTCCATGATAGCTTTGTAGGTTAACTATGATTAAAGGAACACAGCATCATTTATCACTTGACATTTAAAGCTCCTTCATTTATTTGCTGCTTTTATCCTCCTTTTGTAACTTTAGGTATAAAGAACACTACAGCATGGGAACAGGCCCTTTGGCCCACGACGTCTGTGCCGACACAGATGCCTCTCTAATCTAACATTTTCTTGTCTCTACATGTTTCATATCCCTCTATCCCCTGCCTATTCACGTATCTATCCAGATGCCTCTTGAACGTTATTATAGAATCTGCTTCCATCGCCTCCTCCAGCAGCGTGTTCCAGGCATTCACCACCGTCTGTATGAAAAACGTGCCCCTTGCACCTCTTTTAAACTTTCCCCTCTCACTTTCAACCTCTGCCCCTGAGTAATTGATCCTTCAACCCTGGGAAAAAGACTCTAACTAGCCACTCTATCCAAGCCTGTCATAATCTTGTAAACTTCTATCGGGTCCCCCCTCATCCTCCGATGCTCCAGTGAAAACAATCCAAGTTTGTTTAACCTTTCTTCATAGCCCATATCCTTCAATATCCTGACAGATCTCTTCTTTACCCTTTCAATGCCTCAACATCCTTCCGGTAGTGTGGTGACTAGAATTGTACACAATACTCCAAATCTGGCCTTACCAAAGTCTTTACAACTGCAACATGATTTTCCAATTCCTATTACAACGCCCCAACCAATGAAGGCCAGCATTCCATAGCCTTCTTGACCACCTTGTCCACCTGAGTTGCCACCTTCAGGGAACTCTGTATGCTAATATTTTTAATGGCTGTACCATTTACTGAATACTTTTCTTCAGTAGACCTTCCAACTCGCATCACCTCATATTTGTCTGGTTAAATTCCATCTGTCATCTTTCTGTCCAGGTCTCCAGCTGATTTATATCTTGCTGTATCCTTTGACAATCATCATCTACTACTCCCCCAATTTTTGTATCATCTGCAAATTTTCTAATCAAACCACCTACATGTTCCTCCCAATCATTCATACATATTTTAGACAACAGAGGCCCCAGCATTGATCTTTGTGGAATACCGCTTGTTGCAGACTCCAGTTAGAAAACTTCCCACTGCTCCTCTTGGCTTTCTATGCCCAAGCCAGTTTTGTATCCATTTTACCATCTCACTTTGGATCCCATAAAACTTCACCTTCTGTATCAGCCTGCTATGAGGAACCTTATCAAAGGCTTTATGAAAGTCCATGTATACAACTTCCACTGCCCTACCCTGGTCAATTTTTTTTGTCACTTCCTCAAAGAACTCAATCAAGTTTGTAAGATATGACCTCCCCTTCACAAAACTAGTTGCCTATCGCTATTAAGACTATTCTCTTCCAGATGTGAGTACATCTTATTCCTAAATATCCTCTCCAATAATTTCCCCACCATTGATGTAAGGCTTACAGGCCTGTAATTTCCCAAATTGTCTCTTTTGTCATTCTTAAACAGAGGAACGATTCTCCTCCAATTCTCCAATACTCTCCAATTCTCTGGTACCTCGCCAATGGTTAAAGCGAATACAAAGATTTTGGCCAAGACCTCAGTAATTTCTTCCCTCACCTCTCTCAGTATTCTGCGATAGATCCTATCTGGCCCTGGGGATTTAATGTTTTTCAAAACCTCCAATACCTTCTCCTTTTTATCTCAACATGTCCTAGAATGTCAACAGTTTAGGTTAGAGAGTCATTAGATTGGATCCACTGGTCGGCGCAACATCGAGGGGCGAAGGGCCTCTACTGCGCTGTAATGTTCTATATTCTATGTTCTAACATCCTCCTTTCTACACTCACCATCCAGCACATCTCTCTCCTTTGTGAATACTAATGCAGAGTACTCTGAAAGTTGGGAATCAAGTAGATAAGGTTGTTAAGAAGGCATACTGTGTCTTGGCGTTTATTGGTAGGGGGATTGAATTTAGGAGTCGCAGCGTCATGTTGCAACTGTACACAACTCTGGTGCGGCCGCACTTGGAGTACTGTGTGCAGTTCTGGTCCCCACATTACAGGAAGGATGTGGAGGCTTTGGAGAGGGTGCAGAGGAGGTTTACCAGGATGTTGCCTGGTATGGAGGGGAGGTCCTATGAGGAGAGACTGAGGGATTTGGGGTTGTTTTCGCTAGAAAGAAGGCGGCTAAGAGGGGATCTTATTGAAACATATAAGATGAGTAGAGGTTTAGATAGGGTGGATAGTGATAGCCTTTTCCCTCGGATGGAGAAAGCTAGCATGAGGGGGCATGGCTTTAAATTAAGGGGGGGTAGTTATAGGACTGATGTCAGGGGTAGGTTCTTTACCCAGAGGGTGGTGAGGGATTGGAATGCCCTGCCTGCTGCGGTTGTAAATGCGCCTAGTTTGGGGACATTTAAGAGATCCGTGGATAGGTTTATGGACGAAAAGGGATTGGTTTAGATTAGTGGGTCATTGTTTTTTTTTAACTGGTCGGCGCAACATCGTGGGCCGAAGGGCCTGTTCTGCGCTGTAATGTTCTATGTTCTATGTTCTATGTTCTACTCATTAAGGACCTGACCTATCTCATCTGGCTCTACATACAAATTCCCACAACTGTCCTTGAGTAGACCTCTGCTTTCCTTACCCTCTTCCTCCTTATATTTGCATAAAAAGCCTTGG
Organism: Carcharhinus amblyrhynchos; assembly: GCF_965287045.1. Lineage (NCBI taxonomy): Eukaryota > Metazoa > Chordata > Chondrichthyes > Carcharhiniformes > Carcharhinidae > Carcharhinus > Carcharhinus amblyrhynchos. Next base: position 90,000,016 of record NC_137324.1, on the reverse strand, counting down.
AATTCTCCTTAATCCTGCCAGCTAATGACATTTCATGGCCCCTTTTTGCTCTCCTAAGTCCCTGTTTAAGCTATTTCCTGCTACCTTTGTATTTCTCAAGAGTCTTATCCATTTTTAATTTCCTGAAATTTATGTATGCCTTCTTTTTTCACTAAACTCATAATCTCTCTTGTCAACCTGACTTCCTGAATCTTGCCATCTTTGTCCTTCGTTTTTACAGGGCTTATCCTGAATTGTTAACAATTGACTTTTAAGAAGTGTTGGATGTGGATTTACCCTTAAACAGCTGTCCTCAGTGTACATTCCCTAGCTCCTGCGAAATATTGTCGTAGTTTGCCTTCCCCAGTTTAGTATGTTCACTCTGGGACTACTTCTGTCCTTTTCTACAAGTAACCTGAAATTTATAGAATTGTGATCACTTTTTCCAAAATGGTCCCCCACTGAGACGTCAATCACCTGTCAGGCTCATTTCCCAGAAACAGGTCTAAGATAGCCCCTTCCCAAGTTGGATTATCTACATATTGCCTCAAGAGGCACTCTTGGACACACTGAAGGAACTCTGCCCCATCCAAGCCCGGGCACTAAAGGATTCCCGGTCAATTTTGGTGAAGTTAAAATCGCCCATCATAACAACCCCTGTTGTTTTTACATTCTCCCATAATCTGTCGACATATCAGTTCCTCCATTTCACTCTGACAGTTGGGAGGTCTGTAGTATAACCCCAACAATGTGATTCTACCATTCCTATTCCTGAGTTCTACCCATATAGCTTCACTGCTTGATCCCACCTAGGTGTCCTCCCTCTGTATAGCTATGACATTCTCCCTAATCAGTAAAGTAATAATCCCACCTCTTTTGTCACCCCTTCTGTCTCAGCTGAAGTATCTAAATGCTGGAATGCTAAACTGCCATTCCTGCCCTTCCTTCATTCATAATTGCTGCAACATCCTAGCGCTATGTAATAATCCAAGATTTAAATTAATCTGCCTTAACTGTCATACTCCTTGCATTAAAGCAGACACACCTCATACCATCTGTCCTGTCATATTTTGTACACTTCCCCTATATTTTATTTCTTTTAGCCTTACTGGATCCATTCACTGAGTTCTCTACAGTCCCTGCACTCTGTACTGTGGCCCTTTTTGATTTTTGTTTTTGGTGTCTCTGTCTTCTATTTTTCTCCTTACTGCCTTTTGTTTCTGTCCCCACTTTACTTCCCTCTAACTTTCTACATCGGTCCCCATCCCCTTGCCACATTAGTTTAATCCCCCCCCAAGCAGCACTTGCAATGTTCCAGCCCTGCCCTAGAATTTTGCATCTGCCACAACAAGGAGAAACTAGACTGAGACACTGAATTCAGGACTTGCATTCAGAACCTCGGGAGGCTTTGAAAGAGTGTGGTTCCTCAACATCTCTCACAAGCTATTACTGGAAGAGGGACTGGGAGATGGCGGCAGAGACTTTAAATATGAAGTTCTTCCGGCCTAGTCTTCACAGGCACCTTGGTGCTTACTCATTAGTGTAGCCTTGTCCCCTGGAGAGTGACCCTCATTGTGCTTATGTTGTGTTACAGTCAAGAGAGAGAAAAGATAATGCTTCTCTCTTCTTATCCCCACTGCTTGACTAACTGCATCAAAATGTGTTTTAAAGAAGAGTTTAAACCTCCTAAGCGTTGTGACTCTCAAGAACAGTCATATGACAGTTTTTCTCTTTATATAAAAAGGAAGAATAATTATTTATTTTCAACACCCAAAATGCAATTGCAACAGCAGCCACTCATCCATTCACATGCAATACACACACAAGCAAAGATGCTGAAAAGATATAGAACATAGACTAGTACAGCACAGTACAGGCCCTTCAGCCCTCAATGTTGTGTCAAGCTATATCCAAACCCAAGATCAAGCTATCCCACTCCTTATCATTCTGGTGTGCTCCATGTGCCTGTCCAGTAACCGCTTGAAACTTCCTAAAGTGTCTGATTCCACTATCACAGCACGCAATGCATTCCACACTCCAACCACTCTCTGAGTAAAAAATCTACCTGGAACATCCCTCCTATTTCTCCCACCATGAACCTTAAAGTTATGCCCCCTAGTAACAGTTACATTCACTTGAGGAAATAGTCTCTGCACGTCCACTCTATCAATTCCCCTCATCATCTTATCACATATCACATACTTTGATGTTGAAAGGGTCCAAAATATGATCTGATCTGTTGAAATGTCAGCTGCAAACATTGCAAAGCTGATGATTCAATTTTGGTTCACTGAAGGAAATGGAGGCTGGAAGTTTCTGGCAATTAATTCACAGTGGCTTACTCCTTGTAACAGTAGATTTCTGATTTCATTTCAGTCGAGTTGAGATTGAGCCCCTGTAGTGAAAATCTAGCTTGATCCTTCAAATCTGTTGGTAAAAGAGTAACTGCACTTCCCAGCCTATGAAGGAATTCTAGGCAGGCTCATTTCTTTGTTGGGCGGATCTCTTTCCTCTGTCTGTGACCTCCTGATCTCCCAACTGACTGACTTCCTACATAGAGGTTTACAGCATGGAAACAGGCCCTCCAGCCCAATTTGACCATGCTGCCCCTTTTATAAACACCGAAGCCAGTCCCAATTGCTTGCATTTGGCCCATATCCCTCTATGCCCATCTTATCCATGTAACTGTCTAAACACTTCTTAAAATACACGATTGTACCCACCTCTACTACTACCTCTGGCAGCTTGTTCTAGACACTCACCACCCTCTGTGTGAAAAAATTGCCCCTCGGATTCTTCTGTACCTCCCCCCTCTCACCTTAAACCTATGCCCTCTAGTTTTAGGCTCCTCAACCTTTGGGAAAAGATAGTGACTATCTAGCTGATGTATGCCTCTCATTATTTTACAGACCTCTATAAGATCTCCCCTCAGCTTCCTATGTTCCAGAGAAAAAAGTCTCAGTCTATTCATCCTCTCCTTACAACTCAAACCATAAAGTCCCAGTAGCATCCTAGTAAATCTCTTCTGCACTCTTTCTAGTTTAATAATATCCTTTCTATAATGGGGTGACCAGAATTGTACACAATATTCCAAGTGTGGCCTTACCAATGTCTTGTACAACTTCAACAAGACATCCCAACTCCTGTATTCAATGTTCTGACCAATGAAACCAAGCATGATGAATATCTTCTTCACCACTCTGTCCACTTGAGGCTCCACTTTCAAGGAGCTGTGAACATGTACCCCTAGACCTCTTTGTCCTGTAACTCTCCCCAATGCCCTACCATTAACTGAGTAAGTCCTGCCCTGGTTCAATCTACCAAAATGCATCATCTCACGTTTGTCTAAATTAAACTCCATCTGCCATTCATCAGCCCACTGGCCCTAGTGATCAAGATCCCGTTGCAATCAAGATAACTTTCTTTACTGTCCACTATGCCACCAATCTTGGTGTCATCTGCAAATTTACTAACCGTGTCTACTAAATGTGAAGTAACTAACATGTTAATAAAGAATTTTTTTTATCACAAAAAGGAATTAGATGTAGCTATTTGGGCTATATATGTGGATATGGAGGGAAGGCAGGATCAGGGTATTGAATTTGATGATCAGCCAAGATCAAAATGAATGGTGGAGCAGGCTCAAAGGGCCGAATGGCCAACTCCTACAAAGGAAGATTGGACAGTTTTAGCTTAAACTTTCTATGGATTAGAAGAATGAGACGAGATTAAATTGTGGATGATAAGGTAGACATGGAAAGAATGATACCTCTTATAGGGCAATCTTGAACAAGAGGTCATAGTTTAGGATAAAGAATGACAGATTTAAAACAGAGAAAAGGAGAAATCACTTCTCTCAAAGTGTCATGAGTCTGTGGAGTCCACTACACCAGAACGTTGTGGATGCCGGAACATTGAGTAAATTTAAGAGGTGGACAGATTTTTAATTCGTAAAGATTTGAAAGGCTGTGGTGAACGGGCAGGAAAGGGGGGTTGAGGCTGAGATGAGATTAGCCATGATCGTATTAAATGGTGGAGCATTCTCGAGGGGCTGAATTATCTGTTCCTGTTCCTAGTTCTTAAGATCCTTATAATTCTTATGGTTCTTTTGATTCCTTCATTCAGCATTCTATTATTGAAAGTAAAGGTCATTTTCAGCTATCCTTCCCCTGTGTTTCTTTACGGAGGCTATCAACAATCCTACTAACACTTCCTCTTTTTGTTTCCTCTTCTATTTTTTTGTTCTGTTGCTGTTGAACTGCATATTCTTCTTTCCAGTGGTGATGAACAGTGGTGTGACTGAAACGTTAACTTATTCATTCCTAATTTAATGCCAAGTTGGCTGCAGAATGGCAATTTGTCACCAGATTCTGAAATTGCTTTCTATCTTCTGCAATCTCTTCAGCTGCCATTACTCATCACACAATTCTGGGTAGCTTAATACAGGTGTAATTGAACTCCTGCTTTAGTGCTCTTTGACTGGGCCAAATGTTCTCAAGTCAAGTCAGTCATGTAGCATAACTGTCAGTTTGGACTTGGCACTCATCGATGATATCCGTCCAACTATAATAATCATCAACTGGTAATTCTCCTATGTCCTGCTTTTCTCCAGTCTTTGCAATGTCTTCCTTTTTCTATCAATTTCCATGACAATACCTTGTATTTAGTTTAGTTTATTTATTAATGTCACAAGTAGGCTTACAGTAACACTGCAATTAAGTCACTGCCGGTACACTGAGGCAGAAGTTAACATGGCTAATACACCTAACCAGCACATCTTTCGCACCGTGGAAGGTAATTGGAGCACTCGGAAGAAACCCAGACATAGGGAGAGCGTGCAAACACTGGACCAACTTTGACCCAAGCTGGGAATCAAATCCAGGACCCTGGCGCTGTGAGGCATAATATAATGAACATCCTAAGGTGCTTCACAGAAGCATTACAAAATAAAGTATGATACGGAGTCACATACGGACATATAGGACGGGATGTTCCAGCCTCACATGCCCTAAAACCGGAAATCCCACCCGTGGTTAACGGACATTTCCATGGTTGCTACGGAGGTGAAAATAGGCAGCCTTTGGGAAGTCACAGATATGTGGTTGGAAGTTCATCAAATTTAACATCAAGGTTGCAAACTGATTGCTTAGTCCTAAATGGTTGCCAGGGAGAGGAGTGGAGTCATAGCAGAGACTGAAAACAATGGCTTCAGTTTTTTCAATATTTCCCAATATGCAGCACTAACAAAAGTTCAGTTTACTTATCTTAGCTGCCATTTTTCTTTGTTTATTTTTTCAGTTTTCCTGTGATTGAGGTGATGAATGACACAAGCACTGCTTTATCACCAGCGTTTCATCTGAAGTCCACCTGCTGTGATTTTTGAGTGAGCCTTGACAATCAGTGGGCCTGCAGAAAACAAGCACACTTCTGCTCAATGAATCCACAGAATTATAATCTAGAAAATTTTCTGGGTCATCATTGCTGTGATCTGTCGTGGCCTCTTTTAGGATTGTTGGGTTAGGTTATTCAATGCCGTGGCAAACAGATGAAACACATACCAGTCTGGAGATTGTAACTAGGGTTCCAGTTACATCATTGAATCGTATTTGACATAAACAATATTTCCACCCACATGAAACAGGCAGGCAATCCAAGGACAGGACTTTATGGCCTCACTCACCTTGAAACCATAAAATCCCGCCCAAGGTCAACAGACCTTCCTGTGCTCTAGCCCTCGCCCGCTCCGATTTTTGTGGCAGGCGGGCAAGTAAAATTTCGGCCCAAATATCTAAAGGAAAATCCCTTTAAAAATATTGGTGCCTAGCCCTGTAAAAATGGATTTTAGCCAGATGACAGTCATCCAGCTTGAACATTAGGCCTAGTTCTGGTCACTAAAACACAAAAAGGGCTTTCATGTGCTGAAGACAACGTGGGGACAGACTGGAGAACTTCTGAATTTTTAGCTTTGCCTATATAAGATGGTTAAAAAAATAGAAAAGTTGAATCTGAAGATTACTTTTGGTAAAATTGAGAGAGTAGAAGAAAGGCACACGGTTTGAAACGAACAAAAGATAAATTTAGATCTGATTTCAAGAAGGTAATTTCCTCTTTAATCAAGGAAAAATTGTTTCCCTGAGAGGATGAAGGAAGTGGAAACATTAGAATAACTTAAGGAGCAATGGAATTCTGCCATGAGAAGTTATTTAAAGTCTGAGTCATAATAGCACAGAATAAGGGCATTCAGCCCATTAAGTCCATGCTGGCTAGAGTCTCTACAGAACAATCCATTTAGTTGCATTTCTGGTTGGACAGATCAATGAAAGTGGTTTGAATGACCTTCCTCCTCTGTAATTCTCTTATAAAGACAGCTTTGCCCTAGAACTTTCAGAGGACATTTAACAGTCAACTACATAGTTGTGGGTCTGGAGTCACGTGTCGGCCAGCTGATTCCCTTCCCTTAAAGGAGATTAGTGAACCAGTGGGTTTTTACGACAAACGGCAATGGCCTCCTGGTCATCATCAGACTTTTAACTTCAGATTTTTACTGAAATAAAATTTCAACATCTGCCGTGGTGAGATTTGAATCCAGGTCCACAGACCATTACCTTGGGTCTCTGGATTACCAGTCTAATGACAACACCACTCTGCCTCTGCCACTCCACAGTGTTGGAAATGCTGAAGAAACAAGCATAAAGTTGTTGCCTCTTTGACAGTATTTAGAGTTCTAGATAGGTAGAAACTTGATGGTGCTGAATGCATTTGAAAAGGCATGCAGTGTGTGCCCATTAGGTGTCAGACACACCCAGGCTGTCATGGTGGTAAAGGCAGGAACAGGTCTGTGCAGGTCCCACACCTGACACTAATGTTAGAAACTTTGCAAATTTAAACATTTCCAAATTAATATTTAAATAAATCTCCACCTATTTGAGGCGAGTGTAACTGTACCAGCATTCCCATACCATACAAAAGCCAGGATTTTCCGACCTTGCTATGTCAGGCTCCCCTGCAGTGGATGTGGTGAGCCATTCAAACGTTCATTGACTTTGGTGGGACCAGAAGATCCGACCAGCAGGGGGGGCCAGGAAATTCCAGCCCATATTACAAATGATGCAAAGCGAATAGAGGCCTGATAATTGCTGCTGACCTCGTTACATGCATTCATCCTGCAAACTGGCAAATTGCCATCTCAGTGATGGTTAGTGTCATTTACAGTGTTTCCAGCGAGCAGCACACACCAATTTACCCAAGTTCTTTTTAGGTTTCTTCAGGACCACTCAAGGTCAGTCACTTTTATTTCAAGTCTGAGGTCATGTGCTAACTGACTCAAGAACAGCTTCTTCCCTTCTGCTGTCAGATTTTTGAATGGACCTACCTTGCATTAAGTTGATCTTTTTCTACACCCTAGCTATGACTGTAACACTACATTCTGCACGCTCTCCTTTCCTTCTCTGTGAACGTTATGCTTTGTCTGTATCGCACAAGAAACAATGTCTTTCACTGTATGTTAATACATGCGACAATAATAAATGAAATCAAAGATTAGAACTGATCATTTAGTGGTTAACAATTCACCTCCTGATTCACCAAAACCTGATCAGCATCTACAATGTACAAGTCAGGAATGGGATGGAATGCTTTCCACTCGTGTGAAAGAGTGTAGCTTCAACAGCACTCAAGAATCTTGATAACACTATCCAGAACAAAGAAAACAATTTGATTGGCACCTCATCTATCACTCCACTTCAGGAAGGAGCAGTGCTTCAAAAGCTAGTGGCTTCTGCTACAAAATAAACCTTTTGGACTTTAACCTGGTGTTGTAAAACTTCTTACTGTGTTTACCCCAGTCCAATGCCAGCATTTCCACATCCTGTCTTAAAATGACAGACACCACAATCACTACAATTCCACAGCTGCAAGTTCCCCTCAAATAGCCCACTTGGAGTTGTATTGCCATTCCTTCATTGTTGCTGGGTCAAAATCATGGAATGCTTTAAATAACGGCACCTCCAATGTACCTACACTACATGGACTGCAGCGGCTCAGAAGATAGCTCACCACTATCATCTCAAGAGCAATTAGAAACGAACAATAGAATTGGTGTTTCCAGCCATATCCACGTTCCATTAGCAAATAAAAATAAGAACTAGAGAAGCAGCAGCCAGGAATCCCCATTCTTTATTACCATCTAGTGATTCTTACTGGAAAGTGCACATTCATGTATGTGGGATCATGAAAGGACAGTCATTGGTGTACTTCCCCATTGGTGAAATGGTCTACTGGCATTCATTGTTTAAGCTTAAATTTGAAAAATGTCCCATTAGGCAGGGTTCTGGCAGAGTGACAGCAACCACAGAACTGTTCCTTAAGGTGAATGAGTGTCTTGAGGAGAGACGTGGAGAAAATTGGCAGATAAAAATCAAGCAGTGATAAACAAAACAAAGAACAAAGAACAACCCAGCACGGGAAACAGGCCCTTCGGCCCAACGAGCCCGTGCCGCCGCATCACCCTACACCTATTCTACCCTGCGTGTCTACGAATAGAACCCCTAACTTAGCCAGATTCAGGGGAGAATAGTGTCAATTTGGTAAAACCAATCAGCCTAAGAGCACATCTTTGGGGTGTGGGAGGAAACCGGAGTGCCCGGAGGAAACCCACACAACCACAGGGAGAATGCACAAACTCCCACAGACACAGGCCCAAATCCATGTGTCTGCACAGCTAGCAGTGCTAGTCACCGAGCTGTTGCGGCGCCCGTCTACCGGTCCAGGATCAAGCACACACACCGACGCGAAGTACTAGGCCACTCCCGGAACTTCCAAGAGCAGCCCACGCACGACCCACCGTGTGCATGCCCCTCGTTTGACACGAGGTGGACCTCCACCTGCGGAATAAAAAGACAAAAACGTTAATCTTACAAGCCTGCTTTTCCGGTGTCTCCCGAGGTTCTAACCTTATTTAATAGCCCCTACCATAACCCTCCATCCTCGTTTCACTCATGTGTCTATCTAACTGAACCTTAAACGAGTCCAACGTTCCTGCCTCCACCACCCTACTCGGTAGCGCGTTCCATACCCCCACAACTCTCTGCGTAAAGAACCTTCCTCTCACTTCCAAATTATACCTCTCCCCCCTCACCCTTAAATCATGACCTCTCGTGTTTGCACCCAGTCTAGGGAGCAGTCTCTCACTATTAACTCTATCTATTCCCTTCAGTATCTTATATACTTCTATCATGTCCCCTCTCAATCTCCGTCTTTCCAAGGAGAATAGTCCCAGTTTCTTCAACCTCTCCTCGTAACCCAGTCCCCCCATGCCAGGCAACATCCTGGTAAACCTCCTCTGCACCCTTTCCAGAGACTCCACGTCCTTCCGGTAGTAAGGTGACCAGAACTGGACGCAGTACTCCAAATGCGGTCTAACCAACGTTCTGTACAACTGAAGCATTAGACGGCAGCTTTTATACTCTATACCCCTTCCTATAAAGGCTAACATTCCATACGCCTTCCTAACAACCTTCTCCACTTGTGACGCAACCTTCATGGATTTGTGAACCTGCACTCCCAGGTCCCTCTGTATGTCTATACTCCTAATCTGTCTACCTTTTATCACATAGCTCCTCTCTGCATGATTACGTATGTGGAATGAAAACAAAAGCAGGGATTTCCTGCAGACAATCCTTTTCATTTAATTTAGCAGTATTATTGCTTGTGTCTTATCAGGTTGTCTTGCTCACTCAGTTCCCTTGGGGTTGTCAATAGGAACAGGGTCATTGCAGCTAATTGTCACAAGCCACAGACAGAACAACAAAATAAATTCCCTGAAAGCATGGCTATCAGTCTGTAACTATCGAATCAAGCAGCAGGATGTGATAATGTACTCAACAGATTGGGATTGAGTATCTTAGACACTACTTTCAATTGAAATAATGTGGTGTGTTCATTGTTAGTAAGATGAGAAATATCAAAACTATCAATCTGGAAAAAAGAAAAGACACAACGGATATTTGATGTTTGGGAATAGACTTGAATGAACATTAGCCAGGACATCAGGTATAATTTGACTGTTCTTTTCAAAATAGAGCCATGGGACTTTTTACAGGCCTTTGTGTAATGCCTGATTTGAAAGACAGTGGGTGGAATTTTACCAGCACGTCAGCCCAAGTTTCGTATGATCCTGGCCAAGGCCAACAGAGAATTCTGTTCTCTGAGTCTCACCCGCCCCCCGAATTGGGGCAGGCATGCCGCTAAAATTCCGGCCAGCATCTCTAAGAGTGGAGCAGTCCCCCAGCACTGCATGCAATGTTAGCCTTGATTTTTGTGCACAAGACCTGAAGCAGCATTTAAATCCTCCTGGAATAAAGGAATTAAACAATCTTCTGATTCAGAGGTGCTAATGCTACCAATGGTAGGCACAGTAATTCCATCAGCCTATAATTATTTAGTTAAAGCACAAGCAGCATGTTCTTATCCAGTGAATAATATGAATGATGAAAAAGTACCACTCCTAACCCATATGATTTAACACCTATAGAGTATACATCAGGCATCCTTTGTCATTCTACAGATAAAATGTCCAATGAGCCAGGTGTTCAAGATTTAATTGTGTCGAGCTGCTTTTAGTGGTATTATATGAAGGCCTACTTGCTGTTTTGCAGTGTATGAAGTGCTGTCAGTTCCTGCATGGTATGGAAGGTGTACTGCAGTGTCTTAACGAGGTACGCCCCTGCATGCACTCAAAGGTGTGTGTGATCCCAACATGAATGGATTGGTGCAATGCCTGGATGTCAAAATTAGCTAACCATTGTGAAGACAGTGACTTCCACATTCTCTCCAGAAACATATCAGGGACTGCAACAGTTCAAAAAGTCAGCTTACCCCCACTTTCTCAATTAGGGTTGGGCAATAAATCCTCTTCGAGCCAGCAATACTCACATCCCGTGAATGAATTAAAAATAAGTGTTATGAAACAAGGTGGGTCCTGTTGGAGTTATTGAAAGTGTACTCAACAAGTTGATGCTGAGGTGCTCCTGACATATGCTCAGTTGGTGAAAGGATTGTAATGAGTTGCTGGAAGAATTTTGAGGTTTTTGAGGTTTATTGGCACTCCGGGAAAGAATCTTACCCGGGCCTGCACCTCCACGCCCCCCCTCCCCCCTCCCCAGCACTATCCCTGTAACCCCATACATTTTACTGCGGCTAATCCACCTAACCTACAGTCAGGAGCATTGCCTCAATTGGATATATTCTGCAGGAGGTATCACAGTGTTTTGTCACTTACAACATCCTGGAACCTGAAACTAGGGCAAGGCTGTTAAAAATGATCTTGTCTTTCTCTATCAACGCCTTAGAGGTGGGAGCAGGTGACATCAGAAACATCTCACACTTCACTATGCATAGAAACATCAGGGAGATGACATAAGTACTCTACCATTGGAGAGGGGACTTCAGTCTTCTTTAGAAAGGAACACCAGAATGAAAGGGCACATAGATTTGTGAACAAAGCGGACTTCCCAGTGCCCAAGAGCACCATCATATGTATATTGTCCACTGACACATTTTCCATTGTTATAGATAACAAAGGAAGAAGAAACCAGCTTCCTGTAAAACTGTCAGGAAAAGGAGAGATGATTTCCCGATGATATTCCAAGAGGATTGTCTCCTTTCTATGGCAATAGGAATAGCCTAATTTCTCTCTGTACAAGGCTGCTCCACTGTGAGAAATGGGAAAGAACTACTGGGAAAATAGAGAAAATTTTCTGTAATGAGATACATTTCCTGTAGACAACGAACTCTGGGACAACATTGCTGGATAGCATTCTACAGTTTCAGTAGTGATAAAGATTCTGCCGCAGCTCCTGTGCTAACCTCCAGCTCTGCTGAGGAGAAGACTTTTAGCTGGGAGTGAAGTATGACTTTGAACGTGGGAAGGTATCAGCTCTTGAGCAGTGTGAATCTCTAAGTAATCTGATATGGACTCCAGCAAAGCATTCTCTGTGGAAGATTCTTCATGAACAACAAGGCAATTCATTGGTGGATTCAGTGGAATATGATGTATCCATCAATGGGAAAGACAAATCATTCTCCATGCCTTTTTACAGGTGGGGGGGATGAATTTGAACAGCCTTGATTACTCCACTCACTACCCATGCATAAACAGTATAAGATAATGAAGGGGATGGATAGGGTAGAGGTAGAGAGGTTCTTCCCGCCTAGAAAGGATAGCAGAACTGGAGGGCACAGCCTCAAGATAAGGGGGGGCACAGTTTAGATCGGAGTTGAGGAGGAACTTCTTCACTCAAAGGGTGGTGAATCTCTGGAATTCTCTGCCCGTTGAAGTGGTGGAGGCTACCTCACTGAATATATTTAAGTCATGGGTAGATAGGTTTCTGATAGACAAGGGAATTAAGGGTTATGGGGAGAAAGCGGGAAAGTGGAACTGATCCACTTCAGATCAGCCATGATCTTATTGAATGGCGGGCAGGCTCGAAGGGCTAGATGGCCTACTCCTGCTCCTATTATGTTCTTATGTAGAAATGTGTTTTTGATTGTTAATTTCCCCCTTTTTAAATGGTGGTGTATTTTGGCCAACCCTTCAGTTTTGAAGTGAACCAGTTCTCTATTTATCACCCCACAGCAAACTTGAGATAAAATAAATTGACCCTTTTGTTTTATCTTACACACAAAATGCAGGAAAGGCTTTCACAACATTTGCTCTTTTTACATTCATACAATAAAAGTGGGACAAGGGAAGTAAAAGGTTTCTGGGCAAAGACAACAATAAAAATAAGAATCATGGTTTTACATCAGTCCAGAGTGCACGTCTAATGAAGATTCTTTCAGATGGCTTAGTCTGGCAGAATTACTGTGACTCGTTCTAGGAACTCAGTTTCAGGTGAAGATGCAGCAAAATAATTTTGTATCCCGGAAATTAGTTCACTCTATAATGTTCTTTCTGAAGATCAAACTTTGGAAAGGCAAGCTACAAGCCAGGAGTCTGGTTCTCTTTGGAGATTAAACTGTGACTGAAGATAAAACTCAAAAGTTGTATAATTAAAGAAAATCAAACAGCTCAAACCTAGGTCATGTGACAGGGTGGTTTTGTCTAGAGCTATTCAGTTATCCCAGGCCTTTTATCAAAGCCCATTGTGTTTTGAGCAAGCAGAACAATTATCACAATGCTGGCGTCATAAATTGCTGTACCTCTGTCCGTAGTTGGCTGGTTCAGATGTCTCATCTGCTAATCCATTGTGTTGACTTGGCTAAAATGTATATATACTGCAGGGAGGGCTACATTCCAGGGGTTTGATATGTTATCCTTTGTCTTTGTGTAAACTGTTCAGGTCCCAAAATACATCATCATATTTTCAGTGGGAGCCAATCCATCTGTCCAGCCATTTGCCCGTTTAAAAAAATAATTGTATAAAGTAGCCAGACCGGTGTAGATAGATATGCATACTTTACTCCTTGTCTCCCGGACCGGACAACCTCATCCTCCAAAGAATTACTGAGCACGGCAAGAAATTCACCCTTATCGCTCTCCAGGAAATGTCACATTAGATCCAGCAGGTCTTAGAATCATAGAATACCTACAGAGCAAATGGAGGTCATTCAGCCCATCAAGTCTGCATCGACCATAGCCCCACCCAGTCCCTATTCCTGTGACACCCACATATTTACCCTGCTAATGCGCCTGACACTAGGGTCAATTTTAGCATGGCCAATCCACCTAACTAGCACATCTCTGGACTATAGAAGGAAACTGGAGCACCTGGAGGAAACCCACACAGACACAGGGAGAATGTGCAAACTCCACACAGATAGTAACCTGAGGCTGGAATTCAGCCCGGTTCCCTGGCGCTGTTAGGCAGCAGTGCTAACCACTGTGCCGTCTCCATGGGAATAGTCCCCATCTGCTGTAATACCTTCTGTATCCACCAGCTCTGGCCTTTCTTTGTGAAGAACTGAGAGATTAATAACTTCTGTCTTTGCCCTGGTCCAGTAGATGGTGTCTCAGTGCAAGAAAGGAACTTATTGCTGAGTGTATAAACTTCCTCAGCATCTGTTGTCTGAATTTTCACTTCTTCTAAATAAAATTTTGAAAATTGTTTCAGGAGGACAGTGAGTCATTCAAATGATGAATATTATCTGTGTTTGCTAGAAGAATGCCAACATCACTGCTCAACAAGAATGTATGTTGATTGTGAAGAACACAGAGAGAATCAATGATCTGTCGGCCTCTGCAGCTAAGGAGGGCAATAATCCTGTCTTGAATCTGATGATCTATATCTCCTGGTCTTTGTAATTTGTTGTCTGATAATAAAGGGTCAATGGCTGAAGTAAATTGAGACCATCTGTTAACATATTAACAGTTGTTCTAGCATCTATTTTAAAAGATGTATTGAAACCTTGGACACGGACTGTAACAGACCTGCAATCTGGGTGAAGATTATCTACTTTTCCTCAGAACTCTGCAGTGTTGTCATTCCCTGGACTTGCCATTTCTGGAAGTAATGTGCCTCAGGAATATTTCCTAGTCTACAGATGGTTGGATTTGCAGAAATGCTCGAAATGCCCAGTTTTCCCCCAGTAGAATCATTCTATTCCTGCCTTCCCCATCCCCTGCCCACTCCCTTCTTGTTGGGCAGTCTTAGTGTCCATGCTGGGATTTTGGCCAATAATCTCAGGATGACTGCTGCGTTGGAGATTCCCATTCTTTCAATTGGTTTGGTGGCTTTCATGTGGACGGGGCCGCTGTTCATGATCAAACTCAATCCAGGCAATCATCTGAAGCCTCAGTGTCGCCTTGAATTATAGGCCAATTAAATTTCCAAATTCAGCAAACTAGGCCACTTGAGCCAATCGAAGATCATCTTTTGTCTGCAGCACATTGGAGAGTTTCTCAACCCAAACACCCATGTTTATGCAGTCACAGATTAGTTTATCCTTCAGCGCTCCATAGCCACAAGAACTACATAGGCAATGTAAACAGATTTAGAATAATTCAATCAATGGCGGAAGGAGACCATTTGGCCCATCGAGTCTACACTGACCCTCCAACAGAGCATTCCAACCAGGCCCTCCCCCCATAACCCCACGTATTTACTCTGCTAATCTCCTAACCCACATTAAGGGGCAATTTAGTACAGTCAATCCAACTAACCTGCACATCTTTGGAGTGTGGGAAGAAATTGGAACGTCCAGAGGAAGCCAACATAGACATGGGGGGAACGCGCAAACTCCACACAGGCAATTACCTAAGGCCAGAATTGAACCTGGGTCCCTGGCGGTGTGAGGCAGTAGTGCTAAACACTATGCCACCGCGCTGCCAAAAGATATAATAAAGAAAGGGGTGAACTTACCAGGATTTGACAAAGAGTCAGGGCCTGACTGAAAAACCGTGTGTTTCTTGAGAGAGAAAAGGGGTGACGGAGAGCTGAGGGTGAGCTCGAGGTTAATCCTGGGTGCTTCTACTCCCTGAAGACAGGCTGCTGCATCTCCGGGCACTGCAGACCTGTACAAATTAAATGAGATAATGTAGCAAACTGTATCCAAGCTGGGCATTCAAACACCTGACAGCGATCTCAAAAACCTCAGTTCCCACACTTTTTTTTTAATTATACCTCACCCCAGACATTTCAGGCATTCAACAAGGTGCCACACAAAAGGCTGCTGCATAAGATAAAGGTGCACGGCATTAGGGTAATGTATTAGCGTGGATAGAGGATTGGTTAACTAACAGAAAGCAAAGAGTGGGGGTAAATGGGTGTTTTTCTGGTTGGCGATCAGTGACTAGTGATGTGCCTCAGGGATCAGTGTTGGGACTGCAGTTGTTTACAATTTACTTCGGTGATTTGGAGTTGGGAACCAAATGTAGTCTGTCAAAGTTCGTAGATGACACTGAGATGGGTGGTAGAGCAAAGTGTGCAGAGGACGCTGAAAGTCTGCAAAGCGATATAGATAGTCTAAATGTGTGGGCGAAGGTCTGGCAGATGGAGTCCAATGTTGGTAAATGTGAAGTCATCCATTTTAGTTGGAATAATAGTAAAATGGACTATTATTTAAATGCTAAAAAATTGCAGTGTGCTGGTATACAGAGGGACATGAGTGTCCTTGTGCAAAAAGTTGGTTTGCAGGTGCAGCATGTAGGAAGAAGGCAAATGGAATTTTGTCCTTCATTGCTGGAGGGATGGAGTTTAAAGACAAGGAGGTTGTGTTGCAGCTGTATAAGGTGCTGCTGAGGCCACATCTGGAGTACTGTTTACAGTTTTGATCGCCTTTCTTGAGAAAGGATGTACTGGCAATGGAGGGGGTGCAGAGTAGATTCTAGATTGGTTCCGGAGTTGAGAGGGTTGGCTTATGAGGAGAGACTGAATAGACTGAGGCTATACTCATTGGAATTCAGGTAAATGAGGGGAGATCTTATAGAAACATATAAGATTATGAAGGGAATAGATAAGATAAAAGTTGTTTCCACGAGTGGGTGAAACTAGAACTAGGGGGCATGGCCTCAAAATAAGGGGAAGCAGATTTAGGACTGAGTTGTGGAGGAACGTCTTCACACAAAAAAATTGTGAATCTGTGGAATTCCCTGCTCAGTGAAGCAGTTGAGGCTATCTCATTGAATGTTTTTAAGGCAAGGATAGATAAATTTTTGAACAGTAAAGGAATTAAGAGTTATGGTGAGCGGGCAGGTAAGTGGAACTGAGTCCATGAAATGATCAGCCATGATCTTACTGAATGGCGGAGCAGGCACAAGGAGTGTGATGGCCTCTTCCTGCTCTTAGTTTTTATATTCTTATCCCGGCCTGAATTGGGGTACCGGTGAAAATATGAAGCCTGCCTGGCAGATTGACCCATCCACCAGCATTAAAGATGGATGGGCCATGTAAAATTGCTTTTAATCAACTCCTTATTGGGTTTAATTTTATACTTAATTATTGGCATTTTGACTGTCGTGCATGTCCACGAAGTGAAAAATGCACAAGTGCACAATGACATCAAGCAGTCTAGTATGTTAGGCAGGCTGAATTCGAAGCACTCAATTGGCCTATAATTCATGTTGCACGGCTAACAGCTTCTCACGCAATTTCATGTGCTGTCGGGTCCAGTGTATGCCCATCCAAACAATATAAAATTCTGGCCACAGAATAAGATGGAGCCAGAGCTTCTGATCTCGAATGGTAAAGGGAGGAAGTGAAAAGACAGATGTTGCATCCCCCAATGGAAAGGTGCCAGAGGAAGCGAGTGGGTGTCAGAAGTGAAATTAATCTTGGCAGTAGCACGAAACAGGAAAGAGTGAATTGAAAATCTGCCAATGTTATCCCTGATGCAATTTTAATTTCCTTTCAAGTTGATGGGGAAAAGATAATGGGGTGGGATGTAAAACAGGTTTCACACCAGAGCAAAGCCCAATTTAACCCATCCATAAACAGGACCTCCTGAAAATCTATTGCTGTCCTAACAGTCCACTTAAATACAAGAATCATAAATATCTGTACTCTGGGTTATTTTTCTTTCCATGAAGTCAGTTCTTCACATGTTGTATAGGCTGCAAATGTTGCTTTCCATTGATGTCAGCAGAATCTGTAAAGGAAGTCTTGTGGCAAAGTAGTAGCACCTCAATCTCTGGATTGGAAATTCTGGGTTTAATTCCAATGCCAGTCATGTTTACCATAGTAAGAAGTCTCACAGCACCAGGTTAAAGTCAACAAGTTTATATGGTATCATGAGCTTTTGGAGCGCTGCCCCTTCATCAAGTGAATGTGATACACCTGATAAAGGAACAGTGCTCCAAAACCTCCTGATTCCAAATAAATCTGTTGGACTGTAACCTGGTATTGTGAGACTTCTTACTGCGCTCACACCAGTTCAATGTCGGCATTTCCACATCATGTTTACCATAGAAAGAGCATTCATAGCATGGTTCAACAGGCTCATAATCAGCTTGTGAAACTTTCCATCACTTCTCAAATATTCCCCAAAAGGAAAAACAGTCTCCCAAGCACCTTTTTTTTTAGGCGCATTCAGCTCTGTGCCGGAAAGTAGCATGAAGTTGATTACCATATTGAAATTATGACTTCAATACAATTAGTGGCTTAGCATCTCCCCCACCACCCCCCCTCCTGCTGGGAGTGATTCCCTCTACTGACATTTACGACTGCTCCCCACTAATGGGGAACAGGTACCCTGAAACTGCTTGGGGTGCACAGACGCCATTGAGGCTCCTCCCAGGAGATTTTAGGTAAGGGGGTGTGCCCCTCGTGCACTACCAGCCTGGCACCTTGGCATTGCCCACCGGGCACTGCCAAGAAGTCAGGCCAGAAGAGGCAGGCATACTGAGGGCCTATTGGCAAGGTGGTGGGACCTGATGTCACACTGCAATTGCAATTGCTATGAGAGGGAGGGAGAAGGTGACCGGCTCTGGCCATTGGGGTTGGAGGCGTGGGGGGTCCAGCTGTCTGTTTGGGGGTGGGGCAGGGAGATCGAGGCTAGCTAAGGGTGGGGTATCATACGGGCTGAACCGGCGAGGTCCAGGAGGCCAGCATAAAGGGTGGGGATGTCAGAGGTTTTAAAGTTTATTTATCAGTTTCACAAGTAGGCTTACATTAACATTGCGATGAAATTACTGTGAAAATCCTCGTCGCCACACTCCGGCGGCTATTCGGGTACACCAAGGGGAAATTTGGCATGGCCAATATACCTATCCAGCACATTTTCCAGGCTGTGGGGGGAAACCTGAGCACCCAGAGGAAACCCATGAAAACATGGAGAGAACATGCACTCTCCATACAGAGAGTGAGTAACCCAAGGCTCGAATTGAACCTGGGTCCCTGGAGCTGTGAGGCAGCAGCACTAACCACCGTGCTACTGTGCTGCCCCAGAAGGCTAGCAATCACGGGGGGGAGGGTTGCTGGGCTGACCTATGATTGGAGGCCAGCAACCGGAAGCCTGGCAATGGTGGGGTGGCCAGTATGCGTGTACCAATCTCCCCATTGACAGATCGGCACATGCACAGTGACCTGCTCAGCGCTATGCTGCCGGCCTTTCCAGCGGGAAGGGGTCCCAGCCCCCTGCTTACCAGAGGGAGTCACGCTGAGCAATTCTCAGAGTGTTGAAGATTCACTCTGGTTAGTATGCCCAAAAATACTCCAGTTTTTCTGCATGTTGGGCGCTTAATTTTTTTTGGGAGAATCTCCGCCTCTTTGTGTGAAGTTATGTTAAAAAACATGAAATTTGTAAATGATGTCCCAACAATCTCTCAGCGAAGAGCCTGTTTGATTTTTCCAATCACAATGACTTTTTAATGACACATTTTCACCTTCTTGAACACAATAGGTAAAGAATTTGAAATTTACTTGATTTCGGCCTAACTTAAGATTTTAAAGGGAACAAATTAGAAACATGGCAGAGCATAGGACTAAAGGAAACTCAACAGTCCATCTAATCAGTCCTAACAATGAATAGCCGTCATTAACAGATGGGACACATAATTGGGACCAGAATAGGCTCCTTTCCTCTATTTGTTAAAAAGGCTGGATTGCTTTTGAAAGAGACATTAGAAAATACATGTTCTCCAAGAGATGGTCTACATGAATGATGAAACTGAAATATATCCTCTTTACAGAGGGGAAAAAAGGCAGCAAAAATGCTGGAAGCCTGAAGGAAAAGTGAATGTGCTGCAAATCCACAGAAAGCCCTTATCTAAATATTTAAGAGAGAAATCATCTCCTTTTTCCAGGCGTTATATATTTCCACTATATTTACAATTTTTACTTTGTCCACTCTTCGGCTAAACAAATCAAGCCACTTAGAAGAGGCTTTGTTAAAAACCATATCTGAAACAACCCTGGTTAAAGTATCTTTTATCCTGTGGAGGTAAGTAATTGGCTATCTTGGTGAATGAATTAAGCTGTTAAACTAATGGTATGACCTGTTGACTGGTGGGACTAGGTAGACTGTGCTATCCTTCCATTCCGGTTTGCAACAGATCCTGATCCTTTAGTTGGGTAGGCATATTAATACATGGTAAAAGCCTGCCTTCCTAGAATGAGATTACTGAGCAAGCTTCTTTAATTACATCACAATCTATCTGCTTATAGTTCCAATATATTATTCCAATATATCTTGCCATAGGTTTTAATTAGCCCTGTCTCCTTATAAAATACACTGGTAGGTGCATTTCTACAATAATGGATTAAATGGCAGGCTGCCACTGTACATAAACCTCAAAATGAACTTTCTGATGCAAAGCATTTTTGTGACTTTATACAGTTTGATAAATTAATGGACTAGAATAAAGAATGTGATGATTCTGGGTAAAGACATTTCCTGATGTTAGGATCAGCTAGATGCCAGAATGAATTGTCAATCTGTATTCAGGTAGCTGAGCCCAAACAAGGGAGCAACTGCTTCAATTTCTCTTTCTCAACATGCTCAGAAAGGTCTACGATTATTGCTGAGATGTGAATCTGTATGAACATTGGATGGCATCTTCCTTGTCGTTCAGGAACAAGCTTCAAACTAAACAGGAAAACTACACATGGATCAGTAACCTGATGCATTTCTATCTCCAGACGATCTTACTGGCAGCGGCAGGTAGCTAATCTGGAAAATTAAATGCCCATTTGTGGTCTGATTAGTTATGCCATCAGGATCTTCCTGGCAGTGGACAGGCTGTCACTGGGGGCCAAGCAGGTATCTGCAGGCACCTTGCCAACGGTTGGCGTGAGGGTCCTCAAAGCCTCCTGCTTTAGTTCCCCCCAACGAGTTATAAGAAGCCACAGATTGGCCTGAATGGGGAATGGGGAGAACGTAAGGATAAGAGAGGAGCTTTTGTTTTCTTATTTTGATTGGAACTGGGGCCAACTCCCAGAGTACCAGGGTGAACCTTTTAACCAATACACCATGGCACCTGCCAGCCCTTGTGACTGCCTCTGAATTCTTTCCGGGGCAGCAGGCCTGACTCTGGTTAACAGCCTTCCACCCAACACAAAAATTCAAAGAACCAGGGCATCTTCTTCAGAGTCAGGATTGCAAGGTTGCAAATTTTCCTGCTCTGGGCCCCAACCTTGAGAAACAAAATTTGTTCCCAAGTGTCCAGGCAAACAAACTGCTCCAAGACCTTGGTTTAATTAGTCACGTTAAGATATGCAAGGGAAGCAAGAGATGAACTCATGTAATTTGCCTCTTCTACACATTAATAGGATTCCTCTTGCCTCTTGCCAATGGCACTATAAGCAGTTTTTATTTGTGCTCTAATTCAGCTCTGGATTCAGGGTCTACTGTACTTCTCTGTCCAATTCACAGCAGGAAAGTTGCAGCAGAAATCTTCTTGTCCAGAGTGCTTTGATATTATAGTCTTCAGAACAATCTCAACAAAAGCATTCTGAATAGGAATTTTAGTTTGTAGTTCACTCAAACAGCCACAACAGCTTAGCATCTTCAAAGTAATAAGGTGCTATGCAAAGACATTTTGAAACAGAATCTGACATATAAGTAGATATTAGGCAGAAAGCTAAAAGCTTGATCAGAGAAGTAAGTTTTAAGGAACGTCTTAAAGGAAGAAATCAAGGTGGAGAGGGAGAAAGATATCAGACTGATATTCCAGAGCTTGGGTGTAGGCAAATGAAGGCACAGCCACTAGTGGTGGATTGGTTAAAATCTAGGATGCTGAAGAGGTCAGAATTAAAAGGGCACTGACATATCAGAGGTTTGAAGGGCTAGAGGAAATTCAGAGGTAGGGAGGGGATGAGGCATGGGGTGGCTGTGAGATCAGAGATGCAAATTTCAAAATCCAGTTCTTGTTTAAACGTGAGTTAGGGTACGTGAGTGAGCACAAAAGTCATGGGGAAACAGCATTTAGTGTATATTAGAGCAAGTTCAGCAGAATTGTAGATGTGTCCAAGTTTATAGAGATAAGCAAGGATTCGGCGACTACAGACCCACCCAATTGGGCACCATGTAGAGATGTCGGAAGAGGGTAGTGTCGTAGATGTGTAATTATATTGTAGATTTCGTAACATACTGTAATCTCTTTTTAACATGGACAAGAGTCTTAGAGCATGACTCCCAGAAATAATGTGACTTCTCTTGTAGATTCCAACTGTTATAAACCAGACAGTCTTTATCTCAAGACATTTGAAATTCAATATACCTTGGACAACCTAATTGAATTTCCTAAAAGGCATGTAAAACCCTTTTAGTTCTGAGAGAACAGGACACAGGAAGGACATCTTCAAAATTTAATTCACTTCTTTGCTTTGTGGAACAATGACTCACCTAAATTAATATAGCCAAATTGTGTTTCTGAATTAAAAAAAGAGCTTTAAGAAGCCATTTTGGCATAGCATTTTTGAGAAGCGGTACCAACAGCCAGCTCCCAGCTAAAACACATGCAACAGCTGGTGTACCCCTCCCAGCTGGAGTTACACAAAGGTGCCCAGAAAGAAAATATAGGCCTGCTAAAAATGGAAACCAGGCAATTTTCAAATGCTGTACTGGCAGAACTCACAAAGAAAAGGGAGCTTATTTGTAATTGCGAGTGTGATCATATAGTAAAAGAGTTCTTATTACACTCTCAGAATCATAGAATCCAAAATTGCAGAAGGAGGCCATTTAGCCCATCGAGACTGCAGCAACCACAATCCCACCCAGGCCCTATCTCCACAACCCCATGCATTTACTCTAGCTAATCCCCCTGACACTAAGGGGCAATGTACTATGACCAATCCATCTAATCTGCGCATCTTTGGACTGTGGGAAGAAACCAGAGCACCCAGAGGAAACCCACACAGTTTGGGGAGAATATGCCGATACCACACAGCAGGTATTGTGCCATTTTTTTGTTTGCCTTATTGTAAGTGTCTTGTCTCTCGGCTCTCATTAACCGAATGATTAATTATTTTTTATCACTTGCTCCCCAATGCTGCTGACCTTCAGCATCCACCTGTACAACCTCTGGACAGTCAGCTATAGAAGGCAGCACAGCTGCTGAATCTGACTTCAAGTTTCAACCCCTTCGCTTCAGAAAGATGAAATTTAAAGCAAGGCCAGCAACAATATTTCACAGAGACTGATTTAAGATGTCCTCTTTAAGTATCTTTTTCTGAATTTTGCATTTTAATCTTTGTATCTGTATTTTTAGTTAAGTAACTTTCAGCAGTAGTTTTGGTAATAAACTAACCTTCACCTAGTTTCAGACTAAAGCTTCTCCGTTGGATTATTTTAATTTAACCACTCATAAATTGGAAGGGAGCATACACACACAGGCCACTTTAAGGAAGTGCCTTTTTTGCAGTAGTATGTCAAAAGCAGTAGATAGGTCAAGCAGAATGAAGAGGGATAATTTACCTTTGCTGTAGGCACATTGAGGTGGGATTTACAGGTCACGCTCACCCCAAGACCAGAAAATCCCACCAGAGGTCAACAAACTTTTGCATGGTCCTGCCCCGCCCGCTATAATTCCCAAGGGGGGCAGGGTGGTAAAATTTCACCTCAGATGTCGCTTGTGCAACAAATTTCTAACTCAAAATGGGATGTGAAGCATTGATTATATTTAGCCATGCTCTTGTTTATAAGCAATCTTTAGCTCAGAAATATTTGCAGGTTTTGCATTTGAAAGTTGATGACTAACAACTCAATAGCATTATAAAATTTAAACTGTCTGAGAGAGAATAATATTATTTTACTTTTTTCATTTGCAAAGGCCATAGTAGTGCAGTTTTTACAACTTGTTCTGCTTTCTACTGTCTTTTAGAGCATTTTAATAAGATTTTAACAGGTTTTAGCATTTCTTGAATTAAATCAACTCAGTTAAAGAACTACATCTGATTATTAGCTATACAATTTGTCTCATAATAAATATTTACAACACAATTGTGAAACATTTTATTAATGGCCTAATGCACTACTGCAATACAATAGGACAATATAGTATTCACTGCCTATACTCTCCTCTCCAATGCATTATACTCTTTCCATCTTGCATCCTTATCATCACCTTCCAAGTGTCAAAAACATGATGGATATGTCAAATGTAATGATTTTAAATGAAACTTTTGTGTCTGCCTGTGTGATCTACATTAAAGGAGATCTTATTACCCTCTCAATCAGTTGGTATTGTGCCATTTTCCTGTCTGCTCTTTGAAACTGCCTTGTCTCTTGGCTTGCATTAACCGAATGATAAATGATTCTGTATCGGTGATATTGGCAAAAAATTCCTACTTCTCCAGACGCAGAAGAACTAGCACAGGACCAATGTAGACAGAAGCTCAAGGTCTATTTCAAGAACACCAATTTTCAGATCATATGCATATCAAATGGAGCCTTTAAAGTTAAAAGGCCTAGACACCTATCTATAACAAGCTAGCATTCGAGTACTGACAAACATTCAATTTGAAATTGCTGGCAAGCACTGCTGCAGATGAAAAGAAGAATAGCAGCTAATTAAACAATGAAAATGCTGACACAGAGAAAACCTGAGCACAAATGATGAGAGAATGAAAACCAAAAAAAACATCAGGGACCTGTGATTTATGATTGCTGACTGCTAGCACTGAAGGTCAAAGGAGAAAAATATACTCATAAAATACTAAATACAATTAGGAAAACAATATATTTGCTTTAAAATTCTAATTAGGAGCCATGGTCATATTAACTTCTCCACATAGATAAGTTTTAGCCCTGACCATCTGTGAAGTGACACATCTTAGCATAAGAGCGGCTGACCCTGATTTACAAATTGTTATGGTTCAGGCCAGAAACTCCAAAGTGCTTTATGGAGCCCACCTAGGTCATAAGTTTGGGATTTGAATTTGGCTAGGGGAAGCATGATATGTTTCACATCAGGTATGATTTAAATGACCCACTGGAGAACTTTTATCAAACCAAGTTTATTTAAGAATATAGTTAACACGTATGGAACGAAAATTAGCAATAACTTCTATCAATTACAAATAAAAACAAAAAAAAAATGTTTAACATTAATGAATATTGTTAATATGTTCTAATCAAACCAATCCCAAAAAATCCCTTTCCAAAGGTTTAATACAGCTAATGCTCACGTGATACTGGAATTAAAATCTCTCAGTCTTATAGATTCTAGTAGTTCTCTTAGCAGACCCAGAGCAGATTGAAGTCAGAACAGCTTCCTAGAACCCCAGGTAGACTCTGGTCAACAACCAACAGCAGATTCTTCCCTTCAGAAAGGCAAGCCCTCTTTTTCTGACAACCAGCAGAATTTCCAAATAAAACAGGGAGAGAGGGAAACACTTCTTTTCAGTTTGCTGTCCCTTCTAAAAACTAACCTGCAGCTCAGAACTGAAAATGAAAGAGCCGCTGGCACCTGACCTGCCAACCAGCTTTCCTCTTAACAACACAGGTCATAAAACTAATCTCAGGAAGTACCTGAGACCCCCATTTAAGCCACATAAGGAGCAATAAAAGGACATCTGATAGACAACTCAGCAGCAATGAGAGCTCCAAGGATCATGATTTTAAAAAGATCTTTTTTAAAGGTACACTAATATCACAAAATCATTTCATTGTATTTTTACAATGATATAAGAGCATTAACTCACGCATAAAAGATTGTGTAATTATTTATTAATTATTGGTACATGTGAACAGACAAACATTGTCAGAAAGCTTGAAGATATAAGAGCTGCTGAATTATGTGTGTGATCTGTTTAAAAGCAAAAGTAAAATTGAAACAGGATCACATGATACACTTTCTTTCTAGTGAATGGAATACTGCCATCTCTGAAAGGCCTATTACAGCATCTCTCCTTTCTTTTTAAAGACATCTCTCCTCCCATCCAAAGTAGTATAACTATTTACAATGCATGTTTATGTTTAATTACCATTATGTGGATATGCCGGCGTTGGACTGGGGTAAACACAGTAAAAAGTCTGACAACACCAGGTTTCAGTCCAACCGATTTATTTGATAGTAAATTCACTAGCTTTCAGGTTAGCCCCTTCGTCAGGTGAATGGAGAGTTCTGGCCTCAGACAGAGCATATAAAGCACAGACATTACACATGTTTACAGAAGAGACAAATCTATGAGCATCTAAAGTGTAGAGGTAATCTGCAGGTGCGCCCTAATCTTGTAAAGGTCACCTTGCCAGGAGGTTTCTTGAATTGCTTTCAGTGATCTGTGGGATTATCCTTCTTGGACATCATTCCTGGTTTCATTCGGGATCCTGTACTAGATGCAATAGGACTGTACATTTGTGAGAATCTGGAATAGATCTGATTTGTCCTTCGTTACACCTCATCATTGTGCGTTTGTGTGCAGTGATCTTATAGGATCTTGGTTCCAAACAAATCTTTGTGGCATCAGCTTGTTGCCACGTGTCTTTAGCGAGATTCTGGATGTAAACCTGTCCCACCCTGTAGCTGAGCAATCTCTGAAGCTTCTCTGAGTAGTCAGCATACTGTGATTTCAATACTGCAAATGTGTTGTCAAGGATTGCCCTATGACATGCAGCATGATCTATGTCATACCTGTACTGGATCTTACTGGCTGGCTGAGCACAATATCATTTATAAGGGTCAACTTCGATACACCATGTTGTATTTTTATAATGACATAACAGCACCAATTACTCGTTAACTGATTGGGTAAACGTGATATTGGTTTATTTATTAATTCTAGGCACATGTGAACAGATATACGATAACAAAGTTTATGGACATCAGAGCTGCAGAGTGGTGTGTGTATTCTGCTGAAAAGCAAAAGTGAAACTTCAACAAGAACACATGACACACTTCCTTTCGAATGAATGGGATGTTGTTATCCTTTAAAGAGGTATTATAACAGATAATGTGTACTTGCCCATTCTATTTCATCACAGAAGAGACTAATGAGAGTTAGACTCTTGTTGAACCCTGGAGTCAGTGGGGTGAAGAGACACCGACAGTCCTGCAAGATGAGGAGGTCCAGGGTTTTGACCGGAGGATAATAGATGATTCAGAAAGGAACTTGAAAGTAATCATGGTTCCAACCCTTGCCCATCTACATGGTAGCGAATGCAGATTTGTATGGTCCCCATTATACTATCAAACCAACATGCCTTTCCCGCGACTCCCAGCCTACTCCCCTGGACAGAATTAAATTCCACCTATTAGAGACCACACCCCTGTTTCAAATGCATCTCAAGGATTATTACTGGGAGTAGAAGGTGCATGGTTATGGATAGTTCCTGACGTGGGGAAGAATTTAAACAGAACATAGAAAAACTACAGCACAAACAGGCCCTTCAGCCCACAGGTTGTGCTGATGATATCGCTACCTACTAGGCTTAACTATAACCCTCAATCTTATTAACTTCCAGAAGTACTCGTCCAGAAGTCTCTTGAAAGACCCTATCGAATTTGCCTCCACCACCACCGACGGCAGCCGATTCCACTCACCCACCACCCTCTGAGTGAAAATCTTACCCCTGATATCTCCTCTGTACCTACTCCCAGCACCTTAAACCTGTGTCCTCTCGTAGCAACCATTCCAGCCCTTGGAAAAAGCCTCTGTGAATCCACCCAATCTATACCTCTCAACATCTTATACACTTCTATCAGGTCACCTCTCATCCTTCGTCTCTCTACAGAGAAAAGACTTTTTAAATATCTTGCCATTTTGCCTTTCCATGGCTGACCTTTATTGATAACTAAGATTAGAATGCACGTTAAACTGAGAAGACTAATTTAGACAAAAATAAACCTTCCTTTTCCTAATGAAAAAAACACATTTTTTAAGAAAACCTCCTTCACTATTATCTGAAATAGCATTTGAGAAATGGGTGTTTGGGTGCAGAGAAAAAGAGAATGCTAATAGATTTCTTCATTTTGCGACCAAATGGCACAAGTGCCAAAACATCATCTATGAAATATCTTGTGTGTGCATCCAACTGTGTGTGAAGAAAGTGCAAATAAATGTCAGTGAGCTTGGTATAGTTCATCCACAGCTGCAAATTGTCCCCATACAGGCCTGACATGTTTGCTTCCTGAGGTGATATTTAGATACTATCTCTCTCAAGAGACAGGCTGATATTAGTTCGAAAAAGTCTTTACTGGGTTGACATTTGAAATAAAATAGTTTTTGCTGCTTCAATACTTTTTACAGGTCTTTTTCACTTATAAATTGATTCAGTGTTCAGGACTGTGGATTAGCCTACCCCCTTACCGCCAGCCAATGGCTGAATTGGAGACAGGGGAGGAACAAGAATTGTACATTCCTTTTGACATCTGTTGAATAAATTTATTCAGGCATCTCCCCAGGCATGAAAAACCTGTTCCTTAACAAGGAAGTAAAAATCCCCTTCCACCAGACCACTTGCCTTCCTGAATAAAAAAGATAAAATTTCACAATTAAACCAGTACCATTCTCCTCAAATTCCCACACCATCATTCTCTATACCCACATGTCAATGCCTTGCTTCTTTATTAGTTGTTTGGCACCAAAATGCCATTTTCCTACCAATTTTGTACATGGCAGGTTTCTCCTCGCACTACTGTCACATTCAGAGAGGAAAGGATATCCAATAAACAAATTAGGATTTTTTTTATATTTCTTCATGAGATGCGTGCATAGCTGACACTTATTTCTCATCCATAGCCACTATTAAGAAGGTGGTGGTGAGCTGCCTTCTTCAGTCTACGTGATATAGATATACCATTGTGCTGGTAGGTAGGTAGGTACAGGATTTTCTGTAATAATGAAGGTAAGTTAATATCGTTCCAAGTTAGAATGGTGTGTGGCTTGAAGGGGAACTTGCCAGTGGTGGTGTTTCCATGCACTGTCCTTCTAGGTGCTAAAGATGGCAGATTTTGAAAAGGCTGTCAATGGAGTCTAGGCATGTTTCTGCAGGATGTTATTGAACATCAAAGGGAGATGATTAGATTCTTTCTTGTTGCACATGGTCATTGCCTGACATAAATTGCCACTTATTATCCAAATCTAAATGCTGTCAATATCTTGGTGGAAGCAGGCATGGACTGGCCAGTTGTGAATGATATGGAGCATTGTACAATCATCAGTGAACATCCGTACCTCTGGTCTTATGATGGAGGGAAGGTCATTCATGAAACAACTGAAGATGATTGGACATAGGGTTCTATTCAGGAACACCCGCAATGATGTCCTGGGATAGTTAGAAAGCATAGTGTAGATCTTGTCCCTGTTTACATCAATAGTAGTGAAGTGGAAGTGGTTGAGAGCTTCAAGTTTCTAGTGTCCAGATCACCAACAATCTGTCCTGGTCCCTCCATTTTGATGCTATAGTTAAAAAAGCCCACCAACACCTCTACTTTCTCAGGCGGCTTAGGAAATTTGGCATGTCTGCTAAGACTTTCACCAGTTTTTACAGATGCACCACAGAAAGCATCCTTCCAGGATGTATCACAGCTTGGTATGGCTCCTACTCTGTACAGGCCATAGGAAACTACAAAGGGTTGTGAATGTAGCCCAGTCCATCACGCAAACTAGTCTCCCAACCATTGATTCAGTTTACATCCCACTCCCTCAGAAAAGCAACCAGCATAATCAAGGACTCCACACACCCCCGACATACTCTCTTTCAACTTCTTCCATCAGGAAAAAGATTCAAAAGTCTGAAATCACGTGCCAACCTACTCAAGAACAATTTCTTCCCTGCTGTCATCAGACTTCTGAATGGACATAATATATATTAAGCTGATCTTTCTCTACACCCTAGCTGTAACTGTAACACCAGATTCTGCACTCTCTTCTTTTCTTCTCCCCTTGTACTCTGTGAACAGTATGCTTTGTCTGTGTAGTGCACAAGAAAAAAATATTTTTCACTGTATCCCAATTCATGTGACAATAAAAAATCAAATCAAATCAAAAAGGATTCATTGTAATTCAGATTGATAAGAAGATTGGGAACTGGCATGACAGAGTATAGTCTGGTTAGTACACTGAAAGGAGACAATCAGCTCCACAAAATCTGTGAGCACTCATATTACATTTATGCTGATTCAAATGGAATTTTATTCAATCAAATTCATAATTTATCTTATATTATCTACTGAAGCATCTCCTCCGACGTTCAGAAATGTGATTAACTGGTTTTGATAATCAATTACTAAAGTGCGCAAAAATGCTTTGTAAGGTATAGAATGTTGCACTAATTAAATAATGACTAAAACAGCTTAGATAATTCAATGATTAAAGAATGATAGCATGATTTTCCTTTTACTCCTGAGAGATTTTACTCTGTTTTTAATAACATTTGATCAGTAAGAATGATGAATGCTTCTAGGTTTTATTCTGACAAGTTTTGAGCAATTCAAATCCCCTGGCATCAATAGCGTGAAAAAGCCAACCACAGCAGCACTGTTAACCAGTCAGGAATTTTCAGTAGCTCTTGTTGTGAGATCAGTTTGGGTTGTTGTAGTAGGGCAACTCAAGGAGCGAGGGGTGCAGCGGGAGAGGAAAGAATGGAAAGGGTTAAACAGACAGCCTGATTATAATATTCACACTCACTGCAGGCAGACACATGACAAATTACAAATAACTACATCTCAGATGGCACTAAACAGCCACACTCCAGGTGAGACTTTTACGAAATTACAACAATAAGAAGAGAATCAATACCATTTATCAAGACTCCACAATGTCCAGAGAAGCTACTATTGTGCCTCTGGAAAACTAATCAAATATCAGGGAAATGGGGACAATTAACACATGGTTGAAATCAGCTTGATAACTACAGTGCTTTGATTATACAAACAGGTAGACAGGATATGTTCAAAAAATGATTAAAGATAAAACGCACAGGGCAATGGATTAGTATAATGTGATCAAAACAGAACTTTAAAAAATTTAATATGATGATCTAATCAAAATGTAGCATTTGCAATGCAAAAATGTGTAAGAATGTGTAAGCACCTATGAGAGATAGAGTAGCTCAGGAACAAGCTGGAATTACAGCTCCAAGAACTGCTCTTCCTCATGCATGTTGAATAAAGCCATTTTTATTGAAATTCTATACGTTCTCGAAGACTCAGTTCATTCATTCTCTCCAACAGGTGGAGAACTTATTCATCATTCCTGGTCCGATAAATCTTGGTCAGCAATGTAAAAACATGTGAAAATAGACAGGCAAGAGGTTTATTTAAACGTTACAACAAAATCCAAACGAACATATGAAATAGGAGCAGAAATGTAAAGGAACAGTTCTTCTAATTCTTTCATGGACTGTGGGCATCATAGGCTAGGTCAGCATTTATTGCCCATCCCTAACTGCCCTTGAGAAGATGGTGGTGAGCTGCCATTTGAACCATTGCAGATCATAAGGTGTAGGTACATGCACAGTGCTGTTGAAAAGGAGTTCCAGGATTGTGATCCAGCGACAGTGAAGGGACAGCAATATAATTCCAAATTGATGGCTTGCAGGGAAACTTGCAGGTGGGGGAAGTGGTGTTCCTATTTACATGCTGCCCCTGTCTTTCAAAGTACTAGAAGTCATGGGTATGGAAGTGCTATCAAAGGAGCATTGATGAGTTCCTGCAGTGCGTCTTATAGATGGTAAAGGTTGTTGCCACTCTGCAACAATGGTGGAGAGGGTGAATGTGTAGGGTGGTGGGTGTGGTATTGGTCAAGTAGATTGCTTTGCTTGATCAAGCTTCCTGAGTGTTTTTGGAGGTGCACTCATCCAGGAAAGTGGAGAATATTCTATCACACTCCTAACATAGACCTTATAGATGGTGGACAGGTTTTGGGGAATTTCCAGCCCCTGACCTGCCCTTGTAGCCATGGTATAGACATGGTTTGTCGAGTTCGGACTCTAGACAATAGTAACCCAAGGATGTTGAAAGTGAGAAGTTTGAGTGATGGCAATGCCATTGATGTTGAAAGCAGGCGGTGAGTTCGGTAATGTTGGGTCTGGCCATTGCAAAGTGCTTGTTTGATGAAAACATTCTTTGCCATATCAACCCAAGCCTGAATGTTGTCTTGCTGCAGGTGGGCAAGGGTTGCTTCAGTATCTGAGGAATCATGATGGGGTCTGAGCATTATGCAATCAACAGCAAACTTTAACATTTCTGATTTCTGAAGGAGGAAAGGTCTTTGATGAAGTAGCTGACGATGGTTTGAGTTAGGACACCATGCTGAGGAACTCCGGCAGCAATATGGTAGGACTGAGATTATTGACCTCCAACAATACTAACAATGATTTGAATTGGAAATATCTATTCATTCCACTAACATACAATTGACATTCAAACCTGTTTAATGGCGTAGCCTGATGTGAAATGAAAATTTAAAGGGGAATTGAATTTTCATTTTGTTTTGCAGGATGTTGTGTTTCATGTTTGTTTTGGGAGGAATATATTTTTGGCCACAATTCAGTTTCCTAATATTTACATCAAGAATTTTATACAATAATTTTCAGCCGCTCCAAATTAAATTTGGCTCATCTCTTTTCCAATATTTATACTTATTATTTGGAAGAAGAAGAAAGAAATGCGTGGAGGTAAACCAACACCCAAGTTGGACAAACTCCATCTGTCATACTCTTGAACTCTGATAGCTCTAGCTGTGATCTGGATTTGTCAGAGGAACTGTTTTCATTGCCTATAGTTCGCCTAAAAAGTTTTAACAATGTCATGACATGCTGAAACCTGGCCTCCAGTCAACCAGGATAACACAGTCTCAGTGCTGTTAGAGACTACCAAGGTTGCTGCAGCACTTGATATTTACACCTCTGGCTCATTGCTGGAGCAGTCTGTCATGCATCAAGCAGGCAAATGATCCCTTATTTGCCAGAACAAGAAATGTCATGCCAAATTTTCCAACTTCTCCCACAGCTGAGCTTCTCCAATCCTGCTACTGTGAATGGAGATTTGGCTGAGCACCAAATTTTCCATTCTCTCTGGCAACAATGGCAGGACGAGAATGGCCGGAGAATCAGGACCATCATCACACTTCCCATACATACCAATTGCACAAAGAAGGTACTACACTTTCCAAAAGGTGGGACTTCCCAAAATACTGGACATCATCCATGGCACCGCATTCTGTAGAACATAACAGTTGCACATTTCTGAACTGCAGCACTCCACTAAACAGATTTGAATATCAATTGTATGTTAGTGGAATGAATAGATATTTCCCATTCAAATCATGGTCAGCTTTGTTGGAGGTCAATAAATTCAGTCCCACAATATTGCTGCAGGAGTTCCTCAGTGTAGTGTCCTAGCTCAAACCTTTGCAACATTCTGGGGATGGCAGGACTGATGTACGAGGAGAGATTGACTAGATTAGGATTGTTTATGCTGGAATTCAGACAAAAAAGTGGGCATCACACGGTGACTTAGAAAACTCTAACAGGGCTAGACAGGATAGATGCGAGGAGGATGTTCCCAATGATGGGGTTGTCCAGAACCTGAGGTTACAGTCTAGGATTCAGGGTAGACCATTTAAGACAGAGATGAGGTGACATTTCTTCCCCCAAAGAGTGGTGAGATTGTGGAATTCATCACCACACAGAGTAGTTAATGCAAAAACATTGAATGTATTCAAGAGGCAGCTAGATATAGCACTTGGGGCGAATGGGCTCAAAGGTTGTGGGAAGAAAACAGGATTAGGCTATTGCATTGGACGATCAGCAATGATCGCGATGAATGGCAGAGCAGTCTCCATGAGCTGAATGGCTTCCACCTGCTTCTATATTTCTAAGTAACAAACAAAAGCAAAATGAATATACAATCAAAATCTTTTGATTCGTGGCTAAATCAGTGTCAATATCAGTATGATTGAACAATTGAGAGAAAAATAAAAATGACCATTAAAGATGGAACATGTCAAAAGGAAGAGTGTTCAATGTAGTTAGACATGCTATTTCTTATTGAAACATATAAGGTGATTAGAGGTTTAGATAGGGTGGATAGTGATAGCCTTTTTCCTCTGATGGAGAAATCTAGCACGAGGGGGCATGGCTTTAAATTAAGGGGGGGTAGTTATAGGATGGATGTCAGGGGTAGGTTCTTTACCCAGAGGGTGGTGAGGGATTGGAATGCCCTGCCTGCTGCAGTTGTAAATGCACCTAGTTTGGGGGCGTTTAAGAGATCCATGGATAGGTTTATGGACGAGAAGGGATTGGTTTAGGTTAGTGGGTCATTGTTTTGTAACTGGTCGGCGCAACACTGTGGGCCGAAGGGCCTGTTCTGTGCTGTAATGTTCTATGTTCTATGTTCTATTTCCTGCAAACCAATATTCAAATTTACAAGAAAATAAGTCTTAAGGTGAAGTGAATAAAATAAAATTTGGAGGTAAATTAGTTAATTTACATCTGACTCACCTCCAATAATTAAAATCATGCAAAGTATATTTGAAACTGTGACAAATGTAATTAAGCTCCATGAGTGTTTTTTTAAAAGATCAGGGAAAAAGCAAGAGCTTGCTTATTAATCACAGCAGTCTGTCTTCAGACACATGAGTTGGTAACAGGTCAGAAGTAGAGGCACATTTCTAATTCGAGGAACAGCTGTTGGTGTGTTTCTGCTGAGACAAGTTACCCAACCAGAAATTAAAGAACATGCCAATCAAAAATGTCGCTTGATAACAAGAGAGAAAAATGTCCAACCGATCTGCCTGGTCTCCATGATGAAGGTAATTGTGATCTAGAAGCGTTATTCTACTTAATACTTAACTTATTCAAACACTGCAGAGTGCCAAGCAGTAGATAACCTCGAAAATGAAGTACAATTTCAATACATTTATTACATTAAATGTACAGTGTCAACTCTGGAGGTATAAAGGAGGCATGTATGACCTTAGGGAAGGGTGAACCAATACACTAATCCTTTTTGAGTGTTGAGTTATCAAGGAAAAAAACAAATGGGGTTTTCAGCCTTGAGAGGGAAAGTCATACAGATAGATTAGATAGTAAATGGTTGGAGAACAGCAAGAAGAAAGCATTAACATTTTAATAGCTGCTTCCACATCTTCACAATGCCCATAGTGCTTCACAGCCTATGAATTGATTTTTGAGGTCTGGTCATTGTTACACACCAAGTCTGACAGTTAATTTATACCAAGGCTGGTCTTACCGACAGCAGTGAGATAAATGACTAGTTGTTTTGGTGATGTTGGTTGAGGCAATCAGTGTAGCCTAGGAAGCACTCTTGATCTTCTTCAGATAGTGCTGAGTTATCATTTGTATCTATCTGACCAGGCAAGTAGAGTCATTGTTTAACATCTCATCAAAATGGGTAGTGAGTCCGCTACAGGTTGCATCTACAACATAGAACATTGAACATAGAAAAACTACAGCACAAACAGGCCCTTCGGCCCACAAGTTGCGCCGAACATGTTCCTACCTATTAGGCTTACCTATAACCCTCTATTTTACTAAGTCCCATGTACTTATCCAAAAGTCTCTGAAAAGACCCTATCAAATCCACCTCCACCACCACTGCTGGCAGCCGATTCCACGCACCCATCATCATCTGAGTGAAAAAATTACCCCTAACATCTCCTCTGTACCTACTCCCCAACACCCTAAACCTGTGTCCTCTTGTGGCAGCCATTTCAGCCCTGGGAAAAAGCACCTGAGAATCCACTTGATCAATACCTCTCAACATCTTATATACCTTTATCAGATCACCTCTCATCCTTCATTTCTCTAAGGAGAATAGGCCGAGCTCTCTCAACCTATCCTCATAAGGCATGCCACCCAATCCAGGCAACATCCTTGAAAATCTCCTCTGCACCCTTTCTATGGCTTCCACATCCTTTCTGTAATGAGGCGACCAGAACTGAGCATAGTACTCCAAGTGGGGTCTGACTAGGGTCTTATACAACTGCAGCATTATCTCCCAACTCCTAAACTCAATTCCTTGGCTGTTGAAGGCCAGTACACCATACGCCTTCTTAACCACATCATCTACCTGTGAAGGGGATTTGAGCGTCCTATGAACCCAGACCCCAAGGTTCTCCTGATCTTCCACACTGCCAAGAGTCTTACCCTTGGTATTATATTCCATCATCCTATTTGACCTGCCAAAATGAACCACCACACACTTACCTGGGTTGAAGTCCATCTGCCACTTATCCGCCCAGTTTTGCATCCTATCTATATCTCGTTGCAGTTTCTGACATCCCTCCACACTATCCACAACACCTTCAACTTTTGTGTCATCGGCAAACTTACCAACCCATCCCTCCACTTCCTCACCCAGGTCATTTATAAAAATCATAAAGAGCAAGGGTCCCAGAACAGATCCCTGGGGCACTCCACTGGTGACCGACCTCCATGCAAGAAAAGACCCATCTACAATCACTCTTTGCCTTCTGTGGGCAAGCCAGTCCTGGATCCACAAAGCAATGTCCCTTTGGATCCCATACCCCCTCACTTTCTCAATAAGCCTTGCATGAAGGACCTTATCAAAAGCCTGGCTGAAATCCATACAAACTACATCTATTGCTCTTCCTTCATCAATGTGTTTAGTCACATCTTCAAAAAATTCAATCAGGCTTGTAAGGCACAATCTGCCCTTGACAAAGCCGTGCTGATGACTATTTTTGATCATACTATACCTCCCCAAATGTTCATAAATCCTGTCTCTCAGGATCTTCTCCAGTAACTTACCAACCACTGAGTTAGACCCATTGGTCAATAATTTCCTGAGCTATCTCTTCTCCCTTTCTTGAATAAAGGAACCACATCTGCAATCCTACAATCCTCCGAACCTCTCCTGTCTCTATTGATGATGCAAAGATCATCGCCAGAGGCCCTGCAACCTCTTCCCTCGCCTCCCACAGTAACCTGGGGTACATCCCATCTGGTCCTGGCGACTTATCTAACTTGATGCTTTTCAAAAGCTCCAACACATCCTCTTTCTTAATGTCAACATACTCAAGCTTTTCAGTCCACCACAAGCCTGCACTACTACCACCAAGATCCTTTTCCACTGTGAATACTGAAGTAAAGTATTCATTGAATACCTCTGCTATTTCTACCAGTTCTATACAAACTTTCCCACCGTTACATTTGATAGGTCCTATTCCTTCACATCTCAGCCCTTTGGTCTTCACATACTTGTAGAATGCCTTGGGGTTTTCCCTGAGAAAACTTCCTTCCAATTTATGCCTCTAATTTCCTGCCTGATGGTTTCATAATTCCCCTTACTCCAGATAAACACTTTCCTAGCTTGTTTGATCCTATCTCTCTCCAATGCTAATGTAAAGGAGATAGTTATGATCACTATCCCCAAAATGCTCTCCCACTGGAAGATCTGACACCTGTCCAGGTTCATTTCTCTGACAATGTAACATTCCCTCAGTACTGCACTGAAGCCTGAATTAAGTAATCATGTGCTGTAGCCATGAACCATAATGTTCTCAAAGAATTCCAACGAATTGGTCATGGTTGACTGATTTGGTGGAATTCTTTGAGAACATTACATGTGGACAATGGGGAACCTGTGGATGTGGTGTATCTGGATTTCCAGAAGGCATTTGACAAGGTGCTGCACCAAAGACTGTAATGTATTAGCATGGATAAAGGATTGGTTAACTAACTGAAAGCAAAGAGTGGTGGTAAATGTGTGTATTTCTGGCTGGCGATCAGTGACTAGTAGGACCACAATTGTTTATGATTTACATGGACGATTTGGAATTCGGGATCAAGTGTAGTATGTCAAAATTCGCAGATTACACTAAGATGAGTGGCAGAGCAAAGTGTGCAGAGAATGCTGAAAGCCTGCAAAGGGATAAATGATTGGCCAAGGGTCTGGCAGATGGAGTACAATGTTGGTAAATGTGAAGTCATCAATTTTAATAGGAATAATAGTATAATGGATTATTATTTAAATGGTAAAAAACTGCAGCATGCTGCTGTGCAGGAGGATCTGGGTGTCCTTGTGCAGGAATCTCAAGGAGTTGGTTTGCAGTTACAGCAGGTAATTAAGAAGGCAAATGGAATTTTGTCCTTCATTGCTAAAGGGATGGAGTTTAAAAACAGCGAGGTTATGTTGCAGCTGTATAAGGTGTTGCTGAGGTCATACCTGGAGTACTGTGTACAGTTTTGGTCTCCTTACTTGAGAAAGGATGTACTGGCAGTGGAGAAGATGCAGAGGAGATTCACTAGGAGGATACCGGAGTTGAGAGGGTTGGCCTATGAGGAGAGATTGAATAGACTGGGGCTATACTCAGTGGAATTCAGAAAAATGAGGGGAGATTGTACAGAAACATGTAAGATTATGAAGTGAATAGGTAAGATGGAAGGGAAGTTGTTTCCACTGGCAGGTGAAACTAGAACTAGAGGGCATGGCCTCAAGATAAGGGGAGCAGATATAGGACTGAGTTGAGGACAAACTTCTCCACACAAATGGTTGTAAATCAGTGAAATTCCCTGCCCAATGAAGCAGTTGAGGCTACCTCATTGAATTTTTTTAAGGCAAAGATAGATACATTTTTCAACAGTAAAGGAATTAAGGGTCATGGTGAACGAGTGGGTAAGTGGAACTGAGTCCATGAAAAGATCAGCCATGATCTCACTGAAAAGCAAAGCCTACTCCTGCTCTTAGTTCTTATGATATTATGTTCTTAATCCATAATCTTCTGATTAATGCTAACTACAACAATAACCAGCCCCCAGCCAATGCCCTGCCAATGGCTGTGAAGGTACATCACGCTGAACTTCAAACTTCTGTCTCCTTCTATGACTCAATAGAAGGCCTGGCTGGTACACCCCAGCCAGAAACACACAGATATATTCGGGAAATGACTAATGCCCTGTTCACTCATGTGGGGGAATATGTCAGTTTCCCCATGAGAAGTCTCAGACTCAGGGAGCCATGGTCTCTTTCCACATTGCACACTTCCCTAAGATGCAGAGCATCATTGACTGCATCACATTGGGCAATGAAGGCCCCAACTTAGCATACGGATACCTTTGTGAACACACAAGACATTTCAGTCTATCAATGTGCAAGTGGTTTGTAACCACAATAAGGTGTTTCTTCAGATGTGTGCAAGATTCCCAGGCAGCTGCCCTGATGACATTTATAGTTTTGACTTACCTGGCCACTCCACATCTCCTCCAAGGCTCCAAACATGTTCATTCACCTGAAAATTCAACTCCAAGGGGATGCTTTAAATCCGTACCCACCTTAGAACCCTCTTCACTTTCTGGGTCGCCTGCTAGGGCTTGTATTTCAGTCCACACTCCTGTCCCCCGACAAACATGTGGGGGGACATTTTCAAAGGACACAGTCATACAAAGAACAAAGAACAACACAGCACGGGAAACAGGCCCTTCGGCCCAACGAGCCCACGCCGCCGTCCCACTGTCTCAGTGACCTATTCATGATTTTAGTCTACGCCTAATGTGCGAGGATCAGGGAGGTCCAATATAGGGACAATTTAGTACCCAATCAATCAGCCTAAAAGCACATCTTTGGGATGTGGGAGGAAACCGGAGTACCCGGAGGAAACCCACGCAACCACGGGGAGAACGTGCAAACTCCCACAGACACAGGCCCAAATCCATGTGTCCGCACAGCAACAGAGATAGTCTGAGCTGTCATGTTGCCCTCGAGATGGTCCAGTTTAAGCACACTAACGACATGAAGCAATAGGCAACTCCCAAAGCAACGTCCAAGAGCAGCCCACTACAACCTGCCGCATGCATGCCCCTTGCTGGACTTAAATGCCTGTGGAGACAAAAAATTCATTATTAAACAGGCAAAGACTGTAACATCCCTGAGGCAAAAACGTAATCCCAAGCCTACAATGTTTAGTAAGGCCTGCTATATCCCCCTATATGTAGCCCGCTCATGTGGCTGTCTAAGTGACTCTTAAACAACCCTAGCATGCCTGCTTCCACCACCTTACTCAGCAGTGCATTCCACACCCCCACTACCCTTTGCGTGAAAAACTGCCCTCTAGTATTTGTCTTATACCTAGCCCCCCTCACCCTAAGCCCGTGACCCCTCGTTCTATCCATTTCTAATAGCGGAAAAAGCTTACCACCATTTACTCTATCTATCCCCTTCATAATCTTATAAACCTCTATTAGATCCCCCCTCAGCCGACATCTCTCAAGGGAAAACAGCCCAAGTTCGTTCAATCTTTCCTCGTAAGACAGCCCTTCCATACCAGGCAGCATCCTGGTAAATCTCCTCTGCACTCTCTCCAGGATCTCCACATCCTTCCGGTAGTACGGCCTAAGTGATGCCTAACCAACGTTCTATACAACTGCAACATCAGACTCCTACTCTTATATTCTATACCCCTTCCTATGAAGGCTAACATACCATACGCTTTCCTCATCACATTCTGCACCTGCACCGACACCTTCAGGGACTAGTGCACTTGCACCCCCAGGTCTCTCTGCGTATCTATACTCCGGATAGTTCTACCTTTTATCGTATAACTCCCCTCCACATTATTCCGGCCAAAGTGCATCACCTCGCATTTCTCCGGATTAAATTCCATTTGCCATCTATCTGCCCAATCTACCAGCCTGTCTATGTCCTGTTGCATTGCCAGGCACTGCTCCTCAGTACCCGCCAATCCAACCATCTTAGTGTCATCAGCAAATTTGCTGATCACACCACCTACCCCCTCTTCCAAGTCATTAATATATACCACAAATAGAAGAGGTCCTAGTACCGAGCCCTGCGGCACACCACTGGTGACAGACCTCCAATTGGAAAAGGAGCCTTCTACTACTACCCGCTGTCTTCTCCTCCCAAGCCAGTTCTCCACCCATCTACATACCTGGCCTTGTATCCCATGATCCTTCACCTTTTCTATCAGCCTACCATGAGGGACCTTGTCAAACGCCTTACTGAAATCCATATAGACGACATCAACGGCTTGTCCTTCGTCAACCGTTTTTGTCACCTCTTCAAAAAATTCCACTAGATTCGTAAGGCACGACCTCCCTGTAACTAAGCCATGCTGCGTATCCCTGATCAGATTGCAGCGCTCCAGATGTTCATACATCCTATCCTTGAGGATCCTCTCCATTAGCTTGCCTATAACTGAAGTCAAGCTCACCGGCCTATAATTCCCTGGGTTATCCCTCTGACCCTTTTTAAACAACGGTACTACATTTGCAATCCGCCAATCCTCTGGGACCTCACCTGTGTCCAAAGAAGAGACAAAGATTTGCGTCAGAGGCCCAGCAATTTCATCCCTCACCTCCCTTAGCAGCCTGGGATAGATGCCATCAGGCCCCGGAGATTTATCCGTCTTTATACTGTCTAAAAGTCCCAACACCTCTTCCCTCGTGATGACTATTTCCCTCAACGGATCCTCAAACTCCTCAAGCACAGCACCAGACATCAGGCCCCTCTCCTGCATGAATACCGACGCAAAGTATTCATTCAAGATCTCCCCCATTCCCCCAGGCTCCAAGCATAGTTCCCCTCCTCTGTCCCTGAGAGGACCAATCTTCCCTCTAACCATCCTTTTGTTTCTAACGTAGGAGTAAAATGCCTTAGGATTTTCTTTAATCCTACCTGCCAAAGCCATTTCGTGGCCCCTTTTTGCCTTTCTGATGCCCCTTTTAAGTTCTCTCCTACATTCTCTGTATTCTTCTAACGCTATCTCTGTCCTCAAATGCCTAGATCTAATGTACGCCTCCCTCTTCCTCCTGACCAGGTCCTCAATATCCCTAGTTACCCACGGCTCTCTAATCCTACCCTTCCCATCCTTCCTCTTGACCGGCACATGTCTTTCCTGCAAAGATTTTAGTTTTCCCTTGAGAGACTCCCACATACCCAGCGTCGACCTGCCATCAAACAGCTTACCCCAGTCCGTATCTTTAAGATCCTGCCTAATCCGGTTGTATCTAGCCCTCCCCCAGTTTAACACCCTCCCCTTAGGACAGGCTTCATCTTTATCCATTAATATCTTAAACCAGACAGAGTTGTGGTCACTGTTAGCCACCTGCTCTCCTACTTCAACGTCAACTACCTGCCCAGGCTCATTCCCCAGAACCAAGTCCAGTATAGCCCCCTCTCTGGTCGGGCTATCCACATACTGCTCCAGGGATCCTTCCATTACACACTGTACAAATTCCTCCCCGTCAGCACCCTCTGATCTCGGCACCTTCCAATCTACCCCGGGGAGATTAAAATCTCCCACTACCACCACCCTATTCTTCCTGCACTTATCTAGAATGTCCCTGCTTATCCCTTCTTCCACAGCCCTCAGGCTGTTGGGCGGTCTGTAGTACACACCCAACATAGTAACATCTCCCTTCCTATTCCTCAACTCCACCCAAAGCGACTCGATTCCTATATCCTCTATACCTCCCTCCCTCTGCACTGCTATGATGCAATCCTTAACTAACAACGCCACTCCCCCACCTCTCAGCGACCCACCCCTATCACGCCTGAAGCACTTATACCCAGGAACATTCAACTACCAGTCCTGCCCTTCCTTTAACCAAGTCTCTGTCACCGCCACCACTTCCAACTTCCTTTCGAACATTAATGCCTTCAGTTCATCTGTTTTGCCAGTCACACTCCTAGCATTGAAACACATGCACCGAAGACCCTCAGAAACAATCCGATCCTTCTTCCTACCCTCCGGGCTTACCCTATCCCCAATCCCAGTTCCGTCCACCTCCCCACCCCCCCTCCATATTAGTTTAAACCCTGCCGAAACACTCCAGCTAACCTTCCAGCTAAGATATGCATGCCCTTCCCAGTTAACTGTACCCCATCCCTCTTGTATATTTGCCCCTCTTTCATAAAGACTTCCCAGTGGTCTACGTATCTAAAACCCTC
The DNA here is from genome assembly GCF_965287045.1 of Carcharhinus amblyrhynchos. NCBI lineage: Eukaryota > Metazoa > Chordata > Chondrichthyes > Carcharhiniformes > Carcharhinidae > Carcharhinus > Carcharhinus amblyrhynchos. Next base: position 89,957,268 of record NC_137324.1, on the reverse strand, counting down.
AGCCCTACACCAATCCTTCAACCACGCATTTAGTTGGAGTATCTCATTATTTCTAGCCCTGCTAGCCCCAGGCACCGGCAGCAGCCCAGAGAATGCCACCCTGGAGGCCCTACATTTCAACCTAGCCCCCAACTCCCTGAACTGCCTACGTATGTCCCCCCTGCACTTTGTTCCTACATCCTTCTCTCCTACGTGCACTATCACATCAGACTCAGTCCCTCCACCCTTCAAAATTCCCTCTACCCTTTCTGAAACATCCTGTACCCCTGCTCCAGGGAGGCAGACTACCATCCTGGAGTCCCGCTTTTGCCCACAGAACCGCCTGTCAATCCCTTTGACTCTCCCATCCCCCACCACTATCTCACACCCTGCACTCTTCCCTTCCTCCGAGGTATTCTGATCTCCCTCCCTTGCCTTCTCTACCCCAGCTGTCACCCCACCCTTGATATTCCGGGGTAATTCCTCCGGGGCGGTCCTAGTGCCATGACTCCTTTTCTTTTCGCTCTTCCTAACTGTAACCTATCCATCTCTCCTCCTAGGTCCTGGTATCTGCTCAGTGTTACTGTCCCTATCCATTATTTCCTCATTTTCCCTAACTAAAAACATATCCTCCAGCCTCAGTTCCAGCTGCCTCACCCGGGCCCTTAATCTCTGCACCTCTAGACATTTCCCGCATATGTGGGCTTTCGGGAGATGTGCTGTCTCCAGAAATGTCCACATATGACAACGAACACAGTGAACACGTGTAACCCTAGACCCTGCCATTATGTTTGCCCCCTTTTAAGGTGTCCTATTAATTCCTGTTACCGAGCCTGCGCTCGCCCAAGCCCAGTGAGCTTAAGCCCTTTTACCTCTCACTCTGCTTCCCGCCTTACTCCACTGCCCACTATCTACCCTGGCCTTCTTTTTATACTCCCGCGCTCCCTTCCCAGCAGCCCCCACGCCTATCTCCCGCTACGGAGCGCCAAAATAAACAAAAACCCTCCCGAACTAGAATTAAGTCAAAATGCAGTAATTACAATGCAGCACACTCACCAAAAGGCAGCCACTCGTCGAAATCACAGCTCCAGAGAACAGTGAGGTCATGAAGTCAGAAAATCGCCTATCTCTCCAGTCCCTGATCCAGGGATGAAAATCTAGGCCATTGTATTTCCACAAGATTAAGCTAGAAAATTCAACAGTGATCAATTTTATTTAATCCAATCATGATTTATGTGCATTCTCACAGCATAACAGACATAACTCCAGTCATTGTTTGCACTGAAAATTAGCTCGATACACTGTCAAATAAGGCTTTTCAGGTCATATTACAGTATTTAAATCAAATTAAATACCAATGGTAGAAAGTGGCTTTGGGGATTTTAAAGGCAACAACCAAAATATCGGCAAAGTCCCTCATTCATGTTCAGTGGTCTGTGCTGTGTAGAACAGAGCAAATGATTGATGGCTTAATGCATTTATTCAATTATGGATGTTCCTATTGCCTTCACTAAACACAAGTGAAGGAAGAATGAATATGATTGTCGGGGGAGTTTCAGTGCAGCAGTGATGTTCTGTTTGCCCATGCATATATATTTGTTATAAAAACTGAGAACATTAGGAACATTTAAGGAGTTGACCTCAGGGGATTGTGCATTTCTGCAGTGCATGTTTCTATTATAAAGGTTACTAATAACAAAATAAACTGTGTTTGTATTATGCTTATTGTTCAGTCCTTTAAATTCTCCACTAACATGATCCCTTTCCAACTGGGAATCACAGTAAAAGAGACAAGGTATGTAGCCAGGTATAAAATTACACAACTCCAATTAATCACAGAGCAGTAGATGGCAGATGATTTTCCAGAGCAATTTTGAGCGTGCAACCAACCCATTATCACTCAAAGATGGGGATGAATATCAGGGGATTTAGTTCAATAAGGAGGGGTTGGCGTAGTGGTATTGTCATTACACTACTAATCCAGAGGCCCAAGGAATCCCATCATGGCAGAAGGTGAAATTTGAATTCAATTAAAACCTGGAATTAAAAGTCTAATGGTGACCAGGAAACCACTGCTGATTGTCATAAAAATGATCCATCTGGTTTACTAATGTCCTTTAGGGAAGGAAATCGGCTGTCCTTATCCGGTTGGCCTATGTGTGACTCCAGATCCATAGTAATGGGCCAGGAAATGGCAAATGGAATTTAATGTTGGCAAGTGTGAGGTGGTCCACTTTGGTAGGAAGAATGGTAGGAAGGACTATTACTTACATGGCGATAAACTGCAGCAGGCGACGGTGCAGAGGGACCTCAGGGTCCTTGTGCATGAGTCGCAAAAACCCAGCTTGCAGGTGCAGCAGGTGGTCAGGAAGGCGAATGGGATGCTGGCCTTCATAGCAAGGGGGATTGAATATAAAAGTAGGGAGGTCTTGCTACAGCTGTATAGGGCATTGGTGAGGCCGCAGCTGGAGTACTGTGTGCAGTTTTGGGCGCCGCACCTGCGCAAGGATATTTTGGCCTTGGAGGGAGTGCAGAGGAGGTTTACTAGGCTGATACCGGAGTTGAGGGGGTTGAGCTATGAGGAGAGGCTGAATAAACTAGGCTTGTACTCGTTAGAGTTTAGAAGAATGAGGGGAGATCTCATTGAGACGTATAAGATGATGAATGGGATGGATAGGATAGAGGTGGAGAGACTCTTCCCGCTCAAAAAAGACAGTAGGACTAGGGGGCACAGCCTCAAGATAAAGGGGAGGCGGTTTAGAACGGAGTTGAGGAGGAACTTCTTCACTCAAAGGGTGGTGAATCTCTGGAATTCTCTGCCCGTTGAAGTGATGGAGGCTGCCTCGCTAAATATTTTTAAGAAGCTGGTTGATGGGTTCTTGATAAGAGAGGGGATTAAGGGTTATGGGGAGAGGGCGGGAAAGTGGAACTGAGCCACGACAGATCAGCCATGATCTTATTGAATGGCGGGGCAGGCTCGAAGGGCTAGATGGCCTACTCCTGCTCCTATTTCTTATGTTCTTATGTAATATAGTCGACTCTTAAATACCCCCAGGGGAGAGCAATAAATATTGGTCCAGCCAGTGACACCCACATCCCATAAATGATTTTTTTCTAAAGTCTTCCCCAATCCACCTGCTCTTTTTAAATCAATATTTGCTTACTTCATCAATTGCTCCATTTCTACAAAAACTGCCTTAACTCTTTAAAATGTCTGCACTTGAAACATCAGTTATCTCCATGTGCAAGATTCCCAAGTAGCTGCCACGGCAACATTGATAGCTTTGACACTCACCTGACCACTCCACACCTTCTCCAAGATTCGAAATATACTTCATTCACCTGGATTGACAGGAATTCTCATCCAAGTTTTTGGAATATGTCCTCACCACTCTGACCATTCACTGTTTGAATCATTCCTATTGGGTTCCTGTCCATGGAATTAAACCTGATATTATTCACTAATCACACTTTGCGTGAATGTGATCATTCATTGTGCATTATCAATATCCTTGTCAACCTCTGCATTATTAGAACTCTTTAGTCACATTGTCTTTTGAATGATGGTCGCCTACCAAAAGATGCATGTGTGGGGAGCTTGTACATGCATGTCGACCGAGTGGTTGACTAAAACTGAAATACAAGGATGCACGCAACCAAGATACGGGGCCTAATTTTACCATTTTGATTCTGAGTGCTGAATCTGGGCGCAATTCAGATCTGACTTGGAAACCTGCTCTCAGGCGCCCCCATACGCACTCAGCCTGAAAAAAAATCATGCTGTGGGCAGGGTTTAATACACCCAAAACATTGCAGCTCTGACCGGAACTTTGAGCTGCGTATGTACAGTGAAAAAAAATTGAAAAATGCGCCCCTATCACGTCGCTCCCGGGCTGCAAAACCAGATAACGTGGCCCAGGAGCAAAAAGTGGGAGCGATGGCCCCCACTGACGTCGTCCCACCCCCACAACATAACTGTCCCCTTATCCACCCACTCCACCCCCCATTACTCAGACTGATTGGGACCCCCTGCCCCCCTTCCCCTCCCCACTGATCGCCCACAGAGTGGCAACAGACCCCCTGCCCCTGCACCCCCACCAGAGAATGATCTGGCCTCTATTGCCCCGCCCCCCCCCCTCCCCACCACAAGAGATACATCTGGCCTTTCTCCTCCTCTTCCCCACCACCAGTGATCCGTCTGGTCCTCCTCCTCCTCCTTCCCTCCTCCCCCACCAGAGAGCAATCTGACCTCCTCCTTCCCTCCCTCCCACCAGATAATGATCAGCCCTCCCTCCTTCCCACCACCTCCACACCAGAGAATGATCTGGCCTACCTCCCCACTTCACTCCCACCACCGATCTGAGTTAGAGAGCCACTGGAAGCGCTGAACCTACCTCTTCAGAAGCTGGAGCGTCTGAAACAGACCTTTGCCAAGCATATCTGTTTCACGCTGAATCTGGACGGGCGAATGCAATGGTAAAGAGGAAAATGCAGGTAAGATTGGGCGTCCAGCTCATTAAGTCAATTTAAACGCATGCAAATGTATTTAAATTGACGTCGTGCCCATTTCGGGCACGGTTCAAATTGCGGCCATTTTTGGGCCTTCGTAAAGTGGGCATCTGCATGGACGTGGGCGCGGAAATCGCGCTAATTGCCTCACACCTGACTTTGCCAGGTTCTCACACCCGAAAACAGGCAGAACACAGTGGTAAATCGGACCCATGATTTCATATAAGGCTGAATTCAAAACTTGGAAACGTTCTGCACGTGACTGAAGGATTTGGCGCTGAAATCCCCACACTGGAGGATAGAAATTTGAAGTAATTCATCCCCAAGAAAGTGTCATCACAATAAGAAGCATGTCACAGTATCCCCTATGATAAGCTGGCATGCCCTCATTGCAACCAGCATGCCTCGCTCAAATCAAACTGTGCTCCCACTTTAAGAGTCACAACAGAAAAGCAGCAGATGAGAATCATGGCAAATAGTACAAAGCCAAAGAGGAGAATACTCCATCTTTCTCTAGTGCCTTGTGGTGGAATCCATCGTTACCAAGCTTATGTTCTTTGAGGCAGTCCCTTCGTAAAAGGGAAACTGAAAGGAAAAACTGAATAAAACAGATAAAGAATGTTGGCCTTCCCAATTTCCAAGGAAACCAAAACTTGTGGGAAGACTGAAACTGATGGAGACAGAGGAAAGGAACACAGAGACATTCACACAATAGCAGCTGATGAGTCCACTGACGTAGAATACTCATGCTGAAGAAGACAGGCCAGATCCAGAAGTTGAAATTAAGCACATATACAGTTTCTACAGATGTTTCTCTTATTTGAATATAATATTGGTGCATCTACACCATCCAGGCTGAGTTGAGGATTGCGATCCCGATGTGATTAAGTTTGGTTGAAGGTCTTGCCTGTGGAACATGAGTTGCTTATATGTTGCTGTCAGCTTGGAATAAAGCTAAGTTCTCAGAGAAAAGGGAGCTGAAATTCTTTGCAAGGAAGACAGATGGTTGAAGAACTTTCTGACTCAGATTGCTAACCTATATACTGTGAGACTGCTGATCCAATTCATAAGATCTGTCTTAATTGTATCCAGTAGTGTAATTTATGTGTAATTTATACTTTAGGATTGATCGCAATTTGCTTCTTAGATCATGTTTCATATGCTGATTCTGGGACATATAGTATGGGTGGTCATCTTAAATAGTATTTTGTCTATGTCATGTTTGACTCATATGGTAAAATTCTTCTATTTTAAACTGTGGAATCTTGTGGCTTCATTATTTTAGTAAATAACTGGGATTTTGATTTTCTTCTACTTTTTTGAATAAATAATGTCTCTACCCAGATTGTAACATTCGCCTTTGTTATCTACCTCCATGTGCTTCCTTTACGTAGTTCCACTTACATGTTCAACAAGAACCATATTTTGATCTACAATGGTTCTCCCTCTTTGACCTCACATTCACTTCTATCAAGCTTGAAGGAAATACTTTTGGCTCCTGCTTTGTCCTCCTTTTCATTCGTCTCTAGGCGATGTTATCCATTAGTATGAGATTTCAGCTTTTATTTGTCTTGCAATGATACCTTTACACGATCACTGTTTGTTACATGACTGCCACTGAGCAATCAGCCAGCCTGTCCAACATCAAGTTACAAGTGCTTTCTTCAGTTCAACATTAATAAGACCTAAGCCATCCTGCTTGGCATTGTGCAGAAAAACTTTTCTGGATATTTGCTGAAGTTTAAACCTTTAATATGCTCTCTCTTGCTTAACACTAAATTGAGTTTCACACACAGTACATCAGCAAAATTATTTACTTCCATCTCCAATAAAAATCACTTCCTGACTCTCCCAATTTCCACTGTCATTTGTGTCCAACTCTTTCACACTTTATCAACGTCCCTCTCAGTAGCATTTTGTCATACACGCTCCATTAAAAACCCAAAATTCCACTGCTCACACTTTATCACATACAATATCCCATTCACCTGTCATCTTTGTCCTTGTCAACTCCCACTAGTTCCTATTCCTACAGGCATCAATTTCAGAGTCTCGGCTTTATTGAAAAATCTTTCCACAGTTTTCTTCTTCCCCACCTCTACAGTCTCCTTCAGTTATATGATAATGCCTGCGTCATCTTCTCATCAATCCTTTCTCCTCCTTTGATTCCATCATACTTGTCAGGGTCTTCAGCTTACTTCTTCTGGTGCACTAAGAATCTCTCCCCAAAAAACTGTGAATTATTCTCTCTGTTCCTACTTTCCAAACCTCCATTAAATTATCTCCTTGAATGCATTTTTGCCCATATCTCTTCTTTTCCTTCTCCTATTTGCTGAGTTCCAATCCTGAACTGTGATGAATACTGGGACATTCCTACATTGCTGTAGATTGTTATTGTACAGTTATTCAACATTAGTAGCTTGTATAACAACCCTTTTACTAATGTTAAAAAGTTCAACGTGTAAGTACTTACATCTAGAATTCTAACATGTGGGTCCTCATTTTTTTCAAATTCTTTCCTATTCTTTTACAATTCATCCTCGGGATGTTGGTATTGCTCACAAGACCAGCAGTTATCGTTCATTTAATCCCTGGAATTTGGCTTGCTAGGCCATTTCAGAGGGTAAATCACATTACTGTGGGTCTGCAGTCGTATGTAGGCCAGAGCAGGTAAGGAAAACAGATTTGTTTCCCTAAAGGGCATGAGTGAACCAGATGGATTTTTATGACAATCTGGTAGTTTCTTAATAATTATTAATGAGACTAACATATTATTCCAGATGAATTAACTGAATTTAAATTCCACCAGCTGTCACAATGGAAGTTGAACTCACATCTCCAGAGAAAAGACCTTTGGGTGGGAGTCTGGTCCACATTATCAATATGCAACCAAGCTGCCTGTTTAGTGAAAGTGCAAGACTGTTGAAATATAGATGAAAGTCTCGTTGCTGCTTCCATTATTCACAATGTGTTTTATTGTCCTGTGCATGCTTTAATTAGCAGAAGGAGATGAGATTCTGCTTATGTAAAAATTTTAAAGTTTGTTTATTAGTGTCACAAGAAGTCTTACATTAACATTGCAATGAAATTATTGTGAAAATCGCCTAGTCACCACACTCCAGCGCCTGTTTGGAGAATGTAGCATGGCCAATTCACCTCGCCAGCACGAGCACATTTTCAATCTGTGTATGACAATAATTGAGTTAGAAGTTTTAAGCTCGCAAAGTATGGTATCCAATGAAGCATTTCTGCTATTCAGCGCTTCTTATTATTCTTATTCATTTTCATATGAGCCAGGATGTGAATGATTGTTCTTTTTAAACCGATCTAACAGCTTGTTTTACATCAAAGTTAAGTAACTGAATGAAAATATACATTTACCGATCATCAGTTTGCAACAAATAGCAACGTTGTGAATTCTTATTGATAAGACCTCTGTTATTTAATTTGTCAAATACATGATGCAGTAAAATAAATGGATTTATGAGCAATTAAGAGACTATCGACAGCTGGTACAACTATTATCCCACTGGATTTTACAATTGGCAATAGAAATATTAATAACATTCGTTCCAAAAATAAACCAAACACAACATCGAAATCACTAATTTCCTTCCACAGCCAACATTTCCATTAACAAAATAACATAAATCAAATGATGTAAATGATCCTTTTTATTTAATCAAATAAAGTCACTAAGAGAGGCTATTACATGTACAAAATGACAATGGAAAACCATTCCAAATGCTATGTTATTTCTGTAATGGTTCCTAGCACAGAAGGTAAATAAGATTTCAGGAAGTAGTGAGATACATTTTCCATCAGCGCAGGAGCTGAGCAGTCACTGAGGACCAGAAATCCTGGCTTGAATCCATACAGACATCTCTGCACCATTCGTTCCAGTGTCCTGGTGGGCCTTTTAGATTGGCCCAAAGTCACGTTGCTGATAATTAGCTTCATTTTAGTATTAAAACGCTTTTAAGAGACGCCAAGGCTGATATTCTGTCTGCTTGGAACTGGATCACAGTGAGTTTTTCTTTCTCCTTCTAAAATGAGCAACAGCCCTGAAACAGTTTCTCAGAACATTTTTACTACTGTCTTCTTTTTAATTTATTTTAGCACTTCTATGAAAAGTCATCTCATCATTTTTTGTTTTTACATTTCCATGATGTTTCTCTTCTAGTTGCGCATATGGGTTGGATTTTGCCCTAAGCACTGAACAAATGGTGCCAGTCATTCATAATAATTACACTTCAGCATAACATGTTCATAGACTTTCATACTGAAAGTTCCAGTCAGCCAAATACTGAAAACGTGCCACGCTGTTTAATGGCGTTCTGAGACCCCAGTGAACAGGGCAGACAACTGTATATCACTGAAACAAATCAAACTGGAGAACAGCTTATACGCAGTGCAGAGTCTCAACAGGGAAGGGACTGTTAGAATTGAGAATTCAACAGAAAACAAAATAAAGTGAGGGAAAGAAAGGTGGACGGGGCTATATTTTCTGGATTTAATCTCTGTAGGAATGATGCCACCATTTGCAGGTCAGAGACCCATTTGACTTATTTGCCAAAGTTCCACCATCGTTAACATCCTTCCCCTCACTTCCTCAACCAATCAGAGAAGATGGGCAGAAGGATGCATCCAATCTGTCAAGGAAGAATTTCTAAGTAAAAGGTTACATTCAGAATTCCAACAGTGCAGAAGGCCATTTAGTCCATCAAATCTGCAGTAATTCTCTGACAGAGCATCCCACCCAGGCCATATCTCCATAACTCCATGTATTTAGTCCACTAATACCTCTAAACTATACATCATGGACACTAAGGGGCAATTTAGCATGGTCAATCTACCTAACTTGCACATCTTTTGACTGTAGAAGGAAAACGGAGCACCTGGGGAAAACCTATGCAGACATGGGGAGAACATGCAAACTCCACAGTCACTCTAGACAGTCACGCAAGGCAGGAATTGAACCTGGATCCCTGGCCCTGTGAGAGTGCAATGTTAACCACGATGCCACCATGCCACCCACAATAGATCACCATCACAAGAATTTGTTTAAAGCTGCAACAAACACAGAGGGAGAGTAGACCTGGGAAAGCTGCTGCCGGGTCTCTCACTCATACCTGGAGAGATCAAAGGAGTTGCAATGATGTGGCCTTTCTGAAGGAGAAGGGAAAACAGGACAATCTCTCCCATCAAGTTGGAATGGATGGAAGTGGCCCAGGAATTCAGCAGCAGACATGAGCTTGCTCCAAACTAGAGGGAGTGGACAAAAAGAATCAAGGTGCCAGGAAAGGTTCCAAGACCCAGGATTTTCTGGTTTCCCTCTGGCATGTTTTTTGCTGTGGAAGGTGGCAGACCATTCACCATTGGCAGGATCTTCTGGGAATTCCCACTTACTGCACCCCATTCTGCTGGGAAACTGCAGTGGGGGTGTGGCTTCAGTGGGACCAGAGGATCCCACTGGCATGAACAACTGGAGAATTCCAGCCCAACACTCCAATTTTCCCAGCATTCTTCTGAACAAAATTCCTCAGAGCAACAAACCCTGTAGTTCCACTCTTTCCTTTCTCTTCAGGCACATTTTTAGCTGTACAGCCATCATTCATAATCGCCATCATCCTTATGGCCACCTACATTCATGCTTTACAGTCACCCTCCATAAACAGTGTATTTCCCTCCAAACCACACAAGCTGACTCTCATGCTCAGTCAATCATAAAACAATAGAATGCTTGCAATACAGAAGGGAGCCATTCAGCCCATCATGTCTGTGCTCGCCCTTTGAAGGAGCACCAGAGGTGCAAGATGAAGCTGCATGAGCTGTCCTGAAGGCTGGCTATAAGAAGGTGCATTTGAAGTTGGATGGAGTGCTTGATAGGTGAAGTGACTTCCAAGATATTAGCAACATCTGCCAAGGAACAGTAGCACTCCCTTTGAAAGACAAAATGGTTTGAACAGCACTCTCTATATAGGTGAAACACTTCAATGCAAATGATCAAAGCTTTCCCAATTGTTCATTTACACCAGATAAGCTCTTCCCATTGCTACTCATTTCAGTCACTGGTCACAGTCCTGACTGTGAAATCCAAAACTGTGGGATCAAACTGTATTTAATTGTTTTTTGAAAGCATTTTAATTGGTCTCCTGACAAGCTATTTATCTGATTCATATTTTACTTTTTTTAAAATATCCAACAATAATAACAATCTGAAGGAGTGAGTCTCCAACTCAACCCACAAACCACAATCAGTAAGGGTAGGCAACATGATCATCCTCAACACCAATACCCCACAAGGCTGTGTCATCAGCCCCTTGCTGTACTCCTTATACACTTCTGACTATGGCCAAATTCCTCTCCAATTTGATTTTCAAGTTTGCTGATGATACCACCATTGTGGGTTGGATCTCAAACAATGACAAAACACAGTACAGGAATGACATAGAGAAACTGGTGAACTGGTGTAATGACAATAATCTCTCCCTCAATGCCAGCAAAATGAAGGAGATAGTCATTGGCTTCAGGAAGCATAATAGAGGACATACCCCTTTCTACGTCAACAGGGATGAAGTAGAAAGGTTGAGAGCTTCATGTTTTTAGGTGTCCAGATCACCAACAACCGGGTTCTGGTCCCTCTACACCAACACTATAGTTAAGAAAGCCCACCAATGCCTCTACTTTCTCAGGAGACTAAGGAAATTTGGTATGTCTGCTACAATTCTCACCAACTTCTACAGATGCACCATAGAAAGTATTCTGTGTGGTTGTATCACAACTTGGTATGGCACCTGCTTTGTCCAAGACCACAAGAAACTACAAAGGGTTGTGGATGAAGCCCAGTCCATCACTCAAACTGGCCTCCCATCCATTGACACTGTCTACACTTGCCTCGGAAAAGCAGCTGACATAATTAAGGATCCCACACACCCTGGACGTTCTCTGTTCCATCTTATTCAATCAGGAAGAAGATACAAAGGTCTGAGATCATGTACCAACCAACTCAGGAACAGCTTCTTCTCTGCTGCTGTCAGACTTTTGAATGGATCTAGCTCGCATTAAGTTGATCTTTCTCTATACCCAGCTATAACTGTAACACTACATTCTGGAATCTTTTCTTTCCTTCCCTATGTGCGATATATTTGTCTGTATAACACGCGAGAAACAATACTTTCATTGTATATTAATACATGTGACAATAATAAATCAAATCAAAACAGATCAAACTTGTAAAAGTTAATCCTTGGTGCCAGTAGTTAAGACACATCATGTGGTAGAAATGTATTAATATTTGAAGGGATAATCCCTCACTTTATCTAGCACGTTTAGTGGCTATCTAGCAGGTTGTTGATTAAAGCAAAATTTAAACAGAACATGTAAAGTTGACCATTCTAGCTGATGCACTCCAGGAGACAACTTTTTAAGGCTGAACTGATAAGGGAATAAAGGCAGCTCAGGCACAACATCTTGCAAAATGAGCTAACTGTTTAACTTCAAGGTCCAAGAATGACTTTGTTTTGACATGGAGGATCAGACACAGACAATTTGATCAGAGTGAGACTGCAATATCATAGCTCAGACGTCTGACTCCAAAGAAAAGGGATTGGATACAGTTATTTCCAAGAGTGGATTCCAATGAAACTGACTACCCCAGAGATGAAATAGCAACAGATGTCAGACTTGCATCATCCTGGACCAACACACGGCAGTTCAATTTTTGACTTGAGCACATGTTACAAAAGGACAGCGCCCCCTGAGATTTGCTACTCTAGCTGAGTGAAGTTAGTGGTAGCTTGGTCAATCCCCTGAAGACTACAATCAATGTCTGGTGACCTCTCAGGGATGTTTGTGTTGCATTGTATCATTTTTAGGGCAACTAGTGAGGTATTGTATTGCAACTTTATCTTGGATTTTCTGCTGTGAGCATTGTATGACAATTTTGGTTATTAAATTGTTATATATCTCAAACGATTGTATTACGCTTGAAGTCTGATTAGAGACTCACGAAAGACCACAAAGTCAGTGGTAGTAAACTAACTGAAATTGTTCATTAACCCTGTATCCTAGCATAGTCAGCACAAGACTGGCTAAGCTAGCTCCACACAGGGTGGAGCTTGAGTCCTCGGTCACCTGCCTGTTCTTTTAAAGGAGCATGCCCTAACATACATAACAGTTTGATTCACTGGAATAACTTCAGTCTACAAGATCATAATTTCCTGTACTTTTCAGGGTTGAACATAGATCAAGGGAATGAAGCTCGCTGCAAGTTAAATACAATAACTTTGTGTGAATCTATATGTTTCAATGTGATAACAGCACAATCCCAGTTTTAAAAAGCACCTGGAGGAGCAGAGCAATTTGGATACCAACTTCCCGATTTCAGCACCTAAATGGTCCAACAGTCACTAATGGGTGGTATCTGATTTATTCATTAGTAATAGTGAGCTTTAGTAGCTTCACCTTAATTTTTGTTCTAAAATCTGTACCAGTGTTTATGTGCATATTAAAATATTCAAATCTCTGCCAGAGGGTTAACTGAAGATGTTTTTAGAAAACTTCGTTAGAACAGGAATAACTGGAAAAGACAACCAACGAAAGGAGCTTTCGCCTTACAAACTCTTACAGGAGCTCAGGTAGTTTGAAGAGACCCAAATTCTTGAGGGCTTCTGTGTGATGCAGGATACATCAGCCAGAGGTGGCCTGGTATGAACCAAAAATCTGGAATAGCCTGGAAAAAGAATGTCTGTTGTCACCTGTAATGAGTGGAACTTTATCCATCTCAACATTGTCAAAGGGGATGGGGTGGACTAGTTTAAAGCAGCACAGAAATGCCCAAAGCTCCTGTTTCCTATCTCCCCAAAAATGACATCTAGTCATAAGATGGGAATGTTTGCTCATGATTTGCAGTGTGCGGTGCCATTTGTGACTCCTCTGATGAAACAGTCTATGTCCACATGTAGTAAGATCTGGAAAATCTCCAGGCTTGGGAGATACGTGGCAAATAATATTCTTCATAAAACTGCCAGGCAATGACCATCTCCAACAAGAGAGACTCTAACCATCTTCCCTTGGCTACAATGGCCAATTGCTGAATGCTCCATCAACAATCCTGGGGTTTATTAGAAAATTAACTGGACCAATAATATAAATGCTGTTGCCACAAAAGCAGTTCAGAGGCTGGGAATTCTGTGGACAGTAACTCACCCCCTGTCTCGTCAATTCCAGTCCACCATTAACAAGGTACAAATCAGGAATGTCATCCATCTGGCTGGAAGAGGGCAGCTCCAACAACAGTCAAGAAGCTTGACATCATCCAAGAGAAAAGCAGTTTGCTTTATCAACATGCTATCTGCCACATTCACTCCCTCCACCACTGAGGCACAGTAACAACAGCATAAACCATACACAAAATGCATTGCAGCAATTCATCAAGGTCTCCAGTATGTATGCCCTTTTCAACTTATACTTCCTAAAGAACCACAAGATAAGTGTAGGAATACTGGAGAGCTCTTATTGTCAGTGTGCACTGTTCCACAGTCAGATCTAATACTGCATAATTGGGTCCCACACTGGGAGGAGGTAATCCCCCAGGTTACTTGACCTGCACTCAAAACACCAACGTAGATTATATACATATATCACAGTCTCCTTCAGCATCTCCAAAACCTACAGCCTCTACCAGCTACAAGGACAAGGACAGCAGAGACATGGGAACACCAACATCCACAAGTTCCCCTCCAAGGCACATACCATCCTGACTTGGAACTGTATCACCCGTTGTTCACTGTTGCCAGGACAATTCCTCAAACTCCCTTTCAAACAGCACTGTTGGTGTCCCTACATCTCATGGACCTCTCAACAGCAATTAGTGATGAGCAATAAATGCTGACCCAGCCAGTGATAATCATGTTTCAATAAGGAATACTTTAAAAATCACTAGGTACACGCAGGGTTTCAGAGGATTATAGATCTGCGAATATTATACGCCATTTAAAAAGGGTGCAAGGGGTAAACCAAAAAATTATAGGCCAGTTGATCTGACTTTTGTGGTGATTATAGCATAGAAAGACATGGTTTTATTTGGAGAAGATTGTGTCTTACTATCTTAACAGAAATCTTTCTGACTCAGTGATAGAGAACAAAGGTCAATGACTGTCTCCGTGCATGTAAAATGGTTTCCAGTGGTGTTCCACAGAACTCAGTTTTGGGGGCCCTTGCTAGTTGTAATATATATTAATGATTAGAATTAAATGTGGGTGGTATGATTGGAAAATTTGCCAATAACACAAAACTTGCCCGTGCAATTGATAGTGAAGAGGAATGGTGTCAACTCCAGAATTATATCAATTGGTTGAGAGAGCAGAGAAGTGGCAAATGGAATTCAATCTGGAATAGTGTGAGGTCATGCATTTGGGGAGGGCAAAGAAAATAAAGGGATACTCTAAATGGGAAGATATTGAGGGGAGTTGAAGAAGTGAAAGACCACAGATCTTTGAAGGTGATAGAAAAGGTGGACAAGGTGACAAAGAAGGCATAAGATTGAAATGACATCAGGAGGCGAGTGGCTCCTTTAAGATAACAATAGAAATATACATTATTTAAAAGTTGATACATTGGAGAAAAACTGATTTTGAGAGGCTTAGAATAGAACTAGGAAAAATAAAATGGCAACAATATTGGCAATAAATAACATACAACACAATGGGGAGTGTTTAAAATGATGTTCAATTGAGTACAGAAAAAAATATTCTGCAAAATGGAAAGAATAAAATAAATACTAATGATATTAACTCAACCCATAATCACTCCCATTGATGAACAAAGACACAAAGGAACCATTGAAGTTTAGGAAAATTAAGTGTAGACAGCAGAAGAGAGCATGATAAGAGAAAACACAAAGAGACTAGAAGAGAAATTTTAAAAAATAATTAGGGTGGCAAAGAGGAACTACAAAATTAAATTATCAAGGCACAGAAAATAGTCAAATCCTTAACAGGCACATCAGTTGTAATAAGGAAGGCAGTGATTGGAATAGGACCATTTAAGGGAAAGTCAAGATAACAAAACAAAGATAATTATTGAATGATGGCAGAATATTAATTAATTACTGCATTTAGGTATTCGCTCGAGTGAAAAAACAGGTAGCTAGAACATTGAATGATGAGGTGAGCAATAAGATAAGTATATTTAAAACTAAAAAGGGATGTTTTAAATGAACTAGTCAAACTCAAAGAGGGCAAAGCTCCTGATCCAGATAGATTGCACCCAGACATTTTAAAATAATCTAGAGAAAAGATGGCAGAGACCACATCATGCATTTGTATAGAAAAGCAAAATATCTGACTATCTGTCTTTCATAGAATCATTGAATCTACAGTGCAGAAAGAGGCCATTCGGTCCATCGAGCCTGCATCAACAACAATCCCACCCAAATTCCATCCCATGTCTTTGCTGACAAACTCCGCTGAGCTCTGTCAGCCAACCTCAGCCAGATGTGATTGGCTGATATCTTGAACCAAAGGGCATGTTGTAGGGAAGTTTACATGTAATCATCTCATCTGGGGAGGGGGCATGATTTGGCTCCCTAGGAGGAGCTCCCCAGGCCCTGTCTACGCTGACACCATAGCTCAGGCATGCTCTAGTCAATCTTCCCAATGCATCAGAGAAAGGATACAATGAGTTTACATGATAAATACCACACTTTCTTTCATTTTTTTTCTCATATTTTATCAACACTCCTTAGTAATGGAAAGTGACAAGTGGTGCAAAGAGTGAAATAAGATGAAGAGGCCAGCGCAATAAGGCAAAACATTGACAGGAAGCAGCAGGTAGCAGTTAGAGGAAGGGAAGGTGAAAAGGCGAAAGCAAGAGGGCAAGAAGTTGACAGAGATTTACAGTTTGCAAGAGTCAGTTCTATAAGTAAAAGACCAAGACAATTTAAAGAAACTTTCATTTATCATAATCACAAAACTCAGAATATGATACTGATACTAGATGAGAGGTCTTTGAATATTGTAGTGCAAGAAAGTGGAAAAAAGTCACCCATCTCGAATGTATTGCACATACGGTAAAGCACCATTGATTGAACCATCTGATTTACTGAATATTCTTCTTATGGGAACTGATGTAGGGGGGTGAGTTAGGCTAATAAACACAAAACTATAGATTTAGGAACACTAACACAACACTAACTTTAGAATGAATGATTTTGGATTATGGGAATGTAGGCCAGCCAGGGCTGTTGCCATAGAAAACATAAGACTCTGTTTTCTAATTAACAAATATTTCTCATTTAAAACATGTATTTTGAATTTACAAGATGGATGTGTTTTGCTTTTGGTTACATTTTGTGAAACTTCAGTCAGTGACAAAATACCGAGAGAGGGAAGGAACAATAGTTCCACTGAAAGCGGTAATGCTATCAGCTGTGGTCGGGAACAAGGTGGCTACCAATGCTAGCCTAATGAATAGAGTTATACAACTCAGAGAGATAACGCAGGTGGTGAGCAGACATGAAGAAATTCTCAGGGTCGGATGAGAATCACGTGGGTCTAATTCAGTGGGAATCATTCTCCCATTTCACTGTCCAGTATCCCATATTGCTGGGCAATAGACATTGCTGGGAAGTAACGTCCATAATTTAATAACAAATGAAATCCCATTTGGTCATGATGTGCGTTGTTATTGATTGGATAATTATTGACTGATTTATATTAATGTCTATTGGATGATGCCCACTGGAAAGATAGGCAATATGATTTTGGGAATCCATAATTGTTCTCACAGGGGCATTGTTCTTCAGACGATATCCAGCTGCCTGCATTCTATACCTTGAGTGCAGGGCTTCCTCATATCATTCTCTCGTTTGACCGTTTGGTTAAATAAAGTCACATCTTCAACATCAGTACACAACATTTTGAGTCTTTGTATTTAACTTAAGCCTGAGCAAATACATAGCCTTGAGAGGAAACCCACTTCTACAGGAACAATACATAATCAGTAATACCAAGGGGTGCTTACATAGTTTTTGTTCAGTATCGGGGGTGCCTGGGTAGTACCAGGGCATGCTTGGGCAGTGCTGTGGGTGCCTGGGGTGGGGTTCCAGGGCTAATTGGTTTGGTCACTGTGTGCTGAGGTGGCATTTTCAACTGGCATCCTGATCCTTGCCCTTCTGAGTAGCTGGTGGGGTGGACAAATCAGAGGCTACATCACTGGGGATTGGTCGTGGGACCCACCCCTTTTTCTTTCTATGTCCAGACTATATGGCAAAGAAAGCCACCATTGTCAGCATTGCTTTTTGCACCCAATGTCAGGAAATACAACAGCTCAATAGGATCATAAATAAATATCCTTGGCTGGGATTTTACGGTCCTGTTTGCAGGTTCAGAGATGGGAGTGGAAAATATCACGAGAGGAGCAAAGTCGTGTTTTATGTTGTGTTGAATACATGACGCAATTATCTCCTTCCCCTGTCAGTGATGGGGCACATTTCCAACATTCAATACAGGAAACAAATTTGAATACATTAGCCATGTAATTATTAGTTTTGTAGGCTGGTATTATCCTCCCCACATCAAAAAAATCCATCACAGCAGTGTAATGGTAGAATGGCGTGAGGCCTAACTGATATTCAAAAGCATGCAGCTGACGAGCACACCTCCCAGGAAAAATTAGCTGAGTGCAGCTCTGAAGAGGGAGACGGTCATACCCAGGTACTGTTCAGATAGTACCTGTCACTGCCAGGCACTTCCATGATACTGACCAGGCACTGTTCAGACACTACCCAGGCATTTCCAGGCACTGATGAGAACAAGCATCAGGATGCCCATGAAGTGTTTGGTCAGTACCAAGGGGTGCCCAGGCAATGTCAGGATTGTGCCCATTTAGTGCCAAGAGGTGCCTGGGTAATACTCGGTCAGTGTTGGGGTGCCAAGATAGTGCTAGGGGGTGCCAGTGAGTTGCCTGGACAGTGCCTTGGCACTGCCTGGGGTATTTGGAAGGGGATTCCAGGATTAACTTGCTTGGTTGCTGTGTGCTGAGGTCGCCTATACAAGTGGCACTCCGATACTTGCATGTTCAAATCATTGGCAGGGTGGGCATATCAGAGGCTGATCCACCAGAGATACATCATGAGACTGTCCCTTGAAGTCTTTTTTCTAAGTGCCAGACTCTATGGCAGAGAAAGCTGCCATTTTCAGCAGTGGCTTCAACACCACTTTTCTTGCTAGTGTCAGCCTTTGCAAATAATTGGAGAAATCTTGCCCTTTATTTTGGCTCAAGAAAGAAGAGCCACTAATGTGGTTTATCATTAAACGCTTTCAACAAACATTGAAAATGTAGAGAATGATACCAGAGATGTTGCTTTCACCATTAATTCTGAAATATTCATCATATTAAAAATCATTGAGGAAATATTTGAAAATGTAGATTTTAACCCAGAGGATTTTGAGTGTAATACTGAGGTTGTAGACTCTGATTAATAGAAATCTTATAGTAAAAATTGTAAATCTTATTAAACTGGAGTGAAGCCAAGTCATGTAAAGCAAATACAAGTAAATTCATTGTGAAACTAAATATTTTTTGTCAAGCAATTTTATTTGAGTATATTTTTGTATGAATTTATATGTGTGTTTAATATTTGTAAATAATTGTGTTGAAGAAAGTAATAAAGTTAATTTTTGAACAAAATCTTTTGGATGTAAGAAATGCTCCAAATAAATTGCTTCATTGAAACATTTTGTGGTCTGATTTTCAGCTTTAATCCCTATCTTATTCAGACCACATGATGGTAGGTGAATATCTCAGCTTAATATTTCACAAAAACATTTTCCTTTTCTTATTTTTTTTAAATTTCATTTTTAACTTACATCCCTTTATTTCCAGGACCTAGGACAGGCAGCCCATCTCGTATTTAATAATTTATTCACAGAGAGGACGAAAGCTAATGGAATTCCTACATTTACCAAAGGGACAAATCTTACCCAGGAAATTAAAGAACAGTCTGCTTAATATAGGTGGTGGGAAACACAAGAAAACCTTATTAAAAGAGAGAATAAAAGAACATCCAGAAAATTAAAGTGTAATAATGAATAGTCAGCATGATTTTAAAAGGGAAATCATTGCTTGACCAACTTATTGCCCCGTGTCTGCATGGGTTTCCTCTGGGTGCTCCGGTTTCCCCCCATAGTTCAAAGATGTGCAGGTTAGGTTGACTGGCCAGCTAAATTGACCCTTTTTGTCAGGGAGGTTGGCAGGGTAAATATTTTGATTTAATTTGATTTCATGTATTATTGTCACATGTATTAGTGCACAGAGAAAAGCATTGCTTCTTGTGCGCTATACAGACAAAGCATACTGTTTATAGACAAGGAAATGAGAGAGTGCAGAATAGTGTTAAAGTCATAGCTAGGGAATAGAGAAAGATCAACTTAATGCAAGATAAGTCCATTCAAAAGTCTGACAGGAACAGGAAAGAAGTTGTTTTTGAGTCGGTTGGTACGTGACCTCAAACTTTTCTATCTTTTTCCCAATGGAAGAGGGTGAAAGAGAGAATGGACGGGGAGCATGGGTTCCTTAATTATGCTGGCTGCTTTGGCAAAGCAGTGGGAAGTATAGACAGAGTCAATGGATGGGAGGCTGGTTTGCATGATGGATTGGGCTACATTCACAGCCATTTGTAGTTCTTTGCAGTCTTGGGCAGAGCAGGAGCCATACCAATCTGTGATAAAACCAGAAAGAATGCTTCCTATGGTGCATCTGTAAAAGTTGGTGAGAGTCATAGCTGACATGCCAAATTTCCTTAGATAAGTGGGCTTTCTTATCTATAGTGTCGGCATGGGGAGACTACGACAGGTTGTTGGTGATCTGGACATCTAAAAACTTGAAGCTCTCGACCCTTTCTACTTCGTCCCCATTGATTAGACAGGGGCATGTTCTCCTTTATGCTTCCTGAAGTCGATGACAGTCACCTTTGTTTTGCTGACATGGAGGGAGAGATTATTGTTGCTGGACCAGTTCACCGGATTCTCTGTCTCATCCTTGTACTCTGTCTCATCATTGTTTGAGATCCGACCCACTATGGTGGTGTTATCAGCAAACTTGAAAATCAAATTGGAATTTGGCTACACAGTCATTAGTGTATAAGGAGTATAGTAATGTTACAGGAATAGAGACTGGGTGTGATTGTGGTCCATATAGACTTGATGGGCCGAATGGCCTCCTTCTGCACTGTAGAGAGTGCATAAGGAGGAGGCCTTTCTGTGAAGTTGCCACATAATAGAATGATTAATAAGATCAAAGAATGCAGAGTTAGGAGCCAAGTGACAGAATGCATTGCTAGCTGATTTCAAGACCGAAATCAGAGAGTTGAAGTTATAAGGCAGTTATTCACAGTGTTGAAGGATGGGTAGGGTTGTTCTGCATGGATCAGTGTTGTAATCACTGCTGTTCAGAATTTACATTAATGATTTGAATTATGGAACAAAAAACACCATTTCCAAAAATGACACCAAATCTATAGTCATTACTGTACTGGGCTGCAAGGAATTGCAGAAGGTCATTAATAAATTTGCAAAATGGGTAAATAATTGGCAAATTAAATTTTACACAGCTAAATGTGAGGCAGCATACTTTGGTAGGAAGCATAGGGAGGTCACTTATTACTTGGAAGTTGTAAGTCAGAATGAGGTAGATGATCAAAGGGATCAACAATGATTAAAGGTTGTGTCACATGTTAGCAAGGCTACATACAAAACAACAAACCATGCACTATTTATTTCCACGGGGATAGCACTGAAAAATAAAGAAGTCATATTAAGCCTACATCGAACCAGGTTTAGATCATATTCAGAGTACTGAATGTTATTCTGACATCGCATTATAAAAAGCATATAGAGGCACTGGAGAGAGTGCAGAAAAGAGTTATAAGGATAATATCATAAATGCATGGCTCATCATCTGCTGGATTTGATTTGAGGATGACATCTACTCCAGGTCATTGAGGTTCTGTCAAGTATCTTCATGCCTTTTTGAATTTTGACTTTGGATTGTTCATTTTTGCTTGAAGAGGTGATATATTTGAAGATCACTTTGGTCAAACCAGTTCCAGTGACAATGATGCCCAAACTTAATAGTTTGAATCAAGGCATCTAGTATAGCTGGCTTTATTTAATCCCACTGGAATTGAGTTGGATGTGTAAAGGTTTTCCAGATTGGATATTAGAATTCCTCTCTTCAATTATCTGTTTTAAGGCTCAGACATGAGTTTTCTTCTTCATGGACATTTGGGCCTTGTGATGTCTTTGTGCCAGTGAATGTCCATCTCCGATTGAACAAGTCAATGATCTGTCCACAGGTATCACTCCTGTGCATGGAGTGAGTATCACAGGCATCACTTAGGCATTTGACCATAACAATGACATGATCAAGATGACGCCAATGCTTTGATGTACGATGCTTCCATATAGTTTTGCATATGTTTCTTGGGTGGAAGAGGGTGTTTGTTATAATGAAGCCATGCTGAGCACACATTGTCAGCAAGGGGATGCCATTGGCTTTATCCACCCATTTTTTCCAATGGTTCCTTTCCACACTTCAGGATCACCGCCAAACCCAGCATTAAAGTCCCACAGAAGGATGATTTTTTTTCTTCTTTTTGGATGGTAGTGACAAATTAATCAAGAATGAAGCATCAACAGAGGCATGCACTAGCAGAACTAATGGCCTGTCTGTGCCTTCTCAGCAATGTAATCCTATTATTCTGGCTATGTCATGAGCTCTGATATTTAGCATTCTCCCAATGTTGCATTGGAGTATCTGAATAGATGATGTTAAGTCCTGACATCTATGTGGGGTTCGAGCTAACAGCTTTGTAACTCAAAGACAAGAGTGTCACTTGAGTTAAGCTGGCACAATTGTTTCACTCTTGTCAGACAGACCTACAGGGGGCGGCACAGTAGCAGTGCTTAGCACACTGCCTCACAGTACCACGTACCCGGGTTTGATTCCCGACTTGGAATACTGTCTGTGTGGAGTCTGCACATTCTCTGTGTCTGCGTGGGTTTCCTCTGGGTGCTCCAGTTTCCTCCCACGGTCCAAAGATGTGTAGATCAGGTGCTTTGGCCATGCTAAATTCTCCCTCAGTGTACCCGAACAGGTGCCAGAGTGTGGCAACTAGGGGATTTTCACAGTAACTTCATTGCAGTATAAATGTAAGCCTATCTAAACAGTAGATGGTGCTGAAGTGTCTTAGAAACTGAACATCCAAGCTAGAAACCCAAAAAAGAATCATATTTATCTCTATTCGTAGGTTAAAGGAAATAACAATTCTTCACTATCTTCACTAAGCGCACATGTTCATTCACATTCAAGAACGTAACCTCTTCTGTGCATGCTTGGTTGAATGTTAGGCTGATCAGGTGTGGCAAGGATCACCCATTATTTTGCAAATTCCCTCAAATGGGAGTGTAATTGGAAGACAACATAGTTACTGCATTGACACTCAAATGTGCGTAACTGTGTTAGCCTTTTAAATCACTGGTAGGAAGAAAGCTCAGTTTTGTAATCCTTTAACGCTTCCCAGAAGGAAGAAAGGTTCAATTTTCTCAGCCATTATGGTTCCAGGATTGGGATCAGACCTTTTGACTTATGCGATGATTTATATTATCAGATGCTACACTATATTACCCCGGTTCATTCTGCTGCCAAAAATTCAGCTCGAAATAATGAAACTCTCAATCACACGTTGACATGTTTAGCAAAACTGATGCAATTTAATGGAAATACAAATTTGTGTGATTGTTTTAGCTTGGTTCCCTGGATTTGATGTCAATTAAGTTTACAATGAAAATGAATAGTCACCTTGTCTATGCCTGAACTGAGTAAGGAGGTTTTTAGACAAACAGAATTGTAATTTCCAGATTTAGATTCATATTACGGTAGATGCAATCACGACACTTTTGCAAAATTACTGATTAAAATTGGATACTGATGGTAATTGCAACACATTCTTACATTATTTGCTGAAGACATGTAAACTAGGCATTCAAACTTGACAGAAGATTCGAAATTTGAATACAATCTTGTTTGCATTGTTTGAATTGAAATGAAAATCTAAAGTTCACAAATGAAATTGAGCTGCAGCATTTGACCATGATCTTCTACACAGGAGCACACACATTTAAAAGAAAATACCAATCCCTATTTTCCAGCTGATACATAAAAGGTCAGTGTGGAGATAAAGTGGCTTTTAGATGTAGATGCCCTCCACAGTAGGTCGCTGTGCAGTTCAGATGGAAATATTCAAAATTGCATATCCCAGACAAAGTATAATCCAACTCCTAATCACTCAAATCTGAGTTGAACAAGCCTTCAATAAATCATATTGGTCGAATATAGAATTGTATTTTTAATTCACTTCAGCCTCATCCCATGAAAATATACCAGCGTATAGGAAATATGAGTATATTCATCATGCATGAAAGATGTCAGCCTTTGTTGAGGAGAGCACTCTCATTTCTGAGTCTCTTCAGAGAATTGTGCACTTAATCTGGATAAAAATCTGGGGTAGAACCTTCAAACACGTTCCCATCCTCAATGACAGAGGAACACAGCATGTTAGTGTAAAAGACAAAATGCAACCAGAAGTGCTTTGTGGGTGATCCATCTCAAACTCCTCCTGAGATCCCAGTGTTGCAGATGCCAGTCTTCAACTAATTCAATTCACTCTGTGTGCTATCAAGAAACAGCTGAAGGCACTGAATACAGCAAAGGCAATGAATCCTGACAACACTCCAGCTGACGGCTTATGCTCCAGAAGTAACTGATTCTTAGCTAAGCTTTGCCCATACCACTGTCATACTGGCATTCGCCTGTAAATATGGACAATTGCCCCGGTATGTCCTGTCTACTAAGGCAGGACAAATCCAATTCAACCAGTTACTGCTTCATCAGTCTCCAGCCATTTATCAGAGGAGTGGTGGAAGGGATCATTGATGGTGCAGTACTACAGCCTGGTGAAAGTGACTGCTTTTGACATCAAGGCAACATTGCACCATGTGTGGCATTAAGGAGCCACAGCGAAACTAGAGTCAGAGCAAGAACTCCGCTTTAATTAGGGAGCACAATGGATGATGGTGGTCCAAGACAAGTTATTTAGGTTCCAGAACATCACTGAAGGAATTCCTCAGAGTCGTGAACTTGGCCCAAGCACCGTCAGCTGCTTCATCATTGAACATAAGAACATAAGAAATAGGAGCAGGAGTAGGCCATCTGGCCCTTCGAGCCTGCCCCGCCATTCAATAAGATCATGGCTGATCTGTCGTGGCTCAGTTCCACTTTCCCGCCCTCTCCCCATAACCCTTAATCCCCTCTCTTATCAAAAACCCATCAACCCGCTTCTTAAAAATATTTAGCGAGGCAGCCTCCACCACTTCAACGGGCAGAGAATTCCAGAGATTCACCACCCTTTGAGTGAAGAAGTTCCTCCTCAACTCCGTTCTGAACTGCCCCCCCTTTATCTTGAGGCTGTGCCCCCTAGTCCTACTGTCTTTTTTGAGCGGGAAGAGTCTTTCCACCTCTATCCTATCCATCCCATTCATCATCTTATACGTCTCAATGAGATCTCCCCTCATTCTTCTAAACTCTAACGAGTACAAGCCTAGTTTATTCAGCCTCTCCTCATAGCTCAACCCCCTCAACTCCGGTATCAGCCTAGTAAACCTCCTCTGCACTCCCTCCAAGGCCAACATATCCTTGCGCAGGTGCGGCGCCCAAAACTGCACACAGTACTCCAGCTGCGGCCTCACCAATGCCCTATACAGCTGCAGCAAGACCTCCCTACTTTTATATTCAATCCCCCTCGCTATGAAGGCCAGCATCCCATTCGCCTTCCTGACCACCTGCTGCACCTGCAGGCTGGGTTTTTGCGACTCATGCACAAGGACCCCGAGGTCCCTTTGCACCGTCGCCTGCTGCAGTTTTTCGCCACGTAAGTAATAGTCCTTCCTACCATTCTTCCTACCAAAGTGGACCACCTCACACTTGCCAACATTAAATTCCATTTGCCATTTCCTGGCCCATTCGCCCAGCCTATCTAGATCCTTCTGCAGACTCTCCACACCCTCCGCACAATTTGCCTTTCCCCCAATCTTGGTGTCATCAGCAAATTTCGACACCCTACACTCGGTTCCCTCCTCCAGATCATCTATATAAATGGTAAATAGCTGAGGCCCCAGCACCGACCCCTGGGGCACTCCACTAGTCACCAACCGCCAATCCGAATAGCACCCATTGACCCCCACTCTCTGCCTCCTATTTGACAACCAATCCTCTATCCACGCTAACACCCTACCCCCAACTCCATGTCCTCTGACCTTCTGCAGTAACCTCTTGTGAGGTACCTTATCAAACGCCTTCTGAAAATCCAGAAAGACCACATCCACCGGCTCTCCTCTATCCACCGCCCTAGACACATCCTCATAGAACTCCAGTAAATTTGTCAGACACGACTTCCCTTTAATGAAACCGTGTTGCGTCTGCTCTATCAAGCAATTCCCTTCAAGATGCCTCGCAATTTCCTCCTTAATGACGGATTCTAACATTTTACCTACCACAGACGTTAAACTAACCGGCCTGTAATTCCCCGCCTTTTGCCTGGCACCCTTCTTAAACAACGGCGTAACATTAGCCGTTTTCCAATCCTCCGGCACTTCCCCGGAATCCAGCGACGTCTGGAAAATAACCACCAAGGCATCCACTATCACCTCCGCCATTTCTTTCAGAACCCTCGGATGCATTCCATCCGGTCCTGGGGACTTGTCCACAATCAGCCCCTCCAGTCTGTCGCGCACCACCTCTCTAGTAACAGTAATGTCATTAAGACCCTCCAGTCCTACCACCTTTCCATCACTAACACCCGGCAAATTATTCACGTCCTCCTCCGTGAAGACAGAAACAAAAAAGTTATTCAAGACCTTAGCCATATCCCCATCCCCTACCACTAGGTTCCCTTTCTCATCCGCTAAGGGACCAACGTTCACCCTAGCCAGCCTCTTCCTTTTTATATATTTATAAAAACTCTTGCTATCCTTTTTTATATTAAGTGCTAGCCCAGCTTCATAGCTTCTTCTACCCTCCTTTATCAACTTTTTTGTCAATCTTTGTTGACATTTAAACCTTTCCCAATCCTCTTCTCGCCCACTGCTCTTAGCTACTCTAAATTCCTCCGCTTTTAATTTAACACTTTCCTTCACCTCCTTCGTTATCCACGGCTTATTACCTCTCTTCCTACTGTCCTTTTTGACCATCGGAATAAATTTCTGCTGAGCACCAAGAAAGATCTCCTTAAAGATCCTCCACTGCTCCTCAGCAGACCTACCTTCCAACGCACTCCCCCAGTCCACATTCGCCAATTCTTCTCTCATCCTACCATACTCCCCTCTATTCAAACAAAGGACGCGTGTCCGGGAACCCACTTTCTCCTCCTCCATCTGCAACAGAAACTCCACCATACAATGATCACTCTCTCCAAGAGGATCCTTCACCTCAAGGTCCCTAATTCTACCCGCCTCATTACATAGCACCAGATCCAAGATAGCTCGCTCCCTCGTCGGCTCCAACACACACTGTTCCAGGAAACTATCCCGGCAGCATTCCAAGAACTCCTCCTCGAGCCCACCTCGTCCAACATGGGTCGACCAATCAATATGCAGATTGAAATCCCCCATAACTACTGCCGTCCCATTCCTGCACGCCGCACTTATTTGCGCGTTAACAGCCCGCCCCACCTCCAGATCATTGACCTTCCTTCCATCATAAGTATGGGACTGATGAGTGGAAAGTAACATTCACACCACACAAGTGGCTGGCAATGATCATCTAGATCAAGAAATAAACTAACCATTGCCTCTTGATATTCTATGGTATTACCATTGTAGAATCCCCCACTATCAATTCTGGGGTTTACCATGTAGAAAATTAACTGGATCAGTTACATAAATACTAAGGCTACAAGAGCAGGTTAGAAGCTAGGAATACTGCAGGCAGTAACTTACCTCCTGACTCCCCAAAGCCTGACCACCATCTACAAGGCACAAGTCAGGTGTGTGATGGCATACACTCCTGGATGGGTGCAGCTCAAACAATATTCAAGAAGCTTGACACTATTCAGGACAAGGAATCCCCCTTAGTTGGCACTCCATTCACCACCTTAAACATTTACTTCCTCTCTGCTTAGCATAACAGTGGCATCAATAAGTACCATTTGTGAGATGCGGTGTAGCAACCCATCATGGTTCCTTCAACATCACCTTCCAAACCCACAACTTCTATCATCCAGAAAGACAAGAGCAACAGATACATGGGAATTTTCCCTAAAGTTACACACTATCCTGACTTAGAAATATATCTTTGTTCCTTCACTGTCGCTGGGTCAAAATCCTGGAACTGCTTTCCTAACAGCATTGTGGATGTACCTACATTAAGGGGACTTCAGCTCACCATCACCTTCTCAGGGTCAGTTGGAATGCAATAAATGTTGGCCTTGCCAGTAATACTCTTCTCCCAGAATTGGATGAAATAAGGATTGTGCACCAGAGCCTGCTTCTAAGCTACTCAAGTAGCCATGGCATTTTTATTATTTGTCACACAAAAGTTCAGCAGCTTACTGTCAACAATATAGAATCATAGAATCTACAGCGCTGAAGGAAGCCATTTGGCCTATCAAGCCTGCACCAACCACAATCCCACCCAAGTCCTATCCTATCCCCATAACCCTCCTAATCCCCCTGACATTAAGGGGAAATTTATCATGGCCGATCAACCTGACCCACATATCTTTGGACTACGATATGCAACAAAACAACAAATAACCTAGGTAAAGTAAAAAGAAAGTAAAGAATTGCATTTATATAGCATTTTTGACAGCAGGATATCCCAATGTGCTTTACAGTCAATGAAGTACTTTTGAAGTGTAGTCACTGGTGTAATGTTGGAAATGCAACAGCCAATTCGCACAGCAAGCCCCAACAAACAGTAAAGTGATAATGATTGGATAATCTATTTTTATGATGTTGATTGAAGGATAAATATAGGTCAGGATTCTCCCACTCTTCTTCAAACATATTGGGTGGGAACTTCCGGTGGAGTGGCAATTGAGTTAGATTGACATTCTGCTTGAAAGTTCTTATGTTGAAATCCAGGTCATCCTATTTCACCTGACCTTCCAACTCAGGTCAGGTGAGATCTGTGCAGTGAATCTCCAGGGCTTAGCATTGAGCTCCATAGGGCAGGATTTTCCATAAGTGAGTTAGCTGATGCAGGAAATGCCATTTCACCTGCTGGCCACAATGAAGGGGTTTTGCACCATATCATGTGCTTTTAACTGCATTAATTATTCGTCCATGGGGGGTATACTGCCATGACAGCAGCACTCCCAAATTCCAGATGCCATATTTAAACTGGAGTTTGCATCCTAATCCTGTTCGGAGCTCCCTTAACACCTGTCCTTGCAATTGTCTTGCTCACACTCTCTACATCTGTCTTCATTGCAGGACAAGCAATATCATATAGAAGATCCTGGCATTCCTTTATAAATTTATGTATGGGTCATGCCAAAGTAACATGTTTGGTAACACATGATACGGCCAGTGGTACATGAAGCCACTGCAGCTTAAAAACCTGTTGGTAAAACACTATCCTAATCTTTGCTCATCAATCTAAAATATCCAACTGATTGCTAAATTAGTGTGATAAGGACATTTATGATAACTTTCATATTCCTCCTTAAGTATTTCTTTCCGAGACTGCAAATGAATATGCCAGAAGGTACTGTGCATTGCAGATGCAAAGGACAAAAAAGCCAGAGCCAAGATAACTACATTGCAGCTGAGCCAATAACCTTTCCATTTGTGGAAAGCTTATTTAAATATTAATAATACAGTAACAATATCCTTTAAAAAAGGAGCAGTCTGAAGCATAGCAGAAACATTGTTATGCATTTTTGGAAGAGTACATTTTTGGATTTCAGAATAGGTGGCTCATTAAAGTGATTTGTGACCTTTTGCTGCTGTTTATTACTCAATGCATTTCAGTGTTATTTAATGGTGAAGAACTGTGCCCTCTGCAAGTTCAGTCGAGCTCATTATTGCTCATTTTTAGTTCCAGTTCATTGCTGCTTCCTTTGCTTTAACAACTTTTCATTTTCTAAAAATAAATCTTGACACTTCAAAAAAGCACGAGTCTTTTTAATTCCATAAAATCTGTTTTCAAGTCTAATAGTTCTATGGCTGTTTATAAAATGGGATATACATATTGTTTTTCAACACTATATTACAGCAAGACTGGGCGGGAATTCAATTCCCAGGGTGGGAACCTGTCATCATGAAGGTTTTTGTTCCTGACTCCAATCCAATGGAAAAATGTACAGCAATGCAATTTTCAGTTGCGAACATCTGAACTGGACGAGAATGGTGATTGCTACCAGTTAGCACATTGAACATGGGAGGAAAGTGGAAACAGTTCTGAAGCAGACCTGAGTTAAAGGCGAGTGACAGCTGTAATCATTCATCAAGATTTGGAGACTGGGGCAGAGCAGAGGGCAGTAGGCAGAGAGGTCGCCTGTGCTAAGGCATCCCCAGCCTTTCAGATGGATTCTTACAGGTCATGCTGAAGGTCGTATGAGCCTACAGGAGTATATTCTGTTCCTTGTCAGTGTTGGATGATGCTTTCAGCCTTTATCTTGGTCACCATTGTACCTTTACTCTCCATGCTCCTCTGCAATTTGCTGTTGCTGCCAAATTTGCATTTCTTCTCTTGCCAGTACATATTGGCCCATCTCATGCTGGTGCCTGCTGTTTGCCTTGACCTGAAACCAATGAATGCTGCCTGCACTGACACTGCGTCCTTCCTCATGGCATGCGGCTGACATGCATGTTGATGGTGACCCCTGAATCGAAGATTGCAGTGCCGCTGGAATGAGTTGCTAGTGAGGTCAGTATGGGCCTAAGGTGGCTACTTTAACATATTGGGCAGGGTCCCTTTTCTGCCTCCTGTTGTTCCATCAGAGGAGACAAAATAGATGGTGCTGGAGTGAGATGACTATTTGCACTCTGTCCCTAGCATATCCTCTAATTTCATCTTTGCACATTGAAAACTGAATTTTAAGTCTTTTCTGATCTTTCTCTTCACTCTGCCGAGAGCTATAACACTCTTCTGCACCCTATTGTTTCCTGCTTCCCTATGTACTTTATGAATGGCAAGTTTTACATATAGTGCACAAGAAACAATACTTTTCACTGCATCCCAGTACATGGGTCTCACAGTGGCATAGTAGCATTGTTGCCTCAAGGCGCCAGGGACTTGGGTTTGATTCCAAGCTTGGGTCACTGTATGTGTGAAGTTTGCACGTTCTCCCCATGTCTGCCTGGGTTTCCTCCGGGTGTTATGGTTTCCTCACACAGTCCAAAAGACATGCCAGTTAGGTGCATTGGCCACACTAAATTCTCCCTCAGTGTACCCAAACAGGCGCCGTAGTGTGGTGACTAGGGGATTTTCACACTAACTTCATTGCAGTATTAATGTAAGCCTACTTGTGACACTAATAAATAAACTGTAGATTTTGAAACACTTTAATGTGACAATAATAAATCAAATCAAAGAAATCCAGTTCTTTGCTAGTCTTGTGTTAGAAAACTGGCATACTGTTTCAGTGGATGGGTTTCTGCAGCCGCCACCCCAGATACATGCCGTCTTTAGCCTTTGAGAATCCAGCCCAGTGAGCCTCCTGTCTCCCATTACCAAATTAGATTACAGGAAAGGGTGATCAACACATCAGACAAGAGAATGCTGGCAAAGCTCACATTTTACAAAGATTTAAATATCAGCATCTCCCTTATACGGAGATTAGTTTTTCAGAATTTCAGCGTATTAGAACTGCCTCACCAGAAGTGCCTCGTCATCTCTGAAAAATATGTTTTGCTCCAGGGGACATTCACCTGCTTGAAATTTAGAATAATGCTGCCTATGATATTCTGACCATTAATTTAGATGGTCAGAAAATAATGCATACTGCACACTGCAAGTTTATCAATTTTTGCCAATTTTTAAAAAATTATATCTTTTCCAGGGTGTAGGCGTCACTGGCTGGGTCCAGCATTTATTGCTCATCCCTAATTACTAATAAACTAATTGCTCTCCATTTCAGAAGCCATTCGAGAGTTAACCACATCATTCCCATTTTTAAACTATGCCCCAAGATGTTTAGGAAAGTAGGAAATGGGTTTAGGGTTTTATCATTATCTGATGTACTATAAGCATCACCAATATGCCCCCAGCAGGATAGCAGAGAAGGAAGGAATGAATTTCAGGTTGTAAGAATCCAGAAGAAGTGTGCCTGTGAAACTTATGAGATATATTACATAAAACAGTGCCAGATGAATCTTGTAGACATTTGCGATTGTTGCTTGGAAATTGTTCTTCTGGAGCAGAAAGGTTTGGATTTTGTAGTGAGCGGTGAAGTGACGGTGCCTCGTGTGTTAACATCAAAGAAAGTTGCCCACAGATATTTAGCAATCTCTATGGCAAGGCTTTCACATTTTCCAACACTAATTTGATTATGACGTCAATCATAGGGAATCTCTGACGTCCAGCAACAGTGATGTTATCAACAGGCTAAACAACCAATCACATTGAAGAATTCTCACTGGAAGGAAGCCAGGATATAAATTGCAGTGATTATTCTTTGCTTTTTAGTCAATTTGCGAAGATTGTGTAATGACTTCAATCAGGCCATTGAGGTTAGCCTACTAGAATATGAACTCCCTGATTAAAGAGTGTGAAAGGAGTATTTTCTTTGTATTTAACCAGGATTGTCAGTTCCTCTGGCACTCCCAAAGGTAGACTGCTGAGTGATAGCACTCTGTGTACTGCTGTTGGAATTGTAAATGAAAGGATTTTGGTGAAGGGACTTCTGCCTCTGAAGACTTATTACAGAATGAAATAGTGATTGGAATGCACACATTGAACTAAGTTAAGGGATTTTCACAGTAACTTCATATTGGTGTGAATGTAAGCCAACTTGTGACTAATAAATAAATAAATAAAGTTAGAAGCTGAAATATCAGATACAAACCTTTAAAATAGGAAAG
This sequence comes from Carcharhinus amblyrhynchos, assembly GCF_965287045.1. Taxonomy (NCBI): domain Eukaryota; kingdom Metazoa; phylum Chordata; class Chondrichthyes; order Carcharhiniformes; family Carcharhinidae; genus Carcharhinus; species Carcharhinus amblyrhynchos. The sequence continues at coordinate 89,924,632 of NC_137324.1, read as the reverse complement.
ACATTTGTTTACACAGCACCAAGCTTCAATCCTCTGAGAGATGCAGCACTATTAGCTGGGTGATATCTCCATTGAGATCAATTTCTCCTGAGTGGGTCTGATAGCATGATCAAATTTCTCACCCTTGTTTTTAATTATTTTAAGAACCTCTGGAAATGTTTGTCACAGTGAAGAAATTTGACATTCCATGAAAATAAAATGAGCGTTTCAGAACCATAGAGCTTATCCAACAGTAATTATGAAATTAGCATTCTGTTAAAAATGCATCAGACATCATCTCACAAGGTGTAACTTTTTCAAGGATTTTTTTTAACAGTGAAACTAATAGCGTAAAAGTAGATGTTTGCATGAATACAAATGATCTGAAAAATCTCCATCTGTGGAAATGTTGAAAGCACATTGACAGCAACTCGTGAATATCTGCATTTAACTGCACATTTTACAGACACCAACATTAATACCAGCTTAATGGTTGTAATGATTGTGAATGCTGACAATTTTACCGTCATTACAGCTGCAAAATCTGGGCCTCTGTCTCTGTGCTGAAGAAGTATTCAGTCAGATCCTGCAGTATTTGAGAGAGGGACAGGTTAAGAAGAAATATAGTAGGGATTTTTAAAGTTATGAAAGGTTTAGTTAGAAGGAGAAGGGAAAATTGATCTTCACCATTGAGATTGTACCTTCAATTTTTGACAGGGATTGTTGGAGCATGGAACCATTTGGAATAATTGAGACAGGGATCCAATTCAAACTTGAAGGAGACATTGAATGGACATTTGAAGCAAAGCCTCATACAAGACTACATGAAAAGAGCAAGGCACAGGGATTTGTTTTGGATTGCTCGTGGGAAGAGCCAACACAACACAATGTTCCAAATATTTAAGGAAAGGTGGGGGGGGAGTGGAGCATGATGACACATGCAGTAAAACTCAAAAGTACACATTTTACAAGAGATCCCACTGAATTTGACAGCAGAACTTGATTTAACCTTTTGATCTCCATTTACTTGCTAACAGCCAGCCTTCCATGCAGGAAGCCGTGTGGCACTTGGCCACAGCTGGGCGACAGGATAAAGGAGGGAGAGAGAGAGAGGTCATGAGACGGTGAGCCGTTGGCGGGGATCATGAATAGAATACAGACCATGGATAAGTAGTGATCCAAGTAGAATAGGCATAGAAAGAGGCAGACTATGAGATTACGGGGTTAGGTCACAGGGGAGATCATAGGGGGTGGGGAACATGCTCGGAAACACTGGGGTTGCTTTTGATATGCAAGTTATGCTGTAAAGGCACTGGATCTACCCACATACCACAAGACGATGGCCTTGTGGTATTGTCGCTCGACTTTTAATCCAGAAACTCAACTAATGTTCTGGGACCCAGATTTGAATCCTGTCACAGCAGCTGGTGGAATTTGAATTTTTTTTTAAAATCTGGAATTAAGAATTTACTGACTACCGTGAAACTATCATTGATTGTCAGAAAAAACCCACGTGGTTCTCTAATGTCCTTTAGGAAAGGAAACCTGCCGTCCTTACCTGATCTGGCCCACGTGTGACTTCAGAGCCACAGCAATGTGGTTGACTCTCAGCTGCCCTCAAGCAACAAGGGATCGGCAATAAATGCTTATGTCCCACAGATAGTTAAAAAAAAATTCTCATCCCCATTCAGCATGCCCTGGAAAATGTTGCCTTCAGGCACAAATAAAATGTGAACGATGCAAACATGTTAAAATATTTAAATTAAGGACCAGTTTCTGGGGAGCGGTTTATTAGGTTTCTTCCACCTTCTAATCTACCTCTGATAAAACCTGAATGGGCGTGTCAGTGGATGTTGTTGCTGAGTTTCCCATTTTGTTTTTGTTGCTAGCATGTCACTCGTGTCTCATACACACATTCCGGTGAGTTAAAAACCATCCCAGTGGCTTAGGTAATCTTCTTCTGCATTTTAAATAATATGGAAATAATTTTGATTTGATTTGTTCTATTATTGTCAAATGTTCTAGTATACAGTGAAAAGTATTGTCTTTTGCACACCACACAGACAAAGCATACTGCTCACAGAGAAGGAAAGGAGAGGGGGCAAAATGTAGTGTTACAGTCATAGCTGGGGCATAGAGAAAAATCAACTTATGCAAGGTAAATCCATTCAAAATTTCCAGTCAAAAGAGAAGAAGCTGTTCTTAAATCGAATGGTACGTGTCCTCAGACTTTGGTTTCTTTTTCCCTATGGAAGAAGGTGGAAGAGAGAATGTCTGGGGTGCGTGAGGTTATTGATTAAGTCGGCTGCTTTTCCAAAGCAGCAGGAAGTGTAGACAGTGTCAATGGGTGGGAGGCTGGTATGAGTGATGGGCTGGGCTTCATTCACAACCCTTTGTAGTTTTTTTGTTGTCTTCGACAGAGCAGGAGCTACACCAAGCTATGGTACAACCAGAAAGTATGCTTTCTATGGTATAACTTTCCCAAAAGAGTGAGATTAGTGGAAGTGCCAACATATTGATGGCTTCCTATCTGTACCAAATTTTCAGGAAAATTTTAATTCAGAGCTGCCACTCTAAACATGCTGAAGCTTCATTAAAGAGAAGAATTATGGTATGGTATAGGAGCTGGTGCAGATCAGCAGATAGTCAATGTCAGCATAAATTTTAAAAATCCGCAACTGTAGTTAGGGAATGTTGGTTCAGGACTTGGAAAACATTTATTTGTTAATCATTCTTTGGTTTTAAGCTTGAAAGGCTTCAGAAGTTAATGTACATCTGCTGTAAGTTCTTAAAAAATTGTTGCCTTCTGCTCTGATGTGCTTTTTTAAAAAACTCATAATGATGTTGACCATTGGGAAGGATATTTCATGCTGGCAGTTCAATGAGGACATTATAATGGAAACCCTAGGCCAGGCTTTCAGCTTGTAGGAAGGAATCAGGACCCAGGACTGATTGCGTTGTCGCAATCCTACTTCCATCACCAGGCTACCGGGAAATGGAACTTTCCACCAGTCATGGAAATGGTCCGCAAAAGAAGAAGTGAAACCACTTATTCCCTTTGAAAAACCATCACTGTCAGTCAGGCTTAGGGTCTTTGTAATCATTATGTCTAGAAACAGTGGACATACTTGAGATGCATTCAAGCGTAAAGGGAAAGGTCAATAAACACAGCTGACTGGAGAGTGAGTAGAAATCTTTCAGGCTGTGAATGAAAGCCTATTTCAAAGCACTGTACTATGAAATCAAAAGTGATCAAAGGTTTTCAATGCAATAGAGAAAGTTTCAAATGCTTCAACTTTCTAGGATGGCCCAGAGACTTTAAATAAAAGTTCTGTGAATACATTGGGGCAGAGTGAACAGTTGTAGAGAATGGAGCCCCCCTCTTCCCTCACTATTCAGATAATGAATCTTATCGGAAAGTCGCTGCCAGTGGCAGGGAAATCACCCTGGTTTCCTGCTGGTGTGAGCACATTCCTATTTCAGAAGAATCACAGTCAATATAGAAGAAAGGATACAGTTCTAAAGGAGGTGCAGGAGCAGAGGGCCTGGATGTATATGAGAAGCTGTCATTGAAGGTGACAGGACAGCTTGAGAGAGTGGTTAATAAGCATACGGTATCCTAGATTTTATTAATAGGGGCATAGTGTAAGGCGGTTATGTTGAACTTGTACCAGTCACTAATTTCCACACAACTGGAATAATGCATCCAGTTCTGGACACTCTTCCTCATGGAGAATTGGAGACAATGCTGAAAAGATTTACAAGAAACATTCTAAGGATGAGAAACTTGATTTATGAAGATCAATTTAAGACATAAGGAATATTTTTATTGGAGAAAAGAAGCTAAGAAGAGATTTGGTAGACGTGTTCAAAATCATGAAGGATCTGGACATAGATGGGAAGTAACTGTTCTGACACTTGAAAGGATCAAGAACGTGACACAAGAAAAGCGATATGAGAGAAGTATTTTTCACACAGCGAGTTGTTTCACACAGCGAAGATGCGAATAGTTTGCCGGGTATTAAGGATAGAAGGATGGTAGGGGTTGAGGGCCTGAATATGGTCACTGTCACTAGAGAGGTAGTGCTCGATAGACTAGCGGGACTGATGGTGGACAAGTCCCCAGGACCGGATGGTATGCACCCAGGATTCTGAAGGAAATGGCAGAGATGATAGTGGGTGCCTTAGTGATTATTTTCCAAACCTCGCTGGATTCCGGGGAAGTGCCGGAAGATTGGAAAACGGCTAATGTTACGCCGTTGTTTAAAAAGGTAGCAGGCAAAAGGCAGGGAATTATAGGCCAGTTAGTTTAATATCCGTTGTAGGAAAAATGCTGGAATCCGTCATCAAAGAAGAAATAGTGAGGCACCTAGAGAAGAATTGTTCGATAGAGCAGATGCAGCACGGATTTGTGAAGGGAAAGTCGTGTCTGACGAATTTATTGGAATTCTATGAGGATGTGACTAGTGTGGTGGACAGAGGGGAACCGTTGGATGTAGTGTTTCTCGATTTTCAGAAGGCGTTTGATAAGGTCCCGCACAAAAGGTTGCTTCAGAAGGTTAGGGGGCATGGAGTTGGGGGTAAGGTGTTAGTGTGGATAGAGGATTGGCTGTCTATTAGGAGGCAGAGAGTTGGTATCAATGGGTGCTATTCGGATTGGCGGTTGGTGACTAGTGGAGTGCCCCAGGGATCAGTGCTGGGGCCTCAGCTATTTACCATTTATATAGATGATCTGGAGGAGGGAGCTGAGTGTAGGGTATCGAAATTTGCTGATGACACAAAGATAAGTGGAAAAGCAAATTGTGCGGAGGGTGTGGAAAGTCTGCAGAGGGATCTAGATAGGCTAAGCAAGTGGGCGAGGACCTGACAGATGGAGTACAATGTTAGCAAGTGTGAGGTTATCCACTTTGGCAGGAATAATAGTAGGAAGGACTACTACTTACAGGGCGAAAAGCTGCAGCATGCTACGGTGCAGAGGGACCTGGGGGTCCTTGTGCATGAGTCACAAAAACCCAGCCTACAGGTGTATCAGGTGATCAGGAAGGCAAATGGGATGCTGGCCTTCATAGCGAGGGGGATTGAATATAAAAGCAGGGAGGTCTTGCTGCAACTGTACAGGGCACTGGTGAGGCCACAGCTGGAGTACTGTGTGCAGTTTTGGTCACCGCACTTGCGCAAGGATATTTTGGCCTTGGAGGGAGTGCAGAGGAGGTTCACTAGGCTGATACCAGAGTTGAGGGGGTTGAACTATGAAGAGAGGCTGAATAGACTGGGCTTATACTCGTTGGAGTTTAGAAGGATGAGGGGGGATCTTATAGAGACGTATGAGATGATGAAGGGGATGGATAGGGTAGAGGTGGAGAGATACTTCCCGCTCAGAAAGGACAGCAGGACTAGAAGGCACAGCCTCAAGATAAGCGGGGGGTGCAGTTTAGAATGGAGCTGAGGAGGAACTTCTTCACTCAAAGGGTGGTGAATCTCTGGAATTCTCTGCCTGTTGAAGTGTTGGAGGCTACCTCGCTAAATATATTTAAGACATGGGTAGGTAGGTTTTTGGTAGGCAAGGGGATTAAGGGTTATGGGGAGAAAGCGGGAAAGTGGAACTGAACCACTTCAGATCAGCCATGATCTTATTGAATGGCGGGGCAGGCTTGAGGGTCTCGATGGCCTACTCCTGCTTCTATTTCTTATGTTCTTATGTTAAGGTCTCAAACGCATTGTGTCAGAGTGTGGTGGTGGCTGGTTCAACTGAGGCATTCAAAAGAAAGTTAGATTGTTACCTAGAAAGGAAGAATGTGCAGATTTATAAGTCGAAGGCAGGGGAATGTCACAAGGTGAATTGCTTGTTCAACAAACCCTAGTGCAGACAGCATGGGCTGAATGGCTTCCTTCTGCACTGTAACAATTCTGTGATTCTGTGAAGGTAAACCATTTTACTTGCCTTTTAACTCTTCCCACTCCCATGCATGGTTCACACTCCCCATAGCTTATGTAAATCCCAACAGCTGCTAATGTACAATTAAAAAATAAAATGCTGGAAAATCTCAACAAGACTGTGAAGGGAGAACAGAGCTACCATTCTGAGTCTGGATGACCCTTCGCCAGAGTTTGATAGCTGTTGTCAACTCTTGATGAGTTGACAATAATATTAAGTGGGTCATTAATAGGCACCAGTCTGATTTCCACACACATTCTTTCCCACTCAGCAGCCATTTTGTTGTCATCTCACAGCCATTTGGTCCCATTCTGCATCCATTCCCCAACTCCAAATGGCTTGGATCTCTAACCGATTCGTCCGAGAGTCCAGGAATAAATGTCCCCTTCCTGATCTTGTTCTAACACTGAGTGCAGTTGTGAGAGAGGCAAGAATAAAACTTATCTGTTGTGTGCTCAGAAAAGCAAGAGTGTTTTTTAAGGCCGTTCAAAAAGTATTTGGTCCCCTGGCGCTGCTCCCAAAAACAGAGGCAGTAAAAAAACATTTCTGATGCCACTTTGAGTAGCTGAAACCCTCCCTTTAAATTATGTGCTACAGACTAAACGACTCACCACTGCCATATCAAGCAAACCAATGTGGATGATTCACAACATTTGTGAGATTTTAAACACTCTTGCAAATTGGAAGATCTTGCTTTTCCCAGTAAAATTGGTAAAAACATATTTTTGGAGAATTTAACAAACAACAACCCTATATATTTGAAATCTATCTGCAAATGAGATGATTTAACCTGCATAGAGTCAGGTTTGCATCACTCAGTGACCATAAGTCTAACCTCTACTGCCTGGAGAAGATGTGAAAAATGCTACCATCATTTCTGTGTTGGCTGGAGTATCGAGTTTTCCATTTCACTCTCTCCAGAAGCCTTTTTTTTTCTGGCTCACACTTTCTTATTCACCACCACATTGGCAGTTTCACTCATTATTGTCCCTTCATTTCATGCTTTCGGTTGATGTTTCAAAAATTAGGTAATTACATTGAAATAAAATATGCATGTATTTTGTCAGTTCCATACCTGTTCTAGACAAAAGCGCACGTAGAAATATAACAGCGTGGCAGTAGCCTCTGTGCTGAAAGCAGACATGTGTTAATGAAGTTTGCTGTACACCCTGATAAATCAAAACAAATCAAAATATACCAGGAAAATGGATTGGGGTCAAAGTATGAAATCCATCTTTCTATTAGCATTACTACATCAAATTGTAGAATCATACAGTGCAGAAGAGGCCCCCAGGTCCATCAAGTCTGCACCGACACATGAAAAACACCTGATTCCACCCCCCCCACCCCCCACCCCACCTAATCCCACCCCCCCCCCACCTAATCCCATTCACCAGCACTTGGCCTATAGCCTTAAAAGTTATGGTATGGTTAAAAGTGAGGCTAAGTACCTTGGGCTGCGAGAAGATATAGATGGGATGGTCAATGTAGAAGCACAAGTGTTTCACTTACTTTACTAATGATGTGGCTACTCTTAGCAATTGCACTGTGAAATAACTGAATTGGTAGTCCACGGTGTCAGCACATCCAGCAGAAAATCACCAGAACCAGCCCTGCCCTTTTGTCCCCATTGCACCAACAACCCCTCCCACCTGAAGTCAGTGGATATGATCTCAGGCAGGAGCAGAATTAGGAGAGAATTAGGCAGATGAATGTTATGGTACCCAGCAAAAAGTTAGTGCTAAGGGTAAGGGTGAAAAGCAAGGCAATGGCAGGGACACATCATAATGCTGGAAACAGCATTCCTGCTGATATCACACTCTTCCACCTTAAATCACCCAACACAACATTTGGTTCAGATGGTTGGGGGTTAAAGTCCAACCTACTGCATAATTTGATTTGTTTCTCTCCCTGGTGTGTTAGCATTTTATCTGCTTATTTTCTCTTTCTTTTTGGAGCTCTTTTTAAAAATATATTTGACTGCTCATTAGAGTACAGTTCCATAAGCATTCCTTGGCTGTGCTCTGGTACCTAGTCCGGGTGGCCATAATCCCGTACAAGCCTAGACAGCGCATGTCAGCAGAATAAACCATCCCATAAATCCTGTCTTCATCCAATTTGCACTTCCAGCAATAGTCAGCAGATCACAATCAGGAATGGGAACCTGGCCATTGTTTCATTCCTTAATGTTTATTGAACCAATTGTAGCTCACATTAGCACCCCAGATGAACTCAACTAACGCAGGACTAGTTGGGAGTTGGACCACAAACCTTTCAAAATCACTTTCCCAGGACGAACTTGTTGAACCAGTTTCGGGGTGGTAGGAGCATTTTTCTTGTTTTGCCCTTTTTATGAATCTGCTATTTCATGGAATCAAGGCCTCAGAATTTTGAGGGACGAGGTGAAATTAAAAATGGCACTTACTGTTTCCAGATCCTTATATTTGGCGTGTGTGCATGACATATGCTTCTGATTCCAACCTTTAACCGTACTCATTGGTATTAATTACCATTTGAATGTGATTGCTGATTATGTCCTAGGTCCTTCGAATGCACTGACATGTAAAGTATCCCAATTTTACAGGTTCATATCAACTAAGGATATGTCAGACTCATTCTGTGGTTCTAAGATTCTATGTTCTTTGTAATGTGAGATTACATTAACTCAGTAAATGGCAAAGAGCAATTAGAATTCAGGAATCAATTGGAATTTTAAAGGACCTTAAAAGTTCAAGTGTGATGCAAAGCTTTGTAGCTGACTACATTCATTATAATTCCCAACCTCTGGAGCGCCTTTGATTATCCTTCCAGGAGTAGAGTACGATAACCTCAAGTTGTTGCCACTATACAGTCACCTATCCAGTTTTTTTGATATAATCCATTACAATTATAGTAGATATCTGATCCCATACATCACTGCCATATATATGTTTGTTTACTCTAAAGGAACTACATTACTTGGAAAGATTAATCATTTGCTGATACCTCTTTGACATGGGCCTGGGTAAAAAGCAACATTGTCTAGAAGGGTTGTGCACATGATCACAATGACTTTATGCATTACAGTGTTATCTGTTTTTTAATCATTGCTAAAATAATTGCAATTGACTACAGGCAATTGACTGTGAAATGGAATTTAAATGAAAGTATGCATTGTAATGGAGATTAACTGTGTCATAGTCCCAAGGTCTTTGCTTTCTAAAACAAAATCTTTGCCATGTCAGGAAGTGGATTAGAAGACTAAAAAGTTAAATGAAGGTAATATTTTATGCCATTTACAACCTAATGCTGATTGAACTGTGGTAAACTGATTAAAAGATTGTGAAATATCGATATCCAAGATATTTGAAGTAAATCATGTTGTAAATCACTGCATTTTCTTAAACCACAGTGCCATCAGCAATCCAGGGTCATGCAGTATTATGGCACAGGCTTATTAAGAAAACAGAACTTACAGCCTGAGAATCTTACACTGAAATTCTCTTCTCGTAATGATTAATGTTGGAACATCATAGTTTTTCCAAAATAATCTGTTAGAAACACATCTAACTCATGGAAATTATTTATCCCTATCATGATGAAATATTAAAATAACTTGTTAGACACAGGAAAGAAAAATATTTAACATACTTCAACTGACAACTGACAAAACAAATGCTTTTTATTTTTTGAGAACTTTGGATATAAATTAGCAAAATATTGACATTAATTTGAATCAAAATTAAATATTGAAATTTAAAAAGGCGATACATCAATACACCAGCTAACTCATTTTATTTTGTGCTTCCCATTTTGTGATCCATTTGGGAAGTTACAGTTGGAATGTAGCATTCAGAATAAATTATTTGCATTCATTAATTTTTGATGACCTAGCAAATTGAACCTGATTTAGTTATTCTGCCTAGCTCAGTCCTTATCAACCCAACCTCAATGAACCAAGAGCAAGATTCAGTGTACTAGAATTGTGAATTCCTGTTGAAATTTCATTTAACTGTTTCTGTTGCTGCGAACACAAGATGTCTTTCATCAAGATGACAGGAATTGTAATACTAAGAATAACAGTCTGTCAGCTGCAGTAGGTAGCATCATAAAGGTACATAGAACATTACAGCGCAGAACAGGCCCTTCGGCCCACGATGTTGCGCCAACCAGTTACAAAACAATGACCCACTAGCCTGTACCAATCCCTTTTCGTCCATAAACCTATCCATAGATCTCTTAAACGCCCCCAAACTAGGCGCATTTACAACTGCAGCAGGCAGGGCATTCCAATCCCTCACCACCCGCTGAGTAAAGAACCTACCCCTGACATCCGTCCTGTAGCTGCCCCCCCTTAATTTAAAGCCATGCCCCCTCGTGCTAGCTTTCTCCATCCGAGGAAAAAGGCTATCACTATCCACCCTATCTAAACCTCTAATCATCTTATATGTTTCAATAAGATCCCCTCTTAGCCGCCTTCTTTCCAACGAAAACAACCCTAAATCCCTCAGTCTCTCCTCATAGGACCTCCCCACCATACCAGGCAACATCCTAGTAAACCTCCTCTGCACCCTCTCCAAAGCCTCCACATCCTTCTTGTAATGTGGGGACCAGAACTGCACACAGTACTCCAAGTGCGGCCGCACCAGAGTAGTGTACAGTTGTAACATTACGCTGCAACTCCTAAATTCAATCCCCCTACCAATAAACGCCAAGACACCGTACGCCTTCTTAACAACCTTATCTACTTGATTCCCAACTTTCAGGGATCTATGTACACATACACCTAGATCCCTCTGTTCATCCACACTATTCAAAGTCCTCCCGTTAGCCCTATACTCGACACATCTGTTGCTCCTACCAAAGTGAATTACCTCACACTTCTCCGCATTAAATGCCATCCGCCACCTCTCGGCCCAGCTCTGCAACCTATCTAAGTCTCCCTGCAGACTATGACACCCTTCCTCACAATCTACCACACCTCCGACTTTGGTGTCATCAGCAAATTTACTAATCCACCCAACTATACCCTCAACCAGATCATTAATAAAGATTACAAACAACAGTGGCCCCAAAACAGATCCCTGAGGCACACCGCTCGTAACCGAACTCCATGATGAATATTTACCATCAACCACCACTTTCTGTCTCCTATCTGATAGCCAATTCCTGATCCAACTTCCTAGATTACCCACAATCCCATACATCTGCATTTTCTGCAGAAGCCTACCATGGTGAATCTTATCGAACGCCTTACTAAAATCCATATATACCACGTCAACTGCCTTGCCCCCATCCACCTCTTTGGTCACCTTCTCAAAAAACTCAATAAGGTTAGTAAGGCACGACCTACCCGCTACAAAACCATGCTGACTATTTCTAATCAATTCATTACACTCCAAATAACTATAAATCCTATCCCTAATAATTTTTTCTAAAACCTTGCCCACAACAGAAGTAAGACTCACTGGTCTATAATTCCCGGCAAAGTCTCTGTTCCCCTTCTTAAACAATGGGACAACATTCGCTATCCTCCAATCCTCCGGGACTACACCAGAGACCAATGACAACCTGAAGATCAGAGCCAGAGGCTCTGCAATCACCTCTCTAGCCTCCCAGAGAATCCTAGGGTAGATCCCATCCGGACCAGGGGACTTATCTATTTTCAGCCCCTCAAGAATATCCAGCACATCCCCCTTATCAACCGTAATACTGTCTATTTTACACCCCTGCAACCCAGTGTCCTCCTCAGCTATATTCATGTCCCCCTGCGTGAACACCGAAGAGAAATATTGGTTCAATGTTTCTCCAATCTCCTCCGGTTCCACACACAACTTCCCTCTGCTGTCTGTAACTGGCCCTAATCTTGCCCTGGCCAACCTTCTGTTCCTGACATACCTATAGAACGCCTTAGGATTCTCCTTAATCCTATCAGCCAAAGTCTTCTCATGTCCTCTTTTAGCCCTTCTTAACTCCCTCTTCAACTCCCTCCTAGCCAATCTAAAGCTTTCTAGTGCACTACCTGAGCCCTCAAATCTCATCCGAACATAAGCCTCCTTTTTCTTTTTAACCATCGACTCAACTCTTTTAGTGCACCACGGTTCCCTAGATCTACCAATTCCTCCATGCCTGACAGGGACATACCTATCAAGGACTCGCAGTAGCTGCTCCTTGAAAAAACTCCACATTTCGGACGTTCCCAGTCCCTGTAATCTCCTAGTCCAATCTATGCTTCCTAATTCACTCCTAATAGCCTCATAATTACCCTTACCCCAGCTAAAACTACTGACCCGAGGTTCATGCCTATCCCTTCCCATCACTAAGGTGAACGTAACCGAATTGTGGTCACTATCACCAAAATGCACACCAACTTCCAAGTCTAGCACCTGGTCTGGCTCATTTCCCAGCACCAAATCCAATATAGCCTCACCTCTAGTTGGCCTATCTACATACTGAGTCAAAAAACCTTCCTGCACGCTTTGTACAAACACTGACCCCTCTAACGAGCTAGAACTATAGCAATTCCAATCAATATTCGTAAAGTTAAAGTCCCCCATAACAATTACCCTATTACTTTCACTCCTAACCAGGATTGACTCCGCAATCCTTTCCTCAACCTCTCTAGAACTTTTAGGAGGTCTATAAAAGACTCCCAACAGGGTGACCTCTCCTCTCCTATTTCTAATCTCCGCCCATACTACCTCAACTGACAAGTCCTCATCAAACTTCCTCTCCGACACTGTGATACAGTCCTTGACTAGCATTGCTACCCCACCCCCCCTTCTACCTTCTTCTCTACTCCGACTAAAGCATTTGTACCCCGGAACCTGAAACAACCATTCCTGACCCTGCTCTATCCATGTCTCTGAAATGGCCACAACATCAAAGTCCCAGGTATTTATTATTGGATTCTCTTTGAATCTCTTCATTAGCAGTGGTCCCTGTTTGTAGTTAGGTTTTCATAGAATCATAGAAGCATAGTATCCCTACAATGCAGAAGGAAGCCATTCAGCCCATCGAGTCTGCACCTATCACAATCCCACCCAGGCCCTATTCCTATAACTGGACATTTACCCTGGACATCCCACTAACACTAGAGTCAATGTAGCATGGCCAATCAATCTAACCCACACATCTTTGGACTGTGGGAGGAAACTGGAGCACCAGGAGGAAACCCACACAGACACAAGGAGAATGTGCAAACTCCGACAGTGACCCGAGCTGGGAATTGAACCCAAGTCCCTGGAGCTGTGAGGCACCAGTGCGAACCACTCTATCACTGTGCCACCCTTTTCCTTTGTCTTCTTCTGCACAACACCAATTTACTTTTGTGCAGTTCCTTTAACAGAGTAAAAATGTTTCAGGCTGCTTCAAAGCAGCATAATCAGACAAAATTAACACTGAGTTCAACTACTATCGCATACAGAAGGTACTTCTACAATATGTGTATTTTTTAAGTTAATTTGTGGGACAGAGGTGTCGCTGGCTCACCAGCATTTATTGCCCATCCTTAGTTGCCCTTGAAAAGATGATGGTGAGCTGCCTTCTTGGATCAGGACAGATAGTGAAGTCCTCAAAACCATATTAAACATTGATACCAGTCAGGCACAGGCAAAGAGAGGTGTGCAATCTAACTGTGCAAGGGTTTAAGAGTGAGACAAGCTCTAATGTTCTAATTTTTTTTTAACCTCTACATGGTCCGTATTGAATCTTAGAATTTCTTTAGTGCAGAAGGAGGCCATTCAGCCCATTGAGTCTGCAGCAACCACAATCCCACCCAGGGCCTGTTCTCACAACCGCACATATTTACCCTTCTAATCCCCTGACACTAGGGTCAATTTGGCATGGGATAAAAGCAAATTACTGCAGATGCTGGAATCTGAATCTAAAAGAGAAAACGCTGGAAAATCTCAGCAGGTCTGGCAGCATTTGTAACGAGAGAAAGGAACTGACATTTTGAGTCCAGATGACCCTTTGTCGAAGCTAAAAGGCATGGAAAATTGGAGATATTTATACTGCAGGGTGAGGGAGTAAAAGATGAGTCATAGCCATAGAAACCAGGGGAAAAGACTACTAATGGCTGTCCACAGGGAGAATAAAGGTTGTGAATGGCCAACCAACAGAGAAGCAGTAAATGGTGGCAGATGAAGCTGTTGGGGGAGGGGTGGAAAGGTGAGGTAGAGATAGAATGTAGAAAAGGGGAAGCAGGGGTAAAATGCCATTTTAACACACGATCCTGCTCCCATGCTCACATGTCTGTGCTTGGCTTGCTGCAATGTTCTAGTGACGCTCAATGCAAACTGGAGGAACAGCATGTCATCTTCCGGCTTGGCTCTTTACAGCCTTCAGTCTCAACATATAATTCAACAACTTCAGATGATTTGCTTTACCCACCTCAGCCCCCTGTGTTTTCATTCTATTTTATTTAATTTTTCACTGTTCTCTTCTTTTTATTTCTTTATTGCCTTTCTTCATTTTTCTTCCCCCCTACTCTTTCCCCCACTTCATTCCTCTTCCCTTATCTTTTCTCCCCCTTCCCCTTTTCTATATTCTATCTCTGTCCCATCTTTCCTCTCCCCTCCCCCAGCATCTTCATTTGTCACTGCTTTACAGTTTCTCTGCCATTCGGCCATTCACACTCTTTATTCTCTCTGTGGATAGCTATTAGCAGTCATTTCCCCTGGTTTCTATGGCTATGGCTCATCTTTCATTCCCTCACCCTGCAATATAAACATTTCTCACTTTCTATGCCTTTTAGCTTTAACAAAGGGTCATCTGGACTCAAAACTCTTTTCGCTCCTTACAGATGCTGCCAGACCTGCTGAGATTTTCCAGTATTTTCTCTTTTGATCAATTTAGCATGGCCAATCCACCTAATCTGCACATCTTTGTAATGTGGAAGGAAACTGGAGCACCCGGAGGAAACCCACACAGACACAGGGAGAATGTGCAAACTCCACACAGACAGTGACCCAAGTCTGGAATTGAACCCAGGTCCCTGGCACTGTAAGGCAGCAGTGCTAACCACTGTGCCACCCTCTATCCCTCTATTCCTTGCCTATTCAAGTATCTATCCAGATGCCTCTTGAATGTTGTTACAGAATCTGTAACACTTCCTCTGGCAGCTTTTTTCAGACATTCAGCACCCTTTGTGTGAAAAACTTGCCCCTTACATTGCTTTTAAACTTTCTCCCTCTCACTTTCAACCTAGGCCCTTGAGTAATTGGCCCTTCAACCCTGGGAAAAAGACTCTGATTATCCACTCTACTCAAGTCTGTCACAATTTGTAAACCTCTATCAGGTCCCCCCTCATCCTCCAATGCTCCAGTGAAAACAATCCAAGTTTATTCAACCTTTCTTCATAGTTCATATTCTCCAAACCAGGCAACATCCTGGTAAATCCCTTCTGCATCCTTTCCAATGCATCAACATCCTTCTGGTAGTGTGGCAACCAGAATTGTACACAATACTCCAAATGCAGCCTAACCAAAGTCTTATACAGCTGCAACATGATTTTTCAATTCTTATACTCAACACCCTGATCGATGAAGGCCAGCATGCTATGTACCTTCTTGACCACCTTGTCCACCTAAGTTGCCAGCTTCAGGGAACTGTGGATCTGCATGCCTAGATCCCTCTGTATGCTAATATTTCTAAGGGTGCTACCATTTATTGTATACTTTCCTTCTGCAGTAGACCTTTCAAATCACATCACTCACATGTATCTGAATTAAATTCCATCTGCCTGCTTTCTGCCCAGGGCCGCAGCCAATTTATATCCTGCTATATCCTCTGACAATCCTTCTCACTATCTGCTACTCCCCCAATTTTTGTACCATCTGCAAATTTACTAATCCATTTACTACTGTGGGAACAGACAGCTTTGGTCAGGCTGGGAGGTCTCAGCAGATGTTCCTGCCACTTACAGCCTGGAGAAGGCTCTCGGCTAGTCACTGTTACACCTCAGGATTGTTCTTGGCGTTTTGGCCTCCCCATCACCTGGCCCCTTTCACTCAACCATGTATAGAAGGAAAAGTTAACAGCTTGATGCCCTATAACTCCTTAAATGCCATGTATTCATAAGTGTTAGAATTCAGCTACACTCCAGTGCTATTTCTTTGCTGCCAAAGGTCTTAAAGAATCATAGAATCCCTACACTGCAGAGGGAGGCCATTCAGCCCATCAATTCTGCACCAACCACAATCACACTCAGGTCCTATTCTCATAACTCCCTAAATTTACCCTGCTAATCCCCCTGACACTACGGTCAATTTAACATGCACCTAACCGCATATCTTTGGAGTGTGGGAGGAAACTGAAGCATCCGGATGAAACTCACGCAAACGCAGGTAGAATATGCAAATTCCACACAGATAGTGAACTGAGGCCAGAATTGAACCCAGCTCCCTGGCTCTGTGAGGCAGCAGTGCTAACCACTGTGCCACCATGCCACCCTTAGCTTCCCATAATTAATAACCGACATAATAAATAATGGACAGGCAACCTCTGTAGCCACCGCAGCACTTCTTCCCAGATCAGCTGCTCAACCCCAGTGTGCACCTGCCCTGATTAGTGAAAATCCCACCTTTGCAAGTACTCACAGTGATTAGTACTGCTGCCTCACAGCACCAGCGACCTGGGTTGATTCCCGGTTTGGGTCACTGTCTGTGTGGAGTCGGCACGTTCTCCCTGTGTCTGGGTGGGTTTCCTCCGGGTGCTTCTGTTTCCTCTCACAGTCGGAAAGACATGCTGGTTAGGTGCATTAGCCATGCTAAATTCTCCCTCTGTGTACCCGAACAGGTGCCGGAAGGTGGCGACTAAGGGAATTTCACAGTAACTTCATTGTAGTGTTAATGTAAGCCTATTTGTGACTAATAAATAAACTTTACTTTTACTCGCTCTGAAGGTGGGCATATCAAGCCAGAAATTTTCCCTCCCCCCCAACTCACTGCCAATAAAGTAATATGGAATTAGAATCTCTAAAATATGAATTTAACAAAGAAGATTTTGCTTTTCTCTTTGTGAATTTTAAACCAGAGCATGTGGCAAATCATCAGGGTGGATCTTTTCAAAATTAACTCCATCTTCTTCACAGTTCACATGTTCAGCGTCAAAACATACTCCCTGTGATGTGGAAGTCTCAGTTTTCAAAGCAAGCAGATGTCTCCAGATATCTCAGTTGCACTTGTCCTCTCATAAACAAGTGAAAGGAGTGACTTTGTTACACTTAATCATTACTACTTGTGAGGCATTCACAATTATAGGCGATAGCACCGCATTTCTCTCCCGATGATCTTATTATTCACATTACCTTGCTCGACTAATTCCACCATCTGTCAGTCATTTCTCCCTTTTAACAAATGTGCTGTAACAACATTGCCAGGAGCAGCATGGTGACACAGTGGTTAGCACGGCTGCCTCACAGCGCCAGGGATCCAGGTTCAATTCGACTTGGGTCACTGTCTGTATGGAGTCTGCATGTTCTTCCTGTGTCCATGTGGGCTTCCTCTGGGTAGTCCGATTCCCTTCCATAGTCTAAAAGATGTGCTGGTTAGCTGCATTGACCATGCTAAATTCTCCCTCAGCGTACCCGAACAGTTGCTAGAGAGTGGTAACTAGGGGATTTTCACAGTAACTGTGTTGCAGTGTTACTGTAAGCCTACTTGTGACTAATAAATAAACTTAAACTTTTGTTTTGTAAGGTGCAGGAAGCAGCAAAATACGTTTTAAAAATATCATTCATTTAAAGTAAATAGTAAAAGTACATAGCCTTGTTATCCATAGGGTGAATCATGTTTAATAACTAACTACCTGACCTTGCAACGACGTTCTAACTGCTCCAAAATTAGAAAGGATAAATGAGGCATAGTTATCAGAAAATAAAATGGCAAAACATCCTTGACAGCAGTGCTGCCATTGAATAGAATCAATAAGCTTTTCAAACATCTTTCTCTGCAGACGCGTGGCTAAGTCTGAGAGTACAACTGGTGAAACTAAATGCTCTAAAGGAGTCAGAAACAGCTTTGTTTATCTTAAATACTACTATTGGAGAATTACAAAGCTGATATAGTGACAAGATATAATTTTGGCCACTACTGAAACCCAGCAAACTCAAAAAAGGTTGAATAGAAGGCAATTGCTGCATTAAGGGCAGTACTGGCATTTGCATTAAAAAAAAAGCTCATTTTAGTTTCTTGCATACATTTACTTTGTAGGTGTTGTTATATTAATCATTTGCTTTCAGTTTCAATTTAAGTCCATTCTTAAGGTTGTGTTAATAGGGAACTTAGATAATTATATTATTAGGCAGAAAATGTTTCTATGAAAGGAAAATAGTGTTTGGCAAATCTATTCGAGTGTTTTGAGAATGTGACAAAAGAACAAATAAAAGGGGAACCAGTGAATGGGGCATGTATTTTAACTGGTGTGTGATCAGGCGTCATACAAAAAGTTGGCACACAAGTTCATGGAAGGTAGGAGTAATGTATTAGCCTGGAAAGAGAATTGGCTAAAGGATAACAGGGAGTGCAAATGAACAGGTCATTTTGGTTGGTAGGCTGTTACTAGTGGGGTGCTACAACAATCAGTGTTGGGGCCCCAGTTATTTCCCAGTTATAATGAAGGAACAAGTGTAAGTTTGATGATGATCAAAGTTGAATGTAAAAGTAAAAAGAAGAGAATGTATGTGGGTGGGTTTGAGTCAGATGGAGGTTTAAAGTCTTAAAAATCAAAATCCCAACCTGAATCCCATTCCTAACTGTCCACATATACCTTCAATTGAGGTGAGAAGGTGGCCGAGAGTGAGGTAACTTGGCACTTCAAATTTGACATAGACTCCGAGCCCCATTGTGCTTCTATTTCCCAAATTTAAATATGGAGGACTGGGTTCCTGAGCCTCAAGTAAGCCAGCAACTGCATCCACATGATGGAACAGAAGATGGGTGACTTTGCACCTATCTGCTGTATCTAATGTATCTACTCATATAATCTGCATACAGTCAGGTTTGTATCACTCAGTTACCATAAGTGTAATTACTACTTCCTGGAGTAGATTCAAAAAATGCCACCATCACGTCTGTGTTGGCTGGAATGTTGAGTTTTCCATTTCCCTCTCTCCAAATGCCTTTTTTTCTGGTTCACACTTCCTTACTCATTACCACATTGGCAGTTTCACTAATTATTCTTTCTTCATTTTATGCACTCAATTGATGTTTCGAGAATTAGATAGTTACATTGAAACGTGATACGTACATATTTCATCAGTTCCAGGCCTGCTCTAGACAAAAGTGCACATAGAAATATAACATCATAGCAGAAACCTCTTCATGAGGATTTCCAGCGTTTTCCGCTTTTATTTCAGACAAATGATCAATATTGGTGCATGCTGGCAAGTTATGTAACCTGCACACATCAGACCACACAATCAAAATTTAGCTCACAACCTCATAATCTGTGCTGAAAGGTTAAATCCAAGCCCTAGATTTTACCTTCCAGTAAAAACATAGTGAGCTGGATTTCACAGGTAATGGGGCTTGGAATGCTTGCTCCCCCGCACCCCACCCTGTAATGTTTTAGTTCATAAGCCTTCCCTACTGTGGCACCATGCGGGACGAGAGCTAAACAGGCTGAGGGTCAGCATGGACAGAAAGATTGATCTGCCAAACTGATTGGCCAGTGGCTGCAGCAATCTCAGCAGCACCAGAGCTCAGCAGTGGGAATGGCTGAGATATCAAGGATGTCCCAGGAAGAAGATCATGGCAGATAAGTTCCAGGCTTTTAGGGCTGGGAAGAGCCAGAGAGCCTAGGGAGAAGGAGAGGATGGCGGGGAAGTTATGTGGTTTGGATGGCACAAAAGCTATGTGATCTGGGAGCAAAGTACCCCCAGTGTGCACAGGGGCACTCCCCAGTTGATGAACCCTTCCTTCCAGCCATTCTAAAGAAGCAGTTTTAAAAACAGCTTTTGCTCTCTGCCTTCAAAGTGCCCAGTGTTTCATAGCAGTGGGGGCAGATTGAGAACCTGTATTGCCACTTAGTTGGACAGTTAAGGATCCCAATCGTCTTAAGTGCGGGTGGTCTAGTGGGCATTTTATCAACCCCTCTGCCCCGCAACATATAATGTATGATGGGCAACAGGTCAGGTATAGCTGGAAATAGGGTGCGTTGGACACCCAACATATTTTACATCTTCCCTTGGCCCAATCCACAAACATACATGGCCAGGCTTGTAAAATCCAGTCCAGTGAAAACATCAAAAGACACAAAGAATGCTCACTTCCCTTCATACATTTAATTTGACACTAAGTTACATCAAGAAATATTCAGGGAGAAAACCAAAGAAACCGAAGAGGTGGATTTTAAGGATCATGTTAATTGAGAAGAAAGCAATGGTTCCGAAGTGGTTTAATTAGGGAATTCCAGAGTCCCTGGCTTCGGAGGCTGAAGGTGTGGCCATCAGAGATGGAGCAATGAAGTGAGGGCAAAATTGAACGAGTGCAGATATCTCATAAGGCCGGAGAATATTAGAGATAAGTAAGACAATGGAGGGGTTGGAAAACAAGGATGATAATTTCAAAATTCCAATAAAAATAAAAACCAGAACGGTCCCTCAAGACTAGGGAATAAACACTAACTTTCAGTTGCAATGTCATTTTAAACAGTATATTCACACAAACAAATGAACTCGCAAGTGTATTTGCAATATGAGTTTTTTTTAATTAGTCATCAGTACTGTTGCATGAGTGCATTTAGGAGACAATTATTGAATGGCTCAAATTAATGGAATATGTAAATTCTTTTAGTTTCAGTGCTGGCCAATGTTTCCTATCCTACATTAACTACTGTGTTTTTCTAAAAAAGTGTCCAAAAGTCTCACTGATACCAGAAGCTATTTGAATTTTGTTTTCAAATTCATAAAGGGTGATTGAGGCAAATAATATTGATACATTTAAGATGGAGCTGGATAGGTATATAAAGAAGAAAGGAACACAAGGAAATATTTCTGGGCCAATATGAAGAAACCTTGCACAATGCATAAGCATGGACCAGGTCTGTTTCTGCGTCATGCTTTCTCTGTAATTCTATGTAAATTGAGCTTTTTGGCATAGGTACTTTGATGCATTAAATCATGTGGCATAATTATATCTGTTCTGGTTTTAATCAAATGATTTGAGCATTAAAGGATGAATTTTACTCGCCAAAATGAAGAGAGGCTAATGAGGATTTTCTAAGATTAGCTTCATTACCTATTCATAAGGAGCTTCTGGCATGAACTGCAGACTGACAGAGGGGAGCAGGAATTGTGCACAGCTGCAGCTCTTGAAGCTGCACAATAATTTATTTAAAGGAATATATTTAGGTTTGCAGTGTAAAACTAATTCCCAGAGCTTCCCCACCATCTACAAGGCACAAGTCAGGAATGTAACGCAATACTGTCCGCTTACCTGGATGAATGCAGTTGAAATGACAATCAAGGAGTTTGACACCATCCAGGACAAAGCAGTCCATTCAATTAGCACCTTGTACACCAGTTTAACATGCACTCCCTCCGTCACCGGCCTATCGTGTCTCCATCTACACAGGACGTAATGCACAGACTTGCTTGAACGGAGATTTGGAGGTCCTCCTAAAAGTCAACGAACAAAGATTCTGTTCAAACCACCTTCCTGTGTGAAGAAATACCCATCCAGATTGGCAGAAAAGGGTTGACAGAGTGCACGTAGGCTAGAACAAGGAGAGAACCTGAGAGCAGATGAGGAATACGGAAGCAGAGGAAAATAAAATATATTGTATTCATTTGGCCGATCTCAAACATTAAAACCCATCCAAAAAATACATTAAGTATTTCCACACTACCTGCCTCTGCTGCCTCCCTGGGTAATCCAGTTGACACACGTACCATCATCTTCTTAAAGTAATTAAAATCTAATGGACATGGGCTCAAACTCCAAGATTGAATCTGAGTCCCCCAGTTCTAGAACTTGTGCCAATCTCAAGCAAATTGGGAAAACAGTCAGCTAAGCTTGCCAAGTCCACTAAGATTAGTCAACCTTGCACTAGGTAACCACAGTGTTCAACCACTAACTCTCTGCTTTCACCTGAGTTCACACTGAGTGACACTACAGCTGGAATTCTCCCAAAAATATTGAAAGTGTTGAATTTGTGGGAAAACTGGAGTAATTCACGTTTTTTTCAGTGAGAGTTCACATTAGAATCTCCCACACTCTGTGCAATGCAGAGGCCACCAGTGTGAATATCATTAGATTGCAGGAGACAGAGCCTATTCCTGCTGGAGAGGCTGAAGCACATGCGCAGTGGCCCTGAAATGTCAGTCTGCAGTTTGTTGGCCAGCCCGATCACTGGCCTGCCCAAGACCCCCAGAATGCTGCCCTGCCAACTCCCCATGGCCCAATCGCAGATCCCACGAACATTCCTGGGCCAGTCACAACCTCTCCCATTCCAGATTGCCCTGATCTCTAACAGCAACCCCCCAGCAGTAACGAGCGCCCCCCAACGCCCACAGACAGACTCTCCTGGCAGACACCCACCAACCACCACCCCCCTCACCCCTGGCAGACCACCATCACCCCTTCAGCCCACCCCGATCACCGGCCTCCCTCCAGCCCCTATTGATTGCAATGGCAAAGTGGCAGTGGGACCCCCCACCTCCCGCTGATTGCCCTTAGGCCCCACCCCCAGCACTCCCAAACCCATAGGCCCCACCCTGCCAATAGGCAATGCCTGGTGGGCAGTGCCAAGGTGCCCCTGAGGTATGGGCACCTTGCCCCTTGGGCAGTGCAAGGGGGCCCATACTGGCACTGCCAGGGTGTCCACACCTGGGGACACCCCCGCCACCACCCATCCCCCTGATGGGCCCCGATTGCTCCTCCTTCACTCCAGCAGAACCCTGGCTGCTAGCTCCCTGAAAGTGGGGAGTTGCTGTAATCCCCGCTGGAATGAAATACTCAGTTGGGGTGGGAGAAGTTATGTTAAATACAATTTAAATGCTCAACCTGCTTCCCAGCTGATTTAAGGGGGGACGGTTTAGAACGGAGTTGAGAAGGAACTTCTTCACTCAAAGGGTGGTGAATCTCTGGAATTCTCTGCCCGTTGAAGTGTTGGAGGCTACCTCATTAAATATATTTAAGTCACGGGTAGATAGGTTTCTGATAGACAAGGGAATTAAGGGTTATGGGGAGAAAGCGGGAAAGTGGAACTGATCCACGACAGATCAGCCATGATCTTATTGAATGGCGGGGCAGGCTCAAAGGGCTAGATGGCCTACTCCTGCTCCTATTTCTTATGATCTTATGTTCTGCCTCTGCGCAAACGCTGCCAGAAATCGGACCTGGGAGACACAAGCGTGGCACAAATGCTCATGGGGACTCCATGAATTGGACGGTGCACGATTCTCCTGGCCTGCTGGACTAAAAAATTAGCTAATTTTTTAATCCAGTGGGCCAGGGAGAATCGTGGCTTGTATGTTAAAACATTTGAAACAAACTGGACAATAAATCTACGTCAATTAAAAATCAGAGGACTTTCTATAAATGCTATCAATTGGACTTCAGTTGAACGTAAAATAAACCTGTCTACAATATCTGGTTTATATAGGTGAAATTATGCAGCACATTACTACTGAAAATAACTCAGTATTTATACATTAGCATACCATCTCAATTCATTTTACTCTTATAATGAAACTGCCACCTGCTTTCCATGAAAGCTTCCTTCACCTAGTATGGCCCCTTTTCCAGTGTGTGCAAACATAGTGTATTAGAGTTACAGGTTGGCCACTGGTATCTCGCAAGATTTCCCTACACTTCAGGTCACCTCCTTTATTACATCGCTTATGCTAACAATTAGGAAAAAAAATCAAATGGGCTGGAGCTTCCTCCGTGCTCACCCCAAAACTGGAAAATCCTGACTGAGGTCAACAGATCTTTGCATGCCCCCTCCCTCAACAAACCCCCTTCCGCCCCCCCCCGCTGCTATGATTCCCGTAGCTTGTGGGATGGGAAAATTCTCCCCAAAATATTTTTCCACACATTTTATCTCTCTCAAAGTTGATATAATTAAAGTGGCTTCTATGTGCTGCTAGCTTCAAGGTTTTCGCTTTTGCCTTCCCGAGTGAATACTCCTGATAAAGGTATCACAATATCAAATTGCATCAGGATCTCCACACAATTGAGACTATCCATGGCCAGTGGTCACGGCGGGGTCTGGAATGCACACTCACCATCATAATAAAATCAGAGTAAAATACTGAAGTTGCTGGAAACCCAAAATAAAAACAAATTGCTGGAAATACACAGCAGCATCTGTGGAGAGGAGAAACAGAGGGGGCGATTCTCCCAAAAAAAGTTCTAAGTGCTGAATTTATGGGAAAACTGGTGTAAATCATGATTGTTTTTTCAGTGGGAGCTCAAACTCGAAACTCTCACAGTTTGTGCACAATCATGATTTATCATTAAAAGCTTGGGACGGGTGGGGCCTATTCACACTGGAGTCTGACAGTTCTGGAACTCTGCATGTGCGGAGTAGCCCCGATCTCTCAGCCTACATCTTGCAGGCCAGCTCGATCACTGGCCAGCCTGGGACCTCTGTACAGCTGCCCCCCCCCCCCCAAGCCCTACCCACGGCCTAATTGCATTGAGCATCCTGGGGCCAACCTCCCCCCATTCCATTGTCTGACAGTTCCAGAACTCTGCGCATGTGGAGTAGCCCTGATCTCCAGCACTGCCACCAGTAATGACAATCCACCCCGACTCCCTGCCCCCAGCGGACACCCCCTCTGCAGATCCCCCATCCACGGGAGGCAAACCCCCCTATCGACACCCAAACTCCCCAGCAGACACTCCCCACCATGGGAGACAGACCCCCAGGCTGGTGATGCCTCCCCAGCCCGCCCCAATCGCTGGCCTCCCTCCAGCCCCAGCCAGGTCCCAATGAAGAGTGCCAGTGGGTCCCCCCCCAGCCCTGCCCCAAGCATGCCTCGCCCCATAGACCCTGTCACCTTGGCACTAACCCATGCCTGGTGGACAGTGCCAAGGTGAGGTGCCCCCTGAGCATGGGCACTTTGCCCAATGGGCAGTGCCAGGAGCACAGGGTGGCACTGCCAGGGTACCCATGCCCAGGGGGCATCACCCCTATGCTGCCCAATCCCATGGGGGACCCCGATTGCTGCCCCCTTCGCTCCAGCAGGGTTAGGCCGCTAGTTCCCAAAAATAGAGAGCTAGTCTAAACCCTGGAGTTAAATTGTACTGGGGTGGGGGGGGGAGATGCTAGGGGGCCCGGACACTTCAATCCTGCGCCTGCTAATTACATTTAAATGAGATTAAAATCACTTAACTGCTGTTCCTGACAGTTTCCAGCGTGGCTCCTACCGCACCAGACATCTGGCGCTTGGAGATGCACACACAGCGGGAATGCACGCGCGAGTCCCATGATTTGACCCACAGATGATTCTCCTGACACCCCGCACTCAAAAATTAGGGCGGCGGAATGGGAGAATTGCCCCCAGAGGTAATGTTTCCAGTCGAATATGACCCTGCTTCAGAACAAGTTCTTTTACCAATCTGCTGAAGTATGTGCCCTCTGACTATCGACTTTCCAGCCACTAGAATGAACTTCTCATTTATTTCTATTGAAACTTTCCCTGATTTTAATCACCTCCATTACATCGCTTCTCAGCCTTCTTCGAGCTAAAGAAATCAGTCCCAGCTCCTCCCATCTATTCACATTTCTGTTATCCCTTCACAATGGAACCAATCCAGTAAACACCTGCTGTGTCATCTCCAAAGTCTACACATCCTTCCCAACGTGTGGTATCTAAAATTGGACACCATACTCCATCTGGGGCGAAGCTCAAATTTTATGCAGATTTAACATAACTTCCTGCCTTATGTGCACACTGCCTCTATTTATAGCATTTCATCTACCTGAGAGGCCAGCCACACAGCCTTGTCAAAGAGCATGAAAGAGTCGGACTCCGATCTGAGAAGTTCACCCAGGATTACTGCACCTGGCACTGTTAAATAAAAAAAACACTGTGCTGCCTCTTTCACAGTATATACATATAAATGATTTGGAAGAAGATGTAGCTGGTCTGATTAGTAAGTTTGCGGACGACACAAAGACTGCTGGAGTTGCAGATAGTGATAAGCATTGTCAGAGAATACTGCAGGATGTAGATAGGCAGGAAAATTGGGCAGAGAAATGGCAGATGGAATTTAATCCAGATAAATGTGAAGTGATGCATTTTGGTAGATCTAATGCAGGGGGGAGCTATACAATAAATGACAGAACCATTAGGAGTATGGACACACAGAGGGATCTGGGTGTGCAAGTCCACAGATCCTTAAAGGTGACAACACAGGTGGAAAAGATGGCGAAGGCGGCATATGGCATGCTTGCCTTTATTGGATGGGGCATAGAGTATAAAAGTTGGCATATGATATTGCAGCTATATAGAACATTGGTCAGGCCACATTTGGAATACTGCGACCAGTTCTTGTCACCACATTACCAGAAGGACGTGGACGTTGTGGAGAGAGTGCAGAAAAGGTTTACCAGGATGTTGCCTGGTACGGAGGGTGTTAGCCATGAGGTGAGATTGAGTAAACTAGGGTTGTTCTCCCTGGAAAGACAGAGGTTTGACGGGCGACTTAATAGAAGTTTATAAAATTATGAAGGGCATAGATAGGGTGAAGCGTTGGAAGCTTTTTCCCAGGTCACAAGGGGTCACAAGTTCAAGGTAAGGTGGGCAAGTTTCAATACAGATACACGGGGGACGTATTTTACACAGAGGATGGTGGGGGTCTGGAATGCACTACCAAGCAAGGTGGTTGAGGCAGACATGCTAGGATCATTTAAGACTTATCTAGATAGCCACATGAACAGACTGGGAATAGAGGGATACAAACAGATGGTCTAGTTAGGAACACGTGATCAGTGCAGGCTTGGTGGACCAAAGGGCCTGTTCCTGTACTGTATTGTTCTTTGTTCTTTGTTTCAAAAACAAGCACAAAGGCAGAGAGCAAAAGCAAGAAGAGGAAATCCTTAGGCAGCAACTCATCTGAAACTGAATAGTCTGTGCTCCTATTTGCAGCAGAACCTTCCGACATTGAATAGCCTTTGTTAGTGTTGCCAAACCTCCAGGAATTGAAGGGTAGACTTCAGAATACAAACCTGAGTGCAAACCTGAACCCTGAAGAAAAATCATTGCAATGTTAATAAATGTTGTTTTATTTTGTTATTTTCCTTGAACATTTCTTTTCACAAGACGTAAAAATGGTCCTGTGAAAGCAACATATCATATATGACTCATGCTAACAGCAGCAGAGTTGCCTGTTTATCCCCTCAGCTATCAAACCCCCAATTACTACTCGATTGCTAAACTCCTCTGTGGAGTCCCTTGCCTCAGAGTCTAGCTCAGTTCTTCACAGTATCGTTACCCTAACTGACATTCAGAGTTGAAAGTGTTGCATTCCTAAAGGATTTCGTGCTACCTGCTTTTATCGACCCTTCTGGATGGCCACCCCTTTGCTATTCTGAACTCTATCTGGCTGCGGCGATCCTGTCTCTGCCACCAGTATGCCCTGCAGTGAATGTAGCCTGCCACTCAAGCTCAGAAACCTCAGCATGAGGTCAAGCAGCTGCCTGCTTCTTGCAGCATCTTCCTGTAAAGCTCAGCCTCTGGGAAAGGTGAAGCAGTCTGCAGTTCTCAAATGACGCAAGAATTGCAGGCTATGGGTTGCAGTTGTCCCTCCATTCTAATCATAAACTTAAAATAAACTCCTTAGATACAAAATAATTATTTATATAAACACGGCATGGTGGCACAGTGGTTAGCACTGCTGCCTCACAGTGCCAGGAACCCAACATAAGAACATAAGAAATAGGAGCAGGAGTAGGCCATCTAGCCCTTCGAGCCTGCCCCGCCATTCAATAAGATCATGGCTGATCTGTTGTGGCTCAGTTCCACTTTCCCGCCCTCTCCCCATAACCCTTAATCCCCTCTCTCATCAAAAACCCATCAACCCGCGTCTTAAAAATATTTAGCGAGGCAGCCTCCACCACTTCAATGGGCAGAGAATTCCAGAGATTCACCACCCTTTGAGTGAAGAAGTTCCTCCTCAACTCTGTTCTAAACCACCCCCCCCCTTTATCTTGAGGCTGTGCCCCCTAGTCCTACTATCCTTTCTGAACGGGAAGAGTCTCTCCACCTCTATCCTATCCATCCCATTCATCATCTTATACGTCTCAATGAGATCTCCCCTCATTCTTCTAAACTCTAACGAGTACAAGCCTAGTTTATTCAGCCTCTCCTCATAGCTCAACCCCCTCAACTCCGGCATCAGCCTAGTAAACCTCCTCTGCACTCCCTCCAAGGCTAAAATATCCTTGCATAAGTACGGCGCCCAAAACTGCACACAGTACTCCAGCTGCGGCCTCACCAATGCCCTATACAGCCGCAGCAAGACCTCCCTATTTTTATATTCAATCCCCCTCGCGATGAAGGCCAGCATCCCATTTGCCTTCCTGACCACCTGCTGTACTTGCAAGCTGGGTTTTTGCGACTCACGCACAAGGACCCCGAGGTCCCTCTGCACCGTCGCCTGCTGCAGTTTTTCTCCATGTAAGTAATAATCCTTCCTACCATTATTCCTACCAAAGTGGACCACCTCGCACTTGCCAACATTAAATTCCATTTGCCATTTCCTGGCCCATTCGCCCAGCCTATCTAGATCCTTCTGTAGACTCTCCACACCCTCCGCACAATTTGCCTTTCCACCAATTTTGGTGTCATCAGCAAATTTCGACACCCTACACTCGGTTCCCTCCTCCAGATCATCTATATAAATGGTAAATAGCTGAGGCCCCAGCACCGACCCCTGGGGCACTCCACTAGTCACCATCCGCCAATCCGAATAGCACCCATTGACCCCCACTCTCTGCCTCCTATTTGACAACTAGTCCTCTATCCACGCTAACACCCTACTCCCAACTCCATGCCCCCTGACCTTCTGTAATAACTTCTTGTGAAGTACCTTGTCAAACGCCTTCTGAAAATCCAGAAAGACCACATCCACCGGCTCTCCTCTATCCACCGCCCTAGACACATCCTCATAGAACTCCAGTAAATTTGTCAGACACGACTTCCCTTTAAGGAAACCGATCTGCATCTGCTCTATCAAGCAGTTCCCCTCAAGATGCCTCAGTTCGATTCTCAGCTTAGGTTATTGTCTGTTCTACACGTTCTCCCTGTATCCGCATGGGATTCCTCCGGGTGCTCCGGTTTACTTCCACAGTCTGAAAGATACACTGGTTAGGTGCATTGGCCATGCTAAATTCTCCCTCAGCGTACCTGGATAGGTGCTGGAGTGTGGCAACAAGGGGATTTTTACAGTAATTTTATTGCAGTGTTAATGTAAGCCTACTTGTGACACAAATACATAAACTTAAAACATTTTTAACTAGATTGAAATTGCGCTGGTTTTTACTATTCGTTTCTCAAAGCGAACTCCATGTTTCACCAGAAGTTGCAGTCCAATTTACTCTTTCATAATGGTGAGCACCACTAGCCTCATACAAGCCTATAATCACATAAAACAAACCTTCACTGTTAAAAGTACTACAATGGGACAAAAATATGCATCTGCCTAGTACAGTCTTATAATACCAAATGATTAATTTGTCTTTGTCATTGATGTGTTTTGAAGGAATTTACCTCAAATGCTTGTCAAGAAATAGGAAACAATGGTGGAATATATTTTCATGCAAAAGATGTCCCTTAATGGGTCTGTTTCATTCCTTCAGCAATCAGAAAATACTGGTAACTTTTATTCTGCTCACTGATGGAAATGAGAAAATCTGTTATTCTGCAGTGCTTTTTGTTTCACCAGCCCTTCCCTCTGTCATACTTGTAATCATATTGCTCATCTTACTGCCGGTGTACAAACTAAGTATTCATCTCGTCAAATTTAATGCATTACTGCATTCACAATTTTTAGAATGGTGAATGGCTTTAGAATGCTGCACATGATTTTGTCTGAAACCCATGTGCAGTTGCTTTGTGTGGCTGGATGAAATGAACTGCTTGTGCATTATTTAAATAGAGCTCAAAAGCAATTCATGATCACCTAGGTCAGGTCCCCCTTGAAATCATGCTTTGGAAGTCAAATTCAATCATTCTCATTGTAGTTGCAGCTCGTGTCTCCATTGCCTGGAGCTATTTGTTTTTACAGAAGTCCCTTCGGTGACACAACTAATTATGACTCCTAAATGCACTGCCATTGAAAATTAGACAATTTTGTCAAGGTGTTAAAATGTGACAAATTAACATTGAAATGCTCCAGATGGAACACTACATTGTGTTATCCCAAGGAGAATACAATTAAAAAGCGAACACATCCACTCAGACATTAGATTTTAACATTCAATTCTGATGGCTATAATGGACTTTCCCTGCAATGCTATGGAACTGCTTATATTCCTGCAATGGCATTTTGCCAGAAGCAGGTAAGCACGGCCTCAAGAAAACAAAAAATTGTCATTCATGACCAAGATCTATATTTTTTTGATGTCTCTTGAAATGAACCACAAACTACAAGAAGAAACATTTCAACAATGGGAATATGAATTGACCTCCAGGTCAGCATCTAAAATAAATAAGTGGTAATATTTCCATGTATTTGAGCGGAGGAGTTGGGTGGAGGGGGGTGTAGCGAGCTCCTCACAATGTCCTCCGACAAGACTGGCAGAAGATCAACGAAAATCTAATCATAGACGGTCATTTCAGTCAAATTTCTGCAGAAATTGCCACATAAGATTGGAAGAACACCTGGTGAAATTTTACCTTAAACATGATAAAATGTGGCACAAATTTTCCAATGAATGCCAATATCATCAAATAAGGTGCAAATATGCCAATGAGTCACATTTGAAGAGCTGCCAAATTTAGTTCCACACCTTATTTTTCTTCCTTCTCTAACCCACCCCACCCCCACCCCACCCATCCCCCTCCCCCTAGCAACTACCTCCTGTATTATCCTGCAAATTAATTCTCTTCAAATGCATTCATACATGCTAAATTCTCCCTCAATGTATGCAAACAGATGCTGGAGTGTGGCGACCAGGGGATTTTCACAATAACTTCATTGTAGTGTGAATGTTAACCTACTTGTGACTAATAAATATACTTCAACTTTTACTTTAACTTTGACTTTACATGTCCAATTGCTTACTGAAAGTTCCTATGGAATCCCATTCCAACATTCATTCAGGTAATTAATTCTAGATCATGACAACACTCAAAGTTCAATGTTTAGGCCGCATTGAGGTTGGAATGTCTTCAAGCATGATGGCCAGAGTTTTACCAGCATACTGGTCCGATGCTCCTAAGATCGTGCCCGAGGCTAATGGAGAATACTGTTCTGCAAGCCTCACGCGTCCCAATTTCGGGGTGGGTGTGCCAGTAAAATCAGGTTATATTTCTCTCTATAACTGTTTTCATGTGCCGAGTCTTAATAAATGAACCCACACCACTTTTATCCAATCCCTTAGAACAATTTGTGCCTTGTGTCTTGTCCAGTAAATAAACCCCAAGGTATGATATTATAATAACATGACAGTTTGAGGGAATATTATCATAGAGTCATCGAGTCATAGAGGTTTGCAGCATGGAAACTGACCCTTTTGCCCAACTTGTCCATGGCGCCCTTTTTTTGAACAATGAAGCTGGTACCAATTGCCCACGCTTGGCCCATATCCCTCGATAGCCATCTTACTCATGTAACTGTCTAAACGCTTTAAAGAACAAAATTGTACCCGCCTCTACCACCTCTGGCAGCTTGTACCAGATACTCACTACCTTCCGAGTGAAAAAATTGCCCTCTGGACCCTTTTGTATCTCTCCCCTCTCACTTTAAAACTATGCCCTCTAGTTTTAGATTCCTCTATCTTTGGAAAAAGATATTGATTATCCAGCTGATCTATGCGCCTCATTATTTTATAGACCTCTATAAGATCACCCCTAAGCCTCCTACATAGATGACCTTGCTGATTTTTAAGAGGCCCTACTCTCTCCCTATTTACCCTTTTGCCCTTTATATATTACATATTACTAGACAATATCATTACTACATTAAACATTAGACAATATTAGCATCAATACAAGAGTAATTGTTTTTATTCCTATGCTTAACAATTTCACCTTTACCTCAACAAATATGCAACAACCACTGCACAATGCCACTAGAAAAGAGGGACCTCGGGGTCCTTGTGCATGAGTCGCAAAAACCCAGCCTGCAGGTGCAGCAGGTGGTCAGGAAGGCAAATGGGATGCTGGCCTTCATAGCGAGGGGGATTGAATATAAAAGTAGGGAGGTCTTGCTGCAGCTGTATAGGGCATTGGTGAGGCCGCAGCTGGAGTACTGTGTGCAGTTTTGGTCGCCGCACTTATGCAAGGATATTTTGGCCTTGGAGGGAGTGCAGAGGAGGTTTACTAGGCTGATACCGGAGTTGAGGGGGTTGAGCTATGAGGAGAGGCTGAATAAACTAGGCTTGTACTTGTTAGAGTTTAGAAGAATGAGGGGAGATCTCATTGAGACGTATAAGATGATGAATGGGATGGATAGGATAGAGGTGGAGAGACTCTTCCCGCTCAGAAAGGACAGTAGGGCTAGGGGGCACAGCCTCAAGATAAAGGGGGGGCGGTTTAGAACAGAGTTGAGGAGGAACTTCTTCACTCAAAGGGTGGTGAATCTCTGGAATTCTCTGCCCGTTGAGGTGGTGGAGGCTGCCTCGCTAAATATTTTTAAGATGCGGGTTGATGGGTTTTTGATAAGCGAGGGGATTAAGGGTTATGGGGAGAGGGCGGGAATGTGGAACTGAGCCACGACAGATCAGCCATGATGTTATTGAATGGCGGGGCAGGCTCGAAGGGCTAGATGGCCTACTCCTGCTCCTATTTCTTATGTTCTTATGTTCTTAGATCATAAACAATTCTTAAATATTTAATACCCTAGTTATATATATTCAAATCCATTAGAGGATAACATTTCACTAAAATAAGGCTTACATAATATAAAGTTTTTAACTTGTTTGCAAGTTTCAAGTTTTCTTCACACTTTTCTTCTGATTAATGCTCTCTGTGCCAATTTTTACGCTTTCAGTGCCATGCATGAGAATCCTCCAAATCAGCAACTTGTTTTGTGAGCCCCTCGGCACATTCCTTGGTGACTGCAACAATTTCTTATTCTTAAGAAAGCTTATTTCTTTTATAACTTGGACTTTGCGCTCATCAGCTATAGAATGATACAAGACAACCTTCCAGCCAAATTCCTCCTCCAATTCTCAGACCCTTCTTTGCACTCTGTGGGTCATCCAGGGTGTTGAATATTTTAATCTGCTTGTCCAGATTCCCCAAAAGTGCTGAATTGGTGGGAAACCTGGATCACAACTGTTTCTTCAGAGCAGCTTCAGACCTGAATCTCTGCACTTTGTGCAGAGGTCACAACCGTGAATCTCATTAAAAATCTTGGGGGATTCATACCGGAGTCTGGCAGCTCCAGAACCCTGCGCATACGCAATGGTCCTGATCTGTCTGTCTCCCTGTTTGCTGGCCAGCTCGATCGCTGACCAGCCCGGAATCCCCACAGTACTACTCCGCCAGCCCCCTCACCGCCTGATCATGGCCCCCACAACAATTCCCAGGCCAGCCTCAGCCCCCTCCAACCCGGATGTCCAGCCCACACCCCAGCAGTGCTGATTCCCCCGCCCCCTCACCCCAGCAAACTCCCCCACACTGATCCCCCCTGTAGTCAAAACCTCCCCCCACCAGGAGTCAGGCACCACCCCCCATCCCAGCAAACCAAACCTCCCAACCCACCCCGATCATTGGCCTTCCTCCAGCCTAGACCGATCCCAATGCAGAGTGGCAGCGAGACCCCCCCCAAACCCCACTAATCGCCCCCTATGCCCTGTTTACAATAGGCGCTGCCCCCATGGCACTGCCCAATGCCTGATGCGCAGTGCCAAGGTGCCCCCTGGGCATGGACATTTTGTCCCTTGGGCAGTGTCAGGGGGCACAGACTGGGACTGTCAGGATGCCCAAGCCCAGGGGGCAGCACCTCCCCGTCGGACCCCCTGCGGGCCTCGATTACCCCCCTTCACTCCGGCAGGGTCTCCCATTAATTCCCCAAATATGGGGAGCTACTCCAAACCATGCCAGAATTAAATACTCCAGGTGGGGTGGGAGATGCTATCAAGTCAGGCAAGTTCCGTGCAGGGCCTGATAATCATTTAAAATACATTTAAAATAAATGTAAAACATATTCAAATGACTTGCCTCGCTTCCCATTGGTTTTCTGCGCATTCCTGGCGGTGCCATTTTCTTCCAGTTGGGAGATGCACGTACGTCGTAAACAAGTGTAGGGAAATCACGAAATAGCCAACACAAGGGTTGTGAGTTACAATGAGAGGATCGGGCCCTTTGTTTCCGGTCAAAAATAAACTGATGAGAGGAAATAGGGAATCGCGTTTCTGTAATATGGTATTGATCCACCCCCAATCAGGTTGAATGGGGTTTAACATTCAGTAGATCATCATAAGACGTTGTATGGAGTTTTATGGGAATTCTGGGAGCCATGCTGTCTTGTGGTAGTTGAGGATGAAGTTATTCACTTGTATGAAAGGATCATGAAACCTCAGTCTCAAAGGCAGATACAATGAGATTTGATCAATGACAATATAACTATATTTGATACCAGGATGTCACTTGTGAATAGTTTCACCTTTTCTAGTTTTGATTCGTCAATAAGACCTAGTCGATTAATGGAAATATGATATGAAGAGAATGGTACAGAATCAGAGAACAGTTATAACAACCAGTATGTCACCAGAGTTGGGTCTGCCATTTCCAGTTTTGCCTGAACATCTGCAGGAATTCTGCTGGATAATGTACCCAACCAACAATTTTAAACACTTCAACAGTGAAATGAGAGGATTGAGAAGGAATACAGGCTATTGGTGATGACAGCCACCAGTGGGACTTGGGACTGAGTTTTGAAATATACACTGGTAACAGTACATTTAACATCATGCTGCATACACCAAAGGTGCTGGCACCAGACAACTCGCCAATTGAGATGGTTTTTACTGCCACACCAGAGAATTCATATAACTTGGAAACTCAAGGGTAAATGACGAGACCATTCTGGCCAACCACCTATCACTCAGGGTGGACTTGTAATATCAACTGAAAAGCCTGAATTGAAAGTGTAAGTGATCAATTTTCAGATGCATGTTATGACCCTAGCTATGCCTGTTACACTGTGAGAAAGTGCATAAGACAAAACTGGATTAAACCACTGTTGAATTTGCAAGCTTGATATTTGTGGGGCCCAAAGAGTAAGCGAGTGAAAAATAGTAACGGCCAGTTCTCGTGTTCTGGCAAGTTCTTCAACAGAAATGCATTCTTAAGGCAAGATATAGATCATAAGATGTTCAAGCTCCTGTAATTTAAGCTCAGGTTCAGGCAGGTTCTAATTGCAGACATTTCAATGGTACATATACCTATGATTATCAAAACACATGCAGGAAGGAGCTCATTGAAGAAATTATGAAACTTCTTCTGATTTCATAGGGTCATCATGAATTATGGGATGAGAAGCTTTGAAAATGTGTGAAGATGCATCGTGTGAAGCTTATCAAAAATACGGAATGTTTTGGGGTTTTGTAATATTCAGAAAGGACACATTGAAACAGTTCATAGAAACTTTGTCCATGAGAAGGATACTTCCTTTGACCACTTGCAGAGCTGACCATGTTGGGAATAACCAATCCCTGATCAAAACAGGTTTTGAACCCACGCATGAAGGGATATAAGAAAGGCATACCTTCCATTTGTTCCTCACTGTATAGCTGGGCATTGGCTAATGTATCAGAAATTACATCCTTTCCCCTGGTGTCTGCTCAGCGCTTCAGCTGTAAACTGAAACTAAGATATTATCAGTTTTATTCAGGAAATGTGTATCGTTTAGTTTCCTGGTTGAGTTAAAGGCAGGAGACCTAGATGAAAGAGAGCAGTAGTCTCACTGTGGGTTAAAGGCAAAAGATAAAGAGATTGAGGTACAATGCTGACGACTATTAAATATTCAGCTTTGTGGGTATCATCCAGACAACTAGGTGTATAAACCTTTGGAATCATAGTTCAAAGCAAGGCAGGGAGCTGGAAGAAAGGGGCCGGTGGTCCTGTGGTTTGAAAGGTAAAACATTAATTTGATAGGAGGGTTCCATTTCTGTTGGACATTTATAAGACGAGGACAGAATTGAATTGAAAGAGGCCTGTTTGGGAATTTTGTTTTCATTGATCATCCTGCACGATGTTATTCTCTTCAAGTCTGAACCCGTGTAAAAGTTTTAAAGCCTTGCAATTGTGGACGCAAGACTAAAAAGTTTTACTTTTTATGCTAGGTTAGAATCTTAAGATTAATGCCTGTCAATAATTAATGAAGTGAGTTATCAAACATGGTTGTACCCATCTGTTTCATGGATAACTTACTTATCCAATAAAATTGAAATCCAAATTTTGACCCAGTGCTTTGGGTCCAGTACATTATATTACCATCCACCTTAAAAGCATGAACTTTTGTTGGCTTTCTTGCTGGATAAAACATTTTAGCTTAATCCAGTCCTAAAGTGACTGCCCATCCTAGAAGCAATCCTTCAATATCCTTCTAACTGTCCAAAATTATAACATTGTTTATGAGCTAATAGGCAGAAAATTGGACAGTCTCCTTAACAGGAAAGCAAACTTCTCATCTGTTCTGCCACCTGATATATTCAGATAACCCAAGATATAGGAACAGAACATTTTGTCCCAAGTGTCCCTGTGAACTGGAGAGGTTGGCTGAGAGGTTGCTTCTGAAATGGTTAGCAGAAATTAAAATGATAAAAAAAACTGTGTTATGAAGAGGAAGGAAGTACTATAAAAAGGACAGTAATTATTGAGATAATTTTTGGGTGAGAAGAGTTAAATATACAAATTTGACAAAACTTTTATCATATGCAGAAGGAATGAGGTCAGATTTAAAAGTGTAAATGAAATTGGCCAGTATGGAGATGATTGAGGTAAAGGAATGAAGTGCAGTCTCTTAACAAGTCCTTTCATTTCATTCTAGAATGATCCAACACCTCATCTGGGACAAAGTGGCATTTGCTAGCTACAGTTAATTGGGGTTTAATAAAGTCTGCAAAGTTAGATAAGATCAACTTTAGGAAATGTTGGAGCAGTATCAGGGAAGACATGTATTAACCAGGATAATTTTGTCCGTGACAAATGCCTTTATTATTATTTAGTTATTTCAATAGAATGTTTCACAACCTTAGAATGTCCCAAATTACTTTACTGTTAATAAAGTATTTTTGAAACAGGGCAATCAATGATGTGCAGGTTAGGTAGATTGGCCATGCTAAAATTGCCCCTTACTGTTAGGGAGATTAGTAGGGCAAATACATGGAGTTATGGGCTAACTTGGGTGTGGTTATTGTCAGTGCATGTTCGCTGGGCCAAATGGCCTCCTTCTGTACTGTAGGGACCTATGATTCTATGTGAGCATTTATTTTAACATATCTCAATCCAAGGGCACGATCTTACTGTTCATTCACGTCACACTCCCAGTGCAGTGGATTTGGTGACAAGCCAAATCTCCGTTCATTGCAGCGGGATGGGAAAATCCCACTGGTGTCAATGGTCAGAAAATTCTGGCCCAATATCTTCAAAATGCAAGCCTTTATCAATGAATGCATTAATACAATTATCCCAGTTTTCTTGAATTGAAAGAACTGCAGGACTTTTAATTATTAAAGATTCTTCTTCCAACAACACCTGTAACATCCGAGTTGGGGCCTATACTGACACCGGAACAAAAAAAGAGAGAAATTCTGCAAAAAGAGTCTTGCTTCACATTGGAGTGAATTCAGATTGTGACAGCCAGCACCAATTAAATGCTTTAGGAATCCAAAAAAACTTTGCACTCGTGATTAAACCCATAAATAGAGCCTAAGTGGAACTCATACGAAATAGAATACCCTTGACTTAAATTCTGTATAAATTTTTAAACATTACAAGATTGTACTCCTTTATTATAAGCAGGACTTTTAAAAATGTGCCGGAGATAACTCATCCTATGAACATTACTTTTTTTGATAAGAGCTTCAGAATTCTAATTCACCTACTGCCCAAGAGTAATGTGGATGGAAGGTACTGGAAACCTGCAGGAAGCCTTTAAATATTGCAGGTTTTATTGGGGACTGTCTATTAGGGAGAAAAATAAAGGGAATAGAAGGTCGGGACATTTCTAGAGACCTTCAAGATAGCTGCAATCATTAGACAGCACAAAAGAAATAGATTTTTATGGTGCTGAATGGCACTCAGCCATCAGCAGTAAATGAATTTTTGAGAAGGTGAAATGCATTTCATTCAGCTCGAGAATGTAATATTTTTGGTTTATTGTTTAGTTAAATGTGGTATCTGACTATGCTGCTGTGCCCTGGTTGGGATGGCAGCTGTTTTCCAAACAGAACTGTGTCTTTGCAAGGAGTTAGCAGAAGTATTGTGATGATAAGAAATAGGTGGAGGAATGGGGAAAACTAGTAGGGTGTAAAGATGCAGAAATGAGATGGTGACGCTAAAGGTGGAATGGAATAGCTGTAAATTAGGGTGATTTTTATTGGAACTTTTATTTTGATAGGAAAATATTTGTTAAGAAACCCAAGAGAGGATGAGTTGAATTTCTTCAGCCAGGGCAGTGTCAGGGGCCAGTGCCTGGGGTCAGTTCCTGGGCTTGATCCTCTCCCCCCTGAGAACTTTACTTACCTGTGCACCCATACGATTGGTTCTGTTTCTCAAAATCAGTTGTAAATCTCTTTGATGTGATGTCATGGGGAAGCCTGCTAGACGTATTTAAATGTATTTTAATGGATTTCCCAGAGCTGAAGCGGCTGCTACAAGAGGACACAGGTTTTGGGTGCTAGGGAATAGGTACAGAAGAAATGTCAGGGGTAAGTTTTTCACTCAGAGGGTGGTGCATGCGTGGATTTGGCTGCCAGAGGTGGTGGTGGACGCAGATTCGATAGGGTGTTTTAAGAGAGTTCTGGATGAGTACATGGGACTTAGTAAAATTGAGGGTTATAGGTAAGCCTAGTAGGTAGAGATGTTCGGCCCAACTTGTGGGCCGAAGGGCCTGTTTGTGCTGTATGTTCTATATTCTATGCAGAGATAGCTCTTAGTGTGCCATGACATCTTTGAGCTTGCTATCAAATTTGCTATCAAATTCATTTCAAATTAAAACTGTTGACGATAAATTGTAATCTGAGCATTCAGTACATATGGAAACAAAAATGATGTATAAATTTTTGGGTAGGTCTGGCTGATAAAAAGGCTCAGAGAAAATGAACCAGCAAATAGTTCACCTTCTCAGATCGCTGTCTTCCCTTGTAGAAATTGCCAACCCAGAGTGGGACGCCTGAAGTCACACCAGGCAACGCTGAACACAGAGTTGACCAATGGTGCAAACTCATTTTATGAGATGACTACCACCATCAGGGAAACAGAAGAGAAATTACCTATCTGGAGTTCTACAATAGTTTCTTGCATTGATTTTCACAAAACAATTACTTGAGAAAAACATGAAGTTCTACAAAACTCATCTTATGTTTGCAATAGAAGGAAAAGGACTTTGCCAAAATGTTGGTTTTGTTGTTGGTATGCTTGGCATTGCAAATCATCCGTCATAGAATCATAGAATCCCTACACTGCAGAAAGACGTAATTTGGTCCATCGAGCCCGCACCAAGAACGATCCCACCCAAGCCCCATCCCTGTAATCACCCTGATATTAAGCGGCAATGTAGCATGGCCAATCAACCTAGCCCACACTTCTTTCGACTGTGGGAGGAAACAAAAGCAGCTGGAGGAAACCCATGCAGACATGGCAAGAACTTGCAAACTCCATACAGTCAGTTTCCTAAGGTTGGAATTGAACCCAGGTCCCTGGCGCTTTGAGGCAGCAGAGCTAACCACTGTGCCACCGTGCTGCTATTCATCAAGATTGCATTCAAAATCCAAATATGATTAAAGATGCACTTGCTCTATGATGAATTCTTCCATGTTGTGTTTTGAGGAAGGTAGTACATTATGCACACATCTCTTGTCCATATATCATAATCCCATATGAATTCTTTTGATTGGGTGGTACAATATGTGGCACATAAATGCTGACTTGCCATAAATCACTAATGAAAATCTTAAAAGATATAGTACGCTGTAATAACTGATTCATCACTCGCTGAACCTTTTTATGCTAAAAATACACTTTAATTTATGTTAATTGGAATCATCACCACAAAATAATTCGTATGCTACGGTGCAGTAAGTACACTCAAAAATGCATAATGCTATTAGTTTCATTAATGCTGCAAAAACAATTCTTTCTTGCACAATTCTGAATACAAAATGTTAGCTAAACAAAACTAAGATTTGTTGTTTTGTTTGCAAAATTTGCATTATGTTCTTTTTATGTTTGCGTTTCTGAAATTTGCTTGAAATGATACAAGATTGTTACTTTCCCATTAATGGACAACATAGAGAAGTGATGAAAACTTCATGAAGGAAGGAAGTCAGTGCAACCTCCACCACCTAAGAACTACCATAAGGGCTGGCCTCAGTGTTAGCCATGAGCATGAAAGGTCCAACTTGAACATGTTCAAGTAGCATAACACAATCTTTCAACTCTGCGACCACCATTCAGTGTGTGGTGAGCTAAATAAAAATTATAGCTGACTTCTGTAATATGTCGATGCTGCCATCTGTTATATCCTGCATGTCGATTTAGATAATGCTTGTGTAGACCTTGGCCTTGAGTGTTCAGTTTTGGCAAGATTATGGAGAGCCAAGATCTGGATTACCAAAGCTTCACTGATTTCCTGCATAGCTTGTCTCCCCAGACTGAAGTGCTGCCTCTACACGGAATTTTCCCAGAACATCTCTATGTCTCACTAACTGCTACAACCTCAACTGCAACCCAACATGGCACCCCATACCAACATACCAACAGGGCGGCACGGTGGCACAGTGGTTAGCATTGCTGCTTCACAGCTCCAGGGACCTGGGTTCGATTCCCGGCTCGGGTCACTGTCTGTGTGGAGTTTGCACATTCTCCTCGTGTCTGCGTCGGTTTCCTCCGGGTGCTCCGGTTTCCACCCACAGTCCAAAGATGTGCGGGTTAGGTTGATTGGCCATGTTAAAATTGCCCGTTAGTGTCCTGGGATGTGTAGGTTAAAGGGATTAGTGGGTAAATATGTAGGGATATGGGGATAGGGCCTGGGTGGGATTGTGGTCAGTGCAGACTCGATGGGCCGAAGGGCCTGTTTCTGCACTGTAGGGTATTATGTTCTAGGTCCATCACTGTCCTTACGATAGCGGGCAATCCATGGCAGGGCTTTCATTGACTCCAAAAGGCAGAGATCATCAGACAAGTGTGACAAAATCCACTGGGAAAGATGTGTAATAGACACAAACGTACAAATTAGGAGCAAGAGTAGGCCATTCAGCCCTCTCTCCATGCCTCATCCTCTGCCAATCACTAAGATCATGGCTGATCTAATTGTGGCCTCAACTGCACATTCTGATGACCCCTGATAACCTTCAACTCCCTTGTTACTCAAGAGTCTACCTACCTCTACGTTGTAAATATTCATTGATCCTGCCTCTACACTCTCTGGGAAAAAGAGTTTCAAAGATTCATGACCACCTGAGAGAAAAAAAAATCTTCTCATCTCCGTCTTAACTAGGAGATTCCTTGTTCATGGCACATGGACAGCACTGCAAAGAAGTGGCATAGGAAGAGAAAGCAGACATAGATCACATCGGGTTTAACTGGCACATGGATGTCACATACATGTTTTGCTGAGCCAAATAATATTAAAAATGTATCATGCACACAATCTCATTGTTTCCCCTTATTGAATGCACAGTCAGTTTTTCATTTAACAGATCTGGAAGGTAGAGAGATGATGTGAATCTCATAATTTGGGTAATGTTGGGCCACTGTATTGAGAATTACATGACTGCTTGCGTGAAGGCAACAGCAAAGATGCAGCTGTCTTTCCTCCAACTGAACCTAGATTCCACAATTCCTGCTTCATGATAGGCATGTTTAAAGTTTATTTATTAGTGTCACAAGTAGGTTTATATTCACACTGCAATGAAGTTACTGTGGAAACGTCCTAGTCACCACACTGACATCAGTTCGGGCACACTGAAGGAGAATTTAGCATGTCAATGCACCTAACCAGCACGTTTTTCAGACTGTGGGAGGAAACCAGAGCACCCGGAGGAAATCCACACAGACACGGGGAGAATGTGCAAACTTCACATCGACAGTGACGCAAGCTGGGAATTGAATACAGGTCTCTGGCACTGTGAGGCAGCAGTGCTAACCACTGTGCCACCCTTAGTGATGTAACTGGATCTTACTCACTGTTCATTTGTAGTCAAATCATACAAAAACTGATTCAATTTAGAAAAATAATGTAATTCATTAAAGACTCGAAAACTAAAAGTCCTTGCTGAACATTATGTTGTGAACATTATGAACAGTATTGTGTTGCTGAAAGGTGCAACTTTTAAATCAAACGGCATTAAGTGAATCAGATTTTCCTGTTACAATGTAAAAGCTATAAATGTAAAACATTATATCTTGTAATGGAAAAGCTTTACATTCCCAAATTCTTACATTCATAAATAATTTAAAAATATGAAAGAAAAATGCTAACTTTTTTGACTGACCTTTGAACTTGGTGACCCACTGGTTTGCAGCTTTTCCCATGTCCTGAACCTCATGGCCACCATATCTCCCACTCGCCACACATTCTGCTCCCCCCCAACTCTCTTTCATCCGTCATCCAGGTCAGTGCTGAACCTTTCTCATTCCAGCCCTCCTCGTTGCCAAATGTCCCACTCACTACTCCACCTTACCCACTTATCACTTCCTTCTTCTCTCCCTCGCTGAAAGCGAGGGCTTGGAGATGAGTGAGAGGCAGCAAAAGCAGCTTTGGAGTGACAGTAGCTTTAAGTTGCAGGGTGCCAGAGGTAAGCCACAAGCTGAAAAGGTGGCCAGCAATGGAAGAGGCTGCACCAAAATTACACCAATTGGATCGCATGGTCCTACATCAGACCAAAACAAAACAACAAAACTCGAATGCTAGATACTGTTCCATTAAATGCATAATGTTGAAGTGGAATGACTTAAAGTGGTACAACTCACAACAGGGACTAACTGTACACCAATGGAGAATTTAGCATGGACCATGCATCTAGCCAGCATGTCTTTAGGAGTATGGGAGGAAGCCGGAGCATCCAAAGGAAACCCACACAGACATGGGGAGAATATGCAAACTTTGCACAGACAGGTGACCCAAGCTGGGAATTTAACCAGGGAGAGGTCCCTGGCACTCTAAGGCAGCAGTGCTAACCACTGTGCTGTATGTCTGGGACCCCCCCCTTGTTCTCCATTATCATTGATCTTTTCAGATTATGAAGAGTTACGAGCGTCTCTGATATCCTGAACACCCAGACTTGTTTTCTGTGTTGTGTGGGACTCAGCCTACAGCATTGAACAGCAATACTCTAATTGGCTAATACTGTGGAGAATCTCAAGAACTGACAAAACACAGACAGGGTTAAGAAAGACTAGGAGAGAAGTTCACACTTCCTGCAATCACATGGGATGTTATTTACAACTTTTATAACCGGTTGTGTTTTTTGGACAGCGGCAAAAACCTGATTAGCCACTGGCTAATCATGGAATTTAAACATGGAATTTGGAAAGATAGGAATGAATTTAGGAGGCAACATGACAGTTAAGGATTCATAGAGAAAAGGGAAGTTAGGGATGGATTGGTAATTTGAAAGGAAGATGGGCTGAAGGGGTGCTTTTTTTTGAGGATTGCAGCTTAAGCCTGTTTTATTTTAAGTTTAAAGGGCAGGGGATTTTTTTAAATCTTCACATCATGACACTTGAACATGTTTACTCATCTTTACATCTACTACATAAATTCTTGATTCCCATATTGCAGGTTAGGGCCCTTGGAATGAATGGGGTCTGTTTGAACTCAGCATTAAGTTTAACTGTACGGGAATGAGCTGCTGCTGCACGCTCAATGATTCAGAACCAGAAATATGTAGTCATAGTGATGGGTAGGATGAGGGGTTTATCACTCAAAAGCTAAATAGTCACCAATGATAACATTATCATTTAACCAGCCACTTGGAAGAACAGTTCCATTTATCAGCCAAGGCTAGGGGTGAGGGTGAAAGGTGGACACATCATTTAGAATTTCACACAAACTGTTCTTAATAAAGAGTGAATGAGTAAAATAATTGGATTTTCTTCTCATTGACTATTTTAGTATATAATTAAATTTGATTAAAAACATTCCTGCGAAGCATCTTGGGGCGTTTTGTTATGTTACTGCATTAGATTATTGTTAATTTAAAAATAACTATTTTGATTCAATAATAATCCTAAAATAAAGCAAAATCAAACTGAATTGAATTCCAGATCAGGAAGGAAAATAATCCCTGAGATAGAAAGAATGATGTTTGTGTGAAACATGAATAATGTTGAATCCTGCAAAGGACCAAGAATTGTTTTGTTGCAACGATGTGATTAATTCAAAATACTTTATTCACAAATATGTCCAAATCCATTAATTTAGGCTTACAGTTACACAATGCCTTCAATGGAGAATAAAAATCAGTCCAAAATTTAAGGAAAAAATTGGACATCGGGCTTAGGAAGGCAATATCAAGAAGGCTCATCAAAAAAAAGGCTGAAGAGTTGAAAATTAATCCAGAATTAAAGTTTTAAGGGGAGTTTCGAAAGAGGAAAGAAATGGGGAATTTTGAAGCTTGCA
The DNA here is from genome assembly GCF_965287045.1 of Carcharhinus amblyrhynchos. Lineage (NCBI taxonomy): Eukaryota > Metazoa > Chordata > Chondrichthyes > Carcharhiniformes > Carcharhinidae > Carcharhinus > Carcharhinus amblyrhynchos. The sequence goes on along the minus strand of NC_137324.1, from coordinate 89,879,761 downwards.
ACCCAGGCAGCCGAAAGCATGACGACCAATGGTGGGCAAAGGGGCCAGTATTGGAGGAATAGAGAGTTCACTTTGTGACTGTATCGTGCTTTGCTTGTTTTCCTTATAACAGAAAATGTATTTCATCAAGGTCAAAATCCATAGTACTCTGAAAGTCATCTTATTATTTGATAATTTGCACTCAACAACTTAACCATATTCCAAAGCACTGCATTTGCTTTCAGTGAGTTGACAACATGTAACCTACTCAAGATATTTGAGAGGCAGATTGCGATGTTTGCCGTAATTTAAAATTCTCAGAGGTATCTTTTTGATTAAAAAAAAAGAGTCTCTTACATCTTCGTGACATGCAGCTCATTACATTTCATGAACTAGCTAATAGGAGTTTCTTATTTTCAGCTGTAAGACCTTAAGATTAACTGTCATCAGCGCCCAGATTCAGCTGACTAGTTTTGCTTATTAGCTTTGAAGCTGCCTTCCTCATGCTAATTGATTATGTCTTGTAACAGCAGAAGTGGTAATAACTTATTCCAGACTGTGACAGATGTTCAAGGGATGAGACTTCCTGAATCTTTTCACTTATTAAATGAAAACAAGCAATGTTGCTTAACCTCATCATTTCTGGCCAGACATTAGTCATACTCAGTGTGACGAAAATGCTTGAAGTTGCACTGAAGAAGAACTGGTGTGCAGAGATACGTTTTGAAAAGAAAAACAGCCAGCCCTCCTCAATTTGAACCCACAGATGTTAAGAGTCGTTGGAGCAGTTTTTCCTCAATATGGTGACAATGTCTATAAATTTCATCATGCGGCACGACCATCTCACCATCAATCACAATTACTCCAAATCTAGAATTAAAATATACCACAGCAAACATGGCAGTGCAGCAATTAGCAATCAAATAGCTGGTCATGGGTCACTCTATCTTGGTCGCTCTTGTCAAAACAGAGTTTGACCATCTTGAAAATTCACTTAAAATGTAAGAATACAGCAACATTAGGGATGGAATTCTCCCCAAAAAATTCTAAGTGTTGAATTCACGCTGAAGCTGGAATAAATCATACTGGTATTTTCAATGGGAGGTTCAAAATAAATCTCCAACATCCACACAGCGGTGATTCACTCCAGAATTCAGTGGGCCGGGCCTATCTCCACTGGAGAGGCCGACAGTATAGCGCTGAGGGGGTCAATGCAAATGTGCCAATTTGTCAATGCCGATATCAGCACATGTGCAGTTGCCACGCTCTGCCAGTCTCCCAATTACTTTGCCAGTGGGCTTACATTAACACAGAAATGACGTTACTATGAAAATTCCCCAGTCGCCACACTCCAGTACCTGTTTGGATACACTGAGGGAGAATTTAACATGGCCAATCTAACCAGTATGTCTTTTGGAATGTGTGAAGAAACCGGAGTACCCAAAGGAAACCCATGCAGACACAGGGAAAATGTGCAGACTCTGCACAGTGACCAAGCCGGGAATCCCTGGTGCTGCGAGGCAGCAGTGCTCACCACTGTGCCACCGTGCTGCCCATTGTGCTCTAAGTCATACACAAAAGAATAGTTCATAATTCAATTGCTTGTCTCATTTTTAGGAGAAAGCATGCACAATGAAGAAGATATTTCCACTCTGAAGGATAAAATAGGTGGATTGAATAGCCACACTTGTATAACAGGATTAATGAGGGATTTCCTTTGAAGAGATGGGTCTTCAGCAAGTTTTGAAGTTACCTCCTTTTGATGTTCTTACCAGGAGGTCAAGTTTCTATCCAGTGTACTTGAAAAGGAGCAGGCTAGGAAACTTTACGATATTGGAGCCTTAAGTTTTAAGGCATAGATGCTGCTGGGTTTGTTGTTGTGTGGTTTGCAGGCCGGCTGGCTTCTTCCTAGATCTTGTGGGGTAATAAGATTCATTATCTGAAATCATTCCAATCAAGTGACCATATGATGTGCAATGATGCACAGGTTAGGTGAATTGGTCATGCTAAATTGCCCCTTAGTGTCCAAAGATATGTAGTTAGGTGGATCTGGATATGCTGGCATTGGACTGGGGAAAACATAGTAAAAAACCTGGTGTTGTCAGACTTTTTACTGTGTTACGTGGATCTGCCATGGTAATGCACTGGGTTAAAGAGATACGGCGGGAGAATGGGCCTGAGTAAGATGATCTTTCAGGGAATTAATGCAGATGGCCTCCTTCTGCATGACAGGGATTCTATGATCAATATTTCTATTGTGCACTTCAAATGATTTGAAGTAACTGCAACGCAATGGGAGATAGATGCTGGCCATTCACACTTACCTATGATTTACTGGTTTCTGCAGCTCTCTTTTGTTAAGTCAGCTGGCAGTCAGATTTTGAGATTTGGAAATGAAGTGTAAATTCCACACGTGCTTCCATCTTGATATGTTCATTCAAGGTAGACACTTCACCAATGGTCAGCCAATCAGGAACTTTCCAAAGACTTGACATATATCTGAGTCTATGCGGACATTGCAAAAGTCACTTGATTCTTGGAAGCCATCTCAGCAGCCTTTTAAGGTCAAATTTAAAAGGAAAATAGCCTAGAAAGTTTTACACAATAGTCATCTTTTCTTAATTCTCTCATGGGAAGTGGGCATGGCAGGCTACATTGCACATGCATAATTGAACTTGAGAAGTTGGTGGTGAGCTGCCTTCTTACACTGCTGCCGTCCATGTGTTGTAGGTACAACCGCAGTGCTGTTATGAGGTGAATTCTAGGGTTTTGACCCAGCAACAGTGAAATGATTTAGTTCCAAATGGAATGGTATGTGGCTTGGAAAGCAACTTGTAGTTCATTTTGTTCCTGCTGTATCTGCTGCTCTTGGCATTCCAGATGGTGAAGGTTGCAGGTTTGGAAGGTTCTATCGAAGGAGCCTTGATGAGTTGTAGCAATGCATCTTGTAGATGGTACATGGTTCTGCTACTGTGCAATGGTGGTGGAGGATGTGAATGTATATTGTAGTGGATGGGTTGCCAGTGAAGCAGATTGCTTTGTCCTGGATGACATTGAACTATTGTTGGAGCTGCACTTGTTCAGGCAAATACAGAGTATTCCATCACATACCAAATTTGTGTGTCTTGTAAATGGTGGATAGGTTATGGGGAGTCAGGAGGTGAGTTAGTTGCTGCAAAATTCTCAGTCTCTGACCTTCTGTTGTAGCCACAGTACTTATTGACCATTTCAGTTTCTGGTCAATGGTAACACCAAGCAGATGAAAATCATACTGAATGTCAAGGGAGATGGTTAGATTCTCTCGTTAGAAATGATCATTGCCTGGCACTTGTGCAGCACAAATGTTCCTAGAATGTTATCAACCCATGCCGGAATGTTGTCCAGGTCTTAATCCTAGAATATCAACAAGACTGCTTCAGTATCTGAAAAGTGAATGGTGCTGAACATTGTGCAATCATCAACAAACATCCCCACTTCTGACCTTATGGTGGAGGGAAGATCATTGATTAAGCAAGTGAAGATGAATGGCCTTGGACACTACACTGAGGAACTCCTGCAGTGATGTCCTGGTGCTGAGACGATTGACCTTCAACAACAACCATCTACCTTTGTGCTAGGAAAGACTACAGCCAATGCAGAGTTTCCCCTTTATTCCCATTCACTCCAGTTTTGCTCAAGTTCTTTGATGTCATATCCTTCTCTTTTGTTGGGCTGTCACTCTCACCTCACCTCTTGAGTTCAGCTTTTCTGTCTGTGTTTGAACCACGCTGTAATGAGGTCCCAATCTGACTTGTGTGAGTGGATCCCAAACTGAGCATCATTATGGCTGAGTAAGTAGTGCTTGATATCACTATCAAAGTTATGAATATGACAAGCCTTATCCAGGCATGATACCAGTGAAATTATAAACTTTGTTTTATTCAAAATATAATGGGATTCCCACGCAAGCATCAATTCTTGTGGTGCCACTGCAGTTGAAAATAAAGTATAATTTGGAGTAAATTTCACGACTTGAATCATCCTTGGGTTTGAGAACCCATTACAGTACTATGATTAACATATTAACACAAATATAACAAAATATAATTGAAACAGAGCACTTTGTTTTGCATAAGAAGTCATTTGCTTGACAGCTCCAGTTGATTTATGAATCCACTAATCTGAAGTTGACAGTGAACATGTCAAAAAGCCCAGATGACATTGATGATCCGATAAATTGCACAGGCGTTTCATTTTCTGTTCATTCCTATGTTTTAAACAGTGACATTCATTGAAATAATTTTTGACGCTATCAATGTTCAGATGGCAGTGTTATCATAGGAAAAGTTGTGCATTTAGGATGCGTGGCTAAAGTTGCAATTTCTTACTCGTTTTAACAGCAGGGAAATCAAATCACCTGCAGTATGTGACAGATCTTGGGTCATGTATCATTCTGAAATTGTGGCATTTATTCTGTTTTTTTAGTTTCAGTTTTCCACCTCAAGCCAGTCTTAATTAAAGAGATGGGTGCTATTTGTATTTGTCTGTCTCCAGAGCAGAATAATAGTTTGCTTTGCCTGATGCATCTATTCTGACTGGTAAATTTAACATGTATGTAAGTGGAATGCAAAGCTGGAGGGATCACTGTCTGTGGCAATAAAGGATAGAAAACTGAAATTAAGATGTCGAACACCAAAGTGAAAAATGTAATGCGATCAAAAGGGAGGAAACTTGTGGGTCGAGAATTTGAAAAAAAATGCAGCATTGTTTACAGTTGCAAATTTTAGATTACCGGGAGTAATGCTTCTTGCTGACTTGAGAGAGAATGATTCTGACATTATCTTCCTTAACCTGGAACCACTGACAGTCATTATTGAGATTTTACCTCTGACATGTAGGCTGGAGGCTGACATTGACTAGGACTGAGTGATTTGAATGGCAGTTGCAGCTTGTTTTTAAAATTATTAAAAAATCTTTATTTTGGACAGATTCATTTAGGTTTTCTGGGTGATTTTGAAAGTTAAGGAGATGTTTTTAAAACAGTATAGAAGTGAATGTTTTCACTGTAGTTATGATTGGGAATCCAGCAAAAACTCCAGTTAGTGAAAACACAACTTGCTATTTTGAGACATATTCTCCAAACTGAGTTTCTCCCCTACCCTGATGAGGTTACAACAATGAACTGGAAGCAGCTCTAAATTCCCAGCCACTTAAGCTGCTAAAATTTGGACCCTGATATTTAGGGGGAGATGGGAAGACAGCAAGGTGTATGTTAACAGCCAGAAACCCCAGAAATATTAACAAGATAAAGTTCCTGCTGAATTTAATCTCAGGATCTCATTACCATTTACTCATTCTATTTCCTGCCCAGTGGACATCTGGCTTGAGAGGCAAGCTGACTGCACATTGTTAAATTAGTGGTAGAAGCCTTAGAGATTGTCCAAGGCCAACACAAGGTTTTGAGGCATGATGGAAGAGTTCAGAGCATGGCAGGGATGGAAAGCTCAGGACATGGTGAGCTTCATGGAAGTTGAAAGACCACGGAGTAGCTGCTTGTTGCTGGGAGTGTGGAGGTAGTCAATCACTGCAGAAGATTTACTGAGAGAGGCCCCAGAAATGTTTACGCTTCTCTTGGCCCACAAACAGTGGAAGAATAGCAACTAATGGCTGCAGACACAATCTCTAGCCTCCTGTTAATTGTTCAAAATTGGCTTACCTGTATATCAAGACCATAGGCCCTTGTGGGTGCAAGCATGGAAGTGGGCAGAGGTGAAAATTCACACTGACAACTGGTCTGCCAGTTTGCCAGTTCAATCTGGGGCAGCACAGTGACACAGTGGTTAGCACTGTTGCCTTACAACTTTAGGGACTTGGGTTCAATCCCCCACTTGGGCCACTGTTTGTTTGGAATTTGCACATCCTCCCCGTGTCTCTATGAGTTTATTTTGTGTGCTCCAGTTTCTTCACACACTCCAAAGATGTGCAAGTTAGGTTGATTGGCCATGCAAAATTGCCCCTTAGTGTCCCAGGATGCGTAAATTTGAGGGATTGGTGGGATAAATATGTGGGGTGACAGAGATAGGGCCTGGGTGGGATTGTTGTTGATGCAGGCTTAATGGGCCGAATGGCCTCCTTCTGTACTGTAGGGTTTCTATAAATCCAGCCCCTGGGCCACTTTTCCCCATGCAGAATCTCGGATAATAGTATTACCAGCCCAGGGGCACAAAGCCGGCAGGGAAAAATTTGTCTGTGCTGAATGACAGTGGAAAAAGCTATAAATTATCTTGATAACCTTTGCTTTGTGATCTTTGGAAAAGATCAAGAAAGGTGTTAAATTGTCTCTCAAACTTGGCTTCAAATTCCTGGCATTCCTTGTTATCAAGAAGACATTCATTTTTCGGATGAAACTAGATTTATGATGAGGCCCAAAAAACAGAAAATGTTGGAAAATCTTAGTAGGTCTAGCAGCATCTCTGGAGAGAGAACAGAGCTAACATTTTGAATCCAGATGACTCTTCATTTGAGCTCTGACTCAAAATGTTGGCTTGATTCTCTTTCCACAGATGCTGTCAGGCCTGCTGAGATTTTCCAGCATTTTTTTAATTTTGTTCCAGATTCCAGCAGTATTTTGCGTTAATCTATATGATTAGGTTGTCTCTTAAGTGATCAGTTCACAGCCCTATGCCACCATTCTTGTTACTGAGAGACTACAATCTCCTGCTAACCCTGTGCTTGACCACAGGTTATATGTTTTTTTTCAGCTTTAGTCTGATCCTAGCCAGAAAAATTACTCAGCTGGAGCAAAGGACAAAAAACTCTACTGTTTTTAGGTGAGGCCCAACCTTGCCATCATCTTTCTGATCTTGTAACTGACTCTGTACTCCTCCTGCATTGTCATTCCCACAAAAATAGCTCAATCAGTGCATCTTCGAGTTGTCCAGCACTCTGTCATCAAAATAGCTTCTCAGAATCTTGACAACAGCTCAGTGATGCTGGTGAGATTGGTGGCATAGTGGACAGTGAAAAAAGTTATCTCCAATTGCAGCGGGATCTTGATCAATTGGGCCAGTGGGCTGACAAATGGCAGGTGGAGTTTAATTTAGACAAATGTAAGGTGATGCATGCTGGTAGAGTGAACCAGGGTAGGACTTACTCAGTTAATGGGGAGAGTTACAGAATAAAGAGATCTAAGGATACGTGTTCATAGCTCCTTGAAAGTGGAGTCATAGGTGGACAGAGTGGTGAAGAAGGCATTCGATATGCTTGGTTTCATTGGTCAGAACATTGAATATAGGAGTTGGAATGTCTTATTGAAATTGTACAAGACATTAGTAAGGCCACACTTGGAATACTGTGTGCAATTCTGGTCACCCTATTATAGAAAGGATATTATTAAATTAGAAAGAGTGCAGAAAAGATTTACTAGGATGCTGCCAGGACTTGTTATAAGGAGAGGCTGGAAAGACTGGGACTTTTTTCTCTGGAGCGTAGGAGGCTGAGGGGTGATCTTATAGAGGTCTATAAAACAATGAGGGGCACAGATCAGCTAGATAGTCAATATCTTTTTCCCAAAGGTAGGGGAGTCTAAAACTAGAAAGAATAGGCTTAAGGTGAGAGGGGAGAGATACAAAAGTGTCCAGAGGGTGGTGAGTGCCTGGAACAAGCTGCCAGAAGTAGTAGTAGAGGCAGTACAATTTTGTCTTTTAAAAAGCATTTAAATAGTTACGTGGGTGCGATGGGTATAGGAGGATATGGGCCAAATGCAGGCAACTGGGATTAGCTTAGGGGTTTAAAAAAAAGGGCAGCATGGACAAGTTGGGCCAAAGAGCCTGTTTCCATGCTGTAGACTCTATGACTCTATGCTCCATGCTGATTATACCCTCCTCCATCATTATACCTTCAATCTGAACTCCGTATTCCTTCCTATCATCTCACCTATTTCCTATTTCCCATTTACTATCATGTTTTAATATATGCTAATTTTCATGTAACTAGGCCTATGCAACTTAGATCTCCCTCAATCCTCATTTGCATGTGCATTTTGCAATGCTGCTGTGGGCACAAAAACTTATTCCTGCCCTTGTTCTTTCTTTTTAAGTTACTTTCTCTTTACCTTCCTACAACTCTTTCTTCTGTTATTCTGTCTCCATTCACTTTTCCACTTTCAAGTATTCTGCCCTCCTAATTCCCCACCCCAAGATTTCAGTGCTCCTCAACCTTCCTGTTCTCTGGTTACTGTTGCTCTGTTCCTTTTGTACAAGCTTCCTGCCTGTACCTCTCCTAGCTTCCTTTGATAGACGCAAGACACACCCTCAGCCTCTACACAGACCAACTTCTCAGCCTTGCTGATTTCAAACTCTAATCTTAACTCATTATGTTTTCTCCCCTCTGAATTTACTACCCTCTATTTCTCCTTTAATGACTCCCACCATGTAATTTCACCAATGCACTTTGTAAGTTGGCCTAGCTTTTAGATTTTATTTCTGCTGGCTTTAGTGTGCTTGCTTAACTTGGCCATTTTATACTAACATCATGTGAACAGAGAAAGAAGCCAACTTTATATTCTTAACCATTTTCCATTAAACTAACTGACAATAGTATTGCAAAGTAATCACTGATGAGCAACAGATTATTTTTTTAGAAGGAAGTACTTCAATTACTCTGGTAATTGAAGGATAGGTAATTAATAACCAGGAGTGAATTAGATATTGGCATATATGTTATTTCTGTATTTGTCCATTGGCATTTTTTGTGAGACAATTAAAGTACTGTAACAACTGGGAGAGAAATGGCATAAGCCTCGGACTCCCTCTGGATCAGAAACATTCACTACGTTCTTGACTGTTAAGTCTGTCTTAATGAACATAATTAGCCAGGAAATGTGGTGTTCACTTGAAAAATTATAGACCAATGAATCATTTCCAACAACTTGGCTAAGGAGGGCTTACAACATCTTAGAGCAAAAGAGAGTTGTGGGAACAATCTTTATACACATCATGTATGGAAGAACCATCAGTGTGAAAGTCATTTCCAACAAACTTCAGGGACAGAAGAATATTGAGTGTAGATGGTATTGGGACTGGCTCAGTGATGGATACCCGGCCAGTAGAAATCTCAAGATATAATGCCTCTTGGAGCAAGTGATGGTTTCTCTGTTGACATGAGGAGTTGAAGTTGTTGTCCAGTTCTATTGGATTGATCACCCATTTGAAAGTGTGGAGTTTATAGAGTTTCTTTGATAAGTATACTTTTCCTGTATTCTTCCTCCTCAGCTAACTGTTAAGTTCCTAAAGTTTGCTGATAATCAATAAATGTTGATACCATTTACTAATTTGGTGTTTGAGTCCTGTACCTCTGTCAAACCCAAACAGTTTAAAAGAGCAATTTAGGTTCCAATGTTAGGCCATGCACAACTAAATTAAAACAAATATATAATACCAAATGCCCCATTTAAAGCTTACAATATTCATGGCCGTCTTTTGATCCTGCCATCTCATGAGAAATTGCTACTTCCTTTGTGCCTTTGTACCTACCTCGTATTAAGTTGATCTTTCGCTGCCCCCTATCTATGACTATAAGACTATATTCTGCACTATCTCCTTTCCTTTGCTATGAATGGTATGCTTTGTCTGTATAGCGCAAGAAACAGTGCTTTTCACTGTATACTGGTACATGTGACAATAATCAATCAAAGCAAATCATATCAATCACAGGCCAGCTGTCTCCGCTCACTTCCTCGCATCAATCACCACCCATATCCCCCTTTCTCACCCAACCAACCTTCTGTATTAGCCTCTGGAAAATAAAATCTATTTCCCCAGTTCACTTAAAACTGCACTTTCAAAATCCCAACTGTTTAGTATTTGGTTCTCCAGTCACCATATTTCCGGAGCTACTTACTAATTCAACCACACCCTCATTTTCACCTTTAATATCTTAGTCCCCATTGGACAACTGCTCTCTCTCTCACTCCAGTCATTCCTTCTGTATGGCCCTGATCTCTGTTCCCTTAAGTTCAAGGGATGCAAACATAACAGGACTATATCAGCCAATACTGGGTTCAGCTCTCATCTGCTAAAACTGCTCCTATTTCAGAATTGTCCATAAGCTTCTCAAACAGTCTTCTTCAAGCCCTTTGATCTGTCTCCTCTACTTCACCTCCAAGGAGTATGAATTGGTCACAAACTTCTTTGTTACTGAGATGGAAAACATTTGACCAGATGCTGCTGCCGTGTCCCTCCCTACCACTAACCCAATGGGTCAAACTTCCTATAAACAGACTTCTGCCCTAACCCTGAACCGAACACATAGAATCCCTACAGTGCAGAAGGAGGCCACTCAGCCCATCAAGTCTGCACAGACTACAATCCCACCCAAGCCCTTTCCCCATAACCCCATGCATTTACCCAAGCTAGTCCCCCTGACACTAAGAGTCAATTTAGCATTGCCAATACAGCGAACCCGCACATCTTTGGATTATGGGAGGAAACTGGAGCACCCGGAGGAAACCCATGCAGATACACGGAGAATCTGCAAACTCCACACAGACAGTTACCCAAGCCGGGAATTGAACCCGAGTCCCTTGTGCTGTACGGCAGCAGTGCTAACCAATGTGCCACCGTGTCACCTGGCATCACTCTCTAGTTTGTTTTCTATCTCCCCTCATTTGAGGTCTGTGGGTTTCCATCAGTTCTGATGAAATCACACAGATGCTGCCAGGTCTGCTGAATTTTTCCAGCATCTTCCTTTGATGTCTATCTAATCATAGTTAGAGTATCATTGGCAATGGATTATCTTCATATTCCTGAATTGATACCTCTCGTGTCCCCAACAGATCTAACCTTGGTGCCCTTCTATTTCTCATCTACATGCTGCATTCGGCAAAATAATCCAAAATTACAACATTAGTTTTTACATGTAAGTTTATTACATCAAACACTACCTTATAACTGTAGTATATGGCAAAATCAGAACACCTTGTTTTGGGGCCCTCTCTGTTGGGGTGGTGTAAATAAAGTTAGCTCAATCTTTAATTACACCTCGAAACAAATGGGGTGGGGGGGAATGTGAGGCAGCATGAAAGGAAATATTAGGAAAGAAAAGTGGGGGGGGAAACAACAGGAAAGACAGCATGTTGGCACAGCGGTTAGCACTGCTGCCTCACAGCACCAGGGACCTGGGTTTGATTCCTGGCTTGGGTCACTGTCTGCATGTTCTCTCCGTGGGTTTCCTCCGAGTGCTCCAGTTTCCTCCCACAGTCCAAAAGATGTGCTGGTTAGGTGCATTGGCCATGCTAAATTCTCCCTCAGTTTACCTAAACAGGTGCCAGAGTGTGGCAACCAGGGGATTTTCACAGTAACTTCATTGCAGTGTTAATGCAAGTCTACTTGTGACACTAATAAATAAACTTTAAATGTAATAAAATGCTCAGATCTGGCAATATACTATATTCACTCATCCCAACAGTTTTCTTGTGATTGATGACGAAATGAAATGAACCTTTCTCATTCAATGGATCATTTTTCATTTTGAGACACACTTCACAACTTTGCACCAATTCTTCAATTTATCTGTCCACCATTGGGAACCAAAACTAGCTTCTTGCTACTGCTTTCATATGATCTATGCTGTGAGCTCTTGGTGAAGTTCCCCTCAAACTTTTTCTTAAACTTTGGTAGAATAATGACTCTAAAGCCCTATAGCCTTACCTACACTTAGTTCACTTCAATGTCATAGACTTATAGAGTCATGCAGCACAGAAACAGGCTCTTCAACCCACCATATCTTTGCCGACCACCAAATACTAATCTATACTAATCCCTGATTCATAGCCTAAAATGCCTTGGCGATTTACGTGCTCGTCCAGATGCTTCTTGCAAGAGGACCTGCCTTCACCACCCACTCAAGCACTGAGCTCCATATTTCTGCAACCTTCTGGGTGAAGATGTTTTTCCACAGGTCCCCCCTAAACCACTTACTTCTCACTTTAAATCTATGTCATAGAACATAGAACATAGAAAAACTACAGCACAAACAAGCCTTTCGGCCCACAAGTTGTGCCGATGATATCCATACTTACTAGGCTTACCTATAACCCTCAATTCTATTAAGTTCCATGTACATATGTATTATACATATATAATACAAATTATATATATGTTTATTATATGTACATGTATATTTCTATGTCCTCTGGTTTTAGACACCTCTGCCATGAGGAAAAGATCCTTGCATAACCTATGTTCATAATTACACCAGTCCCCTTTGTTAGAGATGAATCCCTCCATAATCTTCAAATATGCCTTCAGTGTGATTTTTTGCCAATTATGCACTGTGATCTTTGCTGCCCTCTCTGTTGGAGAGGTGAAGTAACGTTAGTTCAATAATGGTTGCCCTTTTAAAAATTCATTTATAGATGTCAGCATCGCTGGCTAGGCCAACATTTATTTCCCATCCCTACTTGCCCTTCAGAAGACAGTGGTGAGTTGCTTTACTGAACTGCTACAGTCCCTGAAGTGTAGGTACTGTCACAATGCTGTTAGGGAGGCAATTCCAGGATTTCAACCCGGCAGCAGTGAAGGAATGGCGGTTTGTTTCCAATTCAGCATGGTAAGTGACTTGGAGGGCAAACTTCAAGTGATAGTATTCCCAGGTATCTGCTGCTCTTGTCTTTCCAGTGATCGTGGGTTTGGAAGATGCTGTCAAAGTGGAGAATATTCCATCACAGTCCTGATTTGTACCTCGTAGATGGTGGACAGGCTTTGTGGATCAGGAGGTGAGTTACTCGCTGTAGGATTCTGGGCCTCTAACCTGTTCTGGAGCCACAGTATTTATATGATTAGTCCAGTTCAGCAACTGGTCAATGGTAACCTCCCAGGATGTTGATTGTGGAGGATTCAGCGATAATAATACCATTGAGTGTCAAGGGCGATGGACATGTTAGTCTTACTCAGTGCAATACAGGAACCACTTCCTAAATTATCAGGCAGCCTCTCTGACATTTAGTAATAGACGAGCAGAAATTTCCCCAGATGAAACAATGGGAAGATTGAAGGCTTGGATTTTCTCCCTGCTCCAAACCGCATTCCCTGGCCACCAATTCTATCCTCTCTTTGGCAAGTCTCTGAGACTAATACAGACTGTTTGCAGATTTATTGTTATATTTAATCCCAAAATAAGTTTCCAATCACATATTTGTGCCACCATTAAGACTACATATTTCCACCTCCATTACACCACCCAACTTGGCCTATGCCTCAGCTCACCTGCTGCTGAAATGTTTATTTTTGCCTTTGTTACTCTCTAACTATTCCACCGTATTCCTGGCTGGTCTCCAACATTCTACACTCTGTAAACTTGAAATCATCCAAAACTCTGGGGCCCATGTCTTAACTTGTACCAGTCTCATTCCCCTACCGCTGCTGTGCTTGCTGATCTACATTTGCTTCTGGTTGAGCAATGTCTTGATTTAAAATTCTCATCCTGTTTTCCAATCTCTCCACAGCCTCACCCCTCTCTACCTCTGTAAATTCCTCCAGCCCCACAACCCTCTGACCTACCTGCACTCATCTGATTCTGGCCTCTTGAACATCCTCAATTTATCATTGGTCACTGTGCCATCAGTTGCCTAGACCTAAGCTCCAGAATGTTTTTTTATTATTCATTCGTGAGACATGGGCGTTGCTGGTTGGCCAGCATTTACTGCCCATCCCTAGTTGCCCAAGGACAGTTGAGAGTCAACCACATTGCTGTGGCTCTGGAGTCCAGATCAGGTAAGAATGGTAGATTTCCTTCCCTAGAGGACCAGATGGATTTTCCGGACAATCGACAATAGTTTCGTGGTCATCAGTAGATTTTTACTTCCAATTTTTTTTTATTGAATTCAAATTCCACCATCTGCAGTGGCAGGATTTGAACCCCATTCCTCAGAACCTCAGCTGAGTTTCTGAATTAATAATCTAGCAATAATGCCATTAGATCGTTGCCTCCCCATGGTTCCAACCTAAATCTCTCCATCTATTTACAATGCTTTCCTGCTTTAAAATGCTTTATAAAATCTACCTCTTTTGCCAAGCCTTTTTTCATCTGATTGAATATCCCTTATGTGGCTCAGTGTTACCTTTTATGCCATTGTGAAGTGCCTTTGATCATTTTATTACATTAAGCATGCTATAAAAATATAATTTGCTGTTGTTGTATTCACAGACCTCACTCATCAGAACAAATTACTTAGACAAGTCTGCCAAGTAGACACCTTTGTGGTGGGTTTGGATTGGGCTTTATAGATTAATCAGTTTAACATCTACCCACTCCTCCATTCCTCCTCCCACCTGTTGTGGCAAGGTTATAATTCCCTCCTTCCTTTCTGGTTTGTCTGAAGACTGAATCATTATGAAATTATTCATGTTCCCCATTGCCCACTTCAACATAAAATCTTTTGACATATAACATGCAATAGTAAAATGATAATTTTTTTTCCCCAATTCACAGTTTAACTGCTTGTCACATAAATATTAATGTGAGCATTTATTATTCAAATGGAAACTTTAGATTTGATGAGAACTTAATGCAAAAATTTGATTCTTCCAAAGGTGAAATTTAAAAGAAGCTTAAAGCATATCAGCAATGGAAAGATTGCTTGGACTAAAAAGCTGCATTAGGTCATTGGAAGTTAGTACTTGCATTAAGGTTGACTAAATAAAAGATAACACATGAATGCCAGTACAATGCTACAATTGAGCTGAATTGGATGGCCAGAGGTGAGTCTGTCTGAATGAGTCTCACATGTAGAAATGTGATCTGATGTTCCATGCAATGAGTTGATCAACGTAAGTCATCAAAGTTTATGAAATTAAGGATAAAAGTTTTATGTAAAGATGCAGATCTGATCAACTTATTGAAATATTGTCCTTGCATTGTGTAATTGTTGCAGAAGCTATGAAGAAGAGTGAAGCAACACACAGCGCTGAAGGTCTTTCAGATGGAGAGTGGTCAGGGGAACTGGAAATGTGATTGAAATATGTAATGATAATTGAAAATTATGCTTTAAAAATAAAATGAGAGTCGTATAATGCACTCGTCTAGAGAACACAGCCATTACCAAATTGTCAACTATTATTTGAGTCATAGTCATAGAGTCCCGGTGATTTACAGCATGGAAACAGGCCCTTCATCCCAACTTGTCTATGCCACTCAGTTTTTATCACTAAGCTATTTCCAATTGCCCACATTTGGCCCATATCCCTCTATACCCATTTTATACATGTAACTGTCTAAATGCGCTTTAAAAGACAAAATTGTATGTGCCTCTACTACTACTTCTGGCAGCTCATTCCATCCACTCACCACCCTCTGGGCCTTATTTTACCATTGCGTCATGCCCATTTTTGGGCATGAAAATGTGGTAAAGTCGGGTGTGAGGCCATTAACACGATCAGCGTCCACTTCCCTGCAGATGACTACTTTACTGAGACCTGGGAATGGCTGCAATCCAATTCGATGCACGTATTTACACTGAATTAATGAACTGCCCGTCCAACTTTATCAGCATTTTCCCCCTTGCCACTGCATTTGCCTATCTGGAATCATGCTGAAGTGGACATGCTGAATAAAAGTCTGAATTGGGTGCTCCAGCTGCTGAAGAGGTGAGTTCAGTGCTTCCAACGGCTCGGCTCTGTGACTCAGATCGGTGGTGGAGCAGGACAGGGAAGAGAGGTGGGTCAGATCATTCTCTGGTGGCGGGGGGGGTGGGGTGGGGGGGGGTGGGGAGAGGAGGAAAGCCAGATCATTCTCTGGGGTGGGGGAAGGAGTGATGCCAGATTGTTATCCAGTTGTGGGGTAGGGCCAATCATTGTCTGGTGTTGGGGGTCATGGGGGGGAGAACCAACAATTGTCTGGTTGGGGGGGGATTGGTGATGAGGAGGGCTGATTGTTGTCTTGTTGAGGGAGGGAGGTTAGCCAGATCATTCTCTGGTGAGGGTTGGGGAGGGAGGAGGAGGCAAATCTGATGTTCCACTGGGGGGGGAAGGGGAGGGGAGGGAGGCCAAATCGTTCTCTTGGGGGGGAAGTGTGCAGTGAGGGGGCCAGATCATTCTTGGGCGGGGGGAGGGAAGAGAGGCCAGATCCTTCTCTTGAGGGGGGAAGGGAGGCCAAATTGTTCTCTGTGGGGTGCGGGGAGGTGGTGGGGTGTGAGTGAGGCTAAATCATTCTCGAGATGGGGGGGAGGGGAGTGAGGCCAGATCATTCTGTGGTGGGGGTGGCAGTGAGGCCAGATTGTTCTGTGGGGGTGGGGTGGTGTTGGGAGGAGGGAGGTGGGTAAGATGTATCATGGGTGGGGGGGGAGGCCCGATCGCTCACTGGTGGCGGGGAGGGCAAATGGATCTCTGGTGGGGGGTCGGGGGTCCGCTGCCACTCTGCAGGCAATTGGTGGGGGTAAGGGGGCAGAGGGTCACGATCGGTCTGTGTAGGGTGGGGGTAGAGGATAAATAAGGGGGACAGTGAAGTATGTGGGGCCTTCGCTCACACTTTTCGCTCCCAGGCCACTTTCTCTGCTTTCTGCAGCCTGGGAGAAATCTGACATGGGCGCACTTTTTCAATTTTTTTTCTAACTGCGCTTGCGCAGTTCAGAGCTACAATCATTTCATACGCGCTAAGCCCCGCCCACAGTGCAATTCAGACCCACATTTTTTTTTCAGGCAAAATGCTAATGAGGGTGTCTGAAGGCAGATTGAAAGCAATCGGCTCTAAATTGCGCTTAGATTCAGCACTTAGAATGAAAATGGTAAAATCAGGCCCTCTGTGTGAAAATATTACCCCTCTGGACTCCTTTGTATCTCTCTCCTTTCACCTTAAACCTATACCCTCTAGTTTTAGACTCCCTTCCCTTCAGGAAAATATGTTGACTGTCTACCTCATCTATGCTCCTCTTTATTTTATAGACCTCTATAAGATCACCCATAAGCCTTCTATGCTCCAGGGATAAAAGTCTCAGTCTATCCAACCTCTCCTTATAACTCAAAACATCAAGTCCCGATAACATCCTAGTAAATCTTTTCTGCCCTCTTTTTAGTTTAATAATATCCTTTCAATAATAGGGTAACCAGAACTGTACACAGTATTCCAAGTATAGTCTTACCAATGTCTTGCACAACTTTAACAAGACATCCCAACTCCTGTATTCAATGTTCTGGCCAATGAAACCAAGAATGCCAAATGCCTTCTTCACCACCCTGTCCACTTGTGACTCCATGTTCAAGGAGTTATGAACCTGTACCTCTAGAGCTCTTTGTTCTATAACTCTCCCCAACGCCCTACCATTAACTGAGTAAGTCCTGCCCTAGTTTGATCTACTGAAGTGCATTACCTCGCATTTATCTAAATTAAATTCATTTGCCATTCATCGGTCTACTGGCAAAATTGATCAAGATCCCATTGCAATCGAGATAACCTTCTTCACTGTCCACAATGCCACCAATCTTGCTGTCACCTGCAAATTTACTAACCATGCCTCCTAAATCCTCATCAAAATCATTAATATAAATGACAAATAACTTTGGAACAAGCTCTAATCCATGAGTCACAGTGCTGGTCACAGGCCTCCAGTTTGAAAAACAGCCCTCTACAACTACCTTCTGTCTTCTGTCATCAAGCCAATTTTGTTTCCATTTAGCTACCTCACCCTGGATCCAGTGAGATTCAACCTTATTTAACAACCTACCATGCGGTACCTTGTCAAAGACTTTGCTAAAGTCCATGTAGGCAACATCAACTGCACTGCCGCATCTATCTTCTTGGTTACCCCTTCAAAAAAATCAATCAAATTTGTGAGACATGATTTTCCACTTACAAAGCTGTGTTAACTGTCCTTAATCAACCCTTGCCTCTCTAAATGCCTGTAGATCCTGTCTCTCAGAATATCTTTGAACAACTTATCCACTACAGATGGGAGGCTCACCGGTCTATAGTTCCCAGGCTTTTCCCTGCAAGCCTTCTTCAACAAAGGCTCAACATTTGCTAACCTCACCTGTAATTGTCAATGATTCAAATATCTCTGCTAGGCGACCTGCAATTTCCTCCCTAGCATCCCACAATGTCCTAGGATACACTTCATTCGGTCCTGGGGACTTATTCACTTTGATGCACTTTAAGACTTCCAGCACCTCCTTCTCTGTAACATGTACACTTCTCAAGACATCATTATTTATTTCCTCCAAGTTCCCTAACATCCACACTTTTCTCAACAATAAATACTGATGAGAAATATTCATTTAGGATCTCACTCATTTCTTGTGGATTTGCATGTAGATTATCTTGTTGATCCTTAAGAGACCCTACTCTTCCCCTAGTTACGCTTTGCCCTTTATGTATTTGTAGAAACTCTTTGGATTTTCCTTTGTCTTATCTGCCAAAACGATCTCACGTCCCCCTTTTGCTCTCCTGATTTTTCTCTTAACTCTACTCCAACACCCATTATACTCTTCAAGGGATCCACTTGATCCCAGCTGCCTATGCATGTCATGTGCCTCCTTTTTCTTGACCAGGGTCTCAATATCCCAAGTCATCCAGGGTTCCTTACTTCTACCAGCCTTGGCCTTCACTCTAAAATGAATGTGTTTACCCTGAATCTGGTTAACACACTTTTGAAAGCCTTCTAGTTACCAGGTGCCCCTTTGCCTGCCAACAACTTTTGAAACTTCCTGTCTAATATCATCAAAATTGGCCTTGCCCCAATTTAGAATTTTAACTTTTGGGTGAGACTTATCATTCTCCATAGCTTTCTTAAAGCTAATGGAATTATGGTCACTGGTCTAATTGTGATCCCTCATAGACAGATGAATGTATGACTTGAGAACTGGTGCAGGGGGCAAGGATTTAGATTTGTGGATCATTGGGATCTCTTCTGGGGCAGGGGTGACCTGTTCAAGAGGGACGGGTTGCACCTGAACTGGAGGGGAACTAATAAATATCCTGGTGGGGAGAATTGCTAGAGCCACTTGTGAGGTTTAAACTAGTTTGGTGGTGGGCTGGGCGGGGCTGGGTGGGGTGGGGTGGGGGGGGGGGGGGGGGGGGGTGGGGGGGGTGGTGGCGGTGGTGGGACCTAAAACAGTAGGGAGACATTTCTGTCACCTGCCCTCCCTTATTTCCCAAGAGGAGGTCAAGGTTTTTTCCCCTCTCTAGTCGGGCCATTCGCATATTGAATGAGAAATGCCTCCTGAATACACTCAACAAATTTCTCTCCATTCAAGCCTCTAAGAACATAAGAACGTAAGAACGTAAGAAATAGGAGCAAGAGTAGGCCATCTAGCCCTTCGAGCCTGCCCCGCCATTCAATAAGATCATGGCTGATCTGTCGTGGCTCAGTTCCACATTCCCGCCCTCTCCCCATAACCCTTAATCCCCTCGCTTATCAAAAACCCATCAACCCGCGTCTTAAAAATATTTAACGAGGCAGCCTCCACCACTTCAACTCTAATACTATTTTAAGAAAGTTAAAAGTCCCCTACTATTATCACCCTATTTTTCTTGGAGCTATCTGCAATCTCCATATTTGCTCCTCAATTTCCCACTGACTATTTGGGGATCTTTAATACAAACCTTTAATACAAACCTATCAAAGTGATCTTTCCCTTCTTATTTCTCAGTTCTATACATATAGACTCAATGGGTGAACCATTGGATATATCCCCTCTCAGTACTGCTGTGATGTTCTCCCTAATCAAAAACTCAACTCCCCTTCCTCTCTTACCTCCTGATCTCTCTTTGCTATAGCACCTGTACCCTGGAACACTGAACTGCCAGTCCTGTCCAGTACACCAGTCCCATGTGTGCATCCATGCCCTAAGTTCATCTGTCTTGCCCGTCAAGCCTATTGCATTGAAATAAAGCAGTTTAATCTGGACTTCCCTTGTTCTCTGCCCTGCTTTTGCCTGAACTGTTTAGTACTAAGATTACTGACACTGTCTTTACTAATTAACATGCTATCTTTAACTTTCATGCTGTCCCCGAACTATTCTTCTGTCTCCCTACTGCTTTGGGTCCCAACCCCCTGCCAAACTAGTTTAAACCTTCCCGAGTGGTTCTAGCATTTCTCCCCACCAGGATATTAGACCCCCTCCAATTCAGGTGCAACCCGTCCCTTTTGAACAAGATGCCCCTGCCCCAGAAGAGATTCCAATGATCCACAAGTCTAAATCCTTGCCCTCTGCACCAGGTCTCAAGCCACGCATTCATCTGCCTAATCTTCCTATTCCTACTCTCACTAGCACATGGCACTGGCAGTACTCCAGAAATTACTTCAAGGCCCTGCACTTCAGCCTTCCGCCTGACTCTATATATTGACACTTCAGGACCTCATTCCTTTTCCTACCTATGTCTTTGGTACCAATATGTACAACGACCTCTGGTTGATCACCCTCTTCCTTAAAAATGTTCTGCAACCATTCAGAGACGTCCTTGACCCTGGCACCAATGAGGTAACACACCACCATGGAGATTTGATTGTGGTCACAGAAATACCAGTCTGTGTCTCTAACTAGCGAGTCCCCTGTTACTATGGTTTATTTGCTCTTTGCCCGACCCTTCTCTCCAGGAGAACCATGTGTTGTGCCATAGGCCTGGCTGCTGCTGGTATTTTCCCCTGAGAGGCTGTCCGCCTCAACAATATCCAAAACTGTTTGAAAATCAATTTGTTTTGATTCTTGTAAAAACTGCTTGGATAATCATTGCATTGTGAAAGTTGCTGGCCTTGAAACCCTTGAAGGTTTCCTCCGAGTCTTTGTGATATCAAAGCTGGCACATACTATTAGGATGTCATTCTTTCAATAGGACAACTCATCCAGGCAGCACAGATAAGAAAGTGACTGACAAAACTATCAAATCATGAAATGTTATCATCTTAGGACCTTGATATTTTACTTGTCATAATACTCACTTCAAATACCAGCCGACATAAGAAGAACAGACCAGTTTCATCTGCACCAGAGGGCAAGCGGATATAACTGACAGTACACAGGAGCGCTCAAAATTAGAAGGCGATTTTCCCTCGGAATGATAGATATCCAGAACAGAGCCCAGGCTAAAGCAATTAAAGCTTTGTAATAGTCATATAAAATTTATTGTTAAGAATAAGATTGGGAGTTGTAAGAATAAATATGGATAAGGATAGCAGAATGTTATAAGGAACATGATCACAGCCATTAATAGTCATAATTCCTTTATCCTGACCAATCCTCTATCTGCAACCCTCCCCTCCACTTCCACAACCTGCTCCCACCCAGGTGGTGAGTGCCACAAAAACCCAATTCAGCAAACAAGTGAAACAGAGATTCCGCTGACTAAGCTGAGGCTTGTTTTAGTATAACGATCAGATTCTGCACATTTATGGTTATATGCTTCTTTATTTCACTGTGCAAAGGCAAAACGCTAAGTGCAAAGGGAAGAAAATCCCACCCTATATGTGGGACCGGATGTTTTTTTCCTGTCAGCTGCACGATTGATTTTAGCATCACATTGTCAGCTTCCTGCTTCATTAATCATGTATGCGTGGAAATCACCCTGGATCAAGGGCTGCTGGCCTTGGATTGAGCTGTCCTGCCGTGAACTTACCACTTCTCCACTCCGGGCACCGTATTTAAACAGCAGCAGAGCTCAGCCTTCTCAATGCCCGCAGCCCAGGATTCTTCACTAAAGACATGGCCCCAAAAGCCATGCAGCCTCCAAGTTTAGTGACACCTTCCTTGAACACCTGCTGATTGCTGTGGAGGCCTGTCACAATGTCCCATACCACTGCACTGGCTGCAGGAGGTCCACCAACCTCACCACTCCAGCCTGGGAGGTGGTGGCAGCACTTGTCAACAGTAACACTGCCCAGTGCAGAAAGAGAATGATCTAATCTGTACTGCCAGGGTAAGTCAAGCATCTCATCTCTCTCAACTCACACACTCACAAAGCTATCAAACATTCATAGGGATATCAGTCAATGACAATTCAAGGGTCATCACCACTCATACTCTCACACACACTCACACCATCTGGACTTATCTCCCCTGAAGATTGCACCATCATCCCATCCATGGCTGTACTCATCACCCGCATATGCCAAACATCCTTATCCTATATGCATCCTCTAATGGAATAATAGAATCATACAGCGCAGAAGAGGCCCTTCAGCCTATTGAGTCCACACCAACACATTAGAATCACCTGAACTCCCGCCTAATCCCAGCTGCTAGCACTTGGCCCATAGCCCTGAATGTTTTGCTGTGCCAATGTTCAAGCAGATACTTTTTAAAGGATGTGCGGCATCCTGCCTCCAACACGCTCCCAGGCAGGGCATTTCAGACCACCACCACCCTCAGGGTAAAAATGTTTTTCTTCACATCCCCCCTAAACCTCCTGCCCCTCACCTTGAACTTATGTCCTCTCATGACTGACCCTTCAACTAAGGGGAATACTTGCTCCTCATCCACTCTGTCCATGTCTCTCATAATCTTGTACACCTCGATCAGGTCACCCCTCAATCTTCTCTGCTCCAACGAAAACAATCCAAGTCTATCCAACCTCTCTTCAGAACTATGCACAGTACTCTAGCCGTGGCCTCACCAACATGACTTCCCTGCTTTTGTAGTCTATGCCTTGAATGATAAAGGGAGTGTTCTGTATGTCTTTTTCACCACCCTACTAACATGCCCTTCTGCCTTCAGAGATCTGTGGACAATCATGCCAAGGTCCTTTGTTCCACAGAACTTCCATGTGTCCTACCATTCATTGAATATTTTCTTGTCAACTTACCGTTTCCAAAGTGAATCACCTAACACTTTTCAGGGTTAAATCCCATCTGCCAGTTACCTACTCAGTAGACCAACCTGAATTTTTTTTTGTAGCCCAAGACACTCCACCTTGCTGTTAACCACCCATCCAATCTTTGTGAATTCTGCAAACTTACTAATTCTGCCCCTCACATAGTCATCAACGTTATTTATATAAATGACGAATAATAGGGGACCCAACACAGATCTCTGTGGTGCGTCATTGGACATTGGCTTCCTGTCACTAAAACAGCCTTCTATTATCACCCTACAATTGAGCCAATTCTGCTCACACTCTCTCCATCTCTCTGTATGCAGGACAAGCCTACACACAATAAAAAGGAGAGATCCTAGACTGGGGTGGAGTGCTGGGACTCAAGATCCTCACTCCCTTTGAAAACTGTGCCATTGAGCTAGCTGGAGAGAACATGGATCTTACCTGTGGCGATGGTGAGGTTAGAAGCAAATACCCATCTGAGAATCCTGCACCTTGTGAACTCTGTTGTGAGTGCACTGTCATGTTTTTCAGCTGGCTGCCATGCACTAATTATCTCTACTTTCTTTCATAGGCCCTTCAGACAAGCAGCTGTGCTCCTCAGCCAGCCAGACCCTGAGCCCCAGCCCTGAGGACACCTACGATGAAGAACTTGAGGACACCACCTTTACAGAGCCATCACATTTCTCACCCCCACCATCCGCCAGCACAGAGACATACACTTCAGTGGGATCTAGATCTAGAAGACAATTTGGTGAGCACAGCACACAATCTTGTCCACAGCAGACGGAGGAAGAGATATCCAAGACTGTCGGCACTCAGAGGATCGCCGGAGTCAATGACTCTGCTGAGTCCGAGTCAGATGACAAGCCTCTGGACTCCATCCTGAGTCAGCTGCTAGAATTGCAGTGACACTTAAGGGAATATCAGGAAGGATGTCAGTGACATTCATCAGATTGCAACAGATGGAGGAGTCTGTCCACCTGTAATCTGAAATAATAGCACTGACATGCCAACACATCAAGATCAGCACTGGTAAAATGGAGGACATCACGACACCTTGGTCCAGGGCATTGGCTGTGCACTGCTGCATGAGCTGTATTTCATCGTTGAGGCACATGTTGGCATCCATCAGTATCAATGTGAGAAGAGAGCGGAGCACCTCAATCTCACTCCAGCTGCTCTTTCACCTCAAAGAGTCAGGCAGAGGTCCTCATGCATACATAGGGGTGTCGATCAGCAGCTGGACACCCCGAAGCCATCCACCCAGGTGACTCCAGGATTCTCCAGCTAATCCAAATCCCATTGTGATCCCAAGACCTTTAGCTGCAGAGGTCCAGGAGGCGGAACCTCATAGCAGGAGGCCAGAGATTCCCACATCTTGACCATCCAGAAGACACTCGCCAATGTAGCAGAAACCACTATCATCGTCCCTGTTATGTCCTATCCCACTGGCAGGATAGACCCAGCAGATGTGACGGCACAGTGGTGTACAGTCAGAAGAGAGTTACCCTGGGAATCCTCAACATCAACTCTGACAACAGTAGCACCACTACTGAGAGAGGTGGTTGAATCCTAAAGGACAAAGCTATTCGGCTGGGTCTCCAGCAGGTGGTGAGAGAAGCAATAAGAGGTAAAAACATACTTGACCTCATCCTCATTAACTTGCCTATTGCAGATGTATCTGTCCATGACAGTATCAGTAGGGATGAACACTGACACTATCCTTGTGTCTTTTTAAAGAGGAGGCATTTTAATATCTGGCAGGCAAGTGTTTGATGTCATCATGCACTCATGGTCCATATCTACATTAAGCTGAGGATAAATACAAATGACAAACTGAGAGGGCCGGATGCCCATGTGATTTGGAAGAATGCAACACAAATAACTGACTCATCTCCAAATGGATTTACAGCAGAGGAAAATCATCAGCTGCATTGTCCTAAGTGTGAATTGTCTGATTCACTATCAACATTACACAAAGTGCATAGTTCTATTGCTTCAGATGGATCTCCTTGAGGAACTTTGTCACACTGAAGGCATGCAGCCCATTGAGGATTGTGTAACAGATCCTGGATCTTGTAAGGAGCCATTGTAGCCAGGATGCTGCAGAGACACTTGATGAGGCAGCACTTTCTGTTGTCTGATGCCAGGGCGCCCTCCTTCAGTTAGACCTCATCTCAGCAAGAACACAGGCTGCCGAGGTTCATCATCCTTCACCGGATCAGGATAATATGAGCCTGGTGTGTAATTATTCATTCTTATATTGAGATGTGTGGGTGAAAGGAGAGGAAAAGCAACACTGGTGATCACACTGGCCTATAATAGAGGCCCTTGTCCAAGAGGGTGCTCACTGCAATGCGTCATGCTGCTGATGAAACCTGATGGCAATGAGGATCTCATGTACATGCCTGCTTCATCTGACTTATGCTATAGTCTCCTCCCCTGCAACCTCAACTTTCTCAAACTCATCACCATCATCCCCTTCAGGATCCTTCTCATTGGAGGAGACATGCAATTCCTCCACCTTGTCATCTGGCAATTCCTTCCCCCTTTGCAGCATTAGTTGTGCAGCACACATGATGATCTGTGAGAGGCTCTGGGACTGCACTGGAGTGCTCTGCCACATCTGTCCAGGCATCCGAATCACATCTTTAGAATGCCTATGCTGTGTTCCAGCACTGTTTGGGTAGTGGCATGAGTCATGTTGCAACTTCTGTCCTTAGGAATCTGAGGCCAATGCATAGGCAGTATTAGCCATATCCTTTATGGGTACCCTTTGTCGCTAAGAAACCAACCTTGGGTTCTTTGTGCTTCCTCGCTGATGTCCGAGATCTGTGAGCTACTTAAAATCTATGAGTTCCAGACACTCCTGGGTTTCTATTTCAAAGTCGCATGGTCAGTTCCTTTGGTTGTAGACTAACTGTACATTGAGTGAGTGATAGATAGCCTTTCTGGTTTATGTATAGGAGTGCCTGTTGCCAGGGAGCATTTATAGCAACATGAGTGCAATCGAAGGTTTCCTGTACCAGTGGGGATCTGGCAATCTCAGCAAAGTTCAGTGCTCTAGCGTCCTGGCTTGCTTGATCTGTGTAGACAATGAGAAAATTGTGGGCCTTGGTAAAAAGGGCATCTGTGGCCTCATGAATGCACTTATGCATGGACATCTAAAAGATCTTGCAGATGTCCCCTGTGGAGCCCATGAGTTTAGAGTGGCTGTTGCTTTCAGGCAACAGCCACTCTAACAGGCACCAGCAGTCAATGTCCTCCCAGTCTCTATGGTGCCAATCCCTGGATAATGTGGCAAATGTGAGTAACCTGGTCACTGGACATTTGGAGCCATCAGCAACACTGGTTCTCATCCATCTGCAAATAAGAAACATGAGTTCTGTAGACCCTCGGTCTTGCAAGATGCCTAAGCACAATGTCTTTGCGATCCTCATCCCCCATATCTTGAGGAGACCCTGCTGCCCTACATCTTGGGGGATATTGCTTCTCCCTTTTGCCACCCAGGCACCTCTGTCACAATCTTCACTTTCGACAAGATAAAGAGCTAGTCATTTGAAACTGAGGTGCCTATGAATTTCTTCTCGCAGAGGGTGGTGAATGTCCAGAATTCTCTGCTGCAAAGCACAGTTGAGGTTGAATCATTAGAAGTATTTAAGTGGAGATGGGTAAATATTTGATAAATCACAGAATAGAACTGGCACAGAAAAGGAGTGGAGGCCAGCATAGATCAACCATGATCATATTAAATGGCAGAACAGGCTGTAAGGGCCAAGTAGCCTAATCCTGCTCCTTTATCTTGTCTTCTTATGTGTGTTTTCCTGTTATCTGTAAGTGACAATGCAGACAGTGATAAAACCAGGATGCATCATCTTATAGCCTCCTCTCTGTAGTATCACTGAGAAACAGATACATGTCAGCATTATTCTCCAAAGATCCTCTTTCTGTCGATGATTCATTAGTGAATGTGGGTTCAAGAGCTTCCCGTTAGATGGCACCCGCCCCCGAAATGATGGTCAGTATGAATCAAGCTCCACAGCCCACACAGTTCAAACCTGACTGGCTGCTATGGCATTGCTTTGACCAGGCACTTGAATGTGCTGCTTTTAGCCGAACCGCTATAATCCTCATTCACTGCACTCTAGTCATGGAATCATAGAATCCCTGAAGTACTGAAAAGGCCATTCGGCCCATTAAGTCTAAACCAACCATTATCCCACCCAGGCTCTTTCCCGTAACCCCACATGTTTATCCTACTAATCCCCCTGACACTAGAGTCAATTTAGCATGATCAATCAACCTAACCCACACATCTTTGGACAGTAATACCACACTCTTGGAAATAAACATGAGTAGATGTTCATTCAGAAAAGGAGATTTTTTGAGGGGGGCCTGTGGCTTCTCTGAACTGTCCAGCACCATCTTTCCAACAGATGTCTGGAGCTTTTCTATTTTCCAATATCTCTGGAGTTCATTATGACTCTGGGGAATTTCCACACAGTTGAAAGGGGAAATTCAGATGGATTTACTTATAACAATACTAAAATGCTCAAAATGGAGAGGGCAGACTGCTGGTAATTGCTAGATCTTGATTTCTTGTTATTGTACAGACTACTGTCTTATTGATGCATATTGTTGATGCATATGAAAGGGAAAAGTAAGCGTTAATATCAATATATAACTAAAATTGTATTATAAGGACTCAATATGTAGCTGCAAGACCATGTGGGAACTGAGCAGAGTGGGGGTTTTCTGACAAGATACAAAATGCTGTAACTCAATGCTGAATACTGTAGCTATAGCGGACACCTTTGTAGTAAAAATATAGTATAATCGCTGCATATCTGTATGAATCTTGATTGGGTAACCGCATTCAAGTAGCAAATTATGTTAATTTGTAATAAGTATATGCTAATAATTATACTTATTAAAGATATCTAACAATGATGAACTGTAACTTGGCACAACATCAAGGGCCAAAGGGTCTGCACTGTGCTGTACTGTTCGATAACTGATCTGAGAGTCCATACAGCAGTCTGTCTGAGGTGCAGAGTCTCTTGTGTAAGTTCAAATCAACAGCTGGAAAAGATGTTGAATTTTGTCTGGTCTGTGGAAAACTGGACAGAAATAGAGCTCCTATTCCACCCATTCACTGTGGACAAGAGGTTAGAACAAAGAGATTGATTAGTGCTAGTCTGCAGAATTGGTTTTGCATAAATGAGCATCATTGCTTCCATTTCCTGATTCCCTGTACTGTCATGAAAAAGTTCCTAACATGTCTCAGCTGTATCTCCCTCCTCATTTTAGAATGGACAGTTCAGTTAGATGCCACTTTAGTTGCTCCCTCCCATGCACTTACCCTTCAATCCACTCGCACAGCCCTCAGAGAACTTCTTTTTATTTTAATTTTGTACTGCGCCACCGCTGCAGGTTGAAGATGGTGATACAAACTCTCACGGCCAGACTAGCTTAGACTCTCCCTGTGTGAGGATGGAAACCATTCCCAGTATCTCAGAAGACCTTAAATTTCAGGTTTCCCTCCCTCACTAACCCCTCAATCCATCCCCTATGTTATTTAATTCCACTGTATTTTAGTGATTGCCCATTTGTTAGCCCCTGGACAATTGGAAGTGGATGTGCCTATCGCCAGTGTGCACCTCACCCATCCCCATCTTGGGGCCACTTAATTGCCAATCCAAGATCCCAATCCAAACCCCGCCCCCCCCAACCCCACCCTTTTAAATACTGCCTCCACCACCAAATTCACCACAGGGAGAGGCAGAAAATTTCAGTTTTAACACTCAAAACAATATAAGCTATATTTATTGGGAGGTTGTGATAAGAAGAAAAAAAATTCAAACACTTTATGGAGAATAGCTTCCAATTACAATGCCACTGATATACACCACAGCCTACAAGAATATATTTTCTAATGGGAAGAATCCTGGATCCTTTCCTGCACAACCCCAGCCTGTCATTTCCAGTATTGAACTATAAATCTGCAAGTGTCCTTTTCAAAGGTGAAGGCTGCCTTCAAATCATCAGTTACACATTTTCTATTCTCCCTGCCCCTTCAGCAAGCTGCCAGTTAATAGGGTAAATAGCATAGCACTGGCAGCTCATCAATAATAAACAAATAAGTCCCAAGCCCCAATTTTAAAGGTGCCTCTAGCTGATCTTCAGTACCGACTGAACCAATTACACAAATCCAATCAACTCGAATTATTCACTACAATTGTTGCAATTGCCTATTGATTGTACAATAAATCTCATTTGGACCAAGGTCTGTCTGACATGAGCAGCCTTGAGGAATGAAATGGTTTACTCCTGTCCCTATTTTGTCATGCTGGATGAAACTGTGCCTCAGTGCTTGGGATTGGAGGTCTTGTGGTACAATGGTAGTGCCCCTACTTTTGGACCAGAAACTCCAAGTTCAGAACCAACACCAGGACTTTCTGGTAGGAGCATTCATAATGTGGATCAATGGGCTGATAAACAGCTCGGGAGTCCTTCCACCATTTCCCTCACTATTCCCCAAAAGGGTAAAATAGTGTGGGCATGAAGATATGTTTGGAAAAATGTTTGGGACAAAATAGAGCAGGTTGCACTATTGGCTGTAAAAGGGAATGTGTCAGCAGGGTAGAGGGGGAGGACTGGGACTGTGCCGTGACTTGTATGAGTCAAAAAGCATGGGGTTTGATGAAAGGAAAGAACTGACCTGGGTTAAATTGTGGTATTTCAAGGGAGTATATCTGCAATTGCAATTGCTCTGTTACATGGTAAAATTGACAGTAACTATAAATGTCCTTACAGTAAGTTTATTCCTCTCACTGAAGTTTGTTTTGTATTCATTACTCAGAACATCCTGTCCACTTACATTGTGTCGGTGATCGATGCCCTGTTCTGTGCAACTGATGGATCTATTCATTTTTTCCAGACGTGCTGAGTGTTGACCATACAATTAATCATAAGATTTCCATTTCTTCCCAAGTGTAGGTGATCTGCAATATTCCAAACTCACTTCCTTGGAAAATGTCAGATTCCCAGGGTCAATGTAATTCCTGGCATGTTTGTGCATTTTTTTAAATATTGAAATGGATTTTATTACAAAGTAAATTCAAGAGATTATCAGAAATGTATTGCTTGCAAAGTGACATCAGAAACAAAAAAGAACTAAGTTTGGTTTTTGTTTCCGAGTTTTCTTTTTGACGCGACAAGTTACAACTTCTCATAGAAGCAGGCATTTCATTTACCAGTAATTAATGGGTTTCTAAGTACAACAGTCACAGAGTCCCCTCGGAGGAACATCTTCAAGATGTATCGATTCTTGTTGACTGGTTTTGACTTCTTCTTGACTTTCCTACTTTTGGACACTTTGGTCCACATCTCTTTGACATTTTCTAATGCCATGTCACAATGTTAATCAAAGGTTTTGACTCTGCCAAGCAGCTTAGACCCATAAAACTGACTCAATAAGGTTCGACTTCTTTCCTTTTTATGTGTCAGCTGTGGCAATCTCAGTTCACAGATCAGAAGGCTGTGGGTTCAAGTCACAATCCAGGACTTGAGCTCAATAATCTATACTGCACACTCCAAAGCATAACTCAGGATATGAACCTTTGCCTACCACGCCTTTTTTCAAGTCAGACACTAAACTGAAGATTTATTTAATAAGAAACTGTAATATTGTCGACTAACTTCTGAACCAATGGTTGAAACTTGTGGAGGCTATGCATCCCACGGGTCATCGACAGTTTCAATGAGATGCGAAATCTTGTTATTCTGGGCTGGTTGTACAGAAATTTGACCAAATGTACCAGCATGCTTTGCAAGTCCAAAAGAGACATTTCCAAGTAACCTGCTAAAAGTGGTGGATTGTCTTTTTCATGGATAAGCAAGAATTACAGAGGTATAACAGGAACCAACACTTTGGCAGCCTAGAGTAATTAAAGAAAACTAAACACACCAGGCAATATAATTTAACGTTGTCATTATGCTTGCTAGAAGGCAATCCGAGGACCCCCAGAAGTCAAACTCCCCCACCCAGTTTCCCTCACCACTGGTCTGTCTACCCCAGTGCCTCATCCCTCTTGCCCTCATACAGGCCTTTAAGCCTGGCCCCAGCGATTGCCCCATCCACCCAAACTTTTACTCTGTTCCCAGACCTGGTTTCTTGGTTTTGAACAATATTGTAGTCCCAACAGTGGGCAATGTCCCTAATAGTGCTGCTGAGACAAGAGTGCTGCTGGACATTTGATGGTGGGGCTGCATTTTAGAAGGGAGAGGTAATGAAGGATACCCTTGCAAGGAAAGTTGACCGAAAGTTGATACACCCAGAAGAAGCTAGCAGTCAAAACACGCAGAGGTGGGCTAGAGTGGCCTTCTGATATGTACTACTCTGCACCACAAAATTGAGGGTTTTAGGCATTGCTGTTGGAAAACCAATGTTATTCAGTGGCATCTTATTTTCCTTACCATAGTTAACGTTCGAATGCACCAGAAAGGAATTAGCTGTATGTGAATGTGAGGCTGAGATGAAGGACCTGTCTGAAATTGAGGAGGGGTGGCAGTTCATTATGATTCACAACTTCACCCTGAAGTCAAGACTCAGTGATTAATGAAAGGAGGCAAATAAAGGATGATCACTATAAAGAACCATGGAAAAGGTTCTGCTGAGGGTGATTGAAAATGACAGCTTCTTTCATGCTCACCACCGGCAGTGATTCCAACCTGTAGCAGTGCCACATCTTATTACAGTAGATCATTTTGGCAGGCATGGGTAAGGTCACAACAAGCTATTGGATTTAAATTAAGATACATTAAAAGTGGAAGAAGTTGCAACCACAAGCACCAAACAGGAAGTAGGCTCGTGAACAAGTGGGAGCAAGAGCTCTGGTGGTTATGCCTAAGGTAATTATAATCCCCAAGAATGGATAGATTGTTCATGAATGGATAGTTAAAATAAAATCATTTTTTAGATTGCGATTGTAGCTCTGTCCAGCACACCCACTTGCAGGTTTGACAGAGATACATTTTGATGCCTCGGAGTATCCTACACGCCCGCAGGCCCGGACCTTAATTTGTGCAGGCAGGTTCATTGTTAATCAAAGCAATTCACATCTTTATGAGATATTAATGTCATCCTTTCACATTAAACTTAAAAGGTAAGGAAAATTCCTCATTTCAAGTACAGGTTTCCCAGGGCTCATAAAATGTGGCAGTTGAAAGAGATGAGAAGTACTAGAGCCAGAAAGAAATGACAACTGCAGCTCAACTTGTGGGCCAGGAGCAACAGCACTGCTTCATCTAACTTTCAAGAAAATTGCTTCACTCACTGTAATTATCCTCCCTCACCCACACCACTCATCCTCTATTTGCAATCATTTTCCCCTCCCACCCTGACCACCAAGCCTTGATTTCTCCCTAGTTACAGTCCACCAACACAGGCCTTCGCACCCTAACTGTTACTCAGCTTCTCAATCTGGGTGGCTGCCAGTCAGGAGGCCAAGGGGAAAAACCTGAAGCCCTGAGACATTTCTTACATTGCCAGATTTCCTGGCAACTCTAACCATACCTACACTGACCCATTGCCACCCATATTGGGGCTGAGATGTAATGTTTTGTGAAGAATTCCTCTTTTATATATTCTGACAAAATTATATCATGTTCTTCCAGAGCACAGATTGACCTCCTATGGGATTGTACACTATGACATATGATCAAGTCCCATGTAAAAATTGGTTCAGGAGTTTGCAAATCGCAGACAAGTATCCTGCTCATTCTCCATATGTTATCAGATTAAATGCAGTTTAGAAGATTAGGGATACTTGGACCAGAAAGCACAAATGTATCATTTGTTTTATAGTCACAGTTGCAGTAGCCCTGGTTCCAGCAGCATAGCCTTGCACCAATTTTCCAGGGGTTGACAATGCTTGGGGCCATGACTAGCATTGTCGGGGCCTGTTATCATCGAGGAATGCCATCCATGTACGTTATGAAGGTAGCAGCCCGCAGGCCATCAGCTCCGTGGATCAACGTGGAACACTGCTAGAAATGGCATCACACAAACCAATTTCTCCCCAAATATTCTGTCCTATTTTGACAATGTTTTGACTTGTTATCATTTACAACTTAAATAGTGGTCTTCGGATGGTTCTAACTCTGTTATAATAATAGTAACCTAGGAAAGGTTTGAAGAATTAAAACCAATTCTCACTAAAGTTCTGACAATCCCTGTCCTTCCCAACATGGTTGATTGAGTTGTGTATGTGGTGGCTGTCTCTTTAAGACAGTACAGCAATAGAGGGTCACTTGACTTGAGGGACCAATGGAAACTGAGAATGTTCACACCAGAGGGTAGAGTCCACTCTGGGGCAGAATCTTCTTGAAGCATGTTGTAAGCATGTAGAACAGGGGCTCAACACTGAGCCCCCCCACAAATGGACATGTGGGATTCATGAAAAGTGAGGACATAATGCCTGATTACTTTCTGCACTGGTAAATGGAACTTTGACCTTGCTTTCATGGGGATTGGAATATAAGAGTAGAAAAGTCTTGCTAAAATTGTACAAGGTACTGGTGAAACCACATCTGGAGCACTGAGAACAGTTTTGCTTTCCTTATTTAAGGAAAGATATTATTCCATTGGAGGCAGTTCAGAGAATGTTCACTATGATGCTCCGCAGTGTGGAGGGGTTGTTTTATGAGGAAAGGTTAAACAGGCTGGGACTCTACTTAGAAGAATGAGAGGTGATCTCACTGAAACATATAGGGCGGAATTTTATGAGAATGATTCTAAGTGTCCAGCTAGCATGAAAATGGGAGAGTTCCTGATTTGTTTTTTGGGCGTGTTTTCATGCCCAATCTTTCGTACTTAGTAATTGACTGCCCCCTTGAAGCAGTGTCCTCTTCATGCCACACCCCATCTACACCTCCCTCAAACGATTGAATGCCAGGCTCACGCAGCACAAATAAATGAACATTACAATATGTTTAAATAAATAATTCAGCCTCTCACCCATTTTCAGCGAGAGGCTGACCACGCTGGAAATCCAGCTCTCGTAAAATCATGAGAGCTGAGAAATCGGGTGATTTTACCAGCTTATTGAATTCCTAAAGGACTCAGCAGGGTAAATGCTGAATGGATGTTTCTCTTCATGGGCTAGGCTAGGATCAGATGACACAGTCCCAGAATAAAGAGGTGCCAATTTAAGACTGAGATGAGGATTTTCTCCTCAGAGGGTTGTGAATCTTTGGAATCCCTTGCCACAGATTCCTTGGGGCAGATTCCTTGTGTGTATTTAAGGCTGACATAGATAGATTTTTCATCAATAAGGGAATCAAGGATGACAGGGAAAGGTCAGGAAAGTGGACGTGATGAATGTGGCCAGATCAGCCATGATCTTATTGAATGGCAGAGCAGGCTTGAGGGGCTGAATGGCCTACTCCTGTTCCTATTTCTTCTGGCTTATGGCTCTTATGAAAGTTTGATACTGAAGGGAATTGAGAGAGGAGTTACCCTGGCAGAGCAAAGGAAATCATTAATCCACTTCCTGCACTGTGTGGTGCTTTGGGCATGGTTGCCAGCCATGCTGACTTCCTGGATGATGGTCTTCCAGGCTGGAGCTGTGCTTCTTGGAGCCAGCTGCCAGGTAGAGGACATGTCTCTGTCCTGGACTCCTTGAATCAAGGCGTTGAGGGGCTGATGGTTGAAACGTGGTTCTTTTAATGCTGCTCTCCTCTTATTTCTGGCTTCCTAACATGTGGGATGTTCTCCTGAAGGCGGGTGCGCTGGGGAGAGTGACATGACTATTGAATTGGTGTTTAAATATGGCATTGAGACCTTTGAAACTGCCAGCTGACGGTGGAGGGATGAATCAGCAACTTTTATATGAGGTGGATCAGATGCTGTCCCAAATTGTAGGTCTCACCTATGAATGATTCACCAAACGTAAAAACCCACTTGGTTCATGAATATCCCTTACGGAAGGAAATCTGCCATCATTACTCAGTCTGACCTGCACGTGACTCCAGACCCACAGCAATGTGAGTGACTCTTAACTGAAATAGTCCAGCAAGATGCTCAATTGAGGGCAATAAATGCTGACCTGCCAGCAACCCCCACATCCCATGAATGCATTAAAAAGAATATCTACCCAAGTTTGCCACCACGTTTTGCCTGCAGGAGTGGGGTGGCGGTCTATGATGGTTGGCATTTGACTTGAGAGGTTTGCAGCAGTAAATGATCTGCCGGGCCATTCACAGCCTATTTTCAACTTTTTCCATCCTGAACATAATGAAGAACAGATAATAAGAATAAAGGGCACTCCCTGCTTTATGCGTATCACAGCATTTTCCAGGGGAAAAAAGATGAAAACATAGCTATTAAGTTCAAACTTTCCACTGGTTATTTTTCCCTCTAAGATAAGCCACATGACCTATGATCTTGTAATGCTAGTGGCAGAAATAGGCTGATAACATGCAGCTAAGGCCAAACGTTAAAAATCATAACTCTCTGAAATGAAACCTTTCACATTTCCATCCAAATACAAAATAAAATGACAAGATTGGTGGGTACTCAATCAAGCTTAACAACAACAACAAGCTGCCAAAAGCAGTGTCTATTGTTGTGACAGAAGTCAATTGCTATTCAAGAATGTATGGCGCCGAAGAAAGTCACAAAAGAAGTGACCTGGAAAGGTTTGGAAAATATGAATTATTAATGTATGCAGAAAAAACACTGCGGGCGGGGGCACAGTGATTAAAATCACACAACCTGATTCAATTAATGCACATTCTTCAACCCAAAAAGAGGTCAATCTCAGGCTTGGATGATATATGTTTCTTCTTTTTGCATCACAACAATAACTATAAACCCTGATTGTACAAGGCCCGGAAATTTTTTGCAGGGATTGGCTGGCAGCCAGGGCCATATCAGCCTGCAGCACACTGAGCTGGCCGTGCCATTAACTCAGCTGATTAATCAGCATATGCTGCCAGCACAGTGTTTGGCCTTGCACAGGCAGCTAGGCTAATGTGGATGTACAAAATCTGGCTAGCTGCTCAGATTTAAAAGGACATGGGCAGTAAGAAGTAGCCAAGCTTCTGGCCCTCTGACCTTATATCTCCTTAGTGTCATATTTTGTTTTCTATTATTCCTCAATACATGAGAACAGTTGTACATAGGTATAAAGCTTGAAGGCCTCATTTTTTTTATTCAATCATGGGTTATGTACGTCGCTGACTGGGCCAGCATTTACTGCCCATCTCTAATTGTCCTTGAACTGAGGGGTTTATTAGGCCTTGGGGATGGCACGGTAGCACAGTTGTTGGCACTGCTGCCTCGCAGTGCCTGTGATCTGGGTACGATTCTCGGCTTGGGCCACTGTCTGTAGAGTTTGCAAGTTCTCCCTGTGTCTGCATAGGTTTTCTTCGAGTACTCCAGTTTCGTCCCACAGTCCAAATGACGTGTTGGTTAGGCACATTGACCATGCTAAGTTCTCCCTCTGTGTACCCGAACAGGTGTCAGGCTGCAGTGACTAGGGGATTTTCACAGTAAGTTCATTGTAGTGTTAATGTAAGCTTGTGACACTAATAAATAAGCTTTTAAACTTCTGAGGGCAGTTACCACATTGCTGTGGGTCTGGAGTCACACGGTCTTGTTATTATTGGATTTACCATCCAACATGAAGCCAACTCCACTATCTAAATTGTTGTAGAGTTATCAGAGCTTCCAAAGGAATTCCCATTCTCAACACTGTTTGGTGATATTTCAATAACTGTCATGTTATTATAATAGTATAATACCTAGACTGTTTTACTATGCAAGAGACCAGGCACCAATCATCGATAAGGGATTTGGTAAATAGTTTGTGAGTCAATCATTAAGACCAGGTACATGAGAACAGTTATACTTTGGTATAAAGCTTGAAGGCATCAGAGCTGAGTATGCGTGCTCTACTCAAAGCAAAAGTGAAACTAAGACTTAATCAGGTGAGACATTCCTCTTCAAGCAAAATCATACTGATATCCCTTGTAAGCATATTACATCAATAACAGCAGCATTGTGAATTAATAAAGACCAATAATGTCAGAATCAATCACAGAGCTAGAAAAAGGTATATTGCAAAGGCTGAGAAAATAAGAAAGTAAGAATCCAAGAAATAGGAACAGGAGTAGACCACATGATCTCTTGAGGCCATTCTATCATTTTCTAAGAGCATGACTGATCTTGGACTTCAACTATACTTTCCCACCCACTCTCCATATCCCTTGACTCCCTTAGAATCCAAAACTTTTATCAATCTTAACTTTGAATATACTCAACAACTTGAGCATCTAAGGTTCTCTGGGGTGCAGAATTTCGAAGATTCACAACCCACTGAGTGAAAGGCTTTCTACTTATCTCAGTCTGAGGTGATTGATCATTATCCTTAAGTGATGTTCCCTAGTTATAGAATCTCCAGCCAGGAACAACAGCCTCACAGCACCTACGTTGCCAAATCCCCTCAAATTCTTAATTGATTCAAAGAGATCATCTCTCATTTTTCTCAATTTGAGAATATAGACACTTTCTACTCATCCTCTGCTTAAAGGAGAACTCAGGAATAATCAATTTGATTAACCTTGATTGTACCACCTCTAAAGCAAGCATATCTTTCTTTCTTTATATAGGCAAAGCGCTAGGTATGATCTCAACAAAATCTTCTAAAATAGCACAAGACCTCTTTATTCTTGTAACAAAGGCCGTAATACCATTTGTCTTCCTAGTTGCTTGATGTCTATTAACTTTGTGTTTTTTGCACCTAAATTCCTCAGAACATCAGCATTTAGCACTTTCTCGTCATTTAAAAGATATTCTGTAACTCCATCTATCCCACCAATTAAATGAACTTAAATTTCCTTGCATTATATCCTTATTGCAATTTTCCTGCCCATTCCCTTAACCAATCTATGTTCTTTTGCAGAATGATTGACTGGAATTTTAACAAAAAGGAGTGAAGTCTAAAAGTAGATCCTGAGCCCATGAGGAGTGGATGGCGGGATCCCAGGAGAACTTTACCGACAGCAGCCAATTAAAAGGCTGCGCCAACAGGGGCCACCACCCAAATCAGGATGGAAGCCTGTCACTCAATGCTGCTGGTCCAATCAGAGGGTTGACAGCTCAGCAGCTTCAACACTGAAGCACCCTTGGAGAGCAGGTAAGAATTTATTTTATATGTGCCAGGAGCAGGAGACCAGCCTCAATGATCAGGGGGATAAAGCTTCCAGAGATGGCATTGAAACTCCAGGGGTGGCTACTACTACGGGAGGGCCTCTCTGTGAACCATGGAGCAACCAAAAAGGAAGGCCCGCCACCCCACCCTAGGAAGACAATAGAAGCTATCTCCACAATGCCT
Organism: Carcharhinus amblyrhynchos; assembly: GCF_965287045.1. Classification (NCBI taxonomy): domain Eukaryota; kingdom Metazoa; phylum Chordata; class Chondrichthyes; order Carcharhiniformes; family Carcharhinidae; genus Carcharhinus; species Carcharhinus amblyrhynchos. The sequence continues at coordinate 89,841,599 of NC_137324.1, read as the reverse complement.
TGCGGTCTTCATCATGGTTGGGGGAGTTTAATGTTTTAGTGTCACAAGTAGGCTTACAGTAACACTGCAATGAAGTTACTGTGAAAATCCATCCCAGTGCTGGTGAAATGCCTGCAGTGGGTATAAAAATGGCCATGAATTGCCCAGTCAATTGAATTAATTAACTGCCTGCCTCCGCTCAGCAGGTGACCAAGCTACTGCTGTTCCAACTCAGGATTTTCATATCGTAGCATCATGACATTGTGGAATCACAGAACACTGCAGCGCACAAGAGACCATGCAGCCCATCATGCCTGCAGTGACTCTCTGACAGAGTATCTCACCCAGTTCCTCTGCCCTGCACTTTCCCCATAACACCACATATGTTTCCCATGGCTAATCCATCTAACCTACACATCTTTGGACACCACATTGGTTAGGTGCATTGGCCATACCAAATTCTCTCTCAATGCACCTGTATAGGTACCGGAATGTGGTGGCTAGGGGATTTTCACAGTAACTACTTTGCAGTGTTAATGTATGTCTACTTGTGTCACAATAAATATATAAATCAGGGGCAATTTAACGTGACCAATCCATCTAACATGCACATCTTTTCCCTGTGCTGGCAGGGATATATTGCACTTTCCCCTGGATGCCTCCCACAACCATTTTACCATCCTACCTGCCTCTCAGCCCACTTCCAGCTGGCTGGTAAAATTCCAGCCATTGTGTCCTCCTTCCAGCTTATCTTCCCACTTAGCTTTCACACCACCTGCAAACTTTAATACATTATTCTCATCTTCTTCATCTAAATCATTAATATAGATCATAAGCAGCTGAGATCCCAGCATTGCTCCTTATGCCACTCCACTAGTACTTGCCTATCAACCTGAAAATGACTTGTTTATTCTTACTTACTGTCTGTCGTTTACCCAATCTTCTATCAGTGCTCCAACCCTATGAGCCTTTATCTTGTGTCATAACATTTTGTGTGTGAACCTTGTCAAATACTATTTGAAATTCCCATATTTTCCAGATTATTGTCAGGCTAATTGGTACTGTACTAGAACAGCTTGACGAGAGTCATGTCTAATTCTGGAATACATGCCTTTAGCACTACATTTGGGGGGCTCTAAGGACCTCTAGCTTTTGCTGTGGCCATGTGTTCAGCTGGTTTTGAGGTCATGCAGCGTGAAGCATATTGGCTGATGATTGGTATCTGCAATGCTGGGGACCTCAGGAAGAGGCCCAGATGAACCATTCACTCAACACTTCTGGCTGGAGAAGATTATGATGCCTCAGCCTTGACCCTTGCACTTGTTACATGTTGGGACCTGCCATCATTGAGGATGAGGATATTTATGAAAACTCCTCCTCATGTTAATTGCTTAATTGTTCATCAATATTCATGACCAGATTTGGCAGGAGTGTGGAGCTTTGATCTGATTTATTGGCTGTAAATTTGTCTAGCTCTGTCTAATGCATGCAGCTTCCGGATTATAGATTTGTATTCAAATACAATTCTACTGTTGCTGGTGGTCCATTACCCCTCATGAATTCCCAGGTTTGAGCAGCTGGATCTGTTCTGAATCTGAATTCATGAGCTTATCCTGTGAACTATTTAATCCAATTTTGATTTGTCCGGTCTATATGAGGATTAATTACCTCACAATTATTGAATTGCCTTTGTTGCAATCTTCCATTATTTCCCGATTAATGTCCTGTCTAACAGTATAGTTCCTGTCTGGTAGCCTAAAAGCAAGGAATGCCTCCACCATAGAACATAGAACATAGAACACTACAGCACAAACAGGCCCTTCGGCCCACAAGATGTGCCGATCACATCACACCTACCAATCTATATACCTATCTATAACCCCCAATCCTATTAAACCCCATATACTCATCTAGAAGTCTTTTAAAAGACCCCAGCGAGTTCGCCTCCACCACCACTGATGGCAGCCGATTCCATTCACTCACCACCCTCTGAGTGAAAAACTTACCCCTAACATCACTTCTGTACTTCCCTCCCCGCACCTTAAATCTGTGTCCTCTCGTAGCGGCCATTTCAACCCGGGGAAATAGCCTCTGAGAATCCACCCTATCTATTCCTCTCAACATTTTATAAACTTCTATCAGGTTGCCTCTCAACCTTCGTCTTTCCAGGGAAAAGAGTCCCAGCTCCCTCAACCTAACTTCATAAGGCATGCCTCCCAGTCCAGGCATCATCCTTGTAAACCTCCTCTGTACCCTTTCAATAGCTTCTACGTCTTTCCTATAGTGAGGCGACCAGAACTGCGCACAGTACTCCAAATGAGGCCTGACTAGGGTCTTATAAAGTTGCAGCGTTACCTCCTGACTCCTAAACTCAATCCCTCGATTAATGAAGGCCAGTACACCACACGCCTTCTTGACCACCTCCTCCACCTGCGAGGCCGATTTAAGAGTCCTGTGGACCCGGACCCCAAGATCCTTCTGCTCTTCAACACTACTAAGACTCCTGCCCTTGATAGTGTACTCGTTCATCCCGTTGGTTCTGCCAAAATGGACGACTACACATTTATCTGCGTTGAAGTCCATCTGCCACTTCTCCGCCCAGTCCTGCATCCTATTTATGACCTGCTGCAACTTTTGACATCCTTCCAGACCATCCACAACACCACCGACCTTTGTATCATCAGCAAACTTACTTACCCATCCCTCCACTTCCTCATCCAGGTCATTTATGAAAATGACAAACAGCAAGGGTCCTAGAACAGATCCCTGGGGCACTCCACTGGTGACTGACCTCCATGCAGAAAAAGACCCATCCACAACCACTCTCTGCCTTCTGCAGGCAAGCCAGTTCTGTATCCACAAGGCCAAAGGCCCTTGGATCCCATGCCTTCTCACCTTCTCAAGAAGTCTTGCATGGGGGACCTTATCAAACGCCTTGCTGAAGTCCATGTACACCACGTCCACTGCACTTCCTTCGTCAATGTGTTCAGTCACATTATCGAAGAACTCAACTAGGCTCGTAAGGCACGACCTGCCCTTGACATACTTGGATTCATTGGCAAGAAGTCATCTTTGATGGATGTAGCAATGTTTCTCAGTCAACTAATAAATTAAAGATTGCCCAAACACTGTAATGAGGATAGTATAAAATTGTGTCCATGAAGCCAGTTGTCTCCAGACAAAATCAAACCCTGTAACAAAAGCTGTCTAACCCGAGAAATACTAGATGCAATAGTCTTACAATACTTAAATGAATTTACATGAATTTACAAAAATAAACTTATCTAGACAATTCAGCTAGGAGTTACAACGGCGCGGTGTGGTTCTAGATTTGTTACCAGCTTCACAATTTTGTTCGCCACTCTATCCCATGCTCCAAATGATACTTGATCCTACCTGACCCAGCTTGACCTTAACTGACCACAGGCTAAACCATCCAACCTGAAATCCAGCAACATCTGAAATCCTCATGACCTTGGAGACTTGGCAATTTACAATAAAGTAAAATCCACCTTCAACAGTACTCAACTACTGAGGCAGCGGGGACTCTGATCTGATGTCTTATGATAGGGAGCACCTCTGGCAATGTGGCATTCCCTCAGCACTCCACTATGGTGCCAAATAAACCTGTTGGTCTTTAACCTGGTGTTGCGAGACCTCTTACTATGTTTACCCCAGTCCAACACCGGCATCTCCACATGATGTTTGAATCCATGGCTGAGATTTTGCGCAAAAAGCGACGTGGGCACAAAGTGCCACGAAAATCAAAATACAGGAATCTCACCAGTGAGATTTCATTTCCAGATTTTCCCTGTGCCCAACAGTGACTTAAATGAAGTTCCTGTTCAAAAATATCAGGAATCTCATTTAAATAAGTTATAATGTCATTAAAAGGTCTCTCCACCATATTGTGCCCCCCACACTGGAATCTCCCCACTCGCCAACATGACATCATATTGGTGTGGTTTACAACAGGTTTGTAAAATGGGAACCAGGCAAAGGGAAATATAGTCCTGGGGGAAAAGGGACACAGTTGAGCAGTATCCTGGCACCCTCCTAGTAGTGCCTCTAGCATCCTGCACTGCACAGAGCATTACCAGGGACCAGTACCACTGTGCCAGGACACTACCGTGTGCACTACCGGGGACAATGTGAGGAAGTCCTGCCAGAGGGCAATTCTGGGAACAGTGCTGAGGGTTAAGGAGGGTATAGTTTGTCTGTGTGCACATGAAAGATTCCCGTGTGCATGGTGGGGGGCTTTGTTTCTTTAAAATTGGAGATGGGGACTACTTTCTTAAAGGGCACCCTGGTCTTGGAATTCCCATCATGCCAGCTTTTTGCAGCCCTACCCCGCCAGCGTGACAGCGTGGGTTACAGCTCCCTTTTTTTCATCCATATACTACACAATATAGAAAGAAAAGGCAGGTATGCATTCTAGTGAGCAGTATGCTGCTTTTCTCACTTGAGCCGCCGCTTTGAGATAAGAAAAGGAGAGATTCTGCCCTGTGATTTTGTGACTCGAGAGATGAGAAAGACACTAAACTTAGCTAAGGCTAACATTTAAAGGCAGTTTGCAGATGATCCTATGGGTAACACAATGAAAAATGTCACTTCAATAATATGAACAGTTCTGTCCATTTTTCTCTGCTTTCTTAGTTTTAAACTATATAATATTGCTGTCCACGGTAATTGCTAACCTTTTAAAATCTTTGCTACTGCTGTTGTTAGAACTTATTTTGATTTAGACATCTAGCCAAGTCCTATCTGTTGATGGATAAGTCCCAACTTTCCATTCTAAAAAACTCTATAATACCACTCACTTGTTAGTGGTCCCATGCTGGATAATGAAGGTAATAAGACACAAACACTTCTGGAGAATTGATATTCTCAGGATTGGCCAGAGTAACTTAATCTCACACCTTCATGGTGGATCTTAGTACTCAGCTTTTCCAACCTGCCAAGTTGACAGTTTAGCAGAGCTGAGATTTGCAGTGTTTATTTTCTGTTCTCACCTCTGGGGGATTATGGTGCTGTGAAGCGAGCAGAATAAAGCCTGGACACAATTTATGGGCCTGCTGGATATGATCTGACAATCCTGCTTCTTTCCAACCCTGCACCTGCACACAACGTGTGACTAGATTCATGCAGAGTCAAAGACAAGTCTTATTCTTGCAGGTTTTTGGAGGCTGATACTCCTCGTAAATTTTGTTCAAAGCTCATTTCAACTGCTTCAGCAAGTCGTTTTCCCCAGCAGAGGCAGACCGTGTGCTGGGAGAATGCCATGAATACTTAATTGACCCCAGGCCATAAAGTGGGACAAGGTCATCACAGAATGCCTGGCACATGGAGGTCTTGCCTTGACCTAATTCTGACAGTGAACCTGCTGTCAAAAGAAATCTGCCATTTTATCCTGGCCTTGAGATCAAAGTGAGCTTTCACTAACTCACCGGGTATAATTAAATAGAGTACCTTATCTGTTAATTTATTTCAGCAACTGGACAGTATCTATGATTTCATGGGATCTATCTATTCTGAGATAAGCATATACAGCGTCACACCTTCCAACCGCATTTTACATTTACTGAGCGCATTTATTTCAGACAAACATGCACATAGTCACAGTGAGATAGTAGACTTTCAACTGTAAATTCATGACTGTGTAATTTAGCTTCTAAGCAGGCAGTATTATAAGATGCCTGGAGGGATGATTTTTCTTCCCTAGTTACAAGGCAGGTAAATTGTGACCCAAGTGTATTCTATCTGATTTGAAACCAGCTGTAATTGCTGGTTTAGATCTTCCAGAAGCTCAGTGTATTCCCCATGCAAGAATGCCTCTTAATGGACAATGGTGCCTAAAAGCAGAGGCCAAAAATCAATTGGTGTTCTAGTCTTAGAGGCCTGCTGGAAGACTGATGGCCACCCACCACCTTTGAAGATTTTGTAATGCTGTCCAAAAATAGCAGCCAAAATGCTTTCAACTCTGATGCACATCCTGCTGGCTTTCTTGAAAAAAGCACATCTACTTGCATCTTCAGGAACTTTCTGCAAGCCCTCTTTACACCCTCGGAGGTGGCTGGATACAAGCACTAAGGCCCATTGACTGTGAGTGTTCCTATGTTTGGTCCTCACCAAATCAAGACCTGGAAAATAAGGCAGAAGATTTGGGAGATATTCTCCCAACTCGCTATAATAGTATAACTGTTCCTGTCCACTTGAAAAAGTGGGAATAGCTATGTGTGTTTTTCGGGTTACATCATTTCGAAATTATAAATCACACCAATAGAATGAACTGACTGATTATACCTGCTGCTCTGTACGCTTCACCTATTGAACTAAGCAGCTCTATTCATCTCGTATTACCTTGCACCATCTTTAGAGTACATTAAGGGACCATACAAAATTATTGAACAGAAAAAGATTAGTTGGTCTTGTTGCGTTTGTTACAATGACAAAAATATTCCAATCTTTCATAAGGGATTGTGCAAACTCTTTGTGAGTTCATTTAATTCGAGTCACACGAGAACATATACACAAGGGTAGAAAGCTTAAAGGCACCAGCAGCTGTCTGTGTGTTTCTGCTAAAAAGCAAAAGAGAAATTAAAATGGATTGCATTCACACTCCCTTTCTAATGATTCCAAATCCAGCAATGTCTCTTTCCTGTTTGGACCAAGAACAAAGAAGGCCTCCTGCAAATATTTCAGAAATTCTTCTCCTTTCTTTTCTTTGATTCTAACATTATCCCAATCAATATTTTGATAATTGAAGTCCTTCAATATCACAACTCTATAGTGCTTACACATTCCTGTGACTTCTCTGCAGATTTGACCCTTTATCTCACTTGTTATTTGGAGGCCTATAGAATAGCCCCAATAGCCTCAGCGTACCTTTTTTGCTTCTCAGCTCTAACAAGATGGATTCTGTCCATGCCCTCTCAAGGACATCCCCTTTTTCGAACACTAACATGTCTCCCCTAATCAGTGCTGCCAATCTTTTTGATCTGATACCTGCTTACTTAATTAATATTTATTGAGCTCAGATGAAGGGATTGTCTCATGAACATTTCAAATTGGGTACTATATATATTCTTTCTGCAATTTTATTGCACGCTGCTGATGTGATTCACAATACCTCATCACATTTTTGCCAAGATAAATAGTATCTGCCTTCCACCAACATGAACAATTATTCAGTGTTGCTTCAATGCTTCTATCAAAGGAGAGTGTGCCTAATTGTCAGTTCACATAAACACCAGTTAATATAGTATGTGAATATTGTCACTAATGATCACTTAAGGTTCTTTGTACCTCTTTCATGTTAAGCTTCAATTGCGGCAACACAGCAAAAGGAATCACAGTGAAGGCACTCTAACCACGCTGTCTTGAAAAGAAACAAGCGTCTGATGAACTAAGTACTCCATTGCAATCACTTGTGAAGAGGAGTGCATCCAATTCATCATCATTTGGTGTTTCTGTTTTCTTTTCCACGGCCTCTGTTATTTTCTATTCAGGGCTGCTTCTCCGAGAGGAATTAATACAAACAATGGCCCCACAATTTATTGCAGGCTAGGAGCATGTAATTGTTCACCTGCAAATCTTTCCCTTGCTGGTTCAGTAGAAATGTTTCCCTTTTTAAAATAGCACTTCAACCAACATAACAAACCATGTAATCTTACAATACAAGCCTCAATGTTTCCCCCAGCACCAGTCTCTTACAATCGAGAGTTTTGCGATTGTTCCAGTCGTGCCTTTTTTAAGACAGAAATAGCCAGAGTCCTGGGTTAAACTCCTTTCACAATCATAGAATCATGGAATGGTTACAGCACAGGAGGAGGCCAATTAGCCCATCATGCTTGTGCTAGCCCCTGAAGGAGCAATTCATTTAATGCCATTCTCTGCCTTCTCCTGTAGATTTGCACATTATTCCATCTAAGTTAATAATCCAACTTAATTTTGAATACCTTGATTGAGCCTATCTCCACCACAAAATCAAGAAATGCATTCCAGATCCTAAACATTCGCTGCATTAGAAAGGTTTCCTCATGTCGCCATCACCTCTTTTGCCAATTCCTTCAAATCTGTGCCTTTCATTTTTGATCTTTCCGCCAACTGAGCATCAATGGTAAACTAACTCAAACAGCCTGATTCTACTATCAGATTGTCCTGTTTTCGGATGTGAAAACATGGTAAATTCGAGCATGAGATGAGTAGCGAGATCTGTGCCCACCTCCACGCCGGTTCCCCCTTTACCAAGGCCTGGAAATGGATGCAGTTGGGACAGCACCTGAAATGGCATAACGGCCATTTAAATGCATTTAAATCAAATGAATTGGCTGCACAGCCAACTTTACCAGCACTTCCCCCTTTACCACCACATACACAAATCTGGAATCAGTCAAAACAGACATGTTCCATAAAAGTCCGATTCAGGCGCTCCACCAGTGAGGGTTAGTGAGAAGTAAGTGTATAGTATCCGATTGCTCTCTGCTGCTCACGGATGTCCTTCTGTTGTGGCCATTTTCTTTCTCTGTGGCAGTTTTGCGAGCGTGTGGGGGGTGGAGGCTGTTGTTCTGCAGGATCTCCGATGTTCTACTTGCAGCAGGGACCTGGATCTCAGCACTAACCTCGGGTCTTGTGGTGCTGCTGAGATCAAGTGCACTCAGCTCACTCCCAGCTGAAGAATGTGCACAAAGCCCTTACAGAAAGCACTACTGCAGCCTTTCAACTTTGCAAGAAGCTGTGATTGTGGGGAGCATGTGGCTGGAGAAATTGGGGATATGGACAGTGACTATTGATGTGCTAGGGGCAAAAAGCGTTCCTTAACCTCTACATGTGTTCCTCTAATCACCCCCTCCCCTCCTCCCCCCCCCGCCCAGCCCCCCCTTCAGGGTGACAAGATGGCTTTTGCAATGCAACCAATCAATCTTGCTGTTCTTTTGGTTGTGCTGGAGCTGAGAAGGAGGAGCTGGAGGAAGAATTGCAGACACAGGACATCCAGGCCTTACCACTTGCAGGCGTAGAGGGAGATGACCGCCAGAGTCATAGAGTCACAGAAGTTTACAGCATGGAAACAGACCCTTTGGCCCAACCTGTCAATACCACCCATTTTTTTAACCCCTAAGCTAGTCCCAATTGCCTGCGTTTGGCTCATATCTCTCTATACCCATCTTACCCATGTAACTGTCTAAAGGTTTTTTAAAAGACAGAATTGTACCTGCCTGTACTGCTACCTCTGGCAGCTTGTTCCAGCTATTCACCACCCTCCATGTGAAAAAATTGCTCCTCTGAACCCTTTGGTATCTCTCCCCCCTCACCTTAAACCTCTGCCTTCTAGTTTTAAACTCCCCTACCTTTGGGGAAAGATATTGACTATCTAGCTGATCTGTGCTCCTCATTATTTTATAGACCTCTATCAAATCATCCCTAAGCCTCCTATGCTCCAGAGAAAAAAGCCCCAGTCTATCCATCCTCTCCTCATAACTCAAACCATCAAATCCCAGTATCACCCTAGTAAATCTTTTTCTGCATTCTTTCTAGTTTAATAATATCCTTTCTGTAACAGAGGCAGGAGGTGGCCACCATTCATCGAGAGGGGGAAAGCGCAGGAGAAGGAGGGAGGAAAGACCCAAGCAATTCCATTCACGAGTGTCACTTGAACAGATGTCGGATCCGTGTGCCATCGACATCGCCGACTCTCAAAGGAGATAGTGTAGGACCTGGCATCTAGATGCGGTGAGTGGGAGGGGTGGTGGGGGTTCCCAGTCTCGGTGGCTGTCAAATTGACGGCCACTCTGAACTTTTATGCAACTGGCTCCTTCCAGACCCCTACCGGAGATGTCTGTGGCATCTCCCAACCTATGTCAAGCAAGTCACTGAAGTCCTGTACACCTGGACTGGGGAGTACACCAAACTTAACTTGGACCCGAGCCCATCAGGAAGCCCGGGCTGCAGGGTTCACCCTCAGGGGCCATCAACTGCACACGTGTTGCCCTCAAGGCCCCCCTACAAAATCCGCAGAGGTTCATCAACAGGAAGGTGTTCCACTTCCCCGAGTGTTCAACTCGTGCGCAACCATAACATGAACATTATGCCCATCTGCGCAAGATATTCAGGTAGTGTGCACAATAGCTTCATTGTCATGAGCTCAGACACCCTGGAGGCATTTGAGGAGGAGCTCAGGCTGTGGGGGTGGCTCATGGGTGATATCGGTTACCCTCTTCAGACATGGCTGGGTGAGGGAAGGGAGGGAATTGCTCATGGGGTCTGTGGAACCAGTGGCTTCCTTTTCTCAGTGACACAACGTTGAGGAATCTCCCCAGCTGACATCAACATGAAGCATCCCTCCAGTGATTATCAATGGAAGAGGATTCCTATTCGAGACAAATATGAGACAAATTAGTCACAGGTGGGTGCTGAGAAAATATTTAATTGTAACATAAGTGTTTAAATAAGATGTTTTAACATAAAAACTTGTGAACAGAAAATGTTATCGTTCTTAAATATCTTTCTAACGAGTGCAACCCTTCACCCATGCCATCTCAGTGCAACTACAACATCTTGACCTTAAGTGGTCTACCAGTATGTCTCAGTGACTCTCCAGAGAGCTCCAAGTTTTTAGATATCCAAATCACCAATAACCTGCCCTGGTTCCCCCCAAGCTCACACTATAGTTAAGAAAGCCTCTACTTTCTCAGAAGACCAAGGAAATTTGGCATGTCAGCTACTACTCTCACCAACTTTTACAGATGCACTATAGAAAGCTTTCTTTCTGGTTGTATCGCAGCTTGGTATGCCGCCTGTTGTGCCCAAGGCCACAAGAAATGACAAAAGGTCGTGAATGTAGCCCAATCCATCACACAAACCAATCTCCCATCCATTGACTCTGTCTACACTTCTTACTGCCGCAGCAAAGCAGCCAGCATAATTAAGGACCCCATGCGCCCCGAACATTCTCTCTTCCACAGTCTCAAAAACCTCAGAGTTTGTACCGATGAAGATGATCTGACCAACTGAACACAACAGCAGAATTTGTGGGATTTTCTGGCATTCCATGCCACTGGGATTTTCCTGTTGTGCTAAAGATGGCCCCACACAGCATGTTTCCTGATGGCAGAATAGACAAGCCACAGAAAATGTTGCGGACATTGGCGGGACCAGAGGATTTCACCAGCAGCCAATAGCCAGACGCCCCCTCCACTGCAAAACAGACCATGGGCACACCAGAATATACTGCATTACTTTTTTCCCTACTTGTAAGACCTTATTCTAAATTAGACTATCCTAAACAACAAACACCTGTACACTGAGTCATTTTGAGCTAGCTTGCTGGTTTTCTTCAAGTACAGAAATAGTCTTAGAACATAGAACACAGAACATTACAGCGCAGTACAGGCCCTTCGGCCCTCAATGTCGCGCCGACCTGTGAAATCAATCTAAAGCCCATCTAACCTACATTATTCCAATATCATCCATATGTTTATCCAATGGCCATTTAAATGCCCTTAATGTTGGCATGAGGTATGAAAGCTTCTGAGGACTGCACTGAGATCTACAAAATTGACGTTGTTCTTCTACATCTCTGTTGTCGAACCTACAAGATGTTCAACCTCAAAGTTGGTACTGGTGAAGGTGACCTGACCATTTTTATATGCATAGAGGTCGATGACTAGATTCTGATTGGCTAGCAATGTAGTCAGCACTTGTGATCAGCGCGGAGAGTGAACTTTGTACTATAGAGATGTTCACAAATATAGATGCAGGGTAGTGCTTCCCACTCTCCGGTACAGTATTTTCTATCTATTTCTGACAATGGGAATGACTCATAAGCGATTGGCCATTCACTTCTTTCAATGTGCTGTGACAGTACAGCTCCAATTGCATTTTCTGATGCATCTGTTCAGCATGGTGGCACTGTGGTTAGCACTGCTGTCTCACAGCGCCAGGGGTCCACCTTCAATTCCCGGCTTGGTCACTGTCTGTACGGAGTCTGCATGTGGGTTTCCTCTGGTGCTCCAGTTCCGTCCCACAGTTTGCTGGTTAGGTGCATCAGCCATGCTAAATTCTCCCTCAGTGTACCCGAACAGGTGCCGAAGTATGGAACTAGGGAATTTTCACAGTAACTTCATTGCAGTGTTAAAGTAAGCCTACTTGTGATACTAATAAATAAACTTTAACCGAACAATAGATATTCCCATATGAGTTGAAATTCAGCTTCTTGTGCCATTGTGCATTCTTACTGTGCATCTTTGCACAGTAACTTCCAAAGACATAATTTCTGCATTCTTGGCAACAAATTTGTGATGAAAGTTGGTAGCTCTGAAGAACAGTGCCAACAGTGTCAATATCACATGAATGGCTTTGACATTGTCATATTAGCTTTACTCTAGCTGTTGTCATTCTGTACCTGAGAAAGTCAATCTCAGATACCACAACTGTTCATCTGTTTCTGTTGAGCATTAAATTATGTTGTGTCAAGCGATAATGATGATCAAGTGTTGCTTTATCCCTTCCATAAACAACAGAGCTGTCAAGTTATTTGGGCGACCCCTCAACATCTGCAAGATTGAAGAAACTATATTCTGGGATGTGCTGGATACTGAACTTAGTCCAAAAGACATTCTGAGATACGGATACAGACCTTCAAGAATAATAAAAGCTGTAAGGTATTGACTTTACTCTAATCGTATCTGAAGAGAGCTTCATCGCATGTCAAGCCTTGTGAATACTTTGAAGTCATGAAATGATGTTGATAGTTCTTGGATTATAGGAAGTGGATACTTGTCTGGAATGATAGCTTTATTGACACCTTAAGATCAATGTATAGTCTAAGTTCACTATTACTGCATTGTACATTTTGCATTGGCTGGATGTGACATCCATGTCAATGAATAAATTCACCCAATGATACCATCTGCTTCTAATTGCTTCAGCTCCTGTCATATTTTAGCACGAGTTGCAAATGGCAATCATCTCAAATTTTGTAAAACTGGCAGAATTGACAAGCCAATGCTCAGAGCATGACAGGAACCATCTCTCTGAGGAAATCTTCCCTAATTCGTGAAGTTGAATTCTTTTCACCAAATTAGTCACAAATTACCTTGTTGGTTAATGCACAAAATTTAAATGTAAGAGCCGATTGCTTCAACGCTGCCACCTTTTGTTTAATGGGCTCACATTTCTCTGGCAACTCTGGCAGAATGTACATGTTCAATCATCACACTTTTCTCTGGCCCAAGGTATTTTCAAAAGCATTTACCGCAGTATTAAACATAGATATGTCTTCTGTGAGCTTTCCAATGTATGTTTATTGAATTCTTTCAGATCACTGCTACATCTATCCTGAGCAAGAAAGTAGGTTTTGAACACAGAAATTTATCGACCCCACAACATGAGTGGATCTCCCTTCAGCCCAAATTGTCCATGCCACCCAGTTGTTACCACTAAGCTAGTCCCAATTGCCCACATTTGGTCCATATCCCTTTATACCCATCTTACCCATGTAACTGTCGAAATGCTTTTTAAAAGATAAAATTGTACCTGCCTCTACTCCTACCTCTGGCAGCTTGTTCCAGACACTCATCACCTTCTGTGTGAAAAAATTGCCCACCCCTTTTGTATCTCTCCTCTCTCACCTTAAGCCTATGCCCTCTAGTTTTAGATACCCATACCTTTGGGAAAAGATGTTGACTATCTACCTTATCTATGCCACTCATTATTTTATAGACCTCTATAATTTCACCACTAAGCCTCCAATGCTCAGGGAAAAAAGTCCCAGTCTATCCAGCCTCTCTTTATAATTCAAGCCATCAAGTCCTGGTAGCATCCTAGTAAATCTTTTCCACACTCTTTCTAGTTTAATAATATCCTTTCTATAATAGAGTGACCAAAACTGTACACAGTCTTCCAAGCGTGATCTTAGTGATGTCTTGTACAACTTCAATAAGATGTCCCAACTACTGTATTCAATGTCCTGACCAATGAAACCAAACATGCCGAATGCCATTTTCATTACACTGTCCACCTGTGACTCCATTTTCAAGAAGTTATGAACCTGTACTCTGAGATCTCTTCGTTCTATAACCATCCCCAATGTCCTACAATTAACTGAATAGGCCCTGCCCCAATTCAATCAACTAAAACGCATCAACTATAGTTCCCAGGTTTTTTTCTTGCAGCCCTTCTGAAACAAAGGCACAACATTTGCCACCCTCCAATCTTCAGGCACCTCACCTGTGGCTGTTAAAGATTCAAATATCTCTGCTAGAGGACCTGCAATTTCACCCCTAGTCTCCCACAACATCCTGGGATATATTTCATCAGGTCCCAGGGATTTACCTACCTTGATGCGCTTTAGGACTTCCAGCACCTCCTTTTTTGTAATATGTACATTGCTCAAGACATATTTATTTTCCCAAATTTTCTAACATCCATGCTTTTCTCAACAATGAATACTGATGAGAAATATTCACTTAGGATCTCACCCATCTCTTGTGGATCCACACATAGATGATCTTGTTGATTCTTAAGAGGCCTTACTCTCTCCCAAGTTATTCTTTTGTCCTTTCTGTACTTGTAGAAGCCCTTTGGATTCTCCTTTGCCTTATCTGCCAGAACAATCCCAGGTCCCCATTTGGGTCTCCTGATTTCTCTCTTAATTCAATTCTGACAACCTTTATACTCTTCAAAGGATTCACTTGATTCCAGCTGCCTGTGCATATCATATGCCTCTTTCTTCTTCTCCAGGGCCTCAATATCCAGAATACTCTTCTTCTACCAGCCTTGCCCTTCACCCTATAAGGGATGTGCATACCCTGAACCCTGGTTAACAGACTTTTGAAAGCCTCCTATTTATTAGATGTCCCTTTGCCTTCCCACAGACTCCCCCAATTAGCTTTTGAAAATTCCTGCCTGATGCCATCAAAATTGACCTTATTCCAATTTAAAAATTAACTTCTGAGCCAGACCTATCATTCTCCATAGCTATCTTAAAATTAATGGAATTGTGGTCTGTGGTCCCAAAGTGAGTAAAAAGTCTGACAACACCAGGTTTAAGTCCAACTGATTTATTTGATAGTACACTCACTAGCTTTCAGGCTTAGTCCCTTTGTCAGGTGAATGGAGAGTTCTGGCCTCAGACAGAGCATATAAAGCACAGAGTTCCCGTCTCCCTGCCACATCAGTTTAAACCCCACCCCATAACAGCAAACACTCCTCTGCGACATTAGTTCCAGTCCTGCCCAGGTGCAGACTGTCTGATTTGTACTGGTCCTCCCTCCCTCGAATTGGTTCCAATGTCCCAGAAATTTGAATCCCCCCCTCTTGCACCATCCCTCAAGCCAAATGTATTCATCTTAGCTATCATGACATTCCTACTTTGACTAGCACGTGGCACTGGTAGCAATCCTGAGATTACTATCTTTCAGCTCCTACTCTTAGTTTAACTCCTAGCTCCCTAAATTCAGCTTGTACCTACATCATTGGTGCCTATACACATTACAGCAGCTGGCTGTTCACCCTCCCCCTCCAGAATGTCCTGCAGCCATTCAGAGATATCCTTGACGCTTGCACCAGGGAAGCAGCATACCATCCTGGAGTCTTGAATGCGTCCACAGAAACAGCTGTCTATTCCCCTTACAATTGAATCCACTATCACTATATCTCTGCCACTCTTTTTTCTGCCCTCCTGCACAACAGAGCCAGCCATGGTGCCATAAGTCTGGCTGCTACCACCTTCCACTGGTGAGCCATCTCTCTCAATAGTAGCCAAAATTGGATGTCTGTTTTGGAGGGAGATGACTGCAGGGGACCCTTGTATTGCCTTCCTACTCTTTCTCTGTCTGGTGGTCATCCATTCTCTAACTCTTTTGGTAATTTTTATCTATGGCATGTCCAACTCACTTGACATGCTATCCACGACTTCCTCAGCATTGTGGATGCTCCAAAGTGAATCCATCTGCAGCTCCAGAGATGTCAAGTGGTCTAACAAAAGCTGCAGTTGGACACACTTCCTGCATGTGAAGGAGCCAAGGAAACCGGAAGATACCTTGAACATCGCACAAGAGGAGCATGGCAGGGTCTGGGATCTCCTTAACCCTTGTTAATTTACAACAACCACTACAATGCCAAGAGAAAAAAAAGAGAAAAAAGAAAAGAAAAACTACTAACCAATCACTAGCCAATCACTTACCTGCTGGCTGTAACAGTATGGTTCGATTTCTTTCTATCTTTCAATTGCCCTTGAGTTTTCCTCACAGGCCCGCCTTTCCACTCCTTCTGAAAATGAGCACTCCTTTTCCCTCAGCACCAAACTCTCACTCAGCTCCAAAATCCCGATACCCTCATTCTGGCTGAATCTCACTCCGGCTGCAGTCTCTCTCCTTCTGGCTTACGCAAACTCATTGGTCAATGTGAATTTGATTATCAGCCATGATCAAAATGAATGGCGGAACTGGCTCAAAGGTCCAAATGGCCTGTCCCTGGTTCTAGTTTTTGTGTTTCTATATACCTGTCTTCATTGGCCAAAACATAGATTATGGCTGGGATTCTCCCAAAAAAAATTCTAAGTTGTGGGAAAATGGGAGTAAATCCAATCAGTTTGTTTAGCATGATTTCCAGAATGAATTTCTGGCACTCTGTGCATCGCAGAGCGGCCAAACATGATTCACTCTGAAAATTTGGGGGGATTCCCACTTAAGAGCCCAGCAGCATAACACTGAGTGGGCCACTGCGCATGTGCTGATCTATCAGTGCGGAGATTGGCAAATGTGCAATGGTACCCATTGCTGGCCTCCAGATCGTTGGCCAGCCCCGCGGCCCCCATTGCTGGCCCTTCAACCCCACATTCCTGATCACAGACCTTCTAACCCCTCCCAATCCAGATCACTGGCTTCACGGACCACCCTGGGCCAGCCTCTATGTTGTCCCAGCCCCCAGCCAGCCCCGATTTCCCCTCCCCCTTCCCCCAGACAGTCATGAGCCCCCAACCTCAATCCCACTGACCAACCCCAATCGCTTTCACTGCGCCCTACCCCACTGACCCTCTACCAGAGTGGCAGCAGATCCCCCCACCAATCACCCACCTATTAGGCCATACCTACTCTGATCCCACCCCCTTGGCATTGCCTGATATCCAGTGGGCAGTTCCAAGATGCCCCTTGGGCAGTGCCAGGGTGCCAGCTGGTACTGCCAGGCTGACACTGCCGAAGGGGCCACCGGGGGGCACCTCAATGGCCTCAATCCCTATCAATGGGCTCGGGCTGACGGTTCCCCATTAATGGGAAGGAGGAGTAAACCCCACTGGAGAGAACTAATCCCGGCAGAGGGGTGGTGGGGGGAGACACTAGCGGGCCTATTGAATTAAGTCCCAGGCCTGGTAATTATATGGAAATAGAGATTTTCATATGATAATCAGCTCCACGCTGATTTCTGGTGTGGAGCTGATCACACAAAGAAACTTAGTTCTGGAGACATGCGGAGGCCACTACACCCAATGAGAAGCTCGCTGATGTCTCCTGGCCCACTGCACTACTTGAGCAGCACAGCAGGCTGGGAGAATCAACCCCCATAAGAGCAGGGTGGTTATGATGAAGCTGAATAAAACACTTGTTAAGCCACAGCTGGAGTACAGTGTATGTTTCTGACTGCTGCACTGTAGGAAAGGTGTAATTGCACTAAAAAGGTGCAGAGGAGATTTCCCAGGATATTGCCTAGGCAGGAGCATTTCAGCTATGAAGACAGTTTGGGGTTGTTCTCCCTAGAGTAGAGAAGGCTAAGGGGGAAGTGATAGAGGTGTTCAAAATTATAAAGGACATAGATAGGTAGAGACTTTTCCCCTTAGTAGAGGAGTCAATAACCAGGGGGCATAGATTTCTGACAAGGGGCAAGCGATTTAGATAGGATTTTAGGCAAAACCTTTTGACCCAATAATGCCTTTGTCAAAAACCAGATGGCAAGATTTCATAGAAACACATTAATATGTTTGCTACTAACTGACATAAAATATAATTTCAATGCATTTGACCCTATTGCCATCAGAAACACCATTCAAGTATGGTTCTGGCAGTCCCCTATCATTACAAGAAATAAAAAATCATTCTTGGATATAAAGAAAAAGTTAATGTAACTTAACTTCAAACATTGGCATGACAATTATTTTAACCAAAATGCAAAAATTCTTGCACAGAACAGTTGTATTATTCATGGCTGCAGACGGTCCTGCATGAATTCATGAATAAATATCAAGTGGCTGGATCTCAGACTGTTTCCTTCCCAGCAGTGTTGAGCTTGATTAATGCTTCGAGTTATTCAGAATACTCCTGTCTTTGCTCATTAGATTTGCAAGGAACGTGATGAAAAATACTTGTGCCATTGGCCCCTTCTTAATTGTGAGAAGTCATCACAACTGAGTCTCTCCAATTGAACTGAAGGGAAATTTGTTTTTAGGACTCTGATTTTTCTGACATTAAGAATCAACATTTCCTTCTTGGATTTTTGGCTAAGAGCAAGTGTCAGATCGAGCCCAAGATCAGGTGCAATGCCTTTCCTTGTCAGCTTGGATCTTGTTTGTCTCTCTTGTGTGGACCATGAATTGGATTCAATCTGAATTGTTTTTTTGGAGCAAACAAGAAGATGGATTAAGAGTATTAAACAAACTGTGTACATTGGCTTTGTAACTTCAAGAATGGTTCCTAAATCAACAAAAATTAAGATAGAATTAAGTGTGTTTCTGATCTTGTATTCCTGTTTAATTTGTATTAAATTAGCTATTTTTACCAAATTAGTTCCAGTCCATCTGATTCTCTCTGCTCACTTTAGCCTTTCTTCCATAATAAATGCTTTACTGCTGAGATTGAATGTTTTTGCAAATGGAATGCACTCTCACCACAAGTATCTCCAGCTTGCTTTGCTATTACGCTGGCAATGAACTTGAGTTTGTGCATGCTATTTTTAGTACACCTACTGAGGTGCACTTATCAAGGTTTGCAGTTTGACTAAATAAAAGTGGCTTTCCCGAGTAAAACTCAGCAAAGGGATGATATGAAATTTTGCCTAAAAATAATATTCGCGTGCCAAATCCATTTTGAGGGCAATGACTACTGGAACCTGCTTCGCTAAATCTCACTGACAATTGTCAAGAGATTTGCATTAACAGGGAGAAGCATATTCTGCTTCATTTTGCAGACAGTCGCTGACTTTTGAGCTCGGGAAGTGAGAGGTTTTATAAGCCAAATCATAGATCATAGAATCCTATAGTGCAGAAGGAGGCCATTCGGCCCATCATGTCTGCACCGACCACAATCCCGCCCAGGCCCTATCCACATACCCTCATGCAATTACACCTGACACTAAGGAGCAATTTAGCATGGCCAATCCTCCCTAACCTGCACACCTTTGGACTTGGGAGGAAACCGAAGCACCTAGAGAAAACCCGCGCAGACACGGGGAGAATGTGCAAACTGCACACAGACAGTGATCCGAGGCAGGGAATCGAACCCAAGTCTCTGGCGCTGTGAGGCAGCAGTGCTAACTACTGTGCCACTGTGCTGCCCCAATATTATATTTCAGACCACGCATTGTGGCCATGATTTACAGGACCTATTCTCCACGGGTGCAAATCCCATTATGGCCACTAACTCTTGTGAGAATGGAAAGCAGAGAATGGGATTGGTGGGGGTGGGGATTTGGATGTAGTGGTAGCACCTTCACATTCTCTACTTTAAAGGATAGCATAGTGGTTAGCACTGCTGCCTCACAACGCCAGGGACCTCAGTTCAATTCCGGCCTTGGGTCACTGTCTGTGTGGAGTTTGCACATTCTCACCATGTCTGTGTAGGTTTCCTCTGGGTGTTCCAGTTCCCCCCGACCATCCAAAGATGGGGAGAGGAGGTGAATTGGTCATGTTAAATTATCCCTTAGTGCCCAAAGATGTGTGGGTTAGGAGGATTAGCTGGGTTAAATGCAGCAGCAGAGCAGGTGGACACACATTATCAGTGGCTGATAAGATGGAAATTAATGGATAGCTACAACCCACTACCACTGCCCCCATCTCCAGCCTCACCAATCCCATTCCTGGCTTCTCAATGGAGCTCCATGCTCTCTTCTCATGCAACAAGGCAAGTAAGAGTTGTGAGTGTGAAAGATAAGAGGGAAGGGCAATATTTGTGGATGGCGACTGGGAAACATGGGTGTGAGATGACATAAAAATGAGGATGAGAGTAAGCATTGACTGTTCAGAAGAGGATGTGAAGAGGAGTTTGCAGAGAGAGGAATGAGTGGAGCTGCCAGTGTTGTGCAGGTGAATGCCGGGAATGTATTATAGCACACATTTCCCTGTCCCCTGAGGTGCTGGATCCCCATGGTGCTCAGTATCCAGGTTGGAGGGAATCACATTCCTTCTGCTCACTTCCATCCATGCAGACTTGGTTGGAAGAAGCAGGCCTGTTCCTCCCATCCGTGGAAAATATCAGCTCACCTCAGTCCCTCAGTTCCCACACTGAATAATATTGAGCTAAAAGTGCAAGCCTGGGTGGGACAGTCTTACTAGGTCTCTCCATTCCTGTGTTTGCTGAAGTCTCAGGAATCAATGTGCATTTTAGCCATTCTGATCACTACCAGGATGTCTTTAACTAGGAATCCTTCCTTTGACAGGTCTGGTGAGCTATCTTGTTTGCCGCCTTGCGTGGAGCGGGATCCAGAAGTGGGGTATTAATGCCATGGTGGATTACGGAGCCATGACAAATTGCCTTTCAGTTAAAAATGTGTTCCTAACACATTATCAGCCATCTCACTGCCTGCCAGCCCATTTAGTTGAGACCCATCAGTGAATGAAGCATGAATACTATAGAACTTATTGAAATATTCATGGTAGCTACAAAAATACATACATATACATATACATAAATAGAGGTTTTTGTGGAATGATTCCATGAGTTTGAATGTAATTCTTATTATTCTTTATGTAAACGCTGCATCATTAGTTGTGGTTATGTTTTTCTTTGACATGAATAGATACAGGACATCCCGTTATCCATCAATGCCAAAAGACAGATGAAGCAACTTGTGGTAAGGCACTCGCAAGAGGAAACAAAAGTTAATGAAGTGCAACATGAATTTATGTCTGGTGTCTTGGTTTTTTTTTTAAAGCTCGCATTCCTTTCTACAAAATCCACTCACAGTGTTACCCTTTGTGCAGTATTTCAGTCAGACTCCTGCTTTCTTGCTTGCCCAGCTGTAAGTCTCCAAAGTATTTTGACTGGTCACAGCAACTACTTGTCTCCAATGAAAACAAGCATGAAGGTCACTTGTAATAGTTTTCAGAAGGACCACAGTGGGACAAGTGTATTTTAGCAGTACTGAGGACCATTTCCACTTATCACCACAAATGAGATAATAAGAATCCATTTTCTTTCCTTTTTTTAAATGCCCTCACAGCCAAGTCTTCTTGTACCCATCACACTTTCAAGACTTCAATGGAAATAAAAGTGGGAAGAAATGAAAACTGCCCATTCACTATAACACAAAGTCAAAATTACCCCATAGAGCTGCAGCTAAGAGACCGATGACTAAGCTCACAGCATGACAGTACTCTCAGTGCTCTTTGATCTGCAAGGAGCTTGACCTTTCTATTCTACGAGGCATCCAAAATATAGAGTTCATTGCCATTTTCCTTTCTCTCAGTAAATGTTCTATTTATGAACTGCACACTGTTACTTTCCTTACAGGAGGAGAAGGCTTTTAACAGAGCCTATGCAGAAAGGTTGGTGAAGGGATTCAGCAAATATTCTCGTGTTGCATCTTGTCTAATTTCTTGAGAATGTGCATGAGTCAGACAGCTAGGAGTAATGGTACCGGAAGAGCAAAAATGAAGACTCAAGGACCTCACAATTCATTAATGGGAGAGAAAAGGATTTCTTTTATTATTCATTCATGGGATGTGACTGTCACTGGCTTGACCTACATTTAATGTGCGTTCCTAATTGCAGTTGAGAAGGTGGTGGTAAGTTGCCTTCTTGAACTGCTGCAGCGCTTGTGGTGTATGTACACCCACAATGCTGCTAGGGAGGGATTTCCACGATGTTGATTCAACAACAGTGAAGGAACAGCGATATATTTCCAAGTCAGGGTGGTGAGTGGCTTGGAGGGGAAATTCCAATTTGTGGTGCTCCCATGTGCCTGCCATCCATGTCCCCCTACATGGCAGTGGTCATGGGTTTGGGAGCCATCTGAGGAACGATGAGTTCCTGCAGTGCATCTGTAGATGTTACACACTGTGCACCGGTGGTGGAGAAGGGTATGTTTATGGATGGTGTGTTAATCAAGCACGCTGCTTTGTCTTGGTTGATGTTGAGCTTCTTGAGTGTTGTTGGAGCTTCACTCATCCAGGCAAGTGGAGAATATTCCATCACACTCCTCACTTGTGCCTTGTAGATGATGGATAGGTTTTGGGGAGTCAGTAGGTCAGTTACTCTCCATAGGATTCCTAGCTTCTGACCTGCTCTTATAGCTATAGTATTTATTGAGTTAGTCCAGCTCAGTTTTGTGTCAGTGATATTCCCCAGAATTTCTTGGTGAGATTGTGCTGCAGCAACAAATGATTGTGTGTGGGTAAGGGTAGCAGTGCCCTGTGTTCTGAAACATTATCCTGCTGTCTTGGACTCTCAGCATCAATTTTGAAAGAAGTATTGAAGCTTTGAACTTGGACTGTAGCTGGCCAGTAGATTAAAACTACCTACTTTCTCCAGAAACTCCATAGAGTCATTGATTTCTAGACTTTCCAATTCTTGGAAGGAATATGTTTCATAATTATTAAATGGCCTGTGATTTTGAATAAAATTGCTGGATTAGCAGAGATGCTTGAAATGTCCAGTTCTGCCACACTGGAAGCATTCCATGAGGGCAGTGTTGGCAGCCAGACTGGGTTTTTGTACCTTAACATAAGCATCTCAAAAGGGCTGCCAGCGTGGAGTTTCCCACCCTTTGTTTTGGGGGTTCCATGTGGGTGGGACTGCTGCACATGGGCCTAATAATCTACCAAGACATGGGTTGCTATGAATTACAACCTAATTAAATGCAGGAGATCATCCTGTCTTTCACACTGGACTACTTGATCCGAAGTAAAACCATCTCTAATCTGCAGAAAGCTGGAGAACTTTTCCTCCTCGTCACCCACATCTATATGATCACAGATTAGCTCATCTTCAGCAATCTATATCTGTAGGAACTAGCTTGGCAATATAGGTTAGTTAGAAATTACTCAATTGATTCATCTTGTTGTTGAGACACTGGTTAAAACATGTTCATTCAATTACTAAAATTTTCATCAGGCCAAAATAGGCGTCAAACATTTTAATGATGGAATCAAAATCTGCAGTGAACTCCTCCACAACCTACCTTAGGAGAACATTGTCTACTATTGGACCTACTGTATAAAGAAAGGAACTAACTTGAAGCTTTGACTGTTTTTATGAAAGCCTGACACTGTTCGATATAAGAGAAAATTGAGTTTCCATAACTCCCATTGCTGACCTCTCTATGAACCCTCAAGGCTGTCAGAAGAGTGGGCAAGGTCAGGGACTGTTCACCAGGTAGGGTCATCATTATCTCTCTCCACTGTCTCTCCTTCTACCATCAAAATTACTCAAGCTGCATTTCTTCATCCTATCGTTCCTTCAACAACACTGATGTGTGTTTTACTTCAATGTCTCCGCGGCTGCCACCATGTCCTGAGATTGGGTCCATCTGTCTTGAATTCTAGGTGTGGGACTTGATTCTTAGACATACTCTGAAATCTGCTTATTAACACTTGTTAATTAAAACTACACCAAACATGTTACAGAGTAGAAGCTAAAATAAAAGCAAATTACTGCAGAGAATGGAATCTGAAACAGAAGCAGAAAATGCTGGAAAATGCAACAGAGAGAAACGAGCTAACATTTCAAATCAGGATGATTCTTCATCAGAACTAGCTGTTAAGAGATATACTGTGTCATGTTTAAGTCTTGTAATTGGTAAAAGTTATGTTCATTCTTTTTGTTATATTCTAACTGTGTTCTTAAATAAATTTTGTTTCATAAAAGCTTCCTAGTGGGTCATTGGAATCATACCTGGAGTGAAACACCTTATGCTCACCTATGCCAAAATCAAATGTAATATTTAGGGTCAACAAGTGTGCTTAAAATTAAAGTCCAGACATCACTGATATCCAAAATGATCAAGAAAAGGGCTGGATGCCATGGTGATATTGAAGAACATTATGTAGATGAATGGCCCATGATATCACCATACGTGATAAGTGGGAGGAAGAACCATGGCATCACAGTCCAAAGATGTGCGGGTTAGATTGATTGGCCATGTTAAATTGATCCTCGTGTCAGAGAGATTAGCAGGGTAAATGTGTGGGATTACAGAATAGTGGGATTGTGGTCGGTACAGACTCAATGGGCTGAATGGCCTTCTTCTGTACTGTAGGGATTCTATGATTCACAGCTGATTGACAGCAACACAACCCATCATAAAAAGGAAGTATTCAAGAGGAAAGGTAATATGGCTGAGCATCTCAGCAACTGCCTCCAAAGGTGGATTGATCACCTTACTGGACCTCCCGAGATCAGAGTGGGAGTAGAGGACATTGCAACAGGCCTTGACTGCATCCATTAGGTGTTCCAGTGAGGTGTCACTGAATATGGGGAAGTCGTCTTCTTGCTGAGGTGACGGTGAACAGGTAAACAGAGGCCATCCACCAGCGTTCCTGCTTGTTGCCTATGCATCCATTTTTAAAGTGAGAGAAAGCGAACAATCTGGCATGAAAATCTTACCATTGCAACGGTGGGTAGATCACCATTTTCCATGCTCACTCCCAAACTTAGTGCAATGGCGGGATAATCCCACTCCTGAGTGCAATATCCGACCAACCTCCAGTTAATAAATGATAAGAAAACCTTTGAGTGCTGGAAATTGAAAGAATTTTGTAACTTATAATTGTTTTGAAAGAGATTGGACAAATATTTTTTATCAAATCTTCATCAATTCTGATGAAAGTCACTCAGCAAATCATCTTCAAAAGTAAAACAGAAAATGCTGGAAAATCTCAGCAGGTCTGACAGCATCTGTGGAGACAGAGTAGAGCCAAAGTTTCAAGTCTGGATGACCCTGCGTTAGAGCTCTAACTCGAAATGTTGGCTCAATTCTGTCTCCACTGATGCTGTCAGGCCTCCTGAGACCTAATCAACATCTGCATTGCATTGAACTGCCTTGGGAGTCACAGAGAAATATAACACACTGTACCAAATCCTAAGACCTTACAGCATTTTCTGTTTTTGTTTCAGATTCCGGTATTCGCAGTGTTGTTTCTTTCATCTTCAAAAATATTTTGTTGAAGTGTTTTGAGATATCCTGATGACTTGGAATGTGCCTTGTAAATCTATGTTATTTCTCTTTCTTCTTTCTTGCCACTCTTTTCCATTGCAGGTGCTGATGGATCTGATGTACATTATCAGAACTTTGATTCTATTACTAACTTCATACATATTTTATTGATCATCTTCAGATGCCCTTCGATTCGAGGATGACATCTATGTGGGATCCTGAATTTGTCCCATATGCCTTGGTGAGATTAAACAGACTGATTCTCAACCCATGGGCCCCAGGGGAAGCAGGTTTGATTTATACAATGCTGGAAATCAATTAACAAAGGGATAAAAATAAATAGGTGGATTTGGTACAGTGTGTTATATTTCTCTGTGACTCCCAAGGCAGCTCAATGCAATGTAGATGTTGATTAGCCTTTTGTTGCGAGATGTTATGGTGATTTAGGAGCTCTGGATAACAGCAACTTACATTTGATATACCACCTTTAACATGGCAAAGTGCCCAAAGGCACTTTACAAAAACATCATCAAACAAAATTTGACGTTGAGAAACATGAAAAGATGTTAGGAGAGGCAACTAAAAGATTGGTCAAACAAGTTTTATGGAATATCTTAAAGACGGGAAAGAGAAAGAGAGAGAAGAGAGATATGGAGGAATTAAGAAATTTGACAGAAAAATTTAAATTGAGGTGATGCCAATGCAGAATGGCAAGCCCACTCCCAATGGGTGAATGGGACTTAGTGCAAGATAGAATACAGGCGGCAGAATTTCAGATGAACTCAAGCTTATTTTAGGTGCAAGATGAGAGATTGACCTGGGAAGTATTAGATTAGTAAGTTCTCTTTTCAAATGAATTATGAAAGGGAAAGCAATTGTAGCGGTTGGAACTTGACAAGATGGCCTTTTACTGCTACAAAATATGACAAATATTTAAACAGGAATTCGTCATATTATGTAGCAAAATAGAACTAGAACAAATCTGCTGTACCCAGTGACGTTGCTTGTCAAATAACATAGCTGTCAAACCACATTTAATTTACCACAAGTGAAAATGTTATATTTATTTTGCTCATAAGGTTTTTTTCTCAGTAGTGTTTTTGGATTTAATTAGCATTTAACAGACTTCCCCATATTTTCAGCGAGCATTTTATACCATTAGTGTTCTAATTGAGGTACTACTTTAGTTTATTAGTAACTCAACTACTCAGCCTTGGGCTGTCCAGTTGGTATTGCCTCTTAATATCAGAGAACACAAATTACGATTGACAGACTTCATACTAAATCCAACACCTTCATTGAGAACATTAAGCGAAACAGTTTCAAATAAGGCACACAGCTACCCCTCAGGTCATCAATCTAAGATGACATTATATTGCCCTGTGACTCATAAGGCAACGTGTGATTGTTGACCGAGATCATCTTGTTAATTTCACTAAGACTCTTACATCAATAAGTATTGTCCTGCTTCTTTGAGTGCTGCTGTGTGTGACATTTTCAGGTGTTTACATGCAGAATCCTATTTTTAAAAGACCTCATGTACAATCCTCTTCTGGATTGGTTAGTTGGACCAGCTTTTGGTTGGGTAGTGCATTTCTAAGTTGTCATCCATTGGCATAGCTATTTAATTCAGATTATTCAATTCATTTCAGCAGTATCTCAGCAATTACTAAGTATCAGTGTAATTTGTTAGTATTACACCCATCCTGTTTCCACATAGCAAACACTGCTCTGAACTTGTAGCCAAACCTCTCCTTACATGTCTGTTGGTGGATGTTTGATAGTAACGTCAGAATGAAAGTTTCTAAGGCCACAAATGTGGAAAATGAGTAGACATTTTCCTCTAATTTACTGAGCAAAGTAGATATTTTGCAAATAATAGCATTTGCATTTTGGAACTCTGATTAATATAAGCTGAGATGAACTAATAAATTTAAGATTTGCTTTTTCCCCAATATAAAGACCAGAAGAGAATATAAGAATTTCTACGCCATGGTAAAGTTACTAGGTCCATTCAGCTTTCTATTAAATCAATAGCATTGCCTAGCACCACTGCCCTCCCAGCAATGCGCTCCCCCCCACCGCCACCCCAAGCCACACACTCCCACCTCACACTATAAGAAGTCTCAGAACACCAGGTTAAAGTCCAACAGGTTTATTTGGTAGCACGAGCCTTTGTAGTGCTGCTCATTCATCAGATGAGTGGGAGTTGGTTTCACAAATAGGGCAAATAAAGACAGACGCAGTTACAAGATAATGGATAGAATGCGAAGGTTCAGACAATACAAGTGGAGAGAGGTTAATCACAGGTTAAAGAGGTGTGAATTGTTTCAAGCCAGGAGACTTAGTGAGATTTTGCAAGACCAGGCAAGTCATGGGGGTTACAGATAGTGTGATATGAACCCAAGATCCTGGTTGAGGCCATCCTCGTGTTTGCGGAACTTGGCTATCAGTTTCTGCTTGGCAATTCTGCGTTGTTGTGTGTCTTGAATGCCACCTTGGAGAATGCTTACCTGAAGATCAGAAGCCTAATGCCCTTGACTGCTGAAGTGTTCCCCAACAGGGAGGGAACACACCTGTCTGGTGATAGTCAAGCAGTTTCCATTCACCCATTGTCATAGCGTCTGCATGGTCTCCCCAATGTACCATGCCTCGGTACATTCTTTCCTGCAACATATCAGGTAAACAACGTTGGCCAAGTCACACGAGCATGTACCGCGTACCTAGTGGATGGCGTTGTCACATGAGATGATGGCATCAGTGTCGATAATCCGGCACATCTTGCAGAGGTTGTTGTTGAAGAGTTAGTTGTGTGGTGCCATGGTCACTATTCTCCTGAAGGCTGGGTAGTTTGCTGCGTACAATGGTCTGTTTGAGTTTGCACGGTTGTTTGAAAGCAAGTGGTAGGGGTGTGGGGATGGCCCTGGCGAGGGGTTCATCTTCATCGATGACGTGCTGAAGGCTCTGGAAAAGATGTCATAGCTTCTCTACTCCAGGAAAGTACTGGACGATGAAGGGTTCTCTGTCCGCTTTATCCCGTGTTTGTCTTCTGAGGAGGTCAGTGCGGTTTTTCACTATGGCACATCAGAACTGTTAATCGATGAGTCAAGCGCCATATCCTGTTCTTACAAGGGCATCTTCCAGCATCTAGAGGTGTCTGTTGTGATCCTCCTCATCTGAGCAGATCCTGTGTATACGGAAGGCTTGTGCATGGGGGATGGCTTCTTTAATGTGTTTAGGGTGGAAGCTGGAGAAGTGGAGCATTGTGAGGTTATCCATGGGCTTGCGGTATAGTGAGGTGCTGAGGTGACCATCCTTGATGGAGATGCGTGTGTCCAAGAATGGAGCTGATTCTGGGGAGTAGTCCATGCTGAGTCTGATAGTGGGATGGAACTTGTTGATGTCATCATTTAGTTGTTTCAGTGATTGTTTACTTTGAGTCCAAAGGAAGAAAATGTTATTGCTGTATCTAGTATACAGCAGCGGTTGAAGGTTTTGTGCGGTGAAGAGGTCTTGTTCGAACCTGTGCATGAAGATGTTGGCATATTGAGGTGTGAATTTGGTCCCCATGGCTGTTCCATGTGTCTGGATGAAGAACTGGTTGTTGAAGGTGAAGACTTTGTGGCCCAGCATGAAGTGGATAAATTGTAGAATTGCGTCTGGAAATTGTCAGTTGTCGGTATTGAGTACACAGGCAGATGCAGCAATGCCTTCGTCGTGGGGAATGCTGGTGTAGAGTGCTGAGACACCCATTGTGACGAGGAGTGTTCAACTGCTGGTATGTTGACCTTGTGTATCTTTGGGAGGCAGTAGAGATCTCCAGCGCGGGGACTATGTGAGATGAGAGCACAGAGGGTGCTCTGAAGGTCCGGATCAAAGGTCCTGATCAAGTGTTGCATTGACGAGTGTGTTCTTTGGTCAGATCTGCGGGTAACTATCTGTAGTGTTCCTCGTTGTTCATTTATCGGTACACTTCTTTGCAGTACTCCATTCTGTTCAGTATGACAGTGGCCCCTCCTTTGCTGGTTTGATGACAATGTTGCAGTTGGTCTTGAGACCAACTGATGGCATTGCATTATGCTTGGGTGAAGTTCGGGGCTGTCTTGTGAGTGCAGCTGGCATTAATGCACCTCCTGGTGGCTTGGGCATGTATGTTGAGTGAAGGGCAGCGGCCTTCCAGAGGAGTCCAATTTGACTCTTTCCTCTTTGGTTGTCGCACCGTGGATCTCTCTGTTGGCTATTCCAGTTCATAAACTGTCTCATTGGGTTCGCTGTTGGCCTCTTGGTGTTTGTGGAAGAATTCCCAGAGTCTCATTCACCTGATGAATTCCTCTGTGTCCACTGTAGGACTGATGGGGTCCATTTTGGCGATGGGGCAGTAATTAGCCCTCGGCTGAGAACTTTGATTTCGTCTGGTTGAAGTGTGTATTCCAGTGGACTTCCCTGCAGTGATACTGTTTTCTACTGTGGTAGGTGGTTGAGGAACGTGAGAGAGGTGTGATAGCAAAGTCTGTGTTATAGGTTGACCTGAGTGGGTTTGTGATCTATAGTCTTTTCGGTATCTTGTTTGCTTTCTCGCATAATTTTAGAAACTTGATGTCTGTGTTGATATGCGCGATCTTCTTGGAGATCCTCTTCATTGGAGCTGGCAGTTTGCGGTGTCGGTGGTAGCCATAATGTGGAGATGCTGGCGTTGGACTGGAGTAGGCACAGTAAGAAGTCTCAGAACACCAGGTTAAAGTCCAACAGGTTTATTTGGTAGCATGAGCTTCTGGAGCGCTGCCCCTTCATCAGGTGAGTGGGTGTTGGGTTCACAAACGGGACATGTATAATCACAGGTTAAAGAGGTGTGAATTGTCTCAAACCAGGACAACGGATGAATGGACACCACTCAACAATGGATAAATGGACATCTCTCGACTATCACCATGCAGGTATGTTCCCTCCCAGTCAGGGAACACTTCAGCAGTCACAGACATTCAGCCTCTGATTTTCGGGTAAGCAATCCCCAAGGAAGCCTTCAAGACACACAACAACGCAGAGTTACTGAGCAGAGTCTGGTAACCTTATTCCTCACACGAGGATGGCCTCAACTGGGATCTTGGATTCAAGTCACACTATCTGTAACCCCGACGACTTGCCTGGACTTGCAAAATCTCACTAACTGTTCTGTCTGGAGAAAATTCACATCTCTTTAAACTGTGCTTAGCCCTTTCTCCACTCACATTGTCTGTAACCTGTAAAGACTTGATTACCTGTTAAGACTCGCATCCCATCCATTATCTTGTAAATTGAGTCTGTCTATATTTGCCCTGTTTGCGAACCCAACTCCCACTCACCTGATGAAGGAGCAGTGCTCCGAAAGCTGATACGATTAAATAAACCTGTTGAACTTTAACCTGGTGTTGTGAGACCTCTTACTGTGATTAATATGAGCTAAGATGAACTGATAAATTTTAGATTAGCTTTTCCCCAATACAAAGACCAGAAGAGAATGTAAGAATTTCTAAGTCATGGTAAAGTTAGTAGGTCCATTCAGCTTTCTGTTAAATCAGTACCATTGCCTAGCAACCACCCCAAGCCACACCTCCTTACCTTCACACCATGTTTGAATATTTCTTCACACAATATAACATGAAGGCATTCTGTCTAATGTTCTGGGGTGGGGCAATGTCTGTGGTGGCTAGGGTGAGGCATTATCAGCCCATAAGTGATGTGGCAAGGGAACGTTTTTCTATATTTTTTTCTGCTCATGCACATTTGAAGTCTCCGATCAGGGCAGCAGCATTTCAAGTGCGATAAGCCCAGCCCACAGGGTTGTGTAACATGATTCTGAATGCTGATTTGTTTTCAGGTAGAGTGTGTATGGGGGTGCCGGAGAACGGGTCTAAAAGTCGGATCTGAAACACTCCCAGATTCAGCAGTTAGAATCAAAATGGTAAAATTGGGTCCAGGGAGCCTATCACTGCTGTCCCATTGGCTAACTCTAGCTGGCCATGTGCTCAACAGAGACAGTGGCAGTAAGGAGGAAATTAGACAGGAAACTGGACTGCTCGTTCCCCACTGCCATTTACCTGCACCGGAAAATGAATGGAGAGTGAACGGTTGCGTCTGTGTTCAGTACAAGCAAAGAAAGTAACTTCAGTTCTGGGCAGGAATGCAGCATTTAAATTCCTGGCCTGAGTTTGTTCCATGTTCCACTAAGATCCCAGCAGAACTTGGAGTTTGGATTATGGAAGAAACTCCAACTGAGAAGCTATTAATATCTGTGATATACTTTGCATTTTACTTCTGTTTGAATAATTATTTAACAATCTGTCTGGTCTTTGCAGAACTGCATCAAAAATTCTTTTGACTTCTTGCCAGTCTGCGAAAACTTAACACTTTCTTAGTGATCCTCTCTCTCTTTCTCTCTTCTGTCTGTTATTTCCTATCCTCTCCTTCTTTCAGATGTGAGGCAGAGAAAGCAAAGGGATTAAAATCTGTCACGTGGATCATTTCCAAGGGTCCAAATGGGCTGCTGAAGGTCATCAACTATAATTGCCAGATGTCAATTCTTTGTCAAAGGTCTGTCACAATAATACTTTTTGCTGGAGCAAAACACGGCATGGAGGTTGTGACCCCAATTGTATCCGAGGCTTTTTTTGTCAGTCTCTCTGTTGCAATTTTTGTCACGCTTACACATTGAAACTGGACGTAACTATTTCTACTCCAGTTTCAATCTGCATTGTGTCCCCATTCATGTTCCAAATCAAGTCAGGAGCTCTTGGTGGAAGCTACTATGTGAAATAAATGGAAGTTTTGAGATTATGTATTAATGTGGTCAAAGTAACATTATTAGGAAATGAAGACATTCGATTCCTTCAGACTCTCATTATATGATTTTCTATTCTCACCGACAAATTACAAAGTCAGGAAAAATGGAAGCGTTTAAAAGGCCTCAACTGGTACTTTTCAAAGTTATGTTTTTAATTGCAAAAATTGATTTATTGATCATTGGAGACCTGGATTATAAAGGAGCAGTTGTTTTCGTGGACTTTGTGGGCCCAATTTTACCATTTTAATTTTAAGTGCTGGGCGGACTTGAATTTGGGAGTGTTTCAGATCTGACTTTTAGACCCGTTCTCAGGCGCCCCAATATGCACTCTGCCTGAAAAAATATCAGCAATTACAAACCACACTGCACAAGCCTATGGGCAGGGTTTAATGCACCTGAAATCCTGTAGCTCCAATCGACACCTCCAACTGTGCATGCGCAGAAAAAAATGGTAGAAGGCTGCTCCCCTGCCACATCCCTCCCAAGCTGGATAATGCCCCTCCCCAACATTAGTGACCCCCTTATCCTACCCCCTATCCACCACCCAAACCGATCTTGGGCCCCTCCTCCCTTTCCCCCTCATTGCTCACAGGCAGAGTGGGAATGGACCCACCATTTTCCCCACTGATTTCAGGCAGAGTGGCAGCGGACCCCCTTCCCCCTCACTGATCACAGACAGAGTGGCAGTGGACCTCCCTTCCATAGAGTGGCAGCAAACTCATCTTCCCCCCGCCTCCATCAATCTCAAGCAGAGAGCCGTCGGACCCATTTCTCCTCCCCCCAGCACTGATCTCAAGCAGAGAGCTGTCACACCAGAACTGAACTTATATGGCACATGTCAGATTCAAGCTAGATGGGCAAGTGTGGTGGTAAAAGGTGAAGTGCCAATAAAGTTGGGCATGCAGCCCATTAAGTCAATTTAAATGCATGCGTTTAAATGGCTGTCACGCCTGTTCTGGGCACAGTCCCAATTGTGGCCATTTTCGGGCCTTGGTAAAGGGGGAACCAGTGTGAAGGTGGGTACAGATCATGTACTCGCCTCATGCCTGATTTCACCAAGTTTTTGTGCCCAAAAAGGGTGTAACTTGGTGATAAAATCAGGCCCTGAGTTTCAAGAGACCTGGCATTATGGCCTAAGCAGACATATTTTGTTAAGTGCATTCTAGGAATTCAACTATATTCTGTATCCTTGGAGGATGAAGCCAGATATGCCACTGAAGGGTCAAAGTGTAGGAGAAGAGCATCTTGCAACTAACTATTCCCTACTATCTGCCCCAAGTCCTGTTGTCCTTTGAAGAACAATACACAAGGAGGCTATTCTTCTCCAAAGAGGCACAAATAGATTTGGGTCATCTGCTTATTGCTGTCAAGTTCACTATAGCCTGAATGTTCAAGTTTCCTCCAGGTGCCACAGCGAATATCAATAATGCGAAAAATTTTGTAATCCATGGAAGTATCAAGCAGATTAGGGGAGATGGTGGTGTAGTGGTAATATCACTGGCCTAGTATTCACAAGGCTCAGGCTAATGGTCTGGGGATGTGGGTTCATCCTGTTCATCGTAACTGGTATATTAAATTCAATCATTAAACCTGGAACATAAATCAGTAAAGATGACCATGACCACTATCATCGATTGTTGAAAAAATTCTCATCAGATTCACTAATGTCCTTCATCGAAAGAAATTTGTCATTGTTACCTTGTCTGACCTACCTGTAACACCCATTGAAGTGTGATTGACTCTTAACTACCCTCTAAAGCAGTCAGAAAGTCACTCAGTTCAAGGGCAATTAGGGATGGACTATGATACCCACATCCTATAAAAATGAGCTAACCAAAGTAAACATCTTCATCACTATCCTCAAAAAGAAAAAGCAATAGGAGTAGAGAGATTGAAGAGATTGCAGAATTCCTCAGAGCCTGAGGTATGTTAAATTATGAACATTTGTCCTGTCTGCTCTTGCTCACAACACTGCAGAATTGATGAACTGCAAGGGATTTTGTGAGTGTGGCCATACATCTGGTGTTATATAGGCAGTCTGATTTTTCATCATTCAAGCTCCTGTCTGATGCTGGATGCGTTTTTGTTTGGTATTTAGCATATTAGTGTATCACTACAATGAAACATTGGCAGGAGCCTTTGTTCATTCCTTTCCATGTCTGCAGCAGCTTCACACCAACTAGGACACAGAAAACAGGTGGGTTTTCATCTATTTTTCCAACCCGCCCATGTTTCTCACCTGCAGTTGGACCCTTTCCACTACAAATCATGACGGATCTCCATTAATGATGATGACATCACCATGCCACATCACTGTCTGGTATCTTGACCTCCGGCAGTTATGACTCTAGGTTCACTGAGCTTTGTTCAGTTTATAACCATCTTCAAGAAAATTGGCAGGTTGCTCCCTATTTTCCTCATAGTTGCTATGATGCCTTCATCTGACTTCAGTTTTGGATTCCCTAATCTTTCAAAAACAGGAGCACAAGAATTGAATAATCTCAGGATTACTACCCTGAAACTTGCTCATTAGCACACAGATATACAGATCAGGAAAGTACATATGTGGCTGAAAGATTGGTGTAAAAAGGAAGAATCTCACTTCATGGGACATTGGTACCTGAACTGGAACATCTTGGAAAGGGAAGGAATAAGCTGAACTAGGCTAAGACTAAGATCCTTGCAATAAAAATAAATAGGGCAGTAAGCTGGGTAAGCTTTTATAATTAAATTTTAAACAGCCAATCAATGGAAGAAGAACACTTGAAATCAGGGCAAAGTTGCATGTGCAGTTTGGGAAGGTCACTCAATAGCATTACCTACTTGCAAAAGCCTGCACTATACCATGACACAACTCTTTTATATGGAGAGAGAATAGATTAATAGAATAAATTAATAGAATAAACTTGTCCAAGGGTCATCCTGATTCGAAACATTGACTCTATTCTCTCTGCACAGATCTGCCAGACCTGCTGAGATTTTCTAGCGTCTTCTGTTTTTGTTTCAGATTCCAGCATCCGCAATGTTTTGCTTTTAATTCTTTTGCATTGTGTCTTGTAATTATCAAAGTTTAAACATTATAAGTGTTGCCATGAAATTATTACCGAAGGAAACAATGACAAGAGATCTGGGATAGGAAGTGTGCCATGTATCTGTCTTGTGCCCATCTGCAAAGAACAGAAATTCACTCCTCCATTGTGCCACCTGCAATATGAGAAGCTGTTCCACTTCTGTGACTGATAGCTGGCATGTCATCCTATTTCCCAGCTTAGAAAGTCATAGAATCCCTACAGTGCAGAAGGAGGCCATTTGGCCCATTGAGTCTGCACCAACCACAATCTCATTCATGCTCTATTCCCATAACCCCTTATATTTACCCTGCTAATCCCCTGAAACTAGGGAAAATTTAGTGTGGCCAATCAACCTAACCTACACACCTTTGGACTGTGAGAGGAAACCAGAGCACCTGGAGGAAACCCATGCAGACATGGGGAGAATGTGCAAACTCCACACAGACAGTGACCCAAGGCCAGAACTGAACCCAGGTCCCTGGCACTGTGAGGCAGCAGTGCTAACCATTGTGCCACATTGCTGCTTCTGTGACTACTTTCCCAACACAAATAGCAACGTCTCTCAAGGACAACAAGAGCATATGCTTTCCATCAAACAATGAGGAGTTCCAAATGAGTGATGTCCCTGGTCTTTGGAGCTTCCTCTCACTGTCAATGTGGGTCAACACACTAATAATTGGAGAAGAGTTCCAACTACATCCAATGGAGGTTGACGCAAAGTTTGTGCAAAGGAGTAAAGATGTTAAGGACAGATATGGAACATGAAACCCCTGATTTGATATACTTGACAAATGTGCATGCGGTAAACAATTATTTCAGATTTTATAACCATCAAGTTAGTGATGTAATTTATTATCTCCAAACTGTTGAATTTTTCATAAATTAAATCAAAAAGCAAGAACACAATATAACAAGACTCCAAAAGCCATAATCAAACTGTTACAGACTTGCTTTGTCTTGAGCTATGAATTGTCAGACAGGAACACTAATGATTTTGTAATATGTGCAAGATCCACGAGATAAAGCTGCAATATCCCACAGTGATGAAAATGCAAAAATGTGCCAGTCTGAAATTACTGCCTTTGGCATTGTGCCCAAACATCACTTTGTTTCATACAAGTTTCAAAAAAGTTTTGAAACTGTTTTAGTCACGTAGCCCAAATGTTGCAATCAGTGTCAAAGGAAGAGTGGACCAAGATGACAGCTTCCCACTCACTTCTTGTACGTTTTTGTGCATCAACTGATGTCAGTATTCATCTGACCCAGTGCAGTGGCATCTATAGGGGATCTGTGGTATGTCTGAGCAGAACCAACAATACCATGGTTCTTCAATTAACCAGATGTAAGAACCCTCAGTGAGAGTGTCTAAACCAGGAAGCATAAATAAGATTGAAATCATGTACAGAAATGAAAGGAAATAAATGAGGGAGTGCATGTTCCATTTCTGTTTAGCTAATTTGGCTGGAGAGCTGGTTAGTGCTGCAGAGAATCACCAATAACATGGGTTCAATTCCTATACCAGCTGAGATTATTCATAAAGGTCCACCTTCTCAAATTTGCTCTTCACCTGAGGTATGGTGATCCTCAGGTTAAAATCACCACCAGTCAGCTCTCTCTCAAAGGGGAGAGCAACCCATGGTGACTTTACCTTTATTATATATCCAACACTAATTAAATCCTCAAGAATTGAGGCTCCACGCTCATAAAATTACATTTTCAGTATCAGAGAAGTTGTGTAATAATAATAATGAAAACTTATTACACCATTAAGAATTCACTATATTCGTGAATGCACCAGCTGTGCTATGTTCTGCCACATTTAAAGGGTAACCAGAGTAAGTCTGGTAACTTTATACCCTTAATGTTCTATTCCATAATAATGGGGAGCACAGGAATGGCAGTGACACAAAATCAATATTTTGCCTCAGTTTTCACAATGGAGGACACTGGGACCTGCCCAGTAGTGAAAGATATTGCAGAGGTTGGTGAAAAGGAGGAATTTAAGACAATCGCCATCAATTGGATAAAACAGTACTGAGCACACTATTGAGGTTAAAGGCAGATAAGTCCCCAAAGCCTCACTGACCTACATCCTAGAGTCATAAAGGAAGTGGCAGCAGAGATATTGGTGACATTGGTTATAATATTCCAAAGTTCACTGGATACTGGAAAGGTTCCCGTGGCTTGGAAAAAGGCAAATCTAATGCCAATGTTCAAAAAGGGAGAAAGGCAGAAAGTAGGAAAGTATAGGCCAGTTAGTTTCATATTTGTTGTCAGGAAATTGTTGGAATCCAGTATTAAGGAAGTAGTAATGGAACACTTAGAAAGTTAAAGTGCAATCCATCAGATTCAACATGGTGTTTGACTAATTTTCTACAGTTCTTCAAAGATGTAACAAGCAAGATAGATAATGGGGGTCCTGTAGATGTAGTGTGTCTGGACTGCCAAGAGGCATTTGATAAAGTTAATACACAAGATGAGATCCCGCAGCAATGGAGGTAATACATCAGCTTGGATACTAGATTGGTTAACCAACAGGAAGCAAAAAGTGGTGATGAGACTGAGCTGAGATCAGCCATGATCGTACTGAATGGCAGAGCAGGCTCAAGGGGCTGAATTGCCTTCACCTGTTCCTGGTTGTCACGTTCTTATACTGATCCAGAAAATCAGTTAGTGAAAGATGATACTGGAGCCAATCTTTATTTAGTCTCACAATTATTTACAGAATAAAACATTACAAGCATATCCTCCCAAGTCAATCATACTGCAGTTCAGTAAGTGCCTCTTTTTATGTACTCACATGAAACCCCAATTAATGCCCTCTACCTGCATATAATTGAACACGATTCATACACAATTAACATTACATGGATTTCAATGATGAGTCTATCAGTAAGCTTCTGCTATAGTGCAGCCCATGAAGGAGCAGGGTAAATTGGACCACAACTTCCAGATTACCATGTTTAACCATGCATGAGCAGATTCTGGAAGTTGCTTTCAACTTTACTTGATGTTAATGGGGAAAGCTATTCATATTACTGTTGTTCTTAATACATGTTAACTATCGTACCAAGTGTTTTTTGGCTGGTCTATTTGTCAGGGAAATTTTCAACAGGAGTACTTTATCTGAGGCCCTGACCATCATTAAAACCACCAAAGAAGGAAACTACACTTGTAAGCAACACTGGGAGAATGATTATTTATTTTCTTAGAAAGAGGAGTAGATCTTTTGCCCCTCAGACTTTTTCACTATTCAATTAAATCATTGCTGATCAGTATTTTATCTACCCACCTTTGTTCTGTCATGCTTAATAAATGGAAGCTAGAGGAGATTTATTAAAAGCAATTTACGTTTGATTATCTTAATCAATTGAAGTAGCAGTAGTGCTGGGTGAGTAGCTAGTGCAGCTAATTTGTATATATCGATTTTCCAAGGGTATTTGATAATTAGCACACAACAGACTTGTTTGCAAAATTAAAGGCCATAACAGGCAGTGGATGCATGGAAACAAAACTGGCTAAAGTAGAGAAAACAGTTGTTTTTCAGATTAGAGGCAAGGCAATGGTCAGGGCCCCATTGCAGTATTGTGAACAATTCCGAGCACCACACTTGAGGAAGGATGTTAAGGCCTTAGAGATAGTGATAAAGAAACTTACCTGAATAATACTAGATGTGAAAGACTTCAGTTTGATGGAAAGACTAGAGAAAGTTATGAGGGGATTTGACAACATGTCCAAAACCATGATGTGTCTTGATATTGTCAATGAGAAACTATTTCCAATAGCTAATAGGTCCATAACCAAAGGACAAAGATTCAGGCTGGAACTCTACCACTTCCCCTACCATGGAATCTGCACAGGTGAGGATCCTCAGACAAGAATTTCCGGTCTCGCCAATGAGGCCATAAAATCCCACCCTAAAGGTATATTGGCAAAAAGAACAAACGAGGGGAACAAATCCATCCAGCAAATTATTGTGCTCTGCAATGCAGTTCCGGAAAGAGTGACAAAGGAAGCAGATTCAATAATAATTTTCAAAAAGGAATTAGATAAATTATTGACTGCTTAAGGTTTGTAGGGCTGTGGGGAAAGGGTTTCCTGAGGCATGATGCACGGGTAGACCATGCAGACGCTGCAACAACGGATGAATGAACACTGCTCGACAATCATCAAGCAGGATGTTCTCTTCCTGTTGAGGAACACTTCAGCAGTCACGGGCATTCAGCCTCTGACCTTCGGATAAGCGTTCACTAAGGCAGCCTTCACAACGCACAACAATGCAGAATCACTGAGCAGAAACTGATAGCCAAGTTCCACACACGTGAGGACTGCTTCAACCGGGAACTTGGGTTCATGTCACACTATCAGTAATGCCCACGACTTGCCTGGGCTTGCAAAATCGCACTAACTGACCTGGTTGGAGACAAGACCTGTGCTTTAACCTGCGCTTAACGTTGTCTCCACTCACCTTGTCTATACCTTTAAGATTTGATTAAAAATTCACATTCTAACTATTGTAAATTGAGTTTGTGTCTTTATACACCCTATTTGTGAACAGAGCTCCCACTCACCTGATGAAGGAGCTGTGCTCTGAAAGCTTGTGGCTTGTGCTGCTAAATAAACCTATTGGACTTTAACCTGGTGTTGTGAGACTTCTTAAAGGGTGAAGGTACAGGACAATTTGATAACCCATCCAAAGAGCCAGAACAGGTATGTGAACCAAATGTCCTTCTCCTGTGCTGTTTTTTCATGATCCTACAATTTTGTGAACAGCCAGGCCTAAAGAAAATCCAACAATCACAGTTTTGACATTTTTAATTGACCTAGTCTCAACAATTGTTATTAGGAGGTGAGTTTATTACCATTCTGTACAGAAATGCTTTTTAAGAGGACACCCTGAACAAACTAGCTTTAATTTTAACTTCATGCCACTTACATGGGCACTCCAGAAGAGGAAGTTGTTTATCTATATCTACCCTAAAATTTGCTTCAATCAATTTAAACACCTTAATTAGTTTACCCTGTAATCTGCTATACTCAAGTGAGTCCAAATCTTAACTAATCCATTAATACAATCATAAGAAACAATGTGTTTCTAAAACATCGATCTCTGAATAGGTGATATTATTAGTAAATTGTTAATCACTGAGAATAGTAGCGTTCTCCAGTAAATGAGTAAATTCACATTAATCCATCAATTTTTCAATGCACTTCAGTCAATATTGCAATGGGAGGGCAAGCCATCTAATCTGCAGAGATGCTGGTATAATAACATAATTGCTAATAGGAACATTTGATTGATTAAACTGAACCATCCATAGAAACGAGAATGTTTCCCAAAAAAATCAGTTGTACAATGATCTCAAGTGGAATGTCTTCTATTTTTGAATCTTACCAGGGGGCTGTTAAAATTAGTTCATGTTACAAATTGATTATTTTAAGTGTAAGCTCTGTAAAAGTGGAGATATTTATCTTTTGCTTCAAAATGATTATATTTCAATTTATTTTCTAGCCTTGCACATGTTAGAGCCTGATAGCACAGGTAATGATGGAAATCAATCAACTCTGGTCATTAAAACATCTAATAGTGGAACATGTGTTATATGATGTTTAAAACTACCACGTTCCAATGTTTCCTCCTTGGAAACAGTTACCTAGTGACAGCCTGT
This sequence comes from Carcharhinus amblyrhynchos, assembly GCF_965287045.1. Classification (NCBI taxonomy): domain Eukaryota; kingdom Metazoa; phylum Chordata; class Chondrichthyes; order Carcharhiniformes; family Carcharhinidae; genus Carcharhinus; species Carcharhinus amblyrhynchos. Next base: position 89,800,704 of record NC_137324.1, on the reverse strand, counting down.
AAATGGGTAGACCTAGATTTTAAATGACCAACTTTTTGAATCCCTGCAGTTTATCAGTATCACTTTGGTAGCCCATTATTAAGACAGAGCTGGGCTTTAAATTATATCTGACACACCACTCACAAATGAAGGCCTTGTCAGATCTGAGCCATAAATTGTATTACTGATGGACAAATTGGCTGGAAGCAAATTTACATGAGAGACATAAATTCTAATTAGTATCTCAGGCTACGTGTGAAGTATACTATGAAAGCTATAAAACATATGTGCCAACCAAAGCACTATGAGTTTACATGAGGAGACATTGTTAGCATTTTTTAGCTAGGCCCTGACTGCATTACAAATCGTTAACAAATCTCCATACAACAATAATTCAATCACCACATTTTCAAACATCTCTATCTGTTGTATGTAATCATGGAATCCTACAGTGCTGAGGGAGACCATTCAGACCATCATGTCTGCACCAACCACAATCCCACCCAGGCCCTATCCCCATAATCCCTTGCATTTTACCCTACCTAGTCCCCTAGCATGGCCAATTCACCTAACCCGCACATCTTTGGAGCATGGGAAGAAACCAGAGCACCCGAAGGAAACCCATGCAGAAACAGGGAGAATGTGCAAATTCCATACAGACAGTGACCCAAGCCAGGAATCAAATCTGGGTCCCTCGTGCTATGAGGCAGCAGTGCTAACCACTGTGCCACTGTGCCGCCCAAAGTAATTGGTCTTTTCAGTAAAAATTCTTTCAAATTTCTGTGACTATCTAGGTAGTAATTCATATTGCACTGTATAGTTATTGTGCTTTGCCTAAATATAATTTGTGCAGAAATCTGTGAATACTTCAGTGTTTGTGGAAGTGAGGGCTTCATAAAACAGAAAAATATAACTCAGACCACGGCAGAAATTAATCATCTCTAAATAGTTTAACGTATCACCTAATATCGATAAAAGTTTTCTTATGTTGCTGATTAGCTTGAAATTAACTCGATCATAAGCAATACCGCTACTTCATCTAATATCTGATTTTTTTATTTAAGTAGCACAAATATTACAGATTGAATTGTTGCAGAAATCCTCTACAGTGCTGCCAAATAATTTCACCCATTGCTATCAACAAATGAATTCGTAAAAAAATCCACATCCCAGGACAATTCAAAAATGGCAAGGTTTTATCTGCAAGAGTAGCTATGACATTCTTTCTTAAATTCAAAGGGTAACTTTTAAGAATACTTAATTTAAATGTGAACCTCTGAACACACCATAAAAATCTAATTTTTACAGTATTTGTTAAGATCCTTAACCCTGCAATAGTAAAACTGAATTCTTACCTCAGCCTAACTTTCCAAAATGTGAACCCATAGGACCAATTATTTCAGGTCATATTTAATGGATATATAGCCATGGTATTTAATCTAAAACTAGGCACTTTAGAACTGCCTTAACTTGTAACAGTGAATAAATAGTCCCAACTGTGGAGTTCCAACTTCAGATAAGGGATGTTACATCCACGCAGGAAATTCTCAGCAACAGCCTTAGATCTGGAAAATCTATAACTGCAACATCTATAACTGTCACTAGGTTAGAGTGAAAGATAGGCCAAATGCAGACTTTCCAGTGGTAACTCAGTACCAAAAAACTATTAAAGTTACAAGCAACACTTCAATGGACTGAACGTCTCACCTGAATACTCTGTATAGAACATAGAACAGTACAGCACAGTACAGGCCCTTTGGCCCTCGATATTGTACCCAGTTATGTCCGAACCCAAGATCAAGCTATCCCACTCCCTATCATTCTGTTGTACTCCATGTGCCTATCCAATAATCGCATGAAAGTTCCTAAAGTGTCCGATTCCACTATCACAGCAGGCAGTGCATTCACACCCCAACCACTCTCTGGTGAAGAATCTACCTCGGACATCCCTCCTATATCTCCCAACATGAACCTTATAGTTATGCCCCCTAGTAACAGTTACATCCACCCGAGGAAATAGTCTCTGAACGTTCACTCTATCTATCCCCCTCACCATCTTATAAACTTCTATTAAGTCACCTCTCATTCTCCTCCGCTCTAAAGAGAAAAACTCCAGCTCCCTCAACCTTTCCTCATAAGACCTACCATCCAAACCAGGGAACATCCTGGTAAATCTCCTCTGCACTTTTTCCAATGCTTCCACTTCCTTCTTATAATGAGGTAACCAGAACTGTACACAATATTCCAAATGTGGTCCCACCAACATCCGGTATAGTTGCAACATAACCCCATGACTCTTAAACTCAAACACCCTGTTAATAAATGCTAACACACTATAAGCCTTCTTCATGACACTATCCACTTGAGTGGCAACCTTCAGAGATCTGTGGATATGAACCCCAAGATCTCTCAGTTCCTCCACATTCCTCAGAACCCTGCCATTGACCCTGTAATCTGCATTCAAGTTTGTCCTATCAAAATGAATCACCTCACACTTATCAGGGTTAAACTCCATCTGCCACTTTTCAACCCAGCTCTGCATCCTATCAATGTCTCTTTGCAGCCTACAAGAGTCCTCCACCTCATCCACTACTCCACCAATCTTGGTGTCATCAGCAAATTTACTAACCCACCCTTCAGTCCCCTCTTCCAAGTCATTGATAAAAATCACAAATAGCAGAGGACCCAGCACTGATCCTGTGGTACACCGCTGGTAACTGGCCTCCAGTCTGAAAATTTTCCCTCCATCGCCATCCTCTGTCTTCTATGAGATAGCCAGTTACTTATCCAATTGGCCAAATTTCCTTCTATCCCACACCTCCTTACTTTCTTCATGAGCCTACCATGGAAAACCTTATCAAATGCCTTACTGGCGATTTATCTATTTTCAAGGATGCTAATCCTCTTAATGTTCCTCTCTCATTATGTTTATCATGTCAAATACTTCACAGTCCTGCTTAACAACAATGGCTAAGACCAAGTGTAGTATGGACAAGCTGTACTTGGTTCATTTGAAGCAATTTTTTAAAGCAGCATCTTGGCCTTTTGGCTAAAATGCAAATGAGATAAGCCTTGGAGGAGGAGTGAGGCCTACTCCAATCAGCTTTGATCATGTCGATCAAGCCCAAGAGAGACCTATCTTGTTAGCTTGAATCCGGAATGTCTCAACTTGTTGAGACTCTGAATCGGACTTGATTGGATTGAATTTGAATTGGCGGGGAGATGGAGTGAGGTGGGGGGAGGAACAATAGGAGGAGACGGTGGAGAAACACCAGCACTAAACTCTCCAGTTATTTTAATTCCATTCCCTTACCTTCTCCCTTCTCCAGGGCAATTAGTGATGAACAGTAAATCAAAACAAAAAAAGACAACAATGTCTGCATTGTTCCTTCTTTTGTGAAGACAAACACAAACTATTCATTAAAAACCATACCTTTATCCTCTACCTCCACACTTTTTCGGTCTTTTAAGGGTCCACCCCCTTCCTTAATCTCTCTCTTAATCTTAATATACTGAAAGAACATTTTTGGGTTCTCTTTGATTTTACTTCAATATTATTTCATGCTCTCACTTTGCTTTCCTACTTTTCTTTTTGATTTTAGCCCTTCTCTTTCTATATTCCTCCGTAGTAGTTCCTCCGTAGTAGTTCTCTGGAGGATTGAGTTCACAAAGTCTGACATAAGCTTTTCATTTCTGCCTTATCTTACTCTGTAATCTCCTTGACATCCGGGGGCAAAAAATTTGGCCATCCTACCCTTTTTCTATGTTGGAACATTTTTAATCTGAACCTCTTGAACCTTCCCTGTGAATGCCTCCCACTGCTCTGACACAGATTTACCTTCAAGTAGCTGTTTCCAGTCCATTTCTCCCACACCACTCCTCAGCTTAGTAAAATTAGCCTTGTTCCAATTTTGAACTTTAACTCTTGTTTTATCTTTGTCCTTTTCCATAATTATGTTAAAACAAACTGAATTCTGATCACTGCTACCAAAATACTCTCTCTCTGTCACTCCTTCCACTTGCCCAGATTCACACCAACTCTCCAGCTATACATTCATCAGCTCTAACCTGCTATTTTTATGCTCTATTTTCCTAGCTCCTACAAATCCCTTATTCTACCTATGTCATTGGTGTTGATATAAGCTATGAGCTCTGGCTGTTTACTCTCCCTTTTAATGTTCGGAAACTTCTCTATGATATCCTTGGGTTGAGCACAAGTGAAGCAACATACTACATCTATGATGGCAGAAACACATGTCTGTTCCTCTATTAAATCCTCTACTACTATTCCTCTTTCACTCGTCTTCCTCCCCACCAGTGCAGCTCAGCAACTATGGTGCCCTGAACATGGCTCTTGCTGCACTCCCCTGAGAAACCATTGCCCTCACTGGCTTCCAAAATGGAAAACCAGTTCTTGAGCAACACGGACTCAGAGAACTTCTGCCTGGTATTTCTATACTTTCTAGTGGTCACCCATTCTCTCCCTGCCTATATGCTCCTTACGTGAGATATGACCACTCCTTAACTGGGTGGCCACAAAGCCTACAGCTTTGCGGATGCACCACAATGGTTCCAGCACCACTCAAGTTCCAAAATCTGAAGCTCAAGTTTCTGCAGCTGGTGACATTTCCTGCACATGTGCTCCTCTAGGCCATGTAAAGTGTCCACTACTTCCCACATGTTACAGGATGGACATTTAGCATGGCCAATTTTCCTGCCATAACTTTTAGCTGAATTTTGGGCTAGGTACTGTAAACTGCAAATTAGAATGTAAAGTAGGCTTACTCATCAATCAACTCCTTCCCTTGTTCCTGTAACTTAGTTATTTAAGGATCATGTAAAACTTTTACATTGTTTCTTTTTTCAGTTTAACAGGGCCTTACACTTCCCTGGCTTATAGAAGAGGAAACTCCTGGAGACTGATCAAAAGCTATGAAATGGAGCACCTCTTTCACCTTATGCACAAATTCTCATATGAACCAAACTGCCAACTCTACACTCTAGCCAGAATTCTCTGGCCATTCACGCCCCGCCGCTGCTGCTAGGGAGAACTGAGAACTTGGCACTCAGTCAAATTTCCATTCAATGCAGTGAGACTGGAGAATCTCAGCCACGGACGAGGTCAGAGAATTCCAACCTCTGATTTTGTCTCACTCAGGTGTAGTCTTGTGTCTCCTCATGTGCCCTTTGTCTCTCTATTGCCCTGAGGGAATAGAACCCACTTTCCCTCTCGGGTGTTGATCAAAGGTCCCATGGCACTTCTTGAAGAAGATTACAAGAGGTCACCTGGCCAATATTTAACCCTCAAAACAAAATCCTCTGAGAAACATAATGAAGTCCTTACCTCATTGTCATTTGTGGGAGTCTGCTTTCATCTTTGTATATGTAAAAAATGTGGGCAGCACGGTAGCACAGTGATTAGTACTTCTGCTTCGCAGCTCCTTGGACCTGGGTTCGATTCCTGGCTTGGATCACTGTCTGTGTGGAGTTTGCACGTTCTCCTTGTGTCTGCATGGATTTTCTCCGGGTGCTCCAGTTTCCTTCCACAGTCAAAAGACATGCAGGTTAGGTTGACTGGCCATTCTAAAATTGCCCCTTAGTGTCCTGAGATGCTTAGGTTATAGGGATTAATGGGTAAAATATGTAGAGGTATGGGGGTAAGGCCTGGGTGGGATTGTGGTCAGTACAGTCTCAATGGGCCGAATGTCCTCTTTTTGTACTGTAGGGATTCTATGATTCTATTCTAAAAATAGTGGTTACACATTAGAAAGTACATCGATGGTCGTCAAGTGCTGCAGAACACTTCAATGGTATATCGTGTTATATGAATGGTCTTTCTTGACTATAGAAATTGCTGCCCTTTGTAATGTTTATCAGTTAAAAGAAAATGTTACAATTGTGTTAAATAAAAATATGCTGTTAAATCAATTTTAGTGTGGGAAGTAACCTTGTCAATATTTTGGTATTTCTTTCCAAGTTCTATAAATTTTAATTTATTTAACTGAAAATGAATACATGGCACTAAGCCAGTTCAGTATTCCAAACTGTAGAACATGGAACCTGTAGGAAACAATTATTTTGGTCTTAATAGATTATATTAAGAAACAAAGCCTATCTAAAATATCCAAAAACTCAAGTGCAATGCTAAATCATTTCCAGAACTTCAATTAATTATTTCCTTATTTACCAAACTTCGCTGGATTCCGGGGAAGTGCTGGAAGATTGGAAAATGCCTAATGTTACGCTGCTGTTTAAAAAAGGTAGCAGCCAAAAGGCAGGGAATTATAGGCCGGTTAGTTTAACTGTTGTTGGAAAAATGCTGGAATCCGTCATCAAAGAGGAAATAGTGAGGCACCTAGAGAAGAATTGTTTGATAGAGCAGACGCAGCACGGATTCGTTAAGGGGAAGTTGTGTTTGACAAATTTATTGAATTTCTATGAGGATGTGACTAGTGCTGTAGACAGAGGGGAACCGGTGGATATGGTGTTTCTCGATTTTCAGAAGGCGTTTGATAAGGTGTCGCACAAAAGGTTGCTTCAGAAGTTTGGGGGCATGGAGTTGGGGGTAAGGCATTAGCGTGGATAGAGGATTGGCTGCCTAATAGGAGGCAGAGAGTTGGTATCAATGGGTGCTATTTGGATTGGAGGTTGGTAAGTAGTGGAGTGCCGCAGGGATCGGTGCTGGGGCCTCAGCTATCTACCATTTATATAGATGATCTGGAGGAGGGGGCTGAGTGTAGGGTGTCGAAATTTGCTGATGACACAAAGATGAGTGGAAAAGCAAATTGTGCGGAGGGTGTGGCAAGTCTGCAGAGGGATCTAGATAGGCTGAGCGAGTGGGCGAGGACCTGGCAGATGGAGTACGATGTTAGTAAGTGTGAGGTTATCCACTTTGGCAGGAATAATAGTAGGAGGGATTGTTATTTAAAGGGCAAGAAGCTGCAGCAAGCTACGGTGCAGAGGAACCTGGGGGTCCTTGTGCATGAGTTGCAAAAACCCAGCCTGCAGGTGCAGCAAGTGATCAAGAAGGCGAATGGGATGCTGGCCTTTATAGCAAGGGGGATAGAATATAAAAGTAGGGAGGTCTTGCTGCAACTGTAAAGGGCACTGGTGAGGCCACAGCTGGAGTACTGTGTGCAGTTTTGGTCGCCGCACTTGCGCAAGGATATTTTGGCCTTGGGGGGAGTGCAGAGGAGGTTCACTAGGCTGATACTGGAGATGAGGGGTTTGGACTATGAAGAGAGACTAAATAGACTGGGTCTGTACTCATTGGAGTTTAGAAGGATGAGGGGGGATCTTATAGAGACGTATAAGATAATGAAGGGGATGGATAGGGTAGAGGTGGAGAGACTCTTCCTGCTCAGAAAGGACAGCAGGACTAGAGGGCACAGCCTCAAGATAAGGGGGGGGTGCAGTTTAGAACGGAGTTGAGGAGGAACCTCTTCACTCAAAGGGTGGTGAATCTCTGGAATTCTCTGCCTGTTGAAGTGGTGGAGGCTACCTCGCTAAATATATTTAAGTCACGGGTAGATAGGTTTTTGACAGACAAGGGAATTAAGGGTTATGGGGAGAAAGCAGGAAAGTGGAACTGAGCCACTTCAGATCAGCCATGATCTTATTGAATGGCGGGGCAGGCTCGAAGGGCTAGATGGCCTACTCCTGCTCCTCCTTCTTATGTTCTTATGTTCTCTGAACTCCTTCCATTTTGCTACAATACCTCAGAAGAAACATTTTGTCTAGAATTTAGTCTATATGATGGGGCCCCTGGCAAAAGGCCCAAAAACCAGAGGCAGCATCACCTCAGTATTCTGTGGGACCCCAGCCACATCCTTTCAATCATCCAGCAAAAAACAGTTTGCTATCTGGGTTCCCATCCCTTTAAAGGGTGAAAGTCCACTTCCAAGAGCTGTCGGACAATCAGAGGACCAGCAGTTCAGCAGTCTCATTAGCATCACCAGGAGCAGTGGTGACTGCAGGGACTTATCCCCAGTTCCTAGCTATGAGGAAGCCATGAGGGCAGACCATGCTCACAGCAAGGCGACCAGGATCAGAGGTCTCCAAGGTAATCAAGCAGGCCCCATTGAGGGGTGGGTGATGTTAGTGAGGGAAGACCCCCTCCCCCCCACCTCCCTGTACCCTCTCCAAATCACCATCCATGCACCGCTCCCCTGCCCTCCCCCCCCACCTCCCCCACACTTGCTCCATTTAAAGAAATTGTCAACTGCCTTCAAATTGCTGTTTGATGTCTCCACTGGCTGTTGCTGGAATTGTACACGCGTTTGGTGCTTTCTACTGTTCATTAAAGTTGCTAAAGTGCCCAGAAAATAGTGTGGCAGGTGCTGAAAGACTTGGACCTTTGATTATTTGTTCCTGGGATTTGAGGCCAACATTTATTACTCATCCCTAATTGCCCTCGACCAGGGTGGTGACTCACTTGCAACTGAGTGTTTGGCTTAACCACTTCAGAGGATACTTAAAAGTCAACTACATTGGGTCAAGCGTAACTTGTACCAGCTAAGGAAAGTGATTTTTTTTGTCTTCAGGAACATTAGCAAGCCAAAAGACCAATCCAAGGGCATCAGGTACATGAGAATGTCACCACTTACAAGTTCCAAGTCACACGCCATTCTGACATATTGCCGTTCCTTCACTATCGCTTGGCCAAAATCTTGAAAATCTTTCCCTAGCAGCACTGTGGGTGTACATACATCACGTGAATTGTGCAGTGGTTTAAGAAAGCAACTCATAACCACCTTCTCAGAGACAATTATAGATGGGCAATAAATGCTCACTTTGCCATCAATGCTCACATCCCATGGATATGTTTTTTGGACGCTGAGATGGCGGCAAATTTGGGCAGGGTTATGGAGGTGGAAATGGGCATGAGCAGTGATGGTAACGATTTGTGGTTAAAAGCTCATCTTGGGTCAAATATGATAGTGTGTGGTTCAGCCTCAGACAGCTGTCTGGGTATAAGGTGGAGTCAGTGACCAGGTTGAAGGCAATGATTGAAGACAATGACGTTAATTTTCCTAATGGTTAATTGAAGAAAAATTCTGCTTTTCCAGTACTAGATGCCAGAGAAGCAGTCTGACAATTTGAAGACTGTGGATGTATCAGAAGAGGTAGTGGTCAGGTAAAGGTATGTGTCATCAGCAATCGTGTGAAGAATGACACTGAGTGGAATTTTACAAGAAAGATTCCAAGTGTCCAGCTAGCATGAAAATAGGAGAGTTCCTGATCCGTTCCTTGGGCAAGTTTTCATGTCCAATCTTGTGCTCTCGGGCATTGCAAAAGTTGTGTCGACTGTTTCTAACTACTGTAGGCAGCTAATTCGCCAACCAGCCTGTGTGGGGAGCTACTGTGCATGTGCAAACCTCTGTTTCTGCACATGCTCAATTGTAACAGCAAAAGTCTGACAGACAGAGAGAGAGAGCTGTCAGGCCTTGCTCCTGCATGGAACCTAACCACCATCCTCACCCCGCAATTGTGCCGGCCCAGCTTGATCATGAACCCACAATGCACAAGCATATAGCTGCTGATGCCCTCCCCTCTCCTCCTGATCCGATTACATCCGCAGAGCAGCAGCGGTGCCTCCTCACCCCCTCTGAACCAGTTGCATTACAGAGTGGCAGTGGGAACCCTCCCATTCCCAGATCAGGCCGTCTCTTCCTGCCCACCTCTTCATACCCCGTCCCAATACACCCCATCCCCCGGCACTGCCAGGTGGGAATTACCCAGGTATCAGGCTGACAGTGCCAAGGTGCCAAGCTGGCAGTGCCAAGGTGCCAGGCTGGCAGTGCCAAAGGGCACCCTTCCTTAGTCCTTGGCCTCCCCAGAGTCTTCAATGGCTTCCGGTTCCATCTGCGAAGCCAATACAACAGTTCCCGGTTCAAGGGGAGTATGTATTTTCCTCGCCAGTGAGAACATCTCCCCACAAGGCCATAAAGGCAAGTGACTCACTAAACACATAAAATAGAATGTAAATCTGGCTCTCGTAAACCATGAAAGCCAAGAAATTGAGCATGATCCTGATTTCTCGGCTCTTGCACGATTTTACCAGCTCACTCTTCCCATTGCTGGGCAGGCAAGCCGGTAAAATTCCATCCATCGTGTTTCAAGATGATGTTGCTAAGGAGCAGCACATAGATGAAAAATGCAGTGAGGATGAGGAGTATACCAGAAATAATGATGTGAGAATAAGAATTCTAAACTAACTGTATGTACAATCAATGCCAATGGTCATTATTACAGCATCTGATTTCTTAACTAATAAAGTTGTGTCAAATAAAAGAACATTTGTAAACATGTCATACTTTTCTCATTATAGATGTAAATTTTGCTGTACTGCATTATCAAGTAAAAGCTTAATGTGTTTATAAAATATTCCTCTGCTTGCTATTTTAATGACAATGATCCAATTATTTTAAACAGAATAACATCTATATTAAAATTAGCAGATAAAAGAATTTGATACAAGCATCTTAAACATTTATATGATAACATTACAGCATGTAATTTTCTGTCTAATATATTGCAGAGCAAAGCGTGGTAATATTGTTTTCAAGCAATACACATCTAATATATAAAGTTAATTAGAGGTTGTAGCAGAGGTTAGATTTGATACTTATGGCATTTGCAAGCCACATTTCTGATTGTTATCCAAGGCAATTTATAATGTTTTGCTTCAACCACGATTCCATTTCCAGATTAAGCTCCAGCTGTTCGCAGTAGAAGAGCCCATGGAGAAATTGTATTAAATATTCCTGAAGCATATGCCACACGCTGTAGTGATTGCACATTCATGCTATCCAGTGAAGATTCCAATTAAATCAATGCTAGATTACTTGAAGATTTAGACAGAAAACAAAAAAAAGAATTAATTTGTAATGAATCTACAAAGTGTATAATAGTCTTTTTTAAATGCAGAACTTTATAAAACTGCTTTAAAGATTTAGTAATCCTAAATATTTACACTCCCATATCAATTTGGTAATCTGAAAATAACCAGACAATGATTTTCTTCACTCTCAAATTTAAGAAGAAATTCAAAAATATAAGGTCGCAGATCATTTCTAGCTGAAATGTTGTTAACTGCAAAATATTTTCTGCAGTTTACAGTTTTTAAAACTCCTCCTCGTCTTTTAAGTTCCTTCCTTACCTCAGCCCCAGTCCGAAAAGCCTTTGAGATCTTTACACCCTCCTAATTCTGGCCTTTTGAACATCCTGATTTCAATTGTCCTACTCCATCACATGCTACTGTGTTGGATGATCACCCATGATCTTAATGAATGGCAGAGCAAGCTCAAAGGACCAAATGGCCTCCTTCTGCTCCTATCCTTTCTGTTTCCATCATTTGTTGTTGCGCTTTCAGCTGCCAAGGCCCTAACCCCCAGAATTTATTCCCTAAACCTCTGCCTCTCCACCTTGCTTTCCTCTTTTAATTTACTGCTCTTTATTCAAGCTTTTAGCCAACTGTCCAAATATTATCTCATGTGGCTTGGTGTTAACGCTTGCTCTATAATGCTCCTGTGAAGCACCAGGAACATTTTATTACATCAAAGGAGCTATATAAATGGAAGTTAATGTTGTTACGTTAGTAATGAAACACTGAGCTTTTATCTTCCAGCATAAAATATAGCCATAGCATTCGATCAAAATACCTGTTTCATACAGAGTGAACTCTTAGAAGGCAATCACCTGTATAATGTAGGCAACCTTTTACATGTCCACAGGAAACCCATGAAAATTTCCATTTTAATAGAATTTGCCTAGGGGACTCCCTACCATGTAGCTGTAATTATTTTGTCAGTAAGACTACTGCAGAAAGTTCATAGGTTGCATCGGCAATCTAAGGAGTATTTAATCACTAGTCCTCTGCGTGTTGAAATCAGTACAGCAAACTTATTAAAATATAAATTGCATTTTATGATAAATGGATTCAGCATGAATCAAAAGCAAGATTTTCATTTTTTGGATGTCCTTCAAGTGAAATGGTTTTCAAAATATATTGAACAGCTGTCAATGTTAGCACATTATAATCAAAGTTATTAGAAGTGTTTTAAAACACATAAATAATATCTACATCATAAAGAGATAGCACTATAAAGCATGCTTTTTAGTTTACTTAGTTGAAGTCTCAGGAACTGTCAACATCTGCGCTCTACAGTTTTAGCTGTTAATGGTCACATAATGACAGGTATTCCTTTAACTTCTTCACTGCTGTTACTTAATAGTCTTCCGAATTGCTACATTTGAGTAAATAGAAAATGCTTTCCTGCCAGTTCCCTTGAGAGATTTGATTGATATTCATGGGGCACTGTTATCGTGGCTGCCCAGTTAGAAAATAATCTAGTATTTCTAATGAAAACATGCATTGGAATCTGGATAGAAATTTTTAATAAAAAGTGCATGATACAAATAAACTGGAAGGTAAGTAGAAAATAATGGTTTCAATACCACAAGCAATATTCAATTTCACAGCTCCTTCCTCTAAAATAAATGTGGCATGTTATAGAGTCCATGTCATTTAGAATGATTAAAGTAGACATAAAACTAAAATGAAGAATGACCCTTTGGATCAGTGCAAGCTGGAATTAGACCCACTCAAAATGTATGTGTCACGATGTTGTTAGGAACTGTTTCCCTTCACCACTTGTCACTGACAAGTGCTGGAGAGCATATGAAACAAGGGGCAAGTTTTAGAGATTTTGATCAGGCCTTTGCCTTTGTACCTCTAGGGAAATAGTTGGACATCCACCCTCCAGACTAAACAGATACAAAATAAAACAGATATTTTTGTGTAAGAACCTAGAGGTCTACAACAGAAGCAGCTGTCTTGAACAAGCATCCCTCTAGGCTGCTGGGAAATGCTTTGGCATAAAATGAAGCAAATCAGACAAGCACATCAATACAGAATGCAAAATAAAATCATTAAACAAATTGGAGGGAAAAGAACTGATTTTCTCCAAATTGCCAATTTCAGAACATAGATAAGCCATTCAAGCTTTTGAAACCTGAGGTGAGGTTGCCTGCCAATCTCTGGGGACTGCAATCACATTTACACTGAAATTACACCAAACTTTGCACTGGGTTTCCGCATCAATCTTGCCAATAGAAGCCTATGCCTAAATCCGCATTCAAAAATGACGTATTAATAGATTGCACTAGATTTATTGGAACTTTCATCTCCTGTGTTAACAGATAGCATTGGCATCATGGCTATATAGAATAGGCAAACAATTGTCAGCATTTCAGATTGATTCAAAAACTTTGTTAACCCTGAAATACTATGGGCAGGATTTTCCAGCTGCACTTGTCCCAAGGCTGAGGTCAAAGGACCTTTGCATGGTCCGAGTCCTGCTCATTACAATTCCCATGGCGGACGGGATGGGAAAATTCCACACTATTGCTCTCTTTTTCTATAGTGCGATTTAAGTAATATCATAGAATCTGGTTTATACTTTCAGAAATGTTTTATCAACTGTGTATGGGTAACTTTTGTGTCTAGGTTCATATTATATTTTTAGTTAACAATAGTTGCATTATTAGTACCTCAACTTCATCTTTATATCAATGTTGAAAAGCACAAATTAAAAATAAGAGTTAATGTACCTGACAAAATTGACTATCTTGATGGTTCAGTCTGCAATATTCACAGCCTGATTCTTAGGGCCGGATTCTCCAACCTCAGTCATAATCAGGATTCTCCTGTCATGCCGCAGTGAGCAGAGACTTGGCTAAGTGCAAATTCTCTGTTCTTGCTGGCAGTAGCGACAGAGCATGAATGGCCAGAGAATTCCTGCCTTAGTCACAGTAAATTTACAATTGTAGGAATGCTGCAAAAGAACAAAGAAAATTATAGCACAGAAACAGGCCCTTCGGCCCTCCAACCCTGCACCAACCATGCTGCCCATCTGAATTAAAACCCCCTACCCTTTCAGGGACCTATCCCTTTTTCCCATCCTATTCATGTATTTGTCAAGACACCTCTTAAAAGTCACTATTGTATCTACTTCCACTACCTCCCCTGCAGCGAGTTCCAGGCACCCACCACCCTTTGTGTAAAATATTTGCCTCATATATCTCTTTTAAATCTTGCCCCTTGCACCTTAAACCTATGCCCCCTGGTAATTGACTCTTCCACCCTGGGAAAAAGCTTCTGACTATCCACTCTCTTTCCCGCCACATCACCCCCCACCCCTTCCCCTTCTCACTCTTCTTGGCTGCAGTAGGAAAATCAGCTAGGGTTCACATCCCTGATGGTTATTCAATGTCTCCACTGGAAAGTGATGTTGGAAAAATACAAGAGGAAATGAAAGCTAATTTCCAATTGTTGATTCTACCCAATGATAAAACCAATTACCAAAACTGACTAGGCTCATATGTGCAGTAGTGATCTGCTCAAGGACCGTTTCTTTGTTCATTTCTTATTAGTTCTTCAGTTGCTCATTGGAACCTCTTATTTTTAATTCCAAGTTTTCTAATATCATCATTCTTTTTCTCCCTCTTAGTCTATGTCCCTCCAAACTTCCTTCAATCTCTGCCTTCAGCAAGGTTTCTTTACTTAGAATCTAATCAATCCAACCTTTTTTGTCTTTTCTTCAAGAACTATGAGAAATGCCGTCCCTTTAAATATGAGAAGATCTATTCTGAGTGGTTCACACAGCTTTGATGGACCATCATTGCTCCTAGCAATGGATGTCATAGGTGATATAGTCTGAAATCATTTCTGCCAACAATTTTGAGATCCTTGGTCACCAAATTAAATTCTGTGCTCTGGCACATATTTCTGTAATTTGCGTCTGCTACATTTTCTGAAGGATCTAGAATCTGAGGACCCTAAGAATGACAAATCTCCCATCATAAAATCAGTGAGTGATCCATGACATGAAAAAGTCCTCATTGTCTGAAGTATTGCGTGAGGACAGTTATTTGGAACATATTCTAGCCATCCTTTGATGAAGTATTCCCAAGTTTTAGAAAATACTTCGTCTGATTTTTGTGTCTTTTGCATTGTTATTGCTGATAGAAATGAAGTATTCTCAAAGTCTTCAATGAAGTACATGCTCTCTTGTTGAGACTTGTCAACAGGAATGCATTACAATGCTTCTGCTGTAGTTTGTTGTTTTTCTTAGATATATTTGGCTGAAGTATTGAATCTCATCAATCTCAAATCAAATCTCTGGTCTCCTGGTGGCATTTTTGCTAGTTGTTTAGCATTTAATAATGTAACCAATGGTTTATGGTCTGTCTCAATGTTAAAATTTAATCCTAAAACATAAGCCTGTAACTTCTGGCCCAAATCCCAAGTTACATGGGTTGTGCTCTGCACATTCACATCTGGACAATACAGAAGTCTTGATACATGGACATGTGTGCTGAAAGTGCACCAAATTTAAACCTCTGGCTATGCTTTTTAAAGTGTCAGTAATGAAGCACTACGCTGCAGCCTCTCCCTAACTTTGTTTATTTGTCCGAATGATAAGTGAGGTTATTTATTTGCACACTTTTTTCTGCTCTAACTGCAGTGAGTAGAGGCAGCAGACATTCTTTAAGTGGGTTAATTATTTTGTGTTTAAAAGGTGTTTGAGATTTATGCAATGCGGCAAAGATGAAAGAAAGATGTTTTTAAAACACTTTTTACAACTTTGTCATGACATGTTGTTAATTCCAGTAAAAAGTATATTCATATATAACAAAGTCTGTAATAACTTTCAGCTAAAACTCATTTGGATTTTGCTATGTATTTTAAGCAGTGTTGTTTATCCCAAGTTTCCCATGAAGCAATGTTAATCATTAGAAGTCTCTTAAGATATTGTGTGAAATAAGTTCTGCATTTACAGTGGGAAGTATGCAATTTGGCTATTTCAAATGCTTTAGGAAAGTGCGCTCCGCTAGATGACAAACCTCCTGTAAATTGATTTGAACGATCTTTTGAAGCTTCAATCATGAGACAAGGAGCAGGCTACATGTATAATATATAATTTTATTTCCAAACCCTCCCTTCCCCCTCCCCCTTTTTCTTTCTCCTCCTTCTCCCCTCCCCATCCCACCTCTCCTTAGCTCTCCTCAAAGCCATCCATCCCTCCCTTCCTCCCTTACCTCCTTGTTTACAGAAATGGCAGAAGTATTGTGTTAAAGTGAAAGAATATTTCATTGATTGTTTTGTTTATATTTTATTGCAAGAAATTTGAAAAAGTGAGTTAATAAAATGAAATGTCTGAGTGCAGCTGCTAAAGTAAAATGTTTAGTTTAATATTAACATGGTATTAACATTTTGTATTTATAACATTATTTCTGTTAATAAATGGTTTCCATTAAACTTTACAAAATTCTATTAATGCTTCATGGAAACATCAAAACACCATGTTTGAATATTAAATTATACAAACGCATTATACAAATGCTTCATTGAAATATCAAAACACAACAGTTAAATATGAGATAATTATAACTGGAGGAAACAAGACAGAAGAATACTAATGATAAATGGTTTAGACTTTCCACAGCCCAAAATATGGACTCTCTTTTGCTCAACCTCATGTAATATGATATCCAAATCTGGTCTGAGAGGTTCTGACTTCTTCCCAGTTACGTTTTCAGTTTCCATATTCTAAATTAAAACATACAAACAATTATGCCACATGTAATTATCTCTAATAATACAATGCATATTTAAATAGTAGATTCATAGATTTAAAACAAATAACAAAACCTATGTTTATTTATATATGTAAAATAATATTCATCTTCAATTATAAAAATAAAATTGAAAATTGCACTTTAAATGAGCCAATAATGAAGGATTAACTGCTTAAAAGAAATAGCAAGATAAATGAAAGAAAAATTCAACATAACTTTATAATAATAGGGAATCTTTTTGATCTCTCTGTCTTCACTTTGAAACTGTTTTTTAAAGCATGACCTCAATATGCATTCCCAGTCTGGCCTCATCAGAAGGAGGGGGTGCGGGGGATGGATTGGCTAGAGTCCTCCTGCGCTGCGCGGAGGCCTGCGGTGATTGTATCGCTATAAGCCGAAAGCTGCTGCTCCTATCAGGAGTTGGATCACAATTTTTCAACTTAGATAAGTGTGCAAAAAATTCAACTATTTTTGGCTGCCCATGGCTTGCTGGTGCTAGTTGGAAGTTATGGCCCATAGTCAGCAAACTTTTCACAGCCCATATAGCTGCTAATGCTTCTTTTTCAATTACAGCATATCTTTGTTCCATCTCAGTAAATGATCTGCATTTACAATATCTCCGAATTTGAAAGAATACCTAGTCAATAATGCTTCAGCTGCAATTATTGTAGGTAATTCTGGATCATAATGAGGGATTGAGTTTAGGAGTCAGGAGGTAATGCTGCAACTTTATAAGACCCTTGTCAGGCCTCATTTGGAGTACTGTGCGCAGTTCTGGTCGCCTCACTATAGGAAAGACATAGAAGCTATTGAAAGGGTACAGAGGAGATTTACAAGGATGTTGCCTGGACTGGGAGACATGCCTTATGAAGTTAGGTTGAGGGAGCTGGGACTCTTTTCCCTGGAGAGACGAAGGTTGAGAGGTGACCTGATAGAGGTTTATAAAATGTTGAGAGGAATAGATAGGGTGGATTCTCAGAGGCTATTTCCCCGGGTTGAAATGGTCGCTATGAGAGGACACAGGTTTAAGGTGCGGGGAGGCAAGTGCAGAAGTGATGTTAGGGGTAAGTTTTTCACTCAGAGGGTGGTGAGTGAATGGAATCGGCTGCCGTCAGTGGTGGTGGAGGCGAACTCGCTGGGGTCTTTTAAAAGACTTCTGGATGAGTATATGGGGTTTTATGGGATTGGGGGTTATAGATAGGTCTATAGATTGGTAGGTGTTGATGTGATCAGCGCAACTCGTGGGCCGAAGGGCCTGTTTGTGCTGTAGTGTTCTATGTTCTATGTTCTATAATGAGTTAATTTATGTCGTGAAATGAGAGTCTTTTTCATCTTTTTAGACGGGATTTGTCAATTTCCTTCCCAGCTCCACACTTTGGCTCATCTAAGCAATGGTCACAGTGGTTCATTTACATATACCAGATTAGGGAAGTACTTTCCTACTTGATAGTCCATTCCCATGAAGCCCTGAAGTGCTGTAACATTATGAGGTGGTGGGAAATCTTTAATTGATTTGACTTATTTGAAGATCGGCCATGAAGCCTGATGCATGAATAATGGGCCTGATTTTACCATTTTCATTCTAAGTGCTGTATCTGGGCACAATTCAGGTCCAGCTTAGAAACCTGCTTTCAGGCGGTCCCATACGCATTTAGCCTGAAAAGAAAATCACGGGTCCATTTCATGCTGTAGGCAGGGGTAAGCACGCCCGAAACAATCGGAGCTCTGAACTGCGCATGTGCTGTTATAAAATAAATTTTAAAAAGCGCACCAGTTTCAGATCGCTCCCGGGCCGCAGAAAGCAGAGAAAGTGGCTCGGGAGCGAAAAGTGGGAGCGATGGCCCCACAGACATCACTGTCCCCCTTATCCACCCCCTCCTCGCTACCCAGGCAGAAGGCGACCCCCTGCCCCTTCCTCCCCACAGTTCGCCTGCAAAGTGGCAGCAGACCCCCCCCATTCAGACTCCCCCCTCATCACCCCCAACAGGCATTTTACCCGCTTTCCTCCCCCTCCACTCCCTAGAGAATGATCTGGCCTCACTCCCCCCACGCCCCACCCAGAGAATGGTCTGGCCTCACTGGCCTCACTCCCCCCCCTCCCCCCGCAAAGGAACACCTGACCCACCTCTTCCTCCCTCTCATCCCCTCACCAGAAAATGATCTACCCTTACCCTGCCCTCAGCCAGACAATGATCACCTTACCCCCCCACCAGAAAATGATTGACCCTCTCCCCCACCAGACAACAATCGCCCTCCCCCCCACCAGACAATGATCAACACTCACCCCCCCATCACACAACAATTGGCCCTCTCCCCCTACCAGACAACGATCAGTCCCCCCACCTCCAGACAACGATAGGGCCTCCCTCCTTTCTCCCTCCACCAGGGAATGGTCTTACCTCCCTCCCCACCCACACAGCTCCTCCCACCCCGTCCACCACTGATCTGAGTCAAAGAGCCATTGGCAGTGCCAAACTTGTCTCTTCAGCAGCTGGAACGTCCACTTCAGACTTTTATTCAGCATGTTGATTTTGGCGCGATTCCGGATCGGCGAACGCAGTGGCAAAGGGGGAAATGCTGATAAAGTTGGGAAGGCAGTTCATTCATTCAATTTAAATGATCGCGGCCATTCCCGGGTCTCAGTAAAGTGGCCATCTGTGCGGACGCCAGCACGGATCGCGTTATTGGCCTCGCACCCGACTTTACCACATTTTTGCGCCCGTTTTTGGGTGTGACGCAATGATAAAGTAGGGCCCAATGTGTCTAGAAATGTAATGGTTGGCTTTAAGGACTCATATTAGTATAAGTCCTCCTTCTTGCAAGCAATGCAAAACTGCTCTAATTCTGGCATCATGTTCCAATATAATGAACTTGTGAATCAGGATGTTATCCATGTGGCCAATTACCCCTTCTAATCCTTCTAAAACGCCCACCATTGTACTCAGAAAAATCTGTAGTTCTGATGTAATACCAAATTGAAGCAATCAGTGTAATGAATGCAATCAGTAGATCAGATTCCTTGCTCAAAGGTAACTGCCAAAACCCAGTGTAGCATCTAGTTTGGTAACAATTGTGCTTCTTGCTTGCTTTGCCAGACTGTCCGCCACTGACACCACACTCTCTAATCTCTTTAATCTTACTTATCATATGCCAATTTGCCTTTCTCCCTCAGGTGTTTATCTAGCTTTCCCTTATGTACTCCTATGCTATTTGCCTCAACTATTCCTTGTGATATTTCATTTTTTTTGGGTGGCATAGTGGTTAGCACTGCTGTCCCACAATGCCAGGAACCCGGGTTCCATTACAGGCTCAGGTCACTGTCTGTGTGGAGTTTGCACATTCTCCCAGTGTCTGTGTGAATTTCCTCTGGGTGCTTCAGTTTCCTCTCACACCCCAAAGATGTGTGGGTTAGGTTGATTGGCCATGTTAAATTGTCCCTCAGTTTTAGGGGCATTAGCAGGGTAAATATGTGGAGTTATGGGATAGGGCCTGGATGGGATTATTGTCAGTGCAGGCTTGATGGGCCTCCTTCAGCACTGTAGGATTCTATAATTCTATATAAGGCAGGACTTCCCAGCTGCGCTCACTCCAAAACCGGAAAAACCCACCCGAGGTCAACAGACCTTTGCGTGGATCCCGCCCCCCCCCCCCCCCCCGCCCCCCCCAGCCCCTCCATGCACCGCACCCTCCCCTTCCTCCCGCCCACTATGATTCCCATGGAGGTCAGGATGGAAACATTTTGCCCATAATCTCTCAAACAATCTCCTTACGTATTTACTCCCCTCCTTTGAACTGATTCAAAGTATTCCCTCTTAAAAGCATCCCATTACAGGCTGTACTAACATCTAATTTAAAATAAGGAAGTATTTTTGAAATTTTGTATCCAACTGTAGCAATTACAGATGAGGTTTCACAGCTGCAAATTGACAAAGTCTTGGAAGAAAGAGAAAGTCAGGCTGAGTGCATCTCAGTATTATTTCAGAACCAAAGAATGTTTACAGTGCAGAATAAAGCCATCATGTCTGATCCAGTTCTTGGAATGACAAGTTATTGGTCCCTAACTAGATCATAACTAAATTTGAGGGTCTGGTCTAGGATCATGACAATAATCTCTCCCTCAATGTCAACAAAATGAAAGAGATTGTCATTGACTTCAGGAAGCGTAAAGGAGAACAATGTGCCTGTCAACATCAACAGGGACGAAGTAAAAAAGGTCAAGAGCTTCAAGTTTTTAGATGTCTAGATCACCAACAGTTTGTTCTGGTTCCCCGATGCCAACGCTATAGTTAAGACAGCCCACCAATGCCTCTACTTTCTCATAAGGCTAAGGAAATTTGGCATTTCAACTATGACTCTCACCAGCTTTTACAGATGCACCATAGAAAGCAGTCTTTCTGGTGCATCACAGCTCCTGCTCTGCCCAAAACCACAAGGAACTACAAAAGGTCATGAATGTAGCCCAATCCATCACGCAAACCAGCCTCCCATCCATTGACTCTGCATACACTTCCCACTACCTTGGCAAAGCAGCCAGCATAATTAAGGACCCCACGCACCCCGGACATTCTCTCTTCCATCTTCATTTTTTCGGAAAAAAGATACAAAAGTCTGAGGTCACGTACCAACCAACTCAAGAACAGCTTCTTCCCTGCTGCTGTCAGAATTTTGAATGGACCTACTTTGCATTAAGTTCATCTTTCTCTCCACCTTAGCTATAACTGTAACACTACATTCTGCACTCTCTCATTTCCTTCTCTATGAACAGTATGTTTTGTCTGTATAGCACGCAAGAAACAATACTTTTCACTATAAATACATCTGACAGTAGTAAATCAAATCAAAAATCAAATCAAATCATAACAAGGTTCCCTTCAATGGTCACCAGTATTCAGAATAGTGGTGTGCTGTGCTCCGCACAACATTCCACAGCAGAAAGAATCACAGGTGAAATGGATCAAAGGGACTCATCAGTCATCTTTGGAAGAGGAATACATGTGAGAGGGAAGAAGATGAAGATGGAGCAACTGCCACTAGACCAGACACTTTCAGTTGCTGCCTTGAATGTCATGCATTCCCTCATGTCACAACGATTCGCCTAATTTAATGTCATTCTCTCCCAACATCAAGACCCACTGATCCCCTTTACCACAACCCTGCTTTCTTGTGCCGAATGATCCTTCAGTCATTTATCCACCCATTGCACATTTTCCCAATGCATCTTGTGATGTATAGATACTCATCATGGAAGAAATAGCAGCTGTGAATCCTCCAAGATTCATGGCACTGCTGCTGTACAGCAATTGGAATATACTGCCCCAGGAGTATTCACAAATAATGTTCCTTTTAAGATGCACCCATGTGCAATGGCCAGGCAATTTTAAAGAGACCACACTGAATAATAAACTGGCCAGATGGAGCATAACAAAATTAAAGAGAACATTGGCTGGCATTCAGGATGCAATAATGGTGTGGTGAGAGCAGTGCAAATACATATGTTTTTTAATGGTTAAGGGGACAGTTTAAAAATTCAGCTTTATCCTACAGGTAATTGGTACATCTGGAAAGAATGTAGCTCAGATGCTGGAACAGCAGGATAATTAGGCATTTCAGCCATGCTGTGTTTCCTTAGAAGAGCTAATGGACTTTTGTTTACACAAAAAGAATCCCTAGGGTTTTGATTAAAGAAATGGAATGTGGGTTTAAGTAGGCTGGGTCATGTGATGCTGTGGTTCATGGGAGGAGCTAGGTCTTAGCAGAGAAACAGCTTTTCAGTTCTGGCTAAGAATTGCTTAAAGACAGAGGCGTGCAACCTGCTCTGAAACTCATTTCCTCTAAAATCTTCAAGACTATCTATAATCAATATAGCAAGTGCATTTATGATTGCTAACTGTATTAAAAGTGGCATTTAAATCCATAAGAGGAATGTTGCCTATTTGGAACTGTAACAGTGATAAGTTAGAAATTAAAGTTGTTTCTATTTCATTTTTAAATATTGTTCAACTGTTAAAAGTTAGGGTGCTTCATTTGTTAGAGTTATATTCAAACTATGTAATTAAATAAAGTTTGTTTTACTGTAAAATATCCCTAACTTATCAGTGAAATTACTCCTGGAGCAAAGCATCCTATCCTCACATTTATCCCAAAATAGAAAAAAGTGTTCAGGTCTAGTCTGGCATCCTAATGTAACTTGGGGTTCTGGTCTAGGATCCTGGGCAAGACATGGCGGTTGTGCTCATCCATATATTTTACAAAGCATTATAAAGAAAGGAAATTTAAAAATGTCACACTTTGTCAAACCCCAATGTGCATACTTGATTAATTATGTTGGTTATGTTTTATACTTTCTATTATATATACATGGTATATCCCTGCAGCATCAGCAGAGAAACAGGCAAATTTCTTAGACTCCAGTCCTAATTGCAAAGATGTTGTTGGCTGACATCCTCTGGGTTTTGGAGCTCCTGAGAGCTTGCTGGATATACATCTGTGCAAGGCAAGAGTCGGCCATCAGGAGAGGAGGCAGTATGTCAGGAATTGGCTGACAGAGGGTGTAACTGGTGAGACTGGGGGGAGTTTGTGTAGTGTTCCCATTTCTAAGCCCCTATCACTATATTTCCCCTATTCTGTACCATATCATTCCTGCATCATTCCAGGCAAAAAATATCAATGTCATAATCTTAGCCATCACAATACTCAATCTTCCCATAGCTCTGTCATTGATGAAATAAAGTCAGCCAATGTGTGTCAAAAATGTTTTTCTGGCACCAATTATGTGTAAGCTTCCTATCTTTCTCTATCCCTGACTGAGAGAGGTACAGATTTTTTCCAGGGCCTCTTCATCTATGAACTGGATCATCTGTGACTGCCCACCTTCAGTTCTCTCCCTCCCTTTGTATTTTGTATTCTCTTCTCCTACAAGGTGACAAAAAACAGAGCTTGGTGAAAATCAGTCATTTACCTGATGGAAAAGCTCATTCATTGAGGTTGGCTATGAGTCAGATGCATCACATTGCCTGGGCACTGGGATTAATGGCAACAGCAAGTGAATAAATGGGGAAGTGATGAAGGTTGGTGCTGCTGGAAGTTTCAAGTGTGTGAGGAGTGATGGAGAATATTTGACAAAGCTGTCAGGGAATTTTACAAGAATTTGTCGCAGTGTCAGTTCTGGTGTGAAACTCTCCAGCTCCACTCGCCTGTTTCCTCTCCAAATCTTGACACTTTGAATGCAGAAAAAAAGAGTAGGTAGGGTTTGTGCCGTCACTCTGGCAGTGTGGTGACACTTGGAGCCAGGTATCGATATCAGGGCGCCCTTTATCTCAAATAAAAAATGATTCCCCCCTCTCACACTATGTTCACCCTTCCCCATAATCATCTTTGGCATCCCCATTCCACTCACCCCATGATCAACCCCGACATTCCCATTGTCCTCAGTGCCTGCTCCCCACCACCAGCCATTCCAATATCCCTAAGTCCTCACACATGATGAGGTGCACCCTAGGGACTGCCCATGGCACAGGTTGGCACTGCAAGCTTGGCACTGCAGTGTCAATCTAGCAGCACCAACTGTGCCGGGGGCAGTGCCAGGGCACTCTCCCCCCGGCGCTTTACTGACCTTTGCACTCCAGAAGGATTCACTCAACGGGTTTATGTTTGTGTAAATCTGTCAAGAACATTGCTGGCATGTTGTTATGTTGGCAAGGTATGAAAATTTAGTGAGGGGGGATAATTTGGCAAGGGGGATGTATAATTATATTTAAATGTATTGTAATTTCAGTTTTTTTTCTGGATTTTGAGTACCCTCTCTTGCATGGAGAGTGTGGGCTCAACATCCCATCCAATGAAAGGGAAAGATGCTTAAACTACAGGATGTAGGTGAATCAGTAAATTTCTGTCCTGTTTAAGTCAAGTATTCAATTCCCAAATTTTATCCAAGGCCACGCACAACGTTCCTCGTCCCCTCAGCCAACTCCTATCATACTTTGTGGTGAAAAATGCAAATTCCTTCCACCAATTTTTCCTGACTGTACCCAGAGCTAATGCGCCATAGAAACTAATTGCTGCCCTTGACACAATTCACCGTGAATATCTCTAATTTCAATTTGTGAATTGTTCCTTGAAATACATCAGTGATCTTATCATCCAAATCCACATCTCACCCCCTTTACAACTTGGAGACATGAAGTCAAAATGAATTGCTTGAACTGAGGTGCAGTCACAGATTCTGACTCACTGAGTTAATTTTGGATGTATGTATATGTCTGCATCTTTATTTCAGTCTCTTTATAAAAAATGAAGGATAATCATTATTTTTTGCACTTCATTGTTTTCTGTTGGTGAGGATGCTTCAATCTGATTGGTTTCCAACTCTAGTTGATAACACCTGGAGATCTCTTTGACTTGACATCAGATGTAAATTAACATCAGGAAAGGTGAAATCCACGGCAGAGGTTGGTCTTTGAGGGCAGGTTTTCCTGATGTCAGCAGCAAGCACAAAATTCCAGCCAACACCTCAAATCATGATTTTATTTTTGTAAACTGCTATTAAAATGGTTATCATCATGCACTGAGATTGCGAAGCTTATAGTTCTGTTTCTTAATGTATAGCTGCGGAATCTTTTTTTGCAGGATTAATCCAACTGAGATGTGCAAGTGTTTCAAATGAACATTTTTATCACAACTGCTGCAGAAGGCTATGGAGGCCAGGTCACTGAGTCTCTTAAAGACAGAGATCGATAGATTCTCGATTGGGGATTAGGGGTTATGGGGAAAAGGCAGGAGAATGGAGATGAGAAAAAAATCAGCCACGATTGAATAGTGGAGCAGACTCGATGAACTGAGTGGCCTAATTCTGATACCATGTCTTATGTTCTTATGATCTAACTGCTCCCATTCCATTATCCTGCACACACATACCCATTCCACTATTGTAGGTGATTTTCGCAGTAACTTCATTGCAGTGTTAATGTAAGCCTACTTATGACAATAATAAATAAACACGTGCCTATTCCACTGTCCAACCCACATGTGACTATTCCTCTATCCCACGCACACGTGCCTATTCCACTATCCCACACATGTCTACTCCACAATCCAACACACACCCATGACTATTCCACTATCCCACACACACATGCCTATTCCACTATTCCATCCACACATGCCTATTCCACAACCCACACACACACAAGATTATTCCACTATTCCACACATGCCTATTCCACTATTCCACCCACACGTTTCATAGGAACACAAGAAATAGGAGCAGGAGTAGGCCATCTAGCCCTTCGAGCCTGCCCCACCATTCAATAAAATCATGGCTGATCTGAAGTGGATCAGTTCCACTTTCCCACTTTCTCCCCATAACCCTTAATTCCCCTGTCTATCAGAAACCTATCTACCCGTGACTTAAATATATTTAGCGAGGTAGCCTCCACCATTTCAACGGGCAGAGAATTCCAGAGATCCACCACCCTTTGAGTGAAGAAGTTCCTCCTCAACTCCGATCTAAACTGCCCCCCCCTTATCTTGAGGCTATGTCCTCTAGTCCTGCTGTCCTTTCTAAGCGGGAAGAATCTCTCTACCTCTACCCTATCCATCCCCTTCATTATCTTATACGTCTCTATAAGATCCCCCCTCATTCTTCTAAACTCCAACGAGTACAGACCCAGTCTATTTAGTCTCTCCTCATAGTCCAACCCCCTCATCTCCAGTATCAGCCTAGTGAACCTCCTCTGCACTCCCTCCAAGGCCAAAATATCCTTACGCAAGTGCGGCGACCAAAACTGCACACAGTACTCCAGCTGCGGCCTCACCAGTACCCTGTACAGTTGCAGCAAGACCTCCCTATTTTCATATTCTATCCCCCTCGCTATAAAGGCCAACATTCCATTCACCTTCTTGATCACATGCTGCACCTGCAGACTGGGTTTTTGCGACTTGTGCACAAGGACCCCCAGGTCCCTCTGCACCGTAGCATGCTGCAGCTTTTCACCTTTTAAATAATAATCCCTCCTACTATTATTTCTGCCAAAGTGGATAACCTTACACTTGCTAACATTATGCTCCATCTGCCAGGTCCTCGCCCACTCGCCCAGCCTATCCAGATCTCTCTGCCTGAGCAGAGTGCCTGTTCCACTATTCCACACACACATGCCTATTCCACTATCCTACCAACATGTGTCTATTCCACTATCCCACACACACATACCCATTTTACTATCCTGTACCACCAGCACACATGTGCCCTTCCACCAAACATGCATCTTGCTCATTTCAAATGACAGAAGCTATAAAACACAGCGGAGCTTCCTGTTCTAGGTTGGAAGCTGGGGGAAGGGAGGAATCTCACTGTCTCAATCTCCAGCCCAAAAATATCAATAAACAACAATACAATGGAATAAATTGCTAAAGTTATAAGGTCTTCCCTTTTCTGCCCTGTATTTGTTCAGTGCAGAGCAAATGTTTTGATTTCACAATTAAAATTGGTCTACTGCAGTTTAAAATCATTGGGAAATATCAATGCATTTTGTTATTTTCTCTCAGCATTCAGTTTTGGGGATTTTAATTCAGCTCCTTCAATTACAGATACAGGTGGGGTTGCAGTGCACAACAGCAACTGTTCCAAAGCATTCGGGATAATGTGTCTCGAATCAGTTTTAAGTACCCATGATTGAAGTTGTTTGTAGTAAGATTGAAATGCAATCAAAATGCTTTTGTTGATTAAATGACTGCAGCAATGACCATTCGGTGTTCCAGGGCACTTACTCTCATCAAACTAAATACTGAACAAACAAAAATATGAAAGGAGTAGATGAGTCATCATGCAGGTCATTGCGTGGTGACCATAGCAACCATCTGCAGGATTGATAAGGTGCTGCAAGAGATAACTAGCCCTATCTTTAATTCATACATTTCACACTGACAATATGAAGAAGAAGGTAGTTTCCATTACTGAGAGCATTTTACAGGATACTTTCTTATGCTAAAAAAAGTTTTCTTAAATGCTTTAAAATGTCTTGAGCTAAAGCGTACATTGGCAATGATTGATTTTATTTAGTGAAATAAAAACAGAAATGCCTGGAATTTTTTCAGGAATTGCCCCACAGATATAATGAAGAACAGTTAAAAGTCCAGACATCCAAAAGGAACAAGAGGTTTAAGGAGGTGGTAGAGAAAAGTAGTGAAATTATCTGGTCTCCAAGTAATCCTGAAGTGGAGGATTGTTTCTGGGCCCAGTAACACTCAGCGAGCCAGATCTGGTGATGGATGTCTCAACCAGATTTTTTTTCCTTTATTTAGTCATGGGATTAGCCCACCCCTAATTGCCCTTGGACTGAGTGGCTTGTTAGGATATTTCAGGGAATAGTCAACCATATTGCTGTGGATTTGGAGTCACATGTAGTCCAGACCAGATAAGGATGGAGATTTTCTTCCCTAAAGGACACTCATGAAGCAGATGGGCTTTTACAATTGATGACAATTGTCACGCAGATTCACTATTACCAAGACCAGTTTCTTATTTATTAAATTTCAGAAATTAACTGCCATAATGGGATTTGAACCCGTGTCTAGAGAGCATTCGTTTAGCCCTCTGGATTAGCAGCCCAGTGACATTACTGATATCTCAGCATCTGCCTCTTAAATACATTCAAGTCAGTTCCCTTTGGTCTGGGGATATCCTAAATAGGGACAATACCCGGGTCAGGAACTAGGAGAGGCATAAGGACATCGAAGGTGAAGGTATGACTAAGCACATACGTCACTGCCGGACTATCTTGGTGAACTGAATGGCAAAGACTAGGCACCTGTCAGTGACTTGGTTTCGCATCCATAATGAGAAAGATCTTTTTCACAAATTTTCTTGGCATTTATGTGCGTTCACATTCAAATTCATTTATCTCATTACAATTATCCCTTCATCAGTTTTTAAGATTCTTTTTCCCCTTTGAGATCCTAATAGAAAGTATCACACAGTCAAATGATACAATGGAAGAATAAATCAGCTGCTTATAATAGGTTTTTACTCTGCAGTCCATGTACTGCAATCCATGGTAAAATGTTGCAATTATATTAGTGATCTAATTGTAACATATCTAATGGAAATATCTTGTTAATGAAGTCTCATTTTCATACCAATATTGTATTTTATTACTCATTTTAATGTGTTTATTGATGTTTCAACATTATTCAACTAAATTATCTATGAAATTCAAGTTAGAGACAATTGGATCTCACACTTATTCCTTAAGTGAGGCATCAATCACTTGAGTTGCAATTTTAATTTTGAAGTATTTAACAAGCATATGGATGTTGTAAAATAGGAGTGATGATTTGCTCCGTTCAATATCAGTGTAGAATTGGGAGTGTGTTTGAGAAGACCTCTTCTGTTCATTATCTTTCATGTCACAAAAGTATTTTTTTACTGGGTAGCACAGTGGCACAGTGGTTAGCACTGCTGCCTCACAGTGCTAGGGACCCAAGTTAATTCCCAGTTTGGGTCACTGTCTGTGTGGAGTTTGCATGTTTTCCCCGTGTCTACGTGGGTTTCCTCCAGGTGCTCCAGTTTCCTCCCACAATTTGAAAGACATGCTGGTTGGTTGCATTGACCCAAACAGATGCCAGAGAGTGACGACTAGAGGAATTTCACATAACTTCATTGCGGTGTTAATGTAAGCATTACTTGCAGCTAATAAATGAACTTTATTTTACTATAATGTGTTGCTAGTTTGGCTCCAAAAAGAAAATGGAAAAACAATCATCCTCCCACCCTCATCCCGAAGATGGCTGGAAAATTAGTATTTCTAGAGATTCTAGCCAGCATTTTAAAACTGAAATTTATTTACTTCTGGAAATTTCATTTTTGAACTTATCCTCAATTGTTAATCACAGAATATTGCATTTTTACTCTTTTCTTATAATTCATGCATAAACAGGAGCAAGCCAAGACCTCTATTCACATAGTAAGGTCACAGGTGAGGTGCCTGAAGATTGGAGGTGTCAAATGTTGTGCCTTTGTTTAAAAAAGGATGCAGGGAAAAGCCTGGGAATTACAAGGTGGTGAGCCCCACATCTGTGGTGGATAAGTTGTTGGAAGGTATTTTGAGAGACACGATCTACAGGCATTTAGCGATGCAAGGACTGATTAGAGACAGTCAGCGTGGCTTTGTGAGTGGAAAATCATGTCCCACAAATTTAATTGAGTTTTTTGAAGGGGTAACCAAGAAGGTAGATGAGGATAGTGCAGTTGATGTTGTCTACATCGACTTTAGCAAGGCCTTTGACAAGGTGCCACATTGGTAGGTTGTTGTATAAAGTTAAATCTCATGGGATCCAGGGTGAGGTGGCTAAATGGATATAAAATTGGCTTGATGACAGTGGTTGTAGAGGGTTGTTTTTCAAACTGGAGGCCTGTGATCAGTAATGTGCCTCAGGGATCAGTGCTGGGTCCACTGATATTTGTCATTTACATTAATGATTTGAATGCGAATATAGGAGGCATGGTCAGCAAGTTTGCAGATGACACTAAGATTGGTGGCACAGTAGATATTGAAGAAGGTTATCTCCAATTGCAACGGGATCTTGATCAATTGGGTCAGTGGGCTGATGAATGGAAGACAGATTTTAATTTAGATGAATGTGACATGATGCATTTTGGTAGATTGAACCAGGGCAGGACTTACTCAGTTAATGGAGGGCATTGGAGAGAGTTACAGAGCAAAGAGTTCTAGGTGTACAGGTTCATAGCTCCTTGAAAGTAGAATCACAGGTGGACAGAATAGTGAAAAAAGCAATCGGCATGCTTGGTTTCATTGATCAGAACATTGAATACAGGAGTTGGGATGTCTTGTTGAAGTTGTACAAGACATTGTTAAGGCTACGCTTGGAATACCAATTGTGTACAGTTCTGGTCATATTATAGAAAGGACATTATTAAACCAGAAATAGTGCAGAAAAGATTTACCAGGATGTTACCAGAATTTGATGGCTTGAGTTATAAGGAGAGGTTGGATAGACTGGGACTTTTTCTCTGGAGCGTAGAAGACTGAGGGGTAATCTTATAGAGGTCTATAAAATAACGAGTGGCATAGATCAGCTAAATAGTCAATATTTTTTCCCAAAGGTAGAGGAGTCTAAAACCAGAGGGCCTAGGTTTAAGGTGAGAGGGGAGAGATATAAAAGTGTCCAGAAGGGCATTTTTTTTCACACAGAGTGTCTGGAACAAGTTGCCAGAGGTAGTAGTAGAGGCAGGAACAATTTTGTCTTTTAAAAAGCATTTACACAGTTTATGGGTAAGATGGGTATGGAGGGATATGGGCCAAAAGCGGGAATTAGGACTAGCTTAAAGATTTAAAAAAAAGAGGGTGGCATGGACAAGTTGGGCCGAAGGGCCTGTTTTCATGCTGTAAACCTCTATCACTCTATAACTCTTTGATTTTCAACAGTTTTGAATGTAAATTTGCTTTCTTTTGGTACTAGTTTGTAACAAGATGCAACTCCTACTCTTCCCTCAGTCTAATCCAATGTAGTGCTGGTCAGTAAAATACAAATTGTTGTCAAGTATATTGGGGGAGCTATCTAGTTTGAAAGTCTGCCATCAAAGTTCAAACATACCTGCATGTCCACAAAAAAGCAACATGTAACGCTGCAGCAACTATTGAAGTAATCCTGGATTAAAAGTGGTGTACACAAAACTCAGGCCCATAATGCCCAATCTCTGGGGTTTTACCTGAGAGAAGTTGCACTGGTGGACTCCCCAGAAGTCCCCTTGCAAGTAATTGCCTTGGAAAGTTCAAATTTCTCTACGTTATGAACCATCAGATACTTCGATTTAAATCAGTGAATTCAGATGGTTCAATCTCTTTTACAGAAATGATGAGGTGGAAAAAATTAGAAGAATCAAAACCACTTCTAAATCCTGGGTAAGTGTAACATTGACTGCATCTCCAATCCCTCCACTGGACTCTCCCACCATCTATCCTCCCAAGCTCTGGCTGTCCTCCCAATCATCTGATTACTTCTCTCATATCCTTCCATCTGACACCCAAACACACTCATGACTGGCAAACTTCCAACCCATCCTATGACCCCCTGACTGACCACACAACTCCCACGCCATGACTCAACCCACTTCACCCCCGGACCTGGCTCCACAACCCCACCAGACTGACCACCTGATTTTCCCCTGACTGACCACCCGACCTTCCAATTTACTATCCAACACCCTGGACCTACCACCCAACCCCCCTATACTCCCACCCACAGCAGACTGCTGACAAAAACTAAACCACCTCTCCAGACCCAGAGCCAGCTTCCAGCTGCCCACCACATCCTATCCATTTACCTTACATGCTTATCTCCTCCCTGGATGCTCAAAGTGGCTGGACCTATAAACTTACCTGCTTTAAGGCAACTAGTGCCATAAAAAATGAACGAGGTTTTCTTTGATCTGACTCTACTGACTGACCTTAGGAAACTGCTGTTCTGCAATTTTCTCACCTGGCCTGAATAGAAAGGACTGGTACAAAGCCTGCAGCTCTGCACCAGTGTAAGTCAAGAGAAGCCAAGTGGCGATCCAACTGATTTCCATGAAAACCCTTGTTATGATTGGTTGCTGTGAGACTCTTTGTTCTCTAGTGTTTTACCTCATTGTTAAAAACTCTTACATTTAATGTTTTGAAAAAAATAACCCGCAGACAATGAATCTCCAACTGATATTTTATGGGATTTTAGAGATCTAGACTTTTACACACAGTACGAGATAGTCAGCTAACTACACTCAGCTAAACTCTCTGGTGTCTGCCTTTTAGCCCTTTTAGCCACATCAGCGTTTCACATATTTCAGATTTCCTGATGACAAAATATCCGAGGGACTGAGAGAATTAGACAGAGAGGGCTGTCGGGGCCTGGGCTTCTGAATACTGTTTAGCTGTGATATTTATCAAATCTTGTGCTGTTAAGTTCCTCTTCTTCAGGAGTTATCTTGTGGCTTTCATATATAATCTGTGGATAGGACTCCCAGACCTCAGCTGGATCTAAAACTGAAGTGTTTATTAACATTCATCGTTTGTAATTATTGATGGGTTTTCGGTATTCTCACGTGAAGTCACATCATCCATCTTGATGCATATGTTCAGATTCTTTGGGTGTTTCATGTATTTGGCAGGCTGAACCAACCTGAGCACTGGGCAGCACGGTGGCAATGCTGCCTCACAGCTCCAGGGACCTACGTTTGATTCCTGGCTGAGGTCACTGTCTGTACAAAGTCTACACATTCACCCCGTGTCTGCGTGGGTTTCCTCCGGGTGCTCTGGTTTCCACTCACAATCGGAAAGACATGCTGGTTGGGTGCATTGGCCATGCTAAATTCTCCCTCAGTGTAACCAAATGGGCGTTGGAGTGAGGCGACTAGGAGATCTTCATAGTGATTGCTTGCAGTGTTAATGTAAACTTACTTGTGACACTAATAAGTATATTTAAATAAACTTAAATACCGCTCTGTCATTTGGTCAATTCTGCAAAGCCCAGTTTAGATGTATTCATCCAGACTAGTTCCTGTCTTATCAAAGAAGGCTCTCTCAGTGATGGACCTCACTTGTTTTTAAATCTTTGTTCCAGCTTTGCTGTTTTCATTGAGTAGGCTGGAACTTTCCGTGAGCTCTACTGGAAATTCAGGGGCTAAAAATGTGATCGCCACCAA
Organism: Carcharhinus amblyrhynchos; assembly: GCF_965287045.1. Taxonomy (NCBI): domain Eukaryota; kingdom Metazoa; phylum Chordata; class Chondrichthyes; order Carcharhiniformes; family Carcharhinidae; genus Carcharhinus; species Carcharhinus amblyrhynchos. The sequence goes on along the minus strand of NC_137324.1, from coordinate 89,767,385 downwards.
AAACAGGCACCGAGATCAAGATGCACAATTACTTTCATCTGTTCAAAATAATCCCAGTGGCTCGCTCCTGTGTTGTTAACATTTGTCTTAGTTTGACATTAACTGACAAATTATTAGATAGATAGCAATCTATCCTTTTCCTTTCTCTTTTCCTTGATTCTTGTGCGACTCACAAAGATAAACTTTGAATTTGTGCAACAGCATAAAACAGGTGCTAGAGAGTCAGCAGCCCAATTTCCATTCCTTCAAGTTATTATTCCTTTGGCCTCTATCCCATATCCCTTCACCTTATTCCCTCATCTGAGAGTTCACCACAGAACACCTGGAACCAACGTACTTTCCTCCATTTCCCAAATCTCAGTTTTACTAACAAGATCAATTTTGCAGGCTTGCAGAAATTTGGATAATATATTATGTATTCTATTTTAATATATAGATATGTTGATACACTAAATTTTTAATGTTATTCTTTAAAGATTCAATTAAGCTCACAATACTATTTGTAAAGGTGTGTGTGTTATTCCCTGGGGAAGGCCACATATTGCAGGTGGAATGTTTTAATGGTCATCGCAGAACTGGCTCGATAGCACAACGTCTGGTCAAGCTGACCAAATCCTGAAAGAGAACTGCAACCAGATTGGGCTTGCAGATGGTGGTGACAAAGCCAACATTTGTTCATGGCAGTGCTCATAAGAGCAATCAGTGCACAGTCAACATGAAGACAAATTCCTATCTTCACACCAGGCATGTCTCCATTGTGTTGTGTGATAGTACACCATACCAAAATTTGATGCTTTAGAACTGAGGTGCTGGCTCTGATGGGATGAGGTATAGGATAGGAAGGAGAGGTGCTGGCTCCTTCAAACAGGGCGCCCTAATCTCAGTGCAGCCAAGCTTTGCCGGTGTGTTGAGTCCCATCTCCCTGCATGACAACATGATACACGTCCAGCTTTTTTTTGTGTCACAGTGTGGTAAGATCTGGAGAGAAGACCAGGTTGATTCTCTACCCAATTTTCTCGCCAGAACCAATAGTCTGCCATTTTTTGGTAAGATTTTGCCCTATAGCTACAATAACAGATCAGAGGGTGGATATTCTGTAGTGAATAACACATCTCCTGACTCCCAGTGCGTTTCTATTATTGACATAATTCAGGAATGTGATGGAATATTCTCTACTTACTTGCGTGAAGGCAACTCCAATAGAACTCAAGAAGCTGGAGGAACATTATCCTACCCACAGCTCCAGCATTTGTTCAGGCTACCACTGGCACACTGAGGCTGCAGTGTGTACCATTTACAAGATGCATTGCAGCAACTCACTAAGACTTCTTCAATATCATCTTCCAAACATATGACCACCTGGAAAGTCTTCAGAGGTGTGCATATACGACCACCTGCAAATTCCCCCCAAGTCTTAGAAATCATAGAAACCCTATAGTGCAGAAAGAGGCCATTTGGCCCATCGTATCCGCACCGACCAGAATCCCACCCTGGCCCTACCCCCACATCCCTACATACTTACCTACTAATCCCTCTAACCTACACATCTCAGGACCCTAAGGGGCAATTTTTAGCATGGCCAATCAACCTAACCCGCACATCTTTGGACTGTGGGAGGAAACCGGAGCATCCGGAGGAAACCCATGCAGTCACGAGGAGAATGTGCAAACTCCACATGGACAGTGACCCAAGCCAGGAATCAAACCCGGGTCCCTAGAGCTGTGAAGCAGCAGTGCTAACCACTGTGCTACCGTGCCGCCTTAAAACATCCTGACTTGGAAATATATTGTGGTTTTTTTCATTTTTGCAAGATCAATATCCTGGAGCTCCCTTCCTAACAGCACGATCTGAATACCTTCACCACAAGGACTCCAGTGGTTCAGGAAGGTAGCTCAACACCACCTTCTCAAGGGCAATAAATGCGGATCTTGAGGGCAATGTTCTTATCTGTGAATGAATTAAAACAAAAGCGTTTCTAATCTTTTCCTACATTTTTCTAACCCCTTGGTGGTCTGTTCATTAAGTTATAACCATGTATTATGAATGTATTCATTCAAAAATATGATTTAAAATTAATGAATTTAATTATTGCATACTGAAGTTGAAACATGTAACGCAAAAAGTATTGGAAAAATATATATGAAAACTTGATTAGAAGATTAGTACACATCCTTCTTTTTAAGTTATCAAAATTCTGGATTCCTGTCGAATGCTCTCAGATATGTAACTACAATATATTATTTTTGTCCACATGTGTGTGTGGGTGCAGAAGGTTTTCACAGATAACAAGGAGACCATTTGGTGTACCTGGCATCTGTAGAAACATGTTGCATCCTCCTCTTTACAGAAGCTACCTATCATTTAAGCAACCCCTCCCTTTGACGCCCACACTCTATTGATCCAGCTATTAATCATAGTAATCACTCGTAAAGAATAACTTCCTGAATCTGTCTTGAATTTGAGTTTTTCTAATTCTTCTTTTCCCATAGTCATGGTTTCAATGAAATGGTTCACAGGAATAACCTGCAAAATTCCAATTGTATACATCTACAAAGTCCTCTCATTTTTGTCTCCTTTCAATGCTTACAAGCTCAAGTTTCCCTAACCTTTCCTCATAATTCAATTCTCAGTCACTAGGGATCAGCCTTGTACCCCTTCTTTACATTATGTTATTTATGGATCAGTGTACTTATCCTGAAGTGCCTCTAGCATTCTCTTTGCACTGGTGATAGTTCCATGACTGAACCTAACCAGGATTGAGGCCATTGTCACACCATGGTCTTTCAGCCTCTCTCTTAACTAATTCACCACTATTCATTAAAAAATTCTTCTCCTTTTCTTTTAGTTGCCATATTTCTGCCCACTTGTAAATGTTCTGAAAGGTTTTCCTTTGGTTGCACTTGGGGATAGAGAATTACCAGAACGGAGCAAGATCCCAGCAGAATATTGCCCAATGTGTGTTCCTGGAGGGTGAAATTCCATTTAAACATTACGCCATCCAATTTCCATAAACAGACCATGACATTGAAGTTTGGAATATGAATGTGTGCACACTTCATGCATCCGTCGAAAATATTTTTTTTTAGAGTTATCTATCCATTCATTATAATTGGATTTAACATCACCACTGAAATTCACCATTCATAGTATCATAGAATCTGCAGTGCAGAAGAAGGCCATTTGGCCCATTGAGCCTATACTGTCAACAATCCCACCCAGGTCCTGCCCTATCCCCATAACCCCGCATACTTACCCTCCTAATCCCCAGGCATTAAGGGGAAATGTAACATGGCCAATCAACCTAACCCTCATATCTTTGAACTGTGGGAGGAAACCGGAGCACTTGGAAGAAACAACACAGACACAGGGAGAATGTGCAAACTCCACACAGACAGTCACCCAATGTCGGAATATGAACCTGGGTCCCTGGTGCTGAGAGGCAGCAGTGTTAACCACTGTGCCATTGTGCTGTCCTGAAGTCATTAGATATAGCTGTTGGGGCTAAAAGAATCAAAGGGTATGGCAGGAAGTGGGGGGGAATCAGGATATTGAATTTGATGATCAGCCATGATCAAGATGAATTGTGGAGCAGGTTCGAAGAGTCGAATGGCCTAGTCTTAATTCTACTTTTTATGTTTCTATGTAAATATGAAAGGAGGAATTGCAGACAAATGCACTATATGTTAGAATGTATTCTCCCATAGCCTAATTTCAAGGCCACTGAATATTGTACATCATGCCCTCTAGGATCATGTTTTGCTTAGGCTTGCTTTAATTCCATTATAGCTTTACTCATTAACTGTGCCTTCTCCCAAAATAATCAGATCAATTTCCAAACTCAAAACCAAAAAATGACCTCTGTGCATCAGCCGAGGCTGATTCAGGAGAAGATTGCTCAATAAATAAGTCATTATTTTCTAATTTAGATAAGAGGAAAACTAGCCAAATGAAAATTAAATGCACATTAGCAAAAACAGAACAGTGAACTTACAATGCATAAATTAACTCATTTATCCCTTAATTTCATTTTTTTATTGTGACTGAAACGAATTCAAAAAAGGTCATTTAATACTTGTTAATATGGAAATTAATTATAAAGGAATACTATAGGAAATAAATCAGACTTCATGGAAAATGATATGGGAAAAGAGTAAGGTCCAAGTTTGAAAAGTCATGCTCTGGAATTTTTCCACTGTGAAATCGCCATTTTTTTCCCCAGTAAAACAAATGTGAGCGAAACTGGTGTGACTAGGCCCCACTCCCTCTGGCTTTTAATGATATTCCTGATAGTGACCTCTGCATTGCACAGAGTGTGGGAGATTCGAGTCTGAACTCCCACTGAAAAAACAGTTGTAATTTACACCAGTTTTCCCATGAAATCAGCGCTTCGAACTTTTTTGGGAGAATCGCCCCCAACATGTTGCTTCACTGATGGAGATTATGCAAACAATTTGCTCTTGGGCTTCTGCCAAATCTTCCCTCTACCTGCTACAAGAAGGTTAACAAGAACAGCCCATGGGTAACTGACTGGCTGCAAGGGACTAACTGACTGCAATGTTTGAGACTTCACCAAGGGTACTTTTGACTTTGGGTGATAACATAAAATGGACAATATCAATTTAGCAGCACACTTATAAGTCTCCTGATTTTTATGAATCAATATCACACAAAGCCACAATTACCCTCACATGTGCTGATTCATTAGAAGTTACTGTAATTATATAGGATACATGAGCTTTGCATTATTGTGGGACAATGTGATAGAAGTAACGCCAACAAATTATAGTCTGCTGAGCATTGTAAGATCAGTGTCCCAAACTGTTCATCATATCTCTCAATCTAGGACTTGTGTTCCTCAAGAGTGGCATGGTGGTGTAGAAGGGTGGCATGGTAGCACAGTGGTTAGCACTGCTGCTTCACATCACCAGGGTTCAATTCCAACCTTGGGTGACTGTCTGTGTGGAGTTTGCACATTCTCCCCATGTCTGTGTGGGTTTCCTCTGGGTGCTCCTGTTACCTCCCACAGTTCAAAGATGTATGGGTTAGGTGGAATGGCCATGCTGAATTGCCCCTTAGTTCTCTTCTGCAATGAGTTTGCACTCACCCAGAAGCGAGGTTGTGACATTGGTGGGAAGCCTTCTCCTGGAGCAATGACCATAAAGAGCATCCTGCTTCTGTTCCACTCCATCGAGAACTCTAGTCAGGGCTCCCTCTGAGCAATGCGGTGTGGGTTTCCTGGCTGCCATCCCCTACAGCCCTGTGGAATAATTACTGGGGGGCCATTTATATGCAATGATTGGCACGATTCAGTTCAGAAGTGGCATGTGAATCAGAGGGAGGCTGCCGCAAGCACGGCCTCATTCTCATGGCCATAAAACCTTTTGCCAATGGGACCATCACTACGATTTTTCTCACCAGAATTGAGACTTCGCCAAATTCTGGTATGATCGCCCCCTAGACTATGTTCTGGGAAAAGAGATGTCAGCAGATGTTTTGTCCTATTTCCCAGTGCTACAATCTGTGCAAGGTGATTTATTTCTTGTTGATGAGGTAGAAGCCTTTGCACCTACAACAACCACGACCCTACCAGGAACACCTTAGTGACTAGAAGAAATCAGATTGCATAGAAATCTGATGGAGAATGTGATCAGATCAGGAAGTATTGCATGGAAGAATGGTCAACATAAATGCCACAAAAACCCATTCTCAGACAATACTATGAACAGAGAGGACACCCTCAGTGTTGTTAATGATTTACTCAGTTATGACAAAAGATTGGTCATTCCGAGAGTTCTGAGATTCAATATACTACAATTGCACCAGTGACATTTGGGAATAACAAAATGTGGAGCCGGAGTAAGATATTCTGTTTGGTGTCTCAAAGACTCTGGATGAGACATCAAATTGTATTACTTGAGCTATTCATCATCAGGAACCAAGAAAACCATTAGTGTCATCTTCCTTTCCATCAAGACCATGGCAACATCTTGGAGTGGAACTCTTCAAACACAGAGCAAAGATGGATAGAAGTCAAGGAACTGCAGGGTCTGGAGCAGTAATTGCACTGGAGAAAGGGATGTTTGTAACACATGGAATCTTAAACCTTGCAATCTCAGACAATGAATCACAATTTGTCATTGGATATTTTAAAAAGTACATGGCCTTGGAAGCATTTGTCCATATTACCAGTTCACCTCATGGCAATGGTAAAGCTAAAAGAAGAGTGCATACAATTAAAATATTGACATCCAACTTGCAATTATGAGCTATCGTTCAACACTGTTCCAAAATAGTTTAGTGGCATGTGAACTCATAATAGGCAGAAGACCGAAAACTCAGCTCCCCACACACACACGCACTCGTGCTGCAAGCACAAGATAATGACTTGGAAAAAGTGAGAGAGAAAGAGAATGTATATTATACCAGCCAGATGTGGAACTATGGCAAACATGCATGTAACCTGCCAGAGTTTTAATCAAGAGAGCCTGATCTGAGACCAAACCTGCTAGCGACTAGTGGCTGAACAGACTAGGAGTTGTTTACCTAGAGCAAAAGATGAAAATGTGACAAATCCAGCTGTGTTGGATGTTAATAAAGGATCCTCGATCATTACCTCGAAGTGTTGGGGAAGCCAAATTTAGGCACTAGAGTTTGGAAATCCTTCCGGAATGCCCTTTGGAAAATTGGATGATTTTTTCAGATTGAGGCACAATTACAGACAAATCAACTCATCAGTTAGTGGTGGCACAGTGGTTAGCATTGCTGTTTCACAGCTCCAGGGACCTGGGTTCAATTCCTGGCTTGGGTCACTGTCTGTGCAGAGTCAGCACTTTCTCGTCCTGTCTATATGGGTTTCCTCTGGATGCCCCAGTTTCCTCCCACAGTCCGAAAGACATGCTGGTTAGATGCATTGGCCATGCTAAATTCTCCCTCAGCGTACCTGAACAAGTGCTGGAGTGTTGCAACTCGGGGATTTTCACAATAACTTCATTGCAATGTTAATCTAATCCTACTTGTGGCACTAATAAATTAACCTGTAAACTATCCTAGGAATGTCGAAGCATTTCGACAAATTTGTCATGACTTGAAGAAAGTAACACCTTTACCTTACTGCAAGTTCAGTCTGTCCTAATATACCCACAAAGGACATATATTTTAATGAACTTAAACATTTCACTACCTATAAATAGATACAGAAAAGATTGGCGAGCTGTGTTGCAGTTTGTCATTGAACATGAAGGAATATAATGAGAAACTGGCATAACAGTCAGGTTCAGAAATGGGCATGAATTTCCACAGGGCTTCTCATAATTGCGATTATTCTGGCAGAAAATCTGAGGAATTCCAAAGCTCTGGCGGAAACTAATTACCCGTCCTTAAGACTCCTTCAAAATTTTTTTGCTATAAATAAATTTCTATCCTTTTCATTGGTGACAAGATGTGGACTAGTATTAGAAATTAATTTTTATATCTATATCTACTTGTTACTCTGTACAGATCATTTGTCTATTCAAATCCACTTTTAATACTGAATTGGACTTTGAATTAATCAGATCTGTGCTATTTCCAAAGTTCTCTGAATTTTATTCTGGTTTCAGGCTGCACCTTCAGCATAATTAAGTATTTGAAATTTAATTTACATCATCTTCCAGAATTATATACAGACCGAACATGTTTTTAATATGTGATAATAAGTACAAGCCTTCGTGAAGCCTATTACAGTGTTGAGCTTGAGGTTTGTTGCATTTTCCTATTGCATCTGTATCAATTATGTTATTTTTAACTTCAGTGAATGCTGCTGCCTGAACATTTTATGCTGTGCGCAGTTTTGCACTAATGTATTTGAACTCCAGAAACTGGATTCTTCTCATGTGCTTGCTCAGTCTAATTTCCTTCATTTTTATCACATTCAGATCACTCACATAGAGTGATCCATAGCACTTTATCAGATCCTGCAGCCATTTGTATTCATTGCATATTTAACAGATCAACTAATCAACTTGCCATTTAAAATTTAATTTTAACTTTGGTGCAAGAGTTTTGTTTTCATTTAATTGTACAACTTTGTGCGTAATTCAGCTGTCAACAATCAGTTCTCTGGCTGTCTAACTTAACAGAGAATATCGATTACAAAAACCTTGGACACTGGAAGCAGAGTTTGAGTATAACTGGACCAATTGGACAAAAATCTCCTTCTTCTGCCAGGTTCTAAATGGAAAAATACAGTGCAGTGTGTTGATTAGTTTCTAATCTACTCTACTGATGGGAAGGTGAGGGCAGAGGAAAAGGCAAATTTATTTTAAAATTTCATGCAAAAACCTGTAAACACAATAGAATACTTTAAAATTACACATAGCTGAGGCCAATTTAACTGAAATCTTTTAGCCTCTCTTCTAAAAACTCACAATGTCCCAGCTTCAAGTTCGAGTCTACCACCTGTAACCCACATAATAAAGACACTGTGGCACAGTGGTTAGCACTGCTGCCTTAACAGTGCCAGGGACCCGGGTTCGATTCCTGCTTTGGGTCACTGTCTGTGTGGAGCTTGCACGTTCTCCCTGTGTCTGCATGGATTTCCTCAGGGTGCTCCAATTTCCTCCCACAGTCTAAAGGTGTGCAGATTAGTTGAGTTGGCCATCCTAAATTGACCCTAGTGACAAGGGGGCCTAGCAGGCTAACTATATGCGGTTACAGGAATGGGGCCTGGGTGGGATGCAGACTCTATGGGTCGAATGGCCTCCTTCTGCACTGCAGGGATTCTATCATATAATAGGCTACCACAGTGATTAGAAGCTCCAAGGTTCCTGATATTGTGACTTTCCTGTCAGAACTGCCACAAATCACTGGCAAAAGTCAAGCAATTTCACAGACCAAGTAAAAACATTGTATAAGATTTTAGGGTTTTATACAATTAAATTTTCTAAGTTCCAAATTCTTAATTTGCAACACCAGGGTTTTCAGCTGTGCTTGACCTAACAAGATACGGATAATTAAAAAATGTATTAAGCAAGATTTTACATATATGTAACACAAAGCAGTAAAGACAACATGGGTGTCCTTCATCCGTCATGTTCCGAGGAGTCTTGAGTTTTGTGTGAGTGATGTCTTTCTCTTTTCACTTCAAAGTGATGTTGAACTGGGTCCAGAAGAGTCACACCCCAGAAGTCATGGTAACACTGTGCCAATAAAGATTCTACTATTCTAACTTTTATCCCCACTTCTCATTGCTTCGGAACCCCTTCTTAGAAATAGCCAAAATTCACCTTTTCGACTGACTTGGGCTATGAGTCACCCTACCCTTGTAATTAGAGTCAAATAGAGTAAAGACAAATGTCCAGCCCTTGTCCGCAGGTGTCCAGAGTTTACATTCCATTGCAAACATTTAGCACATTTCTTTTAAATACGGAACAGTAACAAACAATGTAACCCAAGTCGCATTAACAACTAATGTTAATGACACTTCCTACAATAATGTCAAAACAGAAAGAAAATTCTCCGAAGCTAGACGTATTACCCTAAAAATAAAGTTAATGAATTAAATCAATGCATAATCTTTGTTTAAGGATAATGGGGGGTGGGGAGGGGTTAATTTCCCAGGCTGCTGTGCTGCATTTGTAGTGTAGCGGGCTGGGAGACTCAAGCAGAGATGCAGAAATCGGTGCAGAGTTGCATAATTTATGTAAATAAGTGTTTTAATCTATTTTAAATATGATTAGCAAGCCCGAGACTAAAGTCTCCAGGCCTGCTGGTGTCTCCCCCCACCCCCGCCAGGAGTGGTTCACTCCAGTGGGGTTTAGTATAGCTCCCCACTTGCGGGGAGCTGGTGGCCTGACCCCGCTAGTGAAAGGGGGCCATCACGGCCCCCAGAGGGTCAAGCGCTGGGATGCCCTCTGGGCATTGCCACCTTGGCAATGCCAGCCTGGACCCCCGGCAAAAGTGGCAATGCCCAGCAGGCACCTTATCACTGCCCAATGGGCAATGGGCAGTGCTAAAGGGGGATGGCCTAATGGAGGCAGAGCCTGATGGGGCAGGGCCTGATCAGGGAGATCGCTGGGGATGGATGGTCCTTCTGCCACTCTGCATTCAGTCTGAGCAGCAGAAGAAGGGAAGCCGGCGATCAGGGCTGGGCCTCAGGGCTGGAGAGGGTGGCGGAGAGGAGGGGTCAGCCTGCTGATGTGTGAGGGGAGGAAATTGGGAGATCGGGGTTGCCGGGGCGGGTGAGATCGAGGCGAACTGGGGGTGGGGAGGGGTGGGGGGTTTCTGGTCTAGGCATGTCTGGGGCATCAGCGATCAGGCCATGGGAGGAGCAGGGGGGTGGTCACACAGCTGGCAATGCAGAGGTCACCGGGTTGGTCAGAGATGGAACAGGCCAGCGATCTGAAGGCCGGCAGTGCGGGGCTACTGCGCATGCACCAATCTCCGCTATGACAGATTGGCGTAGCGCAGTGGCTTGCTCAGCACTATGTTGCTGTCCTCTTAGCCCTGCCCACAGATTTTCAACTCTGCAGTGCACAGAGTGTGGGGTGTTCCTTTTGAAACTCCTGCTGAAAAAACAAGCATGAATTACTCCAGTTTTTATACTCTTTTAGGAGAATCACCCCCATGGTATATCATAGAATCCCTACAGTACAGAAGGAGGCTATTCAGTCCATTGACTTGCCAACAGAGTTTCTCATCCAGGCTTTATCCTCATAACCCCATATATTTACCCCATAAATTCCCCTAACCTACATACCTTGGGAAACTAAGGGACAATGTAGCATTGCCAGTCCACCTTACCTGCACATCTTCGGACTACTTAAGAATCAAACTACTTTTCAGCCATTTCTTCAAACATATTTAAAAGACATCTCATTGAATGGCGAGTAATTAAGAGAGCATACGGCTGCTTGAACCCAGGACTCTCATATAATCCCAATTGCCTTGACTACCCATAGTCTTACTAACAGAAATTCAAACTGAACTCTTCAATTCAAACTGTGGTTAAAGAATAAAATCCATAGACATTACAAACCAACAACAAACAGGTAGCATGGTGGCACAGTGGTTGACACTGCTGCCTCACAGCACCAGGGACCCAACTCAATTCTGGCCTTGGGTCACTGTGCGGAGTTTGCATATTCTCCCCGTATCTGTGTGGGCTTCCTCCAGGTACTCCGGTTCCACCCATAGTCCAAAGGTGTGTGGGTTAGGTTGATTGGCCATGCTAAATTGGCCCTAGTGTCAGGGGATTAGCAGGGTAAATATTTGGGGTTATGGTTATAGGGTGTGGATGGATTGTGATTGGTACAGACTTGATGGGCCGAATGGCCTCCTTTCACATTGTAGTGATTCTATGAACCCTAAAAGTTAGAATTATCAAAATCTGACAGTGGTGGAAGGGTCACCTTGGAAGACTCCCCTGAATCTTTCAATTTGCAGCTGTGACTCGACATTGGAAGAAACCTGGGCATAAATCTTCAACTCATTTTCTAACTCGAGGACAATTGTCTATAAATAGAAGTGAATAATATAGAAAAATAACCTAATCCATCACCAAATCTAGCATTACCTTGTCCATGATTCTACTAAAACATTGAACTACAGAACAACTTCAAGTGACGCTTAACTACTAAATAAATCTAGAAAGTGAAATGCATAATTACAAAGCTATAATTCATGGTGTTTTTCCCATGTTACTTGCTGCCTTTTTAAATACTGTCCTGATAGTTTTTTTGACACTACTTCTGTCGCTGTTTCTGAAGGACATTTTATTGTGTGATCTGAACTGCTCAGCATAGGAGTTTCAGGTGAAAGATCTAGGAGTACGTTTTCTAGCCCTGCTCACCATGGGGAACATTGCAGGTAGGACAGACAATTTGACAGACTGTTTAAGGTCTGTTGACCACAGGCAGGAATTTTCAGTCTTGAGGCAGATGCAACCAGAAAATCCAGCCTCCAATTTTAGAACATAAGAACATAAGAAATAGGAGCAGGAGTAGGCCATCTAGCCCTTCGAGCCTGCCCCGCCATTCAATAAGATCATGGCTGATCTGTCATGTCTCAGTTCCACATTCCCGCCCTCTCCCCATAACCCTTAATCCCCTCTCTTATCAAAAACCTATCAACCCGCGTCTTAAATATATTTAGCGAGGCAGCCTCCACCACTTCAACAGGCAGAGAATTCCAGAGATTCACCACCCTTTGAGTGAAGAAGTTCCTCCTCAACTCCGTTCTAAACCGCACCCCCTTTATCTTGAGGCTGTGCCCCCTAGTCCTACTGTCCTTTCTGAGCGGGAAGAGCCTGTCCACCTCTATCCTATCCATCCCATTCATCAACTTATATGTCTCAATGAGATCTCCCCTCATTCTTCTAAACTCTAACGAGTACAAGCCTAGTTTATTCAGCCTCTCCTCATAGTTCAACCCCCTCAACTCCGGAATCAGCCTAGTAAACCTCCTCTGCACTCCCTCCAAGGCCAAAATATCCTTGCGTAAGTGCGGCGACCAAAACTGCACACAGTACTCCAGCTGCGGCCTCACCAGTGCCCTGTACAGCTGTAGCAAGACCGCCCTACTTTTATATTCAATCCCCCTCGCTATGAAGGCCAGCATCCCATTTGCCTTCCTGACCACCTGCTGCACCTGCAGGCTGGGCTTTTGCGACTCATGCACAAGGATCCCGAGGTCCCTCTGCACCGTCGCATGCTGCAGTTTTTCGCCATGTAAGTAATAGTCCTTCCTACCATTATTCCTACCAAAGTGGACAACTTCACACTTGCCAACATTAAATTCCATTTGCCAGTTCCTGGCCCATTCGCCCAGCCTATCTACATCCCTCTGCAGACTTTCCACACCCTCCGCACAATTTGCCGTTCCACCAATCTTGGTGTCATCAGCAAAATGACTAATCTGCACCTTCACTCTACCTCTACAAATCACGGTATCATCTCTCCAATTTTTATTCAGACTCCAAACAATATCACAGCCCCCACTTCTGGTAGAGTACAAAAATAATACAAAGTTATTCTTTATTTTAGTTTTTTTGAACAAATACACACAGTGACCCAAATAGTTTCCTTCTGTGCTGCAAATGTCTTTTCTTCTATCGGCTTTTAACATGACACTGGTGTCAAGGACAAATACAAACACGGCAAGATTTCAAGAGTAAAACTTGTTTTATTGTGCACTCTAATGAAAAAACAATCAATCTGTTCATAGTCTAAGAATATTATTGATAGAGCAGTGGAGAGTCATTTTTATGAAACCATTTTTCACTGACACCTGCAGCATTTCCATGTTACTACACTTATATATGGATATTTGCTGTTATTTAATTAACTTTGCACAAAACATTTATAACACATTTGAAATTTATACTCTAGACTAAAATGCAACATAAATTAAACAGTGCATTATCAAAAAAGCTTCTCATCCATCTCTCTGAATCTTCGATACCAATGGACTTTGTACTAATATTCCCTTATCTTCTTGAGTTCGAAGGCCAAAGTCATGTCTAACCCAAAGCACAAAAATCTTCACCACAGGTAGGACAAAGAGGCAAGTCCTGAATCCATCCCAGCTGGACCAGGGATCAAACCCATCCTCTTTGTTGGGAGGAACAGATATGCAGAACATTTCTTAAATGGTAAGAGATTAGGTGTCCTTTGTTTGAATAGAGGGGAGTATGGTAGGATGAGAGAAGAATTGGCGAATGTGGACTGGGGGAGCACGTTGGAAGGTAGGTCTGCTGAGGAGCAGTGGAGGATCTTTAAGGAGATCTTTCTTGGTGCTCAGCAGAAATTTATTCCGATGGTTAAAAAGGACAGTAGGAAGAGAGGTAATAAGCCGTGGATAACGAAGGAGGTGAAGGAAAGTGTTAAATTAAAAGCGGAGGAATTTAGAGTAGCTAAGAGCAGTGGGCGAGAAGAGGATTGGGAAAGGTTTAAATGTCAACAAAGACTGACAAAAAAGTTGATAAAGGAGGGTAGAAGAAGCTATGAAGCTGGGCTAGCGCTTAATATAAAAAAGGATAGCAAGAGTTTTTATAAATATATAAAAAGGAAGAGGCTGGCTAGGGTGAACGTTGGTCCTTTAGAGGATGAGAAAGGGGACCTAGTGGTAGGGGATGGGGATATGGCTAAGGTCTTGAATAACTTTTTTGTTTCTGTCTTCACGGAGGAGGACGTGAATAATTTGCCGGGTGTTAGCGATGGAAAGGTGGTAGGACTGGAGGGTCTTAATGACATTACTGTTACTAGAGAGGTGGTGCGCGACAGACTGGAGGGGCTGATTGTGGACAAGTCCCCAGGACCGGATGGAATGCATCCGAGGGTTCTGAAAGAAATGGCGGAGGTGATAGTGGATGCCTTGGTGGTTATTTTCCAGACGTCGCTGGATTCCGGGGAAGTGCCGGAGGATTGGAAAACGGCTAATGTTACGCCGTTGTTTAAGAAGGGTGCCAGGCAAAAGGCGGGGAATTACAGGCCGGTTAGTTTAACGTCTGTGGTAGGTAAAATGTTAGAATCCGTCATTAAGGAGGAAATTGCGAGGCATCTTGAAGGGAATTGCTTGATAGGGCAGACGCAACACGGTTTCATTAAAGGGAAGTCGTGTCTGACAAATTTACTGGAGTTCTATGAGGATGTGTCTAGGGCGGTGGATAGAGGAGAGCCGGTGGATGTGGTCTTTCTGGATTTTCAGAAGGCGTTTGATAAGGTACCTCACAAGAGGTTACTGCAGAAGGTCAGAGGACATGGAGTTGGGGGTAGGGTGTTAGCGTGGATAGAGGATTGGTTGTCAAATAGGAGGCAGAGAGTGGGGGTCAATGGGTGCTATTCGGATTGGCGGTTGGTGACTAGTGGGGTGCCCCAGGGGTCGGTGCTGGGGCCTCAGCTATTTACCATTTATATAGATGATCTGGAGGAGGGAACCGAGTGTAGGGTGTCGAAATTTGCTGATGACACCAAGATTGGGGGAAAGGCAAATTGTGCGGAGGGTGTGGAGAGTCTGCAGAAGGATCTAGATAGGCTGGGCGAATGGGCCAGGAAATGGCAAATGGAATTTAATGTTGGCAAGTGTGAGGTGGTCCACTTTGGTAGGAAGAATGGTAGGAAGGACTATTACTTACGTGGCGAAAAACTGCAGCAGGCGACGGTGCAGAGGGACCTCGGGGTCCTTGTGCATGAGTCGCAAAAACCCAGCCTGCAAGTGCAGCAGGTGGTCAGGAAGGCGAATGGGATGCTGGCCTTCATAGCGAGGGGGATTGAATATAAAAGTAGGGAGGTCTTGCTGCAGCTGTATAGGGCATTGGTGAGGCCGCAGCTGGAGTACTGTGTGCAGTTTTGGGCGCCGCACCTGCGCAAGGATATTTTGGCCTTGGAGGGAGTGCAGAGGAGGTTTACTAGGCTGATACCGGAGTTGAGGGGGTTGAGCTATGAGGAGAGGCTGAATAAACTAGGCTTGTACTCGTTAGAGTTTAGAAGAATGAGGGGAGATCTCATTGAGACGTATAAGATGATGAATGGGATGGATAGGATAGAGGTGGAAAGACTCTTCCCGCTCAAAAAAGACAGTAGGACTAGGGGGCACAGCCTCAAGATAAAGGGGGGGCGGTTCAGAACGGAGTTGAGGAGGAACTTCTTCACTCAAAGGGTGGTGAATCTCTGGAATTCTCTGCCCGTTGAAGTGGTGGAGGCTGCCTCGCTAAATATTTTTAAGAAGCGGGTTGATGGGTTTTTGATAAGAGAGGGGATTAAGGGTTATGGGGAGAGGGCGGGAAAGTGGAACTGAGCCACGACAGATCAGCCATGATCTTATTGAATGGCGGGGCAGGCTCGAAGGGCCAGATGGCCTACTCCTGCTCCTATTTCTTATGTTCTTATGTTCTTATTATAAAGCATAGATGAACAAAAGGACCTGGGTAACCTTGTCAATAAGTCACTGAAGGCTAACATGCAGGGGCAGCAAGAAATTAGGAAGGTTAATGATATGTTAGTCCCTATTACAAAAGATTTTGAGTACAGGAGTAGTGAAGTCTTGTTTCAATTGTAAAGAACCTTGATTAGGCTGCACCCAGAGCACTGTGTGCAGTTTTAGTCCCCTGACCTTGGATAGGATATTATTGCCATAGAGGGAACGCAATGAATGTTTACCAGACTTGTTCCAGGGATGGTGGAACTGTTCTATGAAGGGAGATTGGTGAAATGGGACCTGTAGCCTCTCGCGTTTCAAAGAATAAGAGGAGATCTCAATGAATAGTACAAAATATTTAAAGAGATAAGCAGGCTGAATGGAAATGTGGGGCAGGATTCTCCGGCCGTGCTCACCTCAAAATCCCACCCGAGGTCAATGGACCTTTGCATGGTCTGCCCGCACCCCCCCACCCCACCCCCCCCCCCCCCCCCCCCCCGCCATGGTGGGCGTGAAGGGAGAATTCCAGCCAAGATGTGTCCCCTCGTTGATGAGTCTAGAATCAGGAAGTAGTTTTAAAATAAGGAGAAAACAGTTAAGGCTGAGGTAAGAAGAGTTCTTTGGCTCAGCGATTTTATATCTTTGAAATTCAGTACCTCAGACAGCTGTGGAAGCTCAGTCATTAGGTTTGTTTAAAGCAGAGATTGAAAGATTTCCAAATGCCAATGATGTAAAGGTTAGTGTGGGAAAAAGGCAATGAAGTAGATGATCAGATATAATTGTATTGAATGGCTTCATGAATTGATAGGCTTTCTCCTCTTATGTTCCTGTGACATCAGTCTGATGTGGAGATGCTGGCGTTGGACTGAGGTAAACACAGTATGAAGTCTCAGAACACCAGGTTCAAGTCCAACAAGTTTATTTGGTAGCAAAAGCCACTAGCCTCTGATCCTTCGTCAGATGAGTGGAGAGTTCTGCTCAGATGGGTCAAGCTCTGACGAAGGGTCAGAGGCCCGAAAGCTAGTGGCTTTTGCTACCAAATAAACTTGTTGGAATTTAACCTGGTGTTGTGAGACTTCTTACTGCATCAATCTGATCCAGACTGACTGCCCAGCTAACTAGCCCTCCAAGGAGCCTGAGTTATTATGTTTACACACACTGTCACATACATGTTGTGGCCTGGAACTATGGATAGTGATGGTAAAGGCTCCAATTTCTTTCCAACACATGGCTGACTTGAAATCGCTCCTGTCATCCCTCCCACAACATTGTGAAAGTGCTGTCATTGACTTGCTATTTACTTTGTTTTCCCAAAAAAACTTGGGTGGAAGTTTCTGTTCTGAAGGCAAATTCTGATGGCGGGTGGGAAACTCAGGGACATTCCTGCTGGGCAGCAAGGCTGGTCCTCATACCAAATTGTTCACTTTTCAGCTCATTAATTATGTATCAGTGAGGAGCTTTTTAAATTTTGTGGTGGAACAAACAGCGATTCATCAGCTCCAACATTACCTCATGAGGTCAAAAGTTCAGGCACCGTGTTTAAATAGTACACAGACATACACTCTCTGAAGCCCAGGACTTGTGTGGCAAAGGCAAAAATGCCCCCAAGAAGAAACTAGCCTTCTGCACCCAAGTTCTGCAACATATGCCAAGAGGGACCCCCTGGAAGGTCCTCAGAAGAGGGCCACCCTGCAGTGCATGAACAGGAGGAATGATCTCTTTCACTCTGCCAGGATAAGTCAACCTTCTCCTCACTCCACACTCATTTTCTCATAAGACACTGACATCACTATCCCATGTAATATCCTGTACTAATGGTGTCTTCATCCCTTACTGAGGGCAACCACTAAATTAATGCAAGGTTGGTCTGTGGTCTAGTCAAAAGGAAGCAACTCGACTGTGCTGTGACTGAGGTTGATATCATATGGCTGTACCCATCCAAATCCAAGCCCTGTTGTGAATATGCTGTCATGTTGGGGGATGCAGGAAGCATGAATACTTCTGATCTTCTCTGTCATCCAACATGCTTACAGACATTTCTACCTGACTTGATGTAGGACAAGATCTTCCACAACAAAAGGGACTGATCCCAGACTGCTGGAATGCAGGAATGGAGACCCACTTTCCCCCTACAAGGAGTAAGCAGCAAAGATTGCCAAAGAGGACATTTATGCATGGAAGTCCCCAACAAGCCAGTGATGGTCCATCCAGTATACATCAGCCACATAGAGACAATGACTGTGAATGACCGATAGTATAAGTGCTTGTTGACTCAATGACTAATTATCATTTTTTAAAGGTGCAGGAAGAACACCAACCAATGCACCAACCCCAGCCCCAGAACACCTCAGATGAGGATCTTGAGGAAGCATCTGTGACGATACGGTACTATTAGTATATTTTATGTGTAAGCGGGGCTGCTTTAAGATGCAGTGCTTTTCTAGAGAGTCAGGTTGTCTGGAATGAATGCAACAGATGCTAAAAAAGTAGGATAATAATTGAGTGTACTTCTCCTCTGATGTAGTCTGTGGCTCCAGAATAGGTGTTTTTACCATATTTTTGGGGGTAACCTGGGCCATACCAAATGTATCCATTAAATTTGAATGCCCTCCTCAGCATCTGGGTTTGAACAGCTCCCTCTGGCCCATGTTCCTCTGGGTGCGGCTGTTTCCTGAGCTCTGCCAGTTGACAATGGGTCTCTTCCTCAGTCACATCTAAGTCTTGAAAACAGCATCATTGGCTACAGCTTGGAATCTGCACTCTCCTTGCTTCTGTGGACAAATAGGTCAGAGACATGACTGCACCTTACACTGGAATGATCACCTACACTGCCAAGCTAGGATGTCAGTGTGACGTGCTTGGGCTGCTCTGCCATCCCAGGTCCACCTTTGCAGCTGAAGCACATCCTATAGGGTCACAAGTGGTTGTGCATCCCCCAACATGACAGCATATTCACAACAGGGCTTGGATCTGGATGAGTACACCCATATGATATCAACCTCAGTCACAGCACTGTCAGGCTGCCTCCTTTTGACTAGACCACAGGCCAACTTTGCATGAATTTAATGATTGCCAGCATTCAGCCCTCTAAACCATGAACAACCCAACTACACTGTATAAGGTTTTCTGGAGCATTTTGCATATGTCCTTCACCTGTGTCTCTCCCCCCCACCGCCCTCCCCCACCCCAAACAGTTTGATTCTTCACATTCTTCTATGATGGACAATTAGTTGAGTTGACCAAATAAAATGTAGCCCCAAGCCTTAATGGATTTTTGCAAGAAGGTGCGCCATATATTGCGGTGCCCATGTGCGAATTGGCATAGGGTTGAGAAAATTAGGAAAGTAAACACATGGTTGCGAGTAAAGGAGTGGTGTGGAAAAGAGGGGTTCTATTCATGGGGCATTGGCATCAGTATTGGAAAAGGAGTAATCTGTACTGTTGGGACAGTCTTCACCTGAACCGACCTGGGACCAGTATTCGTGCAAAAAGGACAAATAGGATGTTTACAAGGACTTTAAACTAGCAAGTGGGGGGGAAGGGAAGAGTAAAACTATGGGAAGTATAATTGTTAATGGGAAGCAGAGCATCAGGTTAATACGCAGAAAGGAAGTTTTAACTACATTAAAAAAAAGGAAGTTAAAAGGATGGAGAACTCAGGAGAGGTTATGAATAGAGGTGTTAGGATTCAAAAAAAAGGTATAAAAACTAGCATAAGGGCTCTTTACCTAAATGCTCATTGCATTTGAAACAAGCTAAATGAACTGATGGCACAAATCATTGTGAGTGAGTATGATTTAGTTGCCATTGTAGAGACATGGTTGAGGGTGGTTACGACTGGGAGTGAAATATCCAGGAGTATCAGACTATTCGGAAGGACAGACAAGAAAGTAAGGGAGGTTGTGTAGCTCTGATATTTAAGGATGACATTGGGGCAGTCATGAGGGATGTTGTAGGTTTTATAGAGGAAAGGGTTAAGTCCATCTGGGTAGGAATTATTAACAGTAAGGAGACAAAGTTACTGATATGATACTCTATAGGCTACCAAATAATAACATCACAGTGGGACGAGCGATAAACAAAGAAATAACTGATGCATGTTAAAATGATACAGCAATTATCATGGGGGATTTTAATCTACATGTTGGCTGGCCAAACCAGGTTGGTCAAGGCAGCCTTGAGGAGGAGTTCATAGAATGTAAGCAATAGTTTCCATGAACAGGAAGTAATGGAACCTACAAGGGAGCAGGTTATCTTAGTTGTGGTCCTGTGTAATGAGACAGAAATAATTAATGATCTCATGGTTAGGGATCCTCTCGGCAGGAGCGATCACAGTATGGTTGAATTTAAAATGTAGGTGAAGCATGAGAAGGTAAAATCTAATAGCACTGTCTTGTGCCTAAACAAAGGAGACTATAATGAGATGAGGGGAGTTGGCTAAGGTAGACTGGGAGCAAAAACTTTATGGGGGGACAATTGAGAAACAGTGGAGAACTTCCAAAGTGATTTTTCACAGTGCCCAGCAAAAGTACACATTAGTGATAGGGAGGGACTGTAGAAAAAGAGATAATCAGCCATGGATATCTCAGGAATTAAAGGAGGGTAATTGAAAGAAAATGCATATGAAGTGGCAAAGATTAGTGGGAAACTAGAGGATTGAGAAATCTTTAAAGGTCAACAGAAAACCACAAAAAAGCTATAAAGAAAAGTAAAATATATTATGGCAGTAAACTAGCTCAGAATATAAAATCAGATAGCAAAAGTTTCTACAAATACATAAAATGAAAATGGCGAAAGTAAACATTGGTCCTTTAGAGGATGAGAAGGGGCATGTAATAACTGGAAATGAGGGAATGGCTGAGGCATTGGACAGATATTTTGTGTCGGTCTTCACAGTAGACGGCACAAATAACATGCCAAGAATTGATGACAAGAAGCTATGGCAGGTGAGGACCTAGAAAAAATTATTATCACAAAAGAGGTAATGTTGGGTAAGCTAATAGGGCTAAAGGTAGACAAATCTCCTTGCCCTGATGAAATGCATCCCAAGGTATTAATAGAGATGACGGAGGAAATAGCAAATGCACTAATGGTAATTTACCAAACTTCACTGGACTCTTGGGTGGTTCCCATAGATTGGAAAACAGCAAATGTGACACCACTGTTTAAAAAAGGAGGTAGACGAAAGATGGGTACCTATAGGTCAGTTAATTTAACTTCTGTAGTGGGGAAAATGCTTGAATCTATCATCAGTGAATAAATAGCAAGATATCCAAATAGAAATTGGTCCACTGGGAAGACACGGTGTGGGTTCATGAAAGGCAGGTCATCCTTAACTAATTTACTGGAATTCTTTGAGGACATTAAGAGCACAATGAACAAAGGGGAACCTGTGGATGTGATGTATCTCGATTTCCATAAGGCATTTGACAAGGTGCTACACCAAAGACTGCTGCATAAGATAAAGATGCACAGTGTTACCGGTAATGTATTAGCATGGAAGGTTGTTAACTAACAGAAAGCAAAGAGTGGGAATAAGTGGGTGTTTTTATGGTTGGCGATCAGCAATTAGTGGTGTTCCTCAGGGATCAGTGCTGGGACCACAATTGTTTTACAATTTATATAGATGATTTGGAATTAGGGACCAAGTGCAGTGCGTCAAAATTTGCAGATGATACTAAGATGAATGGCAGAGCAAAGTGTGCAGAGGACACTGAATGTCTGCAAAGGGATATAGATAGTCTAAGTGAGTGGGCGAGGATCTGGCGGGTGGAGTACAATGTTGGTAAACATGAGGTCATTCATTTTGGTAGGAATAACAGCAAAATGGGCTATTATTCAAATGGTAAAAAATTGGAGCACGTTGCTGTGCAGAAGGACCTGGGTGCCCTTGTGCATAAATCGCAAAAAATTGGATTGCAAGTACAGCAGATAATTAAGAAGGCAAGTGGAATTTTGTCCTTCATTGCTAGAGGAATGGAATTTTAAAAAAGGGAGGTTATGGTGCAGTTGTATAAGATGCTGGTGAGGTCACACCCACAGTACTGTGTACAGTATTGGTCTCCTTATTTGAGACAGGATATACTGGCATTACAGAGGACGCAGAGGAGATTCACTAGGTTGATTCCGGAATTGGAAAGGTTGGCTTATGAGGAATGACTGAGTAGACAGGGACTTCACTCATCGGAGTTCAAAAGAAAGAGGGGCGATCTTACAGAAACATATAAAATTATGAAGGGAATAGATAAGACAGAAGCAGGAAAGTTGTTTCCATTGGCAGGTGAAAGTAGAGCTAGGGGGCATGGCCTCAAAGTAAGGGGAAGCAGATTTAGGACTGAGTTGAGGAGGAACTTCTTCATACAAAGAGTTGTGAATCTGTGGAATTCCCTGTCCAGTGAAGCAGTTGAGGCTACCTTGTTAAATGTTTTTAAGGCAAAGATAGATAGATTTTTGAACAGGGTTATCGTGAGCGGGTGGTTAAGTAGAGCTGGGTCCATGATGAGATCAGCCATGGTCTTAATGTAAGAAGTCGCAAAACAACAGGTTGAAGTCCAACAGGTTTATCTGGAATCACAAGCTTTTACAGCGCTGCTCCTTCATCAGGTGCTTGGCTCACCTGATGAAGGAGCAATGCTCTGGAAGCTCATGATGCCAAATAAACCTGTTGGACTTTAACCTGGCGTTGTGAGACTTCTTACTGTGCCCACCCCAATCCAACATCAGCTCTCCACATCATGGTCTTATTGAGTGGTGGAGTAAGTTGTAGGGTCAGGTGGCCTACTCCTGCTCCTAGATCTTATCTTCTTATGCCCAGATTCTTTAATTGGCATTTAATTTATCTCAGCTGAATCTTAATCTCCCTGTCTTTAGTCAATAGTTATAATCAGCACAGAAGTGCATTAATTGGCTCTTTCCACACACCTTCAGACCACTCTCTTGGTTTCTTTTAAAGTTTATTTATTAGTGTCACAAGTAGGCTTACATTAACACTGCAATGAAGTTACTGTGAAAATACCTTAGTTGCCACACTTCACCACATATTCGGGTACACTGAGGGTGCACCTAACCAGCACGTCTTTTGGATTATGGAAGGAAACTGGAGCACCCAGAAGAAACCCATGCAGACACAGGGAGAACATGCAAACTTCACACAACAGTGACCCAAGACAGGAATCGAATCTGGTCCTTGGCACTGTGAGGCAGCAGTGCTGACCACTGTGCTGTGTGCCACCATGCACCCCAGATTATTTTCCCAAAGTTATTTTTTGGCTGCATTGAGCTGTTGTGATGGTGTAGCTCAATTTCTATTACAAGGCCAATTTCCCACCTCCTCCTGTTACTGTTCAATTCCCTTTTATCCTCCTTGATTCTCACCATGTCCATGATTCCATTCCTCCAATCAGTCTTCTGACTCCCATTGTAACTCTCACTCCCATTGTCATTATTGTTGATATTCCTGTCCTTCTCGCTGAACCTATTGTCTGTAGATGTCCCCACACCCTGTGTGGACCTCACTCTTCCCCACTCGCAGACCCTATTCACAGTGACCCACATAGACTGCCCTCATGAGACCATCAACTACCCCCTCCACTTACCAGAGCCCCAGTTACAAACGGCAGAGGCCTTCTCTGATTGTGATAATGCCATCTGCTGTCCAATACCAGGCCAACAACACCCAGAATGCAACTGTGTGAATGATTGACCTGAACCATATGCTGTGCATGACTGATACTGTACACACAGGATTTCACACACCTTGGACTCGAACCAAGACCTGTGCACCAAGCATATCTCTGTAGCATTGTCCTTAGAGCCCGGACTGACTCACACTTCTACCCGCTCTTCCCTCCTGTCTCGTCATGTGTCCGTATCCACACCTTCCCTCCCTTACTTCAGTCAACCTGTTCCTGACGTGGGTCAGCAGTAAAGTTAATCCTCTATTAGACAGGCATGAAAATGAGGAAGGAAAAATACAAAGGCCAATTTTGATGGCATTAGACAGGAACTTTCAAAAGTTGATCGGGGGAATCTGTTGGCAGGCAAAGGGATGTCTGGTAACTGGGAGGATTTCAAAAGCGTGTTAACCAAGATTCAGGCTCAGCACATTCCTTTTAGAGTGAAGGGCAAGGTTGGTAGAAGTAGGTAACCTTGGATGACTCAGGGTATTGAGGCCCTGGTCAAGAAGAAGGAGGCATATGACATGCATAGGTAGCTGAGATCAAGTGGATCCCTTGAAGGGTTTTGAGGGTGTCGGAATAAAGTTAAGAAAGAAATCAGGAGGGCAAAAAGTGGACACGAGATTGCTTTGGCAGATAAGGGAAAGGAGAATCCAAAGTGCTTCTACAAATGTATAAAGGACAAAAGAGTAACTGGGAAGGGGTTGGGCCTCATAAGGACCAACAAGGTCATCTATGTGCAGTCACCAAAGAGGGGTGAGATCACAAATGAATATTTCTCATCAGTTTTTACTGTTGAGAAAAGAATGGATGTTAGGAAACTTGAGGAAATAAATAGTGATGCCTTGGAGTGTACACATTAAGTAGAGAGAACATATTAAGAGAAGGAGGTGCTGGAACGCTTAAAGTGCACCAAGGTAGATAAATCCTCGGGACTGATGAAACATATCCCAGGACATTGTGGGAAGCTAGGGAAGAAATTGAGGGTCCCCTAGCAGAGATATCTGTATCATTGACAGCCACAAGTGAGGTGCCTGAAGATTGGAGAATGGCGAATATTGTGCCTTTGTTTAAGAAGGCCTGCAGGGAAAAGTCTGGGAACTATAGGCCAGTGAGCCTAACGTCTGCAGTGGGTAAATTGTTAGAAGGTATTCTGAGAGACAGGATCTACAGGAAGTTGGAGAGTCAAGAACTGATTAGGGACAGCCAGCGTGGCTTTCTGAGTTAAAATCATGTCTCACAAATTTGATTGAGTTTTTTGAAGGGGTAACCAAGAAGGTAGGTGAGGGCAGTGTAGTTGATGTTGTCTACATGGACTTTAGTAAGACTTTGACAAGATACCATATGGTAGGTTGTTGCACAAAGTTAAATCTCACAGGATCTTGGGTGAGGCAGCAAGTTGGATACAAAATTGGCTTGATGACAGTAGACAGAAGATGATTGTAGAGGGCTATTTATCAAACCAGAGGCCTGTGACTAGGGGTGTGCTTCAGGGACTGATGTTGGGTCCACTGTTATTTGTCATTTATATTAATGATTTGGATGAGAATTTAGGAAGCAAGGTTAGTAAGTTTGCAGATGACATCAAGATTGGTGGCCTAGTGGACAATGAGGAAGGTTATCTAGGATTGCAATGGGGTCTTGATCAATTGGGCTAGTAGGCTGATGAATGGCAGATGGAGTTTAATTTCGATAAATGTGAGGTGATGCATTTTGATAGATCAAACTAGGGCAGGACATTCTCAGTTAATGGTAGGATGTTGGGGAGAGTTAGAGTTATAGGCATATAGGTTCAGAGCTCCTTGAAAGTAGAGTCACAGATGGGCAGGATGGTAAAGAAGGCATTTGGCAAGTTTGGTTTCATTAGTCAGAACATTGAATATAGGAGTTTGGACATCTTGTTGAAGTTGTACAAGACATTGGTAAGGCCACACTTGGGATATTGTGTACAGTTCTGATCACCTTATTATAGAAAATATATTATTAAACTAGAAGGAGTGCAGAAAGATTTACTAGGATGCTACCGGCACTTGATGGTTTGAGTTATAAGGAAAAGCTAGATAGACTGGGACTTCTTTCCCTGGAGCATAGGAGACCTGGGATTGATCTTATAGAGGTCTATAAAATAATGAGAGGCATAAATAAGGTAGATTGTCAACATCTTTCCCCTAAGGTAAAGAAATCTAAAACTAGAAGACATAGGCTGAAGGTAAAAGGGGAGAGATACAAGAGGGTCCACAGGGGCACTTCTTTCACACAGAGGGTGATGAGTGTCTGGAACAAGCTGCCTGAGATAGTAGTAAAGGCGGGTACAATTTTGGTGGTAAGGCCTAATTTTAAAAATCATCTAGACAGTTACATGGGTAAGGTTGGTAGAGAGGGATATGGACCAAACATGGGCAATTGGGACGAGTTTCATGGTAAAAACTGAGTGGCATGGACAAGTTGGGCTGAAGTGCCTGTTTCCATACTGTAAATCTCTCTAATACCGGTCAGAAGCTGACTTTGGCCAAATGTTGTGCCTTGCTCACCGTGATCCCTGCTGTTGGCAGGACTGGAAAATTCCACCCCTTGTGTTTATTTTCAACTATTTATTTCTACACAGAAAATAACAATTGAATGGCTCTGTTCTGGCAGTATGTTTACTACTGGTGATTTCCTATGGCCATCTGCCAATTTGATGCTGGAAAATAGGGCAGCTGCCAGATTTCTTTAAATCGTTCATTCTTTGATCAGCAAAGGTCATTGTGATGAGATTTTCACTTGTGCCTGAGAATGGGCAGATGGCAATCTCTTCTGAAAAAAAAGCAAGACACCATTTGCTATTTTCACTGATAAAAAGCATGGTGGAGTTGCGGAGGTGTATCATGAAGTATGCTCTGCAATGTATCGTTTGACCCTACGAGCCTTCCTGCCACATTTTTGGGAGGTTTGGATATTGTGGAGATAGTGGAATGTCTCAGGTCACTGCATCATGGCAACTGCTTCTGTATCTTTCAGACACTTTCCTAATTCTGTTTGTGCAGTGGAACGCTGGCTGCACATTGATGGCATAGTGGGCTTTTGCACTGACACACGTTGCTGGCTGACCTTACTCAGCACAGATGGCAATATCTATGCTGTCAGTGTATCCAGCAAATGAGGCAAATGAACCATTGCTGCAACCTGAGCTCTCTTCTGTTGACTCTTGTAAATGGGGAAGGTGCTGCACACGGTCAGCCCTTGCATCGTGTTCGTCACCTGCTTAATGCAGCTGTGTACTGAAGGCTGGGAGATGTGATGTGCCTGACCTGGTAACAGACTGGATGGAGCCAGTGACAAACAAGATAAGAGCAGTGGTTACTTTTCCAACTGTTTGGAGAGAGTGGCAGCTCCTGATGCATGAAGCTACAGATGCTATAGATAGTTTGCCTGGAGAAACATAGCTTCCTGAGCCACTAAATCCAAGGAAGAGACTCCCAACCTGTGCAATCAGTGTGCTGGAATCATTCTCTTCTAAGCATTCCCAGCACCTTCTCAGCTGTGCTCATGATGGTGGTGGAGGCTGGTGATGGTTATGGTTATGGAGGCTGGTCAAGACTGGTATGGTAGACGCTGGTGATGGTGATGGAGGCTGGTGATGGCGGTGGAAGCTGCTGTAAAGAACTAACAATAACAACACCCAGGGTGCTTACAGAAAGTTATCTGAAGTGATAAAAAAAAGAAAGTATGAAAACGATGATCTGGATAGCCTTAACCAGGAGCTCAACTACTTGTGGTGGGCACCTTACCCTGCTGCAAAGGTATAAAACCCTTCCAATTAAATAAAACACTTACGGCCTGAATTTTTAAATTCTAACACAAGGGTCCTTAATTGTGTTTGATCTACAAGGTACAAATAAGTAGTAGTTATGAATCAAGTAGAACATTTTAAGCAAGACTTTATATGTACTTAACAAGAAGCAGTGAAGACAGCATAGAAATTTCTCATCTCTCAAGATATCAGGAACTCTTGGTGCTATCAGCATAGGTCATGTTTCGCAGGGCGATCTGACTCTTCCCTGTCTTTGAAGTAATGTTGAATTGTATCCAGAACAGTCATGCCCAGAAGCAATTGTATCACTGTGCCAACGAGAATTACAATTTCTCAAACGTTATCCCCGATCTCCCATTCTTCCTCCTTTTTTGGAGATGGTCCAGATTTACTCCTTCTATTGGCTGAAGGAAACAATTCATCTCACGTCACTGCACCTTTGCAATAGCCTCTGCTTTATAAGTCATAAACTCCAGAAATTTACATTCCATCACAAACTGCTAGTGACTTGGGTTCGAATCCCACCACAGCAGATGGTGAAATTTGAATTCAATAAATATCTGGAATTAAAAGCCTCATGATGACCTTGAAACTATTGTCAATTGTCATAAAATTCCATCTGGTTCACTAATGTCCCTTAGGAAAGGAAATCTGTTGTTCTTACCTGACCTGGCCTACATATAATTCTAGACCCACAGCAATGTGGTTGACTTTTAAGTGCCCTCTGAAATGGCAGAGCAAGCCACTCAGTTCAAGGGCAATTAGGGTTGGGCAATAAACGCTGGTCTAGCCAGCGACACCCCCAAAAAAACCAAATGTACATTTCCTTCCAGCTCTTCTCATTAAATCTAAACCTGGGCCCCACAGTAATGCAATTAAAATCAACATTAAGACTACTTCCTATCATAATATCAAAGAATAAAGGTTTCCTCTCTAGTACAGATCAGTTAAAGCAATGTATGGTTTGTTTAAACAAAGTGTTTGTTAAACACATCCCAAGATGTGCGACTTAGGTGGATTGGCCATGCTAAATTGACCCTAGTGTCAGGGGGATTATTAGGGTAAATCAGTGGGGTTACGGGAATAGGGCCTGGGTTTGTAGTTGGCGCAGACTCAATGGCTGAATGGCCTCCTTCTGCATTGTAGGGATTCAATGATTCTATGATTTTACTGTGTCCTCTTAAGTTCAGGCTTAATTGGTTATTGCTTCAAACTGATTTAAAAACAATCCCTAGTTGTGTTGTAGCCATTAAGACAGCTTCAGTCCAAGACTCAAAGGAGCTCCATCATAAAACAATAAAACAATTTTGTTTCTTCACCATTAGTTAGTTTCCTGTTCCTCGACTACCTTCCTGTTAATTGTCAAACAAAAAGTCAAAACTGAACCATTATATTTTAAACTATGGTTATAGAATAAAATCGATAGATATTAACAGATTCTAAAAATTAACAGAATTATCAAAATCTTACACCGGGCAGGATTAAGTGTCTATGACACCAATGGGCATTGTTGCAAGTGGGACAGAAAAATTTGGAGAATCATAATGATGATGCCTATTGGGTCAAGGCTAGAAAATCTTGATGTAAATATGAAGATTGAGTTTGGAATAGTCACCATATTCCCATGGGACAGGTATGGTTAAAATCAGGCCTGTACTGTGAAATCAGTTCCAAGGTATCACCTCAAATGGCAATTACTTTTGTAAATAAAACTGTATTATTGAGTATTTCTTGGAACAACTAACCAATGTGACTTTCAAAAATATTCTACATTTAACTGGTGTTGAATCAAAGGTGCTTTTTAGATAAGAATATACGGAAGATGGAACGATAACTATCTTTAACATCCTGATTCTTTTTCTCTCTTGGTTCAATCTATAAGGGAAAATAAATGTAAACTCATTACTTAGTTCACATAATTTTGGACAAGCACTTAGTGAAGAGTTTTATAGTGAATGTAAGTAAGTCTAATACTTCCACTGAGAGTGCCATCAATTTAGTCTTTCTTCACTCTTGCTTCAATAAGGTTAAGTGGTTCACAGCAACCTCGAGCATCTGCAGAATAATATATAACGAAGACCGAGAAAAAGGAATACATAGCATTACAAAGATGCTGCCTCTACTCTCTAAAAAAGGTGATGGAATTTTGACCCCTCTGACATTAATTTGTGCAAAAAAAATTTAGCTTTTGTGCGCTTCTTCCATCTTGACAGTCCCTATAACTGTGAGTACAAATAAATACTGAAATCAGATTTTTAATGATTTACTCTTGTCTTAACTGAAGACTTCACTGGTAAAATCAATCAAAATTTAATCTAGAATGATAGAACAACACAGAAAAGAAGGAGACCATCAGGTTCATGCTGGTTCTTTGATAGAAATGCCCAATTAATCCCACTCCCCTGTTCCTTCCTCGTAAGCATGTTAATTCTTTCAAGACCTTACTGATATCTTTACTTTTGAATCTGCTGCCACTATTCCCGGTTACAATTTGCTGTGTAAATAAATGTTTCCTCATGTCACCTCTGTGTCCATTGATTACCAGCCTCCTGTCACTGGAGAGAGGTTCTCAAGATTTACTCTACCAAAGACATTTTGATTGATTTTTGAGTTTGAACACTTCCATCAAGTCTCCTCTTAACCTTTTCTGCTCTAGGGAGAACAGCCACAGCTTCTCCACATGCTCCACATCATTGGTACCATGCTAATAAATCTTTCTTTTAAATCTCTCATCAAGGCCTTGACATCCTTACGAAGGGATGGTGTCTGAATTGAACCAAATACTCCAACTGAACCTCACATATTTACCCTGCTAATCCCCTTAACCTACACATCTTTGGAGGGGCAATTTTAGCATGGCCAATTCACCTAACCTGCACACCTTTGGCCTGTGCAAGGAAACTGGAGTCACTGAAGGAAACCCATGCAGACACAGGGAGAACATGCAATCTCTACAAATTCACCCAAGGCTGGAATCGAATCTGGGTCCCTGGAACTGAGAGGCAGCATGCTAACCACTGTGCCAGCAGGCCACCCAACTAGCTTACTTGTTTTCATACAACACCCAGAAAGGCAAGAATCCACACGCTTTCTTAACAGCCTTCTCAGCTTTTCCTGTCACTTTCAAAGATTTGTATATGTCCAATCTCCCTGTTCCAACTCTGCCTTTAAAATTGTTCCATTTTGTTCCTTCTGCCTTTCCTCGCTATTCCTACCAAAATTGCTTCACAGATTTTGTATTAAATTTAATCTGCCATGTGTCTGCCTATTTAGCCCGACTGCCTATGTTCTCCTCGGATCTGTCCATTGTTCACTACATTTTAGAGTCTTGTAATATCCATAAATTTTGAAATTATATATAACTCCAGACCATTTATTTATTTATATAAGTCTCAAAAAGGGCTGTGACTCTAATACTGATCTCTGTGAGACACCACTGTATATTTCCTCCTATCTGAAAAACCATAGTTCCACACTACTATGACTTTTGTAATAAGCCAAATTTGTATTTGTGCTCCCATGTCCCTTTAGTCCCATTGGTTCTAATTTTGCTGTGGTAATTTGTCAAATGCCTTTGGAACATACATATAGAGAAAGTTAATCATATTACCCTCATCAATCTTTTCCATTACTCCCTCAAATAACTCAATCAAGTTAGACACAGGATTTGACTTTAACAAATTCAAGTTTGCTTTCTTTAGATAGTCTATACTTTTGTAAGTGCCACGACTTTGTTCTGGACTTTTGGCCTAGATCTTGACTGGGCAGGTTTCCAACAGACAGTGGGGAATGGGTGGAATTGAGGATTGGTCCTGGTACACAGCGCAGTTTTAATTCCACAGCATGTGTCTCTTTCCCAGCAGTGTCCCCACCTGGAAGTCAGCCTGATGACAAGGAACATCCAAAAAGAACTGCGGTCTAGGATCAGATAGGGAGCCTGCCACTGGGATAGTGAAAGATTAGGGAAGGGGGGCTAGATCATAGGGGAATTCTGCAATCCTGGTGAAGGAGAAGGGAGCAGTGGGTTCATTATTTCTGTGGGGTGAGTTGATGTCATGGTCTCTGATG
Source organism: Carcharhinus amblyrhynchos (assembly GCF_965287045.1). NCBI lineage: Eukaryota > Metazoa > Chordata > Chondrichthyes > Carcharhiniformes > Carcharhinidae > Carcharhinus > Carcharhinus amblyrhynchos. The sequence goes on along the minus strand of NC_137324.1, from coordinate 89,735,957 downwards.
GCCACCACATATGCTGAGACTCTTGATGTAGGCCTTAAGGGATTTGTCTTTGCGCTATTTATGCTAAGCAAGATGTCAAGAATGATGAGAGTTCTGGTTAAACACAAATGCACAAAGTTTATTACTAGTAACAAATATACACAGGTCTGCACAGGCTTTGGTCTAGTTTGAGTCAAATTGGTTTTCACATCACTTAATAATTGACTATATGCCTCATTCAGAAGGTATCCGTGAAGTCTTACAGATGCAGTCACTGACAGAAGTGAACATCTGCAGCAGGGACCACAGGCAACAGTGAACATGGAAACTGTAACTGGGGCTGACAAGTGCAATGGAAGGCAATGGGGAAGGAGGGCTCACACAGTAAGAAGTCTCACAACGCCAGGTTAAAGCCCAACAGGTTTATTTGGTAGCAAAAGCCATAGCTTTTGGAGCGCTACCCCTTCATCAGGTAAATGGGAGTTCTGTTCACAAACAGGGCATATAAAGACACAAACTCAATTTACAAAATAATGGTTGGAATGCAAGTCTTTACAGGTAATCAGGTCTTAAAAGCACAGACAATGTGAGTGGAGAGAGGGTTAAGCACAGGTTAAAGAGATGTGTATTGTCTCAGACAGGACAGTTAGTGAGATTTTGCAAGCCCAGACAAGTAATGGGAGTTATAGATAGTGTGACATGAACCCGAGATCCCAGTTGAGGCCGTCCTCATGTGTGCAGAACTTGGCTATCAGTCTCTGCTCAGCAACTCTGTGCTGTCATGTGTAATGAAGGCCGCCTTGGAGAACGCTTACCCAAAGATCAGAGGCAGAATGCCCGTGACCGCTGAGGTGTTCCCCAACCAGAAGAGAACACTCTTGCCTGGTGATTGTCCAGCAGTGTTCATTCATGTTGTAGCATCTGCATGGTCTCCCCAATGTACCACAGCTCGGGACATCCTTTCCTGCAGCGTATCAGATAGACAATGTTGGCCAAGTTACAACAGTATGTACTGTGTACCTGGTGAATGGTGTTCTCACGTGAGATGATGGCATCCATGCCAATGATCCAGCACGTCTTGCAGAGATTGCTGTGGCAGGGTTGTGTGGTGTTGTGGTCACTGTTCTCCTGAAGGCTGGGTAGTTTGCTGCGCACAATGGTTTGTTTGAGGTTGTGCGGTTGTTTGTAGGAAAGAAGTGGGGGTGTGGGGATGGCCTTGGCAAGATGTTCATCTTCATCAATGACATGTTGAAGACTCTGGAGAAGATGTCATAGCTTCTCCACTCTGGGGAAGCACTGAACGACAAAGGGTACTCTGTCCACCGTGTCCCATGCTTGTCTTCTGAGAAGGTCAGTGCAGTTTTTTGTTGTGGCACGTCGGAACTGTTGATTGATGAGTGCCATATCTTGTTGTTATGAGGCATCTTTCAGTATAGACAAGCATGGGAAATGGCGGACAGAGTATCCTTCACCGTCCAGTACTTCCCCGGAGCACAGAAGCTACAACATCTTCTCCGAAGCCTTCAACATATCATTAATGAAGACGAAATCTCGCCAAGGCCATCTCCACACCCCCACTTCTTGCCTTCAAACAACTGCATAACCTCAAATAGACCATTGTCCGCAGCAAACTACCCAGCCTTCAGGAGAACAGTGACCACAACTCTATACAATCCTGCCACAGCCACCTCTGCAAGATGTGCCAGATCATTGACACGGATGCCATCAACTCACGTGAGAACACCATCCAACACGTTCACAGTACATACTCTTGCAACTTGGCCAACATTGTCTACCTGATAGGCTGCAGGAAAGGATGTCCGGAGGCATGGTGCATTGGAGAGACCATGCAGCTGCTATGATAACAGGTGGATGAACATCGCTCGACAATCACCAGGCAAGACTGTTCTCTTCCTGTTCAGGAAAACTTCAGCGGTCATGAGCATTCGGCTTCTGATCTTTGGGTAAGCGTTCTCCAAGGTGGCCTTCACAGCACACGTCAAAGCAAAGTCTCTGAGCAGAGACTGATAGCCAAGTTCCGCACACATGAGGATGGCCTCAACTGGGGTCTTGGGTTCATGTCACACTATCTGTAACTGCCAAAAACTTGCCTGGGCTTGCAAAATCTCACTAACTGCCCTGTCTGGAGAGAATAAATATCTCTTTAACCTGTGCTTAATGCTCTCTCCACTCACATTGTCTGTACTTTTAAGACTTGATTATCTGTAAAGACTTGCATTCCAACTATTATTTTCTAAATTGAGTTTGTGTCTTTATATGCCCTGTTTGTGAACAGAACATCCACTTACCTGACGAAGGGGCAGCGCTCCGAAAGCTACTGGCTTGTGCTACCAAATAAACCTGTTGGACTTTAACCTGCTGTTGTGAGACTTCTTAATGTGTTTACCCCAGTCCAATGCCGGCATCTTCACATCAAGGAGGGCTCTGCAGGGGTGGGGGTAGAAGGGCAAATAGAAGGGGGGCAACGGAGAAGGATGCTTGGGCAATGTCCAGAGTGGGGGAAGGGCGAGGGGGCATAATAGAAGGCAGAGGGTCAGGAAAGTGGAAATGACAATGAAGATAGAGAGGAGGGGAGTTGGGCCCCAACAAGGCTGCATGAAATGCTGACAAATAAGGGGTCAAATGGATACCACACTGTTTACTAGAAGGGGCTGCACCAGATTCCAAAATGGGTGGTGGGGATGTCATTTGAGTGGCATATGAGAGAAGGTTCACGCCAGCAGTCAGACGTACAGGCTGTACTGGCTTGGGATGTTCATTGTTGTCTTTAGTCGTCTTTGGAAATAGAAACTATGTCAAGATTCCCCTTTTATTCAGAGAATGGCAGTCAGGGGTCAGAGAGTGCCAACTTTGCTGCTGTGAAACGGAAAGGAGTCACAGTTATCAGGCAGTCCTGTGACTTCCTATATGATCAGCAGCATGTTTTCACCCTCACCCATGAGAAGGGAAACTTCTGAGCCATACAGCTTTCCCTTTGGGGATTCCTTACATTTTTGTCATTAGATGGAGGAGGAGGCAAATAGAGGAGAGCAAGGAGAGTTAGAGAGAATCAAAGCCGGCTGAAACCAATTCACTACTAACTCCACAATGAATCTATAGCCCAATAGATCTTTCTAAGGATTGAATGAGGCGATCTATCTTCAGTGATGTCACTTCTTCAAGATTGCACAATGCCATGTATTACATGCATCACATAATAACTGGTAAGCCATGACCTAACAAATGTACAAAGAACAAAGAAAAGTACAGCATAGGAACAGGCCCTTCGACCTTCCAAACATGTGCTGATCATGATGCCCTTACTAAACTAACAAAAAATGTTCTGCCCTTACTGCACCGTATCATTCTATTCCCTCCCTATCCATGCACCCATCCAGATGCCTCTTAAATGTTGCTAATGTGCCTCCTTCCACCACCTTCTCTGGTGTCCCAGGTATCCACCACACTCTGCATGAGAAACTTCCCCCAGCACATTTCCCTTAAATTTTCCCCCCTCTCACTTTGAACCAGTGCTCCTTTGCAGTTGACTCTTCCACCCTGGCAAAAAGCCTCTGATCGTCCACCCTATCTGTGCCTCTCATAATTCTGTAGTCCTCTATCAGGTCTCCCCTCACCTTGTCTTTCCAGTGAAAATAATCCTAGTTTATTCAACCTCTCCTCATAGCCAGGAGGCCAGGTAACATCCTAGTGAACCTTCTTTGCGCTCTCTCCAAAGTTTCCAATTCCTCCTGGCAGTCTGGTGACCAAAAAGCTGTCAACATTTATGTGACAGGCACCTGGAAATGGGTACAAATGGGGAGTTAGGCAAAATCAGCCAGGGTGCCCTGCAGTCTTGCATATGCCAGCTCACCAATAGTACATTCAGAAAGAATATTTGAACACCCTTTGCCTGATGGAACAGAAGGCAAAGTTTACTTACTGCAATTTTCCCACATCCCAGATTTTTCAGGTATTTATTATTGCTGCATAATGACATGACGCTCCTCAACTTTCAAGTTGTACTGGGGAGGTTGCTAGTTCACTCACCCTGGCCACTAGCTTTAAATAATTATCCCTTTATTTCTTCCTATTGCATCTTTTAAATCATTTCCAAGAGTCTTAACATTTCAATAATCATCATTGCACATTGGAACTAGATGTAAATTGTCATTTTTAAAATGTGCAGTATATTGCTTGAACAGAATTTGAATAAATTTATGAACATAATGAAGACAAACTTCACTATTACGCAGTTAATTGCAGATATGTACATTATTGGTGCTGAAAGAGCCTACACATGAGCAACTTTCATGGTACAAGGTTAAAGAAGAACCTTCTCAGGAGTGCAGAGAAATAAATTATGCAACTTGCCCAAGATAAATATAATCACATAATTCACCAACATTGTCTAATTAAGTATCATGCTACCATCTGGGACATAATGAAGTTATTTATGATTGTTCTGCATCCTATTCTGCTGCAGCCTGCAATTGGTTGCCACAGATCATAAACTTGCGAACTTTACATGTTTTATATTATTCCTGGCAGCATCTTTGACATACGCCATCTGACTCTGCCAAAGTCGTTTGTCTGGACTCGGCAAAAGACAACAAACCTTTGGCAAAAGGTAAAGCAATGAGAAAAGTTTCTCTGTCGTTCCAATTATGGCTCAATGAGGTTCAGGGGCAGAATGGTGGCACAGTGGTTAGTACTGCTGCCTCACAGCACCAGGGACCCAATTTCAATTTTGATTTCGGGTGACTGTCTGTGTGGAGTCTGCATGTTCTCCCTGTGCCTGTGTGGGTTTCCTCTGGGTGCTCCAGTTTCCTCCCACAGTCCAAAGATATGTGGGTTAGGTGAATTGGCCATGATAAATAGCCCCTTAGTGTGAGGGGGACTTGAAGAATAAATGTGTGGGGTTATGGGGATACGAACTGGGTGGGATTGTTGTCAGTGCTGGCTCAATGGCCCAAATGGCCTCCTTCTGCACTGTAGATTCTATGAGTAGAATTCTCAGCCTGGTTTTTTACCTTGGAGGTGGGGAAAAGGAGCTGGATCTGTTTTTGGGTCAGAAACTTGTTTTTAGTGGAAAACTGAGTAAAGTTCCGATTTATACGAGGGTAAGCCTTTAATTGGTATGGCCACAGATTTCCAGTTCATTTAAGAATTGGGAGGGGGGCTTGTGTGGAAGGTTGGTGGGTATGGAAATGAAGATGGGTCTCATTCTGACACCTGCAGCTGTCAACATTGAGGCTATTGGTTGTTCTGATCAAGAGACAATTACTGATTGTGCCAAAGCTTTTCACTTTACAGGAGGAAAACCAGATACCCCAGCGGGATCCAAAAGTTGGCACCCTTACCGGTGTCTGTAAAGCAAGTCGAAGACTGGACACAAAAGACCCAGTGCTGTCTAAATTAATAAAGCATAATTTTGTATGGGTGATTCAGAAGGCAGGTCTCCAATGAAATGAAACACTGTTGGTCAAAGAAAGCTGAGCTCAGTGTTGACGATGGTATCATCCTCTAGGGTCCTCAGGCAGTTGTCCCTCACCTAGGGTGATGTCTGATATTTATGGAATCACGCCACAGCCACCAGGGATTTCAAAAATGAAAATGCTGGCCAGGAGCTACTTATGGTGGCCCGGCGTTGGCGCAGACATTACTGACTTGTTTCGACAGTATGGATCGTGCCAAGAAAGTTAAAACCTCCCCCTCTCAGCCTCCCTACATCCATGGGAATGGCCTGGAGCCCCTGGGTGTGAGTGCATGTTTAAAGCACATTCCAAATGGTTGGAGGTACATCGCATGAACTCCACCACTTCCCATGCTACCATCAAGAAACTACGACAAAATTTCTGCATGCATGGGATACCTGAGCCCTGGTCTCTGACAATGGCACTGCCTTTACAAACATTGAATTTCAGCCCTTCATGCTTTCCAACAGAATCAAACACATTAGGACATCACTCTATCACCCTATGAATGGGTTGGCTGGACGAGCAGTGCAGACTTTTAAGTTCAGCATGAAGCAGCAACCTGTAGCGTCCATAAAGACCAAAGTGGCATGACTTTTAGTTGACCACAGGACTACCCCTCACAAAGACAAAAGTTGTTCCGGCAGAATTTATCATGAGGCATAGACTTCGGACAAGGTTAAGTTACTTTTCCCAAACCTGGTGGGCAGTGTGGAATTCCAACAGGAGATTCAGAAGAAGAGCCATGATTCTGTGAAAACAGACAGAACATTGAAAACCGGTGACCCAGGCCATGTGAGGAACTTAGGGGTGGCCTTAGTTGGGTCCCTGGGATCAAAAAGGAGAAAATAAAGCCCATGTCATATCAAGTCCAAGTACAGTACAGGGCACGATCATCAGAAAACATCTGGACCATCCCTGGAGTAGGAAACACATGCCAGAACAGGCCTCAGTACCAGTCATGGGGTTGGCCACTGCCAGCATCAAACATACTCCATGCCAGCCCCTTCAAGTGATGAAGTTGCAGGCTCCAATATGGAAGCAGAAGAGACAGGTGCCCCCATTGAATTGAGGCCTCAAAAGGAGGCCGAGTCAGTGACATTGAGGCATTCCCACCAGAAGCAAAGGTCTCCCATCCATTTAACTGGTCCTGAACCGGCCCTGTCTCCAGCTGACCCAAGGCCGATTGCCAAGCAGCAGAGAAGACTCCCTCACCCCATGGTGGAGGTGTGGGAAATAAACAGGCTTAAGGGGATGGGATGTTATAATGGCCACAGGGGACCCTCATATACCTCAGTGAATATAAGCTCTCCTATTAGGCAAGTTAAGGCTTACTCTATAGGAAAGGGGCAGCAGGAAGGTTTTAAACCAGTTGGCTCCACTTAGGCTGGCAGTTGATAGACTCAGGGCTCATCTACATGCTATAGCCATTGAACACACTCAATTATCACTGTAAATAAACGGGTGATGGAAAAAACCAGCCTTGGTAAGAATATTACAAGTGAAGAAGTTCATCATCACAGTGATTTTGGTGGCCATGACAAGACATGGCAGCCAGTGCTATGAGGTGCGCGGTCTTTGGCAATAAGCTCCCAGATGTCATTGACCACAGATTATCCTGTATGACTGTCGGTCATCTTCAGGTAGCTTTTGCTTCACCTGTAGATCCTATGTTGAAGGTGTGGTCTGTGCATCCTCTCTGACCCTCTTTCCTCTTCGGACCCTCATGGTCCTAAGCTTTCCTGTGAAGTGTGTTGTTTCTCCTTACCACTAATCCCAATAGCGGACAGTGGTGCCCATTGCCAGGTGGAACCTTCTTTCTGGGTACCTGCGTGTCAAGCCAAGGCCAAACTAGGTCAGCCACAATCTTATTAAATGGTGGGGCAAGCTCGGTCTGAATGGCCTACTCCTGTTCCTATTTCTTATGGTCTGAACTGTCCTTGGCAACTTGCACCTTGCTCCTTTGCCCATGCAATGTGGGAGGAGGACTTACTGAGTCCCACCCACTGCCCCTCCCCAAGCCCAAACACTGCCACCCCACTCTCCCTGCCACCTGTGCTGCACCAACGGCATCCCCTGATTAAGAGCTGAGTCCATCTTAGCCCACTAACTCTTCGTCTATGGATCTGGGATGATGTCCTGGTGGAGCAGTTATTGAACCTGCTTCCCCCTCCTCCACCCCTCCAACTAATTTGTTTTAGAAGAAATAAGTCACTCATGCACCTCATTGAAAATCCAACCTTCGATCCCTGACGAGCTGTTAACATGCTCGGGAAGTATTTTAATTGGCCTTAATGGATAGGAGAGCAGGATTCTTATCCCATCCTGCCCACACCCTTCCCATTATTGCCAACAACAGGATCCAGGCCTTGAAATAGGTACTCCTACCCTAGAACATTCACTTTCTTGTCTCTGAATCTCATTCCAGAAATTTGAACACAAAGATCTACTCTGATACTCCAGTTCAGTATTGAGGGATTGTATTGCAATTCTGCCAGAGGTACAAATTTCAGATGAAATATTAAACCAATTAAACCTTCTACTCTCTCAGGTGGCCATGAGCAATCATATGTCAATATTTTGAAGAAAAGTGGAGGTGTTCTCCACAGCAGTCAATATTTATTCTCCACCAACATTGCTAAAAGCATATCACCTGGTCCTGATCATATTAGTGTCTACAGGAGTTTGCTGTTTGCAATTTGAACAGCATTTAAAACATTACAGTGGTTACTACATGTTGGTTCCATTCATTCCGTTGAACAGATAAGGGGCCAGAACTGGTATGAGTTTTTAAATGGTTTTCTTTTATTGGACAAAACTTAAAAAGTTAACATGACAAAAGCGAAAAGAGTAAGCAAACTTGGAGATTGGCTTCTATTGTCAGCCCTTGTACTGAACTTGGACACCCTGAACGGATCTCGAAAAGAAACTGAAAAAACATAGACTAAAATCAAAACTATATTTCAACCCTTATCTCATTTTGGAAATGTTTTTCTATCTGCGTCTTGAAAAACAATTGTTGCAGCTGCTGTTATGGGACTGTTGCTTGCCTGCATTGTGTACCCTTCAGGAATGCAGTCAATTTTTAGCTGACATTTAGCCTTATAATTCTACATGTAGTCAAGTAAGTGGTCAATTTTTAAGCTCAGCAGAGTTAGTTGCATAGGCAGAAATATCCTAAAATGAAGTCTTTGTATAGACTGAAGCAAACAGGGCTAAGTATACACAGGATCTCTCACTACACTTCAGAAGTATTTCTTTGGCCATAAAATGCTTTAGGATATCCTCAGGTCACGAAGGATGCTACATAAATGCAACACTTTTATTCATGGACATGCTGGTGTTCCATGCATTACCAATTCAATTACCTCCTTTAATGAGTGCAAGTTGCAGTTTCAGCAAACAAATTGTTCTGTGGCTAACACCATTCAGAAAATTCTTCACATACTTTCAAAGCTGAAAATAATGGAGGTTTTTCCAGCTTTAATACTTGTGTTGTAGTTTTTTTTACAGTGCCCTGCAGGGTTTCTACTAATGTTAAAGCTGGTGTCATGATCAGTTGTCATCACTGTTTGTCCTAAGGTGTATTTTGACCTTTTAAAGTTGCCCCTGGCAAACTACGATACTAAAAACAATTACTGATAGCAATTTCAAAAGCAAAATAGTTATTTAAGCATCACAATAAATATAAAACTCAAGGATCATGCTTGAATAAACACGCAGTAAAGCCACAGTGATTTATCTTGGCAGGGATTTCAGTTACACTGATTTTACTCTCGATATAACAGTGAGGCTAAAAGCCCTGTGTTATTTACATGGAAATTGGACAGCAAATTCTAGTGACTGCACATACACAGTTAAATGTGGAAATTCAGAATTTACTGCCCATGGTGTGACATTCAACCAAAGTCTTCCTCAAAAAAGTATCCTGACATTTGATTTGCCATTCAGACTTATTGAGCAGGGTGAAGTTCCTGTACTTACTTCATCATCAATGCAGACTCAACTCAAAAGGAAAAGTTAGGACTTCCCATTCCATTCAAAGCACTTCTTTTATAGTGTGATAGGTTTTAATTACTGCTAAAGATCTTCTCTGGCACAAAAATTAACATTTGCAGATGCAACATCATTCCAGCAACTTTTAGTTATTGTTGGAGATTAAAAACATTTTCTGTGTCATCCTTTTTCCCTCTTTTTTCTCATTTTTTTGTACCTGATTTGACATTCGATTCAATATTCTGACACATCTTGGTTCAGACTGTTCATCACTCATTAACGTTTCTTCAACCTGAGTGGTAAGGATATACATAGTTGTTCACCCTGTTCATATAGGTCCAGATCTCCTGTGGACTGTTTTTCATTTGATTTGATTTGATTTATTATTGTCACATGTATTAGTATACAATGAAAACTTTGTTTCGTGCGCACTATTCAGACAAAACATATCCTTCATAGAGAAAAAAAGGAGAGAGTGCAGAATGTAGTGCTATGGTCACAGCTGGGGTGTAGAGAAAGATCAACTTAATGTGAAGTCGGTCCATTCAAAAGTTTGATGGCAGCAGGGAAAAAGCTGTTCTTGAATCAGTTAGTACATGACCTCAGAATTTTGTATCTTCTTCCCAGTGGAAGAAGGTGGAAGAGAGTATGTCCAGGTGCGTAGAGTCCTTGATAATGCTGGCTGCTTTCCTGAGGCAGTGACAAGTGTAGACAGAGTCAATGGATGGGAGGCTGGTTTGCGTGATGGATTGAGCTACATTCATGACCCTTCGTAGTTTCTCACGGTCTTGGACAGAGCAGGACATTAATGTAAAAGCAAAATACTGCAGTTGCTGGAATCTAAAGCACAAACAGAAAATGCTGGAAAATCTCAGCAGGTCTGACAGCATCTGTGGAGAGGGAAAACAGCCAACGTTTCAAGTCTGGATGATCATCAAAACGTTAGCTTTATTCTCTTGCCACAGATGCTGTCAGACCTGCTGAGATTCTCCAGCATGTTCTGTTTTTGTGGACATTGTTGTACTTTTTGGATGGGTGGCTTCCAGATAAAAACCCATGTGTTTGCTACTAAGGACAAAATAAATTGTGAAATCTATGCTTCTACATGAAACAGTGGGGCACAGCTTGACAGACTGCATGACGCAGAATTAGAAAAACATATTACCACATGTTTAGTCACCTGCCCCCGATCCACTTCCATTAAGACAAGAAGTGGGTGGGTAAGAGATGGGCTTGGGTCGAATTTGAATTTTTTAAAGAAGTCTTTCCTTGGGTGAATTGAAAAAAAGCCAATATCCTGGAAGAGTCACAACATTCACTAAAGGAAGTGAGAAGAGATGAAAATTGTGAAACAAAAGTGTATTCTTTATACGGCAGCATGTAACTTGGCATTGAAAAAATATTTATGTGCACTATACTACAACAAAGAGCATTTGTTACACAACCTATTATTAAATACCTTGTGACAACTCGATTACTAGCTGAACAGCAGAGTGCCTGAGGCATATCATCTGAGTACAAGAAAACTGCTGTTATAAATTGTCACTGTGTTTAACATTGTTGTGTACACTTGCTCTCTTAATAATGGGAGAAGTAATCTATGATTAGAGCAAGTGATTTGTTATTTCTCAGATCCCCTGGGAAACTAACTGTTGCGAATCCAGTATTTATTTACCGCTTTTCAACAGTGCAAATATGGGGAAAGAGTCACATTGACATACTTTTAGCTTTTTACAGATTTAAAATTATTTTTATAGTGACAAGCTGGAGCTCAGATAAAGAGGAGTTTGCATGTCGTCAGGTATTTCCACCAGAATATAGGCTGCATGGGAAGCTTAAGTCCGGAGTTTTCCTAGAACAGCGATCAATCCTCTCCTGCATCCTCACTAGAAGAGCAGCAGAAACCGGGGGTGAGATTCTCCCAAAAAAATTCTAAGTGCCGAATTCATGCAAAAACTGGACTAAATCATGCTGCTTTTTTTCAGCAGGATTTTCAAAATGGATCACCCACACTCTGTGCATCACAGAGAGCCCCAGCTTGAATCACAATAAAAGTCAGGGGACAAGACCTATTCCCGCTGGAGAGGCCGGCAGCATAGCACTGAGCAGGCCACTACACATGCTCCGATCTGTCATAATGGAAATTGGCGCATGCGCAGTAGCCCGGACTGCCAGCCTCCGAATTGCTGGCCAGCTATGCAAACCCTCTGCCCACCTCACCTTCCCCTCTCCCCTTGGAATCTCTCCAACCACTCCCCCCCTCATCAGTCCTGAATCGCCCCCGGCAGGCCGAACTCCCCCCCTCCACCACGATGGTCAGCCCCAGTCAGCCCTTCCTTCCATCTGTCACCAATCCCAAATGCAGAGTGACCCCAACACATTTCTCCCCCAGAGGCCCTGCCACCAATTAGGCCCCATCTCTTGGCCCTGCCCATTGAGCCCTTCCTTCACTCCACTGGGTTTGGGTCGCCAGCTCCCTATTCATGGGGAGCTGTTATAAACCCTATTGGAATGAAACACTCCTGGCAGCAGGGGAAGAGAGGCTAGTGGGCTCAGAGACTTCAGTCCCGGGCCTGCTCATCACATTGAAATTTGAATTTAAATATTTAAAGCAGCTCCACACCCATTTCTGGTGTGGAGCTGACAACACCGGAAATCTGGCATCTGGAGGAGCGGTGCCCAGCGGGAAGCCTGCTTACGGCTTCCGCTTATGTCTCCTGGGTGAATGTGGCTCAAATTGGTGGTGAGGGTGCGGGAGAGGCGAGATTGGTGAATGCTGGATCTGATCAGGGAATGGAGCCCCTGAAATGGCGGGGTGGGGGGGAGTTGGAGGTCATTTTTTGGTCTGATTGAGGTGCCCTTTAAATCTGGCACCCGGATCTCAGTGCAGCCAGGCTTTGCTGGCATGCTGAGGCCTGCCAGTTTTTTTTAATGACAGAGTGTGGTAAGATCTGGAGAGAAATCTGGCCTGTCCACCATTTTTCTCACCAGGGAACCAACACTCTATCATTTTTTGGTAAGATTTCACCCAAAGTTTCACTAGAATAACTGAAATATGTATTGCAAAATGTTTTTAAGCAATACCATGCTTCTGGCTGGTCTGTAGCATTACAGGAATAATTCCACAGTCACTCACAGCTCACCAAAAGTTCACTTTTCCACATTATGTCAGGTTAAATCTTCCAATGTCTTTCCACAATCGTTCCACCAATCCCAAACATTCTCAGATATGACTATCACCCGCAAGGCGCAGCTCATTACTCTTTGACCTTGAATCCTTACGAGACCTGTCTGTTCATCCCCTTTTCTTGGAGCAGAAACCAAACTCTCCTTTGCACCTGCTTGGTCATTGCCACAAAGACAATTCAGCCTGCTTTCCTGCAGCGGGAGCACCTTTGTTTTTGTGCCTCCAAAAACAGCTGTACTTCCACTGTGAGGTCCTGTGAAAAGGTATTAAAACTGCCACCCCACTTCAGTAGGTTTATATCTATCTCTCTTTCCCTGAATCAACAGGTTCACATAAGCATGTCTCTGAGCTGAAGTGTTTATCTGGAATTCTCTTTTTTTTTGTGCTCAAGCTAAAATTAAAAACATAACCATCTTTTATAGTTCAGCATTGATGACAATGGCGGAAAGATCTTGGAGCATCAGGAGGTGCATTGCACATCACCGAATACCCAGTCTTTGATCTGGTCTTGGAGCTACAGTATTTATATGCCTGGCCTGGTTAAGTTTCTGATCAATGGTAACTCTCAGGGTATTGATAGTGGGTGATTCAATAAGGTAATGTTGTTAAATATAAAGGCAGGATGGTTAGATTCTCACTTATTGGTAAAGGACATTGCCTGTCACTTTTTTGGTGTGAATGCTATTTGCCACTTATCAGCCCTCACATGAATGCTGTCCAGGTCCTGCTGATATCAGCATGGACTGAATCAACAAATTAGTTGAAGAATGGTTTCTGTGAAGCTGAGACCCTCAGGAGAAAACTGCGTTGAATCATCCATATTGGCTGGAGATGTCTGTAAATACTTCAACCTTGTCTTTTGCACTCGCATGTTGGGCTCTGCCATCATTGAGCATAACAATGTTCATGAAGCCATTGAGAATAACAATGTTCAATCGGTTGTTTAACTGCCCACCATCGTTTATGTTTAGATGCGACAGGAATGAAGAGTTTTGCTCTGATCTATTGGTGTGAGGTCATTTAGCTTTGCCTATTGGATGTTACTTGTGCTGATTAACATGTGCACAATCGTGCAATGTAGCTTCACCTGACAATACCTCATGTTTAGTATGGCTGGTTTTCCACCTGCATTGACTTTTACACTCATCACTGAATCAGCTTTAATGATAATGGGAGATATGGTTGGTGTTGAAGTTATAGAATGTGGTGGTATACAGTGCTACCACTGCTGATGGTCCATTGTGCCTCATCCGTGTTCACTTTAGAGCTGATAGATTTGTTCTGAATCTATTCCAGTTCGTAAGGTGGGTAATACCGCAAAACAGAGCAGAGAGGGCCCTCAATGTGAAAACAGGGCTTTATCTCCACAAAGACAATATGGTGGTGCAGCCTACCATTACCATCATGAACAGATTAATCTGTGACAGGTAACTTAGGAAGACAAGATCAAGTGGGTTTACTCACCATCTGCTGCAAGCCCAGTTTTGCAGCTATGTCCTTCAGGGCTCAGCCAGCTCTGTCAGTACTGGTGTTACCCAAACACTCTCGGTGATGGACATTAAACTTTTCCATTCAGAGTATATTCTTTTACCCTTGATACCCTCAGTGCTCCTTCCAAATGGTGTTCAACATGGAGAATTGCTCATTCATCAGTTGAGGGAGAGTGGTAGTTGTTAGTCAGCCAGAGATATCCTTGCCCATGTTTGATGCCATAAGGTCAAGAGGTCTGGAGTCAGTGTTCAGGGCTTCCAGATCACTATCTTCTGAATGTACACCATTGTACCCTCACTCTTGTGAATCTGTCCTGCCAGTACATCTGCTACACATTCACATTGTTCTTGATTTGATTTCAAGATTTCCAACGTTCACGGTTGCTTATCTTATCTCTGTTGTGAATTAAGTTCCATTGCATTTACTTCAGTTTTGGAAGATACTAATAGCTGCTAAGAAGTGGTTAGTTACATCCATTAGTTACAGTGTTCCAGTTAATTATAGTGCTGAAGTGCTGATAGTCCAGTTAATAGTCTCCTGCAAATAATTGTTTGTGACAGAGGGCTGCTAAAATTAACTCTGGATTGAGTCCACAGGCGTACAATAAACTCACACAGTTTTTAATCCCTGAAGCATAAATCTGGCTGTTCCTTTGTGAAATTAAAACCAGGGTGAATTACACCAACAGTGTTGTAATCAAATTAGCAAACTACGAATTTCTATCTACAGAGTAAAATTGCACCATTAACAAATTAATCATTATCATAGAAAGTTAGACTTTATTTATTACTTGCATAGTTCCCTAAAGTCATAGTCATCGAGGTTTACAGCACGAAAACAGGCCCTTCAGCCCAACTTGTCCATGCTGCCCTTTTTTTAACAACTAAGCTAGTTCCTGGCCCATATCCCTCTATACCCATCTTATTCATGTAACTGTCTAGACGCTTTTTAAAGTCAAAATTGTGCCTGCCTCTATGACTACCTCTGGCAGCTTGTTCCAGACACTCACCACCTGCTGTGTGAAAAATTACTCCTTTGGACCCTTTCGTATCTTTCGCCTCTCACCTTAAACATATACCCTCTAATTTTAGACTCCCCAACCTTTGGGAAAAGATATTGACTATCTAGCTGATCTGTGCCCCTCATTATTTTATAGACCTCTATAAGATCACTACCAAGCTTCCTATGCTCCAGAGAAAAAAGTCCCAGTCTATCCTTATAACTGAAACCATCAAGTCCTGGTAGTGTCCTAGTAAATCTTTTCCGCACTCTTTCTAGTTTAATAATATCATTTCTATAATAGGGTAATCAGAAGTGTACACAGTATTCCAAGTGTGGCCTTACTCATGTCTTGTACAACTTCAACAAGACATCCAACTCCTGTATTCAATGTTCTGACCAATGAAACCAAGCATGCTGAATGCCTTCTTCACCACTCTGTCCACCTGTGACTCTACTTTCCATGAGCTATGAACAGGTACCCCTGGATCTCTTTGTTCTATAATTGTCTCCAACACCCTACCATTAACTCTGTAAGTCCCGCCCTCGTTCAATCTACAAAATGCATCACCTCGCATTTATCTAAATTAAATTCAATCTACCATTCATCAGCCCACTGGCCCAATTGATCAAGATCCCACTGCAATCCGATATAACCTTCCTCACAGTCCACTATGTCACCAATCCTGATGTCATCTTCAAAATTATTAACCGTGCCTTCTAAATTCTCATCCAAATCATAAATATAAATGGCAAATAATAGTGGACACAATACTGATCCCTGAGGCACACAGGTGATCACAGGCCTCCAGTTTGAAAAACAAACCTCTACAACCACCCTGGCTTCCGTCATCAAGCCAATTTTGAATCCATTTGGCTACCTCATTCAGGATCCCGTGAGATTTAACTTCATGCAAAAATCTACCATGTGATTCCTTGTCAAAGGTTTTACGAAAGTCCATGTAGACAACATCAACCGCATTGCCCTCATCTACCTTCTTGGTTACCCCTTCGAAAAATGCAATCAAATTTGTGAGGCATGATTTTCCACTCACAAAGCCATGCTGACTGTCCCTAATCAGTCCTTGCATCACTAAATGCTTGTAGATCCTGTCTCTCAGAATACGTTCTGACAACTTACACAATACAGATGTGAAGCTTGTCAGCCTGTAGTTCCCAGGCTTTTCCCTGCAGCCCTTTTTAAACAAAGGCACAACATTTGCCACCCTCCAGTCTTCAGGCACCTCACCTATGGCTGTCAATGACTCAGATATCTCTGCTGCAGGACCCAAAATTTCAATTTCCTTCCTAGCCTTCCACAACTTCCTTGGATATGCTTCATCATGTCCTGGGGATTTATCTACTTTTAAGACTTCCATTATCTTCTTCTGTTATATGTACACTCCTCAAGACATCACTATTTATTTCCCCAATTTGCCTAACAACCATGCCTTTCTCAATAGTAAATACTGATGAGAAATATTCATCTAGGATCTCACCTAATCCTTGTGGATCCGCACGTAGATGACCTTGTTGATCCTTAAGAGGCCCTACTCTCTCTCTAAATACCCTTTTGCCCCTTATGTATTTCATATTACTGAACAATATCGTTACTATTAAGCATTAAACATTAGACAATGTTAGCATCAATACAAGGGTAATTGTTTTTATTACTATGCTTAACAATTTCACCTTTACCTCAACAAATATGCAACAATCCAGACCACTGCAAAATGCCACTAGATTATAAACAATTCTTAAATATTTAATACCCTATTTAAATATACTCAAATCCATTAGAGGATAAATATTTTACTAAAGTAAGGCTTACAGGGTATAAAGTTTTTAACTTGTTTGCAAATTTCAAGTTTTCTCAACATTTCTGATTAATGCTCTCCGTGCCAATTTTTACACTTTCAGTGCCATGCATGAGAATCCTCCAAATTAGCAACTTGTTTTGTGAGCTCTTAGGCACATTCCTCAGTGACTGCAACAATTTCTTAAGAAAGCTTATTTCCTTTAAAACTTGGACTTTGCGCTCGTCAGCTCTAGAATGATACAAGACAACTTTCCAGCCAAATTCCTCCTCCAATTCTGGGACCCTTCTTTGCACTCTGTGGGTCATCCAGGGTGCTGAATATTTTAATCTGCTTGTGTAAACAGATTTATGGTGCCACAGCATAAGTAGATGAGGAACTCTTTTGTCCGTGATGCCCTGAAGCTATGGTTATAACCATCTTCCTGTGCACCAGTTATGACATCAGCTACAGGAGGGTTTTCCCACTGTCTTCTATTTTTGTTCAGGCTGCTGGGCTTTATGTTCAATCAAATGCTGCCTCAATGTAGGCCAGCTCAGAGGGGAGTGGCATGTTCCCTTCCCTGAATGTCATCAGTGAACCAGTTAGGTTTTTACAACAAGCCGGCAGCTTCTATGGTCATTTTATCTGGTACCAATGGACAAATTATTCAAGTTAATATATTCCTTTTTTTCAACTTGCCATGGTGGGGTTTGAACTCACATCCACTAGTTTAGGCCACTGAGCTACTGTATCCAGACTTATGAAGTACAAAACCAACAATTGAAGTGCCTGTCACAAATATTGCTTCCCAGGGCTTTTCTGTGCCCTATTTTTAGTGAGTTCCCATCAAGTTACAATTTGTGACATCTTAAACAGTATTAACTCACTTAAGGCAAATCCGTTTGAAAATAACATACAAAGGGAAACAATATATTGAAAGCTAATATTGTTAGCAAAAATCATGAACACTGGAACATGTAATTCCACTCAGTGAAAATTATCTGGAAATTACTGTCTGATCACTTAATACTTTCGTTTCAAGTTCCTCCACTTCACTATTTTAATGGATGCAATCTGTTTATTTTAAGTGAGAAAGGGATTTGATATATCGTGTTTAATATTCTCAGCAATTTCTAGGCTTATATGTAAAACTGTATTGATTAGATTTTTAATCATATTGTTTGCAAAAACGCATTAAATTCAATGGTTAGAATGCTAAGACTATAAGATATAGAGCAGAAATAGGCCATTCGGCCCATTGAGTCTGCTCTGCCATTCGAGCAGAAATAGGCCATTCGGCCCATTGAGTCTGCTCTGCCATTCGATCATAACAGTATGTTTCTCAATCCCATTCTCCCGCCTTTTCCCCGTAACCTTTGATCCCCTTACCAATCAAGAATGTATCTATCTCTGTTTTAAGTACACTCAATGACTTGGCCTCCACAGCTTTCTGTGGCAATGAATCCAACAGATTCACCACCCTCTGGCTGAAGAAATTCCTTCTCATCTCAGTTCTAAAGAGTCTTCGCTTTACTCTAAGGCTGTGTCCTCAGATCCTAGTCTCTCCTACTAATGGAAACATCTTAAAGATATCTCCCACATCATATTAAAATTCCTCCATAAATTTGTCACAACCTATTTGGAAAAATCTATTCGGGAAATCGTCTGTCTGTATGCATCACAACCATATCAGCAATTCTTCTGACTCCTGATTTCTCCTTACTTACCTCTACATCATTATACCTGTGATCACTGAAGATTTCAACAAGAATATTTCATCTTGCCACCTCTCCCTCTCCCTCCAAAAGCATCAAAAATGTATCTGTTCCATTATGTCTTCTCTTACTATTCAGCACCTATCTTGCTGCTGTGCAAAGTTACAGAGCGCAATTTTGCCAGCCCGCTGCGCTGCATGAGAAAAGCAATGACTCAGAAAACGTCAGCCAGAGGCCAAAAATGGGAATCGAAACCCATGTCCGGTCAGTCACCAGACCAATTTCCCGGTCCAATTATTTGGGCGTAATCATCCTCACGCCAGAGAATAGCTCAAGGCTGATTACAATATGAAAATGAGCATTTCCACCTATTTAGCAAGCCCAGGATAATATTGTCCGGGTTCACTAAGATTTCTGACCCTGCACGTGGAGGTCCACGCCAGCGGGGATCACGTAAGGGCCCCAGCAACAGGGACCAAGCGTGATGGCCTCGTTGGTGGAACAAAAGACCATTGAGGTCCCCAAGGAGATCAAGGTTCCCCTTGAGCAGTACCAACCTGGCACATTGGCACAGCCCAGTGGGAATACAGTAATACCAAGGGGTCGGGACAGGAATGGAGAAACTTTGCATGCGAGTTGGGGTTGGGGATCAGAAGCCAGGACCGGCCACCATGAGGATGGTCATTGGACTGGGAAGGGGTCAGGGTCGGTGATCAGGAATGAGGGGATGGGTGGGAGGTGCTTGTCAACCAATTTTCCAGTATACTGGGAGATCAGCACAAGCTCATTAGTCAAGCTCATTAGTCCCCTCAGTATGCCGATGCCAGTCCTCGGGAGGGATTAGGACCCACCACCACCAAACCCCCCCGACCCGTCGGAATTATACCCATTGGTATAATTCCTCTGGTGGCCTCTGCAATGTGGAAACTCCTGTATTCCCACCTGATGGGCACTCAGTTTTTTTTGGTGAAAATCATACACATTCTTCATATTAACAGCAGTGTATAAATGTAAGTTCTGTTGTAATACAAGCAATAATTGATTGCTACAATACGTCAACATGAACTGAATCTATCATTACAAAATTGTAAGATAGTGTATTTCTTTAATTGAGGTAACTGCTAAATAATATCCATTAAATAACTGCAAATGTCTGCTTCTGGTTTGTTTAGGATCAGTGGGGATACAGTTGAAATATTCTACATTTTCATTATGGAGGAATCAAATATTCACTTGTGACGACCTTTGACCTGGAACAAGTACAGTAAGGAAAATATGTACTTGCTTTCAAATGTCTATGGAATCAGGAGTTGTTTTCAAGAATGTTTGAAAAGGACTTTTAAAAATTTCCATCAATTTTAAAAGATTCAATTGCAAGTTTCTTGGAGACAAGAAATGCTGATCCATATTATCTTGCAACTCTTGACCTCAAAGCAGTACCAACAGCATGTGGTTTTCAGATCTAAAGGAGAGTTGTAGATAGAAGGTGGTCAGCAAACAGACCTTGGAGCTCCTGTGCGCGTGAGCTAAAAAGGTCTAAAATTTGGAAGGCTGTGTGAATAGTTCAGAGACTATAAAGAGCTGAATGTTTTACCAAAGGTGGCCAAACTGTAAATAGGGGTGTTAATGGCTGGTTGATTGAAACAGAATTTTGGAGAGACACACCACCAAGAGTTTCACCTTGTTGATGATAATCAGCAGTGAACATTGTTGTCAAATAGAACTCCTTCAATACCCTGCATGGATAACTTACAGCATATTGTGGGAACTTGCAGTTTCGTACTGCCATACAAGCTGAAGGACAGCACTTACTGTTATATAAGACATACCTTGAAAATTACATTTTTATTTGAAATATTAGGCTTGTTAATTTGAGATCAATTTGCAATGTTTCTGATTCCACAAGTAACAAATTATTCACAATGCCAGTGGTGAATGATGGTGGACAATTAAATGGCTGACTGGAGGATGAGGACACTCCACAAATATCCCTCCCATCAATGATAAGGAATAGCAGCACACCAGTGCAAAAGATAAGGTTGAAACATGTATAGCCATCTTCATCTAGAAGTGCCAAGTGGACAATCCATCTCAGCCCCTCCCAAATCTCAGCATCATAGATCACACAGCCAATTTGATTCACTCTACATGATATCATGGAACTGCTTAAGACACTGGATGCTGAAATAAGTCCTGACAATATTTCAGCAATAGTACTGAAGACTTGGGCTCCAGACTTTGACATTGAGCTGAACCCAACTGGTGAGGGGAGAGGAAATGTCCTTGACCAAATATGACATCAACAGCCCGAACAACACTGGAATCAATGGGAATCAGGGGGAAACTCTCCACTGATTGGAGTCGTACCTACCACAGTTAAAGATGGTTGTGGTTGCTGGAAGTCAATCTTCTCAGTCCCAGTATGTTGTTGCAGGGATTCCTGAGGAGAATATCCTAAACCCAACCATTTTCAGCTACTTCATCAATGATCTTCCCTCCATTATAATGCAGAAGTGGGGTTTGTTCTCTGATGATTGCACCATGATCAGCATCATTCACAACTCCTCAGATACTGAGTACCTTATGTCCATATGCAGCAAGACCTAGACAATATTCAAGCTTGGGCTGGTAAGTGGTGAGTAACATTTGTGTCACACATGTTCCAGGTAATAGCCATCTCCACCAAGAGAGAATCTAACCATCTCCCACTGATATTCAATGGTATTACATTTCAGAATCCCGTGTTATCAATGTCATTGAGGTTACCACTGAGCAGAAACAGAACTGAGCCATATAAATATTGGGCTGATAAGAGCAGACCTTAAGGTGAGGATTGTGTGGGTAGTAAGGCACACCCTGATTCTCCAGGGTCTATTGACAGCTATAAGCCAGGAATTTTAATGTATAATCTCCACTTGCCTGGATGAGTACAACTCCAGTAACACTTGAGAAGCTTGACACCAGCCAGGACAAAGCAGCCCACTTGATTGGCACCCCATCCGCCACCTTAAATATTCACTCCATCCATCAGCAACAGACAGTGGTAGCAGTATATACCATCTACAAGACGAACAGCAGCATCTCACCAAGATTCCTTTGACAGCACCTTCTAAACAGGCAGCCTCTACCACCTAGACAGAAAGGGCAGCAGATGTGTGGGAACACTTCCATCTGAAAAATCCCCACCAAGCCACTTGCCATGCTGACTTGGAACTATATCAGTGATCCTCCATTGTCAGTGGGTCAAAATCCTGGAACTCCCCTCCGAACAGCACTGAAGGTTTCCCTACATCAGATGGACTGCAGCAGTTCAAGAAAACTACTCTCCACCACCTTCTCAGGGATAAATGTAGGAGGGCAATAAATTCTCAGTGCAGAATTTACTCTACGCTCCACAATAGTGAGGGATCACTAGTAGGGCAGAGGTAATGCAATAAGGACACTCTGAAAGCCTCTAAATAAATACAACGTCTCCATTGACATGTGGGAATTGCTTGTCTAAGAACGCACAAACATCCACAAAGGCATCAATCACCTCGAATTTCATTGGGTGGAGTACACAGAGGCCAAGTGTTAACAGCAGAAAGAGAGCACAGAATCCAGAGTGTCCCACCCACCCACCTCATCAAACATCACCTGCCAAACCTGTGGCAGAATCTGCGGCTCATCTATTCAGTCACTGCAGAACTCACCTCCCTGGGGTGGAAGCAAGTCATCCTCCACCCTGAGTGTCTGCCAAAGAAGGACAAATTCTGGCCTCTCCTGCGACACCCATATCCTGTGAAAGAATGCAATTTTAAATTTAGTTATGTTTTCCATTCTTATAATGGTTTAAACATTAATATCTTTTCAAATTTTTACGGGAAATTAGATGATCTTTTCATAAACAATGTTGTGCTGGGTTTTGCGTTTAGTGATAAAGCAACAGCATTTGCCACT
Organism: Carcharhinus amblyrhynchos; assembly: GCF_965287045.1. Taxonomy (NCBI): domain Eukaryota; kingdom Metazoa; phylum Chordata; class Chondrichthyes; order Carcharhiniformes; family Carcharhinidae; genus Carcharhinus; species Carcharhinus amblyrhynchos. The sequence continues at coordinate 89,713,378 of NC_137324.1, read as the reverse complement.
GACCTCGAAGAAAGCTGCCCACAAAAAACTGTGGTGTAGTTTTCCTCTTTCCCAATGCCAGTTTCTAACTGGAAGCAAACTTAAGGAACCTCCAGGTTTCCAGGAGCAGTGATGTTAGCAAGCAGAGTAAGGAGCTGATTTTGTTTCATTCCTTTCACTGACAGCAGACCAGGAAGTTTAAAGCACAGAGCATCACTTTTAATGTAAATTTTCAAAAAGTAAAACAAATGAAAATGTTTTGATTTAAGTAAAAGCTAAAAAACCGTAAACAAACTTTCAGTAAAATGTGAAATTTTCTATTATTTAAGGGAATTTGACATTCCACAAATTTCAAAATATCTTTTTAGCACCATTGAAAGTGTTGACAGTAAAAGTGAACTTAATATGCTTTTAAAAAGACCAATTCCACCTCATGCAACAAGGTGTCAATTTTACAAGGATTTTACAGTGAAATTAATAGCATAAAACTGGAAGTTTTCATCAATTAGTTAATTGTTTTGGGATTTCAGTTTGGGGTGATCTCAACAGGACACGCTGTGGAGAATTGTAGAACAACAACTTGTGTTAGAGTGTCCCCAGTGATAACTCTGTATTTGATATAACGTGATCAATGGTAACAAGCTGTATGTATCAGCTGACCCAGTAAACCATGGAACCAATTACAGAATGATGTAATAGTTAGCTGACCAGCTGACTCACTATTAATATGAACCTGTTTCGAATTGTAGGGAGTAGCTCAGGGTGTGGTCCCAAGTTGGGAGTAATGAAGTTTCTTTGTTAAATCCTTTTCTTTGATTTATAAGTTGGAGTAAGTTTTGTTATATTTTCATTATCTGCATTTGAAGCGTTCCTTCTGAAGAAACAACTTGGTGATTTATGTGTTACTCTGCACATGTGCAGGCTTCATAAATTGCTGTCAGTTTCACTGAAGTAATGACATTATATGATGAATCTTGCTATAAGAACCACCACAAGTTCATGGTTGTTACCTTCCTATCAAGTGTAATCCAATACCTCCATACTCCTCCTTTCTTCCCTTCCTCCTGTTATATAAAAAGTTTTAAACCTCAAACTTGATGTCACCTAACCTTCCTAATTTAACTCATGTTCTCTTCTATACTTTTTTGATGCTATCTTTGCTCTTGTTTGTGCCTTCACCAAAGTTTTAGAGAAAAAAAGTTCCTTTCACAGGAATGAGAGACCAATTAACTAAAGAAATTCCAGCTGTATTTCACATTAAAACTGCATCAGCAGAATCCAGATGTCCTCAATTTGATTCATTTGAAATTCAGATTGACTCAGTTAAACACAGAGAAAAAAACAAACTGCAAGTGCTGCAATCCTGAAATTAAAATGGAAAATATGAACAGCCCAGTGGAGTTTGATTATATTCTGATTAGATTGACTCAGTGTTATTTTCTTCCACTGGGAACTCACTCAAAAAGATGGAAAGGTTCAAGGAGAATGAAAGGACAACATATGTCCCTCCCATGAAATACATTTTCTGTTGCTGATTGGCTTGAAATTACATTTCTCCTTTGATCCTTAATGTCTTTAGTTGTGGGTGCAAAGAGCGAGCAGCACAGTGGCACAGTGGTTAGCTCTGCTGCTTCTCAGTACCAGGGACCCGGGTTTGATTCCCAGCCTGGGTCACTGTCTGGCAGAGTCTGCATGTTCTCCCCGTTTCTGCACGGGTTTCGTTCAGGTACTCCGGTTTCTTCCTATAATCAGTAAGATGTGCTAGTTAAGTGCATTGACCATGATAAAAATTTCCTCTCGGTGTACCCGAACAGGTGCCAGAGTGTGGCGGCTATGGGTTTTTCACAGTAACTTCACTGGACTGTTAATGTAATCCTACTTGTGACACAAATAAATAAACTTAACAAAATGGGATCAACCAAAATCGTCTTTGCACAATTCACATTCACTGATCAAGCCACCTGCCGACCACTAGGAACAATGGATTCCTGTCACTAAGATGAGAGCCTTGTCCTATATTTCTGTCACTTCTGGCTAATCACAGAATTGAAATTCTTCCACCAGCTAACCCATCCATAAGTGGCCCCCACACTCCAGCTGTGAGCACCTTCGTGGGAATAAAGGAAAATCAAATGTTAGCACGGGAACTGGGGAATTTTTATTCTGTCTCGGAATCCACTTCATGGTTTCCGACTTTCAATTGGCTGAATCCATGTCAAACTAAGTTTGTTCAGAACCAGTTCTGCAATCAAACTGTGGTTCTCCATAGAGGGTAGATTATTCGTGTCTCATTATAATTGCAATTGGCATGAGCTATTTTAGATGATTGGGACTAAATTGTTGTTGCAAGTGGGCCAAATGTTTTTTCACAATGGCTCAATCTGTAACACAGGCATCTGGGTCTTTTTAGATAACAAAAATGATCAGGTTGTGTGAAACCTTTTGCCTATGATTTCAGAACACCAAGTTGATTTACAAAAGTACATATTATATCTACTTCCAATCACAACAGTTCCAAGCTCCAAATAACCCAATAGGCAAATTTTGTCTACTCATTTATAAATATAATAGAATATTTCCACAGAATATGGTATTCAATATCGCAGAAGATTTGCTGAAATTATAAATTTAATTGAATTGTAAAGCAGTTTAAATGTTTGTCAACTGGTCTATTTCCTGACTGTAATCATATTTACTAACATATATTCGCTAATCATAGAATCCTACAGTGCAGAAGGAAGCACTGCACCGACCACAATCCCAAGCAGGCCCTATCCCCATAACTCTGTGCATTTACCCTTGCTAGTCCCTCTGACACGATGGGGCGATTTAGCATGGCAAATCCACCTAACCTGCAAATCTTTGGATTGTGGGAGGAAACCAGAGCACCTGAAGGAAACCCAAGCAGACACAGGGAGAATGTGCAAACTCCACACAGGCAGGGACCCAATCAGGAATCGAATCCTGGTCCCTGGCGCCCTGAGGTAGCAGTGCTAACCACTGTGCCTCTTTCTGTTTGTTCAAGATATGACAGTCTAAAATGTATTGTCCTAACCTAGCTACAGGCTACTTAATTTATATGAGACCCCCCAAAGAGCTGCAGCCTCTGCTAGGCACCCCTCTCCTCAGCCCCAGGCTGCATGCTGGTAAAGAGGATTTCATTTCTGTAGGTGGGATGAAGCGATTGAGAGGGAGGAGTGGGTGCAGGTCTGATGCAGCCACAGCATCCAATTTTCTACAAGGAAAGGCTGTTTCAAACACATGCAAACAGCCTAACACATGCCGCAAATGTGGGTCTTCTACTGGCTTCACCATATGGCATGCAACACACTTATGATGCCTATTGAGAGTCCAAACGCCACATTGGATACTTAGGTACCCATTTTCCACCTGAAAAATGTGTTTTCTCTCCTCTAATCAGGTTTCCACCCCTGCTATAGCACTGAAATGGCCCTTATCAAAGTTGCAAATTATATCATATGAGATTTTAAAAATTATGAATTATCCTTCCTTTAAACTTTTGGTGTGACTGGCCACACCATCCTTCTCCACCACCCCACCACTATCATCCAAAGGAACTGAAAGTATACAATATTAGCTTGGGGTGTCACAGTGGCACAGTGGTTTGCACTGCTGCCTCACAGCGCCAGGAACCCAGGTTCGATTTCTGCCTTGGGTCACTGTCTGTGCAGAGTCTGCACATTCTCCCCGTCTGCATGGGTTTCCTCCGAGTGCTCCAGTTTCCCCCCACAGTGCAAAAAACATGCTGGTTAGGTGCATTGGCCATGCTAAACTTCTCCCATAGTGTTCCTGAGCAGACACTGGAGTGTGGCGACTAAGGGATTTTACAGTAACGTCATTGCAGTGTTAATGTAAGCCGACTTGTGACACTAATAAACAAACTTTAAAACTTCTCATATGACCCTGAGTTAACCTTCTGCACCTACTTCCACTCCCTCACAATGGGCGTCACTGGGTAGCAGTAAAAGCAGATGTGTCACATTGTCGTACGGGAGTACAGTAGGATGAGAGAGGAATTGGCGAATGTTGATTGGGGGAGCGCGTTGGAAGGTAGGTCTGCTGAGGAACAGTGGAGGATCTTTAAGGAGATCTTTCTTGGTGCTCAGCAGAAATTTATTCCGATGGTTAAAAAGGATCGTAGGAGGAGAGATAATCAGCCGTGGATAACAAAGGAGGTAAAGGAAAGTGTTAAATTAAAAGCGGATGCGCTTAGAGTAGCTAAGAGTAGTGGGCGAGAAGAGGATTGGGAGAGGTTTAAATGTCAACAAAGAATGACGAAGAAGTTGATAAAGAAGGGTAGGATAAACTATGAACCTGGGCTAGCGCTTAATATAAAAAAGGATAGTAAGAGTTTTTATAAATATATAAAAAGGAAGAGGCTGGCTAGGGTGAACGTTGGACCCTTAGAGGATGAGAAGGGGGACTTAGTGCTAGGGGATGGGGAAATGGCTGAGGCCTTGAATAACTTTTTTATTTTGGTCTTCACGGAGGAGGATGTGAATAATTTGCCGGGTGTTAGCGATGGAAAGATGGTAGGAGTGGAGGGCCTGAATGACATTATTGTTACTAGAGAGGCAGTGCTCGACAGACTGGAGGGACCGATTGTGGACAAGTTCCCAGGACCGGATGGAATGCATCCAAGGGTTCTGAAAGAAATGGCGGAGGTGATAGTGGATGCCTTGGTGATTATTTTCCAAACGTCGCTGGATTCCAGGGAAGTGCCGGAAGATTGGAAAACGGCTAGTGTTACGCCGTTGTTTGAGAAGGGTGGCAGGCAAACGGCAGGGAATTATAGGCCGGTTAGTTTAACGTCTGTTGTAGGTAAAATGTTAGAATCCGTGATCAAGGAGAAAATGGCGAGGCATCTTGAGGAGAATTGTTTGATAGAGCATGCGCAGCATGGTTTCATTAAGGGGAAGTCGTGTCTGACGAATTTATTGGAGTTCTATGAGGATGCGTCCAGGGCGGTGGATAGAGGAGAGCCGGTGGATGTGGTGTTTCTTGATTTTCAGAAGGCGTTTGATAAGGTGCCGCACAAGAGGTTATTACAGAAGGTCAGGGGGCATGGAGTTGGGGGTAGGGTGTTAGCGTGGATAGGGGATTGGCTGTCAAATAGGAGGCAGAGAGTGGGGGTTAATGGGTGCTATTCGGATTGGCGGATGGTGACTAGTGGAGTGCCCCAGGGGTCAGTGCTGGGGCCTCAGCTATTTACCATTTATATAGATGATCTGGAGGAGGGAACCGAGTGTATGGTGTCGAAATTTGCTGATGACACCAAGATTGGTGGAATGGCAAATTGTGTGGAGGATGTGGAGAGTCTGCAGAAGGATCTAGATAGGCTGGGTGAATGGGCCAGGAAATGGCAAATGGAATTTAATGTTGGCAGATGTGAAGTTGTCCACTTTGGAAGGAATAATGGTAGGAAGGACTATTACTTACATGGCGAAAAACTGCAGCATGCGACGGTGCAGAGGGACCTCAGGGTCCTTGTGCATGAGTTGCAAAAACCCAGCCTGCAGGTGCAGCAGGTGGTCAGGAAGGCAAATGGGATGCTGGCCTTCATAGCGAGGGGGATTGAATATAAAAGTAGGGAGGTCTTGCTGCAGCTGTACAGGGCACTGGTGAGGCCGCAGCTGGAGTACTGTGTGCAGTTTTGGTTGCCGCACTTACGCAAGGATATTTTGGCCTTGGAGGGAGTGCAGAGGAGGTTTACTAGGCTGATACCGGAGTTGAGGGGGTTGAACTATGAGGAGAGGCTGAATAAACTAGGCTTGTACTCGTTAGAGTTTAGAAGAATGAGGGAAGATCTCATTGAGACACATAAGATGATGAATGGGATGGATAGGATAGAGGTGGAGAGGCTCTTTCCGCTCAGAAAGGACAGTAGGACTAGAGGGCACAGCCTCAAGATAAAGGGGGGGCGGTTTAGAACGTAGTTGAGGAGGAACTTCTTCACTCAAAGGGTGGTGAATCTCTGGAATTCTCTGCCCGTTGAAGTGGTGGAGGCTGCCTCACTAAATATATTTAGGATGCGGGTTGATAGGTTTTTGATAGGCAAGGGGATTAAGGGTTATGGGGAGAGGGCGGGAATGTGGGACTGAGACACGACAGATCAGCCATGATCTTATTGAATGGCGGGGCAGACTCAAGGGGCTAGATGGCCTACTCCTGCTCCTATTTCTTATGTTCTTATGTTCTTATGTCAATACTCTAAAGGGTATTGAGGACAACTGCTTCTGCTCTGCTGCCATGTTACCAAAGGATAGCTAACTCAGCAACAAAACAGGTCAAAATATTAAACTGTTGTGGTCTCCATGGCTCAGTGCCAGGTCAAGCAGTGCATTTACACTGACTTGTGAAAAGGTCCTGGATTTGAATCTCAACATCTTGGATAAAGCCTCGGTGCAATGCTGTCAGTGAGAGGAGTAGTTTGATGAATGATCATAGAAAACAGGGACTAGGTTTCCAATCAGTAGCCAAGAACCAGAAATAGGGGTGAGTTCCAGGTCCCTACCCTGCAAGCTTTGCTTTAAGCATGCCCATGGGGATTTTCAAATCCTCAGCCAATTAAAGGGTGGAGAACTGGCTTACTATCTCAATCTGGGATGGTGGGCAGGTTCCCAACAGTGGAGGGCCACTGGGAGGCCATCCAACACTCAATGGTCATCACCAGCCAATGTGGGAGCTACCATCAGACTATGGACAATAAGATGCATGCAAAGGTAAGTTTCTTATCACTTGTTAAAAGGTCACAGCTGTCTGGTTATGATTCCAAAGGCAATGGTTATAAGTCCATGAAGAATCCTTTGAGCAATCCATAGCCCCTCGCCACCAATGAATCACCCACACAATGTCCAGGCCAATATGGGTCACTGACTGGAAATTCTTAATAAATAAATTCTAAGCTATTAATAACCTTGACTGGTGACTTTTCATATTGTCAAATATGAGGCTGAGAAATAAATTGTAACTGCTTTGATATTATTCATTATTCTTTCACTTTCAATTATATTTGGGATGTTAAAATCAATTAATTCCACTGTATCACTGCATTGTGTATATCAGTGTCTAATAGTTCCCAGTGGTAATAAAAGACACTGCCCTATATATTAATGGGACAAAGCTATTCACAAATTATACATAGGACAATGAACTAGGCAATGAATTAACAACCCTGAAGAAAAGTATTTAATACAACAAAACCAGCCATAAAAGGGCTTTAAAATTGTGTTACTTGCTCATGCTATATTATTCTAAGCACATTACCACATAACTTTACTGTAAGTCACTGTAAAAATTGTGGAACAATGTTTCTAACAGTTTTTGAATATATTGTAAAAATGCATTCATGCTGAAAAGCCGATTGGTGAAATCCTGCAGACTCACTAAATTTGGTTACAAAAATTTTGATGTGTGTTTAACTTAAAAGCTTCCCAATGCTAATACATAATTTCATGGAAATATTCTGTGCTATGATACGTACCACGGCATGACATGGCTGACTTAACAGCGCTGTCGAAATCTAAATGTATGATAGTCCACTGAATGGATACCCTCCTGAATGTCACGCAGTAATGTTGTGAGTGTAACTTCTTTTACAGTAAACTGCAATTGTGATTTATGCACTAGTTAATCTGGGCTCCAGAAACAGAAAATCTTGGAGTTTAAGTACTAATTTGGCAGAAAAAAGCCCATTAACATTGACATCTGTATTGACTTGTTTTCAAGCTGTATTAGTGGTTTGGTATTCAGTATTCCATTTCTGAAATTATTAATGCAAATAGAAATACCTCCAATCAAAATACTCTTTTTCCAAGAAACAAAAGCTGGAATGTGGATTCTAAAATCATTTCCAAAACGAATTGAAATAAATAAATATGTAACTGCTGCAGCCTTTTAAATCGGTATATATTTACGAGATTGACCGCAGAATCAGCCAGTTCAGAGGAATGCTGCACAGACATGCAATCAATCACATGAATAACAGCCACGACTGTTATCTGAGATACTTTGGGGGAGGAGTTGGTGCACCAAAGTTGACCCTGATTTCAAGAAGAAGAAAGGTCAATCAGAAATTCCATTTCTAGCCTTGGTTCCTGCTGGTAAATGTAGATGTGTACAACATTGGGTGAAGCCAGTGGTTAGTTCAGCTGCAAATTACACCGTGACCAAATAATTTGGTAACACCAAGGTCTGGATTTACAGTCAATTTCACCTCCTGTGCATCATGTGCACTTTCCCATCACTGAAAAGTGTCCACCTCAAACATGTCAGATCTTAACTCAAGGGAATCAAACATCTCAGAGCTTAACATTTACTTTGCATTCTGATATATAAAACATTGGTTCTTAATATTAAATAAGTTTTCAAAATTGCAAAGGAAACAGTTGTGTGTGCTAATTGATATTTGTGAAATTTTAAAGCTGTTTTCTAGGTATTTTCTTGATTTTAATAGAATTAGGCTGCTCCTTTGTTCTCACGCATGTGCAATACGATGTAAACATTTTGTTCTTCTTGTCCCAGCACCAGATTTGATGCCAGTCGAACTTACATTTATAGAGCACCTTTCACAATCTCAGGACATCCAAAAGCGCTTTACAGCCAATGACATACTTTTGAATCAAAAACAAAAAATGCTGGAAAATCTCAACAGGTCTGGCAGCATCTGTGGATAGAGAACAGAGCCAACATTTTGAGTCAGGGTGACCTTTCATGAGAGCAGTACTTTTGAAATGTGGTTGCTGTTGCAATATAGAAAATATGAAAGCCAAAATTGTTCACAGCAAACACCAATGTGATAATGACCAGATAATCTATTTCAGTGATGTTGATCGAGGAATCACTGGGATACTGGGAGGATACTGGGAGAGCTCCCCTGCAAATTGTCTTTGAAATAACACATAAGAATCTTGTATTTCCATCTGCGAATGAGAGGCAATTTAATAAGCATCTTGGAACATTGTGACTCAGTGGAATTGTTAAATCTAGAAGAGATTTTCCAAATTCTAAAATACTGACAGGATGAATATTGAAAGATTATTTTCATTCGTTGACAAGTTGATAACAAACGGATACACATTCAGGATTACCATTAGATGAATAAAGAAGTCAGAGAGCATGGAATTATTTCATAGAATCATAGCATCCCTGCAGTGCAGAAGGAGGCCATTCAGCCCTCCGAGTCTGCACCAGCCACAATTGCACCCAGGCCCTATTCCTATAACCCTTTCATATTTACTCTGCTAATCCCCCTGACACTAGGGTTAATTTAGCATGGCCAATCAACCTAACCCGCACATATTTAAGTGACAACTAAGACAGAGACGATAACCTAATTTAAAAGTGGAATTGAATAACTTTTTTAAATGAAGCATAAAAGGAATTCAGGGAAACAACCCATGGAAATGGTCATAGAAGAGACAGCTCCAGATGAAGAACTAGCACCACCATAAGCACAACTGGACAATTGGCCTACTTCTGTGTTGTAAATTCAACAAGTCTGTGGGCTGGGTTTAATCTGTAAAGTGCATTCTAGTAAAGAGGTAACACTGCTGCAGAGAGGGCTTCATTCTAAAATGACAAATTACTCAGCACCCTGAATGAAGTTAGCTGCATACTTCTTTGGAAATGGTGCTGAATAACGTGATGTGCTGAATCGAATTTTGACATCTAGTATATCAAGATGATTGTCATATGGTAACCTAGCCTTCTACCCAGCTGAAAGCGCATGCTTGTCTTTTAGCTCATGAGGAAAAGCTGAGCATTAAAAAACAGCAGCTTGAAGGAAGCAGTGGAATTTTTTATGGCTGCAAGGCTCAGTATTATTGTGTTACAGTGATATAAACAATAGCTGATGAACCTTTGCACCAACAGCTGGCGATTCAATGAGATATATCTGATGCCTGTCCATGGTGTTGTCATTGGCATGCATTCACACACATCGTAGTGCGCTGTACTACCCAAAATAATAATTGCAAGGCATTTCTTGTTTTAACTGTTTGAACAGCAAAGGTTCAAACTGATCAACTGTGTAATGTTAGGCTGGTAGTTTGGGGAGGGACCCTAAGGTGATATGCCTGGATGGAGAAGATTGGAATTGAGTCAAACTTTAGGAAAACTTGGGTAAAGAGTTCCTGAGACAGGCAATGGGCTGCATTTTATGAGGTGGGGGAGGGTTGCTTTCTCTCCCCACCTGGAGGAAATGTTGCCTCGCAGTAGCCCCAAATAAAATGAGCTCATCTGACAGTGATAACACACTGCTGGTGGACTTCTGCAGATGAGTGGAACTTCCTCACTTCCTCAATGAGAGGAAGTTTCACCCTCGGGATTGGCCAGCAGCTCCAGCAGGTGTGGCGTTGTGCCAGAGCTCAGTAATGGGCACTGCCAGGAATGCAAACAGAAGCATGAAGAAGAACAATGGCCATCAATGAGAAGTAAGTCTTTGGGGGAGAGTGGGTGCCCCTGATGCGCACAGAGCAACTCCCATCCCCCCACTCCTTCCCCCCGCCCCCCCACCAAATGATGGGAGCCATTCCATTCCTTTTTGCTTTTTTTCAATTCGGTCTCAAAAACCACCTGTCCATGCCATAATGCAAACTAATTGACATGATGTCTCAGTCAATTGGCATGACAACAAGTTCAATTTAATTTAATTTATTTAAATATGCAGACAGGCTGTCACTTCAGCATCTGTCCACCTAGGGTTTTAGGGAGGATTGCTCTGGGCCGGGAAAGTGGTGGGCTGGGCACCATTAGTATTTTACATGCCCACCGTGCCCTCCCCGCTCCCCCCCAAACCCCCCCCCCCAACCCCCCCACCACCCATTCACCCTTCCAAAAATATACATGGCAAGGGACCTTAAAGTCAGTCCATTTTTTATATCTTAGGACATGAGTAGCATTGGCAGGGGTGTACTTATTGCCCATCCATAAGACTCTTCAGCTGAAGAATGTGCAATTGGAATCATTTGTGAAATATTTGGGTTTTCATAACAATTCACCAATTTTCATGGTCATTTTTGATGTACGAATCCACAAATGTCCAAATTCAGTTTCACAAGTTACATTGGTGGAATGTGAATTAACAGTCATTGTAACCACTTGGCCAGCTCACTGATGGAGACCAAGAGGTACTTCTTGGACTGTAAGCTAGATTCAGATATGTGTGTTGGTCTGGAGGAGAGAGTGTGTATTTCATATTCAGCTACCAGATATTCTGCTCGTATGGATTTCTCATTTGCCAAGTATGAAAGCTTTTGAGCATGATAATAGGTTTCTGTACATGTCAGACACTCAGCTGACTGAGAATGAAACTGTCTTTCTCAGCTCCCAAAGCTCCATTGTGTGGGGAAAGTGAGCAAATGATGATAAAAGGTACGGACAAAGTAGACATGGAACCGATGCTTCCTCTTGTGGGACATTCTAGGATGAGATGTCATAGTCTTAGGATAAGGGGTAGCAAATTTAAAACAGAGTTGAGGACAAACTGCTTCTCCCAAAGGGTTGTGAATCTGTCGAATTCACTGCCCCAAACTGCAGTGAATGCTGGGACAGTGAGTAAGTTTAAGGAAGAATTAGACAGATTTTTAATTGATAATGGGTTGAAAGGTTATAGGGAGAAGGCAGGAAAATGGGGATGAGGAGCATATCAGCCATGGTTGAATGGCAGAATGGACTTATTGGGCCAAATGCCCAATTCTGATCCTGTATTTAATGAACTTATGAAATAATATATGGTTTTTTTTATGTTTCAGGAGAATGTTTTAAAGTTCAACTTTTTTCTACAGGTAGTCAGTATGTTTGGAAAGAATACAGCTCAGATGCTAGGAGAGCAGAATAATTACTCATTTCACCTTCACAAGTGGTTATATTAAGTAACGTCAATGGACATTTTTTTACTTAAATTCCTCTGGGATTTCAGATTAGAGTGATTGATAGGGTCATGTGATGTTGTGGTTTATGTGCAATCTTGGATCTGTACCAAAAAGAAACAAGCTTGTTCAGAAAGGATTTGGAGTTTAGCTGTTTTGGTTCAAGTTGGGGGAGTTTTGCAGTCTTCTGAAAAATCTGTGTATCTCTCTGAAAACTCTAAGGCTGTCTACACTCATTATATTTGTGATTGCTAATTTTCATATCTAAGTTGGGTTTTGAATCTGTAAGAAGAATGTTGCTTATTTGGAACTGCAATAGTGATAAGTTAGAAATTAGAGTTGTTTCTTTTCATGTTGAAAGGTTGTTCAACTGTTACAAGTTAAACTGTTTCATTTTGTTAGAAGCATATTTAACTGTGTTGTGAATAAATCTTGTTTTGATAAAAGGTCCCTAATTTGTCATTGGAATTACCTCTGGAATGAAACATCCTTTTCTCACTTTTATTTCAAAACAGAAAGAACTATTGGGATCTAGTCTGGCTTCACAATATACCTTCTGGTTCTGGTCCGGGACCCTAACAACAGTTAACATTGCCCAAACACCAAATGTTGTCAGATGTTTGAAGTTTACATTCCAAGCTACCAAGAAATCCTGATCAGTAGTTTCCATTTGCTTCACGTTCCAAAATTTAGCGTCAATGAGACATTCACATTCCAGTCACCAACAAATAAGCAGTTACTGGCGGCTGTGGTAAGGAGGCCTTGTGGGAAGTTATAGCATCCCCACCACTGGATCAGAAGTCTGGATTTGGGTCTAATGCCAGAACTTGTTGGCCACTGAAGGAGCATCCAAAGCAGTTTACTGGCCAGATAATTAACTTGGAAGTCCTTCCACCACTCCCCCAAAAGGATAAAAAAGTGTTTGTCCAAAAATCAACTCAAAAAAGCAGCTGAGATGGTATTCTATTGTACATTCCAAACACTCAGTAGGCACACATCTCACTTTCTTAAACTGCAAGATCTTAGTTCCAAGTTGGCAATATTAAAGTCTTAAAGGTACTACTGGTTTAAACCAGTCACAGTAACGCAGTTCATTAGCACAAAACACTGATAACTCTTCAGTTGCTTATTCAGCTGAGACTATCTTGTACTTTAGAATATTCACTTCTAGGGTTATTTGGGATCAAGGAAGAAGAATCACAGCATCTGGTGACAGACTTACCCATCTGATGAAAAGTCATCCAGACTCAAATGTTAGCCATGTTCTCTCTCCACAGATGTTCCCAGACCAGCTGAGATTTTCTAACATTTTCTGTTTTTGTTTCAGACTCCTTGGCAGTAATTTGCTTTTACATGTCCTAGATGGATCAATGACCCAATATGGAAGGTCAATCATCAGCAGCAAACTGAAAGTTGGTAGATTTCCCCTCACATTGTCACATATATCACAGAGGATGACTGAGTTCTAGTCAGCAATCAGCAAGCTTGCCTTCTGGAGTCAACCTAATCTTAGTAACATCTAAAACAAAAGAAAAATACCATGCCTGCTGGAAATCTGAAATAAAATGGAAAGTGCTTGAAGTACTCATCAGGTCATACAGCTCTGAGGGGGAGAGGTTCAGGTCAATGAACTTCCAACAGAAAGATCTGATAAAAAAAAATCATTTTGCCTGAAAGTACAGAGCTAGCGCAGCCAAACAGGACCAATAAAACAGGATCAAAGGTGTGACCATGGGTGGCACAATGGCACACTGATTAACATTGTTGTTTCACAGTGCCAGAGACCCAGGTTCAATTCTGGCCTTGGCCCACTGTCTGTGTGGAGTTTGCATGTTCTCCCCATGTCTGTGCGTGTTTCCTTTGGGTGTATTTGTTTCCTCCCACAGTCCAAAGACATGTATTAGGTGGATTGGCTATGCTAACTTGCCCCTTTGTGCCCAAGATGTGTAGGTTAAGGGGATTAGCCATGGTAAATGTGCAAGATTATGGGGATAGGGCAGAGGGGATGGCTTGAGTTGGATGCTCTTTCAAAGATTCAGTGCAGCCTTGATGGACCATAGAATCCTAAGACATTTGGCACCAGGAACGAACTCAAGATCAAGAGCCAACTCAGGCTGGATAGCCTTTTTTTGCACTGTAGGAACTCTATGTTCCATGTTGACACTCAAGTGGCAAAGTTAAGCAACAAAATGGATGTTAAATCCAGTTGGGTCCAAATCTACCACACCAGAACAAGTCTGTGCTGTATCCCATTGTATGTTAACACTAACTATTAGATTTTGGCGAAAATACATTGTTGAGAACTGAAAAATTGTCCAATTACCTAACATTCAGAAAACTGGGAATACTGCACAGCATCCTGCCATGACTGAGCTTTTCTACTGATGGTTTGAATGTGAATGTTTCCAGAACTTACAATTTTTTTGGATTGAGTCTGGTTTTTAGGTTGTTTGTTGATTTTTTTCTCCTTCCCCACTGTTTTTCTGTAGAGAGAGGTCAGAGATGGGTTCAATTCCACAGCAACAGGAAGTTTTCAATGTAATTCCCAAAGGTGAATGGTGAGCAGGAACACTCGTAGGCTATTTATCTATGGGGGAGCGTTGCCAAGAAACAATCCTTGTTGGTCTAGCAGCGTACAGCTGAGAATTCAAATCCCACCACAGCACCAGAATGAAATGGCACCCATATCTGAAAGAAGAGCATTGGCACTTTTCAAAATCGCATCAGCTCCAGCTTTTAACTGCACTTGTCACTGATGGAGATACAATGGGCCCAAATTTACTATCGCATTGTGCCCGTTTTCACGTGCCAAAACTTGGTAAAGTCAGGTGTTAGGCAAGTAGCGTGATCTGCCTCTATGCCTTTTCCCCCTTTACAAAGGCCCAAAAATTGGCGCGATTGGGACCGTGCCTGAAATGGCCATTTAAGTGCGTTTGCATGCATTTAAATTGATTTAATGGATAGCACGCCCAACTTTACCAGAACTTCCCCATTTACATGCTCCATGTAAGTCTGATTATGTTCTTATGATTCAGACGCTCCATCAGTGAGAGTTAGCGAGGAGGTAAATGCCTAGCGCCCAATGGCTCTCTGCTTGAGATCGGTAGGGTGGGGGCATGGTGGATCCGCTGCCACTCTGCTTGAGATCAGTGCAGCGGAGAGAGGGGGGGTCCACTGCCACTCTGCCTGAAATCAGTGGGCGTGAAAGGGAGTTCGCTGCAACTCTGCCTGAGATCAGTGGAAGGGAAAGGAGATCCCCTGCCATTCTGCCTGAGTTCATCAGGAATGAAAAGGGGTTCACTGCCACCCTGCCTGAGATCAGTGGAGGGGAAGGGGATGGGGAGATAATGGGTCACTAATGTTGGGGGAGTTGGGGCAATGTCTGTTGAGGAGGCATTATCTGGTCCAGAAGGGACGTGGCAGGGAGCAGCATTCTATCATTTTTTTCTGCGCATGCAAAGAGCCGATTGGAGCTGCGAGGTTTTGGGTGCGTTATACCCCACCTACAGGCTTGCACAGCATGATTTGGACTCGCTGATATTTTTTCAGGCAGAGTGCATATGGGGGTGCCTCAGAACAGGTCTAAAAGTCACATCTGAAACACTCGCAGTGCAGCATTTAGAATTAAAATGGTAAAAAGGGCCCAGTGTGTACTACGTTTCAAAGTAATTTGCAGAGTAACCATTATTGAAAAAGGTTCATTTGTCGAACATTACATGGAAAGCTTGATGCAGGAGTGAGGACAAGTTCAGATGCTAGTGTTTTGATAATGGCAGCAGAACCAGGGTGGCACAGTGATTAGCACTGCTGTCTCACAGCACCAGGGAACTGGGTTCAATTCTGGCCTCAGGTGCCTGTCTGTGTTAAGTCTGCATGTTCTCCTCGTGTCTGCATGGGTTTCCTCTGGGTATTCCAGTTTTTTCCTATGCTCCAAGTTGTGCTAGTTAGGTTAATTGGCCATGCTAAGTTGCTGCTTAATGTCAGGGGGACTAGCAGGGTATATAAGTTAAAGGATAGAGCCTGGGTGGGATTGTATTTGGGGCATGCTTGATGGGCTGAATGACCTCATAGAAAGCATAGAATCATAGAAATGCTACATTGCAGAAAGAGGCTATTTGGCCCATCGAGCCTACACTGACCACAATCCCATCCAGGCCCTACTATATCCACCCACTAATCCCTCTAACCTACGCATCTCAGGACACTAAGGGGCAATTTTAGCATGGGCAATCACCCTAACCCACACATCTCTGGACTCCTTCTGCACTGTGGGGATTCTGGGATTTTATGATTTATGACCTTTCAAAAATTGGGAATAACAGAATTCCTGATTGGGTATAATACAATAAATTGCTAAAGTACAGCACCGCCACATGCATGTACATTCCAGTTGGTCGTTACATTTAGCACATTTGATGTTATCTGAACTGGGATAGACAGGAGAAGGTTAGAACATACACAAACATACTACATCCAAGAGAATACAAGCTTCATAATGATGGGGATGATAATTACAACTTTGATAATTAACCAATTAACACATTCATTCTCCATGTGTATTTCCCTATTTTGTTTCCAGGTGATTATTCCGCTTTGTTTCCCCGTATGTCTGTCCAACAACTGACAAATGCAGAATATAATTTAATTCAGTTCAAACCGATTTCCCTTTTCAGACAAATGACATTTCCAGGACGTTATTGAAAACTAGTATTTTGGGTACAAATAATGAATCATTTGTCAGCAAGTTGAATGAAGTCAGCGAAGCAGTCGACATGGATGGGTCACACACACACACATTGAAGGACAGGGCAATTCACAGGTACCATTAATATTGCGAGATTTCGCTTAAGCAACCGATTCAAATCCCCCCACACGCTGCCTGGAAAATTAGTTCAGCTGAAACTAAAGCCGGATTCTTGCCAGGCCGGGCATGTTGTGATTCCTTTCAGCTGAATCACTGACCCCATTTAACTCGGGGTAAAAAAAAATGTTCCTAATAGTGTTGCCCGAATATCTCCTGTAGGTAGAGAGGGGCATTAGCCGTTCTTGTGACCTCAAATTTGAGTTCAGATAGTGGAGCAATCTAAAGAAGCTGATTGGGAACGTTCAAGATCAATGGTCATTGTTAGTGCCTGTCACTGAACGGGAAATTGTCGTGCATTTATAAAACGAAATATTGTCTCTCAGCAATCAGTACAAATTCCACCGTTTCCAGATTTTGTTCTATAATCACAAACTAGAATGAAGGTCTAATCTCGGTTTAATGTAGGTTACTGACCTGAAGGAGACACGGAAAATGTCACTATCCAATGGGTTTCAGGTGATACCATTCTCTTTGGCATTACTCAGATCCTTTTTTTTCTGCCATTATTGACCATCTCAATGTATGTGTTATTTAAAAAAAACACTGGCAGATGTTTGAACTACTTATTTAGTATTTTCCCTGTGACATTTAACTCAAAGCTGCCATCGGTGTCCCACAGTTCTCGTATTGATTACGCGTATTAAAAATTAAATTTCCCTGGAATCTGAGCCGGAGATGAAGAGATTTCAAAGCGATCTGAGTGTGAATATGAAGCGCTCTGGGTGATAGATGTAGCTGTCCCCAGTTGTGCGCCTGCTGGGTTCACATGTGGTTTTTGCTGCAGCTGATCGCATTTATATCGCAGGCTGGTGCACAGAGTAAGCTCAGTCTGCTCTTGAGATCCTGTCTCTGAAACTCAGTCTGCTCTGAGGTCCTGTCTCTAAAACACAGTCTGCTCTTGAGACCCTGTCTCTAAAACTCAGTGTGGTCTGAGGTTTAGTATCTGAAGCTTAGTCTGCTCTGAGATTTAGTCTGTCAAGCTTAGCCTGCAGTTTAGTCTGCTGTAAGATCCAGTCGCTGAAGCTTAGTCTGCTCTGAGCTTCAGTCTCTAAAGCTGTGTGCTGTGATATTCAGTCTCTAAAGCTCAGTGTGCTCTCCAGTGTCTGCTCACTCGGGAGAGGGCTTTTTGCAGCGCTCTCTCAGCCTGCTCTGATACAACTGGAAATGTAACTACTCTCTGGGGCGCTCTGTGAACCAGGTGACTCTGGTCACAACATCTTCTCTCCGAGGTTGTTGGGAGCCACATCTGACTGGAGCTCTCGGAGCTCTGGGCACCTCCTGGTTTCCCGCAGGAGCTCTCTCTCTCTCTCTCTCTACCAGGACATTTCTCCGCGTTCAGCGACTAGAGCCGTTCTGAGAAATCAGGCAGGAGGCGTTTCACCTCATCTGTCTTCTCCCGGCTCTGAGCGAAATCTCTGAAGGAGAGAGGAGGGCGGATTGAACACTAATCGATCTGAGAGAGACAGAGAGAGGGTGGCGACCACAAGCGGCAGCGGCTGGGAGGAGTGAAGAGCAGCTCCGGCTCTCTGCAGCGGGAGGATCAGCCTCCCTCCCACCCCCCGGTCTGAAACCCCTGTGTCCCCGCCATGGCAAGTCAGTGAGAGCCTCCTCCCAGAGCCCTGCGGCTCTCCATGTCCTCCTGCCAGGAGGGAGGGAGGGAGCGGGATGTCCTGTGAGAGGTGTTTGTCCTCTCTCTCTCTCTACTTATTCCCCCTCAAGTTTCTGACTGCTTTCAGAGCAGTCCTTTGAAGACCATGAGCTAACTCGACCGCTTTCCATCCACTGAGCAAGCAGGCACTTTAACCAGAAAAGTGACTGATAAAGAATTGGATTTCTTTTATTTTCTGTAATTTGTAGTATTTGACCCCCCATTAAGTCATGCCCTGAGCTGGACCCTTCCTGATTTAGTATTTTGCGCAAATGATGTGAGATGTTGAGCTAATCGGACTCCACTCGCTGGATTTTGCGGGCTTTTCTTGGGGAGAGCGTTGCTGGAGCTCTCGGATGGAGGCTGGGGGGTTCCCCGGCTACTGGCTGCCCCATCACTAGCTGCTGTGTGCCTGCAGTCGCAGAGCCAGCCTTCCCTTGCCTGTCCCTGCACCCTATTTATTTTAAAAAGAAAAGCCCCCTATTTCTCGCTTGGCGTGTGTCCCCCTTTCCAGTGACAGTGAAGATGTTGATGTGGTCGGTGCCAGGCTCCAGGCTGCCCTCTCCCCGGGACTCGGCGCTCCGCCGGGCGGCACTGACTGGAGCAGTGGCCGCTCTCCCCCAGCATCTCCCCGGCAGCAGAAGCATCAAAGTCTTCATCAGCTCCAATCCCGAAGGTAGGAATTCAACATTTAAGCTTCATTCTTTCAAACTTACACCGCACTAGGGTGCCATCCGTTCATGTCTTTTTGAAAAAAAAGTTTGGTGACGAAGTTTTTTAAAAATAATAATTTTAAATATATTCCCCAAGTTTGAATGTTCCCCAAGTTTGGTCTACGGGTTATCAGTCATTGTTTGGTCGCTGCCATTATTGCATTTAAGTCACTTTATTATAAATATCTATTAAATGTGAGCCGCGGTATCAATAATTTACTGCTCTCTCAAAACTAAAATTCAATGGTTTTAACTCCATCACATTTACCAGCACAGCTTTGTTTTAGTTAATTCAAAATGTGATTAATCAGATACTGTAAATAAAGCGATTTATAGCTTTAAAAAAATCTTCTTGGTACTGGAAGTTTCACTGAGGAAAAAAGTCCTTGGAAGATAATTTAATTAAACGTATACCTGTTCGCTGGTTATGTTAGAGCTGTCTTAGTCAGTCACTGTCAAACAAACCTGCCGATTAAGCTGAGTGCAACCTGCTCTATTTATAAATACAAGAAGAGGGAATATTGTTGAGTGAAAGGTTATGTGTGCTAGTGGCTGTATAGGAGACCATCCCCACAAATTAAACCGATCCACCTCCTGGATAATGCCATCTTTCACCATTATATCACATTTCCATTCTTCTCTATGGCTTCCATTCAGTCTTTAAGAGTGTGACCGCAGTTTTTTGTCGGTTTGATTCTTGCCTCGGGATGGCTGAAATTATTCCTGGCTGTTGCTATCACCTGGTAATTTGTCTTAAGAGGCAAGTTACCGGGTGAATTGGCACTGGTGAATGGAGTGACATGATTAGTGATGTGAGCACATCATTTGACCCAATCCTTTCCAGGAATCGGAGTCAGGTTGCAGGCTGGCAGGAATGGCCAGCTGCCGTATCCGGCCTCAGCTCAGCTGCACAACAGCAGGGCAGTGGGGATGCTGTTTCGCTTCCAATTTTTCTTTAACATGATATTAATCTGTGATCATTTTGAGATTAGTAGTATTGAAATAGATTTTATGTGAACATTGTGGATTGGGAAATTGGAAGCAGGTACTTATATTTTTTTTCTGGAACTTAAACACATGAAATGCCTATCATGGAAATGTCTCACGATGTCTGGAATGAGAGGGGAAATGATGGGCATAGGATGGCATTGCTTATTACATGAAGGAGAGAAATTGCTCTCTTAATCTGTAATAGATGAGGTCATGCATCAGATATATAGATCTGCTTCACAAACCTTATGTCCCCATTTTATACACTGTACACTTATTTGGGGTTTTTTTTGCTTGAAGTCTCAAGGGGTGCTGTTGTGTTTTCAGGCATTCGAGTTTTTTCTCTATGTTTGAAGTTTCAGGAAGTACAGTTATACTTTCAAGCCCAAGAATCTGTAGACGATGTGATAATGAAGAGGATTGTGAAGCATAAATATTTGTGGAGCTGAGTGCATTTCGGGCGGCTGAGAGCGTGAATGGTGCTTAATTATTTCCAGATTGAAGCGTCAAGTTAGTTTTTTTTAATTAATAAAATCAATTTTGTTCAATAATTACCATCTATAAATCAACATCACAAAATGTTGATAGTGTTATTAAGAATTGCACAGGGAATAGGGTTTGTTTTCATTGTGGTTAAGGAGGCTCAAGTAAAAAGTTCAGTGTCTGCGATTTGTTGGTGTTACATTATCAATAATTAGTTTCAAGGTGAAAATATACCTAAACACTCCTAATTGTGTTTACAAAATGTTATCATCAGTTGGAAATTTCCAACAGCCAGTTTGTATTTTCGACATGAATGTCATGTTATGGGATTTTTTTAACCATTTAGCCACAAAGGAACTAGAGTAAAAAGTTGTATTTTCATGCTTTGTTTTTAGCCAACACTATCCCCACAATGTTTAAAAAATATATTTAATAGATGCAAGCTAATTAATGTGAGAAATGGAAGTTGTTTCTCCCAGAGGGTAAACAACAAACAATTCATCCAAAAATACATCTCACACTGATCTGGATAATTGTGACATTGCGTAATTGTGTAGTCAATGGAAATAAAAGTCTGGAAGATTTAAAACTGGCTGCTGATGTGCTATTACATAGAGTCAAAATTACTCCCCATGTGTTGAGAAGTCTTAGATTCCTTGTACCTGAGAAGGTGAGAAGTGGTAGCATGAATCCCCTCCCTTTCCACCTCTTGGCTGACCGCAACAGGTGTTTTTAAAATAATTTGCTGTCAATTTGGTGAGGATTGGGTGGCACAGTGGCACAATGGTTAGCACTACTACCTTACAGTGCCAGGGACCCGGGTTCAATTCCAGCCTCAGGTCACTATGTGGAGTTTGTACATTTCCCCCATGTCTGCATGGGTTTCTTCCAGGTGCTCCAGTTTCCTCCCCCAGCCCATGTGGGAGGAAACTGGAGCACCCAAAGGAAATCCATGTGCGCGTTAGGTTGATTGGCCGTGCTAAATTGACCCTAGTGTCAGAGGATTAGCAGGGTAATTATGTGGGGTTATGGGAATAGGGCCTGAGTGAGATTGTAATCAGTGCAGATTCCTTGGGCTGAATGGCCTCCTTCTGCACTGTAGGCATTCTATGATTTAACTATTTAGTGCTTTGTCTGTAGAAGATGCAGACGCAGACAGGTTTTCTCAAAGAGTGGTATTTATTGTTCTTAACGCCTGATAGACAACATTTTAAAAATGCTCCAACTTGCATGTGCATCCAAGGGATGCATGCACGTACAGGTAAGTAACAAGGAGCGAAAGTAAGTAAACTGTTTAATAATGTCTGAAAGAAAGCCAGTTATTTATGTACCTGTAGGTGGATGTGTTGGATGGTTTCAGAGCATGTTTGGTTATTTTTCCTTGTTCTACACTGACAAGTTGAAGTCTTGATGAACAATCTCCATCTTTTCCTCTGAATTTGGTGGTTTACATTGAAGATGCCTCCTGTGGTATTTAGCTGGTCAGTATCTGAGACAGGCTCATGCTTGCAGAATGGCTGAGGAAAGAGAGAGGAACCATGAGGTCTCTTCTCACTACTACCCACTCATGTTCTGTCTGTCTCCATCACTGAAAAAAGCTTTTTTAACCATAAGGGAGGGTTAGTTTAATATCATGTGATCACCGTTCACAGACTAGTCACTTATCAAATATGGTCACAGCAAGTTAGAGAATCTTCATTCCAGGTCCATTGTTTAAAGTAATGTGGAGTCCTCCTCTCCGCCAAGGTCCATTGTCCAAAGTGATTAACAACTCAGTTCACACCCATCTGACTAAACAGAATATGTCAGGAAGTCTGAGAGTAATTCAGAGGATGAGTCTTATACACTCGTTTCAGTGATTTGTTTTGTTGGGCTACTTCCAGACTAATAGTTTTACAATTTGCTAGTTGAAATTATGTAAATAGTTGGCCATTTTAAGAACTGCTGTTTGGTCACTGTTTTTAAAACTTATTCTGTGGGTTCATCTCACTCAACAAATAAAGTCATTTTTGATATAAAACATAGTTGTATAACAAGATTTTCAGGTGAAAGTTGCAATTAAAAAATGAACAATAAAGAAAAGTTTTACTTTGGTGCAAGCCCAAGGTGTAAATATAGAATAACATTGGCCTAGATTTTCCAGTCAGCAATGGTGCCACAACGGTTGCTGCTCTCTACGATTTAACATGAGCCCCATCCTCTTCTCACTGTTGCAACTGGAATTTCTTATCCGAGAGTGAGGAACAGGCTATAATGGCAGGAATCCATGAGCAGGAGTGGCAAGGCCATACACTGTTTTGATGTCACCAGCTCAAGTAACTTCCCTTAAAGTCAGCATGCTTGCAAAGTTACAGTGAGTTTTTCTTTGGTGAATTGTTTGAGGCTTTTTTTAAAAACTATTTCAACATTTCAAAGTCTTAATTATTGTGAATTTGGAGTAGAATGGGAGTACGGCTGCTGGTGTTACTCGTTCAATGTTAAATACATTTTTAGGCTCTGTGCTGCAGCTTCTACTGTTAATCACTGTCAACATAGGTCCTAAGCATTGGTTAACAGTTGGAATAGCATGGGGTAAATATCTGAGTAAAGTCACAGGCATGAAGTCCAAGTCTTCAATGCTCAGTGTCGTGGTAACGGTATCCTTGGAGGGGCCCAAGCAATGTGATTCTGCCAATTGGAAATCTCAATGTTTCAGATTAATACTGGCATGTGCCCTGGACTCTCAGCATTGTTAGAAGATCCAGGCCATTACTTTCACAATAATTCACATCTTCCCACCAATACATAACAGGGATTAGCACCAGGCCAATATTGGATTGCACTGAGTTTTGCAAATTTTCTTTAGAACTCAAGAAATTCTATAAAGCCCAGAATATTAATTAAGTTTTTTACCGTTAAGAAACTACTAATAGTAAATGCCGTGTGGCATTGGAATTATGATAATATCTTGTACTCCCAGAAAGGTCACATTGAAGATATGACTACAACACATATACAGATGAGCTGTACTGCTCCCCACTGGGAGCATGAGATCCATGAACTTACCCTTTCGTTCAATGATATCATATTCAGATCGTCAATAAGCCACTTGTATGAATCTATCAGTTCTAGTACATCACTCTTCAGGACAAAAACTTTGTATGCTAAACTTGTATTATTTTCTCATGTAGGAAGTTTTAAACAGCATCACACTGAAGTCTATAGCTATGGCTATAGTCATGGTTTCAGTCAGGGTTGAGCAATAATCTGAAAATTTGTTCATTAAAATTAACAGCGCTTTCCAGAAAACATGGTGGCTCAGTGCATGCTTTCTAGAGAAATATGAAAGTGCTTTTAATTAGATTCAAACATTATAACATAGCTCATGGAAGAATGAGCTACTTAAGAAATGAGCTGCAAAATGCAATTATGACTGATGACACCTCCACACGACGTATGATCCAGAATGAGCCAGGATCTACAGAATAGGTATTTGTGGGTCAATTTTTCTGAATCATCAGTGAGTGAGAGAATTTGCCTGCTGGAACTGTGCATCAGTAAAGTGTAAACTCATAAGCTCCTTTGCTGATGAACAATCACCAAATGTAATGGTTTGAAAAATGTAACAAAAAACAAAGGTTTATGTTTGTGCTAAAGCAATCTTCAACTGCTTTGATCAGTTAAAGTCCTTGCAGTAACCCCTGCAGATGGTCTACTATAATTTTGTTCTGGAGGCTTTTCCAGTTTAAAGTTTATTTATTAGTGTCACAAGCAGGCTTACAGTAATACTGCAATGAAGTTACTGTGAAGATCCTCTCATTGCCACACTCCAGCACCTGTTGGGGTACACTGAGGGAGAATTTAGCACGGCCAATGCACCTAACCCACACATCTTTCGGACTGCGGGAGGAAACCAGAGCACTTGGAGGAAATCATGCAGACAAGGAGAGAACATGCAGACTCCAGACATGATCCAAGCCAGGCATCGAAGCGATGAGGTAGCAGTGCTAATCGCTGTGCCACCATGCTGCCCCAATAAGCTAAGATCAGTCAAATTATTTTTCATCTGTATATGTGTTTGGGACTTTCAAATGATCGATACTGATTTTACATGGTCTTTGTTTTTCTAGCACAGTTCTTTGGGGCAGGTTAGGTCATTAAGCTCAACTAGCCTGATCTGCCATTCAATAAGAGCATGGCTATTCTGGTTGTGGCTTCAAATCCAAGCCTGCCGCACACACCACCTCCCCCTCCCCCTCACCGTCACCCCACCCCCACCACACACACATACAAACACACACACACACACCCCATCTCACTGCCATGACACTTGCTTCCTTATCTAGTCTTGAGAAAATTCAATGATCCAACCACACTGCTTTCTGGGGAAGAGAATTTCACAGTCTAATGACCCACTGAGAGAAAATATGTCTTATCCCCATCTTAAAGGGAGACTTCTTATTCTTAAACAGTGTCCTCTAGTTCTAGTCTCTCCCACAGAGGAAACTTCCACCTGGGATCTACAATATCAAATTCCTCTCAAGATCTTGTATGTTTTAATAGGATCACCTTTCATTCTTCTAAACTCCGATGGCTAAAGGCTATAATCTTTCTTCACAAGCTAAGCCCTTCATCTCAGGAATGAGTGAAATAAACTTTCTCTTATCCGCTTCTAATGCAATTATTTCCTTTTTCGAATAAGGAGACCAAAATTGTACATAGTACTCTGGATATGGTCTCACCAAGGTGTTGTACAGCAATACTAAAACCTCCCTACTTTTATAGTCAATTCCCCTTGCAATAAATATCAATATACCATTTACCTTCCTAATAACCTGCTGTACCTACCTGCTAACATTTTGTGATTCATACACCAGGACACCCAGATCCCTCTGTGTCACAAAGTTTTGCAATCTCTCTCCATTTAAATAGCATACAGCTTTTCTATTTTTCCTGCCAAAGTGATCAAGTTTGCATTTCCCTATATTGTATTGCATCTGCCAATTTTCGCCCACTCACTTAATCTATCCGTATTCTTTTATTAACTCTTGACAAACTTACTTTCCTAACTATCGGGTTGCCATTGACAGATTCAACCAGCAAATGTTCAGTCCCTTCATCTAAGCCATTGACTTAGACTGTAAGTAGCCCCAGTGACACTCACTAGTTATAGCTTGCCAATCTGAAAATCACCCATTTACCATTACTTTCTGCTTCTTGTTACCATGGATAAAGGATTAGTTAGCTAATATGTTACCCCCTACACCATCAGCTCCTATTTTGTGCAGCAATCTTTGATATGACACCTTATCAAATGCCTTTTGGAAATCCAAGTACTCCATATCTACAGATTTCCCTTTATCCACCTTGCTAGTTACTTCCTCAAAGAACTCTGTAATAAATTAGTTAAACATGAGTTCCCTTTTACAAAACAATGCGGACTCTGCCTGATCCCATTATGATTTCTTCAGTATTCTGCTATAACCTGCTTAATCATGGATTCTAGCAATTTTTCGATGACAGTTGTTAGGCTAACTAGCCTATAGTTTCCTGCTTTATGTCTCCGTCTTTTCTTGAATAAGAAGTGTCACATTCACCACTTGCCAACTAGCGGGGTCCTGTCCACAAGGTAAGGAATTTTGGAAGATTATAACTCATGCCTGTACTTTCATTGTAGCCACTTTTAAGACCCGAGGCTGCAGACCATCTGGTTCTGGGAATTTTCCCAATGCCTTTTCCCGGTGATGGGATTGTTTTAAGTCACCCCTTGATTTTCAAGTTCATTTGGGAAGATTTCTAAGATTTCTACAGTGAAAATGGACAGTACTTGCTCAACTTCTCCACTATTTCCTTCTTTTCTATTATCAGTTCTCCAGATTCATGTTCTAAAAGACCAACACTAGCTTTTATTACTCTTTTCCTATTTAAACTATTTTTTAATTCTAAAAAGTAGGATTAAATTTAAATCTTTATTAATTTAAAGATTAATAAAGTAATCTTTATCTTATTAAAGATTAAAAAGATAATCTTATGATCTGTTTTTACATAATGGGCTTGCTTTATCTGGTTCCCTACATTCTCTCGTGATTTATTGTATTAGTAATTCTTTGCCAATCCTTGAAGTCTGTGATTTCCTGACCTATCACTAATCTTTATAGATTTATACAGCATTTCTTTCAATTTGTCCTTAACTTCCTTATTTAGCCACAGATGATGCATCGTTTATTAGGAATGTTTGCTGAGAATTATTAAATATCCTCTTTAAAAGTCTGTTATTTCCCCTCTAATGTCCCAAACTTTAACCTAGTTTCCCTATTCACTTCAGTTAGCTCTACCTTCATACCCTCATAATTGTTTTTATTCAGATTTAAAATGTTTGTCTTAATCGCACACTTTTTGTTATGGCCGCTGTCACTTATTGACTATCATCTAATCAATAACCAATCTGACTTGTATCTTGCGCCCTGTAGTACAAATTTATGCGACTTCTGCATTGTAGTCCAGGCTATGAAATGGGAGATGATGGTTTCACTGGACTATCAACCCAGAGGTCCAAACTAATACTCTTGGGACATGGGTTCAAATTCCAGTAGAAGTCAGTGGAATTTAAATTCAATTTAAAAAAACATGAAATGCAGTCCTAGAATCAGTAATGGTGACCATAACGACTGTCCTTGGTTGTCATAAAGATCCATTTTGTTCATTAATGTCCTTTTGGGTCCTTACCTGGTCTGACCTACATGAGTCCAAATCCACAACAATGTGATTGACTTTTAAGGCCTAGCAAGCTATGCAGTTCAAGAGCAATTAAAAAGGGCAACAAACTGTAGCCTTGCCAGGGATGCTCACAGTCCATGAAAGACTTTTTTAAAACTGCATTTATTGCTTTTACACTTAACCATTTCACAAATGTGTAAGGCCCTCTCAAGCCAGAATCATTTAGATTTTATCATCCATTTATATTGACTTATTAGATTCTCCAAGTTTTGATTTGATTTTATTATTGTCATATGTATTGGGATACAGTGAAAAGTATTGTTTCATGCGCACGATTCAGACAAAACATACCACTCATAGAATACATAGGGAGGAGGAGAGGGTGCAGAATGTAATGTTACTGTCATAGCCAGGGTGTAGAGAAAGATCAACTTAATATATGCTAGGTCCATTCAAAAATCTGATGGCAGCAGGGAAGAAGCTGTTCTTGAGTCGGTTCGTACATGATCCCAGACTCTTGTACCTTTTTCCCAATGGAAGAAAGTGGAAGAGAGTATGCTGGTTGCTTTTTTGAGGCAGTGGGAAGTGTAGACAGAGTCAGTGGATGGGAGGCTGGTTTGCACAATGGACTGGGCTACATTCATAATCCTTTATAGTTTCTTGCATATATAAGAAATATATGCAATTTCTTATTCAGAGCAGGAGCCATACCAAGCTGTGCTACATCTGGAAAGGATACTTTCTATAGTGCATTTGTAAAAAATTGGTGAGTGTTGAAGTGGACATGCCAAATTTCCTTAGCCTCCTGAGAAAATATAGGCGTTGGTAGGCTTTCTTAACCGTAGCATCAGTGTGGAGGGACTAGGACAGGTTGTTGGTGATGAGGATACCAAGAAACTTGAAGCTTTTGACCATTTCCATTTTGTCCCTGTTGATGTAGATAGGGGCATGTCCTCCACTATGCTTCCTGAAATCGATGATTACCTCCTTAATTTTACTGACATTGAGGGAGAGATTATTGCCATTGTACCATTTCACCAGATTCTCTATCTGTTTCCTGTATTCCATCTCACCATTGTTTGTGAGCTGACCCACTATGGTTTGGAATGGAATTTGGCCACACAGTCATAAGCATATAAACAGTATAGTAAGGAGCTGAGGACACAGCCTTGCAGGGCACCAGTGTTGAGGGTGATCATGGAGGAGGTGTTGTTGCCTATCCTTACTGATTGCAGTCTGTGGGTTAGGAAGGCTAGAATCCAGTCACAGAGGGAGTCCTAGTCCTTGGCCATGGAGTTTGTAGATGATTTTTGTTGGGCTAACAATGTTAAAGGCTGAGCTATAGTCAATAAATAGGAGTCTGACATAAGTGTACTTGCTATCCAGGTTTTCCAGCGTTAGGTGTAGGGCCGGGGAGATGGCATCCGCTGTGGACCTGTTGCAACAATAGGTGAACTGTATGGATCCAGGCAATTTGTTTGACAGGAGTTGGTGCATGCCATGACTAATCTTTCGAAGAAGTTTGAAGCAGATTACCGACCGACTAATTTACTTTTTATTGTTCCTTCAAGCAAATTCATATTGGGCAAAATAGGTCATTTAAGTCTAAACCTAAATTTTCCTGAAAACTTGCATCTGAATGGTAAACACCATTATTATAGTGTAGAAGTTCCAGGAAAATTATGGCATGAATGAATTATGCCGCTTTTCTGTGCTGCACCCGCAGTTTCCTGGGCCATTTGCTGAAGGTTTTGCTGAAATAATTAAATGAATTATAATAACTCTTGTTCCTTGATGCACACATGTTCTGGTAACTTGTGTTACAAGCCAGGTTGGATACTTCAAGGTGTCCTGTGAAACTTGCCTAACCTGTAATATTTTATGTTGAATTTGGCTAGGATGAACGTGAGAGGTTTCACTTCAGGTAATTCAACTGAGCCACGAGGATCAAAAGCAAAGTTTAATTAAGAATACTGTTGACATGTACAGTAAGACAATGGCAAGACAATTTAACCATTACAAACAAGCAACAGAACAATCGCAGTAATGTATAACTCTTAAGGGAATATCTCTAATGTATTCCAGCCAAAGTCAACATCCAATACACAAAACCCTCCAAATAAACACAATACAGCATAGGTCAATGTCCACTTGTTACAGGAATCCTACCTCCTGGTTTGAATGCCGAAAATCCCTTGTGAAGAAACTCAGAAGAGGTTATACTCGAATCTGCTTCCCAAAACACAGCTTCTTTCAGGCAGGATGGCAATAAGCCTCTCCTTCACTAACTGATAATAATTTCAGAACCGAACAAAGAGGGAGAGAGACTGCTTCTGAGCTTGCTGCTAAATGACTTCCAAAACGAACTGAAAGCCCAAAGGAAAAAAGACCCTATCACCTGACGAAACTGAAAACCCTATCACCTGACGACAACAGCTCAGCTCCACCCCCAATGACATTGCTGAAGCTGTAAGCTGCATGCTTTTTTTTAAAAAAAACTTTCTTAATGGTACACTCACGTTACACATGCAAGGCTTCCATTGTGCACACATCTAGATATGTCAGAATTGTTGTAATAATTTTTTGGCACATACTTAAACGTAACTGAATGGGATCCTAGAGTGAATTCCTTCCACATGTAGCCCAGTGTTTTGCTGTTTACTGGCCACAAAATAAGTCTTAAGCTGCTTAAACACACCTCCACATGAACTGAAATTCGCAGGCTTCCCAGCTGGGTGTTTCTCAGTGGTGGAAGGTGGTGTGCTGTTTGCTAGCAGTGGGATTCTCTGTCCCGCTGCTGTCAATGGGATTTCCCATTAATGTCACCCCATGTCGCCATGAAACCCACAGGCAGGGCTAAGTTGCTGACGGGAACAGAAGATCCCATGGGTGCAAACGGCCAAATCTTTGTATGTCCATACTAATGATCACTTGTGAGTCTTCCTCCAGATCTCCAATTGAGTTTCACACACAAACCTTGCTAATAACGGTACCATCCCAATTAATATGGTTACAAGCCCCACTATCCCTCTTCCAGGGTTACATCAATTTATTACGATATTGAAAATTAAGACGACTCTAGGCAGCATCAGCTTCAGGCACATTATTGTCTATTTGCTTCTAACTTCTGATATGCCACTGTGCTTACTATGGAGCATTCTAATTAAAAATGAAGGAAAACATGGAAGAAGTTTGTGGCAACAGATCTCTCTATTGTTGCAGGAATATCTGGGCCCATTATGTTTGTGGACTACAAGTAACTATTGTGTCCTTCTGCGAACATAAGAGATAACATAACTCTTGATATATATCATGCTGATTATGTGAAGAGTATGTATCGGGGACAAAGAATAGGTATTTTTACATATTTTTTCCAGTTAGTTGTGTGCTACATACTGATCATCTCTTTTTCTCTGCAATCATCCATTCACTTCTCCCATGAGTTCCACTTTTTCATTTGTTACTGTCATTTCTGTTTTTAATGTGCACACTGCTCTATGTTTAGAATTTTAAACAGAGGAGTATAAAGAAGCTTTCATTCATGCAGCATCTTAATGATATCTCTCAATTTACAAACAATGTGTTTCTTTGCAATACTACAAACACATATTTCATTTCATGAAGTTGTTTTGGTGCTATGCATGCTGGTTTACAAGCAAAATGGCATCTGTGATGCAACAGCGTGGCTGTCACCAAACAAAGTCATGATGATGGCATTAGCATGAGCATTAAGTGTGTGCTGGAAATATGCAGAGAAGACGAAACTTGATGTAAAAATGCAATGTTAAATTGACGCCAGTGCTATTATTTTGTACCTTTCCATTCTTGTGCTCTCTTTTATGCACACATAATTGAACATGCTTTTAGCAGCATCAAGGGCTCCCTGTTATTGCTATTTAAAGGCTCTATCATACAACTTTTGGGTTATTACTCATCCATGGGAGGTAGACTTTGCTGGCAAAACCAGCATTTATTGCCCTTGGCAAGTCTGTCTTCCTGACCCACTGCATGGCAGATCTAGTGGTTAGTATAGTATCCCTGCCTCTGAGCCAGATGCCTTAGGTTCAAGTCCCATTCCAGAACTACAGACCACTCCAAGGTTCAAAAGCCGATAATTGACCTACTGATCTTTAAGACACTTTACATTAATGGTACCAAACAAACAGGCAAAATGAACCATTGGAGTTTACATGGTATTGAGACACTCACAAAGCTAGGAGTTTCAGGAATTTTACTCAGCACCGGTCAGGCAGTGATGTAGTGCCAAATTTTGAGGTGTAGGAACTCTCCAAAAATCTGTTAGCCACGTCATTTATAAATCTACCACTATGTTGTTTTCCAATATAATTAATCATTTGAGGCCCCAAACATTAGTAAAACTACACTTTAAAGTCAAAACTATTAGTGCCAGTAGCATTTTATTCCAAACCATGTCATATTTTAAATCTTTTATGGGATAATCTTACCAAAAAATTCTAAGTGCCAAACATACATGAAGAAACGGGAGAGAATCACATTTTTTTTTGGGATGAGATAAAAATGGAATCTTATCAGACTCTGTCAAAAAAATGAAGTGCTACCTTTTTCTCGTTAGCAGGAGGAGGGTGTGAGCCCTAGCTTGCCAAAAGCTGGCAGATAGCAGCAGAGGGTGCCATTGCACATTTATAAAGAACACAGAGATCTGTCATTCACTGTCTCTCCCAGCTATATCTGGCCTTTGTGGTTAAATCCACTCCCCCACCCCCACCCCCACACCAATAGCACTCCCCTCACAAGCTTTTAAATTAAATTGTACTGAGTTTCCCCTTTACTGACATTTGTACTTTTGATGAACATTTGGGACCTTTATCCATTGTAATTACTGTTGTTTTCTTCCTATTTGGATATTGCTCAATTAACTCATTACTGCTGAACAACAATGTGCTGAACATCAGAACAAGTGCAAAGGGATTTCTCGAAATATGATACACTGACAAGAGGCTCAGGAATTGTTTTCAATGCCAATATGATATTTGATTTATGACAATGATTTCAGAACGATTTTTCTTTGCATCCTTTTGTTACAATTTTTGTTCATGTGGTTTACCCAGTTTGGGATCCTTTGTAGCTTCTCTTTTCCAGCACTGCCCAATTGTAAATTGAAATTGTGAAAAGCCGACAGTGCTGGCAAAATTTGCAGATTCCTACTTAGTGGCTTAATAGTCTGAGCAAATTCAAAAGAATGCTTCACCAGTAAATAATCAACCCAGTATCTGATAAATAATTAACAAATAGAATTGCTTATCTGTAGTTTAAAATGTAATTACAAGGACAAGCTGATTCTGAAGGTTTTCCATTTCTAAGTCTTTACAGTGCACTCTTACAATAAAAAAAATTGTCAATTCTTCTCAGAAAATTACAGAAAACATAGTTTATCTGTGATTTGGTTCAATATAAAGTTGGCATTTGTGGAATCAAATGATGATTTCTACTTCTCAATCCTCCTCAGCAGCAGTGCAGCATTGAGTGAAATTGACCTGACGGGCTTGAAAAAGTCCAAAGTTCAGATTTGTTTTAAGCTAGTCTGTCAGCTCCTAAACTCTGGCTACTCAATGTGGAGGATGAGAATTCAGTTTAAAACACCAAGCCCAGGACCCCTCTCCCTTGGGTTCCAGTGTTTGGAACGTCCGCACCCCCTCTCCCAGGCCCTGGTTGGAGTAGCCCCATCTGTACTCTGGCAGCAATATACCCCTGATGTCAAGAATGGTATCTGACTTGGTGGGAAAACAGTAGATGATAGTTTTCCTAAAGGTCTGCTGCTCCTGTCCTTCTAAAGAGTCAAGGTCATGATTGCTGGTGCCATTGAAGACTTACTGAATTACTGCATTGCATCTTGTAGATGGCACATAGTGCAGAAATGGTACATCAGCGGTGGAATGTGTAAACGTTTGAAGTGCTGGATGGCTGATCAAGCAGGCTGTGTTGCCTTGGATGTTGTCGAGCTTGAAGTGTTGTTGAAGCTGTATTCCTTCAGGCCAGTGAGGGCATTCCAACACACACCTGATTTGTACCTTTGTACAATTGAAAGATTTTCTGGAATTGAGAGGCAAGCTACTTGTCACAGAATACTGAGCCACTGACCTGCGCTTTTAGCTACAGTATTTGTGTTTAGTGCAGTTAAGCCTGTGGTGAATGGTGACCACACATCTCTTCATGTGTAGCTCCTGCACCAAGGCCTCCAGTTTGACGTCTAAGAACCTCCTGGTCAGTGCTGTCATTTCCCTGTTTCGTATTCAATCTCGCATTTGTATATTTCAGTTTTAGTTTGCATTTTAGGAAGTCGGTTTTGATTTCTGACTTTTTTAGGACTCTGTCTCTTCTCTCAGTTAATTGTGACAGGAATATAATGGAGACAGAAGCCTTCCAGTCTAGAGGAGTGAGTGGGTGGAAACTATAATGCCACAAGGATGATATAATTGTGAAAACAGCATGTCAGAACAAACCAGGTTATCTCTAATATTGTGATGAATGATTTTCATTTTTTGCAGTTTGCACAATATGGGAGAATAAAAACAATGCTGGAGTAGTTATTGTATCTTCCCCTAGAGAATAGTAAGAAGTTGAGTGATTCATTGCTTGACTAATAGACTGACAAGGATGGAGCCATTCTTTATACCGTAGAACCTTAGAATGATTTTATTTAAAATATATTATTTTGTGGAGTGAGGATATCACAGGCACGGCCAACGTTTACAGTCCATTATTTATGCAGCACATAAGGAGACCTTCCATGACATTATGCACATGGAAGCTTTTTGGTAGATCTATCCCGTTATTCCCATTCCCCTGCTCAATCCCTATAGCCTTGTAAATATTTCACTTTATATATTTAACCAATTTGCTTTTGAATGTTACTTTTGAATCTGCTTCCATACCCTTTCATAGAACATAGAACATTACAGCGCAGTACAGGCCCTTCAGCCCTCGATGTTGCGCCGACCAGTGGAATGCATCTAATAACCCTCTAACCTAAACTATTCCAATGTTATCCATATGCCTATCCACTGACCATTTGAATGCCCTTAAAGTTGGCGAGTCCACAACTGCTGCAGGCAGGGCATTCCATGACCTTACTACCCTCTGAGTAAAGAACCTACCTCTGACATCTGTCCTATAATTACCACCCCTCAATTTAAAGCTATGTCCCCTCGTGTTAGCCATCACCATCCGAGGTGAAAGACTCTCACTGCCCACCCTATCCAATCCTTTGGTCATCTTGTATGATCAAAGAAAGTTTCTGGCAGTGCTTTCCAGATCACAATGGCTAGCTATGTTTCTTCATGCTGTCTCAGTTCTTTTGCCATTCACCTTAAATCTCTTCTCTGGTTACTGTGTCCTCTGTTACTGGAAACAGTTTCTCCTGATTTACTCTATCAATGCGCCTCAGTGCTTTTGAACACTTATATCATATGTCCTTTTGACCTCCTCTGCTGTAAGTAGAACAGCTTGATCTCTTGACATAATAAAATTCTCTTATCTGGGATTCTAATCCCACATTCTAGTAAACCTCTTCTGCGTCCTCTCTGACACTTTATCATCCATCCTAAAGACAGAGATTTGAACGCAATACTCCATATGAGGCCTAGCTAGTATTTTTGTGAAGGCACAGCGTAACTTCCTTGTATTTATACATTCATTCTCCATCAATAAAACCAAGGATTCCATATGCTTTTTTTTAAATAGCCTTGACTAGTCCTGTCACCTTCAAAGATTTGCATACATCCTCTTTCAGTTTTAAGTTTTTACGTTAATGTCACAAGTAGGCTTTCTGCAACGAAGGAGGTGATTCTCTCAAAAGTGCTGAATTGGCAGGAAAACTGTTCTAAATCCTGACTGTTTTGTCAGTTCAGCTTCTCACCTGAATCTCAGCACTCTATGTACTGCAGAGGTCCCAGTCGTGAATCTCATTAAAAACACAGAGGGGTGGGCCCTATTTGTGCCAGAATCTGACAGTTCTGGAACTCTGCGCATGTGTAATGGACCAGATCTGTCAGACTCCTCGTTTGCTGGCCAGCCCGACCACTGGCCAGCCAGGGACCGCCGCAGTGCTGCCCCTCCAGCATCCCCCCCTCCCCCACAGCCTGATCATGGCCCCTACAGCAATTTCCGGGCTAACCCTGCCTCTCATCCGACCCCCGTCCCCCTGTCCCGATGTCCAGGCCCTACCCCTGCAAAAGTGGTGATTTTCCCCACCCCTCACATCCTGGCAGACCACACCTCCCCCCCACCCATCCCAATCTCTCTCCATTCCAAACTGATCCTGCCTGCAGAGCGGCAACGGGACCCCCCCCACCCCACCAGTCACCCCTAGGCCCCACCCACAATAGACCCCACCCCCTTGGCACTGCCCCATGCCTGGTGGGCAGTGCCAAGATG
The DNA here is from genome assembly GCF_965287045.1 of Carcharhinus amblyrhynchos. Lineage (NCBI taxonomy): Eukaryota > Metazoa > Chordata > Chondrichthyes > Carcharhiniformes > Carcharhinidae > Carcharhinus > Carcharhinus amblyrhynchos. Next base: position 89,677,699 of record NC_137324.1, on the reverse strand, counting down.
CCCCCTGGGCCTGGGCACTTTGCCTCTTGGGCAATGCCAGGAGGTACAGGCTAAAGGCATCACCCCCCCACCACCCAACCCCCTGGGAGGCCCCAATTGCCCCCACTTCAATTCGGGCTAGTTCCCCGAACGTGTGGAGCTAGCATAATCCTTGCCGGAATAAAGTACTCCTGGCAGGATAGAAGATTCAATTGGGACCCAGAAGTTCCAGATAATGAACTGATAAACATATTTAAAATACATTTTAAAAAGAATTCAAATTACTTACCTGCCTTCCCTGCCAGTTTCCAGCGTGGTCTGACCAGCCACTGTTCACCAGCTCTGGGAGGTGTGCATGTGTTCCCGGTGCATGCGCAAATCCCAGTACAAGGCTGGCGACGTGCATCCCCCCACCTCAACGCGACAGAAAAGTTGCGGGTGGCGATGGGAGAATCGCAGCCAAAGTTACTGAAAATCTCCTAGTCGCCACACTCTGGCACCTGTTCAGGTACACTGAGGAAGAATTTAACATGGCCAACGCATCCAACCAGCACATATTTTGAACTGTGTGAGGAAACCGGAGCACCCGGTGGAAACCCACGCAGACACAGGGAGAACGCGCAAATTCCACACAGAGTGACCCAAGCCAGGAATCGAACCCAGGTTGCTGGCACTGTGTGGCAGCAGTGCTAACCACTGCACCACTTGCTCTGCACTCACTTTACAATTTTACCCTTTATTTTATGTGGTCTCTCCCCATTCTTTCTACCAAATTGCATTATTTCACACTTACATGCATTAAGTTCCATCAGTCATGCATCTGCTCATTTTATCAGTCTTTGTCCTTCTGAAATCAGTTCCTATTTTCCTCGTTGTTTGCCACGCATGGAAGTATCATCTGCAAACTCTGAATTGTGCCCTGTATATCAAAGTCCAGATCATTAATGTATTTCCAAAAGAATAGTGATCCAAATGTCTCTAGGGCAAACCACATTATACCCTTTCCCATCTGTAAAACAACAATTCATCATTACTCTTTGATTCTGTCCCTTAGTCCATTTTGTATTCATGCTGGAACTGTTCCTTTAATCCCAAGGGCTTTAATTTTGTTCACAGCTCTATTATTGTGGTACTTTGCCAAACACCTTTTAGAAAGTCCACACACATGTCAACCATATTACCCTTATTGACACTTTCCATTCCTTAACTGAAGGATCTGACAAAGTTAATCAAAGATTCACAGATTCACATTGACTTTCATTTTTTAGCCCATAATTTTCCAATGTCAGTTGGTTATGTTCCAAATTATTTGGCTGACTGGTTTGCAGTTAGGTTTATCTGTCTCCAACTCTACCCTCCACACCCATGGCACCATCCCCAGGTCCAAAGAAGAGTGAAAAGTTGTGGCCACAGCCTCTACCTCCCTCAACCCAGCCTGCATTTCATCTGAATCAAGTAAACTTTCTACTTTATCTATTTTCATCCCATCTTCTATTTGCCTTTTCCTTTGCTGGTACGCTGGCAGAATCCCCTTAAGTCTTCATTTAACACCTCAACCATGGCCTCTGACTCCACAAGAAGATTACCTTTTCAGTCCCTCATCCACCCTTTCTTTGACTGCCATTTTAATATTTATCAGAGACTTTTAGGTTTCATTTTATTTCAAACACGAATCTATTCTTATTTTCCTTTACCCCTCATTCTGTGATGTCAATATCCTCTTTGGAACTCTCCGCCTCAGAAGACAGTAGAGGTAGGGTCATTGAATATTTTTAAGGTGGAAGTAAATATATTGTGGGAAATTGCCTTTCAGCATCATAAAAATTCTAATCTGCCCAGTCTTGTTTTCATGAGAATAATTTCTAGAATCCACAGAGAACCGTCCCCGAAGTTTCTCATGTAGATGTATTTCCTAGTTTGAAGTCTCTATCCACTTTTCTGGGCTTCTTGTTTTAACTTGACATTACAAATTTTATTCAAAATCTTTTGACGAATTGGTAGATATGAATATTGGACCATCTCTGTTACACTATAATGCTGCAGGTTTAACATGGTTAAAAAGGTTCCCTGGGGAACCATTCTCTGAATCCACAATACAGTGAAGAGCAGGCACATTCATGAGGTACAAGTAGTGATAGGGTCTGCTTCAAGCAAGGCTACTGAAACAGGCAAAACATGCACTGCCCAGACTGAAGGATGAAACCATCTTGGACCGGACTTCACAAATAAACCAGCTCGAGATAAGGAATTGATTCAACTAAATTGCGTCGCCATGTCCAAAGTGGCTCCAGGTAAGTGGCCTTTCCCTAGATATGGAGGTAGACATAGGGATTGTTGTATCTATTTTGGGGAGCAAACCTTTAGGAAACTCCAATTGGGCATTTTGCCTTTAAGCCTGTGGGATATGAAGACTAGACTAATCACATACACTGGAGAAGCCTTGTGTATTGTTGGGACTACTAAATCCCAGTTACGCACAGGCAACAGACAGTCCGACTCCTCCCAATAATGGTGCAAGGACAAATGCCCGGTCTTTTGGGAATGGAATGGCTACAGAAAATCCATCTGGACTGGCAACACATCTTTAAAATGGGTACTGGCAATTTAGACAAAGTCATGACAAGCATCCCGAAGTGTTGCAAGAAAGCCTCACAAAGATTAAAGGTGCCAGGACCAAGATCTATGTAGATCAAAAGGCCTGACCTAAAGACTTCAAGGCATGACCGGTCCCTTATATGCCAAAGTAGAGGCCAAGTTAGACTGTCAAGTGGAATTTAGTATTATACACCCAATACAATTTGCTGACTGTGACGTGCTAGTAGTCCCAGTTTTAAAACCTGACATTTATGTCTATCTCTGTGGGGATTAGAAGTTGACGGTCAACAGAGCCTCCTGCTTAAAGATATCCAATGCCATGCGTAGAAGACTTGTATGCAAATCTGGCTGAGGGTCATACATTTTCTAAATTAGACATGAGCCATGTCTACCTCCAGCTGGAGCTTGAGATGTCATCCAGGAAGTATGTCACCATGAATACTCTGGTGACAATAATAGAGCTGTGAACAAAATTAAAGCCCTTGGAATTACCTGTGGCAGCATGAATACAAAACTGAATAAGGACCCTGTTTTCCAGTAGGGCAGTTTCAGACCTTCATGAGTATGACGGTCTGCAAGGCACCACATCATTCACCCTCAAGTAGCCTGCCTGAGCAGGCAGTTGAGACAGGTTACCTGGAAACAAAACTTGCACATTTCCTTTTTAAATATGGGACTATGGGAATAGCACCGGTGGAACTATTGATGCACCGATGTTTTAGGACCAGGCTTTGCTTGACATTCCCAAATTTGTAATGTCAAGTTAAAACAAGAAGCCCAGAAAAGTGGCCATGATGGCCAGAGACTAGATAGAGACTTCAAACCGGGAAATACATCTGCATGAGAAACTTTGGGGATGGTTCTCTGTGGATTCTAAAAATATTCTCATGAAAACAAGACTGGTATCTTACAAAGTAGAAACTAGGGAGAAGACCTTGCATAAGCACGTGGATCACCTCCATCACAGGGAACTGTCCCATGAGGCAATTGTTTCTAAGGACATGCTACTATCAATGCCCTTCACACCTGGCTGTGGATGAGGAAACTCCACTCGCTAAGAATCTCAAGAGCCAGCCATCTGAACAAATAAGGTTCTGGCTCCGACGTGGAGACAGAGGAGGGAGCAAGAGGGAACCCTTGGAACTGGGATGGGGGAAGGTGGGAGGAGTAATCTCTGATCTTCCTGTGGAGGTCATTGAATGAGTTTCCATGGTAACAGGCAGTGGCCTGCCCAGTTGGATCTCATTACCGGAGTTAGTCTTCCTGAGTCATTACACATTTGCCATACACATCCTTTTTTCTCTCTCTCATATTAACCTCCGTATTTTAGTCATCCAGGGAGCTATACTTTCTTTTCTCCCTCATACACATATACCTATTAAGGCCTTCATTGCTAATTACCATTTTTGCCTGCTGCTTTTGATTCCTACCCACCTGAAACAGGTCACTTTTCAACTCTTTAAAATTATTCCTCCTCACATTGGATTATTCTTTATCCTTTTCATGTAACTATTTTAAAATCTGGTGCAATTGTTCTCAATCTTCATTACCCCAAACTAGATTCTTTTGTTGGGTAGGGAACATACTGTGAAAACAGATTTCAAAAATTCCTTTTCCGCTTTGATCTTAATAACACTGTTATTATCCTAATCTCCACAGGAATAATTGATGTTCCATTTTTGCGCGACAATAGTTCTTGCATCTTTCAGTAACTTGTTTGGGCGGCACAGTGGCACAGTGGTTAGCATTGTTGCCTTGCAGCTCCAGGGAACCTGGGTTCGATTATGGTCTTGGGTCACTGTCTGTGTGGAGTTTGCGCGTCCTCCCCATGTCTACATTGATTTTCTCCGGATGCTCCGGTTTCCTCCCACAGTCCGAAGATGTGCGGGTTAGGTTGATTGGCCATGCTAAATTGCCCATAGTGTCCCGGGATGAGTAGGTTAGGGGGATTAATGTGGTAAATGTGTGGGGGTTGTGGGGTAGGTTCTAGGGTGGGATTGTTGTCAGTGCAGACTCAATGGGCCGAATGGCCTCCTTCTGCACTGTCAGGTTTCTGTGATTTTATCTGCTACGTCGAGCAGTGTTGTCACGTGCCCTTTGATCCATCAACATAATGGAATTGTAGCAGATGGGATTGGATCAAGGATTTTGCACGGCGATTACTCTCATTATAACTGGACTACTAAGCTCGCACAAAATGGGGACAAGGCATTTCTCTGTGGGGAAACCTGAGTCAAATAATTAATATGTAATTATCACTTCCCTACTCTATCAGCTGGTGGAATAGAGTGCATTAAAAGATTGTTCACTTTGGTCCATGGAGGTCCCCTGATTTTAATGGATGTCACCATGGTAACACAGCAATACTTGCCTTTACAAACCCACCCAATCCCCCTATTCACAAGAGCTCTGGTACCCACAGACACCATCTATCTAGGTGTGAGGGTCCGTTGTATCCTCTGTTTCCAGTTGCAGAACCATTTGAAGTTGCTGACTCTTATTGGCTCAAAGTAGTTGGGGCAGGTGACCATTCTTAATGTAGATAACCACCCTGGTGGCAACCAGTAAGCTGGCTGCATCTGACAGTTACAATGCCAACAGACCAATATTGATTTTAGTCTATTTTTCTTGGTGTAGATGCCCTTCTTTATACTTAGGTGGATGCAGTTAAGTTATTCCAGACTTCATGCCAGTTCAAGACAGCTGCAAGTACTTCTTCAAACCTGTTATTGGAACAGGTGGCAAGCAGGGCAGCAACCCAGAAGATCTCCTTATTGCCTAGCTTCCTTCAGGAAAATTATAGAACTGATGCCAATTTAAGCTGGCGAATTTCAGTGCCAAACCTCTGAGGGATTTTAACCTGCAACTTCTGAAGGACTGTATCAATTTCTCAGTGTCATCCTATTAGGCTGCCTTTAACATTTCATTTTCCAGCAGGCATGGGAAAGTTGTATCTTTAACAGATTTAGCAATTTGCAGAAGGTTTGTTCAGCAAACTATTCAGAAATGCTGTCAGAGTTAGGTTTGCCTTTGTGCAGCTGTGCAGAGTTCTATAAAATAAACAAGTTGCAGAATGAAGGCAAAATACTATGGATGCTGAAAATCTAAAATATAAACAGAAAATGCTACATAAACTCAGCTGGTTTGGCAGCATCTACGGAGAAAGAAACAGAGTTAACATTCTGAGTCCTTATGGCTGCTCTTCAGAAGAATCATATTTAATAATTATAAAGTATTGGGTTTGAACCTTTAAAAAGGCATTACACTCCTCCACCCCAACCATCAGCTAATGTGATTTTATTCCAATACTAAGCAATACTGAAAACTATTTTTTTGTTTATGGCAGTGAAAATGCTCTTCTTTAAAGTCTTCTTTAGTGTTGTACGGTCAGTTCTAACTCCTGAAACTGAGGAATTTCATCACAATCTTATCATTCAGTTCCAAGAAAATCATATCTGGTGCCAACACTGTCATTGAGGGTGTTTTATGCCACAGATACTAAGATCTTACCAGCCCTTCATGGCACGCTCCCGCTGCAGCGAGATTGGAGAATTTGGCGGCCAGCTAAATCTCCATTCACTGTGGCAGGATGGGAGAATTCCACCAGACTGAATGGTGGTAAGATTCTGACCATAGATTCAATGAATTGTATCAAAAATAAAAGGGCATGTAAGATATGACAAAGTTTAAAAGTCTGCTAGAGATCAAAATAAGATTGTGGTTTAAATTTTACAATTTGACTTTTTTAACCAATATGATGAGACTTGCTAAAATCAATACTTTCAGAATAACATCTGATAGATTCTGTGATTACTTGTTACTAGGTCTCAAGAATAGATAAACTGTCTAATTTTTCACCAGTAAAGTTGATTTTTGACTTTTTTTACTTGAAGAAACTTAAGGAAAAGTTGTCCATGTTTACATTTCCACCATGAGCAGATATGGGAAATTCAATATCTACTGTGCGCAAACTTCGAAACACTAATTTAAATTGTCAGAAGATCAGTTTTCCAATGAGCTCCCGTATTGTTTGAGGTCCTCTGCTATGAGTGTAAAATCAGAAATGACCCCTATTCATTTGTGTTTCCATTCTCGCCAACACTCCATTTCTGAGTAATGTTATGGGCTCATTCTAAAAGTCTGCATTGCCACTGGAAAGCCTCCAATTCCTACGAGTTGCGCCGGTGGCTTTCTGATCATTATGACATAGTTACATCATATTTTCAACCCAGAAACAAGTCAATCACACCAACAGATCCACACGGATATTTATTGTCCCCATCAGCCTCCTCCCACACTACTACATCCAAGTAAGGGCATGAAACAGTCAATATAAATGTAAGTCTTTCCTTTTTTTAACTCCACTACCATGTCCTTCTATTTCATCTTCCCTCATGCGCTTATCTAGCTCCCCCTTACATGCATAATTGCTCCTCACATCAACTTTCTTTCGTCACTCTCTTGTCCAAAGATGTGCAGGTTAGGGTGTTTGGCCATGCTAAGAAATTGCCCCTTAGTGTCCAGGAATGTGTAGGTTAGAGGGATTAGTGGGTACAATATGTAGGGATATGGGGATAGGGCCTGGGTGTGATTGTGTTTGGTGCAGACTCGATGGGCCAAAGGGCCTCTTTCTGCACTGTCAGGTTCTATGATTCTACGATTCACTTTCTTTGCATTAAAAAATGTCATGCGCTGTTGGTCTGAGGAATCGGATGATCTCCTACGGGACTGCTTCGTGTCAGTAAACTGGTCAGTATTTAAAAAGTCAGCAGCCAACCTGAACGAGTCTGCCACTACAGTAACTGGCTTCATTAGTAAGTGTGTAGAAGACTGTGTGACAAAGAAGCAAATCGATGTGTTTCCCAACAGGAAAAACATAAATCCACTGCCTGCTCAAGTCCAGGTCGGAGGCATTCAAGTCAGGCAACCCTGACCTTTACAACAAAATCCAGATATAACCTACAGAGAATTATCAAAGATATCAAAAGGCAATACTGGACCAAGCCAGAGTCCAGGCTAGCCACACAGGCTTCCACCAACTATGGCAAATTCTGCAAAACATAACAGGCTACAAAATGAAGGCATGTAGAACCACTTGCACCAATGCACCCCTCCCTGATGAGCAAATGCATTTTATGCCCGTTTTCAGCCCTGGAAGCCTCAGCAAGACCTGTATCCGAGGTCAGCATCACAGATGTCAGAGCACCCTCTCGAAAGTTAACCCACAGAAAGCAAGTGGCCCAAGTGGGGTACCTGGATGAGCACTCAAATCCTGCACAGATCAACTGGTCAGGATACTCACAGGAATCTTCAACCTCTCTTTACAATAACCTGAGGTCCATAGCTGCTTCAAAAAGATCACCATCATTCCTGTACCAAAGAAAAGCTAGGCAGCGTGCCTTAATGACAGTTATCCAGTGGCTCTGACAGCCATCATTACGAATTGCTTTTAAAGGTTAGTCATGGCACAAAACAATTCCAGCCTTCGAGATTGCCTGGACTGATGACAGTTCACCTATCGCTGCAAGAGGTCCATAGTAGATGTCAACATCCTGGCCCTACACTTAATAATGGAAGACCTGGATAACAGTGGCATAATGGTTAGCACTGCTGCCTCACAGCACCAGGGACTCAGGTTCGATTCCCAGGTTGGGTCACTGTGTGGAATTTGCACATTCTCCCCATGTCTGTGTGGGTTTCCTCCTGTTTCCTCCCACAGTCGAAAGGTGTGCAGGTTAGGTGGATTGGCCATGTAAATTGTCCCTTTAGCTGGGATAAATGCATGGGGTTGTGATGAAAGGGCCTGGGTGGGATTGTGGTTGGTGCAGATTTGATGGGCTGAATGGCCTCCTTCTGCACTGTAGGGATTCTATGATAATAAAGACAACATGTCAGACTCCTATATCAGCCTTCAACACCATTATTCCTACAAAACTCATCTCCAAATTCCATGGCCTGGGGCTTGGCTTCTCCTTCTGTTACCAGATCCTAGACTTCCTAACCCACAGACCGCAGTCAGTAAAGATAGGCAACAGGACCTTCTCCACGATTTTCCTAAACACTGGTAACCCACGAGGCTGTGTCCTCAGTCCCTTATTATATTCCTTATGCATCTGTGACTTTGTGGCCAAATTCCCCTCCAATTCGATTTTCAAGTTTGTTGATGACCCATCGTGTGTTGAATCTCAAACAATGACTAGACGGAGTACAGGAATGAGATAGAGAAACTGGTGCGACGACAGTAACCTCTCTCTCAATGTCAACAAAACATAGGCATTGTCATCGACTTCAGGAAGCGTAGTGGAGGACATGCCCCTGTCTACATCAACGGGGACAAAGGGGAAATGGTTGAGTGCTTCAAGTTTCTTGGTGTCCAGATCACCAACAACCTGTCCTAGTCCCTCCATGCTGATGCTATCGTTAAGAAAGCCCACCAACCTCTACTTTCTCAGAAGCTGAAGGAAATTTGGCATGTCCACCATGACTGTCACCAACCTTTAGAGATGCACCATAGAAAGCATTTTTTCTGGTTGTATCGCAGTTTGGTATGGCTCCTGCTTTGCCCAATACCACAAAAAACTACAAAAGGTCATGAATGTAGCCCAATCCATCAAGCAAACCAGCCTCCCACCCATTGGCACTATCTACACTTCCCGCTGCCTCAAAAAAACAGCCAGAAGAATCAAGGACCCCACGCATCCCAAACATACACTGTTCCACTTTCTTCCATCGGGAAAAAGATACAAAAGTCTGAGGACACCAACTCCAGAGCAGCTTCTTCTCTGCTGTCATCAGACTTTTGAATGGACCTATCTCGCATTACCTTTCTCTACACCCTAGCTATGACTATAACAATTATGACTCTTCATTCTCTCCTTTCCTTCTCTCTGTATTGTATGCTTTGTCCGTATAGTGCACAAGAAATAATACTTTCCACTGTATACTAATACATGGGACAGTGATAAATCAAATCAAAACCAATCCTTGTGGTGGAGAGTTCCTCATTCCAACCGCACTCTGAATAAAGAAGGTTCTCTTAAATTCTCTGTTGAATTTATTAGTGACGATATTGTTTATTGCCCCTAGTTCTCTCCATAAAATGTAATTATCTCTACATCTACCCAGACACTTCATAACCAGGTCAACTCTATTCCATGTTTTGATTCCACATGTTCTGCCAGTAGTCATGAGTCTATTACATGGAATATTACTAATGGTAACATTTAAAAATGGTCTGAAAATTGAGTAAAGTGCAACTAATTTTTGGAACTTTGTTTGGGCGATAGCAGGAGATATTTATTGCCTATCCTAATTTTTCTGAAATGGTGGTCATGAACTTCTTACTTGAAGCACTATAGCTCTATTGCTTCATAGCAAATGATTGCATAATTACTTTGTAGATTATCTGCTTGGCTCCTAATATTTTCTAAAAGTAATGTGACCGGAATTACATGTAGACTTGATCAGGTACATTAACTCCTGGCACAGGTCAGCCAGGAACTTCTGTGCATGCACACATTCGCAAGCAGTTTGTGTAGTTTTTGCACCACTGATGAAATTGATGTGTGCCCGTTTACTGGCACCTGTATGAATTTGTGCCTGCACATGGTGACATTATCACCCTTACTGTCTGCCGTTCAGGGAGCCATCATTTCTTCTATTTCTCTGCTTCCTCCACATCTTGTTTATGCCTTTCCTGAGTGCTTCCTGCCTCTCTCTCAAATTTCCTATTCCCTGACCAGTACTCTTCCATTCACAGATGTTCCCTAAGAGGACCCAACAATTGCGATTGCCACTCTACTTTTCCAATAAGACAATAATAATAAGACAGCGGACATGAACATGGCAATCACTCATTGTCCTCCGTCCCACCCTTTCTCTCTTTGTTTTGGCAAAATTTGATTACACTGCAGTTGCCTAGGACATCACTGGCTTTGACATCACAAGCACAGCAGCTACATGTCTAGGTAGCATGCCATCTGCATTTGCTCCAAACTCGGCAAATCAGGTAAAGGTAACACGAAGAACATTAGTGAACCAGTTGGTTTCATGAATCACTAAAAGCTACCCTGCAAGTACAGTAAGGAAGGCAAATGATATTTTGGCCACCTTCACAAATGGATTTGAGTTGAGGAGTAAAGATGTCTTGCTGCTATTGTATAGACCCTTAATGAGACCTCACCTGGAGTATTGTGTACAGTTTTGGTCTCCTTATCTAAGGAAGGATATACTTGCCATAGAGTTAATGCAAAGGAGGTTCGCTAGACTCATCCCTAGGATGGTGAGATTGTCTTATAAGCAGAGATTGAGGAAACAGGGTCTGTATTCTCTCAAGTTCTGACAGCATATGACAGGGTGGACATAGATGGGATGCTCCTCTGGCTGGAGTCTAAAACCAGGGGACACAGTCTGAAATAGGAATGAAGACCAAGACACAGAGGATTTTTGAGGGTGGTGAATCGTTGGAATTCTCTACCCCACAGAGCTGTGGAAACTCGATCACTGAGCATCTGCAAGCAGAAATCAATAGATTACAGGATATTAATGAAATCAATGGATATGGAGACAGTGGGGAAAAGGGCATACAGATCGATGATCAGCCATGATCTGTTTGAATGGGGGAGCAGCCTTGATGGGCCAAATGGCCAATTCCTGCTCCTATTTCCTATATTACTTATTATGTTTCCAGAGCAATCTAGCTACTTGTAGGGCCTCTTTTAGTTTCCATCTACTGGGCCACAGATTACCTAAATAAATCAGAAGAATTTTAATCCCTGGCAGCATGTACAGCTGCTGTTGGGGATGGGGTTGGAGGAGTGCGGTTGCTGGGGAGTGATTTGAGAGACTGTTGGCTTTAAGATTTCATAAATCAAAAACGAAACTCCAACCTACCTCCAGTAGTTTTGACAGATGGCCTTGCGTGCCAAAAATACATACTGAAAACTTTGGTGTGCATTGTACACAAACATTCAACCAGTTTTTAGCTCAAAGTCGGAAAATGCAATGGTTGCAAGTGAAAACCTAATACATGAAAAATAGTTACCTAATTTGGAGCACCAAGTTGCCTTCTTGGTTGGTGTGGTGATTCTGCCAGTTCTTTCATCATCTAGCCAAGATGAGACAATCAGTTATATAGTCAGGCATACAGTTGAATTGATCTTCTGAAGATAAACTTTGGGAACTGCAGAAAATTTATTTATGGAGCTTTCTTGTCTCAGAGGTTCAGCACTGTGCTTCTTAATTTCTCAAGAGATTGACTGCCGGTTTGCAAAGCACTTTGTTTTTCAGTTGACTAAAGGTGAAAATTAACTTCGCCAGGTGGGTGACAGATGGAATCTTCTCGTGTTACATTATGGCTTAAACGTCTGTAGAAATGAAACTTGTGATGTGGATTCTTAGCTAACATTTCATATTTATTCAGGCTCAGTTTTCAACTGTGAAAAATGTCACTTCAGGGAATGAAGAATCAAAATACTAATGTATGTCCATCAGAATGCCTGGAGTAACTCCAGGAGAGGCTGCATCAGGGTTACAGAGCTCTTTGTTATTTTTGTACTGAAATGATCTTAATGTGGTGACACAGTGGTTAGCACTGCAGCCTCTCAGTGCCAGGGACACAGGTTCAATTCTGGCCTCGGGTCACTGTCTGTGCAGAGATTGCACGTTCTCCCCATGTCTGCGTGGGTTTCCTCCATGTGCTCAGGTTTCCTCCTACACTCCTATGATGTACAGGTTAGATTGATTGGCCATGTTAAATTGCCCCTAAGTGTCAGGGGGATTATCTAGGATAAATACATGGGGTTACAAGGATAGGGCCTGGGTGGCATTGTTGTTGGTATGGGCCAAATGGCCTCCTTCTGCACTGTGGGGATTCTATGATTCTTTGTAAGACTCTGTGAATCAGAAGCACAGATTCTAATGGTCATTTTTGTTTTAGAAAGTGCACGGTGTTGCTCTTCCTTTTAAATTCATGATCTTGATTAACTGCTGTACGAAGGAAAGAAAAATAGCAACAGAAAGATTTGTCTGTCTTCAGCACGATCGAAGCCAGAGAAATTGGTGCCATAGAAACCTTAAATTACTTTGCTCATCAGGAATGATCCTATGCTGAGAAATCTGCAGCTGGATTATCAGAATTCATGTAGAATTACAGCAGCAGAAATTTCGGCAGCATTTCCAGCCTGTGCTCTTTGATAATTGTTGAAGTTTCATGATCAGGAAAGAGTTTTTTGCAATAAGTTCCAAGTGAGAAATCTAAGATTTGATTTTCCCTCTGATGTGCATTTCCATGTGTGTCAATTGCCTCCCACTGTATTAAAAATTGTGGCCATTCTTTATACAAGAGCCTTTATCTAAAAGCCTTTGTGATCTCCAGCTGCTTACTGTCAAGACAGATTGTCAGAAGTGAAATGAACCAGATGTTATGGGCTGCATTTAGCCACAAGCTTTTGCACCCTGATGTCAAATGGAGGCCTTGAGAATGCACTCACCGTTCTGTTATGGGAGAGGTGAGCATTGCCAAGGCAGGTCAGAGAGCACAAAGGTGTCACAACATGGAGGTACCTCTGCTGACCTGCACATGACGATAGATAACTGGCTCCTGCCTCCGCCTTTGCAGCTGTATAGGCTCTGGAATGACCAGACCCATTGGCACATCATTGGCCCAGGGCTTGGCAGAGTCCTGGGTTCCACCATGCCTCCAAGTGCTTGTTTCCTGCGATGTCCCTGCCTCCGTCTGCTGTGGATCTTCAGTTGTGAGATGTCCAAGTAGTAACCCAGAAGCCAACCTACTTATTGGACTCACTGAGATGTGACTATCTGCGCTGCTGACAGCTGTGACATATCTTCAACAGCGGAGTCTGAGAAGTCTCCAATGGAGCTACTTCTGCCCAAAGGGTCCAGGGGCCACCAGGATGATGCGGCCTGTTCAACTGCTTTGCCTGCAAGAGAAGGGAAATGGCATTAGTGCATCAAAGGGGACACAGAGGGAACTTTGATTATTCACTTGAGACTTGAGGAATGACAGTGTGTCTTAAGGATTCTCATGTTTGTCTGCTGCCCCCACTCCACTGTCAGCACAAGGTGCACTCTTTCTTCCTCTTCAGCTTGAGGGCTCTCTCCCCAAATGTTGTGCAGGTTCTGAGCTCTGGTGTAACAGTTGGTGGCTGCGCCCACTCACACTTGTTGTGGTTGAGTTTGTCCTGCAATGACACAGATAGGGAGAGTGTAAGCTGGGGTGGTGAGATTGAAGATGGTGATGAGGTTTTGCAGGCATCAGGCTTGAGTGGGAGCTGAAGTGTGAGGAGCATAGCAGCTTCTGGGGAAACATGGTGATTGAGGGAGCCACTGGGGGGAATATGGTGATTGTGGGAGTGGACAGGTGTGCCTGGCATTGGCAATCCCTGAGGTGGCTGAGTGAAAGTTGGAGTTGAAGGTGCGATGGGTGTGCAAGGAGGTGCAGAGAGAGACTGGTAGTGGTTCACCCAACTTGACTAAGCGAAGAAGATCGTTCATCTAAATCTTACACTGCTGTCCAATCCTCTCTTGCAGTGAGCTGACACTTACAAGTGCTGCCAGTGCACCCAGGCGGAGTGGTGACTTTGCTGGGAGGCCTCCTCCTGGAGTGAGGATAGAATGTACCCCACCTCTGATGCACTCCATCGAGAACTCTGGTCAGGGCTCCTTCTGAAAAGTGAGGTGCAGACCTTTTGGCTGTCATCCCCTGTGAAGGGGCCGAGCGCCTGTTTGAAACCCCCATTATAAGTAAGATTGGTTTGCCCTGAGAGCAACAAGTTCTTCACGTCTCATCAGCTTGATGAGAATAAGGCCCAGGGACTGATATTGATGATTCTTGGGTTTCACCATTCAGATGAAGAAATGAACCCTGCAGCTCTTGTTGTAGTGCCTGAAACTTTAGGCCTTTATCTGATCATTTGCTGCTTGGAAATTTACATGCCACATTTCCATAGAATACAACAGTGAGTATTTTTTAAAAGTAATTCATTGAAGTGCTTCAGGGCATCCTGACATTGTGAGACATTTTGTACAAAATACAGCTTTATTACTTGCACAATATTTAAAATATTGATGTACGAGCAGTGTTAACAGATGGTAGGGTTTACAACGTGGACTTAGAAATGTTATGCAATTTGAACTGTCTAAACACCATTTAACATATTCACTCTTTGATGTCCCATTTGCTGTTTTAACTATTTATAGTAATAGCTGCCACTTCATACCTTTTCACCTTGCCAGGTAAAGCAATAGGTAATCTATTCTTGACATTTGGGAATGTTAGTTGGCCTCAGTCTTCTAACTACCACTGTTTTGATGAATCTCTATGTAATTCACACTTGCTGAATTGGATTTGAAACTTTTCCACAACCATCTGGTTCAGGATCTGAGATTAGTGGGGTTGCATAATGCCCAAGTTTTTCACAGCGATACGTATTAGAAGCCATTGAAAAATAATAGGATTAGAAGTACTTTACACATTCTGATGGCAAACGTTAGTTACTAGTACGGGAATATCACACATTGGTTGCAAGAGAGTAAAGTATTTGAAGAAGAGAATTGATGTGAAGCATTTTCAGAGAGTTTTAACAGCTAATCACTTAGTGTCTGATTAAACATTAGCATGGCAGTAATGTTACTGGTCCAGTAATCCAAAACCAGAACTAATGTACCAGAGACTGGATCAAATCCCACCACGATATCTAGGGGGATTTAAATTCAGTTAATTAAATATATCTGAAATTAAGATGCTAGTCACACTTGTAGACCGAGTGATCACGTTATGACATGGCTACAAAGTGTCAGCAGACAGGAGCACGGGAGCATGTAGACCTGCTCAGACTGGTGAATAAACTATCATTCTGAGAAAGGTCATCTAGACTCAAAACATTGGCTGTGTTCTCTCTCCACAGGTGCTGTCAGACCTGCTGAGATTTTCCAGCATTTTCTGTTTTTGTTCCAGATTCCAGCATCCACAGTATTTTGCTTTGATCTTAGTGTTTAACTCACTGCCACTTCACCTCTAGGAATAATTCCCTGAAGAAGTACTGCTCTTCTCTCCAACAAAGAGCTCTGATGAAGGATCATCTAAACTCAAAACATTGGTTCTACTCTCTCCCCACAGATGCTGTCAGACCTGCTGAGATTTTCCAGCATTTTCTGTTTTGGTTATTAGTCTAATGATAGGTCACCAGTTATTGGAACTCAGCACTTCTACAACGGTCGTGCTGATCACTGAATTGTCCAGCAAACCACTCGGTTGCAACAAACCACCAAAGTTAAATATGGATGAGAAACCAGATGGATCACGGAGCATCTCCGGGCTCAGAAAGGACAAGGCACGCCCTGAAATGCTCTCCTTTGGGAAACTTGCACCAACATTGAGTGAGCTATCCCATAAATTGGTCAAGCAACATTACTCAATGTGCTAGAGAGCCAAAGAGAGTATGAGGAGAAACAAACAGGAGAATGCTGGAAAAGTTCAGCAGGTCTGGGAGTATCTGTAGCAAGAAAGAACGGAGTTAACGTTCAGAGTCCATTTGGACCTTCATCAGAACTGAGAAAAAATCTGTTAGATATTATGCTGCAGCTGGAAGAGATTGCACCAAAAGTGCAGCAATCTTAAGAATTAGAGATACTTGACAAGCTGCGGGGGCGTAGAGGATGAAGAAGGAATGTTTTTGCATTGAGTCAAAAATGTATGAGATATAAAAAAGGTTAAGATGGAGCAGAAAGGTTACAGTCTAAAATTGAAGAATCTGGTGATAAACATAAAGAGGAATCCAGAAATCTTCCGTAGATGTTTAAATAGTAAAAAGCTAGTGCGGATAGGGTTAGAGATGATAGATGCATGTATTGGCAGAGCGCATGGCTGATGTATTTAAAAAGAAGTTTGCATATGTCTTTACCAAGGAAGGAGATGCTGCCAAAGTGAGAAAGAAAGGCTATTTGAGATGGTTTAAAATTTGATATACAAAAGGAAAAGTTGGCTGTACTTAAATTCTTCTGATATGGGAAGAGGCCTCTGATTCCACTTGGTTTGTTAAAGTGTGCCGAGTAAGTGGGCAGATTAAATCAGAGACAGCATCGAATGCACCGTCTCAAACAGTGACCAGAAAATCGAGTCTGGTCACCAGGAACAGTTGGATGGAATGCATTCAAGGATACTGAAGAAAGTAACAGTTGAAATTGCAGAGGTATTGTGCATTATCTTTCAATCCTTCTGAGATATATAGACAGGATGCATGGAAAATCCACTGGGCGGTCTATCCATCACCTGCCTGCCCACCTGTCTGACATTATATAAGGAGCTGGAAAGCCATCATAACCTTGGGCCAATTGGGCCCTTAAGTGACCAATTAATGCCTAAATAAGAGCTTCATCCCACCACCATGGGTAAAAATACCAGCGGCAGGAAGCCCACCAGTTTTAACCACATGTTTGGCTTGGGCCAGTGGATTGTCCCTCCTGTGGGGATTCCCTGGGCCCAGAAGAGGAAACCCCTCTGAATCCCAAGTCATTTCCTCCCCCTCTCCCTGATGTGGACTCTTGAAGTGGCGTTGCCGGCGTTGGACTGGTGTAAACACAGTAAAAAGTCTCACAACACCAGGTTAAAGTCCGACATGTTTATTTGGTAGCAAACGCCACTAGCTTTCGGAGCGCTACTCCTTCGTCAGGTGACTGGGAGTCCTGATCACAAACAGAGCATATAAAGACACAAACTCAATTTACATGAATAATGATTGGAATGCAAGTTTTTACAGCTAATCAAGTCTTAAAGGTACAGACAATGGGAGTGGAGAGAGGGTTAAGCACAGGTTAAGGGGATGTGTATTGTCTTCAGACAGGACAGTTTGTGAGATTTTGCAAGTCCAGGCAAGTCGTGGGAGTTACAGATAGTGTGACATGAACGCAAGATCCCAGTTGAGGCCATCCTCATGTGTGCGGAACTTGGCTATCAGTCTCTGCTCAGCGACTCTGCACTGTCATGTGTAATGAAGGCTTCCTTGGAGAACGCTTACCCAAAGATCAGAGGCCGAATGCCTGTGACTGCTAAAGTGTTCCCCAACAGGAAGAGAACACTCTTGCCTGGTGATTGTCGAGCGGTGTTCATTCATTCATTGTCGTGGTCTCCCCAATGTACCATGCCTCGGGACATCCTTTCCTGCAGCGTATTAGGTAGACAACATTGGCCGAGTTGCAAGACTAGGTACCATGTACCTGGTGGATGGTGTTCTGACGTGAGATGATGGTATCTGGGTCGATGATCCGGCATGTCCTGCAGAGGTTGCTGTGGCAGGGTTGTGTGGTGTTGTGGTCACTGTTCTCCTGAAGGCTGGGTAGTTTGCTGCAGACAATGATCTGTTTGAGGTTGTGCAGTTGTTTGAAGGCAAGAAATGGGGTGTGGGGATGGCCTTGGCGAGATGTTTGTCTTCATCGATGACATGTTGAAGGCTCCGGAGAAGATGTCGTAGCTTCTCCACTCCAGGGAAGTACTGGATGATGAAGGGTACTCTGTTCACCATGTCCTGTGTTTGTCTTCTGAGGAGGTCGGTGCACTTTTTCACTGTGGCGCATCGGAACTGTCGATCGATGAGTCAAGCACCATATCCTGTTCTTATGAGGGCATCTTTCAGAGTCTGGACATGTCTGTCGCAATCCTCCTCATCTGAGCAGATCCTGTGTATACGGAGGGCTTGTCCATAGGGGATGGCTTCTTTAACGTGTTAAGGGTGGAAGCTGGAGAAGTGGAGCATTGTGAGGTTATCCATGGGTTTGCAGTTCAGTGAAGTGCTGAGATGACCATCCTTGATGGAGATGCGTGTGTCCAAGAATGCAGCTGATTCCGGAGAATAGTCCATGGTGAGTCTGATGGTGGGATGGAATTTGTTGATGTCATCATATAGTTGTTTCAGTGATTGTTCACCATGAGTCCAAAGAAGAAAATGTCATCGATGTATCTAGTGTATAGCATCGGTTGTAGGTCCTGTGTGGTGAAGAAGTCTTGTTGCAACCAGTGCATGAAGCTGTTGGCATTTTGAGATGCGAATTTGGTCCCTTTGGCATTCCGTGTGTTGGATGAAGAACTGGTTGTTGAAGGTGAGGACATTGTGGTCCAGGATAAAGCGGATGAGTTGTAAAATTGCAACTGGAAACTGGCAGTTGTCTGCGTTGAGTACTGAGGCAGTTACAGCAATGCCATCGTGGTGGGGGCTGCTGGCATAAAGTCCTGAGACATCCATTGTGACGAGGAGTGCTCGTGGTTCAACTGCTCCATGTGTGCTGAGTTTCTGTAGGAAGTCTGTAGTGTTGCGAAAAAAGCTGGGGGTTCTTTGTACAAAGGGTTTCAGGATGCCCTCGACATAGCCGGAGAGGTTCTCGCACAGGGTCCCTTTACCCGATACAATGGGACGACCAGGTGTGTTTGCCTTGTGTATCTTCGGGAGGCAGTAGAAATCTCCAACGCGGGGAGTACGTGGGATGAGAGCACGGAGGGTGTTCTGAAGGTCCGGATCAAAGGTCTTGATCAGAGTGTTGAGTTGACGGGTGTGTTCTTTGATCAGATCTGCGGGTAACTCTCTGTAGTGTTCTTCATTGTTCAGTGGACGGTACACTTCTTTGCAGTAATCCGTTCTGTTCTCCAAGGGTTCTCCAAGGTGGCCTTCGTGACTCACGACAACACAGAGTCGCTGAGCAAAGACTGATAGCTAAGTTCCACACACATGAGGACAGCCTCAACTGAGATCTTGGGTTCATGTCACACTATCTGTAACCTCCACGACTTGCCTGGACTTGCAAAATCTTATTTACTGTCCTGTCTAGAGACAATACACATCTCTTTAACCTGTGCTTAAAGTTCTCTCCAGTGACATTGATTAGTTGTAAAGACTCGCAGTCCAATCATTATTCATGTAAATTGAGTTTGTGTCTTTATGCTCTGTTTGTGATCAGAACTCCCACTCACCTGACGAAGGAACAGCGATCCGAAAGCTAGTGGCGTTTGCTACCAAATAAACATGTTGGACTTTAACCTGGTGTTGTGAGACTTTTTACTGTGGACTCTTGAAACCAGTCCCCCTCAACACTCCCCTCGACATACACTTCTTGCCAAGACATTTCTGACTTGCTGTAAGTCCGAGCTCCTCAGTATTAGGGATTGCTTGTTGTATCAGTCATGGCTGCCAATCTCGACTGTCGCAGTGGGAACTACAGAACTGCAAACTATTTTAATTAATGGGTTCTCTTAGGATGGGACTTCTTCCTGAGAAAGTAGCAGAAGTCTCACCTTAATATCCCGGTTTGCAGTTGGGATTGTGGGCAGTCTGCCCTTTGACCTTTTTAGCTGGAGAGGATGGGGACAATAGCATCCCATAAAACTGAGCCAATAGAGATAGTGGCTAAGGACTGGAGAATTGGAAATGTTAAACCCATTTTCAACAAAAGGGTATAGGGATAAATCCAACAGATACAGTCAGTTAATTTAACCTTGACGATGGAAAAGCTTTTCGAAATGACAGGTAATCCAGAGACCCAGGGTGGTGCTCTGGGAACCAGGGTTCAAATCCCACCATGCAGATGGTGAAATTTGAATTCAATAAAATTCTGGAATGAAAAGTTCAATGACAACCATGAAATCATTGCTGATTATCGTGAAAACCCATCTGGATCACTAATGTCCTTTAGAGAAGGAAATCTACCCTCCTTACCTGGCGTGACCATATGTGACTCCAAATTCACCACAATGTGGTTGATTCTTAAATGTCCTCAGGATGGGCAAAAATCGCTGGCCTACATCCCATCAACAAATAACAAAAAATAAATCCTGGGCAAAATTAACCATCATACTGAATTTAAAAAAGTGGTATGAATCTGTTAAACACAAATTGTGTTTCCATAAATTGCTGGTGTCATCTGAAGGCACTGAGTACTGCAAAGGTTATGGGCCTTGACATTATTCTAGCAATAGTACTGAAGTGATGTGCTTCAGAACTATCCACACCCCTAGCCAAGCTGTCACCATACACCTACAACACTGGCATCTACCCAGCAATGTGAAATTTCCCTGGTATTTCTATCAGCTAAAAGCAGGACAACTCCAGCCCGGCCAATTACTGTCCCTGTAGTCTACAATTATCAGCACAGTTCCCTGGGGTGTTTTCTTCCTGGGGAGGGTGGAGCATGTTCTTTCTGAGGTTAGTGGGGGGGATGGGTGGAGTTATGCGGGATGATTAGTCTAAGAGTTGAAGCTGAAAGAGGGTTTAATTTTTCTAACTTTTGTTACATTACAGTTGTAACCGTGGGCAAACCATTTATAGTTAATGATTAAATACATTTTCAGAGGTACCCAGAACAGCCAGTTGTCCAGGGAAAATAATGCTTCTGGGCAATTGCCATAGAAATTCTTACTTGAGAAGTTTTGAGAGGGAATTCCCCAAATCTGGCAATGGGGAACCCAGAAGTTATGGCCCATTATAAAGTGCATTTCTTCAAGTATATATATACTCTGTGAAAAGTATAGAACAATCAGAAAGTACAGTCATTATCACAATATTCTCTTTTCTTATGCAAAATAAATCTGTAATTATAAATGTTTATTATTTTATTTATACTAACGCACAACATCCTTTTTAAATTTAACTAGGAAGTGGGGAGTAGCTGTATGTGGAATAGCTTGGCAGGAGTGTGGGTAGTTCTGAAGCACATCACTTCAGTACTATTGCTAGAAAGGCCCATGCCTTTTGCAGTATTCAGTTCCTTCAGATGTATCTTAATATCACA
The DNA here is from genome assembly GCF_965287045.1 of Carcharhinus amblyrhynchos. Classification (NCBI taxonomy): domain Eukaryota; kingdom Metazoa; phylum Chordata; class Chondrichthyes; order Carcharhiniformes; family Carcharhinidae; genus Carcharhinus; species Carcharhinus amblyrhynchos. The sequence continues at coordinate 89,656,333 of NC_137324.1, read as the reverse complement.
TGGAGTGAATAGAATTGGCTGAAAACTGTATGTTTGAATAATGCACCTAATACTCTAGCCCTTAGGTTCAGTACTCCCTTTGCAGATGAGAACTCAAAAATCAGCACCAAATTGAAACCCATCTCCCAGGTGAAAAAAGTGTCCTAATGCCTGTAGTGCCCAATTAGATGCTCAATTAGTTTCTGATCCTATCCCAGTTCCACAAACCTGACCCAGGGAAAAGTGTCCCGGAGACCGGATTTCCATTCTAGCTGGATTTTCTTTCCAGGGTTTCCTTTGATGACTGTGGAATGAGTGTGGAAGCTGCCAGGTGAGGTGGCGGATTGGGTTAATATGATATAGTGCTCCGGTACTGTTGAAATTTAAACAACAGGAAAAGCATAAAACAGCCCTCACCTTTCCACTCCTCACATGCCCCAATCCCCATTCATGCAACCTTATGCTCACCCTCCATACTAATCTATGCCCCCTCTGCACACCTCCATGCCCCCATACCCTCCAAATCCCTTTATAGACCCTATGCCAACTTAGTGCCATCCTGTGTCCACCACCCTTTGCCATTATACGTACCATGCAGACTCAATCAGTGTACGTATTGGGTTGGCCTTTGGACCCATGCTGAAACTAAATAAAAGTTCTAAGCGTCTTTTGCAAACTTTATTTCAAAAAGGCACATACATTCATTCAAATCCATTTACTTTTTTACACTCCTTCAACTACATTATCGCTTATATAAACAAACATTCCATTTAATTGAATAATTCCTGATTTAACGAAAAACATTGGAATTACAGTCATAGAATCATAGAACTCTACAGTGCAGAAAGAGGCCCTTCGGCCCATTGAGTCTGCACCAACCATAATCCCACCTAGGCCCTACCCCCATATCCTGCTAATCCTTCTAACCTATGTACCCCAGGACGCTAAGGGGCAATTTTAGCATAGCCAATCAACCTAACCCACACATCTTTGGACTGTGAGAGGAAACCGGAGCACCCGGAGGAAACCCACGCAGACACGAGGAGAATATGCAAACTCCACACAGACAGTGACCCAAGCTAGGAATTGAACCCAAGTCATTGGAGCTGTGAAGCAGTAGTGCTAACCACCGCGTTACTGTGCCGTGCTGTACAATCCCACTCCAAATATTCCATAACTAATTAGAACTGCCTATCAAACAGTTAAATCAAACTGTCAATCAAACAGTTTCACTCAAAGGGTGGTGAATCTCTGGAATTCTCTGCCCGTTGAAGTGGTGGAGGCTGCCTCGCTAAATATTTTTAAGAAGCGGGTTGATGGGTTCTTGATAAGAGAGGGGATTAAGGGTTATGGGGAGAGGGCGGGAAAGTGGAACTGAGCCACAACAGATCAGCCGTGATTTTATTGAATGGCGGGGCAGGCTCGAAGGGCTAGATGGCCTACTCCTGCTCCTATTTCTTATGTTCTTATGTTCTTATGTTCTTAAATGGCAGGCAGTCTGCTGTGATAATAGACTGCTGTGAAATTAGTCATGTAACACTAACCTAGTAATGGTAATTCTATATCAACAGACAGTGTGAAATAGCAAGCAATCACTTTTAACACTCCACAGTTATTTCAAAGAGTTAAGAGCAGGGGTATTAAATGCCTTGACAGCTTCCTTTAATAGGTCATCTTGACACTTTTGATAGTTCCAGTAGTTCACAGTTCTAATGAGTTTATACATTTTTTGCACACATTCTTGCTTACTTCTTGAAATCCAAAGGGCACCTGACCTCCTCAAAAGGCACCTGACCTCCACATGACTGCACCATTCCCACAAAGGCATCTTTCCTTCCAAAATGTTGCCTTACTATTCAAATAAATCCACATGGTTCAAACCTGCTCCTACCAGGTTTATTCTACACATCTGTCATACCAGAATCGCACGTGATGGGAGTGGCTGCTGATTTCTACGAGCAGTTTCCTCAGCAAACCCCGACCTGGGCCCATTCCCATCCTCGTGAAAATGGTAGATGCTGCATATGAGGATATCACTTCCGCATTCTAACCTGTTCTGCCATTTTCACCACAATAGGAAGCTCTTTGTTTTGGCATAAATCCAGGCCATGGTCTTGGCCTCAATGGAAAATGTAATAGCAAATAGGTTTTACTTTATTTTAAACTGGTAATTGTTTTTATTTCTCTTCCAGTATCATGGGACATAAATGAATTCTATGAAGTGTCCTCATGTAGCTGAAGAGGACAATTACAATGTTTGGGACATTGTGGCTGTATTATGATACAGTACCTTTATCAGGATAGCAAAGTACAGTTCAAGTGGCATTCAAATTCACATTTTCTTTTAGGCATTGCTTCATCAAGTAATAGGTACAAGAGTGGAGAAAATAGAAAGGGCAAATTGATTTGGATATTGCTTACCCAGTAATAAAGTTTCAGATTTACTCTTTGTCAACCATGGCTTTGTGAGGCTTTCTGATATAAATCTATTAGTTACAGTGCTAATAAAATGAATTTAGGCTACTTATAAGTTTGGGGAAATTTTCAGAAGTGTTACATATTTTCTGCGCAACTGATAGTTCTGTAATTGCTTTGTTGACTAAACATGTGCTCTGTATAATCCCAGAGTAATGCAGAGTGCTACTGACGTAGGGGGAGTCAATCCTAAGAGAAATGCTGATTCAGAGAAGCAGGATGCATCACATGCAGGATAAGGGGGCATGTAAGGCCCAAGTGTAGAATTACTTTTGGAAATGCAAACACAGCGGTGAGAACGTTTCTTTTCCCAACATGTCCTCAACAAAAATATTAACATGCATTTCATAAATATTCTACAGATTATTGGTCTTAATTTAGAGAGATACACAATAGGAATGTAACTGTAACTATTTACAGCCCAGGTTGCAATTCAGCAAGGAAACAATATCACAAGGGGGCTGGACAGAGTAGGTGGGACAAAACTGTTCCCACTCGTAAAAGAATCAAGAATGAGAGGCACAGATTTAAAGTGATTTGCAAAGCAACTAAATGTGATATGAGAAAAACTTTTTCACATAGCAAGTTGTTTGGGTCTGGAATGCACTGCTTAGAAGTGTGGTGATGGCAGGTTCAGTCAAAGCATTCAAGAGCTTATTAGATGATAATTTGAATAGAGACAATGCGCAAAGGTATGGGGGAAAAAGGCAGGAGTGTGGACTAAGGATGTTCTCATTTGGAAAGCCAGTGTTGACATGATGGGTCAATTGGCTTAATTCTGCCCTGTAACAATTCTGTGATCCTGTGAACGAGCAGACGGCAATGTTAATAAATGTGTAATAGAATGACCTGGTTTCCAGCCAGTGCATGTGTGGATTCCAAACCTTCACACTGGCTGCCATGTTATCAGTTTCTCATTTAATGAAATAAAGGTCCCAATTTGTTTGAAATTAATAGAAGCAGCTAATTTGATTCAAATCTGGACCCTTGATCTGCCCGGGCTAAACAGCATCGTTTCCATGAGTACCTCACATGAATTTAAATTAGCTTTGATTGCACATCTTGCTGCAAATTTAGAATTGTTTTAATTGATCTATTTAAATTAGCTTAAATGCAAATCTGTGAGGGAAGCACATCTTATTTGTACTGCACAGCTAATGATTTTAAAAATTGCTGGGAATTCTGTCTTTAAAAGGTCAGTCATGTCTAAATGCCTTTCTGATATCAAGCTGTAGATGAGCCAGGACTTTCCTCAATATGGGTGATACTGAAGCTACCCCCTCTCAGCTATCACTCAAAATCAAGACTACCAAAAGCAGATTAACTGATTGTTCCATTTTATTGCTTATAAAATGGCTGCCACATAGACACACAAGAATAGTAAAGCACCATGCAACTTGTTTTTGGGACATTTCTGAGACATGCACTATATATATAAGTTCTTGTTTTCTTTACTGAATTCAACTTCATCCCTTTGCTTATTCAGATTACAGATGAATGTGCACAATATTCCACATGGAGTTTCAACCTAGTCATCAAGACTGCCTAGTTCCACCCTCAAAATATCCACTTACCTCACCCACCTCACCACTGAAATGATCAACCACACTTGCATCACACCCAGGCTTGGTGTTTCTAATACTTTCCACTATCCTCCTTTCAATTCATTCAGAACTCTGGAACTGGCATCCTATTCTGCAAAAAGACCAGAACTTTCTGTTCTGGAGTCCTAAGTTTGGTGGCAGGTGCAGAAGTGGGAGTGATTCCCGCTGGGGGAATGGGTAACTGACCACACATTATTTAGCCCTGTTCAGCTGATTACATATGCATCCATGAGGCGCTCATTGTTTCTTGCAGTGGAGATTGACAGGAAGTCACCATCGCCACCATTACCTCATGGGGTCAAAGGTCTGGACACCAAAATTAAAGGGCACCTGGATAGCCATTCAATCACTGCAAGGCAGGAGCTCCAGATCCTGCATTGACCAAAATGTCGCAGAGCAGACAAACCATGGCCCCACGGTTTAGGGAAGTCTTCCTATGGGTTCTCTGCCAGGCCATTCTGAAAATGCAGGAGGAACTGATTCCTAGTGGTAACAAGAGGAAGCCCTCTTGTTTGACCATGGCATTCTGGGCAGAGGTCATAGTGGAGGATCCCACAGGAGGATCCCATGTACTGCAGAAAAAGGATCAACAATCTGCTGTGCTCTGCCACATCTACTCACTACAAAGTGATACTCATAAAGGCATCAGGCAGTGTAAATGTACAGGTGTCGGACAGGAAGGTGGGTTGAAGGACTCAGCAGCAGATGGGACATGTACACAGCATGTGTGGCATCCACTTAATGCTTTCAATGTTCATCATCCTGCTTGTTAATTATAACTGGGGAGAGCTCAGGAGCTATGTGAAAAAGCTGTCCCTCAGATCACATTTATTTCTTCTACAAATCACTTTAAATCTGTGCTGTCATGGCCCTGACATGCGAGCATTTGGCTGCCTCTATGGAAAGGGTGACAGCCGCATTGGCGACCTAGGTCCAGCAGAACACAAACTGACTGTCAGATGAGCATTCAGACCAGCACTCCCATCACTCTTGCCATGGGTGATGGCTAGGCAAGAAGGGGTGGGGTACTTCAGCTTGCTTCTAGGTGCCCCTTCTCTTTGAGGAATCTGGGACATGCAATTGGCACCCACAGGGAAGAGGAGCACCAGCCGGGCACTCCAGGAGTTTATTTCCATGATGCTCCAGGGCTGCCCTACCACTCCATCTCCCATCAGCTCTAACAGGTCTGGCCAAGGAGAGTGCATATCCACCTGAACAGGAGACCCTTTGGCCAGGGTCTTCTTGGCTTTTGGCCACCAGGGGATGTGCAACAAAATCATCAGTCAACAAAACATCATAGTCAGCTGCTGTCTCCCCCTCAGCTGTGGATATCAGGGCTGCACCTAGACATAGTAATAGAAGAATAAAGATAAGGAAGTTTTGAAGTCATACTGTTCATCGAATAGAATCATAGAATCTCTACAATGCAGAAGGAGGCCATTCAGCCCATCGAGTCCGCACTGAGCACAATCCCATCCAGGCCCCACCTCCACAACCCCAGATATCTACCCTGCAAATATCCCTGACACTAGAGTCAATTTAGCACGGCCAATCAACCTAACTCACATATCTTTGGACTGTGGGAGGAAACCGGAGTACCTGGAGGAAGCCCATGCAGACATGGGGAGAATGTGCAAACTCCACACAGACAGTGACCTAAGGCTGGAATTGAACCCAGGTCCCTGGTGCTGTGAGACAGCAGTGCTAACCACTCTGCCACTGTGCTGCCCTAAATCATTGTACAACTATTCTATTACTCTTGGCACTTATAAATGTGCTCATTTGCAGAGTTTGGAACTTTTCTGAATTCCATCTAGCTTCCAGTTATCTCAAAGGTCATGGGAATTTAAGGACCTGAAATTTGGGCCTCCACCAGAATTCAATAATGAACTCCCATAAATTCAGGTCTTTCACATTATCAACATAGATTACTCAGTAATATCACATTTGGACGATTAAACAATAGACATCACTTGTGAATGTGCAGCCTGTGAGATCATTGCACCTTCTGCTGCTGTTGACATTATATGAGATGTGAGTGGATGCAGGACGTACTGAAGGGGAGTTAAATATCCTATTTGAGTGGCAAGGAACACTGCAAATGCAGTTTGAGGATTGAAAGAGTGAAGGTTTACATCTTCTTAACAGTAGAAAACCAGAGACTTCCCGACGTGTTTGGAGAAAGATGGCCATCATTAATGGCCATCCTTGGTATGTGTCATTTTGAGCTAACATGCAAATCAGGGCTGGATGTAAGGAGACAGTGAGCAAGTTAGTCTTAACTGCAAGAGGAATTGAATAGGATTAAAGAGATGTGTGTGCAGTTGACTGATGCCTTTGTGAGACCTTGCATAGAGATTTGTTCAGCCTGTTCATCTACTTTATCAAGGGTGACTAGTTCTGTTCTAAATCTACCCCATTTAGCAAGGTAGTAGTGCCTCATAATGTAACAAAGGGTATCTTTAGTGCAAAGGTAAGAGTGTGTGACTGTCTCCACAGGGCCTGTGCAGTGATCACTCCGACTGATACATCCATGATTGGAGGCAATAACAACAGTTAGATTCTTTCATTATGCTCCTCTTGCCACTGGCACAAGCACAAGATAATAAGAAGTCTCACAACACCAGGTTAAAGTCCAACAGGTTTATTTGATAGCAAACGCCACTAGCTTTCGGAGTGCTGTTCCTTCATCAGGTGAGCCTAATGTTTACCCCAGTCCAACACTGGCACCTTCACATCATGACAAGCACAAGATGGCAGATATGTCCTTCAGGGCTCAGTAAGTAGTGACATTACTTGGCTTTTTTGAAAGAAATGTTGCACATTCTTAAGTGTAACAGATAAGTGTGATTCAAGATGTGTAAGGTGACAAGTTCATGTACTATTTTGTTTCAGTTTTAATATTTAGGGCATTATTAGAAGAGGCTTAAAGAGGTAAGGCTGATTAACTAATAGCAGCAGAAATGATAAGGGTTTTAGCAAGGAAACATTGCAAATGCTTAATGAACTTTCCAGAATTCTTCTCCTTTAATAGAAAGATTGACCCATTTATTTTAATTGCACTGTTATCCAATTTAATTTATTTTATCGTGTGCTAAGGTTTTAGACAATAAAATTGCCAAGTAATTTCTACCCTATGATTATTAGGTAATTGCATCAGTGTTAGTCAACTATTTCAACTGCATCAGGCTTCCTGTCTGAACACATTTTTTGTACAAAGCGCAACGTTAACTTGCAAAAGGCAGTCGAAAAGGACAATGGGGGGACAACAAGGAAATGTGCCCATTAGATATCTCTTTCAGGAAGCCAGCACAGGCACCATAGGTCAAACCGTTACCTCTTGTTCTTAATCATTCTAAAGTTCAAAATATGATGAGAGTACCAACAGTGGAAAAGTCTTGTTTCCCAATATTATCATCCCTTACCCAGAGGGATCACAAAGTTAATGAGTACTTTTGTAACTGACATTTAACGTAAGCATGAAACTTTTGGCGATGAGGAAAATGGATATGCCTGAAAGCACAGTAAAAGTGTGAAGGAGATCATGTTTGAATTGGTCCAACATAAATTCACTCAGGTCCAACCTGCAGAAAGGAAATCAGCAATGTGCCTATTTTTGGCAAGTTAAAACTCACTTAAAAAACCTCTGATTGTAGCTGTCACTGGTGTTAGTATTGCTATGAAATTTACAAATTGATTCTGATTATGGGAATCCCTGTACCAGCAGATAACAAAGGCTATACAAAGACTGGCAGGAGTAATTAAATAAAAACTATTAGATTAAAGTCTTTAAATGACTGATTTTAAACTGAGATGGAATATGTTGAAAGGGAGATATAGTCTGAGTCATGAGGGCCATTCTTGAAAAAATAATCAAATATATTAGAACAGTAAAGATGGCAACTGTATCTCTTTGTATTAAACTTACTAAGTGTTAAAATATGGAAAGCATGTCTTTGCTTAGTCAAACATCAGTCAGAAGCAAGGCTGTCAAAGTCAAAACAAATAACAAGTGTCATTATATGATTGGTATTGCAATGCCACGATTGTGTCACTAACTGAAATTGCTGTCATGAATTTTATTTTTTATCTTTATTAAAGCAAAGATCCATACTACGGCAGATATGACAAGGTAAATGGTCAACTATAGGAGTCCAAGCAAAAATTACTCATAGGAAATATAGTTGTGCCAATTTAATGGAACATTTTTTAAAAACTCTGAAATTTGTGAAAATGTAAATGTATCAATTTAGCCATGAGCTATCTAACTTTGTGGTAATGTGTTAAATGAATTCTACCCCTGGGGATGAACTTATCTCAGGAAGTGTCATTTTCACACTGTAGTAGCAAACCAATATAAGGGGTGAGTGACCCAAATGCCCAATGAGGCTGGAACGTCACGTCCTAGGACCGAGTGTGGGCTTTTACCATTAGATTTGATCTTGGAGTTGAATGGAGAAGACACATATTGAAGCATTCTGTACATAATTTAAGTTAACTAATAGATTGTTTTTGTTGTAGTTAACCTGTCAGATGCCAATCATTAAAATTGGCGACGAGGAAAATGGATATGCCTGAAAGCACAGTAAAAGTGTGAAGGAGATCATGTTTGAATTGGTCCAACATAAATTCACTCAGGTCCAACCTGCAGAAAGGGAATCAGCAATGTGCCTATTTTTGGCAAGTTAAAACTATTTGTCGCAAATTCTGAAGACTGGGTACAGAATATGGAGCATTGTAATATATTTTCCAGGCTCACGGAATTGGGTGGTGGGGAGAGGTGCATGGATGGATAAGAAGAAAGCTATGTTGCTTACTGCATGTGGGACCCAGACGTGTTTTGATCAGAAGTTTAACTTCTCTGGATGCTCCTGATAATCAAAGCTTTTGCAGAGCTTAGAGAACTAGTGAAAAGGTATTACCATCCTGAACCTTCAGTAATATTGTAAAGGTACAAATTTAATTCAAGGGGAGAACCCAGGAAGACCATTGCAACCATTATAATATTGGTAAGGCAAATAGTGGAGCACTGAGAGTCTGGTTCAGCTTTCAATGACATGTTGAGGGATTGTTTAGTATGCAGTGAAAATATGACAATACAGAAAATGCTATTGGCAGAATCGGAAATAACCTTAGAAAAGGTGCTGGGAGTGGCCCTAGCAATGGAAAGCATAGAGAAGGGGGTCTTACAGCTGCAAAGCATGCAGAGTGGTAAGGTCCATGAGGTTTAGTGAGAAGCTGCTAGCAACAGTAGTAGTCAAGAGCGAGGGCACTGGTTTAAGTTAAAAAAGGAAGCATTGAAGTTAGAAGAATTCAAAAGCATAGGAAGTACAGTCAACAACCTAGGAGTAATGCAGAGTGCTACAATGTAGAGGGAGTCACTCCTAAGGGAAATGCCGATTCAGAGAAGCAGAATGCATCACGTGTGGGACAAGGGGGAATGTAAGATACAAGTGTAGAAGGCCTGCCCAGCACAAGCAGGGTAAATCATCCAGCTCCAGTACATGACATGGAGAATCATCCAGAAGATGAACCAAACATTGGTTCGGTGAATAACATAATGGTGGGCAAGGTAGCCCCAATTACAGTGATATTATTGGTGAATGACAACCCACCAAAGATGGTACTGGACATGGGGGCCTTGGCCAGGGACGTTGGAGAACAAACATACCAAGGAGGGGTTCAACCCTGAGGTTGAAGAACACCACAGCCTAACTAGCCACATACGCTGTGAAGCTATTCAAATTGAAGAAACCACCCTGACTCCTGTAAGCAGTCCATGACAGCAGTCTGCTCAGCTACCATTGACTGAATTCTATGGGACGTGACTGCATCCAGGAATTAAGTTAAACTGGCTGGGATTTTTTTAAATAAATGAGGGGGGCTTGCATGAAGTCTTCAGAAACTGCATTTTGACAAGATTTGGGGAAGATCAAAGATTGAAGGACGAAGATTCATGTTGACCCTGAAGTGACCCCAGATTTTATAGGATGAGATCTGTGCCCTACCCATAACTTCAAAAGGTTGAAACTGAGCTTAAACATTTAGAAGATTTGGGAATCATTAAGCCCAAAAGGTTTAATGTATACCAAGCTGGACATGAGCCATGCTTACCAACAACTGAAGCTGGACAAACACCAAGAGAATACATCACTATCAACACACACAAGTGATATATCAGAAAATACATCTGCTATTTGGGGTCTCATCAGCTTGTGCCATTTTTCAATGCACAATGGAGAGTTTGCCGTAGGATTTACCCAGAGTTGTTGTTTACCTAGACAATGTTTTGATAACCGGATCCATTGAGGAAGGGCTTTTAACCAATCTAGACAAAGTCTTGAAGAGATCTCCAAAGGTGTACACCTGAACAGAGAAAAGTGCACCTTCCAAATGAATAGGGTGGCTTATCTAGGTTACAGAATGGATGCACAGAGATTACAGCCTATGGAGAACAAAGTGAGAGTCATCAGGGAAACGCCAGCTCCTAGGAACACCTCAGAACGCAAATCCTTCCTTGAGCTAGTTAACTACGACAGGCGGTTCCCTCCCAAATCTATCAACATTGCTGGCACTTTTGCATGGACTATTGAAGAAACAACAGAGATGTCACTGGAAAACACCACGAAACGGGTCTTTCAACAAAGTACAACAATCACTTCAATCATCACACTTGTCAGTACATTTTGACCCTCCTAAAAAGTTTGTTCTCATTAGTGGTGCATCCCTGTATGGGGTGGGAGATATGTTATCTCATTGAATGATGGGTCAGAGAGACTCATTGGATATGTATCAAGAACCCCTTCAGATGTAGAAAAAAGGTATTCTCAGATTAAGAAGAAAAGCGCAGCCATGATTTACAGTATTAAGAAGTTTCATCAATATGTCTATAGGAGACATTTCACTGTCATAACTGACCATAAGACTCCATTAAGGACTTTTTTTAAGGAAGGTGAAGCAATTCCCCAATTGTGTCTGCTAGAATACAATGATAGACATTGACATTGATGGCTTATGAGAACACAGTTCAACACAGCCCATGCAGACGCTCCAAATACCAGAAAGTACACCATCCCCTCCAGTACCTCAAGAGATTGTAATGGCCTTAAACATTTTAGATACATTATCTGTGATGGCATAACACATAAAGTTCTGGACTAGTCGAGACCCACTATTATCAAGGATCAAAAACATGATACTGTATGGTTGGTGGCTTGAAAGAGCTACGGAACAAATGAAGACTTAATCAGTCGAGAAAAGGTTAACTTTGCTGTGGGGATGGTGTCAGTCTGTGGGAAGCGAGAGTGGTTGTCCCTGTGTCTGGAACTTAAGGAATTACATAATGCCCATCTGGGCCTGTCAAAGTGTAAATGCTAGCTGGAAGCAATGTATGGTGCCCTGGCACAGATGCTGACATCGAAAAGATTGTGAAACTGTGTGACCAGTGCTACCTACAACAGAAGTTACCTGCTACAGCCCCTTTATACTCCTGGGAATGGCTAGATGGGCCATGGGTGAGCATTCTCACCAGGTATTGTGAGACTTCTTACTGAGCATTCTATAGCCAGTCCAGCATGCAAACCAGTCTTCCATCCATTGATGTACACTTTCCAAAGCCTCGGAAAAGCACCCAGCATAATCAAGGACCCCACACATCCAGGCATACTCTCTTCCAGCTTCTTAAGGAATTGGCCCTGGAAATAATAGATTCATTGGTGGTTATTTTCCAAAATTCTTTGGACCCTGGAATGGTTCCTACAGATTGGAGGGTAGCAAATGTAAACCCACTGTTCAGAGAGGGAAATAGAGAGAAAACAGAGAACTATAGACCAATAAGCCTAATGTCAGTACTGGGGAAGTTGCTAAGAGTCCATTATTAAGGATTTCATAACTCAGCATTTGGAAGGCAGTGGTATAATCAAAGTCAGCATGGATCTATGAAAGGAGAATCTATTGGATTCTTTGAGGATGTAACTAGTAGAGTTGACAGGGGAGAACTGGTGGACGTGGTTTATATAGACTTTCAGAAGGCTTGCGACAAGGTCTCACATAACAGACTACTATGTAAAATTAAATCATATGTGATTGCAGGTAATGTCTTGAGGTGAATAAAGAGCTGGTTAGCAGATAGGAAGCAAAGAATTGGCATAAATGGATCTTTTTCTGATTAGCAGTCAGTGACTAGTGGGGTTCCTCAGGGCTCTGTGCTGGGACCCCAACTGTTCACATTATATATTAATGATTTGGAAGAGGCAACTGAATGTATTATCTCCAAATTTGCAGATGGGTAGGAGGGTGAACTATGAAGAGGATGCAGAGATGCTTCAGTGTGATTTCGACAGGCGGTCCATGTGGACATATGTATGGCAGATGCAGGAAAATGTGGGTAAATGTGAGGTTAATCACTTTAGCAGCAATAATAAGAAGACAGATTATTACTTAAATGGGTGTAAATTGAGAGAAGTGGATACTTAGCGAGACCTTGGTGTCCTCGTGCATCAGTCACTGGAAGTAAGCACGCAGGTACAGTGGGTAGTAAAGAAGGCAAATAGTATTTTGGCCTTCATAGCGAGGGGTTTTGAGTATAATGATAGGGATGTTTTGCTGCAATTGTATAGGGCGATAGTAGGCCACACCTGGAATATTGTGTGCAGTTTTGGCATCCTTATCTGAGGAACTATGTCCTTGCTATAGAGGAGTGTAGCAAAGTTTACCAGGCTGATTCCTGGGATGGCAGGTCTGTCACATGAGGAGAGATTTAGTCAGTTAGGATTATATTTACTGGAGTTTAGAAGAGTGACAGGGGATCTCATAGAAACTTATAAAATTCTAATAGGGTGAAATAGGATAGTTTCAGAAAGAATGTTCCCAATGGTGGGGGAGTCCAGAACTAGGGGTTATAGTTTGAGGATAAGGAGTAAATCTTTTAGAACTGTGATGAGAAATTTCTTCACCCAGATGGTGGTGATGTGTAGAATTCACTACCACAGAATGTAGTTGAGGCCAAAACGTTGTCTGATTTCAAGAGGGAATTAGATATTGCTCTAGGGGCTAAAGGAATTAAGGGATATAGGAGGAAGGGAAGATCAGGATATTGAATTTGATGGTCAGCCATGATCATAATGAATGGCAGAGCAGGCTCACAGGGCCAAATGGCCTACCCCTGCTTCTAGTTTCTTCTATATTTCTTCCATAGGGAAAAAGATATTAAAGTTTGAGATCACATACCAACTGACTCAAGAATATCTTCTTGCTTGCTGCCATCAGACTTTTGAATGGACCTACCATATATTAAGTGATCTTTCTTTGCACTCTAGGTTTGACTGTAACAATATATTCTGCACCCTCTCCATTCCTTCTCTCCTAGGTACTCTATGAACTGTCTGTTTTTCCTGTAGCACGCAAGAAACAATACTTTTCACTGTATACCAATACATGTGACAATAACAAATCAAATCAAATTCATGTTGACTTCCTAGGCCCTAGGTATTATGTAATGATTTGTTTCCTTCAGGAATGGTTGCTGCCATATTTTGACAGAAACAGCTTGTTTGCTGATATGAATGCATTAATTGAGCATATCAGTTGCTGCATTTGTTCACTTGCACTGAGATTCCCAGATTTAGGACCTTGCTACAATGGGATTTTGGAAGGCAACCATCAAGCTATTTGTACATCAGTTGTGGTACATTGCAGCAAACTACAATAGAAGCAAAATACCGTGGATACTGGAACTCAGAAATAAAAGAATAAATTGCTGGAAACACCCAGTAGGTCTGGCACATCTCTGAAGAGTTAGCATTTCGAGTCATATTGGACTTATAATCATAGAATCCTACAGTGCAGAAGGAGGCCATTCAGCCCATCAGGTCTGCATCAACCATAATCCCAGACAGTCCCCCTGACACTAGGGTCAGTTTACCATGGCTAATCCACCTAACCCACACAGCTTTGGATTGTGCAAGGAAACTGGCGCACCCAGAGGAAACCCACGCAGACACAGGGAGAATGTGCAAACTCTACACAGACTATGACCTATGCTGGGAATCGAACCCAGGTCCCTGGCGCTGTGAGGCAGCAGTACTAACCACTGTGCCACCATGTTGCCCTAACCACTGTGTCACCCTATACTTGCCACCCAATTTGAAACACAACTCCCCACAGATGCTTGCAAGACTTGCTGAGTGTTTCCAGCATTTCCTGCTTTTATTTTAGTAAACTATAACCTAGTTTCCAAGTGCCTGCAGGAAATCATTTTCTTTCCACACTGTAACCAGGGAAAGAACCAATATCAATGTTATTGAAAAGGTCAGTATCAATGGAGAAATGAGAAATGGTAAGACTACAATAGATTATAAACTCCAGTTTACCTGAAATTGATATCCTGTGCCTGTTCCTGAAAATCATATCTTTGTGTGTTTAGAATGATTGCAGTGTGATTTTCAGTGCAGGTCCAGGGTCAAAAACTCAACAAGGCTGAGAATTGCTATTGGCAAGAATAATGGATGATTGCTTCAGAAATTCCTCTAGCTAATAAAAACAGTAATCCATTTATTCTACAGTTGTGTTAGAGTCTAACATCTACTTTATTTTTAGGCATTTAAAATATCTGGAACCCTTGTTGGGTTAATTAATTTTGGTTTGACAAATAGAATTACGGCAAACCCCAAATAATGGTAGAAGGATAAAATTTGCATCTGTGGCTGTGACATTACTGGGCTGCACTATTTCACTCAATTCAGCACGAGTTAAATATGTGTTTAGTAATTAGTGAAAGCTGCATTTGACAGCAGAATTATAAATGTTTTCTATAATTATTTAAAACTAACTAAAAAAGAGGCATTAATTTGTGACTGAAGAGCAGTAACAGTGCGTATGTATCAAATGCAGTTTTCACTAATTATTCAACTCATACTTGTGTTTAATTTTGTGAAATAGTGCAGTAACACGGCATCTGGATGGGTGTATGAATAGAGGGATACGGTCAGAGTAAGGGCAGAAGGTTTTTTTTTAGTTTAGTTAGCGCATCATGATTGGCACAGGCTTGGTGGGCCAAAGGACCTGTTCCTGTGCCGACCCTTTTCTTTGTTCTCTTTGTTCATATTTCACTTGTGTCATTGAGATAACCTTTAATTCTTTTTCTTGCCAATTGTCATGGTACATCTAAGCCTGTTCTATTGACAAGCCTTTGAATTGTGTTTGTTCTGTGTCAGTGAGTTATTCCTTAACCTCTCTTCTTCCCACTTGCCTAGACTGTTCACTCAGACACTCACTGAAGCTCTGCTGAGCTTGCTGATAGTTATGTCACACACAGTCATTACCTGTAGTGGGCTGAACTCTGAGATCTTCTAGCTATCGCTAAATCTCAAGAATTCAAAAGAAATGTGTCTGGAAATTATTTTGTACGCTCTCAAATTATGACTTCTATTTTAATAAAAAGAAATATGGCTGGCATAAAAGGTCAATAATTAGTAAGCATTGTTCAAACAAGTGATCAGCCCTTGCCTCATGTAACTGTTACATCATGTTAAATAAGGATTCCATCTTGGCAACAATAAAGGTGCCTGGAATAATGTAAAAACAGCTGTTTAGCACTTAAGGTGAAATTAATTTGTGAGTATCTAGTCGCTTGTGTGAATTACATCTGAAAACAGATGGTTTGTGGCTTCACTGCATATGAATGAAGACAGCAATTGTTATATAATGCACATGAACCCACATGGAGTATTCCCTGTTGCGCAGACACCATGACAGAATAGATTGATCTAGTAACCAGTTTTCCTTTACTCTTTATGCAGATTCGTAACAACAATGTGATAGCCTCAGCCTCTTTTGGATTTTGTGTAAATTTGTTCTCCTATGTTCTACTGGGGTTTTCATACTAAATGTGCTATGGCAAAACAGCTGAGAGGGAGTTGGGACTTTAAATATAATCACCTTCATTACGGAACAATCCTACATGCGTGTTTGGTAACCACTGAGTTCAATTTAAAAATCTGTGAAAGATTACAATCCAGTAAAGTTAAATAAACTAGCTTTGGAGTTTTGATCATAAATTCATTTTACAAGATTCTGTTAAGTTTATTAAACAGACGAATACAGGGGTAGCCTGGATAGTGTCTGAAAATATAAAAACTCTGTTTCGTTTATGACTGGTATGGATTTGCAGATTTGTTTAATTTACTCTGTGTGAAACATACCTAGAATTGGTCTCCGACATTCATTTTATGCCATGAAAATGGTGCAATAATACTAAATGTCTCCACCCCCATACTACAGTGGCAAGATGTAATTTACCTTATGGTATTTCAGATACAAGATTGTTTTCTTTGTCATAGTAATGACTGCTGACTATAACCCTCTCTGATGCAGCAGTGCTCATCAGTGCTGCCACCTGGACCTGATATTTGTGGAGTTAGGAAGTCTCTGCAAACCTTTAAGAATGGTAGGTGCAGCAAAGATGCAGAAGTACCACCTCCATTTCAGACAATTCCTATTTTTATCAGCAGGGCGAAGAGAGCTAGGTATGATTTCCACAGGAGGGAAACCTGAACGCAGTATGTCCATCTCAAGTTAATGCTGAGTTCAAACATACCATTTTGGCTGTTGCAGGGGTTTTAATTTGAAGTGTGGTAGTTGTAAATTTATAGAATAGATGCAAATACTCTTGGAGGGTGAAAAAAGTCTGCTAACTGTCATGATCAGAAGTGTTTTTTTATATCTCCTACTCTTTAAAAATTGGCTGTAGCCCTGTGATTTATTTTAAAAATACTCTACTGGACTACTTTGATAGACAGGCCAGCTGGTTTAGCATACATTTGAGCAGTTTCAATAGAGTTCTCTGTCGATACCTTAAGAGCTATTTATTATAAATGTTTGGCTGAATTTGAAAAGTACTAATATCTCAACAGCAGGCTCTAGATTTCACAGTCTGATTGATAGTTTAAAGAGCTTATTAAAGGATTAGTGACAAGAACAGAATTTGTTTTGTATTTATTTTTACTTGTTTTTATAAGAGATCAACCACTTGAGATTTAAAACCTTTACATCCATGAATGATTTTTCTTTTCATAATCGAGTCTGTATAATGAAAGCTGTATTAGATTTTTAGAAGTTTTTGTTTCATCTCCACATGGTTCTGATGTCTTTCCATAGGTCAGTTAGCACAGGCTATGGGCCAACGGAGATTGGTGCAGAAGTGAGGGCTCATAAGTGGTCAGTGCTAAAGGGCCTAAAATCTTCTAAAACAATTAGGTTCAAATCCCAGAAAACTGATACAGTCTTTTGAACCAGTCTGCATTGACCTCTTAGCATCTACTTCCAGGTTAAGTGGGCCCAACTTCAACTAGTATGTGCACCTCCTTCTGTCTGGAGTGAAAATCCTGTGATTCAGGCAGGTATTACCAAAGCAGATCCATCAAGTTGGGAGACTTCCTGACTCAAGCTACCTGGCTAAAGGGATATCCAGAATCTGGCCCTTATAACACGGGGACACTTTTACCTGGATCTTGTGATTTGCCTCTGACTATTTGCAATTTGATTTCTATTTCCAGACAAGAAATGCAAGATAAACAGGCTAAAATAGAATAGAGCATAAATAAAATCGTTGCCGACTTCAATCAGTCATTAGTGCCAGTCATAAAACCAGCAGCAAATCATAAAGGTGAGTTAAAGGTCAGGTCCTGTTCTCCCAGCAGGGAGCCTTGATTGCTGGCAGAGAAATTCTAGGTGCGCAGCCCATCATTTCAATAGGTGGAAGGTCGTAGGCCACTCATCCATGATTTCCGACAATGTGGCTGCTGCATCATTTTCTGGATCGCAAGAATTGATTCTCAGACTCCCTACCAAATATTTACAGCATGGGCTTTTGACCAACTCATCTGTCAGTAGAAACATAAATAAACTATAGCACAAACAGGCCCTTCGGCCCACAAGTTGCGTCAAACATGTCCCTACCTACTAGGCTTACCTATAACCCTCTATCTTACTAAGTTCCATGTATTTATCCAAAAGTCTCTTAAAAGACCCTATCGAATCCACCTCCACCACCACTGTTGGCAGCTGATTCCAAGCACCCACCACCCTCTGAGTGAAAAACTAACCCCTGACATCTCCTCTGTACCTACTCCCCAACACTCTAAACCTCTTGTGGCAACCATTTCAGCCCTGGGAAAAAGCATCTGAGAATCCACTCGATCAATACCTTTCAACATCTTATACACCTTTATCAGGTCACCTCTCATCCTTCGTCTCTCCAAGGAGAAAAGACTGAGCTCTCTCAACCTATCCTCATAAGGCAGGACACCCAATCCAGGCAACATCCTTGTAAATTTCCTCTGCACCCTTTCTATGGCTTCCACATCCTTCCTATAATGAGGCGACCAGAACTGAGCATAGTACTCCAAGTGGGGTCTATTCAGTGTCTTATACAGCTGTAGCATTATCTTTCAACTCCTAAACTCAATTCCTCGATTGATGAATGCCAGTACATCATATGCCTTCTTAACCACAGCCTCTACCTGCGAAGCTGGTTTGAGTGTCCTATGAACCCGGACCCCAAGATCCTTCTGATCTTCCACACTGCCAAGAGTCTTACCCTTAATATTATAATCTGTCATCCTATTTAACCTGCCTAAATGATTCACCACACACTTATCTGGGTTGAAGTCCATCTGCCACTTCTCCACCCAGTCTTGCATCTTATCAATGTCTCACTGCAACTTCTGACATCCCTCCACACTATCCACAACACCGCCAACCTTTGTGTCATCAGCAAACATACCAACCCATCCCTCCTCTCCCTCATCCAGGTCATTTATAAAAATCACAAAGAGCAAGGGTCCCAGAACAGGTCTCTGGGGTACTCCACTGGTGACCGACCTCCATGTAGAAAAAGACCCATCTACAACCACTCTTTGCCTTCTGTGGGCAACCAGTTGTAAATCTACAGATCAATGTCCCCTTGGATCCCATGCCCCCTCACTTTCTCAATAAGCCTTGCATGGGGCACCTTATCAAGCACTTTGCTAAAATCCATATAAACCACATCTATTGCTCTTCCTTCGTCAATGTGTTTAGACACATTCTCAAAAAATTCAATCAAGCTCGTAAGGCATGATCTGCCTTTGACAAAACCGTGCTGACTATTCTTGATCATCCTATACTTCTCTAAATGTTCATAAATCCTGTCTCTCAGGATCTTCTCCATCAACTTACCAACCGCTGAGGTTAGACTCACTGGTCTATAATTTCCTGGGCTATCTCTTCTCCCTTTCTTGAATATAGGAACCACATCCACAATCGTCTCCATTGATGATGCAAAGATCATCGCCAGAGGCTCAGTAATCTCTTCCCTCACCTCCCACAGTAACCTGAGGTACATCCCATCCTGGCCACTTATCTAACTTGATGCTTTTCAAAAGTTCCAACACTTCCTCTTTCTTAATGTCCACATATTCAAGCTTTTCAGTCCGCTGTAAGTCTGCACTACACGAAGATCCTTTTCCAGTGTTACTTATTTCTACTCTACTCATTTCATCTCACCACATCCCTCTCTTCCTTTCCCTCAGTCTATGGAAATCTGTTGCATGCTTTAAACAAATCTTCCTCTCCACATTGTTTCTTCTTTTCTCTGGTGCTATGTTGAATCTGGTGGCTTATTCTGCAGTTTTGTTTCAGTGGGACAGGGTGAAGTAAAGCAGTGATCATTGGCATACCACTTCACTTTGTAAGGATCACCACAAACCCCCTCAAATCCTGCTGTTGCCCTGGAAGGATTTTCTACATGAATCCGTGTAATAAAATTGGAGATGGATTTGTAAAGGACCGTCAGATTTTTACGGCATGGCTCAAAGGAGAGAGCTCACATTGAATGTCTTTATTGCTGCCCAAGCTCATTTCAGCAAATTCCATGCACATCAATTAATTCTGGGAATTTCTCATTAGTTTAAGCTCTTGCTCATTAAAAAAATTCTGCTTTAAATGTGAACAAATGTAAGTGCTTATAACAATGCACATGGATGGGATGCTGTTGTAGCTTAGTGAATGGATTCTGGGCAACATTCATGCATAATTTCATACTTATACACCACAAAGTATTTTGGTCACTAAGATTAATACAATTCAACAGGTGACCTATCACTAGAGCTATTTGCAAAATATTACTCAAGTTTTTTTTCTGTGATAAATGTCTGCCTTATTTTCAAACACGCTCAGGATTAATACTCACTCGTAGCCATTTTATGTGTTTGCTATTTTGTTTTTTTTGTCTGTTCTAATTAAGGTGTAAACTTATTAAGGTTGATTTTCTGAGTCTTTATCACAGCCAACATTTCCTAATGCATGTCTGGAGTGTGGTCATAGAAATTTTTTTTATATTCGTTCGTGGGACATGGCGTCTCTGGCTGGCCAGCATTTATTGCCCATCCCTATGAAATCCACCATTTTGACGTAAAACGAAATCATTTGCTGAGGTGCCGTGACTCAAAGTATTTTCCAAAAACAAATTAAGAGGAGAAAATTCTAAAACCTCTTCAAATAGTAAAATTTGTGTCAACTTGGCTCATGGACGCAGTTTTTCCATTGGACATTCAATTAAAAATCTGTCACAAAATGTCAAAAGTCTCAACTTTCAGTGAGATGACGTGGCAACTCATTGAAACCTCTACATACGGTGCTACAGAGTGATGGATTTCACACCATCCCTGATTTAGCCCTGCTGTTTGGAGTCATCCAGCAAAAGTTAGGTGCTCTTTTCAGAGAGAATGAAACGTAGTGGCTGATTGCCAGGCCAGGACACAACTATTCTGTATGGCTACAGATTAACGCTGCTGAAGGCCTGAGGACAGACTCTCGCCACCAGACCGAGGGATCTTAAAGAGGAAAAATACCAAGTAATTTGCAAAGAAACGTATTTCATGATGAGCATGGTTAGGGTTCCACGTTAACTTTATTGAGCGTCTGTCCTTCAAAAGGTGATCAGCAGATTTTATGTATCCAAACGCATTCCTTAATCTGTCTGAATTACAAAATTAAATGCAGTATTTTTACCA
The DNA here is from genome assembly GCF_965287045.1 of Carcharhinus amblyrhynchos. Taxonomy (NCBI): domain Eukaryota; kingdom Metazoa; phylum Chordata; class Chondrichthyes; order Carcharhiniformes; family Carcharhinidae; genus Carcharhinus; species Carcharhinus amblyrhynchos. The sequence goes on along the minus strand of NC_137324.1, from coordinate 89,635,224 downwards.
TATTTCCATTTATCAAGTGGAAAGGTTCAAATCTTGCTTCAGGTGTATCTGGAGACTATGGGCTGAATTCTATGGCCCCCTGATGTCTGTAAAATTACCCTGATGGCTTTCTCAGCACCCTCCTGCCTGCCCAACTTCTCAGCCATTTTACAGTGGGACGAGACTGGCCCACCCACTCATGCACGAGTGGAAGTCTTTAAGGGCCATTTCGAACTTCACCTCAATTTTCAGGCTAGTGGGAGGAATCTGGAAAATGACCTTGCTCAGACCTCAGGTTGGGCGGGGAGGGGCGTGGTTGGCAGCAGGGGGAAGCTAAATGTTCTCTCCCTTGTGAGTGTTCCTGCTTCCCTAGGTCTCAGCATCAACAGGTCTACTATCACACCACCTGAACATCCAGGCTTCATCTCCCCTCCCTGCCTGGTCCTGGGCTCTGTGACTTAGACTCTAAGAACTGCTTGTAGTCCTTCCTTGCAGTAGCCACTACTGCTTCTGTCACTGTTGAGACTACAGATAAAGTCTAAAGTTTGTTTATTGGTGTCACGAGTAGGTTTACATTAACACTGCAACAAAGTTACTGTGAAAATCCCCTAGTTGCCACACTCCTGTTCACGTACATGGAGGAAGAATTTAGCATGGCCAATGCACTTAACTAGCACATCTTTCAGACTGTGGGAGGAAACTGGAGAACCCGGAGGAAACACATGGGGAGAATATGCAGACTCCACACAGACAGTGACGAGGTCCCTGGCGCTGTGAGGCAGCAGTGCTAACCACTGTGTCACCATGCCACCCAATTTAGCATGGCAAATGCATCGATGGGCTGTAATTCACTGCGGCAAGATTTGCTCCTGAGTGAGGGCATACATTTTGGCTCCAGCCAATTAATACTGTTTATGGTATTAAACAACTGCAGGGTGGCTAATATCATTGAGGATATGTTCCCCACATCGGATGGAGGGATGGGAAATCCTAGCCTGTGGTGTATGTACCAACAAGCATATTAACAGGAGGTACAGCCGATCTTCTTTTACTGCCCTTAATTGAGCCCAGCTCCATTTGTTTCTTTCATGCTCTATCCAGTCAACACTTTACTCCAAGTGGTAATGATTTCCATAAGATTAAGTGAATTTGCAACCAGTCGTGCTGTTTTTGATCAGAATTCTCATCTTCCTGTTGAATGCTCCCAGTTTGAAAGGTGCTTTCCATAACCTCGCACTTGGAAGGAGTGCAGTCTGGAGAGAGAGAGCAAGCTACAATGCTGTGTTATCAATTCTCCAGCTTGCGTTCCCCATGAGCTGCACTTCCTGGCTAGATCAGTACTCTCAGTTCTGGCAAGATACTTCGTCGGAAACAAATGTCAACTTAGTCCAGCTCGGAATAACATACAGATATAAAATGTTAAAATGTACAGAAAGTAAAGAAGACCTGAAATATCTTACCTGGTAGGAATCACTGGGTAATAATAACCCAATAATAATATTTTAATAGACACTACTATGCAGAGTTATTTAACTCTGATCATTACAATTTATATTTTTGTGATTTCTTTTTAACCTATTGTTGCACAAAAACTCATTACAGCCTCAGTATAAGTGATTCTCCTGTTTTTGAAATGCAACTTTAATGGACACCGCACTGTCAAATAATGCAGTTTAGAGTAGTTGTGTGTAGCAATAGGCAGGCAAACAGACAGAAAAGAAAAGGGATTTTAAAGAGAAAGAAGTGTTAAGGAGATTAGTTCAGCAGCAGCCAAAGAGGGGGAAGGTGTTTATTCTTTTAAAAATGAATGAGATGTGTAACAACACAGGAACTATCAGGCCATCGGCATCAGAATGTTCCAAGAACAAAGACTGAATAAACAGATGGAATGGAAAAGGTGAGTGGGAAGTGCTGTAAACATTATCTGGGAACAGAATATTGGGAAGTAGCTCTGGGAGAAATGAAAATCTGAGTACAACAAGGTAGGAGGCATGGTGGTGAAAGCAGATGTCAGAGACAGCAGCCAAATCTCAGGAGTACGGAGATAGACTTGATTTGGTAAAGGATCCTTCTTGATCGATTAAAGAAAGGTTTGTGCGAAGCCAGAACATAAGAACATAAGAAGTAGGAGCAGGAGTAGGCCATCTAGCCCTTCGAAAGCCCTTCGAAAGAAGGAAATAAAAATGGTCTGATAAAGTCCTGACCATAGATCAGAACAGTGGGGCAGGACTGACGGCCTTTGTTGCTATTCACTGTTCTTGTGCAGGCAGATGGGTAAGTACAGCATGTTGCTGACTGGAGAAGTATCATGCAAGGTTAAGCCAGTCAGCTAGAAACAAAGATATTGCAGCCACAATTGAACATTATCATTTCAGCTGTCAGATCAGAACATCAGCCCAAAGTTTCACTGAATAAGAGAACCATTTCCAAACAGAACCCAGAATTTGTTTCACTGCGTGGATTTTAATGTTCCTCTCTTCCTCCTCGCCACCTCCCTCCATTAGAGCGGGCTGGGAGGCAGAAGCGCTGTATAATGGGGCAGGAAAGTGCAAAGTAGAGATCTCATCATCTTGCGAGCTCCATCCCTGCAATAAAGTCCAGAATGGGGAGGTCGAGGACAGCCTCTCAGTCCACAGCCATTCATTTCAACCAGCAGCAATAGGGAGCCATGCCATGGATGCAATGCAAGCCACCAGGTGGATATTCTGCAACCTGGTGCGAGGGTTGGTGATCCCTCCCTCTCGCACATCTTGGGCTAACTGGAGGGATCTGCCAGTAGCAAGGGAGAGGCACTCAGGAAGACACCCCCTGTCCTTCATAATGATACCTGTTTTGGGGCCTCTCTGTCTGGCCTTCACGAGCCTGTCACACCCATCTGCATCTGGGGCTTCCAGCAAAGATTTTCATCCTGCGGTCTCCTATAATACTTGCGGTGCCCACTACTCCTGCTGGCACTGATAGCCTCTGACTGGCTGATGGCTCTTGCAGGTAGAACATCTGCCTCATCCCAGAAAGTGCAATGGTAAATTGCTCCTGGGGAAAGATGGGAACACTGACAACAGCCAGTGTGCTTCCTAATTGGAATTTAATCCTGACAGGGTTCCTGGAAATGACCACAGCGGAGCTGCCACTGGCTCTCCAGTTGGTAGACAGGCCCAGTGCTGTGATGGTTAAATTCCACATATTATGTGTGTGTATTTCAAAACATTGTGTGTGTTGCTAAAAGGAAAAGCAAATGATTGAATCCATTCCACAGCAATTGCAGAAAGGGCCAATAGAGTCATAGAAGGGTTACAGCACAGAACATGGTCATTCAGTCTGACATACCCATGCCAAAACTCGTTGCCTGTATCCATCTCAGTGCAAATCAAAAGTGTTTTTGGTGTTCTCAGTAGCTAATAGGATAAATGTGATAAAATATTTGAATTTATCGCTAAACTTCCATACTGCCAAGAATACGATGAAGAAAGCTCCACAACCACTTCTCCTAAGTGATTGCTGTTGAGCAGCTCACAATGCCTGTCCTGCCATAAGTATTGGATAATAAATAGCTGGCAGCCAGATTCAAGGCTGTAATTGGATCAAACAGTACAAACCACATCAATCACTAGCCTGAAGCAGGAGCAATTGAAATATCAGCAAAACTTCCAACCAGTTAGTGTCTTAAATTCACTGCCACATGTTTGTTATTGAATGTGTTGTGCGGATCTTACTTATTTCTTTCTGCTATGCAGTAGTAGTAACAAGTAAGAAGGCAGTTGGGTGGATGATGCAGAACTTTTATAAATTGGTATTGTATAAATCAAGAACATGGTTTAATTTTCTCTGAATCTAGTCTTGTTTTCCCTGTCACTTAAGTTTTGAACTTTCATTTGTTTTTTTTGAAACAAGTTAAAATCAAACTGGAATCAGGAAAGCCTGAAGTACATTGGTGTGAGCATGCAGGCTGCAAATTATTTTCAATTTGTAAGCAGACTGCTGGATAAACATTGAGCTGTTATTGTTTAACTATTGTCTGCTTTTCAATACTGTATTAGCAATAATAGAAATATTTAGAGCATATAAAGGGGCAACATTGTGAATTTGTATATCTGACTTTGGAGGTTAATCATAGTATCCCTACAGTGCAGAAGGAGGCTGTTCGGCCCATCGAGTCTGCACCAACTCTCCAACAGAGCATCTTACTCAGGCCCATTCTCCTGCCCCATCTCCTCAACGCAGCACATTCATCACAGCTAATCCGCCTAACCTACATACTAGGGTTAATTTAGCACGGCCAATCCACCTAACCTGCATATCTTTGGACTGTAGGAGGAAACAGGAGCACCTGGAGGAAATTCATTTTAAGCAAAATAACTTTGGAAATTTGCAGAGAACGTGCAAACTCCACGCAGTCACTTGAGACTGGAATTGATCCCGGGTCCCTGGCACTGTGAGGCAGCAGTGCTAACCACTGTGTCACCGTGCTGCCTGTGATCTGCCAGAAGTATATGTATATTCTGGATGCACACCTTATTGTGATAGTCTATCATTTAAAGAAAACATCTAAACTACTTCTATGGAGCAATGGACGCTGCTTCTATTATAAAGGCATAATACAGTAATTTACACCACAGAACCGAGTCAAGCACACAAACAAATAAGCAACACATTTCTCAAGATATTTTTATTGTTTGTTAAATATATCCTTTCTCACTTGCCTTCTAACAAGGAGATTAGGTTCTTGTAAGAGTGAGATGATGATAATAGAATGTGATAGTTTTGACTGAGAAACAATTGATGCCTCTTGTTGGTGCAAAAATATGGAAAACTCATCAGATCTCATTCCAACAGCAAAGCAAACAACATGACAGCTTTGATAATGGGAAGATGTTTTGGAAACTTTGGGGAGAGTGTATATTGTGTTTATTTTAAGCAAAATAACTTTGGAAGCAATGGAAACTAGAGAATATGAATGAGCTGTTCCAGTCCTGATGTCTGGCATCTACAATATGTTAGTCCAGTAGGGATCTATGACTTGCTCCAAGTGGAAAACTGGTCACACAGATGAGTTGATGGCATAATTCAAAAGTGACAAACTCCCTGGCAGCATTTATGAATTCGTTGTTGCGTTATTTTACAAATGAAAACAAGTGTATAAGATTTCAAATTCCCTGCAGTTTTGTTTTCACGGATTCATATTTGTCAAATTTATGAATACAGCAGTGATCCAGTTTACACTGTGTCTGACGTTGCTGAATGAGGGTTTTTCCTGTAAAGATGCATGCTGTCAGTGACCAAGATGTACACAATGTTTTTCAGGAGAGGTGTCTCTTTTTGATATGGGATAACTCGTGACATGTTGCTGCTTCTTTCCTCGCAGATACAGAGGCAGAAAGGAAATCACTGAAGGAGCACGTGTACCCCAAATTGCGGGAGTTCTGCAGGGAAAACTATGGGCTTGAATTCCAGGTAAAGGACACAAAGTTAAAGTTTGTTTGTTAGTCACAGGTGGGCTTACATTCACACTGTAATTAAGTTACTGTGAAAACCCCCTAGTCGCCACACTCCGACACCTGTTCGGGTACACTGAGGGAGGATGTAGTATGGCCAATCCACCTAACCTGCACATCTTTGGATTGTGGGAGGAAACTGGTGCACCCGGCGGAAACCCACTCAGGTATGGGGAGAATGTGCTAACTCCACATAGTGACCCAAGCTGGGAATCGAACCTGGGTCCCTGGCACTGTGAGGCAGCAGTAATAACCACTGTGCCGCCCCCAACATGCAGTCCTGGGGAGGGTGCATGATGAGTAGCCAATCAGATACCATCAATTTTCCAGCTGCTCCATCAGCTGAAACTCCCCAACCCCTTAACCCGCAAAATAGGATTTCTGCTGCAGTCCCACTCAGTACTGCACCTGACTGATTCCAACTAGATTGGGATCTAGTATAGCTACAATTCCAACAGGGATTCTCTCCCACTTTCTCCAGTTAACAGCCTTTAACTGGGACTTTCTTCTCTGGAGCATAGAAGACTGAGGAGTGATCTTATAGAAGTCGATAAAATAAATGCTTCATCCTGCCCCACTGTATCTTACCCACGGTGAGGGGAAACCACTGCTATACAGGAAATCCAGGAGCTTTAACTGGTGTTGGACAACAGAGACGAACCTCCTTATTTGGACACCGAGGCCTGTTAAAGATGTCTTCCTCCACCACTGCCCACCTGCCCCTCACCAAGGTTGTCTCCCATCCTTTTACTCCCCTTGAACCTGAACCACCTCGCCCCTGTTGCGGAGACTCTTGACTCTGGATATGCCTGAGCTCCTTGGTGTGATGGGATTGAGGGTGTACCCAGCAGTACTCCACCATTTCTGGCAGGTGCTGCTAGAACTACAGAGCTGCCAGCCATCTGATTGGCAATTTTGTAAGGTGGGACCTTTCCCTGATATAAGGGCAGGATATGGGGTAGCCATCAGGATCATGGATGAGCAACCCGCAATGTTCTGGCTGGTGTGAGTGGGGTGGTTGGAGACCATGGTACACAAAGGACTGCAAAAAATGCAGCCCATTGAGCCCTTCTCTGAACTTGCTTTTCTGTCTATCTTTGTACCATCAGCAAATTTAGCTAGAATACAGTCAGTCACTTCAGCCAAGTCATTAATATTGATCATATGTTATTGAGGCCCCAGCACTGACTGTGTAGCATCCCTCTAGTTGCAACTTGACAACTGGAAAATGTTCCATTGATTCCAACTTTCTGTTTCCTGTTAGCTACCCAATCCTCTTTCTATGATAATATACAGTCCCCAACACCATAATCACTTTGTCTTGTGTAGTATACTTTAATGTAGCACTTTTTATCAGATGTCTTTTGGAAATCCAAGTGCATTACATCTCCTGGCTCCCTTTATCCAAATTGCTTGCTACATACACCAAGAACTCTCACAAATTTATCAAATGCAATTTCCCTTTAAAGCCATGTTGACTCTGTTGGGAGTTCCTAAATGTCCCTCTACTACTTCTTTAATAATGGATTCTAACATTTTCCTAATGAGATGTTAGAGAAACAGATCTATAGGATGGAGTTTTCCACACTTCACCCATCCCACTGCATGTTTTGTGGTAGTGTATGTGGTGCGCCATTGGCCAGTGGTGCAATCTTCCATTCCCACTGCTGTCAACAGGGTTTCCCATTATTTGCACCCTCCACCGCTGGGAAACCCACAGAGGGGGATCATCATTGGCGGCACCGGAAAATCCCGCTGGCGGGAACAGCCAGAAAATCCTACCCAAATTTTCCTACTTACTGCCTCTCTCCTTTCGTAAATAGACACATTAAATCCAATCACTGCGTGGGATCTTTCCAAAATCAACAGGGCTACAGGGATGGTGCAGAAGGGAGGGATTCAGATACCTGGATAATTAGGGGTCATTCTGGGGTGGGTGGGACCTCTACAAATGGGATGGTCTACACCTGAACCAGAGGGGTACCAATATCCAGGGGGGGAAATTTGATAATGCTCTTCGGGAGGGTTTAAACTAATTCAGCAGGGGGGTGGGAACCTGAATTGTAGCTCCAGTGTACAGGAGGTTGAGAGTGGTGAGGTCATGAATAAGGTTTCAAGGTCGCAGGAGTGTACCGGCAGGCAGGAAGGTGATTTGAAGTGTGTCTACTTCAAAGCCAGGAGCATCCAGAATAAGGTGGTGAACTTGCAGCATCAGTTGATAGCTGGGACTTCAATACTGTGGCCATTTTGGAGACATGGATAGAGCAGGGGCAGGAATGGTTATTTTGGAAGGTTGCAGCTAATGTATTCAATATCTTCGCAGCCACTTCATTTAAGGCCCTTGAAGTCAGGCCTTCAGATCCTGAGCATTTTTCAGTGTTGAGTTCCATTAGTTTTCCTTGTACTTTTTTTAAGTGATAGCAATTTTTTTTAAATTCCTTTTGCCCCTTGATTTATTTTTATTCCTGGGATGCTTTCCATGTCTTCTATCATAAAGAAAGAAATAAAAGGCCTAGATTTCATTGAAACATGGAGACTCCCTCTGCTCCATAGCCAAGGTAGCCCCAGATCCAGAAGTCACACCCTCATCACCCTCCCCAGCCCCCTCCGTTTCCAACAGATTCTATTTTTTCCAGTAGGGGAAAAGGGGGCAAGATGTGGTCCACTTAAATGGGAAACCTGAACCCAGCAGGGACATTTGAACTTGGTCTTGTGTTTAGCTGTGACTCATATGTTTCTGTCATGCCAAATGGTTGGGGAACACAGATAGGAGATTCTGTGGGAACAAGAGAGAATTGCAGTTGGTTTGTTGCCTCCCAGGTGCCGGGGTCCATGATGTCTTGGATCGTATTTTCAGGATCCTTAAGGGGGAGGGGGACCAGCCCCAAGTCGTGGTCCACTTAGGCACCAAAGACATCGGTAGGAAAAGGATATAAGGCAGAAATTCAGGGAGTTAGGGTAGAAGCTTAGAGCTAGAACAAACAGAGTTATTATCTCTGGTTTGTTATCCATGCCATGTGCTAGCAAGGAAAGGAATAGGGAGAGAGAACAGTTGAACATGTGGCTACAGGGATGGTGCAGAAGGGAGGGATTCAGATACCTGGATAATTGGGGCTCATTCTGGGGTGGGTGGGACCTTTACAAATGGGATGGTCTATACCTGAACCAGAGGGGTACCAATATCCTGGGGGGGAAATTTGATAATGCTCTTCGGGAGGGTTTAAACTAATTCAGCAGGGGGATGGGAACCTGAATTGTAGCTCCAGTGTACAGGAGGTTGAGAGTGGTGAGGTCATGAATAAGGTTTCAAGGTCGCAGGAGTGTACCGGCAGGCAGGAAGGTGATTTGAAGTGTGTCTACTTCAAAGCCAGGAGCATCCGGAATAAGGTGGTGAACTTGCCGTGTTGGATTTGGTACTGGGTAATCAACCAGGCCAGGTGTTAGATTTGGAGATTGGTGAACACTTTGATGATAGTGACCACAGTTCAGTTACATTTACATTAGCGATGGAAAGGGATAGATATATACAGCAGGACAAGAGTTATACCTGGGGGAAAGTTGGTAGCTGGGACTTCAATATTGTGGCCATTTTGGAGACATGGATAGAGCAGGGGCAGGAATGGTTATTGCAGGTTCTGGAGTTTAGATGTTTCAGTAAGATCAGGGAAGGTGGTAACAGAGGGGGAGGTGTGGCATTGTTAGTCAGGGACAGTATTATGGTGGCAGAAAGGATGTTTGATGAGGACTCGTCTACTGAGCTAGTGTAGGCTGAGGTTAGAAACAGGAAAGGAGAGGTCACCCTGTTGGAAGTTTTCTGTAGGCCTCCAAAAAGTTCCAGAGATGTAAAGGAAAGGATTGCAAAGATAATTCTGGATAGTAGCAAAAGTAACAGGATAGTTGTTGTGAAGGATTTTAACTTTACAAATATTGACTGGAAAAGCTATAGTTTGAGTACTTTACATGGGTCAGTTTTTGTCCAATGTGTGCAGTATGTAGATAGGCCAACAAGAGGCGAGGCCGTGTTGGATTTGGTACTGGGTAATCAACCAGGCCAGGTGTTAGATTTGGAGGTAGGTGAACACTTTGATGATAGTGACCACAGTTCAGTTACATTTACATTAGCGATGGAAAGGGATAGATATATACAGCAGGACAAGAGTTATACCTGGGGGAAAGGGAATTATGATGCAATTAGGTGAGATTTAGGATGCTTAGGATGTGGAAGGAAACTGCAGGGGATGGGCACAGTTGAAATATGGAGCTTGTTCAAGGAACAGCTACAGCGTGTCCTTGATAAGTATGTACCTATCAGGCAGGGAGGAAGTGGCTGAGTGGGGGATCTGTGGTTTACTAAAGAAGTTAAATCGCTTGTGAAGAGGAAGAAGGAGATGTATGTAAAGATGAGACGTGAAGGCTCAGTTAGGGCACTTGAGAGTTACAAGTTAGCCAAAAGGACGTAAAGAGAGAGCTAAGAAGAGCCAAGAGGAACATGAGATGTCTTTGGCAAGTAGGATTATGGAAAACCCTATAGATATGTCAGGAATAAAAGAATGACTAGGGTAAGATTAGGGCCAGTCAAGGACAATAGTGGGAAGTTGTGCGTGGAGTCCAAAGAGATAGGAGAGGCGCTAAATGAATATTTTTTGTCAGTATTCACACAGGAAAAAGACAATGTTGTTGAGGTAAATACTGAGATACAGGCTATTAGACTAGACAGGATTGAGGTTCATAAGGAAGAGGTGTTAGCAATTCTGGAAAGTATGAAAATAGATAAGTCCCCTGGGCTGGATGGGATTTACCCTAGGATTCTCTGGGAGGCTAGGGAGGAGATTGCAGAGCCTTTGGTCTTGATCTTAAGGTCGTCATTGTCTACAGGAATAATGCCAGAAGATTGGAGGATAGAAAATGTTGTCCCCTTGTTCAAGAAGGGGAGTATAGACAACCCTAGTAATTATAGACTAGTGAGCCTTACTTCTTGGAAAGGATTATAAAAGATAGGATTTATGATCATCTAGAAAGAAATAATTTGATTAGGGATAGTCACATGGTTTTGTGAAGGGTAGGTCGTGCCTCACAAACCTTATTGAGTTCTTTGAGAAGGTGACCAAAGAGGTGGATAAGGGTAAAGCAGTTAATGTGAAGTACATGGATTTCAGTAAAGTGTTTGATAAGGTTCCCCACGGTAACTTATTGCAGAAAATATGGAGGCATGGGATTGAGGGTGATTTAGCGGTTTGGATCAGAAATTGGCTAGCTGCAAGAAGACAGAGGGTGGGGGTTGATGGGAATTGTTCATCCTGGAATTCAGTTACTAGTGGTGTACCACAAGGATCTGTTTTGGGGCCACTGCTGTTTGTCATTTTTATAAATGACCTAGATGACGGCATAGAAGGATGGGTTAGTAAATTTGTGGATGACACTAAAGTCAGTGGAGTTACAGACAGTGTGGAAGGATGTTGCAGCTTACAGAGGGACATAGATAAGCTGCAGAGCTGGGCTGAGAGGTGGCAAATGGAGTCTAATGCGGAAAAGTGTGAAGTGTTTCACTTTGGAAGGAGTAAGAGGAATACAGAGTGCTGGGCTAATGGTCAGTTACTTGGTAGTGTGGATGAGCAGAGGGATCTCAGTGTCCATGTGCATAGATCCCTGAAAGTTGGCACCCAGGTTGATAGGGCTGTTAAGAAGGCGCACGGCATGTTAGCTTTTATTGGTAGAGGGATTGAGTATAGGAGCCATGAGGTCATGTTACTGACGTACAAAACTCTGATGCGGCCACACTTGGAATATTGCATACAGTTCTCGTTGCCGCATTAGAGGAAGAATGTGGAAGCATTGGAAAGAGTGCAGAGGCAATTTACCAGGATGTTGCCTGGTATGGTGGGAAGGTCTTATGAGGAAAGGCTGAGGGACTTGAAGCTGTTTTCATTAGAGAAAAGAAGGTGAAGAGGTGGCTTAATAGAGGCGTATAAGATGATCAGAGGATTAGATAGGGTGGACAGTGAGAGCCTATTTCCTTGGATGGAGATGGCTAGCATGAGGGGTCATAGCTTTAAATTGAGGAGTGATAGATAGACAACAGATATCAGAGGTAGGTTCTTTACTCAGAGAGTAGTAAGGGCAAGGAATGCCCTGCCTGCAACAGTCGTGGACTCGCCAACATTAAGGGCATTTAAATGGTCATTGGATAAACATATGGATGATATTGGAATAGTGTAGGTTAGATGGGTTTTATATTGGTTTTCACAGGTCGGCGCAACATCGATGGCCGAAGGGCCTGTACTGCACTGTAATGTTCTATGTTTGATGTTCTAAATCTTTGGTGATAATGGAGTATTCAACAACAATTTATGTTTATATAGCACTTTTGACATAATGAAAATCGCAAGGTGCTTCACAGAAGTATTATAAAATAAAGTGTGACACTGAGTGACAAAAGGACCTGAGGCAGAAAAAAATGAGGGATACCAGCAAAAAGTTCATCCTCATTTAAACCTTGGCTGTTGTGCCATTGTAAATGCACAAGTTCTTTTATAATCAATTGGTGAAATTCAGCACAGATCAGTGGATGCATTTGCACTATTGTTTATTCATCTTTGTTGCCTGTTCTAAATTGTTTTGGGATCCAACTGTGAACAAATCTGGGTGCAGTGTAACATTTTCAGCCTATACCATGCTATTGTTGATTCTGTGTGAAATGATGGCTAATGCATTTTTCCATCAGGAAATAAATAGGACAAATAAGTGCACAGAAGTCTCAAATTGTGATGTTGAAAAATTCAACATCATCTTAAATTTATTAAATGGTTAATGTCTTCATATTGGTATCTGATGGTGTAAGCTTTCACCTTCAGTGACTGGGTGCTGACCTGTCAGAGTAGATTGCCCGCCCATTTTTGGGGCAATTATCCAAGTGCTTCACTTTTCCCTCATAAATTATCCCGTTTTTTCAGTCCATCTAATTGTAGGTTTGCTTTGAGCCTTGTCTCAGCAGGAATGCTGAGGCAAAATGAATACCCACTCGTGTGGCTCTCGAGATGGGGTTGTGGGAACATGTTAATCCAAGCTAAGAGTGACTTGTCCTTGGGCTCCTATTAACTTTAAACATATCCTTTAGCCACCTGCAGCCAATGACTTACCCTCAATCAAGAATGTTGGGAACTGCTATCTATACAGGGGACCTGAACTAAACAGCTTCTTTTCATTATATCAGTTAATGTGCGTTGGTGCAGAAAAGCAAATTGGGCATCAGTGTGGAAAAACAATTTTCATCACAGTGTGTTTTCTTATTAAACTGATACTGTCATGAAATGTGTGCTTCCATAATGATGTGTGAAGTGGGGTTTGAATTTCACAGTATCTTGGGCACATTGAACTGGAGCACCATGCACTGTGTTGCTATTCCATTCAGTTCACTAAGCAGCCCTTCAGTGCTGCTGACTCCAAGTTATTGCATTCACCGCCTGCAGGTTTCAAGGTCTTTAATATGGCCCCTTGGAGGTCAAGGTTGGCAATTGAACAGCAGAAGGATGGGCTTTAGGGTGTTTGCGAATTGTGTAATGAGCAGGATATAATCACACTTGCTGCAATCATCAACAGTTCAAGATCCTCCTTATTTAATCTTTGCTGTTTCGCAGCCTTTCACAGTTCCTTGTCATTTGGCAGCAACAACAGATATTTAGGCCAAGTACCAGAATGTGAGATTTTAATATTACTTCTGGTATGCCAGACTCACCAGGTTCAGATTTAACCCCACCGAGTCTCAAGTTCAGCACACAGAGACCTTGCAGTTCCAAGTGTGGTGTGGCCAGCTGCTTCAGCACTATCCCAACACAAAGGTGTTATTCACCTCAATAATTCTCACTTGGAGATAACCGCACACTCATTTAGCTGTATGAAATAGTGTGATTGTGCTCAGTTATTGTGAACATCAGAAATTAAAACTCCTCCATCACAACCAATCAGCTAACTTTTGACAGTGGATTTTACTACTGAGCAAATGGTCCCTAACACAGCGCATTGGTCTGGGCAAACAGTTTGTTGTTGAACACTGGCAGAAAAGATGTTTGAGAGGACATTTGTAGTTCATAGAGGAGAATTAAAGAAATGAATTGTATTTATTTTGCATCATATCACGTGGAAATGTCTCAGAGCTTCAGACAAACGGTGATCATTGTTAATGTTGAGAGGAAGGTTTTATGGAATGGAACAATTTGTGAAAGGGAAGGCAGAAATGTTATTCCGTGTATATAATGTAATGCCCTAATTATGTTTGGGGTTGTGGATTTTAACAAAAGAAAAAATGTGGTTTGCACATGTAGACTCAAACCAATAAAAACAGATTTATTCTAGGAGCTCTTGCCTGTACAGAGTACAAACTGAAAGTAAAACAGCTGCATGTGCAACACCCTAATGACATCACCATCAAATCATCTGATCAGCTTTTCAAGAATGTGCAACCAATATATAACTCTATCGAAGCGCACTTCTGATATTTATTGTAATTGGTCCATGGATCTCCCATTAACTCCATTCACCTCACCCTGCAGAATCCAAAACCTTTTCAAAGAACAAAGAGCATTACAGCATAGGAACAGGCCTTTCGGCCCTCCAAGCCTGCACCGACCATGCTGCCTGACTTACCTAAAACCCCCTACCCTTCTGGGGACCAGATCTCTCTATTCCTATCCTATTCATGTACTTGTCAAGACACCCTTTAAAAGTCACTACTGTATCCGCTTCTACTACCTCCCCTGGCAACGGGTCCTAGCACCCACTGCTCTCTTTGTAAAACATCTGCCACGTACATCTCCTTTAAACCTTGCCCCTAGCACCTTAAACCTATGGCCCCTAGTAATTGACTCTTCTACCTTGGCAAAAAGCTTCTGACTATCCACTCTGTCCATGCCTCTCATAATCTTATAGACTTCTATCAGGTCTCCCCTCAACCTCCATTGCTCCAATGAGAACAAACCAAGTTTCTCCAATCTCTCCTCATAGCTAATGCCCTCCATACTAGGCAACACCCAGGTAAATCTTTTCTGTACTCTCTCCAGAACCTCTACATCCTTCTGGTAGTGTGGCAACCAGAATTGAACACTATATTCCAAGTGCGGCCTAACTAATGTTCTATAAAGCTGCAACATGACTTGCCAATTTTTAAACTCAACGCCTCAACTGATGAAGGCAAGCATGCTGTATGCCTTCTTGGCTACCTTCTCCAACTCCACTTTCAATGACCTATATACCTGTACTCCCAGATCCCTTTGCCTATCAATAGTCTGAAGGATTCTGCCATTTACTATATATTTCCGATCTGTATTAGATATTCCAAAATCCATTGCTTCACATTTGTCCGGATTAAATTCCATCTGCCATCTCTCCTCCCAAGACTCTAACTGATCTATATCCTGCTAAATGTCTCAGTTTCCTGAGACATTTCCTATAGCTGAAGACAAACATAATTTTTATACAAATATAATTAAACAGTGAAATCATGTCATCGTTCCAGTCAAATGTGAAGATAATTAAGAATTTTGTGCAACCTTAATGTACCACATCAAGCCTCCCGACTGGCCTCTAAAATATAGCCTCCCCACTCACTGGAGTGTGCCAGGCAGATCCATCCCATATCCTTAAACTCAGCTGAAGGCCAGCATCCATAATTTTTGTAAAAATAATAACTGATGAATTATCACCATACCAGCTTTCTCCCTCTCCAGTTGCATCAGGTGGATTTTATAGGATTACCCATACCACCACAGACCCCCAAACCCCAGCCACAACCAAAAACACAATGGAGGCAGCCTTCGTTTCTGCCCTATCTGGAAGGAAGTCCCACTCTGGAGAGTTGCCAGTCAGACTGGCTGGCAGCCTGATGGACCCTGCAGTGCCACGATTGAGTAATGGTCATGGCTGGACTACTTACAGCCATCAGTGAACATGTGTCATGGAATGCTGGACTTCAACTGAGTTTTAGGATATGGGATGGATCTGCCTGGCACACTCCAGTGGAGTGGGAGGCTGTGTTTTAGAGGCCAGTGGGGAGACTTAGGAGGGATACACAATCCTTGGAGGGTGGAGGCCTCTGATGGGTACAGGGGTTACCCCCGTACCAGGCAGCAACTCCTGCAGTGAAAGTGTGCCATGCTTTTGCCTTCCTCTGCTGCAATTATTACAGCAGCAAAGGTAGAATGAGGCCCTCAATTGGCCACTAATTTGCTACTTATGGGCCCCAAAAGACCCCAGGGCAGGTAGGTTGTCTGATACTTTACAACCCACCATAATATGAGTGACATCAGAGTGGGCGAGAGGCAGTAGCCAGGCCATCCCAGCTTCAAATAGGCTAGCGGGGAACTGTAAAATTCACCACTATGTTACTTTATACTTCTGCATTTAGAATTGAAATTAGACGCAAACCATTATTTGCACAACCAGAATTGTTGAAGTATGCATTAGGCTATGGACTTCAGGTTTTTCCAATTTTTTCAATACCAATTCTCTTTGTCTTCTTATAATCACCAAGCTCCCAGATATCTTTCCTCACTGAATTGATTTTGCTTCACTGAGCTACCACATATTTTAGGTCTTTTAAACAAATGTGATAACTGCTATTTGTACACTTAAATTACAGGTGATAGATGTTTACTGGGGACTGGATCCAGAAGAATGGGATAGCCCAGAGCTGCACAGAATTCGGATGAGCCTTTTAGAAGATTGCCTGAAAACATCTGCTGGTCCATGTTTTGTTGTGGGTATATAACTATTTACTTAGAGCCCTAGAAATTCTGTGTGCGCTTCACGGCCTGGAATTATTTTCAGTGATGATATGCTTAATCTTCTATCTCCACTTTGATGTACAACATTATCTCCAAAAGAGAGACAATTTGAAAGTTTTCATCTTGCACTCATCTGGCAAACACAAAAAAAACAAATTTCAAATGATCACTTTTAGGTAAAGGAAAAGTCACCATAGTCCCAGATAATGATAATCTGCTCTCCCTTTGAGAGAGAGCTGACTGGTGGTAATTTAACCTGAGGATCACCACACCTCAGGTGAGGAGCAAGGTTGAGAAGGCAGGGCCTACATGAATAATCTCAGCTAGTACAGGAATTGAACCCACACAGTTGGCGTCACTCTGTATCACTGAGCAGCCAACTGAGCTGACCAACTGCCCAATTTATATTACAGAAGAAAAGGGTGCAGATTGGTTGACAAGTCAACTTGATTGGCTAAGGCAATGCTAAGGAGAAATCATCTGGGAACAATAGGCTTGCCAAACCCCTGGGTAATTCAACAATGTTGAGCAATTTTCTTTGCAGAGAACGGATCCTTGTGTTTGAACGTGTCACTTCTTGCAACCATAAAGTAGCCACATTACAAGCTCAACTAATTACCTTAAGTTGGTTGTTGTTTTAACTATTAATAAATGTTGCCCAAACACAGAATGGCATCTAACAGCAGACATTCTGTTCTAAACATTAATTTGGACGCTCAAGCTGAAGGCAAGGTCTTGTACCTTGGGTGAACCACAAGGCCTCCCATATAGTGGAGGGTTTGCTGGAAATTTGTTAGTGGATTGACAGACAAGGAAAACCCATGGGTTGTGCGCCTATGAGTTTCCAGGAAGCCACTTATTGCATGTTGGATTCCAGTGCTAGTTTGTTGTATTCATCGAGGTCTGATCAGTGACACACCATCACTGTAGCTTACAAATATTATTGCACTTGCCCTAAAATGATCGGACTCCCTGGAATCGAATATTTTTGCTCACCGTTTTTTTTCCTTATTAAGTTGGTATTTTCAGTGGCAGAATGGCTGGTATTGGGAAAATTTCAGCTTGGAATGAACAGATGGAGTCCTAGATTTTCCTCCTCAAGGTGTGTCACAGAGTCAGGAAAATTCCAGGCTCTGCCCGCCCACCTTCGGGAAAGTCCTCACAAAGACGGGATCTTCATTGCAGGCGGCTGGGTGCAACTGAGTCTAATCAGCCAACCTGGGAAGAAACATTCAAAATAAAATGGATGAATTAGTTGCACAAATAGATGTAAAGGAGTATAATATAGTTGGGATTATGGAGACATGGTCCAAGGTGACCAAGGATGGGAACCAAGTATTGAGGGTTATTCAGTGTTTAGGAAAGAAAGACAGAAAGAAAAAGATGGTAGAGTTGCATTGTTGGTTAAAGAAGATATTGGTACAATATTGAGGAAAGATATGAGCACATGATGTGGAATCTGTATGGTTCAATTCATGGGTTGAGTTAAGAAACACAAAGAGGCAAAAATCATTTGTGGGGGTGGTATACAGACGACCAAACTGTTGTGGTAATGTTCGGAATAGCATTAGAAAGAAAATCAGAGATTGTGATAAATGAACATCTGTGATGATGGGTGACTTCAATCTTTATAAAGATTGGATGAATCAAATTAATCACAGTACAACAGAGGTTGAATTTCTGGAGTGTATATGGGATGGTTTTCTGAACCAATAGATTGAGGAACCAACAAGGGAGCAGGCCATCTTGGACTGGGTGTTGTGGAATGAGAAAGGATTAGTTGGCAATCTAGTTGAGAGGACCCTTGGGGATGAGTGACATTAATATGATAGAATTCTTTATCAAGATGGATAATGAGGTAGTTGATTCTGAGACTAGAGTCCTGAATTTGAGTAAAGGTAGCTATGATGGTATGATACGTCAGTTGGCTATGATGGACTGGGAAACATTATTGAAAAGAAAGACAATGGACAGGCAATGGCAGACATTCAAGGAATGAATAGATGAACTCCAGAAGTTGTTCATTCCTGTTTGACACAAGAGTGGTAAGGGAACTGTGGCCAAATCATGGCTTACAAGGGAAATTAGAGATAGTATCAGATTCAAAGAAGAAGCATACAAACTGGCAAGACAAGGCAATGGACCGAGTATTGGGAGCAGTTAAAAATTCAGCAAAGATGAACCAAGGATTGATTAAGATTGATTAAGAAAATAGTGCATGGAAGTCAGCTAGCAGGGAACATAAAAACTGACTGTAGAAGTTTCTACAGAAATGTAGAGAGAAAAAAATTGACAGAAACTAATGTAGGTCCCTTATAGTCAGAAACAGTGAATTCATAAGAGGAACAAAGAAATGGCTGAGGAACTAAATTTGAACTTTGCTTCTGTCTTCACAAAGAATACATGAATAATGTACCCAAAGTTCTGAGAGAAACAAGTTTTACTGAACAACTGAAGGAAATCAGCTTTCATAGAGAAATAGTTTTAGGGAAATTGATGGGATTGGAGATGGATGATCTCCAGGGCCTAATCATCTTTATCCTCGAGTACTTAAGGAAGTAGCCCTGGAAATAATAGATCCATTGGTGATCATTTTCCAAAATTCTTTGGACTCTGGAATGGTCCTACAGACAAGAGATTAGCTCATATAATTCTGTTATTCAAAAAGGGAGGTAAGGAGAAAGCAGGGAACTAAAGGCCAGTGAGTCTAAGATAAAAGCAAAACACTGCCAATGCTGGAATCTGACACAGAAAGTGCTGGAAACTCTCAGCAGGTCTGACAGCATCTATGGAGAGAAAATAAAGCCAATGTTTCGAGTCTAGATGACCCTGCGTCAGAGCTGACGAAGCTTGACTCACCTGATGAAGGAACAGCGCTCTGAAAGTCCATGAGTCTAAATAAACCCGTTGGACTTTAACCTGGTGTTGTGAGACTTCTTATTAATGATTTGGAAAAGGGAACAAAAATGTATGATCTCCAAATTTGAAGATGACACAAAGTTGGTTGGGAGGATGACTGTGAGGAGGATGCAGAGATGTTTCAGTGTGATTTGGACAGCTGGAGTAAGTGGGCAGATGCAGAATAATATGGATAAATGGGAGGTTTTCCAACTCAGTACCAAAAATAGGAAGGCAGGTTACTATTTGAATCAGTATAAATTGAGAGAGGTGGGTACTCAGCAAGATCTTGGTGTCCTTATGCATCAGTCGCTGAAAGTAAGCACGCAGCCACAGCAGGCAGTAAAGTAAGTTGGCCTTCATAGCGAGAGGATTTGAGTATAGGGATAGGGATGTTTTACTGCAATTGTATAGGGCATTGGTGAGGCCGCACCTGGAGTATTGTGTGCAGTTTTGGTGTCTTTATCTGAGGAAGGATGCCCTTGCTATAGAGGGAGAACAGCGAAAGTTTACCAGGCTGATTCCTGGGGTGGTAGGTTTGTCATATGAGGAGAGGCTAAGTCAGTTAGGATTAGATTAATTGGAGTTTAGAAAAGTGGAAGTGGATCTCATAGAAACTTATAAAATTTGAACAGGACTAGACATGATTAATTCAGAGGGAATGTTCCCAATGGCGGGGGTGTCCAGAACTAGGAGTCATTGTTTCAGGATAAAGGGTAAACTTGTTATGACTGGGAATGGTGAATGTGTGGAATTCATGACCACTGAAAGTAGCTGAGGCCAAAATGTTGCCTGATTTCATGAATAAATTAGATATAGCTCTTGGGGCTAAAAGGATCAAGGGATATGAGGGGAAGGCAGGATCAGGGTATTGAATTTGATCATAATAAATGGTGGAACAAACTCGAAGGGCCGAATGGCCCACTCCTGCTTACGTATGTTTCTATAGATGCGCAGAGGCTGTCTCAGGGAATGCTGAGTGCCAAGGTGGGCTGATTAAAAGGACCGTCTCAATGGCATGGGACAGTGAAAATGAAAACGCCAAAGAGGGCAATCTTACCAGCTCATTCTGCTGGTCAATCAGCGAGATGAGCCAGTAAGGTCAGGCGAGAGGTGCAACATTGGCCTCGCATCCGGTTTCTTGCCGATCGCGATGTTACTGGCCCAGTTTTGCCAGTGAAATAGGCTTTAACTGACCCTTGAAGTCAGTTAAATATAATTGGTGAGTCCCAGACTCACTTGCCCAGGCTCACTTGCACTGACCTGTTCAACGGTCGAGGTCCTCATTGGGATGGATCATATATGGCCCCACTGACAGCAAGGCGGGGGAGATATGTGTAGGGAGGAAATGGGAGGTACTCTGCAGCAGAGGGACCAGGATGATGGCGATCGGAGGAGGGTTCATAGAATCATATAACTTTACAGTGCAGAAAGAGGCCCTTCGGCCCATCGAGTCTGCACCAAACACAATCCCACCTGGGCCCTACCCCCCTATCCCTACATATTTTACCCACTAATCCCTCTAACCTACGCAACCCAGGACACTAAGGGGCAATTTTAGCATGGCCAATCAACCTAACTCGCACATCTTTAGACTGTGGGAGGAAACCGGAGTACCCAGAGGAAACCCACACGGTAGAATGTACAGACTCCACACAGACAGTGACCTGAGCCAGGAATCAAACCTAGGTCCCTGGAGCTGTGAAGCAGCAGTGCTAACCACTGTGCTACCGTGCCACCCAAAGGTTGGAGGCGGTGTTAGCCGGAGTACCAAATGGGGATGTGGGGATCAGCCAGGATGGCCATTGGGATGGTGGGGACCAGTCGTGGCGGTAATTGAGGGGGGTGGGGGTGGAGTTCGGGGGGGTCACTGAGAGGTGAAGTCTGCGGTGGGGGCATCAGTGGGGGGAATGGAGGGGGTGATGTATAGTGCAGGGGAGGTGGAGTGGGTGGAAGTGATAGATCTCTCACTTGTGCACAGTGCACTGGGAGATCAGGGCGCCTGCACACTTGGGCTCTTTTTTATCCTAAGTGCCATACAACTGCGTCTGGAAGCTCGGCCAAAAAATGGACGCAATTCTGTTATGTTTTCATGCTTGTTTGGCACTTAGAATTTTTTGGTAAGAGCATCCCGAAAGTCTCCTCCACCACCCCTAAAGTCTCCTCCACCCTACAAACACACTCCATGCCACCTCCCATATCCTCTCATGCCCCCAAGCTATGCTCTGCCCTACACCATCATGCCCCAATGCCAAACTTTGGCACTTCCACACCCATCATTTATCATTTAATCCAAAATGGAGGCAGTTCTGTAATGTTTTGAATAGAATAGCATTGTAGTGATTAGTGCCCAGAAGAGGTGTTTATATGAAAACTGTCATTAATATAGTTTCTTTCCCGTCTAAGAAAAACGGGAATAATCTGAGAAGCTTCCTTAAGTTTAAGTTTATTCATTAGTGTCACAAATAGGCTTACATTGACGTTGCAATGAAGTTATAGAGTCATAGAGGTTTACAGCATGGAAACAGGCCCTTCAGCCCAACTTGTCCATGCTGCCCTTCTTTTTAAACCCTGAAGCTAGTCCCAATTGCCCACATTTGGCCCATATCCCTCGATACCCATCTTACCATGTAACTATCTAAATGCTTTTTAAAGACAAAATTGTACCCGCCTCTACTACTCCCTCTGGCAGCTTGTTCGAGACACTCACCACCCTCTGTGTGAAAAAATTGCTCCTCTGGACACTTTGTCTCTCTCCCCTCTCAACTTAAACCTATGCCTTCTAGTTTTAGACTCCCCTACCTTTGGGAAAAGATATTGCCTATCTAGCTGATCTATGCTCCACATTAATTTATAGACTTCTATAAGATCACACCTCAGGCTTCTATGCTCCAAAGAAAAAAGTCCCAGTCTTTCCAGCTTATCCTTATAATTTAATCCAACAAGTCTCAGTAGCATCCTTATAAATCTTTTCTGCATTCTTTCTAGTTTAATAATATCCTTTCTATAATAGGGTGACCAGAACTGTACACAATATTCCAAGTGTGGCCTCACCAATGTCTTGTACAACTTCAATAAGACATCCCAACTCCTGTATTCAATGTTCTGACCAATGAAACCAAGCATGGTTTCCAAACCTTCTTCACCACTCTGTCCACCTGTGACTCCACTTTCAAGGAGTTATGAACATGTACTCCTAGATTTCTTTGTTCTGTACCTCTCTCCAACACCCTACCATTGACTGAGTAAGTCCTGCCCCGATTCAGTCTACCAAAATGCATCACCTCGCATTTATCTAAATTAAACTCTGCCATTCGTCAGCCCACTGGCCCAACTGATCAAGATCCCACTGTTAAGTTACTGTCAAAGTCCCCATACATTGCTCCTGCTTATTTCCCTACCTCACTTTTCTCAGCTATGGTAATGTAATAGTGTTTACATGGACACTCCCTCTGCGTTAATTATATTGTTAGGGCGTTCAGCACTGTAAGGGTTAATGTGGGACTGGGAAAATTGTACCGTCCACATGCTGTAGATAGTCATATGAGAGTAGTAGATTGTACTGGTGAATCTGGTAGTAGATAGCATCATGATAGTACCCGGTCAGAACTGTTTATATGTCTATAGTTATGTGTTATTGATAAACAGCTATTATACAACCATACAAGCCTCCAGACCTCTTCCTAAGTCAATATTAAACCTCACAGCATTAATTACATCTTGCGTCAGTGGACACAACTCCTCAGTGGCTGGTCTGCTGAATCAGATTATTATTGGAACATGACAGGGATAACTTTCACCTTCAATGCCTCCTGGTGAACATGAAGCTCAGGATCTGCAGCACAGAAGAACAGTCAACCCGACTGTTTAAAGAAAAGATTCTTAAAAGCCTATGAGTGATTATATATCTTTGATTTTGAATTAGGGCTGAGATTTAGGCCATCCCTTCAAGCCAAATTTCAGTTTCTACACAAGATTTCACTTCATGCATGATGAAAGATGGTAAGATGTCACAGTCTGAGTTTCTCCCCGTCCAAGATCAGCACTACCGTCATATAGCATCCAATGCTACAATTTGGCTTGCTTAGGTTTGTTAGACATTTGAACAATTTCAGGCATTCTGGCTGATATATCTTAAACTATTTAATCTTTACTGGAATTTCACCAAACAGAACAAAGATCATAAATAATCACATTGGACTTCCCTGACTGAACAATTGGCCTTCATTGATCCCTGCTTTGTACATCTAGTTTGATGGATGGTGCTCTCTAGCTCCTGGAGATTCTCATTACACTCTACATAAATAATTGCATTTCACCAGCCTCTGCAGGCACTTCAATCTACAGTTTTCACATTGCAGCAGAAAATGGCATTGGTTCGGTCAGATGCAGTGCATCAGGTCTGGTTAGACTGCCATCCAGTGGAATGCTTATAGAATGCAGTGCTTTATTACAGATCAGGCCAATTCATGGATTGTAGTTTTCCATAAACATTGGATTTGCAGAATCTGATGTTGAAAACAAATCCCAGAATATCCCATAATCCTTTGCATAATAGAAACAGGTTTTGAATTATTAAGCCACTGAAACAAGTGGGCCTTGTTATGTCTGAATCATACAATGCAATCACCCAGATTTTTTTTTAAATCCCTAATTCCACACAATAATTGAACTTGAATATTGAGTTGCCATGAATTAGTGACCCCACTCAATGGGTATCAGTTAGCAATAAATACTATGCTCAAGATACAATAAGGTGCCACATACTTGAAGAACTTGAGAAACTTCCATCATTTAGATAATTGCTTACTGATTTTTACGCAATCCTGGACAGAATTATTTTCATTCAGCTTGGAAGGTAGTACTTAGTACAATGAAAATAATTGTAAATAAGTGTATTGGGCTGACTGTGTTAGTTCAGATAACTGGATCTTCCTTGGCTCCAAGTTGACTGCAGGAAGTGGAGGGAAAGTGATTCTTTTGCTATCCCCAGATCATTGAAAGTAACCAGACACAGCGAGAGAGAGAGAGCAAAGCAAATAGAACATCATAAAGCTCTGAAACAGAAAATGCTGGGGAAGCTCAGGGCTGACAGCATCAGAGAAAGAATGGAGCCAATGTTTCAAGTCTGGTAACTGTCCTGACTCGAAGCATTGGCTTTATGGCATCTCCACATCATGGCGACCATTGACACCGCAAACTGTTGGCTCCAAGTGGAGAGGATCTCCAAGAAGATGGCATCTCCACATTTATTCTGTCTTACAGATGCTGTCAGACCTACTGAGTTTTTCCAGTATTTCTGGTTTTGTTTCAGATTCCAGCATTCACAGTAATTTGCCTTTATTATAAAGCTCTGGTTAGGCCACAGCAAGAGTATTGCATCCAGTTTTGGTCACCACACTTCAGGAAGGATATGAGGTTCCTTGAAAGAGGACAGTGGTCATCGACCTAAATGGCTCTAGGGATGAGGGATTTTATCACCAAGATGAGGTTGGAGAAGCTGGTTTTGCTTTTTAGAGCAAACAAGATTGAGGAAAGATTTTCTGGATAAAACAAGGTTATGTTAGGTTTGATGAGGTAGACATAAAAACTCTGTTCCCATTAGTTGATGATAAAAGGACGTGGGACAAAGATATAAAGTTTCAGGAGAGAGATACATAGAGGCCATAAAACCATAGAACCTCTACAGTGCGGAAAGAGGTCATTCGGCCCATCAAGTCTGCACTGAATCTCCGAAACAGCATCCTACCTAGGCTCTTTCCTCTGCCCTATCACTGTCACCCTGACTATTTACTATAGCTAATCCATCTAACCTTCATATCTTTGGAATGTGAGGTTATACCTTTTCATGCAGCAAGTGGTAATGGTCTGGAACTCGCAACCTTTGAGGGTGGTGAATGTGGAGATGATCAATGCTTTCACAAAGAATTGGATAGGCATGTGAGGGAAATAAGGGCAATGAGGGTAGAGCAGGTGAATGCAATTGACTGGATTGCTCTACAGAAAGCTGGCCTGAACTTGAGGGGCCAAATGGCTTCCTGTGTTGGAGTGGCTTGAAGATTTGTTACTAGAGCCTCTGACTTAGGTTTATTCCTCTGCTGGATCCGTGGATTGACAGTCTTCCATGATATGGTGCATAGTTTGCTCTCTCCCATAGGCACAAGGTGCTGGCACAAATGCTCCATCTGTGAAGGATGATCAAGCAAGGGCCAAGGCCAGTCCTGAACCTGTTGAGGATGGGCCACTCTTTCCTGGGAAGGTTGAAACCAGGCAACTGTTGGTTGGGTTGGGTTTGAGACCAGATACTTGTCTATTCTGTTCATTGATCCCCATTTATTTGTCCAGGTGGAATTTGCATTGAAGTTTTGTGTAAAAGGGCTTTTCCAGACCATGCACCTTGATGGGAGGTTTATTTGGGAGGGGCATTACGTTCCTTTTTGTGTTGTTTTATGTTGCGTGTCAGTGGATATGTGGAGGAGTGAGGTTTGCTAGGACAGAGAGCCAAGGAAATAGTGTTGAGCGTAGTGTTCAGCTGGATATTAACTCTGTGTGCACGTACATGTGTATGAGAATGCGAGTGCTGAGGTTTGGAGAGTGGTGGTGGAAGCACCTCATTCCAAAATATGTTGGAGTTGAGTGGTGCTTTAACTCGTAGGCATTCCATTGGGTGCTGAACTTCTTTACTGGTTTTTGCATACGACATTGCAGGGCTTGGTTTGAGTTGCCACATGTTGTAGTATTTTTCAAGTGTTATCAAGCTCTCATTTAGGGTCTGGTCCATGGTATCTAAAAATTGGGGGCTTGATTTCTGAGGCAGGTGTCATTGGCATATATGAATTTTTGGGAGGCAATTCTTGGAAAATGAATTGTGTGCAATTTGGGTTGGAGCCAATACTGACTCTTGGGGGAATCCATTGGTTTATCTGTTTCATGTACCTTTTGCCTGTCCAGTATGAACTCTGAACCTTTGATTGTTCATCAGTGCTTTTAGTCACTTGGGTGGGGGAAGGCCTGGGACAGCTTCAGGGAGAGGCCAGTATGTCAAACTGTGTTGTAGGTGGCTGAGAGGCCGAGGAACACAGCACCCATCTTCAAAGATTTCTGAAAGCTGTTTTCAGTGTAAGTGGTAAGGGCCAATACCCATTCCCCTGTGCTGTTCTCTTTGCAGAAACCAGCTTGCTCAATGCTAAGGGCTTCTTCCTTGATTGGGGATTTGCACTGAATGATGAAGGGTTTTGTATGGGACCGACAGGAGAGAGAGAATATAGTAACTAGCTGCAAGTATGGGGTCGTTTCCAGGTTTTGGTACAGTGATGACTTTTGCTGTCAATCAATTCTTTAGAATGGTGCTGGAATTTATAACCACCATGTAAAACCAGGTCAACCAGCCAAGAGCTCATGGCCCCCAGGTCTTTCATAAATTTTTGCAAAATTTTGTCAAGTCCTATTGCCTTGCCACATTTCAAGCACTGTAAGGCCTACTTAAGTTCTGCACCTTCAAAGTGGGGGGCGGTGGAATGTCTTCTCATGTTGCTGATGGTATTGCTTTAATTTACCCCAAATATTTTTTTTGGTATTTTTGTCTGGGGGGGCCTTAGCAATAGCAAGCTGGAGATATGGTTGTGAGTAACTGAACAGAGATTTTGAGCAAGTGGCTTTTGGGCTGCTCCCACTCAATGCAGTGCGCAGCATTGAGTAACTCAATCAGAGGGTCTCCTATCTCTGGGTCCCCTGATGCCTTGTATGCCTTTAGGAGGGCAGCATTCTTTTCATCTAAGTATGTGGATAGATTGGTAGCCTTAGGAAATTGCCATGCAGACTGCTTGTCGATGGCACCGCAGAAATTGTCGTATGGTTTGCTCTACAGTGATGTTTTGTAGTGGGATTGTTGAGATGCTGCATTCCAAGGTTTCATTGTATTTTGTCAAGTTGGTATCTGGAAATACTATCGCATTTCCTAGTAGCTGTTGAACACTGGAACACATAAGACTATGTGAACAAGTAGAGCATGGTGTTAGCTGTGTGGAAGCCATCTAAGACAAGGCTTTGTGCAGGGGCAGGGGTCCCATTCAGAGAACTGAACCAGCACAAATCAGGCAAGTAATTCCTATGCTATCTGGCTGAATGGAATGCTCCTCACTCTTTGGGGTCATGTATAGATCATTTCTGGATGCAGGTTCTATAAGCGGTTCACCGTCATTGTTCAGTCTGAATGCTGACATCTGAGGCCCTGAGCTCTTGTCTGGCTGAGTCTGGTTTTACATGATGGTCATAAATTCCAAGACCATTCCAAAGAATTGGCAGACAACAAAAGTCATCACCATACCAAAACCTGGAAAAGACCCCATACTTACAGCTAGCTACTGTACTCTCTGTGTGTGTGTCTCTCTCTCTCTCTCTCCTATCAGATCCATACAAAATCCTTCATCATTCAGTGCAGATCCCCACATAGATGGCTGAGTGGAAGAATTGAATGGCTGTTTAAAGAACAGTGTAGAGTATGCCTGTGAAGTGGGTATTTCAGTTGTGTTGAAAGTAAAGGGGGACAATTCTGTTCAGTGCTTTAAAGTATAACTTGCCTGCAAAATTAGAGTCTAATTTTATGGCCCTATTACGATGGGGGCAGAAAATGTGACGAGCAGTTCAAAAGTCCGTTGATTTCAGCAGATTGAAAAGTCCCATCAGTGTTTGGTCAATACTGCTTTTAATCTGACTGTTACATTAATGGTCATAAAATGTGAAATATAGTTCTGTCATCCTTTCAGCTAACAGAAGTTTCTATTTCTTTTTTAAAAGATATCAGTCGCTACAGGTTTTGTAACACTGTTGAGATAAATCTTTGTCCACAGCACTTGCACTGTAAGTTGGGGTTGCTGATCCCATTAATATAATTGGAATGAATACCAGACCGATTCTATCAGGATTACACAATCCAAACTCACTGATTACTACTCAGCTGGTGAGGAAATGTGCTTCAATGTATCTGAATCTGAGTAGGACAGTCAAGTACAGGAATGGTAATTAAATCTATGCAAATCCAACGGTCTACCCCTGTTCCTATTTTTTATGTTCTGTGGGTTTACTTCAGAAAATTACATTTTTCTTGTGGGGAATCTAGATTTTGACTCACCACAGCGAGTGTAAACCTAGATTAATGCATTATTTAATTTTTAGCCCTATTTGAATTTATAATTAAAGTGTTCAGTGTGACCGAGCTATTCGAAGCTCATTTTCAATTCATTGTTCAGACGATTCAGTGAATAAGGAGGAATGAAAAGCAAATGATGGCCACAGGAGACCAGTGACTTCATTCTCCCCCAATCCCCACCGTTCCAATTCCATGTCATCCATGGCCAGAATTTACATTTACCCTTATCAATCAAAGCTTGCAGCTCTCCTGCTAACCGTCACATTCCCATATCTGCATATACTGATTCTTGGTATGTGCAGTGTTTTTGTGCAAGAAAACATAAAAGGGGACACATGTTGATGAATATGACAGAAGTCACCAGTACCCAAATACCCAGGACAGCATCTGTTTTGAGTGTGTGGGAAATTGCAGCATTGATGTTCCTTGTATTTTCAACCAACCTACTTGTTCTACTGAATGAGCCACCACATCAGCACATTGATGTAACAATACCAGATCCAGGAACAGCATGAACATGCTTGTAACAAGAAAGGTGCATAACTGTCAAAGTACAGAAGATGAGAACGCACCACATTTAAAATGAAATTGTAAAATGAAATTGTAAATCTACAGTGCATGTATAAGCCCATTTGCCTTGGCAAACTTATGTAATCCGGTGAATGGCTTTGTTCCTACTCCCATTTGCTGGCCACAAGAAATCCACTCACCTGCATTCATGGTGGCTTCTTTTTTGAGAGTATCCTTACCTCCAAAGGTTACCACATAACTCTCTGCAGGAAGGCCAAAGCACAGTGACCGAATGATACTGCCCTTTACCCTTTTATAATACATTCAGTTATCTTTTACCCAAATGGACAGAATAACTTTGAACATTCACTCTAAAGGGCTGATTAAATTCCTTCAGTACCATGATAGCAAATCTATCAGGAATGCAAAGAGTGAGCAATGAGTTCAGACCTGACTTCTAATCAGCTTTGGTAGTCTAGACATGACAAGTGACGATGTTAACACACTGATGTCTCTGTTGTTTCACAGGGACTGTTTGGTGAAAAATATGGCAGCATACGCTTACCTGGGGAGGTCGAGACATCAGAGTTTGAAATGATTCTGGATGCTGCTGTGGAAGCGCAGCTGGACACAAAAGTCTTGGAGGAGTGGTACTGTAGAGATGAAAACTCTGTCCCACCAACATACTACCTCAGACCGAAGTCTGAAATGCTGAAAAATTACCAGAATGTGGTACAGTTTTAAAACATTCCCAATCTTTTCAGTACATTGGTTTATTTCCTTGTCTCAGTCCCCTGTGAATATTTGTTGTAATTTTTGAATCCCTTTTTACTTTTCTTGTCAAAATTCTTCAGTTCCTTATTTAAGTGCAGTTTACTGTTTAAAATATGCTGCAATGGAAATAGCTATTCAAAAACTATGTTGACAAAGTGTTAGATTGTCCATAACAGTGAGCTCTGCCCCCCCCCAGTGAGACCCTGACTTATAGTGAAGTATAGTCTTTGTTTTCTGCCACCTTTGTATTTGGCTTTGTCTTTGTATAAATGATTAAAGTCATTTGGATCATTTTTGGGAACTGCCAGATTCTAAAAACAATTCCTCTACAGCTTCCGAACATCTTTTCTTTGCCCATTATCTAAACTGAAGTACAAATCATTTCAAGTCAAATAGATTTATTTTCAAGGTGAAAGGTGATTCAACCCTGGATAGGAGATATATGATCAAATAGGAGTTACGAATCTATGAAGTTGCCATCTGTGGCTTTCAAATCTGCCTCTGTATCTCAGCAGTGACTCAGCTGGCCCGCTGTGTTTTTGGCAAGTGGGATGTGTAAAATAGGGCAGGAGCCAACCCCACCACCTTGTATTATGGGTGTGACCTCAGAGTGGGTGGGCATTAAAATTGGTAGCCAAAAAACAGTTGATATGGGCAGTGAGGCAGGAGTGGGCAGGCCAGGCAGCACCTTATCTTCAGGTGCAGGAAGATCTTTTCACATCAGGGCACTGCTCCCCTGACATAGTATCCCACTTTCTGCTTATCCCCGCGATAGAAAACACATCAAGCCACACCCACTACCTCCCCCCGCCCCCACCAAACTATCCCTACCACAGACTCTGGACTCACCCGACTTTGGGATCCGTTAGCTCCTGCCTCACGGAACCACATATGAGGTGGAATTCTCCCAAAAAAATTCTAAGTGTCGAATTCGCATAAAAACTAAAGTAAATCCTGCTTTTATTTTCAGTGGGAGTTTAAAATAAATCTCCTACACTCTGTGCACTGCAGAATACCTCAGGGTAAATCCTGTTGAAAACCAGTGAGCGGGGCCTATTCCCACTGGAGAGTCAGCAGCATAGTACTGAGCAAACCACTGCACAAGCACCAATCTGTCAGCGCCGAGACCGATGCCTGCGCAGTGGCCCCTGTCTGCCGGTCTCCAATCACTGGCCCCCCCAAATATGCCTGGGCCCAGCCTTGGCTGCCCCCCCCATCCTCCATCCCTGCCACCCCACCTCCACAACACCACCACCACCACCACCCCCCTCCGCCCTGTCCCCGGCACCAACCGCCCCCCCCCCCCCCCCCCCCCCACAACAACCTTCCCGACCCAACTTTTTCTGCCTTCCTTCCCCCATCAATCCTGAGTGGGCACAGGAAACCCTGCCCCCCCATCAGCTACCAGCCCATGCCTGGTGGGCAGTGCCAAGGTTCCCCTTGGGCATTGGCACTTTGCTCCTTGGGCAGTGTTGGGGACCAAGATTGGCACTGCCAAGGTGCCAATGCCAAGTTGCAGACCCCAGCGCCTGACCCTCTGGGGAGGCCTTGATTGCACCCCGCCTTCACTCCAGCAGGATCGGGCCACCAGTTCCCTGCAATAACCAACTACTGTTAATCCCACTGGAGTGAAATGCTCCTGGCACTGGGGAGGTATTACTGGGCCTGGAGATTTCAGTTCCAGTCCCACTAATGGCATGGAGATGATATGTAAATTAGTGGCTGCATACATCATGCAGCTCCGTGCCGATTTCTGGCACTGAGCTGACAGCACCAGATATTCAGAGCTGGGAGACATACTGTGTCCGGACACCCAGCATGGATAGCACGAATCAGGCGCAGCAGAATGGGAGAATCACTCCCATAACTTTTATAGTGCAGAAGGAGACCATTCAGCCTGTTAAGTCTGCACTGACTCTCTGAAAGAGTATTTTACCTCGTCCCACTCCCCTGCCCTTATCCCTGTAACCTTGGACGTTCTTTCTTTTCAGATAGCAACTCAATTCCCTTTTGAATATCTTGATCCACCACTCTCTCAGGAAGTTTGTTCCAGACTCCAGCCACCCTCTGGCTGAAAATATTTTTTCTCACATCACTTTTACTGTTTTGCCAATTATTTTGATTCTGTGCCTTCTAGATCGTGATGCTCCCTTGAGTAAGCCATTTCTCATACTTACCCTCTCCATCCCCTTTAAGATCTTGAATACTTCTATCAAGTCTCCTCTCAGCCTTTTTTTTTCTCCAAGGCCAACCATCCCATCCTCTCCAATCTATCCTCATTGCTACAATTCTTTATCCTTTTTGTTCTTGGTGGAAACCCAGTAGTTCTCATTGGCGTGCTTTTGGCACTGCCAGGACTGAAGGAGCTGCCTGCCCATCGGATCAGCCAGTAGATCCTGAGGGCAGGAATTCCTCCCCAGTGAGAGGTGGTAACCCACACTGCCTCTATTTAGCCCATCTGTGGCACATTATGGTGCAGGAGTAGCTGGCATAGAGGGGGTCAGCGCCATGCTGACTTTGCTTCAAGGGGGCTCAGCATATGCTGCCCAGTGTCACGGGTGTAATGCAATGCTGCCATAAGGCAGACCTCCGAGCCTCTCTCTCTACTCATAGGTGTGTTTGTCAGAAGGATCACTGAATGATAATCAGGACCAGAGTTCTCGTGTTCATCATTTCCTTCACCAATTTTGGTTTATATCTGACACTGTCTTGTCTGATACAACTCAGTTAGTAGAGTGGATATGCCAACTCTCACATCAGGGAATCTAAATTGGTTTTTGATATAGTTTATTGATTAATTTATTTATGCTTTCTGAAGTAGTTATTAGGGCTGAAATTCCACAAACCAAGGATATCAAATTCCCTCTATCTGGTAAGTGTTGTCAGATCTGGGGAGAACCAAATTATATTTCCCTTCTTTTTAAACCTTTAAAAGAGCCAGGACTGCCTAAATGTTATCATTTGCCAATATTCACACCAGTCACTCTTGGTTGCAATGTACATGCTTGCAACACTCAAAACCAACAGACATGTGGCTATTTAGAAGCCTGGTTTCCTTGCAACAACCAATCACAATCCATTGCTGTGGGCAAGATATCCTTAATTGGGATCTTCACTCCCAACGTTTTTAGGCTGTGTCATGGTTGAACATCTAGTTTTACTCCCTCCCCATCCACTGCACACCCCCTGCTGAACTTCCCATCAAATGATTTGACTGCCTTCCCAATTTACAGAGTGTCCCTACCCCGGACAGTGGTCAGGTATATGGCTAGTGGGTAAGCAGGTAATCTAGCCCACCCACTATTCACCCCCTATAAACGACCTGCAAACTTTCAGGCTCACAAGGCCAGTGTGTGCAATTGTTCAACAAACTGTAAGACAGAGATCATTTCAACGCACTTGTATTTATTTTCCTATGTCTGTATCATTGATCTGCAAGATTGAACTTTCAGCAGAGCACAACATTTGTATTATTCACATAATTGATGTTTCCCACTTTTAATTACGCCCACCATCTCAAAATAATGTGCCGTTTACATTGAATCTCATTACCAGACACACAGCAAAATTACGATCACACTTATGATGGTAAATCTTTAAGATGCAATCTGAAAAAGACTTTATTAATGGTGTTGCAAAACTACCTTGCTTTGGCAAATTTAAAAGTGATTGGTTGAATATTCAGCCTCACAAAATGTGCTTCTGTGAGCTGTGTTCATCAGCAGCTATTTTATTTCTGGTTAAAACCATGTAATGTGGAGCTTCCCTGAGCATCTGAATCCTACAACAAATTCACTCTCCATTTCATTCTACATTCTTCAAAGTGCCTGATGTAGATAGATCATCATTGAGATTGACATGATGGTCCCCATGTCCTTCCAAATTCTGTTTACACCGTCTATACACCAGTAACTGTCATCACCACAATTATGCCTGGCAAGAAAACCAAAAATGAGGCAGGAGGAATAGTTTAATAATATCGAATATTCCTGAACTGTAGATAGACTTTACCCAGAAGGCACAAAATGTAAACATGTGATCCTAATCTACAGTATACTGTAGATTGGTTTCAAGCTGCTTCAATGGACAGAGAATGAAAATCCACATATAGGTGAAATTAATACATCATGTTAAACATTTTCTTTAAATCCAACACATTATCAATATTAAAACATAAAAGCTAAGATTTTCCACTAGACTCGTACCAGTTTCTCAGCATGACATCTGGAAGCAGAAAAATTGGACAGTATTCCATTCTTTCATTTCCTTGGGCCAATCCTAGGATTTACAATCAGAAGTGAAAGTGAAAGTTGCATACTCCACTGTGATATGCATTGCCAAATGCAACTTGTATGTTAGTAAGAAAAAAATGTTGGGACCATTGGTGTGCTCCTTCCCTGCAATATTTTTGTGGCAGACAAAGGGATATCTGAAATTTAAATCTACGCAAGAGAGAGCTATTGACTCCTTGAACCAGAAATTGTAAAGCTGAAGTATCTTCAGTTCATCCATCTTCAGTCAGTCAATGGAAGTGTAGAAATGCTGGAAAGATTGTATATATAGGCAATCACTAGTTGCCCTGAGAAAGTACTGATGGACCTCCTCTTTGATGATGATGGGATAAAGTAGTGAATTCTAAAGTTCTGAGCCAGTGACATTGAGCAAACAGTGGTGTATGCATCAAGTCAAGAATCCATGTTACTTGGAGGATAACATGGAGATGATGGTATTCTATAACGTTGAATCCTAGGAACATATAATACAGAGGCCCAAAGTTTCATGGAGACAGATGGGATCCGCACCTTAGCCAAAACGCACCGGGTGCCTGAATCCAGAAGTCCCGCTCCCATATTCAGCATCAACCATTTTAATGTGGGAGGGGGGTAGGGGGGATGGGTATGAGGAGAAAAGGCGAGAATTATTTCGCACATCCTTTTTCAAGAAGGCAGCAGCACTTCTAAAAGTGCAACTGCCTTTTCTCAGAAATATCTTCCATCATCCAGATTTCTGAAACATAGCTTGTGGGCTTTACAAATTTAATCTAAACCTAATCCAACTGGAGTTCTTTGGAAAGGTCAGGCACCCTGTTGGAAAGGTCGGGCACCCTGCTGGAAAGGTCGGGCATGCTTGTTAAATGTAGACATGAACATGTATAAACGATGAACAAGGAAATCAGCCTGCCCTGTGTCTCAGCTTTTTTAAAAAAAGGTGCCTGCAATTTAAATAAACGTTTGATGACACAAACTTGAAACTTATTGTTATCTTATTGGTACTGCTTCTACAATCACAGTGGGGGGCCTGTAAGTTCAGTTTGATTGATAGCTCCAAATCGTTATAAATAGATGTCATTGATGTGGGATTCCAAATATATGTCTTTTTATACGGATAAATACTTGATTTTATTTAAATATATTAAATGGTCTTTTATCAACTAAGTGTTGTTTTAATATAGTGAAGCGTATAATAGGTTCCATTTCATTTTATCGCAACAAGGCTCCTGAGGTCAGCTTATGGTGGATACCGGGTGAGTTGGCATAGAATGTAAAGGGTAGTGGGTGAGTTGACATGGAGAATCTATCTTTTCCCAAAGGTAGGGGAGTCCAAAACTAAAGGGCATAAGTTTAAGGTGAGAGAGGAGAGATACAAAATTGACCAGAGGGGCAATTTTTTCACACAGAGAGTGATGAGTGTCTGGAACAAGCTGCCAGAGGCAGTAGTAGAGGCAGGTACAATTTTATCTTTTAAAAAGCATTTAGATAGTTACATGGGTACGATGGGTATAGAGGGATATGGGCCAAATGCAGGCAATTGGGAATAGTGTCGGGTTTTTAAAAAATAAGGGTGACATGGACAAGTTGGGCCGAAGGGCCTGTTTCCATGCTGTAAACCACTATGACTCATGTAGATCACGCCCAAGACAAGAGGCGAGAGCGCTGTCCTGTCAGCATGGATTGGGAATGTCTCAACTTGTCAAGATTCTGAATTGGACTTAATTTGATTGAATTGGATTTTAAAAAATGTATATTGTTCGTAGCCCTCGAGACTCCGTACCTTTGAGGAACACAGAATTAATTGAAGTGGCAATTAAATATTCTAAAGTTATTGTAGTTTTGATTTTGTATCTCATGTTGCCAACTCACCAAAACACATCATTGTGTAATATTCCTTTTTGTACCAGTTGGAGGCGCTGTGACTTTACAGCTCAATTTCACACAGTCCATGTAATCTTCAGGCTGGGGAAACACCTAATTGTATCCAGTAGTTGTCAACATCAATCATCTGCAAGCTTGCACTAAAACAGAACAAAAAAGAATTTATTAATGCGTTCCCATTGCATTATTAATGCATTCATCTCAAAAGCATTTCTCTTCATTGTGTCCTTGATAAATGTTCAATCTTTCAGAACTCCTGCATCTTTGATTTGGTTTTTTTTTTGTTAT
The DNA here is from genome assembly GCF_965287045.1 of Carcharhinus amblyrhynchos. Classification (NCBI taxonomy): domain Eukaryota; kingdom Metazoa; phylum Chordata; class Chondrichthyes; order Carcharhiniformes; family Carcharhinidae; genus Carcharhinus; species Carcharhinus amblyrhynchos. The sequence continues at coordinate 89,599,208 of NC_137324.1, read as the reverse complement.
TTGTCTTTTATGACAGGCAAGATTGAAACATCATTGCAAGAGATTTCATTCAAAACGTTTCATTTCTCCAAATACAATTCATAGAATCCCTACAGTGCAAAAGGAGCCTATTTGGCCCATCAACTCTGCACCAACTCTCCGAAAGAGCATCTTACCCAAACCCTATTCCCTTAACCCCACATATTTATCATTGCTAATCCCCCTAACCTACACATCTTTGAACACTAAGGGACAATTTAACTTGGCCAATCCGCCTAACCTACACATCTTTGTGTAGATTAGTGGTGCTTGCAAACTTCTGTTAATTTGATTAATATTGACTGTGGTAGAACTATTGTCAGTTGTACTTGCCTTATGGCAACAATTGTAAGGTGAAGAACCCAGCATCATTCACTGTATAATAAATGAGACAGCACCACAAAAGCAGTTTATTTTCCACATCTTATGTTAGCTTCTGCCACTGACGCAATTTTCTCATTGCTGGCTTGTACATACCACCGGGGAAGTTTGACACTGTAAATTAAAGTTGCAATTCACAATTTTTCAACTGATACATATATCTGGACTTGCTCACCAATGGCTGTTTCTGTTACCATTTCTGCCTTGGAGTCAACTGAACAGATGCCACTGCCTCAGCAGCCAAAGAACAATTGTTTCTATTTGAGACAGTTCTACGTGACATTATGTGGCATAAGCCTGGGTTTCTTGACTCATTTTATCTATCTTTGGGAAAGTTATCAATCACCTGCAATTGGAAAATCAATGAAAGTGATATCCCAGCAAAATCTACAAAGGTTTCACCCCAATGTAACCTTTGATAGCTAGTACTAGTGGAAGTACCTTTCTTGAGCAAGCAGCCTCCCCGTCATTGCCATGAACCAGCCCAAGCCTGGATGTTGCTGTATGTGGACATAGACTACATCATTAACTGAGGACTTGCAAATGTAATTGAACACTGTGCAAGCATCAATGAACATTCCCATTCCTGACTGATAATGGTGGCAAAGTCATTGACGAAGCAACTGAAGTTGATTGGGAGTAGGACACTTTCTGAGGAACTCCTGCTGGTGATGTCCTGGGGCTGAGATGATTGGCCTCCCGACCGCCATCTGCTTTTGTGCTTAGTATTACTCCAACCAGCAGAGTCCAACTGATTTCAATTTTATTCAACATTTTGACATCACACTTGACAAATGTTGTGTTGACATCAAGTAAAGCCATTGTCACCTCATCACTTAAATTCCATTCTCTTGTCCATGTTTCTGACAAGGTTGTGATGAATTCTCAACCTGAATGGTCCTGACAGAACCCAAACTCAACATCATTGGGCAGGTTGATGGTGAACAAGTGCCCTTTAATAGAACTTTCAACAACATCTTCCATCACCTTGTTGATGATTGAGAGTGAACTGTTGGATTGGATTTGTCCTGCTTTTTGGAAAGAAGAGACACATGGCAATTTTCCAATTCACCATCTAGATTCTGGTACTGTATTGCATTGGAACAGCTGGGCTGAAGGTGTGGCTCTGAGTACTGAACCACAGAAAAGTTGAGGGTGCAGAAAGAGGCCATTCAGCCCATTGTGTTTCCACTAGCCAAAAAAAGAGGAAAAAAGTAACTGGCTGCTCATTTTCATCCCATTTTACAGCACTTCAGGTGCAGATCCAGATACCTTTGAAATGCATTAAGCATATCAGTCTCAACTACCAACTTTAAATTCCAGACATCCTCACTCTCTGGGTGGAAAGATTTTTCTTCATGTTCCCTCTAATCCTTCCATCAATCATCTTAACTTTGTGCTTCTTGGTGATTGACCAGTCAAGGGAAATAAGTCTGTCTGATCTTGCCGATGGTTCCTGCGCTGAATGGACTTCTGTAATCCTTCCAACAATATTTGCACACATCTAGGGCTGAATAATCTGAAAAAAATCACATGCTTAATTCCAGCATCTTTCTCTTTGTAAAGGTGCAGTCTCTGTAAAAATGGAGACTGCAACAATGCACTGCAGGTGTGGAGCTTTGAAAGAGAAGGCAGATGTCACACTTGCCTTGGAAAGGGCAGTCAATTTCATTGATGCTTTCCTGGGAGCAATTGCTCTACTCAGAACTCGCTTGCAGCAGAACTCTCGGAGGAGGACAACAGAAATGCTTCAGGGAAGCCATCAAATCATCCCTGAAGAGGTCAAACATCCTCACCAACCAATGGGAGTTCCTGGCTTGTGACTAACTAAAACGGACAAGATTCATTCAAGAAGACATTTTCCCAGGGACATATAGAGACAATGCTGAATTGTCAAAAAGAGCAGACAAATCTCCAAATAACTCATCAACCCAACCCTTCAAATCTGTCCTGCCCACGTGTGACACAATCCGCAGATTGCACATTGGACCTATCCGTCACCTCTGAACCCATCTTATTGGAGTTGAAGCAATTTACTCTTGATGCTGAGGTGCTGCTTAAGACTGTGTAAGAGCATAAAACAGGTAAGTGCAGTAGAGCACAGACTCAAAGTGGATGCACATGGGTGATTAGGATTTTATTGTATTCTTGGTGTATTGCTGGACAGTGTGGTGTATTGGAGAGAAGAGACACATGGGCAATTTTCCAATTCACCATCTAGATCCTGGTATTGCATTGCATTGGAACAGCTGGGCCAGAGGTGTGGCTCTGAACACTGAACCATAGAAAAGTTGCGGGTGCAGAAAGAGGCCATTCAGCCCATTGTGTTTCCACTCGCCAAAAAAGAGAAAATAGTAACTGGCTGCTCATTTTCAGTTACTGAGTTAAACGTTTTGCTGTTGGCCTTTATTGAGTGATTTGAGCCAAGAGGATTTTATGATGGGAAATCTGATATTAATGTGCAGTTAGGGAACAGGAAGCGGGCTTTTCCCACAACAAGAATAACATCTTCATGTAGCACCTTTAACATAATAAAACTTCCTAAGGGGCTTCACAAAAAATTTATAAAGCACAATGTAACGTCAACCTACAGGGAAACAGGGGTTGAGTTTTACCATAGGCTTCAGGACCCAATGGCAGGGCATGAAAACCCCACTTGCTGACAGTGATTTGACCTGTGATCCACCCACCATTCAGTAAGGATGATGGCAGCTCTGAAGCATCAGCAGTCCTACTGAGAAAGGTGGTTGTTGCTTCAAAATGGAGGTGCCCTCAACCAGGTAAATATAAAATGAAATTGATGATGGCTGAGGGTGACAGGCCACGCTGTTCAGCGTTCAATCATCTCCGGAGGATTGTTGGAGCCTGAGAAGCCTTGACCACTCTTTGAGCCATGGAGTCTCTGGCTCTTTTCCCACAACAAGAGGTGCAGCAGGTGGTCAGGAAGGCGAATGGGATGCTGGCCTTCATCGCGAGGGGGATTGAATATAAAAGTAGGGAGGTCTTGCTGCGGCTGTATAGGGCATTGGTGAGGCTGCAGCTGGAGTACTGTGTGCAGTTTTGGGCGCCGTACTTACGCAAGGATATTTTGGCCTTGGAGGGAGTGCAGAGGATGTTTACTAGGCTGATGCCAGAGCTGAGGGGGTTGAGCTATGAGGAGAGGCTGAATAAATTAGGCTTGTACTCGTTAGAGTTTAGAAGAATGAGGGGAGATCTCATTGAGACGTATAAGATGATGAATGGGATGGATAGGATAGAGGTGGAGAGACTCTTCCCGCTCAGAAAGGATAGTAGGACTAGGGGGCACAGCCTCAAGATAAAGGGGGGGCGGTTTAGAACGGAGTTGAGGAGGAACTTCTTCACTCAAAGGGTGGTGAATCTCTGGAATTCTCTGCCCGTTGAAGTGGTGGAGGCTACCTCGCTAAATATTTTTAAGACGCGGGTTGATGGGTTTTTGATAAGCGAGGGGATTAAGGGTTATGGGGAGAGGGCGGGCATGTGGAACTGAGCCAAGACAGATCAGCCATGATCTTATTGAATGGCGGGGCAGGCTCGAGGGGCTAGTTGGCCTACTCCTGCTCCTATTTCTTATGTTCTTGTGTTCTCTGCGAAGCTCATGATCTTACCCAACGCCGGCATCTCCACATCTGTGAAGCTACCAACCACTCCATCCAGGGGCTGCAGAGATGGAGTACGCACTGCTATCAGCAAATTGCCACTGATATCATAAAATGGGCTCTATTAATTATGCCGATAAACTGCCCACATTGGGAAGTAGGTAACCAATCCAGGAACCTTTAATTAGCCCCAGAATATGGCCCAGATTTCTTCATAACACTTGTTGCTTCAGGAGTGAATACAAAGACACTGATGTGTTAACTATATTTGGTATTCTGGCACTGCATCAGCCCAATTGTGTTACTGACATCACATATTCAATGTCTTCAGATGCACAATAATCCTCAGGTCGACCATGCAGCAAAACACAATTGCATTTTCATGCCTTATTATTCAATGATTCCTTAACAACTTGAGGATTTAAAAGCACATGCTGTGGCAGAGTGGGTATCACTGACAGCGACATCTGGATTTCCACATTTAACTATGCATGGGTGACCATGGACTGTCAGCTTCATCATGATAATGATGAATGCTGAAAGCTTCAACAACTGCCTACTGAAAAGTCTTTAGTCGTGTGGCACTGTCAACCTAGTTTATACACTGAAGCGGATTTTGAAGCTATGATCTGCTGTCTTAAAGATAAGGGTGCAGCCAAAGTTGATACTTATTTTCATACATAATACTTGAGGCACAAAGTCGGTTTTTTTGTGACCACCAACTAAGTCTGTGCTTAGCTGCCAAAGCTAGCAACAGTATATTGTTTAATATACATTGGCCTGGATTTTGGAGTAGTAATGATAGCAAAATTGCCAATGTTCCTTTGAAACTGGCAGCAACTTCTGGAGCTGCGATCAGTGACACCTTCAATCTTCAATTAATTCGCAATCACAAAAGAGATTGTCACAAAAAAGCAACGGATTTTATATGCTGTCTGATTTTAGGTACAATAGGATGCCAATCCATTGTACCCATTTTCACTAAAGGCCAATTTCATCCCTAATTTATTAGACTCACACTAAATTTTACATTCTTTTTTAACAAAACAGAATAGCGTTTCCATTGAGACCTCCATGGAAAGTTAATATTTTACTTAACTTCAGTAGAAACCCTAGAGGAAAGATAGACAAGGTGGCAGAGTGATATCCTGAGGGGTGGAAATTGTGGAGATAGTGATCATAATATGCCAGTCCTCCTCAGATACTGCAGTAGTGCCAGAGGACTGGAAAATTGCAAATATTTCTACCCACATTCCAAAATAGGTCTGAGGATAAATCCAACAACTATCAACCCAACAGTTTAACCCTAGTAGGGGGGATGCTTTTGGAAACTATCTGGGGCAAGGTTAAGAATTACATGGACAAGTCTGGATTTATTAAGGAAAGCCAAAAGGCAAATTGTATTATGATTTGATTGAGTGTTATGATAAGGTAACACAAAGGGTTGATTTATTTATTAATGTTACAAGTAGACTTGCATTAACACTGCAATGTGGTTGATGTGGTGCGTATGAGTTTCCAAAAGGCATTTGTTAAAGAATCGCATAACAGACTTGTCAGCAAAGTTGAAACCCATGGAATAAAAGGTCAGTGGATATAAAATTGGTTAAAGGACAGGAAACAGAGAGTAATGGTAGACAATTATCTTTCAGTACAGTTGAATGTATACAGTGGGGTTCACCAATTTCAAAGTTTCAGATGACATAAAACTTGGCAATATTCTGAACTCATCAAATTCCTACAATGCAAAGGAGGCCATTCAACCCATTGAGTCTGCACCAATCACAATCCCACTCAGGCCATATTCCCATAACCATACATATTTACCCTGTTAATCTCCTTGTCACTAGTCTCAATTTAGCATAGCCAATAACCTAACTTGCACATTTTTGGACTGTGGGAGGAAACCGGAGCACCCAGAGGAAACCCACAGAGATAAGGGGAGAATGTGCAAATTCCACACAGACAGTGACCTGAGGCCGGAATTGAATCCAGATCCCTGGTGCTGTGATACAGTAGTGCTAATCACTGTGCCTTCCTGTTTGTGTGATGGACTGGGCTACATTTACAATCCTTTGTAGTTTCTTGCCATCTTAGAGCAGGAGCCATACCCAGTTGTGAGAATAGTGATAAACTTCAAGAGGACATAGACAAGACGGAGGAGAGGGTGGATCTGTGACATGGAATGCAAAGAAACAAAATTATATATATTGGTGGGAAAAAGAGAGGACGGCAATATAAACGCTACAGGGGGTGCAGAAATAGAGAGACTGTAGATACTTGTGTACAAGTCATTGAAGTGTAATTGAGGAAAGCATTTTAAAAAAAACGAGATCCTGGGCTTTATAAATAGAGGCCTACAATTCAAAAACAAGGACAGTATAGGGAACATTATAAAAATGTGTTCAACCACTAATGTCTCCAATTCTGCATCCTGTACTTTAGAAAGGATGGGGAAGGTATTGGAAAGGGTGCAGAAAATAATCATTCCTGGGATTAGGGATTGAGTTACATGGATAGAAGTTAGAAGCTGGGGTTATTTTGTTTATAATAGAGAAGGTCGAGAGGAAATTTGATAAAGAATTTTAAAGTTATGGATTTTCCAGCGCACTTGCCCCAAGACTGGAAAATCCCACCCAAGGGCAATGGACCTTTGCATGGTCCGCTCCTGAATGCTACGATTCCCATGGAGAGTAGTACAGAAAATTCTACCCTAGGAGTCCAGATCTAGGAGATACAAAGAAGCTGCTAATATTGGAGCAAAGATCTAGAACTAGAAAACACTGACAAGGTGATTGGCAAAATAACTAAAAGCAGCATAAGATAAAAATCTTTTTACATAGCAAGTGATTATGATCTCGACTACACTGCCTGACAGGACAGTGGGAACAGATTCAGTCAGGGTTTCAAAGGTGATTTTGATAAGCTTTTGAGGGAAAAATTTATTTATTATTGTCACGTGTTAGTATACAGTGAACAGTATTGTTTCTTGCTGGCTATACAGATCAAACATACCATTCATAGAGTATGTAGGGGAGAAGGCAAGAAGAGGGTGTAGAATATACTGTTGCAGTTACAGAAAGATCAGTTTAATATATGGTAGCAAAAGTCTGATGGCAGCAGGGAAGAAACTTCTTGAGTCGGTTGTACATGTCCTCAGACTTTTTCTTGACTGAAGAAGGTGGAAGAGAGTATGTCTGGGGAGCATCGGGTCCTTGATTATGCTGGCTACTTTCCCGAGGCAGCAGGAAGTGTAGACAAAGTCAATGGATTTATAAACTGGTTTGCGTGATGGACTGGGCTACAGTCATAACTTTTTGTAGTTTCATGGAATCACTATAGTGCAGAAGGATTACATTCAGCCCATCGAGTCTACACTGACCACAATCCCGCCTAGGCCCTATTCCCTTAACCCTGTGTATTTACCATGCTAGTCCCCCTGAGACTATGGGGCAATTTACCATGGATAATCAAACTAACCTGCACGTCTTTGGAGTGTGGGAGAAAACCAGAGCACCTGGCAGAAACCCATGCCACAGGGAGAACATGCAAACTCCACACAGTCCCCTGAGGCAGAATTGAACCCGGGTCCCTAGCACCATGAGGCAGCGGTGCCACCCAAAAAAAAACTGATGAAAGATCATCCAGACTCAAAACATTGGCTCTATTCTCTCCACACAGATGCTGTCAGACCTGCTGAGATTTTCCATCATTTTCTGTTTTTGTGTCTGGTATAAATGATGTTTACTCTATTTCTCCAGGATTACAGGGAAGCTCTGGAGAGCCTCTTAAATAAATTGCATTGAGATGAATTTCAACACAGGACAATGTTGTGGAGTTGGAAGTTTTGTAAGAGGGAACCACTACTTGATAGTCCACATGTTTCCTGTTCAATAGATGTCAAATAATTTAGTGTAAATGGTCTCTAGAATCCTCCTGTTACTAAGTACATACGATGGCCAGTTATGGCCCCTTACCTGCTCCTCCCACCAAGTGTGTCCCTTATCTCAGTTTTTTTTATAGGTCAGATTTAGCTGAAAAAGTATTGGCATCTAAATGACATGCTTGGTTTTTAATGTACAAATTACCTATTAGCTTGGAGCAATGAAGAGGTAGCCCTTGAATTGCAAAATGCTGACTGATTTGTGCCATTCCACCATTAGTTAGCATCTTAACTGCCTTTTAACCTCCCTATGATTGTCATGAAATTAAGCATTTGCTCATTCATGGCTATTAATCTTGCCACAGAAAGCCAAGTATAATAATTAACAGCTTCCTTTTTAACCATGTGTTAATTGCTAATGGTGGCTAATCAACCTCTATTGCCCAGAAGATAAACAATTATAAATATGGAGGCTAATTCTTTCCTGCTTTGTATTGCTTTAGGAAGTTTGCAAGGATGAAGACACTATCTCATAAAATATATAGTTGAAAGAAGACGCAGAAATATAAAATTACATTTCTGTGGAGGAACAACAGGAAATTTTCACAGTAATTTAATTGTAGTGTTAATGTAAGCCTAATGCACTTAAAATATGTGCAGCAACATTTATTTACAGTTAGCTATCAGCTAAAATTTGGGTTCAGGGCAGTGCTGCATTTCTGCCACATCACATCACTTCTGAGAACCATAGCGGTTCGCTCCAGCTCCCCCCCATCTCAGCTCATCAAATCAAGCATCGGATGACCAGTTAGTGACTGTTCAGCAGAAATGAGGCCAATTACAGGTGCAAAAGTGGGGGAGCTCCAGGCCCATTGGGACAGTCAGTCCAAGATGTCATGTGGCAGATTGGTAACAGTTAACAGAAGGTTGGTTTTGGCTACAAGTTTAAGGCCCTGTTCTCTGAATTTTTTTTAGTGAAGGATCAAAAAAAATTAAGAAACGAGCAGGATCTTTGGCCATGGACTCAGTACTGCGAATTTTCTTCCCTCCTCTTTTCATCTAATTACAGGTGCCATAAAACACACCCAAACATTTTCGTATTCAAAGACCAAAAAATGTAGCAGGCAAACAAAAAATTGCAGATAGCAGGTCATTATCAAGACATTTACAAATGTAGGTAGAATGCTGAGTTCCAAGCCCACCCGTGTTTCATTGTATCGGTGGCTGGCATGATGACGGCGTGTTGCCGATCTGGTCTCATCACGCCCTATTTTACATTTGTGTGGGGCAGGCAACACACCTGATTTGCTGCCGTAAAATCCAGTCTAATGTAACTTATCCAGATCCTTTTAGATTCTTCTTTGCTTCTTCTCCTTCTTTCCTTACATAGGTGCCGTTCTTCATATTTGAACCTAGATAATGAGCACCTGCGCACATCAGAACATCAGAATGTGGTGCCTATTTTCCCACATCTGCCACACAAGCACATTCAATAGTCAGGGTCATTAAATCTGGTGTGACAGCCTCAATTACGTCGAGCCTTTCCTGTAACATTTTCTTTTAAATAATGAAAGGGAGCTACATAGGAAGTGTTGGCAAAGCAGATTTCCTGCCCATTTTGGAACCTATCCAATAGATGGTAAAAGTAAATGATCCCCAAATGCCTATCTGTACGTGATCATAAAGCATTATGTCTGCACATTTTTGGAGTTGTTATGATCTGGATTGCACTGCCTAAAGGGTGCTTAACAAAGATTTAACAGACGTTTACAAAAGGGAATTGAACAATACTCAATGAGGAAACATTTATGTGGAAAGAGCTGGAATAATTGGACAGCTTTTTCCAAGAGGCAGCTGAGGCACAACGGATCAAATGCCCTCTTTCTGGGCTGCATTATTCTACGAATCTACACATCTCTATCCACTTGCAGTCATTATTTATTCTCTGTAGCCCCTGAGGCCTACTTGCTGAACACCTTGGTATATATTGCTCTACTTGACAAATACAACATCTTTTGATTCTTTAATCTGATCTAATTTTTGCATTGATGTTCATATTGAATTGTAGCTGCCCCTCACTGGTCTGATTCTAAAAGATCCAAAATCTCCACAAATGGGGGTTGTGTAATCTCTCACAATGTGAATTATGTGGAATTATGTAATATTCAGCGATCGTCTTCAGTCTAAGGGAATCTCAATTATAGGGTCTTTTTATTTCCAAGCGAAGTATCTATTGTGAAATCACGAGGGGCCAGGCGCTGGAGGGGTGATACTTTTGATATTCACTCCTCCATTTTCTAGATCATGTCCATTCCCCCACTCTTCATGACTGATGAGTGCAGCCAGGCCTCCCAGTGGTGGGAGTCACAATATTGAACATAATGAATGGTAGCGCAGACTCAAAGGGCTGAATGGCTTTCTCCTACTTTTTTTATGTCTCTACAGCTACTAGCAATCCTAGAAGGAAATGGTGACCTTCCCAGGAAGGTCAATTTTCCATGTCAATTTTCAGCTGCAAATACTTAGACTATGTAAGTAAATCACCAAGTAATAGTAATGGATAAGAAACCTTAGTTTGAAAGCGAGGAGGACATTGGATTTCTGTGTGGATTATTTGCTCCATGCAATTTGTTGTGTGTTTTGTGGATTACTACCAGGACCAGACAATGACCCAAGACGGTGGCACGGTGATGAGCACTGCTGCCTCATAGCGCCAGGTACCCGAGTTTAAATTCTTGTCTTGGATCATTGTCTGTGCATCGCCTGCACTTTCTCCCTGCATCTGTGTGGGTTTCCTCTGGATGCTCCAGTTTCTTCCCACAGTCTGAAAGATGCTGGTTGGGTGCGTTGGCCATGCTAAATTCTCCTTCAGTGTACCCAAAAAGGTGCCAGAGTGTGGTGACTAGGGGATTTTCACAGTAACTTCATTGCAATGTTAATGTAAGCCAACTTGTGACTAATAAATAAACTTTAAAATCTTTTTAAAAACTTTGGAACCTGACTACAGATTGTATGAGAACTTTTCTCAGTAACTTAACCCTTTTTCCCCCATATAACCATGAACTTGGGTGGCACGGTAGCACAGTGGTTAGCACTGCTGCTTCACAGCTCCAGGGTCCTGGGTTTGATTCCCGGCTTGGGTCACTGCCTGTGTGGAGTTTGCACATTCTCCTTGTGTCTGCGTGGGTTTCCTCTGGGTACTCTGGTTTCCTCCCACAGTCCAAAGATGTGTGGGTTAGGTTGATTGGCCATGCTAAGAAATTGCCCCTTAGTGTTCAGGGATGCATAGGTTAGAGGGGATTAATGGGTATAATATGTAGGAATATGGGGGTAGGACCTGGGTGGGATTGTGTTCGGTGCAGACTCAATGGGCCGAAGGGCCTCTTTCTGCACTGTAGGGTTCTATGATCTATAACTTAGCTAGCTGCCTTCACATGTGTTCATCAACAAATTTTGATTTGATTTGGTTGCCTGCTTTGTGTCTCTAACCCCACATATATCACTGTCCAATCCCTTGCAACGTACTACCCAACATATATGCCAATCATATTCCAGTACATTTTACCTTTGCCATCAATCAGCAGTGTGGAACCTTGTCAAAATCTCCTTGATGATCCAAGTAAAAATGTCAACCACATTTGTCCTATCCACTATTTCAGTAATATTTCAGAAATACACCAGCATATTAGTTAAACATTGATTCCCTCTCCTAAAGCCCCTCTAACAAGCCAAGCTTTTCCACATACCCAACTATTAAATCACTCAAAAGTAATTTTGAACACTTCTCCCAAAGCTGGTATTCAATTTCATTTGGGTTTCTAATCTCTCAATCCGTTTTCTTTACATATTAGAAATTCTAGTAATGGATCAGCAGCCAGATTAGTAACACCACACCAATTAGTAGCTACATACCCAGGTTGTATTACGTTTTATAAATCCTGAGGTACAGTTTGTCTAGGAGTCATTTACAGCACTGAAAGTGGCCAGTCTATGCCTGCTCTCCATGGAGCAAGCCAATCAGTCCCATTTCCCACTCTATCCCCATAGCCCTGGAAATTAATTCCTTCAAATGCCCAGCCAATTTCCTTCTGAAATCGTTGCTCATATCTGCTTCCAGCATTCTCATCAGCATCAAGCTCCAGATCATCACCATTCACTGCGTAAAATGCGCTTTCCTTGCATAACATTCCCATTTTTGTATTCAATGCCTCTGTTTATGAAGCCCGAGATCCCATATAATTTGCTGACCGCTTTCTTGAAATGTCATTCACCTTCAAATGTCTATGCATATTGAACTTCAGGTCCCTATGTCTCTGCACACTCTTTAGAATGATGCCATTAAATCTATATTGCCCTACAATTTAATTTCACTTGTGTTGAGCAATATTATGCATCCACACATCACACATCAACCAATGCAGTATAGGTAATACAGGAATTAATGGCAATTTTACACTGGATCAGCCACCTTAAAACACACACACTATCACCATCATGGTATCTACGACATGCATTGCAACAACTCACCAAGGCTTCTTCAGCAGTACTGTTAACCACTGAACTCTACCTCTAGGTGGACAAGGATAACATGCAGGAAAATCTAGTAGTTTTCCCTGAGTCACAGATTCATCCTGGCTTGAAAATCTATCACCATTCTTTTATTGTTCCTGACTCAAAATCCTGGAATTCTGCAAGGGAATACCTTACCATAAGAAATTCAGTGGCTCAAGAAGGTGGCTCAGCTTCTCAGGGATAAATTGGGAATGGGTAATAAATACAATATTTGAACACAATAAATCCCATAAACATTTTTAAAAATTAAGATATATTTCATTTTATGTTATGTAGATGGATACAACTGTAAATTCTCCTAATATGAAGAAGAAGTGGATGAAAATATCAGAGGAGATCAAGAATGTTTTCAAAACTGCTGTAACTTTATTGCAGCAACGAGGAACAATGGATAGTAGCAGAGCCAAAAAATATCTCTGCTCGGGTAAGAACTTTGGTTTGTTTTTCATTATTACTATAAAACAAAACTGTTCAAAGGTAAAACAAAGTCAATTTTATTCTGACCAAGAGCATACTTTGAAGAATATCATGGTGGGGCAGCACAGTGACACAATGACTAGCACTGCTGCCTCACAGCACCAGGGATCCAGGTTCAATTCCCAGTTTGAGCCACTGTCTGTGTGGAGTTTGCACGTTCTCTCTGTGTCTGTGTGGTTTCCTCCGGGTGCTCTGGTTTCCTCCAACATAGTCTGAAAAATGTGCTGGTTAGATGCATTGACCATACTAAATTCTCCCTCAGTGTACCCAAACAGGCGCCAGAGTGTGGCAACTAGGAGATTTGCAGAGTAACTTCATTGCAGTGTTAATGTAAGCCTACTTGTGACACTAATAAATAAACAAACTTGTATCAGCAATGTCAGAGAAACTTAACTGAAGTACTTGAACATTTACCAATTGACTGTCACAGAAATAAATGAAGTGACATTTTTCTCAAGCTACCAAACAACACTCAATCCCATCTCAACCAACGCATTCAGCAAGCATTTTAATAATTGACTATGCAATTTCTGAAGTCGTATTCTGTCCCAAAAATTGATATTAAAATATAGAAATATTTTTGAAGATCAATTTGAATGTATTTCTGAAGGACAAGGTAAAGTTAGCTTGTACTGTGAGCAACTCCTTAAACTTGTGCTTCCCCAGATGACCAAAAAATAGGTTATAGATTTAGTCAGCAAACAGTTTTTTACCTTGGGAGTGAAATGGTTCTTTTCTCACTTTATATTTTTATATGCTGCAAAACACAGGCTGGGTACTGCTCCTACTTTGATATATTGGAGCCACTTCAGGTCAAAATGGTGTGACACATGCTGACACTTATAGTGCAGATCGCACCAATCCATTTTATTGAGGTTGTAAGCGCTGATGCTGGAGGCAGATGCTAGAAATACGTCAATAGGCAGATCATGAAATTACTCAACACGTACTGCTGATACAACTCCAGTGGTGCCTTTTTCGACCTGAATATTCTAGTTAATGCCTTCTCTTAACTTTGCACAATTGAACATGTAGCATGACAGGCAGAATGAACAGAGGTGACACAGAGGAGGACAAGTCACTCAGAGGAGGAAGGGGAGGAAGAAAGAAAATGTGCCCTTAGCACTTAGCATCCATCCAAGGCCTCAGAGGGATTCTCCTGCCCTAACCTGAGTGATGAACAGTGTGCACAGTTTCTATTTCACTAAGACCTTCTTCCCGATTGAGGATACGATATCCTGCATGCCTAGAGCTGCTAGCCAATCATAAGCTAGCAGCTTTTGAACTCAACAGCTCCCAGCAGAGGAGACCATGGCAGCTACTGGTATTAGTCATCAGTCACAATGCCAACCCAATTTTCAGGCCTACCACCACCAGCCACGCCACCCCCCGCCCCCCCTCCCCCCCATTCTTTTGTCATCTTCACTTCTACCTCTAATATCTGTTTTAGGTCACTTGCAATTAGTTGTTCCATCATTGGTGGCCATTCCTTCAGCGGCCTAAGCTAAGTTTTGGAAGTTGCTCCTTAAACCTTCTTTACCTCACATTTATCCTTTAAGAGGCTCCTATAAATCTACCTCTTTGACCAACAGTCCTCATTTCTCCTTCAGTGCTCAGTGTCAAATTCTATTTTTTAAAGCTCCTTTCAATATTTTATTTTATTACAGGCACTATGTAAATATAAGTTGTCATTACTGAGCTAGTGACAGTGATAAATAGGGAAGGTGATGCAGTATCCACAAAAGTCATTTTTAAGACATACATATTTTCTTAAAACCTATGGAAACAGGAGAAGGAGAAATGCACCTTAAGCACACAGTTTCAGCTCCTAAGTCAACCAGAAACTTATGTAAAATGAATGAATTAATGTCTAAGCATTTACCATGGCTAATCCACCTAACCTGCACATCTTTGGGTGTGGAAGGAAACTGGAACATGCAGAGGAAACCAACACAAACAAGGGGCAAATGTTCAAACTCCACACAGTCACTCAAGGCTGGAGTCGAACCCAGGTCCTGGAACTGTGAGGCAGCAGTATTAACCACAGTGCCACCCATATTAGGAAGTGGATAAATGAGAGGAATGGATAGACCTGCATTGGCGTGAGGAGTGATGTGTGAGAGTAGACAGGAGGATTTGTCAAGTGAGACCCTGACTATCTACCTTCCATGGCAGTATTTTCACTTGCCTTCCAATATAAACTGCTTCAACTTGCATGTTTGGAGCATCCTTTAAATACTGGAGTTGAGCTCCAGTCATCATCACATCTGCTGACGTGAATTGGATGGGAAACCTAAAAATCAGACATTAAGGAAGTGGCTGGGTTAGTAACCTAGTCGGCACACTTCACATTTTTCCAGGTTTCCAGTGCATTCTCAGGCCACCCCCGTCACAGCACATTTGCACATTAATTTCCAACCTATGGTTCAAAAGAACTTTCATTCCACAAACTTGGCTGCAAGCTGACTTTGCCACTCTGATTTGTCAAGTCTATATGAATACTAAAGTCTCCCATGATCACTGCATTCCTCTGGTTGCATACATCTCTAATTTCATGCTTTATACGTTGTCCAAATCAATAATTACCAGCTGGAGGCCTGAAACTAATCCCACCAGTCTTTTCTACCCTGTGTTATTACTTAGTTCCATCTATAATGATTCTACGCCATGAATATCTGGTCTAAGTTTCTTTTCCACTACTGTTTTTATTTAATATTATGTTAATGTGTTTATTCTAATGTTGCTATTAAAATAGTTGGGAAAGCTGGTAAGTTTTTGAATGATATTATGCTTATTAATTCCCAGACTAGACCTTTTTAAATATTTACCACTCTTTCAAGGAAATGTAAGCAAAACGTTGCCTTGTCGATTTTAACAAGGATGATATCTTCACATGTGGATAGTGAAAACAAAATGGTTTAGGTCATTCCAGCTCTACTTATTTTTACATTTGCTGCTCATACCAATATTTACATCCATCTCCGAAAGCCAAGAGCTATATGATATTGTAGGGGAACACACAGACTGCAGGCTGAATTTTAACTCAGGACAGAGGAAACCTATATTAATGAAATTGTGCAATATCCAAGACTTTCAATGTAAACAGCCAGGATTTTCCACTGCTATGTTTTGCAGGTGGGTTCAGCAAAGTGAGCAGAAAATTTTGTGAGAGGGCCAAATTTCGCTCTGACATAAAAACGTGAAGTCATTGTCCCCCACCCCTGGCAGTCACCTAATGAATTTCCTGACATCCAACGTCGAAAACAGCATTGCCATACATTAATCTCTCATTATCCGGCCTCCCACCCTCCGCCCTCATCCCCAAAGGCGTGAGAGCAGACTTGCGTGAATCACGACTGGTCTCATAAGGTGTACACCTGGTGAGCAGACCTCCCAAAGGAGCTCAGGTGAATGCATTGCTCAGGGGGGAAGAGAGCCTGGGCACTGTCTGCTGGCAATGCCCCCGGCACTACCCAGACAGGGCAGTGCCTGGAACGTGCCAGGGGTTAGTGTCCAGGCAATGTCGTTGGGGGCGGCGGGGGAGGTTGTCCCTGTTTAACTTTTGTCCACTTGGGCAGCCTTTACCCCTGATCTCTCTATGCCAAAGAAAGCTGCCATTGGTGCCAACAATTTCAATGCCGCATTTCCTGCCCACCATTGGCCTTTGTCAATATTCGGGAAAATTCCACCCGTTAGGGATTGTTTCACATTGAGCCACTGTGTTCATTTAGTTAAATTAAACTTGTTAAGATTGAACTGACATTATGTTAATTGTGATCTGTTAATGAACAACATGGTTAACTCTTGACAAGAATATTTCAATCTTATTTCTCATATTTGTGCAATCAATTATTTCCTTCTTTACTTAATTATCCACAGTCTCACATCAGTGTGGAAAGTCTGACAATATTGTGATGTAATTTTACATTAGCAAAGATTTTTCCACTTAAGCTTCCATTCATAACAAACAGCTCAAAATCTTCCTGCAAGCTCCCAACAATGTAAATAGGCAAGAGTCTCTTAATTATATTGGTAAAGTTCATCCTTGACAAATGTATTGGCTTGCTGTTAACCTATATCCAAAAGACACTGATATTGGTTTTCTTTCCTTAAAGCAATCGAGGATGAGTTTGAGTTTGCCCTAGGAAACCAAACACCAGCATTTCTAAGAAAGTGCGTGTGTTACATCAGGAAAATTGCTCACATTGACCGCCATGTGAAGAACCCGGATATGGGACGGTACACAGATGTCATAGAGGTCAACGGAAAGCTTGTGCGAGACCCAGTAGCAAACGAAAAGCTTGAGAAGCTCAGGGATGAGTTTATTCCCACAATTGTTGCCTCTTCCAACTTAAGAGTGTACACATCCATTACCCACTGTAATATGAAGCTTGGATATTCAGAAGATGTGGAGAACCACTATGTGGAAGGTCTTTGTAAACAGTTCTATGATGACATGATTGATATTATCCAGTCTACTGTTCAACAAAACTTTGACATTGAAACAGACGCACTTTACGATGAGGTTCTGCAGCATTTGTCCCTTTGTAAAATGTACTCCACTCTCTACCAATACCAATGTGAGGCTCTGAACCTCATACAGAAGTACGTACTGCCTTGTAAAGCAGGACACATGAGTCCGCTTGTTGTCTATGGTGGACCATGCACAGGCAAAACACTTCTACTGGCAAAAGTGGCAGAACAGGTAAAAGCAGTTTATCAATGTGCTTTAATATCTGATGGTTTTATTGAATCAAAGTCCATTTACATTATCATTCTAAATCCATGTTGATTTGAGTGAAATAAACAGTGAAATAGTCTGAAATGTCAGCATAAAAGGTTCCACCAACAAATACCATAAAATTGGATTTGTGTCAGACTAGTAGATGCAGTCTAGTTTAAATCTCTATCACTTGTCTATGCTTTCTTCAACTTGTTAGATCAGGTACAGTAATTCTAACAAAGACTAGCCTTCTTGTATTTCTTCCAGATTTTAGTCTTGTACAGATAGATTTAAATTGTATTTCCTTTTAAAAATGCACAATTCTTAAGGTTTTAGTTAAGTTTGGTATCAATGGGTGCTATTCTGATTGGCGGTTGGTGACTAGTGGAGTGCCGCAGATTTCGGTGCTGGGGCCTCAGCTATTTACCATTTATATAGATGATCTGGAGGAGGGGGCTGAGTGTCGGGTGACGAAATTTGCTGATGACACAAAGATGAGTGGAAAAGCAAATTGTGCGGAGGGTGTGGAAAGTCTGCAAAGGGATCTAGATAGGTTGAGCGAGAGGGCGAAGACCTGGCAGATGGAGTACAATGTTAGCAAGTGTGAGGTTTGGCAGGAATAATAGTAGGAGGGATTACGATTTAAAGGGCGAAAAGCTGCAGCATGCTATGGTGCAGAGGGACCTGGGGGTCCTTGTGTATGAGTTGCAAAAACCCAGTCTGCAGGTGCAGCAGATGATCAAGAAGGTGAAGGGGATGCTGGCCTTTATAGCGAGGGGGATAGAATATAAAAGCGGGGAGGTCTTGCTCCAACTGTACAGGGCATTGGTGAGGCCACAGCTGGAGTACTGTGTGCAGTTTTGGTCGCCGCACTTGCGCAAGGATATTTTGGCCTTGGAGGGAGTGCAGAGGAGGTTCACTAGGCTGATACCGGAGATGAGGGGGTTGGACTATGAAGACAGACTAAATAGACTGGGTCTGTACTCATTGGAGTTTAGAAGGATGAGGGGGGATCTTATAGAGACGTATAAGATAATGAAAGGAATGGATAGGGTAGAGGTAGAGAGATTCTTCCCGCTCAGAAAGGACAGCAGGACTAGAGGGCATAGCTTCAAGATAAGGGGGGAGCGGTTTAGAACGGAGTTGAGGAGGAACTTATTCACTCAAAGGGTGGTGAATCTCTGGAATTCTCTGCCCGTTGAAGTGGTGGAGGCTACCTTGCTAAATATATTTAAGACACGGGTAGATAGGTTTTTGGTAGACGAGGGAATTAAGGGTTATGGGGAGAAAGCGGGAAAGTGGAACTGAGCCACTTCAGATCAGCCATGATCCTATTGAATGGCGGGGCAGGCTCAAAGGGCTAGATGGCCTACTCCTGCTCCTACTTCTTATGTTCTTATGTTAAGTTTGTAAAAGATGAAGGGAAAAATATTTCAGATCATTGACCTTTCATCAGAATTGGAAAGAGTTAAAGATGTAACAGGTTTTAAATAAATACAAAAGGTAGGGAATGGGAGGGATCTCTACAGTGCTCCAATGAAACTCAATGTAAGCTTGAGGAACAGTACGCCATCTTTCAGTTAGACACTTTGCAACCTTTTGGATTCAGTACTGACTTTTCAAGTTATGATTTCTGTCCTTTGTTTGTTTATTGTTTTCAGTTGGATTTTCAAATGGACACTCCCACTCAACCCAGTTTTTGTTTCCGTACCTACCCCTTATAACATATCCCCTTGCCTTAAACCATCATCCCTTTAGTCATTTAGCTTATCTTGCCCTCCACCCTAACACAGTCTTTCCCTCTTCCCCTTTCCAAACACTCTTCCCTTTCTCTGCCTTTGTACTTGCTTAAAATCTGTTTCATCTCTTAACCATTTTGCAATCATGATGAATAATCTTTGACCTGATTCTTTCTCTCTCTACTAATGCTGATAGACCTACTGGATTTTTCCAACATTTTCCACTTTAAGTTATGTTTTAGTAACTATAGATACCAGTTGTTTTGCCCATAGCACTTCTTGTTTTGCTGACAACAATCATGAGGCATTCTTAAGATTTTTTTAATAAATATCGGAGACTGATTAGCACAGCTATATTTAGTCCAACCCTTAAGCTGTCTTTCAGCTATATTGGAGGACAAGCCACATCATATCATTATAAATATTAAACAAACAGTAGCTAGGGAACATTAGAGCTGGGTGATTGGTGGGGGTACCAAATGACAATAGGTTTTCTAATCATACTGTACATGTTGCAGGGACCTTTGTGCCCAGTCAGTTGGTTTCATTAGTAGCTTGGGTATTTGCTCCTATACCATGAATCCAGTTTAAACTTTAAAACTTCATTTATCAGTGTCACATGTAGGCTTACATTAACACTGCAATTAAGTTACTGTGAAAATCCCCTAGTCGCCAAACTCTGGTACCAGTTCAAGTGCACTGAGGGAGGTTAGGCTGATTGGCTATGCTAAAATTGCCTCTTGGAGGCAGGGGGATTAGCAGGGTAACCACATAGGGTTACAGGGATAGAGCTTGGGTGGAATTGTTGTTGAATGCAGGCTCAATGGGCTGAATGGCCTCCTCTGCACTGTAGTGATTCTATGATTCTCTGAGAATTTAGCATAGCCAATGCACCTAATCTGCACATCTTTTGGAATGTGGGAAGAAACCGGAGGAAACCCACCTGTATTTAAAAGCAGACACCTACTACCAGTATCCCAATTATCAATGTTTAAAAATTGAAGGAATACAAGTGATATCACTTTGTGGATTGGGTTGTTTTCCAAACATTAAAAGTCCCTAAGGATATTGGATAGAATCACCAATTTTTCAAAATGCTACTAATTTTGTTTGGTACCTATCCATCCCATCAAACTTCTACATACATCAATTGGTAAAACAATTAATCCAATGTTTCAAGATTCAATCAATCTTTTCTTTCAATTGCTTTTTTTCCCCCTTGTAACTCAAGATTTTTAGGAACAGGGACCCTGGAACACAACAACAGGCCAGTTAGTTCCCTGAACCTGTTTGGCCAAAATGAAATCATGGCTAATCTCCAATGAGGTAGTAGGTGCATTGATGTTAATTTTCCAAAATTTGCTAGATTCTGGAAAGGTTCCATCAAACTGGAAAGTAGCAAATATAACCCCTCTATTCAAGAAGGGACGGAGGCAGAAAACAGGAAACCATAGGCCACTTAGTTTGAATCTGCCTTGGGAAAGGTGTTAGATTCAATCCTTTAGGAGGTTATAGCTGGGCACTTAGAAAAACTAAAGGTAACCGGAGAGAGTCAACATGGTTTTGTGAAAGGGAAATCACATTAACCAATTTATTGGAGTTTTTTTGAAGGGGTAACATGTGCTGTGGTTAAAAGGGAGTCTGTAAACATACTGTACATAGTTCACCAGAAAGCATTTGACAAGGTGCCACATAAAAGGTCATTGCACAAAGTAGGAACTATGGGATAGCATACTAACATGAATAGAAGATTGGCTGGCTGACAAAAAAGAGAGTATGCCTAAATAGTTCGTATAAACATACGAGTTAGAAACACAAGTAGACCATTCAGTCCCTCAAACCTGCTCCACCATTCAAGAAGATGTCTGATCTGATTGTAACTTCAACCCCACATTCCTGCCTACCCTGATAACCTTTCACACCTCCCCCCCCAACCTTGTTAATCAAGAATCTATCCAGCTCTGCCTTAAAAATATTCAAAGGCCGCTTCTGCTGCCTATTGAGGAAGAGAGTTCAATAACTCATGACTCGCTGAGAGAAAAAAATTCTCCTCATCTCTGTCTTAAATGAGTGACCCCTTATTTTAGAGAAGTGACCCTTTGTATTTTGACTGGTAGGATGTGACAAGTGGAGTCTCACAGGAGCCTTGGCTTTTTACAATTTATATCAAAAACTTAGATTAAGGGAGCGAAAGCATGGTAGCTACATTTGCATATGATACAGAGATAGGTAAGAAAGTCTGTTGTGAAGAGCAATAAAGAGGTCGCAAATGGATACAGATAAGTTGAGTGAGCGGAGTACAATGTGGGAAAATGTGAACTTGTCCACTTTGGCGTGAAGAACAAAAAAAGCAGAATATTGCTTAAATGGAGAACAACTGCAGGATTCTGAGATACAAATGGATCTAGGTCTTCTAGCACATAAGTCACAAAAAGCTGGTATGCAGATACAGTAAGTAATTAGGACTAATGCAGTGCTATTCTTTATTATGAGAGGAACTGAACATAAAAGTAAGAATGTTATGCTTCAGTTATACGGGGCATTGGTGAGACCACACCTCAGATACAGAGTGCAGTTTTTTTCCTTATTTAAGGAAATTTGTAAATACATTGGAGGCAGTTCAGAGGGAGTTCACTGGATTGACTGAATGGGTTGTCTTATGAGAAGAGGTTGGGCAGACTGGTTTGCTTACACTGGAGTCTAGAAGAGTAAGGGATGACTTGGTTTAAGTATGTAAGACCCGAACAGTCTTGACAAGGTGGATGCGAACTGGATGTTTCATCTTGTGGATGAGTTTAGAACTAAGGAGCATGGTTTAAAAAATAGGAGTTGTCCTTTTTGGACAGAAAAAAAGGAGAATTTATTTCTTTCTCTGATGGTTGTACGATTTTGGATCTCTCTGCCTCAGAAGGCAGTTAGTTGGGGTAGGGTCACTGAATATTTTTAAGGTAGAGGTAGATAGACTCTCGTTAGGCAAGAGAATCAAAGATGAGCAGGGGCAGACGGGAAAGTGGACTTTGTAACACAAATCGCTCAGCCATGATCTTATTAAGCAGGACTCCTGCTCCTAATTTGTATGTCTGAACTCCATATACTTTGCCCCATATCCATTAATAATTTTCCAAAAAATAATCAATTTTCTAATTTCACCTTCGAAACCTCTGGCTCAAATGTTTAGCCTATGTCTCCTATTCTGTAAACAGTGGAAATGATTTCTCTCTATCAAAGCCTATCTGTGGAGGTTTTTGTGATGCAGTAGGTAACCTCTGAACCAGAAGCTACAGGTTTTGAGTCCAGGACTTGATGGCCACAAAAGGTGCATCATAACATGGCCAAACAGGTTGAGTATCAATCCGTAAATGCTTCCATTATGCTTATGGTAGATGGTAAGAGTGGGAGAATCTCCTGGTCAGCCATGCTTGATGTGGAGTGATGCCCCTCAAGTTAAAGCCTCCAGTAACAGGCTAACGACCTGTTCCAGGAAGAGCTAGCTACGGAAACAGATATGAACGTGTAATTCATCTGCCCCAAGCGTCTCCAGGCGTGAGAAGAGAATCAAGAAGAAAAACACTATTCATTTCCCAGAATATCTCATAACCTTCAATGAAGCAATTACTTACCCTTCCAAAATGGCAGGGAATTCAAAGTAGTTTGAATAATTTCATCTGATAATTTAATCCAAGTAAATCTATACTAAACTCCCCCTAAAGCCATTATATCTTTCCAAGGATGTGGTGCCTAGAACTGCTCACAGTATTCCAAGTGCGCTCTGACCAGGAATTTGTATACTTAAAATATGACTTCTACCCCTTTTGTTTCAGTCTTCGAGAGAAGAAAAGCCAGAAACACATTCGCCCTTTGGATTATTCTCTGTAACTGTTATGGTATTTCTATGCACCTGGACCACCAAATCTAATTGGATCTCCACTGTTTATACATTTTATTGATATATTAGTAATTTTGTGCTTCCATCCAGGATGTAGAAATGGTAGTTGTCCAATTAACCCCTTAAACATGTTGTCACACCATTCAATAGGTTCATGGCCGATCTACATCACATACTGCCATCTATTGTTCTGTCATTTTGCATAAATGACTTTGTACTGCATTATGTAAGTCAATAATAAATAGCTGAAGTCCCAACATAAATCCTTCCAGCATACTACCAGTGTCATCTTTGCCAATTAGAGTAGCTATCAATTATCCCAAATATTTATCACCTGCTGCTCAACTAATGTCCAATTATACATCAATAATTTGCTTAAATTCCATGAGTTTATTATTTAATTCACAATCCCTTATGAGGGACTTGAGCAATTGCCTTCTGGAAGTCCATATAAATAATACAGGCATTCCCCTAATCCTCTACTTTAGTCACCACTTAAGAAAATTTAATGAAGCTTACTAGGTATGATCAATCCTTTGCAACTCCTTGCCCCTGACAGCTAAAAATTATGATGGTATTCAGTCACCCTCTTCCTACTTACAGATGTGTACAATTTCCCAACAAAATATTTTAGGCTAACTAGTCCATAATTCCCTGCTCTCCCTCCCTCTGCATTACAAATGCTAATTTAAATCTATTATAGAACTTTATGCATTTTTACAAAACATAAAATTTGTACATTGTTCAAAATTTCAAAAGCTATTTCTA
The DNA here is from genome assembly GCF_965287045.1 of Carcharhinus amblyrhynchos. Classification (NCBI taxonomy): domain Eukaryota; kingdom Metazoa; phylum Chordata; class Chondrichthyes; order Carcharhiniformes; family Carcharhinidae; genus Carcharhinus; species Carcharhinus amblyrhynchos. The sequence continues at coordinate 89,575,144 of NC_137324.1, read as the reverse complement.
AGAATTATTCTAAGATTGAATGTGGTACATGCCAGGAAAATATCTTTGAAGAAGAGGCGAACAAAGGACAGTAACCTCCTGTTTTGTCTCTATACGCTAGTCAGAATGGAATCTTCTCGAATCTGAAGAATCAATGACAACTGCTATTCTGTTTGTCACTAAAGTTAATGGGCTTCTGTCCGTACCCAGCAATTCAGTCAAATTTAATGCACTTCCTTCAGTAGCATCACATTTAAATAATGACACTGATCATTCAAACATTTTATGTGTCACCAAATGTCAGTTCAAATTTTGTAACATTACTTTACATTTCAGGCCTATTCTTGGCTTCAGAAGGAACTGGGCCCCGATTCTGAACCAGTTGTAACTGTGAGATTTTTGGGAACAACAGAGTTAAGTACAGAGCTCAAAACACTGCTGCAAAGCCTCTGTGAGCAATTAGCCATTAACTATCGATGCCTCATACACAATTACCCTCAAAAAATACATGAGCTGAGGGAATTATTCATCAGTCTTCTGAACGAGTCTTCATTTCATCGACCACTGGTGTTAATTTTTGATGCTCTTGAGCAGCTCTCAGATGCTGATGAGGCACGCAAATTGTGGTGGCTCCCCATTCATCTTCCTCGCTCAGTACGTGTAATATTGTCAACTCTACCGAACAAGCATGGCATTCTACAAAAACTGAGATGCTTGATACAGGATAATGAGAATTACATCGAGCTGCCTCATCGTGACAGGAAGATGTGCAGCCAACTTCTTAAACATCAGCTTCTACAGGTGAAAAGAAAGGTCACTTCAGGCCAGCAAATCTATGTCAATGAAGCACTCTCAAAATGTACTCTGCCGATGTTTGTTAATCTGATTTATCATGAGGTCAAGCAGTGGCGATCACACAAAGATGTTGATGACACTTCCCTTTGTGTGACAGTACATGAAAGTATTGAGCACCTTTTTTGGTCCCTTGAAAGTAATTGTGGTTCTCGGCTGGTCTCAAGAGCCCTTGGCTTCATCACAATGGCCAAAACTGGACTGAGTGAAATGGAACTGGAAGATGTCATTTCACTTGATAATTATGTTCTGAATGAAATCACAGCAAACTCTGAGCTTCAGAATCCATTGCGGATACCGTATTATTTCATCGCAAAACTGAAGGAAGAGCTACGCGGTTACTTAGTGGAGAGGCAGGTGAGGAGCGTCACACTTCTCGTATGGGCCAATCGCCATCTTTATCTGATTGCTCAGAAACTGTACCTGCAGAATGAGGAAGAAATGCACGAAATGCACAGTATCTTGGCAGATTACTTTTTAGGAGTGTGGTCTGGTGGGAGACCAAGGTTGTTTCATCCTGAGCAAAGCCATACCCAACCTCTCGACGTTAATAATAAAAGCATGACTGATGAAAAACAACTTGGCGACAAAACCTTTGACAGGCAGGTCCCTGAGCAGCCATGGGTCTTCCAGTGCAACTCACTGGAGCCAGACATCTTTTTTGTAAATCATAGGAAAAGTACAGAACTACTGCATCATTTGACTAGAAGCGGGAGGACAGACGATCTGATGTACAGTGTCATTATGAATTTCAGTTGGCTGTATACTATGATCAAAATCGGTCACCTCGACAAAGTCCTTTCTGACATTGATCTTGCTTACAATTATTCACAGGAGAAAGAACTGAAATTTCTGGCAAGGACTCTGCGAGGCATCAAGTTGAAAGTTTCGAAGAACCCGAGTTCCTTGTCTGCTGAGCTACAACAAAGGCTTCTGCCAGTTGTTAGCTCCTTACCAAAGCTGAGGCACCTTCTGTTAGAGTGCGACAAAGACGGCCCAAAGTATTGTTCTATAGTGCCTTTGCATTCCTCCTTGGATGTGACGTACAACCCGGAAAGACTTCCGCTGACTGCCAGCTACATCCACGTCATCGAGGTGCTGCCTACATCCAGCCCCAATGTCATCATTGCTGCATTGGAAAATGGTTCCATTACCACCTGGGATGTGGAGACACGGCAAATTCTGCGCCAAATTACAACTGCAAACTCGGCCGTGCTTGGGATGAAACTTACTCACGACGAGAAATACCTGGTTGTATCAACAACAAAAAATACATTGTTGATATATGACAATCATAATTCATGCCTATTATCGGAGGTAGAAGTCAAGGGCTCCAAGCATTGCATTGCAGGTGGAGGCAACTGTTTTATTTATGGCTTCACATTATCGATTAACCACGCCCTTGCATGGTTGCAGGGGAGTAAAGATGTGCATGTGATCGATTTAATTTACGGCTGGCCACTCTACCAGTTCCATTGCTGGTATGAAGTTACTTGTGTCCAATGTTCTCCGGATGGAGTGTATGCATTCTGTGGACAATACCTGAACACAACCACCATTTTCCTCTTGGGGAGTGGCGAGAAGCTCTCTACAGTGACGTCCGAGTTTTCAGGCGGGTATGTGAAATCACTTCTCATCCTGGCTGCAGCTCAAGAAATGGTAATGATTGATAATGAAGGCAGTCTGTCTGTCTGGAATATAGATGAGATTACTAACCCTCAACTTATTGAGGACTTTGACTGCAGGGGAAAGGATAATGAAGTTGTGAGTTTAGAGTTGTCAGAAGACCAAAGTGTAATCCTCATATGTAAGACGTTCAGCATTGAAGTGTTGGATACCAGCATCTGGAAAGTGGCTGAAAAGTTCAAAGCCAAACGCAATGAACGCTTCATATCAGCAGTCCTCTCCAAAACTGGTGACTCAATTATTGCTTCAATGGAGCATATGTCATCAATATTTGTGTGGCGGAGAGACACTGGACAATGTATGGCAAGTTTACAGGAAATCTCAGGGGCCATTGTAAAGTTGATCAAATCAAATCAACACAACTTGCTACTGTCTTTGACAACAAATGGTGTTCTTTCTGTTTGGGATATAGACATCATAACTGCAATCTCAAACATTGACAAAACAGGAAAAGCAATTCAAAGTCTGATCCAGCCAGGCAGAGGTGAACTGATCTATACTTTGGATGGTTCTGAATCAGTTCATAAATGGAGCTTCAGCACAGGGTATATTGAAGCTATATTCAAACATGATGGCATTGTGGAAAACTGTGTTCTCACATATTCAGGAGAGCTGATGGTCACTTCTGATGACAAAGGCATCCAATACATCTGGAACACCACTACCGGGGACAACATTTTTCGCATCAATGGGCAGCGGGTGTCCCAACTACTGATAACACACAATGATCAGTTTGTAGTCTCACTCTGTAACCAAGGTGTCTCCAGGGTGTGGCGACTGTCCACTGGTCACAAGGTCTGCAACATTTTGGTTCCCATGCAGAATGCGTTTATCACATATCCCAATACATTCGTCATTGGTGTTTCAAAAAACAAGCTGCTGGCTGTTAGCTTGTGGACAGGGAGTGTAACAAAAAAGTTCTGCTGTGACGACGGCACAGTCATTGTAAATTTCAAGCTTATCCCTGATTCTCCAGACTATGTGGTTTTCATTACTTCTACCGAAACATTGTTTGTTTGGAGTGTGACCGAGGAAGCAGTATGTCGGCGTGTGCAGCTCCCTAATAATTTCCTGAAAAACCTGGAGGATTTCCAAATATCCCCCAATGGGAAACTGGGAATTTTGTCCCGAGGCGATGACAACATTAACATCATGGATCTGCAGAATGGAAAGCTACGCCTCGTTCCTGCCACCGGGATCATCTGGCGTCAGAAATTATCACGGGATGGGCGTTACCTAGTGTACATTTGCTTTAGAAACAACAATGAAGAAAACGACAATGGGGCTGTGTCTAGTCTGATAGTGGTCAGGCTGGCTGATGGCAAAAACATTGGAGCATGCTCACTTTACAAGACTCCAGCTTTTCTTAGTCTATCACCACGGCACCTGAACATTATTGTGGGCTTTGATGATGGCAGCATCGGGACCTACACCGTGGTAGATCGAGTCGATGCTGCCTTAAAAATTAAAATTGCCACTTCAAACAGTCGCCAGATTTTCAGCAACACATCTCAGCAAATCAGGCCAAAGCGTGCCAATTTTACATGCAAATACACAGCAGACTGCATATGGAGAGAGTCTTCTGAGGTTTTTGCCAGGGATAGCCCCATTACAGTCTCTGATTCAAGTGACACGCAGGAGACAGCACCTACCAAAAAACAACCTTACTGCTCCGAGAAAGCAGGTTCAACATTACAAATAGACTATAAATGTCAACATTTCACAACAGAAAGCTAAGCCATGTTTTTGTGTGTGCAAAAATACAGAAAAATATTTTAATATGTGGAGTGCCATTTTCAAAGTCACTCAAGGATATTTCTTTTACGCTTCTGAAGAATTATACCATTTTGTCACTTTAAAAAAGATCTTCACTATTTCAAGGGGACTAATATCTCAGGGGTAAAGTAATTTGTTCTGTTCCACATACTTATTTCCATTTAGTTTACTGTGACAATCCCAGTTTTGCTTAATTCCTCTAGTTGTAGCATAATGTGCTCACTTATTTACATTAAGTTACTTATCATAATGTTTCACCCCTAAAGGAATTTTGAATAAATGATGCTATTGCACCTTCAGATTTCCTTTAGAAACATTCTTTTCCCCATGGTATGAACCTCACTCCGATAACTGATATGGCTTGTTTTAGATGGGCTTTAACTGGATACCGCAACTCATCATTTACCCAAATTCTTAGCAGGAAAGAAATGCAATCAGACCTGGATAATATAAATGAAAGAGCATATTCATATCTGATCAAGTATTAGGTGAAAAGAGTGATAAGCAATTTAATGAGACTGATGATTTTACTCCTGGGGTGCCATTCCTTTTTAGCAGAGAAATGACACAGAGAGCTGGATTTTACAACCTCCCCTCCCCTCACCCAGCCTAGTGTGACTTCAGAGGGGGACGTGTAAAATGCCAGGGGCAGCAAACCCACCACCTTCCTGCCCACCCCCAAGCTATTGCCCATAAATATGGTAGGTTACAGGGTGCTGAAACCCGCAGCTCACCTGTCATTTTTAGATAAATAATTACCTGTCAGTTGAGCTTTGTTATCAGACCAATTGACCTGACTAATATGCTCCCCATGGCAGACTGCTAGCATGGGCAGGCAGGAGAGAGTGGGGAGGCTTTTTTTTTAAGCAAACTGCCTCAAAGGCAGGAAGGGGGGTGGTGAGTGTACATCCTTATGAGACTTCCCTCTGCTCATCGGGGGCACTCTCCCCAGGATTATACTCCCCTCTACCCCTCCACTTTTTCCTCCCATTCTGACCTCCAAAACATATGACATCACCCACCCCACCCCCATCTTTGGCTCCCTGACCCCTCCCCATTCAAATTTCGGCATATTTTGTGGGCGGAGGCCATGCTTGTCTTCATCCTGGGCTTTACTTGACATTCCGACAGCTCGCACTACTCGGGCCCTGCTGGAGTTGCCTAGCAATCATATTGGCCAACAGCTTTCAAGGATGGGACTTCCTCCCACTTAAGAGTGGCACCTTATCCCATTGAGCAGGGTGGGGGTGGCGGGTAGGGAGGAGGGGTGGGTGGGTGTGAAGGTCCCACTCTGAACTCATTAATGGCACCTACACAGGGTAACCATGTTTAACATGGATCAGTTGGGGAATTCACCCCTACCCCCCTCGAAAATTCAGCCCATTTTTACACACAAGCACAGTCATCTGTCAAGTGCTGTGAATGATGTGTTGCTGTGAAAAGAAAATCCAATGCATAACATCAACTTCTTCTGCTTAAAAATGCATTCAAGATAAGATACTATTGTGGGTAGTTTGTGCTGTGTACTGCTCCACAGAAATTTGGCCTCAGAAATAAAACAATTATTTAATTAGCAAAAACTGTGGGGAAGCTGTACTGGAAGTCACAGTTCAGTAATTCACAGATTCAGCTGCAGTCTGGCATGATTCCCCATATACTTTGACTGTTCGAGACAATTTACATTTCAGAGAGGCACTTTCCAATGTTTTCTCTGGCTATCCGCAGTATGATGCATCAAAGCTGTCAATAAGCTGAACTTTCTAAATATAAAGGAAAAATGAAGATTATAAATGTGCAAAACACTACCATATGTGGTCACATGGCTGAATTTTGCAGCGCAAATTCGTCCCAGCCAGTCATTGTGGTATCTTCGATTGAGCTGCAAAGAGTCTCTCCTGTGTGTTCACAGCTCCTTCAGCATGAATTTAAGTAAGTTGCCAATCTGTCAAAGAATAAACAGCTTAAGAAAGGATGATTACTTCAGTGAAAGCCGTAAACTTTGTAAATATTGTCCATGTGTGGGACTTCTCTCACTCACAAATTTGTAATACTATCATTAGATCTCTGTAAGCAACAAATAGAGACTGTTAGCAGCTGGATATCTCAGTGCACCTAAGACATGCACAAAATATTCGCCAATCACAGGGACATGACTTTACCCCAGAAAACTGAAATGAAATGTATCTGGTGGTGAAAAATTAGTGTTAAAAATTGCAATGCTTCACTAGCCTAGCTGCATTCAAACACGTGGTGAAGGATTGCATTCTTCACCGACTTAAGGAAGATCATTGCTCCTTGAATAGGTAGTTCTTTTTTTAAAAAAAAGATGTTCGTAAAATCAAAACTTACAATTTCTGGATCAGGGACCATTCTGAAAGTGTGAGAAAGAAAATGTGGAGATTTTCTATAATAATAGCTGGATTTTTTTTAAAAAAACAGCCAAATTTTGAAAAGCTGTTAAAACGCATTTAGAGAAGTTTTCTAAAGTTTAGAGAAGTTCACTTGTGTACAAGTGCAGAATGATGCCGTGGTTTTGAACAGAGGGCACAGTAGCACCATCAGCAATTCCTTACATGGCAGACACATCTCCACATTATCCAAGTAAAATACTGCAAACAAATCTTGTCTGTCTAAAAAGTAACAGGAGGGGCTATAGGACATTGTAGCATTGCACTTATTGGGTTAGATCTTGACCTTGTACGTCAGTATTAGATAGGTAATACTGAGTCAACAGCCCAATTTATATCTCGTATTTTTATTTCCGTTGACTTCTATAGAAATAAAAATTGAAAGAGATGTAAAATGGGGCCAGGTGCATGATGACTCGTTAGCTCAGAAATAAAAGCCTGGGTTATGTGAAATCTGCTAGAATGGGCAAGATGGGGCAGTTGAGCGGGCACAGAGATTTATGCAGGAAGCCGTGCATTTGACTCCTGGTTCTGGGAAAACTAAGTGATTAAGTCAGTGGCGGGAAGGTAACAAAACATGAAATCATCTGTTATCAGCAAAAAGCTCACTGATATGCTTGACTGTCCACTTGCATATAATTTAAATGCAATTTGATCCTGTCTCCCCAATTTAGTAAAACTCACACATGAATCTCATGCTTTCAGTAACCCACCCAGTGAAAGCTGGTGAATTATATGTGGCTTTCTTGGCTCCATGTGAGAGTCCTTTCAACTTCGCGAGGCATTGAATCGATCCTGGAGATATTTTCTCCATATAAAAAAACTTGCTGAACTGACACTCTGAAGAATGGTACCTTGGGCAGGAAATTCAGATCTCAGAAGTAGTGGGCCCAAAATTTAAGGGGAAAGTACACAATTGAAGGGGTCATCTCTTAAAGTGGTATCGCAAATTTGAGTCCCTAAAGGGAACCCATTTTGAAGGCAGCCTGCGAAAACAAATATGGAGATGTAGTGGCAACATAGGAATCATTCACACTCTCCTTTATTCTCAAACACTACAGGGGATGCACTGTCTGAACTGTGACATCTCAGACCTCAGTTAAACCCGTTGATGCCATCACTGTATGACAGTGCAGAAATCTTCTGCCTTAGATTCCCGCACTTGGGAACATGTCTTTTGGTGCTGGAGCAACAGAAATTCAGATGCTGGAGATTAAAACTGCAGAACTTTCTGTAAAAAGCCTGTCAGCAAGTTTCTGTGGTGGTGACGAACAAAACTTGTAGGGTCGGTGGGAGACAACTGCGGGTCAGGGTCCAACAGCCCTGGGCCACCCCAGTCACTTACAAACTGGAAACTATAACTATCAGATTAGAAGAGAAGTATCTTTTATATATTTATTATGTGTGTACATTGTATAAAATAGGACAGTCCATTTGAACTACATTTGAACACAAATTGGAGGTAGTGGACTGAATTGTCCTGTTGTCAATTTTCCAGCAGCCCACCAATTAACAGCTGGCAGGGGGGGTTGCTGGTTACTGAGGCAGTGGGCAGCAAGGTGCTAGTAGCAGTGCGATGTTGCCCTGCAGAGTTGAAGGGAGAAATTGACAAAACAATGGTAGAAGTAAGATCCTAGGGTGGCTCTGTGATGCAGCCATGCTGCATTCCAGGCTGCTCAGGCAAGGCAACAGGCTGTCTGCCTTAGTGGAGACTGACCACCAAGCACACCTGGTCAGAGATTGCAGAGGACATCAACAACCATAGGTCATCACTAGGAGCTGGCGACAGTGTCACAAGTAGGCGAATAACCTTGCTCATTCAGCCAAGGTGAGCACTCCACACTTGATCTTTCTGAGAGGCTTACATGTGCTAGAGTGAGAGGGTGAGGTTGGTAGAGAGGGAACGCTCACCCAGTCTGTGATAAAGGGGTCGGGCAGCAGCAGATGCTTCTGAGACAACGAACAAACAAAGAAAAAGGAAAAGTACAGCCCAAGAACAAGCCTTTCAGCCCTCCAAGCGCATGCCAATCATGATGCCGTAACTAAACTAAAAAAACCTTCTGCCCTTACTCGGTCCGTATCCCGCTATTCCCTATTCATGTATCCATCCAGATGCCTCTTAAATATTGCCAATATGCCTGCTTCTATCACCTCCTCTGGCAGCATTCCAGACACCCTGCGCTCTCTGCATGCAAAATTTCCCCACATATCTCCCTTAAACTTCCTCCCTCTTGAACCTGTGCCCCCTTGTAATTGACACTACCACCCTGGGAAAAAACCTCTAACCATCCAGCCTGTCTATGTCCCTCATAATTTTGTAGACCTCTATCAAGTCTCCCCTCAGCCTCTGTCTTTCCAGTGAAAACAATCCTATTTTATTTAACTGTTCCTCATCGCCAACACCCTGGAGAGCAGGCAACATCCTGGTGAACCTTTTTTGCACTCTCTCTAAAGCTTCCACGCCCTTCTGATAGTATGGTGACCAGAACTGCATGCAATACTCCAAATGTGGCCTAACCAAGGTTTTATATATTTATACATTATATACTTAGGTGCATCTTGGTCAATGGTCAGTGTTGAGTCTGACAAGATTGCTGCAGTATGGCCACATGTAGGATCCATCATTGTCAGCTAGGCTGCTGCCAGCTTATACGTTGTACTCACCTTTGTAAGGAAGCTAACATTGTTCATATTTGTAGCTGCAGGAGAAGCCAGCCCCCAGTGTAAAAGAACCAAGATCAGTGGCAGGGTTGCCTTCCTAGCTATGCTGAACCCATGGAGGAGGCAGCACAGGAACTGGCAGAACTGTATCTGAAGGACTGATGGGGGTGGGAGCACTCCATTGCAGGTGGCAAGTTAGAACTGCTGATAAGAGGTCTAATGGTTAGGGAAACAAGGCATAATGCTTGTGTGTCCATCACTGGACAGATGGAGCTTCACATTAGATGTAGGTGGAAGGATGTGATGGACAGTGCCCTTTAATCTATCTTTCACCTTCACCTCATGCCAGCCAGAGAGTGCAGAAGTGTCCGGGGGATAGCCATCCACCTCAGAGCAGGAACAGGGGGGATTCTCAGAGCATGCACCATCACATCATTCCCCAACCCAACCCACCAATTCAGATAGCCTCTCATTAGTGGGTATGCATTCACACACATTCAAGGTCACAACTTGGCAACCACATCCCAGATGCACATAAGCAGCTAAGCAAGACTGTGCCAGAAGTATGAATCGCCATGTCTACAATGAGTAATCTTCATCTCTCTCTATCCATTTCTGAATGCACATGAGCCAGAGAACCTAAAGCACCCAAGAATGTCTCTGTATACAGGCACAGTAGTTGCTTTCCAGAAACCATGCATAAACCTGAAGGATCCTGCCACAGTGGTCACAAACCAGTTGTACATTGTGCAAATGGAAGTCCTTTCTGTTGACAAAAGTCACTGGCAGGTCTGTGGGAGCCTTAATGGCATGATGTCAGTGATAGCCTGCACCAGGAACATTCAGTGATGGCCAGGAAATCATTTAGCCTGATTGTCTAGATAGGTGCAAAAACTGGCCTTCTTGAACAGGCTACCAGCTATAAACTTAATGCATCAATGAACCACACAGATGGTGAGGTACCACACATATCTGCAGCAGATTGCTGGAAAGGTCCAGAGGCAGAGGTGTAGAAGATCAGTGCCACATTGACCTTCCACACTACTGGCATCAGGCGGCCACCAATGCCACTGGGGCTCAGCTCATCCCCCCTCATGGATTCACAAATCAGTGATGGCTTCCCCAGCGAGCCTCTGTCTTTGACAACACTGCCTCATGATCAGTCAAAGGTAACTAAACCTCTCAGAATACACAATCCTCTTCATGCCCCCAACCCAAGGCTGCTGGGCCAGTTTGCCCAGAAGTTGCTGCTGTTCCATTGTCTAGAGCTGCACCTCTCTCCCTCTCCGCTGCCCCTGCTCAGTAGAGTTAATTCTGACTGAATGAGACACATGGCAGGTCTGTTATGCCTTCTCCAGCAACCACCCCGCTACCCCCCAGCCCCGCTAACCCCAGCCGTATCACTGTTCAATCAACGTAAGTGCCAGTTCACAGAACCATGGCTGCTGACTGAAGCCAGTACTGAGTTTTCAATTGCTTGCCACCTCCTCATACCTGTTGAGGCTTGAGCCTTGTGTTCCCCATTCAATTTGTCATCAATTGGTTTAATTAACTGTGTGCCATGTTGTAGCGCAAGGCTTTCCCGCCATGCCAGCAGTTCCTCGAAATTTCCATTACAATGTGAAGATGTTGGGCTTTCATCCCAATATTCTTCCCCTTGTACCTTCAAGTTCATCCACCCAGAAAATACAGCCCAATGTTACAGCAATGTAGATAAAATGTTTGATACTTATAATTTGGGAACAGAGTCCTACAATTTCTGATCTCATGTATAGAGTAACAGTTTGCAAATACAGTCTGTAGTCACATTTTCAGGGGAAGATGGAAGGGTGTTCCTTATTAGTTTGGGATTGGTAGCGTTTATGGCTTTGATACTGATACACAGACCAATTCAAAAGCAACTTGGGGACTATCGACAACTTTGTGTTTCTCCTCTGACTGATTTTATGCTCCATAATTACATTTTCCAAAGTATAAGAGATAAAGTACTCTGTGTATATTGTATTAAATCCTTTGCAGATATTATCCAGACCCGAGGGATCTGTTACCACCCTGAACATAGTCCCAGTCATTTTTATTCTTTTGAATATTGCCTTTTGATGAAAGGCTCCTCTCTGTCTCTCAAAGGCTGTATTGAGAGCTTGTAATTTAGCTGCCAGTTCGCCACGGTTAGGATGATCCGATAATGTTTATTATGAGCTTACATCACATGATTCAGTTATAACTATAGAAGTTTATAGAGAAATAAAACATCTTGCATGTGGCACAAAGAGAGCATTTTTTTGAAAGCTATTACCACTTTGCTCTTATTATAAGGTAGTCATTTGTTCTAATTTTGCACTTTGGATCTCGCACTCGTCACACATAAGTTTACTAAAATATTTTGAATTGGTGCACTCAGACTTAAAGCATTTATCCCTTTCCTGAATGAGCAGATTGTTCCTGTCTATATATTTTTATACTGTTTATCTGACTGGGCCAGATTCTTTTCTATTGCATTTGCTGCTTCCAATGCGGTCTATATTGGAGAGACTAGGTGAGCCCTTTGCTGAACACCTTCGGTCTGTCTGAAAGCAGGACCCAGACTTTCCTGTCACTTGCCACTTCAACGCACCATCCTGCTTTCCTGTCCACAAGTCTGTTCTTGGCCTTTAGCCATGTTCTAGAGAACCCCAACACAAACTGGAGGAACAGCACCTCATGTTCCGGTGAGGCACTTTACAGCCTTCCAGGCTGAACATTGAGTTCAACAACTTCAGAGCATGAACATTCCCCTCCATCCCATTTCTATTTATTTCATTCTCCATTTTATTGCTCTCTTTTCCACCTGCCCCCAACACCCACCTCACCCCAACTTCTTCAGGCCAACTGCCACATTTCTCGGGCAGTCCTTTACCAAGCTGTACCTTTTCTTTCCCAGTCACGCATTCTGATCACTTAATGGACATTATCAACAGTTCTCAGCCCTCTGCATGCTCATTTACATTCCCTTGTCCAATTCTACCACCCCTTCCTACCCTTAGTGTAAATTTCAGCTGACTCTCTTTCCTCTCAGCTCTGACACAGAGTCATCTAGACCCTAAACATTGGCTCTGTTCAGTCTCCACAGATACTGTCAGACCTGCTGAGATTTTCCAGCATTTTTCTGTTTTGTGGGATGTGAATGTGGCTGGCTGGCCAGCATTTATTGCCCTTCCCTAGTTTCCTTGAAAAGGTGGCATTGAGCCACCTGTTTGAATGACTGTAGTCCATGTGGTGTAGATACATCCACAGTGCTCTTAAACAGGGAGTTCTCAGATTTTGACCCAGCCGTGGTGGAGGAACACCACTATATTTCCAAGTCAGAGTGGTATGTAGTTGAAGTAAGAAAATAGTTTCTTTTTCTGATTTATATTATGGAAAGCTTCTCAACTTTAATTTAGTCTGATAAAAATCTCAAATTGCACTACAGCTTAAGAAATTCTTCAGCATTGCATTCATCCCCTTAGATTTCTGCTCAGAGAATCTTCCTTCAGTTTCTTTCCCATCCCTGACCCCAATCTCCAAATTTTATGCCCACTTCTCCTGAAGCCACTGATTCAACCTGAGGCTCAGGTTAGATGGCCAGATCTAATGTTCTTTAAGGGCAGGCACCAGCAGACAACTTGACTGTCTCCCTCTGTGAGAAAATTCCCCCTCTGGATACTTTTGTATCTCTCGCCTCTCATCTTAAACCTAGACCCTCTAGCTTTAGACTCCCCTACCTTTGAGAAAAGATGTTTATTATCTACCGTATCTATGCTTATCATTATTTTAATCAACCTCTGTAAGATCAACCCTAAGTCTCCTATGCTTCAGGGAAAAACGTCCCAGTCTATCCAACCTCTCCTTATAACTCAAGGGGCATCAAAACTGTAATGTTCACACATAGCAGGGGTCATTGGGGTCAGCAACGGGAACACTGGCTATGATTGTTTGAGGTGACCTAACTCTGTCAACCTGGTTTCTTCACAGTCAATTTGGCGTCACGTAACTGGTGGCACTGCTTTTAGCCACTGAGGAACTTATAAGTGTCCTTGAAATATTTTTATCATGGGGACTTGAAGCTGGAAACAAAGGGGTACTTTTCATTCCAAATAAAACCATGACTTCTTGATTTCTCCCTGTGCTGAATCTCTTCTGTCTGTGCTGTAGAAGTAGCACCAAAATACAAAAAAAAATTAAATAAGCAATGCTGGCAACTATTCCTCCAACTAATTTTCATTGGTAGCATATCACGGTTATGCACACATTACTGAACAGTACTGTCAGCAAGTTGTAGAGTCACAGCGTCATAGAGGTTTACAGCATGAAAACAGGCCCTTTGGCCCAACTAGTCTATGCCGCCCAGTTTTTACCATTAAGCTAGTCCCAATTGCCTGCATTTGACCCATATCCCTGTATATCCATCTCACCATGTAACTGTCCGAATGCTTTTTGAAAGACAAAATTGTATCTGCCTCCCTCTGTGAGAAAAAATTGCCTCCTGGATACTTTGTATCTCTCGCCTCTCATCTTAAACCTATACCCTCTAGTTTTAGACTCCCCTACCTTTGAGAAAAGATGTTGATTATATACCTTATCTATGCTCCTCATTATCTTAATCGACCTCTATAAGATCAACCCTAAGTCTCCTATGCTCCAGGGAAAAGCGTCCCAATCTATCCAACTGCTCCTTATAACTCAAACCATCAAGTCCTGGTAGCATCATGGTGAATATTTTCTACACTCTTTCTAGTTTAATAATATCCTTTCTATAATAGGGTGACAATAATGGTGCACAATATTCCAAGTGTGGTCTTACCAATGTCTTGTCAACTTCAACAAGACACCCCAACTCCTGTATTCAATGTTCTGACCAATAAAACCAAGCATGACAAATGTCTTCTTCACCACCCTGTCCATCTGTAACTCCACTTTTAAGGAGCTATATACCTGTACCCCTAGATCTCGTTTGTCCTAAAACTCTCCCAAATGCCCTACCATTAGCTGAATAAGTCCTGCCCTGGTTCGATCTACCAATATGCATCATCTTGCATGTATCTAACTTAAACTCCGTCTGCCATTCATCAGCTCACTGGCCCAATTGATCAAGATCACATTGCAATCCTCGATAACCTTCTTCACTATCCACCATGCCACAAATCTTGGTGTCATCTGCAAACTCACTAACCATGCCTCCTAAATTCTCATCCAAATCATTAATATAAATGACAAATAACAGTGGACCCAGCACCAATCTCTGAGGCACATCGATGGTCACAGGCCTCGAGTTTGAAAAACAACCCTCTATAGCCACCCTCTGTCTTTGGTTGTCAAGCTCAGAGAAGCTCAGGGAAATAATCATACCATGTAAACACTTTTAAAGTTTAGAAGAGATGGTGCTTTCCAGTATTTACATAGTATAAACAGAAATGCAGAACAGGATGTTTAAAGCAGAATGTTTAAAATGCTGATCTTCAAAGGCATCCAATGAAATCAGAGGGAACTTCGTAGCTGAGGGGTATAGCAGTCGCTGCACATTTTTTTGATACTCATTGGCCTACATCTAACTGCATGCCTTAGCTCAAGGCCAACATAGAGTTCAAGATGTAATAGACTTGACTATGGGCTGTACCAATCCACGTCACAAAATAAACAAACCAAAGATCACTTAACTGCCAGTTGGTGGATTGGGCTGAAAATCAACTTTAAAAAAAATGATTGGGTGAGAATATTTAAGTCTCAAAAATAACTGAATCTGGAAAGGGTGAAGTGGATAACCAGCCCAATGCAAGGAGACGTGTTGCAACTTTAAATATGATAACAACGTGGCAGCCTTTGATTACTTTTATTGTTGTCAGATAGATTTCCAATGCATTAGGAAATCCAGCAGCTTCCTCAAGGTGAGAGCTTGGTGATTTTAGGGATCATTCCCTTCAACTCTATCCTGTGGATCGAGATATCTGTCTGAGAAGGATTCAAGATTAAGGCCCAGCTCCTACAAGGCCTCTGACCACTCCCTCCAGTCCAGATCATCCCATGAAATCCTGATCCTGCCCTCACCTCTCCAATCCCCCATTCTCTTTCCAGTCTGTAATTTCCTGCAAGGAACCTCCAGGACAAAGCAGCCTGCTTGATTGGCACTCCATCCACCATCCTAAGTATTCACTCCCTCCATCATTGATGCACAGTTGCAGTACTGTGTATCATTCTACAAGATGCACTACAGCAACTCAACAAGGCTCTTTCAATAGCATCTTCCAAACCCACAACCTCTACCACTGGAAGGCCAAGGGCAGCAGACACATGGGAATGCCACCACCTGCAAATTTCCCTCCAAGCCTTACACGATACTGACTTGAAAATAGATTCATTCATTCACTGTCATTGAATCAAAATCCTGGAATTCACTTCCTAACAGCTTGGTTGATATACCTACCTTTCATGGACTTCAGTGGTTCAAGAAGCGAACGAGGCGATGACCTAATGATATAATTGCTAGACTATTAATCCAGAAACTCAGCTAATGTTCTGAGGACTTGGGATTAAATCCTATCAAGGCAGATGGTGGAACTTTCAATTAAAAATATCTAGAATTAATAATTTGCTGATGCCCATGAAATCATTGTCAGGAAAAATCCATCTGGTTCACTAATGTTCATTAGGGAAGGAAATCTGCCATCCTTTCCTAGTCTGGCCTACATGTGACTCCAGAGCCACAGCAGTGTGGTTGGCTCTCAACTGCCCTCCAAGGGCAGTTAGGGATGGTCAATAAATGCTGGCCTAGCCAGTGACATCAAAAGTGGTGAACAATATTTTAAACATGCTCAAAGGCCCCTGAACTCATGATCCATGCCCCCTGAAATCAACTGATCAATGACGACCCCTCCTCCCCCAACCCAAACCACCACAACTTCCGTAAATCTTGCCAGGCCTCCAGGTGGGGAACCAATCAGTGACATATTTAATAAGTTGCAGAGATAACTCTCCATCTTGTGGGGTAAATCCTGAATTGCAGATTCCCCAGATGTTTCTTCCAGACCCGCTTTCTGCAAGTCAGGAAAAACAATTGTCCATTATTTTGGTCACAATGCTGAGTTCAAATATGGCTGCAGCACTTTTTCTCAAGAATATAATTGGTGATCTTTCATTAGCCCATAAAAAAAATTATTAAATTTCTATCACATTTCCTGAGTCTGCAGCTAGCTGTTTACATTAGGGGCACATTCAAAGAAAAACACTTCTCCAGAACTCCTCCTCAATGTGTCAGATGGTTGGGTCTCACTTCCCACCATCCAAAGAATCAGTGAGGAATAGATCCCCATTGATTTTGCGTATCCCACACCAATTCCACACTGGGGTAAGCATGAAGTAGCTGCAGGTGAGATTTCTGCCCTTCACTCAGAAGTCCTGTCTTAGAGGGCAGCCAAACAATCTGTTTGGGCGTCAACTCTCCAGTCCCTGCTGCAGTGGACAGAAGTAGAAATGCCGGACAACATGGGAGGCAAAGTCCAGACACCAGTGACCCAGTTAAGCTGAAGAGATTCCAAGACGGGTAGGCTAGGGAAGGCCGAGACGGATACGAAAAGGACAACGGGGTTGCAGGGGAGAGGCCAGGGCTAGAGGGGAGGCAGGTCTGATGCCACCGCAATGGAAGGGTGCTTCTAATGGAGGCTCTTCCTGCCCAACATGTAACTGTTTTGATTTTCAACCTTCCACCGTGCTAGTTCAATCTTACTGTCTGTCTAAAAATTGAGGCTGGGCGGAAAATGGCCCTTATGGGATTAAGACCCTCAGCAGGGTCAAGGGTGGGCCTTCCTTCTGAGGCCTTGCCTGCGCCAAGGTAAAATTGCCAAGTGGTTGGGGCGGGTAGGAATCCTGTCTCTTCCATTTCATGCTTCCCACCACCCTGCCTCAAAGCCCACCACTATCTTTGGAACCCATACAAAAGATTATGTCATGGTGAAGCAAAATGCTGGAAAACCACAGCAGGTTTGACAGCATCTGTGGAGAGAGAACAGAGCAAACAGACTCAAAACATTGACTCTGTTCTCTCCCACATATGCCCTCTGACCTGCTGAGATTTTCCAGCATTTTATGTTTTTGTTTCAGATTCCAGCATTCAGAGTAATTTGTTTTATCTTAATGTTATGGCGAAGGATTGTTTCACTAAGGGATCCACAAACAGCATCTGCTCTGTCAGAGATTGTGATCTGTCAAAGTGTCTTTGAGGAAATGCTACAACAAAGGATAATCAGGCTATTGTAATAAAGAAAAGCCAAAGTGCATTAACCTGAGGGAACACTGGAGAGCTTTTTTGGGACAGACTTCTGAATTGTGTCTGCGAGATAAATGCCGGTGAGGTGGAAGCTTGTGCAGGCCCACATTTGGCATCAAAACTATGCTTGCAGTGCCTTTCCAAACTGGGAACACTGGATGACTGACCTAAAATTGGGCCCATAAAGGTCTTACGTATATTATCTGAGTGAACTGCCTCGCAGGTTCCTCCTCCGCATGCAGTTCACTCAATTCTCCTAGGATTGTCTTAATGCAGAAGATAAGTTTTGGGAGGATAGTGATTTGACAATAGGTGGGGAGTGCAGAGTCAGGATAACATTCCTGTTCTTCCTGGCTCCTTAACAAAATCCAATCATTTTTTGAAATGAACATTGCTGGGATGCTGAGGATTTCTAAATGGAGCATGCCAGCTCCTGTTCCACTCATCAGCAGTGCATTTCCATTAAAACTGCTGTTAGGGGGCTTAACGCTTGTTTTAGCCAGCCATAGAATCCCTACTGTGCAGAAGGAGGCCATTCAGCCCATCACCTTTGCACTGACTCTCCAACAGAGCATCCCACCCAAGCCCTAAACCTGAAACCCCACATATTTACCCCACAAATCCCTTTACTCCGGGAACATCCCCGACGTAATGGTGTCCATAACACAGGCACAGATCAGGAGTGGGACACCGAGGATGGGATATTCTAGCTACACTCACCCCAAGACTGGAAAATCCCACCTGAGGTCAACAGATCTTTGCATGGTGCACCTCCCCACCCCGCCTTGCCCCGCCCGCTATGATTCCCATGGCAAGCGAGATGGGAAAATTCAGCCCCATATCTTGAAACTGGTCCCTCTTGACTGGAATGCTTGCATGTGGAAAACCAATATCCAACCAAAGTGTGTTGTAGTAAGATACCATAACTACAGAAAGGGGCACTACAGAAATCTTAAACATAATTTCCACAGACTTCATGAACAGTTTTATAGTTGTGTCATATTATTTACAAGTCAAAATTCTTAAAAGCAAATTAATTTAAGGTTATAAATTGTTATGGAAATGTTTGCCTTTCAAGTATCAACGTAGTTAGTGATATGTCAGGTAATGAACAGCTTTTTTGATTGTGGCCCTAGACATACAGAATGTTTTTTAATGTAATGATTTGTACTGTTGAGAGTAATCACCCTATATGCTTTGCAGAGATTTATATTTTTCATAAATGTTCTATTTATTTAAGGGTTTTGTTACAAAGTTGCAATTTATTAGAGAGAATAATATTGAAAATGTGATGAGCAATAAAATGAGTTGTGGATGCATTGTTTGTATTAATAAAATTCGGTATGGAACAATTTCTCGGGTCCTTGAATGTTAATAATCAAGGTAAGCTTTCAAATATCGATCGTAATACTTATATTTATACACTGCCTTATCACATCTAAATCGTTCGTACGGTAGGTTACTTTGAAATCTGCTAGTGTTTTGTGACATGCTACTTGCAATGCCTAAGCTTACAAGCCTACAGATTTTGTCCTAATCCTTCCTCCCTGTTTCCATATAATGAACTAAAACAGAGTAACCTGACAGTAGTTGTGCTGCAGAAAATCAATTTGGGCAATCCATTCCACCTCCAAATGGCCATGGGCCAATAACACAATAACACTTTTATTTCAGCACTAATTGGCAATCTCATTCAGAAGGATCAGAATGCCAGGTAAAGCAAATGGGAGGATTTACGCTGGTGCACCAGGGAGTGCTCTTCACAGACTTGAGCTGTTTAGATAGATTAAAGGAAGGGTTTGCTGTACTATCTGGAGGACATCGATGCTGACAGCAAGTGCCCAAGATTAATTCCGCAGCTTTTGAAATCCATTTGTCGAACATTGTATTCATAAAGGAGAAGTTGGAGGGAAATCGGTACAATAAAACTCAGGATAAAAACAGGTTCCCGTTGTAATTGGACTGAGCAGACTATAACCTTCAGCTCCACAACACAAAGCAGCTACCTTGTTGACAGTAAATATCTCCTCTGTTGTGATTAAGTATCTGGAATGTTCTTTTCTCAGATCAGCAGAGTCTCTTGTAGATGTAGCATTTTCGGATCCTACAGCGCTGCCAAAAGGATGAGGATAATTCAAAAAAGCTACAGGCCTCTGACCTTTGGGCTGCTGATGGTGATCAAGATATTCCAGTTGAAATTTAAATTGTCAAGTCAGATACATGAAAATGAAATAGGAACCCTACCTACAAATACCCTGGCCCAGCGCCCTCCAATCAGTGGAGGTGAAGGGACAGGTCACACACAGCACCATCTGTTCCAGGTGCCCTGTGCTTGGGTGGAAGAGGGGAAATGAGATCGGAAACCAGAAGAGCTTTCGCCACTGTACCTGCAAGCACTGATCAAAATACATTTCCCTTGGATAGGCCTTAAAATCTCAGCACAGCATTGACTGAATCACCACCCTTTATCTGGACTCTAACTCTTTGTCTATGACCCTAAGCAATACCCAGGCCCCTAAATTTTGAAGGTTAATTGTTGAAGCCTGACACTGTTGTGTGGTTATAAGAACATAAGAACATAAGAAATAGGAGCAGAAGTAGGCCATCTAGCCCTTCGAGCCTGCCCTGCCATTCAATAAGATCATGGCTGATCTGTCGTGGCTCAGTTCCACATTCCCACCCTCTCCCCATAACCCTTAATCCCCTCTCTTATCAAAAACCCATCAACCCGCGTCTTAAAAATATTTAGCGAGGCAGCCTCCACCACTTCAACGGGCAGAGAATTCCAGAGATTCACCACCCTTTGAGTGAAGAAGTTCCTCCTCAACTCCGTCCTAAACCACCCCCCCTTTATCTTGAGGCTGTGCCCCCTAGTCCTACTATCCTTCCTGAGCGGGAAGAGTCTCTCCACCTCTATCCTATCCATCCCATTCATCATCTTGTACATTTCAATGAGATCTCCCCTCATTCTTCTAAACTCTAACGAGTACAAGCCTAGTTTATTCAGCCTCTCCTCATAGTTCAATCCCCTCAACTCCGGCATCAGCCTAGTAAACCTCCTCTGCACTCCCTCCAAGGCCAAAATATCCTTGCGTAAGTATGGCGCCCAAAACTGCACACAGTACTCCAGCTGCGGCCTCACCAATGCCCTATACAGCCGCAGCAAGACCTCCCTACTTTTATATTCAATCCCCCTCGCTATGAAGGCCAGCATCCCATTCACCTTCCTCACCACCTGCTGCACCTGCAAGCTGGGTTTTTGCGACTCATGCACAAGGACCCCGAGGTCCCTCTGCACCGTCGCCTGCTGCAGTTTTTCTCCACGTAAGTAATAATCCTTCCTACCATTCTTCCTACCAAAGTGGACCACCTCACACTTGCCAACATTAAATTCCATTTGCCAGTTCCTGGCCCATTCGCCCAGCCTATCTAGATCCTTCTGTTGACTCTCCACACCCTCCGCGCAATTTGCCGTTCCACCAATCTTGGTGTCATCAGCAAATTTCGACACCATACACTCGGTTCCCTCCTCCAGATCATCTATATAAATGGTAAAAAGCTGAGGCCCCAGCACCGACCCCTGGGGCACTCCACTAGTCACCATCCGCCAATCCGAATAGCACCCATTGACCCCCACTCTCTGCCTCCTATTTGACAACCAATCCTCTATCCACGCTAACACCCTACCCCCAACTCCATGTCCCCTGACCTTCTGTAATAACCTCTTGTGAGGTACCTTGTCAAACGCCTTCTGAAAATCAAGAAAGACCATATCCACCGGCTCTCCTCTATCCACCGCCCTAGACACATCCTCATAGAACTCCAGTAAATTTGTCAGACACAACTTCCCTTTAACGAAAATGGGAGCAATCAAGTACAGACATCTCTAACAGGCCAGAAGCTATATATTTTTAAAATGTACCCCAAGCAAACTGTTGTTCCAGCACCAATGGGACACTGAGGTCATTCTCTCCTCCAGCACTGGTGACAGAAAACCTCATCGACTGGCTGGCCATGTCCTAAAGTTGGGGATGCCCATGCCGGCAGGCACACAATTTCCTGTAAATACTTGGAAAATTATTCATGTTATCTCAATCAGCTTGGGTCACTATCTGTGCGGACTCTACATGTTCTCTCCGTGTCTGTGTGGGTTTCCTCCAGGTGCTTGGTTGCCTTCCACAGTCCAAGACTGTGCTGGTTCAGTGTACTGGCCATGCTAAATTCTCCCCCAGTTTACCCAACAGGAGCCGGAGTGTGGTGACTAGGGGGTTTTCACAGTAACTTCATTGCAATGTTAATGTAAGCCTACTTGTGACACTAATAAATAAATTTTAAATCTTAGCAAACGAACAGCCAATTGGATAATCAAATCGGAAATCTTAAGAGTTCTTTCCAATCACTCGGTTAAAGTTCAGTTTGTACAGCTCAGCTACTCAATAATGCTGTTCTCTGCTGCTTTATCTTTCTTCTATTAAAGGTGTCACTAAGTAGAAACAATTAATAAAGGAATCTGAGGAGCAGCTGGTATTACCTGCTAATCTTTAAAGCTGTGGTCTATAGGCTGAGTAAAGTGTGACTCAGAATGAAGCACATGGAAAGATGCCTATAATCGTCACTTTAATATAATAATGACTTCCGCTACAGACTCAATCAATAACTAGATCCTGCTGCATTATTTCACAAGCAAGGGAACACAGCAATAGAAATTGTTCCCATATTAATCAGTTGTTTGTTGTGTTATCTTCCATGACATTTCACTGTTTTTTTATGTAATATTTCTCCACCTAATCATCTCTGGGTCATTACTATTGGATCGCAAGGCCCACTCCTTCCTTGGGAACAACGAGGCCTGATAGCGTAACCTCAATCAATAAAAAGAAACAATTAATAAGGATGGCAGCCACCCGAATAAAGAGAAAGGAAATTATGGCTGTTTTATGAAATGTAATCATACTCAGAGATATAGTACATACAGAGGATGATCTGCCCTCTCAGGTGGATGTAAAATACATTACACAAAAACGTTGCAGGAAGAAGACCAATTAGTTTTCCTGGAGTCCTAACCAACATTTATCCCTCAAACAACATCATGAAAACAAATGGTTTGGTCATTTACCTCATCGCTGTTTGTGGACTTTGCTGTGTGCAATTTGGCTGCTGAGTTATTTACATAATAACAGTGACTACATTTCAAAACAGACTTCATTCTTTTATTTGTTCATGGGATGTGAGCATTGTTGTCACGGCCAGTATATGTTGCCCATCCCTGATTGTCTTTCAGAAGTTGGCTGAAAGCCACCTTCTTGAACCCTATGAACTCGTAGGTACTGCTGCAGTGCTGTTAGGGATGGAGTTCCAGGAATTTGACGCAGTGGCAATGAGGGAAGGGGAGGCAATAGCCTAGTGGTATTATCACTAGGCTATTAATCCAGAAACTCAGCTAAAGTTCTGGGGACCTGGGTTCAAATCCCACCATGGCAGATGGTAGAATTTGAATTCAATAAAAAAAAATCTGGAATTAAGAATCTACTGATGACCATAAAACCGTTGTGGATGGTTCACCAATGCCCTTTAGGGAAGAAAATCTGCTGTCCTTACCTGGTTGATCTACATGGAAATGATTTTCTCCTAATAAATCCATGCTGGTTTTTGTTAATTTATTTGCTTTTGCCCCAGTGACTGTTACTTTTATTCCAAATTATCATTTCTAAAAGCTTCCCCACCAGCCAGGTCAAGATAGCAGGCCTGTAATTGCTGAGTTTATCCTTACACATTTCTTATTTTGCAGTCCTCTATATCTAAGGAAATCGAAAAATTATGGTCAGTGCCTCCGCAATTTTCGCCCTCACTTACATCAGTATCCTTGTATGCATCTCAACCAGCTTTGGTGACTTATCAATTTGAAGTATAGTGAGCCTTTCTTAGACTTTTTTAAAATCAATTTTTAGCCTATCAAGTGTCTTGGCTACTTTTTCTTTCACTATGATTTTCTTTATCTTCTTCCTTGGTAAAGACAAATGCAAAGTACTAATTTTATATCTCAGGCATGCCCTTGCCTTCATGTATACATCCCCTTTCAACTCTATAATCGAGACCATGCCTCCCTTTGCCATCGCTTTACCATTTATATGCTGAAATTCAAATCCCTTGGATGCTAGTTGCCAGTCTCTTTTCATACTCTCTATTTTCTTCTCTTATTTGCTTTTTCACTTCCCATCTGAACTTCTTTATACAATCTGGTTCTCAGGTGTATTGTCCACCTGACAGCTGTATCCTTTTCTATCTCATCTTTCGCTCTAGCATTTTCCCCATCCAAGGGGCTCTGATGTCTCTGCCCTGCCAATCCCCCTCAAGGGACTGTACCTCAATTGGACTGGGACTATCTCCAGTCCATTGTTCCACTACAGTTTTGCCTGCCAATCTTTGATTCCAAGGGATCTCACCCCATAAAATTGGCACTCCCCAATTAAATATTTTTATTCCACATTGCTCCTTACCCTTTTCCACAACTATCATAAACTATATGATACTATGATCACTGTCTTCTAAATGTTTCCCTACTGACACTTGAAGCACTTCACTGACCTTATTCTCTAGGCCAGCTCCAGCAATGCCTCCTTTCTCATTAAATTAGAAACATACTGGTGTAAAGAATTCTCCTGAATTCTAAGAACTCATGCCTCTCTCTGCCCTTTACATTATTACTGTTCCAGTCAGGATTAACATAATTACAGACCCTATTATAATAACTTTATAATTCTGTTACATAAGGGGGCATTTAAGGGGAAATTCTTGCCCCGCACAGGGGATGTTGCCAGATGGAAAAACCACCCATTAAAAGTTGATGGCCTCCCAATGGGCATTGGTGGGGAGCCTCCTCAGACACTCCAAGGCCCCCAGTGGCAATGATGCCACTTGTGCACCACATTTCTCCCATCCTGAACGCTAGGGCCTGCCTGGCCCTGATGTACACAAACCAACTCCACCTTAACCCTCTGAAGTTGCTCCGGCCATTTAGGCACCCATTCCTTTCAGCTGCTGTGTCAGCAATGGCCACTCTCTATGTTGGCCCCCGCTAAGGCTGCTAAGCTGCCTTCCTTCTACTGGGCCGGTAACTCTTGAGGAAGGCCACAGTGCTTAACTGGGATGGCAACTGTAATGGCGAAAACATAACTGGTCACCTTTGGGACTATGATTCCCAGGATCTATCTTAAAGTTTAAAGTTTGTTTATTAATGTCACAAGTAGACTTACATTAACACTGCAGTGAAGTTACTGTGAAAATACCCTCATCCCAGCACTCCAGCACCTGTTCAGGTACGCTGCCAAAACAGGATTATCTCCTGCTTTTGGCTCCGACGGCACGATGTCTGCGCATAATGCAGTCCCAGCTTTCCACTCCCTATATACATTCCCAGGAATTCTAGGGTTTCTCCAAAGGAAAACTACAACATGAATTTTTTCATTTTCTTCCATCGGGGAAAGGACACAAAAAACAGCTTCTTCCCTGCTGTCATTAGACTTTTGAATGGACCTACCTGATGTTAAGCTGATCTTTCTCTACACCCTAGCTCTGACTGTAACACTACATTCTGCACTCTCTCCTTTTATTCTCTATGAATGGTTTGCTTTGTCTGTATAGCATGCAGGAAGCAATACTTTTCACTGAATGCTAATACATGTGACAATAATAAATCAAATCAAATTCAGTGTAGTGTAACATTCCAGGGTATTTGTTATGGTGCCAAAGAATTGAAGAAGATATTACGAGGGTAGACCAAATGCTTGCTCAAGGATGAAGGTTTTAAGAAGTTTTAAAGAGGACAGCAAAGCAGAGAGGTGCAGAACTTTAAGGAACCTGAGGACCTAGGCAGTCAGTCATTATGGACAGCACAGAGGGAGGACATTTGGCCCATCTAGTCCACTTGTGCTCCCTGTGTAACAATCCAATCAGTCCCATTGCCTACTCCATCCCGGTCGCTCTGGAAATTTCTTTCCCTTATGTGCCCACCTAATTTCCATTTGGAATCATTCATCATCACCACTTCCACCATTCTGTAGGCAGAGTATTCCAGGTCATTATCATTCACTAAATAAAAACGTTCTTCTTCAAACACCAGGCACCTCTTTCCTCAAACCTTTGATCTATATCCTTTGTACTTGTACCACCAAGTAATGGGAAGAGTTTTCTTTGCCGACTTATCTAACACCATCATAGCCTTGTACGCCTCTATCACATCTTGCCTCAATCTCCTTTGCTCCAAGAAGCACAACCCCAGCTTCTCTAAACAAACACTGTAGCTAAAATCCCTTTTTACTGGAGCCATTCTGCAAAATCTGCTCTGAACCCTCTGCCAAAAATGTGATCACTGGAATTAATTTGATTTATTATTGTCACATATATTAACATACAGTGAAAAAAATTGTTTCTTGCGCGCTATACAAAACATACTGATCATAGAGAAGGAAATGAGAGAGTGCAAAATGTAGTGTTACAATCATAGCTAGGGTTAGAGAAAGATCAACTCAATGCAAGATAAGTCCATTCAAATGTCTGACAGCAGCAGGGAAGAAACAGTTCTTGAGTCAGTTGGTATGTGTCCTCAGTTTTGTATCTTTTTCCCAAAAGAAGAAGGTGGAAGAGATAATGTTCAGGGAGCATGGATTCCTTATTGTATGAAGTACTTAGCCACTTGACAGTGCTCACACTCTCTCACTTCCTCGACAATGCTCACTCCTCCCTCACCTCTTCGACAATGCTCACCCTCCCCCTTACCCCCTCAATAATGTTCTCCCCTTCCCTCACCACTTGACAATTCTCACCTCTTCCCTCACCTCAACAAGCTCAAGCACACTTTCCAAAATCCTCACCACAGCTCACCTGCTTTGCGCCCTCACATTCCCCAACCATGCTGACTCTTCCAACATCAGACAATCAGGAACCAGGGTTTCCAGAAGGTGAGTGGGTTAGGTGAGAGGAACAATCCGGGTAGCATAAGAACAGCAATCAGAAATTTAAACTTTCCATCTTTTAAACTTTCAGGGTCCCAAGGTGCACAAGCAGTTTCTGTTGAGTCATTTGCGTTACCCCCGTATTGGATGATTTGGGCCATGGTGTAGCTAAGACAATATGAAAATACACCTTTTGCTTGAGATCTGATGCCTTTTAGAATGTAATTTACAAAATAAAAAAAGAGTGTAAATGTTTGTTATTCTCAGAGCCCACATTTGCTTAAAAACTGGAAAAACCAGCGCCTGTACATCATGAGTTAAACAACACTTGTCTAATTTGAATATTGAATACACTGGCAGCCTTTTGGACCTAGCCTAATGTTTAACTGCTTGAAGGCTGCCATTTAGTAAAGGCTGTCGGACCACGCTGCAAGCAAAAAGCTTTCAGCAGCTATTGGAATTGTAAATGATACAATATACAAACAGTTGGGGATTAAACTTTTCAGCCAATCACTTGTTTTGCACTGGGACACAGTGAGACTGATAATGCAAACTAAGGGAATAAAGGACAGACAAAATGTAAAACAACTCTTCATTGTTAGTAATAATAAACTAACTGGAAAGAAGTGTGGTAGCTTTAAAGAACAAAGAAGAGTACAGCACAGGAGCAGGCCCTTCAGCCCTTCAAGCCTGTGCCAATCATATTGTTTTATCTAGACCAACCGCCTGTATCCCTCTATTCCCCATCTGCTCATATGTTTATCAAGATAAGTCTTAAATGCGGCTAACTTATTTGCCTCAACCATCTCACTTGGCAGTGCATTCCAGGCCCCCACCACCCTCTCTGTAAAAAAGCTCTCCTGCACATCTCCACTGAACGTTCCCCCCTTACCTTGAACATGTGCCCCCTTGTAATTGCCATTTTTGCCCCGGGAAAAAGCTTCCAACTGTTCACTCAATCTAAACCCCTTATAATTTTTTAAACTTCTATCGAGTCCCCCCCCCCACCCCCCCTCAGTCTCTTTAAGGAACTTCATATCACCACAAAATTATGGACCTGAATTTTACACTTCCCTCACTGTGCCAACTGGGGAGATGGGCGGCACAGTAGCACAGTGGTTAGCACTGCTGCTTCACCTCTCCAGAGACCTGGGTTCAGTTCCTGGCTTGGGTCACTGTCTGCGTGGAGTTTGCACATTCTCCTTGTGTCTGCTCCGGTTTCCTCCCACAGTCTAAAGGTGTGCGGGTTAGGTTGATTGGCCATGCTAAAATTGCCCCTTAGTGTTCTGAGATGTGTAGGTTAGAGGGATTAGTGAGTCAATATGTAAGGGTATGGGGTAGGGAATGGGTGGGATTGTAGTCAGTGCAGACTCAATGGGCCAAATGGTCTCTTTCTGCACTGTAGGGTTTCTATGATTTTCTATGGCATAGTGGTATTGTCACTGGACTAGTAATCCAGACACCCAGGGTAATGTTCTGGGGACCAGGGTTTGAATGCCAGTGAAGATGGTGAAGTTTGAGTTCAATAAAAATCTGCAATTAAAAGGTTAATGATGATCACAAAACAATTGCTATAACGTGAACCAGCCATTAATGCTGATTTTAATTTCTCTGGAGCACTGAGGCAACATTTCTGCACCACAATCAGCAAAAATTCAAGGTTACAACTTTCATGTTTTACTCCAGATTTGCTGATAACAATTAAAGGCTCCATACCCATTTCATTGTTAAATTAAACATTTGTCATTTCCTGCAAAGTGTTAAAGCTGTGGCACGAAAGGTAAGCTGTCTATAGGCTGGAGGGTTAAACATGTCTACATCACAGGTTCACATTATTGTGAAATTTGCTAGTTCAGAATCTGGAATGACACACTTGCCACAGGTTACTGGGCAGAAGGATAATTGTGTTGGCCAACCCATATTGGATTTTGAAAGGGTAAATACCAGTTTACCATTATTTTCACGTTACTTTACATTTGCCTTTTCCTTACTCACTACCTCAACAATTCTTCTGTTAACTTGGAAATTTGCCACACCTTGTGCAGTGAGGGGTGAAGGATCCAATTCATGGGGCCTTTTTATCCCAATATAACCACATACCTACCATAGGGTTTTATCTCCATGACAACAATGAGGGAAATTATATTTTTTTAATCAAAAACAGAAAATGTAGGAAATCTCATCAGGTCTGACAGTAACTGTGGAAAGAGAATAGAGCCAACGTTTCAACTCGAAATGTTGACTTGATTCTCTCCCTGCAAAGATACTGTCAGACCTGCTAAGATTTTCCCCCCTTTTCTGTTTTTGTTTCGGATTCCAGTATCTATAGTATTTTGTTTTTAGCTTGGTATCTTTTTAATACAAGTTTGGTGATGATGTAGGATTAAAGCTCACCCTTATTGCTGTAATTCCATACAACTAGACCTCAGTACTGTGACATATTGCCGCACTCTGATCCATTGGAAATACATCTCTCTGAATTTGATTCGCCACAAAATTACTGCTTTCAAACCAATACTTGGGGGATGGGAGACGGGAAGACCCCCTTTAAATTACACTGTTAAATGAGAACCACTGCTGCCACAGTGCCCACCTCCCTGCCTATATTTCTTTTGGGATTGATGGTCGGGCCTGAGTCCATCTGCACACCCCAACTCCTCCCAGAGTAATATCTGGAAATTCTGGGCAGTTTTACCAAATGTGGTTTTGGCAAGTATAGATGAGGAGCTCGGCCCTTGGGAAAGTGGAGCACTACATAGGAGTGTTCGTGAGTGCAGGCTGCCATGTCACCTTGATCATTGATGGGATCATTTTGTTAATATTACAATTAACCATTTGTATTTACATACATCTATTGCAAAGAATGTTTCAGTCTGTTTTTGTATGTTAATGCCCCCAATAAGACTGTTTACAGAAAGAAGTAATGGCACTAATGACCACATGCTGAAGTCCATCTCACTTTGATGCTGTTAGGAGCAAGGATGAGCCCATGCATGTGCGGTAGTGGAAAGCTATTTCTTTCTCCAGACTTTTAGATAAGGCATTCATAAAACAGGAGTTGTGGATTGAGATGCTCCTTGCAGCATTTCCAGTCTATCAATGTTTGCCCTTAAGGGAGGAACAATGCACCACCATTCAATACAATCATGACTGATCTGATTCAATTTCACTTTCCTGTCTTATTCTCATAACCTATGATTCCCTTACTGTTTAAATATCTGTCCATATCAGCCTTGAACATGATTAACGATCCAGCGTCTGCAGCCCTCTGGGGCAAAAAATTCCACAGATTCACTCAAGGGTCAAATCCAGTTCATCAGACACATTTTAACAATGAGTTCTGCCTCAGGTAGCCATCCGCACCTGATTGTTACACAGTGACTAAGAGTGTCAAGATACCAGGGGGGGTGATTTCGTTCCCATGTTAGCCGTGAGCAAATGGTGACGTGGGCGCAAAATTTCATTGGCAAGATCTTATTTTCTGACCTTCCCCGCCCCTCAACAGTGACTCAATGAGGTTTTGCATTTAAATGCGTTTTAATATAAATAGCAGGCTTCCCTGCCATATGTTGCCCCCACATTAAGAATTCAATTGGTATTTAAAGGCAGTGGAGGGGGACCCACTGGGGGTAAACAGGAAAGTATTGCCCCAGGAGTAAGAGGGACATGCCCCCAGCGTTGCTGGGGGTTTCCCTTGTGTGTGGAGGAGTTACCTCGGTGCATGTTGGAAAGGGGGAGGGGGGAATCCCTTATCCTTGGGGAGACGGTGAGATGGCGTATCTAAAGCAGGCATTGCTGGTTCTATCAGGCCCAGCCCCACCATCGTGACTGTGAAGACCACATCTTCAGGCTTTTTGCGCAAAGAATGCCAGAGAATCTAGAGAGAAAACTTGGCAGTGCAGCTGGAGAGCTACAGATTGGATTTCCTGCTTCAGTCAGCACTCTGTGCACAGACTGCAAATGTCTGAATGCTCTGAGGAAGTTTGCTGGTGTGGTTTCTCCACAATTGAAGCATTTGGGCAGAAATTTCAGCTCCTGCCAGCAGCAAGATTCATGGTGGGTGGGGGCACTAAATTTATGAATGAATAAAGTCAGTTTACCACTAGTGGGAAATTAGCTATGGAATTTGTTTTTCCTGATGTTGATGGAGGGTTAAAGGCGGGTTTGAAATACCTGCTGATCGATGCTGGGAATCATATTTATTTGCATCTCAGAAATACTCGTTAAAAAGCCAACTTGCCAAAATTATGTTCCCCTTCCAAATCAAGTGTCCCACTTGCAAATGAAGATAACTGTTGTAGGTAAAATAATACTTCTGAGATTGTCAGCTAGTCAAAATACAGTGACCTTTATTTCATAGATCTGGCTTTTATTCCGGAGCTTTGGGAGAACTGGTTCCTAAAAATGGACTGCCAGACTTCTCATGGAACACAAATACAAGCGGGTATTTATACAACATGAGTCTTAATAACAAGTATGACATAAACTTCCAATTCCAGGCAAAATCTTTCATCGTCCTTCTTCAATTACAATGCCTGCGACTGCTGCAGCATCTCTGTCTTTGAAGTTACTTGTTTGATTATGGCTTCCCAACAGCAGCTGTTTAACGATGCTCAATTAACATAAACAGGCAAGGTTTGCAATGTCTGCAAAATAACATTGACACCTGACCATTTCTCTGTATATTCACATCTGATCATCTATATTCATATCTGACCATTTGTCTTTACATTCACATCTGACCATTTGTCTTCATGAGAGTTAAAGACTCTGCAGCCGTCTGTGGTAAAAAAATTCCACAGATTCACTACCCTCAAAAAAAGAAATTCCTCCTCCTCTTTGTCTTACATGGGTGATCCCTTACTCTGAGATTATGCCTTCTGGTCCAAAATTTTCCACATGGGGAAACAAGGGAGTTTGAGTTTGGGACACAGAAGGAAAGTGGGAAGATGGAGACAGGACTGGGGGGGTTTGGGTGTGGAACACGGGAGGAGAAACTGAAATAGGACTGGGAGATTAGGTCAAGGCACAGAATGGAATATTGAAAGACTAGTCTGGGGCAGGCGTTATAAGACTGTCCAAGAAGGAGTCAGAGACCATCCTGAAGCTGAGGTCACATTGTCAGGAGCATATGGAAGAGACTGATCTGGGACTGTGTAGTCCCAGGGAACTTTGCATGTCCCACATGTCTTGGTCCCAATCTTGGGCAGGGTATGGTATCTCTGGGTAGTGGCAGTCATGCACCACATGGTGTACAAAGCATGAGCAATTACTTAAGGAACTTGGTCTTGAGGGTTTGAGTCATTGTGAAGAATTTTACAGACCCTCCCACCAGCGGTAACAACCGTCCCTGCCAATGTCAAGAGAGTTTTGTAAAATTCATGTTTATTTTATCAACCGTATTCGGGGTGGAATCCGACTCCATAAATATGTGGACCTGCTAACCTGGACTGCATTTTCTTACGCAGAAAGGTCAGGGTTCCAATTCTGATTAGCTTTGAATTATTTCTTTCATGACAGAACAGACTGAACTTCAACTTCTAGTTTTACAAATCTTTCAGTTGAAAGTCATGTCCTATCATTGGATAGTTTGTAAGAATGCCTTGGAGCACATTTATTTACAGCTAGGGAAACAGAAAACACTCTGGTCCCTCATGTAAGACAAGGGAATGATGAACTGTACAACAGATCACTAACAAGTTTCATTTATATCACATCCTGCACCCAACAGGCAGCATGATGGCACAATGGTTAGCACCGCTACCTCACAATGCCAGAGACCTGGGTTCAATTCCGGCCTCGAGTCTTTGTCTGTGTGGAGTTTGCACATTCTACCCGTGTCTGCGTGGTTTCCTCTGGGTATTCTGGTTTCGTCCCTTAGTTGAAAGATATGCAAATTAGGTTGATTGGTCATGCTAACTCTGGTGTCTGGAGATCAGCAGGATAAATATGTGGGATTACGGGAATAGGGCCTGCGTGAGATTGTGGTCAGTGCAGACTCGGTGAACTGAGGGGCCTCTTTCTGTACTGTGGGGATTCTATGATTATATGTACCCAAAGGGCAATGTCACAGAACGCTTTAAAATAAGGAGGAAAGTGATATGATGGCCAGCTGAGCAAATCATAACAGGAAGGCAAGAGAGAAGCTAGAATGGAAAACCAAAAGCAAATTAAAGAGACAGGTTATAGAAAAGAGTTTGCAAGTGGAGGGGCAACTGGTTAGAAAAGCCTCACCAACAGGAACAACATAGTTGAATAAATAGTTCAAGTACTGAACCAGGAGACACACAGGCCAAGGAGATGTCTTTTCGATTAGCGGTAGGGACCCAAAAGATGCCCATAACTCTGTGGATCAAGAATCAGCCTGCTCAGCGACAGGAAGACGAATATGAGAAAAACACACATCTCAGAACAAGTGTCATCCTCAAATAGAGAGACAGCCAACAACAAAGTCATGCAAGAACGAAAAGCAAGATATTGATAAGGGAAAACACAAGGAAGTCCAATGGAGGATGTGAAAACAAGACAAAAATTTGGAAATCGACAGGGATCCATTGGAATTAGGAAAGGGCAGTGGATGGTGGAGGGGGGGAGACCCAGTACAGTGGAGTATATTAGTCAGTATTGGATGTTGAGGATCATGAAGGGGTGATGCCAGTTAGAACTATGCTAGCAAGATCAAACTTGTGGTGGTGCATCAACTAGGGTTTCAACAGCAGGAAGGAAGAGCTAGAGACAGAAAAGGACCAACTGGCAGGGGCTGAAGCAAATGGTTCAGGATGTGGAGGGAAGAAGCAAGTTTGAAATTAAACATGATACCCAAGATCCACACTTTCTCTCTCAACTTAAAGATTGGAGCAAAACCAGCCCAATTTCTAAATATTTCTCAGAGTCAAGAAAACAATTTACTTAGAAAAACTCATTTTTAACATGTTGAAGTGAATGGGTAATTTTTCATGGAATGATTGTTAGATGAGATCTATTACAAAAATAAAATGGTTTTGGTGCAAGTTCTGCTTCGAAAGTGTTCCATTAGAATCATTAAACTTCATTCAGTAATCAAGATCTTTGACAGATACTGTCATATTCCAAAAGGTTTTCTGAAAACATTTATAACGCAAAAACCATTACTAAAATAAACTTGAAATGCTGCTTCACTTGGAACACTTGGATACACACTTCATATCAAATATTACTAATGAGAAACTTTCTACTTCCCATTGTGTGGCAGAAGATATGAACTGTTTAAAGAATGAGGTTTTCCCTGTTTGAATATTCCTATTCTACTCATTATCACCAGGTCAATGTAATGTATCAACAGGCTGAACAAAGAAAAACATACAATCAGCCACAACAAAATTCTGTATGAGAAAAAACATTCAACTCCTTCTCGTTAGAGGATGAGATCTGGTGACGTCAAACCAAACATTCTGCAGGCTACAATGCTGAAAGTAGCTACAACATAAAATCATCACGGAATCCCGATAGTGCAGGAGGAGGCCATTCGGCTCACTGAGCCTGCACCGATCACAATCCCACCCAGGCCCTATCCCCATAGCCTCTCTCATATTTACCCTTGCTAACCCCCCCTCACTAAAGGGCCAATTTAGCGTGGTCAATCAACCTAACCAGCAGACCCTTTGGAGCATGGGAAGAAACTGGAGCCCCAGGGGAAACCCACACAGACACAGGGAGAATGTACAAACTCTACACTGACTGTCATCCAAGGCCAGAATTGAACCCGAGTCCTTGGTACTGTGAGGCAGTAGTGCTAACCACTATGCCACTGTGCCACCCCTCTACGAACCACATAAATGAGAAACAGTTTCATAACAGTTGGCAGCATGAAAAGAAATATACAGCAACCTGAATTTATATAGCACCTGACATACAATTGAAAACTTACAAAGCTTACAACCAGGGTCAGTGCATCAGTTAAGTTACTTTATATGCAGCAGGTTTTCCATGATTATTGGTAGTGTTTTGGGGTCACATTCTACAATCAGTTTGTTCTTCCATGAACAATGAAACCCAATATGACTTCATGTCAGACACACAAAAAGCAATAGCTAAAATGAAAGAAAGATCTGACTTTGATATTACATCACTCAGAATGTTCCAAAGGGCTTTACAGCCAATGAAGTATTTTCAAAGTGTAATCATTGCAGTGATATAGGAAACAAGGGATTTGCATATAGAAAGGTCCCAAAAATAGCATTGAGATAAATGATCAGCTAATCTGTTTCAGTGAAATTGGTTGAGGAACAAAAATTGGCAAGAACACCAGGCATGATAGCCTGCCTTTCTTTGAATACTTCCTTTATTTTGGCCTGTAACTTCCTCAAGAGTGGCATTCTCGGTCAGATTGCCACTCTGAGTTGAACAACCCCAACTTTAATTGAACAACCCCCATCTCGTCCAACCTTCCTTACCCAGGCTTGATGAGACAGGAACAGTGAAGCATGCCCCAGCAGCATTATTGTGGAGTCACTGGGGTGCAGATTAAGTCACCCCCATTTTCTATGGCAGCAGCTGCAGTAAAGGGGATATTTAAACGGACAAGGAAGAAGGTAAGTTTCAAAGGTAAGTGGAGTAGGGAGGGGGAGGGGAGGAGATGGGGGGGTGGGGTGACCAGGAGGGGTGAGATCAGAGGGAAAGGGCACAGGGAGGACCAAAAGTGTCCCAGAACAGACTTGGAGAGGGGGTGGAGGTTTGGGAGGGATTTGGACAGTTGGAGGAGAGGCGCATGGAGTCCCTGTGTAGGAGATCCCTTGGGAGGCTAGGTCTGGGTGTTTAATTGTTTTAAAGTTGAGTTATTAGACTCACAAGTAGGCTTACATTAACACTGCAATGAAGTTATATGATAATCCCCTGGTTGCCACACTCCTGCATCTGTTCAGGTACACTCAGGAAGAATTTTGCATGGGCCATGCACCTAACCAGCACATCTTTTGGACTGTGGGTGGAAACCGGAGCACCTGGAGGAAACCCACACAGACACAGAGTGCAAATCCCACACACGGGAAACAAGCCTGGGTCCCTGGCATTGTGATGCAGCAGCGCTGACCACTGTGCCACCATGCTGCCCTTACTCTGGAGTTAGAAGGGATTTTTCCTTCTAACTCTTTCAGAGTAACTGTCAGGATAAAACTGGCACAACCATCTGAAGTTAGTCATTTCTATCAGATGGTTCCCAGCCCAGCACAATTGCCCAGAGGATGTCAGCATTTCTGGGCAATTACCAGACAAACCCTTACATGGGAACTTGCTAGAAGGATTCCCCAGCACATCCCCTTGCTTAACCTATAGTAAAAATAGTCATAAGTAAAAGTTTGTGACCACGGCCACTCTCTCTAAGATTGCTATACATTTCATTGTTTTTTCCAGATTGTGTCTCCTATGATTCTGCTTCTTTGGGCAGAGAGCCGAAGAAGGATATAGGAGTAAAATAAAAAGGAATATAGTATAAATGCTTCTTTTCAAATAAAATAGGTTCCTTTACTATTTCTCAATCTTAGTCTCTAACAAAAGCTTTCAAACTATTTAAATTTACAAATATCTTCGAGCCTGTTAAAAACTACAATTAAACCTCAGGTTCAGCTAATGCACAGAATATGTAATTTATTCGTCACTACTATTCTATATTTAAAGGCATGAAGAATGGAGGTTTGGCAAACTTTTCTAATCTGGAGAAGAGCCAAATACCATTCCTATCAAGATGATCATGCACACAAGCAACGCAGTGATGTGTCACTATAATACTTGTTTACAAGCAAATAAAGAAGGCTTACCAAACATTGTTTTCCAGGAAGTCAGCACCCTTAATTCATGTGCCATGTTTTTCAAGCAAGAATTTAGCAGCTGAATGAAGTGATGCTTATTCTGGTTAATGTCAGTGCTTTTATTGATACATTTTGTACTTTATATTCGGAGTGTAGGGGTTTGAGTGTCATGTAATGGTTCAAATTCAATGCATACCTTCTCCGGCTCAGTATATTCATTTCAATGACTAAAGGTCACATTCCACTTAGTGACACTTGGCAGAAATTACTACATTGAAGTTTAGTTGTGTCACAAATAAACATCACGTTTGCAGTGACAGCTTGCTGATTCTCCAAACTGTGTCAAAGCTGACATCTTCTAAAATCAGTTACTAACGATTCAGGATGCAGCCATTTTCTACTATTTACCGACTTCTGATGTGGTAGGAATCAGAGTGACTTGGATCATTATTTAGAATCTAAATTAGAGGAGTTCATCCAGAAAAGGGTAAGGATTGCAAGGGAAATAGAGGAGCAGTTTGAGATGTTCAAGAAAATAGGAGGTTTAAGTAAATTGAATGTCAGAGAAAATGGAAGACTGGCTGGAAGAGGTTGGAGCTGTTGGAAAACGTCAGAGGAATGAAAAGTAGATGAAATCATTTTATACACTGAGATAAGAAAGGTGTGTATAGATAACAAGAGTCATTTTATGAGTCCATATTTCTGATAGGAAGATCCACTCACTGACCATAAAGTTGGAAAATTTGGGATGTGTCTCACTATGTGCCCCAAGATGATAGGTTAGTAACACCCACTCATAAAATGATTCTTCATATTTAGTATCAATGGGCAACTTCAATCAACTCAGTTCTGACTGATAAACGTGACCGCAGAATTAGTTCAATGTGATAACAGGTGCTGACGCTATGGAACAAATGAACACAATTGCTGTAAATTCTCAGTAGGTGAGGCAGCATCTCTGGGTTCTGATGAAAGACCATTGACTTAAAATAACTCTGTTTCTCTCTCCACAGATGTTGCCTGATCTGCTATGTATTGCCAACATTTTGTTTTTATTTCAAATTTCCAGCATCCACAGTATTTTGTTCTTGAAAAAAATTGAATGTGTGGATCAAGATGCAGCACTGCTGCTCATGTGGTGCTTCTGCCCAAATGACCCAACCTTATACATTATCCACACTTCTTCAATGCTTCCGGAGTGTATTGCATAAGAGTGTCACAAAAGTCAAAGTCAGAATGTTAGGCACAAGGTGCTAAAAGGAAAGACTGCTGGCTTACTTTACATCACCATTTTATTTTAGCACACTCCATGCTCATAATGAAACAGCTTCTTTGGAATTAGTAGTGATCATCTTTCTTTATGGCCCTAGTTCTGGTTTCCTCTGTAAAAGGAAACACTTTCTCTACTTCCAGCCTAATTGAACAGGTCCACAGTCTTGAAGACTTCCGTCAGGTCATGTCTCAGTCTTCTTTTTCCTGGAGAAAAGAACCAAAGACTGTTCAACCTTTCCTGATAATTATATCCTCTTAGCTCTGCTATCATCTTTGTGTTTCTTTTACTTGCATCTTTGTCAATGTGTCCAGATCTTCTTTATAATATGGAGACCAGAATTATACAAAGCACTCCAAATATAGAAACATAGAAATTAGAAGCAGGAGTAGGCCATTCAGCCTTTCAAATCTTCTCTTTTATTCATTTTGATCATGGCTGATCATTGAATTCAATATCCTGAACCCCCTTCCCCTCAAATCCCTTGATCCCTTTAGCCCAAGAGTTATATCTAATTTTTTCCTGAAATCAGATAATGTCTTGGCCTCAACTACATTCTGCAGTAGTGATTGCCACACATTCACCATCCTCTGGGTGTAGAGTTTTTTTTATTGAGATGATTTATCTCTTTGATTTAATC
This sequence comes from Carcharhinus amblyrhynchos, assembly GCF_965287045.1. Taxonomy (NCBI): domain Eukaryota; kingdom Metazoa; phylum Chordata; class Chondrichthyes; order Carcharhiniformes; family Carcharhinidae; genus Carcharhinus; species Carcharhinus amblyrhynchos. The sequence goes on along the minus strand of NC_137324.1, from coordinate 89,536,861 downwards.
AATGTTTGGTATATGTTTAGTATGATTTCCCAGCCTTTCAATTCTATCCCCCCATGACTTGGTTTGCTTGTATAATGGTCTTAATAATATGTATTACTATTTTTAGTGATTTCTATCTGTACCCAGATCCATTTGCTCCTCTTTGTCATTCAACTACACGGGGAAAGAGTGAGGGAGTGCGACTAACTGAATTGCTCTGAAAAAGCTTGTGCAGCCTTAATGGAGCAAATGGCCTTCTTCTGTGTTGCACTGTTTTGTGATTGTTTTATGATGCAAGCCGCATTTAGCTTCCTTAATTACCCTTCCATCAACTTGCACCATCTCACACTTTTTCATTCTGAATTTAATTTGCCAAATGCACACTCTTCCGGAAATTTGTTAAAGTCTTTTTTTCTCTCTCTGATTTCTCCTTGGTATTCACTATACCTCCCAATGTAATGTTATTGGCTAATATTAAAGTTAAACTTTGCATTCCCAATTCCCAGATTTACATCATTAATGTAAATTGTGAACAACAGTGGTTGCAGCACTGACCTCTGCCTAGCACCACATTCTACATTCTGCTAGTATGAGTAACTCTGAGGAGGAGAACTTTCTTCACCTAGTGTCACTATGCAGACTACACCGATTCCCCCACCCCGCTCATGTCCTTCACATCAATGAATAACAATGCATGGATTATGCTGATGGTGACTTCTGGAGCAGCCTGCCCACAGAAAATCAACTGAACTCTGCGTAGCACCATTAGAAGCAGTACTACGCAAACTCTTTTCTGATAAAAGGTCACAGACCTGCGATGTTAACGTGGTTTTTTTCTCCACAAATGTTGCCAGCATTGCTGAGTATTTCCAGGATTTTTTGTGTTTTTTATTTAAAATTCCTTCCCCTCAGTTTCTCCTATTTGACCAGCTTGATATCCATGACTCGATAGTCAGGATTTACTATGCAGTAACTTATCATATAAATATCCAAATTTTGATAGATTTACTGCGTTGCCCTTCCCAACTCTATTACTGCTTGAAATAAAATCAACACTATTTGTCTGCCATGATCCTCCCTTTTGAAATCTGTACTGATTATCTTTTATTATATTTTCAGTTTTGAGAAATCCCTTGATTAAAAATTGTATGGTTTTTTTCTGATTCTAAGCTAATTGGTAGATGTCTTGTTTTATCTCCTCTTCAGGTTTAGGAATAGTATTTGCTGTTCTCTGATACTATTCTCTTTCCTGATAAATTATCTTATAAATCTGAAGCAGTGTCTTTTCCTTCACTATATTTAAAATGTGCAATCCATCTGGACCAGGGGTTTCAGCCTCTAAGTTTGATTAGTTTATTAATTATCACTCTTTCTATCCATATACATTGTTATATATTTTCTGATTGCTTCTTCCTTCTTATGTTGTAAATCCCAGCCTGTCAATCACCCTGGTGAATACAGAGGGAAAGTTAGGTTCAATGGTCCAAATTCTCCCACCCCACCCGCCATTGGAATTCTAGTGGGCGGGAGGCAGACTACATAAAGCTGCATTGAAGTAGGATGAGAATCTCCAGTTTTCAGGCGAGCGCAGCCAGAGAATCCCATCCAATATTTCTGCCATTTTGACATCATTACCTGTGAATTAGTCTTGTGCATCTCCCTATTCTGATTTTTCTTTTATAGAGTCATAGAAGTTTACAGCATGGAAACAGCTCCTATGGTCCAACTTGTTCATGCCATCCAGTTTTTACCACTAACCTAGCCCCAGTTGCCTGCAATAGTCATAGAGTTTACTTCTGTTAGTATTTTGTTATAGTAAAGAATTATCTATGCCTCAATAATTTAATTATGTGTTTTTTTATGTTAGATTGAGCAACATTTTCCATTTTTTACTTGTTTACTAACTGCTGAGATTTTCCAGCATTTTCTGTCAATGTTTGTGATGCCTTTTCTTTAAAATTATTCGTAGTTCTAAAACACCTCTTTTCTATCTTCTTATTGTGTGCGAAGTTATGACTGTGTTTCGATTTGTGAACAAACTTTACATTGGATTACTCCTGGAGATAGTTTGCTGCGAGGCACTTTTAAAAACAGAACTCACAAACAAAAGGTTCTGGGAAACATGCTATTGTCTATTTCAAAAATTAAAACTCCTCTGCTAAGGACAGATAGCGAGAAAATAAAGGAGTTAGGTTTTCCTCCCTCCCCTGTCCAAATCAGAAAGCGAAGAGCAGGCATTCATTCAAAGCCAAAGACTAAACCTATCAAAATGGGGAAAGTGTGCCAACCACCACTTCAAGATGCTTTTGGGACCAAGCAAAATGAAAGGTGGGTGAGGGGAAAGAGTGCCACAATGGTAGAAAAATATGCCATTTCAAAACATATTTTGTCACTCAAAAACATTGACAATGTGCAAAATGAGGGACAAATTTTTAAAACAGATTCACAAACAAGAAGCAGAAAAACCACAAGCAAAAGAACTAACCTTCCCGGGGGGAGGTAAATTATACTGAAAACAAGTTTTTGAGAATTAAATGGATGCCCCACAGGATTTTAAAACTAGAAATAGGAGCAGTGGTTTCTACTTTATTAGATCAATCAAATGACTCAAGCAAATTACAAAAGTAAAAAGCAACCTTTATCTATTAAATTAAAAGATCCAGGGAGAGCAAATTTAAATGCTAATGGCAGCTCATGTAAAAGCTGAAATATAAAGATTGAGAAATTCTCAAATCTCTTTCAGTTGTTCAACATCAAAAGTGCAGTCTACTAAGCAGAAATCCCATGCCTAAAACAGAAATAACGCTACAAAGTCATTGAAGATTCTTTGAGATCTATGATAGTACATTCTGAAATGCATTTCCAAAATTGATTACGGGGCTAATAAAGCATAATCAATTGAGTAATAGTACAACATCCAAGATCAGAAGGAGGAAAATTTAATCCAATTGAGTTGAATCAGCTAGAACTCATTCGTAGATGAAGCAGTTTGAGACAGAAAAAGAAATGAGGAAACATGGCCTTGGAAAGGAAAATTAAACAACAAAAACTTGAATGTAAAAAGAGAAAGTAGAAGAAATATGAAAACTTGAACTTGGATTCCAGCAAGAGGAGATAGCAAGGGGAAAAAAAGAAAAAAACGGAAAAGGAAAAAAAGAAAAGGAAATAAAAAGAGAAATAGAAACAAAAGAGAAACAAAAAAATAGAGAAGTGGAAAAACAGAGAAAAGTAAAGAGACTTAGATGGGGGTTTTCCAGTCCCACAGTGATGGGTCCCTCCATGCCAGATTCAGCGTGCCAGGCAAGTCCATTGACTTTGGTGGAACTGGAATATCCTGCAGCAGGTGGGACTGGAAAATCCTACTCATAGCATATCAAAGAGAGACATATAACCTGGCTAAAGTAAAGCTTATGTTACATGGTTTAAGAAATGTTCCAGTGAACAAAAATGATAGTATAGAGGAACAACATTCATCTCTGAAACTTAAGTTTGCTAATGAAAAAGAAAAACTGCTGAGAACAATGGAGCATCAGGAAGTAGAATACTTGAATGAGGACTTGAAATGTCTAAATGATAAACTTCTGGAAATCAACAAAGATAAATCTTCAATTAAAACTTGATGAACTTCCAAGTATCAGAAATCTCTAATAAATAATATGAAAAATACCTTGTGAGGAAAAGGAATTGCTGATGAATCAGAACAGTTGATTGTTAGTCTTGGTTTTAAATCTGCATTCAAAGTACTGAAACTTCACTGTGAAAAGAGCAATAAAATTCCAGAACCTTGATAAAATCAGGAAAATAAAATGGATGGGATGTGCAATACAGAGAAACTGAGGAGCAAGAAGGCTTGGAACTTTAATTAGAGGCATGAGTTACCAGTGCCGAAGCCCAGGGTGATGGGATGGATCCAAGACCAACCGAAGAAGGCACAGTCATTACAAAAATTTAAGCCAACAAGAAGGTTAGCGTATGAAGTTAATGTGTGGAATTGGAGAGTGAGGGTTGTGTGTGTGTGTGTGTGTGTGCGTGTGTGTGTGTGTGGGAGGGGGCGGTCAGGGAGGCGGGGGAATAGGGTGGGTTGTGGTGGTCACTGCAGAAGGTGTGTGATCAGTGAAGGGATCACGTTGATACTCAGTGGAGGAGTTGGGTGATTAGTAAGAGGGTGGTCAGTTGGGGAGTGGATCAGTGGGAGGGATCCAGTGTTCAGCAGGATGGAATTGGTCGGGGATGGGGTTTGGTGGTCAGATGGAATGGATATGGTGGTCATGCAGGGTAGGTACATCAGGTAATCAGTGAGTGGAAGGGATCTGGTGGATAGTATTGAACAGTCAGGTTGTCAATTGGGGAGGTCAGTGGAGGTTCGGGGGGGCTCAGTAAAGATGTGGTCAGCCGTGGAGTGGGTTAGATAGTCAATGGGAGAAGGCACATGGTCAGTAGGTGGGATTAGGGCAGTTAGTCATGAAGTGGTCAGTGGAGGATGTTGGGTAGTCAGTGAGGGTGAGCGAGAACTATAGTTGAGCATCGCAGGGATAGCTAAGGGGGTGGGGGGAGTTGTGGGGGGAAAGGTTTAACTGTGGGAGGATGGTTTTTGGAATGTAAGGGCAGTCTACAGCAAGCGGGGATGGGGGTGTAGTCGAGAGAGGGGATTTAGTCAGGGAGTGCGGAGAGCAGTCAAGGGGGGATAGGAAGGGTAGTTAGGTGTCCCGTGGGGATTAGGGTCTACACCATAGCTACCCAGGAGCTGGAAGTGGTTTTAACTCTTCTAACATTTTTTGGGTAATGTGTTTTTGTAAACACAATCAGAACCATCCGAAGTTTGAGATTTAACCTGCATTATCAGATGGTTCTAATTGCAAGGCAATTGCCTAAAAGAAGCTTGAACTTCCTGGACAATTGGCATTCTGGGGTGGGTCTCCTGGTTCATCTCTGGGGTATGATACCAAGGAGCGTTTGTTTCAAAGAACATTATAATAATTAGTGTTATTTTGACATTAATATAAACTTTAGTGACAGGTTCAGCTCTGGCTTTGGCAATCCTCCGATGATCATTGTTCAGATCTGCAATTCCAGTTAAGCTTATGTTTTGCTATGCGAGCAAAATAATTAATAGCAAAATGTAATATCCATGCAAAATGAAATCCAACAAACCTTTAAGATTCACCAATCAGTAGGATCACATTTTGATCAGCAGGGTTCTCACTGATTGGATTCAGGATATAACCTCTACTAGAAGTTTGTCTCACGACCACTGTAATAAGGTACAGCGAATAAGCAGGTCCATGATGTTAAATAGAATGGAATCAGGTTTTTGCAGGATCTAAATTTCAGTTCCCCCCTCCCCTTTTTACAATCAAGAATATATTTCCACACTTTATTTACATATGTAGTCTTACCTTTCTTACTTTGCTGTTGAATGAGACATATTGAAGACAAGACATAACAGTGCACTTTTGTTTTACTAATGACTTCCAAGATTTTACCTAAATTTCTTCTGATGAATTCTTTACATTCATAGGCATATGCCAAAAGGATTAAACTTAAAAAAAAAATTGCAATGCCTGTGCGATATAAAGCTGAATATTGTTGGTATTTAATATGTCAATGGAGGATAGTTACTGTGGACATATTTGTGTAACATTTTCAAATGCTTCGAACTATGCTTGGCACTTTGAAGTGTGGATGCTGACTAACTAGGTTAAGTTAATCATAAAGATTAGCAAGCAGAATGAGATCTGAATGAACAGTTCCTTGTCCTTTCATCTCTGGATATCACTCCAATCCACTCACTCCAAACCTCTCTTCGGCCAATCTAAAAGGTCATGTTTGAAATTAGAATGGGACATCTCAAATAAATTCCAAATAAGTGCTGGTCCACAGTACCCCTTGCCAAGCTTTGGCAGATTTAGTCAAAAGATTTCCAGAGTGAAATGCAAACAAATTGGACACATTACTGCCCAAATCCTGATCCATACCAAGCTCCAGCCATCCATCACAAATGTGCTCACTGACTACATAGGGCTCCAATCCTGAATGCCGCAAATTTAAAATTCGCATCCTGGTGTTCATGTCCCTCCATGGTCAAATCCTTCCATGGCCTAACACATCTCATTAACCTCCTCCTGACCTACCACCATGTGTTCCTCCAATTCTGGTCTCTTGTGATTCCCTCATTTCCTTCATGCCTCTATTAATGATAGTGCCAACAGGAGCCTAGGCCCCAGGCTCTAGACTAAACCTTTTTGCCTCGCTATCTGTTTCCCCTCCTTAAATCATTCTCTGCACTAAACATTCTAGTCATGATGTGGAGATGCCAGCGTTGGACTGGGGTAAACACAGTAAGAAGTCTCACAACACCAAGTTAAAGTCCAACAGGTTTATTTCGTAGCAAAAGCCTCTAGGTTTCGGAAAGTTTGCTGCTTCTTAGTCAGGTGAGTGGGAGTTCTATTCACAAACAGGGCCTGTAAAGACACAAACTAAATAATTACAAAATAATGGTTGCAATGTGAGTCTTTACAGCTAATCAAGTCTTAAAGTTACAGACAATGAGTGGAGACAGCATTAAGCACAGGTTAAAAAGATATCTATTGTCTCCTGACAGGACAGTTGGTGAGATTTTGCAAGCCCAGGCAAGTTGTGGGGGTTACAGATAGTGTGACATGAACCCAAGATCCCAGTTGAGGCCGTCCTCATGTGTGTGGAACTTGGCTATCAGTCTCTGCTTAGCGACTCTGCGCTGTCGTGTGTCATGAAGGCCGCCTTGGAGAATGCTTACCTGAAGATCAGAGACTGAATGCCCATGACCACTGAAGTGCTGCAGAAAAGGATGTCCCAAGGCATGGTACATTGGGGAGACTATGCAGACGCTATGACAACAGATGAATGAACTCCACTTGACAACCACTAGGTAGGACTGTTCTCTACCTGTTGGGCAACACTTCAGCGGTCACGGGCATTCAGTCTCCGATCTTCGGGTAAGCATTCTCCAAAGCAACCTTCACAAAGCACAACAGGGCAGAGTCGCTGTGCAAAGACTGATAGCCAAGTTCCGCACACATGAGGACAGCCTCAACTGGGATCTTGGGTTCATGTCACACTATCTGTAACCCCATAATGACTTGCCTGGGCTTGCAAAATCTTATTAACTGTCCAGTCTGGAGACAATACACATCACTTTAACCTTTGCTTAACGCTCTCTCCACTCACATTTTCTGTATCTTTAAGACTTGATAAAGACTTGCATTTCAATCATTATTTTGTAGATTGAGTTTGTGGCTTTATATGCCCTGTTTGTGAATAGAACTCCCACCCACCTGACGAAGGGACAGCACTAGTGGATTTTGCTACCAAATAAACCTATTGGACTTTAACCTGGTGCTGTGAGACTTCTTAATGTGTTTATCCTGTCCAGGCCAGTAGCTTTCCATGTGTTGACCTTCAGGAAGGCTGCTCTGATGTCTGCAATGGTGACCTCTGATACAGGTTCATCCTGGGCTCCCGGGATAGGGGGCATGCTTTCTTTCTCAAAACAGGCATAGAATGTGTTGAGGTCATCAAGGAGGGGAGCCGGTGATTTTACATGCCTTCACCTTTTAGCATTTTATGTCTTGCAGACCTTGCCAGAGTTGGTAGGGGTCCATGTGGCTAGCCAGGGACTCTAGCTTGGTTCAGAGTTGTCTTTTGGCATCTTTGATGGATCTCCTTAAATCATTTGTGGCTTTCTTGCATTGGTCAATGTCACCTGACTTGAATGCCTCAGACCTGTTCTCTTCAATTCTCTTCCCGAAGGCAGGTTCAATCTACAGTGCCTCAGCCTCCTATGAGGACAGCCAGGAGGCAAGTCTGAATCCACACCAATCTGATCCACACTAGCCATCCAGCCAACTGAGCCCACAGAGTGGCCAATCTGCCGTGGCAAGGTACACTTTTGCACACATGTTGTAGGCTGGAGTAATGTATAGTGAGTACTTTCCATCAGACAACTGGCCAAGAATCTTTCCAACTCGTACCACCTACCATTAGCTAGAGTTGAAAGGATTTGCAGGTTGAAATTAAACCTGGTTGGCTGCATTCTGAATGCATCCTGACTAGCCATCGTGTCCTGGAGTGAGGCTTGAAACCTGGACCTTCTGGTTCAGAGCCAGAGACACTGTCCCTCTGTGCCACAATCTCCATTATCACAAGAAATAAAGTTAAACTATATTGGTATAAGAGTTGCTGGCAAAAGTCATTATCACCCACTTTGCACTCAAAAGGAAAATGAAATGAAATGATATCACTTTAAAAGCTTGGTGAGAGCTCTCAAACTATACCCTGTATCACCAGTTACAACAGGTGAAAAGTTCCAAGTTTGTCCATCTTTGAAAGGAATGCAGGTTGAAATTAGAAAATGCCCCACACCCAGTTTGGTTCAAATCTTACCATGTGTTTTTGAGTTATTAATGCAACACATGACTTCTTACTGATAGGCAAATGGAGTTCCAGGACAATTTCCAATGTTCCAGCTTTAAAAAGGAGGTCTCATGATGTCCATTGTGCCTGGGGATCCAGACATATTTAATATGGTTGTCAAAAGCAAAGGGACACTGAGCATATTGTTGGTGAAGATTATTTAAACCCTGAATTTTATTTAAATGAGGTGGCTGCTACATTTAGGCAGAGCAGCATTTCTGCCACAATTCCCATATGGAATCTGCGCTGAAAGGGAAACTGCTTTATAAAATATACATTGTCACTCTGCCATATCCCAGCCGCTTCCCATGTCCTCTACCTGATGCTTTTCACTCTGAGAAACCACCTGGAAACCAATCAGCAGCCAGCAAGCCTTCATGGACTACAGATGTTGAAATTATAACCTTTGACACACCACGAGTCATTTCCAAAAGCATGCGCAGGTGGGTTAATCTGATACTGTTTACATGAGCTCATAAGCATGAACAATATTTGCATATCACCAGCAGCTTTGTTACTGCATGCGGGCCATGTTATCAGTTCCACAGAGCCATTCATGGTATCGCGGAAGAAAAATAATATACAAGACAGAGTAGAAAATGAGAGGTTATGGAGCATCGAGTCAGTTCCCTAGACAGAGGCCTTTACCTTTAGTTATAATTTCATTGCATCAACAATGATCATGCTTTTGAAATATGAATGGCTGCAAGTTTGTAGACTCGGAGAGAAGGAAGTTAAAACTCTTTATCCCAAAATTCCTCAGCAATGTGGGTAAACTGATGGAGTTATCAAAGTGGGTGGTGATGAACAGTAGAACCCAATTACGTCAGTCCTCCATCCCTTTTCAGATATTTGTAACTGGGCTTTCCATGTTGATGAGTGGATTAGGCATCTTAGACCCTGACATTAGGATCAGAGGTGGGATTAGTTGGATAACGCCATGTGCTGGAATTCTTTCAAATCTCACTTTTGGTGTCTTCAACATACTGCATGTTCTTAACAGGTAAGCATTCCAGAACCTGCAGTGGTAAAATTGGGTACAGGGATGTCCCTACAGACTGGTGCAAAATAAACAGTAGCTACAAAGTGGCACATGATTTTACATTCCCTCAATCTTTATCCAGACTTATTGGCTTTGAAGTGATCAGTTTGTCATTTCTATATTCCTGCCCCCGTGCCCTTTCTCCACCCAGTGCCTTCCCTCAGATTCTGAACAAAGGGACCTTGGTATGTTTGTCCACAGATCTCGGAAGGCAGAAGTGCATACTAGTAGGCTGGTGAAAAAGGCATTTGGGACACTTGCCTTTATCAATCGAGGCATAGATTACAAAAGCAGGGAAGTCATGTTCGAGTTGTGTAGAATATTGGTGAGGCCACAGCTAGAGTACTGTGCGCAGTTCTGATCATCACAAGATAGGAAGAATGTGATTGCACTGGAGGGAGTGCAGAGGAGCTTCACCAGGATGCTGCCTGGGATGGAACATTTAAGTTATGAAGAGAGATTGGATAAAGAACAAAGAACAAAGAAAAGTACAGCACAAGGAACAAGCCTGTGCCAATCATGATGCCCCAACTAAAAAAAACCTTCTGCCCTTACTCAGTCCATATTCCTCTATTCCCTTCCCATTCATGTACCCATCCAGATGCCTCTTAAATGTTGCTAACATGCTTCCACCACCTCCTCTGACAGTACATTATAGGCACCCATTACTCTGCAAGAAAAACGTCCCCACACATCTTCCTTAAACTACCCCCCTGTTTGAAGCTGTGCCCCTTGTAATTGACACTTGCGCCCTGGGAAAGGATCTTATAATGAGGCATGGGAGGGAGCTCAGGAACAGCAAAGGTGAAATCACAATGTTGGGAATGTATTATAGACCTCCCAACAGCCCCCAGGAGACAGAGGAGCAGTTGTGTAGTCAGACACTAAAAAGGTGTGGGAGAAAAAAACTTGCTAGTTGTGATGGGTAACTTTAACTTCCCCCGTGTTGTCTGCGATTCCCTTACAGCCAGGGGCTCGGATGGAGAGCAATTTGTTAAATGTGTCAAGGAGGGCTTTTTGATACAGTTAGTTGACATTCCAACCCAGGGAGGGGACCATAATAGACTTGGTATTGAGGAATGAGCCAGTGGAGGAGCTTTTGGGCTTAGTGACCATAATTCCATAAGATTTCTGGTAGTCATGGATAAGGACAAGAGTGGCCCTCCGGTGAGAGTGCTTAATTGGACAAGGGCTAATTATGTCCAAATTGGACAGGAACTGGGGAGTGTGGATCTGCAGCTTTTATTTCAGGGCATGTGGGGGGCTTTTAAAGGCCAGTTGATTGAAGTGCAGGGCAGGCGTATCCCCACAAAAATGAAGGATAGAAGTTGCAGAATTCAGGAGCCATGGAGTGAAAAGGCGGTTATTGTTCCTGAATCATTTCAACAGAGACTGTTATAAGATGCTGTAAAGAATCACAATGAATTTGGTCTCTTTTTTTGGGAACAGTTAAAGTATCTTGCAAATTAAACACCATATTCATTATTTACTATGTGCAACCTGTTTTGTAACTCAATTCCAGATTAGTTTCAATCTGAATTATTTGGTTCCATAGTGTATTATTAGCCATCCTAAAAAGTAAACTGAAGAACATTATGGATTATCTATGTTGCCTCGGTCCACAAAGCTTCAGTGCTCCCTGCCCTCCTGTATGCATCAGAAACATGGACAAGGTACAGCAGACATCTAAAATCCTTGGGGGACTATCACTGCTGATGCCTCTGCAAAATCCCACAAATTCCGTGGTTCCAATATCAGTGTCCTCTCTCTGATCAGTATCTCCAGTAGCGAGGCACTGGTTACAGTTAATGGATGACTTCTGAAGGGAAATCATAAGCTTAGTCAAAAGGAAAAAGGAAGCATTTGATAGGTCTAAGCGTCTAAAAACTGATGGCGCTCTTGAGGTATATAATGAAAGTAAGAAGGAAATTAAAAGCGGAATTAGGACGGCTAAAAGTGGCCATGAAATGTCTTTAGCAAACTGGTCAAGGAGAATCCCAAGGCATTTTATGCATGTAGTAGGAGCAAGAGCGTAGCAAGAAAAAGAGTAAGCCCACTTAAGGACAATGGAGGGAAGTTACGTGTGGAGCCGCAGGAAGTGGGCGAGATCCTCAATGAGTACTTTGTATCAGTATTCATCAAGGAGAAGGACATGGCAGATGTTGAGGTCAGGGATAGGTGTGTGAACACTCTAGAGAATGTCAATATATCGAAGAAGGAAGTGTTGAGTATTCTAAATTGCATCAAAGTAGACAAGTCCCCAGGACTGGATGGGATCTATTCAAGGTTACTGTGAGAAGCAAGGGAAGACATAACTGGGGCCTTAACATCTTCTTTGACTACAAGTGAAGTTCCAGAGGACTGGAGAATAGCCAATGTTGTTCCCTTGTTTAAGAAAGGAAGCAGGGATAATCCAGGATATATAGACTGGCCAGCCTGACGTCAGCGCTGGAGAAACTTTTGGAGAAGATACTGAGGCTCAGGATATATGCAAATTTGGAAGAAAATGGACTAGTTAGTGACAGGCAGCATGGTTTTGTATGGGGAAAGTCATATCTCACCAACTTGATTGAGTTTTTTGAAGAGGTGACAGAGATAATTGATGAGGGAAGAATTGTGAATGTCATTTATAAGGTCCCACATGGCATACTGGTTCAAAAGCTAAAATCACATGGGATTCAGGGTGGGCTGGCTAGATGGATACAGAACTGTCTTGGTTATAGAAGATAGAGAGTAGTGATGGAAGAGTGTTTTTTCAGAAGAGAGGTCTGTAGCTAGTAGCGTTCTGCAGGAATCTGTGCTGGAACCTCTGTTGTGTGTAGTATACGTAAATGATCTGGAGGAAAATGTGAGGGATCTGATTAGTAAGTTTGCGGATGACACGAAGACTGGTAGAGTTGCTGATAGTGCCAGGGATTGTCAAAGGATACAATGGGATAGATCAGAGACTTGGGCACAGAAATAGCAGATGGAGTTTAATCCATACAAATGTTAGGTGATGCATTCAATTAAGGTGTGAACTATACTGTAAATGGCAGAACCTTTTGGAACATTAATGTCCAGAAGGATTTGGGAGTGCAGGTTCACAACTCCCTAAGAGTGACAACACAAGTGGCCAAGGTGATTAATAAGGCATATGACATGCTTGCCTTCATCAGTTGGGGCACTGGGTACAAGAGTTTGGAAATCATGTTGCAGCTGTATAAATCTTAGTTAGGCCGCAGTTGGAGTATTACAGTTCTGGTCACCACACTACCAAAAGGACATGGAAGCTTTGTATAGAGTGCAAAGGAGATTCATCAGGATGTCGCCCAGTATCGAGGGTGTTGACTATGAGGAGAAGTTGAATAAACTAGGATTGTTTTCACTGGAAAGATAGAGGCTGAGGGAAGACCTGATAGAGGTCTACAAAATTATGAGAGGCACAGACAGAGTGCATTGTAAGGACAGATCCTTCCGATATGTCCTCCCTCAACACAGCTGTGATCTGCTTCCTAATCAACAATGCAACTAACCTATCCCTTTTGTTTCCCCTTCTATCCCATCTAAAACAAGGATATTCCAGAATGTTAAACTGCCAGTCCTGTCCCACCTTTAACCATGACTCCAAAATTGCGATAACATCATATATCCATGCAGTAATTCAGGTCCTCAATTCATCTGTCTTACCTATTATACTTCTTGCACTGAAGATCCAGACCTCCAGTCCTACTGAATCCCGCAGCTCCCCTCTGCCTGTTCTTATTCTGTGCTATGTTTATCTCAATCTCACTTTTTTCCCCAGTTGTTTTCGTTGGAACAGAGAAAACAGAGAGCAATCTGATCAAGGTGTACAAGATTATGAGGGACTTGCAGAGATGGATAAGGAGCAGCTGTTCCCTTTAGCTAAAGGGTCTGTCACCAGGGGACATAGGGCAAGAGGTTTGGGGGGGATGTGAGGAAAATGTTTTTACTCAGAAAGTGGTGAAGGTTTGGAATGCGCTGCTTGGGAGAGTGGTCGAGATGGACTGCCTCACATCCTTTAAAAAGTATCTGGATGAGTACTTGCACATTCAGGGCTATGGGCCAAGTGCTGGTAGATGGGGTTAGGTGGGAATTCAGGTGTTCCTAATGTATCAGTGCAGACGTGAAGGGCCTCTTCTGCACTCTTATGATTTTATGATTCTATGTAGGCAATTGCTAAAGGAATGCTAATTGCCTGATCTCAGAAGTTCCAATACATTTAGGCACATAAATCTCTGAAGCATCCCAATTCGCTGTTTGGTTTAGTATCAGAACAGAATTGGAGATCTTCAAACACATTTCCACCCATAGCTGCACTACCAGTTTATATTAGATTCCAGTATGTATTAGTTTAGGTTTTGGTGAGACTGTCACATGTACCATGTTGCTCATTAGCATGCACCTTATACATTGTCTCTGTGGAAATAACCTATGAGATTAATTTTCCTTGAAGAATTCAGCATCCTACCTATTTCAATACGGAAGGAGTGAAGACGGGATTATGAACCATTTCAACAGAGACTATTACAAGATTCTGCAAAGAATGACAATGAATTTCGTCCTTTGTTTTCTTTTGGAACAGTTAAAGTATCTTACAAATTAAACACCATGTTCATTATTTATTATATGCCACTGCTTTGTAAATCAATTCCAGATTAGTTTCAGTCTGAATTATTTCGTTTGATAGGGTATTATTAGCCATCCTAAAAAGTAATCTGAAGAACATTATGGGTAATCTATGTTGCCTAGGTCTACAAAGCTTCAGTGCTACCTGCCCTCCTGTATGCATCAGAGACATGGACAAGGTACAGCATACACCTAAAATCCTTGGGGAAATATCACTGCTGATGCCTCTGCAAAATCCCACAAATTCAATGGTTCCAATATCAGTGTCCTCTCTCTGACCAATATCTCCAGTATTGAGGCATTGGTTACAGTTAATTAACTGCGTTGGGCAGACAGATCATCCACATGACTGACAAAAGACTTCCAAAGCAAGCTCGCTACTCTGAGCTCCATCACGGCAAGTAGTTACCAGGAGGGTAGGGAAAATGTCTCAGGGACTTCCTCAAAGCCCCCGAAAAATTGCAGCATCCCCACCAATATGTAGGATTCTCTTGCTCAAACCGCCCAAACTGAAGAAGAACCACAAAGGTATTAACCATTTTGAACATCTCTGACAGGCCCAGGTAGAGGCCAAATCAAACTGCAGCAGGAGTAACCAAAAGCCAAGAATCCTACCCATCCGCCTCTTCAAACACAACTTGCCTCACCTTTAGCAGGATGCATGGATTCAGTATTAGATATTTTAGATACCTCAAGATCCATAACTCCGGAGTGGAGGGGAGTCACCCTTGGTCCCAGGAACTGTCTAAGAAAAATGAAGAATATGCTGATAAAAGTATAATGGCTATTCCTGTGGCACATTATTGCTTTTCAGGTTATGCATAATGTTTCAAGTTTCAGCTCATGTAGTCCATTTATGGAAACATTATTTGTGCTGTAAACTCAAATTCATTCAAATTGGGTGAGATCCCAAATTATAATAATGAATCACTTGCTGAACTAGAGTTTTGTGTTCAAAAAGTTCCCCAGAGAAAGAGACCAGTAAGGGGTTAAAGGACTGCCTGATTAGCAAGCATGTAAATGCAGGCATTTATTTTGATTTCCAGTCACATGGTGCTTTAATAACCAATGACTTCAGCTAAATGTAGCATTATGAAAGGTCATGCAAATCCAATGCTGTTCAGCCTGAAACATATATTTTAAATTCAAATGCAGATGGTGTGTAGGAAACCGAACCATGGGAGATTATAATCAGAGCAGCATTTCCTTGACTGATCAAGACTGAACCTCAGGTACAGAATCTATTCTGTTCCTACAACTTGGGCCATCAAGTGAGAAATTTCAGCTGGTTTAATAATTAATGCGTGATACAGCACCTTTACTGGTGGATGAAATGCTCCTTTGTTTCAGTACAATTAAACAACTACACTGTTAGAACAAGGTGGCATTCCAACAACAGCAAGCTGCTTGATGAATGGTGCTGTCGTCGCCTTCTCTAATACTGAACAAATAATCAGCTCGATTTGACTCTTTATGGAAAAATTCCTCCCTTGTAATGGATCTGCTTCAGTGACCTGTTCTGAGCAAGTGCACATCTTACCTGTGAGTAGCACCTTCGTTGTTTAATGGGCAAGGTTAGTTCAACGGGTAGTCTGGCGAGCAACTGAGAATAAGATACTTTTCACAAAGTAATCGTGCCTTTTCTGTTGATTTGTGAACTTTACACATAGCCATTTTTGGGAGAAGCAATGCATGAATGTGCAAAGGAAATGTTTGAATGTATATTACACAGTTTAGCTTCATTTTGAATTTGCCCTGTTTCACTGTTTAGTATTGAAACAAATTCCTGATTCAGATGGAAGGTGACAGGTCATACAATCCTAAAGTGGAGTATAACAGCATTTTTACTTAGTGACTAAAATGACATATCTTAATTCATGCAAGTAACAGGTTTTATCAAGAATCGACGTATGATTTGTGCTGGGGCCACACCCCAATGAGGACAGTAAGTTCATGCAAGTTTGTCTCAGAAGCCCACATTGGAAAGTACAATGGATACTCTGCATTGTTATAATCCCATCTCTGGACATTCATAAGTCCAGCAGCTACGTCCAGAAACTAATGTAGGTTTAATTCTGTGTTAGTTTGGCTCTTAGCAATGAACTGATATAATTATATACACATCCTGAGATTGTTTTTATTGTAAGGAGTTCAGATAACATTATAAAACATCAGATGTAGACTGATCACTTTTTTGGCATGGTTTTCTCAACCCCGAGAAATGACTTCATTTTATCTTTTTATGAATCGTATATTTAGTGGTAAGGCCTCATGGCGAATCAGAGGATGCACTGTTTTGCAATGATTACTAGCAGAAAATAGAAATTTTATATAGTATACATTAATAATAAATGGAAAGATTTTGTCTTGAGCCATTTAATAAGTTGGAGGATATGTGAGTGTATGACAGGTGTGTTATAACATGTAACACACATGAAATCATTGTCAGCTTCACTACCAGGGTAGATATCTGCTGGAGTGGCAGGTTCACCTACTGTATGAAAAGTTTTTGCAGTGGGTAGCCATGTGGTCCACTCCACTAGATCACTGTCCAAGTGACGATTACCTCCATCTAATTAGATCTTTCATGTTCACGTTGATGAAAGAAAAATCTTTAAATGTGCTGAATATTAAAATACTGTTCTCATCAGCAGAAATAAAATGACAGTTGTGACAGGAGAATGCATTAGTATAATACTATGCAAAATATTTCATGATAATCTGTAAGTGCAAATGTAAGGTTATCATTTTGGAAACAACAAGGCGGCAGAATACTACATGAATGGCTGTAAATTGAGAGAGGGGAGTGTGCAGCAGGACCTGGGTGTACCACTGAAGATAAGTATGCAGGTGTAGCAGGCGGTAAAGAAGGCAAATGGCATGTTAGCCTTTATTGTGAGAGATTTTGAGTACAGGAGCAGGGATGTGTTGTTGCAATAATACAGGGTTTTGATGAGGCCACACCTAGAATATTGTGTGCTGTTTTGGCCTCCTTTTCTGAGAAAGGATGTTCTTGCTCTCGAGAGAGTGCAGCGAAGGTTTACCAGACTGATTCCGGGGGAGGTGGGACTGATGTATGAGGAGAGATTGACTAGGTTAGGATTGTTTTTGCTGGAGTTCAGACGAATAACGGGGGATCACAGAGAAACTTATAAAATTCTAACAGGATGAGACAGGGCAGACGCAGGGAGGGTATTCCCAATGGTGGGAGAGTCCAGAACCAGGGGTCACAGTCTGAGGTGTAGGGTAGATCATTTAGAACAGAGGTAAGGAGACATTTTTCACCCAAAGAGTGGTGAGCCTGTGAAATTCATTACCACAGGAAGTAGTTGATGCCAAAACATTGAATCAATTCAAGAGATGGTTGGACATAGCACTTGGAGCAAATGGAATCAAAGGTTATGGGGAAAAAGCAGAATTAGGCTATTGAGTTGGATGATTAGCCATGATCGTAATGAATGGCAGAGCAGGCTCGAAGGGTCAAATTGCCTCCTCCTGCTCCCATTCTTCTATGTTTCTATGTTTTGATTGATCAATTTATTTTCTGAGGGCGATATTACGGGGGGGAATTAAGTATGATTTTAGATTTACGAGTTTGAATGGAAATAGCTATCATCAGTAGTTTGAGATCTTAGGATCAGCAGTAAGTTAATACCAGTTGGAAAATCTAACTAGTATGTTTCAGGTGAGCTGAGTTTGTGTGATGCACCTGCTCCATTTTCTATGGTGTCTGGTTGCCTCTCCACTGTAAGTAGAATTAGTAAGATTGATTTGTACTGTAAATGTTTGCAGCATTTCAAAGGAGTCAATAGGGATATGCAACAGGAAGATCACACGAGCTGGAAATCAAAAGACAAATAACGGGAAGGGAAAAAAAGGCAGTACAAGGTGGCCAAGATGACCGATGGTCAGTGCCAATGAAAGTTAAATTATTAATGTTAGATTTTCCTACTTTCATTTTATTCAATTATGTTTTATTAAATTGTTTATTCCGTTCGACATTTTATTTCTATGGGTATATGTTAGCGTAGTAATAGAATTAAATGTGGCTGGATTTTGGAGAAAATGTTGTTAGGATTGGCTTCTAAGACGGTGAATTTTAAGGATGAAGAATTAGTATACCCACATTATCCTGGGAATTACCATTGACCAGAAACTGAACTTGCCCTACAAATACTGTGGCTACAAGAGCAGGTCAGAGACTGTGCATTCTGCAAAGAGTAACTCACCTCCTGATTCCCCAAAGCCTATCCGCCATCTACAAGACACAAGTCAGGAATATAATGGAATACTCTCTGCATTTCAGGATGAGTGCAGCTCCAATAACACTCAAGAAGCTTGATGTCATCAGGACAAAGCAGCCCACTTTATTGGCACCGCATCAACTACCTTCAGCATTCACCCTCTCTTTCACTGTTGCACAGTGGCAACAGTATCTATCATCTAGAAGATGCAATGCAGAAACTCACTAAGGCTCCTTTGACAGCATCTTCCAGCCACACAATCCAACCTAGAAGGACAAGCGCAGCAGATGCTTGGGATCATCACCACCTGCAAGTTTTCCATCAAGTCACACAACAGCTTAACTTGGAAATATATCATCCTTCCTTCCTGGGTCAAAACCTTGGACCTCCCTTCCTAACTGCACTGTGGGTGTTTCTACAGGACTTCAGTGGTTCAAGAACACACACCACCTTTTAATTAGGGATCGGCAATTAGGGACAGGCAATAAATGCTGGCTATTTCTCAATAAAAAGTCAGAGTGATGCAGTTATGTATTTTATAAAACTTCCCTATACAAATATTAGGCTCCCCATTAACCTATTCAAGGATCACAAATACAGTCAGATATTTCAGAGGTTTGAAAGCAATAGTTTTTGCCATGTTTTCTACAAAAACAGGACCAATTTATCTCACTAAGCATTTGTTGCCCATTGGGCACTGTCTCCTGGGAAAGGTAAACCAAGCAGAATGTTTTGTACCCATGGAAACATGGCAACTTTTTCAGATCTAAAACATATCCCATGGACAATGGAAAAGCAGACCAAATTCAACACATTTATATACAGAAAACCAAGAGGTGGTTTGGTTTGCTTTCTCCCTGCAAGCTCTCTTTTATTTGGATACTAGCTGCTTTTCCCATGTCGATAATGCATACATATCCACCACCGAGGGATTAATAGCTGTGATGCCGTCAGTCAGGTTTGCCAAGTAATCATTTGCAGTTAATCACAAGACAATAATGAGGCCAATATCCAGCAGAACTGCTTCCTGTAATTGTGATCTGATGCTGAACATTTTCAGTGCTCAGACAATGACAGTAAATCCAAACGCATGCCCACTTAATCCAATATTTAATTCATGTATTTTATAACATATAATTGTTTGCCTTTTTTAATTTAAAATATTACTTCCCTTACCCTGGTAATGTTAGCCCATTTATGAAGTGTATTGTTTGCCACAATGTTTGCTTTAAGGCACAGTATTGAATCAAAGTGCGAGGATGACAGGTTTACTTGATCCATTTTGGACATCTCAAATCTCAAGTCATATTAAATTTATACATAAAGGAACAGTTCATAGAATTTGTTCAGGCTATAATCAGCCAGAGTCCCGCAAAAAAGAATTTGAGAGGTCCTTCCTGACCTCCATCCCTTGTGATGTATATGGACTGCAGGGTCTCTACTGACTATTCTCAGCTTTCTGCAGTCTGGCTTTTCCCTAGGCATGGCACAGAACGAAGGCACACCTGAAGGCTCACTGTATCCAATATTTACTATTTTACCATGCCTGATTTGACTACAGCACAGAATGCAAAAACTGAGCAGAGACTGCCCTACTGTAAATATTTTCTTTTTACTTAACTTCCTTTTTTAACTTTAACCTGTTGAAAAGGTGGATTGCCACATGGCAACAGTTGGCTTCCTTGTAGATTGCTAGAATACCACCAGATGCTGTAAAAACTAAATAGCCATCTTGACTTAGATGTGGCAAAATGGAACTTAGCATTGAAGGAGCTGTGTTTCAAGGATGAAGGCCCTTGTAAAACAAAATTTTCACAAGAGTTCTCTGGCCTTCTGCTGTAACTTTGGTGGAAGGTCATTGAAAATCCCAGACACATAACAATAGAAACCCTTCCTGCCGTTTCTCTGGGGTGTCTTTGATTTTCGACCTGTGTTTTTGTAGGGGTTCAGAAGAGCACCTGTGGTCATTATTGCTGAATATTCTTAGCTTTAAATAAATACATCACACTGAAAATTCTGAGTTATTTTCTAATTTCCCACAATAACTGGGATGGTTATGGGTGGCACCGTGGCACAATAGTTAGCACTGTTGCCTCACAGCACCAGAGACCTGGGTTCAATTCCGGCTTCAGATAACTATCTGTGTAGAGTTTGCACATTCTCCCTGTCTCTGCATGGGTTTCCTCCGGGTGCTCTGTTTTCCTCCCACAGTCCAAAGATGTGTGGGTTAAGTCAATTGGCCATGTTAAGTTGCTCCTTAGTGTCAAGCAGATTAGGAGGGTAAATACATGAAGTTACGAGAATAGGACCTGAGTGGAATTGTTGTTGGTGCAGGCTCGATGGACCAGGTGGCCTCCTTCTGCTCTGTAGATTCTCTGAAATTCTGGTAGGAGATCAGTAAAACCTCCATTGAATTTCAGGGTCATGACTTCTTAATGATGTAATGATGCAGCCAAGCGAGATATGTCAGCAGTGAAACCAATCTGTACAGGTCAGAGAAAAGTGGATGAAATTGAAAGAGCCAATATTGTTCATCACTTTAGTGTAGCTGAATGGAAGCTTTACTTGAAGCTTGAAAATGAACAAATGGTTAGAAATCATTTCTTGGCTATGAAGAGTCACAGAAATTCTTCAGAAGATACTAATATATCCTTTTAAAGTTTATACCAAGGATGACAAGTGCCAGCAGTTGTTTGCAGATTCAGAACACTTTAGAAAAAATAATAAATCTGTTAAGAGATAGAGGTAGTCCCCAATAAAAAGTCTGAAATATAAGGGAAAACTGTTGTATTAGAACCGGTGATACATGAAAATATGAAATTTAATACATTATTGTTGTTAGCAGATACTTGGGACAACCAATATGCAGGGCTCCACAGTTCTCGAGTTTCAGAAGAATCTAACTTTGTAGAGGAAATGCAAATGTTTAACGAGAGTAGATAGCCTTAAAAATAATCAGAATTCTGAGCACTGATAGTAACCAAGAGCTTGGAGAAGTTAATCAGTTAATTGAAACTGGGAAACCACCCGCAATTTTGGGGACTACATAAAGCTTTGATAAGCAGTAAGGTCATTTGTGAAACTCAAAGAGTCACATGAGGAGGAAAGGCTCCTCAGTGAGACATAACTTGGTTTAGTAAAGCACCAACATACTGAAGAAGTTGCTAAAGGACATAAGAGAAGTTCAACTGTGCTCTAATAGAAGCTGTGTGACTGCAGCCTTGCAAATGGATAGTGTGGTAGCAGCTCCAGTGTCAATACACAAATGTTACAGGTCAGATAAACCGTGGAAAGAAAGAAATTCCACGTTGATCTTATGGTGCAGGAATAATAGGAAACGTAACCACTTGTCTTCTCAACGTTATGTCAAGGATCAAAGAAATATCAAATGTCATTCAACAGCAAACATGGAGAATGAGTAAGAATTCACTAAATTATTATGCCAGTTGATAGTGGGGCAGGTCAGAGCTTTTATTGATAGCTACTATCCTGACCTGTAGTGCTACTTTGAATATTTACAGCAGGCCAGTTAATTTTCAGTTAGCTTATGTAATATGATCCTCAGCAAACAGCAGATAAGCCTGAGAAAGGTGCATATTGAACAAACAAAACAGGATCTTGCAATGTGTAATAAGACTGCAGTAAAACTTCTAAAATGCCACAGAATTAATCCAAAGGCTTGGTAAGAATTACCACAAAGAGTTTTAAGTGCCAGAAATAGCACCTTTAATAATTATGCAGGGCCTTAGTAAGACCACACTTGGAGCAGTGTGTACAGTTTTGGTGCTCTTATCTAAGGAAGGATAGGTTGTCTTGGAGGGAGATCAACATTGGTTCAGTAGACTGATTCCTGGGGTGAGGGGATTGTCTTATGGGGAAAAAGATTAAGTAGACTCGACCTATATGCCTTAAATTTAGAAGAATGAGAGGTGACCTCATCCAAATGTATACAATTCTTAAAGGACTTGATGGGATAGAAGCTGAGAAGATGTTTTCCCTGCATAGCTAGGGACTCTAGAACTAGGGTTGCAGACTTAAAATAAGACTGTGATGAGGAAAAATTCTTTATTCAAATGGCTGTGGATTTTTGGAATTGGAAATAAGTATATTCAAGGCAGAGATCAATAAAGTTTTGCATCAATGCTAGAAACTTAAATGGAAACAGATAATGTTGGAAATAAGTGAGATCAGGTAGTATGTTTGAAGAGAGAAATAAAGTTAACGTTTCAGGTTGATGACCCTTCAGAAAAGCTGGAAGACACTAGATGTGAACAGCTAAGTAAATACAGATCCAGAGAAAGAATCATATTTATTTGCTGTGGGCAAAGCATTGAAAGAAATTCAATTAATCAAGGTTCAGAATGGAAATGTTTTGCTCCTACGATAAAAAAAATCCAACGTTGTATTTTCAAAACATATGTATGTTATTTAAAAAAAGTGAATTTTCTGCTGCACCAAAAAGAATGGCTGTTACAAGTCACATGACCATAGATTGGTCCTTTGTTCTAGGAGCTCGCACCAGAAGTTACAAGAACAAAATAATTCTTCCTTCTTCCTGTAGAATCCTATACCTCACTCCAATAAGCCCATTCCTCAAAGTCTGCCCCTGCCCTCTGCTGAAAGATTTTCTACCACGGCCTGCAGAACCAACCCAGTCTCTGTGCTTACCTTCAACATACCAACTTTAAAGCAAATTTGACAGCTTCAGTCAGTTGAATTTAATTCCCTATGTGAAAGAAATCCTGATCAACGAAAGCAGAGAACACAAACACAAATTTGTTTCCCCAACCAGAATTTTCACAAAAGAGATCAACTGAAACTAAAGATAAATGGTAGGACACTGAAGAGTGCAGTAGAACAGAAGGATCTGGAAATACAGATACATAATTCCCTAAAAGTGGTGTCACAGGTAGATAGGGTCGTAAAGAGTGCTTTTGGTACATTGGCCTTTATAAATCGGACTATTGAGTATAAGAGACGGAATGTTATGGTGTGGTTGTATTAGGCATTGGTGAGGCCGAATTTAGAGTATTGCGTGCAATTTTGGTCGTCTAATTACAGGAAGGATATTAATAAGGTTGAAAGAGTGCAGAGAAGATTTACAAGAATATTGCCAGGACTTGAGAAACTGAGTTACAGAGAAAGGTTGAATAGATTAGGACTTTATTCCCTGGAGCGTAGAAGAATGAGGGGAGATTTAATAGAGGTGTATAAAATTATGATGGGTATAGATAGAGTGAAGGCAAGCAGGCTTTTCCCACTGAGGCTAGGGGAGAAAAATACTAGAGGACATGGGTTAAGGGTGAAAGGGGAAAAGTTTAAAGGGAATATTAGGGGGGCTTCTTCACACAGAGAGTGGTGGGATTGTGGAATGAGCTGCCAGATGAAGTGGTGAAGGTGGGCTCACTTTTAACATTTAAGAAAAACTTGGACAGATACTTGGATGAGAGGGGTGTGGAGGGATATGGACCAGCTGCAGGTCAGTGGGACTAGGCAGAAAAGTGGTTCAGCACAGCCAAGAAGGGCCAAAAGGCCTGTTTCTGTGCTGTAATATTCTATGGTTCTAATTGTACTAGAAGAGATGCTAATAATCACGTGTCTCTCTCCTAAGAAGAAATGCGGAATTCTGGCCAGAAGTTCAAAAACTGATCAAGTTGCAATTAATCATCAATATGATGTCACATGACCCAAGTCAATTGACCATTTTGGAGAGTTATATCATTCAACCTTTAGCCTCACAGGCAGTCTGCTGCTTAACATCCAACTGCTGGACCCCTTCCCCACAGAAAGCAAAACTCCAGGCAGGACAGCAACCCACTCCACAAAGCCTATCCCTGCCCTCTGCTGAAAGATTTTCTACCATGGCCTGCAGAACCAACCCAGTCTGTGTACCTACCTTCATCAGTACCAACTTTAAAGCAAACTCTACTACTTCAGTCAGTTGAATTTAATTTCCTATGTGAAAGAGATCCTCATTTCACTTTCTGGGGTTTTGGTGCTGTTACTATCCATAATTGTAAAATACTACTTTCTGTCCCTCTCGCCCACTTTAATGGGTGTGGGGTAAAGTGGAAGGTTGCAAACACTCCTTTCCAGGTTTTGAATGTGGAATAATTTAATTTTAAGTTAAACATAACACAAGTTGCTGTGGGACATTAGAAAATTGGATCTTTTGGGGACACATGCATAGTCGGACCCTGACAGATAATCAAAAGTGTCAAAGGATAAGTACAGACAGTGTAGGCTGGCTGAATAACAAGTCTTTACATGTAATCATGAGTGCTAATAGACAAACGCAAGCAGTTAAGTATAATCAGTGTGTGTGAAGTGTCGACAGGCTGTATAACAAGTGAAGGGGTAACATAAGAACCGATAATTTAAAGCAGAGAGATAATTACAGAGAGTGAGATGGTGCTAAACACTATGCAAACTAATTCAGTTCGAGAATCATGACCCGTAATCAAGGTGTGCTTGGTGTCAAAACAGGCAGTCAGGGGGATTTTTCCCCTCACAGAACAGTATGGTGGGGTTACATATAACGCAACATGAACCTGAGATCCCGATTAAGGCTGTCCTCATGAATGTGGAACTTGGCATCACCACATTACAGACAGGTGGTGAGAGGAATTAAGTACCGCAGGGCAGCATGGTAGCACAGTAGTTAGTACTGCTGCCTCACAATGCCAGGGACCCAGGTTCGATTCCAGCTTTGGATGACTGTCTGTGTGGAGTTTGAATGTTCTCCCTGTTTCTGTGTGGATTTCCTCCAGGTGCTCCGTTTTTTTTCCCCACAGTCCAAAGATGTGCTGGTTAGGTGGATTGACCATATAGGATCGGGGTTGGGCCTGAGTGGGATGCTCTTTCAGAGAGTCAGTAGACACTTAAGAACATAAGAAATAGGAGCAGGAGTAGACCATCTAGCCCTTCGAGCCTGCCCCGCCATTCAATAAGATCATGGCTGATCTGTCGTGGCTCAGTTCCACATTCCCGCCCTCTCCCCATAACCCTTAATCCCCTCGCTTATCAAAAACCCATCAACCCGCATCTTAAAAATATTTAGCGAGGCAGCCTCCACCACTTCAACGGGCAGAGAATTCCAGAGATTCACCACCCTTTTAGTGAAGAAGTTCCTCCTCAACTCTGTTCTAAACCGCGCCCCCTTTATCTTGAGGCTGTGCCCCCTAGTCCTACTGTCCTTTCTGAGCGGGAAGAGTCTCTCCACCTCTATCCTATCCATCCCATTCATCATCTTATATGTCTCAATGAGATCTCCCCTCATTCTTCTAAACTCTAACGAGTACAAGCCTAGTTTATTCAGCCTCTCCTCATAGCTCAACCCCCTCAACTCCGGCATCAGCCTAGTAAACCTCCTCTGTACTCCCTCCAAGGCCAAAATATCCTTGCCTAAGTGCGGCGACCAAAACTGCACACAGTACTCCAGCTGCAGCCTCACCAATGCCCTATACAGCTGCAGCAAGACCTCTCTACTTTTATATTCAATCCCCCTCGCTATGAAGGCCAGCATCCCATTTGCCTTCCTGACCACCTGCTGTACCTGCAGGCTGGGTTTTTGCGACTCATGCACAAGGACCCCGAGGTCCCTCTGCACTGTCACCTGCTGCAGTTTTTCGCCACGTAAGTAATAGTCCTTTCTACCATTATCCCTACCAAAGTGGACCACCTCACACTTGCCAACATTAAATTCCATTTGCCAGTTCCTGGCCCATTCGCCCAGCCTATCTAGATCCTTCTGCAGACTCTCCACACCCTCCGCGCAATTTGCCGTTCCACCAATCTTGGTGTCATCAGCAAATTTCGACACCATACATTCAGTTCCCTCATCCAGATCATCTATATAAATGGTAAATAGCTGAGGCCCCAGCACCGACCCCTGGGGCACTCCACTAGTCACCAACCGCCAATCCGAATAGCACCCATTGACCCCCACTCTCTGCCTCCTATTTGACAATCAATCCTCTATCCACGCTAACACCCTACCCCCAACTCCATGCCCCCTTACCTTCTGCAATAACCTCTTGTGAGGTACCTTGTCAAACGCCTTCTGAAAATCAAGAAAGACCACATCCACCTGCTCTCCTCTATCCACCGCCCTAGACACATCCTCATAGAACTCCAATAAATTTGTCAGACACGACTTCCCCTTAACGAAACCATGCTGCGTCTGCTCTATCAAGCAATTCCCCTCAAGATGCCTCGCTATTTCCTCCTTGATGACGGATTCTAACATTGTACCTACAACAGACATTAAACTAACCGGCCTATAATTCCCCGCCTTTTGCCTGCCACCCTTCTTAAACAACGGCGTAACATTAGCCATTTTCCAATCTTCCGGCACTTCCCCGGAATCCAGCGACGTTTGGAAAATAACCACCAAGGCATCCACTATCACCTCCGCCATTTCTTTCAGAACCCTCGGATGCATTCCATCCGGTCCTGGCCCACTTGATGGGCCATTTTGCACAGTAGGAATTCTATGGTTTGTTGTCTTTCTCCTATCCATGACAAAAGCATATCTGTCACTGAAGTCACATTAGAGTCAAGAAGAAAGGCCCAAGAAGTCCAAGAATCCAGGTAACAAAGAAAGAAAATAAACAGGCTAATTAGAGTGAAAGTAGTACCTAGAAATAAATTCTGAGATCAACCCATTGATTGATCCACTCAAGAAACTATCTGCTCCCAATAAAAAGTTTTTTCAATGAGGAACTTCTAATGTTGACCAACAATAATACTCCAATGACATGCTGGAACTAGGCCAATGAGCCACTTGAGTCTTTTCCACCATTCATTCAGATCATAATTGATTTGTAATTCAACTTTATCATTCTTAATAAAAATGATCCATAATCTTTGATATCCTTATGTAACAAACATCTATCAATCTCAATCTTTAATTTTTGAGTTCATTCAGCATCCACAGATGTTTGGGACAGAGTGTTCCTGATTTTCACGCCACTGCCTCCAATTTTAAGATTACAGTCCTTTGTTCTGGATAACCTTCTCCAGATCAAATAGGTTTACAGTATTTACCTTTCATCATTTAAACACTTCCAATTGATCAGCCATCAAGTCGCTAAATTCATGGAAATATGAGCCAGCTTTATGCAATCTGTTCCCATAATTCTTTTAACCTTGATTATCACTCTGGTAAATCTGCACTGTGCCCTATTCAAGGCCAATAGGTGGATCCTGAGATCAGATGCTCTAAACTGAATCCAATACTCTAAATGGGGATTTAGAGGTTTTGTACAATCAAAAGATAACATCTTGTCATTTCCAGCCCAGTTGAGATAAAGACCAACATTCTATTAGCTTTCCTTATTATGTATTTTACTGATACTCTGGCTGTTAAGGATTTGTGGCACCCACTGTAGAAATTTAACTGGACTAGCCATACAAATACTGTGGCTACAAGAGCAGGTCAGAGCCTGGGAACTTTCCTCACCTGTTGTGTCCCCAAAGCCTGTCCACCATCTACAAGATGCAAGTCAGGAGTGTGATGGGATACTCTCCACTGGCCTAGATGAATGTGGCTCCAACAATATTCATGAGATTCAACATCATCCAGGACAATGCAGCCTGGTTAATTTGCATACCATCTAGCACCTTAGCCAGTCATTCTCTCCAAAACCAGCACACAGCAAGTACCATTTAAAAGGTGCACTGAAGCAGCTTACCAAGGCTCCTTCAAAAGTACCTTCTAAACACTTGGATGAACAAGGGCAACAGACACGCAGAAACACCACAACCTGAGAATCCCCTCGAAGTCTCTCACCATCCGCACTTGGAAACGTATCACTATTCCTTCAATATCTCCAAGGCAAAACTGTGGAACTTCCTAACTGTACTATGGTTGTTCTTGCATTATGTGGACCGCAGCAGTTCAAGAAGGCTAATTATCACCATGTCAACTGTGATTAGAGATAGACAATAAATTTTTAAAAATTCATTCATGGGACATGGGCCTCGGGCCTCGCTGGCTGGCCAGAATTTATTGTCCATTCCTAGTTAAGAACAGTCAACCACATTGCTGTGACTCTGGAGTCACCTGTAGTCTTGACCAGGTAAGGACATGAGTGAACCAGATGGGTTTTTTCAGACAATCGACAATGGTTTCATGGTCAGCAGTAGATTCTTAATTCCAGATATTTTTTATGGAATTCAAATTCCACCATCTGCCGCGGTGGGATTCAAACATAGGTCCTCAGAACGTTAGCTGAGTTTCTGGATTAATAGTCTAGCAATAGTACCATTAGGCCATCACCTCCCCAGAATGTCCTTGCCAGTGATGTTCACATCCCATGACAAAAGACATCTACACCGAACTGAATAAATTATTTGTTGTCATAAAAAAATGTAGCATGGGAACTTGCATAGTTTATAGATTATTATTTAACGTTTGTTCAAAGAATAAAGACAACCCAATATTGTGGCAGCACTCCTTTAACTTGTAGTGTCTCACACATACAAAACACTTAGCCTGCACATTCGTGCAGTAGTCATAATTACAATAAAATGCTACAAAGGGACAACGTATAGCAGTGTTTTGTGATTATTTTTGCAACATGGTCTATGGTACACATTAATCTTACAAACACTTCTAAATTCCATGAAAATAATGAATTTGAAGCATGGTTTTGAAATTATTAATAATGTCGATGGCATGTGATTAATTTAAAAAATGTTTCTTTTTCAAATTGCTCAGAAACTTGTACATAAAATTTCAGGATCTGGAGATCAATGCAGTTTGTAAGAATGTTCACAGGATTTGCTATGGAATGATGTATTATGCTACGTTATTAATAATAATGGTAAAATTGCATAATCTTAGAACATTAAATGCTAGTTTTCAACAATGAGGGGCCGGTATCAGGGAAAAAGTTAGCCTTGGTGAAAGTGAATGTTGCAAGTAAGACATTTTTTTTAATTGTATTTTGACTTATTTTACCTCATTTTTGATGCTCAAATTCTAGCACTATTTAATTTATTTCTTTAGCGCCTTAACAGTTTGTTGGTTCAACTGATTCATTAATTGATTTAGGTGATGTGATTAGCTGTTTTCTGACTGGCCATTTTTTTTTCAGTGCCAGTTGAGTTACAGTGAGAGCTGCACAAATTTTTTTTTTAAAAAACCAACATGTGGTTAGAAATAACATTATTGTAGATGAATTGGCTGGTGCTGACCAACTGGAAGTTTTTTTCCATTTTTAAATTTGGACGTGAAACCAAGAGTCATGCACCAATTGAATGCACCACCATTAGTTCCATTTGTACATGGGATTGTTGTTTGTGGTGCTTGTCAGGTTCAAGTCTTTTGGTTGTTGCTGTTTGGATATTGCATATGACCAGGGTCAAAGAAGCAGAGTTGGTTGTATAACATGGACGACCAGGTTGTGTGTAATTGCCTGAAAGAGCCATGATTATATGCTGAAACTTATACTTTCTGGGGGCTTTACAAATAGACAGAGTACAAAAACCAAGAAGTTGTTCTGAACTTGTATAAAATAGATTGACTCCATTATGGATAGAATCATAGAATTCCTACAGTGCAGAATGAAGTCATTCGACCCATTGAGCCAACTACAACAATCCAAACTAGGCACTTTCCCCATAACTCCACATATTTAACCTGCTAATTCCCCTGATTAAGGGGCAATGTACTATGGCCAATTAACCTAACCCACACATCTTGAGAGTGTGGGAGGAAACCAGAACATCTGGAAGAAACGCACACAGACATGGGGTGGACATATAAGCTCCACATAGACAGTGATCCGAGGTTGGAATTGAACCCGCGTTCCTGACGCTGAGGCAGCACAGCTACCACTGTGCAATGGTTTCCAATTCTGGGCACCCAAATGATGTGAGGGCTTTGCAGAGTTTAAGGAGAAATTTTTCAGAATGCCTCCAGAGATAAGAGATTGCAGAGAAGCTCGGGTTGCTCTCCTCAGAGTCAAGAAGTCTGAGGGGATTTTGTGGTGGTGTATAAAATTAATAAGAGGTCAGAAAGAATAAATAAAAACTATTTCCAATGGCTTAAGAATTGATAATCAGATGGCCCAGATTTAACTTAATTTAAATTGATTGGTAAAAGAAACAGAGGTAACACAAGGAAATGTTATGTGAAGAGTGATTAGGATTTGGAATGCACTCTCTCCCTAATATTGTAATGGATACAGATTTATATTTGCATTCAAAAGAAAATTAGAAACTATGTGGAGAGAAGGAATATAGGGAAAGAACAGGTAAAGGGCCTTGTGATAGGACGGAGTGGATTTCTCTTCAAAAGAATTAGCACTGACTCAATGAGCTGAATGGCAATTGCCTACGCTGAACAATTTTATTCAATAGAATCCAGTACATCACAATGGTGCTCGACAGAAGCTGTCAAGAATTAAAAGGCAAAGGAGAAGGAGTGAGGGAACAGGGCAGTGGAATAAGGGATCTGGAAACAGGAGAAGCACTTGGGCTCATGTTTCCTCTCCCTGGGCCAAGGGAAGGAGGTATGAGTAGTGAGAGACCAGTGGATTTCAGCCTTGGTCTGTTCATTCCAATTCTCTTCCTGCACCACCTTGATCTGTAGTTGACTTAAAACTATAAAGGAGGTTAAAATCATTAAATTGTGCATTTTATTTAGCAAACTAAAGGAGGATGATTTAGTTAATGGGCAAGGAAGGGTTAGCGCCCATGACATTTACCACCTATGTAATTGGGAGGTCTTTGTTTATCAATGTGCCTGAGATATGTACAGGATGTGTCGCTACTTGCATGTCCTCAAAGTTGAAATTTCTGATTGGAGGATTAATTTGGGACATTTGGGATTGATTTTAACTTTTCTTGCTGGTTGGCAAATTCAATGGTGGATTGATGATTGTTATATACCCATCAAGTTTTCCCTTCCATTAAAAATCAGGAGAGATTTTTAATTGGTGGTTGATCTGATACTATCCCTTTTACATAATCCACCAAATTCAAAATTAGCCGCAGATGGTGTGGTTGTTAGGACCTGAGGAAAGTCAGACGGAAATGGGAAAAGATCTCCCCATAATCTTGCAAATGTCCTGGGTTATGGAAGTTATGCCAGAAGACTGGAGGACTGAGTAACACTTGATGTTCAAGAAGCAAGGAAGGTATAAGCAGGTAACCATTAACCAGCCAATCCAACACTTGTGGAGAGGGGATTAGATTAACAAGTCAATCAGGTTGAGTATTTCCAGTATTTTCTGTCTTTATTTCAGATTTCCAGCATTTGTGATATTTGCTTTTCAACCAAACATCTGCAATGGGTAAGCTTCCAGGAACAATAACATAGAATAAAATGAAGTCATTTAGAAAGACTTCAATCAATTAAGGACTCTTGCCAACACAGATTTGTTGATAAACTTAACAGTGAGTTCTTTGCGGAAATAGTGTATGCTGATAAGGGAAATAATTTGAATGTTATATGTACGGGTTTGAAAAGAAGTTTGATAAGGATCTGCAGAACTACCTTGTTGGTTAATGAAAGCACATAAAATTAAAGATAATCTGGCAGCACAGAAAGAAAATTGGCCCAAGTGAAAACAGTCTAATGGTTACTAGACTTTGTTTTTGGTCTGGAAGGATATGAACAGTTGTGAGCCTCGAGGATCAGGATTAGGACTACTGCCCTCCATAGACTTCACAAATGATCTACAGAAGGGTGTGGAAGTCATGGTATCAACATTTGCTGATGATGCAAATCGATGATTAGGATTAACTATGAAGTGGACTGTAAATGGCTCCAGGAGGTCAGAAACATTAGCAGATTGGACAAAGATGTCAAATTAAATTTCATGAATAATCATTTCTAATTTGTTCATGGGATTTCACTGACAAGGCCAGCATTTATCATACATTCCCAATTACTCATAAGAAGATGGCGGTGAGCTGCCTTCTTGAACTGCTACAGTCCTTTTGGTGCAGATATGGCATGCTATTAGGGAGGGAGCTCCAGGATTTTGATCAAGCTACAGTGAACAACAGTGATATAGTTTCAAGTCAGCCTGTTGAGTGACTTAAAGGGGAACTCGCAGGTTGTGGTATTCATACCTAATGTCTGCTCCACTTGTTAGCCAAGGTAGTAGAGAGCTTGGAAGGTGCTGTCAAAATAACCTTGGTGAGTTACTACAATGTATCTTCTATATGGTACACACTACTGCTAATGTGCACCCATGCTAAAGGGAGTGAATCTTTAAGATGGCGAATAGAGTGTCAATCAGGCAGGCTGCTTTATCCTGGTTGGTGTTGTGCTCCTTGAGTGTTATTGCAGTTTCACTCATCTAGCAAGAGGAGACATATTCCTGACTTGTGCTTTAGATGGTGGACAGGCTTTGGGGAGTTGGGGAGGGAAGAGGAGTTACTCACCACAGTATTTATACGGCTGGTCATGATCAGTTTCTGGTCATTTGTAACACTCAGGATGGTGGTGGTGACAGCAATGGTAATGCCATTTAGCACAAAGGAGAGATGGTTAGATGCTTTCCTGTTGGAGAGGATTATTGGCTGGCACTTGTGTGGCACGATTGTTACTCCCTGCTTTTTAAGTTTTGAATAGAGGGAGCAGGAGGACATGTATGCACTAACTGATAAAATTTTAAAAGCAGCAGAAGAGCAAAGAGGCAGATCAGAAACATCATCTGATGATTTTGATCATTTTAATATTGCACTAAAAGACTGAAGGCACAACTTATATATGAACACATGGATGTGTTTCTAACAAGTCAAAAGCTGATGTTATATTTGTAATATTACATGAAGTAGCTGTGAATTTACACAATAGAGGGCAGATTTTGAAAGTTGCAGAGATAAAGCAAAGAAACAAAAACACCCTCCAGCTGAACACCCTACCATTCTCATCCTGCCCAAAAACTCAATGCTTTAATACTCTAAAAGAATCTAACTCTCACTGGTTACCCCTTCAAAATATTTTGCTTACTCTTAACTAACAAAGTTCTGAGTTTGCAGCTGAGAAATTTGCCACCTAAGCTAGTCAGCCACAGTGCCTGTTCACCTGGCATCATTGTTAAAACTCCCTCTCCTCTTCTATATGCATTTTCACTGTGTTGCAGTCAGCGAAATATCCTATCATTTCCTTGCCCAATGTTATTACAGTGTACATTTCTCTAACGAGCACACTGCCCATTTCCAGTTGCAATACTTTGCAACTCAGCTGAGAAAGACAATATTCAAACAGAAAAACAACCTTCATCAATTCCCATTTACATTGCACTCCTTCTAAAGCATCATATTTTGGTTTAAGATCATTCAGTTCTTCTCTCTTCAAAGTTATCTAACAGAGCTGTGGCTGAACATGATGCCTACGTGTGTGATAGGAACTAAGACGAAAGTATCACAATTGTATTTGCACGTGATCATTCCAACTCCATGTAATCAGATCTTTAAAAATTTTACACAGCTTGTTTCTCCTGGGATTTAACTACAACTGCTCAGATGGGGTGCCGGTGTTGCAGAATGATAAAAAGGTAAGAAAAATGTACAATTTTGATGAGAACTTACTCAGGAAGATGTTAAATGCACTTGCTTTCTCAGAGAAGTCTTAGCATAGTTTTTACACTGGCCGGAGCACAAACCTCAAATACCAGCCATCAAGATTACTTAGTTCCACCCTCACATCACCCAACACTTTAGCCGAAATTCATTTATGGGTTGAGGGCGTCACTGGCTAGGTCAGCATTAATTGGCCATCCCTAACTGCCCTCCATTTTACATGGCATTTGAGAGTCAACCACATTGCTGTAGGCCTGCAGTCACATGTAAGCCAGACCAGGTAGGGACAGCAGATTTCCTTCCATAAAGGACATTAGTGAACCAGCTGGGTCTTTCCAACAATTGACAATAGTTTCACAGTCATCAGTAGATTCTTAATTCCAGATTTGTTTTATAGAATTCAAATTTCACTCTCTGCCGCGGCGGGATCTTGCCCTGGGTCTCTAGATTACTAGTCTAACAACAATACTACTGTGCCACTGCCTCTCCCACATCAACTCTGCTGAAACCCTTATTTGCTATCCATCATTGCAAGATTCTTTGGACTTGAAACCACAGGGTCTCTGCTCTGTTGCCAGAAATATAAGACTCACAGAGATGAAGGTAGTGAGAGGCTTATTCCCCACAGGCACAGAGGCATCTGATCTAACTGCTCAGGCAGAAGATGTCATTGTGATTGTTCAGTTCCAACATTAGAATTCTTCCAGGTAATCCCATTTTAAAGTTTAAGTTTAAAGTTTATAAAGTTCATTTATTAGTGTCACAAGTTGGCTTACATTAACACTGCAATGAAGTTACTGTGAAAATCCTTGGGTCATAAGAACATAAGAAATAGGAGCAGGAGTAGGCCATCTAGCCCTTCGAGCCTGCCCTGCCATTTAATAAGATCATGGCTGATCTGAAGTGGATCAGTTGCACTTACCCGCCAGCTCCCTATAACCCTTAATTCCCTTATCAATCAGAAATCTATCTACCCGTGCCTCCACCACTTCAATGGGCAGAGAATTCCAGAGATTCACCACCCTCTGAGAGAAGAAGTTCTTCCTCTACTCTGTTCTAAACTGCCCCCCATCCCCTTATTTTGAGGCTGTGCCCTCTAGTTCTGGATTCCTTTCTAAGTGAAAAGAATCTCTCTACCTCTACCCTATCTATCCCCTTCATTATATTGTAAGTCTCTACAAGATCCCCCCCTCAGCCTTCTAAACTCCAATGAGTACAGGCCCAATCGACTCAATCTCTCCTCATAAGCTAGCCCCCTCATCTCCGGTATCAGCCTGGTGAACCTTCTCTGTACTCCCTCCAAGGCCAATATATCCTTTCGCAAATAAGGGAACCAAAACTGCAAACAGTACTCCGGTTGCGGCCTCACCAGTGCCCTGTACAGTTGCAGCAAGACCTCCCTGCTTTTATATTCAATCCCCCTCGCTATAAAGGCCAGCATTCCATTTGCCTTCTTGATCACCTGCTGCATCTGCAGACTGTGTTTTTGCGATACGTGCACAAGGAACCCCAGGTCCCTCTGCACAGTAGCATGCTGCAACTTTTCACCATTTAAATAATATTCCATCCCACTATTATTTCTTCCAAAGTGGATAACCTCACATTTGCCAATGTTATACTCCATCTGCCAGGTCCTCGCCCACTCACTCAGCCTATCCAAATCTCTCTGCAGACTTTCTGCTTCCTCCACACAATTCACTTTTCCACTCATCTTCATGTCCTCAGCAAACTTTGTTACCCTACACTCAGCCCCCTCCTCCAGATCATCGATGTATATGGTAAACAGTTGAGGCCCCAGCACCGATCCCTGCGGTGCGCCACTAGTCACCAACTGCCAACCAGAAAAGCACCCATTTATTCCAACTCTCTGCTTCCTGTTAGATAGCCAATCCTCAATCCACGCTAACACTTTATCCCCACCTCCGTGTACACTAACCTTCTGCAGCAACCTTTTGTGAGGCACCTTGTCGAACACCTTCTGGAAATCTAAAAACACCACATCTACCGCTTCCCCTTTGTCTACCACACTAATCACATCTTCATAAAAATCCAGTAAATTTGTCAAACACGACTTCCCCTTCATGAATCCATGCTGCATCTGCTTGATCGAACTGTTCTTTTCTAGGTATCCTGCTATTTCTTCTTTAATGATGGATTCTAGCATTTTCCCAACTAAGGACGTTAAGCTAACCGGCCTGTAGTTACCCACCTTTTGTCTGCTACCTTTTTTAAATAGTGGTGTAACATTAGCTGTTTTCCAATCTGCCAGCACTTCCCCAGAGTCCAGCAAATTTTGATAAATAACAACTAACGCATCTGCTATTACTTCTGCCATTTCTATCAGTACCCTGGGATGCATTCCATCCGGTCCCGGGGACTTGTCTATCTTCAGTCCCATTAGTCTACCAAGCACTACCGCTTTAAGAACATAAGAACATAAGAAATAGGAGCAGGAGTAGGCCATCTGGCCCCTCGAGCCTGCCCCGCCATTCAATAAGATCATGGCTGATCTGTCGTGGCTCAGTTCCACTTTCCCGCCCTCTCCCCATAACCCTTAATCCCCTCTCTTATCAAAAACCCATCAACCCGCATCTTGAAAATATTTAGCAAGGCAGCCTCCACCACTTCAACGGGCAGAGAATTCCAGAGATTCACCACCCTTTGAGTGAAGAAGTTCCTCCTCAACTCCGTTCTAAAACGCCCCCCCTTTATCTTGAGGCTGTGCCCCCTAGTCCTAGTGTCCTTTTTGAGCGGGAAGAGTCTCTCCACCTCTATCCTATCCATCCCATTCATCATCTTATACGTCTCAATGAGATCTCCCCTCATTCTTCTAAACTCCAACGAGTACAAGCCTAGTTTATTCAGCCTCTCCTCATA
Source organism: Carcharhinus amblyrhynchos (assembly GCF_965287045.1). NCBI lineage: Eukaryota > Metazoa > Chordata > Chondrichthyes > Carcharhiniformes > Carcharhinidae > Carcharhinus > Carcharhinus amblyrhynchos. Next base: position 89,500,093 of record NC_137324.1, on the reverse strand, counting down.
GCTCAACCCCCTCAACTCCGGTATCAGCCTAGTAAACCTCCTCTGCACTCCCTCCAAGGCCAAAATATCTTTGCACAGGTGCGGCGCCCAAAACTGCACACAGTACTCCAGCTGCGGCCTCACCAATGCCCTATACAGCTGCAGCAAAACCTCCCTATTTTTATATTCAATCCCCTTCGCTATGAAGGCCAGCATCCCATTTGCCTTCCTGACCACCTGCTGCACCTGCAAGCTGGGTTTTTGCGACTCATGCACAAGGACCCCGAGGTCCCTCTGCACTGTCGCCTGCTGCAGTTTTTCGCCCCGTAAGTAATAGTCCTTCCTACCATTCTTCCTACCAAAGTGGACCACCTCGCACTTGCCAACATTAAATTCCATTTGCCAGTTTCTGGCCCATTCGCCCAGCCTATCTAGATCCTTCTGCAGACTCTCCACACCCTCCGCACAATTTGCCGTTCCCCCAATCTTGGTGTCATCCGCAAATTTCGACACCCTACACTCGGTTCCCTCCTCCAGATCATCTATATAAATGGTAAAAAGCTGAGACCCCAGCACCGACCCCTGGGGCACTCCACTAGTCACCATCCGCCAATCCGAATAGCACCCGTTGACCCCCACTCTCTGCCTCCTATTTGACAACCAATCCTCTATCCACGCTAACACCCTACCCCCAACTCCATGTCCCTCGACCTTCTTTAGTAACAGTAATTGTATTAAGGACCTCATCTCCTACCAATCCTCTATCTTTAATATTCGGTAAGTTATTTGTGTCCTCCACCATGAAGACCAACACAAAAAACTTACTTAAAATCTCAGCCATTTCCTCGTTTCCCACCATTAAATCCTCCTTCTCATCCTCCAAGAGTCCAACATTCACTCTAGCCACTCTCTTCTTCTTTACATATTTGTAAAAACTTTTACTATCATTTTTTATATTTAGAGCTAGTTTAGTTTCATACTCTATCTTTCCTTTCTTTATCACTTTCTCAGTCATTCTTTGTTTTTTTTTAATTCTTTCCCAATCTTCTAATTCCCCACTATTCTTAGCCACTCTGTACACATTGGTTTTTAATTTAATACCCTCCTTTATTTCCTTCGACATCCGTGGCTGGTTATCCCTTTTCTTATAGTCCTTGGCGGCGCAGGCTCATTGGGCCGAAGGGCCTGTTTCCCATGCTGGGTTGTTCTTTGTTCTTTATCACTGGAATATATTTTTGCTGAGTACTGAAAAAGATCTCCTTAAAAATCCTCCACTGTTCCTCAGCTGTCCTACCAACCAGTCTGCGCCCCCAGTCGACATTAGCTAATTCTGCTTTCATCTTATGATACTCCCTTTTGTTCAAGCAGAGGACACTGGTTTGGGACCCTACTTTCTCACCCTCCATCTGTATCAGAAACTCAACTATATTGTGATCACTTGTCCCAAGAGGATCCCTCACAAGAAGATCCCTAATTCTACCTGCCTCATTACACAGTACCAGATCTAAGATAACTTGCTCCCTCGTAGGTTCTGTAACATACTGTTCAAGGAAACTATCCCAACAGCATTCTAAGAACTCTTCCTCAAGTCCACCGCATCCGACTTGAGTCAACCAATCAATATGCAGGTTAAAATCCCCCATGATTATTGCCATTCCATCTTTGCACGCATCAATTATTTGCTTGTTATAGCCCGCCCCACCTCAAAGTTATTATTTGGGGGCCTATAGACCACACCCAAGAGTGACTTTCTCCCCTAACTATTCCTTATCTCCACCCACAACGATTCCACGTTTTGCTCTTTGGCGCCTATATCATCTCTCACTACTGCCCTGACATTAACAGAGTACTTGATCACCTCTGTGATCAAGAGTACTTCTGACCACAGAGGTGACCAAGAAGGTGAATGGAATGTTGGCCTTTATAGCAAGGGGGATAGAATATAAAAGCAGGGAGTTCTTGCTGCAACTGTACAAGGCACTGGTGAGGCCGCAACTGGAGTACTGTGTGCAGTTTTGGTCCTTTATTAACAGAGCTACCCCACCTCCTTTTTCTTCCTGTCTATCCTTCCTAAATATCTGATACATGGGTTGCCACATCCAGCCCTGTAAACTGAGGGAGAATTTAGCATGACCTAATCGCCACATCTTTCAGATTGCGGGAGGAAACCAGAATACACGGAAGAAACCCACTCAGACACGAGGAGAACATGCAAACTCCACACAGTGACACAAGCCGGGAATAGAACCCAGGTCCCTGGCACTATGAGGCAGCAGTGCTAACCACAGTGCCGCACTTTTCATATATCCCAAAATGGAAAAACATTCAGTCATCAACTATCTGAAAATGTTCTCCAAAGAAACTGTAGGCCTGTAATTTCTGAGTTCTGGGGGCATTCTTAACATACACTGGAGGACACCTGCCCCTCCAAACTCCCTCCCATCTTCCCCCACTTATCTTAAGCACTAACTTTCTCCCTGGCTTCTCAAATTGCCTGAATCTTTGAACTTACCAGCTGGCATTTTATGAAAGGTGATATGTCTTCCTTCCTCCAGTTCTGCTGCCCTTGACACAAAGCCTTGAGAACGCAATGCACTGTTCTCACCAAGCCTGGGCGGGAAGGTTAGGTGAGAGAGGAGCAAGTGGATTTCAAGAAAAAAAACTAGCAGCGGAGTGGCAACCCAACTCTGACAGCCACTCCACCAAAGTTACAGGCCCTATCTTGAAGCTCTTCCAGAAAACTCTCAAATTCAACCAAGACTTCACTGATCTCCCAGCTTTCTCCCAAGAGCTCACTCTCCATTCCATTCTTCCTCTGTGAAGTGCATAAAGACGTTTCTTTGCACATTGTCAGGTTTTGCTTGTCTGCTGGAGAGGGATGTACTCGGCCTGAGTTCACATCACATTAATACACTTTTACTTCATGCAATACTTCCTCTTCATTAATATTTCCCTGCTGAGGAGGCTGGGCCTTGTGCTGCAATACATCCACAGTGGCTACTGCAAAAGCAGTGCAAATTGTAGTTTATCCTGTTCACACAGTTACCTCAGCACCAATCAGGGACTGAACCTGGGATCTACCTTATCTGTATGACTCACATTTCTGATGGATTAATCCACTGAGCTAACAGCAGAACTAAAACAGACTTTGATCCCTTCAGCCTTTCTCAAAATCAAAGGACAGAGTGGCCTTCCATCATGCCATTCATCCTTAATATCTGATTTAAAATGTTATCCTTTCAAAAATAAACATAAGGCAACAATTTTTGTTGTTGTTTCAGGTACATCTTTGGACCAGCAATTATAAGGGAACTACCGCCCAACAGTGTGAAAAATGAAAAAAATTACAGAAACAACGAAATTAAACACGAGGTATCAATCCAAAACAGGAACGTCAAAACCAACAATATCATTGCTTCAAATTTGGACAAAGTGATAAACTTGGAAGAACAAAATGTAGACATCATAAGAAAGGAAATTCATTTATCAAAAAAGAATATAACATGTGCACAAGAGAAAACATTGGAAGATATCAACGACAACACAGACAATGATACAGTGCACATATTGAAAAGTAAAATAGTACACCCAGGATCAAACACAGTTCCCAAACAAGGTGAAATGGTTCAAGCTGCTAATTCCTCAAACAATAACTTAACAGATACATCTAAAGATGAACTAATACAGCACCATGACTCAGGAACAGAAAGTGATTGTCATACAGTCAATGGACCATCCACACAACACTCCACCAAAGCAGAAAACATGCAAGAAGTGTGTGAAGTCCATCAAGCAGGAGGGAAAGCAATTGACAATAATGAAATTGACATTGTAGGTAACATTAGATTGTCAAATGTGCTATATGATGAAATAACGCAATATAACTTGGAAATTGACATGGATGAAATCAAAAGTTTATCACATCCTTCCTCTGATGAAGAAATTAATACCTTAAATGGGCAAAATGATCTAGAAAACATTCCTCCTCCTGATGGAAAATTTACCAAGGACTTGCTTGATGAAATGAAACTCAGGATAGAGGGGGAAGATCCAGAGGTGGCAGCTGCACTTGCAGCATTGGAAGCAGCAACTGCAGGAGAAGATGACGACCTGGAGGACTAGACTAAATGATGTGCATCTTACAGGATCACAACTGACTTGAAGTGTGCAACATAATCTTGAGTTTCAAATGACTCCCAAGTTATCTGAATTTCAAGACTGCAAGATACCTGATGAACTTACTGCAAACTAGTTATATTTGTACACGGAAAACATTGTAAAAGATACAATATAGAAAATGTTCAGGCCTGCTTAAGTAAAAGAATGTCCATGGCCAGGACAAGGTCACCTGGCAGATGTTTTTGGTGGGTGATCATGCCAATATGGGCACAATGTAGACTGCCATATGGGGTTGGGCATGGGGGAGAAGGAGCCTTCAACAGATGAAGAAATAATGTCTGCATGGGTAAATGTTGGCACTGGCTCACAAAGAATGCAAATAATGGTTAATGGTTCTTTACAAGGTGGGCAGGGGATATGGGAGCGGCAATAAAAATGCTAGAACCAAATGTTCAGGGTCTTAGAAGCCATGAGTCCCAGTTTCATTGTAATACGTGGATAATTATTATTTTCTAGAATCCAAATCAATAAGCAGCAAAGGGCCAGAAGCTGCAGGAATTCTGGGACACTCATCTCACTGGCTCTGCTTCCCTCTCATATCAGATAATTTGAATTGGGCAAGTGCAGACTTAAGTTTATTTATTAGTGTCACAAATAGGCTTACATTAATACTGCAATGAAGTTACAATGAAAATCCGAGTCTTCACACTCTGGTACCTGTTCGGGTACACCGAGGGAGAATGTAGCATGGCCAATACACCCAACCAGGTTGTCCTTTTCCCAGGCACAATGGCTACTCTCGCCAGCTACTTTTCTGGGCACCTCCAACTTTTCACTCATGCTGTGTCTCTTGCACCTAGCCTGAGCACCTTCAGAGCCACTGTTTTTCAGTTTGCCGTCATCAGCACTGGTTTATAAGATTTTGTATCATAGAATGATACAACACAGACACAGTCCAACTGGATCATTCAGAAGCAGCCCAAATGGCATATTAAGTCTGTAGCATATTTTCGTTTGATCCATCCAGTTTTTTGCCACTGTCCTGCTCAGAGCATTAATAGGTACTCCAATTCTTACCCGTAAATCAATCCACATCAGCAGCAGCTACATGGAACAGTTACAGCAGAAGGAGGCCATTCAGCCCATCATATCATCAATTAGAATCTCCAGTTAAATTGCAGCGAACAAACGGGACACACACCTGTAGAACAGTCCCACCTCCAAATGCCTTAGGCAGTGGTTTACTACACTTGCTCGAGTAGCTTTCCCACGAGGCTGCGTAGCGAAAGTTAGAACAGTCCCTACCGCTTATAGCGAGTGCACATTTGCCCGCTTGATGCCAAGGCCGGTTTAACACGGTAATAATTCCAGTTGCGGTGCTACATTTTTTTTTTGGAAACTTCCCGGCGGCACACCTTTGTGTTTTTATACACTGGATTTTTATTGTTCTAGATAAGGGGCACAGTAAACGAGATGGTTTCCCTCCAGCAATAGAGCTGCAACATGTGCTAGAGGGACCTGTAGCTGAGAGTTTAATAGTAGGTGACTTTGAAATTGGAGTTAATGCAGAAAAAAAACCTTATGGTTATCGTTTTATTTGTCTGATGAAAGCGATTACCCATTTTAAAGGTGTATGTTTTGAACTGCCGGGTAAGGAGTAAAAATAACATAAAAACTGCCGTTGAAATGATTATGCAGAGAATGAAGCAATGGAATGTACTGTACATGTTGCAAAAGACCAATGTACCGACTGTGAATGAAAGCATTTATCACATTATTGCCAGAGGAAGAATCAGCATTCTGGAATATTCAATATTGTAAATTGCAGTTGAACTGTTATACAAATTGTAAAACTTTTCTATAACTGAAAATCTTTGTAAAATTTAATATACAGTAAATGTTAGTTAATTGGAGCTGCAGAGAAAAATGTCACTTTTCTATTTAGAACTGCTAGTTCTGAAAAATATTAACTTATATAAAGGAAATCTAAAATATATTACTAATGATTTTATTTGAGCATTTTAGACTACAATAAAATATTTGCTAGAAATTCATATCCTCCATTACATTGTAAACTGTACTTTTAAAAAGCTCTTTTTATATTTTGCTTACAGGCAACTGCAAGTTCAACAATATTTTCCTCCAGGAACATTTATGGGGTTGCCGATATGAATACCTCGACCTCCTCCTTGGTCACGCTCGGAATTTCTCGGTCATATTTTCCAATACAAGCTCAATTTAGCGTTCAGGCATTTACTGTAAACATCAAATACAGCCAAGTTTCAAACTCGCCTTCGAGTTCAATCTCGATGAACTCAGGGACATCATAAACAATCAATGGAAGGCATACAACATTTCCCTCTGGTAAATGTGAGGATATTCCCATCTCCTCTCTACAATGCGCTCCCCATTTATTCGTTTCTACTTGGTAATGGGACAAGCTGAGGCATTACCTTACTAGGATTTTTGTTTCAACTGGCTGATCAAGAATGATAGGCTCTGGAATACAATTTGGTAACCCCTAAAACAATCACGAGGTTCACATTCACCCACGCCCATTATTTCTGATGCAGAAACCCGCAAACCTTATGCTGTCTCCTCATTCACACAATTATTTTTGGTACCTTTCCGTACTTTAATTCGAATCAAAAAACACAATGCAAATTAAGTCCAATCATGATCCCCAATGAAGGGCCAACCAGATGCAAGCTGACAAGCCAAGATGTTACATCCAATCTTGGGTTTGATCAAACAACATCTAAGATGATAGGATGAGGATTACATCCCATTCCAGGCTTGTTTGAACACTGCATCTTAGTCCAAAGGCCAAGGTGACTTTTAAAAAATAGCTACCCTGATCTTGGGGTATACAACCAGGGCCAAGCACACCCATTAAAGTGACTTCCTGCCAGGGTGAGCAGGGACAAAATTGAAAGAGTTTAACACAAGTTCACACAGCCTACAGAAGTCAACATGCAACTTTGAAAGGATGGGTGCATTTTGAATATAGTATTCTAGAATTCATTCTGGCAGTGAATTTGACCTGGAAACAAGAATGGTACAACACAACAGGGGTGTACTCCAAGGTTTTCTCACAGCAGGCCATAGGCAAAAAGAAGTCCTCTGTTCATCAGGAAGCTTTCTGAGCAGATATTCCAAACACAGGAGGGAGATATCCATTGCAGAGGACATGGACGCAGTGCCAAGTTTAGTGAATGCATCTTCAAATACCTTATTCTTATCAACTGTCTCACAGGGTTCAATGTACCCCACCTTCATCACTCACTTACCAATAACCTCTATCAAAAGTATGACAGGGCTTTTTGTCTTACACTCAAGACACTATGTAAAGTACCAATAAGGGGAAAATTTCAATTTATATTGTATGAGTGCCGATTGGTTGGCAATTAGACTGTTTGGTTGAGGTTTTGCCATGGAAAATGCAGCAGATGAAAGTTAACTACACAGCATTATTTGAGATTTAAACTAGGCAGCTTGACTCCAGATTGATCATTGCCATTGCAAAAGCTGTCAGTTATCTTGTTGAGTTGAAACAGGTATAATGTGTACGTGTTCTTTCTGTCCACAAAGAACAGTACCCAGTATGTTATGTAACCACACTGCAAGTTTAACAGATAAAATATTTGCTGAATAATCTTCAGTGTGCTAAGAATGACACCGACCACCAGTTTAAAATTACCAGTTGTTCTTGTACACTTGTGTTACTTAAAGCTACATATATATTAACAAACATGGTCCTGTTCTTTGCAGAAAGTCACCTACCAGCTCTGACTGACATCAGCTACTGAATAGGCTCTGGGCAGGTCTCAAATCATACAAGAATTTATAAGGCCCATTAACATCTTTGCACTATGTATGACTGCAATAACATTTCATTGACACTTACTGTTCTGCATAACCTCTTTACAATCCTCAAAGCTGTTGGACACTCCAATTTCCTCCACCCATGTCATACCTTAGCTCTAGAATCTTCAGTCAGGGAAAGAGTCTTTCAGCATCTGCACTATCAAGATCTCTCAGCATCTTGCTTTGAGCAGATCACCTTTTATGTTTCTAAACTCCAGAATATTTAGGCCCATTCCACTTAACCTCTTCTCACTTTTTAATCCCAGGAATCAAAAGAGCATTCAATCAGTCAGGGTATAAATGAATGGAATAAGCTGAACAGCCAATGTTTGTACATGTTCATGAATTTATTGACTCTATACAAACAATATTTTTACATTATGTGGCCATTGCTGACATGAACAGCATTTATTGCCCATCCCTAGTTGTCCTTCAGAAGGTGATAGTGGACTACCTTTTTGAACTGCTGTCCCCGAGGTGTAGGTACATTCACAGTGCTATTAGAGTTCCAGGATTTTGACCCAGCAACACTTAAGGAACAGCAATATATTTCCAAGTCAGGATGATGACTGACTCAGAGAAACCTCCAGGTGGTGGTATCCCCAGATATCCACTTCTTTTGTACTAGATGGTAGTGGTCATGGGTTTGTAAGTGCTGCTTAAGGAATCTTGGTGGGTTTCTGCATTGCATCTTGTAGATGGTAGTCTGTCAGTGTTCATCAATGGTAGAGGGATTGGAATCTAGCAGGCAACTTTGTCCTGGATGGTGTCAAGGCTCTAGTGTTGTTGGACTTCCACTCACCCAGGCAGAGAGTATTCCATGACACTCTGGACTTGTGCCTTGTGAATGGCAGATAGGCTTTAGGGGCAGGAAGGGATAAAAGTGAGTTAGTCACCCCAGGATTCCTAGCCCATGACTTGCTGTGTTAGCCACAGTATTTCACTAGTCTCAGTCCAGTTCAGCTTCTGGTCAATGATAATGCCCAGGATGTTGATAGTGGCGGTTTCAGTGATAATATTGCCATTGAATGTCAAGGGTGATGGCTTGAGCCTTATTGTCATTACCTGAGACTTGCATGGCACAGTTATTACTTGCCAGCCCAAGCCTGGATATTTTCCAGGTCTTGCTGCATTTGGACATGAACTGCTTCAGTATTGGAAGAGTTTCGAATGGTTCTGAACGTTGCGCAGTCATCTACGAACATCCACACTGACTTTTTGATGGAAGGAAGGTCATTAATGAAGCATAGGACGCTGCCCTGAAGAATTCCTGCAGTGATGTCCTGGAGCTGAGATGACTGACTATCATCATTACAACCTTTGCATTCCTTTGCACCAAATATGACTTGCAACAGTAGAGTTTTCACCAATTCCCACTGGTTTATGATAATTAATATTTTCCAGCAGAGCAACATTTGTGGATAGGAAGTGTTTTATGTTCACTTAAGTTATTTTATAACAATGATTTAAACTTTAATAGTTTGATGGATAAGTACAGCATTAAACTTTTAAAAATTATTTCATGGGATGTAGGCATCACTGGCAAAGGTAGCATTTGTTTCTCTTCCCAAATTATCTTGAAGACAGTGGAGAGCTACCTTCTTGAAGCACTGCAATCCATGTGATGTATATGCACCCATTATGCTGTTAGAAAGGGAGTTTCAGATTTATAGACAGCTATAATTCCTGCTGTGTTGAATTTCACATCTCAGCTAAATTAATATCATGTCTAGCACCCAAAATACTTATCAGGAAACTCACACCTAAAATGAACATCATAACTCTTGCTGGTATTGAGTCAATGGACACCATCACTGAGGTCTATTGAAATCTTGGAATTATACCCCAGTGGTCAAACTGGGAACTGAAGGAATTAAGGCTGATAACCAAACTAAGCTCACAGGTACAGCTTGCCAGACAACTGAGAATGGCCTACCCAAAATAATTATTTGTTGTACGAACATCTGGAAGGTACAAAAGGTGGTTGGTTCTGCACCACAATATTGCATACATAAGAGTATTCCTTTCTCAGCAACCTGGAAAAACAGTATACATCAGTTCTTTTTGGCAAATTCTGATACTGCATATTTTCCTCTAACTCCCTCCCTTGTAGGACAGGAACAGTAGTGATTTAGGTCAATTACATACTTCTGTTCATACATTTTTCATTACAGTAGCATAGTAGGATTCCACTAAAGCAAAGGTATTCAAAACTGTTTATATTTCAAGATTTTATTCAAAAAAAGTTACAAATCTGACATCATCTGTAAATAGAGATTAATATGCTAGTTGAAAAACTTTAAGGACGATATCATTTAGTTTACAGTAACTACAGGCCAATATACATATTAAACACTTTTCTACTTAAATCATAACAACATTCCATTACTTGAAGTTTTAAATGTAAATTTGCAGCATTCTATAAATAGTGGTAGTTGGACTGCTTCCAAAAGGTCTAATACAAACTGTCCTGTGAACTAACTTTCAAAATTTCAATTAAACATTTTCCCAATTTGTAGCATTATTCAAAAAAATGTCACAATGATCATAAAAGCAGCAAAGTCTGAAGATATGTACACAAAGAAGCAGGTTGATTAAAAAACATATATCCAGAGGCATAATATTTGTAAAGGAGAAACATAACAGATACAACTTATAAAACTATAAAATCCCAAAAGCATAACTACATTAAGAAAATTATGATTGACAACTTGACATGACATCAAAGACTTGAAGATTTTAAAATACAAACACTGCACAAAACATTTCTAGAGCACATATCATTCATATCTAGTGCATTTCAAAGTGCACTGCCCAAGGATAAAGCTGCCTCAATAATTATGTTTCACATTATTCAGAAAAGGCTGTTGCAACATTTTCTATAAGGCAACTTTAATTGCTCAGAACACTACATATATTTATTCAAGTACCAAAAGATTGCCCTCATGAGGGACAACTTCCAAGAATATTTGTTTTGAACTAGGATTCCTAGATGAAGAGTTGATACAGCATTCAAGAGTATTAGTAAGCCTGGGGTCAATTTAAAGGTTAAATTAGCAAAATTATGCACTTACTAAATGCAATATTATTTGAGGGACGAAAGTCAGCTGAATCCATAACTAAAAACCTCATACAACTTACGGTTTCATTTTCCCAGAAGCTTACTCAATGAACAATCAAAAACATTGTATGCATGAACTTTTTTTTTACATGGTATAAATGCACATGCAAGAACATCAATTATTCCAACATACAGCTTAATGAAAGCTGCCTTATTGCCAAGTATAAACATTGAAGTAGATATTATAGAAGCTTTATTGCACACAAATACAATGTAAACATTACAAAAACATTGTTCTGGTTAATGTACATTAAACATTTATGGTGATTGTTATAGTCTTACAAGGATATATTACCAGGGGCTGGTTGGTGCACATCAGTGTTTCTTCCAGGGTTAGGCAACTGGTGGAACATTCCATAACCTTTACAAGGCTGGGGTTAACGTTTCATTTATTTTTAAAAAGAGGATAGAGCTCTGAGACATCATTTCCCCTCAACAGCCTAATCAAGTGGCAATTTTTCATGTGAATACAGTGATTTCCAGTAGCTTATTCACCATGCAGTGTACTTTAGCTGGGCTTGGTGGTGGTTCCATCTCCTGTCTACAATCACACACCCTTTCCAGCAGAAACTGTGGATAGCAAATGAATTGTGGTAACCTTGGTTGCTTTCCCTCCAGCTCAGGGATAATGATGTAAGTTATAGCACCGAAAAAGTCCCCTGGCTGAGAAGTTAGCACAAATTAAATCTGTAACCTTCTGAATTTTATGATGCAATTGCACATCTGGCAGTGCCAATATGCATTAATATTTTTCTTTTTAAATGCACTATATTTTACAATAATTGTTCAAAAGCAGATCTATAATTTGCTTTTATAAAGAAGGTACAGCATTTACAAATACTGATTCCATTAGTACTTTGCAGTGGTTAGTTGTGTACAATCCTATCAGTTTGACACTAAATTAAGAGAATAATTAGTGTTCTCATCCATTTAGGTTGATTCCTAATTTGTGTTTGCATGTCAATTTAAAGACAATTATGAATTAACTTTATTCACATGGAAGCTAGTAAACCAATCACATTGGGCATTTCAAGCTTGTTATATATTGCCTTTAAACCACACCAATCTCGTATTGCATTCTTAGAATTAAAACTGATAACTTTTGTGGAAAATTACTGCTCCAATGTCCCAATCTTTGTTTTGGATATATATGCATAATTTGACCAGATTATGTGAAAAATATCCCTACATGGAACAGTTACTAAAAAATTAGATTCAAGCATCTGTAATCTGCATCTGTTGAGTAAGCTATTTTCCTCAAGGATAAGGCCAAAATACCACCAGAGAGCAATGCGTACACTCTGGTGTAAGAATTCACATTTTTTGTAAATCAATTGGACACAATAGAATACAATAGTTTATCTACACCTTTTTCAGTTTTCTCATCTCAAGGTGCCATCTCTTATTGAAAGAGCTTTTCAGCATTTTTACTCGAGACTTTTCTCAGTGTGGAAACTCATCCAGCAAGTCATCAGAAACATGGAAGGCAATAGAACCAAGTCCAACGTTCTCACCAAGACCATTTTCCAGCTGGACAGGAACGAGAATCTCACTTTTTATTCCACTTTATCACACAACGGTAAATTAAATAACTCAACTAAGGCAGTGCTTGAGATGTACAATTGGCTAGCATTAGGAGCAGGAATCAAATATAGGGCCCACTGGGAAATAGGAAACAGTTTTTAAAATTAAACTTAAGCGACAATTTAGTTCTAGGTTAATCAATTATATAATAAAATCTATTGGATTATTTTGGTACCTTTGTCCTCAAACCATTTGGAAATGATGAAGTGAAAGTGAAATTTAATTGTCAAGGCACACAAAGTTTTTCTTACATAAACCACAAATCCTCACTTTCAGGCCACCTTTTCCCCTCTCGATTTTAGAATTTCAGAAGAAGCTTTTTTTTTAAATGACAGTATATATAGCTGCTCTATTTTACTGTTGTAAAGAAAATAAAAATGATAGGTTTACTTATTTGCGCTCTACTTGTACACTCTTAAGGAATTATAGTAACATTAGGCTGATTCTTGGTCAGTTGGTTATATTTTGTGACAGAAATTAAGACATTACCTAGAATTCCCCATTCACATTACTACTGTTAGAGCACAGCAAAGAATACAGCTTTTCTTACCTCTAATATTTATCATATCCAATCCATGAATGCTTTATGCACACAACAGTGAAGGAGGGAGGGACAAAGAGGAATGTAATTTTATTCCCAATTTTCCAATCAGTTTCTATTTTCTGATTGGGTGCCCATTTCTAAAGAGTACAACCCATGGAATTCATCACGCACAAGCAGCAAGAGCATGTGAATTCAATAATTTGTGTAAAAACTTCCTAAGCATAAGGCATTGAATTAGTTTTAATTAGATAACAGCTTTTTTTTTAAAAAGTCATCAGGAATTAGAAGTGTTTGAGGAATTTCAAGGGGAAAGCACTATGAAACTGGTTATGGCAAGAGTTAAACAGCAGTGGATGCAGAAAATCTTTCAATGCTGATGTTGACTATTCAAATCAAATGTACAGATTTAAGATTCAAAGGAGAGAAAGAAACTAATTAATATGAATTGACCATTGCTAGTTTATCATGTGGACACCCACATACAACACATATTGTAAAATATAACAGAAGACCACGTGGGGAAAATTTTGCCCATTCATGCAAATGTTAATGCCAGACTTCGATTTTGATTCGGAAATATCTATCACTCCTCCCATCTGCTCTGGACTGAAGTGTTTTTTACTGCCAAGATATAAAGGTTCACTGTTATAAAAACAAGAGGGAAATTCAGATTCATTATTATTGACAATTAAGTCAGGCATTATTCAACACTCTAGTTTCATTCAGTTTAAAAATTATTCCATGTAATTTCATTTAAAGCAAAAGAAGGACAATAAATCAATTGGTTTAAAATCAATTGTCACATTCCTTCAATATTACCATCACTGGGCCAAATCCAAGGCCTCCATTTTTTTTGAAACAGGTGCATGGGAATAACAGAAAGGATATTAATTAGAGCCTGTATTGGATGATGAATTTAGCAAGGTTGAGGAAGGAGAGGCCTTGTTGGTCTTAAGACCACACTGCATTTGAATAAATATTTCCAGATTCCCACCCAACACCCATTTGGGTTAACTACATGGTCAGCTGACAGGATTGGGCAACTGGTAGTATGACACCGCTGCCATGGACCTTTAGGAATGATACCCAGCAGTCAATAGGAGGATAGGGTTCCTTCACATCATCATGGGAGGAGTCTGTGGGGTTTCCTTTCTTTACTAAGGTTTGGGGTGTGTCGGAATGGTGCAACACAGGATTCACCAAAATTCGTGGGAATTCTGGAACTAGAGACGCCCAATGATTTCTTGATGGTCCAAGACAATTCGAGACACTTGGAGAGAGCACTCCTACTCCTTCCAATAAACAAGGAGTTGAAAAACAGGCCAAAACATTCCTGGCCAAATAGCTGTTTCCTTTCCATATATCTGCTGCTAAGTAGCAGAGAGCACGGTTCTCTGAGAGGACCTTAAAATTACACTATGATACTGACAATATCATTGAGCCTCAACTTTTAAACCTTAAGTAGGGTGCCTGTCTGCCTGCTTTTAGTGAAAGCCTTTTCCAGGATCAAATTTGTACTGTAAATGTTACAACGGTCAGGAATCAATGGGCTTAGAAGCAATCTAATTTTAGGATTTTAACCCTTTCAAGGGGTAATATTGAGGCCCAAAAATTAGCTACTTTACATCAATTAATGAAAAAGACTCAAGTTACATGCAATATGTCTCCCAAAAGATTTTCTTCCCTTCCACATTAATGGTACAACATACAAACATACATATGAATTGAGAAGGCCATTTGATCCCTGCAGCATGCTCTGCCATTTGATAAGATCATAGCAGATTGAACTCCATTTTCCTGTCTACACTGTTACTTTTGATTCCCTTAAGAACATAAGAAATAGGAGCAGGAGTAGGCCAACTAGCCCTTTCAGCCTGCCCCGCCATTCAATAAGATCATGGCTGATCTGTCTTGGCTCAGCTCCACATTCCCGCCCTCTCCCCATAACCCTTAATCCCCTCGCTTATCAAAAACCCATCAACCCGTGTCTTAAAAATATTTAGCGAGGTAGCCTCCACCACTTCAACGGGCAGAGAATTCCAGAGATTCACCACCCTTTGAGTGAAGAAGTTCCTCCTCAACTCCGTTCTAAAACGCCCCCCTTTTATCTTGAGGCTGTGCCCCCTAGTCCTACTATCCTTTCTGAGCGGGAAGAGTCTCTCCACCTCTATCCTATCCATCCCATTCATCATCTTATACGTCTCAATGAGATCTCCCCTCATTCTTCTAAACTCTAACGAGTACAAGCCTAATTTATTCAGCCTCTCCTCATAGCTCAACCCCCTCAACTCCGGCATCAGCCTAGTAAACCTCCTCTGCACTTCCTCCAAGGCCAAAATATCCTTGCGTAAGTGTGGCGCCCAAAACTGCACACAGTACTCCAGTTGCGGCCTCACCAATGCCCTATACAGCTGCAGCAAGACCTCCCTACTTTTATATTCAATCCCCCTCGCTATGAAGGCCAGCATCCCATTCGCCGTCCTGACCACCTGCTGCACCTGCAAGCTGGGTTTTTGCGACTCATGCACAAGGACCCCGAGGTCCCTCTGCACCGTCGCCTGATGCAGTTTTTCTCCACGTAAGTGATAGTCCTTCCTACCATTATCCCTACCAAAGTGGACCACCTCACACTTGCCAACATTAAATTCCATTTGCCATTTCCTGGCCCATTCGCCCAGCCTATCTAGATCCTTCTGCAGACTCTCCCCACCCTCCGCACAATTTGCCTTTCCACCAATTTTGGTGTCATCAGCAAATTTCGACACCCTACGCTCGGTTCCCTCCTCCAGATCATCTATATAAATGGTAAATAGCTGAGGCCCCAGCACCGACCCCTGGGGCACTCCACTAGTCACCATCCGCCAATCCGAATAGCACCCATTCGGATTGGCGGATGGTGACTAGTGGAAGTCACAGAATCTATCTAACTCAACCTTAAATAGTCAATGACCGTACCTCAAGCTACTGCCTGGGTAAGAAAAATCCACAAACCAATGATTCAAGAAAAGAAACTCTTCTCAAATCAATCTTAAATTTAGTCTCTTCCATAAGGGAAAACATCCTTCCAGCATCCACCCAATCAAGAACCCTCAGGATCTTATATGTTTTATTATCACCTCTCATTCTTCCAATCCTCAATGGATACAGGCCCAACCTGTCTAACCTTTTGTCTTAAGATAACCCTTTCACCCCAGAATCAGTTGACTGAACCTTCTCTGAACAGTTTTAAATGCAACTACATCTTTTGAGACCAGAACTATATACAGTATTCTCGATGTGGTCTCACTAACACCCTATACAGCTGTTGCAAAACTTCACTACTTACGTATTCCTTTCGTAAGAACATAAGAAATAGGAGCAGGGAGTAGGCCATCTGGCCCTTCGAGCCTGCCCCGCCATTCAATAAGATCATGGCTGATCTGTCGTGGCTCAGTTCCACATTCCCACCCTCTCCCCATAACCCTTAATCCCCTCGCTTATCAAAAACCCATCAACCCGCTTCTTAAAAATATTTAGCGAGGTAGCCTCCACCACTTCAATGGGCAGAGAATTCCAGAGATTCACCACCCTTTGAGTGAAGAAGTTCTTCCTCAACTCTGTTCTAAACCGCCCCCCCCCCTTTATCTTGAGGCTGTGCCCCCTAGTCCTACTGTCCTTTCTGAGCGGGAAGAGTCTCTCCACCTCTATCCTATCCATCCCATTCATCATCTTATACGTCTCAATGAGATCTCCCCTCATTCTTCTAAACTCTAACGAGTACAAGCCTAGTTTATTCAGCCTCTCCTCATAGCTCAACCCCCTCAACTCCGGCATCAGCCTAGTAAACCTCCTCTGCACTCCCTCCAAGGCCAAAATATCCTTGCGTAAGTACGGCGCCCAAAACTGCACACAGTACTCCAGCTGCGGCCTCACCAATGCCCTATACAGCCGCAGCAAGACCTCCCTACTTTTATATTCAATCCCCCTCGCTATGAAGGCCAGCATCCCATTAGCCTTCCTGACCACCTGCTGCACCTGCAAGCTGGGTTTTTGCGACTCATGCACAAGGACCCCGAGGTCCCTCTGCACCGTCGCCTGCTGCAGTTTTTCTCCATGCAAGTAATAATCTTTCCTACCATTATTCCTACCAAAGTGGACCACCACGCACTTGCCAACATTAAATTCCATTTGCCAGATCCTGGCCCATTCGCCCAGCCTATCTAGATCCTTCTGCAGACTCTCCACACCCTCCGCACAATTTGCCTTTCCACCAATCTTGGTGTCATCAGCAAATTTCAACACCATACACTCGGTTCCCTCCTCCAGATCATCTATATAAATGGTAAATAGCTGAGGCCCCAGCACCGACCCGAAGCACTCCACTAGTCACCAACCGCCAATCCGAATAGCACCCATTGACCCCCACTCTCTGCCTCCTATTTGACAACCAGTCCTCTATCCACGCTAACACCCTACCCCCAACTCCATGTCCCCTTACCTTCTGCAATAACCTCTTGAGGCACCTTGTCAAACGCCTTCTGAAAATCAAGACAGACCACATCCACCGGCTCTCCTCTATCCACCGCCCTAGACACATCCTCATAGAACTCCAGTAAATTTGTCAGTAAATTTGTCTTTCCCTTGCAATAAACACCAAATTTCCATTTGTACATGTGTGTCTGCAAAATAACTGTCATTCATGTACCAGGACACCCAGATCCCTCTGTGTACCACCAGTTCTGCAATCTCTCCCATTTAAATGCGTACAATCTCACACTTTCCCACACTATAATCCATCTGCCAAATTTTTGCCCAGTCACTTAACCTTTCTGTATACCTTTGCAGACTCAGTATGTCCTCTTTACAACTTGCTCTCCTACCTGTCTTTGTGTCATCAGCAAATTCAGCTACCTTCAACCAAATCATTGATATAGATCGTAAACAGTTGAAGACCCAAGATTGATCTCTTTGTTAGTTACAGCTTGCCAACCTGAAAATGACTATAGCTGTACTAAATCAAATCACAGCAAACAAATCACATCCCTAAATATGAAAGCTTATGTAACACGAGCACAAGAACAACTTTATCAAATAAGAGCACGAGTGTCACATTTCTGGATTTTTGTCTATTCTACTTGGAAAGGAATGGTTTAAGATATAATATGGTTTTGATATCTAAGATTTAAATGCACCATCAACACATCTTTTATAATTCAAGGGCAATGTCTTGTGGATATTTAAACCATCAGAATGAAAAGTGTCTCTGAACTGTTTGAAAGACAGGGCCAGCCACCAAATTAATCATCTTTATTAGATTGAGACAAGTCATTCTGTTGGCAGATTCCAATGATTCTTGCCAGCATATGTTGTTCTAATGAAAGGTCATTGGACTTGAAAGATTTGGGTGGAATTTTCTGAGAGTGGCAAAATGTCATTTTTTGGTGAGAAAATCAGATTGATTTCCATTGGACCCGGCGGCACAATCTGCACAGCAATTTTCAGGCATTTTGAAACCTTTTCTCCTCTGACATGAAAGTCACTGTGCCTGGGGTGCACATCATCTGATTAGCCTGTCCCAGGATCTTATGAGCAATCCAACGAAGGGAGCATTGCATTTAAACGGCTACAGAACTTGCTCATTCAAGCTAGGAGTTTGGCAGCAAGGAAACCAGCTCCTAGATTTATGGAGGAGACCCTCAGCTATTTGCTGTGGAGGAGAAGTTGGCAATATGCCCTTGGTCTGACAGGAGGATCCCCAACAAGGCATCAAATCCCACCAGGGAAACAGTAGCAATACTGGTCAGTTCCAGTAGCTTGACTAAGAGGATGAAATGTAGAAAAAAAACAGAATCAGCTAGGTAAGTGCTCCCTTTCTCTTTGCTTCACCCTTCTATCATCTCCCGGAACGTCACCTTATCTTACATTCCGTCACGTCACAGGGCCCCAGCACCCGGCTTCTCACCAACATTCTCAATTTCCACCACTCATCACAATCCTGCTTAAGCGCAGTGCCAACAAATGTCAGGTGTCATCAAAATCTGACTAACCAAGCTTCTAGCTCATGTTATCTCTATTTGTATTCCTGCAGGAGAACTTGCCCACAACCAGAGCAAGTGAGAGAAAATGGACAGTGGGATGCTTGAGATGAAGATCCTGACTATGTACAAGCGTAGTACCATGGAGGTCACAGAGGGGAACAGAAGCAAGCCTGCACAGACAGCAAGGTTGGCCTGCAAGAGTGAGGAGCTACTGCACCTTCATCCAGATGACCAGTCTCAAGTGAGTTCTGTGTAATGTACTAAAACCATGTTCCTACCTCGCAGGATCAACTGGAGAGAGTGGAACATCAATGAGCTGTGTGCCACTGTCCACTTTCAAAAACACCTCAGAGGTGATCTCAAAGGACACAGACGAAATATCATAGCTATCATCTGCACTGTCCACCAGAGACATGCACCTCAGTTGGCAAACCGAACAGACAGGCTTCTGGGTCGCTACCTAGTGAGCACCACACTGCTTCTGATGCACGTCAGTTGGACGTAGGAACATCCCAGGGATCAGACAGAGATCTGTTAGATCCCAGGACTCAACTGTGCCCCAGACAAGTGCCACGTCTCTGGACACATTTGTTCTTCAGCTGCTGGAGACGCAAAAGCTTTCTGTCACGGAAGTTACTGGCAATGCGTGGAACCTAGGCCAATATTGCAAGGTTGGCACCTGCAATAGAAACGAGGGGTCAGATCTATAATAGGAAAGATCCAAAACAAAGCCTGCCAGGGTCTGCACGGTACATGGTGCAATCAGTCTAGGGCCGTGAGCAGCCAAAGGGAGAAGGATCTGCAACAGCACATCCCAGGGCCTTCCACCCAGTAGGTCCTGGGAGTAACCAGCCAGCCAATCTGAATGCCCCCTTCCTAAGGCCAGTGCAACTCAGGCGCAACAAGCAGAACAGGGTGATGCTACAACACCAGTGCCACCTGAAATTAAGCGAGGACACTCCAAGTCCCAACCCTCCAGAGGACACCCACCAAGGGCATTCAGGCAACAGGATGTGGAAGACAGCAAACCACCTGGCAGATGGAATTTAATCCTGACAAATGCGAGGTGATGCATTTTGGAAGGAATAATGTAGAGAGGAGCTATGTGATTAAAGGTAGACAAATTAGGAGTATAGAAACACAGAGGGATCTGGGAGTGCAGGTTCACAAATCCATGAAGGTTGTGACACAAGTGGAGAATGTTGTCAGGAAGGCTTACGGAATGCTAGCCTTTATAGGAAGAGGTATAGAGTTTAAAAGCTGCCGTCTAATGCTTCAGTTGTATAGAACGTTGGTTAGACCGCATTTGGAGTACTGCGTCCAGTTCTGGTCACCTTACTACCGGAAGGACGTGGAGGCTCTGGAAAGGGTGCAGAGGAGGTTTACCAGGATGTTGCCTGGCATGGAGGGGTTGGGTTACGAGGAAAGGTTGGAGAAGCTGGGACTGTTCTCTTTGGAAAGACGGAGATTGAGGGGTGACATGATAGAGGTATATAAGATACTGAAGGGAATAGACAGGGTCAATAGTGAGAGACTGCTCCCTAGATTGGTTACGAATACAAGAGGACATGATTTAAGGGTGAGGGGGGAGAGGTATAATTTGGATATGAGAGGAAGGTTCTTTACGCAGAGAGTAGTGGGGGTATGGAACGCGCTACCGAGTGGGGTGGTGGAGGCGGGAACGTTGGACTCGTTTAAGGTTCAGTTAGATAGGCACATGAGTGAAACGAGGATGGAGGGTTATGGTAGGGGTTATTGAATAAGGGTTAGAACCTCGGGAGACACCGGAAAGGCAGGCTTGTGATTAACGTTTTTGTCTTTTCACTCCGCAGGTGGAGGTCCACCTCATTGTCAAACGAGGGGCATGCACACGGTGGGTCGTGCGTGGGCTGCTCCTGGAGGTTCCGGGAGTGGCCTAGTACTTCGTGTCGGTGTGTGTGCTTGATCCTGGACCGGTAGACGGGCGCCGCAACAGCTCGGTGACTAGCACTGCTAGCTGTGCAGATACATGGATTTGGGCCTGTGTCTGTGGGAGTTTGTGCATTCTCCCTGTGGTTGCATGGGTTTCCTCCAGGCGCTCCGGTTTCCTCCCACACCCCAAAGATGTGCTCTTAGGCTGATTGGTTTTACCAAGTTGACACTATTCTCCCCTGAATCTGGCTAAGTCAGGGGTTCTATTTGTAGATACGCAGGGTAGAATAGGTGTAGGGTGATGCGGCGGCGCGGGCTTGTTGGGCCGAAGGGCCTGTTTCCCGTGCTGGGTTGTTCTTTGTTCTCTTTGTTCTTTGTACCTCCACCTCGGACATGCAGCCGAGGAACACACCTATATGTCGTGGGAAGGTTCACAAGGCTAATGAGTTTTAGGACCATGGGTTAAGTCAAACACAGATAGTTGTATGTCATTATCACTTGTAACATCTGCACGTCACTGAATGCCTTACAGTTATGAACTCTCTTGGCACTGGCAGAGCACTTCTCCCCAGAACAAACTTCTTTTCATTGTCTGCCTGACTGAAGACCAGTCTGGCCCACTCATTGCGAATGTTTCATTCGCAGTGATAGGACAGGTATAATACAGCCTAAATTCTACAGAATAAAATGGACAAATGAACCTCCTCACACACAAGCCAGGGAGTCAGCATGCTGACTCCAGACAGGGACAAGACATAATCAATAGCTAAGGACTGTCACAGACCATTCCCGACTGCAAGTCATCATCATCATCCTCCTGTAATGACTGGGCAGCAGGCACTACCAGATCCCTCGGCTCCAGCACTCTGATGAGTTAGGTATCTGCAACCTTCATCCCTTTGTCGCAGAGGGGTTACAATATTGTGGGGGGTGTTGCACTGTCAGACAACATGCTGGTGCTAGTCCATGAAGTGGGAGGCAATGAGGGGATTCCCTAGCCTTCTTGCCTATGTGCACCCTCATTCCCACCTGGCCTCCTGCCTCTGGAGGTCCTCGTCAGCTGAGGACACGTGTTGCTCGAGGTCATCCTCTTGAAGGTCATCATCCTGCTGCACAGCAAGGTTAAGAGGGCACAACAAACCAACATGTTGCAGGAGGCCCTCTGGGGGCTGCACTGTAACATCCCCACCAGCCTATTGAGGCAGTGAAAACACATCTTGGAGGCTGATGCATTGCTTTATTACAGATCTGATCACACTGTAAGCCTCATCATATCAGGCCTCTCCTGCAATCTATGGTCTCCACAGTGGCATCAGCCAAGACCTCAGGGGATATCCCTTATTCTCTACAAGCCTTCCCTGCAGCCTGGCGTCACCTTCAAAAATGCCAGGGATCTGCCACTGTCCAAAGATGTAACTGTCATGCACGGTTTCTTGTAAACGTGCATACACATGCATGATCAGCATCTCCCGCTGCCTTGGAAAAGCAGTCAGTGTAATTAAGGACCCCACACACTCTGCACATTCTCTCTTCCACCTTCTTCCATCAGGAAGATTAAAAATCTGAGGACACATACCAACTGACTCAAGAACAGCTTCTTCTCTGCTGCTGTCAGACGTTTGAGTGGACCTACTCGCATTAAGTTGATCTTTCTCTACACCCTAGCTGTGACTAACAGTACACACTGCAGTCTCTCCTTTCCTTCTCTATGAACAGTATGCTTTGTGCAGTGTGCAAGAAACAATTTTTTTTTTACTATATATCAATACATGACAATAAAATCAAATCAAAAATGGTGGTCACACACCAGCTGCACATTGAGAGAGTGGAACCCCTTCTTGTTTATGAAGGGCACTCCCTGATGCCACGAAGCAGAGTGACATAGGTGTAGACGACTGCCTCCTATATCTGTGGCATACCAACAATTGTGCCAAATCCTATAGCCTTCACATCTTGCTAAGCTGGTCCAGGTCAAAATGAAAGAAATCTAAAGTTCTTATAGACAATGCATCCACTGCCTCACGGAAGCACTTATGGACATAAGCCTGCAAGATGCTGCACAGGTCTCACACGGAGCTTTGGAATGATCCCCTTGCATAAAAGTTCAGGGCTGCCATGATCTTGACGGCTATAGGAAGTGGGTGTTCTCTACTGTCATGTGGCACCAAGTCTTCAAGGATGTGGCACAGGTAGCACAGTTTCCTTGGTGAGGCAGAGATTCCTACAGCACCTGTTGTCCGACAGTTGCACGAAGGACACTGTCGGTCTTCTTCTGCGGTGATGTACCCCCTGTACAGCTGGTGTGAGCTCCAGCCCTTGAGCCTGCCCTGCACCCTTCCCAGTCTTCTGTCACTGTGTCTTCCCTGGATGTTGCTGCTCATTGCTGCTGGAGTCTGTGCTCCTCCAGTTCTGTTATGGGAAGAACAATCGGCTCCACACCAAAATCTCGAGGAATGAGAGAGAGGGAGACACAAGTCAGGTTGGTGTCGCAGCCGCATATCAGTTCTTCTCCTAATCCACTGGGTCCCCAGACCTGGAAGCAGCCAGTCCCACAAGTTACCTGGTGGGTAACACTCACTCACAACTCAAATGCCCTCCTATCTCCATTGCAAGACTGACCTCAGCCTATGCCCTCATCCCATCAGAGTTGCCTTTGGTCTCCCTTCTGGTTCTCCCCTCCCTTCTTCTCTATAACACAGAGCTCTGACAGGTGGTTTATATGCTCATATATCTCTAATGGGAAGGGTCAATTGGATGGTAATGTCCCAGTTGGGGGTGAACAGATCGTCACAGCCGAGTGTTGAGGTCCAGCAAATAAGCAAGTAGTGCCTCTTGATTCCGTGTACCCAAGCTTTGAGCCTTATTCATCCCATTTCTTTAGTTTGAAGCTGAGCAGCTGGCATTAAGAGTTAACCCCTAATGCCAATTAGCTTGACAAACATGTGCAGAATTGTTTTCTGCTTCAAGGATGGGCAAAGCTTTTAGGTACATTTCCTCAGGGTGCATCATTCAAAGATCTCATTGCTGTCATGCCTCAAGACTCCTGGATAGACATTGTAGAGTTTTGATCAGCTCCCCATGCCCCCACCCAGATTGGCCACTGTTTTGCCTCCTTTCAGGGTCTCATTCACCCAGCCCATTAGGCCAGTTTCCTTGACTCTCAGTACACCCCAACCTCATCCCAAGTGACCCACAGCCTGTACCTCAGGCTGCAGCCTAAAGCAGCCCTATAAGGACGTTAAAATAGCAGAGGTAACAGACCTCAGGACCATCCACACTAATCATGACCCCATCCTAGTAACCCACCAAACCCGGCCAGCAGTCTCTGATCCCTTCAACTCCCTAATTCTATTTGGAGATGATGGTACTTACCTCCTTCCTCCCTCTTGGAAGTCATAGCACTTGGTTCCCATTTTTAAAATGTGATCATTTGCACCCGCATGATGTCATGCCTGAGGGATGGGATGATTCAGTGAAGGCTGAAGTTGCAGCGTTAACCACTGTATTCAAATTGATGCAAATCAGTTTCACAGCCTTACTGGATGTAAACCTATCATCATCAGGAAGGTCACATTTCAAAATATTGCTAGTAAAAATCCCATTTTTCGCCTCTCTTGAGATTTTGCAACCATAGTGTCTGCAGCCAATGGAAGAAGATACAGAGATGCTTCAGCGTGATTTCAACAGGGCAAGTGAGTAGGCATATACGTGGCAGATGCAGTATAATGTGGATAAATGTGAAATTATCCATTTCAGTAGCAAAAATAGGAAGGCAGATTATTAAGAGAGGTGGATACTCAGCAAAACCTTGGTATCCTGGCGCATCAGTCACTAAAAGTAAGCACACCAGTACAGCAGGCAGTCAAGAAGGCAAATGGTATACTGGCCTACATAGCAAGAGAATTTGAATATAGAAATAGAGAGGTTTTACTACAATTGTACAGGACATTAGTGGGGCCACACCTGGATTAGTGTGTGCAGCTTTGGTGCCTTTATCTGAGGAATGATGTCCTTACTATAGAGGGAGTGCAGCAAAGGTTTACCAGACTGATTCCTGAAATAGCAGGTCTGTCATACGAGGGGAGGCTAAGTTGGTTAGGATTGTATTCATTAGAGTTTAGAAGTGAGAAAAGGGATCACTTAGAAACTTATAAAATACTAACAGGGTTGGACAGTAGATTCATAAAGAATGTTCCCATTGGTGGGGAGACTCCAGAACTCAGGGTCATAGTTTGAAGATAAGGGGTAAACCTTTCAGGACTGGGGTGAGAAGAAATTTAGTCACACAGAGTGGTGAATTGGTGGAATTCACTAACAGCGAGTAGTTGAGGCCAAAGTATTGTGATTTCAAGAAGAAATTAGATATAGATCTTGGGGCTAAAGGAATCAAGGGATTATGGGAGGGAAGTTGGATCAGGATATTGATTTTCATGATCAAAATGAATCGTGGAGTAGTCTCAATGGACAGAATGGCCTACTCCTGCTTCTATTCTCTATGTTTGTACGTTTGATCCACTTGGCTGAATTCATTCCCCAGGGCAAGATCCAGCAATGCGACATACCTCATTGGATTGGAAACATACTGACATAGAAAATTCTCCTAAAAACAGTCCCAATACATTGCAGAGAGGGGAGAGTGCATCAGTGTCCCAGTCTATACTAATTACATCCCCCACTATAATTACTATATTGTTTTTGTACCTCTAATTTCCTTTAAAATTTGTTCATCTGTATTTTTTCCATGAGTTGGCCTACAGAACGCAACTAGCAGTGTACCAGTACTTGTATTGTTTCTTAACTCTAACCAAATAGATTCCATCCTTGACTCCTCTACAACATCCTTTCTTTCCAGTTCAGTAATAGTACCCTTAAATCAATACTAACAGCACTCCTCCTTTCTTTTTTTCCCTATCTCTGTTGAACACTTTGTATTCAGGAGTATTTAATACTCACTTGCCCTTGTTGGGTCAGATCTCCATTACAGTCACAGCATCATACGCTGCATGATTATTCACGGCTTCAAGTGACCAACTTTATTTACCAGCCTATTTGTTCATACATCTGTACAGCAAACCAATTTAGGTCTTAATATAATTTCATTTGATCTGGTCCTATATATTATCTTACTATTTCTTATCCTCTTGCTTATCTGCCCCACCCAATTCCTTGTGTATCTTGCCTTTCCTCTGTATTGTTACCTGCTGGTTCCCACCTTCGTGGCAGTTTAAACTCTCCCCAGTACCACAAGTAAAATGTCTCCCACAGGCTTTGCTTCCACAGGCATTGCTCCCAATGAGTTGGTTGGGGGGGGGGGGGGGGGGGGGGGGGAAGGAGATCCAGCTGGTGTGCTCCACATACGATCCAAGACATATGTAGAACTCTGGAGGGAGTTTGAGGAACCAGTATGAAGGAATGTGACTATAAATATGGAGTTATAGGATTAAAATAATTATTCTTCTATGAGACAGGGATTAAAAGCTCAAGTTGAGTTCATTGGCTGGACAAAGGTTTAAAAGTTTTAACACATGCTTGGGCATAATTGCATACTCAAGGACGCAAAAATTCTGTAGCATAGGATATTGTTTATCCTCTATTAAAATGCAGTCCAGGAGAATAACAGGAACTGGACTTCACATTTCAGAAAGGCACTAATAAATTATAAAATACCACAAACCGATAATGGGTAAACTTAAGGATGATTCTAAATAACTTGTCAACTAAGTCCTGGAAACTGAGTGCAATGAACACTACCTGTACCTCTCAGCATCCTGTTTGCTTGTAGGATGTTGAAGCTGATGTTGTACAGAATGAGTGTTCAACATGCTTCCTGGTGGTGCAGTTCTTTTGTGGTATAAACATGGGAACCACCTAGTAGGATTTTTAGATTCATTCCGGCATCTTTCAAAGCAAATGCATAGCTGCAGTGGTGTCGTGATGATAATTCTCTTTTTAACTAGGATAGAGACATCTTGCAAGATTCAGTAGCTTTTAATTCAGGATTTTAAGATAAACACTACTTTAAATTATTGATGGAGGTCTTGAATATCACTAACATTAATAAGACTTGAATTCTCGATAGAAACAAGATTATACTTTTCCCCTACCCCCAGGAATGATCATTAACTTCTTTGGTAATCAAAACAATCACATACTTTAGAAAATAAAAAAAAAGCGTAAAGAAGTTTATTATTGTCTCCTATAGCCTTCTGCATCCAACTCAAGAGTCCAACTTCATACATTCTTCACTGGTAATGTTTAATGTTGAGAAGAGATGCCTGGACCCTTATAAGAAATCTAGAATTAAAAATCTAATGATGACCACAGAAACCATTGCCGATTGTGGTTAAAAACCCAACCGTTTCACTAACGTCATTTAGGGAAGGAAATCTAGTTTGGCCTACATGTGACTCCAGACCCAGAACAATGTGGGCTGACTCTTAAATGCACTCAGGATAATTAGGGATGGTCAGCATGGTGGAACAGTGGTTAGCACTGTGTCTCAGTGCCAGGGACCTGGGTTCAATTCCCGTCTTGGGTCAGTGTGTGGAGTTTGCATGTTCTCCCCGTGCCTGTGCGGGCTTCCTCCAGGTGCTCCTGTTTCCTCCCACAGTCCGACTTACATGCTGGTTAGGCTCGTTGACCATGCAAAATTCTTCTCAGTGTACCTGAACAGGTGCCAGAGAGTGGGGACTGGGGGATTTTCACAGTAACTTAATTGCAGTGTTAATGTAAGCCTAGTTGCGACGCTAATAAATAATTAAATAGAATGGGACAGGGTGACAGTTTAGTTGCACATTCACTGATACATGAAAAGAAAAGGGATAAAAGTGAAATTAAAAGTTCTTTATCTGAACGCACAATAGATTTGTAACATGATAGACAAACTAGTGCCACAAAGAGATAAATGGGTCGCAAGATGAAGTAGTTTGGGGAATAAATATACCCAGAATACTTAATATTTCTAAGACCGGCAGAATGGAAAGGGAGGATTAACTTTGATTGTAAAGGATGACATAAGAAAAGTTAAGATCTTGGCTCAGAATATCAGGAAGTAGAATCAGTGTGGGAGAAGGTCAGAAATAACATGAGTCGAAAACACTGGTGGAAATACATCAGCAATCTCCTAACTGTAGATGTACGATTGAACAAGACACTTATCAATAAATAACTGGAGTTGATAACAAAGGAATATAATGACGATGTAAACTTAAATAGGTGAGACAAATCAAATTGACAAAGGTAGCCTGGAAGATGACAAGTTTCCTAAAACAAAGCATTACAAAACTATTTTTGATTTAATGAGGCAGGGTTAATTAGTAATCTCACAGTAAAATATGCCATGGGTAAAAGTGACCTTAATACAACTAAATTTTATATTAAATTTGACAACAGTATATTCAAGATCAAGATTCCTCTCATTGCTCTTCAAGTAGAGGCTGAACATAAGAAATAGGAGCAGCAGTAGGCCATCTGGCCCTTCGAGCCTGCCCCGCCATTCAATAAGATCATGGCTGATCTGTCGTGGCTCAGTTCCACATTCCCGCCCTCTCCCCATAACCCTTAATCCCCTCTCTTATCAAAAACCCATCAACCCGCATCTTAAAAATATTTAGCGAGGCAGCCTCCACCACCTCAATGGGCAGAGAATTCCAGAGATTCACCACCCTTTGAGTGAAGAAGTTCCTCCTCAACTCTGTTCTAAACCGCCCCCCCTTTATCTTGAGGCTGTGCCCCCTAGTCCTACTGTCCTTTCTGAGCGGGAAGAGCCTCTCCACCTCTATCCTATCCATCCCATTCATCATCTTATATGTCTCAATGAGATCTCCCCTCATTCTTCTAAACTCTAACGAGTACAAGCCTAGTTTATTCAGCCTCTCCTCATAGCTCAACCCCCTCAACTCCGGCATCAGCCTAGTAAACCTCCTCTGCACTCCCTCCAAGGCCAAAATATCCTTGCATAAGTACGGCGCCCAAAACTGCACACAGTACTCCAGCTGCAGTCTCACCAATGCCCTATACAGCCGCAGCAAGACCTCCCTACTTTTATATTCAATCCCCCTCGCTATGAAGGCCAGCATCCCATTAGCCTTCCTGACCACCTGCTACACCTGCAAGCTGGGTTTTTGCGACTCATGCACAAGGACCCTGAGGTCCCTCTGCACTGTCGCCTGCTGCAGTTTTTCTCCATGCAAGTAATAATCCTTCCTACCATTATTCCTACCAAAGTGGACCACCATGCACTTGCCAACATTAAATTCCATTTGCCAGTTCCTGGCCCATTCGCCCAGCCTATCTAGATCCTTCTGCAGACTCTCCACATCCTCCGCGCAATTTGCCGTTCCACCAATCTTGGTGTAATCAGCAAATTTCGACACCATACACTCGGTTCCCTCCTCCAGATCATCTATATAAATGGTAAATAGCTGAGGCCCCAGCACCGACCCCTGAGGCACTCCACTAGTCACCAACCGCCAATCCGAATAGCACCCATTGATCCCCACTCTCTGCCTCCTATTTGACAACCAATCCTCTATCCACGCTAACACCCTACCCCCAACTCCAAGTCCCCTGACCTTCTGCAATAACCTCTTGTGAGGTACCTTGTCAAACGCCTTCTGAAAATCAAGAAAGACCACATCCACCTGCTCTCCTCTATCCACCGCCCTAGACACATCCTCATAGAACTCCAGTAAATTTGTCAGACACGACTTCCCCTTAACGAAACCGTGCTGCGTCTGCTCTATCAAGCAATTCCCCTCAAGATGCCTCGCTATTTCCTCCTTGATGACGGATTCTAACATTTTACCTACAACAGACGTTAAACTAACCGGCCTATAATTCCCCGCATTTTGCCTGGCACCCTTCTTAAACAATGGGGTAACATTAGCCATTTTTCAATCTTCCGGCACTTCCCCGGAATCCAGCAACGTTTGGAAAATAACCACCAAGGCATCCACTATCACCTCCGCCATTTCTTTCAGAACCCTCAGATGCATTCCATCCGGTCCTGGGGACTTGTCCACAATCGGCCCCTCCAGTCTGTCGAGCACCGCCTCTCTAGTAACAGTAATGTCATTGAGACCCTCCAGTCCTACCACCTTTCCATCTCTAACACCCGGCAAATTATTCACGTCCTCCTCCGTGAAGACCGAAACAAAAAAGTTATTCAAGACCTCAGCCATTTCCCCATCCCCTACCACTAAGCCCCCCTTCTCATCCTCTAAGGGTCCAACGTTCACCCTAGCCAGCCTCTTCCTTTTTATATACTTATAAAAACTCTTGCTATCCTTTTTTATATTAAGCACTAGCCCAGCTTCATAATTTCTCCTACCCTTCTTTATCAATTTCTTTGTCAATCTTTGTTGACATTTAAACCTCTCCCAATCCTCTTCTCGCCCACTACTCTTAGCTACTCTAAACGCCTCCGCTTTTAATTTAACACTTTCCTTCACCTCCTTCGTTATCCACGGCTTATTACCTATTATTATGAAGGAAATGACTCTTCAACAGTAGCAAATTTCAACCAACAACTCAACTGAGTCCTTTTGCAAGTTTTTCCTATTGTTTTTACACAAACTTGGAGATTATCTCAACCTAGTCATTTCTTGTGGCCTGAAACGAATCTAGTGATCACCATTACTGATCAAGCAATCTTTGACTCTTTCCCAACTAACCATTTTCGTCACAGAATCCCTACATTGCAGGAGGCTCTTCATTCAGCCCCTCGACACTGCACTAACCACCACCACCACCGAGCACGCTCCCCCTCCCGCCCCACCACCAACCAACCACCCGCCCGCCACACTCAGGCCCTATATGCCATAATCAACCCCAACCCATGTATCTTGGCACACCAAAAGTCAATTTGCCATGAACAATCCACCTATGCGCATCTTTGGACTGTGGGAGGAAACCCACACAGGCACCAGAAGGGCATGCAAACTCTACACAGTCACCCAAGGGTGGAATCAAACCCTGGTCCCTGGCACTAAGGTGGCAGT
This sequence comes from Carcharhinus amblyrhynchos, assembly GCF_965287045.1. Classification (NCBI taxonomy): domain Eukaryota; kingdom Metazoa; phylum Chordata; class Chondrichthyes; order Carcharhiniformes; family Carcharhinidae; genus Carcharhinus; species Carcharhinus amblyrhynchos. Next base: position 89,468,950 of record NC_137324.1, on the reverse strand, counting down.
GCCAACCATTGCCACCATTCTGCTCTTCAACTGCAGTGGGCTCAGGGATAATGGGTGTCAATTGGCTCATTAATGAACCCAATTGACATCCTTCCACTGCCAGCTGGGAACCCTGTTTCAGCCCTTTCCACCCAATGACTTGATGGGGGAGGGGTGGAAGGGAAAGTTCTGCTTTCAGCAAAAGACTTGAAGTGGGCCCAGCTGTTACGCTTCCTGCTGCAATGACCTACATTAAATCTAGCACGAGTTCGAATCTCATTCCAGAGATCTGAATCCTTCACGTGTTGCCCCAAATTCCACTTTTTTCACTAAATGATCATAGGAAAAACTTACCCAATTCCCTTACCTTTGGCCCGCCATCCATCAAAATTGTCTGGTGCTGCTTCTGTTGTCCCGCTTAATGTATTTGTTCACCCATTCCCTTAATTCCTTTACTTCCAACAGACCAATCAATGCCAACAATTCTCTTTATTCCACCTTCATTCTTAAAAAAATCTCTCCTAATCTTTTCTGCCGTGGTTTGCTACCTATTTTCATGGCACCAACTTGTGAAGTGCCTCGGGACTTTTTTTTTTAAAACGTGAAACATACTATATAAATGCAAGTTGCAATAAGCATAGTATGTGTAATTATGCAACTTTAAAGAATCCGGAGGCAAAAGTCTTAAGTGAGTACATCTTTTCAAAGTGTTTATTCTGCACATAGAAGATAAAGTAATCAAAAGAACAAGGACAATGAAAGGCATGCCACAATGCATTAACTTTCACATTTCTAAAAATATAAGAAACTACCTTACCGAATTGCAAAATTCACTGCATATCTTTTGCTTCCTGCAAAGTTTCCTGAAAAAAAGTGAACGCATGTCTGAAAGCACAAGAATTATTTAAGCAGAATATCCAAGCAGAATATATGTACAATGTCAAATATCTTTGAAAGTACTTTTAGCTATTGGCAATCCAGAGTACAATCAACCACCAGCTCAGCAAATAGCCTCCTGACTGATGACAGACCTGGAATGTTGTTCTCATAGCAGGGGTCCTGACAAGTGGCCCAAAAGCTAGGGGTAACCACATCTTGACCAGCTCCAGAATGTGGAGCTACATTGTGTGTGTGTGTGTGTGTGTGTGTGTGTGTGTGTGTGTGTGCGCGCGCACTCGTGCACGCGCGTGTGGGAGGTGTCAGGCAGTTAAGAGACTACTGTTGGAGCTGCTGCCCCCAAGAGCTGCAGGTCAGTTGGAGGTCTAGCAGCAACAGTATTAGGAGCCAAAGCCACTCCTAAGACTGCAACTGGAAGAGCAGACAACCTTGAAAAGGATGTCACCTTTCCAAAAAAGTAAATGGGATCTGGGGCCAGTCAGCCAGGCCCAGCAAGAAGGATGTTCAGTTGGTATGGCAAACATAGCTGCTGTTATCTCTGGTCCAGAAGTGCTCAAAAGGTATCCACTCCCACCAAGCTCACTGAACAGTCTTTCCATCAGCTGAAGTCCCTTCCCACTACTGTCAAGCACCCATCCCACCCTCCCCACGCTACTGCTGAATGCTAGTGGCAATGGGAAGGTGGCATAATCGGCCTTAGCAAGAAGTCATTCATCCACCATCTTCCCTGCCAAAATAGCATGAACACAGTAAAAAGTCTGACAACACCAGGTTTTAGTCCAACCTATTTATTTGATAATATTCTCACAAGCTTTCGGAGAACTGCTCCTTCATCAGGTGAGTGGCATGAAGTCAGAAGGATGACAGGCACTCCACCCTCTACGTTTTCTTGCTAGTTCAGAGTCACCCCTTCCTCCTAGCCCATCCCAGAAAGCAGGTAAAATTTAGCCTGTTAAAGTGTTTCTTTCTCTCCACAGAGCTCCAGTGTCACTTGATCTTATGCATGCCTAAAAACAGAAGCACGTTTCCATTCCATTCTGATCAGTTGAATATAACTTAAGCAACTATGCAAATCTACCAGTTTCAAGTTCACTTTTCTTTTGCCTTATCACTGACACAACTTCTTTCAGTAAGAAGTGTTCAGAAAAACATTACATGATTTTAATGAAAGGTCTCTTATCAAAGTTGCACATTAGTTCTAATACTATGCTCCAACAAAACTGGAAATTTTTCAATGGCAACATACACTTAGCAGTGCGTTTAACATAATGAAACCTCCCAAGACAGTTCACTGGAGCATTATAAAAAAATGACATGAAACCATATTAAGCTGATCTTGGGCCAGATGATTACAAGTTTGATCAAAGAAATATGTTTGAAGGAGAGTCTTGAAGGAAGAAAGAAAGGTAATGAGGAAGAATAGTGTAGGAAAGAGCAACTGAAGAGACAGCCAACACCAGTGAAGCAATTACAATTGGGGATGCTCAAGACATCAGAATTAGATAAGCACAGATGTCTCTGAGAATTGAGAGGCTGGAGGACCTTAATGAGGCAAGGAGGGGTAAAACCATACGACAATCTGAAAACAAGAATGTGACCTTCAAAATCAAGACATCACTTGAGTGGCAGCAGTGTAGGTCTGTAAGCACAGGGGTGACATACGAATAGGACTTGTTGAGAATTAAAGTATGAGAAGCAGAGCTCTGGAAAACCTCAAGTTCTCAGAGGGTAAAATGTGGGAAATCAACCAGAGTGTCAAAATACTCAAAATTAGAGGTAACAAAGATATGGGTGAGGGTTTCAGCAGCAAATTTAGGTTAAGTTACAAAAGTGGAAATAAAATTGCAGAATGCCACATTATTGAAAAGCATAATACAAAAAAACTTAGGAATACCTCTATTTATCTAGATGACAGAAAACAAACATGCCTTACCATTTTAAGCCAATTGTTCTCCAGCTCACTCACCTCTTCTACTTCCAGTTTTCCTGGTGCATTTGGTACTTCTTGGTTGCTCGAGTTTGCACATGTATCTGCCTTGGTACTAGCACCATCTGGAGGTGCAGAAAGCAACACCTTTTGATCATTGGAATGCGATTTAGGATCAACATGTGTAACCCGAAACCTAGGACAAAATAAAATGAATGGATCACCCATACAAGTACTAAATGGTGTGGGTTCAAATCACACCCCCAGAACTTGAGCACAAGAATCTAGGCTGACACTCCAATATATTGGCTAAGCTCTGCACTGTCAGAGGTGCCATCTTTCAGATGAGATATTAAACCAAAGCCCTGTCTGCTCTTTCAAGGTGGAAGATGATCTTATGACATGGAATTTATTCCAACATCCTGATCAATATTTGTTCCTCAAATCAACATCACAACAACAGATCTTGCTGCACACAGTTTGTCTGTGTTTACTAAATTACAAATGAGTATACTTCAAAAGTACTAATTAAAAGTACAAAATTTGCTTGGGCCATCCAGAGGTCGTGAAAGGCTTTATGAAAATAAGTGCTTTTTCTGCATGAATGCCTGACAATAAGTTGGACGTTCACCACCTCTCAAAAAAACGGCACTATCATCAGTGAAGGCCAACCCCCTCCCCCACAAACTTCTTGATGACCACTGGCCAAAATCTTACATGGACTGACCACATAAGTATAACTACAAGAGATGTCTGATGAAGCATTAGCTGTGTTTCTCTCACCACAGATATTGCCAAACTTGAATATTTCTCGCATTTTCTTCCCCCCCTCCCCACCCCCACCAATTTTTAGCATCTCAATATTTTGCTTTTGTGATTAATACAAGGGTCGTTCTGAAACAGTTTAACTGTAACACCCCAAATGCTCATCATAATATCGTCATTAAATTTGACCCTATATTTTGCCTGGTAGTAAATTTATCCCAAATAATGAAATTTCTGCATTGATATGAAAAAGCAGGGACTATGAACTGCTATGTAACATTTTGCCTCCAAAGATGGGTGACACATTGGCAGGTGAAACACAGGTCTATTGCATCACAAATTCACCTCAACACAATTTGGACATGAACAGCGCAGAGTGTGGTTCAAACTGACCTGTTATATTAACACAAGGCAAGTCAAATTACCAGGCACTAGGCTCATTTACTCTGCAAGAGGCAGAAAGGGGTCTTTTCACCTGTGCACTCTGTCAGTGTTGTCTATTTGAGACTCTCAAGCTTAGCTGAGGTTATTTCTTCCTGCCCCTCTATTCATCTTTCCTATAAACTCCTGCTGAGATCCTTTAACAAAGCTCATGCTTTTCCAAGTATCAAATTACTAGCATTTTCATTAATTTGAAATTTCCAGGAACTTGTTAAACATTATAGCTTCATATAAAATCATAAAACAATAAAGTATAAAAGGAAGCCTTTTAGCCTGGTGTGCGTGCTCTTTGGTAAAGCTTTCTAATTAATCCCACTTCCCTGCTCTTTACCTACAAGCTATGTAATATTTTTCTTTTCAATTTGAAAGTTATGATGAATCCGCTACATCAACCTCTCAGGCAATGCATTTCACATCACAACAGCTCACTGCAAAAATAAAATGGTTTCCTTAGGTTCTTTTCCATAATAAATTTGTATCCTCTGGTGACTGAGCTTCCTGCCACTGGAAAAGAGCTTTCCCTTATTGTGGGCCTCTATCAATTCACCTGCTAACCTTCTGTTAGTATTAATCTAATGAATCTCTTGTGTACCCTCATTAAGGCCTTGACATTCTTTCTACGCTTTGGTGGCCAGAACACAATAGTAAGGTCTAATCAGTCTTCAGGCTTAGCATAACATCCTTGGCTTTTACTCCATGATTCTGTTTATGAAGACAAATTCCCATGTGCTTTTTAACAGCCTTTGTAGATTTGTATTAATATATTCCTGTTCATGACCCCTTTAAAATTCTATTAATTTTGTATTGCTTCTCTTCATTCTTCTTGCCATGTTACTACAAATTCCTCCACATTAAATTTCATCAAGTATTTTTAATTCATCATTTCCTTACTCACATTTAGTATTTAAGTACCACAGAACTTTATCTAATGCATTTGGATTCCTTTAAATTTAATGATTATTTATATATTTCTTTGTTGTCACTTGATGTTAATTAATTAGCATCTCCTTCCTCCCCTGCACCAAATTTCTCAATTTTCTGCCATTACCCATTTAGTAAGGAACTCCATTTAGCAAATTCACCCAACTCTTTAAAGTTCTCCGGACAATTTGCACATAAAATATTAAGTTGTTTCCAACAATAGGATGGCAAATTATTTTGAAGAACAACTTGCAATATGATCGTACAGAATTGTAATTATATTACAGGATAAATGAGATGGAAAGCATATATAATAATTTCAGTTTCCTGTATTTTTTTTTACCTTCCCACAGCAAATACTGTGACTTCTCCAGCTCGACTCCTCCTGAAGTCCTTTGATCTCTTTGACTTTCGATGGCTGCAACGTGAACATGTACTCTTCCCTGCAATTCCACCAACAGTATGTAGATGATGCCCATGTGAATAGTGATTTGTCAGGCTTCCAGTTGGAGATACAGGACTGGCAGGACTTTCAGGGGTAACAGGACTAGGAGGACCATTGGGACTTGTAGGGCTTTAAAGAGACAAAAAATATATATATTAATAAATATATCAAATAAATATAATGTTATAATCAGCAAACAAGCTTCTGTACAGTAGCAATTTAATACTTTACAGATGGTCTTTTAACCAAATTATCATAAATATATTTAAATAACATATCTTTAAAATTGAAGTCTGACTGTGGGTCAGCCTTTCACCTCTCAAACTCAAGTTCAAATCTAGCACAGTAACAGAAATACATTGTCCTATCTTCTAAGAATCCTATATGAAATCCATTTGGCCAGTTTAACACAATTCCAAGTAGGAGAAATAGCCTTTTTAGGACAAAATTGCCACTGGTGAGCACTACCATGGCTTTGAGAAATTAGAAATGATGCAGTAAGTGCTCTGATGAAAGTGGGGGCAATGATGCATGTTATTTGGAGAGAATAGAGGGAGCCTGCAACTGCAACGAACCTGGGAGCTCTTGAAGATGATGCTAGAAGGAGTTCCATTCTCCATCACTAATATAAACAGTACATTTTTCTTAAGTAGTGAAACATCAGTAAAAGCAATCTAGACGGGAATGAAGTAGCAAACATGAACCTTCTGAAAGGTCTACTTGGTGTCAGTGTCTTATTATAATCATGTTTTACATTTAATTTGAATTATTTTTACACTAAAAACTTACTATTCTGCTCCATGACCATCACCTATCTGTCCCAATTACACCTTGTAGCAAATACCTGCAATAATCTATAGCAACTGTCTACATTCAATTTTTTTTAAATTAGAAATTTCTACAACCATTTTAGAATGGAATGTACCCATTAAACTGGCCAAGTTGTAATTCCACCTTTCCACATGAACAATACCATCGACCCCACTGCCAGGGTAGTTACAATATAACATTTATAATTGTAACATTTAATACCTTAATTGTACTTGAAGCTCGAGCATTTGGATTGGATATGTTTGCCCAGAGAAGACAGATCCTGTAGTCTGAGCAAACCTAGTTTACAGCATTCCCACCAGTTCAATGCTTCGCTCATGGGTCCAGCAAAATCTATTGGTTTGTTTTAAACACTATTTGTAAACATGCCAGATGATAAATTTCAAAAGCTTTATCCAGGTAATATTTATTTTAAAAGCTTATACAAGCACTTGCAGATAATGACCAATTGGGGAGACAGCACAAAGTGTTAAAATGGAAGATACAGATCCACTTACAGAAGCCAAAGAACACTAAATATAACATTCACAGAAACCAGTGTTACCAGAGTCCTCGGACATTCGTCAGGCCCATGTTCTTTCCCACCCCTCTGTAATGTTGACTCACTAAGTGTTACCGCACTTTCTGCCAGCTTTTAAATTCCTCTGCACAGTTCTCAGATTCTAAGATTTCCCTGCACAATGCTACGACAGCAAAAGGATCCCATCATGCCACCGAATTCCATTACATGTACACTTTTCACAGACTATTGCACAGCTTTTATTTTGAGAATGGAATTTGCCAGTAAATGTCCCATAATACAATTGATTAAGTGTTACAAATATTTAGTTCATGCATGTTAATACTTTAGAGATAATTTTAATTCTGGAAAGATTAAAGTTGTAAAGTGCAAGGATATCAAAATGCTGGACTTCAAAGACTGCAAGAATAATTTTTTAAAAAATAGTTCAGAAGGTTACTCACGTTTGTTTCATCAAGTCAGATTTGAGGAAACACAGCCATAAAATATCAGGTGGACTTCCTTTGCTGGATAAATTGTAAAGGGGGGATAATTGGTTTAGAGGTCAATTTGAGCATAGACCATAGCAAGCTATGTTGTCGCTGGTTTCAAGTTTGCTTGCTGGGAGAGGTTGTTCCTTGCAGTTTGGGCCTTGTGTGGTTTGCAGCTCACAGAGAAATCCTAGGAGCTGTTTAATGAAGTTACGGCTCAGGGGAAGTCCAAGGGAGCTTAGAAGATGAAAGAAAGTTGATGGTTCCGTGCTAATGGCAATTAGGACTTAAAGAAGCCTTGGGAGCCATTTATCGCTCAGGGCCAGTGTGGTTCTCAAGGAAATTCAGGGACTAAATCTTCAAAACCCAAAGAGTTGAAATCCCTCATAACAGACCTAGTTTGTGCATGTTAGCTAATACAAAATAGCTCAGCAGTGGTTAAAGAGGAACTCCACTTCTGATCACTAGTGATCTCTGACAAAGTGCACACATGGTCAACAGATGAGGGCTACATTGTGCTTACTTATGGAAGCTCCTCATGTTCACTGCCTACACTTGTATGAAGAATGCCATGTCTACCCAAGAGAGCTGCTGAGACCTGTAGAATAATTCTTCAATATGAATCACTGCTTACTGAACGAGGAAAAAACGTATAGAACACAGAACTGTATAGTACAGGAACAGGCCCTTCGGCCCACAATGTTGTGCTGACATGACGCCAAATTAAACAAATTCCTTCTGCTTTCCCTTGGTCTGTTTCCCTCTACTCCGTGCATATTAACGTGCTTATCTAAAAAGCCCCTTAAACGTCCCTAACGTATCTGCCTGCACCACCACCCCTGGCAGCACATTCTAGACACCTACCATAGAAATCAGAGACAGCCTACAGTGCAGAAAGAGGCCATTCAGCCCATTGAGTCTGCACCGACCACAATCCCACCCAGACCCTAACCCCATATCCCTACATCTTTACCCATTTATCCCTCTAACCTATGCAGGACACTAAGGGGAAATTTTAGCACGGCCAATCAACCTAACCCGCACATCTTTGGACTGTGGGAGGAAACTGGAGCATCTGGAGAAAACCCATGCAGACACGAGGATAATGTACAAATTCCATACAGACAGTGACCCAAGCCAGCAATCGAACCCAGGTCCCTGGAGCTGTGAAACAACAGTGCTAACCACTGTGCTACCGTTCCTACCACTCTGCGTAAAAAACTTGCTCCTCAGATCTCCTTTGAACGTTTCCCCCCTCATCTTAAGTGCATGGCCCCCTAGACTTTTCAACTCTAGAAAATAGATTCTGACTATCAACCCCATCTATGCCTCTCAATTTTATATACTTCTATCAGGTCTCCTCTCACCCAGTCCAGAGAAAACATACTAGTTTGTCCAGTCTCTAAGAACATAAGAAATAGGCCATCTAGCCCTTTGAGCCTGCCCCGCCATTCAATAAGATCATGGCTGATCTGAAGTGGCTCAGTTCCACTTTCCCGCTTTCTCCCCATAACCCTTAATTCCCTTGTCTGTCAAAAATTTCTTCTTAGATATCGCTCTTAGAAAACCTCTTCTTAGATATCTCATATTTCTCCTACAAAGTGTAAAAGCAACTGTTTTTAACTCTGAGTAAAGAGCCAGTATATCAAGAGTGTACGGAGAAAATTAATATTAATTTCTTGGTACAGGAACAGAGGAAAGCAAAGACTATTACGGATAAATGCAGAAGCCAAGTCCATCCCTGACATGTAAAGGCTTTAGCACAGCTACATGTGTTGAAAATGCATCTGTTGAGTACCATATAAAAAGACAAGACCGATTAAAGGATTATGTTCACTAGAGAATTTATTTTTATCCATTTACTTCTCTACAGTCTGCATGTGGAGATATATTTTTGGAAGCTAACAAAACATCTACTAGTGAAGGCTGAATATCTTAATTTAATAAATGCAATCAAAGGCCAGTTCTGGAGGTGGTGGGATCAGTACAAACAGGATAAGTTACACCTGGGCAGGACTGGGACTGATGTCCTAAGGGGACTATTTGCTAGAGTGGTTGGGAGGGTTTAAACTAAAATGGCAAGGGGATAGAAACCCAAAGAAGGAGTCAGAGGAGGGGGTAATCAAGGACAAGCACAAAAGGCACTAAGGGGAATAGGAAGAGTGTTAGGCAGAGAAATCAAAGACCAGAACCAAAGGCGGCCACAGTGGAAAATAGTGGGAAAGGGAAAAATGTTTAAAGAGCAAACCTTAAGTTTTTGTGCCTTAATGCAGGGAGCATTCACAATAAAATGGATGAATTAATCGCACAAATAGATGTAAACAGGTATAATGTAGTCAGGATTACGGAGACGTGGCTGCCGGGTGATCAGGGATGAGAAACGAACATCCAGAAGTATTCAGTATTTAGGCAGGCAGGCAAAAAGGAAAAGGCAGTGGAGTTGCATCGCTGATTGGAGAGAAAATTAACACAATAGTCAGGCAAGATATTAGCTCCAATGATATGGAATTTGTATGGATGTAGCTGAGAAACACAAAAGGGGCAGAAAAAACATTAGTGGGAATTGCTCATAGACCCCCAAATTGGCCAAACCATGCTTTCAAGGGAAATTAGACAGTATTAGGTCCAACAAAGAAGCATACAAAATTGGTCAGAAAAAAATAACAGAGCCTAGGTATGGGAGCAGTTTGGAATTCAGCAAAGGAGAACCAAGGGATTGACTAAGAAAGGGAAAAGAGAGAACAAGAGTAAGCTTGTAGGAACATGAGAATTAGCTGTAAAAGTTGCTAGATATGTGAATGGAAAAAGATTGGTGAAGACAAATGTAGGTCCCTTACAATCAGAAGCAGGGGAATTTATAATAGGGAACAAAAATGGCTGTCCATCTGAATACATGCAAGGAGGACACAAATAACATACCAGAAATACTGGGGAACTCAGGGTTTAATGAGAGGGCTGAATCAAAGGAAATCAGTATTAATAGAGAAATGGTGCTGGGGAAATTGATGGGATTGAAGGTTGGTAAATCCTCAGGACCTGACAATCTATATCCCAGAGTATTTAAGGAGGCAGTTGTAAAAATAGTGGATGCATTGGTGTTCATTTTCCAAGATTTTATAAATTCTGGAACTATTCCTATAAATTGGAAGGTAGTTACTATTTAAAAAGGGAAGGAGAGAAAAAACAAGGAACTTATAAACCTTCCAGCCTAATGTCAATAGTAGGAAAAATTCTAGAGTCGATTAAAGAAGATTTTATAGCACAGCACTTGAAGTAGTAGAATTGGACAGAGTCAGCACATGTTTATAAAAAGAATCATCCTTGACAAGTCTACTGGAATTCTTTCACGAGTGGTGGAAAAGGTGGCGGTAGCAGTGGGGGCGGAAGCAGTGGATGTGGTTTATTGGACTTTCAGAAGGCTTTCTCCTTCCACAAGGAGAAACTCCCATGAGAGATTGGTGCGTAAAATTAAAACGCATGGAATTGAGGATAGTGTATTGAGATGGGTAGAAAAACTGGTTGGCAGACATCAAATAGAATAAGTACAAAGGGATCTTTTTCTGTATGGCAGGCAGTGGCTACTGAGGTACGGCAGGGATCGGTGCTATGACCCCAGTTATTCACAATATGTATTAATGACTTAGGAAAGGGAGCTAAATGTAATTGAGGTCATTTTCAGCCTGTTCACCGTCAGACGGAATAGCGTCACGGGCTGAAGGTTCGGAGAATCAGGAAAAGCGATTCTCTCCAGAGGTATTGCATTCTGCGATTTTTCCCGTCTCTCATTGGGAGAGCAAGGTTCACACCCACAAAGGGTGGGAACCATATTTTAATTGATTTCAATCCAATTAACAGCCCCCAACCCCCTCAACATAATTCCTGCCCCCTCAAAATTTTCAAATCTGGTCAGACATGGACTTGTCCAGGGAATCCTCTTGTGGGCACAAAGTTGATTAGAGCCCCCAGGGGAAAGGGACAATGGTTTGACATTGTACCAACCTGCCATCCCATGCCAGGTGGTAGTGCTGGGATGAACTTTAGTCAAAGCCTTATGGGGTGGGTGGGGATCCATACGTGTAGCTGGGATGAGGACGGGGTAAGGAGGTGGTGTGGGTGGGATGCATTCAATGGAAAGGATAGGAAATGCTGGCAAGGAGTGGGAGTTTGGGGGGGGGTGGGGGCGGTGTAAGAGAAGAGATGCCAACAATGGGGAGTGGTCATGCAGGAAAGGTGCTGCTGATGACTGGGGCCCCCAAGACCTCTGTGGTGGGGTAGGGGGAGGTTATTTCTTGGTGCGAGTGGGCAGCCAAGCTTTTCCAGCATGTTTAGACCCAACCCCAATATTAAAAAGGTAGGCATACAGGCAGGCAGTAAAAGAGGCAAATGGTATTTTAGCCTCCATAGCAAAAGGATTCAAGTACAGGAACAGGAATGTCTTATTGCAATTATACAGAGCCTCTCTGAGGCCACATTTGGAATAGTGTGCAGTTTTGGGCTCCTTATGAGGAAGGATGTTCTTGCTATAAAGAGAAGGCAGCGAATATTTACCAGACTGACTCCTGGGATGGCAGGGCTTACATACAAGGAGAGACTGAGTCAGTTTAGGATTATATTCACTGGAAAATGAGTGGAGCATCGAATAGAAACCCATAAAATTCTAACATGACTAGATAGGGCAGACACAGGAAGGATGTTTCCAATGGTGAGGATGTCCAGAACCAGTGGTCACAGTCTAAGGATGCCAGGGTAAAATCTTTAGGACTGCGATGGGGAGAAATGTCTTCTCACAGAGCATGGTGAGCATATGGAATTGGCTACCACAGGGAGCAGTTGAGGCCAAAACATTGTATGTTTTCAAGACAGAATGAGATACAGCTCTTGGGGCGACAGGGATCAGGTTACTGAGTTGGATGATCAGCCATGATCATAATGAATGGTGGAGCTGGCTTGAATGGCTGAATAGCCTCTTCCCGCACCTATTTCCTTTGTTTTTCACCAGCTAAGTCATTGAAAATAAAACCATTTGGGTCAGGGCGCAAAACTGAATCTAATACCGGCAAATTTATCTGTGGCAAAGAAAGGGCAACCAGCAAAGTGACTCAACCATAATCTGATAACAGGATCAATTTAGCAAACTGTTTTAAAATTATGATCTCACAGCTGTTGTGCACAATCAGTAATTTATGTCTTTAGATTAAAAAAGCAAGGCACTCAAAATAAAGTTTTACAAAAAACTGAATTTGTGCTGGAAACTGCCTTTTATAGAATGGTCTCTTCTTTTATAGAATGTAGCACATGAAACTATCCCATTCTCATATGAATTTGTCCATCATCTTAAGTAGATGAAAAAACATTAAATTTCCAAAATTAAATACATTGCTAGACTGCAAATGAAGTATTTCAAACTGTCCTTTTGAAAACAAACTTACAACTTACAACTAACACCAGAGGGCGACATGACACCAAATATACAAATACATGTAAACTATACACATTTTGTTTCTGTTTCTTTAGTTTGTGAAAATCAATAAATCACATATTTTAACAGTTTATCTTCTGCATACAGTTGGATTACACAATCAGGTTAATACTTTAAACTTGGACACAGATTGCAAACAGACTGGAACATGAATGTAGGAGTTTCATGGAGGGGGGGAAAAAGGCAGTTTCTGACACCCAATGCTCAGGACTGAAGCCAGAGAACTTGAGAATTCCAAGACAAATGCCAAGGTTAAGTAATAACTCACTTACTATTCAGTTTCTTTGTGTTTACCAACTTCAATGATCCTTTTATTCTTAGTAAGAAATCTCACAACACCAGGTTTAAAGTCCAACAGGTTTATCTGGAATCACAAGCTTTCAGAGCGCCGCTCCATTAGATGACTCACCTGAAGGAGCAGCGCTCTGAAAGCTCATGATTCCAAACAAACCTGTTGGACTTCAATCTGGTGTTGTGAGACTTCTTATTGTGCCCACCCCAGTCCAACACCGACATTTTTTAAGCTTAAATAAGTAATTAGTATTTGGTTGGTTCATTGAGAAGCAAACAAAGATAACACTAATTTCATGATTTAAACCAGTTTTAATACGTGTTAGTGAAAATTATAATTTACTACCACAATTTTTGAATTAACAAACTTCTAATTAAAACCAAGTGATCAGCCTCCAATACATGTGCTTTATCCTTGTGCCTTGGAGAGTCATGTTTGAAAGGTACCTCCAGCTGTTCCAATGCAAGACGAGAGCTTTGAAACTTGGAGCAGCAGCTAGATTCATTGGGCGATATAGAAAAGGTCAGATGCACCTATAAATGAGATGACAACCTACTGAAGCTACAGTACAAAATTACATGCATGAACAGGAGAATCAGCATGCTATAGCAATAACCAGGCAATCCCACAACAAATGGCTCAGATCAGTCTCGCCAGTTAGTCATAAATGAAGGAATTAAACAGGAGCTGCCTTTACAAACATTCCAATCCTCTGATAGCAGAACTCAATACGCGAGTGCAAAAGACAATCCTGAAATTTTAGCAGCCATCTTCAGCTAGAAGTGACAGTTAGATAATCCATTGCAATCTCCTCCTGACATCCACACCAAAGAAAGGAATTAGCCAATGTGATTCACTCCATGTGATAAATACTCATGGTGCAGCAATGGTATGGGCTGCAACAACAATCCAACTACAGAATTTGGAAAAGACTTATCTCCAGAACTACCCTCATTTTTAACCAAGCTGTTCCAGTACAGCTATAACACAGGCATCTACCCAACAATGTAGAAAATTGCTCCAGTACATCCTATTATCAGAACTTGGGGCAAATAGAAGAGCCCAATTACCAGCCCATCAGCAAACTGATAGAAGGTATTGACGGCATTGCGATCAGGCATTATTCACTCTCAATAACCTGTTCACCATTGCTTGGTTTAGGTTCATCCAGTATGACTCAGGTCCAGCCCTCGTTATTAACTTTATCCAAACGTGGACAGGGTTGAATTCCAGAGGTGAGACGAAAGTGACTGTCCTTGATATCAAAGCAGCATTTGACATGTATAATGAAGGAGCCCTAGTAAAGTTAAAATCAAGGAAAAAAAACTGTCCAATTGATGTCCTATTGCACAAAGCTGGCCGTAGTTGTTGGAAATCAATCATATCAATCCCAGGACATTGCTGCGGAAGTTCCACGGCGTAATATCCTAGACCCAACCATCTTCAGTTGCTTCAATAACCTTCCCTCATTCTGGCTTGGGCTGATGGTGACAAGTAACATGCACGCCACACAAGTGGCAGGCACCTCCATCCTTGACATTCATTGAATCTCCCATCACATCCTGCAGCCACCAGTGACCAGAAACGTTACAGAATCAGTCAAAAAAGTGTGGTTACAAGAGAAGGTGAGAGGCTGTGCATTGTGTAGCAAATGACTAACTTCCCAACCTTCAAAGACTTTCAACTATCCACAAGGCATAAGTCAAGATATGTTGCAGTACTCTCTACCTTCTGCAACTCCAAAAGCATTTACAAGTTTTTGAAACATCCAGGATAAAGCAGCCTGTTCAATAAGAACCCTAAGGGAGCACAGTCCAAATCTAAAACCTCCATCGCCAGAAAAAGCCAGCACCCTCAAGTGCATGGGAAAACCACCGGGAACAATGTTCCCATTCAAATCACAGACCATCTTCAATGAGAATGTAGTGCCATTCTTTTACCATCACTGGGTCAAAAACATGCAAGGCTCTCCTTAACAAAATTAGCAGAGTGCAGTGGTTCATCTTCAACAATGCAATTAGGGACTTCTTTTAGTGACAGTGCGATTAGGGATGAGCAACTGCTTACATCTCATCAATGAGTAAGAAAGTAAGGGCACGTGGGTGTCTGGATCACATGTTATAGGACCTGGTCACGTAGTCAGATAGAATTCAGTAGAAAGATGAAGGCACCCAGAAGGGTAGGAAGGAACGTGGTAGTACAAAAAATCTCCAGGAGTGTTCCATCAAGTATTGTACAGCAAGTATACTATGATACTACTGTGCCTTTAATTTTTAATCCTGTTTCTCTGCTTTTTTTTTGTATGATTGCCACGATATCTGTTGAAGGAATATAACAGGCCTTTTTGTTTATTTTTAATTTGGGCCTACAGAGTTTACAATCTTTTTTGAATTGTTATGGGAAGATCGACAGGTCAAGGTCATGTGGTTCCTTCACAGAGGAGTCCAAGGATTCACATTCAGTTTGTCAGAAGCTGTTGGACTCCCTGGTATTAGAAATTCTACTGGCTAGTTGGAAGCAGTTTTTCTTGCCTTCCTGGAGTGAAAATTTTGCTATTGATGGCTTGCTAGCTTGAGGCAAACAGTGGCTCTATTGCTATTTCAAGATGCTGGGGCCTATAGGGCTGGGAAGTCAGAGTTTCAATTCTCTATTGTGATGTTAGTGTGCCTTTAAGAAATGTGGTTTATAAAAAAAAGTTCTCTGCAGTTGTAAACAGGTCTTTTGGTTTCATTCTTGCCAAGCTGTCTGCTAGAAGTCTTTTTATTGCTGCTTCAGTTTTAAATGGGGTTTTATTTTTACTCTGGGCCTCAGGTATTTTCTGGAATTTTACAGCCTTTTGCATTGCAAGGAGGAAAACTAATTGACAAGTCAAAGTCAGGTGGTTCCTCCCCAGACGAACGCAGGGATTCATTTTCAGTTTAGGTTTTACAATCAGCAGCTGTCCTGGTTGTCAAATGGCAGGCAGGTTTTCTCTCTCTCCCCCCACCTGGTTTTGGAAATTCTGCTCGTTGGCTGGAAGCAAGGCTTCTTGCCTTTCGGAAGTGAAAACTCTGCTGTTGGTGGTTTCTTAGTTAGCACCTACAGCGTCTCTCTGGTGTTTTGGGAAGCTGTTTTGACTTCAAGCTTGTCTGTTGTGTATCAAGAGAAGTGCAGTATCCAACCAAAGGACTAAGTTCCAGCATCACATGCGCATTTATATTTTCTGAGCTATACCTGCAGCAAAGGTATTGTTTAAGGGTTGTTTGGTTGAAACATTACTTACATTTATCAAGGGTTATAAAATATCGTTTTTTTTGTTTATAACTGGTAAAAGTTTGTGTTAATTTTCTTTCAATACGTGTTAACTGTATTCTTAAATAAATTTTGTTTGATTAAAGCTCCCTAATGGATCATTTGAATTATACTTAACCTCGTCAAATTCAAATCGCAAAACCTATGATCCAGGCGGAATTCAGAAAACACTTGAGTTTCTGACCTGAATTATAACACTATCCAAAGGACTAATTCAGAGGTGTTACAGAACGAGAAAATCCAGCATCACATGAGCATTTTTGCGCTAAACCTAGGACAGGTGTAGGTTTGTAAGGAGGTTTGTTTGGTTAGAACAGTTTTTACAATATCATAATTTTTTTTCTTGTTTGCAATTGGTAGAAGTTATTGCTAAATGCCTTATTGGATGTTTACTATATCCTTAATTAAACTTTGTTTGATAAAAGCTCCCCAGTGGATCATTTGAATCATACCTCAAGTGAAACATCTTATGCCTACCCAAGCCAAATTCAAAGTGCAAAAACTTACGGTTTAGGCTGACTTCGTAAAGAGTTTCTTACCTGGATTATAATAATACTAATAGGGAATTTAATAATCAAGATGACAGACAGGCAGTCCTTACACTGTTGACATAAGACCTGCAGGCTATCAGGGTAAGGGATATCACATGAAAAGGAAAAGGAGGGTAAAAAGACACAGGCTTTGTGATCAACATTGGAACCAGCAACAAAAGGGAGGATGGAGGAATTTAAAGGAGCTCAGGAGAAAGTTAACATCTGACACCCCTAAAAGGTAGCAACCTCTGAATTACTTCCCCTGCTTTATACTAGGGAGAAAAAAAACAGAGGAGGACGTGGCAGGGTAGACTGTTGACAAGGCACCAGGACTGGATGAGATGGATCCAAGGATATCGAAGGAAGCAAGAGTGGAAATTACAAGAGCACTGGCATAATCTTTCAGTCCTCTCCAGACTCAGGAAGGTGTAAGGAACTGGAGTGCTTGCAACCACCTTCAGCCAAAATGCCAACTAGATGATACTTCTCAGCTGCATCTTGTGGCCCACATCATAATGATAGTATCTTCAGCTAATCCAATTTATTCAATGTGCTATTAATAAACATATACCGGATACAGAAAAAGGACATGGGCTTCTATAATATCCCAGTTCCAAAGACTCGTGCTTCAGATGTGGCTGCATAGCAAGCCAAGTTGTTTCTATACAGCTCCAATACTGGTCATCTATTCGATGATGCGTTAAATTACACAGGTAGACTGTATGCACAGAAATAGGACAAATCCAATCTGGCCAACTACTCAATCATCAGGAAAGTGAGGGAAGGTGTCAAACACAATGCTTCATGTGACACTAACTTAGCAATAAGCTATTTATTAATGCTTAGTTTGGATTTCATTAGAACTGCCTCAGGGGCACAGTGGTTAATATCGTTGCCCACAGCTCCAGTGCCCTGGTTCGATTCACTGCCTGTGTGGAGTCTCTGCATTCTCATGTGAAAGTGAGGGGGGCATAGATGGGGCCTGCAATGCACGGCATTGTGGGGGTGGGGCGGAGCAGGGTTTGAAATGCGTATACTTTAATGCGAGGAGTATTCGCAATAAAGTGGATGAACTTGCAGCATGGATCAGTACCTGGGACTTTGATGTTGTGGCCATTTCAGAGACATGGATAGAGCAGGGTCAGGAATGGATGTTGCAGGTCCTGGGGTACAAATGCTTTAGTCGGAGTAGAGAAGGAGGTAGAAGGGGGGGTGGGGTAGCATTATTGGTCAAGGACTGTATCAGTGTCAGAGAGGAAGTTTGATGAGGACTTGTCAGTTGAGGTAGTATGGGCGGAGATTAGAAATAGGAGAGGAGAGGTCACCCTGCTGGGAGTCTTTTATAGACCTCCTAAAAGTTCTAGAGAGGTTGAGGAAAGGATTGCGGAGACGATCCTGGTTAGGAGTGAAAGTAATAGGGTAATTGTTATGGGGGACTTTAACTTTACTAATATTGATTGGAATTGCTATAGCTCTAGCTCGTTAGAGGGGTCAGTTTTTGTTCAAAATGTGCAGGAAGGTTTTTTGACTCAGTATGTTGATAGGCCAACTAGAGGTGAGGCTATATTGGATTTGGTGCTGGGTAATGAGCCAGACCAGGTGCTAGACTTGGAAGTTGGTGTGCATTTTGGTGATAGTGACCACAATTCGGTTACGTTCACCTTAGTGATGGATAGGGATAGGCATGAACCTTGGGTCAGTAGTTTTAGCTGGGGGAAGGGTAATTATGAGGCTATTAGGAGAGAATTAGGAAGCATAGGTTGGACTAGGAGATTACAGGGACTGGGAACGTCCGAAATGTGGAATTTTTTCAGGGAACAGCTACTGCGGGTCTGCAATAGGTATGTCCCTGTCAGGCAAGGAGGATTTGGTAGGGCTAGGGAACCGTGGTGTACTAAAAAAGTTGATTCGTTGGTTAGGAAGAAAAAGGAGGCTTATGTTCGGATGAGGCTTGAGGGCTCAGGTAGTGCATTAGAAAGCTTTGGATTGGCTAGGAGGGAGTTGAAGAGGGAGTTAAGAATGGCTAAAAGAGGACATGAGATGACTTTGGCTGATAGGATTAAGGTGAATCCTAAGGCGTTCTATAGGTATGTCAAGAACAGAAGGTTGGTTAGGGCAAGATTAGGGCCAGTTATAGACAGTAGAGGGAAGTTGTGTGTGGAACCGGAAGAGATTGGAGAGGCATTGAACCAATATTTCTCTTCGGTGTTCACGCAGGGGGACATGAATGTAGCTGTGGAGGACACTGGGGTGCAGGGGTGTAAAATAGAAAGTATTGCAGTTGAAACCAGGGATGTGCTGGATATTCTAGAGGGCTTGAAAATAGATAAGTCCCCTGGTCCGGATGGGATTTACCCTAGGATTCTCTGGGAGGCCAGAGAGGTGATTGCAGAGCCTCTGGCTCTGATCTTCAGGTCATCGTTGGTCTCTGGTATAGTACCAGAAGATTGGAGGACAGCGAATGTTGTCCCATTGTTTAAGAAGGGGAACAGAGACTTCCCCGGGAATTATAGACCGGTGAGTCTTACTTCTGTTGTGGGCAAGGTTTTAGAAAGAATTATTAGGGATAGGATTTATAGTTATTTGGAGAGTAATGAATTGATTAGAGACAGTCAGCATGGTTTTGTAGCAGGTAAGTCGTGCCTTACTAACCTTATTGAGTTCTTTGAGAAAGTGACCAAAGAGGTGGATAGGGGTAAGGCAGTTGATGTGGTATATATGAATTTTAGTAAGGCGTTTGATAAGGTTCACCATGGTGGGCTTCTGCAGAAAATGCAGATGTATGGGATTGGGGGTAATCTAGGTACTTGGATCAGGAATTGGCTGGCAGATAGGAGACAGAGGGTGGTGGTTGATGGTGAATATTCGTCATGGAGTTCGGTTACGAGCGGTGTGCCTCAGGGATCTGTTTTGGGGCCACTGCTGTTTGTAATTTTTATTAATGATCTGGATGAGGGTATAGTTGGGTGGATTAGTAAGTTTGCTGATGACACCAAAGTCGGTGGTGTGGTAGATTGTGAGGAAGGGTGTCATAGTTTGCAGGATGACTTAGACAGGTTGCAGAGCTGGGCCGCGAGGTGGCGGATGGAGTTTAATGCGGAGAAGTGTGAGGTAATTCATTTCGGTAGGAGTAACAGATGTGTTCAGTATAGGGCTAATGGGAGGACTTTGAATAGTGTGGAGGAGCAGAGGGATCTAGGTGTATGTGTACATAGATCCCTGAAAGTTGGGAATCAAGTAGATAAAGGTAGTTAAGAAGGCATACGGTGTCTTGGCGTTTATTGGTAGGGGGATTGAATTTAGGAGTCGCAGTGTCATGTTGCAACTGTACACAACTCTGGTGCGGCCGCACTTGGAGTACTGTGTGCAGTTCTGGTCCCCACATTACAGGAAGGACGTGGAGGCTTTGGAGAGGGTGCAGAGGAGGTTTACCAGGATGTTGCCTGGTATGGAGGGGAGGTCTTATGAGGAGAGACTGAGGGATTTGGGGTTGTTTTTGCTGGAAAGAAGGAGGCTAAGAGGGGATCTTATTGAAACATATAAGATGATTAGAGGTTTAGATAGGGTGGATAATGATAGCTTTTTTCCTCGGATGAAGAATGCTAGCACGAGGGGGCATGGCTTTAAATTAAGGGGTGGTAGTTATGGGACAGATGTCAGGGGTAGGTTCTTTACCCAGAGGGTGGTGAGGGATTGGAATGCCCTGCCTGCTGCGGTTGTAAATGCGCCTAGTTTGGGGGCGTTTAAGAGATCTGTGGATAGGTTTATGGACAAAAAGGGATTGGTTTAGATTAGTGGGTCAGTGTTTTTTTAAAAAAAAACTGGTCGGCGCAACATCGTGGGCCGAAGGGCCTGTTCTGCGCTGTAATGTTCTATGTCTATGTCTGCATGGGTTTCCTCTAGGGTATCCTGTTTCCTCCCACAGTCCAAAGGACATGCTCGTTAGGTGCACTGGCAATGCTAAATTCTCCCTCAGTGCACCTAAATAGGTGCCGGAGTGTGGCAACTACAGGGTTTTCATAGTAATGTTGATATAAGCCTGCTTATGATACTAATAAATAAACTTTAGCTTTAGGTTTCATTATTGCCTTTGTTCCACCAGGAAGAAAAACTGAATTCCAGATTAAAATGAAATGAAAGTGACTGCACATGACAAAGTAACATCTGACCAAGTGTGGCATCAATCTACCTAACCAAATTGAAGTCAATGGGAAAACCTCTCTAATAATTAGAATCATACCAAGCATGAAGATACATTTTAATTATTGGAAGCCAATCTCAGTGGAAGGACATTGCTTCAGGGTGTTACTCAAAACAGAGCTCTAAACCCAACTGTCTTAAACCTCTTCAATAAAGAAATAACCTTCCTTAATTATAAAGTCAGAAATGTGGATGTTTGTTAATGATTATAGTGTTCAATTCCATTTGCAACTCCTTGCCGTGTAGCAAGACCTTGATAACTTTCCAATTTAAGTCAATGAATCATGCAAATATTATTTGCTGGTTAAGTGCTGGAAATGAGTCAGAGCCTAAACATCTTCCCCTGAAATTAAATGGTTTTCCACTACTAAATCCCTCCCAATCAATATCCTGGCGTTATCAATATTCAAACATAACTGGACCAGGCAAATATATACCATGGTTGCAACATCAGGTCAATAGCTTGGTACTTAGTGATGAATAACTCATCTCCTGACTTGCCAAAATTTGTCCACCTCAGACAGCATCACACAAACCCTTCATCTTCTGAACAGCACAAAGGAGATAAGAGTGTTCAATTGTCCAAATGAGTGTACTCCAACATCTCAAAAAGTCTGACACCATACACAACAACAAATCCTGGTAACATGACATCCCATTTATATTCTTGTATCAAAGGCACACAGTGGCAACAATGCATACCTACAAGATGTAGTGCAATAACTATCTCCAACTAACCTCTACAGCCTAGAACACTTGATTTTGATTTATTATTGTTACATGTATTAACAGTGAAAAGTATTGTTTCTTGCACGCTATACAGACAAAGCATACCGCATATAGAGAAGGAAACGAGACAGTGCAGAATGTAGCGTTACAGTCATGGCTAGAGAGTGTAGAGAAAGATCAACTTAATGAAAGGTAACTCCATTCAAAAGTCTGACAGCAGCAGGGAAGAAGCTGTTCTTGAGTGGTTGGTACATGACCTCAGATTTTTGTATCTTTTTCTTGACAGAAGAAGATGGAAGAGAGAATGTCCGGGGTGCATAGGGTCCTTAGTTACACTGGCTGTTTTGCTGAGGCAGCAGGAAGTGTAGACAGAGTCAATGGATGGTTTACGTGATGGATTGGGCTCCATTCACGACCTTTTGTAGTTCCTTGTGGTCTTGGGCAGAGCAGGAGCCGTACCAAGTTGTGATACAACCAGGAAGAATGCTTTCTATGCTGCATCTATAAAAGTTGGTGGGAGTCGTAGCTGAAGTACCAAATTTCCTTAGTTTTCTGAGAAGGTAGAAGCATTGGTGGGTTTTCTTACCTATAGTGTCGGCATGGGGGGGGACCAGGACAAGTTGTTGGTGATCTAGACATCTAAAAACTTGAAGCTCTCGACCCTTTCTACTTCGTCCCCATTGACGTAGGCAGGGGCACATTCTCCTTTATGCTTCCTGAAGTTGATGACAATCTCCTTCACTTTGTTGGCATTGAGGGAGAGATTATTGTACCCGCACCTGTTCACCAGATTCTCTATCTTATTCCTGTACTGTCTCGTCATTGTTTGAGATCCAACCCATTACAGTGCAGTCGTCAGCAAACTTGAAAGTCAAATTGGAAGGGAATTTGGCTGCACAGTCATAGGTGTATAAAGGAATATAGTAGGAGGCTGAGAACACAACCTTGTGGGGCACCAGTGTTGAGGATGATCATGGAGGTGGTGTTCTTACCAATCCTTATTGATTGTAGTCTGAGAGTTCGGAAGTTCAGGATCCAGTCGCAGAAGGAGGTGCCAAGGCCCAGACCACGGAGTTTGTAGATGAGTTTTGTGGAAATAATGGTGTTGAAAGCTGAGCTGTAGTCAATATATAGGTGTGTGGCAAAGGTGTCCTTGTTATCTACGTGTTCCAGAGTTGAGTGCAGGGGCAGGAAGATGGCATCTGCTGTGGACCTGTTGCGTGATAAGCAAACTGATGTGGATTCAAGTAGTCTGGGAGGCTGGAGTTGATTCGTGCCACAACTAGCCTTTCAAAGCACTTCATAATGTTGGATGTCAGAGCCATCAGTTCTGAACAAGAGCCACAGAGATCACAGAATCATCGTGCAGAAGGAGGCTATTCGGCCCATTGTGTCTACACCGACCACAATCTCACCCAGGTCCTATCCTTATAATCCCACACATTTACCCTAGCTAGTTCCCCCGACACAAAGAGACAATTTAGTATGGCCTATCTACCTAACACGCACATCTTTGGGCATAACCTGCAAATTCCAGTTCAAGTCAAACACCACCCTGATTTGGAAATATACTACCACAGGTTAATTTTGATTGGGCACAAACTTGAAATCTGTTACCTAACAGCACTGTTGGAGTATTTTCCCCCCTGCAGTCTCCAGCAATTCAAAATACTTTCCAGTTTAATTAGAGTTGGGCAATAAGTAAAGGCCTTGCCAGTGACACACACATCCCATGAATGCATAAAAATAAATAAATAAATATTTTTTATGCATTCATAAAATATTCATTCAAATTCATAGTTTGTAATTCTGAGATGAGTGACTCAGCTCCCGAATCCCAAAGGATTGTCACCATCACAAGTCAGGAGTGTGATGAAATACTCACCACTGACTGAATGAGTTGGGCAGCAATAATAGTCATGAGGTTTTAGAACCAAGGAGTTGGATAAACTGGCAACACATTCATCACCGCAAACATCCACTCCCTCCATCATCACTGTAACGGATAGGAGTGTAAACCAACTACATGATGTATTGTGCAACTTGCCAAGATGACTTGACAGCATCTCCCAAATCCAGGATCACTCTCTGAAGTACAATTAAAAATGAGCAATAATTTCTGGCCTTGCCAGCGATATCCATATGAATGAATAATTTTAACACAAATAAAGCCATGCTGACTCATTTCTCTCACATCGTTCTTCATTTATTCTTGCAGGGCATCACGAGTACTTTCCCGACACTGGACATCAGACTATGGTTTCCTTGACTCTCTTATTTTAACTGGCAATTATGCAATTAAAGTAGCAACTGGTTAATCAATTAAGAGAGGAAGGGTTGAGTGGGAGGATGCTCAGCTGTTCCTACATTTTAGATGCTTATACTGATTCAGAGATAAATATTTGTTTCATTCAAATGTAGCTAACCACAGGATTTAAACAGGCTGCAATAGTAGGATTGCTAAGGATCACAATGTGTTTTTACCTAAGAGTAGATTTGTTTCCCTACACACATATTCAGGAGGAACAGAACAGATTACAAGTAACAGACTTGATCACAACAAAAAGATAAAATCCCTTCAAATTTCACAATGAGTAAGTCCAAAAGTTAAGCAGAAGGTCTTCACATTCCACATTCAGCAAACTCAAACTCATTTTCCTCCAAAGTGTTAGGCAAAAGCTTTAGTTGAAGAACAATCTTTCATGAGGACAAAACGTTCAAACAGCAGCAATGATGCAGAAATCTCGAAGCAAATGCTGAAACCAGCAGGACTCAGACAACATTAAATGTGGCAGTAAAATCCCAACAACAATGGTATAGAGTGTAAAATATTGCATCATAGAACCAGTAATTGCAAGAGAAAACAAAAACTCACTTTTCCTTATATATGGACAGAACAGAATCTGAACTTAATAAGTATTCGCTGAAATTGCACAGATGTGCTTGTATGTCAAAAGAGAACTAACAATCAACAGCATCAGTTGTTTAAGTGCTGATGGACTTGATATGGTTTTGTATTGGTTTCCATTTCTAGTATGTGTATCAAAATGTTATCAGCAGCTTTTCCAGTGTTGAAAAAGTAAGAGGCGCTTGCTAATTTATTTAGTTTGGGGCAAAAAAAATGCTGTGTTGAAATTTGAAAATAGTGGTACATGGCAACCGATCCCCAAAATCCAAGAATGAAAATCAAAACATTATGCAAAATGGTGACCAAACATCCAGTTGCCAGGATGAAAATATTCTTGCCATGAGCAAGAGAACAAGGGAAAAAGTACAGATCTACAGACTCAATAGAGAAGGAAGTAGCATCAGGTTTCTTTCCAGATGTTTAAGAGGCTAAACTCACTAGAATTTACTGACAAAATAGAGTTACAAAGGATTGCTCAGAATAAAATTTTAAATTGGGTTCTTGGAGTCCTTGGGAAACCATAGCGTCAGCCATCTACCCACCTGGGCATGACCACTTCTCACTTCAGGAGAAATATGTTTCACATCCTACTCCAACACATGGATGTATGAAATTTTAAAGTTGGTTTAGTGCATATAAAATCTAAATATAGATTATTTTTCAAAACATTGCTCAAAAGGTTAAGAAAAAACATCAAGTCAACACCTCCCAATGAAGGTCAAATGTATTTGGAATTTCTTTCCCCACAAGAATATGTACTCTGCATATAATAATGAATAACCAGATGTTCAAAGGGGAAGGATATTCTAGGAAGTGATTAGAAATTATAATAAATAACATTCGTTTTATCTGGATAAAGACAATAGAACCAGGTCTCCTGCTCGCTCCAGTTCTACTTATGGAAAAGAAGGTAGACGGAGGTGGTCAGCACAGTATTAGTCCAGTGGATATTCATAGATTTGAATTTGCTGCAGCATTTATGTTGAGTTATTTCCAAACTCATTTTCCTCCAAAATGTTAGGCAAAAGCTTTAGTTGAACAATCTCCTTTCATGAGGACAAAATGTCCAAACAGCAGCAATGATGCAGAAATCTCTAAGCAAATGCTGAAACCAGTAGGACTCAGACAACATTAAACGTTTCAGTAATACAATCCTATGGAGGGAATCAAATGAAATAATCACAGATTGAAAAAGTTATTATAAATGGAGAGTTTGCTTTCCGTTTCTTGGACGGGGTACCATTTCCTCTTGCAAGTTACTTACCATTGTACTGGCACAGTTTTATTGTTACATGCCCAATATCTGTTTCCACCAACATCTTTACATTCTAGAGATTATTGCTAACTGTCTAGATTTCTAAGTTTTGAGAAAGAATTTGGTTTCTGAGGTATTTTCAAACTAAGTACGATCCATTAAACAACTTTGCAACAGTGTCAGAATTTCTTTTAGTATATAATTATCTCAAACATTTTTGAAATTTGAACAAGCATTATTAATAAATCCTCAAAGATAATCTTACCTTTCTGCACCCTGGTCTAACATAGCATGTAATGCTTCAGCATTAGCTGCAAAGAGGGGGGAAAAAAAAAATGTTAGTTCCAAACTGAATTGTGGATATTTGAAATTGTAAAATGCCTTACAATTCAGACCTAATTATTGTCGACAGTTTTTCATTTAATCTACACTCTATGCTATCAATATTATAAATTGAACGTCAACATTAAAAAAATTCCTAATAAATAAATATTACATGAAAGATTAATAAGATAAAAAGGCAGCAACATATAGAGAAATACATAATAAGCGATTTACTTTAAATAAGTTCAATACCAAACTTGCAATGACAACAAGGTAGTAAATAAATTAAGTGTCTGCTGGCTCAAAATATAATTTGCATGAATTTAATAGCCTTGAATTTGGGGTTGTAACAGTAAAATTATATGTTCTTGCATCTATTACCAAGAAAACTGAAGGGTCTCAGCACAGGTGCAATTGAACATGCAAACCTGAAAGGTGCTGTAAGTAATACATGGTGTACTGTTGCAAAATCGCAGATGCAGTCATATATAACCAGTGACTTGATGTGAATGTCGGCTTTTTAGAGCCAATGCAGGAGAGCACTTGGCTCAACGAGCACATGCTGACTATCTACAGAGCAATCCAGTCAAGATTTAACTCCCTTTCTATTCCTGAGCCTTGCAGCTTGATCTCTCTCAAAAATCAATTTCCATTTGAAGTCATTGATCATCTACATTTTTACATCCTTGTAGGCAGCAGAATACAGATCATTACCACACTGATTGAAATAGTTCTTTCTCACATCTCTCGTTCAAAATCTTAAATCTGCGTTCCCTAATTCTGAGATGATCAGCTTTTTTTAAAATTCTTTTCATGGCTCATGGGTATTGCTGGCTCGGCCAGCATTCTTATTGCTGCCTTTTCAGAGGTGGGATAATCAACTTTTTAGTATTTGCCAAATTTTTGTGCCCAGCTGTGAGGTCCCTTCATCGTTGACCGTAAAATCTGGGCCATTATTATTTGTAATACAGAAATTCAAAAAAAATAAGAAATGTACAACAAACAGCAAATAAACATCTTCTGATACTAATCACCATGACGCTCTGATGCTCATAACTACAGCTAACATTTGGAAGTTGGTGTCATGATGTGTCAGGAGATTACATTCCTTGTTTGGTCAGAAAACAAATGTATTATTAGGGGCATGGACAATGGGCAAAATGGGATTACATTAAAATATCCCAAGTTCAAATGTAAAATTAGGATTATTTAATTAAAATGTACTTGGGTAGAATAGAGAAACTAATAAGAATTCCACCTTCATTTTCAAATACTGCAGGATTTTGATCCTCTTTTGTTTGCTTAATTAACATTTAACCCTGAAGAATCAAAGACAAGACGCTATCTCTACCAGCACCATATGCCTCCACTTGATACAGATCAACACCCTTCCTATGCATTCATTTACAAGATGGCTACAGATTAGATATGCCATTCAGTCCATCTAGGCACAAAACCATTACTAAATTGCCCCTTAGTGTCAGGGAGACAAGCAGGATAAATACATGGGTTATGAGGACACGGCTTGGGTGGGCATTGTTGTCTACATTGCAGACTCATAGGTTAAATGGCCTCTTTCTGCACTGTAGGAATTCTATGATTCAACTCCAAGAAGCCATTTCCAAAATTCTAGGCATCTGATAAGTTTGATTTATTGCAAGTAAATCACATTTGGAGTCTGCTCCACCTATCAGTGCCTAAATACATGAATGGCACTTCAAAACTCATCATGTTAATTAACAGCTTAGATGATGAAGTAGGAAGTCACACATGTAAGCTGCCAATAACACAAAGATAGGCAGCTTTGCTAGCAGTGTAATTTTATATTTTTTATCTACAGAAGAGGCATTAATAGATTAAGTGAATGGGCAAAGTTCTGGGAAAAGGATTTCAAGGCAGCCATGTGATAGGTCTTATAAACAGATAAATCAGATGATTTTCTAAATGGTGAAAAACTAGAAACAGTGGAGATCCACGTACATAGTTGTTTAACACATCATGTATAGGATACAGAAAATGATCAAAAAAACTAATGAAATGCTGGCCTTTACACCAAGATCACTAGAATACAAGAAGATAGAAGTTACACCTGAGCTACACAAAGTCCTGTTCAGTATAGAATTGCATTCCACAAGCTTATCACTTTAGAAAGGCTTTGTCCTTAAAAGTAATGCAACATAGATTTATTGGAATAATATCAAATGCCAAGATTCAGTCTATGAACTAGAATTGTACTCCCTGAAATTTAGAAAATTATGAGGAATACTTGATCAAATTTTTCAAGATAGTAAGAGGAACAGATAGCTTTTCCTATCGACCCCATTTCCTTTGGTTGAGTTTAGACTAACGGACACAATCTATAGAGAAAAAGACTTGCATTTATATAGCACTTTTAAATAACAACGAGACTTTGAGCATAGTCATTGTTACAATATAGGAAATAATTCAATTTGTGCACAGCCAAATCTCGCAAATAGCAAAATAATGACCAGATAATCCGTTTCGATGCTGTTGACTAAGGGATGACTGTTGGCCAGGACATTCGTCCTCTGCTCTTCTTTGAAATAGTGCTATGGGATCTTTACATTGAGCCATGCAGATAAGTGGGTGCTTGAGTTAATATCTCATCCAAATAACAGCACCTCTGACAATACTCCCTCAGTACTGCACTGGTGTCAGCTTTGATATTTGTGCTGAAGCCTTAGAATAGGACTTGAAACTAGAGCTATATAACTCAAGAGGCAAGACTGCTGACAACCGAACCATTGTGACTATAATTGGGACTGGTGGCACAAAGGTCTGGTCACTGGTCTAGAAATCCAGGGGCCCAGGCTCTGGGGACAAATCTCAGCATGGCAGCTAATAAAATTTAAATTCAATGCATAAAATCTGGAACTGAAAAACTAGTCCCAGTAATGGTGACCATGAAATGATCATCGATTGTGAGAAAATCCATATGGCTCACTCATGTGAACGTATCTTACGTGGTCTAGTCTACACGTGACTGGAGGCCACAAAGCATGGCTCTTTGAAATGGCCTAGGAAACTGCTCAGATCATGGTCAGCAAATGCTAACCTTGCCAGTAACAACCAGATCCTTTGACAGATAAATTTTAAAAAGTTCTTTTGAATATTGAAGTTTGGAATCAACATCTCATACATGCTCTTCCCTAGGCAGCAGTTAGGTAAATTGTTCATTGTGAATCTGAGATTTCTGCTAACCAAAGGTATCAAGGTATATGGAGTTAGGTCACAGATAAGGCATGATCTCACTGAATTGTAATGGTTTGCTCCTGTTAACATGTTCCAACTAAACTGCAATCTTATGAAGCATTACCTGGATTTTTCATAATATAGTGCACCATTTGTCCAACTGTATCAACATTGCACTCACCACTGTCATGGAAATCTAAGAAACAATGTACAAAAAATAAAGATAAGTACGGTAAAATACTATGATCACCAGAGTTGGGCATCACAATTAAATTTACACTTAGGCCAGCAGCGTCTGAGAAGTTGCATCAAATCTGACAAATGGGTTAATTTCATTATATTTAATATCCAAAAATGCTTGTATAATTAGTCTGATATATAGGGCAGAATCTATCAGACAACCCAGTGTATTTCTCAGTGGTAGGATCTTCTGGTCCTGCCATTGTCAACAGGGTTTCGCATTAAATGCGCCCCTTGCCACCGTGAAATTCACGGCTGGTGTGTGCCACCAGAACAGAAGATTCTGCTAGCATGAACAACTAGAAAGTTCTGGCCATAATGTTCACCCTATAGATTTTTGAAGATGTTGCTCTGGAACCATCACACTTATTCCAGCCTGTGCATCAATTTCCTTTCTACCTCACCTCAACTAGCTCAGTTTTTATCTAAACTCCATCCTAATCCAATATGATATTCTGATTTTTGCACTGTCATCCTTGACAAGTATGAGTGGGGGCAGCAACAAAACACATACCATCCAGTGGACAACATAAATGAACAGCTTCATCTGAAAATAAGCTGAAAAAATGATTTTTGGACATGCTATGAGATATAAATGGGAGTTCGTCCTCGTGGCTCGCTGCGTCCACATATGTTTTAAATGAACTCTATGAGCCCCGCCAGGTTGTCAATGTCTCAGTAGGGGAGCAGTTTGGGAACAGTGAGCATAATTCAGTAAGCTTTAAGGTACTGTTGGATAAAAATAAATGCAGTCCCTCAAGTTAAGGTGCTAAATTGGGGGAGGGCTAATTACAACAATATTAGGCAGGAACTGAATATAGATTGGGGCAGATGTTTGAGGGCAATCAACATCTGGCGTGTGGGAGGCTTTCAAATACAAGTTGATAGTGATTCAGGACTGGCATATTCCTGTAAGGATGAAGGATATATATGGCAAGTTTTGGGAACCTTGGATAACGAAAGATATTGTGAGCCTAGTCAAAGAGAAAAAGAAAGCATTTGTCAAGGCTAGGCACAACAAAGCAAGAGTGGATTACAAGGAAGATAAGAACATAAGAAATAGGAGCAGGAGTAGGCCATCTGGCCCTTCGAGCCTGCCCCATTCAATAAGATCATGGCTGATCTGTCGTGGCTCAGCTCCACATTCCCGCCCTCTCCCCATAACCCTTAATCCCCTCTCATCAAAAACCCATCAACCCGCGTCTTAAAAATATTTAGCGAGGCAGCCTCCACCACTTCAACGGGCAGAGAATTCCAGAGATTCACCACCCTTTGAGTGAAGAAATTCTTCCTCAACTCCGTTCTAAACCGCCCCCCCTCTATCTTGAGGCTGTGCCCCCTAGTCCTACTGTCCTTTGAGCGGGAAGAGCCTCTCCACCTCTATCCTATCCATCCCATTCATCATCTTATATGTCTCAATGAGATCTCCCCTCATTCTTCTAAACTCTAACGAGTACAAGCCTAGTTTATTCAGCCTCTCCTCATAGCTCAACCCCCTCCACTCCGGCATCAGCCTAGTAAACCTCCTCTGCACTTCCTCCAAGGCCAAAATATCCTTGCGCAAGTACAGCACCCAAAACTGCACACAGTACTCCAGCTGTGGCCTCACCAATGCCCTATACAGCCGCAGCAAGACCTCCCTACTTTTATATTCAATCCCCCTCGCTATGAAGGCCAGCATCCCATTCGCCTTCCTGACCACCTGCTGCACCTGCAAGCTGGGTTTTTGCGACTCATGCACAAGGACCCCGAGGTCCCTCTGCACCGTCGCCTGCTGCAGTTTTTCTCCACGCAAGTAATAATCCTTCCTACCATTATTCCTACCAAAGTGGACCACCTCGCACTTGCCAACATTAAATTCCATTTGCCAGTTCCTGGCCCATTCGCCCAGCCTATCTAGATGCTTCTGTAGACTCTCCACACCCTCCGCGCAATTTGCCGTTCCCCAATCTTGGTGTCATCAGCAAATTTCAACACCATACACTTGGTTCCCTCCTCCAGATCATCTATATAAATGGTAAATAGCTGAGGCCCCAGCACCGACCCCTGGGGCACTCCACTAGTCACCAACCACCAATCCGAATAGCACCCATTGACCCCCACTCTCTGCCTCCTATTTGACAACCAGTCCTCCATCCACGCTAACACCCTACCCCCAACTCCATGTCCCCTAACCTTCTGCAATAATCTCTTGAGGTACCTTGTCAAATGCCTTCTGAAAATCAAGAAAGACCACATCCACCGGCTCTCCTCTATCCACCGCCCTAGACACATCCTCATAGAACTCCAGCAAATTTGTGAGACACGACTTCCCCTTAATGAAACCGTGCTGCGTCTGCTCTATCAAGCAATTCCCCTCAAGATGCCTCGCTATTTCCTCCTTGATGACGGATTCTAACATTTTACCTACAACAGACGTTAAACTAACCGGCCTATAATTCCCTGCCTTTTGCCTGGCACCCTTCTTAAACAACGGCGTAACATTAGCCACTTTCCAATCTTCCGGCACTTCCCCGGAATCCAGCGACATCTGGAAAATAACCACCAAGGCATCCACTATGTGGAAAGAAACTTAAGCAAGGAGTAAGGAGAGCTAAAAGGGGTCACGAAAAACATTGGCCAGCAGGATTAAGGAAATTTATACATTATGTAAAGAGCAAGAAGGTAGCCAGTGAGAAGGTTGGCCCACTCAAGGATAGGGAAGGGAATCTATCCTTGGAGCCAGAGGAAATGAGCGAGGTATTGAATGAGTATTTTGCGTCAGTCTTCACCAAAGAGAATGACTTGATGGATGACGACTCTGGGAAAGGGTGTGTAGATAGTTTGAGTCAGGTTGAGATCAAAAAGGAGGTAGTATTGGAGTTCTTGAGAAACATTAAGATAGACAAGTCGCCAGGGCATGATGGGATATACCCCAGAGTACTGAGAAAGGCAAGGAAAGAAATTCCTGCAGCTTTGAGAAAAGTATGTGTATCCGCACTGGCTACAGGGGAGGTCATGATGTGGAAATGCCCGTGTTGGACTGGGGTAAGCACAGTAAGAAGTCTTACAACACCAGGTTAACATCCAACAGGTTTATTTGGCAGCACTAGCTTTCGAAGTCTCAAGCTCCTTCATCAGGTGAGTGAAGACTTGTGTTCATAAACATGGCACATAAAGACACAAACTCAATTTACAAGGTAACGGCTGGAATGCGATCATGGTCAGTGGTAGGAAACTAAATGGTTGGAATGCAACTTGTTGCGAGGCTTCTTACTTTACAGGAGTGGTCCCAGAGGATTGGAGAATAGCCAATGTTGTTCCTTTGTTTACGAAGAGTAGCGAGAATAATCCAGGTAATTACAGGCCGATGAGCCTTACTTCAGTGCTAGGGAAATTATTGGAGAGGACCTCCGAAAACAGAATTTATTCCCACTTGGAAACAATCGGACGATTAGCAAGACGCAACATGGTTCTGTGAAAGGGAAGTCGCGTCTCACTAACTTGATCGAGTTTGAGGAAGTGATGACGACGACGACTGATGAGGGTAGGGCAGTGAATGTTGTCTACGTGGACTTCAGCAAGACCTTTGACATGATACCTTCCAACAACTTACTCACCACAGATGTGAGGCTCACCTGGCCTGTAGTCCCCAGGCTTTTCCCTGCAGCCCTTTTTAAACAAAGGCACAACATTTGCCACCCTCCAACCTTCAGGCATCCCACCCATGACTATCGATGATTCAAATACCTTGGCTAGGGGACCTGCAATTTCCCCCCAGCCTCCCACAATGCCTTGGGATACATCATCAGGTCTGGGGATTTATCGATCTTGACGCACTTTAAGACTTCCAGCACCACCTTTTCTGTAACATGTATACTCCTCAAGACATCACTATTTATTTCCCCAAGTTCCCTCACATCCATGTTTTTCTGAACAGTAAATCCTGATGAGAAATATTCATTTAGGATCTCACCCACAAATAACCTTGTTGATCATTAAGAGGCCCTACTCTCTTCCTTGTCACTCTTTTGCCCTTTATTTATAGAAGCTCTTTGGATTCTCTTTAGCCTTATGTGCCAAAACAATCTTGTGTCCCTTTTTGTCCTCCTGATTTCTCTCCTAACTGTACTCCCACACCCCATATACTCTTCAAGGAGTTCACTTGATCCCAGCTGCCTA
Source organism: Carcharhinus amblyrhynchos (assembly GCF_965287045.1). Taxonomy (NCBI): domain Eukaryota; kingdom Metazoa; phylum Chordata; class Chondrichthyes; order Carcharhiniformes; family Carcharhinidae; genus Carcharhinus; species Carcharhinus amblyrhynchos. Next base: position 89,435,129 of record NC_137324.1, on the reverse strand, counting down.
TGCATGTCACGTTCCTCCTCCTCCTTCTTGACTAGGGCCTCAACAGTCCGAGTCATCAATAGTTCCCTACTTCTACCAGCCTTGCCCTTCACTCTAAGAGGAATGTATTTACCCTGAACCCTGGTTAACACACTTTTGAAAGCCTCCCACTTACCACATGTCCCTTTGCCTTCCCACAGACTCCGCCAATTAACTTTTGAAAGTTCCTGCTTGATACCATCAAAATTGGCCTTGCTCCAATTTAGAATTTTACCTTTTGGGAAAGACCAATCATTTTCCATAGCTATCCGAAAACCAACAGAATTATGGTCACTGGTCCCAAAGTGATCCCTCACTAACACTTGTCACTTGCCCTTCCTTATTTTCCAAGAGGAGGTCAAGTTTTGTCCCCTCTCTCGTCAGGCCATCCACATACCGAATGCAAAATTCCTCCTGAATACACTCGACAAATTTCTCTCCATCCAACACTCTACAACTATGGCTGGCCCAGTCAATGTTGGGAAAATTAAAATCCCCTATTACCACCCTATTTTTCTTGGAGCCATCTGTAATCTCCTAACATATTTGCTCTTCAATTTCCCACCGACTATTTGGGGGCCTACAGTACAACCCTATCAAAATGATTTCCTCCTTCTTATTTCTCAGTTCTCCTATATAGACTCAGTGACCGAACCCTCAGATATATCCCTTCACAGTACGGCTGTGATGTTTTCCCTAATCACAAGTGCAACTCCCCCTCCTCTCTTACCTCCTGTGCTTTTTTTCCCTATAGCATCTGTACCATGGAACATTGAGCTGCCGGTCCTGTCCTTCCCTTAGCCATGTTTCAGCAATTGCTATAATATCCCAGCCCCACATATCCATCCATGCCCCAAGTTCATCTGCCTTGTCCATCAGGCCTCTTGCATTGAAATAAATGCAGTTTAATCTGAACTTCCCTTGCTTTGTCTTGCTTTTGTCTGATCTGTCTGGTATTAGGATCACTGACACTGCCTTTACCACTTAATGTGCTCTCTAATTTCTGTGCTGTCCTCAACCTTCTCTTCTGTCTCCCTACTGCTTTGGATCCCCCTCCCATCAACCCGCCCCCCCCCACCACCAAACTAGTTTAAATCCTCCCGATTGGCTCTAGCAAATCTCCCTGCCAGAATGTTAGCCCCCCTGCCTCCAGTTCAGGTGTAACCTGTCCCTCTTGAACAGGTCAGCCCTACCGCAGAAGCAATCCTAATGATCCAAAAATCTAAATCCCTGCCCCAGCTTTCAAGCCATGCATTTATCTGCCTAATCTTTCTGTTCCTAGTCTCACTAGCATGTAGCATCAGTACTGGTCCAGAAATTACCATCTTTGAGGTCCTGCACTTTAGCCTTCTGCCTAACTTTCTAGGCAGTTAGGTTAGAAAGGTAAATAGGTACTATGGTTAGTGCTTGTGCTTATTAATTTGGATAAAATGAGTAAATAAGGAAATAGAAATTCCAAAAATGTGTGAAGGACTTTACATCAAAGAGGTAGCTTTGTAGACATATAAGGGCAGAGGTATTGTTAGACATGGTTATGAGTAATCAAATAGTTTGGAGTAGTGACTACCATATGATGAGATTTAAGATCCAACTAGAAAGTAGATAAAGTCAAAACAAAAATTAGAATAGTTGTTTGGTAGTGCAGAATTTGAACATCCCAGAGTCAGTCTTCAAGTTGCTATCTAAACATGATATTTAGATGATGAAGGAAATAATCTTCACATCTCTTACAAGATATTAAGTGTTTCATGAAATGTCCATTAATCACCAATACAAGAGTCCAAATTGTTTCAGCTGTCACTTCATTAATTGATTCTCTTACCCATCTCTGCCTCAGCAACCTCCTTCTCTTCACATTCTGATTCTGCGTCTGTTGTGCATCGATAACCTTTTTTTGCCAGAATACGGCAAATCAATATTCCTAGAAGTCCTGTGAGAAAAAAGACAGGTACCAATACAAATGCGATGTACTCTGGATGTGCGTTACTCGTTTTAGTTTGATTCAGCCCTGTACTGAAGGCATGGGATTCTGTGAAAAAACAAAAAATGAGAGCGTCAGGTATCAGTAAAATGCATGTTTAATTATTTTGGTATTTTCCTCTTTTCTATCCCAATTTCTTCTCTTCTACAATTTTTTTTTGCCAAGTTGGACTGGATATGCTTCTGCAGGTATCAAGTACTCTTCCAAATGGCCATTTCTCATGCCACTGTATTATCAGCCAGTGCTGAAAGCAGTTCAGCCACAGGAAGGAGAGAAGATCCAGCCAAACATCATGCTGCTCTCACTTAATAATATGATATAGGCATTTTTCTAGTTAGGGCCACTAGATACTATTCAAGAGAGTTAGGTTAATACTTAAGACCAGCGATAGGCAAATCAGCCTCTACAGCCTGCTCCTCTAATGGATAAACCCATTTACCCCACATTCCTCAGTATTTGAAATTAAAACTAGTGATCCAAGGACTCAAAGCATCAAACGTTCCATGATCCAAAGCAAGGGGGAATAAAGAAAAGTTCCAGATTTCTATTGCTATGAAATGGATCAAGAGATTCCACAATCCAATCCTGAATGACTTGCTCTGATTTGAAGATTGACCATATTTATTTCAAATTCCCTCAAGAAATGATTTCATTATATCTACTGCATTCAATTCTTGTATCATTCTAAACACTTTGATTAGCTAATCTCTCACTACAACAAGCGTATGCACAAACAATTCTCATAATTTAACTCTTAACTTTGGTGAGTCTGCACTGTACCTGCTACAACGGGAAAATAACTTTTAAGAGGTTAGAAACCCAAAACAGAATATCTTCACTCTCTATTGTTCCTGGTTTACCATCATTTAGAAATACTCCAATTAGTCTTCCTTGAATCCAAAGTTGATAACTTCATGTTTCCCTACATGTACTCCAATTAACAATTCTTTCCCACAGAATCTGTGTTCTTTTTGCAACATCCTATTCCCATCTGCACTACCTACCGTGCTTGCCAATTCAGCACATTCATAAAACTTCGATATTTATCTCTCCTTCATTTGAATCGTTATAAATACATAATGAAAAGCTGAGCTCTCACTGCAGTTCCTTGCTAAATGTCACGTTACATTCTGCACATGCCAGCACCCAATGTATACATACCCTTTATTCCGACCTCCAACAACTAAATTTCCCAACTAATGTCACAAGGTTGACTCCAACCCCATACATTTTCATTTTTGCTAATAAACCTTGCACAGAACTTGTAATTGATCACCTACTGGAAGTCATCTGACATAAAATTTCAGATTCTTTCTTATCCACTATGTTTGCAACATCATTGAAGAAGTTCAAATTGACAGTGTGTGACAGGTAAACTATGCTGCCTTCAATCAGCTCAAATTTGTTGAAGTGCTTTGTCTATAATCCCTGACTTCAGAATTTAGCCCAACTGAAATAACCAACACCAAACCACCCATCCAGAATACATCAATTAATGATGCAGAACAAGGTTCAAATCTGGTAACTGCTTTTAATGATGCACCTATCAATTGGATTTTCACTTTTGGAACAGGAGCAGTGACATTTCCCAGCTGTGCCAATCCAACCTGGGAAAACAAGGCCACAAAGTTGGAATGATCATTCCGAGGGGTGAGGGTGCATTAGAAATTGGCTTCCTACACCCAAAATGAGTAGAGGCTGTCAGATATGGAGGCATGCTAGCTGCAAGATTTGTCTCTACACTCTAGCACTTGTTGAGTGTAACAAAATTTTCTTTTAAAAACACAAATAAAACCCCCAGCCCTCATCCCTCACTCACTTTTCTCATAAAGTCCAACGCTACCCTATGCCCATTCCAATACACCTCATACCCTCTTATGTCAACTCATAACCCCCAAGGTTCTTTAAAGCCACAATATCAACTTATTACTAACTCATACTAGCCCATGCCTCCACCATCTTTGCTCTTAACTACTCCATGCCAACTAACCTGGGTACCCACCATGGGCAAACTTCAGGAGCCTTACTGGCATGAAATACAATTGCGCGCCTATTGATGACATCACTATTTTAAATAAAAAAGTTAAGTATTCAACACATGGAAATTCTTTCAACTAATCACTTTGAAAAATAAATATTTACTCTATAACCATTTGGAACTCCCAATTGAACTGTTCACTTAACAGACAATCCACTGTGATAATGTTAGATGATAAAATCAGTCATGCAGCAGAATTCCTGCAATGGTAACTCTCAGGCTTAGCTCAATAGAGTGAAATGTTTTCAAAATCTACACTTGTTAAAAAATTAAATTATGTTAGAGTTAAATCCCTTGATCACTCCAGTAAGTTTATGCACTTTTTACACACAACTGTGTTTACTTTTAATAATCAAAAATGGCACCTGATTGTACCTTAGCACCCAAAGGTTTCCCAAGGACTACAGGTGTGTAGATATCTTGGGGAGGGCTATGGGACTGGATGTGACTGCAGGGATAGTAGTCATAGTCATGAGAGAGAGGAGGAGGAGATAAACAAGGACAAGAATTTTAAAAGTAAAGATATTGTAAGGAATGGGCAGAGAAAAAGAGCATAAACATGAGAATACAGCAACTGGAAGCAAATCAGAATGTTCTGGCTCTGGAAGACTAGTTCACTTGACACCACTCTTCCTTGATCCTAGGCAAACAGTGCTGTGTATTATTCAATATTCTGTCAGTCCCTGCCTGCCTATTCATGTGGACACTGAAGATTTCACAGTATTACTCAAAGAAAAACAGAAATTATTCTAATTATCTTGCCAACATCCTCAGAAAAAAAATAAACTGACCATTCATCTTACTTTTGATTGCAGGAGGCCGTATTTCTGGTGCCAATGGTTGCTACATTTGGGTAGATTTCTAAATAACTTGCATTTCAAAATGTTCCATACTGCAATACAAACTTTCCAGCAACAAGAGATACAATACCAATGTATTTATTTTGTCACTTTTACCCTGCCGCGCCAGCCCCCCACTCCACATACAAACTCAAAATTCTATATAAAAATGTTCAGCTTAACCCGTCTCACTTGGGACAATTCAGCATCACAAGAACACAAGAAAGAGGAGTAGGCCCACCCAGTCCTTCAATCCTGCCCTGCCATTCAATATGCTGATCTATGCTGGCACCAACTTCTTTTCTGTGCCATTTGCCCAAGCCCTCTATTCCTTTATCAAATATTTATCCACCTCTACTTTAATTACTTTTAATGATCCAACCTCCACCGCACCTTGGGGAAGAGAATTCCAGAGCTTCACCACCCTCTCCGAAAATAAATTTCTAAGCACCTCAGTTTTAAATGACCAGTCCCTTATCTTGTCACTACGTCCCCTTGTTTGAGACTCTCCCACTAGTGAAAATATTTACTATCTATTCTGTCAAGCTCCCTCAGGATCTTATATTTTTGAATAAGTTCATCCCTCACTCTTATAAACTCCAAAGAATACTGACCCAAACTATTTAGTCTCTCTTGACAGGACAACACTCATCCCAGAAATTAGCCTGGTGAATCTCCTTTGGACTGACTCCAATATTACTATATCTTTTTTTTAAGGAAAGGGAATCAAAACTCTATGTAGTATTCCAGATGATGTCTTACCAACACCCTGTACAATTGCTACAAAACCTCACTCTTTTTAAACTTCAACCCCTTTGCAATAAAGGCCAAAATGCCATTTGCCTTCTTAACAGCAGCACAGTGGCAGTGATTCGTGATTAGTGCCTCACAGCGTCAGAGTTCTGGCTTCAACTGACTGTGAATTTACATGTTCTCCCATGGTCTGCATGGGTCTCCTCCGGGTGCTGCGGTTCCCTCCCACAGTCCAAAGGTCCATGGGTTAGTTTGATCGGCCATGCTAAATTGTCCCAAAATGTGTACATTTGGGGAATTAGCGACTAAATACATGGGGTTACAGGCAAGGCATGGGTAAGATGCTCTGTCAAGAGTCAGTGCAGACTCAAATGGGCCAAGTCATTTCCTTCTGAGCTGTAGGAATTCTATGATTACTACTTGTTTGACCTGCCTGGGTCTGGATGTTTAAAATAGTTACTCTGAAGAGAGAAATTTTTTTTTCTAACTCAGAGTAATTAGAAGTATAAAACTAGCAAAAGCGTCCCAGATTCACAACTTAAATCACTTTGTTGAGTGGTTCTCAGCCCAGCAAAAATGTCTGGAGAAAGTTGACCCTTCTGGACAACTGCCAGCTAAACCCTTACAAGGAAACTTCCAAGATGGATTCCCCAGTGCCTCTTTGAGGTAGCCCCAAATGTGATGCTGGAGAGGAAGCAAGGAAGTTATGGCCCATTTTCTCTTGAGGCTAGTAAAATGTAGTTAATTTTACGGTAGCAAGATCTAAGGGAGTTTTCTAGACTTTGATAGCCAGTGATGAAGCTCAACGAACTTTAGTTTTTCTTCCATTCACTTACAAGAGATGGACATCATTGGCAAGGTCACTTTTATTGCTCATCCCCAACTGCCTTTAAGAACTGTCTTCACGAGCAGCTGCAGTCCACATGACATTGGTATAACCATAGTGTTGTTAGGGAGTGAGTTTCTGAATTTTAACCAAGTGAAAGCTGATATAAGCAGTGACATATTTGTAAGTCAGGATGATGTATGACTTGAATGGGGACTTGCAGGTAGTGATATTCGCATGCACCTATTGCCCCTGCCGTTCTAGGTTGCACAGATCATCGGTTTGGAAAGTGCTGTCAAAAGAGCATTCATTACTGCAGTGATTTCGTACACAGTGCTGCAACGATGTGCTGGAGTAAATATTTAAGGTGGTAAATGGAGGTGTCAATCAAATGGGGTACTTTGAACAGTATGTTGTTCGAGCTGCACTCATCCTGCAAGTGGGGAATATTCCATATGCATTTTGCAGATGGCATGACATTAGACGAGTAATATGCTGGGACTGCACAGTGGCACAGTGGATAGCACTGCTGCCTCACAGCACCAGGGACCCCGCATTCAACCCTAGACAGAATGTTGGTGCAGACTTGATGGGCTAAATGGTCTTTTTCTGCACTGTAGGGATACTATGATTCTAATTCACTGCAGAATTTCTAGCCTTTAACTTGTTCTCGTAGTCACAGTATTTATGTGGATGATGCAGTTCAATCTTAAAACCATTCAACAGTAATCCCAGGATCTTCATTGTGGGAAAAAAAAATCAGCAATGTAAATGCAGTTAACCTATCAAGATCATTAGATATCTCTTGTTGAAGATAGCCATTATTTGGCACCAATATGGCACAACTGCTACTTGTCACTGATCACCCCAAGCTTGGATGTTGTCCAGGTTTTGCTGCATGTGAACACGGACTGCTCATTATCCAAGGAGCAGACAATGGCACTAAACAATATATTCCCTTATATCTGATCCTATGAAGGAAGGTAATTGACACAGCAGGTGAAGATGTTTGGGCCTAGGATACTACGAGAACTTCTACAGCAATACCATGGAGCCAAAGTGAGCAGCCTCCAACAACCGCAGAACAAAGAAAGGTGGTGGTGAAGTACTTCAAATTAGGCACAACTTTGCAGCATTCTTACTTTCTATAAAAACAAGTTAGTTTACAAGCCATTTCTGATTCTGTTAGTGGTTTCAGCGCTAATATTTTGCTCATCTTGAAGGTACTTTACAGCTGACAGTGACTTGGAGTCAAATGGTTGTGGGTTCAAGTTCCACTCCAAGACTTCAGCACAAAATCCACACTGATATTGGAGTGCAGTGCTGCACATTCGAAGATGCCTTCTTTCAAGTGAGACGTTAAGCCAAGTCCCTGTCTGCCCGCTCAAGCGGGTGTAAAAGATTCTATGGTATTTCTTTGAAAAATAAATAAGGAAGTTACTTGTTACATCAGTGTTGTTATTAGTTTAAAATTGATTAACTAGATTCCATAAGGATTCTTTTATGCTGGCTATATCTCTGGTGCATGATCTGATGCAGATGCTGGCATCAAAAGGGATGACTTAGCTGCTTATGTTGACATGCATTAAACAGAGCCCCACTCAGATGATGGAAATATTGATCACCAACTTGGCAATTATCTATACTTGTGGTCTGGCGTCTGTAAGCAATTAAGCCAAATATTATTTGTCCAAGGGTTTGTGCAAATTATTTGCACTTATGGTTTCAACTCCCATTGCAGTAAATGGATTAAATGGACAGCTCTTGGGGGTCTTGAAGGTATGTGAACTGCTGGAATGAGGATTTTGTAAAGCCATTCTTGTGCTTTGAAATCTATTTTGACAAACAGTTTGGTTTAGATGGGAGGGTATGTTTTGTTCCAAACAGCTTTATTTGTGCTAGCTTAGGCAACAGATAGAGATTTTAAAAAACTACTTCAGCATTTACCTACTTTATTGCTCTGCTTTTTGTGCAGAGCCCATTGCATGCTCAGCAGCATTCAGACTCATGTCAATTCATCATGCACTACAGATAATTCCATTAACTTTACTCTGGTCTTATGAATATCCTAAATCTGCCTTACATTTTCCTCCCATTTAACCACATTGTCTTTACTCCCCAACCATGACAGGATTTGATGTTCACCTTGTGGCTCACTATTCTTGACACTTTGCACACATGGTCCAAAGGGTCCAAGTTTAATTTGTATTAGAAAGAGCCCAAGTGTCTTTTTTTACTTTAAAAGTAACATTGGCAGAACACAAAAGGTGAGTGTTAAGTAGCATGCATCTTTATAAATTGGATTTCACTTTGATCAAAACCAATCCCTTCACTGTTTAGTCATTGAAAGTACATTTGATTTTAGTCTTACATGCAATTCTTTTCATTTACTCTAAAGAAAGTAATTAAACTCAAGTCATGTAGTCACTCTTGCTGGAAAGAGAGCTTGTCAAAGCCTTTCATCTTGCATTCACCAGGACAGATTTGCATCGATATCAAATCTAAAGGGAACAACAATTCATATGACCAGAAGTTGCTGATGGTTGGAAAGTGGACTCTGGTAGAGGCAGGGACATGGGGAAACAGGGAATAGCAAGTTCCATATTTGACAACAATTTATGACTATCAGTCGATTCACACTGTGGCTCATTTATGCACATCAGGAGGTACATATATATTGACACACATGAATCTGTCCTTTGCAAACAAAGTGTCTGTAAACAGCCCAATTCTCCATGGCATTGCCTTGACTACAGTTGACCTACCTGATATGAATTTAAACAAAAGCTTGGCAGTTCACTGTGCCCTGGTGCATACTCTATGGCAATCTCTCCACCAACTGCAATCCATTTGTCAATCAATCCCTCTTCTCATGCAATACAAATTGTTGTTCCCTTTAGAATTTGTATTCTTGTGAATCTGTCCTGATAAGCGCAAGATGAAAAGTTTTGACAGCATGTCTGTTTTTTCAGCAGTACTCAATAGTCTTAGGCAAATAGCAACATTAATGTGGCATTCAACTTATAAATTAGATTTTATAGAGTAAATAGTATTAAAACGCCAGGTTAAATCCTTCTGGGAATTTCACATTCCAAATGCACAATGCAAACTAATGAGGTCTCAAATAAGCTACATGTATATTTTCATTCATTAAAAATAACTAAGTAAAAACAGCCATCATCATATGTATCACTTGCACTTCCTGTTGTAATCAGATGAGAAATGTGGGATATGAAAACATGTAGACAAATCTAAGGTGTCAAATATAAACAACATAATTAAGTAAATTGACTTATAAAAGAATCAACATTACCGCAGCAAATCACAGTCTACTTACTAAACATCTTAACAGCAAAGTAATGTCATCTTTAGCGGTTTCATGCTGTTTACAAAAAAAAGTGACTCAACCTTCTGCCATTTTAAGTGGTGTCAAAGAGGTGCATGCCCAGACCAAACAATTCATTTTCTAAAAAGCATTGTTGTTAATGAACAGAATAGAAATGTTTAGGATGCATTTTTTAAAAAAAAAATCATATTTGCAATCTTTTCTCTTGAAAGTGGTAAACGTTAGGTCAGTGGTGGGCAACCTGTGGTCCAGAGGCCACATGTAGCCCATCAGGTTCTGAGAATGGGCTGAGACACTTTGTTGACTGTTGCCCATGCACAGAGTTGCTGCATTCTGCTGGTTTCCATCCAAGGAACTTGTTCCCTCCTGATATGACTAAAGCGATGCGCATGTAAAACAAGGGGAAATGAAGTGAGGTGCATGCTGATAGCACAAACATTGACCATGAGAGCCATGCACTCCCTCTGCATCCAATCAAGTATAAATATTTGTTTTTACAACTTGAAGTTGATGACAGTTCTATTAATATATGAATGATTTAAGCATTTTCCATAACTTGTAATGAAATATTCAGTGTATAAAATGTATTCAATCTTAGTCAGGGGTCATAGTTTGTAAACATGCCTGATTTGCAGCCCACTGAAATGAAAGAGGGCCACACATGCAGATCACTCATTAGCCTACATTGCCTATCACTATGTTAGGCTGATCCATGCTCATTGTTGAGACTGAAATTTAATACCGTATACCATATTTATTTGTTAGCCAACTGCATGTGAATCATGCAATCTAACATCGCACAACTACTTTATATTCATTGCTATCTTTAGGGCATTTTTGATTTTGAAAACAATACAACCGGCTGACCACATCCACCAAATTAAACTTCAATTTTGGATAAAGCACACTGTCCCTCATTTTCTCTCCCTCCCCCAACGCAACTCAGCCCCACCTCAAGTTTCAGACTGCCTGAATTTGTAGCTCAATTATTATTTGCAGTTATATTTCTCATGTACTTAATTGTGTGCATTGAAGTTCACAGCTGAAAGTTTTGGCTTTATAGAATCATAGAACCCTACAGTGCAGAAAGAAGCCCTTCGGCCCATCGAGTCTGCACCGAACACAATCCCACCCAGGCCCTACCTCCATATCCATGCATATTTTACCCGCTAATCTCTCTAACCTATGCATCTCAGGACACTAAGGGGCAATTTTAGCATGGCCAATCAACCTAACCCGCACACCTTTGGACTGTGGGAGGAAACCAGAGCACCCAGAGGAAACCCACACAGACATGAGAAGAATGCGCAAACTCCACACAGGCAGTGACCTGAGCCAGGAATCGAACCCAGGTCCCTGGAGCTGTGAAGCAGCAGTGCTAACCACTGTGCTACCGGGCCGCCCGGCTTTGTGTGATTCCCTGTGGATTTAGGCCTCAATGATCAAAGGAGCACAAGTCAGAACCGCTCAAACCATTGATATGGTCTGATGAGACACTCAACAATTTCCATAACTCCACACATTCCTATTATTTCAAAAAGTAAACATTACACAGAAGTGAGGATTATGGTGGCTTAGTATCAGGCAGAAAAATCCAAATTACAGCCTGGATGGTGAGAAATGGGCCACAATTCCTCAAATGCTTGCTCATTAACTCTAGTAATTACCTGGGATTATCAAGGACAAATATGCCAAATCTAGTGAAAAAGAGACTACAAAATCCCAATCAAACTATGCCAACAAGTCAATCATATCATCACATGTTATTCACATGCCCTCTTATTGGCCCTATCGCAGGAGATGAAAAAGGAGAAAAAAGTCAGTTTAGAAGGAACACTTGGAAATTTCTCTTAGATTTCCTAAGGCAATCAAGCAACATTTCAGGAGACCAATGCTGCCAAAAAGAAATGACTATTAATTGGAAACGTCATCCTCTTGGGATCATATGAAGTTCCTTTTTAAAGCAGCTCAACACCTCCATACTTCCAGACACCTTGTTACTAGAGAAAGGATGCACTGGCACTGGAGGGGTTGCGATGGAGATTCACTAGGTTGATTCCAGGGTTGAGAGGGTTGGCTTATGAGGACAGACCAAATAGACTGGGGCTATACACATTGGAATTCAGAAGAATGAGGGGAGATCTTATAGAAACATACAAGATTATGAATGGAATAGATAAGATCGAAACAGGGAAGTTGTTTCCACTGGCAGGTGAAACCAGAACCAGAGGGCATAGCCTCAAAATAAGGGGAAGCAGATTTAGGAGTTGAGGAGGAATTTCTTCACAAAGGGTTGTGAACCTGTGGAATTCTCTGCCCAGTGAAGCAATTGAGGTTACCTCATTGAATGCTTGTAAGGCAAGGATAAATACATTTTTGAACAGTAAAGGAATTAAGGGTTACGATGAACGGGCAGGTAAATCAAGCTGAGTCCACAGAAAGATCAGCCATGATCTTATTGAATGGCAGAGGGAGCTCAAAAGGCCAGATGGCCTTCTCCTACTCCTAGTTTTTAATATTCTTATGTACTTGACAAATTTGTTCCAGAAGGTAGTGACGAACTGATTAAAAGAAATATTTGTCATCAATTAACATAACACTCATCAGGGCAAATGCAAACTGCAAACGATCGCAAAGATTTATATTAAAAGAAAAAGAAAGTTTTGGCAACAGAGTTTAATGGATAGATCTCAGATACAAGTTTCTGCCCCCTACTTATTTACCACAACTGCTACTGTGTAGCCACTGGTATTATCAGCTCCATTACCAATTACTATATGCAGGGACACAAGCACACTTTTTTGTCAGAGGATGAGAATAAATAAAAGAAGTAGACTCATTTAGTGCTGGATGTTTTCAATGCAAGTGATAGGACAACTGATTGAATATGAAAATTCAAATTATAATGAAATTCCACCAGACGATGAAGGAATCACTTGGTTTTTGCACAGGTTTGAATAATCTGACTAAATAAATTAGATATTGATAATACGATGTTGCAAACTCTGAATCATATATGAATTTTGAATCTTATGACTGAAAACTTATATGTTACAGATTCAAATAAACAAACAGTGGGCAAATTAATCCACAAAAAGTCAAAAATTGACTGCAAAGAATCAAACGGGAGCAGAAAATTCAGGAAGGTCACCCCAGTACGGTTCCTCCAAAGTCAAACTGGGTGTCCTTGGGAGCAGGAAAGCAATCCAAAGTTTGATTGGAGCAGTAAGCAAGCGTGAGAGACAGAATCTGTGAGGAGTTGCTCCAGCAATCTCAGGTTTTGTCTCTCCGAGCTGGGAGCTCAAAGTCTTCAATCAATCACAGGTTCCTCTCTTGCTGCTCCTTCAGAGACCGAATCTGTAATCAGAAGAGCAGTAAGAGAGGGAGGGAGAGAACTCTGGAACAATATTCATTTTAACAAGGCCAGTGCTTTGAATTGTGGAATTTTGACATCTTCTGGAAAGCTTATGAAAAAGAGCAGAAAGAAAGAACAGAAACAGAATGGGGGCGGGGAAAGAAAATCTAGTAATAAGGCCGGGAGCAGAGATAGAGGAGCTGCTTGTGCTGATGGAGAAAAGGTCTGTCCAATTATAATTTTCCTTTTAAGCCTTTGGTAAAATAGCAATCCACGGCAGCCTTATCCCTACCCGATCAATACTGGTGAGAACCCCCACTGACAAAATTGCACAACCTGAAAGTTGGCAAAATTCAAAATCTGGTGCAGACTCAGTCCTGAAGCTAACTCAGCGTAGCTGTACCAAAAGTGCGAGAAGTCCACTAACAATTAATCCTTATCACATGATTAAATGAATGACTGGAAGATTGCCAGGCCTCATGGAACAAAATCAAGATAGCGAACAGGACAATTTAGGAAAACCTTCACACTTGCGTGTATTATAATGATATAAAGGCACCAACCCCAAGCAAGGGATTGGGTAAACATGCTGTGGGTTAATTTATTAAATCTAGCCACATGAACAAATATTAATGGATTTAAGTTTAAGACACATCAAGTTGTCTGTGTTGTACTCTGTTTAAAAGCAAAAGTGAAACTTGACTGGAAACTTAACTGAGGGTGGCATAGTGGCAAGCACTACTGCCTCACAGCACCAGGGATCCAAGTTCAATTCTGGCCTCGGGTGGCTGTCTGTGTGACGTTTGTACGTTCGCCCAGTACCTGCATTGGTTTCTTCTGGGTACTCTGGTTTCCTCCCACAGTCCAAAGATGTGCAAGTTAAGTTGATTGGCCATGCTAAATTGCCCCTTAGTGTCAGGGAGATTAGAAGGGTAAATACATAGGGTGGCCAGGATAGCTGTCGATGCAGACTCAATGGACCAAAAGGCCTCCTTCTGCATTGTAGGGATTCTGTTCTATGATTACCTGACACACTTCCTATCGCATAAAGGTATATTACAACAATATGACCACAGAGCAAAACAGGGCCCAGAACTTTACATCTGGATCAGAATCCCTATTTCACCTAAACCTGCTGAATTAAGCACTACAAGACTTGCAAGTTACATACTCACTGGAAGTCACAGAATAGCAAAAATTAGGAGTTAACAGTAACAGAAATTTTCAGCATCTGCACATACACAGTTAATAAGGAAATGCAGAGATTATGAAAACCTGATCTACCACACATCTTCACAAGCTTTGTCCTACTGCTATCTCTCAGACTCAATATTAATTTTTTAAAAAACAATTTTATTCCTTCCTCAGTGCTACAATGTCAATGCACAGAGTGGACAGGGGATGCCCCTAATCCATCTCCTTGCTTGCTCCAAAAACTAATTCAAATCAAATCCAATTCATATTCCCACAAAACAGATACTAGATCCTATATGACAAGAGCTGACATTACACCTGATCTCAGCCAAAAAGCCTAGACTCCATATTGAAATCCATGCAAGGAGATGAAGTTGTTGTTTAAAAGACTACAAAAAGTCTGTCGACATCTGCAATTGTGGTGAATGCCAAATTCAGTTGCTGCTAACCACAAAATTCAGATCGCTATCTTATGTATTGCTTTCATTCTTAAAACGAATTACAAATTTGTTCCAAGACCAACTGAGCACTTAACTTGACAACAGCTGAAAATGATGGCCTGTGCCTCTCGTGTTTGCTTTGGTGCCAACTGCATTGTTCTTGAACAAAGTGCAGCTTATTTTGTCAGCACCATTTCTCAAAGCAAATACCAGAATATTATACTGGCTGCTAGACGAAGCCTGGAAAATGGGAACATTTAGACACGAGTCAACATCAAGTCTTGCAAGATTAAATACAAAATCATACTTATTTACTTAATAATTTGACAAACACCAACATTGGATTACTATAAGGATCCACCTTCAATAAAGAGACTACTTTCATCCATTTCAGTGCTTGTGTTAAAAATAAAATTTGTGATTTTGGCAGGGAGTGCTGGATTGTAATTTATAAATATATAATTAAGCAAAATTCCTACGTAATTTTAATTGACCTGGTCAAATCAGAATAACTACTTGCAGGAACTGAAGACCAATGATGAGAGGGAAATAAAGCTGTCTGAGATAATGGTCTGAATTTTGCCTCAACAGGGACAGAACTGCAACTGCCATTTACCACACAACAGATGCCAGAAACCTTTCTTCAGCTTTCAATCAGCTACTTGGACATTCGATCCAGCACAACTCCCACTGCATCTGTAGTGAGGGGCAGGCAGGGTACTTAAGTGTCTCTTTTCAATTTCAGAGATGTCCAAAGATGCGCAGGTTAGATGAATTGGCCATGCTAACTTGTCCCTTAGTGTCCCACTATGTGTAAATTAGATGGATTAGCCATGGGAAATGTGTGGGATTACAGGGATAGGGAAGGGGAAGGGGAAGGGGCAGGGGCTTGGATAAATTAATATTAAGAGTCGGTGCAGACTGGATGTGCCAAGTAGCCTTTTCATACTGTAGGGATTTTATGATTCTTCAGGATAAACATAAAGGGAGAGGAAGTACTTGAAGGGTTGGAATCCTTGAAAGTTGATAAGTCTTCAGTAGCACATCTATTGTTTTTGACGCTGAAGGTGGTTCAGGAGGAGATAGCAGATGCTCTGAGGATGATTTGCCTCACTAGATACAAGGGATGTAGTGGAGGACTAGAGAAATGCAAATGTAATTCCACTGTTTAAAAAGATGAAAGGAAATGCCAAACAATTATAGGCCAGTTAGTCTAACTTCAGTGGCGGGCAAATTAATCGCTTCTCTGCCTTTTGGCTAAGATCTAGTGTAGTATCGAAATGCTGTACTTGATTGAACTCATTAGGTTACATTTTAGCTTCATTTGAAGCAATTTTTAAAAGCAGCATCTCAGCCTTTTGGCTAAGATGCAAATGAGATCAAGCCTTGGAGGAAGAGCTATGCCTACTCCAATCAGTTTGGATCATGTAGATCAAGCCCAAGACAGGAGGTGAGAGCCCTGTCTAGTCGGCTTGGATCGGGAATGCCTCAACTTGAGACTCTGAATTGGACTTAATTTGATTGAATTGGAATAAAAACAAAAGAAAGGTTGGAATGGATAGGATTAACTGTCACTTCGAAAGACATGAGCTTGTCAGAGATGACCCGCATGGACTTGTTAAAGGAAGATCTTGCCTCAAAAACATGATTGAATTCTTTATGAAGCAACAAGAAGGGTTGATGAAGAAAGTTGTGGATCTTATATACATGGAATTTAGCAAGGAGTTTGATACGGTCCTACATAGTCAAAAACATAAAACCCATGGGATAGAGAGTAACGTGGCAAACCAGATCAAAAGTTGGCTTGGTAACAGGAAACAGGATAATGGTCGATGAATGCTTGTGAACGGAAAGTTGTTTCAAGTGGTGTTCCACAGGATTCAGTTGGGACATATGGAATACACCGGCAGAGGATTGAATATAAAAGTAAGGATATAATGTTGAAATTATACAAAACACTAGTGAGGCCAGAACTGGAGTAGTCTGTGCAGTTCTGGCCACCATATTACAGAAAAAACATAAATTGCTCTGGAGAGAAGGTTTACAAGAATGTTGCCAGGGTTGGAAACTGTGGTTATGAGGACAGATTGGATTGGTTGGGTTTAATTTCCTTGAAACAAAGAAGGCTGAGGGGTGACTTGATAGAAGTGTACAAAATTATGAGGAGAAAAGATAGACAGGATATAATTGTTTTCTTTGGTGGAGAATTCTAGAACCAGAGGACATAGGTTCAAGGTAAGTGTCAGTAGGTGTAGAGGTGACATGAGGAAGAACGTTTTTCTATTCAAAGGGTGGTAGGTGTTCGGAATTCACTGCCCGAGTTTGTGATGGAGCCACAAACCTCAACTCAAAGTACCTGGATCTGCACCTTAACTACTGTAAGCTACAAAGTGGGATTAGGTAGGACACCTGGGTGTTCTCAGGCTGTCATGGACAAGATGGGTCAAATGGTCACTTCCTGTGCTGTATTTCTTCTGTGCTTCTAAGGATACTATAATAAAGCATGGCCCACGGAGCAAAGAATAGCAAGTGGAAGAAAGATAAACACTTCTCAGAAAGGCTTTATGTTTCATCCCATTTGGAAGATGTTCCAGCTTTGACACTGTTGGTAACACACTATTGTTTTCAATTTCCTTGACTGGATTCATATCCTGTAATGAAGTCCTTAGTCTAGTTAACCTCAGCAGCATACACATATCTGGGTCAAAAGGTTAGTCTTTAAAGTTAAAGTTAACTCTAAAGACTTGCCTTGAACATAATACCAAGCTGCTGCTTTTTAAATGGCTTGTTAAATTGTGGCCCTATCCACCCTCTCTGGTGAATATAAAATAAAATTCATTGCACTTGTCAGTGAAATTTTCCCCAATCTCATGGTCAATATTTATTCCTCGACAAACAACAGTAAAATAAGTTATCTGGTAACTATTTTGTTATTGCTTTTTGCTGTACAAAAATTGGCAATATACTTTGTTACTACCGCGAAAGTAGTAACTGGCTAAAGAACACTTTGGGCCATCCTAAGATCGTGGCTCTTTCCAAGTCCTTAATTTCAATCTAACTTAATAGTCCAAATACTAAGAAAAATTATTTGCCCATCACAAAACACACAAAAAATTTAGAAAATATTGCTTATTTTAAGAAAATAATTGTGGATTAGATAGACTGTAAAATCATACTTACACTGTTAAGTATTTGAGAACCAGTGAAATGTCCAAATTTCATCCAACTTCTATTTAGGACAAATAGAAGGGAAATGCTTTGAGATTATTTTTGCCAAACTTGTCAGAGTTGCTTTTATTAACATGGAAAATAGGTGCAGGATTAGACCATTCGGCTCTTCAAGCATGCACCACCATTCAATATCATAGCTGGTCATGCACTTTCAGTTACCCACTCCTCTCTCTCCATACTTCTTGATCCGTTTAGCCTCAAGGGTCACATCCAGCTCCCTTTTGAACATATCTAATGAATTTGCCCCAACAGCTAAATTATAAATTTAACAACTTAACTAACAGAAAGCAAACAGTGGGGGGTAAATGGATGTTTTTCTGGTTGGCGATCAGTGACCAGCGGTGTGCCTCAGGGATCAGTGTTGGGACTGCTATTGTTTATAATTTACATAGATGATTTGGAATTGGGGGACCAAGTGTAGTGTACCAAAATTTGCAGATGACATTTAAATGTGTGGCACAGCAAAGTGTGCAAAGGGATACAGATAGTCTAAGTGAGTGGGCAAGGGTCTAGCAGATGGAGTACAACATTGTTAAATGTAAGGTCACCCATTTTGATAGCAATGACAACAAAATGGACTATTATTTAAATGGTTAAAAAATAGCAGCATGCTGCTGTGCAGAGGGACCTGGGTGTCTTGTGCATGAATCACAAGGAGTTGGTTTGCAGGTGCAGCAGGTAATTAAGGCAGCAAATGGAATTTTGTCTTTCATTGCTAGAGGGATGAAGTTTAAAAACAGCAATGTTGCAGCCGTATAAGGTTCTGGTGAGTACTGTGTCCAGTTTTGGTCTCCTTACTTGAGAAAGGATATACTGACACTGGTGAAGGGTGCAGAGGAGATCCACTGGGTTGATTCCAGAGTTGAGAGGATTGGTTTATGAGGAGAGACTGAGTAGACTGGCTATACTCACTGAAATTCAGAAGAATTAGGGGAGATCTTATAAACATATAAGACTATGAAGGTAATAGATAAAATAGAAGCAGGAAAGTTGTTTCCACTGGTGGGTGAAACTAGAACTAGGGGGCATGGCCTCAAAGTAAGGAGAAGCAGATTTAGGACTGAGTTGAGGAGGAACTTCTTCACCCAAAGGGGGATGAATCTGTGGAATTCCCTGACCAGTGAAGCATTGAGGCTACCTTATTGAATGTTTTTGAGGCAAGGATAGATAAATTTTTGAAGAGTGAAGAAATGGTGAGCAGATGGGTAAATGGAGTTGAGTCCACGAAAAGATCAGCCATGATCTTATTGTATGGCAGAGCAGGCCCAAGAGGCCAGATGGCCTACTCCTGCCACTAGTTCTTATAATGCTTGAAGATATCGAAGTTTGATCTTAGGTCTTTTATTATTTTGAAAATAAATGTCAAGAAACTTCTGATTAACATACATACAAGAACTGTAGGAACAAGAGGTTCCTTTTAACACCCTACATAACTTGTCTTGATAGTTCTGGAAATTGCCATTTTATTTTTCTCTGGTTTGAGCAATTTTCAAAGTGAAAATAAATGAAAGAAAGTAGAAGTTTATCCTGGCTTTTATAAGAGATTTTTTCAGTTGTGCTTTTAAAGTTCATAAAGGGAAGAAAGCTTTTTTTTAAAATTATATTTTCAAAAGTATGGATTAAGCCTGGCAGCAAAAAGAGGGAGCTGAGGTATACAATGATCCTACCAACCATGGTGTCTATGTGGTGTAACACTACTGTGCCTTTAAGAAATCTATTTTAATCACGTTGTCTGCAGGTTTTGAACAAGCCTGGCCTTTTTTGATTTTGCACCAAGTTGAGCCAATGTCCTTTTATTGTTGCTAAAGCCATGTAGTGGCCCTTTGTTTATTTTTAATCTGGGCCTAATATTGTGTCTTGGAGTATTATGACCCTTTTGGGAATTGTTGATTTGTGACTGATCGATAGGTCAGGTGGTACCTTTGAATAGTTTTTTCCTCTTTACAGGAGAAAATCAAAAGGTCTTCACTTTGTTTGGCAGAAGCCATTTGGGCTGCAGACTGGAAGCAGTGTCTTGGCTCTCTGGAGCGAAAATCTTGTCGTCAGTAACTTGCTAGATAGAAGTTAGAGGCAAGCACTGGCACCATCTCTACCTTGGACAGGGACAGGGAAGTCAGTGCTTCAATTCCATATCCAAAGGACGAATTCATAGCAGGTGTTACAAAGCTGCAAGATCCAGCAAACGTGAGCATACTTACTTTCTGTGCTAAGCCTAGAACGGGACGCATGACTGTAGACATGTGTGTGTTGGAACAACGTTCTTCGAAATCATCACAGAAATTATCGAACCCCTACTGTACAAAAAGAGGTCATTCGGCCCTCGAGTCCGCACCAATCACAATCCCACCCAGGCTCTACCCCCATATCCCTACATATTTACCCACGAATCCCTCTAACCTACGCATCTCAGGACACTAAGGGCAATTTTTAGCATGGCCAATCAACCTTGTGGTGGGAAAAAACCATAAAGAAGATACCTGGCATAAAAATAGCTGCCCGGCACATGAAGTTAACCCTTCAAGACATTAAGCAGGCACTGACTTTTAATGCAAACAGCTACTTGCAAATTTAAACATACAGGACAGAAAGTTATTTGAATTAAACATACAGGGAACAAATACTGTAGGAAGACAGGCGCCTTAAAAGATAAAAATAGTCCTGGGACAATGGGATCTGTTAGGGAGATTAGCCACAAGCGGGAACAGGAATACATAACTGCAGGAAAGCCAATTACTGTATGAATAGAGCAAAACTCAGTCATTGATAAGGAGGAAATGTATCCATTCATGGAACAATGCGATATTGAAATACTCGTGTCTGTGTCTGTCTATAACGATGTGTTAAACGATCGTTCACCTATTTGATTACAACGATGTATTAATGATGTCCGGTCCATCTATTGTGCAAAAGTTATAAAGATGGACCGCTCCTATTATATCATTGAGAGAAGGTAGCTGCCCGGCACTGCAGAGTGTCAGTGCCTTTTCTCCACAAAGCTTTGTTAAATAAACTGTATTGTTGCACCCCCAGTCTGACTCCGAAGTGGTAATTTTCCACAACAATTAGCGTAGTCGGCAGGATCCTATTACTGGTGAGATCGATTGGCCACGATCGGAACCAAGGTAGGGATCACTGAATCTGAGACAGTCGGACAAGGTCAAGAATACAGTTTGCACGGGGTAAACTTAAGGGGCATGTGTAGTAATCAGTATTATTGTATATGGTATAGTGATAAGTACTAACTGCTGATAGTGATAGGTAACTGTGACTTGTGCTGACCAACAAGAGGACAAGGTAGTGCCTGTCTCTGAACCTCACCTTAGACCATGAACCCCCCATGCTATAGTCAGTTATTGTAGAGAAAGAGACACCAAGGGCACTTAGGATTGTGAAGCACAAGTGGCAAAGGTCAGTTAACATCAAATTCTGTATTGGTGAACAAATGCAAGTTGCCGTCTGATTGCATGAAAGTTTGTGAAGTTAGGAACTGTACTGTCAATGTTGTGAAAGCAGGGCAGAAAAGGAGCTTGACCAACTCTGACCTAAACCAGACTCCGGTGGAGAAGCACAGTACCGAGGTGGTAACAGTGGACACCATGAGTATAAACTGAAACACAAACGACAGTAAAACATGGTGCTAGAGTAGTGAAATCCCTACGGTAGGGAGCACACTTTATAGGGAGTAATCATGGCCGGGGTAGTGAAATCTGCGAAATGGCAGATAACGAAGTTAAAAAGGGAATCTGCAGGTTCCTTCGTTAAAATTTACTTGACAGATTAAAACAGTTAATAAACAGTTAATAAAGAGAATGCAAAAGGATGGCTGGGATGGTTCTCAGACCTTACAGCAGAGAAAGTGGGTAGATAAAGAAAAGAGAAACAAGACAAAGAAGACAGGAATAATGTTAACATATCAGTTAGCTGGTCTAATTGAGCAAGTAGTTGCCTCTACTAAGAAGTGGAGTGAAGATAAAACAAAGATTAAAAAGAGTTAGAATCCCAAGTGAGGAAACTGGAGAAACAAAACCAAGTATTAGAAGAGAAGCAATGGAGAAGGGAAACTGTTCCTTTAACTCCTTATGAGTACACACAGCAGGGCTCAACCGCTCCTCCAGAGGAATGGGAAGCGCTAGAACTCAACTTTGCGCCAGTGACCCGAGGAGGAACAGATGCGCAGCCAAAGGCAAATTATAAACCCTTCACCCCTGGTGAGAGACAGTAGATAATAGATTTCCTGGGTAAATTACAACCTAGAAGCACAAACACTAAATTCTGGGAAGAATTAAACACAATCTGGATAAGGCACCAATTACACCTGAGACACACCAGCTGGTCAGGGCAGCCTATCCAGCAGATAAGTGGAGGCAGGTAGAAGGTGGACCCACCCACTGCTCCTCCAGCACAGGATTATAGAGGGGGACAGTGGGCACATGTAGTCACCCTAACATCGGAGATAGATGCCCAACAGGCACCCTTCACCCAGTTTAAAGCAGAGATTCAGAGGGTATTAGGGAATGCCCCCATTAACTGGAGCAGAATAACCACAACAGAGGGAAGTACGGTAGGATGAGAGAGGAATTGGCGAATGTGGACTGGGGGAGCGCGTTGGAAGGTAGGTCTGCTGAGGAGCAGTGGAGGATTTTTAAGGAGATCTTTCTTGGTGCTCAGCAGAAATTTATTCCGATGGTCAAAAAGGACCGTAGGAGGAGAGGTAATAAGCCGTGGATAATGAAGGAGGTGAAGGAAAGCATTAAATTAAAAGCGGAGGCGTTTAGAGTAGCTAAGAGTAGTGGGCGAGAAGAGGATTGGGAGAGGTTTAAATGTCAACAAAGATTGACAAAGAAATTGATAAAGAAGGGTAGGAGAAACTATGAAGCTGGGCTAGCGCTTAATATAAAAAAGGATAGCAAGAGGTTTTATAAAAAGGAAGAGGCTGGCTAGGGTGAGCGTTGGACCCTTAGAGGACGAGAAGGGGGACTTAGTGGTAGGGGATGGGGAAATGGCTGAGGTCTTGAATAACTTTTTTGTTTCGGTCTTCACGGAGGAGGACGTGAATAATTTGCCGGGTGTTAGCGATGGCAAGGTGGTAGGACTGGAGGGTCTCAATGACATTACTGTTACTAGAGAGGCGGTGCTCGACAGACTGGAGGGGCTGATTGTGGACAAGTCCCCAGGACCGGATGGAATGCATCCGAGGGTTCTGAAAGAAATGGCGGAGGTGATAGTGGATGCCTTGGTGGTTATTTTCCAGACGTCGCTGGATTCCGGGGAAGTGCCGGAAGATTGGAAAGCGGCTAATGTTACGCCGTTGTTTAAGAAGGGTGCCAGGCAAAATGCGGGGAATTATAGGCCGGTTAGTTTAACGTCTGTTGTAGGTAAAATGTTAGAATCCGTCATCAAGGAGGAAATAGCGAGGCATCTTGAGGGGAATTGCTTGATAGAGCAGACGCAGCACGGTTTCGTTAAGGGGAAGTCGTGTCTGACAAATTTACTGGAGTTCTATGAGGATGCGTCTAGGCTGGTGGATAGAGGAGAGCCAGTGGATGTGGTCTTTCTTGATTGTCAGAAGGCGTTTGACAAGGTACCTCACAAGAGGTGATTGCAGAAGGTCAGGGGGCATGGAGTTGGGGGTAGGGTGTTAGCGTGGATAGAGGACTGGTCGTCAAATAGGAGGCAGAGAGTGGGGGTCAATGGGTGCTATTCGGATTGGCGGTTGGTGACTAGTGGAGTGCCCCGGGGTCGGTGCTGGGGCCTCAGCTATTTACCATTTATATAGATGATCTGGAGGAGGGAACCGAGTGTATGGTGTCGAAATTTGCTGATGACACCAAGATTGGTGGAAAGGCAAATTGCGCGGAGGGTGTGGAGAGTCTGCAGAAGGATCTAGATAAGCTGGGCGAATGGGCCAGAAAATGGCAAATGGAATTTAATGTTGGCAAGTGCGAGGTGGTCCACTTTGGTAGGAATAATGGTAGGAAGGATTATTACTTACGTGGAGAAAAACTGCAGCAGGCGACGGTGCAGAGGGACCTCGGGGTCCTTGTGCATGAGTCACAAAAACCCAGCTTGCAGGTGCAGCAGGTGGTCAGGAAGGCTAATGGGATGCTGGCCTTCATAGCGAGGGGGATTGAATATAAAAGTAGGGAGGTCTTACTGCGGCTGTATAGGGCATTGGTGAGGCCGTAGCTGGAGTACTGTGTGCAGTTTTGGCGCCGTACTTACGCAAGGATATTTTGGCCTTGGAGGGAGTGCAGAGGAGGTTTACTAGGCTGATGCCGGAGTTGAGGGGGTTGAGCTATGAGGAGAGGCTGGATAGACTAGGCTTGTACTCGTTAGAGTTTAGAAGAATGAGAGGAGATCTCATTGAGACGTATAAGATGATGAATGGGATGGATAGGATAGAGGTGGAGAGGCTCTTCCCGCTCAGAAAGGACAGTAGGACTAGGGGGCACAGCCTCAAGATAAAGGGGGCGCGGTTTAGAACAGAGTTGAGGAGGAACTTCTTCATTCAAAGGGTGGTGAATCTCTGGAATTCTCTGCCTGTTGAAGTGGTGGAGGCTACCTCGCTAAGTATTTTTAAGACGCGGGTTGATGGGTTTTTGATAAGAGAGGGGATTAAGGGTTATGGGGAGAGGATGGGAATGTGGAACTGAGCCACGACAGATCAGCCATGATCTTATTGAATGGCGGGGCAGGCTCGAAGGGCCAGATGGCCTACTCCTGCTCCTATTTCTTATGTTCTTATGTTAAAACAGTTAAAAGGAGAAGGAGCTTCTGAATACAGGGAACGATTGTTGCAGGTATATCAAGAGTGCTCAGGAAAGGGAAACCCAAGTCATGGGGATCGAGCGTTCACCCAGGCTTTTAAGGGTGGGCTCTCTACTGCTCACCAAACTATCCTAAAAATGGGAATGATTATGTCCCAAGATTACAATGAATTGGTAGGATTGGCTCATGGCACAACTGGAGAGGAGAGATCTTAGTTTTTGTATTTGTGTGTTTGTGTAGTCTGGTTGCTTGTCGAATGTAGGTGGTTGCTGTCACAAAATGTTAAGTTTGAATAAAAGGAGAAGAGCTGTGGAATGAATGTTGGAAGCTTCCATGTGTGTCGTTGTGTGTTTACCAGAGCGATTGCGTGGATTTTTTGTTGTTGTTTGCTTGAATGTTTTAATGTTCCTCCCCTAATTGTGATTTTACAACAGTGGGTTTGATACAGAGTTTAAATAAAAATTGGAAAGTAAATTAAAATTTTAAGAAAGGATTTAAACCTTGGAGGGAACCATGTGCTCCTTCCTTTGAAGTAGAAATTATGAGAGTTAGTTGAGAAATTAGGAGAAGAAAATAAGTAATTTTGTGGAAGGGTAGAAAAGCAGGAACAAAAGAATGAGGTAAATATACTGTCTATATGCCAGTTTAAAGTATATTAAGTCAGTGAGATACAGTATTAAGGTCTGCAGAATATATTGATATGCGAATGTCTGATAGTTTAGTATTCTGTAACTGGTTAAAATCATGTAATGCCGTTGGAATTTCATGTGCCATCTATTGTTCAAGGTTTGTCAAATATAAAAACATTGTAAAGCTTAAAGTCTAGCCAGTTTAAAAACAAATCAAACCAAAATGTTTCTAATTGATTAACCAGTATGTATTGTACCTACTTTGATTTTGATTCGGCACCTGTTATTTTTCTAAAATGCAGGGGTTTTAATCTGGAACTCAGCTTAAGAATAGAAACAACTTAAATGAAAAGGGCTTGGATATCACGGCTATGATGTGTAAAGTGGTATGTGATACAACTGCCACTTGATTACAGTATAGCACTGCCATACAGACTCAAGAATATAGTCAAATCCTGAAAAGCCTTTAACCAATTTTATACTATATATTGTGTATTGCTAGAAACACAATTCCTGTTTTCCTCCATGAAAGGGCCATTTATTCCAAGCATTTAACCATTCTTTGCCATAGTTTGTAATAGCTAAATGTTGGTGCTAAGCATTTGAAAGCACTTCTTTGTGGGCAGGGTAATGACATTTTGTGAAGTACTGTAATGTGGTGCTTGCACGCAAACAAATGATCAAATTACATATAATGTAAGAGTACATCGTATAAAGATTAGAGCTGGGGGGGGGGGGGGGGGGGTGCGGTCATCGGTCGGTCTCTCTCGCGTCTTCTGAGTGCTGAATGTGTGCTGTCCCTCTCCTTGACGCTGGTAAATGTGGTCCACTTCAAATTTAAGTACTGGGGGTTTAATCAAGAATTGTACAGAGCTAGGGAATATTTCTTTAAATTATTATGCGAAGAGCAAGATCTTATAATTAAGTTTTACTTCAGTGTTCAGTATTCTAAGGGTTAATGTGACTTGTCATTTCTTAGGTCTGAATCTGTAACCTTTCAAGTTTTACTGTCCTGGCTTTGTACTTTGATAGAGTAGGAATAGGCAAAGAGAAGAGGCTTCATAATCTGGTCTAATCAGAGCTACCACAAACCGTACAACCAGACTAACCCTTATGAACTAACAACAGGACGGGCGATGCAATTACCAGAAAGCATCATAAAAGGCGGGACCAATGTAGGTCCACTAAAAGATAAAATCAGAAAATATGTTTTGGAACTAAGCACCCAACTCAAAGAGATACGCAAACTGTCAAGTAGTAATCAGGAACAAAGGGACGCAGAGAGACAGCTTAAAATGCTCCCTGACGTCCCAGAGGGAAGGCGCGTCCTAGTAAAAACATTACCTGACAAACCAGGGTTTGCACCAAAATGGAATGGGCCATATGAAGTTAAAATTAGTGGAGACACCTGTGCCTGTATTGACATAAGAGGGAAAGGTATATAGAAACATTGGACACAGCTGAAATTATACAAAGAAATGAATGAACGAGTGAACTAACAGAACTGCTTTCCTCAACACAGGCAAAGACTGCAAGCAAGAACAACCGATGCGTGCAGGTCAATAGATAGTATAACTTTTGGATATTATATAAATTATAGTGTTAGGTTTGACATTTGATCATTGCAAATATGTATGTAATCGCATATGTAACTGTTAGTTTGCGTTGTCATAACTGTAAAATTTGACTGGATTAGAGGATCATCTATTTTATAAGGCTCACATACATTTATACGTGAATCAAACTGTATGTTACCCATTAGCACAATCAGTAGATGCCTATTTGTAGCCACCCCTGGGTGGACCCCTCATGACTTATAGTCATCTACATGACTGTAGATACATCAGATGCACCATGTAAGGGACATATTAGCAAATATAAAATAGGTATACAAGGGAGATATGTGGGACTTGTAAACTCCACAGTTCCTGTGTGCAGGGGGTTCCCACAGGTGGGAGGAAAAGCTTGTTCAGATACTGCAAGCTATCCACTTAGTTTTACGGGGCAGGGATGGGGGTGTGCCTATGCCTTGATCCCCAAGAATGATTCTTGCGTGCAGATGCAGTGTGTCCATCAACATTGTCGGGTTAATAAGGGACAGATTACTTGCACTCTTGAGGAACAGACGTCTGAATATAACTGCAGGAAGACAGCTCATTTGTGAACAGTGCAATGGAACTCATGTAAGCTCAGCCAAATGGACATACCCATTTGACACTTAGCAAGTGGTGAGATCAAATGGGGAGTCAAGTAAACAGAACAACTGGCAATATGAACAAACTCAATCAAGACACTAAATGTTACCAGGCTAAGAACGGATATGCGTTCCTCTTCAATGGTACTTACGTGACAGAAACACCAAACCTCCCAACCGTTTTGCAGTAGGAACAATAGGAAACTGTTCCATGCCCTCAGAAGGGGCACATACAGAGGGGAATAGTAACCCGGGCTATCAGCAAAGAATTCTGCACTGACTGGGAAGCCCCGGGCACAATGGCATCCTCACAGTGATATGAGTTTCTTGAAGCCTTAGGACACATATTGTTTGTGGACTACCAGTCCTGGGGAACAGCATTTCAAAAACACTGGAGGCTGTTAACCAAGAAATGGCTGAACTGAGATTATATGCACAACAAACACAACATGTAGTAGACTACCAATTAGTACAACAAGAGGGAGTGTGTACAATTTTAGGCAATAAATGCATAACCCATGTCATGGACAAGTCTTATAACATTACACAAGTCATCAATAACATCAGGGGACAATTTGATAGCTTCAGACAGGGACCCAAGAAAGGAAGTAACTGGCTAGAATGGCTGTTAGTGGGGTCCTGGAAATCCTATTTATTACATGGATTGGTCACATTCATTTCAATTGTAATCGTCTGTTGTCTAATGCCTAAAAGTCTGCTGCCAGGTTATGATAACCAGAACTGTGCCGGGAGCCAGTGTATCCATCGAAGAAGATCAACATAAGAACATAAGAAACAGGAGGAAGTATAATAATAGTAATAACATAATAATAATAATAATAATAATAATAATAATAATAATAATAAGAGAAATAGTAGGCCATCTAGCCCTTCGAGTCTGCCTCGCCATTCAATAAGATCATGGCTGATCTGGTGTATCAGTTCCATTTACCCGCCTGCTCCCCATAACCCTTAATTCCCTTAATCGATCAGAAATCTATCTACCTGTGACTTTGAATATATTCAACAAGGTAGCCTCCACCACTTCAATGGGCAGAGAATTCAAGATTCACCAGCCTCTGAGAAAAGATGTTCCTCAACTCTGTTCTAAACTGCATCCCCCCCCCCCCCCACCTTATTTTGGGGCGGTTCCCACTAGTTCTGGTTTCCTTTTTAAGTGGAAAGAATCTCTCTACCTCCACCCTATCTAGCCCCTTCATTATCTTGTAAGTTTCTATAAGATTCCCCCTCAGCCTTCTAAACTCCAACGAGTATAGGCCCAATCTACTCAATCTCTGACTTGGATTATAACAGCAGGAAGAAGTTAGATACATCAAAAATGTTTAGAGAAGGTGACGTTGTCACCCGAGACAAAGAAACTGGAGTAACAGAATAGAGTTCTAAGAAGTGGGAAGTGAGGAAATGAGGTGGAGTCAATACAATAGAATGTAATGAACATTAATCTCAACTCAATAATGAGTTCATCAATTTCAAAACATAACCTTTGCCTTTTTTCTGGACAGGTAATGTTAGTAATTCTGCTTTTCACATTTGCAGCTCCTTTAAACATTTTTATAAACTTGACCCGACAGTCTTTTTATCATTTAATCTCCCATGCCCCCCTCCCCACAATCTCAACAGCCCACACCAGCCCCTTCCCCCCGCCAAAACCAAGGCTTCAGTAGCACCTACACAGTGAAGTGTCCTTTTTTTTCAAACCAGACTTGACTAACCTGGTCTAGGTTTCCTTTTAATGCATTTGTAATATTTGCTTCAATACTCCCTATTGTAGCAAGTTTCACATTCTCACCACTCTAAGCAAGAAGTTTCTTCTGAATTCCCTATTGAATGAATTCTCTCTAGCTCCTAGTCATGTCCTTCCCCACAATAACTAAAGCAAAGGGCAAAGATTAACTGACCATCATAAAACTAAGCATACAAGTGGCTAGTATTAATGGGCACCCAAATTCAGATTTTATTCATAGAGTTAATTTTCATATTTAGTCTGGTATACGTCTAATTCACCTGACTCTAGTATGGATCAAGTTGGCACTATTATATGAAGTGTGATTAGAGATGAATAAATATGCAAGTGAAATGCAATCAATCTACTTGGCAAAATCACAGCTGACCAGGCAGGAGTACTTTGCTTGAAAGAAGACATGGATATTGGTAGTAAACGGAAATAAAAACAAAGATGTGTAACTAATACAGAATAGTCAGTACTTACGATCCAAAAGGAAATTACCCACATTGAGTATGAAGCCTTTAAGGCATACTTCATTCCAATTTTAAAATGTCACAACCTGCCTTTTCTCTTCACATTTACAAATGACTTGTGATTTACAGAGCTTTGTTTTTATTCCAGTTGTGCAGTTATTACCTATTCTAATTGAAAGATTGATGGTTGTACTAAGCTAGCAATTTTGCACCAACTTTAATTATAAAGCTTAAATAGGCATCAACAGGCAATAAAGATATAAAATTAGCAAGATTTCAAAAATCCCCTACATGGCTCTGTTTCAGCTTGTAACGGTACATGTTCTGTTTACAATGCCCTAGCAAGACAGTGTTGCACAAAATTTCTAAATCAGATCAATAACTAGAAATTCATCTTGCATTTTTATTTTCGAAGTACATATCAAATTTTAAGGCACGGTGGCACAGTGGTTGTTAGCACTGCTGCCACACAGCACCAGGGACCCGGGTTCGATTCTGGCCTTGAGTCACTGTCTGTGTGGAGTTTGCACCTTCTTCCAGTGTCTGCATGGGTTTCCTCCAGGTGCTCCAGTTTCCTCCCACACTTCAAAGATGTGTAGGTTTGGCCATGCAAAATTCACTCTTTGTGTCAGGGGAAATCAACAGGTTAAATATTGGGGGGGGAAGAAGAAGAGAGAGAAGACAGGTGGTGGTGGTGGGAGTTGTCAGCGTACACTCAGTGGGCCGAACGGCTGCCTCCTACACTGCAGGAACTCTGATTCTATGAAATCTAGCACTGTAGAATTCCTTCTACAGTTACATAAATTAGGATAGTCACACCATTGTGCAAATGACTGTGGATGATCAGAATTGAAAGACTCATGCCAAAAAGCAGCACTACCATTTACATGGGGTTGGGGATGGGTGATGATTGGGGCAGGCACTAAGTTGCACACACAAAACAGTGGCTGCCTCCAGTAATGTTGATTTTCATCAGCTAACAGTGGAGAAGTGAGATACCCTTTTGGATAAACCCCTGGGACATGGTTAGGAGAGATTTTTAAGCAGGTTTTAGAAAATGCATAACCTCATTGCAACCATCAAGCTCACTAGAACTGATAAAAACTGTTAAAGTATTTAAAACTCCTGCCCTTTATGTATTCTGCAATGTTTTTTTAAAAAAGTGTTATTTCACTCTGCCTGCTGACACAAGCCTCAGGATTATATTTAATAGATTAGTGCTGCATGACTGATTTCACAGCCTTAATTATTACAGTGAAGTTTGACTGACAACTCCAAGTGGTAACAGACGCATGAAAGCGGCTTTGTAAATTCCTATGCTTGTTTTTATAAGGGATTAAAGGAGTTCAAATATTGTAAATTAGTTTTATCCGTGCATGAGGTTTTTTTTTGAAATAGTGAGTCCTTCAAAAGACACTCGTTTAAAAAAACTCATCTCAACATAGGTCTAATGATCTGTCCATGCCAGATACTAAGTTGGCATTGTAAGTGCAAGGGCAAAGGGTGTTTGTTGCAGGGCTTGGGTCTGCATGAGTTGACACTAAGTTGGCATAGGGGCTATAAAGGGCCATGGGACTTCAAAGAGGGGCTTATGTTGGATAACACAGATAAGAGAAACGGGTCCATGAGGTGGCATGCATTGGCATGACAACCATATGGGAGGGATAAATGGCTCTGCAGAGTGATGGCTGTTTAATGTTTTTGTATAGATCATAATGCATGGAACTGACTGGACACAAAAAATAAAATCAGCTAACCTGAATATCCACATATGTGCAGAGCTAAAAATCCTGGTTCAGACATTTGTCTGTTGCCCATTTTAAAAATTTACAGATTCAGTGGAACTAATTAAATTTTCACAGAAGTGCAAGTGTTGGCAGTCATTGTATTGATTGGCCATGCTAAATTGTCCCTTAATGTCAGGGGGTTTAAACAGGTAAATATGTGGAGTTACAGGGACAGGGCCTGGGTGGGGTTGTTGTCAGTGCAGACTTGATGGGCCAAAGGTATCTTTCTGCACTGTAGGGATTACAGGGCAGAAAGATAAGGAACATTACAGCCAAACTATCAGACATCCATAAATCCCATTCCAAACAAAGGACAATGGCTAACTTACAACAACCAGGAAACTTGACAAGCTTTTTAATGTTCAGAAGCAGAAAATTAATCTGAACATCTACTATCTTTCCTAGTAGTTTGCTAGATTTTTTGGTAAACAAAAATGATCCTATTTAGAAACTTTCAGTTTGCCTACTACTCACTCCCCTTTAACTTAGACGGAATGCAAGTAAAATTTCCCCACTATATACTTTGCCGGCACATGTATATCCGCATTGTACTAAGAATACTCTCTCGTACTCATAAGAAGTTAACATTTCTGTTTCTAATCCCCTTACTCCTCCACACCAGATCGGTGATCAGTAATAAAGTTTCGATAGAATTAGTACTATTAAAAAGTGTTTTACTTTTGGGAAGCTGGACCAAAGGGCAAGTCTGGAATAAAATCAAATCTTGTAGCAATCTGCGGTGTTCCCCTCCCTTCGCTTGGAGTTAAAGGGTTTGCGCTTGGCAGCTCTCTCGGGATTAATCACCACTGGCGGTGGACATGTCACAGCTGGTCGAACCCACTACCGGCAAAGGCGCTTCCAACACGGACACACACACACAGCCAGAGGTCTCGGTCGCACCCAAACATCCTGCCAGCAGACTGGACTCCCTGCATCGTCCCGACCACTCCTGCAGCAACTAATTTAAAGTGGACGGATAAAGCAGACTGGGCACTGACCCTCCCCGATCCTTCCCCAGTCCAGGGAGGTGAGCCCTCCATTGACGCCCTCCCCCCTCCAGCTCCACTCACCCAACTCCGAAGGCGCCGCCATCCTCTCTCTCCCCCCGCGGCTGCACGAGCCCCTCGCCTTCCAAACTCCAACCGCCCCGCCTCGCGCCCTCCAGCTGGCCACGCCCCCACGCTGACAGCTGTCCTGATCAGCAACTGGGAAATGGAGGCAGTCTTACAATCTGAAATGTCAATTAAAGTTAGGAATGCACAAGAAACCGGAATTAGAAGTTGATATCTTTGGAGTGCTGGCGGGAATTGTACATAAGACTATGCAGATATTCATACATTTTATTAGGTTGATTTTTCTCCGCACCCTAACGGTGACTGTAACACTATATTTTGACTTGTATTAATATACAGTGACAAGTGTTGTTTTTTGCACTATACAAAGCATACCGTTCATAAAGAAGGAAAAGAGAATGCAGAATGTAGTGTTACAGTCATAGTTAGGGTATTGCCAAATATTTAAGAGATTGAAGAGCATTGTTAGAGAGCTTAATAGAGTAGAGTTTTAAAAGCATAGAAGAAGAGTAAAAGGGGGTATGCTGGCATAACTCACAAGAAGTCAACACACTCCAGTGCCATCTCCTTTCTCCTCTACGTATTCTGTGAATGATATGCTTTGTCTGTATAAAGTCGTAGAGGTTTACAGCATAGAAACAGGCCCTTTGGCCCAACTTGTCCATGTCACCCCTTTTTTGAAACCCGTAAACTAATCCCAGTTGTCCGCATTTAGCCCATATCCCTCTATATTCATTGTACTTGTGTAACTATCTAAATGTCTCTACTACTACCTCTGGCAGCTTGTTCCAGACACTCACCACCCTTTGTATGAAAAAATTGCTCCTCTGGACCCTTTTGTATCTCTCCCCTCTCACCTTAAACCTATGCCCTCTAGCCTTAGACTCCCCTAACTTTGAGAAAAGGTATTGACTATCTAGCTGATCAATGATCCTCATTATTTTATAGTCCTCTATAAAATCTCCCCTAAGGCTCCTATGCACGAGAGGAAAAAGTCCCAGTCTATCCAGCCTCTCAAAGAACAAAGAAAATTACAGCACAGGAACAGGCCCTTTGGTCCTTCAAGCTTACACCGACCATGCTGCCCGACTTAACTAAAACCCCCTACCCTTCCAGGGACCATATCCCTCTATTTCCATCCTATTTGTGTACTTGTCAAGACGCCCCTTAAAAGTCACTACTGTATCTGTTTCCACTACCTCCCCCTTATAACTCAATTCATCAAGTCCTGATAGGATCCTAGTAAATCTTTTCTGCACTTTTTCCAGTTTAATATTATCCTTTCTATAATAGGGTGACCAGAATTGCACACAGTACTCCGAGTGTGGCCTTACCAATGTCTTGTACAACTTCAACAAGACATTCCAACTCCTGTATTCAATGTTCTGACCAATGAAACCAAGCATGCTGAATGCCTTCTTCACCCTTTGTCCACCTGTGACTCCACTTTCAAGGAGCTGTGAACATGTATCCCTAGATCTCTTTGTTCTGTAACTCTTCCCAGTGGCCTACCATTGACTGAGCAAGTACTGCCCTGGTTCAATATACCAAAATGCATCACCTCGCATCTGTCTAAATTAAACTCCATCTGCCATTCGTCAGCCCACTGGCCCGATTGATCAAGATCCCGTTGAAGTTGGAGATAACTTTCTTCACTGTCCACTGTGCCACCAACTTTAGTGTCATCTGCAAACTTACTAAACATGCTTCCTGTATTCTCATCCAAATCATTAAAATAAATAACAGTGGACCCAGCACTGCTCCCTAAGGTACACCGCTGGTCACAGGCTTCCAGTTTGAAAAACAACTCTCTACAACCACCCTCTGGCTTCTGTGAAGAAGCCAATTTTATATCCATTTAGATACCTCACCCGGGATCCCGTGAGATTTAACTTTATTCAACAACCTACTATGCAGTACCTTGTCAAAGGCCTTGCTAAAATCCATGCAGACAATATCAACTGCACGGCTCTCATCTGCCTTCTTGGTTACCCCTTCAAAAAACTCAATCAAATTTGTGAGACATGAGTTTTTACTCACAAAGCCATGCTGACTGTCCCTAATCAGTCTTTACATCTATAAATGCCTGTGGATCCCATCTCTCAAAATACCTTCCAACAATTTACCCACCACAGATGTGAGGCTCGCTGGGCTGTAGTTCTCAGGCTTTTCCCTGCAGCCCTTTTTAAACAAAGGCAAAACATTTGTCACTCTCCAATCTTCATGCACCTCATCCATGACTATCAACGATTCAAATATCTTGGCTAGGGAACCCGAGTTTTCTCCCTAGCCTGCCACAATGTCCTGGGATACACTTCATCAGGTCCCAGGGATTTATCTAGCTTGATGTGCTTTAAGACTTCCATCACTTCCTTCTCTATAATATTCCTTCTCCTCATGACATCACTATTTATTTCCCCAAGTGTAGAGTGCAAGAAACAATACTTTTCACTGTGTACCAGTACAAGTGACAATAATAAGTCAAGTTTGAAAACAAACATGAGAATTTTTAAAGTTGAAGCATTAACTGAGACACACACGGTGTGATAGATTTGATTTTGATTTGATTTATTATTGTCACATGTATTAACATGTGGTAAAAAGTACTTTTTATTGCACGCTATGCAGACATAAGAAGATAAGAAATAGGAGCAGGAGTAGGCCATCTAGCCCTTCGAGCCTGCCCCGCCATAAGTGGATCAGTTCCACTTTCCCGCTTTCTCCCCATAACCCTTAATTCCCCTGTCTATCAGAAACCTATCTACCCGTGACTTAAATATATTCAGCGAGGTAGCCTCCACCATTTCAATGGGCAAAGAATTCCACAGATTCACCATCCTTTGAGTGAAGAAGCTCCTCCTCAACTCTGATCTAAACTGCCCCCCCCCCCTTATCTTGAGGCTGTGCCCTCTCGTCCTGCTATCCTTTCTAAGTGGGAAGAATCTCTCTACCTCTACCCTATCTATCCCCTTCATTATCTTATATGTCTCTATAGGACCCCCCCCTCAGCCTTCTAAACTCCAACGAGTACAGACCCAGTCTATTTCGTCTCTCTTCATAGGCTAACCCCCTCATCTTCGGTATCAGCTTAGTGAACCTCCTCTGCACTCCCTCCAAGGCCAAAATATCCTTCCGCAAGTGCGGCGACCGAAACTGCGCACAGTACTCCAGCTGCGGCCACACCAGTATCCTGCACAGTTGCAGCAAGACTTCCCTGCTTTTATATTCTATCCCCCTCGCTATAAAGGCCAACATTCCATTCGCCTTCTTGATCACCTGCTGCACCTGCAGACTGGGTTTTTGCGATTCGTGCACAAGGGCCCCCAAGTCCCTCTGCACCGTAGCATGATGCAGCTTTTCGCCTTTTAAATAATAATCCCTCCTACTATTATTTCTGCCAAAGTGAATAACCTTGCACTTGCTAACATTATACTCCATCTGCCAGGTCTTCGCCCACTCGCTCAGCCTATCCAGATCTCTCTGCAGACTTTCCACACCCTCCACGCAATTTGCTTTTCCACTCATCTTCGTGTCATCAGCAAATTTCGTCACTCTACAGTCAGCACCCTCCTCCAGGTCATCTATGTATATGGTAAATAGTTGAGGCCCCAGCACCGATCCCTGTGGCACTCCACTGGTCACCAACCGCCAACCAGAATAGCGCCCATTGATACCAACTCTCTGCTTCCTATTAAACAACCAATCCTCTATCCACTCTAACACCTTACCCCCAACTCCATGCACCCTAACCTTCTGCAGCAACCTTTTGTGAGGCACCTTATCAAACGCCTTTTGAAAATCTAAAAACACCACATCCACCAGACCCCCTCTGTCTACCGCACTAGTCACATCCTCATAGAAATCCAATAAATTCATTAAACACGACTTCCCCTTAACGTATCCGTGCTGTGTCTGCTCGATCAAACCATTCTTTTCTAGGTGCCTCGCTATTTCTTCTTTGATGACGGATTCTAGAATTTTTCCAACTACAGACGTTAAACTAACCGGCCTATAATTCCCTGCCTTTTGTCTGCTACCTTTTTTAAACAGCGGTGTAACATTAGCCGTTTTCCAATCTTCCGGCACTTCCCCAGAGTCCAGCGAATTTTGATAAATAATTACTAAGGCATCCGCTGTCACCTCTGCCATTCCTTTCAGAACCCTGGGATGCATTCCATCCGGAACCAGGGACTTGTCTACCTTCAGTCCCGTTAGTCTATCAAGCACTATCTCTAGTGACAGTAATTGCATTAAGGCCCTCATCTCCTACCATCCTTCTATCTTTAATATCCAGCAAACTATTCGTGTCCTCCTCCATGAAGACCAAGGCAAAAAAACTTATTTAAAGCCTCAGCCATTTCCTCATCGCCCACCGCTAAATCCTCCGTCTCATCTTCCAAGGGTCCAACATTCACTCTAGCCAGTCTCTTCTTTATATATTTGTAAAAACTTTTACTATCATTTTTTATATTTAGAGCTAGTTTAGCTTCATACTCTATCTTTCCTTTCTTTATCACCGTCTTAGTCACTCTTTGTTGATTTTTAAATCTTTCCTAATCTTCTAATCGCCCACTATTTTTAGCCACTTTGAACGCATCAGCTTTTAATTTTAATTAAAAAGCATACTGTACCTAGAGAAGGAAACGAGAGAGTGCAGAATGTAGTGTTACAGTCGTAGCTAGGGGGTAGAGAAAGATCAACTTAATGCAAGGTAAGTCCATTTAGAAGTCTGACAGCAGCAGGGAAGAAGTGTTCTTGAGCCAGTGGGTACGTGACCTCAGTCTTTTGTATCTTTTTCCCAATGGAAGAAGGTGGGAGAGAGAATGTCCGGGGTGCATAGGGTCCTTAATTATGCTGGCTGCTTTGCTGAGGCAGTGGAAATTGTAGACAGAGTCAATTATGAGAGGCTGGTTTGCGTAATGGATTAGGCTACATTCACTACCTTTGGTAGTTCCTTGCAGTCTTAGGCAGAGCAGGAATCATACCAAGCTATGATACAACTGGAAAGAATGCTTTCTATGGTGCATCTGTAAAAGTTGATGAGAGTTGTTGCTGACATGCCAAATTTCCTTAGTCTTCTGAGAAACTAGAGGCATCAGTGGGCTTTCTTAACTGTAGTGTTCACATCTGGGACTAGGACAGGTTGTTGGTGATCTGGACACCTAAAAACTTGAAGCTCTTTACCCTTTGTACTTCATCCCCAGTGATGTAGACAGGGACATGTTCTCCTTTATGCTTCCTGAAGTTAATGACAATCTCTTTCATTTTGTTGACATTAAGGGAGAAATTATTGTTGTTGCACCAGTTCACCAGATTCTCTATCTCATTACTGTTCACCGATAGGGAAATAGGACTTGTTCCAGATTAGAAAAGACAACTACCTTGCCCATCAGTCTTTGCCTATCCCTATACTCCTGTCATTGGGCACAGTTTTATTTGTAAATTCACTAAACTATTAACCCTTTGTCATCAATCTCTTCATTTCAAGGGTTGTAAAATTTCATTAAAGCTATATGTGTACAAACAGGACCTCCACACTTCCAGGTACCAAGCTCACTAAGTATTCTAAATTAAGCTAAAGCCATGTTCCAACTTTTTTAACAAACAAATATATATTTAGCTTAGTTATACATTGTTTCCAATGCAATCTTTAGCATGATTCCTAAAATGTCTCCCCTCCCACCCCTAGATCTCAAACTTCCCTGCCAGTGCTCTACTCCTCAGTGCTGTCTGGTTCTGAAGCACTGTATGCCTCACAGCCTGGCTAAGATTGAGAAGTTGAAACAAAAAACACCTTGCTGTTAAAAATCAGCAGGAACTGTTAACCCAGTCATTTAAGTTTCCCAAACTCAAAGCTTTACTATCCAGCCTCTTACCTCTCCAGTATCTATCTGTTCCCTTTAAATGAATTAATGCTTTCATATTAACCATTCAAGCTGTTGAACACAAGTGAATTCCTTTTGCTCACCATTCCGAGTAAAAATGTTTCTCCTAAATTGACTACTGAGTTTATTAGTGACCATCATATTTATGGGCCCTAGTTGCATATGCCTCCATAGGCACAACATCTTCTCTACACTCAATCT
The DNA here is from genome assembly GCF_965287045.1 of Carcharhinus amblyrhynchos. Classification (NCBI taxonomy): domain Eukaryota; kingdom Metazoa; phylum Chordata; class Chondrichthyes; order Carcharhiniformes; family Carcharhinidae; genus Carcharhinus; species Carcharhinus amblyrhynchos. The sequence continues at coordinate 89,396,351 of NC_137324.1, read as the reverse complement.
ATATTTAATTAGGATCCTTTTTTCAAATTGTGCCATATACTGGGGAATCAAAGTAAATCTAAAAACGTAAAATAACAAAAGCATTTCTCCACACATGTGAACATCAGCTGAGCTCAACTCTGATGCAACCATGCAGCAAAAAGCCAGCTCTCACAATGGGTGATGATCACAGATGGTGGGGAAGAAGCAGCAGGTGTCTTTGGAACCATAATTAAGCAATATCTTTAAGAAAAAAGATTAAGAACAAATTCATGGAATCACAGAATCACTACAATGCAGAAGGAAGCCATTCAGCCCACCAAGTCTGCACTGACTCTCCAAAAGAACATTTCACTCCGGCCCTATCACTGTAACTCCATTATTCACCCATCTAATCCCCTCACCGACACATCTTGAGACACCAAGGGGCAATTTAGCATGGCCAATCCACCTAACCTGTGCATCTTTGGACTTCATTGATTAATAAATACTCAGCAATTCTGATGGCAACATCCTATCCATGTCTGAAATCTCACCATCTATTACCCCATGCTCACTGAAGCCCATTGGCTTCATTGGTTGAGCCTTGGTTGAGCCCATTGGTTGAGCCTTGAATTTGAAAGTCTCTCCATGGTCTTGTTCCTTCCTATCTCTATATTGTCCCCCAACCATACAATCCTCAGCAATCTCTACAATCCTCTAATTTTGGCATTTAATCATACTTGATTTCAATTACTCCACCATTTGTAGCTGTGTGGCTAGCTGTATTTCTATTAAGATGTGGAATTCTACTTTCAACCTCTCCCACCTCTCACTCACTTTCCTCCTTTCTAATGTTCCTTGAAACCTACTTCTTTGACCAAACGTTTGATTACTTGACTTAAGATCTCATGTGACTTATTATCAAATTTGTTTTGATAACACTCTTGTGAAGTACTAAGATGTTTTCCTATGTCAAAGGTGCTTCAGGTTGTTGTGGTTATTTTTGGCCAACATTATCTCTCAATCAATACCTAAACGGATTATCTGGTCATTTATTTCATTGCAGTGTTAAGAACTGGGGAAAATTAAGATTAAAAAATGTAATTGGGATAAAAAAGGGGAGTTGGTAAGGTATTTTGATATGCAAATTAGCATGCAAGTGAGAAAAGCAAATGTTTACCAATATGATTAGGGGAAAACAATGGAGTGTGGACAAGGTAACTTCAAAGTGGATATATAAGGAAATTGACACTTGCACGCTAAAAGTCAGGACCACAAGGTGATTAACATCAAAGGGGAAGAATGATATATCCATCACACAATAGTTGGAGAAAGATATAGGTAGCAGCTCCGACCACAGCCATACCGAGCTACAGAAACATTTTACCGAAAACAAGTTATTGCTAAATGGGCAGATCCTAAACTCAAACAGACAAGATTTTCTTTTCACTGAAACAGAAGATGATTTTCCCCAAATGTGGACAAAGAACCTGTGTGGTAATTATCTGCTAGATTTAGCTCACAGAAATATATTATACTGGATGTTGATTGGGAACAAGTGACATCTCAGATTTCAGGAAATGTAGGTCGTTGGGAATAAAGAGGTAACTTAATGTAATATTGTGTGTGTATAATCATCAGTATAGGTAAGTGTACTATTGTAGTGTATTATAGTCCTTGTCATATGTTTTTCTTTTAAGTTAATCAATATTCTTTATTAATTATCACAAAATGACTGGACTGTTCCTCACTGATTTGCATATCTTGTCTCATTAATAGAAAATATACACCACTAATAACGAGTGTTGCAAATTACCCTTTTGGGTTTTGGTGTACCCTCACATTTAAAATTAGTGGGGTTCTTAACAGCAGCATGTAGTATTCTGCTGTGCATAAATTGGTTGTCAGAATTCCTATGTTCCCTAGTGTCGGCACTGCAAAAGCGACTTGCACTGCTGCCCCACAGCACCAGGGACCTGGGTATGCTTCTGGCCTTAGATGACGGTTTGGTTGGAGATTACACATCCTCCCCTTGTCTGCAAAGGTTTCCTCGAGGTGCTTTGGTTTCTACCCGCAGTCCAAAGATTTTTTCACTTTTTCTTTATGCATTTATGCCGGGTATTACTCCGTAGAATTCACTTAATTCTAGAATGCACTTTCAGGCATTGTGACTTAAAATGGGTCACTTCCAAAGCACAAAGGTCAAAATGTAACATTTCAGGTGCAAAAATTAGATTTGGTTAAATTGCCACTAACTGGTAAGTGAATAATCAAATATTTAATTTGCTAAATATGATCGATTAAATAATCTCTAGGCAAACAGCAAAAGTACCATTGAGGCATAAGTAACTAGGTAAAACCAAGCCCTCAAATTCCTAGCTTTAGAACATAGAACACTACAGCACAAACAGGCCCTTCGGCCCACAAGTTGCACCGATCACATCCATACCTACCAAGCCATAGAATTACCTGTAACTCCCAATCCCATTAAATCCCATATACTCATCCAGAAGTCTTTTAAAAGACTCCAGTGAGTTCGCCTCTACCACCACCGACGGCAGCCGATTCCACTCACTCACCACCCTCTGAGTGAAAAACTTACCCCTAACATCTCCTCTGTACTTGCTTCCCAGCACTTTAAACCTGTGTCCTCTCATAGCGACCATTTCAGCCCTGGGAAATAGCCTCCGAGAATCCACCCTATCTATTCCTCTCAACATTTTATAAACCTCTATCAGGTCGCCTCTCAACCTTTGTCTCTCCAGGGAGAAGAGACCTAGCTCCCTCAACTATCTTCATAAGGCATGCCTCCCAATCCAGGCAACATCCTTGTAAATCTCCTCTGCACCCTCTCAATAACTTCCACATCCTTCCTGTAATGAGGCGACCAGAACTGCACACAGTACTCCAAGTGGGGTCTGACAAGGGTCTTATAAATTTGCAGCATTACCTCCCGACTCCTAAACTCAATCCCTTGACTAATGAAGGCCAGTACACCATACGCCTTCTTGACCACACCCTCCATCTGCGAGACTGATTTAAGAGTCCTATGGACCTGGACCCCAAGATCCTTCTGCTCTTCAACACTGCTAAGACTTGATATTGTACTCCTTCGTCCCATTGGTCCTGCCAAAATGGACCACTATACATTTATCCGTATTGAAGTCCATCTGCCACTTTTCCACCCAGTCTTGCATCCTATCTATGTCACGCTGCAACTTCTGACATCCCTCCAGACTATCCACAACACTACCAACCTTCATGTTGTCAGCGAACTTACTAAACCATCCCTCCACTTCCTCTTCCAGGTCATTTATGAAAATGACAAACAGCAAGGGTCCTAGAGTGCCCTGGGGCACTCCACGGGTGACCGACCTCCATGCAGAAAAAGACCCATCCACAACCACTCTCTGCCTTCTGCAGGCAAGCCAGTTCTGGATCCACAAGGCCAAAGCCCCTTGGATACCATGCCCTCTCACCTTCTCAAAAATTCTTGCATGGGAGACCTTATCAAACACCTTGCTGAAGTCCATGTAAACCACGTCCACTGCCCTTCCTTCGTCAATGTGTTCAGTCACATTTTCAAAGAGCTCAACTAGGCTCGGAAGGCACGACCTGCCCTTGACAAAGCCGTGCTGACTATTTCTGATCATTCTAAACTTCTCTAAATGCTCATAAATGTTGTCCCTCAGAATCCCCTCCATCAACTTACCAACCACTGAGGTCAGACTCACCGGTTGGTAATTTCCCAGACTATCCCTGTTCCCTTTCTTGAAAATAGGAACCACATCTGCAATCCTCCAATCCTCCGGAACCTCTCCCATCTCCATCGATGATGCAAAGATCATCGTCAGGGGCTCTGCAATCACTTCCCTCACCTCCCACAGTAACCTGGGGTACATCCCATCCGGTCCCAGCGACTTATCTATCTTGATAGAATTTAAAAGTTCCAACACATCCTCTTTCTTAATGTCCACATACTCAATCTTTTCAGTCTGCCGCAAACCTGTAGTACAACCTCCCAGATCACTTTCCATCGTGATTACCAAGGCAAACTACTCATTAAGCACCTTTGCCATCTCTTCCGGTTCCACACAGACTTTTCCCCCTTCACCTTTTATCGGTCCTATCCCTTCTTTTCTCACCCTTTTACTCTTCACATATTTGTAGAATGCCTTGGGATTCCCCTTAATCTTACCTGCCAAGGCCTTCTCACAACCCCTTCTGGCTCTCCTAATTTCCTTTTTAAGCTCCTTTCTACAAGCCTTATACTCCTCTAGATCCTTAACATCTCCTAGCTCTCTGCACCTTTTGTACGCCTTTCTTTTCTCCCTGACTAGGTTCATCACAACCTTCGTGCACCACGGTTCCCGCGACCTACCAAAACCTCCTTGTCTCATCGGAACATTGTCGTGCAGAGCTCCAGTCAAACATTCCTTAAAAATCCACCACCTTCCTTCAGTACTTTTCTCCAAGAACACCTCCTTCCAGTTTACTCCTCCAATTATCTGCCTACATATTTCCCCTTACCCCAGATAAACACCTTCCTAGCCTGCCTGATCCTATCTCTTTCCAATGCTATCATGAAGGAGATAGAATTATGATCTCCATTCCCGAGATGCTCTCCCACTGAGAGATCCAACACCTGGCCTGGTTCATTAGCCAGCACCAGGTCAAGTACAGCCTCTCCTCTCATAGGCTTATCCACGCGCTGTGTCAGGAAACCCTCCTGAACACACCTAACAAACTTAGATACTTAACAAAGTATCAAATACTTAACACCTAACAAACTTTTATACTTTGTATCAAAGTACTATCCAAGAAAGAGAAAATACCGTAAAATTGACCACATTGCCCAATATTTTAGGAATTCTTATATTAAATATGTAGGGTTCTAAGGAATATCTTGCAGCTAGCATATAAGGTGTCAAACCTTTATCTAGTTAATGATGACTTGATGCTTTTTCTAACCATGGTGGCTTCATCTTCCCCAAACAGTAGATTTGTGAAAGTTGTGAAATAAGCAATTCACAACCTAAAATATTTATTCAGCAACTACTCAGAGAGTCATAGAGGTTTACAGCATAGAAACAGGCCCTTTGTCCATGATACCCTTATTTTTTTAAAACCCCAAAGCTAATCCCAATTGCTCACATTTGGCCCATATCCCTCTATACCCATCGTGCCCATGTAACTATCTAAATGCTTTTTAAAAGACAGCATTGTATCCCTGTCTACTACTGCCTCTGGCAGCTTGTTCCAGAACTCACCACGCTCTGTGTGAAAAAATTATCCCTCTGGACACTTGTATCTCTCGCCTCTCACCTTAAACCTATACCCTCTAGTTTTAGACTCCTCTACCTTTGGGAAAAGATATTGACTATCTACCTTGTCTGTGCCCCTCATTATTTCATAGAGCTCTATAAGGTCACCCTTACTACGCTGCAGAGAGAAAAGTCCCAGTCTATTCAGCCTCTCCTTATAACTCAATCCATCAAGTCCTGGTAGCATCCTAGTAAATCTTTTCTGCGCTTTTTCTAGTTTAATAATATTCTTTCAATAATTGGGTGACCAGAACTGTACTCAGTATTCCAAGTGTGGCCTTACCAATGTCTTGTACACTTTCAACAAGATATCGCAACTCCTGTATTCAGTGTTCTGACCAATGAAGCCAAGCATGCCGAATGCTATCTTCACCACTCTGTCCACCTGTGACTCCACTTTCAAGGAGTATGAACATGTACCCCTAGATCTCTTTGTTCTGTAACTCTCCCCAACGTCCTACCATTGACTGAGTAAGTCCTGCCCTGGTTCAATCTACCAAAATGCATCACCTCACATTTATCTAAATTAAACTCCAGCTGCCGTTCATTAGCCCACTGGCCCAATTGATCAGATCCTGTTGCAATTGGCGATAACTTTCTTCACTGTCCAGTATGCCACCAACTTTAGTGTCATCTGCAAACTTACTATCCATGCACCCCTATACTCTCTTCCAAATCATTAATATAAATGACAAATAACAGTGGGCCCAGCACTGATCCCTGTAGCACACCGCTGGTCACAGGCTTCCAGTTTGAAAAGCAACTCTTCACAACCACTCTCTGGCTTCTGTCAAGAAGCCAATTTTGTATCCATTTAGATTCCTCACCCTGGATCCTGTGAAATTTACCTCTATGCAACAACTTACCTTGTCAAAGGCCTTGCTGAAGTCCATGTAGATAACATCAACTGCCCTCATCTGCCTTCTTTGTTACCCCTTCAAGAAACTCAATCAAATTTGTGAGACATGATTTTCCACTCACAAAGCCATACTGACCTTGCATCTCTAAATGCCTGTAGACCCTGTCTCTCAAAATCCCTTCCAACAATTTACCCACCACAGATGTGAGGCTGACTGGCCTGTAGTTCCCAGGCTTTTCCCTTCAGCCCTTTTTAAATAAGACACAACATTTGCACTCTCCATCTTCAGGCATCTCAGCCGTGACTATTGATGATTCAAATATTTCAGCTAGGGGACCGCAATTTCCTCCCTAACATCCCACAACATCCTGGGATATACTTCATCAGGTCTTGGGGATTTATCTACCTTGATACGCTTTAAGGCTTCCAGCACCTTCTCTGTAATGTGTATACTCCTCAGGACATCACTATTTATTTCCCCAAGTTCCCTAACATCCATGCTTTTCTCAACCATAGATACTGATAAGAAATATTCATTTAGGATCTCACCCATCTCTTGTGGATCCGCACATAGGTGACCTTGTTGATCCTTGAGGTCCTACTCTTTCCCTTGTCACTCTTTTGCTCCTTATGTATTTGTAGAAGCTCTTTGGATTCTCCTTTGCCTTATCTGCCAAAACAATTTTGTGTCCCCTTTTTGCCCACCTCATTTCTCTCTTAACTCTACTCCTTCACCCCCTATACTCTTCAAGAGATTCTCTTAATCCCAGCTGTCTATGCATGTCATGTGCCTCTTTTGTCTTCTTGACCAGGGCCTCAATATCCCGAGTCATCTAGAGTTCCCGACTTCTGCCAGCATTGCCCTTCCCTCTAAGAGGAATGTACTTGCCCTGAACCCTGGTTAACACACTTTTGAAAGCCTCCTGCTTACCAAACATCCCTTTGCCTTCCCACAGACTCCCCCAATTAATGTTTGAAAGTTCCTGCCTGATACCATCAAAATTGGCCTTGCCGCAAATTAGAATTTTAACTTTTGGGACAGACCTATCATTCTTCATAGCTATCTTAAAACTCATTGGTCACTGGTCACTGGTCTCAAAGTGATCCCTCACTAACACTTCTGTCACCTGCCCTTCCTTATTTCCCAAGAGGAGGTCAAGTTTTGCCCCCTCTGTAGTAGGGCCATCCATATACTGAATGAGAAATTCCTCCTGAATACACTCAACAAATTTCTCTCCATTCAACCTTCTAATACTATGGCTGCCCCGGTCAATGTTGGGAAAATTAATATCTCTGACTATTACCACCCTATTTTCTTGGAGTTATCTGTAATCTCCTTATATATTTGCTCGTCAATTTCCCACTGACGATTTGGGACCCTATAGTACAACCCTATCAAAGTGATTTCCCCCTTCTTATTTCTCAGTTCTACCCATATAGACTCAGTGGCCGAACCCTCGGATAGATCCCTCTTAGTTCGGCCGTGATGCTTTCCCTAATCAAAAGTGCAACTCCCCCTCCTCTCTTACCTCCTGTTCTATCTTTCATATAGCATCTGTACCCTGGAACATTAAGCTGCCAGTCCTGTCCCTCCCTTAGCCACGTTTCAATAATTGCTATAATATCCCAGTCCCACGTATGCATCAATGCCCTGAGTTAATCTGCCTTGCCTGTCAGGCCTCTTGCATTGAAATAAATGCAGTTTCATCTGGACTTCCCTTGCTCTCTGTCTTGCTTTTGCCTAATCTGTCTTTAATGGACAGCAGAAAGTTCTATCTGGAGCACTTTGCGCAGGAAGTACTCCTGCAGTGGTTTTAAACTGAGCAAGCAAGTTAAACAGGTTTATCAGCTGCCACATCTCACAGGCTACAAATTATAATACAGGAAATAAGGAAAGCTGAGTTATTCAGCAGAAAAAATATTTCCATTCTCCCAGCAAACTGCCTATTTTGAAAATCCCTCCAGTATGTTTTGTATTAAAGTTTGATTTCTATCAAGGATCAGGAGCTTCCACTGTATTCCTCTCTGCAGATTTCATTGGGCTCCTCCTGAAGACTGCTGCCCTCGACTCGATATGTATACCCAAGCTGTCAGGAGGTGAGTCAATGCCAGATTCATCAGCTGCACTCACAAGACAGCCCCGAACGTCACCCAAGCATAACACAACACCATCTGTGCTCTCAAGACCAAGTGCAACATTGTCATCAAACCAGCAAAGGAGGGGTCACTGTCACACTGAACAGAATGGATCAATTCAATTGCTGACAGGGGTGGGAATGACGATGGGCATTACTTCTAAATAGTGTTATTCTAGGAAGACAAAGCATCTCACTGCTTCCGGAATGTGACACAATTTTGAAAGGAAGTGGAGAAACAGAGAACCTTCTCACCTCCAATTAAAACTTGTTATGCTCCTTGATAAGATCATTAAGCAATTTTAAATTTGTTAATCATCTAACCCAAACAGTCTGGTGCATGTTAGCAAACAACTGTTGGGTTCAAATTGTGGAGTCGCCAGCATTGGACTCGGGTAAGCACAGTAAGAAGTCTCACAACACCAGGTTAAAGTCCAACAGGTGGAGAGGATCTCCAAGAGGTTCGTGCATATCGACACAGACATCAAGTTTTACAAAATACAGAAAGCAGACAAGATACTGAAAGGACTACAGATCATGAACCCACTCAGCTCAACCTGTAACACAGAGTACACTGAGAGACTTTACCGTCGCACCTCTCTCACACTCCTCAACTACCTCATACACTAGCTCCATATTCTCATCTTGTGCTCAGGACATAGACGAGTTGCGAAACTCTGCCAAACAGATGAGACAACAGAACTATGCCATCTACATGCACATCAAGAATAGGAAACTTGAGAAACTTGGCATTAGCACAAGCAGCAATCAAGCCTCTCCCAGTACCACCATAGAAAACATTGGGAAGTCCATTGTTAACTTGTCAGACTACACACTTCAACCAGACAAAATCAAAGTTCTCAGCTGAGGGCTCAATTTCCACCAAAATGGACCCCATCAGTCTCGCAGTGGACACAGAGGAATTCATTAGGCGAATGAGACTGTGGAAGTTCTTCCACAAACCCCACGAGCCCAGCAGCAAACACAAGGAGACAGCTAATGAACCAGAACAGCCGACAGAGAGATCCGCAGTGCAACAACCAAAGAGGAAAGAATCAAATTGGACTCCTCTGGAAGGCTGCTGCCCTCAATTCGACATATATACCCAAGTTGTCAGGAGGTGCGTCAATGCCAGATTCATCAACCGCACTCACAAGACAGCCCTGAACGTCACCCAAGCATAACACAACACCATCTGTGCTCTCAAGACATTGTCATCAAACCAGCAGACAAAGGAGGGGCCACTGTCATACTGAACAGAATGGATTACTGCAAAGAAGTGTACCGACAACTGAACAATGAGGAACACTACAAGAGTTATCTGCAGATTCTAGCAAAAAACACACCCGTCAACTCAACAGACTAATCAAGACCTTTGATCTGGACTTTGAGCATCCCCTGTGCTCTCATCCCATGTACTCCCTGAGTTGGAGATCTCTACTGCCTCCCGAATATACACAAGGCCAACACCTAGGTCTCATTGTATCAGGCAATGGGACGTTGTGTGAGAATCTCTCCAGCTACATCGAGGGCATCCTGAAACCCACTGTACAAAGAACCCCAGCTTCTGTCGCGACACTACTGACTTCCTACAGAAACTCAACACATATGGAACAGTTGAACCAGGACCACTCCTCATCACATCGATGTCTCGGCACTCTACACAAGCAACCCGCACGACGATGGCATTGCTGCAACTGCCTCAGTACTCAATGCCGACAACTGCCAATCTCCAGGTGCAATTCTATAGATCATCCACTTCATCTTGGACCACAACGTCTTCACCTTCAACAACTAGTTCTTCATCCAACACACAGAACAGCCGTGGAGACCAAATTCGCGTCTCAATATGCCAACATCTTCATGCACAGGTTTGAACAAGACCTCTTCACCACACAGGACCTTCAACCGATGCTATACACTAGACACAGCAATGACATTTTCTTCCTTTGGACTCATGGTGAACAATCACTGAAACAATTATATGATGACATCAACAAGTTCCATCCCACCATCAGACTCACCATGGACTACTCTCCGGAATTAGTTATGTTCTTGGACACAATCATCTCCACGAAGGAGGTCACCTCAGCACTTCACTGTACCACAGGCTCAGTGAATAACCTCATGGTGCTCCACTTCTCCAGCTTCCACCCTAAACACGTTAAAGGAGCCATCCCCTATGGACAAGCCCTCCGTATACACAGGATCTGCTCAGATGAAGAGGATCACAACAGCATCTGAAAGACGCCCTCTTAAGAACAGGATATGGTGCTGGACTCATCAGTCGACAGTTCTGACGCACCACAGCAAAAAACTGCATCGACTTCCTCAGAAGACAAACACGAGACACGGTGGACAGAGTACCCTTCATCATCCAGTACTTCCCCGGAGCGGAGAAGCTACGACATCTTCTCTGGAGGCTTCAACATGTCATCGATGAAGACAAACATCTCACCAAGGCCATCCCCGCACCCCCACTTCTTGCCTTCAAACACCCGTACAATCTCAAACAGACCATTATCCACAGCAAACTACCCAGCCTTCAGGAGAACAGTGACCATGACACCACACAAGCCTGCCACAGCAGCCTCTGCAAGACGTGCTGGATCATCGAGACAGATGCCATCATCTCTCATGAGAGCACCATCCACCACGTACATGGTGATACTCTTGCGACTCGGCCAATATTGTCTACTTGATACACTGCAGGAAAGGCTGTCCCGAGGCATGATACACTGGGGAGACCATGTAGACGCTACGACAACAGATGAATGAACACTGCTCAACAATCACCAGGCAAGAGTGTTCTCTTCCTGCCGGAACACTTCAGCAGTCACGGCATCCAGCCTCTGATCTTTGGGTAAGCATTCTTCAAGACAGTCTTCACAACACACGACAACACAGAATCACTGAGCAGAAACTGATAGCCAAGTTCTGCACACATGAGGATGGCCCCATCTGGGAACTTGGGTTCATGGGTTCATGTCACACTATCTGTAACCCTCACGACTTGCCTGGGCTTGTAAAATCTCACTAACTGTCCCGGTTGGAGAAAATATACACCTCTTTAACCTGTGCTTAACCCTCTCTCCACTCACATTATCTACATCTTTAAGACTTGATTACCTGTAAAAACCATTTTTTGTAAATTGAGTTTGTGTCTGTATATGCCCTGTTTATGAACACAACTCCTCACTCACCTGAAGAAGGAGTGACACTCCAAAAGCTTGTGCTACCAAATAAACCAGTTAGACTTTAACCTGTGTTGTGAGACTTCTTACTGGGTTCAAACTGGGCAGAAGTGAAAGTTTATTTTGTGCTGGAAGATTTTGAGTATTGTCTTGAAGTCTTGCTTCAATTATACAAGACCGTGTTTCGACCTCAACCTGGAATACTGGGTGCAGTTTTGATCTCTTTACTTCTGAAAGGATATTATTGCCATAGAGGGAGTGCAACATAAGTTCACCAAATTTGTTCTGGTGATGGAGGGATTGTCTTCTGAAGAGGGATTGGGCAAGCTGGGACTGTATTCTCTAGAGTTTCAGAGACTCAGAATTAAAACCCACAGAATGCTTAAAGAAATTAAAGGTAGCAATGCTAACCACTGTGCCACACATAGCCTGCATTTCTGCCTCACAGTGCCAGGGACCCGGGCTCAATTTCAGCACCATGTCACTGTCTGTCTGGAGTCTGCATGTTCTCCCTGTGTCTACGAGGGCTTCCTCCGAGTGCTCAGGTTTCCTCCCACACACCAAAGATGTGCAGGTTAGATTGATTGGCCATGATAAATTGCCCTTTAGTGTCAGGGGGACTAGGTGGGTAAATATGTGGCACTGCTGGGATGCTATGATTCTATGAATCGATAGGGATGATGCAGTAAGATGTTTCCCTTGGCTAGGGAGTCGAGAACTTGGCAAACAATTTCAAAATAAATAGAAATCCAGTGATTCTTGGAATTTTGTACCCCAGAGGGCCTCAGAAACTCAAACGTTGAGTATGTTTAAGGTAGAGATTGGTAGATTTCTGATTTGCTTGTTGTATAAGGAACAGTTGAGGACTCTGGGTCTGTACTCTTTGGAGTTCAGAAGGATGAGGGGGTATCTTATTGAAACTCACAGGATACTGCAAGGCCTGGACAGAATGGATGTGGAGAGGATGTTTCCAGTAGTATAAAAAACTAGAACCAGAGGCTAAAGAGACAATTCTTTAAAACAGCGATGAGCAATGAGGACGAATTTCTTCAGCCAGAGAGTGGTGAATCTGAGGAACTCTTTGCCGCAGAAGGCTGTGGAGGCCAGGTCATTGAGTGTTTTTAAGACAGAGATAGATAGGTTCTTGATTAGTAAGGGGATCAGGGGTTCTTGGGAAAAGGCAGGAGACTAGGGATGAAAAAAATATCAGCCACGATTGAATGGCAGAGCAGACTCAATGGGCTGAGTGGCCTAATTCTGCTCCTATGTCTTTTGGTCTTATGATAAACAATAATATAAAGAGTTATGGTGATACTGTGTGTAAAAAGCATTGAAATGTCTGGTCAACCATGATCATATTGAATGGCACAGTGGACTTGACGGACTGGGTGGCCTACTGTTGTTCCTATATGTTACTATTTTAGGACCCGGGAACATTGCTTTGGATGACCCGTCAGTTTGGCTGTTTGGCCACTTTTGTGTACTGCAGAAAAAAGGACGTTTTTAAACTTGGTTTTATTATGTGTCCTCCCACATTTTACTTGGGACTTGTTGATAATGAATGATTTAATAATCTCTTTGTAACATCAAACAAATATACATTCCTCAAATAGAAATTAAGTAATATTTTGATTACAAAATGTAATGAAATAATGCCTTTAATTCAAAACAGAAAAGCAAAATTGTGAATGATTTTACAACGTTCTGTATACAATTTCAAAGTTTAGAAATCCTGTGACAAGTAATTCATCTTACTCCTCAAAGCCTGTCTACCATCTACAACACACAAGTCAGGAGTGTAATGGAATACTCACCATTTGCCTGGATAGGCACAACTCCAATGACACTCAAAAAATTTGATGCCATCCAGGATAAAACCACCACTTGATTGCTACCCCTTCCACAAATATTCAATACGTCCTTCACTGTCAAATGTTGGCAGCAGTGTATACCACCTACAAGATGCACTGCAGGCACTCACCAAAGTTTCTTCAGCAGCACCTTCCAAACTCACAACTACTATCATCTAGAAAGACAAAGACAGCAGATACCTGCGACACCACCATTTGGAAGTACTCCATGTCACTCATCATCCTAACTTGGAAATATATCGCCATTCCTTCACCGTCGCTGCAACAAAATTCTGGCATTTCATTACACTCCTGACTTGTGTCTTGTAGAAGATAGACAGGCTTTGAGGAGTAAGATGAGTTACTTGTCACAGGATTCCTAGACTTTGAAATTATATATAGAATGTTCTAAAATTATTCACGTGTTTGCTTTTCTATTTTGAATTAAAGGCATTATTTCATTACACTTCTATTTGAGAAGTGTATATTTGTTTGATGCAATAAAAAGATTATTAAACCATTCATGATCAACAAGTCCCAATTAAGATGTGGCAGGATATATAATAAAACCAAGTATTAAAAGGTCCTTTTTCTTGCAGTACACAAAAGTGGCCAAACAGCCAAAATTGCAAGTAATCCAAAACAAGGTCCCCAGGTCCTAAAATGGGAACAAGAACAGACCTCCAGTCCATCAAGTCCACTCACTACGGGTATGCCAACACCTCGGAGATTGCAGCAATTCAAGAAGGCGGCTCACCACCACCTTCTCAAAAGCAACAAGGGATGGCAATAAATGCTGACCTAGCCAACAATGCCCACACCCTGTAAATGAATAATAAAAGAAACATAACAAAGTTTCTATTTTGTGATATCCAAGTCATGATTTTAGTCAGCTAGATGTTGGATTAAAAAGAAGCATTTGGTATTCTGACGGCAAAAACTACACAAGTGGTGCTCAACCTGCAAAATTTGTAAGGTCCATTCTAAACTGTTTCTGCTGTTCTTTTTGTGTTCTGTGTGCTCCATATTTATACACAAACGCATGAAACGAACATATAAGATGAACAATGTAACGTATCACAAGTAAAGTTTCACTTTTCACACAGGTCTTTGCCCTTGCTGCATGCTTGTATCCCCATTGCATTAAAATAGGCCACAAGAATCTGAAACAGTATAACTATAAAGTGAAGGAATAGTGTATTTCCCTCCCTCCCAGCTGGGACTGCAAATTCCACTCAACTCTGCCTCTCTATCAATTCTTGCATTCTGTGAAGAATTTTATCCAGTTTTCCCAATTGTGGTCAAGGGGCAAAGGATAGTATCAAGGTGGTAGCAAGGGATGATATCGGAGCCAAAGAGCAGAAAGTGGAATCGTTGTGGGTGGAGATTAGGAACAGCAAAGGGAGGAAGACGCTGGTGGGTGTCGTCTATAGGCCCCCAAATAATGATCTGGAGGTGGGGCGGGCTGTTAACGCGCAAATAAGTGCGACGTGCAGGAATGGGACGGCAGTAGTTATGGGAGATTTCAATCTGCATATTGATTGGTCGACCCATGTTGGAAGAGGTGGGCTCGAGGAGGAGTTCTTGGAATGCTGCCGGGATAATTTCCTTGAACAGTGTGTGTTGGAGCCGACGAGGGAGCGAGCTATCTTGGATCTGGTGCTATGTAATGAGGCGGGTAGAATTAGGGACCTTGCGGTGAAGGATCCTCTTGGAGAGAGTGATCATTGCATGGTGGAGTTTCTGTTGCAGATGGAGGAGGAGAAAGTGGGTTCCCGGACACGCGTCCTTTGTTTGAATAGAGGGGAGTATGGTAGGATGAGAGAAGAATTGGCAAATGTGGACTGGGGGAGCGCGTTGGAAGGTAGGTCTGCTGAGGAGCAGTGGAGGATCTTTAAGGAGATCTTTCTTGGTGCTCAGCAGAAATTTATTCCGATGGTCAAAAAGGACAGTAGGAGGAGAGGTAATAAGCCGTGGATAACAAAGGAGGTGAAGGAAAGTGTTAAATTAAAAGCGGAGGAATTTAGAGTAGCTAAGAGCAGTGGGCGAGAAGAGGATTGGGAAAGGTTTAAATGTCAACAAAGATTGACAAAGAAGTTGATAAAGGAGGGTAGGAGAAGCTATGAAGCTGGGCTAGCGCTTAATATAAAAAAGGATAGCAAGAGTTTTTATAAATATATAAAAAGGAAGAGGCTGGCTAGGGTGAACGTTGGTCCTTTAGAGGATGAGAAAGGGGAGCTAGTGGTAGGGGATGGGGATATGGCTAAGGTATTGAATAACTTCTTTGTTTCTGTCTTCACGGAGGAGGACGTGAATAATTTGCCAGGTGTTAGCGATGGAAAGGTGGTAGGACTGGAGGGTCTTAATGACATTACTGTTACTAGAGAGGTGGTGCTCGACAGACTGGAGGGGCTGATTGTGGACAAGTCCCCAGGACCGGATGGAATGCATCCGAGGGTTCTGAAAGAAATGGCGGAGGTTATAGTGGATGCCTTGGTGGTTATTTTCCAGACGTCGCTGGATTCCGGGGAAGTGCCGGAAGATTGGAAAACGGCTAATGTTACGCCGTTGTTTAAGAAGGGTGCCAGGCAAAAGGCGGGGAATTATAGGCCGGTTAGTTTAACGTCTGTGGTAGGTAAAATGTTGGAATCCGTCATTAAGGAGGAAATTGCGAGGCATCTTGAAGGGAATTGCTTGATAGGGCAGATGCAACACGGTTTCATTAAAGGGAAGTCGTGTCTGACAAATTTACTGGAGTTCTATGAGGATGTGTCTAGGGCAGTGGATAGAGGAGAGCCGGTGGATGTGGTCTTTCTGGATTTTCAGAAGGCGTTTGACAAGGTACCTCACAAGAGGTTATTGCAGAAGGTCAGGGGACATGGAGTTGGGGGTAGGGTGTTAGCGTGGATAGAGGATTGGTTGTCAAATAGGAGGCAGAGAGTGGGGGTCAATGGGTGCTATTCGGATTGGCGGTTGGTGACTAGTGGGGTGCCCCAGGGGTCGGTGCTGGGGCCTCAGCTATTTACCATTTATATAGATGATCTGGAGGAGGGAACCGAGTGCAGGGTGTCGAAATTTGCTGATGACACCAAGATTGGGGGAAAGGCATATTGTGCGGAGGGTGTGGAGAGTCTGCAGAAGGATCTAGATAGGCTGGGCGAATGGGCCAGGAAATGGCAAATGGAATTTAATGTTGGCAAGTGTGAGGTGGTCCACTTTGGTAGGAAGAATGGTAGGAAGGACTATTACTTACGTGGCGAAAAACTGCAGCAGGCGACGGTGCAGAGGGACCTCGGGGTCCTTGTGCATGAGTCGCAAAAACCCAGCTTGCAGGTGCAGCAGGTGGTCAGGAAGGCGAATGGGATGCTGGCCTTCATAGCGAGGGGGATTGAATATAAAAGTAGGGAGGTCTTGCTGCAGCTGTATAGGGCATTGGTGAGGCCGCAGCTGGAGTACTGTGTGCAGTTTTGGGCGCCGCACCTGCGCAAGGATATTTTGGCCCTGGAGGGAGTGCAGAGGAGGTTTACTAGGCTGATACCGGAGTTGAGGGGATTGAGCTATGAGGAGAGGCTGAATAAACTAGGCTTGTACTCGTTAGAGTTTAGAAGAATGAGGGGAGATCTCATTGAGACGTATAAGATGATGAATGGGATGGATAGGATAGAGGTGGAGAGACTCTTCCCGCTCAAAAAAGACAGTAGGACTAGGGGGCACAGCCTCAAGATAAAGGGGAGGCGGTTTAGAACGGAGTTGAGGAGGAACTTCTTCACTCAAAGGGTGGTGAATCTCTGGAATTCTCTGCCCGTTGAAGTGGTGGAGGCTGCCTCGCTAAATATTTTTAAGAAGCAGGTTGATGGGTTCTTGATAAGAGAGGGGATTAAGGGTTATGGGGAGAGGGCGGGAAAGTGGAACTGAGCCACGACAGATCAGCCATGATCTTATTGAATGGCAGGGCAGGCTCGAAGGGCTAGATGGCCTACTCCTGCTCCTATTTCTTATGTTCTTATGTTCTTATTTCCTACTGATTGCTGCTTCCTAAAAGTAAAAAATTGGATATTTCTTAAAATTAATTTTCATGTAAGTAGAATGTGGGAGGATAGATAACAAAATCAAGTTTAAAATGGCAATTTTTCCTGCCATATGTTTAAAAGTGCTAAAGATTTTGCCAATAAGCCATAAACAACAACTATAACCAATGAATGAGTGGATCCATTGATTCTCACATTCTAATATGTATGTGCATGGATATCTATATATTTGTGTATATGAATACATGAACACATAGAATCTCAAATTTTTGCACAGAAGGAAACCATTCCAGCTATTGTGGCCTCTGCCAGTTGAAAAAAAGCTGCCTAACTTAACCCCACTTTCCAGATGTTCATCCATATTCCTGTGAATTCAGACACTTCAAGTGCATTTCTGAACATTTTAAAACGTGATGAGGTTTCCTGTCTCTTCCTTTCAGGCAGTGAGTTTTGCCCCCTCAACCCTCTCAGTTAAAACAAAAGATTCAGTTACTTCTGTTATGCAGCTTTAATGTAAACACCTTCCAATTATTCTAGTTTAATGAGACAAATAAGAACACTAATTCAATTATTTCTTTATTTAACACTTCTAGTACCAACTAAACAAACAGTGTCAACTCATTAACTCTTTACTGAATTTCAGCTCAAACTGAACATTAATTTTAACTATTTGAAAATAGATACAACTGAGTTTAGGAAAACTTTGGCCAGGAAATATCCTCGATGTAGAATCTATTTTCTTGTTTTTTCTGAAGTATCGTTCAGGGTACAAGCTTTGTTGCAATGGTTGTTCTCTTGGAGTTATTGCTGCCAAACAAAGAACTCGCATGTCTTTTATCCACAATTCTCTACTTGCTGTCGGAAGATTCTCTATCATCCAGCCAATTGTTTCAGCAGAAACCGATCACATGGCTTGAACAACCAGCGAAATTACTTTTGAACGAAGCCATTACATTTAGTAGCCATAAATCAGAGCACGGTGTCTCAGTTAATACAAACAATTTCTCTGATCTAACCAACATAGGAAGCTTCAGATTACAGCTCCCAGACCGGAGCCTTTTTACGACTTGCATCTGGTTAGCTCTCAATCAAAATAGCCATTTTAAAGCCACCATTGCCATTATTGTTGTTAAATCATTGTTGTAGCCATTCTTTCTCCGCCCACACTTCAAATCTATACCTCTGTGTTAAGACTCTACAATCATTACCCCAGACAGGGTCAATTTATTCAGCCAAATTTATTGTTAGTTTTAAACCCCGACAGAGAGAGAGTTAAATAATTTTATAAGCTTAGTCAGCTATATTAGCTACAAACTTTGTCCTAAAATATAACGCCCTTCCTCCCAGGAGTATGCTAGACTAAACAAAGATATCTCAGAATAAAACAGGAGTTATTTCTGCTCCCCATTGAAGAATTCCCAAGACATTAGAGTCTGAAAGCATACAAAGTGAATCTATATCTTTTTATAATGGTTAATTAATACTTGTTATATAATCTTAAATCTTGGATGACCTGATAGGAATGTTGGGAACATTATGAAGCATAAATACAAGATATTTAATCCATTTGAAATATAAATGCAAAATACAAATTCATCCAAAAGGAAATGCAAAATATAAAGCTACCCAGAAATAAATGTAGGATATTCAAACAAATAATTACTACGATTATACCCACAAAGTACAAAACGTAGTTTCTGCCTTTGTCTCAATTAAGGCAAGATCAGATAAGATTTCAATTCTTCTTCAGCCATTCAAGTCTGACTGAAATGTTTACCTGTTGTTCGTCCATCGTCATCGATGAGGACCTCAACACCATTCGTCATTTTGAGACTAGTTGCGGTGTGTCCGAAGATGACTGCTCAGGCCAATTCGGGCACAGAATGTCCTGGCACATATTGGACAGACTTGTGTAGACACTGTAGTTGTTGCACTGGTGGCCTTGGACTTGCGTAGCTCACGCTTAAGTTGTGCTTCAGCAATACACCTTGCTTCGTGAGCTTGACAGCCTTTGTGGATGAGGCAGCGCCAGGTAGGACGGTTTTGTGCCAGCGTTTCCCAGGTGGTCGTGTCAATGTCAAGCAACTTCAGGGAGGCTTTGAGTGTGTCTTTGAAACATTTCTTCTGCCCCCCATGCGAGCTTTGTCCAGCAGAGAGTTCCCCAAAAAGGAGCTGCTTGGGTATGCGCTCATCTGACATATGGATGACATGACCTGCCCACCAGGTCTGTGATCTCATCAGCAGTGTGTGGACTGATGGTAGACTTGCTCTAGAGAGAACTTCAGTGTCTGGTACTTTGTCTTGCCATCGGATGCGTAATATTCTGTGAAGACAACTCATGTGGAAATGATTGAGCTGTCTTGCATGCCTTTGATACACAGTCCACGTTTCATAGGCATACAGGAGGGTATTGAGTACCATGGAGCTGTAGACCTTCAGTTTTGTTGCTGGGCTGATTCCTCGGCGTTCCCATACAGTGGAGCACAATCTACCGAAAGCAGAACTTGCCTTTGCTATTCTGCAGTTAACTCCTGTATCAATAGTCACTGCTTGGGAGGGGGTGCTGCCAAGATAAGTGAACTGGTCCACTGCCTGTAGTTTCTGCCCTTTGATTGTGATTATGGGTTCTGCATACAGTGCATGAGGAGCAGGCTGGTGCACGACTTCAGTCTTTTTAATGTTGATGGTGAGTCCAAAGTTGTCACAAGCCGTGGAAAATTTGTCCATACTGACTTGCATCTCTGGCTCTGAGCCAGTATACAGGGCGCAGTCATCAGCAAAGAGGAAATCTCTCAGAACAGTCTCCTTCACTTTGGTAATAGCTTGAAGTCTCGTCAGGTTGAAAAGCTTCCCATCCACTCTGTACTTGAGGCTGATTCCAGCAACACTGTCCTGGAAGGCATCATTCAGCATGGCAGTAAACATCCTGCTGAACAGTGTGGGTGTGAGCACACAGCCCTGTTTGACGCCATTGGTGACTGGGAATGCCTCAGGGGATTCTCCGCCGTCCAGTACTCTGGTCATCATGGAACTGGTGTACTATCTAAATGAATTTGGAGGGGCAGCTAAACTTTGACATGGTCCTCCACAGGCCTTGTCGGCTTACAGTATCAAAGGCTTTCACGAGCTCAACAAAGGTTGTGTAGAGCTCGCGATTCTGCTCCTGACACTTCTCCTGAAGTTGGCGTGCAGAAAAATCATGTCAGTAGTCCCATGACCTTTGCAGAAGCCACACTGTGACTCTGGAAGCAGGCCCAGCTCCAGATGAGTGACCAGACGATTTAGCAGGACTCTTGCGAGGGTTTTTCCTGTGATGGAGAGCAACGAGATTCCTCGGTAGTTGTCGCATACTTGCCAATTGCCCTTCCTCTTGTAGAGGTGTATGATGGAAGCATCTTTGTTCCTGAGGAATGGATTCTTGCTTCCAAAAGGACTGGAACAACTCAGTGAGCTTCTCGATAAGTGCAGGACCAGCAGCTTTATAGATCTCTGCGGGTATGGCATCTGCCCCTGGGGCTTTGCCACTGGATAGCTGGCTGACAGCTTTCGTGACTTCGGCTACTACCAGTGGGTCATCCATGGCGCCGTTGATATCAACCTGGGGAATCCTGTCTATTGCCTTATCATTAATAGATGACGGTCGGTTGAGGATGGCTTCAAAGTGTTCAGCCCATCTCTGCAGGATCTGAGCCTTCTCTGTAATGAGAGTTGTACCATATGTACTCGGGAGGGGGGAACTCCTGAGAAATTGAGGTCGATAGAGTGTGTTGAGGGCTTCATAGAACTGTTTCAAGTCATTTCGGTCAGCATATCCCTGTATTTCATCTGCCTTGGCACTCAGCCAGGCATCCTGCATTTTACGCAGTTTATTCTGGACTCTCCTGGAAGCTCTGGTAAAAGCATTTTTCTTGGCAGCTGAAGATGGGTCGTTCTGACAGGCCCGATGAAGATGGTGCTTTTCAACAAGTAGAGCCTGTATCTCCTCATCATTTTCACCAAACCAATCATGCTGCTTGCAGGTGAAGGGCCCAAGCGTCTTCAGCGCAGATGTATGAATAGCATCCCTGAAGCGTTCCCAGTCATCCTCAGTGCTGCCTGCGAGGTGCAGGTCAGCAAGTTTGATTTCTGCGTCTTCAGCCAGTGCTGAAGTTATGCGGGGGTTCTTTAGCTTGGCCACATTGATTCTTTTCGTAACCTTGCTTCCTTGTGGTCGCCTCTTGGGTCTGATGCGGGGCCTCATTTTGGAGACAATAAGCCTGTGATCTGTCCAGCAGTCAGCACCACACATGGCCTTGGTTACTCTGACATCCTCCCTGTCTTTTCTCCTGACAATGACATAGTCGATAAGATGCCAATGCTTAGAGTGGGGGTTCACCCAGGAGGTCTTGTTACGGGTACACAGACAGAATGTTGTGTTGGTGTTGAGGAGGTTATGTGCTGCACAGCTCTTCAGTAAGAGTAGGCCATTACTGTTACAGTTGCCCACTCCATGCCTCCCAATTGACTCCCTGCCAGATTCCACAGTCACACCCTACTCTTGCATTGAAATTGCCAAGCAAGGTCAGCTTGTTGGTACTGCTCACTGCTGATAGTAGGGCGTCTAGTTCTTCATAGAACTTGTCTTTCATCTCATCCAGGTTGTTCATTGTGGGAGCATAGGCGCTGATCAGGGTGGCTTGACTTCTGTTCTGTAACTGTAACTCTTGATGACATGTGTGTAATGGGTGTGTTTTAAGAGGACAAATTGATACTCTGACCCACCACCGTAAGCATCTGGACCATACGTGTAGAGATTAGCAAAGAGCTCTAAATCATTCGATAAGATCACCTCATAAACAGAAAGCTATTATCATGATATGACATTACAGCTTGTAATGTCATAAGCCTGTCATTCACACTCTTGGGTAGACTATCAAGTTTCCGAACAAGGTGACTCCTGACGGCGAATCCAACTCCAGCATCACAAAGCTCATCGCTGCCGTGACCGCTCCAGAAAAAAGTGTATCCACCTCAAGTTTCAGTAAACTGACCTAGATGGCAAGATGAGTTTCGCTCAGGGCTACAATGTCAATGTTGTATCTTGCAAGCTCTCTGGCAACTAAAGCTGTTCTTCTCTCTGGTCTGTCTGCTGTAGAGTTGTCCAAAAGCATGCGCATGTTCCAAGTGCCAATGGTGAGCAGTGTAATCTTGTGTTTTATTTTGTGTGTTCGACTACAAGATGGGATTCCCAACAGCCGCGGTAAACTGGCCAGGGTATAGTGAAGCAGGCAATGTTTACAGCACCTTTTCTAGCCCCTTCCTCATTCTATGGAGGTGAGCAGTGCGTTCCTGAAGAGGACTGCTCAGTTGCCCAGGTAGACGCTGAGTTCCACTGCTGCTTCAGTCAGCGTAAAACGACTACTAGACCTGAGCCGCCTGTGTGCAGGTCCGTGACTACAGCTCCCAGTGTATCCACATCTGCTGCTTCATCGCTTGCCCAACACCACAGGATTTCAAGCGTTGAACAGGACACATGATGATGATGATGATGGTGTTGAAACTAGCGCTTGATTTGGATTAAAGTGAGGGAGAGTTGCGCAGTGTCAGCCTCACTCTCTCTTCCCAATTCCCATCTAGATCCAGTGGCAAGACAAGAGTCTGGGACTAGGCGCAGTGGATGACCAGAACGACTTCTGTGTCTTGTCCTGCTCTTCACGTTCCACGACACTTGCAGAGACCGCCTTCTTGGCCGTTGGACCTTCCATTGGTCTCTTCCGCTCAATCCGCCGGACTCTGTCTTTACATGCTGGGATAGACATCTCCCTATCTCACCGAGGGTTGAGACCCGTCAGCTACCCTCACTTGGTTTAGCCAGCTTGTCAAGGCCGTTGCCCGGGGTGTGGCCATTGTCACATGCAAACAGCTACAGGAGCCACAGGTGAGAGTTGATTGCCAGGTGGGGACAAAGGATGGACAAACCGACCTGAAAGGACATGACATGTTCCCCCACCTGTACACGCCCAATGTGTAAATCTTGGATGACCTGATAGGAATGTTTGGAACATTATGAAGCATAAATACAAGATATTTAATCCATTTAAAATATAAATGCAAAATACAAATTCATCCAAAAGGAAACACAAAATATAAAGCTACCCGGAAATAAATGTAGGATATTCAAACAAATAATAAACTACGATTATACCCACAAAGTACAAAGCATAATTTCTGCCTTTGTCTCAATTAAGGCGAGATCAGATAAGATTTCAATTCTTCTTCAGCCATTCAAGTCTGACTGAAATGTTTATCTAACCATCTTCTGTCCAACGTACTGTGAGGGCTGTTTTGCTGAGAATTCTTGTAGGATCAAGTGTATTTTCTGACAACAAGTGTGTTTTCTGATAGTTCTTAGCTTGTTGTAAATAGTCTCAAGGTCCTTTCTGACAAAACCCTTCTCAAGGCTGTGCATTCTGTGTTCATGCACAATTTTTTCTCTCTATCTCTCTCTCTCTGCTCTTGGCAAAGATTTTTTTTTGGTTGTGTTAAATGTTTAACCCTTTCATTAGCTGATCCAAATTCTTAACACTTGATTATTCATTACACTGCTAAGAAAAATGTTCCAAGCATTCTATTTTGATCTCTCATTTTTTGTACTAATTAATTAAATCTCCCATCAGTCTCCTCTGTTTCAAAGAAAGCAACAGCATATCAGCATATTCAGCCTTTCCCCTAGATAAAGTTCTCCACTGCTGGCAGCATGCTTGTAAATCTCCTCTATGCCCCCTCAAATGCAGTCACATCCTTCCTATGATGCAGTGACCAGAACTGTGCTGAACTCCAAGTGTCCCCGAACTAGAGTTTTATTCACTCCTAAAATAATCTCCCTGAGCACACACCCTAATAACATCAAATCATATGTAACAGCTCTTAAAGCAACTTTGCACCTACTTAAGTATATAACACAAATCTTCTACCAAAAGTCAACTATAATTAAATCAGTAATTGGTTGTAAAAGTACCTGCAATTTCAATGTACAAAACAGTTTGCAACACAATTTTAATAGGTTATATGAATAATACTTGCTCTCACATCTTTTACAGCTTACCTTATGTTAGATATTTGCACAATTTAAAAATGCATTAGCATACATTTGATATTCCCATTACATTTCTACTGTACACCTGGATTTTATTCCAATTTTATTGAAAAACAGTATGAAGTTGAAATTTTGTTAATCTGTTTCAATTAATCATTAGCAACATATTTTTGAGTTCTGTGCCCAAAGGTACGTCCCACCCATAGCACCACAACCTCCACCACAGGTAACACAAGGAGATACGTCCCAAAGCCACTCCTGCCAGAATGGGGATTGAACCCCATGTTGTAGGCATCAATCTATTATATACCAACCATCCAACCAATGGAGCCAATCAGCCTCTCAAGGATCCAAGACAGTGGCAACATATGTTACACTTAACTTCAGGTTATAGAATGTAATGGGTAGGGATGGTGAAGACTCCAATTTCTTTCCATCACATGGCCAGGAATCTCTCCTACTCTTACTTCTTGTATGTTGCGTGATTTACAAGTTGGTACTGTTAGGCTACATTTTGAACACAATTTCCTTAACCATCAAGTCCTTGAAACCAGAGCTTCTGGCTCAGAGACAGAGTGTTATCCATTGCATCACAATCGTTAACATATCGAACAGTATTTCCAATCTTGCATGCCTGTTATAGCATCATTTATAAAAGTTGCTAAATGGATGCTGAACTATTGACTGCTCCAGTCTTCAAAATAAATCTCAGAGCAATGGTTTCTGCACGTGTATAAAATTAATCTTAGAACAAATCAGCTTTGGAGCAAAATAGGAGAAATGGGAAAGTATTGGATATAAATGCATTCATCTTAATGTTATGAAGATTGGGCGTGTTTGTAATAGTGGGCAATTGCCCTGTTCAATAACTGCCTAGGCAGTAAAGGTAAAAAAAGACCACAGGTGTCAATCTTCCAAATGCTGTTCACAAAGTAACTCGATTTGTCCAGCTGAATCTTCATATTTGTTCTCTTTGAAATGCTGTAACAGTGCCTTAGTTTTTGAACTCATCTGCCCTGTTCATTTTGGTATTCAACCCCATATGTATTTAATAAAGGGATTGGTTTTGATTTCAGCCTTTGCTTTCATACAAATTGCAGAGTAAGTGGGAAGGGCACTATGAGTTTTTTTGTATATTTAGAGCTGAGTAGAGTCTTTTTGACCACATAATGATGCCATCAAGTATTCCACCACTAGAAACCCAACTTGTTTTTTTTCAATTACCATATTTAGGCTACCTTTAATTATGACATTAAATGCTATGTAAAGAAAATCTCTGTCATGGTTCATTCATTGGCTGAGCCCTCAAATCAAAATCCCATCTGTTTTGTTTTGTGGTCCAGGTGGTTGGGAATGATTCCTTGACACAATTCCAAGAAAATCAGGGAATGTTTGGTGTACAAGCCAACATTTCTCTCAACTGGTATCACCTAGGATTATGCTGGTTTAATCTTGAAGTTATCTCTGGCATATTGAGTGCACAAAATTTTTTTGCAATTGCAGTTAAAATCATTGGACTTCAGAATGTAATTCAATTTGTTAAACAAAAATACTGCAGATGCTGGAAATCTGAAACAAAAACAGACTGAAGGCTCATCAACCTGAAACATCAACTCTGGGCGAAATTTTCTCAGAAAAATTCTTTGTGTCAAAAGGGCAAGAAAACTGGAGATAAGTAGTGGTAATTTACAGCACTCTGTGCAATATGGCAGCCACAATGTGATTCCCGCCAATGGTAAGGGCGGAACCTATTCACACTGGGAAGCCGGCTTCAGACTACCATTGCGCAGGTGCCCCAATCTCCCAAAATGCTGTCTACCCACTCCCCTGCCCAAAAACCCTCCTGATTGCCACCCATACCCCCATGGACCCTTCCTCCGATTGCCGGCTCCAACCCCTGATCACCAGTACACTGATTGCTGGTTACTGCCCAGCCCCGACCACCTAGGAGGGCTTCAATGACCTCTGATCCCACCAATGACACCATCATATCTGGTCCCCAGTGGTGGGGACCATCCCTGATCTTCACTGGCGAGGACCTCCACCAGCAAGGTGGGAATGATTGGTGAGCCCAGACGATTGTGACCCAGGCTCACTAATAACATCCTGGGTGCAAGGCTGATTTCACGAGCAGAACGGGGCCAGCTACATCAGGAGAGGTGACAAATCAGGCATGAATCCTATTTTCTTTGTCTCGCATTAATATTTCCTGCCCCACTATGGTACTCGACCAGCACATTGGGTGGAAAAATCCCATCCTTTATTTCTCTCCAAAGATATTGGTTGACATGATGAGTATTTCCAGAATTTTCTGTTTTTAATTCTATTTCTAAGCTGTTTTGAGAAGTTTTGACTTAATTGTAAGACATAAATCTGACATCATCATCTAACCACTCCTATTTGATGTGTTTCTTGACAGAGGATACCAAATTCCTTTGCTTAAAATTTTTGTGTGGTTCTACCAAAGCTAGGAAGACAAAATGACAGGCATATGGTGCCATGGGTAATTATACCTTTCTTCTTTTGCTGATGAAAATAAAATCTACCATGTTGTCCACATATGAGGTGTGTTTGACCAGATTAAGCCCAGATCTTGATCGGTATGAGACGTTTCTTTTCCTGACTTTAAAATGCAGCTGAAATATGAACAATATACATCCTTCCCCGTACCCCACTATAGTTATATGTTTCAAGCTTTTACTGGGATTTCCCTTTGGCTGGGCTTGAGAATTCACATGGGCTTCCTCAAGGTGTTACCAACTGTTTGAAACCCATGTCAGGTCAGGCTTTTTAGATCTTTTTCTTTTTGTGCATCTCATGTCTTTTCACCACCTTTGTGATTTTGAAACACTATTGTTTTCTCAATGCTTTTTGATTATGGCATGATCATGTCTCGAACCCATAAAGCCCATTCGGAAAATGGACACTTTAAGCAGCATGGGATGGACAATTTACCCGAATGAAATGAACTACAGAAGGTCAGGTGACTTTTTTTGTGATTTGTGTTTTTCATCAAACACAAATTAACTCATGCCTGAACATGCTTCTGTAAGGACCTTTCGTGGAAGAGAATGCAGCAAGATCACATGTGGAATCTGCTCTCAACCTTCTAAGACTGTAACTGATGTCTTTAATTCCTGGAACTATTAACCTTTCCTGTCCTCTTTCCAACTTCATCACATCTTTCCTACAGTGTAGTACCCAGAATTGAATATAATATTCTACTCAAAGCAGTGTTTTATAAAGTTTTACTATAACCTCCTGATTTTTAAAGTTTATTTATTAGTGTCACAGGTAGACTTACATTAAGACTGCAACGAAGTTACTGTGAAAATCCCCTAATCACCACAGTCTGGCGCCTGTCCGGGTACACAGAGAAAATCTAGCATGGTCAATGCACCTAATCAGCATATCTTTGAGACTGTGGGAGGAAACCAGAGCATTCGGAGGAAACCGATGTAGACACAGGGAGAACGTGCAGACTCCGCACAGTGACCCAAGCCAGGAATTGAACCCACGTCCCTGACCACTAATCACTAGCCACCATGCTGCCGACCTTCCATTCCACTGTATTCCATGCCTTGACCTATAAAGCCCAAGATCTTGTTTATCTTATTTGCTTTCTCAACCTATCCTATAACATTCAATAAGTCTCTGCTTCTGCATCCACTTTGAGAATTGGATCCTTGATTTTGAACGATAGAACCATAGAAAATTACAGCTCAGAAACAGGCCTTTTTGCCCTTCTTGTCTGTGCCGAACCATTTTTTGCTTAGTCCCACTGACCTGCATTTGAACCATATCCCTCCACACCCCTCTCATCCATGAACCCGTCCAAGTTTTCCTTAAATGTTAAAAGTGACCCCGCATTTACCACTTTATCCAGCTGCTCATTCCACACTCCCACCACTCTCTTCGTGAAGAAGCCCCCCAAATTTTCCCTTTAAACTTTTCTCCTTTCACCCTTAACCCATGCACTCTGGTTTTTTTCTCCCCTAGCCTCAGTGGAAAAAGTCTGTTTGCATTCACTCCATCTATACCCATCAAAATCTTATATACTTCTATCAAATTTCCCCTCATTCTTCTACGCTCCAGGGAATAAAGTCTTAACCTACTCAATCTCTCTCTGTAACTCAGCTTCTCAAGTCCCGGCAACATCCTTGTGAACCTTCTCTGCACTCTTTCAACCTTACTTACATCCTTCCTGTAACTAGGTGACCTAAACTGTACACAATACTCTAAATTCGGCCTCACCAATGCCTTATATAACCTTACCATAACACTCCAACTTTTATACTCAATACTCCAATTTATAAAGGCCAATGTACCAAAAGCACTCTTAATGACCCTATCCACCTGTGACATCACTTTTAGGGAATTCTGTACCAGTATTCCCAGATCCCTCTGTTCAACTGCACTCTTCAGAGTGCTACCTTTTACCCTGTACGTTCTACTTTGGTTTGTCCTTCCAAAGTGCAATACCCCACATTTGTCTGCATTAAATTCCATTTGCCATGTTTCAGCCCATTTTTCTAGTTGGTCCAAATCCCTCTGCAAGCTTTGAAAACCTTCCACTACACCTCCAATCTGTGTATCATCAGCAAATTTGCTGATCCAATTTACCACAATATCATCCAGATCATTGATATAGATGGCAAACAACAATGGACCCAACACCATAAGCTAAGAAATACAACATTTAGGTCAATATGGAAAAAGTTGACAAAGAACCGTTGAATATCCTGTGATAAAACTGATTGCTTGACCTCAGGGCCAGGATAAGCAATGCAGATTACTGGACACTTCAGTTTAAAAATCAGGATAGATAAGCAAAGTTTGTGTTTTGAAATAAACGGTGGGTATAGTTTGTGCTAAAGGTTAGGTCATTCCACAATTATTTTGTAAACTCACATGTAATTGTGGATGCACTGAACTAGGTGTGTAAGATAAAAGCATTGTGAGTTAATTATGGCATATCACAAAGTCGGTATAAGTTACAGAAGGAAACTGCATGCCTTTGAATTACCTCTTAGAGCATTCTGAGATAGCATTCTCCTGCATGCATACTTGTATTGAATAAAATGCTGCTTGCTTTACCTACAGTTGACTCTGTTAAGTGTCTCTAGATACTCCACAACAAGTGTAATGGTTTCAACAATTTCTGTTCAATAGAAATTGAAGTAGCCAGTCAATTTAGAAGTATTGCCAGATTTCACTTTTAACAATAGTTCTGAATGGAAAGGAAGAAGGTGGGTAGAAAGGGGATAGGGAAAAAAGGAAGGGAGAGAAGGCAGGACAGAAACATTGGAACAGGAAAAGTTATTCAGCCTCTCATGCCTGTTCCACTGTCATTCAATGTAATCTTTGCTGATCTACAACCTAACACCACATATCTCAATTTTGCCAAATATTCCTCATTCCATTTGGCTATTTAAAGTCTATCAATTTTAGTTTCAAAACTAATAATTAATCTAGCATCAATTGTCATTTGTGGAAGAGAGTTCCAAACACCGATAAATAACTCTTTTCTGGGAAGAAATGTTTCTTAATTTTACTCCTAAAAAGTCAGACATAATTTTTAGACTTCGCCCCTAGTTCTAGACTTCCCAATCAGTGTAAATAGTTTCTCACTATCTGCCCTTTCTTTCACAATGTGTCAGAGTTCTTTACCATCTGCTACAATAATAGAATATTTATTTGGCATCATTTCTGAAGGATGTGACTGTCAATATGCAATAGTCTGGTCGTTCTCTATGTTAAAATCTACAAATGGAACTTATACTCACAATATGCTGACTCAACGATCTGAGCAAGCCAACACCAACAGTTAACAAAATGATTTAATCATGAGGAATAGCAATGTATAAACCAAAAGATGAAAGAAATATTTTCCAAAATATTGACAAATGTCTTAAACACCAGGATAAGGGAAAGGCCCACCTGTATTTTAATATTTCAGATGAATCATTTAATTTGTAGTATTCCAACTTGGTAATACAAAGGATTAATCATGACAGCAAGTAATTTAGACTTTGGGCAGTGGTCTAAAATGTGCATTGATGGATGGACAGTCCATATTACATGAGCCCCAATGTTCAGAAAATTTGGCCAACTGTACAACATGCAGCTGATCCTCTATCATCTGTTTTATGCAACTGTTCATGGTCAAAATTGTTCCCAGTGTTTCTTATTAAATTAAAAATTGCATTCAGTTCTACACTTGAGAAGTTGCTTTTGTTTACTTAAGTCAAGTAGAATTGGCAGAAAAATCACAGACAGCCAAACCACATAGAAGTAAAATGCAATGAGGAAATAAGAACCTTACAAATGGATATTGATAGGATAGGAGAGTGGGCCAAAATGAGGCTGATGGAGTTTAACATGGATAAGTATGACGTCATGCATTTTGGTTGGAAAATGGGAAGGCGACTCATTATCTAAATGAGGAGAGAGTTCAGGGTGCTCCAGTGCAGAGGGATCTAGGTGTCCTCATTCATGAGTCACAGAAAACAAGCATGCAGATAATAAAGAAAGTGAATGGAATGTTGACATTTATAGCTAAAAGAATAAAATATAAAGGTAAGGAAGTATTGTTGCAACTGTACAATGCATTGGCGAGACTGCATCTGGAGTATTGTGCACACTTTTGGTCCCCTTATTTGAAAAAAAATGTTGTGGCATTGGAGGCAGTTCAGAGGAGGTTCACTAGATTGATTGCAGAAGTTTGTTGTATGAAGAGAGATTGAACAGTTTAGGCCTATAGTCTCTGGAATTTAGTAGCATGAGGGGAGATCAAATTGAGGTATGTAGGATGCTAAAAGATATGGATAATGTATTCGTGGAGTGGATGCTTCCTCTTATGAAGCATTCAAGGATGAGCTGTCCGAGTCTTAGGATAAGGGGTAGCAAATTTAAAAAAGAGTTGAGGAGAAATTATTTCTCACAAAGGGTTGTGAAAGTGGAATTCGCTATCCCAATGTGGGGTGGATGTTGGGACAGTGAGTAAATCTAAGGAGGAGTTAGACAGATTCTTAATTGATAATGGGTTGAAGGGTTATGGACAGAAGGCAGGAAAATGGGAATGATGAGCCTATCAGCCATGATCAAATGGCAAAGTGGATTCGATGTGTTGAATTGTCTAATTCTGCTCCTATATCTTATGAACTTCTGATGTTGTATGTTCAAACCAGTGCAGAAATACTCAGGAAGGAAGTCTCTGACTTGGGTGGAACCTTTTCATGAATTACTGAGTTAAGACATCGCAAATAAAAATGATTTGTCCACCAATCTGTGTGTCAGGAAGTGAATCATACTTTTATTTTTTTAAACAATAGTATAATATTTTCTTTGCATTACTTTCTCGACCCGTTATGGCAATTTGCTTGTTGTATACCATTATGGTTTAGTATGCTTCATAGCTAATACAAATTAGAAATGCAAAACTTAATTTCACGCACAGAATGCAGGAAAGGATGCTGAAAAGTTATTTTAAAGCTTTATTTTGTAAATTTCTCAATAGAGAAACATTTAAAGGAGGGACTTTTGGAATGTATTGAATAATCAGAACTGCATTCACAAATAAAGATTAAACTGTCCAATGGGGATATTTTTGTTTATGTGCAGAATAACAAAATCAGTTTAAAACAATAATTTTAGTAAGAACTCTGCTACCCATTCCTAACTTTACCAAACCCCATCACCTTTGTGCTCACTAATCTATTGAGGCGCCTGATCTGGCGACACACTCCATGACCTTGCCCGATCTCTGTAACTTCCTTCATCCAACAACTCTGAGATCCCTGTGGCTCCTCCAATTCTGGCCTTGATTTCAATCCCTCAAGTCTAGGAGGGACAGTCTTACTGGCTCATCCCACCTGATCGATCGACAAGGTGAGCCAGTAAGATTGGGTGAGAAAAATCAGGCTTGCAACCTGTTTCTGATCTCTCGCGATCTTACTGGCCCATTTTGGTGGCAAAGTCAGCTTCACCCCCAACATTCATGGCTTAATTTAGATATAATTAGTGAGTCCCATACACTTCCACTGGGCTCACTTGACTTCACCTGTTCACTGGTCGAGCTCCTTATCAGCAAGGGTCAGGTATGGTCCCCACCAACGAGGACCAGATGTGATGGCCTCACTAGTGGAAGCCACTGAAGCCTCCCAGGTGGTAAGGGCAGGGCAGTATCCCTTGGGCAGCACCAACCTGGCAGTGTCAAGGATAGGGGCCTGAGGAGGGTGGGGCCTGGGGGGGGATAGGGCCCAAAAGGCAGGGCCTGGAAGGGCAAGACATGAAAGGGCTGGAGTCATGATGGGGGGGGGTGTGGTTCAGACTGGGAGAGAGCAAGGGACCTCTTCAGGGGGTGGCTGAAGACCAGGGGGGTTGTTGTTTGGCAGGGGCGGTGATTGGGGTTGGGGGGAGGGTGAAGTTTGTCAGGCTGGGGAGGGAGCAATTGACAGCGTATCCCGGTGTCCGTGGGGGGAGGGGAAGTGACACAAGCTCTTCCTGTGTACGCTGTGTGTACACACTACACTGGGAAATAGGGGTGCCTGTGCAATTCAGCAGCTAGTTTCACCGGCGAGAATAGGCTCCATTCTGCCTCCTACTCACCAAAGCAAGTCTGAAACTCTCCTGTTGTCTTGCTCATTCAGTACTTGGAATTTTCTTGGTAAGATTGCCCCCTAGATCCCTAGAGTTATCAGTGTTTTCCTTCTGAAAGCACAGTGTAGATGTAAGAACTCTTTTCTCGAAGAACTCGATTGCCTCATAGTGCAAGCTTGGCTGAGAGACTCAAAAGCATCTCAGCAGGGGGATCTAACCAGCCTGCCTCAGCATTTGACCACCTCATTTGTCCCCTGTGTTCTGTTCCAAGGTGAGAACTAATTGAAAAGGGAAACTGAGAAAGGAAACTGGTCCTCTCAGTTGGTGCGGAAACTAAGACTCAAATTAAGATGAGAAAACAAAACCAAAACCAAGAAGAGGAGCTGAAATTCTTCATAAGCGAGACAGAGTTTGAAGAACTTTGTGACTGAGTTTGATTAACTAAATGCAGAGTATTACTGAGCCAATTCATAAGATCTGTCTTAGTTACATCTGCCATTTAATGTGTCACTTATAGGGCAGATTTTTTCCAAAAAGTGTCAGTTTCAGACCGAAAACTAAATTGTGTCTCTCCAGATGCACAGCCAGGATTTGACTCCAGATTTTCTGGCTTTCAGTGCACAGAAAATCTGGGAGCATAGTTTGCTCTTTCACTCCATTGGGTTGAGGCCTGATAGAGCTGACAAGGTCAGCCCCACAGAGATTGGGGCACCATCTTTAAAGGATGCCCCCATCTGCATTTAAAGTAAACTCCCCCCCACTCCTCCCCAACACAGAAGACCCCCACCCACCCAAGCTTTGGGGTGACCACCCCTCCTCCCCCACTCAAGTAACAGGGCATTTCCCTCCATCCTAACATGCAAGTATCTGGGCTTGCCAGGGTCAGGGATGTCTCTGATCGTGTGCACAGCATTCTGAAGTGGGGGGGGGGTGATCAGCCAGATGTCATGGTACAGAACAGTACCAATGACATAGAAAGGAAGAGTGTGGAGGCCTTGAAGAGTGAGTATAGAGATAAGAACATAAGAAATAGGAGCAGGAGTAGGCCATCTAGCCCTTCGAGCCTGCCCCGCCATTCAATAAGATCATGGCTGATCTGTCGTGGCTCAGTTCCACTTTCCCGCCCTCTCCCCATAACCCTTAATCCCCTCTCTTATCAAAAACCCATCAACCCGCTTCTTAAAAATATTTAGCAAGGCAGCCTCCACCACTTCAACGGGCAGAGAATTCCAGATATTCACCACCCTTTGAGTGAAGAAGTTCCTCCTCAACTCCGTTCTAAACTGCCCCCCCTTTATCTTGAGGCTGTGCCCCCTAGTCCTACTGTCTTTTTTGAGCGGGAAGAGTCTCTCCACCTCTATCCTATCCATCCCATTCATCATCTTATACGTCTCAATGAGATCTCCCCTCATTCTTCTAAACTCTAACGAGTACAAGCCTAGTTTATTCAGCCTCTCCTCATAGCTCAACCCCCTCAACTCCGGTATCAGCCTAGTAAACCTCCTCTGCACTCCCTCCAAGGCCAAAATATCCTTGCGCAGGTGCGGCACCCAAAACTGCACACAGTACTCCAGCTGCGGCCTCACCAATGCCCTATACAGCTGCAGCAAGACCTCCCTACTTTTATATTCAATCCCCCTCGCTATGAAGGCCAGCATCCCATTCGCCTTCCTGACCACCTGCTGCACCTGCAGGCTGGGTTTTTGCGACTCATGCACAAGGACCCCGAGGTCCCTCTGCACCGTCGCCTGCTGCAGTTTTTCTCCACGTAAGTAATAGTCCTTCCTACCATTATTCCTACCAAAGTGGACCACCTCACACTTGCCAACATTAAATTCCATTTGCCATTTCCTGGCCCATTCGCCCAGCCTATCTAGATCCTTCTGCAGACTCTCCACACCCTCCGCACAATTTGCCTTTCCCCCAATCTTCGTGTTAAAAAGCAGGACTCCAAGGATAGTAATCTCAGAATTGCTACCTGTGCCACGTGCCAGTGAGAGTAAGAGTAGGATGCTCAGGCAGATGAACACGTGGCTGAGGAATTGGTGTAGGGGACATGGTTTCAGATTTCCAGATCATCCAATGTTTCAAACGTGATAGAGGCAGAGGGATGAAGGTTGGGAGGATGTGGGGTGGGGGGGATGGGGGCTTGGTGTGGGGATGGCAATGCTGGATGGAGACGGGGTGGAGTTTTTAAAATGCGTTCAGGAAAATTTTCTAAATCAATATATAGTGGTACCAGCTAGAGAGGATGCAATATTAGATCTCCTATTAGGAAATGAGTTAAGACAAGTGACAGAAGTGTGTGTAGGGGAACACTTTAGTTCCAGTGATCATAACGCCATTAGTTTCAACTTGATCATGGATAAAAATAGATCTAGTCCTTGCGTTGAGGTTCTAAACTGGAAAAAGGCCAAATTTGAAGAAATGAGGAAAGATCTAAAAAGCTATTCTCTGGCGAGGATGTGATTGGTAAGTGGGAGGCCTTCAAAGGAGAAATTTTGAGAATGCAGAGTTTGTATGTTCCTGTCAGGATTAAAGGCAAAGTGAATAAGGAACCTTGGTTCTCAAGGGATATTGCAACTCTGATAAAGAAGAAGAGGGAGATGTATGACATGTACAGGCAAGGGGAACAAATAAGATGCTGGAGGAGTATAACAAGTGCAAGAAACTACTTAAGAAAGAAATCAGGAGGGCTAAAAGAAGACATGAGGTTGCTTTGGCAGAAAAGGTGAAGGATAATCTTAAGAACTTTTACAGGTATATTAAGAGCAAAAGGATAGTAAGGGACAAAATTAGTCCTCTTGAAGATCAGAGTGGTCGGCTTTGTATGGAACCAAAAGAAATGGGGGAGATATTAAATGGGTTTTTTGCACCTGTATTTACTAAGGAAACTAGTATGGAGTCTATGGAAATAAGGCAAACAAGTAGGGAGGTCATGGAACCTATACAGATTAAAGGGGAGGAGGTGCTTGCTGTCTTGAGGCACATCAGAGTAGATAAATCCCCAGGACCGAACAGGGTATTCCCTCAGAACTTGAAGGAGGCTAGTGTTAAAATTGCAGGGGTTTTGGCAGATATATTTAAAATGTGGGTATCCACAGAGGAGGTGCCGGATGATTGGAGGATAGCTCATGTTGTTCCATTGCTTAAAAAAAGGCCCAAAATGTAATCTGGAAAATTATAGGCCAGTAAGTTTGACCACATCCACCGGCTCTCCTCTATCCACCGCCCTAGACACATCCTCATAGAACTCCAGTAAATTTGTCAGACACGACTTCCCTTTAACGAAACCGTGCTGCGTCTGCTCTATCAAGCAGTTCCCCTCAAGATGCCTCGCTATTTCCTCCTTGATGATGGATTCTAACATTTTACCTACAACAGATGTTAAACTAACAGGCCTATAAATCCCCGCCTTTTGCCTGGCACCCTTCTTAAACAACAGCGTAACATTAGCCGTTTTCCGATCTTCCGGCACTTCCCCGGAATCCAGTGACGTCTGGAAAATAACCACCAAGGCATCCACTATCACCTCCGCCATTTCTTTCAGGACCCTCGGATGCATTCCATCCGGTCCTGGGGACTTGTCCACAATCAGCCCCTCCAGTCTGTTATGCCGTTGTAAGGCGGGGAATTATAGGCCTGTTAGTTTAACATCTGTTGTAGGTAAAATGTTAGAATCCGTCATCAAGGAGGAAATAGCGAGGCATCTTGAGGGGAATTGCTTGATAGAGCAGACGCAGCACGGTTTCGTTAAAGGGAAGTCATGTCTGACAAATTTACTGGAGTTCTATGAGGATGTGTCTAGGGCGGTGGATAGAGGAGAGCCAGTAGATGTGGTCTTTCTTGATTTTCAGAAGGCATTTGACAAGGTACCTCACAAGAGGTTATTGCAGAAGGTAAGGGGGCATGGAGTTGGGGGTAGGGTGTTAGCGTGGATAGAGGACTGGTTGTCAAATAGGAGGCAGAGAGTGGGGGTCAATGGGTGCTATTCGGATTGGCGGTTGGTGACTAGTGGAGCACCCCAGGGTTCAGTGCTGGGGCCTCAGCTATTTACCATTTATATAGATGATCTGGAGGAGGGAACCGAGTGTAGGGTGTCGAAATTTGCTGATGACACCAAAATTGGTGGAAAGGCAAATTGTGCGGAGGGTGGGGAGAGTCTACAGAAGGATCTAGATAGGCTGGGCGAATGGGCCAGGAAATGGCAAATGGAATTTAATGTTGGCAAGTGCGAGGTGGTCCACTTTGGTAGGAATAATGGTAGGAAGGATTATTACTTACGTGGAGAAAAACTGCATCAGGCGACGGTGCAGAGGGACCTCGGGGTCCTTGTGCATGAGTCGCAAAAACCCAGCTTGCAGGTGCAGCAGGTGGTCAGGAAGGCGAATGGGATGCTGGCCTTCATAGCGAGGGGTATTGAATATAAAAGTAGGGAGGTCTTGCTGCAGCTGTATAGGGCATTGGTGAGGCCGCAGCTGGAGTACTGTGTGCAGTTTTGGGCGCCGTACTTACGCAAGGATATTTTGGCCTTGGAGGGAGTGCAGAGGAGGTTTACTAGGCTGATACCAGAGTTGAGGGGGTTGAGCTATGAGGAGAGGCTGAATAAACTAGGCTTGTACTCGTTAGAGTTTAGAAGAATGAGGGGAGATCTCATTGAGACGTAGAAGATGATGAATGGGATGGATAGGATAGAGGTGGAGAGACTCTTCCCGCTCAGAAAGGACAGTAGGACTAGGGGGCACAGCCTCAAGATAAAGGGGGCGCGGTTTAGAACGGAATTGAGGAGGAACTTCTTCACTCAAAGGGTGGTGAATCTCTGGAATTCTCTGCCCCTTGAAGTGGTGGAGGCTGCCTCGCTAAATATTTTAAGACGCGGGTTGATGGGTTTTTGATAAGCGAGGGGATTAAGGGTTATGGGGAGAGGGCGGGAATGTGGAGCTGAGCCAAGACAGATCAGCCATGATCTTATTGAATGGCGGGGCAGGCTCGAAGGGCTAGTTGGCCTACTCCTGCTCCTATCTCTTATGTTCTTATGTTCTTAAGTTTGACGTCAGTAGTAGGTAAATTATTGGAAGGAGTATTAAGAGATAGGGTCTACAAATACTTGGATGGACAGGGACTTATTAGGGAGAGTCAACATGGCTTTGTGCGTGGTAGGTCATGTTTAACCAAACTATTAAATTTTTTCGAGGAGGTTACCAAGAAAGTGGATGAAGGGAAGGAAGTGGATGTTGTCTACATGGACTTCAGTAAAGCCTTGACAAGGTCCCTCATGGGAGGTTAGTTAGGAAGGCTCAGTCGCTAGGGAAACATGGAGATAATAAATTGGATTAGACATTGGCTCAATGGAAGAAGCCAGAGAGTGGTAGTGGAGGATTGCTTCTCTGAGTGGAGGCCTGTGACGAGTGGTATGCTACAGGGATCAGTGCTGGGTCCATTGTTGTTTGTCATCTATATCAATGATCTGGATGATAATGGGGTCAATTGGATCAGCAAATTTGCTGATGATACAAAGATTGGAGGTGTAGTGGACAGTGAGGAAGGTTTTCAAAGCTTGCAGAGGGATTTGGACCAACTAGGAAAATGGGCTGAAAAATGGCAAATGGAAATTAACGCAGACAAGTGTGAGATATTGCACATTGGAAGGACAAACCAAAGGAGAACATACAAGGTAAATGGTAGAACACTGAAGAGTGTAGTAGAACAGAGGGATCTGGGAATACAGATAGATAATTCCCTAAAAGTGGCGAAACAGGTAGATAGGGTCATAAAGAGTGCTTTTGGAACATTGGCCTTTATAAATCAAAGTACTGAGAATAAGAGTTGGAATGTTATGGTGAGGTTGTATAAGACATTGATGAGGCCGAATTTAGAGTATTGTGTGCCGTTTTGGTCACCTAATTACAGGAAGGGTATTAAAAAGGTTGAAAGAGTGCAGGGAAGATTTTGCAAGGATGTTGCCAGGACTTGAGAAACCGAGTTACAGAGAAAGGTTGAATAGATTAGGACTTTATTCCCTGGAGCATAGAAGAATGAGAGGAGATTTGATAGGGGTGTATAAAATTATGATGGGTATAGATAGAGTGAATGCAAGCAGACTTTTTCCACTGAGGCTAGGGAAGAAAAAAACTAGAGGACATGGGTTAAGGGTGAAGGGGGAAAAGTTTAAAGGGAATATTCGGGAGGGGATTCTTCACACAGGGAGTGGTGGGATTGTGGAATGAGCTCACAGATGAAGTGGTAGATGCGGGCTCGCTTTTAACATTTAAAGAAAAACTTGGACAGGTACATGGATGAAAGGAGTGTGGAGGGATATGGTCCAGGTGCAGGTCAGTGGGACTAGGCAGAAAAATGGTTCGGCACAACCAAGAAGAGCCAAAGGACCCATTTCTGTGCTGTAATGTTCTATGGTTCTATGTCAAAGCTATGCATGGACTGACTGGTCAGGAACTGATATTTTTGATATTCATGCAACAAATATAAGTTGATTTAGAAGCCAAAACCAGTACTTGGCTCCCAATGAGAAGTTCCAAATTAAAATCTCAGTTGTGACATAAAGTTACATGTAGGTTTTTACATTAAACTAGCTAAAGCTTCCAAAAAACTGGCAACTCATAAATAGTTTTGCATTGGCTGATAGACAAAATAGAAAATGACATTTTTTGTCAACAAATACTGAAGTGTGGAACATTCAAAAATAATTACCAGATTCTGAAACAAGCACAGAATCTTAATCTAAGGTACACTTCTGTTGTAAGCGCTCTTAACTTCATTAATATGGCACTTGATGCACTTCCATTCAGAGACTTGTAACATTTCCTGCCTTCCATATTGAGAGTGTCATAAGCTGCAGGCTATGATTTTCCGGTATTTAAAATTCCATGGCAAACATAATGGTTACCATTGACTAGACATGACTAAATAACCACTATGATGACCACCAATTTAAAATACTGTAATATCATGGTGGCTATATAATCAAGGTTTAATTGTGGCTTAAAAATGATAACCCAGCTGTTTAAGAAAGATTAACTCCACAAAATATACATATTCTACCTCACATCCAGTTCTTGAACTAAACCATAATGTCCAACATAGAATCTTTAATTAAGCCCTCAAATGAAAACTTTAAAACTTCTGAAAATAAACATACATTTGTTAAAAGTGAAACTCAGTCTTAATTAAAAAGCTGTATTTTTCATGGCTTAAACTTTCAGCTTGCAGCATGAGAAAGAGAATGCACAAGAATATTAATACAATCACAGAAAGGTCACTGCATTGAAGGAGACCATTCAGTTTGTCAAGCTCGTGTGACTCTGCAAGGGCAGCTTAGCTAACCCCACTCCCCTGCCTTTTCGCCATCGTCCTGCAATATTTTTCTCCTTCTAGTAATTATCCAATTCCCTTTTGAACATCACAATTAAATCTGTCTTCACCGCACTTGAGCCATGCATTCCAGATCCTGACGACTTGCTGCGTAAAAAATGTTTTTTCATCATGTTGCCATTCTTTTGCTGTTCATTTTATCAGCATTCTTCGGTTCTCAATCCTTCTGCCAATGGGAATGGTGTCTCTTTATCTTCGCCATCTCGACTCCTCATGATTTTGAATACTTGTATCAAAGCTCCTCTTAACCATCTGTTTTAAGGATAGCAACCCCAATTTATAATCTATTTTGTGTCTTCTCTAAAGCCATCCAATCCTTCCTAAAACAGAGTGACTTAAATTGGTAACTTCCTTGATTTTGCACTCCATGAATAGGGTTTTCCATTTGGGTTGATATATAAATATGTGTGAATGTTTCCAGGTACTGAACCCTCCCTTAAGGAAAATAGTCATTTATTGCACTGTTACAGGGGTGCCCTCTTAATTGGCTGGGAGTTAAGTTTGTCATCCAGTTAAGGACAGCAGACAGCTCTCAAAGTTGGAGGACCAATCAATGGCCTCTCAAATTGGAAGGAGCAACAGTCTGCAAAGGAAGATAAGCAAGAAAGGGTGCTGCCAGATTCAGATACCCTTTCTCCAACTTATTAAATTTTGAATTAAAAAAAATGGCTTTTGTAGCCAAACCACCGGTGTTAGGTTAAATCCTTTTGATCCTATGTTGAAACTGGGCAGTTCAGGCATTTTGCTTCCACTAGGGTAGCTTTAGACTGTTTCTGCACTCAGGCAGGCAGGCAGTGAGGTCTAAGCCTAGCTGGCATGCTGGTCTCTTGGCCTTCTGCAAGGATCCTGCCTTCAGGCACTGAATCTGATCATCACAATCTATGAGAACCTGAAACCAACTGGAAAATGTCACTCAGCCTCCTTTAATTGGCTTTAAGTGTGTCTCTAAATGGATATATGAAGAAAGACGGTTAGTCATTTTAGAGATGGGGTTCAAGGCTACAAATTGACTTCTGGGAATATTGCTTCCTCAAATCCAGGATTCACAGTCCCAGAGCACAATCTAGCATCACTTATATCCCTTGCATGGTGCTAGGATGAGTTGTAGAAAATCACAGATGAGCACCAGAGAAAGACAGTAAGGAGTGTTTCTTCAGAAGGAAGTCTTCAAAATGCAGCTGATGAAAATACAACAAAACTTACTCCAACTTCTAAATCAAAGAAAGAGTTTAATAAAGAAACATCATTATTCCAAAATTGGGGCCTCAATTCACAATTCCACATAGTTCCTTATTTATAGTGAGTCAGCTAGTCAGTTGACTATTACATGACTTTGTAATTGGTTCCGTGGTTTACTGGGTCAGCTGACCCTTATATCTTGTTCCCATTGGTCACATTACATCCAATTAAAGTTGTCACTGGTTACATTCTAACAAGGAGCATTTTTTATAAATATAAATATGCACAGTGAAACTGCTCTGTGATATGAGGCAACGTTCCCTCAAAGATCAGGTCAGAACTCTGCCAAACGTAGGAAAAATTGAGCGTGAGGCTAACTGCCACAGCATGCCCATCCTGATCTCAATTTCACTCAGCTGAACCCTGCCAGAAGAATTGTTAACTGTTCTTTTCCTGCTCATTGCACACGTTTTCAACAGTGACCTGCTCACAAATCTTCCTGTGCAGTCTCCTGATATGAGTATTACTTTATCATTCATTACACTCGCAATAATAGAGGAGCCATGGGCGAAATCTGGATTCGATGGTTATGAATGCAGCCTCTGCCTCCAGAATGTACTGACCCAGGCTTCTGGCAGTCTGCACTAAAAGCCGAATCAGTATCTGACACTGATGGAGGGACTGAAAAATACCTTGGAGAACTTGAGCTAAATGGCGTGGTTAGGATGGATTCCAAAATTAGTTTTAATGTCAGAAAAAGATTAGATACATTACAATGCACCTGGAGAGAGTGATGGTCTTGGCAGCAATTGCATTGATTCTTGCCAACAGAGGAACCACCTGACCAAAAAATGCACCCTGTGTGAATGCTTCAACTACTGGCCTATAGATGTGGGGAGATTGGAAACAATAATGACAACTGGCTTTCAAGCAATTCAGGATCTACAGTATTTAACTGATACCATCAAATGTGCCCTCCCATTTGAATCAGTGGAGTCTGCCCCTCACGGACACCTTCAACCTCTCTTTACAACAATGTGAGGTCCCTATCTGCTTCAAGAAGGCGACCATCATCCCGGTACCTAAGAGAAACCAAGCAGCGTGCCTTAATGACTTGGCCGGTGGCTCTGATATCCATCATTATGATACGCTTCAAAAGGCTAATCATGGCACGAATCAATTCCAGCCACCCAGACTACCTGGATTCACTACCGTTTGCCTACCTCTGCAACAGGTCCACAGCAGATACCATCTCTCTGGCCCTGCACTCTACCCTGGAACACCTAGATAACAAAAACACCTGTGACAGACTCCTATTTATTGACTACAGCTCAGCCTTCAACACTATTATTCCCATAAAACTCATCTCCAAACTTCATGGCCTGGGCCTTGGCACCTCCCTCTGTGACTGGATCCTGAACTTCCTAACTCACAGACCACAATCAGTAAGGATAGACAACAACACCTCCTCCATGATTATCCTCAACACTGGTGTCCCACAAGGCAGTGCTCTCAGCCCCCTACAATACTCCTTATACACCTATGACTGTGGGGCCAAATTCCCCTCTAATTCAATTTTCAAGTTGGCTGACAACACAACCATAGTGGGTCAGATCGCAAACAGTAATGAGACAGAGTACAAGAATGAGATAGAGAATCTGGTGAACTGGTGCGGTGACAATAATCTCTCCCTCAATGTCAACAAAATGAAAGAGATTGTCATCAACTTCAGGAAGCGTAAAAGAGAATGTGTCCCTGTCTACATCAATGGGGATGAAATAGAAAGGGTCCAAGCTATAAGCTTTTAGATGTTCAGATCACCAACAACCTGTCCTGGTACCCCCATGCTGACACTATAGGTAAGAAAGCCCACTAACGCCCCTACTTTCTCAGAAGACTAAGGAAATTTGACTTGTCCACTACGACTCTCATCAACTTTTATAGATGCACCATAAAAAGCATTCTTTCTGGTTGT
This sequence comes from Carcharhinus amblyrhynchos, assembly GCF_965287045.1. Taxonomy (NCBI): domain Eukaryota; kingdom Metazoa; phylum Chordata; class Chondrichthyes; order Carcharhiniformes; family Carcharhinidae; genus Carcharhinus; species Carcharhinus amblyrhynchos. Next base: position 89,352,781 of record NC_137324.1, on the reverse strand, counting down.
ATCACAGCTTGACATTGCTCCTGCTCTGCCCAACCACAAGGAACTACAAAAGGTCATGAATGTAGCCCAATCCATCACACAACTCAGCCTCCATCCATTGACTATGTCTACACTTCCCACTGCCTCAGCAAAGCAGCCAGCATAATGAAGGACCGCACGCGCGCCAGACGTTCTCTCTTCCACCTCCTTCTATCAAGAAAAAGTTACAAAAGCCTGAGGTCACATACCAACTGACTCAAGGACATCTTCTTCCCTGCTGTTGTCTGACTTTTGAATGATCTTGCCTTGCATTAAATTGATCTTTCTCTACACCCTAGTTATGACTATTACACTACATTCTGCACTCTCTCATTTCCTTCTCTATGAACAGTTTGTTTTGCCTGTATAGTGCACAAGAAACAATACTGTATGTTAATACACGTGACAATACCAAATAACCTCAAGTCAAATCCAGAGAACGGTCCTGCTTCCTTCTGATATCTCATATAGAAAAGCTTGTTCATGTTAATGTTAAGGTATAAGTCCGTACTGCCCATGAAGCCTGCAGTGGCATTGAAGCTTACTGAAGAATCCTTAGAACTCAATACCGGAATGAGTTTGTTAGTTTCACAAGATTCAAAATAACACAGCACAAAATAACAGTCAGAAAGATATGCTGGTTAGGTGCATTGGCCATGCTAAATTCTCTCACATGTACCCGTACAGGTGCCAGAGTGTGGCAATTAGAGGATTTTCACAGTAACTTCATTGCAGTGGTAATGTAAGGCTACTTGTGATACTAATAAATAAACCTAAAACTTTAAAAAAATCAATGAAGCAACACCATCCCTGGCCTTAGGGTATTACCTTTGCACAGCACTGGGATGAGTTTAAGAAAATCACAGAATAACACCAAAGGTATACACATCGTGATAGTAAAAAGCATGTGCTATGAATATAAACCTACACACTATTCTGTGACATGGGGCAGGATTTTCAGTGCCCGAATCAATCATAGAATCCCTATGTTGCAGAAGGAGGCCACTCAGCCATTGAGTCTACACTGACTACAATCCCACCCACGCTCTATCCCCATAACCCTACTCAGCCCCTGACACTAAGGGGCAATTTACCATGGCCAATCAACCTAACTCCCACACCTTTGGACTGTGGGAGGAAACGGAGCACCCAGAGGAAACCCATGCAGACACAGGGAGAATGTGCAAACTCCACACAGGCAGTGACCCAAGCCAGGAATCGAACCTGGTCCCTGGCACTGTGAGACAGCAGTGCTAACCATTGTGCCACTGTGCCACCTCTCTGATATCTGTGGTAAGGCTTACTGCCACAACATTCCCATCCTGATCTCAATTTCACTCAGCTGAATCCTACCAGGAGAATTGTTGAATGTTGCTTCCCCATTCTTTGCATCTAAATATAGCCCAGGAGGCAAGGTTCTAGTATCTACCCTCAATTCCCTGCTTATCACTGTTGTGTCTGCCAATCGCAAGGGACGGTTGCAAGCAAGGTGATGATAACTCCTGAGTAAATTTTGGCAAGCCTATGAAGCCAGTGCATGAATGGGAAGAGCCAAACAATGCCTTCCTCTCTCTCTATAAAGGCCCCCAAATATTGACCACTTTAGGATTTTTTTGAAGCAAGACCTTTAAAAGTAATGTTGCTGCCTTCGTCAAGATTTTCCACTCCCTCTATATCAGTGGCTTCTTCTCCTGAGCTGTAGTAGCCATCCCACACTCCCCAGCTGAACTCTCACCATTAGCTTTTTCAGTCTTTCATGAGACAGGGCATCGCTGGTTGGGTGACTGTTTATATTACCAATCCCTAATTGCCCTTGAGATTCACATTTTATAAATATTTTTCAATTTTTCCATTCTAAGACTTAACTAGGCATTACAAATGACAAATCTAACAAGAAAATGCTGGAATCACTTATTTGGAAGAATCCACAGCAACTTGTGAGTTTTTCCAGGAAAGTGAAGTGTTTTTCTTCCTGGCGGTCAGTGGTAGCACCCAAGAAATTGATTGTCCAATCCGGGAGATTCTTGGAGAATTTTCAACCCTGGTGAAATCACCATGACCAAAAGGAGGTTCACTATCAACACTTTGGGGTTGCGAGGTTCCAGGGTGTATAGGTTAGGAGGATTAGTGGGGTAAATATGTGGGGCTACAGGAAAGGGCCAGAGTGGGATTCTCTGTCAGAGAATCAATGCAGACTTGATGGGCCGAATGGCCTCTTCTGCACCATAGGGATTCTATGATTCTACAATACTGTAATTTACCTTCTGTTGATAGTGAAAGAGGTTTGAAATAAAAAAGAGTCTAAACCACAAAAATGCTGAGCGAGCAGAACTGAAATTTGGCATATCTAAGGGAGATTTTGTAAACAAATAAAAGTTGTCTTTTGTGACTAGAAGCTGCCTTTATCTCTATAAGAGAGTGGCAGTGATTGACAGATCTGAAAGCAGAGACAACTTTGCAAAGTGAATTCCATACATGGAGTTGTCAACTCTTATGGATTGTCCGGCCTCTCTGGGAGTGGAAGATGAAACTTCCTTGTCGTCAAGCCAGTAGAAAGTCAAATTTTGTGCCTGTGATTTACACCTGTGTACATTCACAAGCAGCCTTCCAGTCCTTGGAATTGTGTGTATGATAATTGCTAGCACAACACCATCAGCAAAGACATTTCAAGATAGTGGATCTAACTTTTATGAGATAAGGATAATAATACTTTGAAGTAGCACACAAGAGTCTGCTAAATGAATGTCACATACTCAGAAATCACCAATCAGATCAAATTAATACATTCAACGAGTGGTTAACAACAATGTTTGTGACAGTTTCCTAGGCTAATTCTAGGTGCTGGATTCCTCCCACAGTCCAAAGATGGGCAGGTTGGGTGGCTTGGTCATGTTAAATTGTCCCTTAGAGTCCCAGATGTGTAGGTTGGGGGGATTAGCAGAGTGGTATATGGAGTTATGGGAAAGGGCCTGGATAGGATTCTGTGTCACAGCGTCAGTGGAGACTCAATGGGCCAAATGGCCTCTTTGTGCAATGTGAGGGTTCTCTGATTTTGTGAAGAGCATTGATACAAATGTGCAGGCAGACATATCTCTGTGTATTCCTGAGCAATTTTGCATCTTCAAGCTTCATGTGGGAATTAGCAATTCCCACTGGAATGTCCAGCCTACAGTGTAAGGAGTTTAGAAAACTTGAGCAGGCCATCAATTCTGGCATAAACACTGAATCTGCACACACGTGACATCCAACACTGCCAAATCTGTGGAGTCAAAGAGAGGTCATCCTATTTAAATAATCTGAGCAGGCGCTTGTGCCTGCAAGAGTTCATCAAGGGCAACTGACTGCTGAAGAATACCAGAAATACACTCTTGAAAGTTATCTTCAGGGAGGCCAAAATGCATTGCTGAAATTTTGAAGATCATTAAGGATTCAGACGCTGAAATGACTCACTCACGCTAGAAAACTGACTGGAATGCCTAGTCTTACTCAGAATACCAAGTTATTGCTGTTTAAACACATGGGAGATAAGAAAGCCCCATATAAATGGCTCTTCGCCAAGCCACCTTGTCTGTGATGCAGGAAAAGGAGATCAGAAAGGAGGAGGTATTAGGCTTCTTGAGAAACATTAAGGTAGACAAGCTCCCAGGGCCTGGTGGGATATACCCCAGAATACTGAGAGAGGCAAGGGAAGAAATTGCTGGGGCCTTGAGAGAAATCATTGTATCCTCCCTGGCTACAGGGGAAGTCCCAGAGGATTGGAGAATAGCCAATGTTGTTCCTTTGTTTAAGAAGGGTAGCAAGAATAATCCAGGTAATTACAGGCTGGTAAGCCTTACATCAGTGATAGGGAAATTATCGGAGAGGATTCTTCAGGACAGGATTTATTCCTACTTGGAAATAAGTGGACATATTAGTGAGAGGCAACATGGTTTTGTGAAGGGGAGGTTGTGTCTCACAAACTTGATCAAAATTTTTGAGGAATTGACGAAGATGATTGACAAGGGTCGGGCAGCAGATGTTGTCTACATGGACTTCAGCAAGGCCTTTGACAAGGTTCCTCATGGGAGACTGGTGCAGAAGGTGAAGTTGCAATGGATCACAGGTGAGCTGGCAAGATGGATACAAAACTGGCCTGGTCAAAGACAGAGGGTAGTAGTGGAAGGATGTGTTTCTGAATGGAGGGCTGTGACAAGTGGCGTTCCTCAGGAATCAGTGCTGGGACCTTTGCTATTTGTAATATATATAAATGATTTGGAGGAAAACGTAACTGGTTTGATTAGTAAGTTTGCGGATGACACAAAGGTTGGTGGATTTGCAGATAACGATGAGGACCATCAGAGGATACAGCAAGATATAGATCGGTTGGAGACTTGGGCGGAGAGATGGCAGATGGAGTTTAATCCAGACAAATGTGAGGTAATGCATTTTGGAAGGTCTAATACAGATAGGAAATATACAGTAAATGGCAGAACCCCTAAGAATAATGATAGGCAAAGGGATCTCATTGTACAGGTACACAATTCACTGAAAGTGTAAATGCAGGTGGAGAAGGTAGTCAAGAAGGCACATGGCATACTTGCCTTCATTGGCCGGGCCATTGAGTTTAAAAATTGGCAAGTCATGTTGCAGCTTTATAGAACCTTAGTTAGGCCGCAGTTGGAATATTGTGTCCAATTCTGGTCGCCACACTACCAGAAGGATGTGGAGGCTTTGGAGAGGGTACAGAAAAGATTTACCAGGATGTTGTCTGGTCTGGAGGGCATTAGCTATGACAATAGATTGGAGAAACTTGCTTTGTTCTCACTGGAACAACAGGGATTGAGGGGCGACCTGATAGAAGTCTACAAGATTATGAGAGGCACCTATTGAGTGGATAGTTCGAAACTTTTTCCCAGGGTGGAAGAGTCAATTACTAGGGGGCACAGGTTTAAGTTGCAAGGGGCAAGGTTTAAAGGAGATATACAAGGTAGAATTTTTTTTTTACACAGAGAGTAGTGGGTGCCTGGAACTCATTGCCGGAGGAGGTAGTAGAAGCGGATACGGTAGTGACTGTTAAGGGGCATCTTGACAAATACATGAGTAGGATGGGAATAGAGGGATATGGTCCCCAGAAGGGTACAGGGGTGTTAGTTAAGTCGGGCAGCATGATCAGTGCAGGCTTGGAGGGCCGAAGGGACTGTTCCCGTGCTGTAGCTTTCTTTGTTCTTTATTCTTTGAAACAAGGTTTGGCAAGATAGAGTATCAAAGAAAACACCAGAGATGTCTGGCATCCAGTGTGTCCAGCCTATAACACATCCCTTCCACCACATTCCTGCTGGAATAATGGCAGGATTGTGCAAATGGACGCTGATTTAAAATCCTATTAACTTTCCACAATGCCCAAAGGTGAAAATGAGAGATAAAGTAAAACAATCAGAACAGGAAAAAGTGTACAATTCACAAAGTTAAATGCAAAAAGGATATCTAAGAAGATGAGTTTTGGAAGAGAATTTCAAAATATAAAGTTTGTCTCTAAACCTGTAATGTAGGTAGTGCCTCCTGCAACCTCACTCCCACTTCTGCGCCGCTATGTTCAGTGCATCTCTTTCCTGTGCACTTCTCTCCAAGTTTATCCTTTCTGCTGCACACTTCATCATCTCCCTCCTGTGTGCCTCTGCTGGGACAGCTCTCTCCTGTCTACAGGATGATACCACCACAGCACTCCTTTGCGGCTATAAATGATGATGGCTTTCTGATGTGTAGTAAAACCCTCTTATCCTGATCTTGGCAATTCGAAAGCCTTTGAGATTGAAATTTAAAAACTGTATTCACAAAAGCAGTCTCCACCAAACATTTGCAAACAGGAACTGAGATACAAATGCAGTATAAGCTTTCATTCAGATGGGTCAATAATCAGTTTATACGCCCATCTCAGAGCTGCCTCTGTTTTCCTCATTAGTTTCTGAAGCTTTGGGAAGTGCGCATTATGCAAGGTAAATTTGGAGCAGTTTTAAAACCAATGTGCAAAGACCTCATTAATGTCTCCATGAAGATGTTAATTGTTTGAATAAGCAGCCACCCACCTGTATTCATTAAATTCTGACTTTGGTCAGTTTCTCACCAGTATCTAAGTGTCCCACTAAACTTGCAAGTTAGAGCCAGACTGTGCTCCTGATCATCAGACCAAAAATGTTAACACTAACATTCCTTTTCTGAAAGGGTGGTAGGGTTAAACTACATGAAATGCCAACTAGTTAAGTACAGGCCTCTTTTAATTTGTGTTTGAAGGATTGATGAGACTCTTGTGAGAGTCACCAAATTATTCCAGCATAGCCCTGCTGCAAAACAACAAGCTGCACAGTCCTACTCCTGAAATTTTACATTCACTGCTCCACATTTGCATGGGTTATGCCAAATAGGACCTGCCAATATTGTCCACCCACATAACTTTCACAGAGTCACAGTGGTATGAGTGCAGGAGGAAACACAATGAATCAACAAAGAATGTTGGCCTGCTGAGGCATTCTGCGTAAAAGGGGTATGCACTGTATACTTGGTTCCGAATTCACATGACAGTCTCCTGATCTGTGGAGTAGCTGACATGAATTTGGAAAATAACAGTTTTACTTATTTGTTACTCTTAAAAACAATATTAACTCAAAAAGCTGTGCAATGGGCTCATGAATGTCCCTTCTGCTCTCATAACAGACAACAGTGCAGGTCTGTGGTGGGAACAAGGGTAGTACAATACTGCAAAGCATGCGGTGTCATTTCCTAAACTTACATTAATAGTCAGTCACAAACAGCATCTTGACATTTACAAATACAGAGAAAACCCTATGAAAGCAACATAGCATAGTTAAAAAGGATAAATGTAGCCATGATGGTTCTGCCAATTTCCGACCTAACTTCAGCGGAAAGTCTGGAAAAGCATTGTATATGGCATTTGTGCAGAGTTCCCACCAAATTTATAGTGGTATCCTTTATATCCTTCCACTGAAAACTCAATTGTGTGATTTTGTTACAAAGTTCGATCCAGTGGTCCAGCAAAAAACTGGAGTTGGGGAACTGGGGGAAAATCATACGTGCAGGCCTTAAGAAATAGAAATTCAAACTGTATTTCATCAAATACAAATCATAAAAGCAGTTCAGGCCTGTCTGCACAATCCAGTTATTGAAACCATCTTCAGCACTCAGAATTTACCCCAGCTGCTGCAAGATGATTATTATGGAACTGAAGATCCAAGGATCCACAGTTCCGGCAACATTGTTAACTTTCATTTGCTGGTGACCCTCAGCGCTGACTCTGTCAGAGTTTGCAGGTTTATTTGGTATCACGAGCTTTTGGAGCGTTGCTCTTTCATCAGGTGAGTGGAGACTTGGGTTCACAAACAGGGTATATATAAACAAAGACTCAATTGCAAGATAATTTTTGGAATACAAGTGTTTACAGATAATCAAGTCTTTACTGGTACAGACAATGTGAGTGGAGAGAGGGATAATTACATGTTAAAGAGGTGTGAATTGTCTCAAGCCAGAACAGTTAGTAGGATTTTGCAAGCCCAGGCCAAATGCTGGAGAATACAGGTAGTGTGACATGAATCCAAGATCCCAATTGAGGCTGTCCTCATGCGTGCAGAACCATCAATCTTTGGATAAGCATTCTCCAAGACGACCTTCAAGACACATAACAACACAGAATCGCCGAGCAGAAACTGATAGCCAAGTTCCACACACATAAGGACAGCCTCAACTGGGACCTGCAAAAACATCTGTGAAAATATCTTTGCTGTGTTTGCTTATGGGAGTTCACTGTGGGCAGACACAATATTGTAGAAAAATAGAAAATAGAAACAGGAGTAGTATGAATTTACAGCAGGATCTTCCAAGAGTGCATGCAAGGCTGATTGGAAATCACAATGGAGGCCGGCGTAAAACCAACTTACATCCCACTAATTGGGTGTAGTTGAATGCCCAATTCTCCACAATATCTGTGAGAATACAGGGTAGTCCAGAACATCACTGGACCAACATGCTGTGCAAAAATCAGGACTTACCTGAACATGGTCTGGGGCTATCTCTGAAGATTGGGGTGGAGGCTGCTCTCCTGGAAGACAGTGGACTCAGGACATCACAGGAGTGGATGGGAGGACTTTTATCAGGTGGATCTTCTAGCTTCAGCTTCTTCAGGACATCCACCTTCCTGCCTCAGAGCAAAGTAAAGCAAAGTTTATTTATTAGTCACGACTAAGGCTTACATTAACATGCAATGAAGTTATTGTGAAATTCTCCTAGTCGCCACATTTTGGTGAAGAATTGGGCATGGTGGGTCAATACACCTAGCCAGCACATCTTTCAGAAGTGTCCCTGACAGTCCATCTTTTTTCTTCAGGAGGTCCATCTTCTTGCTTCAACAGTGAGTCAGGGAAGTTAGGCATCTTTTAAATATGGTACCTAGATATGATGGCGGGACATGCCATAATTAATTATTTTGATTTGATTTATCATTGTCGTATGTGTTAGTATACAGTGAAAAGTGTTGTTTCTTGTGCACTATTCAGACAAAGCATACCATGCATAGAGAACGAAAGGAGAGAGTGCAGAATGTAGTATTATAGTCATAGCAAGGGTCCAGAGAAAGACCAACTTAGTGCAAGGTAGTTCCATTCAAAAGTCTGATGGCAGCAGGGAAGAAGTTGTTCTTGAGTCGATTTGTCCATGACTTCATACATTTGTATCTTTTTCCCGACGAAAGAAGGTGGAAGAGAGAATGTCTGGATGCGTGGGGTCCATAATTATGCTGGCTGCTTTTCCAAGGCAGTGGGAAGTGTAGACAGAGTCACTGGATGGGAAGCTGGTTTGCATGATGAACTGGGCTTCATTCATTATAGCAGGGATGGAAGATAAGACATGGTTTCCTACCACCCTCCACACTTCCCAGCCCCAACCCTGCCACTGCACTTGGTCCCAGATGGGAGCATCCCATCCACTAAATCAGATTTTACTCTTTTGATGGGGTTTGAATAATTGCCTGCATGGAACACAAAAGAAGAAAATAGAGGGGAGGCCTCCAGATAAACAGATTGATTTTCAGTCCATGAATTTCGGAAATCCACCCAGATAATTATTTCCAGCCAAAAATAAAAGAGGTGAATCTGTCCCAAAACATTCCAGAAGTATTTGTGGCTATATTGTTGAGCTAGCAATCCAGAGACCTGGAAAAATAATCGCGAGAAAACAGATTAAATCCCACCGTAGCCAATAAAGAATTTGAATTCAATTTTAAAAATCAGGAAACAAAATAGTAGTATTATTAAAAACCATCACAAAATTAAAAACCAAACTGGTTCAGAACGCCCTTTTGGGAAGAAAATCAGCCAACATTATGCAACCTGACTGATAGGTGATCCAACCTCACACCAATGTGGTCAACTCTCAAATGCCCAAAGAAGCTATTGATTTATATCAAAACATGAGCAGTTCTCAAGCCAACTAAGGGTGGGCAAAAAATGTCAGCCCTACTAGTATTAAAAACAATTGACTGGCTTTTATTAATTATCTTATGATTAATATGTCTTTTCCACTGGTAAAGTGAAGTTGGGTTAAAAAAAAAACCCAGGTTCAACAAAACTTTCTTTCTTAATGCAATACACTTCCTGGTTCTTTCAATTAGTTTTCTTGAAATAGAATCACAAGCTATGAAACCGTTTACAAATAGTTCATATTTTTACATTCTTGACATTTACCTGTTGGCCAGCCAGCCCCAAGATACTTTGTCCAATAAAGTCCTGAAGGTTGGCCAACCTTTTTTTCCTGATAAACAATTTCAACCTCAAGCATTCATCTTCTCTTCCAGATACTGTCCATGGTTACCATTTCCAGGAGTTGAAAATAAATCATAGAATCATAGCAATTCCCAGAACAGACTGAGACAATTCCTCTCAGAAAACCGGAGACGAAAAGCAATCGGACATTTTTAAAAAATGGTTTATTTTTCATTTTCTTTTAAACATTTCTGTTCATTCTTTAATAAGATATTGGAGGTATATTTTAAAAAATCATTCGGCTGACAGTCAAGCAGTTGGATAATGGAGGGTCTTTTCACTTTCCGATCCTTTTTCAAAACCATTTGTTGTGAGGGTGGCCATGTTGGATGAGCAATATGGCAGAACCTCAGAATGGATTATGTGACAGAACCTCCATGAATATATTCAACCAGAGTGGCAATCGGACTGCTGACAGATGGTTTATCTTTTTTTTAACATAACTCATGGTTCAAGGTTGTGATTTAAAATTTATATTACATTCATAGAATCATAGAATGCTACAGTGCAGAATGGCCCATCGAATCTGCATTGGCCACAATTCCCCCAGGCCCTGTCCGCATAATTCCATGCATTTACCCAAGCTAGCCCCCTGACACTAGGGAGCAATTTAGCATGACCAATCCACCTAACTCACACATCTTTGGACTGTGGGAGTGTAATACCTCCACGGAGGCATCAAGTTACTTTATTTACACCATACATCTGTACACAGCCAGCTCACTAGTTGCTCCCTGCTAAATGCATGCTGGGAGTCTGACACACCTGCTTTTAATAGGGAGCAGGTGGCTCCCTGATTTAACCATCAATTAGGGTTCATCATGTAGTTCACACTCCAGCAAGCCAACCTCATTCGCCTGGCTGAAGTCATCAGAGGGAGGAAACCGGAGCGCCTGGAGGAAACTCACGCAGACATTGGGAGAATGTGCAAGCTCCACATAGAGCTTGTGACCCAAGTGACCCAAGCCAGGATCTGAACCTGGCACCCTGGTGCTGTAAGTCGACAGTGCAAACCAATGTGTCACGGTGCTGCCCTACTGTGTCACCATGCCACCTTGATTAATAAATGTGGACAGATGAGTCAAGACATTCCATGTTGCAATAGGGCCAACTGAGAGATAAAGATACCAATGTAACTGTGTCAGAAAGGTGATAAAGTTCAGTTCTGATCAAAGGTTGTTGACCTAGAATATTAACTTGGTTTCTCTCTCCTAAGATACTGAGTTCTATGTAATATATAATATATAATATATTGAGTAATCTCTAAACTGTCTGTGCTTTATATGCTCTGTCCGAGGCCAGAACTCTCCATTCACCTGACGAAGAGGCAGTCTCCTCGAAAGCTTGTGAGTTTACTATCAAATAAATCGGTTGGACGAAAACCTGGTGTTGTCAGACTTTTTACTATATATAATAAGAGCCAGTGTAAGGTTTCCTTAGCAATGCCGTACAATACCATGGGAGTTCCGGATGACCACTGAATAATCAACCCATCAGATTGTTTCACTTTAAAGTTATTTATAATTCACAAGTCAACAGAGATTGCCTAATCAGAATTATGATTTGCTTATATCAATTGAAGGTTGAAAACAATGCTTACTGTTAAATTGCATTTTTATTTTGTATTGATTACCTGTTTTGTGCTGTGTAACAATTCCAATAATTAAAAACTAATTGTGCCTCTTCTCCCTGTGACAGTGATTATGACATTAAAGCTTGAAGTTCCATCGTACAAACAAAATGACTTGCATCTATTGTTCCTCAACATTGCTCCCAATATTTTTATATTTATTAGTGTTGCCAATAAACTTACATTAGCACTGCAACTAAGTTACTGTGAAAATCCCCTAGTCGCCATACTCTGGTGCTTTTTCAGGTACACTGAAGAAGAATTTAGCATGGTCAATGCATCTAACCAGCACAACTTTGGGACTGTGGGAAGAAACTGGAGCACTTGGAGGAAATCCACACAAACACGGGAAGAATGCACAGACTCTGCACAAACAGTGATCCAAAGCAGGAATCGAACCCAGGTCCCTAGTGCTGTAAGGCAGCAGTGCTAGCCACCGTGCTACCTTGTCGCTAATACTAAATACAGTAGGTGTGATGGTCATATTGTGCCTGGAAGATGATTGGGTAGTGAACACAGTACTTTTGAAAAGAAAGTAACACATGGAATAATGATTTTGATTTGATTTGATTTACTATTGTTACATGTATTAGTATACAGTGAAAAATATTTTTTCTTGAGCGCTCTGTGGATAAAACATACTGCTCATAGAGAAGGAAAAAAGAGAGTGCAGAATGTAATGTTACAGTCATAGATAGAGCGTAGAGAAAGACCAACTTAATACAAGGTAGGTCCATTCAAACGTCTGTTGGCAGCAGGGAAGAGGCTGTTCTTGAGTCGTTTGGTACATGATCTCACATTTTTGTTTCTTTTTCCCAATGGAAAAAGATGGAAGAGAGAATATCTGGGGTGCGTGGTGTCCTTGATTTTGCTGGCTGCTTTTTTGAGGCAGCAGGAAGGGTAGGCAGTGTCAATGAATGGGAGGTTGATTTGAACAATGGACTGGGCTTCATTCATAATTCTTTGTAGTTTTTTGCCGTCTTGGACAAAGCAGGAGCTATATCAAGCTGTGATACAACAAAAAAAACGCTTTTTATGGTGAGAGTTTTTATGGTAAAAGCTGGTGAGAGTCGTAGAATCACAGAATCCTACAGTGCAAAAGGAATTCATACAGCCTATCGAGTCTGCACCAACCACAATCCCACCCAGGCCCTATCCCCATAACCCAATGCATTTACCCTAGCTAATCCCCTTGATACTAAGGGCAATTTAACATGGCCAATCAACCTAACCCACTCATCTTTGGACTGTCGGAGGAAACTGGAGCACCTGAAGGAAACACACGCAAACACAGGGAGAATATGCAAACTCCACACAGGCAATGACCCAAGCCAGGAATTGAACCCAGGTCCCTGGCACTATGTAGTAACTGTGCTAACCGCTGTATCACCATGCGAAGACGTCAAATATCCTTCGCCTCCTGAGAAAATAGAGGCATTGGTGAGCTTTCTTAACTATATCATCAGTGTGGAGGGACCAGGACAGATTGTTGGTCATCAGGACACTGAGAAACTTGAAGATCTTGACCATTTCTACTTCACCCCCATTGATGTAGGCAGGAGCATGCCCTCAACGACGCTTTCTGAAGTTGACGACTATCTCCTTTTTTGACATTGAGAGAGAGAGATTATTATCATTGCACCAATTCACCAGATTCTTTACTTCTTTCCTGTACTCCATCTCATCAGTGTTTGAGATCTGACCTACTATGGTGGTATCATCAGCAAACTTAAAAATCGAGTTGGAGGGGAATTTGGCCACAAAGTCATTGGTGTATAAGGAGTATAGTAAGGGGCTGAGGACACAGCCCTGTGGGGCATCAATGTTGAAAATCCCACAATAGAATTAAGAAAAAATGCCTTGGCAGTGCCAACAGTACAATGACCCTCACAGTCCAGCACTAACATCATGGCCTGGTAGTTTGTACCCTGAGGGGGATCGAGAAGGGAGGTCCAGTGGCCATTTGCCCCTCCGCTCCTGCGGGGCTGCAGAGGAATGTCCATCAAGGACCTGGTGGTTGGATGGGCTCAGGTTGGGGCAAAGGGCTGATCTTGCTACTCTCCCTCTCTTCTGCACTGGAGTGCAGAAAAGGTTTAGTAGGATACTACCAGGACATGATGGATTGAATTATAATGAATGACTAGGTAGACTGGGACATTTTTCTCTAGGGCATCGGAGCTGAGAGGTGATCTTGTAGAGGTTTATAACATAATGAGGGGCATAGATCAGCTAGATCGTCAATATCTTTTCCCAAAGGTAGGAGAGTCTAAAACTAGAGGACTTAGATTTAAGGTGAGAGGGGACAGATACAAAAGGGTCCAGAGGGACAATTTTTTCACACAGAGGGTGGTAAGTATCTGAAACAAGCTGCCAGAGGTAGTAGTAGAGGCAGATACAATTTTGTTTTTTAAAAAGACTGTTTAGATTGTTAAATGGATAAGATGGATAGAGAGGGATATGCACCAAATATGGGCAATTGGGACTAACTTAGAGTTTAAAAAGGGGTGGCACAGACAAGTTGGGCTGAAGGGCCTGTTTCTGATAAGCCACAGCGATAAACTACACTGACCTCAGAAGAAAAACACGGGACACGGTGGACAGAGTACCCTTTGTCGTTCAGTACTTCCTCGAAGCGGAGAAGCTACGACATCTTCTCCAGAGCTTTCAACATGTCATTGATGAAGACGATCATCTCGCCAAGGCCATCCCCACACTCCCACTTCTTGCTGTCAAACAACTGCACAACCTCAAACAGACCATTGTCTGCTGCAAACTACCCAGCCTTCAGGAGAATAGTGACCACAACACCACACAACCCTGCCACAGCAACCTCTGCAAGATAAGCTGCATCATCGACACAGATGCCATCATCTCACGTGAGAACACCATCCACCAGGTATGTGGTACATACACTTGCAACTCGGCCAATGTTGTCTACCTGATACGCTGCAGGAAAGGATGTCCCGAGGCATGGTATACTGGGGAGACCACGACAACGAATGAATGAACACCACTCAACAATCACCAGGTAAGACTGTTCTCTTCCTGTTGGGGGACGCTTCAGCGGTCACAGGCATTCGGCCTCTGATCTTCGGGTAAGCGTTCTCCAAGGCGGCCTTCACGACATACAACAGCGCAGAGTGCTGAGCAGAGACTGATAGCCAAGTTCTGCACACATGAGGATGCCCTCAACTGGGATCTTGGGTTCATGTCACACTATCTGTAACCCCCACGACTTGCCTAGACTTGCAAAACCTCACTACCTGTCCTGGCTGCAGACAATACACATCTCTTTAACCTGTGCTTAACCCTCTCGCCACTCACATTGTCTGTACCTTTAAGACTTGATTACCTGTAAAGACTCGCATTCTAACCATTATTTTGTAAATTGAGTTTGTCTCTTTATATGCCCTGTTTGTGAACTGAAATCCCACTCACCTGATGAAAGAGCAGCGCTCCAAAAGCTAATGGCTTGAGCTACCAAATAAACCTGTTGGACTTTAACCTGGTGTTATGAGACTTCTTATTGTGTTTACCCCAGTCCAACTCTAGCATCTCCACATCATGTATAAATATTTCCCACTTTCTTCCTTTTGGCTTTGACAAAGGGGCATCTGGATTCGAAGCATCAGCTCTTTTCTTTCTGTACAGATGCTATGACCTGCTGACATTTTCCAGCGCTTTCTCTTTTGGTTTCAGATTCCAGCATCTGCAGTAATTTGCTTTTATTATTTGAAACCTTCTCCATTCCAATGGAAACTTTGATCTCTAACAAATTCAATGTGCAGTGCCATGAAAAAGATTCCATTGACAGTTCAATGAATTTCTATCATCCTCCAGCCACCCGTGTTCATTTCCCTTTATGCTTGAACACACCTCAAGTACCCCATTAATTCTGACCACAATGCTGGCAGAGTCTAAACCTGATTGGCAGCCTGTGATTCCTTCAAAGTGATTGTGGTTTACAACAGAGAAAGTGGAACCACGAGGTTAATTTTAGTATTTAAATTTGAATTTACATATGATTGATGGGCCTGTGATGTAATCGTTCAGACTCACTTGCCTTAATGGCCTCTCTGGTGAAGATCCTCACTGGTGAAGATCACATATGGTCCCCATCAATGATGTGGTGGCCTTGCCAGAGGCCATTGAGGCCTCGCAAGTGGTTGAGAACAGAGTGGGCAGTGTCCCTTAGGCAGTGTCAGCCTGGCATTGCCAATCTTGGGCCCTGACAGTGCCCACTGGGCACCCTGGTACTGCTCAGCAGGCATTGGACAGTGCTAAGTGGTGGGACCATGATGGGACAGGGACAATGGGGAGGATGTGGGGCTATGATGGGGAGGAGCCTAAGAAGAAACAGGTGGGTGTGGGAGTTAAACATAAGAAATAGGAGCAGGAGTAGGCCATCTAGCCCTTCGAGCCTGCCCCGCCATTCAATAAGATCATGGCTGATCTGTCGTGGCTCAGTTCCACATTCCCGCCCTCTCCCCATAACCCTTAATCCCCTCTCTTATCAAAAACCCATCAACCCACGTCTTAAAAATATTTAGCGAGGCAGCCTCCACCACTTCAACGGGCAGAGAATTCCAGAGATTCACCACCCTTTGAGTGAAGAAGTTCCTCCTCAACTCCGTTCTAAACCACCCCCCTTTATCTTGAGGCTGTGCCCCCTAGTCCTACTATCCTTTCTGAGCGGGAAGAGTCTCTCCACCTCTATCCTATCCATCCCATTCATCATCTTATACGTCTCAATGAGATCTCCCCTCATTCTTCTAAACTCTAACGAGTACAAGCCTAATTTATTCAGCCTCTCCTCTCACGCACTCTGCAGTCGGCAATCAGCTGGAGTGGTGATCAATCATGCTGGCGGGGGGGAGGGGCAGAGAATGGGGGGAGGGGGGAGCTAATCCTGCAGAGGTGGGGTGGGGGAACTGCACATTCTGCAAGCAAGGATCAGCCAGGACAGTGATCGACTGGGCCGGGGAGTGAGGGGGGGTCAATCAACTGGGTCGGGGGGGCTGGTGTGTGATCAGCTGGGGATGGGGGCATATCCAGGGGGTGTGGGGAATCGGCTGGCAAAGCCAACAAATAGCGGAAGGGGGGGGCACACTTTCAGGGGGCTGGTGTGCCTGACAGATCATGTTGTTTTGTAGCACCCTCTAGTGTGAGCAATTTTCTGGCAAAAATAATCTCTGACCACTCCCTCTACTGGCAGGAATTAGATTGTGCTTTTTTTGCACTAAGTGCCATAAGATTTCGTTTGCATTAAAAAATGGATCCAGTTTTCATGCTCGCTCAACACTTCAAATTTTTTTTGGTAAGATTACCTCCTTACTGCTTTTCCTTCTCAAGGATTTATTACAGGCTATTTGTGATTGTTTCAACTTTATGGTTAAGCAACAGTTTTTAAAAATTTCTCATTGGTGCCAGTAATATTGTGCTTGTTTACCATTCTCATTTATATCATGTACCATTCAACCATTTCATTAATTAGATGTTAGTGTTTAGCAGGGCAACCTAATTATTGGAAATATTTCACTTCTTTCGCTGTGAAATGTGACTTATTTAACTTCGGATTTATACACCACTTTTTTACAGTTGAATAAAAGGGCTGTTTTTCAGTTCCAGAGATTATAATTCAACACAGTTTTATCTAAATTACCACTGACAGTTTATTGTCGCTGATAAGGTATCATGGAAAGATTTGGAAAATACTGGTCTTATCACTTGCGATGAATATCCACAAGTCATATACAGTTTTGCCAATAAATTCTTGACCTGCAATTGTTAGGCTTTTCCCTCTTAATATTTAACAGAAAACACCTCATGGTAAGCACCAATTCAAAGCCACATTTAGAACATTTACTAGAAAGGACATTTTCATTACAGGGCGAATATCAAATTAGTTGCCGTTTGAAAAACATGACTGTACATTGTTGTGATGTGGAGGTGGTAGCGTTAGGCTGGGGTGGGCACAGTAAGAAGTCCCACGAAAACTTGTGATTCAAAATAAACCTGTTGGACTTTAATCTGGTGCCATGCAACTTCTTACTATACTTTTATACTATACTGGTATTCCGGTTTTAAATGTGCTCAAAAACATAAGATGTTAATCACTGATCTCCAATCAAATAAAATAAAAGATGAACAGCTGAACTGAATGGATTTCTTGTTGTTATGTGTTCTTTTTAGTATTATGAGTACTGACCTATATCTTTCAAGGGCTTGCTCTATCTTCTTGATAAAATATTGCTCCTTTACTGGAATTGTTCGGGGGGTTTAATTCCACGAAACACATATGATTGCACAGATATATTCAAATCTGTAATTTGCAAAATAAATGGCTTTCAATTAACACAAGTGAAATTTTTATTTTTTAAAAAAGCAACTGAAAAAAGTAGTACCGCTGGTAGGACTGTTGACAACCCACGTAAAGATTTGAAACTCACTCCCTAAGAGGCCAGGTCCAAAGACAAATTGACAGTTCGAAACTGAGACTGATCGATTTATATAAAGTGAGGACATCAATGAATATTGATCAAATGCATTCAAAAGGAGTTGAGATACAAATCAACCATGATCAAATGGAACTAACTGAAAAACAATCTTGAGGGGCTGAACACGTTGGAAGTTAACGGGTGACCACCAGGCAGAGAAAGAGGATTTGGCAGTGCAGAAATCTCCTGTGGCCTTTCCCCTGCAATATATATACATATATATTATATATATACATATATACACTGCTTTTGATACTGTAGGGGAAAAATGGCATCTCAGGGAAAATCAACAACAGACAAATTCATTGCACCATCGTTGACCCCGCTGCACAGTGAAAGAGTAAAAGCCCTGGGAAAGCAATTGCAATGGGAATTCAATTGTAAAGGGAATAGATAGGCATTGCTGTGGTCACAAACGGTGAGTTGTGAGGAGTTTGCAGAGATGCTTCAGCGTGATTTGAACAAGTTAAGTGCGCGAATGCATGGCAGATGCAGTATAATGAGGATAAATGTGAGGTTATCCACTTTGGAAGCAAAAAACCAGGAGGCTATAGATTGAGACAGAGGAAACTGCAACAAAACCATGGTGTCCTTGTACTCCAGTCGTTGAAAGTAAGAATGAAAATGCAGCAGAGAGTAAAGAAGGCAAATGGTATGTTGGCCTTCATAGCAAAAGGATTCGAGTACAGAATAGAGATGTCTTGCTGCAATTATATAGGCCCAGAGATTCCCTACTGTGTGGAAGTAGGCCATTTGGCTTACCGAGCCTGCACCTACAACACCTTATGTAACTCCTGTTAGTCTCCCTCAAACTAAGGGACAATTTACCATGACCAATACACTTAACCTGCACGTCTTTGGACTTTGGGAGGAAATTGGAACTCCCAGAGGAAACCCACACAGACAGTAACCCAAGACAGGAATTGAACCCGTGTCCCTGGCGCTGTGAGGCAGTAGTGCTAACCACTATACCTCCGTGCCACCCTAAGGAAGGATATTCTTGCTATAGAGGGAATGCAGAGAAGAATTACCAGACTGACTGCTGAGATGTTGGGATTGACATATGAGGACAGGTTGTGCTGATTATGATTATATTTGTTGGACTTTAGAAGAATGAGGGGTGTCTCATAGAAACCAATAAAATTCTAACAAAACTAGAAAGGGTAGATGCAGGAAGGATGGTCCCAATAATGGTGGAGTCCAGAACAAAGGGTCATAGTCTGAGCATAGGTTGTAAACAATTTAAGACTGAGATGAAGAAAAATTTCTTCACTCAAGAGAGTGGTGAATCTGTCATGGAATTCTCTATGACAGAAGGCAGTGAACACAAAATCACTGAATATATTTAAGGTGGTAATAGATTTCTAAATCTAAAAGTATCCAGAAGTAAGGTGTTGAGATAGAGCATAAGCAATCGTGATGTTGAATGGCGGAGCAGGCTCAAAGGGCCAAATGGCCTACTTCTGTTCCTACTTTATATTATCATAGGACATCATGGTGGCAAGTGGTTAGCACTCGTGCCTCACAACGCCAGGAACCTGGGTTCTCCTTTACACTTCCTGAAGTTGAGGACAATCTCCTTCATTTTGTTGACATTGAGGGAGAGATTATTGTTGCTGCAGCAGTTCACCAGATTCTCTCTCTCATTCCTGCACTTTGTTTCATCGAGATCCAACCCACTATAGTGGTGTTGTCAGCAAACTTGAAAATCAAATTGGAGGGGAATTTGGCCACGCCATCATAAGTGTATAAGGAGTATAGTAGGGAGATGAGAACACAGCCTTGTGGGGCACCAGTGTTGAGGATGATTGTGGAGGAAGTGTTATTGTCTATCCTTACTGATTGCCGTCTGTGAGTTAGGAAGTTTAGGATCCAATCGCAGAGGGAGGTGCTGAGGCCCAGGCCACGGAGTTTGGAGATGAGCTTCAGGGGAATAATATGTTGAAGCCTGAGCTATAGTCAATAAATAGAAGACTGACATATGTGGCCTTGTTATCTAGGTGTTCCAGGGTTGAGTGCAGGGCTGGGGAGATGGCGTCTGCTATGGATCTGTTGCAGCGGTAGGCAAACTTAGTGGGTCCAAGTAGTCCGGGAGGCTGGAATTGATTCGTGCCATGACAAACCTTTCTAAGCACTTCATAATGATGGATGTCAGAGCCACCGCCTGATAGTCATTAAGGCACGCTGCTTGGTTTAAATGTTGATACAGTGATCACTCTTACCCATTTGGCCCCTTAGCCCATAGACACTTGACCTAACTTATTACCCAGTATCAGATACAGCAATGCCTCTTTCCAAGTTGGACCAAGAACATTCTGTTCAAGGGAGTTCTTCGTTTCAGAAATTCCTCCCCGAATTTACTGCAACCTAAACCAATATTTGGTTATTAAAGTGCTCTAATATCGCCACTCTTACATGTCTCTGTGATTTCCATGTGGATTTTGTCTCTCTTTCTCTCACTATTCTGAGGTCTTCTAATTATCCCCAAAACACAATTAGATCTTTCATTTTTCTTAACCGTAACCAAATGAATTCTGTTCTTGCCCCTTCAAGGACATCTCTTTTCAATGTCTTCTCTAAGCTATACTGCTATCCCGCTTGCCTTTTCCCTTACCTAGCTTTGCTGAACACTTTGTATAGATCAGGGTTTTCCAAACTTTTCCAGCCATGGTTCCCCTTTGACCTTCCAAGAGTACTGATGGAACCCCAAGGAAACATTCTTATTAAACCCCAAAACAATGATGGTTACTATGCGATCGGTACAAACCTACCAAACAAAGTTATAAAAGTTTTTCATTTCTTATATGTGTACCTTTCTTGTAATTAAAAAATTATCTTATTCAACAAATATTTCCATACCTTACCTTCTTTTTGTCATTTTTAATGGGTGGAGTGACACTGATCTTTTGCTGACATTCATTTAATACTGGAAATGTGGTTGGAGAAGTGGATTGTCATTTCAGATCCGCACACACTCAGCACTCTCATACACATCTCATACAAACACACCTCTTTCTCTCTCTCTCACACACACACACCTCTCACACATGCACACCACTTTCACATACAAACACTTCACACACACACACACACACACACACACACACACACACACACACACACACACACACACACACACACACACACACAGGCCTCTCACTTGGACACACGCATGCATGCACACGCATCTCTCTGACACATAGATGTGCACATACATGCACTCACCTCTCTCACATGCACCTCTATCTCAGACACACATGTCCGCACACACACACATGGAAACCTCTCTCTCAAATCCACATGTACACACATTCATGACCATTCTTGCCCCCCCCCACCCCCACCCTCTCCCTGCCCTGGACCCTCTTGGGCTGCCCAGTAGCCCCAGGATCTCTCCAGGCCCCCATGTCCCAACTTCTCTTGACCTTGGCCTCTCCCAGGCCCCAGTCTCTTGGGGTCCTCCTTAGTTCCCATGTACTACCTCCTTCTCCAGTATTAGTCTCAACACCTTTGTGCACGCCCTTTGTTCTACTTATATATGCTGGTGCCTATCACCCTACCAGTTTAGCTTAAGACTCCCTAACCACTCAAATCACCGTCCCCACGGTCCTGTTGAAGTGCAACCCTGTCCCTTTTGAATAGATACTTTCATCATATCTCAAACCATGCATTGATCCTCCATAGAGGTGGCACAGTGGTTAGCACTGCTGCCTCACAGCGCCAGGAGCCCAGGTTCAATTTTGGCTTGGGTCACTGTCTGTGTGAAATTTGCACTTTCTCCCTGTGTCTGTGTGGGTTTCCTCTGGGTGGTCCAGTTTCCTCCCACAGTCTAAAGATGTGCAGATTAAGTTAATTGGCCATGCTAAGTTGACCCTAGTATCAGGGGAATTGGCAGGGTAAATGTGTGGGTTTACAGGAATAGATCCTGGGTGAGATTGTGATCGGTACAGAGTTGATGGGCCAAATGGCCTCCTTCTGTACTGCAGGGATTCAATGATAAAATATTTTTACTCTTGCAAGCCCTTGCCACTGAGACCAATCCAGAAGCTACTACCTTCAAGGCCCTACTTTTTAACTTCCAGCATAGCTTCTTAAAATCTGATCATAACCTGAATAGCTGTAGCTTCTATATCATTTGTACTAATAGGTTCCACAAATTCTGGCTCACGTGGTTTCCCTTGCAGAATATACTACATCCTCACTGTGATTTCCTTTATCCTGGAACTGGGGAGGCAACACACTAAGCAGGACTTGTTAATTTCAAAAATGACAGTCAGGCCCTCTAACTGTAGAATCTTCCATAGAGTCTGCACTCCTACTCTTGCTACTCCCTTCAGTGAAATCTCTTGTCCATTGTTATCATGATCTGGACTGTGTCATCTCTCCCTGCAGTCTCCAATGCCTACATTTGTTCTTTGTACAGTAAAGTCCCGATATTTGCAGGCATTTTGTTCCTGTGAGACCTCGCAAACAGCAAAATCATGAACAGTGAACATGTTTTTCAGTGGAACTCTATTCACTCAGTTCCAGCCATGCAAAAGCAGCATTGTTTTGGGTAGTTACACAAATTGAGGTGCAGTACCTGTCAACAACAGTCATCATTGGTGATGATTTCAAAATCGTTCAGGCTGCACTTCAGCACAAGATAGTGATCACTTGACCAATCAAAATGCCTCAATTGCCACTTTCCTTAAGAAAGTCGCATGGGCAAGAAGTACTCTTACTATTAACTTACTTAGTGTTATACTTAACCCACTCCTGCCAATGAAACTTCAAGTTTCTTTCAATAGTCAGATAATGTGAAACCAGCAGAGACTAAAGGAAATCAGTTACTGTCAGAGCATTTCATTTCATTTCAAAAATGGACACAAATATTTCAAGGATCAGTTTTAATTTTGAAGGTTAATAGAAACATAGAAAAACTACAGCACAATACAGGCCCTTCGGCCCACAAAGTTGTGCCGAACATGTCCCTACCTCGAGATTACTAGGCTTACCTATAACCCTCTATCTTATAAGTTCCATTTACTTATCTAAATGTCCCTTACAAGATCCTATCGAATCCACCTTCACCACCGTTGCTGGCAGCCCATTCCACACACCCACTACTCTCTGAGTGGAAAAACTTACCCTGACGTCTCCTCTGTACCTACTCCCCAGCATCTTAAACCTGTGTCCTTTTGTGGCACAGTAAGAAGTCTCACAACACCAGGTTTGGTGTTGTGAGACCCCTTACTGTGTTTACCCCAGTCCAACGCCAGCATCTCTACATCATGACTTCCTCTTGTGGCAGCCATTTCAGCCCTGGGAAAAAGCCTCTGAATATCCACTTGATCAATACCTTTCAACATCTTATACACCTCTATCAGGTCACCCCTCATCCTTTGTCTCTCCAACGAGAAAAGGCCAAGCTCCCTCAACCTATCCTGATAAGGCATGCTCCCCAATCCAGGCAACATCCCTGTGAATCTCCTCTGCACCCTTTCTACGGCTTCCACATCCTTCCTGTAATGAGGCGACCAGAACTGAGCACAGTACTCCAGGTGAGGTCAGACCAGGGTCCTATATAACTGCAACATTATCTCTCGACTCCTAAACTCAATTCCTCGTTTGATGAAGGCCAGTACACCATACACCTTAAATGCTAAACCTCACTTACTGTACTGTCTGGAGACAATACACATCTCTTTAACCTGGACTTAATGCTCCTTCCACTCACATTGTTGGCCACTTTAAGACTTGAGAAGTAGGTTAGTTGTAAAGACTCGCATTGTAATCAGTAACCTGTCAACTGCCTGTGCTGTTATATGCTCTGTCTGAGGCCAGAACTCTCTATTCACCTGACGAAGGGGCAAACCCCGAAAGCTTGCGAGTTTACTATCAAATAAATGGTTGCACTTAAACCTGGTGTTGTCAGACTTCTTACTGTTGTCAGACTTCCCACTGACACAATCAGAGGAGCAGAACATCCACCGCCTCTTGCTGGGTGAAAGACTCCACAGGGAGATCAGGGAATCCTGTCCAGTGTCTTAGTTCTTAGTTAATGAAAAAGACTTTAAAATACTATGTTACAGTTATTGATATCCATCATGAAAGTAATATATTACCTTAAATTGCCAAGTGCTTCAGTTGCTGGCCAACTGCATACAAAAAGTGATCTATGCTACTATATCAAACCTCTCAAACCCTGGAGAAATATTGGAGGGCTCCCAATGTATAAAAGCCTTCAGCAATACCTCTGATTTTTTTAAAGTGAGATATCACATGTTTATACCCTTCTGAAATGGATTGCAGCATTGTGAGCAACGATGCATGCTGCCTGTTTGATTAAACTCCTCTTTTAATTAGTCCTTATAATTCACTGATTGTTTAATTGTTAAAGATGTTCTTATAGTATTGTTGCTGAAATCAGATCGCTTTTTTTATTTGTGGGACATGGGTATCACTGGCTGGCCAGCATTTATTGCCCATCCCTACTTGCCCTTGAGAAGGTGAGGTGAGCTGCCTTCTTGAATTGCTGCAGTGCATGTGGTATAGGTATACCCATAGTGCTGTTAGAGAGGGAATTCCAGGATTTTGACCCAGTGACTGTGAAAGAACGGTGATATATTTCCAAGTCTGGATGGTGACTGGCTTGGAGGGGAACTTGCAGGTGGTGGTGTTCCCATGTTCCGCTGCTCTTGTCCTCCTAGATGGAAGTGGTTATGTGTTTGGAAGGTGCTGTCTAAGGATCTTTGGTAATGTGTTTTTGTAATATATTCTAATGTAATTCCTGATTTCTTCCAGTTGCAGCCATATTTGCATGAAGTAATTTTAAACATTCGATAGAGAGATTTTTAAGTTTCCTTCTTCTCCAGGTTAGACAGAGCTGCATTCCTTCAATATTTTGTAACAGGCTGTCTGATAATGTGCAATTCTAATTTGCTAAGCTAAATTCTAGGGATATCTTCTGAATAGATAATGGCAATGGTACCAAGCTGTATCATCATTAATCTTCCCTAAGTTTCTGTGCTACTAAATAAAGCAATTAAGCTTATCTCTATTTCTAAAAAAGGATAAAGGCTGATATGATTTAGCAAGCTTGACTGGAAAATAACATAGTTTATTGCAGAATGCAAAGTAAAACCATTACCGTGGTGTACACACAACAATCCCTGCCTGGGACTACAGTTCAGCAGGCCCAGCCCTGGGCCTGCCTTATATAGGGCTCAGTTACTGAGTTCCAGCTGGGCAGGTCACTGCCTGTTACCAGGGAAACTCATACTCAGTGAACGCCATGGGGAGATCAATCAATGATTCACAGGGACCTCATGAAGATTATCACTGAGACCTGCGAGATGGAATGAGTTAGGTAACGTCTAAATCTAAGGCTGGTATTGCCCATTCTGTCTATGAGGGCTTTTGGATAAAATGGCTGTCTGTTAACCTCTATCTATTTTCTCAATCCCAAAGTATATTATCCTAAATATATGTGAATTCTATCCATTTATTTGGGTATTTCTGTCACGGTGGTATACACTCAAGTTGGGATTGTATGTCGCTTGGAGGGGAAGTTGCAGGTGGTGGTGTTCCCATGCGTCTGCTGCCCTTGAGGGTGGTGAGGGATTGGAATGCCCTGCCTGCTGCAGTTGTAAATGCGCCTAGTTTGGGGTCGTTTAAGAGATCCGTGGATAGGTTTATGGACGAAAAGGGATTGGTTTAGGTTAGTGGGTCATTGTTTTGTAACTGGTCGGCGCAACATTGTGGGCCGAAGGGCCTGTTCTGCGCTGTAATGTTCTATGTTCTATGTTCAATTGCTGGCTTGAGTCACTTTCTGTATGGAGTCTGCACATTCACCCTGTATCTGCATGGATTTCCTCTGGATGCTCTGATTTCCTCTCGCAGCCCAAAAGATGTGCAGGTTAGATGCATTGTCCATATTGAACTCTCACTCAGTGTACCGAACAGGTACTGGAGTGTGCCGACTAAGGGATTTTCACAGTTACTTCATTGCAGTGTTAATGTAAGCCTACTTATGACACTAATAAATAAATTTAAACATATTTCTGTCTCCCAATCATGGAAAGCGAGTCAAGTTGCGGGTGAATTAAAGAGGTGGGTTCCCTCAATCAGGCAAAGGTGGGAAAATATTTAAAAAGTGGAATTCTGTAATTCAAAGTCATAATTCTGCCCAGCGTCAGAAATTTTTCATCCCTGAATTTTCAAAATTAATCGGAAGTACAGAACTGGTTGCAACTTAAGAGCAAATTCAGCATTTTTGAGGAGCTGTTGCTCTCTCCTCTCTGGAGATGGACTTGCAAGCAGCTAAAATAAATCCCTGAAATAGATATTACTTTGTGGCTGACTTCCTAAACAACTGGATATGTGGCAAAAGAGGGTCAGGAATTTGGGTACATAGACATTGTGTATTCCTAAATTCTTCAAACTTCTCCCTGCTAGGTCAAAATGATTGAGATATGTTTGATAGTTTGTTTGATGGTTTCTAATGGGGTTTGATGAAGATGCGACACAACTGAAGCATCAATTCCTCTCCAACAAGATAAACTCCACATTACTTCCTAGATCTCAGTTTACAGCCTGGGGGCAGTGTGGAAAGCATTGGTCGGTCAGTCGTGGAGACGCTGGCGCTGATTGGTTAGTAGCGGAGGTGCTAATTGGTCTGATTTGTCTGATTGGCAATGAAGATCCCGATTGGTTAGAGAAGGAGCTAGCTGTGACTGGTCCGCAGCGGCAACGCTAACTCTGATTGGTTAACAATGCGGACCCCGGATTGTGATTGGTCAGCAGTGCGGGCCCCGGGCTGTGATTGGTTAACAGTGCGGACCCGGCTGTGATTGGGCAGTGTTCGGTGTGGGTCCCAGCTGTGACTGGCCAGCAGTTGAGGGCCCGACTGTGATTGGTCAGCACTGGAGGGTCCGGGCTGTGATTGGTCAGTGTTCAGTGTGGCTGCCGGTCTGTGATTGGTCAGTGTTTGGTGTGGCTGCCGGTCTGTGATTGGTCAGTGTTTGGTGTGGCTGCCGGTCTGTGATTGGTCAGTGTTTGGTGCGGGCTGTTAGTTGTCTGGGGCTGGGCTGTTGGGGTCGGAATGGCTGAGAATGTCGCTCTGGACCGGGCTATTGTGCAGTGGCTGGAGTGGGACAAGGTGAGGAGACAGGTCCGGGGCCGGCAGGGAGCGAGCGATGCCGGTGAGAAGCGGAGCTGTTGGGTGAGGGCTCCCCGCAGGTCCGGGGTTGCGCATTTGGCTGAAGTTTGTCGCTATGACTAACACAGCATCCTTCACTGGACCGAGAGCCAGAGAAACATTACTGATGTCGATGGATTTGTTTTTCTGCAAACTCAGTTCTCAAAGAGTAAAATATTTGGACACGTTCCCACTCTTTTAGTTAAGTGTACGCTCTCCTTCCTTGTCTATTTCTTCTCAAAATGTACTCACTTTCTCAATTCATTGGGCTTCACTGGCTGGCAAGCATTTATTGCCCATTTCCATTGCCTGAAGGCAGTTGAGAGTCAACCACGTTGCTTTGCCTCTGGGGTCACTTGTAGGCCAGACCAGGTGAGGACAGCGGATTTCCTTCCCTAAAGGACATCAGTGAACCAGTAGGTTTTTCCAACAATCAATAATGGTTTCATGATCATCAGTAGATTGTTAATTCCAGATATTTACTACTGAATTCAAATTCCACCATTTGTTTGGGATTCGAGCCCAGGTTCCCAGAACATTAGCTGAGTTCCTGGATTAATAGTCCAGTGATTAATACCCCAACTCTCTTCCACCACCCGCCTTTCCCCCCCCCCCCCCCCCACCAATGTAAGAGTATACAGTGAAAAGTATTGTGTGTTATACAGACAAACCATACTGTACATAGAGAAGACATAGAATAAAAGTAAAGGTAGAATTAGAGGATATGTTGGGCACAGCTCGCAACAAGTCACCATGTTCCAGTGCATCTTGAATCTTAATTCAAGGAAGGTGTTGCCAAAGGAGGTTTAGCAAATTGCTGCAGAGCGTCTTGGTGGTGGTGAAAGGATTGAATATTTAAAGTAATGGATGAATGCTGATCAAGAGAGCTACTGCTTCCTGATTGTGCTGAGTTCTTGATTTATTGAAGCTGCCTTCATCCAGGCAAGTGGACGGTATTCCCACATAGTGCTGACACAATTGTGTCTTGTAGATTGATTGGCGGTGGAGAGACTAGAGGTGAGTTACTTACACCCTCTGACCCACTCTGGTCAGCATAGTATTTATATGGCAGGTCTAATTCATTTTCTAAATAATAACATTTCCAGCCAACATCCATTCTGAAAGGATTTTCATGTCTGCTCATCAACTTTCCAGCCTCCTCAACAGATTTTTCTGTTTACTTACTACAAAGACAGCTAGTAGGTTAAAACAAATCATATGAGATCATAGGACACATATTATGCTGATGAGATTATTGGTTAAAATGTCATTAATAGTAGGGTTGTTATGAATGATGGCAGGTCTTAAATTAAGTTCCACAATGCTGTTCTTAGTGTTATTTCTGTTTCCCATTTCCATCATTCATTTAGGTTGTTAGTGTATTAATGGAACTATCATTTGTGTGTGAGGAAATATAAATGAAGTAACTTGGGCTAAGTTAATAAGTTGCATATAGGCAAGTTGTGTAAATTGGTTGTGTTGACGAATGTCCATTAAAATCATGTATTTGAAGTTCGCAAGCTTAAGCTATGTTCATAATATGCAAGGTATGTGTTGAAGGCAAAGACCAACAAAGAGTGCTGAGGATAATAGTTGATCTCTCATTAAAAGTACACAAATAGTGTGAGATAGCTGCAGCAAAACTAAATGATTCTCTTCCCACAGATGCTGCCAGACCTGCTGAGATTTTCCAACATTTTCTGTTAATGATTGAGAGAACTATATTTTGGCTGTGAAGTTTTGGGTATTTCCCACTTTTTAGTCTTTGGTAAGCACACTTGCTGAGGGTGACTTGTGGCACCATAGGAGGTGACTAGAGCTAGTCTGAATGGAAGTGTAATTTTAGGTCGATTGGATAGCTCGCTGGACTAGACAACTTGCATACAACATTTGTTACAAAGATGTCAGAATGTATTTGTTCCTACTGAGTTACCACCCTCTGGAACAAGGCACTGAAATATACAGTTGTCAGTTTTCTAACTCCTCACAGTTAGAGGTTCAATTTTGGCTTCATGTATCTGCCTGGAGTTTACACGCTCATTTCATGTCTGCATGGGTTTTCTCTGGGTGCTCTGGTTTCCTCCCACACTCCAAAGATGTGTGTGTTAGGTTGATTGGCCATGTTAAATTGTCCCTTGGTGTCAGGGTGGTTTGCAGGGTATATACATGGGACTATGGGAATAAGGCTTGAGTGGGATTGTTATCAGTGTATACTCAATGGATCGAATGACCTTCTGTACTGTAGGAATTCTATGATTCTATTCCATGATCTTGCTCTCGCTTATGTACCTGTTGCAGACGCATCTGTCAGTGACCATATTGATTGTCATGATCACCGTGCAACCCTTGTGCAGATAAAGTTCTGTCTTCACGTTAAGGATACCATCACCCAAATGGATAGATTCAGAACAGTTCCAGCAACTCAAAATTTAGCATCTGTCAGCTGTTGTGGGAACATCAGAATGATATTCAGCCTCGACTTGCAACCTTCTGGCCTGGTATATCCCCAACACTACCGTTAGCATCAAACTGAGGAATCAACTCTGGTTCAATGAAGGGTGCAGGAGGGCATGTCAGGAGCAACACCAGGCATCCAAAAAATAAGGGGCCAACTTAAAACTGCAGCATAGGACCACGTGCATGCAAAATAGTGGAATCAGCATGCCATAAGCGGGCCAAAGCAACCCACAGCTAGTGGATCAACTATAAATTGTGCATTCCTGCCACATCTATTGGTGAGTGATGGTGGAAAATGAAATAACTGCTTGGAGGAGGACACTCCACAAACAGTTCCATCCTCAATAATGGGGAGCCCAGCTCATCAATGTAAAGACAAGGCCACCATCAGTTTGAAGTGCTGAGTAGATGATCCAGAATTGTATATGTTTCATGTTTATTCATTAAAGGATGCAAATATAAACCCAGTAACTATAGGCCATTCAGTTTAATCTCACTGGTGGGAAAGCTTTACAAAATGATCATCCGGGACCAAATTTGCCGTCAGTTAGACAACTGTGCTTTAAATAGGTAAAGCCAGCATAAGTTTGTTAAAGGAAACAGAGATGATTATAGTGCAGTTGAAGTGTATGTGGAATTCCAAAAGGTGTTTAATAAAGTGCCATGTAGTAAGCTTGTCAGTAATGTCGAAGCCGTGGAATAAACTTGTCAGTGGCAGCACGGATATGAAATCAGGCGAGTCACAGGAAATGGAGTAGTGATTTTCAGACTGGTGGAAGGTATAAAGTGGGGTTCCCTGGTGGTCAGTACCACAACCTTCACCTGGGTTAGAAACATTTTTGGTGTTGTAGAGGTCAAGAGATATGGGGAATGGATCAGAAGAAGAGTTGAAACCCAAGATCAATCTTGATCTTATTGAATGGCAGAGCGGGTATAGTCTAATCCTGCTCCCATCTCTTGTGTTTTTTTGATGTGTATTAATGACCTGGACTTAAAAGTGTAGAGCATAATTTCAAAGTTTGGAAGTATTGTGAACTATGAGGAGGATAGTGGCAAACCTCAAAATAATGTAAAACAATTTGGGGGGAATGGGAAGACATGTTACAAAGTAAGTTTAAAGCAGTGAAGTGCTAAGTAATACTTTTTAGTAGGAAGAGAGGGACGCTTTGAACTTCAGGATAAAATTCTAAAATGGGTGCAGGAACAGAGGCATATTGAAATATACCTGCACAAAATGTTGAAGATGGCAGGGCCGTGGTGCAAAAATGGAAAAAAAGCAGACAGGACTCTGGATTTTATAAGCAAGAGGCATGAAGTTCAAAAGCAAAGGAGTTACGTTAATCCAGCCTTAAACACTGGTTTGACTTTGAAGAGGGTATTATTTCTAATTCTGGGCACTGTGCTTTGGGAAAAATGCAGAGGCTTTAGACAGAATGCAAAAAAAAACATGGAAATATTTCTGGGGTGAGGGCCAGCACAGGTCACTAGATAGTTTGCCTGTGGTTCGGATCATCGGCAACAGTGCATGTTTGATTACTGTTCTGACTGAGGTAGATTTGGGACTTGTCTTCTGGCTCTACTGCTAAAGAGTAGATAGTAGTGGCAAACAATACTGTTAAAAACCTGCAAGCAGACAGCTCAGGTTGAATCAGTTGACAATGAGCCAAGACAGGCCTTCAGGTGGAGTTCAAATGAATAAATGAGTCAGGGACTTGAGCTGTATGAATAAAGGAGAGAAGTTGGTGTTGTTTTCCTTGGACAAGAGAAGGTTAAGAATTGATTAGCTAGAAGTAGGGAGAAACTGTTCCCCATTATTAGAAGAGTAGGGACCTGGAGAGTACAGATTTAAGGTGACTGGCAAAAGAACTAAAGCTGACATGAGCAAAAAACTTTTTATGCAGCAAGTGTCTCTGATCTGGAGCTTGACAAGGAACGAACAGGACAATGTGTGAGCTGAATTGCTCTTGCAGGGAGCCAGCACAGCCTCACATGCCGAATGGCGGCCTCTTGAGCTCTAACCTTTCTACAATCCTATCCTTCTCTGCTGAGGTATGTGTTATGTGATGTAATTGGATGTTGCTAATGCCAGTCCTTCAGTTATTGCTTGGGCAGCAAGATTTATAAGGAATGTTAGCTATTTTGATCAAGAATTAGTAATGTTATATACTCACAGCAGGAATGTGATAGCTGTTTATAATGAGTTTGAAAGTATGGTTTGATGTTATATTGCCCAGCAAACCTTTGAAGTTTTAGTAATGTTTGCTTTTGCAGAATCCTAAGACATTAGCAGAAGTCAGGCAGCTGAACTGTGATGGAGACATTGAACGGCTTCAAGAATGTTTTGGATCAAGGATGGCATTTGGAACAGCAGGGATGCGGTCAAGCATGGGACCAGGATTTTCTCACATGAATGACCTCACAATTATTCAGACAACACAGGTAAGTTGATGCATAAGGGTAATTCGGAAAACTGCTGAACTTCATGAAAATGATTTTACAAGCCACTAATCTGTCAGTTTGTAGGGCAAAGAGGACAATATCTGGGTCATCCCTCTTCCCTAAAATATGAAATGGTTTATATGTTTCAAAGTGTACTATCTGGTACCCTGGCAAGGACAGCAAGAAGGAACACAACACCGGGTTAAAGTTCAACAGGTTTATTTGGCAGCCTCAAGATAAAGGGGGGGCGGTTCAGAACGGAGTTGAGGAGGAACTTCTTCACTCAAAGGGTGGTGAATCTCTGGAATTCTCTGCCCGTTGAAGTGGTGGAGGCTGCCTCGCTAAATATTTTTAAGAAGCGGGTTGATGGGTTTTTGATAAGAGAGGGGATTAAGGGTTATGGGGAGAGGGAGGGAAAGTGGAACTGAGCCACGACAGATCAGCCATGATCTTATTGAATGGCGGGGCAGGCTCGAAGGGCCAGATGGCCTACTCCTGCTCCTATTTCTTATGTTCTTATGTTCTTATGTTCTTATTCAGCCTCTGTTCTTTGGATAAGCATTCTGTAAGGTGGCCTTCACACAACACAACAATGCAGAATCACTGAGGAGAAACTGATACCCAAGTTCCACACACATGAGGACAGCCTCAATGGGGATCTTGGATTCATGTCACACTATCTGTAACCCCCATGATGTGCCTAGGCTTGCAAAATCTTATTAACTGTCCTGGCTGGAGACAATACACACCTCTTTAATTTGTGCTTGGCCCTCTCTCCAATCGCATTGTCTGTACTTTTAAGACTTGATTACCTGTAAAGTCTCGCATTCCAACTATTATCTTGTAAATTTAGTTTGTGTCTATATATGCCCTGTTGGTGAACACAACTCCCACTCACCTGATGAAGGGGCAATGCTCCGAAAGCTTGTGCTGCCAAATAAACCTGTTGGACTTTAACCTGGTATTGTGAGACCTCTTACTGTGCTTACCCCAGTCCAATGCCGGCATCTCCACATTCTGGTGAGGAACAGAGATTAGACATCTCTGCATATGAGAAGTTTGGGGTTTACTACTACCTCAGATTAGACGGCTTTCTAATGGAGCTAGATATGTGCAAGATAAAAGACATTAGTTTTAAACTGTGCTGATGCAGAAACATAATGAATGCAAAATATACAGGTTATTAATGATTGGTTTTGGAAATTAATATCTACAATGCTTGATTTAATACCTCATCTGTCTTTCAGCTGGAGATGTTATAGCTGAGGTCTCTTTTGCCTGTGCAGGTGAATGTGAAGGATTCCCTGATGTTATTCACAGGAACAGAATCATGCCTGTCTCCTAGCCAACATTCAAAGAACAAAGAAAATCACAGCACAGAAACAGGCCCTTCGGCCCTCTAAGCTGCACCGACCATGCTATCCCCCTTAACTAAAACCCCCTATCCTTCCGGAACCATATCCCTCTGTTCCATCCTATTCATGTATTTGTCAAGGCGCCCTTTCGAAGTCACTATCATATCTGCTTCCACTATCTTCTCTAGCAACGAGTTTCAGATACCCACCCTCTGTGTGAAAAATCTGCCTTATACTTTGCCCCTTGCACCATAAACCTGCGCCCCCTAGTAATTGACTCTTCCACCCTGGGAAAAAGCTTCTGACTATCTACTCTGTCCATGTCTCTCATAATCTTGAAGATTTCTATTAGGTCATCCCTCAATCTCCATCATTCCAGTGAGAACAAACCAAGTTTCTCCAATCTCTCCTCATAGCTGATGCCCTCCATACCAATCTTTTCTGTACCCTCTCCAAAGCTCCACATCCTTCTGGTAGTGTGGCAACCAGAATAGGACACTGTATTCCAAATGTGGCCTAACTAAGGTTCTATAAAGCCGCAACATTACTCGCCAATTTTTAAACTCAGTTCTCCAGCTGATGAAGGCAAGCGTGCCGTATGTCTTCTTGATTACCTTCTCTACCTGCATCACTACTTCCAGTGACCTGTGTACCTACATACCCAAGTCCTTTGCCTATCAATACTCTTAAGGGTTGTGGTATTTACCATATATTTCCTATTTGTATTAGACCTTCCAAAGTACGTTACCTCACATTTGTCCAGATTAAACGCCATCTGCCACCTCTCTGCCCAAGTCTCCAACTGATCTGTATCCTATATTCACTCCTTCGTCCACACCACCAATACCAGTTTTAAGTGGCCTCATCATATCAATTATTTATTGAACTTTATTTCTGGCTATTAATTGGCAGTAGTTGCACTTCAAAAAGAAAATTATTGGTGCTTTCAAATGTAAGGATATAGTCAGGATTCTGTAGTAACAAGTTTTCTTTTCTCACTTGTCCAAATTTTTTTTCTCGACTCAAATAGCTGCTAAATGGCCAAGTTAACTAAAATCTTGGAATTTGCTGTCAGTTGGCAAGTGTTTTTGCCATAGGACTTCTGTGTGAAATGAAACTGTCTGAAGTTATGCTTCAGTTATGAAAGAGTAGCACGTTGTTGCAGTAGTATTAAGGAACTTGATTTTACAACTTAGCAGTTCTATACCTAATTTGGGAATAAGAACATAAGAAATAGGAGCAGGAGCAGACCATCTAGGCCTTCGAGCCTGCCCCACCATCCAATAAGATCATGGCTGATCTGAAGTGGATCAGTTCCACGTTCCCGCTTTCTCCCTATAACCCTTAATTCCCCTGTCTATCAGAAACCTATCTACCCATGACTTAAATATATTTAGCAAGGTAGCCTCCACCACTTCAACGGGCAGAGAATTCCAGAGATTCACCACCCTTTGAGTGAAGAAGTTCCTCATCAACTCTGATCCAAACTGCCACCCCCCCCCCCCCCTTATCTTGAGGCTGTGTCCTCTAGTCCTGCTATCCTTTCTAAGCAGGAAGAATCTCTTTACCTCTACCCTATCCATCCCCTTCATTATCTTATACATTTCTATAAGATCCCCCCTCATCCTTCTGAACTCCAACGAGTACAGACCCAGTCTATTTAGTTCCTCTTCATAGTCCAGCCCCCTCATCTCCGGTATCAGCCTAGTGAACCTCCTCTGCACTCCCTCCAAGGCCAATATATCCTTCCGCAAGTGCGGCAACCAAAACTGCACACAGTACTCCAGCTGCGGCCTCACCAGTGCCCTGTACAGTTGCAGCAAGACCTCCCTGCTTTTATATTCTATCCCCCTCGCTATAAAGGCCAACATTCCATTCGCCTTCTTGATCACCTGCTGCACCTGCAGACTGGGTTTTTGCGACTCGTGCACAAGGAACCCCAGGTCCCTCTGCACCGTAGCATGCTGCAGCTTTTTGCCTTTTAAATAATAATCCCTCGTACTATTGTTTCTGCCAAAGTGGATAACTTCAGACTTGCTAACATTATACTCCATCTGCCAGGTCCTCACCCACTCGCTCAGCCTATCCAGTTCCCTCTGCAGACTTTCCGCACCCTCCACGCAATTTGCTTTTCCACTCATCTTCGTATCATCAGCAAATTTCATCACCTTACACTCAGCCCCCTCCTCCAGATCATCTGTATGAATGGTAAATAGTTGAGGCCCCAGCACCGATCCCTGTGGCACTCCACTGGTCACCAACTGCCAACCAGAATAGCGCCCATTGATTCCAATGTTTGAAGTTGCTGGCTGTTGAGTGTCACTTACTCAGCAGTGTATCCTCAATTTTGAGGCCCAATTGTTTATTAAATATTTTAAATCTAAGGCCCACAAATCACTATAATTTTCTGTTAAAGGACAGAATCAAGGCAAAATGTTAAGATTCAGTTGTTAGGAGCAAACTGTTAGATAATTATTTACTTATTCTTTCCTCTTCCACCCATTATAAGCTGTGGGGAAAATAAATGAAGGCTGAGAAGGCAGAAACAAAAGGATAATTTTACTATCAGCCTAGTAAATTGATATCAAGGATGAAGTTATTAAATTTGTACTGCTAAGTGTTCTATTGAAGGTGAAGGACATGACATTATAAACATCATCTGTGACTAAAGTTTTTTTCTGAAGTATTGCCAAGAATGTATTTTGCTATCTCTGTGTTCTTCACATTGAACATATTACATGAGAAATTAATTTTTAGCAGCTATTGTTATGATCTTGAGGGAGACCAGTAACTTTTTAAAAATAAATTCAAACTCCCAGTTATTAACTGAAAGAATTACCCAAGATTTCACATTTTAAACAAAAACATTTATTGTACAAGTGTTAAATAAAGCATGTACTTACAACATAGCACTATATTTCATAAACACATATTCTTTAAGTCCAAAACTTTCAACATTTCCTGTTCTACTTTTATTTTCACTCAAGAGTTCCTCTATACTTTCTATGACCTTGGAAGTTCTTCCGCTTCTCCCAGGACCAAACCAAGGTGTGGCACAGCCCTCATTAATTTATTTCGCTTTTCCTCATTGTTCCTGTTATTCTCTGAAGTGTGAGACTTCTTGTGAGTTTTCCACTAGCGTCCGGCTAGGTGACCTTCCAACTCTACTTAAGCACCTCATGATTGTTGACAGCGTGGTTCAGGCATACTGCTTTTTTGCTCAGTGACTCAAAAATAAGATGATATTCTTGGTTTTGGATATCCCTCAGCTCCTGACAGGTTTCTTTTTCTGCTTTTCTCAAAGCTCCTCCCAGATCCCAACTGTTTGTTCCTGTGAGAAACCAAAACAAGTCTCCTTTGTAATATATCCCCATGGCATATTTGGGATGTCTCAGATAAAAATTCAACAAATTGCCTACAATTTTCAAAACTTCCCTTTGTTCTAGAAGACAATGTCGATAACTTAAACCTTTGTGAACAGAACTGTAGATATTTCCAACAAGGAACTCAGAATGAGATCATCCATCGTTTAATGTTTTCCCACCTAACAGTGACCATATTAAATCAACACAAGCCAGCCTTTGAATTGCAATTACTTTAAGTTTGTTCACCAGATTCTCACCAGGGGTTTTGAGTCACCTTACACTTAAACATTCCACTTTCCAACTAAAAGTTACACTCCTAAAACATATGCATCCTGAAATTACATCATACACCATACAGTGTCACACATCTCTACAGAAAGAAAGCAAAAGTTAAATGTAAAATACAGGAGACCTATTGGAACAAATTTCTCC
Source organism: Carcharhinus amblyrhynchos (assembly GCF_965287045.1). NCBI lineage: Eukaryota > Metazoa > Chordata > Chondrichthyes > Carcharhiniformes > Carcharhinidae > Carcharhinus > Carcharhinus amblyrhynchos. The sequence continues at coordinate 89,315,604 of NC_137324.1, read as the reverse complement.
CCTGGTGCAATATGAACCCAGCCCCAAGACTATTCTCTAAAACTGGTTATTTTGTTTCTAAAAGAAAGCTTGAAAGAAATTGCATTTAATTTTGGTTTTAATTTAAATTTTTCTTTCCTCCTTTAGGGTTTATGTAGGTGTCTGGAAAAATTGTTTCCAGATATAAAAGACAGAGGTGTTGTGATTGGGTTTGATGCACGTGCTCACCCTCCTAGTGGAAGCAGCAGCCAAAGGTGGAGTTTGTTTGGCTTTCATTGGGGAGGGGGGGGGGGTGGTGCTGTGGGGTGTGGCATTGGGGAATTTTTCTGTATTTGTTTCCATTCTCTTATCTCCCTTTTTCTTCTTTTTTCAGTTGCTCTTTAAGAAGAGATTGTCAGTTTATTCGTTTTAACTTGGTTGCTTCAATTTGGTTAGCTAATAATGTAATGACCCCTGTGATTTTTTTTTAAATCTAATTTGTCCAAAACTTCTACAAATTTTGTTACTATGTACTTAAAAGGGCTGAATCCCCCTGGGAGATGCAGTAAGGTGTTTTCTCATCTAAGATTGTTTTTCTTCACGAGAACCATTTGTGCATTTAGATCATTTTAGACTCTGGAAGGGTGGGTGAGGCAGGTCTTTGACTCCAAATTTCCCTCTAAACCATAGGCTGCCGCAACTTTGATTCATAAAAATATCCCACTTGTCTCTCCACATAGTGTAACAGATCCTAATGGGTGCAATGTGATTGTATCTGGTAGTTTATTTAGTAGACAAATAATTCTGGCCAATTTATATGCACCTAAATGGGATGATGCTCAGTATTTTACCATTTTTTGCTCTTCTTTGCACAATTGTCACCTGATTCTGGATGGTGACTTCAATTATATTTTAAATCCTTCTCTTGACCACTCAAAAACCAGTTCATGTTCTTTTGCCAGATCAGCTTCTATTATTAGTTCCTTTCTACAAGTTTACAAAGTTACTGCAAGGGATTTTCTTTTTTCTCTTCACTTTGTTGTTTTTATTCAAGCATAGATGTTTTCTCTTAGATCATAACCTTCTTTCGCTATTAGATTCCAGTGAATATCATAACATTGTTATATCTAACTTTGTCCCCCAATCAATTAAACTCTGCTTTCCTGAAAATGTGCTCCTCCACATACCTGGCATTTTGACCCTGTTCTCTGTGAAGAATTTATTAAATTTATCTCCTCCCTGATCGAATTATTCTGAGACATCAACAATACAACTCTGATGTAACTGTATCCAGTATTTTGGAAACATTTAAAGCTTATATCTGTCGTCAGATCATTTCATACATTGCAAGAATCAATAGCAGCCCTTAACTTGCCAATCTAAGTTATCCCAATTTTATCCCAACCCCTACGCTTTATAAGGAAACACTCCGTTTACAGACAGAACTTGATCTTTTATCCACCAACCACGCTGAGCAACATTTTCTGAAATGGTGAAAAAGCCAGCAAAATTCTTTCTCACCAGTTTCATAAGTCATCAATCATTAATTTGATCATGGAAATTTGCACTGAATCTGGCAGTCCTACACTAGATCTCAGGCGTATAAATAATCAATTTAAAGCCTCCTACTGTACCCTGTGTTCTTCTGAGACAGCAGATACTTGTAGTTTTCATTCAATTTTTGATGAGCTTGACTTTGCAACGTTGAGCCCTGTTAATAGGTTCACGTTAGATAATCCTCTCTCAACTCTCGAAATAGATCAAGCAATCAAGGCACTACAAGGTCAGAAAACCCCAGATGATCTTTCTGTTGATTTTTATAAAATATTCTCCTGCTGTTTAACTCATCTGTTTTACTTATTCATCTCAGAATCACTTTCTCATGGTAAAATTCGTATTACTTTAAACCAGGCAGACATCTCATTATTACTAATAAAGATTAAGTACCCCTTTAACTACAGCTCCTGTCATCCTATTTCACTGCTAAACACAGATTTCAAGTTACTAGCCAAAGCTTTTGCCCTCCCTTTGGAGCCCATTTTACCAACTGTTGTCTCTCCTGATCAATCTGGCTTTATCAAGGTTACAGTCATCCCCCAACTTAAGGTGGCTATTTAATATTATTTACTGTAAGACAGACCCGTCCTCCTATTCCAGAAGTTATAATTTCCTTTGATGTTGGAAAAATACTCAATAGTGTAAAAGGGACAATTTATTTAAAGTTGTAGAAATATTTGGCTTTGGTTCTGTTTTGTTTTTATAGATTAAAGTTTTATATTCATCACATATAGCTTCACCCATACTAAGCTTTCATACTCTGCATCTTCTCTCCTCAGCAACAGACAGAATTATCCTTTGTCTCCATTTACTTTTGATATTGCTAATGAACCTCTAGCTGTGAGCCTTCAGTCTAGTAAGGATATGTCATAAGGCTTCTCTTTATGCCACTGATCTTCTATTATACATACCTTACCCTTCTGAGTCAATACCCAACGTTCTTGACACTCTGCTCCAGTTTGGTAAGTTTTCAGGGTCCGAACTAAATCTTGAAAAAGTTTGCTCTTTCTGATTAATTCTTCTGACTAGGCCTATCGTTTGACTTATTTCCCTTTAATTTGCGTTCTGATACATTTACTTACATGAGAATGTCTGTGACATGTGACTTCAACAAGCTTGTTAAGTATAACTTCACATCTTTTTTTAGAACACACAGAGCAAGACTTTGCCCATTGGTCAATGTTGTCCCTGTTGTTTGCTGGTCATATCAAATTTGTCAAAATGATTATTTTAGCTTAATTTATTTCAAGCTATTCCTATTTTTATTGAAAAATCTTTTTTCTAAACCTCTTGACAAAAATAGATCTCCTCTTTGAATTATTTGGAGGAACATAACACCCTTGAATTCGTAAAATCTTTTGGAAGTTCCAATTTTTTCAATGTGGCCTTGCTTTGCCACTTTTTTTGTATTATTCTTGGTCTGCCAATTTTCAAAAGCTTATCTATTGCATTCACTTATATTTACTCAATGATAACCCTTTTTGGACAACTATGGAATATTACTCTTGCCTCCTGACTTGTATGAAGTACACCTTTTATGTTGAGCACCTTTAAAATATGGCCACAATTCAGAAACTACTTTGAATTTATATCCAATCCTCTCTCTATTCCTATACTTTCTAATCCATTTTTTCCACTTCCTCCAATTATTCAGCCTTCCACCTTTGTTCCAGATTTAGTCTGAAATCTTTTCTCTCAGAATACATTTGTTTTCTTTGCTTATCCAGGAAAAGGTGCTCCCAAATCTAATTTATTTAGCTACCTACAGGTTTGCAGTTTTGTGAGTAAACATTTTACTTCCTTTCTTTCTCTATCGCCTGAGAGTTCCCACTAATCTTTGTTTAAATGATAATTCCATTTTAAAGAATCTTTCCTCAATCGTCAGTAACCTATTTCTCTGATTTACAGATTTGCCCGATTTGCTGCCACTGTTCTGGTTAGCCAGGGAATTCCGGTGTATCTCTTCTCTCAGATTACACCAACTCCATTTGTGGTATGTGTTAACTCTTTGATGCGTGTCACCTACAGTATTTCTTCAATATTTCTTAAACCACACTATAGAATTCTTTCTGGACATGTAAACTTTGAATGAGTGTAATAGGTTGAAAATGTTTTTTCTATCTGTGCTTTCTTATTTTTCCTTAGTTGTTTGACTGAATGTAAAAATAAAGAATTGCTATTATCCTGTCAGGAAAAATGCTTTTAAATATTTGCAGAGTAGACATTTCTCCTCCTCACATTATACAAAATCCTGTGGAAATTTGAATTCAGTTGAAATGAATTTTACATTGTTTTAGTGTAATATGGTAGTTCTTGGTATTTTCAATTCTGTTAATGTTTTGTTTATTAAACCTTAGGATACTACCCACCAGCATTAGATAATTATTTTGTTTCCAACTAAATTACAGAAATTCAGCAGAGATCTTGAACCTTAGATTGGTAAAGGTTAATCCAAAATCCACTTTTAAAATGTATAGGCACTATTCCATTCTGGGAGGCATGCTTTGGATAGAGGTACTACAAAGCCTCAAGATTTGAATGTGTTGACGCTTGGCGTAGTAACATGTAGGGCTGGATTACACGCTGAGGGGAGACTCTGCAAATGACAGCTTAAATGTCTGGTGGGTGAGCCCACTTCCATTTGACTAGCTTGCCTCGCTTAAATTTTTTACATGATGGCCCTTTAATTAGTCTGAGAGCAGATGGTGTATGTTGTACGGTGCAGCTGGAGACAATTGGCACAGGGGCCTTGGAAGTAGGGAACCCTCTCTCTTTCACTGACTAGCAGCCTGCAGGGTTAAACCTAACAAGTTGGGTACAGGCCTCTCCCACCACCCATCTAAATTGGAGTGAGGGTGGGGGATGTGACTCTTAGTTGGGCATTGAATTCCCACTTCATGGAATCATAGAAACCCTACAGTGCAGAAAGAGGCCATTTGGCCCACCGAGTCTGCACCGACCATAATTCCACCCAGGCCCTACCCCCATATCTCTACATATTTACCTGTTAATCTGTCTAATCTACGCATCTCAGGATACTGAGGGGCAATTTTAGCATGGCCAATCAACCTAACCCGCATATCTTTGGACTGTCGGAGGAAACCGGAGCACCCAGAGGAAACCCAGGCAGACACGAGAATATGCAAACTCCACACAGACAGTGGCCCAAGCCGGGAATCAATCCCAAGTCCCTGGAGCTGTGAAGCAGCAGTGCTGGATCATTATTAAACAGGCAAAGACTGTAACATCCCTGAGGCAAAAACGTAATCCCAAGCCTACAATGTTTAGTAAGGCCTGCTATATCCCCCTATATGTAGACCGCTCATGTGGCTGTCTAAGTGACTCTTAAACAACCCTAGCGTGCCTGCTTCCACCACCTTACTCGGCAGCGCATTCCACACCCCCACCACCCTTTGCGTGAAAAACTGTCCTCTAATATTTGTCTTATACCTAGCCCCCCTCACCCTAAGCCCGTGACCCCTCATTCTATCCATTTCTAATAGCGGAAAAAGCTTACCACCATTTACTCTATCTATCCCCTTCATAATCTTATAAACCTCTATTAGATCCCCCCTCAGTGCTAACCACTGTGCTACCATGCCACCCAAAAGGCATCAATTGGATTTATAGTTCAAGGAAATCTTGACAGTTCTTGCAACTTATTAGTGTTCACTTCATGTTTTTGTCAAATGCTTCCTTGTTTATTGCATGGATTGCCGAATTACAATAGTCCTGATTTTAACCGTCCAGCCTCGCAGAAACCTTCTGCTGTGTCCTGACTTTACAACCTTTAGGAGCATGGAATCAAAGAAATTCACAGCACAAAAGAGGCCATTTAGTCTATCTTGTCTGTGCTGCCAATAAATAACCATCCAGCTTGCAGCTCTTGGTCCGTTACACATAACTCAAATTCTCCAGTCCAAGCAACATTCTTGTAAATCTCCTTTGTGACCTCTTTAGTGCAATAACATCGTGTCTCTAGTCTGGTGGCCAGAACTGCATGCACTACTCCATTTGTGGCCTAACTAATAATTTTAGACATAACTCACTGCCCATATATCCTGTGCCTCAGCTAATAATATGCCACCTTAACCATCTTATTTACCTGTCTGGCTGCCGTTCAGGGATCTATGGACATCTGTTCTAAGGGTTCCTCTTCTTATGTACTTATTAGTGTTCTAACATTCATGGAATCATATAATCCCAACAGTGCAGGAGGAGGCTATTTGGCCGTTGCACCAACAGTAATCTAGGCCATAACCCCATGTATTTACCGTGCTAGTCCCCCTGACACCATGGAGTAATTTTGCATGGGTAATCAATCTAACCTGCACGTCTTTGGAGCGTGGGAGGAAACCAGAGCTTGCGGAGAAAACCCAGACATGAGGAAAACATACAAGCTTCACACAGATAGTGACCCAAGGTCAGAATTGAATCTAGGTCCCTGGTCCTGTGAGGCAGCAGTGCTAACCACTGCTACCGTGCTGCCCATTCACTATGAATTCCCTTGCTTTATTATTCCTGAGATACAGCACTTCGCACTTCTCTAGGTTAGATTCAATTTGTTACTTTTCTGCTGAGCTGACAAGTCCATTGATATCCTTTTCTCTTCATTATCAACCAGACAGCCAATTTTTGTGTCATCTGCAAACTTAATCGTACCTGCTTTATTCATCCATGTGGGCATTACTGACTGTGCCAGTATTTATTGCCCAACCCTGAGGGAATTTTACAAGTCAAACACACTGCTGTTGATATAGATGCATGTAGGATAGACAAGGTAAGGATGGCAGGTTTCCTTCCCGAAAGGATATTAATGATCCAGACTGGCTTTTACCACAGTCGACAATAGTTTCATGGTTTTAATTCCAGATTCTTTCTGCCATGGTGGGATTTAAAGCCAGACCCCAGAGCGTTACCCTGGGTCTCTGGAACACTAGTCCAGTGACAATACCACTACGCTACTGTCTATCCTATGTGTGCAAATACAAATAATTGTTAAATATCATAAACAGATATCTAATACTATATTCTGCAAAACTTCAAAAGAAACAACCTTCCAGCTACAAAACACTTACCAACTATTACCCTTTGCTTTCTGATTCTGAATCAATTTTGGATCCAACTTGCCAGTTTGCCCTTCGATCCCATGAGCTTTTATTTCTGTTGGCAGTCTTCCGTGTGGGACCTTATCAAAAGCCTTGCTAAGATCCATACAGGCTACTTCAGATGCGGGATCATCTTTGTTACTACCTCAAAAAATTCTATCATGTCGGTCAGGCGAGACCTTCTCTTAATAAATCAGTACCATCTTCAAAAATTTGTGTCTTTTTAGATGAAGATTTATCTGTTCCTCAGTTTTATCCAGTAATTTTCCCACCACTAAGGCTAGGATGACTGGCTTGTAGTTAATCAGTCTGCCCCTTTCTTCCTTTTTAAACAATTATACAATGTTAATAGTCCTGCTCTTCTCTGGCACCATGCCTGTAGCCAGAGAGGTTTGGCAGTTATGGTCAGAGCCTCCATTGTTTCTCCATCCCCATTCATAGGTTACCCTTACAGCCTCTCAAAAGCCCTATGCTTTCTTCAGTTATCTTCTTGTGCTTTGAATATTTAAAAAATAATCTTTGTGTTTTCCTTTATTTTACCTGCCAATATTTTTCCTTGCTCTCTCTTTCCTATGTTTTGTGTAGTACTCAGCCCTCAGCATTAGTCATAAGCTTCCCTTTCCATGCGCCCAAATTAAAATAACCGGGAACGTGCCTAAAAACACAACTACTTGCTGAACTCTTAATGAGTTGGGAAGCAGCATGGATTTTGATAGAGTTGCTTGTAGGATAATAAGTAAAGATGAATGGTTTTTCTTACACTGGAATAACAAGTTCACATGAATCTCTGGGATCTCTTATTGATAATAAATGCGTGGATGATCTGAAATTTGTAACTGAGGAACAACTTTACCATTCTAAAAATGGCAAGTTATGGAATATGTAAAATTGTAAAAAGGACTATCATAACTGCAAGAGAATTTGGATGGACTAGTTAGATTGCAGATAGGAGGGTGACACACTTTGATGACGGGAAAATGTGAAGTAATACATTTTGAAAGTAATTTAAGGAAGGGAAGTACACATTTAAATAGCATGCTTTAAAATGAAGATTAGAAGCTGATACTTTTATTGTGCAATTACATGAGTTACAAATTTTGCAGAAAACTTGATGCTGTATCTAGATAGTTCAGTATAGATCATCCAAAGATGTGTGAGTTAGGTTGATTGGCCATGGTAAGTTGCCCCTTGGTATCAGGGGGATTAGCAGGGTAAATGTGGGGCTGTGGGGAGAGGGCCGGATGGGTTTGTTGTCAGTTCAGGATCAATGGACCGAATGGCCTTCTGCGCTGTAGGAATTCTATGAATCTAAAATAATAGTCAGAGGGTGATGTAATACTTGTAGTTGCCATAGATTTAACCCGTTTATGAGAAGAACAATAAATCAGCAGTGGAAAATATGCAATGTAGATTCATTTGAATTTTAGCAGAGATAGAGGACTACAGAAAAATGAAGAAATGTATGCCTTTGACAGAGTGGCTGAAAAAAAATTGGTATAACCTGTTGGGAATGTTCAAGATTATGAAGGACTCCAATATAGTAGTTTGTATAGTTCGAAGTAGTACTGAGGGGAAAAAATAATCAAAGGGTGATTGCTTTTTTTAAGGGAAAAGGAAGAAGTTACAAGAAAAAGGAAGTGGTTAATGTGGAATTATTTTAAAAGATGTGCTTATACTTATTGATTCATTGGTTTGCAAAGGAGAAATATGGTTACGTGAAAAAGTAACCTTAAAAATAAGAAAGCTTGAAGAGTGAGTAGGATTAGACTTGATTTATGAACAAGGGCCTAAAAAAAACCATCTCAATGTATCGGATACCATAGTGCAAGAATATGCAGGAATTTCAATGCTTTAGTTTTGTTGACGGATTCAGAAAATGACTCCTTGTGCTATTCCATGATTCATATCATGTGAGTCCTGTTAGATTTATTACTTTGTGACCGTTACCAACTCTATGTAATTTAATTTATCATGTAGCCTCTTGCTGATCTTGGAAGTTTAAATGACAGCATTTTCTCTGGTAAAATGGACATTTCTTGACAAACATTGGTTTGTCATTTGCTTTTAAAGTTTTATTTACATTTAGCAGTTATATTTTAATATTAATCAACTATCATTTGGGTACTTTATAGTCTTGGTTGGCAGACTTTTAAAGGTAGTTATATTGGATAGGGTACAGAGTAGAGCATGCTTCCTCAATTTCCAGATGTTTCTCTTCTGTTGTCTGGATTAGTGGAACTACTCTTATCTCCATTCAGATTTGTCCACTTGTGGCCAGAGAATCCCCTGCCTCGGCCTCCCCTCCCGCCTTTGCAAAGTTACTTCTGGAACCCCTCAAGGATCCATCCTTGGCTTCTTGCTACTTCTCATCTACCGACTGGACCTCAGCAGTAGCATCCAAAAACATTCAGATGTCAGATTCCAAATGTACTCTGGCAACGCCATCTCTCGATCCCTCAACTTCCTCTGATTTTTCATGATGCTTAAATGGTTCCACTAAGAAATGAGCAGAAATTTCATATTAAATTTTAGGAAGACCAAAAACCACTGTTTTTGAACCTGCCACAAAATCTATTCCTTAGCTACTAATTCCGACAATTGCAGCAAGAGACTGCAAATATTCTGTCTTCAGTTTGTGATGTTGAAAGGGGTACATGGCTCTGCCAGGAATGCATTGCGATTTTCCAATCACTTTGTTATTGGGTGCATGCTACAGCTGAGAGAGCATGTTCCCACTGCAACCTACAGTGATGGAGGGTTGAATTTTTTTACTTGGATGTCGGTGAATGCCTCCACTTCAGCGCTGATTGCAAGGTCCTGGCCAATATTTACATAATGTAACAAAATTCAGTCTCATTGGCCTACTGTGCTGACATCTGCAAATCGTAATTGCCCTTGTGTCTATTCAATATGCTTATTTGCCAATGATTTGCATGTCTTGACCTCCATGTGCCATGACTCTGAAGAAACAAGTCTGTTGATTTGTTCTTGCTATCTGGTTAATTGCTTTGAATAATTGCCCACACTTGTAATTAAATGTACCTTTTCTGTTCAATATTTTGTCTTTGCAGCCATTTACTGTGTCCCAGCTGAAATTGTGCGCAGGAATCATGGTCACAGCATCTCACAACCCGAAGCAAGATAATGGTTATAAGGTAATTATGCAATTCTTTACACCATGCTGATGTCTGTAATTTAATCTAAAATCATTGCAGTGTTAGTTGACCAACAAATTCAATTTTTTTTCTTTCACTTTAAATAGTCATGGAGTCATAGAGGTTTACAGCATGGTAACAGGCCCTTCGGCCCAACTTGTCCACGCTGCTCTTTTTTTTAAAAGCCAGAAGCTAATCCCGATTGCCTGCATTTGGCCCATTATCCCTCTATACCCATCTTAACCATGTAACTAAATACTGAGTATAAACAGTGATTAGTGTACAATTGCATGGGAAAATAGATTGCAAAAACACAGTGAATGGTAAAGCTGTTTGTGAAAATGGAGATAACACACAGCATTAAAATATAGTTGTGCATTTTTTTCTTCACATGGCTTCTTGGATTCTATGTACATAGGCAGCAGGATAAGCTTATCCTTTGTACTATGAGATCTGCTGACAGCGCTACACTACAAGCTGGCAATGTCGTATTCAGAGATGGAGTTTAAGCAATTCTGTTGAATAAGAGCAAGGAGTTCTTTGGCTAGCACCCTAACAAAAGCAGCTTTCCTGATCAATCATCACTTTTGTTTTCTGTGGAAAATTGCTGGATTCCAATTCATTCCTGCAGTTACGTGCAAAACGACTTCCAAAGTAACCCACGTACATGTGAAATGCTTTGGAATATACTGAAGATAAAAGATGACATGAATGTAATTTTTTTTTCCTTCAAGAGATTCTATACATGTAATAAAATTGGTCCTGGTTTCCTAAAATACTGCTTTGTACCTTCAAATTAAATATTAACAGTGTACAGCAAAGTCCTCCAGTATTCAGTTGTGTCAGTGCCTGAAAAGACTTGATAATTAATTCAGCTATGAGCGTTGTCATGCTAGTCATATCTACCATCCTAATTCCAAACTCTTACTGTTAGTGTAAATACTACATTTGTCTTGAGATTGAGTTTGAGATGCACCATTTGGTGCAAAAAGATTTGCAGAATATGTCAGTGTGTCTTAAGACACTTCACATACTGATGTGTTGTCATTATTGTAATGTTGAAAACCAGGCAGCCAACTTGCATTGTGATAACAACAAACATTCATTTTTAGCGATGTTGATAACGGAGTCAATATTGACCAGATCAGACTTCCCTTATCCCTCTTCAAAATAGTGGGGCAAGATTTGAGAGATGTGATGGGGTGGGAGCACAGGCGAGTGAGCCCTGAAATTCCCTCCATTGGCCAGTGTGCCTGTTCTCGGCTTGGTCAAGACTCCAGACCATTTTCCAGAAGGAAAAGGCAGGAATGGCTGGCTACCTGCAAGTAGCTGAAAGCTCTTTTGAGCCAGTTAAGTGAGCCATTAAGGCTCCTCTCCTGTGCTTACTGACAGTTTCCAGTTGGCAGGTGGTAGGGAGAGTTGGGGGCAGGGGCCAACACCGTGGATGGCCTCCTGCTGCTGATGATGGGAAATCAGCACAGCTGTGGAAGGGTTCCATATCCACAAATGCAGTCTGACTACTGTGACCATTTTTACCTTACAAAATTTTAGAAGTGCTGAGCGGGCACCTCCATCCCTGTCTCTTGAATGCAGTGGCAGGCTGCAAGCTCTGAAAAATGGCAGGCTCTTACATTGCTGTCATGCCTATTGGTGTTCTGGCATAAGTGCCCATCAATAATGGTGAGCCCAACCTCTGGCCATTTATTGGACAGTCTTACAAAACTCTTGATGGGTGACAATTCCTGACATTGTGCGGGGTCAGGACCTGCATTTGATCCCGACCCCAAATGGAGAGTCCAGTCCATGATCCTTTACAGATGAGAGCAGATGGGAAACGAATTGATTCCGGGTTAGAGCGACAGACAATAGACTAGTGTCTCGATTATGCTAGTGCTGTTTAATTCCCTATTTGTGAACTAAGGATATAACAAAAAATCCTTGTAATCTATGTATTTTCATAAATTAAATTCCAAACATGTAGTTTTATTGAAATCTTGTATAAAATCCCTCCTGGAATTAGAACCAGTTCCTCAGTTGGAAATTTAGGGTGCACTTATTTTCCAAATTCCATAAATACTCAAAAACGTGCAGCTGATTTTTCATTCAAAACCCCATGTCTTCCTTTCTCCTCATCTTTTGTCTCTTTTCTGTCTGAGTATTATTGTACAGTTTTTTCAATTTATTCAATTCCTCTTTTGTTTTTCTAAGCTACTTGGGAGCTGCATATAGCTGTATGCATCATATACAAGATGCGTAAGTCTTATATACAATGCCTGGAAGTCTATTATAAAAATACTGGACTAGTGGATCTTCCAGGCTGTTTAACTTGTTGCATTAACTGGCTGTGCTTTGAAATCTTTGTGTGTTTGTGTGTGTTCCCCTTTCAGTTGGAGTGGTGCAGTGTACAGATAACCCAGCAGATATGCTTTCGCCCTTAACCACGATATGGTAGTTTATTACAAGACTATTTATTTACATGCTAATTAACTGCCAAGTGTAAAGGAGATTCCATCTTCACTTGTATTCTTTAAGTGGGCTTTCAACATGGGGACAACTGCATTGCAGGCTAACAGCTAATTCAATAAATTAATTACTTGGAGTCGGTCAAGTGTGAATGGGAAAATGGGAATGATGTAGTTTGCCTCTTAATCTAGCATTTTATTTTCTCAAAAATAATTGTAGCATTTAAATCATCATGGTTTAACTTGAATTAAGTAGTATGGTATTATATTCCAAACTGAACTCTGGTTCAAAGGTACTACTGAAATAGTGCTGGTAATATACAGCTGAGAGCATTTTTCAGTGATTGATCAAGTGGCTTAATGCATCCTTTTTTCCACTTATTTATATTGTAGACCATGTACAGGTGTTTTTTTAGCCTACTTCTGTAACTGCTGTAACATCTATGGTTTGGTAATGTTTAGGTTTACTGGGATAATGGAGCTCAGATTATTCCACCTTATGATCAAGAAATTGCAAAGGCCATTGATGAAAATTTGGAGCCATGGTCAGAGTCTTGGAATGACAAGCTTGTTGACGGCAATTCGCTCATTAGAGATCCTTATGACAGTATGAAAAGTAAATATCTCAAATGTCTACAGAAGCATTGCTTTCACAGGTCAGTGACCGTATATACTTAGTATTTGACTTCTGTAGCAAACTGGCTAATGTCATCTTTTTCTGATTTCATTTGATCATATAGTTGGTCTTCTGTCACCAGAAGCAGACTCGAGCTGCTTAGTAGATCTTGGCTATGTCTGGAATCTTGTTACATACCTTTAGCAACATACTGTGGATGCTGGAAATCAGAAATATAATCCAAATTTCTGGAAATATTCAGCGGGGAGAATCTGTGGCGTGAAATAATGTTTCAGATATTAACTTTTCTTTCTCACTCCACATGCAGTGCTTGACTTGCTGAGTATTACCAACATATTCTGTTTATATTGCTCTGTACCTCATTTTGGCTAATATGTGATTAAGGACATGGCATCAATAAATAATTTGCTTTAATGCAAATTTGGCACTTAAACACACAGAATAACACAATTTATCATCCATCCTCTTCCCACATCCCACCAACACAATAATTCTGAATGATGATTGTCTTTCTTTATTGTATATTTAAACACTAATAAAATACATTTGTTTCAATAGCTGTTTTTCAGAAAATTCAGCTCTTGGGTTCAGCAATTTCAATGTAAAGATTTAATTTTGAGAGGGGTAAAATATCCAATTTCTGCAGTATGAATAGTCCACAACTATGTTTGAAGCTCAGTGCTTAATACACATACAATGTTTAATAATTGTTCAGTGAATTATGCACCAGGACAGTCAAACCATGGAGAGAAAACTATTTTCCTCTTCCACTTTCCCTCTGCCAACCACCTCCTCCTCCTCCTCCTCCTACTCCCCCACATCTCCTCCACTTAAATATTTGTGTTAGTGTGTGGATGTGTGTCAGGTTTGATATTACCAAGGAAAAGCACTTTGTCTTGTCTCCACTTTCTCCCCACTCTCCTCCTGCCCCAGTTACCTGGTTGATGGGACCACTTTCTGCTCTCTTAGCTTCATTACTGTTGAATGACTGGCAGTCCAACTTCCATTTCTGGTTCCCATGTTAGGTAAAATTAAAACTGTTCCATCTCATGTATTGTCCCTATCATTTTCACAAACCCTTCCTCAAGACCTTTTGCTCTTGCAAGCTGTCACCTTTTGTCCCCGTTGGGCTTCAATCACACTTATTTAATCTCCAGCAAAGGCTTATCTTCTTCCTTATTGTTACGACAGGATCTTTCCTTGGCCTTATTTTGCTCATCCATACCCTGCCTCTTAATTTTCTGACGATATGGGGTAGATTCTCCATGTATGCCAACATCATCTGCCTCTGTTTCTTCACTTGTTCGTTGATTCTGTGTGGCTTCCCAATATCCTTTCTTGGATGGGCCACAGTTTTATTTTTACGATCAAACATTATTAAACTGGTTCCTGCCAACTGCCACAAACTCAGTACTCTTGCACTGCTTCCACACCGGCTTCAATATATTTGTGACTGAAACACTCAAAAGTGTATTTCTCACATCTGCATTCAACTTTTCCAATGCATTACTGGCCAAACTCCTATTTTTCATGTCAGTAAACTTCAACTGATCCAGTATTCTGTTACCTGCACACAGTTCAGTTTTCCTGTCATCTCTGTCTTTGCTGATCTTTGTTGGCTTCCAGCCTCACAATGCCTCAGATTTTAAATGATCCCCCTTCTTCATGGACTTGTCCCTCCCTAATTCAGAAGTATGTGGCCCTAAAACCCACCCATAACCCCTAAACTCTTCCCTTCCCTTCAAACGTTTTGTATTCCCTTTCTCCTTGGCCATCATCATCACCTGTGTCTTCAACCATCTAATCTGCCAGTTCTGGAATTTCTTTATAAAATCTTGCTGCCTCACCACACCTAAGGCTCCCTGAAAAAAACCTTTTGCTCACCTGTCCAACTATCTCCTCCTTTATCTCAAATTTGTTATGACCCACTGAGGAGGAATGAACTGGTTCCCCTTCTATTCAGGCCCTTCAATTGGCTGCAACAAACATTTTAAAATTTATTTTCCTTGCAAGTGACTTTTCCAATCAGATGTATTTATTTCTTACTAAGGGACCAATCAAACCAGGTTTCTTTGAGTCAAATAACATGTTAGTCAGTTACTTAACTCGAAAAAATAATGAAGGTGCAGTGTTACACACACAGACACAAACAAATATTAAAACATGAAAAAGTTAGAGCCTAGTAAAAATGACAAGTATATGATTAAACCCTTGCCCTGTCTTTGAGACATAAATTGTTGAATAATGTAGCTATTTGAAGTTAGTTGGTTTCCTGTAGAATTCTAGTATTGACAACTCAGATTTGCACTTTGTTGAAGACATTATTTTAGCTTCACAGAGAGAGATCTTCCTGTTTTTTTCCAGAAATGTTTATAGATGATTGTCATGCTGCTTTTCTGATTTTGCTTGACAGAACCAGTTTTTAAAATCCTTGTCTGTATATTCTCAAAACAAACTTAATTAGCATGCCTTATGGCCATTGTTGCTGACTAGGTAAATCCTATTCTTTGATCTTTTTATTTCTGAAATGTTTGACCTATTTCACAAAATATTAAATGAAACAGGAGATGGTGGTTATTTTGTTCTCCACAGGCATTTTGAATGTGTGATGAATTTCTGGCTGATTTGCAGTTCTTCTGTTCTGATGGAACTGCAGTTGATCACTGTCTCACACTTGGTATTTTTAATATCTTCCTTTCAAGATAATCCCTGTTTGGAGTGGACCTTGGCACCCATTGTCATGGAATTCCATGTAACAGGTCTGCAGTGCAATTCAGATAAACTTAGCAGAGAAGTAGTCAGCTTTCCAGTATTAGCTGGCTCCCTTTCCAGTCAGCACCCTTGGTTGACTGCAACAAAATGTTTTAAATTTATTTACCTTGTAAATGACTTTTCCAATCTAAATGTATTTATTTGGTAGTAAGGAACCAATCAAATCAGGTTTTCCTGAGGCAAAAAAAAATTTATTTGTTACTAAGCGTCTCACACGCGCACACACGCACAGACAGGTGTCAGAAGTAAGGAAGTTTGAGTTCAAGAAAAGTTAGAAGATCCAGTTCAGCTATTTTTGATTCATGTTATTTGATTCATGTTTTTTGCAGGTTGTCTTCAAGCACTTCAGTGGTGAAATTGCAAGTACCCCTCTCTTAGTCCCAGTTTCATGTCATCGTGACACTCCAAATGTTTTTCTAAGGTTAAAGGTCCTATATCAATGCAAGTTGTTGTAACAAGTGTGAAAGGTTGTGATCTGAAATGTCCCATTTGTTGGGGAGTTTCGATATCTGTGTATCACTGATTTCGGAGCAGGTGACCTCTCAAAGCACACTAATTCTCGTATTTCCTATCAGTCATTCCTGAATAAATACTTACCGTGTTTTGTTGTTGGTATTAAAAGTTTTTGTAATTTATTTTACTTTCAATTGCTGCACCGGACAATTTTTTTTCCACTGACCAAACTTCAATTTCCTTTTATCTAGGGATATAAATAAGGAAACTAAACTTAAATTTGTACACACGTCCGTGCATGGAGTTGGACATGAGTTTGTGCAAGCAGCTCTGACATCATTCGGCTTCAGCCCTCCCCTTGCAGTTCTAGAGCAGAAAGATCCCGATCCGGAATTTCCAACTGTCAAATACCCAAATCCAGAAGAAGGCAAAGATGTGCTGGTAAAGACTATTTGTATATAAGCCTCTGTAGCCAAAGCTGCTGTTGTACTGGTTTGTGTGGAATATTGATGCTGTTGGTTCCTGTTCGGTGTCTTATAGCTGAAAAAAAACTCCTGAGTAAGATTTCTAGATTTACTAATTCTGGGCGTTGGGAGCCTCCCTGGTAACCAACTGAAACGCATTTAATAACCTTACTCCGGAATTATTGACAGCTGCATGTGTTAGAAACTGATGGCATTAATACTCCATCATGTCAAAATCGCGACTTTAGAGTTAGACTTTAACACAAACACACATAACACAAGATACTTAACCAATAGTTTGTCTTTATTTTACTCGCTAGCAAGGGATTTGGTTCCCAGCACAATGGGTCGAGACACCACTCCAATGGACAAAGAAAATTATCTTGGTTTATACAATTCTGCAGTTCACAGTCAGTTGGACATAATCCAATCAAAAAGTGTTACAAATGGCATATTTTACATATTGATCGAATAGAAAAAATACTGAACCACCCTGATCTGTGAGATCATGATACCTCGTGGGATACCCTAATATATCATCCGTAAGCCTGTCCTCTCATCTCTTCGTCAGACATCATGTCTCTATTTTTGATAGTACCCTCACAAAGCATTCTTTAATTGATAAAGGGGGCCTACAAAAGTCATTAGTATTTTGTGCCCTGTAAGTGAAGTCAACTGAATCTCTAAGGGATGTGATCAATTCATCTTGCCTTCAGGATATTTCCCACTTATAGCCAACATAATGAAATACATATATATTGTGCTTATCAATTCAGTGACTGAGCTTTTAATCACTGCCTACAATTAAAAGAGGTATCATCATGTTACCATTTAATTCTTTGTCAGTTCCCATTAAGTCCCCTACCATAACTCTTTTGTTAGCGAAGACATTAGAATCTTTCAGACTCTGTTTTGATTAGAAATAATGAAGGCAACTTCATTAAAACTCGCCCTTGTATCAGTTGTTTCTGATAAGGTGTCTGGTGAGGTAATTATGGCCTAGTGATTCCAACAGTTGGGTGCTTTAAAGGAATCAAAGGACGCTCTGTACCTGTGCATCTAGGTTTCTTTATTTAACTTCTAAAAATGTATAGAAGGTATATTTATATGAATGGACTAATTAAAGATATTACACATACCTTTAAAACTACAAAGTATTTAAAACACCTTATTCCAATTACTAACAAACTTGCTCCCCAGTAATAAAGTGAATTCTACATCTAAGTTGATTAAACAAAAACCCTAGTGGAGTCTGGCAATTTTATAGTAGCTCTTTTCTATCTTTCTACAATCATACTAGGTGTAAACTTGTTTTAATTACTTTTTGCTTTGGCTCTTTATCAATTGAAAACACAATTTGCAGAGATGCAATAACTATAATGCCTTAAGTCCACATATGGAAAGCTTTGCCAGAGGTCTGTAACATTGTTCTGATTATCCAGTCTTACAGTTGCTTGAAAAATAAGCTTCAGTGGTCACTCTTTTGAGGATTTGGACAAAAGATGTGCTAAATTGAATAAAACAGTTGATAACATTGTTAACAAGAAGACTGATTGTAAACACTGGGTTATTCCAAATCTCAGAAGTGAAACTGGAAACAATTGCCTTTGACAATATTTTGCAATTTGATATAATGTAAGGAAAGACTTGAAATCCAGGGAATGATATACCAGATGTTTTGTGATAAGTAAAGTAAATAATTATTAAACGATAAACAACAATTAAGTCAATTAGAAGTATATTTTACTAAAATGGTAATACAGAGTATCACTATTACCCAGTCCCAAAGACCTTTATTTCACTATCTTCAGAGCTAATTCTCCCCAAACTCCCACAACATCTTATAGAATTTTTACAAACGATAAAATAATCTAGTACCAGTTACCACACCAGGCAATGATATCTCTTTGAGTTGCTTTTAAGGTAGAACAAAACAACTGTTTATTTCAGGATAGGATTTCTTCACAGACATAGCTGACTGGAAGTTAAAACAGCTTTTTTTGCTGTTGGCTGAGATCTCAAATGGCTATCCTTTCGTAGTTTGATTTTGCCTTATCTGAACTAACCTCATTAGAAATCAAACTTATTCACCTTCATTTCACAAGTCTACCTTTCAGAATGTAAATGCAAAGTTCACACCTTGTCTCCTCATTTGAACCTCTAACACTTTATACAAATCCTTTATGTTCTATCCCCCATTGTTACCAGCTTGCCTTAGGTAAACATTTGTTTGGAATGTTGCTAGGCTCATCAATGTACCAAAAACCAGTTCTATTGATCTAACTAAACTGTATCTGCACTTAAGCAACCTGCATTTTCCAGTAGATTTTAAAAATATATAACCAGCAGAGAACATTCCAATTTGTTGGATTTTCCTGATTTTTCATGGCGTCACTATTTTTCCTGACAACATCCTCCTGTGATTATTGAATATTCAAATCTTATTTTTTGATTCTTACTTTCCAAAGTGCATCAAAACCAAAAATGGAATACAGTAAATACTCCTTCCAGCAGCATCCTTCCTATCTTCATAGGCATTGAATGTATAGATTCTGAAGTTTCAAGATTCAAGGTTTGAGTATTATTGCTGAAACAAGTGAAACTGAAGGTGTGAAAATGTTAAAAGACCAGAATCTGAATTACAATGTAAACATGTTTAATACTTTTGCATTTGCTTATGTTTACATTATCAGCTTTATTATAAAGTAGATGAGCTGTGATGATAAAAGGATACATTTTTTGTTTCTAGGGAGCACTTTTACCGAATTATGCAGTTGTTCTCTAACGTATAACCAACTGGTTTTGAATTCCTCAAAATTTTGACATCAAAATTGTGTCTCTTGTTCCTATCTTTGGTCCCTGTCTGAGGCACAGTTAAAAATGTAAAAAAACAGGAGCAGGAGTAAACCACACAGCTCCTTCATCCCAATCATGGCTGGCTTCCCACTTCATTTTCCCATTCAATCCCTTGATTCCCTTAAGAGTCCAAAAGTTTATTGATTAGATTCAAGTCTGTGATCAATCACAACATGCACAGGCCTCTCAGGTACAGAATTCCAGCAATTCATAACCCTCTTGAGTGAAAAAATTTCACCACATTTCAACCCTAGTTGGCTGATCCCATCTGAGAGAAGACATATAGTTCTAGATTTCAGTCAGGGGAAAAAGTCTCTCACTTTGCCAAGCCCTTAAGAATCCTTGAAGTACGTAAGTAAGATCATCTCTCGTTCTTCTGAACTCCGCTGAATGCAGAGAAAGGTCTCCCTATTGGACACAGGCTGCCCAAATAGGAGGATCTCCCTGAATCAGGCTGCAAGACGTGTTCACCAGGGTCTGCCGAGCAAATTGCCTACTTGCCACTGGTAGGATACTAGAAGTGGTGTGTTGAGGCCCTTAAGTGGCTTCACCTAGGAAGTTAGGAAGGTGATGAGATCCTTATCCCGTGGCCTCCTCCCCAATTACGTGGCCTCCTCCCCAGTCTCCCAGCCCAACTTCAGAGGAGCATTAAATTCCATTTCGATTCTTCCTAACAAGTGATTGCTATTTTCATGTCGGGCAGTTGGAGAAAGGCTGGAGTCAGGCCTGCTGCCTGAGGCGACCAGATTAAAAAGCACAACTCCAGTAGTGAGACATCGGCCTATTTCTGGAGTGGAGTGAGGCATGCTGACCTTTACCCCTCTTCCCACCCCCTCAACTCTCAATCTTTCTAAAAGTTCCTCCATGCTCTTGTCCTGAAGCATGTAGTTCTATAGCTCCTCCCCCCTCAGGCTCCTCTTGTCCATGACAGCAACCTTTTGCTGTTTTGACCCTTAGTCACGATATTATGAACCACAGCTTCCTTCCTGACCTCTGTGCTAACTGACATTGTAAATTGTTTCCTCTTGAGAACGGTACCCTTCGCTTTTCAAACTCTTGGCTTGACATAAGAACATAAGAAACAGGAGTAGGTCATTCAGACCTTTGAGCCTGCTCATCATTCATAGAAACATCGAATGTAGGAGGAGGTTATTTGGCCCTTTGAGCCTGTTCAGCTATTCATCACGATAATGGCTGATCGTCCACTCAAAAGCCTAATCCTGATTTCTGACCATAACCTTTGATCTCATTCACCTGAAGTGCTGTATCTAACTGCCTCTGGAATACATTCAGTGTTTTGTTATCAACTACTTCCTGTGATAATGAATTCCACAGGCTCACCACTCTTTTGGTGAAGAAATGTCTCCTTATCTCCGTCACAAATGATCTACCCTGAATCCTCAAACTGTGACCCCTGGTCCTGGACAGCCCACCATTAGGAACATCCTTCTTGCGTCTACCCTGTCTAGTCCTGTTAGATTTTTATAGGTGTCTATGAGATCCCACCTCTCTCTCCTTTGTCTGAACTCTGGCAAAAACAATCCTAATCTAGTCAATCTCTCCTCATACATCAGTCCCTCCATCCCTGAAATCAGCCTGCTAAACCTTCACTGCACTCTTTTGAGAGCAAGAACATCCTTCCTCAGAAAAGGAGACCGAAATTGCACAAACTACTCTAGGTGTGACCTCACAAAACCCTCTATAATTGCAACAACACATCCCAGCTCCTGTATGCGAAACCTCTCGCAATGAAGGCCAACATACCAATTGCCTTCTTTACTGCCTGCTGCACCTGCATGCTTACCTTCAGTGACTGATGCACAAGGACACCCAGGTCCCGCTGTACACTCCCCTCTCCCAATTTAAACCCATTCAGGTAGTAATCTGCTGCCTTGTTTTTGCTTCCAAAGTGAATAAACTCAAACTTATCCAAGTTATACTGCATCTGCCATTGATTTGCCCCCTCATCCAACCTGTCCAGATCATGCTGAAGAATCTTTGCATCCTCATCACACTTCACCATCCCACCTAACTTGGTATCATCTGCAAACTTTGAGATGTTACATTTTGTTCCCTCATCCAAGTCAATATATATTGTGAATAGTTGGGGTCCCAGCACTGATCTCAGTGGCACCCCACTAGTCAATGAGATCATGACTGATCTTCAACTTCAGCTCCATTTTCCTGCACTCTCCCCATATCCTTTGATGTATTATATATCTATAGAAAACTATCAACCTAGATCACAGACCGGGGTAGAGAATTCCAAAGATTCATCACTCTCTAAGGGAAGGAATTCCTCCTCATCTCAGACCTAAATAATCTGCCCCTTATACTGAGACTGTGGCCCCTGGAACATCCTTCCTTGTTGAACCCTGTAAAAATGTTGTATATTTGAATGGGATCACCTCATCTGAGCTCCAGACAATAAAGGCCCAGTCTATGTAATTGTTTCATATAAGACGATCCCTGCATCCCAAGAATTCATTTAGTGAACCTTCAGTGGTGCTCCTCCTTAAAATACTATCTCTTAAAACCTTGGTTCTTGCAAATTACCACCACAGCTTCAACCAAATTCCCTCACTTAGTCCTTCAACATGTTGTTACCTCTCACATCTACCCATTTTCCCCTCAACTCCATGTTTGAATCACTCCATGTTTCACCCTGAACTAATCAAAGTTTAAAAACTACATTCTCAGTGACTGTATCCATGTGCACCATTTCTCCCATGCCCTTCTACATCTCTCTACAGCCTTTAACATGGTCAGTATTTTTGTCTTCCTCCAACACCTTCACTCTATTTTGCAGCTGAGTGGGACAGTTCTGCGTGAGCAATCTGGCTTTTATTATTAGTTTATGTCCTCTAGTCCCAGACTCCAGAAGTAGGTTCTCCCTATCTAATCTCAACAGTTTCCATTAATACCTTGAAAAGTTCAATTAAATCACCCTTTTAATTTATGAATTCCCGGGGATACCATTTTACTTTGTGCAATAACTTCTCAAAGCTTAATTCCTGGAGTTCAGGAATCATTCTGGTAAATCTTCAATGTGCCCCTTCCTAAGCAAGTCCATCCTTCCTGCAGTGAAATGCCCAAAACTGTTCACAATATTCCAGGTGTAATACAGCCAGAGCTTTGTGTGACTGAAGTATGACTTCTATCCCTTGTATTCCAATCCGCAAGATATAAGAATCTGTATTCCATTAGTCTTTCTATTTTTTACATCAGTTCATGACATTTTAATGATTTGTGTGCTTGATCCCCAAATCTTCTTGGAGCTCCACTGTTTATCTTTGTGTAACAATAAGCTTGCTGTGAGACCTATTATCCAAATTACTTGAAGGAAGCAGGCCATTTGAGTTGTTCTTTTTACTTAAATTTGTCATATACTGTTCAATAAAACGTATCATTTTTTTCCAGAATTTATCTTTTGCTCTGGCCGACAAGGAAGGAGCCACAGTCATCTTAGCAAATGACCCAGATGCTGATCGGCTTGCTGTAGCTGAGAAGCAAAAGAGGTATGGTGTAAATACGTCCACTTTTCATTGCATTTTGTAAGATACAAGCATTTCTCTATGCATTAAAAGTTCCCCAAATTCTAAGGATTTCAAATAGAATTCCAGAGAGTTTCAGGACCTTTAGTATGAGGTGTCTGTGTTAAGACTTTGTTTTATGTCCTGTATCCTTTTCCAGTAATTTTGAGCTTGCATCACATTGTGTAGATAGCTATAAATCTTATTATTTGTCTTCCCACAAATTGAAAGTGCAGAAATGAAAGGGTAGGAAGCATACTGCTTGTCCTGATTTGTTTTTTTTTTCCCCACAGGACAAAGGTGTTCTAAATTGCTAGCCTTTAATGTAGCAAAATTATTTTATGCCTTATGAGACATGTCCAAACTGTTCTCGTTCATGAATTAGAACTCCTAGGTGGTCTGTAGAAGAGTTTTCTTCAGCCAATACATAATATTCAGGACCAATTTATTTGGTCGATTTCTTTCAAGTAAAAGGAACATTGTAAGATATGCTCATTGTCATTGAGGGCCCTGGAGTTGTCAGCCTTGTAAAAAGTCTGACAACACCAGGTTTTAGTCCAACCTATTTATTTGATAATATACTCACAAGCTTTAGTATATTATCAAATAAATAGGTTGGACTAAAACCTGGTGTTGTCAGACTTTTTACTGTGTTTACGCCAGTCCAACGCCGGCATACCCACATCATGACTACTATCGTTGTCAGCCTTCCCTGAGGATCTGGATTAAGTAATAAGGGATAAGCTTTGTATAACTTATTGAACTTAGATCTTTAGAATATTAAGGTTTCTTAATGTTACCATTAATATGTCTCAGCAGATAGAATTAGCTTCAGATGACACACTGGTTGAGAGATTTGGAATAAAGCCAATCCTCTGCGTCATAGAGATATACAGCACAGAAACAGGCCCTTCAGCCCAACTCATCCATGTCAACCAGGTTTCCTAAACTGAAGTAGTCCCGTTTGCTTGTGTTCTGAGGAAGAATCAGTAAGACAGCTGAACCATCCTACTCCAGGGCATGAGCAAAAGGCAGCTTTTGCACCAATGAAACATGGAGAAACAGATTTATTGTGAGGAATCTTTGAAAATCTCTGCAATCAAATTCTCTAATAACTAAAGTGACTCTCATTAGAAAATCAGTTGGGAGTTTTTCTGTGCTCTGTAGCTAAGCTGCATGGCTTAAACGCCAGCAATATTCCATGTGTATTCTAAGTCTCACTGCTTGCAAACCATAGATCAAACTCTAAATTTAACTGAGGGAAGTGTATTTCTATAGTCAAAGTTGATATTGCAGTGGCTTGTTTGAAAATGCTGAATAATAACTGATTTTTGTGTGTGTCAATCAACTGACCAAACATTTAATCTGCATCTATCTAATGAATGGAGCTATAACAACGTAAGTTGCTGCAAGTTTATAACTGACAAAGTAAATACAGAATCATTTAAAATGCTTTAGTCAGAAGTGTTGTAGATACCTATATGGATTTAAATCATTTTCTAGTTATTTGCCTGTCTTGTTTGAACTTCTTTATCACTCCAGCAGTTATTGCCATTAATTTACATGAATGGAAACAATAACTTATCCAAACATCAGGATTGAGTAGGCTGTTGAGTTTAACAATATCTAAATCTATGTATTTGCATTTCTTGCAATAAACTTCAACAGTCCCCTTAATGTAAACAAAATGTTGTAACACCAGTTTAGCTAAAGCTTCCATTTTTAGCAACTTGATCCTCTCGGAAAATGTAATCATTATTTATTAGAACTTCACATTCATTTGAGGGTGAAAAACTTGGGTCTGAAATTAGTTTCTAGATTATAGTTAAATACACCATGAAAATACTTTAAAAGGTAGAGAAGCAGGAGCAGTCACTTAAGGAGGTATTTCCTCATTTGCAACAAAGATATGTTTCATTTAGAAAGAAAAGCTCTTGAGAAGGATGAACCATTCGGGGTAAACCAAGGAGCTTAAGGATGATAGGAAATTGAGAGAAAAGATCTTCAATGCTATGAAGATTTGCAGTAGGCCTGAAGATTGGGGATATTTTAGAAACCAGCAAAAATAGAAATGTAATAAACAAGGAGAAATTAGAAAGTGACGGTAAAGTAGTAAAAGATATAAAACACATATTGAGAGCTGCTGCAACAATATGAAAAGGAAGAGCACATTTTTAGTAAATGTTGGTCCCTTGGAATAAGACTGGAGAATTAAAAATGGAAAAAAATGGTACATCCAGGAGAAGAAAATTAAAGGGTAAAAGGAAGGAGAAACTTATCACTAAAGTAAAAATACTAGGAAAATGAATATGACTGTAGGTTGAAAAGTTCGCTGGATCTGAAGATCCCACATCCCAGGGTCTTAAAAGTTAGTGGATCCATTGGTTCTCCAAAATTCCCTAGATTCTGGGCAATTCCTGGTGGATTTGAAAACTGCAAATGTAATGCTGCTTTAGAGAAAGAAAGGAGATGGAAAACGGGAAACTATAGGCTAGTTAGCCTCAGACCTGGAATTGGAAATTGCTGGAATCTATCATTAAGGAAATAAGAGCAGGACAGTTAGAAAATCATACTCCAATCAAACAGATATGACATGGTTTTATTTATTCTTTCAATGGATGCAGGTGTTGTTGGGAGGCCAGCGTTTGTTGCCCCTCTCTTCAAACCTTTGAGACGCTGATAATCAGCTGTCTCCGCAGTATTGTTAGGGAAGATTCCGGGTTTTAGACCCAGCAACAGTGAAGGAACGATTATATTGTTCCAAGGTGGGATGGTGCATGACTTGAAGGGGAATTTGCAGGTGGTGGTGTTCCCATGCAATTGTTGCCCTTGTCCATCTAGGTTATAAACATCATGGCTGGAATTCTCCAGCCATTCACACCAGTGGAGTTCACAGGTACCGCTGTAGTGAACGGAAATTTGACTCAACGCCAAATTCTCCATTTTCGCTTGCGGCAGTAGTGGAGAATTCTGGCTGGTGAGTTCGAAGGTGCTACCTAAACTGGCTTGATGAGTGCCTCTTGTATATGGTGTGTGTTGCTGCAACTGTGCACTGCCGGTATGAAAGGGAATGGCACGGTAGCACAGTGGTTAGCACTGTTGCTTCACAGCTCCAGGGACCTGGGTTCAATTCCCGGCTTGGGTCACTGTCTGTGTGGAGTTTGTACATTCTCCTTGTGTCTGCGTGAGTTTCCTCCCACAGTCCAAAGGTGTGCGGGTTAGGTTGATTGGCCATGCTAAAATTGCCCCTCAGTGTCCTGAGATGCATAGGTTAGATGAATTAGTGGGTAAAATATGTAGAGATATGGGGGTAGGGCCTGGGTGGGATTGTGGTTGGTGTGGACTCGATGGGCCAAATGGCCTGTTTCTGTGCTGTAGGGTTTCTATGATTTCTATGGAAGTCATGTTTGACAAATTTATCAGAGTTCTTTGAGGATGTAATGAACAGCGTGGTTAACAGAGAACCAGTAGGTGTGTATTTGGACTTCCTAAAGGCTTTCAATAAGGTACCACACAAAAAGTTGTTATGCAATATAAGAGTACATGGTATTGGGAGTAACATGTTGGCATAGAGGACTGGCAAATTATTGGGAAACTCAGAGTTGAGATAAATGGATCATTTTCAGGATGGCAAACTAACTAGTGGTTTGCCACATGGATCAGTGCTGGGGCTTCAGCTATCTATACTAATGACTAGATGGAAGGACAAAGTGCATTGCAGCCAAATTTGCTGCTAATACAAATGTAGATGGGAAAGCAAGTTGTGAGAAGGACGCAGAATCTCCAAAGGAATATACTTGGGTGAAGTGAGTGGACAAGAATTTGATAGAGTATAACATGAAAAAATGTGAGGCTGTCCACTTTGATAGAAAGAATAGAAAAGACAATTAATCACTCAAATGAAAAGAACTAAAGAATTTGATGGTACAAAAAGATCTGGATGTCCTTGTACATCAATTACAAAGTATAACTTGTAGATACAGGCAAGTAATTAAGAAGACAAATGGAATGTGAACCTTTATTGCAAGGGGAATGGAACATGAAAATAGGGAAGCCTTGCTAAAGCTCTGTAAAACTGTGTGGTTTTGGTCTCAGAATCTAAAAAGTGATTTATTTACTTTGGAGTCAGTTCAGAGAAGGTTCATTCAGTTGATTCCTGGGATGAAGAAGTTGTCTTCGGAAAGATTGTACAAAGTGAACCTCTATACTTTTTGAGTTTAGAAGAATGAGATGATCTTATTGAAACAAAATTTCTGAAGGGACTTTTTTGACAGGTCGATGCCAAGTGAGTGTTCCCCTTCATGAGGGTGTCAGCAAATAGGAGACACAGTTTTAAAATAAGTTCACTCCCGTTTAAGATGGAGATGAGGAGAATTGTTTTCCTCTTTTGCGGTCTTTAATCTTTGGAATTCTCTTCCACAGAGAGCAGTGAAAGCTGAACCCTTGAATATATTCAAGGGCGAATCAAACAGATTTTGGATCAACACAGGAATCAGGTTAGGGAGACAGGCAGGAAAGTGGATTTGACACCAGGATTAAATCAGCTATGAATTTATTGAATGGTGCAGCAAGCAGGAAGGGCCCAATGGTGTGCTCCTATTTCTTATCTTCCAATTTCATTTGACTTATGTTCATATTGTCGAATCTTGGCCTTGAAACGGAAAGATTGTCAGGAAGAAATTCTACTCCAATACATTAAGTGTTTATGCACCAATATCCCATGAGATAGTGTCAAGGCCTTAGATTGTTCTATTTAAATTTGACATGTTATCTGCATGGTCATTGAGCATCTTGATAGAATTGTGGAAACTGCTCCATTTATTGAATAGCTTAGAAATACAATTTATACACCTGCAAGTGCTTCAAATGAGAGTAATCAGTACTTTAATACTTGAGTCCATGAGACATGAGTAGCTTGTTTGTGATTGTAATGTGTAAATTGTGTTTATGTTTCTCCCAACATGTGTCCCCTGTGGGTTTTACCCAAAATGTGATCAAAACAGTTTCATATGAGATTGGCAATGCATGTACCCCTGTGTAATCTGCCTTTCTCAATCCTTTTAACTGTCCTTGTGCATGAGTCGCAAAAACCCAGCTTGCAGGTGCAGCAGGTGGTCAGGAAGGCGAATGGGATGCTGGCCTTCATAGCAAGGGGGATTGAATATAAAAGTAGGGAGGTCTTGCTGCAGCTGTATAGGGCATTGGTGAGGCCGCAGCTGGAATACTGTGTGCAGTTTTGGGCGCCGCACCTGCGCAAAGATATTTTGGCCTTGGAGGGAGTGCAGAGGAGGTTTACTAGGCTGATACCGGAGTTGAGGGGGTTGAGCTATGAGGAGAGGCTGAATAAACTGGGCTTGTACTCGTTAGAGTTTAGAAGAATGAGGGGAGATCTCATTGAGACGTATAAGATGATGAATGGGATGGATAGGATAGAGGTGGAGAGACTCTTCCCGCTCAAAAAAGACAGTAGGACTAGGGGGCACAGCTTCAAGATAAAGGGGGGGCGGTTTAGAACGGAGTTGAGGAGGAACTTCTTCACTCAAAGGGTGGTGAATCTCTGGAATTCTCTGCCCGTTGAAGTGGTGGAGGCTGCCTCGCTAAATATTTTTAAGACGCGGGTTGATGGGTTTTTGATAAGAGAGGGGATTAAGGGTTATGGGGAGAGGATGGGAAAGTGGAACTGAGCCGCGACAGATCAGCCATGATCTTATTGAATGGCGGGGCAGGCTCGAAGGGCTAGATGGCCTACTCCTGCTCCTATTTCTTATGTTCTTATGAAATATAGATATATTTGCATAAAATTAATAAATTTTAAGAGAGAAAGAAAAACTTCTCATAACTGCTTAAAATTAACTTTAATATAAGGGTTATTTTTGGAAGTACAAACATACTTCTTTTATAGGGACACTTTTCATGGATGGGAATTTTGTTTAGGTCATGTAATAATTAATTTCATTGTGTTTTTACTATTAAAATGTTCAGTTCTCAAAATGCTTTCTCTTTTTGCTCTTAGTGGAGAATGGAAAGTATTTTCAGGAAATGAATTAGGTGCCTTGTTGGGTTGGTGGATTTTTATTTGCTGGAAGAAGCAGAATCCAGAATCCAGTTGTCTGAAAAAGGCATATATGCTGGCCAGCACAGTCTCTTCAAAAATCCTGCGAGCAATTGCACTAAAGGAAGGATTCCATTTTGAGGTATACTTGTTGTTTTGACTTTGGCTATTAGTTGTGTATCCATTGGGGTGAGGCTGGGTAGGTTGCCTGACGCCTTCCCCAATCCCTGTAAAATTTCTATCTGGTCCGTTTACACAGCAAGAAAGCCACCCAATTAACAAGACTTGATCTTTAAAAATGTTACTCGTGGAAATTTGCAAATATTTGAGTTATTTATAGGTGCTGGCACAGTCTTTGTCCAGAGTTCAGTAATCTAAGGGCATGCTGCAATTTCCTATTGCTTCAAAATCCCTTTTAGCTTTCTGCATAGTCATTATGATCATTTTTATTGGACTTTTCCCACTCCAGATATTGGGCCAACTGTCGTACTTTCCAGATTATGTTTTGCCTCATTTTCAACCATCGGGAAAACACATGGTTATTTGCAAGAATTTTCCTGTTTTCTAACTCAGCATTGAGGTCAATTTTAAAACCTTGTTACTATTATAACCTGCCACAAAACTAAAAGAAAGACTGCAATGCCACAGTCAGGCACTCTGGCATTGATAGTATTGACAGAAATGTTTATGGCCTAGACAATTCCACACCACGTTGATATGATTAAAATGGAATGGTGAAAAATAATAATCCCTTCTTCTCCACTTCCTCGCACACCTCAAAATGAAAGAGAAAGATTAATTTTGATAACAAAAGAAACAGTTTATTTATCATTAACAGCTGTGTGATTCCAAGACTGGTAGATTCAGATTATGTTTTTCACTCTTGTAGGAAACCTTAACAGGCTTCAAATGGATGGGAAACAAAGCTAAGGAACTTCTAGACAAAGGCAATATGGTGCTTTTTGCCTTCGAAGAAGCAATTGGTGAGAGTTTTTGTTTGCAATTTACTCGTTAAAATGTTGAGGGTAGAATTTTTCCAGCTGTCATTGACAGATTTCATGCTGTGTAAGAGCAGAACTTTCAGTGAGAGGTTAAAAGTTGGAATTCTGCTTGCAAGAAATCAATTTGGAATTTTCGCCTCACTGCTTTCCTAGCAGGCTGATGACAGGTCAGGCTTCCCACTGACCCATGCTGGGAACACAGTTTATGTGCGTTATAATCTCATGAATGCTCATTAAAAACGATACTTATCAAAATCACGTTTCCCCTTCCAATTATGTGCCTCGCCAGCAGGCAAGTATACCAGTCGAAGTCACACATCATAGAAGTGATGTGCAGCTGTCCCACCTCACTTTCTTTGTTACTTTGAGGGAGCGCAGCATGCAAAGCCTACATGCAACCGTGCTGCTTAGTTTGTCAGCAATGCCAGTGTTATTGATACTAGTGAGGGTATATGGCGCTCAGTATGTGCTGCAAATCTCAAGCAAGCTGCACTCTGATGCAGAGACCAGCATTACTAGCTTTTCACTAATGAAACCTTGTAGCTGGGTAACCACAATGCAAATCCTGATACTTGACATCTCAATTCCACAGAGGTTGAAGAGGTTTGGACACATTCGTAAGATGTTCCACCTTGGCAAAGACACTCCTGCAATCTCTGATCTGATATGCTGATTAAGCTCAATTGGCACTTTAGCAATGATTGAATGTCTTTTGGCTTGTAATCCATGGCAGTTGGAGAGAGCACATTTAAAGACCTTCATTGATGATCTGGCAGATATGCAGCAAATGTGCTTCCTTAACAATGTCCTGTATTTTCCATATAACTACAAGCTTATCAATAAGCTTACTGATAAACACTGGGAATAACCTTGTAGCAGAGGAATACTAATGATTTGTATTGTGTAAGGCAAATGCAGTCTCCTATTCTGTATTTGCAGCTTCAATTCAATTGCATTGACTATTAGTATTGTTCAACTACAGCAAAGTGTTATTATAAAAGCATAGATAATGAAGTATCTGAGAATTGCCTAGGCAGCTTGTTAAATATTAAATAAAATGTTTGTCTTTTTGTCTTTCCACTCTAATACTGAATGAATTGTGTTGCTGCCACATCATTAACTATTTTGAGGAACATTTTTTTTTCCAATTAGCCTGATGGTAGCTTATCGGCGCTCATTTAAACATTAATGTTCACTCAGATGAAGAGTGAACTTTTCAACTGATATGCAGTATAATCTGTTCTCCCAGAGAAAATTAAATTCATGTTTCAGGTGTAGCCCGGAATTCAAGGCCAGAGGGAACTACAAAAGATCCCGCTGCCTCTTATCTTGAGAAACATAGAGCAGGGAGGCTGGAGAATCCCACCTGTAATCTTTCATCAGAGTTCAGTTACATCTGGATAATCTTTTTTATCAAACATGGATGTCCTGTTTTTATTCAGAATGTTTTTATTTTATTCCTTGCTCTCCCATTTTCCAGCAATCTGACTAACTTTAAATTTGGAAAAGTGGCAGGCAAAGCTTCAATGGAGATTGTTTATATTTGAAACTAAAGTGGTTGTACTTGTAAGAAATGTGAGTAAAATAAGAGAAGTTTAATGTTTTTTGTGCAAAATATAGGATATATGCCGACTGAATTTGTACTGGATAAAGATGGTGTTAGCGCAGCTGCTATTGTTGCAGAACTGGCAAGCTACTTGGCAACTAAAAATACCACCCTGTCCCAGCAGCTTAAAGCAATTTATGAAGAGTAAGTAGTAGTGTAATGCATCTTTTCCATATGTTCCCTTAATTTTACTTTGAGCTCAACTGTAAACCTGCCTTCATGACCCAGAGACTGCCCTTACCTTGTTTCCGACTTGGAATGAATTTCCATTATCCTATTGTGAAATAAATATTTAATGATATAAATGTTTAATTGTTTTATAATTTTGAAAATCTGTTTGTGTGTTTTACACTGGCCTCTTTGTGTTTTCCCAGATTTTATTATAATATGTCTTTAGGAATAATGAAGGTCTCTAAAATGAACATAATTACACCCATTAGAATGGTTCAAAAAAATTGAAGAAGCAGTTTAATATATCCCTGCTCGATTCTCCAAGATTTTTTTACCATTTTACAAGATTGCGTGATTTTTTTTTTCTGTATGTTACACACCAGATTTGTTTAGTTCAAGCTGGATGTTTTGTTTAATCCTTTGCTGGAAATATTTATTTTGCATAGGATCTTGACCTTAATTGGTTGCACAAACCAAGACATGCAAAAATTTGATTTTGTCTTTAGCTACACAGTAACCATGAGAACCAATTGCTCAATCACTTTTAGATTGGTGTTGATTTCTGGTGGATACCCAAATAATTAATCTAAAGTCACATCTATCTTCTTTGTTCGCTCAAGGGATATGAGCATTGCTGACAAGGTCAGCATTTGCTATCCATCCCCAATTTCCCTTAAGGTTACAGTTGTGAACCATCTGTTTGAACCATATAAGTCCTCCTGTAGGCACAACCAGTGTGCTGTTTGTGAGACAGTTTCTGGATTTGGGCCCAGCAACAGCAAAGGAACAAGTCAGGACCGTATGTGATTTGGGCAGATGGATGCTGGGGGATCTTGCAGATGTTGCAATTCCCACATGCCTGCTGCCTTTGTTTTATTGGTGTTACAGATTGTGGTTTGGACACTGCTATTGAAGGAGGTTTGGTGAGTTGCTGCAGTGCATCTTGTAGATGGTACGCAGTGTTGCCACTGCATTGGCGGTGGAAGGAGTGAATGGTTAAGATGGCAGAAAGACTGCCAATCAAATGGGTTGCTTTATCCTGGACTGAGCTTCTTGAGTGTTGTTGGAACCTCACTCATCCAGGCAAGTGGAGCATATTCTATCACACTCCTGACTTGTGCTTTGATGGTAGCTGGTAACCAGGCTTTGGGCAGTCTTAGAGAGTGAGTTATTTGCTGCAGAATTCCCAGCCTCTGGCCAGCTCTTGGATTCACAATGTTTATTTTACTGGTGCAAATAATTTTCTCCAGAATGGTTGGTTATACTGTTAAATTTTGGAGTGAGACAATAAGATTCACACTTGTTGGAAATGGTCGTCCCTGGCACTTGTGTGGCAAGAATACGTCATTTATGACCTCAAGCCTGAGTTTTGTTTTTATTTATTCATTCATGGCGTGTGGGCCTGTCCCTAATTGCCCTTGAAAAGCTGATGGAGTGCTGCCAACTTTAACTGCTAATGCTATTGAATATCAAGTGGAGATGATCATTGCCTGGTACTTGTGCAGCATGGTAGCACAGTGGTTATCACTGCTGCTTCACAGCTCCAGGGATCTGGGTTCAATTCCCAGCTTGGGTGACTGTCTGTGTGGAGTTTGCACATTCTCCTCGTGTCTGCATGGGTTTCCTCCGGGTACTCCGGTTTCCTCCCACAGTCCAAAGATGTGCGGGTTAAGTTGATTGACCATGCTAAAATTGTCCCTTAGTGTCCTGAGATGCATAGGTTACAGGGATTAGCAGGTAAGTGTGCAGGGATAGAGGGTAGAGCCTGGATGGGACTGTGGTTGGTGTAGGCAAAGAGGCAAGGACTGACTCAGTACCTCAGGAGTTATGACTGTACTGCAATCGTAAGCAAACATACCTATTTCTGCTGGGAGATGGCAAGTAGTTGAAATTGGTTGGGTTGTGGATACTACCCTGAAGTACTCCAACGGCAATGTTATAGGATTGAGACAATTGATCTTCAACAACCAGAGTCATCATCCTTTGGCTAGATATAAATCGAAGCTGTGGAGAATTTTCCTTTGACATTATTTTTGCCAGTACTCTTTGAAGACGCACTTTGTCAGATGCTGTCTTAATGTCAAGGGCAGTCACTCGTGCCTCACTATACTTTGACCAAATTTGGGCTTTAATGACATTAGGAGTTGAGTGCCTCTGGTGGTACCAGAGTTATGAGGGAGATAGGCAGGAAAGTGGAGTTAAAGTCACAATCAAGCCAGGCAGGACCTATCTGATTGGCCCATTTCTGCTCCTGTTTCTTACATTCTTGTGTTAGATGGTGCACAGTGACAATATATGGGATTAGCCTTGCTAAATGACAAAAGTCATGAATATTGCAGGCAGAAGTGTAGCCTATTTTGAACACGTATTAGGGACATGCACTGCGACATTTCAAATTACTGTGTGTGCAATTTGACACTTGTTTGTGTGGATTAAAGATGTTGCTGTTTATATACGTTTTAATTTTTTTTGTTTATCTAGATATGGCTATCATCTCTCTAAGGCTTCATACTTCATCTGCCATAATCCTGAGACAATTGATAAATTATTCCAGAATTTACGAAAGTATAATGAAACAAATGAATACCCAAAAACCTGCGGGATGTTTGAAATTTCTGACATACGTGACTTAACCACTGGCTATGATAGCAGTCAGCCAGACAAGAAGGCTGTAAGTGAAGTAGCCTTAAATTCATTTCCAACTGTTTTGAGATTCGCCAGCAGGTGGAGCCAGTGATCCTTAAAAATTCATATTTGCGCTAAATTCCACATACTAATGGACAATTCTTTTTTAGGGAAGTGTGCCTCACGGGTATATTTTAATAGAGCTAACAACAAAACATTCACATACACACAGGGCAGGGTAAGTATAGGAAAATGCTTTGTTGAAGGGGCAGTGCGGGCTCGTTGGGCCGAAGGGCCTGCTTCCCGTGCTGGGTTGTTCTTTGTTCTTTTGTTAAAACCTTTTAAATAGTTTCTCATGCATTTTGAACAATTTATAAAGATGACTTACATAGGAGAGGCAATGGCCTAGTGGTATTATTGCTAGATTATTAATCCGGAAACTCAGGTTTAAATGCTGCCATGACAGATGGTGGAATTTAAATTCAATTTAAAAAATCTGGAATTAATAATCTAATGATAACCATAAACGCATTGTTGATTGCTGGAAAAACCTATCTGATTCATTGATGCCCATTTGATTTGATTTAATTTATTGTCACATGTATTAACATACAATGAAAAGTATTGTTTCTTGCACGCTTTGCACCCCTTTAGGGAGGGAAATCTGCCGTCCCTATCTGGTCTGGCCTACATGTGACTCCAGACCCACAGCAACGTAATTGATTCTTAACTTTCCTCTGAAATGGCCCAATAAGTCACTCAGTTCAAGGGCAGCTAGGGACGACAATAAATGCTAGCCAGCCAGCAATGCCCATGTCGCGTGAATGAATAAAACTAAGAGATGTTTGCGTTTAATTTAGTAGTGTATGGATGAGGTTTTTAAACTTCTGTGTGGATTTAATATCCTCCTGTGTAACTCTATTTTAATTTCTAACACTGCCAAAGGAAAATAGTGCTATTGTACAAAATATTTTATAAATTACCACAGAAACAGCATTTTAGTGAGTTAAGTTTGAAAAAAAAGTGAGAGCAATCACACGACCGGAGATTGCTCAACAGGACTAAAGAGCCTGCTTTGAAAGCCACAGTGTAGAAGTGTGTGTGTTTTTGTAACTATGTAAAAAAAAAAGCATTCTTTATAGCCTGCAGTTTTCTGTTTGGTCTAAAGAGAATTCAAATGAATTTTAGTCACTGTTTGCCTGTCTGTATTTTAGGTGCTTCCAACCAGCAAAAGCAGCCAAATGATCACCTTCACATTCAAGAATGGATGTGTAGCCACAATGAGGACCAGTGGGACAGAGCCTAAAATTAAATATTATGCAGAGATGTGTGCACCACCTGGAAATAGGTAACATTTTATTTGTTTAAACTTTTAAAGAAGCAATATTGTTTGTTTTGGCTGATTTCTGATTGTCAGAAATATTTAAAGAATTGAAAGACTGCAAAATGAAACACACAATGCTGGAAGTACAGGGCAGATCTGTCGAAGCCTACACTTCAGACATGAACTTTGTCATAGATGAACTTGATATCTATTTTGTACACAGGTATTAATTGGTTTAGCTGTCTTCTATCCATCATGGGCGGATTCTCTGACCTTGCTCGCAGACAGGATTCTCCCATCCTGTTGTGGCGAATGGAGATTTGGCTAAACGCCAAATTCTCCATCCCCACTGTCAGTGGTGGCGGGGTGTGAACGGTTGGAGAATTCTGACCTAGGTTTTTGATAAAATCTGTGCTTAGTTTTATTATTGAATAACTTATGAAATGGATAAGATAAATATAACCTTCCGACAAGATTGCAAGCCTTACCTGTATTCATTTTGTAAATGTTGTGCAGTTAGAAGGACCTTAGTCATTGTGGAGATTTTTAGTAAATTATATTTGACCAAAAATTACTCAGCAACTATCTTTTTACAGGACTGGAGCCTAATAGGGGGGTGTAGCATGAAGAAGTCAGTTAGCTGGATATTGTGGTTAGCCAGATTTTCAAAACGAAACAGGAAGCAGGAGCAAGATTGTGATTCAGATAGAGATGATTTACAGAATTCCGTGAATCATCCCAGGCAAGCTAAGTGTTTAAATGTCTCTGTAATCATCTGGTAACATTTCCCTATGCTTCCCATATCTAAGTTCTTTGGCTGTCTTTTAATTTTTTTCTACCCTGCATGATGGTTGCAACGTCTTTCTTGTCTAGCACTATTGGTTCAACCACAACCTTAGACCATCCAGAAGTGTTCCCATCAACATTCGTCAAGCCTGGACGTGTTAATTTCCCACCACTGCTGTGCTTTTCTGTCTGAATCACAGCCTTGTTCCTTCCTAGCTTCCTGTTTTGTTCTGAAAATGTGACTAATTGTGACATCCAGTTAATTTACTCCTCTGTGCTGCTCACCTTTAGTTGTCACCAGTGCTTGAAAAACGTGATATGAAAACAACTGTTAAAGCAAACCGAATCCAAGTGAAGAGTGAGAGAAGAAATTACAGGAAAGGGAACTAGGATAAAGATGAAAGTTGGTGAGGGGAGAAACTAAATGTGATAGATAAAAACAAGGACATTTAAGAAACAGAAGGGGAAATGAAACAAATAATAAGCAAGTGAAGTGGGGAGAGCCAGAAAGTGAAACACAGAGAAGGAGATTTTTTTTGTGAGATTCTGGTTCTTTTAATATAAGGTCTGACTAAGCAAGTTTCAAAATCATCGAACAAAATGAATTCTGTTTTCTTTCATCAAGAATAGTTTGAGTCCGTCTTGAACAAAAACGCGTGGATGGAGCTTCTGTCTTTACCATTCTTTTCTCGGA
Source organism: Carcharhinus amblyrhynchos (assembly GCF_965287045.1). Classification (NCBI taxonomy): domain Eukaryota; kingdom Metazoa; phylum Chordata; class Chondrichthyes; order Carcharhiniformes; family Carcharhinidae; genus Carcharhinus; species Carcharhinus amblyrhynchos. The sequence goes on along the minus strand of NC_137324.1, from coordinate 89,278,390 downwards.
GTTTGTTCCTCTCACTGGAATATTTGTCAACAAATCCTGAAAAGAGGATATCATGAGATAGAACATAGAACACTACAGCACAAACAGGCCCTTTGGCCCACGAGTTGCGCCGATCACATCAACACCTATCTATAACCCCCAATCCCATAAAACCCCATATACTCATCCAGAAGTCTTTTAAAAGACCCCAGCGAGTTCGCCTCCACCACCACTGACGGCAGCCGATTCCATTCACTCACCACCCTCTGAGTGAAAGACTTACCCCTAACATCACTTCTGTACTTTCCTCCCCGCACCTTAAACCTGTGTCCTCTCATAGCGACCATTTCAACCCGGGGAAATAGCCTCTGAGAATCCACCCTATCTATTCCTCTCAACATTTTATAAACCTCTATCAGGTCGCCTCTCAACCTACGTCTCTCCAGGGAAAAGAGACCCAGTTCCCTCAACCTAACTTCACAAGGCATGCCTCCCAGTCCAGGCAACATCCTTGTAAATCTCCTCTGTACCTCTGAGATGATATAATGATCAGGCTGTGGAGATTTTATGGATAAAATGAAGGATGCTAAAGGATTTAAAATGTTTTGGGAGCAGTGTTTGTACTTCTGGTAGCAATAGTGAGGTGGTATATTGTATGAATGCAAAGATTACAAAAGCATGTAGCAAAGCCAGGGTAGCTTTAATAGGGGATTTTAACTTTCATATAGAGTAGCTAAGCACACTGGTACATACCAAAAAGGGGGTAACCTCTTGAGTGTATCTGGGACAATTTTCTGCATGAATATACCTTAGAAACAAGCGGGCATGTCATGTTTGGCTTAGCAATGAATAAGTTTACAGCCTAATGGTACATGAATATTTCTGTAATAGCAATAACATAATTAAGTTCAAAGTTGTGTTTGAATGGGGCAATTGCAAATAAGCTACTAAGACTTAAGTAACGCTGATTTCAATATGCCTGGGCAGATGTATTCAATGTTAAGAAGACTGAAGATCCATGGAAGGTGTTTAAACATAATTTAACATGATGCAGTTGATACCGTTAGAGAGGCAAGAGCTCTACTTGCCAAAAAAGACAGTCATAAACATTGAAGTGATAAGAGACAGCATAAAATGGAGGGAAGAAAACAACTCGTACAAAGAAGTATAGATGCTCGTGATGGAGAAAGAGGCGAAGAACAGAAAAATACATCAATGTAGAAAGTAGGCACTACAAAAATGAAGTTTGGAAAGAAACATGCAAGGGATATAGAAATCAATACTATTTTAGAATTATATTGAGTGAAAGATGGTGGTCAAGCTCAATAGTGATAGTATCGATAAAAATAAAGAAATGGCAGATAGGCTAAAGAGTTACATGAAGTCAGTATTTCTCGTTGAGGGAGAGGTCAGCATGCTAGACATCCCAAAAAAACAATATTGAATCAGTATAAGGGATTTGCCCAAGTTAACGGAAACAAAATAACAATAAGGAATAAAAGAATGGCAAAAAATGACACTTTCCCAGAAGCAGGTTTTTTATAAGAAATGAGTGAGACATTGCAATGCTCAAACTATAATTTTCCAGAGTTCTCCGATGTCCACGAAATGAGAGAGGGGAAAGCAGAAAAATACAAACCAGTTGGCCTAACATCTGTTGTCTGGAAATTGTGGGTCTGTAAATGAGGATAGCATGACTGAACAGCTTAAACATTTTCAGCTGATTAGAGAGACCCGGTATCTATTTGTAACGGATAGGTAATTTCCTGATGATCCTGATTGTATTTTTCAAAGAGGCAATAAAAGATAGTGGACAGGGGAATGTCTTTGGACGTTATTTATACGGACTTCCAGAAGGCATCTGATAGTCTCTCAGAAGAAGATGACAGCTGAAGTGAAGCCCGTGGAATTGAAGAAATAAAAAATAGGATTTCCAGGGTGCCTGTTGAAGTATACTGTTGAAGTATACTCATTGTTGTCCCACAAGTATAGATACACCACCTAAGTGGCTGCCACCCTAGCTGTTGACTCTGAGCCCACTGGCATGAGTGTGGCATTTTGCTAGTCTGGACCAACCTTGCAAAGGTCACTAACAGGCCCAAACCCCCTGATTGGGCTGCATCCATTCCTTTCAAAGAAGATGCTGCCTCACGCCATTGCCATCAACATTGTGGGCTTACCCTCTCTGTACCCTTGTGCTGTAGTCACAAGGGAATGTGTAATGACACAAATGATGATGTTCCTGTGTCCTCCATTGTACATACATTGATCTGAACACCAGCCAATTCTGAAGGCTCTTGGTCCTTCTATTCACCAGTATCTCATGGGACAATTCCAAGGAGAAGAGGACCTTAGAGGTTGCATTGTTACATCATTTCCCTGCATTCTCTATGACCTTCTGCTACTTCCTCATCCTGTGGCTGCACATGGAGCTGATCATAGGGCAGCAGTCCTGATCCCTCTGTCTACATTGTTCTCTCTCTCAGGTTCTCCTTGCTGGAGGACCTGCCCCTAATTGGACAGTGCCCATGACAAATGCGCACTGTGGGTCCAAAGGGTCATTCTGCCAGATGTTTCCTCCAAACTGACTAAAGCCCTGGCGCCTGAATGCTCCTGATGCAAATTGCTTTGGCTGCACTGCCCCAGCCTTGCTGTGAAGGTAAACTATCTCACTACAGTGCTACGCACATTGACTTTCAGTTGCCACCCTGATAACCCTGTTTAGTCTCTAATGCCCCGTTGTCCTCATGCACTTGCAACAAAATTTGAAATGGGCTGTAAAATATTGTTCAATTACAACAGTAATCACCTTAACTGTCAACTAACTTTTAATTGCTCTTTTAGCAAAGTTCACACTTGACCTGTCATCTGCAGTTAAAATAATCTGGCCCCAGCGTGGTGACACCAGATGTTTAGTCCAACACCATCATATTCCCTTCCAGCTCCAGGCACTGTTTTCAAAAAAGCTAGAAAACTCTGAAATTTGTTTCTGAATGCTAGTTTGTCCTGCTTCTGAATTATCTTTTAATTCTGTTGTTTTTGTGTAGTTTCAGAGCTGACTATAAAGCAAAAAAAGTCACCACACTGAAGTTTACTTTAGTTATCCCTAGTTTGTAAAGAGTTCTGAAAGCTACAAGTTAGGTTGGAATATTGATTGATTCTATCTTGACAGTATGTTTAATTGGACCTTTATTTGGCTGTGTTTAAAATAGTGTTATAGGAAATGTAAAAAGGAAGTGGTCTCAGTCTGAAGATCTAGATTCCCAAGTTCCTCATTTTGATAAATGATGTCAGTACTTTGTAAGGCAGGGGAAGAAAAGTGTCTCTTTAATTTGTTCTGAGCAGATTGCCTTCAGCTCCTCATCAAGGCCAGCTCCTGTTTCCATTTGATCAAAGATGTGAGGCAAATGACTGCATGCAGGAGGGCACAGCAAAGTGTACAAATGCGGTAGTCATAGGGGATTCAATCATTACTGGGACAGACAAGTGTTTTTCCAACTGCCAACATGAGTCCTGTGTGTTTATTGCCTCCCTGGTGCCAAGGTAAAGGACATCAGAAAGTGCAGAACATTTTGAGGGACTAGAAGGAACACCAGCCATGTGGAAAACGATACTGAAGGTGAAGGTTTGAGGGCCTGCACTCAGTGTTTCAAAAGCTTGGAAGGAAATTAGAGCAGGACCTCAAAATGGCAATCTCTGGATTACTGCTAGTGCCACATGCTGGTGAGAGTTGGGTAAAACAGGTCAACACGTCTGAAGAAACAATGCAGCAATGGAAGATTTTAAGTTCTTGAGGAAGAGGGGACCTATTGAGCATGGAAAGTTTGCACCTGGGACCAATATTCTGGTGGAGAGTGGGGAAGTCAACTAATACAGTAGCGAAGGGTTTACAATAACTTAGGAGCTGGCCGCCAGTATAGATCAGAGAACAGGATTAAGATGATTTGATTAAGACACAAAAATACACAAGAAAGATTAGTCCAGATATAAGAAGAATCAGTTGGGAGAACGGTGCTGCTGTCTAAGCTGGGTTTGGAGTCCATTTGCATTAATGCTTAAAGCGTGTTACAGAAGATTGGTGAATTGCTGGCAAAAGTCTCCACATGGGACTATGATATAGTGGCAATAAGTGAGACCTACATCAAAGATGGATGGATTGAGAACTTAATCTTCCTGGCTTTAAGATATCCAGAAGAGGGAGAGCAGAAATAAGGGCAGGGGAGCTGGAATGACTGTAATGATGGAGATAGGGTGTGTCAGTATTTCATTAAATCATGCAGTGCAGATGGAAGCCACTCAACCCCTTCAAAAAGGCTCTATGACAGAGCATCTTACACAGACATTATCTCTGTAACCCATGTAATTACTTCGCTAATCCCCTTAAGTTATAGCAATTTAGGATAGCCAATCCACCCTAACCGGCAAGTCTTTTCAACTCTGGGAGGAAATTGGAGCTCCTGGAGGAAATCCATGCAGGTATATAGAAAACATGCAAACTCCATACAGACAGTGACCCAAGGCCAGAATCAAACCTGGGTCCCTGACATTGTGAGGCAGCAGTGCTAACTACCGTGCCATCATATTTGGTGAAGGAACTATTCCAGCCCCGGAGAGTAATGATCTGGTTGAGACGTCAGAATATTTTTGTTTAAAATTATGGAACAATAGAGAAGCTATTGTACTGGGTGTGTAGTCTAATTGACCAATGAGGAGGAGGAAAAAGAGGAGCAAATTGCAAAAGAATGGAAGATGACTGAGTTTGAGAATGGGGCCTTCAGTTACACTGTTACTAATCCGGTCTTTATTAGGCTAAACAACAAAAATGGAAGAGTGTCTGAACCGTGTTCGAGGGAACTTTCTTGATCATATGTTTTCAGCCCAATGAAGAAGGAAACGGTGCTGGATCTCATTTTGAGGAATGTAGAAGGGCAAGTGGAGAATGTCTTAATGAGGGAGAATTTGGGGAAAACAGTGATTGTATTAAATTCAATATAATTATTGTAATAATCTTACTGAGGCCAGTCTTCTGTCACCATCATCCTTTGTTTGCAGCGTGCTCAAAGGGCCATTCAACAGCTGCAGTTCACAGGTCAGGCCTGAAGTCTTTCAACCTGAGTGGAGTCAGTTGATTTTAAACCCTCCGCTACTCCTTCCCCATTGGGCAAGCCTTCACTCACCTAATACAGTGGAGCCTGTATTCTGAGGCCTACAGGGAAATCTACTGAAGATCCCGTGACCTCCATCTCATTAATAATACCGTTGTGGTGATTCCTGTCACTGTGTGAGGAGTAGTCCTCGCACAATGACAGGAATGTCATAGAGACTGTGGGTTGCTTCTTCGTGCTGAGCTTAAAAGTCTGCACTGCCCATTCAGCCAACCCGTTGATCACAGTTGATAAGGATGATGTCGTAATATGTTTGATTCCGTTGGAAAGCATGAAAGTCTGAAACTCGGTACTTGTAAAACTTGTGCCATTGTAAGAGACAAAGCTTCAGGTATCCCATGTGTGCAGAAACTTTGTCAAGGTTTCCAGGGGTAACATGGAAGTGATGTATCTCCAACTATTTGGAAATATTTTGCTGATCCCATCAATCTCAGTTGATGGATGTATGTTTCAATAAGGCCATTCCGACAGTAATTATTTTGGGATTGTCACACTGTGAAATTAACAATGTTCTGCTAATTTTCATAACCTGACCAGAAATTTGATGATAGATTCCCTAGGGGCTCGCCCTGACATGTTAAAGTGATATTGCTGGAGTAGTATGGAAGGTTTCGGGTCAGAATAGCTTTTAACCAAGTCCACCAATTCATGAAAGGTTTTGAAGTCTGGGGCATTCAGGTTGGTCACGCTTTTTATTACACTGAATGTTGGGATCCTGCATGCTGTCAACAGGATCACTTTCTGCTTCTCACCTCCCTCGATATTGTTGGCCTGAGAAAAGTAACATATGCGCTCTGCACATTGGGCCCAGTCTTTTATGCTTGCATGCATAGGCTTCAAGTTTATCAAAAAGAGGCATTTTTTTTAACTGGAGGATTACTTGTCACGACAGTAAAGATAACCCAGATGGAAGGGAAAAAAACTTTACTCCTCGTTGCTAATGTAGTCCACTCACCTGATAAAGGAGCTCGTATTCTACAAGGCCCTCAGGGAGATCTATTGACAATCCCCTGTGGCCATTATGACAGTTATGGAAAAATATGAGAAATGATCGAGTGTAAAATACTTAATTGAAGGAAGGTTAGTTTCAGCGAGTTGAAAATGAATTTAACATCAAAAATTTGACAGTAATTGAATAATGGAAGTCCTTCAAAACAAAGATGTCTCGGGTACAGATTAGACCTGTTCTCATTGAGGGAGAAAGGAAGAGCATCGAAAGCTTAGAGGTTTGTGAATGGCTAACGGTACAGGTGGGATTTTCCCACTGACACTAGACGGCACCATCATGGGTAGGGTGGGAAAATCCAGCCCTTAAACATTAAACTAAAATGGAAAGAGGACTTTTATGACAAAGATAAGATCAAGAATACAGTAGAAAACAATGCTGAATACAGAAAATGTAGCAGAGATCTAAAACCATGAAACAGTGAATATAAAGAGTGTATGAGAACAACTTTGTGGCTAACATCAGACCATGAGTAGATATGAGGGTTGACGATTGCATTGTGGTTAATGTATATATGGACTTTCAAAAAAGTGTTTGGTAAAGTATAAAATAGACTTGTTGGCAAAATTGTAGCACATAGCATTAATTGAACAGAGGCAATATGGAAATAGAATTGCTCAAGGATCAGAAAGTAGAGTAGCATTGAACAGTTTGAAGAAAGTATAGAGTAGTGTTTCATCAGGTTGCTAATAGGATCACTACTCTTATTATATAGATTAATGATCCAGACTTGGGTATACAGAACATGATTCTAAAATTTACAGGTGATACAAAACTCAAATATAGGAAACATTGAAGTTGGTAATAATTGAGTACAGAAAAATAAAAATAGGCTTGTGAAATGGACAAACCCATAGCCAATGGAATTTAACTCGGGAAGTGTAAAGTGGTTGGAGAAAAGAGGAGAGACAATATAAACCAAATAGTAACATTTTAAGCACTAGGAACCTGGGGACGTGTGCACACAAATACTTGGCAGAGAAAAAAATAAAAGGAACCTTTGCCTTTATAAAGAAGGAAATAGACTAAAATGTTATGCTAAACCTTCATAAAATACTGATTGGGTCTCAGCTGGAACATTTGTTCTACTATGGGCACCATATTTTAGAAAGAATAGTGAGTGCAGAAGAAATTTACTAAATGGTACCATGGATGAGGGATTTTATTTAATGTGGGAAGACTGAAGAGTTATTCAGCTGTGTGCAAAACATAGAGATTTGATGGCAGTGTTCAGAATCATGAAGGATACCTCTTGGGGGAAATAAAGAGAAACTGTTTCCAGTTACAAAAGGGTCAGTAACCAAAGAACACAGATTTAACGTAACTGGCAGAAGAACCAGAGGCAAAGCATTTTTAACAGTTGTTGTGATCTGATGTGCATCTCCTGAAATGTTAGTGAAAGCTGATTCAATCACAACATTCCAAAGGGAATTTGGTAAATACTTGAAGGAAAAGAAATACAGGGCCATAAGGGAATGGGACCAGTCTGAACAAGTCATTGGTGTGACTTTAATGAGCTGAATGGTCTTCATTCTACTTATAGCTCAATACCCTGTAGCCTATGTTGAGGTGACATTGCCATGAAGTTGAATAAAACTTTGGGTAGAACAGCAATGCACATGTATGTTGAGGAATGGATCAATGACAATACCTGCCAATTAAAAGTGGTAACTTCACATTTATTGTGTTTTGGCACCAAGGAAAGCTTGCAGCAGCTAATCTAATAGTAAATATGACAGTGAATCTGGCTCAAATATTAATAGTGGATTCCTCTACCTTGCTAGGTTTTGTCAGGCATGGCCTACTCATCTGTACTTGCAGTTGAATTGGTGCATTCAAAATTCCTATATAGTCAGAGTGACTGCGACTGCTTCATACTATGTAGAAAATTATAAATTGTCATCTTAATTCATTTGTTCACGTAAAAGCAAAATACCGCGGATGCTGGAATCTGAAACAAAAACCGTAAATGCTGGAAAATCTCAGTAGATCTGACAATATCTGTAGGGAGAGAATAGAGCCAACGTTTTGAATCTAGATGAACCTCCTTCAGAGCTTCAGTGTTAACAGTCAGCTCAACTTAACACACATTTCTCTATAGATCTTTTCTGTATGTCCTGTATAACAATGCTATGGTCAGTTTTCTCTGACAAAGGGTCGTCTAGAGTCGAAACATTGGCTCTATTCTCTCCTCACAGATGCGGTCAGACCTGCTGAGATTTTCAGCATTTTCTGCTCACATGGCACGCCAAGCTCTGGCAGCAACCTGCAATTCACCCAAACAGGATAAGCTGTCACTTTCAATTTATTGCAGTTGCATCCTAACATTGAAGGAGCAATTGCTCCCCATTAATATGTACGTAAAGTTAAGAGGAAGTAGGAAGTAAAATAGTTATAAATAGTTAAATTACAAATTTTATTTTATCTTGTGACTTGATTAATAGTCATTGAAGGCTGTGACTGCACTAGGTACAAGATTCTTGCTGCCTGTGCAGGTGAAATAAGAGTCAGCAAGTTGGATTAGCATGGTGTTGTTATACAGGAGGTAGAGGAAAGATCTATAAAGAAACGTGTTCCTATGTTGAACTGACTGTCAACACCTGAAGTGAAGATTCTCTTTAACCATATGAGTGCTAAGATTCATTTGATGGTAGCTTAAGATATGGAAGCTGAAATATCTGGAATAAGAAGGGCATAAAGGACTCAAAAACATCGATGAATGGAATACTACTTGTAACGTGCATGTTTCAATTTTATAATCTTTCATTAAGCATCTAAATATGCTGAATATTAATGAAACCATGGTTGTCAATGCCAATATAAATAGCATGTTCACCTATTTTTTACTGAATAATTTTAAGAATGTAAAATGCATTGTTACTCCTTTGTGATTATTTTCTTTGTGACACATATGTCCTCATTGTTACTTTTTCTCCCCCCAGTGACTTCAAAAAACTGAAGGAAGAGCTCGATGACTTGGTCAATGCATTGGTGGAACATTTCTTCCAGCCAGATAAAAATGGCCTCACTTCTCAATCCACCTGAAATAATTTCTGAAGCTCATTTTGGCAGGACTGTTGTTAACTGTTTATGAGGTAGAATGTTAACTGTTTCTATATGTACCCATAATATTGAAGCACATGTAGTTTTATATTTAGAGGAACTTGCGGTGTTGCTAATGCTTGAGGAAGAATACCTATCACTTCATCTTGCAATTAAGTTTATTTGGGGGTGGTGATGATGAGGGAAACTGGTAGGGATTCCTCTCTAACTGAGTTATATGCAAATTTTGGGGAAAGCTGTATTTCTCTCAATCCTTAAGAGGAACAAAATCTGTTCAAAATAAACTCCAATGCCTATCTAGAAAATGTGCTTTTAATAGTTCTCAAAGTGCTATTGGAATTTCTTTGAGATGATTCACCAGAAATGAAGACTTCAGATATTTTCCATTAATTTAATGGTATCTGCCTTTTCAGTGGCTGAGAGCTAATGAGCAGTTCACCACCTCCTTGGAGGTAGATATCAGTATGGGGTATAGAGAAAAAAGCACTTTCATACATACAAAAGCAAAATACTATGGATGCTGAAAATCTGAAACATAAGTGCTGGGAAAACTCAGCAGGAATACCAACATTTGTGGGGAGAAAACCAGAGTTAATGTTTCGAGTCCAACATGGCTGTTCTTAAGAACCTTCATTTTCATGCTGTTATGTTAATCATATTGCTTTCTCTATAATTGATACCACTGCAGGATCTAAGATAGGGAAGGGTCACAATGATGGATCTCTGTTGGGAAGGGAGGTCTTTATATATTTTGATGGATGACAGGTATGTTGCTACATCACTAAGCTGGAGTTTGGAGGTATTTTGAACAGAGCACTTATTAACTTGCTACAGGAATCATTTTATATGTAATATGTGTGTCACTGAAATTTTGAACTTTTTGAAAAGCTTAAAGGTTTAGCATATATAAAGTGTCCAAGGAACATGTACTTAGCTTAAAAGAACATTTTTGCCTTGAGTGATTGCTGTATAGCTTTGAAGTTGAATTTCACACATTTGTACACTGTATTAGAGCGGTCTGTTTGAAAATGTTGCATCATGTGCTCTCAATACCAAGCTGCTGCTTTAATTTTTCATTAAAATGACACATTTTGCTGTATTGCTTTTAGTTCTACCAAAAAGATTTTATTGTGTATATAAATATATAATTACTATCACTTACATTAATATTGTTCAAGGTATCGAGTTAATTTTATATTTCATTGTACATGATGAATATTAATGTTACATTTTTCATTTATAAAGCTATCTTTATATTTGAAAAAAGCCGCAAATCTAGATTTTATCAGTTAATCTTACATCTTTTAGCATTAACAATTCAACAATCATCCATGCAGCCATGCAACATAATAGGATGGGTATTTTAATAGCATTGTCACAACTGTAAGAAATCATGACACAGTGATATCATTGACTTTCATAATACAACTAGGTATTAAACACATTCCATTCACAGAAATTTGAGCACTTTGGGAATTCTTGAAAGTTTCATGTACAGTGCCTGAGCTTTAAAGGATGCAAAAATTATAGAGAGCCAAATATCTAATTTTATTGTAAATATTAAACCTGAAAATGTGCCAATAAATCGTTAACAGCTAATTTGTGCTACCTGCTTAAGGTAGGTCTGTGATTGGAGCACTCAGTATTGCATGTTTTCAGAAAGATCTTTTAAGATCCTTTAATCCATTAAAATTGGATTTATGGTAAAAATTGTGATTTCATAACAGTTTTGTTAAATTAGTTTACTTACACAGTGAAAATTAAACACATGTAGTTGGCGTTTATGATTTGTCATAATTTTGAATGTACTAATTGATTATAGTAAGACTGGTTTTACATGGCGTGCACATCTTCAGATGTGTGATTATAACTCCTGCAATCAATGAAACAAATTTGTTTGGTAGTGATATTGATTGAAAACTAATACTGAAACAGGAATATAGTTTATTTTAGTATGCTAGCTAATGAGAAGAACTGCTTGATAATTTTCTATCACTATATATTGTAAATGATCTGCTCTATGAAATGATTTCAAAAGTTGTGAATGAACAACAAATGTTAATCAACTGCACCTTATTGCCATGGACTTATTTTCTTCCAGATAATAAACTATTCAACTTGCTTCTCAATCACAAGTTATAACTGAGGTAGTGAATGTAACTCTGAAAGGAAACTGCAATTTACTGGAATGTCACAAATACTAATACTTCCATACATTCTAGCTTAAATTACTTTATTGGGCACTTTCTTTGAAGTGATGTAAATCTGTTGCACCTTCAAATTCACACGTGGCTCACATCGAAAGGCAGTAGATGTGGTGGTTCTTCCATGTGAAATGCTACTGTAAATGATGGCTATTAGCAATTGTCCTCAGGGAGGGGTAGTACGAGATGAACACAATCACTTTGAGGATTGCAGTGACGTAAAATTTGAGATATTTGCAACAAAGATAATCCAATGTGACAGATTGGGTAGGCCATTACCTGCCCCTGCAGGTCTGTGGTTCTTCGAGGCACCCATGACCATGAGTTTTGGATAACTTGAGCATGATAGGAGAAGATTAATCATTAGAACTGGGAATCTTCCCAAAACCACAGACAATATTGGCAAACTAGAGCTGCAATGGGTAGAGTTGTCCAAGCTGGATAAGCAGCTAGGAGCTTACCAGTATTTTGCATTGCAGTGAGGTATGTTGGCCAGATTTCAATAAGGAGATTCTGAAGCTTTTTCTCTTGCCAATCTGCAGCTAAGCTAGTTGAATTTGGGTAAACAAGATGTTTCACTAGATTGTGAGTTTCCACTCCTTCAGCTGAATAAACAGTTTGTGTGGATTTTCTCAGCAACTTGCTTGGAGACAAACATGAAGGTGAGTTTGCAAGGAAAAGAGACATCTTGCTGACCAAGTACAATAAGCAAACGTACTGTGGTAGAAAGGTTGAGCCATTAATTCAAATTATTGATCACCTTGGAAAATACTGAACTAATCCAAGATCCATAACTGTTGATATAAAGCTGAAATAAAATCAGAAAATGCTCAGAGAAAAACAAGCCCAGCTTCTCCAATCTATCCATGTAACTGAAACTCTCTTCCCTGGAACCACTCTTGTAAATAATTTCTGCACTCTGTCTAAAAACTTCACATCTCCCTCGGTGTACCCGATCCAGCGCTGGAGTGTGGCAGCTAGCGGATTTTCACAGTAACTTCATTGCAGTGTTAATGTAAGCCTACTTGTGACGCTAATAAATAAAGTTCAAAAGGTTTTTAAAACTATAAATGTTACACTAAGAATTAGACACAACACTTAAGTTTAAGGTTGAACTCACTGATGTCACTTGAGTTTTGGACCAAGGCTACCACATTTATTTAGGAGATTACATTTGCTGCAAATTTATTACGTGGTGCTTTATTAAATGACTTTTGGAAGTATATCTATAGCACAACAACTGTATTATCCTCAACGACCCTCTCTGCTATCTTATTCAAAAAAACTCAGTCAAGTTAGCGACACGTGATTTGCTTTTAACAAATCTGTGCTAGTAATAATGAATATTACTTGTCTAAACAACTTTTAATTTTATCTCAGATTATTGTTTCTGAAAGCTTTTCCATTGCTGAGATTAAATTTGACTTGCGGTAATCCTTATATTTTTTGATCACTAATATAATGTTTGTAATTTTCCAGTCCTTTGGCACCTCCCTGACATTGAAGGAGAATTGGAGACTATGGCAAATACCTCTGAAATTCTCACCTAGTTTTTGCTCAGCGTCATCAGATGCATCACACCTGGTGATGGTGACTTAACTTCAAATGCAGCCACCCTTTCTAACACCTCCTCTTTATCAATGTTTAGTTCATCTGGGTATCAACTACCATGTCTGTCACCATAACTTTGGGATTATCCTTTTCCTTGGTAAGACAAATACAAAGATCTCGTTTCATACTTTAACCATGCCCTCTGCCTCCATGTGTAGATAACCTAATTGAAGCCAATCTTATTCTTACTGTATATATGCCTATTGAAGACTTTTGGATTTACTGTTATGTTAACTGAGAATATCTTTTCATGCTCTCTCTTTGCCCCTCTTATTTCCCCTTTAATTTCCCATTTGAGCTTTTTAATATTCATAAGAACAGAAGAAATAGGAGCAGGAGTAGGCCATCTAGCCCTTCGAGCCTGCCCCGCCATTCAATAAGATCATGGCTGATCTGTCGTGGCTCAGTTCCACATTCCCGCCCTCTCCCCATAACCCTTAATCCCCTCTCTTATCAAAAACCCATCAACCCGCGTCTTAAAAATATTTAGCGAGGTAGCCTCCACCACCTCAACGGGCAGAGAATTCCAGAGATTCACCACCCTTTGAGTGAAGAAGTTCTTCCTCAACTCCGTTCTAAACTGCCCCCCCCCCCCCCCTTTATCTTGAGGCTGTGCCCCCTAGTCCTACTGTCCTTTCTGAGCGGGAAGAGTCTCTCCACCTCTATCCTATCCATCCCATTCATCATCTTATATGTCTCCTGGTTCTCATTTGTGTTAGCAACCTGACATCTGTTCAATGCCTCTTCCTGCTTTTTCTGGGGCCTGGATTTTTGCAGAGCTGTAGAGACCTACCCCCATATCTGGCAGAAAACATTTCACCATTGGGGTGGGGGATTGATTCTTATGAGAAACATGAACTCAGTGGGGTTATTTGAATTCAGCGCTGATTTCAAATAGGTCCCAGTTTTGCTGCATGAAAGGTCGTATACCTCACTGTGGGGGTCACCAATATTTACAGTTGTTACCAAAGCTCTTGAAGGATGAATCAGGCATGTAGAGCTATCAAGTTATTTAAATGGCCAGCCTTTTATAAAATGTTTTTAAAAACTCTACCTAAGAGTTGAAAAAAAAATCTATTTCAGTAGTTTCAATTGCTGTTTGTTGACATAACCCTGAATGCTATCATTATGTAATATTAATGTTTAGCTTTCTGCAATCTATTATTACTATTGGTGGGTGTTGTAAGTTACAGTTTTATTGATGGCTCTGAGGCTATTAAATAATTAGCTGTGTATGGAGTTGTGAATACAGCAGCTTGTTTTGGTAAGTGATTAAGTATTTGTTAAGATTGAACTGTATTAAATGGGCTGTCACGAATGAATGTTTTTTATATCTAACAAAGGCTGTAATAGATAGAACTTTATTTCACCTCAGCATGACACTTGAGATCTGCCCCTGGTGGGCACTAGGGGAGTTAGTATGAGAATGTAAAGACAAAAAATGGTGTGTAGGGGGTTCTGAGTTAAGATAAGTTTGGAATTAAGTTGGCATAGTGACTTGTGGCTGACTGAGGAGCATAGTTTGGCTAAGTTCCCACAGCTGGGCAATGGATGAGGGGTGTGAGGGCTAGAAGGCCGAACATAATAAACAAATAACTAGGATGAAGTCCCAGAGAACTGATGCGGGCCTTTTAAACAGCCTGCCTCAGCACTCAGCAAACCCAGTGGCTGCTTCCAGAATGCTTCTGGGGCAGCAGACTCAACTCCATCATGCCTCCACACCTCCCTCAGAAGGAAGGACATGTGATTCAGGGCACTTTCTCCTGAGGCAGGAGCAACAAGCTGGAAGAATTCCTCACTCAGGCTACCCAACTTGGAAATGAAAACTGAGGCCTTAAGCTCTGACAGTGGAGCCCTGGCTTGATTTGCCCTACTATTCCTCCTTAAGGGAATGCACTCAACTGCATTATTTAAAGGCAGCCTATTGTTTGATTCCAAGTTACTTGGGACATTTATTAACTCCAGTGAAATTAGCCCTTCACCAATTAAGATTTCTAGATTTCTTCTTATCAATTTCCACAACTAATCTAAATTTTATGACTTCACTGTTCCCTTACTGACATTTGACCTACTTGATCCATCTCACTCCCAGGTACCAAACGCAGCAAGACCTCCTTCCTTGTTGGGCGCAATGTATTGGTTAAGAAACTTACCCTGGAGACTGAAACCTCATTCTCCTCTCTGTCCTTTACATAATTAATATCCCAGTTTATTTTAGGGTAATTGAACTATTAGAATTACTGTATATTTCTTGCTACTCCGACATTTCCCTACAAGTTTGCTCCATTATATAATCTGTAGCCTAGGGAGTACAATAGTGTAATGGCACTGCTATTGATTCTTAACTCTAGCCACATAAATTCTGTTTTTGACCACTTCTAGACATCCTCTCTCAGTATGGTAATATTCTCAATCAGTATTGCTACCCCTTCTCCTTTCCTTCCTTCTTTATCTTTGCTGAACACGTTATATCCAAAAATATTTAGTTGCCAATTCTGCCTCTTTTTTTTGTGCTAGGTCTCCATTATTGTGGTGATTTATGTCTCCTGATTGTCATGGCCTATAACTTCCACCTAGCGGCGGAAAGCACTAGGCAGCCAGAGACAGATGAATTTCTTGCACACTTACCTGTGTTCAAAAATCGTGATCTAGGTCCCGATGGGAGCAGCAGCCTTTGGCTTGCAGTGGGATAACCTCTGCAGGCCCAGCGTAGCATAGGAACACTCTAGCCATGTCCCCTTATGACGAGGCCGGATTGGGAATGCCCATTGAGGTCATGCTTTGAAACAGCAATTTTGTACTGAAAACAGAAGGGTTCCCTGCTATTATTAAAAAAAAGTTTTTTTTGCTATTTTAAGCAGTTAATCCTAGAGTTATTGGTTCATTTAAAGTGTAATTTTTAACTTTATTTTTGTGATCGAAGATGAGTACTATTTAACATGTACAAATGGACATAAGTTTAGGTATTTGTTTTAAATATATGAAAGTATTATTTAAATCTGCATCATATGCCATACTTAAAAAGTTCGTATATTTTAATTTATAATGTGGAAACTAAAAATGTTATTGGAAAAAAGAGAGGCCAGAACTTCTGGGAGCATGATTTAGAATCCTTATTGCATGAAGTTGAACAGAGGAGAGTTCAGATTTTGGGCTGTGGAAAATCTAAACCACCATGTGTTTATAATTAGTATTCGTCTGTCTTGTTTACTTCAGTTATCTTATTCCTTTATAATTATCTAATTTAAATGCTGTGCTTTGATGTTTCAGTAAAGTACTTGTAGAATTTCATAAAGTTTAATGGAAAATATTTAACAAAAATGTTATAAATACAAAACTTTGAGACCATGCTAACATTTAACAGAACATTTAACTTTTACAGCGGTAGTGTGACATTTTGTTTAATTGCTCTTTTCAAAATTTCTTGCAATAAAATATATTTTTTCCCTTTAACACAACATTTAATATTTTTTGACTTTAACACAATTTATTCGTCTTTCTGCAAATGGGGAGGTGAGGGAGAGAGAGATATGAGGAGAGGAAGGGAGGGGAAAGATGGGGAGGATTTGGGTGCATTAATTGTGCATTTTACATGTAATCAGACTCTTCTCTCATGATCTCTATACCTATATCAAAGCCTCAAAAAATCTTTAGTTTTAAGAAGTCAAGCTAAAAGTGTGATGGGCCAGCAGTGGCAGAACATGAATCCAGATTTTCACTCTGCAGTGGATTCTGCAATACCTGTCCGAGAGATAGGAACTATCAGCCTACAGGATACTTACATATATTATCTTCAGGAATACACTTTCCTAAAGTATTTGAAATAGTCAACGTGCACATTTTTCTAAGTTTATTTTCTTAGTGTCACACATAGGCTTACATCAACACTGCAATGAAATTACAGTGGAAATCCCCTAGTTGCCACACTCTGGCACCTATTCGGGTACACTGAGGGAGAATTTAGCATAGCCAATGCACCTAACCAGTATGTCTTTTGGACTGTAGGAGGAAACCACAGCACCTGGAGGAAACCTATGCAGATGCAGGGAGAACGTGAAGAGTCAGCACAGACATTGACCCAAACCGAGAATCAAACCTGGGTCTCTGGCACTGTGAGGCAGCAGTGCTAACCACCAGGCTGCCCTCACTTTAAATGTAGGACTCATTTCACCCAATATGTTAAAAGGGTTCTAAGGATCAACACTGCATCTTGGAGACTCTTAGAATTGGGTTAAACAATACTGCTTAAAATACACAGCAAAATCCAAATGAAATTTAGCTGAAACTTATTACAGAAATTTCAGATCCACTTTAAGAATTATAAGTATGCTATGACAAAGTTGTTTAAAAAATTAAATTGTTCACTTTCGAAATTTGCTGATGACACGAAGATAAGTGAAAAAGCAAATTGTGCGGAGGGTGTGGAAAATCTGCAGAGGGATTTAGATAGGCTGAGCGAGTGGGCGAGGACCTGGCAGATGGAGTACAATGTTAGCAAGTGTGAGGTTATCCACTTTGGCAGGAATAATAGTAGGAGGAATTACTATTTAAAGGGCGAAAAGCTGCAGCATGCTACGGTGCTGGGGGACCTGGGGGTCCTTGTGCATGATTCGCAAAAACCCAAGTCTGCAGGGGCAGCAGGTGATCAAGAAGGCGAATGGGATGCTGGCCTTTATAGCGAGGGGGATAGGATATAAAAGTAGGGAGGTCTTGCTACAACTGTACAAGGCACTGGTGAGGCCGCAGCTGGAGTACTGTGTGCAGTTTTGGTTGCCGTACTTGCACAAGGATATCTTGGCCTTGGAGGGAGTGCAGAGGAGGTTCACTAGGCTGATACCGGAGATGAGGGGGTTGGACTATGAAGAGAGGCTGAATGGACTGGGTCTGTACTCGTTGGAGTTTAGAAGGACGTATAAGATAATGAAGGGGATGGATAGGGTAGAGGTAGAGAGATTCTTCCCGCTCAGAAAGGACAGCAGGACTAGAGGGCATAGCTTCAAGATAAGGGGGGAGCGGTTTAGAACGGAGTTGAGGAGGAACTTCTTCACTCAAAGGGTGGTGAATCTCTGGAATTCTCTGCCCATTGAAGTGGTGGAGGCTACCTTGCTATATATATTTAAGACACGGGTAGATAGGTTTTTGGTAGGCAAGGGGATTAAGGGTTATGGGGAGAAAGTGGGAAAGTGGAACTGATCCACTTCATATCAGCCATGATCTTTTTGAATGGCGGGGCAGGCTCGAAGGGCTAGGTGGTCTACTCCTGCTCCTATTTCTTATGTTCTATGCAGTATGTATATTTTAAGCATCTTTTCAATACACTTAAAAAAATTAAGTCACCTAAAAATGTCTGCAGAAAGAAAATGTGTAAATATTGAGATGTAAATATTACCTGCCATTGGGACAGCAGAACCATGATCAAGATCGGCTGTCTGAGCAAATTGGCATGGTGGTTATAGTCTAAAGTTTTTGAACTCAATGGTGAGCCCAGAAGGCTATAAAGGACCTAATCAAAAGATGAGGTGCTGCTCCTTGACTTTTGTTGGGCTTCACTGGAACAGTATAGTGGAAGAATTAAACTGGCAACTGACTGCAATTCGGCGTTATGTGAACAGATTGAAAAGAGGTACTCCGTAAAGTTTATGATATTTGGTAATTCGTTTGTCATCAATGTGGATGAGCTTTGCTTGGAACCATTAATTTTCTTCCACAAAAGTCGTGGGATTGTGCGGTTCCATCAGTGAAAACAGTCAATTTAAACTTGTACATGGTCCTTCCAAATGATGCTACCCTCCTTTCCCCCAGCATATTCTGATCAGTGGTCCTAGACTGACCATGACATACCTTCTAGGATATGCTTAAATCGCATATAAAATGATGTTTTCTGGTTTAATTCAGAACATGCTATTTCAAAATGATAGATTTTTAATGTAAAACGTGGAGAAAATTTGTCGTTTGAAATTGGTCACTGTGATTCCGTAAATCAGGCATTCCAGATTAGAATAGAATTCACAAAACCACAATCAAATACTAAAGCTTGTTCTTTAAAATTAAATCAATAAATCATAAACCAAAAACTATGTGCTATAATCATGTGTGTAAAACAAACTGATGAAAGGACAATTTTGATAATGCCACAAGCCAATAAAGATTTTTTACTTACATCAAACAGCATATTTTCAACAGTCTGTTGACATTTTAAAACTGATTACTGGGTCACTTTGATAGAAGAACTCAAGCATGGTGACCATGGCAGAGTCTAAAGTCTTTTAAACTTGCTGAATATCCAGTTCTTCCCTGTACAGTACAGCACATTCACACTGGCTTGTTAATGAATTTGTAGGAGTGCAAATTTGTAATTTTCTTCAATGAGCTAATGTATTTGGCTTGTGTGAACATTGTGAGTCAGATTGTCCATCAAGCTTATCCTGCATCTGGATGTGTTCCAATCATACACCTTATTATTTGACTCACTGGGAAATTCTAAAGCCGGAATCTTATCACCGTTCACACCAGCAGGATTTTCCCATCCCACTGGCTGCCAAGTTAAAATAGAGCAGTGCAAGAACAGGCCCTTCAGCTCACAATGTTGTGTCAAACATGATGCCAGATTAAACAAATCCCTTTTGTCTGCCCTTGGTCTATATCCCTCTATTCATTGCATATTCATGTGCTTATCTAAAAGCCCCTTAAATGCTCCTATCATATCTGCCTGCACCACCACCCTTGACAACATATTCCAGACACCTACCACTTTGTGTTAAAAAACTTGTCCTCACATCTCTTTTGAATATGCCCCCTCTCACCTTAAGTGCATGCCTTAAGTATGGGACATTTCAACTCTGGGAAAAGATTCTGATGTCAACTCTATCTATACCTCTCATAATTTTATAGATTTCCATCAGGTCTTCCCTCAGCCTCCACCAGTCCAGAGAAAACAACTCTAGTTTGTCTAATCTCACCTTACAGTTCATATCCTCTAATGCAGGCAGCATCCTGGTAAACCTCTGCTGAAACATCTCCAAAGCCTCCACATCTGTCCTGCAGTGTGGCGACCAAAATTGAATGCAATATACTAAGTGCAGCCTAACCAAAATTTTATAAAGCAGCAACATGACATCCTGATTCTTGCATTCAATGCCCTGACCAAAGAATGCAAGCATGCCACAGACCTTCTTTACCACCCTATCTACTTGTATGGCCACTTTCAGGGAGCTATGGACTCCAACTCGCTGCAGCAGGAGCATAGTATGAAGGGTAGGTAA
Organism: Carcharhinus amblyrhynchos; assembly: GCF_965287045.1. Classification (NCBI taxonomy): domain Eukaryota; kingdom Metazoa; phylum Chordata; class Chondrichthyes; order Carcharhiniformes; family Carcharhinidae; genus Carcharhinus; species Carcharhinus amblyrhynchos. Next base: position 89,258,100 of record NC_137324.1, on the reverse strand, counting down.
GATTGCACCCTAATTTTCAACACTCAGAAGTTTTCTGGATGTCGTGTGCATCTGTTCTGAATTTTGCCAGCAGCTTTTCTTTGTTCTTTCTTGGGATGCAGGTTCTCTGGCAAGGCCAACATTTGTTGCCGTTTCCTAATTGCCCTTGAATTAGTAGCTTGCTTGGCATTTTTGGGGGCAGTAGAGAGTCAATCACCTTGCTATGGTCTGCAGTCACATATAGCCTAGGCCAAGTAAGGATGGTAGATTTCCTTCCCCAAAACACATTAATTTTACAACAATCAATAGTCACAATTGCTGATTATTTGAATTTAAATTGTTATATGGGACCATGTCCCCAGATCATTAGCCTAAGCCTCTGGTGACATTACCACTTTACCATCATTCCTCCCCCCCACGCCCCACGTAAGTAGGTATCTTAAGAAATATATTACAGCCTCTATAAAGGGGATGAATGAAGGACTAAGGGGAAAGATTTGGGGAATGGGTCTCATTCATTCAAAGTTGACACATGCATGATGGGCTGAATAGCATCCTTCTCTGTTGTTTGATTCTACGATCAGAATTTTTTGTCTCACTTTCTATGCCTTTTAGCTTTGACAGAGGGTCGTCTGGACTCAAAACATCAGCTCTTTTCTTTCTTTGCAGATGCTGCCAGACCTGCTGAGATTTTCCAGCAATTTCTCTTTTGGTTTCTTTGTCAATTGTCCATGCTACCAGCTGAAGTTTTGTGAGTATTGTATTAAAATCTTCTGTGTCTTGGCAAATTTCTGGCTGCCTCTTTCCTTCATTTCTACATAAAATATGTGCAAGTGTAATTTCCAATCAGAGCTGTAATGTGCTCTGCTATCAAACTGTGCGATGCTCTCTCTCTGAATCTCAATGAAATGTTTTAGAATCATAGAGGTTTACAGCATGGAAACAGGCCCTTCAGCCCAACTTGTACATGCCGCCCTTTTTTTTAAAACTCTTAAGCTAATACCAATTGTGCCACATTTGGCCCATATCCCTCTATACCCATAGTACCCATGTAACTATCTAAATGCCTTTAAAAGACAAAATTGTGCCTGCCTCTATTACTACTTGTTCCATTCACTCACCATCCTCTGGGCACTTTTGTATCTCTCCCCTTTCACCATAAACCTATGCCCTCTAGTTTTAGACTCCCCTACCTTTGGGAAAAGATATTGACTGTCTAGTTGATCTATGCCCCTCATTATTTTATCGACCTCTATAAGATCACCCCTCAGCCTCCTACGCTCCAGAGAAAAAAGTCTTAGTACATCCAGCCTCTCCTTATAACCCAAACCCTCAAGTCCCGATAGCATTCTAGTAAATCTTTTCTGCACTCTTTCTAGTTCAATGATATCCTTTCTACAATAGGGTGACCAGAATTGCACACAATATTCCAAATGTGGCCTTACCAGTGTCTTGTAAACTTCAACAAGACATTCCAACTCCTGTATTCAATGTTCTGACCGATGAAACCAAGCATGCTGAATGCCTTCTTCACCAGTTTGTCCATCTGTGACTCCACTTTCAAGGAGCTATGAACGTGTACCCCTAGATCCCTTCGTTCTGTGACTTTCTCCTATGCTGTACCATTAACTGAGTAAATCCTGCCCTGGTTCAATCTACCAAAATATATTATCTCGCACTTGTCTAAATTAAACTTCATCTGCCATTCGTCAACCCACTGGCCCAATTGATCAAGATCCCGTAGCAATTGGAGATAACTTTCTTCACTGTCCACTCTGCCACCAATTTTAGTGTCATCTGCAGAAATACTAACCATGACCCCTATATTCTCATCTAAATCATTAATATATATGACAAATAATAGTGGACCCAGCACTGATCCCTGAGGCACACCACTGATCACAGGCCTCCAGTTTGAAAAAATTGATGAATTTGTTCTAATTAATTTAGTTAGATCTAGGAATTTTGAGATATACCATTTCATATTTCTCCGTTGTAAAGGCATCCAAGTTGGCAGAATGCTGAAGAACAATTGGAATTTCCAGCCTTCAGATCATTGTCTGAAGTTCTTGTTTCTCATAAAGGACAATCATGTTGACAGTTCTCCTTGATTCATACCATTTATAGTCTATCAGATTTTAACAATACCACTCAAGCACCCTTGGTTCTTCCTTTCCACCCATTTAGTACAAGCATTACATCTGGACTTTTGCGCTGTTCTTTTTTGTGATATCTCTGAAGGATCTGATATTTCTCCACACTGTCAAAGCAAAATCATTGCTTTGCTGTTGTGGAGAATAAAACAAGCAGCATGAAAGCATTTAGAAAGCTGGACATATTGACCGTACCAAAAGTTCAGAATTTAGTTATGTTCCACAGTCATTTTAAGTCTCAACAATGGTGCAGAATGGGCTTTATTACTCCACCTGACTTTTCCATTAAAATCAATGTGCATTGTGTGTAATAAAGAGTGGCCAAAGTTCAGGGTGCAAAAATTGGTTTTAGCCCATGTTCAGGCACAAAAATAGATATTATGTCCAATCCGGTGGACAGAACTATGCCCCTAAATTGGTTCCTCTGATTAAACAAAATAGGTGGAAGCCTGTGCCAATCATGCTGTACGTTGACAGCTTTTTTCCTGGGATGAGATGTCAATGTTGTACATTACTGACCCCAGTTAAAGACTTCCAAGTGCTGGAATTCTCTTCCTGAATCTTCATGTCTCCCTACATCCTCTTTTAGGACAATTCCTAAAATCTACCTCCTTGCCCAGTTGTCCTGTTGTCAGCTGTGACAGTGTCAGTTTTTATCTGATTATGCTGCAATGATACAATTTACCACTTTAAGGATTGATGCAAGTTATTATTGGTTCTGGTAGACTACTTCATGACGTAACAAGAATATGAAAAAAACAATTCACTTTTCTCTTCACTTTGTGATGTTAAGTGTGTGCTCTCTCCTCACCAATTCACTCATTCATAGAAAGATTTTTGAATGGATTTTATCAAGTTCTTTAATAATTATGGTCAACTATTTTAATCTCCCCCAATCCAATGGAAAACGTCTCCATTCCTCCAGTCTCTCCTATTAACTAATCATCCCCCATATTATGCCCTTCTCATGGTCTTCCTTCGTAAAATAGGGAATCTCCAACACTATGCACATTTTCTTTCTGTGGTCAAGCAATGGAGAATTCCTTCTCTCTGCTGAAGAATGATCAAGATGTGGTGATCCTGGTGTTGTGAGACTTCTTACTGTGAAGAAGGATCATCCAGACTCGAAACGTTGGCTCTATCCTCGCCCCACAAATGCTGTTAGACCTGCTGAGATTTTCCAGCACTTTCTGTTTTTGTTTCAGATTCTAACATCCGCAGTATTTTGCCCTGCTCCCTAGCTGTGTCCTGACTCTGAATATAACTTCAGACTTGCTCCAATCTGCTTCCTGACAGATCCTTGCAGAGTGCAGCTCCAAGCAGACATCAGCCAGGCATTAGCCAGAGAGAATGCGGCTGCATTTGCGATAAGTAGAGATCGCGCTAAAGCTTCAGCAGTTTTGCACTGCATGGGGGGGGATTTTTGTGCATCTGGAAGGTGAGCTGCAGGCTGTGGGCGGATGTCAGTCGGAGACTGGGTTGGATCCGGCGTCCTCTGACACTGCAGCCACAGTCAGACGGAGCTGGCTGGAGAGAGGAGCAATGGTGGTGTCTCTCCTCTCCGGGCTGAGCCCGCTGGGGCTTTGAGTGAGATTCGGGGGAGGACAGGGGATGGAGAGGAAGAAGCCGGTGGGCAGCAGCGCTGCTGAGCCCAGCCTCGGGCAGGGGGCCAAGGGCCAGCGCTTCAGCCTGCAGCTGGTGGGCTCGCTGCCGGTTCACCAGCTCACCACCATGCCCATGCTGCCCTGGGTGGTGGCAGAGGTGCGGAGACGCAGCGCACGGGGCTCGGGGAGCCGGAGGGTCCGCCTGCAGGTGTGGCAGGGCTGGGTGCGCTGTGTGGCGGCTGCCGTTGAGCAGCGCTCCTCCTGCACCGTGTTCCAGCACCGCGCATACCACATCCACAGGCTGCTCCACAACAGCAGCGAGCCCAACTACTTCGCCTATCTGATCAGCAACCCCGCTCCACAGCAACCACCACACTCTCTCTGCTTCGTATTCCGAGCTTCTGATCACACTCTGGTAAGACTTCCGCTCTCATTTCCCCCTCAATTGCATGTCTACTTGTAACTGAAATGGAATCTAAAGTGCAACTTTTTAAAACTTGAAACATTGAATGATCAAATATTATCCATCATTAAAAATCTCTTTTAAACAGAGATACTGCAAACACTGTGCAGTATATTCACGTTTGGATTTTCAGCCCATATAATTAGGACTATTTCATTATGTGATGATTTCCTTCATGGTACAGTTGTCATTGGTTTGCTGCATGTGTGTGTGTGTGTAATATTTCAGTGACTAAGTGTCAAAGGATGGAGCATATTCAGTGTGTGGTTGCTGTTCAGATTTGGAGACACTTCTGACAGTGGTACGTCGCTGCACAGAACTCAGCTGAAGCCTCATCCTGTTTTTGCTGGATGCAGTTAACGTTGCTCTGCAAGTGTCACCGAACCAACCTTCTCATGTCGCCACTTTAAAATTGTTTTAAGTTAGCGAAATATTTCACCAGCAGGCTGGTGAAAAAAGCTTGGTCGAGAGATCTGGTGGGGTTCGCTTTGCTGCCCTGCTTCACATTTGATCAAATGCCTGTGACTCTCAAAAGGACTTGGAGATGCAAGATATAATTAACTTGAATTGTCTGAGTTTTGTTGAGCTGATTATTTCTAGGATATGATGGCACAGCTGTTGAATATATCTTTCATCGTTGCACGATTGCACACGTGGGAAATGGGGTCAAATCCAGGGTCAGGAATCCTGAGGTTTGCCTGTTTACAGAATGCTGGCCTTGGCATCAATAATAGCACTGCACCACAACTCATTAATTCATTAAAACATTAGTTTGCCTGCCCCTTAATGGAAAACTATTATATTAGCTTCTGTTCTCATGTAAACACATGACTGTAGTTATTTTAGCTTCCTTTAGCCTAAATATTTAGTTTCATGGTTGTTTATTATATAATTCAAAGGCAAGAGAACGACAGCATCAGTTTGTTAAAAGATTCCACTTTATTATGAGGCATGTAGCAGAACAATTAACCATGGCAGAAAAGTGGAAATAACTTTCCAAATGGGATTTTGTTGCACATTTTGTCTTGTAGTTTTGTTAATATTACCAGCCCATCTCTGCACATGATGGCACAGTGGTTAGGACTGCTGCCTCGTAGCGCCAAGGCCCCTGGTTCAATTCCTGGCTTGAGTTACTGTCTGCGTGGCATCTGCACATTCACCATGTGTCTGTGTTGGCTTCCTCCAGTTTCCTCCCACAGCCCAAAAGACATGCTGGTTTGGTGCATTGGCCATGCTAAATTTCTCCCTCAGTGTACCGGGATAGGCACCGGGGTGTGGCAACTATGGATTTTCACAGTAACTTCATTGCAGTGTTAATGTAAGCCTACTTGTGACACTAGTAAACTTTAAATTATGACATTGCTGATTATTAGCCTGAGGTCTAATAATGCTTGTAATCACAATTTTTAAAAAATGGTCATTTAGCTAATTTTAATTTATCTCTTCAGAAAGACATAAACTTTCCCCTGTTGTGGCACCTAGTTTAAATAATGTGAGGATTTTGCTCCCACTGCTTGATGCAGATGTCTGTGTTGTGCATTGATCACTCTTCTAGGAAACAAAACTGCCTGAAAGTATTCTTAATTTTGCCTTTTGCTGTTTAGAACTTATAATTCCTTATCTCAATTTGATAGTTTAATTTGATGTAATCTTCTGAACCTGATTTTTCCATTTATTTAACTGTCTTTTACATCCCTATAAGGTCATCTCTCAGACACCAGGGATCAGTCTGTGATTCTTCTCTGAGATGTTAGAAATTCTTGGTAACCAGAACTAGATATTATGTAAGGCGTGCTTTGACAAGAGCATTGTACAGTCTGCACGTAATTTTCCCTGATTTTTGTTTTGATTGTATAATTCAGCAATCCATTTTTTTGTTGAGTTATAATTAATATGGCCCATCACTTGAAGATCATTGGGCAGATATTCCTGTGGAGAAGTAATCTCAACTGGTACAAAACCTGAGGCCAGTGGTTTGAGGAAGTTTTAGTAGATTTGTAGCTATTTTTAAATCCTTGTTCCAGCCATTGGAGAGAGCAGATTATCAGTGCAGAAAGAAAGAAGGCAGCAGGAAGTGACTACATTTCTATTTTTATACCTTTGACACTTGAAGCATGATGTGTTGAGTGAGATATTTGAACTGTGATGTCTGAAGTGTGATAGATGTGAGATAGAGGCAAGACTTATATATAGACTGGGAGATCTCCTGTGGCATTACTCAAACCAGGCTGCAGAGTACACTAGTCTATAATGAGAGGAATGTTATAACATATAGGTCATAATGTTAAGGTCATTGATTCATTAAGTCTTAAAACCAATCCAATTTTTATTCAGATTTTTAGTGGTATTTTGAGGATTGAACTCCATGATTCTGAAACCATATATTAATGGCATTTTTGTGCCATTTGAAATAAAATTCATGACCTGATTATTTAATTTTTACTCCCTCATCATTTTTAAAGTTGAGATTATAATGGTGTACAAGATGTACCTGTTTGAGCTAGATATCTTGTAATCAGAAGTGCTGAAGAAAATGGCTGAGTGTAGCAGCACTGGGAGATGATCTTAAGATTTGGCAAAACAATAATAGTTGGCCTGGAGGTTGGCAGCATTGTGATGTGGTTGTTGAGGATTGGCACAGCCTTCCATCTGGCATCATCATATTGGTAGGTGCCTGGGCTGGAACAGAACAATGGAAGGGAAACCTGAAGATTAATGATTTAATGGAGAAGGTGAATTCTGGGCTGTAATGAATTTTAGCTGTCAGTGAACCGTGATGGGAGAGGAAATTCATGGGTCTGGCAGCACCGGAGGTGCATCAGGATGGAGTCTGGGGTGCTAACAGTAGAGAGGAATCCAGATTGGTAACAGTAGTGTTCACAGTTTGACAGTGTTGGCTCAAAAATTTCTAAGAAATATCACAAACATTGATTTTGATGTTTTCTGATTGGGTCCTGGATGTATGCTTTTTTTCTTTGACAACCCTTCTCTTTCTGTCTCGCCCTTGTTCCTGGTTAGACTATTTTCTAGCTCTCAAAGACATGTGAAGCTGCCTTCCCATTTGCCTAAGAAAGTTACAGAATTTAATTTCTTTAAGAATTTAAATTATCTGGAAACAACACTGTGGATTGGAAATTGGACTTGGTTCACCCAATTTACAGGCACAGGAAGGTCTTGAATGGGGGAATGATATCCGGTGTCAAAAGGAGGCTGAGAAATGTCTGACTGGAATTGGGTTAGATTATTTTTCCTGGCAACCACCTAAAATAGGCATTAGGTACGTCACATATACCAAATAGGTCCTTTCACATAAATGAATCTGTGAGGAGTGGATCTGCCAAGCAAAGGATTCTTTATTGGTTGTCCCAGCTCCACAGCATTGCTGGCAGCTGCTGCCAGTACTTAGCCTGAGGCTGTGCCACAATCCTGTGAGCCTGTGGATTTATAACAAATGGTGGCAGTTTACCCAGATTGTTTCGTTGCGGTTTGGTCTGGCCTTGAGCCTCACAGTTCAGCTGCATGCAGTAGCCTCATTGTGAGATAAAATATAAATAAGATTTTTAAAAAATCAATGGATTTGACCTGAATAAAATTTAGAATGGTGTCCTCTAGCTTTTCTTCAAAAAATTCCGAAAACAAACTGAAATGATGTGGAGCAACAAGGAGAAATATTGTGGTACTTGTGCTAACTATCACTGCTTACTGAGTATCTGTGTACTGCTCCTGTGCACTTCTAGGACCTGTTAATAATGTTACTTCTTTGTCAGAATTACTGGAACAAGGGTTTCCTGATCTTTTTTGTCTTTGGTGGAAGATCAGTGGAAACCCCAGAGAAATAGTACAAAAGATGAATCGCCACAGAAACAATGGCCAAACAATGAGGGGAACCCTCAAGGATGTCTAATTTGTAGTGCATTAGTCCTAATTGCACTGTGGGTGTACCTACACCTCAGGGACTGCAACGGTTCAAGAAGGTGGCTCACCTTCTCACGGGCGCTAGGGATGGGAAATAAATACTGGTCTGGCCAGTGATGCCCACATCCCATAAATGAATTTTAAAAAAACCAAGCCTTAGATTTTGAGTAGAAACAAAAATGGGACAACTCCAAGACAGATCTTTTAACGTAAGAAATAATTAATGTCTAATTTTTAATGGTTTTACTTTATTTGAGATTTAATTTTGGCCATTAAAAAAATTGTTAATGACAAAATTAACAGTCAGATATTTTTAAAAACTGAGAGATTCGGCATATTTTTATTTGTATTTTCTGTGATTTAGTCTTTCAGGTTTTCTTGTTTCTGTAAGCTCCAGTTACTGAGGATTATCAGATTTTAACCATCCTTTGCTTTCAATTCTTGTTTTCTGTCTTTGCAGTTTAGCTTTGCTGATGTTTTACTTTAATCTAGACCACAAATTATGATGATGAAAGTGGGCCATCAGGAAGTTGGAATTGGAGATATGTCATAAGAACATAAGAACATAAGAACATAAGAAATAGGAGCAGGAGTAGGCCATCTGGCCCTTCGAGCCTGCCCCGCCATTCAATAAGATCATGGCTGATCTGTCGTGGCTCAGTTCCACTTTCCCGCCCTCTCCCCATAACCCTTAATCCCCTCTCTTATCAAAAACCCATCAACCCGCTTCTTAAAAATATTTAGCGAGGCAGCCTCCACCACTTCAACGGGCAGAGAATTCCAGAGATTCACCACCCTTTGAGTGAAGAAGTTCCTCCTCAACTCCGTTCTGAAACGCCCCCCCTTTATCTTGAGGCTGTGCCCCCTAGTCCTACTACACAGATGATATATATAAATAAATATAATGGTGATTGATGGGGGCAGAGGGAAATATGACTTTGATTGAGGAGTAAGAGATTTCCCATTCGTGTTTGTAATTTCATTATCTTATTTTCCATAATTATGACAAGTGAAACAAAACAGAAATGTTGGAGACACTCAGCATTCAAATAACATCTGTTGAGAGAACACAAGCTAGATGACAATTTACGCATCAAACTCTTCTTTGGATCTAAAAGCTACTTTTGGTTTTTGTCAGATATCCAGCATTTGTAGATTTTCTGTTTCTTGCTCGTGGTGACCAGTAAATGTTGCTATACGTTCCCGTAGTGCCATCATCATAACTTACCTCTCCAAAGTCACATCCAAGAATTAGTGTTGCCATTTATCTTAAATAGCTCTTTGGGAGCATGGGATGTTGACTGAGGGCACTGCACTAAACCGAGATGGCACTGTATTAGACAGAGGGATATTGACAGAGGACACTGTATTAGACAGAGGGGTATTGACAGAGGGTACTGTATTAGACAGAAGGATATTGACAGAGGACAGTGTATTAGACAGAGGGATATTGACAGAGGACACTGTATTAGACAGAGGGGTATTGACAGAGGGTACTGTATTAGACAGAAGGATATTGACAGAGGACAGTGTATTAGACAGAGGGATATTGACAGAGGGCACTGTATTAGACAGAGGGATATTGACAGAGGGCACTGTATTAGACAGAGGGGTATTGACAGAGGGTACTGTATTAGACAGAAGGATATTGACAGAGGACAGTGTATTAGACAGAGGGATATTGACAGAGGGCACTGTATTAGACAGAGGGGTATTGACAGAGGGTACTGTATTAGACAGAAGGATATTGACAGAGGACACTATTAGACAGAAGGATATTGACAGAGGACACTGTATTAGACAGAAGGATATTGACAGAGGGCACTGTATTAGACAGAGGGGTATTGACAGAGGGTACTGTATTAGACAGAAGGATATTGACAGAGGACACTGTATTAGACAGAGGGATGTTGACAGAGGACACTGTATTAGACAGAGGGGTATTGACAGAGGGATGTTGACAGAGGGCACTGTATTAGACAGAAGGATATTGACAGAGGGATGTTGACAGAGGGCACTGTATTAGACAGAAGGATATTGACAGAGGACACTGTATTAGACAGAGGGATGTTGACAGAGGACACTATATTAGGCAGAGGGATGTTGACAGAGGGATGTTGAAAGAGGGTACTGTATTAGACAGAGGGATATTGACAGAGGGACGTTGACAGAGGGCACTGTATTAGACTGTGTTCAGGTACTCTTCATATTCATATCTGGAGTTGATTCTTAGGGTGGAATTTTATGTTCTCCCACTGGCAGGTTTGAAGTGGAGCTGCTTTTAAAATGCTACTTGTGGCCTGCACACTGTTTATCTGTCTGCCTGTTATCTATCTCCCATTTTACTTAGACAATGGTAGTGTCAGGCTGCCTGCTCTCCCTTGGGCCTATTGAGGCCCTTATGTGGCCAGTTAATGGCTACTTAAGTGCCTCATCCTGCCCACGTTGTATTTTACCCGTGGCAAGGGGAGACCCACCTGGGCCGGGTGGCCCAGCAGCTTTAGCCATGTGGGCTGGTGATTGAAGTAGGATACCTCATTTACGGATCCCCTATGCCCATTGGAGGCATCGCCCCAAGGTCATACTGTCCATTAGCCTCCCTACTCCAGCCTTTAAAATCTGGTCCCTTCCAGCCCCTCACTTTCCTCATTGAGGCCTACGTTGCTGATACCTCACACTTACCTGAAGCCTGGTCTCAAGTAGCGCTTCTTCGGGGGCTATCTGAAGTTGCAGCAGTGGCCACTGCTCGAACCTGGCACTGTTATGACTACAACACTGCCAGCGAACTGGATTGGCTGGCAATGCTAAAAAAGAGGGCTCCCTTCCCAGGTGGGAGCATAAATGGCACTGTTACATTCCTCGCTGACTCTTCAGGTGCCAGGTCAGAAAGCCCTCGATCTAAAAACTTCTGACTTTTGTTTCTTTTTGTCCACGTTATCGCCAGTCTTTGCTACTCTAACATTTACTAGATATAGAATGCACCAGTGCTTTTAATCAAGCATTTGTTTCAAAGGTGACAATGTCAAATGGTGTTGCTGGACTAGTAATCCAGAGACCAGACATGGCCTGGGGGCATGGGTTCAAATCTCACCACAACGGCTGGCATTTGAATTCAGTAAATAAACTTGGATTATAATCATTATCAGTAATGGTGACCCTGAAGCTATTTTTAATTGTCATTAAAAATCCATCCAGTTCACCAATGTCTTTTATCAAAGAAATCCTGCCATCCTTACCAGGTCTGGCCTCTGGCATACATATGAGTCCAGAAATGGGAGCCTAGCAAGCCACTCAGTCCAAGGACATTAGGCATGAATAATAACTGCTGGCCTTGCCAGTGAGATACACACCAATGGAAGGCTAAAGGAAAAAAGGATCTTTGGCATTTCCTACCATTTTGCAGCCTTCCACAGTGGTTATTGGCACTAAGAGAATTTCAGAGGCAGAGCTCTTCGTGGATTTCAGCTATTGGGAGATGAAATGTGACCATGAAGCAGATATCAAGGATCATATAACTTGTTGTTTCTCATTTTTACTGAAGTTATAGTCTTCATTTCTACATTTCTCTCCATGCCCAAGTAGTCATCTCTGTAGTTCTGCTGTTGAATATAGGTATAGTTCACTAAATATGCCAGCAAGGCCTGCTGCCTTTCTAAATTTCATCACATCTTTCCAAACCAAGTCACTCACTATACTATATCTTAAGTTCCTCCATGTGGAATTGCTTGCTGCTTGTGGATTTGACCATCTCATAAGGAGGACAGTGCCTTGTCTGTCTGTGTTTCTGACAGACAGGGGAATTAAGGGTTATGGGGAGAAAGCGGGAAAGTGGAACTGATCCACTTCAGATCAGCCATGATCTTATTGAATGGTGGGGCAGGCTCGAAGGGCCAGATGGCCTACTCCTGCTCCTATTTCTTACGTTCTTATGGATGGAATTTGTCATTGATTTCTTAGTGCCGTGCCTTTTAGGCTGGTTTGCAGTTTAACCTGAATTAGTGAGTGACTTGGTTTGGAAAGATGTGATGATGAGCTTAGAGTGCTTGTTCATCAGCACTCAGCTTACAAATGGTGACCCATGCGTTTTAGTTATTTTGGTACAGGTTTTGCAGTTTCAGTTAGCTTCCTCAGTCTGCGCCTGTCCCATTTCAGATGAGCATTTCTCTAAGCCAAGTGATTTATTCACTGTTGGGTTACAATCAGATAGTTCTGCACATCTTTGTATGTTGGCTTGTTTGTTCTGAAAGCGCAGGTACTGGATGAGGGTCAAGTTTAACTTGGTGTGGAACAAGCCCTTCCCTGGCCTCTGAGTGTGAGTCAGACACATTACCGTAGGTCACATGTAGGCCAAACCAGGTAAGAAAGACTGATTTCCTCCCTCAAAGGTCATTAGTGAACCGAATGGGTTTTATGAAAATTGATGATAATTTCATGGTCACCATAATCAACTCCAGATTTATTAACTATTGAAATTTAAATTTCATCAACCTTCTGAGGTGAAATTTGAATCCATATTAACCTGGATCTCTTGCCCAATAACATTTCATTTCGCCACCTTGTCCATTCTTGGATATGGAGAAGTTAAGATGCAAGATGTCCTTGAGGGGCTGGATTATCCCTCCCGGCTCACAAGAAATCTGAAAAACATTTGTTTCACGTTAACCTGGGCCTCACGTGGCTTGAATCCTAGCTGATTGTGTGGGCCCCAGTCAGGGCTGTGTTTCCTACTCATGACTCTGCTGTTCACCCCTCTATATGATGGCCTCTCCATGCCTGAATTCAAGCAAGTCAAAATGTTGCAGTGAAGGAGATATAGGGAGTGGTGTGGCAACATGTAGTGATTGCAACACAGTCCTGCTGCCAATGAACCTACTAATGCGCAGGAAGGGTGTTTAAAACCTGCCAGTAATGTCTGATATCCCTGGGTTTGTGCTTCTGTTGAGTCATCCACACCAGGAAGACAAATTCTCCACATTGCTCATATTTGAAGTGAATATCACAGGTAGGTTTATCCAATTCAAGTGTAATGAATTCCCTGCCATCCTTTCTGAAGTTGAATCTCGAGAGTTACTCTGTTTTAATGTGTAAAACTGCAACTTCACTTGTTACTTTCACTCACCTTTGCAGTGATTTCAAGAGTAATGCCATTCTTTCTCAAGTTGTCTGCATTAACAGAGGTGATAGACATATTTCTGAGTTGTACCCTTGAGTTTTCTGTGCACTTTGGACAGGATCGTAGCACAAGATTGAGTTGTTAATTGTAGCTTACTTCTCACTATCGTAGTCACCGTCAGGTATGTTCAGATAGCGTTGTGTTTGTTGAAGTCACACATGACAAACATGACTTTTCAGGCAGAGACAAGTTGGTCGGCCAAGTGTCAAGGTTTCACCAGGACATTTGCAAATAACTTGGTTGAGCTTAACCATTAAAACATCCAGTGTGGCATAGGGTTTCACAGCAATGTTTTTCATCAGTCTTTTGTCACGCACAAGTATAGATGTTGCTTTTGCTGTTTGCAGCAAAGGCATTGCCAGGGATATTTGTGCTGTTGTTCTCTATGTCTCGTACAATCACATGGTATCTGCTTTCATCCCAAATGAAATGTCAGTCTTCTCTGCAGGGAATTGCTCCAAATTGATTGTGACAGGCATTCTTTGGTCGAGAGCCCAAAGATGGCCATTTTTATGCCAACATCCATGCCTTATGTTGTAACTTTGTTGTGACGCGGCATATTTGGTCTGCCCCATGATTAATTACTATAGATCAACAAGTGTCATGATGGGAACATATCTGATTTCATCCCTGTTGCACAACGTTTGACAATAAAATGAGGTACAATTATAAATAAGAAAGAATGGAATGTGTGGTCTTCACACATAATAACTAAGGTCTTGGGTCAGCATCTTCTGCCTCTGTACCTACTAGCCCATGATTTTTCCCTGCAGTTTACTTCAGTGAACAAAACAAATCAGATTGCTGAGAGCAATAGACCAGGAGGGGTTGAAACAGGATAGGCAGCAACTTGCCTGCATTCTACAAAGTGAATAAAAGTTGGAAACTGGTTCCCTGTGCCAGCCATATCATGGATTACAAAATACCATATAAGCCATTTGAGATACTAAGCATGAATATAGTAATCAATTCCCTCTGATGCAAGACTTGAATATCTTAATGTGATAGGTAATTGAGAGATATCTTACACTTTATTATTGTTTATGATACACATTTTAAAAAACTTTTCTTTGGATGTGAGCATAGCTAGCAAGGACACATTTATTGTTCATCATTAATTGCTCTTGAAAAGTGGTGAGCCTTGAACCACTGCAGTCCGAGTGGTGGAGATACGCCCACAGAACTGCTAAGGATGGAGTTCCAGAATTTTAATTCAAAAACAGTGAAGAAACAACAAAATATTGTGTAACATGGAAAGGAACATGTAGAAGAAAGATGTGACTACTGGCCTTGTCCTTCTAGGAGATAGAGGTGATAGATTTAGAAGATACCATCAAAGAAGCCATGGCAAGTTGCTGCGGTGGATCTTGTACTCTACCTACTGTGCTGTGGTTCATGGAGATAGCGAATGTTTAAGGTGGTGGTGCCAATCAAGCACCCTGCTTTGTCTTGGATGGTATTGAACTGCTTGAATGTTGTTGGAGTTGAATTCTGTTATGCAAATGGAGTTTTCCATCACTCTGAATTGTGCTACATAGATTGTGGGCAGGCTTTGCGGAGTCTGGAGGTGAGTCGCTCACAACATGATTTTCAGCTTCTGACTTGCTCATGCAGCCACAGTGTTTAAGTAAGTGGCTGGTCCAATTTAATCGCTGGTCAGTGGCAAACCAAGCATATTAATAGTTGTAAATTTGACAGTGGACCACCCAAGAGACATTCTTGATTTCAATAGGTTTTTCTGAAACAAAGGTGGTGGTTGTTTCAGCTCCACTCAGAATGAACATCTTCAAACAATAAAATCAGGCTGTTACTAATCAACCTAAGACCAACCATTGTATTTGGAATAGAGAATTGTGAAAAGCCATGTGAGAGGTTGTCGATCTCCCATTTAATCTTTTAGTGGTGTCGACAAAAAGACACAGAGAAGATGCAGAAACACTTATGCCATAACAATCCAAGGCTGTAACATTACAAGGACTCCATACTGGCGCTGTTTTGGGCCCATCAATACAGCAAACTGGCTTGCTGGAACGAGATTATAAGCAACTAAACTTGTGACCTGTAGAAAGTCCATTTCTTCAGGAGAATCCTGAAAAGCACTTTTGACGTGACCTAAGCTGTTGAATTGCATTTTAGAAATGAATTTTTTTTTCCCATTAAGCCTGCAGTGTCTGGTCAATAACATTTACGAGGCACTATTCCTTTGGTTTAGAGCCTGTAAAAGTGCACGATCCTCTTTACTTTTCTTGAGTGCGCGTACATTTAACTTTTCTGGTTGACCACGGCTAGTCTTGCATTCAGACTTAATAGGAAGTTCAATCATGTTATGATCACTGCTACCTAGAACATAAGAACATAAGAACATAAGAAATAGGAGCAGGAGTAGGCCATCTAGTCCTTCGAGCCTGCCCCGCCATTCAATAAGATCATGGCTGATCTGTCGTGGCTCAGTTCCACATTCCCGCCCTCTCCCCATAACCCTTAATCCCCTCGCTTATCAAAAATCCATCCGCGTCTTAAAAATATTTAGCGAGGCAGCCTCCACCACTTCAACGGGCAGAGAATTCCAGAGATTCACCACCCTTTGAGTGAAGAAGTTCTTCCTCAACTCTGTTCTAAACTGCCCCCCCTTTATCTTGAGGCTGTGCCCCCTAGTCCTACTGTCCTTTCTGAGCGGGAAGAGTCTCTCCACCTCTATCCTATCCATCCCATTCATCATCTTATACGTCTCAATGAGATCTCCCCTCATTCTTCTAAACTCTAACGAGTACAAGCCTAGGGGCTCCTTCTCTAAATGCTAAATTTACTAATGACACAAAAATAGGTAGGAAAGTAAATTGTGAGAAGGACATAAATCCACAAAGAGATTTAGATTGGTTAAGTGAGTGGGCAAAACATTGGTAAATGTGAACTTGTCCACACTGACAGGAAAAATGGAAAAGTAGCATATTATTTAAATGGAGCAAGATTACAGTGGGAGCTGGGTGTCTGTTACATGAAACAAAAGAGTATTGTGCAGATATAGTAAGTGATTAGGAAGGCAAATTGAATGTTACTGTTTATTGCAAGAGGAATTGAGTGTGTAAGAGATTTTGTTAGAGTTTTACAAGGCTTTGGTGAGACCACATTTGTAGTACATGTAGAGTTTTTGTCTCCTTACTTAGGAAACAATATCATTGTAATAGAGGCAATTCAGATAAGTTTGGGATGAAAGGGTTGTCTTATGAGGTAAGGTTGAACAAGATAGACCTGTACCCACTGAAATTCAGAAAAATGAGAGATGATCTTTTTGAAACATCTAAGATCCTGAGAGGACTTGACAGGGTGATTGCTGAAAGGATGTTTTCACTTGTGGGAAAGATTAGAACTAGGGGACACAGAATAAAAATGAGAGGTTTTCTATTTGAGACAGGGATGAAGAGAGTATTCTTAGTGTGTGGAATTACCCAGAGAGCAGTCATAGCAGGATTTTGAATATTTTTAAGGCTGAGTTAGATTCTTAAATTACATAGGATTCAAAAGCTATAGGAAAGTAGAGTTGGGGCCACAATCAGTTATGATCTTCTCAACTGAGCAAGCCGAAGGGGCTGAATGGTCTACTGCTGCTCCTAATTTGTACGTTTGTATATTCGTGAGCCAGTACAGTAAGCATGAATTTGTGAGGAGAGGTAACAAAGAGAATCAATGGCAGTATTGTGGTTGATGTAGTGTGCAAGGCTTTTGACAAGGCCCCACATAGCAGACTGCTCAGAAAATTAAAATCCCATTGGGCCCAATGGCAAGTAACAAGTCAGATCCAAACTTGAGTCATGGCAGGAAGCAAAAGGTAATGACTAACAATTGATTTTGTATCTGGAATTTCCAGTGGGGCTCCACCAGGCTTAGTACTTGTTTGTGGTATATTAATGATTTAAACTTAAATACAGGGGGGCAATTGTGCAAAGAATTGTCTGTCAAGTTGTTAGTGAGGAAGGAAACTGTCAATTGCAGAAAATTTCAATGAACTGCTCAAATAGCAAACATAATTCAAACAAGAAAAGTGAGTTAATGCGTTTGGAGAGAGAAACAAGGCATTGGAATCACAATAACGTGGAGAAATAAAGGAACCTTGACGTGCCTGTCAGCAGATTCCTGAAGGTACCATCGGTGGGCAAGATGGTTAAGAAGATGAAATAGATCATGGTGGTTCATAGCCAAGCTGAGAATATAATTTGTGGGGTAAGCGGTTCCAGAAGGTGGTGAGGTCTGTAACTCACTACCCGAAAGAGTGGCAGAGGAAGAAATCCTGATCACATTTAAAACACATCTGAATATCTACTATAAATGTTGTAACCTAAGTGGCAATGGATCAAAAGCTGGAAAGTGGGATTAGGCTGGATAGCTCTTTCTTGATCACCAAGGAGACAATGGACCAAATGGTTTCCTTCAATGATGTAAATTTTCTATTTCTAGGATACTGGTGTTGGGCAAGTCAAAAATATCAATACAGTTGAATGTCAAGGGGAGGTGTTGAGACCTTTCTCCTTCGAGTTTTTTTTTCTGTTGAAGGTGGTTGTGACTACTTCAGCCTTGTCTTTGGTACTTACTTACTACCATCATTAAAGGTGTGATTGTGGAGCCTTCCCTGCCTGTTACTTGATTAGTTATGCTTCAGTATTTTGTTTGAATCATTGGTTGTAGATCACTTGGCTACTGTGGTTGAGAGTTAATTGTTTATAATGCTGATATTTCCAATTTTGCAATGTGTGTGCTGCACAGCCTGCAAGTCTTTTCTACCTGACCTCACCCTTGTCACACTGTATAGTATTGGCATTCATGTTGAAAAATGTCTGGTGCTTCTGGTTTGCTCTTGTACACTACTGGGTTGAACCAGAATTGACTCCTTGGCTTAATGGTAGAGTGAGGACTATGTCAGATTGTGGTTAAATTTGATTCTGCTGCTATTAATAGTCCAAGCACCTTGTGAATGCTCAACTTTGAGCTACTGGTTCTGAATCCATCCCTTTTTAGCATGAAGGTGGTGCCACACAATACGATAGAAGATGTCTTCAGTGTGAGGATAGTATAGTCGGCACAAGGACTGTGCAGAGGCCATCACTACCAATAGCATCATGAAAAAAAAACCTGCAAATGATTGATGAGGAAGAGGACTGATGGATTTTTGCCTCATATTGGTTCTCTCACTACTTGCCACAAGACAAGTCTGGCAGATACATTCTTCAGGAATTGATCAGTTGTGGTGATACCTAGCTATTCTTGATAATGGACATTGAAGTCTCTCAACTAGAGTGCACTCTGTGCTCTTGCTACCCTCACCTCTTCTTCCAAGTGGTGCTCGGTATGGAGGTGTACTGACTGATTCATCAGCTGAGAGGGGAGCAGGAGGTGGAATCACGGGACAGAATTTGCCCATCCCACCCACCATGGGAATCATAGCGGGCAAGACAGGCCCCTGCAAAGGGTGAATGTGGCTGGAAAATTCTGCCCATGGTCTGTGATGCTCTGAGACACCGTGGGGTCCAGAATCAATGTTTAGGACTCATAGGGCCAATCTCTACTGACTGCATACCACTGTGCCACCACCTCTGGTGGGTGTGTCCTATCAGTGCATGGAATATTGGCTGAAATAGGTCATAGAGTCCTATAGTGCAGAAGGAGGCTGTTCAGCCCATTGAGTCTGCACTGACCACAATCCCACCCAGGCCCTATCCCCATAACCGCATGCATTTACTCTAGCTAGTCCCCCTGACACTAATGGGCAATTTAGCATGGCCAATCCATCTAACCCACATATCTTTGGACTGTGGGAAGAAACCGGAACACCTGGAGGAAACCCACGCAGACACAGGGAAAATGTGCAAACTCCACATGGACAGTGACCCAAACCAGGAATTGAACCCGGGTCCCTGGCACTGTGAGGCAGCAGTGCTAACTACTGTGCCACTGTGCCAGCCCCCAAAGTTTTAAAGTTTACTTATATTCACTAGAAGGTTTACATGAACACTGCAGTAAAGTTACCGTGAGAATCCCCTAGTCGCCACACTCCGGCATCTATTCAGGTTCACTGACGTAGAATTTAATGTGGTCAATGCACCTAACCTGCACGTCTTTCTGAGTGTGGGAGCAAACTGGAGCACCTGGAGGAAACCCATGCAAACTCGAGGAGAACGTGCAGACTCCACACAGACAGTGATCCAAGGTCAGAATTGAAACTGGTTCCCTTGCGCTGTGGGTATGATTCTCCCAGTTTAGGCACAAATGATGTTAGTGATGTTGACCGGGGTTAGCAAATTTCTCACTTTTGAATCTGATGCCTAGTTCCAGGCCAGGTGATCCATGCAGTTTTACTTTTCTTACACCTTTTCATAGTGTTTTGATAGAACTGATAGTTCACCAGGTTGTTTCAGGCCTCAATCAGTTTAGGACGTTAATGAACCTGATAGTTCTTTCAAAGTCAGAATCTGGCAGTTTCATGGCCAAGATACTGGTGTTTTTATTCCAGATGTATTTAATCATCTAATTGAAATTACTCAGCAGGCCTAGTGGGATTAGAATTATATCTCGAGGATCTCGATTCCGATACCAGATTGAATTCTGTATCAGGAACCAGGATGGCAGTGGGTACAGCTGTGACCCTGAATACAACGGATCCATGCTAGATTGCTTTGCAGGAGGTGCTTCTGGCCAATCCTCAGCCTCGCATCGGGTGACTGTCACCGTGCCATTTATAGTCTCTGGCCACATCATGACCCTTTGCCCATCTCCAAAAACCCAGTTGGCATGCCCATTGGCCTCATTACCTACTCCGAAAAGGCATGTGGTTAGCTATCACTCATCCAGAAGCCACCTCCCTGGAAATGTGCCAGAAGTGTGAAAACACTAGCAGGTTAACATGCTGGCTGGTAACAAGAAATTGCCATCATGCCTATCTCCAAACCAACTTGGTGAAATTTCAGTTCCATGTCTCCAGATCGTTACTAGTTCAGTAACAAAACCACCGTGTTACCAATATCTTAAAGGGGGAAGTAACTATGTGTAATCTGTTGTTGCAAGAATAGCAGATGTGACTTTTAGCTTTTTGATGTTATCGTCAATGATAATACGCTCGTGCTCGCTTCTGTGAGTTGCAAGATAATGGTTTGTACTTTAACTCATTGTAGTTAGAATTTCCAAACATATTATTTATACTAGACATTTTTATAATCATGCTTTTTAATGAGATGCTACTGAAAGTAGGATCCATAAGCCTTCAAGGCTTAGATTTAGATAAATTTATGCTCCAACATATTTTACTGAGAAATCCTGGCAGCAACTCAAGTTAGTTAGAAATAGTTGAATTCTCGACTAACAGGCCAATTATCCCTAATGCCCCTTATTGTGGGTCAGTCAAATAAATGAAATCTGCTGCCTGAGTTTTCTGGGCATTCAGATCCTCTTGAGTGTTTTAACTATGGATACCATTTAACTCACAGTGTATTGATCCCTGGCCCAAAGCTGATTGAATAGGATTGATGGAACTGCAAAAAGCAGTTTAGATTTTTGAAGTTTTGACAAATTGAGTTGATTGGCTGGACCAATTTATTTTAACAAAAATAATAATAATTCATATTTTCTATAGCATCATTAATGCTGGCCAATCACCCAGAGCTCTTCAAGGAAGTGAATTAACAGGTATTAATTTTTAAATTCATTTTTATTGGATGCGATTCGAACCTGGATCCCCAGAGCATAGAATCATAGAAAACTGCAGTGCAGAAGAGGCCCTTCAGCCCATTGAGTTTGCACTGATGCATGAAATGCCCTGACCTGCCCACCTAATCCCACTTGCCAGCATTTGGCCCGTAGCCTTGAATGTTATGGCATGCCAAGTACTCATCCAGGTACTTTTTAAAGGGTGAGAGGCAATCTGCCTTTACCACCCTTCTGGACTGTCACCAGCCTCTGGGTAAAAACGTTTTTCCTCAAATCCCCCTAAACCTCCCATCCCACACTTTTAATTTGTGTCCCCTCATAACTGACCCTTCAACTAAGGGGAACAGCTGCCCCCTATTCACCCTGTCCATGCCCCTCAATCAGGTCACCCCTCAGTCTTCTGCTCCAGCAAAAACGACCCAAGCCTATCCAATTGCTCTTCATAACTTAAATGTTCCAGGCAGCATCCTGGTGAATCTTCTCTGTGCCCCCTCCAATGCGTTCACATCTTTCCAATAATGTGTCAACCAGAACTGAACACAGTACTCCAGCAGTGACCTCCTTCTATACAGCTCCATCATGACCTCTCTGCTTTTGTAATCTATACCTTGACTGATAAAGGCGAGTGTGCCATATGCTTTTTTCACCACCCTATTTACCTGCCTTCAGAGATCTATGGACAAACACGCCAAAGTCCCTTTGTTGTTCAGAGCTTCCCTGTGTCAGACCTTTCATATTTCCGTGTCAAATTACTCCTTCCAAAATACGTCACCTCACACTTTTCAGAGTTAAATTCCATCTGCCACTTATCTGCCCATCTGGCCATCTTGTCTAAATCTTCCTGTAACCCAGGACACTTAACCTCACTGTTAACCACCTGGCCAATTTCTGTGTCATTACCTTGGGTCTCTGGATTGCTAGTCCAGTGATAAGTTCACTGTGTCACTGGCTCCCCTTATCACAAGAGGAGGAGAAGAGGGAAGTGTAGTTAAAAGGATAGAAATCAGATAAGGGAATGTAATTACAGAATGATGGAATCAATATGAAGGAAGAGATTGGTGAAGAATGCAAAGAAGGCCAGAGTTACTTGAGTGGAGAACTGGTACTTGGGACTAGAGGTGGTTATTGTGGTTAGGAGTGCAGAGTGACAGGTTTTGAGTTCTGAGCATTAGAAGACTTGGACCTGTGCTTTATTGAAGACAGTAATAAGGAGATTGGTTTCAGTTTTTGATGAGTTGGGATTAATGTTGGCTGGAGCAGAGTAGGGCTGTGGGGTGAATGCTAGGAAAGTGGAGCCTGGAGGTTAGCACAGATGATGGCGATTCACGCCAATGTAGAGTCAGAGGTGGGTGTTCATGACAGTAGAAATAGGTGCTCTTAGTGATGGAAAGGACTTTGGATTTGAAATTCAATTTGGTGTCAGAAGGGATCCTGATAAATAGGTGATCGAGGTCGATAAGATGATTTTTGATCATGGATGTTGAGCCTCACATTCTTAGTCTATTTTTGTCAACGCTGTTATGTACTTTTACTCAAAGCAAAATGTGACAGAAACTCTTCTAGGAATATTGTAGACAAATTTAGCAGCTCCTGTCATAAAATCTCAGCATTGCAAACACTACTTAAAGTTGTTACTTATTAATTTATTGGTGTACAAGTTTAGTGTTAAATGGGATGAATATTCTTTCAATAGCTTTTAAACACTTCTGAATGAATTTGATTATAGAGTGTCCACTATGGAATGGAACCATGACAATTCTTAGTCCCATGTATGTTAGCACAGCACTTGGTGCTGCAAAGTTCAGTTCTGGATGCTCTTTGGTGAATACTGCTGGTTTATTCAGACATCTATCTCGATCATCGTGGCACGGTAGCACAGTGGTTGGCACTGCTGTCTCACAACGTCAGGGGCCCGGGTTTGATTCCCGGCTTGGTCATTGTCTGTGAGGAGTCTGCATGTTCTCTCCGTGTCTGCATGTGTTTCCTCCGGGTTCTCTGGTTTCCTCCCACAGTCCAAAAGATGTGCTAGTTAGATGCATTGGCCATGCTAAATTATCCCTCAGTGTAGCTGAACAGGCATTGGAATGAGACAATGAGGAGATTTTCACAGTAACTTCATTGTAGTGTTAATGTAAGCTTACTTGTGACAAATAAATAAGTCAATAAAATAAAAAATAAGCTTGATGCAACTAAAGTCAGATTGCCTGCTGATACTCACACATGATCAAACAGTCACTTTGATGGGCTATTCTCGGTAGGATATCCAACATCTGGAATACTTCAGAATATTTTAATACTTCAGAATACTTCAATATTTCCTTCAGAAACAAAGCAAACAGAAAACAACAATGCTTTGGCATTCAAATTCCTGTTATTGCAGTATACAGTGATTATATTTTCAATAAAAAAAAGCATGGAACTATATTTTTTGGGCTTCCAAGAGATCTCACAGCAAAGAACAGTGGAAAATATGGCGAGCAGACACACTGGTTGATTCCTATTCTTCACCAGTGGGTTCAGTTGCAGCACCTGTCCTGATGTTTCAGATGATTCTATGAAGGCAGCATCTGGAATAGAATGCTCATTAGAAAGAGATGTTTGGGTTGGATTACAGCAGGTCAAAGGGAGAAGACATGGTTCCCGCTTGCATGGTTTTAAAGCGTTGAAATAATAGTTTTGTATTTGTTTGCAGGATGTGAGCGCCAGTGGAAAGGCCAACATTTATTCCCCGTTCCTAATTGCTCTTGACGTGTCACTTTCTTGAACCTTTGCAGTCCAGGTGGTGTAGGTGTGCTGTAGTGCTGCTGGGAAGGGAGTGCCAAGTTTTTGATCCATTGACGAAACAATAACGTAGTTCCAAGTCAAGATGCTGTAAAACTTGGAGGAGCAGGTTGTAGTGTGTGCATGCATAGAATGCATCAAACACTTGTAGAAGCAAAATAAATCAACCAGCAACTAACCTGCAAGCTTATCCAGCACTCTTTGAGGATCTTTGCTACTGCTGCACCTGTGTTCAGCTGTGTAGGGCTAAAGGCAGGCTAGGTAGTAGAGTTCTGGCTCCAATCTCTTCTTGTACATCATTATTATTTAGGTAGAATATGCAGCTTGAGAAACATGAGCAAGAACAAGTTTTGAACTTGGAACCATGCACGTTGTCAGTGGATCAGAAGAAGGGCCGTGTTGCACAGTTGAAGGATAATCTGGATGAGAGATTCGTAGGATAAAGACAGGGAAGCCCTTCCCTATGTTGGTGCAAGTCTCGGAAAAAAGGGGCATAATTTTAAAACTGGAGGTAGACCATTCAGGTGGAAAGCGAGGGAGCAGATTTTTTTCTACACAAAGAATACTGCAAATCTGAACTCTCTACCTCAAAGGCTACAAAAGCTGGATTAGCGGAAATTTTCCAGACTGGCCTTGATAGATTTTTATTGGATAGCCGCATCAAAGGTGAAATTGCATTGCATTCCTTTCAAAGCCAGTGCATCACTCCTGTGATGTAGTATCCAGAGCTGAATTCAATATTCATGCTTTTGTGTGTCATTGGCTGCTTCAATATTGAATAGGTTTCTGTAAGGGATGAGGATTGTAGCATCATCCAAACAACCTCACACCTATGCTAATGGTGAGAAACTCATTACTGAAGTTGCTGAAGACATTAACATGACCAGGATATTTCAGGTGGTGCTTTCTCACCCTGCTACCCAAGGAATCAGTGGAAAACACATATCTGCCAATCTCAGCTGGTTCATTGCCATTCAATTCTCAGAGGAATGTTATTGCCAGGAGGTAACCCCTCACTTAGTTGACAGTCATGAGAAAGCTGCTAACAACTCTGTAATCTCAGCAGTGTCAGGACTCGGATGTCCCCAAAATCTATGTGCCAGAGTCCAGGACCAGGCAAGTGGATGTAGAAAGAGGGCCTTTGAGTGATGCACCTCCCCAGCTTGAGGCTCGGTGGAAATCAGTCCTTAAGCTTGGAAGTAATTGGCCTCTCAAGGGCCTCAACTGGGGAGGGGGTGGGTGGGCCACTCTAGACCAGACCTGCCCCGTGTAAAATTGAGGATGGGTGGAGGCTGGCAGGAAAGTCACCTAAGAAATTTTACAGCTTCCTTTTCCTGCCTGAAGCCTGTTGGAGAGTCAGTGTAAAACTCTGCCCCATGAGGCGCTTATGTCTGAGACTCTAATGATTTGACTTTGATAACTACGGCTCTTTTGCTGTTTATTAGGTGTGACAGTTTAATGAAAACAAATTGCAACTAAGAATAATGAAAAGTTCGAAAATAAATTTGTTCTCCCCAGACTTGTTACCACACAAATCATGCTCAGAAATTTCAATAGAGCCAAGCCTAAGAAAGTGTCCGTGGAGATCTATTGCAGCTCTTCCAGAATATGGAATGAGATTGTGGTTAGATCATGTGACATCTTACAGCACTCTGGTCGCAACAGAGGGAGTGAAATTTTTGAACTCAGAACAACTAAAAGGGCAAATATCAAAGAGCTAATGGTGATTATTTGATCTAGTCAAGCGTGGGTGGATTGAATAGCACTAGTATATCTTCATAACAGTGAACTTGTGGCTTTGCATTGCAGTATAAATCTGCAAATGGCTTCACATTTGCTGAGTTCCCTGAGAGCAAATTAATTGTATGCAAAGTTGTGATGTCTGACTTCCAATTATACATCTGTTGCCAGACACTGTAAGAACAGTTTGTGCTGAATGTCTCCTGGGCAGGAAATTCAAAACCAGAGCGTGGTCAGAGATGTTTCTGAGAGGAATTGCCTGTAGTGCGACTTACTTTGTACTCTTACTGTCAGCTAAACTCTTCTCTTTTTTCATGCAACAGGAAACTCAGGGGGAGCTGTTGAAACTTTATTCTGAAGTATTTAAAGGACACCTCAAGTCAGATTCTAGAGGGTTACCAGAGGTCATCTGGCCAAGATGTCTGCTTGCCTGTTGTATGTAAAGTGGCAGTGCAGTAGCAGTACTAAGCCTAAACCATGCTATGTGAAAGGTCCAAAAGTATGACAGACCAACTAATCCACAGTTATAATATGCTTTAAGCATTTGCATTGATGATAAACAAGATAAAACAACAACATGACTCAAGACTTTTTTACCGTTTCATTTACCCCACATCACCAAGATTAGCACCAATGAGGAAAGCTATTTGGTCCATTTAGTTCATGTTTCATTTGCTATCAACCGGATATTATCTGATATCATTGCTGTCAAGGATTTATTTTAACTTTTAAAAAATTAACAGCGATATGCCGTGCTGGTGCCTGGAATCCACATCATAGCCTGGGCAAATACTACACATCTACCTGCTAATCGCTCTAACATGCTGGGTCACATGCTGACAAGATGTAAGGCCAAGCTCTTACTCAGTCAGCATGTGTTAGATGAGGCTCCCACACCTCCATCAAGATCACACTTTCTCCTTTATTCCCCCTCACCATGGTCTCTCAAACCCTCTCCCCCTCATTCCCCCTTACCAGGTCCTGCCAGCCTTACCTTGGTGAAACCCCCCCCTACTGGTGGTGCAGCTCTAGCAATGAGCTCCATTGGAGATTGCCTGTAATCCAGCAGTGGCCACCGCTGCAGTCTCTGAGATAGAATTCTCTGGCCCTGAGGGATGGACGTCTTGCTTCCAGCCTATTAATAGCCAGTTGACCATAAATGACAGTTGAGTGACTGTCTTTCCATTAGCTCCCCACTAACCAGGAAGGATGGGGTGGTAGTGGGGCACAGAGACCATAGTGCCCTGTAAAGCCCAGCCCATGGTGTCTCATTGTGAAAATACAATAAATCATTTAGGCTGGTCACTTTTAGGGCAGCATAGCAGCACAGTGATTAGCATTGCTGCTTCACAGCTCCAGGGACTTAGGTTCGATTCCTGGCTTGGGTCACTGTCTGTGTGGCGTTTGCACATTCTCCTCGTGTCTGTGAGGGTTTCCTCCGGGTGCTCCAGTTTCCTCCCACAGTCCAAAGATGTGTGGGTTAGGTTGATTGGCCATGCTAAAATTGCCCCTTAGTGTCCTGGGACGCGTAGATTAGAAGGATTAGTGGGTATAATATGTAGGGATATGGGGGTAGGGTCTGGGTGGGATTGTGTTCGGTGCAGACCTCTTTCTGTACTGTAGGGTTTCTATGATTCTATGAACATGATAATCTAACTAAAGGCTTCAGACACCCAAAGTAGAATTTATAGTAATAGTAATTTATAACCATTATTAAATCTGATGTCAAATTTCTGCCTTAAGTCACGGTTATGCACCCTTTATTTTTATGATTCTCAGCTACCTCCCAAAAGGCAGTGTTAGTTACCCAAAGGGTAGCAGTAGAAGCAGAAGCATTAGTGTTTGTATGGACCAGCAGAATTAATACACTGGTAAGGGGCCAGGTTTGGTGACACTAACTGTACAGGATACACCTCCTGTACATGAAATGCAAGCACGTGAGGTCAAATCCAGTGACAGGATCTGCAGCCTGCAGCTCTCAAAGATTTCAGAAGAGGACCAGTACTATTGGTGCGATTTCCATTTCACCTCTGAAAGACAGTAACTGAATCAAACTACATGCCATATTAACTGAGAAATCAAGAAAATGGAAATCTTTACTGCATTTATTGCAATGATCTTTATTTTGCTGATGCACAGTTTGATTTATTCCTGTTTGCGCCCCCTTTCAAAGATGAATGTTTTCTTGTGTCACTCAGCCTCTGGGTAGCCAGTCTAACTGAGAGGGTGGGATGTGGGTTCAGGGCAGTGAATCCGGGAAGAGGGTCAGCAGTGGATAGGAGACGAAAGGCAGTGGTGGAGGAAGCACAGTTACAAACTGGCACTGGCTGATGGGCAGGGGACACATAGCAATGCCTCAGCTGTGGGCCAAAGCGTGCAGGCAGCAGCAGTGTGAGTGGAGTGTGTGTGCACAACTGTCTCTGGCATAACTAGCCACCTGGTCTTGGAATGAATCCTGTGTAAAATGATCATTGGCTGTCACAGTGCCTGGGGAAACTGGGTTGCAGCCCGTTCAGCCAGCACCGTTCTAATAAGTGAACCCAAGTCTCCTTTTCAATGGGACCACTTTATATCAGTTTAAAAGGAATGTTAGATAATTGGTCTGAGCACTTGAGTGACGTAGATCTGGCTGAATGGACCTGAGCCAGATTTTGCAGCTTGATCTATTTCTGTATCCTTAGTGACTGATAAACAAACATTATGTTTGTTGCCCCAAATTGCTTTGGAGTCCCAAAAGTTAAGTTTAACTTCGGCGCTGCGAGAAGACCTATTACATGGCTAACTTCTACCAGTTTTGATGGAAAGTCATTGGCCTGCAATGCTTCTTCCCCCATAGATGCTGAATGGTCTGCTGAATATTTCCACCAATCCCTGTTTTTATTTCTGATGCTTCTAATGTGGACTGCTCAGTATTCCACAGAAAATGCTGGAAAATCTTATCTGCAGGGAAAGAACAGAGCCACTGTTTCGACTTTGTCCTGATTCAAAACATTAGCTCCATTCTCTCTCCGCAGATGCTGTCAGACCTGCTGAGGTTTTCCAGAATTTGGAGGTTGAGGGATGACCTGGTAGAAGTCTACAAGATTGAGGGACATGGACAGAGTGGATAGTTGAAGCTTTTTCCGTGGATGGAAGAGTCAGTTACTGGGGGCATAGGTTTAAGGTGCGAGGGGCAAGGTTTAAAGGAGATGTATGAGGCAAGTTCTTTTTTTACACAGAGGGTGGTGGGTGCTTGGAACTCACTGTCGGGGGAGCTAGATACAATAGTGACTTTTAAGAGACATACATGAATAGGATGGGAACAGAGGGATATGGTCCCCAGGAGGGTAGGGGGTTTTAGTTCAGATGGGCAGCATGTTTGGTACAGGCTTGGAGAGCTGAAGGGCCTGTTCCTGTGCTGTAACTTTCTTTGTTTTTTGTTTCAGATTCCAGCACCCACAGTAGTTTGCTTTTATTTTTATTCAATATTCTACTTTAGTCATATTGACTGTTTCTGAAGAATAGTGCTGAGAAAGTATTTTTGATGTGTCACCTTTGACTAAAGCATTCAAACTAAAGCACTGTCAGATTTCCAGCTGGAATGTTACTAGTACAAAATGACTGCCTTACTTACTTGGCTATCATTCACTATCTTTGACCTGGTACTCATCGTGTGAAGAGCTTTGAGAAGATTTGAGATAATATTGCACAATAGCAATGTTCCTTTTGCTGCAGATATAGCACACCCACCACACAACTTTCCAAATGATTGTTGTCTCGTCTTTGATGTAAAATAAAGAGCATTTACGAATGAGGCAGCAGATAGTTGTTCGCACACTCAGTGACTAATCTTGTATCACTATCTTTCAAGACCTTTAAAAAGAATTTGCATAAACAGCCTCTGATTCACTGATAGGTCTGACAAAAAATAGTGAAAATTACATTCACCGTCCAAACTGGAACATAACAAACTCATGCTGTTTGGAGTGCTGGAGACTGAAATGTCCAGAGTTTGAGGCCTATTGCTACTTGTCACTATCCTTCTGATCAGAAAAGGCAGCTTTTACTGGCTGTAAGAAGTGTTGTTTGTCATGTTTATATAGAAGGCACTGAAAGTTTGGACCAGACATCTGAGATTTATTGATACTCAGTTGCACTATGAAACCTGGCAGTCTCAGGCAAACCGGACCATCTGAGCGCATGCATGAACCCAGTAGAATGTCCTGAGTAAACTGTGATGTATGATGTTACATGCTCAGTCAGACAGATCACTTTGAATTGGGCAGAACTCCAAACATCTTCTGTCTCAATCGCAAGTTCTTCGGGAGACCTTAGCTGGGACTTTAGTTGAGGGAATCCTAGTGGAAAATGATGGAACATGTGGACGATAAAGCCTACTGATGCCTCACCAGCCAGACCAAAACTCCCCTGCTGCCCACTGGGCCTGTGGTTGGCCACTATATCTCAATTCAAGTGGAAGCAAATATGTAGCCCAGGTCCCAGAAAATGCTACTACTGTCTGCCATAATTTGCAACCACTTCCTGGGAAGAGTGACAAAGATCTTTGAAAGACCTGAGGATTACCCTAAAGGAGTGAAATGTCAAAACTGGCTTGAAGTCCCTACTGCTGCTGAGGCCCATCAGGATTTTTAAAATTCATTCATGAGACATGGGCATCGCTGGGTAGCCAGCATTTATTGCCCATCCTTAGTTGCCCGAGGGCAGTTGAGGGTCAGCCACATTGCTGTGGCTCTGGACTCACATGTAGATCAGACCAGGTAAGGAAGGCAGATTTCCTTCCCTAAAGGACATTAGTGAACCAGATGGGTTTTTCCTGACAATCGACAAAGGTTTCATGATTATCAGTAGATACTTAATTCCAGATATTTTGTATTGAACTCAAATTTCACCATCTGTCGTGGCGGGATTTGAACCCGAGTCCCTAGAACATTGGCTGAGTTTCCGGATTATTAGTCTAATGATAACACCACTAGGCCATCACCTTCCCTGATGTTGATCTCCAAGGAGCTTCTGCCCCTTTGTCTGTCCAGCTGTTGTTTCTGATGCTGCGGCACTGCTTGCTACAATGTAGAATTGAAATACGGATCTGTTGTGCTAGAAAAACAACATCAGGAAAGTGCTAAGTGAATCTTGCACAATTCCACTTCCAGCTTGCAACATATTCAAATACCCAAACATTTTGGGGATGAGCATCACACAATTGTTGAGTCGCATGTCACTGTTGTTTGTCAGTTAGTAATAACTCTCAAATGTGAATTTGACTTTGCGCGATTGTCTAAAAGTCAATTTAGGCACCTGGTATATACAGCTCCTGATTTATAAAAAATTCTGGAATGTTGTGTAAAAGATTACTAATCAATGTTTCCCATTTTACTGAATATAATGCCAAAATAGAAGCAAGATACTGCAGGTGCTGGAAACCTGAAATAAAAACAGAAAGAATTGGAAGTATTGGCAAGTCTGGCAGCATTTTGAAGTAGAAGGGGCTGGATTTTACATGCTCGCCAACATGCCTACTCGCCCTGGAGGATTAGTTGGTCCCAAACTAACTATTTTAAAAAAGGCTGCCCCATAGTGATAACAGACTAGGAGGAGCTTTACCAAGCTGGAGGGTTGGACTTCCAGCCCTCAGTGGAGAAAGTCTCACCCTCAAGAGCACCCTGCAATTCTGTTTGGTATTTGATAATGGATAGGAAATGGAAAGACAAAATATAAAATTCTTGGCCTAAAACTGGAGGATGTCAGACCTGATGGAACTTGATGTAACTTGTTCTATCATTAGCCACTCTAAGAACTACTTCAGGCAGAGGCCTGTTTCTGCGCAAACCCAACTCAACAAGTTCATGGCTTAAATTGTCTGTCTTGATTTGTTCCATATTTTTACAATAAATTAATATGTTTGTAATATAATTTACACAGTTCTATGAGAACTCCCACTGAATGTGAGGTAGTTGCTGCCTCAATTTGTTTAACTTGGGGTGGCATGGTAGCACAGTAGTTAGCATTGCTGCCGCACAGTGCCAAGGATCTAGGTTCAATTCCAGCCTTGGGTGACTGTGTGAAGTTTGCGCATTCTCCCCGTGTCTATGTGGATTCCCTCTGGGTGCTGAAGTTTCTCTCACACTCCAAAGATGTGTGGGTTAGATTGATTAGAATCATAGAGGTTTACAGCGTAGCCACAGGCCCTTCGGCCCAACTTGTCCATGCCGCCCTTTTTTTAAACCCCTAAGCTAGTCCCAATTGCCTGCATTTGGCCTATATCCCTCTATACCAACCTTACCCGTATAACTGCCTAAATGCTTTTTAAAGACAAAATTGTACTCGCCTACACTACTGCCTCTGGCAGCTCGTTCCAGACACTCACCGCCCTCTGTGTGAAAAATGTGCCCTTCTGGACCTTTTTGTATCTCTCCACTCTCACCTTAAACCCACACCCTCTTGTTTTAGACTCTCCTACCTTTGGGAAAAGATGTTGAGTACCTTATCTACGTCCTCATTATTATATAGACTTCTATACAATCACCCCAAGTCTCCTACACTCCAGGGAAAAAAAGTCCCATTCTATCCAGCCTCTCCTTATAACTCAAACCATTAAATCCCAGTAGCATTCTAGTAAATCTTTTCTGCACTCTTTCTAGTTTAATAGCATCCTTTCTCTAATAAGGCGATCAGAACTGTACACAGTATTCCAAGTGTGGCCTTACTAATGTCTTATACAACTTCAACAAGACATCCCAACTCCTGTATTCAATGTTCTGACCAATGAAACCAGGCATGCTGAATGTCTTTTTCAACACCCTATCCACCTATGACTCTACTTTCAAGGAGCTATGAACTTGTGCCCCTAGATCTTTTTGTTCTATAACTCTCCCCAACACCCTATCATTAACTGAATAAATCCTT
Organism: Carcharhinus amblyrhynchos; assembly: GCF_965287045.1. Lineage (NCBI taxonomy): Eukaryota > Metazoa > Chordata > Chondrichthyes > Carcharhiniformes > Carcharhinidae > Carcharhinus > Carcharhinus amblyrhynchos. Next base: position 89,225,697 of record NC_137324.1, on the reverse strand, counting down.
TCCTGGTTAAATTTACCAAAATGCATCATCTCGTATTTATGTAAATTAAACTCCATCTGCCATTCGTCAGCCCACTGGCCCAATTGATCAAGATCCTGTTGCAATCCTAGATAATCTTCTTCACTGTCCACTCTGCCACCAATCTTGGTGTCCATCTGCAAACTTACTAACCATGCCTCCTAAGTCCTCATCCAAATTATTAATATATATGACAAATAACAGTGGACCCAGCACTGATCCCTGAGACACACCACTGGTCACAGAGCTCCAGTTTGAAAAACAACCCTCGACAACCACCCTCTGTCTTCTGTCATCAAGCCAATTTTATATCCAATAGGCCACCTCACGCTGGATCCCGTGAGATTTAACCTTATGCAACAATCTCCTATGTGGCACCTTGTCAAAGGTTCGGCCATAACAAATTGACCTTTAGTGTCAGGGGGATTAGCAGAGTAAATATGTGGAATTATGGAGATAGGGTATGGGTGGGATTGTTGTTGGTGCAGACTTGATGCGCTGAATGGCCTCCTTCTGCAGTGTACGGATTCTATGATTCTATGAACTCAGCAACACTACGTACTTTAAAATCTCCACGAAACAAGTAATTACAAAATCACCAATAGTTGTAAATGTCAGTCCAATTAAGTCAGGTCTGACTTTGTTGGATAACATGATAAATATGCTTTTAAAGAATATTTTAAGGACCGACAGTACATTGCCATTAATGATAATTACAGCATGTGTTCAAGCCTGACAATTCACTATATAAACAGAAATTTCCAACATATCAGATGTATAATTAAATGTATAATTAAATCCTAATTAATGAGGGACTAGCTGGCATAGTGGGTTTGTAGATTGTTTTTAACGTATAATATTCAGTATTGAATCCAGCCCGGGCAGATGGTATAAAGTCTTTTATAACCTATTTCTTCCGCTCTGTTCCTCTCATAAAGCATTCTTTCCTAGTCAGGATTCTGTTCCATTGGATAATATCATGCTGTGATATCTCTTGCCCCATGGACTTGCTCCTTCTGAGAGCATTGATCATGAATATTATCTATATGATTTTTTAGATAATCACAGTGGAGCTCAACGCTATCCCAGCCTGAGAGACTCACACAGGCTGTCCATCAGGGAGCACAGGGCAGGAGTGGGAACACAAGCAAATCTTCCCCTTGCTGATCTAAGGCTCCTTGTAATAGTTTAACACTAACAATATGTGTCCTGCTGAATTATATGGAGCATAGGAACAGGATTGGGCAAGTTAGCCTCTTGAGCTGGTTCTGTCTTCCACTGAGCTCCTGGCTAATCTGTATATTGACTCATCCACTTGCCTTGGCTGCGTGTCCTTTCATACCATTGCCTAGCAAAAATCTATTGATCTCAGATTTAGTTATTAATTGAGCTAACATCTATTACTAATTTATGGAAGAGATTTCCATATGCCTACCACTCTGCCTGAAGAAGTGGTTCTGAACTACTCTCCTCAATGGGCTGGCTCTGATAGTAAGGTAACGGTCCTGAAAAATGTGCAAATGTCTTTCTCTTTCTAACCTGTTGATTCCTTTCAAATTTTTTGAAAACCCAATTCAAGTCATCCCTTAATCCCTTGTGTTCCTGTGCATAGGAACCTAGTATATGTAATTTCTCTCAAAATTCAAATCCAACATTGAATCCAGCCCATGGAAGATGGCGTGAAATCTTTTTTTAACCAATTTTCACCCTCTATTCCTCTCATAAAAACATTCTTTCCAAAATAGAGTTCCGTTCTATACGGAGGGAGCACCATTGCCATGTTATCATTACCATCACAGTGAAACCCTGATTTTACATGCCCCGATTTAGCACGAATTTGGATATAACATGATGAATCATTGCACTTTTTTTTGCTCTTGAACTGAAAAGTTTTTGGTTACTGTAATCTGTTTCTAAAATGAAAATAATTTGCCTTGGAAAGAAATTGTGGACAGAAAACACTTGCTTTCCCCCTTGCCCAGTTCAGCTAAAAGGGGTTCTCACTACATCAGCCAGTTGTTCAAAGGAGGAAGTACTTCACAGTTAATGGACCATGAAAGTGTTTATGTAAATAAATATCTCCACTGCCTGTTTTAAACTAGCCTGGACCTGCCAATCAAAAGGTTTGTAAAAGTTAATGAAACATGTAATGATTGTATAAATAAACAGCCCTGACGGACGCCAAGATCGTCCATAATGTAACTATAGCACCCCGATTTAGCGCAACCCCACTTTTTTCATGATAACATTCTATGAACCCCAACTATCACTTTATAACAGGGCTGCACTGTACCCGCACAATGGGGTGAACAATGTGAGGGGAGGGAAGGGGCTGGAAGTAAAGTCAGCATGGAGATCACCTGCTCCACTTTAGCCTTCTTGAAATGCTGTGGGTTGACCCACAATGTCGTTAGGGAGGGAATTCCAGAATTTTGACTCAGCAACTGTGAAGGAATGGCGATTTATTCCAAGTCAGGATGGTGAGTGACTTGGAGGGGAACTTGCAGGTGATGGTGTTCCCATGTATCTGCTGCCACATTTAAGATTTATCTTGATAGACATATGAACAAATGGTGAATAGAGGGATATAAGCTGTTGGTTAGATAGATAAATGTGATCAGTGCAGGCTTAGCGGGATGAAGGGCCTGTTCCTGGGCTGTATTATTCTTTGTTCTTTGTTATATTATTCTGGAACTATATGTTCATGTGTATGTATACATAGCTGTTCAAAATGCCACATCACTCACTACAGTCTATCATTCTGTCTCCTGTAGTATTATCAAAGAAATACATTTGAAAAAAGCTCCAGCATTTGAGTTTAAGTATTTTGAACTTCTGGGATCCACAAGACGTAACAGGAACTAAAATTCTGGTCCATTCGTTTGCAGACCTTGTCCTTCTAGACAGAAGTGGTCATGGGTTTGGAAGGAGCTGTCTAAGGATCTTTGGTGAATTTCTGCAGCGCATCTTGTAGATAATACACACTGCTGTTACAGATTCTTTAAAAGCCTTTTTTTCACCTTTAAAACAGGAAACGGTAAGTCAGAGCAAACTGATCCAGTGTGATCCAAAAGCAAGATACTGCAGATGCTCAAATCCGACCTCACAAGTGAAAATGGTGGAAACACTCAAACCCAGCCCAGAGCTGAAATCTGCAAAGCCTGTAAAAATTTGATGCACACTGTCTCATTAACGTATTTAAATAGCCTATCCACCTTCCAGCATCCCGTCAGCCTGTCCTGTTAACATGTAAAAATGGGAGTGTTCAAGCCAGGTAGAATATATGCACCTTTCTGTCAGCGTGATTTTCGTCTGTTCTCTGACCTTGGTTACCTAACAACGATCACAACTCCAACAGAAATTTGACCTTGGTTCTGACAGAAGAGGGCAGCAGCAGCAGCATTATATTGCAAAATTAGAAACACCAACTATTTTTTAGTCTGAGGAGAGTGTTAACATTCCTGGCATCTAGCCATGCTTGTATTTACATTTTATATCTGCCAAGAGAGTGAGAGAAAGATTAAAGATAGAGCCCAGTTGTCTGTAATCCTCACCTTTCTATTATGGTGACCGTGAAGCTAAAATACTGATAGCACTTTCTCTGCTAACTGGGACAGAAATATCCAGAAAATCACATGGTTAAATGGTTCTCCCCAACAGTCAGTGGTTGTGTGGAGTAGAGAAATGGGCAGAATCTAACATCTCTATTTGAATTGTGCTCTTTGTTAGTGAGTCAAAAAGGAGCTTCAGTGGACTCTGGAGAGATTGATGTCTTTCCCATCTGGATCTCCTGGCTGAAAGGGGTCGCTTGGTGACCAGCAGAGTTTGTGATATTCCCTGTTACGAGTTCAGATTTGCCTGACTGCAAATGTGCATTTTATAAAATGCAACGGTGCATAAATCTCTCAGCAAGTTAGTGAGTCAGAACCTTGTGGGCGGCATGGTGACACATTGGTTAGCACTGCTGCCTCACAGCTCCAGGGACCTGGGTTCAATTCCTGGCTTGGCTGACTGTCCTGTCTGTGCCGAGTCTGCACATTCTCCCTGCGTCTGCATAGGTTTTCCTCTGAATGCTCCAGTTTCTGCCCACAGTCCAAAAATGTGCAGGTTAGGTGGATTGGACATGCTAAATTGCCCCGTGGTGTTCCAGGATGTGTATGTTAGAGGGATTAGCAGGTTAAAAATGTGGGGTTTCGGGATTAGGGCCTGGGTGGGATTGCTGTTGATGAAGATCCAATGGACCGAATTGCCCCCTGCTGCACTGCAGGGATTCTATAATTCTTCACTGTCAATATGTTGAAGTAGCACGTCAAGTTTGTATTTTTATGAAACATGCTTGAGGGGCTGAATGGCCTATTCCTGCTCCAATGTGCCTGTGTAACTAGAGAAGCCACACAAATTCTAGAATTGGGAGTAGTTTATCTTTAAGATGCCAGAACCTGAATCTCAATCTACATGAGTGACTCAGATTGAAAGTATTAGTTAGTGTGGGGATGCAATAACAAAAAGCAGCAACTCTTTTATCTGGGCGTTAGCATCACGGTTGCTGTGGGAACAAGCTTTTGTACAGCGTGGTGACACTTGTATTTGTTAGAAGTCCATTAATATATCCTTGTAGGTTCATGACATATAAATCAGGAAGTAAATTATAAGTAGCATCATAATTATGTTTTTTTTGTAATCTTTTTGAATTGCTCAGTGCCTCAATCGAACCCAATAGGGGTTAATTTTAACGTTGTGTGATAGTGTAAGACACTCTATAGTGAATTGATTTGCCATCTCTCCCAATTCTTCTCTCAGTTGTAAATTAACAAGATGACAAAAGACCAAAGCTCATGGAATTTAAGAACATAAGAACATAAGAAATAGGAGCAGGAGTAGGCCATCTAGCCCTTCGAGCCTGCCCCGCCATTCAATAAGACCATGGCTGATCTGTCGTGGCTCAGTTCCACATTCCCGCCCTCTCCCCATAACCCTTAATCCCCTCGCTTACCAAAAACCCATCAACCCGCGTCTTAAAAATATTTAGCGAGGCAGCCTCCACCACTTCAACGGGCAGAGAATTCCAGAGATTCACCACCCTTTGAGTGAAGAAGTTCCTCCTCAACTCCGTTCTAAACCGCGCCCCCTTTATCTTGAGGCTGTGCCCCCTAGTCCTACTGTCCTTTCTGAGCGGGAAGAGTCTCTCCACCTCTATCCTATCCATCCCATTCATCATCTTATATGTCTCAATGAGATCTCCCCTCATTCTTCTAAACTCTAACGAGTACAAGCCTAGTTTATTCAGCCTCTCCTCATAGCTCAACCCCCTCAACTCCGGCATCAGCCTAGTAAACCTCCTCTGCACTGCCTCCAAGGCCAAAATATCCTTGCGTAAGTACGGCGCCCAAAACTGCACACAGTACTCCAGCTGCGGCCTCACCAATGCCCTATACAGCCGCAGCAAGACCTCCCTACTTTTATATTCAATCCCCCTCGCTATGAAGGCCAGCATCCCATTCGCCTTCCTGACCACCTGCTGCACCTGCAGGCTGGGTTTTTGCGACTCATGCACAAGGACCCCGAGGTCCCTCTGCACCGTCGCCTGCTGCAGTTTTTCACCACGTAAGTAATAATCCTTCCTACCATTATTCCTACCAAAGTGGACCACCTCGCACTTGCCAACATTAAATTCCATTTGCCAGTTCCTGGCCCATTCGCCCAGCCTATCTAGATCCTTCTGTAATTTGCCTACCAACATCCTGGTAATCACATGATACTGGAATTAATAGCTGGAATGGATTCTCGGAAGAGTGTTTTAAGAAATATCAAGATGCTGGAACAGTTAGAAGGCTGTTTTGTTTGCTTAAGATATAAAATTAAATGGGCCCTAGGATCAACTTCTTCCTATCCTAGTTTGTGAATGAGCTCACCAGCTCCCTGAACCATGTATATTATTATACTTGAACAAGGACCATGAGAAGAAAAGGCCTTATCCCAGTTAAAGGACAATAGACTTACATTTGGATAAATTTTGTGAAAGCACCCACCTGGCACAGAACCCCACCCACTACAAGTACAATTGATAATATTTACCTTACACACTAATAAATGTGCAGGAGATTAAGTTTGCAGTAGTTGTTTAAATTGTTGAGTTTACTAAGTTTTCAAAGTGCCACCAGATGGGGCTCCTCACCTTATGGTAGAGAAGCTGCGAGGCAGCAACAAAGACTTGTACAGTTCTCGGAAGAGACTGAAGGAGGGAAAAACACCAGAGAACTTATAGCTTGTGGGTTTTCGGGCACTGCACAGCATAGTAATGTGTAAGGTGTTTATTTACCTGTGCCACCTGTTGATGTGAGAGTGGGAGACAGAGTCTGTGCTGCAGTGAAGTTTGCTGTGGCTCTTAACTTTCACATTCTTGGCTCCTATCAAATTGCCTTTGCATCAGCGACACCAGGCAGTTGGCACTGCACATGGCAGTCCAATATATCCTCAATGCTGTATTTGTGAGACATTCACAATGATTGAGCACTGGGATTTATCCACATTGCTGGATTCCCATAAGTGCGCAGCATCATAGACAGCACACGTTATCTGGTGTCCTTCCAAGCAGAAGTCAGCTTTGTTTCCCAACATGATGGATTTCCATTCACTTAGGGTTCAACTTGTTTGTGATAACAGCAGTGAATTGTGCAGCTCTGCATCTGCTTTCCTAGTAGTTGTTCATGATAATTCCACACAGCACAGACCCTGACCCTCAATTACCTGCATCCGACCTCTCATTTCAGTGATGATTGTGGAGATGTTGGTGTTGGACTGGGGTAGGCATAGTAAGAAGTCTCACAACATCAGGATAAAGTCCAACAGGTTTATTTGGAATCACGAGCTTTTGGAGTGTTTCTCCTTCATCCGATGAAAGAGCAGCGCTCTGAAAACTTGTGATTCCAAATAACCCTTTTGGACTTTAACCTGGCGTTGTTAGACTTCTTACTGTGCCCTGAGACCATGTGGTGATTGGCTCTAGAGTATTGCCTCACCAAGTGTCACATGATTCCTCTCAGAAACAATGTGGAGATGCCGGTATTGGACTGGGATGGGCACAGTAAGAAGTCTCAACGCCAGATTCAAGTCCAATAGGTTTATTTGATAGCAAAGCTTTCAGAGTCTCGCTTCTTCTTCAGGTGAGTGAGGATTTGTGTTTCACAAACAGGGCATATATAATCACAAGCTCAATTTACAAGATAATGGTTGGAGTGCGAGTCTTTACAGGTAATCAAGTCTTAAAGGTACAGACAATGTGAGTAGAGAAAGGGTTAAGCACAGGTTAAAGAGATGTGTATTGTCTCCAGACAGGACAGTTAGTGAGATTTTGCAAGCCCGGACAAGTCGTGGGGGTTACAGATAGTGTGACATGAACCCAAGATCCCGGTTGAGGCCGTCCTCATGTATGCGGAACTTGGCTATCAGTTCCTGCTCAGCAATTCTGCATTGTCGTATGTAGCGAAGGCCGCCTTGGAGAACACTTACCCGAAGATCAGAGGCTGAATGCCCGTGACTACTAAAGTGTTTCCGACTAGGAGGGAACCTGCCTGGTGATTGTCGAGTGGTGTTCATTCATCCGTTGTCATAGTGTCTGCATGGTCTCTCCAATGTACCATGTCTCAGGACATCCTATCTTGCAGCGTACCTACAGGCAAGCCCTCCATATACACAGGATCTGCTCAGATGAGGAGGATCGCAACACACATCTACAGACACTGAAAGATGCCCTCATAAAAACAGGATATGGTGCTCAACTCATTGTCAGTTCCGATGTGCCACAGCGAAAAACTACACCAACCTCATCAGAAGACAAACACGGGACATGATGGACAGAGTACCCTTTGTTGTCCAGTACTTCCCCAGAGCGGAGAAGCTATGACATCTTCTCCGGACCCTTCAACATGTCATCGATGAAGATGAACATCTCCCCCAGGCCATCCCCACACCCCCACTTCTTGCCTTCAAACAACCGCACAACCTCAAAGAGACCATTGTTTGCAGCAAACTACCCAGTCTTCAGGAGAATAGTGACCACAACACCACACAACGCTGCCACAGCAACCTCTGCAAGATGTGCCGGATCATCAACATGGATGCCACCATCTCACGTGATAACACCATCCATCAGATACACGGTACATACTCTTGTGACTTGACCAACGTTGTCTATCTGATACGCTGCAGGAAAGGATGTCCCAAGACATGGTACATTGGGCAGACCATGCAGATACCGGCAATGGATGAATGGACGCCGCTTGACAGTCACCAGGCAGGGGTGTTCCCTTTCAGTCGGGGAACACTTCAGAAGTTACAGGCATTCGGCCTCTGATCTTTGGGTAAGCATTCTGCAAGATGGCCTTCACGACACATGAGCAGTGTGCTCAGTTCCGCACACAAGGACAGCTTCAACTGGGACTTTGGGTTCATGTCACACTATCTGTAACCCCTGCATCTCGCCTGGGCTTGCAAAATCTCACTAACTGTCCTGGCTGGAGACAATGCATACCTCTTTAACCTGTGCTTGGCCCTCTTGCCGCTCACATTGTCTGTATCTTTAAGACTTGATTACTTGTGAAGACTCGCATTCCAAGCATTATCTTGCAAATTGAGTTTGTGTCTATATATGCCCTGTTTGTGACCAGAACTCCCACTCACCTGAAGAAGGAGTGAGACTCCGAAAGCTTGTGCTGCCAAATAAACCTGTTGGACTTTAAGCTGGTGTTGTGAGTCTTCTTACTCCTGTCTGAAGCCCAGGCATAGGCATAGAGTCTGATATAATGAGGGTCATTTAGCAACAAAGTCCTGACTGAGCACATCATTCACATCCTGAAACAAAGGTTCTTCTGTCTGGACAGTTCAGGAGGACTATTGTCAGTACAGTTCAGGGAAGACTCATAATCATCTGCTATATATTCCACAACCTTGCTGTACAAAGCAGAGTTGGCTTGGAGCCGCCAAGACAAAGAAAGAACGAGGAACTATAGGATGCAGGGGAAGAGCATGGCCCAGCAATAGTGCTCATGGTCAGAGTAAATTATTGAAGACAGATTCTCCGGACCACTCCTTGCCTTCCCCAGAGCACCATCAGCCTCTCCTCCTGTGCGATCCAGCCCTGACATGTACCACATTAATGTCCTCAAACAATACGTCATAGGTGTTTCTGCTACTTCTGTAAGAATCTGAAGATCAATAGCTATACCAAACAAAATATTTTGTTTCTCATATTTGCAGTTTAAAAACATTTTACTTCACTGCTCTGAAAGACTCAGTGTTGATTTGATAGTTATGCATATGTAACAATCAATCCAAAGCCCTAATGCCTCTCCTGTCCCTGTGTTCCTGTGCCATGGCTTCTCAGAGGCTACAGCTTGGTTGTTGGTAGCCACCTGAACATCCATTAATAACAATTGAGATGACCATGGTGGGTGACTTAGAGGAGCTTTTACCTTTTGAGCACCTGGTTTCAGACTGCTAGGATTTCATTATCACCAAATTGTACCCCATAAATAATACAAAGTGGAATTGTAATTTAAATGGAGCACTATACAGAAATATTTCAAACAGAAAGGGTTCTGCTAGTCTTAGCTCTCTTCACTGTGCCTCCTGACTCACCTCCTGACTCCCCAAAGCCTGTTCACTATCTACAAAGCACATGTCAGGAGTGTGATGGAATACTGCCCACTTGCCTGGATGGGTGCAGCTCCAACGACACTTAAGAAGCTTGGCACCATCCAGGAAAAATCAGCCTGCTTGATTGCTACTCCTTCCACAAACATTCATTCTTTCCACCACTGACAGTGGCAGCTGTGTGTACTATCTACAAGATGCTCTTCAGGAACTCACCAAGGGTCCTCAGGCAGTACCTTCCAAACCCATGACCACTATCATCTAAAAGGACAAAGGAACAGACTCATGGGAACATCACCACCTGGAAGCTTCCCTTCAAGTCATTTACCACATTGACTTGGAAATATATTGTCATTCTTTCACTGTCACTGGGCCAAAATCCTAGAACATCCTCCCTAACAGCACTTTGGGTGTACCTACACCACAGGAACTACAGGAGTTCAAGAAGGCAGTTCACCACCACATTCACAAGGGCAATTACGGATGGGCAATGAATGTTGGCCTAGCCAGTGATTTGAACATCCCTTGAATACATTACCCTTGCACCCAAATTCCTTTATTGCACTTTTGGTACGTGAAGCTCTCCTTATGGGGAGCAAATTCATTTAATGGACCCTTAAAATAGTCAGTTTAATCTAGTTATATTCTCCCCTGATATGGCAATCTCTGGTCCTAATGCTTAATCCTCATATGTACGGTTCAAATGTTCAAATGAGGGGAGCAACCTGATTGTTATTCATTTTTCCATCAGCTGACAGGCACATCCTTACTGGAATGGCCATGTTTGTGAATATTGTGAAAAAAGAGAGCTGGGTCCTGATGTGCTGCCCCCTACAGTTGAATTGTTGCCAAATTCTGTGTTTGCACATAAACAATTTGTGAAGGTGGGGAGTCTGCAACCTGTGGCTCTGGAGCTGCATGCTGCTCTTTAGCATCTTATTTATGGCTTCCAATCTTTTCTCCACTAACATGAAAGCCTAAAAAAGTCAAGTCCAGAAAAGTCAGGGCTGTGTTTTTATTGTTTAATCATTATGCCTGGCTCTGCAGTTATAAACTATTATTTTAGTGAGAGATATCACCATGCTCTAAATAAATTGGAGTGCTATAGATCTTGCTTTTCATTCAAGAAACAGGTTCTATGATTGCAATCATTAATGTTTCTAATATACTTGCCGTGGTGGTTGTTGGTTGCGGCCATCGGGGGAGTAGAGCCCCCGATACTTTCGTGGATGGTTTGAGGTGGGGAAGTGTTGCTGCTGGGAGAATTTCACCTCACTTCAGACTGGGATATCATCTTTAAAGGGCGTTCCAATCTCCGTGGAGCTGGCCTTGCTGGCTCTGTCAGGACATGTCCCATAAACCATGCTCAACAACTGGTCTGAAAACTCGGCTGTGCATCTGGAGAGATACATATTGGTTTGCAGTCAATAAATTATGGAAAAATTCTACCCTTAGCGAGCAGGACAAAAAAAAGATTGATTTAAAAAATAGCTTCTCTACTACGTAGGACATTTCTACATAATGTATAATGTTTTATGAGCTTTTATTCCAATATTTATATTCAATATAACGTTCAGCATCCCGCTGACCCACTCACCATGTAGGATTGCAAAAGAAAAATGACACAGAAAGACGTCATTTGATCTCACTGTCCCGTCCTGTTGTACATGCTCCATTCAAGCCCCCTCCCATCTTCCCTTATCTAAATCTATCATCGTAATCATCTTTTCCTTAAAACTCCATTCTTACCAAACTTTAGGTGAAGAAGTTTCTTACTTGATGTCCTATTGGATTTCTGGGTGACTAGTTTATATTGATGGAGTTATGCTCTTCTCTTGGTGTCCATTCAATCAAAACAATTCATAACTTTAACAACCTCTTTTTGGTCATCCCTCAGTCTTAATTTTTCAAGAGAAAAGAGACTTAGCTTGTCCATCCTCTCCTGATATGAACGCTCACACATTTCAGGTATCATGTTTGTGAATCTGCTGCCTGTCCACTGTCTCTGTATCTTGTTATTTATTATAAATGGCAACCAGCTACATGCTTAGCATAACTCCCCAACTTTTCAATTCCATCCGTCTAGAAATAAAACTGAGTGCTTTGTTTGAATTTTTTTTAATATACTGTCATCATCATTTTATAAACTGCGAGGTTTGATAAGCTTGGAATAACAATACTTTTCCACGAATACGGGCAACAAATACATTTTTTTACTTCTGCCTCATCTTCCTTAAGAGAATCCAACCTTAAAACATAGCTAAAAATGAACTTCTATACAGCTGCTTGTAAACTGACAGCATGGTCAGGAATTTGTAACTTGTAAGCTTAAAATAGCAATCTGGTCAACATTCCACTCAACAGTGTTGCCAAGGACAAGGCTGAGCTCCTGAAAGTAGAGGATACATGAACCTCAAAATGTTGGCTATTTACAACTCCTGAACATCTGGGACACAGCCTAAAAAACAGCACCATAATTTGAAAATACAGGTAATCTTATTAAAATTTAATAACTGGTGTGTCAACAAATTGTCAGAATTTATAGACTGTTTTAAAGACATATTTTGATTTTCCTGAAGTAAAAACAAATTAAGTGATCTTTTGCCTTTTTTTATGTCATGTTCTGTGATCTTTTGACTTTTTTTCACTGTCATGATTTGAAAACAGAGAAACATTACAGTTTGTGTTTTAAACCTTAATATGGTCATTTGAAAAGGTGGGTAAGAGATGATGGATGGTTAAGATGCTATGAAACAGGCTTTGATGTTTCCTCGTTGAGTGTGTATATTAACAATGGTTAGCTTGCTTCTGGAATAGATCATGACATTGGAAAGGGTTTGATTCCTTTTTCATCTGTGACGGAAATTGGGACACAAGTGGGGAACCTAGGGTTTTTGTAACGGGATGCTGCACATACGGCTGGCTCGCAGGGCAAATGACAAGGCTTTTACCGAGACTGAGGTTAGAAATGCTGAAGTTTTCTTCAGGCATGCTGACCCTCCCCTGACCTGTGGAAGCAAGGTATATTTATTTTTGTGTCATTACACATTACACAAAGAAATGGTCGAGAGCTTCAAGTTTTAGGTGTCCAGATCACCAACAACCTGTCCTGATCCCCCCCCATGCCGACACTATAGTTAAGAAAGCCCACCAATGCCTCTACTTTCTCAGAACTCTAAGGAAATTTGGCATGTCAACTACAACCCTCACCAACTTTTACAGATGCACCATTGAAAGCATTCTTTCTGGTTGTATCACAGCTTGGTATGGGCTCCTACTCTGCCCAAAACCGCAAGGATCTACAAAAGGTCATGAATGTCACCCAATCCATCACACAAACCAGCTCCCATTCATTGACTCTGTCTACACTTCCCCCTGCCTCAGCAAAGCAGCCACCATAATTAAGGACCCCACGCACCCTGGACATTCTCTCTTCCACCAGGAAAAAGATATAAACGTCTGAGGTCACGTACCAACTGACTCAAGAACAGCTTCTTATAGTTATTTGGAGAGTAATGAATTGATTGGAGATAGTCAGCATGGTTTTGTAGCGGGTAGGTCGTGCCTTACTAATCTTATTGAGTTTTTTGAAAAAGTGACCAAAGAGGTGGATGGGGGAAAGGCAGTTGACGTGGTATATATGGATTTTAGTAAGGCGTTTGATAAGGTTCACCATGGTAGGCTTCTGCAGAAAATGCAGATGTATGGGATTGAGGGTAATCTAGGAAATTGGATCAGGAATTGGCTAGCAGATAGGAGACAGAGGGTGGTGGTTGATGGTAAATATTCGTCATGGAGTTCGGTTACGAGTGGTGTGCCTCAGGGATCTGTTTTGGGGCCACTGCTGTTTGTAATTTTTATTAATGATCTGGATGAGGGTATAGTTGGGTGGATTAGTAAATTTGCTGATGACACCAAAGTCGGAGGTGTGGTAGATTGTGAGGAAGGGTGTCATAGTTTGCAGGAAGACTTGGACAGGTTGCAGAGCTGGGCCGAGAGGTGGCGGATGGAGTTTAATGCGGAGAAGTGTGAGGTAATTCACTTTGGTAGGAATAACAGATGTGTTGAGTATAGGGCTAACGGGAGGACTTTGAATAGTGTGGATGAACAGAGGGATCTAGGTGTATGTGTACATAGATCCCTGAAAGTTGGGAATCAAGTAGATAGGGTTGTTAAGAAGGCATACGGTGTCTTGGCGTTTATTGGTAGGGGGATTGAATTTAGGAGTCGCAGCGTCATGTTGCAACTGTACACAACTCTGGTGCGGCCGCCCTTGGAGTACTGTGTGCAGTTCTGGTCCCCACATTACAGGAAGGATGTGGAGGCTTTGGAGAGGGTGCAGAGGAGGTTTACCAGGATGTTGCCTGGTATGGAGGGGAGGTCCTATGAGGAGAGACTGAGGGATTTGGGGTTGTTTTTCGCTGGAAAGAAGGCGGCTAAGCGGGGATCTTATTGAAACATATAAGATGATTAGAGGTTTAGATAGGGTGGACAGTGATAGCCTTTTTCCTCGGATGGAGAAAGCTAGCACGAGGGGGCATGGCTTTAAATTAAGGGGGAGTAGTTATAGGACGGATGTCAGGGGTAGGTTCTTTACCCAGAGGGTGGTGAGGGATTGGAATGCCCTGCCTGCTGCGGTTGTAAATGCGCCTAGTTTGGGGGCGTTTAAGAGATCCGTGGATAGGTTTATGGATGAAAAGGGATTGGTTTAGGTTAGTGGGTCATTGTTTTTTAACTGGTCAGTGCAACATCGTGGGCCGAAGGGCCTGTTCTGCGCTGTAATGTTCTATGTTCTATGTTCTTCCCTGCTGCTGTCAGACTTTTGAATGGACCTACCTTGCATTAAGTTGATCATTCTGTATACCCTAGCTATAACTGTAGCACTACATTCTGCACCCTCTCGTTTCCTTCTCTATGAACGGTATGTTTTGTTTGTATAGCATGCAAGAAACAATACTTTTCATTGTATGTTAATACATGTGACAATAAATCAAATAAACTGTACTGTTCAAAGTTAATCAAATTTTTAACTGTAGTTTTGGATTGTCACTTATCTGTAAAAATAACACAGCTTATCAATTTACATTAAGCCTTGTCTGACATGTACATGCAATGATCACTCTCTTGCACACACGCACATATAGAAACTTGTTCACACACACACGAACTGTCCGTGTGGAGTTTTGCACTTTCTCCCTGTGTCTACGTGGGTTTCCTCTGGACGCTGTTGTTTCCCTCCCACAGTCCAACGATGTGCAGGGTAAATTAATTTGCTAAATTGCCCCTTAGTGTCAGGGAGATTAGCAGGGTGAGTGTGTGGGGGACAGGGATAGGGCCTGGGTGGGATTGTGGTCAGTGCAGGCTCGATGGGCTGAATTGCCTCCTTCTGCACTGTAGGGATTCTATGATTCTATGATTATACGCACATACATGCTGGGAATTTCCATGGAACTGCTCCTCTCTCCCACGATAACCATTGGGAATGCAAAAGACATCCCTTACGCAAGTAAGAACTCACATTTACATATGTAACTCATTCTCGCATACCTAGGAAAAAAGAAATTTGTCTGCGATTCCATCACTCCTCAAAAATGGAAATAAAAGCCAAGTTTGCTTTTTTTCCTAATCTTCAAAGCTATGAGTAATATACCAACAGTCGTAGTTGCATTGTACAGCGAGACATGAAGTAGAAATATAATTATAAAATGACCTTTGGAATCACTCCCAGTTCTAGCTGAGTTTCCATCATTGGCTTGCATGTAACAGTAACTCAGCATTCAAAATGTTTCATTTTTGGTCTGTCCCATCACTCATCTACATGAAGCTTCTTGGCAACATATTGTAAGCATGAAGTTAGCTAGCTTCCAGATACATCCTATAATTCACTGCCAGCATTGACACAGCAAACGTTATCACGATGTCCAACAATCAACTTATAGCAAAACAAAAAACTAATTGTTTGCTCTCACATAAACATTGCAACTTAGGCCTTGGTTCTGTCTATAAACTGTTGGCTGGGCTGAATCCAATGATGCACAATCTTGGTGGCCTGTTTAATCCTGATATAAACATGCAAATTAGGAGTAGAAGTGGGCCCCGCGAGCCCATTCCGCCATTTAAAAAAATCATGGTTGATCTGATTCTCACCTCAATGCCACATTTCCCCCGTCCCCCATAACCTTTCACTCTCTCACTTATCCAGAATCTATCTACCTTAAAACTGCCTTAAAACTATTCAAAAACTCAGCTTTCACTGCCTTTTCAGGACGAGAGTTCTCTCAGAGAGAAGAATTTTGCCTCAACTTTATCTTAAATGGGTGACCCCTCATTTTTAAACAGTGATGCCCTAGTTCTAGATTCTCCTACAAAAGGAAACATCCTTTCTGCATTCATCCTGTCAAGACCCCTTAAGTTGCTTCAATCAAATTGTCTCTTACTCTCCTAAATTCCAGTGAATACAAGCCTAGCCGTCTAGCCTTTCCTCATAAGACAACCTCTCATTTTAGCTATTTAGCTTCTCTAATTGCTTCCAAGGCATTTACATTCTTCCATTAATCAGGAGACCTGTACTATACATAGTACTCCAGATATGGTCTCACCAATACCCTTCATATCGTTGCTATATTTGTATTCAGTCTGAACTTCAAACTCTAGTTCATCACCAAGACAGCCTATCATACTGTCTCTCCTTTGTTCCCCCCCATTTTAAAGACTTCTAAAGCTTTCTTTCAAGCCGCCATCAACTCTAGATTCAAGATTTTAATAGCTTCCTGACTATCCTCCTGATTGCTACATTGCATGAATCCAAACCGTGTTCTCCTAATTGCTTCTCCTAATACTCCAAGTCCTCATCAACTTCTACCCTTTCCAGCACAATAAAAACCTCATCCTCATTTACAGATCCCCTGTTGATCAGGTTGATATAGAAATGTAGAAAATAGGTGCAGGAGCAGGACATTTGGCCCTTCAAACCTGTTCATTCATGATCAGCCATTCATTCTGACCATGGCTGATCATTCAACTCACTAGACTGATCCCGTCTTTGCTCCATATCCTGTGATTCCCTTTGCCTCGAGTACTGTCCTGGATTCAGCATTCCCCCCAAGGCGAGGATATGTCGCAGCACAGTGGAATGCTCTACAAGCCCTGATGAGCTAATCTTAAATGTGAAGCAATGCTGCTGGCATCTTTGAAACTGGACCCCAAAAACAGCCAGAGCATTTAGGAGGAAAACAAAATATCAAATAAAAAAACTGCAGGGCCCCTCTTTGCTTCTTACATTGTTAGTGGTGTCGGAGGAGGAGGGGGTGGAGAAACCTGGGACTTCAACATGTCCCTGGCGTCTCATTTGGCAAAGCATGAAAGGGTGTAAGTTGTCTTCACTGAATATTGGAAGCTGTATTTGTGGCTTATGCTATGATTCTTGCCCAACCCCATCCATAGCTTTTCCTCTCAATGATATTTGATATTGTAAGAAGTCTGACAACATCAGGTTTAAGTCCAACCGATTTATTTGATAGTAAACTCACAAGCTTTCACCCTCTTCGTCAGGTGAATGGAGAGTTCTGGCCTCAGACAGAGCATATAACAGCACAGACACTTTACAGATGACTGATTAGAATGTGAATCTTTACACCTAACCTGCTGTTCAAGTCCTAAAGTGGCCGACAATGTGAGTGGAAGGAGCACCGATCACAGGTTAAAGAGATGTGTATTGTCTCCAGACAGTACAGTAAGTGAGGTTTTGCAAACCCAGGCAAGTCACGGGGGTTACAGATAGTGCAACATGAACCCAAGATCCCTGTTGAGACCGTCCTCACGTGTGCGGAACTTGGCTATCAGTCCCTGCTCAGCGACTCTGCGCTGTCGTGTGTCGTGAAGGCCACCTTGGAGAATGCTTACCCGAAGGTTGGAGGCCGAATGCCCATGACCACTGAAGTGTTCGCCAACAGGAAGGGAACAGTTGCACGATTGTAGTCGCTGGAAAAGAAAATTGGTTTGAATGTAACACAGCCTGCTGATCCATTATCAGCTGTTTTGCTCTGATGGCAGAGATGAATATAAACCCCAGTGAATGCTGAGATGTATTCCATTGAAGTTCTACCAAATTTTAAATGTGTTTTTTTTAAATTGTCAAAATGTATATTTTCTGTCTCTGTAGCCACTATTGGTAAACATTCTGTAGTCTAAGAATGCTCTTTTTATTTATCTCTTCATTTTCCCATTATAATCCTGATCTCTTTTCCTTGTTCAGTGCCTGCCAACTAGTCAAAGCATTTCTTTCACTTCTTAATCTCTCTGAACTTTTCATTGATTAACTTTCTGTTAATCAAACTTAATCTCTCTTCCAATGTGGAAGATCACACTTCTTTCAAGCCTTTCTTATTAATCATATTCCTCTCACCCCTGCTAATATGTCGAACCATAGTGCCGAAGGAGGCCATTCAACCCATTGAGCTTGCAATGACAACAATTCCATCCAGGCCCATTCCCCGTAACACCATGAATTTACCCTGCTAATCCCCCTGACTGTGAAGGTTAGTTTTGCATGGCTAATCAAACTAACTTGCACATCTTTGCACTGTGGGAGGAAACTAGAGTGCCGGGACGAAACTCACACAGACACTGGAAGAATGTGCAAACTCCACTCAGACAGTCACCCAAGGCTGGAATTGAACCCAGTCCCTGGTGACTTTTTAATAAAGCTGACATGCTGTCCATTAAGGAATGTCCAGGACTACATGGATCTCACACTGTAACAACCACAGGCTTGTCCAAATTATAACATAGTTCTTTTTTATGTTCTGTGCCCCTATTGCTGATGTTATTTGTCTATTTAATTATCTTTTTTTACCATCTGTGTTTCAGCACATCCTGCTCTTTTTTTCTACTTTCTAAAGTGTGTGGGAAAATTTGAAGAAAGTATACTTCCAGCCGTGAAAGAGTTAAAGAAAGAAACCAGGCAGTTTAAGCCGAATGCCGAATCCAGCAGCCAAGTAGGAAGTTGCAGTTCAGAGCTAGTATCCTGCTGCTTAGAATCAACAGAAAATTGCCTCAGGTTAGGGGTCAGAAAGAATGTCATTTGATTGCCTGAGACTGCAGGGTGTGATGCCATTGAGTGAGTGTGCATTCAGGGGCTTGGATCGGATTGTATTTTAACAGGAGGTCAGTCATGAAAGCAAGGCTGCAGAAACTAAACTTTCTTAAGTTGGATGTTGGATGTGAGAAAGAAATCAAGGTATACGTAATTGCTTTTTGACGTATCTTCATACTAAGGGCTTTAATTATGTTCTTTATCAGTTGGAGGAAGTTGAGTGTTAAATGGTTTTGAGATTATTGCCGATTGTAAAACAGCTGACTGCCAGAAATAGCAGCATGGTAATGTGTAGTAATGTAAGTGTATTGTACTGAAACAAAGGATATCGGTACCCTCGGCTTCAAAAGCTGTAAATGTAAATTAAATCAGACTATATAGTTTAATGGAATTAGAGCAGAGAAGTAACGTTAGTGTTGGCATAAAAAGGACGATGTTCTGTGGTATCATGACACAGTGCTTAATAGGATACAATTAAGAATAGCTGGATTTTACTTGCTAGTTTGTCCAAGGATAGAGGGACCCAAGTTATAAATAATTCCAGATTGTAGTCCGTTAATGTTGAGCACTAGTGAGACCACATGTAAAGTACTGTGTACAGTATTAGCCACCTTATTTAAGGACGATGTAAATGCGTTGGGAAGCAGTTCAGATGAAGTTTGCCAGACTAATGCCTGGAATGGGTGGATTGTTTTGAGTAGACAGGCTAGGCTTGTATGTGCTGGAATTTGGAAGCGTAAGAGATGACTTTATTTAAACATATATGATCTTGAGGGGTCTTGAAAGGGTGAATGTGGAGAAGAATATCTACTTTTGTCGTAGAATCTAGAACTAGGGGCCACTGTTTAAAATGGAGATGAGGAGAATTTTTGTTTCTCTCAGAGGGTCATGAGTCTTTGGAATTCTCTTCCTCAAAAAGCAGTGGCTGCAAAGTCTTTGAGTATTTTGAAGATAGAAGTTAATTGATTTCTTGGTAAGCAAAAGGGTGATACGTTTCGGAGTAGGCAGAGTGTAGATCTGAGCTTAGAATCAGATCAGTAATAATCTTATTAAACGGGGGAGAGGCTCAAGGGGCTGAATGGCCTACTCCTGCTCTTTGTTTGCAGGTTTGTATATATATTAACCAGAAATTCTGAGTAGGTGTGAGTCATTTAATGTCATCTTTTTATTGATTGTCACTAGATCTGCTGTAACCTCTAATGTATGTTTGAGATGTAAGTGTTGGCATCGAAATGTCTTGTGAAATTATTACTGGTGTTCGTATGCAACCTTGTTTTTTTTGTGTGTACGAACACATCCAACACAGAGCTGTGCAATATCAGTTGAGGTGCTCTGAGAGGTTACGTAACTGAACTCCAGGTTCCCTGAGCGTAAAGTGTTGGATGCACGTTACAGGCATTATATTATTTGTGAAGAGTTAGGAATTGATCTGCTAAATAATGATGTTGTAGTCTGCTAGCCACATGGAAAACCAAAAGAAATAAACTTGATGAAGCTCCAGCATTGCAGTCTGAAGTGTGATTATTTCCAACTTATGGGAACAAAAAATCTAACAGTTGAGTTAGATGGGGAGAGAAAAAAATTGGGTCAGGATTTCTTCAGAACTCTAGCATTGTAATTCTCCCATTCTGGCCTCTTGAACATTGTCGATTTTAGTTGGTGGCCATGTCACTAGCTGCCAAGGCTTGAATATAGGAACTAGAAGCAAAAGTAGGCAAATTCAGCCCTTTGAGTCTGCTCCGCCATTCAATCAGATCATGGCTGATCTCTTCCAGGTCTCAAGCCCACCTCTCCACTTGTTCCCCATACTCCCTTATCCAATTTTTTTATTAGAAATATTTTTTTCTCCTTTTTGAAATCATTCAACAATTCAGACTCCACTGCACTATGGGGCAGCGAACTCCACAAATTCACCACCCTCTGTGAGAAGTAGTTCTTCCTCATCTCAGTCTTAAATCCACTGCCTCTCAACCTGTACCTATGACTTCTTGTTCAAGATTGCCCCATAAGAGGAAACATTTGGTCTACGTTTACTTTATCAATTCCTTTTAAAATTTTATATATCTTGATCAGATCCCCTCTCATCCTTCTAAACTCCAGTGAGAATAACCCTAAACTGTTTCATCTCTCATCGTACGTCTACCCTTTCACCCCCAAAATCAATCTGGTGAACCTCCTCTGAACTGCCTCCGATGCCACGACATCCTTCCCTAAATAAGGAGACCAAAACTGGACACAATAGTCCAGATGTGGTCTCATCAACATCCTATATAATTGCAAAAACACCTCTAATTTTATACTCCAGTCCGTTTGCAATAAATGCCAACAGCCCATTTGCCTTTTTTATTATATGCTGCATCTGCATACCAACTTTCAGCAATTTATGAACATAGACACCCAGATCCCTCTGCCCAGATGCATTTTGAGTCTGTTTTCCATTTAGGTTATAATTTGCCTTTTTTTTTTCACCAAAATGGATAACCTCTCACTTATCCATATTAAACACCATATGCCAGATTTTGGCCTATTCTCCTCGCCTATCTAGATCTGTCTGTAAAAAAAAAAATCTTTATATCCTCATCACTGCCTGCTTTCCCACCTATTTTAGTCGCATCCACAAATTTTGCTACGTTACACTCTGTCCCTGCTTGCAGATCATTTATCTAGATTGTAAACAATTGAGGTCCGAGGATGGAACTTTGTGACACCCTGCTAGTTATGTTTCACCAGCCAGAGAAGGACCTATTTATCCCAATCCTCTGCTTTCTGTCAGTAAGCCAAACCTCAATCCAATCTAGTACTCTATCCCCTGTAATTTCACCCTCTGGGTCAGTCTTTTATGCAGCACCTTGTCAAATACCTGGAAATCTAGATATATCACATTCACAGGTTTCCCACTATCCACCTTGATAGTTATGTCCTCAAAGAACTCAAGCAAGTCTGTCATTTATCCCTCTGTCTCCCTTTCTCTTAAGACATCCGGCATGGTAGCACAGTGGTTAGTACTGCTGCTTCACAGCTCCAGGGACCTGGGTTTGATTTCTGACTCGGGTCACTGTCTGTGTGGAGTTTGCACATTCTCCTCGTGTCTGCGTGGGTTTCCTCCGGGTGCTCAAATTTCCTCCCACAGTCCAAAGATGTGTGGGTTAAGTTGATTGGCCGTGCTAAAATTGTCCCTTGGTGTCCTGGGATGCGTAGGTTAGAGGGATTAGTGGGTAAATGTGTTGGGATATGGGGGTAGGGCCTGGGTGGGATTGTGTTTCGTGCAGACTCGATGGGCTGAAGGGCCTCTTTCCGCACTGTAGCTTTCTATGAACATCCATTAAAATCTACCTCTGACCAAACCTTTAGCCATCAGCCTTAATATTTCCTTATGTGGTCTGGTGTTAAATTTTGTTTATGAACTCTCCTGTGAAGTGAACCAGCTGTTTTCCTCCTTTTAATGGGGCTAGATAAATACAAGCAATGGTAATCATGTGTCAAGGAATCAGAACATTGAGTGATGCTGCTAAAATGAGGAATGGCATTCCTCTAGCATCTTCAAACTTGAGTCTGTGTGTTCTTACAATCACCTTGTGACTCCTTACTCATCGGTTTGAATGGGTGAACCTGTTGGTTTTGAAGGGCTGTTCTCAGCATTGTTACTTCACTGATCAATTATTCCTAATTCAGAACACAGGTCTTTTGGAATCTATAAGTTGTCTGAGGCGAGTATATTAACAGGGACAGTTGATTTAACATTTATATGTGGTCTGTGGGCTCCATTGAATGTCTAATTCATCCGTAAAGGAAGGAGGCTTGAGAATGATCCAAAAGTGATAAACTGCTCTTTGAATTTGAGGCAAAAGGGACATTTTCATTTGAGCAAGCCAATTAAATTGTAACTGATTTTGGAAATCAAAGTTCTAGAAATAGCCCCACAATTTTCAAGTTCCAGATAATTATTTGTAGATGATTGTGCAAATCTTTTATTTCATACTAATTCCTGAAAACCATTAGATACTACAATCAATCCCCGACACACCAGCAGTGTCTGGAAGTGGCCTCCAGACAGCCCAGCGGTACCAGATGGGGGCCATGCTAGGGAGAGCAGCGCGGGGTAGGGGCTCGACCTGGCAGGTCATGCAGGGGTGGATCGTGTTGGCGGTCCTGATTTTGGTGGGGGGAAGGCGGGGGGGAATGAATGTCAGAGTCGGGCAAAGAGACCCACTGGGAGTGCCCCAAAGCCCGTTATCTGTGCTGGCAAGGGGGTGGGGGAACATACTGCTGATTGGGGTGAGGGAGCGGTCTCTCAATGCACTGTGACACTGTGCCTGAGCACTCTGAAGCCGGACTCACCGATCATTCCGTTATTCTCACCATTATGACACTCAGAAATGTTTTGGGAGAATTCTGCCATCTCTCTGTGGACGTTGGCTGAAAATAGATTTAGGTTTGACTCTGACATCTTTCCAGGGTTAAATAGCCTGACTAGGCTCACCCTCCAAACGCACACACTTTATCGGCAGTGTGTGAGAATATTCAATACACTACCGATTAATACCAACACTTTTAATCCAAACCTGTTGAGAAGGGATGTGTGCTTTAATGGTACCATTGATGTTGGCAGGATGTTCCAACGTGTTTCACAGCTCAAGAAGCACTTTTCAAGAGTCGTCACTAAAGTAATGTCGGAAAGTGTGGGAGCCAACTTGTGCACAGCAAGATCCCACAAACAACAATGAAATTAATGACTAGCCAATCTGTTTTGATCCTGCTGATTGAGGGATCAACATTGGTCAGGAAAGCTCCTGCTTTTTCTTTTGAGCAGTGGCGTAGGATCTTTTATTTTTGCCTGAAAGGGAGACGGGCCTCAGTTTAACGTTTCATCTGAAAGACAGCACCTCCGACAGTGCAGCCCTCAGCCTAGAAACTGTGCTCGTGTCTTTGAAGTAAGGCTCAAACGTCTGCTGCTCTTACTCAGTTGTGAGTGTGCTGCCACTGAGCTAAGGCTCACACTGTTATCATATAGTTCACATCACAATTGTTCAAGTGACCTGGATTCAGAAATTCAGTGAACATGGCCAAATTTGCAGATGGCATCGAGTTGGGAGGTGTGGTGGGGGGGGGATGGTGAATAGAATGAGACAGTTCAAAAATTACAGAATGCAAAATGTGTCATTAGGTAGAATAATGACACGTGACATTCACCGCATACAGATTTAAAGTCCTATATGTAGGAATGAAAAATAGATGATGCTTGTAAAGCCATGAACAGAAACAAAGTTAAAAGACACCTTGAAGTCTTAGAAAGCTCAACACAAAACATGTTCAACTACAGTAAAGTTTATAAGATGTTCAGCTGCATAACCAAAATAGTAGAGAACAAGTCAGAGGAAACTTTGACGTGTGTATGAGTGCTCTGATAAGATTACATCTTGAAGGTTGCTGCATCCATTTCTGGTTGTCAAGAAACAGAAGATAGTGAAGTCACCGCAGAGAAAAGCCTCTCCCTAGAGTCATGTCTCTGAGCTAGAAGAAGAATTTGATAATCTTGACATTTTCAGTCTTGAATGGAGTGAGCAGAGATGTTTTAGCTGCAGACGTTTTAGTAGTTCAGGAACAAATGATGCCCAAGGTTTCCTTGTGTCTGCCGGACCCACAAGGAAACCTAAAAACAATGCTTCATTTTATGGTCTAGCTCTGTCTTGTCACCAATTTTCATCAGGAACCTATGCCTTGGCCATTATAATTATACTGACTCTGAATCACACAATTGGACCTCAACATTTAAGTATTAATGATGGGAAGCATCAAGGTTGCCGATACCCCAACAGTTAAAATTGATATTGGTGTGAACAGCTGAGAACAAGCAATAATCACTCTACCACCTTTTTTCCATTTCAGGGTGAGGGAAGGCAAAGGGATTGGTGGTGATGGTGGGAGGGGCAAGTATAAAATCAACAACAATATTTATTTAGCACTGTCGTAAAACATCCCTAGGCTGTTTACGGATGTGTTATCTGATACTGAGATTACTAGGACAGTTGACCAAAGGCTTGATGAAAGGGGTTGATTTTAAAAAGTGTTTTGGAGGAGAAAGCGACACGGAGGCTAAGGGAAAGCACCAGAGACAAGGACTCTGGCAGCTGAAGGCAAGGCTGTCAATTGTGGATCGATCAAAATTAAGCCTGAAGAATCTGCAGATTGTGGTTATGGAGAATTCCTTCTTTATACTTAGTGCAGCTTGGAAAGTTAGGTGGCAAATCTATCATTTTTAAAAGATTACAACAAATGACCACATCTTTTGTAGAGTATTGCATACTGTTCTTAATTTCTCCTTGATTATTGCATCATAATTTGGAGTGACTGCTTATTGGTAATTATCAATTGTCTCTTGGAATAATGTCTCTGTTCTTTCGAAATTACATTATCACTTCCTTTCTCAAGAAATCCAATTTAAATTCTGTGTTATCCAACAATGACATGGACATCTGTTTTGTGTCCCTGGAGTCTACTCTGGTACTCCACGTCTTCTTCATGCTACCCCTTGGTGCTCTTAAAAACAAAGGACTCGTGTCCAACACATTTTTCCACTTTCCAAGATGCAGCTGGAGCATGCTTTGGTTCATGACAGTCCATTGCCCCAGATGCTCTTAATTCTCTTTAGAATGGTTTGTTGTTGAGATTTGGGATATTGCTCCAACTGAATATACTTACCTTCTATTCTAATACTGCGGGCATCTCTTTTCCCCATGTTTCCTCTGCTGTCACGTTAGAATCCCTACTGTGCAGAAGGAGGCCATTTGGCCCATCGAGCCTGCACTGACAACAATCCCACCCAGGACATATCCCCCATAACCCCACATATTGACCCTAACACTAAGGACAATTTAGCATGGCCAATCAACCTAACCCGCACATTTTTGGACTGTGGGAAGAAACCAGACCACCTGGAGGAAACCCACACAGACACAGGGAGAACATGCAAACTTCACACAAACAGTCACTCAAGCTGGGAATTGAACCTGGTCTCTGGCACTGTGAGGCAACAGTGCTAACCACTGTGTCATCATGCCGCTCAATTGATGGGCACTTGTTTAGCTATTCTCCAGGGTTCTCTTCCTGTGTTTCATGTCCTTGCAATTTCTCTCCCTGTTTTCAAAACTTTTCTCCTGAACCCAGACCATCATGTTTACCTTTTTGTAGCTCTCCATGTTTCTTTTCTTCCCTTTCCCCTCTATTGTAAAGTATTCTCTTGTGCTATGTATTTGAGGGCAAGCGCTGTCGAGATGCGAGTTGTTGGATGTGTGCTATAGCATTGAGCATTGAGCTGAATTGGATGAATTATATAGATAATGGGTCTTGAAATATTTTAAACAAGAATTCCCTCAGGACATTTTGTATAAATTGAACTTATCCTGAAGAGCAGGGGAAAGCAACATACTTCCTCTACAGGAAACAAACAGCATTTTTTAAAACAAAACCTTCTGACCATTGGATCTAAAGAAATGGTGATGAAAGGCTTTTTGCAAAGGGATACTCTTTGAATTAATAAATAATGGCATATCTTTGAGAATTTCCATTATGCTGTAGTGAAATAATATTGGGGAAGTGAGTGAGCATCGAACTGTGCTGGTAAGAATGTTAATATTATATCTATATTTATGACATTTTAATACCATCAGTCATAGGACCTTTGGTCAAACCATCACTTTGTTATTTCCCGTGAGTCACTGCATGCAACAATAGGATCCAAAACCAGGGGTTTGTGTATGTCCTCTTCAGGCAACTTTATTTGTTTTCAAAAATTAACAATTACATCTGAATGAATCTTATTTATGCATGTCACCTGGAATCTATCGGAAAACATTCAGCGCTTGAGAAATGCTTGTCTATCCTGAACAATGTTGTTATCTGCTTTGGAACACCGAACAGTGATCTTGTGGTGGACGAGATTCTGCGCTATATGAGGTGAAGGTATTTCTCTTCTCTGAAGAAGGGAAAGTGCCCAATGGCTGCTTTATATTTCCATTTTAGTAAAACCTTCAATGTATTTGTCTAAGTTTGCTGGTCTGTGGGAGGTGAAAATGCTGTTCTAAGATTATAAAGAAAGTCAGGTGGTGGGGTACATAAATCGCTATCTCCACTAGAAACCCGACTCTGTACAATGCAGATAGTTCCAGTGGTGTCAGCACAATTCAAGTTAACTTGTGTGACTTAATTGCAAATTGTATGCCTATTGATGGCTGGTTTTAATTCCCACCATTGGGAGATGGAAGAGTAGATGGATCTATTTAAGAAGATTTCATCTGGTAAACATGCACTGCAACTCATTCCACAGAGTTGCTTCATAGATGACTTCAAAGATCCTGTTGCTGGCGAAGTAAATAGGTTATAGGAAATTATTCTCTGCCTTGGGTTTTTTTTTTAGGATTACATGCAAACAATTCTCACTTTCTAAAAATCTAATTGTGTATTTTGCAAATTAAAAGCTTTTCAACAAGGGAAGTGTTGTGTTCTTGATACACTTGAACTACCTAGTTAGTTAGGTGAAACTTGCTTTCTAGCTTAATCCACCACTTCGTACTCACTCCCATTGCTCCACTCTTAGCATCTTCCCTGCATCATGCCATTTCTGGACCTCTCACTCCTTGTCTCAAACCCTCCTCACACACCTACAGACATGGTTATTGGCCCACTAAGTGTAAGAACATAAGAACTAGGAGTAGGAGTGTAGGCCATCTGGCCCCTCGAGCCTCCTCTGCCATTCAATAAGATCATGGCTGATCTTTTCATGGGCTCAGCTCCGCTCACCTAACCCTTAATTCCTTTATTGATCAAACATTTATTGATCTTTACCTTAAAAACATTCAATGAGATAACTTCAACTGTGTCATTGGGCAGGGAATTCCACAGATTCACCACCCTTTTGAGTGAAGCAGTTTCTCCTCAACTCAGTCCTAAATCTGCTCCCCCTTATTTTGAGGCTATGTCCCCTATTTCTAGTTTCATCTGCTAGTGGAAACAACCTCCCTGCTTCTATCTTATATATTCTCTTCATAATCTTACGTTTCTTTAAAATCTCCTTGGAATTCAGAAGAATAAAAATGAGTATAGCCCCAATCTACTCAGGCTCTTCTCACAAGCCATCGACAGAAATTAATTGGTTCTTAGAAGGTAAGCGATGCTGGTATGGCCACAATTAATATTCATTCCCAATGGATCACCACTTGTAATAATTGTTTGTAAAGTCAAGAGACCACCTCGGAGTGTGTCAAGAATAATTTGCACTGTGAGAACTCGGAGTATGTTCCAATCATACAGAAGGACAGTCAGGAGCGCTTCCCTAAAAAATCTAGCAGATTTTACATTTTTATACTAATCTGCAAACTCCATGACTTTTCTGTGAAAGCTGAATAAATGTGCACGTTACTCTTGAATATTTAAAAGAGAATCCGAAAAAACCCCTGTTAGATGTAACCTTCTGCTCATGAACTCTTCCTCCCTTGACCTGTATCTATAATTTCAGAAACCCCTATTCCAGTCTAAAGTTGGGGATGCTCATATTTATGGCTAGGTTAAAAATAGAAAGTACTCATAGCCAAATTTAGCAGCCCGCTCACACTAAATCGTGATCCTGATTGAATTAAGATTGGTAACAACATGATGCCAGATTTAAAATTAGCCTCTGAGTGGAAAAGAAAGTTTAACAAATCTATTGTAGAAATACAATAGCGTAGGACATTATTTTTCATCTTGCTACAGCTCTAGCTGTGGTAGAAGTCTCCCAAGCATTAAAGTAAACATTCTCAGTGGGAATTCTTGCTTTTTCCCACCCTATTCCAAAGCAACTGTTTCCCAAAATATCTCTGGTGAATAACTGTACTAAGATTCTTATCAGGAAACCTTTTTGGAATAATTTTAAAGCAGATTCAGACCATTGCAAAAAATCAGCTCTGCGTTCTTGGCAAGTCACCTGCACTAAAAGTAAATTGCAAATTTTAACCTCCACTTTTACTCTCCTTTTTGTGTTCTCAGTTTCGATGAAAAGAACTATAATATGAAGAGACAAATTTTAGATTGATTGTGTATATTTTAACATCGTAGTACTCTGCCCGCAGGCAGCTCCTTGGCATGTTGTCTGCTGAGGCTTCATCCTGAATGATCTTGGTGCCACTGTCTTCCACTCGCAGGAAGGGCAAGAACACCAGACCCAAGTCCACCTCACGTGCAATGGGAATCGAGCTCTGTGTTATCCTGAACCACACTAATGTCCTTCAGGGAAGGAAATCTGCCATCCTTACCTGGGCTGGCCTACATGTGACTTCAGGGCCACCGCAATGTGGTTGACTCAGCTGCCTTTGGGTAGCTAGAGATGGGCACTGAATGCTGACCAGCCAGCGGCACCCATTCCCATGAATAAATACTTAAAAAAAAAAACCCATAGCCATCTAGCCAGCTGAGCTTGACGTTGAAGTTAGAATCATGGAAAATCATAGAAACCCTACAGTGCAGAAAGAGGCCATTTGGCCCATCAAGTCTGCACTGATTACAATCCCACCCAGGCCCTAGCTCCATATCCCTACATATTTACCTGCTAATCCCACTAACCTACGCATCTCAGGACTAAGGGGCAATTTTATTTTAGTATGGTCAGTCAACTTAACCTGCACATCTTAGGACTGTGGGAGGTAACTGGAGCACCCGGAGGAAACCCACACAGACATGAGGAGAATGTGCAAACTCCACACAGACAGTGACCCAAGTCGGGAATCGAACCCAGGTCCCTGGAGCTGTGAGGTAGCAGTGCTAACCACTGTGCTACCATGCCGCCCAATTGGTATGAAAATGTTCTGCTTTGGCAATTCAACTCCTATTTTCATGATGCCAAGTGATCGCTCATTCAGTGGCCAACAAAGAAATAACTTATCGTGAGGGATAAGAAGCTGCATGGCCATACGTACATAAGTCAATATGGTACAGATTTGCAGTGAGCTGCTTGTTTGCTTTGAAGTTGGTAATTTTTTGTAATAGCTTTTGCAGTGACAAAAAGTGACTCAATTTTTTCTGTTGATAGGAGAACTTGCTGTTGACATATTGTAAATGGAACCAGAAGTCGCTGTTGAGTATCCGCTTATGTTAAAGTAACCTCAATCATGCAAATTAGAAATGTGTTTGCAGTAAACACTTGTTCTTCTTTCTGGCCTCAATAAATGTTATTTCCCAAATCTTGTAATTTATTTTTGCTTAGGTTTTCAGCAAATTGACATCACTAACAAATTAAATGGGTGGCACAGTGGTTGGCACAGCATCAGTGACGAAGGTTTGAATCCAGCCTTGGGTGACTTTATGGAGTTTGCACATTCTCCTCATGTCCACATGGGTTTCCTCTGGGTGCTTTAGTTTCCTCCCTCACTCCAAAGATGTGCACATTTGATGGATTGGCTGTGCTAAATTGCTCCTTAGTGTTCAAAGATGTGTAGGTAGGTGGATTGGTCATGGTAAATGTGCAGGGTTATGGGGATAGGATAAGAGAGGAGGGCCTCGGTGGGATGCTCTTTTGGAGAGTTGTGTAGACTTGATGGACTGCATCACCTCTTTCTACGCTGTAGGGATTCTATGGTTTAAATAATATATTAGAAGCCTTGAGTGGAGCACACACTTCCTGCCATGTTATTTTCATTGTGCCTGTATGTTGTACTTTTCCATCACATTTAAACTTGGTATTTATAAGCTGTTCTGTCTTTCGTACCTCTGACTGGTTTTTATTTTGAAGCCTTGTGGTTTGTCTTGTCTTCTTGCAGCTCTAAGCAACTCTGGCATTTTCCGAATTTGAAACTGACCTGCTATAATTCCAAAAGCCTTTTAATTTAGATATTTAATGATGCAGAATCTTTTGTTTTATT
The DNA here is from genome assembly GCF_965287045.1 of Carcharhinus amblyrhynchos. Classification (NCBI taxonomy): domain Eukaryota; kingdom Metazoa; phylum Chordata; class Chondrichthyes; order Carcharhiniformes; family Carcharhinidae; genus Carcharhinus; species Carcharhinus amblyrhynchos. The sequence goes on along the minus strand of NC_137324.1, from coordinate 89,195,046 downwards.
CATTTTTCATATGTGGGTGTTCCTGGCAGGGACAGGATTTATACTGCAACCCTTGAGAAGGTTATGGTGAGCCACTGGCTGGAACAGTTTTAGTTTGTGTAGCGCAAGTGCACTCACAGTGCTATGAGATGAGACGTTCCAGAATTTTGATCCCTTGGGAATGAAAGGACGGTGATATATTTCTAAGTCAGGGTGGCGGAGTGACTTGGAGGTAATGATATTCCCATGCATCTGCCGCCTTTGTCCTTCGAGATGATTGAGGTTAAGGGTTTGGCTGCTGGTTTGTCAGAGAGAATGACATTTTTAGTGTATTTTAGAGCAAGTGTTTTGAAAATGAAATTCTCAGATTCCAATTTCTGTGGTGCCACTTGCTTCAGTGAGGCTTTTCATCTCATATACTATTCACATTTTAGCCTTTAATCTGCCATTTAGGGCAACATTTTTCGATATTTAATTTCTGTGATGTTATTGAGAGAAAGTACACTACATGGGAAACCTCAAAGAGGCAGGAAACTGCCCAGCGAAATGAATCAGCACGAAATATTGTGGAAAAAGTATTGCTTCATTGACAGCAGAAACTGCGAGATCAAAGCTCATGCCAGAGTGACACAGCAACAATGATCTAGGAGACAAACGTAGAACATAAGAGGGGGGAATAAAGAATTGAAACAAAATTTAAGAGTTGAACTGAAACAACCGTGTTTCATAGTATCCCTACAGCCCAGCCCATCGAGACCGCGGTGACCCTCTGAAAGAGCCCTCCATCTAAGGCCCGCTCCTCCACCCCATCTCCACAGCCTGTGCATCCATCATGGCCAATTCACCCAATCCACACATCCCCAGACACACCAAGGGGCAGTCCAAAGATGTGCAGGTTAGGTTATTTGGACATGCTCAATAGCTCCTTAGTGTCAGGGAGATTGACACATAAATATGTGGGGTTATGGAAATAGGGTCTGGGTGGGATTGTTGTCAATACAGGCTTGATGGGCCAAATGGCCGCCTTCTGCTCTAGGGATTGTATGATTCTATGAATCCAGCATGGCCAATCCATCCAATCTGCACATCTTTGGACTGTGGGAGGAAAATGGAGCACCTGGAGTAAACCCACACAAACACGGGAAAATGTGCACACTCCACACACAGTAACCCAAGGCTGGAATCAAACCCGAGTCCCTGGCACTGTGAGGCAGCAGTACTAACCACTGTATCACCACTCTGCCCATTGGGAAGAGGAAAGGGAGGAAGGCTACTCCCGCGCAATACTATCTGCTTTTCTCCTCTTTATACAACCCCAGGTGCTTATGTACACTTGCACCACCAAGACCCTTTTTCCATATCCTTTCTTCTGCTCCCGAGCTGGGATAGCTCTGCACTGTTCAAACACAGAAGCACATCTTTTTATCACCACCACAACCCATCACTAACAGTACTGCAATGCCTGCATTACTGCTACAGATTCCATTCAAATCCGCCCAACGTTTTGCTTGTGTGATACATTTTAAAAATGTTTTGCTTAAAAGCACAGTTATGTTTATCTTTCATGAAACAGCACATCATCCAACTCATCATGTGTAGCATCAAAGACAACCTGCTCAGAATGCTTTAAAAGCCCCTTTATCCAGTGCATGTTACTTGTAAATGTAGAACATCCTTAACTTATTTTTTTGTCTATCGAACTAAAACTTCTTATTTTTAACCCTCTTTGTTTCTGGACCATTCTTCCAGTGTAACCAACTCCAATTCTGATCCTTCCAGCTCATAGATGACACTGTTTTCAAACCCACCCCCTCTTGAGTACTCTGAAGATTAGGTCTCCTGCCCAAACAAGAGACTTTCCTGGTCATCTTGTGCATGCCAGCCTCACTGTTTTACTTTCCCCCTTCATTTGTTCTCTATCCCAAGAGAGACTATAAACCTCCCTTCCCACCATTTCCAGATTCCCAAGATAGTACTTTATGAAAAGCCCCCCATTCATTACCCACCATGCTCTGGACCTCAGGACTATCAAACCAGGTAGAATTCACCCTCAACCTCCAAATCCCTGATCCTCTCTTGCTTCAAACAGCTCCATCTCTCTCCTACCTACCTGCAACCTTGATTATCTTGGCATTCTGCGAATGGGAATAGAATTCATAGCGACACAAGTAATCAAGGTCACAGCATTGCAGTATCTATAGAAGTATGGATACAATTCAAGCTGAACATATTGCTGGAGTTCTCAGAATACTGTGTAATAAATTGTACTTTGACTACATTGCTGGAGATCCATTGTCCTAATAATCATACTATATTGTACATTGTTTCATCTAAAGCAATGTATCTTCTGAGCCATTTAAAGCAATATTATACAAATCTGTTGATATTTATATAAAATGTCAGATTTTTCCCCATGTCCTTGCCCATTTAGAAAGCGGTACCCTAGCAGTTGTGGAGCAAACATAGGTCTATGGCACCTTGCCCAAGGGACATGCAAGTGTTATTCTATGTCCATACTTTCATTGATTTAAAAATTAGTGCACGTTCTTCAAGTGCCAGCTGAGTTGGGTACTGTGGACTATCCAAGTGTTCAGATAGCCTGCTGAGCCTAACCAACATCTGCCTGTTCCATCAGGAATTATTGGTTGACAAGTAGAATAACAAAACCCTGGCTGTATGCTAGGTTTATGCCACCATTTACCCAACCACTTCCAAACCAGTAATGTTCATGTGGATTATCAGGGTCCCAATGTGACTTTGGCTGAGATGAGCTAATATCTTGACTTGAGGCAACCTTGGACTGGTTCGGTAGCACAGCAGATAATGCAGTTAGCTAGTGAGCGATCAGGAAAAGGTTTAAAAAGAGAAACACGTTATAACATACTGATGATAGCTCGTCTGGTTACTTTGAGATAGATCCAATGTATTTCGTAAAGAGGTGAGGAGTTCATAGTCATAGTTGGATGGTATGCGGGTGAGGACACCTTGGAGACAATTCCTGAGAATTTTGCTGGTCAGGGAATATTTATACAGGACTTTAACCCTCCCTCTAATATCTGGAGGAATTGTTATAATGTAACTAATGGCAAAATGATGTGGTAGTCAGCTGACCCAGTATAGATAGAAAGCAGGTGGGAATTGTGGGAGCTGGTATGGCCCAGGGTAAGGCCGCAAGTGGTGGAGTAATGAAGTTTCTTTATTAAAACCTGTTGTTTTGATATACTTTCTGAAGTTAGTTATTTTATAGCTTGCAACTGAAGTGTGCCTATTACCAGATGTACAGGAGTGGTACACGATTGATTCAGTTCTACGTAGCTTATGGAAGATGTGATATGATGAACTAAGTTCCATTTTGTGGTTCTGTGCTTTCGTACATTGTGGAGTAAGGGCCCAATAATCATCTGCAATTATGCTGTGCAACTGTATCCAATTTACCATTCCATCACACTCTGATCCACAGCTGGACAATCTGTTTTTTTTAATAACCCGAGTGCTGGGGAAAGGGGTGCAGTATTTCTGCTTCATTGGCGCTCGGACAGGTTATTACGATCGACAGATTTTTTTTTCCTGTTCCAAAAGAATGGTGGTCATCAGCCCCTTTCGGAAGAGGATCAGTTTCGGCCCGACAGCAGAAGGGGAATTCTGGGTTTGGACAGTACTGTTGTCCTGATATCTACATCTGCGTTTACTGAGACCTTCCAGAGGCCAAGTCGCTGGCTGCTTGGAAGGGAGAGACTGCAGAAACTCTGGGAGTGAGATTGGAGGGAGTGGGGTGCAGTATGTACCCTGCCTTTTCCCTTGTGTCAGAGTGCCTATGGGGCAGGAGCAACCTCTTTCTAACACCTTCCTCAACAGTGATCAAAGATTCGTCCCTGCATCACTTGGGACAGAAGCTCACTGGTCTTGAACACTTTCTGATTTCCTAACACCCTCCTCTTCTCCACCCTGAAATGTCCCCAGCTATTTTACAATGGACTTGTGCCCTAGGACCCAATTAATAAGCTTTTAGTCCCAATTCTGAATGGGAGATGCTGGAAGATATGTCAGCGAATGGTTAAAAGTTTTATATTCTGGTGGGTGAGGCTGATACTAGTTTTCGGGATTTAATTTTACTACCTCCTCCAGTTGTATTTTGTTGATGTATTTGACTCACATGCAGAATAAAGAGTAAAGTTGTTGGAGTTATATTTACTTGGGCTACCTGGTCTGATTCAGTCATGTCATTGGAAGCAGTGCAGTTAAACCCCCTCAGAAACCAGCCCAGTATTCAGGAATCTACAGTCTGTACCTGAGAAATACTGAAAATGAAGTGAAAGTTGTTTAAATGAAATCTCTCTTCATTTGCCTTCCCTGCATGTTGGACACTGGGAGCCTAAAGCCCAAATGTGTGGTTCTTGGTACCAGTCCTTTTGCTGAATTTATTATGCCCATAGGTTAGGATGGCAATGTTTGTTTAAACCAAATCTTCCTGCTGCCCTTGTGCAGATCGACACGTTTATTTTGGGTGTTGTTGCTGTCAGCATTGGGACTGAACAGTACCAACTATAATGACAGCTTAACTGTAACAATGTGATTCAGAATGATGAGAACCTTAGATTATTGGAATAAGATGGATTTGGATGTGGGCTTATGGAGCAAGTGTATTCATAATTGAGACCAGTCCTATTCGAAGATTGATACTAACCATTGCTCCATGACACTCAATGGCATTACCATCACTGATCCTCCACTAACAATGTCCTGGAAGTTACCCTTGACCAGAAACTATACTGGACTAGTCACATAAATACGGTACAGGTCAGAGGCTAAGAATCCTGCAGCAAGTAACTCACCTCCTGGCTCCCCAAAGCCTGTCCACCATCTACAAGGCACAAGTCAGGAGTGTGATGTAATACTCTCCACTTGCCTGGGTAACTGCAGCTCTAACAACACTCGAAGTTCAGCACCATCCAGGATGAAGCAGCCCGCTTGACTGGCACCTCATCCACAAGCATCCACTCCCTCCACCACTGATGCACAGTAGCATCAGTGTGTACCATCTCCAAGGTGCACTGCAGGAACTCACAAGGGCTCCTAAGAGAGCACTTTCCAAACCCCATGACCACTACTAGAAGGACAAGGGCAGCAGACACGTGGGAACACTACCACCTGGAATCCCCTCCCTGACTCGATGAGGAAGGGCATGTGGAGGGAGGTTGAGGTGCCCTGTGCCCTGCTCATATAGCCATTGTGAGATTTCTTCCATGGCTACAGCAATGGACTATAGATCTGAGCACATCCCTGGCAGAAACTGGACATTCTGCTGGACTAGGATCTCTATGGAATCTGCCATCTTTGCCGTGGAGACCTCTGTGCGCTCATGTATTGATTCCACTGCATCAGAGAGCAGGTGGACAACTCCTCCACCTTGCAGACCACTCTGTTGAGGACCTTTGACACCTCTGCCTGATGTTTCCCTGCCTCTCACTTTGTCTTCAGCATCTTATCCCTTACTGCTCCCAGGGCTTATTAACAGAATTGGACGTAGCAGAGGCCTCTTCTCCAGCATCCCTTTTTTTTAAGAGACCTTTTGCTGCTTCTTGCTGTGGACACATATTCACGAGGTGACCACCATAGTGTGAGGCCCAGCCTAAACTAGATCTGAGCTGTGTGTCTCCGGGTTGGTGGAGTTTGCAGTGAATGGCTTTACAGGTAAGAATTCATTGTCCCTATCCTTTCCCAAGGTCAGTTGGGTCTAGGGCTAATTTTCAGGCAACGGGTTTGGCGTCTCTCACTTCCTCCTGTCACCTTTAATGGGAAGAGAAGAAAATAAATGAGTGCATGGGCTGACTCCTTTACTGCACACTTTGGATTGTTTCTTGATATGATAACAACGCACATGGCTTCCTGCCCACACACCATTCAATTGGTGTCAAACTGCTAGTTTCATCATTAATGAGCTTGATACTGAGCGATTCAACAAGTGTATCCATTATGCTGTTGTGGTGGGAGTCCCTCTGACCTCCCTGAGGGAAGGAGGTGGTGGTGTAGTGGTATTATCAATGGACGAGTAATCCAGAGACCCAGGGTAATGCTCTGGGGATCCAGGTTTGAATCCCAACACAGTAGATGGTGAAATTTGAATTCAGTAAAAATCTGGAATTCAAAGTTTAACAATGACCATTGTCATTAAAAACCAATCCAGTTCACTAATGTCCTTTTGGGATTCTTTAGGGACTAAAGGTTGTGAATGTAGCCCAATCCATCACACAAACCAGCCTCCCATCCATTGACTCTGTCTACACTTCCCACTGTCTTGGCAAAGCAGCCAGCATAATTAAGGACCCCATGCACCACAGACATTCTCTCTTCCACCGGGAAAAAGACACAAAAGTCTGAGGATGTGTACCAACCGACTCGAGAACAGTTTCTTCCCTGCTGCTGTCAGACTTTTGACTGGACTTACCTTGCATTAAGTTGCTCTTTCTCTACACCCTAGCTATGACTGTAACACTGCATTCTGCACTCTCTCCTTCCATATGAACGGTATGCTTTGTCTGTATAGTGTACAAGAAACAATACTTTTCACTGCATGCCAATACATGCGACAATAATAAATCAAATCAAATTTAGGGAAGGAAATCTGTTGCCCTTACCTGGCCTAGCTTACATGTGTCTTCAGAATCACAGCAGTGTGGTTGACTCTTAAATGCCCTCAGGGATGGGCAATAAATGCTGGCCCAGGCAGCGACACCCACATCCAATGAATTTAAAAAAAAGCCGTCTGTCCTCCTGTCCCTGCACAGTTTAAAAAGTCCAGCCAGTTTATTTGATAGCAAACCCACAAGCTTTCAGAAATGCTGTTCCTTTGTCAGGTGTGTGGAAGGTTCCTTATGAAGGAACAGTGTTTCCGAAAGCTTGTGAGTTTACTATCAAATAAACTGACTGGACTTTAACCTGGTGTTGTCAGACTTCTTACTGTGTTTACCCCAGTCCAGTGCCAGCATTTCCACATCCTGTCCCTGCCATAGGGCTTACGCCTGGAGTGATAAATCCAGGCCAGAGGAATTGTACAATTCATCTGGCAATTTAAATCATAAAAATTGTTTAGAGGGAGAGATCTAATAAACAGAGGCAAAGTTCCCTCAATTTGATAAGATGTACAAGTTGAGGCATATTGTTTATTTAAATTCTGTTGCCCTAGACAATTAAAGCCGACAGTTTCTCCCTTTTATAATGTGTTCCATAGTAAGACCAAAAATTTAATTTCCTTTTCATTCGAAGTATTTTCCAGGTTGATGACTCAGGACACGCAGGAAGTACTGTTTGAAAGTGCAGCAGTATTTATCAGCAAACTGCTTTGAATTGCATCTGTCGTCATGTATTTACACAAGGCTGTCAAGCAAGAACTACCACATTTCACAAGCTTCCTGACTAATGTGCAGAGAGCTCTCACTGGCTGAGCTGCTGGATTTGGGTGGGTGTGTTCTCTCAGGGCCTAAGCACATTCCCTCTCCAAAGTGCAGCTTAAAAAGCTACTGCAAGTCTAATTGTGAAAGGCAAGGGTGGGGAGATGGGATGATGAGTTCACATGAAAGCTGGGATCTGTGTAAACTGCTCTGTGGGCTACTTCATGGTTGGTGTAAGTTTGAGAGGAAAGCCAGCTCCACATTTATCTCTGGTCCAATGTAACTAAAGGTGTATATTTACCAACACAATTTCTGAGGCAAAAGGTAGCGGAAGGCTTGTGGAATGTCACCTTTGTTCAGCTGGGTGGCCAAGGTAAGGTGTTTATAAAGCACTTATCATTTTCTGTGCTGTTTAACCAATATCTCTTCGCTTAACTTGCTGCGGGCATGCCGAGCTGTCATGCATTAAGAGCTGTGTCACAGATCTTTTCTTTAATGCTTTTAATATACATGCATATTGACATTGCAGTTCAATTCCGAGTCTGTCTAGATTTTATATTGTTGAATTAGGACAGACACTAATCCCAGGAGGTGTAATAGAAATGAACAACAGGGCGTGGAAGGTAGACTTCCAAGAATCTAGAATGATCGCGCCTCTGCAGAATTTAGATGTACTTAGCTTTGTTTGAACTTTTCCTACAATAAGCTTCATAAATCAAAGCTTGAAACTGAACTAAGATTGTTTAAAATTGAAATGCACTGTCTTTAAGTTTTCTTCAGTTCATGCTCTGATTTTGGGTTTGAAGCAGCACTAGCTTTGTTTAAACATTCAAAGAATTACATTCATTACAAGTTATTTCCTACTGTTGACTGTTTTAGTACTCTGCAAAGTTCACAATTGTTACAGTGCAGAAGGAGCCCATTTGGCCCTGCCTGTCAGCACTGGCTCTCCAAACAAGTACCATGACTTAGTCTCATTGCCCAAACTGCACACATTGTTTCTATTCAAGTAATAATCTAATACCCTCTCGAATACCTTGATTGAACCTTCCTCCATCACACTTCCAGACTATGTGTACTATAATGCACATAATTGTGTGAAAAGGCATTTTCTCACATCACATTTGCTTCTTTTATAAATCACTTCCAATCTGTGCCCTTGTTCTTGATCTTTTTATGAATGGGAAAAGTTCCTGCTTGCCTACTTAGTCCAGCCCTTTAATGATTTTGAAGACCTCAATCAAATCTTCTTCTCTTCAAGGAGAACACTCCCAATCTCTTCGATCTATCTTCATAACTGAAGTTTCTCATCCGTGGAACCAGTCCTGTAAACAGCTTCTGCACTCTCTCCATAGTGTTCACTCCTTCCTATAGTGTCGCGTCCAGATCTGTACACAATATTCTAGCTGAGATCTAGTGTCTTGTGTAAGTTCAGCATAACCTCCTTCCTGTTGTATTCTATGTCTCTATTAATGTAAGATTTCCACCCAAATTAATATCTGATTTCCTCCCACACTCTGAAAAACATGCTGGTTAGGTGCATTGGCCATGCTAAATTCTCCCTCAGTGTACCTGAACAGGTGCCGGAATGTGGCAACTAGGTGATTTTCACAGTAACTTCATTGTAGTGTTAATGCAAGTCTGCTTGCAACTAATGAATAAATATAGCCCATATGCTTTCTTAAGAGCTATTTCCACCTTTCCGTCCACCTTCAATGATCTATGCATATCTACATAAGAACATAAGAAGTAGGAGCAGGAGTAGGCCATCTAGCCCTTTGAGCCTGCCCTGCCACCCAGGTCCCTCTGCTCCTGCACTCATAAGAATTTTACCCTTTTTTTATATTGTCTCTCCATGCTTATCCTTCCAAAATGCATCACTTTACCCTCTTCTGCAATGAACTTCATATGTCACCTGTCTGCCCACTTGACCAACTTATCTATGTTGATGTATACACTACGTTTTTTTAAAGAAACCTTGTGCTCTTAAATTACCAATTGCAGATTACTGCCAACACAAAATAAATCACTAAATTTTGTTTAGCGACAGAACACTTTAAGTGAACCAAAATGTCCTGAGATATTTCATTCGTGCATTTAGAAAATTAAAAAGACCAAAGGCTGGGAAGAACCTTTTAGGTGTGGCAAGAAATGTAATGAGGACGTCTGTAAAGGAATTCCGTACTGCGGCTTGGTAGGGGTGGGGTTTTTTGAAAAGAGGAGAAGCACTCTAACCTAAATATGAGCAGAGGGTCACTAAAAACCCTTTCACGTAACTGACAATCAAAAGAGCCACCCTTTTCTCACTCCCCTCCCCCCACACATTCACCATCCCACACAAGAAAAGACTAATGTGAATATGGAACAAAAAAGGGAAAAGCTCCAAGGGACGAGAAGACAACAAGCTACAATATAAGAGCAAAACACCACAAGAGGCAACAAAGATTGAATGTGAGCCGAATGAAAAGTGACAGAGCAAAAAGAAAAGGAGACATGTCCTCTTTCTGTCTGACCCCAAAAACCTAAATATGAACAGAGGGTCTGAGCTGGAATGTAGGGCAGGAAGTTTTTGCATAAGTGGGAAGGAATGAGCCCGTGGAGAGATCTGTAGAAAGCACTGATATTGATATGGAGCCTGTATGAGTCAAAAGATTATTTAACTTGAAAACCTATTCAGTTCCAAGTTTTCACACTATTGCACATGGCTGTGCTGGATTATGTCACGAATAAACTGGAAGAGAAGTGTGTAGAATGCTTACTGTTTCAGCACGGGAGGTGAAAGATTGGTTCTTCTTTGTGATTTTTGCATAATTGCAGTTTGTGTTGGCCTGGAGACTATGTCCCGACGCAATTTAACATCCAACTAATTAGAGGGGAGCGATTAACAGGAAATTACAAAAGATTTTTAGACATAGGAGGAGAACTGGGAACCACAACTTGCTTTTGTATGCCTTGAGAGTGTATCCCAAAATGCTTCACAGGAGCCTAATTGAACAAAAATTGAATTGAGTTGATGAGATGTAGAGGAGTGCACTTTTTTTTTTGAAAGGGAAAACCCTTACTCCTGCTTTGATATTTGAAAAGCATGTTTTGTGTGTTTAAAATATAAATCTTCAACCAGGCATTTGGTCACCTATCTAAATGTCTCTTCGTCTGACACACAGCCAAGTATTTTATTTCTTCTCTCTGTAGTATTTCGTTCCAGATTCAAGGTGCTACATAAGTATCAAATTGTACTGGATTGGGGGGGATCTTTCGGGTCATTGTACTGGATTGGTGATATTGAGCAACACAGCATGTTCAGTTGTTTAGGTAGCTGCCATTTGCAATCCACATTTTTTTGCCTAGGATCCCAAACTTGTCAGGGCAGGCAGGCTAAATTTTCAGCTGCTGAGCAGAAAATTGGCAGTTTTCCACTGCTTGTTCTGGGTGCTGCAATGCCAGGCTGTTGCTGAAAACACGTCTTTAACTGTATCTCATAGGTGCACCAGTAGTGTGCCCACTAGCGGAGTCCTGAAGGGCAAATGTGTGTCTCTATGCCAGCAGGTGGCTGCTTACTTTTTGTTTGATTGGATAGGTGGTTAAAAGCTGCTAATTATAATGCACGTGCCCTTCAATGACTTCCTTCAAAGTTTTGAACTCTTCACAACATGATACCAAAATTACTGACGCTTCCAAAAACGTTAATATGTTTTGCACACAGAGGTGTGCTTTATTCTTTTGCCCAGCTTCCTCTATATAGTGATTTAGTTACCCAATTATCTCCCATGGAAACCTTGCATTTTATTTTGTGGAGGGAAGGTGAGAGAAGGGAAGGGGAGAAAGGAGACATTTTACTAAAAAATTGTTTTGAAAGTAGAAGGAACAAAGTACAATGTGTCTGTTCATATTTCTATTACATACTGTTGATAACTTTCTGATTCTAACAGGAAGGTACTGTATCTGAACATGCTGTTTAGAAATTTAAGGGAGGGTATGTGGAACTAAACTTAACTTGGATTTGGTTGGATTTTTACCAAAGCAAACATGTGGGATCATATTTTCGACTGAATTGAAATTCCAGCTGGTGTGGCATGCAGCTATGTGTAAAGTTACAAGAAGCATCTTTCATTTTATTCATATATTTCAGCATCTGTGCACAAAATGGGCACAATGTTTAACACCATATGCTGCAGGGATATTGAAGAAATGGCAATGCCTGTAGAATTTGTTCTCAAAGGCTTGGTGAGTCAGTGTGGATCTGACAGAGTTGTGTGGGCTGTGCTGACTGACTTAATGAAACAACTGTCCCACATCCTGTGCTCCTATTAACCTCACATACGTTGCCACAAGTTTTCATCTTGTGTTGTGTTTAACCAGACAAAGCAGTAGCAGGTCATTTGGTAGTTATTTATTGGATATTTTTGATTTATTTTAACTGGAACTTTGGGCTATCTTAATGCTTACCTGGATGTCAGAAGACATTTTGTGCATCCTCTCCTGATGATATTCCACACCAGCAGCACATATTCATAAAATAGGGCACCAAAAGGCGGCACAGTGGTCAGCACTGCTCCAGGGACCCGAGTTTGATTCCTGGCTTGGTTTCACTGTCTGAGCAGAATCTGCACATTCTTCCTGCGTCAGCATGGGTTTTTTCTGGATGCTCTGGTTTTGCTCCACAATCCAAAAGATATGCTGGTTATGTGCATTGGCTGTGCTAAATTCTTCCTCAGTGTATCTGAACAGGTGCTGGAGTTTGGCGACTAGGGGATTTTCAACTTCATTGCAGTGTTAATGTAAGCCTAATGTGACACTATTAAAACAAAACTTTATAAAAGCTTTGAGACAAAGGAGCAGAAGTAGGCCATTGGGCCCATTGAGTCTGCACCACTGTTCAATGAGATCACGAGCAATCTGATAGGATATTCTATGATAATCCTCAAATCCACTTTCTAACTACATCCCCTTAAGCCTTGATTACCTTCCTGCTAAAACTCTATCTAGTTCAGCTTCAATATACCAAAATGATCCAGTCTCCACTCTTCTCTGGGGTCAGTACCAATTCCGGAGAGAATTCAAAAGATGAAGGAATCTTTAGTATATAGTGGACCGATTGGGAAGTGTACATGTGTCCCAACACTGGGGAGGAAGATGAGACGGTTATGATGGTGTGAAACAGAAATGTGCCAGTACATTTGAAGAGAAAACTGTTTTCTCACCAGATTTATCATTTGGTGAGAACAAAGTGTTTACGGGGAGCTGGGACTTGTTCAGAGTATAAAATTCATCCTGGCTACACAAGTAGTTCAAAGGCATTCCTAACTTCTTTTGACATCATGGAGCTCTTTGATTTTTAGGCAGCCGCAAGTGAAAAGGAATATTTGAGGTAAGAGGTTTAATAGTTAACCTTGATTAGTTACAGGGAGTCTAATAATCATTGAGACATTAAAAAAACTAACTTTTGTTCAACGTTGCACATCCAGATAAATATTGCGGATTAAAAATTTTCTATAGATCATAGCATATAAGACAACCTTATTTCCAGCACCAAAATTCATACTTGGACCTATACTCAGACTCAAGTTGACCCCACTGCCTCCCCACCCCATCCCATTCCTCTCCTGCGTTCTGTTAAGAAATGCTACGTTCTTATTAGAAGTTAGCCTCAATTTATACCTCGGGAATGCAACTTTTACTCACTTTTACAGGTGATACATATTTGATCCTTAGTGGCCAGGTGTCACAGTGGTTAGCACTGCTGCCTCACAGCACCAGAGGCCCACGTTCAATTCCAACCTGGATCATTATCTGTGTGGAGTTTGCACATTCTCCCTGTGTCTGCATGGGTTTCCTCTGGGGTGCTCTGGTTTCCTCCCACAGTACAAAGATATGCCGGTTAGATTGGTTGGCTGTGCTAAATTGACCCTTAATGTCAGGAGGATTAGGAGGGTAAACATATGGGGTGTGGGGATAGAACCTGGGTGAGGATTGTTGTCAGTGCAGGCTCAATGGGCCAAATGGCTTTCTTCTGCACTGTAGTTTCTATGAAACAGGCTGTGTGCCAAAATGCACAGAAGATATGCCCACACAGAGCAGACCGAACATAGCTGATGATTAACAGAAATGAGTCCTCTGGCAAAAAGAATGAAGTAAGAAGTGGTTTCAAGCTCAGCTCGTAACATTTGCTAACGTGTCAAATAACTGTGCTGCAGTGAGGGAATTCACTGTTTGTGAAAAAAACTGACATGAGAATGGAAGAAGAAGAAGAAATCTGCCCCGAAGAAGATGCCCAAGACCAAATACACCAAGAAAACAGGGACCAGCTACTGGGCTGATCCTGAGAAGCATGTATAGGAATGTGTCCTTGAAAATCATTAAGAATGGTTAGAGTCACCAGAATTCCAAACATTCACTGGGCTCATTCAACATTTGATTGTCATTACTGGTATCCTTGTAGAATGACTTTGTCCAATAGAACCTATCATGTTGATTAAATGTGACTTGCTGGTGTCTTTATTTTTATTTCGAAGTGGCAAACACCTACATCAATACTGGTGATTTGAATTTTATACTTTGCGCATAAATTAACCCCAGTTCAAAATCAGGATAAATCGCCAATGTCACCTTCTTACTCCAACATTCTGTGTTAGATAACAAAAGTAAAGTTTATTTATTAGTGACAAGTCAGCTTACATACAGTAATGAAATTACTGTGAAAATCCCACATTCCAGGACCTGTTTGGGTACACTGAGGGAGAATTCAGCACAGCCAATTCACCTAACCAGCATGTCTTTCGGACTGTGAGAGGAAATAAGAACACCCGGAGGAAATCCACACAGATGGGGAGAATGTGCAGACTCCACACAGACAGTTACCCAAGCCAGGAATTGAACCCTGCTCTCTGGCGCTGTGAGGCAGCAGTGCTAACTACTGTGCCGCCTGGAAAGTAACCGCTACAATAAAGTTCAACTAAGAGCTGGATTGGGAAAGGTTAAATGGTAGACAGAGCAGTAGGCACCTGATCCATGGGGCTATACTCATTTTATAATGCATCACAAATGAACCTTGCTAATGGGTGGCAGGAGTCATAGTAATTGGTCTACAGCACAAAAAAAAAGGCCCTTTAGTCCATTGTATCTGTGCTGGTCAAGGACAAGCCATTGCAGTGTCTTGTATTCAGTTGATCTCACTCAACCAATACATTGACTATGAAAGTCAGCATATAGTTAAAGAATGAAATGGAATTTTATTTGCTAATATATGCATCAGGAAGTAGAATAGCCAGTGGACACTCTCTATCATCTCTGCTTTAACATTACAAATGTGGAATTGATATACTGTCCTGAACACTTCAATATCCCACCCAGCCTGTCTCTCAAACAGGAAGGTCCAATTACAATATTATGCAGCATTACCTTAGACAGTAACGTTCCTCCTGTCAGTGGGATTAGGAGATCATTAGCTCAACCTAAGGTTCCAACCCTGTTACCTAGGAAACCTAACCCACACACATTCAGTACATCCAAGGCCACAGCTAACATCTGCGAATTTTAATTGGCAAAAGGAGTCATTCTTTTGCTCAAATCGGGACCTCTTCTATCAGTTTGAGAGGCTGCACCAGCCTCTCTACCCAGGAGCAAGTGGACTCCTGTACATTCCAGGCCTCTGATTTAAACTTGCTTTTGTGTGCCCTAAGCTAATAAGAGAAGCTGCCATTCTGTACTCCATTGTATTAAAATAATTTGGTCTCTCTACCACTGTGTTTCCCATCATGCTGAGCAAACAGGTCATTGTTTGGCCAAGGCTCACAAACATATTTAAAACTGCATTCTAGTTACAAGACGTATGTGCAAGTTTATAATACTTGGTTAATTTGTGGTTATACACTTTATAATACCTTTGTGGATTCTCAATATAAAGAAAGCACTAATTATCTGAACCTAATCAACTTATAGTAAAACTAAAATGAAGGGCTTCTATAATCTGATTTCAATTTGCCCTTCTCCACCATCCAGCTATTCTAATCCCATTTCGGTTTGATCACCAAAATGATATGTTCACAGGTTGCCATTGCCTACCTTGGACCATGAAACTTCCACTCTGAACTTTGCTCTTCTCAAATGCTGTGAAGCAAATTGTTAAAAGGTTGCAAAATGAGGATCCCATTATTGTACTTCTAACCTGGATCTTGTGGTCAGCTGCTCCCAAAATCTAGCAGTCTTTGCCCTGTGGATTTCCCCTTTCTTGTTGTTACTTGGATGTGGTGGCAAGTCAAAGGGATCTCCAGCATACAGCAACGATGATATCACCAAGCAGGATAGGCAGGCAATCACATTGAAGTATCCTCACAGATAGCAATCCAGCAGGAAAAACCACTAATTATCCTGCACTTCTTAAAAATAAGATTTTTAAAAAATAAATACAGAGAGCAAAGTAAATGACTGGGCCACATTAGAAATAATGAAACTTCTTAAACACTTGTATTATACTTGGAATTTTTATTAGAATGGAACATCCTGATATTCTACAGATATAAAATCAGTTTTCCAGGGTCAGAGGGGTTTCTCAGTTGCAGTGATGACTTTAAATACTATTAAAAATCCTGAAGAAGTGTAACTTTTTCAGGAGTTTTAGTGTAAAAGTAGAAGTTCTCATCAAGTCAGTATTTCTTCTTGATGGTACTCTAGATAGCGCTCAATATGGAAATGGATAGAACCACTAATAGCAACTGCAGAAGGTACTTTCTGTTTTAGTGGAGTGATGACAGCAAACATTAACAGTTTGGCTACTAAACTTAAATATGAGGTGGGAAGATTTCCCATTTATTACTTCTCCAAAATCCAGGCATATATTCTGGAGGAAGAGAAGAAAGAAGTAAATAATCTGAGAGGAAGAATGCCTTGAAAGATAGCACGGTGACCCAATAGTTAGCACTAGTGCCCCACAGCGCCAGGAATCCGGGTTTGATTCTCGGCTTGGGTCACTGTCTGCAGAGCCTGCACGTTCTTCCCGTATTTGCACGAGTTTCCTCTTAGTGCTCCGGTCTCCTCTCTCATCCTAAATTTGGCCATGCTAAATTCCCCCTTTAGTGTACCCAAGCACACGCTGAAGTGTGGCAACTCAGGGATTTTCACAGTAACTTCACTGCAGTGTTAATTGTGACACAAACTTTAAAACATTGAAGGAGCAGACATCCTGCTGACGCTGTACCATCAGTGTTCAGACACCCAGAAGCATTATTCTGAATATATCCCCAGAGTTATATCACAGGAAGCTTTGATTTAGTCCAGCAGTTCTGAAACATTGCAGAATGCCCAGGCCTGCAGCTCAGATGATGTTTCACAGGCATATCCCGACATGTGACTGGATTAGTTCTGCTTTGACAGTCAAGCCATACTAATGTAAAGTCAATCACTAATATCCTGACTGTCAGGGTTGCGGACTTGATCAAACCTTTTGGAGGCAAATAAACAAACGTGCAGTCAGTTTTGACTGAATGGAACATTTTTCCTTGTTTGCTGTTGATTGAAATGTTCAATAAAGCTTGTTGAGGATGGATAGTCCTGGAGCCAAGCTTTACTCAGCCTCACGTTTATTTATAGAATGAAACATTACAAGCAAGCACCTTCTAAACTCGGCTGTCTTCTGCCCCTCCTCCCGTTAATTTTCAGCCGTTGTCTCTATAGTGGCTGAAGTGAAATCAGTAGGTGCCTGCCACCTACATATAGTTAAATATGATTGATAGTTCATTCATTTACTTATTTCAGTTAGTTACCCCATGTGCCCCAATTGCCAATCCTCTTTTCATCAACACAAAGGCATTTATAAATGTTCAAACTGGTTTGTGATTTCAGGAATCAGTTCTTTATTTGAAAGTTGAGCATTCGTGTTGCATTAGTATTAGAATGCTCTATTAATACTAGCTCTGTCTCAGAGATAACACTCTTGCCTCAGAGTCAGAAAGCTGTGATTTATGTCCGAGTGGTATTGGTGAAAATTGAGGGATGAATGTTGGCCAGGACACAGGAGGACTGCCCGACTCTTTAAAAAGCTGTTACCAGTAATTTTGGATTCACCTGATTGATGAGATGGGGTCTCCGATTAACCCAACAAAACTGCACTCTCTCAATACCATATTGATCAATCTAGCATATGTGGTAATCTTATAGTGAGAGTTGAACTGATTCAGTGGTGGGGGCAGTTTAATGTTTTGCACTTGTTTCAGTGGCATACAATGAAATTTTTTCCCACTTATTTGTTCATGGGGTGAGGGTATTGCTAACAAAACCAGCATTTATTGCCCATCCCTAATTATTCAGAAAGATGATGGTGAGCCATTTTTTGAACCATTACAGTCCATGCGGTGTAAGTACACCCACTGTGCTGTTAGAGATGGGGTTCCAGGATTTTGACGCAAAAGACACAGTTCTCTGTTAGAATTTTAGTTTACTTGTGTTGAACATGAACTAAACTACATTGCCAACTTATCTCACATTTCGAGCATTTTTATGATGAGGACAACTCATTGAGACAGCCCAAATTTATTTCAAGTTATAAATGAATCCTTTGTGCTTTGTTTAGCTGGGGTCAATATGGGGATATTAGAGTCTTTATATAATTGTTGGTTTCCACATTTTTGTGTCATGAATATCTAACACATCTAATGTTGTTGATTTATTCCTTTGATTTAACTGGCTGCAGTTATTTTGTCAATTGGATCAAGGGTAACCTACATAGAAAAGTTGTACAGGAATGTTCTACTGAGGCTTTGAACAATTACTGGAACTTGATGTGTGGTTTGCCATGCTTGCATGAATACTTGCATGTTTGTGCTCAATTCTAACACCATTACAGCAAGGCTTTCTAAAGCAGCTAATGTGGTGCTGTGCCGAGACTTTCCAAAGTGCAAGATGACAGAAAGGAAACTTGAAACAAAATTTTCATGCCTTCAAATGCATATTTAAAAAAAAATCCAAAGTGTTTGCCTTCACTCTGGCAGAAAGTTGGGTTAGTTTTCTCATGACTTGATTGCCTTCACCTTTTCACCCCGATCGCAAATTGAAGCCTATTGAACCTCAACGTATTTTGGAATTCAATCATTTGAAACATTTCAAGTGAATGTCAGGAAGGAGCACGTCCTGCGATTCAGTGATCGTTCAAAATAGCGACAGCGCTGTGTGACAGTGGACAGAAAAAGATTTTCACATAAAGATTTTCAAAGTTCACTTGCTATACCTGCAATTTGCTAATGACAAATAATAGACTATCAGGCCAAAGGTTGCTAGCCCAGCAGTTCAAAATCACTTGAATTTGAGGTACACTTAGCAAAGATTATTCCCAGTTTCTTTTTCAAACCAGTGGTAGGAATAGCGTTGAATCTGGAGTTGATCAGAAGGTTTTCTAATATCATTTATATATCATTTCGGAGCAGTTAAAGCACTTCGGGCTTTATCAAGCAGGAGCTGGCTAAAATTGCTTTTTCATCTTGGACTCTGGAGTTGCTAAGCACGTGCAGAAAGATTGATAGGCTTGCATCACTTCTGTCTTCTGCTTTTTCCTGTCATTACTGTTGTGTGAAGCCAGCTCATGCTGAATGTTGGCCACAGGATAATTGTTCTGCTTTGTGCAAGCAATATGCATCAGAGAAATCCAGGTACAATTGCTAGTCCATCCAGGACAGTATGACGGAGGATTCCTCAACTCACTGCACCATCCCTGGCTAACTTGATTCAATGCGGTTTGACATATTTGTATGTATTCTTGCTTGAGGATGGTTTTTAAAGCTGATAAAATTGGAAGGATAAATGTTTGCTTGCAGCCTGTTAAAGATAAATAAAGATTTCAAAAGGGGTCTGACATGGACATCATTTGAAGCATGTAAAAGACATGCTTACAGCAAATTTAAAAAATGTAATTGTTTTGATCTTGAAATATTGGCGGAAGTAAACAAAGTGGAGGATGGGATGAGTCATCCTTTAGTTCATCATCTTATACACCACAGAGGTTTCAATTAAATAGCCTGCCTGAGAGAATCATGGCAATAGCCAACAATGTCTTTTAAAGTGGGGTGTATCTCTTAATTATGGGTATCTACGCTTTTAAAGCAACAAACCAGAGAGCTGCTGAGTATTTAACAATACTGATTAGTGTCAATTTGTGGCCACGTTCTCATGAAAATGCTGAATTAATAGAGTAAGTCCAAGCTATTACTGAAAAGTGTTTACTTCCCCTGAATTTCACCAGTGGGAAAATAGATACTGAGCCAGGAAGTAAGGGCCTTTAAGAGGATTGATGGAAACCTTGACTGATAAAATGAGCTTTGGAAAGGTTTCTGAAGGGGCAAGAGCCATAGGAAAGAAGTAGGTGGACTTTTAGAGAGTTGGACTAATGTTTCTGAAGGTTCTGACCCAAATAGAAATGAGAGGAAGCAGGTTACACAGAAGGCTGGAATTAAATGAACAAAGCAATTGGAAGGGAGTATAATACTGAAGGAGACTGTCAAGTTAGGTTAGATGAAACATTTGAATGCAATTGTAGATGAGGACAATAATTTTAAATTTGCATTGTGGAACAGGGAGTTCAGGTAGGCCTGCAATGGGGAGCACAGTGAGTGAGGACAAAGAATCCCTGCAGTGCAGAATGAAGCCATTTAGCCCATTGGATTTGTACCAGTTCTCTGTCAGAGTATCTGACAGAGTATCTTACCCAAGCCTTCTCCCCTGTCCTGTCCCTTTAACCCCACACATGTACCATGACTGATCCATCTAATCTACACATCTTGCATAGCAACATAGAAGATAAGAGTAGGAGGAGGCCATTTGACCCTTTGAGCCTGCTCTGCCATTCATTGTGATCATGGCTGATCATCCAACTCAATAGCCTAATACAGCTTTTTCCCCAAAGCCTTTGATCCCATTCGCCCTAAGTGCTATATCCAGCTGCCTCTTGAATACATTCAGTGTTTTGGCATCAACTACTTCTTGTGGTAATAAATATCTTGGAACACTAAGGGACAATTTTTACACCATGGGAAGAAACCCGGAGCAAACCCACGCAGCCACGGGCCAAATACGCAAACACCACCCAAGGCCAGAATTGAACTGGGGCCCCTGGTGCTGTGAGGTAGCAGTGCGAACCACTATGCTGCTGATTATGGGTGATAATGTTTGGGATGCATTGGAAGAAGGACAGGAAATAGCAAGGAGGAGTGGAGTTACTTAAAAGCAAAATACAGCGGATGCTGGAACGTGAAACAAAAACAGAAAACGGGAGCTCTGATGAAATGTTATCTAGATTCAAAACATTGGCTCTATTCTCTCTCCACAGATGCTGTCAGATATGCTGAGATTTTCCAGCGTTTTCTGTTTTTGTTGGAGTTAGTTAAACCTTGGAGACTGCCATGTAGAGGTGTTACAGTGACAGAGGTTGAAATTAACAGATTTGGATAGGATTTGCTTCTGATTTTAATATGACATGATGGTAACATAATTAGAAGTTTTTTTTGTCTATTGTATTCTCCTATTGTCAAGTCTGAAAAATCCACATCAATAGAGCAAAACATTCTGATTGTCTCAGGCAATTAGTATTATTTTTATTTATTCATGTGACATGGGCGTCGCTGGCTGGCAAGCATTTATTGCCCATCCGTAGTTGTCCGAGGGCAGTTGAAAGCCAACCATGTTGTTGTGGTTCTGGAATCACGTCTAGGCCAGACCCAGTAAGGACGGCAGATTTCCTTCCCTAAAGGACATTGGTGAACCGGATGGGTTTTTCCAACAATCAACAATAGATTCTTAATTCCAGATGCATTTTTTCAATTTAATTCAAATTGTACCATCCGCCGTGGCAGGATTTGAACCAGGCTCCCCAGAACATAAGCTGAGTTTCTGGATTAATATCTAGCGATAATATCACGAGACCATCAACACTCCTTGCATTCATGAGACAGATGGGAAAACTTCACTCAGCAACAAGGAAGAAAACCACCAAACTAAATAGCTCACATTTTTTACAAAGTCTTAAAATTAATCATTATGGAGGAGATGACAGTGGGGAAAGAGAATGTGACCACAGAACTAAATGAAGTATGATAATGAGGCATGGTACCGCAAATGATTTTTGTTTCATCTTAACATCCATTTGTGAAGTCCACCAATAGCTTTGAACAGTTAGTATTTAGATGGCATAGCATACATCTCTACAGACCAAGTGTTAAAAAAAATTGGGATTAGAATAGTTAGGTGCTTGATGGCCAGTGCAAACATGATGATGGGCCAAAGAATCTCTTTCTGTACTATAAGACTCAATGACTCTAACGGGAAGTCTCCTGGTTTTATTGACCTGTGCAGAGTAAGTCTGCTCTAAGATGGCAGTTGGAGCGCTGGTCCTAATGTTTCTGGTCAGGATGAAGGGAAGTCAGCATGATTCTTGCTTCAGACCACAATCTCTTCTGGAATTGCTCTTCTTTGGGTTGTGGGTGAGCATCAGAATTTGCAGCTGTGGGAATATTCTGATATGCTGTTGATGTTCATGTGTAAAATGAGCAACTTCAGTAATTTAGTCTAAGATACTGGTAGAATTGTAACCTACAATGAGTCAGAGAATTGAGAATAGAAAAACTAGCAAGAATAATGTGATTTTTCTTTACAGCAAGGAATAGCGAGGGTGCTGAGAGAGGGAGGAATTATTTGGAATTGCTGCAGTTGATACAAGGGGGCTGAATTTATTCCTAACTGCACTACCTCATGAATTTTGAGATTTGTTGGTGTTTTTACTTGGTGGTTGGCTATCTGACAAACTGACAGTAACCATAGTCAAGCTTATTAACTGGTATCTGCAAAAGGTTGCAACAGAGTTATGGGTAAATTGAGAGCAGGTACAAATGATATACTTTCACTGGCAGTGTCTAGTGCAACTGTAGCATGGGGAGTTGATCACTTTTGTCAAGAAGTAAAATGATCTTATGTTATCTGCCGTTTTAGTTTCCTGTGTCTGTTATTATGTTCCGAACTGCGGGCTTGCACCCATCAGAAGTTCATTATGATCATTGATGCAACAGCTGAGCATTTGGACTCATGTTTCTTCATTTTGTTGGTGGATTGCTCTATGGGAAACTTTAAAATGCAGTGTGTCTTCCTACATCAACCGCAGAGCCATTTGAATAGAGCAATCACAATTGGTAGAAGGGGGCAACATCCTTTGCTTAGCGAGCAGGGGCCAGTTTTAACTCTCTGATCTGTTCAGGGGGACAGTCCCTGTAGTTAACTGAGGCAACCCGACATAATAGAACGTTGCTTTGTCAGACAGAAAACATTTTCTGAAGAACTTATGCAGAGGTATCAATGTGTTTGCAAGAAATATTAGAAGTAGGCCAAACTGAACAGAAGTGGAGCAGTGTCTTTTAAGTTTTACAAGGTATGATGAACCATTATGACGTTAAAGCAGGTTGAAAGTCATCACTGGACTCAAGCCTGTAACTCCATTTTAAAATGATGGAAAGACATCCAGTAGAAGGTGAAGTGCTACACCCCAGTGCTGTATGTGAGTTTCTGCAACCCATTGCAGTAGTGTAACTGTAATATTGCTTTGGCATACCAGAAGCTTGGGGTGCGACTACATTTAAGCTGTGCATGGACCCTTCTTTGTAAACATCACGTGTTATTATATGCTGAGGTTTTATCTGTCTCTGGTGTTGCAAAGGATGGGTCTTGGCCACATTGCTATAGAATGCTCCAAGCTGTTGAATCATTCAATAACCCCAACCCCTCTTGGGAAAGATTATGCAGAAAAACACTTCTGCAGCACATAACATCCTCAATGACTGGCAGGAGGGGGAGATGGTAGACCCTGTCTCTAAATAGTCTGTCAAAGTCATTTCACAAAATGTCCACCTGCTAGAATTTTCAAACAAGTACCTTCTCACACGCCTGTCATCCAGTCCTCTCAACACATTTCCCTTGAGTTGGCTGATGTGGGGAAAAGGCCATTGCTCCCCTTCCTTTGGAGTGTGCCTTTGGAAAGAAGGTCTGGAGAGATGCAATGTTTTTTGTTGAGTTTCACCCCATATAGCTCTGTGACACAAGACTGTGTTCTTCAGGCTGTTCCCAGGACCATGCACCAAGAGAAACATCAACAGCAGCTGGAGGCCCATAAATTGCGTATAGGATGTATTTTGGTCTACCCAAAACTAGCAGATCTTCCAGTGCTGAGTTGTTGTTGACCAAGTGTTGCAGGCTAGCACATTCCAAGGCCCAGGACCAAGTGCTGAGAAATGCACTAAAGCTTTGGAAAGCCGCCACAGAGGCGCAATGGGGAAAGGCCACTTTCTAAGACTTTTTAACTATTGCACTCCGAGGGCTGGAAACTGTATAGAACACCTTGTGCTGTTGACATGGAATGTACCTTGTGAGTATCAAAGGTATTAAAATTGTGTTGAGACACTTTGTGCTGTATGGAGACGAGTTGAATTCTATTGCACGTTCCGTAATATTCAATTTGAAACGTTTTGGAAGGTGATTTTGTATATTTTTGGAAGTAAAAGAAGCTCAGTGCCATGGAGATTGGGGCAAGATGGGTACTTCACCTTTTCACCAGGACCAAGCTAGATCAATGTACGGTCTGTTTTTGCTTAGGTTAGCCTCCCTGCTCCTGATCACAATAACTTTCTTACCTTTGCTGGGCTCTCTACATCCTGAGTGCTGTTGTTTTCTTACCCCTTCAAGCTCTAATCCCTTGCTTTTGGTTGTCAGGAACAGTCCCCAAGGATTTCTGACTGTGAGCTGCTGCCCACTTTGTTTTCCAACTTGGCAGCTGTGTTACTGTTAGACATGAAATTAAACAAGTATTATCTTGAGGATATGCCATTAAATGCCGAGCACCAACATGTCCTCCCCAGCTTCCCATAAATATCCAGATCATGGCGTCACATCTGGGACTCTTTTAGCTACCAGATAATATATTCCTACATAAGAACATAAGAAATAGGAGCAGGAGTAGGCCATCTAGCCCTTCGAGCCTGCCCCGCCATTCAATAAGATCATGGCTGATCTGTCGTGTCTCAGTTCCACCTTCCCGCCCTCTCCCCATAACCCTTAATCCCCATAATTCCAATTCCTCCATAATTATTAATCTCCTGCCCCATCCACTACTGCGATTTAACTTCACACTGTCTCCTAGCCCCTTCTTCCCTAATAATATTTCTCAATACTTATTACACCTAAGCTTTCTGCTTCTTATCCAACAGTTTTATTAACAATATAATCCATTTCTTGTCTCACTCTGGGGCGGTGGTTCCTGCGGTGAATGTGTAAACCTCACAAAAGGTCCCAGACCTCGGTGGGACCACAATGTTCTGCTAATGATGAGCTGCCTTCACTGTCAGAAAATACTACACAAAGTGAGGGCAGAAATCCCACCCTTAGATTTTCCCCCGTTTTCCTGCCGTATTCCAGCATGTGCAGTAAGTCAGAAATGATATAGGAATTACAATACTACTGCTCAACTAAGAAAGTGGGGTTGAATTCAAAGTATAAGCTGTTCCAGAAGAGTGGAAAGATGGATGGTACAGGTAGAAATCTTCTTATGATTCAGAGAATTTAGAAATTTAAGAATCAGGAAACTGATAAACAGGAGAAGGAAATAACATCTGGGGTCTGCTGACAAGCTCTCTTGGCAGGATAATAATTTGTGTGATCACGTACCTAAAGATGTTGGGTGGGATTTTACGGATTTGGGACAAGTGAGGCTGTAAAATCCCACCCAAAGTCAATGGACCTTCCACTTGTATCCCCCACCCCCTTGCCCACTCTGATTCCTGTGGTGGGAGGGGCTGTAAAATTACAGTCATTAAGTTAATTGTGGTAATTGGGATTTTGATCTAAAACTGAAATGATTGATTCCACACTTGAACATATATAGCCAAAAATTTATCTTAAATGTATGTAACAATCTTCAAATCGATTGGTCATCTGTCAGTGTTTTGAACATTTGCCCCAATAAAATGCTGTAAAGGTTAAATAAAGAGGCATTCAGTAAGCACCAGCAATGACTGACGCAATCAGTCAAATTGTTCAATTGACCTGATGTAAACATTAAGCAACATGATCTCTGATATTATGTGTACTGCCAGACATCTGCAAGTTGCTACACGTTGACGGTGATCTTGCTTCGTGCCCTGGGCTTTGTCAAATATAAGATGTAAAAGCGCAATACATTTCTAATGTGATATGAAAACTGTGTGTGCCCATATGGAACAGGTACAATGGGAAGCAGCTCATTGCTGAATAATTTATCGACCAGGAGTGGGAAGAAGGAATAGATACCATAATGCGAAACATTTGCAATAGCCATAGAAACAGAGTATAGAAAGTAAATAAAAACTAAACGTGTCAAGGATTGGAATGAGAAAGAAACAAATAAACAGTTACAGTCCAAGACTCCTTTTATGTCTCTGAGTAATGCTTTGGAAGATAAACTTGTATAATACCCTGTGTATCATTATCATGAAACAACATGTTCTCTGACTCAGTGATCTACAGTAAAATATTAACTGTTATACGTGGTGAATGCAAGATAATTATCTTACGTACATCAAGCAAGGAGACATAAATGTCAAGAAGTGATAAGTAAACTTACATCAGGAAAATATCCTTTATTCAGACAGCTATAAATTTGGCAAAAATCTACCGAATGAGGTAAATCATTGTTATTAGACGCCACAGTGGGTGATGTAATAAACTGAAACGATTAACTTTGGGGCAAATGGCTTTTTCTTCTCTCTCTCTCTTTTAATTCTGGAACAATTACCCATTGTCATTTCACCAGGTGCCTTTGTCAGCCATGCACATAAAATGCAGACCCCCAATGCCAATACAATCAGTCTCCAACCTGGAAAGAGATGTCTTGTCACATGGGAGGAGATAAAAAATACTAGAAATATCACACGTTATTTGAGTCGATGAAATGGGGTAACTTGTACTTCAGACAAGTAAAATGTCTGTCCCAAATGAAAACAGTGTTGGAAAAACTCAGCAAGTCTGGTAGCGTCTGTGGTGAGAGAAAGAGTTAACACAAGTCCAATCTCTTAGCTGGTGCTTCTGAGTAAAGAGAAGAGCTGTCTGCCTTTGACTGACAGGTAGGCCATCCTCCCCCACCCCCACTTCCCTCAGGCCCTTGATCCTGGGATGAAGCCTTCTGCTGGCCTGTTAAGTGCCTGAACAGCAGAGGATGCAGTTGGTCTTCTCAAAAGGAAGTCAACAGGGCACGCGGTGGTTCTTCACCGGCTGGCTGAGATCTCTGTTGCCACAAAATTCTGCTCGTTAACTTTGTTGCTTCTCAGTTGCTGCCTGGCCTGCTGAGTATTTTGAGCATTTACTGTTTTGATTTCAGATCTAACCCTTGGATTAGTGAATCAAAGTCAATTTCTGTCTAAAGCTTGACATGGTTCCGCATATGGTTCAGAATATTTCTATTATGTGGGACACTTAAACAGAAAATAGCCTATACAGATGGGATATTACACCACAATTTAGCACCTAAATTGCACAGTCTTGTGGTTATGACCTGCTAACCTGAAGTTTAGCTAGTAGTGAAGGATGAGCCCCCTTCTCCTGTTGTTTTCTATTGCAATCCTCTGTTGTTTTTCCTACATGCGGTATATATGAATTTTATGGCACTACTGTGCCATTAAGAAATGTATTTCTGCCATGTTCCTCGATCTGTTTTAGCAGTTTTTAGTGTTTTATCAATGCCATCCCATCTATAACTGACATCCTGTTACTGCAGCAGCATAATTGATCTTAATTGCTACAATGTTTGTTTTAATCTGAACTAGTGTTATTTTCTTATGGAGCATTTTCAAGTTGGCAGGCAATGAGTGCTGCAAGGATCAGTGTTGGGGCCTCAGCTATTTACAATTTTCATTGATAGCTTGGACAAAGAGACTGAATGTATGTAGATTTGCTGATGATATAAAGCTAGGTGGGAATGTAAACTGCGAAGAGGATGCAAAGAAGCTGGAAAGAGGTATAGGTAGATTAAGTGAGTGGGGCAGTAAGGTGACAGATGGAGTATAGAATGTAGAACATTATAGCACACTACAGGCCCTTCGGCCCTCAATGTTGTGCCGAGCTATGACCAATCCCAAGATCAAAGCTATCCCCTCATAATTCTGGAGTGCTCCATGCTTCCCCATATAACATAGGGAAGTGTGAATTTATTCACTTAAGCTGTTTAAAAACTCCATGTCTTGCCAAGGAAACCTCTTTTAGCAACAAGAAGTGAATGGAGTTGAAAGAAAAAGCTATTGAAATAAAATTTGATGAAATGAAGGAGTGTGGTGATTGAGACTGTATGGGGCATTGCACAAGGAAGCAGAGGAGGCTGCAGGGGTAATTCTGGTCAGGAAGGGTGCCATGAAAAATGTGACACACACCGTGAAAAGGAGATGATTGAGGTCAATGAGTGTAAATTTGAAGCTATGAAGGAAAACTTTCGAAGAGTAAGACATAGACAGAACATTTAATAGGGACACATTAAGGGTTTTAATTGCTATTTCATTGGTTGATTATAGATCACGTAACAACTCAACAACCTCGTAATCTTGCCATTCTGAAGCTTTCTCTCTTGGTTCCTCAGGTTCCTGAGATCATCAGTACTATCCGTCAGGCCGGGAAGGCAGTACGACAAGAAGAGGCACAAGTCCGTGTGCACGATGATGATTCTTTTGCTCAGAAGTATGAGGTCCTATTTGTCGGGAAGGTGACTGTGGCACACAAGAAAGCTCCTCCAGCACTAATTGACGAATGTATCGAAAAATTCAATCACCTCAGAGAACACGACAAGGATGGGAGAAAAGGAGGAGCAGGGCAGAAACGAACTGAAAAGCCACAAACTGAGAATTCCCGGTTCTTAAGTCCCAAATTTCCAACACCATTGGTGCAAAAAAGGAACAAATCTGCTCCTAAACTGACCATTCAGGATGCAGTTCCAGTTACACAGTCACAGAGTTTTCTGGAGAAAAGTGGCTCACTTGACATGAGCAGTGGTTTAAAGCATGATGGAGTGAACAGTGGTGGTTTACTAGAAGCTCGGAAACGTGCTGTTAGTGCGCCAAATATCGTGCAGCCGACAAACATGAAGGCAAATAGGACTATGCTGTTCACGGTAAGGTCTAGTTAATTTGATCAGTTTTGCTGTAACTTTTCATCTTATACTACAGTGAAATCTATAAATTAGGAACACTGAAGGTACTTGTATCAAATGCTGTTATTTTCAAAATGACCGTTGTGTATACAGTAAACCAAATATTCCAGAATTGGCTGTATCCCCTGCAAATTCCTCCTTTTCTTGCTTTCACTTGTGATCATCCAAATTCCAGCCAGTGAGGTTTGTACTGGAATTTTACTGCCTTGCTCGCCTGAGGTTCATAAGATCCTGCTCAAGGCCATTGGAGAATGGCATTCTGTGAGCCGTACCTGCCCCAATTCCAGAGCGGGCGTGCCGGTAAAATTCCAGCCCTGGCGTCCATTTTTTTTTTTGCTCATTCGGTTTCCTAAAATTCTTTGCCATCCTTGTGATCCTTTTTAAACGATGGAGGAATTTCCAGATCCCGGGATTGGCTATGTTGCACGGTCTGCACAGGGCAAGGTGACTGCCTACAGATGCCTGAAAAATTGGGGTGGGAATGAGGGATGAGGATGGATTAGTGACCTGTGACTGTCTAGCATGCTCCATGCGTGCCACAACTGGTTATATCTGAAATGCTGGGGCTGTTGGTTGGTGGGTTGTTAGCCGCTTCACAGTATCTGATGCAGAGCAATTTCAATCTCCATTTTTTTTTAAGGAAGATGCCATATAGTCACTAGGGCTGAAAGGGTTGGCCTACAATGAGGCTGTGTAAATTGGGTCTGTATTCTCTGGACTTGAGGAGGATGAGCAATAATCTCATTAAAACATACTCGATTGTGAAGGAGTTTGATGGGATAGACACTGAGAGATGGCTCTGGCTGGGGAATCTAGAACATGGAGTCACAGTCGGAGGCTAAGGGGCTGATCATGTGGACTGACATGAGAAGAAATTTATTCACTTAAAGGGTTGTGAGTCTTTGGAATTCTCTACCCCAGTGGGTTGTTTGATGCTCTATCATAGAATATATTTAAAACTGGGATAGACAGTATGTTGGTCTCTCAGGGAATTCGGGGATGTGGGGTACGGGCAGGAAGGAAGAATTGAAGTTGAAGACCAACCACGAGTGTCTTGAATAGCGAAGGAGGCTTGATGAGTCATGTGGCCTGTTACTTTGTTATCAATTGTAAATGGATTGTGCACATTAAAGGCTGTACATACTTTGTATTTTGCTATCTCTGTAGTTTCATGGTGCAGCTTGCATCTACCGCCATGTAAGTTACTTGGGACTCTCAGTAACTACCCATGTTTTACAGGCTGTGGGTTTTGAAGATTTCACTCTAATTGGTAAGCTGGTTTTCAATATACAGCTGCAGTTCATCTGGTGGCACTCTCACTTCTGAGTTTGAGGTTGTAGGTTCAAGTCCCACTCCAGAGGTTTGAAACAAAACTCATCTAGGCTGGTACTCCAGTGGAGTACTGAGGGACTGTAGGTTGGAGGTGTCACCTTTTGAATGGGATTTTAAACTGAGTCCGTGTCTGACCCTTGGATGGATGTAGATGATCCCATGACACTACTGTGAATAGTAGAGGTGTTATCCCCAGTCTCCTGGCCAATACTTTTACAGATACATGCAGAAAGAATGCTTTCTGTTGTGTATCATTGCTTGGTATGGTTCTTGCTCTGCCCAAGACTGCAAGAAACTACAAAGGGTCGTGAACAAAGCTCAGTCCATCACTCAAACCAGCCTCCCATCCATTGACGCTATCCACACTCAGAAAAGCAGTCAGCATAACTAAAGACCCCAAGCACCCCTGACATTCTCTTTTCCACCTTCTCCTGTCGGAAGAAGACACAAAAGTCTGAGGACACATACCAACCGATTCACAAACAGCTTTTCCCTGCTGCTGTCAGACTTTTGAATGGACCTACCTCGCACTAAGTTGATCTTTCTCTACATCCTAGCTATGACTGTAACACTACATTCTGCACCCTCTCCTTTCCATCTCTATGAATAGTATGCTTTGTCTGTAGTGCACAGGAAACAATACTTGTCACTGTCTGCAAATACATGTGATGATAATGTATCAAATCAAAATGAATAACATCACTCAATCAAAGTCACACAAACAAATGACCTGGTCATTATTGTGTTGCTGTTGCTTACTGTGTACATATTAGCTGTTGTATTTGCTATATTGCAAAAGTGACAACATTTTAAAGGTACTTAATTGGTTATCAAGCACTTTGGGCTATGCCAAGGATATGATGCAAGAATTAATGTTGCAGGTTATTGTTTCTCTGATGAAAGGTCATGACCTGAAGTATTAATTCTGCTTTTCTGTCTCTACTGATGCTGTAATAAGTCTTACAACACCAGGTTAAAGTCCAACAGGTTTATTTGGTAGCAAAGCCTACAGATGCTGCCAGACCTGCTGAGGAATAAATAGATAATCAGAAGGGAAGATATTTAGGGCCCATGATTCATCACATCATTTAGATTCATTATCAAATTACATCATAAACAAAGAGTCAAAAAAATTCCAATTACAAACAGTAAATTGGCTCCTCTTTGGCTATGAGGAGAGGTTGAATGAACTAGGATTGCTTTCACTGGAAAGATGGAGGCTGAGGGGAGACTTGAAAGAGGTCTACCAAATTACTAGAGGTATAGACAGGGTGGATAGTCAGGGGCTCTTTCCAAGGATGGAAGTGTCAATTACAAGGGGGCACAGGTTCAAGGGCAGAAGGGGGAAGTTTAAGGGAGATGCGCAGGATAAGTTTTTCATGCAGAGAGTGGGTGCCTGGAATGCACTGCCAGAGGAGGTGGTGGAAGCAGGCACATTAGCAACATTTAAAAGCCAACTATATGGATACACGATTAGGGAGAGATAGAGGGATACGGACTGAGTGAGGGCAGAAGGTCTTTTAGTTTAGTTCGGGCATCATAATCGGGTACAGGCTTGGAGGGCCAAAGGGCCTGTCCGATGCTGTATTTTGTCCTTTGTTCTTTGTATTTGTTCCTTTAAAAAACTACAATGTAGTGCAGATTAATTGAATGGTAAAGGTGCTGGATAAAGAGAAATATTCTGACCAGAAGTCCACAATTCTATGGATGAATAACACAATTAGAAAAAGTTGAGGAGGCATAAAATTAAATGGCTAATAATGCAGAAGAAAAATAAGAATAAAGACGAAAAGTTGTAAGGCTAAGAAATTGTTTGCAAAATGTTTGACAATTAACATGAAAAGGAAGTAAACGTTTCCAAAAATGCATGAGAATGTGAACATAACCAAAGGAAAGATGATCTGAAAGGAGTGGGAAATTTATTGAGACTAAAGAATGGCAGGATTCCTTAAAAGGGCATGAGGGAATTCGGGATCTGATGAGAAAGCTCCAGTTTAGAACAAGTATTGGGCCAATATACTTTTTTTCTTCAATTTTATGAGGAAAAACCTCCACTTTTATGTTGGAAGCATTCAGCAGCCTAGAGGGGAGGATTATGACACTCAGTGATAATTGGCACCTTTATCACTCTTTCCTTCTGACTTCCTTTTTGCCACTTCTTTCTAGAATACACTGATTCATGCAAAGGGGTAGTTTCACAGCTGTGTGGAGACCTCTGCTTCCTTATCCATTTGACCTTTTGTTTTTAAAATAATCAATTTGAGGGATTAATTCCAAGCAGATGAACCAACCTTCAGAGAGCTATTATAAGAGAGCCCAGTTCCACAACGTCTACACAAGTGCAGTCACACATTTGGATACTGAATTGTGTTTATAAGTAGAGTACAGCAAGGTTTTTTGAACATGTAAAACTCACTTTGATCAATTTCCTTAAGCTGTTTTGCGATCTGGGAATGTGAGTTAGATTGTCTTAGAAATTCCATTATTGTTACTCTTCCTCACACTTTTTAAAGCTTGTTCCTCATCTGAACATTTTTCTGAAATGTACGTGTACCAATAATCTGGCAATTGATGTGGTTTAACAGACAAGTAACCATTGGAATCTGTTTGGCTTGTTCTCAATCCCAGAATAATTGTGCACCTCTCCATGTGTAAGCTTTATGGATGGATTGTAATATTTTGGAAGTTGATATATGTTTTTCTTAAGTATTTAGTTGATGATTCAGGACAGCATGGTCTTGCCCCATTCAGTCTAAGCCTCTCCCTGATACCTTCCCACATTTAATTTAGCTGTCAGTGTTGGATGGCCAGCAGAGTGTGAGAGGTTGTTATACATATCTGAGGAGAAAGAATAAAGCTAACAAAAGATTATTCCAATTGAATGATATAGACTTTGTATCAAACCAACAAGGCCAAATAAAAACAGGTCATAGCAGCCTAATGGGGATAATTGGCATCTTTATTACTCTTTCTTTCTGACTTCCTTCTTGTCACTTTCTAGAATACACTGACTCATGCAAAGGGGTAGTTTCACAGTTCTGTGAAGACCTCTACTTCCTTATCCATTTGACCTTTTTTTTTAAATAATCACCATGAGGAATTAATTCCAAACAGATAAACCAACCTTCAGAGAGCTTTATAGGAAAGGCCAGTTCCACAACATCTACAACAGTTACACAAATGGATATTGAATTCTAGCACCTATATTTAGGCTGGCAGCATTTGTGGTGATACACCACCTGATTCTGCAACCCAAGCGTACGCTGGTATTGAAAAGTCAATGTCTCACATTGATGTGTGCGTGGAGCACTGCTGTATAAGCTGCAGACAAACTCGTGACTGGTTCCTGGACCTCAACCCGAGCATGTCACATGTTAGAATTATTACATAGTGCACCTGCTGCTGTTCTTGCTGGTTGCTCCTCCCGTTTCCTGGATGGTGCATCTCGTGGCATCTCCTGTCATTGGCTAACCACTTCCTAAATTTCAGCTCTCGTTGTCCTCTGCTCTTTTTAATTTTATTCCCTTCAAACCAGTAGGCTTTGTCTTGTGCAGGAAGTTATTCACATCTGTAGTAACCATAGTCCTTATTATTTTTGTGTGAACTAACTCCACAGCCTGGGTTTTCTGGTCCCCTCACAATTTCTTTTTGCAATATGAAGTGAGGGGAGCTGGAAAATTCCTCTGGTCTGTGTTGTTTTTCTGACTCTGCACCTCTCTCTCTTTCTCACCAGCTTTGGCAACTGTTCATTATCGAAAGAGTCCAGTGTCTGGTGCTCTCAGACTGGCAATGTGGCCGCTGTAGGTTATTTAATTCCGGGCCAGGGCTCATGTCAACATTTATGCAGGCTGAAATGAAATGAACAAAACATTGCCATTTTTAAAGTCCGTGTGGAGGCTTCCTGCTTCCCTCTGTTGCAATCGGCACTCTAGGCCAATAAGCTGTTGGAAATGTCTGACGTGGTTACGTTAGGCTGAATGGATTCCATATGTGGTGTACAATTCTATGATTCTATGAAGAAGGATATCATAACAGAGCCTGAACCTGCTCTGATGGGTTTGAGTGCATATAAACTATGGATATATGTAAAACAAATTAATGTCAGAGTAAATTGGAGAATATGGTACTTCGGTGTTGCTGCCTTTCAAAACTTACTTGTGGGATTTGGGTATTGGTGGCATTTATTGCTTATCCCTGATTGATTCTTAATTCTGCATTCAGCCAGCTGTTTCAATTCCTTTTCCTGTTCAAGGCACTTTTCAGGAGACTCAATTCAGACTTCTGATACTCGAAATACATGAAGTTTCAAGGAAGGTCTACATAGTTTGAATTTGCTTCTCAAGTTGTCATTTGGATGTTTCAAGTCCTCTTCCAAGTGAAACTGTTCCTGTGACCGAGGCTGAAGAGTTCTCACCAGTTAGTGTTTTTCATATAGCAGATTAAGTTTTTTTCATAGAATCATAGAATCGTACAGTGCAGAAAGAGGCCATTTGGCCCATCGAGTCTGCACCGATCACAATGCCACCCAGGCCCTATCCCCATATCCCTAGGATTTACCCACTAATCCCACTAACCTATCTAAGGATCACTAAAGGGCAATTTAGAATGGCCAATCAACGTAACATGCATTTCTTTGGACTGTGGGAGGAAACCAGAGCACCCGAAGGAAACCCATGCAGACACAGGGAGAATGTGCAAACTCCACACAGAGAGTGACCTGAGCTGGGATTCAAACTCAGGTCCCTGGAGCTGTGAAGCAGCAGTGTTAACCACTGTGCTACTGTGCCACCCCTGCAAGTTGTCACGATGTTGTTTTGTCCCTGCAAGTTGGTTCCCTACACTGGTCAGTTTTTTCCTTAGAATCTAGATCCTAATGCAGCATGTAACATTCTTGATACTAACGTGCCTTTGTCCAGGGCTAGTTTTATTTTACTCCATCCTGTCTACCCTTATGAGCTTGGGCTCCAGCTGCCACACAATTGGGGAAAATCTCTGTTTTTATCACCTCAACTGGCTCTCATGAAACTCTTAGAGATGGTCAGAATTTCAGGCCTGTCAAATCATTACCCAGTATAAAATCTACCCCTTCCATTGGTAAACCAGGTATATTATGTTGCTTCATAAATTGACTTCATACAAGCGAACAGGCTCATAAGTCCCCTGAACTCCATCTATTAATACATTTTCTTTATAAAATTATGAGGGGCATAGATTGCATGAACGTTTGAAAGCTTTTTTTCCAGGGCAGAAATGACAAAGGGACACAAGTTCAAGGTAAGGGGGGAAAGGTGTAGAGGAGATATGCGGGGTAAGTTTTTTTTTTACACAGAGGGTGGTGGCCTGGAATGCACTGCCAAGTGAGGTGGTTGAGTCAGATACGTTAGTAACATTTAAGACTTATCTGGATAGACACATGAACAGATGGGGAATAGAGGGATACAAGCAAATGGATAAGACAATGGATCGGCGCAGGCTTGGAGGGCCAAAGGGCCTGTTCCTTTGCTGTACTATTCTTTGTTCTTTCATTGAACCATCTGAAACACAAATCATATCAACCACCATCATCCCTTTGGGCCTCCAAAGTATTAATTTGTTTGTATTGTTGGAGAAAAAAAGAGGGACTTTCCCATAGAGATTAAACCTCTATAGCCTCCAGCAACCTGAATCACTTTTGCAATGTTCAAGGAAAATTCCCTGTTATTTTCCTGAGTCAGAGCTCCCATTCTGGGAGGTTCTGAAGGAACACATTTTAATCACAACTTCGTTTAAAGTTTATTTATTAGTGTCACAAGTAGTCTCATATTGACACTGCAGTGAAATTACTGTGAAAATCTCCTAGTCAGCACACTCTGTACATGTTTGGGTACACTGAGGGAGAACATAGCATGGCTAATGCACCTAACCAGCACGCCTTTCGGACTGAGAGAGGAAACCGGGACACTTGGCGGAAACCCATGCAGTCGCTGCACAGACAGTTACCCAAGCCAAGAATCAAACCTGGGTTTCTGGCGCCGTGAGGCAGCAATGTTAACAACTGTGCCACCATGTCGCCCTTGCTAATTTATAACATCCATTTCTTTTATTGATATTGACTTTTCTGAAGACTCCTTAAGCAGCTCTAATACTGCCACTGATTTAACATTCTGCAAACAGCAGTTTGCCTTTATATGCCCTGCCATGGCAGAAGGACATACTGGTTTCTTCATATCAGTTTTATTCTCTAGATCTACATTATCATTTTTGTTGACTGAAAAACCTCCTAAACCATGTCACCTGAGTTTTTCTTTAGCCAGTTCATATTGTTAAATTTCTTTATCTCTTTGAAGCCCTCTGCCTCTTTCTTTATCCTTGCTAATTTCTCTCTCAAGGTCAGATTCAAGTGTTCATATTTCTTTAATTCTCTTTTTTGAAATTTGGGCCTTTTCATTTTTTGTCCATTTGAAGTTTTTGATTTTTTTTTCTATCTCTTTCCGTCTCAAGCCACATCATTTCTTTTTTCTTTTACAACTCAGGCTGCTTTGCTGTATTTTCCACTTGCGGTTTTTATGTTAGATTTGTGGCATTGGTGATCCATTTTCTATTTCCCCTTTTGGAAAAGGAAATTGGGTCCAAATCATTTGTCAGATCCATCATTTTATCAAAGGAGGTCGGGAAATGAAAATCATGTGTTTACCGCTTTGTCTAAGGGTAGAGGAGAAGCAGGAGGGAGGTTGAAAATGATTCATTGTACGTCAACAATGGCACATACTGTATTAATAAAAATTGAAGAAAAATTGAAGAATTAATGCAAAAAGGCAGTTTTAAAAAAATATAACGTGCAGTCATGACTAAGCAGTGATGATTGTGACTGCACAATTCATGAGAGGAACTTGGAAATAGCCTTTTTCCTGTGGCACTTAATCTATTTGTTGGAATCCTTTCATATGTAGGAGATTACAATGTTGCTTCAATTCTTACAGCTGCGTAGTTGACTAAGTGCTTTTCAGCTCAAGATAAAATCAAAGATTGCAAATCTGAGCCAGTTGTTAATTGACCTTTGGCCTGCTTTGTATGATACTGCACTGCGCACATTCCCAGCCACTTGACTGTTGAAAGGACCCTGACGTAATGCACCAAACATTCAGGCAGCCAAACTAATCTGAATTGGAGTTTTGGGTTTGTCAAATCTTATTATTCTTCGTGGAAATTGAATTGAATCCCGGATACAACGATATCCACTGACTTCAAACTCCTTGACTCATTCACTCCCTGGTTTGAAGTAGAATCTTAATCAGAAATAATATGAGCTTTATATTCAGTTTTTTACACACATGTAATGTGCATCAATAACTCCTCAATTCTGAATTCGGAGCAATCAGTAAAGTTTTTTTTTTATTTTAACCCCGCGATTGGTTGTTTTGGGTCGTCTGCTTTAACCCAGGTATGTTTTAAATGTATGAATGCCCACTTGAACAGATGAAAATGACCACCTATGAGATTGTGTGGGTAACTTTCCTCCTTTTATGCTTTGCTCATTTGACTGCTTTCCTTTGTCCAGCTAGCCCTTTGTTTGCAATAAAAGTGTTGTCTGTAATTGGGAGTTAAGCATAACTGGAGTTGTAAATAACAGATTTTGATTCTGATGTCATCTGTGATTCATCTGTAATTCAGCCAGGTATCATTGCAACATGGCATAGCAACGTTTCAGCCACAAGTATATGTTGGCTTCAGCTAGAGGTGATGAATCACAGGAGACACTTCTTCAGTGCAGTACTGAGGAAATGCTGCATTGTTGGGGGTGCATTTCGTTTGAATGACGGCTAAGATCAAGTGTAGCTTTGCACTTGATAGAATTCAATTTGGTTACAACATCTGGGCCTTTTGGCTAAGATGGAGCTCAGATCAAGCACTAGAGGGGGTGTAATGCTGACTCGTCATATCTTGGATCTAGTTGATCGAGTCCAAGACAGGAAATGGGCAGCCTGTCTTGTCAGCTTGGATCTGTAATGTCTCTCTTGTAGGGACTTTAATTGCACTTTCACTGGATATAACAAAAAAAAATTGAGTCTGCCCCATGGGTGAACAGAAAATATGCCATGATGCAATTTTGAAGGAAAATAGGAGAGTTATCCCTGGTGTCTTGACCAGTATTTATCCCTCTATCAGCATCACAAGACATAACATCACATTGCACAACTGTTGTGGAAACTTGCTGTGCACAAATTGGCTGTTAGGTTTCCCCCATTACTGCACTTCATTAGCCAAGGCACTTGAGCTGTCCACTGGTTGTATATAAATGCAGGTCTTTCTTTTATTAAATGATGTGTACAAAGACGGATGCAACTGAAATTGTTGTATTTTATTTTCATTTTCAACAACATTTTTTGTTTTCAGATTGGCCAGTCTGAAGTTTACCTCATAAGTCCTGACACAAAAAAAGTGACAATTGAGAAAAATTTCAAAGAAATCTCCTTCTGCTCTCAGGTTAGTATAAAGTGATTCACTTCTATCTCTCATTTCCAAGTGACAGGTTTATAACAATCAAATGACCTAACTTCTCTGCTTTGTCTGAAGGAATTTTCCCAAAAAGCTTCTGTGTCGAATTCATGTGAAAACTGGACTAATTCACGCTAATTTTTTCAGTGGGAGTTCAGAGAAGAATCTTCCACGCTCTGTGCACTACAGAAGCCTGTTGGAGTGAAGCAGGGGAGGACAATATCATTAAAACTGAGGGGGTGGAGCCTATTCCCGCTGGAGAGGCGGAAATCAGTGCACTGAGCAGACGACTGCACGTGCATTGATCTATCAGTGCTGAGGTTGGCACATGCGCAGTGGTCCCACACTGATGGTCTCCCAATTACTGGCCAGCCCTGCAACGCCTGCTCTCTGCCCCTCCATGGCCCACCGATCAATGGCCCCCAACCCTTCCTAGGCCCAGCCTTGACCCCACACTCCTCCCGGCCCACTCCAATCTCCAGCGCATCCACCAATGGTTACCCCCCTCCCCCGCAGTCATGACACACTCACCCCTATTGCTGGCCTCTCTCTGCCCCCACTGATCCTGTCTGCAGAGTGGCAGCGGGACCTCCTGACCGTTCGTCCCCATAGCTCCGTCCCCCTGCCCCTCCCATGTGTCCATCTTGGCACTGCCTATTGCCTGATTAGTGCCAAGTTCCCCCTGGGCATTGGCACTGTGCCCATGGGCACTGCCAGGAGCACAGGCTGCACAGCCAGGATGCCAATGCGCTCCCTGCACCCAATCCTCTGGGGCGTCCACAGTTGTCCCCCATCCATTCCAGCGGGGTCGGGCCACTGGTTCCTCGAAAATGGGGAGCTACTGTGAACCCCACTGGAGTGAAATACTCCTGGCCGGGAGGTGAGAGGCTAGCAGATCCAGAGACTTCAGTCCTGGGCCTACTAATTGCATTTTAAATCCGTTGCAAAACAATATTAAAATTACTTCCGTGCCTCCCCGCTGATTTCCAGCATGGAGCTGATGCCGCTGGGAAACGCTATCGCGGTGGGAACGCATGCATAAATCCTGCACGTTGCCTGCCGCAAGATTCTCCAGGCCTGCTGCGCTAAAAAATTAGTGCAGCAGGATCAGAGAATTGCGGCCTAAATATATGGACCATGAAAGTAGTTTAATTTTGTAACTTTTTATTACACTGAAAATTAGGAGTGTGTGGAATGATTGGGGTGTGAGTTTAGTCTTCAGTTCCATCACCATAGACTTGTAGTGGCCAGTTTGAATTGGTAATAGTTCTGGCGACTGCCTGTTCTATTGCTTTCAATTGCTGCTTCCGGGGAGGCTGACAGAGAGTAAGGATTGTCTCACCCTAAGCTAAACCAATGTAAACTATAATCTTGGATGTTGATGTATTAATTTTACTTCATTCAATTTGAACATTATAGCGATTTTGTTTTCTATGGTAGGTTCTTGGCAGTTTTCTTTTTTCTCCCACGATATTTTGAATTCATGTATTGAAGTTCATGTTCTGTTTTCCCAAATGGAATTCTCTTGCCTCTTAAATGTGTAGATAAAGAAACAGAAAACAGGGTTTTCTGCTCACCTGAAGTTAATGGATCTTTTGCTGATGTCAGTGCATCTTTGGCTGGTCTGTTAAATTTTCAGTCCTAACCATTGGTGATTCCTGCGGCAGGCAGGAAAATCCTGGCCAGAATTAATGGGCAGGAATTATAGCAGGGGGAAGGGAGCAGAGTTTAAAAATATAACAGTTTAACCCAAGTGAAAAAGTGGACTGAGGGTTGAAAGCAAAAATCCATTTCTATCTCTTTTCTGGTATCAACAAACAGGTTTAACCTAGTAGGCACATCTAGAAGAGTGACAGATACCTGGGAACACCACTGCCTGGAGGTTCTCCTCCAAGTCACTCGCTATCCTGACTTGGAAATATATCATCGTTCCCACTAATTCTTCATTGTCGCTGAGTCAAACCTCTGGAACCATCTCCTCCTACAGCACAGCGGGTGTATCTACAACTCGGGCTGCAGTATTCAAGAAGATAGCTCAACACTACCTTCTGAAGGGCAACCAGGGATGGGCAAAAAATATTGGTCTAGCCAGTGACGCCCACTTCATGTAAATGAACTAAAAAATTCAGTTTGTCCTTGTCCCACTGAACAGATTCCTTCTTATTTCAACTCTTTTCTCCCCTGTCCAGTTTTGGATATGCATCACCAGCCCTTGTACATTTAATCTCTCCTGTCTTTCACTTTTTCTTTTCCCATCCTGTGCTCTTCCACTTGCTTAAAGCTCACTCCATTTCTAACTGTTCCTAGTTCTAATGAAGGGTCATCGACCTGAAAGGTTAATTTAGTTTCTGTCTTCATGGCTCCAGCTGAGCATTTCCAGTATTTTCTGGGTTTTTTTATTTCAGATTTTTAGCATATTTTGCTTTTGCCATTTTGATTCTTAGGTTTGAACTGTTAATCTGTGATGTGTTTGATGCCGGTTTCCAAAAGACTTCCCATTCTCCAGTTGTTTGCATTACTGCAATAGAAGATTCCAGATTAGCACCTTTTGCATCTTTGGTTATGGAAGCAAAGTAGACCAGTAGGCAAAAATGTTGACTGCCTCAATCCCTGATTGACATTCTAAGTCGAAAACCAGCCAGTCACTTAAAATCTTTTTTATTTGGTTGCCTTCACGTCGAGTTTTCAGAATTTGCTTGTCATTTATAACAGCCTCTCACATGCTGATGGGATCGTTACCTGAGCCTGTTGGTCTGCAAGCTCCTTTTGGGAAGGGATTTGGGTGTTGAGGATTGGTGGTACTGAGAGGGATGAGAATCCTTCCGTTGCAGGAGCTTCAACTATTTATTGTGAAGTGACTCGCATCCTGCTATGGTGGGAGACGCAGCTTCCTGCAGCTGACAGTAAAGGCTGTGCAGATGCAGCTGGTGAGCCTTCATGCTCGAGGGCTGGGCCAGGGATCAGAGTTAGATTCTCCATCGTGCTCCTTATGATCCACCTGACTGGTTTCCAGGATGGTTGGGTCCACAGCTCGGATATGTGTAATAGACCAACCATTGCATGCAACCTGCCTGGCAACTGTAGCTATACAGGGGTGAAATTTGTGGTTATGTGTGTGTGTAATTTACAGAGTATAACTAAATATCCAATTCCACTATTTGGCAAAGTTAGATTTAGTATCATGAGATCATTGGCACTCATGTACGTTATCCTTTCTGTTTTTTAGTTATCGAAAACATGCAGTTGTTACGTCCATCTTCAATTTTACAGGTTATTTCAATAACTAAATTTTTTGTGAATCATTCACCCTGGACAGATCAACTGGGATGAGTTCATTTCTCCCACTTTCAGTGAAGCAGCCTGCATTCACTACTCGGGCTTTTTTAATCTTTCCCTGGGGAGCGAATATCTTCAACCAGAAACAGCGCCATGAACCCTGTACCCTCAGACAAAAGTCTAATGCTCTTCAGACTGAGCTATTCAGGCCAACTCTTAAGCTCTGTCCACAGAGGTAATCCTAGAATCCCTACAGTACAGAAGGAGAGCATTCGGCCCATTGAGTCTGTACTCACCACAATCCAATGCAGGCTCTATTCCCGTAACCCTTATTTACCCGAGCTAGTCCCCCTGACACTAGGGTCAATTTATCATGGCCAATCAACCTAATCTGCACATCTTTGGACTGTGGGAGGAAACCGGACCACCCAGGGAAACTCACGCAGCCACAAGGAGAACGTGCAAACTCCACGCAGTGTCCTGAGGCTGGAATTGAACCCGAGTCCCTGGTGCTGTGAAGCAGCAGTGCTAACCACTGTGCCACAATGCTGCTCTTCAGGCTAATTGGCTCATTGACTATGCACCAATGATTCTTTTTTCCCTCGTGAACAGCCTAATCTAATTCCAATTGACTCGTTCCCCAAATCCTGCTTGCGGTTAGTGAGTTAAATTTCAGTTACACAGCATTCCCTCTGTGTCATAAGAACTTGAACAATGGTGCAAGCTCTACACTTGGTGAATCAATTTTTAATTGTGTTGCAAAATAATTTAGTAAACGATGAACACATTTTCTCCTCTCCATAAACAGGGAATTAAGTATGTGGATCACTTTGGATTCATCTGCAGGGAGAGTCCAGACAGTGGGAGCTGCCATTTTGTCTGTTACGTGTTTCAGTGTACGAATGAAGCCTTGGTAAGTAAATACCCAAACTTCTGATTTGAAATTACTGCCACTGCCCAGGCTTCAAAGGTGAAATCAATAAATGTATCTAATATGTGGGTTACATTCAATTTTGTCCTGGGGTTAGTAAGGGTTTGTTTTTTTGAGGTTATATTGCTAGCCAGCTTTAGTCAATTGGACTGGGAGTGATTGGCAGCAGCTAAATGCTTGAAGTAAAAACACATTTCATTCTTAACACCATTCACACCATCGGCACTAAAATAGTTTTCTTCAAAGTTCAAATGATGTTGTTTATGTACAAAGTTTCAAGGAATGTTAGCACTGAAATTAGAATATAACCCTGGTTCTATTAAATGGGAAGCCCACCTTCTCCATTCTTAAAAAGCACTTAATCCCAGTGAAATGAGTATTAAGATTTTTGTCCTTTTGCGTGTTGGTATTTATTATATGTTGCTGTTTTCAATGCCAGAAAATTCTGAACTTTCTTTAATTGCACATGCTAACTTGGTATAGGATCTGTCACTTTGCATTCTCCACATTGCAATCAGATGCATTGACATGCACTGTACTTAATGATTTTATGATAGCTTCTCTGCTTCATTCACATTATAGCTCCACTGCAGTCAGTTATAAGAGGTTGGATTTGGCAGGAGGTTGAAATAGTTTGGTTGAGAATTTGTTACTGGAAGCACTAAGAGATGAGGCAGTGCTCTTCTCATGAAAGTGGCTGTTGTAGGAATATGGGGGAATGCTGGATTTTAAGAGCAATGTAGATCTAATTCACCTTCCACTTGGTAGTCGTGTAATACAACCATATTAGGAGTTGTTGACAATTCATTGTGATCAATCTATATTAGTTACTCTGTAGTAGACCAGGCAGGGTGCAAGGAAAGCCCATTGTTGGAAAGCTTTGGAACCACAGGTCCAACAATTTTTTTTCTACCCAAAGCACGCCACATTTACGATATATCGTATCTCAGATGCCCATATATTGCATCACAAGATGCTTTTTTTTTTGAAAGAAATCAATTTGATTTGCATTTGACTGAATCAATATTGATTACCAACTCTTTTTGTAGTCTGCCTGCACTGCCACCTTCTAACTCCGGCTGGTCATCTTCCAGGAGATGTTGCTGAAATCAACATCAAAGTTGACGATGTAGTGGGAGCCAGTGAGTTTCTTCACTGACCCAATTTGTCATCCACTCTACTGTCATTCCCCATATTCCTTGGACACGCTCTCCCAGGTCCAATTTTTTTGGCATTTATTTATTTTTGGTTTATTCTTTCAATCCCCATCTTGGAGACTTTGAAATGTACAATTCTGGCTATATTCAATGTATCATGATCAGATGGGAGGG
Organism: Carcharhinus amblyrhynchos; assembly: GCF_965287045.1. Lineage (NCBI taxonomy): Eukaryota > Metazoa > Chordata > Chondrichthyes > Carcharhiniformes > Carcharhinidae > Carcharhinus > Carcharhinus amblyrhynchos. Next base: position 89,151,150 of record NC_137324.1, on the reverse strand, counting down.
AAAAAAAATGTGCAGGTTAGGTGGATTGCCATACTCAATTGTCCCTTAGTGTCCCAAGATGTGTAGGTTAGGGGGATTAATGGAGTAAATACGTGGAGTTTCATGAATAGGGCCTGTGGCTGGTGCTGGCTCGATGGGCTGAATGTCCTTCTTCTGCATTGTAGGGATTCTATGATTCAAAATAAAACAACACTTATCTTGCACTGGTGCATCACACTTGGCAACAACTGCAAATTATGCTGCACTTTATTAAAGTCCTTGGACTGTCCTCCCAAGAATTTAATCAGCACCTTTCACTGGTGGACAGACTTAGTATGGATACAGAAAGCTCTGTCTGGCGATCTCGCCTCTGACAGATCCACTCCAGCTGAAATGTGTTTGAAATATTGATATTTAACTGCATTAATCTCACACCCACACTTATGGTATAAGCCTACTCCAGACTAACCACATTCGCAGAACCCCACAGTTCAGCAGATGAACCAAGTCCACAGTGAAGCAGTGACTCAGAATATGGTTAGCCTGGCCTCGGTCTGTCCCTGTTACTCGGCTTGTTCGCTACTACAGCGTAATTGTGAATTTTGATCACGTTTACTGATCCGAGATTTTCTAATCATCGAGTCAAGCAAATTCTAACATTTTGGAAATGTGTGCTTTTCCTAAGATATGAAAGAGCAATTGCAAAGATCAGTAACGGAGTGGCGGAGAGGAGAAATTAAATAACAAAAGGGAGCAAGATTAGAGGGAGAGCTAATGAGTAAAATAAAGAAATGTAAGATGTGTCTAGAAGAGACTTGAATGGCAGAATGATGAATGGTTGCCATCCAAAAGGAAGAACACAATAAGAAGTCTGACAACACCTGGTTTAAGTCCAACCGATTTATTTGATAGTAAACTCACAAGCTTTTGGGGTTTGTACCTTCGTCAGGTGAATGGAGTTGTGGGTTTACTATCAAATAAATCGGTTGGACTTTAAACCTGGTGTTGTCAGACTTCTTACTGTGTTTACCCCAGTCCAACGCCGGCATCTCCACATCATCCAAAAGGAAGAGTCAGACTGAAACATACAAAAGGAAACCAAACAGGGTAGAGATAACGCTGTGAAATTATTGGTCTCAGTGTCAAAGTCAGAAGGTTATAAAATGTCTGATCAAAAGGTGAGACTCTGTTCCTCGAGTTTATGTTCAGTTTCATTGGGATGGGGGGAGAGGGTCGGTTGGGAGTGTTCAGTGTTAACAGTTGGGTGTAGGATGGGTAAGGGGATATCAGGTGGTCAGTCAGGGGTCAGGATTGTTCAGTGGGGGAGGGGGATCTTAGCTGGTCAATGGGAATTCCAGGATTTCCAAGTTTTTCCCAAGTTAGTGTGACTAATCCTGAACCTGCAATAGGTTTCGACTCAGATTGTTAATACAGATCAGGTTGGATGGGGTATCGATTTTTTTTATCCTTCCACCCAACTCACTTTCCTTTGACTTTGTCCTTGAGACACACAAAAGGAGAGAACTTGAAGGAATCAGGCTATAGGAACGACACTATGGACCCCTGGAGGCTGGAGGTCCAGCTTCATTTCAGGTCAGTTTGAGTCCTGCTCTCTTCCTCCCCAACACCTTCATTGGATACTCTGGGCCCCCTGTAGCAACCAGCAGACAGGGATACCAGGTAGTCGCCCTGCAACTTCTAAAGGCTTGATCCAGGAAAATGTGCTGGACCAGCCTGGTTACAGGTGCAATGCCCATAAGGGGGAAAAAAAACAGTAAAATAACAAAATAGAATACTGGCCTCCTTCTGGGTGGATATCTACTGCACAGCGTGAATCTGGTGCCTCGAGGCAAAACTTTGCTGCAGAATGTCTTGTGACTGTAGAACTGAGTGTTGAGCCTGGCTGACCACAAAATGAGTGGAGTAAAGTGTCCATTATGTTAGCAGACTTTAAAATATGGAGCTGAATTTTATCCAGGGCAGTCCAAGGACTTGTGGAAGGCAGTGTCCAAGTGGACCTGCTTACTGTCGACTGGGAAATAAGCTAGTGCTGCACTAGAGAGAGGACACAGTAAGAAGTCTCACAACACCAGGTTTAAGTCCAACCAGTTTATTTGATAGTAATTCCACAAGCTTTCCGAAACAGTGTTCCTTCGTCAGGTGACATGAACCCCAGATCCCGGTTGAGGCCATCCTTGTGTGTGGAATTTGGCTATCAGTCTCTGCTCAGCGACTCTATGCTGTCGTGTGTTGTGAAAGCCACCTTGGAGAACGCTTACTCGAAGATCAGAGACCAAATGCCCGTGTAGCCAAGTTCTGCACACATGAGGACGGCCTCAACCGGGACCTGGGGTTCATGTCGCACTATCTGTAACCCCCATGACTTGCCTGGGCTTGTAAAATCTCATTTACTGTCCTGCCTGGAGACAATACACATCTCTTTAACCTGTGCTAATGCTGTCTGCACTCACATTGTCTGCATCTTTAAGATTTGAATAGCAGGTTGGCTGCAAAGACTTGCATTCTAATCAATATTCTGTAAACTGTGTGCGTCTTTATATGCCTTTCTCTGACCAGAACCTTCCACACACCTAACGAAGGAACAACATTTCCGAAAGCTTGTGGGATTATTATCAAATAAACTGGTTGGACGTAAACCTGGTGTTGTGAGACTTCTCACTGTGTTTACCCCAGTCCAGCGCCAGCATCTTTACATCCAGAGAGAGGAGTCAGCGTTGAAAGGGGAAGGGGAAGAAGTGGCCCATTGGTGGTGGTCAGAATGAGCGTCGGTTGATGAGTGTTAATTACTAGCTCTATTACAATGTTTATGCTGGTGGCTTTCCATAATAAATAATACACGACCCAAGAAATTCCAGAAGGATTAAAATATTTTCACATGAACCTCCTTCCACCCAATTAACGAGCTAACATGGATCTGAATTTCCATTTTCCAGCTGAGAACAGTCACCATTTGTTACCTTCTCCTCAGGTGGATGAAATTATGTTGACATTGAAGCAAGCATTCACTGCAGCTGCTGGCCATCAAAACATGAAGATTCAAGCTCAGCTGTGTGAGGGATGTCCAATGAGCTGCCTTCACAAACTGTGTGAAAAGATAGAGGGTATTGTATTTAAAATCCTTCATCATCATCTTCCTGTTTTTCCCCATGCAATTCCTGCTGTGCAATGGCTCCATCACATATATTGTATGCACTGTACCACTGCTATTAACTAAGAGTGGTACAAAGCACTCCCTGGTCCAAAAATTACAGTTGCTTTCTCAAATGTTTTGTTTTCACGTTACGTCCGGTCTTCGAGGTTTGCCAAAGGTTTCCTGTTATAGACAGATACTAGGCAAACAACGTTTGTGCATGACAAAATACAGAAAGCACTTCACATTATTACAAGATTACCAGAATTTAGAATTAGAATGGAAGCACTTTATTACTGTAAAGGAAACTATTCATTCTCCCAACACAGCTGTGAGAACCTCTCCCATCTGCACCTCCCACTGCAGTCATGTGCCCTGTGGGAGAACCTAGTTTACACAACAGCTTTAACTTTATTAACACATCAGCTCATCTGTCCAGTCACACCATTGCTTTTCTCTCCTCATTTTGTTCCCGCTCATGCACACAGAAGTTGACATTGCAGTGACTAAAGGAAACCTAACGGTCAACATTACATGAGATCAAATTAAGCTGTATGTATGTGTGCGTGCCACCCCTGCAAATGATGAGTTGCCTGAGCAACACATTCTCCAGTCATGCGGTGGTGATATGTGCGGGACCGGAGACTGTCGGCCTTTATTCCTACTTCACTGTCTCTTTCGATATTCTCTTGGGATGAAATTAATGAAAATACATTTCTCAGCTTTTGGTTTTGTTTCTGGATGGTGGGCGGTACGTGAAGGATACTAAGTACTTGATCTCTTTAAATTCAAACTTTTAAAACTGCATTTCTCAATTTCTATTGGTAGGTGCAGTACTGATTGGATAATTGCCTTATATCCATGGGATAAAAAACTTTGACTGGAATTTTCCCATCCCGCCTGTCATGGGAATCATAGTGAGCCGGGGGCGGGCAGGCAGGGTATAGACTATAGGTAGGAAGACAACTGGAAGTTTTAAAGCAGTGCTAGTCTTACTATTGGAACAGCATTACTGTTTATTCAAGCATGGATAATACTTACTGGAAAACCAGAAACTATTTGTCTTTGTAAAGCTTCGTATGGAAAGACTCCTGAAGTTCAACTAAATAGTCTGGAATATTAGTCTTTACAATGGTGACCATGACAGATATCATTGATTGTCATAAAAACCCAACTGGTTAACAGCTGTTTTTAAGAGAAGAAACTCTGTGGCCCTTATTCAGTCTGACCTATATGTAACACCAGACCCACAGCAAAAGTCTGAAAACATGTACCAACCGACTCGAGAACAGCTTCTTTCTTGCTGTCATCAGACTTTTGACCAGTCCCATCATATATTACGCTGATCTTTCTCTTCACCCTACCTGTGACTCTATTTTCTGCATGTCCTCTTTTCCTTTTCCCCTTTGTACTTTATGTACAGTATGTTTTATCTGTATAGTGCACAAAAAACAATACTTTTCACTGTATCCCAATATATGTGACAATAATAAATCAAATCAATGTGGTTCACATTTAGCAACCCCTCTGAAATGGCTTAGCAAGCCACTTGATTCAAGGGCAATTAAGGATGGGCAACACATGCTGGCCTTGTCAGTGACAGCCATATCCATATCCCATTAAATATTTTTTTAAAACTTCCTTCTTTGCCCTTATTACCCTTACTGGAATGATAGTTCATTCATCTGAGTAGGAGTTGAACTGGGTACAAAGGATAGAATCATGTTGAAAGATGTATAGTGTTTTTCAAAGTTTGTTCATTGAAAGAGAGAATTCAGTGCTGGAAAACCATCCAGTTGCACTCCAATGATTAAGGTTTTTTTTTACTTTCTGCTAGGCCTGCACCCTTCAAAAGCTAAGGTGGAAATTCAGAAACACTTGTCAACATTTAACAACAAAGATCAAGGATCAATCTTCGAGGAAGTTCAGGTAATTTAAAATTCTAGTTATTAAACATAAATGGGAAATGTAAACTTCAGGCTTTTCAGTGTTGATACGAGACTGGTAAATGTAAAGGATGTGTGCTTTAATGTGACATTTTTTAACTTTCTTTAATTCATTTCTGGCTTGTGGGCATTGTAAGCAAAGCCAGCATTTATAGCCTATAACTAATTTCCCTGAAGGTGGTGGTGAGCTTAATCACTGTAATGCTCTGGTACATTTAATGCATCATTCATGTAGCTATCATTCAGTATGGGTGATAATGCATTGCCTTGCCTCAATCCATCTTTTAGCAAAAGAAAGTTTCAAACAGTTCAATATTTTTAAAAGATGTAAAAAATTCCCACAGTAAATTTTTTAAAAAGGCTTTGAACTCCCAAGCTACCGGTTTCTCAACAAGAGATTTCTAAGCCATTAACTCAAAAGCCTTCATGAAAATCAATAATGCAAGAAATGTAAGTAGCAATCACCAAAGCCTGACAACATTCTACTAATTGAGTAAAGCCACAGCTTATCCCATACATTCCCCTGACACTGACTCCATCCCTTCCTTGTTCATGATTGCAGGCTGAATCAACTTGTTTGCAACGTCCAGTGTTCTATTTAATTCTGAGTGAAGGTTCTGGCCCCATTCTCTAAGATCTGTCTTAGCCCATGAGCTGCTGAAATCCTCATCCATCCTTGTTGCCCCCAAACTTCACTATTCAACAATCTCCTATCTGTCCTCTCATTATAAAATAACGTTAATGATAGACAATGCACCATGACAAGACTTGGGCAATCTCAGCTGTTTTGACCTTGCAAAAGTTCTTCTTTCTGATATTTTCTCAATATCTGAGTGCACACACAGGATAAGGACTCAGTGTCAGGTCCAAAGGAATCGGGAAATATTGTCTGAAGCAATGCAGCAACAGCTAGGTCATTTTGCTTTCTCTTCATAAAAGCAAATTACTGCTGATGCTGGAATCTGAAACCAGAAGAGAAAATGCTGGAAAATCTCAGCAGGTCTGGCAGCATCTGGAAGGAGAGATTTCAAGTCCAGCTGACCCTTTGTCAAAGCTCTTTCGCTTACTGTTCACATGTATTTGAATGAGTGGATGATTAATTTTGTCCCTTTAGTGCCTTAACCATTTTTACACAGTTAAAAACATTGTTGATTATGATTATTAGAAAATATTTAATTGAAACTAATTTTCTACTCATAGAAAATGAAACCAAAAAATGAACTGGAAGAAAATGAACTTGTTCTGTCAATGCTGCGGCAGTTGTATGAGGGGAAACAGAGGCTGCATGTCCACAATGGAGACACAAAGCAGGTACAGAGTCCTGCTAATTTTGGGCATTAACCTCCTTAAAACTGCTTCCTTACTGAATATGAAATAACAAATCCTAGTGTTGTGTGTCCAATACAAAGGCTTGGTTTCCCAGTCAGCACTTTGATTATTGTTGTGAAGAGGGTAAACTGTTCCTATTCGCTGAGAGCTAGCGTTCATTCTAGGGGGCTTTATTGCAAGTTACAGAGAAGTTGGACTTATTCAGTTTGTATCCTGCCCTCAATACAACAATTGCTCGGATCGGAGTTTGTAATTTTTTGCTGATCTTGTATTTATTTTCAGAATTCACAAGGCTGCACACAGCCTTCAAATCAGAATGAACAACCTTCTCTTTCTGGCCGCTTCAGACTGGACAACTTCAAGATCAAGGCCAAAAAGTCCTTGGCAGAATCGTTGGAGAATATTTTATCAATGGTGAGTATTCCATTGTTTCTTACGGAAAATCTCCTTGTGTTGGTGTGATATGGAGAGCTCACCTCTGCAAGTTAATTTTGCCTAATAATCACCAGATTAAAATGCCTCTCAATCCCTCTCTTCCAAATGATACTGAGAAGTTCCCAAGGTTTTTGCTTTCAGAACTCCATCTGAAAATCCATTCTAAGCATTTATAATCACTCTCTAGATGAAGAGCTTCCTGTTAGCAGCCCTCAATTTACCATTTGCTAATTTGAACCTGTGGACTCTCATCTAATTGAAAGTCATGTTCATGAACCTGCCTTTGTTGTACCATTTAGTATCTTACATATTTCTAAGATCACTCCCCCAGAGTGCCTCTTCTCAAAGTGGAAAAACCCCAGTTTTTTTGGTAGTTCCTCGTGACCTAGATCCCTGAAACCTGACATCAGTCTTGTAGCTCTCTGCACTTTGGTCAACAGTTGAATGTCTTGAAGGTCTTGTGGCTAGATTTAAGCTGTGGTCTGACCACAGCACCGTACAACTTGATGGCATTTTTGTCTGCTTTAATAACCTACTGTCATAACCTCGTATTAAAACATTCTAATATAAAACTAAATGCTGCGAATGCTGGAGATCTGAAATAAAAACACAAATGTGCTGGGAAAAGCTCAGCAGGTCTGGCCACATTTGAGGAGAGAGAAACATAATCAACATTTTGCGTCCAAGATGAATCAATGTGAAGAGTTATATTGGAATCGAAACACTAACTCTGTTTCTCTCTCCACAGGTGCTGCCAGATCTGCTGAGTCTTTCCCAAGTTTTGTTTTAATTTGAATATTCTATTGCCTTAATAGAACATAGAACATTACAGCGCAGTACAGGCCCTTCGGCCCTCCATGTTGCGCCGACCATTGGAACCAATCTAATGACCCTCTAACCTAAACTATTCCAATGTTATCCATATGCCTATCCACTGACCATGTGAACGCCCTTAAAGTTGGCGAGTCCACAACTGCCGCAGGCAGGGCATTCCACGCCCTTATTACCCTCTGAGTAAAGAACCTACCTCTGACATCCGTCCTATAACTACCACCCCTTAATTTAAAGCTATGTCCCCTTGTGTTGGCCATCACCATCTGAGGAAAAAGACTCTCACTGTCCACCCTATCCAATCCTTTGATCATCTTGTATGCCTCAATTAGGTCACCTCATAACTTTCTTCTCTCTAATGAAAATAACCTCAAGTCCCTCAGCCTTTCCTCATAAGAACTTCCCTCCATACCAGGCAACATCCTGGTAAACCTCCTCTGCATCCTTTCCAATGCCTCCCCATCTTTCTTATAATGCAGCGACCAGAACTATCCGCAATACTCCAAGTGCGGCCGCACCAGAGTTTTGTACAGTTGCAACATGACCTCACAGCTCCGAAATTCAATTCAATCCCTCTACCAATAAAAGCTAACACACCGTACGCCTTCTTAACAACCTTATCAACCTGGGTGCCAACTTTCAGGGAGCTATGCACATGTACCCCAAGATTTCTCTGCCCGCCAACACTACTGAGTCCTTCCATTAGCCCTATATTCTGTACTCCTGTTACTCTTACCAAAGTGAATCACCTCACACTTTTCCGTATTAAACTCCATTTGCCACCTCTCGGCCCAGCTCTGCAGCTTATCTATGTCCCTCTGCAAACTGTAACATCCATCCTCACTGTCTACAACTCCTCCAACTTTGGTGTCGTCAGCAAATTTACTAATCCATCCTTCTACACCCTCATCTAGGTCATTTATAAAAATGACAAACAACAGTGGCCCCAAAACAGATCCTTGAGGTACACCATTTGTAACTGAACTCCAGGTTGAATATTTCCCATCGATTACCACCTTCTGTCTTCTATCAGCTAGCCAATTCCTGATCCAGACTGGGTTAGTAAATCACCCTCAATCCCATGCATCTGTGTTTTCTGCAATAGCCTACCATGGCTACTGCAGAAATTGTCCACCCAATTCAGCAATCAACAGAATGTTAATATGTCTGTAGTAGTCCTACTTCATCTTTCAACACCATCCATGGAATAATGAGATAATTTTTCCTTCCTTTACACTCACTTGTGTCACATTCCACCTGCCATTGTTCAGCCACTTACACATTTTATCCAATTTATTCTAATTTCTGAGCGGCAAGCTTCATGTCATTCTCCCTGCAACTAGTTTGATATCATCTTCAAATTTCATCAATTTAAACTTGCTTCTGAATCCAATTTATTGAAGTTAACTAGAAGCAGTAGTGGTCCCACAATCAATCATTGGAATATCTCAGTCAACATCCCAACCCATTCCCCAACTAACCAACCCAGTTCTGTAACTCAGCCAACAAACATGCATTATTTTTTATATTTCTGAAACTTTTTATGTTTAACCATGATTTTACTCTGAGTTGCCACTGCTTTGAGTTCATTTTGTGCATCCTGTTGTGCTAAACTTTGTGAAGTACATCATGAAAGCCACCAAAACATCACAATACTTGGTTATATCATGTTTCTCAAAGAAATGAAGGAGGTTGGTCAGACAGGATTTTCCCCATCAGTACGAGTGGAAACTGCTGTTTATATTTGTCTGTCGTTGAATGCATAATCCTCAATGTTACGGCAGATAATCAATACCATTATTACACGCTGGTTGAAGTAAATTAATGTAGATGCCTGCATCTGATAATACAATGAGTGTAAAGATGTGTGACCAGGAAAATGGAAGGCATGAGGTGCATTTAAGAATTCTTGGATTACAATCTTTGGAGAAGACTGATTTTTGGTTTAGTTGAAGTTTATAAGCTGACACGTGGTCTTACTACCACTATGCCTGAAAAGTCCTTCACTCACAATTAGTGTTTTTCGTGGTCATCAATATGAAGTCCAGAAATTTGGTTCATATCTTGATATTCATAATTTTTTTTTTCTACATAGGATTGTTGATACTTGCAATGCTTTGCTTGATTTTGTTGTCAGTGCTGAAAATGTAGGGAGTTGTTAGAAACATAGTGTGATTTCTATGTATTAATTGTTTGATGTTGTTGCAGTTCTTGTTTTTAATACTGTGCCTATGTGCTTTGCACTGTATGGCAATAAAGATAAAAAGATAAATGATTGTCTTTTTGTAGATTAATCATTCTGCAAATAAATCATTAGTGTCCGTTGCTTTCCCTCACAACTACTCTCAATGGTTCACAATTTCCTCTTTAGCTTCATTTTAGTTGAAAGTTAAACAGTTTGAAGAAGGCAAATGGTCTTATACAGCTTCTATAGAAATAGTTCAAGAGTTTAAACTCTCAACCAGATTGCTGCTGTTAAACAGAGTTTATTAACAATCTCATTGAACATATGAAATAAAAACTGAAAAAAGCTGCAAAGGAAAAGCCATTGACGTGAAACATTAACTGTTGCTCTCCCCACAGATGCAGCCTGACCAATTGAGTATTTTCAGCATTTTCTATTTTTATTACAAATTTCCAGCATCTGCATATTTGATTCACTGCCACTTCTTTTTAGAAACACTTGAAGAGCTTCTGCTCTTCCCTCTTTCTACTTGTCTCTTTTGACCTTGTCCATTTCCATTTCATGTTCCCAACATCTGCAGTATTTTTATTTTGCAGATGGGACAGCACATAATGGACCAAAACCAATTTCTGCAGCTGACAGGTTTAAAGCATTCAGCCCAATCTGCAAGCATTTCTGCATCCTGGGTTTGCAGGGACGTCATGCCTAATCCTCTGTCAATCAAATTGATGAGGACCTTCTCATGTCTGTCTAGTGATCCACGAAAGTTAGGTGGGGATAGTTTGCTGCCTTCTCCACTGTGTGGTTTCTGGTGATGAAGGAGTAAAGTATTAAGGGAAAAACGGGCAGCTGTTATTACAGAAAGGAGATGTTTCATTTTAGTTCATTCTGATGGACGTTGACTCACCTATTGACACTGCAGGAAGGGGCAGGCAGCAACAAAATTATATTGGGCTTGTGGCTTCAATTCTTTAAAAGTCATTTCCCACTGATAAAAGAGGGGGATAAAGATACAAAGCAGTAGGCCTAATGTCACTATCAGCCTGCCAACTTTGCTGCATTTGAGTCAGACTTATCCAACATACTTTACTGAGAAAGACTTAAGAGCTTCTAACAGAGCGGTGCTGATTGAGAGAAACAAAATTGTGAAATAGTGCCACCTACAGAAATTGAATTAGTAATTCGACGCAATCATTGACATTACTGACCAATAACACAAACAAAACTTACTGCCCTTCACGGAGCATTCTGCAATGAAATATTCAGATTTTGGCAGATCCCTTTTTGTAAATGTGTTGTCTGATGTGATTTTGAAAACTGTGCTCTGCCTTGGGCTGGTAAATATTTGTTTAAGTTAATGAGCATGAAATACTCATGGGAGTTATTCTGGCATGAATTAGCTGATCATTGTGGTGAACTGCATTGCATCGGAAGATTTTTAAGTTAACAATTAAGTGCGACAGCTGTCTCTGATTCACGCTCCCCAAACACTACCCCCCCCCCCCCCCCCACCCCCCGTCCCCCGTCCCCCGTTCCAGATCTTCTTCTTGCTGCTTGTGTTTGTTTCTGTACTCAATTAAAAACTACAGAGCTGGATTAATTTAATGTTGATAATGGGTTCTCAACCCACTGGTTATAAAACCAGTGGGAAGCCACGTCGCATCTGTTGGGGTGGCCTTACCAGATTAAGTGTCTCACGGGAATTTAACAGGCCAGCTTGGGTCCTTCCCTGGGATTTAGCACCATGAGGAGGAAATCACACCCCCTGAAAGTTGCTGGACAATCAGAGGCTTGCAGCTCACTGTTGCCAGCAGTGCAACCAGGAGTAGTGGCTGCGGGGGAGACTTCACCAGAGGATCATTGTTGTTTCCCTAGACATAGTTAAGTGAGGGTAGGATGGTGATCATAGGAGGAGGCCAGGACATGGCGATTTTCAATATTCCCCTCCCCTCGCTATTGCTGCCTTTTGTTCGTTTGCAATTGGCTGACAACAAGGGATTTCTATATGAAGGGCTTATCCTTTGTATCTCTTTTATAATTCATTCACGTGACGTGTGTGTTGCTGGCTATTGTGCATCCCTAACCGTCATTGAAAAGGTGTTGATGATCTGCCTTCTTGAATAATTGCGGTCTGTGAGCTGTAGGTACACCCACAGTGCTGTTAGAAAAGGAGTCCCAGGATTTTGACCCAGGAACAGTAATGTATTTCCAAGTCAGAATGGCTTAGAGGGAGCTCCCAGGTGGTGACGTTCCCATGTATCTGCTGCTCTTGTTCTGGATGGTGGCATTTGTGGATTTGGAAAGTGCTGTCTAAGGAGCATTGGTGAGTTCCTGCAGTGCAACTTCTAGATGGTGCACACTGCTGCCACGGTATATCAGTGGTGGAGAGAGTGAATGTTTGTGGATGGGATGTTAATTAAGTGGGCTTCATGTTGTTGAGCTTCTTGAAGTGTTCTTGGAGCTACACTCATTCAGGCAAGTGGAGGGTATCCATCACTCCCATGACTCATACCTTTATAGCTGGTGGTCAGGCTTTGGGGAATAAGTGTGTTACTCGCTGCAGGCTAGCTAAGTTCTCCTGTCTTCTTCAATTCCATCACAACATATTCATGGCTGCTACCTAGCAGTTCCTGTTTAGTGCATTGGCTCAACAACGGTAGACACTGCATCGCACAGGTAATTGAGCTCAGCTTCCAAGGATGGTTAAAGTCGTTACTTAATGCTGCCATATTTTCCTGGAAGGCAAGTGTCAATAATGATACTTCTTTTCCTAGATCCAGCTGAAAGCCTCTTCCATTGCCTCTCTTCAGTATCACAATCAAAGGCGTTTGAGACGCCCTTTTCCATTTCCTATAAGGGTGGAGGCGTTTGTGGCCTCGGTTCAATGCTGTCCTCTGATGGGATAATCAGAATCAAGCATCTAACTGCAGGAGTATTGACCCTGATGTGCTCGTTCCATGACAAAATGGCTTATCAGTAACCTCTACATAATATACCACTTGTTATTTTGAGCGTTGTCCAGAATACAGAGCATTGTTGGCAAGAAACTACAAAAGATCGTGAATGTAGCCCAGTCCATCTTGCAAACTAACCTCCCATCCATTGATGCAGCCAGCGTAATCGAGGACCCCACATGCCCCGGACACACATTTCCACCTTCTTCCTTCAGGAAAAAGATACAAAAGTCTGAGGTCACGTACCAACCGACTCAAGAGCAGTTTCTTTTCTGCCACCATCAGACTATTAAATGGACCTACCTCGCACTAAGTTGATCTTTCTCAACACCCTAGCTATGACTAACACTATATTCTGCACTTTTTCCTTTCCTTCTTTATGAATATGTTTTGTCTGTATAGCGCACAAGAAACAATACTTTACAATACATGGGACAATAATAAAACAAATCAAAAAAAATTACAGACTTTTATGAAGCTCTAATTAACCAGAGGCAGATTTACACCTATATTTCTTTGAAAACTAGAATTCCTGTTGTAATTACTTTGTGGTTTTCTCTTGCAGGGAGGATCTAGGCTCAAAAGTCAAGCAAGCGCTGAAAGTACAGTGTCAGAAAAAACAACTTTAAGTGTATCAAGTTCTGACCTATCCAAGGTGAGTTATCTGCCCATAAAACTACACTGCATGGGTTTGGGTAATTGGTTTAATGATGTATTCTCCATCATTGCAAAATTTCATGGAAGATAGAATACAATTTATGCAGTAATTTCGTGGGACCCCACACGCCATATTGCTGGAGCTTTAAGTAAAATTTATAAGAGCGGCAAATTAAGATAATTTGGTATCAATATTGGCTGATCTATAATAACAATGCAGAACAGTTACTGCAGTAAAAGTAATGGCATGGGATTGTGGGAAGGGGCGGTGGTGGGGGTGGGGGGGGGCAGCCAAGAACTACAACTATTTGAGTGATTTTTTTTTTCTCTGGGAAGCCTTGTTTCAAAATGACTATCATGTGGAAACAAATATTTCAAACAGGGAAGCTGGAAATGCCAGCAATCCTTTTTTATAATTCCAAGAAGTTTGTAACATTTCGTTTCAACATAATCCTGTTATACTCATTAGGAATTATTAATGGTCTGTTGACCTTATTCCCATATCTCCATCCTATCCCCCATGTTACCTGATATTGTTAACTGTTCCCTTTCTAACCCTAACCTACTGTCATTAGCCCTTCATTGTAAAGCCCCCTTAGACCCCTCTGTCCTTGCATACTATCGCCCCATCTCCAAACTTCCCTGTCTTTCCCTTGTCCCTGAATGTGCTGTTTGCCTTCATGCCCTTCTTTCCTGCGACTCTATTCAGAATTTTTCAATCAGGCTTTCTCTCCAACCACAGAAGTGAAACAGTCCTTTTTTTAAAAAATGTCAAACGATGACGTCCTTTACAACTGTGACAATGGTAAGCTATCCCTCCTTGTCCTTATTCACTTCCCTCTGATTTGTCAGACTACTTATCCAAAATCCAATACTGAATGAACAGGAATCTCCTCCAACTAAATAAAGGGAAGACCAGCATCATATTTTTTGGCCCCATTCACAAGCTCCACTAACTCTCCATTGACTGTGCCCTTGTGCTCGGATCTCGCAAATCTGCCAACCAATCTTACCCTGAGATGAGCCAGTTTCTTCTATCTCTGTAACATCGTTCATCCATCTCTGGGTCATCTACTGCTGAAACCCTCAAGCATGCCTTTGTTACCCTGGAACCCAATTATTATAGTGCTCTCTCGGCCAGCCTCCCATTCTCCACCCTTCTTAAACCCGAACCCATCCTAAACTTTGCCCTGTTTGCTCATCACCTTTGTGTTCACTTAGTTCCTGGTTAAGTAGCACCTCAATTATGAAATTTTCCAATTCCTCCATAACTTCCCTACTTCGATAAACTCCTCTGCTGTAAAAATCCACCAATATTTCTGCAGTCCAATTCCTGCCTCTTGTGCATCCCCAATTTTGATCACTTCACCATTGGCACAGTAAGAAGTCTTACAACAACAGGTTGAAGTCCAACAGGTTTATTTGGAATCACGTGCTTTTGGAGCACTGCTCCTTTATCAGGCATTGGATTTTAAGCAGGTGTTGTGAGACTTCTTACTGTGTCCACTCCAGTCAAATGTCAGCATCTCCACATCACGTTCACCATTGTGGCTGTGCCTTCAGCTGCCAAGGCCCTGGAATCACCTCCTTTTAAAACTTCTCATGCCTCTAGCTTTTTCTTCTCCTTTTTAAGTTCCTTAAAATCTACCTCTTGGGCCAAGATTTTGGTCATCTGACCTAATATCTCTTTGTTGTCAAATTCTGTTCAGCAATACTCCTGTTAAGTGTCATGGGCCATACAAAAATGAAAGGTTTTTTAAATCAGTTTTATCATTCGGGTAGGTCTCATACTTTAAGTTCAGAATATTAGACTTTCTGGTGAGTTGATGGCCTTTGGTGCTAATGTACGTTTCAAACAGTTTAGCATCAAATGATGTTACAGGTTCATGTGTGTCAGCATTACAAAAACCAGAAGAAAATTGGAGGTTAGTTTATTAGTGTGCCTAGCTGAAAGGCATCTACCCCAAAACCCAAATTTATCTGAAACTGCTCCACTTGCAATGATATTGATTCTATTCAGAAGATGGTGAACAATTCAGTTTTAAATTCACAATGTCGTGATTTATCTAAAATTTCATACTAGAAATTGGAATTGACCAGCTTGAAGCAAAATGGGGGTCTGCTTTGATCGTGCTAATCACACTGTGATCTCTCTTGTGAGCGTGTTAATTAGAGTCTTCTAATTTGTAAATGTTGCAGATCTCTTTTTAATGGCTACAGTCACTGTGAAATTGCACTTAGGTTTCGATTAAGTATAATGGTGCAATTCTCACAGTACTGATCCTTTGGCACACTGCCCATGGAAAGTTATGACGAAATGGCTTTTCCTCAATGCATCGGTGCTTAGGTATTGGCATAAAGATAAACAACGTCTGAAGCTAGTGCAGTTGTATCAAGCGGGAGAGATATACAGATGTGAAAAGAAATGGTGTACAGTAAGTCTTTTTTAAAAAAAAAGTGCCTTCACAGGGCAAAGGAACTAGGAAAAATGGAAGGAGAAACCGGTGCAAAGTTTTTTCCACAGTTGTCATCATCCAGGCAAAAGGGTTTGGCATATTGGCATTAAGGGAGCTTAAGTATTGCTGCTGGTGGGACAAAGGCCTGGAGCTTGAGACGCTCCACCTGATGGTAGAAGCATGCAACTGCAGGAGTGATTTTGCATCTACAGTGATGATGTCCCAATGAGGATTGCATGCATAAATGTAATATATATTGTGATATAGATGTCCACTTGGAACTGTGGAAAAACCACTAAACAGCATTAAAATCATGTTCTCTAAAACACGAGTTGTCAGGAGGTAGTAGTTTAAACATGTGTCATGCTGGTTAAATAAGTCTATTACAGTGATTGGTGGTGGTTTATTTGAGATGATGAAGGCACAGGACGGTCCAGCGCAACTATCAAACCAATATGTTTGAGTGGGATCCTAAAGTGTTCTGATTTTGATCAGTGCTTTATCCAAAATGTTGAGGCTGAAGACTTGAGTGAGTTTTTATCTTTGGTTTGCCTGATTTGGGACAATTCTACCAGTTCTTTTTGAGCCACGAGATGGTGTGTAACCCAACAGCAACACTTTCAGCCTCGATAAACATTACTCAGCTTGCTACAGTTCAACAGGCAACCAAGATACCTAATAGTGAAAAATGAGTTGTATTTCCCTGTTATTATAATTTCAGAGAATACTTTCGTGGCTTTGTAATATATAATCTCTGATGAGGCAGTTTTGTTAGCACTGATGGGGACAATAGGCATTCGGTCCCCTGTTAGAATTTGGTGTTTTAACTTGCCCCCAACTGCTCTCTAGTAACACAGAAGGAATGATGGTTGTGGAGTACACAGTACCCTGGGCAAGTGCTCTCGTAGCTATAGATGGATGTGTAGGTCAGGGGGTAGGGACCAAGGAGAATTAAAAGAAAAGTAATGAAAATCACTCGCAAAGAAAAATATTGAAACGCTTCTTATTTAAACACAAGATAAGTGTTCCAAAGAAGAGGTTGCTGGATGATAATTTATTAATTGAAACAAATTACTCTTATGTCCACACAGGATGCATGTTTGGATGAAAGTGATGACCAGGCACCTTCTATTAGTCCTGTGAAGTCTCACGGTTCTACAGGAGATTTGTCGCAAGACCTAGAGAACAGCATGGAATCACCTGAACCAGTATTCAGACGACGGGCCAATACCTTCAGTTACATGCCTTGCAGTGGTGAACAGCCACAGCAGACGCTGGACGAGACCCCATCCTTCTCTAAGCCAAAACTGATGAGGTATCACTCAGTGAGCACAGACACACCACACAAACAAAAGTAAGATTTGGTATATTTTACAGACTGCATCCAAATTTTAATCTTTTCATTTATGATCTACTTTATGAAAGAGACAATTTCTAACAGAGTTAGTATTGTTGTGTTCCTTAAGTTACCTGTTACTTTGTAAAGGATACATTCAATGATGCATCAAGCTAGCAATATAGTAAAACTGACCAAACATAATCTTGAAATCTTCTCAAAGTATTCAATATCTGTTTTCACTGCAAGATTCCTGGGCTCCATTTTGAACCTTCAGTGTAGATGGATAGAATGAGCTGTCCAGTTCCTATTCCTCTGTGGAACTGTCTCCAATGCTGAAGTGCTTTTGGAAAGACATGCCAGGCAAGATTGTTGTATCCCTTTATGTGAAACAAACTTGGATTAATTAAAACTGGAGTGACGTGAGGCATTAGCACTCATAGGAATAAACAGTCTAGATATTGACGTGATCCTGTTCCCAAATTCTGAGGTTTGGACATTTTGTTCCCAAGCGTGGAGGCTTTTTTTATATAGGATTTCTGCTAATGGCATTAGGAATAACTAAACCAACCCATGAATGATGTGCTATGTGACATTGACATTGTTGACCGATCCTTCCTGTTCATCACAACCTTTCTTTGACAAGTATTTGCATAAGTTCAACCTTTCTTCAGCTGAACATAAAACAAGGCAACTCTTTCACTCTTAACCTACTTGCTGACAGTGATTTCAATGCTTTGCATTCAACTTCAGCAAGATTTTCCACAACTTTGACATAGAGCTCGATTCATGATCAAGCACGATATCCTCTCCAGCACCAAGATGACTAATCTCTGCCTCTGCAACATTACTCATTTTTGCCTCCACCTTAATGTCACTGGTGCTGAAACCCTAATGTTTTTTGCCAAAATCAGACTAGATAATTACAATGCCTCTTTTGCTGCTTTTCCTCATCCATGTCTCCTAACCTCCAACTTTCCAAAATGCACTTATCCCTGAACCTGTCCTGCACCCCAGCCCAATCATTCTTTACTTTTATCCTCAAGCCTTCGCTGACTCTCTATTCCCATGTCCCGTGAATCCCTCCATCCCATCATTAGTTGCCGAGGTTTGAGAAACCTAGACCCTTTTGATATCCCCTCCCCAAACTCCACCACCTCTCTACTTTTCTCTTGTTTTGAAAAATCCTTTTCCAAGCCTTCCAACGTCTCTCTTAAACCTTCCCCTTGGCTCACAATCCATTACTGTTTACATTAAAACATTGTATGTCCTGGGAAGTCTTGTGTGTTAATGTCAGCATTTAAATGCATATTGATAGATCAGGGGTGTTAATATACAGTTGAATTGGAACAAAATAAGGATTCACTGCAGAGTTAACTGTATTTAATATGGTGGGAGGAAGGTCATTACACAGTTTCTAGATGGGACTGGCTGCAATTAGCGTTTGAAATATTGAACAGTGATATGAAAAGTGAACTTCTAGTGAAATGCTCTGCATGATCCAGATAAAAATCTAGCTGTGAGGTAGACTGTGGGTCAGTCAGTAGAACACTGAGTTTCAGAACAATGTCGGGTTTTTGTTCCATTAGATGGTAAGCAAAGATGAAGGAAGTCTGTTTTAGGGGAGGGGGAGGAAACCTCTCCCTGTGAAGATAAACCTTGTAGCCAGGGCTCTCCTTTCTTCTGATGACTGAGGTGAGAGGATTTGCAGCTGGAGAATAGCTGGCTGTGAAAGGATAAAAGTAAAAGGTAAAAGCTCCACTAGTTATTTTTGTGGGCCGGTTCCAGTTTTACCATAATTAATCTTTTCAAAGTCACTTCAGTTTTTATTTAGCTTGTTCCCTCCTTCCCATTCTCAAACTGCAGCAGGTCTTGGGCCTCCCATATGGCAATGGGGAGTCTTAAAGAAGATAGAATCTTGGTAGGCAAGTGTATGACTCAGACATCAAGTCCAATTGTGCAGGCTCAGGATATCCAGTGTCTGGTATACTGCACCTCTTATGGGCTGAGTACAACCAAATTTACAGGCTAGGCCATTTGTCCAGTCTCCATTGTATCAGCAAGGAGCTCTTGTGCCTCTTGGCCAATTATGTTAATGAATATTCCTTCACGACCACTTTTGTCCACTTGAATGCTTATTTTGAGAACGTTTCCAGAACTTCACAGCTTCTACATCACCCACATGACTACTCAGTAAACATTTTGAAGAAAATGCAAAGTTTGATTTTCTGATTTTGGCCACTTCTTTGTCTCTTCTGTTTGCTGAATGCGTAGCCTGGATGTATCAAATGGTAACACTCACGGCAAATCGCCACAATCCAGGTTGCACAGGTCTGTAGATCACCTGCGGTCTTCCACCTCCACTCCAAGTTTTTTAAAATATTTGAAGACTAGTTCCAGTGGAAGGGATGGTGGGCTGATATTGAAAAAAAGGTGAGAGAATTTGTTTCCAGTTATGGAGGCTTGACTGAGCAATGCTTTGCCTGCTGTGTCAGAGTGTGATTAGTGTGGTCTGCTATGCCACGTCATGGCATGATGATGTGTGCCATCTACTGACTTCAGGAGCTAAATAATTAGATGACACATACGCATTAGGCATGACTGAACTGAGCATATAGGGCACTAATGGAGTAAACATTAAGCACCTGTTTATGATTCTGGCTGTGAGATTATTGAATAAAGACAGGATATTTTGTTTTTTGATCACATTAGCGTAGAACGCGAAACCGCACACAGAATGTTGCTTCCATCTGTAATCCTGGATCATTGCAAACTCAGTTCCTCTGTAACTCAGTTAATTTTTCCTACAGTTTCATCTTCCCCCTCAACCTTTTTTTGTTTGTTTGATTCCGATTGTGAAAAAGGTTAAAGTGGCACATTAGTACATAGAGTCACTGGCTAAACGTGCATAGGTGACCAGGTATCTTCTCGTTGGAGTTTAGAAGGATGAGGGGGGATCTTATAGAGACGTATTAGATAATGAAGGGGATGGATAGGGTAGAGGTAGAGAGATTCTTCCCGCTCAGAAAGGACAACAGGACTAGAGGGCACAGCCTCAAGATGGGGGGGAGGGGGGCGGGGGCGCAGTTTAGAATGGAGTTGAGGAGGAACTTCTTCACTCAAAGGGTGATGAATCTCTGGAATTCTCTGCCCGTTGAAGTGGTGGAGGCTACCTCGCTAAATATATTTAAGACACGGGTAGATAGGTTTTTGGTAGGCAAGGGAATTAAGGGTTATGGGGAGAAAGCGGGAAAGTGGAACTGAGCCACTTCAGATCAGCCATGATCTTATTGAATGGCAGGGCAGGCTCGAAGGGCTGGATGGCCTACTCCTGCTCCTATTTCTTGTGTTCTTATGTTCTCTATCATCAGTACATTTTAGCCATTTAGCTGTAACTTTCCTGTAAAGGTTGGCAGCTAGTGAGGTACCAGCACAAACCAGGGAATTTGGGTGAGATTCTTTGGCCTCCCTTCAGCGTTTTTTCTCAGCGGCAGGAGGCAGTGCGCCGTTTGCTGGCAGCAGGATCCTGTGGCCTCACAGTTGTCAATGGGAATTCCCATTGAAACCACCCCTTGCTGCCGGGAAACTCACAGTAAGGGGGTGCACTGCTGGCAAAAGCTGAGAATCCCACTGGTGTGAACTCAGGCCTTTTTGTCCCTCTCCTCTTTGGCACTCAAGTTTTGAATCCAGGCCTGGTTGGTTGGATACAATGCCGTCTGTTGCTTTCAAGTGTTCTTTTCCCAATTTCAAAGGAATTTTCACACACTCAATTTTGTTCCAAGTTCAGCCTGCAAGCAGGGGGCCAGAATGGAGAACTAGACATGACAACATACAAACTGATATAAATGATTAGTTCAGCCAAGCTATAAGGTTGGCTAATCTCAGAAATAAAAACATTCACCATCGTTCAGTACATTTTTCTACTGAGGTTGGAATATGTCATTAAGACAGAGCAGAGGAAGCTGTACCTGACTTGGGATTACTTGATACTAATATTCAGTACTATGATGTGATACTTCTTCCTGAAGCACAAAAGATCCTGCCTGTATGGAAGCACAATAGGAAAAGATGCCCCCATTCAGTATTTTCTCTAGCTGACCAGTATGCCATGCTGAGACTGGAAGCTTGGCAGAGTGGGGATTAAGTCCGTGCCTGTTTGCTTTCCTCCTGTTACTGTCCCTTTGTACCATCCACTGAAACCAGGCATACTGAAATAATACGACTGTGTATTTTAGCAGATGTTTGTTTTCAGTCCACCACTATTTATCATCAATGGCCCAGAAGCAGGAAGGATGAAACTTCATTCCATTTTTAAATAACCCAAGTTGCTAGTAGAAAAAACATGATTCACGTGTCAAACCAGTTGAGAGATGTTTGTTTATTTCAGGTTTAGGAGGCACCTGATAACAAAATATCAATTCTAGTAGATTCTTTAGTAATTCAGGAGTAATCGAATGAAATATTATTGCCAGTTATCAAGAAATAAGCAGGGGCTAAAACGAACACTGTCAGGGCACCATTATTTGACTATCTGAAGAAAAAAGGATTGGTACTTTGTGCAGTTGTTTGAAGTATTGAACAATAGAGGTATATTACATATCTGATGCTGATGGTCATTCCTCCTACCTCTCAACCATTGTGTACCACCTCAATTTAAAAAAAAACCTGTTTTCCCTGATTAGTTGGGTGATGTATACTCTGCTCATTTTGAAAAATGAGGTTGTAAAATCAGCTGACTTGCTCCGTGGAGAAATATTCCCCTCCTCTCCATTTTTGACAGATGGTTAAGTTTTGTGGTTTAGTTTATGGAAACTTTCTAATTTTTAAGTACTCACAAATAGCTTCTTGACTTGTTCCAACTTGTTCTCATCTGGATTTGTGACACTAATGTGGAGAAAAGTCAGTGCTGTGCTTTTGTTTTGGCTCTTGTCTTTCTCTATCTGCATGTTCCTGATTGTCGATAATCTTTACTTGCATGAACTATCTGTTGGATACTTCAAGACATCCCTTGCAAAAAAAAATCATAAATAGTTATGTGTCGCACTGGGCTTTAAGAAATAACAAACTCTCTCAATTCTTTGGTGATAGGACTTAATCAAAATAACTATGTTTAAGTTGTTTTTGAAGTGTCACAGAACTGTTAAAAATTTTTCAAGCTCAAAGTACCTGGTTTTCAATTTGCAGCTGGATCCTGAAGATTCAGAGTGGGGAGTAAGGGTAGTCCCGCTTTTATTGGGTGAACCCTCATTTTTGTTGCCGGCCCCACCTATGCTTACAAGATTAGGAGGGAAACTCTTAATGTTAACGCCAATGATGTGATTCATGGCCATAATGTGTTTGGGCATTCTCCATTTGCATGAGATGGGAAAGTCCAGAGGTTACTGGGTTCCCTCTTTCCATCCTGGCAGTAGGTTGAGGGTGACTGTGGGTCACTCAGTGTTAAAGGGGAAACATTGAAGTTTTTCTTATGACACTTGCTTCAAGGCCTCAGTTCTTTATTGAACCCCAGCTGTACCACCTGTGGCCAGCAGGGCAGACCTGTTGGTGCATCTGGATTGACCCCATTCAGGACTTGAAGACATCCAACACAGTGAGTCCACAATGGCCATGTGGACAGGGGTTCAAACATTCTCTGGCTGTTCATGCCAGCAGGATTCTCTGATCTCACTGGCAACACACACCTGCCCATGGGTTTCCCGCCGACGTGGAGTGATGTCAGTGGCGGGACCGGAGAATCCCACTGCTACAAATAACATGCCACCTCCAGCTGGTGGGAAGCACATGGCTGGGAGACCAGAGAATCTCGCCCAATAGCATAGCATCTGATGAGTTGGCCATGGATCTTGGCAACGAAGTCCAAGCCAGGTAGTCCATGATCCTTGCATATTATGCCCATTTTGTTATTCTGGGTCACCTATTCAAATCTGCATTTTCCCCATCCTTCCCCATAACTTAAAATACATTTGCCAGGATTCTGCCTGGCATCTAGTTCCTACACCAATCAGATTGATGGCTTGCAAGTGTAGAACAGTTTTCAGTGCTTGTCGTTTACTCCTTATGAGGAATGCTTGGCTTCTGTTCAACAACTCCCAGATGGTATCAGAAGATGGCTAAATACATTTGAATACCAGGTGCCCAAAGATTGACAACCTTTAGACACCAAGTGAGGACAGATATTTGGCTTCAGATGGGAAATCTATGGAGGTAGAAAATGTCATTGGGATTCTGGGAAGTCAGTAGGTGTTGCCTTTTACTGAAAAGCTGAGAGATTCTCTTTTTTGCTTTTGGAGCAACAGAATTTCAGTAACCCAAGTCCTCCTGCTTCCATTCTGAGATTTTTGAGCAAGTGAAAATTGATAACCAGCTAACATTGAGCTTCAATTATATAGCCAGTAAATTTTCCTTGTATTTTGCTAAGGGATGTCTCTGTAAATCTTCCGATGCTGAATCATTTTGTAAACTGCAAGATCTGATCTCCAGTAAACTGTTTTCTGTACACCTCTTTGTTTTCAAAACTGCTGTCAGTGCTTCTCAGCTTAGTGGCCTGCGAGCAAGGCTTCCAGCTTCAACCTCTACTCCAAACTTTCTAAAATTTCTGGTTCCTGTAGCTTACAGCCACAGCACCAAAAGGTAGGAATCATGTGTTGAGAGCTTTCTTCACTTTTTATTCGAGTAATTTTTAACCCAATAAACTTTATACTTATTAATGTGTTATGCTGTGGAGATTCTAATTAACAATTTTTTACTCATTCTTGGGGTTTGGGCAGGGCTGGGAAGGTTGGCATTCATTGACAAAGTGATGGTGGGTTGAACTGTTGCAGTTTTATACAACTGATTGCAGTTCATGTGGGATTGGTCACTAAGAATTCAAAGGTTTTTCACAGCAGGTTTGATTCCTGTAAAGGGAACTTGTGAACCAGTTGGAGTTTTACAACAATCTAACAGACTAATGATTTTTACTGATAGCAACCTTTTCTTTAGCGGGGCAGGCTCGAAGGGCTAGTTGGCCTGCTCCTGCTCCTATTTCTTATGTTTCCATTATTTTTATTTCCATTATTTTTTTCTCCTACCGTACGTGAACCTGCTTTGTGGCACAAATGGCACAGTGGTTAGCCCTGCTGCCTCAGCACCAGGGATCCTGGTTTGATTCTCCGCTTGGGTTACTGAGTGGAGTCTGCTTGTTCTCCCGGTATCTGCATGAGTTTCCTCTGGATGCTCTGCTTTCCTCCTGCGAGCTGAAAGATGTGTTGATTAGGTGCATTGGCTGAGCTAAATTCTCCTTCAGTGTACCCAAAACAGGCACCAGAGTGTGGCGACTTGAGATTTTTATAGTAACTTCATTGCAATATTAATGTTAGCCTATTTGTGTCACTAATAAATAAACTTTAACTTTATTTCAATATCACTAACCTGCCTCCTTGCCATATATTGATCCCCACTGAATATTTACAACACACCAAGGTAAGTATTGTACCTGGGAGAGGCATGGCCAACCCGTGCCAACTGGTGGGCCCAAATGGAAGCCTCATAAAGGAAGGGGAATTGATTTGTATGTGATGGTGGTTAGAAGCAGATGGAAGAGCAGGCGATGCTGGCAACGACATTTGTGGGAAGAAGGAGGCTGATGGTTTTGGCGGGGGGGGCGGGTGGTGGTGGAGCAGGGCAATGATTGGAGGGGGAGAGGGAGGGAAGGGGTCGATGATCGGGGAATGATGATAGGCGTGAGGGGAGAGATGGGCCCAATGGGTGGAGAAAGGGGCTGATTGGGGGTGGGCAGAAAAACGTTGACTCTGAAAGATGTTGGGAGGGGAGCATGTGAGACCTCTGCAGTGGGTTGGGGGTAGATTTATACATGTTCTGATCGGGGCGCCCCTGTAAGGTGGTGCCCTGATCTCTGTCCGTTTTGGCTTTGCTGGCATGTTGAGGCCCCACCCCCTGCATGACGGCAGAGTGCCACAACATCTGGAGCAAAAAGTCTGCCGTTTTTTGGTAAGCTTCCAATCCCGCCCGTATCTTCTGCAAACTCTGACCAACATTAAATTGTTTAAATTCCTGCAAGAGAATTGTTTAACAGCAGTAATCTGAAGTGATGTCCTGTTTCTGACTCTCCTTCCAATGAAAGGTAAAATTGTCATATTTCACCCCTCCATTGCAAGGGGCATAGGCTTGAACCGTTTTGATTTAACTGCTCCAGCAGAGAGTTGATGATGAAATGAACTGACTCCTCAGGTGGATTTTCAGTCTGTGATTCCCAGATCATTTCTGGATGCTGTCCTTGCACTGTCTGCATCACCACTGCAAATGCTGTTGATGCAAAGCCCTTCACTGGGTTGAAGCATTGGCCGCTGCTTGGAGATGGCAACTGGCTCCAGAGGAAACATTTCATTGTCAGGCAGCAACCATGACTGCTCTTGAAGAATGAAGCAGGGAATAGTGTCAAGGACCAGCAGTCCAAAGGAGCACAGCCAGCCAGTTGTATTTTTGTGAACTGTTTGCCTAAAGCAATGGTAATTTTATTCCCCCTTTTGAGTTGCTCAATCAGAATTTTCCTTTATTTCTGAAGTTGAATCTTTTGATCAGCAGCAACAGTGAGCAGGGGCTGCCCGCAGTGCTTCTCCCAGCTGCGTACCAATGTTCTCTGGGACGTTAGCTGTTTCCCGCCTTAGCTTTGAAAACTTCCTTTTGCCCCTCTCCAGAACAGAAACAAACTCTCTTTGAGGAGTCTACCAGGTTTATAATTGGAGGCCGGAAGTTGTCGGTGCCACGCCTTTGCTTTGAAAGTTGCAGCACGTGCTGGAGGCATCAGAAAACCGGCCGGCCATTGGGAGCATGGTTTCTAAAGTGTGTCCATACCCGACCTCCCCACTCACTCCACTCCCGTCATCCTCTACCAAACAGATGATTGGAAACCCAATCCCTCCCTTTGAAATGTGACTTCCTTTTGGCTCGGTAGGACTTTCCTGGTGGAATTTTAGTTGACTGTGTGACGACTGCACTAGAAGGATTCTCATGGCTGATTTGAAAGAGAAATCGAAAAACATCCCAGTGCACAAATGGATCAAGAATTGGTAAATTTAAAGTAATGCTGATTTAAAATAAGTCAAGTTGGACTTCAGCAATACTCAAGTTCTGTACTGCCAAATTTAAAGTCCAATTCCATCACACATTATCAACTTTGGAGTGAAACTTAAAGTGAGGTTGATTGTAAAGCAACAAATTATTTCACCATTGGAGGGCTCCATTGCATAGTGACAAGAACAGCATGTAAGCTCAACACTTAGACCAGCAAAAGGAATGGCAACAAATTTTTTTACTGAAAGGACAGCAAAGACAATCATGGAATCCTACAATGCAGAAGGAGGCCATTCAGACCATCGAGTCTGCACCGACCATAACCCACCCAGGTCCTACCACCATAACCCCATGCATTTACCCCAGCTAGTACCTCTGACATTAAGGGGCAATTTAGCATGGCCAATCCACTTAACCAGCATAGCTTTAGACTGTGGGAGGAAACTGGAGCGCCCGAAGGAAACCCACACAGACATCGGGAGAATGTGCAAACTCCACACAGACAGTGACTCAAACTGGGAATCGAACCTGGGTCCCTGGCACTCTGAGGCAACAGTACTAACCACTGTGCCACCATGCCATTCCATCATAAAGGGATGGTAGCTGGAATGTTAATGTATAATAAAATGAGAGGATTTAAACTGCAAGAGATCATGTACAGCCAGTGAAGGCATCTAACAAGGAAAGCCAAGATTTAACAGGAAATCCAGA
Source organism: Carcharhinus amblyrhynchos (assembly GCF_965287045.1). NCBI lineage: Eukaryota > Metazoa > Chordata > Chondrichthyes > Carcharhiniformes > Carcharhinidae > Carcharhinus > Carcharhinus amblyrhynchos. The sequence continues at coordinate 89,124,108 of NC_137324.1, read as the reverse complement.
ATAAGCAAAAATCAGGATAACATTAGTGAGCCTTAAATTCAAAAAACAAATCTTGGAGACAGGTCAGGAAAATTAAAAGCACAAACTAGTGAAAGGAAATTGAAAGGGTAGCGTTTGACAGGTGCAGAATGTTCAGAAACCAGAAAGCCAGCTACATGAAACCCTACAGTACAGAAAGAGGCTATTCAGCCCATTGAGTCTGCACTGACCACAATCCCACCCAGGCCCTACCCCCATATCCCTACGTATTAAACCACTAATCTCTCTAATCTACGCATCTCAGGACACTATGGAGTAATTTTAGCATGGCCAATCAACCTAACCTGCACATCTTTGGACTGTGGGAGGAAACCGCAGCACCCAGAGGAAACCCAGGCAGACACGAGGAGAATGTGCAAACGCCACACTGACAGTGACCCAAGCCGGGAATCAAACCTGGGTCCTGCAGCTGTGAATCAGCAGTGCTAACCACTGTGCTAACGTGCCGCCCTGATGAAACTGTTTGTTGATCCATAAACTCAAAAGTGTCAGGGCATTTGGGAGCAAAGTGCAGGAACATTTTGAGATTGATAAAAGTGACAGGAGTTTTAAAGCCAATGGAGTATTATTAATCAAGTGGTCATATACACCAAAATAATTAAAATGGCCTGGAATCTAGTTGCATCAAAAGTTAGGAAGCAGGTTTATAATTTGCAAAGAGTAAAATCTTAAGAAGAATCTAAGCAAATAGTTTGGAGGAGCAAGTGTTCAGCAACAATTTCAACACATGAAAAATACAACATCTCAAAAAGTGATGTTAGACAAGAAAAATAATACATTCTTAAGACCAGAGTAAATGTGTTTGACTGTGGATTAAACAAAAGTCAAATAGATTACAAAACTGGTGGATATATATTACATGGGGGGAGGAGGGAAAGAGGGAAGAAGTTTGCTGGGAAGAATATTTCTCTTAGACAGTCCTTTGTGATTAAAGAAGACTTGCTTCCACTCTGGTTTGAGGGCCTCTGACATGGCTGATCATTCCAAAGTGCAATCTGTAGCCTCAACCACACATTTTGTTTTATTCATTCGTGGGACATCATTGGCTGGCTAGCATTTATTGCCTTTCTCGAGTTGCCCTTGCGAAAGGGCAGGTGATGCTTGAAGACTTAAGTTAATGAGTTGTTGGGAGATTTATTCGCTCACCCTGATGCCCAGTTTTTGCTTCTGTACGTTCTCAACAAATTCCCTCAAAGTGCCTTCCCGAAAGAAACTTCTCAATTTAATCAGTCACGTGCCAGCGGTTCCTGTGAGTCTGTGGGATGTTGGACCGCCTTGGGGTGGCTCTGAGGACATTCCTAATGTGTTGCCATTGTCTTCCTGGGAGTCGTCTCCTGCGACCAAGTTCTGAGAAGAGCAGTTGCTTGAGAATTTGGTGTCAGTGATATGAGTGACATGTTCTGCCTGGCAGAGTTGATTTTGAGTGGTTAACATCTCAATGCTTTGGTGTGAATGTTGCTTATCTTGCCATTGCATTTGGAGGATCTTGTGAAGGCTCTGCTGGTAGACGTTGAGATGTCTGCTGCAGATTGTCAAATCGCTGAAGGATATAGGCGAACGGGGATCACTCCTGCCTGGCAAACCATGCTCTAAGTCTCAAGTTTGAGATCGTGGTCCTTTACTCTTTTTTTCTCAATTGGCTGTCAGCTGAGCTGGCACATCGGAAACAGTGATGAACTTCATTGCCTTTGTGAAGAAGACACTCCCAAGATATGCAAATGGCCCAGGATCTTGCCACCATTGTCTTAATCAATAGGGGGAGATGTTGACAAATATAACTTTGTGCAGAAACAAATCAAAATAATCATAGAATGCCTACAGTACAGAAGAGCTAATTTGGCCCATCAAGTCTGCACTGAATCCCTGTTACCCTACATATTTACCATGGCTAATCCCCCTAACATGCACATCTTAGGACACTAAGCGGCAATTTAGCATGGCCAGTCCACCTAACCTGCACACCTTTGCAATGTGGGAGAAAACGCATGTAGACACGGGGCTAACATGCAGATAGCACACTGACAGTCGGCCAGAATTTAACCCAGATCCCTGACGCTGTGAGGCAGCAAAGCTAAACACTGTGCCACTGCGTTGCCATCAACACACTGTGAGTTCAAATCCATTGTAGCAGCTTGCAAATCTGAATTCAGTTTTTTAAAAAATCTGATAGTAAAAGCTTTTTGTCAGAAGAAATGGCAAAGAACCAGTTAGATTGTTGTTAAAAACCAAACAAGTCTCTTAATACCCTTCTAGACCTCTAGTGTCCTTACCTGATCTGGTCCATGTCAGTCTTTGGCCCCTGATCAATGTGGTTAACCTTTTAACTGCCCAATTAAGTACCTTAGCAAGCCATTGACTTGTGGAAATTAGTGATGGGCACTAAATTTCAGCCTAGCCAACCACACCCACACCTTGAGTGTTTTTCTGTTCTGTTAAATTGGTAAAGAAAAATTCAAGTCCTCAGCAGTGTTTATTCCAAATAAATGAGGTTGCTTTGGACTCAGCGACACAGCAAGCTTAAAAATGGTTGATTATATTGCAACTTCAACCTAATTTTGCATGATAAAACGTCACATCAATATTTTTCTGTTAGTGACCAAAATTTCATTTGAAACCATTATCTGACTTGTAACTATCATTAAAGATAGAAACACTGTGGATGGCTGTGGTAACCATTTACTTTTTCCTTGTGACTGTTTGTGTCCAGTATTCCCTTTCTCTCTCTCTCTCATGGATTTTGCTGGGTGGTTATATACAGTAAAATATTGTCTGTTCCTACTCTCCTCATTTGCTTCCTGGAACTGTGTGAGGCAAATTCACCATTTGTTCATAGACAGAGGATTTGATTGAGATAAAAGTAGCCCAGACAATCTGAATCCAATTTTACAAACTGCATTTAAGATGAAACAGTTCAGGAGACAAAAACAAGGTTCCATTCAAGTACAATTATAGAGAAGCCTGTCAGCCACACAGCTGCCAGTGGGGTAACCATGGAAGTTGCTAATGTTCTTCAATATTTTTCTTCAATACCTAGAAACAGTAAAGAAGCATCAGGAATTGCATCTTGGTCATGTGTTGTGGTATTGTTTACGTTTTTGGTGTCACTCTGTACTTGATGCCTGGGTATGTTGAGGTTTACTCTTGAGAATTAATGCAAAATTTACCTTGCAGTTGACTCTAGTATAAAACATGGCACAGGTTCGTGCCAATCGCATAGAAAAGAAATTGAAGCCCACATAGATCAGCCATGATCGTATTGAGTGGTGGGCAATTTGAAGGGCCTGGTGGCCTACTCCTCCCTGCTTCTACTGCTTGGTTTCTTGGCTGGTTGCAATAAAGAGTCTCTTCAGTGCTAGCAATTAGAAGATCACTGTTTTTTCTTTATATAGGATTTAAATTACCTTTAATTGGTATATTGTGATTTTACGCTATTGTCCACTCTAGGCACTTCATTGAAAAGCATTCACCGTTACACTCGTTTTCAGATGACATAAAGTTTTGATTTTTTTTCTGCCCACTGCCCAGTACATGTTGGCCTCCCAATCCACTCTCTACTTTTAGGGAAATATTTGCAGGTATTGGAGAATGTGAATAATAGAAATGAAGAAAGTTAAGGTCCACTGTGTAAACATGAAAACAAACTAGTGTTTTCATCTTTTGCGAAGATCTAAAGTGGCCAAGAATATGTTTGAGGGTAAAGGATTACTCAGTTAAATAGTTGATAACCAACAAGAAACTGAACTTTTTCACAATCATAATGATTAATACTCTGTGCCATAAGACACATGAAGAAGTGGAAGAAAATGTTGCTTTATTTTGAAAAATCCTAGCCCTGTGGGTTTAAAATGATTGTAAGATGAAAGTGCATCTCTATAGATAAAATTTCAACTGTGCCACTTAAACATCCTGTGTGGAATAATCATCTTTTGGTTTGTCTGGTCTTGTACGTTGCTGATTGTTTGTTTGGTTTAGAAGTTCTGAGTGTGATTAGTGAGCCTAATCATTAAGACAGCAACGTGTATGCATTTTCTTGATTTGAAAGCAGCCTGGACTAATGTCTATATTGCTGTTGTTAGTTAAGCTAACCAATTGTGAGGCACAGGTCTTTTAATGGTATAGTCAACATGGCTTGTGTGTTTGTAAATGTTCCACAAAATGGTAACACATAGATAAATTGATCCTAATTATTGAATTTTTAAGTGTGCTGAGACTCTTCGAATATTTGCCATTAGAATGCATGCAACTTTAATGTATCTACTCATCACAAGGTTCAATCCATTGAAATGGAAACAGCCACTAAACCTCTAGTTAGTACGTGACTTACAAAAATGTCAGATTTGGGTTCATTTTTCATGAAAAGAAAATTGAACAAACTTTGTCATGATTTAATTTTTGATATTCCAGACAGAATTAATGGACCCCTGTTGACATTCTTGTATTTTCTTACCACAGTGACTATGAATCCAGGCCAAGCCCAGGCAGAGGGAATAATGGGAGTTTGGTCCGTAATCGTCGGCAGTCCTGGCGACAGCAGATCTTTCTTCGTGTGGCTTCACCGCAGAAAGGATGTGAATCCCCCTGCAGACACGATGGTAAGACATGAGGTCTACATCTGTTAGGACAGCGATATTCTTTGTAAGATTACGATAGTTACTGGTGGCTGATGACATTTTTGCAGGATGATGTATTGAGACAAGTTGCTTTCCAGACAAAGGTGAAAAAAAACGAGATTGAACAATACTCCCAGCTGAAAAATGGTGACTAAAAATCATTATCATCCATAATTGTGTATATAGTCCACTTTCTCCTGCTGTAAATTGGGTTTGACTCCCTAAGGAATAGCAGCTGTCCAGTAACTCATCCAAGTGGGAACTGGTAGATGAGAGTGAACAGATTATTTGATTATAGCTGAGGCAGGGGCTTCACAGGTAAACCTGGTCCAGATTTCAGGAAGTATCCACACCAGTGCTTCAGCAAACATCTAGGAATAACAACTGAGCAGGAATGCTGATTAACCTTCTTTGCCCCCTTCCCTGATTATGAGGATACTGATGCCAATGTGACATGGGGGTTTCAGATATGGATTTTCCATCTCTTGTTTCATGGGCAGAGTAAAACTAACAAGTAGCTCTCTGGGTATACACCTTCATCTCAGTAAATTTACAAAAGTTCTCTGGTTTGCCTTTGAATAGTACTATTAGAATTTGCCTGTTGTGGTCAGCAAAGTACTTTGGTTCTATTTTTCCCACTGTACTCAAAAGTGTGACCATATTCTTTGGAAAAACTTTAGCCATTGGGAGTTTAGCAATTAAATGAATTAACTGATTCTTAGTGAAAGAAGTGAGCACGTCAGTTATGCATCTTTATCCGTTGTCTTCTTTATACTTGCCCTGCCACCCGACCCCCAACGTAATGTCAAGTTCTAACGAAGCTTTTACACCCCAGAATATAAATTATCTTTTGATTTTTCAAATGCTACAACCGCAATTTGCATTTTGATAGCACCTTTAATGTAGTAAAGCACCCCAAGGGGCTTCTCAGAAACAGTATCTAACAATGAACCATATGAGATATTGGGGCCAATCATCAAAAGACTTGTCAAAGAGGTAGGTTTGGAAGAGAGCTTTAAATGTTGGAGCCTAGGCAACTGATGGTACCAAGATGAAGCAATTAAATTGGGAATGCACAAGAGGCCACAATTAATGGAGTGCAGATATCTGAGGCAGCTCTGGAGGATCTTCTGGTCCCGCCATTGTCATTCTGTAAATGCACCCCTCGCCGTTGGGAAACCCACCTATATTTCAGTCTATATTTTATATGCGTGGTTGTCCCATTAAGAGCTGGGATTGGATTTCTGAGGGGTAAAAAGCTGGATTCCAATAAATTATGATGGGACCTGTTGCCTTGAAGATAAGCAATAGGAAAAAAGGGACAACAACTTAATTATAAGAATGAATAGGTTCCTAAAGATGGTTCTCAGTTTGGTCCAAGCAGTGTAGTTGGATAGTTGAGAACAAGCTGGAGTGAAGAAAATATTTCTTTCAGCAAACTTTGGTTGAAATTTGGAGGGTAAATTCTTGGTAATTGAAGATTCTACTAACAGGTTGAATTCCTGGTATAGCCTAGCTGAAGAGAGGGAGAGAAAAACCGACAGAGTTTTAGTTCAAATACTGAATTGTTAAAGAATTTTAGAACCAGCAGAGTTCCAACCCACGGGGGCTATACTTAAGCTGCCCATGTTGAATGGGGAGTTTACAACCTTTGGACGGTTGCAGGGGATTTGAAGGAACCTTAAAAGACCTAAGAGATCTGAGCCCATATATGAATCATTGACAGAGTGCTCAGACCAACCATTCATCTTGGGAGATGAATGGGAGTATAAGTTGTTATAGTTTGTGTTCTTTGATTTTTATGTAATAAAATTATTTTGTTCAATTTGTGAACCTTCTTAGCTTCATTCTTTTATTAAATACCTAGGTTTTCAGATTCTTGAAAAAAATAGAAATATTACTGTCTGTACCAAGATCGTAACACTATGGAAAACGAGGATTAGCATTTTAAAATCTTGGATGAGCATTGGTGTGTGGAGCATGAAGGTCTGATGGGCTTGTTTCCAGCATTTTCTCTTATTCTAATGTTGCTGAAGTAGAGATAATGTATTAAGGAACGAGCAGGTGCTTTTATAGTGCAGCGGGCATGGAGACGAGTGGAGGCCGTCTCACGGGCTTCCTGCAGGGCACCATGACCCCTGTGAGTCTCCGAGAGCCGGATTTCCGGCAGTGTCAGCTCTGCGCCAGAAATCATCGGCCAGCTGTATAAATTATACAAATGACAATTTCAATACAATTTAAATCCTATTAGCTGGCCCGGGATTTGCAATAGCTCCCCACTTGCAGGGAGCTGGTGGCCCGACCCCATGCAGTGCAGGGAGACCATCGAGGCCTCCCCAGAGGGTCGAGCACCAGGGGCAGGTGGGTGCCCCTGAGCATTGCCACACTGGCAGTGGGCGGGGCCTGATGGGGGCAGGGCCTCTGGGGAAGGAAGGGTCCCACTTCCAATCTTGGGCTGAGTGACAGAGGTATGTAGTCAGTGGGTCGAGGCTGGACCAGGCAGGTTTGGAGGGGCCAGTAATCGGGCTATGAGGGATGGGAGAGCTGGCAATGCAGGGGGGGTCATGGGGCTGGCCGGTGATTGAGCTGACCAGCGATCGGGAGGTTGGTTACTGTGCATGTGTCGAACTCGACGCTGACAGATTGTTGCACGCGCTATGCTGCCGGCCTCTCCAGCGGGGATAGACCCTGCCCCCTGATTTTCAGCGTGATTCACACTGAGGTACTCAGCAGTGCACGGTGTGGAGGAGATTCATTTTGAAACTCCCGCTGAAAACCAAAGTGATTTACTCCAGTTTTTACAAGAACTTGACACATAGAATCTTTTGGGCAGAATCACCCCCATTATCTTTTACTAGTATAACGTTGTGCAGTCATGTAAATGCCTCTTGTTTTAACCAATGATGGAATAAATGAATTGCAGTAAGTACAGAAAGTCAGTCAGTCCTTTCAGAAGTTGTTCTACTTGTAACCTCTTGGTGGCAATAATGTTATTTTGTGTTGCGGGGTGGGTGTGTGTGTGTGTGTGTGTGTGTGTGTGTGTGTGTGTGTGTGTGTGTGTGTGTGTGTGTGTGTGTGTGTGTGTGTGAGAGAGCACAAGTAACCTGTTTCCCTTTCACCTGCTTGAAGACAATAAACTAAATTCTACTAATAAAAGAAATAATTGATCGGTGCAATGTGGGAGAAATATTCTCCACGCACTGTACCTTACAGCACTCTTTTGTTAATCGAGGCTTGTAACCTTCAGATACTCTGATAAATGCAATCTTAGGGGGTTGAATTTGCAATGGGTGCATATTTGGGAAGTTACAACTGAACTTCACCCATTTGAGCATTAGTCTAGAACTATTTACACCCATGTTTTCTGCCAGATCTCTGTATCGTGCTCAGGTAATCTCTCTATGCAATTTGCGAGTTGCAAGCAAGTTATAAGGGAGAAGGGCTAATTGTAGCAGCATTATTTTTCTATGGGTGTGCTAGTCCTTCCTCAGCAAGCTTTGTGCAGTACATACTGTTTGTGTTTGGACAGGAAGCTATGTAAATGCCACTTATTTTATGCCTCCACAAAGGTTGCCGATGTGGCACTTCTCAAAAGTTCTCTCGTGGGATGCGAGTCTTGCTGACAAAGCCAACCTTTGTTACTCGTTCTTAATTGCCCTTGAGATGAACATTTCAGAGGGCATTAAGAGTCAACCACATTGCTGTGGATCTGAAGTCACATAGAGGCCAGATCAGGTAAGGATGGCAGATTTCCTTCCCTAAAGGACATTTGTGAACCAGATGGGTCTTTACAACAATTGATGATAGTTGTCATGGTCGCCATTACTAAGACTAGCTTTATACTCCAGCTTATTCATTGAATGTAGATTCCACACCTTTTGAATTTGTTAATCTAGGTTTTCAGTTGTAGCCCTCAGCCTGATGAATCAATCTTAAGAGGTTGAATTTGCAATGGATGCATATTCAGGAAGTTACAACTGAACTTCAATCATTTGAGCACTAGCCTAGAACTATTTACACCCATGTTTTCTGCCAAATCTCTATCCCTTGGTCAGGTAATCTCTACGTATAGTTTGAGTTCTAATAGAGAAGCTCTAATTGTTGTAGTATTGTTTTTCCAAGGATGTGCCCTAAATGATTATAGGTCATGTTCTTTGATTTTTGTGCAGTAAAATTATTTTGTTCAATTGTAACCCCTCTTGACTTCATTTAGTGAATCGCTGGGCTTTCAGATTCTTGAGGGAAAACAAATTACTTGTGCTCTCATACACACTCCCCTTCAACAGAAAGTAACATTGTTGCCACCAAGAGGCCACAAGTAAAACAGCTCCTGAAAGGACTGACCACCTTTCTGCATTTATTGCAATTTTGAAAAAAGTTACGCACCAGGGGCTGGAGTTGTGATGCCTTCTTTTTATAACATAGTTATTTATACACACTGTAGGATGTTACGTTTGCTACGGGAGAATCCTGAGATAATGTGAAGGGGCTGATGACAGTCAAGAGTAAGGTGTCCAACTGTGGCAGTGAGTGAAACTCATGTCCCCACTGGACTACTAATCCTGTCACCATTTCCCCTAAATTTGAAATCTTTTTCACACTGAGGGCGTTGAGCAAGCCAGGATGTGTGAGAATCGCCCTACCCTAAATGCGAGTTTCCTGTCCATTCTCACATCCAACCGGTTAATGAAAGTGTGATTAGGGGTGATGCAGAGTAGTACAGGAAATGTTACTTCTGGAAGTTAAATATAAATGACTCTACTATAGCTAATAATAGGATTTGGAGCTTCAAACCTTGCCTCCCTTTTCCCTTTCCTGATTCCCTCTTTCAGTGCCTTGAGGTTTATTCATCTTGTCTTATTGTTTTGGACTGGATGGGGGGGTGGCAACATCAATGTGCCCCTCACACTGGGTGCTGAGGTGTCAGCCTCCGGTCAGCACCCTTGTTTCTGAGTCGAAGGTTTGTAGAATCAAGCGCCATTCCAGATACTGGAGCATGTTTTTTAAGCTAATGCTCGAATGTGGCACTGGGACAGTGTTGCACTGCTGGAAGTACCATCTTTAAAATGAGACATTAAAATGGGCCCCATTTTCACTTGTGGTTGGATGGAAAGATCCCATGGTGTTATTCAGGCAAGCCCTCTGTGTGCCCTGGCCAACATTTATTGCTCAGCCATGATCACTTTGATGTAGAATCTACAGCAGAAACTGGCCACTTGGCCCAACTGTACGATACTAGTCTTTATATTCCACATAAACCATCTCCTATTATAATTACCTCCTTCCTCCCTCCCTCCCTTTCCTTCTATTTATGTCTTCACATGCATCAAATTTCCCCTAAAATGCATCAGTACTTCAGCGATTCCATGGAGCAAGTTGCTGCACATTATCACTATTCTGGGCAAAGATGTTCACCCCAAATTCTTTATTTGATATTGGCCCTCCATCTACAGGTTCAGATCCTCACCCCTTTCGACTAACATGCTGTTGTAGCTGTACGAAACTCTTCCAGGTATATTTCCCTCCAGATACCTCTTTCCTGATTCTGTTCTCTTGCGTTTGTTCCCCTCCCTTTGCTTCCCCCCCCCCCACCTTTTAAAAAAAAAGCCTGGTCATTATCTTGATGGTTGGGGCGATCTTGCTGTGCACAAATTGGTTCACTGTAGAACGTAATTTACCATCTCTGAGGACTCTGGTTGAAAGGAGAAGGAAGTTCATATTAATGGTGAATAATGTGATTTTTTTTTTAAAAATGCAGTGCGATATATAGACATTATGATCATCATTGTAGATTAAACACAGATAATTTGCAGTGATGACAAAAGACTGGTTATGAGAACAATATGGAGAAGCAAAAGTTTCCGTTGGATCAGTTAAAATGTCATTGGAAAAGGCAGAAGTGGAAAGTTATTACTTGTGGGATCAAGAAGCATTTTATAGCTATGTTGAGAGCCAAAGGATCATCAAACACTGTGTTGAGCAATTGAAAAATTCTCTAGAACAGATTAACAGGGATTTTAAGGGTGTGGCAGCGTAACTAAACAAATACTCTGCATTAGTGTGTAACGTTATAGATAATGCGCAACCACAGCATGATGTTTTTCTGTTAATAGTAAAATTATTAATAAAATCAATCAGGGTTACATCATCTTAGGCAGAATAAGCAACTTAAAATAGATTAGGTTGACAGCCCAGATGACACCCATCCATGGGTCATTGAGGAGAATACATACTGCCCATGTCTTTTTTAGCTTGGTAAAGTTGGGAACCTGAAAAGTCAGTTCCATAACACTTCTGGTACTGATAGGACTGACCCCTGAACTCCAATATTATAATGCTTTTGATGCAATGTGCCTTACAATAAAGGGGACTAAAGCAAACGTGCATGAAGCATGCAGGCAGATCATGATGCCAGACAGGACGTAACATTGAATTGGCACACCATCTGTCAATTAGGAATGTGCTAATCCTATTCATATCCTCCTTCAATATACCTTCAGCTGCACAGGGGACACCTGCTGACACACACATGCATGTGCGTGTATACATATATACACACACACACACACACACACACCCCCCCCCACCCCTTATCATGCAAACTTCAAGAGAGGTGATTTTGCCCTTTTTTAGGCTGCTGCAGAATTGCTGGAAGGATTACGTTGAGTGATATTGGACGGGTTTTGCAAACCTTTAGGATTTACAAAGGCGTGGTGCTCATTTTTGACAAAGGTCAAAAGGAGTTGGAAGGCCTGTCAGAAGAACGTCTACTTTAGTAATGCAGCCCCGCTGTAGCTGCCTGGAAGTGAAGGGACTGCAGCAGAGAACAGAAAACAGTGTGAAGGGAGGAAGAGGAGACCATTTAATCAGAGGCCTAATCCACAAAAGGTCTTAGAACATAAGAACATAAGAAATAGGAGCAGGAGTAGGCCATCTAGCCCTTCGAGCCTGCCCTGCCATACAATAAGATCATGGCTGATCTGTCGCTGCTCAGTTCCACTTTCCCGCCCTCTCCCCATAACCGTTAATCCCCTCTCTTATCAAAAACCCATCAACCCGCGTCTTAAAAATATTTAGCGAGGTAGCCTCCACCACTTCAACGGGCAGAGAATTCCAGAGATTCACCACCCTTTGAGTGAAGAAGTTCCTCCTCAACTCCGTTCTAAACCGCCCCCCTTTTATCTTGAGGCTGTGCCCCCGAGTCCTACTGTCTTTTTTGAGCGGGAAGAGTCTCTCCACCTCTATCCTATCCATCCCATTCATCATCTTATACGTCTCAATGTGATCTCCCCTTATTCTTCTAAACTCTAACGAGTACAAGCCCAGTTTATTCAGCCTCTCCTCATAGCTTAACCCCCTCAACTCCGGTATCAGCCTAGTAAACCTCCTCTGCACTCCCTCCAAGGCCAAAATATCTTTGCGCAGGTGCGGCGCCCACAACTGCACACAGTACTCCAGCTGCGGCCTCACCAATGCCCTATACAGCTGCAGCAAGACCTCCCTACTTTTATATTCAATCCCCCTCGCTATGAAGGCCAGCATCCCATTCTCCTTCCTGACCACCTGCTGCACCTGCAAGCTGGGTTTTTGCGACTCATGCACAAGGACCCCGAGGTCCCTCTGCACCGTCGCCTGCTGCAGTTTTTCGCCCCGTAAGTAATAGTCCTTCCTACCATTCTTCCTACCAAAGTGGACCACCTCACACTTGCCAACATTAAATTCTATTTGCCATTTCCTGGCCCATTCACCCAGCCTATCTAGATCCTTCTGCAGACTCTCCACACCCTCCACACAATTTGCCGTTCCCCCAATCTTGGTGTCGTCAGCAAATTTCGACACCCTACACTCGGTTCCCTCCTCCAGATCATCTATATAAATGGTAAAAAGCTGAGACCCCAGCACCGACCCCTGGGGCACTCCACTAGTCACCAACCGCCAATCCGAATAGCACCCGTTGACCCCCACTCTCTGCCTCCTGTTTGACAACCAATCCTCTATCCACGCTAACACCCTACCCCCAACTCCATGTCCCTCGACCTTCTGCAATAACCTCTTGTGAGGTACTTTGTCAAACGCCTTCTGAAAATCTAGAAAGACCACACCCACCGGCTCTCCTCTATCCACTGCCCTAGACACATCCTCATAGAACTCCAGTAAATTTGTCAGACACATTTAATGAAATTTTAATGAAATTTTTAATGAAATTTTCCCTTTAATGAAACCGTGCTGCGTCTGCTGTATCAAGCAATTCCCTTCAAGATGCCTCGCAATTTCCTCCTTAATGACAGATTCTAACATTTTACTTACCACAGACGTTAAACTAACCAGCCTATAATTCCCCGCCTTTTGCCTGGCACCCTTCTTAAACAACGGCGTAACATTAGCCGTTTTCCAATCATCCGGCACTTCCCCGGAATCCAGCGACGTCTGGAAAATAACCACCAAGGCATCCACTATCACCTCCGCCATTTCTTTCAGAACCCTCGGATGCATTCCATCCGGTCCTGGGGACTTGTCCACAATCAGCCCCTCCAGTCTGTCGAGCACCGCCTCTCTAGTAACAGTAATGTCATTAAGACCCTCCAGTCCTACCACCTTTCCATTGCTAACACCCGGCAAATTATTCACGTCCTCCTCCGTGAAGACAGAAACAAAAAAGTTATTCAATACCTTAGCCATATCCCCATCCCCTACCACTAGGTCCCCTTTCTCATCCTCTAAAGGACCAACATTCACCCTAGCCAGCCTCTTCCTTTTTATATATTTATAAAAACTCTTGCTATCCTTTTTTATATTAAGCGCTAGCCCAGCTTCATAGTTTCTCCTACCCTTCTTTATCAACTTCTTTGTCAATCTTTGTTGACATTTAAACCTCTCCCAATCCTCTTCTCGCCCACTACTCTTAGCTACTCTAAATTCCTCCGCTTTTAATTTAACACTTTCCTTCACCTCCTTCGTTATCCACGGCTTATTACCTCTCCTCCTGCTATCCTTTTTGACCATCGGAATAAATTTCCGCTGAGCACCAAGAAAGATCTCCTTAAAGATCCTCCACTGCTCCTCAACAGACCCTCCCTCCAACGTGCTCCCCCAGTCCACATTCGCCAATTCTTCTCTCATCCTACCATACTCCCCTCTGTTCAAACAAAGGACACGTGTCCGGGAACCCACTTTCTCCTCCTCCATCTGCACCAGAAACTCCACCATACAATGATCACTCTCCCCAAGAGGATCCTTCACCACAAGGTCCCTAATTCTACCCGCCTCATTACATAGCACCAGATCCAAGATAGCTTGCTCCCTCGTCGGCTCCAACACACACTGTTCGAGGAAACTATCCCGGCAGCATTCCAAGAACCCCTCCTCGAGCCCACCGTGTCCAACATGGGTCGACCAATCAATATGCAGATTGAAATCCCCCATAACTACGGCCGTCCCATTCCTGCACGCCGCACTTATTTGCACGTTAACAGCCCGCCCCACCTCCAGATCATTATTCGGGGGCCTATAGACGACACCCACCAGCGTCTTCCTCCCTTTGCTGTTCCTAATCTCCACCCACAACGATTCCACCCACAACGATTCCACCCTCAACGATTCCACCCTCTGCTCCTTGGGCGAGCAATTTTCCCCCTACCTCCACCTCAGCCAGGGCAGTGTTTGAGGTAACTCTGTTTCACCAGGCAGGTCGTCACTGAACTGTGTCACCTCCTACAGCCAAACTTCTAGCCATACAGCAGGGCCAGGACGTTGCCATCAGTCGCTGTTGAGATCAGTGTGGCTCTAAATTTCTAAGCCAACGATCCCTTTAGGCTGGGGAATGTAACATAAATAAGATGTCACAGTTCAGCATCCATCACTGCATCAGGGAAGTGACAGAGCTCCTATGAGGGGACTTCATTGTTATCAAACTGACCAGACAGAAGCAGAAAGGGTGAACATATAGCTTTGCCCTATTGACAGGATTTTGAATGATGCGCAAGTTCTAAGCAAGGACATGCCCATGGCTCTGCTGGCCCCTCCCATGTTAGCAGGGAGATGTTCTGCAACTGCAAGGTAGTATGTGACTATCAATCCTGACTGTTAAATGCCCACTGTCCTGGCAACAACCAGGATGCATTCATCCTGCATCCAATGAGATGTATCTGCCATCTTTGGAACGACCACTCTACAGCTGACTCCCTTCCACCACCCAACAACGTATGGACACTGGACCGATGATGAGAGCCATGTAACCACCAGGGATGACACAGAGTAAACCATCCAGAATCCCTCTGCTCAGGATAGATTGTCTATGAGTCGATAGTCTGACTCTAGTTCCCCTGACAGCCCATCCTCGTATCTTAGTTGCTGCATAATTCCTCATCTTTTAATCTATTTTTCATGGGAAATAGCATCCTCTTTCCCAAAATTGTGAAACAACAGCTACCACAAAACATACTTCCATTATAGTATCCAACAACATTTCCAATAATACACAGTAAAGTGAACTATTTTCTCTTGTGGGTTTGCTTAATGCCTATGTTGTGTTTGCCTTTACACGTAGAGTCATAGAGGTTTACAGCAAGGAAACAGGTCCTTCGGCCCATCTTGTCCATGCCGCCTTTTTTTTAAAAACCCCTAAGCTAATCCCAATTACCCGCATTTGGCCCATATCCCTCTATACCCATCGTACCTATGTAACTACCTAAATGCTTTTTAAAAGACAAAATTGTACCTACCTCTACTATTACCTCTAGCAGCTTGCTGCAGACACTCACCACCCTCTGTGTGAAAAAATTGCCCCTCTGGACACTTTTGTATCCCTCCCCTTTCACCTTAAACCTATGCCCTCTAGTTTTATATTGCCCTACCTTTGGGAAAAGATATTGACTATCTAGCTGATCTATGCCGCTTATTATTTTGTATACCTCTATAAGATCACCCCGCGGCCTCCTACGCTCCAGAGAAAAAACTCCCAGTCTATCCAGCTTGTCCTTGTAAATCAATCCATCAAGTTCCAGTAATGCCCTGGTAAATCTTTTCCGCACTCTTCCTAGTTTAATAATATCCTTTCTATAATAGGGTGACCAGAATTGCACACAACATTCCAAGTGTAGCCGTACCAATGTCTTGTACAACTTCAACAAGACATTCCAACTCCTGTGTTCAGTGTTCTGACTAATGAAACCAAGCATGCCGAATGCCTTCTTCACCACTCTGTCCACCTGTGACGCCACTTTCAAGGAGCTATGAACATGTACCCCTAGATCTCTTTGTTCTGTAACTCTCCCCAGTGCCCTACCATTGACTGAGCAAGTACTGCCCTGGTTCAATCTACCAAAATGCATCATCTCATATTTGTCTAAATTAAACTCCATCTGCCATTCGTCAGCTCACTGGCCCAATTGATCAAGATCCCATTGCAGTTGGAGATAACTTTCTTCACTGTCCACTGTGCCACCAATCTTAATGTCATCTGCAAACTTACTAACCATGCCTCCTAAGTCCTCGTCCAAAACATTAATATAAATGACAATTAATAGTGGACCCAGGCACATTGCTAGTCAGAGGACTCCAGTTTGAAAAACAACTCTCTACAACCACCCTCTGGATTCTGTCAAGAAGCCAATTTTGTGTCCATTTAGGTACCTCACCCTGGATCACGTGAGATTTAATATTATGTAACAATCTATCATGCGGTACCTTGTCAAAGGCCTTGCTAAAGTCCATGTAGATAACATCAACTGCACTGACTTCATCTACCTTCTTGGTTACCCTTTCAAAAAACGCAATCAAATTTGCAAAGCCGTCTGCAAACGCATCCTAACACTCCTATACCATGTTACCTCAGTGGCTGCAGCATGGCTGGTGGACAGCTGCTGACATTCAATGAGAGTTTGCAGATGGCCTTATAGCACTACCTCCAGCAGCTCTGAGTCTAGAAGGCTTGGCGTTGTTTCAGAATAAACGGGTGCTAATTTAAAACTGAGATGAGGAGTAATTTTTTCTCTGAGGGTTGTGAAGTCCTTGCCACAGAGGGCTGCAGGGGCAGAGTCATTGTGTATATTTAAGGCTGAGATGGAATGGTTATTGATCAGTAAGGGAATCAAGGGTTAAGGGGAAAGGGTGGGGAAGTGGACATGAAGAATGTCGGATCAGCCATGATCCTATCGAATGGTAGAGCAGGCATAAGGGGCCAAATGGCCTAACTGTTCCTATTTCTTATGGTCTTATGGCAAGGGCACTCGTAGTGGCTGGCTGAGAGGCAACAGCATTGGCGATGATAGAGTGGCATCGGTGAGAGCACACATGCTGGCATCCTGAGAGAGAACAGGTTCTTGCTTTCCTGTATCACTGCCACTCCCCCAAAGCAGTGCCTCAGCAAAGTTGAAGAATAGACTGAATGATTTACTGCTTTGAGAACCTGCAAACCTCTTTGTTGCTGTTGGAATGCAAGGTCTGCATGACTACAAGTTCAGCTTTCATGGAAATCAGCATGGATCTCATCACCCCCATGTGACCTACTGCTGCAGCACGTTGCTTGGCTCCTGCCTATGTTACAATGGAAACTGAGTCATTGGCCATTGGACTTTGCACTGTGGCTGCATAATGTAAGTGCCGGCATGGATTTGGCCACCTGTCCCACACTTGAAAGGATGGGCTCCAGGATTTGTGCGATAGGATAGGCAGGAGAGAGGACCTGGGTAAGATGTTCTGTCTGACAGTCAGTGCAAACCCGATGGGCTGAATGGTCATTTCTGCACTGTAGGGATTCTATGCTATGCTTTGTAAGTGAAGTTGGAACCATTCTCCTTGACAATGCACCAAGTATTTCATTGTGTATGTCTATCAGCATTCTCCTGTACACTATTTCATCAAAAGCCTCATCAGAATCAATGAAGCAGAGCCCGTATGCAACCTTTCACGACCTTGTGCTGTGGCGAGCTGACAGGAGCTGTCCTCTCTCCCTTATCTGGCTGCAACCCAGCTTAAAAGCTATTGACATACTACTTGCTGATCCCAACTCAGTATATTATCCTGTACCCAATTGCAGTGGAGCACTGAAGCTGGTGACTCTGAGGGACAGCTCTTCTTTATTAGAGATCTGCTGCTGCTCTTGCCCTTCAGGGTAAGCCTGTACTGGCTGGCCAGATGGAAAATCATGGGGGTCTCAGAAGCAAAAATGCAGAAGGGATGGTGAGAGAAAGGGGTTTAGGTGGAAAGCAAAAAATTCATGGTTACACTTCATGCCACACAGCAGGATGATGGTAAATTGGGAGTTGATTTTATTTTCAGAAGGCGTTTGACAAGGTACCTAACAAGAGGTTATTGCAGAAGGTCAGGGGACATGGAGTTGGGGGTAGGGTGTTAGCGTGGATAGAGGATTGGTTGTCAAATAGGAGGCAGAGAGTGGGGGTCAATGGGTGCTATTTGGATTGGCGGATGGTGACTAGTGGAGTGCCCCAGGGGTCGGTGCTGGGGCCTTAGCTATTTACCATTTATATAGATGATCTGGAGGAGAGAACCGAGTGTAGGCTGTCGAAATTTGCTGATGACACCAAGATTGGGGGAACGGCAAATTGTGCGGAGGGTGTGGAGAGTGTGCAGAAGGATCTAGATAGGCTGGGCGAATGGGCCAGGAAATGGCAAATGGAATTTAATGTTGGCAAGTGCGAGGTGGTCCACTTTGGTAGGAATAATGGTAGGAAGGATTATTACTTACGTGGAGAAAAACTGCAGCAGGCGACGGTGCAGAGGGACCTCGGGGTCCTTGTGCATGAGTCGCAAAAACCCAGCTTGCAGGTGCAGCAGGTGGTCAGGAAGGCGAATGGGATGCTGGCCTTCATAGTGAGGGGGATTGAATATAAAAGTAGGGAGGTCTTGCTGCGGCTGTATAGGGCATTGGTGAGGCCGCAGCTGGAGTACTGTGTGCAGTTTTGGGTGCCGTACTTACGCAAGGATATTTTGGCCTTGGAGGGAGTGCAGAGGAGGTTTACTAGGCTGATGCCGGAGTTGAGGGGGTTGAGCTATGAGGAGAGGCTGAATAAATTAGGCTTGTACTTGTTAGAATTTAGAAGAATGAGGGGAGATCTCATTGAGACATATAAGATGATGAATGGGATGGATAGGATAGAGGTGGAGAGACTCTTCCCGCTCAGAAAGGATAGTAGGACTAGGGGGCACAGCCTCAAGATAAAGGGGGCGCGGTTTAGAACGGAGTTGAGGAGGAACTTCTTCACTCAAAGGGTGGTGAATCTCTGGAATTCTCTGCCTGTTGAAGTGGTGGAGGCTGCCTCGCTAAATATTTTTAAGACGCGGCTTGATGGGTTTTTGATAAGAGAGGGGATTAAGGGTTATGGGGAGAGGGCGGGAATGTGGAACTGAGTCAAGACAGATCAGCCATGATCTTATTGAATGGCGGGGCAGGCTCGAGGGGCTGGTTGGCCTACTCCTGCTCCTATTTCTTATGTTATGTTCTTATGTTGAGAAGACACTCACTACAGGAACATAGCATCATCCTGAATACTTTCTACAATGCAGGGTGCAAAGGCTGGAGTGAATCCTGGCCCCTTGATTGTAGCGCTCCGTCAAGAGTTTGGGTGATGCAGATGTATCTGTCCCTTGCCAGTTTCCTGTTATGTGCCATCTTGTCCTACGAGAGAGAGTGCAGAATGTCAGTGAGAGTGTTGCAATGTTCCTGGGTCGTGCCAGAGTTGTATAGCTGAATATTTGTGAAACCTACAGGAAGCAGTGTGAGGCTGACAGCATTGATGAGAGTGCATAGATAAGGTAAACATCTGAATGTTGGCTCTCAGTCCTGATGGGTGAGTGATGGATGCATTGAGGAGAGAATGATGCTTAGGAGACAACCTTTGAAGATGCTTTCACTGACCTTGACCCCACACATGAGGTCATTGAACTTTTTCCACCAGTGCCGCCAAGTCTCTGTGGGAATTAACTTGCTGACCAGCTGCCACCTTACTGAGTGCCTTAAGGGTCTCCTGGCCATCTGTGGAAACAAGTCATCTCTCCTCCTTTCGACTTCATCACTGTGACCTACAGCATCACATCCAAAAATCTTGGGAGTCCTCTCTCTCTGGCCTGCTGTCCATTTGCTGTCCACTCACTGCCAGTCAAACCTTCCAGATAGTATTAATGCAGCTCTCCTTTAAGAGATGCAGGCCAGCTTGTCACATTTCACACTGAGTTTGCAATCATGTTGATCAGTAACAGGGCAAAGCTTACCTGCTGCCTACCTGTCAACAGGACAGGGCGTAGGATAATTGTATTTGTGATTCCTGTGCCTGATAGCGGGTCTAATTCAAGTAATTGTATATGGGCAGAATTGATAATAAATATACATGCAACCTACAGTCAGCAGAATTGAAACCAGTTGTGAAAGAGAATAATTTGTAGTCACGCTCTATAGATTCTGAATCATTGTCATGTATCTGCATCTAAAGAGAACCAGGCACCTGGTTGTACTCGTAGGGCAATTCACTACAAAAAAAAACATACCATTTTGTCCTTGTATATGACCTTGGCTGGCCCCATTTAGTATACTGGGCTCCTCACATGGCAGGAGATACTGAGGATTTGGGAAAGGAACAGGTGGCAGCCACAAAATTGATCGCCTTTTAAAAACACCTCAGTCAGAGGAAGATTCCAGGATTTGTATACTTTTTTTTATATAAAGACAAAAAGCCAGCAATGAGATTTAGAAAATCGCCAAAGAACCACGATGGGTTTAAGGGTGGGTGATTTTTTTTTTCCCCCCCAACTGTGTGGTTTAGTGTTAGACGTTCTGCAAGGGGTGAAGCAAGCTGGGCAGCCTAGTCTTCTTTTTCCAGGGAATAGTGCCTCAGTGGAATAGGTTGTTGCATCACATAGTGAACGCTGATACACTGAATTCCTACAAAAGGGGCCTGAACCCAATTCTAATTGGAGAAAAGGTCATCTACAACGGGTGAGTAAGCACCTGTAATATGAAGCAAACTGATGTTCTGGACTAGCTTAACTACCTAAAGGACACAGAGAGAAATTTTTCCCCTATTGCCTTTGTTTTTAATCTAGTTATTCACCTTTCCCAGGAGCTAATGTGTCCCTGGATGGGTTGGGAGTAGCTATACTGTCATGCATAAGGCATCACCATTGTATGGGCTAGATGGAGCTGTTGTTCTTTTCCTGACTTGAAAACATTTTGTGTGTTAAGGTGGCAGAGGATCAGAATTTATGGAGTTAACTAACCTGCAACGAGCAGTGTCTAGTCACAATAGTGAGATTTATTGAGCAATGATCTGCCATGGGTTGGGCAACTTTCCTGGAACTTGGTTTGTTTTTTTATTGTGGAACAATGTCACTACAGTGACCCACTGATGACAGGAATTTACTTTTGAAGTTGGGAAAGAAAGTCTTGAGCAATGAATGAATTTGCAGAAGTCTCAATTTACAGTTGAGAAACTTAATGGAGCTGAAAAGATTTTTCCTGTTCTTGTTGCTAGAAAGGGGTCAGTGCTGATTTGAATGGGTTTGGTGAAAGATAAAAAGCCCCACAGTGCTCAGTGCCCTTTCGAACCTTTTTGTTATCGAGGCTGCATTGTGGCATGAGGAATGTCTGTGCTTTATTTTTAATATTGAAATATGTACAAAACTTTTCTATGATTGTTATCTTCCACTTGAGACGTACAAGAGGACGTTTCCATCTAAGCAAAATTATCTTTACTACATTGAAAGACATTGAAATATAGCTCTGGCAGTGCTGTGGCCTGTAATTGCAGTATACAGTGTGCTTTAGGCCTTTGCAAAAGGCCTCTGATTCTACTTCCAATCTGTGCTGAATTAGTTAGGCTCATCCAGCCAGTAAATATGATTCTTTAGTTGGTCCCTGCACTCCCCGGATTAGCTGCCAAGGTTGGTTTTGTGGTCGCTAATGAGCGTTTGTATTTTTCTTCTGCCTTGAACATGTCCATATTGTGGGCAGTTGAGGACCAGATTGGGTGTGGCTTTGATGCTCCTAAAGCTGAATAGTCATCTGGCATTTGCTGTTTAGACTCATAAAATTTGTGTGAGGCAGGGTGGTACTGGGTGGTCAATGGTTACTGTGGATTTTGCAATAGTAAGAAATTAATACAAATAGGACTGGAAGAGAGATAAAGTTATGAAGCTAGCAAACATTCTACACTTCCCCCTTTGCACTTTGAGAGAGGGTCATCTGGACTCAACGTCAGCTCTTTTCTCTCCTTAGAGATGCTGCCAGACCTGCATTTTCTCTTTTGGTTTCAAACTCCAGCAGCCACAGTACTTTGCTTTTATTTTACTCTTCCCTTTCACTTTATCCATCAGCTCATCCTCCTCTCACCGTCTCCATCGAATATCTATCCATGTACATGAGGTGTGTACACCTCCCCATATTGAAAATTTACAGCAGCACTTTATTTCCAGGAAAGCAAATATACCTGCTTTTTTTCAAACATATTGGACAGAAAATCTGGGATATGCCAGCACTCATTTAGTAAGGTCTCTTCCCACCAGGATAGCTGGCAAATAAGTGAGAGTCCAACATATATTCACTGTGACTGTTAACTCCATACAGGAAACTTTTGCTATGCTGCATTCCTTATTGGGATTAATTAAATTGTCAAGGAGAATGCACCTTGCTGACTGGAACAGCCTTCATACTGGAATAATCTTCACAACTCTGTCAGAAATTGCAGTGATGCTGTTTTCCTTCTCTGATTGTATTTTGCATTTAATATGAGTAGTTTTGTTTTTGTTCATGGGGATTTTCACAGTAACTTTAATTAATGTAAGATTGCTTGTGACTAGTAAATAAACTTACTAAATTTACTCATGGAATGTGGATTTTAATGGCTAGACCAGCATTTATTGCCCATCACTAATTGCCCTCGAATGTGGTGGTGAGCTGCTTTCTTGAACCACTGAAGTATCGGTGCACCCACAGTGCTATGAGGGAGGGAGTTCCAGGATTTTGACCCAGCAACAGTGAAGGAATGCTGATTATATTTCTAAGTCAGGGTGGTGTGTGACTTGGAGGGGAACTTGCAGGTGGTGGGAGGTCATAGGTTTGGAAGGTGCCTTTGAAGGAGGCCTGGTGAGCTGCTGCAGTGTACTAATGCCAAAATATTGTCAGGGTCCATAGCATTTGTAGTATCCAGTGCCCTCAGCCATTTCTTGATATCACGTGGAGTGAGTCGAATTTCTAAAGGCTGATATCTGTGATGCTGGAAACCTCCAGAGGAGGCTGAGATGAATCATCTACTTGGTATTTCTGGCTGAAGATTGTGGCAAATGCTTCAACTTCATCTTTTGCACTGATATACTGGACTCATTGAGGATGGGAATATTTGTGGAGCTTCCTCCTGTTATTTAATTGTCTGCCACCATTCACGACTGGTTTACAAAAAAGTAAATGATTCTGGGATTGTCTGTTTCCCACACTGGTTATTCTGTTGTTTGACTCTATATTCTAAATACAGTGACTCCATAATAAAAAATTATCTCCACTGAAGAGTTTTTTATTCATATGTGGGATGAAAACCAGGCCCTGATTGCCTTTGCGGAGCTTCTGGTGAGCTGCATTCTTGAACCTCAGCAGTCTGTGAGGTGTAGCTACACCCACAGGAGTATTTTTGCTTTCATCAGTGATATTCAACATTCCTTTGAATAACCTGGAACACATTCTGAGAGTTGGTGGTGGAAGCAGGCACATAAGCAAAATTTAAGAGGCATCTAGATGGATACACGAATAGGGAGGGAATAGTGGGATACGGACTGAGTAAGAGCAGAAGGTTTCTCTTTTAGTTTAGTCAGGGCATCATGATTGGCATGGGCTTGAAGGGGCCATAGGAACTGTTCTGTGCTGTGTTTGTCTTTGTTCTTGAAAGTGCCTGCCAAAATACACTTCTGCAGGTTAGCAGAATTTGGTTTGCTATGGTTACGTTACTGAGCACTGAGTTGCTGGATTTGTTTGGTTTTACTATTGACATGCCGAAAGATGACTGAAGTTATTTCTTAAATTAAGACACGACTGTTTTGAGATCATTGTCTGGAAGGGTAACTGTAACCGAAATGGGCAGACTCTGGAATGTGGTGGTGAAGAGGCCTATATTTAATAACTTAAATCTTGTTCTTTGAACTAGTTGTTACTATCCTGTTTACTTGCATTCAATTCAGTTTGTTCTTTGGTTTACAGTGTGCACTCCACCCTAGTGAATTGTAACCAGATAGCAGGTTGGACGTAGGTTGAGAACGGGCTTGCCTGTATTCGCAATTTCTCTTATTTGTGTTTTCCCTCTTCTATCTATCTAATTTACCTGGCAGCCAGAAATTATCTTTTGCCTGTTCAGCCGAACTTTCCCTGCCGTAGTAGGGAGAATCCAATAAACCTGTGTGTCTACAAATATGTATATAAACATCCCTCTTTCTTTAGAACATAGAACACACACCCTTCTTTGGAGGGGTGTGTTTTTAAAGACTGTTACAATAAGTTACATCATTTCAAATATGAAACAGAGTTAACTGTAAATTGTACTTGGTTTTAGCAGTGAGAGCATTTTATCATCAAAAGCAGTCAAACAAATAACTTAATAAATAACATTTCTTAGGGGCTTTTTTGGGTCCATAAATTGTGCCAAAAAAGACATTATTGTAAATGGGTGATTGTCCAAAATATGAAGATTGAGAAGAATTCTTCTCAATTATTCAATATTCAGGAGTTGATGGAAAAGAAAGGCTGTTTTGACACTGAGTGTGAGACTGCAGTGAGACTGCTGGAGTTTATGCTGCTTTAAACAGAACGTAAGGCTTAAATGCTTGTACATGTGAAAGATTTTAAAATTTGCTTTAATATCTTTAAAAGAATAGCAATAAAAAATGGCTTGTCAGAGAACTGAAGTGGCAACAGAAAGATGATGATGGTAAATAGAAAAAGATACCGAAAGACTGATGAGTGTGGTGTGGAGAGGGTTAGTTTTGGGCTTTCTGTTCTGTGCTGACTTCTGCAGGAGGCAGGCAGGCGACCTGTTGAGTTCACCGTTGCTGACTATATTTTTATTTTTCTACATGGGCAGCTGTTGAGCGTGATATTTGAATATAATAAGTTTATCTAACAATAGGACTTCAAATATATTTGTTTAAGAAAGGGAGTTTTTTAAGATGTGTTATTTGCATTTTTTAAAAATAGCACATTTTTTTCATTCATCTTCTGGGATGTAGATATTGCTGGTTAGGCCAGCATTTATTGTCCAGCCCTAATTGTCCTTGCGAAGGTAGTGGTAATCTACCTTCTTGAACTGCTGCTGTAGGGACACCCACAGGGCTGTTAGGGAGGGAGTTCCAGAATTGTGACCTAGGAATGGCAATATATTTCCCAGTCAGGATGATGAGTGACTTGGAAGGGAACTTCCAGATGGTAGTGTTCCCAAGTACCAGCTGACCTTGGCTTTCTAGGTGGTAGTGGTTTTGGTTTACCTTTTTGGAAGGTGTTACCTAAGGAACCATGGTGAGTTTCTGCAATGCACTTGTAAATGGTGTACACTGCTGCCACTGTTCATCAGTGGTGGAAAGATTGAATGTTTGTAGAAGGGGTATCAATGAGACAGGCCGCTTTGTCCTGGATGGTGTTGAGCTTTTTGAATGTTGTTGGACCTGCACTCATCCAGGCGAGCGAAGAATATTCCATCACACTCCTGATCTGTGCCTTGTAGATGGTGGACAGTTTGGGGGGTGAATTACCCACCATAGGATTCCTAGCCTCTGACTTGATCTGGTAGCCACAGTATTCATATTGCTAATCCAAGTCAGTTTCTTGTCAGTGGTACTCCTAGGATGTTGATAATGGGGGATTCAGTAATGACAATGCCATTGAATGCCAAGAGGAGCCAACCCCCACCCCTGTGACCCTTGCCCTGTCATCATTCACCTGTGCCTGTGTGTCTCTCTGGGGGCACTGCAGAGCACAGAAGAGCTGCAGGCTGTGGGAATTATACCCTGGGGTCTTTAATCTTGGCTGAAGGCTTGTCACTGGTCTGTAAAGAGCCTGTGTGGCCCAAATGGCCTTTTGGAAAGAAGCAACCAGAGACACACTTTCTGATTTCGAGGTGTTATAGAAATATAGACCGTTTTTATGAACATGGTTGCTACTGCATGACCAGATTGTGACTGAATTGCTGTCTAGCTGTTGTACCTAAATCAGTTAAAGATGTTCAATTATTTGGCTGCAGTCAACTTGGAATTGGGAAATGAGGCTCCAGAGTAATGCATTTCTATGAGGCTCTTATGACATTTATGGTTTAAAAAGCTTTTGGAAGTTCAATCCATGTCACCATATACCTTACTGCACAACACACAGCCAGCACTGCAGAATAACTGAAAATCTAAAATACACAGAATCACCAAATTACAGTGCAGAAGGAGGCCATTTGGCCCATCACATCTGCACCAGCTCTTAAGAGAATTAAAATTGCAGACCTGAATTCAGCAAACCTTCTAACCAGTGCAACAACAAAATATTCTTTGATAAAATCATAGCTCCATCACAACTGAAAAAAAATTAAAATATTGAGGAGAAAATGTTAATTAAAAATAAAAACAAAGTTTTTATAGTTGTTTATTTTTCTTACAAAATGTTTTTTTCTCTCTTGCCCCACCCACTGAAACCAAAAGGAAGCGGGGACTATACCGTTGGCATTCACCGCAGTGGTTAAGTGGTTTAATAATATAACAAATGAAATTGGATGCATTTAATTAAATTAGAATAAAATTATCATTGTTACATGTTTATGCATGGTTCAATTTTTTTTAGTTATTCTGTCTTTCCAGCGACATTGACTGAACATTTCAGCACACAGGCAAATTGCTAGAATTAGATTTGTATTTTTCTGATTGGTCTACAATTAATTATCTAAATATATACTTGAGCTGTTATTTGAATAGGACAATGTAATGACTTCCCACTGCCTCGGAAAAGCAGCCAGTGTAATCAAGGACCCTGTGCATGCCGGACATTCTCTCTTCCATCTTTATCTGTCGAGAAAACGATACAAAAGTCTGAGGCCACATACTAACTGACTCAAGAACAGCTTCTTCCCTGCTGCTGTCAGACTTTTGAACGGACCTCCCTCGCATGAAGTTGACCTTTCTCTACACACTAGCTATGACTGTAACACTATATTCTGCAGCCTCTCCTTCTCAATGAACGGTATGCTTTGTATAGTGCACAAGAAATAATACTTTTCACTGTATACCAATAAAGTGATGATAAATCAAATCAAATATCTAATAGCTTTAGTTTCTTCCGCTAAAATTATAATGTAGTATTATGGAAAGTTGAGAAATTGTCTCTGTTTGGCATCTTTGTAAAATTGAATTATTTCTTGAGGTCTAAACCCATTGCCACATTAAGTTTGTGGTTTAAGGGCGTAGCAGAGTAGCAAAAAGGGCTGTGCTTTCTGTGGGTGTTAACCCTTTCACCTGCCAGTTGCAACTTAGCAGAGCCTCCCTGTAAAGTGTGAAGTTCTTTTGTTTTTGACTGTCGATGGCTGAATTGCCTTTGAACATTGCTAAAGTTCCCATTTGCACAAATGTTTCTTATATACTGCATTTAAACCGTGCTTTACAGGTGTGAAACCTTATGAATTAAGCAATGCTACAGTGGAAATATATGTAGGCTTGCTATCTTGACCTATCTTTTAAAAACAGTTTAGAATGTGGAACACAAGTCAATTTTAACTAATATTTTTGGTGTAATAAGATAAATACTGAGTCCCATCAACTTGTTATTTTTCACTGATTTTCAAACATGTCCCACACATTGTGATAATGGGAATGATAGAACCCATCGTGTACTTCACCTACAATTTTCTCAAAAAGAAAAACAATTTAGCAGCTTAGACCAATAACACTTACAATTTTTGGAAAATCTGTATTCAGCATATGAGGTATTTCTCTTTCCTTACAATGTAAGGATGTTTCATACTTCAAATTTCTAACTGTATGCTTATAAACCTTTTAGCTGTTAATGGCTGAATATACTCTAAGTCCAGGTCATTTATTACATATCAAAAAGAACACTAGCCCTAATACTGTTCCCTGGTGAACACTATTCCATACTTCCCTTGAGCGTCACAATGGTTCACTAATACTTTCTGCCTCTATGCTAATTTGGGATTCATGTTGCCACTCTCCCATTTAATCTCGTGAATTTTTGTTGCTAACAAGTCCACATTTCCATCTAGCTCAATAACTTTTCACCTCCTTGCTAATCCGGAATATGTCTTCCTCTGCCTGAAAAATATTCAAAGACTCTGCTTCCTCTGCCTTTTAGGGAAAAGAGTTTCAAAGATCATTGATCCTCTGAGAAAAAAATTATCCACATCTTTGTCCTAAATGGTCAACCTCTTATGTTTAAACAGTGACCCGACCTATTTCTAGATTCTTCCACAAGAAGAACCACCCTTCCTACATCTACCCTGTCAAGTCACTTCTTGTTCTTCTAAACTGCACTGGCTAATGAGAGTTCAAAGGAATGTAGTGCTAGTCAGGAGGAGCAACACTGTTCTCTGCAGCCAAGAGTGAGAATCCAGAAGGCTGTGTTGTCTACTGAGTGCCAGGGTTTAGAATATCTGCCCAGGGCTAGAGAGGAACCTGCAGTGGGTGGGGTATCCAGTCATTGTAGTCCATTTAGGTACAAACAACATAGATTGCACAAAAAGAACATTCTGTATGCAGAGCATAAAGAGCTAGGTACTAAATTAAAAAGCAAAACCTCAAAGATAATAATCTCTGAAATATTACCCAAGCCACATGTGAGCCTAACTGGCCCAACCTTTCCTTAAAAGACAACATGCCCATTCCAAGTCTAGAAAACCTTCTCTAAACTGTTACCAATGCATTTACATCCATCCTTCTTTAAACAAGAGACCAAGACTGTACATGGTACCCCAGAGCATTACCTCCTACTTTTGTATTCAATTCCCCTCACAATAAATGATAAATTCTATTAGCTTTCCTAATTATTTTCCTATCTGCAGCCTAGACTTTTGTGATTCTTGCACTAAGACACCTAGGTCCCTCTGCATCCCGAAGCTCTACAATCCCTCACCATTTAGATATGCTTTATTCTTCCTGCCAAAATGGATAGTTTCATATTTTTCTACATTATAAACCATTTACCAAGCTTAGTCTGCCCAGCTAACCTATCTATATCCCTTTGTAAACTCCTCACAATTCTGACCCTAACTCCCAAACTTTTCCAAGCTTTCTGTCCCTCCTAAATGTCGTCCCTTCAACATTTGGGCCCAATCCATGTAATCCTGCAGCCATGTCTCTAATATCAGATTGTACTTACTTATTTCTAATTGTGCTATTAATTCGCTTGCTTTGCTTCGAATGCTATGTGCATTCAGATACAGAGCCTTTCGTTTTGTCTTTTGTTATTTTTCTAACCTCTAGCCTTATCAGTTGATTTAGATTTGTACTCTGTCTCTTCCTGTCCAGGTCTATCATTTCCCATATTCATACTGTTCTCTCTTACCTTGTCTTTACTCTCTGATTTATCACATTTTCCCAAATTTGATCCCTTGTCCTTACTATTTAGTTTAAAATCCTTTCTGTTTCCCTAGTTACGTGGCTTGCTGGAATACTGATACCAGCATGGTTCAGGTGTGGACTGTCCTAAAAGTACAGTCCCCACCTTCCCCAGTACTGGTGTCAGTGCCCCATGAATCAGAATCCACTTCTCCCACACCAGACTTTGAGCCATGTATTCACCTCTCTAATTTTATTCACTCTTATGCTAATTCATACGTGACTTGGGTAATATTCCAGAGATTATTACCTTTGAGGTTTTGCTTTTTAATTTAGCACCGAGCTCCTTATGCTCTCCTTATGCAGAACCTTTTTTTTGTGCTATTTATGTTGTTTGTACCTACATGGACTACAATGACTGGATCCCCACCACCCCAGGTTCCTCGCCAGCCTTGGGCAGATAACCTAAACCCTGGCACTCAGTAGACAGCACAGCCTTCTGGATTCTCACTCTTGGCTGCGGAGAACAGTGTTGCTCCTCCTGACTAGCACTACATTCCTTTAAACTCCAATTCTCCACCACCTCCTTCTCTCGAATGGCTTCCTGTGTCATAGTGCCATGATCAGCCTGCACATCCACTTGATAGATCTTGGCAGCAGGGTGGTACAGTGGTTTGCACTGCCGCCTCACGGCACCAGGGATTCCAATTCGATTCCTGGCTTGGGCCACTATTTGTGTAGAGATTACACATTCTCCCCATGTCTGTGTGGGTTTTCTCTGGGTGCTCCAGTTTCCTCCCACAGTCCAAAGATGTGTGAGTTAGGTGGACTGGGCATGCTAAATTGCCTCTTAGTGTCAGGGGGACTAGAATCATAGAGGTTTACAGCATGGATACAGGCCCTTCAGCCCAACTTGTCCATGCCGCCCTTTTTTTCTAAACCCCTAAACTAATCCCAATTTCCCACATTTGGCCCATATCCCTCTCTACCCATTGTATCCAATGTAACCATCTAAATGCTTTTTAAATATAAAGTCACCACCCTCTATGTGGAAAATTGCCCCTCTGGATACTGTTGTATCTCTCCCCTCTCACCTTAAACCTATGCCCTCGAGTTTTAGACTCCCCTACCTTTGGGAAATGATATTGACTATCTACTTTGTCTATGCCTCTCGTTATTTTATAGACTCTATAAGGTCACCTCTCAGCCTCCTGCGCTCCAGAGGAAAAATGTCCCAGTCTATTCAGCCTCTCCTTATAACTCAATCCATCAAGTCCCGGTAGCATCCTAGTAAATCTCTTCTGCACTCTTTCCAGTTAAATAATATCCTTTCAATGATAGGGTGACCAGAATTGCACACAGTAATCCAAGTGTGGCCTTACCAATGTCTTGTACAACTTCAACAAGACATCCCAACTCCTGTATTCAATGTTCTGACCAATGAAACCAAGCATGCCGAATGCGTAAGAACATAAGAACACAAGAAATAGGAGCAGGAGTAGGCCATCTAGCCCTTCGAGCCTGCCCCGCCATTCAATAAGATCATGACTGATCTGAAGTGGATCAGCTCCACTTTCCTGCTTTCTCTCCATAACCCTTAATTCCCCTGACTATCAAAAACCTATCTTCCCGTGACTTAAATATACTTAGTGAGGCAGCCTCCACCACTTCAACGGGCAGAGAATTCCAGAGGTTCACCACCCTTTGAGTGAAGAAGTACCTCCTCAACTCTGTTCTAAACTGCCCTGCCCCCCACCCCCCGTTATCTTGAGGCTGTGCCCTCTAGTCCTGCTATCTTTTCTGAGAAAGAAGAATCTCTCTACCTCTACCCTATCCATCCCCTTCATTATCTTAGACATCTCTATAAGATCCCCCCTCATCCTTCTAAACTCCAACGAGTACAGACCCAGTCTATTCAGTCTCTCTTCATAGTCCAACTCCCTCAACTCCGGTATCAGCCTAGTGAACCTCCTCTGCACTCCCTCCAAGGCCAAAATATCCTTCTGCAAATGCAGCGACGAAAACTGCACACAGTACTCCAGCTGCGGCCTCACCAGTGCCCTGTACAGTTGCAGCAAGACCTCCCTGCTTTTATATTCAATCCCCCTCGCTATAAAGGCCAGCATCCCATTTGCCTTCTTGATCACCTGCTGCACCTGCAGACTGGGTTTTTGCGACTCGTGCACAAGGACCCCCAGGTCCCTCTGCACCGTAGCATGCTGCAGCTTTTCGCCTTTTAAATAATAATCCTTCTACTATTATTTCTGCCAAAGTGGATAACCTCACACTTGCTAACATTATACTCCATCTGCCAGGTCCTCGCCCACTCACTTAGCCTATCCAGATCTCTCTGCAGACTTCCCACACCCTCCACGCAATTTGCTTTTCCACTCATCTTCGTGTCATCAGCAAATTTCGTCACCCTACACTCAGCCCCCTCCTCCAGATCATCTATATAAATGGTAAATAGTTGAGGCCCCAGCACCGATCCGTGTGGCACTCCACTAGTCACCAACTGCCAACCAGAATAGCACCCATTGATACCAACTCTCTGCTTCCTATTAGACAGCCAATCCTCTATCCATGCTAACACCTTACCCCCAACTCCATGCACCCTAACCTTATGTAGCAACCTTTTATGAGGCACCTTATCAAACGCCTTTTGGAAATCTAAAAACACCACATCCACCGGTTCCCCTCTGTCTACCGCACTACTCACATCCTCATAGAAATTCAATAAATTCGTCAAACACGACTTCCCCTTAACGAATCCGTGCTGCGTCTGCTCTATCAAACCATTCTTTTCTAGGTGTCTCGCTATTTCTTCTTTGACGGATTCTAGCATTTTTTCCAACTACAGACGCTAAACTAACCGGCCTATAATTCCCTGCCTTTTGTCTGCTACCTTTTTTAAACAGCGGTGTAACATTAGCCGTTTTCCAATCTTCCGGCACTTCCCCAGAGTCCAGCGAATTTTGATAAATAATTACTAAGGCATCCGCTGTCACCTCTGCCATTCCTTTCAGAACCCTGGGATGCATTCCATCCGGTCCTGGGGACTTGTCTACCATCAGTCCCGTTAGTCTATCAAGCACTACCTCTCTAGTGACAGTAATCGCATTCAGGCCCTCAACTCCTACCATCCTTCTATCTTTAATATCCGGCAAACTATTCGTGTCCTCCTCCATGAAGACCGAGGCAAAAAACTTATTTAAAGCCTCAGCCATTTCCTCATCGCCCACTGCTTAATCCCCTCTCTCATCCTCTAAGGGTCCAACATTCACTCTAGCCAGCCTCCTCTTCTTTATATATTTGTAAAAACTTTTACTGTCATTTTTTATATTTAGTGCTAGTTTAGCTTGATAGTCTATCTTTCCTTTCTTTATCACCTTCTTAGTCATTCTTTGTTGATTTTTAAATCTTTCTCAATCTTCTAATCGCCCACTATTTTTAGCCACTCTGAACGCATCAGCTTTTAACTTAATACTCTCCTTTATTTCCTTCGATAACCACAGCCGGTTATCCCTTCTCCTACATTCCTTCTTTACCATCGGAATATATTTCTGCTGAGTACTGGAAAAGATCTCCTTAAAAATCCTCCACTGTTCCTCAGCCGTCCTACCAACCAATCTGCGCCCCCAATCTACATTCGCCAATTCTGCTCTAATCCTATCATACTGCCCTCTGTTCGAACAGAGGACACAGAATGCCTTCTTCACCATTCTGTCCGCCTGTGACTCTACTTCCAAGGAGCTATGAACATGTACCCCTAGATCTCTTTGTTCTGTAACTCTCCCCAACGCTGTGCCATTAACAGAGTACGTCTTGCCCTGGTTCAGTCTACCAAAATGCATTACCTTGTATTCGTCTAAATTAAACTCCATCTGCCATTCGTCAACCCACTGACCCAATTGATCAAGATCCCATTGCAATCGGAGATAACCTTCCTCACTGTCCACAATGCCACCAATCTTGGTGTCATCTGCAAACTCATTAACCATGCCCATTATATTCTCATCCAGATCATTAATATAAATGACAAATAACAGTGGATCCCTGAGACACACCGCTGGTCACAGGCCTCCAGTTTGAAAAACAACTCTCTAGAAGCCAATTTTATATCCATTTAGCTACCTCACCCTGGATCCCGTGAGGTTTAACTTTATGCAACAAGCTACCATGTGGTACCTTGTCAAAGGCCTTGCTAAAGTTCATGTAGACAACATCAAGTGCATTGCTCTCAAGTACCTTATTGGTTACCCCTTCAAAAAACTCAGTCAAATTTGTGAGACATGATTTTCGACTCACAAAGTCATGCTGACTATCCCTAATCAGTCCTTGCATCTGTAAATGCCTGTAGATCCTGTCACTCAAAATATCTTCCAACAATTTACCCACAACAGATGTGAGGCTAATTGGCATGTAGTCCCCAGGCTTTTCCCTGCAGCCCTTTTTAAACAAAGGCACAACATGCAGCTGGAGTACTGTGTGCAGTTTTGGGCGCCGCACCTGCGCAAGGATATTTTGGCCCTGGAGGGAGTGCAGAGGAGGTTTACTAGGCTGATACCGGAGTTGAGGGGATTGAGCTATGAGGAGAGGCTGAATAAACTAGGCTTGTACTCGTTAGAGTTTAGAAGAATGAGGGGAGATCTCATTGAGACGTATAAGATGATGAATGGGATGGATAGGATAGAGGTGGAGAGACTCTTCCCGCTCAAAAAAGACAGTAGGACTAGGGGGCACAGCCTCAAGATAAAGGGGAGGCGGTTTAGAACGGAGTTGAGGAGGAACTTCTTCACTCAAAGGGTGGTGAATCTCTGGAATTCTCTGCCCGTTGAAGTGGTGGAGGCTGCCTCGCTAAATATTTTTAAGAAGCGGGTTGATGGGTTCTTGATAAGAGAGGGGATTAAGGGTTATGGGGAGAGGGCGGGAAAGTGGAACTGAGCCACAACAGATCAGCCATGATCTTATTGAATGGCAGGGCAGGCTCGAAGGGCTAGATGGCCTACTCCTGCTCCTATTTCTTATGCTTATGTCTTATGTTTATGTTTATTTGCCATTCTCTAATCTTCAGGCAGCTCACCCATGACTATTGATGATTCAAATATCTCAGCTAGGGGACCCGCAATTTCCTCCCTAGCGTCCCACAATGTCCTGGGATATACCTCATCAGGTCCTGCAGATTTATCTACCTTGATGCGCTTTAAGACTTCCAGCACCACCATCTCTGAAATATGTACACTCCTCAAGAGAACAATATTTAGCTAGCTAGGATAAGTGCATGGGGTTATTGGGGTTAGGGCCTGAGTGGGATTGTGGTCAGTGCAGACTTGACGGGCGAATGGCCTCCTTGTGCACTGTAGGATTCTATGATCTAATGTATAAGATTCTTGAACTCATTGGTCAGTTGAAGGGCTGAGGAACCTCTACTCCCATATTTTGATTCCCTTGTCTGTCTCGCAGTCACACCCTTCAGTCTCCGACTATTGACCAAATCAGATGACACTAACGTAAGGGGTGTGACTGCCTTCTAGAACAAACAATATCCAGGTAACTTTCTCCCTCACTGATGAATCATGTTGTCTGCAGCTCAGCCTCCAACTCATTACTCGGAGCCAAAGCTCCTCGAGCTGCAGACATTTACAGCAGATGTGGTTACCGTGGATTTCAGAGGCATCGCAGAGACCCCACATACTGCAGCTGTAGCATTATCCACCCTGCTGTCTATATTGTGTTAATTAAATACATTTATTTTTCTTAATTGATAGTTCCCCTCCTGACTGAACTCCAAGCTTAGCGCTCAGTGCAGACCAAACAGCTCTGAGGAGCCTGTGTATTTATATACTCTGGAAAACAAATGAATCAAAACCAGTTCCAGCTGGTTGCTAATTAACCAGCTGCAGCTGCTTTTGGACAGCTTGCACATCCCATTTTAAACCTGGAATAAACGTAACTCCTCTTAACTTTAAGAGTAATTTTAGTTGATTGCTGAAGTTAAGAAAAAATAACAGATTATGGAGAGAAATTAACCCTTAAAACTCCCTCACTCACCAGGTTTAGCAGCACCCGGAGCCGACCCACAGTAATTGAGAAAAGGAGATGAATCGTGTCTCTTAATGTTGTAGTTGGAGCGATGCTGATTGCCAGGTGTTAATATCATAACAAGCAATGTATAGTTACGCTTGATGGAAACATCAAAACTAGAAGCAGGAATAGGCTGTTTAGCCATTGAATCATAGAATCCCAAAAGCGCAGAATGAGGCGATTCGACCCAATGAGTCAAATCCCACCCAGGCCCTGTGCCCAGAACCCCACGTATTTACCCTAATATTCCCTTTGACACTAAGTGGCAATTTAGCATGGCTAATCAACCTAACCCACACATCTTCGGACTGTGGGAGGAAACCAGAGCACCCAGAGGAAACCCACACAGACACAAGAGAATGTGTAAATCCCACACAGACAGTGACCCAAGCCGAGAATTGAACCTGGGTCCCTGGCGCTGTGAGGCAGCAGTGCTAGCCAGTCCTTCGTGCCTGTTCTGCCATTCATTATGATCATGGCTGTTCATCAAATACAATATTCCTCATGCCGCCCCATATGCCTTGACCCCTTTAGCCCCAAGAGCTATAACTAATTTCTTCCTGACATCGCACAACGTTTTGGCCTCAACTACTTTCTGTAGTAATGAACTCCACACATTCACCACTCTCTGGGTGAAGAAATTTCTCCTCACCTCAGTCCTAAAAGGAATAGAAACATGTTAAAAATTTTATGGTGAGAGTTTTTAATAGTTTGACATCTGCATTAAAGCTCTACCACAGTCTAATTCACAGGATGCCAGCAGCTGCCAAGATGTTGGACTTAGATTAGCCAAACATTTCTCAGTATTTCTGATATAGTGAAAATTCTGAGGCACTTGGTAGATTATACACTTGCTTGTAAATAAATATTATCAACAGAATGAATAAGTTGTTGGGTTTGTATTATGCCTCTCACCATCTCCTATAGGTGGCACTGTTGTCAGTTTTAGAGAAGTCAAGTCTGGAAGTCTTTGTATTAGCTTCAGTGATTCTTTGACATGGGGTTGCTACTGTACAAAGCTGTGTATTTGCACATAGTGTTAATGCTGAATGTTGAGTCAGCAAAAATGAGCAGCTAGATTTTTAATTCATATGAATGTGGATAATGAGGCAGTGTGACTGGTCTATGGTTTCAATATTGTATATCAAAATACTCAAACAGGATAATGTTACATGATAATTACTCACAAAGGAAGACTGTTTTACAGTAGGGCAATGGTATTCAAATTGCTTCTTTTTAAATTCCTACCTGAATATTTTCACTAATTGTAACTTTAGGTTTTGCATGGGATTTTGTGTAGTTTTATCATCTATGCCCTGACATGCCAGTGCAGTGTAGGAGTGGCTTGGTAGATTGTGAGCAGTTCCTGTCAGTTTTACTTAGCAGCAGTTTAAGTGGGAAACAGTGATTTATAACATTTGCACACATGTTTTAAGACAGAGTTATTCTTCCAGGAACTAATTAAATGAGTTGAGAGGGAGTTGAACATAGTACTAAACTGAGACTACTCATTTAAAATAAAAGATGCAATCCTCTCATTTCTTTTTAACAGTCCATCCCTTCTCATACAAGTCATAACATGAAAAATATCTGCATAAGGTAATGTGATTTGCTAAGAAGCCAACCTTGATGAGTGTATGTGTCACAGCAAACTAAAACTGTAGTGTATGGCATAGAAAGCTGCTACTACTGACATCTCTATAATGTTGATCATTTTTAATCTGAGGATTAAAACAATGATTCTTAAATCTCAGAACCTTAAAAAAATACAACCAAGCAAATTAGGATTTCCAACCTTACCTGGACTTGAGATTTAAAACTTCTATTTTGACTCTGCATTTAATATGCATTATATACGTACAAAAGAATCCCATTTGTAAGGCTGTGTTGTATCCATTGTTGATATCCCTCAGGAATCGAGGTCTGCCCTCCAACAAACTCCAACATGGTATAATTTGATATTCATTTGGCTTCGCCTTGACAGTTTACTTTAAAATTGGAATTAACTCAGAGTTCGGTACAGTATCACCTATGTTGTCTTTGGAATTCATCCGTGCTAAGATTTTTCAGAACTTTGGTTGTATTTATTCTCAAATAAAAGGTTGACCTATATTTAACTCTTGGTCCCCCAAGTGCCTCCGTTTTAAAATCCTAATCCCACATTCATATTTAGTTCCCCCTGTGGCCTCACTCATCCCTATCTCTGTAACCACTTCAACCCCTACAACAGTTCAAGAATTTAATGTTCCCTGCTCTCCTGACTCTTGTCCATCTCCCCCTTCACGTGAATATTCTTAAGCTGTATATTCAGTTGACTAGGCCATAACATTTTGGAATTTCTTCTCTAATTGTCTCACTCTCTCAATCTAGCTCCAACTTTAAGATCCTTATTAAAAACTGTCTGTTTAGTCATTAATATCTCCTTTTTTGTCTGGAGTCAATTTTTGTCTAATTATGTTCCTTAAAAGTGCTACATGAAAGCAAATTGTTGTTGTTAGGTTTATCTTGTTTATCTTTATGGATCTAAAAATGATTTGTGATTTGAATTGTGTAAGGCAATTGAAATAATGATTTAGAGGATCAGTACACTGGTAGCACTGGGGATACCTGTCCATGATCTTCATAGGAGACAGGACAAGCTGATTAGGCCATATTTTTGAAGAAGGCATATGAGATCCTTGACTTTTGTAATAGCGGTGTCCCGCATTACAGTAGCAACCACACTTTTAAAAAGTTGGCTGTAAATCATTTCGGGACATTCGGTGATCATGAAAGTTGCTATATAAATGCAAGATTTTTTTAAAAACATGTAAGTTAAACCTTTATAAATCACCAAATAGGCCTTGGGTGGTGTATTGTCTGATTCTGGGCACCGTCCTTTAGAAAGAATGTGAAGGCCTTGGTGCAATGAAGATTTACTGGGATATTGAAAAAGTTAAGTTATATGGAGAGTTTGAGGAAGCTGGGATTGTGATCCTTGGAATAGAAAAGTTTAAAGGGACATTTAATAACAGTGGCAGAAGTAGGTTCAATGGTACCTTTCGGAAGGGAATTGGATATATACTCAGAGGGAAATCTTAGTGCCCTGGGAAAAAGGCTGGCAAGCAGTGATAGACTGAATAGTCTGTTACTATGCTACATGATTCCATGGTAATGTGCAGATTTTTTTTGTGTGTCATCCTTCCCAACATTATCCACTTAAGCTGCAGAAGCTTGTTTGAGTTTGGAACCATGATATTGGCACACCTCAGTCAGTTGGCCATTCTTCAACATGTGATCATACTGAAGATCGACAGCTATCTGAAGGTGAAGGGTTATCTCAGCGGTAATTTCTCCTGACTTCCATGTTCATGGAGTTTGAGGGTCACTTGACAGTGATTGGGAGCGCAAGCCATGGTTTTCTTTTACCCTCTTAGGCTTTTGTGGC
This sequence comes from Carcharhinus amblyrhynchos, assembly GCF_965287045.1. Taxonomy (NCBI): domain Eukaryota; kingdom Metazoa; phylum Chordata; class Chondrichthyes; order Carcharhiniformes; family Carcharhinidae; genus Carcharhinus; species Carcharhinus amblyrhynchos. The sequence continues at coordinate 89,085,420 of NC_137324.1, read as the reverse complement.
CACTTGAAGTGATTCACTTACTGTCCAGGCTGAAATGAGCCAATTAAGTACAGACTGGGAATTAAATCTATATGTTAGTGTGTTGGTTCATCCAATACTTTTTCTTGGGCTAGAATGAGTACATAATCTTACATTGCTTTTCCATCTTTGAAACTTTGATTATATAAAAACAAGTCAAGATCTGATATCTTGGTAGTTGAGATAGTTACCCTAATATGCTAGAAATTGGTGCAAGTAGAGCTACCCAATAATTCAATCCATTTAGTTTTGTTGAAATTACTCATTCTTAGCTGGATTTTGCAAAAAGTGATCTGTACTTTGATAAGAAACTTCCTTTTGCCCTTTGCTTTGAATGCACTCATCCTTGGTATATTGTGATCCCATCAAGCTCCAAGACAAATTGTGATTAGGATTGCTAACTTGTAATGAACCAGGGATCACACCTGAAACCTTGGGTGGTCTATGTCAGCTCAGTTCACAGTTAACAGTTGAACATTTAGGAAAGTGCATTAAATTGTTTTATCTGTGCGAACGGTCTTCAGACGAAGATAACATTTTTAATGACTGACTGTCTCTATAGATCATTCAGATGCAGGAGAGGTTACCTCAAGGGCACCTTTATCAACGACATGTAGTGACAGTTACCTGGGGGCAGTTGCAGAGGAAAGGAAGCGTACATCAGGGGAGCTCCGAGATTTATGGAGGAAGGCAATTCTCCAACAGATTCTGCTTCTCAGAATGGAAAAAGAAAACCAGAAACTACAAGGTTAGTGGAACCTTGATTTTTGCACTGCCTGATGTCTCAGAACCCTCGCAATACTCCACTTTGGTTTGTAAAAACAAGAAAGCTCATGGTCAGGGTTTGGGTCAAGTGCTAAGATGTAGCATATTTCATTTTTTCCACTTGCACTCCTGTTAAATTGGAACCTTTTTTGAGGGCAAGATTCTAGAAACGTGGAGAAACAAAAAAAAAACCGTTAGGGGACATGATTGAAATGTATAAAATCATGAGGGGTAAAGAAAGAGTAGACAGGAAGAATTTTTCCCCATGGTGGAGGGATCAGTGACTCAGGGGAATAGATTTTATGTAAGGGGCAGGAAGTTTTTAGAGGGGATGTGAGGAAAAACATTTCACTCAGGGTGGTGGAAGTCTGGAACGCACTGCTACGAAGAGTGGTGAAGGTAGAGACTCTCATGACATTTAAGAAGCATTTAGATGTGCACTTGCAATGCCAAGAAATACATGGATATGGGCCATGTGCTGGGAAATGGGATCAGAATAGTTGGGTGCTTTGTCTTTGACCAAAGCAGACACGAAGGGCTTGAAGGGCCTTTTTCTGTGCTGTTTACCTTTATGACTCTATGACTAACTCTTGCTTCAGGCGTGGATGGAACAGAGAGTAAACAATTGATAATGCCTAGTTGCCTAACAAGGGGGTCTGCCTAAACATATTTACAACACTTTGAAGTTTGTATCTGACCTCTAGTCCAAAGGCTAATAGCTAAGGGCTCTGAGACTCCAGATTTAGCTCAGGTCATGAGCTGAGACCAATGCCCGAATGACTGAAAAATATCAGTGAGATGCAATGTCCTTTCCAATTTTCATTTGGTTGTGCGATCCATTAATTTAAGTGCATGATATTTCAAAATTGTTTGTGTGGCATTGAAAATCTTGAAGAGGGCAATTGGTGCTCAGCTTGCACAGTAACATCCAGGCTGTTGCATAAGAGGAAACATTAGTGAGAAATGTGTCAGGAAATAGAGGTAGTTTCAGATAACAACCTATATTTATACTTGTGGGTATTAGGAATAAGGTGTATGGTTTTAAGTAAGGTTAATTTTGTGTTTCTGTATTTGAAAGAGTTAATGGCTTCACTTCAGTTTAGATGCATGCATGATAATGAGAATTTATGACATAAAGGCAAATAGGACTTAGACAAAAGTTTAGTTGTTGTTTTGCAAACAAGAGCCACTCTAGGACATGAAGGCTAGAGCTGGTAGAAGCTGAACAGGACGTGGAAGCTGCAGAAAATAGACTTCCCAAAAGGACATAAAGCCCTAAAAACTGGGAGTGGGAACAAAAAGAACATAGCAGAAAGGCAGTTAAGTTCAAGGAACAAAGAACAAGAAGTTGAACAAGGTCCTGTTCAGAGCAATTTAAGTAAGAAGAGAGAGTGCTTTGACTTAGAGACAACTGAAGAAACAGATTTAAAGTCAGCTAGGTGAGAAGCTAGATGCTTGAGATAAGTCAAAGGTTTGGTGTCATCTTAATACAGCCTGTGAAGCAGTAATGTTCTGTTGGCATGGCTGGGTATCTGCGAGATTATGTGGAAACCTGAATGCACATGGCCATCAGGGAAGAGAAATACAGACCTTGAAACCCTTGAGGTGGATCCTTGGTGAAGGCATCCAAAAGAAAGCTTTGTTTTGGGCAAGGTTCCAAATATGTTCTTTGACTGTGGAGTTTGGAAACACTCATGTGGAAGGCAGAATTGCAGTGAGACCAATTGCCTCACAGTGTAACAAGCATCTGGGGAAATTGATGAGAAACCCATAGAATTTGTATTGAGTGCCATATATCACTTGGTTTCAGAGTGTGGAGTGTCTAATCACAGTTTGTGTACTGGTTTAGATAGACTGTGTACTTGTTGAGAGCAGTAGAATATAAGATATTTCAGATAACATTTGGTTTACAGTATCTAAAGATGTCCATTCTTAAATTTGCAAACTCATACTTCTGTTTTTTCTGTGTGTTGCTTCAGTCCCTTAAGCAATGATGCCCATCTTGTGTACTATGCCAAAAAAAATCCTCCTTTATTTATTCATTCATGAGTTGTGGGCATTACTGGTTAGGCCAGCATCCTGAAATACCTTTGAGAAAGTGATGACGCCACCTTTTTAACTGCTGCGGTCCATTTGTTGTCAGGATGTCAGACGTGGAGTTGCAGGAGTTTGAGCCAGCAACAGTGAAGAAACAGTAATATAGTTCCATGTCCAGATGGTATATGACTTAGAGGGGATCTCACAGCTGATAATACCCCCAGGCATCTGCTGCCGTTCTCCTTTCAGGTGGCAGACTTAGTGGGTTTGAAAGATGCTGTTGAAGGAGTCTTGGAGAGTTGCTGCAGTGCACCTTGTCAATGCTACACACTGCTGCCACTCTGCGTGTTGCACATTAGCCTTGGTATAGATCGCAACTCGAGAGACTTTGTATTATCCAAGTAATGTTGGCCATCTGCTGTTCCCAATTCTTGGGCTGCATTTGAATTCCAGCTGTCACAAAATGTGTTTTGTGTGGTAAGCCAAGATGTTTGGAAGCCAGGAACGTTGCATTTGATGCCCACATCAGAAATTGAACCACTGGCCAGAATGGATGTTGTGCAAGTTCTGTCCAAGTGCTATTGTTACATGGTTATGGGTTCCTCATGTGAGGTGCCTTATCTGCATCTATGTTACCATATATAATCCTATCAGCATATATCAGATTTGAATTCTGATACTGTGTCATTCTCAGCATCAGACTTGGTTTATTTATGGACAATTTGGATCACAGGCCCCTCATTTATAGTTATTGGCTTTCCTGTGAGAGGGCTAGATTGTGAAAGACTTGGTACCTTGTTTGTCTGCAGTATGATGAGCTCCTGATTATAATGATGAGGATTTCAGCCATATAAATGTCCTACTCATTGCTCTTTATTTTCTCCCTGGTGGAGGGAGAATGGGCAGCCTCTTAAGTACAGCTTGATTTATGATGTCAATGTACAAGATTCTTGAGTATATATAGACTGGTTGATGGCAATTGTGAGATAAGAAGACCTAATGAGAACTAATTTTTCCCAAGAATCCATCCAGTAATATCTCCTCCTGCAGATCATTACTTGGCTACATAGCCATGTCTCCCAGCTGCTCTGCCATTGGAAGCTTCCTCATCCTCACCTGTTTCAGAATCTTCTGAATGGATAAGAGTTTCCTGCTCCTCAGTTACAGATAGGGTGTTGAGAAAGACTACACAGCAATGTGATTGATTCTCAACTCCCCTCGGGCAGTGAGGGATGGGCAATAAATGCTGGCCAGCCAGCGATGCCATGTTCCACGCATGAATAATTTTTACAAATTACTATTTTGTGATCCCTGCTAAAAAGTTCTTGTTATTGGGAGTGGACAGAGTCAGGTTTTTGGTTATTGCTGCTGGATAATACAATATTATGGGCGGCACGGTAGCACAGTGGTTAGCACTGCTGCTTCACAGCTCCAGGGATCTGGGTTCGATTCCTGGCTTGGATCACTGTCTGTGTGGAGTTTGCACATTCTCCTCATGTCTGCATGGGTTTCCTTCAGGTGCTCCAGTTTCCTCCCACAGTCTAAAGATGTGAGGGTTAGGTTGATTGGCCATGCTTAAAAATTGCCCCTTAGAATCCTGAGATGCGTAGGTTAGAGGGATTAGCGGGTAAATATGTAGGGATATGGGGGTAGGGCCTGGGTGGGATTGTGGTCAGTGCAGACTCGATGGGCCGAATAGCCTCTTTCTGCACTGTAGGGATTCTATGATTCTTCTATGAATATTTCACTATTCGTTCTTGCACCTGTAGAATGTTGGCTTGTGTAAAGTACCAGAACCTTATCTGTACCTTAGAAAACATGACGGTTTTGAGCCCTCTACAATGTAATGTATAATACTTTGAGAAGGTCTGTGAAATGATTGATGTTTTGCTTTTAAAATGATAGTAAATAATTATCTTCATAATGTGATGACAGATATCTGGTCAGGGATAGGAGGGAAGCTGGGTGGATAGGAAATCCGAAAGATTAGTCAGATAGCACAATAAAGTTATAAATCTTAAGTTGATTCAAAATCATCATCATTTGGTTTATGAATCACATAAATAAAACACCAAGAAAGTCCTAAGGATAATTTGGGAAATAACAATTTCCTTGCTTAGGGATGCTCCCGCTGTCTGCAGCAACTTGTCAGAAACACAGCGAGAACTGTAAGCACAGTTTCTGACACCTTTCCTGGCGGTTACAGTGGCAGAGTAAGCAGCTTGAGAAAATTCCTGGTCAAGGAGCTTGACAAATGCAATAAACAAAGTGCTAGGAAGTAGCAACATGCATCATTGGTTTGTTGTTCAAATGTCGGAATCTAATTAGGAGAACCCTTCCTTAGGGTGACCCTCAATCATAATCAAACTGGTTAGTGACATGTTTTTATGTATGGGTTAAGAAGCTGATGATTAATTGTACAAGCAATGTTTTGATCTCAAAGCTTAACTAAACTGAATAGTTATAGGGATAATTTTAAAATAAATTTAACATACACAATTCAGTAAACACTAGTCAGTTGTCTCTACATTGAGACCAAATGCATATAGAGTGATTACTTTCCAGATGACCTGTATTCAGTCCACAACCGTCTTGTCATTTTAATTCTTTTTCCCCCAGTCCCACTCTGATTTCTCTGTCCACAGCCTGCAACATTATACCAATGGACCTTAGCACAAGCTAGAAACAGCACCTCATCTTGTGATTAGGTGCTCTACAACCTTCTATACAAAGTGCTCCATTTTGGATCAGGAACCTTGTCCTTATTTCTTCAATTGGCCTTTGTTGACACTTGTTCTGCTATTGCTGTTTTCATCTCCTCGAGACCCAGCCATTGTTTCTTTACTTGTCGCATTTTATCTTATGCCATTTAAGCTTTTTGTCATTCGCTCTGTCTTGCCTTTCACCCTCCCATAAACCCTTCCTTCCGTTTTGGTCTTTCTGCCTTTCTCTGCCTGTGTACTTGCTTAAAACCTTCTGTGTTTCTAACTTGTTTTCAGTTCTGATGGAAGATCATTGACCTGAAACATTAACTCCATGGTCAAGAGCTTTCAAAGTTTTTAGGTGGCCAAATCACCACAACCTGTCCTGGTCCCTCCATGCTGACACTACAGTTAAGGAAGTCCACCACTGCCTCTACTTTCTCAAAATACTAAGGAAATTTGGCATGTCTGTTATGACTCTCACCAACTTCTGCAGATATACCATAGAAAGCATTCTTTCTGGTTGTATCACAGCTTAGTATGGCTCCTGCTCTGCCCGAGATCGCAAAAATCTACAAAGGGTTGTGAATGTAGTCCAATCCATCACCCAAACCAGCCTCCCATTGACACTGTCTACGCTTCCTGCTGCCTAGGAAAAGCAGCCAGCATAATTAAGGACCGCATGCACTCCAGACATATTCTCTTCCACCTTTTTCCTTCGGGAAAAAAATGCTCAAGTCTGAGGTCACGTACCAGTTGACTCAAGAGCAGCGTCTTTCCTGCTACCATCAGACTTTTGAATGGACCTCCTCGTATTAAGTTGATCTTTCTCTACGTGCTAGCTATGACTGTAACACTACATTCTGCACTCTCTCCTTTCCTTCTTTATGAACAGTATGCTTTGTCTGTACAGCACAAGAAACAAGACTTTTCACTGTATGTTAATATATGTGACAATAATAAATCAGATCAAATCTGTTTCCATCTCCACAGATGTTGCCTGATCTGAGTATTTCCAGTATCTTCTGATTTTGTTTTTTATTTCAGCATTCGCAGTATTTTGCTTTCAAGTAAATTTTATGAATCAGCTGCCAGCAATTTAGTGGCTAAAATTCATGAGGTAATGATGCCTGAATTTATGATTTATTTTTATAATGGGTAAATGCTCATTGGCAGTATAAGGTACTTCTGAGGTAGTTGAGTTTTCAGTTTTGATCCAGCTGCTACAAACTCGAAGGCAAATGTGAGTCAGTAGGTGAGTAGGGACACTGAATTCCAATTAGGATTAAAATGAGTGCAGGATCACTTTCATACGAACCTTTAGATCCAGAAAGAAATCCGTTGAAAAGGACTCAACCAACTAGTCTGTCTTTTGAATGGAGTGCATTTTATCTGCATGAGGCAGGCAGGTGCAGATACAATTTCAGATGCATTTTTGGTGGCCTCTTGCTTCCAAGTACACAGACTTGTCACCGGTCGATATGGCAACGGAGTGCCCCAACGTAACTGGTCTGTCAAATCCATTCTGGTAGAATACACAGGAATTCTGGAGCCAGCATCCGTTGCAAAAAACAGATATCAAGACATCCAGATATACAATTTGTCATGGCAGGTAATGGGTAGCACTGATTAAACAGTTAAATTGCCAGTTTTCTTGTAGCTATTTGGATAGTGACTGTGTTTGCCTGCTTTCAAATTGTATTTGCGAATTTGTACATTGTGTCATCTGGCTATCAGTCAGTCTCAGTACTTAGGTTGTAGCAGAATGTGAAGGAAGATTTCTTGTTAAGGGCATAAGAACTGGGAGCAGGAGTAGGCAATTCAGCCCCTCGAGCCTGCTTTGCCATTTAGTGCAATCATGGCTGATCTCATCTCATTCTCATCTCCACTTTCTTGCCTGTTCTCCATGACCCTGCAACCCATTGTTAATCAAAGGTCTGTCTATTTCTTCCTTAAATTACTCGTTGTCCTGGCGTCCACTGTTCTTTGTTCTTGTTCAAATCCAGTTACCTTAATGAAGTTTTGCCTCATTGGTAACCTTATATTTCATATTGTGCACCATTTTTATTGCAATATGATAATGATCATAAAATTAATCAAGCAGCAAAAAACTCATTGAAACTATTTTCATGCAAGTTGTACCACAAATTTTGGCAGGCAAGTGAGATTTGCTATCATAATGTTGTTGGATACTCTTGAAATGGTTTTCAATGTAATATTTAAAATATTTTTCGTCTACCTTGTAGCTTCAGAAAGCGACCTGCAGAACAAACGCTTGAAGCTGGATTATGAGGAAATCACTTTGTGTCTGAAAGAAGTGACTCTGGTTTGGGAGAAGATGCTCAACCTGCCTGCAAGACAAGCAGTTAAATTTGACATGGAGAATATTCATGCGGCCATGGGCCAAGGTGAGTGGCCAGAATGTGCCAGTTAACATATTAATGATAAAGGTAAAAAAAGTCCTTTATTTCGTTTATAATAATGAGGCTCCTATTGGAATTTGGTATCATTAAACAATTCCAATATAATTTAAGAATCATGGGGATATAAACTCTGAAGGGCCCTTCAGATTGAGGTGCTCCTTCCCACCCAAGATGGAGAAAAGCTTTTTTCTCTCTGTTTTTCATCTGACGTAAACGTGCCAGCCCTGAAAATTAAGGCCGGATGGGAAAAGGCTCTTAAGTGGCCACCTAAAGGCCTTAATAGGTGAAAGGGCAGCATCTCCCCCCCCCACCCCATGCCCACAATCCTGATGCCCTGCCCACCCAAGCATGTAATTCTGTCGGCTGTGGGTGGGCAGCTTTCCGGGGCGGATTCCATCCATTCAGTACAAACAGGCGCTGGAGTGTGGGAACTAGGGGATTTTCACAGTAATTTCGTTACAATATTAATGTAAGCGTACTTGTGACGCTAATAAAGTAAAACAAAAACTTCAAGGATCTGTGGACCTGAGCTCCTCTCTTCCTTTACTTCTCAGTATCCTACCATTTATTGTGTATTCTTTTGTTAGCTTCCCCATGTGTACTCCCTCGCGCACCATTCTGCCTCAACCTCAGATAGGCACACGCTTCTGAATCAGGGTCATCATTTTCCATTTCAGCGAGGATCCACTCAGGTGGACAGTTTCAGTTTAAAAAATTACAGAGCACTGACTTCACGAGAACCATGAAAGGATGCAGCATAATTCATGTGTTTTGATGGATTCTGTTTCATCACATCAGTGCTTTCCACTTAACTGAAAATGTGTGTGGATGTTAACTATGACAGGAGACAGTTTGATTCTAATGCCATCTGTGGCCAAATAGCTTATTGGCAATCACTGCCTAAAGAGTGATCACAAAAAAGGTGCTGGAGGACTGCCAGTGCCTATAGAATTGTTTGAAATTGCCTATAGAGGACTGCCGATGCCTATAGAATTGTTCGAGATATGGAGGGGAGGTCCGCATGTTATCAGTTTTGTTATCTGTTTCTATGGCTTTAGGTTAATTGGGTGGGGAGCATTGAAAGTCAGAAGTAAAGTGGTCAAAGCTGCATTGAATCAAAATTGTTTTGCATCCTGTTCTAGTTTAACATTGTAGCAATTATCCTTTGCAGTTTCTTATCATCCTTTTAGGAGAACGTGTCTGCAGCCACAGCGCTCCCATATAACAGGTGCCCCATTTTTGCGCTTTAATGAAATTACTCAAAAGTCTTGTTGTGAAAACTAGTTTTATTCAAATCATCCACTGCACTAACCAACAGCACATTACTACCTCAATGATTATAGCAAACAGGAATCTAAATCTATGTGCAATTGTTTACCCCTTGATATGATACAATTCTTAAAAAGCCCATCTTAACAGATACTCACCAGGTTTCTTAAGAACAGACTTTTTCTTTGAGTTCTTGCTGCGTTGAACAATGGCAGCAGTGAAAGTGAAGACAATTGCAGTCAACAGAAAATGTGAATGCCAGCTTAACTGGCTCTTTGTTTCAACCTCTCATTTCCTATCCTGATGGCTGGTGGAGCACACACAAGTGCCACAATCGTTCCACTTAGTTGTCTGAAACTAGGAAAACATAAAATATATTGTTTTAGTTCTACAGCTGCTTATATGTTAGCATGTTCTGTCAGAATTTCATTTTCTTCTATTCACTCAGCCTTCTGCTATTGTAGGAGTGGCAGTGCTGTTCAGGAGAAACAACAGAGGACCAGTTAATCAGGCTGGCAGCAGCCAGGTCCTTTACCTGAAACCCCTTCTCCTTTTGGCACACTGATCCTGTTGTAAGATGGGTGATTCAACTGGCAACAGCAAAGCTGGGAATGCATAAAGAAGGTTTTGGAATATAAGTGAGACAAATTCAGGATTCCTTCAAAAGCGTGCGTGCATTTATAAAATACTAACAGCTAGGACTCAAAGACAAATCAAGCTTTAACAGTTCATGAAATTCTAGGTGGGTGTATGTGGTCTTCAAAGTGAAGATCGTAACAGAGCACTTTGACTTTCTTAATTATCAGATCATGAAGATGGTGCTTTATTCTGAGGTGCTGGCAATCCTGCCATACCTTACCCAAGTGGTCAGGAAGTATTGGGAAACTAATTGGAGATGTAGGAACATCTTTCCAACATCAACATGTGTGCAGTGCTGATAGAGACAGCTGAAAAATGATCGACAATGGTTTTCTTTCAGCTTAGGAACCCATTTTCATGTCTTCACCTCTGCCCTGGCTTGTAACTTAACGCACCATAAGGGAAGAAACCTCAGTCGGATATTTTCGTTCAGAATCATGTAGTTCCACTGAGTTTACTCAGAGATTTTAAAAATAAATACTTCAGCAATTATTGTGGAGTCTCAATCTATTAAGACTACTGCGAAACAGTTGATTTTCGTTTAAACAGCAAGCTGTTGCGCCTTGTCACGACGTGCAAAAATCAATTCCGTTGTTCAGCACCCACACATGAGGCTGGATTTTATGCCTTGCTGTGGTCTCCAACCATGGTGGCTAAAAACTCACAGGCTAATCCGCCCATCGTAGTGATGACAGTTTAACACTGGGAGCATAATTAATTGCTTTAAGGTGAGACTTCTGCCGCTAAGTGGGAGGAAGGCCTGCTTTGGAGAGCAGGCTGGCATCTCTTGTAATCTCAACAGTGACTTGTGGGAACGGCAGCTGCTGTTGGGACAACAGGCAGTGCCAATGAGGATGAACCCCAACGTGGCATTTAAGGGGCAACTAGACAAATACATGAATAGGATGGGAATGGAAAAATATGGATTCTAACTTTTTATTTCTAGTGTAAAGTCGCGAGTATCGGCGGTTTTTTTTAAAATTAGTTAGAAGCCGGAAGTCGTCACTAGGACGCTTACCGGTAGTTGTTTTTTTTTTCTTGGGTCCCTGACCCTATAAATTAGTAAAAAGTCTGACAACACCAGGTTTTAGTCCAACCTATTTATTTGATAATATTCTCACAAGCTTTCGAGGGGTTACCCTCTTCGTCAGGTGAATGGAGAGTTCTGGCCTCAGACAGAGCATATAAAGCACAGACAGTTTAGAGATTACTGATTAAAATGCGAATCCTTACACCTAACCTGCTGTTCAAGACCTGAAGTGGCTGACAATGTGAGTGGTAGGAGCACTGATCACAGTTTAAAGACATGTGTATTGTCTCCAGACAGTACAGTAAGTGAGGTTTTGCAAACCCAGGCAAGTCACGGGGGTTACAGATAGTGCGACATGAACCCAAGATCCCTGTTGAGACCGTCCTCATGTGTGCGGAACTTGGCTATCAGTCTCTGCTCAGCGACTCTGTGCTGTCGTGTGTTGTGAAGGCCGCCTTGGAGAATGCTTACCCGAAGGTCAGAGGCTGAATGCCCGTGACCATTATTAGAGCAGAGGGGATACCCGATCCTCTACACTGGTAGAGAATCCCACCCTCCCACCTCCTCTAACCTAATTATAAGTGAGTGGGAAGTTTTTTTTTCTTTTCTCTTGTTTTTTTTCTGCTGGAAATTGTTTCAGGGATGGCAGTTCAGGCAGTAAGCTGCATCTCATGTGGGATGTATGTGGTGAGGGACTCCAGTAGTGTTTCTGGTGATTTTACTTGTAGGAAGTGTGTTCGATTGCATCTTCTGGAGGAGCGTGTAAAGGAGCTGGAGGTGGAATTAGAGGAACTCCACATAATTCGGGAGGCGGAAGCGGACATCGATAGGAGTTATAAGGAGATAGTCACTCCTAGAAATGAGTCTTGGGTAAATGCCAGGAAGAGGGGAAAGAAGCAGTTGGGGGGACAATCCCCTGGGGCTGTTCCCCTCCAAAATAGGTTTTCGGTCCTGGAGGCTACAGTTGAGGAGGAATCAACTGGGGATAGCCAAAGGGAGCAGGTCTCTGGGGGTGAGCCTATTGTGAAAGCTCAGGTGGTTAGGGGATGTAAAAGATTGGGCCTAGTGATTGGGGACTCCACAGTTAGAGGGACAGATAGGAGAGTTGGAGGTAATGGGAGGGACTCAGGGCTGGTGTGTTGCCTACCAGGGGCTGGGGTCTGGGATGTATCGGAAAGGGTATTCAGGACTCTTAGGGGAGAGGGATATCAACCCCAAGTTATAGTTCATGTGGGGACGCATGACATAGGGAGGTTAAGGGAAGGGGATATTAAGCAGAGATTTATGGAATTGGGGTGGAAACTAAAGGCCAAGTCAGAAAGAGTGGTTATCTCCGGACTCTTGCCTGTGCCACAGGATAGTTTAGAGAGGAATAGGGAGAGGGAAAGTTTGAACTCGTGGCTGAGGGGATGGTGCAGGAGGGAGGGGTTCAGGTACTTGAGCAATTGGGGCTCATTCTGGGGAAGGTGGGACCTCTATAAGAGGGATGGTCTACACCTGAACCAGAGGGGAATCAATATCCTGGGGGGTAAATTTGCTAAGGCTATGCAGGGAGGTTTAAACTGATTCGGAGGGGGGGTGGGATCCTGAGTAGAGGGGTTGAAAGTGAGGGGGGCATAGATGGGGACTGCAATGCACGGCATCGCAGGGGTGGGGCGGAGCAGGTTTTGAAATGCGTATACTTTAATGCGAGGAGTATTCGCAATAAAGTAGATGAACTTGCAGTGTGGATCAGTACCTGGGACTTTGATGTTGTGGCCATTTCAGAGACGTGGATAGAGCAGGGTCAGGAATGGATGTTGCAGGTCCCGGGGTTCAAATGCTTTAGTCGGAGTAGAGAAGGAGGTAGAAGGGGGGGAGGGGTAGCATTATTAGTCAAGGACTGTATCACAGTGTCGGAGAGGAAGTTTGATGAGGACTTGTCTGTTGAGGTAGTATGGGCGGAGATTAGAAATAGGAGAGGAGAGGTCACCCTGTTGGGAGTCTTTTATAGACCTTCTAAAAGTTCTAGAGAGGTTGAGGAAAGGATTGCGGAGACGATCCTGGTTAGGAGTGAAAGTAATAGGGTAATTGTTATGGGGGACTTTAACTTTACTAATATTGATTGGAATTGTTATAGCTCTAGCTCATTAGAGGGGGCAGTGTTTGTACAAAGTGTGCAGGAAGGTTTTTTGACTCAGTATGTAGATAGGCCAACTAGAGGTGAGGCTATATTGGATTTGGTGCTGGGAAATGAGCCAGACCAGGTGCTGGACTTGGAAGTTGGTGTGCATTTTGGTGATAGTGACCACAATTCGGTTACGTTCACCTTAGTGATGGAAAGGGATAGGCATGAACCTTGGGTCAGTAGTTTTAGCTGGGGGAAGGGTAATTATGAGGCTATTAGGAGAGAATTAGGAAGCATAGGTTGGACTAGGAGACTGCAGGGACTGGGAACGTCCGAAATGTGGAGTTTTTTCAAGGAGCAGCTACTGCGAGTCCTTGATAGGTATGTCCCTGTCAGGCAAGGAGGAATTGGTAGAGCTAGGGAACCGTGGTGCACTAAAAAAAGTTGATTCGTTGGTTAAAAAGAAAAAGGAGGCTTATGTCCGGATGAGACTTAAGGGCTCAGGTAGTGCACTAGAAAGCTTTAGATTGGCTAGGAGGGAGTTGAAGAGTGAATTAAGAAGGGCTAAAAGAGGACATGAGAAGACTTTGGCTGATAGGATTAAGGAGAATCCTAAGGCGTTCTATAGGTATGTTAAGAACAGAAGGTTGGTTAGGGCAAGATTAGGGCCAGTTACAGACAGCAGAGGGAAGTTGTGTGTGGAACCGGAAGAGATTGGAGAGGCATTGAACCAATATTTCTCTTCGGTGTTCACGCAGGGGGACATGAATGTAGCTGAGGAGAACACTGGGTTGCAGGGGTGTAAACTAGACAGTATTGCAGTTGATAAGGGGGATGTGCTGGATATTCTTGAGGGTTTGAAAATAGATAAGTCCCCTGGTCCGGACGGGATCTACCCTAGGATTCTCTGGGAGGCAAGAGAGGTGATTGCAGAGCCTCTGGCTCTGATCTTCAGGTCGTCGTTGGTCTCAGGTATAGTACCGGAAGATTGGAGGATAGTGAATGTTGTCCCATTGTTTAAGAAGGGGAACAGAGATTTCCCCGGGAATTATAGACCGGTGAGTCTTACTTCTGTTGTGGGCAAGGTTTTAGAAAAAATTATTAGGGATAGGATTTATAGTTATTTGGAGAGTAATGAATTGATTGGAGACAGTCAGCATGGTTTTGTAGCGGGTAGGTCGTGCCTTACTAACCTTATTGAGTTTTTTGAGAAAGTGACCAAAGAGGTGGATGGGGGAAAGGCAGTTGACGTGGTATATATGGATTTTAGTAAGGCGTTTGATAAGGTTCACCATGGTAGGCTTCTGCAGAAAATGCAGATGTATGAGATTGAGGGTAATCTAGGAAATTGGATCAGGAATTGGCTAGCAGATAGGAGACAGAGGGTGGTGGTTGATGGTAAATATTCGTCATGGAGTTCAGTTATGAGTGGTGTGCCTCAGGGATCTGTTTTGGGGCCACTGCTGTTTGTAATTTTTATTAATGATCTGGATGAGGGTATAGTTGGGTGGATTAGTAAATTTGCTGATGACACCAAAGTCGGAGGTGTGGTAGATTGTGAGGAAGGGTGTCGTAGTTTGCAAGGTGACTTAGGTAGGTTGCAGAGCTGGGCCGAGAGGTGGCGGATGGAGTTTAATGCGGAGAAGTGTGAGGTAATTCACTTTGGTAGGAATAACAGATGTGTCAAGTATAGGGCTAACGGGAGGACTCTGAATAGTGTGGATGAACAGAGGGATCTAGGTGTATGTGTACATAGATCCCTGAAAGTAGGGAATCAAGTAGATAAGGTTGTTAAGAAGGCATACGGTGTCTTGGCGTTTATTGGTAGGGGGATTGAATTTAGGAGTCGCAGCGTCATGTTGCAACTGTACACAACTCTGGTGCGGCCGCACTTGGAGTATTGTGTGCAGTTCTGGTCCCCACATTATAGGAAGGATGTGGAGGCTTTGGAGAGGGTGCAGAGGAGGTTTACCAGGATGTTGCCTGGTATGGAGGGGAGGTCCTATGAGGAGAGACTGAGGGATTTGGGGTTGTTTTCGCTAGAAAGAAGGCGGCTAAGAGGGGATCTTATTGAAACATATAAGATGATTAGAGGTTTAGATAGGGTGGATAGTGATAGCCTTTTTCCTCTGATGGAGAAAGCTAGCACGAGGGGGCATGGCTTTAAATTAAGGGGGGGTAGTTATAGGACGGATGTCAGGGGTAAGTTCTTTACCCAGAGGGTGGTGAGGGATTGGAATGCCCTGCCTGCTGCAGTTGTAAATGCACCTAGTTTGGGGGTGTTTAAGAGATCCGTGGATAGGTTTATGGATGAAAAGGGATTGGTTTAGGTTAGAGGGTCATTGTTTTTTAACTGGTCGGCGCAACATCGTGGGCCGAAGGGCCTGTTCTGTGCTGTAATGTTCTATATGGTTTTAGTTTATGCAGACTTTAGTTTGTGTATGATCAGCACAGACTTGGAGGTCCAAAGGGCCTGCTCCTGTGCTGTACTTTTTTTTTGCAAGGTAAGTTGAAATATTGTTGAGGCCCAGCTGGCAAGTCCTGATGAAGAGATGGGGGACTGGGTTTAATAGGCCAGGGTGAGATGAGGTAAAGGGGAAGGCTGACCTTTCCAGGAGGGGAGGAAGGCCCAGGAGATGTGCAAAATCTGGCCCGAGCTCAACCCCAGCCCACAAGTTAATTGTGCTGGGCCACCTACACTGTGGTGGGTAAAATAGAGGCGGGGGCAGGATAAAGCTCAGAAGAGGCCATTAATTCGTCACTTAACTGCCTAAAAATGCCCAAGGATGGATGGGGGTAGACAGGCCACCAAAATATCCACCACTCTCCCTGGAAAATTTGAGATGGGTTGGGGTGGCTAGGAAGGCAGCAGGCAGACAATGTACTGGATTTTATGAGACCCCCTAGCATCCCCCCCCCCCCCAAAACCCCGCAATGCATCCAAACCCTGTCAGCAAAGCAACGTAGAATCCAGCCCATGATAAGGGAAGACTGACGGTGTTCAACATACAGGATTACAATTGCTGATGGGAGTTTGAAGTGTATGTTTATTGTGGGGGACTGGTTAGAGTGGAGGTGATGGCGAAATAAGGGTAGTGAATACTTTGTGTTACCGGATCTGGCAGTCTCATGGTGTTTAATTACATTGATTTCCAACAGCAAAGCAAAAGTTTTTGTTTATTACGCCCCCATTTCAACAACATTCTTCCGCACATGTAGGGTGTGAACCCAGTACTAGTCTGTGTGGTTGCTATTTATCATCTACAATATCTTAAATATGTTATCGCCCTTTGTACGTGATGTGCGAAACAAGTTGCAAGTGTTTTAAAGGAGTTGTTAGGTGCTGTGTAATTCTTAATTTAATGTGTATTTAAATTGGGACAACAGCCATGGAGTAACCATCAAGTGGACACTAGTTGCTGGTCAAACTTTTTATTGATATGAAAGGGACCACCAATAGAAGAGTGCTTTTTATTTATTTAAAGCTTTATTCATTATGGAAGAAGGGATGTAATTCAGGAGAATTCAAATGGAATGATTTCACAGTATGCACGAATCTCATACCACCTCGGAGGCTATTGCAGCAATTACTGTACATGGATTCAACAACGACCAGCAACATCAACTTGCATTTATGTAGCATCTTTAACATAGTAAAGAGTGCCTCTGTTATCAAACAAAACTTGACACAATTTGACAAATTTGTCACATAAGGAGATATTTAGATCATTGGTCTCAGAGATTGACCATCAGGTGGAGCTTAAAGTAACATGGAGGTTTGGGGATGGAATTTCAGGCCTTGCAGCCAAAGAGCTGAAGGCACTGCTGTCAGTGGTGGAACCATTAAAACTGGGATTTGTCGGAGGCTAGAACTAGAGCAAGGGGGGCAAATATCTTAAGGATGCTGAGGGAGATTGGAGAGAGACAGAGGCAAGGCCACAGAGGGCTTTGAAAACATGCATTCCTGCAAAGAAAGAGGATTGTGGGATGTGCTATGAGGATGGGGTTGCTTTAACCAAAATAAAAATAAATCCTTTTTTCCTTTTTGCTAATTCAGATGTCTTTTCTTAGATCTAATTGATATCTTGCAGCTTAATTTCTAATTGAAAGTGGGAATTATAAAGCTGTGGCGACAAGTGTGTCGCAGCAGTAGGCAGCAGCAACGCTGAAACTTGTTGCGCACATGGTTAGTAAGTTGATATCCGGTGCTTGAACCTGCAACCACAGCAGAGTGAAAGGCGCTACTGATATGGGAAAGCTGGAGCCACAAAGACTGTTTTGGTACCCACTAACTTTATTCACCACAGCCTCGTTAAAACAATTACAAATCATCAAAGTAGGATTCCCACAGACAAATCTTTCCACAAGTCGAAGCTGAAGAATAGTGCCGTAGTACTTTGCCATTCTTCGCCTCACTGGGTTGCACAATAGTCATGGTTATTTGCAGAAGTTTCTTCATTCCAGCAAGGGTGGATTGTGGTACTCAGACACTCAATAACAAATCTGATTGCTTTTAAGCACCTGGATGGACAGTTTATTTAGCAGTGCTGGCAGTTACTTTGCTACAGCCATGGTCCTGGATCAGCACGAGAGGCCATAACTAGGGGAGATGATGGCATAGTGGTCATTGGACTTGGAATAATGCTCTGGAGAGCCAGGTTGAAATCCACCAATGCAGATAGTCGAATTTGAATTCAATAGGAATCTGGAATTAAAATTGGAATGATGACCACAAAACCATTGTTGATTGTCAGAAAAGTCCATATGATTCACCAATATTGCCTGGGAAAGAAAATGTGACCTCCTCACTTGCTTTGGCCTATGTGTCACAGCAGAGCGTGATGTGGGTATGCCGGCGTTGGACTGGCGTAAACACAGTAAAAAGTCTGACAACACCAGGTTTTAGTCCAACCGATTTATTTGATCATAGACTCACAAGCTTTCGGGGTTAGTCCCTTCGTCAGGTGAATGGAGAGTTCTCCATTCACCTGACGAAGGGACTAACCCCGAAAGCTTGTGAGTCTACTATCAAATAAATCGGTTGGACTAAAACCTGGTGTTGTCAGACTTTTTACTGTGTTCACAGCAGAGCCACAGCAATGTGGTTGACTCTTAAATGCCCTCTGAAATGGCCTAGCAGGTCACTCAATTCAAGGGAAATCAGGGATGGGCAATAAATGCTTGCCCAGCCAGTGATGCCACATCCCATGAATGAATTTTTAAAAATAGTTACTTGATCATTAAAACCAGCCTATCATCTATATTGACACAATTGCACGTTTAAATCACAACTGATCGAGTTTTCTTTCACTTTATTTGGCTTAGGTGCCACATCCACATATAAAATAGAAATATAAAATCCAATAGTGACCTTATAACTGAATATCACTACAAAATTGTGTCCATCACTTTACATGTTACATTTTAGATCACTGCTCAGTTGTCTTTTCCGATAATGTACGACTTATTCTGTTGAATAGGTTGCAAGGGAAACCAACTCAATCTTGCTCCTGGACTCAATAATGAAGTGAAGCAGTAATTGACTGCGGTGGATTTGTCCTGCTTTTATGTACAGGGCATATCTGGGCTATATTCCACATTGTCAGGCAGATGCCAGTGTTGTAACTGTTCTGGAACAGCTTGGCTAGGCCAAGTTCTGGAGCACAAGTCTTCATTCAGTACTATTGCTGGAATATTGTCAAGGCCCATAACCTTTGCAGCATCCCATGTCTTCGGTATCTGTCCTCCAAAGTTGTAATTGCAATAAGAACTACTCAACACAAGCAAAACGTTCAAGTTCTGTTTAGAAACATGCCTGTTGATCTTTCTAAGACTTTATATCGAAAACCTCTAGTCCAGACATTGTCCCTGCACCACTCCACCCTTGTCACTGTACTCAGCACCACCAATTTTTCAGTAGACCTGGATTGAGCAAGAATGGAAAAATATTTGGGTATCCTTCACTATGTTCCTACTCTTTATACCTCTCTGCTGCCCATATCCAACATCAGCCATACAAATCCAAGTGCAATATATTCCAGATGGACATTGGACCCAAAGGATGATCCCGTAGTGCCAGGCAAAGACCTAAGAAAATTTCCCTTTAGGTGTCTTTATTTAGTGCCTTCTGTTTAAAACAAGACTTGATCAATTGTTAAAATTAGTCTAATGTAGTTAATAAAATTAACTATATTGACAAATAAATAGAGACGCTGGTTGGAGTTGAAGCAAGGTATTGAATGCTTCAAATTACAAAGGGAACACATGTTTATATTGGAAATACTTTGTTCTATTTTTGATATGAATATTCCAGTGTGCTGCAGAAGCAACGATATTGGCTTGTGCTGTACACTCTCCTTTTAAAAACTGAAGGAACATTTTTGTTCCAAGTGAAGTGTAGGTCCTATACTTTAAAGGAACATGCGCGTGGGGAGGGAGGTTATGGGGCCAGGAGTGGACTAACAAACAGGGGATGCGACCATGGTCATTATGTGAGGTCACGGGAGGGAGGGGATGCCGACTCTGACTGTGGGTGAGAATGGGCCGATGATAGGCCCAGGGGGTTGTTTTGGGAGGGGGAAAGGTAGATCATTGCGGGTGAACATAAGAACATAAGAAATAGGAGCAGGAGTAGGCCAACCAGCCCCTCGAGCCTGCCCCGCCATTCAATAAGATCATGGCTGATCTGTCTTGGCTCAGTTCCACATTCCCGCCCTCTCCCCATAACCCTTAATCCCCTCTCTTATCAAAAACCCATCAACCCGCATCTTAAAAATATTTAGCGAGGCAGCCTCCACCACTTCAACGGGCAGAGAATTCCAGAGATTCACCACCCTTTGAGTGAAGAAGTTCCTCCTCAACTCCGTTCTAAACCGCCCCCCCTTTATCTTGAGGCTGTGCCCCCTAGTCCTACTATCCTTTCTGAGCGGGAAGAGTCTCTCCACCTCTATCCTATCCATCCCATTCATCATCTTATATGTCTCAATGAGATCTCCCCTCATTCTTCTAAACTCTAACAAGTACAAGCCTAACTTATTCAGCCTCTCCTCATAGCTCAACCCCCTCAACTCCGGCATCAGCCTAGTAAACCTCCTCTGCACTCCTTCCAAGGCCAAAATATCCTTGCGTAAGTACGGCACCCAAAACTGCACACAGTACTCCAGCTGCGGCCTCACCAATGCCCTATACAGCCGCAGCAAGACCTCCCTACTTTTATATTCAATCCCCCTCGCGATGAAGGCCAGCATCCCATTCGCCTTCCTGACCACCTGCTGCACCTGCAAGCTGGGTTTTTGCGACTCATGCACAAGGACCCCGAGGTCCCTCTGCACCGTCGCCTGCTGCAGTTTTTCTCCACGTAAGTAATAATCCTTCCTACCATTATTCCTACCAAAGTGGACCACCTCGCACTTGCCAACATTAAATTCCATTTGCCATTTCCTGGCCCATTCGCCCAGCCTATCTAGATCCTTCTGCAGACTCTCCACACCCTCCGCACAATTTGCCGTTCCCCCAATCTTGGTGTCATCAGCAAATTTCGACACCCTACACTCGGTTCCCTCCTCCAGATCATCTATATAAATGGTAAATAGCTGAGGCCCCAGCACCGAACCCTGTGGCACTCCACTAGTCACCATCCGCCAATCCGAATAGCACCCATTGACCCCCACTCTCTGCCTCCTATTTGACAACCAGTCCTCTATCCACGCTAACACCCTACCCCCAACTCCATGCCCCCTGACCTTCTGTAATAACCTCTTGTGAGGTACCTTGTCAAACGCCTTCTGAAAATCCAGAAAGACCACATCCACCGGCTCTCCTCTATCCACCGCCCTAGACACATCCTCATAGAACTCCAGTAAATTTGTCAGACACGACTTCCCTTTAAGGAAACCGTGCTGCGGGGGCAGAGAGAATGTGTTTGGAGTTAATGCTGGTGCGGATTGAGGATGGGAATGGGAGCCCCCTTGATTTTGTTTGGCAGAATGTGGAAAAATCTGGGGAGAAATATGGCTGTTTTCTCGCCAGAAACAACAATCATTTTTCAGATTTAGGCCATGACTAATTTTCCTGTGTAAGAGCTTGAATGCAAAATGAATCCTCTCTTGCTGAACTAGGGATGTTGGAACATGTATGTAAGGTACGAAAATGTGACTTTCCCATTGTATAATTGTTCTTTAGCTGTTTTTACATTGGTCTTTGTATTTCCAGTTCTCCATACAGTTTTCCCACAGTTGCCAGCAATGTCTTATTAAATCTGGATGGGTGTGGTGTCATTACTATGATGCATAACAAATGTGAATTTTAAAATTATATGGGAAACAAAACCTGAAATTGATCTTTAATGTATAGTGTCATTTCGTTGGTTAGTAAACATGTCAACCGAGGACACTGAAAAAGTTGGGTCAAAAAAGTTGACAGCCCCAAAATCACTATCAGCCCTAAACATCCGCTTATGACATTTGAAAAAAGTAATGGCATTGATCATGTAAGTTAGAAAATAGGTATGTCAAATGTTCCTACAATTGTACTGGGGAAAATAAACTGTCAAAGCCTGAAGAAGGATGCCAGTGTTTTAAGCATGAATCTAACTTGAGAAAGGCAAATTGGAACCTTGTTATTGAAAATTCGAATTCAGTAAATTTAGAATTGTATACACTCATTCCAAATGCTGGTCCCTCTCCCCTTTATTATAATCTCTGCACCTCAAAGGTCATACCAATTGTCTATATTGCCTGGTAGATGCCAGTATAATGCTGCTTGACTCGGGGAATGGCAGATCTGGTACGCAAATTCCTGTGGTACAGTTGAAATGTTGTCAAGAGCACAGAGTCCTTCCTGTGCCAGGTAATCTTTGCTGATGAATGTAATGCAGAGTGAGCTGAATTGACTGGACCGTGGTATCTGTGTCAGAGAGGGATTAGTGTCTCACTCCATAGTAGACCAATATCCTCCTCTAGCTCCTACATCTCCAGTATTGCTATTGATGGGGACATCTTAGAAATCATTGAACACTTCCCAGTTCTCAGCAGCGAGCAAAAGGTCACTGCTGAAGAGATGAGTTGTGCCAGTGGAACTTACCAAAAACAGTGCAACCAAGTCTTTGGCAATAGATATCGCCACTAGAAAAGCCAGTTCATCCAGCACCACAGTCATGACCATGTGACATTAGCTCCACACTCTGAACGCTGTATCCACGTGCCAAATGAATGACGTCAGAAGCTGATCCTCTTTTCACACCTTGGGGTTGGCATCCCATCCTAAAGTGAACAAAGGAAACATTGTAAGGACTTAAAGATTAGACTCCTGAGTTACCTGAAGGGACACAAATAATGAAGCCTGGCAGATGATGTTTGTAGGACTGACAAAAACAACAACAGTGAAGGATGAAGAGGAATTTGTCCCTCTAGTCACCCACCCTGACCCCCATGTTACCACCTTCCAAAATTGTCCTTTATGCCCAAACCAAAGTTTCAGTTGGTGAAAGTTTGGTTAGGGAGGTGATGGCATAGTAGTATTATTGCTAGACTATTAATCCAGAAACTCAGCCGTGTCCTAGGAACCCAAGTTTGAACCTTGCCGTGGCAGATGGGAGAATTTGAATTCAATTAAAAATATCTGGAATTAAGACACTACTGATGACCATGAAGCCGTTGTTGATTGTTGTAAAAATCCATCTGGTTCACTAATGTCCTTTAGGAAATTAAATCTGCTGTCCTTACCTGGTCTGGCCTACATGTGACTCCAGAGCAACAGCAATGTGGTTGACTCTCAACTGCCCTCCAAGGGCAATTAGGGATGGGCAATAAATGCTGGTTTATCCAGCAACGCCTGCATCCTGGTAAAGAATTTTGTAAAAGTCCTGAAACGCAAATCCTTCTAATGTTGAATGGATGATAATTTCAGTACACAAGACATCTCCACATTCAGCATGTTGTATTAAATCTCTGATTTGTTACTGATTAAAGTTCTCAGCCTTTGCTAGAGTCTTTATTTATGAATTAAAAACCATTTGGCTGAATTAATATTAAGTAACATTTGTAAAATCTGTATATAGGTGTACCCCGGCAACACCGTGGTGAAATATGGAAACTTCTAGCAGAACAGCACCAGTTGAGGTACCAGTTACCTGTAAAACAACAGCCAAAGGACACTCCATATGAAGAATTGTTAAAGCAGCTAACGTCTCACCAGCATGCAATACTTATTGATCTTGGTAAGTATCCCCTTTATTGATAGCCACTGACAGTTACTGAAGTCAACTG
Source organism: Carcharhinus amblyrhynchos (assembly GCF_965287045.1). NCBI lineage: Eukaryota > Metazoa > Chordata > Chondrichthyes > Carcharhiniformes > Carcharhinidae > Carcharhinus > Carcharhinus amblyrhynchos. The sequence goes on along the minus strand of NC_137324.1, from coordinate 89,062,165 downwards.
GATATAACCACATATCCTTTCCATTCCTAATAATAGTTCTGGTTGTTCAGATAGGCTTAAAGATTAGTGTCTATTTACATTTAGAATACTGTAGACTGAGATGTGATCTAATGATGGTAGTGTAAAATAATGAGCAGTTGGATTGCATGCCTGTTGGTGGATTATTTCAGTTTGACAGATGGAGAGACCAAATTTCATGCAGTTTAACTACTCAGTAGTAGGAATAAGCTATATATCAGGCGATTTTTCTTTTCCCAGAGAGTAGGGAACTTCTGGAATTCTTTGCCAGTTTGTGTGTTATATGCTGACTCTGCATGTCTCTAAGCGTGGGTTGGACTGGTCCGTGACTGTGGCAGAGATTGCATCATGGAGAAGGTAAGTGGATTAGCAGTTATGTACGTATTGGCAATATGACCTCCTGGTTTGCTTTTGATTACCATAGTGGGTCAATTTCATATGTTTTGGTGCCCAGTAAAGAGGAACATGAAAGAAAAGCTGTGACTCTCCTAACTGACATAATACACTGTGCATGGTGAATGCTTTCGTTTTGTGGGCCTCCATAGTGTGGAAAACCAGAATTGCCCATGTTTTATTCACAATTATTGATCGTGATTGACTTTAATTATGAGCAAAGAGGAGATTAGGGTTAATTTCATCTTGGTATAGCCAAGATCTAGCACATATCTGACTGTAATGCCTTCTGTGGTTTTATAGATTATTCCAAACACTGAGTTCTTGACGAAGTATTGATAAAGTTTTCAGAATGTTCTCTTCCCCGAGGCCCAAGTGCCTCTTTCAGTCGGCATTTGCAAATGCAAGTACATTTTGTCATATTAGTCACAAGGGCGTAAAATCAAACATTTAATAGCTTTGGTAAGAGAAAATGCGTAGCCTAAGTAGTGTGCTGAGGAAGTGAAACTCTACTCATGGTATGGCAGATATTTGAGTGTATGTGAATCTTCACTGTAACCGTGGTTATAAAGTTTGAGTTTACTAGAAGGCCAAGATGTTTTGCAGTCAGGGGAAATGCAAATTAAAACCAAGTTGAAACCTCATGTCTGAAATGAAATCCCAGTATGGAGCAGGGTTTGCTAACGTTTGAATTCCTGCTCAAGTACGTCTGCTTTAAATTTAATGTTTTGGCTCACACAGCCTATCATCCACAACCAATTAAGCAAAGACATGCAGGGACAGAGCCAATGTCAAATGTGACAGCTATGGCTGTATTACAATTAACAGGGAATTCCTCAGTCTCTTAAAGTGCATGTTCTTTTAACTCAATGCACTACGTCTTCAGAAATCTGAACAGTTTTGTGTGTTGATGTGTTTTGCTGGCAAGTATGGTTTTAGATTTTATTGTGTGTGCTGAGAAGAATATTGGAAAAATAATCAGTTCAAGTTTAAGTCTTGGCATCCTGGACATGATATCACGAGAATCTTCTGCTCAGAAAGTTTCGCTGCAGGAAAACTGCTAAATAAAGCTGCTGAAGTAGATTTGCACGTTGTCAGTTATTAAAACCAGTATCCAGACAGTTGGGAGGAAAAAACAGAAATTGTGGCGAAAAGAAGTAAAAAAATTAAAGCAAGTAGATACCACACAATCTCGTACATCATTGCAAGTAGGATGTTAACATAGAAATTGGTTTCATGGCAGTGAATGGTGATGTTCAACATTCAGTTGTGTTCATTAGTCTATATTCTTCCTATTTAACATTTAAGAGAATACTAATGTAGGGATGACATGGTGACACAGTGGTTAGCTCTCCTGCCTGACAGTGCCAGGACCTGCATTCGATTCTGGGCTTGGGTGACTGTCTGTGTGGAATTTGCATATTCTCCCCCTGTCTGTGTGCGTTTCCTCCAGGTGCATTGGGTTCCTCCCACAGTCCAAAGATGCGCAGGTTAGGTGGAATGGCATGCTAAATTGCTCCTTAGTGTCCAAAGATATGCAGGTTAGGTGGATTAGCGATGGGAAATGTGTGGGGTTACAGGGATAGAGCGGAGGCAAGGGCATGAGTGGGATGCACTCTTAAAGAATTGGTGCAGACTCAGTGGCCTGAATGGCTTATACTGCACTGTAGGATTCTATAATTCTAAATGTAAATTTTATTCATGCAAGGATTGATAGAGCCAATGATGTGCAGCAATAAATGACTTACATCGAAGTGCCACATAATAGGATGTGGTTCATGATCATGGTTCACCCCATAATGAGATTCTAATCTCTGCTGTAGCTGTTATGAGGAAGCATGAATTGAAAAGCAAGTGCTTCCCCACAGCAAGGGGAAAAATAAAGGGTGGGGTCGTCATGGGGCTTCTCTTATCTTGACACTGTGTCCGATGAAGGGCCCACCCAAAAGTTAATGTTTTCTTTTTCTCTTCTGCCTTTTCTTAAGCATTTTGTCAACATGGACTTTAGCAAGACCTTTGACAAGGTACCACATGGTAGTTTGTTCCATGAGATTACATGGGATCCAGTATGGGGTAGCCAATTGGATATAAAATTGGCTTGACAACAGAAGACAGAAGGTGATTGTAGAGGGTTGTTTTTTGAAGTGGAGGCCTGTACCTCAGATTAGTGCTGAGTCCACTGTTAATTAATGACTTGGATGAGCATTTACGAGGCATGGTTAGTAAGTTTACGGAAGGACACCAAAATTGGTGGCATAGTGGGTAGTGAAGAAAGTTATCTAGGATTGCAACAGGATCTTGATCAATTGGCCAGTGGGCTGATGAATGGCAGATGGAGTTTATTTCAGATAAATGCGAGGTGATACATTTTGATAGGTTGAACCAGGGCAGGACTTACTTGGCTAATGGTAGGGTGTTGGGGAAAGTTACAGAGCAAAGATATCTAGGGGTACAGGTTCATAGTTCATTGAAATTGGAGTCACAGGTGGACATGGTGGTGAAGAATGTATGTGGCATACTTGGTTTCCCTGGTCAGAACATTGAACACAGGAGTTGGGACAGCTTGTTGAAGCTGTATAAGACATTGATAAGGCCACACTTGGAACACTGTGTACAGTTTTGGTCACCCTTTTATAAAAAGGATATTATTAAACTAGAAAGGGTGTAGAAAAATTTATTAGAATGCTACTGGGACTTGCTGGTTTGAGTTACAAGGAGCGGCTGGATAGATCGGGACTTTTTTCCCTGGCATGTAATAAGCTTAGGGGTGATATTATAGAGGTCTATGAAATGATGAGGGGCATTGATAAGGTAGATAGTCTTTTACCTAAAGTAGGGGAATCTAAAACTAGAGGGCATAGGCTTAAGACAAAAGAGAAGAGATACAAAAGAGTCCAAAGGGGCAGTTTTTTCGCACAGGATTGAGAGTGTCTGAAATGTGTTGCCAGAGGTAGTAGTAGAGGAGGTACAATTTTGTCAGTTACATGGGTTAGATTGGTATAGAGGGATATGGGCCAAACACAGGCAGTTGGGACTAGCATAATGTTAAAATTGGACAGCAAAGACAAGTTGAGCCAAAGGGCCTGTTTCCATTTTGTAAACCTCCATGACTTTATTTTATGTTAAATTCTCAAACCCCATTTACCTCCAAGAGTTTATTGATAGGCCTGCCTATTGAGGAAATGATAAAATGATTTGGGAGTTAAGGATTCAGCAAGGTAGATCATAGAAACATTAAAACAGAGAAGGAGGACGTTCAGCCCATTGTACCTGTGCCAGTGGATGAAGAGATATGCAGCCTCATCTGATCTTTCTGAACTTGGTCTATAGACTTACAGGTCATAGGTCTTCAAGTAGATGTCTAAGTAAATTGTCCCTGTGCGGGTTAGGTGGATTGGCCATGCTAAATTGACCCTAGTGTCAGGGGATTAGTGGAGTAAATATGTGAGGCTACAGGAATAGGGTCCGTTTGGGATTGTGGTCGGTGCTGACTCAATGGGTTTATTGGCCTCTTTCTGTACTATAGGGATTCTATAAATTCTACTCTTTAAATGTGAAGACACTATCTGCCTCAAGCACCCTTTAAGGTGGTGAGGTGAGTCCAGGTTCTACCACCCTCTGGGCAATAAGATATTTCCTCATCTCCTCTCCAATCTTCAGGTCATTAGTACTGAGTTACTGTTCAGCTTTCTTTGTTTCAGTTGAAACAATCTCAATCTATGCAATCTTTCCTCATAGCTAAAATTTTACAGTTCTGACAACATTCTTGTAAATCTTTTCTCCATTCTGTCCAGTGCAATCACATATTTCCTGTAATGTGGTCACCAGAACTATATGTAGCATTGAAGCTGTGTTCTATTTAATGTTCATACAGTTCTAGCGTAACCTCCCTGTTTTTATATTTTATGCCTCGGCTAATAAAGGAAAGAATGTCCATATGCCACCTTATCAACTTGTTTCACTCCCTTTAAGGATTTGTGGACATGTACCTCAGTGCGTCTCTTCTTTGGACACAGGTGAGGTCCCAGAAGACTGGAGGGTAGCTAATGTGGTACCGCTGTTTAAAAAGGGTAGTAGGGATAACCCTGGTAATTATAGCCCAGTGAGTTTGACTTTGGTGGTAGGAAAATTATTGGAAAAAGTTCTTAGGGATAGGATGTGTGAGCATTTGGAGCATTGCGATCTGATTAGGGATACGCAACATGGCTTTGTTAGGGGGAGATCTTGCCTTACGAATCTGGTGAAATTCTTCGAGGAGGTGACAAAAACGGTTGATGATGGGCGAGCCGTTGATGTCATCTATATGGATTTCAGTAAGGTGTTTGACAAAGTCCCTCATGGTAGGCTGGTAGAAAAGGTTAAGGCACATGGGATACAAGGACAGGTAGCTAGGTGAATTGAGAACTGGCTGGGCAATAGGAGACAGAGAGTAGTAGTGGAAGGGTCCTTTTCTGGCTGGAGGCCAGTGACCAGTGGTGTGCCGCAGGGCTCAGTACTGGGACCTCTCCTCTTTGTAGTATATATAAACGACTTGGAAGAGGGTGTACATGGTGTGATCAGCAAATTTGCGGATGACACCAAGATGGTAGGATTGGCAGATACTGAGGAGGACTGTCAGGTGACACAGCAGGATATAGATAGGTTGGTATATTGGGCAGATAGATGGTAGATGGAATTTAATCCTGACAAATGCGAGGTGATGCATTTTGGAAGGAACAATGCAGGGAGGAGTTATGTGATAAAAGGTAGACCGATTAAGAGTATAGAAATACAGAGGGACCTGGGAGTGCAGGTGCACAACTCTCTGAAGGTGTCGACACAGGAAGAGAAGGTTGTGAAGAAAGCTTATGGAATGCTAGCCTTCATAGGAAGGGGTATAGAGTACAAGAGCTGCCGTCTAATGCTTCAGTTGTACAGAACGTTGGTTAGACCGCATTTGGAGTACTGCGTCTAGTTCTGGTCACCTTACTACCGGAAAGACGTGGAGACCCTGGACAGGGTGCAGAGGAGGTTTACCAGGATGTTGCCTGGCATGGAAGGACTTAGTTATGAGGAAAGGTTGGAGAAACTGGGGCTCTTCTCCTTAGAAAGACGGAGATTAAGGGGGGGATATGATAGAGGTGTATAAAATAATGAAGGGAATAGATAGAGTAAACAGTGGTAGGCTTTTCCCTAGACTGGGTACAATTACGAGAGGTCACGATCTAAGGGTAAGGGGGGAGAAGTATAATTTGGATATGAGAGGAAGGTGTTTCACGCAGAGGGTTGTGGGGGTATGGAACGTGCTACCGAGTAGGGTGGTGGAGGCAGGCACGTTGGACTTGTTTAAGGTTCACTTAGACAGACATATGAGCGAAGCAAGGATGGAGGGTTATAGTAGAGTGTATTAAATAGGGTCAGAGCCTCGGAACAACACCGGAAATGTAGTTTTATATGTTAACATATTGTCTTTTTATTCCACAGGGTCAGTCCACCTCGTTGTCAAACGAGGGGCATGCACACGGTGGGTCGTGCGTGGGCTGCTCTTGGAGGTTCCGGGAGTGGCCTAGTACTTCATGTCGTTGTGTGTGCATAATCCTGGACCAGCAGACGGGCGCCGCAACAGCTCAGTGACTATCACTGCTAGCTGTGCAGATACATGGATTTGGGCCTGTGTCTGTGGGAGTTTGTGCATTCTCCCTGTGGTTGCGTGGGTTTCCTCCGGGCGCTCCGGTTTCCTCCCACACCCCAAAGATGTGCTCTTAGGCTGATTGGTGTACCAAATTGACACTATTCTCCCCTGAATCTGGCTACATTAGGGGTTCCACTCACATACACACAGGGCGGGGTAGGTGTGGGATGATGCGGCGGCGCGGGCTCGTTGGGCCGAAGGGCCTGTTTTCTGTGCTGGGATGTTCTTTGTTCTTTGTTTGTTCTTTGTTCTGTTCCTCCATGCCACTTGATATTGTGTCACCCCTTGCCATGTTGCACTGTTCAAAATATATCACCTCACACTTCTCTGGATTGAATTCCGTTTTCCACCTTTCTACCCAATTGACCCATCCATCTGTATCTTCCTGCAGTGTAATGCATTCCTCCTCACTGTTAATTACACGAGCAATATTTGTATCATCTACAGATTTCTTTAAAATGCTTTCCACATTACAGTCTAAATCATTAATATAAACTTCAAAAAGCAAGAGACTGATCCCTGTGGAATGCCACTAGTAACAACCTTCAAGTCACAAAGCACTGTTATTGCCTTTTAGTTCCTGCAACTGAGCCGATTTTGGATCCAATTTCACAGAATCATAGAATCCTAGAATCCTTACAGGTCAAAAGGAGTCCATTTGACCTATCAGGTCTCAGATAGAGCACCTTACCTAGGCACTTTTCCCATAACCCAAGTATTTACGCTAACCGCGCACCCCTCCCACCACCAATCTACACATTTTGGGACACTAAGGGGCAATGTAGCATAACTAATCCACCTAACCTGCACATCTTTGGAGTGTGCAAGGAAACTGGAGCACCTGGAGGAAACCCATGCAGACATAGGGAGAATGTGCAAATGCCACACAGACCGTGGCCCAAGGGTGGAATTGAATCTGGGTCCCTGGTTCTGTGAGGCAGCAGTGCTAACTGCTGTGCTGCCAGTTGCCACTCTCCTTGCGAACCCAAGGTCTTTTACTCTTTGGACCAGCCTGCCACGAGTCTCCTTGTCAAAAGATTTGCTAAAATCCAGATTGACTGCATTTATCACACTGCCATCATTAGCCCTACTTGCCAGTTCATCAAAGCATTTAAGTTAGTCTGACATGTCCTTTCCTTAAAAAAAAATTGTGTTGACTTGATTAATTTATGCCTTTCAAAATGAAGGTACGTTCTGTTCCTCAGAATTGATTCCAAAAATTTGCCCACGGCCAAAGTTATGTTAACTGACCTTGTATTGCCCAAATTATCCCCGCTTTCCAATTTCAACAACAATACAACTTTGAGAATCATCCAATCCTTTGACACCACTCCTATAGCCAGGGAGGATTGAAACATGACGGTCAGGATCTACCCAATTTTTTCCCCTTTCCTTCTTTTAACAACCTGAGATATATTTCATCCTGGCCCAATGAATTGTTTACTTTCAAAGACATCAAGTGCTTTAATATTTCTCCTCTTACTGTGCACTAGCTGTTTTTTTTTTAATGGTCAGAGTTCCAGTATGTGCAGTTTGTATCAAAACACTAAAAAGATAGAAATCTCAAAATGAGCATCTGATATGACATTGGTGAGATTTCACCCAAATAGCCGTATTTGCTGCTAAGAGGTTGGCTTCCAGCTGTGCCTACCCTTACTAGGAAATCAGTATAAGGAGATGGGGAAAAACCCAACATCCATTGGTCAAGTCTTCAGGTAGTATCAGCATAAATCTGCCCAATCTCTCACTACAATTATCTCAGTAAGGGGAGAAGATATGAGACCTACCAAGGGAATTCTAGTTAAAGATTTTTTTCTCAGTCATGGCATATGGGGTTGCTGGCAAAGCCTGCATATTGACTATCGATAATTCGCCTTGGGGATGGACTGCTGTCTTGAACCACAGCAATCCGAGTGCAGAATGCACTCCCACAGAGCTATTAGAGAGTTCCAGGATTTCCTGGCAACAGTGCCAGAAGTGATGTATTTCTGTGGTGGATTGGTGTGTGACTTGTTCCCATCCATGTGCTGCCTTTGTCCTTCTAGGTGGCAGAGTTTGCATGACTGGAAGATGCTATTGAAAGAGGTTGCTGCAGTGCATCTTGTAAATGCTATACACTGCACACCCTGCTTCCTCCATGGTGGAGGAAGTGACTATTTAAGCTGATGCTTTGTGTGGTGAGCAAATGCGCTGCTTCTCTGGATGATGGTGTGATTCTTGAGTACTATTGACGCTGCACCCATCCAGTCAATATTCCTTCACACTCTTAATTTGCTCCATCTTGGCATTGAGGAATCAGATCTTTCACTGGAGATCTTACCTACCCTTGCAGCCTGAGTACAGTGACTGGTCCAGTTTCTGGTAAATGGCAATATGTTGATGGTGGGACATTCGACAATGGTAATACCGTTAAATATGAGGGTAAAAACGGGTGGCATGGTAGCACAGTGGTTAGTACTGCTGCTTCACAGCTCCAGGAAACTGGGTTCGATTCCCGGCTTGGGTCACTATCTGTGTGGAGTTTGCACATTCTCCTCGTGTCTGCATGGGTTTCCTCCCGCATTCCAAAAATGTGCAGGTTAGGTTGATTGGCCATACTAAAATTGCCCCTTAGTGTCCTGAGATGTCTAAGTTAGAGGGATTAGTGGGTAAATATGTAGGGTTATGGGGTAGGGCCTGGGTGGGATTGTGGTCGGCGCAGACCCAATGGGTCAGATGGCCTTTTTCTGCACTGTAAGGCATCTATGGTATCTATGAAATTGTTCAGCTGTTTTACTGGACATGGTCATTGTCTGGCAAATATTATTTGCCACTTATCAACCCAAGCTTGAATGTTGTTTGGGTTCGCTGCACATGGACAAATTGCTTCAGTACAATAAGTCCCTATTTGAAATTTTCCTCATGTTGTTATGCTTTAACATTGGTCAGTTAATGGCCCATATTTCTATTTAGCATCGTGAGTTTCAGCTTAAAGTCGTTGTGAATCGGGTCTGTAGGGCAGCGTGACTTGATCACCAACATTTTGGATTGGCCTCTGCCACTCCCTAACTCTTGTTCTTGTCACTGACCTTCTTGATCACAGCCCCTGGCACTTGCTCTGCAGGTACTCCAATTTGCAGCTTCCCTCCTGTACAATGAAGCATCTTTTTTAACCTTTGGCCACTCACCTCCAGAGTCCTTTCTCACACAATGTGTTCACGAAAAGAAAACAACAAGCAGGAGGGGCAGGAATGCAAGGGAACCAAAAGAGAAAATGCTGGAAAATCTCAGCAGGTCTGGTATTATCGGTAAGGAGAGAAAAGAGCTGATGTTTCGAGTCCAGATGACGCTTCATCGAGAGATTTTCTGGCATTTTCTCTTTTGGTTTCAGATTCCAGCATCTTCAGTAATTTGCTTTTATGAGGAATGTGGAAGGATCTCGGTGAGGAAGGGAAAGTAGAAGGATATTAGCAAGCTAGGGTAAGTGGAAGGATCTTAGCGAGGGAGGGTTTGCAGCGATTGGGATGGTTAGGGAGTGACAGAGACCGTGAACCAGAGGGTCAATGAGAGGGAAGATTCGTTGAGAGCCAAGGAATGGAATGTGTGGCAAATGGGCGGTTCAGCAAGCAGCAGGGGCAGCAAACAAGAGGCAAGTTGAACATTAGCATATTTCTTTTATGTTTTTAAATTTATTTTAATAATTATTAATTTACCAATATAGGAGTTTAGCCATGTGAAGTTTTTCACCTTGCACCTTAAATGTTTTAATGCTTTTAATCTAATGACAGAAGACCGACATAATCTAACTGGAATGTTGACATAGGTTTTAATGGAAAATCTGTTTCACTTTAAAGTTGTTTCACTTAAAGGTGCACTTTTCAGCAAGGCAACCACAAATTTAAGTGAGTATTTGCTGTATCTAAGGACTCTGAGGATTAGACAATGGCAATTACAAGCTCTCCCTTGCCTTCCCTGCTCTCCTTACCCAGACTGCTAGGTCAATAGTTTATCATTCTCCTTTACCCATTCTGCATTTTGACAGGCACTTCGCTGGGCTATACCCCTTTCCTTGGATTTTCTGGGCTGGAGTTTATGACCTTGCTACAAACTTAGAAAGTATTGCCCCTGAACCCCACCCCCTTCTCCATGTTGGCCAAGTGAAGGAAATCTCAGTCAGTATTTTGCTATATTGCTGAACCTGGCAGTGTTTTAATCTTCTTGCTGAATTTCCAAGTTAGAAAGTGATTTATTCCCCAGCAGTGTGCCCGCAGTTAAATAGGAATGAGAGTCTATCCAATAATTAATAATTCATCATCTCTTCTAATGCATCCCCTTGAGAAGTACTGTTTCCAGTTCTGTTGCCAAGCTGATCAGTGTTAAGAGCTGGCCCCGCTTTCTATCCTCACAGTGACACGCTATTCTGGCAGTGACAATGTTGCTGTATCTCAGTATCACTTGGGTACAACCTGAGGTTTGTTTTTAAAAGAAGTTTAATTTGAATAGAATTGGGAGAGTGTACCTTTTATTAAACTTACTGTTCCCCAACACTCAGAAGTGGTGCCCTGTGTGATGGTCTGCTGATTTTTGTCTGTCCCTGCCCTGCACAGCGTGCTGCCATAGAAACAAGGTCATACTGTGGGCAGGGAAAGGGAGGAGTGTGCAGCTCGAGTTCCCTGACCTGTAACTTGAGCCAAACCCTCGCAGTCTTGGCTGAGATTCAGGTGACTGTTTCAAAAGGAATTGTGATAACTTTTTGCTGGACAGTGCAAAGCTCGCTTCGTAAAGCTTGCTTTTCTGGTGGAGAATATCAGTTGAATCACATTTTGATACATGGTCCGACATGTCTAACTAGCAGGTTATAGATGCAGTGTTACTCCTACAGTAAATCCTTGTCATCTAGATTCTTCGTCAAAATTGTTGAAATATGCAGTGTTATTTACGTTGGACAGCCCTTGCTAACAAAATACTTTAACCTTTTTCTGGTGCAAATCTTAAAATCCATCATAAATAAAAACAGAAAAAGCTGTATAAACTCTGCAGGTCTGGCAGCATCTGTGGAGAGAGGAAGAGAGTTAACATTTCCAATTCATATGACCCCTCTACAGAACAGAAGATGGATAAAAATGTAATAAATTATATAGCTGGAGAGTGGGTGGGGCAGACTGAAAGGTCAGTTGGAGCTAAGGAGAGATCAACAAAGATGTCATAGAAATGAGACAAAGGGGGGGGTGTTAATGTTGGAATTAAGGACTGAAGGAGTGCTAATAGTAGCAGAAAGATAAAATAGCAGGATAAAGGTCAGTGCTCAGTGAGAACAAGACTGAAAAACAGAGGGATAGATGGCAGTGTGGGGGAGGTATGGGGTGCGGTTGTATTGGGGCAAACAAAGAAATCAAAAAACAAAACCAGGGTCAAGATGGAATTCACAATCTAAATTTGTTGAACTCACTGTTGAGTCCAGAAGGCTGTAATGCGCTTTTGCAGAAGAAAAGTGGTTGTTTTTCCAGTTTGCGCTGCCCATGACTGGAGCATTGCAACAGGCTGAGGACAGACATGTTGGCATGAGAGCAAGATGCTGAGTTGAAGTGGCAAGTAATTGGAAGGTTGGAGTCGTGCTTGTGGATAGAGCGAAGGTGTGCCACCAAGTGTATTTAGCTTTCTCAATGTAGAGACTGCATGGGGACAGCAAATACAGTTGACCAGATTGGAGGAGGTGCAAGTGAAATGCTGCTTCAGCTGAAAGGAGATTTTGTGCCGTTGGACATTGAGAAGAGGGGAGGTAAAGGGGCATATTGCATCTTCTGTGATTATTTGGTGAGGTGCCATGGGAAGGGGATGATGGTTTGGACAGGGGAGAGTGGGTGACTGAGGTAAAGATGTGTTTAGTGGTGACAAAGTGCTGGAGGGAGGATAATCCTTTGAAGGTGGAGGCTAGTGGGATGAAAAATATGGACAAGACGGACCCTGTCATGATCTGGAAGGGAGGGAAAGGATGAGGGTCAAGGTGAGAAGGATGGGTCAGACACGGTTGTGTACCTTGTCAATCACAGTGGGGTGGAAATCACAATTAAAGAAAAGGACAGATATGTCAGAAGTGCTGATGCCACCTTTGAGGTTCCCCTCTCCCCTTACTGGAAACCTTACTTTTATTAATGTATTGAAGAGAGAAATGGATAGTATTCTAGCCACTGAAGTCATCAGGCGATCTGGGGGGGAGAGTGGGAGTGTGGCAGTGAGGTAGAGGATCGGCCATGATTATATTGAATGGCGAAGCAGTATCGATGGACCTAATGGCTTATTCCTATTTTCTGTGAATCCAGATATGCTTAGTTCAGTTATGCCCAAGCTGATTTCCCTAGTTGAAGTCCACTGAATTCAACCTGTGACTTGTAATGTGAACCATGGCTGACTTGAATGTTAACAAAGCCAAAATGGCAGCAGTGAGCATGAAGTAATCTTGGCCTATTTTCATGCCCTGCCATTTTCCATTTTCACTGTGTGAAGAGTTAAATCCGAAACCATAGTATCTGGAGATGCCAAGGCAATATCCTTATATCAGGAGGCAGTGAACATGGATGGTATAGTGGCACAGTGGTTAGCACTGCTATCTCACAGCTCCAGGGACCTGGGTTCAATTCCAGCCTTCGGTCACTGTCTATGTGGAATTTGCACATTCCCCCCGTGCCTGGATTTCCTCCAGGTGCTCTGGTTTCCCTCTTCATTCCAAAGATGCACAGGTTAGGTTGATTGGACATGCTAAATTGTCCCTTACTGTCCGAAGATGTGTAGGGTTAGGGGGAATTAGAGGGGCAAATATGTGGGATTACAAGGATAGGGCCTGGATAGGGTAGTCCATTGGAACATAAGAACATAAGAAATAGGAGCAGGAGTAGGCCATCTAGCCCTTCGAGCCTGCCCCGCCATTCAATAAGATCATGGCTGATCTGTCGCTGCTCAGTTCCACTTTCCCGCCCTCTCCCCATAACCCTTAATCCCCTCTCTTATCAAAAACCCATCAACCCGCGTCTTAAAAATATTTAGCGAGGCAGCCTCCACCACTTCAACGGGCAGAGAATTCCAGAGATTCACCACCCTTTTAGTGAAGAAGTTCCTCCTCAACTCCGTTCTAAACCGCCCCCCTTTTATCTTGAGGCTATGCCCCCTAGTCCTACTGTCTTTTTTGAGCGGGAAGAGTCTCTCCACCTCTATCCTATCCATCCCATTCATCATCTCAATGAGATCTCCCCTCATTCGTCTCAATGAGATCTCCCCTCATTCTTCTAAACTCTAACGAGTACAAGCCCAGTTTATTCAGCCTCTCCACATAGCTCAACCCCCTCAACTCCGGTATCAGCCTAGTAAACCACCTCTGCACTCCCTCCAAGGCCAAAATATCTTTGCGCAGGTGTGGCGCCCAAAACTGCACACAGTACTCCAGCTGCGGCCTCACCAATGCCCTATACAGCTGCAGCAAGACCTCCCTACTTTTATATTCAATCCCCCTCGCTATGAAGGCCAGCATCCCATTAGCCTTCCTGACCACCTGCTGCACCTGCAAGCTGGGTTTTTGCGACTCATGCACAAGGACCCCGAGGTCCCTCTGCACCGTCGCCTGCTGCAGTTTTTCGCCCCGTAAGTAATAGTCCTTCCTACCATTATTCCTACCAAAGTGGACCACCTCACACTTGCCAACATTAAATTCCATTTGCCATTTCCTGGCCCATTCGCCCAGCCTATCTAGATCCTTCTACAGACTCTCCACACCCTCCGCACAATTTGCCATTCCCCCAATCTTGGTGTCATCAGCAAATTTCGACACCCTACACTCGGTTCCCTCCTCCAGATCATCTATATAAATGGTAAAAAGCTGAGGCCCCAGCACCGACCCCTGGGGCACTCCACTAGTCACCATCCGCCAATCCGAATAGCACCCGTTGACCCCCACTCTCTGCCTCCTATTTGATAACCAATCCTCTATCCGCACTAACACCCTACCCCAACTCCATGTCCCTCGACCTTTTGCAATAACCTCTTGTGAGGTACTTTGTCAAACGTCTTCTGAAAATCTAGAAAGACCACATCCACCGGCTCTCAGTGCAGACTCGATGGGCCAAATGGCCTCCTTCTGCACTGTAAGGATGCTATGATCTGAACAATGAGAACTGTGAGGAAGATCCTGGACAAACCTGAGATGCTCCAGAGTGTTGGAGCAATTGGTAAAGAGGCTAAGATTGAATGTGATGGATGGTCATGTGGTTTGGGCAGGGCTAAAGTAGAAAGTGTAACCGGTGGAAAGGGGACTTCCCCTACTGTTATTTTCAAAAAAGGTTGTGAGGGGAGTCGGGTCCTTCATAAACAGGTGTTAAAATAAAATGTATCCATTGCATTACCAACTTGTCAATGAGGAAAGCAATAGCCACTTTACACTTTTATAGATTTATGGATCGTCCCTAACGTATTTGTTTATCATTCTAGTTGTTAGGCAATGGAGGGTGTAACATTGACCACAGGCTGCTTTTAGACTGGAGCCTGTGGGTTTATGCACCATAACAACTCCACCTCCGACTATGTGCAAAGAATTGGATATCTTAGTGAGCAATTTCATTTTCCATTTTCAAATCTAAATGATTGACCTATATATTGAGTATCAACATGATTTACTGCGTGTAGTTTAAGCTAAGCAGTCACATCCTTTTGTAGAGACTATACTTTATAGTTTTCATGCATGTTGCCATCTCTTACCCTCTGCTCAACTGTTCAAAAACATCCAATCTGAATCTCCATGAGGGGTGTTGTTGCTATATTTTTAGGAGATTGTCAAAACCCTTGGGAAAATAGTATAAGCAGCCATTTTTAACCTTTTAAAGTTGTTTCTCCGAGGTTCTCTGATACAATTCCTGGAATTTCTAACAACACAAAGAGCAGAAGTAGATCATACACCTCTCTCCCACCCCACTGTGCCTGCTCTGCCATTCCAGCAAAGTTATGGCTGATTTGATTTGTGTCTCCATTATACTTTCTTGCCAGTTCCTCATAACCTTTGACACCCTTGAAGTTCAAGAATCTATTGAAATGCTGAGTGATCCAGCTGCCACTTGCCACTGCTCTCAGGAGAACTCCAAGCGTACACACAAATTCATCCTCCCTTCTTTCTTAAATCAGTGACCCCTTAATCTGAAACTGTGCCCTTGTTTTATTTATTAGTGTCACAGGTAGGCTTACATTAACACTGCAATGAAGTTACTGTGAAAATCCCCCAGTCGACACACTCCGGCACCTGTTCGGGTGCATTGAGGGAGCATTTAGCATGGCCAATGCATGTAACCTACATGTCTTTCAGACTGTGAGAGGAAACCAGAGCAGCTGGAAGAAACCCATGCAGATATGAAGAGAATGTGCCGACAGTGATCCAACCTGAGAATCGAAGCCCGACCCCTGGCGCTGTGAGACAGCAGTGCTAACTACTGTGTAACACGTTCCCTCACAAGGGGAAAATCCACTCAGCATCAGCCCTGTCATGCCTTCTCAGAATCTTAAGTTTGTTTCAATGAGTTCACCTCGCAACCTGCTCAAGCTTCCTTCACAAGACAGCCTCTGCATCCCAGGAATCAGTCTAGTGGCATTTTTCTGAACTGCCTCCAATGCAAGTATCTCCCTCCTTTAAAGATCAAAACTGCATGCAGTACTCCAGGTGTGGTCTCATCGTTATTGTAGCAAGTCTTCTCTTCATTTATTCTCCACCCCACCTTACAATAATGGCCAACATCCTATTTGCCTTCCTAATTATTTGCTGTATTTGCATACTAACTTTGATGTACTTGTGCATATGATTCATCTACAAACACAGGCAGGTCTCTCTATACTACAGCATTCTCTAGCCCTTCCCCCGTTTAAATAATGCTTTGCTTTTCGATTCTTCCCACCAAAGTGGACCTAACATTTTTCCACATTATATTCCACCTGCCTTGTTTTTGCCCATCCACTTAACCTATCTAAATTTCTATTCTGACTGATGATGTCCTCAATACTTGCTACTTGCCTCTCATTGTACCATCAGCAAATTTGGCTTAAATGCAATCTGCCCCTTCATCCAAGTCATTAATATATATTGTAAATAGTTGAGACTCTGGCACTTTTGCTTGTGGCACCCCATTTGTTACAGCTTGCTGACCTGAAAATGACTTATTTGTCCTGACTCGGTTTCTTCTTTGTTAGCCAATCCTCCATCCATGATACTATAGATATCCCCAGCACCATAAGCTCTTAACCTTTCTTCTGTAACAGTTTTTGTGGCACCTTATTGAACGCAGTTTGGAAAGCCAATTACATGGCATCTGCTGGTTCCTCACCCTACTCATTACATACTCATAAAACTCTGATAAATTTGTCAAACACTGTGGTCAGGATTCTCCCAAAAAAATTCCAAGTGCCGAATTCACAAAGAAACTGGAGTAAATCCCACTGGTCTTTTCAGCGGGCTTTTCAAAATGTACCTCCCACACTCTGTGCATCAGAGTGCCCTAGTGAGATTTACGATAAAAAAATCAGGGTGCTGGAGAGGCCAGCAACATAGAGGTGAGTAGGCCACTGTGCATGCGCCGATCTGTCAGAGCGGAGATCAGCACATGCGTAGTAGCCCCACACTGCTGGCCTCCCGATCGCTGGCCAGCACAGCAATCCCCCATTGCTGCCCCTCCAAACTGCAGATCGCTGGCCTTCTGGATGTCTTCGGACCAGCCCTGATCGCTGTCCACCCTCCCTCTGTCACTGATCCCAAATGCAGAGTGGCAGTGGGACCCCCACCACACCATCCCCCAACCCTCACCAATCTCTCTCTCTCTCTCTTTCCTCCCCATCCCCAAACAGGCCCTGCCCCACCAATCAGCCCCAACCCATTGGTACTGCCTGTTGCCTGGTGGCCTGTGCCAAGGTGCCCCCTGGGCATTGCCACTTTGTCCTTGGGCAGTGCTGGGGGGGGCTAGGCTGGCAATGCCCAGTGGGTACTTTCCAACCTCCTGAGGAGTTCTTTCACTCCAGTGGGGTCAGGCCATCAGTGTCCAGTTAGAAGGGAGCTGTTGTAAACCCCACAGGAGTGGAGACCTCTGTCCCAGGCCTGCTAATTATATTTAAGTCAGAATTTTAATATTCAAATCAGTTCCATGCCGATTTCCAGCGCAAAGCTGACAACACCGGAAATCTGGCAGCCAGAGACACGCAGAAGCCGTGGTGCCAGCGGGAAGTCTGTTAAATGGCCTTCACTTATGTTCTTATGTTAGAACAGCACAGCAGGCTGGGAGAATCACCCCCCACCATCACCACCACCATCACCACTACCAATGTTTCCTTTCATATAGCCATGTTCACTCTACCTGATTGTGTTATGTTCTAAATTTTCTGGTGTTCTTCCTTGATGGATTCCAGCATTTTCCCTGAGTTTATTACTTTCTGAACAGTGGTGCTGTCCCTGATTTTCCTATCAGCTGGGATCACTTTTCCAGAATCTGGGGAATGTTGCAACATTATGACCAATACATCCACTGTCTCTGCAGTCACAGCTTTGCAGACCCTCAGATCCAACGGACGTGACAGCCTTTAGTCCCAGTAATTTGCTAAATATTTTATCTCTAATGATAATGTTTTTAACTTCTTCCCTTCTGGCCACTGACTTTTCTGCTATTGTTGAGAAGCCTCTAGTGACTTCTATTGTGAAGACAGATAAAAATCTTTATCCAAAGTTTCTGCCATTTCCTTGTTTCCCATTAGTCCCCATGCCCTAAGTGACCATGTAATGACTCTCTTTCTTCCTGTTTAGCTAAAGAAGCTGTTGCCCTCTGTCTTTGTTTTACGCCTGCTTACTCATGTTTTTTAATCATCCTTTGCTTGTTTCTTGAATTTCCCTCACTAAATCTAGCCTGCCACTAAAACTGGCATTGTTTTATTTTAGTACCATCCTTAAAGTTCATTTTTCTTGTAGGGTCCTTCTTTCTAAATCAGATGTATCTTTGTTGAGATTTATGATCTATCCCCTTAATTGTCTGCTATTGGTTATCTACTGAATTACCTTTTAATCTATTTTCCTGCTCATTTCAGTCAACTTTGTATTTTTGCAATTATCTGAACATAAGTTTAAGACACTTGGTTTAGACCCAATTTTCTCACCCTCAAACTGAATGTGAAATTCCATGTTATGATCACTTCCTTAGAGGATCCTTTACTATGAGATCGTGAATTAATTCTCACTCATTATACATTATCAGATCTAAAATATCCTGCACCCTGATTTGTTCTAGAAGTGTTGTTCTACAAAGCTGTCCAGAGTACACTCTCTGAAGTCGTCCTCAGGGCTACCTTTGCCAATTTGGTTTTCCAGAGTGAAGATTGAAATTGCCCACTGTTGTTGCAGTACCTTTCTTACATGGCCCCCGTTATTTCTTGATTCTATCTTGCACTGTAGCTACAGCTGGAGGGCCTGTAGGCAACTCCCGCTGGTGACTTCTTTCCCTTGCTAATCTGTCAAAACCGATTCTCCATCTTGATTTCTCATGCCAATTTCTCATTACTGTACTTTTCTCATTCTTAATTAACAGAGAGAACCTATCTCTTTTCCCTTTCCTAGAGGAATTCCTCAGGGAATTTCACAGTAATTTCATTAATGTAAGCCTTACTTGTGACTAATAAATAAACTTTAAACTTTCACTTTTTTTCTGACTTCCGAAATGTTAATTATTCCTGAATATTCAACTCCCAAACTGGATCTCTGTAATAGTGACCAAATGATACCCATTTATTTCTGTTTGTGCAACCAATTTGCCTATCTAATGGATGCTTCCTGCATTCAGATGCTGAGCCTTTAACTTTGTATTTTTTATAACTTTTCCCTCCACTGACATATTTGCTGGCATGCTTTGTTATCTATGTGCTTTGTTAGTTCTTGGCTATTGTTATCCATATCACCTCCATCTTTTCCTAGTATTGGTGTCAGTGCCCCATGAATCAAAACCCATTTCTCCTGCACCATCTTTGAGTCACACATCCAACACTCTGATCTTATTGATCCGATGCCAATTTGCTTGTGGCTCAGATGGTAATCCAGAGATTATAAACTTTGTGGTTCTGCTTTTCAAATTAACCCCATACCTCCCCATACTCCCCCAGCAGAGCTTCTTTATTGGGTGTTAATAATGTAGGTAATGACACCTGAATCTTGCCCTCTCACTTCAAGTTCCTCTCCAGTCCTGAGGTGATGCCTTTTAACAGCGGACAGGCAACACATCCTACTCAGTACTCTTGGCTGCAAAGAACTGTATCAGTTCCTGTAACTATGCAGTCCTCTATGTTTCTTTTTATACCCCCAATTTGAATGACATCTGTTTAAATTGTATTTTAATTTGGCTTCTGCTTTCTTTAGCACTGTGTCTAAAGTCATGATAGGTATGATTCTGACCTCAATGTGTTAACCTTCCTTGCCCACCCTCCAGCTTCAAAATGGTCAGACATGCTGTTAGCCAACATAGATATTCTCTTCTGTCTCTCTTCTATTCAGCTACATTGAACTTTACTGATGTGATTCCTACACGGACTGTACCAGATTGTTTGAAATATTAATGAGCTGTTTGGCTTTGAACTGTGCTTCACATTCTTATCTATCATCAAGTTGGCTCTTACACCTCCACAACATTGCTTTTATTCTTGTCTGTCTGATTTCCCCAATGCTAACAATTTTACCTTTCCTTTCTCCCTCTCGAGGTAAAGCTCAGCCTCAATATCCTATTCATCCACCTTATCAGTTGCATCATTGTTGACCTTCATTGAATTTTTTTTTCCAACAACACACATTTTAGAAACCTCTTCTCAAAAGGCTTTTACCTGCTCAATCTGCGTAATCTCCTCCAGCTTTGCACTGTCTTGGCTTTCCTCAGTCCACTAATTCTGGCCTCTAATGAACATGCTTCCCTCTGTTCTACTCTGAACAGTGAGCTCTAAAGTTACCACTGCTCTACTGTCTGAAGTGCCATCTCCTAACCTTGCTGTTTCTTGTAGGAGAGAGATTGGAGAGAAAACTTAATGGGACATTGACCGGAGGTACGTGTGTTTTCCCTGTTCCCTCCTCCCTCCCTGCCAACACTTTGTAAATTTCAAATTGTCCGTGAGACATTGGGATCCTGAGTGCCTGCACTGGGTCCCAAACCTATTGGCATTTGGCCTCTGCAAGTACTGTCTGATCACTCCTGACAGTGCTGTCACAGACAGGTACGTTTGCAACATGTCAATCAGAAACAACGCAGGTTTGAAAGATAGCTATAAGCTACAACTAACATTTTAACTTGGATAAATTTATTTCAAAAGCAAAGTTGCCTCAAAGGTTTCCCACAGATATAAGTACATTTAAGATGTTTTAAGTGCATTTGTTTATTTTGGACAGGAGAGAAAATTGTTGAACAGAATTGTTAAATCTGGGCTTATCTCGTGAGATTGCTGTTTTAAAAGAGCCCTTTTGTATAAGTCGTTTTTCACTATCCTCCTTGCATTTGGTATCTCGTGGTTAAGGTGGAGTTCACACCAGCACAAATAACAACTTATTCCGAATGTGTTCATGCTCTTGTTCAGACTCATTTGTGACACTTGCTCTTTTATATATTGGACCCCTGCTCCATACTGTTTTCATGTATATTCCATCTGTCTATCCCTGTCTGTTATACCCATCCCAAATGTTCATGCAAATTACTCGTTATTAACATACACATTGCATAACTTTCAGGGACACCTTTCGAATGAAACTCATGATGAGTTTAGTGCCTTTTCCAAATAAGTGCCCACCATTTGATGCTATTTTCATTTGAAGCTGCTGGTGAGATGCACCCACTCAGTAAGTGCAAAATGTGTTGTATGGTAATGAGTTAGTTGATATACTGGTTAAGAAATGAGCTTTAGTGAAACCTTGAACATTTTCAGTTTGAATCATCGATGTGAACAACAGAGCTTCCCCATTTATTTCCTCTACTCACCGCTGAGGTGTTATTTCATGTTGGATATTCTTGCCATTCCTGTATCTCACTCAAGTGGACATTCATGAACCTCAAGCGGGTTGGATATGCAATGCAGAGGACATAACCGCTGTAAATAAACCTTTCTCACCCATTATTACATTAGTTTTTAAAGACCTGGCTTAAATAGTTTGACTATAATACTCCCCCCTCCCCTCCAAGGCTTTCTCCACCCTGCCTCACCCACAACGTTTCTCCCTATCTACACTATCTGTTCCTCTTTAATAACCTGAAAACCTAGGTCAGACGACTACTTAATCTTTTTTAGTTCTTTCTAAGTTCCAAGTCAGGATGATGTATGGCTTGGAGAAGAGCTTGCATTGCAGGTGGTGGTGTTCCTATGCATCTGCTGTCATTGTCTTTCTTGGTGATAGAGGTTGAAGGTTCAGAAGGTCCTGTCAAAGGAGCCTTGATGAGTTGCTGCAGCGCAACTTTTATGTGGTACACACTACTGTGGCTCAGTGGTGGAGGGAGTGAATGTTTAGTGGGAGGAGAAGTGCCAGTCAAGTGGACTGCTTTGTCCTGGATGCTGTTGAGTTTGAGTGTTGCTGGAACTACACCCATTCAGGCAAGTGGAGAATATTCCATCACACTCTTAACTTGAGCATTGTAGGTGATGGGCAGGCTTTGGGGAGTCAAGAAGTGTGTTAGTCACTGCAGAATTCCCAGCCTCTGACCTGCTCTTGTAGCCACAGTACTTGTGTGGCTGGCCGAGTTCAGTTTTTGGTCAGTGATTCAATTTGAGTTCTGTAGGGGATCCTTTTAGTTCATACATAGAGCAGCCACAAAATCATAGTGATGGAGAAGATGGATATTGAGTCTGGTAGTGGGAATGCAGTCGAGCAAACTGCTTTGAGCAAATTGCTGCTGAGCTTCTTGAGTGCTGTTCGAGCTTTATCCACCCATGGAAGTAGAGAGTATTTCATTGCACTTCTGACTTCAGTCTTGTAGGTGATAAATGAGCTTTGAGAAGTCAGGAAGTGATACTACACATCTTGTATCGGGATAGGAACCCTATAGCTTACTGTGCATGTGACATGAAGACATAGTGGCCATGTTTGGGCAGGTAGGAATAGAGCTCCAGAAATGCATCATAAAAGAAAGATGTGCATTTGTATAATGCCTTTCATAATCATCAAGAATCCCAAAGCACTTTACAATCAATGAAATAGTTTTGAAGCGTAATCACTTTTGTAGTGTCGGAAACTCAGCAGCTAGTGTGTTCGTAACGTGCCCTTGCAAACTACAATGTAATAATGACCAGGTAAACTGTTTTGATAGTACTGGCTTGAGAGAGATATTTGTCAGGAAACCAGAGATAATTCCTTCATCTTCTTTGAAGTGATGTCCTGGAATCTTTCATGTCCAATGGGTCAAAATCCTGGAATTCCCTTCCTAACGGCACTGTGGGTCAACCCACCGCACATGGATTGCAGTGATTCAAGAAGGCAGCTCACCACCACCTTCTCAAGGGCAACTAAGGAGGGGCAATAAATGCTGGCCAGCCAGCGACGCCCATGTCCCATGAATTAATAAAAAATAATTTGAGGGGGCCATCAGAATCTCAGCTTAACATGACATTCAAAAACATCATTAAAGTGCACTACAGACTTGAGGCAGTGAAGGAAACCAGTGGTCAACATTTTTAAAGGTAACAAAGATGTCATAGAAGATTGAGGAACATACAACCACAGTCATGCAGAAAGTTGATGACTTTGACCAGAGCACTGGGAGTGGGTTGGTTGGAATCCAGATTCCAAAGACTTATAAAGGCGGTTATGGGGGATCCACACAGGTAGCCTACATTGAAACAGTGGCTACACTTCTCAAGTATTTCATTGACTTTAAAGCAATTTAATGTGTCTTGTGGTTGTGAAAAACCTGATATAAATGTGAGTCTTCCTTTTTGGTTGAGAATGGCAATGTATTCTCGCAACTGAAAAGTAATGATGTGGAGATGCATGCGTTGGATTAGGGTGGGCACAGTAAGAAGTCTCACAACACTAGGTTAAAGTCCAACAGGTTTATTTGGAATCACGAGCTTTCAGAGCACTGCTCCTTCATCAGATGAGTGGAGACACACTTCAAGGCACATGACAACGCAGAATTGCTGAGCAGAAATTGATGGCCAAGTTCCACACGCGTGAGGGTAGCTTAACCAGGATCTGGGGTTCATGTCACACCACCTGTTACCCCCCCCCCGGGCTTTGAAAATTCTGCTAACTGTCCTGGCTTGAGACAATTCACACCTCTTTAAGAATAGTTCACTCACCTGATGAAGGAGCAGTGCTCCAAAAGCTTATGATTTCATATAAACCCATTGGACTTTAACCTGATGTTGTGAGATTTCTTACTGAAAAGTTGAATATAGTACATTGGTCTTGCAGCAAAAGCGATGTCCAATAACATTCCAGTTACTGTGTGTGAGGTGATGTCTCGTTTTTTGAATTTCTCATTAACTCATATTCATAAGGATCATATTCTAATTTCTTTGTTTCTCTTTCAATCCAATGACCGCTTACCCTCACTATCTTACACTCCCATTTCAAGTTTGCTGATGACACCACTGTAGTGGGTCAGATCTCAAACAGAGTTTAGGAATGAGATAGAGAATCTGGTGAACTGATGCGGCAACAATAATCTCTACCTCAGTGTCAACAAAACGAAGAAGATTGTCATCGATTTCAGGAGGTGTAAAGGAGAACATGCACCTGACTACATCAGTGGGGATGAAGTAGAAAGGATTGAGAGCTTCATGTATTTAGGTGTTCATATCACCAACAAACTGCCCTGGTGCCCCCATGTTGAAACTATAGATAAGAAATGTCTCCACATTCTCAGAAAACTAAGGAAATTTGGCTGTCAGACACAACTCTCACTAACTTTTACAGATGCACCATAGAAAGCATTCTTTCTGGTCGTATCACAGCTTGGTATGCCTCCTGCTGTGCCCAAGACCACAAGGAACTACAAAAGGTCATGAATGTAGCCCAATCCATCACACAAACCAGTCTCTCATCCATTGACTCTGTCTACACTACCCGATGCCTTGGCAAAGCAGCCAACATAATTAAGCACCCCGGCCATTCTCTCTTCCACCTTCTTCCATTGGGAAAAGAATACAAAATTCTGAGGTCACGTACCAACTGACTCAAGAACAGCTTCTTCCCTGCTGCTGTCAGACTTTTGAATGGACTTAGCTTGCATTAAATTGATCTTTCTCCACACCCTAGCTATGACTGTAACATTACATTCTGCACCCTCTCGTTTCCTTCTCTATGAACGATATGTTTTGTCTGTATTGTGCAATACTGTAGAAACAATACTTTTCACTGTATGTTAATACACGTGACAATAGTAAATCAAATCAAATCAAAATCCCCACTTTTGCTCATAATCACAAAATACATTTGTCAATTCCTTTGGATCGTATGCATTTATTGTTCACACCCTTCAATCCTCTGGTGGTGCAATAGCTGAGTCACTACATGTTTATCTTCTCTGAGTGAACTGTGAGAAAATCTTGTTTCTTTTCATTATTGAAGGTCACCATAAAATCAAGTCTACTCCTTCCCTGTGCCATAGAGATGATTTGTATGTCGGAAATGAACAAATGAAGGGTGTTTTATTACTTTTGGTGTTATCTTCCTTTTTTGAATTATTTTTAAAGAAATTTCTTGTTCCTACCTTGCCCTCTTTGTTTCTCACGTGGAGTGCCAGGAGCTTTCTTGTTTAAGCTTCTGGGTGTATAATTATCTTGGTTTAACATATTCATTTGTGTTGCCAACTTCATCAAAGAACTAAGATGTGAATTCTGAATGAAAGCTTGTTTACAATATGAGCTGAAGCACTAAGAAGTGGAGTGGAGAGCAACAACAAACTGACCAACCAGACAGTATTACACATTGTGCTTTTACGCTGCCACTTGGTTCCAAACATTATTGGCTTCACGTTTTATCCATCAGGATGAATTGTTGATGATAACATATTTCATATTCTGCTGTGTGGAGTTAAGAAAGGGGGACAAAATATGAATATTTCATTTACCCAGTGGTATTGCTGTATACACCACCAATCTAAAAATACGTTTTCTGAAATGTAAAATGAAACTTGGATTATCAATAACTGGAGCTGGACAATTGTGCACAGATTGGATCTTCCAGCACCAATTTGCTGAATGGCCTTGAAACACAAACACAGGCCTTAAAGGAGAGAATAAGTTGATCCAACAGCAAAACACATGACCGATTAAAAAGGCCTGTGTTGAACAAGTCTACAAAAATCAGGTCTCTTAGTTTGGATGGTGTAGTAAGGGATTTTATTTTTGACAGGGCTTTAATGGGTATTATTTGGATAGGGTTATAATGGGTATTTTTGGACATGGCTATAATGGACATTATTGTGCCAGGGTTGTAATGAACATTATTTTGGCAGGGCTGTAGTGGATATTATTTTGGCAGGGCCGTAATGGATTTATTTTGTTAGAGTAACACATGCCCTATAGGACAGTACAGTGTTTTATTTTTGGCAGGGCTATAATGGATTTTTGTTGGCAATTGGTGCTCCCACCACTGCCCAATGTGATTTGAGGGGGAAATGTTCCTTTCTTCATGACATTAACCTTAGTAAAAGCTACAATTGTCAAACAAGTCTTCTTAATGTTTTCAGAAGTCTAACCCTAAGTTTTGAATGGAGAGATGTAAGAAATTTCACAAGTTGTGCATTCTATCTCATTTGCTGTGGTTCAATTTATATGTGCCAAACATCTGGCATAAATCACTTAACCAAATTATGAAATCTTTCATTAATTTAACACACAATACAACCAGTGGGAGACAGTGCTGTAATCCAGAGGCTCAGGCTAACGTTCTGGTGGCATAGGTTCAAATCCCAACATGGCAACTGATGAAATTTGAATTCAATCAATAATAATTCTGAAATCTAGTCTCAGTAACTGTAGCCATGAAGCTATCATCGATTTGCCCTTTAGGGAAGAAAATCTGCTCCCCTTACTGGTCTGGCCTATGTGTGACTCCAGAACCACAGCAATGTAGTTAACTCCCCTCTAAAATGGACGTAGCAAGCTGTTCCATTCAGGGCTGCTTTGGGATGGGTAACAAATGCTGGCCATGCAGTGATGCCCCCATCCCATGAAGAAATAAAATAAAAAGCAGCAATGCAATATTTGTGTAAATTATGCTTTTCTTTAATGCATTTCACTTTTTTCTGATGCACCAGATTAAATAATTCTCAATCATTTAATTTTTGAAGAAAAGGAATCAATGTAGTGACTGCAAGGTTATTGGAAAGTACTTCTTTCTTTAAATGTGAAACTGTCTTGTTTTACAGGTCGTACATTTCCAACACACCCGTACTTTACTACTCCATTGGGTGCTGGCCAACTCTCCCTCTACAATCTCTTGAAAGCCTACTCTCTGCTGGATCAGGAGGTGGGCTATTGCCAGGGCCTAAGCTTTGTAGCAGGAATCTTGCTGCTACACATGAGTGAAGAAGATGCTTTTCATACGCTGAAGTTTCTCATGTACGATATGGGTTTGAGGAAGCAATATCGACCAGACATGATTATTCTCCAGGTATGTGTGTTACATTGTTGATAGTCTTCCATCCTTCAATAATTGAGAGACTAAAAGTTGCCCTGTCTATTGGGATAACTGCATGACTGTTGATTTTCAACTTCAATAAATTGGTTTTACATTCTAGCAGTTAGATCATTCAGTTCTTGCAATCAGGAAAGATAATGCGCAACGGTTACAGAGAATGACATTTTTAACTTGGTAAAGGATGTGCTTTTTCATTGTTTCATAGAATGTGGGCATCGCTGGCTAAGCCAGTATTTATTGCCCATCCCTACTTGTCCTTGAAAGGATAATGGTGTGCTGATAGGAAGAGAGTTTGGGATTTTGATTTAGAAACAGTGAATTGATATGTTTCCAAGTCAGAATGATGTGTGACTTGAAAGTATATTTGCAGGCGATGTTCCCATGCATCTGCTGCTCTTGTGCTTCTTGGTGGTAGAGGTCACGGGTTTGGAAGGTGCTACCGAAGGTGCCACTGTTTGAAGGTGATGGATAGGGTGCCAATCAAATGGGCTGCTTTGACCTGGATGGTGTTGAGCTTCTTGTGTATTATTGGAGCTGTATTCATCCAAGTAAGTGGAGTGTGTTCCATCACATTCCTGACTTGTGTCTTGCAGATGGTGGACAAATTTTGGGTAGTCAGGATTGGTTTTTATATTAGTATAACAACATGCTTGTTATTAACCCGGCCCACACAGTGGTCACTTGCCTTTCCCAGCTGAGCTAACAATATGTTGGTCCTCTTGACACGCTGTCTCAGTTGCAGAACTGACAGACTATATACACTGTAATCTCACCACAAGGGATCCATCTACTTAGCAGATCTTTATTTGAGCACCATCTCTGCATGGTAACTTCAAAGCTTTTCTGTGCAGTCAGCCACTGCATTCTCAACACCGTCTAAAGCTGCAAACTTGCTGCGCTCTGACCAAGACATCGAGGGTCAACTCATGCCATGTAGGATGATCTGAGGCTATTCATTGTGTCATACCTGTAGGTAGTCTTGTTGTGGAGTTGCCGGCATTGGACTGGGGTAAACACAGTAAGAAGTCTGACAACACCAGGTTTAAGTCCAACCGATTTATTTGATAGTAAACTCACTAGCTTTCGAGGTTCCTCTCTTTGTCAGGTGAATGGAGAGTTCTGGCCTAAGACAGAGCATATAACAGCACAGACAGTTTACAGATTACTGATTAGAACGTGAATCTTTATACCTAGGTTAGGTGTAAAAGATTCACATTTTAATCAGTAATCTGTAAACTGTCTGTGCTTTATATGCTCTGTCTGAGGCCAGAACACTCCATCCACCTGACGAAGAGGGGAACCTCGAAAGCTAGTGAGTTTACTATCAAATAAATCGGTTGGACTTAAACCTGGTGTTGTCAGACTTCTTACTGTGGTAATCTTCTTGCCAGGCTGTTTGACCACCACTCATCACCATGTTGTATTCTACTGATCTTAAACTCCAATCACTCACAGAGGATGGTACAAATACATTTTGAGTTCATTTATTTACAGTAGGCACATGAGAACATTGATACATGAGTAGAAAGCTTGAAGACATCAGCAGCAGAGCCATGTATATGTGCTGTGAAATGAGACTGGATCACATGACATCACTAGAAGGAAGTGTGTCATGATGCCATCTCTTAAAGGCGTTTTGCAACAGGTGCTAACTACCATGTTGCTTGATGGTGGTGCTGGAGATGGGGTGGCTGGTCGCGGTGGCACTAATAATATTTGTAGCATCCTTGATTAAACAGTGGGGGGAAAGGCAGTTCAGGTCTGCACCACAGTTTGTACTGGTATCTATTAGAATTTGGCTCTGAAATTCTGTGGGTCGAGTGGCCTTCCCCTAATTTCCAGAAAAAGGCTGGTGGATTCTCCTGAGAAACCACCAGCCAGGCTTAGAGAATTTCCCTTGGCCCTCTACCAGTGACGGAAGAGGAGCAGGAGCCTGGTAAAACTTTTGCACATTTTCAGGGCCTTTGGTTTCAATGTACCTTTTGCAGAGATAGCAAAGCTACTTAGAGTTAATTTAGTGTGTATTATTATTATTAAAATGTCCTAATTTGGGCTTTACAGATACAAATGTACCAGCTTTCACGACTCCTCCATGACTATCATCGAGATCTCTACTGCCACTTTGAGGAGAATGAAATTAGCCCCAGCCTTTACGCTGCCCCGTGGTTTCTCACCGTATTTGCCTCTCAGTTTCCTTTGGGTTTTGTGGCCAGAGTCTTTGGTAAATGCTATTGTTCATTTTATTTTGAAACTTACTTAATTAAAAGGCAAAACACATGGCTGTTTCAGGAATTCAATGATTTGAATAAGAAAATAAATCATCCCTAATTACATTCTGCTAAATGGTGCCATGACACTGGTGTGAAGCCATCAATCAGTCTTCAGCAATAATCTGAGCCAAGTGATCCCTTGTGGACTATTGTTCTCCATCTTTATTTTTGTAACACCCTTTTTAATTCTTTAATCTTGCCATTCCTAATTGTTTCAAGTAGGAAGCCTTAAGTAGAGACTTATAAAATAATTTCTATTCTAATTGCTTTGCTGAGCACATTTTTATGTTTGCTTTGTAGATATGATCTTCCTTCAAGGGTCAGAGGTCATCTTTAAGGTTGCCCTAAGTCTATTGGGAAGCCACAAGCCACTAATTCTACAACATGAGAGTCTGGAATCAATAATTGACTTTATAAAGTGCACTCTACCTAACCTTGGACTCGTGCAGATGGAGAAAACAATTAATCAGGTACAGTGAAACTCCGATTTTACGTGCCCCAATTTAGCGCGAATTCAGATATAACGTGATGAATCATTGGACCTTTCTTTTTGCTCTTTCTTATAACGGGATCGCACTGTATCTATCCTGCAGTAAATGAATACAAGAATAGTGAGATAGAGCTTCTGCTTAGGGTACAATCAGTGATTCTGTCACAAATCACAACTACTGTGAAAGATGCTTTTTATCTCCTCCATTTCCGCTTAATCAGTTTGAACGTTGATTTTCTTGAACTCCGTTTCAGCACGACCCCGCTTTTTTCGCATAACATTTTACGGACCCCAACCATTGCGTTATAATGGGGCCACACGGTATTAAGTTAATTATTTGGATGATGCTATAATGTAATTTCTTGTTTTGTGCATTTTGCTGTAGATTGTCTCGCACTCCACCCTTCCCCAGAGAGTTTGTGCAGTGTGCAGCTAAAAGAAACCATTAGCTGTAGGATCCCCTGGCCGTCAACAGCAAATACTTTCCTCAATCGAATGACTAGGAGTTCAATTCTCTGAGATTGTATTCTCTCAGGATGTCTCCTAATGGGTTCAAAATGTTGAGTCTAGTTCGTGTTAGCATTAGGTTGACCATGTTTTAGGGATGTCAGAGATGGGGTGCACAATGGTTAGCACTGTTGCTTCAGAGCATCAGTCACCCAAGTTCGATTCTGGTCTTGTTGACAGGTTTGCACATTCTCCTGGTGTTTGCGCAGGTTTCCTCCATGTGCTCTGGTTCCTCCCACAGTCTAAAGATGTGCAGGTTGCATGAATTGGCCATGCAAAATTGCCCTTTACTGTCCAACAGTATGTAGGTTCACCATGGTAAATGCATGGGGTCACATTAATAGGGTGGAGGGGAGTGAATGGGTGGGATGCTGTGTTGGAAAATTGGTGCAGAATCAATAGGCTGAATGGCCTCTTTCTGCACTATAGGAATCGTATGGTTCTATGGAGTCTTGGGGAATTAAAGATCAATCCCTGGGATGCTGCTTTCAACAACCCGGAGGGGAGGCAATCACAGGGGTGTATTTAAAAAAAAAAATCTTCAATATCCTTTGAACACTTCCTCTTACTATTTATAAAAATATTCGAGATGGGAAGAAAGGAGAAAAGCTGTTTGACTGACCACATTTTGGCCTCCTATTTACCTGCATGGTAGACAGTGGGCTTGACTTCTAGCCACTAATGGGCCAATTTGGAGGGCATCAGTGCCAGTTATCTAACTCCCCACAGTTGCAGGCTTTTGACCTTCATTTGAATCTGATGCTGGGACTTGAAGCTCATGGAGAAAATCCTCCTCCCCTACATCAGACTGGTCAGGTACTTTTGGCATAAGTAAGGAATGCAACAAGAATAAAACTCCCACGTAAAACAATCTCTTTCTGAATCTCTCTGTCTCAGCTTTCTGCCTCAGATGGGTGGGGTCAGGGGCATCTCTGCTTACATCTGCAATAGAGATTACTGAATCTCTGAGCCTGAAGGCACAGGCTAGACTGGGATCAGCGAGAACCTGTAGGAGGCCTCAAAGACCTAATTCTCTGAAAAGGAAAGACTTGGGTTTATGTAGTACCTTCCGCGACTGCACTTTGAGAGACTCTTTGCAACTAACAAAGTACTTTAGAAGTGCGGTCACTGTTGTTATGTAGCAAATAAATCGGATGGACTTAAACCTGGTGTTATCAGACTTCTTACTGTAATATAGGAAACACAGCAGCCAAGTTGTGCACAACAAATTCCCTCGCATGGCATTGTGATAATGATCAGATAATCTGCTTTTGTGATTTTTGACTTGAGCGATAAATATTTGCCAGTACTCGGGATTTTCTGTGAAATAATGCCAGTGGATTTTTTACATCCACCTCAGAGGTTAGACAGGATGCCATTTAAATGTCTCATCTGAAAGTCAGCACCTCTGACAGTGCAGCACTCCCTCTGTAGTACACAGGGAAGTTGCCTCGATTTTTCCCAGTTGTATAGTGTGAGCCAATGTGAAGCAAATATCAGCAGGAACATGTTGCATCCAAGAAGGAACTTTCAGTCCGTCCCTAGCTACTGGCGCATCCTCTTGAAACAGTGCTGCTTGCATGATGGAAGAACTCTGCTTTGATTTTAAAATGATTTCTGCTTTTGATTAAGTGCAGCAGCCTGTGCAGCATGCAACATTAGACTGATCAGAACGAAGTAAGCTTTGTGATGTGGGCAGTTCCTGACTTTACCCTCTCTACGTGGAAACAGTTAGCAGTGACTGGCTGCTTTACCGTATGCAAGAGCATAAGGAAAGTCGTCTTTACGTGTTCTTGTATACCTTCCCTTAGGGAAACATT
This sequence comes from Carcharhinus amblyrhynchos, assembly GCF_965287045.1. Classification (NCBI taxonomy): domain Eukaryota; kingdom Metazoa; phylum Chordata; class Chondrichthyes; order Carcharhiniformes; family Carcharhinidae; genus Carcharhinus; species Carcharhinus amblyrhynchos. Next base: position 89,030,352 of record NC_137324.1, on the reverse strand, counting down.
GTTAGAGGCCTAAAAGCAGGGAGGGGGAGACAACTAAATGGGAGAGCAACAAGTTGACATCATTGATGGAAACCATTTGGTCAATAATGACCTTGCTGTAAAGGAAGTCCCACATTCAGTAAAAAAGCTCAAACCACATGGCATGTATCTAGCATCCTGTCAGTTTGCTAGTTACAAAGAGTTGAATATTTAGTGAAAATAAATACAACAAACATGTTTAAGAAGGAGCAGGAAAAAACAGCTGTACCACAAGTGATTGATTGTCAGATGAGCATGTACTGAATGATCTGCTTTTGCTTTTGAACATTTGAGGTATGGCATTCAGTATGGTGGCAACCTCTTCACGTCAGTTCTTCTGCAAAACTGCATGATGTAGGAGGCAGTCTGGTTTTAAGCTGTGTATCCTTTCTGAACATGTCATAGATTTCTTTCCAAATTTTGTTTATAAAACCACACAAGCACTTGTTTAGAATTTGCTATTGTAGCTATGTTTAGGCTCTGTTTTTACTCATTCCTCCTCCCCACAGCCCCAGTCCTTGTGCAATCTATTATATTGTATAATTTTAGGCACACTTTCTGCTTGTCGTTCGACGAGAGCACGCTGTCTTCTAAACTGCCTGATGCTTGCAGCTCAGGTTTTACAGTTTTGTGTGTTGTCAAGGGGTGTGTGGTGCTGATCTGCTTGTCCTCCAGGAGAAACTGGAGATGTACTGATTCGACAAGTGCCATCTCCATTTCATATACTGGCTATCAACGTGTTAATTCACATCCAATCACTCACTGAATTGATTCCAAACCTGGCCTCAGGTGCTTTGCAGTCCTGTGGCTCATTACCCGCCAAGCCTAACTGCACATTCACACTAATATCAGAGCTTGATGCTCACTTGAGTGACAATCCTAAGCCTTCGTGACACTTACCCAGGATAAAGAGGTACACAGAAGGAGGTGGGCAATAAAATTGGGGGCCTTGGTGCAGACCCCCTCTGCTTGTCCAGGCAATTCTTTAATATCCCACCCAGAACTGCCGATGGGATCCTTGCAAGGAAAACCCACACCACCATGTAATTACATGTGTTTCACATGCTTGCCATCGGCCATTTACATTTTCATGCAAATCATGTGGGCAGCAGCTCCTCACGTGGCAGCGCAGATGGAGCATACATCCAATTCCGCCTTTGGGAACACCATGCCATGGATTAAATTCTATCCTTGGAATGAGTGGATTCAATGCCAACTCAGGTACAGAGAGAGAAAGAAAGATTGGATAAAGAGATTAGAAAAAAGGCCACTGTCTCTCCGCTACCTGATTTCTAACCTGACTAGCTTCTACCATTCCTCGCCGCCAACGCCCTATCTCCCAGTGTTAATGGATCCTTTAAAATGTTCCAGGAGCCGGAGCCGTATCTTCCCCAAAAGCTAATGTGCTTGGACCATTCCCTATCTGTACCAAATTTTGCTGGAATCTGTCCATCAGGTTTTGAGATATTTTGTTTGCAGCAGACTAACAAAGAGCAGTGAAAACCATCATGACCTCTGTCCAGCTTCAGTGACAGAAGTAACAAAATCTGATTTTTATGTCTCATTTGTTGCAAATTTACCTTTTAAGCATAGAAAGTGACCAGGTCATTTTGAACCAAACATTTTTTGTAAACGTGCTGGGAAAGGGGGAAATCAAGGGATGACTTCTCCGGTATAAATTTCCATAGTCAGGTGTATTGGTTCATAACCTTTGAAACGTTAGATTGGAAAGAAATTGATTTTACAGTGGTATTTAAGTTACTTATTTGGGGAATTTTCTCTTTTAATTACTTGAATAACGTTATTAAATGGAAGGCTGCCATCCAGTTTCTCTAGCTCAGTTGAAATTATTTGCATATAAAGAATGTATTGCAGTGCTTACAATATCCAAACCTTTTTGTGTAAGAGTCACTTTGAACTCTAATCGGAGTGATGCCAGTGATGATAATGTTTCAGTTGTATGTTTGTGTAAGGAAGGAGTGAAAGGTGAAATAAAGAAACAATTTGCTCAGCGGGCAACTGAATAAAAGAACGCTTGTAAAGGAATCTTTGCTGCTGCATTAAGAATTAACCATGAATGATGTGTGTAGGTGTTTGAGATGGACCTCTCCAAACAACTGCAAGCCTATGAGGTCGAGTACCATGTTCTTCAGGATGAACTAATGGATTCTTCTCCGGCCATGAGTGAAAATGAGCGATTAGAAAAATTGGAAAAAAGCAACAACAGCTTACGCAAGCAAAACAGTGATCTGCTGGAGGAACTTGAGGTATGAAGCATGGACTTTGAACAAATTGTTCATAAGTGTGCAGTTCTAGTGTTACTGTTTAATGTGACTGTCCAGTGGTGCAAAATATAGAAATCACACTTTGGGACTACGCTAGGAAGGAATAGATTTATTAGCTGCATATATTCCTGCACATGTTAAATTCCTATGTGTCATTTGAAAAAGATATAAGCTGGTGATGCAGTTACCTGCTGGGAAAGTTAGAGATATTATATCTGGTTGCTGTTGTCTACATTTTAATGGCTGGCTGTCGAAGATTTATCTGTCTGCCTTGTCTGGCAATTCTGATTCTATGAATCAAAAAGCTGTGGATACAGGACCAATTTAAATTTTCAGTACTCCTATTCATAGATTTTTGTTGGGTTTTCGTATCAAGAGTCAAGGAACAGAGCCAGGGGATGGTAGTTCAGCTAAATACATTTAGAATAAAAAGCCAGAACCGGTATTGGGTTGTTGTTTAAAAAAAAACCATCTGATTCATTTATGCCTTTTGGGGAGGTAAATCTGCCACCTTTACCCAGCATGGCCTACATGTAACACCAAGGCCTAGCAAGGTTAGCACTGTCTCCTCATAGCTCCAGGGAATCGAGTTCAATTCTGGCTTGGGCGACTGTCTCTGTGGAATTTGCACATTCTCTTTGTGTCTGCGTGGGTTTCCTCTGGTGCTCCAGTTTCCAAAGATGTGTAGATTAGGTGGATTGGTCATGCCAAATTGCCCTTTGGTGTCCCAAGTTGTGTACGTTAGGGGGATTAGTGGGATAAATATGTGGCATTCAGGTGATAAGGGCTGGCTGTGATGCTCCAACAGAGATTCAGTGTAGACTCAATGGGCCAAAAAGCCTCAATCTGCATTGTGGGGATTCTGTTATTATTCTATGAAGGCACTCAAGAAGGCAAAACTCACATCCCATGATTTCCATTTAAAAATAAAAGTAAATAGAGTTCAGGTACCGACCATGTTTTGATTGCAACGTGTAAAAGACTTAGAGATGGATAACCTACAGTTCCTATAGTCAAGTCCCATGCCAGGAACCTGAGCGCATGCCGATATGTTTTGGTGAGATTTTAAAATGAATCCTTGTCTTCCCGCTCCTGTGCCAGTATAATTTCCATGATTTCAAAGAGGGTTTTCCTGGTTTCTTGACCAAAATTTATTGGTGGATTATCTGGCTGTTTATCTTGTCATTTATGGGACCAGGTCTGTAAATCAATTGGCACATTTCCATATGTTATACTAGTTACTATCATTCAAAAATTATTCTTTGGTTGTAAAATGCATTTGGATGTTGTGAAAGCAACTGTATAAATACAAGTCTTTCTTTTCTTTATAAAGGTCGCTCATACAAAAATTGAGAGCCTGGAAGCCACAGTGAAAAGCTTGCTGTCCAATGAAGGGAAGTTAAAGCAAGCTATTTGTACATTAGAGCTGGAGAGAGCTGCACTTCTGGCTACAGTTGAAGAATTTCAAAAGCAGGTTCCCAATACTGAACATGCTGATAACAGAACATTCCCTGAAGCACAAGAAAATGATTGTGAAAAATGATGCACTTTACATAAGAAGAAAAAAAAGTTTTTTTTTAACCAGTGGAACTTCCTGGTTCCATCACAACAAGCAAAATGTCTCTATTTGGGTCTAGTCAAAGGCACAGCAGGGTCCAGCAATGTTGTTATGAATTGCTGCGTTATCACCTACATCAAAGGCAGATCAACAGAAGATTCCTTTTTCCAAGAATCATGTGTGAATTTATTTATATCTAATGGTTACGTCCTGGTTTTTATATAGACCAATCCTTGACCACAAGGTTTGGATACAGTGTTTGGCATTTTCTCCATAGTATCTTGTACGTAGCTACAGTTTAGGGGGAACCATGTACTTCTAGTGTCTTGTTAATGTTTAAACCATTTGAATTAGAGAGTTACTTGTTCAGTGTCACTCCATTTCAGCATTTCAGGTGAAATGTTTTAACAAATCTGCTCTGAAATTCCTTTTTGCCATTAATTGGGTAATGTGGTTTTCTTTCTGTAATTCACTTCTGCAAGCAGTGTTTTTATAGGCGCACAGTTTTTCATTTTTACCTCCCATGCAAATACATTTGTATACTTTGGTTCATATTAGGTGTAGTTAAACTAGACAGAAAACAATTTGGACAAATAACCAAGTGCATTGGCCTAACCTACTGTGGCTCAATGAGTGTAGAACAATCACATCACGGAGCAGATGTCAGAAGAAAACTGAGAAGCAAGGAGAGACCCAATTTCTTCTATTACTGCAATGCAAAAAAAAAAGTTGAAAGAGGGAGAGACAGGATATTTGAATCGATGCTACTAAGGTACTCTGTGAATTTGTTTCTGGGTCTGTTAAACAACCTGTATGATAGTGCGCCCAGCAGTTTTACACCAGTATTATTGTTTAATAATCACTGCAAAATGTTCACTTTCTCTATTTTACAGCTCTGCTCCCCCTGCCACCTCCCCATGAGGTCTGGGCTGTTAATGTTGAAGCGCATATGTGCAATGGTGATTATATCTCACACCGTGTTACAGCTGCTGGCTTTACTTTAAATCTCTGTATCTCACAGGCAGAACATTACACCCTGATTTTTTTTAAAAAAATAATTACAGATCTAGCCATAACGAATTGTTAGGGTCACGGTGTTTTTGTTTCTCATCTCTCACTTGCACCATTTCCAAATTCACATGATATGGCTGGACAGAAAAGTAGTGAAGGAGTAAAAGGTATGAATTGTTCAAACAAAAAAGTTGTTGCTAGTTTTACCCACCTCTGGACACCATCCCGAGAGCAGTTAGACATCACTACGCAGTTCTAGGTACCATTTTGATGGGACGAAAGGCCTCCTGCTGTACTGTAGGGATTCTATGATTGGTGAATCATTGAAATACACATTTCTACATTTCAAATAAAGAGGTCAGGACAATAAAGGGAACCAATAAAAGTGAGACACATCAAATGGGCATTATTAGCTGATTTTGGTATTTCTAGTTAATTTAATATTAAACTCATTCTATGGGCAATATTAATACCTGCTTCAAAATGAACTATGAAGCACCTCCAAAGGAAGTTACAAATATTAATGCAAAGAATATGGGCAAGTAAAAATTGCAGTTCAAATTAAAAGGTATTGTTATAATACTTGTGCTTGCACCATAGTTGATAATGTGCGGCATTGTGGAAAGTGGTTTATTATCTATATTTTGCCAGTGTCAATATGTCGCTGGTACATGAATAGAAAGTGACTAGGTAAGTGGGGGAAAATGTTAATAGTTGCATGGAAACTAGAGTCTTTTACTTTGTCTTGCTTACACCAGCAACTTATGTTTGCATTTACATCTTGTGATGTTCTTGTATCCAGAACAAAACCCCAAAGGTTGACATTTGTTAATTTTTGTTAATTGATTTGCCATTTAGGGGAAATTTCAGTTAACAGTGAAGGGCATAAGTACAATGGTGCAGTTTAACAGTGAATGACATTTGATTAAGCATATAATGGGGACCTTGGACAAACAGTAAATATGAAGAGAATAAAAATGCACTCCAGCTAAAGCAAGAGTTGGGAATCCAACTAAGTAACACTGCATTCATCAGCTATGTCTCTGATTAATTTAAAACCCTCATTTCAATATGGTTCAGCCAAATTACTTGTATTCCCGGAGACAAATAACCAAATACTTGGATGTTCACCTTATCTTTGGTAAGGACACTCATATTAAATAAAATTGTGCCAGTTTATATATATTGAAATGGAGTGATGTCTTTCCTCCTTGCAGTTATTTTTCCATCCTTTGCCAAAGAATTCCAAAATTAAAGATGGAAAGGTAAATTCATTTTCTTGTCCATGCATCATCTTAGCACTCTGTTTTGAACTGCCCTAAATAAAAGGAGAATAATGTCGCAATCTAGCCAATCGGTTAAAGAATCGGTGCAGAAACCCGCTGCATAGCTTTACTTTTCAGATAAGAATGTGTCTGAGGAGGAGACATATAACATCAGAATTGGAAGATACCCAGAGATTATAAGAATGATTACTATCTTTACTTGAATCAGCTCCCTAAAATCGAGGGGCAATGTACGTATTGGACAGCATTCCAATTCTGTGATTGTGATGTATTCAAACACCAGCGTGATTAATGTGCTTTACATGTTCATGTGCCTTCTTCATATAATCCTCAAATGCAATATTAAATTATGAGAGTGTGCCAAGATATATGGTTCCAGGAAATGTTGCATATTAAACAGATTGCCACAAAATTGTGTGTTTTTTTAAATATCTATTCAATAGGTTTCTTTGTTGATGGACCCCAGTAGTTCATGTTGGGACTTGGTCCAATTTCTTTACCCTAGTTATGTGCCATAAATTTGTTAAAGGCTGTTGCTGTGCAGTGACTATCAGCAGTTAAATCACAGAGAGATTGAGAATGTAGTATGAGCGTGCCTGCTGGTCTCTGAATAAAATGGATTTGGGGCTGATTTGGATCAGTTGATAACAAGTCAAATGATGCAACTGTGAAATTCAGAAATGGCTGGTACGTGCAGCTTTCCCAATTTTAGATCTTCAGTGCTGTGTTTAAAGTGTAGCTCAGTGTTGAGCACAGTCCTTCATTTCTACACTGGTACAGATCTAGCAAAAGAGCTTAATTATAGAATGTTTACACTGCCATTCCAAGTTTGCCAATACTTGCTCCTTTTTATGGTATGTCTGTCTGAGCTACAGCATTTAGTAGTGGAATATTGCTGCTGATTTCTTAGTAGTAATTTTATTACATTACGTCTGTGATTCATGGTAAACTTGTGCAGAATTCTATGGATAGGACAGATGGGAAAAAGGATGCACTAACGGAACTGGGCATGTGCAGAACTGTAGTGAAATACTGTTCCTAGGTTTCAAGTTTGAAAATTTATTCAATAAACTGATTTGAATCACTGTAATTTTTTTGTTTGTTTTGGAGTCTTGGGTCCCAAAAATGGCAGAAAAACTGAAATATTTTGATTTTATTTATTTTTCTCAGTATACAGTGAAAAGTATTGTTTCATGCATGCGATACAAACAAAGGATACCATACGTGGGGAAGGAAAAGAGAGAGTGCAGAATGTAGTGTTACAGCTATAGCTAGGGTGTAAGAGAAAGATTAATTTAATCAAGGTAGATCCATTCAAAAGTCTGATGGCAGCAGGGAAGAAGCTGTTCTTGAGTCGGTTGGTACATGACCTCAGATTTTTGTATCCTTTTCCTGACTGAAGAAAGAATGTCTGGGGTGCGTTGGGTCCTTGATTATTCTGACTGCTTTTCCAAGGCAGTAAGAAGAGTAGACAGAATCAATGAATGGGAACTGGTTTGCATGATGGACTGGGCTTCGTTCACGATCCTTTGTAGCTTTTTGCGGTCTTGGGTAGAGCAGGAACCGTACCAAGCCGTGTTACAATCGGAAAGAATGTTTTATATAGTGCATCTATAAAAGTTGGTAAGAGTCATAGCAGACGTGCCAAATTTCCTTAGTCTTCTGAGAAAGTAGAAGCTTGGCATGCTTTCTTAACTATAGTGTTGGCATGGGAGGACCAGGACAAGTCATTGGTGATCTGCACTCCCAGAAACTTGAAACTCTCTATTTCCATTTCATCCCCTCCACTATGCTTCCTGAAGTCAATGACCATCTCCTTCGTTTTGTGGACATTGAGGGACATATCATTGATGTTGCACAGTTCACCAGATTCTCTATCTTTTTTTACTCCATCTCATCATTGAGATCCAACCTAGTAAGGTGGTGTCATCAACGAACTTGAAAATGGAGTTTGAGGGGAATTTGGCCATTCAGTCTTAGGTGTATAAAGAGTATAATAGGGGGCACCAATGTTGATGATAATCATGGAGGAGGTGTTGTTGTTTTTCCTTACTGATTGCAGCCTGTGGATTAGGAAGTCTAGAATCCAGTCACAAAGAGAGAAGCCAAGCCCCAGGCTATGGAGTTTGGAGATGAGTTTTGCAGAAATAATGGTATTGAAGCCTGAGTTGTAGTCAATAAATAGTGTCTGGCATAAGTGTCTTTGTTATCCAGTTGTTCCAGGATTGAGTGCTGGGCCAGGGAGGTGGCAGTTGCTATGATAGGCGAACTGTAGTGGATCCAGGTAATCTGGGAGGCCGGAATTGATTCCTGCCATGACTAACTTTTCAAAGCACTTCATAATGATTGATGTCAGAGCCACTGATTATAGTCATTCTAGCATACTGCCTGATTTTCCTTTGCTACAGGGATGATTGTCATTTTCTGGAAGCAGATAAGGACCTCAGATTGCTGTAAAGAGAGGTTGAAGGTGTTTGCAAATATCCTCGCCAGCTGGTCTGTGCAGGATCCGAGCGCTTGTCAGCGTACCCCATCTGGGCCAGTCGCTTTCTGTAGGTTGACTTTCGAGTAGGCTGATCTGACGTTAGCAATGGTGCCTCAGTTAAGAGTTTGTTTGAGGTTTCGGGGGTGGACCTCTTGCTCAAAACAGGTGTAGAATACGTTCAGCTGATCGGGGAGAGGTGCACTAGTGCTGGCGATTTTACATGCCTTCATCTTGTAGCCTGTTGTGTCTTGCTGACCTTGCCATAGTTGATGGAAGTCCATGTGTCTAGCCTGGGACTCTAGCTTGGTCCAGTCCTGTCTTTTGGCATCTTTGATGGATCTCTAAGTTATATCTGGATTTCGTGTATTGTTCAGGGTCACCTAACTTGAAAGCTTCAGATTTGTACTTCAGCAAGCAGTGAATGTTCCTGTTCACCATACTTTCCGGTTGGGAAACACACGGATTTGCTTCTTTGGCACACTTACACACTTACTAATGAAATCAGTTACTGTAGTGGCGTACTCGTTCAGGCTGGTCGCAGTTTTTAAATATTGACCAGTCCATTGACTCTAAGCAGTCCCATAGGAGATCATTCGATTCCTCAGATCAGCATTGCATGCCTTTCTTTAATGGATTCTCCCGTTTCAGTTTTTTGTTGTAAGCCAAGGAACGGGAGCACAGCCAAGTGATCTGATTTGTCAAAGTGTGGGTGGGCGATAGAGCAGTAGGCATCGCTGCTGCTAATCCCAAGAGACTTTGTGGTTTGGGAACTGAGGCAAATTCCTTGTTAGCCAGCTAGTGAAAGGATGTCTGTATTCATGGATCTCATCTAAGGAAACAGCTTGACAGCTCTGGCGGAGGTTCCTGTAACGGGTAGATGTTACAACTCCCTCTTACACTCTGGAGATAAGCTATAATATTGATAAAGGGTTCCTAGCTCTTTCTGCTTCAAGGATGGATCAAGGCTCCACCCCAAAAGAAGTAACAGTCTGGAGCCACAAGTAGGTTCTGACCTGTATGGAAATGAGATGAACAGAATATCCAGATGAACCGTTGCAGCTTTCCGTCACCAAGTGCACTTTATTTCTGTCTCTTGAAGGAACTCTACTGCTTCCTCCTGATGGTGGTGAAGGTGTGGAGTTTGTGGGTCTCCAATCTGTGGCCATTCTCTCTTGTTTTGGATTGTGTTCTTTATGAACATTAAACAGAGTCAGAATCCTTCCCGGTCGTCATGAGTTGGTCAAATCCAGATAACAAGCGGCAGACCGTAACAAGGATGAGGACAAGTATTGAAAGCAAAGAACTATGTATCACATGCTGTTAATTTGTATGTGTTAGGAATAAGGTATAGCTTTAAATTTAATCATAATTCATATTCCTGCAGTTGTATGTTAAGGAGACTTGAGTTTTAGTTTTTAAAGGTTGCTTGTAAATCTGTGGGTTTGTTTTGATGCCTACATTTTAATGAGATTTAGGACTCTAAAGCAAGCACGGGTTATAACAGAACCTGGACTGTTACCTTGTAACAGAGACCCCCGAGAAACAAGAAGCAGAGTTAGTTCAGGTGGAACAAGAAAACCCAGAAGGAAGCACTGGTTCACAGAATCTGCTAGAAGAGGCACAAAGAGAGACTGCAGAGAGCAGGCCTGAAACTGAAGGACAGAAAGGTCACAAAAACCAAGTGGGACAGAAGGAAGTTCCAAGAAGACCCTCTAGTCAAAGAGAAAGAACAGGAATCTGGGGAAATACAGGTTCTGTTAAGTGAAGGGGGTTTGCAGAAAGAGATTCAAGGTGACTCAAAAATTAATGATGGGTAGGATTATCAGATCTCATTTGCCCCACCACTGCTGCCAGTGAAAACGGAGGATTTGGCACTCAACCAAGTCTCCATTCACTGCAGCTGGACCAGAGAATTCCAGCCATGGGCAAGGTTGGAGTTTCCAGCGCACACCTTTCTGCAGAACTATAAAACAATGGTGTTTGATTAGTGTGACTGAGTATCTGAAACATGGCTTTTGATAAGGTCCCTCATAAGAGGTTAGTGGGCAAGATGAAAGCATATGAGATGAGGATAATGTATTAGTATGGATTAAGAATTGTTTGACAGACAGGAAACAGAATGGGAATAAATGGGTCTTTTTCCAAGTGGTAGACACTGACTAGTGGGATACTGCGGAGTCAGTGTTTGGCCCCAGCTATTCATGATGTATATAGATGACCTGGATGAGGGAACCAAATATAACATTTCCAAGTTTGTTGACAACACAAAACTGATTGGAGTTGAGTTGTAAGGAGGATTCAAGGCAGCTTCAAAGTGACTTAAACAAGTTGAGCGAGTGAGCAAATGCAGCAGATGGAGTACAATGTGACTAAATGTGAAGTTATGCACTTCAGTGTGAAAAACAAAAAGGAAGTGTATTATTTAAATAATGATATATTGGGAAGTTTGAATATATAAAGTGATCTGAGTGTCTTTGTACACCAGTCAATGAAGGTGGAGGCGCAGGTGCAGCAAGCAATTAAGAAGGCGAATAGTATGTTGGCCTTGATTGTAAGAGGCTTTGAGTTCAAAGGTAGGGATGTCTTACTGCTGTTATGCAGGATCTTGGTGGGACCACACCTGGAGTATTGCATGCAGTTTTGGTTTTCCCACCTAAGAAAGGATATGTTTGCCATGGAGGAGTGCAGCTGAGGCTCACTATGCTAAAATCAGGGTTGGTGGGACTGTCCTGTGAGGAGAGATTAGTTCAACTGCTCTGTATTCGCTAGAGTTTAGAAAGATGAGAGAAGATGTAATTGAAACAGAAAATTGTAACAAGCCTGGACAGACTAGAAGCAGGATGTTTCCCCTGCTTGGAGAATCTAGAACCAGCAGACACACTCAGGATACGAGGTGGAACGTTTAGGACTGAGGTGAGGAAAATCTCTTCACTCAAAAGGTATAGAAACTATGGAATTCTGTATTACAGAAGGACACCACATTACTGAAGATATTCAAGAAGAGATTTTCTTTAGATTTTAATGGTGTCAAGGCATATGAAAGAAAGCTGGAATATATCATTGAGATTGAGGATCAGCTATGATCATATTGAATGGAGGGAATAGGCTTGAAGGGCCAAACAGTCGACTCCTTTCTCTATGTTAAAATTACATCCGGTGACTCCAGTCACTCTGTTCAGTAGCTGTCCCCCATGTATTCGAAACAAAAAGTCAAAGTTAGGATCTGTCAGGCTGGGTTCCAACTTGGGATCCACTACTGGGCCAGTTATAATATCAGCTGGGATCATAACATATGTGAAGGATTTAGTAAGCCCAAGTGTGAGAGGCAGAAAGTATAGGAGAACTTGCAGGTTAAAGCTGCGCCTGTTGAGGCCTTCCAGTATCTCCTGCCTTTGAAGACGGTACATGCTTGATGTGGCTCGTCCTTTCTTGAATTGATAAGTCATGAAATTTATTGCACACTGAGTTGTGATGTATGAGCAGTCATGGAGGTGGTAACTACCTCATCCCAAGGTGCTGGGGCATTTCCTTTGGGTAGCCTTCTGTACTCCATCCCCCATTCCTTTTCAGCCTAATTTGAGGCCTTACTGCTTCCACTGACACCTTGAAAAAGGTCAAATAACCTGCAGCAGGCTTTTGAGATGGTATTACAATAATTTTCATTTCTTTACAAAATCACTTCTGACCTTTTGACCCTTTAAGAAATCCCATCATCTAGAAACAGTGCTACATCCTAATAGTGAACATCCAATCAAAAGTGATAATACAGCAGAGCTCATTTCATAATTTAAATCATAGAACGCCTACTATGCACAAGGAGGCCACTCAGCCCATCACACTCACACTAGCAACATCGACACTGAGGCCCAATCCCTGTATCCCCTTGTATTTACTCTGCTACTCCTTCTGACACACAGAGTGTGATTTTCTGGCCACGCTCTACCCAAAACCAGAAAATCCCAACCAGGTCAACAGACCTTTGTATGGTCTGTCCCCTACCTGCTATGATTCTGGTGGTGGGCAGGATAGAAAAACTCCCCCCAAAGAGTCAATTTAGTATGTCCAATCAACCTAACCCATACATCTTTGGAGTTTCCCAGGAAACTGGAGAACCCGATTACGGGAATTTCCCTGGGTTCAGTCCCTTCTAGCAGCAATCCTATTGGAGAGGAACATGTAGGTTAAAACCTCTTATTGGTGCTTTGGGAGTTCTTACCTCGAAGGGTCCTCTTTCCTGTCACTGAAGAATAAAATAAATAGGATTCAGATTGATGTCCCCCATTAACTATTAGCAAATCAGCAACTACAAATTCTCTACCCCAGAGTGCAGTGGTCGGCAGAACACTAAACAAGTTTAAAGTTTATTATTGTCACAAGTAGGCTTACATTAGCACTGCAATGAAGTTGCTGCGAAAATCCCCTAGTTTCCACATTCTGGCGTCTGTTCAGGTACAATGAGGAAGAATTTAGCATAGCCAATAACCAGCATGTCTTTCGGTCTGTGGGAGGAAACCAGAGCACCCGGAGGAAACCCACGCAGTCACAGGGAAGAATGTGCAAACTCTACACAGAGAGTGACCCAAACCAATAATTTTTAATTATTAGTGGGATGAAGGGTTATGGGGAGCTGGCAGGCAGGTGGAGATGAGGCCAAGATGAGATCAGCCATGATTGTGTTGAATGGTGGAGCAGGTTTCAGGACTGAACTGTCTACCCCTGGTTCCTAGTTACATTTATGTTCTTATGTTTACATCAATTAACAGAAGAAAAAATGGAGCATGAATGAGATGGGCCCATTTCATATACCTGCTTAGAATTTTACTACACAGAAACAGTCCATTCAGCCCAGCAGATCTATGCTAGTGTTTATGCTCCACACAAGCCTCCTCCCACCTTACTTCCTACCCTATTAACAGATGCCTCTTATTCCTTTTGCATTATTGGTGTACCCCAACATCTCCATGGTGTGGAGAAGTGATCAACATTTGTAGCCACTAAAATGATGATGGAAGCAACCTTTTGGGAACTTCCCCACAATGGGGGATTTCCTTTGTAATTTTGCAAAGTTTATTTTAACCGTGTTGGACTAGTTTTTAATCATTAAGAATGGGTCTAGTGGCTTCTTGGGGGAGGTCCCTCAAAATTATGAATGGCAATATTTAAAATGTTCACATAGATGGGTTGTTTGGCCAGTTTACAGTTTTTTTGATTAATGTTCCATCTTCCTTTTGAAACTAAACCCCTTGATGTCAGTTTCATTAAACATGCAAGAAACCTTTTCAGTTTTTTCCTTTGGTCTCCCAAAATCATCTTGGGCTCCATTAAATAATTCTCCACTGCTTTTCCCACTCCAATCAATTCATTGTTTCTTCAAGCGGAGATGGCAAATGTTAGGGCACATAGCATTGCATTACATGTGCACAGTGGAATGTTTAGTGGTTCTGCACAGTTGTTTTGAGAAGGAGAATAGTTGAGTTTGAACCAAAAATAATCCAGTTTCTAAATACAGCACAATTTAGAATAATTTTTAACCTTGACTTAAATGGCATACACATTGTTTTAAATGCAAGAAGCCGCAGGTCATTTACCTCAAACTGAGAGTCCCCATAGTCCCACATGTAACTATTTCTCACTTACTGCATTATCTAGCTAGACGTACATTTTTTTAAAAACGGTTTTAGACATCTGCAGTCTTTAAATGAATTCAGACCATAACTATGAGGCCGTCCCATTTGGCTTTTTCTAAAGACATGCCCGGCAACCAAACTGTTTACAGAGCTACAGATAATGTAAGGAGAAGTAATGAATGCTGCAAATGATTTTCTTAACAAGGCAGCGTACTTATGAAATTTCATCCTCCAATGGTAAATTTTTTTGAAAGATTTTAAGTTCTGCATTATTTGTAATCCATGTGGCACTGTTGTGGACAGCCTGCACATTGGCCACAAAAATATCTTGGCCAGGATTCTCCAGTTTTGTACAACCCACCATTGCTTACCATTCCCACCCACAGGCAAAGTCAGAGAATTTTTACAGCATCTTAAGTGTAATCAAATATCTCAAGGCACTTCAATTTTGTCACTGAGACATGTAACAACAAAACATATATTTACATGGCGTCTTTAATGTAATTAGGTATCCCAAGGTGCTTCACAGGAGTTTTAAAACAAAATATGTCACTGAACCACATAGGAAGATGGTAGGTCAGGTGACCATAAACTTGGTCAAAGGGGTAAGGTTTTTAGTGGTATCATAAAAAACATGGAGAGGAGTAGGGAGGTAACTCCATAGTTTGGTGTCTAGGCAACCAAATGTGCGGCCCAATGATGGGATAAGCAGAGTGGGGAAGAGGCCATAATTAGAGAAGTGCAGCTATCTTAAAGGCTTGTGGGGCTGGAGGAGGTGACAGAGGTATGGAGCTACCTATGGAGGGATTGGAAAACAGAGACGAAAATTTGAAACTCCAGATGTTTATTGGCTAGGAACCAATGTAAGTTATGGAGCACAGGGATGATAGTAGAACAGGCCTTGTGAGTAAAAACAAGGCTGGGAGTGCTGAGAGGACTTCAAGTTTACAAAGGATAAAAGGTGGGAAACCATTATGGGTGCATTGGAATAATCAAGACTGGGGGGGGTAAAAACATAAACTCAATATTAGGGCAGCTTGGTCTTGAGAAGTGTCTTAAAGGAGTTAGGGATATGAAGAGGCTTGTGCAGGAAATTCCAGAGCTTGGACCTTGACACCTGAAGACACAGCCACCAATGGTGGAGAAAATATCACTGAAGGATGTTCAAGAGGTTAGAATCAAATGAATACAGGTACATTCGTATAGGACTTGGTGTGGGTAAGAACACTAAGCAGAACTTTGGAGGAGCTCCAGTTAAAAGAAAGTAACATGTAGGAGGTTGACCTGTAGTCTGCTGAAATAACCATGTCGTGAGATAGCAATAGCGGAGGTGAGGGTTTCAGCAACAGATGAGCCAGGGTGGTGAAGGGATCTGGTGACATTCTTGAGGTGAAAATAGACAGTCTGAAGGATGGCATGATGAATATACGGTTGAATGTTCATCTAGGGGGTCACGTATGACACCAAGGCTCTGTTGAGCCTCAGCCCTATCCAAGGGGAGGAATAGAAACAGATAAAAATAAAGCTAAAGATATTTAAGATTATGAAAGGGTGGGATAGGCTTGAAGCATAGGGTGAAGAATAATTGGATTGAGGCACGGGGAGAGATGGGGGTTTTGACAGAGGTGGAAGATGATGGAGATGTGATTGAGAGGACACGGGGTTGATAGCTCAATTCAAGTTCAAATGAGGTGAACAGTTTGGTTCAACTTCTTGGAATTCTTTCCAGGAAGTGGGATAGAATCAGTGGCTGGGGAATAGAATTTGTGATGAGGTTGAATACAATGCCTTCAAACTCCCTTGTGTTTAACTGGGGGAGGTTACAGATCAACCAGATCCGGATGTCAGTGGAGCAGAATGAGATCACAAAGGCAACGGATGGTAAATTTTGTGAAAATTAAACGTTGCATTCAAACTAAAATTTAATATATTTAGTGGCTTTGAGCCAAACAAAAAACAGTTCCAGGCTAGAATAACATGACAAACAATGGTAACACATGCCCATTTATACTTTCAAGTTTACGCAAGTATTAAAGTAACATTGCAGTATTTTAGTAAATCTGTCATTGCAAAGTAAGTATATATGTGTCTGTCAAGAACATCATGTCCATTTTATCTGTATGCTTTAATTGATTGAATGGTTTTTAGGTTCTGTGGTCCCCAATTTCCTTGAGCCTTGTGATGGAGAGTTGCTCTAAAAAGGGGTAGGATATGACAGGAGAAGGGGATGTAAAATGGAACTTGGTTCATGCCTCAAAGAACAACTTGTCAGATGCTGAATGCAAGTACTGCTTGACTCTTCAATACCTGGACAACATTCAGGCCTGGGCTGATAATTGGCAAGTAATGTTCATGCCACCCAACTTTGAAGTACTTGCTATCTCCGACTAGACAGCATGTTCCCTTGACGTTCAGTTGCTGAGACGCCCACTAGTGGAACTTAACTGAAACAGCCATATAAAAACTGTGGCTACAGAAGGCAAGGAATTCTAGGGCGAGTAACTCACCTCCTGACTCCTCAAAAGCCTGTCCACCGTCTAGAAGGCATAAGTCAAATAGTATGATGGAATACTCTCCATTTGCCTGGATGGTGCAGTTCCAATAACACTCAAGAATCTCAACACTGTGCGGAACAAAGCAATCAACACAATTATCATCCCAGTCACCACCTTCAATATTCACTCCCTCCACCACTGGTGCACAGTGGTAATAGTGTGTACCATATACGAGATACATTGTAGCAACTCACCAAAGCTCCTTCCACAATCCCTGTCAAAGCTGAGATATATACCACTGAGAAGGATAAATACAGCAGGCACACGGGAACCCAGCCACTGACAAACTGTCCTCCAAGTTGCATCTCATCCCGATAAACCACTGTTCCTTCATTGTTGTTGAATCAAAAAAATACCTGCACCAGATGGACCACATGGTTCAACATGGTGGCTCACTGTGGCCTTTTGAAGGGCAGTTAGGAATGGATAATAATCGCTGGACCATGCCAGTGATGATCACAGCCCAAGAATGAATATGAAAGAAACATCCTTCCGAGAGGACCAAGTTGGCATGTATTTCCAATGGCTGACAGGATCACTGCAGCCCTGAATTTCTTTGCCTTTTGCTTTTTCCAGAGATCTGCACAATCTTATAACTGCTGCCAACAAATGTATCTCTCGGTCATGGTGCCATGTTTGCCAAGGTTGTCAGTTATGCCCACTTCCTGAACTCGCAGGCTCTTGAATTTGCTGCAGTGGTTCGATTCTCACAGACTCAGGGAATTTAACCTCACACAATTCATCCAACAGTCTGAGTCAATCAGAGGGGATTCTATTTCATTAATGTTCAACCGATATATGACCAACAAAAGGTTTTCATGCACATAGAATCATAGAAACCCGACAGTGCAGAAAGAGGCCCTTCAGCCCATCGAGTCTGCACCGACCACAATCCCACCCAGGCCCTACCCCCATATCCCTACATATTTTACCTGCTAATCCCTCTAACCTAAGCATCTCAGGACACTAACGGGCAATTTTAGCATGGCTAATCAACCTAACCTGCACATCTTTGGACTGTGGGAGAAAACCGGAGCACCCGGAGGAAACCCACACAGACACGAGGAGAATGTGCAAACGCCACACAGACAGTGACCTGAGCCGGGAATCAAACCCAGGTCCCTGGAGCTGTGAAGCAGCAGTGCTAACCACTGTGCTACCGTGCCACCCCAAACAGCAACCGTGAGCCTGACGTGACATCTTACAAGATAGGCAGGATGCTACCATGTTTCCTTATTAATGAGCCTATCACATCTCCCACAGATTTTTCTCCCTCCACACACAATTAGTGGGTGGCTCCTTGTTGACATGAGCCAGTCTGGAGTTACCTGTGAGAAATCGCTGGTGTAGAGAAAAGATAGAATGAGCTGTATAAGCGCAAGTGTGGCCACTAAGAAAGCTGTTGTGTTGTTGAAAATATGAACCAGCTGCCTGGACAGACCCCTTCAGTACATAATGCAAGTATATCCAGAATGATACTGATAGGCTGTGATTTCACAACATGCTACTGCAGAGAGGACTGGAACAGCAGGAAGAGGAAACTGTAGACCACTCTCCAGCCTCAGAGGAAGAGAAAGAGGAGAGGGAGGGTGGGAGGAATCTAATGTGACCAGAGTCTTTCCAGCTGCTCACCTCATTGACCAAGAAGCTCACAATATCCATATACAGCTACGCTTCAGATAGCCTGAGTGCAAATGGCACATCGCTGCTGAATCCTCTGTCCCTAACTCCAAACATGGTGCAAGTCATTCCTAGAATCCAAATTCTTTCATCACATTTCCACTATTTTCACTCTTTCTATGGAGATGGACATCAGTGTAATGATGAACACTCGAGCCAAGGATAGACTCCTCCAATTTCTTTCCAGTAGTGGACACTTTCTTTGGAAATGTCAACAGGACCTCATACATTTCCCATTACTTCTCTAGAATTCTCATCATTAGACAATAACCCCGGCAGGCACAGTACCCATATTCTGCAGGGCAGAGCTTGGAATGTTCAGTATCCTCTAGCACAGACTCTCCACTGCCCTGCCTGCTTCCAAAACCTGCCAGCAGGCGAGGTGCTTCTTGCCAGTTAACAATCTAGCTCCCTCCATTGGAGTCGCAGTTCTTAGCTCATGTGAAAACATGAATGTGCATTTGAGACAAAGAATTTTTGAATCAACAATAGCTCATACTGCCCTTTCACTGATTCGTGCTCTTGCACTCAGAATATGGAGCATCACAAAATTGTATTGAAATATTGAATGGCAAGGATTTCACTCCCATTATTTAACCCACCTGATTCCATCCAATAATTCATATATACAGTAAAATGAGTCTGTTTGCATTGCTCTGCTTTATGACAAGATTTGTGGCTGGACTGCAAAGTTACCAGTATAAAGCATCTAACATGCAATAACATCCCACTGTACTCCAGGAGAAAGGGGGAAATCAAGTCGACATAGAAATCGAGAGGGAAGTTAGAGAAGATGATCAAAGGTGAGGTCAAAGCAAATAGATTGTAAGGAGACTTCTGAAGGTGGAGAATGAAAAAGCAGGGTCAAAGGAGTGCAGGGTTTTAATGAACAAATGTTCTGTAAGCTTTAGGTGAGGGGGGCATATTTAAAAGCTAGTCTGACATTCTGGAATCCTTTCTATGCTCATAAAGGTGCAGACAATATCTTACAAAATTCAACAATAATTTCATGTTTTGTATAATGTTATGATATAGAAGTTGCTCTACCAGCAAAGTACGTTTAATGTCAGGATTAGCATTTGCGCTTCAGGTAAGTCATGCGAAAGAAAGGTAATTCTCCTTCAATGGAGTTGCTTACGCAATTCTGGGTTTGCCGACAACTTGTGTTGATTTCGTGGGTGTTGTTTATCACACATTAAGAAACTGTAGATTCTGATGGAACTGTTCTATCATGCCAACAATCATTGTGTGATTGTGTGACAAGAGGCCGAAATATAAAAATCATTATAAAAATGCATAAATGTGCCATTCGCCAGTTTCCATTTGTACTGGCACAGAATACCAACCTTCATGAAGCACAAATAACCCAAGTAAATCAGGGTGTGATATCACGAGAACTTGCATTTATATAGCATCTTTACATCACAAAATGTCCCAGGGCGATTTAGAAGAACATTATCAAACAAACCTCATACCAAACCACGGGAGGTAATATTTGGACGAGACACCAAAAGCTTGATTTAAAGAGCATCTTGCATGTGAAGAGAGAGAGGCAGTGGGAATACAGGTTTATGGAGCGAATTCCATAACTTAAGGCTGAGGCAGTTAAAAACAGGGTTGCCAATGGTGACGCAGTTAAAATTGGAGCAATGCAGTGATCTTGGAGAGTTGAGGACTGGAGCAGAGCAAAACTTCATCTTCTTCCAAGTCATAATATTTTTAATGAATTTTATATGAACGAATATATATTGAGATTAAAATGAAATGTGCAAAGTGAAGTGAGACAATTACTTCAATCTTCCTGCAGCAAGCTGCTGCTAGTTTCAAAAGAGGTGACCTATTTTTGATTATGGGGCTTGTTTATAACCAGAATTTAATTAGGTTATCTTTGTTTGGTTAGCATTTCAATTTGTTGAAATGATAGCACATGCTATTTTACATTGTGGTCGCACACAGAAGTTCTCAGGTGAAATATTAGTATTTTTATTGACAGTAATGATGTTAAGAAAAATGAAAGTGGTTTAAAATAAGTTGCCAATTTTTATCATTTGTTTATCACTGCCAGCCAAGATCTAATCTGAGCCCCATTGGATATGGTGTCCACAGGCATGAAGATGAGATCATGCCAAAGAAAAACTCTTTTCAGGCTTAGGGGCAGGACGGTGGCACAGTGGTTAGCACTGCTGCTTCACAGCATCAGGGACCCGGGTTGGATTCCTGGCTTGGGTGACTGTCAGTGTGGAGTTTGCATGTTCTCCCTGTGTCTGCGTATGTTTCTTCCGGGTGCTCCAGTTTCCTCCCACAGCATGAAAGACATGCTGATTAGATGAATTGGCCCTGTCAAATTCTCCCTCAGTGCACCTGAAGAGGCACCAGAGAACATAATAAGAACATAAGAAATAGGAGCAGGAGTAGGCCATCTAGCCCTTCAAGCCTGCCCCGCCATTCAATAAGATCATGGCTGATCTGTTGTGGCTCATTTCCACATTCCCGCCCTCTCCCCATAACCCTTAATCCCCTCTCTTATCAAAAACCCATCAACCCGCGTCTTAAAAATATTTAGCGAGGTAGCCTCCACCACTTCAACGGGCACAGAATTCCAGAGATTCACCACCCTTTGAGTGAAGAAGTTCTTCCTCAACTCCGTTCTAAACCGCCCCCCCTTTATCTTGAGGCTGTGCCCCCTAGTCCTACTGTCCTTTCTGAGCGGGAAGAGTCTCTCCACCTCTATCCTATCCATCCCATTCATCATCTTATACGTCTCAATGAGATCTCCCCTCATTCTTCTAAACTCTAACGAGTACAAGCCTAGTTTATTCAGCCTCTCCTCATAGCTCAACCCCCTCAACTCCGGCATCAGCCTAGTAAACCTCCTCTGCACTCCCTCCAAGGCCAAAATATCCTTGCGTAAGAGTGGCGACTTGGAGATTTTCATAGTAACGTCATTGCAGTGTTAATGTAAGACTACCTGTGACTAATAAATAAGTAAACTTTTAGCTAGTAAACAACTCTCTGGAGAGTGAAACAGCACAATTCCCCAGACGTGTTGATTTCATATCTGAAGGCAGATGTCATCATTGCAATGAAGAAATCTTTCTGTCAGCTATTTCCTATTTTGGTCCTTCAATGATTTTTTTTCCAGGAAGGTGACCTTAAGTGTCAATGACAACAACTCCTTATTGTCTCAGCACATGGCTCAGTACTTGAATGACACCATTCTCAAGAATGGTCAAAATGTATCAATTCCATAGTTAAGGGCTTAATTTTACTCTTGGCCAAAATTCCTGCCCCCTGCCCCCCTCTGCTGTAAATGTTAGGTGTGAATTTGCCCCTCCTTCACAGAGTGTGGCATCAAAATGCCGGAGCAAAATTGAAGCCAATGGGAATCAGGTGTAAGCACTCCACTGGTTGGAGTCATATCCAACACAAAAGATGATGGCTGTGTTATTGGAGGTTAATCATCTCAGTCCCAAAACGTTGCTACTACTCAGAGCAGTGTCCTTGCCCCCAACCATCTTCAGTTGCTTCATTAATGACCTTCTCTGCCTCAGAAGGTCAGAAATGGGCTGGTTCACTGATTAATGTTCTGCAACGTTTGCAATTCCTCAGATACTGAAGCAGTCCATGTCCAAATGTGGCAAGACCTGGAAAACGTTCAGGCTTGGGCTAATAAGTAACATTCATGCTCACAAATGCAAGGCAGTGACCATCTCCAATAAGAGACAGTCTATCTACCTCCCTTTGTCATTCAATGGCTTTGCCATCACTGAATTCCCCACAATCAATAACCATTCACCAGGAAGTTAACTGGACCAGTCACATAAATACTATGGCTAGAAGAGCAGGTGAGAGGTTGGGTTTTCTGGAGGTAATAACAAACATAGTTCTCAACTTTCTGTTTAATAGTAATGCAGATTAACTTTGGATAATTTCATGAGTAGCGTTTCTATTAGATGCCAAAAAGCTATTCACATGACATGAAAATGAACTTTGCTCTCTTAAAGCTTTGAAACAATGTTTCAAGGATTGTACAAATCTTTCAGCTTATCCATTGGTTGATGATAAGTTATGGATTTTATATGCTGAATACCATTTACTTTGAGATAATCCTTGAACCCTTATGAAGCAAACTGTGAACCATTATCACTAACAATCTGTTCCAGTTTACCAAATCCTGCAAAAAATTTCATCAAGTTTTTGAATGGTTTGTTCAGATGTAGCAGATGTCATGATGGCCATTTTGAGTGTGCATCAATTATGACTAAGAACATGTAACCTTCAAACAGACTGGCAAAGTCTACATGCAATCATTGCCGTGGCATTTTAGGCCACTCCCAAAGGTGTAAAGGAGACAACAGTGGTGTATTTCTATTCCATGAACAAGATTGAGATTCTCCCACTATTTCTCCAATCTGAACATCGAGACCCAACCACCAAAAATAATTACGTGCTGATTCCTTTATCCAACAATACCAGGATGTGCTTCATGTAATTGTTGAAGGACTCTTCCATGCAAACTAGGAGGAATGATCCCTAGGATTCCCCACAATGGACACCCAACTTAGATGATCAACTCAAGTTTTCCTGATACATCTGGTTTCAAATCAGGATGTAAATAATGCATTCTAGGTACCATTCCTTGCCATACCATATTCATCACCTTCCCAATCATGGAGTCATTTCTGGTACGCCTCCGCACTTGAGAAGCTGTCACAGGCAAATGGTCTTGCACAAAATAAAGAATATTAGCAAAACTAGTTGGTGTCATCTGCCCAATGGGTAAAGATAAGTGTGGCAATGCATCAGCATTAGCATGGCATTCTGATTAAGGATACTTTATATTGTGTGAAGATCAATGAACATTTTTGTAATTGGCTTTTGTTGGTATATAGTCTCAGGAACTAAAGATACAGCAGCACTAATATGTTGTTCACTTATCTCTGGGTTCACCCAGAATCTATATGATTCACCCTGTAAGGATAAGATTTTCAGTTGGAGCTTTTCACCATATTTCTGGACATTCTCTTCTAAACAGTCGTAATCCTTTTCTTCCGTGTTGTGTTTTTTTTGTAGAATGTAACTTGTTCTGCTTCTTGAAGTTAACAAGACTCTTCTTCTGACTATTCTTCTAAGGGAAGCTGGTTTAGCCCGAGAAACATTTTGCAATGTGACCGCATTGCCACAATTCTTGCATTAACTATTCTTACTCCAGCATTCACTTACTGAATGGCCCATTTTGGCATATCTGTGACATACTTGTTGCTGTTTTGATTTCTTATGGGAGGTTCTGAACTTGTGGATTTTCATTCCTGCACCAAATTGTGAAGCCTCCTTAGGAGCCAGTTCTATTGACACTGCAATTTCTGCTGCTGTCTTTAAAGTCAAAGCATATTCAACGAATGATGGGTTTTGCAATTTGTCACTTAGCACAAGGTAGCCTTTGCAAGTGAGAGGTTGGGCATGGTGCCTGGAGTTGCTATCCGGTCCTTGTTCTTCTCAGGTGAGCAGGGAAATACAAGTGTGCTTTATGATGGTGGAGGAAATGTTGATTTCCACATCCAGGGGCTCTCAATAAAAAGCTTCACCTCTGTCTGTGACACCAGTGCTTCCAGCCATGGTAACAGAGGAGCGTCCTGTCAGATGCTCTCAGTATGCCAGGGCCTTCGAGGTTTCAGGCAGTCAGAGAACGGCCGCCAAGATCATCCTGAGCCATGGGCAGCAAAGTCAGCAGTCTGCCTCCATCTTAGTTGGCAACTGGGGGGACACTATCAGGAGCAATTGTAGAAACTTAAGAAAACGTTCTAGATGTAATTGGGCTTAACAGGTATTTGTTAAAATAAAGATCATCTCGCAGAGTTAATGGACTCAATGTTATATTTCACTTACGACCATCTCAATGCAGTGATGGTAGCCATCAGACTGATAGTCTGAGAGAGAAATGTGTCACCCACAGGTTGTCTGGGGGTCAGCATCTGTGCTTATCATTTCAGCATTGCAGAATCAACAGCTGCAAAACGGAAAGGAGTTAAGGCTTTCAGCAGAGGTGAGTGGTTTTAGTGAGCTTGCTCTGTGGATCTTCATTTATCTGGATGGTTGAAGTAGTAAGTGTGTTATTTGGTTTTATCTTAGGATTCCGTAAAAATGTACCTTCGCAGACTTCATTAACGAACACCAAAAGTATTTATTAATAAGAATTATACAGCAGCTTCATGGCTGTAACTAGCTCCAAACATGTCTCTGCTTAGGAGCCTCTCTCACCATGAGGTAGGTACACACCCTGAATCCTGACTGGTCACCCAAACCATATGACCCGTACTCTGCTGAATTGCCCTTAAAAAGACAATCACCAGAGATTTGTTAGCTCCTTACTCTAGAAGAGATCTTGCTGAAGTAAGGCGACAGTCTATTCAAAACACATTTATTTACATACTATTTACAAAGATTAAATAAGACCACGACTTAGCAGAAGCGACTCTCTGAGATGTTAAACAGTCATCTTCTCAGCGAGTGACATAGTTTACGCATAAGCTCAGTAGCTATCGTTAGAGTTAACCCTTTACTCTACATCTCCTCCTGAGTCTTTATTCCCGTACTATTAAACACACATTCTCCTACAGTGAGTTTCAGGAAAAACAATTGTGTATTAATGTCTCCCAGACCTTCCTTGTGCCCCAATTTTGGTGCTCTCCAAATGCCCTTTCATATGTGTCAAGATCATAGAATCATAGAATCCTACAATGCAGAAGGAGGCCATTCGGTCCATCATGATGGCACAGTGGTTAGCATTGCTAACCATGCTGCCTCTCAGCACCAGGGACCCAGGTTCGATTCCTGCTTGAGTCACTGTCTATGTGGAGTTTGCACGTTCTCCTTGTGGCTGCATGGGTTTCCTCCGGGTGCTCTGGTTTCTTCCCACAGTCCAAAAATGTGTTGGTTAGGTGGATTGGGCAGGCAAAATTACCCCTCAGTGTTAGGGGGACTAGCTAGGGTAAATGCATAGGGTTATGGGGATAGGGCCTGGGTGGGACTGTGGTCTGTGCAGACTTGATGGGCTGCTTCATCTTCTCCTTGGTCTCCTCATTGTGTTCTTTGTCTGAGGATGCTTTGCTTTCCATTTGTCTTCAACAGCCAGAGCCTCCCTGCTCTGATGCGCCAGGTTGTGTAAAGCACAGCAAACCACCACATGTAGCTTAATCTCTACAGTGCAGAAGGAGGCCATTCAGCTCATTGAACAACCCACCCAGGCCTTATCCCCGTAACCCCATGCATTTACCCTAGCAAGTCTCCTACCACCAAGGACAATTTAGCATGGCCAATCAACCTAAGCTGCACTATGGGAGGAAACTGGAGCACCTGGAGGAAACCCACACAGGCACAGGGAGAATGTGCAAACTCCACACAGACAGTGACCCGAGGCCGGAATTGAATCTGGATCCTGGTTCTGTGAGGCAGCAGTGCTAACCGCTATGCCACTATGCTGCCCCAATCTGGCAAACTCTTGCTGGGACATATTGAAGGGTGGCATCCGAATGACCCAGGCTGATGAGTCTCATTTTGAACTGACCAATCATATTATGTGACTTGCTTAAAGTTTCCTTCGCTTCAATCCTGTGCTCCTCACTGCTGCCAGTTGCCATCTTTTCATCGGGTAACACTTGGCAGCATATATCCCTGCTTGCAATATTGGTTTTGGGGGGGGTGGATGTGAGTGATGGTGACCTGTGATACTGGAAAGTGCTAAAGAATCTTGATGTTGTGACTATTCCCGTGATAATGAGCACACACCTGGAGAATCTGCTGGCTATGATCACAGACAAGTTAGACATTGAGGAAGCTAAATCCCTTCTGGTTGGTAAAAACCCCTGGCTGACATGTGAAAATCCTGATGTCCATGAGGGAATCCAGCCATGGGTCCACATTGGTTCAGAAATGGATATACTGATAAAAGAGATCTGTCACTTTTTTAATTCACTTTCGGCTTATAGACATTGTTTGTTAGGCCAGCATTTGTTGCCCATCCATAGGTGTCCTTGAGAAGGTGGTAGTGAGCTGCCTTTCTGAACCTCTGCAGTTCACGCTGTGATCGCTCACTATCTTGACATATTGATGCGTGGTTGATCGGGCGATATTATATGTTACTCCTGCACAGAGCTGGAATGACTCTGGGATATAGAAATTCATGGTTACTTTAGAACCAACTGATGTCCACCAATGCAATCAGAGATCACCTCCTCTGCCAACATGGCACACAGATTCGTCACAATTTTTGGGACAGGTGCAGTCTTCGGTGACACTGCCTCTTAACATCTGGAGGTAGCCTGGCTCGTACATTGACTGTACCTTGACCACAGGGCACCCTTTACCCCATGCCAGTCTTTGTGCCCAGACACTCTATGGTCTTTTGCCACTCCCTCATCATGAAGCTGCCCCTGTAGATCACCAGAAAGTAGCTAACATCTTTTACTGTTTTCCATTATCTCGTCAGATTCTCCACTTCATAGGAGGAGCCTCCTCGCCACCTCTACTTTGAGAGCTTTGCAGAAAATACAGAATAGAATAGAGCAGAAGGAGCCCATTCAGCCCATCAAGCTTATATGACAACAATCCCACCCTGGTCCTATCCCCTAACCCCGCATATTTACCCTGCTAATTCCCCTGACACTAAGGCCATGGGAATTGGAGTGGGCAAGGGGCAGACTATGGAAACGTCCATTGACCTCAGGCGGGATTTTAGTTTCAGAATGAGCGAGACTGTAAAATCCCACCCTAAGTGTCAATGTAGCACGGTCAACCTAACCTGCACATCTTTCGAGTGCAAGAGGAATCTGGCGCACAGGGAAGAAACCCACATAAACACGGGGAGGGGAGAATGTGCAAAGTCCACACAGACAGTGACCTGAGGTGGTAATTGAACCTGGGTTCCTGGCACTGTGAGGCAGCCGTGCCACCAATGAGCCTCCTGTCAACATGACTAACTCAAGACCTCAAGCCAAGACAAATAGTTCCCCTTTTCCTTCCCTTACTTGAAATGTAGTGGCCTCAGTGAGCATCTGTCAGCGAGTAAGTTCAGCAACAGCAACGATTGCTGCCCTTTAACCGAGACTCTGAGCCCCCCTCTGCACCCACCCCCATGCAACCTTCCCCTTATGCCACCTGTTGCCTGCTCACAAAACTATTGTCAATGAGGTTACTTGATCTTTAGTTGCTCATTTCCAAATAACTAGCAAAGTTCTCATCAGCTCACTGTCCTCCCTGCATGAAATCATGTTCCAGGGTGATAACATTGAGTATGTTTAAAACATAGAAACAAAGACACATAGAAGCAGGAGTAGGCCATTTAGCTCTTCAAGGCTACTTCGCCATTCATTTTGGCCATGGCCGATCATCAAATTCAATATCCTGTTCCCACCTTCTCTCCATATCCTTTGATCCCTTTAGCCCCAAAGGTGGATGGATTCCTAGTTAGTAAAGCTATCAGATGATATGAGGTAAATGGCATGAAGTTAGAAGATTGGTCATGAGCTAGTGGAATGGTGGAACAGGCCCGAGGTGCCAAAGGCTCTGCTCCTGCTCCTATTTCCTGCCTTTCTATGATGACATCAGGGGCCCGACCCAATAACATCTTGTGCAATTTTAACACACCCCAATTACCCAGCCTGCTGCAACACATCCAAATTGAAGAAGGAAAATCTCAGCTTAGGTGCGAGTTGCAAGGCTGGAGTAGGATTTAGAGATAGGGAAGTCTGAGCTCGTGTTGAAATCTTTCAATGAGAAGCATGGGGTGATCAGGAACAGTGTAGGTCATTTAACACAGTATTGATAGGCGAGCTGGAGTTTGTGAGAGATAGGAGATGGTGACAGAATTTTGAGTGAGCTGCAGATTACAGAAGGAGGAGAAGGGGGAGACTTTTGATATAATCAGATCAGGAGCAATACAGTGATAAATGAGAGAACCTGTAGAGAGAGAAACAGAGTTAACATTTTGAGTCAATCAGTCACACCAATTCAAAACGTTAACTCTGTTTCCCTCTCCAAGGTGCTGCCAAACCCGTAGGGTTTTTCCAGCATTTTTTATTTTATTTCAGATTCCCAGCACCTGCAGTATTTTGCTGTATTAAGAAATGAGACAGCTTCTTCACTAATCATTGTGCATGATCAACCTCAGCGTAATTTTCAGGAATGTTTTCTCATTAGAGGGACATTATGGTAAATGTACAGTCCCATATAATGGTATTATATCTCACAAGCATCAGTGTGTAAATTGGATTAGAAGGATAAATTTTACAAATTTGCATTTTCAGCTTAAAAAGCCTCCCTTCGGGAATATCCATTCATTAAAAAAAAAGACACCATAAGAATTCTTTTGGCTTCCAAGTTGTTGGAATCGATTATCTTATTTTGGAAAATAAAGATACAAAATATTTTCTGGCAGGTGGGTAGTTATGAACAATGACTGGTTTATATCTGTTTTTTACCAGTTAACTAATCAATAATTGTATTTTTATAGTATTGTATTTTGAAACTAATGGTAAATTTTTCAATTAAAGAACACCCTTTTAGACTGAACTAAAACTTTTGCTGGATCCACGGCTACCCGGTATTTATTTCCTGTATCATCATTATCAAAAGAAAGCTGGCAGAGGTGGCTACCTGATGGTGCCAGCCACACTGGGCGTATTGACTGCGCGTTGACATTTTTCAAATTCATTTATGTTGCCCATCTCTAATGCCCTTGAAGTGAGTCACTAGCTAGTTAATAAACAGATCTGTGTGGCTGATTGTATTGATTTTAATGGCAAAACATTTTCTTTCTGTAAAGTTATTTCTTACTCTTTGGTTTCACCTACTGTCAATTCAAATTGAAATTGTCAACTGGGGTAACTAACAGCCAGAGGCTTTCTAGTCTTAGTCATGACTATAAATCTTATAAAAAGCTATAAATTCATTCTGCAACATTAAGATTTTATGGTTTTTCAGTTACTGACATGTTCATTACATTTTAATTTAGCTAGCTACCACCAAGAAAAAAAATCCTTCAAGTATGATGCATTCCACCAGCTGTAGGTGGCCGAATTTTGCAAATAATAACATCTGAAAAGAATGCTTTGGAATGATTGCTGCTGGTGATTATTTATTGTAGATCATTGTGACTGTATATTAGCAGTAACATTGGCAAGGCTACAACATTACTACTGTGTGGAGGACGAGTGACTGCCAGAGGAATTTGTGTGGACAATGGGGAGCTAAGGATGGGGAGCCCAATGTGAGATGGCATTACTCAACCCGGGTGTCCAGCAGAAGTGAACAGTGTCCTCAGTGATTAGTTGTGCACAACAGCAGATTCAGTAGACCGGTGAATAGTGCCTGTAACACTGGGAATTAAACAGCAATGACAGAGCAAAGCTGAATTAACAGCTATTAGACAGAATCCAGATCACTATCTCTGCTATCTAATCACAGATACGTCCGAATATTACAGAAAAAAATTCAGTTCCACGCTTAACATTCATATAGGAACAACATGGATCAGAATTTCTTCTCTGCAAGTAATTTGTAAACTACTGAAAGGGATCTTATGACATGTAAATACGAAAGATAAGTCGAGTTTTTTGTATCACAGTTTCATTCTGCCTAATCTGGCGCTGCCTTTTCTGGTGGGAAAAATCTCACCCATTAGACATTTTGGATCAGCTATAAAGATCTTTATAACAGGATGAAACCAGTAATATAGAACAGGTGATATCATCCTGTTCTAACTCCATCATTTGAGTGTATTTATCATTGGAATAGCTAGAGTTCCTTCAGCAGAAACATCGAGCTCAGCAAAAACTCAAGAACCTGCAAAGACATAATTAGCAAAATTGATCCCTCCTCAATGCAGCAATTTCAGGTTCATTGTAGTAGTTCTTGCTGGTTTTTGACATAGAGGAGTTAGTGCTATTTAACAATCCACCTAGCACAGTTGCAGCACTGCTATCCAGAAATAACTCTTAATGCTCTGTGATTGAACCCGAACTTTCAGGATGGCTGTGCACCGTTGAGGCCTGAAAGAGCACTTGTTATTCATTTGCAAACTGGTGGAGTAATCTGCTTATGCCATAATTGTCTAAAAGAGATTTTTCTTTTCAGAATGGAACAATCCTCATGAGAGAAAACTCAGCGAGACAGATTTCCATCTGCATTGCTTTATTGTAGAGTGCTTGGAGGATCTTTTTTCAAAAGCCAGCAAGAGCTACTACAATGAACCTGAAATTGCTGCATTGAGGGGGATCAAATTTGCTAATTATTTCTTTGCAGATTCTTGAGTTTTTGCTGAGCTTGATGTTTCTGCTGAAGAAACCCTGGCTGTTGCAGTGATAAGCACATTCAAATGATGGAGTTAGGACAGGATGATATTACTGTTCTATATTCTGAGAATTTGACCTTCCTACCAACCCTTCAAGATCAGCTTCAGTATGTAGATGCAAAAAGTGCAGATGACCAAGACCTGTTCAAAAAGATGGTAGTATTCGATACAATGTTTCTCCACCCAGATAGCTTGTGGAGAGTCATCGCTATATCTTGGGACTTAGTACCAGCACTGAAAAACAATGTCACTATTATTCTTAGGAAGGCTTCCTTCATTGCATTGCTTTTTAAATTCCTTTTAGTTGAATTTGAGAAAGATGAGCAGCAGGAGGCAATAAAGAAAGTCATTTCAGCCATATAGTACCAGAGGAATGACACATCCAGACCATCCCAGCACCAGTCAACCAGCAGGATCTGTAGACCCAGCTGTACCTTTGGACACCATTCTCAGAAGCTGCCTCAGGCCTCTCCACTTCCGTCAGGAAACAGTGGAGAAGATCTGTTTGCTGTTGCAGTCAGATCTGTAACTGATATTGATTTGATTTGATTTTTTATTGTCACGTGTATTAGTATGCAGTGAATAGTATTGTTTCTTGCACACGATACAGACAAAGCATACTGTTCATAGAGAAGGAAAGGAGAGCATGCAGAAGTGTGACAGTCATAGCTAGGTGTAGAGAAAGATCAACATAATACGAGGTTTGTCTATTCAAAAGTCTGATGGCAGCAGGGAAGAAATTGTTCTTGAGTCAGTTGGTACATGTCCTCAAGCTTTTGTATCTTTTTTCCCAACAGAAGAAGGTGGAAGAGAATATATCCGGGGTGCGTGGGTTCCTCGATTATGCTGGTTGCTTTTCTGAGGCAGTGAGAAGTGTAGACAGAGTCAGTGGATGGGAGGCTGATTTGCTTTATGGACTGGACTTTGTTCATGACCCTTTGTAGTTTCTTGCAGACTTGGGCAGAGCAGGAGCCATACCAAGCTGAAAGTATAAAAGAATGCTTTCTATGGTACATCTGTAAAAGTTGGTGAGAGTTGTAAGGGACATGCCAAATTTCCTTAGTCTTCTGAAAAAGTAGAGGTGCCTGGCATGCGGATGTATTCCTCTGATAAAGCAACAATAACAAAAGGAACCAAGGTCAAAGTGGTACTGGAACAGCTTGATTAGGAATGTAGAAAGCATTGGTGAACAGATCCTCAACACCACAGACAAGGGCCGGGTTTCACCAATCTCATTCACGCCACTACTAGTGAGAACAGAGAATTTGGTGCTCAGCCAAAACCCCATTCACTGCAGCGGGACTGGAGAATCCCAGCTGTGGGTGAAGTCGGAGAATCACAGCCAAGATATTGATTGAGTTCACTATGTTCAATGAATTCACATGCTTTTTAATCTCATCATGAAGTGAGCCAAATTGATTGAATGCTGACATCTATGATAATTAACTTCAAAGGACGCCAATCAGAATTGTCTCCTTGATCCCATTGGCTGAATAGACTTGGATTGGGATTCTCTGGCTGTTCATGCCATGAGGATTCTCCCATCCCGTTGCAGTGAACGGAGATTTGGCTGAGTGTCAAATTTTCTGTCCTCTCTGGCAATGGTGGCGGGGTGAATGCCTGGAGAATTCCAGCCTTGTAAGCATTTTAACCTTGTCTCCTGCATTACTGTCCTGCCATTGTTGTTCATGGAGCTTTTGTTCTTTACTTGTCTAAGTGCAGATTACCTTTCTTGAGAGAATGCTGCAACCCACCAGCCCATGTGAAGGCAGGTGCTGGAATTTCGTTCAGCATATTTTGAGGACTGTGGAGGTCAAACTCACAACGTCCAACGTGCTCAGAGGAAGGTCTGAGGTGCAGCAGTTACAAAATTTCCCCCAAGCACCAACAGTGACAACATGAATTGCCAGTTTATGGATGTCCATGCCCATCCCATGACAGACTCTTCAGGCACGAGAGGACTCACAAAGACAATGAAGTCACATACAGCTTGAGCATACTCAAAATGCGAGGAGTTGACCACCAACATGTAATCTTGTTGTCCTTCTTTAATGTATTAAAGTTTTATGTGATTAGTTCTTGTTATTATTTTAATTAATTAATTCAGCTAGTTTAAATTATTAATTTGATTGGGAATTCATTACTCATAGTCTTCTATTTTTAAATACAGCTGTAGTCAATAGTGTGAAAGTAGTGCAAGAAGAGGAAATGCTGAATTACAGGAAGAAAGAATTTGCAGGATGTGCCAAAGAAATTTGCAGCTGAAGAACTACTTTTAAAGTGTCATCGTTGAATTCTTTTGGAATTGAAACAATTAAAAATGAATGGAAAATAACTAATTAGGATCCAACATTTTCTCAAGGTGAACTGCTTCAGAACATTGCTCCTTATTGAAAGTTTATATTCTTGTACAGCAAGGTTCAATTTGAAGATTTCTGCTTTTGACTTACCCCATGCACTCTGAATGTACTCTCTTATTGACTTTGATTAATTGAGTGCGGTGACTTTTTAAATTAGCTTTATATTTCTTCTTGGAATTCAGGATTTACTTGATCGGAAATCTTTACGTAAGTATCTAAATGCCACTACGCAAATTATTTCCAAGTAAAATTGAGTATTATTTGCTGATAAAGGTAGGGAAAACAAATACCTGTAAACCTATTCTTTATCTGTAAAACTAAAGACCAGGTTTTAATTCTTGAGCCGGGTTACAGCAGGAGCAACAGGAGGAGTAGCACAAGAATTGTTTACCTGCTGCTATCAAATATCCATGTTTATCCAAGGAGTACACACAGTGCTGTAGATGGACTTTAATGTCCTTTATCAATTGTTTCAAAAATGCCTGAGGCAGATTTTCACATGTTGTCTTTCCTGCTTGTGCAATAACAAGGTGTGTCCTGATCTGTGCCATGATGCTTGATGGACCATATCAGTAGCAAATAGAGGAGAAATATTCCTTTCACCAGGACTGACATTGTTCTGCAATAGATGTATCGAAAGTTGACAAAAATATAAACAGGACTAGAAATTCCCTTGCACAATGGAAGTTTTCCATGCTAAGCCCTCGCATGTTAGCACCACAACAGCTGATGTAAAGTGGATAGACTCCTCCAGCTTCTGGTCCAGTTTGCAAATGGCCTTTGTAATTCAACCTGATGTTCCTCTTCCTGTCTCTGCACCTACCAATGACGCTCAGCAACTTTTACAGATGCACCATAGAAAGCATTCTTTCTGGTTGTATCATAGCTTGGTATGGGCTCCTGCTCTGCCCAAAACAGCAAGAAACTATAAAAGGTTGTGAATGTAGCCCAATCCATCAAGCAAACCAGCCTCCCATCCATTGACTCTGTCTACACTTCCCGCTGCCTCAGCAAAGCAGCCAGCATAATCAAGGATCCCACGCACCGTGGACATTCTCTCTTCCAACTTCTTCCACTGGGAAAAAGATACAAAAGTCTGAGGTCACATACCAACCGATTCAAGAACACCTTCTTCCTTGCTGCTGTCAGACTTTTGAATGGCTTTACCTTGTATTAAGTTGATCTTTCTCTACACCCTAGCTACAACTGTAACACTACATTCTGCACTTTTTCATTTCTTTCTCTATGCACGGTATGCTTTTCTGTATAGTGTGCAAAAAACAATACTTTTCACTGTATGTTAATAAGTGTGACAATAATAAATCAAATCAAATCAAAAAATGTCTCTGGGGTGGCTCCAAAGGCTCATCACCTGAATGGGGTTGGGTAGGGCCTTCAAGAGTCAGAAAGCTTGTCTGTCACTTTGTCCACAAGCTGTGGACTCTGTCAGTGCCATGCTCACCAGATTGTGACCCCAAGACTACTCTAGAATGTACACTTACCTGCACAGTGGAGGACACTGGTGAAGGCTATGATGGTGCATCCTCTCAGGCATCATCCTCAGAGTTAGGCTTGGAGCTAGTTCGATAGGTGGTATGGATTGATAGTTTGCCCACCCCCTCAATCTCCTCCCCATGTTTCCTGCTGCTGAAATAGAGAACTGCAAGCCCCTAAGTTACTCAGCATGTGCAGATTCCATCTCCGTAGCAGCTCCAAAGAAAGTGCAGTGCCACTATCTACTTCAGTGAATGTTAGATCAAATGCTGGAGCTTCCTCATCAGTGCTGTGCTAAAGCTCTCTTGTCTCTTCCTGGAGCACCTGTGACTGAGCAAATGGAAGTGTTTGAAAGCAGAGGAATTCAGGAGAAGGAGGTTAATGTGGGGGAAATGAGGATAGCATGGAAAGCAAGAAGTTCCTGGTCACATTATCACCGTCATAGGGTGACTTGGTGGCACAGTGGTGAGCACCGCTGCCTCACAGCGCCATTGACCTGGATTCAATTCCCAGCTTGGGTCACTGTCTGTGTGGAATTTGCATGTTCTCCCAGTGTCAGTGTGGGTTTCCTCCGGGTGCTCTGGTTTCCTCCCACACTTCAAAGATGTGCGGGTTAGGTTAATTGGCCATTCTAAATTGATACTAGTGTCAGGGAAATTAGCAGGGTAAACACGTGGGATTATGGGGATATGGGTTGGACAGGATTGTGGTCGGTGCAGATTCGATGAGCCAAATGGCCTCCTTCTGCACTGTAGGGATTCTATGATTCTGTAACAAACTGAGGAAGTGCTGGGAATTGAGAAGGGCATAAAGCAGGAATGTGCTGTCTTTCTTGATTCGTAGGAGAGAGGGCAAAATGTTAATGGTTGTATAGGGCTATATTCAAGTGACGTGCCTTCCATAACTGAACAGTTATATGGTGTAAGTGAAGGCAGTGAGAGGTGGTATAAGGCTAGTAGCATTGGTATGTGTATTAAGGTGAGAATTTGTATGTTCATTGTGAGTCCTGAGTTCCAGAGAGTGCTGCCATGTGAGTGATAGTGAGAGGTGATGTTGTAGTGGGTAAGACATGTTATGTGAACACTATATTCTGCATACTTTTCCTTTCCTTCTCCCCAGTGTACTCTATGAGCCGTATGCTTTGTCTGTATAGTTCACAAGAAACAATATCCCCAATACATGTGACAACGTATCAGATCAAATCAAATCAAATCAAGATGCATCACTGAAATTGGTTACTGATGTGGGGGAAAGTTTAAAAGAGATGTAAGGGGCAAGTTCTTCACACAGAGGGTAGTGAATGCCTGGAACGTGCTGCTGGAGGAGGCAATGGAAGATAATTTACATTGCAGCAATATTTTTGTGCAGCTCCTTTGTGAAGGTGATCATGACTCTTATCTAATGGGCAGCGTGGGCTTGTAGGGCCGAAGAGCTTGTTTCCTGTGCTGTGCTGTTCTTTGTTCTTCACATCGGGATTCTTTTAGGCTAAAGCAGTTTACCACCCATTGCCTCATAAGTTAAGTTACTGATGCCTTTCATGCCAGAAAAGTTAAGTACGTTCTCTCCGATCAGAGGAAAGTGGTTGGAAGATGTAGCGGTCTTTGCCGTGACTGTTGGCTTCTCCACTTCAAACTTTGCGGATGACACTAAACTTGGAAGTATTGTGAACGGTGAGGAGGGTAGTGCAGCACTTCAATAGGAGATGGACAAATTGAGGAAATGAATGGACAAATGACAGGTGAAATTCAATGCAGAGAAACGTCAAGTGACTCATTTTGATTTAGGAAGGTCTATGAAGCGACAATATGAAATGAAGAGTACAATTTCCAGGAATGAGGAATGTCAGTTATGAAGACAGATTGGAGAAATTGGGATTGTTTTCCTTGGAGAAAAGAAAGTGGAGAGGACATTTGATATAAGTGTTCAACATCATGAGGGGTCTGGATAGAGTATCTAGGGATAAGCTGTTCCCATTAGTGAAAGGATCGAGGATTAGAACGCACAGATTTAAAGTAAAAGAAGAAATGCAGACATGAGAAAAAATGTTCATGCAGCAAGTGGTTAAGGCCTGGATTTTAACTGGTGAAGCTCTCCTGCAGAGAGCCAGCAGAGACACGATAGGCCAATTGGTTACAGCACTATCTCATCCACGTAGGTAAAGACATGTGAGTACTCCTCTGTTGTGTGCTACCTTTTCTGCAATTAAGAGGAAAGTATGTCACTGATTGTGATGCCACCTGTTTAGCTGATGTGATGTCAAGTGCAAGATGGCACTTGAAGATACATTTGTTGACTCTCGGTCTGTTGTGTGAGCTCATTGAACTTTTTTTGACACTGCATCTAGGTCCTGTGGGTTACTCTCCTGACACTACCTTGCCTGGAGGGCCATTTGGCCCACTGTGAGTTTGAGGATCTCTGCCCTCCCATCAACTTCCTGCATCAGTGTTATGTTGGAGAACCCAGGAGCTCATTCTCTGCAATGTTGTGCCATTCCTTTGTCTTTCCCAGGTCCAAGGCATTTCTGCAGTGAATTCCAGTACCTGCTCCAGCCAAAATGCTGCTCCTCTTTGGGAAGTGCAGGTTTGATTTAAATAGCACAGACTAGTTTGAACTCATTCAAGCTTCTTAAGAGCCAGTGCCTCCTATTAATGTGTGCAGCTACTCAGCAATGCATGTGGTACTGGTTGCATATTGCAATGAATGCTATGTGTACGGAGCATGATGTTTGCATGCTGCCTGCATTGCATTGAATGGAAGCAGGCCAATCACACACTGCAATCCCTATGCTTGCTTTCAGATTTTACCTAATTTTAGCCCCAGAATTTCCAACATTGCCATTTTCAACCCATTAAGGATGAATTTCCTTGCTGTTTTCATTGCATTTGTGAATATAAACAGTGCAGGAAAATAAGGTGGAAATCTATTAAAATGTTTCTCCTGATTTTCCGCAAGCCTTTTGAATTTTTTGGGATTCTCCGATCGAAATCCAACTGATGGCCTCGTTTTCGTATCTCAAACTGAATGTTAAAAATATGATACCGCCAGGTTTCGTTGATTTATGCTCCTAAGGCACTCTGAGTAACTTTGGTGGAAATTTGAACATTTCTCTTTGTCTCAAACTGATATGGTATTCAAGAAATTTGAGATGGTTGATATTCAAAATAATTTGTCTTAAAAGCTATCCCAAAAAGTTTGTGTCACTGTGGGGAAGATAACATTTGGTGAACTGAGTCTACCTCCACAGAAACAGCATAATACAAATTAAAGAAAGATCCCTTACAGCCCAGGTAGGTAAAAATCTCAAAACATTAGACACATTATCATATTTACAATTGGATGTACTTATGATGAATCACTTCTATATTTTTAAACTGGAACCAGATATATTCAAATATGAAATTGTTCACTTAATTTGTTCTAATTTGATGTATTAACATTAAAATATAATGAGTAGAACATAGAACATTACAGCGCAGAACAGGCCCTTCAGCCCACGATGTTGCGCCGACCAATTAAAAAGTAATGACCCTCTAACCTAAACCAATCCCTTTCCATCCATAAACCTATCCACGGATCTCTTAAACGCCCCCAAACTAGGCGCATTTACAACTGCAGCAGGCAGGGCATTCCAATCCCTCACCACCCTCTGGGTAAAGAACCTACCTCTGACATCCGTCCTATAACTACCACCCCTTAATTTAAAGCTATGCCCCCTCGTGCTAGCTTTCTCCATCCGAGGAAAAAGGCTATCACTGTCCACCCTATCTAAACCTCTAATCATCTTATATATTTCAATAAGGTCCCCTCTTAGCCGCCTTCTTTCTAGCGAAAACAACCCCAAATCCCTCAGTCTCTCCTCATAGGACCTCCCCTCCATACCAGGCAACACCCTGGTAAACCTCCTCTGCACCCTCTCCAATGCCTCCACATCCTTCCTATAATGTGGGGACCAGAACTGCACACACTACTCCAAGTGCGGCTGCACCAGAGTTTTGTACAGTTGCAACATGACGCTGCAGCTCCTAAATTCAATCCCCCTACCAATAAACGCCAAGACACCGTATGCCATCCTAACAATCTTATCTACTTGATTCCCAATATATATCATAATATAATTATGTTGTTGGACTGCACTCATCCAGGCAAGTGGAGATAATTCCATTGCATTCCTGTCTTGTGCCTTATAGACGGTGGACGGATTTTGGGGAACCAGGTAGTGAGTTACTTGCTGCAGGATTTCTAGCCTTTGACTTGCTCTGGTAACCACAATATTGATATGGCTAGTCCAATTCAGTTGATCAATGGCAACCCCCACAACGTTGTTCATGAGGATTCAGCAATGGTAATGCCATTGAATGTCAAGGGGCAATGGTAGGTCCTCTCTTGTTGGGGATGGTCATTGCCTGGCACTTGTGTAGCATGAATATTATTTGCCACTTGTCAGTCTAAGTCTGAATATTGTCCAGGTCTTGCTGCATTTGGACATAGACTGTTTCAAAATCTGAGGAGACTCTAATAATACTGAACATCGTACAGTCATCAGCAAACATTCCCACTTCTGACCTGATGATGGAAGGAAGGTCTTTGGTGAAGCAACAGAAGATGATAGGGCCTAGGGCACAGTCCTGAGGAACTCCTGCAGTGATGTCCTGGAGTGGTGATGATTAACCTCCAGCCACTACAACCATCTTCCATTATGCCAGGGATGACTCCAACTGATGAGTTTTTCCCCAATTGCCATTGACTCCACTTTTGCTAGGGCTCCTTGATGCCACACTCAGTCAAATACTGTCTTGATGTCAAAGATAGTCACACTCATCTCACCTCTGGCATTCAGCTCTTTTGTCCATGCTTGAATCAAGGCTGTAATGAGGTTAGGAGCTGAGTGACCCTGGCGGAATGCAAATTAAACATCCATGAGCAAGTTATTACTGAGTAGGTGCCTCTTGATAGCACTGTTGATGACCCCTTACGTTACTTTACTGATAATCGAAAGTAGACTGATGGAGCGGAATATTATACATCTCTAATTTAAACACTTTCTAAGCATTCCAGTTTAAAGAGACAAACAGGTAAAGTAAATCAATTATTTCCTTATTTAACACTTCTCGTTGACCAAAATTCCCAGAATGCTTCACTGTCAGCCAGAATAGCCATTTTAAAGCCACTGTTGTCATTATTGTTGTTAAATCATTGTTGCAGCCATTCTTTCTCCGTCCACAGGTAATTGACCAAGTTGGGTTTGTCCTATTTCTAGTATACTGGACATACTTACGTAACTTTCCACATTGCAACTAGATACCAGTATTCCAGTAGTGCTGGAACAGCTTGACTAGTGGTGTGGCAAATTCTAGAGCACAAATCTTCAGTAATATTCCTGGAATATTGTCAGTGTCCATTGCCTTTTCAGTATCCAGTGTCTTCAGCTGATTTTTTTTATGTCACGTGAAGTGAATAGACTTGGCTGAAGACTGACATCTGTGATGCTGGGACTTCCAGAGGAGGCCAAGAAAGATCATCCACTCAGCACTTCTGGCTGACAATTGTTACAAACACTTCAGACATATCTTTGCATTGATATGCAGGGTGAGGATACTTACGTGTTGTTTAATTGTCCACCTCCGTTCGCATCTGGGTGTGGCAGGATTGTAGAGCATAAATCTGAACTGAAGGTTGTAGGATTGCTTAGCTCTTTCTATTACTTACTGCTTGTGCTATTTGGCATGCAAGTAGTCCTGATTTGTAGCTTCACCAGGTTGACACCTCATTTTTAGGTGTGCCTGTGTTGCTCCTGGGCATGCCATCCTGCACTCTTTACTAAACCAGAGTTGATCCCCTGGCTTGGTGCTAATGGTAGAGTGGGGGATATGTCACGCCATAATATTACAGATTATTATTGTTGTTGTTGACACAGAGCAAGCAATGTAATTAAAATACTGTCTTATTAATTTGATTTATTTCCATTTAACAGCAACAATGTGCTTACCTTTCACATATGTATAGCAATTCCTGGCAAAGTATTAATAGATTCTTTATGGAAATCAAGCAAGATTATAAGAAGGTGCTATCATAAAAATGTTGGCATGACTGTGGAATACTGGGAAAATATAATGTTTCTATGGAAACATTGGCTTAGTGTCAAAAATTGTAAAATTTTGTTGATTTAAGTTGGTTCTTACCTTGATTAACCTTTGCACTAGATTTTAATGAACAAATATGGTTGACATTCAATTGTGCAGTTTTTCAAGTTGTTAACCCATTTACTTTGGACATGGTAATGACTTTATTAACTCAACATGGACAAGAATTGGACTGGAGTATATTAACCAGTGTATTAAGAAAAAAATTTCAACCAAAGATTATACATTACTTAAATCTGATGATGTTATTTCTAATGCTAGCATGAACAAAATAATTGCAAACAAGCTAATAGCAGTAATATACTAAAAGCTAATTCAAAAAGTTAAGCCTTCAGATCCTCCAAAACACTGAGCAGAGAATTACAAAAGACATTTTGCATCTAAGAACAACAATTTTCTCCAAAAATGAAAAAACAACAAAAAAGTATACATCTAAAAGGTATTGCAAGCACTCTTATTGTATAACTTCTGAGATAATTTGTACCCCTGCATGAATAAAACATAAGTAGCCTGGCTTTAAGATGGAGGGGAGTGGGGTGAAGGGTTGAGCGGAGAATGGGGGGGTTTGAGCAGCGATGGGAGAAGCAAATAGCAAGCAGAAGTAAACAAACTAAAAAAAATGTAAACGTCAAATAAAGAGGGAAAATAACCTCTACAGACAGGGTTCACCGGGATGATAATAAGCAAAAGCAGAAACATGTTAAAAGTTGAACAAAGAGACAAATAGGAATATAGAGAAAACCATAAGAGCTCAAGCATAATGCAGCAGCAGAAAATAATTTCACTACAAGACAGATGTCAGGGAAGAGCTGAAAAAATTTCAAAGATGCAAGCAGGCTTAAAACTGAATTAACATTCTGAGTGATTACTTCCTCCAAGTGTTCACAAGGGATGACATATGTGCATTTTTCAAATAAAGACAATTTAAGTAAAACCAACAACTTGAATAAAAATGAGATGGAAGTTTTCTTTATTCATTCAACTCTCCACTCAACTTCACTCCACCTTAAAACAAGCAGAGTGGCAGTGAGACCACCCCACCCCATCGACCGCCCACTATAGACCCCTCCCTCAATAGACCCCTCACTCCCGGTCCTGTCCCCTTGGCACATCCTGATGCCTGGTAGACAGTGCCAAGATGCCCCTTGAGCATTGCTACTCTGCCCCTCAGGTGTGTGTCAAGGGGCCAGGCTGGCACTGCCAGTCTGGCATTGCTCAGGGCGGCATCCCCCTTACCCCCGACCTCCTGGGGGGCCCTCCAGCAGGATCGGCTGCCTGTTCCCCATTAGTGGGGAGCACAAGTAAACCCTGCTGGAGTCAAGCACTCCCAGCGTGGGGTGAGACATTAGGGGGCCTGGAGTCTTCAGTCCCGGGCCCACTAATCGGATTTAAATTGAAATTTAAATATGGAAATCAGCTCCGCTCTGACTTCCAGAGTGGAGCTAATGTCTTCTGACCTATTGCGCTGATAGAGCAGTGCAGCAGGCTGGGAGAATCGTCCCCAACATGTTTTTCATTGATTGGAAGCACTTCAACATGTCTCTATAATGCTAATGATGCCCAATTTATCAATACCTGCAAGACGTTCCAGATCACATACGTTATTTGTCAGATTCTTGAAGTAATGCAAGCTAGGCTCCAGCTTAATTTTACCTATTGTGTTTACCTGATTAAAGTTCATGCTTTATTTATCCCATTTATCAATTTAAATTAGAATTATTAAACTTTGTTTTGCAGCATCTCACTCTCAAATTCACTTTTGAGATTGAGTGGTCTTTCCTGAATGTGTTAGTTGAAAAATATGCGAATTGGGTTTCCACTGGTGTCTACCACTAGCCTACTTTCACTGTCAATATCAATGTTGGAATTCATATAGGGCCATGTGCTCTTATATTGGATTTTAAGCAATTCTTTAATTAGGCTCCTAGATATTTGCTTACCTTGCAAGCTTGAAGCCGAAATGGAATGTATCAGAGTTATCCAATGAGACAATGGCTGTCCTTGTTCACTGCGTATTGTGCAAACTCTCAAATGGCCAAAGATCACCTCTCTCAGACCTGAAAAGTGTCCAGTCTACCACAAACTATCCTGGAAAGGTAAAGTATCTCAAAAATCTGAACAGAAAGTTAATGAAGCTATTTCACAGCCCTACGATTCAATCATTATGTGAGTGGTGTTTTCCACTAATAGAATGTTGCCATCACTCCAAATAGGTGTTCTGTCTACCATACAATTGAGCAATAAAGAGTATGAATTTCAGTGCTGTGTGATGTCAGGTATGTCTGCCTAACATCTGAATGATTGGCTAATCAAATCAAATAGCATGTTCCTTGGGTTGTTTGTAATAGGTGGAGTACAGACCGTACTCAATTAGCCTGTACTTGTAAGGCCCAAGACAAAAGGTCCACTGTTACGGGTGATTCCATGAATCCTAAGCGTGATAACAGCTACACTCACAATTTATGATAATCAGTTGAGCTTGTAATGTCATATATTTGCACATGCTAGAATCAGCATATATTCATACTCAGGGGCTCATTCTCTGCAAAACTAAAGGAATATATTCTAGCCTTGCATCTTTTCTGAATTAGCCGGGAGCTTGATGAGCAAAAGATCCCCATTACTTTCTGCATGGTCAATCAGAGTCAACTCGTCAACCAATCAACACCTTTCCTCCTGTTGTATAAATTGTTGCAGTCATTTGAAATTTAGCATTCTTGTGTTTGTCCTAATGAGTGCAACATGAAAAGCTTCCACAACATGTCTCTCTGTTCAGAACTATTGTTTTATATTTTCACTGATAACCTTCAATGTTTGCTCCAATCGATATGGATTTACTCTTACATCTATGACAATCACTCCATGCGTCTAATTTAAACACTCCCCATCATTTTATCTATCCTGCCTGTCAATAGCCCTATCGCCCATTTATTTAGATGCAGCCTTTTCAGTCTGCTATGGAAAAGGTTTCTCATTGTTTGAGAAACCAAAATTCTGATTTCATATATTGAAGCTTGAGTCACATGTTAGTCTGCCTATCACAGAATTAATTATCCTCTGTCACTCTTGATCGCTGTATGGTGAGGTAGCATTTCCAAAAATATTAAACTTAGGATTTTCCTCTTACTCTGAGGCCAGAACTCTCCATTCACCTGACGAAGAGTTTAACCTCAAAAGCTTGTGAGTTTACTATCAAATAAATCGTTTGGACTTAAACCTGGTGTTGTCAGACTTCTTACTGTGGCATCTCTACATCATAGCTCCATTTCAAGCAGAGACATTTCTTTTCCTCTAGATACCAGGATCTCCTCTCAACCCCCAACATGGTCTTCTCTATTAACTTAGCTAAGAACTTTCTCCATCCCTAATGTTTTTATCTATAGCCAATCCCTCTTGGGGGATTGACCAGATTACAGATGATGGGCAAAATTTTACAAGATGTTTTTCTAAGTGTCCAGTTAATCTGAAACTGGGAGGCTTCCAGACCATTTTTTGGGTGAGTTTTCACACCCAATCTTACGCACTCTGTCACTAATTTTGGACTAGTCTGTTTCTGGCCAGAGAACCTGTGGGCGTGGCTTAACTTGCCAGCCAGCGGTGAGGAAGAAGGAGGTATTGTACTTGTGCAGACCTCTGATGCTGCACATGCGCATTAGCAGTATCAGGGGTCTAAAAGACAGAGAGGGAACTGTCAGGCCCCTGCTACTGCAGGCAGCCTCAATTAGATCCACCTCCCCCATAATCATGGGGCCCACGGCCCACGATGCATCCCCCGCCAACAACCTTGTCACCCACACCAATCGCGGACCCACTCCCTCCCCGACCAAACGCATGCAGAATGGCAGTGGGATCTCTCCCACCACGGGCCCCACCCACCTACAGGCCCTGCTCATTTACAGGTCCCACCCCTGCAGGCACTGCCCACCAGGCTGGCATTGCCAAGACGCCAGGGTGGCACTGCCAGGCTGGCACTGCACAAGGGGTACTCCGCCCTGTCCTCGGCCTCTGCAGGGGGGCTTCAATGGCCTCTGGTTAGATCAGTGAGTTCACCACTCTTGG
The DNA here is from genome assembly GCF_965287045.1 of Carcharhinus amblyrhynchos. NCBI lineage: Eukaryota > Metazoa > Chordata > Chondrichthyes > Carcharhiniformes > Carcharhinidae > Carcharhinus > Carcharhinus amblyrhynchos. The sequence goes on along the minus strand of NC_137324.1, from coordinate 88,985,448 downwards.
GGAGGAGGAATTTCTCCCGGTGAGGCCATAAAGGCATGGACATATGGAAAACACTATTTAAATAAATTTAAACAAATTAATCAGTCTCTCACCCATTGGCGGTGAGAGACTGACTGCGCTGGAAATCTGGTCATCGTAAAATCGCGCTGGTTGCGAAAACTGGTGCCATTTGTGTTAGCTGCTCTATGCTTGTTTTTACAGCATTTTCCCACCGCAAAAGCGGCCTAAAGTGCCAGTAAAATTCTGTTCAACGCCTTCTAAAAATGCTCCAGGAAGACAAACATTTCACAGATTCTAGGATGCGTAGGTCCATCCTCATGTTACTTTAAAGTTTGAATGTTGCTAGAAATGGACCTGGAGTGGAATTTTACAGCCCCACTCACTGGTGGGATTTTCCGCTCCTGCTTGAGGGTGGACCTTGTGCATTCAAGAAACTGTAAAATATTTGTCTTCCTCGACCGGTTGAGAAAGGGTGTAGGCATCCTGCAGTACAAGAATTGTGTTTTTTGCAACATCCAGTCTGAAGAGCTCCTGAACAATTTGCATGACTATACTTAGTAATTTTGGTATTCCTGTGGACATTAAGACATAACTGCAAAACGTTGGATCATATGTAAATCAATCTAGATGAAAGTGACAGGTCTACTTGACTGATGGACAATAATGAAGCAGTTGATTTTTCTTTATCCATCTATGCAACTGCATTTATAGTTACATTTTCTGATCTTAACCCATAAATTGCCAGACAAATTGAATGTTTTTTAATCACTTATGAGATGTGGAATTGCAGACAATGCCTGCATTTGTTGCCCACCCCTAACTGTCATTGAGAAGCTGGTGTTGAGATGTCTTCTTGAAACGCTGCAAGCAATGTGGTGTGGGTACACCCAAAGCACTGTTAGGGAGGGAGTTCCAGGAGTTTGGCCCAGCGACAGTGAAAGAACAGCAGTACAATCTCAAGTCAGGATGCTGTGTGGCTTGGTAGGGAATTTGCAGGTGGTGGTGTTCCCATGCATCTGCTTCCCTTGTCCTTCTAGGAGGAAGAGGTTATGGAGTGCAAAATGTGTCGAAAGAACCTTGGTGAATCGTTGCAGTGCATCTTGTACACACTGCTGTCACTGCACATGGGTGGCAGAGGGATTGAAAGTTTAGTTGATGGGTGAGTGCCAATCAAACTTTGCCCTGGATGGTGTTGAGTTTTTTGAGTGTTGATGGAGTTGCACTCGCAAGTCAGGAGTATTCTATCACACTCCTGACTTGTGCCTTGAAGTTGTTGGCAGGCTTTGGGGAACCATGTGGTAAGTTACTAATCACAGAATTCCCAGCCTCTGACCTGCTCTTGTAGCCACAGTGTTTACAAGGCTGGTCCAATTCAGCTTCTGATCAATGGGAACTTGGAGGTTGTTCATAATTGAAGTTTCAGTGATGGGAATGCCGCTGAGTACCAAAGGGAGATGACTATATTCTATGTTGTTAGAGAAAGTCATTGACTGGATCTTATGTGGTGCAAATGTTACACGTTGCATTTTAGTCCAAGCTGAATGTTGTCCTTGCTGCATGTGAACATGGACTGCTTCAATATTTGTGGAGTTGCGAATAGCGGTGAACATTGTGCAATTACTAGTGAACATCGCCATTCAGACATTATGATGACAGGAAGGTCATTGATGAAGCAGCAAATAATGTTTGGGCCTAGGACACTACCCTGAGGAACTCCTGCAGAGATGCCAAGGGATTCAAATGACTGATTTCCAACAAGCACAACCATTTTCTTTTGTGTTAGTTATGACCCAAGCCAATGGAGACTTTTCTCACTGATTCCCATTGACTTCAATTTTGCACGGGCTCTTTGATGCCACACAAGATCAAATGCTGCCTTGATGAGAAGGGCAGTCACTTTCACCTCACTTTTTTTGTCCGTGTTTGGGCTAATGCTGTCATGAGGTCAAGGTGAGCAGATTATTGGTGAGTAAGTGCTGCCTTAGAGCACTGTCAACAACACTTTCCATCACTTTACTGATCAAGGGTAGACTGGCGGGGAGGCAGTAATTGGCTGGGTTAGATTGGCCTGCTTTTTATAGACAGTGCATACCACAGCAAATTTCCAACATATTGGCCAAATGCAAGATTTGTAGCGATACTGGAACAACTTGGCAAGGGCATGGCCAGTTTTGGAGTACAAGTCAAATCCATAACTCACAATAACACTTACCACACAAATTCTTGGGTATTGTGAGGGATTCAGGAAAGTGCTGGCAATTCTGGATTTTGGAATCTGAATGTTCTGAAATGTTAAACCGAGACTCATCTGCACTCTCAGAAGGTCATATTGTCCAATGGCACTATTTTGAAGAAGAGCAGGGAGGTTATCCTTGGTGCTCTGCCCAATAAACATCAAAAAACCAAATGATGTGGTTTTGTTATCACCTTACGGGGGTTCAAATTGGCTGCTGCATTTTCCACATTACATTAGGGCAATACGTTACATTTCTACATAGGATGGCACAGTGGTTAGCATTACTGCCTCACAGCACCATGGACCCGGGTTTGTTTTCGGCCTCAGGTCACTGTCTATGTGGAGTTTGCAGTTTCCCCTAGTGTCTGCCTCAGTTTCCTCCCACACTCTAAAGATGTGCAGGTTAGGTGGATTGGCCATGCTAAATTGTCCCTTGACGTCCGAAGATGTATAAGTTAGAAGGATTAGTGAGGTAAATGCGTGAGGTTATAGGGATAGTATTTGGGGTGGGCTCGGATGTTCTACTGGAGAGTCAATGCACACTTGATGGATTGAATGGCCTCCTTCTGTGCTGTTGGGTTTCTCTGATTATAGCAGTGACAATGCTTCAGAAACTACCTCATTGAACGTAAAGTGCACTGGAACATCCTGAGGTTGCAAAAAGTGCAAATAAATGCAAGACTCTCTTTAAATGGTTTGGGCCTTCCCATGGAAAGCTGTCTTCAGACAGGCCAACAAATTGATGCAGTATTTATAGAAATATATAGTGGCACTTTACAGAGCCCTAGACCAATGGATTGGCAAACTATATCACCACTTTGCCAAGTACCTAAAGGTCCATCCCATTGAGGACAGGAAGAAAGAACGAGATAGGGATGCTATGATTCTATGAGCTTTCTATTCCATGGCTTTTAAGATCTAAAGGTAAAGGGAATCCACCTGAACCTCTTCTCCTCCTTTCAGCACCAGGGACCAGGGTTTGATTAGGGTGCATTGTGCATTCTCTTGCCTCACAACAAGAAAATAAGCTAACTAGTGTGTGAGTGTTTATGTAATTGTGTTTGGCACTATGATATTTTTAAATGGTATGTATGACAGGAACCAAGTAAGGTGCTATGGATGGAGAGGTGTTACATTGTAGGAAAGTAGCATCAAATTACAGGAAGATGGATTAGATTGACATTGCAACCAGCCAAGGGCAATATGTTAAATGCTGCGAGGGTAATAGCAGATGCCGATAGTGCAATGAGATGGAGGCTTGGTTTTCTGTACATTCCTGATTAAATTATCAAGTGGAATGATATGTTGGGAGGAACAGCTTTGAAAGATGTAATGCACAGAAGAAGACATAAGCAAGTCAGGTCATTAAACATTTTTTCTATATTGCATTCATGAAACACATGCTTTGCATATCTCCTCACCCCACAACCCAAAGGTTGCTGCACTGTTTGTCTTGGCACTCTCTTCCCACTGGAGGGGACGTGACCACTTCTCTGAGCCCTCAGTCCTTCCAACAGAATATACACTGCCATAACTATTCAACTGTCTCAAATGTAAGCCAGTATCAGAACAGAGACAATCTTGCTTTGAGAGAAGGGAAAGAAATGGAAAAAAAATTTCAAGAGACATCCAGCTTGATCTTGTCTGCAAGCAATGCCTAGACGTGATCAACGGGTCTTAAATAGGAGCTCCAAACATCCACGGCTGGTCCAGTGCACACCAGGCAATTAATTGCTAGGTCAGCGCCCAGATGCACTAGGTCCCAACTTTGCAGCAAATTTTCCCAGACACCCATCCTCTGCTGTTCCCTTAAAAGATCATTACCATAAGTGAAGAGGATAAGGCAAGGATCGGAGGCCAATAACATTAGCACTCTCACAGCTTTGGGTCGGATCTCAAACAATGAGTTGACAGTATAGGAAAGAGATAGAGAACCTGGTGAACTGGTGTGACGACAATAATCTCTTCCTCAAAGTCAACAAAACGAAGGAGATAGTCATCAACTTCAGGAAGTATAGAGCAAGGCATGCCCCTCTCTACATCAATGGGGACGAAGTAGAAAGGCTCGAGAGCTTCAAGTTTCTAGGTGTCCAGGTCACTAGCAACCTGTCCTGACCCCTTCATGCTGACACTATGGTTAAGAAAGCCCACCAACACCTCTACTTTCTCAGATGACTAAGGAAATTTGGCATGTCCGCTATAGCTCTCACAAGCTTTTACAGATACACCATAGAAAGCTGTTGGTTCTGGTTATATCACAGCTTGGTATGGCTCTTGCTTTGTCCAAGACCTCAAGAAACTACAAAGGGTCGTGAATGAAGCTCAGTCCATCACTCAAACCAGCCTCTCATTCATTGACACTGTCTACACTTCCCACTGTCTTGGAAAAGCAGTCAGCATAACCAAGGACCCAAGACATACTCTCTTTCATCTTTTTCTGCCGGGAAATGGATACAAAAACCTGAGGTCATGTATCAACTGACTTGAAAACAGCTTCTTCCCTGCGGCCATCAGACTTTTGAATGGACATACCTCGCATTAAGTTGATCTATCTCTACATCCTAGCAACGACTGTAACACTACTTTCTGCACTGTCTCCTTTCCTTCTCTATGTACAGTATGCTTTATCTGTATAGCATGCAAGAAACAATACTTTTCACTATATGCTAATACATGTGACAATGATAAATCCAATCAAATTAACAGAATTAGGTGTATGGTTTATGCAGATACGTCTTGTGTGACCAAGCTTGCCAGCTGAACCAGAGGGGAAGATGGCAGTTTGGCAATGGCGTTGCTCAGTGAATTGCTGGTATAATGATGGCTGTGGATTTTTGAGGGTCAAGAACTAACATCCTAAGAAGAGAGCAAACATAAGCTCAAGCTCACTGACTGTAGCAACACTGCCAACTTAAATGAGAACTAAATATTATGATTCTTGGGGTTCAAGGTATCTTTAACAAGCTTTAATTTTACTGTGAGCCCACGTTCTCAGTGGGCTGTGTGCATACCTTGGATGACTTTTTTGTTCATGCACAAGGCAAAAATGCATACTGAAGAATTTCCATTCTAAACAGTTTTATTATTATCGGTCGCTGATATTACACAAGTCTAGTCGCTAGGTGTGACTTCAAAACAAGAACTAATATCCAAAGCACTAAGAATCTATCTTGCTTAACAACTAATTGTCCTGGAGCCAACATGTAACATTCTGACAATTGTTTTCTTTATTGAGGTGAAGCACACCAACCAGTTTTCTTTTGGGGAATAATTAAACTTCTGCAGTTTTGGGTACAGATTGTCCCTGGAGTTTTGATGATCTCCCACCAGAGTTTTGGAGCGAGATCTGTAAATGGCTGCTTGCTCTATTTCTCTGGGTGTTCCACCTAATTCAGACAGTTTCATCAGGAGAGTCCCCACAGGGACCTTATAATTTGGAAATGATTTGAAATACACAAGTGCCTATGGTATTCTTGCACTGCTGATTTGCAGCTGAACACAGTTAAACTCTTTGCAAGTTTACTATAATCAATTTTCTTCCCTAATCCCTTCGTCTAAAGGAATTGATCGTTTACCATTGAAAGTGTTCACTCTCTGTTCTCATATTCAAGGATCTGTACGAGAATTAATAGCAAGTGTTGGCAGGCCATGTGACCACAGCCAAATCTGATCTAATTCTTATTTAATACTCCCATGTCCTCATGTCCAGCAGAGATCATTGGACAACCATCTGTAAATGTTTTGGGTTTTGAGTTGGAATCTTGATGTTGTAGTCAAATGGATCGGGTACCCCACACTGACCATAATTTTACAGCCCCTCCTACCATGGGCATCTTCTGGTTCTGCTCAAGTTAGTGGGTTTTTGACTGGCTCGCTGCAGATTATAGCCCTGCCCCTGCCATTGGGGAGACCATGTAGACGCAACAATGGATGAATGAACATCGCTGAACTATCACCAGGCAAGAGTGTTCTCTTCCTGTTGGGGAACACTTCAGCGGTCACGGGCATTCGGCCTCTGATCTTCGAGTTGCATTCTCCAAGGCACCCTTCACGACACATGACAACACAGAGTTGTTGAGCAGAGACTGATAGCCAAGTTCCACACACATGAGAACAGCCTCAACTGGGATCTTGGGCTTGTGTCGCACTATCTGTAACCCCCACAACTTGTCTGGGCTTGCAAAATCTCACTAACTGTCCTGCCTGGAGACAATACACATCTCTTTAACCTGTGCTTAACCCTCTCTCCACTCACATTGTCTGTACCTTTAGGAGTTGATTACTTGTAAAGACTCACATTCCAACCATTATTTTGTAAATTGGGTTTGTGTCTTTATACGCACTGTTTGTGAACATGTTTTTGAGGATGACGTTGTGATACAAGCTGATAGAATGGAGGAGGTAGATGCTCTGAAGAAAGATATATTAGCAACTTTGAAAAACCTAAGGGTGGATAAGTCCCCTGGGCCAGATGGGATACATCCTAGTATACTTTGGGAGGCGAGGGATGAGATTGCGGAGCCTTTAGCATTGATCTTTGGGTCTTCACTGTATATGGGGATTTTGCCAGAGGACAAGAGAGTAGGTGAATATTGTTCCTCTCTACAAGAAAGGAAATAAGAATGACCCTGGTAATTATAGGCCAGTTAGTCTTACTTCAGTGGTCGGTAAGTTAATGGAAAGGGTCCTGAGAGATAGGATTTATGACCATTTGGAAAGATGCAGCTTAATCTGGGATAGTCAGCACTATCCATTTCGTGAGTCTTGCCTCACAAATTTGATTGAATTCTTTGAGGAGGTAACTAAGTGTGTAGACAAAGGTAGAGCAGTTGATGTCATATACATGGATTTCAGTAAGGCGTTTGCTAAGGTTCCCTATGGTAGGCTCATGAAGAAAGTAAGGAGGTGTGGGATAGAAGGAAATTTGACCAATTGGATAAGTAACTGGCTGTCTCATAGAAGACAGAGGGTGTTGGTGGAGGGAAAATTTTCAGACTGGAGACCAGTTACCAGCGGTGTACCACAGGGATCGGTGCTGGGTCCCTTGCTATTTGTGATTTTTATCAATGACTTGGAAGAGGAGACTGAAGGGTGGGTTAGTAAATTTGCTGATGACACCAAGATTGGTGGAGTAGTGGATGAGGTGGAGGACTCTTGTAGGCTGCAAAGAGACATTGATAGGATGCAGAGCTGGGCTGAAAAGTAGCAGATGAAATTTAACCCTGATAAGAGCGAGGTGATTCATTTTGGTAGGACAACTTGAATGCAGATTACAAGGTCAATGGCAGGGTTCTGAGGAATGTGGAGGAACAGAGAGATCTTGGGGTTCATATCCACAGATCTCTGAAGGTTGTCACTCAAATGGATAGAGCCGTGAAGAAGGCTTATAGTGTGTTAGTGTTTATTAACAGGGGGTTTGAGTTTATGAGCCGTTGGGTTATGTTGCAACTATACAGGACCTTGGTGAGACCACATTTGGAATATTGTGTGCAGTTCTGGTCACCTCACTATAAGAAGGATGTGGAAGCATTGGAGAGAGTACAGAGGAGATTCACCAGGATGCTGCCTGGTTTGGAGGGTAGGTCTTGTGAGGAAAGGTTGAGGGAGCTGGGCTTTTCACTTTAGAGCGGAGGAGGATGAGTGGTGACTTAATAGAGGTTTATAAAATGATGAGGGGGATAGATAGAGTGGACGTGCAGAGATTATTTTCTCGGTTGGAAGCAGCTGTTACTAGGGGGCATAACTATAAGATTCATGGTGAGAGATATAGGAGGGATGTCTGAGGTAGATTCTTTACTCAGAGAGTGGTCGGGGTGTGGAATGCACTGCCTGCTGTGCTAGTGGAGTCAGACATTTTAGGAACTTTCAAGCAGTTATTGGATAGGCACAGAGAACACACTGGAATGATAGGGAGTGGGATAGCTTGATCTTTGGACATAGCTCAGCACAACATCGAGGGCTGAAGGGCCTGTACTGTGCTGTACTGTTCTATGTTCTGTGTTCTAGAACTCCGACTTACCTGACGAAGCAGCAGCGCTCTGAAAGCTAGTGACTTTAGCTACAAATTAAACCTGTTGGACTTTAACCTGGTGTTGAGAGACTTCTTACTGTGTTTACCCCAGACCAACACTGGCGTCTCCACATCAGGAGGTTTGTGGGCAGGGAAAGGGATGGCTCCAGAGCTCCTCCTGGCTCCACCAAAATGCAAAGCAAATCTTTTAATGACAATATTTTGTCTATGGAAATAAGGCAAAAAAAGTAGGGAGACAATGGAACCGATTCAAAGGGGACGAAATGCTTGCTGTCATCAGGCAAATCAGGGTAGATAAATCCCCAGGACCGAGGGCACTCCCTCGGACCTTGAAGGAAACTAGTGTTGAAATTGCAGAGGCCCTGGCAGATATATTTAAAATGTTGGTATCCACGGGTGAGGTGCCAGATGATTGGAGGATAGCTCATGTTGTTCTGTTGTTTAAAAAAGGCTCAAAAAGTAATCCGGGAAATTATTGGCTGGTAAATTTGACGTCAGTAGGAGGTAAATTATTGGAAGGAGCATTAAGAGATAGGATCTACAAATATGGATGGACAGGGACTTATTAGGGAGAGTCAACATGGCTTTGTGCATGGTAGGTCATTTTTAATCAATCTATTAGAGTTTTTCGAGGAGGTTACTGCGAAAGTGGATGAAGGAAAGGCAGTGAATGTTGTTTACATGGACTTCAGTAAGGCCTTTGACAAGGTCCCGCATGGGAGGTTAGTTAGGAAGGTTCAGTCGCTAGGTATACATGGAGAGGTAGTAAATTGGATTAGACATTAGCTCAATGGAAGAAGCCAGCAAGTGGTAGTGAAGGATTGCTTCTCTGAGTGGAGGCCTGTGACTAATGGTATGCCACAGGGATCAGTGCTGGGTCCATTGTTGTTTGTCATCTATATCAATGATCTGAATGACAATGTGGCAAATTGGATCAGCAAATTTGCTGATGATACAAAGATTGGAGGTGTTGTGGACAATGAGGAGGGTTTTCAAAGCTTGCAGAGGGATTTGGACCAGCTGGAAAAATGGGCTGAAAAATGGCAGATGGAGTTTAATGCAGACAAGTGTGAGGTATTGCACTTTGCAAGGACAAACCAAGGTAAATGTTAGGACACTGAAGAGTGCAGTAGAACAGAGGGATCTGGGAATACAAATATATAATTCCCTAAAAGTGGCGTAACAGGTAGATAGCATCATAAAGAGTGCTTTTGGTACACTGGCCTTTATAAATCAAAGTATTGAGTATAAGAGTTGGAATGTTATGGTAGATTATATAGGACATTGGTGAGGCTGAATTTAGAGTATTGTGTTTTGGTCACCTAATTACAAGAAGGATATTAATAAGGTTGAAAGAGTGCAGAAAAGGTTCACAAGAATGTTGCCGGCACTTGAGAAACTGAGTTACAGAGAAAGGTTGAACAGGCTAGGGCTTTATTCCTTGGAACGTAGAAGAATGAGGTAGAACTATGAGGATGTGACTAGTGCGGTAGACAGAGAGGAACCGGTGGATGTGGTGTTTTTAGATTTCCAAAAGGCGTTTGATAAGGTGCCTCACAAAAGGTTGCTGCAGAAGGTTAGGGTGCACGGAGTTGGGGGTAAGGTGTTAGCGTGGATAGAGGATTGGCTGTCTAATAGGAAGCAGAGAGTTGGAATCAATGGGTGCTATTCTGGTTGGCAGTCAGTGACCAGTGGAGTGCCACAGGGATCAGTGCCGGGGCCTCAACTGTTTACCATTTACATAGATGATCCAGAGGAGGGGGCTGAGTGTAAGGTGACGAAATTTGCTGATGACACGAAGCTGAGTGGAAAAGCAAATTGTGCGGAGGGTGTGGAAAGTCTGCAGAGAGATCTGGATAGGTTGAGCGAGTGGACGAGGACCTGGTAGATGGAGTATAATGTTAGCAAGTGTGAGGTTATCCACTTTGGCAGGAATAATAGTAGGAGGGATTATTACTTAAAAGGCGAAAAGCTGCAGCATGCTACGGTGCAGAGGGACCTGGGGGTCCTTGTGCACGAATCGCAAAAACCCAGTCTGCAGGTGCAGCAGGTGATTAAGAAGGCAAATGGAATGTTGGCCTTTATAGAGAGGGGGATAGAATATAAAAGCAGGGAAGTCTTGCTGCAACTGTACAGGGCACTGGTGAGGCCGCAGCTGGAGTACTGTGTGCAGTTTTGGTTGCCGCACTTGTGGAAGGATATATTGGCCTTGGAGGGAGTGCAGAAAAGGTTCACTAGGCTGATACTGGAGATGAGGGGGTTAGCCTATGAAGAGTGACTGAATAGACTGGGTCTGTATTCGTTGGAGTTTAGAAGGCTGAGGGGGGATCTTATAGAGACGTATAAGACAATGAAGGGGATAGATAGGGTAGAGGTAGAGAGATTCTTCCCACTTAGAAAGGATAGCAGGACTAGAAGACACAGCCTCAAGATAAGGGGGGGGCAGTTTAGATCGGAGTTGAAGAGGAACTTCTTCACTCAAAGGGTGGCGAATCTCTGGAATTCTGTGCTCGTTGAAGTGGTGGAGGCTACCTCGCTGAATATATTTAAGTCACGGGTAGATAGGTTTCTGATAGACAGGGGAATTAGGGGTTATGGGGAGAAAGCGGGAAAGTGGAACTGATCCACTTCAGTTCAGCCATGATCTTATTGAATGGTGGGGCAGGCTCGAAGGGCTAGATGGCCTACTCCTGCTCCTATTTCTTATGTTCTTATGTTTAGAATGAGGGGAGATTTGATAGAGGTGTATAAGATTATGATGGATATATATGGAGTGAATGCAAGCAGGCTTTTTCCACTGAGGCTAGGGAAGAAAAAAAACTAGAGGACATAGGTTAAGGATGAAGGGGGAAATGTTTAAAGGGAATATTGGGGAGTCTTCTTACACAGAGAGTGGTGGGAGTGTGGAATGAGCTGCCAGATGAAGTGGTAAATGTGGGCTCACTTTTAACATTTCAGAAAAACTTGGATAGGTTCATGGATAAGAGGAGTGCGGAGGGATATGGTCCAGGTACAGGTCAGTGAGACTCGGCAAAAAAATGGTTCGGCACAGCCAAGAAGGGCTAAAAGGCCTGTTTCTGTGCTGTAATGTAAATAGAACCTTACAGAAACACAGAAACAGGCCTTTTAGCCCTTCTTGGCTGTGCCAAACTATTTTTTTGCCGAGTCTCACTGACCTGTACCTGGACCATATCCCTCCGCACTCCCTTATCTTGAGGCTGTATTCCCTTTAAACTTTTCCCCCTTCACCCTTAACCTATGTCCTCTAGTTTTTTCCCTTCCCTAGCCTCAGTGGAAAAAGCCTGCTTGCATTCACTCTATCTATACCCATCATAATTTTATACACCTCTATCAAATCTCCCCTCATTCTAAACATAAGAACATAAGAAATAGGAGCAGGAGTAGGCCATCTAGCCCTTCGAGCCTGCCCCACCATTCAGTAAGATCATGGCTGATCTGAAGTGGACCAGCTCCACTTTCCCACTTTCTCCCCATAACCCTTAATTCCCCTGTCTATCAGAAACCTATCTACCCATGACTTAAATATATTTAGCAAGGTAGCCTCCACCACTTCAACGGGCACAGAATTCCAGAGATTCACCACCCTTTGAGTGAAGAAGTTCCTCCTCAACTCCATTCTAAACTGCGCCCCCCCCCCGCCTCTTATCTTGAGGCTGTGCCCTCTAGTCCTGCTGTCCTTTCTGAGCCGGAAGAATCTCTCTACCTCTACCCTATCCATCCCCTTCATTATCTTGTACGTCTCTATAAGATTCCCCCCTCAGCCTTCTAAACTCCAACGAATACAGACCTTATGGTTCTACGGTTCTATTTTGTGAGCATCCTCTATCGATGTGTTTATAGAATGCTGGTTAAGCCACTCAAGGTTCAGTACCAATAGGAGGAATGTGCAGATACCATAAATTGCAAGCAGGCATTCTACAGTCATCATAGCGCTCTGATTTACACAACTGACTATTCTCCCTACTGTTTCAGAGAGACGTAGGCAGCATTTTAACAGGCTCATCTAAAAATCAAATCAGGTGATCAATTTGGGTGATCAAAAGGCAGATGAGTTTTGTTTAAATGAATCAGCCTGCCTATTTCCTGCAGAGATTGAGGGCATTATTCACCCAGTTGCCGTCTAGGGGGCAATCTTACCAGCTTGTCACGCTGGTTGAACAGCGTGGCGAACCGATAAAATCAGGCAAGAAGTGAAAAACTAGGTTTGCGTTTGGTTTCTTACCTCTTGCAATGATACCAGCCCCATTCTGGCGATGTAATCAGCCTCGTGCCAAAGAAGGACACAAGGCTGATTGCACAGGTTTCCTCTGCGTGCTCTGGTTTCCTCCCACAGTCCAAAGATATGCAGGTTCAGTGGATTGGCCATGCTAAATTGCTCCTTAGTATCTAAAGCTATGTTGGTTAGATGGATTAGCCATGGTAAATGTGCAGGGTTATGGGGATTGGAGGGAGGGGGCAGATTAGCTGGAGAGTTTGTGCAAACCCAAGGGGCTAAATGGCCTTTTTCTGCATTGTAGGGATTCTAATAAATAAACAGGACAAACTAACAAGGAGGGATGTCAAGCACATGTGGAACTGATTTCCCTGAACAATTTATGGCAGCTTGTCAGGACTTGGAGGCCGGGTATGGCCTACAGAATGTGGATGGAATACTCTGAAATAAGGTTGCAGGTTTTTCAAGAAAGTACTATCTTTCTGGAAAAAGGCCTGACATTTCTTTCACTCTAATGGATGAGTTACAAGTCTTATTTATCAAGCACCTTTGAAGATAATTGTTGCATACTAAAGTGGTTGACTCATTTTAACAGCAAAGATTAAACAATAAAAAGGTTTCCAGAGGGTGGATTAATGGAGTTTTATTAGATAGGTGTTACTTGCTTACAGCCAGAGTGGAAGAGAGGCAAAATCTTCCAAATCCCCTAATTATATCACCACACAGTCATGTGACACCCTACATCCTATTGCTTTACAATACGTGGAAACAATATAAAGTTCCAAAGTGCTTCACAGGCGCATCAAAAACAAAATATGACACTGAACCATAAGGAGATATTAGGACAAATGGCCAAAAGCTTGGTCAAAGGAATAGATTTTAAGGGGTTCTTAAGAGAGGTAGAGAACTGGAGAGATTAGGAAGAGAACTCCAGAGGGCCTCGGCAGGTGAGTCTCAGCCACCAACAGTGGAGCTAATAAAATCAAGGATATTCAAGAGATCAGACATGAAAAATTATGGTGGGTTATGGAGCTGGAGGAATTCATAGAGGTAGGAAATTTAAGGCATTGGACGGATTTGAAATCAAGAATGAGAATTTTAAATCTGATGCATTGACTCACCGAGAGTCAATGTAGATCCATGGAGAAAGGGCACCTAGACAAACGGGACTCGCTGCAAGTTAGGACTTGAATGTCCAGTTATTGTCAGAACGGTGAGACACATGATTACATTCTGTCTTGACGCACACAACTGTAGAGTATTCCTTCACATGCATGGAAGTTATGGTTTATGGTATAGAGCATTGGTGAGGCCACACCTGGAGTATTGCGTACAGTTTTGGTGCCCTTGCTTGAGGAAGGATGTCCTTACTATAGAGGGAATACAGCAAAGATTTACTAGATTGACTTCTGGGTTGGCAGGTCTGTCATTTAGGAGAGACTATGCCAATTAGGATTATACTCACTGGAGTTTAGAAGAGTGAGAGGAGATCTCACTGAAACTCATAAAATTCAAACAGAGTTAGACAGGGTAGATTCAGAATTGAGGATAAATTTGAGGATAAGGGGTAAATCCTTTAGAACTGGGGTGAGGAGAAATGTCTTCATTCAGAGTGGTGAATGTGTGGAATTCACTACCGAAGAATGTAGTTGAGGCCAAAACATTGTCCGATTTCAAGAACGAATTAGATATAGCTCTTGGGGCTAAAGGGTTCAAGAGGCATGGGAGGAAGGCAGGATCAGGATATTGAATTCGATGATCATCAAGATGAATGGTGGAGCAGGCTCATAGGACTGAATGGCCCACTCCTGCTTCTAGTTTTTTTCTTATATGTTATAACTATGTTTCTCTCAGATTGCTCTTTTTCCAGAGTATTTGGGGTTTAAATTTGAATTTTGAGTTACCTATTCACTAATCCCCAATTTGGTTCTGTTCTCCCCTATTATTTTCTCGCTATGAACTTACATTGAGAGCTATGACATGGCATCTCAACTTCTCAATGGTAAATAATGTGGTAAGCATTTGCTTTGCTAAGAAAGGCATGAAAGCTGACTTTTTCACAATGTGAATCTTCCCTGAAAACAACAACAACCTGAATGTACGTGCAAACACCACATTGCTTAAGACTAGACGCAAGACAAGTGCAAGTATTTGTAGAACAAGTGAAGACATGAATTCTTGAGCCAAGCAGTTCGGTATTGCAGCTGGGAACTGTATTCAGCGCACAGAGATGAGATACAGGCTGCCCTGTTTTCTGAATATGTGTCCCATTTAGAATAAAGAAGCCCAAGTCCAAATTTGTCCAGAGCATAAAAAGGTCACAAATGCATCAATTGGCACTAAGTTAGTGAATGAGAATGATGGTGTCATAGTAATATTACTGAACTAGTCATTAAGGAGCCTGGACTAATTGGCTGTAGATATGAGTTCAAATACCCCCATGACAGCGGGGAAAATTTAAATTAAAGACATCTGGAATGAAAAGCACCCCCCCCCCCCCCCCCCCCCCCACTACCCCCCTCAGTAATGGTGACTATGAAGGCACTGGGTTTTCATGTAAAAAAAAGTTGATTCACTAATGTCCAACGTAGAAGGTGAATCTGTCATCTTTACCTGGTCTGACCTGCATATTGACTTCAGACCACAGAAATGTGCTTAGTTCTTAATTGCCCTCTGAAATGGCCAAGCAAGACACTCAGATGAAGCACTGATCTGTCAGCACCAAGATTGGCGCACGCACAGTGGCCCCGCACTGACGGCCTCCCGATTGCTGGCTGGATCAATTGCTGGCCAACCCCATGACATTTCTGGTGGCTGGCCCTCTACCCCACCTCCCCCAGGGCCCGATTGCTGGCCCCCCCAACCATTCTCAGGCCTAGGCCCTCCCACACTGCCCTCCTGGCCCACCCTCATCGCCAGCCCATCCCCCACTCCTCCCCGACAGTTACCTTCCTGCACGATCCCAAAACCCCGGCAGTGCCGACCACCCCCAGCAGGCTGACCGCCCCTGCCCCCCTCCCCCAGTCCAACCTGATCGCTGGCCTCACTCCCTTCCCCACCGATCCCAACAGCAAAGTGGCAGCAGGACCCCCCACACCCACTGATTGCCCTGTAGGCCCCACCTCCCATCTGGCCCCACCCCTAGCCCCACCATTCTGTCACTGACCCATGCACAATGAACAGTGCCAAAGTGCCCCCAGGCATTAGCACTTTCCCCTTGGGCACAGCCAGGGGGTACAGGCTAGCACTGCTAGCATGCTAATGACCAGGGGAACCTCCCCCCTCCACTGCCTGGCCCTCTAGGGGACCCTGACTGCCCCCATTTACTCCAATCTGGTTGGGCTGCTAGTTCCCTGAAAGTGGTTACTGTCAACCCCGCTGGAGTGAAATACTCTAGTAGGGTGGGAGATGCCAGTGGGCCCAGAGATGTCAGTCCCGGACCCACTAATCGCATTTAAGTCAGATGCAAACTAAGATTAAAATTTCTCCCATGCCTGCCTGTTGATTTCTGGTGCAGAACCGATGCCGCCAAAAATCTGGTGCTCGGAGATGCTGTTGCAGTGGAAACGCATGCACTGAATCCCATGCATTGTCTGCTGCGAGATTCTCCCACCCACTGCACCAACAAATTAGCACAGCGGCATGGGAGAATTGCCCCCTATTTCTGCACTGGGGAAAATGGATAAGCTGAACTCTCAGCAATGACTTAACGCTTTATGGTTATTAATGGGCACGAAGACCATCCCACTGGCAAAGCAGTGTCGCCAACTCTGCCTGGAGAGAGAAACTGGGTGCAAACCTGATTTTTCATTCTGCATGCAATGCATGCAACCGGAGTTGAGGGGGTTGAGCTATGAGGAGAGGCTGAATAAACTAGGCTTGTACTCGTTAGAGTTTAGAAGAATGAGGGGAGATCTCATTGAGACGTATAAGATGATGAATGGGATGGATAGGATAGAGGTGGAAAGACTCTTCCCGCTCAAAAAAGACAGTAGGACTAGGGGGCACAGCCTCAAGATAAAGGGGGGGCGGTTCAGAACGGAGTTGAGGAGGAACTTCTTCACTCAAAGGGTGGTGAATCTCTGGAATTCTCTGCCCGTTGAAGTGGTGGAGGCTGCCTCGCTAAATATTTTTAAGAAGCGGGTTGATGGGTTTTTGATAAGAGAAGGGATTAAGGGTTATGGGGAGAGGGCGGGAAAGTGGAACTGAGCCACGACAGATCAGCCATGATCTTATTGAATGGCGGGGCAGGCTCGAAGGGCCAGATGGCCTACTTCTGCTCCTATTTCTTATGTTCTTATGTTCTTATGTTCTTACCAGCTCGCAGTGCCAATTGGTGGGTAACATTGGTTAACTTTGCTAAATATATTTAAGTCACGGGTAGATAGGTTTTTGATAGACAAGGGAATTAAGGGTTATGGGGAGAAAGCGGGAAAGTGGAACTGATCCACTTCAGATCAGCCATCATCTTATTGAATGGCGGGGCAGACTCGAAGGGTTAGATGGCCTACTCCTGCTCCTATTTCTTGTGTTCTTATGTGTGGCGAGCCGGTAATATTGTGCCTGTGGTGGCTCAGTGTTTAATTATGTATGTCTGGTATCTGTTTTTCTGTTTATGATCCTCTGTTTATGATGAGTTAAGTCTTGGTTTGACAACTGAGAAAAGGAAACAACAGTGAAGCAAGCATTTGCAGGCATCACAGCAGACATTTTGAATAAACTCTGGCAGACATAAAACTTGGTATCTCATCTCTAGATATCTCTGAGGCATAGAACACAACACTAGCCATGCTCCTAGACAAGCTGTTTGAAGGTCAAGATGCCTTCGATAGTACCTTCCATAGCCCAACTTAGAAATAAATTGCTGTGTCTTCACTGTTGTTGGGTCATAAAATCCAGAACTTCCTTTCTAACAGTGCTGTGGTGTACCAATGTTACGTGGGCTCAGCAGTCCAAACTTCACCAGGGCATTTATGTTTGAGCAACAAATATTGGTCTTGCCAATGATGCTCACATTCCCTGAATGAATAAAACAAAAATAGGGAAATATTAAACTTCCGGATGTAAAATTGAAACTAAGCCTTTTTGTATCTAACTGCAAGTGACAGATATCGTTAATGATCTGCTATAACACCTACTGAGAATTGCCCAAGTTAGAAATAAGCTGTTACTATTTATTATGCTTAAGAGTTCTCCAGAGAAAATTCACAAAAGTGTGAATGCTAAATATAAAAATGTACCAATTGTGGCAATTACCTCCTCCAGTGGATTGGCATGCTGTTCCCTCGGATGTAAATCCAGATTGGAGTGAAATGAGTGTTACCTCTTGTGAATGCAACTACAAACTGCAAATAACTTACCTTAATACTCATAAGATTCACTGATGTGAGAAAGTGTTTATGAAAGTGCTCCACCAGTGTCAAGGTGTGGTTGGCTAATCCTTGGATATCTAGCCTTTCTGGGGTTGCACTTCTATATTTACTTGTGTGGGTAGTGACAATGATTATTTGATTACTTGGCTCATGGAATGTATCGGGAGCTTATCGCCTTGTTGTTAGGGTTCCTTTGATGAGGGGAAATTGGTGGAATCTCGTTGATGGCAGGGCTAAGTGGCACCTCTGGCATGCTGAGGGATAGGGTGTTGTTGATCTTAGTTTAGCTCAATTGAAGAGATTAGAACAGTTGTAACTCTATTTATCTAGGCCACGTGGAGGGTATGTTGGGTGGGGAAATAGGCCATCCTCTCCCAAGATGCCCCTTTTGGGGGCTTCTGTACTACTCTCCTTCTTGAGACTTAGTTCCCCTGGGGATGTAGAATCCTGCTGACTGCAGGGCCTGAGTGTGAATCTAGGTACCTCAGTTCAATCTTTCTTCTGTTGGAGATTAGGCTAGATGGAAGAGTAGCTCGCCATCCTTCATGTGATCTTATATGGGGTCTTCCAGGCTGTCCTCCTTCTTGAAGCTTGGGCTCTCCTGTTTGGGGGTAGGGGAGTGGGGACTGGGGGAGACTTCTCCTGTTTCTTATTGGTTTATGCTGTTCACTTCCTGGTATCCTGTGAAAGTGGACACTCCTAGATCAGATCTGGCGCCTATTGACTAATCCTGGTAATTCTCACTCTCTCTGGGGTTTCTTTTCTTTATCTGGGTATGTATGGTGCTGATACAGGCTCTGATTGGTTATATTTAATTCCAGAGGGCTTCCCTTATCTTGTCAGGAGGTGGAGGTTG
This sequence comes from Carcharhinus amblyrhynchos, assembly GCF_965287045.1. Lineage (NCBI taxonomy): Eukaryota > Metazoa > Chordata > Chondrichthyes > Carcharhiniformes > Carcharhinidae > Carcharhinus > Carcharhinus amblyrhynchos. The sequence goes on along the minus strand of NC_137324.1, from coordinate 88,966,719 downwards.
TACCCCTCCCCAAGGTATCCTATTGGTGGATGTCTTGATGATTTTTCTCCTCCTTGTCGATAGTGTTTCCTTGGTGGAAAATGGTTTAAATTTTCCGGTGATGTTGGAGTCTGACCAGTCCCTCTGATATGGCTGGAGAGGAGTGAGGTAGTTGTGTTGCGAGCCTTAGCGTGGTGTAAGAATACTTGGCTTACTAACTCCTGTAAACAGGAGTGTTCACTGGCACGACATGTCTTTTACCGATGTCAGTATCCTGATTTTCCCCCTTTTCTGGGGTATCCTTTCATTGCTCAGATGTCTTGGGATGCTGAGTTAGGTCCCACCTGGTTTTGTCCATAAGCGATCCCATGTATTATGCAGCTCTGTCCTGTGGAGGAGGGCGTGCACAGTGGTGCATGTGCTCATGGCTTCATCCCGTTATTCTGAGATTCCCTCACTCTTTCTGGCATTCTTCCATTATCCTTATGAAAGGAGACATGTCTACAATGATTAATAATCTGAACCATTTGTATGCGTATTTGATGGTCCTTTCTGTATGTATTTGTGAAGTGGTGATCACGCCATACTGTACCAGATTTTGGGGATTTGTTGTGTCTTGTGGTAAAATGGAAAATGGAAAATCTCAATAAAAACATTCATTAAAAAAACTGGAGGTCCAGCTTAAACCCTGCTGAGAGTGCTCCAGCTTTCACAGAGTGGTCATCCCAATGTGATGGTGAGCCCTCTTAATGTGGTCAAAACACCTGCAGTGGTAAGAAATGACCCTTAATTGGCTTAATTGGCCTTTCAGTGGACAGCCAATAAATAAACAGTCCTGCTAATACCAAAATGGCATTGGGTACCCTGATATTCCTCACACCATTTTACCAGCCTTCCTGCTTCTATGATCACCCTCGTTTGATTCCAACCATTGTTTCCCTCTCCATGATGCTGCCATGCACTCAGAGTATTTCTCTTTTCATTTCAGATCTGCATGCAGGAGTAGCAGTGTCACTTGTTCTGCAAGAGGAGCAGGGCATGAAGAGGAGGAGGCATAGAGAGGAACTGCTGCATGGAAAAGGTGAAGGAGGCCCTGACCAAGAGGCTCTTGTGGGAGCACTAGTCCAGACTGGGAGAATCAGTAGCAGTGCTCAGAAGATTGTCTCTTTCATCTCTTTGATGAAGACCTGGTGCCTCAAACCAGGGTGAAGTGGATCCCAACTCAAAACCCACTCAGTAATGTTAATGCAGTGCCAGTGTCTGAACTGGTGGCTGTAAGGTATGTCTGGTCACCCTGCTGCCTTTGCACCAGAGGTTGCAGTGGTTGAACAACTGGGGACATTTCAGGGAGCAAGACCAAACAGCGTTCCTGTTTCCCCATCTCCAACCCCCATCCAGGGGCAAGGTATACTCAGTCCTGAATGTCAGTTTGGTCAGGTGATACAAAGAACAAAGAACAACACAGCATGGGAAACAGGCCCTTCAGCCCAACGAGCCTGCGCCGCCATTTTAATAATGTGTTTTTCCTCCTCCACCCTGATACGCCTGCCCTAGCTGAATAGCTGTAAGTTTTCAGAGGTGTGGAAAAAAGTGTGTGCGATTGACATGATTGGAAGGTAGGGTGCAGTATGTTAGGGGTTGGGTGGTGGACGTCAGGGACTGTTACTGGGTGAGTGATGAGTGCAAGTTGCAGTGAGTGAAACACTGAGAGTTGACGTAAGTGTGGGAGTTTAAGAGAATAAATCTTAATCTTTTGCCTTCTTAAAATCTAACAAAATGCTGGTAACTGAAGGGTTAGATATTTTAGGCTGCTTTCAGGCCTAAGGAAAGTTAAAAAAAAGCCTAAAGTGCAACCAATACAGAGGGGGGAGGGTTCCTTTCGGTATTTGAAGGTCCTTGAGCCTATTTCTCATTCTATCTTCTCCACAGGTCCACCCTCTGCCCCTAACTCTCTAACCTCTCTATATAGGTGAAGGCACTAAGCCAGTGTCTTGCTTTTTCTTCTCCTCTGCAGAACCCAAGCAAGTCTGCCTCTCTGCCAACTCCTGGACAGTCAGAATTGGTTAGGTGCATTGACCCGAACAGGCACCAGAGTGTGGCGACCAGGGGAATTTCACAGTAACTTCATTGCAGTGTTAATGTAAGTCTTACTTGTGACTAATAAATAAATTTCTTAGAATTGCTCAAACTTCTATTCTTGCTGCACCATGTGCCCCCTCATGCTCACTTTTGACGTCTCTGTTAAGCAGCACCAACAGGCACCACCTCAAAGCTGCCCTGCTCCACAGATTCATTGAATTATATGCTTCTTCTGTTGCTGAATAAAAACTTTTATCTTCCTTTCAGAATTGCTGGCTTAATTCAGATCCTTCTTCCCCTTTCCTTCCCTCTGACTCCACCCCATCTAACCCCTTGTCATGTATTCAAATCACCCTCTGACCTCTGACACTGACTGTGAATGACAATCTTCAACAAAACTCTTCGATTCATCTCCTTCCACCCACACCTCAGTTAATTTTCAGCTCAACATGAAACTGGACCCTGCTCGCTCACCTCTTCCCTTTACATGATTTTTTCATTGATACCTGTTGCCACAGCATTAGCAGCCTCAATTTCACTATTCCCCTCACTCTAACCCTGCTCTGTTATTCTCTCTGAACTGATGGTACTCGTTCTCCAAGGCCCAACTTTAACATTATCATTTAACCTGCTGACAAAGGTGGTGCTGATGCTGCCTGCCTTTGAAGAGACCAAATGCCAACTTTCTGATACTTCCTCTTACGTCCCCTTGGGACGTGACAGTATGACCAAACATTAAACCATCATTTTCAGGACAATCACTGACTCCCTCTCCTTTGATCTTCTCTTTACAGCCTCCAATATCATCCAACACAAGCGACCTGCTTCCACTTCCTTTTCAAGAACCACAAACAGGACTGCCCTGCTAGACCCAGCATTTCAACCTGTTCCTGCTCCAATAAACTAATTTCTTTTCACATCAACTCCATTTTTTTTTCCCTTGTCCTGTGTCTTCTTACTTCCATCCATGACTCTTCTGATGCCTTATGTCACGTCAGCAGTTTCCTATTGCTTGGCCCTAACCATCTCCTTTTCACCCCGGATGTCCAGTTCCTCTACGCCTCCATCCCCTATTGACTAACAAGTGAGTCAATCTTTTTGAATAGAGCAGACCTGAGGTGCCAAATGGCCTTTTCCTGTTCCTAATTTTCATGTATCTGTAATCCTGGATGGATCTGAATCAGGAAGAGTGAAATTTCAGTTGGAATGAAATTTGAACTGGAGACAGTTGCTGAAGGAGATATGGCTGTGAGAGCAGATTTGAATAGATACCTGGTCAAACATGAAAAGGAAACTAAACAGTAATGAGGGTGAACCAAGTAGAACTCGAGAGTTGTTGGGGAGAAGAGCAGAACTTCTTCAAGAGAGACATTTCTGGAAGAGAACTGACAGTGAATGAAACAAGAATGCAAAGACAACATACACAAAATGCTGGAAACACTTAGCACATTAGGCGTCCTCTGGAGAGCAAAACAGTTTGTATTTTAGGTCTGTGACCTTTCAATCTTGTATTTTAATTTAGTTTAGATTGGCAGAACTCTGGAGAAATAACTTAGCAATTTCAATCTGCTTATACCATGAAAAATCAAGAGGTTATCGCAGGTAGATGATGAACTCAACATAAACAGATTCAGCCATGATCTTACTGAATGTCAGAACAGACTCGAGGGGCCAAATGGTCTACTTCTGCTCCTGTTTTGTGTGATTGTTAGAAATTTCTCCCGCAAAAAGAACCCAGAGTGGCATCAGTCATTGCTTCGACAGACCCCTTGGACTGTATGTCACTTTGAACAGGGATTAACATAGAACATAGAACATTACAGCGCAGAACAGGCCCTTCGGCCCACGATGTTGCGCCGACCAGTTACAAAAACAATGACCCACTAGCCTATACCAATCCCTTTTCGTCCATAAACCTATCCAGAGATCTCTTAAACGCCCCCAAACTAGACGCATTTACAACTGCAGCAGGCAGGGCATTCCAATCCCTCACCACCCGCTGGGTAAAGAACCTACCCCTGACATCCGTCCTGTAGCTACCCCCCCTTAATTTAAAGCCATGCCCCCTCGTGCTAGCTTTCTCCATCCGAGGAAAAAGGCTATCACTATCCACCCTATCTAAACCTCTAATCATCTTATATGTTTCAATAAGATCCCCTCTTAGCCGCCTTCTTTCCAACGAAAACAACCCTAAATCCCTCAGTCTCTCCTCATAGGACCTCCCCACCATACCAGGCAACATCCTAGTAAACCTCCTCTGCACCCTCTCCAACGCCTCCACATCCTTCTTGTAATGCGGGGACCAGAACTGCACACAGTACTCCAAGTGCGGCCGCACTAGAGTAGTGTACAGTTGCAACATTACACTGCGACTCCTAAATTCAATCCCCCTACCAATAAACGCCAAGACACCGTACGCCTTCTTAACAACCTTATCTACTTGATTCTCAACTTTCAGGGATCTATGTACACACACACCTAGATCCCTCTGTTCATCCACACTATTCAAAGTCCTCCCGTTAGCCCTATACTCGACATATCTGTTGCTCCTACCAAAGTGAATTACCTCACACTTCTCCGCATTAAATTCCATCCGCCACCTCTCGGCCCAGCTCTGCAACCTATCTAAGTCTCCCTGCAGACTATGACACCCTTCCTCACAATCTACCACACCTCCAACTTTGGTGTCATCAGCAAATTTACTAATCCACCCAACTATACCCTCATCCAGATCATTAATAAAAATTACAAACAATTGTAATTGTTGCCCACGATACTGGTTTTCCTATTAAAAAATCAATAAAATAAGCCATCTGTGTGCTTTATGTGTGCTATGAAATGTTTTTATCTAGTGCAAATGCCAACATTTGCCAGCCGGGTCAGGTGGTTGAGATTGCAGTAGGTGAACATGTGGCTAACAGTGACCACAACTATGTCTACTTTAGGGTACTAATGGAAAAAGATGAGTGCTGTCCTAAAGGGAGGGTGCTAAATTGGGGGAAGACTAGATACAGCCGGATTAGGCAGGAGCTCAGGGATACAGACTGGGATAGACTGTTGGAAGGCAAGTCCACATTAGACATGTGGGAGTCTTTCAAGGGAAAACTGAAATGGTTGCAGGAAAGACATGCGCTGGTTAAGAGGAAGGATGGGAAAGGTAGGATTAGAGAGCTGTGGATGACTAGAGATATTGAGGACTTGGTCAGGAAGAAACGAGAGGCGTATGTTAGGTCTAAGCAACTGGGAACGGAGAGAGCGTTGGAGGAATACAGAGAGAGTAGGAGGGATCTCAAAAGGGGAGTTAGGAGGGCAAAAAGGGGGCATGAAATGGCTTTGGCAGGTAGGATTAAGGAAAATCCAAAGGCGTTTTACTCCTATGTCAGGAACAAAAGGGTGGCTAGAGGAAAAATCGGTTCTCTCAGGGACAGAGGAGGGGAATTGTGCTTAGGGTCCGAGGGAATGGGGGAGATCCTGAATGAATACTTTGCGTCGGTATTCACGAAGGAGAGGGGCTTGATGTCTGGTACAGTCTTCGAGGGAGCTGTAGACCAATTGAAGGAACTATCCATTATGAGGGAAGAAGTGTTCGGGCTTTTAGGTAGCATTAAAACTGATAAATCTCCGGGGCCTGATGTCATTTATCCTAGGCTGCTTAGGGAGGTGAGAGATGAAATTGCTGGGCCTCTGACACAAATCTTTGTCTCTTCTTTGGACACAGGTGAGGTCCCAGAGGACTGGAGGATAGCGAACGTGGTACCGTTGTTTAAAAAGGGTAGGAGGGATAACCCTGGTAACTATAGGCCGGTGAGTTTGACATCAGTGGTAGGCAAGTTGATGGAGAGGATTCTTAGGAATAGGAAGTATGAGCACTTACAGCATTGCGATCTGATTAGGGATACGCAGAATGGCTTTGTAAAGGGGAAGTCTTGCCTTACAAATCTGGTAGAATTTTTTGAGGAGGTGACAAAAATGGTCGACGAAGGATGAGCCGTTGATGTCGTCTATATGGATTTCAGTAAGGCATTTGACAAAGTCCCTCATGGTAGGTTGGTTGAAAAGATTAAGGCTCATGGAATACAAGGCCACGTATCTAGATGGGTTGAGAACTGACTTGGTAAGAGGAGACAGAGAGTAGTAGTGGAGGGGTCCTTTTCTAGCTGGAGGGCTGTCACTAGTGGTGTGCCGCAGGGCTCAGTACTGGGACCTCTTCTCTTTGTAGTGTATATAAATGACTTGGAAGAGGGAGTAAGTGGTGTGATCAGCAAATTTGCAGATGACACTAAGATGGCTGGATTGGCGGGCAGTGAGGAGCAGTGTCTGGCAATACAACGGGATATAGACAGGCTGGTATATTGGGGAGATATATGGCAAATGGAGTTTAATCTGGATAAATGTGAGGTGATGCATTTTGGCCGGAATAATGTAGGGGGGAGTTATATGATAAAGGGTTGACCTATAAAGAGTATAGAAACGCAGCGGGACCTGGGGGTGCAAGTGCACAAGTCTTTGAAGGTGGCAGTACAAGTGGAGAAGGCTGTGAAGAAAGCTTATGGTATGTTAGCCTTTATAGGACGGGATATAGAATATAAGAGCTGGAGTCTAATGTTGCAGTTGTATAGAACGTTGGTTCGGCCGCATTTGGAGTACTGCATCCAGTTCTGGTCACCTTACTACCGGAAAGATCTGGAGACCCTGGAGAGAGTGCAGAGGAGGTTTACCAGGATGCTGCCTGGTATGGAAGGACTGGGTTATGAGGAAAGATTGAGCAAATTGGGGCTGTTTTCCCTTGAAAGACGGTGACTGAGGGGAGATCTAATAGAGGTATGAAAGATTATGAAGGGTATAGATAGACTAAACAGTGGTAAGCTATTTCCTATGTTAGAAATGCACAGTACGAGGGGCCACGGGCTTAGGGTGACGGGGGAGAGGTATAACACGGATATTAGAGGGAGGTTTTTCACACAGAGGGTAGTGGGGGCATGGAATGCTCTGCCAAGTAAGGTGGTGGAGGCAGGCACACTGGAGTTGTTTAAGAGTTACTTAGACAGGCACATGAGTGGGTTGGAGATGGGTGGATATAGGAGATTGTCTTAAATAAGGTTCATTAGCCTTGGGACATCCCTGGTAATGTTTAACGATGTGGAATGATACTATTGTTTTTCTCTTTTAATTCACAGGTTTTAAGTCGTCTTGTTGTCCAACGAGGGGCATACACGTGATGGGTCGTTCAAGAGCTGCTCTTGGATGTTCGAGAATAGCCTAGTACTACATGTTGTTAGTGTGTGCTTAAACTGGACCAGATGCTGGGCAACACGACAGCTCAGTGACTATCACTGATTGCTGTGCAGACACATGGATTTGGGCCAGTGTCTGTGGGAGTTTGCGCATTCTCCCCGTGCTTGCGTGGGTTTTCTCCAGGTGCTCCAGTTTCCTCCCACACCCCAAAGATGTGCTCTTAGGCTGACTGGAGGTAATAAATTGTCCCTAAATTAGTTTTCCCTCAATGTGAAATGCCACAAGCATAGATAAGGGTCATGGGTGGAGGGGGGACTGGTAATGTCAAAATGGCGGCGCGGGCTCGTTGGGCCAAAGGGCCTGTTTCCCGGGCTGTTTTTGTTCTTTGTTCTTTATTCTTTATTATACAGCAGACGCTTTTTCTCAGGCAAGAGTGAGTAAGCAAGCTATATCTTGTGCAAGTGCTGGCACAAATCAAATGTACACTCATTTATTGGATGATTAACGAATTAGAGGCACCTTCACAGTCAGGCACTGCTGGACTGTTTTCAAGTTGCTAGGAAAACAACAGCAGATAAGATCAGGGGTTTGATTCTTTGGAAAATGCTAGATTAAAACAAAAACAACATCTGGATCTGTAGGGCTTTGTTATTGCAGCCCTGCAAACTTCCAAACAAAAGGCTAGGAATTTGATATTTATTAAACTTACTGGAAAATGCCTATATATTCGAAAGATTCTAAAGGGAGGTAAACTTTCTCATCAGAAAGCAGAACAGCCAAATAGATTCCGATGAGGGGCGGCATGGTGACACTGTGGTTAGCGCTGCTGCCTCACAGCCCCGGGAACTTGGTTTCAATTCCAGCCTTGGATCGCTGTCTGTGTAGAGTTTGCACGTTCTGCCCTTGTCTGCATAGGTTTCCTCCAGATGCTCCAGTTTCGTCCCACAGTCGAAAGATGTTAAGTTGATTGGCTGTGTTAAATTGACCCTAGTGTCAGGGGATTAGCAGAGTAAACATAATAGGGTTATAGAAGTGGGCCCGGGGTGGGATTGTTATCGGTGCAAACTCCATGGGCTGAATGGCCTCCATCTGCACTGTAGGATTCTATGATTTTCAGTGCTTTTATAACCATACCAAAAGAATGCAGCAATGGTCAGCATTTGACACATTGTGGGTGGATACGTTCATGACCCAGAACCACACAAAATCAAGCAAGAAGACATCAAGCACATTTCCCAACATCATTGTGCAGTCAGGTGATATTTCAGTTACTGGTGCGAGCCGGAGTCAGTTGTGCACCCACCAACAGCTAAGTAGTTAGTTAAGGGGATTAAATGTCCAATTGAATTGAATTATACGTTGCCCTTGCAATCTTTAGTTTGGCACATGGGCCAATCCATTTTTGCCAACTTGCCATTCAAACAAAGGATAAGAGGAGGCAGGAGCAAAAGCAGGCTGAGTCGATAGGAAGAAGTGAGAGTTTAGTGTGGAGTTAAATTAAAGATCTGCGACCATTTTCAATGCTTTCTAGTATGAGGTTTGTGCACCTTTTTTGGGCTCTTTGGGGCTCTTTAGTCTTGTAAGGTCTGTCTGTGAATTTCAACCCAATGGCACTAATAGTGCACAGCTCAGCCCAATCTACACAGCAGCAGATGGATATTGTTTACTCTGAGGATGAAGAGAGGGGTTGGAGAGAAGGGAGGTCAGTGGATGCAGGGATTGTCTCAGGGAGAGACTTTCTGGAGAAGAGACACAGGCGCAGACACAGTGTGTGCTGGGCCAACAGGGAGGGTAAGGAGGACAGGCCTGCAGAAGATGCCATTATCCAGCTGGCAAGGTGTACAAGCAGCAGTCCAATTACCTGGACATGACCAAGGTCCAGTGCCACAGGAAGCTCCGCCTTTCAAGGGAAGCTGTCACTTCCTTGTGCTGGATGATTGGACTGGAGAAAGCCACCAATTGTGTGCTTGGACACACAATGCTTTTGCTCTGAAGGTCACTGTAGTATTTAGCTTTCAGGCCTCTGGCTCTTTTCAGAGCTCGGTGGATGATCTTTGTGGAGTTTATCAGTCAGCTGTGTTCAGGTGGGTAAGCTAAATCATCCATTTCAAGACGAACCGAGCCAACCAGGCTGAGCGAACCAGAGGCTTCGTGGCTGTTGTAGGGTTTTCCCACAAGCAGGGCACCATCAAATGCAGCCATGTGGCCATCAAGGTGCCAGCTGGTTAGCCGGGCACCTTTACCAATAGGAAGGAGCTTGTTCTGATCATGTGCAACCACTGGACTTAGCTTCTGCAAGTTGGTGCGAACTACCCTGGCAGCTGTCATGATGCCTATTCACTGCGTCACTTGCACGTGTCAACATCGTTCATGGTTCAAGCTCACCCTGATGGATGGTTGCTTGGTGACAAGGGGTATCGTTGAAAATATGGCTCATGATGCTCTCAGGCATCCTAGGAAAGAGGCGGAGGGAGGACAGATAAAATCACTGTTATGCCTCCACAAGGGCATAAGTGGAGAGGACAATAGGTTTGTTTTAAATGAGGTTCCTGGATCATTCTGAGAGGGCTTTGCAATATTGTGTGTCAATCAGTCATTGTGTGTTGTGCTCTGCATTATCTAACTCTTGCAAGGAGGAACCACTAGACCAGGAGGTGCACAGACCTCAGAGGAAGATTGGGAAGCCAGGCAGTCGGAGGGTGAGAACAAGGATGCAGCACTGCAGAACCTGTAGGAGCGTTAGGGTTAGAGAGGCACTCATTCAACAAACATTTAGTTCAGCCGTCCCCCAAATAGCTGGGTTTCTTCCTTATTCTCTCTCAGGGGCCTGATGGAAAATATTCCTCCAACAGTTTTGTCTAAACTACTGTTTTTCCTGTTTGTACTAGATTTGCAGCATGAGTGAGTGCACAATTGCTGTTTACATGTGGCACCTCAATGATTGAGCCTGAAGTGAAGGTTTTGGATTGAAGACGGAGGAAGTTTAATGGCCTCCCACCTGCTCTGTAAGTCATCCCTGTGTCTGTGGGCAATTTGCTGGAGGTGGGGTACAGTATTGCAGTGAAGATGGAGAAGAGAGTCAGTCAACCTTATTTCACCCTCGGCTTTACTGAGATGGAATCTGTGTGGGTTCCATTGGGCTTGATTACGACATGCAATTAACCCTGGAGTAGGGTGACAAATTTCTGAGGGCGGTTAAGTTCGAGGAGGATACTCCACTAGGCTCCATTGTTGGCAGTCAAAGGCTTTCACAAGATTGAACAAAGCCATGTACAGCTGTGCTGCTCCTTCCACTTTTCTTGAATTCTCTGCACTGTGAAAATCACATCTGTCATGCCTCTTGACGGGCAAAAGCTGTGTCGTCGCTCTGGCAGGAGCTCAGTAGCTACTGAGAGAAGATGATTGAGAAGGATCCTTAAGAACATAAGAAATAGGAGCAAGAGTAGGCCATCTAGCCCTTCGAACCTGCCCCGCCATTCAATAAGATCATGGCTGATCTGAAGTGGATCAGTTCCACTTTCCTGCTTTCTCCCCATAACCCTTAATCCTTGCAATGATCCTTGCAATGACCTTCCCTGATGCAGAGAGTGGGAAGTAGTCACTGTAGAGGGACTGAATGGCCTACTCCTTCTCCTTGTTCTTATGTTTGTGGTTACCACTGTCAGACTTGACTCCCTTCTTGATCACAGTCACAACTACAGCGTCCCTGCAATCCTATGACTTGAACCCCTCTTCCAATATGAAGGAAATGATTTTGTGCAGCCATTCCAAGAGCATATCTCTGCTGTGTTTCTGAATAATGGGAGGGATTCCATCTGCTCCAGAGGCTTTGTTGCTTTTCAGCTGAAAAAATTGCCTTTTACCCTGACTTCCATTCCTCAGTACACTGACTGGCACAGCCTTGGCTCTACCCCAATCCCAAGTGAAGTTGATAAAATCACCTTCAACAACTAAAAAACAATATGATGTTCCAGAACTTGTGTGACTAGAAAGCTCACTTACTTCCATGCAAATCACTGATAGTAATCAGTTGCATTGTATGTGAACAAGAATCCAAAATACTTCGGGGCAAACAACTTCACTTCATAATTGCCAAAGGCAGGACTGACACAGGCATTTAGTTACAGATTATGTGAAATTATTGTCTTTGGCAGGTGGAACAGATGTGCAGAGTATTTTGATTTGACTTGATTTGATTTTGATTTGATTTATTATTGTCACATGTATTAGTATACAGTGAAAAGTATTGTTTCTTGCCCGCAATACATTCAAAGCATACTGTACATAGAGAAGGAAAGGAGAGAGTGCAGAATGTAGTGTTACAGTCATAGCTAGGGTGTAGAGAAGGATCAACTTAGTGTGAGGTAGATCCATTCAAAAGTCCGATGGCAGTAGGGAAGAAGCTGTTCTTGAGTTGGTTGGTACGTGACCTCAGACTTTTGTATCTTTTTCCCAATGGAAGAAGGTGAAAGAGAGTATGACTTGGGTATGTGAGGTCCTTAATTATGCTGGCTGCTTTTCCAAAGCAGCGGGAAGTGTAAACAGTAGCTGGGAGGTTGGTTTGCGTGATGGATTGGGCTACATTCACAACCTTTTGTAGTTTCTTGCAGTCTTGGGCAGAACAGACATTTCTTAAATGGTAAGAGATTAGAAAGTTTGCATGTCCAAAGGGACCTTGGTGCCCTTGTCAATAAGTCACCAAAGGCTAAAATTCAGGGGAAGCAAGCAATTAGGAAGGTTAATGGCCTCTATTGCAAGAGGTTTTGAGTATAGAAGTAATGAAGTCTTGCTTCAATTATATTGAAGCTTACTTAGACTGCACCTGGAGAACAGTGTGCAATTTGGGTCTTCTCGCCATGGAAGGATATTATTGCCATAGAGGGGATGCAGCGAACGTTCACCAGGCTTGTTCCCAGAATGGCCGGACTGTCCTATGAAGAGAGATTGAGAAACGGGGCCTGAATTTTCTAGAGTTTAGAAGAATGAGAGGTGATCTCAATGAAACCTACAAAATATTTAAAAGGATAGGCAGGGTGGATGCAAGTAAGCTGTTTCCCCTGTGTAGGGAATCTAGACAGTAAGAAGTTTCAGAACACCAGGTTAAAGTTCAACCAGTTTATTTGATAGTAAACGCACAAGCTTTCCGAAAGCTTATGGATTTACTATCAAATAAACTGGTTGGAATTTAACCTGGTATTGTGAGACTTCTTACTGTATGTACCCCAGTCCAATGCCAGCACATCCACATCATAGGGAATCTAGAGCCAGTGGACACAATTTCAAATGAAAGGGGACACTCGGGATCAAGATGAGGAGAAATAATTTTTCTCAGAGGGATGTGAATCTTTGGAATTCTCTACATCACAGGGCTTTGGGAGTTTAATCATTTGGTATGCTTGAAGAAATTGACTGACTTCTTAATGGCACGTATTGGGATACAGTGAAAAGTATTCTTTTTTCTGCACTATACAGACAAAGCATACCATTCATAGAGTACATAGGGTGGAAGAAAAGGAGAGGGTGCAGAATGTACTGTTTGAGTCATACATAAAAAGATATGGGGATAATGTGGGAAAAGGGCATTGAAGTGGATGATCAGCTATAACTATATTGAATGATGGAGCATGCTTGATGGACTGAATGGCCTACTGCTGCTTCTATGTTCTATATTCCCAAATATCATGTTTCTGTGCAAATTGACATTCTTTGGTTCTTTGAAGATCAACTCAGTCAAAACCCAAAGGGGATAATGAATGGGTGATCTGAGTCAGGAACCCCAAGTGATGCCTGCAACTTGCCAGGTTTATTTCAATGGGGCCCCAAGATGAATTTAGGATGGTTATCTCCTGGAGTAAACCTGCCAACTAATGTTCATTCTAATTTCAGTTTGCTGTTTCTATGCACATTCATTTTAATATTGGTGTGTATGCCTGCATCGGAAAGAGAGAGTTGCTCATATGTGATCTGTCATTTCTGTGCAGTCATGCACCAGCGCAGCTTCGAGTGAAAATTGCCAGCCCACCATTCTGCCCCTAGAATAGGGCCCTGTTGAATTTAGATATTTAACAAAGATCCCCAAAAAGATGCATAATTTAATTCAGAAACTGTGGAAGCTCAAGGCAAAACTTGGAAATGGGTAAATAACTGGCTGGACAGTAGAGAGCAATGTGTTTTCATTAAGAAGAGTTATGCTGGGGACGGGATTAAGTACTGAGTACTAATGTTGCAACCCAACCACTGTTTCTATTTTACTTTAATGACCTCGGGTCCAGACACTTACTGCAAAAATGTCCAAAGTTATTAAAGTTAAAATTTGAAATGCAGTAGACTTGCAGGAAGAAGTTTAGAAATTTATAAAAATGAGCTACAAAACAAGTATGTGAGCAAAATAGTAGGTCAAATTTAATGCAGACAAACACAACATACTGCACATGGGAAGAAAGATCAGCAAAATCAACTAGCTGATGCTATGTTTGCTCAAGGTAACACTCATAACGCTCCAAGAATGAGAGCAAAAGTAGCAGGAGCAGCTGCAGAATATTCTTTGAAATAGAAAGGGAAAAATGGAGCACTGGAAATCTGAAAGCAGAAGGAGAAAAACTCTGGAACTGTCAGGCAGGCAATCAGCTTCTAGCAAAGGAATGCATGTGGGCATTAGCAAATAAACAATCAGCACAGGACCACTGCCCACTGCTCTGAGAGCAATAGCAACAATTTATGAAGCTTTTATTCCAAACAAGCATCTTTTAAGTTCATATCTAAACTTCATATTGTGCATGTTGAAACTGCTCTGCCACGTTATTAAGCAATAGAAAACCCACAAATGTGTAAATCAGATATAAATTCCTGACAAAGTGGTCATAAGCTTTATGAAACTTCATTAGCTGCTCTTTGTGCATGTATCCAAAAGCCTTGAAGCAAATGTGCACCATTTCACTTATTTAAAGGCTCAATAATGCACCACACCCTTCTGTGAAACATTTCAGTTTTGTTATGCATGTGGCCTTAAGGGAGAGTTGAAGGCAATGTTACATTATCAGGTGTTGCCCGAATCGAAATCTAGTGGTTGTTGGGTGTAAAGAAACATTTGGCGGAAATTGAATTGAAATGCCCATAGGGAAGTCACTGGTCTCCAAGAATTTAAACATTCCTCCACCATGCTGGGTCAATAAATAATCAACTAACTTGACTTTCGGAGTCTTGAACACAATTGATATAAGTTCTTGGGGAACTCAACATTTCTAACACGAGTTGTCTGGGTTGGAAACAAAGAACAAAGAACAACCCAGCACGGGAAACAGGCCCTTCGGCCCAACGAGCCCGCGCCGCCATCTTAACAAAGCATTTTCCTACACCTACCCTGCCCCACGTGTATGCGAATGGTACCCCTATTGTAACCAGATTCAGGGGAGAATAGTGTAGGGTCAATTTGGTACACCAATCAGCCTAAAAGCACATCTTTGGGGTGTGGGAGGAAACCGGAGCACCCGGAGGAAACCCACACAACCACAGGGAGAATGCGCAAACTCCCACAGACACAGGCCCAAATCCATGTATCTGCACAGCTAGCAGTGCTAGTCACCGAGCTGTTGTGGTGCCCAGCTGCTGGTCCAGGTTTAAGCACACACCACGATGCAAAGTGCTAGGCCACTCTCGAAACATCCATGAGCAGCCCATGCACGACCCACCGTGTGCATGCCCCTCGTTAGACAACAAGGTAGACCGACACACCTGCGGATTAAAAGAGACAAAACATTAACATGTAGTATTACATTTCCAGTATCGTCCCGAGGCTCTGACCCTTTTTAAAACCGTCTCTTATAACCCTCCATCCCTGTTTCACTCATGTGCCTATCTAAGTAAACCTTAAACAAGTCCAGCGTGCCTGCCTCCACCACCTTACTTGGGCATTCCATACCCCCATGACCCTCTGTGTGAAAAACCTCCCTCTAGTATCCATATTACACTTCTACCCCCTTACCCTTAGCTCGTAACCCCTTGTGATATTTGTCTCCAATCTAGGAAAAAGCCTGCCACTGTTGACTCTATCTATACCCTTCATTATTTTATACACATCTATCAGATCCCCCCTTAATCTCCGTCTTTCTAAGGAGAAGAGCCCCAGTTTACCCAATCTTCCCTCATAACCCAGTCCTTCCATATCAGGCAGCATCTTGGTAAACCTTCTCTGCACTCTCTCTAGGGTCTCCATGTCCTTCTGGTAGTACCTGTGACAGAGCAAAATCTTTGCTTTGAGTATTTTGCTGATCTTCTGAATTAGACGTGGGAAATGGGATATTCCTCTTGGACTTTCACCCACTCTATGACTGCACCAGCTAATTCACAACGGTCAGCTTTCCTTACATAGTTTCCATTGGCTGGGGAGACTTGAGTGCCAAAAATATGGAAACTGCATTCATTGGTAGAATGGATTCAAATATAGATAATCTATTTATGGCTGGATGGGGAAGAGGATTGAAATGGTAGTTGGAGGCAGCTGTCATCTCATTCTCAGCAGGTTACACCTAACGGCACTTCTACGTGTGATAGAATCCATGTGTTAGAATCCTACAGTACAGAGAAAAGCCATTCAGCCCATCGAGTCTGCACCAACCACAATTCCACCCGGCCTTATTTCCATTCACCTTGCTTAGTCCCCCTGACTCTAAGGAGCAATTTAGCATGGCCAATCCACCCATCCTGCATATCTTTGGACTGTGGGAGGAAACCGGAGCACCTGGAGGAAACCCACGCAGAAACAGGGAGAATGTGCAAACTCCACACCGACAGTGACCCAAACCGGGAATCAAACCCGAGAGGGCACAACCTCAGACTAAAGGTTCTTCCTTATCCCTGTTTCCATTAAAACAGAGATGAGGAGGAATTTCTTCAGCCAAAGTGGTGGATCTGTGGAACTCTTTGCCGCAGAAGACTGTGGAGGCCAAGTCATTGTGTATCTTCAAGATAGAGATAATAAATAGGTTCTTGATTGATAAGGGGATCAGGGGTTATGGGGAAAAGGCAGGAGAATGGGGATGAGAAAAAAGTCAGCCATGATTGAATGGCAGAGCAGACTCAATGGGCCAAGTGGCCTAATTCTGCTCCTATGTCTTATGATCTTATGGTCTTATGGTCCCTGGCATTGTGAAGCAGCAGTGCTAACCACTGTGCCACTGTGTCGCCCCCTTATCAAAAGGTCAGCAGGGTGGGGCTCTCCTTCGGGCAGGTCAGGGCCTATTCTATGTTCAGAAGTTGTAGTGCTATGATGAAATCAGCACTGCAGCAAAGATTTTAACAAGCAGAAGTGGGTGTCACAGCCAACTTGGCACCTACCATCAAAGACTGGTGGGTTCGGTGACCTATGATATCTCTAAATTTTCTTTGTGACATAGCCTTTTTATTTTGACGTGTCATGTCTTTCCAAAAAGCAATGATGGCATCATGCACCCGTTGTATCTTAAAAGGGATGATTTGTGTTTGGTCTGAACAGTACCTTCATGGTTCTTTACATGTACAGTTCATTGTTGATGAGTAACAGGCTCATTGGCGTTACATAAACTCTCATTTTCAGACTTTGTCCCTTTGCACAGGACACACCCACCAGAAGAAATATTTCCTGTCTATCTAACCTGTTCACCTTAATTATCTCAATTACATTACCTCCTAATCTTCTACATTCAAGAGAATACAAACCTCTCTTCATAATTTAAACCTTTTAGCTTCAGTATCATTCTGTGATTTGTTTTGCTGGAAACCCTCCAAGACAAATATATTCTTCTTGATGTGCAGTACCTCGAACTGAATGCAATGCTCCAGACAAGGTCTAAACCAGAGCTCTGAGCAGGGTTAGAACAATTTCATCTCTTTCACCTCCAATTTCCAGATTATTTCTCTGAAAGATTTTACTTCACTTGCGAAACCTCCACTCGTCATTGATTTGATTTTGATTTGATTTATTATTGTCGCATGTATTAGTATAAAGTGAAAAATATTGTTTCTTGCACCCTATACAGACAAAGCATACTACATACAGAAGGACAGGAGAGAGTGTAGAATGTAGTGTTACAGTCATAGCTAGGGTGTAGAGAAATATTAACTTAGCATGAGGTAGGTCCATTCAAAAGTCTAATGGCATTCGGGAAGAAGCTGTCCTTGAGTCAGTTGGTACATGACCTCAGACTTTTGTATCTTTTTCCCAACGGAAGAAGGTGGAAGAGAGTATCTCTGGAGTGTGTGGGGTCCTTAATTATGCTGGCTGCTTTTCCAAGGCAAATGTAGGCAGAGTCAATGGATGAGAGGTTGGTTTGCGAGATGGACCGGGTTTCATTCAGTGCTATTATTATCAGCCTTTCCTGGGCGGAAAAAGAGGAGTAGCAGTAAAAGTGACCTCGGTGTGCACCAGAGAGCAGTGATATTCAGAAGACAGCCAGTAATCCTGTATAAAAAAGCAATGACCACCACATAGGCTCTGCAGGGCACCTTTCCTAAGTCAACATGGAAACACAACATGACTAAGTAATTTAATCCTTTGTGCCTTGTCCATTCAATGAGATCACAGCTGATCTAACTCCTTAACATCATTTGTGGAAGAGAGTTCTAAACATTTACCACACTTTGTGGGTACACGTGTTTGTGAAATTCACTCCTTAAAGGTCTGGTTGTTCTAATTGTTGGACTATGCCTCCCAGTCCTAGCCTTCCCAACCAGCAAAAGTAGTTCCTCTCTGATCTGCCCTATCTATTCCCTTTATTATCTTGGAAACTTTGATCAAATCGCCAAATCAACCTTCTAAATTCCAAAGAACACACTTTTGTTTATTAATCTCTGCTGTAACTTAACCCATGGCACCCTGATGTCATTCTGGTAAATCTATGTTGCATTCCCTCCAAGGCCAATAAATCCTTCAGAACGTGTGGCATCCAGGACTGCTTCCAGTACTCTAGGCATTGTCAAATGAGCACATATAAATCAAGCATGTCTTCTGTTGAGTTCTCCATTCCCCTTTTAGGTTACACTCTCCATCTATTCAAAATATTTTAATAACTAAGTATATGGACCCACATTACCCTTTGGACTGCAACTGTTTCTAGGTTTTCAGCATTGAGAAAGTATTATGACCTGGATAACTCACTTCCATCAATGTGTTTTCAGAATGGAGGAGAGTAGGCTGAATACTTTTCTTTGATACCACCAGTGTTCCAAAGTATACTAAAGTGAAGAATTTGGCAACATTTTTAATTCTTTCATGTCCATTTTGCCCCTAGATATCACTTTTAACTGACACAAGAAGTAGCTGCCAACACGTGAGCAAATGCATTGAAAGGAGACTATAATTAGGGGTGGCATGGTGACACAGTGGTTAGCACTGCTACCTCACAGCACCAGGGACCCAGGTTCAATTCCAGCCTTGGGTTGATTGTTGGTGTGGAGTTTGCACATTCACCCACGTCAGCGTGGATTTCCTCCGGGCGCTCATAAAGAGTACACTTCTAAAGGAGGCGCTGGAGCAGTGTTTCATGTCATCTGCAAACTTTGAAATTGCGCCCTATACGCCAAAGTCTAGCAGAGGAGAGGTCCTAACACACAGTGCCTGGTGAACTCTAATACAAACCTTACTGCAGCCAAAAAAAACTGCTCATCACAGCATCCTGTTTCCTGTAATTCAGCCAATTTCATATTCATGTTGCTCAGTGGGGTGAAGTGTGGTGGGAGGAGGTGTGTGTACGTATCATTGAAGGTGGCAGTTAATAAAGTGGATGGGATTCTGAGATTTATAAATATGAACTTAGAGTTCAAAAGCAAGGAAGGCGTAAAACACTGGTTCATCCTCAACCAAAAAATTGAGTCCAGTTCTGGATACCAATATTAGGAAGGGTGCGAAGGCATCAGAGAAGGTGCAGAAGAGGTTTACAAGAATGGTTCCCGGCATGAGAAACTTCAGTTATAAAGACAGATTGGAGAAGCTGGGACTGTTTTCCTTGGAGAAGAGAAGAATGAGAGGAGATTGATCCAGGGACATACAAAATCATGAGAGGACAAGACAAAGTAGATCAGGAGAATCTGTTTCTATTGACAGAAGAATCAAGAACCAGTAAGCACAGATTTAAGGTGACTGGTAGAAGAATCAATGATGATATGAGGGAAACCTTTCTTTACGTAGTGAGTGGTTAGGATCAGTACTGCCTAAGAATGTATTGGAGGCAGATTCACAATCATGGCCTTCAAAAGGGAATTGGATCGTTATCTGAAATGAAAATATTTTCAAAGATGAGGGAAAAGGCAGGAAGTGGCACTTGGTGAATTATTTCTGCATGCAGAGAGCCTGCACAAACACAATGGGCTGAATGGCAGTCAGCATTCTAAAATTCTATGATTCTGCCTAATGCGCATATAGCTTCTTCGGGAGTTGCTGATAGAAATCAACCTGTCACATATCTCTTCACAGGTATTTTGGACCGCTCTATTCTGAAAGGGTTCTCATCATACTGCCAAAGAAATGTGCCTGAGGGAATGCTCCTTTATCGTGTTTGATAGAATCTGAGTTGCAGCCTAGCATGAGGGAATCTGAGCACGTATGGACAAGAATCTTCTGGGTTTACTGGGATACCAAAGTTTTAAACCTTTTCTCATGGCTTTATGTAAGATCACAGCCATTAAACTTCTGCCAGTGTTGAATACTCCCTCAGGCAGCCCACTCTGATTCTGTACAAATTAGCTACTGCTGATTAAAAGAGAACAGTGGATGGGATCCCTCATGTCCAAGAAATTTCAAATAGCTGCTTTGGCAATTTGTAATCTAACTCACGCACAGAAGCCCACATCCTATTCTTATCATGCAAGGTTCTCCTCTCCAGCTTGAGGCATTATGGGATAGCACCCCAGCCCACCATGTTCAGTATACATCCAGGTTAATTTTGGGGTCAAGCTCACCTAAACATTTTTGCTGGAGTCCGTCCAGGTGGTGCATTGGCAGCTCAGCACGAGGCAATGAGTAATTGACTGCTACTGCAGAATTGCAATGCCCACAGCAGCTCAATGGGACAGATATTGTCTGCACGCTCTCACAGAGAACAATATCAGTGATTGGTGATATTAAATGAAACTCTGCTCCTGCACCCCCTTTAGAATTGTGACCTTTACGTGATATTATTTCTCTACAGTTCACAATGCTTCTAAGTTTCATGTCATCTGCAAATTTTGAAATTGTGCCCTGTACACCAAATCCTGGAAGAGCAGAAGTCCTAACACCAGCCCTTGGTGAACTCCATTACAAACTTGCTCCAGTCAAAAAAAACCTGCTCACCGCTGCTTTCTGTTTCCTGTAACTCAGCCAATTTCATATTCATGGTGCTCAGTGTTCATCTTGCTCCATGAGCTCCAAATTTGTTCACAAGTCTGCTCTGGGACTTTTTATCAAATGCCTTTTGGACTTCCATGTAGATTACATCAAGAAGAATACCTTCATCAACCTTTCTGTTATCTTATCATAAACTCAGGTAAATTAGTTCAATATGATTTGCCCTTAACAAACCCATGTTGGTTTTCTTTAATTAACCGGCATTTGCCCAAGTGACTATTAATTTAGTCCTAAATCATTGTTTCTGAAAGCTTTCCCACAGTTGACATTAAACAGATAGACTAGTAATTGTTGGGCATACCTTTACAACTGTTTTTTAACAAAGATATAATGCTTGCAGTTTTCCAGTCCTCTGGACAATTCTTCAATCTGAGAAGATTGGAAAATGATGGCTCCTTCCTCTGCAATTTCCAAGCTCACTTCCCTCAATGTCTTTGGATACATAGTATCCAGTGCTGGTTCCTTATCAAATCTAAGGGCAGCTAGCCTATCTAATCCTTATCAATTTTAATCATTGAATGCCTACCGCTGGGGAACACATGGCGGAGGCTCGCTGTTGGCAGGACCAGAAGATCCTGCCAGTGTGAACGACTAGAAGATTCCAGCCGTTAACTCTGCTTCATTCTCCACAGATGCTGCCAGACCGACTGAGTTTTTCCGGCATTTTCTATTTTTAATTCATCTAATACCACAGCCATGCCCTCTGCCTCTCTGTATTGAACAATTTGGTCCCTAATCAGCCCCATTCCTCCTTTATCATCTTTTTACTATTTACATACCTATAGAAATTTCTGGATTCCTTTTTAGGTTAGTTGGCAGCAGTGTGTACCATTCGTCTGCAAGGTGCACTGCAGCAACTCATGAGGGTCCTTTGACAGCACCTCACAAACCCGTGACCACTGCCACCTAGAAGGACAAGGGCAGCAGATGCCTGGGAACACCACCACCTAAAGGTTCTCTTCCAAGCTACACACCATCCTGACTTGGTAATATATACCATTCCTTCACTGTTGCTGCGTCAAAGTCCAAGAACTTCCTTCCTACAATACGTGACTGCAGTGGTTCAAGATGGTAGTAGCTCACCACCACCTTCTCAAGGGGAATTAGGCATGGGCAATAAATGCTGGCCTAGCCAGTGATGCCCACAACACTTCAATGTGGAAATAAAAAAAGACAATGATGGATCTTTGTGAATGGGGGTTAATTTCTTTTAAAGAATAAAAAATGTTCTGCTTGCAGTTAATATCTCGGTTATACAGCCAAGGCATTCCAACAAAAGGTATCATAGAAGCAGTTGAGGAATGCCATCTTCAAGCCAGCAGCAGTGAAGTGTTTACCATTCAGCGTTTTTAGATTAAGATAATACTATTTAGCAAAATCTCCTACTAAAGTAAAGTCAGTGACAAATAAGATTGATGAGATTCAGACCTGCACAAGTTTTTTGCCAAAATTCAGGTAGTCAGGTGTGCTCTGTTTCACCGAAACCTGATTACTTGCACATTCCGGGGAATGTACTTGATATTGGTGGGTTCAATCTAAACTCAATGGATCTACTACTGCTACAAATAAATAACGAGGAGGGGGATATGTATGTGAGTAAATGTTGCTGCTGAAATGTTCAGGTTATGAGATGTATTTGTCTTGCTAACATTGAGCTATTGTGTGTAGCTTTTAGGCCCATCTATCTGCCTCACTGAATTTAATCAACTATACCTTATTCTGTTCTATATTCCATTGGATATTAATGTGCAGGAGATGGCAGGAGTTGTTAATGAAACAATTCCAAAAAATGCCTTCTCCCAGATTTATTGAAGTTCGTCTCCTAGGTGGTGTTAATAACTGTGACTTGTATTTGATAGACATTCTCTTTAACTACAATAGGGGCAGAACGTTACACCAACAGGATTTAATACTCCTTCAAAGTCAATGGACTTTTCAAGGGCCTGTCTCATTTTACGGCCCCATAGCCACTATGATGAGGCTGCAATATTCCTCTTCAGGTATGTTGACAAATGAACTCATTGGCACAAGTCATCTGATCAATATTTTTGCTCCATTTCTGACCCTCACAAGTCTCTCATTCGAGCAGCGACTGGAGATTCAGATTGTAATATTGTGTACCTTCTCCCTAAATATCAGCAAAAACTGAAAACTATCAAAGCTGTCAGGAAAGTTGTTCAAGTTTGGAAACAAAGTGGCCATTCAAAATCTGCAAACTTGCTTTGATAACACAGATTGGGTCATTTTTATGGAGGATGATGACATAAATAGAGCCAGATATGTTATAAACGATCATTTTATTTTGGTGAACAACTTCTTGCCTAAACTAAAGCAATCTATTCAACTGATCATAAAGGACTTGAAAATAATAATGAAGGAAAGACACATTTCATTTAGTGTTTGTTATCAAGACAAACTTGGTGAATTAAAATCAAGGTCATGATGTGGAGATGCCAGCTTTGGACTAGGATGGGAACAATAACATGTCTCACAACACCAGGTTAAAGTCCAACACTCCACTCCACTCACCTGTGAAGGAGCAGCACTCTGAAAGCTGTGATTCCAAATAAAATCATTGGACTTTAGCCTGATGTAGTTCAGAATGCCAAAGATACTTTTCGACAAAAGCATAACAGTCCCAGCGTGCATGGAAATGTGTACGTAAAATATCAGGCTTTGCATCGATAAAAAGAAATGACCCCTTTTAATCCACAGATAATCCTGGTAATGTTGCAAATGAATTGATCAGATTTTTGAGCTAGTTTGAAAATGATGAATTTAAAGAAATGCAACTGGCTTCACTTCATAGATTAGAAAAATTTCATGTCACTATCAACTGGGAGGTAGCGCAGTGAATTCACAGAATGCGTGTAGTCCAGATCAGATCAGCAGAAAAATTCTTCAGAATGTGTTCATCGTTGGGCAGATTCTTTGGCCAGAATTTTACCGGCACGCCTTCCCCGATTTGGGGGCGGGTGAGGCTCAGAGAATGGCATCCTCCGTTGGCCTCAGGTGGGATCATTCAAACCAAGGGCGGATGTGCCAGTAAAATTCTGCCCTATCTCTCTGGTCTTTTCCAGATATTGTTCCTTGCTGTTGGAAATTAATCATCATCGTCCCAGTTGCTAAGAAGTCGCAGCTGGCTAATCTGAATGATTACTGACCAGTTGCCTTTATATCGATCAACATGCAGTGATTTAAGGCCATTGTGTCAAAACATCTTTTAGATGCTCTTGTTCCACATAGTGATCAGTTACAATTTGCCCATCCACCTCATAAATCAGTGGGCAATGCTGTTCTGACCTTAGTCCTTTTGATTGAACTGCATACAGATAGATTAGGCAAAAACGCTTTGTTGATTTCTCTTCAGCTTTCAATCCCATTTTAACACCATGCATCCATTCAAGCTTATTGAAGAATTGCAAAACTTTAATGTTAATCAGGCTCTCCTACCAGGGATTTTCTTCACAACAGAACCCAACATGTGTTAGTTTCCAGGATCTGCTCAAAGAGCCCATGTAAATGAGTTCTGGATCTCCAGGGGACTGTGTCCTTTCACCCTATATAAGAATTAAAGTACAACACAATGGTTGGAATTCTCCCCAAAAAAATTCAAAGGGTGGAATTTTACCATCTCGCTCCGCCCATCAACAAGCTAGTAAAATCGCGCAAGCACCAAGAAATCAGGATCACACCTGATTTCCCAGCACACGCGATTTTACTAAGCTTGGATTTCCAGCGCAGTCAGCCTCTTACTGGAAATGTGTGAAAGGCTGATTAATTTATTTATACTTATGGAGAAGCTGTTTTGCATCTGTTTTGTGAATTAGCTGGGATCACCTGTCTTTTTGGCCTCGCCGGGAGCGGTTCTCTCCAGTGAGGAAAACACTTGGTCCCTGTGAATGGGAAACAGTCGTGTTAGCCTCACCAGTGGAACTGGAGGCCACTGAGGCCCCCTGGGGAGGGACCTGGGCCAATGGGGAGGGGGCAAGGCCAGTGGCAGGTGGGGAGGCCTGCTGCCATTCTACCTGCGATTGGTGGGGGAGGGAACGGGGGCTGCTATCGGTCTCATTGGAGGCGGGGGTGGCAAGGGCTGAATCTCAGGCCTCAGAACTGCACAATTGTGAGGTGTGGTGCTGGTTGAGGCTGCTAGGGTCCTGACAGCTCTCTCCCTGGCAGATTCCTGCCACTGCTAATGCGCAGAGTCTACACATCAGAGCCTACACATTTAAGTCTACACATCAGAGTCTACACATGTGCACTGCCTCCCTCCACAGGCTGGCTGGCAAATTAAGCCCAACCCATAGCCTCTCTGGCTAGAAACTGAGGAGCCCACCTTTTCAGAGACAGAGTGCATAAGATTGGGTGTGAAAACTCACATAAAAAATGCACCAGCAAATCTCCCATTTTCACGGTAGCTTGACGCTTAGAAAAAGTCTCGTAAAATTCTACTCTTGAGTGTCAAATGTGTGGGAAAACTGGAGTAATTTACGTCGTTTTTTTCCATTGGGAGTTCAGAGAAGAATCTCCCACACTCCGTGCACTGCAGAGGCCACCAGTGTGAATATCATTGCGCTGAATAGGCCACTGCACATGCACTGATCTGTCAGTGCTGAAGTCAGCACATGCACAATGGCTCTGCATTGATGGCCTCTAGATCGCAGGCCGGCCCCCCGACCCCAACAATGCCGGTTCTCCACAAGTGAGTCACACACAAGACCTTGACAACATACATGTGGCTTTAGAAGTTGCCAGCCCCTGAACTAGAACGACAAAGGCAGCAGCTAGTGGGAACACCATCACTTCCAATTGCGTCTTCAATTCACATGCCAACCCAACTTCTATATATATTCACTACTGTGTGAAAATCCTGAAATACGCTGCCTAACAGCATTGTGGGAGCACCTTCATCACATGGACTGCAACAGTTCCAGAGAATTGCTCACCACCACCTTCTTATTTCCTCATTCCTCGGAATGAGGAACTAAATGCCAATCTTGTTGGCAGCATCAATATCCCCAAAAAGATTTTTTTTATAAATCTTCTTCTGCCAGGAGGTATTGTCAAGAAATAGGTTGCCACACAGTTTGCTAATTAATACTTGGTGATAGTTTTAC
Organism: Carcharhinus amblyrhynchos; assembly: GCF_965287045.1. NCBI lineage: Eukaryota > Metazoa > Chordata > Chondrichthyes > Carcharhiniformes > Carcharhinidae > Carcharhinus > Carcharhinus amblyrhynchos. Next base: position 88,940,952 of record NC_137324.1, on the reverse strand, counting down.
CTAAAGTGTGGTTTCCAGAGGAAAGGAACAATTGTCTCTATTCACAAAGCTCCTCCATGCTATTTACATAAAAGATTAATTTCCATTTCACGCAACCGATACTTTTACAATTATGAGGTACATTTTCAATGGAAGAAATATGAGATGTATTGGACACAAAACAAAGATGGATCTTAAGAACTACAGTGTTTCTATTCTAAATGAGATGGGTCTGGTATTAATGCATTGTTTCATTAACCCTTCATGCTTGTACAATGGCAAGTGAAATGATGAGAAGGCTAAAGTCACACAATTTATAAATTCAAAAGTGTAGCCTGAGGTCCAAGAGCACTTGCTAGCACCAAATGTTGGACTATAGGTAGAAATAGTAGCTATGTGAACTCACAATTAACTTGGAGAGGGTCTTTTATCCAGCACTATTTACTCACCATATTGGCTTCTAGACTTGAGGTGCTGACTGTGTAGAAAATAGTCTGCTCACATTATGACACTGCAGGAGATATTCACATTTTCCCAAAAACTAGTAATGTTGTTTTAAAGTAACTCTTAGAACCTTGGCTTTTGTTCAAGAATCATGCCAAATAGTAAAGGTGCATGTCAGCTTTGATTGGTGAAACCTGTCATAAGTTCTTTTCTGAGCTGGAGTGTTATGGGAATAGCAGTGATGACAGGACGAAAATCCAAGAGCGGTGGCAGGTGAAATGGTAGTGTTCCAGCCGCTGTCAGTGCCAATGTGGATAGCACTGATGTTGTCCATCTTATGGTAAATGAGGCACATCCTTAATGGCCCTTTTCTCTAGTCCACTGCATTGCATATGTCACAGAGTCATAGAGGTTTACAGCACAGAAACAGGCCCTTCAGCCCAACTTGCCCCTGCCACCCAGTTTTTACCACTAAGCTAGTCCCAATTGCCCACATTTGGCCCATATCCCTCCATACCCATTTTACCCACATAACTGTCTAAATACTTCTTAAAAGACAAAATTGCACCTGCCGCTACTATTACCACTTGCAGCCTATTCCAGGCACTCACCAACCTCTGTGTGAAAAAATTGCCCCTTTGGACCCTTTTGTATCTCTCCCCTCTCACCTTTAACCTATGACCTATAATTTTAAACTCCCCTACTTCTGGGAAAAGATGTTGACTATCTATCTTATCTATGCCCCTCATTATTTTATAGACCTCTACAAGAAGGTGCAAGGGCATGGTATCCAAGGGTCTTTGGCCTTGTGGATCCAGAATTGGCTTGCCTGCAGAAGGCAGAGAGTGGTTGTGAATGGGTCTTTTTCTGCATGGAGGTTGGTCACCAGCGGAGTACCCCAGGGATCTGTTCTAGGACCCTTGCTGTTTGTCATTTTCATAAATGACCTGGATGAGGAAGTGGAGGGATGGGTTAGTAAGTTCGCCAAAGATACGAAGGTTGGTGGTGTTGTGGATAGTCTGGAGGGATGTCAGAAGTTGCAGCGTGACATAGATAGGGTGCAAGACTGGGCAGAGAAGTGGCAGATGGACTTCAATGCGGATAAATGTGTAGTGGTCCATATTGGCAGGACCAATGGGATGACCAATGGAGTTGGGGGTAGGGTGTTAGCGTGGATAGAGGATTGGTTGTCAAATAGGAGGCAGAGAGTGGGGGTCAATGGGTGCTATTCGGATTGGCGGTTGGTGACTAGTGGGGTGCCCCAGGGGTCGGTGCTGGGGCCTCAGCTATTTACCATTTATATAGATGATCTGGAGGAGGGAACCGAGTGCAGGGTGTCGAAATTTGCTGATGACACCAAGATTGGGGGAAAGGCAAATTGTGCGGAGGGTGTGGAGAGTCTGCAGAAGGATCTAGATAGGCTGGGCGAATGGGCCAGGAAATGGCAAATGGAATTTAATGTTGGCAAGTGTGAGGTGGTCCACTTTGGTAGGAAGAATGGTAGGAAGGACTATTACTTACGTGGCGAAAAACTGCAGCAGGCGACGGTGCAGAGGGACCTCGGGGTCCTTGTGCATGAGTCGCAAAAACCCAGCTTGCAGGTGCAGCAGGTGGTCAGGAAGGCGAATGGGATGCTGGCCTTCATAGCGAGGGGGATTGAATATAAAAGTAGGGAGGTCTTGCTGCAGCTGTATAGGGCATTGGTGAGGCCGCAGCTGGAGTACTGTGTGCAGTTTTGGGCACCGCACCTGCGCAAGGATATTTTGGCCTTGGAGGGAGTGCAGAGGAGGTTTACTAGGCTGATACCGGAGTTGAGGGGATTGAGCTATGAGGAGAGGCTGAATAAACTAGGCTTGTACTCGTTAGAGTTTAGAAGAATGAGGGGAGATCTCATTGAGACGTATAAGATGATGAATGGGATGGATAGGATAGAGGTGGAGAGACTCTTCCCGCTCAAAAAAGACAGTAGGACTAGGGGGCACAGCCTCAAGATAAAGGGGAGGCGGTTTAGAACGGAGTTGAGGAGGAACTTCTTCACTCAAAGGGTGGTGAATCTCTGGAATTCTCTGCCCGTTGAAGTGGTGGAGGCTGCCTCGCTAAATATTTTTAAGAAGCAGGTTGATGGGTTCTTGATAAGAGAGGGGATTAAGGGTTATGGGGAGAGGGCGGGAAAGTGGAACTGAGCCACGACAGATCAGCCATGATCTTATTGAATGGCGGGGCAGGCTCGAAGGGCTAGATGGCCTACTCCTGCTCCTATTTCTTATGTTCTTATGTTCTTATGTTCTTATGCAGGAGTACAATATCAAGGGTAGGAGTCTTAGCTGTGTTGAGGAGCAGAAGGATCTTGGGGTCTGGGTCCATAGCACTCTTAAATCAGCCTCGCAGGTGGAGGGTGTGGTCAAGAAGGCATATGGTGTACTGGCCTTCATTAATAGAGGGATTGAGTTTAGGAGTCGGGAGGTAATGCTGCAACTTTATAAGACCCTTGTCAGACCCCACTTGGAGTACTGTGCGCAGTTCTGGTCGCCTCACTACAGGAAGGATGTGGAAGCTATTGAGAGGGTGCAGAGGAGATTTACAAGGATGTTGCCTGGATTGGGAGCATTGCCTTATGAAGATAGGTTGAGGGAGCTAGGTCTCTTCTCCCTGGAGAAACGAAGGTTGAGAGGCGACCTGATAGAGGTTTATAAAATGTTGAGAGGAATAGATAGGGTGGATTCTCAGAGGCTATTTCCCAGGGCTGAAATGGTCGCTACGAGAGGACACAGGTTTAAGGTGCTGGGAAGCAAGTACACAGGAGATGTTAGGGGAAAGTTTTTCACTCAGAGGGTGGTGAGTGAGTGGAATCGGCTGCCGTCGGTGGTGGTAGAGGCGAACTCGCTGGGGGCTTTTAAAAGACTTCTGGATGAGTATATGGGATCTAATGGCATTGGAAGTTACAGATAGTTCTATGGCTTGGTAGGTGTAGATGTGATCAGCGCAACTTGTGGGCCAAAGGGCCTGTTTGTGCTGTAGTGTTCTATGTTCTGTTCTATGTTCTATGTAAGATCACCCCTAAACCCCCTACACTCCAGGGAAAAAAGTCTCAGTCTATCCAGCCATTTATTATAATTCAAGCCATCAAGTCCTGCTAGTATCCCAGTAAATTTTTTCTGCACTCTTTCTAGTTTAATAATATCTTTTCTTTAATAGGATGACCAGAATTGCGCACAGTATTCCAAGTGTGGCCTTACTAATGTCTTGTATAACACCAACAAGACGTCCCAACTTCAATGTTCTGACCAATGAAACCAAGTATGCTGAATGTCTTCTTCACCTCCCTATCCATCGTAACTCCACTTTCGAGGAGCTATGAACCTGTACCCCTATATGTCTTTGTTCTATTACTCTCCCCAATACCCTACTGAGTACATCCTGTCCCGATTCAATCTACCAAAATGAATCATCTCACATTTATCTAAATCAAACTCCATCTGCCATTCGTCAGTCCACTGGCCCAATTGTTCAAGATCCTGTTACAATCCGAGATAACCTTCTTCACTGTCCACTATGCCACCAATCTTGGTGTCCATCTGCAAACTTACTAACCATACCTCCTATACACTCATCCAAATCATTAATATAAATAACAAATAACAGTGGACCCAGCACCGATCCCTGAGGCACTCCACTGGTCACAGGTCTCCAGTTTGAAAAACAACCCTCTACAACCACATTCGTCCTCTGTCGTCAAGCCAATTTTGCATCCAATTGCTACCTCACCCTGGATCCTGTGAGATTTAACCTTAGGCATTAACCTACCATGCGATGTTGTTAATGTCCTGCCCATTTTTATACCTATCTCCTCCAGCATGTCCCAAATAGGGACAGCAACTTATAACTGCCAGTTAATAAATAGAACCCAATAAACAGTGATTGTACTTTTCATCAATGTGGTTGACAACTGAGCAAAGTCTGCCACCAATGATAGGGTAAAAAAGCCTGCTTGAAAGTGTGGAAAAATACAGCCCTCGAAAGACCAGTGCCTGAGATGATTCTGCGTATGAAATAATGGCAGATTCCCAATCCAATGTGTCGGCTGGATAAAAAAGGAACTAAGTTGGTTAAAGTAGAGCTAATTATATATTGTACTGTGTAGTACTGTGTTGTGTTATATTGCATCCAATAGTAACCACCATAACACCACCATGAAATCATTATCATGTGATGGATTTGTAATTCCAATTAATCATTCATCTCTTTTTACCTGCTGACAACATGTGTAAAACCTCTCTTTCAGAACTTGCACATTTTGCCTCACTGCTTTCAATGTGTCTCCCTTAACAAAGAAAATATCACTGAAAATGCTGATCATCTAAATCTAAAGCAAAATAATACACATAAAGAAATACGACACTGATGTGGCGGCACAGTGGTTATGCCACTGCTGTCTCACAGGCAGGGACCCAGGTTTGATTCCCTTGGGTCACTGCCTGTGTGGAGTTCGCACATTCATCCCATGTCGGCGTGGGTTTCCATTGAGTGCTCCGGTTTCCTCTCACAGTCCAAAGATGTGCAGATTAGGTTGATTGGCCACGCTAAATTGCCCTGTAGTGTCAGGGGGGCTATCTAGGGTAAATTTATGGGGTTATGGGGGTAGGGCCTGGGTGGGATTGTGGTCGGTGCAGACTCGAATGGCCTCCTTCTGAGGTGTAGGATTCTATGTTGACTTCTGGGCAATTGACCAGACCTGTTCTCGTCAACAGATATATCATACTGGATGTGGGTAGGCATCTTTATTAACATCAAACCAGTGAGCTGATGTGCCACAATATATTGGATTGAGAACTGGCTGGGCAATAGGAGGCAGAGGGTAGTTGTGGAGGGGACCTTTTTGGGCTGGAGGCCAGTGACCAGTGGTGTGCCGCAGGGCTCAGTACTGGGACCTCTCCTTTTTGTAGTATACATAAATGACTTGGAAGAGAGCGTAAGTGGTGTGATCAGCAAGTTTGCTGATGACACCAAGATGGCGGTGTTGGCGGATACTGAAGTGGAATGTCAGGTGATACAACAGGATATAGATAGGTTGGTGCATTGGGCAGATAGGTGGCAGATGGAATTTAATCCTGACAAATGCGAGGTGATGCATTTTGGAAGGAATAATGCAGAGAGGAGCTATGTGATAAAAGGTAGGCCGATTAGGAGTATAGAAATACAGAGGGACGTGGGAGTGCAGGTTCACAAATCCATGAAGGTTGCGACACAAGTGGAGAAGGTTGTTAGGAAGGCTTATGGAATGCTAGCCTTTATAGGAAGGGGTATAGAGTATAAAAGCTGCAGTCTAATGCTTCAGTTGTATAGAACGTTGGTTAGACCGCATTTGGAGTACTGCGTCCAGTTCTGGTCACCTTACTACCGGAAGGACGTGGAGTCTCTGGAAAGGGTGCAGAGGAGGTTTACCAGGATGTTGCCTGGCATGGAGGGACTGGGTTACGAGGAAAGGTTGGAGAAACTGGGACTTTTCTCCTTGGAAAGACGGAGATTGAGGGGGGACATGATAGAGGTATATAAGATACTGAAGGGAATAGATAGAGTTAATAGTGAGAGACTGCTCCCTAGACTGGGTACAAATACGAGAGGTCATGATCTAAGGGTGAGGGGGGAGAGGTATAATTTGGATGCGAGAGGAAGGTTCTTTACACAGAGAGTTGTGGGGGTGTGGAACGCGCTACCGAGTAGGGTGGTGGAGGCGGGAACGTTGGACTCGTTTAAGGTTCAATTAGACAGACACATGAGCGAAACGAGGATGGAGGGTTATGGTAGGGGCTGTTAAATAAGGTCAGATCCTCGGGAGACACCGGAAATGCAGACTTGTAAGTTAACGTTTTTTTGTCTTTTTATTCCGCAGGTGGAGGTCCACCTCGTGTCAAACGAGGGGCATGCACACGGTGGGTCGTGCGTGGGCTGCTCTTGGAGGTTCCGGGAGTGGCCTAGTACTTCGTGTCGGTGTGTGTGCTTGATCCTGGACCGGTAGACGGGCGCCGCAACAGCTCAGTGACTAGCACTGCTAGCTGTGCAGATACATGGATTTGGGCCTGTGTCTGTGGGAGTTTGTGCATTCTCCCTGTGGTTGCGTGGGTTTCCTCCGGGCACTCCGGTTTCCTCCCACACCCCAAAGATGTGCTCTTAGGCTGATTGGTTTACCAAATTGACACTATTCTCCCCTGAATCTGGCTAAGTTAGGGGTTCCATTCGTAGACATGCAGGGTAGAATAGGTGTAGGATGATGCGGCGGTGCAGGCTCGTTGGGCCGAAGGGCCTGTTTCCCGTGCTGGGTTGTTCTTTGTTCTTTGTTCTTTGTTTATATGTAGCCACATTGAACTTCCCAAGTTAACACACCCAGAGGAGAGCTTCACCTGGCATCAACACACATTGGGAACGGAGGCATATTGTTCATCTGATGGCCTCCACCAATTCCAGCAATGCTAAAACCCTGTGGTAAAGTTCCAGCGTTATTATGGATGTAATGACAGAAAAAGTGAGGCTTGATAACTTCCTCATTATCATTTATAGCGCTCATCTGGGCTTCGTAAAAATAATCAGGACAACTGCCATCCCACGATCCTCTCCCTCCATGATTATAATCAATCTGTGTCCGGTCATTTCCTTGCTGACAACCATAGTGGTTGACACTGGGATGCCTCAATCTGGTAGGATTCTTCCCACAGAAAACTACAATATAGAACATTGAAAAACTATAGCACAAACAGGCCTTTCGGCCCACAAGTTGTGCTGAACGTATCCCTACCTACTAGGCTTATCTATAACCCTCTATCTTACTGGGTCACAAGGAGGCAAGATGAAGTGGATGCTGGGACAGTTAGATCTTTCAAGCCTAAGAGTGATTGATATATTGTGGCTGAGTAAGGGATATATATTCCATTGAGAAAGAAGGACACTATGAGAAGGAGGGACCAACTGTCAAACTGAAATAAAAGCATAGACAATACTGCAACAATTAGTGTTAACTCTAAGATTGGACACATTTTCAAAACCAGCAAAAGCTGACTAAAACATATTGTGGAGGGACAAAGTAGAACACGAGAGACAACTGGCCAGAAATATGAAAAAAGGTCTGGATTTTTGCTCCCAGGGTGGATATTTAAGGTCAGGAAATGCCCAGGGTTTTGGAGGGTGGTGGTGGTAAAAGGTTTACCTCAGTGTTCTGGGGCTTCATCTCAGTTATAATCCCAGTTGAGTCCTCTAGCCCTCAACCCTCACACACACTCAACCCCACACATCCCTCATGCCTCCTCAATGGCCCCTCTTACCCTTCATGGATCTTGCTCCAGCGACAATGGTATTTCTTTGAACTTAACATTGAGTTCAATAGCCCTGCTGGGTTTGGGTGCCACCCCCTCCTCCCCCCACCCTCTCTAATGTGCGAATCACGCGCCCCCAATAAAAATGGGACTTGTCTGATCTGTAGGTGGAACTTCCAGATACAAGATCATGGTGCTATTTTGGATAAGAACATAAGAACATAAGAAATAGGAGCAGGAGTAGGCCATCTAGCCCTTCGAGCCTGCCCCGCCATTCAATAAGATCATGGCTGATCTGTCGTGGCTCAGTTCCACTTTCCCGCCCTCTCCCCATAACCCTTAATCCCCTCTCTTATCAAAAACCCATCAACCCGCGTCTTAAAAATATTTAGCGAGGCAGCCTCCACCACTTCAACGGGCAGAGAATTCCAGAGATTCACCACCCTTTGAGTGAAAAAGTTCCTCCTCAACTCCGTTCTAAACCACCCTCCCTTTATCTTGAGGCTGTGCCCCCTAGTCCTACTGTCTTTTTTGAGCGGGAAGAGTCTCTCCACCTCTATCCTATCCATCCCATTCATCATCTTATACGTCTCAATGAGATCTCCCCTCATTCTTCTAAACTCTAACGAGTACAAGCCTAGTTTATTCAGCCTCTCCTCATAGCTCAACCCTCTCAACTCCGGTATCAGCCTAGTAAACCTCCTCTGCACTCCCTCCAAGGCCAAAATATCTTTGTGCAGGTGTGGCGCCCAAAACTGCACACAGTACTCCAGCTGCGGCCTCACCAATGCCCTATACAGCTGCAGCAAGACCTCCCTATTTTTATATTCAATCCCCCTCGCTATGAAGGCCAGCATCCCATTCGCCTTCCTGACCACCTGCTGCACCTGCAAGCTGGGTTTTTGCGACTCATGCACAAGGACCCCGAGGTCCCTCTGCACCGTCGCCTGCTGCAGTTTTTCACCACGTAAGTAATAATCCTTCCTACCATTCTTCCTACCAAAGTGGACCACCTCGCACTTGCCAACATTAAATTCCATTTGCCAGTTCCTGGCCCATTCGCCCAGCCTATCTAGATCCTTCTGCAGACTCTCCACACCCTCCGCACAATTTGCCGTTCCACCAATCTTGGTGTCATCAGCAAATTTCGACACCCTACACTCGGTTCCCTCCTCCAGATCATCTATATAAATGGTAAAAAGCTGAGGCCCCAGCACCGATCCCTGGGGCACTCCACTAGTCACCATCCGCCAATCCGAATAGCACCCGTTGACCCCCACTCTCTGCCTCCTATTTGACAACCAATCCTCTATCCATGCCAACACCCTACCCCCAACTTCATGTCCCTCGACCTTCTGCAATAACCTCTTGTGAGGTACTTTGTCAAACGCCTTCTGAAAATCTAGAAAGACCACATCCACCGGCTCGCCTCTATCCACTGCCCTAGACACGTCCTCATAGAACTCCAGTAAATTTGTCAGACACGACTTCCCCTTAATGAAACCGTGCTGCGTCTGCTCTATCAAGCAATTCCCTTCAAGATGCCTCGCAATTTCCTCCTTAATGATGGATTCTAACATTTTACCTACCACAGACGTTAAACTAACCGGCCTATAATTCCCCGCCTTTTGCCTGGCACCCTTCTTAAACAACGGCGTAACATTAGCCGTTTTCCAATCTTCCGGCACTTCCCCGGAATCCAGCGACGTCTGGAAAATAACCACCAAGGCATCCACTATCACCTCCGCCATTTCTTTCAGAACCCTCGGATGCATTCCATCCGGTCCTGGGGACTTGTCCACAATCAGCCCCTCCAGTCTGTCGAGCACCGCCTCTCTAGTAACAATAATGTCATTGAGACCCTCCAGTCCTACCACCTTTCCATCGCTAACACCCGGCAAATTATTCACGTCTTCCTCCGTGAAGACAGACACAAAAAAGTTATTCAATACCTTAGCCATATCCCCATCCCCTACCACTAGGTCCCCTTTCTCATCCTCTAAAGGACCAACATTCACCCTAGCCAGCCTCTTCCTTTTTATATATTTATAAAAACTCTTGCTATCCTTTTTTATATTAAGCGCTAGCCCAGCTTCATAGTTTCTCCTACCCTTCTTTATCAACTTCTTTGTCAATCTTTGTTGACATTTAAACCTCTCCCAATCCTCTTCTCGCCCACTACTCTTAGCTACTCTAAATTCCTCCGCTTTTAATTTAACACTTTCCTTCACCTCCTTCGTTATCCACGGCTTATTACCTCTCCTCCTACTGTCCTTTTTGACAATCGGAATAAATTTCCGCTGAGCACCAAGAAAGATCTCCTTAAAGATCCTCCACTGCTCCTCAGCAGACCCTCCCTCCAACGTGCTCCCCCAGTCCACATTCGCCAATTCTTCTCTCATCCTACCGTACTCCCCTCTATTCAAACAAAGGACGCGTGTCCGGGAACCCACTTTCTCCTCCTCCATCTGCAACAGAAACTCCACCATACAATGATCACTCTCCCCAAGAGGATCCTTCACCGCAAGGTCCCTAATTCTACCTGCCTCATTACATAACACCAGATCCAAGATAGCTCGCTCCCTCGTCAGCTCCAACACACACTGTTCCAGGAAACTATCCCGGCAAGTACAGGCTCTGTATGTCTCTGTAAAAATCAGGTCCTAAGAGTTGTTGCAAGTCTATAAAAAGGAAAAGAGCTTTAAAATGAACATTAGTTTTCTGGAGGGAGAATTAATAATGCAAAACAAGGATATGGCAGAAACATTGATCAGATATTTTGTATCACCCTATTTTCACTGTAGAAGACACAAAAGCATCCCAAAAATAGTTGAAAGGAAGGATGGAACCTAAGTCAATGACAATCACTTGGGGAAGAAACATTGGGAAAACTCTTGGGACTGAAGGCTGACAAGTCCCCTGTGTCTGATGCCCTATAGCCTAGGATCTTAAAAGAAATGGTTGCAAAGATAGTGGATGCAGTGATTGCAGTCTTCCAAAGTTCTAGAAAGTCCCCAGCAGACTTGTATTGAAACATGTATTTACTGGGCTTGATGGTGTAAAGTCTGCCCACAATGTATCTTCCCTCCTAGTGACTGTGACATTCTGCCAGCGCGAGTCACTACTAGTTTTCAAAAAAGAAATGCCAGGTTGGCACTGCTAGAGTTCAGGGTGTATCCTCTGGGGACCCCCATTGGGGAAGTTCTCCTAATGTGTGGTGGGGGAGAGGAGGGACAGGAGCTGTGATGCTCGCGTGCTGGGTTGGAGGGGAGAGCCCCTGTTGCCTGTGAAGGAGTTGAGTGGGTCACCCTAGCACTTATGTTGCACAGTGAGTGGAGGTGGCAATGCCCTGATGTTTGTGTGGTGGGGAGGCGGATTCCCTGACGCTTGAGGGATTCTAATGTCCGTGGAGGAGGGGGAAGGCATTTTATTTAATTCAGAGATTGGGGCTCCCTTGAAGATCGGCGCTCTGATCTCAGGGTCCCTGGTCTTGCTGGGTTCTTCAGGGCCCACACCTCCAGCTGACTGTCTGATTCTCACTTCCCCTTTCAAATTCTCAGAGTGTTGTTGAATAGGGTGAGGAAAGCCGGCTGTGAAGGCTACAAGCTTCACATTAATTTTCTCACCTGAGCCAACACCCTGTGCATTTTTGCAAAGACTCCACCCATAGTATTTTGGGGAATACATTGAGAAGCAAGGCTGCTCACTCTCTCCTCCCAAGCCTTGCTGGAATTCCATGTGTGGTTATCAACCTGCAGCCAAGAATGCTCTGGAGGGTGAGAGAGACAGTGCGAGCAAGGCTGAAGGAGTGTTGGCAGCCCCTAATCTTCAAAAGCCCTTCAAGGTGGCAGTCATTGCTCATGACTTGGGGGGAGGATGCAGTCTTATTGCAAGAATATGAAATGGGCAGAGAGAGGCCAATGAGGTATTTTTCTAAAAATTTCAATGGGCACCAAAAGAGATCCTATATGGTAGAAAAGGAAATGCTGGGACATGTAGTTGGTGCCATGGATAAAGGGGAGTGGGTGGATGTACTGTACTTAGATTTCTAGAAGGCATTTGACAAGGAGCCGCGTCAAAGGTTATTGCAGAAAATGAAAGCTCATGCCGTAGGGAATAATGTATTGGCATGGGTAGAAGATTGGCTAGCTAACAGGAAGCAGGGAGTAGGCATACATGCATCATTTTCTGTTTAGCAAGATGCAATGAATTGCAGGAGTCTCCAGAGTAGGAGACCTTTTTTTATTCATCCAATGATCATGGGTGTCGCTGGCTGGCCAGCATTTTTTGCCCATCCCTAGTTGCCCGAAGGCAGTTGAAAAGCAACCATATTGCTGCGGTTCTGGAGTCACATGTAGGCCAGACCTGTTAAGGATGGCAGATTTTGTTTCCAAAAGGACATTAGTGTGATGTGATGGCCTCTAGTGCTTTTTCCTCCCTCAGGGTATCCGTGGATCCCTGGAACACTCAATGGGATGGAGGGGCAGCTGGAGTGATTTCCAGGAACTTCTATGTCACCTGGCATTGCCTGGATGCTCAACATTGTCTGCAGCATAGTGTGCAAGCCCTCAGTGATAATCCCTGAGTCTGGGCCAAGCCCTAGAGCCCCCCCAGCCTTTGCATGCTGTGTCTGCAGCATGCTCCCAAGGCCTTCAACCCTGGCCCTCAGCGACTTGGCCATGCTTTGGACCCTGCCACTCATGCCCACCATTGTAGGTTTTCCATTGCATTTGCCACCCTTGCCGTATTGGCCTGGGTGCCATGCAATGCCAACACCATCTCTGTGCCTGAAGGCTACGGAACTCCCCCAAACAGCCTCGCAGATGCTGGAATGACATCCCAGGCCACATTTGCTCTCCTGTTCCAGCGTTGTCTATGTTCTTGGGAGTACAAGATGGCTTGTCTCTCCTCCACGGCATACAGAAATCTTTCAAGATCTGCCTCCATGAAGTGTGGAGCCGCCATTTTCCTGGCATGACTGGCTGTGGGTGCAGAGGGAGCATTTAAATGCAATTCCCCTCATTAACGTGCACAGCTGGGAGCCAGTTCGGGCGAGTCACATGCGTAGGAGCTCCACACCAGCATGTTTCACGTGAGGCATGTTTCACTTGGAGACACGTTTCATGTGGAAGTGTGTTTCACACGGGGATTCTTTCAGTGCACCGAGTGTGGGACAATTGCAGTCCAGACCACATTAGACGGGCCAATGCAGATCGCTCCATTTTTCTTGCCATTATGACCTTTGTGTTTTTTGAGAAATTTCCACCCTATAGCCGGAATTGTTTTTCCCTTTTGGTTTCAGATTCCAGCATCTGCAGTAATTTGCTTTTAGCCGGAATTCTCCGATCATTCATGCCAGCGGGATTTTCCGGTCCCGTCAGCAGCGCACCCTCTCCCATGACAGCATTGGGTGACATCAATGGGAAATCCCATTGACAGCGGCGAGACCGGAGAATCCCGCAGCTGGTGAGCACACGTTGCCTTCCATCGCCAGGCAACACACGGCTGGAAGGCTGGAGAATCTTGTCCTGTTTCTTTTTTGTGCTTCTTCCGGGTCCTTCTAATTTCTCCATCCCATGCTTTTTTCGAACATATTCGATATTTCATCTACAAAGTGAACTTTTCCCACCCAATTTTTATACGACTCCCAGCTCAGAAAATCTGCTGATTCTTCCTTTAAAGAGCCATATAACCGCTGATGACCTGACAGCTTAAGCTTGTGATTATTTACTTGGCTACTGGCCTTTTATTTACATACCACCCATAGTTCCAATCTCAATTTCCAAGAAATCTAAATTCAGATATAGAGGAAAATGGTATGCTGTTTTGATTTTATTACATTTGGATGAGATATTTATCACAACTATAGATCTTCTTGGCTCACATCGAAAAGCACATGTGCTCAACAATGTGACGCCAGAGACTAAAGTTCATTATGCAAGGTTTATTAGCTGTGGCTCATTAAAACTTACTTAAATTGAATTGTGTGCAGAATAAACATACACTTAAGAGAGTTTCAAATGCCATAATAGGACATGGGAAACGTGCCAGCTCTGCCCTTCATATAATTTGCAGCTTGTGGAGATACTAGTTTGAATGAATCAAGTTGCATTATTGAAACTGAAAGGCCCAGAAAATTAAAGTGATATCTGACAGGATTCTAATACTGGTACTTTGTAATCTGTTACATCAATACCAGTACAACTAGTAGACTACTGTTATCTTTAAATGCTGGCCAACCAGTGACCCTCATGTTCCAAGAATGAATAAATAAAGAAATGGGCAGCATTATCAAACAAAATTCAAGACTGAGCAACGTCAGGATTCATTAGATGTTAGACAGGTGGTCTAAACCTCAGCCACCTTACAAAGCATCATACAGGAGGAGAGAGGGGGAGAGATTTAGGGAGGTAATCCTGGGCCTTATGCCTAGGCAGCAAAAGGTGGAGCTGCCCAGGATGGAACAATTAAAATTGGGAAAGTACAAGAGCACAGAGTCAGAGTGCAGCGATCTCAGAAGGTCATAGAGCAAGAGCAGACTACAGAGAGTGAGAGGAGTGAGGGCCAGTATGAAAAATCTTCTCTCTCTGCTGAATGGAACTGTAACCCTGGTTAGAATGGAGCTGAGAATTCTTTTTCCACCTCCAGAATGCCCTGCCTAAAAAAAAACTGGTGGAATTTGATTCTGTGAAACTGAGAGCAACATTTGGCAGCAGTTATCCCTCTATCTCCCAGCCCACTGCGGGTGGAGTGAAATTCCAATCAACTTCTCTAGGCCTGAAAGACTATAGAGGGAAGCCGAGCCTTACTGAAATTGGAGATGGTGGTACTAATTTAAGTTTTTAAAATTTTTTTAAATTTTAAAACTAGTAATGATTCAGCGGCGCTGGCGTCATTCCAATTTAGCGGCACAGATTTAGATACCAAGTGCAACCGGTTGAGAAGTCTCTGGGTCATCAGGGAAGTAGAGGATTTGGACCAGCCAAATGCTATCTATCAACAAGCAGATAGTGAATAAAGTCCAATTTTGGATTGGCATAAATTTGAAGCCTACAGCTGGTCCAACTTAAATTACCAAGGTATTGGCATTTCCTACTTCCTTGATGACCTGGTTTCTAATTGCTATCTGAATATTAACATTTTAAAGGAGTCGACCTTTATTAATGCTCTTCTTATTAAAATTTTTGCATAACCTACAAGATTTTTTTAGCATTTGGAAAATCCGGAGGTGGTAAATAATGCAAAAGATGCAACTCCGTGAACAAAACGATTAGATATATTTCAGGCTACTGTCTTTCTGCCAAAAATGCTAGGCTCTCCAGACACAATAGGATCTTGAATCAGTTGGAGGAGTATGCACACAAGCATAATTTTAAAGTATTTTTCGAATGCCCAATAAACAACTATATAAAATCAATACGCTGACCTGCAATCGGAAAGAAGTTGCAGTAGTACAATAGGAATTGAAGATAACAATTCCCTGGAAAAAGCATGGGATGGAAAGGTTAAGAAGTATCAATATCTAACTGGAGATCAAACAACTGACAGGTGGCTCTTGTGAAGTTTTTAGGGTTTATTATAACCACCAGGGGAAAGTGGTATGCACAAAACGACTTGCTGATGAAATTCCTCAATATCCACAAATTCAAATCGTTTGAGGAACAATATTTGTGGAATGTCAAATTTCTCCAGTTCAAGATGTAAAATCCATAAGTTTTTAAAAATGATATTATTTTCCAAAGTTTAGACATTTTAGTTTCTACCTTAATCCCATGTTCAAATCATTATTTTGCATTCTGTAAAATTATGAGAAGTGAATAATAAAATCAGCTAGCTTCTTTTGCTTTGCTATCTGTCAAAATCCTTTAGCGTGTCTGACTGCTTAATTTGACATCAGCATTGCTGGACACCAGCGATCCCCTCAAGTTGAAGCCAGAATGAAACTAATACCAGGAAAGATGGAATCAGCCTCACAAGGTTCAATTGCTCTCTACGGACAACCTTTATTTTGTGGCAAAAATTATACTTTATTCACAAAATATCTGAAAGAACAAACATTTCAAAATGGCCATCACAGAAAGCGTAACAATATTCAGGTTTTCTACATTGTTGCATTCTGAGATGCTGTGATACAGTCAATAAAAATTACAGACATTTCAAAATGGTCATTACAACTGCTGCAAAGGCTTTTAAGTTGCTCACATTGATCAATTTGCAACCTGAATTCCTTTAAAACAATTGGGATATATGTAATATTCACTGTACACATTCAATATGAGTCACATGGCATGAGGGAATTCTATAAAATTACCCTCTCCTCAGTTCACTGTGGTTGGAAGATCTCAGACAGTGACCTTCCTGTCTCTGCGGCCGTTGCCCCAAGCTTTAGTGCATCCCTCAGCAGGTAGTCCTGGGCTTTGGATTGTGCAAGTCTGCAATACTTGGTCGGGGACAATTCTTTGCACTGGAAGACTAACAGGTTTCAAGCAGACCATAGAGCGTCTTTCACTGAATTGACGATTCTCCAACAGCATCTGATGTTTGGTTTGCATCCCTGGGAACAGCCCATGGAGCATGGTGTCCTGTGTCACGGAGCTGCTTGGGAAATACCACTACATCTTTCGCCAGACCTTCTTTGCAAAAGCACATTCCACAAGGAGGTAGACAACAGTCTCTTCCCCACCACAACCATCTCAATGGCAACATGCAGTTGGGGGTGAGACACTGGGCATGTAGGATAGATCTGACAGAAGAATGCCTTTCTTACAACCAGCCAAGCTAGGCCTTGGTGCTTGTTTGAAAATTCTGGTGATGAGGCATTCTCTAAATGACCTTGACAGCCTGCTCAGGGAACCATCTGACAGGATCTACCATTTCATTTTCTCATAGGGTCTCTAGGACGTTACGTACCAGTGCCTGATGTACTTGTGGTCAAAGGTGTTTCTCTGCGTAAATTTTTCCATGAGGGACTGGTGGTATGGCACAGACTTGGAGCATTTTGCGGAAGTGTGACTGGACGTAGGTTTCACAACACCGGTGACAGGTAGAACCTCAGCATGTATTAACATTTGGGGCAGAATTTACCCATTCTGCCTGCCTGTCTCAGGAATCATAGTGGGCGGGACACAACCATGCAAAAGTCTGCTGACCGCAACTGAGATTTTCCAGTCTTGGGGTAAGCGCAGCCAGAAAATCCCACTGTTGGTGTTTGCGCACTGAGCACAGCTCAATGCAGCCACATACAAAGGTTCTTTTCCCCTTTTGTGTAGAGGTTTGTATATTGCTTCTCTGCCAACGCGGTGCAGTTTTGATCTGCAGCTTCCCTCAAAGTCAATAATGAGTGTTGTCACTTTACTATTAACCACAAAATCCAGTCCTTCATGAACGTCATTATATTTATGAAGGGACAATGGAGCTGTTTGTAAACTGACTGCTCTTTCCAGTCCACAGCAGATTGAGGTGCTGGGAGCTCAGTAGGTGTGAAATTCTGAGAACTCGTACAGTAAGGAATTAACTTCAGCAATGCAATTTGGCAATCAGATTGAGGTTAATTATTTTTTGCTTGCGAAAACTATCTGGGTGGAGTCAATCACACAAATGCAGTTTTCAGACTTGATTTTCCAAAGACATGCTTTTTACTTTTTAAAAGACATATTTAACATATTTGAGTCAAAGAAACACCAAACCACAAATCATTAATTTATAATGTGTAATGCCAATTTTCATTGTTTTCCTAACATTATGACCTTAACTCTCTCTTATTCTGGGGTAAACATTTAAATTGAAATGAACATCAAACCACCATTCATATTTTCATGCACGTTTGATTCATTTAGTTGGTTATGAACTCCAAGAATGCCTCATTAGTCTTGATATTCCCGAATTGTGCACCTGGGCACTAATTTGCTCTACTAATTCTCTGCAATCCGAGCTGGTACATTGGAGAGGGTAGTGAATTTAGTCATCTATGTCTGCCTTTGTGGAGAGGAAGTTAAATATGGAAAATGGTTCCCTTTTTCCAATCTGAATTGACGATGTGGAGTTTGAGAAGTGAGTTGGTTGGAAGAGAACACTATTTTTCCAAATGTTTAATGAAAAGCCCATTTTCTTATATGGAGAAGGAGTCGACAATGAGCTGGAACTCAGTTTCTAAATAAGCGTGCACACGGGCATCATCTGTATAATGAAGTTCTCTGGCTGAGGTTGGAATAGTTTTGGTTTTGGATTGAAGACAGCACAAGTTTCCCATCTGTGCTGAAAAAGATTTCCTGGCCTATGGGTAGTTTGTTGGCGGTGAGATGCAGTATTGCAAAGAGGAAGGGGGGGAGGAGGGTTGGTGCGATGTCACAGACTTGTTTTATCCCAGTCCTCACTAAGACTGGTTCCATTGGAGAAGATCGTGGCTTTCATTTCATTTGGAGCAGGCAGAGATGGTGAAAATTTTCCAAGGGCAGCCAAATTTATATTTATATTTATAAATTAATATAAGGATATTTTATAAGCCTATATGATTGGCAATCTTGATTCTTGATGAATCTATTGGAATTCTTTGATGATGTAACTAGTAGAGTTGACCAAGGAGAAACCAGTGGATGTAGTCTATTTAGATTTTCAGAAAGCTTTTGACAAGGTCTCACATAGCAGATTGTATTTTGATTGGATAGAAAGCTGATTAGCAGAAAGGACGTGAAGGGTTGGCATAAATCCCGACTGGTAGGCAGTGACTAGTTGGGTACCTCAGGGATCTGTGCTAGGGCCCCAACTGTCCACATTATAAACGAATGATTTGATTTGATTTGATTTATTATTGTCACATGTATCGTGTGGACGACATGGTGGCACAATGGTTAGCACTGCTGCCTCACAGTACCATGGACCCGGATTCAATTCCAGCTGTCTCTGTGGAGTTTGCACATTCTCCCTGTGTCTGTGTGGGTTTCCTCCAGGAACACCGGTTTTCTCCCATAGTCCAAAGGTGTGCGGGTTAGGTGGATTGGCCATAATAAATTGCCCCTTAGTGTAAGGGGGATTAGCAGGATAAATATGTGGGGTTATAAGAATAGGGCCTGGGTGGGGTTTTTGTCAATGTAGGATCAAAGGGATAAGTGGCCTCCTTCTGCACTGTAGGGATTCTATGATTCTATGATTCTGCAGTGAAAAGTATTGTTTCCTGCATGCTATAGAGACAAGACATACTCTTCGTAGAGTACATAAGGGACAAGGAAAAGAGAGGGCGCAGTGTTACAGTCACAGGTAGGACGTAGAGAAGGATCAACTTAATATAAGGTGGGCCCATCCAAAAGTTTGATGGCAGCAGGAAAGAAACTGCTCTTGAGTCAGTTGGTACTCAGACTTTTGTATCTTTTTCCCGATGGAAGAAGGTGGAAGAATGTCCAGGGTGCGTGGGATCCTTGATTATTCTGGCTGCTTTTTTGAGGCAGTGGGAAGTGTAGGTACAGTCAATGTTTGGGAGGCTGGATTGCGTGATGGACTGGGCTACATTCATAACACTTTGTAGCTTCTTGAAGTCTTTGTCAGAGCAGGAGCCATACCAAGCTGTGATACATCCAGAAATGATGCTTTCTATGGTTCACCTGTAAAAATTGGTGAGAGTCGAAGCTGCCATGTTGAATTTCCTTAGCCTTCTGAGAAAGTAGAGGCTTGCGTGGGCTTTCCGAACTATAATGTAATGCTTGGAGGGACCAGGACAGGTTGTTGGTGATCTGGACACCAAGAGGGAGCTCAATGTATTATCTCCAAACTTTCAAGTTTTCCAGGTTGGGTGGAAGGGCGAGCTGTGAGGAGGATGCATAGATGTTTCAGCATGATTTGGACAAGCTGAGTGAGTGGGCATGTGCATGGCAGTATAATGTAATAAATGTGCAGTTGCAGTATAATGTAATAAATGTGAGGTTATCCACTTCAGCAGCAGTAATAGGGAGGCAGATTATTGTTTGAATGGGAATGAATTGAGAGAGGTGCCTATTCGGCAAGACCCTGGTGTCCTCATGCGTCAGTCACTGAATGTATGTGTTCAAGTACAGCAGATAGTAAAGGACTCAAATGGTACTTTGGCTTTCACAGAGCAAGAATTTGCATATAGGGATAGAGATGTTTTATTGCAATGTATAGGGCTTTGGTGAGACCACATGTGGAGTACTCTGTACAGTTTTGGTGTCCTTATCTGAGGAAGGATGTCCTTGCTATAGAGGGAGAACAGCGAACGTTTACCAGGCTGATCCCTGGGATGGCAGTTATGAAAAGAGATTAAGTCAGTTAGGATTATATTCACTAAAGTTTAGAAGAGTGAGAGAGGGTCTCACAGAAACTTGTAAAATTCCAAAAGGATTAAAAAGGGTGTTTATCTTGTTTTTCCATTATTGGCATTTGAGAAACTGCATTGTGGTTCTTGAGATATTACATTTAGAGTAAATTTAAAAAGTGGCCCTTCATATTATTAAGGAGTGCCAAATCTGGTTCTAGGTAATGGAGGTTGTAGATTTGGTGGATGATGAACAAGAATTAGGGTAAATTCAGAAAAAATGTTCCCAATCGTGAGGGAGTCCAGAACCATGGATCGTAGTTTGAAGATAAGAGGTAAACTTTTTAGGACTGAGGTGAGGAGAAATTTCCTTACCCAAAGAGTGGTGAATCTCTGGAATTCACTACCACTGAAAGTATTCGAGCCCAAAATGTATAATTTCAAGAAGGAATTAGATAAATTTATATAGATGATCTGGAGGAGGGAACCGAGTGCAGGGTGTCGAAATTTGCTGATGACACCAAGATTGGTGGAACGGCAAATTGTGCGGAGGGTGTGGAGAGTCTGCAGAAGGATCTAGATAGGCTGGGCGAATGGGCCAGGAAATGGCAAATGGAATTTAATGTTGGCAAGTGCGAGGTGGTCCACTTTGGTAGGAATAATGGTAGGAAGGACTATTACTTACGTGGCGAAAAACTGCAGCAGGCGACGGTGCAGAGGGACCTCAGGGTCCTTGTGCATGAGTCGCAAAAACCCAGCCTGCAGGTGCAGCAGGTGGTCAGGAAGGCAAATGGGATGCTGGCCTTCATAGCGAGGGGGATTGAATATAAAAGTAGGGAGGTCTTGCTGCAGCTGTAAAGGGCACTGGTGAGGCCATAGCTGGAGTACTGCGTGCAGTTTTGGTCGCCGCACTTACACAAGGATATTTTGGCCTTGGAGGGAGTGCAGAGGAGGTTTACTAGGCTGATGCCGGAGTTGAGGGGGTTGAGCTATGAGGAGAGGCTGAATAAACTAGGCTTGTACTCGTTAGAGTTTAGAAGAATGAGGGGAGATCTCATTGAGACGTATAAGATGATGAATGGGATGGATAGGATAGAGGTGGAGAGACTCTTCCCGCTCAAAAAAGACAGTAGGACTAGGGGGCACAGCCTCAAGATAAAGGGGGGGCGGTTTAGAACGGAGTTGAGGAGGAGCTTCTTCACTCAAAGGGTGGTGAATCTCTGGAATTCTCTGCCTGTTGAAGTGGTGGAGGCTGCCTCACTAAATATTTTTAAGACGCGGGTTGATGGGTTTTTGATAAGCGAAGGGATTAAGGGTTATGGGGAGAGGGCAGGAATGTGGAACTGAGCCACGACAGATCAGCCATGATCTTATTGAATGGCGGGGCAGGCTCGAAGGGCTATATGGCCTACTCTTGCTCCTATTTCTTATGCTCTTATAAAGCTCATGGGGATAAAGGGATCAAAAGATATGGGAGGAAAGTGGGTTCAGGGTATTGAATTTGATGATCAACCATGATCAAAATGAATGGCAGAGTAGGCTCAAAGGCCATGTGGCCTACTTCTGATTCTATTTTCCATGCTTCTGTGTATGAGTCAATGGCTTTTGAGGAGTCAAAAAGGCCATGTTTAGTGGTTGGACCTTGCATGTTTTTTGAATTTTCCATGCAGGAAAGACTGAAGAAAAGAATATTTGAGGACCAGTATCTGAATTCAAGAACAAGGTCATGGGTCACCAGGCAGCAGTGATCAATGTGCTTCTTTATGCTTTGGAGACTTGGAAAGACCTGTAGCAAGCACCACTCTAGAAATACCACCAGTGACGCCTTCACAGGTGCACCCTGGACATATTCTTTTCTACCTTCTTCTGCTGGGAAAAAGATACAAAAGTCTAAGACCACATAGCAAAAGACTCAAGATCAGCTTTTTCCCTGCTGCCATCAGATTTTTGAAGGGACCTACCTTATATTAAGTTGATCTTTCTCTACACCCTACCTATGACTATAACATTACATTCTGCACCCTGTCCTTTCCTTCTCCCAATGTACTCTATGAATGATATACTTTGTTTGGTGCACAAGAAGCAAAACTTTTCATTGTCTACCAATACAAGTGACAATAATAAACCAAATCAGATCAAAAAACCAGCTCCATTCTGTGGACATGTGGTTCGTATGCCTGATACCAGACTCCTGAAGCAACTATTGTCCTCAGAGGTCACAACAGGAGATTCCCAGAAGAACAACTGAAACATATTAAGGATGGCATAAAAGCCTCCCTAAAGAGATCATACATACCCACCAACACATGGGAGTCTCTGGCTTGTGACCAACCAAAATGGTGAAGGTTCATTCAGGAAGACAATGAAAACAGCAAGAGACTTTGTTGGGAATACAGAAAGGTGAGGTGAGGTGAGGCACAGAAGTAGTGCACAAACCTTTAAAAAACACATCTACCCAACATTTCAGCACCATCTGCACCACATGCTGCAGAGTCTGCAGATCACACTTTGGACTTAACAGCTATTTCAGAACCCTTCGACCTGGAATAGAAGCAAGTCCTCTTCCATTCTGAGACACTGTCTAAGAAGAAGACTAATTGTCTGCAGCGGAAATACAAGGAAAACCAGTTTGGTACTTAGTAATGTAATCAAATATGTTGCCCAATTAATCAGTTCAAAACTGAAAGTAGAAAACAGCAGCAGTTTCTGATAAACAGGTTATCATTCATTAATTTAAGTTTCAAGATTCTGCAGGAACCTGTCACACATTCTCACACACTTTCACAAACTGAAAACAAAATTCAACTAAAAATGTTGAAAACACTTCTCCTATTTCTCTCTGACAGCAATGTTAATTGCTGCTGTGGAATTATGAACATGGATCTGATTTTGGGCTGTATAAGTACCTTTAGTGGTCTAATTGAGAACTCTTCACTCTCCTCTGATCACACTCAGGTATCAGATTCAGCAGTGTGGACTTTCAGAACAGTAGAACAAAGGAACAGCAGTTGGCCATTTAGCCCCTCAAGCCTGTGCCTCCATTCAATGATGTATAGATGCCAGTGTTGGACAGGGGTGGACAAGATGAGAGATCACATGATACCAGGCTATAGCCAGGTTTATTTGAAATCACAAGTTTTCAGAGCATTGCTCCTTTGTCAAGTGAAGTCAAGGCTGCTCACCTGACGAAAGAACAGCGCTCCGAAAGCTTGTGATTTCAAATAAACCTGTTGGACTATAACCTGGTGTTGTATGACCTGTTATCTTGCCCATTCAATGAGATCATGGCTGACTGGTAACCTAACTCCATACACTAACATTTCGCCATATCCCTTAATAGCTTTTGTTAACAAAATGCTCAATCTCAGTTTTAAACTTAACAATATTCCTTGCAATAAGTTGCGGAAGTAAATTCCAAAGTTCTCTCACCCTTTGCATCCAGAAGTATTTCCTAATTTCATTCATGAAAGATCTGCCTCTTTAAGATTCTTCTTAATCATAGAAACCCCACAGTGCAGAAGGAGGCCATTCAGCCGATCGAGTCTGAACCGACCATAATCCCATCCAGGCCCTACCCCCGTATCCCTACATATTTACCCACTAATCCCTCTAATCTACACATCCCAGGACTCTAAGGGGCAATTTTTGGCCAATCAACCTAACCCGCACATCTTTGGACTGTGGGAGGAAACCCACACAGACATGAGGAGAATGTGCAAACTCCACACAAACAGTGACCTAAGATGGGAATCAAACCCAGGTCCCTGGAGCTGTGAAGCAGCAATGCTACTGTGCCACCCCTATCACCTATCATCTTAAAACCACCTTAAAACATATCAGCACCTTAAAATCTATCACCTTGACTGAGTTTTTGTCCATCTGCCCCAATATCTCCTCATGTGGCTCGGTGTCATCTTTACTCGTGAACATACAAATTAGGAGCAGGACATTTAGTTCTGCGAGCCTGCTTCACCATTCAATAAGACCATGGATGATCTTATTGTAACTTCAATCCCACTTTCTTGCTTACCCCCAATAAGTTTTCACCCCCTTGTTAATCAAGAATCCATCGAGCTTTGTTTTAAAAATATTCAAAGACTCCGCTTCCACTGTCTTTTACATTGATAGTCCCAGAGATCACAACCCTCTGAGAGAAAAAAATCTTCACCTCAGTTTTAAATGGACAACACCTTATTTTTAGAAGTGCCCTCGATCTAGATTCTCCAACATGAGGAAACATCCTCTCCACATCCATTCTATCAATGCCTTTAAGCTTCTTCAAGGTTTTGATCAAGTCACCTCTTATGCTTCTAAACTCTAGTGGATATAAATCTAATCTCTTCAACTTTCCTCAGAAGCCCATTCCTAGTATTAGTCTAGTAAACCTTCTCTGAACTGTTTCTAATGCACTACATCTTTCAGGAAATAAGTAGACCAATACTGTACATAATACACCAGATGTGGTCTCACCAATGTCCTGTACAACTGAAGCATAACCTCCCTACTTTTGTAATCAATTCCCTTCACAATAAATGATACCATTCTATTAGCTTTCCTAGTTACTTGAAGCACCTATTATACTAGCCTTTTGTGATTCTTGCACCAGGACACCCAGAATCCTTTGCATCTCAGAGCTCTGCAATTTCTCACCATTTAAATAATACTTCTTTATTATTCTTCCTGCCAAAATGAATAGTTTCATATTTGTTTACATTATACTCCATTTTCCAAATTTTTGCCCATTCATTTAATCCACCTATTTTATTTGCAGCCTTCTTACATCCTCTTCACAATCTACTTTCCTACCTATTTTTGCATCATTGGCAAATTTAGCAAACATACCTTCAATCCCTTTGTTCAAGTCATTTATATAAATTGTAAAACGTTGTTGAATCCCCAGCACTGATCCCTTTGACACATCACTCAACTAGAAAAAGAACCATTTATGTCAACTCTCTGTTTCCTGTTAGTTAGCCAATCTTTAATACATAACAATATGTTACCCCTCTCCTATACCATGAGATTTTGTATTATTTTGTGTGATAGCCTTTGATGTGGCATCTTATCAAATGCCTCTGGAAATCTAAGTACAGTACATCCAGCAGCTCCCCTTTACCCACAGCACATGTGACTCCTGCAAAGAGCTCCAACAAATTGGTCATAGAACCATAGAACCATAGAACATCACAGTACAGAAACAGGCCTTTTAGCCTTTCTTGGTTGTGCTGAACCATTTTTCTGCCTAGTCCCACTAACCTGTACCTGGACCCTATCCCTCCACACCCCTCTCATCCATGTACCTGTTCAAGTTTTTCTGAAATGTTAAAAGTAAGCCTGCATTTACCACTTCATCTGGTAGCTCATTCCACACTCCCACCACTCTCTGCATGAAGAAGCCCCCCCTTATATTCCCTTTAAACTTTTCCCCCTTCAGCCTTAACCCATGTCCTCTAGTTTTTTTCTTCCCTAGTCTCAGTGGAAAAAGCCTACTTGCATTCATTCTATCTATACCCATCATAATTTTATACACCTCTATCAAATCTCCCCTCATTCTTCTACGCTCCAGGGAATAAAGTCCTAACCTATCCAACCTTTCTCTGTAACTCTGTTTCTCAAGTCCTGGCAACATCCTTGTAAACCTTCTCTGCACTCTGTCAACCTTATTAATATCCTTCCTGTAATTAGGTGACCAAAACTACACACAACACTCTAAGTTCGGCCTCAGCAATGTCTTATACAACCTCACCATAACATTCCAACTCTTATACTCAATACTTTGATTTATAAAGGCCAATGTACCAAAAGCACTCTTTACGACTCTATCTACCTGTGACATCACTTTTAGGGAATTATGTACTTATATTCCCAGATCCCTCTGTTCTACTGCACTCTTCAGTGTCCTACCATTTACCTTATATGTTCTACCTTGCTTTGTCCTTCCAAAGTGCAATACCTCACACTTGTCTGCATTAAACTCCATCTGCCATTTTTCAGTCCATTTTTCTAGCTGGTCCAAATCTCGCTACAAGCTTTGAAAACCTTCCTCACTGTCCACTACACCTCCAATCTTTGTATCATCAGCAAATTTGCTGATCCAATTTACCACATTATCATCCAGATCATTGATATAGATGACAAACAACAGTGGATCCAGCACAGATCCCTGTGGCACATCACTAGTAAGAAGTCTCACAACACCAGGTTAAAGTCCAACAGGTTTATTTTGGTAGTAAGGTTAATTTGGCATCTCCACATCATGCACACCACTAGTCACAGGCCTCCACTCAGAGAAGCAATCCTCCACTACCACTCGCTGGCTTTTTCCATGAGCCAATGTCTAATCCAATTTACTACCTCTCCATGTATACCTAGCGACTGAACCTTTCTAACTAACCTCCCATGCGGGACCTTGTCAAAGGCCTTACTGAAGTCCATGTAGATAACATCCACCACTTTCCCTTCATCTATTTTCCTGGTAACCTCCTGAAAAACTCTAACAGATTGGTTAAACATGACCTACTATGCACAAAGCCATGTTGACTCTCCCTAATAAGTCCCTGTCTATCTAAGAGATCCTATCTCTTAGTGCTCCTTCCAATAATTTACCTACTACTGGCAGCAAACTTACTGGCCTACAATCTCCCAGATTACTTTTTGAGCCTTTTTTAAACAACAGAACAACATGAGCTATCCTCTAATCATCCAGCGCCTCATCCATGGCTACCGACATTTTAAATATATCTGTCAGGGCCCCTGCAATTTCAACACTAGCCTCCTTCAAGGTCCGAGGGAATACCCTGTCCGGTCCTGGGGATTTGCCTCAAGACAGCAAGCACCTCCTCCCCTTTAATCTGTATAGGTTCCATGACCTCTCTACTTGTTTGCCTCATTTCCATAGACTCCATGATAGTTTCCTTAGTAAATACGGATGCAAAAAACCCACTTAATATCTCCCTCATTTCTTTTGGCTCCATACATAGCCAACCACACTGATCTTCAAGAGGTCCAATTTTATCTCTTACTATCCTTTTGCTCTTAACATACCTGTAGAAGCTCTTAGGATTATCCTTCACCTTGACTGCCAAAGCAACCTCATGTCTTATTTTAGCCCTCCTGATTTCCTTCTTAAGTAGCTTCTTGCATTCTTTATACTCCTAAAGCATCTTATTTGTTTGCTGTTGCCTATACATGTCATACACCTCTCTTTTCTTTATCAGAGTTGCAATATCCCTCGAGACCCAAGGTTCTTTATTCTTATTCACTTTGCCTGTAATCCAGACAGGAACATACAAACTCTGCACTCTCAAAATTTCTCCTTTGAAGGCCTCCCACTTACCAATCACCTCCTTGCCAGAGAACAGCCTGTCCCAATCCTCTGTTTTTATTTTCTTTCTCATTTCTTCAAAATTTGGCCTTTTTCCAGTTTAGAACCTCAACCCGAGGACCACATCTATCTTTATCCATGATCAAGTTGAAACTAATGGCGTTATAATCACTGGAACTAAAGTGTTCCTCTACACACACTTCTGTCACTTGTCCTAACTCATTTCCTAATAGGAGATCTAATGTTGTATCCTCTCTAGTTGGTACCTCTATATATTGATTTAGAAAATTTTCCTGAACACATGTTACAAACTCCATCCTGTCTAAACCTTTAACAGTATGGGAGTCTCAATCTGTATGTGAAAAACAAAAATGCCCTACTATCACAACTTTATGTTTCCTGCAGTTGTCTGCTATCTCTCTGCAGATTTGCTCCTCCAATTCTCGCTGACTATGCGTGGTCTATAATACGACCCCATTAATGTGGTCATACCTTTCCTGTTTCTCAGTTCCACCCATGGGGCCTCGATAGACAAGCCCTCTAATCTGTCTTGCAATATTTTCCCTGACTAGCAACGCCACCCACCCACCACACCACCACACCCCCCCACATCCCCCCCACCCCAACCCTCACCCCGCACCCTTCATCCCTCTGCCTGTATCACGTCTGAAACATTGGAACCCTGGAACATTGAGCTGCCAGTCCTGCCTCTCCTGTAGCCAAGTTTCACTAATGGATATAATGTCATAATTCCATGTGTCAATCCACGCCCTCAACTTGTCTGCCTTCCCCATAATACTCTTGGCATTGAAGTAGACACATCTCAGAAGATTATTACCACCACACACAACCCTTCTATTTGTGATTTTGCATGAGCTATTAACATCAATTATTTTCACCCCACTCCACTATCTGCTCTGGCACTCTGGTTCCCAACCCCCGGCAAATCTAATTTAAACCCTCCCCAATACATGATTTCCCTTTCACAAAACTGTGTTGAATCTGCCTAATAGCCTTGAACTTTTCCAAGTGCCCTCCTACAACATTTTTAATCCTAGCTTCGAACATTTTCCCTGTGACAGACGCTAGACTTATTGGCATGTAGTTTTCCACTCCTTGTTTCCCTCCCTTTTAAATGAAAGAGCTAAGTTTAATTAATTCTGTGAGGTACTTTGGGATACTTTATTATGCTAAAAACACTATATAAAAACAAACTTGTTGTGAATACTCAACAGGTCTGGTAGCATCCAGGGGATTTTCATAGTAACTTCATTGCAGTGTTAATGTAAGCCTGCTTGTGACACTAATAAATAAACTTTAGAAACACCAAGGTCATTGACTGAAAAGGTTAACTGTGTTTCATTAAACACATAAATGTAAGTTCAAACAAGAGTTCAAAGGGGATCAAACCACAGACAATGTTAACTCTTAGAACTGCTACGCTTTATTACACATTTAACCCATTTGTTAGCTCTAATGTACACTGTAAATTTCCACAACACAGAGGCAAATTACTGAAATGGTATAGAATCATAGGAACCCTACAGTGCAGAAATAGGCTCTTTGGCCCATTGAGTCTGCACCGATCACAATCCCACCCAGGCCCTATCCCCATATCCCTACACATTTACCCGCTAATCCCTCTAACCTACACATCCCAGGACACTAATGGGCAATTTTTAGCATGGCCAATCAACCTAGCCCGCACATCTTTGGACTGTGGGGGGAAACTGGAGCACCCGGAGGAAACCCACGCAGGCACGAGGAGAATGGGCAAACTCCACACAGCTGTATCCAGCTGTCCTTCCCAAAACTGAAAAATGTAAAAATGTGCCATCTTCAGACATACCAATTCTCAGGAAGCTAACACAATTGACACAATTTATAAATAAAATTAAACCTCTTGTGCTTTCTCATGAGAGGACTCTGAAATCTTGGGGGTTTTTTAATATGCATTCCAAATGGAAATGTTTCTTACAGCAGTACCTCTGTACACATGTAACACCATTACTGCAATGAGGTAATTAACTAGCTAACCATCAGAGGGAAAATAACACAGAAAGTAAATGTCATCCTTCTCCCCGGATCATCACTGTCCCTAAACTGTGCTCCAACTGCTCCTTTCTTGACTCCCCCAGCACTACTCGCTCTGTAAAAACCCAACTCCAACCATTATTTTAATCATGCTCCTATCTTTGAAAACTTTAGCATTCTCTCTTGTTCTGCTATCTGACAATCACTCCTGTCTGATTGTCTGGGTGGCAGGCTTGGAAACAACGTGGAGATCCAGGAAAATAACTAGGATGACAACCCAACACATTCCCGCCATCTGGGAAGTTTCCTGGCTGTAGGTAGTGACCCAGGTCTGCTGTCCTCACCATGGAGTTGGACAGTCAATATCATATATAAGATTTCAAGTGGGGATGACTTAGCTGGTCTGCTGGCATTTTCCCAGCTGTAGAGTAATCCCTCTGCACATGAACCTCAGGTTTTAGGGAGGCATCCTTCCTGTGCCAATACATGCAGTCATCAGAGCTGCAGGCTCCATCCACCAATGTAACATCCAGGGGAATTTTAACCTTTGACTAGCAGGCCTGCTTGGCATCTCTGAATTTTCACTTCAACCTTACCTCTTGCACCTCTCAATCCCCTATTTGCCTCAGCAACAAGCACCTCTCCCAGTGGGGTCTCAAACTTGCCAGCTCTCTGAATGGACTGGCAGGATTGGGACACCGCTCGCTGTCTGGAATTAGATGGTGAACTTGGAGACCACCTCCAGGGAATATCCCTGTGCCTGTCCTATTGTGGGCAATAGTGAGTTCAGGACCCCATTTGGTCCCAATGTCAGGTCCTGAACCCTGCAGAAGAATTTGTCCCTCTCTCTCACTCTCTGCCTCACTTTTTGTATTCCTCACTTGCTCGCTCCCTCTCTCTCTCCTTGGCTGCCTCACTCTTGCACTGCCTGGGCAATGCTGGGCCAGCGTCAGGACAAAGCCATGCTGCAGCCATGACCTTGAAGCAAGGAATAACCTGAGACGACTGCACTTTTGTAGTTGGAATATCTCCTGGGACGTTTTCATCAGGTCACTTTGCATGTGTTTCAGCTTTTGCTTGATATAATGAAACACTTTTTACATTATTTCTTACACATCCTTACAAGATTTTATAAATCCTGGCCTGCAGCCATATATGAAACTTTATCTCTAAAATGAAACCTGGTGTTTTGCCGACATTGAAGTTGAGGTTTCAACTGAACAAAAAAATTTTCTATGGACCACCTGCTCATTGACCTTTAGATGAACCCTGAAAACTGGCATCTGTACACTTAAAGAACAGGAGATATTTTTACAAGCCATAGTCCAAATGGCCAGAGGCCATGTGACCATCACTATCGCAAGAGATGAACACAACCTGGTAAATTATTCCTTTATTATTATTGGGTCAGAATCCAGGAACTACCATCCTAACAGCATTGTGGGTGTTCCTTCACCATATGGACTGCAGTGGCTCAAGAAGACACCACCTTCTGAGGGGCATAGAATCCCTGCAGTGCAGGAGAGGCCATTTGGCCCATCACGTCTGCACTGACTCTCTGACAGAGTATCTTATCCAGGCCCTATCTCTGTAACCCCACACATTTCCCATGGCTAATCCATCTAACCTACACATCTTTGGACACAATGCGGCAACTGAGAATGGCCAATCATCTAACCGATACATCCTTAGATTAGGGCAATTAGGGATGGGCAAAAATCTTGGCCTCACCAGTGGCACTTACATCTCCATGAATACATATTAGCAAAGAGTCCTCTCTGCTACTCCATCGCTCCGGTTTCTTCCTTCTCAGAAAGTCATTTCCAGCCTCTTCCAGCCGCAAACAAATCACCTCCTATTTAAGGGTGTGGACTGACATTAAGATTAAGCATAGGCTCACAAGAACCTGGCCCCTACTCAGCATTTACTGTCAATCTACAAACACAATCATGGAGGTAAGCAGGCAGCAGGAGGTTTACCGGCTCTCTACATCACTTCCACCATGTGGGCAATCATAGTTATCCTGACCCATTGTTAGGTCTGACAACACAGCAGCAAAGTGGTTTTCCTATCAGTGACTTGGACAGACTCAAGAGAAGCTACTGGTGTGGGTGAAATACCCAAAACGGGTTATTTTTTAATTTAGGCAATATTGGTTCTGTTGTATTCTTTTTATTTCTCTTGGTTTTCACTTCTTTCAAACATTTGAACAGGTGTAGAATATGCAATTCTTTTAAGTATATCTGCTGTGGCTAAAAAAGCCATTGTACAATGTAAAGGTACTGTCTGTGACAACAATCTCTTCAAGCTAAGCATCTCCCATCTCAATGCAGCAATAGATAGGCACGTTATCAGTTCAGTATGACAAAGCCACTGTGATAAAGTTGTGTGTTTTCAGTAATTTAGGACGTACGGGTAGTAGCAATATGTATTTGAATCAAGTTACTTTGTTCAACTGTGTTAGAGGAAGCCTGTTGGACTTGGCCCATGCAGTTACGATGTAATGTTGAGGGTGGTTTTTTTCATGATGAATTGGATTCACATGCAACCATGATGTGTGGTCAGACTATGTTGAGTGGTTACCACTTATCATACATTCCTAGATTTCTTCATCCAGATTTAGCCCAGTGATTAGAGTTTACAGACCAAATTGGACATACATCTTCAAAGTGTGACAGCTAACAAAACAAAACAGACCAATAGCAATTGAGAACATACACTGAAGGAGCACATTTGTAAAATTTGATAGACCAGAGCAGCTGTATTGTGGAGTCAACTACTGTGCAGGCTGCTCATTGTTTTAATTCATTCTAAAAATGTAGACATCCCTGACAAGTTCAGGATATATTGCCCTTACGAAGCGATATGATTGACCAACAGCATGGGCAGATAAGATCTAGTCAAGAGTTATGGGACTGGAGTCACAAATGTGTCTGAACAAATTTGAAAAGGTTTCCTTTTCTCAAGGTCATTAGTGAGACAATTGGGGTTTTGGCAATCTGACATTTAAAATATCAGCTTCATGCTTGATGAGTTCCAATAGTATAGCATGGATAATTGTTCACAACGCATAGCATTTAACCATTAAGGTAAATTAGTCTTTACTCTATTTTTAATGGATAACAGGGTTATCAGTCTTGGAAGTTCAAAGTCCCTGTACACAAAATGCATTGCCAGAAAGGTGACATATTTAAACATCAATCCACCTTCAGGCTTCATTCCAGATTTTTTTGTCAAAATTTACTCCCTTAGCCTTTTATCCACAAGGCAGTAGAGAATTTTGCAATCACCCCGCCTTCCACCCCCACTTCAAACACCAATTCAAGAAACCAACCTTTCATGTCAAAGTACACCTGAAAAACTTTGGTTTGGGTCATTTTTCCAGTGCCCACCTGGAACAGCGCATCAGCCCCTTACATGTGTAAACGGGGGCAAAATACCTGTTTTTGGCACAATCTGGGAAATTAGATAGTGATGAGTGGAGCCTTGTGATGGCATCCAAGTTTTGCTTTGAGATTTCAAAGATCACACTGTGCAGCCAAGAGGAATAGGAGATTGCTGCCAACTCCAGAATATTCTGGATCACTTGTACATTGCCACATCACCCCCTCTCCAAGAACAAACTTGGGTGAGGCAAGCAGACTAACCTCATTCTATTAAAATGACAACTTCCCTGTGCAAGGTTTGCCCCAAATATTGAAAACGCAGTCAATTTTCAGATCGGTTGGAGGCTTTCTAGTTCAAGCATGCCCTCTGTACCCACCTCCAAATATGAGGTTAATGGAATGTCCTCTCCATTGTGCCAGTCTCTGCAGAATAGGGGCAATTTTAACTGATTAGCTCTTTGGCAATCTAGTGCATATCCGTTTTCATGCCCTGTTCTATTTCATCCACCACTGAAGTAAATGGAAGTAGATGGCATTGTTCTCTATCTCATACACGGTGGCACAATGGTTAGCACTGCTGCCTCACAGCAGCAGTGACCCGGGTTCAATTCCAGCCTTGCGTGGAGTTTGCACATTCTCTCCATATCTGCATGGGTTTCCTCCAGGTGCACTGGTTTCCTGCTACACTCCAAAGATGTGCAGGTTAGGTGGGTTGGCAATGCTAAATTGCCCCTTGGTTGGGGGGATTAGTGGGGTAATTACATGGGGTTACAGGGATAGGGCCTGGATGGGATGCTCTATTGGACAGTCAGTGCAGACCTGATGAACCAAATGGCCTCCTTCTGCACTACAGGGATTCTATGAAATGATCTCTTGCCATGTAAAAGTGCAGGCAATTAGTCACTGAATTAAACAGAGCAGAAAGATCAAAGGTTACAGATTCATAGTTTGTGTCGCAGCAACTAACATCAGCTGGGTTTGCCTTGAACACTAGGAGTGGTGCCAACAGTGCTGAGTTAGGAAGGGAAACATTAGATAGTCTCTGTCCTATTCTCTGTCCATTGACCCCACAATAGAAGTCATGACTCTCACCAATTTTTACAGATGCACCAGAGAAAGCATTCTTTCTGGTTGTATCACAACTGGTATGGTGCCCGCTCTGCCCAAGACTGCAAGAAACTACAAAAGATCATGAATGTAGTCCAATCCATCATGCAAACCAGCCTCCCATCTGTTGACTCTGTCTACATTTCCCGCTGCCTTGGCAAAGCAGCCAGCATAATTAAGGACCCCACGCACCCTGGGCATTGTCTCTTCCACCTTCTTCTATCAAAAAAAATACAGAAGTCTGAGGTCACGTACCAACCGACTCAAGAACAGCTTCTTCCCTGCTGCCATCAGGCTTTTGAATGGATCTACCTTGCATTAAGTTGATCTTTCTCTACACCCTAGCTATGACTGTAACACTACATTTTGCACTCTCTCGTTTCCTTCTCAACGAATGGTATGCTTTGTTTGAACAAGGACCAGTCCATCACTCAATCCAGCCTCCCGCTCATTGACTCTGTCTACACTTCCCGTTGCCTTGGCAAAGCAGCCAGTATAATTAAGAACGCCATGCATCCTGGACATTCTCTCTTCCGCCTTCTTCCATCAGCTTCTTCCCTGATGCCATCAGACTTTTGAACGGATTTACCCTGCATTAAGTTGATCTTTCTCGACATCCTAGCTATGACTGTACTCATAATCCTAGAGGAACAACTAAATTGGTGACTTGACTTACCTTGGTCAACATTGTAAATTGTTGCTCTATATCATAGAATGATTGGCTGCATGAGCCACCTCCTGCTCACATTACAATCTACCTGTGTGTTGCCTCTTCCATGTGGAAATGTCAGAACCTCCATGCTCTTATCTCAATTAATAAAACATCTGCACTCTCTCCTTTCCTTCTCATGAACGGTATGCTTTGTCTGTATAGCGCACAAGAAACAATACTTTCTACTGTATGTTAATACATGTGACAATAATAAATCAAATCAAATCAAAAAGTGTACAGATGTGACAATTCCCTCTGATGTCCCCTGTAGTCACATGAACAGTGGAACTTATTCCCTTAGTAACAGGTGAGCGATGGGTATCTTCCGCAATAATATCAGCCAATAGCCTGCGGACATGTGCGCATAAGTATTAACATCTTCGGAAGAAAAGATGTAAAATGGAAAAAAGACAAATGAATGAAGAAAAGCAAGGTACCAATGTGATCAATGGATAACTGTTAGTCACTCAGTATTTAACCATTAAGGTAAATTAGCTTTTAATCTATTTTTACTGAATGACAGTTATCAGTCTTGGAAGTTCAGAGTCTCTCTCTCTTCCAACAGCATTGCTTAGACTCAGCTGAAACTTTTTACAGCTCTGAGAAGTTTTGGGTCAGGTTTCAAATCGGCATTGGCTTTTTCTCACAAGACAGCCAGAACCCCATTGAACCTTTCTGGCTGGGTCTTATTTAAGCTACAGGATGGGTCTGTCATGGTCTATCTGTCCCGAAGTTCCTTATCGCTGCTGGGATCAGCGTGGGGGTGGGGGGGAGGTGGAATTCAATTTTTCTCCATATGTAACTAAAGGAGGGAGTGAGCTGGGTGTTTGGAATGGATGGAGGGCCAGCAGATGGTTCCACTGCAGCATATCCCCAAGGTTTCCAAACACTTACATGGATGTTTTATCAATTGAGATAAGAGCATGGAAGTTCTTCCACGTGGAAGAGGCAACACACAGCTAGATTGTAATGTGAGCAGGAGGTGACTCATGCAGCCAATCACTCTATGATATGGAGCAACAATTTACAATGTTGACCAAGGTAAGTCAAGTTACCAATGTAGTTGTTCCTCTAGGAATACTCACCTCCACTGCTGCAACACCTTCAGTGTAATCAACAAAATGAATGTGACAGTGATAGGGCCATAACTACCGCTCCAGGGCATTGTATCTAGAGGACATCCAAAGATGCCCTGGAGAACCACCTCCCCCCAACTCCTTCACCACCTTGCTGGAAATTCCCAGGTATGATTTACACGGCTATTGCCCAGGAAGTGCAAACTTCCCCTGGACAATTGTCCTGCACTATGAACAATCCTAAATTGTGACTTAATTTGTATTTTTTAGATGCATCTGGCTACCAGGTTAAACCGATAGTTACCCAAAAAAGTTAGAAGCATTAAAGTCACTTCTAACTTCTGGGTAATTCATAGAATCATGCAGTACAGAAGAGGCCCTTCGGCCTATTGAGTAATCAGTAAGGATAGACAACACCTCTTCCATGATCATCCTCAACATTGGTGCCCCACAAAACTGTGCCCTTAGTCCCTTACTATACTCCTTATACACCTATGACTGTATGGCCAAACTCTCCACCAACTCAATTTTCAAGTATGCTGATGATATCGCCATAGTGGGCCAGATCTCAACCAATGACGAGATTGAGTGCAAGAAAGAGATAAAGAATCTGGTGAACTGTTGTGACGACAATAATCTGTCCCGTAATGTCAACAAAATGAAGGAGATAGTCGTTGACTTCAGGAAGTGTAGTGGAGAACATGCCCCTGTCTACATCAATGGGGGTGAAGTAGAAATGATTGAGGGCTTCAGGTTTTGGGGGCCCAGATCACCAACAATCCGTCCTGATCCCCCTATGCCAACACTATATTTAAGAAAGCCCACCAATGCCTCTATTTTCTTAGGTGACTAAAGAAATTTGGTATGTCCACTCCAACTCTCATCAACTTTTGCAGATGCACCATTGAAAGCATTCTTTCAGGTTGTATCACAGCTTGGTATGTCTCCTGCTCTTCCGAGGCCACAAGATACTACTAAGGGTCATGAACGAAGCCCAGCCCATCACTCAAACCAGCCTCCCACCCACTGACACTGTCTACACTTCCTGCTGCCTTGGCAAAGCAGCCAGCATAATCAAGAATGCCATGCACCCCTATCTTCTGTCAGCTTCTTCCCAATCCACCTGACCTGCATATTTCTGGACAGTGGGAGGAAACTGGAGCATCTGGAGGAAACCCACACTGACATACGGAGAATATGCAAACTCCACAGAGACATTCAACCAAGGCTGGAATCAAACCAAAGTCCATGGCATTGTGAGACAGCAATGCTAACCATTGTGCCACCATGCCGTCATTGAGCTAGCAAGTCAGAAAAACTAACTATGGGCGAAGGATTGAGCACAACCAAGGGAAGGAGTGAAGAGAAAGAGAAGCATCCAGGCATCACTTTGAAAAAAATGGAGGAATGTCCTCCCTTTGTTGAAGAGTCTTATCCCGAGGATAATCTATCTAAATGAAGAATGTATCCATGCAAGTAGAGCTTATGGATAGATTGGAGGAGTTTGTTACCTATCTCTGCAACATTAAATGCCTATTTTATGTACTTATCCAGCACATCTAATAAAAGGGGCCACATATTTAACATTAGGACCAAGGCACAAACAAATTGATTGTCAACCATTCCACTGAAAAACACACCAAGGGTGTGACACTCAAGGGTCCAAGAGCCCATTCAATGAATTATATACTTAGAGAAATGCCAAGACCGATGTTTATTGTAAACTTGTTAATTATTCACTAATGAACTGCTGGCTCATAGTTTCCTGGAGCTTCCTCAAATCTCTCCTGGATAACCTCCATGATCCTGCAAGATGAATACACTATTTCTTCATACCTCTTTTGATTACTTAGGAGGATTGATGTTTTTTGAGCAGCATAATGCTGCAGCACGAGTAACAGCAATTCAGCTTATGACGGATGCTGGGAATTCCGAGCAAACTTCATTCGGTCCTTCTAGAAGCTGATAAATGGAGATCTCTGCTTGAACAAAGTAGCGTTGGCTTTCTTGATACTGTCGTGCACAGTGGATGAATTGATGTAATCAAGGTCCCCAAGGCTACCCTAAAGGATACAATGGTATAAAAATGCAGCACTATGAACTTTAGCAGACACTGCCAAGACTAGGCTCTTTGTTGAGGTGGAAAACATAGATCTGTGGCCAGTTACTGATGTAATTACTCTGAGGGGAATGTGCAGCCTCCCCACAAACTGCCTTTTTGAGAAATCCAGATGTAACCTCCTCAGTCTGTGGGTAGATGTTGATGTTTTCGGCTTTATCCAACTATCTTTCTTTCTTCTCTTCCATTTCATGATCAGTCTCATCTTTCTCAGAACACAGAAGCAACAATATTCCCATAGGGAAATATTTCTTTCCCCAAAATGTTCAAACTGTATTTAGATCTCACTGGCATTCCACTGTTTGGGGCACAAGATGTTGATTGCTTTGATGTGTATTTTTTTGTCCCTCTGAATCTATAAGTTTTATGATGGTGGCTCAATGGGACTTCTCACCACTACATTCTTTCAATGCCTTTGGTTGTTGGTCAGATTTTCTAAGGAATTTCCAGTATAACTACAAGTATTCTTGCAAGAGCTTGTGGTTCCCAAATTGGATAGCCAACTGACATTGTAGCCAACAACAACAGTTACTATATAATGCCAGTGATGTAACAAAACCTCCCAAAACGGTTCACAGAGGCATTATAAAACAAAATATGAGCCATTTACAGCAATATTAGAGCTGATGACCAAAAGCTTTACAAAGAGATAAGCATTTAGGAACCTCTTGAGGAAAGAAAGTAAGGTAAAGAAGTTTAGGGAGTGAATTCAGGAGCTTACAGCCTAGGCAGCTGAAGACACAATCACCAAAGGTGAAATGTTTAAAATCTGGGATGCTGAAGCGGCCCAGAATTAAAGGAGTGCTGGCCCCCCGGAGGGTTGAGAAATTGAAGGAAAAGCAGGGAAGAATGAGACCATGGAATGGTTGAGAATAAACATAAAAACTTTAATATAAAGATGTAGATCATTGAGCATTGAGGTGATGAGTGAATGGAACTTGCTGTGAGGTAGGATAGAGTTTTGACTGACCTCAAGGTTATGGAGAGTGGAATTTGGGAGACCAGTGGGGGTGCTCATTGATGTTCAGTTTATGGTCCAGTAGGGCCACTCAGTTTCAGGCCTCAATAAAGTCTGGGTCAAAGTATGGGCACAAAAGAAAGAAGGATAGAAAAGACTTGTGTTTATATAAGCTCATGACATTCCAAAGCACTTTTCAGCCAATGAAGTAGAAATGTAGAAAAAGCACTGACAACCCAATGGAAGATGAAAGTGATTGCCCTTGACATTAAAGCAGTACAATCAATCAAATTGTGGTATCAAGAAACCCGAGTAGCATTTAATCCAAAGGGAAACAAGCACTGGAGTCGCTGGCACAAAGGAAGATGGTTGTGGTTTCTTACTCCAGCTGTACAGGACTTAGGTGGGACCTGGAGTATTGCGTGCAGTTTTCATTTCCTTAATGAAGGAAGGATATACTTGCCATGGAGGCAATGCTGTGAAGATTCACCAGAGTGGTTCATGGGTTGACAGGATAGTCGTATGAGGAGAGATTGGGTTGACTGGGCCTGTTTTCTCTGGAGGGGAAAGAGATGGACTCTAATTGAAACATATAAAATTCTGGCAGGACTGGACAGACTGGGTGTAGGGATGTTGTTTCCTTTGGCTGCAGCGTCTAGAACATGGGGTCACAGTCTCAGGACTGAGATGAGGAGAAATTTCTTCACCCAGATGGTGGTGAACCTATGGAATTCTCTACCTCAGAAGACTTTGGAGTCTGAGTCACTGAATATATTTAATAAGGAAATAAATTGATTTCTATATGCTAAAAGTATCAAAGGGAATGGGGACAGTGCTGGAATATGGAATTGCGATAGAGGATCAGTCATGTTAAATGACAGGGCAGGTTCAAAAGGCTGAATGAGCTACTCCTGTTCCTATTTTTTATGTTCCTATGGTTATTGGAACCAATCATCTCAGATATTGCTGCAGGGGTTATTCATCCGCATGCAACAAGACATCCAGCATCCAGATTTGGACTGATACATGGCAGTTACTTCACACAAGTGCCAGGGCAAACAGCATCATTGACAAAAGAGGGTCTATAATTTCCCCAGGACATTCAGTGGCCTTCACTAAATTCCACCATTAATATGCAGTGGTTTGCCATTGACGAGAAATTTAACTAGACTAGCTGGGGAGAGAAGCCTTGGGACTTTACCTTCTAGGTGGTAGAGCAGCAGGGTCACCGGAAGCTCAGGTGTTTGGAGGCAGTGCATGTCACAGATGTCATACGCTGCTGGCACTGGACACTGATGATAGGTGGAGCATGTGGGTGGTACAAGGGGGTGGTGAACATACCAGTGGCATCACCCTGCACAATGTGTAGTTGCTGCTGTATCATAGACACATAAAATCATATGACTGCCATGGGTCTAAAGTCACGTTTCCCACTGTTACACTTGGCATAATGGGCATATTTTGACTAATCACATCCACCACCTTCAACATTCATTGCCTCCACCACAGACACAAAGCAACAGCAGTGTGTACCATCTGTAAGATGTACTGCAGTAACTCACCAAGGATGCATGGTTTAACTAGACATAAAGTGATGTTTTCTCCAGCATTTTGACAACATAAATGTTCATGGTCCAGGTAGTGAAGCAGTTCTTGAGGTGTATTTGTACTGTGTGTTGAGGCTAGTGTTATGATGATCATGTTTCAGCTCTCTTGGTGACACTGACTCTTTGTATATGCTGTTTCTCACCTCTTGGGAATGGCCATTTCTCTGAGGGACTGTGGCTTTGATGTTAAAGGTTACGTTGAATCTGCCCACCCAGGACTGGCTGATAAACTTGAAGACATTTCAAGAATCTATGAAAATCAGCCCTGAATTAAGAGGGCTCGGGCATTGATCCCATCCTCTGAGGGATCAGCCATGGCTACATGGGACAACTCCTCTTACTCTTCCTCTGTATGAACTCAATTTCCTGGGACAGGGGCCACGTCACTATCCTCCTCCTCAGATGACCTAATGATAGTGACAGCTTCTGTCTCCTCTGGTTGCAGACGATACTATGGTGCCACATTGTGCAATATGCAGGATGCAATGACTATTCTGGAGACCCTTGCAGGGGAATACTGTAGAATTCCTCATGGAAAAGCACATAGCTTTTCTGCTTTATGGGCTCTGTTTGCAATCATCTTAAGTTGGTCATTAGCCACCTCCTTATAGGGTACCCCTTGTCCCCCAGAAGGTAACCACATTCCTGT
Organism: Carcharhinus amblyrhynchos; assembly: GCF_965287045.1. NCBI lineage: Eukaryota > Metazoa > Chordata > Chondrichthyes > Carcharhiniformes > Carcharhinidae > Carcharhinus > Carcharhinus amblyrhynchos. The sequence goes on along the minus strand of NC_137324.1, from coordinate 88,899,991 downwards.
GTTAGTGGTCAAAGATGTTAAGTCAGCTGTGAATTTCTCAATATGGATTAATCACACAAGCTTCCAGGATACCATGCACATATATATAGTTATACCTTGGTGCGGCTACACATCAGTTGGGTATTCAGGCAGTGGAATGATCTCCTGTTGATGAAGGTATCCAGCTGATGAATGGGTACTCTAATAGCAATGTATGTGTAGTCTATAGCTACTTGTTCTTGAGGAAACCCTCCTCTATTTGAGAAGCTGCTGGTCTGCAACATCTGCTCTCACACATGTAATAGAAAGTTTATGTATTCCCTCATTCGAGTATTTTTTATTTATTCATTCGTGGGACATGGACGTCGCTGGCTGGCCAGTATTTATTGCCCATCCCTAGTTGCCCTTGAGAAGGTGATGGTGAGCTGCCTTCTTGAATCGCTGCTCTTTGTGATCTGTGGGTTGACCCACAATGCCACTGGGGAGGGAACTCCAGGAATTTGACACAATGACTGCGAAGGAACAGTGATATATTTCCAAGTCAGAATAAAGTGGGTATTTATATCTGTTTGATGCACCCTATGTAGATGATTATGAAATGCTGCTGAGGTCTGCTGCTGAGCCCTGGAGAGAGCTGATTGCATAAGAATTCAGAGCCACTATGACCTGAAATACCACTGGCAGGGATCCACAGACTGCAGTGCCAGACCTTGTTTGAACCTGGCACCAATTCTCAGGTTAATCTGAGCTCCCTTCTACATGAATCTTCTGTCATATTCAGATATGACTTTTGTGGTCAGTATACCCTTACCCTTGGTTAATGCCTGATGATTTTCCTGCTCTTCATGCCTAGTGCGCACTGCACTGTGTCCAGCTCCTGCCTCTGTCCACTACCTCTGGCCTCGCATGTTTCTATGGCCCACATATGTAATGGTGCCATTCCCATTTCAGCAGATTGCTCAGCACACTGTGCACCAAATTTCCTGTGCTCCTAATCTGCAAGACCACTCCAGAATACAAGAATCAGTGTGAAAACAATCCACATTGTCATCCCAAAAACAGTTGCAGGTATAAGTCTATCCATGAGGTGGAGATGCAGGCGTTGGACTGGGATGGGCACAGTAAGTAGTCTCACAACACCAGGTTAAAATCCAATAGGTTTATTTGGAATCATGAGCTTTTGGAGAGCTGCTCCTTCATCAGGTGATTCCAAATAAAGCTGTTGGACTTTAACCTGGTACCATGAGACTTCTTACTATAACTTTTCCACTAGACTCCCACTGGAAATTCGACATCATAGAATTCCCATTTTTTTCACCAATCCCAGATGACTTCATCTTTCGATGAAAAGTTCCTTCACACTTAATGACCTTTCAAAAAATCCATCAAACGTTTGATTGCTTTGAACGTAACCAATGGAGACCTAGAGAAACTCCAGTTGATGGAGTGGGGGAGGGGATGAGGGAAATTTCCTTCAAGTGTGAGGCTGCAGATTGCAGATAACTTTCCCTATCTCCTTCTCCTTCTCTTGCAGGCAAGTGATGAAAAGTTACATGGTGGGGGGAGGGGGGGAACAGGGGCTGTGATCATGTGGTAGGCGACCCTTAGGCTCTCCTTCATGAGATAGAGGGAAAATCCTGAGCCCCCCTCCCCCCCACCCTTCCCCCAGCAACATCACACACAACCTGACCAAAGCTGGGAAGAGAAAACACTCCCTCCCCCCCCCCGTCCACTATCCCTTCTTTTCTCATCCACCCTGAGTATTGCGTTATTCAAAACTCCCTAACCCACCGGCAAAGTAATTTCCTAAGCAAACTGGAGCAGAGTTTTTCTAAGTTCTTAAAGCCTTTTTTACATTGAAGTGCGCAGTAAATTTAAAAAAGTGAAATCGAAAAGGGTCATTGAGATTTCCGCTTTGTGACAAAGCAAGAATTTCTCTCAAATGGGACAGTGCGTCTTTTCCCTTCTCACATTCAATTCTTGTTGAGGGGGTCAGTCAGTGAAAATCTCTGGCAGTTCTTAGGTCACATTGTCCACCCTCCACCCGGCCACTCCTCTTGATGCTACAAGGGCCTCCATCTCCCAGAGCACAGGATGCTGCCTGATTGGTTAATGTGCAGGTTCAGCATACAACAGGTGACAACAATAGTCCTCAAGCTCCTTCCCAGGGAGTGATGCCGGAAAGCTCCCGCCTCACAAGAACTTTACAGCAGCCCGAATGATGGGAAGGGGGAGGACGATTCAGCAGGCAATATTTGCTCATTCTCTGACCCCTCCCCCCCATCCCCACCCTGATCCAGGGTGGGGTTAGAGAGGAGAATCCCGCTTCATATATTCATCTTTGATCACGTAATGGTGGAACAGATGAGAACCACTTATTAGCTAACCTCTAAGTAGCTGTTTGATGTTTTACATTGACACCAACTACAAACACCCGCAGGCCGATCGTTAAAAGCAATAATGCATTCTGTGTCCACTGTTTGGATAATGATTCAAAGGAATGTTTCCTTCATTTATTATTCAGCTGGCCATTTCAGAAACGGTGTAATTTAGAAGGCAGACTACAAGCAACATGCTACCTTTATTCCAACTACAAACAATTTGCGCTTGGATTGCAAGTTGACAGCCAGCACTGGATCCTGCTAGTACACGCCCAGCAGTTGAGGTTGCCAGGTGTTGCTCAAGGTACAGAAAGACGCCTATCGCCGACAACTTAAGCTGATGGAGCACCTGTCACCTGTGCTGCCCTGCCCTTTTAATCACTGTATGTGCAGACAAGTAAAATTGCACCTTCAGGTGATACTTTATTTTGCATTGTCACTGAATGTAGCTTTTCTCAGTGAAATGTTTGTGCAGTTGGCTGGTCCATGTGTAACTCCCAACGCAGGGTGGGGGGGGGGAGGGATTCTCCCAAAAGTGCTAAATTAGTGGGAATCCTGTTCTAGGTCACGACTGTTTTTTCAGTAAAGCTTCAGACCTGAATCTCGGCACTCTGTGCAATGCAGAGTGTGACTCACAATTGTGAATCTCATTAAAAACCCGGGGTGGGTGGGAGGGAGGGGGGAGCTTATTCACGCCAGAGCCTGACACTTCCGAAACTCTATGCATGTGCAGTAGTCCCAATCTGTCAATCTCCCCGTTTGCAAGCCAGCTCAATCGCTGGCCAGCCCAGGACCCCCACAGTGCTGCCCCTCCAGCCCTCCCTACAGCCTGTCATGGCCCCCACAACAATTCCTGGGCCAGCCCTGACTCCCTCCACCCCAGTCCGGAGCACCCTGATATCCAGCCCACCCATACACCCAGCAGTGGTGATCCTCCCATCTCCCCACACCTCGGCAGACCTCCCCCATCCGCTGACCCACCCCAGGATCAGGCTCCCCTCCCCAGCTCGCCCCAATCATTGCCTCTCTCCAGCCCAGACCGATCCCAATGCAGAGTGGCAGCAGGACCCCTCAACCCCACCAATCACCCCTAGGCCCCACCTACAATAGGCCCTGCCCCCTTGGCACTGCCCAATGCCTGATCGGCTGTGCCAAGGTGCCCCTGGGCATGGGCAATTTGCCCCTTGGGCAGTGCTGGGATCACAGGCTGGCACTGCCAGGTTGCCCATGCCCAGAGGCACCACCCCCCACCATCTCATCCCCTGGGGGGCCCCGATTGCTCCACCTTCACTCTGGCAGGGTGTCCCGCTAGTTCCCCGAATTTGGGGAGCTACTCTAAACCCGCTGGGATAAAGTACTCTGGCAGGGTGGGAGATGCTATTGGGCATCCGTGCCAGGAGTGATAGTCTGTGCCGGCCCTGATAATCATATTTAAAATACATTTAAAATAAACATATTCAAATGATTGACCCTTACTTCCAGCTGGTTTTCTGCATGTTCCTGGCAGCACCATTTTCTTTTGTTTGGGAGATGCACGTGGTTCGTAAACACTTGCGGGGAACCCGCGAAATGGCCGACACAGGCATCTCCCGACTCGACCCACCAGAAAAATTGAAGATTGCAATGGGAGAATTGGACACCACATTTCAGATTCCAGCATCTGCAGTAATTTGCTTTCATCATATGTAACTCCAGATTATGCCTGGATTGTGAAGAAGTCACTAACGCACAAGGGGCATTTCAAAATCATTTCAATTTTATTTGTCATGAAAGTATGGAGAGAAGTAGACAGGAATATAAATCTGATTAATTTAACTTCCAAAACTTGCCATTAAGTCTGAAGCAGGTTGCATCAGACTCAACACTCATTGTACACACTGACTTGTGGATGCCTCGTGGGTGCCCTTGTGCTGAAGGAGTTTTTATAAAATTAATACATGCTTTAGGGATAAGAAACACACTGTGACAAACATGTTATGGGTCAAAGCTGATCTGGGTAGTCCGTCAGTAAAACAAATTGAAGATTTACAGTAAATTACTTTCACCAGCTCAGGACCCTCCTAAAGCACCTTACAACCAATGAAATACTAATGGAAACTTTTAACTGTTGTAACATAAGAATTATGGAAACCAATTTGCATGCAGCAAGTTTCCACGAACAGCAATCTGATCATGGCCAGATAATCTGTTTTTGTAGTGTTGATTAATAGATAAATAGTGGGCAGCAGCTCACCAAGGATAGTTCCCCTGCTCTTCTTTAGAATAGTTTTAGATATTCATTCATGGGGCGTGAGTGTTGCTGGCTAGGCAACATCTATTGCACATCCTTAATTGCCCTTGAGAAGGTGATGGTGAGCAGCCTTCTTGAGACGTATGCAGTCCATGAGGCATAGGTACACTCATATTGCTGTTAGGGAAGAAGTTCCAGGATTTTGATCCAGCGACAGTGAAGAAACTGAAATATATTTCCGAGCCAGGATGATGAGTGGCTTAGAGAGAAACTTGCAGGAGGCGTTGTTCCCGTGTGTCTGCTACCCTTGTCCTTCCAGGTGGTAGAGGTCGTTAGTTTGGAAGGTGCTGTTGAAGGAGCCTTGGTGAGGTGCTGCAGTGCATTTTGTAGCTAGTGCACACTGATGCCACAGAGCGTCAGTGGTGGAGGGAGTGGATGGATATTACGGTAGATGGGTTGCTAGTCAAGCAGGCTGCTTTGTCTTGGATGGTGTTAAGCATCTTGAGTGTTGTTAAAGCTGCATTTATCCAAGCAAGTGCAGAGTGTCAGAAGATGTGTAGGTTAGATAGAATAGCCATGGTAAATGCATGGGATATAGGATTGGGTGGAGCCTGGGTGGAATGTTCTTCCAGAGAGTTGGTGCCTACTCAATGAGCTAGATGGCCTCTTTCTGCACTATAGTAATTCTATGATTGTACTCCTGACGTGTGTCTTGTAGATGGTGGACAGGTTTTGGGAAATCAGGAGGCGAGTTACCTGCTGCAAACATTAAGATTCCATGTCACTGTATGATGAAACACAGCGGTGTCCTTATTTCTCCCTTAACCAGCACGGTGACACTGCTGCTTCACAGCACCAGGGACCCTGATTCAATTCTGGCCTCAGGTCACTTTCTGTGTGGAGTTTTCACTTTCTCCCTGAGTCTGCGTGGGTTTTCTCTGGGTGCTCCGGTTTCCTCCCACAGTTCAAAGATATGTGGATTAGGTTGATTGACCATGCTAAAATTGCCCCTAGTGTCAGAGAGATTAGCAGAATAAGTGTGTGGGGTTAATGTGTAGGGAATAGGGCATGGTTAGAATTGTGGTCGGTACAAACTCAGCAGGACAAATGGCTTCCTCCTGTATTGTTGGGATTCTATGATTTACATGATTTTCTTAAAGAACCTAATAGCTGAATTGGTAAAAGTATTCCATTGTGTGAAGGGGAGTGGATGTAAAAGAGAGGTGGAGACTTAATTAAATCAGAAAATGTTGGAAATACTCAGCAGACCAACTGGCATCTTCTAAGAGAGAAACAGAGTTAATGTTTCAGGCTGATGGCCTTTCATCAGAAATCTGCTTTCATGCAGAAGAAGGCGGGGAGGAAATGTAATTCCAGCCTATTAGTCTCTGTGACATTTCAGAACCTTGTAAAGTCAGTACAACTGACATTCTTTAAAGTAAAAAAGTTTAAAGTCTTATCATCAGACTGCAGTTTGGATTATAATACTTGTGGAGAATTATTTGAGGTATTCATCTCTGGCAAAATCGTTCACACAATAAGAAGTCCAACGCCGGCATCTCCAAATCATTCACACACAAAGGTTAAAGTGGTGTCTAGTTGGAGAAAGATTGCAGCAGGATTTTAATTACATGGGAGTTCATTTAAGTAATATTCCCATGAACAACTTTTCATAAGAAGTGAATTTGATTGAAAGACTGAAGATGCTTCAAATTAATTCTTTCCCTCTAAAATAAAACTGAACTTTTCACCTTTTCAGAAAAGCCCAGCAATTACTGTACTGACATATCAGTGTCCAGTCTTCTGGAGTTGAGCCAAACCCACATAGCACTGAATGGGCTGTACACAATCTAAATACCTCCGAGTCAGGCAGATGGCTAATCAAACACTGCGGGGTGATTCTCCCTCCCGCTGCGCTGCCTGTATAGTACAGCAGGCCAGGAGATATGAGTAGGAGTCGAAAATTGGCTTCTCACTGGGCCGGCCTTCCACATATCTCCGAGGCTGTAAAGTTGTTGGGTAGAGTGGGAGAGTTTACTGAATCCTTGGTGGGCGGTGGGGTGGGGGGGTTGGGGGGGGGGGGGGGGGGAGGGTGGGTAGTGGGTTTGGTGGGGTGGGGTGCTGTCCCCAGGGTTAGGCATGTCCCATTGTTCTGGCTGTGAGGTGGGGTGAGTGAGTTTACTGAGTTCTGGAGTTTTTGGGAGGGGGAGGAAGGGTACCATGTGTAGCTTGAGGGCTCATCAAGGGGTTGCATGGTGGCACAGTGGTTAACACTGCTGCCTCACAGCACTAGGGACCTGGGTTCAATTCCAACCTTGAGTCACTTTCTATGTGAGTTTGCACATTCTCCATGTGTCTGTGTGGTTTTCCTCCAGGTGCTCCAGTTTCCTCCCCAGTGCAAAGATGTGCGGGTTAGGTGGACAGGCCATGCTCAAATAGCCTTAGTGTCAAGCTCCACATCGCCAGTTCATATTTTCTAGTTATTTCACTGAAGAGCTGTCCCATGTTCCACAGGAAATATGTATTGATGAGAGACTTGGCATTAGTGTCTCAGTCCCAGTTCAGTCTCTTATGCCCCTTGAATTGGTGCACAGGGCAAGGTTGGCATGCAGTGATAGAAAATTAACTGAAAATGGAGAAACAGTATTATTTTAATCTACTGAGCTATAACAATCCAAACATTGCCAGGAACTGCACAGAAACAGTTGCATTGGTCTAATAGTTTGAAGATCTTAAAGACTGAATGAGCTAAAAGGAAGAGAAGACAAACTAATATGCATTTTCAGAAGTTTTTAACTGAAAGATTCTAATTGCCTGTGAGATAGAAAACACAGCAAAGTTGGTAACATGCTTGCCTCTGAATCACAAGGGTCTTGGTTGAAGTCCCACTCCAGGGCTTAAGCACAAAAAACTTGGTGACTCTGCAGTGCAGTACTGGGGTACAGTGCAGTACTCAGGTGCAGTGCAGTATTGGGGTGCAGTGCTATACTAGGGTGCAGTGCAGTATTAGGGTGCAGTGCAGTAGTCCGATGCCGTGCAGTACTAAGATACAGTGCACTACTGGGGTACAGTGCAGTAGTGGGTGCAGTGCACTATTGGGTTGCAGTGCAGTGCTCAGGTGCAGTGCAGTACTGGGGTACAGTGCACTACTGGGGAACAGAGCAGTACTTGATTGCAGTGCATTATTGGGATGCAGTGCAGTACTATGGTGCAATGCAGCACTGGGGTGCAATGCAGCACTAGAGTGCAGTGCAATACTGGAGGACAGCTGCACTGTCAGGGGTGCCACCTTTCAGATACAATGTTAAAGCAAAGCCCTGTCTACCTCCCTAGGTTGATATAAATGATCCCAGGATATTCTTTTGAAGATGAGTAGGGAATTTATCTTTGACACCCTGGCCCTCAATCAACATCACAGAAAAGAGAGGAGGGAACCGAGTGTAGGGTGTCGAAATTTGCTGATGACACCAAGTTTGGTGGAACAGCAAATTGTGCGGAGGGTGTGGAGAGTCTACAGAAGGATCTAGATAGGCTGGGCGAATGGGCCAGGAAAGGGCAAATGGAATTTAATGTTGGCAAGTGCGAGGTGGTCCACTTTGGTAGGAATAATGGTAGGAAGGATTATTACTTACGTGGCAAAAAACTGCAGCAGGCGACGGTGCAGAGGGACCTTGGGGCCCTTGTGCATGAGTCGCAAAAACCCAGCTTGCAGGTGCAGCAGGTGGTCAGGAAGGCGAATGGGATGCTGGCCTTCATAGCGAGGGGGATTGAATATAAAAGTAGGGAGGTCTTGCTGCAGCTGTATAGGGCATTGGTGAGGCCGCAGCTGGAGTACAGTGTGCAGTTTTGGGCGCCGTACTTACGCAAGGATATTTTGGCCTTGGAAGGAGTGCAGAGGAGGTTTACTAGGCTGATACCGGAGTTGAGAGGGTTGAGCTATGAGGAGAGGCTGAATAAACTAGGCTTGTACTCGTTAGAGTTTAGAAGAATGAGGGGAGATCTCATTGAGACATATAAGATGATGAATGGGATGGATAGGATAGAGGTGGAGAGACTCTTCCCGCTCAGAAAGGATAGTAGGACTAGGGGGCACAGCCTCAAGATAAAGGGGGGGCGGTTTAGAACGGAGTTGAGGAGGAACTTCTTCACTCAAAGGGTGGTGAATCTCTGGAATTCTCTGCCCGTTGAAGTGGTGGAGGCTGCCTCGCTAAATATTTTTAAGACGCGGGTTGATGGGTTTTTGATAAAAGAGGGGATTAAGGGTTATGGGGAGAGGGCGGGAATGTGGAACTGAGCCACGACAGATCAACCATGATCTTATTGAATGGCGGGGCAGGCTCGAAGGACTAGATGGCCTACTCCTGCTCCTATTTCTTATGTTCTTATGTTCTTATTAACACATTGCTATTTGTAGGGGTTTGCTGTGCATGTACTTATTGCTACATCTCTTAACTTACAACAGTGACTACACTTCAAAAAGTGGCAGGAAGTGTTCTGAGACAACATATGGCTATATAAAACAAGTACTTCTTTCTCCTTTCTTACTTTTCAGCGGTGCTAATATGATTCACAGAGATATCAGTTCAGAGTTTATTATTACTACTGTCACCAACTGAGAAAGAGACTGCCAAGCTGAAATTCAAAACTACTTGCATCATTTTTAGTGTAAAATTGGGACAAGTCCTTTTCTTGGCTAGCAAAAGTGGATGCAAGCTGTTCCCATTGGTGTTATACGAAAAATTAATCCTCTCAAATGTACGATTGAGATCTGGCCCTCCCCATAATCTGTCTACAAATCAACCACCTAATTATAATTTATTCCTGATGAAGCTTTATGCTGTTGTCATCCTGAATTTCCTTGGCTTTATGCTTGCATTGTTGAAATGAAACGTATAAATACACAATGTAGCAGTTGATAGGATGGGCTGAGACTGGTGGAAGTGAGAAATTCCTGAGCCTGTAACTTGCTGATTTTCCTCTCTTTCTTCCTCCACTTTCTAATCCTCTGCCCTTGTTGCAGTGGTAGGGCCACAGGGACAGAGCATGCAAGCAAAGAATGGCTTGTGATTTAAGAAGAATGAGAAAGGGATTGCAACTCCTAATTTCATGCTTCTTCAAAGGGATTCATGTGAGATAACTGCACCCAAAAGAGAAAATGCTGGAAAATTTCAGCAGATCTGGCAACATCTGCGAGGAAAGAAAAGATTTTGATTTGATTTGATTTATTATTGTCACATGTGTCACATACAGTGGAAAGTATTATTTCTTGCATGCTATATAGACAAAGCATACCGTTCATAGAGAAGGAAAGGAGAGAGTGCAGAATGTAGTGTTACGGTCATAGCTAGGGTGCAGAGAAAGATCAACTTAGTGCAAGGTAAGTCCATTCAAAAATCTGATGGCAGCAGGGAAGAAGCTGTTCTTGAGTCAGTTGGTGCATGGCCAGAGCTGATGTTTTGAGTCCAGATGACTGCACAGTAACAGCATGGTTTATCTCCAATAGCGGCAGCAGAATTTGTCCTCATCTGCAATGGTCTGTTGTGACCAAAGAGTAACTTCTTCAATATTAGGGCTACGTCCTCCTGCAGTCTGCCTTACAAGGGTATGTTGTGTACAATTCTTCTGCAAAAAGATTGAATGAATTAGGGAAAGACAGAAATTGAGGGCTGTCTTCATGGTGACAGTGACAGCTGATGCAAGAAAAGCGATGGTCTCACTTTGTTCATGTGGGCAATGGGTTTAAATTTGTTAATGTCGGTAAATGCCATTAAATGAAATTGTTACACACTAAGATCCCAAGTGATTTTCCATTTGGTTCGAGTGGAAACAGACAATTGAAAATCCACCACCAGTTCAGCACCTCATTGGTTTCATGGACTTTGAGCTGATTCATGACCACCAGCTTTGTGCTCCGGCTGACTAAACTGAGCAATGAACACTACTAACTGTGATGGCTAGAATGGAGAACTCCAAGATTGATATCTTCGCAGTGATCCTTCACCACTTCTCAGACAATGTCCTTTACAATGTATGGAGCAAGACCCAGCTGATTCTGTATGTTCAGCCATGTTCCACAAAGTGGCAATTACAACACTGGACACTAACATGAACTTTCAATAAAAAGTGAACACAAACACATCTTTGTTTTCCCACAATAAATACTCAGGAAAATATATTCAGTAAAGAGCTGAATGTGGCCCTTATGGCTAAAGGTATCAATGGGCATGGAAAGAAAGTTGGAGTGGGATACTGAAAGTGCAACATAATATATAAAGTGACCAATCATGATCATATTGAATAGTAGTGCAGGCTCGAAGGGTCTAATGGCCTACATCTGCACCTATTTTTTATTGCAGTTCCTTCATATCGCTGGGTCAAAATCCTGGAACTTCCTCCTGAACAGCACTGTGGATGTACATGCACCACATGACCTGCAGTGATCGCTATCTGCTTCAAGAAGGTGAACATCATTCCGGTATCGAAAAAAAGCCAAGCACCGTGTCTTAATGATCATCATCCAGTGGCTCTGACCACCACAACAGGTCCACTGCAGACGCCATCTCCCTGGCCCTGCATTCAACCCTGGAACATCTAGACAACAAAGACTCCTATTTATTGACTACAAATCAGCCTTAACACCATTACTCCTATGAAATCCATCTCCAAAGTCTGTAGCCTGGGCTCAGCTCCTCCCTCTGCGACTGGATCCTAGACTTCCTAACCCATAGACACAATCAGTAAGGATAGGCAACGATTATCCTCACACTGGTGCCCACAAGGCATTGTTCTCAGCCCCCTACTATACTCCTTATACACTTCTGACTGTGTGGTCAAATTCCCCTCCAACTCAATTTTCAAGTTTGCTAACAACACCACCGTAGTGGGTTGGATCTCAAACAATGACGAGGCGGAGTATAGGAATGAGATAGAGAATCTGGTGAACTGATGCGGCAACAATAATCTCTCCCTCAATGTCAACAAAAAGAAGGAGATTGTCATTGATTTCAGGAAGCTTAAAGGACTACAAGTCCCTGTCTACATCAACAGGGATGAAGTAGGAAGTGTGGGAGCTTCAAGTTTATAGGTATGCAGATCACCAACAACCCTGTCTTGGTAACCCCATGCTGACACTATAGTTAAGAAAGCCCACCAATGCTTCTACTTTCTCAGAAGGCTAAGGAAATTTGGCATGTCAGCTATGACTCTCACCAACTTTTTACAGATGCATCATAGAAAGCATTCTTTCTGGTTGTATCACAGCTTGATATATCTTCTGCTCTGCCCAAGATCACAAGGAACTACAAAAGGTTGTGAATGTAGCCCAATCCATCACACAAACCAACTTCCCAACTGTTGACTCTGTCTACACTTCCTGCTGCCTCGGCAAAGCAGCAGGCACAATTAAGGACTCCACACACCCCAGACATTCTCTCTTCCACCTTCTTCAGTCGGGAAAAAGATACAAAAGTCTGAGGTCACGTACTATCCAACTCAAGAACAGCTTCTTCCCTGCTGCTATCAGACTTTTGAATGAACCAACCTTGCAATAAGTTGATCTTTCTCTAAACCCTAACAAAGACTGTAACGCTACATTCTGCACTCTCTCGATTCCTTCTCAATGAATAGTATGCTCTGTTGGTATAGCGCACAAGAAACAATACTTTTCACTCTATGCTGGTACATATGACAATAATAAATCAAATCAAAATCAAATGGTTTAAGCAGGCAGCTCACCACCACCTACTCAGTTGCAATTAAAGATGGGTAATAAATGCTGGCCTAGCCAGCAAAGCCCACATCCCTAGAATAAATGCAAAAAATTAGGAATAGGCAGTAGATGCTGGCCTTGCTCACATCATGTAAATAAATGAGAAAAAATAGCTCCATGTCCAAATAATTTGCAAAGCCATAGTTTGCTGGCACATAAAGGATCTTTTACTGAATCTTTAGAGGGTACCCATTTACCCCAGAAGATCTGCAGGGGTAGAGATAAGGAGGTTACTTACATGATTTGCATGTGTACCAGTTACCACCAGCAGTGTACCTTGTTTCAGTGAACATGTAGCAGAATTTATTTCTCACATTCACCAACAGGGATATCTGAGCTTAAGCTTCAACATATTCTTTTTATCTATAAACTATGCTGATATCTCCATTTCTTATTAGCAAGTTGGCAAATGTGGTTCATATAGTATATATAAGCCGCTCCTTGGCAGATTTCCATGTCTGTAGGAATTATATTTCTTGTCCAGATTTCTGTTTTAATCTCAGCCAAGCACACCGTAGGGGATAACTAAATATATACAAGCATACACCTCTGACCTACCTGACTTGTAACATTTTAGCATGCCCTTGGCCAACCTTTCCACATCTACTACAGGAGGTACTGTACAACCCTATCTGCAGTCATACCACAGGCCAATTTTTCTAAAAGTGTATTTCCTTATACGTTGACTAAACCTTTCTGTTTTCCGGTTTTCCACCTTTCTTTACTGAAAGCTCTCGCTGATGTGTGGTTTCACCATAGACAACAGTCAATAGTTCTCCACCTAAGCGGCCATTCAAACTGAGAATCTTAATGGTGAAGCCAAATAGATCATCACACCAGAGACCAGTCCAATCCTCTCATGATGCACATGCATAAGCACTTTCCAATATCAATCAGATTGCATAGTAATCAAACACTGGAAACATGACTGACTCTTATCTATCTCAAGGGCACTGATGTTAACTGTAAATTTTCTGACCAGATTAACTCAATGCAAATCACAAGTTGAATGGTGTAATTTACATGGCATAGCGATGCATTGGATATTTTCCTTAATCACTAGGCCATTAGAAGCTGATCAAATTTCTTATCTTAATGTAATGTTAAATGTTTGGGAAGATCTACTATAGATATTAGAATTTTGATATTAAATTGGATGTTGGAATGGAGGGGGGAGTTTAAAATCAATCAGCTTCAATACATTTTCTCATCTTATATCTGGTTTTTATGTTTGAAATAGAATTGGAAGGAACGAAGCTCAAAGATTACTTTCTATTTTGTTGTGCTTATTAACTTTTCCATGTTTCCATTTTTCTATGTGAATGGGACATTTATACATTTATATGTGAATTCTACCAGGGTCACCTCATTCAAACACTGTGGATTTTAGCAGAACTGTTTCCTCAATTTCAAAGATTATTTCTTGGATAAATTGAAAAGAAAATGAGACAATTAAAAAAAAACTCAAGGCCTCAGGATGGTTCAGAGTACTTTACAGCCAAAGAAATATTCTGTGAAGTCTGGTCACAGTTGTAATGTAAGAAAATGTGGCAGGCGGTTTGATTCAGTGATGCCACGATTGACATATTATAGGTGGGGTGGCAGTGAGGAACCATAGGGATTTACAATTCTCCAGCAAAAGGAGGAAGAAATCAATGTCACACATTGCGATTCAGAGCAGAAAGCAAATTAATAGCCCTAAGTAGGGGTGAAACCAGGATCAGGCAGGTGATGAGGCAGGTGATGAGGCTAGCCCATTACACTTGGGGTGTGCTGACACCTGAGATGGTCGGTTTCCCAATCTGGGGAAGAGTAAAGGATCGGGGTAGCCAATGAAGTTACACCAAGGCTTTCTTGACCTGATGCAGTTTTGCAAAACCATCATGGCCTTTTGACTAAGATGAAGCATTAGATCAAGCCCGGGATGAAGTGCAATGCCTCTTCCTGCCAGCTTGGATTTTGTTTGTCCCTCTCAAGGGGACCATGAATTGGATTCAATTTGATTTGTTTTTTTTAGTTGGAATAAAATTACCGAAAGATAAAAAATAATGTCAGGAATGGTTGAGCCATTTCATATTTACCTAGATCCTGCTGTGGACATCACCCAAACATTTCATTCTGCTTTCCACATCCTACACCATCACATCACTCCTCACACATACTTATCTTTCCCATCCACCCATCCTATGTGTTGAAGCACTTCCTCACATCCACATCTATCCAATTACCACTTTCACTCATCCTCATCCTTGTGCAATTTCATGCCTCTCTTTCATTGCCATCGCAACAAATGCTCCTCATCTATTAGTAAACAGTCACTTGCCTGTTCTTTCCCTTGTTGTAGGAGAAGAGAACACAGAAAGGGGAGAGAATTGAGGGGATCATCCATACAACTGCAACTGATAAATGCAGAGGAAACTCTGGAGACCAATGGAGTTTTGATGCCCTGGTCTTTGGAAATGGGGAGTTGTGGAGTTCCCAACTATCTGGTGATACAATTAAATGTCAGTGACCCATATGTCATACAACACTCTGTCACGGTGACTTGATTTCAACAGCAAGTGAAATAAGATCATATTTGTAATGATAACTTCTAACTTTACCATGCCTGGTTTAATTAATGTCTTTCGTGCCTGACAGGCCTTTATGTATGGAGCAGCAGTTGGTGGAGTTTACAAACAATGATTCCTCAGAGAAACTGTATTCTTCTGAGGGTGCACCATCATAGGACTCACACAGATCTGGCACCAGTACAGAAAGTAAAGGCAGAACAAAACACTCTGCATTTGGGAGCTTTCCCACTTCATGGAAACTATTATCATGACAAGAAGACCCCCTCACTACATCATCATAAGTGAGTCGGTCAAAAAATCAAGAACCCGCCGCATTATTTTAATGGCAATTTAAAATCCAATGAATCCAATTAGAGGCCTATCACACTGGAATAATAAAAAGGAAGCCTAGTGGCGCAGTGGTAGCATTCCTAGTACTGGACCAAAAGTTCTGGGGTTGAGTCCAACGCCAAGACTTGTTGGCCATGGAAGGAACATTCAATGCAGTTCAACAGGATGATAATCAGCTTGGAAATCCTTCCATCACTTCCCCAAGAGGTTAAGAAAAAAGTATGGGTGTGAAGATACGCTAAACAAGCTGAAAAATTTGATCAGATTTCAATAGTATACCATAAGGTGAGATTTGTGACAGGTGAGGAACTTGTTTTTTGAAGGGCAGAGTTTCAGCTTTGCAATTCAAACCCTTTGACTGCAGAGGCTGCTCATTTCACTGGACAGTCACAACATGAGCAGTTTCTCATTAGAAAAACTATCCTCTCCTCCCATTCAGAGGGCTTTTTTGATCCTTCATTTATAATTGTCATGTCCGTAAGGGGTGAAAACTCTGGGAGACAGATGGGAATTGTGTGGTCCTGGTTGGAGGTGCAATCTCCATGATGGGGGAAAGAGGAGGAATAAAGAATGAGAGACAGGCTCAAGATGATGTGGGTCCTCAGGAAGGCAACTAAACAACGTCAACCCCGAGAGTGAGGGGGTGTCTAGAAATTCTCAACAGAGATTCAAACAATCTTATGTTTTCCCCAAGTGCATAAAGACAGTAATTCAGGTATCTGCAACTGAGTAAGACTCACTTTCTATTGTGCTGGAGACTTGTGCCCCATAGCTAGCCAAAGACTTAGCCAAGTTTTTTCAGTACTGCTTCAACACTGGCATCTACCCAAGAATGTGAAAAATTGCCTAAATATAGCTGCCCACAAGAAGCAAGACAAATCCAATCCAGCCAATTAGCACTATCGCTAATCTATTCTTAACCATACGCAAAAGGATGAAAGGTGCCATTAACACAGCTATGAAGGGACACTTACTCAGCAATAGCTAGCTTACCCACGCTCAGCTTGAGAGCTGCCAGCACCTTCGATTTCCTGACCTCATTACAACCTTGGTCCAAATATGAAAAAAGAGTTTATTTCCAGAGATGAGGCAAAAGAGACTACCACTAACATCAAAACTTGACTAGGTGTGGTATCAAGAATCCGTAGTACAATTGAAGTCATTGAAAATCAGGGGGAAAACACTTGATTATTTGGAGTCAAGGTCCTACCTAGCACAAGGGAAGACAATTGTTGTTGTTGGAGGCAAATCATTTTAGCCTCTGATTGTCCCTGGAGGAATTCTTGTTGATAGTGTCCAAGACACAACATCTTCAGCTGCTTCATCAATAGCCTCTCTCCATCATAAGCTCAGAAGTGGGACCACTCCCTGATGATTTCACTATGCTCAGGTCCATTTATATCTCCTCAGATAATGAAGCGTCCATGCCCAGACGCAGCAAGAACTGTGTAGTGAGACCTCCAGCTGCAGGTGGCAATGACGGGGGAGAGCACTGAAACAGGGAAACAGGTCAACCGCTGTGGGCACCTCACAGTAGGCCGACCTAGATGCCATGAGATGAGGGAATAAGCAGCAAAGCCAAATCCAGAAGTTGTAAGTTACAGCAGGGTAAGTGCCAAGGTAATGATTAGGGCAGTTTGCGGCCTATGATGGAGAATTAGAACAGGCATGCAGCTGCTGGAAGCTTAGCTAGACCAACTGGCAGCACCCTGAGTCTGAAAAGACTTGCAGAGAGGGGAGAGCAGAGCAGAAGCAAGGAGCTGGAGCAATAATGCAAGAGTCATTGCATTGAGGAGCTGAGCCATGAATATGATAGGGATCTGGTGTCCAAACACGAAGATTCAAAGTCAATAGTTTATTCGTTGCAGTTAAACTTTCCCTTGAGAATTTGTCCAGCTTTGATATAGGTGGAATGTAAGAACCCTGCTTCATTACTATCTTCGGGTCCATTTGGTTAAATCCCACATTACAACTGGACAACATCAAGTTTGAGAGAAGTAACATTTACACCACAGAAGTGCCAGGCAATGACTCTTTTAACAAGGGAGGATCATCATCTACCCTTGACATTCAGCAGCATAAAAAAAAGTTTTAAAATGTGGTTCACCACCATCTTCTCAAGGGTGAATTGGGGATGGTAATTTGCTAGTGGCATCCACATCCAATTAACGAGAGAAAGGGTTCTAGGTACATCTAGCTTTATGACATTCCCAAGTGGATCAGCTTACTCCCCCCCTGCAGTTATTTCTTTATGGATATTTGCAATTCCTTTTATACACTCTCAGTTAGGATGGTCAAAACAAGTTCAATTTGCTCATAAATAATGGCTCAGAATGTTGACACAGTAAAAAGTCTGACAACACCGGGTTTAAGTCCAACCGATTTATTTGATAGTGCGCTCACTAGCTTTCGGGGTTAGCCCCTTCGTCAGGTGAATGGCCATTCACCTGACGAAGAGGGGAACCTCGAAAGCTTGTGAGTTTACTATCAAATAGATCGGTTGGACTTAAACCTGGTGTTGTCAGACTTTTTACTGTGTTTACCCCAGTCCAACACCAGCACATCCACATCATGACTACTATCAGAATGTTGACACAGTATTGCGCCACTAATCAGATGACCTATCTTTTGACAACTTTATTTTTACCTTTCACTTCTGCAGTTTTGGTTGCAGGCTGAATTATTTCATCTTTTAAAAGTTAATTGCAGACAGAACTTGTTATTGTTCCTGCCGTAGGGACAATCAGCACATTGTCTTTAAAAGACTTGAAAGAAATTTTTTGGTCCTTATTAAGATGAGCAATATCAGAGTTAGGCAATGTAATTATATTGACCGTAAACCACTCCCTGCTTTGATATGATGGTACAGAGAAAAACAAGCATTACTCACTCCAATTTCAAGAATGTGACCATGTCACCATTGTATTTGAATACAATATCAAGCATTATAATGGGATAACAAAAAATTAATTTTTAGGAAGAACAAAAGATCATTCGATCCAACACAATCATTCAATTTTTGATTAATCACAACCCTAACTAATTGCTTTGTCACCACATATTCCTTCTCTTTTCAAAGATATGTTGAATGACCTCTTGGACATGTTAATTATTTATGCTCCAACAACTTTCCTTGGGAATGTATGCAAGAAATCTATGAATCTTTGTGCAATTACACTTTGTCTGACATTCAACTTACAACTAACTTTCTGCACCAGGATGTGGCAGCATTGAGAATAAAAATGAACAGAAAATAAGGAGAGACAAAGAGTAACTAAAGAAGAATAATGTGGAACGCACAGAACTTGGATAAAGAGTATAAGCAAAGCAGACTAGTATGGTGTTAGAGTGCATTAATACAGGGAGTAGTACAAATAAAGTTGATGAGTTGATGGTGCAACATGGTGACACAGTGGTTAACACTGCTGCCTCACAGAGCCAGGGACCCAGGTTCGATTCTGGCTTTGGGTGTCTGCCTGTATGGAATTTATACGTTCTCCCTGTGTTTGTGTGGGTTTCCTCCAGGTGCTCCGATTTCCTCCCACATTCTAAATATGCGCAGATTAGGTGCATTGGCCTTGCTAAATTGCCCCTTAGTCTCCAAAGATGTGTAGGATAGTGGGATTAGCAGGGTAAAAACATGGGGTTATGGAGAGAGTGGGTGCAGGTTCTGCACTGGAAGGATTCTATTCTGTGATTCTATGAGTTATAGGTGCAAGTGGGATTATGATAGTAATGGCCATGCCAGAGGGCTGTATTAAGCATGGGCAGAAATGGGAAACATTCTGGGTTACAATGCATTTAAGTAGGAAAGGGAAGGATAAAATATAGGAGTTGAGTAGGAGTATTCATCAAGAATGAATGATGTTACAGAGGACTACATATCAAAGACTGAATCTATCTGGTTAGATTAAAGGAACAGAAAAGGTATTGTCACATTGCTGGACATTTATTCTGAGAAATAATTAGTAGGATAAATCTGTAGGCTAATTCTTGGCAAATGTTAAAATAATAGAACAGCAATAGGAGGATGCTTAAAGTGAATTGGGAGGATGAAACAGAGTAAAGAGCAAAAAGGGTGAAGAATTCCTAAAATGTGTAAGCGAAACTTTCCTTAATCAGTATGCTTTTGGCCCAATGAGGATGGAAACTAAAGAATGAAGTAGGACAAATTGAATATGATTCAGAGAGAAACATCAGGGTAATAGTGATTAGAATATAATTAAGTTTAAAGTGGCTACAGAAAGGGACAAAGAAAAACCGAAGATCAAATATTCAACTAGAACAATGGTTTCCAACCTTTGCAATACATGGTACTACATCATAGAAACATTTTGAGGCACATCTCCCATTTTCTTCTTCCTTTATTGGGAACTTCGTTTTTAACTTCTCCCTGTCCCTCTGCCTCTCCCAGGGTTTTTGAGCTTTTCGCTTTTTGTGCATGGAAACTTTGTCTTCAGCTCCAAGTCCCATCGGTCATGCGCATGGGCCCAGCCAACATAAAAAACCTAATCCACACTTATCATAGAATCCTACAGTGCAGAAGGAGGCCATTCGGCCCATTGAGTCTGCACCAACCACAGTCCCACCCAGGACCTATCCCCATAGCCCCTGGCATTAACCCTAGCTAGTCCCCCTGATGCTGATGGGCAATTTAGCATGGCCAATCTACCTAACCCACCTCCTTGAACTGTGGGAGGAAACCGGAGCACCCAGAGGAAACCCATGCAGACACGGGGAGAATGTGCAGATTCCATACAAACATTGAGTCAAGCCAGGAATTGAAAATAGGTCCCTGGTGCTGTGAGGCAGCTGTGCTAACCATTGTGTCATCATGCTGCCCTTGCATGTAATTTCTGATCATCTCACTTTGAGATCGTGGACCATTCATGTTACTTTGTAAGACTGATTTCAGTTTCACTTCCCCCATCACATTATTTTCACCTTTCGTCTCCTTTGCTGACTGCTGTGTGCACTGTAATCATCCTCCAGTGTCTCTTTAAATGATTACTATAAATATGCAAGTATCAACAGTGACAGCTCAAAGATATTCAGTCGTGCGAGGCAGGCCCAATCTCCTTAAGTCACCTTATGTAGCTGGGAATTGTGGTTCTTTCTCAACTGGCGCACACACGGGGGCCCAAGATCAGTTGGGCTTGGAAATATCACCCACAGAGTTGAAGATGAAGGTTAGTTTTAGTTTACTTACATAAATTTGAATCATTTTGAATCTTTCTTTGCGACACATTTGGGGGGATCTTCACGGCACACCAATGTGCCACGACACACTGGTTGGGGACCACTTAATTAGAAAACAGCCACTTTCAGTGATTCAAGGAGGAATCTCACATAGGAGGACTGGAAATGAAAGTTGGCTGGAAAATCACTAAATAAGGAAGGTCAGACTTTCAAGGTGGGGATAGTTCAGCCAAGCACAGGCCCAGAAGGAGGGAAGATGGAACATCCAAAGCTAGAATTACTTGGATGACAGGAAATGCCAGTTAAAATGAAACAGAAAAAGGGCACTAGAAGGAGAAGGGCAGCAGATACATGGGAACGTCACCAACTTAAATTTGCCCTCCATACACCATCCTGACTTGAAACTATATCACTGTCCCTTCACTGTCACTGTCAAAGTGCTAGAATGCTACTAATAGTACCATGGGTACACTTCCATGGACTGCAACAGTTCAAGAAGATGGTTCATCATTCCCTTCTCAAGAGCAATTAGGGATTGAGCAATAAATGCTGGTAGCGATGCCCATATGACAAATGCCAGGGACAGACTACAATAAAAAAAAGCAAATGATTTGATATGATTTATCATTGTCCCATGTATTGCTATACAATTAAAAGTATTGCTTCTTGTGTGCTATAAAAACAAAGCATACTGTTCATAGAGAAGGAAACGAGAGAGTGCAGAATGTCGTGTTACAGTCATAGCTAAGGTGCAGAGAACGATCAACTTAATATGAAAGAGGTCCATTCAGAAGTCTGGGAAGAAGCTGTCCTTGAGTCAGTTGGTATGTGTCTTCAGATTTTGTATCTTTTTCCTGACAGAAGAAGATGGAAGAGAGAATGACTAGGGTGCATGGGGTCCTTGATTATGCTGGCTGCTTTGCTGAGGCAGTGGGAAGTGTAGACAGAGTCAATGGATTGGAGGCTGGTTTGTGTGATGGATTGTGCTACATTCACGAACCTTTGTAGGTTTTTGCAGTCTTGGACAGAGCAGGAGCCATGCCAAGTTGTGTTATAACCAGAAAGAATACTTTCTATGATGCGTCTGTAAAAGTTGGTGAGAGTTGTCACGGACATGTTAAATTTCCTTAGCCTCCTGATTTATGGCGTCATAGAGGTTTATAGCATGGAAACAGGTCCTTCAGCCCAATTTGTCCATGCTACCCTTTTTTTAAGTTCTAAGTTAATCCCAGTTGCCCGCATTTGGACCATATCCCTCTATACCCCATCTTTCTCATATAACTCTCTAAATGATTTTAAAATACAAAATTATATCTGCCTCTACAACTACCTCTGGCAGCTTGTTCTAGACACACACCATCCTCTGTGTAAAGAAATTGCCCCTCTCGACACTTTTGTATCTCTTCCCTCTCACCTTAAACTTATGCCCTCTAGTTTTAGACTCCCCTACCTTTGGGAAAATATATTGACTATCTAGCTGACCTATGCCCCTCATTATTTTATAGACCTCTATATGATCACCCCTAAGCCTCCTACACTCCAGAGAAAAATGTCCCAGTCTATCCAGCCTCTCCTTATAACTCAAACTATCAAGTCTGGGTAGCAACCTAGAAAATCTTTTCTGAACTCTTTCTAGTTTAATAATATCCTTTCTATAATAGGGTGACCAGAACTGTACACAGTCTTCCAAGTGTGGCCTTACCAATGTCTTACCAATGTCTTCAACAAAACGTCTCAACTCCTGTATTCGATGTTCTAACCAATGAAACCAAGCATGTCGAATGCCTTCTTCATCACTCTGTCCACCTGTGACTCCACTTTCAAGGAGCTATGAACCTTTACCCCTGGATCTCTTTATTCTATAACTCTCCCCAATGCCCTACCTTTAACTGAGTAAGTCCTGCCCTAGTTCAATCTACCAAACTGCATCACCTTGGCATTTGTCTAAATTAAACTCCATCTGCCATTCATCAGACCACTAGCCCAATTGATCAAGATCCCATTGTAATCCTAGATAACCTTCTTCACTGTCCACTATGCCATCAACCTTGGTGTCATCTGTAAACTTACTAACCATGCCTCCTATATTCTCATCCAAATCATTAATATGAATAACAAATAACAGTGGACCCAGCACCGAACTCTGAGGCACACCGCTGGTCACAGGCCTCTAGTTTCAAAAACAACCATCTACAACCACCTTCTGTCATCAAGCCAATTTTGTATCCATTTGGCTACCTCACCCTGGACCCTGTGAGATTTAACCTTGTGCAACAACCTACCATGCGGTACCTTGTCAAGGGCCTTGCTAGAGTCCATGTAGACAACATCAACTGCACTGCTCTCATCTACCTTCTTGGTTACCCCTACAAAAAACGCAATCAAATTTGTGAGACTTGATTTTTCACTCACAAAGCCATGCTGACTGTTCCTAATCAGTCCTTGCATGTTTAAATGCCTGGAGATCTTGTCTCTCAAAATACCTTCTAACAACTTATCTACTCACTGGCCTGTAGTTCCCAGGCTTTTCCCTGCAGCCTTTCTTAAACAAAGGCATTACATTTGCCATCTTCCAATCTTTAGGTATCTCACCTGATTCAAATACCTTTGATGTGGGTATGCCGGCGTTGGACTGGCGTAAACACAGTAAAAAGTCTGACAACACCAGGTTTTAGTCCAACCTATTTATTTGATAATATTCTCACAAGCTTTCGAGGGGTTACCCTCTTTGTCAGGTGAATGGAGAGTTCTGGCCTCAGACAGAGCATATAAAGCACAGACAGTTTAGAGATTAGTAATCTCTCTAAACTGTCTGTGCTTTATATGCTCTGTCTGAGGCCAGAACTCTCCATTCACCTGACGAAGAGGGTAACCCCTCAAAAGCTTGTGAGAATATTATCAAATAAATAGGTTGGACTAAAACCTGGTGTTGTCAGACTTTTTACTCAAATACCTTTGCCAGGGGACCCACAATTTCCTCCCTAGCATCCCACAGTGTCCTGGGGTACACTTCAGCAGGTCCAGGGATTTACCTGCCTTGATGCACTTTAAGGTTTCCAACATCTCCTTATATGTACGCTCCTCAAAACAGCACTATTTATTTCCCCAAGTTCCCTAACATCCATGCTTTTCTCAACCATGAATACTGATGAGAAATATTAATTTAGGATCTCATCCATCTCTTCTAGATCCTCTCATAGATGACCTTGTTGATCTCTATGAGGTCCTACTCTCTCCCTAGTTACCCTTTTGCCCCTTATGTATTTGTAGAAAGTAGAGCTGTTGGTGAGTTTTAAGAGCATAAGAACATAAGAAATAGGAGCAGGAGTAGGCCATCTGGCCCTTCGAGCCTGCCCCGCCATTCAATAAGATCATGGCTGATCTGTCGTGGTTCAGTTCCACATTCCTGCCCTCTCCCCATAACCCTTAATCCCCTCTCTTATCAAAAACCCATCAACCCGCATCTTAAAAATATTTAGCGAGGTAGCCTCCACCACCTCAACGGGCAGAGAATTCCAGAGATTCACCACCCTTTGAGTGAAGAAGTTCCTCCTCAACTCCGTTCTAAACCACCCCCCCTTTATCTTGAGGCTGTGCCTCCTAGTCCTACTGTCCTTTCTGAGCGGGAAGAGCCTCTCCACCTCTATCCTATCCATCCCATTCATCATCTTATACATCTCAATGAGATCTCCCCTCATTCTTCTAAACTCTAACGAGTACAAGCCTAGTTTATTCAGCCTCTCCTCATAGCTCAACCCCCTCAACTCCGGCATCAGCCTAGTAAACCTCCTCTGCACTCCCTCCAAGGCCAAAATATCCTTGCATAAGTACGGCGCCCAAAACTGCACACAGTACTCCAGCTGCGGTCTCACCAATGCCCTATACAGCCGCAGCAAGACCTCCCTACTTTTATATTCAATCCCCCTCGCTATGAAGGCCAGCATCCCATTTGCCTTCCTGACCACCTGCTGTACCTGCAAGCTGGGTTTTTGCGACTCATGCACAAGGACCCCGAGGTCCCTCTGCACTGTCGCCTGCTGCAGTTTTTCTCCACGTAAGTAATAATCCTTCCTACCATTATTCCTACCAAAGTGGACCACCTCACCCTTGCCAACATTAAATTCCATTTGCCAGTTCCTGGCCCATTCGCCCAGCCTATCTAGATCCTTCTGCAGACTCTCCACACCCTTTTCTTAACCATGGCATCAGCATGGAGGGACCAGGACAAGTTAATGATCTGGACACCTAAAAACTTGAAATTCTTGACCATTTCCAATCCGCTCCAGTTAATGTAGACAAGGGCATGTCCTTCACTATGCTTCCTGAAGTCAATAACTACCTCCTTTGTTTTGTTGACAGTGAGGGAGAGACTATTGTCGTCACACCAGTTCACCAGATTCTCTACCTCATTTCTGTACTACATCTTATCATTGTTTGAGATCCAACCCACAACGGTGGCATCATCAGCAAACTTGAAAATCAAGTTGGAGGGGAATTTGGCAACACAGTCATAAGTGTACAAGGACTACAGTGAGGGGCTGAAGACACAGTCTTGTGGTGCACCAATGTTGAGGATGATTATAGAAGTTTGTTGTTGCCTATTCTTACTGATTGCAATCTGTGGGTTAGGGAGTCTAGGATCCAATCACAGAGGGAGGAGCCGAGCCCCAGACCGCAGAGTTTGTAGATGAGTTTTGTACAAATAATAGTGTTGTTGGCCAGGTTTTGCTTGGATGGCTTGTTGAGGCCCTGCCCCCACCCCTCAGCACTCCCCCCCAGCACCCCTACCCTTACCCCATGTGATGGCATGAAACATGCCCCCTTGATTTTTTTTTTAGCAGAGTATAGTAACAGCTGGAGAGAAAGACATGGGTTTCCTTGCTGAAAACAATACTCTGCTTATTATCTCAGTTATATGATTTTTTTAACTCCACTGGGTAGGTTAGATCCTTTGTTACTGAGAATCAGTTGATTGGTTACTTACTCATCAGTTTTGGTTCTCTGCCAGGAACATTAGTGTCCTGAGTCACCTGTTGATATTGGAGCCCACTAAAATTCTTTCTGTTCTCCTTAACCAGACTTATGGGGCCAGTAATAATCTAATTTTGATAAACAGGCGATACATGGATTTATCATGTAGAGATGAAAGCTTTTACTGTATGATTGTGAAAGCTTATCCTGGCTTTGGTTCACAACATTTCAACACAGTGTGGATGCAGGGCCAGCCCTTGGTCTTCAGGCTGATTTCCTTGGTTTTTTTCAGTTTTTTTTTCTCTCAGTGTTCTCTCAGGTAGCCAAAGCGGAGGGCAATCTGCCAACCGCCTTGCTAGCTTTTCCCATGAAATTTCTAAGAATCTTGAAAAAAAATGGGCATCATAAACCCGCCCTACCAGCAACCTTGACCGCTGACAGATTGGGGCGCTGTTTTTAAAAGGCGTCTCGATCTGAAAGAAATAAAATTAATAAAAAGAATCCCCATGGAAATGGAGACACCCTCCCCCTGCAGAGAAGGGAGCCCCACTCCACACAAGAAACCACCCCCACTATGAATCTCCCCAGTGGAAGTCTGCCCACTACCCAGATGTGACCTTCTTCCCCCTGGGGGCTGAACTAACCCATGACCCCCAGCAGGGACTGCTTGTCAGGTCCCTGTTTGTCAACACTTGTTGTTAACCATGCCGAAATGAGGTCATATTGGCATTGGGTGGGGGATCTTTGAATGTGGGGGAATAACACAGTAGAGAATCCCGCAAATGATAGTTTAATATATGGCAATGGGTTCCCACCTTTCACAGCAGGAACCTCATTGCATCGATGACCGAGGTGGGTGCGCGACGATGACAATCCAGTGGGGAATTCACATCAGTGTGAAAGCATTTTTGGGACTTGCCCTCGATTCTCCGCCCTGGTCCACCATTCCCACCTGCTGAAAATAGAGGTGAAAAATTCCCCTCTGCTCCCATGTATTGACATAAATGGAATAGCCCGCCACTCTGCAATTTCCAACTCCTGCTGTATGAGGAATGATGGATAACACTTAGGCATAAAGCATCACCTGAGTGGAACACCAAGAGGAAACTGAGGTCCAGGGCTATTGCTCCCACAATGGAACTGACATCATTTCCCATTTGTACAAACAAATGCATGGAGAAATATAAGCCTCCAGCACGGCACAGTGACACAGTGGTTAGCACTGCTACCTCACAGCACCAGGGATCTTGGTTCAATTCCTGGTTGGGTCACTGTCTGTGTGGAGTTTGCATGTTCTCCCCGTGTTGGCATGGGTTTCCTCCAGGTGCTCTGGCTTCCTCCCACAGTCTGAAAGACGTGTTAGTTAAGTGCATATTCCCAAACAGATGCCGGGGTGCGGCAACAAGGGGAATTTCACAGTAATGTCATTGCCGTGTTAACATAAGCCTTACTTGTGATGAATAAATAAACATACAGTTATCTCTGTCTGATTTTCTTCATGGCACTGCATCCACGTTATGCTTCATGTCCAAGTATAATAAGTGGATAAGCTGCCACAACACTTAGTCAGTCATTCCTCTGGAAAAATATATCCAAGACATGCACAGAACTGCTGAAGATTTTGTAACACCCAATGGAAACTATCTTGTTCTGGATAAAGTTAAGCTGCCATTCACTTATTAGACATTAAATTCACATAACTTTACAAACAAAGCAAAAGATGCCCCAGAATTTTTTCAAAATACTTGAAATAAAATTATAACAAATTCTGCAGCATTTCTCAGGCCATTTAGCCCAACAGGTCCATATTTATGCTACAAATGAGACTCCTCGTATCTTACTTTCATCTGACTCTAGAAACATACCTTTCTCCCTCATTTACCTATCTAGCTTCCCTTAAGAGCATCTATTTGTGCTTTGTTCTCTCATCTGCTTTTTGTTGTAGCCATTTCCACATTCTCACTGCTCTCAAGTAAAGAACATTTTCCTGAATTCTTTATTGAATTTATTGATGACCATCTTATATTTCTGCACTCCCCATTCCCCAGATTTGTACTCCTCCACAAATGGAAGCATCTTCTTGATATTTACCCTATTAATCCTTCTCAGAATTTTAAGAACATCTAGATATTTATTTACAATGACTTAAATGGAATGGTACCAGCGCCTTTCACAAAACTGCAACAAGTTGGAATTTATACACGAGGTTCAGAAATTGGAACATTCTTCATTGGAACAGAAAAGGTTAATTGGAATCTAACCACAGTTTGCAAAATCATGAAGTATGTTGGGAGAATAAATAATAACTGATTGTAACAACTGGTTTGGTGAGCAGACAACAAGGGGGAAATAATGAAAAATGCTGAAAGATTTGTTTCAATCTTATGTTCTTATGTTTATCCATTAGGTCACTAGAAGAAAGTCAGTGTTGGCTGGACAGCTGGCTTGTGATGCAGAGCAATGCCAAGAGCATGGGTTCAATTCCCATCCTGGCTGAGATCGTTCCTGAAGGCCCGCCTTCTCAACCTTGCCTCTCGCCTGAGGTGTGATGATCCTCAGGTTAAGTCACCATCAGTCACAGCCTATGGTCATCTGGGACTACAAAGACTTTGCTTATTTACAATAAGGTTGGGTTTGAATTTTTTTGGTTAGCTTTTATTTTTGCACTGCAGCGTAGGTGAAATGGGTCAGTGACAGAAAGAAGGACTGTTTGTGAATGGGGAATTAGGGCTTTAGTTACTCATATTTCACTCAAAGTGATCTTTCATATACAAGGTGAGCAGAAAGAGCACATCTATGTTGACACCACTTTTCTTAATTTTTCTCTCCCTCCTCTTCTTCTTCCTCTTGCTCTTCTTCCTCATCTTCCCTCTTCAGGCAGATGGTCCTGCTATGTGTGATCTCTGCTCATTCTCTCAGTCATGCTGTATTTAAAGGGGAAGGCCTATGTATTCATGTCTGATAGCAATTGGTTTGTGTAGAAACATTGAAATCAGAAAAAGATCCTTCAGCACTGCCATTCCCTGTAAAGTTTTGCAACTTGAACCAACTATGGTAAAAACCAAACACTTGTAGAATTAAACCAAAGCCAGAAAAATCAACTATTATCCAATATTCCCCTGAGGCTGTCCACATGCATGGCCACACTCAATGGGCATGTGTCAGACAAAATAAAAGAGAGCATGCTCAAGCAGCATATATGCGCACAATGAGAGTCAATCTTAAGAGGATCACACATCAAATAGGAGTTAGAAGGAACATTGCCAGTGTCTTTTGATAATAATTATTTGATATTTGATCAGATTGAGGATGTGGACATTAGAAAGAGGATGTGTTGGAAGTTTTGAATAGCATCAAGATAGATAAATCGCCAGGACCGGATGGGATGTATCCCAGGTTACTGTGGGAGGCCAGGGAAGAACAAAGAACAATGAACAACACAGCACGGGATACAGGCCCTTCAGCCCAACGAGCCCGCGCTGCCATTTTAACATTGTGAGTCCCCTCTTCCACCCATGACCTTTGTCTACACTTATGGCACTCCACATTGGAAATCAGATTGAGGGGAGACTAATTTAGGGACAAGCTGTTACACCAATCAGCCTAAGAGCACATCTTTGGGGTGTGGGAGGAAACCGGAGCACCTGGAGAAAACCCATGCAAGCACGGGGAGAATGCGCAAACTCCCACAGACACTGGCCCAAATCCATGTATCTGCACAGCAAACAGTGATAGTCACTGAGCTGTCATGTTGCCCATCAGCTGGTCCATTTTAAGTGTACACTAATGACATGAAGCACTAGGCAGCTCTCGAAACATCCAAGAGCAGCCCTCACATGACCCACCACGTGTATGCCCCTTGTTGGACAACAAGGCAGACTGAAGCACCTGTGGATTAAAAGGGAAAAACATCAATAACACTCACATCTTAAGCAAACATTCAAGGGAACCCCAAGAAGCTCAAAAGTAAAACAAGTGAGCCAGAAAATATGTTGGAAGGTCCATAGGATTGCAGAACCTCTGGCCATGATCTTTGCATCATTGATGGAGATGGGAGAGTTTCCGGACGATTGGAGGATTGCGAATGTGGTTCCTATATTCAAGAAAGGGAATAGGGATAGCCCAGGAAATTACTGGTGAGTCTAACCTCAGTGGTTGGCAAGTTGATGGAGAAAATTCTGAGGGACAAGACTTATGAACATTTAGAGAAGTTTAGTATGCTCAATAGTAGTCAGCACGGCTTTGTCAAAGGCAGATCGTGCTTTACGAGCCTGGTAGAGTTCTTTGAAAATGTGACTAAATACATTGACGAAGGAAGAGCGGTAGATGTGATTTATATGGACTTCAGCAAGGCATTCCATAAGGTCCCCCATGCAAGACTTCTTGAGAAAGTGAAAGGGCATGGGATCCAAGGCGCTGTTGCCTTATGGATTCAGAACTGGCTTGCCTGCAGAAGGCAGAGAGTGGTTGTAGATGGGTCTTTTTCTGCATGGAGGTCGGTCACCAGTGGAGTACTCCAGGGATCTGTTCTGGGACCCTTGCTGTTTATAATTTTCATAAATGACCTGGATGAAGAAGTGGAGGGATGGGTTAGTAAGTTTGCTGACGATACGAAGGTTGGTGGAGTTGTGGATAGTTTGGAGGGATGTCAGAAGTTGCAGCATGACACAGATAGGATACAAGGCTGGGTGGAGAAGTGGCAGATGGACTTCAACCCGGATAAATGTGTAGTGGTCCATTTTGGCAGGTCCAATGGGATGAAGGAGTATAATATCAAGGGTAAGACTCTTAGCAGTGTAGAGGATCAGAAGGACCTTAGGGTCTGAGTCCATAGGACTCTTAGATCGGCCTCACAGGTAGAGAATGTGGTCAAGAAGGCATATGGTGTACTGGCCTTCATCAATTGAGGGATTGAGTTTAGGAGTCGGGAGATAATGCTGTAGCTTTATAAGACCCTGGTCAGACCCCGTTTGGAGTACTGTGCTCGGTTCTGGTCGCCTTATTACAGGAGCGATGTGGAAGCTTTTGAAAGGATGCAGAGGAGATTTACAAGGATGTTGCCCGGATTGGGTGGCATGCCTTATGAGGATGGGTGGAGGAAGCTCGGTCTTTTCTCCGTAGAGAGACAAAGGACGAGAGGTGACCTGATAGAAATGTATAAGATGTTGAGAGGTATAGATCGGGTGGATTCTCAGAAGCTTTTTCCAAGGGCTGGAATGGTTGCTATGAGAGGACACAGGTTTAAGGTACTAGGGAGTAGGTACAGAGGAGATGTCGGGGTAAGTTTTTCACTCAGAGGGTAGTGGGTGAGTGGAATCGGCTGCCGTCGATGGTGGTGGAGGCAAATTCTGTAGGGTCTTTTAAGGGACTTCTGGATGAGCACATGGGACTTAATAGGATTGAGGGTTACAGGTAAGCCTAGTAGGTAGGGATATCATCAGCGCAACTTGTGGGCCGAAGGGCCTGTTTGTGTTGTAGTTTTTCTATGTTCTATGTTCTATCTGGCCTGTATGTAGTTGGTGACACTTTTAAATAGATCTCTTGGGGATCCTTCATGCTGCTTAACAAGGTCAGTCATGCAACAAAAAAAGACCATGAGTGAAACTTTCCCAAAAAGTGGCAAACTGTAGTGTTTCTCCCCAGAGAAAGAGACTGCTTTTCTCTCCAAATCTGACGACACTTGATCAAAAAAAGCAAGAGGGCACGTTTTGCAGCATCTTCTTGAGGGACAGAGCCTGAAGTCACTGGCAAGACAGGCTCCACAGAGATCAGGGTAGGTGCCCTTTAAAAAGGACATCCTAATCTCAAAGAGTCAGACCCCTGCCCCCCCCACTCCCTCTACCCCAAGTGGAGATGGGACCAGCAATCTCCCCTCACCACCCCCCAACAATCTCCAATCCACCCCCATTCGTCATCACTGGCAATTACCCCATCACATTCCCATCCCCTAGCTCTTGGCAATGCCAACACATGGCACTGCCCCACCACTGCCAAGGTGCCAAGGAGTACTTGCTATGTCCCTGCCTTGCTATGTCCCTCATCATTTACCCATTCCGTATGTTTCACTTGACATAAAGAAAAATTGGGGGCGGGGAGGGGGTTGCTATGAGTAGATCATATGTGCATAATGGAGTCTGTTCACTTTCCCCATACATCGGTAATGATTGGAGTGTCTAATCCTATAGGCATGAAAATTGTTGTGGACGAAGCATAAGGGTGCCTTTAGTAGGGGTCTTAACTTCGGTTAACCCCCCTATCTCTGCAATATACTAATTTGTTTGTCGTGTGTGAATCCTGCAAACTCCACAGAGTAGACGATGGAAAAGTTATATTAAAGGCAGGAATTTTGGGCTTAAGCTTAGGATCCCAACATCAGGGTCGAATGGAGGTCCCAAGCCTACAATGTGTGGGGAATAAATCACCCGCAATGATTTTCCCTGAACCGGCCAATTATTGGCCAGATTACATTCTCACAATAAGCATGGTAGCTCATTGTGAAGCTGGAGGCTCTATGGAAGAACTTCTGATTGGGAAGGAACTGTAGTCTGCCATTCAGAGGCACCCTGTCAAAAATTTGTTAATTAAAAAATGGCTTTGCTGCCAAACCCATTGCAAATGGAGAACCCCACCACAGAGGTTGTGGGGGGGAGGAGGGGCCATGGCCGGGTAGCTGGGAGGGAGGGCCTGAAAGCCTGCTTCAAGTGCTGAACCCGAGGCTGTGCAGCTCCAATGCTGCACACATCCTCCAGGCTGATTTAAAAATTCCATTTTATCTGTATTAAATAAACTTAGTTGGCCTGAATTGACTACCCACTCCCATCTAAGAGTATAAATTCAGCCACAGGTTAGCATTTAAATAGCTTGAGAATTCTCGTGTGGAAAAGCAGTGTCAGAGTGTGCTGCGAGTTTGGCAGGAAGGAGCTTTCTTAATTCATAGACTGTCCATTAGCCTTCAGTCACCTTAAGGGCAGATCTCTGTGGGTAAAAACACAAGAGGTCAGTAGTTCACAGAACTACTGTACAAACTCCATAATTATCATTACTATGTGCCAGACACTTCCAGGCATAAAGAGTATATATAATATCAATTTTCCTTAGCAGCCTGTTGACAGCATGGATATCAGTTTGCTGCCTATTTCATGTTGGACATGTATCAGATCTTGGTTACAGTGTATCTCAGGATGGGAAATATCCCTATTTTCTGATGATCTGCAATCAGCAGCATTCATTTATATTAATTTGGCCCAAAGTATTGACTACACACTCACAAACGCATTTTTCAATCAATGAACCCAAACTTGGGAGTAAATGATATTCAATCAGATGCTCAGAAAGTTACATTTAATGATCATGTACAATGGAATTCACATTATTTCTGATTGTATTCCCAGGAGATACTCTGCAATCTGCCAACTGAAGGAAGAAATAGCTGAGGCCAGTGATGGTTTTTCCTAATTTGTATATTTCTTATCTTTACATCTTTAGTTTAACATGAACAGAGAGATCGCAGCCTTGCCAAAATACAGCAACTGTCTCCAACAAACGGGAAACCAAATTCAGCCAGGTACACTAAAGAAAACATTTTGTCAATTTGCATAAGACAAATCACAACATAAGTTCTTGCCATGTTGGTTAAAGAAATTTAACAGCCCTTGTGGATTGTAAACTCTGTCACTAAGGCGATTTGAAATGCCTTAGCAAGTTGCAACTCAGCTGGGAGAGTTTAGCTAGAGGGTGTTACCATAGTTAAACATTGTTAAGAAGCAGGTGCAGAGTGCAGAGGGCGGAGGGCAGGGCGTGGGGGAGTGAAAGGCAGAAAATAAGCATCTAACTGCAAAGCAACAGGCACAACTAATCAAAAACAGAACAAAGAAACATCATAGATCAAATTATGGCTGTGTTTTGCCGGAACATTTGCCAATGAAAAGAATCTGTCTTTCATCAAAAAATATAGTTTACAAAATGTGGGGCATTTATCATTTCAATTCCTTTTTTAATGACCACCAGGGGAATTTGCAGCCCATTTACACAGTCAAAATCAATCAAATAGCAATTTGTGTACGTGCATGCTGATTTAGAAATGGGACCAATGCTACCTGGTGACAAGGTTGGCCACGTTTGGCATTGAATGCTGTGGGTTGCCATTGGTGTTATATTTGCACCTACAAGACTTATTGCCACTCAACATTTTCCATGAACTCTTGTCAGGAAACCATGCAGTATTCAAGGCCAAAAGAGAAAACACTGGAAAATCTCAGCAGGTCTGGCAGCATCCGTAAGGAGAGAAAAGAGCTGACATTTCAAGTCCAGATGACCCTTTGTCAAAACTAAAACGCTTAGAAAGTGGGAGATATTTATACCGCAGGGGAGGGAATGAAAGATGAGTCATAGTCATAGAAACCAGGGGAAAAGATTGCTAATGGCTGTCCACAGAGAGAATAAAGGTTGTAAATGGCCAAATGGCAGAGAAAATGTAAGCTGTGACAGATAGAGATGTTGGGGGAGGGGGAAAATGGGACAGAGGTAGAATGTAGAAAAGGGAAAGGGGAGGAGGAAAGGTAAGGGAAAGAGGGATGAAGTAGGGGGAAGGAATGGGGGGGTGGGGCAAGAAAAATGAAGTTTCTACTTTTCTATGGAAAGAACCAAACACTTGTGGAATCATACCAATAGCCAGAAGAAATCAATTATTACTTAGTGCTCCCCAGAGGTTGTACACACAGATAGAAAACAGCATTGTTTCTATTGTCCTCTAACTTTTGTTTCTTTACTGCCTTTCTTCATTTTTCTTCCCCCACCCCTACTCTTTTCCCCTACTTCATCTCCCCTTCCTTATCTTTTCTCCCCCCACTTCCCCTTTTCTACATTCTATCTCTGTTATATTTTCACCCTCCTGCCACCACGCTCCAACATCTCCATCTGTCACAGCTTTACAGCTTCTCTGCCATTTGGTCATTCACACCCTTTATTCTCTCTGTAGCCAGCTATAAGCAGTCGTTTCCCCTGGTTTCTATGGCTATGACTCATCTTTCATTCCATCCTCCTGCAGTTCTCCTACTTTCTATGCCTTTTAGCTTTGACAAAGGGTCACCTGGATTTGAAACATCAGATCTTTTTCTCCTTACAGATGCTGCCAAATCTGCTGAGATTTTCCAGCATTTTCTCTTTTGATTTCAGCTTCCAGCATCCACAGTAATTCGTTTTTATTCAATATCCAAGACCATTAGGGGCATTTCTAGAACGTAGAAATGGTTTAAATAATTCAGAATGGTGTGCGACAAGAAAATAAATAGAAGCTCCATTTGCAGTATTCAGTCATAATTGAAATTAAATTAAAGTTTATTTATTAGTCACAAATAAGGCTTACATTGCAATGAAGTTCCTGTGAAATTCCCCTAGTCGTCACAGTCTGGCGCCTGTTTGGGCCAATGCACCTAACCAGCATGTCTTTCAGATTGTGGGAGAAAGCTGGAGCACCCAGAGGAAACACACGCAAACACAGGAGAACATGCAAACCCCACACAGATTGTGACCCAAAGCCAGGAATCGAACCCGAGTTCCTGGTGCTGTGAAGAAGCACTGCTAACCACTGTGCCACCATACCATTAAATGCTATCCAAGCAAAACTGGGTTTTTACCATATTTAAGAACACGGAGAAACATTATTTTAGTGAAGTGTTTGCTTTTGTTTTTGATATTATGATCTATAAATAAGATGGCCAAGAAAGAGGATTTAGAATGAGGAAAAGTGATTTACAGAATTCCTGTGTCCTGGAATTCTCTCTTAAAACATTTCACCTCACTACCTCCCTCCTGGATTTAAAAGCTCTTCAAAAGCTCGTTTGTTGACATTGATTTAGGATTCTAAACATCTCTCCCAAATTCAAGCTTTGTTCTAGTTATTCATTGTCAGAAATGGCTCAACCATGTACATGAGATGTTACCTTTCCTCAGCTTAAACTATCCAGTGTTGCAGAATCATCTTGGAAACCAAGGACCTCCCAAGGCTTCTTTTCTTTATGATTAACTGTCCCTTCCATCCTCACCAAGTGTGAAGAAGCAATTGATTTCTTCATTGCTAAGATTGAGATCAGCCATAGAGCTACCTTTGCTGCTCTCTCCCCTTCCTCTCCTCCCTGTTTGTGACCTTCCCTGGTCTCTACCATACTCCAACTCTGATCTCCAGTCACTTTGTAGATTTTCCCTCATTGCCCTTAGACAACTGTGCTCACAGGTACAAATGACATCTTCTGTGAAAAGGATACATCATCCTTGTTTCTCCTCCTTGAGCTTCCCACGGATTTGAACCCAGCCCACTGCACCATTTTCCGCCATCAAATGTCCTCTGCTCCATCGGATTGCCTGTGCGCAGTCCCGCTTCTACATTTCCATTTTAGTCCTGCTCCCTGGAGACTCTTCCCTTAGGTTTCTGTTTCTCCATTTCTGTACATCTCCTACCACCTTTGAAAAACACCTCAAAACCTATCTCTTCACCTATGGCTGAGCATCTCCCTCATTTCTATTTGTGAAGCGCCCTAGGATGTTTTCTGTGCTATAGGTGCTGTATAAATGTTGTTTTTGCTCTTGTTACACCATGAAAGATTATTTCTGCCCCCTCCTTTCCTTGGCTCCTTGAAGTTAAGCCATACAGACCACAAAGATTCCAAATTCCTTCAAGTTAGATGACTTCAATCCTGGTGCTAGTTCTGGCATTACAGTTTGTCTTAGTGCTGCTCATTTAGGAGGAGGAAAATTGGCTGAGTTGGTTGTTAAACTAACTCAGCTAAAGCTTCATCTATGTGGCCATTAAGTGAGGAGAAGCTCAGGATTGGTGATGACCTGGCTCCGTCCGTCGATATTCAATATTCACTCTCTAAACTCATCCAAAAATGCATACTTCTGTAAGATACCAGAGATTGACAAGGGTTTTGGAACTGCACTGCACAGAATAAGGTTAATTAGAATAGTAATGGTTGTGGGCTAGCAGGATGTGTGGGCTGTTGCAGCTCACCATAATTGCATCTGTCAACATCTGCAACATCTTGAGCAAATATCTGGATTCCTCGTTCAGCCTTGGCTGTGTCAGCACAGCCAAGAAGGGCCAAAGGGCTTGTTTCTGTGCTGTAATGTTCTATGTTCTATCATTGCAGCAGCAAAACCCTCCCTCAATACAACTCACTCAATACAGCCCACTCAATACAGCCCCCTCAATATAATCCACTCAATACAATCCACTCAATCACTGTTTGCCTTTTTTTGCATCAACAAGTTTCAGGAAGTCTGGGAAACCTGTGAACCCCAATGTGAAACTGAAAACAGTGTGCCAATTTCACTCTGACTGAGCAATTAACATATCGAAATTAACAACTCGTTTCTCCCATGGGCTTTACAGCAGGCAGCCTAACATGCTATACAAAGTGACAAAATCAATGGGTTGGAGCCAGTTCTCCAACACCCATCAAATTTGCTGGTTTTAACCACTCCCTTATCTATACCCAAACCCTCTTCAACACCAAAATTCAGTCCTATATCCCCAATTCATGACTGGTTAAAATAACGATCTGATGACCAAAATTACATTTGGATTAATTTTATTTGTCCTGATTTGCCATAAATTACTGTGCAGAACTGTTGGGAAATGTTAAACTTAAAGATTAGATGGTAACACTTAGCGACAAGAAACCTGATTCCCTTGTCATACATGAGAGTGAATAATCTGACTGGTTCTATTGGTGTCGCTGATACAGTTCACAGATACAGAAATGGTGGGTGGGGTAGGAGGTGGGTCGGGTGGAGTGAGATAATTGGACCTTATCTTGTCATTTAGGCATGTGTGTCTTAAACATCGCAAAATCAGATGATGGTCACACATGTCCAATGGAGGTTAAAAATCAAAGAACAAAGAGCAAAGAACAACCCAGCATGGGAAACAGGCCCTTCGGCCCAACGAGCCCGCGCCGCCGCATCCTCCTACACCTACCCTGCCCTGCGTGTATGTGAGTGGAACCCCTAACTTAACCAGATTCAGGGGAGAATAGTGTCAATTTGGTACACCAATCAGCCTAAGAGCACATCTTTGGGGTGTGGGAGGAAACCGGAGCGCCCGGAGGAAACCCACACAACCACAGGGAGAATGCGCAAACTCCCACAGACACAGGCCCAAATCCATGTATCTGCACAGCTAGCAGTGATAGTCACTGAGCTGTTGCGGCGCCCGTCTACTGGTCCAGGATTAAGCACACACAACGATACAAAGTACTAGGCCACTCCCAGAACCTCCAAGAGCAGCTCACGCACGACCCACCGTGTGCATGTCCCTCGTTTGACAACAAGGTGGACCGCCACCTGCGGAATAAGAAGACAAAAACGTTAACATATAAGTCTGCATTTCCGGTGTCGTCCCGAGGCTCTGACCCTATTTAATACCCCCTACTATAACCCTCCATCCTTGTTTTGCTCATGTGCCTATCTAAGTAAACCTTAAACAAGTCCAACGTTCCTGCCTCCACCACCCTACTCGGTAGCGCGTTCCATACCCCCACGACCCTCTGCGTGAAGAACCTTCCTCTCACATCCAAATTATACTTCTCCCCCCTCACCCTTAGATCATGACCTCTCGTAATTGTACCCAGTCTAGGGAGCAGCCTCTCACTATTGACTCTATCTATTCCCTTCAGTATCTTATATACCTCTATCATGTCTCCCCTTAATCTCCGTCTTTCCAAGGAGAAAAGTCCCAGTTTCTCCAACCTTTCCTCGTAACTCAGTCCTTCCATGCCAGGCAACATCCTGGTAAACCTCCTCTGCACCCTCTCCAGGGTCTCCACGTCCTTCCGGTAGTAAGGTGACCAGAACTGGACGCAGTACTCCAAATGTGGTCTAACCAACGTTCTGTACAACTGAAGCATTAGATGGCAGCTCCTATACTCTATACCCCTTCCTATAAAGGCTAGCATTCCATAAGCTTTCCTCACAACCTTCTCTACTTGTGTCGCAGCCTTCATAGACTTGTGAACCTGCACTCCCAGGTCCCTCTGTATTTCTATACTCCTAATCAGTCTACCTTTCATCACGTGGTTCCTCTCTGCATTATTCCTTCCAAAATGCATCACCTCGCATTTGTCAGGATTAAATTCCATCTGCCTATCTATCTATACCAACCTATCTATATCCTGCTGTATCACCTGACATTCCACCTCAGTATCCGCCAATCCTGCCATCTCGGTGTCATCCGCAAACTTGCTGATCACACCACGTACGCTCTCTTCCAAGTCGTTTATGTATACTACAAAGAGGAGAGGTCCCAGTACTGAGCCCTGCAGCACACCACTAGTCACTGGCCTCCAGCCCGAAAAGGTCCCCTCAACAACTACCCTCTGTCTCCTATTGCCCAGCCAGTTCTCAATTCACCTAGCTACCTGCCCTTGTATCCCATGTGCCTTAACCTTTTCTACCAGCCTACCATGAGGGACTTTGTCAAACGCCTTACTGAAATCCATATAGATGACATCAACGGCTCGCCCATCGTCAACCGTTTTTGTCACCTCCTCAAAGAATTCTACCAGATTCGTAAGGCAAGACCTCCCTCTAACAAAGCCATGTTGCGTATCCCTAATCAGATCACAACGCTCCAAATGCTCATACATCCTACCCCTAAGTATTTTTTCCATGAATTTTCCTACCACTGATGTCAAACTTACTGATCTATAATTTCCAGGGTTATCCCTACTACCTTTTTTAAACAGCGGTACAACATTAGCCATCCTCCAGTCTTCTGGGACCTCACCTGTGTCCAAAGAAGAGACAAAGATTTGCACCAGAGGCCCAGCAATTTCATCTTTCACCTCCCTAAGCAGCCTGGGATAAATACCATCAGGCCCTGGAGCTTTATCTGTCTTTACGCTACCTAAAAGTCATAGCACTCCCTCCCTCATAATGGATATTTCCTGCCACTGATCTACAGCTCCCTCCAAGACACTGCACGACACCGAACCCCTCTCCTTCGTGAACACCGACGCAAAGTATTCATTCAGGATCTCCCCCATTCCCTCCAACTCAATACATAACTCCCCTCCTTTGTCCCTAAGAGGACCAATTTTCCCTCTATCCACTCTCTTAATCCTATCAGCCAAAGCCATTTCATGCCCTCTCTTCGCCCTTCTAACTCCCCTTTTTTAGCTCCCTCCAATCTCTCTATATTCCTCCAGCGCACTCTCCGTACCCAGTTGTTTTGACCTAACATACGCCTCCCTCTTCTTCCTAACCTTCAATACCCCCTGTAATCCACAGCTCTCTAATCCTACCTTCCCCAACCTTCCGCTTAACTGGAACATGCCTTTCCTGCAACATTTTCAGTTTGCCCTTAAAAGCCTCCCACTTGCCAACCGTGGACTTGCCAGCTAACAGCCCCTCCCAATCAGTGTCCTTCAGCTCCCTCCTAATCTGGCTATAGCGCGCCTTCCCCCAGTTCAGCACCCTCCCCTTCAGACGGCACTCATCCCTTTCCATTTTTATCCTGTTGGATCATGTTGGATGAACTTTGGTCTTCCCAGCTCCCTC
Organism: Carcharhinus amblyrhynchos; assembly: GCF_965287045.1. Lineage (NCBI taxonomy): Eukaryota > Metazoa > Chordata > Chondrichthyes > Carcharhiniformes > Carcharhinidae > Carcharhinus > Carcharhinus amblyrhynchos. The sequence goes on along the minus strand of NC_137324.1, from coordinate 88,860,004 downwards.
CTTAAAATAAGGATTTAGGCATTTAAAATGTTAAGCTTTCCTTTTATAATGACTGATTTGCATGAGATGAAGAGCAGCAGCACTAGCAAGGAAGAGTGCACAGAAAAGGAGATGTCAGTAGGAGGCAGAACGGAGTGCCCAGAAGACTCAGGAACCTGGTTCTGTAATTGAACCTGAGGGACAGTGTGAGAGTCACATTCACCTCACAAGGGAAACGTCACAGAGCTGTGGCACCTATTGTAGATCCAACCAGCACTCTGGGATAGAGACAGCTCTGTCAAAATAATTGCACTTAATCTCAACACTGCAGTGTCGTTCCAGGACACAAAAAGTCACATTACCAATAATATTCAATTTGCTGTCCATTGATATGTCAATAAATGGCTAATATGTGATTTCTTGAAACACTCCTGCATCTCCTGGTCCACAAGGAGTGCTGTAAACGTACACACCTCCAGCAGTCCCTGCCACTAACCCACTCCATCTTCTCCTGTCAGTTTTCCCAGATTCTGGGAGACCCACACAACAACTGTTACATTTAATAGCAGGTTACTTATTGCACTGCAAGAGCCCAATTTAAATATAATAATAAAGTTTTCACTTCTCGAGGTTGGGATTCTTGCATGCAACTTCTTGCTGTGAGAACAGCACTGAGAACATCCACAGCAGGTCACATTGCCCAGTTAAGCTTTTTAACCCCTCCCTCCCACCAACCACTGACACATGTCCGTGGTTGGGGTGGCAGGAGGTGGGGGTGATTGTGGTAAATATTGCAGTTTATAGTTTTCTGGTGTGGAAAATATTGGGTTAAAAATTTGTACCTAGAGTGGAAACGCTTACACTGGAAGTCTGAAATGCAATAGCAGTATTCTGGTTCCAAGTTTACATGCCGGGAGCGATATGCTTATCCCGGCAGTGACTGGGACATTCTGGCAGTGAAAAAGTTATCCTGGCAAATGGGGATATTTAAAGCTGCCAACTATTCATTATTGCAATTTATGCCAGTTCTCATGTGGGTGTGGCTGTTGACGTGTATCTCACTCAGTCACCTTCAGGCAAAATGGGAAGCGACTGGAATGATGGAAATTGCCAAACCTAACTGTAGTTCAGCAATTTGTTGCCAAAGGTAAGGGATTAAAAACAGGGTGGGGCATAAGTAAGAATGGAAATTGTGTTAATAAACCCATGAAGCAAATGGGTGTTTGTCAAATTATTGATAGTATAATCCAACAATCATACAGTGTCTTCACAAATATTAACACCATTTGGATTTTCTGGAAAAAGCTGCCAGCGAAGTAATTTAATTTGATTATAATATTCACCTCACCAGAATGGATTGCTACACAACATATATGCATATTGTTCATCTTAAATTAATCCAACTTTTCCATTTATAATAATAATTCAATCTAAGTTTTATTGATTCATCATTACAGTAAATATTTGACAGGAATTCATCCAAACCAAATGCCCATGAATGAAATAAACTTCAGTAGAATCAGAGAATCATAGAATGATGGTGATATGGGATATGACCACTCAGCCCATCATACCCAATCCAACCCTTTGAAGGAACTTTCTAATTAGTCCCAGTCCCTGGCTCTTTCCCCACTGTCCAGGTAATGTTTCCTTTTTAAAAATACCCAATGCCCTTTTGAAAGTTCCTATTAAACTCCCAGCATCTTTTCAGGGAGTACATTCCAGATGGCAATAACATAAAAAGTTCCACACACAAGGAAAGCAGCTACTAACTCCCAAACCACCAGGAAGATTACCTTATTTTCTGCATACCACCTTTAACCAATTGTAAATATGAAGGCATGTGATTCTCATTTGAAACTTACAGGGTGATGGTGCGTTGCTCAAGGGTCACAGATGGAAGAGGATCAAGGGTGCTGGAAGGAAGTTCAAAGGTGACTGAGGAAGATTGCAGGATGTGGGCCTGCAGCTCTAGAGATTCAAATGCAGCATAAATACGTGAAAAAAAATCTACTTCACCTCTCCGGGCTTTAGTGTCAATGATATTAAATGTCTGTCCTCTAATTACTGGCTCTTCTGTTAGTGATAAGCATTTCTCCCAATCTACTGATTCAAATCCCTTCCTAAACACCTTCATTAAATCTTCCCTCCTCTTATGTAGCTCCTCTACATAACTGAAGTTCCACCTTCCTGGTATCTGATCAATCCACTCTGCACCATCTCCAAGTTCTTAAAATGTTTCATGCAGTGCAATGCCAAGACTGGAACACAACCCCTGAGCAGACATTTAGCCAGTGATTTATTAAGGTTTTGGTATAACCTCTTTGGGTGGAGCTTCTGGGATTGATAAACAAGGTGGCTGGGGGAACTTCATTACGTGGGAGGCAAAATGTCAACATCCAAACGATGGAATAGAAGTTAGGGAGTAAATTGGTGATGGATTAAAGACAGATCATGGTTCCTGACGGCAAAAGGCAGGAATCTCTTTTTAATTAATTGGCATGTCATGCATACTCATTTAAAACACATATTTGTTAGATTAAATTGTACTTTGATGATTAAGGTTTCAAATGAGAATCACATGCTTTCCTATTCACAACTGGTTAAAGGAGGTATGAAGGAGGTGAGGTAATCTTCCTGGCAGATTGGGAGTGAGTAGAAGCTGCTTTCCTTGTTTGAGGAGAGGAGACTGAGCTGCTGCATTGAATGCGAGTAGTGGATGTCCATGGAGGCCGGGGCATGGCTGTCCCTGGCAGGGATGTCAGGTTGTGATGGATGTAAGAAGGGCGAAGGGGGACAGAGGGAGAGAGCCAGAGGGAAGATCAATTTCAATCACAGGCAGCAGAAGCATGCTGGAGGGGAGATGAAGGAGAGGGGATCAAGCTTAATCTAGGTCAGGTCAAGAGAAATAAAGCAGAGTTGAGAGTTTACTGGGGGGAAGAACAGAGGGTGGCGGGCAGGTCCAGCATTTTGTGAGGGGAGGTGCAGTTCATCATGATTGACAGAAAGTTGATAAAAGGTGGTGGTGGGTGGCTCAAAGGTCACAGATGGAAAAGGGTCAAAAGTGATGGAGGGAAGTTCAAAGGTGACTGAAGAAGAGTACAGGATGAGGGCCTACAACTCTAGGAATTCAAATGCAGCAGGATGGTGGCAGCAGTTTAAGTTCAAACTCCTCTCCTCAGGCAGGCACAAAGATGCTGCTGGTTTTCAGGGAGTGAATGCCTCACTAGGTGCTCTTTAGCCATTGTTCAGACCTTCAACCACCATGCAATAACCATGGCCTCAGCAACTTCCTGCCTGTTCTGGCTGCTCAATTGGCTGGGCCCCACAACAATGCATAGCTAACAGGCTGTCTGTTGCCATCGCCTGATTGCACATGACCACTGTCCCACCTCCAAACTGAGGTCCCATTCATTCTCAGTTCTGTCTTTGTGACGTCCACTGATGTGAAACGGCCCCAAATTTACTCAGAGCCAGGAAGACAATGGTGGGGTGGGGTGGGGTGGGGGCGAATTCATAGCCAGTAAATTGAAAAGGATTCCACAGACAGGTTTTAACTGTAGGATGTCTTTTTTTTAAAGAGTTTCAGCTAGCCTGATTGGCAGACAGGCCTGATTGCAGAGTAAGAAAAGCCAAAGCAGAGGGGATGTCAAGTAAATGGGGGAGTCAGAAATCATGGGAGCCTGAGATTGTGGGGGAGCTGGGGGCCGGAGATTCTGAGGGGGGCTAGGAGTTCAGAGGAGCTTGTGGCGGGAGGGGGTCTGAGATTGCAGAGGGCTGGAGATTGCAGTTTAAGGGTCTGACATTGTGGTTGGAAATTGAGGTTCACAGAGGTTCCAGTGTCCAGCTTGCTACAGCAGAAAAAACACAACAGTGTTCTAACTATGCTTACTGTATAGGAACTGACCATTCTTCCCTCCATTTACCTGCCAGGTTTCCCAGGCTATGTGAAACTGCTGTCCATGCCATTACAAATGTTAAAATATGAAGGAAAGCAGAATTTCCTGTCACTTCTGTTGTTCTGCCTCTTTCTGTGATTTGTGTACATAACCTCCAAGTCCCTTTTGTTTCTGCATCCCCTTTACAAGTATGATATTTAGTTTATATTACATCTCTACATCTTTCCTTGCAAAATAACTGACATTGCATTTTTCTGCATTTAATCTGCCATCTATCTGCCCACTTCAATAGGCTATGGTTCTCTGAAATCTGTTACGATCCTCCTCATTGTTTATAACATTATCATGATCTGTACCATCTGCAAACTTTGGGATATTGAATCCTGTGTAAACAGGTCCAGATAATCACTCAATATGTGAAGAAGAATATTGGTCCTAATATTAACCTCTGGACGAGAGAACACAACCATACTTTCCTCCTGTCTAAACAAATTACCATTCACTACTTCAATTGTTCTCATGGTCAATTTCATATCCACGCTGCCAGTGTCACATTAATCACAGAGGCTTCAACTTAATTTTCTGAGTCCAACTCAGTATTTTACAAACAGATATAAAATTCCTATTTTAGTTTTAATGCAGTGAAATATTTAAATTTAAATGTGGGAGTTGAGAGGTGAGACCTTTCATTCAGTGAGTTCCGACTTCAACCCCATGTTCACTCCACTCAGGGTGTTCTGTGCTGAGTCGGGGCGCGCTGCGTCGCTCTGTGCTGAGTCGGGGCGCGCTGCGTCGCTCTGTGCTGAGTCGGGGCGCGCTGCGTCGCTCTGTGCTGAGTCGGGGCGCGCTGCGTCGCTCCGTGCTGAGTCGGGGCGCGCTGCGTCGCTCCGTGCTGAGTCGGGGCGCGCTGCGTCGCTCCGTGCTGAGTCGGGGCGCGCTGCGTCGCTCCGTGCTGAGTCGGGGCGCGCTGCGTCGCTCCGTGCTGAGTCGGGGCGCGCTGCGTCGCTCCGTGCTGAGTCGGGGCGCGCTGCGTCGCTCCGTGCTGAGTCGGGGCGCGCTGCGTCGCTCCGTGCTGAGTCGGGGCGCGCTGCGTCGCTCCGTGCTGAGTCGGGGCGCGCTGCGTCGCTCCGTGCTGAGTCGGGGCGCGCTGCGTCGCTCCGTGCTGAGTCGGGGCGCGCTGCGTCGCTCCGTGCTGAGTCGGGGCGCGCTGCGTCGTTCTAGAACATAGATCCGTAGAAAATTACAGCTCGGAAATAGGCATTTTGGCCCTTCTTGTCTGTGCTGAACCATTTTTTGCCTAGTCTCACTGACCTGCACTTGGACCATATCCCTCCACACCCCTCTCATCCATGAACCCATCCAAGTTTTTCTTAAATGTTAAAAGTGACCCCGCATTTACCACTTTTTCCAGCAGCTCATTCCACACTCCCACCACTCTCTGCGTGAAGAAACCCCCCCCCCCTAATATTCCCTTTAAACTTTTCTCCTTTCACCCTTAACCCATGTCCTCTGGTTTTTTTTTCCCCTAGCCTCAGTGGAAAAAGCCTGCTTGCATTCACTCTATCTATACCCAACATAATCTTATATACCCCTATCAAATCTCCCCTCATTCTTCTACGCTCCAGGGAATAAAGTCCTAACCTATTCAATCTCTTTCTGTGATTCAGCAACATCCTTGTGAACCTTCTCTGCACTCTTTCAACCTTATTTACATCCTTCCTGTAACTAAGTGACCAAAACTGTACACAATACTCTAAATTCGGCCTCACCAATGCCTTATATAACCTTACCATAACACCCCAACTTCCATACTCGATACTCTGATTTATAAAGGCCAATGTACCAAAAGCACTCTTAATGACCCTATCCACCTATGACGTCACTTTTAGAGAATTCTGTACCTGTATTCCCAGATCCTTCTGTTCAACTGCACTCTTCAGAGTCCTACCATTTACCCTGTACATTCTACTTTGGTTTGTCCTTCCACAGTGCAATACCTCACACTTGTCTGTGTTAAACTCCATCTGCCATTTTCAGCCCATTTTTCTAGTTGGTCCAAATCCCTCTGCGAGCTTTGAAAACCTTCCTCACTGTCCACTACACCTCCAATCTTTGCATCATCAGCAAATTTGCTGATCCAATTTACCACATTATCATCCAGATCATTGATATAGATGACAAACAACAATGGACCCAACACCGATCCCTGCGGCATACCACTAGTCACAGGCCTCCACTCAGAGAAGCAATCTTCCACAACCACTCTCTGGCTTCTTCCATTGAGCCAATGTCTAATCCAATTTATTACCTCTCCATGTTTCCCTAGTGACTGAACCTTCCTAACTAACCTCCCATGAGGGACCTTGTCAAAAACCTTGCTAAAATCCATGTAGACAACATCCACCGCCTTCCCTTCATCCACTTTCCTGGTAACCTCCTCAAAAAACTCTAATAGATTGGTCAAACATGAGCTACCATGCACAAAGCCATGTTGACTCTCTCTAATAAGTCCCTGTCTATCCAAATATTTGTAGATCCTATCCCTTATCACACCTTCCAATAACTTGCCCACCACCGACATCAAACTTACTGGCCTATAATTTCCCGGATTTCTTTTGGAACCATTTTTAAACAATGGAGCAATATGAGCCACCTTCCAATCATCCGGCACCTCCCCCGTGCATACTAAATATGTCTGCCAGGGCCCTGTATTCTGTTGAGTCAGAGCATGCTGTGTTGTTCTGTGCTGAGTCATGGCATGCTACATTCTTTTGTGTCGAGTCAGGGTGTGCTGTGTTCTGTGCTGAGTCAGGGCATGCTGTGCTGAATCAGCGCGTGCTGTGTTTTGTGTGACCAGAGCAAGTTTGGGAGAGAGAGAGATTCGTGCTGAGGGTAAGGCAGCTAATGTTTGCCTATTTATTTATTTATTTATCCGTTAAGTTCTTTCGCGGGCTTTTTTCCTTAAGTTTTTTTTAACTGGGAAAACTGCGCAGGTACCTGACGCCAGCCAGTGGTGAATGGGAGCGATACAGAGCAAGCCACTCTATACAGCGGGCAGCGTTGAGAGCGGGCGGTGAGTGAGAGGGAGCAGAGTGAAGGCTGAAGGGCTTTGGCACAACGGGCTTTGGCGTAAACAGGCAGAGGCAGGGTAGGTTCTGTTCTTCATCCTTCCAGTAATTTAAAGAAAGGGGTAATTATGAGTGAGAAGCTAGTTTGTTGCTTTCGATGTCAGATGTGGGAGTTCACGGAGTCACTTAGCCTCCTGGAAGTCCATATCTGCGCCAGATGCATCAAACTGCAGCTCCTGAGGGACTGCGTTAGGGAACTGGAGCTGTGGCTCGATGACCTTAGTCTAGTCAGGGAGAATGAGGAATTAATAGAGAGAAGTTACAGGCAGGTAGTCACACCGGGGCCACAGGAGGAAGCCACATGGGTCACGGTTAGGAAAAGTAAGGGTCACATACCAGAGAGTACCCCAGTGGCTGTTCCCCTTAACAGTAAGGGCTGGGTGACAGACAGGAGAGGGGAGGGGAGAGAGCAGTCAGTGAAGGGATCCCCTGTGGTTGTCCCCCTCCAAAATATGTATACCATTTTGGATAAGCCACAGTGACAAGATCACTGCCACGGAGTCAGGCTCTGTGGCTCAGAAGGGAAAGAGGGGGACTAGGAGAGCAATAGTAGTGGGAAACTCAATAGTTAGAGGCACAGACAGGCGGTTCTGTGGTCGCGAACGAGACTCCAGGATGGTAGTCTGCCTCCCTGGTGCTGGGGTCCTGCATGCCTTTGAGCAGATAGGAAGCATCCTAAAAGGAGTGGGTAATCAGACAGATGTCATTGTCCACATTGGTGCACGTTGATGTAGGCAGAAAGAGCAGGGAGGTCCTGCAAGAGCAATTCAGGGAGTTGGGTAGTAGGCTAAAAAGCAGGGCCTCTAGGGTAGCAATCTCTGGACTACTCCCAGTGCCATGTGCTAGTGAGACTAGGAACAGGGAGATTGTACAACTGAACATAGAACATAGAACATTATAGCACAGTACAGGCCCTTCAGCCCTCAATGTTGTGCCGAGCTATGTCCAATCCCAAGATCAAGCGATCCCCTCCCTATAATTCTGGAGTGCTCCATGTGCCTATCCAATAACCGTTTGAAACTTCCTAATGTGCCTAACTCCACTAGCACAGCAGGCAGTCTATTCCACATCCCAACCACTCTGAGTGAAGAGTCTACCTCGGACATCCCTCCTATATCTCTTACCATGAACCTTACAGTTATGCCCCCTAGTCCATGCGAGGAAATAGTCTCTGTACATCCACTCTATCAATCCTTCTCATCATCTTATAAACCTCTATCAAGTCGCCTCTCATCCTCCTCCGCTCTAAAGAGAAAAGCCCCAGCTCCCTCAACCTTTCCTCATAAGACCTACTCTCCAAGCCAGGCAGCATCCTGGTAAATCTCCTCTGCACCCTCTCCAATGCTTCCACATCCTTCTTACAATGAGGTGACCAGAACTGAACACAATATTCCAAAAGTGGTCTCAGCAACGTCTGGTATAGTTGCAGCATAACCCCATGGCTCTTAAACTCAAACCCCCTGCTAATAAACGCTAACACACTATAAGCCTTCTATCCACTTGAGTGACAACCTTCAGAGATCTGTGGATATGAACCCCAAGATCTCTCTGTTCCTCCATAATCCTCAGAACCCTGCCGTTGACCCTGTAATGTTGAGTCAGGGCGTGCTGTGTTCTCTGCTGAGCCTGGACGTGCTGTGTTGTTCTGTGCTGAGTCAGGGTGTGCTGTGTTGTTAGAACATAGAACATAGAAAAGCTACAGCACAAACAGGCCCTTCGGCCCACAAGTTGCGCCGAACATGCCCCTCCCTACAAGGCTTACCTATAACTCTCTATCTTTCTAAGTTCCATGTACTTAGCTAAAGTCTCTTAAAAGACCCTATCGAATCCACCTCCACCACCACCGCCTGCAGCCGATTCCACACACCCACTACCCTCTGAGTGAAAAACTTGCCCCTGACATCTTCTCTGTACCTACTCCCCAGCACCTTAAACCTGTGTCCTCTTGTGGCAGCCATTTCAGCCCTGGGAAAAAGCCTCTGAGAATCTACTCGATCAATACCTCTCAACATCTTATACACCTCAATCAGGTCACCCCTCATCCTTTGTCTCTCCAGGGAGAAAAGACCGAGCTCTCGCAGCCTATCCTCATAAGGCATGCCACCTAATCCAGGCAACATCCTTGTTCTGTGCCGTGTCGGTGCGCACTGTGTGGTTCTGTGCTGAGTCGGGGCGCGCTGCTTTAGTCTGAGCTGAGGTTGGATATTGTCTCGCAATGCACTGAAAGAGACTAGTATGGTGCCTGCATAGCATTAGGAAGTGATCCCAATTCACAGAGCCCAGGTGTAGCTCTTGATTTCTAGGTAAAATGTTAGAATCCGTCATCAAGGAGGAAATAGCGAGGCATCTTGAGGGGAACTGCTTGATAGAGCAGAAGCAGCACGGTTTCCTTAAAGGGAAGTCGTGTCTGACAAATTTACTGGAGTTCTATGAGGATGTGTCTAGGGCGGTGGATAGAGGAGAGCCGGTGGATGTGGTTTTTCTGGATTTTCAGAAGGCGTTTGACAAGGTACCTCACAAGAGGTTATTACAGAAGGTCAGGGGGTATGGAGTTGGGGGTAGGGTGTTAGCGTGGATAGAGGACTGGTTGTCAAATAGGAGGCAGAGAGTGGGGGTCAATGGGTGCTATTCGGATTGGCGGATGGTGACTAGTGGAGTGCCCCAGGGGTCGGTGCTGGGGCCTCAGCTATTTACCATTTATATAGATGATCTGGAGGAGGGAACCGAGTGCAGGGTGTCGAAATTTGCTGATGACACAAAAATTGGTGGAACGGCAAATTGTGCGGAGGGTGGGGAGAGTCTACAGAAGGATCTAGATAGGCTGGGCGAATGGGCCAGGAAATGGCAAATGGAATTTAATGTTGGCAAGTGCGAGGTGGTCCACTTTGGTAGGAATAATGGTAGGAAGGATTATTACTTACGTGGAGAAAAACTGCAGCAGGCGACGGTGCAGAGGGACCTCGGGGTCCTTGTGCATGAGTTGCAAAAACCCAGCTTGCAGGTGCAGCAGGTGGTCAGGAAGGCGAATGGGATGCTGGCCTTCATAGCGAGGGGGATTGAATATAAAAGTAGGGAGGTCTTGCTGCGGCTGTATAGGGCGTTGGTGAGGCCGCAGCTGGAGTACTGTGTGCCGTTTTGGGCGCCATACTTACGCAAGGATATTTTAGCCTTGGAGGGAGTGCAGAGGAGGATTACTAGGCTGATGCCGGAGTTGAGGGGGTTGAGGTATGAGGAGAGGCTGAATAGATTAGGCTTGTACTCGTTAGAGTTTAGAAGAATGAGGGGAGATCTCATTGAGACGTATAAGATGATGAATGGGATGGATAGGATAGAGGTGGAGAGGCTCTTCCCGCTCAAAAAAGACAGTAGGACTAGGGGGCATAGCCTCAAGATAAAGGGGGGGCGGTTTAGAACAGAGTTGAGGAGGAACTTCTTCACTCAAAGGGTGGTGAATCTCTGGAATTCTCTGCCCGTTGAAGTGGTGGAGGCTGCCTCGCTAAATATTTTTAAGACGTGGGTTGATGGGTTTTTGATGAGAGAGGGGATTAAGGGTTATGGGGAGAGGGCGGGAATGTGGAACTGAGCCACGACAGATCAGCCATGATCTTATTGAATGGCGGGGCAGGCTCGAAGGGCTAGTTGGCCTACTCCTGCTCCTATTTCTTATGTTCTTATGTTCTTATAAGGAGTAGGAGTAAGAATCGACCATTCCAAAGTGTTGTGCTGTTCACCCAGCTTGCGTCTGATCTTTAATTCTAATACAGTTTCCCGTATTATCTCATCCCTGAATTCCCTAAATTTATAAAAATCAATTATTCATCTATTTACTATCCTTGGCAAATTAACATTCACAGTCCCTTAAGGTAGAGAATTCCAAAGATTCTCTCCTGTGAATAAGGAATTTCTTCTCATGTCATCCCCAAAAGGCTGGAATTCTCCACTGGCTGCTATGATCCAGAGCTAGATTGCTGGCTTTACACCTGCCCTGTACCATTCTCCATTGCTTCAATACACGGTAAAGCAGGGGAGCTGCTTAAATCAGGATTGAACCCATTCTCAAATACTGGGGATGCTAAAAATCTGGACATGCTGAATCAACTCAGCAGGTCAAGCAGCAGTTAACACAGTTAACATTTCATACCCATATGACTGTTCTCCAGAACTGAAGAGGGATAGAAATATGATGAATAATATAGTTAGAGAGACAGATTGGAAAGTCCTAGAGTCAAAGCACACAGAAAGAGCCCCATCTGCCCATCGTGTCTGCACCAGCCATCAAGCACCAATCTATTCTAATCCCATTTTCCAGCACTTGGTCCATAGCCTTGTAAGATATGGTGTTTCAAGTGCTCATCTAAATGCTGCTTAAATGTTGCAAGGATTCCTATATCTATGACGCTTTCAGGTAGAGAGTTCCAGATTCCCACCACCCTCTGGCTGAAGCTGGGTTTTTTTTCCTCAAATCTGCCCTAAATCTCCTGCTTCTTACCATAAGCAGGGTGGCACGGTAGCACAGTGGTTAGCACTGTTGCTTCACAGCTCCAGGGTCCTGGGTTCGATTCCCAGCTTGGGTCACTGTCTGTGTGGAGTTTGCACATTCTCCTCGTGTCTGCGTGGGTTTCCTCCGGGTGCTCCGGTTTCCTCCCACAGTCCAAAGATATGCGGGTTAGGTTGATTGGCCACGCTAAGAAATTGCCCCTTACTGTCCAGGGTAGCCGAGGTTAGAGGGATTAGTAGGTGTGATATGGGGGTAGGGTCTGGGTGGGATTGTGTTCGGTGCAGACTCGATGGGCCGAAGGGCCTCTTTCTGCACTGTAGGGTTCTATGATTCTATGATAATTCTAGGCTGCCTAGCTATTGGCCCCTCTACAAATGGGAAAAGTTCATTCCTATCTATATCCTTCATAATTTTGTACACCTTGATCAAGTCCTCTCCTTCAGCCTCCTCTGCTCTAAGGAAAATAATCCCAGCCTAAGCAGCCTCTAATCATAGCTGGAATGCTCCAGCCCAGACAACATCCTGATGAATCTCCTCAGTGCCTTTTCTAGTGAAATCACACCCTTGCTAGGCCAGAGCTAAATAGAGATTGACAAAGGTGTCTTGGACATAAGGCAAAGGGGTGTGAGTGATGCCATTCGGGATGAAGGAGTGCTAGCAGTGGCATAAAGGTAAAATAGCAGAATATGTTAATAGGAGAATAAATGTCAGTGCCCAGTGGAAACACCACTGAAAAACAAAGGGACAAAGGCCATGTGTGGAAGGGTTGGTGTGTGTTGGAACAAGCCGGGGAATGAATGACTGAATGACAGAAAACAAAAGAGGAAGGGGGGCAGGGGTGGGGTGGGGTGGGGGTTGCCTTAAGATGGAGGGGAAAGTTCACAGTCTAAAGTTGTTGAATTCAATGTTGAATCCAGAAGGCTGTAATGTACCTTAGCAAAAAAGGTGTTGTTTTTCCAGTTTGCACTGCACATCGCTGGAGCATTGCAGCAGACTGAGGACAGACACATCGGCATGAGAGCAAGATGAGGAGTTGAAGTGGCAAGTAATTGGAAGGTTAGAGTCATGCTTGTGGGCGGAGCGAAGGTGTGCCGCAAAGTGGTCACCCAGTCTACGTTTAGCTTCCCCAATGTAGAGGCTGCATTGGGGGCAGCGAATATACCTGGTCAAATTGGAGGAGATGGAAGTGAAACGCTGCATCACCTGAAAGGAGTGTGTGGGCCCTTGGACAGTGAGGAGCAAGCAGGTAAAGGGGCAGGCGTTGCATCTCTGTGATTGCAGGGGAAGGTGCCAGAGGAAGGTAAAGAAGGGTTGAGCACGTTGGAAGATTGAACCACAGTGTCATGGAGAGAGAATGCTGATGGGCGGCTGGGTGTTGAAGGCCAGAGCCATGATGGGAAGGTATGTTTTGTGATGGCCATCATGCTGGAGTCGGTGGATATGGGGTGGGGGGGAGGATGCTCCTTTGAATGTGAAGGCTGGTGTGATAAAAAGTAAGAGGGCCCCTGTCATGGTTCTGGGAGGGATGAAGAGGGATCAAAAGCAGTTGAATGCTCTGTCAATCAGGTTGCTTTAGTCGCACATGACCTTAGGCTGCTCTCCCCTTTGACAGAGGGAGTTGATTGGTGGCAATTTTAACTCGAGGATCACTACACCTCAGGCAAGGGACAAGTTGGTAAGTCAGGGCCCTCATGAATAAGCTCAGCTGGTTTGGGAATTGAACCTGTGCTGTTAGCATCACTCTGTATCTTGAACCAGCCATCCAACCACCTGAGCTAACAGATTCCCACTGTGCGAGGGGTTGGGGTGGCGGGGGGTGGAATCTTGGTGAGTGAAAAGGCAATCCGTTTTACTGTCAGGCGGGTTAGGTAAAAATTGTTCCCTGTCAGTTACAAAATGAACACGTATCTGTGGATGTGAATGTTTCTTCTGTCTATGTCCCTGACATCCCAGCAGCCTTTCTGAGGCATTCATAACATTCCTAAACAAACATTGCTGAGAGAAGCATCAGGCCTGGGTGGACCCTGCAGTGTCTTTTCCAGGGGATGATTTGTTCTTTGATGCATAGCGGCCTGTATTCCGCAATCCAAATGAGAAAAACACTCAGAAATATTAAAGTTTTGCCCAAGCCAATCTGTACCTTCTCTTCTCGGAGTAGCAGGAGGGCCCCCTCTATTCCAAAATTGGTGCTGGATGGATGGCCCTCATATTCTAACTGCCCACTTTTCCGGGCTTTGGAATAGGATCAAGTCAACGCCACAACGGTGCCTGTCATTTTGCATCACAGGAATCCTTTTGAGACAAGTATCCGCAAGACATTGTGGAGCAAGTGAAGTTAATGAGTGAAGATCAGCTAGCATTCCACAATTCTAAGGAGAGCATTTATTGGTGCAATGTGATTGGGTTTAAAGTTGAGATTAGAGAGCAAAGTTCTGCAAATTAGTAAGTCAATTTTAACTTGGGTGACCAGACAATGGAATTTGCTGGTCAATTGCCCATTCCAGAGGTGAAGAAACACTGTGATTTTAAGGCCTTAGTTAATTCCGACATCTTGTCAGATTGAAGCCACAGATTTGAGACCCCGATGTGGTGGATGATAGAGGCATGGAAGGTTACAATTGCAGAGAATAGGCTTTCCTGGAGCAGCATCAGCCCAAATTAGATGTGGGGAACAAACAAGAGGCGCAATAATTAAACACTTACATTTGGCAAGCCTCCATGTTTCCAGCACTAGTGGAACAAGTTGGTGTGTGCACAGCAAAGACTTCAATCAGCTTGAATCCAAAATGACAATCCAAGTACTATTTGCATCCATGAGACCTGGTTTCCACTTTGAAAGGGGTCATTGCCCGAGATAAATGGGTGCTTTGGATACTGAGGAGCTCCACTGCCCCAGTACCGAAATGAAACAGCATTGCTAATGTTCATTGTATAGTAAGGCTGCTAACTCCATTTGAGGCTGCTATCTCCTGTATATGATCACATATACAGGTAAATCCCATTTTTACATTATACCATTTTTCCAGAAATGCCGGTCTTACAGAGTTGTAAACTGACAGTTACGCATGCTGTGGCACTGGCTGCCCTGTTCAAACCACATGAAATCACTTCAAAAATCAACATATTTATTATTGTGATTACACAACCATATACAGTCGGCTACATATTTGTTAATGAAGGAAAAACACAAGCCTACATGTTTTATTTTCCAATGTTATTAATGTCCTTGTGTATTTTACCATAATTCTGAGGGTGAACTACACAATAATGGTTTTAAAGAAAATGCTTTTTAAGGAATAAACTCGACCCTGTCCCAATTTTGTAAACTTTTGAATCCAAGGTAGCGCCAGAGTGTGGCAACTTCTTGCAAGCTGTGCCCAGCATTCCTTCTAATTCTATCTTGTTCTATGCTTTTGAAGCCCTATTATAACTCTTTTAAGTTGATCTTTCTCAACACTCTAGCTATGACTGTAACATTACATTCTGCACCTTCTCCTTTCTTTCTCTATGTACAGTATGCTTTGTCTGTATAGCACACAAGAAACTATACTTTTCACTGTATAGCAATACAGGGGACAATAATAAATCAAATCAAAAATGGGATTTACCTGTGATACAGAAAATGCAATATTTCCTTGAATAGAACATTCCTCTGTCCTTATCTCGGACCCCTCACATGATATATGATAAAGAGGTTCCAAAAGAATTTCAAATGAGAGGCCTTTGATTCATATGAGTTTAAAACTCTTTAGTTACCAAAATAAATTCAGCAATCTGGGTCCTTTTTCTTAGAAAAGCCTACGATGATTTGATCAAAGCTTTCAAATGATGAAGGGGCTAGAGACTCTGTCTGTGTGGATAGATTTTAAATTGGTGGGTTAAGACTCAGGGATAGGTGTATAAATTATAGGATATCAGGAGAGTCATTGACCTTTGGGACAGATTATCAGCTCACACATTGAGTGATGATTTGCTGGAAGCATTCAAAATGGAATGGGACAAAGTTCTGGTGTGGATGATGAGGCAGTATGTAAAAGGTTGGTGGGCTATTGGATGCTGTGACCTCTGTGCCTTGGTTTTAACCAATATCCCATCACCATCAGGTAGAAGAGGGTTGAGTGATGGCTGAAATATCAGGATCAGGCAGCCTAACCCCAACCCATTTCAGTTCCTGCCTCTTAAATTTAAAGTTCAGAATTCAGATCAAGAGGAAGATCCTGTAAAAGGTAAGGAGCTAATTAACACACTGAGATTGCAGCCTGATTACATCTTAATGTCACCACTTTAACAGTAATTGAGGTGGAGGCCCGAAGTCTGAGATTACTGGGGTGGGGGGAAGCTGTCAGCTTCCTGTGGTGAGTGGCTCTTTAGGCATTCTTTGTGGGCCAGGAAGAGCAGGGATGCTCCCCCTAGACATTTCAATTAAAATTCCAGCCTCCCCAATCTCTAACCTCCAACCTCCTACACACAACTCTGCCAATCTCCAGCCTCCCAGATCCTAATCTTCTCAATCTGCAGCCTCCCATCCAATTGTCCTCCCAATATGGTGAATTGGAAGTGCACATCTTGCCATATTGGTGAAGTGATGGGATGCAGGTGTTGAGTTGAGATGGGATCCGGGGCAATAATCCAAAATGTCAAATCACTGTTTTATGTCGAGCTCATTGGAATTGTCAGAGTCAAAAGGAATTGTCAACTGTAACCTTTAAAAACGTCAAAGTGAATTGTCAATGGCAACTGTGAAGCTGCTAAGGCATTTAAAATGCCTGTCCTTCAAATCTTTGAAAAAAATGCCTGAAATGTTTAAAAACATCATAGAATGAAATAGCAAACGATGTGTAGACATTCACTTAGGGGCTATTGTTACTCAATTAGTGCCATATGACTGATTCCACAACCTTCTATTATCACAGTATGGTGCCTGAATTTCATTGTCTGATTAATAGCTTCAAGTGGTTATCAGCTCTTTAAAGTGGGATTATTCATTCCAATGTTGTTTTTGTAAGGAATCATGCACTTGAATAAAATGAATGTTCATACTATGCATGTGAATGAAATATTTGATCTTACAAGGGCTTATATTATTAAAGTAGTGTAAATTACTTTATATTATTTAATCTTAGCATGTGTTCTACGGTCTGCCCATGGCGAATACTGGGTAAGTTGGCATGGTAAGTGCAAGGGCACCTTGATGGGAGGAACGTGTTGGCATTAAGTTGTCATAGGATCTATAATGGGCCTTGGGGAAGGGCAGAAAGGCATGGGGACCATAGAAAGTGGGTGAACATCATAGGCTGGTATGGAGTTTATCAGGGTTCATAGGGTGGCATGGGGATATGATGGTCTATGGTGGTGTCAAGTGGGGTATATGGATCAGCAAAGATAGAGCAGAAGAGGACGAGGCAGGTGAGGTTGGTGAGCAAACTGCACACGGTACAGTGATGCAGCAGGACATAGGCAAAGAGAAGGGGAAAAGGAACGTAGTAGTGATTGGAGATAGTGGGGTGAAGAGTATTGACACTGTCCTTTGTCACAATGACAAAGTGCACAGAAGGGTGTGTTGTCTGCCTGGTGCTCGGGTACAGGATGTCGCAGCTGGGCTGCAGAGGAACCTGGAGTGGGAGGGTGAGAACCCGGTCGTTGTAGTACATGTGGGTGCCGGCGACGTAGGCAAAGTGCGGACTGAGGATCTGGGGAGGGAGTATGAGAAGCTGGGAATGGAATTAAAAAGTAGAACCGACAAGGTGGTCGTCTCTGGGCTACTGCCTGAACTGAGTGCAGACGGGCGTAGGGTTGACAGGATAAAGGAAGTGAATGGGTGGCTCAGGGATTGGTGTGGGAGGAATGGGTTCGAATTTATGGGGCATTGGCACCAGTATTGGGGTAGGTGGGACTTGTTCGGGCGGGATGGGGTTGGTCTGAATCGTGCTGGGACCAGAGTGTTGGCGAATCGAGTAAAGAGGACTGTAGACAGGGCTTTAAACTAATTAGGGGGGGGGAGGGTGCGAGGGTAGGTGACGCTACGAGGTCTAAAGTTAAGGATAGGGTACAGGTAAGGGAAGAGGCCAAGGATGTCCCAATTGGTGGCGTTACGGCAAATAGGGTCCAGGTGAAGGCTGGGATGAAAGCGCTTTATCTGAATGCACGAAGCATTCGGAATAAAGTGGATGAGCTGGTGGCGCAGATCGACACAAATGGATACGATCTGGTGGCCATTACAGAGACGTGGCTGCAAGGTGACAGGGACTGGGAGATGAATGTACAGGGCTATCAAGTGTTTAGGAAGGATAGGCAGGAGGAAAGAGTGGGTGGCGTAGCTCTGCTGATTAAGGATAGTATCAAGGTGGTAGCAAGGGATGATATCGGAGCCAAAGAGCAGAACGTGGAATCGTTGTGGGTGGAGATTAGGAACAGCAAAGGGAGGAAGACGCTGGTGGGTGTCGTCTATAGGCCCCCGAATAATGATCTGGAGGTGGGGCGGGCTGTTAACACGCAAATAAGTGCGGCGTGCAGGAATGGGACGGCAGTAGTTATGGGAGATTTCAATCTGCATATTGATTGGTCGACCCATGTTGGACGAGGTGGGCTCGAGGAGGAGTTCTTGGAATGCTGCCGGGATAATTTCCTTGAACAGTGTGTGTTGGAGCCGACGAGGGAGCGAGCTATCTTGGATCTGGTGCTATGTAATGAGGCGGGTAGAATTAGGGACCTTGCGGTGAAGGATCCTCTTGGAGAGAGTGATCATTGTATGGTGGAGTTTCTGGTGCAGATGGAGGAGGAGAAAGTGGGTTCCCGGACACGCGTCCTTTGTTTGAATAGAGGGGAGTATCGTAGGATGAGAGAAGAATTGGCGAATGTGGACTGGGGGAGTGCGTTGGAAGGTAGGTCTGCTGAGGAGCAGTGGAGGATCTTTAAGGAGATCTTTCTTGGTGCTCAGCAGAAATTTATTCCGATGGTCAAAAAGGACAGTAGGAAGAGAGGTAATAAGCCGTGGATAACGAAGGAGGTGAAGGAAAGTGTTAAATTAAAAGCGGAGGAATTTAGAGTAGCTAAGAGCAGTGGGCGAGAAGAGGATTGGGAAAGGTTTAAATGTCAACAAAGATTGACAAAGAAGTTGATAAAGGAGGGTAGGAGAAGCTATGAGGCTGGGCTAGCACTTAATATAAAAAAGGATAGCAAGAGTTTTTATAAATATATAAAAAGGAAGAGGCTGGCTAGGGTGAACGTTGGTCCTTTAGAGGATGAGAAAGGGGAGCTAGTGGTAGGGGATGGGGATATGGCTAAGGTCTTGAATAACTTTTTTGTTTCTGTCTTCACGGAGGAGGACGTGAATAATTTGCCGGGTGTTAGCGATGGAAAGGTGGTAGGAATGGAGGGTCTTAATGACATTACTGTTACTAGAGAGGTGGTGCTCGACAGACTGGAGGGGCTGATTGTGGACAAGTCCCCATGACCGGATGGAATGCATCCGAGGGTTCTGAAAGAAATGGCGGAGGTTATAGTGGATGCCTTGGTGGTTATTTTCCAGACGTCGCTGGATTCCGGGGAAGTGCCGGAAGATTGGAAAATGGCTAATGTTACGCCATTGTTTAAGAAGGGTGCCAGGCAAAAGGCGGGGAATTATAGGCCGGTTAGTTTAACGTCTGTGGTAGGTAAAATGTTAGAATCCGTCATTAAGGAGGAAATTGCGAGGCATCTTGAAGGGAATTGCTTGATAGGGCGGACGCAACACGGTTTCATTAAAGGGAAGTCGTGTCTGACAAATTTACTGGAGTTCTATGAGGATGTGTCTAGGGCAGTGGATAGAGGAGAGCCGGTGGATGTGGTCTTTCTGGATTTTCAGAAGGCGTTTGACAAGGTACCTCACAAGAGGTTATTGCAGAAGGTCAGGGGACATGGAGTTGGGGGTAGGGTGTTAGCGTGGATAGAGGATTGGTTGTCAAATAGGAGGCAGAGAGTGGGGGTCAATGGGTGCTATTCGGATTGGCGGTTGGTGACTAGTGGGGTGCCCCAGGGGTCGGTGCTGGGGCCTCAGGTATTTACCATTTATATAGATGATCTGGACGAGGGAACCGAGTGCAGGGTGTCGAAATTTGCTGATGACACCAAGATTGGGGGAAAGGCAAATTGTGCGGAGGGTGTGGAGAGTCTGCAGAAGGATCTAGATAGGCTGGGCGAATGGGCCAGGAAATGGCAAATGGAATTTAATGTTGGCAAGTGTGAGGTGGTCCACTTTGGTAGGAAGAATGGTAGGAAGGACTATTACTTACGTGGCGAAAAACTGCAGCAGGCGACGGTGCAGAGGGACCTCGGGGTCCTTGTGCATGAGTCGCAAAAACCCAGCTTGCAGGTGCAGCAGGTGGTCAGGAAGGCGAATGGGATGCTGGCCTTCATAGCGAGGGGGATTGAATATAAAAGTAGGGAGGTCTTGCTGCAGCTGTATAGGGCATTGGTGAGGCCGCAGCTGGAGTACTGTGTGCAGTTTTGGGCGCCGCACCTGCGCAAGGATATTTTGGCCCTAGAGGGAGTGCAGAGGAGGTTTACTAGGCTGATACCGGAGTTGAGGGGATTGAGCTATGAGGAGAGGCTGAATAAACTAGGCTTGTACTCGTTAGAGTTTAGAAGAATGAGGGGAGATCTCATTGAGACGTATAAGATGATGAATGGGATGGATAGGATAGAGGTGGAGAGACTCTTCCCGCTCAAAAAAGACAGTAGGACTAGGGGGCACAGCCTCAAGATAAAGGGGAGGCAGTTTAGAACGGAGTTGAGGAGGAACTTCTTCACTCAAAGGGTGGTGAATCTCTGGAATTCTCTGCCCGTTGAAGTGGTGGAGGCTGCCTCGCTAAATATTTTTAAGAAGCGGGTTGATGGGTTCTTGATAAGAGAGGGGATTAAGGGTTATGGGGAGAGGGCGGGAAAGTGGAACTGAGCCACGACAGATCAGCCATGATCTTATTGAATGGCGGGGCAGGCTCGAAGGGCTAGATGGCCTACTCCTGCTCCTATTTCTTATGTTCTTATGAATGTGTGGGGGACGTGAGGGCTACAGGTCTGTTTTATGCTTTTCAACACAGTGCTGGAGCACTGAGGCCCATCCCTGCAACTGGCAGCCTCCGCATTATTCTGGGGTCACCCAGCCTGATTCTCAGAGAACACTGCCATCCTGCAATGAAAATCCCAGCTTCTGGAACAACTTCTCCCAGATCAGGGAGCAGGGAAATGTCCCAATCTGCATTCCTGACCAAGAATGAAAACCTAGACCATGAGATCGGTTCCACATGTATGTAGCTGACAGCCATCTACTGTTCATTTTTCTACTGCCTCTTTGCGTCAGCACTTTCTCCAATACACAAATCTCAAAGACAAACTACCATTTTGTGTAGGTGAACATTGCAAGATCAGATAAAGACTTTGATTTTGATCTAGGTCTTGAACCAGAATCCAAAATTACATTAGGATGTCAGACTAGAACCTAACAATTTTTCTATTTTGGCATCAAGGATATTATAAGGATAGGATGCTTCACTTCAGGAGTAATTCCACTGATAAATTAGGAATGTTTTAATGGTAAAACAAACTTTATTTAATAACACAGTTTAACTATAACTCTAACAA
This sequence comes from Carcharhinus amblyrhynchos, assembly GCF_965287045.1. Classification (NCBI taxonomy): domain Eukaryota; kingdom Metazoa; phylum Chordata; class Chondrichthyes; order Carcharhiniformes; family Carcharhinidae; genus Carcharhinus; species Carcharhinus amblyrhynchos. The sequence continues at coordinate 88,838,882 of NC_137324.1, read as the reverse complement.
ATGAAGCAGGTTAACTATTACCCATTGAACATATATAAATAAATGTAAGAAGAAACAACTCTAATTTCTAGTGTATCACTGTTTCAGTTCCAAATAAGCAGCATTCTTCTTACAGACTCAAATAGCACTTTAATGCAGTTAACAACCATGAATGTACTTGCTCTAAGGTGTGGGCACAGTCTTGAAGCTTTCAGAGAGGTTTTGATTTTCATCCCAGCCTGAACTGAAAGCTATTTTTCTCTGCTATATGGCTAGCTCCTCCCATTAACCACATTATCACATGACCCTTTCCTTCAACTTAATCAAAAACACCAGGGGAAAACTTCATCTATAATGAAAAAAAATTAGCTCTCTACTAAGTTAACACTACATAGCTAAAATGGGTGATTATCCTACTCTCTCAGCATCTGAGCTGCATTCCCTCCACACATACTAACTGCCTGTAGAAAAAAACTGAACTTTAAAACAGTCTTCTTAAACATTAAAAAAAATACGGCAACAGCACACTATCATCACACTAGCCACAAACTCTGAATCTTCAACAATGACTTTATCTCCCCTTCATGACCTTTACATTAGGCTCAACTACACTGCTCACAACTTTGGCATGCAGTCTGGCCCTGAGCTGAGGTTTTGTAGGAGAGAAGGAAGCTGGAGTGCAGGCAGGGAAAACAAACCGTTCCTTTTGGGGTTGGAGTAGCAGCACTGCTGCTGTTGCTGGTCCGCCAAAAGTAAAGCAAAGAGTTTATCTTAGAAAGGAACTTCTTCGCTTTTTGATCTTCTTCTTATGAGGGCTCATCTTAAAGCAGCAGCCTCCATTCAGAGATTTCAATCTTCACATTTAACAAGGACTCAGGCGGTCTCACACCTTTGCTGCCTATACTCAGAAGAGCTGGTTAAGATCAAAGAGAGAGGGAGCCAGGTTGGTTTAGACAGCTGAACCTCTCAGTTTCTACAAGGTGGATAGCTTTAAAAACAGCCCTTGGGTGAGTTGCAATGTTAGATAACTGTGAGTGGAAAAGCTTTCAGTCATCAATCAGCTATCAGAAATTACCTAGCTGGGGGAAAGGAGGAGCCTGGTTGTTAGAAAAACACACCAAACATTGAAAGAATCAAAAGGATCATAATCCTTTATGTTCTCTCAAGAAGCTAATGTTCATATTCTTTCTGTAGTTTAACCCTTGCATCACTCTTTCCTTTTATTAAGTTTGCTTCTTGAAGTTCCAACTGTTCTGATAGAAAGTGACGAGATCACCTTTCAGATTCTCTCTGTCTCCACACTATCTCTGGACAGCTTACATTCCTGTCTTGCTCACCCCTTCTAGCTTTCATCTGTGTACTCACTCAGCTTATTATCCACATGTTCCAGTGTAGCCTTTGCCCTTTCTTAGGCTGGGTTGCCAGGTTTTGACCTGATACCTGTTGACATTGATGTCTCAGCGTCGCACTGTCTTCTCACTGGGCTGTGACCATTGCTGATAAATCTGTCTTTCAAATCTCTGAAAGGTTCATGATTGGTCACGATAACTAACCTATTTTCAGCTTGGCTTAAAGGCCTCATGAGGTACGTATCAGCAGGAACTGGGTCTAGTCCTATGGTGTTGGAATTACTATAATTCAATTTAGCTCTATGTTCCCAACCAAAATCCCAGTCAGGATTGGTAGGGGGAGTACTTTTTCTCAATTCATTTGTGGGACATGGGCGTTGCTGGCTAGCCAACATTTATTGCCCATCCCATTTGGAACTGAAGTCAAGGAGGTTGACTAACATTCGCCTTTGTGGTATAGTGGGTATTTTCAGCAACAGCAGACTGCAGCTTTAGCCTGACTGTGTGACACTGTTTTCAATTAGTTAATCTGTGACATTGTTACTGAGGACTTTTCCCAACCAAAACCTGAGACATTGTGAAACATCCTTACCCTGAAACTTTGCTGTCATTTTTGTGCTCAATGCGCTCAGTAACCATCAGAAATCATTTGACAACAAATATTCTACTTTGGAATGAGCTTGATTGCAGATCAGCAGCATTTTGTCAGCTTTAACATCAAATGGCAGAAGATGCTCAAAGGCACTGGATGCACACAAAGCTTTTCAGTGCATATAAAACTATTCAATGCATTTAAAACTATCATTCAGCACCTGCATTGAAAAACATAAGGAAAACAATTATTTAAATAATATTGGAATTTATTCAGCTTTTTCATTTGAAACAAAATATCTTTCCATAATACAGTATATAGAGAGCACCTACAAAATCCCCATCTGTTCTTTATTAATTCTTACACCCTCATAAACTCTTACCCCACCCTTTCTTCCTCCAGCCTCCAAACGCTTGCCCACACTCCCTGCCATCTCTTTCCTCCCCCTTCACTCCAATCTCACAGCTACCTCTCTCCCTCCACTGCCTTGGGCCCCTGCCAAACATGGAAATTTGGGCTCTCGCTAAGAAAGTGGGGTGGAGGATGGAGAGGTGGCAAGGTAGAGGTGGGGAAGGGACAGGTGGCGAGACGTGGTGGGGGAGGAAGAGAGGTGGAGAGGGAGGGATGAGGGAGAGAGAGGTGGAGAGGGAAGGGTGGGGGGAGGGAGACATGGAGGGGAGGGAGAGGGAGGGATGGGAGGAGGGAGACATGGAGAGGGAGGGTTGGGGAGAGAGAGGTGGAGAGGGTGGGCGACAGATGATTGGAGAGGGAGACATGAAGAGGGAGGGGTGAGGGAGAGATAGATGGAGAGGGAGGGGTAGGGGGAAGAGATCAGGGGAGAAAATTGATCATGGGTATTCAGGTAGAAAACTCTCTGGAGGGGGTGAGGGTCGTTAGCGCACAAACTGCTGCAATTTTTGTGTTTGTGACATGGTGGGAGCTGGGCATGGGTGTAGTCAGGAACTGCTGTGCTGCACTGTAAGTTATAAAGAAAAGCACATAACTAGCTTGTTAAAACTTACATTGAAGCCAAGTCTGTTTTTTCTAAATTTCACTTGATGTTAGGAAGTTTGAAGTTATGGAAATTCGGACACATGGAAAATAAACTCTGATTGTTTTTGGTGCCGGAATCCTTGAGCAATGTTGCTAATTGAAAATGTCTGAGCGTTGTGATTGGGGCAATTGATTACTTAATGTGAGTTACAATGCTAGTAATGTTAAATGATAGCTAAATGGTTGCTTTCAAGAGCAATTGATGCCAAATGACTGCAATTGAATGCTGTTGAACACAAACTACGTCAGTAGGGATAGAGACCCAGGAAGAGAGAATCCTTCCTCAATCCAGTAAGTCATTATCTCAAAACATTCTCCATTAGAATGAATAATTTTGTCAGCTATTTACAATCTATCATGCTGGTAATAGGAGCCTTTTGCTACCATTTGAGAAGTCCTGCCTTCCTTTGCTTTACATGAATGCAAGTAGGTTGTGAAAACTTTGCATGAATTCCAACACTTCATCCAAGAGTGCAGAATAAAAGTTGTGTTAATGTAGCTTTGTCTCTCTTATCCTTTTCTGTCCTCACAGCCCTCTCTGTTGCAGATGCAAATTTCATCACTACACTTTCTGTAATGAGAGTAAACGTGAAGTTCAGAGTTATCGGCAAAATCAATAAAGTCAGGAGAAGGCAGACATGGGAAGGCTGCAATCTCACACCAGACACGAGACCATTTATTGCTTTTGATGCAAGGAGCAAGATTCTCCAGCCTCCAAACTGTGTGTTTCCCGCTGGCGGGAGTTGGCACGTTTGTTTGCTAGCAGCAGGATTCTCTGGTCCTGCCACTGTCAATGGGAATTCCCATTGATGTCATCACATGTCGGCGGGAAACCCACAGGCAGGGATGCGCTGCCAGCAGGACTGGAGAATCCCACCAGTGTGAACGGCCTGAGAATTCTGACCAAGGTTTTGGATTTCATCAAAACACTATGTTGAAGAAGTGAAAGAAGGCTGCCATATCAGAACAAGTATCAATGTATCTGGTTAAGAGAACTGATGATCAAACAGGATTAAGCTGTTTATTAATTAGCATGCCACATCCCATATGAAATGTGACAAATGTAAAACAGAACATTGTCACTTTTTTGCTTATTGTGTACGCATCCAAAGCTGTATCCATGTCCATGGAAAATGGCTCCCAATGTTAGCTGTGTTTTTCTCTCTCCACAGATGCTGCCAGACCTGCTAAGGTTTTCCAGCATTTTCTGTTTTTATTTCAGATTTCCAGTAGCCGCAATAGTATGCTTGTCCAATGCTCTTTTTAACAGATAATATTGAATCCGCTTCCACCATCCATTCAGATAGTACATTCCAGACTGTAAAAATTCACTGAAAAAAACAACCTCTTCTTTGCTGCACATTCAACTTTCTGGACTGACCCAATATTCAGTCAATGTTAATTCTTCTCCGCTTGCTTTGTTGGCAATCTTCTAGTCAGGCTTTGCACAAAAATCTTGGCAGGCCTCCATCAACAGCTCCAGTCTTTTAACACAGCATTTCAGCAAAACCTCAATAGCCTCTCACTGAACCTGCTGGCTTAACGCTTCTTTGCATTTTCTGGCTCGAACAGGATTTATAAGCATACAAAAAAGGACTACTGACCACATTTATAATTTTCCTCCCTCCTTCAAACTCACTTTTGTGCAATGTCAACTTCCACAAATACATTTAAGATATTCTTTACAGTGGATCCAGAAGCTTGCTCATTTTACCCTCAGTAAACTGGCACTATGAGATGAAGTTAATTTTTTGAGTTCTGTTTATGAATTATAAATAGTTGTACTATGATTATAAAAGTGTTAGGAGTAGAGTCCAAAGCTTTTATAACTCCACCCTTCCCCCTTTGGGCCCGCCCTAAATTTGGGTGGTCATGTGATTGCAGAGGGTATTGGCAGTGTTCAGGGCAGTAGGATTCACATTACATTCTCAAAGGGAGAGAGAAAGCAGAGTGTTTGACTTCAAATCGAGGACAACAGTGGGCAATTTACTAAGCTGAGACAAGTAAGTTTTACTTTGAAAGCATACTGTTAATGTGCTCAGTGACAGATTAATATGCAATGGTGTGTGTGGTTTGTTTGAAATGTTTTGAAATCTACAAACTGTAATTCAGTTGTTGGTGGAAGTGAATAGAGGGCCAGTGTGAAGATATTCCCTATTCCTACCCAGTTATAATCGGGTTTTCTCCCAGTATTTCTGTCTCTGACTCTTTTTTTATCTCTTTCTCACAACTGGCTCCCTCTCTCAAACTTTCATCTATTCACATTCGTATCCATTTAATTTTATCAGGTGTCCTAAATTTTTGTCTATATATTGCGAGGCTCCTATTGCATAATGTATGAAGCTCCAGCTTGTTTACTCATCTGTTGCTGCCTGGTATCTAAGTCATTTATTTTTCCTTAGTGATAGTCCTCTCACTATATATCCAGGAGGAGAAAGAAGTCAATCTGACAGATTAACTGAACTGGCCGAAGGGAAATAATGTGAATTCTTATGCCAAAAAGAAACACACAAAACAAAGATTTAGTTAAAAAACAAAGCTTTAATAATGTACACAAAGTCTATTGCTGTAAGCAGCTATTCTTATTTGGAATATCATAAATGAGCCACATCCAGGCAGAATTGCAGGGTTAACATATATCAAGTCGCAGCTTTTGTCTGATCACTTGCACCAAAGAGAAATATAGCTGTCTTTCAATTATTTGGACATGTTTAGCTAAAAACAAGATTTTGTGGTATGGGTGATAAGAGTGAGCCAGGTAAGTAATAATAATGTGTAATGTGCTGGTGTGTGAAAAGGTAACTAGAGATCTCTATCTGTATAGTCATTGTGAAGAGGTGCCTTGTCCTGCACTCAATCGAAGAGCTTCAGGGGGGGACCACATAAAAAAGATGTGGCACTGATTACTAATGTCAAAACCCTGTGGTGAGTCTAAAAGTAACAATGAAATGGTCAGCTTTTTCTCAGCGCTTACCTTCCTGATATTTGTTGGGGGTTTTTTTTTGCTGTTCTGTCAAATGTGACATGGTCAAATGTGAAAATATTTCAGTTTTGATCTATTCTGATCTTGTAATGGAAAGATTCTTAGTACGTCAAGGATCCACTCGAGCGAGTGATGATCATTTCATTTAACCCGAGACTCCGCCCAAACTCAGGTGAAAGAGGTTCGATGCTGGGTCGGCTCTGAGTCTCACTATTACTCATTTTGTCACATTTTTCTCCTACAACCATTTTTCCACGTAACTGCATCTATCCATTGAATTCTATGTTTTGAACACCTGTACGTACATCATCTGCAAGATACACTCAATACAGATAGAAAATGTAAAGGAATAATAGTACTTGAAGAGAGAAAACTTGCATAGGTAGTGGGAAAAGGCAGAGGAGTGGAACTGAGTGAATTGCTCTTTCAGAGAGCTAGCACAGACACAGCAGGCTGAATGGCCTGATTCTGTGATTTATTTTTCAAAGGGGCAGAATCTTGATAACATTTGTCTGGGGATTAATGTCTTTGTTGGCAAACACTTTATGAAGATTTGTACACTTAATGTAGATTTTATTGAATACTCTTTTTTTAAAAAAAGTGTAGAGTTGAATTGCCCTTTTAATTTTCAAAGGGTTAATCTTTAGCTAAAAGGGGATGAACAGTTTGATCTAGATTTCTGTATAATTATTACCCACTGCATGCTTCCAAATATTCCCCATGACGCAGAAGTCGTTGCTGTGGAGGTTTAAAATACATGGTTTTGGAGCCATTCAGCCCTTTAAGCCTCTTCTACTATGTAGTGAAATCCTGGCTAATGTGTATCTTAACTCTACCCACCTGCCTTACTCCATATCCTGTTACAACTTTAACCAGATAGAAGGCAAAGTGCATCTCAAGGGTGCGACCTCATTACTAAACTGCCAGTGCGCTGCACGCTAGAGGCCGGAGCAATATCCAATGTCTTGGTGGGAGGGAACCAGTTACGGAGGGTGGAGCAGAGGGTGGCAATAGCTATGTTATTCTTATGAAGCCTTGGGGAAGCACGCTTGCTCCACCTGGCACCATAAAAATCATATCTCACCTGCTTTTTTGGGATCTCTTCCTTTGCATGTATATATCTGCCCAGTTGTCCTTTGAAATTAACCAAATGTATATTCAACATAGGATTTTAAATTGCATTCAATTCTGAAGTTGCCATCTAATTTAGACAGTTCTTGCGGGTCGAACCAAGCACAAGGCCTGGAATATGACAGTGAAGCAGGTAGTGAGTTCACAACAGAAATTTTAATTTCACTAAGGCCTGCTTCTGGCAGGGGGGCCAAGTTGAAATCAGTCCTTATTGCCTCAGGCTCTCACAGTAAGAATAGTCTGTTGGACAGTTTACAAAAGGACTGCTGCTGCTGCCTGTGGAACTGACTCCCAGAAAGATTCAGTGCATTAAGCAATGTGGAGAAAAGAAAAATAAATTGTGCGAAGAAACAGAGTCTAGTTCAATAACAAATTGCCACCTTTTGAGGTATGCTAAAAGAGGTTAACACATGCCATCAATGTAAATGATAATGGTGAATTAAAAATGTATTTCCTTATTGTTGGTTTACTACAGGTGAGTCCAGTTTAGCATTTGTTTATACAATCTGATTAATTGATTAGTAGCTCTGATTAATAGTGAGGTTAAGGCAAAGCATGACATTACTACATTAAATAACACTTCAAACCTGTTACACAAGAAGAAAAACTTAATGTAGAAATAGATTGAGTGAGAATAAACTGTTATACTATAGTTAAGGATTCAGACATGCTTTATTTACTCCAATTAAATAAGACTAAATAATTGATTTAATCTGCTCACCCTCCAACTGCCCCACTTTGTTCGTCTTCCTACTCATGCCTTCTAGTTTAGTTCACAGAATCATAAAATCCGTATAGTGCAGAAGAAGCCATTCGACCCATCAAGTTTGCACTGACTCTCTGACAGAATAACTTAGCTGGGCCCTCTAGGGGATTTTCATAGTAACTTATGATCTTATTGAATGGCGGGGCAGGCTCGAAGGGCTAGATGGCCTGCTCCTCCTCCTATTTCTTATGTTCTTATATTCTTATGTTCATTGCAGTGTTAACATTAGCCAATTGTGACACAAATAAATAAACTAACTCTACCCCATCCTATCCCCATAACCCCACCCATTTCCCTTGCTTAATCTATCTAACCTACACATCTTTAGACACTAAAGGGCAATTTAGCATGGCCAATCTACCTAATCTGCCCATCTTTAGACTGTGGGAGGAAACCCATGCAAACACAGGCAAATTCCACACACAGTCACCCAAGGCGGAATTGAATCTGGGTCCCTGGAGCTGTGAGGCAGTAGTGCTAACCACCATGCTGCTATGTTCTGTGAATCAGCAGTAGTTACAGCCCCATAGAAATTATCAAAATGGCATAATGAGTGTTGAAGGATTGGGTCCCTGACAGGACATATCTCCTCCACTCTGTCTAAGATCAGCAAAATCTACAAGAGTGGAACCAGGAGCTGATGATCATGTTGGTGAATGCTCCTTCAGCTGTGTTGTGAAACTGCTGAAAATGTAAAGGCTGCTCAATAATTGCGGCAAACCATACTTTAATAACTCAGTCCATTCTGGAACTTGATGAAGTCAGGCATTAAGTTTTGGAATCTATAGTATGTCACTCCATTAATGGGTTGTTTCCACTTGGGTGAAGTTGTAGGAAAGAGCATTGACATCTTGCGTGTATCTGTGACATGTACACATTATGGGTGATTCTGTTGTGCCCAGTGTCATGGTGTAATATTTTGTTTGAAGAGCCTCTAGCTTTCCACTGGTATGAACAGGCATGGCTTGTCTTTCCAGAGAAACCTCAATAATAATATTGAGCAGCATTGACTGTGTGATGTATGCTTTTAGTAAGTTTCTGTAGTTGTTTAAAAATTTGTGTAGAGCCCATCATGAGTTTCTGTATTTGCTTTGCAATTGTTCAGCTACATTATTCTGATTTCGCTCTGTAAACTAAACTAGTCTCAAGGACATGACTGATTCAGTTGTGAGAAAATGTGTGCAAATCAGACACTAATACAAGATACTAAGTAACAATTATAAAGAAGCCCCATTTTGTACTCCCTTATATTTGCAGAATAATTGACTGCCTTCAGTTGCTGAAATACTTTTCTCCAATCCCCATCTAATACCTCTTCTATTTATGACCGACCTTAAAACATACCACTTGACCAAGTTTATGAATAACAGTCCTAACATTTCCTGTGGGATTCCATCTCAAATTTTGCTTGTGCCTGGGTCCTATTAATTCTTGGGGTCGTTTGCAATGTTAAATACGTATATATTAATGCAACGTGTTGCACTGTGGACCTCAATAAGTTCACTGTATTCAATCTGTAAACCTCTTTAAAAACTGTGTTTTATAAATATCTGTGTAACAATATGCTAACCCTGTTTTGGTGTCCATTGTTTAGTAGTAATCATGTTTTTGCTTGCACATTCTGGGATTCTCAGGTCTTAAGGTTTCACAGATGCAAACTGGTTTCTGCCAGGGACCCTGGGATTGAAAGGGTTAATAAAAACATAACATAAGAAATATGGGCACGAGAAGACTGTACATTGAGCCTGCTCCCCCATTTACTTTGATCATGGCTAACCTTGGACTTCAAATCCATTTTCCACTCCCACTTCCCATATTCTTTGTATTCCTGGTATCTGATTGTATTCGATGATGGAGCATCCACAATCTTCTTGGGTAGAGAGCTCCAAAGATTCACTCCCCTTTGAGTGAAGTAATTTCTCCTCATTTCAGTCCTAGATGATTGACCCCTTAGCCTGAAACTGTTCTAGATTCCCCAATTGGGAAAACAACCTCTCAGTATTTACCCCCTCAAGACCTTCTAATCCCGTTTGTTTCAATGAGATCATTTCCTGTTCATTTAAATGCCAGAGAATATAGAGGCAATTTACTCAGCTTCTCATCATCGTTCAATCCTTTCATCCCATGGGTCAATCAAGTAACATTTGCTGTCTTGCCTCCAATGCAAGTATGGTGTGGTGTGTTCACTCAGACTCTGTGCAGCTATGGCAGCATGCACTTTCACATACATGTTCTAGTCTTCATCTATGGTAGAAGCTCCAATATTTCTCCATCCTATGGCTGACCAGGAATCTCACTGCTATTACCACCCTCCGTTGGCATGTGTTGGAAGAGTTTGCAGGTTGATAATCAATGTGTTTGGCCACATTAAGAATGCATTTTCCTTGGCCATCACATCCTGGTGTGGAATTTGAAGTAAGAAGTCTCACAACACCAGGTTAGAGTCCAACCAGTTTATTTGATAGTAATCCCACAAGCTTTCAGAAAGAGTGTCCCTTCGTCAGATGTGTGGAAGTTTCTGATCAGAGAAGGGCACACAGTTTACAGAATACTGATTAGAATGCAAGTCTTTACAGCTAACCTGCTATTCAAGTCTTAAAGATGCAGACAATGTGAGTAAAGAAGGGGTTAAGCACAGGTTAAAGAGATATGTATTGTCTCCAGACAGGACAGTAAGTGAGATCCTGCAAGCCCAGGCAAGTCATGGGGATTACAGATAGTGTGACATGAACTCAAGATCCCGGTTGAGGCTGTGCTCACGTGTGCGGAACTTGGCTATCAGTGTCTGCTCAGCGACTCTGCGTTGTCGTGTGTCGTGAAGGCCGCCTTGGAGAATGCTTACCCGAAGATCAGACGCCGAATGCCCATGACCACTGAAGTGTTCACCAACAGGAAGGGAACAGTTGGGATTTGTACTCAGAGCTTCTGACTCAGGCAGGAATGCTATCCACTGCAATACAATTCCCCTTTTATTACAAGTATATTCTTCCTTAAATATGGAGATCTAAACTGCACATTGTATTCCAGATATGGGCCCACCAAAACCCTGTACAAGACTTCTTCATTCTTGTGCTCCAAACCTCTTGCATTAAAGACCAACATGCCATTTGTTTTAAAAGCTAAATACAGTGGATGCTGGAATCTGAAACGAAAACAGAAAATGCTGGAAAATCTTAGCAGGCCTGATAGCATCTGGGGAGACAGAATAGATGTTTCAAGTCTGCATGACTCTTTGCCAGTGCCATTTGTTTTGCTAATTTCTTGTTGTACTTGCACCTATTTTATGTATTCTTTGTAGGAGTACACGAGGCCCCCTGAACAACATTTACAAACTTCACACCTTTCAAAAAATATTCTGCTTTTCTATTCTTGCGCAATATTGATCCTTCTCTACACCCTAGCTATGACCGTAACACTACATTCTGCACCCTCCCTTTTCTTTCTCCCCTATGTAGACTATGAATGGTATGTTTTGTCTGTGTAGTGTGCAAGAAACAATACTTTTCACTGTATGCAAAAACCAGGTCTGGATTATTGACAAATGAGTATGGCATGGCACGAGAGAGAAGTCTAAACAAGTCTAAATTAATGCATGCCTTCTCCCCGAGTGGTTTAAATTTTCAGCACAAGGCCTCTTTATAGGCCATGGTTCAATAAATTAAAATTGCAGTGGAGCAAAGTACAAAGCTGGAGACTATGATTTTCACACAGGGTGCTTGCTATGGGTTCCACAGACCAGAGGCAAAACAAATTACCCAAAGGAACTTAAGTCAGAAATCTCTCAACATTTCTGTAAATATGGATCACAGCCACAGTTGTTTTCTCAGTTTATTACTTGGGTTTTGTTTTCTTTTGGGATCCCACTATGTTCTCACAGACAATGGAGAAAAACTGGTCTTGGGCAGTTGCCCTGTACATGTGCAAACAGCATTGTTGTGATGGAGCTGTGAAGTGATACCATCCTTGTTTCCAGCTCCATGCTGGTATGGGTGGAGGGGGGGTTCTTATGTTCTTATGGGGGGGGGGGGGGGTGGGGTGTATGGTTGAAAGAGTGATTTGGTGCAGCATTTTGCGACTGTTATATCAAAGTTCATTCTAGTAGCTGATATTCAATTCTTCCCGTAAGAAAATACTAGGGATCATATATAATGGGGTGGGGGGATCATATATAGTTGTGGGGAGGGTAGCTGATAGGAAAGAAGTGCGGTTTGAATGTTAGCAACACCTGAATCCTTCACCCCCTTGTCTGACTACTTTTCTACTGCTTTAGTGCTTCCCTGGCAAGATTTGAAATCACTCAAAACTGTGCACTTACATAGAGTTAAACTTTGACTAATAACCAGATCTTACCAGTAGTTGGCATCAAGTGCATTGCCACTGGCGGTGTAGGATGGGTGTTGTCCATCAGGAACTGTTTTTTTCTAACTCTTTGGTTAATGAAGTGATTTGATTAAAACATTCCTTTAAAATTTATGAATAATTCTCTGCTTTGAAGGCACCAAATATTTGATATTAGTGTGCTTTTGATATTTAAATAAGTGTATTGAGAAAATTATGTTGAGGGTTCAGTTATCACACAATAATTTCTTAAGAGAAAGTACAGTGTTAAGTCATGTTTGCCTAACTCCATTAGCCACCAAAACTGCATGGTCAGTACTCACTCCCTTACAAAGCAACATTGTTGCTCCCACAATAAAAAATCTCTTCCAAACACTCATGACCGTACCCAAAAAATAAAAATGTCTTAAGTTACTAGTCTCCAAATTCTTAACCTATATCTGTATTCTTCCACTTTTTTATAGATGGAAATGTCTGAGGATAAATGTTTCAAATACCAATGTTTCAAAGACATCTCAACATATAGGTCTCAAAGCCCTGTGCGCAAGACAGCTCAGTGAAACAAAGCAATTCAAAAATTCTTTGAATACATCGAAATAAAACATATAAAACACTATCCATCACATTCACAAGTAAAACCGAAGAGACCCACTGATAACTTTGAGTTGAGCTAAGTGTGCAGCTTCACTAACGTAGTAAGTAGAGATGACTCCCATGTAACTTGCCCTCAGTTTATAATCTCTGTAGGAATCATATGTTTTGAAAGGCACTTGACTATAAGCTGATATAATAATATTCAATGCAAAACTGGTTCCCTCTACAGGTCAAATCAATGAAAGGTGTGGAGGTAACTAGTGATAAACACTAAATGTTTTGACTTGGATCAATGCAAAGTAAAACTAATATATCCATCTCATGAATATTTATCATGTATACTTAATTTGTCCAAATTCACACTCAAAATGGTCTACCCTTTTAAAGAAAGAAACACTTCATACCGATTCGGTGTTGAATTTTCTGCTCTGTGCTTTCAGAATGTCATATTGTAACTTGTGCCAAATATTTAACTTGCTGGTGTTAACAGCCATAAGGGCGTGACTGGGCTGACTGGCAACAGGCTGAGGGAGGAGGCTAGACGCTTAAATATAGTTGTATCTGGTGGGGGAAGTGCTTGTATTCCCTGGCAGTTTAGGTAAGCTCTTTGTTCTTACTGGCTTGTTAAGGGACAGTAATAAATTCGGGTGGTCCAAATTCATACATAAAGTCTAAAGTCTTATAAATCCTATGACATTGACCAACTTGTTAGTTTGATTTTTTTTTAAAAATGGTAACTGTACCTGATGTAGATTTCCACGATTAAACCTGCAGGAGATAAGGAAATCAATCTACAAAAATATTTGTTTGTTATTCTGTGTTAGTGACAATGACAAAGAACCTAACATGGGGAGTGATATAAAGGTTCGTATTACTCGATAATACTCGTTTAATATAACTGTCTTTGTGCTTTGATGTTTACAGTGAAGGAACTATAGTTTTGACCCTAAAGAGAAAGCCCAAGGACTTAATCCATATTTTGGAGAAATGAGGAATTTCACAGGCCCTGTAAATAATGTTCATAAACACCTGATTGTTTTCAACAACCCAGATTCATGCCAGCGCTGCGTACTGGCACCAGAAGCGATAATATTTTACCTTGTGAAAAAAAGGATTCATTCAGTCCCAGGAATTGTGGACAAGGTTTAACTGAGCTGTATCAAATAAAAGAGGATCTGTTTTCTTTAAAAAAGATCTGTATCCCCATAAGGTGTCACTTGTTCATGTGTGCAAACAGTAGCAAACTCAAGAAAACAGGTTAAAACTGGATTAAATGTTTAAAAGAATCATTCTCCTAACTAAAGAACACATCGATGTCAGTCAGCATATAAATGGCAAGCAGCCAATGATCATTTCCTCAAAAACCACCTGACCCTAGCTGGCCCAGCTGCCCATGTAAATAAGGCTGTTTAGAATGTGTAAATGCCTCTCCCTGGTTTCACTCCACCTCAGCCAGCCAGAGCGGTTTCCTGCTCTTTGTTTCAAGGCTGAGGTTTGCGTCATGCATTCCAAGTGCTATTTCAATGTTCTTTCCTGTTTAGGTTGTTTTCTACCAGAGGAGTTGCAGCCCTGTCCCAGCCCACCCCCCAGCCCCTTCCTTCCCCCAGAGCCATTATCTATTGACATGCTCTGTGACTGGTGGTTACTTCAGCCTGGTTGTTTCCAGTCAGGAAAGTTGAAGCTTTTCATGAGATAACAGTTTACAATTTGAATTTAAACTAGATGATCAAGTATTGCTGTGCAGTTATTTTCCTTCTGACACAAAAGTGAATGTACCTAGTACTCTGAGAGTTGAGACAAACGAAGGAGGTATCCTGTTGTTGTAAGTCAGATTTGTGACGCGAAGTATTTGTGATTTTTTTTTTCTAATTTTATTTTAAACGAACTTTTCTGCGTTATTATTATTGAAATAATAACATTTTCTGATTGTTTCTTTTTCCAGGAAGAATTTAAGAAAGGGACATTAATTCAGTGAAGAGACAAGGTAGGTGCGCTGTCTTGATTACCTCCTCCTAGGTCATACTTTATTATGTCGGAATGATTGTGTTGCATCTATTACTAATACACAACCAAGCTACTTTTCATGAAGATCTCTTAATTTGGCTTTATCTTTGTTCACACATCCATTTTTTTGGGGTATCTGTACAAGCAGTTCTTGATGTATGCATCCTGTATAACCTGCATCAGTCCCAGAGTGAATGCACTCATTCTGTTTAGGCAAGCTGATATGAAAAGAAAGGGTCTTACTAGTGAACCCGTTCACTCTGGGTTTTCCTCTGGCTTCAGGAGACCACACCATGAGAGCTAGTGGCACCAACAACCACTCTTACATTGGAGTAGCTTTAGTTTGCTTATGGTAGGCACAATGCCTTGAGGAGACAAAAGATCATACATTATTATGCTTTGATCAATTTAAGAAGTTTAGCTCATTGAAACGTTTAACTGATTGAATACTAAATCCATTGAATTGCCATTTTGACAGTTGCAAGTGCACAGTCTCCTCACTACAGCAATAGGGAAACTCAGAACACTCATGTAAATTTAAAAACAAGCAAGAAGCTGCTCCCACCAGATGACCTTTGAACATATAAGAGCACAGGACAGTGTGTCCATACTGCAAACCGAGAGAGAACTCTGCTTAAACTTATACTATCATGAATATCCACATGACCTCTTCATTACTGGCACTGTACTCCAGTTATTCTTCATGGATTGTTAAACCCCAGTGACTGTTACAGAGTCAGATCAGGAGCTGACACAAAATTATTCTCATTGTTGCATCAATTACAAAATAAAAGCCACTTTGTAAAATACAAAAATAGCATTCTCCTTAATTTGACATGGCAGTCAGCTTGCCTTGCTCTTTAATTGTCCAGCTGTTATGCACTATCATAACACTACCATAGGACACTATCATGTATCTTTGATATGACAAATAAGTGGACCAGGTTTTGACAGTCTAAATTTTTTTTTGGAACTCATTCATGGGACATGGACATCGCTGGTTGGCCAGCGTTTGTTGTCCATCCCTGGTTGCCCAAGAACAGTTCAGAGTTAACTACATTGCTGTGGCTCTGGAGTCACAGACTAGGCCAGTAATGACAGCAGATTTCCTTCCCTAAAGGACATTAATGAACCAGATGGGTTTTTTTGACAATCAACAATGGTTTCATGGTCGTCAGTAGATTCTTAATTCCCAGATTTTTTTAATTGAATTCAAATTTCACTACCTGCTGTGGCAGGATCCAAACCCAGGTCACCAGAACATTAGTTGAGTTTCTAGATTAATATCTAACAATAATACCATTAGGCTATCGCCTCCCCTGATAGTGTCATCCAGCTCTTATGTCATTGCCACATTCACAAGGAATAATAACATTACCATATGCTAGAATCTAGAATGTTTGTTTTTCCCATTTGGAAGCATTGGAATAAAAGAGACTGTGCTGCCTCACAGTGCCAGGGACCCAGGTTCAATTCCTGGCTTGGATCACTCTGTGTGGAGTCTGCACGTTCTCCCCATGTCTGTGTGGGTTTCCTTCGGGTGCTCTGGTTTCCTCCCACAGTCTGAAAGACATGCTGGTTAAATGCATTAGCCATGCTAAATTTTCTCAGTGTGCCTGAACAGGCAATGGAATGTGGTGACTCAGGAATTTTCACAGTAACTTCATTACAGTGTTAATGCAAGCCTACTTTACTTTTACTTTACGTATTTCTGGTGATGAAAGAAATCAAATGCTGGAAATAAGGAATATAGTAAATGCTACAAGGATATTAGCACCATCCAAAAATGGGAAAGACAGATTAACTTTACAAGATCAAATTCTTTGTTGGAACTTAACATGGATCATGAGATCGCAATCGGCACAGCATAAAACATTTTTTTTAATGCCACAAATCATGTTCAGGCCTATATTCAGTGTATCAGCCAATCCCCTTTACAGCTAAGACATTTTTTTAATAGAATCCTACAGTGCAGAAGGAGATCATCTGGCCCATCGAGACTGCACCAATCACAATCTCAACCCAGGCCCTATCCCCGTAACACCATGCATTTAGCCTAGCTAGTCCCCCTGACACTAAGGAGCAATTTAACATGGTCAATCCACCTAACTTGCACATCTTTGGACATGCTTTTTAAGATATTATTCTGTCATGGAATGTGGGTGTCACTGGCCAGACCAGCAGTTATTACCCATTTCTAATTACCCTTCAGAAGGTGGTGATGTGTTGCCTTCTTGAACCTCTGCAGTCCATGTGTTGCAGGTACATCCACAGTGTTTATAGGAAGGGAGTTCCAGGGGTTTGACACAGTGACAGTAAAGATAATGCTACAGGTAATTAATCACCTGTAATGTTATACTTGCAACCATATTCGGCCTCCATTTTTCACCAGTGATGCATGTTTTATTGATCATATAAGTTGGAGCATGGGAACAAGCAGACAGTATAGGCCGGCAGTACGGGCCATGTTGTCATGAGGATGCATATGAGTTTAAGTCCACACAGAGTAGATTGCACATGGCAAATAATGAACAGAAAGATGTTCTCTAGCAAAACAGAATGGAATGTGAAGCTGGTTTCAAGCTAAAGGTCATAACATTCAATAACTCGTTAAATAACTGCTACAGCAAGCAGATATGGTATTCGTGCAAAACTGGTGCAAGAATGGAAAAAGGCATCTATCTTGAAGAAGATGCCCAAGACCCAGCGCATCATGACAACTGGGACCAGCCACCGGTCCAATCTTGAGAAGCAATTATGAAAATGTGTTCTCAAATCGCCAGGATGATTACATTATCACCAGAAACACAACGCAAATTGTGAAGTTATGCAGTCAGGCATGGAAAGTCCCAGTCTAAGTGCAGCAAAGATTTCAGAGCTGTAACTAGTTAGTACAGCTGTCATCTGGAATGAAAATGTCTAGCAGAAGGTCAAGATTGCTCAGAAACTACTAAAAGACCTTGATGCTGAATTTACCAGTTGCCAATGAGAAAGTTACCACTCTCAGACAGTGGCAAACCACAAGTACCCATCATGTCACATCGGCAACATGGATGAAACATTCAGGGATTTTAATGTGTCCAGTAACAAAACTGTGGAGCAGAAATATTTAAACAGTTCTAGTGAAAACCACAGAAGGCAAGATGTATGGTAGTAATTGCCATGGCTGACAGAATGGAATTAAATTGTTATTTTCAGAAAAAGTCATGCCAAAAGTCAAGTTCCCTGCAGGATGTTTTGAGCGTGTCCCTGGTAACAGTAGGATGGATGAGGATGGTGTGATGTTTTGGATCAGCATTGTGTGGAATAGATGTCGTGGTAGTGTATGTAAAGAATGCAGCCATTAGTGCAGGACATGTTCAGATCCTATTTAACTGATGAGATCAAGAGATCCCTGTGAAGAATAGCATTCACATTGCAATCATACCCAAGGATCTAACATCCATAGTTCAGCTGCCTCAACAAGCCACTTGGGGATGATGTTCGTGCCAAATAAATGACGGATGGAGAGAGTGTGGAAACATGTGCACTGCCCACTTGATGTTTTGTTTGATTTCTTTATCAAATTATTTGGTGCCATTAATGCTCAAACTGTTGTCAGACTTTTTTTCTGAACGCAGAATATCCAATTCAATGAGTGACGAGGAACATGATTTGTTGTGGAGGGATGATTTTGAAACTGAAAACCCCATATTTGATCCAGAGTGGGATCCTGATGGTCACACCTTGGGGACAATCTGAATGATTTGATGAATCCTTTACAGTGAATGCCGATTAGACTACATATTTGATGATTTATAAAGTGTTTAGACTGTGGTTAAAGATATCCTTGTAGAATTCATTCAATAAAATGTGTCACATTGATTAGTTTTTTTTCAAAATGGGCAAACCAGCAATTCACTTTTGGAATGGAGCCCCCCTGTTAGAAGGAGTTTTCTGGATGTCAAGGGTGGACTCATGTGCCACAATCTATGGTAGCTCTTGAATTCTAATGAAGGATCTCTGCCTGAAAGATGGCTTGTAATTTTTCTCTTTTCAGACGATGGTGAGCCTGCAGAGTATTTCTAATAATTTCAAGTTAAGCAGCCCTTACACTGTAGACAGTGCAAGCATTTATCTGTAATAGCAATCTGTGCTTCTCACTCCGTACCACAGCTTAAAAAAAATACGGATAGTGGCCTTATTTGTTCATCTATTGATGATGTGTACGTCAGGCGACAGAGAAAATGATTTATATATCTATTTTCCTGTTATTCTGATGGGAAACATTTTGAAACAGTTAATGATTGATTCGTAACAAGTTGTGTGTTAGTGTCAGTTCAAAAGGTCAATGTGGAGTTCAGTCTTGTTCTTTTATCAGGCAATTATGAAATATTTAAGATCTCGAATTTCATTCAATTAGCTTCATTTGAAACGAACTGAGTATTCCAACAGAGGTCGGTATGCTGATTCAAAAATGATCTAATCCATCAGAATTGAGTGCAGATTGTTCTGGCAAATGTATATATGTAGCGAACAAGAATGATGTAAAATTATTATTGACCAAGTGTTAGTTTGTTGGTATGACTTATAATATACTGATGAAAATATTAGTATCTGTAACCAGCGTAGCAATCGTAGTCAAACAGAAACATGTTATGCAACCTGTTTTTTATAAAGTAGAAATAATTAGCAAAGTTCTGTACTGTGGAGTTATATTCTTGTCCCAAGCAGAAGTGTGGGTTTGAGACAGGAAACCAGACGGCAGTCTGCTCTGATAAGGGAGGGTATTGTCTGAGGGAGTTGGCTCAAGTGCACTCCCTAGAGATTTTTGGGTGGGAAGGGATGGCTGACGGAATACCACATGTAAAACTGCCTAATATCCTTCTCCATAGCTGGCTGTTTTTACTTAAAAGAACTAATGGGAAAAACTTGCAGACATTTAGAACACCATTTAATCTTGTGTTTAGTTGTATAACTCCATGACAAATGTAATCATTTCATTGTTTGTTTGTACTGTTAATATAATTTACTACAGTCATCAGCAAACAAGAAAATGCTTTTTTTCAAAACGTCTGAGCCTTGTTAGCAAGACTTCAAATGTTTGTGGTTTTGTTGAAAATATTTGATAGAATGATGAAATTGAACAAATCTAAATCTTCCCTCAAATCAGTCACTGCGGCCATTTTTAGTGAATCAAATAGAACATGTGTGTAACTCTGTAGCAATGGTGCACATTGCTGACAGCTTTGTGAATTTTTCTAAAGATTGCACTTATTAAGAAAATAATCACTTAGCTCCTTTTTCTCCTCCTGTATTCTCCTGCTGTGCTCTTCATCAACTGCACACACCACTGCGATTCTATGAATACTTTGTGCCCAGGAGATGGGACAGTAGCAAGGTTACATCAATCCAGCTGTAGAGGCTGCCAACCAGATCAGTGACCCAGTCCAGCTGATCCGAATGGGCAGACTGGGAGAGGTGGCATGGAATCCCAAAGCTGAGATGGAAATGTGAAAAAACAGTTACATCGAAGTTTAACAAGAATGACCAAAAGTCCCACTGAACTGGTCACTGGAGGAGGATAGTGCAGTTGAGGAGGGGGAGGAAAGGTGCTGCACCATGGCCACAATCACAGTGGATGTAATTTGTGCTATGTAATGAGGCGGGTAGAATTAGGGACCTTGTGGTGAAGGATCCTCTTGGGGAGAGTGATCATTGCATGGTGGAGTTTCTGGTGCAGATGGAGGAGGAGAAAGTGGGTTCCCGGACACGCGTCCTTTGTTTGAATAGAGGGGAGTATCGTAGGATGAGAGAAGAATTGGCGAATGTGGACTGGGGGAGCGCGTTGGAAGGTAGGTCTGCTGAGGAGCAGTGGAGGATCTTTAAGGAGATCTTTCTTGGTGCTCAGCAGAAATTTATTCCGATGGTCAAAAAGGACAGTAGGAGGAGAGGTAATAAGCCGTGTATAACGAAGGAGGTGAAGGAAAGTGTTAAATTAAAAGCGGAGGAATTTAGAGTAGCTAAGAGCAGTGGGCGAGAAGAGGATTGGGAAAGGTTTAAATGTCAACAAAGATTGACAAAGAAGTTGATAAAGGAGGGTAGGAGAAACTATGAAGCTGGGCTAGCGCTTAATATAAAAAAGGATAGCAAGAGTTTTTATAAGTATATAAAAAGGAAGAGGCTGGCTAGGGTGAACGTTGGTCCTTTAGAGGATGAGAAGGGGGACCTAGTGGTAGGGGATGGGGAAATGGCTAAGGTATTGAATAACTTTTTTGTTTCTGTCTTCACGGAGGAGGACGTGAATAATTTGCCGGGTGTTAGCGATGGAAAGGTGGTAGGACTGGAGGGTCTTAATGACATTACTGTTACTAGAGAGGTGGTGCTCGACAGACCGGAGGGGCTGATTGTGGACAAGTCGCCAGGAACGGATGGAATGCATCCGAGGGTTCTGAAAGAAATGGCGGAGGTTATAGTGGATGCCTTGGTGGTTATTTTCCAGACGTCGCTGGATTCCGGGGAAGTGCCGGAAGATTGGAAAACGGCTAATGTTACGCCGTTGTTTAAGAAGGGTGCCAGGCAAAAGGCGGGGAATTATAGGCCGGTTAGTTTAACGTCTGTGGTAGGTAAAATGTTAGAATCCGTCATTAAGGAGGAAATTGCGAGGCATCTTGAAGGGAATTGCTTGATAGAGCAGATGCAACACGGTTTCATTAAAGGGAAGTCGTGTCTGACAAATTTACTGGAGTTCTATGAGGATGTGTCTAGGGCAGTGGATAGAGGAGAGCCGGTAGATGTGGTCTTTCTGGATTTTCAGAAGGCGTTTGACAAGGTACCTCACAAGAGGTTATTGCAGAAGGTCAGGGGACATGGAGTTGGGGGTAGGGTGTTAGCGTGGATAGAGGATTGGTTGTCAAATAGGAGGCAGAGAGTGGGGGTCAATGGGTGCTATTCGGATTGGCGGTTGGTGACTAGTGGGGTGCCCCAGGGGTCAGTGCTGGGGCCTCAGCTATTTACCATTTATAAAGATGATCTGGAGGAGGGAACCGAGTGCAGGGTGTCGAAATTTGCTGATGACACCAAGATTGGGGGAAAGGCAAATTGTGCGGAGGGTGTGGAGAGTCTGCAGAAGGATCTAGATAGGCTGGGCGAATGGGCCAGGAAATGGCAAATGGAATTTAATGTTGGCAAGTGTGAGGTGGTCCACTTTGGTAGGAAGAATGGTAGGAAGGACTATTACTTACGTGGCGAAAAACTGCAGCAGGCGACGGTGCAGAGGGACCTCGGGGTCCTTGTGCATGAGTCGCAAAAACCCAGCTTGCAGGTGCAGCAGGTGGTCAGGAAGGCGAATGGGATGCTGGCCTTCATAGCGAGGGGGATTGAATATAAAAGTAGGGAGGTCTTGCTGCAGCTGTATAGGGCATTGGTGAGGCCGCAGCTGGAGTACTGTGTGCAGTTTTGGGCGCCGCACCTGCGCAAGGATATTTTGGCCCTGGAGGGAGTGCAGAGGAGGTTTACTAGGCTGATACCGGAGTTGAGGGGATTGAACTATGAGGAGAGGCTGAATAAACTAGGCTTGTACTCGTTAGAGTTTAGAAGAATGAGGGGAGATCTCATTGAGACGTATAAGATGATGAATGGGATGGATAGGATAGAGGTGGAGAGACTCTTCCCGCTCAAAAAAGACAGTAGGACTAGGGGGCACAGCCTCAAGATAAAGGGGGGGCGGTTTAGAACGGAGTTGAGGAGGAACTTCTTCACTCAAAGGGTGGTGAATCTCTGGAATTCTCTGCCCGTTGAAGTGGTGGAGGCTGCCTCGCTAAATATTTTTAAGACGCGGGTTGATGGGTTTTTGATAAGAGAGGGGATTAAGGGTTATGGGGAGAGGGCGGGAAAGTGGAACTGAGCCACGACAGATCAGCCATGATCTTATTGAATGGCGGGGCAGGCTCGAAGGGCCAGATGGCCTACTCCTGCTCCTATTTCTTATGTTCTTATGTTCTTCCATTACGGTCATTCTGAGATTGTGGCAGGGGAGGTAACCTGATCAGGAGATAATTAAATTGTGAGTCGCAGGAAAGATGGACACTGGGTTTTGGTGGACAGCACAGTGGTTAGCATTACTGCCTCAAAACACCAGGGACCCAGGTATGATTTCTGGCTTGGGTCATTGACTGTGCAAAGTCTGCATTTTCTTCTCATGTCTACGTGGGTTTACTCCGGGTGCTCCGATTTCCGCCCACGGTCCGAAAGACGTGCTGGTTAGGCGCATTAGCCATGCTAAATTCTCCCTAAGTGTACCTGAACAGGTGCCAGAGTGTGGCGATGAGGGGATTTTCACAGAAACTTCATTGCAGTGTTAATATAAGCCTATTTGTGTCACTAATTTAAAAAAAAACACACGCATTCAGAGACTTTGGAGAGAAAAGGAGAGGACACAGGCCAATAGTAAGCAAGGACAGAGGGACCAAATATTCATGGCAGTGGTTTTGAATGGGAACAGACAGTGCCTGAAGACTGCGATCTATTTACAGTATCAATTAGCATAGAGGATAGAAAGGAAGCTGGTGGTCCACTGTGGAATGAACATCATGTCAGTGTAATAGAGGTGGGTCACGCAGGCAATATATAGAATCATAAAATCCCTGCAGTGCAGAAGGAGGCCATTTGACCCATGCTGTCTGCAACAAACACAATCCCACTCAGGCTCTATTCCCGTAGCCCCACCTATTTAACCTGCTAATCTCCTGACATGAGCATCAATTGAGCATGGCTAACCAATCTAACCCACACATCTTTGGACTGTGGAGGGGGGGGGGGGGGAGGACCGGGTCACCCAGACAGTCACCAGGAGAATGTGCAGACCCAAGGCCAGAATTGAACCTGGGTCCCGAGCACTGAGGCAGCAGAGCTAATCACTGTACCACCGTGCTGTCCCATGCGCTTGAGCTTGAGGTCCGAGAGGAAATGGTAGAGAAACTGGAGGACATGATTCATGCCCAGATCAGAAGCTTGGGAGGTGCTGTGGTTTGATGGGGAAAGGGGAAAGTAGTAAAAATAGCTGAACTGATCTTGGTAAATTTTAATCTGATTGACAAAGTTCACAAGCTCTTTTGTACTTAAAAGTGAGAGTGGAGGGGTTAGGCGAGAGAGGTCTAAGGCAATGGTGGATAATAGAAGCTGGGGCTTCTCCTTTGCTCTCATAGAATCCTACATGTAGAAGGAGGTCATTCGGCCTATCGAGTCTGCACCGACCATAATCCCATGCAGGCCCTATCCCCATACTCCCATATATTTACCCTAGCTAGTCCCCCTGACACCAAGGGGCTATTTATTGCCCAACTAACCTGCACATCTTTGGACTTGAGGAGGAAACTGGAGCACCTGGAGGAAACCCACGCCGACACAGGGAAAATGTGCAAGCTCCACACAGACCACCCAAGCTGGGAATCAAACCCAGGAGCCTGGCGCTGTGAGGCAGCAATGCTAACCTCTGTGCCTCTGTGCTGCCTCTAAAGAACATTAGTGAACCAGATGGTTTTTGCAACAACTGACAATGGTTTCATGGTCATCATTAGACTTCTCATTCCAACTTTTATTGAATTCAAATTTCTCCATTTGCCATGTTGGGATTCAAACCCAGGTTGCCAGAGCATTCACCTGAGTGTCTGGATTATGAGTCCAGTGACAGTACTGCTATGCCATCACTTCTCCCTCTCTAGGATGATCCTGAAGTATTGTGACTAATTTTGGCAAGACTTAACCTGTCAAAAAAAAAAGCAAATTCTAATTTATCCTAACACAAATGGCATCTCTAAAATGACTTGCTAAATGGGCAGTTGCTTGTTTGCAAAATAGTTTTTCTATTGTTTTGCCTTGTTGCAAATAGCATCCATTCTTATTGAACTTGTTGCAAAATTACTGTTAGTTTGGATTACAATGGACTTTCATAAATCCATGTGAATCATATGCCAGTTTTGTGTAATAATTAGACAAAGTACATCTAAAGTCGTCTTGTTGCTGTGGGGCAGCTGGGATGGGAAATGGTGCCAATTTGGTTCATTGTGTCCTTTGGGTAAACATTTTACTGAATGAAATTTGATCTTGGAGCACTGGAGGTGAATCACAATTTGAGCTGAGAAAATATCCTGCAGAAAATGTCTTTATTTCTCCTAAGGCTTTTACGAAACAGTTTCAGAAATATTTTAAATGAACATTGGCTTTCATTTTGTCGCTTCCCGATTTTGGTGCACTTGGTTTCAGAAGTGTTAGTGTGGAGACATTGGTGTTCAAAAACAATTGCACGTTCAATTATATTACATGGAAGCTTCTTGAAGTAAGAATACTTCAAATAAGCGACTTTCCTCCAGAGTGTGCCATTTTTAATCCTGTGCGTGTATGTGGAACTGACTGCATTATCAAGTTTCTTTTTGTGTTTTTATATTTATATTTTGATTGACATTTTGTTTTGGCCACAACTGAAAGTTAGTGGGAAGAAGAATGATGAGTAAAATGCAGCAAGTTTCTCTCTTCATGCCTGATCAAACTGTAGTTATTTACGCGACCCAATTGGTTAATGCCTTTGGACAATTGCTCACAGTTTATTGGCTTTGCCTCCCCATCCACCTAGTTTGCATACAGAAGTGGTTGCTTGGTTTCACTGTGCAGGAATGGGTGGATTATGTTTCCAAATTTCTGTCTTGTTTGGGCAAGTTGAACAGCCCTGACAAAGAGCCTTGGGGCTGGGTGTGGAAAGGCAGGAACGTCGAGTGCCACAGAAACATTTATTAACAGAAGAAAAGGTGGATTGTTTGCTTACATTAACAGCACTCTGCAGAAGACTTTTGGATGGTTTTGTTGAGAAAGAGCAGAGGAAAAGTAATGTGAGCCTGTGCTGTTGTTTGTTAGCATGCAGTGCAGTGGCAGTTAGCTTAGTTCTCCCTCAAATACTACCGTAAAAGTTAATATCATTCATTGGTGTGCAAAGATAAAGTTCATAACGCAATTTGGCAAAATTTCGAAAGTTTGAATCCAGGAAATTCTACTGCAATAACTAGGAAACGTAAAGTGGTTGGAGTCATGGTGATGAGGGTACTTTTTTAAAAGGAACATAATAATCTCTGAAAAATATTCTTGCTGACCCTTTTCTGACACAAGGCAATGTTGTAAATATAAAATGCACCAACCCACCATTTGCACGTGGTATCATTGTGATGAAAAAGCTTTTGTCCCTTGGCTCCTCTCCTTATTTAAATAATAGATCTGCCAAACAATTCTTCATAAAGAGGGAGGATTCTTAACAAACACCAATGAACTGTCAGACTCCTAAAATATAGGGTGATGAGTGAAGGAGGTGGATCAGTTGGGATCAACTGACTTCTTCAGAAAAGGAACAAATTTTAGTAGCATTTAAAAATTAAAACCAGGCAATCGGATCACCAAAGAAAAATATAACCAGGATAATATTATCAAAAATGGAACTATCCTGTGTTAAACTGGAACATCTGGTTAGCTTATTCTAAATGTAGCTTATGGTAGCTTATTCTAAGCCATTCAGATATACTGTGACCTCTGTTATAACAGACATGGTTTATGTCTCCCTCTGTAATTGAGAAAATAGAATCCTTATAAGGAAGCCACCTTTAAAATGCAGCAAGTTGCTAAAGATAACTTTAAACAAATGTGATTTAAAGGTTGTATTTATGGAGGGAGCAGTGGGAGTCCTTTGCTATGCTTTACTGTAAAAATAAATATCTTTAAAATGTTTCAGTAGTCCAACAGAACCTAACTTTTTAACTTGACTGAATCCAGTCCCATGAATGGCCACAATGAAGTCCTGTCTCCTCATCCTGCGCTCCGAACCAAACTGCTTATTGATGGGGCTGTGACTTTTCAGTCTCGAATACTTAAACATCTCAATCCAGTATCCGACTTGCCCAAGAGTGTAAAAAAAATGCATTACTACATTGATTAATGACACCCAGCTTAACTGTGGACTGCAGTGAAATCCATCACTCTAGGTAAGTAAATAAGAACGACTCTACTGGTATTTTAGCTGGCAGACAAAAATAGAGGAAGAGCAAAATAAATCTTCAGTTATGCTAACTCTGGATTTCACTACAAGGGGAATTTCAGTCAGCTTTTTCAAAGTGCGGCTAAAGTAAACTAATTTCTGCTTCCCATGGTGAAGCAGACAGAAATGCAAATACTCTACCTCTGAAATCAGTAAGGTACAGTCACCAGCACTTCTACAGCGATGCTTACAGATTAGAGAGTGGATCCAATGTGACATGGTGGCACAGTGGTTAGCACTGCTGCCTCTCAGCACCGGGGACCCGGGTTCAATTCTCTGTGTGGAGTTTGCACATTCTCCCCACATCTGCATGGATTTCCTTTGGATGCTCCGGTTTCCTCCCAGTGTCCAAAATACATGCTGGTTAGTCGTATTGGCTATGCTAAATTCTCCCTCAGTGTAGCTGAACAGATGCTGGAGTGTGGCGAGTAGGACATTTTCACATTGACTTCATTGCAGTATTAATGTAAGCCTACTTGTGAAACAAATAAACTAAACTAAATGGGAACTGTTATTTTCAAAACCTTGTCTTGAATAGCTCCAACTTCATCATCACCCAACCTCCTGCACTCAAGAATTAAGGGAGCAGGCATAAGATTAAATTAGTTTTAAAATGTTTATAATGCTATGTAAAATCCAAAGGCTATTAACTGATTTTTTTCAGCCAGGTACATAAACCAATATGCACTTTTCATTATTGCAAAATCACAATATGAACTCAGATTTTAGAAAAAGAAACAAATTGTTTGAATTGCATTTCCATCTCTCCCCAGATCAGTCCTTAGCTAACAGATGGTTCTACAGATGTTGTGCTGAACATGTATGGGTTACTCACTCCCCTTTGCTCTCAAGGGCTGGAGAATTGCAATTGAGATCTGCGGCAAAATAAGACAGCGAAATATGGAAGTGGATCAATGTTTTGTGTGTGATATTTCATGTGGCATTGTGAATGCAGAAAAGGAATATGCACAGAAAACTGTCAAATGTGAATCAAAACGTTATGGGTTTGAGTTCTTCTCTGGGACTTGAGCACAAAAATCAAAACTGATATTCCAGTGCGGTATTGAGGGTGTGCTGTACTGTTGAAGGTACCATCTTTCAGATGAGATGTTAAATAGAGCCCCGTTGTGGCCTCTCAGGTGAATGGAAAAGATTTGTAGCACTATGTTGAAGAGGGAGAGGGGATGCTCTTGGCTAATATTTATCCCTAAATCAAAATGAGAAAAGCAGATTATCTAATCATTACCATACCACTGTTTGTGTTGAGCTTGCTGTGTGAATTTGACTGCTGCTTTTCCTATCTTGCATCAGTGAATATATTTCAAAAGAAGTACTTCATTGGCTGTGAAATACTTTGGGATGTCCTGTGGTTTTTGGAGGTGCGATATCAATGCTCGTTTTCCTCTGTTTAAATGGCTCTGTTTTCACTGATAGCTTGCCTGAAACCAAATCAGCCCAGCTCTGAATTCAAATGAGTTCAGCCCTTTTGAGTTTTGGAATATTTTTGTGGGAGCTTCAATAACCATTTAAAGTTTATTTATTAGTGTCACAAGTAAACTTACATTAATGCTGCAATGAAATTACTGTGAAAATCCCCTAGCTGCCACACTCCAGCACCTGTTCATAGAATCATAGAATCCCTACAGTACAGAAGGAGGCCATTCAGCCCATCGAGTCTGCACCAACCATGATCCCATCCAGACTCTAACCCCACATATTTACCCTGCTAATCCCCCTGACATTGGGGTCAATTCAGCATGCCCAGTCAACCTAACCCGCACATCCGGAGCACCCAGAGGAAAACCACGCAGACGTCGGGAGAATGTGCAAACTCAACGCAGACAGTGACCCGAGGCCAGAATTGAACCCAGGTCTCTGGCGCTGTGAGGCAGCAGTGTTAACCACTGTCCCACTATACTGCCCGCTGTGTTTGGGTACACTGAAGGAGAATTTAGCATAGTCAATGCATTTATCAAAAGAACTTGTCCCATATTTTGTACTTTTTTTAAAGTCACTCACAATAAACAATCAGTGTTTGCTCCCAAGAGTGAAGAAAGCAGATTTTGCCCATTGCTGTACCACTGACACATCATAGTATTGTTGTATAAGCATGGGGATAGTTCAACTCATTTCACTGATGTATTCAGCATTTAGGAATCCAGCTAAACATAATTTTGACAGTTTAGCAATCCTGATTTCCTTGAGTTGTTTGTATTCTTGAAATTATTCTTGAAATACTTGAAATAAAGACATTGTACTTGGGAGGAGAAACATTGATGTGTATCTGGCTGTCAAATAAATGGTAGATGCAGGAATAATTTGTACCTGAATGAATCGTGATCAAAGCCAGGTAAACAATTGGTCTGAATCATTTGGGAGTTAGTGACTAAGCAAGTAGGAAGGTTTCAGATCAATTAGATTTGTAATCAAATATTGTGCTAACAATGAAAATGAATCATTGGCATACAAACAAATCATCATAACATTTCTGTAACTTCCTGGTTAAATGTATTTTTAGCCTTTTTTAAAGAATGCTGTCCTGGTCAGCTTCCCATTTTCCACTCTAGGTAAACATGAACTTATCCAAAACTTCTACTACCTATAACCTGACTTGCACCAAGCTCTGTTCGCTCACTATCTCTGTACTTGCTAAGCTATATTGGCTTCCAATCTGGCAGTCCCTTAGTTTTAACATTTTTACTTACTTTTTCATATTGATTTTATGGTTTCAACCTTCCCTATCTCTGTAATCTCCTCCAGCCCTACAATCAACTGTCCTCACTACCCAAGACAGCCAGTATTCCAGCATTGTATGTGGCCATTGGTCAGAAGAACGATCCTTATGGCCTTTCCGAGTTGGGTAGGTTGCTTAATTAATAACAAATTTCAAGTCTTCTTGTGTAGTAGGCTGACATCAATTCAAAACGCCTTTGATACAAGATTATCTCAGCAGATAGCTGTTATGAATTAATCTTTCTGATTGAAAACTTCCAAGAAACATTATCTTCCCTGCCCCTACCCACCCCACTCCACCCCAAACCCAAACTGCTTCTATCATGTAAAGTTCTACAATAGACTTGCTAGCCTGTAAAAACCTACCAGTGTTTTCCTAAGACTACTAAAAGATGATAACAGGGCACAGGTGGGGAAAACTGTCATGAAAGCTAATGTAGTTCAAAATTGAGCCTGACTGCTGACAATATGAATGCCGGTAGTGGCTGTGCTGATGTGCCAAGCTGTCACATGCTCAGATAGATACCACAACAGCTCTACTTCAGTAAGTGATGGTTGACACTATGTTTAACCCATCCATCGAAGGCATACAGACAGTTCCAAACATTGGTGCAATCTGAGAAGATTCCACAAAGCAAGTTGTGCAAAGCTCCACTGCTGATTAGATATACAGATTCTGTTCTTTGAAAGAAGTAAGTTTTAAAGGGCAATGGTCCTTGTTTTGTTAATTAAATGATGACAATAGTCTGCTGAAGACCAGGATCCAGCAAATTGAAGAAATGTGCATTGAGGGAGCGTACCACACCCACACTGTGCAATGGTGACATCAGAAAATAAACATATTTGCTATTGAGTAAGATTTGCAATGAGTAACTTTATAATCACAACATCCTGGCATGTGGTTGCACTCTGCACCGTGGTACGACATAGTTCATGCCAGGTCAAGCTCTTGTTCTCAGCCAGGGAAGTGGGGAAAGATGCATAGCTGAAGGTGACAAGTTAAAGGATGTGAACCAACCACCAGCTTGCAAATCGTAGTAGTCAATTATAGACTTGGAATAGCAGAGACCAGAGAACAGGTCTCTGGCTGAGGAATGACTTGTGGCAATGGAGGTATGTAAATAGCAAACCAAACAATGCGAGGAGGAAAGGCAGGATTTTGGAACATTTACAAGGAACTCCCAGTTGTTTGTTTCATTTATGTATACAAATGAATTTGAAAATGCAACTTGAGGAAACAAATGTAGGATTATTTCTGGATTGTAATTACTCGTTTTTTTTCAGTCATCCATTTAAGGTTAATATTGGATCATGTTAGAAGCGTTTGATAAAGTTGCTCGCCAGATATGTCAGCAACTTGGATAACTTATAGCCCAATGGCTCCCTGGCTAATATGGTGCAGAAGACCCATGGCATCCTGTAAGGATTTGGGGGCATAATATTTGAGGGCTGCTGTCACTTTACTAGTCATGGGCAGAGCAGTTGTGACAATGCACTGAGATTGCAGAGCTTCATGAGGAAGCTGGCAGAGGTGCTGAGTGGCATCATTGAGAGGCAGCTGTCACTGTGATGGAATTCAAGGATCCTGAACATTTCTTCTGGAACGAGCAAAAAACACTGGCTTCATAAGTGCAGATGTCTGTGATAAATAAAAAAGGAGGGGATTAATTTGTAATCCCAAAGTGAAGTTGATGCCTACTTCAGCTCATAAAAGCCCACAGATGTGCAGGTTAGGTGGATTGGCCACTAAATTACCCCTTAGTGTCCCAAGATGTGTAGGTTAGAGGAGGTAAATATGTGAGATTATGGGACTAGGGCCTGGGTAGATGCTCTGTCAGAGAGTCGGTGTAGATTTGATGGGCCAAATGGCTCCCTCTGCACTTTAGGGATTCTGTGATAAACAGCAAAGCAACTGGCATAGACAAGAATTCAACAATCCCAGACCCAATGGATCAGATGAAAGCTCTGCAGTCCTGCCACAACCAATCACGATTGAACAATTAAACAACTAATAAAAGGAGCAGATTCCATTAACATTTTCATCCTTAATGATGACGGAGACCACTTTTAATTCACTCCACCTGATTATAATGAGATAGTTGGGCACAGTGGATACAGCAAAATCTCTTGGCATGATAGCACAGTGATTAAAGTTTTTAAGTTTATTTATTAGTATGACAATAGGCTTACATGAAGTTATGTGAAAGTCACCATTCTATGGCATCTTTCTGAGTACACTGAGGGAGAAGTTAGTTAAGCCAATGCACCTAACCAGCATATTTTTTGGACTGTGGGAGGAAACTGGAGCACCTGAGGAAACCCACACTTACACAGGGAGAACGTGCAGACTCTGCACAGACATTGACCCAAGGCTGGAATTGAACCCGGGTCCTTGGTGCTATGAGGCAGCAATGCTAACCACTGTGCCACCATGCTGCCTGTTGCCTCACAGTGCCAGGGACCCAGGTTCAATTCCAGCCTTGAGTCACTGTGTGGAGCCTGCACATTATTCCCATGCCTGTGTGGGTTTTCTCCTGGGTAAGATCCTCTTTCAGAAAGAGTGCAGACTCGATGGGCCAAATGGCTTCCTTCTGCACTGTAGGGATTCTATGGATCTAACGTCCCAGGTGCAGTGCTGAATAATGATGCAATCAGCAGCAAGGTGAT
The DNA here is from genome assembly GCF_965287045.1 of Carcharhinus amblyrhynchos. Taxonomy (NCBI): domain Eukaryota; kingdom Metazoa; phylum Chordata; class Chondrichthyes; order Carcharhiniformes; family Carcharhinidae; genus Carcharhinus; species Carcharhinus amblyrhynchos. Next base: position 88,806,641 of record NC_137324.1, on the reverse strand, counting down.
GGGAGGTGAGAAGTTTGATGGATGATTTGCCAGGTTATCTTTATCCATCCCATTGTGGACAGAACACATCTGGGTTTGGCATATTCTGAGTTCCAGACTATATACTAAGGGATGAACTAAAGCTTGAAGCAAAGGTACAATGGCGAAAAAATCGTATCTCAGACCCTCCATCATTGTGCACCAAGGGAGTATAACCAGTGCAAAATCCCTCTGGCTGTGTTTGACATGTAGGCCGTAATTCTCCAACATCACCTGCGGATGGAACTATCCAGTCCCGCTGCTGAGAACGGAGATTTGGCTGAGTGCCACGTTCTCCAGACTCGCTGGCAGCAGTAGGGGACCACGTGAGATTGGAGAATTTGGGCTGTAATGAATATGGTAAATGTTAGCCATAATTGTAGTGTAGAACGCGCAGTACTGAAAGAAATTGATTTGCTTTACCAGTGATACCAATATCCCATGAATGAAAAAAAAACATACCCTTGACTGAAGTGGCAGGGGGAGGAGACTTTAGATCATTGGTTATATATCGCTTATATACAAAACCAAAGAATCATCTTTTATTGGACTGTGTAGGTGAGTGTAGGCATTGAGTGGCTTTCATGATCATAAGAGCCAGGCTATTATAATTTTGAAATTTGCATATAGTGCAGAAAGTGGCACACTGTCATAGCTTGGATCAAATGGCAATATTGTAGAGAGAGAATAGGTAAAGGCAAGAAAATGGTAATTTCATCCAGGGCAGTGGGCTCCAGCTGCTGGACGTGAGGGACTGACACACCCTGGTTGGGGTGTGGTAGTTGGAACATCAGCTGGCTTTCCTATGCTGACTTTGAATTACCCTATACTGACACCATGCTGAGAATCGGACAAATTCATACTGCCAGGGGAGGTTTGCAGCCAGCGGCGCACGTGACTAAAATTTCCCCTTGCATTACGAATCCTCAGGACTGATGGCTATAATAATGAGACCAGAATTTTAACCAATACATGAAATCTAGAGCACAAACAGGCCATTCATCCCGATAGGTCTGTGCTGATTTTTGCACTCTGTTCTCCGAATCAACATACCACCTGACATCATCAAAGTATTAATAGAATGTCTGTATGGATATTGTACCTGTCAGACTCTAAGATTTACTGATAAACTTATCTTTGGAAATAGCCACACAAAACTGAAGGGGGGGTGGGGGAGGAATACAATTCTAGAACAGTAAACTTATCTTTTAGACTCCAAACAGATTGTAACCCTAACATAGAAAGAGAGTATCAACAATGAGTGGTTATCAAATATACATCATTTGACGACTATACATTCAGAAAACAAGCAAATGAGGTAAGGGCACATTATACCACACACTACAGCATTTTGCCAAAGTCTGTTCAATAGCACCTTCCAAATCCACAACCACTACCAGTTTGAAGGCCGGGGATAGCGCACACACATGTACATCGCCATCTGTAAGTTCCTCTCCAAGTCGCACATCATCCTTAGTTGGAGCTATATCGCAGTTCCCTCATCCTCTCTGATCCTGAAACACTTTCCCTAACATCACTGTCAGTGTACAAGCTAGACCACGTGGACTGCAACAGACCAAGAAGGCAGGACACCACCACTTTATCAATGGTGATTCGAAATGGGGCATTAAATTCTGACTTCACCAGCAATGCCCCCATGCATGAATATTTATAAAATGAATATTTTAAAAAATTATACTCAAAAAGCCTGCAGCAGATTTCATGGTAGCCCAAAGCTAAATTGTGAAAGATTGTTCATAACTATGCTGGTGCCTAAATTAAATATCATTATGGAAAGTATCTCTCTGAAAATTTTCTTTTTTTGATTTACTCCATTTGTAATTTTACAAAGTCAATGCGCCAAGTGGACAGGGTGAGCCCTTAATCCATCTCTTGTCTGCTCCAAAACATAATTCAAATTCAAATCCAACTCATAGTCCCTGCAAGAGAGCCATACAAGATCCAAGCTGACAAGAAAATGCATTGTACCTGTTCTAGGGTTTGATCTTGACCAAAAGGCTGAGAAGTCTCTGTGAAAAATGGGATTTGGCTGATTGTTGAACCAAAATGAGACTGTAGGTACACAGTATAGGTGTTCGGTATAGCTGTATGGTGCTTTTGAGTACAGTATGGGAGTGCTGTACTTTGGGTGTATTGTAGAAATATACAGTGGTATGGGTATATATATATATAGGTGTACAGTGTCTTAGGTATATGAGCTTTTAGGTGTCTGGAATGTGTGTAGAGGCTTTAGGTGTACAGTATGCTTGTATGTATGGTGCTTTAGGTGTACGGTATAAGGGCCCTTTAAAATGACATGAGCAAACTGCTGTGAACTGTGCTGTCAACACAATTTTGTATTTCTGGCAGAAGCGGGAATGTAAAATTAATCCTGCTCTATCCTCCTGTTAAATGAAAATATACAATACATTGTTCATCTGTTTGGATAAGAAGAATCAGCCAATACCTGAAGTGAAAGCACAGAAAGCTGAAAATTCAGAATTGTTTCAGTGTCAGGAAAAGACAGACAAATAATTCAGGTGGGAGCTCGATTCTTGGCCAATTCTAGAGGAAGATTATACCTGAACATAAGAACATAAGAAATAGGAGCAGGAGTAGGCCATCTAGCCCTTCGAGCCTGCCCCGCCATTCAATAAGATCATGGCTGATCTGTCGTGGCTCAGTTCCACATTCCCGCCCTCTCCCCATAACCCTTAATCCCCTCTCTTATCAAAAACCCATCAACCCGCTTCTTAAAAATATTTAGCGAGGCAGCCTCCACCACTTCAACTGGCAGAGAATTCCAGAGATTCACCACCCTTTGAGTGAAGAAGTTCCTCCTCAACTCCGTTCTAAACCGCCCCCCCTTTATCTTGAGGCTGTGCCCCCTAGTCCTACTATCCTTTCTGAGCGGGAAGAGTCTCTTCACCTCTATCCTATCCATCCCATTCATCATCTTATAGGTCTCAATGAGATCTCCCCTCATTCTTCTAAACTCTAACGAGTACAAGCCTAATTTATTCAGCCTCTCCTCATAGCTCAACCCCCTCAACTCCGGTATCAGCCTAGTAAACCTCCTCTGCACTCCCTCCAAGGCCAAAATATCCTTGCGTAAGTACGGCGCCCAAAACTGCACACAGTACTCCAGCTGCGGCCTCACCAAAGCCCTATACACCTTTCTTTAACAATAGAACAGCAAATACTGGAAATGCTCAGCAGGTCAGATAGCGTCTGTGGAGAGGGAAACCGAGTCAGCATGCCTGATTTTAACTCTGCAAAGTGGATGTGTTTTGAATGGGTTAAAATCAGGCCTACATTTCGGGTTGATATTTTACAGAATCTTTCTTTTACTGATGTGGATTAATATGCTCTGTATTTCTGTCCTGGATCAATTCTACAGGTTTATGTGGCGGTTCTGCATGTAGCTTAGAACTATATGAAACTTCAGTTTTGTTCTGAAATACTTTGCTGGTTCAGATGCATTTGAGATTAGTTTAAATTCAGACATACCTTTTGCTTTTTAATGTACTGAGAGTTTTGTTTCAAGTATATATTGTCCTAGTTTTTGGCTCGATTAATATCTGTTTTCATCACTCACCACGTAGGTCATATTAGAACTGCAAAACCCTCCACCCTAAACAAATATTTTAGTTGTCTTTTTTTAACCTTATGTTTAACATGGTGAAACTTGTGCGTCATCTCTACGTACATATGTTTATCATGGATTACTGTCATAAACCAGTGCAGATAGACAAATATATCACTAAATGTGCTTTAAACTGTATAGGGAAAGTAAGAGAGAGTGGTCAGATAAAAGAAATCCCATGTTAAATAAAGGGCTAAACGATTACATGTGTTGCTATTAAAAGCCTGCAGTCATGCGCCATTGAACAATTTTTATTGGGGCTCTTCAGAAGGGTGTTCGAGGTGTAGATGCTATTCACTGTGGAGCCATTTAAGTTAAGTTTAATTATTAATGTAACAAGTAGGCTTACATTAACACTGCAATGAAGTTACTGTGAAAAAAACCATTGTCACCATTCCAGCCCCACCTGAGCCGCCCTACTTCATACAAACATCTTTGTGCATTCACTGGCGTGAGGGTGTGTTGGGGTAGGAGGGGGGTGGGTAGATAAATATCATGATGTACACAAGCCAGTTTGACACTCCTATTCTTTTTCAAATGAAAGCATTGATTCACACAAATGATTCAAATGTGTATTATGAAAAGCCGAGAGCTTTTCATGATCATTCTGACTCCCCTATTTTAAATTGTAAATGTTTATTAGTAGCACAAAGCAGAACAAAAGAGTCAAAGGTCTGCAGCAACAGGCTTACTTACAGTTTCTTATAGGGAGCGGAATGGGCAGTGCTTTTGTGTCAATATAATTGTCCATAAATAAGCTAGGAATGATTTCACCATTGGTCCTAACTCAGGGTCTCTGCTTAGAAGAGGCCCAGTTGTATATCAGCTCAAAGATCCTTGTGGAGGGAGGGGGGGTGGGGAGAGTGAGTGGCCAAAGCTGAAATGATGAATAATGAATGTATTATTGTCTACGGTGTGCAAAAAAGACCATCAATCACAAACCTGTCAAAATTCTAAAATGATTACAACTTGGGTAGTGCTCTCACTTCTAAGCCAGAAGGTTGTGGCTGGAATTCTCCGGCTGTTCACGTCTGTGGGATTCTCTGGCCCTACCAACAGTACATTCCTGCCCGGAAGTTGCGCAGTGACGTGAGGTGACGTCACTGAGAAATCCTACTGAAAGCAGCAGGATCAGAAGCTGTGGACAGCACGCTGCCTTCCACCACCGGGAAACACACGGCTGGGAAACCGGGGAATCTCGCCCTTTGTGTTCAAGGCCCTTTAGAAATTTGAGAAAATCTAGGCTGGCTCTTGAGCATAGCACCGAGGGGCTGCTGCAATGTCACAGGTCCTGTTTCACAGAGTAATTGTAAAACAAAGCATTGTCTGTCCTTGCTGGTCAATGAAAAGATGGCATGATGCACAGGGGAGTTGTTCTGGTCAGCATTTATCTCAATCGACATCTGAAGCACACTAATTAATCGTTTATAAAATTATTCTTTTGTGGGAGCTTGATGAGCACAAATTGGCTCCTGGATATTCAACAATGTAGATCCAATGTTACAATACTGACTATTCTTCAAAAGTACCTCATTCTCTGTAAAACACTTTTCGGGATATCCCAAATTCATGTAAAGCAATGCAAATTATTTATTTTAGAGACACCAGGCTTTAGGAACATAGGGACAGGCCATTCAGCCCATCGAGACTGCTTTGCCATTCAATATGATGATGGCTGATCATTGTTTCAATGCCTTTTCCTTCTATTATACCCATCTCCCTTTATGTTATTGGTTTTTGAAATCTGTTAATCTCTGCTTTAAATATACTCTGACTGAGCTTCCACATCTGTCCAGGCTAAAGAATTCCAAAGACTTACAACCCTCTGAGTGAGAAAACCTTCTAAACCTAGTCCTAAATGGCTTTCCTCTTTCGTTACATACTCGCCATGGCAGTAATATCTTTCCCACAGTAAGGGGACCAAGACCATGGCTTCAGGTGTGGTCTAACAAAAGTTCTAGAATTGAAGCAAGGCTTCACTAGTCCTGTAATCAAATTCTCTTGCGATAAAGACTAACAGACCATTAGCCTTCCTAATTGCTTGTTGCACCTGCAATTTCAGTGACTTACTGTTGAGGACACCCAGGTCCCTTTGTACATTGACACTCTCTAATCTCTTACCATTTAAGAAATGCCCTGCACACCTGTTCCTTCTACCAAAGTGGATAACTTCACATTTTTCCACATTATTTTCTATCTGCTGAGTTCTTGTCCATTCAGAGGCACTGTGGCACAGAGAAGTGGTACAGTGGTTAACACTGCTGGCTCACAGCACCGTGTTTGATTCCCAGCCTGGGTGATTATCTATCTGTATGGAATCTATACATTTTCTGTGTCTGTGTGAATTTCCTCCGATTTCCTCCCACAGTTCAAAACACATACTGGTCAGGTGTATTGGCCATGCTAAATTCTCCCTCAGTGTACCCAAAAAGGTGCTGGAGCGTGGCAACCAGAGTATTTTCATAGTATCTTAATTAAGTGTTACTGAAACATACATGTAGCACTAATCAACTTAAAACACTCACTAAGTCTGTCCAAATGTCCTTCAAGTCGCTTTATATCTTCCTCGCAACACACATTCCAACCTAGTTTTTTGTCATCCATAAACTTTTGGTCCCCAGATCCAAATCATTGTGAATAGCTGGGGCCCAGGCACTGGTCCTTGCAATCCCCCACTGTCTGTGCTTTATATGCTCTGTCTGAGGCCAGAACTCTTCATTCACCTGACAGAGAGGTAAACTGCGAAAGCTTGAGAGTTTACTATCGAATAAATCGGTTGGACTTAAACCTGGTGTTGTCAGACTTCTTACTGTGTATCCCCCACAAGCCATGGCCGGCCAACTCAAAAATTACCCTTCACTTCATCAATTCTGTTAGTAACATCCTCAAAAAACTCTAAGTTTGTCAAAAATGATTTCTATTCATAAATCCATGTTGACTGTGCCCAATCAAATCATTATTATCCTTGTGTTCATTTATCATTTCCTTTAGAATAAATAGACTTGAGCATTTTCCCTGCTACTGATTGTAAGGCTAAATGTTAGGAATTCCCTGTTTCCTCGCTCCCTCCTTTCTTAAATAGTATGGTGTCATTTGCTACTTCCCAATCTGCAAGGAGTGCTCCAGAATCTATAACATTTTGGGAGATGATCATGAATGCATCCATCAAGTCAATAGCTGTCTCTTTCAACAATGGGATGTAGAATATCAGGTCCTTGGGACTTAACAACCTTCAGTCATATTAATTTCTCTAATGCGACGTTTTTATTAATACTAATTTCCTTCATTTCCTCATTCTCCCTAGTCCTTTGGAACTCTTCTAGAAAACTTTTATTGCATCTTCCTCAGTGAAGTTTGACACAAATTAATCATTTGCCTTCTGTACCATTTCTCTATTCCCTATTATAAATTCTGCTGACTCTGCTTATAATGACCCATGTTTGTCTTAGATAATTTTTCCTTTTAACGTATCTATTATTGGTCTATTTTTATGTTTTTTTGCTAGTTTACAGTGATATCCTATTCTCCTTTTATCACTTTCTTTGTCCTCCTTTACTGGATTTAAAATGCTCCTAAAATTGGGCCTCACAGCACCAGGGACCCAGATTCGATTCCTGGCTTGGGTCATTAGCTGTGCAGAATCTGCATGTTCTCCCCGTGTCTGTGTGGGTTTGCTCCAGGTATTACGGTTCCCTCCCACAGTCCGAAGTGCGTGCTGGTTAGCTGAATTAGCCGTGCTAAATTCTCCCTCAGTATAACCGAACAGGTGCTGGAGTGTGGTGACTAGGGGATTTTCACAGTAACATCATTGAGTGTTAATGTAAATCTACTTGTGACAATAATAAACAAACTTTCAAAACTATTCCAAATTTTCTGAAATTTCTGCGGCTATTGTAATAAAAGGGCACTGATTTCACAAGGAAGTAGGTTTGGGAAGATCCATTGCTATTTTCTTATCGCAGAGATAGAAAATTCAGTAGAAATCTTTTGACATTAACTGGTGGTGCCAAAACATACTGGCAATAATTGAATTGGAGCCATCTTCCTGTTTGGCAAAAGCACTGTTTCCCTTCCTTTTGTGAACACATGCATGTAGCCAGCCTCTGTAACTGAATAGAAATAACCATTGTTGAGTTAGGAGAAATCCTTTACAAAGTCTTGCGTTGAGATGACCACATCCTAAAAGTAAAGGTTGAAAGGAATTGGGTGATCCCATGTTTTAACTTGGGATTGTAAGTAGATACGATCAATGGTCTCTTGACATTATTGATCAAATCCATTTATTATTGCCCTTTTCAATAAAAAATATTTTTAAACCTTCCTTGAAATGATTTGCACCTCTGCAGATTACAGTTGTTTATATGACAATCATGAGATTTTCAGAGTGGCTTGTCCAAAAGCTTTCTGCATCCTTATTTTTTACAGTGTGATATTAATTCCAGTGGATGCAGTTACACGACGTTAACCAGCACATGTTTAAAAGTTTCCATTCTACTGCAATAAGGGTTTCAGTACACTGGGGGAAATGCTGAAATCACCTCATGTACAGTATTTGAGTTCAGAATCACAGAATAGAACAATGGAGTAGGAAGTCATTTGGTCCATTATGCCCATGCCAGCTCTTCGAAGGGGCAATCCAATTAGTCCCATTCCCCTTCTTTTTCTGCAAGTCCTGCCAATTTATCTCCTTCAAGTAATAGAGCATATAAGTTGTCCCAGGTTCTTTATGCAAAATCCTCAAAATACAGTTGCTCATAATTAATGTCCCAAACTTTTAATGTTCTGTCTATGGCCCTTCTCTCATATCAGCGTACAGTCCATTAAAAAAAGCAGCAATAGAAATTCACTGCTGACCTATATCAGCAAGCTGAGAATTAAGCCAGTTTGTGGCCAGAACAAAATGTGTCCCACAGCGCACAACATCAGCATCAGTAGGGATTTATATTTGCTGCCTGCGGTGTGGAAGAAACCACTTCTTTGAGATGGGACTCTGTATGCCAGACACACTAACAGTCCCCCGTTTATATTACAGCCCTACTGGCAGAGTCACTGCTGTGAATAAATATGGCTATTCCTTGTGGTTGTAAAGCCCACCTGGACTGTAGCCTTTGGATTTAGAAAATGTTTGCTAAAGAAGCTACGTTCTTTTAAAAAAAACTGTAGATTCAAAATCTCTGAATCATTTGAAAATTGAAGAGAGAAATAGCAAGCTGGGTTAATGTGAGAAACTCTGATGGGTTGATCAGAGGACAGGCACCTTAGGCCAAATTTTTGCCTGGCTGTTTTCAATTCGCAAAAGGCCCATTAGAAGTTTTCTGGAGGGTACCTGATTTTCTTCTGCATTCTCAAACCCAGCGCATTTTTGGATGTCATCTTCGCGGGGCGGAAATGTAGGAAAAAGGTGAACAGATGGGTTATGTTATTGTATGACATAGATGATGATGTACCGCTAACACTAGTCAGTCATGTGTTAGCCTGTCGAGAGAGAGATGGGAATCATGTCTAAGAGCCACAGGCCTACTTCGTAATATGTTTGATGTAGCTGTAATAAACAAGTGTTAAATAGTAGATACCAGATCCTATTAATAGTCTGTCTACGAGCCAGACTCCAAGCCTAGAATCCAAGATGGAAAGACCGAACCTTAGAATAGGAAATACACATCCTGCCCCACTGACATAAGGTTCCCCAATATAAGAGGGACATATTTCATAACCTGCACCATTATTATTGGAGCCACACATTTGGGAAACTGAATAGATGTATGTGTCCTTTGGCAAGTCATGAAGAAATTTGCCAGGCCTGCAAAATGCCATGCATACTGTCAGGAGGGTCTCACTCTCGCCTCATATTCGATGACTGGCATTCTTGTGATGGTCATTGCCCTCAGTTCTGTAGGTTTGATGTCCTTTAGGTTTGCAGCCCATACCCTCAGCCCTCACTGTTTTCCTCAGGTCGTGGATCGTTTTCCCCTGGAAGGCAAAGGCTAAAGTTTAGACTCATCAAGGCATGGTATTTGTAGATGCTTCCAAAGTGTCTCACATGTTGCTTCACAAACGTCCTCTGTTCACATGAACATGGGAATAGAGTGACAGAAGCTCTCTGAAAAATCTCAAGTACATAATCAAATACAGATCAATTATAGTTTTTTTTCCAATCAATAATTCCGCCTTTCATTAGCTTAAGATCAATTTGAATTAGTAATCATACATCAATACAAATCTCTGAAATACCTCAGCCAACTATATACTTAATAGCATGAAGATACTTTGCTTGTCCAACTAATATAGACGTTGCCTCCCTTCTTGGCTCTAACTATTTCCCCATTGCCTGGTAATGGCAAATGCTACTATAAGATCAAAGTGGATGTTCCTACTGGCTCACTGCAAGTTGAATAGACATGTATTCCTGCATTCAGGGGCATATCTATCTTTTGTGTTTGGGCAGTGAATGTATCTATTCATTATGTTGCAAGATACATTCCCTTATAGGAATCTTCCTGATAGGACTACTGCTGACTAACCAGTTCCCAGACCTTTGGCTTTAAACTATTGACATTTACCACCATGCCTTTCGGTAACTTTGCTTGGCTAAAGTTAACACAACTTTGAAAATATCATATATGCTGATGTTTTATAATATTCTATGTTTTGAAATCATAACCACTTGTTTTGATTGTCTTGTATTCACATCTGTATGAACTGTATCTGCTTGTCTTAAGAATCATTTAATTCCTTATTGATCTCTTGTCTTTTGAAAGACTACATTTTGCCTATCAATCTTATTAGCTGGTTAGGAATCCCCTTCTTCAGCATTGATAGGTGCAGTTTGCAAGTTGTTAAATGGCCCATCTTGTGTTTCACAACCAGAAAACACAGGTTTGGCCTGTAATTACATACAAATCATTGTGTCCAATTCACCTTTAAAAGCAGTGTGACTTTTCAAGTAAAACTGCTGTAAATGTATGTACAATGGGTAACAGGTTTGTAAAAGTATATTTTGAAAGGTGTTGATGTGAAATAATTGCTATTTTAATTTCCCTGCTCAAACCTTCAACAGAAAAATTAAAATTCCTGAATGTCTGATTTGCCCCTCCATCTATACAAAGGACATACACAAGTAACCGCAGACATTTGTGTTTTATATGGCTGTGTATTAAAATGACCTAAACTCTACTCCACCAAGCAAGGTATTTATTCATTCAGTGATATGTTGAAAGCATTGCATGCTTATTTATTTCAAGAAAATTATTTTCAGTTAGCATTTGTTACATTGGCTAACCTATGCTTAAATTTTTAAGAGTTGATCTTTAAGGTATGTTCTTTTCGGTTAATTGAAATGCCATCACAAAACATATCATCTGGGTAATGTCTCAAAGCAGAGAGCGGAGGAACCCTGTTGGGAGATTTAACAGGATGGATTGGTTTAGTGAATCAGGAACAGATGGAGCAGAGATTCAACTCCGTGTTATTGGAGTATGTCATGAACTCTTTGCAGTTAAGAATTGGGGCTCAAGGGAAACCTTGCACAAATGCAAGTCAGTGAGTGGCATTGTGGTTTGCATTGCTGCCTCTCAGCACCAGGGACCCGGATTTAATTCGGCCCTTGGATTACTGTATGGAGTTTGCACATTGTCCCCATGTCTGCGTGAGTTTCCTCTGGATGCTCTGGTTTCCTCCCACACTCCAAAGCTGTTCAGGTTAGGTGAATTGGCCCATGGTAAATGCACGGGATTCCGGGAATAAGGTGGGTTGGACCTTGTTAAGATGCTCTTTCAGAGAGTCAGTGCATATTCAATGGGCTGAATGGCCTCCTCCTGCACTGTATTATAGAATTCTGTAGTCCATAAATAGGATCATAAATAGCTCATCTTTTTATCATTTTTATCTGACAGTGATTTTGTCAAATAGCCTGCACTTTATGGGGACAAATTTCCAAAATGTGTGCTCCTGGCATAGAATCTTTGCCTGCCAGAAGAACACTTTGGGATGCTTTCCATTAAGTTAACTGGTTAGTAAATGGAAGATCGTGGGGATACACAAAGCTCATGGCTGCCTCTCAATTGGTGAGAGAAAAAAGATGCATGACCTCTATGACAAATAATTGATCAGTTAGATTATATTCTAGTCCATCCTTGTATTAATTTGCTGGGATGTATTGTATTATATGTGCATCCCTGTTTGAGATTAGGTTTGGAGACAAAGGATTATGACAATACAAACTGTTAGTCATGGAAAAAACTGTGGATTTTTGTAAACTAGTTGAGAGTGTGATATGGACTGCTGGAATTGGTGCATAGGAAGCAAAGGGAATTCCATCTGTCCCAAAAGGCCTACAAACACTCTTCACAAAAAAGACTGACTCTGTGTTAGAGCAAAAGTAGTCCTTTCAGTCAGTTTCTATATCCTCTGTTTGAAAAAAAACATATGCCTTTGGAAAGGAAAGGACATTGAGATGGTGAATTTGCACATGCCTTCTAGCCCTGGCTTTTAATCAAGGGTAATGGGTCATCATTATTTGTTGGATGTATTTTAAACCTTGTATTATGGAAATACCAATTACTGTTTGCTTGAATCCATGTGTGGTGAAGTTCCTATTGTTCAGATTCAGAACATCTTTCTAACCAAACAGCCTGAGATCTGGAATTTCTGCTGTGTGTGGACAATTTGGAAATTGAAATTGTGTTCTCTGAAAATTAAACCAAAATAGAAAAGCTCATTTATTTGTCTGCTAATTTAACAAAGGTGTCAAACTTTTTTTATTAGTTAATTCCATTCTTAAAATAATCGACAAAGAAACTTCATACAAACATTTTGTCCTATTTTGTTTTAAAACCAAAATCCCAGAGCACAATTTGAATCTCTCTTGCTTCGGATTTATTGAAGGTCTACTCATGTCTCCTGTGCAGGAGTATATACTACTTCACATCGATGTGTACTTTATAGCTGTCTGGTTAAATGTGTTTCTGTGCTGGTGTATGATGGATCCTATTTTTTTTTGCCATTATCCTTTTTGCTGTTTATTAACTAACGTCCTTAATGGGGTTTTGGGATTGCGTAGGATTCCTATGGTGCTTGTTATAAGCTCCTATATTTTACAGAACTGCTTTAAGCAGAAGTGGTTCTGAAATATACTCAGCCCGCAGTGCTGTAGATTTTACCAGGTTTATGTCATCTGGCACGAGTTACTGCAGTTGCCACTTTCACTTCTGCTCCTTGGCCTCGATGCCAGCAAGTGGAAAATATTCTCTCAGACCAACCAGTCGACTGTCCACTGTCGGTGAAAGATTAGCTGGCTGATCCTAGAATCCTACAGTGCAGAAGAAGGCCATCTGGCCCATCAAGTCTGCAATGACAACAATCCCACTCAGGCCCTATCTCCATAACCCCATGTATTTACCCTGCTAGTTCTCCTGACACTAAGGAGCAATTTAGCATGGCCAATCTACCTAACCCACATATCTTTGGACTGTGGGAGGAAACCGGAGCACCCAGAGGAAATCCACACCGACACGGGGAGAATGTGTGCAAACTCCACTCAGACAGTGACCCAAGGCCAGAATTGAACCCAGATCCCTGGCACTGTGAGGCAGTAGTGCTAACTACTGTGCTATTGCGCTGCCCAGAATATTTGCTATCGAGGGCACTGCTGGGAGCAGAAAATCCTGTGAAATGCTGAGCTGTGTGCTCTGTTTCACATAGACATGGCTCACTCCTGCTGTGGAGTTGCCGGCGTTGGACTGGGGTAGGCACAGTAAGAAGTCTCAACACCAGGTTAAAATCCAACAGGTTTATTTGGTAGCCCAAATTTTCAGATTGTCACTCCTTCTTCAGGTGAGAGAAGGACACTCCTAAAGCTTGTGCTATCAAATAAACCTGTTGGACTTTAACCTGGCGTTGTGAGACTTCTTACCGTACTCCTGCTTCACCAGACTGTGTCCTACAACAGACGGCTTCTCAATCCACTGAATGGATCATACAGTGGCCTCAGGCAAGACTAAGGGAGGTGGGGCCTGCCTCCTAATCAACACCTCATGGTGCCTAAATGTAGCAACACTGGCAAATTTCTGCTCCCTGGACCTAGAATACCTGATGCTAAAATGCTGCCCTACTACCTTCAGTGAGAGTTCACTTCTGTTACCCTGATAGCAGTTTACATCCCATTCCATGTGGACATGAAGACTGCACTGAATGAAATATACACCACTTCAAATAGCCTTGAGACAAAACGTCCCAAGGCCTTGTTCATCGTGGCCGGAGACTTCAATCAGGCCAAGAGCATACTACCACAAACACGTCTCCTGTTCCACCAGGGGCCCAAACATCCTACACCACTGCTACACAACTATCAAAAATGCCTACTGCTCTATCGCCTGCCTACATTTTGGCAAACCAGACAAAGGCTGTGCTCCTGCTTCCAGCTGATGAGCAAAAACTGAAACAGGAGAATCTGTCAAGGAAAGTCATGCAATATTGGCCTGAGGAATCGGATGATCTCCTACGGGACTGCTTAGAGTCAACAGATCATTCTTAACACTGTGCCCCACAAGGCTGAGTCCTCAGACCCTGCTGTGACCAGTAGTGTGCCTCAGAGATCAGTGCTGGGCCCACTGTTATTTGCCATTTATATTAATGATTTGGATGAGAATATAGGGGGCATGGTTAGCAAGTTTGCAGATGACACCAAGATTGGTGGCATAGTGGATAGTGAAGAAGGTTATCTCCAATTGCAATGGGATCTTGATCAATTGGGCCAATGGGCTGATGAATGGCAGATAGAGTTTAATTTAGACAAATGCGAGATGATGCATTTCGGTAGATTGAACCAGGGCAGGACTTGCTCAGTTAATGTTAGGGCTTTGGGGAGAGTTACAGAACAAAGATCTAGGGGTACATGTTCATAGCTCCTTGAAAGTGGAGTCACAGGTGGACAGAGTGGTGAAGAAGGCATTTGGCATGCTTGGTTTCATTGGTCAGAACATTGAATACAGGAGTTGGAATGTCTTGTTAAAATTGTACAAGACATTGGTAAGGCCACACTTGGAATACTGTGTGCAATTCTGGTCACCCTTTTAAAGAAAGGATATTATTAAACTAGAAAGAGTGCAGAAAAGATTTACTAGGATGCTACCGGGACTTGATGGATTGAGTTATAAGGAGAGGCTGAATAGACTGGGAGTTTTTTCTCTGGAGCATAAGAGGTTAAGGGGTGATCTTATAGACGTCCATACAATAATGAGGGGCATTGATCAGCTAGATAGTCAACACCTTTTCCCAAAAATAGGGGAGTCTAAAACTAGAGGGCATAGGCTTAATATGAGAGGGAAGAGATACAAGCGTCCAAAAGGGCAATTTTTTCATTGGATGGTGAGTGTCTGGAACAAGCTGCCAGAGGTAGTTGTAGGTACGATTTTATCTTTCAAAAAGTATTTAGATAGTTACATGAGTAAGATGGGTAAAGAGGAATATGGGCCAAATGCAGGCAATTGGGATTAGCTTAGGGGTTTTAAAACAAAAAGGTGCATGGACAAGTTGGGCTGAAGGCCTGTCTCCATGCTGTAAACCTCTATGACTCTATACAGTCCTTATACGCCTATGGTTGTGTGGCCAATTTCCCCTTCAACTCAATTTTCAAGTTTGCTGATGACACACCACAGTGAGTTGGATCTCAAACAATGATGAAACGAAGTACAGGAAAGAGATAAGGAATACGGTGAACTAGTGCGGCAACAATAATCTCTCCTTAACGAAGGAGATTATCACTGACTTGCAGGAGGTATAGTGGAGGACATGCCCCTGTCTACATCAATGGGATGAAGTAGAGCTGGTCAAAAGCTTCAGGTTTTTAGGTGTCCAGACCACCAAAAACCTATCCTGGTCCCTCCATGCCGATACTATAGTTAAGAAAGCCCACAAACGCCTCTACTTTCTCAGAAGACTAAGGAAATTTTGTATGTTTGCTATGATTCTCACCAACTTCTACAGAGGCACGATAGAAAGCATTCTTTCTAGTTGTATATCACAGCTTGGTATGGCTCCTGCTCTGTCCAACACCACAAGAAACTACAAAGAGTCGTGAATGAAGCCCAGTCCATCACAAACCAGCCTCCTGCTCATTAACACTGTCTACACTTCCTGCTGCCTCGGGAGGGCAGCCAGCATAATTAAAGACCCCACACACCCAGGACATACTCTCTTCCACCTTCTCCCGCCAGGAAAAAGATACAAAAGTCTGAGGACACATACCAAACGACTCTGCTGCCATCAGACTTTTGAATGGATCTACCTCATATTAAGTTAGGACATAGAGCATAGAACATTACAGCACAGTACAGGCCCTTCGGCCCTTGATGTTGCGTCGACCTATGAAACCAGTCTAAAGCCCATCTAACCTTCACTATTCCAGTAACATCCATATTGTTTATCCAATGACCATTTAAATGCCCTTAATGTTGGCAAGTCCACTACTGTTGTAGGCAGGACATTCCATGCCCTTACTAATCTCTGAGTAAAGAATCTACCTCTGACATTTGTCCTATAACTATCACCCCTCAATTTAAAGCTATGTTCCCTTGTGCTAGCCATCTCCATCCAAGGGAAAAAGGCTCTCACTGTCCACCCTAAAAATCCTCTGATCATCTTTATATGCCTCTATTAAGCCACCTCTTAACCTTCTTCTCCCAAATGAAAACAGCTTCAAGTCCCTCAGCCTTTCCTCTTAATACCTTTCCACCATACCAGGCAACATCCTGGTAAATCTCTCTGCACCCTTTCCGATGCTTCCATATCCTTCCTATAATGCGCGATCAGAACTGTACGCAATACTTCAAGTGCAGCTGCACCAGAGTTTTGTACAGCTGCAACATGACCTCATGGCTCCGAAACTACCAATAAAAGCTAACACACCGTACGCCTTCTTAACAGCCCTATCAACCTGGGTGCCAACTTTCAGGGATCTATGCACATGGACACCGAGATCTCTCTGCTCATCCACACTACTAAGTATCTTACCATTTAGCCCAGTACTCTGTATTCCTGTTGCTCCTTCCAAAGTGAATCACTTCACACTATTCTGCATTAAATTCCATTTGCCACCTCTTAGCCCAGCTCTGCAGCTTATCTATGTCCCTCTGTAAGCTGCAACATCCTTCTGCACTGTGCAGAACTCCACCAACTTTAGTGTTATCCGCAAATTTGATCTTTCTCTACATCCCAGCTATGACTGTAATACTACATTCTGCATTCTCTCCTTTCCTTCTCTATGAACGGTACACTTGTATAGTGTGCAAGAAACAATATTTTTCACTGTATACTAATATATGTGACAATAATAAATCAAATCAAAATCAAAAGCATTGGGTTGAATCTCTGCTGCTCCTGAATTGTCACCAAAGTCGTCAATAGTTGCGTTATAACATAAGCGAGCCCTACTGGTGAATCATTCACTGAATGAAGCATAGTTTATCTGTTATCACTTGCCTTTCTCAGAATAGGCACTATTGTTCATATGCTGCATGCAGGAGCGTTCTCCCCATGTTCTGACCAACATAAAAACAAAATATCTGATTGTTACCAAATTGCTGTTTGTGGGATCTTGCTATGCAGACAGTGGTTTTTGCATTTTCTACTAAAAGTGGCTAAAAGTAGTGGGCGAGAAGAGGTTTGGGAGAGGTTTAAATATCAACAAAGAATGACAAAGAAGTTGATAAAGGAAGGATAGACTATGAATCTAGGCTAGAGCTAAATATAAAAAAGGATAGTAAGAGTTTTTATAAATATGTAAAGAGGAGGAGGCTGGCCAGGGTGAATGTTGGATCCTTAGAGGATGAGAGGGGGGATTTAGTGGTGGGGGATGAGGAAATGGCTGAGGCCTTAAATAAGTTTTTTGCTTCGGTCTTCACGGAGGAGGACGTGAATAGTTTGCCGGGTGTTAACTATGGAAAGATGGTAGGAGTTGAGGGCCTGAATGAGATCATTGTTACTAGAGAGGTAGTGCTCGACAGACTAGTGGGACTGATGGTGGACAAGTCCCCAGGACCAGATGGAATGCATCCCAGGGTTCTGATGGAAATGGCGGAGGTGATAGTGGATGCCTTAGTGATTATTTTCCAAACCTCGCTGGATTCCGGGGAAGTGCCGGAAGATTGGAAAACGGCTAATGTTACGCCGCCGTTTAAAAAGGGTAGCAGGCAAAAGGCAGGAAATTATAGGCCGGTTAGTTTAACGTCTGTTGTAGAAAAAATGTTTGAATCCGTCATCAAAGAGGAAATAACGAGGCACCTAGAGAGGAATTGTTTGATAGAGCAGACGCAGCACGGATTCGTTAAGGGGAAGTCGTGTCCGACGAATTTATTGGAATTCTGAGGATGTGTCTAGTGCGGTAGATGGAGGGGAACCGGTGGATGTGGTGTTTCTCAATTTTCAGAAGGCGTTTGATAAGGTGCCGCACAAAAGGTTGTTACAGAAGGTTAGGGAGCATGGAGTTGGGGGTGAGGTGTTAGCGTGGATAGGGGATTGGCTGTCAAATAGGAGGCAGAGAGTGGGTGTCAATGGGTGCTATTTGGATTGGCGGTTGGTGACTAGTGGAGTGCCGCAAGGATCGGTGCTGGGGCCTCAGCTATTTACCATTTATATAGATGATCTGGAGGAGGGAGCTGAGTGTAAGGTGTCAAAATTTGCTGATGACACAAAGATAAGTGGAACAGCAAATTGTGGGAGGGTGTGGAAAGTCTGCAGAGGGATCTAGGTAGGCTGAGCGAGTGGGCGAGGACCTGGCAGATGGAATACAATGGAATCCACTTTGGCAGGAATAATAGTAGGAAGGACTACTACTTACAGGGCGAAAAGCTGCAGCATGCTACGGTGCAGAGGGACCTGGAGGTCCTTGTGCGTGAGTCGCAAAAACCCAGCCTACAGGTGCAGCAGGTGGTCAGGAAGGCAAATGGGATGCTGGCCTTCATAGCGAGGGGGATTGAATATAAAAGTAGGGAGGTCTTGCTGCAACTTTACAGGGTACTGGTGAGGCCGCAGCTGGAGTACTGTGTGCAGTTTTGGTCGCTGCACTTGCGCAAGGTTATTTTGGCCTTGGAGGGAGTGCAGAGGAGGTTCACTAGGCTGATACTGGAGTTGAAGGTGTTGAGCTATGAAGAGAGGCTGAATAGACTGGGCTTGTACTCGTTAGAGTTTAGAAGGATGAGGGGGGATCTTATAGAGACGTATAAGATGATGAAAGGGATGGATAGGGTAGAGGTGGAGAGGTTCTTCCTGCTCAGAAAGGACAGCAGGACTAGAGGGCACAGCCTCAAGATAAGGGGGGGGGAGCAGTTTAGAACGGAGTTGAGGAGGAACTTCTTCACTCAAAGGGTGGTGAATCTCTGGAATTCTCTGCCCGTTGAAGTGGTGGAGGCTACCTCACTAAATATATTTAAGACGCGGGTAGATAGGTTTTTGGTAGGCAAGGGAATTAAGGGTTATGGGGAGAAAGCGGGAAAGTGGAACTGAGCCACTTCAGATCAGCCATGATCTTATTGAATGGTGGGGCAGGCTCGAAGGGCTAGATGGCCTACTCCTGCTCCTATTTCTTAGTTCTTATGTTCTTATGTACTTTACAGCAATGACCACACTTCAAAAAGTACATTATTGGCTGTAAAGTGCTTTGGGACAACCCATGATTGTGAATGGCACATTTTAAATGCAAATTCTTTCCTTTTTTCTATCTATTAGTTTTTCTTGAAACTCCTTGATTTAGAATTAAATGCTGCCAACACATTTAAGCTGTAACAGGCACATCAGGCAACCGTGTTAGTCAGATTCTACCAAGGGATCATATGTGCTGCTTTCTCCTTTGGGATGGGTGATGATTAAAGATGCTTTGTTGTTGCCCTTAAAAGATTGTCATTTCTATTCTGGAGAGTGTAATTCCTCCCCCGAGCTTGGGTGGGTGAGAAGGCCAGTCACACCACGCTTCTGCCATGACACATGCAACTTTTAACAAAGGCCAGTACACCCTTTCCATAGTTATTCAGGTAACAAGTTGTTCTCAATTGTTGGTGAGGCTATCCATCGTCACTAAACAACTGATGGTGAGTGATACACCCTTTGGTGTGTTCGTTTGTGTAAAATTAGTGGACAGTTTACTGCTGCCCCTCAATGCCAGTTTCAAACAAAGGGAGGGGAGCCCCTCAGTTCTCATGGGGACTATTGTGCTACTTGGGAAGATACAAAGAGAAAGGGAAGGGAAGGCACTGAAATAGCAGAAACTATGTTTTTAAATTAAAATGGATGCTGTATCATTTGAGTTGATTGGTCAAAAATTAAGAGAATAGTCTTAAAGTATTTAACTATCTGTGCCTCGAGCTAATACAGTAGTCTTCTTTTCATCTGGGAATTTATCTCTCAAACCTTGATTTTAACTCTGGTGGAAATAACGCAAGTGGGAGGGTTGCGTTGGGGGGGGGTTGCAGAAATGAATGCAACTCGGCAGAGTGAGTTTCAGTCAATTTTAAGTGAGTTAGTTGCCAGTATGAAGTGGCAGCTATCTGAATAGTGGGAGCTGAATGTTCCATCCATTAAGACATTGTCGATTTCACTGGGATTTCCAATTTCCTATATTTTGGTTCACCCAGTTATGTTAAGCAGTGACAGGACAAATATTTATTCAAAACTTGAATAACAATTTAGATGTTAGAACATAACTGGAAGGATAAGTTTTGCAAATATTTCCTTTCCGCTTGAGGAATCCTGTAGGGAATCCTGTGGGAACTCCTGACTTGAGTGCCCGTCTTCACCCCTATGTTCCCAATAGTGAAGAAACACAAATTTGAGAATTATTTTTTGTAGGTTTGCTGTAACTCCATGATTGCTGCACATTAGCTGTCTGCCTATGTTACTGTGCTATATGTGAAAAAGGGGAAAAACGTTATTTACAGCCTATGAGCTGAATTTTGAAATAAGGAAGACATGCATCTTCAGCAGTTTTGAGAAAAAGCAGAACTCTTTTTTTTTAAATTAGCACTCTCTCAATGGAAAACTGAGAAAATAGAGTGTTTATTTGGGAAATGGGAAGATCCATTACAGCCATGCGTAACTTGTATCATAATAGTATCTGGCACAAGTCACTCATTCTGTAGTTTCACATGTTCGCATTTATTGCCCCATGTGTTTGTAAATATGTGGAAAGTGCTTGGGATATGGGTCGAATGAAGCCAGATCTCCTCCTTTTTCTGTGCTGCAGTGCAGAAAAAATCCCCTTTGTCACCTCATTAAAAATTCCCAAAGGACTTGTACTTCCCATTGTGTGGTGTATTTTTGGTGCATCCTTTTTTTAAATGTGTGTTAATGAAATAGTTCATGGATGATAAAATGGTGTTAATAAATGAAGTGCAGCTTTTAATTTGCAATGAACCATGTACTCACCTTAAGTCCTTTTCTGTTATATTGGGTCACATTGTCTCATAAAAACACTTGAATATAACATTTTAAGCAATTTTCATATAAATATTTTCATACTTATGAAAGGAACAAGCCTTGTAAACAGAATGTACCGCAACTGAAAACCTGGCAAACATTTAGTTTGATTACATAAAAACCATTTTTAAATTTAACCTTTTCACAAAATTGCAAAAGTTACTATTCCAACAGCAGCTTTCACGGAAATATTTATTAGGTCTGATTTTGACTCCCTCAAACCTGATTCGTTTACACAGCTTTAAAATCAGGCATATTCTCAAGAGATTTGAGGGGTGGGGCAGACACAGGCAGGCATACGGTGGAGATAGGCCACACTGCAGCTGCCCATCTTTTCTTGGGTGTTGTGTTTAGCTGGGTTGTTTTCCTTTTATACAGATGAAGAGCAATTGCAATGTGCTTTCATTGGCATCAGCCTGTTGCTCTTTCCTCAGGAATGTATTTTGCAGTTTGTGGGAGGAAACCTATTGTACAGCCCTCCAGGAAGTGGACAAAACTGATTGGTACTTCCCCATTTCTTCTTGAAGGCTACATGTAAGCTGCACTGGCTTGCTTCCATAGTTGCTTAATCCACTTGAGTTGTCCTTTTATATTTAGGCACGGAATGAGTTCATGATTCAAGTTCAAGACCTTCTCTTTTTGTTTGATAGGCAGAAAACCCAACTCTTCTGGCGTTTCAACTCATTCAAAATGCTTATGTTTGACCATTTGCCTGGCAAACAAGACCCAATGGAACCAGGTTCAATGGTGAGTATGAATTGGCATTGCAAATGATTAGTTAAGAAACAATATCTCCTGGAGTCAAATCCATTACCTATTTTTTGATTCAGGATTTCCTAGATGCTTCATTAATACAGATGAAATGGTCATGCTAATTTACAGGAGAACTTCCTTCTTCAAAACATGGCTGCCATTTAAACAGGATTGTTTCTTTTTAACAGTGGGTCCTGAAAGGTATACATTGTGATTAAGCTTCAGCACAGAGAATTTGTCCAGTTAATAGCCGAGCCATGCAGATCTAAATGCTCTCCTTTTGATTGACAGTCTGTGCCATTAGATAATCTCAGTTGGGGTTAAAAGGAGAACCCAGGCAAGAATTTCCACTCCTCATGACCATTATCCAATGACCCTCTGCTGGAAATATCCATCTGTGGACTTTGGATGAGAACAGGTTCTAACAGGTTCCACTTCTGAAAAATCGGAGCAGGAGTAGATCATACATCCCCTTGAGCTATTCTGCTTATCAATGCTATTATGATTGGTCTTCTACCCCATTCTGTCAATCTTTGAGTATACTCAACGAATAAGCATGCACTGCTCCCTGGGGTGAATAATTCCAAAGATTCACCACACTTTGTGAAGAAAGTTTTCCTCTTCTCAGTTCTAAATAGCTAATCCCTTTGTCTGAGACTATAACCCCACTTTCTAGATTCCCCAGTCAGGCAGAATATTTTCTAAGCACTTACACTATCAAACCGCATAACAATTTAACATGTTTCAGTTTGAATGCTTCTCATCCTTCTAAATTCCAAGAATTATAAGCCTAGTTTACTTAATCTCTCCTCATACATCAATCCCCTCACCCCAAAAATGGGCTGAGTGAACCTTTATTGCCTCTCTCTCGAGCAAGTTTGTCCTTCCAGAAACAGAACAAACTGTACAATGTATTCTAGGTGTGGTCTCAATGCCTTGTATAATGTAGTAAGATTACTTTACTCTTAGGCCTGCCTAATTGTTTGCTGTACTTGCATGTTAACTTTGTGATTCTTGTGCAGGGAGACCCATACCCCACCCCCTCAAATGCAAATATTTCACACAATCTATGTTTCACTATTGAGAAAATATTCAGCTTTTTTATTTTTCATACTAAAGCTTCACATTTGTTACATTGTGCTCCATCTACCTGTTGACGCACCCAACCTGTCTGTTTTTTTTCTGCATCTTCCGCCCTGTTTATCTTCCCATCAGATTTTGTATCATCAGCAAACTTCAATATGTAACGCACAGTCCCCTCAGGCCCAACTGCAGATTCTTGTGGTGCCTCTCTAGTTAAAGCCTGCTAACCTGAAAATGTCCTGTGTATACCTACTCTCTGTTTTCTGTCCATGGGGAGGCAGTGGCTTAGTGATAGAGAGACCCAGTGTAATGCTCTGAGGACCCAGATTCGAACCCCACCATGGTGGGTGGTGGAATTTGAATGGTAACTCAGTGTAAACAATTGGTGTAACAAAAGATAAGTACAAACAAAATATTGTTGAACAGTCCTGTAGAAATAATAACTAAATCAGATAAGGTGAGAAGTTGCAACTGTGGAGTGTGTCTTGATTAAGGAACAAGAGTTGCAAAATAGTCTGGAACTTCTGTTATTAATGAGCTGCTTGTTTAATTCTTCAGCCAAGTTCTCCCCATCATTCACCCTCCTCTTCTCAAAACATTGACTGTTTGTTGGAATACTGTTCCCAGATACTGATACACAGAGGGCGGTGGGTGCCTGGAACTCGCTGCTGCAGGGGAGATAGTGGAAGCAGATAGAAAAGTGACTTTTAAGGGGCGTATGGACATGTGAATGAAGGGATGGGGTCCCTGGAAGGGAAGAGGGTTTTAGTTCAGTTGGGCAGCATGGTTGGTGCAGGCTTGGAGGGCCAACGGACCTGTTCCTGTGCTGTAATTTTCTTTGTTCTAGATGCAGAACATCTTCCAATACCATTCGTCAGGTGGCCATTATTACCTTTGCCACAACTATTTGTTAGTTTGTAAACAATATGGACTGGATCTTATGGCCACCCTGCCGGATGTGTTTTCAGTGGGTGGGGGCATGGGGGGCAAGTATGTTGGGTGGCTAGCCCATCATTATTCCCCTCACCCTGAGCTGACTGTTGTAATATGCTAGGTGGATGGATGTTGAATTTGTTAGTGGGAGATTTGCTCTCTTCTTAGTGCCCTCATGTTTATATGGGGGGGTGGGGGTAGCTAATTTTAATATCAGTGCTATGGTCTGGTGGACATTGTCTGATTCCGTCCACTTCCAATGTTTCTGATCTATTTGTCTCAGCTATCCACTGGGTAAAATGGGGGACTTGTCAGTAAGGCAGTTAGGTCAAGCCTTGGAGGAGGAGCTACACCTACTCCAGTCAGCTTGGATCATGTAGATCAAGCCCAAGACAGGTGGTGAGAGCCCTGTCTTGTCAGCTTGGATCGGGAATGTCCCAACTTGTTGGGACTGTGAATTGGCTTTAATTTGACTTGATTGGATTGGAATAAGGTAAATAATAAAAAAAAATTGTGTGGCCCAAATACAGCACCATCTAGTGACACTCCTTGCAAGAGTACAATATATGCAACCTTTAGGGTTGGACTTTTGCAGAGTTGGGCCTATTTTTGAAACCTTTAAAAATGGTGGGCATGACCTGAGTCTGGAGTTTTCGCCCCATTCCTAGCACCGGCAATCTGAAATAAACATACAAGATTGTGGAAATTTTCAGCAGATCAGGCAACATTTATGAAGAGAGAAACCAAGATAATACTTCAGGTATGGAGGATAATTATTGTCCTGAAATATTAACTCTGTTACTCTTCTCAAAGATGTTATCTGGTCTACTGACTATTTCCAGGATCTTGTGTTTTAATTTCATATTGATTAGTAACATGATTTAAGTGTTGAGAATAATCTGTTCTCAGCATAGAGACTTGTGAATATTTTAAATATTGAGATTAATTTGGGGTCATGCAAAGGAGATCTTGTTCAACCAGACTTTTCTGGACGAATCCAAAAACGCAGTTTGAGAAGAGTCACAAAACGTCCTGTGGATCAATCAAGTTCCTACCATTTAAATAAAAAAAGGAGCCCATTTGACCATCTGTTTTACCATATGGGCCCTGGAACTATTATTGATTATTCTCCACTTGGTAGATTTCTGGTGGAGATTCCGCAAGTGCTTCAGTGTTGGGCAGGTGCTGGTGTCATAGCTGTTCTGGAATAACTTGGGCTGGGGAAAGCCAATTCTGTAGGACATGTTATCAATCTTACCACTGAGATGCTGTTCCTATGTTCAGGATATCAATTGATCTTTAATGTCATGGGTGTTATCTAAATTGACTGAACATCTCTCAAATGGAGGCTGCAGTAGTATTATTCACTTAGCACTTTTGGCTGCAGGCACATGCAAACACTTCAGTCTGTTACCATCATTTATGGGCAGCGTGGTAGCTCAGTGGTTAGCACTGCTGCCTCACAGCGCCAGGGGCCCGGGTTTGATTCCCAGCTTGCACTGTGGAGTTTGCACATTCCTCCTGTGTCTACATGGGTTTCCTCCAGGTGCTCCCATTTCCTCCCACAGTCCAAAGATGTGCTGGTTAGGTGAATTGGGCATGCTAAATTGCCCCTTAGTGTCAGGGAACTAGCTAGGATAAATCCATGGGGATGTGGGGATAGGGCCTGGTTGGGATTGCGGTTGGGCTAAAATGGGCTAAACTCAATGGGCTAAATGACGACCTCCTGAACGAATCATAGCATTCTATGATTCGACTGACTGCACATTCTTCACTGGATGTGGTACATTGGTTTTGAATTCTATTTTCCTGTTTAGAATCTACTGCACACAGATGCCTCTGTGCAACTGCTTCACTAGGTTGATGTTTCATCTTCAGGTGTGCCTGGTGCTGCCCCACTGATGATCCACTTCAGATCAGCCATGATCTTATTGAATGGCGGGGCAGGCTATATGGCCTACTCCTGCTCCTATTTCTTATTTCTTATGTTCTTATGTTAGAATCATCAATGTCAGATATTTATTTTATTTCATGGATTGTGAGCATTTGTCGCCCAACCCTAATTGTACTTGAAAACGTGATGGTGAGGTGCCTTTTTGAATTGATGCAGTCTATCTGGTAAGGAATTCCTGTTAAGGAATCCCAATGACCCAGTGACTGTGGAGGAATAGCGATTATATGTCATGAGATCCCAAATTACGGTCGCATATAATTCTGCTGTTCAAGACTCACAGCATCTCACAAATGTCAGTTTTGTGCCTTGCATTTGCTTCACTTTGTTAACCTGTTGGGTTTTTACAACTTTGCAACAGCTTATTTGGTCTGTTTATTCCTAATGTCAGATTTATTGAATTTCCAATTTGACGTGGTGAGATTTAAATTCATAACTTCCGGGTTCCAACTCAAGTGTCAGAACCAACAGATAAGCCGATCTTAAAAAAAAAACCAACTGAATTTAAAATGAATACTGTGCAACACTGTAGAACTATTTCAGATGTGAGACATTAGCAGATGTAGCATTTTATTCCAACATGCTGAATGCCAGCAGCAATGCATCATCAACAAAGCAGCAATGATCAACACCACTTCAAATGCTCAAACCTTGAAGCATCAAAAATCAGAAGTCCCATTTCATACAGTTCTAACAACTTCCACGAGGAAGTTTATCTTCTCTCTCACTCAGAAAACTATCAATTTTTGATTTTTTAAATTCATTTGTGAGACATGGGCATCGCTAGCTGGCCAGCATTTATTGCCCATCCCTAGTTGCCAGAGGGCAGTTGAGAGTCAAACACATTGCTATGGCTCTGGAGCCACATAAAGGCCAGATCAGGTAAGGATGGCAGATTTCCTTCCCTAAAGAACATTAGTAAACCAGAAGGGTTTTTCCAACAATGGATTCATGGTCATCAGCAGACTCCTAATTCCAGAAATCTTTTTATTGAACTCGAATTCCACCATGGCAGGATTTGAACCTGGGTCCCCAGAACATTAGCTGAGCTTCTGGATTAATAGTCCAGCAATGATCCCATTAGGCCATCGCCTCCCCCTATTTGTTGTTATAGATATTAGTTGTTTAGTAAGTGTTATTTTGTACATTGCAGTACATGATTAAAAAAAACAGGTTTTCTATCCAAAGCGCAGGCTCAAGGGGCCAGATGGCCTACTCCTGCTCCTAGTTCTTACGTTTTTCTTTACTTGGATTATTGGCGTGTAACAATTTAACAGAGCGGGTCTAGTTGCCTCCAATACATTCTGTTTGCACGGATTCCATCCCTGAGCTAGCAAAGCAACTGAATTCGACCCGATAGTTATACATGTTGTTACAAATTTGGAGCTGTTGCTCATTTCAGCTCATTGCTGCTGATGCCAGGAAAAGCCAAAATTTGAGACAGTATTCATTCCCATTAAATTCCAAGGGAAAATGTCTCTTCTCTTGACCTCAGTTTTGTCTGGAGCAGTGGAGCAGATGATTTACGTAAGACTGATATTAATACTTGCAGGAGATGTGCTTCATCACTGGCAAACAATTTAATTAAATCAAATTCTATACTTCTCAATGCATGAACTGATTTAAGTCAACCCTCACCATAGACTCAGGGGAACTGTGCTTAGAGCAGGCCATCCTGATGTGAAGCAAATGTAATCTCCAGAGGTTTGACAGTACAAATAAGGTTTCATATTCAACAAAGCTCAACATGACCACTTAGCAAAGGCGAGGCTGCTGCTAATTTTTTGAATAAAGCACTACATGATGCATTAAATTGGGGAAGCAGTGATATAAAATTCAAATCTCTCAGGTACCTATTAATGAGCAGGAGGAATTAGGATATTGGTTAATTGCCACAGATTTGCCTGTTGACTAAGAAGATTTACAGAAAGACAGTTGTTTACAATGTTCGTCCTTAAAGGTTCCACTGTTCATGTAGATGTTACTTTCTTTAGCAATGTATGCTGAAGAAAAGCTCAATTGTCAGTAATTGTGAACGGGAGGCAGAATAAATTATTAACTTTTCAGTGCATTTTAGATCAGGACTGGGGGAACAAAGCATCTATATAAAATATATCAAATAAAAATGTAATAAGCCACATCTGCTAGCACAGAGTCCCTCCAGTGCAGGAGGAGGCCATTCAGCTCATTGGATCTCCAACAGAGCATCATAGCCAGGCCCTCCCTATCCCCATAACCCACTTATCCCCCAATCCTGGGACACCAAGTGGCAATTGAGTATGGCCAATCCACTTAACCATCTCTCCACTCCTCACTTACTACTTTGACCAAAAAGCTATAAATATTTGGCAGTTTTCTTACATGATCTATCAATGGCTGCGATTTCTCCCATCCTGCTGTGCTAAAAAATTAGTGAAGTGGGCTGGGAGAATCTCACGGCAGGCAATGTGTAGGATTGGCGCATGTGTTTCTGCTTCGATAGCGTCTCCCAGCGTCGGATTTCCAGTAGCGTCTGCTCCATGCCAGATATCGATGGGGAGGCATGTAAGTCATTTAAATCTAAATTTAAATTTATTTTTAGTGTGATTCGTGGGTCCAGGACAGAAGTCTCCAGGCCTGCTAGCTTCTCATTCCCACCTCCCCACCTCACCCGACAGCGGGATTTAGAGTAGCTCCCCACTAATGGGGAACTAGTGGCCTGACACTGCTGGAGTGAAGGGCGGGGGAGTCAATCGAGGCCCCTAGAGGTCGGGCAATGGGAGAGTGGTGTCCCCTGGGCATTGGCACCTTGGCAGTGCCAGTCTGTGCCTCTGGCACTGAATAAGAGGCAAAGTGCCCATACCCCGGAGCACCTTGGCTTTGCCCATTGGACATCGGGCAGTACCAAGGGAACAGGGTCTGATGGGGCAGGGCCGAGGTGATGATCAGTGGAGGTTGGGGATGGGGGATTCCATTGCCATTCTCTAGTTGGGATCAGTGGGGGAAGAAGGAGGCCAGCGATCAGGGTGGGGTGGGGGGAGGGCTAGCTGGAGTGGGCAGTCAGCCTGCTGTGGTGGGGGGATGAGGGAAGGGGGGGCAGGGGGTAACTGGAGGAGGGGAATTAGGAGGAGGGGGCTGAGATCAGGCGTGGACCAGGAGGGGTGGGGCCAAGGCTGGGCCTGAGAATGGTCAGGGGGGCCAGCAATCAGGCTGAGGGGGCGGAGAGCCAGTGTTGCAGGGGTTGCTGTACTGACCAGCAATCGAGAGGATGGCAGTGTGGAGCTATTGCTCATGTGCCAATCTCAGCACTGACAGATCGGTGCATGTGCAGTGGCCCACTCAGCACACTGATTTCAGTCTCTCCAGCGGGGATAGGTCCTGGCCCCTAATTTTTAATGATATTCATACTGGTGGCCTCTGTGGGAGATTCTTCTCCGACTGAAAAAACCAGGATGAATTACTCCAGTTTTCACTTTCGCTTAGAATTTTTTTGGGAGAATTCTGCTCGACATATTTTACCAAAGGGGCAGAATTTAAGTTTACACGATGATGAAGATGTTTGCTGAAGTATCCTGACTAATGCCTTATCTCTGACACTTTCAGCACTGAGGAATTTGGTAGATGTGGGCAGCCCCACAATTTTGATGGTGTCTAATTTTTGAGTAAAAAGAAAATAAGATTTCTTCCTTTCTGCTGACATTTCTGCAGTTAATTAAGTCTAAAGAACTTGATCAAGATAGGCCATGCTGATCATACTGAGGATTTCCCCTTCCTGTGAAATTGAGAAAGTGTGTTTTTCCAGTGTTTTGCCTGAGCTCAGTAACACACTAGGTGCACACAATGATTTTATCAGTAGGATAACCAGCTGGTCAGAAAATCCAAAACAGTTTCATTCACCAGAGAGAGATGTAAAATGGATTAAAACATTGAATTGACAATCACGCTAATTACTGTTGACATATCTGACAGGTCTAGTTGCAGGTAACTTGGAGCCGCACGGATTCTTGGAATTCCTCTGTGACGGAAACAAGGAAAGAAAAGACTGCTTTTATATACCACCTTTCATGACCCAATGATGTCCTAAAGCGCTTCACAGTCAATGATTTGATTTATTATTGTCGCATGTATTGGGATATAGTGAAAAGTAATGTTTTCTTGCA
Source organism: Carcharhinus amblyrhynchos (assembly GCF_965287045.1). Taxonomy (NCBI): domain Eukaryota; kingdom Metazoa; phylum Chordata; class Chondrichthyes; order Carcharhiniformes; family Carcharhinidae; genus Carcharhinus; species Carcharhinus amblyrhynchos. The sequence continues at coordinate 88,776,655 of NC_137324.1, read as the reverse complement.
CGCTAAACAGGCAAAAACATAGAGTACATAGGGGAGAAGAAAAGGAGAGGGTGCATAATAGAGGGAGCAATTCTCCCCAAAAAATTCTAAGTGTCGAATTGGAGTAAAAACTTTTTTCAGCAGGAGTTTCAAAATGAATCCCCCACACTCTGTGCACTGCAGAGTGCACTAGCGTGAAATAGTCTCAAGAGCTGCGGCGGGGCTTATTTCTGCCAGAGAGCCGGCAGCATAGCACTGAGTGGGCCATTACGCTTGCACCAATCTATCAGCGCTGAGATTGACTCATGCACAGTGGCCCCTGTCTGCTGGCCTCCCAATTGCTGGCCAGATCGATCACTGGCCAACCCCATGACTACTGCATCGCTGCCGCCCCCCCCAAAACATGCCCCATCCAGCCTTGACCCGTACTCCCCCCCCTTCCTTCTCAGCCCCGATTGCTTGCCCACCTCCCTCTGCCACTCAGGCCTAAGTGCAGAGTGGTAGTGGGACCCCCCCCAACCCCACAGGTTGGCACTGCCAAGGTAGCAGTGCCCAGGGGACACCCTCCCATGCCCAACTTTCTGAGGAGGCCTCAATTACCCCCCCACTTCACTCCAGCGCAGTCAAGTGCCAGCTCCCTGCAAGTGGGGAGCTACTGTAAAGCCAGCTGCAGTGAATGGGGGAGAGGCTGGCAGACCTAGAGACTTCAGTCACGAGCCCGCTAATGATATTCAAATGGTGTTAAAATGAAAGTCTGCATACATTATGCAGCACCATGCCTGTTTCCAGCACAGATCTGATGGTGCCAGAAATCTGGCTGCCGGAGATGCATGGAGGCTGGGGCACCCAACGGGGAGTGCCTGAAATGGCCTCCGCTAGATTCTCCAGGCCTGCTGTGCTACAAATGCAGCACCGCGGGCTGGAGAATTGCCCCCATAGTGTTACATTCATAGCTAGTGTGTAGAGAAAGATCAGCTTAATATGGATGGCCCATTCAAAAATCTGATGGCAGCAGGGAAGAAACTGTTCATGAATTGGTACTTCTCTGAAGTGGCATTGTCGGAAACAAGTAAACATATAAAGAGCTGAGGAAACAAGAACCTCCTGTTGGAAGCTGGGTGAATATTATGAAAGAGTTTTTAAAAAAAAGGACAACAACATGGCCAGTTTAATTTTCCTCTGTATCACTCCAACTATTCTAAAAAAACCTATGTTTGTCATCAGTTACATGGAAAACCATTTACAATCATTGACTTTATCAGTCTGTTCACATCTATGAATTGCAGCAGATATTCAGAAAAGTAAATGGGCCGATATATCTGGCAATCTATCAATCAGAATTTTAACATGACGACATGCGAGTCTTAAAAGAGCATCGTCTCAATCACAGAGAAGAGATAACAACTAGCAGTCATGCAACTTTAAACATGATGGTCATAAATATCACCAGTTCATGATATCATTGTGATGCAACAACACATTTCTGTGTGAATTGTGTCAGCAAGTTATAGTGCCCTAATAAACTGCTGGAAATCGAAACTAAAAACAGGAAAAGCTGGAAATACTCAGCAGGTTTATCAGTATCTGTGGAGATAGAGGCAGAGTTACGGTCAGGTCGATGACCTTTCCTCAAAGCTAAAATCGTTTGATACGTAACAGGCTTAAATTAAATAGAGTCAGGGAAAGAGGGAATGGGCAGAACCAAAGGGAAAGTCTGTGTTGGGTGGAGGGCAGATGAGATTAAATCACAAAAGGGATGATGGAGCAAGGTAAAAGGGATAATAATGGAACAATTAAAGAATAGTTCAAGAAGAATGGTAAATGACAACAATCAAATCATTTCCAGCTACTGCTGCCTGAAAAAGTGGATTGTGATTTGAAATTGTTAACCTGATTATGGACGCAATCTTACCTGCCATTCACGTCACTCTCCCGCTGCAACGAGTTCAGAGATTTTGGGGGTCAGCTAAATCTCTGTTCACTGCAGTAGGATGGGAGAATCTTGCCAATGTGAACAGTGATAAGATTCCAGCTATTGAGTCTGGAAGGCAGTAAAGTGCCTGATTAAAGATGAAGTAGAGTGGCTCGAGTTTCCATTGAGCTTCAATAAAACAGTGTGGAAGACCGAGGACTAAAAACGACATATCAAGCAGTTCACATGAAGACAGTGCCTCTTCAAAGGCCAAACTCATTTACATCATTTATTGTATCATTTGCTTCATTCTAATTGCTGTTAATTTGTATATCGTTAAAGTTAATTGCCTTTATTCCTTTTTAAATGTAGTGAATGAAGGGATGCTTTAGCGCTGAATATCTAAAAGTGCGAAACCACTGTGCCATCTACTCCCCAGATCTGATGAAGTTCTGTTGTAGTCATATTGCACCTGTTTCCTTTTGGGTTTCGTGTGACAGTCCTAATTTCACGCATGCAAGATTGCTATAAATGTAGTTATAGCTTCCAATTTGAATTCAGTACATATCCTCCAACCTTATGAATTCCAGTAGTTGCTCTCTATATAATTACGGTGTGAGGTATCACGACAAGAAACCAATTGAAAAGGCCACCATTCACACCACTATTAGCAGCAAGCATCAATATAATTGCATTCTTCTATACCCTAGTCTACTGTTGGAACACGATTCAAAGGTGTTTTTCTTTGCCTCTGGAAACCTTAGCTTAAATTCAAGGTATCTGATTTAACTTTTGCGTACCTGTACTAAAATCTCAACTATGTGTTATCTTTTTTTAAGCTTGATGCTGCCAGTTAGGAAATGTTCATACATATTTTCTTTCCCTTATAACTCCCTGAAGGAGCATTTCTGCTTCTCTGAATTTTGTGGGAGGTCTATTCTAGTCCTCCGCTGGGCTAGTGTGCCAGGAAACACTCACTTTTTGCTTGAGCTGCTGAGTTAAAGTTACAGGTGGGTCCAGATGACCTCATCGAGATCCAAAATGCTATGGACAAATATCTTTGCCGGCTGCTTGGGGAAGCAGAGTGAGCAAGTGAAACATCAGAATCTGTCAGTTCCTGTAGCTCTGGGATTGGCAAGTAATGGCTAGTTTTAAATGTCCACCCATCTGGATTCCACCAGGAAGATAGGATTGAAACCATTCCACTATCCCTGAAATTATGTCAAAGTTTCACTTCAGCTTTCAAATATGAAAAACTCAGTCGCAATTCTCCCAAAAGCATTGAATTGGCGGGAAAACTGTTCTAGATCCCAACTGTTTTGTCAGTTCAACTTCTCACTCGAACCTCCCCACTCTGTGCACTGCAGAGGTCCCGATTATGAACCTCATTAAAAACCCAGGAGGAGAGGGGGGGGCCTATTCATGCCGGTGTTTGACAGCTCTGGAACTCTACGCATGTGCAGTGGCCGCAATCTATCAGACTCCCCGTTTGCTGCCCCTCCATGGCCTCCACAACAAATCCAGACCAGCCCTGACCTACCCCACCCCAGAGCGCCCTGATGTCCAGTCCGCCCCAGTCACTGCCCTCCTTCCATCCCAGACTGATCCCCATGCAGAGTGGCAACGGTAAGCCCCATCGTCACTGATCACCCCTAGGCCCTGACCCCTTGGCACTGCCTGATGCCTGGTGGGCAGTGCCAAGGTGCCCCTGGGCATGGGCACTTTGCCCCTTGGGCAGTGCCAGGGAGCACACTGCCAGGGTGCCCATGCCCAACCCACCCCCCACCACTGTCCAACACCTTGGGGAGCCCCAGTTGCCCCCCCCCTTCATTCCGGTGGCGACTCCCACTAGTTCTCTGAATGTGGGGAGTTAGTCTGAACCCCGCTGAAATGAAGTACTGCTGGCAGGGTGGGAGATTCAATCGGGACCAGTAAGTTCCTGATAATGAAATGTAAAAGACATTTAAAACATTAAAAACAGATTCAAATTACTTATCTGACTCCCTGCCGGTTTCCAGCGTGGTCTAGCCTGCGACTGTTCTCTGGCTCAGGGAGATGTGCATGCGTTCCTGGTGCATGCACAAATCCTGGAACAAGGCTGGCAACGTGCATCTCCCACCGCGACTCGCCAGAAAAGTTGCAGGTTGCGATGGAAGAATCGCGGTCTTCATTGCCTGAGAATGGCTGACATCTACTTGTGAATGTTTAGTATCTTCATCTGAAGTCCCTCTCTCCCCAAGTTTGTTGGAGATATTAATATGTTTGATAGAAATGGATAACATCTCTGTTCATGTAGGGGGAGAGGTTTCAGATGCATGCTTTTAAGCCGTTTATAATTTTAGACCTAAAATGTATCATTTCAGGCTGATGATGTGTACAGCAAGAAGTGGAAATTATTTCTGCTTTTAAACGCTTAAAGAACAAGTAACTTTACAAATACGTTTTTGACAGTTGGTGAGGTACTGAGGTCAATTTCAGTGACCCTGTCCATTACCGTCAAGGTTCAGGTCAGCTAGTTCACACAGACTGAGAAATGATATATGTGGTTCAGCTACTCCATACAACAACTAATCGTGCAATTAAAGGAATTAAATGGTCTGATTCCTGAATGTATTCTATAGTCACAGATACCTAAATCTCAGCATAGTGAAATATTCATTACTCTACTTCACAAATGATCAAAGTAGTTAAAAACTAGAGTGATCTAACTGTGTGATTCCAGAATTGTCATTTTAAACTTCTTTCTAGTAATTCTCCATTCTTTTCTTACAGCCATTCCAACAAGGGTATAGGGCCCGAATAAAGAATGATATCAAACCTGAGAATAAACACAGCTTCATTTATTCCCATGGCTGCCACAGTGGACTCTTTCAATCACTTGAGGCTAATGGAAGCCAAATTGAACCAGTCGATCTTTCACTGAATAAAAGACATTCTCCGCATATATCAAGTGCCCCCCCCTCTCCCTATTCAATGACTATGCTAACTTCTGCATCTCCGACAATGAACATATCTCGCTCCAGCTCACCTAATAAGAGGTCACCTCAACCTCCTATCAGCATGCCGCTAACCATCCCCACAGTGCTTACAGCTCCACTGTTATCCCGCTCAGGCTTGTATTCGGTCATTCACCCAGTGGTAGTACAGCCTGTTGTGTACACACAACCTATAATGATAAAGGACGAGATGAAAAATAATCCACAAGGTGAGTGCACTTTCTGGGGCCTATATTCTACTATCTGAGCAGGTCATAAAAGTCTACAGGGTCAGCAAACTTTGCCCTTTTTAATGTTGATATGTGCACTAATGATTTCATTGCAGCATGTATGAGATTATTGACAATTTGGACTCTTCTCACTATTACACTGAAGCATTGGACTAGATGTTTTAAGTCCTAGGCCGCAAAACCATAACCTTCTAGCTCAGAGTTGAAAGTACACACATGGCTCCCACTGAGCCATGCTGGCAATTAAAGTGATAACTTATTTCAAAGTTTTTTAATACTACTTAATTTCCCAAAAGCTTGGTTGGGTATTCCTCCCAGGGTTGGGATCACAATAGGGCAGACCTTCCACACTCCTGCAGTTCCCCCTGGTTGCCCTGACTTGCTTACCGGACCTAGCTATTGGCCATACACAGAGTTCTCCCAGTGAGATTTCCAATATCATGAGTGATCCCGACATGATTAAAGAGGAAATTAAAGCAGTGCTGCTATGAGTAGATTGTGACAGCACTGTGAGGTGCCTTAAGGGGCAAGAAAGCCTCTGAAGATGGCAGGAACTATATATGTGTAAGTCTTAAAGAGACAGAGAGACCAAGGACTGCAAGGATATCTGCACTGGGTCACGATTAGAAGAGAGGAGGTTTCAGCAGTGCTTTTTCCCACAATGCCTTGCATGTCAGGGCCATGACTACCCACCTCAGGTCTGCCAGCACCTTCCACCAGACAGTAATGAGGATGGCAATAATAGAAATGGATGGGAGAGAAATGGAATGGAAGAGCATGTTCTTAATTTCTCCCCACCCACAACCCAGCCAGTATTTACATATAATGGTCAAGGAAGGAATGATAGTCACGGCAGGACGAGGGAGGAACGTAGAGAACAAGCTAAGAGGTGGTGGTAGACCTCTGTGCTGCCTTTTCATCACTATCTCACCTGATTTGGCACTGGGTAAAACAGCTAAAATTTGCATATCAAATAATTGACATTGAAATTATCAGGATGGCATAGTAGTACACTGGTTAGCATTGCTACCTCAGAGTAGTAGGGACCCAGATTCAATTCCAGCCTTGGGTGACTAAATGTATGGGGTTTGCACATTCAGTTTCCTCCCACAGTCCAAAAGTGTGCAAGTTAGGTGGATTGGTCATGATAAATTGCCTCTTGGTGTAGGTTAAGGGAATTAGTGGGGTAACATGTGTGGCAATGAGGATAGGGTGATGGGTGGGCCTGGGTAAGATGCTCTGTTGGAGGATGGGTGCAGACCCGATGGGCCTCCTGCACACTAGGGATTCTATTTAATAAAATTCAAACATTTGCCGGAGTTCTACTGCCCCGCCCGCCATAGGAATCGGAGTGGACGAGGGACAGACAGTGGGAAGGTCCATTGACCTCAGGTGGGATTTTCAGGTCTCCGAGGCCGTAAAATCCCACTCATGATGCATTATTTGCTTTCTTGAGTACTTCATTTTTTCTAATATCTCTTTTCCTTTCTTAGGTCCTCTTATGCATTGTACAATCCCTGGTGCCCGACATCTTTCTAGGCAGCAGCATGTGCAACTTTGCAACCATCCGCGAGGAGGTGAGTAAGAACCACATCTTCCTGACTTGGAAATACACTGCACTAAATTCCAGTTACTAATACAAATGTAACGCGAGATTCAGTGCGAAGCTGTTTAGCGCTGAATATAAATGCGCGATATGATGCCATGCACCTCAAAAAATCTAGTTTTTGATTAACAGCTCCTTTTGTTTTCTGATGTGTAGATCAGCTACTTAATCCTGTTGAACAAGATCCCATGATGATGAAAGCAATAAAATGCAAGCAAGAGTTCGATTTTTTAAGCAATTGCATCAATGAGGTGCCTCCTTCAGCACACAGCCCTATGCAGTCCATTCCTTCACATGAGTAAGTAGTTTATACTCCTTTCTCTAGACCTTTTAATTTCACACATTAATATGGAGATAAAGGACATGAACACAAATGATCTAAAATGCAAAGGGAAAGGGAGGGAAAGGGTGAGGGGAGCTTCCTATCCCAATTCCCTATCTTTAGAATTCTATTGTCTTATTGCACCATGTGACTGCTGTGAAATACTGAGCCACCCAACCTGTCTTTCATTACATTTATACATGCAATGATGTACACCCTCAAAGAATGTAAGTCTGCAGGTTGTAGGAAGGTTTCTGTTCGTTGGGAAGGGCAACAAAACTTCACCGTCAATCGATGTTAGGTTGTCAGAAATCTTTTGTGCAAGTATATAGTGGCTGTGGCATGTTGGATCAAGAATTGCTATGAACACAGTCCCAGAAATTTGACTTATTGCACTGTTATTTGCTGTGACAGAATATTATAATAAATGCCAAGTTAACAGGTGGAATTATCAGTTATTCATTACCACTATGCTCAGCTTTTCAGTTGTGCAAAGGATTCGAGAAATGATTCCAAGTATTTAAAAGCTCAATTATTTTATCAGCAACCTAGAGGCTTGGAATTCCTTCCCTGAAGTCCTACATCTCTCTCTAACTTTCTTTCCTCCATGAAGACACTCTTTCAAACATACCTCTCTGCCCACTGGTCATCTGACCTTATATCTCATTACATGACAGTGTCAAGTTGTGCTTTTTAACCCTCCTGTGGAGCAACTGGGATGTTTTATTCTAGCAAAGGCACCATATAAATACAACATTGTTGTGTACGGTGCCTTTCACAACCTTCAGATCTCCCAAACTACTTGAAAATCAGTGTACTTTTGAAATGTAGTCATTGTAATGGTAAGAAACAAGAGGGTGGTCCCATAAGCATCAAGGAACTCCAGCAACGTTATTGCATAAAGGTTTTTCAGCATGTCACAAAATAGGAACATGACTAATACTGTATCAGAGAATCCTTAAGTGATATTACACATTCAGAATTGAACATTAACGAGGCAGTCAATAGCTGCCAAGCTTATCCAATGCAAGATCTGATTGGACTCTTGTTGCGCTGATTGTTGTTGGATTTTCTGGCCCTGACACTGACAGGCATCATCACGGGGAGGATGGGAAAATTTGGAGAATCGTTCTCTTTAAACGGCTTTCCACATTTTCCTATCCTGTCAGTGCCAATGCCCACTGGCGCTTTGACTGGAAATCCAACTGTTAATCTGAGAAGCATGAATTCAATGTTTTAAAATTCATATCTTTCAGTGCAGACATCAGTGTGCTTGGAGTCATGTCAGAAATTCAGTTCTAGAGTTCACTAGGTTCTGCAGGATTTTCTACAGTTCAGTATGCACCAAATGCATGAATCTCCATAGCATGAATTTGTAAAATCCACCCTGATATTTCCAATTGTGCAGTCAGAATGTAATGACACTGTGAGGACACATAAGAGAGCTGATGCATCATGATGACACATGGTTAGGGGAGATATTGTCATGGACAGAATTTATTTGTTCTCTTACTACCAATAATCAGTGTCTTTGCTTAGTCTTAGAGCATATATTCCTATTAAATAATTCAACAACAAGCTTTTGTGAGTTTAAAAAAAATTTATTCGCGTGCGCCTAACACAACTTAATATAATGTCACACACTCATTCTCGGGTGCATGCACACAGTTGCACACACATACACACACACATGTATATGCACATACACAAAGGAAGTGCATTTTTAAAGATTATATTTAATTCAGTCTCTGATTTATGATTTTCAGTCTCTCACATGGCAGGCCTGTGGTTTCTTGAGTGGATTCAGTGTTTTAAAGTGAAGGTGAGGGCCTTGTAAAGTAAAGGGTGTACAGCACATTGCAAGGTTTCTTGTGGTCAAGTATCTTTTCGCAGGTGAACTTTGAAATTGGATGGCTAAGTACTTTAGGTGTTCGATGACTGGTTGATGAATGATGTTTCTGCTGGATTTCCTGAGATAATAAGATGCACTCCCTGAAATTATCTTTGATAATGCTGGCTTCATACTCAATAAGCCCACTAGTCTAGGTTGGATGAGGAACGCCATCATGCGATGCTGATTGTGGCCATTGAGTTTCAATCTTTCCTTTTGTCCAATGTGAAACAAGGAGACAGGCGATCAGGAAACTCTAGACTGGTATTTATGTGTTGGCCCATCCTTAATGAGACGTGTGAATTCCATCAATGACTTTGAAATAAGCTCATCTATCGTGCCTTGCGAGCCTGGTAGAGTTCTTTGAAAATATGACTAAATACATTGACGAAGGAAGAGCGGTAGATGTGATTTATATGGACTTCAGCAAGGCATTCCATAAGGTCCCCCATGCAAGTCGTCTTGAGAAAGTAAGAGCGCATGGGATCCAAGGGATTGTTGCCTTGTTGATCCAGAACTGGCTTGCCCGCAGAAGGCAGAGAGTGATTATAGATGGGTCTTTTTCTGCATGGAGGTCAGTCACCAGTGGACTGCCCCAGGGATCTGTTCTGGGACCCTTGCTGTTTATAATTTTCAAAAATGACCTGGATGAAGAAGTGGAGGGATGGGTTGGTAGGTTTGCTGATGGTGTTGTGGATAGTTTGGAGGGATGTCAGAAGTTGCAGCGTGACATAGATAGAATGCAAGGCTGGGCAGAGAAGTTGCAGATGGACTTCAACCCGGATAAATATGTAGTGGTCCATTTTGGCAGGTCAAATGGGATGAAGGAGTATAATATCAAGGGTAAGACACTTAGCAGTGTAGAGGATCAAAAGGACCTTGGGGTCCAGGTCCATAGGACTCTTAGATCAGCCTCGCAGGTGGAGGGCGTGGTCAAGAAGGCATATGGTGTACTGGCCTTCATCAATCGAGGCTTTGAGTTTAGGAGTCGGGAGATAATGCTGCAGCTTTATAAGACCTTAGTCAGACCCGTCTTGGAGTCCTGTGCTCAGTTCTGGTTGCCTCATTACAGGAAGGATGTGGAAGCTATTGAAAGGGTGCCGAGGAGATTTACAAGGATGTTGCCTGGATTGGGTGGCGTGCCTTATGAAGATATGTTGAGGGAGCTCGGTCTTTTCTCCTTAAAGAAACGAAGGATGAGAGATGACCTGATAGAAGTGTATAAGATGTTGAGAGGTATAGATCGGGTGGATTCTCAGAAGCTTTTTCCCAGGGCTGAAATGGTTGCTACGAGAGGACACAGGTTTAAGATGCTGGGGAGTAGGTACAGAGGAGATGTCAGAGGTAAGTTTTTCACTCAGAGGGTAGTGGGTGAGTGGAATCGGCTGCTGTCGGTGGTGGTGGAGGCAAATTCAATAGGGTCTTTTAAGAGACTTCTGGATGAGTACATGGGACTTAATAGAATTGAGGGTTACAGGTAAGCCTATTAGGTAGTGATATCATCGGTGCAACTTGTGGGCCGAAGGACCTGTTTGTGCTGTAGTTTTTCTATGTTCTATATCTATATTTAATAAAGTATTTAATCTTGATACGGTTTGTAGATCAAATGTCAAAATGTCACGATTTGTTGCAGCCATTTTAAGTTTGTTTATGTCCATTTTTTTTAAAAAAATTGACAAAGTTCATAATATAGCATGCCATATTGGGAATAAGAGTTCTGAGATAACTGGAGCTATTTCTGAAAAAGGCAAAATGTTTCCATTCATGCTGAAAAAATTAGGCTATTAAGTGACGGTGCAGAACAATGACATGCAAATATTTAACATATTGATGTGAAATTTCTTTATTATGTAAGAGAATTTTAGCTGTTTTTGGATGAGGGTATCTAAGAGTGAACCTATGTTTCTTTTGGACTTGAGAGATATATTGGTCAGACTGGGTAAGGGCTATAGGTATTCTTGCATTAATAAACCTCTTCAGTTTTTACAACAACCTAGTGACTCTGTGATCCATTATTTTATTGATACAGCTTTTTTGTTTCTTGATTTTTTTGAACTGAATTCAGATTGATAAACTGCCATGGGGACATTATGAACTCACGCTCTACTTGTTTTGTAATCAAGAACTTTGGAATATTGGTTCAGTAATATTGGCACCTAGAGAAGAATTGTTTGATAGAGCAGATGCAGCACGGATTCGTTAAGGGGAAGTCGTGTTTGACAAATTTATTGGAATTCTGTGAGAATGTGACTAGTATGGTAGACAGAGGGGAACCGGTGGATGTGGTGTTTCTCAATTTTCAGAAGGCGTTTGATAAGGTGCCGCACAAAAGGTTGTTACAGAAGGTTAGGGGGCATGGAGTTGGGGGTAAGGTGTTAGCGTGGATAGGGGATTGGCTGTCAAACAGGAGGCAGAGAGTTGGTATGAATGGGTGCTATTCTGATTGGCGGTTGGTAACTAGTGGAGTGCCCCAGGGATCGTTGCTGGGGCCTCAACTATTTACCATTTATATAGATGATCTGGAGGAGGGGGCTGAGTGTAGGGTGTTGAAATTTGCTGATGACACAAAGATGAGTGGAAAAGCAAATCGTGCGGAGGGTGTGGAAAGTCTGCAGAGGGATCTAGATAGGCTGAGCGAGTGGGCGAGGACATGGCAGATGGAGTACAATGTTGGCAAGTGTGAGGTTATCCACTTTGGCAGGAATAATAGTAGGAGGGATTATTATTTAAAGGGCGAAAAGCTGCAGCATGCTACAGTGCAGAGGGACCAGGGGGTCCTTGTGCATGAGTCCCAAAAACCCAGCTTGCAGGTGCAGCAGGTGATCAAGAAGGCGAATGGGATGCTGGCCTTTATAGCGAGGGGGATAGAATATAAAAGCAGGGAGGTCTTGCTGCAACTGTACAGGGCACTGGTGAGGCCGCAGCTGGTGTACTGTGTGCAGTTTTGGTCGCTGCACTTGCGCAAGGATATTTTGGCCTTGGAGGGAGTGCAAAGGAGGTTCACTAGGCTGATACCGGAGATGAGGGGGTTGAACTATGAAGAGAGACTAAATAGACTGGGCCTGTACTGGTTGGAGTTTAGAAGGGTGAGGGGGGATCTTATAGAGATGTATAAGATAATGAAGGGGATGGATAGGGAAGAGGTAGAGAGATTCTTCCCGCTCAGAAAGGACAGCAGGACTAGAGGCCACAGCCTCAAGATAAGGGGGCTGCAGTTTAGAACAGAGTTGAGGAGGAACTTGTTCACTCAAAGGGTGGTGAATCTCTGGAATTCTCTGCCCGTTGAAGTGGTGGAGGCTACCTCGCTAAATATATTTAAGTCACGGGTAGATAGGTTTTTGGTAGGCAAGGGAATTAAGGGTTATGGGGAAAAAGTGGGAAAGTGGAACTGAGCCACTTCAGATCAGCCATGATCTTATTGAAGGCGGGGCAGGCTCCAAGGGCTAGGTGGCCTACTCCTGCTCCTACTTCATATGTTCTTATGTAATGTATCTGCTATGCTGCCAAAACATGTTGTTTATGATGAAAGAGTGTGTGAATACAAGAATAGCAAAGGCTCTCACTTATTTAACATGAACAGATGAAAACACCTTTGCTGAAATAGTCGGAAGTGAGATTTCAGTCAGACATGTCAAGAGTTTATACGTTATTGCAGTTTCAGGACCAAAAAGACCAAGATTTTTAAATCAATTTTATTGTTATTAATGTTCGTTTTTGAAGGCTATGCTTAGGGAAGTGTAGCAACTTTTTTTTTAACCATGTGCGTTGGCTCGGAATTATTTCGTGTTTCCAGTCTTTTGTTCCTCTGGATTTTCAGGATGCCTGTGGAGAGTGGACACGTACTCTAAATTGTATCTCAATTTAAAATGATCTGTCACGATGTTACCTTATCATGTGTTGATTACATTCCATAGTCTCTATGTGAGATAATGAATATTTACTCCCAGGATATTGGTGATAATAGCTGTTGCACAACTTCAAATAATAACATGTTGCAGGTATTTCTAGATTAATGAATTCCTCTCTGATTCTGAGAATTTAAACAACCAGTTAGATTATAATATCATTATGATATCATTATTTAATGCATTGTCATGTTTCAAGCTATAATAACAAGAAGTCATGGAACATGTATATGTCACGTTTATGTTGGGCAATGACTTTCCACAATGGTAAATGTTTTTACACCAAGCCCACGTTCTCAGTGTTGCATTTTGATTGAGTCATTGTTACTTGGTGCAGTCTCATTTTGGTTTAACTGTGCAGTTACACAGACCATGCACACAGTGACTACATAAGTTACTAATCACCATCTTAATTTTTACACAAGCATATGTTTGATGTTCACCTAATGATTCAGTATCAAATCTTATCACTCAGCTGTGCACTGCTATAACCATCTTTATCAAAGTTATACAAAAATACATCTCTGGACACGACTGTCATTTAGCCGTTCTTTGTTGGATTCAACATTGACACTTCTACCAATAAGAGGAATGCATTATATTCTGTACAACATTGCAGCTGTAGCATATATCCACCAAATTATTAGAAATATGTTTTTCTCCCCTTTGCAGGCATTTTCTCTAATCCTTTCCCAAAAATGTTATTACCCCGCTGGGTTATATTACAATTCCTGCTTCTAACTTAGTCAACATTATTCATTCATGAACCTAGACTGAGTTTAAATTATTTCAGTGTCAGACGTGAGGGTTTGGGGAGGGGTATTAGCATGATAACTCAGCCTGATCCTATCCTCATTCTGTGAACTCACCTGTCAGCTTCATTAGATAATGATCACAGGACCATTAATGCCCAGTAACCCCCAAATCCATAATGCTGAAGTCAATAGTAGTTACCTTAGATCAGATAACTCTGCAGAGAGCAAGATTCCATCCTGTGACACTCATTATCTTTATTGAGCAGCTGTTCATTCAGTAAGACATCAAGGAGCTAACAAAATAGGTGTACATTTCTTAATTTAATGCTGTCTTCACAGAAGTTTCTTATTGGCGCTGTTATAATTTAACATCAGCTGTTTTGTGATTTTGGAAAAGGTTGCCTCTACTAACACTGCCACGTGTTTACACTTTGCTCTGATGATAGACATGATTAAATTACATTGCAAATCTGTTAGGTAATGCTTGTTTTATGGTAGCAGGATTTTTTTTGGCAAAATGATTAAAGCTAATGCAGTAACATTGCAAGTTACTGACTGATACTGGACTGACAATCCATAGACATAAGGGCCTGGGTAGGATTGTAGTTGGCCTCCTTCTGCACTGAAGGGATTCTATGACATGAGTTCAAATGAGACCACAGCAGATTATTAATTTGAATTTAATAAACCTGGTAATATATGGGTAGAATGAAATCTGCTAGATTGTTGCTAAAGCCCAATTGATTCAGGAAAGAGAAATTGCCATCCCATACCTAATCTGGTCTGTACTTGATTCCAGCCACTTCCTTGCTAATATTGCCCACATGTCTGGAAGAAATTTGAAGCAAATTTATTTCTAAGTAACTTGAATTAAAATATTCCCATTTTACAAACGCCCATCTGAAAGTATGTGGTCCATTTAGTACATTCCAGCTTTAACCTGACAAGACTGCACTGGATGGGCCAATACTTGCACTTAGACAGCCTTAGGACAGAAAATCTGTACTTCTTTGAAAGGTGTTTTTATCTTCCATCTGCCCTTACAAGACAGGCATCAAAGGATGTGGCACTGCCACATAGCTTTGTTCCTTGCTCTGCAAAAGAAAGGAAGCAATCGCACGTAGGATTGCAGGTTGGGTTCAGGGTTTAACATTGAAATGCTTAATAAGAACATAAGAACATAAGAAATAGGAGCAGGAGTAGGCCATCTAGCCCCTCGAGCCTGCCCCGCCATTCAATAAGATCATGGCTGATCTGTCGTGGCTCAGTTCCACATTCCCACCCTCTCCCCATAACCCTTAATCCCCTCGCCTATCAAAAACCTATCAACCCACGTCTTAAAAATATTGAGCGAGGCAGCCTCCACCACTTCAACGGGCAGAGAATTCCAGAGATTCACCACCCTTTGAGTGAAGAAGTTCCTCCTCAACTTCATTCTAAACTGCCCCCCCCCCCTTTATCCTGAGGCTGTGCCCTCTAGTCCTACTGTCCTTTCTGAGTGGGAAGAGCCTCTCCACCTCAATCCTATCCATCCCATTCAACATCTTATATGTCTCAATGAGATCTCCCCTCATTCTTCTAAACTCTAACGAGTACAAGCCTAGTTTATTCAGCCTCTCCTCATAGTTCAACCCCCTCAACTCCGGAATCAGCCTAGTAAACCTCCTCTGCACTCCCTCCAAGGCCAAAATATCCTTGCGTAAGTGCGGCGACCAAAACTGCACACAGTACTCCAGCTGCGGCCTCAAGGTGAAAACTCTTAGAAAAATGGGGCACGTTTTATCTCTTTAAACAACAACAATAATAACATATTTATAGAAGGCCTTTTACATCATAAAACAGCCCCAGGCACTTCTCTGGAGCATTATCAAACAAGATTTGGTACCAAGTCACTTAAAACAAATTTGGACCAAAAGCTTTGCCAAAGAGAAAGGCTTTAAATAGTATCTTAAAGAAGGAGAAAAGTGGAGTTTTAGGGAATTCCAGTGCTTAGGCCTTTCGCAGCTGAAGGGGAGACTACCAATGGTGGACTAATTACATTTGTAGGAATGCATAATGAATGAGGGCAGTTATCTCAGACAGTTTGTTCTGGAGGAGGTTACAGTGTGGTAGGGACATACCATGAAAAATTTGAAAACAAGGATGACAATTCTAAAATCAAGGAATTCTGGACTGGGAACCAATGTAGATCACTAGGCACAGGGATGATAGATGGATGGGGTTGGTGTCTATTAACACAAGGGCAGCCAAGTTTTGAATGAACTCAAGTTTATGCTTTTGTTTTGGCTAAACACATCTATTTCAATGTGCTCCTGGTAAGCCACATTTTACATTCAGTGAAATGTAAGGTTATCTCATACACTGATGCCCATGCCCTTACTCACACCTAAGTCCTATTCACCCATCACCCCTGTGCCCCTGCATCTACATTGGCTCCCAGTAAAGCAGTGACACTCTTTCATAATTTTCATTCTTGTTTTCAAATCCCTCCATAACCTCACCATTATCTCTATAATTTCCTCAAGATGCACAATCCTCTAAGGTATCTGTGGCCCTCTAATTTTGGCTTCTTAAGTACTCCAAAGTTTAATTGCTCCACCCTTAGTGGCTGTATGTTCAGCTGCCTTGGCTGTCAGCTCTGGAATTCCCTCCCTACGTTTTTCTATCTCTCTTGCCCAATTTAAGCTATTCAGTAAAATCTACCTCTTTGACCAAGCCTTTTGGTTGTCTGTCTGATATCTCCTTATGTTGCTTTTTAATGTTCCTATGAAGCACCTTGGAATATGTTATTATATTAAAGGCCCTATATAAAAATGAGTTATTGCGTTTAGAGGAAACGATGGAGGGAATGTAGTGGCACCCCTGTAATCAGTTGCATATTCCAGCTGCTGGGGTAAGAGTCTATTGTGTCTCTGTCACTCCATTATGTTCATGTTATGCAAGGACATTTTTATAATGCAGTAACTTGTTTCTTTGGTAAATGATGCAATGCAGAGGGTACACAAACAATAATTTCTCTGCTAATTTTCAAGTGGGAGAATGTATTTTAAAATTGTCCCCCTCCACATTTAGACACATGTTAATGAAAATTTTCTCTATCAAAAGCAGCTTATTGTAGAGTAGAAAGAGGCCACTTGGCCCATTGAGTCTGCACTGATAACAATCTCACCTAGCCTTATCTCCATAACCCCACATATTTATCCTCCTAATCCCCCTGACACTAAGGGGCCAATCAACCTAACCTGCACATCTTTGGAGTGTGGGAGGAAACCAGAGCATCCAGAGAAAACCCGCGCATACAATGAGAGAATGTGCAAACGCCACAGAGACGGTGACCCATGGCCGGAATTGAACCCAGGTTTCTGGCGCTAAGGGGCCGCAGTGCTGACCACTGTGCCACTAAAAGAACAATTTTTTTTATTATAGTGCATTTACTGGCAGCGACAAATAGACAATTAATTCTCTGGCCATCTGTATTTAAAGAGGTGAAATTCCTAATTTTAGCATTAAGGTCATTTCTGAGCATTAACCTCTGCTTCCTGCTTAAAACCTCACACCAACATTTCAGCAAATACAGGAATGTCACCCTAAAGTCTATTTAAATATCTTTATATGTTAGATACTAGGCTAACAAAAGCGCCTTTTGGAAATCTGTTTGTGAGGTGGCGACTCTGCAGCAGACATCCTGTGGGTGGGATCCACAGCTGAATCTACTTTTAGGTGTTGACATCAGTGTTTGATAGCAGCCACACCCTACGGGCAGTATCAAAACAACAGGAAACAGTTAATAGCACATTGAAGGAGTGGCTCCACAGTACAGATCCAAAGTTCTAAACTTTTGCAGACAGACGAACGAATGGCGGAGAATTTAGAGTCTAAAAAAACTATATTTATCAAGACAAAGAATGTCAATGCAAAAGAATGCAAGACTTTATCATTCCTGGGAACTACACATTTTCAGAAAGGAGTGAATGAAACTGGTGTTATTCAATAAAAAGGAAAACTGGTCTGCTTTGTAATTCATTGCAGTAGAATCATAGTGCTATGAAATCTACTAAATTCATTGGAGACCTTGTAATCTTGACTGTACCATCAGGAGTGGCACTGAACACAGCTCTAGCCCCCCCGCCCCCACTCCCGTTTGTCTATAGTTGTGAAAATAGGTTTTGCGAAATGGGGGACTGAGCGGTATCATGTGTTTGAACTTCCCTGCCCACTCACTGAGTGAAAGCCTTCTTTCACTGACAGACTATGGAGGTTCCTTAATAAAATTGAGAAGTTTATGAAATCCCAGAACCATACTGCAGGTTAACACAAGTTGTTGACAGATTGCAACTGGCTAACATTTGATTATAAAGCTTATATGGAAATTCAGAAAGAGAAGCCCTTCTAGAATTGCCATTTAAACATAAGATAAATCTAAACTATGGTAAAGTATAATTTACATTAATGTCATTTTGAGGCAGAAATTTTGATTGTGTTGAGTGTGTGTAGTTAATATATTCATCTCTGACATACCTGAGTTTGATACCATCAGTAAACAAAGGAAAAATCCCTTCTTCCACCCTGACATTTCTTAACACTTGAGCATAAATGGTAGTGTCAAAAGGATAAATTAGAAAAGATCTTCTGGCAATATTTAGCTCACTATTTTAAAATCTTTTCAGAACATATGACAGATTTTGCAATATATGTTATAATTGTACATAATTTTATTTAATAATTTACCATATTATCACCAAGTCTGCTTTCAGCTTGCCTGAGCCTTATTTGAAGTTTAAAAGCTACTTCACAGACACTATTGCTCCCATTAGAGTCCAGTGTAGAATGTTAGAGTTAGAGTAGAATGAGCCATTGGCTGTCCAGGAAGACACAGGGCTGTTCAACATGGGATACAAGGATTAACACTTGTTTGCTTCCTTTGAAGCTTATTGAACAAAATGATTATAGAACATAGAACATTACAGCGCAGAACAGGCCCTTCGGCCCACGATGTTGCGCCGACCAGTTACAAAAACAATGACCCACTAGCCTATACCAATCCCTTTTCGTCCATAAACCTATCCATAGATCTCTTAAACGCCCCCAAACTAGGCGCATTCACAACTGCAGCGGGCAGGGCATTCCAATCCCTCACCACCCGCTGGGTAAAGAACCTACCCCTGACATCCGTCCTGTAGCTACCCCCCCTTAATTTAAAGCCATGCCCCCTCGTGCTAGCTTTCTCCATCCGAGGAAAAAGGCTATCACTATCCACCCTATCTAAACCTCTAATCATCTTATATGTTTCAATAAGATCCCCTCTTAGCCGCCTTCTTTCCAACGAAAACAACCCTAAATCCCTCAGTCTCTCCTCATAGGACCTCCCCACCATACCAGGCAACATCCTAGTAAACCTCCTCTGCACCCTCTCCAAAGCCTCCACATCCTTCTTGTAATGTGGGGACCAGAACTGCACACAGTACTCCAAGTGCGGCCGCACCAGAGTAGTGTACAATTGCAACATGACGCTGCGACTCCTAAATTCAATCCCCCTACCAATAAACGCCAAGACACCGTACGCCTTCTTAACAACCTTATCTACTTGATTCCCAACTTTCAGGGATCTATGTACACATACACCTAGATCCCTCTGTTCATCCACACTATTCAAAGTCCTCCCGTTTGCCCTATACTCGACACATCTGTTGCTCCTACCAAAGTGAATTACCTCACACTTCTCCGCATTAAATTCCATCTGCCACCTCTCGGCCCAGCTCTGCAACCTATCTAAGTCTCCCTGCAGACTATGACACCCTTCCTCACAATCTACCACACCTCCGACTTTGGTGCCATCAGCAAATTTACTAATCCACCCAACTATACCCTCATCCAGATCATTAATAAAGATTACAAACAACAGTGGCCCCAAAACAGATCCCTGAGGCACACCACTCGTAACCGAACTCCATGATGAATATTTACCATCAACCACCACCCTCTGTCTCCTATCTGATAGCCAATTCCTGATCCAACTTCCTAGATTACCCACAATCCCATACATCTGCATTTTCTGCAGAAGCCTACCATGGTGAACCTTATCGAACGCCTTACTAAAATCCATATATACGTCAACTGCCCTGCCCCCATCCACCTCTTTGGTCACCTTCTCAAAAAACTCAATAAGGTTAGTAAGGCACGACCTACCCGCTACAAAACCATGCTGACTATTTCTAATCAATTCATTACACTCCAAATAACTATAAATCCTATCCCTAATAATTTTTTCTAAAACCTTGCCCACAACAGAAGTAAGACTCACCGGTCTATAATTCCCGGCAAAGTCTCTGTTCCCCTTCTTAAACAATGGGACAACATTCGCTATCCTCCAATCCTCCGGGACTACACCAGAGACCAATGACGACCTGAAGATCAGAGCCAGAGGCTCTGCAATCACCTCTCTAGCCTCCCAGAGAATCCTAGGGTAGATCCCATCCGGACCAGGGGACTTATCTATTTTCAGCCCCTCAAGAATATCCGGCACATCCCCCTTATCAACCGTAATACTGTCTATTTTACACCCCTGCAACCCAGTGTCCTCCTCAGCTATATTCATGTCCATTATGTTGAGATAGAGGATCAGCCATGATAATGCTGAATGGCAGAGCAGGCTTAAGGGGCTGAATAACTTACTCATACTTTATGTTTCTTTTTGTGGGGTTGCACAGTTGTTTAGCACTGTTGCCTCACAGTGCCAGGGACCTGGGTTCGATTCCCAGCTTTGGTCACTGTCTGTGTGGAGTTTGCACATTCTCCCTGTATCTGCATGGGTTTCCTCCAGGTGTTCCAGCTCCCTCCCACAATCGAAAGATGTGCTGGTAAGGTGGATTGGCCATGCTAAAATTGACGCTTAGTGTCAGGGGGACTAGCTAGGATAAATGCATCGGGTTTTGGAGATAGGGCCTGGGTGAGATTGTGGTGGGTGCAGATTCATTGGGCTGAATGGCCTCCTTCTGCACTGTAGGATTCTATTGAAATGGGAAATCCTACAGTCCATGTTAGAAACAAATCTGAAGAAAACCAAAGAAAGTTTCATATTGTACAAATCTTCATTTCTTTATATTCATATGGGTCAGCTAGTAGAAGTTAACACTCCTAGACACAAATCTGACTCTTCACTGATTCAAAACATTTATGAGTGAAATCTGATCATATTATTAATAAACGATGGCTGTAATAATGTGATATTTTCATAGAATTCCAACAGTGCAGAAGGAGGCCATTTGGCCCATCGAGTCTGCACCCACTCTCTGAAACAGCATCTTACCCAGACCCAAACCTCGCCCCATCCCCATAACCCCATGCGTTTACAATGGCTAATCCACCTAACCTAACCTTTTGGAGCGTGGAAGGAAACCAGAATACCCGGAAGAAACCCACACAGACTCAGGGAGAATGTACAAACACCACACGAACAGTCACCCAAGGCCAGAATTGAACCCGAGTCCCTAGCACTGTGGGGCAGCTGTGCTAACCATTGTGCCAGCGTGCCACTGGTCATGATTACAAAGGCTGAAACTTTCTGGCTGTTTACACTGGCGGAATCTTCTGGCCCTGTTGATGGTGCACTCCCGCCATGGGCTTCCAGCAGCATGGGGGCAGGGTTAATGAGAAATAACATTGACTGTAGTGGGAACAGAAGATCCTGGCACTGGCCAATGGTAGGCCATCTCCTACTGTGAGAAACTCACCATGGGGAGGCTAGAGAATCTCGCACCATATTTTTTGCTGTTATATCATTCCAGTTCTCTTTTGATCCATATTAAACAAAATCATCGTAAACAGCTCAGTTTAGGTAACTGCAGATATGAGTTCTAAATAAATAGTCAACTTCATCAAAACCTTTCTCACATTCTCATAAAATTCATTTTAAGCAAAATTAAAGCAAAATACGCAAATTATGCAAATCTGGAAAAAAAAAGTTCTGGAAAATCTCAGCAGGTCTGCCAGCATCTATAGAGAGTCATACGGTCTCATGTTGGGCAACCCATCTTTCTATATAGACATATTAACTGTAGCATTATTTATAAAATAGAAGTTGGGCGGCACTTAGGCACAGTGGTCAGCATTGCTGTCTCAAAACACCAGGGACCCAGATTTAATTCCAGCCTCGGGTGACTGTGTGGTGGTTGCATGTTCTCCTCACATCTGTGTGGGTTTCCTCCGGGTACTCCAGTTTCCTACCATATTCCAAAGATGTGCAGGTTAGGTTGATTGGCCATACTAAATTGCCCCTCAATGTCGGGGATTAACAGGGTAAATACGTGGGGTTACAGGGATAGGGCTTGGGTGGGATGGTTGTCGGTGCAGGATTGATGGGCTGAGTGGCCTCTTTCTGCACTGTAGAGATTCTATGATTCTATTAAGTTGCTTTCAACCCCTCCCTCCCTTCCCCTTAAAATTTGACTAGCAGAGGAACAATGATTGAAAAATCAGCCAACTTATTTTGAAGTCCTTTCATGTGGTTTCGAGAAACAAGTGTCCACATTGATATGAGCGCAATTATTTTGTCCAAATCAATAGAAGCCCCAAAACGAGGAAGGTTATTAATGAAAACTTGTGTCAAAATTTTTAAATCTTTGATAAAATGTGTCTTTCCTTAATGTAGATGGGGCAGTGCAGTGTTGATGGATAAGCAATAGTTTTATTACCTTAATTCAAGATTTAAAGCCATGCCCCCTCGTGCTAGCTTTCTCCATCCGAGGAAAAAGGCTATCACTATCCACCCTATCTAAACCTCTAATCATCTTATATGTTTCAATAAGATCCCCTCTTAGCCGCCTTCTTTCTAGCGAAAACAACCCCAAATCCCTCAGTCTCTCCTCATAGGACCTCCCCTCCATACCAGGCAACATCCTGGTAAACCTCCTCTGCACACTCTCCAAAGCCTCCACATCCTTCCTATAATGTGGGGACCAGAACTGCACACAATACTCCAAGTGCGGCCGCACCAGAGTTGTGTACAGTTGCAACATGACGCTGTGACTCCTAAATTCAATCCCCCTACCAATAAACGCCAAGACACCGTATGCCTTCTTAACAACCTTATCTACTTTATTCTGCTCTTCAGAAAAGCACTTGAAAGAGTGCTTTTCTGAAGAGCTGAATGTCTATATGAAGGGGAGAAAGTAAATATAGAGGTAACGTTTGGTTATCTTATTCGATGCACTTTAGAATGCAGATTACCTGCTCATTTATTTCATTGTTATTTGTGATACTCACTGTATGTATTTCACCAAAGTGTTTCTCTGCAACATTGATTCTACTACACAAATATTTAATTGGTTGTGAAGCATTTTGAGAAAAGCACCTAATTAATGCTCAGTTCTGATGGAGTGCCATATTGGACTTGATGTTAACTGCTTCTCTCTCCACCGTTGCTGCCAGATCTGTGGGGTGGGATTTTACGGCTTACTCAAGCGAGACCAGAAATTCCTGCCCGAGGTTAATGGACATTTCTGTTGTCTGCCCCTCACCTGCTCTGATTCTGTGGCATGCGAGGTGATAGAATTCCGTCAGTGGAGTTTTTCCAGCATTCTCTGTTTTTATTTCAGGCCTCCAGCGTCCATAGTATTTTGCTTCTGTATAATGCTTGTTCATGTCATGTTATGATGGTAATGGTTTGCCTATCAGTACTAAGTTTCAGCACCTTGCGTGACTCCTGTTTAAAATTACATTTAAGCAGATTGTCTTTAATGTACATTTTTTGCATCACATTACTAAAATGTCAAATACGTTGACAGAACCATATTATTTAATGAGAAGAAACTTGGGCCCAATGGTTTACTCCCCAGTCAGGTGCACAAAGACAGGAGAATCATCAGCTCAGCAAACATAAACTTCAAAAATAGCAGCCCACAGTTGGAATTTTAGTTCTGGATGATGATGAAGAGCCTGTTAGTCATGGTGAAAATCTGGGCCATGTCATTTACTTATGAAATTCTCTCAAATAAAGAATCTCTTTGATATATTTACTCTGCATCATGTTTCTAATGTTGATGAAATTTATGTGTAGAAGAACTCATCTTACTATTTGAGAATAAGATGAGGTTAACTGCTAGTAACAGTATATTTTTTTCATTTTAGTATTAACAAGTAAAGACATTGCAACAATATAATTTGGCAGCAATACACTCTTAAAGTTTTGTAATGAGACACCAAGGGTTAGCACTTAAGAATAACCTGCCACTGTGTAAAAAATGTCTGCTCCCTCTTTCAGTAGTTGCTATTGCAATTTTGCAAGCTTATGATTCACGAGCCCACCAAATTTGCAGTGGTTTTGAACAATTTTTTCTTTGAAACGTGTGAAAAATATGAGGTTTAGTTCCATGTAAAAAAAGTACATTTAAACCAATTTGCTCAAATGAAACTTTAGCACTAGTGGGGACACCTAGCCCTTTTAATAATGCAAGATCTGAGTTATAAATTGAAACAAAGAGAATAGATAGTTATGGATTGAAGTAAGGATAGCTATTTATCCTCATGTTGAGTTCAAGCTTTAGTCAGCTGTGTTAGTGTTAGTTGTGCATGATCCACCAATTATATCATCTTTGAACTTGACTCCTAACATAAAGGCCAGGGATGGAATATTATGTCCCTCCTGAAGTGGGTGGCAGGATGTTGCTGTTTACTCCCCCGCCATTTGGATTTTACCTTTAAGGGGGGAGGAGATTTTGGATGACCTTAAATGGCAGCTTAAGTGCCCCCTCCCCATGCTGATGGGATCTTGCTATAGGAGCAGGTGACGGGGTTAAATGCTCAGTTGCTGGGCTAGAGTGCTTCCTTTTCTCACACAATAGGTGGAATTTTCAGGCCGCACTCACCCCAAGGGCGGAAAATCCTGTCTGAGCTCAATGCCCCTTTGCACAGTCCGTGTCCTGCCTGCTACAATTCCCTGTGGTGGGCAGGATGGGAAAATAGGGTGCATGTGTCCAATGGAGCAACCCCCCCCACCACCCCCCAATCCTTCACAGGTTTCTTTTTCCCCACCTTCCATCTCTGCTACTTCCTTCACCAGGACCTGCTAACCTGGTCACAACAAAATCCCTGAAGTCAGTGTCCAAAGTCTTCCTTCGAGGAATGTAGTCCCAGTAGTGGTCAGTGTTCCCAATACTAGGACAAGAGAGATACTGGTCATTTGATTGGCTAACAGCTCTGAGGTAGGATGACTCCTAGTTGGGGACAGAATCCCGCCTCATGCCACTTGAGAACAGTCTGGTACTCATAACATTGCTGTGGGGCAACCTGGCAATGTGAAGGTTGGCTCACCTCCAACCTTTCAGCCAAATAAAATTTTGATGAAGGTGAATCCAAGGCAAGGAAATGATCTTTTTGAAGACTATGCCAATCTATGATATGCACTGAAGAAATATACAAATCAGTGATGTTTGTTGTGGTATCTCATTGGGCTGAGGAAGATTCAAACAAAATTCTGCATGCTACACGATTTGAACTTACTACTCCTTTGCAAAGTCTGTTGGCTCTGGTTGCTTTGTATGTGGTGTCCTGGATAGTGTATCAAAAGTGTTGTTGCATGAGCTGTCCTCTTGCTATGTTGTGTGTGTACATGATGAACTAGCAGAGTCCTGGGATGCTCAGTGAATGATCCTCTGTAAATAAGTGATCTGTTCACTACAAAAGGAAGTGAATCCCTGAAGCCAACTTTGTGCATCTATACAATACACACTCCTGAGCATTTAAATGATTGTCAGTTCTAAACAATCTGTGTGGGAAACCATTACAAGGAAATATGTCTCTGATCAGCAATGAATTGAAGTGTTAAAAATGTAAATGTTATGAGCTCAGGTCTGATGATTTCACTATCACATCTGAAGTCCAACTCCTAAACATACAAAACAAATGGAATTGGAATATGAGTGCCTGAGTCGTCCATTGTTAGTTGAACAGATGAAATTAGATACTCTCTTTCTATTCAACAGGAACCATACTCCTTCAGTTATTGTACATGCTGTATCAAGACCGCACCCAATCGAATCCCCAGACACTCAGAAGAAGCGTCGCATACATAGGTGTGACTTTGACGGATGTAACAAAGTATACACAAAGAGCTCACACCTCAAGGCACACAGACGGACTCACACAGGTAAGAAGAAATTACGCCTTAGGGATTGCTCTTTCTCATGAGTCTAGATGTTTCATAATGGAGCCATTAAGCTACTGTCTGTACAAGAATCTTCTGGGACTGGCTATGTGTCCTGATCACTTCAATCAACTTGTTCAAACTGATCCCTAACAGTGTGTTGCAACCATTTAAAGAACCCAATCATGATTCTGTCAGGATTCTCCTCATCTCCTGTCATAGCTTCAGCAAAACACTGGTGATAATCCTAACTTTCCACTAGCCACTGCTGTAGAATCTGGCAGAAATTCCAGGTGGAATTGTATCCCTTTTTGCAGCTACATGGGCTTCAGCAGTTCAAGCAGTCTTTTTATTGGGTCGATTTCATTATTTTTCTGTTAACTATTATTCTTTTGATTTAAAATTGTGTGCTTTGGTGATTAACACCGTTCACTAAACAGTTCAGATCATCTTCTTGGAGTCATCCCTTTCTCAAGTATTTCCTTGGTTTATTTGGAATGTACTAATATTGGTAGAGAATAAATTGATTTTAGTGGGTGGGAAATCTTGTACTGAATTCATGCTTGAATTCCTAATATGCATACATGTGAATGGGTGCTAGCAGTCAGTGCACATACATCCACCTTGAACATTGATCCGTGAGGCATTGAATGAATACTTTTCTTCAGTGATCACAAAGGAGAGGGGCCATGTTTTTGAGGATGAGTGTGTGATACAGGCTGATAGGATGGAGGAGGTTGACATTCTAAGGGAAGATGTATTAGCAATTCTGAAAAACCTGAGGGTTGATAAGTCCCCTGGGCCAAATGGGATACATCCTAGGATATTTTGGGAGGCAAGGGATGAGATTGCAGAGCCTTTAGCTTTGATCTTTGGGTCCTCACTGTCCATGGGGATAGTGCCAGAGGACTGGAGAGTGGCAAATTTTGTTCCTCTCTTCAAGAAAGGAAATAGGAATGACCCTGGTAATTATAGGCCAGTTAGTCTTACTTCAGTGGTTGGTAAGTTAATGGAAAGGGTACTGAGAGATAGGATTTATGACCATTTGGAATGATGCACCTTAATCCAGGATAATCAGTACAGTTTTGTGAGGGGTAAGTCCTGCCTCACAAATTTGATTTAATTCTTTGAGGAGGTAACTAAGTGTGTGGACGAAGGTAGAGCAGTTAATGTCGTATACATGGATTTTAGTAAGGTGTTTGATAAGGTTCCCCATGGTAGGCTCATGAAGAAGATAAGGAGGTGTGGGATAGAAGGAAATTTGGCCGATTGGATAAGTAACTGGCTGTCTCATAGAAGACAGAGGATAGTGGTGGAAGGAAAATTTTCAGACTGGAGGCTAGTTACCAGCGGTGTACCACAGAGGCCAGTGCTGGGTCCTCTGTGATTTGTGATTTTTATCAATGACTTGGAAGAAGGGGCTGAAGGGTGGGTTAGTAAATTTGCTGACGACACCAAGATTGGTGGAGTAGTGGATGAGGTGGAGGGCTCTTGTAGGCTGCAAAGAGACATTGATAGGATGCAGAACTGGGCCGAAAAGTGGCAGATGGAGTTTAACCCTGATAAACGTGAGGTGATTCATTTTGGTTGGACAAACGTGAATGCAGATTACAGGGTCAACAGCAGGGTTATAAGGAATGTGGAGGAACAGAGAGATCTTGGGGTTCATATCCACAGATCTCTGAAGGTTGCCGCTCAAGTGGATAGAGCCGTGAAGAAGGCTTATAGTATGTTAGCGTTTATTCACAGGGGGTTTGAGTTTATGAGCCGTGGGGTTATGCTGCAACTATACCAGATGTTGGTGAGACCACATTTGGAATATTGTGTGCAGTTCTGCTTACCTCATTATAAGAAGGATGTGGAAGCATTGGAGAGAGTGCAGAGAAGATTTACCAGGATGCTGCCTGGTTTGGAGGGTAGGTCTTATGAGGAAAGGTTGAGGGAGCTGGGGCTTTTCTCTTTAGAGCGGAGGAGGATGAGAGGTGACTTAATAGAGGTTTATAAGATGATGAGAAGGATTGATAGGGTGGACGTGCAGGGACTACTTCCTCAGGTGGCTACAGCTGTTACTAGGAGGCATAACTATAAGGTTCGTAGTGAGAGATATAGGAGGGATGTCCGAGGTAGATTCTTTACTCAGAGTGGTTGGGGTGTGGAATAGACTGCCTGCTGTGATTGTGGAGTCGGACACTTTAAGAACTTTTAAGCGGTTATTGGATAGGCACATGGAGCACACCAGAATGATAGGGAGGGGATCGCCTTATCTTGGGATTGGACATAGCTCGGCACAATGTTGAGGGCTGAAGGGCCTGTACTGTCCTGTAATGTTCTATGTTCTATGATCCCATTTGCTCATAGTCATCTTATCACTTGCTGTTCATGTGAAAATAATCTTGTATTTCCATGGATATTGTAGTTTTCAATTTGATGTCTTCACAATAGTAATTTAGATGAACCATTAATTAAAATTATGAATAATCTTAATTCTGAACCAATGTGAAGCCAATTTTCTTATCATTGCATTGAGACTCACATTTATTTTGATGTTTGGTCGAGATTTTCCTTCACAATATGCAAAGTTTAAACGTAAGAACCACTGTAATGATTTATAACTATTTGTTATGGCTGAATTTGCATTTTCCTTTCTCCTAAAGGTGAGAAGCCCTACAAATGTACATGGGAAGGATGCACTTGGAAATTTGCCCGCTCAGATGAGTTAACCAGGCACTATCGCAAACATACTGGCATCAAGCCCTTTCAGTGCCCTGACTGTGACCGTAGCTTCTCCCGTTCAGACCACCTTGCCCTACACAGAAAACGCCACATGCTGGTCTGAGCCATTTACAATGTAAGCCAGACAGAATGCAAACTAAATTCATATCTTTACTTAACCAAGATTCAGCTGGGCCGAATCAATCAGCAAATGAACACTTTCTTGTAGTCAGTATCTGATACACAAACAAAGCTTGTTTTTCTTATTTTATGCAGGAGTCTTGTTTAACAATATGAATGTCTTTACGTTAATGCAAAGCATTCTCCACTGGATGCATTGGCTGAGCAATCTTATAAATATGAAATGACATGTTGTGCAGCCTGATTTGTTTGTTGAAATTATTGGCATTTCAATTGATTAATAAGCCTTTAATGTCTTACCAGTGAAATCCCTGATTCAGTGTAGAATGCTGCTGTATGCCCTTTCCTTCATCAAAACCACACTTCATCCAAATGCGTTTTTGTGAAAGAAAATTGATGGCGACAGATATGTAGAGGAAATTACATTTTTTATTGTGAGATTAGAGGACTCCAGGAAATTCCTATGCAAACAACTGTGAAAGAAGGAAAAGTCATAACCTGGGATTGAGGAACTTGCCTATTTTGATTAGTTTGACGCATTTCAGAATTAGACTCACCTTTTGTTTTTCAAATGTCATCTGACCATTCTTCGGTGTTGATATTCGAAAGGTTCAGCAATGATGTCCACATTTCAATATCAACTTCAATGGATTTTAATGGATTTAAGCACCAAAGGTTCACCAACAGTGGCTTCTCTCCATATTAATGCACAATGGAAGCTTCATTTTCTTACAATTTCCTTTATTAGAAATATTCTCATTCAAGTAAAGTTTCCCTTTCCCAAAAAAGAAGTTTCATACTTTCACTGCTGGAAATCAACCTGTCCAGTTCCCTTTGCAAAGTGAAATTTAAATACAGTGGGCAAGGTCGTCCAGCTATTCACACCAAGGGGATCTACTGGCCCCGCTGATGGTACATCCCCACCAGAGGTTTCTCAGTGGCGAGGGGTTGATTCAATGGGAAATTCCATTGACAATGGCAGGACCAGAATATCTCACTGCTGACCAATGGTGAGTCACTTCCTGCCATCAAGAAACACGCCGTATCAGGGGCAGAAAATCCTGGCCATATTCTCTCTCCAGCACTATATTGCATTTCCTTTCTGTAATGGTCCAATTATCATTATTATTTGGTTTGGATAAAAGGTAAAGTTATCATAGTCCCTAACAACCACAGGCTGCTCTCCCCTTTGAGAGAGCAAACTGACTGGTGGTGATTTTAACCTGAGGATCACTACACCTCAGGCGAGGGGTGAAGTTGAGAAAGTGAGACATTCATGAATAACCTCAGCTTGTATCAGAATTGAATCCGTGTTCTTGGCGTCACCCTGCATCACTAACCAGCCATCCAGCCAACTGACTCGAGTTGGTTAGCTTAGTTGGCTGGATGGCTGGTTAGTGATACAGAGTGACGCCCACAGTGTGGGTTCAATTCCATTACCTGTGAGGTTATTCACTGAGGTGTGGTGATCCTTAAGTTAAAATCGCCACCAATCAGCATTCCCCCTCAAAGCGAAGAGCAGCCTACAGTCATCTGGGGTTACGGTGACTTTACCTATTAGTTTAGGTCTATAACCAACTTAAAAAGGTAAACAAAAATGGAAAAATGTGGGAGCCCAGATATAATAATTCAAATTATCAAAGAAAATTCTGAAATCCTGTTTTCAGAAACTGTCCTTGTTGGAAGAAATATTTCAAAGCACATATAGGATGGCCAAAAAATGTAGAATATTAAAATTTTACTTTAAAATACTGAATATTTTTGTCATATAATTTGGCTGAATTTGATTCTTTACAGCTAGTATTAGTAGGAGAAAGGAATGCTGTGTGCTGAGTCCACAACTTCTAAATGTCATGCAATCACCAATAAGTCATATTGTTGGCTTTGTCTTTTTTATTGGTAATAGTCAAAAATGGCTCGGTTTGCATTAAAAATAACAAAATTCCTTAGTTACCTGTGTGAGAAAGGAACATGCTTCAATTTCTGTTTCAAAGAATTCTGCTGGTATCATTGGCAATATCAACAGCTTAGCTAAACAGCAATTATACCAATTTCCTTGATATAATCGTTGGTTGGTAGAAACTCATAGATATAACGCTGGTTTCATTCTGCATTGACTAGATGCAGCAGTTGCTCTGCCCAGTAGGATCTTCCTTTGGAAACCCTAATATAATAACTGGGATTGAAGAATTGGGGGAAGTTGTTTAAGAAAATCTGCCAAACAAGGCACTTTATCAAAGCTCAGTTGTATTCATTTATTGCAACAGCTATAACATTTACTTTTTAATTATTTTAAGGTATTTGGGGCCAATTATATTAAGCTGCTCAAAAATAACCATCAGTCTTTTAAACTGTGTAAATATTTTTATTCTTGGTTCATTGCTTGCAGTTGATAAGGTTTTAACATAATTCACTGTATTGAGTCAACAATTTAAATGCTGAAAGGATAGGGTCACTGAAGTATCCTCTATATAGATATATCTAGGGCACACATGAACCCAATTCTGAGTGAAGTTACATTAACAGCCATCAGAAAGCATTTTAAAATGTGGTTTGTTAGATCCAATTTTATTAATTTATTCCATATTTTGAAAAGTAAACTTCAATTGCCTTAGGAGTAACTTTTCAACTATATTTATCACCAACTGTTCCAATAATTTTTTGTAGAAATTTAAAGCAATGCAAACTTTTTATTGAACATTTGCAACACAATGATTTACATCAATACAACTTCTGACAGCTTAAACTTCAAAAATGATTATGTAGCTTGATCTCACATACATACATAGAAACTAGAAGCAGAATTAGGCCATTTGGCCCTTCGAGCCTGCTCCACCCTTCATTTTGATCACGGCTGATCATCAAATTCAATATCCTGACCTCCCCCCCAACTCTTCCTGCCCACATTGTTCCCTTTGATCTCAAGAGCTATATCTAATTTCTTCTTGCAATCAGACAACACTTTGGCCTCAACTACTTTTTGTGATAATGAATTCTACACTATTGTAAAGATATATTGAGTGAATCATTCCTCTTTCTCCTCTAGCATTAAAAAAATAAGATAAATAGTCACTAATACATCAGTTTTCAGTCTCTGTTCATGCTTTGAAAAGACATTGCACAGATTACACCGCCCCCACCCCACCCACCCATGTGGTGTGTTGTCTGGTGGCAGGATCTTCCAGTCCTGCCAATGTTCACAGTATTTTGTGTGGCTGACCGGTCCTGCTGCCTGGGAGCCCACTGTTGGGGGTCACCCTTGGCGGGACAGGAAGATCCTGCTGGTAGTAAGGGGTGGAAAATCTCGCCATTGACTTGAAGTTGTTTAAGTGACAACAGTAGCCAATTTGAATATGCATTTAAATCAATAATGTACTATATCATAAATCATATTGAAGCTCTTTGAAATAAAATAGATTTATTTATTCCTGCAGATCCCCTATAGACTCAGCTTGTAAAAGCATTGATAAGCTTGGAATTGACCCATACAAACCAGGAAGGATACTGATTTGATTCATAAGGAGTTAGTTAATCTCACCATAGGCAGCAGTGGAGATGCTACAACTAGCCTAACAATGAGCTTCTTGGCCTTTTGGCTAAGATCAACCCAAGATGAGGTCCAATGCTTCACCTTGTCAACATGAATCTTGTTTGTCTCTCCTGTGGGAACCATGAATTGGATGTGATTGGAATTTGAATTGGTTTCTGGAGCAGGCAAGGAATGGATTTGGGTTTGCCCAGTCCACTCTGAGCATTGGCTTTTTAACTTAAAAAATGGAATAAAAATGTTTTTAAAAAGTCTTTGGATAAATTGCATAAACAATCAAAGCTATGTGATTCTAGTTTTCAATCAGGATCAATTGATTGATGTTGGAAAGTGCCTATATGGGTGCATTTCAGGGGAGGATAGGATTAGCCTGGACTGTGGTCCATCACCATACATTGTCTATACTTGAACAGCTATTTGGGTGAAGCACTCAGGAGGTGCAGGCAGGGCTGAGAAGAGAGGATGAAGTTGTCTAAGCCAATAGAACTGCAGTCCTGCAGCACTAAATCCTATAAGGGAGAAAATGGGAAGGGAATTTGATTTTTGTTTTATTGATTTTTTGCTGGGATTCTCCATCCTCATCAATGGTTGGGAGTCTCTGGTCCCACTGCTGTGAATGCAGATTTGGCTGAGAGCCAAATTCTCCATTCTCACCTGCAACAGAGGTGTAATGAATGACATCGGAGAATTCCAGCCTCTGACAAACTGATTCATTTTCATTACCTCGTCATAGTATGACAAATAATGGTAGTTAAAGTTAGCTTTCCACACAGCAGCAACATGACACCTATGGAGTTTGAGTTTTAGTATGTGAATGTTTTGTAAGAAGTAAATATTCTAAGTGCAATTTTCCAGAGTCAGTCTCCGAGTTTGGGTCATCACTAATAGGAATGCCAATAAAGAATTGGGTGCAGATCACTGCAGATAATACTCAATACCAGAAGTGCATGGTACAAACTTCTGTGTAATAGGGCTAAAACTGTTGAGAACCTGAAATTCCCATACATTTGAGTGAATTAGTTCTTTGTGAAACATGGGGCTGAGGGATAGCTGGGATGTGTGATCACAGTAATTTGTGGCAGCTGGCCTGCCTCGTGGGTTGTAGTCATTCTTCTGTTTTCTATGGAAAGACTGGCATGGTTTTCCATGAGATAGGGGTGTGGGGCACCTGCCATAGAGTAGGACATTTTTTGAAGAAGTTAAAATAATATGCACTTGAAAATGAGTGCAATCAGGTAATGTTAACAATGGAAATAATAAAATGTTGTGAGTTCCTTGTTTTGTATTTTAAAAAAAACCTCTGCCTCAAAAGGTATTTTTTTTTAAAATTTATAATAACACAGCAAAAGAGTGTGAAAAGACTGAAACGTCCTATTGTGCCCGTGTCATATTCTGAGGTGGGAAGGGGGATGACATCCACATTGTGAATCAATTCTTCTCAGCTTAGATACTTAAAAAATGTGAATTTTAACTTTTTTTGTGGGGGGAAAACATGTTTTGGTTTGAAATATTGGTTTTGGGGTAATAACTTGACAACATTAATACTAAGAGGCATTCAAGAAAACTTGAGGTGCTGAACAGACGAAAGAAAATGTAGTAAATATGTTTGTTCTGTATGCATGATCATATGGGGTGGCTGTTACAGATAGAATGTTAAACTGATCCACTGAAATGTTGCCGAAAGTGATTGACTGTTTGGAACTGCACTGTGCATTAGGATGATGTTTATTATGCTTTACATGCACAGCTGTAAATCCTAAATTAAGTATTTACACTTTTTAAAAGTTTATTCTTTTGAACGCTAATATAAATATGTAGAGTTTTCAGCAATTGGAAAAAAATGTGTATAATGCCACAATCAATTAGTGAAAAAACGTGTCCCTCAACACTTGCTCTACTGAACTATGAAGCTGATAATATTCAGTGGAGAAAAAAAAATCGCCTTTACCAGCAAGAATTCATCAAGCAAAATGTTTTTAACTATGAATCATGTGATGTCGTTACTTTTATGAAGTCTTTTTTTTAGAAAAAGCATGCATGCTCTCCTTTCTTTTTAAACAAAAAGAATGTAGAAATAATACATTTTACAACAATTCAAAAGGTAAAGAGAGGCATTAGAATTTGACTTCCTCATAAGTCTTAGGTAGACTACTAGATGTCCTGGACGTTGCAGCAGTGATAACAATTATGTTGGTCGAGCTATCCCACTCCCCCCTCACCTCCACTTATTCCAACCCTTCTGACTAATAATGGATGTCTGCTGATTAGAACCTATAACAGGGAAGAATGCCAGAGAAAAATTAAAAACCGCTAACACCATTAGAAAAATACTTCTGATTTCCAAAGATCTATTTTAAGTTCTTGAAAAAATATTACTCTAAAATATTATGCTTTCGTACTCTAAGTTGTGAAGTTAATTCTATCCACCACTCATCGTTAAGCACTTTCACATCTCAGTTTATAATGTTCTGTCCTTTATGTGGCCAGGATTAATTCATCTGTTCAGCACCTCTGCAGTCCTGCTTTGAGTACTCCAGTTTATTGCTGCTAGATTAAGCAATAAATTGTGCTGAAAATGTAGAACAATATAGGACTACATTTCAAGGGTTAATAAGACTAATTCTGGGTTTATATTAAGTCTTGTTAACTTTATTTAAGTCATACAATAGTGCCTGCAGTCTCTATAATTAAAGATGTGAAATTATAAAAGTTTTTTTTTACTATTTCTTTTTCGTTTCTAGATTGTCCCATGGGAGTTTAGTAATGACATTTTGTCATATCAAACTGTGAACACAAATTTGTACTGTACAGACTTATTCTATATTCAAAATGTAAATGTATTGTACATCTGTCAATAAAACTGTATATACACAAAATATCTATTTTCGTCAAAGAATATATCTAATGAAATGTGATGCCTGATCAATCATCAAGTCAAAATCCTGCCCTCTCATCACATCATGTAATTGACTACAACTCAATATAATCAACATGAATAAATAAGGTCCAGAGCAGTCAATATATATGACATTGAAAAGGATTGATTCCACTGTTGGGTTCCATCCGGCATGGAACATACAAGCTGGAAAACTGGGGACAAGTAAAAGGGAATAAAGCCAATCTCTGGCATAAAAGTTTGAAGAAATCTAGCAGTAAGTGTCATATACAGATTTCAGCTACATCCAGAGTTCCTTGAAGTTTTATATCCATTTGTTGAACTAGATGTCTTGTGGCTGATTGAAATGGCTCTGACCTCATTGTGATTCAGAACTGATGTAAAGTTACACTCAGAATTTGATATGCACAGATACCTGTAATCATCTTGAGGTGGTGGGGAAAATTGTGTCCAAGTGAGATTAAAGGTATGGAAAAATTAAATGAGGTGGCTGGGGGAGTGGAGAATGTTACAATGGGTGGGGATTCATAAAACGTTCAAGGTAAACCAAAAATGCACATTAGACATTTACACTTCGCTTAGGTTAAAGAGGTAAGGGACAAGAAGTGACTATCGAAAATAAGGGGATAGGAATCACCATTTACAGGTTTAAGGCTTCAGCTCAATAGTTCTGTCAATGTCAGCTGAACTGTGCACATTACATGGGTTGTCTATGCAGCTCAGCTATTTCCTCTTCTGAAGCAAATATCATAAAAGCAAAATATTGCAGATGCTGAAAAAAAAGTGTTGCAAATACTCAGCAGAATGTGTGACATGAAAGAATTAGTGTTTCTGAGCACTATTCATCAGAACATCTGGTGAATACACTTGCAACTAAATTGTACACCAGTGGATTGAAACATGCGAGACTCTATCCCTAACACCTTTGAAAATGATTCACAGTGGAGTGTTCTGTCAAAGGCTTATCCAAAATAACACAGTGAAAAAGAATGTGCGAGGAGGAAAGATTGAAAGAAAATTGAAAACAACTCGTGATGCAATCTTGAATGTGTCCATGAATTACATTATGTGACATGATTTGTTACGAAACAACCTATCCTCCAAATTGCCGTGAGCAAAGCCATGGGAGATATGACAGCCTGTTAATTATATTATGATTCATATCCTATATAAGACAATTGCAAATAAACACTGCTACTTCCTTGGTCACTGAAGCTGTGACTTTGTGTAATTCTGCTCATGCTGAGTTTCGAACTTCAGTCACCATCCAGCTGAGTAAAGCCCAAGGGAAATTTGGTGGGTTAATTACTGACCATGCTTGTGCAGTTTCCAGGAATGAAATACTGGAGGACGTCACTTTCCTGATCTTTATGTTGTAGAAAAAGACATGGGCTGGGGTGCATGAGAAAAATATGACAAATCATTTATTTTTGAGAAGGGTGCTCAATGCGAGAAATGTAAAGTTATAAATGTTACACATACAATAAATTTGAATATTGTGAAAAGAGACGTTGCTAGAGGTTTTTGTCTTGCAGTCAGCAAGACAAATGCAAGAATACCAAATTTCAAATAATCACTACAATTTATACTACTGGAGAAAAAGGATGTTTATTGATTGGCAGGTTAGCTCTGATTGGCTGAGGTGTTGCCATAGCCATAGGAAACAGGTCCTTCAGCTCAACTTGTCCATGCCGCCCAGTTTTTACCATTAAGCTAGTCCCAGTGCCCACATTTGGCCCATATCCCTCTATACCTATTTTACTCGTAACTATCTAAATGCTTTTTAAAAGACAAAATTTTACCCGCCTCTACTACTACCTCTGTCAATTCAGTCTAAGCACTCACCACTCTGAAAAAAATTGCCCCTCTGAACCCTTTTGTATCTTTCCCCTCCCATCTTAAACATATGCTGTCTAGTTTTAGACTCCCCTACCATTGGGTAAAGATATTAACTGTCTAGCTGATCAATGCCCCTCATTATATTATAGATCTCTATAAGCTCACCCCCTAATCCTCCTGCACTCCAGGGAAAAAAGTCTCAGTCTATCCAGCCTCTCCTTATAACTCAAACCATCGAATCATGTAGCATCCTAGTAAATCTTTTCTGCACTCTTTCTAGTTTAATAATATCCTTTCTATAATAAGGTGACCAGAACTTACACAGTCTTCCAAATGTGGTCTTACCAATGTCTTGTACAACTTCAACAAGGTGTCCCAGCTCCTGATTTCAATGTTCTGAACAATGAAACGAAGCATGCCAAATGCCTTCTTCACCATCTTGTCCACCTGTGACTCCACTTTCAAGGAGCTATGAACCTGTACCCCTAGAGCTCTTTGTTCTATAACTCTCCCCAATGCCCTACCATTAACAGAGTAAGTCCTGCCTTGGTTCAATCTATCAAACTGCATCGCCTTGCATTTATTTATATTAAACTCCATCTGACATTCATCAGCTCAATGGCCCAATTATTCAAGATCCTGTTGCAATCCTAGATAACCTTCTTCACTGTCCACTATGCCACCAATCTTGGAGTCATCTGCAAACTTACTAACCATGCCTCCTATATTTTCATCCAAATCATTAATATAAATGACAAATAATAGTGGACCCAGCAACAATCCCTGAGGAATACCGTTTGTCACAGGCTTCCAATTTGAACAACAATTGTCTCAACCACCCTCTGTCTTCTGTCATCAAGCCAATTTTGTATCCAATTGGTTACCTCATCCTAGATCCCTTTAACCTTATGCAACAACCTACCATGTGATAACCTGTCAGAGGCCTTGCTAAATTTCATGTAAACAATGTCAACAATGCCCTCATCTGCCTTCTTGGCTAC
The DNA here is from genome assembly GCF_965287045.1 of Carcharhinus amblyrhynchos. Classification (NCBI taxonomy): domain Eukaryota; kingdom Metazoa; phylum Chordata; class Chondrichthyes; order Carcharhiniformes; family Carcharhinidae; genus Carcharhinus; species Carcharhinus amblyrhynchos. The sequence goes on along the minus strand of NC_137324.1, from coordinate 88,738,784 downwards.
CCCTTCAAAAAACTCAATCAAATTTGTGAGACATGATTTCCCATTCACAAATAGACTGTCCCTTAATCAGTCCTTACATCTCTAAATGTCTGTAGATCCTATTTCTCAGAATACCTTCTAACAACTTACCCATTACAGCCAAGAAATTGAGAAAGTTATAGGCTCCCATACTTTCAGGTAATTCAAATAATGTGTAAGACTTTAACATATTCCTTTTGTTTACAGAGAATGTGTCCCTGCAAATTAATGCATATTGTTCTACTATCAGATGTGATTCTGTGATTAGGAAACACTTGCTAAACAATCCTGAGTGTACCAAAGCTACACTAACGGCCAATTCAAAGTAATCAATCAAGTTCCGATTTGAACAACAGAAAGGTGAGGCAATGGCCATCTCCAACAAGAGTTGAACCACCTACCCTTGACATTCAATGGTTAAATCTCCCATTCTCAAGATCCACGGGGTTACCATTCACCAGAAATTTACTGGGAGCAACCACATCAATTGTGTGGCTCAAAGAGCAGTGAGCAACTCATCTCTGGACAACCCTCTCCTAGCCCAAAGCTTGTTGCTTCAACAGTACTTAAATAGCTCAAAGTATCCAATATAAAGCAACTCCTTGATCAGCATGACATTCACCACCTGAAACATTCCTCAGGAAGAATAATACATTTCGCACTTCACAAACACACATGCAAGTATACAATGAAGAGGATTGAAAAGACAGGGGTTTACAACTATGAATAACTTAACAGTACTAAGAACAACAAAGAGATATCAGTTTACGTGATTTCCAGGGACCAAAGAGCCCTAATCCAGAAGGGTTCCCTCCTAAGCAAGTTCCAATTCCTTTAAGATGACAGCAGCAAAACGAGATGAGATTGATATTCAGATACATTATCTGTTTGACAGGCAGTGATCAGAGGCTTCTAGATAAACAAGCTTCAAGGAGGGCTGTTTTGTCACTCTTGTGTCCTGCTGTCAGATGTTGGTGAGTTAGAGAAAAATCAGCAGACTGGCATGCTTCTCAACTGTATAAAGAGACTTCAAAATGGTCACTCAAGTCATATGACATCCTTCCTCAACATTGATTTCATAAAGAGATGTTTATTTGGTGTCTGAACCTTGCTTTTGTTTAATGTCTTATAACAGCTCAGCTATTAGCCTCTAAAAGGGTCATTAACCATATTAATAACCCTGTTCACGATAGCTATTGTATTGATAGACTCTCAGAATCCACTATTGTGGTAAGCTTATAAACATGCAAATGACATCCATTTCCTTTTAATGATTCCTTTTTGAAATGGACCTTGCTAGCTCTAGGTTTGAGGTTCCATGAGCCATATATCACAGCTTGTCAATAATGCAATCCATATATTGCCTTAGTGGTCATCTTTTAGTGCCAGACACCAAGTGACTTGTAATGTTTATTCTTTGGTTCAACAATGTTCATTTTTAAATAAGAATAAAGTTTGATTTACATCGGGAAATCAAGTTGAACCGACTTATTGGAGTTCTTTGAATGAGTCACATGTGCTGTGGATAAAGGGGAACCAGTGGATGTACTGTACTTAAATTTCCAGAAGGTATTTGATAAGTTGGCATATCAAAAGTTATTGTATAAAATGAAAGCTCACAGTGTAGAGAGTAATATATTGGCTTGGATAGATAATTAGCAAGCTGACAGGAAATAGAACATTGGTATAAATGAGTCTTTTCCTGTTTGGCAGGATATGAGTAGTGCGCTACAGGGATCAGTGCTGGCTCCTCAATGTTTTTTGATTTATTTAATTACTTGGATGAAGGGACAGAAGGTATGGTTGCTAAATTTGCTGATGACACAAAGTTTGATGGGGAAGTAAATGGTATCGAGGACGTAAGGAGGCTCCTAAGGGACATAGATAGGTTAGGTGAGTGGACAAAAATCCTGTAAATGAAGAATAATGTAGGCAAATATTAAATTGTCCATTTTGGCAAGAAGATTAAACAAAGAAACTTATTTAAATGATGAGAGGTTATAGAGTTTTGCAGAGGGATCTGTGTGTCTTAGGGCATGAAACATAAAAGGCTTGCATACAAGTAGAGAAAGTAATTGGAAAAACTAATAGAATGTTATTAATCAATTCCCTTTGCAATAAATACAAAAGTAGAGAGGTTATGCTTCAGCTGTACAGGGCATTGATGAGACGACATTGATTGGAGATAGTCAGCATGGTTTTGTGGCGGGTAGGTCGTGCCTTACTAACCTTATTGAGTTTTTTGAGAAAGTGACCAAAGAGGTGGATGGGGGTAAGGCAGTGGACGTGGTGTATATGGATTTTAGTAAGGCGTTTGATAAGGTTCACCATGGTTGGCTTCTGCACAAAATGCAGATGTATGGGATTGGGGGTGATCTAGGGAACTGGATTAGGAATTGGCTAGCGGATGGGAGACAGAGGGTAGTGGTTGACGGTAAATATTCATCATGGAGTTCGGTTACAAGTGGTGTGCCTCAGGGATCTGTGTTGGGGCCACTGCTGTTTGTGATTTTTATTAATGATCTGGATGAGGGTATAGTTGGGTGGATCAGTAAATTTGCTGATGACACCAAAGTCGGAGGTGTGGTAGATAGTGAGGAAGGGTGTCATAGTTTGCAGGAAGACTTAGACAGGTTGCAGAGCTGGGCCGAGAGGTGGCAGATGGAGTTTAATGCAGAGAAATGTGAGGTAATTCACTTTGGTAGGAATAACAGATGTGTTGAGTATAGGGCTAACGGGAAGACTTTGAATAGTGTGGAGGAGCAGAGGGATCTAGGTGTATGTGTACATAGATCCCTGAAAGTTGGGAATCAAGTAGATAAGGTTGTTAAGAAGGCATACAGTGTCTTGGCGTTTATTGGTAGGGGGATTGAATTTAGGAGTCGTAGCGTTATGTTGCAACTGTACACAACTCTGGTGCGGCCGCACTTGGAGTATTGTGTGCAGTTCTGGTCCCCACATTACAGGAAGGATGTGGAGGCTTTGGAGAGGGTGCAGAGGAGGTTTACCAGGATATTGCCTGGTATGGAGGGGAGATCCTATGAGGAGAGGCTGAGGGATTTGGGGTTGTTTTCGCTGGAAAGAAGGCGGCTAAGAGGGGATCTTATTGAAACATATAAGATGATTAGAGGTTTAGATAGGGTGGATAGTGATAGCCTTTTTCCTCTGATGGAAAAATCTAGCACGAGGGGGCATGGCTTTAAACTAAGGGGGGGTAGTTATAGGACAGATGTCAGGGGTAGGTTCTTTACCCAGAGGGTGGTGAGGGATTGGAATGCCCTGCCTGCTGCAGTTGTAAATGCGCCTAGTTTGGGGGCGTTTAAGAGGTCTGTGGACAGGTTTATGGACGAAAAGGGATTGGTTTAGGTTAGTGGGTCATTGTTTTTTTTTAACTGGTCGGCGCAACATCATGGGCCGAAGGGCCTGTTCTGCGCTGTAATGTTCTATGTTCTATGTTCTATGACATCTGGAGTATTGTATACAGTATTGGTTTCCATTTTTAAAGAAAGATGTAGATGTATTAGAAGAAGTTCAGAAAGGTTTTCTAGACTAATACAGGAATGTGTTGGTTGCCTAATGAGGAAAAATTGGAGATATTAGGTTTGTATTCAGCAGAGATTATAGAAGGCTAAGAAATGAGATGATCAAAATCTTTAAGATCCTGAGCGGTATTGACAGGGTGGATGTGGAGAGGACGTTTCAACTTGTTGGAGAATCTACTACTGGGCTCACTATTTAAAAATAAGGGGTCACTCATTTAGGACAGAGATGAGGAACTTCTTTTCCCTCAAAGGATTGTGGACAAATAGATTACTTGGTGATAGACAGCATGGTGTTTTACAGGGATGGTCATATTTCACCAACTTGATTGAGTTTTTAGGAGATGACAAAGATAATTGATGAGGGAAAGGCTGTAGTTTATATGGACTTCAGTAAGATCTTTAACAAGTCCCACATGAGTCAAAATTAAACTACAAAAACTAAAATCACATAGCATTCGGGGTGGGCTGGCTAGTTGGATACAGAACTGGCTTGGTTATAGAAGACAGAGATTAGCAATGAAAGGGTGTTTTTCAGAATGGAGATCTGTAGCTAGTGGTGTTCCGCAGGGATCAGTGCTAGGACTTATGTTGTTTGTAGTATATATAAATGATCTGGAAGAAAATGTGGATGGTCTGATTAGTAAATTTGTGGAAGACACGAAGATTGGTGGAGATGTTAATAGTGCTGGGGATTGTTAGAGGTTTACAACAGGATACAGGTGGATTGGAGACTCGGGCAGAGAAATGGTAGATGGGAGTTTAATCCAGACAAATGCGAGATTTGTTTCGAGGATCAAATTTAGGCATGAATTATACTGTAAATAACAGAACTGTTGGGAATATTAACATACAGGGGGATCTGGGTGTGCAGGTCCACAGTTCCCTAAAAGGTGGCCAAGGTGATTAAGAAAGCATATGGCATGCTTGTCTTCATCAGGCAGGGTATTGAGTACAAGAGTTGGCAAATCATGTTGCAGCTATATGAAACCTCGGTTAGGATACATTTGGAGTACTGTGTGCGGTTCTGGTTGCCACACCACCAGAGGGATGTGGAAGCTTTGGATAGAGTGCAAAGAAGGTTCACCAGGATGTTGCCTGGTCTCGAGGGTGTTGCCAATGAGGAGAGATTGAATAAACTTCCATTGGAAAGACGGGGGCTGAGAGGAGACCTGATAGAAGTCTGCAAAATTATGAGAGACATAGACAGAGTGGATAGTCAAAGGCTTTTCCAAGGATGGAAATGTCAATTACAAGGGACATAAATTCAAAATGAGAGGAGAAAAGTTTAAGGGAGGTATGTGGGGCAAGTTTTTCATACAGAGTGGTGAATGACTGAAATGTGTGCCAGAGGAGATGGTGAAGCAGGCACATTAGCAACATTTAAGTGGCATCTGGATGGGTACATGAATAGGGAGGGCATAGAGGGATATGGTCTGAGTAAGGGCAGAAATTTTTTTTTTGTTTAGGTAGGGCATCATGATCAGCACAGGCTTGGAGGGGCAGAGAGCCTGTTCCTGTGCTGAACTATTCTTTGTTCTTTATTCTTTGAGCCTCAGAAGTAGGCAGGAATTTGAATTTGAAGTTACAATCAGAGCAGCCAAGTTCTCCATAAGAATCATGAGAACTAGGAGCAGAAGTAGGCAATTCAGCCCCTCGAGCCTGTTCCACCATTTAATATAATCATGGCTGATCTCATATTGGCCTCAACTCCATTTTTCTGCCATTCACCATAGCCCTACAACCCTTACTAATTAAAAATCTGTCTACCTTTTTATTATATTTACTCAAGGTCCTGGCATCCATCATACTTTGGGGTATTGAATTCCACAGACTCATGATCCTTTGAGAGAAATCATTTCTCAGCACTGTTTTAAATCTGCTACCCCTTACTCTAAAACTGTGACCTTGTGTTCTAGATTGCTCTACAATAGGAAATATCTTACGCACATACACTTTGGCAATTCCCTTTATCATCTTGTATACCTCAATTAAATCGCCTCTCATTCTTCTAAACTTCAGTGAGTATAAGCCTAAACTGCAAAATCTCTCTGTAATATAAACCACTCATCTCTGGAATCAATCTAGTGAACCTCCTCTGAACCCCCTCCAATGCCACTACATCCTTCCCCAAGTAAGGGGACCAAAGCTGTACATAATATTCTGAGCGTGGTCTCACTAATGCTTTCTTTGGTAGCAGCAACATTTCAGTACTTGTATATTCTATTCCTTTAGCAATAAATGCCAAGATTCTTTATCACGTGCTGTTCCTGCATACTAGTTTTCTGCGACTCATGCACAAGGACACTGAGATCCCTCTGCACCAAAGCACTACAAAATTTCTCTCCATTTAGATTATAATTTGCCTTTGTATTTTTCCCACCAAAATGGATGACCTCACACTTATCCATGTTAAACTCCATTTGCCACATTTTGATTCATTCACTTCATCCATCCCTATCAATTTGTATACTTTTTATTTCATTTTTGCAACTTACTTATTTTAGTGCCATCGGCAAATTTGGTTATGGGTACCTATTAACCCTGCATCCAAGTCATTAATATACATTGTAAATAGTTGGAGCCACAAGGATCGAACTCTGTGGCACACCACTAGTTACATCTTACCAACCCGAAAAGATACATTTATCTTAATTCTCTGCTTTCTGTTGGTTAGCTAATTGTCTATCCAAGGCAATAGATTACCCCAATTCATGTGAGTTCATCTTGTGTATTAACCTTTTGTGCTGCAATTTATTAAATGTCTTCTGGTAGTCCAAATATACTAAATCTGCAGGATCCCCATTATCCATCTTGCATGTTAAGATCAGCCATGATCTTATTGAATGGCGGGGCAGGCTCGAAGGGCTAGATGGCCTACTCCTGCTCCTATTTCTTATGTTCTTATGTTACATCTTCAAAGAACTCATGCTGGGAAGCAATGGCTTAGTGATATTATGCACTATTAATCCAGAAATTCACTTTATGCTCTGGAGACCAGGGTTCAAATGCCGCGACAACGGATGGTGAATAAAAAATATTAAGAATCTACTGATGACCATGAAACCATTGTTGATTGTAGGAAAAAAATCATCTGGTTCACTAATGTTCTTTAGGGAAGGAAATCTGACATCTTTACCGGATCTGGCCTCCACGTGCCTCTAGAGCCACAGCAATGTTGAATGACTTCAACTGCTTTCCAAGGGCAACTAGGGGTAGGCAATAAATGCTGGCCAGCCAACGATGCCCATGTCCCATAAATGAATAAAAAAGAGCAAATTAGTCAAACACGATTTACCCTTCATAAAACCATGCTGATTCTGATGGGTTGCATTTGGCTTTCTAAATATCCTGTTATTTCTTCCTTTATAATGGATTCTAACAATTTCTAATGTATTCTAACAACTTTTTATTTTCTTATTTAATAACAGAGCAGGCTTGAGGGCTAGAGTGGCCTACTCCTGTGGGTGGCATGGTGGCACAGTGGTTAGCACTGCTGCCTCACAGTGCCAAGGATCCAGGTTCAATTTCAGCCTTTGGTGACTGTGTGGAGTTTGCAGATTCTCCCTTTGTCTGCGTGAGTTTCTTCTGGGTGCTCCAGTTTCTTCCCAAAGATGTGCAGGTTGGATGGATTAGCAATGATAAATGGGCAGGGTTACGGGGTTGAGCAGAGGGGAGTGCTTGGGTGGAATGCTCTTTCCAGCAGTGGCTGCAGACTCAATGGGCCAAATAGCCCCTTTCTGCACATTGTTCTAATTCACATGTTCATATGTATATAGTTTATGATTTCTATCATGTCTTATTGACATGTCAACAGTTTCTTTAATTACACAGATGCAATCTACATGAAAATCTACATTAATGTATTCTGTTGTGCTTATTAAATTTTGGAATTAAAAAAGGCCATTTATAATGTGCAAAAGGTAAAACATGAAAGAAAAAAATCATTGGCTGAAGTTTTATTTCCAGGAAGAAGTTCTTATGTTTTCTTTCTCTTTTCACAACACTATTTAATTACCTATTTTTCAAAAGTCAGTAAAGAATGCCACACCCACATTTTTCCAGCATTATATTTTTCTCTTCTCCCACTCCCTTCAATAATTACTGCTCTCAGTGCTGTTCATTGTTATGAGCACAGGGATATATTTGTGTGCACTCATTTAAATGGGTGTGACTCAATATAGACTCAGATAACTAATAAAGATTAAGCAGTCTTAGATAAGCAACAAACTATACAGTGATAGGGATGGGAAGAGGGGAAGAGGTGAACTGGAACAGAAAAAGAGAGCAAGCAACATACACACATGCATATTGGTGATATGAGGGAGTTTCTGCCAAGATTAGCTAGCCATGATGTGGAGTGACTCACCTGATGAAGAAGCAGCACTTCGAAAGCCAGTGGCTTTTGCTACCAAATAAACCGGTTGGACTTTAATCTGGTGTTGTGAGACTTCTTACTAAGATTAAGTAGCATAAGGATCTGAGTCTAGAAGGTGAGCAAAGCTAATGAGAGTTTTGACTCCTGTGGGACAATGCTGACATTGGACTTAAATGTATTCCATAATTCTTGTTGACTAACCTCTATTAATCCTAAATTTCTGTGTTTAACTTGTGCTCCATGGTATTTGAGACATTCACAATAGGTTACCAATCCTCCCGATAGGGTGAATTTTACAGTCACCTACCAAGGCATTTGCTGGGGCCTCAGCTATTCACCATTTATTTAGGTGATCTGGAGGAGGGAACCGAGTGTATGGTGTCGAAATTTGCTGATGACACCGAGATTGGTGGAACAGCAAATTGTGCGGAGGGTGTGGAGAGTCTGCAGAAGGATCTAGATAGGGTGGGCGAATGGGCCAGGAACTGGCAAATGGAATTTAATGTTGGCAAATGTGAGGTTGTCCACTTTGTTAGGAATAATCGTAGGAAGGACTATTACTTACGTGGCGAAAAACTGCAGCAGGCAACGGTGCAGAGGGACCTCGGGGTCCTTGTGCATGAGTCGCAAAAACCCAGCTTGCAGGTGCAGCAGGTGGTCAGGAAGGCGAATGGGATGCTGGCCTTCATAGCGAGAGGGATTGAATATAAAAGTAGGGAGGTCTTGCTGCAGCTGTATAGAACATAGAACATAGAACATAGAACACTACAGCACAAACAGGCCCTTCGGCCCACAAGTTGCGCCGATCACATCACCTACCAACCTACAGACCTATCTATAACCCTCAATCTCATTAAACCCCATATACTCATCCAGAAGTCTTTTAAAAGACCCCAGCGAGTTCGCCTCCACCACCACTGACGGCAGCCGATTCCATTCACTCACCACCCTCTGAGTGAAAAACTTACCCCTAACATCACTTCTGAACCTCCCTCCCCGCACCTTAAATCTGTGTCCTCTCGTAGCGACCATTTCAACCCGGGGAAATAGCCTCTGAGAGTCCACCCTATCTATTCCTCTCAACATTTTGTAAACTTCTATCAGGTCGCCTCTCAACCTTCGTCTCTCCAGGGAAAAGAGTCCCAGCTCCCTCAACCTAACTTCATAAGGCATGCCTCCCAGTCCAGGCAACATCCTTGTAAATCTCCTCTGCACCCTTTCAATAGCTTCTACATCTTTCCTATAGTGAGGCGACCAGAACTGCGCACAATACTCCAAATGAGGCCTGACAAGGGTCTTATAAAGTTCCAGCATTACCTCCCGACTCCTAAACTCAATCCCTTGATTAATGAAGGCCAGTACACCATACGCCTTCTTGACCACCTCCTCCACCTGCGAGGCCGATTTAAGAGTCCTGTGGACCCGGACCCCAAGATCCTTCTGCTCCTCAACACTACTCAGACTTCTGCCCTTGATAGTGTACTCGTTCATCCCGTTGGTTCTGCCAAAATGGACGACTACACATTTATCCGCGTTGAAGTCCATCTGCCACTTCTCCGCCCAGTCCTGCATCCTATCTATGTCCTGCTGCAACTTTTGCCATCCTTCCAGATCATCCACAACACCACCGACCTTCGTGTCATCAGCGAACTTACTTACCCATCCCTCCACTTCCTCATCCAGGTCATTTATGAAAATGACAAACAACAAGGGTCCCAGAACAGATCCTTGAGGCACTCCGCTGGTGACTGACCTCCATTCAGAAAAAGCCCCATCCACAACCACTCTCTGCCTTCTGCAGGCAAGCCAGTTCTGGATCCACAAGGCCAAAGGCCCTTGGATCCCATGCCCTCTCACCTTCTCAAGAAGTCTTGCATGGGGGACCTTATCAAACGCCTTGCTGAAGTCCATGTACACTACGTCCACGGCACTTCCTTCGTCAATGTGTTCAGTCACATTATCGAAGAACTCAACTAGGCTTGTAAGGCACGACCTGCCCTTGACAAATCCATGCTGACTATTCCTGATCATGTCAAACCTCTCCAAATGTTCGTAAATCTTGTCCCTCAGAAGCCTCTCCATCAGCTTACCAACCACTGAGGTCAGACTCACCGGTCGGTAATTTCCCGGGCTATCTCTGTTCCCTTTCTTAAAAATAGGAACTACATCCGCAATCCTCCAATCCTCTGGAACCTCTCCCGTCTCCATTGGCGACGCAAAGATCATCGCCAGGGGCTCTGCAATCTCTTCCCTCGCCTCCCACAGTATCCTGGGGTACATCCCATCTGGTCCCGGCGACTTATCTACCTTGATAGAATTCAAAAGTTCCAACACATCCTCCTCCTTAATATTCACGTACTCAATCCTTTCCATCTGCTGCAAATCCATAACAAAATCTCCCAGATCGGCTTCCACCGTGGTATAGGGCGCTGGTGAGGCCACAGCTGGAGTACTGTGTGCTGTTTTGGTCGCCGCACTTACGCAAGGATATTTTGGCCTTGGACGGAGCGCAGAGGAGGTTTACTAGGCTGATTCCGGAGTTGAGGGGGTTGAACTATGAGGAGAGGCTGAATAAGCTAGGCTTGTACTCGTTAGAGTTTAGAAGAATGAGGGGAGATCTCATTGAGACGTATAAGATGTTGAATGGGATGGATAGGATAGAGGTGGAGAGGCTCTTCCCGCTCAGAAAGGACAGTAGGACTAGAGGGCACAGCCTCAGGATAAAGGGGGAGCGGTTTAGAATGGAGTTGAGGAGGAACTTCTTCACTCAAAGGGTGGTGAATCTCTGGAATTCTCTGCCCGTTGAAGTGGTGGAGGCTGCCTCGCTAAATATTTTTAAGACGCGGTTTGATAGGTTTTTGATAGGCAAGGGGATTAAGGGTTACGGGGAGAGGGCGGGAATGTGGAACTGAGCCACGACAGATCAGCCATCATCTTATTGAATGGCGGGGCAGGCTCGAGGGGCTAGATGGCCTACTCCTGCTCCTATTTCTTATGTTCTTATGTTCTTAAAGCAGATGGCTTATAACATAGAAGGGGTGGTCTGTGCAGCACCTTCCCATCCAATCATGACCAGTCTCCCATCTTACAGTGGGTGGATAAAGACCATTGGATCTATTGAGGCCTTTAAGTGTAAAAACAACAGGTTTGTTGTGATGGCCGATTTTAACTTCCCCAGCATAGACTGGGATTCCTTAAGTGCCAGAGGCTTGGATGGGGCAGAGTTTATTCAGTGTGTCCAAGAGTGCTTCTTGAGACATTGTGTAGAGAGTCCAACTCAGGAAGGGGCTATCTTATACCTTGTCCTGGGAAAGTCTGATGACTGATGTCTCAGTGGGAGACCATTTTGGGAACAATGATCACAATTGTATAAGTTTCAAGATACTTGTAGAAAAGGATAGAGGTGGTCCCAGAGTGAAAATACTAAACTCAGGGAAGGTTAACTATGACAGTATTAGACAAGAGCTAGGAAATGTGCACTTTATTATCATCACGGAATAAGCAGGTTACAGATGGGGGCGATGCTTGTAGACTTTCTGGTCAGGGAGGGCTTGTAATCCATCCCCCTGGAAATGATCCACCCCCACAATGTTGAAAATTTCATTTAAGTCACCACAGAATTCTTTGTTTTCCAAAGTGCAACTTCCTCTATGTTTTCCCATTTGTAAAATTCCTCACATTTGGAGTCATTTTTATGGCTCATCTCTGAACTCCACCTCGTGCCGAAGATTAATAATAATCTCTCAATTAGAAAAGCAGAACTATACACAAAGCCCAAGGAGGGGTCTGATCAGCTCCTTGTAAAACAACGGGCAGGATTTTCCATACCCCCTTGGACAAAGTATATAGGGGAATGGCACTAAGTCATGATGTTCACTTGGACAGCTGGTGCAGACACGATGGGCTGAATGGCCTCCATCTGCATCATAACAATTCTGCAATCTGTAAAATGCAACCCATCGTCTTATTTATCTTCAATCAAAAGTAAAATATTGTGGATGCCAAAAGTTAGAGATGAAATAGAAAACGTTGTTCAGCAGGTCAAGTAGCATCAGTGCAAGGGGGAACTGAGTTAATTCGTAGAATTTTACCAGCCCCATGACAGCAATCATGGGGGGGATGATAAAACGTGTCAGACTGCATCAAGATTTGGCTGCCCAACATCATTGTGTTGCTGAAGAACTTGGTAAGATGGAGGCAGCATGACAGGTCAATAGCTGATTGATCAGCAAGCACACGTCAGCTCATTAACTCTGATTATCTCTCTCAATAGACGCTATATGATCTAGCTGCTTTGCTTTTTACTTATTCCTTCATGGAACATGGATGTTGCTGGCTAGGTCAGCATTTGTTGCCTATCCCTAATTGCCCAATGGAAGGTGAAAATGCTGTAGCCCATGTGATGTAGGTGCACCCACAGTGCTGTTACGAAGGGAGTTCCAGAACTTTGACCTAGTGACAACGAAGGAACAGCGATATATTTCCAAGTCAGGATGGAATGCAGGTTGGAGGAAAACCTGCAAATGCTGCTGTTCCCATGCATCTGCTGTCTTGTCCTTCTAGGTGGTAGAGGTAGGTTTGGAAGGTCATGTCGAAGGAAGCTTGACAAGCTGCTGCACTGTATCCTTGGTAGATAGTACACTTAAGTAAGTGCACACAAATATATCCCTGTGCTCATAACAACGAACAGCACTGAGAGCAGTAATTATTGAAGGGAGTGGGAGAAGAGTAAAATATAATGTTGGAAAAATGTGGGTGTGGCAATCTTTACTAACTTTTGAAAAATAAGTAATTAAATAGTGTATTGTGAAAAGAGAATGAAAACATAAGAGCTTCCTTGTGTCAGTGGTGGAGGGAATGAATGTTTAAATGGTGATTGGGATGCCAATCAAGCTGACTGTTTTGTCCTGGATAGCGTTGAGCTTCTTGTCTGTTATTGGAGCTGCATTCATCCAGGCATGTGGAGAATATTCCATCATACTCCCGATTTGCGTCTTGTAGATGTTGGGCACAGTATAGGAAGTTAGAAAGTGAGTCACCTACACAGAATTCCTAGCCTTTGACCTGGTCTTGTAGCTACAGTACTTATGTAGTTGGTCTAGTTAAACTTCTGGTCAAGGGCAACCTCAGTACATTCATTGAGGGTGATTTAGCAATGGTAATGCCATTGAATGTCAAGAATGATGGTTAGATTCTCTCTTGCTGAAGATGGTCATTACCATTGTTTGAAACCAGTAATACTTGCCTATTAGTAGCCCAATCACAAATGTTGTCCAGGTCTTGCTTCATGTGTACACGAACCACTTTGGTGTCCGGGGAATTGCAAATAATGCCAAACATTGTACAATCATCAGCAAACATTCCCACTTCTGACTTTATGATGGAGGGAAAATTATTGAAAGCAACTGAAGATGATTGAGCCTAGGAGATTACCCTGAGGAACTCCTGCAGTAATATCCTGGAACTGGGATGATAGACTTCCAACAACCACATTTTCCTTTGTGCTAGGTATGGTTCTCCGATTCCCTGATCCCCACTGACTTCCTAATATCACAAATTGTCAAATGCTGCCTTGATATCAAGTGCAATCACTTTCATCTCACCTCTGGCATTCAGTTCTTTTGTCCACGTTTGGATCAAGACTGGATTGAGGCCAGAAGCTTAGTTGCCCTGTTGGACCTCCAAACTGAGTGTCAGTAAGTTCAGTGCCACTTGATAGCTGAGTATTTCCAGCAGTTTGCATTTTTATTTCAGATTTCCAGCATCTGCAATATTTTGCTTTTGTTAAAGTAACCCATGCTTTATTTATGGTGCATGGGATATGTTTTGAGCCATACCTATCCGTGCAAAACCCATCTGGAATTAAAATCAAGACCTTGGTTCAGTTACATTGCTGCATCAAGGAGACATTTCACCAAAGTTCATCCATTATTATCCTGGCCCTTGAGGCTGAATAATATAGAAATTATGGGTTGGCAATATATGGCATGTCCTTTCTAAGGTTCATGAATGTGCGCAGTAGCAAATCTCTTTTAATCTTCTTAATGACCAGGTTAAATAACAGATGAAACGAAGCCAAACGAACAGGTTACACTTTTGCCTGCTAATATTACAAGCAGCAAGATTTTCTAGGCAAGTTGTGTGTTGGAAGAATGTGCTTGATCAGCTGAATCTTTTTTCTTGCTCCATACTTTTTTACTTTCTTATATGTGTTTTAGCGTCAGAAAACTGTCAAATATTCCCCAGCAGTTTCACATTTCTTAACGGCTGCTGCTGATTATTCTTAACACAATTTGTCCAAAAATCTGTGCAGTCTTTTCTCTGGAATGTTTTCTCCTGGGCTCCAAGCTTCTACATATTTTCTCCCTAATAAAAATGTTTTATATCATGCCAAATCAATTTATTTTTTAAGGCTTTCAGTAGTAAAGTGAAATACTACAGAATAGAAAATGCAGAGAGAACAGGAAGATGAACGACAGTGTTCCAACATTAGTTTAGTGTAGTTAGATTCCCCTCTAGTGGCTAGTGATGTACATTAAAGAAACAGAAAAAGAGTTATTCTGATAAAACCATGCAGCAGTGGAATCTCCAATTCAAGCACCTACCTATTAATCACAAAGGACAATGACCCCAATCAACACGACCACTCATAAACAGGCTCTATCTTCCCTCAATTCCCTTAAGCAAGTCATCTGAACAACTTGATTCACATTTCGCCAGCACAAACGCAGTCATGGCAGGAAATTTAGGTATATACAATCACAACATGCAATTATTTCATAAAATATATATGTGAGTAGAGACTTTTGAGAAGAGAAGCAGAGGCTGGATAGACTGGAATTTTTTCCCTGGAGCGTAGGAGGCTTAGGGATGATCTTATGGAGGTCAATAAAATAATGAGGGGCATAGATAAGATAGTCAACATCTTTCCCCAAAGGTCGGGGAGTCTAAAACTAGAGAGTATAGGTTTAAGGTGAAAGGGAAGAGATACGAAAGAGTCCAGAGGGGCAATTCTTTTTCACTGAGAGGGTGGTGAGTGTCTGGAGCAAGCTGCCAGAGGCAGTAGTAGAGGTGGGCACAATTTTTTATTTTAAAAAGCATTTGGACAGTTACATGGGTAAGATGAGTTTAGAGGGATATGGGCCAAATGTGGGCAATTGGGACTAGCTTAGTGGTTATAAAAAAAGGGCAGCATGAACAAGTTGGGTAGAAGGGCCTGTTTCCATGCTGTAAACCTCTACGACTCTACCATCTTTCGGTATTTTGGTTTTGTTTTGTTCCCTTCTCCTCTTCTGTAGGTGCTACGATATGTCTTCATATCACTGGCATTCTCACAGAGTCTCATCCAATCATCCGTATTTGGCATCTAGACTTTGCAAATGAATTTTGGCAAGTTATTGCATTATGGGAAACAAAACCAAAACTTGGGTCTGGGTTTTTGGCCCCTGCCCAGGACAGGAACAGAGGCAGGTGGTGTGGAAATCTGTGCCACATTCCTGAATGCTGGTTCCAAAGCTCCAATCCACCACCAGGACATTTTCCTGGAAGCTGGATAGAGGGGTGGGCAGTACGGCCTCAGCCAACCAGGAGAGGGAAGCCAATTGAGTTGCTTAAGATCCTAAAGCCTATTGTTAGAGTTTGACTGGGATATTCCAGTTGGCCTCCAGGTATGTGCAGGTAACAGTGGACATGTAGCTCCCTAAAGATGGTCTACTTGTGACAGACCAGGGACCAATGGTGCTGGCTGGCATAATGGTAGGTCCTTCTGTTCCGAAGAAGAGTTATATTGGACTTGAAATGTTATATCCCCTTCCCCAGATGCTGCCAGACCTGCTGAGTTTTTCCAACTCTTCCTGTTTTTATTTCAGATCTCCTGTGTCCGCACTGTTTTACTTTACAAGCCTCTTCAGCCTGTCTGTGTTCAGCAGCAGTAAGAAGTCTCACAACACCAGGTTAAAGTCCAACAGGTTTATTTGGTAGTAAACGCCACAAGCTTTCGTCAGATGAGTGGAGAGTTCTGGTCACAAACAGGGCATATAAAGGCACACACAGTTTACAGAATACTGATTAGAATGTGAGTCTTTACAGCTAATCTGCTATTCAAGTCTTAAAGGTGCAAATAATGTGAGATAGCATTTAATGTAAAGTTTAATTGTCTGCACCTTTAAGACTTGAATAGCAGATTAGCTGTAAAGACACACATTCTAATCAGTATTCTGTAAACTGTGTGTGCCTTTATATGCTCTGTTTGTGACCAGAACTCTCCACTCACCTGACAAAGGAACAGCATTCCGAAAGCTAGTGGTGTTTACTACCAAATAAACCTGTTGGACTTTAATCTGGTGTTGTAAGACTTCTTACTGTGTTTACCCCAGTCCAACGCCGGCATCTCCACATCATGACTACCTTCAGCAGCAGTCACAGAGCACCTTCCTTATCTGTTCTGGCATCACATCTCATCCTAACCAGCAGGCATCGGGTCCTGGTAAGACTGTTTAAATCTGGCTGAAGTAGTAAAAGTCTGCATGCTGTGAAGTTTCATCAGGAAAAGGAATTTAATAACAGACCATGAAGAGCCTCATTTTAAAGAAAACTCATAGACATTAGACAATCCATTGCTATTGTCTGTGGAGAAGAAAGACTGATCTGAGAAAAATCTACCCAATGACGGCCAGAAGCCTGTAAAAATGTTATTTTTCACTGTTTCCTTCTCACTTATGAAATTTGTGATCATTTTCCCACTAAATCACTATTTCATGGATGGGCACACCTCTTTCACCTGACAAGTATCTAGGATTCTTTCACAGTGAAACATCCCAGTGATAATTATGAAGATTCAGGACATGAATGTTTTTTCTTTGCAATGCTATAATTCATCCACTCTTAACAGACCAAAATACTCCCTTGGCCCTTTATCAATAACCTCACTACAATATATAAAATCTGCAGAAATATTCAATTAAACTCTACCAGGTACATTGTGTGCTTGACTATCAAATGGGCACTTAATACTGCTCACTAAATAGTACAATCAATCTTTCCACAGGGATGAATGTGTCTGAGAACTATCGGACTGGAAAAATTTTTCCATTAAGCTCTTGGAATACCACAGCAGATGTAGAGTGTTCTGACTCTGCCAGCAGGATTGCGGAATTGATTGGATAGATCTTCCAAAGAGCCAGCACAGACGTAATGGGCCAAATGTTTTCTGAACACATTGCTTTGTGGCTGGATGCAGTCTGTACGGTGGCAAATCTCATCACGCTGTCAGCAGTGCAGTTCCAAGCGTGCCTTCTTAATGCAGTAGGCAACACATCAGCCTTATAACCTGAGCATCCTGGATTCAATCTTCTAAGAAAGCAGGTGTAGTTTACACCTTCTTTCCTCCCATTCACCTCATATTCGCATCTTTACTGCTGACAAATATGAAGGTAGCTTGCCTGTGGCAGCTCTGCAAATATTCAGACTCTCGGTACAATAGCACATGGAAAAAAAACCTGGAACTGTGAACTGTGGTTTCAATGACACAATCGGTGGGCCTCAAACTTAGGCCCAAAGTTAAAATCAAAGTGGAGAATGCGGGCATAGATCCCACTACCTCTCATCCTAAGCAAGCCCTCTATCATTTAAGAAACTAATATTGAGATCAGAGGTAAGCAGGATTGACCTCTGAGGGGAGACGGTGGCGCAGTGGTATTGTTACTAGACTAGTAATCTAGAAGCAAAATTACAATGAAATACGTGTCTAGGCACAGGGCCTCGACCAAAAGTGGGGAGCCGGTGGGGGGGTGGGGCTAGTGCTGGCTGGTAGCTTTGGGGGCACCAATCAGAGTCTGATAGCTCTAAATTTGCTGACAGGCTCAAGAAATACAAATAAGCGTAAAGCAGGTAATGAAGAGAAACAGTGGGCTCTGATAGGTCGAGTCCCCCTAGGGCAGGAAAGCATTATCCAAGATCATTGAGCAGTGATGGTGACTTGGAGGGACAGAGAGCAGTAACCAGGATCTCTGCAAAATATTTTTTAAAAAAGCAGCAGCCAAGTTTCTGACCCAGGGCTGAAAAAAGCAGAAAACCAGTCAGGCAGCCTGAGTCAACAGCGAGGTCATCGAGCTTGCCTCAGGGGTGTGAGCCTGTGAGGTCCAAGCAAAGAGGCAGGAGCTGGCTGGCAGTTGTTGAAGGAAAGTGGGTTGGCACTCGCCCCCTAGGCCAGGGCTGAGAAGGGTGTGGGAGGTAAAAGCATTAAAAAAAACTGCAGCAATTTCTGACCCAGGGCCAGGGGTCTAAGGAGGCCAGATAGCTAGGCTGGCAGCCAGTGGGCCAGCACAACTATGAGGCTGTCATTGAGCAGGGCTTAATGTGAGGTGCAAGGGTCAAGAAGGCACTGGCATTTGTCAAGAGGAGGGGCGGTGGGGGGATGGGGGTTGGCGAGGTGGTGTGACACGACCCTCCAGTTAAGAGCTGAGGTAGGCTGGTCAACTGAGCGTGTAGCAAGGCCAGGACGCCAAGCTAGCAGCCTGAGCCAGCAGTGAGGCAAGCCAAGGTTATCATGGTCAAGGGTAGAAGTAGCAGGGGTGGCTTGACTCCAGGCCAGGGCTGAGGAAGGCTGGGCAACAAGGCTGAGGCAACACCATAGCCAAGCAGCCTTAGCCATGTGCATAGTGAGGAACAACTTGAACCCCAGGGCTGAGGAGTGCAAAAAAAGCCTGCTCTTTGAGAAAATTCAATCATTAAAATCAAGATCAGTCAGTATGAAGTGGCACTATCAATCTAGTAGTCAATAGCACAGAAAACTGAAGGGGAGGCAGGAGGAAAAAGCTAGGCAAAAAGACAGTTTGTCATTTTACTGCAGGAAGTTTGAGTTATTGAATAATGCACAAACTGCATATTCATCTTCATCCTCCAAAAGTATGGGTGATTGATTTGATAACTTCAACTTGTGAAGATACCACATTACCTGAAAAAATTAAACAAGAAGTGGACCCTGAAACTAAGATTATGTTGATTCTTCTGCTGAAGTGAGGAAGAAACCTACCCTGACGACACTGCCTTATGGCCAAAATCTGTTCCACTGGGTATGATTGAATATTTCATACTAAATAAACTAGGAAATATAGGTAATATGGAAAACTTGAGAAAAGAGCTTGATATTGGAGGCCAAAAGCAGGTTTGAAATTTTCATTAGTCCCAATTTCTGAGCGTGAAGAGAAATGGGATAATGGAAAAAGAAATTGCTTGATTTTTTTTGTCAGAGATCTCTAAGGCAGTCTACTGTTACATTTGCACATTATTCTCTGACCCTAGTAAAGGGAAACAAGCATTCATTGACTGTAGAAATGTTGGAAGAAATATTACTGATCATGAAACTTCCAAAGCTCATATTAAAGCAGTGAGTGCATTTGTTCACAGATGTAAGTAACCTGGAAGAACTGATTCTGTGTTATTGGTTCAGTTTGAAAAGAAGTAGTATTACTGGACAGAAGTGCTGAAACAACTGTCTTTTTTGGGACTATCTCTAAGAGGACATGATGAGTCATCATAGTCAACATTATCAAGGGGAAAAGTTGATGGAATTGCAAAGATGATACATTGAGCAAAGATAGTGGTGTAGATGATGTGGAATCTGTATGGGTCGTGTTAAGAAACAACAAAGGGCAGAAAACATTGGTGGGTGTGGTATACAGACCATCAAACTGTAGTAGTAATGTTGCAAAAATCATTAGACAGGAAATCAGAGATGCATGTGTTAAAGAAACATCTGTGATTATGGATGACTTTAATCTGCATATAGATTGGGAGAGTCAAATTAGTCACAGTACAATAGAGGAGGGATTTCTGGAGCAATACGTTGAGGAACCACAAGGGAACAGGCCATCTTGGACTGGGTGTTGTGCAATGAGAAAGGATTAGTTGGCAAGTTAGTCGTGAGAGAACCCTTGGGGACGAGTGACCATAATATGGTAAAATTCTTTGTCAAGGTGGATAGTGATGTAGCTGATCTGAGACCAGCATCCTGAATCTCAATAAAAGTAACTATGGTGGTATGAGACATGAATTGGCCATGATGGACTGGGAAACAGTGCTGAGAGGAGAGACAGTGGACAGGCAATGCAGGCATTTAAAGAACAAATAGGTGAACTCCACAAGTTGTTTATTCCTGTTTGGTGTAAAAGTGGTAAGAGAATTGTGGACAAAACAAGGCTTACAAGGGAAATTAGAGATAGTATCAGATTCATGGACAAATTGGCAAGAAAAGGCAACAGGCCTGAGGATTGGGAGCAATTTAAAATTCAGCAAAAGGGGACCAAGGTATTGATTAAGAAAGTAAGAATAGAATATGAAAGCTAGCGGGGCACATAGAAACTGACTATAAAAGTTTCTATAGATGTGTAAAGAGAAAAACATTGACAAAAATGAATGTAGGCTCCTTACTGTCAGAAACGGGGGAATTCATAACAGGGAATAAAAAATAGCCGAGAAATTAAATTCATACTTTGCTTCAGTTTTCACAAAGGAAGACATGAATATTCGACCAGAAGTTCTGAGAGAAACAAGTTTTAGTGAGGATCTGAAGGAAATCAGCATTAGTAGAAAAAATGGTTTGGGGGAAATTGACGGGATTGAAGGTGGATAAATCTGCAGGTCTTGATAATCTCCATCCTAGAGTATCTAAGGAAGTGGCCCTGGAAATAGTAGATCCATTCATGGTTATTTTCCAAAATTCTTTGGATTCTGGACTGGTTCCTACAGATTGGAGGGTAGCTATTATAAGCCCACTATTCAAAAAAGGAAGTAGAGAGAAAACAGGGAAGTATAGACCAGTGACCCTAACATCAGTATTGGGGAAGTTGCGAGAGTCCATTATCAAGGATTTCATAACTCAGCATTTGGAAGACAGTGGTATAATCAGACAAAGTCAGCATGGATTTACAAAAGGGAAATCATGTTTCCCGAATCTATTGGAATTCTTGGAGGATGTAACTAGAAGAGTTGATTGAGGAGTACCAATTGATGTGGTTTATTTAGACTTTCAGAAGGCTTGCAACAAGATCTCACATAACAGGCTACCACGTAAAGTTAAAGCACGTGGGAATTGCAATGTCTTGAGATGGATAGAAAGTTAGTTAGCAGATAGAAGGCAAAGAGTTGGCATAAATGAGTCTTTTTCTGATTGGCAGACAATGACTAGTGGGGTTCCGCAGGGATCTGTGCTAGGACCCCAGCTGTTCACATTATATATTAATGATTTGGAACAGGAAACTGAATATTATTTATTTCCAGATTTGCATATGATACAAAGTTAAGTGGGAGCGTGAGCTATGAGGAGGATGCAGGGATGTTTTAGCATGATTTGGATAGGCTGAGTCTGTGGGCATATGGATGGGAGATGCAGTATAACATGAGTAAATATGAGGTTATGCACTTTGGTAGCAATAATAGGAAGACAGATTATTACTTGAATGGATATAAATTGAGAGAGGTGGATACTCAGCGAGACCTTGGTGTCCTCGTGCACCAGTCGCTGAAAGTAAACACAGAGGTATAGCAGGCAGTGAAGAAGGCACATGGTATGTTGGCCTTCATAACGAGAGGATTTGCGTATAGGGATAGGGATGTTTTGCTGCAATTGTATAGAGCGTTGGTGAGGCCACACCTGGAATATTGTGTTCAGTTTTGGTGCCCTTATCTGAGGAAGGATGGCCTTGCTATAGAGGGAGTACAGTGAAGGTTTATCAGGCTGATTCCTGGGATGGCAAGTCTGTCATATAAGAACATAAGAACATAAGAAATAGGAGCAGGAGTAGGCCATCTAGCCCTTTGAGCCTGCCCCGCCATTCCATAAGATCATGGCTGATCTGTTGTGGCTCAGTTCCACTTTCCCGCCCTCTCCCCATAACCCTTAATCCCCTGTCTTATCAAGAACCCATCAACCCGCTTCTTAAAAATATTTAGCGAGGCAGCCTCCACCACTTCAACGGGCAGAGAATTCCAGAGATTCACCACCCTTTGAGTGAAGAAGTTCCTCCTCAACTCCGTTCTAAACCGCCTCCCCTTTATCTTGAGGCTGTGCCCCCTAGTCCTACTGTCTTTTTTGAGCGGGAAGAGTCTCTCCACCTCTATCCTATCCATCCCATTCATCATCTTATACGTCTCAATGAGATCTCCCCTCATTCTTCTAAACTCTAACGAGTACAAGCCTAGTTTATTCAGCCTCTCCTCATAGCTCAATCCCCTCAACTCCGGTATCAGCCTAGTAAACCTCCTCTGCACTCCCTCCAGGGCCAAAATATCCTTGCGCAGGTGAGGAGAGACTAAGTCAGTTAGGATCATATTCACTGGAGTTTAGGAAAGTGAGAGGGGATTTCATAGAAACTTATAAAATGCTAACAGGATTAGAAAGGATAGATTCAGAAAGAATGTTTCCAGTGATGGGGAAGTCCAAAACTAGGAGTCACATTTTGAGGATAAGGGAAAACCTTTTAGAACTGAGGTGCGGAGAAATTTCTTCACCCAGAGAATGGTGAATGTGTGGAATTCACTACCACTGAATGTAGTTAAGGCCAAAACATCTGATTTCAGAAAGGAGTTAGATATAGCTTTAGGGGCTATAGAAATCAAGGGATAATAGAGGAAGGAGGATCAAGATATTGAATTTGATGATCAGCCAGGATCAAAATGAATGGCAGAGCAGGCTCGAAGGCCCAATTTGCCTACTCCTGCTTCTAGTTTCTATATAACTTGAAGGGGTACATTTTTAGCCTGCCTTGAATATCAGTGAATTTGATGAGCTTCTCAAAGACCATTTGAAAAGTTATAATATTGTGGCTCAGGTAAGTCAAATATTTAACACACAGAACCTACAATGATTTAATCACCAATAATGGCAGGTTGGCTCAGAAACCAATTCACTAATGAAGTTAAAGATGCCAAATACTATTCCATTATGGTTGATTCAATACCAGATGTGAGTCAATGTGAACCAACGAACATTAATTGTAAGATGTGTTACAAATAATGGTGAAATTGTAGAGCAATTTCTCTGTGTTGTCCAGCTACAATCCAACGCATTTGTGTGCCTAGAGAGAACGATTTTGGAAATCATTGCAAATTTAAGTTTGGACATCAAAAATTGTCATGGACAGAACTCCAATAATTCTGCAAAAAAAGCAGGAAAATATTCAGGTTTACAAACAAGACTGAACAATGCAAGCCCCTGTGCATTATTCACCCCATATTTCAGTCACTCCGTGAATTTAATCTGCAGCTGAATCCTATGCAGCAGTTGTACTTTTTTTTTTACTTTGTTCAAAACTTGTTTGCCTGTTTATCAGTTTCCATGCATCGGTGGAATATGTGGCAATGACACTTGGGACAGGTGCATGGAAAACCTTTGATGGTCAAAAGAATTTGTGTGACACCAGGTGATCCACTCGTGCAGATGCTGTTTTGTCTTTGAAGCTAAACTTCGTTGATATTAAAAAAATCTATCAGACATAGCTGCATTAAATTCTGAAAAACAATGTATGAAAGTTGAAGTAAAGTCCTAAGCAGAGAAGTTTGAAAAGTACAATATTGCTGTTTTTACTATTCTGTAGAACCATTTACTTCAAAGAATTAATGCCATCAGTAAATTGCTGCAAAATATTGATACAACTTTTTTGAATGCTGCATAATTGCTAGCCTCAGCTATAAGCTTTTTCATGGAAGTTCAAAATGACTATAGCTCAGTGAAAGCAGAGGCACTAACGTTAAGATAGATACAGGTCCCTCTGATGATAAGAAGCATCCACGATTGGAACCACTCCGGGTCAACTTTCGCTTTATCCTTTAATTCCCTTCCCTGAATCTACAATCAAGATTACGTCAATATAGACACATACATCTTTTGCATTTTGCTTCAATGGTTCGCTCTATATTATTCACAATCATCTTTTCAATCCTCGAAATTCATATTTGATGGAGCTCTTCACTAACCGCACTGTTTCCCTTTTTGACATCTACTATTCTTTAAATTGATTTAAACAATTTTAAGCATCATGATACAAAGAAAATTGTAATGCATTGTAAAGAAATTGTCCATATTACCAAACATGGATTTAAAATGGACTTCAGCTTTCCTTTTACCCTTATTCATCTTGAGTCATTCTTGCTAATTATCATTTCTACCTTTTCTATGACCCCAATTGCATTTTAACTCAAAGGAGCTCTGAATTTAGGGATCCATATTCTATTTCTCATTTTAATTTCAATTCTTACAAATACCAGTGTGCTTGACTCCATTCTGATTATTTAGGCTAGCATCTCAAATGAGAAAGTTACTTTCTCCATGGAACATGTGAAGGCCAGTGTTTTGATTAAAGGTTTTCTCACTCTCCTGAGCCATATTAACTATTTCACGTAATGTAACTAAGCATGTCAATTACTTACATGAATAGACCAGGGAAGTGAACTCAAATTTAACTGGTGAGATTCGAGCCTCAAACCCCAGAGCATTATCTAGGTTTGGAATTTATATAGGAGGCAGAGAGTGGGGGTTAATGGATGCTATTTGGATTGGTGGTTGGTGACTAGTGGAGTGCCCCAGGGGTCGGTGCTGGGGCCTCAGCTATTTATCATTTATATAGATGATCTGGAGGAGGGAACCGAGTGTATGGTGTCGAAATTTGCTGATGACACCAAGATTGGTGGAACAGCAAATTGCACAGAGGGTGTGGAGAGTCTGCAGAAGGATCTAGATAGGCTGGGCGAATGGGCCAGGAAATGGCAAATGGAATTTAATGTTGGCAAGTGTGAGGTGGTCCACTTTGGTAGGAATAATGGTAGGAAGGACTATTACTTACGTGGCGAAAAACTGCAGCAGGCGATGGTGCAGAGAGACCTCGGGGTCCTTGTGCATGAGTCGCCAAAACCCAGCCTGCAGGTGCAGCAGGTGGTCAGGAAGGCGAATGGGATGCTGGCCTTCATAGCGAGGGGGATTGAATATAAAAGTAGGGAGGTCTTGCTGCGGCTGTATAGGGCATTGGTGAGGCCGCAGCTGGAGTACTGTGTGCAGTTTTGGTCGCCGCACTTATGCAAGGATATTTTGGCCTTGGAGGGAGTGCAGAGGAGGTTTACTAGGCTGATACCGGAGTTGGGGGGGTTGAGCTATGAAGAGAGGCTGAAGAAACTAGGCTTGTACTCGTTAGAGTTTAGAAGAATGAGGGGAGATCTCATTGAGACATATAAGATGATGAATGGGATGGATAGGATAGAGGTGGAGAGACTCTTCCTGCTCAGAAAGGACAGTAGGACTAGGGGGCACAGCCTCAAGATAAAGGGGGGGGCGGTTTAGAACGGAGTTGAGGAGGAACTTCTTCACTCAAAGGGTGGTGAATCTCTGGAATTCTCTGCCCGTTGAGATGATTTTTAAGACGCGGGTTGATGGGTTTTTGATAAGCGAGGGGATTAAGGGTTATGGGGAGAGGGCGGGAATGTGTAACTGAGCCACGACAGATCAGCCATGATCTTACTGAATGGTGGGGCAGGCTCGAAGGGCTATATGGCCTACTCCTGCTCCTATTTCTTAAGTTCTTATGTTCTTATCATTTCAATGACCATCATCATCAAGCTACAGGAGGAACCTGAGATAAGGGAAGTGGCCAACTCCTTCCTTAGATTGGCCAATTTGTGGTCAGTTGGCTAAAGAATTTGCTTGACATTCAGTTGAAGATGGTGGATATGCTCTTGAAGCTG
This sequence comes from Carcharhinus amblyrhynchos, assembly GCF_965287045.1. Classification (NCBI taxonomy): domain Eukaryota; kingdom Metazoa; phylum Chordata; class Chondrichthyes; order Carcharhiniformes; family Carcharhinidae; genus Carcharhinus; species Carcharhinus amblyrhynchos. The sequence continues at coordinate 88,713,119 of NC_137324.1, read as the reverse complement.
CAGGGCTGAAGAAGCAGGAGGATGCCTTTCTAGGTAACCAACAGGGAGGGCAGCTGATTTAGGCACCTCCCCTCTCAATTTTAAAATTAAAAATTCCCTCAAAGCTTACCCATTATTGAAAGGGGGGTGGGGGGCTGGAGAGGAATGTGGGGTGGAGGGCGAGTGGAAGCACCCTTCTACAGAGATGCCTTTGGCTTCAGATGCAGGCAGGAGGAGAGACTTTCTAAGCCTGCCTGGAGCATTGGTTCCCTGATCTGTTCCTGAAAGGCTGCTTCCAGACTACTGCCCTGTTCCCTGATGCCTCCAGGGACCTAGAGACTGACTGAAAAATCTGACAAATAGGCTTTTAATTATGTTCTTTGGCTCACTATTGCTTGAGGGCAGATAGCCCTGCTGATCCCCATCCTGCTTCCAAGGAAATGGCACAGAGGCTGGAATGAGCTAGAGAGCCAGAACTCTGGCCAGCAATACAAATTTACCAGCCTACTCTCCAGCATGCCACCCCCAACTGGCCTAAAAATGCAGTCCTCATTTTGGAAGCTATCTGAAGATAAGACCTCAAATTATTAAAACTACTGGCTCTCATGCTGTACGAATATTATTCTGATGGTGAAGTCATTTTTACATCAAAGAATTATTTGTGATAATGCTGCTCCATCAACATTTATGCTATATGAAATCCATAGTCCCATTTACAAACGGAAAACATTGTGACTGTTCTTCAGAGCTCAAAGAGTTCATTTATCAATTCAGGATTTCTTGTCACCGTGGGGAATACCCACTCAATTTAAGAAACTCAAAATTTAATAATGTTCAATGTTTTTATTTACATTCAGCAATACAAATGCTCGGTGAATTAAAACAGCAGTTAGTGGTTAGAAAGTTAATTTATTTCCATATCTATTATATCAGGTGTAATTGCGTTACTTCACATAAATGTTTTTAAAGCTTTTGCCAAAGGAGTAAGAACCAAAGTCCACTCTGAAAGTTTTGTAAGTTGCATGGAGATCTCACCAAATGTTTAAAAACATGACCACAGAGACATAAAGCACTTGCAACTCTCTTAAACAGCGAATTTCCATTTTTCACTTTTAGCTGGACACTCTGGGCATGTTAGAGAGACCCTTATTAACGCTTGCTACAAACTTTCTTATTACTCGTAAGAGTTTCAATCACCCTTGGGTACATATAGTATATGCCAGGACACCCTGATTCCAAACCCTGGTTCCCCCAACTTCTGCTCTTAGTCAAATCTGATACTGAGAGTAGCTTCCGTTAATTCTCTAGAGCTTTCCTCCAGAATTATTGCTCTCCTGATCTAAATATAGGTTTTTATGGCATATGTCATGCCTTACTTCTTCTTTAAATGTCCCTCCACCCATGGTGTCTTTTAGCCTGAATAGGTTCTGGGTTAAGTAATGAATCAATTTTATGATTCTCACCCAAGTTTTCAAATCCTTCCATGGCCTCATCCTTCCTTTTCTCTCTAACATTCTTCAGACCTACATCCCTCTTGGATATCTGCACTCTTTGAAATCAAGCCTTTCACACATTCCGCTTTTAATTAGTCCGCCTTTGCAAGCTACACCTCAATTGTAGAGCACAAAGCTCTGAAATTCCTTCCTGCAACCTCCCAACCTCTTTTTGCTTGTTTAAGGCACTTTTTAAAGAACTATCTTTGGCCAAGATTCTGCCCATCTTCCCTAATATATCTTCATGTGATTCCGTATTCAATTTTGCTTTATAACATTCCCGTGAAGCACCTTGGGCTGTTTTGTTAAAAACTCTATATAAGCAATTGCTGTTGGTGACAGCTGTTGGTCACAATTGTTGTGTGTGGTCTTTTGTGTCTCAAAGCAACATTTGGTTTTCCTGTTATTATTTAAAGACCTCATTTAAGGTGCAGCATAGATCAAATCACATCATCAGATTTTTCAACCACCAAAAGGACTTCCGACGAAGAGCCATCCAGACTTGAAACGCTGGCTCTATTTTCCCCCCCCAGTAAATGCTGTCAGACCTGCTGAGATTTTCCAGCATTTTCTGTTTTTGTTTCAGATTCCAGCATCTGCAGGATTTTGCTTTAAGAAAATAAGTTTAGCAGCTGACTTCACCAAGTTCTGAGGCTCCATTCTCATCACATCTTGCTGATGTAAGGATACCAATCAGGTACTCCAAGTACTAATGAACTCATTTTCCCCAATATTTAAACCCTCCTATTCTTCTTGCTTGGGTTTACGTGTGATAAAGTATCAAATGTTATTCATCCTTTCTGTCTGAAGGTGTTCGACAAAGCAGCCAACACCCTGTTGAAGGTTTATTGGTGTAATTTTTTAACTTCCAAATGTTGTACCTTCAGTATAATTCTAAATATTATAAGCTCAGGAAATGGACACACCAATATATGTGCACCACGAAGATTAAAATGATATAGCTCAGAATATTATTGGTCAGTATTTACATAAGAAAAATCCTCTGATGTAGCAGTCAGGTTTATTCCTATTGTGGCCTGCAAATTGGCCCAGAATAGTCTCTGTTTGTTTTTGTCGCTAGGCCATTCTAAGTAAGTCTTCTTTGCCATAAGTGATTTTAATTTATAATATTTAGATGGGATTAGGTACTGAGGGATCGGCTCCAAAACAATCAGTATCAAATTATCAGACTGTTCACTTAACACGTGGTGTTGTGCAAAGTAAAGTTCATAATGGCACCATTCACTCTGAATGAAGTTAGGCGATAAAACAAATATTGATTTGTAACTCTTCTCTATACAGTTGATTATGTTTTCAATAATACCTTTGCCTGGAATAAAGTTTCTTTCATGAAGACAGATTCGTAATGGGCTGCCTCTCTCTTCTAGATTTGGCAGCAGCTGTCCCTTCACCCAGCTGGAATCATGTTGGCTGTAGGATACAAAAGCATGATAGACCAAATTTTCAGATAACTGATGGGAGTCAGTCTTCATAGCTCTTCGTTTCATCTGGGTCCATTGCCAAGTCATTCTCAAGTACCAGGGCAAGTCCAAAAAATGACACATAAGCCCAATTACAATTGTCAATGCACTCATACTACCCAGTACAATTAGCAGCAAGAGGGTTGTGCTGCATGTCACTTCTGATAAATGGAAGTCCTTCAATAATGTACCTTTAAGGCTGTCTGGATAGGCACAGCAATAGGACTTTGGCCATCCTATTATCTCTATGTGGGTGTTTTCCTTCATCTTAATAAAGTCTCTCAGATTGCAGGTACATGTAAATGGATTGGAGGCAGCATTCAACACAGTCAGTCTTTGGCAACTTTGAAGAAAGCTGCTTGAAGGTTCATGAAATGCATTTGCTTCAACAAACAAGATCTCAAGATTAATAAATTTGCTGCAGTCAGGAGGATTAGCCAGGTTATTGGCACCAAGATATAATTCCTTCAACATATTTAGGTTGTTCAACGTTTTGGGAACACTTTCAATTTCATTTTTCTGCAAATCAAGGATCTCTAAGTTGCTGGGTAAGCATGTGAAAACCAAGTTTGTAAGTCTATTTGAGGATAGATTCAGCTTTATCAAACTGTCAGTCCAAGGACAAACTCTACTCTCATCAAGAATAAGTTGATTTTGACTCACATCCAAGTACTTCAGAGATTTCATATGTTTGGTCATGTTGCTCACTTTAAATAACTGATCAAACTTATTCCGTTGTAAAATAAGAGTCTCCAACAAATTTAGGGTCTGGCAGTCTTGCAAAAAAAAATTACTGATAACTGAATTATCAGAAAGGTCAATGAGTTTATAAGTGTTTCCTTTGCTTGGGCAAATCATGACCATCATTCCAGATTCACAAATCGTTAGATTTTCAACCTTTATCACATTAAAGAAATCATATATAATGCTCTGACTGAAATAGAAAGGCAAGATGTTTATTTGCCTTATTACAAATGTCTTCAATGTTCTTTCCGAACGCTCAAATTGAGAGTCTGTAACTTCGCATACTGTCATATTAAAAACATTGAAATTTTTAACCTTTGAAGCCCAAATATATTTTGATACACTAGTGAAAGTTTTCCAGTTCAATTTTAAATGTTGTAAAGATAGGTTTGTGACTTTTGAGAATTTTTCCAGTATTTTAAAACTGTTAATATAATGGTAGCAATCTTGGCAGCGTTTTCTCGTTAATCTTTGGCTGTAATATTGGCAACAGTCAATGTTGACTGAAATTTGGTTGCAATCTTGGCAGCATTCAATGTTCAATAGTTCTAAAGCATGAGATACGTTGAAGGCATCATACATGACCCTTTCAAGTAAATCTGTATGTTTAATAGATGGCAAAGCAATTTGGAGTTTTGTTGTTCTCAAAACCTGTAATGAACCAGGGTCATACTCCAACAATGTTTCTAATCCAATTGAAACTTCCTGCAACTGTATTCCTGAAATTTCTTTGAAATCATTTTTCTGTAACTTTATTGCTTTCCTACTTCCTAATCCTAAATATTCCAGATCTTCCAGGAAGCTAAATGCTTTTCCAAGTGTCAGACTAAAAAAATTATTGTTAGAAATATCCAAATATTTGAGAGAGATAACATTAAGTAAAAAGTGACATTCGATATTCGAAATTTCATTCTTGGAAAGATCTAAATATTTCAACTTTTGATTGGACCTGAATGAAGCAGTGGCTAAGTTTCTGATCTTATTGGAGGACAAATTCAAACTTTCCAATTGGTGAAGAGAAGCAAAGTCCTGCATATGAATCTCAGTAATGTTGTTTTGTGATAAATCCAATATTTGTGTGAGACTTGGTAGGTCCTTTGGGACAGTAGACAGTGAGGAGGATGAATTGTTCACAACAACATCATTTTCTGTGGGAAAACACAAACTGCAGCAGGTTTTAAATATTAAAATCCAAACAGAAGAGAGAATGTTGACCATGATGGGGTGCTTTCCTGTATTTTCTGCAGCCAAACACTTGCGTATTCCTAACGTGGAATTTACTTAGTGCAATGAGAAAACTGAAACAAAAACAAAATATGAACAATAGTAATATTGGGTCTCAGGTAAGTTGATCTGAAAATAAAATATACCATTGACTGACATACTCCAAAATGGCAAATACAAGAAATGTTAATTGAGAAATGGTAAAAAAAATATAGCAACCAAGCAGAACCCATTTGAAATAGTAATGGTTTCAAATTGTTGGACCAAGTTCCTATGTTTTAAAAGTCAGAAAATTCAGTTTAGAGTGCAAAATTGGGGTGAATAATTGAGGTAATAATGACAAGTTAGTTCCTGTGAAAAGACTTTGAAAATTCTAATGAATATATTAATGATGAAGTCAGTCTAATATAGAGATAGTCTGTCTTTATTCCTTTCCAGGTGCAGAAGAGTATTTGAGCATTTCCTATACATACTTAAGATTTCCTGTCTTCTTTAATAGGAATCCAGCACTCCCTGCAGGAAGCCACACTCAGGGAGCTCACCTCAGGAAGTCTGAATGTACAGTATTTTGATTTATCGTTCATTGCAATTAATGGACAGGATATGGACAGATTGTGGCCTGCAATTTCCTATGTTGCGTGAACACAAGAGAATTTCCAAGTTGCAATCCCCAAGAATAGTTGAAAACACTGAATTAATGGAATCACTCATCATATCTCTAATTATGTCAGGTGGGCCTCATGTTGTTAGCAGTTCTATAACCCTGCAAAAGTGACTTTAGACGCTACCTTGAAGACAGTGAGACCACAGTGGCTGCATAACCAAATATCCTGGCATTGAAGCAAAATCTTCAGGGTTGGTAGTAAACCTTCTGTTTTCGCAGCCCATTCTTCAGCTATACAACTCCTTTACCAATGAAAGAACTACATCCACAACCTGGATGGACAGGTTCATAGCTTATAAGGGGCAAAAGCAGTAGCAAATTATTAGACACATATACGGCTAATTTGCACAAACCCGAATTCACTGCTACTATGTTTTGCAGGTTGTGATTCCACAAATCAAAAGGGGACTGGAAATCTAGTGCCCTTCTGACACACTCCAGCCGTAAGTTCAACAGGAGTGCATAAGATCAGGCAGAAAATACATAGCAATGTAGAAACACCAGGACATAGTGACAGCTTCATGACAGTTGCATAACCCTTGTTTAGGGTGGAATGTCTATCTACCACACACAAGATCACTTGCATGAGAGGATGACTTTCTGGAAGAAAGTGACTTGCAGCCCATGGTGTCCTCAGTACCAACATGGTCCCACTTCTCTTCCTCAACTCTCCAGAAGAGACAAACAGACCTGTCGGTCAGAAGCACATCGAGGCCCAGGCTGTGTGGTGATCTGCACAGCCAAATATTTTTTAAGAATTGTTGGGGTATGGGGGTGAGGGGAAGGGGTAATCATGATATCAATGGAAAGAAGGGCAAATCCATTACCAATGATTTGTGCTCCTGATAATTTAAAATGAGGTGTTGGGAGCAATAGAGACATGTTTCTGAAAGAGCTGGTGGGCACTGTTGCATATGTTAATTCAGATGGCATAGAATGAGGTGGAAATGTCTTCGCTAGGCAACAGGGAGTTAAGATGTTTATTTAAAAATTGTTTAAAAAAATGTTTATTCATTAGTGTCACAAGTAGGCTTACAATAACACTGCAATGAAGTTACTGGAAAATCCCCGAGTCACCACACTTCAGAGCCTGTTTGGGTACACTGAGGGAGAAATTAGCATAGTCATTGCATCTAATCAGCGAGTCTTTCAAACTGTGGGAGGAAACACATGCAGACATGGGGAGAACATGTAGACTCCATACTGACAGTCACTCAAGCTGGAAATCGATCTCGTCACCCTGGTGCTGTGAGACAGCAATGCTAACCACTGTGTCACTGTGAGATTAGACAGCACTGGGAACAAAATGATCCTGCAATGTTAAATCTCCTCAATATGTCACTGAAGTGACATCTTATATGCTCAAGTCTACTAAGTGGAACCTGAACCCATGACATTCTGATTCAGGGACATAAGTGGTACTGCAGAGCCAAAGCAATGATAAAAGAGAGCATAGCACATATTAAATTACTCTGTAATTCCTGATGACAAGCAGGAATGCAGCACCCTCTCCATTCATCAGCACATGTACAGTTTCACATAATGTTGTTGACATTGTTGTGCACTTGCTGTCTACTTCAGTCATGCTTGCCAATCCCCAATACACTCCTCTCTGCCCCTCTGCTTGCTGCTCCATCCCACTCTTCTTGCTGCTCCCTCCTGCTCACCGCTCACCACTCCATTTGCACACTGTTTGATCCTTACTCTTGACACTACCCCTCTCATTCCTGTTCCCTATGCAATTTCCACCTATTCGCCATTCTCTTCTGCTCATTGCAAGGGGAAGTGGTGAACTGACAGTAACTTAGGAGACAATAGTGAAAGGAGCCGCAATGATGAAGGGAGCAGCAATGATTAAGGTAGCAGCAATGGTGAAGGGAGCAGCTTTGGGAGAGAGCAAAGTGGCAGCAAGTAAGAGGTTGGGCAAGCAAAAGGGACCTTGAGGAATGGTGAAAGGAACAGCAAGCATTCAGAGGGGAGTTTTGCGTTAATGGCAAAAGGAGGGAGGGAGCCGGGAAGTGGTAAAGAGAACGAGAGGGCGGGAGCGACAGGCAACTGGCAGGGAGTAGCAAGCGGGATTGTGCAGAGAGGAGTGAGAGCATGGCTCCCAGGAGAAAGCAGTGAAGGGTGGAGTGACAAGTGGAGGAGACATCAGTGAGTTGCAAGGAGTGAGAACAATGTTGTGGGTTATTTTCTGTCTTTGTTAGGTCTGCACTATAATTGATGCAGGCAGCTGTGCCACAAAGACAAATTACAAGTTGAGGAAATGAACTCTTTACAGTTACAGGGTCAACAAATGCACACAAATCTGGATGCTGATATGCAGAATATCATCTACTTTATATCTGAAATGCCACAATGGTAAAAGCTGCCATCATAACTGATAATTGTAGGATTAGTTTATCGTACATTTATAGGATGAAGAGGATTGCTTGCCAACATTGTGCAGGTGAGAGTTTTACCACTGAATTATAAGAGACCAAAGAGATTTTAACTCATTCAAATCCCACTCACTTGCATAGAGTTAAAGTCAGGCCCCAGGACTGAAAATCATTCCAAGATATTTCACTGAAGGATTATATAAAAACAACAGATACTAATCCTTTTGAAGACAGAGAGAGAAAAGGTGAAGAGGTTTTTGAGAGGGAGTTCCAATGAATGGCATTGAAATGGCTGTAAAAGATTACCAGAACTAGCAAACGAAGTAGACTGTAACCAATGCTATTATTTCCACATCTGGTCATCTACCTTCTGAAGATATGCTTCAGGTTCTCTGCAAGGCATGTTCTAATCCTATTCTAAAATCTTCTGTAACATGTTAGGTAGATTGGCTATGCTTAATTGCCACAGAATATCCAAAGATGCGTAGGTTGGGTGGATTATTCATGGTAAAAAGTACAGGGTTATGGGGACAGAGCGCAAGGGAGGGCCTGGTCGGGATGCTCTTTTAGAGTTGGTGCAGTCTCAATGGGCCAAATGGATTACATGGTTCTACGTGCAAGAAGGATCAGAGATGACTCCTTCAGCTTCCCATTGTCCCATAAGAGAAGTATCTGAGTTCAGTTATGTGCCTCCCTAAATATTCTCTTATAAACAGGCCTATTTACTAAAAGTGCAAACATGGTTTTTCCCCCAACTCATTGTGATTAATTTGTATTAATTATCAAGATATGATTGCTGCTATCAAGCCAAACACTAATTGAAGATTCCTGTTTGCTTTTGAAAAGGGGCTGCTGGGTTTTCACTTCAACTATAGCAGTCCAACATATGATTAGACATATGATTAGACTTTTACATATGATTAGACTTACACAAATAATTGAAAAAAACTGAATGCTCCAGGATTTATACAGAAAAGGCTGCAACAGATCAATTCCAAGTTTTTAGCTTATATTGAAAAGCTTACTATAAGTACACCAATTGAAAAACGGCTGTCCATTCTAGACATTCTATTTCTCTCCAGTTATAAAATGTTACAGTTGACTGACATGTTTGAGAAGAATCAACTGGTTTGAAGTTTAAATGTATTGAAAAATGTAGATTCTTACCTCTGCAAATGGACTGGTTCCCAGCACAATCATCTGCAAAACAGTATAAAACAGTTCATCCGTTGCCACATACAGAGATGGTAAAGTCAGGGAAAACCTCAATCTAAACAAGGCATTTAACAGAAACTGATGTTCCCTAACTATTTGAATCAGTTGCCGTTGTACACATGGCTCATTTATTCGTGGTATTGGAAAAAGGTAGCCAAGAAATAGAGCACACTATAAAACACATGAACATTTGCCCTTGTTTCTAAGCAGTACTTTTTGCTCAAGGATCAAAAGAAGAACTGAAACTTTCAGAAACAACAAAACCAAATGTGGTGAACGGAAAGGGAAGCAGTTTTATACAGACCAGTTTAGACCGGAAAGTTTTTGGTTTTTGCAAGATTCAAATGGTAGATCAGAATTACACAACTAGGATCCCAGTTTCCAAATTTAACTGATAAAATTTCATTGAATACAAAAATTTACAAGCGCTGGTTATGGTAAAAGTATCAATGTTAGAGAAAATACTAACAAAATATTCTTACTAGGAGCTCCTGTTATGTGGAGAGAAACAGAAAATGTTGGGAATGCTCAACAGTTCTGACAGCATCCATGGGCAGAATAGACAAATTGAAGTTACAAGCGTGGACCTATCTTCAAAACTGAAAATAGGATCTGGCCAGGTGCATTGGTTTCTTTCCAAATTGTAAGAAAAAATGAGTTAATATATTACCTACACAGCTATCAAGCAGGTGGCTGATGTGTTGATTGACAATGACCAGGACTTTCCTTCTCAGCTGAATATTAAGAGCAGTGTGACTCAGTGCCCAATGTTACTGCGCCCACCACTGTATTGCCAAAGTAGACAGGCAGTTAGTGCAATGATGTGATCATGCTACTGACCAAATTGTATATCAGCAGCTAACCACAAGGTTGAAAACTGATAGCTATTCTGGTTTAACCCCCACCAGTAAGTCAAACATGAAAACAGCAAAGGTTGTAAATTAGTCTAGGATCCAAACATGTCCACCTCATGCACGATCGATTACATTTCAGGGCTTCTTGGCTTCCCTTCTACAATGTGCTACTGTTACATGTGCCAGGACTTGCCATCAGTATAAGAAGGTAACCTTACCATTTATATAGATGATCTGGAGGAGGGAACCGAGTGTATGGTGTCGAAATTTGCTGATGACACCAAGATTGGTGGAACGGCAAATTGCACAGAGGGTGTGGGGAGTCTGCAGAAGGATCTAGATAGGCTGGGCGAATGGGCCAGGAACTGGCAAATGGAATTTCATGTTGGCAAGTGCGAGGTGGTCCACTTTGGTAGGAATAATGGTAGGAAGGACTATTACTTACGTGGCGAAAAACTGCAGCAGGCGACAGTGCAGAGGGACCTCGGGGTCCTTGTGCATGAGTCGCCAAAACCCAGCCTGCAGGTGCAGCAGGTGGTCAGGAAGGCGAATGGGATGCTGGCCTTCATAGTGAGGGGGATTGGATATAAAAGTAGGGAGGTCTTGCTGCAGCTGTATAGGGCACTGGTGAGGCCGCAGCTGGAGTACTGTGTGCAGTTTTGGTCGCCGCACTTACGCAAGGATATTTTGGTCTTGGAGGGAGTGCACAGGAGGCTTACTAGGCTGATACCGGAGTTGAGGGGGTTGAGCTATGAGGAGAGGCTGAAGAAACTAGGCTTGTACTCGTTAGAGTTTAGAAGAATGAGGGGAGATCTCATTGAGACGTATAAGATGATGAATGGGATGGATAGGATAGAGGTGGAGAGACTCTTCCCACTCAGAAAGGACAGTAGGACTAGGGGGCACAGCCCCAAGATAAAGGGGGGGCGGTTTAGAACGGAGTTGAGGAGGAACTTCTTCACTCAAAGGGTGGTGAATCTCTGGAATTCTCTGCCCGTTGAAGTGGTGGAGGCTGCCTCGCTAAATATTTTTAAGAAGCGGGTTGATGGGTTCTTGATAAGCGAGGGGATTAAGGGTTACGGGGAGAGGGCGGGAAAGTGGAACTGAGCCACGACAGATCAGCCATGATCTTATTGAATGGTGGGGCAGGCTCGAAGGGCTAGATGGCCTACTCCTGCTCCTATTTCTTATGTTCTCCCCTACACCCAACTTACTCTGGCAGGATCATAATCTTCAAGGAGTCTTCAGCGGTAAGACTCTTAGCAGTATAGAGGATCAGAAGGACCTTGGGGTCCAGGTCCATAGGACTCTTAAATCAGCCTCGCAGGTGGAGAATGTGGTCAAGAAGGCATATGGTGTACTAGCCTTCATCAATCAAGGGATTGAGTTTAGGAGTTGGGAGATAATGCTGCAGCTTTATAAGGTCCTAGTCAGACCCCACTTGAAGTACTGTGCACAGTTCTGGTCCCCTCATTACAAGAAAGATGTGGAAGTTATTGAAAGGGTGCAGAGGAGATTTACAAAGATGTTTCTTGGATTGGATGGCATACCTTATGAGGATAGGTTGAGGGAGCTCGGTCTTTTCTCCCTGGAGAGACGAAGGATGAGAGGTGACCTGATAGAGGTTTATAAGAGGTTGAGAGGCACAGATCGGGTGGATTCTCAAAGGCTTTTTCCCAGGGCTGAAATGGTCATTATGAGAGGACACAGGTTTAAGGTGTTGGGGAGTAGGTACAGAGGAAATGTCAGGGGTAAGTTTTTCACTCAGACGGTGGTGGGTGAATGGAATCAGCTGCCATCGGTGGTGGTGGAGGCGAACTCGTTGGGGTCTTTTAAGAGACTTCTGGATGAGTACATGGGATTTAATGGGATTGATGGTTATAGGTAGGCCTTGTAGGTAGGGATATGATTAGCGCAACTTGTGGGCCAAAGGGCCTGTTTGTGCTGTAGTGTTTTATATTCTATGTTCTGTAATGATGAGGAGATACTGATGCGTTGGACTGGGGTAAACATAGTAAAAAGTCTCACAATGCCAGCTTAAAGTCCAACAGGTTTATTTAGTTTGACAAGCCACTAGCTTTCGGAGCATAGCTCCTTCATCAGGTAAGTGGGAGTTCTGTTCACAAACAGGGCATACAAAGACACAAACTTGATTTACAAAATAATGTTTGGAATGCAAGTCTTTACAGGTAATCAAGTCATAAAGGTACTGACAATGTGAGTGGAGAGAGGGTTAAGCACAGGTTAAAGAGATGTGTATTGTCTCCAGCCAGAACAGTTAGTGAGATTTTGCAATCCCAGGCAAGTCGTGGGGGTTACAGATAGTGTGACATGAACCCAAGATCCCGGTTGAGGCCATCCTCATGCGTGCAGAACTTGGCTATCAGTCTCTGCTCAGCGACTCTACGTTGTCGTGTGTCGTGAAGGCTGCCTTGGAGAACGCCTGCCTGAAGATTAGAGGCCGAATGCCCATAACGCTGAAGTCACAACAGGAAGAGAACACTCTGGCCTGGTGATTGTCAAGCGGTGTTCATTCATCCATTGTCGTAGCGTCTGCATGGTCTTCCCAATGTACCATGCCTCGGGACATCCTTTCGTGCAGCGTATCAGGTAGACAACGTTGGCCAAGTTGCAAATGTACCATGTACCTGATGGATGATGTTCTCACGTGAGATGATGGCATCCATGCCAATGATCCAGCACGTCTTGCAGAAGTTGCTGTGGCAGAGTTGTGTGGTGTCAGGGTCACTGTTCTCCTGAAGGCTGGGTAGTTTGCTGCGCACAATGGTCTCTTTGAGGTTGTGCGGTTGTTTGAAGGCAAGAAGCGGAGGTGTGGGGATGGCCTTGGTGAGATGTTCATCTTCATCAATGACATGTTGAAGGCTCTGGAGAAGATGTCATAGCTTATCCACTCCGGGAAAGTATTGGACGACGAAGGGTACTCTGTCTGCTGTGACCCGTTTTTGTCTTCTGAGGAGGTTGGTGCTGCTTTTCACTGTGGCGAAAATTGGCTATCAGTCACATTGTCTGTACCTTTAAGACCTGATTACCTGTAAAGACTTGCATTCCAACCATTATTTTGCAAATTGAGTTTGTGGGTCTTTATATGCCCTGTTTGTGAACAGAACTCCCACTTACCTGATGAAGGAGCAGCACTCCGAAAGCTAGAGTCTTGTGCTACCAAATAAACCTGTTGGACTTTAACCTGGTGTGGTGAGACTTCTTGCAGGATCACAATGGCCAGATTCTGATACTTAGAGCAGGTGAGAAGGCATGCAAGATTTTCAGAGTATGTGCATCAATGTGCTGGCAATGACAGTAATGATTTTCTGTGCAAAGCCCACCTGGGTTGTCCATTGCCGGTTGCAGCCCAGGTGTGTGTGTGTGTATGTGGTTGGCTGGGAGGGAGGGAGGGAGGATGGACGGACATTTGGAAAATTAAGTCTGTCAAACTCCAAATCACCCTGAGTGAGTTGTATGCACACTCCAGACCCTAAGTCTCTGACATGTACATGTTAATATAGGGCAGCAAGCCATTGTGCAAGTTGCTGTCCTTTTTTTTGGTTAATTCTAAAATGTTAATTCTTACCCCTGATGGTCATGTTCCTTTAATTTGCAAAACCTGAGTTTAGCTCAAGGCCCTAACATACTTGCAGCCAGTCCCCACAACACAGGGATTGGAGAGAGAATCAGGATGTGTTGATGATCTCACTGTGGATTTATCATATCCATGTTTCAAGATGGCGGCAGAGCGTGCCGACTTTTTGCAAGCTAGGCATGGTAAGATTTGTATAGACGGTATGCAAAACAATACATTTCACTGTATCTTGGTTCATGTGACAGTAACAGGAACATAGGAATTAGGAGCTAGAGTAGACAATTCAACCCTTCGAGTCCGCTCTGCCATTCTGTATGATCATGGCTGATCTCCACCTCATCCTAACTCCACTTCCCTGCCTTTTGCCCATAGCCCTTTATTCTGCTTTTAATCAAATGTTCATCTCTTTCTTCAATCCATTGATAGAATCTGCATTGACTGCACTGTAGGGCAGTGAATTCCATTGACTCACAACCCTCAGTGAGAAGTAGCTTCTCCTTATCTGTCTTGAAACTTCCCCCTCTTACTGTACAACTAGGCCCTCTTGTCCTAGACTGTTCTAGAAGGGGGATCATTTGGTTAACATTTACTTTATCAAACCTGTTGAGTATTTTATATACCTCAACCAAATCCCACCTCATTCTTCTGCACTCCAGCGAGTACAAGCCCAAGCTATTCAGCCACTCCTCATATGACAGCCCCTTCAAACCTGGAATCAATCTAGCGAACCTCTTCTGAACTGCCTCCAGTACCACATACTTCCTCAGAGGTGACCAAAACTGAACACAATACTCCAAGTGTGGTCTCACTTAATGCCTTATACAACTGTAACACTTCCCTACTTCTATACTCTAGATCCTTTGCAATAAATGCCAAGGTTCCATTTGCCTTCCTTATAATCTGCATACCCATTTTCTGAGACTCATGCACAAGGACACCCAGATCCCTCTGCACAGACACCTTTTGAATCTGTTTCCCGTTTAAATAATAATTTGTCCTTTTATTTTTCTGGCCAAAATGGATAACCTCGCATTTATCCACATTAAACTCCATCTGCCAGATTCTGGCCCATTCCCCTAGCCTGTCAAATCAAATCAGATTATCCAACATTGGCCTGAATTTTGCTGTTCTAATGATGGTGAAGCTCTCACTGTTCACTGTCATTTCACCAGAGAGAATAACTGGGGAGTGCGCACATTGTAACATATAAATCTGAAAATTGTGGTGGGCTATTTTTCACTGCTTGCGGACGCTTTGCTATTGCACTCGTCCAACTCAGGATTTAAATGGAAGAAATGGAACTGACTGACCACAAATAATGAAGTACTTTCACTACAACATTTTAGGATGGTGTTTCCCAGTCACTTGCAAATAATTAAAAGATCTGGCCCAATGAGGACACTGATACTGGAAGGCATTTCAACTTTCAGAATGCTTTTTGGAGAGTTCTGACTTTTTTAAACATGATTTAAAAACATCATAACATTATTCTGGTACAATTTATCTGACTTTTCAAAAATATCTAAGTTTATGATTTCTTTAAATTTTTTTTTGTTTCAATTTTTTTTAACACGCATCTGTCATGACAGATAATGCAGCAGCTTAGTCGTGATAGATTCTGTGGTCATGTAGTAGATCCACTGCTCCACGTAGCCTGTTCTTTTTGCCCATATCAGAAAATGCTGTAGAAGCCCATACTGTAAGTGATCACCTTCCCTTGCAAGTGAAATTCTTGCTCCCACCATTGCGTTAAGTAAGTTTGCACTTTCAGGTCAGTGGCAAGTGGAGGCTCTTTGTCACTGACTGCAACATCCAGGCTAGATAATGTCCTAAGGGAAATCTGACATCCTTACCCCATCTGGCCTATGTGGTATCCCAGATCCTTATCCCAGGTCCATAGCAACATGGTTGGTTCTTAACCATGCACTGAAATGTCCAAGCAAGCCGCTCAGTTGTATCAAGCACAATAGAAAAGTCAAAAAAAAACTGGATAGATCACCAGGCATCAACCTAGGCACCAGATGCGACAAAAGCACAGTTTGCTCAGTCAACCTAGAAAAATTCAACTCACCAACACATGGAGATTTATGTAAAATTTGCGAAAGCTACTCCACAGATGAGTCAAATAATTGCCAGACGTAGTTATATTCACAGAATCTGAGCTTCTGCCAAAGTCCCAGACTATCATCCCTGGATATGTAATGTCCCACTGGCAGAGCAGACCCAATAGAATGGTATACAAATGGGAAAAAATGGGCCTCAAAGCCCTCAATATTGACATGGGACCCCATGATGTCTTGCCGCATTAGGCACAAAACACAACAGACTGAATGGCCTCTTTCTGTGCCGTAGCTTTTTTGTGGTTCCAGGTCAAAGATGGGCAAGGTTACCATCTCCTGATTATCAGCTACCAGCCTTTCTCAGTTAATAAATCATTACTCCCCAGCATTAAACGCCACTTGGAAAAGGCACAGAATATATTCCGGGTCAGACTTCAATGCCAATAACCAAGCTGGCTTGATGGCACCCCATTGGCTGAGCAAACCAATTCCTGAAGGGGTATTGACAGGGTGGATGTGGAGAAGATGTTTTCTCTCGACAGAGAATGTAGATCAAAGGGTCACTGTTTAAAAATAAAGGGTTGCTCATTTAAGACAGCGATGAAGAGATTTTTTTCTCTTAAAGGGAGTGCATCTCTGGAACTCTTTTCCTAAAAAGGCAGTGGAAGCAAAGTCTTTGAATATTTTTAAGACCGAGCCAGATACATTCTTGATTAACAAAAAGGTGAAGGGTTAGTGAGGAGGTTGAAGGTACATTCAGATCAGCATGATCTTACTGAATGGCAGCACAAGCCTGAGGAGACCTAATGGTCTTCTACTAATATTTGTATAGCTGCCAGAAGAGGCCTGCAACAAATGGTGTGAGAATTCCTGCGTGGGATTCGGGCATCATTGGCAAAGTTAGCATTTGTTTCCCATCCCTCAGAGAGGCTTGCTTGGCCATCTGAAGGGGCATCTTATGGTCCCATGTTTGGACTCCAGTTTGGACGCAGAGTCATATGTAGACCAGACAAGGCAAGAATTCCAGATTCACTTCCTCAAATGATATCAGTGAACTAGATGGGCTTTTATGACAATCAATTATGATTTTATGATCACCATTATTGAGACTAGCTTTATAAAATCCAGATTATTTTATTAATTGAATTTCAATTCAATCAGTTGCCATGGTGGAATTTGAATCCATGTCTCAAGAGCACTAGCCTTGGCCTCTGGATTATTAGTCTATTGACATTACCACCATTCCACTGTCTGCCCTTCACACATTGTCTTCACAAATCTACTTGCTGCAGGTGTATCTGCCCATGACTTTAATTGGTAGGACTGACCACCGCACAATCCTTGCAGAGCTGATAGGCCCTTTTCCTCCCATTGAGGACCCCCTCCATCTTACTGTGGAACTACCACCATGCTAAAAGGATGGATCCAGAACAGATCTGGCAGTTCAAAATGGGACATCTATAAACAGCTTTGGACCATCAATGTAAACAGTGTGTGATAGACAGAATAAGGCAATTTCACAACCAGTGCATCAAATCAAAGCTCTGCAGTCCTACCATAACCAGTCCTGAATAATTGTGAAGAAGGAAAGTAGGGAAAAAGCAGGAAATTACAGGCCAGTGAATCTAACCTGAGTGGCAGGAAAAGTATTGGAAAAAGTTCTGTGGGTCAGAATTAATCTCCACTTGAGGAGGCAAGGATTAATCAAGAATAGTCAGCATGGTTTCGTCAAAGGGAGATCATGTCTTACAAAGTTGATTGAATTTTTCAAGGAGGTGTGTAGAGTACGCAGTTGAAGTAGTCTACATGGATTTCAGTAAGGTTTTTGAAGAAGTCCCACATGGGAGGATGATGAAAAAATTAAGATTCCACGGGATCCAGGGCAATTTGGCAAATTGAATCCAAAATTGGTTTAGTGGCAGGAGACAGAGGATGATGTAGGAAGGTTGTTTTTGTGACTGAAAGCCTCTGTCCAATGGAGTTCTGCAGGGAATTGGTATTGTTTGTAGTGCACATTAATGATCTGGATGTGAATGCAGGAGGTATAAGTAAGTTTGCAGATGACACAAAAATTGGTGGCATGGTAAATAGTGAGGAGCACTATTACAGATATTAGATTACAGGACGATATAGCTGGGCTGGTTAGTTGGATAGAACAGTGGCAAAGTGTGAAGTAATGTATTTTGGAAGGACTAAAAAAGCAAGAGAATATACAATGAATGGTTGGACCCGAGGAAATACAAAGGATCATAAGGACCTTGGTGTGCATGCCCATAGATCTCTGAAGACAGCAGCACAGGTAGATAAAGTGGTTAAGAAGATATATGGAGTACTTGCCTTTATTAACCAAGCATTAAATATAAGACCAGCGAGGTTATGATGGAGTTATACAAAATGCTGGTTAGGCCACGGCTGGAGTACAGTGTGCAGTTCTGGTTACTGCATTTGAGGAAAGAAGTGATTGCCCTAAAGAAGGTGCAGAGGAGACTCAACAGGATAAGAACCTAAGGACTAGGAGCAGTAGGCCATCTAGTCCCTTGAGCCTGCTTCGCCATTCGATAAGATCATGGCTGATCTTTCTGTGGACTCAGCTCCACTTAACAGCCCACTCACCATAACCCTTAATTCCTTTACTCTTCAAAAATTTATCTATCCTTGCCTTAAAAACATTCAATGAGGTAGCCTCAACTGCTTCACTGGGCAGGGAATTCTGCTGATTCACAACCTTTTGGGTGAAGAAGTTCCTCCTCAACTCAGTGCTAACCCTGCTCCCCTTTATTTTGAGGCTTCTACCTTACCTACTCCCTTCATAATTTTATGTGTTTCTATAAGATCTCCCCTCATTCTTCTGAATTTCAATGAGTACAGACCCAGTCTACTCAATCTCTCTTTAAAAGCCAACCGTCTCAACTCCAGAATCAACCTAGTGAATCTCCTCTGTATTCCCTCCAGTGTCAATATGTCCCTTTTTAAGTAAGGAGACCTAAACTGTACACAGTACTCCAGGTATGGCCTCACCAGCACCTTATTTAGCTGCAACATAACCTTGCTGTTTTAAACTCCATTCCTCAAGCAATGAAGGACAAATTTCCATTTGCCATCTTAATTTCGGCTGTACCTGCATACCAACTTTTTTTGATTAATGCACAAGGTCACCCAGGTCCCTCTGCACAGCACCATGCTGCAATTCTTTACCATTTAAATAATAGTCCATTTTGTCGTTATTCCTACCAAAATGAATGACATCTATTTACCAACAGTGTACTCCATCTGCCTCACCCTTGCCCACTCACTTAAATTATCTATATTCCTTTGCACACTTTGCTCTGCCACTCATCTTAGTGTTATCTGCAAATTTTGATGCATTACACTTGGTCCCCAACTCCAAAATCATCGATGTAAATTGTGAACAGTTGTGGTCCCAACATTGATCCTGAGGCACATCACTAGTCATTGATCGCCAACCAGAAAAACACCCATTTATCTCCACTCTTTGCTTTCTTTTAGTTAACCAATCCTCTATCCATGCCTATACATTACCCATAACACTGTGCACCTTTATCTTATGCAGCAGCCTTTGGTGCGGCATCTTGTCAAATGCCTTCTGGAAACCCAGATACACCACATCCACATTGTCCACCATACATGCAACGTTCTCAAAGAATTCTACGAACTTGGTTAAACACAACCTGGCCTTCATGAACCCATGCTGCGCCTTCTCAATGGGACAATTTATATCCAGAGTTCTCGCTATTTCTTCCTTGATGATAGATTCAAGCATTTTCCGTACTACACAAGTTAAGCTAATTGGCCTATAGTTACCTGCCTTTTGTCTAACCTCTTTTTTAAAAAGTGGCGCCACAGGTTTCCAATCTGCGGGAACCACTCCAGAGTCCTGTGAATTTTGTAAATTACCCGTAGTGCATTTGCTATTTTCTCCACCATCTCTTTTAGTATCCTGGGATGCATTCCATCATGGCCAGGAGACTTGTCTTCCTGGATGTTGTTTGGGCTGCAGTGTTTCAGTAATCAAAAGAGACTAGATAGGCTGAGGTTATTTTCCTTACAGCAGGGAAGGCTGAGGAGGGACCTGATTGAGTTGTATAAAATTATGAGGGGCACAGATAGGGTGGATAGGAAGGAACTTTTCCCCTTAGCAGAGGAGTCAATAACCAGGAGACATAGATTTAAGTTAAGGGGCAGGAGGTTTACAGGCGATGTGAGGAGAAACCTATTCACCCAAACAGTGGTGGGAATCTGGAACTCATTGTCTGAAAGGGCAGCAGAGATGAACAGCATTGACCTGATGACCAAGAGCCTCCTCACGTAAAACTCTTCATGAGTAAACATCTCTATTTTCCCTTCTGCTCTTTGTGTTAAAAATCTCTCCATCTTTTCCTGAATGGGCCTAACTTTCATTTTAAGATTTTCCATTGCTCTTCATCTCCACACCAGAAGAAATTGTATAAGACATTAGTAAGTCCACACATGGAATACTGTGTACAGTTCTAGTCACCTTATTATAGACAGGATATTAAATTAGAAAGAGAGCAGAGAAGATTTATTAGGATGCTACCAGGACTTGATATTTAGTTATAAGGAGAGGCTGGATAGACTGGGACTATTTTCCCTGGATGCAGGAGGCTTAGGAGTGATTTTATAGAGGTACAGAAAGTAATGAGGGGCATAGATAAGGTAGATAGTCAACATCTTTTCCCAAAGGTAGTGGGGTCTAATACTAGAGGGCATAGGTTTAAGAGGGGCAATTTTTTCACTCAGAGGGTGGTGTCTGGAACGAGCTGCCAGGCGCAGTAGGAGAGGTTGGTACAATTTTGTCTTTTAAAAAGCATTTAGACAATTACACGGATAAGATGGGTATAGAGATATATGGGCCAAATGCAGGTAATTGGGACTAACATAGTGGTAAAAACTGGGCAGCGTGGACAATTTGGGCTAAAGTGTCTGTTTCCATATTGTAAACATCAATGGCTCTATAAGAAACAATTCCTCCATTTCCATCCTATCATTTTTTTCAATATTTTAAACATCACAGTTAGATAACCCCCTCAATCACCAAATGCCAAAAAAGAAAAAAACTTGCATTCATATAGCATTTTGCATGACTATCTGATGACTCAAAGCTCTTTACAGCCAATGAAGTATTTTTTGAAGTGTAATCACTGTTATAATGTTAGACGCAGAGCAGCCAATGTGCGTACATAGCAAACTGTGATAATGATCAGTTTTTTTTGTGATGTGTAAAGAATTGCCCAAAACATATCTCAACTTAAGTTAAACTCTTTCTACATCCGAGCTATGACTGTAACACTACATTCTGCACCCTCTCCTTTTCTTCTCTATGAATGGTATGCTTTGGCAAGGAAAAATACTTATCACTGTATACTACTAATGCATGTGACAATAATAAATTTATAAAAATCAAAAAACACTCCTACTCTTTTTTGAAATCATGCCATTGGATTTTTCACATCCAACCAAGCAACAGATAGGCGCTCGGTTTAACACCTCGCCTGAAAGACGGAACTTATGACAGTGCAATGTTCCTTCGGCGGTATTGGTGTCAAGGTAAATTTTTGCACTCAAGTCTTGCCGTAGACCTTAAACCTAGAATCTTGTGACTCTGATAAAAGTACTACCAACTGGGCCACAGCTGACAAAAGGAATACAAACTAAGCGCACGCAAGTTGTTCTAAAAATCTATCCTAAGTTCCGGCAGCATTCTGGTAAATGTGTTGCACTCTTTCCAAGGCCAATTTGGCTTCCTGAGGTCCAGTCCCAAAATTGAAACATATATGGGGTCTGAGAAAAACTCCAAAGCAATAATTCCTCTCCTTGATATGCCAGCCACAAGGAAATAAAAGCCCAACTTTTTTGCGGCATTTTAAAATGCTTTGCTCATCTGTGCAGAAGCTTTAAGTGTTATCAAAGTAAAAGTGCAGGAGCTGAAATTTACCTCGAGTGTTATTTTAAACACAGTTGGCATGAATGGGAAGTTCTGGTTTACTACGGCCACTGACCCTTGGCAAAAGCATTCAGTGAGTTGAAAAAGTGCGGAATGAGAAGTTCATCCCTGAATAACTGATACCCTTGAAAAGGAGAAACTTGCAGACAGCCTTGGGCATACCTGGAAAACAGGTCAAACATTTTAAAAGTAAAAATGTTCAGCAGATCTGACAATATCTGTGCAGAATAGAAACTTTCCCAAATTACACACCCAGCGCTGGTGCAACACTAAATCGATCCCCCCCACCCCCGTCCCGTCATAGGTTGGAGGTAGGTGGGCCGCTCCTTTCCGGAGGGCCGCGCTGTGCCGAACACAAGGTTCCGGATCCAGGATGGGTTTTGTGTTGTCGACGTGGCGGCGCCCAGAGGGGCGGGGAAAGAGAGGACAAGGGAGAGAGACGAGGCGGTGCGCGCGGACAGGTGAGGCTCGAGCCCCCGGGCAGTTTAAAGGGTAACGGACTCGGGTGGAGAAAAGGGCAAAGCGCCTGCGGGAGCAGGGCTGGGTTCAGTCCGGGCTGGAGCGGCCACTGGCAGCGGGGTGGACAGCAGCAGCAGCAAGGGGAGCTTCACTGGAACCCCTCCCGTACACACCCTTCTGAGGGGCTGTCAGCTGCTGCTCATGGACCTGTGGTGGATAGTTCTAGACAAAAGTTTTAAGCTCACCATGACTGGTCTTCAATAGTTTTACAAGTTGCATGCATCGGATATACGAAGAGATGTTAAACTGATTCAGGGAGACCAATGGGAAATGTTCTCTGTATTCGTTATTATTATATGCATAATTACAGTATTGAAAAAGTAACTTGTATTTATAAAAGCATTTTGAAAGCTTTATGATAATCCCCAAAGTCCTGGAGCGTTATCAAAAGCTGAAACCGACCCAGGTAAGGAGATATTCAAGCTGATGCCCAAAAGCATCTTAAAGGAATATAGTGAGAGCTGGAGGGCTGTAGGAAAGGATTTTGGGATTTGCAACCCAGGGAGGTGATGGCCTAATGATATTATCTCTAGGCTATTAACCCAGAAACTCAGCTAATGTTCTGCGGACCCAGGTTTGAATCCCACCGCAGCAGGTGGTGGAATTTGAATTCGCTTTAAAAAAAGTTTGGAATTAAAAATCTACCGATGACCATAAAACCATTGTTAATCGTTATAAAAACCCAACCGGTTCACTAATACCATTTTAGGGAAGGAAATCTGCAGTCCTTACCTGGTCTGGTCTACACAACAATGTGCTTAACTCTCAATGCCCTTGGGCAATAAATATGCTGGCCAGCCAGTGATACCCATGTCCCACAAATGATTAAAAAATGGCAGCTGAAGGCACCACATATGGAGTGATTCAAATAGGGACTGCTCTGAAGGCCAGAACTGAGGGAGTGTAATCAAGAGATGCTGAGGGTCACTGGTATTGTCAGCATTTGTTGCTTATCCCTAATTGCCCTCAAGAAGATGGCGATGAACCACTTTCTTGAACCACTGCAACCATCTGGTGTAGGTATTCTGTTTGGAAAGAAGTTCCAGGATTTTGATCCAGCGACACTGAAGTAATGACAATGCTGTCCTCAGTCAGGATGATGTATGGCTTGGAGGGGCAGGTGGTGATATTTCCAGGCATCTGCTATCCTTGCCCTTCTTGCAGGGAAAGGTTGTAAGTGTGGAAGGAGCTTTGGTGAGCTGCCCCAGGGCACCTATATGGTACACACTGCTGCCATTGTGCATCAGTGGTGGAGGGGAGGGAGTGAATGTTTAAGGTAGTGTATGAGCTGCTTTCTCCTGAATGCTGTGTTGTTGAAGCTACAGTCATCCAGGCAAATGGAGAGTATTGCATTACTGCTTGATTTGTGCCTTCTAAGATGGTGGACAGTTTTTGGGAAGTCAG
This sequence comes from Carcharhinus amblyrhynchos, assembly GCF_965287045.1. Lineage (NCBI taxonomy): Eukaryota > Metazoa > Chordata > Chondrichthyes > Carcharhiniformes > Carcharhinidae > Carcharhinus > Carcharhinus amblyrhynchos. The sequence continues at coordinate 88,689,520 of NC_137324.1, read as the reverse complement.
GAGATGAGTTACTTGCTGCAGAATTCCAGCCTCTTGCCCACCGTTGTAGCCACTTTAGTCTAGTTTCTGGTCAGTGGTAACCCACAGGCTGTTCCTAGTGGAGGATTCAACAGTGATAAGGTAGTTGAATGTCAGGGGGAGATGGTTAGTGTCTGGCATTTGTGGGTCTGGATGTTAGTTGCCACTTAGTTCAATATGAATGTCCCAGTCTTTCTGCGTATGGACATAGATTGCTTCAGTATCTCAGGAGTCGCAAATGATGCTGAATGTTGTGTAATCATCAGTGCACATCCCCACTTTTGATCTTGTGATGGAGGAAAAATCATTGATGAAGCAGCTGATGATGGTTGGGCCTGGGACACCACCCTGAGGAACTTCTGAAGCTGAGGTGTGTTGGAGCTGAGATAACTTGCTTCCAACAATCACAATCATCTTCCTTTGCACTAGGTATGACTCCAACCAGTAGAGAGTTTTTCCCCTGATTCCCGTTGACTTTAATTTTGTTCAGGCTTCTTGATGCCACACTTGGCCAAATGCTGTTTTGATGGCAAGAGCAACTGCTCTCAATTCACCCCTCGGGTTCAGTCCTTCTGCCCATATTTGAACCAAGGCTATAATGAGATAGGAACTAAGTGGCCCCAAACTGACTATCAGTGAACAGGTTTTTGCTGAATAAGTGCCACTTGATAGCACACTCAAGACACTTTCCATCACTTTGCAGATGATCAAGAGTAGGCTGATGGGGTGATTAACTGGCTGGATTAGATTTGTCTTGCTTTTTGTGGACAGGACGTGCGTGAGCAATTTTCCACGTTGCTGGGAAAATGCCAATGTTGTAGCTGTGCTGGAACAGTTTAACTAGTTCTGGAGCAGAAATCTTCAGCACTACAGCTGAGATGGTTGTCAGGGTCCACAGCCTTTGCTTTGGCAGTGCCTTCAACCATTTCTTGATGTCATGTGGAGTGAATTGAATTGGCTGAAGACTGGAATCTGTGATGCGGGGGACCTGGGGAGAAGATTGAAATGTATCATCTATTAAGGTCTTTTGGCTGATTGTGGTAAACATTTCAGCCTTATCTTTTGCATTGATGTGCTGGACTCCTCCCATCACGGAGGATGGGGATATTTATGGACATTCTTCCTCCAGTTGTTTAATTGTCTACCACTATTCACAACTGGATGTGGCAGTACTGCAAAGCTTAGATCTGAGCCACAGGCAATGGGACCACTTAGCTCAGTCTATTGCATGCTGCTTCCACTGTTTGGCATGTCAGTAGTCCTGCTTGTAGCTTCACCAGGTTTATGTTGAGTATGCCTGTTGCTGTCTTTCTGCACTTTTTATTGAACCAGGGTTGATCCTCTGGCTTGATGGTAATAGTCAAGTGAGAAATATGCCAGACAGAGATTACAGATTATGATTGAGATCCTCAATTCTGTCCAAAGGACCTCATGGATGCCTGGTTTTGAGCTGCTAGATTTGATCTGAATCTATGCTATTTAGCATGGTGTGGTGCCACACAACACAATGGAGGGTATCTTCAGTCAGAGGGAGTTCATCTTCATATGAACTGTATGGTGATCACTCCTGCTAACACTGTCGTAAATGCATATGCAACAGGTAGATTAATGAAGACAAGGTCTGTTAGGGCTGCTAGCAATGATGAGCTGCCAGCATCTGCTTGGCAGCTCTCAGTGGTTGTGGCATCTGCTATCAGGGAATTGAATTGCTTGCAGAACACTTAATTCCATCAGGCCTCCGTCACAGAACTGGAGGGTGGCTCCCCAGCCATTGGGAAAAGTCTTGTTGGTCTAACGAAGTATGGCCAATAGCACACTTTTTTGTACTTTTTTAAATGCTTGCTTATTTGTGTTTTAAATTATTCAACTGTCTACATTTGAGAAATTTGGAATGAATGTGAGTGGTAATAATCAACATTTTATTTGATAGGTATGATTGGCAATGTCTGAGACAGAGGATGGGAAAAGAGATGATATTTCAGTTGCAGTGGCAAGCTTATCTATGGAAGATGAGTTTAGTGAGCCATCTGGAAATGGTGCTGATATTCCAGCCACAGCATCATCTTCTCAAGTAAGTCATTCTTTGGAGTCTGGACCCATTCAACTGCCAACTGACAGCACAAGCTCTATCCAACAAGACATTGAACAGCATACGGAGGCCATCAGTGAACCAAAACAGAGTGATCTAGTAGAACAAGCCATGACAAAAGATCTTCTCTTGACAGAAGAGACATGTGAAACCATATCTGATGATTGTAAGGAAGCAGTAAGTCTTGAATCAGAATTCAGCAGACCTCCAAATTTGGATGAGCATGCATCAACAAAGGAAAATATTGAGGTATGTGGTGCATTTGAGAACTAGTTTTAAATAATCAGAATAAAGCTAGTTCTCGTTACGATGGAGGTTTTTAGCTCTTAAGCTCTGTTGAGATCTCTAGAGACAATATTTTGTGCTTCTTATTCATGTAAGTGGCATGTATCATGAAAGCTGGAATGGTAATCTACCGTTGCTGATGGCTAAATAGAATGTAAACTGGGGTGTACAATTATTTTGATAATGAATAATTGATTGATTAAGCATTATGCAAATCTAATTGGCTTTTGTCTGATTTTGATCCACATATGTGAATGTTCCACATCAAAGATTTCCATCCTAATCATGAATTACTATTTGTTTGTTTTTGCACTATTAGTCGAGTCACTAAATAGCAAGCAGGATTAAGAATTTTGTTTGTCTTTCACTCCTCTTCGCTGATTAAGATGCTGAGGTTGGTTGTGTTCCCCAGTGCTGGCAGGCAATATCTCTTTTCCCTAAAGTAATGAATTGTTCTGATAGTTAACGATTACAGTTTTAACCATTGAGTATTCTAATATGTGTATATGATCAGTGGCTTCCATTTGGAATAAATGGCAAACCATTATTCCTATCAGTTCAAACTGTATCTGAAACATTCAATTCTGGTTGTATATACTTTATTAATGACAAACAGTGCAGAGTCATAGATAAAAGCAAATTACTGCAGATGCTGGAATCTGAAACCAAAAGAGAAAATGCTGAAAAATCTCAGGTCTGGAAGGAGAGAAAAAAGCTGACATTTCGAGTCCAGATGACCCTTTGTCAAAGCTTTGTCAATGCAGAGTCATCCTTTTCTATTTTTGACATAACAAAACATTGTTATTGTGCATCATAAAATCATCAGTTTCTGCAGGAAAGATGCAAATTCTTCAATACTTTGGGTATGCTGCATGTCATGTTTATGTCAGTTGTCACTTTGTTCCTTTCAACCCCTATCTCCCAAAACTCAGCTATGGGCTGAATTTTCATCCTTGAGGTGGGTAGTGAGAGTCAAGAAATTTCCTGCCTTGGCCTTTCTGTTTTTCAGGAGAGAGTGCCAGATTCTTTGAAAATGTAACTAGTAGAGTTGATGTGAGGGAGCCAGTCGATGTGGTATATTTAGACTTTCAGGAAGCATTTGACAAAGTCTCACATAAGAGATTATCGTGCAAGATTAAAGCGCATGGGATCGGGGGAAGTGTATTGATAAGGATTGAGGACTGGTTGGCAGAGAGAAAACAAAGTTGGAATTTAATGGGTCCTTTTCAAATTGGCAAGCAGTAAGTGATGGGGTGCTGCAGGAATCAGTGCTGGGACCCCAGCTATTCAAAATATTTATTAATGATTTGGATAAGGGAGCAGAATGTAACATTTTGAAGTTTGCAGATGATACCAAGTTGGATGGGAGAGTGAACTGTGAGGAGGATGCAGAAATCCTTCAGTATGATCTGGGCAAGTTGGGTGAGTGGGCAAATCAATGGCAGATGCAGTATAATTTGGATAAATGTGAAATTATTCACTTTGAAAGCAAAAAAAAGGCAGACTACTATTTGAATGGGAATAATTGGGAGAGGGGTGTGTGCAGCGAGATCTGGGTATCCTTCTGTACCGGTCGCTGAAGGTAGGCATGCAGGTGCCGTAGATGGTAAAGAAGGCAAATGGTATGTTGGCCTTCGTTGCAAGAGGTTTCGAGTTCAGGAGCAGAGATGTGTTGTTGCAATTATACAGGACCTTGGTGAGGCCACATCTAGAATATTGTGTGCAGTTTTGGTCTCCTTTTCTGAGGAAAGATGTTCTTGCCCTCAAGGAAGTGCAGCAAAAGTATACCAGGCTGATTCCAGGGATGGCAGGGCTGATGTATAAGGAGAGAATGACTAGGTTAGGATTGTTTTCACTGGAATTCAGATGCACGAAGGGGAAAAAGACTTATAAAATTCAAATCAGGACCTATACTGGGTGGACGCAGGAACGATGTTATGGTGGGGTAGTCAAGAACTGGGGGGGGGGGGATGGTTTTACAATGTGAGGATTCAGGATAGACCATTTAGGACAGAGGTGAGGAGATATTTCTTCACCCTAAGAAGGATGAACCTGTGGGAATTCATTACCACAGGAAGTAATTGATGCCAAAACATTGAGTGTATTCAAGAGGTGGCTAGATGTAGTACTTGGGTGAATGGAATCAAAGGTTATGGGAAGAAAGCAGGATTAAACTATTGAGTTGGATTATCAGCCATGATTGTGATGAGTGATGGAGCAGGCTCAAAGAGCCAAATGACCTTCTCCTGCTTCTATGTTTCTATCTATAACGAGGCTTGGCTGACAATCCAGAAATCCATTAACCTGTTGAAACACCTGAGTCCTGGAGGGAAAAAATACTTGATTGACAGCTCTGGATCTTTGCTTTATATTGTCAATTGCACAGTGTTTATTTACATGAGATAGAGCAGTTTCAAGTGTTTTCAATGTCTTCTACTGATACTTTAAAGAGTCTGGATGATTGACACTTCATTGGCCTGTAGTAAAAATAAGTTTTTTCCAAGCAAGTGGAAAGATTTGAATTGCTTTCTTTTAAAACTTTATTTATACAAATTACTATCACCATAGACTTAATTGCATCTACGCAGTGTGTAGTGGATCAATGGGCAAGGAAGTGCCGTCGCTTGTAGTGGGCCCAATGGGATGGGTGGGAAACATTTAATTAAAAAACCTTCTGAAGCTTCTTCCGCATGCAGGCTAATTCCATGTCTAGTCCTTTCAGAACCTAAACTAAATATTGCTAAATAAATGCTGTTTAATGACATTAGCCCTTCTGTTACTTTTCTGATGATTTAAAGTCAGCAATAATTGGCCAGAATGGATTTATGCTTTTTTTTGGACAAAATGTAATTGGGCAATTTTCCATGTTAGTTGAGGCCAATGTTGAAGCTGAAATGGAGTAGTTTATCGAGAAACAAAGAACAAGGTAGCACAAGAACAGGACCTTCAGCCCTCCAAGCCTGCACCAATCACGTGTTCCTAACTAGACCATCTGTTTGTATCCCTCTATTTCCAGTCTGTTCATGTGGCTATCTAGATGAGTCTTAAATGATCCTAGCATATCTGTCTCAACTTGGTAGTGCATTCCAGGCCCCACCACCCTCTGTGTAAAATATGTCCCCCGCATATCTGTATTGAACTTTGCCACCCCCCCCCCCCCCCCCCTGCTTAACTTGAGCTTGTGACCACTTGTGATTGTCATTTCTGACCTGGAAAAAATCTTCCAACTGTTCACCCTATCCATGCCCTTCATAATTTTATAAACTTCTATTAAGTTGCCCCTCAACCTCTGTCTTTCCAGGGAGAACAATCCTAGTTTACTGAATCTCACCTCATAGCTAATATCCTCCATACCAGGCAACATCCTGTTAAACCTTTTTGGCACTCTCTCCAAAGGCTCCACATCCTTCCGGTAGTGTGGTGACCAGAACTGGACGCAGTATTCCAGATGTTCTATATAACTGCAACACCATATGCCAACTTTAATACTCTGTGCCCTGTCCAATAAAGGCAAGCGTGCCATATGTCTTCTTCACCACCTTTTCAGTCTGTGCTGCCACCTTTTAAGGATCTGTGGACTTGCACACCCAGATCCCTCAGTGTACCTATACTCCTGATGGTTCTGCCTTTTATTGTCTAGCTCCCCCCTGCATTAGATCTACCAAAATGCATCACCTCGCATTTATCTGGATTAAATTCCATCTGCCATTTTTCCACCCTATTTTCCAGCCTATCTGTATCCTGCTGTATTCTCTGACAATGTTCATCACTATCCGCAATTCCAGCAATCTTTGTATCATCCACAAACTTACTAATCAGACCAGCTACATCTTCTTCCAAATCATTTATATATATCACAAACAGCAGAGGTCCCAGAACAGAGCCCTGCAGAACTCCACTAGTTACAGACCTCCCCTCCACTGCTACCCTCTGTCTTCGATGGCCAAGCCAGTTCTGTACCCATCTAGCTAGCTCACCTTTGGTCTTGTGAGATTTAACCTTTTGCACCAGTCTGCCATGAGGGACCTTGTCAAATGCTTTATTAAAATTCATGTAGACAATATCCATGGCCCTTCCCTCATCAATCATTTTTGTCACCACCTCAAAAAAAACTCAATCAGATTTGTGAGGCATGACATCCCTCATACAAAACCATGTTGTCTATCGCTAATGAGACTATTCAGTTCTAAATGTATACAAATCCTATCTCTAAGAACCTTCTCCAACAATTTCCGACATTGAGCTCGCTACCCTTCTTAAATAACAGGACCACATTTGAACATAAGAAATAGGAGCAGGAGTAGGCCATCTAGCCCTTCGAGCCTGCCCCGCCATTCAGTAAGATCATGGCTGATCTGAAGTGGCTCAGTTCCACTTTCCCGCTTTCTCCCCATAACCCTTAATCCCCTTGCCTACCAAAAACCTATCTACCCGCGTCTTAAATATATTTAGCGAGGTAGCCTCCACCACTTCAACGGGCAGAGAATTCCAGAGATTCACCACCCTTTGAGTGAAGAAGTTCCTCCTCAACTTTGTTCTAAACTGCCCCCCCCCCTTATCTTGAGGCTGTGCCCTCTAGTCCTGCTGTCCTTTCTGAGCGGGAAGAACCTCTCCACCTCATTTGCTATCCTCCAATCCTCTGGGACCTCACTTGTGTCCAATGAAGAAACAAAGATTTCTCTTAGGGGCCCAACAATTTCATCTCTTGTCTCTCTCAGTAACCTAGAACAGATGCCATCAGGCCCTGGGGATTTGTCTACCTTAATGCTTCCTAAAATACCTAATACTTCCTCCCTTGTAACTGCAATTTGTTCTAATGGGTCTACACATCCCTCTGGGAAACTACCAATCAATATGTCCCTTTCCTTTGTGAATACTGATGCAAAGTATTAATTTAGGATCTCACCTACTTCCTTGGATTCTAAACATAATTCCCCTCCTTTGTTCTTGAGAGGTCTGACTCTTTCTGTGACAACCCTCTTGTTCCTAAAATGCCTTGGGATTCTCCCTAATTGTGTCTGCCAAGGACATTTTGTGACCCCCTGTTTGAGTTCTTTTCTACTTTCTCTGTATTCCTCCAAAGCTTCATCTGTTTTTAGCTGCTTGGACTTTATGTATGCCTTTTTTTTTGATTAGACCCACAATTGCTCTGGTTATCCACGGCTTTCGAATCCTACCTTTCCTGTCTTTCCTTTTTACAGGGACATGCCTGTCCCGCACTCCTGCCAGCACAATGACTGCACCCTTCCTGTTTCTGAACTCCACCCACAGTGACCTGTTACATGATCCTTCCAAATTGTCCACCCTCTGTACCACTGTAATATGCTCCCTAACCAGTATTGCTACTCCCCCACCTCTTCTAATCACTCCTCTGTGTCACCTAAAACACTTATACCCTGGAATATTCAGCTGCAGTCCTGTCCTCCTTTTAACCAAGTCAAACGAGATGTGGCTAGCTCTTGAACAGTCTTCTGCACAATAGCAGAATATTGTTGGAGATCACATTGGCTGAGGGCTGGCATTTATGATGTGAAGCTAAGGAGGAGACTAGAAGGACTGTGCCTCGACACTTCTGCATCCGAAACAGACTTTGGAAGCCTATGTACAGAACTTTCTATCTTTTTCTCAGCCAAAATTCCTGCTATGAAATTTTTTGTAGACAGTGTAAGTTTGTAAGGTCAAAGAATATGTCAAACTATTTACTTGTCTAAGATAATTAATAACCACCATTCTATAAAATTAGACAGCGGCTGCTGTGAGATTGTGTATAGTCAAAACGCCCCCAACTGTACCTTGTAAATAAATAAACATTTTCATTTGTGTATCAAATCTACAGGATCCAACTTCGAATAAAGGTAAAGCCTGGGGATCCTGGGGAACCTGGGGGAAATCACTGTTGTCATCAGCAACAGCAACTGTTGGTAAGTGTCCTGGAAGAAATCTAGTAATTAAGAGCGCTAAAAGTATGTTGACTGTGGAGGTTTCCAGAGAGGAGTGTAGTAGCTTTACAGGTTAACACAATGCAGTGGCCTTTGTGTTACTGACGGATGTGTGTTTCTTTTGGATCCTGTGGACTTTAACAGTAGGACTAAATGAAAATCTTTTACTTTTATTTCTAGTCACAGCCAGATTGAGAGACTGGCTGATTGTTAGGCAGGTGAGCATGGTAAAGGAGTGGAGAAGGGAGTCAGTGGTTAGAAGGCCCCAGTGTATTGCTGGTGATGAGAGGGGAGAGAGCAGAAGAGCCTATGAGGATGAGGATATTGTACCTGGGGTTCTGTGCATAGTGAGGTTGATCACAAAACTGGGCTTGGATTTAGCATCAGGCATTACTAATTTATGGCACAGTCAATGTGGTTGGATAAATGTGCTTGGGGAGTAACATCCTGAGAATCTTGGAGATGTGTGCTAATGGTTAAAATTAATTAACCGTTAGCCCATCACACTAAGTGACTTTAATATCCATTTGAAATAATCATATGCCAAGTTGTAGTAGTAAGAGATTTTAAACTTTTTTCAATAACGTTTAATGGGTAGAAAAAGATACATTTTTTCTTTTATGAAATATGATTTAAATCCTTATCTGTATGTTGAATAAATTAATAGTTATAATTCAATTTCAGGTCATGGGCTGAGCACTGTAATGGAGAAGGCAGAAGCATCTCTCAAAATACATAGTAATACTCAAGCATCTGAGGAGAGGAAACTGTCTGAGACAGTTGAAGTTACCTCAGCATCAGGTAGCTGGAAAAAAGTTGGACCTAGTATCTTTTTCTTGTCTGTTTTCTTTTCTTCTCTTTTGATGGCATCGATTCTTTGTTTGGGAGTACTTCAAAGGCATTGTGTGTCTTCTGGTAGTCTTGCTGGAAGTGCTTTGTTTTGCAGCTTCTAAATTAATCAGTAGTGATTCCTGGGGATCAGCATCAGTAACTGTCTTGTGTAGAAAGCTGGGCACGAACGACACCTGATCAGAGAAAATATTTAAATTATGGAAATACTTACATCAATGCTGTGCCTGTTGAATAGAATCTAGCCTCATTCATTTGGACATTTCCAACTATCTTGCATCAGCTTATCAGACCTTTGACTTTAAATTGAGTTTTCCCCGTGTGTTGTCTTCTGTGGCTTATCCATGCACTTCAAACCATAGTTATCTAGATCTAGCATGTAACCATGCCTATATGACTTAATTTACCTGCATCCATTTGCATGTGTGTTTTGGACTCCAATCCCTCACTTTTTAAATTTCCCCTTTCTCTCCCTTTTCTTCCTTTTTTTGTTCAATCCCTTTTATTCCTTTCTCTACCATCAGTCACTCTGCACTCGTAAGCCTTAATTCTACAGCTCCCAATTTCCTACTCATTTGCTACCATGCTAGGCTTTACTCCATCATAAATTACTTGACAGCTTCTGTGCCTCCCTGGGCATCTTCTAAAAGGCCAAGCAAGACACTTAGTTATTACTGTGTCCTAACAAGCAGCAACCCCAATTGCTGTGTTATATTTCTTATATGGTGTGCCTGCCGAAAGTTAATCTTCCCATCGTTCCTATCAATCCCTGCATATATTTTTCAATCATATTTTCTCCTGTCTCCCAGTTATTCTGGCCATTTCACCTCCTTTAAGCATCTCCCCTTGTTCTTCCTCTTGCACCTCATCATTGTTCTATACCACTCGCCAAGTATTATGCTTACTTTCTCACGGAGCTATCCTCATTGACTTTGCCTCCAATGACTCTTTTTGTCAAACTAATTGACTGACATACAGTACAGGATGAGCAAAGTTTTGTTTCAACAAAGTGATGTGAAGACCAAGACTGTGTCTTCACTCCCCACTTAACTTTTTTCTAATCACCAGCTCCATCTCTTCCTGGCAAATGGTTGTGGCCAAACCAGATTTTACACAACCTTGGTTTGAAATTTATCGTTACTTAGACCACCTATTTCAACCTCTGTAACATTTCCTAATCCCTTCCCTGCCACTAATCATGTGCTGTTGAACACCTCTCCACGCCTTTGCTCCTCTTGGTTGAGCACTAATGCAAAGGCAAGATGGTGCTCATGCTAGGAATAAAAACAGAAAGAACTCTGGCCAGGCAGCATCTGTGGAGAGAAAAACAGAGTTTAATGTTTTAGGCCTGTGACCTTTAATCAGAATCTACTCTTCTTTTACTTATCCTTCTGCTCTTTGGGCTTTCCTTTGTTTTATTTGCCGATATTTTATCATGCCACCCTTCGCTTTCCTAATTTCCTTTGTAATTTCATCCCTGCACTTTCAATACCACTTGAGGCATTTTGCAGTATTGAGCTGTTGCTATCTGACATGTTTCTCTTCTTTTGTCTTAACATATTCTGAGGAGACAGGATCTATACTTGGGAGTCCAATCCTTTTTCTTGTGGGTACATATTTGCTCTGAACTCTCTCTATCTCCTTGAATCCCTCAAACTATCTGACACTAATTTACCTCCAAGCTGTTTCCAGTCCATTTTTGCCAAATCACACCTCAGTTTTATAAATTTGTCTTTTCCCTAGTTGAGAGCATTTACTCTTCGTCTATCTTTATCTTTTTCCGTAATTGTACGAAACTTAACTGAATTATGAACACTGTCATTAAAATACTGCCCTACTAATACCCTTTCCACCAGCTCAGCTTCTTCCACTAAAACTATCTTTGCAATCCTACTTCTAATTTATTTCCTAGCTTTCTAAAATATGTCTGCAGGAATTCATCCAACAGAGAGTTCTTTTGGAGCTCAGAGACCAGAACGTGTGATGTCCTGGCTTTGGATACAAGGGAATAGATAATTTTGCAAGGATAATCACTTTTCTGTTTTAAAATGGAGTCCAGTCTAGTTGGTTCTTCTCAAGCTGTGTGTAGCAAGAAATGAAGCATTTTTGAAAATAAAATTAAGCATTGTTGAGTCCTTGTCAGTCTCAACAATACAAGTACTGTTTGAACCTATCTTAGTGTCAAGAGATGTGGAGGTCAAGATGCAGCAAGAAAGTAATTTCTGTATTTCCATTGGATTTCTTGTGGGAAATACTTTCGAGGAATTGGTAGAATTGTGCAGCTTCAACTCCCCTAATAATAGGGATACGTTGTGATCTTAGTAAATTATTTTACTTTCCTGAACAGATCCACAAGAAGAAATCCATTCTGAAGATGTTCAACCCTCTTCTCCCAGTGCCGGATCTCGTGGCATGTTGTCAACAATTTCTAATGTTGTTCAAAGCACAGTAAGTGAAATGAGACATCCTGACTGGCACATTATGATTTTCATGCAAGGTTTCTTCCTTTCTTAATCAAGTTCTTCCAGGCTGGTTACAGTTGGTTAAAATGCTGCATTACATTTTTCAGGCCCAACTGAAAAAGGGGGAAACATAATTAACCACATCAACCGATACTGACTTCTAATTAGCCTGACTTCTGCACTGACCATTGTTCTGGAAATAATTCAGAAATGTAAATGAGTTTCGAATACAAAATGTCTGATGAACATGCTTGAAATAGGTGATGCTGTATGTGATAAGTTATAATGTGTGGACTAACTTATCAACTGTAAAAATAATGATTAACTATAAATACTACTTGTTATTTTCTGTGCCTTTTTTTAGGGTAAGACTGTGATCACAGGTGGCTTGGATGCGCTCGAATTTATTGGCAAGAAGACTATGAATGTCCTTGCAGAAAGTGATCCTGGATTCAAGAAAACAAAGATATTAATACATCGAACTGCCACTTTGTCCCAGGTATTGAGAATGCATTTTACAACTACAGTAGCATTTTATACTGAGTTAAACTTTACATTTTATTGGTTTCATCAGAACACTTGTAATCATTTCTGAAACTCTTGTTTTAGTATTTATGCTAGTATGAATTGGTCAGTTTATAAAATAGTACAGTGTAGTATGGGACAGGAACACCATTGCACTGTTCCACACAATGATGGAAGTTTATGTACCTACAGAGTTCCCTTTGTTGAGCTCCACAGTCTCTTAGAGGCAGTAGTTAGAGTCTCTCACATCTACTAGTGATCTTTTCAGAATATCAATGAAGAGTGAAAGCAAGTCACTGTAACTGTTATCATAGAAATCATAGAAACCCTACAGTGCAGAAAGAAGCCATTCGGCCCATCGAGTCTGCACCAACCACAATCCCACCCAGGCCCTACCCTCACATCCCCACATTTACCCACTAATCCCTCTAACCTACGCATCCTGGGACACTAAGGGGCAATTTAGCATGGCCAGTTAACCTAACACGCACATGTTTGGACTATTGGAGGAAATCCACGCAGACATGAGGAGAATGCGCAAACTCTACACAGTGACCCAAGCCAGGAATCGAACCCAGGTCCCTGGAGCTGTGAAGCAGCAATGCTAACCACTGCTACCGTGCTGCCCTTATCTTGGATACAATAATGGAATAATACCAGGAAAGGGTAGAAACTGAGGAAACAAAAGGGAATGTTGTCCTCACTTTTAAAAATACTGATCCAATGTATTTAAATGTGCGCAACTGTCAGCTGTAGTAACCAGCAGAATTTTCTCAACATTTTATAGCATCCAATTTAATGAGCTCTTCAAATGACACACTAAAAGCTTAATGGCTTCTGTCCAAGCCCTACTATTGCAAATACTCATTACCTATTTAAATGTCAATTTGGAATCTCATTTTCATGAAATGGAACATCTAAATTGGTCAGGTATTGTTTTAAATGCCTCAAACTACAACAATTTCTTGGAATTAAACAGGAAAAGGAGTAGGCTAAAGGCAAAGTACTGTGGATGCTGGAATCTGAAACAAAAACAGAAAATGTTGGAGGAATTCAGCATGTCTGACAACATCTGTGGAGAGAGAAAATATATTTAACTGCTGGAGCCTGCTCCACTATTCAGTGATATTGTGGCTCATCTGTGACCGAACACTTACCCAGCTTTGTCCCATAACACCTTGGGCAAATAAAAAACCGTCAATCTCAGTTTTGAAATTAACAATTGCCTTTTACAGAATCAAATTTTGAATTACCACTGATTATGTGGAAATGTTTCCTAATTTCACTCCAACCTTTAGACTATGCTGCCTAGCCCTAGATTCCCAAACAGTGGAAATAGATTTTCTCTATTATTTGTTCCTCTTAACATCTTAACTTGATGAAGTCAAAGAAGATTTACATTTATATCATGTTTTCACCACCACCGGATGTCACAAATAACTTCATCACCAATTAAGTACTTCCGGAAGTGTGGTCATTCTGTTGTAATGTGGAGAATGAGGCAGCCTGTTTGTTCATAGCAAGATCCTAAAAACAGGAATTTGTTAATGACCGGCTACTTTGGTTTTTGATGTTGACCAAGACATTAACGTTAGCCAGAAGACTAAGATTATCTCCCGTGTTCTTCTTCTAAGTAATACCATGAAATCTTTTGCACTTACCCAGAAGGGCAGATAGACCGGAGTTTAATGCCTAAGCTAAAAAATGGCACCTAACTTTGACAGTGCAGCTCTACCTCAATACTCCACATTCCAAATTACAAGGACCGCAGCCTGGATTTTCGCTTGTGTCAGGAAGCGGGAGTTGGAAAATTTCCAGAAAATTTCTCTGCATCCATTTTGGATGCTGGTGGTCAGAGTGGGGGTGTGCGCGATAGGAGGAAGAGCTTTAAATGGCAGGATCTTAATTCTTGATGAGTGGATGCAGAATGGAATCAAGCCACCCATCCCCAGGACCAGGTTGAAGGTGAATACAGGTCAGAAATGGTCACAGAGCCAGGCTGTTTAAAAGCCCCAGCTGGTTCTCTAGGCCTTTCTTAAACGTTAGACCATTTGTACTCATCTTTCACACTCCTTCACCCTCAGCCCACAAGCCCATTTATGCCATCTCATGGGTCCTCCTATCTTTCACATCAACCCATGCCTGCTGCTCACCCCCAAAGCCAACTTAGTGTTAACTCGTGTCTTAAGAACAGAAGAAACAGGAACAGGAGTAGGCCATCTAGCCCTTCGAGCCTGCCCCACCATTCAGTAAGATCAGTGGATGTATTACCACCCACAATTCTTTGCCTTTACAAACTCCATGCCAATTTCCCCACAATCCATCATTGGCAGACTTTGGGAGCCATGCTGTGATGAATTCAAATAAAATTTAAATATCTCTATATTAAAAAAAAATCCCATTTATGAAAGCTCATTCAATCCCCTGGAGTACTTAATCTCTTGTTAAATCCAACACTTGTATTCATAATCCCACATCAATGACAGCTTTGTGTCTCATTGAACTGTCAATCAAATGTGAATTTACAGCTTCCCTTCCATTGTGGTGATAGGTTGTGGACGGCAACGAGGTATTAATAATGATTTAATGAAAGCACTTAGTGCCATGTCAAAGCAGCTATTGAAAGTATTAGCACAATTGTTTTGACAAATTTCTCAGACTGATGCAGAGAGCTTTACAATTTTTAAAGGGCTTGCCATTATCCACCCTGCAATAACATCTATGACTGCTCTTAAAATTCATAACTTGAGTTGCATGATCAGCCATGATCATAATGAACAGCTAGGCAGACTCGAGGGGCTGAAGGCTTACTGCTCCTGTTTTCTATGTCTGTGTTTCCATCACACCCATAGTAAGGCTCATTCAATATGATTTCAATAACTACTAAAATTGACTATCCATCAAGATTTTCATGCCACAGTATAAACATTGAGACATGTTGGAAAGGGAAGCAGGATAATACTGCAATGGCAATTCAATCTTGCATTTTTCATAGCCTCTGAAATGCCATCATGTGGACATTTTTGAATCTTGTTACATAACGCATGATGCGATTTGCACATTTCACCTGACATCTGAATTTATTAATTATATTATGTATATAATAAAACAATGCTTTAACTGGTATTAATTTTTCCAAATAGAGGTTAAGGGAAGCAAAAGAAAAAGAGAAGCAACAACTTTCTCATCAACTGACTGTTGAGAAGACTGCTCACTATGGAATGCTGTTTGATGACTTTCAAGGTCTTTCTCATTTGGAAGCTTTAGAAATTCTTTCCAATGAGAGTGAAATAAAAGTGAGTTTTGAAAATTTTCTCAAACTGTCCTATTTTCTTTTTATATTCTCTTTATTTGGCTATCTCTTTTTTCAAATTTACAATTCCTATTAATGACTTTGAGAATAATATATCCAAGTTACAGATGAAACAAAACTAGATAGGACAATTAGTTGAGAGGCAGACAAAGAGGCTATAAAGACATATAGATAGGTTAAGAGATCAAGGGGGAGACAGATGGAGTACAGTGCAGGAGATGTGAGGTGATTCATGGATCATGGCCAAATTTCACACCTCCACTTCCTTTCACTGCCATTTGCCCAAGGGCTAAAAAGGGAGTTGTCTTCTATTAATGAGGAACTTGACATTGCTGTAGGCTTATGAACCCCTCCCCAGTAAGTTTATATGCGAAGATATAAATTAAAACAGTATTGAAGAGACTGAGCATGGCAGATGGAACCATATTATATAAAAGTTGACTAATTTTAATGAACACATCATCAGTCTACCCTCTCCTTGAATCCGGGCCTCCTGCTGCCCTCTGAAATGTGGGAAATTTTAATGTTGCCAACTTCAAACATAAAACATTTGATGCTGAAGCAAGTCAGAACATGGCCTGCTTTTTGACTGACCCAGCCGCTTCCTTGTCCTGCTCGTTGGGCAGCAGATCTGGCTTTAAGCAATTAATTCCCCCATTTGATCAAAATAGCAGTTGCTTTCTGTTTTGCATTAGAGGTGGGTTTGCAGTCTAGAATTGAAGCTGCCTTCTGATTCTCTTCTATAAAGGGAAAACCTGGCCCTTAGTCTTTCTGGTTAAAGGACTGACCATTTGAAAGTGAAACAAGGAGGAATTTCTTTATTGAGGTTTGTGAAACTTTGGAATTCTCTACCCTAGAGGACTGTGGATGCTCAGTTTATATTGAGTATATTCAAAGCCAAGATAGATTTTCGGACTGGGTGGTTAGAGTGGAGGTTTACAGGTAGCTAAGTGGTATTGAGATCAAATATCAGTCATTGTTTTTGGCATGCAAGCTGGAAGGGCCGTATAGCATTCTACTGTTCCTTGTTGAATTCTGTTTATTCTTTGAATTATGTTGCCAATATCTAATAAGCATAAATGGAGTATGGGAATTATGTAGTTCTAATGAATACAAATTATATAAACAATAAATCTAAAGACTAATACAGTGATCCTGTTAAAAACCAAAACACATCTCTGAAAAGTTCAAATCGTTCACTGGCAGAACAATTCTGCAGCGAAGCTATTTCATGAATACGATTATAAGGGGGGCACCACAGAATGTTGTGAGCGTTCAGTCCTGATCTACAGCATTTCAAAATTAGATGGATAAAGGTTCCTTTAAATTTAAGTGACTGCGTAAGGAAATTTTTTTAAAAAGTGACCTTTTCAAGTCTCAGAAATTATGGAGGTGAATAGATCCTGTAGGCAAGTAAAGGAACAGTGCTGGTTCTAATCCCCATTTTGAAGTGGATATACTCCATGTGAAAGCACAACTATGGAATTGATCTGTTTAAAACTCCAGAGCACCCTCCACAACAGGACATCAGTACATCACATGATTTTTAAAAATTCACTTACAAAATGTGGGCCTTGCTGGCTAGCTACCATATATTGCCCATCGCTAAATATACTTGTAAAGTTAATAGTGAGTTGCCTTCTTGAACTGCTGCAGCCTCTACGGTGTAGCTACACCATATTGTGTTCCGAGAGATGAAGTTCCTGGATTTCAACATAGCAACAATGATGGAACAGTGATATATTTTCAAGTCAAAATGGTGAGCGACTTGGAGGGAAACTTCCAGGGAGAAGTTTCTGTTTCATGTGTCTTGAACTTGTTCCATTTTTATCACTTGTCCGTCCAAGTCAATTACACCTTTATAGATACGTTGTGCCTACCCATACCTCAATGTATTTAGCAATTTTCAAAATAATGGGGCGGCATGGTGGCACAATGGTTAGCACTGCTGCTTCACAGCTCCAGGAACCTGGGTTTGATTCCCGGCTTGGGTCACTGTAGGTGTGGAGTTTGTACATTCTCCTCGTGTCTGTGTGGGTTTCCTCCGGGCATTCTAGTTTCTTCCCACAGTCCTAAGATGTGCAGGTTAGGTTGATTGACCATGCTAAAATTGCCCCTTAGTGTCCTGAGGTGCGTAGGTTAGAGGGATTAGTAGGTGGGATTAGGATTAGTGCAGACTCTGGGCCGAATAGCCTCTTCCTGTGCTGTAGGGTTTCTATGATTCTAAAACTTCCAGGTGAATGACAGACTGCATGGGACAATAGTCCACCGGAAGACCAAAAGACGTAGGAGCACAAATAGGCCATTCAGCCTCTTGAATCTGCTCTGCCATTCAATGAGATCATGACGAATCTGATATGATAATGTTCAACTCCACTTTCTTGCATTATCCCCATAATCTTTGATACTTTTACTGATTAAAAATCTGACCATCTCAGTCTTAAGTATTTTTAATGACCCAGCTTCTATATCCCTCTGTGGTAAAGAATTTTGAACATAGAATCTGACATAGATTTACAGACTTCTGAGAGAAAAAATTCCTCTTCATCCCTGTCTTAAATGAGTGACTCTTTACTCTGAAACTATACCCCCTTATCCAAGACTGTCCCATAAGAGGAAACAACATCTTAGCATCTACCCTGTCAAGCTGTCTGAGATTTCTATATGTACCAATGAGATTCCCTTTCATTCTTTTAGAGTCCAATGAGACCTGACCTACTTAATGTCTCCTCATAAGACAATCCCTCCATACCTGGGATCAACCAAATGAACATTTTCTGGACTGCCTCCAATGCCAGTATATCTTTCCTTTGATAAGGAGACCAGAACTGTTCACAGCATTCCAGGTGTGGTTTAGTTAATGCCTTGTATAGTTTTAGCAAGACTTCCCCATTTTTATACTCCATTCCCTTTTAAATAAAGTCCAACACTCCATTTGCTTTCTCAGTTACCTGCCGAATTTGCACGCTAGCTTTTCGTGATTTATGCACGAGGAGCCTCTGAACTGCCCTTACTTCAGAGCAAGGGTAACCTGCCAGGCTTTCCCTGTTCTACTGAGGCCAGGTCTGGAAGTAGTTATTAATTGAACACTTAAAGGCTTCAATTAGAGCAGGACCATACACCTGTTCCCTATATATTACTGACAGGGCTGGGTCCAATGGGAAATGTCACTTGGGTAATTTCACAGGCACCTGTCAATCCGTCAGAAGGAGCTCTTAAAATTCTGGCCAATGGTTTTAATGGGTGGCAATGAATATCTCCTTGGAGGCAAATTCTGAGGCGGGGAGTCATTTGATCATGTTGGTGGATGTAGCGTGGGGTCTCCACTGATTAAATCTTGGATGGGAAGACTTGAGCACAGACTACCTGGCTAGATGCCTAATGAAACTCAAGTGGGCAATTATTACTTAGCTAATAATAACTGCAACCAGCAAAGGCTGAGGTACTTGCCTTGTGGGACAATTCTATTGTGGTTCAAAGCCACTCATTGTTTAATTAAGGGGCCTAGCTTTGGGAGTGGAGTGCCTGCTGAGAGCCATCCACTTTCCTTTCCTTCTGACCTCCCTCATCAGTGACTGCCTCCCTAACCTGCTCTTACTTTTCTTCAGGGATCCCTGGAGAAGGCCCAAGTGAATTTCCGGCAGTAGCAACCACTACCAATGATTCTGTGGTAATGTAGAGCTGCCAGCTTCAGATTGACCAGTACTCTCAGGAGGATATCTACTGAAATAGGAGAACTGCAGCATGTAAATATTTGCCATGGAACCATGAGCCCCGTGGTAGGTTTGCTGATGCTAGTTAGGGGCTTCATCCCCTCAAGGCTCCTGGCAATTGAGTCAATGGATATGCTGTCAGTTTTGGAAGCTTATATTGTGTCCCACGCACTGCCCCCATTATGTTCCACCTATTATTCATAAATCATTTATTGAAGATCTTCTTTTGCTTTTTCAGGTTCAGTCTGTTTTGATGTCTCTCTCAGGAGATGAGTTGGATACTCTGAGAAAGGACTTGATCAGTATTAAAGATGTCTTCTTACTCGAATTAAATATAGAGGAAGAGCAAGAGGAAAAGAAATGTATGCTAATGTGATATTACTGTCTCTTTGCATGGTTTCTCAAAAGATGATGTGAAAAGTTGGTATTAGAAGTAATGAGCATAATGTAACTGAAACTGAGGGACAGGGATGGGGTAGTGGAGGCATTGGGGGGTGCAAGTCCTTGAGGTTCAGGGTATTGGGGAGTCCTGTGGTGGTTCAGCTTGGGTTTTAACAATAGATACCCAGAAATTAGAAGTGGTTTTGATCCTTCTAACTTTGAGTACCTGTTGGTGTAACCCAGTTGGAATCATCTGGCAATTGTGATTTAAATCACGTTTTCAAATGGTTTCCAGTGCAGAGCAATTGCGTAATGAACATTTGCACTTCTAGCTAATTGTCATGCAAACCTTATGTGTGCTCCTCTGAAGGGCATTCCCCAGCACCACTTTAGATTATTTCCCAATACAATCCCGAGGAATTTGGAAGTTGTGGCCCATTATTGATACATTACTAAAATGTTGAACATTTTTAATGGGTAGCACAGGTTCGATCCCCAGCTTGGGTCACTGTCTGTGTGGAGTTTGCATTCTCCTCATGTCTGTGTGGGTTTTCTCAGGGTGCTCTGGTTTCCTTCCCATGGTCCTAAGATAGGCAGGTTAGGTTGATTGACCATGCTAAAATTGCCTCTTAGAGTCCTAAAATGTGTGGATTGGAGGGATTAGTGTGTAAATATGTAGGGATATGGGGATAGGGCCTGAGTGGGATTGTGGTCAGTGCAGACTCGATGGGCCAAATGGCCTCTTCCTGCACTGTAGGGTTTCTATGATTCTACTTTAAAGTGTGTTTAATTTAAAAACATCTGTTATGCTTCTCATTTTCTTCTCAACTCTCTTTTAACTGGGCATTATATTACTCACATAATTTTAACCCTCATATTTCTTGTACTTAACATTTATTTCATTCATCAGAATCTCATGAATAACATCAGGGCTTAACTCATTCAATAAAGCTAACAGGTTCTATAAACCTGGCTTGTATTTCTTTCAGTTCAGAAGGAGTTTGGTATCATAATTGAAGTGTTTAACAGCATTAAAGAACTTGATACGTTAGATACAACAAAACTCTTTCCTTTGGTGGGTGAGTCCAGAACTGGGAGGCACAGTTAGAAGTTAAACCAGGAAGCATTTTCTAACAAAACCTGCTAAAAATTTAGAATTCTCTTCCCTAGGAGGCTGAATCAATTGACATTTACAAGATCAACAGATTTCTTATTACAAAGGACATGAACAAAAGACAGGTAAATTGATGTCCTGTAGAAATCATGATGTGGGTATGCCGGCGTTGGACTGGCGTAAACACAGTAAAAAGTCTGACAACACCAGGTTTTAGTCCAACCTATTTATTTGATAATATACTCGCAAGCTTTTGGGTTAGCCCCTTCGTCAGGTGAATGGAGAGTTCTGGCCTCAGACAGAGCATATAAAGCACAGACAGTTTAGAGATTACTGATTAGAATGCGAATCCTTACACCTAACCTGCTGTTCAAGACCTGAAGTGGCTGATAATGTGAGTGGAAGGAGCACTGATCACAGTTTGAAGAGATGTGTATTGTCTCCAGACAGTACAGTAAGTGAGGTTTTGCAAACCCAGGCAAGTCACGGGGGTTACAGATAGTGCGACATGAACCCAAGATCCCTGTTGAGACCGTCCTCACGTGTGCGGAACTTGGCTATCAGTCTCTGTTCAGCGACTCTGCGCTGTCGTGTGTCGTGAAGGCCGCCTTGGAGAATGCTTACCCGAAGGTCAGAGGCTGAATGCCCGTGACCACTGAAGTGTTCGCCAACAGGAAGGGAACAGTCTTGCCTGGTGACTGTCGAGCGATGTTCATTCATCCGTTGTCGTAGCGTCTGCATGGTCTCCCCAATGTACCATGCTTCGGGACTGTTCCCTTCCTGTTGGCGAACACTTCAGTGGTCACGGGCATTCAGCCTCTGACCTTCGGGTAAGCATTCTCCAAGGCTGCCTTCACGACACACGACAGCGCAGAGTCGCTGAACAGAGACTGATAGCCAAGTTCCGCACACGTGAGGACGGTCTCAACAGGGATCTTGGGTTCATGTCGCACTATCTGTAACCCCCGTGACTTGCCTGGGTTTGCAAAACCTCACTTACTGTACTGTCTGGAGACAATACACATCTCTTCAAACTGTGATCAGTGCTCCTTCCACTCACATTATCAGCCACTTCAGGTCTTGAACAGCAGGTTAGGTGTAAGGATTCGCATTCTAATCAGTAATCTCTAAACTGTCTGTGCTTTATATGCTCTGTCTGAGGCCAGAACTCTCCATTCACCTGACGAAGGGGCTAACCCAAAAGCTTGCGAGTATATTATCAAATAAATAGGTTGGACTAAAACCTGGTGTTGTCAGACTTTTTACTGTAGAAATCAGCCATTTTACATCTAAATGCAGAACCAAATTGAAAGGCCAACACCTGCACTTCACTACAGGGAGCTGTCATCTCAACTGTTTGAAAAATGTAGAGAACTATTCTAACAATGGCTATAATGAAAAGTATGTTGCATGACTTGTGTCAGCAGAGGATTAATATGTAGTGTAGTATAAGCAAAGAGAACGTTTTTCCTATTTAAAAATAAATCAATACATTTTAGTCTAACTTAATCCCAACAAAATATGCTAGGTCTTTTGTATTTAAATTTACCAGCACTGAAATCTCAATTTGCACAAATCCAAATATCTCTTACCATTATATCGGTGTAACATGTTATAGAATTAAGATTTCCTGATTAATTTTGTATTCTTCCCAAAAGAATTGCTTCATAAATGAGAACATGTTTTCTGTACTGTACAATCAGATAAAATAATTTACCACTGGTTCAGCAAAAGATTGGAAGCATGACAATGGATTATCGTGCATGAGTGGTGTGACACCTGATGTAACCTTGAAGGCTTTAGGAGGAAACTGTTAATATCAGTAATTTTGAAAGTAATGTAAAAAAATGCAGTAAAGAGACAAAATGCTATTTTGTTTCTGGCAGATGATGGTGAGGAGTTTGTGT
Organism: Carcharhinus amblyrhynchos; assembly: GCF_965287045.1. Lineage (NCBI taxonomy): Eukaryota > Metazoa > Chordata > Chondrichthyes > Carcharhiniformes > Carcharhinidae > Carcharhinus > Carcharhinus amblyrhynchos. Next base: position 88,666,925 of record NC_137324.1, on the reverse strand, counting down.
ACATGCTAACTGAGCTACTATTTGAGTTGCATGTAGCTGCTACTCCAGACAAGCTTAACAAGGCAAGTAGAATTTGTGAATAATTACAATACATTTGTGCTAAGGTTTGGAAATGCATAGCAGTTAACAGGGGTGTAATTGTGTTTTGTGGGGAACATTCTCGATGTTCTGTAGTTGCCCTTTTGTGTTCTACATTGCTTTTTGTAAGTCTTTAATTGTTAGCTAAAGACTCATTTCTTTCCTTGAATTAGAAAGGAGAGCATTCAATCACATGGATTTATTCTCATATAAGACAGTGCAATTTGAAAGAACATATATGTTCGTTAACATTCATTAAGCATCACGTGTATTTACAAATGATCAGAACCAGTACTTCCCTCAAAAGCCATTTTCCTCTATAAGCTCGAATGATGAATATTGCATGCTATTCATTTGTCAAATCCTGTACTTAAAGTCCAACCAGCTATACTTTTCAGCAGAGATTGCTGCCCAATAATCAGGAGAAGCATTCTGAAGCCCAGACATTCCAAGGGTTATTAGAATGAACCTGCCTCAACCCTGATTTATTAAAACTAGAGATCAATTCTTTGCTCCTACATATTTCAACATGGTTTGCATAGTTCAATATTGCATCCCATGCATTTACCCAGTGAACTGTTCAATGCAGAGGATCTGCTATTAAAACAAATTATTCCTTGAAATCAGCCAATAAACAAACTAATGATGTTTAATTCATTGCTTTCTGGGAGCGTTACGTGAACATACCTGTCATATTTTGCTAGTTGTATAAATGTTCAGAATAATTGAATCATCTGAAGCCTTTATCTCATTACTATTTGCAGGACCTTGCTGTTCAGTTAGTTGCTGAGTTTCTCTAGAACATTGTCAAGACAGAACTGCTTCATTGGATCTGAAAGTGCTTTGAGCCTTTCTTTAACTCAATCTGTACATATTTGACATGGTTTCAATCAAGCTTTCGATTGAAATAATATTGTTGGTATTGTGAACAGCTCCATTTAGGAAAAGCAAGATATAAAATTTCATATTCAGTGATCTAAGCTGATATTTCTTTGTATAAATTGTAATATTGCAATACCTTGTGCCTATTCTGCGTGCAGCCAATAAGTCTATTTTCCATTGGGCTCTGATTAGTGAGTATAATTAATATCAATTTTCTTATGTTGTAGGCACTACTCCCCAAAGGAACTGAAATCATCACTTTCTAAAATGAATTATTGTCAAGCCAGTACAATAATCATATTCTTGCAACTGTTGTCATTGAGCTGTTTATAGGACTTTTTCCTTATTATACAACTGTCCAAACATGGTCCACTGGTTTTATTCAGTTTTGAAACAAACAAGATAGTAACTTCAAATGTGATTCCAACTATATTGCTTACCACTTTAACCCTTACTGTTCTGCAAGGAATGGAATTACTTTAGACAAGAAATCCCTAATAACAAAAGGCAACTTTAATTATTAGGTTGCATCTGTTTCTAAACGTAAAAATTAAAATAATAGAAAAAAAATCATAGAAACTTTACAGAGCAGAATAGGGCCATTCAGCTCATCGAGTCTGCATCGACCACAGTCCCACCCAGGCCCTATCCCCATATTCCTATATATTTACCCGCTAATCCGTCTAACTTATGCATCTTAGGACACCAAGGGGCAATTTTAGCATGGCTGATCCATACTAAATTAACTTTTTGAATGTATTGAAACTCATGAAATAAGTGAGTTGTGCTTTGCAAATATAATGCACTAATTATTATAGTTGGGTTCAACTGTGAGTATAATTGATATAAACATATCTAAGGTAATTTATCCACAAAAATATTCTAATGTGGACAAAGACACTACCCTGCAGCAATTCATCTAGGTGTATAGATATAAATTAAGCCAAAACCTAACTCCCATTCTCCCCCGCCAACCACCCCCCCCAAGTCATTGTTACTTTCAACATGCATTTTAGTTTAAAAATATATTGCCATACAGAACTCTTCTATTTTTTATGTTTTGTGATTATAGCATAAGACATCATATGTTTAAAGTATTATTTTTAAAGAAGAGATTTATGTGATGCTGAAGCACTTATTCAGCTGATGTCCTAAATTCACTTTTCCAGGTGAGGAGAAAGGCTTTTGATTGGCTGAAGGAGACCAATGCTTTGCTTGATGAAGAAGCTGAAGAAAAGAGTTCAGAAACAAATAACGAGAAAGAGGATAAACAAAAAGGGAAACAAAAATGCAAAGAAAATCAAAAAGACAAAATATCTGTAGAGGTGAGATTTTTCTCAAATGTGAAGCGTACACAAGTGCTTAGAATGAAAGATAACCTTGTTAAAATTGTTATTAAATTGCTATTAGTCAAAAGTGCAGAGCCTTATTTCAGATGTAGAAACATAGTATCCCTACAACACAAAACATAGAACATTACCTTCGGACCTCGATGTTGCGCCGACCAGTGGAACGAATCTAATGACCCTCTAATCTAAACTATTCCACTGTCATCCATATGACCATTTGAACACCTTTAAAGTTGGCAAGTCCACAACTGCTGCAGGCAGGGCATTCCATGACCTTACTACCCTCTGAGTAAAGAATCTACCTCTGACGTCCGTCCTATAATTATCACCCTTCAATTTAAAGCTATGTCCCCTCATGTTAGCCATCACCATCTGAGGAAAAAGGCTCTCACTGTCTACCCTATCTAATCCCCTGATCATCTTGTATGCCTCAATTAGGCCACCTCTTAACCTTCTCTCTAACAAAAACAACCTCAAGTCCCTCAGCCTTTCCTCATAAGACCTTCCCACCATACCAGGCAACATCCTGGTAAACCTCCCCTGCACCTTTTCCAGTGCTTCCATATCTTTCTTATAATGAGGTGACCAGAACTGTACTCGATACTCAAAGTGCGGCTGTACCAGAGTTTTGTACAGTTGCAACATGATCTCACGGCTCCGAAATTCAATCCCTCTACCAATAAAAGCTAACACACCGTACGCCTTCTTAACAACCTTATCAACCTGGGTGCCAACTTTCAGGGATCTATGCACGTGTACACCAAAGTCTCTCTGCTCGTTGACAGTTCCATTAGCCCTATATTCTGTAATCCTGTTACTCTTTCCAAAGTGAACGACCTTACACTTTTCCGCATTAAACTCCATTTGCGAGCTCTGCAGCTTATCTATGTCCCTCTGCAAACTGTAACGTCCATCCTCACTGTCTACAACTCCTTCGACTTTAGTGTCGTCTGCAAATTTACTAACCCATCCTTCTACACCCTCACCTAGGTCATTTATAAAAATGACAAACAGCAGTGGCCCCAAAACAGATCCCTGCGGTACACCACTAGTAACTGAACTCCAGGTTGAATATTTCCCATCAACCGCCACCCTCTGTCTTCTATCAGCTAGTCAATTCTTGATCCAAACTGCTAAATCACCCTCGATCCCATGTATCCGTATTTTCTGCAGTAGCTTACCATAGGGAACCTTATCAAACGCTTTGCTAAAATCCATATACACCACGTCAACTGCTTTACCTTTATCCACCTCTTTGGTCACCTTCTCAAAGAACTCAATAAGGTTTGTGATTCATGACCTACCCTTCACAAAACCATGTTGACTATCCCTAATCAAATTATTTCTCTCCAGATGATTATAACTCCTTTCTCTTATAATCCTTTCCAAAACTTTGCCCACGACAGAAGTAAGGCTTAGTCTATAATTCCCAGGATGGTCCCTACTCTGCTTCTTGAACAAGGGGACCACATTTGCTATCCTCCAGTCTTCTGGCACTATACCTGTAGCCAATGATGACATAAAGATCAAAGCCAAAGGTTCTGCAATCTCCTCCCCAGCCTCCCAGAGAATCCTAGGATAAATCCCAACTGGCCCAGGGGAATTACCTATTTTCATACTCTCAAGAATTGCTAACACCTCCTCCTTATGTACCTCAATCCTGTCTAGTCTAAAAGCCTGTATCTCAGTATTCTCCTCAACTACATTGACTTTTTCCTGCGTGAATACTGACGAAAAATATTCAGTTAGTGCCTCTCCTATCTCTTCAGGCTCCATGCACAACTTCCCACTACTGTCCCTAACTGGCCCTAATCTTGCCCTAATCAATCTTTTATTCCTGACATTCAGCTCATCAAGTCTGCACCAACTCTTATCCAGATCCTAACCCTATAACCCCACATGTTTACCCCACTAATCCCCCCAACTTATATATCTTGGGACACTAAAGGGCAATTTACCATGGCCAATCAACCTAACCTAACCTACACATCCTGGACAGTGGGAGGAAACCAGAGCACCCAGAAGAAACCCATGGGAAGATACGCGGACACAGGGAAATTCCACACAGGTGGTCATCCAAGTCTGGAATTGAACCCAGGTCCCTGGCATTGAGGCAGCAGTGCTAACCAATATGTCACCCTATGATATCCAATGGCATTTTGATTGTGCATAACTTCCTTAAAATATACCTTCTAGTTTCTATATAAAGACTGCAGCTTATGACTTAACTTTTAAAGAAATTTACTCAGTGGGTAATTCAGGACAAGTAAGCTTTGACTGGGATTTTCTGGAAATTTACTCCAAAAGTCAATGGCCTTTTAAATATTTCTCCAAATTTTCTGTCCCACCCACGACATTTCTTGCCACAGGCTTGACCAGAAAATTCCGGCCTTTATATGGATCCGGTAAATTTTGGTTCTATCGTTTACAAGATTCCATGAAAAGCTAGCTAATCTGGTTATTCATTTCGGTACTTCTCAAGAGATTTTGGTATGTACAGACTGTTTGCCATATTTAATCTACATTACTAGATCAGGTGTAGTATTGACATGCCATGCTTGGTTGAAGTCATTAGGTTACATTTAAGCTTCACTTGAAGCAATTTTTAAAAGCAGCATCTTGGCCTTTTGGCTAAAATGCAAATGAGATCAAGCCTTGGAGTAGGAGCTATGCCTACTCCAATCAGCTTGGATCATGTAGATCAAGCCCAAGACAGGAGGTGAGAGCCCCGTCTTGTCAGCTTGAATCGGGAATGTCCCAACTTGTTGAAACTCTGAATTGGACTTGATTTGATTGAATTGGAATAAAAACAAAAAAAAAGCACTTTCACAAGCTGCCCTGCCACTTTCAATGATTTGTGCACAGAATTTAATCCCATCCATCACCGAGGAAAACACAGTGCCTGAATACTGTTAATCATGAGAGAGGCTGCACGTTAGTCGGCTGGTGGCAGGAAAATCTTACACAATTTACTCCGAGGCAGGATGGGACCAATGAGAGAAACTCACCTACTTGCGGCAATCAATAGGCTTTTCAATAAGCTACTTGACAGCAACTATCTCCGAGTCAACTGAATTTTAGTGGTGGCTGGGCAATTAAATGGGAGTTGCACAACTTTCCCATGCTTCTCAAAAGCCATCCAGCAAACCCTCTCCAATGTGCCAGCTGCCTACCAGGCAAGTTCCTTTTGTCTGGCACTCCTAGCTTAAGGTTATGTCTGAACACATTTAGAACTAATGTCCGTGTGGAAAGTTGACTAGTACTAGTTTGCCCTGCTAAGACAGTCCAACAAGAGCCAGGAGTTAACAGTAGAGAGGAAAATAAAATGTACAAACAATTGGGATAGACACATAACACCAGAGTAAGAAATAGTAAGGTAAGGGATGAGTAAGAAGGAACATAGTAAGACCTAAATTAGATTTACAGTGCATGTATGTAAATAATGTTAGTAACTTGGAGGTATGTTCCCCAATGATGTTCTGCCAATAACAGAGATCTGTTTGATAGAGCAGACGCAGCACGGTTTCATTAAAGGGAAGTCGTGTCTGACAAATTTACTGGAGTTCTATGAGGATGTGTCTAGGGCAGTGGATAGAGGAGAGCTGGTGGATGTGGTCTTTCTTGATTTTCAGAAGGCGTTTGACAAGGTACCTTACAAGAGGTTATTGCAGAAGGTCAGGGGGCATGGAATTGGGGGTAGGGTGTTAGCATGGATAGAGGACTGGTTGTCAAATAGGAGGCAGAGAGTGGGGGGTCAATGGGTGCTATTCGGATTGGCGGATGGTGACTAGTGGAGTGCCCCAGGGGTTGGTTCTGGGGCCTCAGCTATTTACCATTTATATAGATGATCTGGAGGAGGGAACCGAGTGTAGGGTGTCGAAATTTGCTGATGACACCAAGATTGGTGGAAAGGCAAATTGTGCGGAGGGTGTGGTGAGTCTACAGAAGGATCTAGATAGGCTGGGCGAATGGGCCAGGAAATGGCAAATGAAATTTAATGTTGGCAAGTGTGAGGTGGTCCACTTTGGTAGGAATAATGGTAGGAAGGATTATTACTTGCGTGGAGAAAAACTGCAGCAGGCGACGGTGCAGAGGGACCTCGGGGTCCTTGTGCATGAGTCGCAAAAACCCAGCTTGCAGGTGCAGCAGGTGGTCAGGAAGGCGAATGGGATGCTGGCCTTCATCGCGAGAGGGATTGAATATAAAAGTAGGGAGGTCTTGCTGCGGCTGTATAGGGCATTGGTGAGGCCGCAGCTGGAGTACTGTGTGCAGTTCTGGGCGCCGTACTTACGCAAGGATATTTTGGCCTTGGAGGGAGTGCAGAGGAGGTTTACTAGAATGATGCCGGAGTTGAGGGGGTTGAGCTATGAGGAGAGGCTGAATAAATTAGGCTTGTACTCGTTAGAGTTTAGAAGAATGAGGGGAGATCTCATTGAGACGTATAAGATGATGAATGGGATGGATAGGATAGAGGTGGAGAGACTCTTCCTGCTCAACAAGGATAGTAGGACTAGGGGGCACAGCCTCAAGATAAAGGGGGGGCGGTTTAGAACGGAGTTGAGGAGGAACTTCTTCACTCAAAGGGTGGTGAATCTCTGGAATTCTCTGCCCGTTGAAGTGGTGGAGGCTACCTCGCTAAATATTTTTAAGACGCGGGTTGATGGGTTTTTGATAAGCGAGGGGATTAAGGGTTATGGGGAGAGGGCGGGAATGTGGAACTGAGCCACGACAGATCAGTCATGATCTTATTGAATGGCGGGGCAGGCTCGAAGGGCTAGTTGGCCTACTCCTGCTCCTATTTCTTATGTTCTTATGGTTCAAAAAGGGTGGGACTGAATGCTAAATATTCCTGGGATTCAGGAGAGATAGGAAAAGAAAGAAAGCATTATTGACTAAGAAGAAAATTAATTACCACGCTTGAGAGAAAGGGTGTCTAGAGGGTTAACAACAGAATCCATTTGATCAGAGCTACTATTACAGTATTGGGTGTATTCTATAGGCCTCCAAGAAGTGGGAAAGATATAGGGCAACAAATTTGTAAGGAAATTAGAGCTGCAAAACTTTATTCCCCTAGAATTAACTAATCAATTGAAGATTGATTGTAATTATATGATAAATTAAAAATTTGACTTTAGTTTTTATACTGATTAATTAGTCGTCTTACTTAATTTAAATGAAATAAAATAAAAGCTTACCAGTATACTCACTCCACATGGTCCCTGACCTCCCCAATGAATATCTGAGCCAAACAAATTTAGGTGGTGTCAGGTTTAATGTCTAGTTTTTACTGAATTAGCTGCTATCGGTGGGACAGCAACAGGAGCACTCCGAGATTACAGAGGACAAAGTGGCACCTCCTTGATCTTTAATCTAAAAACCTCTACTAAAATATGGCTGGCACAGTGGTTAGCATTGCTGCCTCAGAGCCAGGGACCGGGGTTCGATTTCCAGCTTGGGTTGCTGCCTGTGTGGAGTTTGCATGTTCTCCCTGTGTCTGCATGGGTTTCCTCCGGGTGCTCCGGTTTCCTCCCACGTCCAAAAGACATGCTGGTTAGGTGCGTTGACCCGAACAGGCACCGGAATGTGATGACTAGAGGAATTTCACAGTAACTTCATTGCAGTCTTAATGTAAGCCTTACTTGTGACTAATAAATAAACTGTTAACTTCTTAGAAGTGTTACAATGACTAAAGTGATTGGCTGGCAACTGTAGTGTGCTATCCCTGCAAAGAAGAAGGGATAAAGATCACAGAAAAACATTTATTTGTAAAACAAAAACTGTTTTGAATTCAGGATGTTTTGACGTTGTCCATTGAGAGCCTGGCTGAGATAACAGCACGCTGCATTGAGCAACTCCATAAGGTGGCTGAGTTAATTCTTCATGGACAGGATGTGGAGAAGCCAGCATTGGATCAGTCTAAAATCCTCACTACGTAAGACCTAAAACTATACTGATCTTGATTTGGGATATTTTATTTGATTTAATCAAAATATGTGTGTTCTGTATAACATGATTAGAAAAGAACAGTGATAAGACAATCAGGGAGCACTGCTTTACTTTATGGATCCTTTTTTAATAAAATTAAAAAACAGAAATATCCCTCAAATGCCAAAATATAGATATTTGTGGCAATAGACTTTATAATAAAATTCTGACAAAGGCAGTATGGTGCAGGAGTTAGGATTTGTTGCCAATATTTGTTTTTAAATGTGCTCTTTTTAAAGTATTTTCCTTCTAAAAATGCATTCCCTTTTCTCTCATAAATTAAACAAATGTGTATACATTATCCCAGAACTGTTTCTTTTTAGTTGACTCCAGAGCCATTTTACAAACATTCAAATTATCTTCATTATACACAGGTTAAAACTATTTAAATATCCATTTGCAAACAGCTGTTATTTTTGGCGATAGTAGTTCATATCTGCAATAAATAAGAGCTTACAGCATGGCCTTCCATTCTGCTTTTTATCAAAAATTGCACTCTAAAATGCATGATACCTTCTCAACTTTGTCAATTTGGGAGGCCTTAATCACTTCTTATCTCATTGTCATGCATCACTTTCCTGAAAATGAATGTTGTTATTATTACTTAATATTTTAATATGATGTCCTTTTATTATTTTTGAGCTGTAAAATAAATCAAGACATGTTTGAGCACTTAGTCGTACATACCCTTTCTTAGGAAAGTTTTCAAGTAACTCTTTCACCAAGCCTTTGTATGCAAATTTGATTATATCTGGTTTGTTCATAAATCACGTTTTCTGATCAGATTTTATTTGATAACCCAGATTAACTGTTGCTATGTGTACGGAAGTATCCTCGCTATCGAAGAAATTTGCTTCCTGTATGACTCGAGCAGGGGTAAGTTATTGTAGTTATATGTTATCACTTTTTTATTAACTCAAATTTGAGAAAGATTATTTGTTTTTGTTTGAAGATGATGGACTTCAAGGTGACCAGGAAGTTTCGGGAATTTTACAATCTATTGAATATTCCAAGAAGTAGTAATGTGCATTACTGTAAGAAGTCAGGATAAAAGATACTTCATTGAGCAACTTTGTAAATAGAATAATTTTTTAAACACACATTGATGATTTTACATAAAAATCAGATGTGAACATTTTTGAAATTCCTCCCCTATTTTGAAGAGTTAGTCAATTTAACATAAGGCATACTTTGCATTTGGTTGAATGTTATCTAGCTACTCAACTCTTGTCTGGATGCATCTTTTATTTCTTTGCCCGTTACCACAGAATCTTTTCTCATTTAATTTTTCCTGCCCTCTACCCTAACACATACCTTTTCTTTTGTTCCTCCTCCTTCCCCCACCTCTTTTACTTGACCAAAGCCTGTCACTGATTTGATTTGATTTATTATTGTCACATATATTAGTATACAGTGAAAAGTATTGTTTCTTACACATTAGACAAAGCATATTGTACATAGGGAAGGAAAGGACAGAGCAGAATGTAGTTTTACAGTCATAGCTAGGATGAAAGGTGCATTCAAAAGTCTGATGGCAACAGAGAAGAAGCTCTTTTTGAGCTGGTTGGTATGTATCTACTTTTCCTCAATTCTGATGAAGAATCAACATCAACCTGGAACACTAACTCTGTTCCTCCCCACAGATGCTGTCTGACCTATTGAGTAGCTCCAGTGTTTTCTGTTTTTATTTCAGATTTCAAGCATCTCCAGTATGTTCTTTGTAACATAAGGCTGACTTGTTGTAATTGCTTTTGTATAATTTTCTACAGGCTAAAAAGAAGGCAGAGGTTTTAAATCCACAGATAAATACCATATTATTGGAGGTGAGCTTTATATTTCTTCAAAATAAAGCCTATACAATGCTCCTTAATGTAGCTGTTTGTTTTAAATGAGAAACTTATCTCACCTAGTCTTTATTTAAACAAAATGCCAAGTTTAGTTTTCAGAATATGCAAAGCTGTTCTTAAGTTTATTTAGAGTATTTACTGCAGGCTGAATATGTAAAGTCTGTCTGATTTTGCATCATAGGATTAACAGAACAGAAGGAGGCCATTCAGCCTTTGAAACAGCTACCCATTTTGTCCTCTTCCCCTGGATTCCCCTTAGACTCTTTACATTTTTACTTATTCAAATTTTTATCTTTGTAAAGCTATTATAGATGCTCTTTCCACAACTGTCTCGTGTTGAGCATACCTTACAAATGAGCATTGGAATACTTTTTAATAAGGATATAATTTTGATACAGAGTAGAGACATTCCCACAAAGAGGAAAGGCTTCCAGAGCTGGAGCTTCCTCAATGACTAAAGATATTGTAATGTGGAGATGCTGGCATTGGACTGGGTAAGCACAGTAAAAAGTCTCTCAACACCAGGTTAAAGTCCAATATGTTTATTTGGCAGCATTAGCTTTCGGAGTCTCAAGCTTCTTCACCATCAGGTGAGTGAGGACTTGTGTTTACAAACAGGGCATATAAATACACAAACTCAATTTACAAGATAATTGTTGGAACGCGAGTCTTTACAGGCAATCACGTCTTAAAGGTACAGACAGTGTGAGTGGAGAGAGGGCCAAGCACAGATTAAAGAGGTGCGTATTGTTGCCAGCCAGGACAGTTAGTGAGATTTTGCAAACCCAGGCAAGTCGTGGGGGTTACAGATAGAATGACATGAATCCAAGATCTCGGTTGAGGATGTCCTGGTGAGAGGAACTTGGCTATGAGTTTCTGGTCAGCAGTTCTGCGTTGTCGTGTGTCGTGAGGGCCGCCTTGGAGAATGCTTACTCGAAGATCAGAGGCTGCATGCCCATAACCGCTGAAGTGTTCCCTGACAGGAAGAAAACACTCCTGCCTGGTGATTGTCAAGTGGTGTTCATTCATTCATTGTCGTAGCGTTTGCATGGTCTCCCCGATGTACCACGCCTTGGGACATCCTTTCCTGCAGCGTATCAGGTAGACAATGTTGGCCGAATTGCAAGTGTATGCACCGTGTACTTGGTGGATGGTGTTCTCACGTGAGATGATGCATCCGTGTCAGTGATCCGGCACGTCTTGCAGAGGTTGCTGTGGCAGACAATGGTCTGTTTGAGGTTGTGCGGTTGTTTGAAGGCAAGAAATGCCTTCAAACAACCGCAAGGGTGTGGGAATGGCCTTGGCGAGATGTTTGTCTTCGTCAATGACGTGTTGAAGTCTCCGGAGAAGATGTTGTAGCTACTCCACTCCAGGAAAGTACAGGACAATGAAGGGTACTCTGTCCGCCGTGTCCCATGTTTGTCTTCTGAGGAGGTTGATGCGGTTTTTCACTGTGACACATTGGAACTGTCGATCGATGAGTTGAACACCATATCCTGTTCTTATGAGGGTATCTTTCAGCATCTGGAGGTGTCTATTGCAATCCTCCTCATCTGAGCAGATCCTGTATATACGGAGGGCTTGTCCGTAGGGAATGGCTTCTTTAACGTGTTTAGGGTGGAAGCTGGAGAAATGAAGCATCGTGAGGTTATCCTTGGGCTTGCGATACAGTGAAGTGCTGAGGTGACCGCCCTTGATGGAGATACGTATGTTCGAGAATGCAACCGATTTCAGAGAGTAGTCCATGGTGGGATGGAACTTGCTGTTGTCATCATATAGTTGTTTCAGTGATCGATCACCATGAGTCCAAAGGAAGAAAATGTCATCGATGTACCTAGTGTATGGCATCGGTTGAAGATCCTGTGCATTGAAGAGGTCTTGTTCGAACCTGTGCATGAAGATGTTAGCATATTGAGGTACAAATTTGGTCCCCATGGCTATTCCATGTGTCTGGATGAAGAACAGGTTGTTGAAGGTGAAGACGTTGTGGTCCAAGATGAAGCGGATGAGTTGTAAAACTGCATCTGGAGATTGGCAGTTGTCGGTGTTGAGTACTGAGGCAGTTGCAGCAATGCCATCGTTGTCGACCTGATACGCTGCAGGAAAGCATGTCCCGAATCACGACAACACAGAATTGCTGAACAAAAACTAATAGCCAAGTTCTGCACACATGAGGACAGCCTCAACAGGGACCTTGGGTTTATGTCACCCCTATCTGTAACCCCCATGACTTGCCTGGACTTGCAAAATCTCATGAACTCTCCTGGCTGGAGACAATACACATCTCTTTAACCTGTGCTTAACCCTCTCTCCACTCACATTGTCTGTCTGTACCTTTAAGACTTCTTTACCTGTAAAGACTCACATTTGAACCATTATTTTATAAATTGAGTTTGTGTTTTTATATGCCCTGTTTGTGAGCACAAATGCTCATTCATCTCATGAAGGAGCTTGAGACTTTGTAAGCTAGTGCTGCCAAATAAACCTGTTGGACTTTAACCTAATATTGTGAGACTTCTTACTAAAGATATTGTAACAGACAAGGGGTTTACTTTAAATGAGACCTGATTTCTCCTTTCACCACCCATTTATTAACAAAAAGGTCTATGATTTTGATCTCCCCTTTGTAAGTAGTGAATATTTTGTCCAACCCCTCAACTTGGGAGTGAACCAGTCCTCTATTTATAACTTCATAGCAACTCGTAGCTCGTCATTTTAGCTTCAGTAGTTTTAAAGCTTGTATAAATATAGAATGAGGTCTCAGCCCCCAGCAGTATCATGGGTCAAAAGATATAGAAAAAGGCTTATGATGAATGTTAGCTTATATTCAATAGAGAGCCACAGATTGAAGAGGAGAATTGAAAATGCAAATGAGAGGAACAATGGAAGTGTACAAAAATCAATTTGTGGCAAGCATCAAAGGGAACCTAAAAGCCTTTTATGAACATTTAAGTAGTAAAAGAGAGTCATCAAAAGTGGGGGGATGGGAGGGGGAAACATCACAAAGTGCTTTACCTCCACAGAAGACTGACATTCCAGCACAACACTGAAGGATTGCTGCACTGTTGGAGGTAACATTTTTTTCAGATGAGATATTAAGCTAAGTCTCCAACTGCCTACTTGGATGAATGTGAAAGATCCATTGAATTTTTTTGAAAAAGAAGTGAAGTTATCCCCCAGTACCTTGACCAATCCCTTAAGCTACATGATAAAAAAAACAGATTGTGATCGTTAGCACATTGCTATTTCTGGACATTAGCTGTGTGCATTTTAGCTGTCGCGTTTCCTATTACAGTGACTGTGTTCAAAAGGTACTTCATTGGCTGTAAAGTGCTTTGAGATGTCCATTGATTGTGAAATTCACTATATAGATGCATGTCTTCCTTTCTTTGAATGGGAGATGAGCAGTGAAAGTATTGGAATAGTCAAATTTGAATGTGATAAAAATAATGATCTCAAAGGAAGCTGGAGGACTGGAGGCAGGTTGTGTTAGAGATGGAATTAAGCAATCTTCGTGGCAAGGGAACATTTAGTCGAATAGGAAAGCAAGGGCCTGACTTTCGTGACTGATGTGGGTGAGAAATTTAAACGACATAATTTGTCCTCTTGCCACTTATCCGTAAGTAGAAAGAAGTTTGCATGTTCTCCCCATGTCTGCATGGGTTTCCTCCAGGTGCTCCAGTTTCCTCCCACGCTGCAAAGATGTGATTAGCTATGCTAAATTGACCCTTAGTGTCAGGGGGATTAGCAAGGTAAATATGTGGGGTTATAGGGAAAGGGCCTGGGTTGGATTGTTGTTGGTGCAAGCTCGATGGGCTGACTGGCCTCTCTTTGTACTGTTGGGATTCTATTCTATGCAAGTTGAGGTGACTGCTCAAAGATTGTGGAGTCTAGGAGATGCCTACCCCCAACAGTAGAATTGACCATGTCCTGAGTGCAGGATGTGGTCTAACTAGCCACACATACATCCTGTGCCAGTGAAAATTGGGCATGCTTGTAATGCGGACTGGAATCCCACCTGCCAGGCCTCTGGAGTTGTTCAGAATCTGTGAAGGTCCAGACTATGAACAGAGTGATTGACAATCGTCTAGGGCACAATGTATTGACTGCCTTCCCCACCAGAGTTGCCAGATTTGTAGTAAGGACCAAAGTTAGTGACTTCACCCTTCTCCATATTTAGCTGGAGTAGGTAATGAATCATTCAAGGTCGAATGAGGTGGTGGAGATGTAGAACTGGGTGGTAGCAGAAGGATAACCTTGTGTCTACAGTTCCCTTCCTGAAACATTATGTATCCTCTTTCCATTTATTAACCTCATTTCATAGTATTAAGAAAATATTTTCCCAACATGCAAGTCAGCTTCCCCTGCTGTGATTGATGTATGTGTCAATTGTCTCTTCCGTCAACTTTGTGGCCTTTTTATTTCCCAGCCTTCCTAAAATACTTGCTTAGCTTCTAACCTTCAGTTCCACTGAAGGCTGTACAGCTGAAACATCAAAGGCCATCTTCCCTTTCTGGATGCTGTACATGTCCATCATTTTATCCCTTTATTTCAAAATTTCCATCACTTGCAGTCTTCCACTTCTATTTTCTTGAAGTGCATGCTTTTATCATTTTGCATACTTCGTGGTGCTGCTGAGCCAAGGCACTTCTCCCTTTTTTATGACTTGGGAACACAATCAGCCCTAGGACTTTAATACCATCAGGAAGTAAATTGATATGACCATTTTTAATTGCCTATTTCAAACATAATAATTACCATCTAAATATCATGTGGAATTCAACATTCCCTAATGAATGCTGCTTACTGAACTAGATGTTAAAAGTTGTGTAATGCGATGGACTAGATTTTGAAAGACGTTTACACTTCCCCCTACTACTTTGTTATGATGGTTCACTGTGCCATTCAGTTAATTCAATCCTGAAAATGTGTTTGTGAAACACGTGATACAGTTTTGCTACTTAGAAGTCACACTATCTGCTCACAGGATCCCACTCTTCATCGGTTGTTTTTGAAAGCATGCCAATAAATTGGGACATAAAGAAAATTTCTGATATTTATTGGTTATAAGGAAATAAATTTGTATGTCTATAAAGGACTGTTAATAAAAGGAACTAATTTGCTTTGGGTTCATCTTTACAGGGCTCCAACAGTACCACCTACATCCAAGGTGCATTTCAGTTACTTCTTCCGATTCTTCAAATTTGCCATATACAGTCCAGCATCAACAAAGCAGACAAATAAGCAAAGAAATTGTGGGACTAACTTTGCATTCAGTAACATTATATTTTGAATTGCACGATTTTGGACAACCTGCAGCAAAGCTAACAAGAACCTAATTCTGCACTGAAGGGTTTACACCAAGACTATAGAAAAGTCATGACTAGAATTTGTTAGTTTTGTAAGATCAAATGAAACACCAAGTGCCTTAGTTCTTGAAAAACCTGAACTAACACAGTGAAATAAATAGTGCCCTATGGTGTGCCACACTCTTTTGAAAGCAATGATCATTTAATATTGCATATATCAGATATCTTGACTCCTTGAGAGATCTGGAGGTGCAACTCCTGCATTAATTTTTACAATATTGGAACATCTTTTTACTTCCAAATTACCTTTCTCCCAAAATTTCAAAGAAATATAATTTGTGATCATATTTAAATCATGCCATCCATTAGGGATGGGCAATTAATGCTGGCCTAGCCAGCAAAGCCTGCATCCCGCAAAAGAATTCAGCTTCTTGTCACCAAACCTGCACTTTTCAATTTTATTAACATTAAACACTAGACAAATATCACTAATATTTTTATGCCGCTGCAGTAGTTTCATAGTTAGTTGTAAGCAAATAATGTTTTGATCCAGGATGTGAATGCAAAAATCTAATTTATAAGATTGCAGGAAAATCACTAGATGCTGATGTGAATAATGTATGAAAGTTAAATATTATTGTAGCAAGTTTTTGAATTTCTCTTGGATTAAAAATTTGTGCAGAAAAGAAATTAAAATAATTATAATGGATAAAATCCACACACAACTGAAGTCGACAAAGATATAAACAAAATGCACCTGTTAAATATATAAATGTTAGGTTTCCACAGTGTTGTGCCCACCTCCCACCATAACTTCAGTGGACACCAGCAAAATTCAAGAGAATTCATGTTAGAAGTGACAGTTTCTCCAAGGTCTCCAATTATCTCGCCAGTGACATTATCAATCCCTGAGGAAATTCGATCTTTTTTTCTATTTTTTAATTCTTTAACCATGCATTGCATAGTTGCCTGTTCCCAATTTTGGAATCCAAATTACATTCTGAAAGCTCAAATGAGTTTTGTGTTACGCTTGTAATTCATATAATGAGATGTAAGCACAGATCTGGATTGAATTTTTAGTCTCCATTGGGCTATGAAAGGACCAGATGGGCATTCAAAGTAGCTCAGTGGCTTGCCAGTGTCCATTTGCCATCCTGCTGTTTTCCCAAAGATGGGATGGTGGGGACAACAAGATACTCAGCAGCATGCTAAATAACAGCCCATTGAAGGAAGTTGATGAGGATTTCCCTTTCGTCCTCCAGTTTCCCCAGAGTTGATGGAGAACAATTTAGTTGCCTGGAAGCAGACTTACCTGCTTAGATGCAACCGCAGACCACTCTTTTTCTCTCTCAGCCTCCCAGAGTGATGATCCGGTTGCAACAGCCATTTTTTTCTTTCAAGTTTAAAAACGGTTGGAGAGAGAGAGAGACACCCCTCTATTTTAGGGCACCCCGTTCCTCACTTCCCTATCATGGCATCTTGCTGCTGTTTTCAAGATGAAGACCTCTGATTGAGGCGTCAACTTTAAGAGGCTGTTGGTTGTCCTTAATTGGACAGTGAGCCCACCTTCTGACTGTTAATTGGCTGTTCCAGGAGAAAATCACAATGAGTGACTTTTCCCACATAGAGCAGGCTTCTGACCACCCCCCCCGCCCCCGCAATTTGAAACTCGTGGTGGGATTCATAAGCCTGCAGGGAGAATTCTGCCTTTGATATTTTTCATATTTTGATTTTTTAAAATTTAACAGTGATGAAAAAAATCTGGATCTTAATACAGCTCTAGTACAGTAGATAAACTTTTGTCTAGCTTTTTTTTGCCTAGTCACATTAAATAAATGAAAAATCAAATCCTTTGACTCTGACTCTAACTTCATGGGCAAAAAGCACTGTACTTGGCTTCCATTTGGTTATGAGAGGCAAGTACATATCTAATTTTTCTGTGAGATGCACTGCAACTATAAAACAAAACCTGTCCAGAAAGGAAAATAGGGCCGACCTTGTTACTGGCCAACATTTAATTCTCTAGATCTTTGTCAAAATTTAATCAGATCACTTTTATGATGACTATTGCATTGGTTAGTATATTCACAGAAATAAAGGGAAGTTTAAATACAACACCTGATAATTGTTCTGAAGTAGCTGTATCGACAAAGCAAAATATTCATAAAGTTCAGGAAACCATTTGTAAGACACTCGGTTCATTTTTCTAAAGACATTAGTGACACAGTTAAGTGCAATCCTCAATTATGGATTAATGGATCAGATGCCTGAAGTAAAATAATTGAGTCAAACAATGAAAAGTCGCAACTTCAGTTTTTGACCTCTTAAAGGAGGAATGTTTCTTCTGGCCTCAGCATCCTGGGCTAGGGAAGACAAAATCAGCCAAAGTTCCTTTGTTCCAATTGCTATTCAGTAGCTCCTGCTGGAAACCGTGAAGTTTGACAAGGCCACAATCAAGTTTAACAATAGTCTTCCATGTGAGTGAATAACCAGCAAACATTTGCTGCCAAGCCTCACTGATGAGGAATGGCTACTTGGACACATGATGAGGTCAGCTTGTGCTTGTAGCACCATATCCAGGAGAGTTTTGTTTTAAAGCATGAAGGGCTTATGACTCTCTTTTGGGTCTATATTGCAAATATTAATACATATTCTTATCGATTTTAGAATGAGTTATTTATTGTTTAAATTGCATTCGGAGAGCAAAATGTCACTGTCTTAATGACAAAACAGGATGAACATAAATATAAAGATTTGCTATGTTTTTTCAAGCAATATGCATTGCTATTCAGTAAATGCAAGTCCTGTTCAAGGTAGTAGCATAAATAATTAAGCGTTCTGATTTTACTTTTTCTTGAATTCAGTCAAGAAACAAAGCAAAATTACATGAGATCAATGTGCCTTTTCAGGTTAAAATAAGCATTTTTTTGAAATCAAAAGCTTTGTTTATGTGAACTTAATTGTCAAAACACATTTGGAAGGGACAAATAAACATTTGTAAGTAATTAAACACTCATTCCTTGAAAAGTAGTGGTATGTATCATGGCTGTATCTTCAGCCTTACCTGTTGAATTTCGTATGTTTATAATGTTCACGAACACTGAGAACACTTGAATTTCTCACTGAAAGTGAGTGAATACCATTCCAGCCTTGCACTACTCCACTCTTTTATGTTTCCAGTTGTTCCAGTTTAACCCTTATTATTGGCTCTTCACGAGGTAAATTCCATATCAGATTCAAACAGGTTTAACCTTAAAACCTAAAACAATCCACAGATTGATCAGTGTTTTTTTTTCCATTTGTGCTTCATCCAGAAATCAAAAAAGAATTCAGGAAGAGTATGCCATTTTAACCTTTCTTGGCTGTGCCAACAGTTGTGTAAAATAAAAGATACCTCCATTGTTTTATTTCATTCATGTTTGCCTAAGAATAATAGTCTTGAAATCACTGTTGTAAACAAAGCAGACAATTGCCAATGCCAAAAGGTATGCACTAATCAATTTTAAAATAGACAGATTAGTTAAAGTAGTGGACAAAGGAACACAATACAAATCCAATATCTGACAGCTAGTGTCATTAACAGTAATTCCTTTGGTGATATGAATTCAGAGGTTTAGAAAGACTGTTTTCCCCTCCTCTATATACCAGATTATAATTCCTGTATGTAAGAGGTCATTGTTTTAGATTTTATAAGTGGCAAGTTAGAAAGTGTAAAAAATTAAGCATTCAATTGGTTTTTAATGTTTGGACTTGAAGTGGTCTGTACCTAAAATGATCTTTGAATCAACAAATGGATTTATCTTGTTATGGTAAATTTAGGTTAACATTTAATCTGTTCAATAGATTCTTCCTTCATCATCTTATTAATCATTCTGTCTTGAATAAACATTACAAAGGTGAGCATTTTGATACATGGTCTTTCATTCATGTGCACTGCATTTGTCAAATACAATATAGACAGAACTGTCCCCTCTCACTTTAAAAAAAGGCATTAAACATAAATAGCGTGAGCAATTGAGGTTTTATAATCCACTTGAAAATATTTTAGTGCTGCTCATGTACCGTTCTGAAATACTGAAACTGACCAATCGATCAAGTCTGTTTTAAGATATATGTACTTATGTAGGACTGCATTTTACATGGTGGCCATACACCACCCACCCCACTTCCTCTGCCATCTTAAAAATTGTGACAAGCCTGCTTCCATTTGCTTGAGTCATCCCAAACTGATTTGGCTGTAGATTGTTTGTTTCAGAGTGGGACTTTATCCCCCGTCTGGCAGGAAGTTCTACTGCTTAGAACTGCTGGGCAATCATTAAATGTTCCACACACTTGGAATAGTTTAGGTTAGAGGGCCATTAGATTGGTTCCACTGGTCGGCGCAACATCGAGGGCCAAAGGGCCTGTACTGCGCTGTTATGTTCTATGTTCTACTCTCTAGCCCCAGTAGTGCCACTGGGAGTAGTAGGCACTGATTTGATTTATTATTGTCACATGTATTAGTATACCGTGAAGAGCATTATTTCTTGCACACTATACTGGTAAGCATACCATACAGAGAGAAGGAAAGGAGAGAGTGCAAAATGTAGTGTTACACTGCTGGGACTGCAGCCATTCACCAGTGCCAAGGAGATATGGAGCCGGATGAAAATGGAAGCCAAGAGTGGGGCCTGAATAAAGAACAAAGAACAACACAGCGTGGGAAACAGGCCCTTCGGCCCAATGAGCCTGCGCCGCCATTTTAACATTGAACCCCTCTCCACCCATGACCCTTATCTACGCTTAAGGCATTCCACATTGAGGGAAGACTAATTAGGGACAATTTGTTACACAGACTAAGAGCACATCTTTGGGGTGCGGGAGGAAACTGGAGCACCTGGAGAAAACCCACGCGAGCACAGGGAGAATGCGCAAACTCCCACAGACACTGGCCCAAATCCATGTATCTGCACAGCAAACAGTGATAGTCACTGAGCTGATGTGATGCCCAGCATCTGGTCCAGTTTAAGCGTACACTAACAACATGAAGTACTAGGCTACTCTCGAAACATCCAAGAGCAGCCCTCGTACGACCCGTTGCGTGTATGTGATGTATGCCCCTTGTTGGTCAACAAGGCGGACCGAAGCACCTGTGGATTAAAAGAGAATGGGAGGCCAGGATCAACAGAGCCAAGAGGGAAACACATGGTGGGTTCACCTTGGGCAGTGGGGCTTTATTGGGCCCAAGATTCCAGAACCAGGAATGTTTTTCCACCTAACATATGCATATTTTACTTTAAAGTGCCCACTACTCAGCCAGCAATTGCAGCTACCTTTATAGAAATTGTCTGCCAGGAGGCAAAGTGCCATCACTTATACAACCACCAGGAGTTTTGAAAAATAAATGTTCATCACCTGATGTATATTATAGTGTATATTCAGTAAACTAGAACATCACTTTCCTCCCTTACCAGTGTGAAGCGACACTTAACAAAGCAAATGTAACCAAAACAGATATATATGTTGTTGCAATAGAGTTAGGGATCAGTAACTTTTTCCTTTAAAAGTAGGCGAAATTTGAAATCCTGGGCTACAAGATTCCATGGTTTCAAACAAGCAAAATAAACCTTTCCAAACAAAGTCAGCAAAGTAAAACAATCTACACTATCTATCTTATGTTCTACTGTTCAGAATTAATATGAGCTAAGTATGATTAACAAGCAAACTGTGGTCAAACAGACCACATTACAACTTAATAGCAAATGTGATCAAGACAAATACCATGGATTTCTGAGCAACCCACCAATATGATAGTGACCATAGAGAGTGATAACCTTCCAATCTGTCTCCCTCAAGGGATTTAAACTCATTTTCAAAAATCTAGTCTCTGAATTCCCTCCTAAACCAGTCTCAATGATTGATAACCTCCCAGTGATTCAATCTCAACTTCTAAGACTGTTTGCCACAGAATTCACAACGCTGCATTCCCATCTCTAATTACTGGCTCTTTCAAAAATTGCCAGCTTCACTAAGCTGGCACTGCCTCAGTGTTTCTCCAAACTCCGGTCTCCTGACTGCACCCAGCAATTAATGCTTGCCAAGGCTTCTCTGAATCCTAACTGTCTCGAGCTGCTAATTGGCTTCCGGACATTTCTGTGAGTTGCAAACTGCACGAAGTCCACATTGCAATTAAAACCCTCTCCCACCAAACACACCTTGAGAATGACTTCCAAGCCAATTATCCTTCCTTTATAATTTCTTCAGTTAAATACGTTTAAGTTTATTTAATTAGTGCCACAAGTAGGTTTATATTAACATTGCAATGAAGTTACTGCGAAAATCCCTTAGTCACCGCACTCTGGTGCCCATTTGGGTACACTTAGGGAGAATTGTAGCATAGCCAATAGCCAATACAACTAATCAGCATGTCTTTTGGACTGTGGGAGGAAACCAGAACAAAGAACAAAAACAGCCTGGGAAACAGGCCCATCGGCCCAACGAGCCCGTGCCACCATTTTAACGTTACCAGTCCCCCCTCCACCCATGACCCTTATCTATTGTTTATGGCATTCCACGTTGAGGGAAACTAATTTAGGGACAATTTATTACCTCCAATCAGCCTAATAGCACATCTTTGGGGTGTGGGAGGAAACCGGAGCACCTGGAGAAAACCCACGCAAGCACGGGGAGAGTGCACAAACTCCCACAGACACTGGCCCAAATCCATGTGTCTGCACAGCAAACAGTGATAGTCACTGAGCTGTCGTGTTGCCCAGCATCTGGTCCAGTTTAAGCACACACTAACAACATGAAGCACTAGGCTACTCTCGAATATTCAAGAGCAGCCCAAGTACGACCCATCGCGTGTATGTTGGCCAACAAGGGGCATACACGCGATGGGTTGTACTAAGGCTGCTCTTGGATGTTCGAGAGTAGCCTAGTGCTTCATGTCGTTAGTGTGCGCTTAAGCTGGACCAGATGTTGGGCAACACGACAGCTCAGTGACTATCACTGTTTGCTGTGCAGATACATGGATTTGGGCCAGTGTCTGTGGGAGCTTGCGCATTCTCCCCGTGCTTGCGTGGGTTTTCTTCGGGTGCTCCGGTTTCCTCCCACACCCCAAAGATGTGCTATTAGGCTGATTGGAGGTAATAAATTGTCCCTAAATTAGTTTCCCTCAACGTGGAATGCCATAATCATAGATAAGGGTCATGGGTGGAGGGGGGACTGGTAATGTTAAAATGGCGGCGCGGGCTCATTGGGCCGAAGGGCCTGTTTCCCAGGCTGTTTTTCTTCATATGCCCCTCATTGGACAACAAGGTGGACCAACTTAATACCTGTGAATTAAAAGAGAAAAACATTAGTATCATACCACATCCTTTTACATTACCAGGGACGTCCCAATGCTAATGAACCTTATTTAAAACAATCTCCTATATCCTCCCATCTCCAACCCACTCATGTGCCTGTCTAAGTTACTCTTAAACAACTCCAGTGTGCCTGCCTCCATCACCTTACTTGGCAGAGCATTCCATACCCCCACTACCCTCAGTGTGAAAAATCTCCCTCTAATATCTGTGTTATACCTCTCCCCCCTCACCTTAAGCCCGTGGCCCCTCGTACTGTGTGTCTCTAACACAGGAAATAGCTTACCACTGTTTACTCTATCTATACCCTTCATAATTTTATATACTTCTATTAGATCTCCCCTCAGTCGCTGTCTTTCAAGGGAAAACAGCCCCAATTTGCTCAATCTTTCCTCATAACCCAGTCCTTCCATACCAGGCAACATCCTGGTAAACTTCCTCTGCACTCTCGCCAGAGTCTCCACGTCCTTCTGGTAGTAAGGTGACCAGAACTGGACGCAGTACTCCAAATGTGGCCTAACCAACGTTCTATACAACTGTAACATTAGACTCCAGCTCTTATACTCTATACCCCTTCCTATAAAGGCTAACATACCATAGGCTTTCTTCACAACCTTCTCCACTTGTACTGCCACCTTCAAAGACTTGTGGACTTGCACCCCCAGGTCCCGCTGCGTTTCTATACTCTTTATGGGCTTACCCTTTATCATATAACTCCCCCCTACATTATTCTGGCCAAAATGCATCACCTCACATTTATCAGGATTAAACTCCATTTGCCATATATCTGCCCAATATACCAGCCTAATAATATCCCGTTGTATTGCCAGACACTGCTCCTCACTGCCTGCCAATCCAGCCATCTTAGTGTCATCTGCAAATTTGCTGGTCACACCACTTACTCCCTCTTCCAAGTCATTTATATATTCTACAAAGAGGTCCCAGTACTGAGCCCTGCGGCACACCACTAGTGACAGACCTCCAGCTAGAAAAGGATCCCTCCACTACTACTCTCTGACTCCTCTTAGCAAGCCAGTTCTCAACTCATCTAGATACCTGGCCTTGTATTCCATGAGCCTTAATCTTTTCTACCAACCTACCATGAGGGACTTTGTCAAACGCCTTACAAAAATCCATATAGACGACATCAACGGCTCGTCTTCGTCGACCCAGAGAACGTGCAGGCTCGGCACAGACAGTGACTCAACCAAAAATCGAACCCAGGTCCTTGGTGCTGAGGTAGCAGTGATAACATCTGTCCCACCATATCATCCATAATCCATCTAATGTTCTATGTTTCCATCTATTCTGCCTCAATTAAACAAATATAGGTAACCTTCTGAACTGCCATTTTCTTTTAAGTGCTCTGGCAATCTTTAAAACCCTGCAATGTAGTTAACTTATCTTCACAATAACAATCTTCCCAGAAGTAACCACCTCTAAAGTATTAACATAAACCATGAACTAGATATTTGTCATAATGTGTAAAGGTTTGCTCAATTATTAGTATTCTGGTCTGGCTACACCATGTGTTATGCCAAGGAGTAAAGACTGAGGACTGATGGAGAAGAAAACACCCACCAGAAATCACTCTGTCATCGTAGCCACCACTGCTCAGTCACCCAGCTTAGATCTCCCAAAGCAAGAGTGTACCCTTCTAAATATTTTCCGCGTTGGCCAAGCTGCCTGTGTAGCCATCCAACATCAGCTGGGTTGCCAAGACTATCCAAGCTGCAGCTGTGATGCTGTCCAACAAATTACTCATTGTCAAGGACTGTCTACTGACTAAATTTGAAGGCAGGCTTAAAGACCTCCTCCAGTCACTGACCAGACTATTGCATGGTTCTGTGCCTGTGCACACTATGGCAATTAGGGAAGAGCAATAACTGCTGGTTGAGTCAGCGACACCCATTTCACTTGAAAGAATTTTAAAAAGACATGCTAAATAAACAAATAAATCTGAGTACAGCTGTGGTGCTGTCTCGAAATCTGGGTGCAGGCACAAAGGAGGCCTTCAGGCTCTGGACATAGTCCAGTGGAAAGTCAATATGAAAAAAATACTGTATATATTTGCACTGTAGTTCAGAATGATGCCCTGTGGTGGTTGGGCCATTAGTAATGAAGCTGTTTATTAAAGTGAGGTATGTCAGGGAAACAAGCTGGTATCAAACCCAGAGTGAGGATACTTGCCATAATGCTGCCAATTCCACCTATAGTCCTGGTCCATTTATTTTGCAAAGGTGTGGGACAACTGTCTCAACAGGCATTGGGTTAACAGCTGGTTGCAAGGCTGTGCCAGCTGCTGCAAGAAAACATATAGCCAACTTCCAAAATAGTCTTGGCAGAGCTCATTGCAGTCCTAAAGAGTGTCCAAGAAATATCTTTCCTGGATTTCCTTGCAGTAATTTATTAGGAGAGTAATTTTCTAAGTCTGTACTGGTAGTAACTAGATTCACATGCTAACTGCACTACAGGATATTTCAAGAGGTTTGCTATAATTGTCCATTAATTAAAGTTTGTGGAAAATATGGACCACATGCCTGCAAATTTCTAAGTACTACTGGTAGACAAGACTCCCAACTGGCAGTGTGAACTCAGAAAATCACTTTATAATCTTTATCTTGGGCAAGCACAATTGTATTCATGAGTGATATCATTTCACCTACTATCACGCAGGAATCAATTCCTACAAGGGGACCACGCTTTAACCTGGTGGTTATACTACTTTACAAGCAGCCACCAAATTGAGTTGATTGTTGGAATCTTGTACTTTTGCTGATGGCGAACTTGAAGGTGGAAAGGCCATTTATTTAGGCAGAACCTCACAGCCTTCCTGCATCCACCAGAATTAATTTCAGGGCATGAAAGCCTAGGGTTAAACTTCCTGCCCTACACCAATTGAGGCCTTCAAATGGCCAATTTTTGCCTACTTAATGGCCTCATCCTGCCATCACAGGTATTTAACTCAGCTTCAGCTGGGCCTGTTGCCACACATTGCTCACAACAAGTAAAACTGTGTGGCTACCATGTCATTTCTGGTAGTTGGGGGTTCCATGAATCAAAGACACTCAGTTCCTCCTCGAGGCACTGAGCTTCAAGAAGATAGGGTGGCTGTCAACCATCCAAACCCTCTCCCCACCACTCCTATCTCACCAAACACTGCACGCCCCTCTCCATATTACTGAACTCTGGCCTGGGTTGCTCTGCCATCCTGAGACTTTGGTGCCTGTCCTTCCAGTAGCTGTGGCCTTCCCACTGCTGCTGCTGAGCACATGAACTGGCTGTCTCTGATTGGCCAGTAGCTCTTTGTAGACGAGATTCCAGGGGAAGAGCCACTGCTAGCCCTGCCTGATTGGCTTGTGATTCAGTGGATCTTTCTGAAAAGTGGCAGTTTGGGTCTCTCACCAGCTCTTCAGCTGGCAAGGCAAGACTCTCAAAACCTCAACAAGATTCCTATATTTCTAGCAGAGCAAGTAGTGAAATTAAATTCAATAAAGTTTTGCACCAGAAAGTGATCATGAGACTCCAGTCCCATTCCATCTATTTGACTCTTAAGACAACTTGGGCTGAGCAATTTACGGAGACATGGTTAGAACAAGTACAGGAATGATTGTTGGCAGTTCCGAGGTATAGATGTTTCAGTAAGAGTAGGGAAGGCAGTAAAAGAGGTGGAGGAATAGCATTGTTAATCAAGGATAGTTTAATGGCTGCTGAAAGGCATTTTGAGGGCGATCTGCCTACTGAGGTAATACAGGCTGAAGTTAGAAATAGGAAAGGATTGGTCACTTTGCTGGAGTTTTCTATAGGTCCCCAAATAGTAATAGAGATGTGGAGGAAGAAATGGCAAAGCAGATTATGGATAGGTATGGAGGTCACAGGGTAGTTATCATGGGTGACTTTAACTTTCCAAATATTGATTGGGACCTTTACAGGTCGAATAGTTCAAATGGGACACTTTTTGTACAGTGTGTGCAGGAGGGTTTCTTTATACAATATGTGGATAAGCCGACAAGAGGTGGGGCCACATTAGACTTGGTACTAGATAATGAACAAGGCCAAGTATTAGATTTGTTTATGGGAGAGCGCTTTGGAGATAGTGACCACAATCCGGTGTCCTTCAGTATTGCAATGGAGAGGGGTAGGGCCACACAGCAGGGCAAGGTTTATAATTGGGGCAGGGGTAATTATGTTGCGATTAGGCAAGAATTAGGGAGCATAAGATGGGAACAGAAACTGTCAGGTATGGGCACAAATGAAAAGTGGAGCTTTTTCAAGGAACAAATACTGCATGTCCTTGATAGGTATGTCCCTGGCAGGTAGTGAGGAAATGGCCGAGTGAGGGAACCATGGTTCACAAAGGAGAGTGAATGTCTTGTCTAAAGGAAAAAGGAAGCGTATTTAAGGATGAAAAAACAAGATTCAGTTGGGTCGTTTGAGGGTTACAATGTAGCCAGGAATGAGTTAAAAAAAGGGCTTAGGAGAGCTAGGAGGGGGCATGAGAAGTCCTTGGCGGGTCAGATAAAGGAAAACCCCAAGGCTTTTTACTCTTATGTGAGAAATAAAAGAATGACCAGGCTGAGGTTAGGGCCAGTCAAGGATAGTAGTGGGAACTTCTGCATGGAGTCAGAAGAGATAGGTGAGGCATTGAATGAATACTTTTCTTCAGTGTTCACTGAGGAGAGGGGCCATATTTTTGAGGATGAGAGTGTGATACAGGCTGATAGGTTGGAAGAGGTAGATGTTCTAAGGGAAGATGTATTAGCAATTTTGAAAAACTTAAGGGTGGATAAGTCCCCTGGGCCTGATGGGATACATCCTAGGATACTTTGGGAGGCAAGGAATGAGATTGCAGAGCCTTTAGCTTTGATCTTTGGGTCCTCACTGTCCACGGGGTTTGTGCCAGAGGACTGGAGAGTGGTGAATGTTGTCCCTCTCTTAAAGAAAGGAAATAGGAATGACCCTGGTAATTATAGGCCAGTAGTCTTACTTCGGTGGTCGGTAAGTTAATGGAAAGGGTCCTGAGAGATAGGATTTATGACCATTTTGAAAGATGCAGTTTAATCAGGGATAGTCAGCACGGTTTAGTGAGGGGTAAATCCTGCCTCACAAATTTGATTGAATTCTTTGAGGAGGTAACTTAGTGTGTAGATGAAGGTAGAGCAGTTGATGTCGTATACTTGGATTTTAATAAGGCGTTTGATAAGATTCCCCATGGTAGCCTCATGAAGAAAGTAAGGAGGTGTGGGATAGAAAGAAATTTGCGTGATTAGATAAGTAACTGGCTGTCTCATAGAAGCCAGA
Source organism: Carcharhinus amblyrhynchos (assembly GCF_965287045.1). NCBI lineage: Eukaryota > Metazoa > Chordata > Chondrichthyes > Carcharhiniformes > Carcharhinidae > Carcharhinus > Carcharhinus amblyrhynchos. Next base: position 88,638,828 of record NC_137324.1, on the reverse strand, counting down.
GGGTGTTGGTGGAGGGAAAATTTTCAGACTGGAGGCCAGTTACCAGCGGTGTACCACAGGGATCAGTGCTGGCTCCTCTGCTATTTGTGATTTTTATCAATGACTTGGAAGAGGGGGCTGAAGCGTGGGTTAGTAAATTTGCCAGTGACACCAAGATTGATGGAGCACTGGATGAGATGGAGGGCTCTTGTAGGCTGCAAAGAGACATTGATAGGATGCAGAGCTGGGCAGAAAAGTGGCAGTTGGAGTTTAACCCTGATAAATGCAAGGTGACTCATTTTGGTAGGACAAATTTGAATGCGGATTACAGGGTCAATGGCAGGGTTCTGAGGAATGTGGAGGAACAGAGAGATCTTGGGGTTCATATCCACAGATCTCTGAAGGTTGCCACTCAAGTGGATAGAGCTGTGAAGAAGGCTTATAGTGTGTTAGCATTTAATAACAGGGGGTTTGAGTTTAAAAGTCATGGGGTGATGCTGCAATTATACTGGACCTTGGTGAGACCACACTTGGAATATTGTGTGCAGTTCTGCTCACCTCACTATAAGAAGGATGTGGAAGCATAAGACGATGAGGGGGATAGATAGAGTGGATGTGCAGACTATTTCCTCAGGTGAATGTAGCTGTTACTAGGGGACATAACTTTAAGGTTCATGGTGGGAGATATAGGAGGGATATCCTAGATTCTTTACTCAGAGGTTGGGGTGTGGAATGCACTGCCTGCTGTGACAGTAGAATCAGACACTTCAGGAACTTCCAAGCGGTTATTGGATAGGCATATGGAGCACACCAGAATGATAGGGAGTGGGAGAGCTTGATCTTGGCTTCGGATATAGCTCAGCCAACATTGGGGGCCAGAAGGCCTGTACTGTGCTGTACTGTTCTATGTTTCTATGTTGTTTATATGATAATTTCACCACATGCCAAGAACAAATAAAATAAAATTTGTGACTTTGTAATATCTTTAACATAGAAAAGTTTCTTAAGGGCAAAAGATGCTAAGCAAAGGGGAACATTAAATCTCAATCCAAGAGGTGAGGTTAAGATGAGGCATTTGTTGCTATCCTCTGCTTACTTCATGTTCACATGCAAACTGTAACCCTCACGTTTAGAACCACCACAGACCCAATCTCACTAAAGGCTGTGTCTTTGCATCAATCCTCTTCTCCATCTTCCTCGCTGCAATGCTGCATCTCACCTCTAGTAAGTTACCCATAGACATGAAGATAATCTACAGAACAAATTCGAAACAGTTCAGACATATCGCCTTCAATCCAGAAACAAACTCACCCCAACTCCTTGATGCCAATGAGAAAATAGGCCTCTCACTGAAAACCTGGAAAACTAAGGTGCTCTTTCAACTCAAATCCAAGATGAAGTTCATGGTTTACCAGGCAACAGTGACCCCTGCGCTCCTATATGCTTCAGGGACTTGGACAACTTACAGCAGGTACATCAAAACACTGGGGAAGTACCACCATGGATGACAAAGCGCCATCTAGACTCGAAATAGAAAGCCCAGAGTAAATCACCTTTACATGAGACCTATTGAACATACAACACTTGCCATCAGCGAACATGGGAAAAGGGATGCTCTGTTTTCAGTCAATGTCACCAGATGAGAAAAAGAACGGGACCAAGAATTGATCCTTGGGGTATACAAGAGGTACTGGTGTGGGAGGAGATACAGAAACTATTGCAAGTGATTCCCTGGCTACGATTAGATAGATAAAAGTGGGAGCTGGTGAGAGTTACCCAATTTAATGACAGCGGAGAGGTGTTGGAGAAGCATGGTGTGGTCAACCATGTCAAAGGTTGCAGACAGGGCTGAAATAGACAAAGACAGAATGAGAGTCACATGGGTATAATCTGTGACTTTAAGAACTATTTTGGTCCTGTGGTAAGTTTGGAAACTCATTGGAGGGGTACAAACACAGAGTTCCAAAAGTGGGAACAGATTTTGCAGGCAATGACACATTCTAGGATTTTGGAGTGGAAAGGAAGATGGAGACAGGATGGTACTTTGCAAGGTCAGTATTGAATTTTTTTTAAGGTTAATGGTGAAGATGGCAGATTGAAAGAGGGAGGGACAACACGCACACAGAGAACTGTTTACAATATTGACTAACATTGGGACTAGGAGGGGAAATTGAGTGATTCTAATATTTTGCTGTTTGAGCAGTTGATAATTTCTTCTGAAGTAGAGTTTAATATCAACATTATTTAAAACAATAACAAAGAATAATTACATCTAGAATGAAATATCATCCTTGCAACTAGGTTATCATGATAGTCATGTGGTCATACATCACTTCCCCAAGATGATATGAACTGTCTCACTTACATATTCATGTTCATGATCAGCAGTTTCATGCAATTGGCTGAGGCAGCAAGAAGTGAGGCACAAGGACCAGATGAATTCAAAGGAGGTTTGAGGGGAGATGGAAACAAAAGGAGTTCAGGCCTGGGAAGATGGCAAGCATAAGGAAGGGATGTAACAAACACAGCTGACTAGATTGACTTGATTCATGACAAGGAAGGCTATAAGCTCCTCACACTCGTTGGAGGTAAAGGTGGAAGGGACAGGGGTCAGAGATTTAAGAGGAACATTTAAGTTGAGAGTTATCTTTGCATTCCAGGATGATCCTGAGATAGTGAGCAGTTTTATCATAGAATGCCTGATAATGCTTCCAGTAGTCTAGCCTACTGTGGTGGTGAATGGCTAAACCAGTTTCCCATATCCTTTCAAATCTGCAGGTCTTGGACTTAGGGAGTAGAAATAAGGGCCAGGGTGAGAGAAAGTAAAGGTTTACTGGGAACGAGGACAGTTAAGGTGGGAGTGTGGGTGCCGTTGAGCAAATCAGTGGCTGTAGAGATGTTGTTGTGAATGAAGGTCCAAAGGCTGGGATTCAGGAAGGTAAAAATTTTCTTGATATTTGTAACTGAGCAGCAGCAACATCAAAGGTGTACAAAGTTGGATGAGATGGCTAGCTATTCATGAGAAGGAATAATTAATTACTTCAATGTAGCCTTTATTTACAAAGTTTTAACAATAATAATCATCAAAGTAATACCAATACACATTCTAGAAATCAGTTTGATAAAGCTCAATGAGTTTTTATGGTAGACTCTGGTAAATTATGTCTTCATCTTTCTAGAATTACTGTGGAACAGACATATATGTGGGTTAGTTGGATTGGCCATGCTAAATTGCCCCTTAGTGTCAGGGAGACTAGCTGGGGTAAATACAAGGGTTATGGGGATGGGACCTGGGTGGAGTTGTGGTCGGTGCAGACTTGATAGGCCGAATGGCCTCTTTCTGCGCTGCAGGATCCTATGATTCTAAATGTCCTGAAGCTTCTGTGTTGGCATAGCTGTTATTACAATATCAGAACAAATTATTATTTTCATCTTACATCATATAAAACATTACAGAGTGCATCAGTTGGTTTTATTATGCAAATAAACATCTTGGACATACAAATACTTTAAAACACAAAACAAAAGCTTAGTGTTTAATGATGTGAGGACTCATGTTCCAGATATATCTCTCATTTATGTGAATTCTCAGCTTGGTGGATGCTGCCACTTTTGAGATAATTCTTTAAAAATTGGGCTTGGGCTATGCCATGAGACACTGAATTCATGCATCTGGCAGATACAGGAATGTCCTACCCTGGGCAGCTCAGACTGCAGTACATTGCTGAGATCGACGTTTGACCTTCGCTCCATTGAGTTATGATCTCACGCATGTACAGGAGTGGAAAGAAGATCAATGGGATGATTGAGCTTTCAAGTAGCTATGGGGCTTGGATGTAGGAGACATGTTATCAAAACTTGGTGACAGCACAAAAGTAGAAAATTTGCTGAAAAATGGGAGCTGCAAAAGACTTCAGGAGGATTAAAACAGGTTAAAATTAGTAGGCAGATGGTAACTTTTGGAGAGATAGGTGGTAGTTAATGCTGGTGGGATAGCAGTATACGCACATGACTAGAATGATTTTGAAGTACAAATCAATATTCTCTGAGAGTGCAAGTGCAGGTATAGAAAGCCATTTAAAAAAGGCAGTAACAGTATTACAGATTGGGGCATTGAGTGCAAAAGTAAAGAGTAAATAATGCATTTCTAAAAGGCAATAGTTGGACCACAGTTTGAGTAGTGTGTGCAGTTTTGGCAACACCATTCTGGAAAAGGCACTGGGCAACATTTTCTAGTCTTGCCCACCAATGGATTGCCCGGTCCCACCGAAAGTCAACAGACATTTGGCTAGGACCAAATCTCCCACGACAGGACTGGAAAATCTGGGTCAGTAAAATCAAAGAAAAAATATGGTACTGATTCACTGAGATGAATCAGGGATGGGAATTGTTATTTATGAGAAACAATTTAAGACATAGGAACAATTTCAGCTGGAGCAGAGGCAGTTAAGAGAAGATTTGTTTGAGTCTTTTTTAATTATGAGGGGGTTGATTTCAATGAAGTGGGAATGAATATTTTCTCTGTTTTCAGTGTTAAGCATCTATAAGATACAGTGCAGCAACTAGCAAGACATTTCCATCAGCCTCTCCCAAATCCATGACTTCCAACATGTGGAAGAGTAAGAACAGTAACTGCATGGGAACAACATTACCTCCAATTTCCACTGCACTTTCAAAGCCTGAACATACATTATCATCTCTTGATCATCACTGGGTCAAAACACTGGAACTCCCACATGCTGAGGATGACTTTTAAAAGCAATAAAGAATAATTATGGTGGAGATCATTTCGTTTTTAAGGAATGTTACGACCACATGACGAATGGTGAAATATCACCTCTATTCTCCCTCACCAGATCAGACTATAACAGTCTTAGGTCGTGTGAAACTAAAAGGCAATGGGGCCCAGTATTCGCCAATGTCGTATTCCTCATCCTCACTGCCAGTCAAATCAGAGAATTTGGCGCTCCGCCAAATATCCATTCATTGCAGCAGGATCGGAAAATTCCTGCAAGGACAAAGAATTCCAACTGCAGTCTTTCATGCCCCAGGAAGATGTGTCTTTTTTTCCATATCCCACAAGATGAATCGTCACTGTGTATTTTAACTGTCTGGGCAGCTTCCATTACCTTTAAAGGTTCCAGTTTTTTAAAAAACTCAGCCAGAGAAAGAAAACTTACAAATTACATCTCTTTTAAAAAAAAACACATTCTTGTCACAGACAGGATGAATATTTCAAAGTGGAGGAAGGCACAGGGCTGGGCAGTGGAATAAAGTGGATTTCTCAAGCAAAAAGTAATACAGACATATCCAATGCAACAAATAGCTTAGATTTGATGACTTTATGTCCTTGACAAAGTTCTGGAGGATACTTATATTGCCTGGCAGGGGGGAATAAGAATTGAGCAAAACGGAAATAAAAAGTTAACTACATACACACTCTATCTCCACCTTTCATCACCCTGTCCATATGATACTAACCAGGTATCTGCCCAAAGCTATTGTTCAATGCAGATACTCCATGAAGAAACATGGGGCCTCAGCTATTTACCATTTACATAGATGATCTGGAGGAGGGGGCTGAGTGTAGGGTAACAAAATTTGCTCATGACACGAAGATGGGTGGAAAAGCAAATTGTGTGGAGAGTGCGGAAAGTCTGCAGAAAGATCTGGGTAGGCTGAGTGAGTGGGCGAGGACCTGGCAGATGGAGTATAACATTAGCAAATGTGAGGTTACCCACTTTGGTAGAAATAATAGTAGGAGGGATTATTATTTAAGGGGTAAAAAGCTGCAGCATGCTACAGTGCAGAGAGACCTGGGGGTCCTTGTGCACGAATCGCAAAAACCCAGTCTGCAGGTGCAGCAGGTGATCAAGAAGGCAAATGGAATGCTGGCCTTTATAGCGAGGGGGATTGAATATAAAAGCAGGGAGGTCTTGCTGCAACTGTACAGGGCACTGGTGCGGCTGCAACTGGAGTACTGTGTGCAGTTTTGGTCCCCGTATTTGCGAAAGGATATATTAGCCTTGGAGGGAGTACAGAGAAGGTTCACCAGGCTGATACCGGAGATGAGGGGGTTAGCTTATGAAGAGAGACTGAATAGACTAGGCCTGTACTTGTTAGAGTTTAGAAGGCTGAGGGGAGATCTTATAGAGACTTACGAGATAACGAAGGGGCTAGATAGGGTAGAGGTAGAGAGATTCTTCCCACTTAGAAAGGATAGCAGAACTAGAGGGCACAGCCTCAAGATAAGGGGGGGCCAGTTTAGATCAGAGTTGAGGAGGAACTTCTTCACTCACAGGGTGGTGAATCTCTGGAATTCTCTGCCCATTGAAGTAGTGGAGGCTACCTCGTTGAATATGTTTAAGTCATGGTTAGATAGATTTCTGATAGACAAGGGAATTAAGGGTTATGGGGAGACAGCGGGAAAGTGGAACTGATTCCCTTCAGATCAGCCATGATCTTATTGAATGGCGGGGCGAGCCTGCTCCTGCTCCTGTTTCTTATGTTCTTACATCTTTAAAATTAAGAACAGGAAACAATGCAATTTCCCACTGTAGGCAGTTTCTCTCAAAGAAAACTTGGAATTTTAGAATCAAGCCAAGCACGTAAGTCTTAGTGCCACCCCATTCAATTCCTGCTGCCCTAACTGTTTTATTTCAATAGCTTTTAATAATCTCATGGTAACAGCAGAATATTCGTTATGCTGAAACAGAGAAACACTGAAACAAACAGAGAAACACTGAAACACTGTTTTAGCCTTGAATCTAAAAACTGTGTATAAATAATTGGTAGTCTGCAACTTTCTCCAATTAAATGATAAATGTTATTATGAAACCCATACTAATGAAACTTGAGACTCATTGCAGACTGAACAGTATATATTAATGAATTATTAAGTAATAATATATCTGCTCAAATCTTGATTTATTCTGTTGCAGGACCTACAACATTTAGACAATTGACATTATAAAACAAGACTCTATTTTTTCTGCCTTTCACTCAACAATAGAACCGGGATGAAATATGGAAGCGACTGCCATAGAGAATTTACTTTGGAAATGCTAATCGTAAAAACACAGGATTCCTCTCTTTTTCTTGGCAATGTTAGTGCTGCCGTTATGGTCACGATGGAGATCCGGAGTGCCTGTGGAGGAGATAAATCACCATCAGTTCAAGTAACCACTGATTATGGGTCAGAGTAACAACTGACAGAATTAGTTCACCCACCTGAAGTCAGTTACAGAGGGTTTGCATTTCCAGCTGCCCCAGTAACATTCTTGTTCTGAACCGGCACAAAGCCAAATGATGGCACAGCTTGATAATCAAAAGAGAAAATAAAGATTTGCATCTATACAGCATTTTCCATGACCATTCGAGATTTGAAAGCGCTTTACAGATAAAATAATGTTGAAGTGTAGATGCTGTTATAGTGCAGGAGAAAGATGTTTATCATTCATTGTCAAATATTTGTTTCAATTTTCAAATTAGGAACATAAGGATGAGAGTCAGCCATTCAGCCCATTACTATTTTTGACAGCTCTATATATTTAATCCGAATTATCTTTCTCTTTTTCATGTCCTTTACTTCTCAATTAAGTATTTACCACACTTTTAATCACCTGAAATAATTGTACCTACGACCTTTGGAATCGAGACATTTCAGATTCTTATAGCTTAAGTGTGAAACCACTTATCCCATTTAACTGACTTGGCCAAAAATATCATATAATGTAAGTAATTATTTACAAGCTTTCCCCTCTGATCCCAGCAGCCCCATAGTGATTTCATACTCTTCCCTTGAACTCCTCCTGCCAGTCTCGCCAACCCCGCGTAAAATTGCAGACAAGACGAGGGTGAGCAGGTGGGCAGTGTAAAGGCCACCCAAGAAGCTCTACCCACCTGAAAATCTGCCAGCAGAGGACCACAAAATTCTGCCCCACAGAAAACCTTCCAGAAAACTACCTATTTCTCCTTTGTCAGCATCTCACTTATGCTTCTGATGATTAATTCTAGCAATTTTCTCATTATTTATGTTAAAATATATATATATATGTTATACACACGAGTCAAAAGTGATTATCTGGTTCTATTGTTTATACACTTTTATGTTTCAATAAAGGAAAATAATAAATACATTTCATCAGAACCTGTAATCTGCAGGGTGTATTGTAATTTCTCAGTACTGATGAAATCAGACAGATGCTGGTGTGCAAAGCAAATCCGTTCTTGGAAATACATGTTGCGTCATGTTTCTCAAGTCGTGCCAAGATTATAAAAGATTTGATTTTAAAATTGAGTTGGCCTGTTCAGATGAATGTTGCCAGTTCTCAGTTGATTCACGAGAGAGAGCAATATGTAGCAGGACAGAGGGCGAGCTCCAACTCATGGGGTAGTGCATTGAGTCTCAACCGTGATTCAGGCACAAATGCACAGATCCCGTGCAGCATAGACACTGGTGACATCAGCTATGGACATGGCTGCAGTGTAATTTCCCAATGAATGTCCGGTCCCCAGATTGAAGGAAGAAACAGGGGGAAATAAATACATGGGGGCAAAGGCTAGCAAGTAGTTTAGAACAGTTCAACTTTACAAAGCAGTACACTGTGTGGCTAAGTGGAGGAGGAATATACATTGCATTCTCAAATATGAAAATAACTCCTAAATGTTGTAAAAAATATAATGCATTAACACTGCTCCAGAATCTTCAGATTCCATGGATGTGCTAGGATATGAGCTGAGTCCCTGTCACATTCATAGGATAAGCATCTTGTGGCCTTTTCAATAATTCTTTCCCAGCTGGAAAAGCACAGCTGAATAAACATGGCTCTGGCAGTTTTCACTCTCATCCAATATGTTATATCTTCAATGTTATTTTTTGTTTATTTGATGTGAAAAATGAATATTGTTCACAGGCAATGCAACTTTTTATTTCGCTAAGGTCAAATAAATCAACTCATGTGCTGCAAGATCCAGAAAGTCTGCATATTCATGTGCTGGAGTACCCTCACTGTTTGGTTCTTGCATATTACCATATAGCTGGAGCAATTCATTCATTCCTTAAAGTGTCAAAAAATGAAGCATTAGTATCATGGTAAGAGCTTTTCTGCTATCAGGGTCACTAAAATACTACTCCTTAAAACAATTTGGGAGCTCGATGCTATAATTATTGATATTAATGGAGGCTTTAAAAGAAATGTGGCACTCAAGGTGATGATTAATAGCTCTGGGGAATCTAACTATTTCAGAATTTGGACAACTACACCATGAAATCTGATGGCACAGAATCAGGACACCATCCAAATGCAGGGTTCATGGCACATACTTAAAGGGACCAAGAGCAGGCCACAGGAAATTAGTCCATCAGCTTCATTTGTACAGTAGAGGTGAGTTGCATGTGTTAGCCATGGCCCCAAAAGCAACTTGCTCATCACACAAGGGTGTGAGCGAGATTAGCTCAAGCACAGCAGAAGGAGACTGAGTAGAAGCAGGCAGTGACCCCAGTTGCAATCCAGAGCATTCAGTATCTTTAGAATGTGCTCATCTGAACTGCATGTTGGAGAAACTGTCACTCACAGTCCAATTTGAGACTGGCATCTGAAAGAGACATCAGGCCCCAATTTGCATAAATAATAGGCTGAAGACCAGTTTCAGGCATACGGTCAAAGTGAATGCAGGACATCCTTGTCACTGCAGTGAATCCAGCAAAGATTGAGTGAATGCACACCATATTGAACTCTTTAGCACCGCTTTTCACCTGAAAAATGGGCCCAATGCAAACAAACTTCAAATAATCCGAGGCAAGGCGTAACACCGATGTGGCTGTCAAACAAAATTCTCTCTTCTCTGTCCCACTTGTGTGATATAACTAGCCTCCAAATAAATTTAGGATCAGGATTTAGGAAAAGTCCAGCAGATTAGACAAATTATCAGGATACAGGATGACTGAGTGATGAGTTATTCAGAGTTACTCATAATATAATTCGTATCAGCTCAACCATTTCAGAAGTGGCATCCTGACAAAAAACTTTAATGTCATCAAGCATGATTAACTCTGCAAAGATAGATGGAAGTGCCACAGCCTGGCAAGGATCATGAGGGGACAGAAGGGTTGTTGGGGAACATACATTTTCATGGGAGCATGGAGGCATGAGGGGCTACAGAGTGTTGGACGAATATAATGGCATGAGCAGGCATGACGGACCATAGATGTTGTTTGGAGGGTACACCTTGGCATAGGAACATGAGGGCCATAGAAAGTCGTCGGGAGCATACATTGGTAATGGGGGCATGAGAAGAAACATTTGAACTTGCTTCTCTAAAGGTTCTCTAACATACACTATGGTTTGTGACATCTCTGAGATGCCGTGAACCACGACTCATTGAAAACCTGACCTGACTACATGAAAATTGTGGATGGCTAAAACATGCCCATCCCAGCAATGGAAATGGCCAGCTTAGGATGCAGAGTGTGAATTTTTTAACCAAACCAGACCACCCTTAAAAGGCACTCCCGATAATTAGAAATCCTGGGAATAAGGAAGTAGTGGAATCGGGTTCTGATGACTATTTTTAAAGGGTTACCAAGTCATCCCATCTTGGCAAAAATCCAGCCCAATAATTCAGCTAGTATCTAAGTGTAGGAACTTGGGAAAGTTTCATGCACAGGATGGTGCAATAAATGAATTTTCATTAATCAGCAGCAGATTATTTTACCTTATAAGAAAAATTTGTATTGCTACAGTTTATTTTACTTGAACACTTTAGACCACTCCTACAACTTTAGTATTGGATTACCTTGATGATTGGTTCTGGATGCTGATTTTCTCAGGAAGAGGCCACATGATCAGATTCATTCTAGCAATTTTTCTGCCATTTAAGTCAAAGCCTATTGCTTCCTTCCTTGTGAATTTAATTGTGGTACATACGGGCTTCCCATTGGCTTGAGTTTTCATAATAAAAGTAGTATAATTATAAACTATAGTGTTAAGGAATTTAAAGAAAATGTTCAACACCCGATGGATGTTGGTCTTTCAATGAGGTTTCATTCATTTCACAGTGCACATTTATGTATTCATCTGCTAAAGCACCATCACTGTTCTGTTGTTTCAAATTGTCAAGCAGTCAGGAGCTCCTTGATAAAACAAACCAATGGGTTAAAATATATTTGAGATAAAGAACTTCTCTCCTCATTCTGGATTGTCCACATCTGGATGTCTTGTATCCTCTCCCTCCAAAAACAGGCAATAATAAACTTTTCCAAGTCTGGTGAATTTGCATTGAAATGCCTAAAACTGGAATTCATAGATTTACGATAATGAGCAGCCATTTAGGACTGAGGTAAGGAGAAATTCCTTCATACAGAGGATTGCAAATCTTTGGAATTCCCTACCCTTGAAGGTTGATGCTCAGTCATTGAGTATGTTCAAAATAGAGATTGATAAATTTCTGGGACTAAGAGAATCAAAGAACTTGGGGATAGGGCAAAAAGATAGAGTTGATGCAAAAGTTCAGCCCTAATCTTATTGAATGGTGGAGCAAGTATAAAAGTACCAAATGGCCCACTCCAGCTCCTATTTCTTCTGGTCTAATCATGGACTGTGAATTTCCTTGCTGTAACTTGGCAAGGAGTGAGGTGGAAACTTAATTTATTTCTTGAGAGAGATTAAAAATAAAGATGCCTGCAATTCGAAATGATTCTTTTTCCTAAACACTTCCCTTTACATAGTTCACGGGGTCTCCTTAGAGTTTGTTCAATGCTCAGTTGTGGCTTGTTTGTTGACTATTTGTCAGCAGAATTCAGCTGGAAGCCTTTACACCCCCAATCCAGAAATTTATGGATTGATAATCCCACCTCAGAACTTGAGCAAATAATCTAAAATTAGACACTGGTGCAAAACAAAGGAAGCGCCGTATTATCGGACTATCACGCTTTAGATGAGAAATTCATCTCAAAGATGGGATCAGACAAAGGTGTGATGTATGTTCAATTATATGATTGTAGCGTTGTAAAGTTTAGTATTTTTGTCCAAATGTATATTCTCAGTTACAACAAAGTGTGCATTCATGAAACCCACTATATCTTTCTTGCCTCAGTGTTAATTTTTGTCTGGTAATTCTCACTGTTCAGTACATGGCCACGCTTTCAGCTGCACAGGCCCTACACGCTGGAATTCCCTCACTAAACTTCCCCTGCTGTTGTTAAAATTAAACCAAGGCCTTGTCTGCTCATTCAGGTGGACATTACAGATTACAAAGAGCCATTCAAAGAAGAGTCGGGATCTTGGGTGTCATAAGCAAAAATTGTCCATTATTCAACATCACTAAAGAAATACATGAAAAAGTTATTTCTCACATTGCAGCTTACAAATTAGCTTGCATTTTTAACTACACATTAACAGCATCTGCATTCTACAACTAAGTGAAATATTGGCCCAGGGCCTTGACAAGATGCTGCCAGTACAGTTTTTTAATTGTTCGAAGCAGAGTGATCTCACAAACCCTAGCTTGTGGGAATATAACCTGCAATGTTCTACAACAAAAATGATACAAACGCTCAAAGTGAAAATCATTCTAAGTTAATATGGATTTTTCAAAATAAATTAAACACTAAGATAAACAGCAAAAAAAGCCTATGACCCTCTCTATTGGACATCACAATGTCTGGTCCACTGCACTTATCCAAAGTAAGGACCACACAGATTTGGTACACTGGCTCCTTAACCATGCCTGATGCAGACCTCTCTTCTGGCAAGCAAGGATAAAACTAAGATCTCAATTCAGCAACTGGCCACAAGGATGAAGAAAATTTCTCTTGTTTCCTCCTTTGGTCTTATACTCAAATTGGTTTTTGCACACTTACAACAGAGACATGGTGACTAAGGGAATCATGCTAGTTTCCCTACTGCCAACACTACGCTTGAATAAGGTCTGTGTATAGATTCATGTCCACTCACAGACAATTGAGGGGTTCCAGTGAGGAACAGGTAGCAACTTTGCGAGCAGAAACTGAGCAGGTGAGCACCTAAAATGGAGCAGTTCCATTTCCAGCTTTGTTCCTACCAATTCCCAATTTTAACAGCATTGATCCTGTGCCAACCAGACTCAGGACCCTTATATATAAATGCATCAAATACATCAAGAAAGCAAAACAACTTCCATTTACCCAGCATCTCTAATATAGTTAAACATTCCTGGGTCGTGAAGGAGCACAGAGGGGTAGACAGAAGGGGAGGTTTAGTCAGGGAATTCCAGTGTGTAGGGTTTAGGCAGCTGAAAGCACGGCCACCAACTGAACGGTGAGAATTATCAGACAAAAATTAACACTGAGCCAAAAAAGATATTACAGTGGGTTAAATGATTGCACATTTTGTTGTAACAGGGAATATACATTTGGACAAAAATACTAAACTTTACAACATCATAATCATACAATTAACCATACACCACACCTTTGTCTGATCCCGTCTTTGAGGTGAAATGGTTGGACATATAGTTTTATGATTCTGTTGATTTCAGCCATGTCTTATGTTATTCCATTCTAGGATTAGAAAACGATTTCAACATCATATAAATGATCCATCTAAGTTTCATTCTAGCTTCAAGTGAGGCAAAACCAAAAATGGTGTATGTGCCATATATCAGGAAAATTGAATGCATTATTACTATAGGAAAGTTAATGGATTTAAAGGAGTGTTGTGTGGCTATTCAATAAAATTGGCCATAACCTCTGTGGTAACAATTTTCATGACCATTTTCTGTAGACAACAGATAATGTCTTTGACTTGTCCCCAAGAGGGTCAATGGCTGGAATCTTGTTATCTCACTGGTGGCGAGCTTGGAGATGGAAAGGGTCTTTACTTAAGAATATAAGAAATAGGAGCAGGAGTAGGCCATCTAGCCCCTCGAGCCTGCCCCGCCATTCAATAAGATCATGGCTGATCTGTCGTGGCTCAGTTCCACATTCCCGCCCTCTCCCCATAACCCTTAATCCCCTTGCCTATCAAAAACCTATCAACCCGCGTCTTAAAAATATTGAGCGAGGCAGCCTCCACCACTTCAACGGGCAGAGAATTCCAGAGATTCACCACCCTTTGAGTGAAGAAGTTCCTCCTCAACTCCATTCTAAACTGCCCCCCCTTTATCCTGAGGCTGTGCCCTCTAGTCCTACTGTCCTTTCTGAGTGGGAAGGGCCTCTCCACCTCTATCCTATCCATCCCATTCAACATCTTATACGTCTCAATGAGATCTCCCCTCATTCTTCTAAACTCTAACGAGTACAAGCCTAGTTTCTTCAGCCTCTCCTCATAGCTCAATCCCCTCAACTCTGGAATCAGCCTACTAAACCTCCTCTGCACTCTCTCCAAGGCCAAAATATCCTTGTGTAAGTGCGGCGACCAAAACTGCACACAGTACTCCAGCTGCGGCCTCACCAGTGCCCTATACAACTGCAGCAAGACCTCCCTACTTTTATATACAATCCCCCTCGCTATGAAGGCCAGCATCCCATTTACCTTCCTGACCACCTGCTGCACCTGCAGGCTGGGTTTTTGCAACTCATGCACAAGGACCCCTAGGTCCCTCTGCACCGTCGCATGCTGCAGTTTTTCGCCACGTAAGTAACAGTCCTTCCTACCATTATTCCTACCAGAGTGGACAACCTCACATTTGCCAACATTAAATTCCATTTGCCAGTTCCTGGCCCATTCGCCCAGCCTATCTAGATCCTTCTGTAGACTCTCCACACCCTCCGCACAATTTGCCGTTCCACCAATCTTGGCGTCATCAACAAATTTTGACACCATACACTCGGTTCCCTCCTCCAGATCATCTATATAAATGGTGAATAGCTGAGACCCCAGCACCGACCCCTGGGGCACTCCACTAGTCACCAACCGCCAATCTGAATAGCACCCATTGACCCCTACTCTCTGCCTCCTATTTGACAGCCAATCCTCTATCCACACTAACACCCTATCCCCAACTCCATGCCCCCTGACCTTCTGCAATAACCTCTTGTGAGGCACCTTGTCAAACGCCTTCTGAAAATCAAGAAAGACCACATCCACCGGCTCTCCTCTATCCACCGCCCTAGACACATCCTCATAGAACTCCAATAAGTTTGTCAGACACGACTTCCCCTTAACGAATCCGTGCTGCGTCTGCTCTACCAAACAATTCTCCTCAAGATGCCTCGCTATTTTCTCCTTGATCACGGATTCTAACATTTTTCTTACAACAGACGTTAATGTAACCGGCCTATAATTCCCCGCCTTTTGCCTGCCACCCTTCTTAAACAACGGCGTAACATTAGCCGTTTTCCAATCTTCCGGCACTTCCCCGGAATCCAGCAACGTTTGGAAAATGACCACCAAGGCATCCACTATCACCTCCGCCATTTCCTTCAGAACCCTTGGATGCATTCCATCCGGTCCTGGGGACTTTTCCACAATCAGTCCCTCCAGTTTGTCGAGCACCGCCTCTCTAGTAACAATAATGTCATTCAGGCCCTCCACTCCTACCATCTTTCCATCGCTAACACCCGGCAAATTACTCACGTCCTCCTCTGTGAAGACAGAAACAAAAAAGTTATTCAGGGCCTCAGCCATTTCCCCATCTCCTACCACTACGTCCCCCCCTCTCATCCTCTAAGGGTCCAATGTTCACCCTAGCCAGCCTCTTCCTTTTTATGTATTTATAAAAACTCTTGCTATCCTTTTTTATATTAAGCGCTAACCCAGCTTCATAGTTTATCCTACCCTTCTTTATCAATTTCTTTGTCATTCTTTGTTGACATTTAAACCTCTCCCAATCCTCTTCTCGCCCACTACTCTTAGCTACTCTAAACGCATCCGCTTTTAACACTTTCCTTCACCTCCTTCGTTATCCACGGCTGATTACCTCTCCTCCTCCGATCCTTTTTAACCATCGGAATAAATTTCTGCTGAGCACCAAGAAAGATCTCCTTAAAGATCCTCCACTGTTCCTCAGCAGACCTACCTTCCAATGCACTCCCCCAATCAACATTCGCCAATTCCTCTCTCATCCTACCGTACTCCCCTCTGTTCAAACAAAGGACACGTGTCCGGGAGCCCACTTTCTCCTCCTCCATCTGCATCAAAAACTCCACCATACAATGATCACTCTTCCCAAGAGGATCCTTCACCACAAGGTCCCTAATTCTACCCGCCTCATTACATAACACCAGATCCAAGATAAGCAGATGGTGGTGTACTTGAACACCGCTGCCTTCCAGAATTCACCAGAATTATGTTCTGGGTGGCAAGGCCTACAGTTAAACTTCCTGGCCAACCGCTAATAGAGACCCTTACATGGCCAATTAGTGGCTACTTAAGGTCCTCATGTTGCTGTCACTGCTATTAATTCAGCTGCAGGCAGGATTTTGGCACACATGACAAACAAAACTGCTCGGCCAGCTTCTTATTTCTAGGGGAGGAGCCTTGAGGGTAGGGGTGGAGAGTGTCTCTCTCCATCACAGAGCCCTGCCTTTAAAGAAAAGCCCTTGCTGCCAGACTTCCTGCACCCCTCTTCCTGTAACTCCTGCCCTGCAGAAACATCCCCCCTCCCAACCACTCACCCACCCCACACTACCTAGCTATGACCTGAGTCACTGTGCAATCTGGGACTCCTGTGCCTGCTGGCAGCAGCCACAACCTTCCGAGATGCTGCTGAGCACATGAGCTGCTGGCCTGTGACTGGCTGGAAGTTCTCAATAAGCAAGACATCCATCCCCAGGGCCTTGATTCCAAGAAAAGGCCCTCTTCTGGCCTCGCCATTGCCTGATTGGCATATGTTTCAGCAGACATTCCCAAAAAACAGCTGCGCATGTCTCTCCCTGGTTCTTCAGCCAGCAGGTGAGAACCCCGACACCTCAACAAACCTCCACTAAATAACCAGCTCAGTACCTAACTGTTAGAAAAGATTTATTAGGATACAACCGGGACTTGATGGTGTTAAGGAGAGGCTGTATAAACTGGGAGTTTTTTCTCTGGAGCGTAGGAGGCTGAAGGTTGATCTTATAGAGGTCTATAAAATAATGAGGGGCATAGATCAGCGAGATAGTCAATATCTTTTCCCAAAGATAGGGGAGTCTAAAACTAGAAGACATAGGTTTAAAATGAGAGGGGAGAGTTACAAAAGTCCAGATGGGCAATTGTTTCACACAGAGGGTGGTGAGTGTCTTGAACAAGCTGCCAGAGGCAGTAGTAGAGGTGGGTACAATTTTATCTTTTAACAGTTAATGAGTAAGATAGGTTAAAAGAGATATGGGCCAAATGCAGGCAATTGGGACTAGTTTAGGGATTAAAAAAAGGGGCGGCATGGACATGTTGGACTGAAGAGCCTGTTTTCATGCTGTAAACCTCTATGACTCCGTGTTAGAACTTGAAAATGTTCTACGCGCAGAATGGTGCAATGAATGAATGATCATGAATCAGTTGCAGATTATTTTACCTTTTAAGAAAATTACGTATTATTTTGATCTGTTTATTTCACGTGAAGATTCTGATCCAATGAATTTCATTTCATAGAATCCCTACAGTGTAGAAGAAACCATTTGGCCCATTGAGTCTGCACCAACTCTCTGAAAGTACATCTTACTTTATCCCTGTAACCCCACACGTTTACCGCGTTACTCCCCTAACCTACACATCTTAAACACTAAGCTGCAATTTAGCATGGCCAATCCACCTAACCTGCAAATCCTTAGTCCTGAATTACCCTGATAATTGATGATTGACTCTGCATGTTGATTTTCTCTGGAACACACCACATGACCTGACAGCTGCCTTCTGTATTCTCCACACTGAATCTCGTTGAGATACACAGGTGCTTCCTGTTGGCTTGAGTTTTCACCTACATTAGAAAAAATCGTGTAACTTGAAGATCGTGTTTACTCACATGTTCATTGCAACAGCTGGACTCAATGCAGCGCACCAAAAAAAAATTCATTCATGCAAACTAATCGTCATTCCTTATGTCACATGGTTTTGAGATGGTTAATTTCTTCAGTGATATTATAAATGATAACATATTGCCAACAGTAAGGACAGAGGATACAGCAGGATAGGAGGATACAGCAAGATATAGATTCGTTGGAGACTTTGGCAGAGAGATGGCAGATGGAGTTTAATCCAGACAAATGTAAGGTTATGCATTTTAGAGGGTCTAATACAGATAGGAAATATACAGTAAATGACAGAACCCTTATGAGTATTGATAGGCAGAGGGATAGGCACAGGCACACAGGTTACTGAAAGCGGCAACACAGATAGAGAAGGTAGTCAAGAAGGCATACTGCATGCTTGCCTTCATTGACTGGGGCATGGAGTTTAAAAATTGGCAAGTCATGTTGCAGCTTTATAGAACCTTAGTTAAGCTGCACTTGGAATATAATGTTCAATTCTGGTTGCCACACTACCAGAAAGATGTGGAGGCTTTGTAGAGGGTACAGAAAAGATTTATCAGGGTGTTGCCTGGGATAGAGGGCATTCGCTATGAGGAGAAGTTGGAGAAACTTAATTTGTTCTCACTGGAATGATGGAGGTTGAGGGGTAACTTGATAGAAGTCTACAAGATTACGAGAGGCATGGACCGAGTGAATAGTCAGAAGCATTTTCCCAGGGTGGAAGAGTCAATTACTGGGGGCATAGGTTTAAAGTGCGAGTGGCAAGGTTTAAAGGAGATGTACAAGATATGTTTTTTTACACAGAGGGCGGTGGGTATCTGGAATTCGCTGCTGAGGGAGGTAGTGGAAGTAGATACAATAGTGACTTTTAAGGGGTGTCTTGACAAATACATGAATAGGACGGGAATGGAGGGATATAGTCCCTGGAAGAGTAGGGGGTTTTAGTTAAGTCGCGCAGCATGTCAGTGCAGGCTTGGAAGTCCGGAGGGCCTGTTCTTGTGCTATAATTTTCTTTGTTCTTTGACAGCACATTGGGCTCAATGCATATGTAAAATAAAATACAGAGTTATGATCCATAGACTTTATTAGACTGTCTCTTTTAATTTAAGATAAAACAGAATCCCCTGGAATGAACAATGTTGTGAAGTCACACTGAACTCTGTCTGACGAGAGTCCTACGTGTTTTAGTTGGCAGGAAGAATGGAAACCAAATCAAATTCTATGGAAAGTCAGGCGTAAGCTTTAACATCTAGACACAAATAACAAGATAATTGTTTTTGCTGATTGCGTGGTGGGGGTGGGG
Source organism: Carcharhinus amblyrhynchos (assembly GCF_965287045.1). Taxonomy (NCBI): domain Eukaryota; kingdom Metazoa; phylum Chordata; class Chondrichthyes; order Carcharhiniformes; family Carcharhinidae; genus Carcharhinus; species Carcharhinus amblyrhynchos. Next base: position 88,619,620 of record NC_137324.1, on the reverse strand, counting down.
GATGGGAGATGGGAGAGTGTCCCTCAGATTCACAGAGACAGCCAGACCAACAGTTGAGGAAGAAGATCCATAAAATGTACTGTCTGGCAAGCAGAAGAAAATAACTACTTTAGGTTAACCACCAAGCAGAGGGTTAGTGAGAACAGAACCCATGTTTGAGGAAGCAAGGACTGTGAAGAGTGAAAGGACATGGAATCAACAGAGGATACCTTGCAGCAGAAAGTCCATTCAATTAGTCTGAAAGGGTATGGTGAAAGGGACTTTGTTCAAGTGACTTAGCTTCACTTCATCATCATTGTTCTGCTATTCCAGTTTTTCCATCCCTTTATGTGATGCCCCACCTTAGCAAAATCATTCTGGTCCAATCCTACTGCATATTACTGAATTACCCTGATAATTGATGATTGACTCTGCATGTTGATTTTCTCTGGAATGCACCACATGACCTGATGGCTGCCTTCTGTATTCTTCATGCTGAATCTCATTGAGGTACACAGGTGCTTCCTGTTGGCTTGCGTTTTTACCTACATCACAAAAATTAGTTAACTTGAAGATTCTATTTTCTTACATGTTCATTGCAACAGCTAGAATCAATGCAGCACAGCAAAGAAAATACTCATTCATGCAAACTAATTGTCATTCTATATGTCACACGGTTTTGAGATTTCTTCAGTGATATTATAAATGACAACATATTACCAACAGTAGTGATAATAATATTGGACTCTATGCATCCTCTTGGCCAAGATCCTGCGATAAAAGACACCAAATAACCTTTTCATCGCATCTTTATCAAATCACCCATCCAATTAAACAAACAAGGATGAATTATTCACACAAGAATTTCCTTCGTGCTTGTCTTGCAGGTGCCTTTACCTGTCTCACTGCTCTGACACATTGCCATCTGTAGGATGCCCTGAGATAGCTGTGCACTATGAGGTTCCAGCTTCTGACTACAACTGACTGTTGCCTGTCAGCCGGTCTCAGCTGACTGGCTGACACGCAACAGCAACAACACTGATGGGAGGATGAAGGCTATCATCCTTAGAAAGGACAGCAGGCTTGTGCTCCATGGAGTTACTGTCATTCCCCAGGGCGGCATTCAGCAATTCTAATGAACTATGGAAGCATAGATTGCTGCAGGAGCATACAGGCCTGAGAGAACTGAAATCCACAGCCATGATAGCAGAAGTCTGAGCTGACATGACAACAAGCATGCATCTCATGACATCAGTCTGAGTTGTCGCTGCAGCACTGGGATGTTGGGTGGTTTCTGCCTATCCTTCAGTGGAAACGGAGACAATGGTCATCAGGCACAGCTTCACAGTCGTGGAACTAGTCACCAGTTCCGCAGTAGAAACAATGGGCTTCAAGCTCTGTATAATGCCCTACGGACAACTCCATGATCCATGACAGTGACAGGAGGATTGGTGGCAGGCTGGGCTACATGCCAAGCATTGGTATACATGCTCTCCTATATGCTGCCCCATCAAAGTTCTCATTTGAGTCCTCTGTAACAGGACTGATTTGTGACCTCAACCTCTAGTGTTCTGGTACGAGTTATCCTTTCTCCCTGCTGGACTGAAACCCACTGGTACTTGATGGCTCACCAGATATAGATTCCAATTCTGTACTACCTTCTAAAGTTTGCACAGTGCCAGTGTCTGAGCTGGTGGCTCTGAGTGCCAGATCAACTGACAATACTCCATCAGTGCTGTGCTACAGCTCTGATATGGTGCTGTCCTTGCCCTCCCTCCTTAGGCTGCTGTGACTGGGTAAGCAGCAATTCCTGGGTGTCTAAAAGCATAAAATCAATTAGGCAGGGTTGGGGTGAACAGGGAAAGGGTGCGGAAAGCAAAAAGATCCATGGTTATGTCATTTACAGCTTACATTTCATGTAAGACAGCAAGATGAGGGGGAGGTGAGAATTGAGAAAGAGGTGTGAGGCTGGCATCATTGAACAGTGTATAAAAAAGTGTGTAAAAAGGCATGACGAAAGATTAGCAAGATATTTTACCGACATGTTAATGGTAAAATATTAGTTAAGGAAAATATGGGCTATATTAGAGATGATGACAGGAACTAGTGTGCAGATGCCTGAAGCTGTGGAAAGGGATTTAAATGAATATTTTGTCTCCACGTTAACAAAGGAAAGGGATGTTGCAGATATAGTAATCCAGGAGGAACACTGTGAGATATTGGACGGGATAATCATAAAGGGAGAGGAAGTACTCAAAGGGATGGAATCCTTGAAAGTTGATAAGACGCCAGGGCCAAGTAGATTGTTTCCAAGGCTGCTGAAGGAGGTCAGGAAGGAGATAGCAGATGTTCTGAAGATGACTTTCTAATCCACATCATAGATACAGGGGAGCTACTGGAGAACTAGAGAAATTCAAATGTAGTTCTATTGTTTAAAAATGGATCAAAGAAGATGCCAAACTATTATATGCCAATTAGTCTTACATTGGTGGCAGGCAAATTACTAGAGTCAATCCTGAGAGGTAAGATTAGCTGTCACGTATAAAGGCATGGACTAGTCAGAGAAGGTCAGCATGGATTTATTAAAGAAAGGTCTTGCCTCACAAATCTGATTGAATTCTTTGAGGAAGTGACAAAAAGGGTTGATGAAAGTAGTGCGGTGGATGTTGTGTACATGGAATTTAGCAATGCATTTGACAAGGTCCCACATAGCAGATTAGTAAAAAAAAGTAAAAGCCTATGAAATATAGAGTAATGTGACAAACTGGATAAAAAGTTGGCTTAGTAGCAGGAAACGAAGGGTAAAAGTCGATGGGTGCCCGTGCGAATGGAAAGTTGTTTCAAGTGGTACTCCACGGGGCTCGGTGCTGGGACCCTTATGCTTGTATAATATATTAACATGAACATGGGGGGCACAATTGTGAAATTTGCAGTTGACAAAAAGATTGGCTGATCAGTGACAGTATAGGGGACAGCTATAATCTCCAAAACAATATAGATGGGTTGGTGGATTGGACGTTAAAGTGGCAGATGGATTTTAATATACAGAAGTGTGAGGCAATGCACTTAGGGAAGTTAAACAGATATAGGGAACACACAATAAATAGGAATACACTAAAAGGAGTAGATGATGTGAAAGATCTTGGCGTATAAGTATGCAGGTCCTTAAAGGCAGCAGTTCAGGTAGATAAGGCTCTAGAGAAAGCATATGGAGTCCTCTCCTTCACTGGCAAAGGTATAGAATATAAAAATAAGGATATAATGTTGGAATTGTATTAAACACTGGTGAGGCCACAACTGGAGTATTGTGTGCAGCTCTGGTCATCATATTACAGGAAGGACAGAATTGCTCTGTAGAGAGTGCAGAAGAGATTTACAAGAATGTTGCCAGGGCCTGTCACAATCAGCTAAATGCCACAATTGTAATGAGGAGACAAAATGAAACCTGTCTCAAGGGAACTGGGCACGGGCAAATTGGAAATCACAACTTCCTTCGCTGAAAATGGAAGGGAACCAATATTTGCTCCAGAACTTGTTAAAAAGGGACAGGCACTGATTTTTTTGAGTTAGTTATTCAGCTATATTGTTTTTTCTTCAAGAAAATTCCCAGCTGTTGTATTTACTTTAAATATAGCAAAAATTGTAATTTGGTACAGGTTATTTTGCAAAAAATTCTAAAAATTGATCAATTACGTTACTGATTATGGAGATCAATGTCAACTTACTCAATGTACTTCCATTTCACGTGCATTAACACCAGTGATTGCAATGGGCTGGGTTTTGTTCTGAGTTGGGGCTTAAAAACATTCAAACATTGCACCATTTTCTGCAAGCATCTGCCACCCATGTGAACAGGAAATACAACCGGGCATTGTCTTGGCAATTTGATTGGGGGATCAAAATCCAACCCGATATCTATATTTAGCCCAGGAGGAAACAATCCTATCAAAAATTCTGAATCGATCTGCACAGCTTCACCATGGCATTGGGGAAAGAGATGCAAATACTCTCCTATTAGGTCAGGAGATATTCAAACATGTGGCCTGGCATGATGCATCACAAAAAAGTGTAAGCTTTGAGACTTACTCTGTGCTGAAATTGTCATTCTCAATCGAACTAGAATGGTGTTAAAATTAATCTCAGGATCTCTGCACCAAGGATAGAACAATCAGCCAGATTTTCTGTTATTTTGTTAACTAGATATTACTGCAAGAAATCGCAAGAATGTGGATATATTTGGAGAGGAGTGAGTTTCCACTAATGGTTTCAATTATCCAAATAAAAGCACTAACAAACTCACACATAAACAATGTCACTTGCGTGAGGTACTGGCACTGTAGCAATGTACTTCTCTATATTGCCTTTAGAGAGTAGTATGAGTTACAAGTCTAGAAATCAGATTGTTTTGGATATTCGATCCTTTTGCCGTCATACACTTGTTCAAATTAAAGATAACAAATTGAGGAAATTTTACCCTTAACATAAAAATGAGTTCCAACAATTTAAAGAAGCTAGCTTTGACAATCCTGAGTATGTTCAAATTCCCACTGGCAGTTTTTTTCAGTCCACGGATAGCTAATCATTAGCAATTGCATCTAAACTTTGGCTTCCTAATAAATCATCTATCGTAGAAACATGGTGTAATACAACAGGGTATAAAAATTTATGTAAATTAGGATGTAGGTGTCCCTGATGAGCCAAAGAGGTTAACAGCATGGAAATGGCTCAACTTGCTCATGCCGCCCAGTTTTTTTCCATTGAGCTATTCCCAATTGCCTGCATTTGGCCCATATCTCTCTATGCCCATCTTACTCATGTAACTATCTAAATGCTTTTTAAAAGACAAAATTGTACCTGCCTCTACTACTGCCTCTGGCAGCTTGTTCCAGATACTCACCATCCTCTCTGTGAAAAAACTGCCCCTCTGGACCCTTTTCTATCTCTCTCCTCTCACCTTAAACCAAATGCCCTCTAGTTTTAGACTCTCCTACCTTTGCGAAAAGATATTGACTATCTACCTTATCTATGCTCCTCATTATTTTGCAGACCTATAAAATGACTCCTAAGCTGTTTCCAGCCTCACCCTATAACTCAAATCATCAAGTCTTGGGTTCTGGTTTGCTTTAAAATTATACTACAGCATAAAGATCTATTTTTTTCTTGGCAATTATTTTAGTTAGAAGAGCAATCTGCGAGCTTTTGGTTGAAATGCAAACATATTTCCTACCTAGACAGTATGGTCTGATTATTCTTCCATCACAGGTAATTTTATTTCTATTTAAGTTGAGTTTTAATGTTATATGTGGCTCAAAGGAAATAAAAATAAAGTACAAATTGCAGTGTATAAACAGTTTTTATTTTTCTTCCATTATCTCAGACCTGCCCCCTGATCTTTATTTTGTTATAGGCATAGTCATGGACAGCTGTTCTTAAAGTTAATGCAGTTTCTCATAGTAGAAACACAATAGAACAAATTATCATTTCTGATGACATTTATTCATTTCTTCTGGACCTTATTGTAAAACTAGTACCGATTTTCAGACTTTATTTGTACAGGCACAAAATAATGTTCTGAGGTTAGCTTGAGTTTGCATTAGAGACATTTGTGTCACAAACCACAAAAGAGACTTCAAGTTACACATTGTAAATATCTGCATGCAAAGACACTCAGATTAAATTCTTACCTCACCATTTTGATAGAAACCTTAATCTGGTGAGTTGAAATGGATTAATGTCTTGTTAAAATAGCGGACTAGAGAATTTAACAAGAACGTGAGAATAACTCGCAAGCTTGTATTACAAAATTGTGTTTGCATCGCCACAAATTTGAAAATGGAATTCTGAATAAAGAATTTGCAGGAAAAGTTGAGTCAATACTGGTTCATTTCTGAGAAGTATCTGTAGAGTAAAGATTAATATCAGAAGCACCAGATAATCATGTGACATTGTGTCATGGTTAAGAGATGAAGCTCAGGTGGGAAGCAGAAGTAGAACCTTGTGTGAAGTACTGAGATGTAAATAGAACTGCAAATAAACAAAAACATTTTTTCTGAACAACAATCTGATAGCATTCTTAGGGTAATAGGCAAACCCTCTGGAAACCTCAACTAGGCCCAAATCCAAGATGAAACAGTAACAAAAGAGAATACTGAATCCATTATATAAAATAAATTGGAAACATTTGACTCTTGCTTTTTATTTGAAAGGAATCATTCCTCTTTTCAGTGGATCTATTTTAATTTATTTGAATGTCAGCCAGGTTCCTCAGTTTCCTCACAGACCAAAAGGAAACAACAAATTGTTTTAAGAACACCTGATAGTTTTAAGCAGGAGGGAATGCTCAGAAAGTTAGATGACTGGTTCTTTAATAATGCAGCTCATGTGACTCACAATGATTTTTGATCCACGTTACAGAACATAACAATCTCAAAAAATAGTTGAACATTAAAATAGCATATGATGTGAAAATGAAATCAATACTGCTGCAGCCAATATTGAAATGCATTTCCTTACAAGATTGTCAAAAAAAAGAGACATGCTATTAAAATTTTTCATCTTACACCCATCAGGACAGATATGTGAAAATATGAGCTGCAAAGATAGCAATAATTTATACTGCATGAAAAGGAAATGCTAATTTGTTGGCAAGTGGACTCTGATTGGTAGACATGTTGCCATGGGAAATACACTAGGGAACAGCTAAGGGCCAAGCTTTTATTTAAATTTAAACTTGATAGTTCAACTCTGATTGATCAAGGCATTGCCATGGGGAATGAACCAGAGATTGGCTGTCCGTCAAGTTTTATTTAGTTGACAACGGCATTGTGTACAGACATGCTCCTTCTGTCCGAAAAGGAAAGGGACCTGTGTAATGTAGTTTCTAGCATGAATAAATGAACAACACCACGAGCCTAATTGATAAGCTGAAACCTAATTTAAAATTAACTCTTAGCACTATCAGGATTATTTAGCAAGTGTCCAATTGCGGAATCACATTCAATGTTGTACACTACTTAGTATAACTTTTAATATAAATCTCATGCAATATAAATTGTTGTTCTCTTTGTAACTGATATTCTTGTGAATCTCCTGATGAGTATAAGACAAAAAGCTTTGACAGCATATCTCTTTTTCAGCAATGTGTAGGTTCTGTATAGCCAAATGACTACTACTTAGAATAAAAGATTCTCCGTTTTTGTTTAACATCTCTCCACAAACAAAGTATTATGAATATAGTATTTAATAGCTGGGATTTTTCCAAGAAAAAACAGTCCTTAATTCATGTGAAAACGGGAGTAACTCCCGCTGAATTTTAGAGGGATTTTCAGATTGAATCGCCCACACTCTCTGCATCCCAGAGTGTCATGCAGCAACCCACCACCCCACGCCCCCCATCGCTGCCCTTGCTGACCCCCCTCCCTGACCACTTGATTGCTGGCCTCCTGGACGTTGCCAGGCCAATTCCTATGTCCCCATTCTCTGGCCAGCCCCAATCTTACCAACCAACCGACCGACAACCCCCACCCACCCAGTCAGTCCCAATCTTCCGATCCACCCCACTCGGCAATCCTGACCCATCTCCTCCCCCACCCAGATGGTCAGCCCCGATCACTATCCACCCTCCCTCTGCCACTGATCCCGACTGGAGAGTGGCAGCAGTACTCCCACCATGATTGCACCCCCAATAGATCCCATCCCCAATAGGCCTCACTCCCTCTGGCCCACATCCTTGGCAGTGTCATTGTGCCCGTAGGACATTGCCAGTTTGCCCTTGGGCAGTGCCAGACAACCAGGTTGGCACTGCCTAGGGAGCACTCCCCTTACACCCTGAGGGTCCTCAATGGTCACTCTTCCCTCCAGTGGGGTTGGGCCGCCTGTTCCCTTTGGTGGGAAGCAGTTGTAAACCCTGCTGGAGTAAACCACTCCTGGCAGGGGATGGGGGGAACATTAGTGGGCCCTGAGACTTCAGTGCTGGGCCCATTAATAACACTGAAATGTGGATTATCTTATTGATTTCTGGAGTGGAGCTGATTACTCTGGAAATCTTAGGCTGGGGGACATGCAGCCCAGCAGGAAGCCCTTGAAATGGCCTCCACTGATGTCTCCCAGCTCACTATGCTACAGTTTAGTAGGCTGGGAAAATCATCCCCTGTTTCTTTTACAAACATAATAAAAATGTAAGGCTAGCTGGTCCATTTTAATTGTTCTATAATTCAGAATAAATATGACAGTTAGAATTTTATTAGTGTCAAGATTTGAACACCATAAGCAGGTTGATGAATTGTGATGGACATCTGAAAAGTAAAATGTGTGATAACCAAAAATGTTTCTAACGCTGCTGTCATTTTATATTTATTTGAGTACTTACAGTGCACCTGTTATCTGGATTTATAACCTTCAAAAAAACAATTTCAGAAATAGACCCTAGAATTAAATTTACCTGACATTAGGACATTTCTGCGTTCATATGCTTCCATGATTTCTTGTAGATGGTCAGAGTTTGATCTGCAATTCCATGCTAGACAAGAATAAAATATGTACTGTTAAGGATGATGTCTGCAATCAAATGTATTAATGAAATTTGGATGACATTAAGAGAAAGTAAGACATGTTGATATTTGATTCCAATAAGTATATCTCAATGTGAATTTTGTTGTCCCATTATTTAATGTGATAGTCCAAGTCACATGCATTTATGTGGGACAGGAAATCCATACTGTCTTTATGACTGCCAGTGGCAATCAAATGTGCCATGCCTCAGGATAGCAATGTGCTATTTTAGCATTGGATTACATTGGGATTGGTACAGACTGCTCATCAATTTTCACTGAGAAAACATTACTTCACCTTTGACTAGTTGTTATTTATTTCCAGAAAGTAATCTACTCGGTTATGGCCAAACTGGAAGGAGTGCACTGCCTGTCTCTGGTTCCACTTCTTCAAAGAACACAATATATATCTCCATGATATTTTCAGCTATACAGCCAAATACGTGCTTTAGCTACAATTCTCAGAATGACTACTCAATGCCTACGTTTCTTCAATAAACAACAAAATTATTCATTTATTATAAAACTATGATTGTCAATTAGAAAGGGAAAGCTTATTAACATACAGTATGCAATACACACACACACACACAGTTCAAAGGGAAAGGATTGATGGGGAATCCTTCAAAGGCATCCAGGTTATAGTTTGGTTTCTAAGCACAGGTCTGGGAAACAATCAATGACTCTTGCATTAATTTTCATCCAGACTTCGAGGAAAACTTGCAGTCTCTTAATTTCAGAGCATCTATGGAGCAACATCTATTCACTCTCTGCTTTGGACTAGATCTGAAGTTTCAGGGGTCATTGTCCTCTTTGCCCATGCAGTTGATCCTCCTTGTTTATGAAGCAAAACAGTCCTACCCAGATTTTAAACACAGTTTATAAAACATAAAGCCAGAAATGACCAAAGAGTTTCCAGTTTCTTCAAACAGCTTAATTACCTTGTCCTATAAAATGCTGTCTTTTCCAAGAAGCCATGATTGGAGATGCTGGCATTGGACTGGATTACTTATTTGGATTCATGATTACAGATAAATCTGTTGGACTTTAACCTGGTGTTGTGAGCCTTCTAAAGTATTTTCAGGAAGAGCAGCAACCAGACGCTTTGCATTAATCCTTTAAGAGACAGTGCATTTTAAAAAAAATCCAAATCCTTCCAGAATATTCTTAGTCTTGGAAGACATACCATTTTCTGTGGTAAAAGCATTTATGACAATTCAAAAATATAGCACCACTCTGATCCGTTGAACTGTTTTCTGACATTAAAATGACTGGCCTCTTATGATTCTTGCAGTCCATATTCAAAGTTTTTTAAATTGAGTAAGCCTTATGGTGATGGAATTCTACCTTGCCCCTGTAATCTTCACAGGGTGATAAATCCAATCATCAAGAGGCTGAATATGTTGGGACTTATTTCCCTGCTGCGTCGGAGGCTTAGAGGTGATCTTACAGAGGTCCAAAAAATAATGAGGGGCATGGATAAGGCAGATAGTCAACATCTTTTCCCAAAGTAGGGGTATCTAAAACTAGAGGGTATAGGTTTAAGGTCCAGAGGGGCAATATTTTCACACAGAGAGTGGTGAGAGTCTGGAATGAGTGGCCAGAGGTAGTAATAGAGATGGGTACAATTTTGTCATTTAAAAAGCCTTGCAGACAATTATTTGCATAAGGTTGGTGTGGGGGATATGGGCCAAACATGGGTAATTGGGACTAGCTTAGTGGTAAGAACTGGGCAGCAGGGACAAGTTGGGCCAAAGGACCTGGCTACATGTTGTAAACCTCTATGACTCCACAGCACACTTCTCCCATACTTACAGCATAGTATGCAGAATTTGGGACTTACCTGAAGAATGCCTAGGGCTACCTCTGGTGGGTTCAATGGCTGCCGAATTGCCAGGGGGCGGTGCAGAATTCAGTGGGAGTCTAACAATTGGTTTCACACCAGCATAAATTTCCCGTAGCATTTTCGGTTGGTTCCGCTTATTGTGGATTGGGAAATCCACTAGAAGCCAGCATGAACTAGGTTTGTATGCCACAAATGGAATGCAGATGAAGGCATGACCAGCATCTTCACCTCACAACTGATTTTCTATGACGCTAGTGGGAAAATTTGCCAGTGCAAAACATGTCTGGAACAACGTAGTGTGCAGAAGTTGGGACTTACCTGAAAAATGCCTAGGGCTGTCTCTGGAGGTCAGGACGGAGGCTGCCAGCAACCCTAGTCCCTGAAACATCAGAGCAGTATGTTGGGGAAGCATCTATCAGGTGCATCCTCTGTTTCAGTAAAATCAGGAGGTCTTATCTTCCAGCCTTATACTGTTCCTAATGCAGGGTTCATCTTCTTTCTTCAATAGAGGTCAGTGATGTTGGGTGCCTCTTTGATATGGCATCCAAATATGGCAGTGGGACATGTGCAATCAAGCTTTCCCTGCCATGAATCCCCCGGATGCTTAATTAATGAGGTCACGAATGGAGAATATGCTGTGGTTTCTTATTGGCTTCTGCAGCAGGAAACACTTCCCGTCTCTAACCCTGCCCCAGCCACAGGACTTAGCCTCAGATAGAAGAATTCTACCCAAACAGTTGCATACTCATTCACACCTATCCCCACACGCAAACACACGCACACACAAGCAACCATTTTCCTGCAAACTATTAACTAGTAACTTACTAAGCTTGGTCCAGCTAAAATCTGCAATAAAAAATAATGCTAGTAGAAATGTTTATGATTTGAAACAGGATAGATCACCATCAATGCAGTGAACATCCTACCCTTTATCTAGGCATTCTGGAGCTAGGAGTTAAATTGAGTTTTGAATGTTATAGTGTAGCTTAGGTGTGAGTAATATATATTGACAACATATGAAACATATGATAATGCAGCTTTTTGGAGCATCAAATGGTGGTTTCATGGCAAGGGAAAATGCCCATTCAACCTTCCACATTGTATCCTCATGGGCAATGTGCAGACTGACAACTGCAAAGTTTTCTCTATTCTGCTTTCACCTGACGCCTGTTTGCTGGGTAAACACACTGATGGTGTGGCTGGAACTTATCTCTAAAACACAGCTTGAATCTGACATGAGAAACCAGGAAAAATGACAAAGATTTTGCCAAACAGCTAATGTCACTCCCACTCCCACACTGCAATAGAACTGAACTTCTCATTGCACACTGTATATTATACAAAGTATACTGTATATCAATGAATATTTCACATATAATTTTATGCACAGGTATGGATGAGGTTACAAAATCTTTCCTTTTCCTAAGATAGTGAATCTTACAATTAGATCCCAGGGCTATCAGAAAGAATATATATTCTACCAATGGTGATCCATAATATTAAATGAAAACACACATCACCTCATCACGTCTCTTGGTTTTCTTTGTCATGAAAGTTGCCTTTAACTAGGGAAGTTGGATGCAGCCTGAGAACAATCTTTTTTACAAAGAACTGCTTTGCCCTCCAACCTCACCAGAGCAATTCCAGCAAACCGTGAATCCTTACAGTGCAGAATCAGGCCATTTGGCCCATTGGGCCTGCACCTAGTATCTTACTAGGCCCTTTCTCCCACCCTATCCCCGTAACCCCACATATTTACCAGCTAGATTACCATCTAATCTACACATCTTGGAACACTAAGGCGGCAATTTAGCATGGCCAATCCAGCGAATCTGCACATCTTTGGACTCTGGGAGGAAACCAGAGCACCTGTAGGAAACCAATGCAGGACTGGGGAGAACATACAAACTCCACCAGAGGGCCCTATTTTACCATTTTGATTCTAAGTGCTGGGTGGACTTGAAACTGGGAGATTTTCAGGTCCGACTTTCAGATCCATTCAAAGGACCACTCCCCCCATCTGCCTAAAAAGATATCAGCAATTCCGAATCGCGCTGCAAAAGCCTGTGGGCGGAGCTTAATGCACCTGAAATCCTGCAACACTGATCAGTGCCCCCAACTGCGGATGCACAGAAAATGCAGCTCCCTGCCACATCTCTCCAAGGCGGATAATGCCTCCCCCGGCCCCCATAGATATTGCTCAACCCTTCTAACATTACTATCCCCCTTATCCCCCCACGTCCCCACCGCCGATCATGGGTCCCTTCCCCTCAACTGATCTCAGGCAGAGTGGCAGCGGACCTCTCCCCTCCCTCCCCACTGATCTCAGGCAGAGTGATGTGGAGATGCCAGTGTTGGACTGGGGTAAAACAGAAAGAAATCCCGCAACACCAGTTTAAAGTCCAAACAGCTTTATTTCTAGCAAAAGCCACAAGCTTTCGGGACAGCCTGTCCCTTCTTCAGGTGACTGGGAATTCTGATCCTAAAAAGAACACAAAGACACAAACTCAATTTACATGCATAATGATTTACAGCTAATCAATTCTTAAAGGTACAGACAATGTGAGTGGAAAGAGCTTTAAGCACAGGTTAAAGAGACGTGTATTGTTTCCAGACAGGAAGGTTAGTGAGATTTTGCAAGTCCAGGCAAGTTGTGGGGGTTACAGATAGTGTGACGTGAACCCAAGATCCCATTTGAGGCCGTTCTCATGTGTGCGGAACTTGGCTATCAGTCTCTGCTCAGCGACTCTGCGCTGTCGTGTGTCCTGAAGGCCACCTTAGAGAACGCCCATCTGAAGATCAGAGGCTGAATACCCATGACTGCTGAAGTGTTCCCCAACAGGAAGAGAACAGTCTTGCCTGGTGATTGTCAAGCGGTGTTCATTCATCCGTTGTCATAACGTCTGTATGGTCTCCCCAGTGTACCAAGCCTCAGGACGAACACCACTCGACAATCACCAGACAAGACTGCTCTCTTCCTGTTGGGGAACACTTCAGCGGTCATGGGCATTCGGCCTCTGATCTTCAGGTGGGCGTTCTCCAAGGTGGCCTTCAGGACACACGACAGCGCAGAGTCGCTGAGCAGAGACTGATAGCCAAGTTCTGCACATATGAGAACGGCCTCAGCCGGGATCTTGGGTTCATGTCACACTATCTGTAACCCCCAAACTTGCCTGGACTTGCAAAATCTCACTAACTTTCCTGTCTGGAAACAATACACATCTCTTTAACCTGTGCTTAAAGCTCTTTCCACTCACATTGTCTGTACCTTTAAGAATTGATTAGCTGTAAAGACTCACATTCCAATCATTATGCATGTAAATTGAGTTTGTGTCTTTGTGTCCTTTTTACGATCAGAATTCCCAGCCACCTGAAGAAGGGACAGGCTGTACCGGAAGTTTGCGGCTTTTGCTACAAATAAACCTGTTTGGACTTTAAGCTGGTGTTGTGGGATTTCTTTCTGTTTCTCAGGCAGAGTGGCAGTGGACTCCCCCTTCCCCCCCTTGATCTCAGGCAGACTGGCACCAGACCCTCCCTCCCCTCTCACCGATCACAGGCAGAGTGGCAACAGATCCCCCCCTTCTCCTCCACCCTCAAGCAATCTCAAGCAGAGTAGCAGCGGACCACCCTTCCTCCACCCAGTGATCTCAAGCAGAGAGGCATCGGATGCTAGGCACCTATCTTCTCATTAACTGGAGTGCCCAAATTGGACTTTTATGGAGCATGTCTGTTTTGCGCCAATTCTGGATGGGCGCACGTGGTAGTAAAGGGGGAGGAAGTGCCAGTAAAGTTGAGCGTGCAGCCCACTAAGTCAATTTAAATGTATGTAAATGCATTTAAATGGCCATCGTGCCTATTTCAGGTGCAGTCCCAATCGCGGCCATTTTTGGCCTTGGTAAAGGGAGAACCAGCAGGGAGGCAGGCACAGATCACTCTACTCGCCTGATGCCAGACTTTATCAAGTTTTTGCGCCCAAAAATGGGCACATGATGGTAAAATCAGGCCTAGACAGTCATCCAAGGCTGAAATTGAACCCAGGTCCCTGGTATTGTGAGGCAGTAATGCTAACCACTTAACCTGATCTGAACTTTGGGATTCTTATTGGTAATAGATTTCTGATCAGACTGAAACCATTGATAGTGAACTGATCATGTCAGACGCAGAGCAGGTGAGTGAATTTTGTTTCTGTGTAATTAAAGTCAGGATGCCCATTTGAGTTTATTTTAAACATGTTGTTTGTCACTGTAGATAGTGCTTGACCCTTAGTGTAACCCGTGCTGTATTTGACTTGTAGTGTTTGATGCTGAAACTGAATGCAAAGTGGGACAACGTTCAAAGCCCCACACTGGTATGCATTATTTTGATAAGCATATAAAATACACTGAATTAAGTTACAGTCAAAATACTGGCAGGCCTCTCTTTGGAAAAGAGTTTCACTTTAAACAACACTAACCTTTGCAGGATACATCTTCCTTCAACAACTGGTAAGATACGATGAGAAGGAAGATCACACAGATGATTGGGAATAAAACTAACCAAATAATGTCAAGGACACAATTCTTCTCTGAAATGAAAAAAGAATTAAGAATTAACAGAAGATTGCAAGCACTTAGATTTCATCATGTGAGACTAAATTTATGTTTATTTATTTGTGGAATGTACTGAAAAGAATCCTTAGACATGTAAAAGTAACATTATTCCACAGAACTATTCAATAAATGATTGGGTGGAGTTTTCTCTTTTATTGATGGTGCCAAGTCAGGCAGGAAAAGCTGTTTTGGAACCCACTGACCACACTGACAGCTTAACACACTATATTTCTTAAATAAAATCCTCGAGGTCAGTCCCATGACATCACACTGGCAGGACAGGTTCTGAATGAGCGCACCCCTCCAGCAAGCTCAGCCCCTGACATTTCCCCTGGCAGTGACAGTGGGACCTGACAGGGGGCACTGGCAGGGGACATGGGCAGGGTACTGCCGGACATGAACCTCTTCCCCCCTGGGGTGTGTGCTTACCTGTGCACTCCGGGCGAGGATCATTCACCAGGTCCCCATTTGTCAGGGCTTTTTATAAACGCTGCCAACATGGCTTCGTGCTGGTGGGACTAGGAAACTAACATGGGGGGAATAGCACAGCAGGGAAACCCACTAATGATATTTAAATGTATGGCAATGAGGTTTCCGACATTCATGGTGGAATTCCCATTACTTCATTGCGATGGGAGGGGCCAATCAAGCAGGGAAATCTTGTGAGCATGAAAGACATTTCCAGATTCCCTCTCGATTCTCCACCCGTTGCCAACCCCGCCCACAAAAACAGTGGTGGAAAATGCACCCCCCCCCCATCCTATTTTTAAAGGATACAAATAATAACAGAAATGCCTGTATATTAAGAAAGGCAGGTTATATAGAGAGGGGTTGGGAAAATTTCAGTTTTAGCTCCTCAGCGTATATCATTTAATCTTCATAAGCTCCCACCCAACAATCAGCCAGAGGCTACAGTTGAGTGTGGAGGTCTCTGGTATAAGGCTGCAAGACCAAGTGGGGAGAGGGGGAAGCAAGGCCTGATTCCTGACCCCATAGGGGTCCAATCCTAAGTGGAGGCTGTTCCCTGACCCAAGGGATGGTGGGAGTGATTTAGGGCATTAGTTTGGGAGACTCTGATAGGAAGGAGTTTTAAAAAAGGAGTACTTTTCCTGCTCTTTATGACCCACAGGCAACCACCTTCTGCTTGAAGCTGCCTTTGATTCCCTGCAGTTGATGGATTTTCAATCCTACAGAGCAGGTTAACCGAGGGGCTTCCAGTCTCATTAAAGATTTAAATTGTCAATAGCCACCTCGGGACAGGTTGACAGGGTCCTTGTGCATGAGTCGCAAAAACCCAGCTTGCAGGTGCAGCAGGTGGTCAGGAAGGCAAATGGGATGCTGGCCTTCATAGCGAGGGGGATTGAATATAAAAGTAGGGAGGTCTTGCTGCAGCTGTATAGGGCATTGGTGAGGCTGCAGCTGGAGTAGTGTGTGCAGTTTTGGGCGCCGCACCTGCGCAAAGATATTTTGGCCTTGGAGGGAGTGCAGAGGAGGTTTACTAGGCTGATACCGGAGTTGAGGGGGTTGAGCTATGAGGAGAGGCTGAATGAACTAGGCTTGTACTCGTTGGAGTTTAGAAGAATGAGAGGAGATCTCATTGAGACGTATAAGATGATGAATGGGATGGATAGGATAGAGGTGGAGAGACTCTTCCCGCTCAAAAAAGACAGTAGGACTAGGGGGCACAGCCTCAAGATAAAAGGGGGGCGTTTTAGAACGGAGTTGAGGAGGAACTTCTTCACTCAAAGGGTGGTGAATCTCTGGAATTCTCTACCCATTGAAGTGGTGGAGGCTGCCTCGCTAAATATTTTCAAGAAGCGGGTTGATGGGTTTTTGATAAGAGAGGGGATTAAGGGTTATGGGGAGAGGGCCGGAAAGTGGAACTGAACCACGACAGATCAGCCATGATCTTATTGAATGGCGGGGCAGGCTCGAGGGGCCAGATGGCCTACTCCTGCTCCTATTTCTTATGTTCTTATGTTCTTGTCCTGCCAACCGCCCAAGCCCTAAACAGGATCAGGTTTCAGATCTATAAAAATTTAACTTCTGATACCAACCCATCCATTTTTTGGGTGGATAAAATGCAGCTCAACATTTCAGGTCAATAACATTTCATCAGAACTCCCCACGAATGCTGCCTCATCTGCTGAGTATTTACAACATTTTCTGTTTCGCATAAATTCTGTTTGATAGGGTCCACTAAGAACCTCTTGAGAAAATTGTACACAATTGTGTGGCAGTGAAACAGCAGAGAGTTAAACTCAAACATAAATCTGATTGAGGACATTTCCTGACGGTGACAAGGCTGCTGATTTTGAATTAATGGTTCTTGGCTCCGTCTCTGGACTATAAACTATTAGTTATGCAACATGACCTATTTGTAACATAAATAAATAATACATTTTACTATAGCTTAAAGCTATACATTTATCATCCAAGATGATCATAAACATTTCACTCCATTTTGTCTTTTGGCTTGAAGTTTAAACTCTTGCTGCAAATTGCTCAGCTACAAGTGAAAACCTCGAGTTTCAGACTTTTAATATCATGCAAGTAGTTTAATGGTAACCTTTTTTATTTACTTTTCCACAATTTCTCTGTAATTCTCCTCTTGATAACCAAAGTATTCCTGGTGGATTATAGGGTTGCCAGCTTCCCATGTGGACAAGGGGTTTAAACCAATAAAGACAAAACAGGTGCCAGGGACCCAGGTTCAATTCCAGCCTTGGGCGACTGTCTTTGTGAAGTTTGCACATTCTCCCCTGTCTGCGTGGGTTTCTTCTGGGTGTTTCACTTTCCTCCCAAGTCCAAAGATGTGCAGGTTAGGTGGATTAGCCATGCTAAATTGCCTCTTCGTGTCAAAGGGACAAACTAGGGTAAATACATCAGGTTATGGGGATAGGGTCTGGGTGGAATTATGGTCGGTGTAGACTTGATGGGTCAAATGGCCTCCTCTTGCACTGTAGGATTCCATGATTGTAAAAGAAACCAAATAACAGCATGGCAAATACTTTAACTTTGCAATTTTCAAGTGCCCAATATATTGTGAAATTTTGACTTCCTGGATTAATTTGCTCATGCTGTTCATATTTTTATATACTGTAATATCACTATCAGATGCCTCGCATAATGCCAGACAGCCTAAAGGACACATCTTTGAAAAAGGTAGTTCCTGGGAGGGCAGAGGTTGTGATAGCAAAGTGAAAAGATCCCATGGAGCATGTGTTGAAGGATCTGGTCCTGACTTCAAGCTTTTTGCACAAATCAGATGCTCCCAGATAAAAGCAAAATACTGCGGATGCTGGAATCTGGAACAAAAACAGAAAACGCTGGAAAATCTCAGTAGGTCTGACATCATCTGTGGGGAGAGAACACTGCCAGCATTTAAAGTCTAAAGCCTTTATCAGAGATACTCCCAGATATGGTTGCAGTTGCGCTTTCTGTTTGGAATACAGCACGTAAGGGAGGATGAACAGAGGCCCCACACCACAGGGTAAACTCTTACTGGAAGGAGGATGAAGGAGAGAAGGGTTCATAGCAGGATGTTCAGGGAACAATCCTCCTACCTGATTCACAGTGAGAAACAGTGTGCGAGACACCAGTGTTTCAATGCAGATGTCCTCACTGAAATCTGTCACCTGCTGTAGCCACAACTGCAATCTCAAAGAAGCATGACAACCAAATTGTCAGTGGCTGTGGAACTGACTATGCCAAGAACTTTAATACTCCAGGCTCCTTCCAAGACGAAGCTGGAGATCTATTATGCAGTTTATCATTCACTGTTGCAGTTCATCAAAGCGGTCTATTCACTGAGACACAATATCTCAGGTAAATGCTCAACATCTTGTTTGCCGTTACAATGCCTTCATTCTGCGAGCTTGTGTTGTACCAGCTGCATTTGCACTATTGTAACATAGCAAATGATAACCACAGGGCGACAGGACTACCCACTGACGATATCGCTGAGGACTCCAGTGTATAACATATGCACAAAACATTCAATGCAATCCAAGCTGCTATACAAAATCTGATCGAGCAGACCATTAGAAAAAGCTTAGAAACAAAAACATAGAAAATGTACAGCAATAGAAGGTAGGAATAAGAAAATAAAGCAAATATTCAAGGAAGAGATGGAACCGTTGGGAATAGTCAGGAAATTTCACCTTAGATCACTGCAAGTTGGGTCATGGTCCTTTAAATAATACTAATGCTAGGCTCTTTCCTGCAGAACATTGTTCTTTGATGACTGACAAATGAATATAGACAATAAATCTGGATCATCCAAATTTGAAAATTGAGCATTACATCAGCAGGTAGAGCACAGTAACATGATAGCACCAAGTCAGATGTTTCCCGTGCATGCTTAGGATATCCAAGCGAGTGCCCTTTTCAGCTTGGAACACCATATGGGCCACACCAGAACAGCTGAGGCTCCAAAAGCACTACAGATCCAAAGTTTGAACCTTTATTTATAATAACCTCATGTATCTAGAGGTCAATTAGCATCTAGAGGTGCATATCAATTAGCAATTTATTCCATGAGTTTGATTCACAATACTGCCACTTGCAATGTATGCATCTGACACTTATAAGCTCGATAATGATAATTCAGCCATACAGAATAAAGTTTAATAATCATCACCAGTATACAGCAGTCCAGAATCAAGTGCTGCAAACCTGTACAAAAATAGACTTATGTTAATAACCTGGTGAATTCCATGTGCTCTTCACATGGTTGCGAGATGTACCGCAAACTTTCTTCTTTTAAACCAGTACTATTTATATGAAATTTGGTTCCTTTCCACACATTAGAGAAGTCCCATTACTAGTATAAGATATTTATTTTATTATTACCTCTGAGAACTTGAAAATGATCATAAACCATCCTTAAAAATAATACCAACTCTTCCAAATCTACTCATTAGGTGCGATCTTACCGCACTCCTGCTGCAGCAGGAAATTTAGCGCCCAGCCAAATCTCTGTTCATTGCAGTGGGATGGGAAAATCCCACTAGCATGAATGTCCACAACATTTTGACCATTATGTTAAAGGAATCCTAAACTTTCAAGTTGTCATGTCACTCATTTCAATGAGGTACATCTAACATAAGTTCTCAGCTTTCAGAAACTTTAGTCATCGCATAGCCTGGACTGCACGATCCATAATGCTTAAAAAATTTTGCAATTCCCATTGATGCTAGCTGATGTTACCCAATGTGTAGAACATCTGACTCCCCATAATTGGAGGTTCCTTTAGTCCCAAATTAATTGCAGAATTCCAGCCAGAATTATTGTCCACACATTCCTGCAGGTCACTCTGAGTAAACAGCTGGTGCAACTCCAGTAACATAAAAAACAGGAACGTTTTGAGCAATAATTTTGTTAATTGGCTGCACGATGGTACAGTGGTTACCACCGCTGCCTCACGGCGCCAGGGACCTGGGTTCAATTCCCGGTTTAGGTCACTGTCTGTGCAGGGTCTTTACATTCTCCCCAGATCTGTGTGGGTTTCCTCAGGGTGCTCTGATTTCCTCCCACAGTCCAAAAGACATGCTGGTTAGGTGCATTGGCCATACTAAATTTTCCTTCAGTGTACCCAAACAGGCGCCGGAGTGTAGCGACTAGGATTATCACAATAACTTCATTGCAGTGTTAATGTAAGCCAACTTGTGACACTAATAAACGTAAAACAAAAAAGGCATGAAATTTACACATCAGAAGAATACCAAATTTCTGCCTGATCATGTACTGTTAAAACATGGCTACAATTTTGGTATTCCTACATTCCACATCAGATGGGAGAACATAGTTGTGGAGTTTGAACTCTTCTCTTCTCAGCTATCCTTCCACAAACCCATGTTCAGTGAAATATTGAGTCACTGAAAGTGTGCCTTGCTGATCCAGCACTTGTGGGCTACTCAATGACTTGTCCGAATTTCACATGCAGCATGAATATCTGCCAATTCAGACCTACATATCTGCAAACTGGGCAAAGAGACTGGAATAATCCTCTTTTACATGTACAGTTATTTTGAAAGAATGCACACCATTCTTAGCAACGATCCAAATTCGTCATCAAACATGGTCGCACAGTCCTGTTCGAAAGCAAATTACAAAAAATGTTTGTTAGACTTGCCTGAAAATAACAGGCTGCCTTGTGGTTTATATGGTAGGATTCATTCTCATGATTCACTACATCCATGTACGTACGGGCTGCCAGAGACACACAAAAGAGCTATCCCATTACGCCTTATCTTATCTATGACTGATTCTGTATAACTTGAAATTATTATAAATTCATTTTCAGGATGTGGGCATTGCTGGCTAGACCAGCATTTACTGCTCATCCCTAGTTGGCCTTCAGAAAAAGACGGGAAGGTGCCTTCTTGAACCATGCAGTCCCTGAGGTCCCTGAATTGGTCAACTGGTGGAGGGGGTTGCTACAGCCAGTTCTGAATAGGTATTTCAAAAACAATGAAGAATTCCTTCAATTTTACACAAAGTATATACAACCTGCATGTCAACAGCAATACCATGTGTATAAGTTATTATTAAAGATGTTATAGAGGGGTACTCAGATAAATTCAAGGCAATCAGGCAAGGTCTATATGGCTTTGTGAGAGAGAAATATGCTTAATCAATTTATTGGCATTCTTTGAAAAAGTAACATGTGCTCTGGATAAAGGAGAATCAGTCGATGTACTGATCTGAGATTTCCAGAAAGCATTTGATAAGGTGCCACATCAAAGTTATTGTGGAAAATAAAGGCTCATGGTGTAGGCCTGAAGGGGATAATATATTGGCATGGATAGAAAATTAACCAGCTAATAGGAAACAGAGAGTAGGCATAAGTGGATTATTTTTTGGCTGGTAAGATATAATGAGTGGTGTGCCACAAGAATCAGTGCAAGGACCTCAGCTTTACATTTTATATAAATGACGAATGAAGGGATTAAAGATATAGTTAATAAATTTGCTGATGATATAAAGATGTTTAGGAAAGTTGTGACAAAGACATAAGGAGGCTATTAAGGGATAGGTTAAGTGAGTGAGCAAAGATCTGGCAAAAGGAGCATAATAAGGAGTATTTAGCAAAAGCAGGAAAATATGAAATGTCCATTTTGGCAAGAAGAATAAAAAGGGCATTATTTAAATAGTGAGAGATTGCAGAGCTCTGAGATGTAGAAGGAAGGGGGATCTGAGTGCCTTTGGGCATGCATGAATCACAAAAGGTTAGTAGGCAGGTACAGCGAGTAATTAGAATAGCTAATAGAATTTGATTGAATTTTCTGAGCATATAACCAAGTGTGATGAGGTAGTGTGATTGATGTAGTTGACATGGATTTAAGTTGCACATGGGAGACTTACTATGTAGACTAATGCACATGGAATACAGGATGGTCTGATAAGGTGGATTCATAATTGGCTTAGCGGTAGGAAACAGAGTGATGACAGCCGGCTGACTGGAGACCAGTGACTATTGGTGTACCACAGAGATCCATGCTGGACCCCTATTGTTCATCGTTTATATAAATGAAATAGTTGACTATGTGGGGGGTAGGATCAGTAAGTTTGCCGATGACACAAAGATTGGCTGGGTGATTAACAGTGAAGTTGAGTATCTAACATTAAAGAAAGATATAGGTGAGGTGGTCAAATGTGTGGAAAAGTGGCAGATGGAATTTAACCTTGAAAAGTGTGAGGTGATACACTTTGGAAGGAGTAATTCGACAAGGAAGTATACTGTGAAATGTCTGACACTAGGAAGTTCCAAAGAACAAAGGGACCTTGGCATGTTTGTCCATAGACCTCTGAAGGCAGAAAGGCAGGTTAATGGGGCATTGAAAAACGCATATGGTACAGTCGCCTTTATCAATCGGGGTATAGATTACAAAAGCAGACAGGTCATGGTGGAGTTGTATCGGACTTTGGTGGTTGGATAGGCTTGGGTTTTTTTCCACTGGAGCAGAGAAGACTGAGGGGGCGACCTGATTGAGGTGTTCAAGATTATGAAGAGGATGGACAGGGTGGATAGGGATCAGCTGTTCCCGATTGTTGAAGGATCAATTACAAGGGGACACAAGTTAAAACTGAGGGTTGGGAAGTTTAGGGGGGAATTTGAGGATTTTTTTTTAAAACCCAGAGGATGGTAACAGTCTGGGATGTACTGCCTGGGAGAGTGATGGAGGCGGGAAGCCTCACATTCTTTAAAAAGTACCTGGATAAATACTTGGCACGCCATAACATTCAAGGCTATGAGCCAAGTGGGATTAGATGGTCAGGTCATGGCATTTCATGTGTCAATGCAGACTCAATAGGCCAAAGGGCCTCTTCTGCACTGTAGTAATCTGTGATTCAATATAAATTGTTGTTCTCTTTGAAATTTGGTATTCTTGTGTCTGTCCTAATGAGTGCAAGATGAGAAGTTTTGATAGAATGTTGTCCCTTTTCTCAACAATATGCAAGTTTCGTGCTATCAAGCAACTATTATGTTAATGTGTAAAAGGACCAACAAGAAACCTCATAATGAAGCTACATGCAGGTCCTCATAAACAGATGTGCATGAATGTAGGCTTCAGTAACTAAATCTAAGGAAACTAGTTCACTTGAATTTTTAATGTTATTTTAGATAACAATGTCAGCAAATAAGCTGCACAACCAAATCTAGATGTTAACTAATATAAACTATATTATGTTATGAAAAGAATTGTATGATGAGGTGCAAAATGGAAATAATTGCAGACTATTTTCAAGAACTGGTTTTGTGCTTTTTATGGTTAGTAA
The DNA here is from genome assembly GCF_965287045.1 of Carcharhinus amblyrhynchos. Taxonomy (NCBI): domain Eukaryota; kingdom Metazoa; phylum Chordata; class Chondrichthyes; order Carcharhiniformes; family Carcharhinidae; genus Carcharhinus; species Carcharhinus amblyrhynchos. The sequence continues at coordinate 88,595,873 of NC_137324.1, read as the reverse complement.
GACTTGAGGCATTTCTAACCAAGAGAGGGACATATATAAGAAACCTATTCACAAATTTCCTCACATTATTTTACAAGGTACAAGGACATATTTGACCACTAATTGCAAATTAGTCTGTTCAATATAGTTATGATCTTCATCAAAGCCAACTTTTTGTACTGACCTTGATATTCAGTAGAGAGATTCTGTAGCTGAATATGTGTAGAGCATTTTGTAATTTGCATTCCATCAGGGGAATGACTGTTCCAGGCGACATTAATATCTTCCCGTGAAGGCTCCGCTGTGGTTTTGTTCATATCTGAGAGGGAAATCAGAGGGAAATATATGTGTTTGATTATTCAAATGCTTCACAGTCTAGTCTGGTTTTCTCACATTGATTGCTAAGGTTAGTCAACAGTTCCATTGCCATTACCTCTGCCACTAAAGGTGGGCACAAGTAATTGGTTTGCCCATTTGTGAACAACATATTGAAAAAACGAATGAATAGATTTTAAGCAAACTTGGTACACATATATGGTATGGTCCAAGGAAAACCTGATCAGTTTTTAGCACAGTTGCAGATCCAGAACCCAGAATTTTTTAAAGGATCTGATAACATTGGGAGATATGGCAAGTTGTCTTTTTTTAAGAATGCTGTAGGTTATTTTATTTAGAATGCTGTTGATCATTTTAGAACGTCATGAATTGTCTCAGTTGCTGTGTAGAATTTACCACAGCTTTCAAAACATGAGCTGGGTTTTCAGGACAGGTTGTTGGATGTGGCTTAGCCGGAAGCCTCCTTAGTGAGGTGGAAGCTCTTGATGGAATATTTATTTTTTCAGTTTTGAAATTACAGAGCAACAACCGAACAGAGAAAAGCCTCAAGGAAAAACTGCATAATTGTAATTACACTGAATTAATATAGTATGTCAGAGTTCATAGAATAGAATCCCTACAGTGCAGGAGGAGGCCATTCAGTCCATCAAGTCTGCACTGACCACAACCCCACCCATGACCTCTCCCCATAACCCCATGTATTTACCCTAGCTAGTCCCCAAAATTAAGAGGCAATTTAGCATTGCCAATCCACCCAACACACACATCTTTGGACAGTGTGAGTAAACCAGAGCACCTGGAGGAAACCCATGCAGATACAGGGAGACATGTAGACTCTGCACAGAGAGTGACCCAAGCTGGAAATCAAACCCAGGTCCCTGGCACTGAGTGCACGCTACACTTGTTGCACCTCCAGCTACCAGGATGGTAGAAGTTGAATGATCTTTTTGAAATTTAGTTATTCTTATGTTCCTATGTGGTAATTTGGCAAATAGACAACAATAATAAAGCTAAACAAAAACAGCTTAACACTGAACATATGTGGTAGAGTTAAAATATGGGGTTCATTATCCACTAGACTATTAATGTCACTGAGGATAATAATGACAAAAGTTGCCATAGTCCCAGATGACCATAGGCTGCTCTCCCCTTTGAAAGGGGAGCTGACTGGTGGTGATTTAACCTGAGGATCGCCATGCCTCAGACGGGGGGGGCCAGGTTGAGAAGACATTAAACTCAGCCCCATCCGGGCTTTTGTGACATCACTCTTCATGAATAACCGCAGCTGGTAGGGGAATTGAACCCATATTATTGGCTTTGTTCTGCATCACTAATCAACTGTCCAGCCAACTGAGCTTAAACATAATGAAGCAGAGACCTATATTATAACAGTGCAGATATATCACATAGGTATGACCTGCAACAGGTTTGCAGTGTTTAATCTGGTTAACAAGTGTGAGTAAAACTCAAAGTATTGCAATGCTGAGAAATATGAAGTGAAGCAAAAAAAAATTGTAAACATGTAAAAAGTCAGTCAGCAAATGCAGAGAAAGCAGACAAGTTAATGTTTCAGGCACTAACCATCCCTCAGACTGTGACCTCTACTGGAGTAGAATATTTTCCTCACATTTTAATACCTGAAATATCATTTTTTTTTCCACATTCTGGGTTGGATTTTCTAGATCAGTCCTCAATCCCATGACTAAAAAACTGAGAGGGAGGTCCCATCCACGATCCTGATGGCCACTCTGCAGCCGTTTAACAATGGGAGCAGCATTTGTTACTTTACGGCTGGATTTCAGTTACCTACCTCAGCAGGAAGCCCTGCTTCAGAGAGCTGCTGGCCACTCTGTAGCCTCATAACACCAGCTGGGAATGGTCGCCAATGCTGGGATTACAGGAATTTTCCAATGCTGAGGAGCTCAGATAAGTTTGGAGCTGGGGGCCTCAATGAGGAGGGTGCAGGGCCACGTTCAAGAGGCTGAGCAGAGTGGAACTAATCTTGAAGTGGGTGCTTTTTATTGGTCTGCAAAGGAAGTTTCCCCCCTTGCTTGACACCAGCACACACAGCTTAAGTTACATCCATCATGTTATGGGGTATGGGTTTAAACACAGCAGGGATTGGATGAAGCCTTTAAGTAGCCATTAATCAGCCATTGTAGTGCCAAGGTGGCCCGACACCTCCCTGCCCCTTTGAAAATTTCAGACATGTTGGGGGCAGGCAGGAAGGCCAACCATTGGATTTTACTTGCTCTCAAACCACCGGCAGGAGAATACTCTATTGCTCAGGATGTGACCCAATATTGAGTTACATTGAAATCATTCCGCCAGATGATCCAAGTGTTTGAAAACTGCTGTTACATAATAAAGGCTGGTTTGCCTTCCAACAATGAGGTAACAGTAAAGCAGGACTTGTACACTCCTTTTTAGTCCAATTTTAAATCTAAGGAAGGATCAGGAGTTGTTGGCCACGCAAGACAGGTTTGCATCAGGCTTCCCACCACCGAGAAAGAAAGGCCTAAATCCATATAGAACTTTATATAGCCACTACACGTCCAAAGTGCTTTACTGCCAGCGAAGTACTTTTTTGAAGCGTAGTCACTATTGTAATGTCAGAGACGTGGCAGCAAATCTGTGCACAGCAAGTTCCTACAAACAGCAATGTGATAAATGACCAGTTAATCTGTTATTGTAATGCTGATTAATGGGTAAGTATTGTCCAGGACATGAGGCTAACTCCCTACTCCTCTTCAAAATAGTCTCATGGGATCATCTGTGTCCAACTGATAAGGCAGATGGGGCTGGGTTTAATGTCTCTCTCATCTGAGATGCACCACCTCTGACAGGACAAAACTCTCCCTGAACTACAACAGAGAGTATCAGCCTAGATTATTGCACTCGTCTGGACGGGACTTGAATCCACAACCTTCTGACTCAGTGGTGAGAGTGTTACCAATTTACAAACTGAAAGGTACAACTCTAAATGGGGTAGAGGAGCAGAGGGACCTGGGTGTACATATGCTTAAATCATTGAAGCTGGCAGGGCAGGTTGAGAGAATGATTAGTTAAGCATACAATATCATAGGTTTAATTAATAGGAGCATTGAATACAAGAGCAAAAAGGTTGTGTTGAACTTTGACAAGATACTTGTTTGACCTCAGCTGGAGTATTGTGACCAGTTCTGAATGCCACACTTTAAAAAGAATGTGAAGGAATGGAGGGAGTGCAGAAAAGATTCATGAGAATGGTTCCAGGAATGTGGGACTTCAGTTATGAAGATAGATTGAAGATGATAGGACTTTTCCTTGGAAAAGAGAAGGCTGAGAGGAAAAATTGGCATAGGCATTCAAAATCATGAGGGGTAGGGGTCAAGTAATTAGGAAGAAATACTTCCCACTCCTAAAAGGATCAAAAATGAGAGGCCACAGATTTAAAGCAGTTGGCAAGAAAAGCAAAAGTGATATGAAAAAAAAACTACACACAGCTAGTGATGAAGATAAGGAATGCACTGCCTGAGAGTGTGGTGGAGGCAGGCCTAATCAAAGCATTCAGAAGGGAATTATTCTGTTATCTGAAAAGGAAGGATGTGCAGGATTACTGGGAGAATGGCACTAAATGAATTGCTCATTTGGAGAGGTGATGCAGGCACAATGGGGTGAATGGCCTCTTTCTGCACAGTAACAATTCTATGATTCTATGAACTTAGACTCAGCTGACAGACTGAAAGGGAATCTGCTAGGGTTATAAAGCAAAATTCACAGTAGTGCTGTGGGCATACCTTCCAGCAAGCAATCCCAAGGAACAGATAAGAAAGGCAGCTGGGAGGGAAATAATATGAAAATCCAGGGCCCACTCCCCATTAACATCTACACAAAGCAAGTAGGGAAGAGCAACCAACAATTATCCCAGAAGAAATACAGAAGAAAAATCAGGCTGCAACGGGAAGGAAACAATAGGCCTTGACATTCCATTTTCCCTCAGTTATTTTCCATTACTGTGGAGGAAAATCTATTCCAAAGAACCTCGAGATATCCTGCAGAGTTGAGCCATTTCCTGCTATACTTTGCTAGCCATCCAAAAGCAAGGAGAATTTGGGTAATTTAATCATTCTGACTACAGAATTAATCTTATCACAACAAAACTTCAAGCTTGGCTCATCTCAAAATATTTTATTTAGTTTGGATATCTTAAAAAGTGGACAAATTTATAGCGTGGAGGAATACAGATTTGCACTTGCAATGCTCACTGTAACTGGACAGTAGCCAGTAGTGATGAGGCAAGTGAAGGAAGGAAGAATCAAAAAAAAACCCAACTAACTCTCTTTCTCCACTGGGTATCTCACAATGAATGGTCCAAAGACAGAAATAGGCAAAGTACTCAGAACAGGATGTTTGCTCATTCTGGTATATCTGGAAGGAAATAAAAATACCTTATAATGGGAAGTAATAAAAATAACAGCAGATTTTTTTGTTTAGCTGGTCCAATTGAACTATCCAGGTTTAGGCAAGGTTTATATGTTAAACCAGGTACTGAACTTATAAATACATGTCCGTAGCAGGAAATAAACATTAACATCAATGCACAATTTACCTTTAATGGTTATTGCCAAATAATTAATTGTGTCTCTGCAACATGGATCATTAGTAATTTCCCTCTTCACAACAGGGTGACAGTTATTAGTGCAAAGATCTTGGTTCTGATCTGTCAAATCTTCTCCAGCAGAATTCCAAAATTGAATTTCCATGTAACATTTGGTAGTTTTCATCCCATTTACTGAACTGTAACTCCAGGTAGCATTAATTTTGTTAGGTAAGGGTAACATGTGTTTCCTCAATCCACTGATCCTTGTTATAAATATCATCATTTTGGATACTGTATGGAAATAAATGCACATAAGAAATGAGCACAGATGAAGCAAAGAAAAAGAAACACGAAGTCTGCTTAATGGTTGCCAAGACTGAAGCATTGAAAGAAAGGTTGGAAGGAAAATTTCTCAGAATTGATCCAAGTCCACCACCACCTGCCAACCCAAAAATAAGTCTGGTGAACCTTTGTTGTACTTTATAACAATAATATCTTTCCTAAGGTAAAGGAAAGGATTCAAAATTACACACAATACTTCAGGTGCAGTTGAAGCAAGACTTTTCTACTCCTGTGCTCAAATCTTCTTGTGTTAAAGAGTCACAGACAATTAACCTTCCTAATTGCTTGTCAGCTTTCAGTAGCTTATTGACGAGATCACAAAGGTCCCTTAACACATCTACAATTTCTAATCTCTTCCCATTTAAGAAACACTCTGCACATTCATTCCTCCTAACAAAGTGGATTACCTCACAGTTTTCTATGTTATATTCCATATGGCAGATTCATGCCCACTGACTACCCAAATTCTCTTAAAGTTGCTTTGCATCTTCCTTACAACACACATTCCCATTTAGCTTTGTCATCTGCAAACTTGGAAATTATTAAATTTGGCCCCATATTAAAATCATTGATATAATTTGTGAATAGTTGCAGCCCAAGTACTGATCTTTCTGGTAATTCATTAGTCACAGCCTGTCATGTGAGAATGACCCATTTATTCCTACTGTTTTCTGCATGTTGGCCAATTCTTAATCAATGCCAGTATGTTGCCTCCTTTCCCATGTGCTTTAATTAGTCTAACAAACCATGCAACAATGTTGCATTAATGGTTAATTACAGCTTAACAATCAGGTTTATGTTCCAGGCCAGAATTCCATTGTTCTTCCTTCAGAGCGCAACAAAGCACTTATTAGCTTAATTTCCAATATAATGAGTTTGATCACTGTCTTTTATGTTAGTTCTAGTTGAGGGAGCCAGTTCGTCTGCACTTTCTCTACTTTTGTTGATTACAATGGGTTTGTACAATAAAGTGTGAGATTCTACAGGCTGAGTGAGGAATTCTTTTGTGCTTCTAACTCCTGAAGGTTGCTCCCAGAACAAAGGACCAACCCATGGTCATGTGGCTTGTTGCAGCCTTCCATTTTCATTCAACATAAAATCCTTTTTTTAAAAGAAAATCATGAGAATATAATTCTTAACACAGTACTGGATTTCTTTTCATGCCATAGGAACCCAACAATGTCAAGCACCTGATTATAAATAAGTAGATAAAATATTTCTTTAAGGAAGAAAATAGTGTAGCTGATCTGAGCCCGAATAGAAATCCAAATGTTCTAATTGATTTCAACAACCCTTGGCACCTTAGCTACAAAAGGCAAAGGTTTTCCCATTCCTGGTTGCTGTCATTAGCCCATGCTGAAAAGTGTTTTGGGGCAGATGCACTGTCAATATATGATGCCTTTTCACTGTGACGTCCTTCACTAGAGTAACTTACTACCACTCACCATCTAGACTCAAGGGACCCAAGGCTAGTGGCCACCCTAGACTTCATCCGCCCTTGGAAAATTTCAGACAGGAGCAGGCAGGTAGGTGGCAGGAAGGTGACCCAGAGGATCTTATGAGTCTCCTTAGTTGCAAACCTGCTGGTAGGGGCCTGTAAATGGATACGATCTGGTGGCCATTACAGAGACGTGGCTGCAGGGTGACAGGGACTGGGAGCTGAATGTACAGGGCTATCAAGTGTTTAGGAAGGATAGGCAGGAAGGAAAAGGGGGGGGCGTAGCTCTACTGATTAAGGATAGCATCACGGTGGTAGCAAGGGATGATATTGGAGCCAAGGAGCAGAGGGTGGAATCGTTGTGGGTGGAGATTAGGAACAGCAAAGGGAGGAAGACGCTGGTGGGTGCGCAAAGATATTTTGGCCTTGGAGGGAGTGCAGAGGAGGTTTACTAGGCTGATACCGGAGTTGAGGGGGTTGAGCTATGAGGAGAGGCTGAATAAACTGGGCTTGTACTCGTTAGAGTTTAGAAGAATGAGAGGAGATCTCATTGAGACGTATAAGATGATGAATGGGATGGATATGATAGAGGTGGAAAGACTCTTCCCGCTCAAAAAAGACAGTAGGACTAGGGGGCACAACCTCAAGATAAAAGGGGGGCGGTTTAGAACGGAGTTGAGGAGGAACTTCTTCACTCAAAGGGTGGTGAATCTCTGGAATTCTCTGCCTGTTGAAGTGGTGGAGGCTGCCTCACTAAATATTTTTAAGACGCGGGTTGATGGGTTTTTGATAGGAGAGGGGATTAAGGGTTATGGGGAGAGGGCGGGAAAGTGGAACTGAGCAGCGACAGATCAGCCATGATCTTGTTGAATGGCGGGGCAGGCTCGAAGGGCTGGATGGCCTACTCCTGCTCCTATTTCTTATGTTCTTATGTAAGCTTTTTCCAGAGTAAATGGACTGAATTAAATGGGGTGCAGAATTCCACACTCCCTTGGCTAAAAATGTCAGGAGAGAGGATGCCCACCAAGAACACCAGCTGCTCCAGAGCCATTTAGTGGCCAATTAAACATTAATAGGCTGGTAGTGGAACTTTTATCCATCTGGATCAGGAAGTCTCAATTCAGAGTGTCACCAGCCAAAGACTGACAGCTCTCCAGTATGTAAAGACAACTGAGAAGAGTTAGCTGGTATTGGATTTAGCCCAGCAGGAGTGTCACGGATCTCCCCAAATGCCAAGTTGGCAGGCCCTGGCCCCATCAAGTCCTATAAAGTCTGGGTTTTAAAGGCCAGGGGTGGAGGAGAACCTGAATGGAAGTGTGGGGGTCTCTGAATGGCCCGACTCTTATGCCCACCACCAGCCCATGAAGAGAAACCTGCTGGTCTTCCCAAATGGAATGGGCCTCTCCCATCACTGGTTAAAATACAGGCAATAAATGATTGAGGCCACTGAATGGCGTTACGTGCTCAGAGGGATCTCAACTGGCCCACTGGCCAGCAGGCCACCTGTGCCTCCCCTGCCAGTGACAAAATGGTGAGGGCAGGGCCAACCAGGTGGGCAGCTGGTTTTTACATGCATTCAAACAGACCCACTGGTGGGGGATCATATAATCGAGCCCAATGTTTCAGGTCTAGCATTTTACAATCCTGACAAAAGGTCATCAAACTGAAATGTTGGGCTGCATTATAGACAAGAGAGAGCCCTTAATTATGCATTAATTTCCCGCTCAAGATACTCAACTGGGCCATGGATGTGCGACCCACCTAAAGCCTCTCCGGCTATCCATGTGATTGTGGTGGGCCAATCCGTCCATTATCACAATGCCTTAATTTATAGGTCCAAGTGCCTGTTTTCTCACCCATGGGTAACCTGTAAAATTTAGCTCTGCTCCTCTCTTGGTGGGTTCAGTTGCAGATTATCTTATATCCATATATCTCACTTTTGAGGCAGAATTCCTGTTAGGACAAGAAGTCCAATGAAAAGGCTTGTATCTAAATAGTATTTTCTCATCCAATATCTTGATGTGCTTTTACAACATTAATAAACCACTCAATTTTGAATTGCAACACCACCCAGAATTAGGTTGCATTAAGAAGAATGTTAACTGCGCTTTTAAATTGAGTTTTGGTGGTGGCCCTTGATCATTACATAGTATGAACCTTGAAAACCAAACATCTCTTATCTAGAAACAAAGTACATGGTGCTTACAGTAATTGTTTTAGGAGGTAAAGAATATTTCTACTTTAAAACAATTATCATGACTTAACTCTCCATGGATACTAGAAACAAATGAGAGATATATAAAGCAAATTTACCCAGGCACTTTTGAAATACTGAAATTTTGTAAGTAGTAACATGACAAATCACTGAGTTTTAGATGTGGCATAAGCACCAAATAAATCACATGGCTTTACCCTGAGAAGGTGATCCCTGTTGTAGTGTATGCTTTTCCTTTGTTTTACATGTGAACCAGCCTGTGGCTGTAAAACGTGGAGTTATGTTCAGACAAGTAGATCTTCCCCGATTCCTTGCATTGCTGGAATAATTTAAAGAAACTTTTATCTCAGTCAATCTTCTTAGAGTTCCATTTTGTGAACAGCTGGTAATACTAGTAATGTTCATGAATCCGAGGAGAGACGATAGGTTGGCTACTTTATTTGATAAGGTTGGATGAATGCACACAACCATCAGCACATTAACAACATCTCCTGTGAACAGACAATAAGTAAATGCGTGAGTGAATTTAGTGAATTAGCAGAGCTATTGTCTTAATTACAGCCACAGACAGGCACATTCCAGCAGGGGTCCCTGGGTGGTGACTAGGAGCATGAATCCAATTTTCACTGTCTCTAACACAGGTCACTCAGGCCTATTGTAACACTTGAGCTGTGGCTCCGTTTAAGATCAGCTGGTCAGCAGAAACTTGGGGAATGAAGCTGGAACTGTATGGGCTGTAAACCTCAGTACACCCAGTGGTAAATTTGCCCAATACAGCAAACCTGCCAAGTGTTGTTCAAAATTGCAATGTTAATGCTGTTTAAATTAAAAGATATGCCGAAATGTTCTAACATGTTCTGCAATTTTTAAAAAAAGCATATTCCAAAAAGATTTCCAACCAGCCTTGGTGACTTGGAAGAATGAAAGAAAACATGTTTCAAGTATCTATTACTAAGTGACTGAAATAACCTGTATAGCGCTGGACTCCCAATACCTTCAAGGGCTAAAGACTAGTCCTGGAGGATTCAGTATATAGAATACCAGAAGCTCTGACTCCTCTTGAAGAACTCAGGTGAAATTTTCTCCGAAAAATTCAAAGTGTCAAATGGGCAAGAAAACAAGAAGTTGTCTCACCTGTTTTTCCAGCGAGGTTCAGTGGTGGTAATTTACGGCACTCTGTGCCATACAGAGGCTGTAATGTGATTCCCACCAGCAAGTGGAGTGGGTGGAGTTATTCACAGTATACTAGGGGATCTGTCAATCTGTCAACCCCAAGGCATCACATGGATCCTCTTCCACCAGATTAGTGCCCCCCTGCCCTGATCATCAGCCCCAACCCATGTTAGCCGGCCCCAATCCAGTTACCAACCCCAACTGATCAGCACCCACCCCAATGCAGAATTCCTCCTTCCCTCCCCTGCTATGCACCAAACCCCGACCTCTCCTTTGCCTTCCCCCCAAGTTAGCTCTGTCCCCTCAGACTATGCCCCCTTCAGGCCCCACCTCCTTGGCACTGCCCAGTGCCTGGTGGGCAGTGCCAGGGTGGCACTTCCCAACCCTGTCCCTGACCATCCAGGTGGCCTCAATGGTCTCCACTCCCACTAGCAAGGCCACCTGACTTGTATTTCCCCCACTACAAGAAACCAGGTGGGTCAAAATATCCTTCCCAGTACAAGAGGCTTGATGTGCTCTCAAGCACCTAGTAGTTAGGACCTGCGGGGAACATAGACTCATAAAATACATGTGATTATGCACCTGAATTACAATGGCTGGATTCTCTGGCTCACATACAGCTCAGATTCTGTGGTCCCACTGCAGTGAACAGAGATTTGGCTGAATGCTGACAGCGGTGGCAGAGCATGAACAGCCCAATGACTTCAAACAACCTCTCTGAACATACCCTTATTAATCATACATATATTCATAAGATAAATGTGAATGCATGTCTCTTCGTATTGTACATCATAAAATGCAAATATACTCTTTTGAGAGACCAAAATTACTGTTTAAAACTTAGAAAAGGGAATGTCCTTTAATTAGCTGAGGTGCTCATAAACTAATGGGAGGCTTTGTTTTTTTAAAATTTTATTTATTAGTGTCACAAGCAGGCTTACATTAACACTGCAATGAAGTTACTGTGAAAATCCACGAGTTGCCACATTCTGGCACCTGTTCGGGTATACTGAGGGAGGATTTAGCATGGCCAATGCAGCTAACCAGCACATCTTTCAGACTGTGGGAGGAAACCTGAGCACCCAGAGAAAACTCATGCTGACATGGGGAGAATGTGCAGACTCCACACAGCCAGTGATCCAAGCCAGGAATCAAATTTGGAGTCTCTGGTGCTGTGAGGCAGCAGCGCTAATCACTGTGCCACCTTGTAGCACTCCTACTGCTAGGCCAGAAGCTTTGGGTTCAAATCCACGCCAGGACTTGTTGGCCATGGAAGAAGTGTTCATAACACAGTTCAATGGGCTGATAATCAGTCCAGGAATCCTTCCATGACTTCCCCCACTATTCCCCAAAAGGTAAAAAAGTGTGAGTGTGAAGATATGCTTAAAAATGTATATGCTAATTGTCAGAATGATTTCAACATCACAGCACAAATACCAGCTCATTGGTAAAATATCAGTGAGGTGAACTGAATGTTGAAAAGAAATTAATTTTCTTCATGCTGGTCTGGTGTTGTTTGTTTGCATTGGCATTGATTTTAGAAGTGCATACAATTGTCAAAGGCAAATGACATTTTTTAACAAAGCACTTTTCCCTTATTCCATTCAACAATAACAAAAAAAATGTGATTGAATACTTAATAAAACAAACTCTGTTTTTTTAATATACTTAGCCTTTTAAACACCAGTCCCTGAAGAGGAAAATGGCGTCATTCTGGTTAGTATGCACTTGAAAAGAGCAGGTACACCTTATGTTTTATGTGTTACATTTCCTGAAGAGAATGCTCAACAAATGAACAAATCCGGATAAGCAGAAAGCATACTGTGACAGACGCAGCAATGCAAAATGAGACTTCAATATGCCAGCTAATCAGCATTCAGAAACCCTGCAGCATATGTACCGCCTACAGACAAGTAGATGTAATCATTTGTACACTGTGGAGCAATTGAAAATGCTGGAAAAACTCAGCGGGATTGGCAGTATCTGTAGCGAGAGAAGAAGTGTTAATGGCCAGGATTCTCCGACTGTTCACTCCGGCAGGATCTTCTGATCCTGTCAATAGCACACCCCCACCAAGGGTTTCATGGCTGCATGGGGTGCAGTCAAGGGATTGCATTGACAGCAAGGGGTCAGAAGACCCCACCACTGGCAAGTGATTAGGACTGAGGGAGCACTTGCAGAATCTGGTGGCCTTCATAAAGGACATGATAAAAGATGGCATAGACCACCTTTTCGACAACCTGGAATCTCAGCGTAATTTTGTTTGACCAGCCCATGGTCTGGGAAGGAATATCACATCACAGTGGGAGTTCAGCTCAGTGAGACCAACTAATAATCAAAGGTACAGTTACTTCAAACTTAGAAACAGTAAGGATGACATCAAAAAACGTAGCTGCAGCTAATAAGGAGAAGTTAGAAAAGTTGCCATGGCTCATAAAGATATGTTAGAAACTTTATAGAGAATAGCTGGCATTATAGGGAGGTAAACATTAGTGGGAGTTGTCTTTAGACCTCCAAACTACCTTGTTTAAAGTCCTTGTTGTCAGTGATTCAGGGAACCCACAACAGTTACATGCTGTGAGCTAAGGAATGACATTAAACAGGAAATTAGAGATGCATGCAGCAAGAGTGCTACAATATTATTCATGTGTGATTTTAATCTACACATAGTATTATTGCCAATTTGATTTGCTTAACCTATGATTAATTCCTGGAGTGTGTACGAGATGGGTTTTCTTTAGACCAGTATGCCAAGGCACTAACATAAGAACATAAGAACATAAGAAATAGGAGCAGGAGTAGGCCATCTAGCCCTTCGAGCCTGCCCCGCCATTCAATAAGATCATGGCTGATCTGTTGTGGCTCAGTTCCACTTTCCCGCCCTCTCCCCATAACCCTTAATCCCCTCTCTTATCAAGAACCCATCAACCCACTTCTTAAAAATATTTAGCGAGGCAGCCTCCACCACTTCAACGGGCAGAGAATTCCAGAGATTCACCACCCTTTGAGTGAAGAAGTTCCTCCTCAACTCCGTTCTAAACCGCCTCCCCTTTATCTTGAGGCTGTGCCCCCTAGTCCTACTGTCTTTTTTGAGCGGGAAGAGTCTCTCCACCTCTATCCTATCCATCCCATTCATCATCTTATACGTCTCAGTGAGATCTCCCCTCATTCTTCTAAACTCTAACGAGTACAAGCCTAGTTTATTCAGCCTCTCCTCATAGCTCAATCCCCTCAACTCCGGTATCAGCCTAGTAAACCTCCTCTGCACTCCCTCCACGGCCAAAATATCCTTGCGCAGGTGCGGCGCCCAAAACTGCACACAGTACTCCAGCTGCGGCCTCACCAATGCCCTATACAGCTGCAGCAAGACCTCCCTACTTTTATATTCAATCCCCCTCCTTATGAAGGCCAGCATCCCATTCGCCTTCCTGACCACCTGCTGCACCTGCAAGCTGGGTTTTTGCGACTCATGCACAAGGACCCCGAGGTCCCTCTGCACCGTCGCCTGCTGCAGTTTTTCGCCACGTAAGTAATAGTCCTTCCTACCATTCTTCCTAACTAGGGAACATGCTATCCTAAATTTTGTATTGTGTCATGAGGAGGAGTTAATTAATAATCTGGTTGTGTGTGATCCTTTAGAGAAGAGTGACCATAACATGAGAGAATTCTTCATTAAGATCCAAAGTAAGGAAGTCCAAACGGAAACTAGGGTCTTAAATCTAAATAAAGGTTATGATGAAGATATGTGGGATGAGTTGGCTATGGTAGATTGGAGAATTTTATTAGAAGGCATGATGGTGGGCAGGCAATGGCTGATACTGAAGGAATGAATGCTTGCATTGTAACAGTCACACATTTGTTTCTGGTGCAAAAACAAAACAGGAAAAGTGGCTCAACCATGGCTAACAAAACCAATTAAGGATAGTATTAAATCCAAAGAGAAATTGTATAAAATTGCTAAAAAAACAGTAGCAAGTTCACAGATTGGGAACAGTTTAGAATTCAGCAAAGGAGGATCAAGAGATTGATTAAGAGGGGAGAAATAGGGTATGAGAGTAAATTTGCAAGGAACATAAAAACAGATTGTAAAAACTGCCATAGTATGTAAAAAGAAAAAAACTATTGAAGATAAATGCAGATCCCTCAAAGTCCCAAATAGGAGAATTTGTAATGAGGAAATGACAGAGCAATTAAAATAACTACTTTTGTTCTGTTAGTATTAGTTAAAAAAAGTGCTGGAGAAATTAATGGGATTGAAAGCCGATAAATCTCTAGTGCCTGATAATCTAAAACACAAGGTACTAATGGAGGTGGGTGGTTGCCTTGAGGCACAACAGAAGTGTCCCTACTTCTGGACCAGAATCTCCAGGTTCAAGTCCAATGCCAAGGCTTTTTGGAAGGAGGGTTCAATATGGTTCAGCAGGCTGATAATCAGTGCAGGAACTGTTTCACCACTTTTCCCCCATTACTCCTATGATAACCCCCACAAGATCCATGGAGAATCACTGATCGATCTCCTTGTGGGGTTGTTGACTATAAGTTCCCATGGTAACAGGCAGTGGCCAGCCCAAGTGGAACTCATTACTTAAGTCAAGGCAGGCCCAGGACTGAGTCTGCAGAACTACTTGACCCTGGTGTGTATATATATCACTGTAGTGGTTTTACTTCGCATTCTGTAAATAAATTATGTTCCTTTCCAGTTGGGTTTCCTGAGTCATTACAATTTCCAGAGGCTAAAAGTAGTGTGGGTGTGAGGACATGCTTAGAAAAAATGCATTGGGTGTCATCTTCCATTCTGTAGATTCTGGAACAGTCCTGGCAGATTGGAGTATTAAGAAAGGAGGGGGAGAGAAAACAGGGAATTAAAGACTGCTTACTCTTATCATGGGTACTCTCAGTACCCATCATGTGGGGATTCCAGTGTTGGACTGGGTGGGCACAGTAAGAAGTCTCACAATACCAGGTTAAAATCCAACAGATTTATTTAGTAGCACAAGCTTTTGGAGTGCTGCTCCTTCATCAGTAACAGGGAAAGTACTAGAATTTATTATAGAGAATGAGGTAACGGGACACTTAGAAAATAACAACTAGACTGGACAAAGTCCACGTGGATTTATGGGAAGGAAATCATGTTTGACGACTCATGGAAGGACATAACTAGTAGAATAGATAAAGGAGAACTAGTGAATGTAATGTATTTGGATTTTCAAAAACATTTGATAAAGTTCCATGCAAGAGGTTGGTGTGCAAAGTTAAAGCGCATCAGATTGAGTGCAATATATTGCCATGGATTGAGTATTGATTACCAGGCAGGAAACAGGCAGTAAAGTTTAAAGTTATTTATTAGTCACAAGTAGGCATTAACACTGCAATGAAGTTACTGTGAAGTTACCACAGTGCAGGCCTGTTCGAGAATTTAGCATGGCTAATGCACCTAACCAGCACATCTTTCGGGCTGTGGGAGGGAACCACAGCATCTAGAGGAAATCCTACGCAAACACAAGGGAGAACGTGCAGACTCCACACAGACAGTGACCGAAGATGGGAATTGAACTCAGGTCCCTGGTACTGTGAGGCAGCAGTGCTAACCACTGTGCCACCATGCTGCCTTGTAGGAATAAATGGGTATTTTTCAAAGAGGCAAGTGGTGACTAGTGGGGTACCAGAGGGATCAGTGCTTGGGCCCCAGCTATTCACAATATATATCAATGATTTGGATGAGGGAATCAAATGTAATATTTCTGAGTTTGCTGATGACACAAGTGGGAATATGAGTGGTGAGGAGTAGGTTTTGGTCACTTTACCTAAGAAAATATATACTTGCAATAGAGTGAATGCAGCATAGGTTCACCAAACTGATCCTTGCGATGGAAGGATTGCCATGTGATGAGAGGTCAGGTTGACTGGGCCTGTATTCACTGGAATTTCAAGATCTCACTGAAACTTATAAAATTTCTGACAGAGATGGACAGACTCGAGGGAGAGATAAGAAATAGGAACATAAGAAATAGGAGCAGGAGTAGGCCATCTAGCCCTTCGAGCCTGCCCCGCCATTCAATAAGATCATGGCTGATCTGTTGTGGCTCAGTTCCACTTTCCCGCCCTCTCCCCATAACCCTTAATCCCCTCTCTTATCAAGAACCCATCAACCCGCTTCTTAAAAATATTTAGCGAGGCAGCCTCCACCACTTCAACGGGCAGAGAATTCCAGAGATTCACCACCCTTTGAGTGAAGAAGTTCCTCCTCAACTCCGTTCTAAACCGCCCCCCCTTTATCTTGAGGCTGTGCCCCCTAGTCCTACTGTCTTTTCTGAGCAGGAAGAGCCTCTCCACCTCTATCCTATCCATCCCATTCATCATCTTATACGTCTCAACGAGATCTCCCCTCATTCTTCTAAACTCTAACGAGTACAAGCCTAGTTTATTCAGCCTCTCCTCATAGCTCAATCCCCTCAACTCCGGCATCAGCCTAGTAAACCTCCTCTGCACTCCCTCCAGGGCCAAAATATCCTTGCGCAGGTGCGGCGCCCAAAACTGCACACAGTACTCCAGCTGCGGCCTCACCAATGCCCTATACAGCTGCAGCAAGACCTCCCTACTTTTATATTCAATCCCCCTCGCTATGAAGGCCAGCATCCCATTCGCCTTCCTGACCACCTGCTGCACCTGCAAGCTGGGTTTTTGCGACTCATGCACAAGGACCCCGAGGTCCCTCTGCACCGTCGCCTGCTGCAGTTTTTCGCCACGTAAGTAATAGTCCTTCCTACCATTTTTCCTACCAAAGTGGACCACCTCACACTTGCCAACATTAAATTCCATTTGCCATTTCCTGGCCCATTCGCCCAGCCTATCTAGATCCTTCTGCAGACTCTCCACACCCTCCGCACAATTTGCCTTTCCCCCAATCTTGGTGTCATCAGCAAATTTCGACACCCTGCACTCGGTTCCCTCCTCCAGATCATCTATATAAATGGTAAATAGCTGAGGCCCCAGCACCGACCCCTGGGGCACCCCACTAGTCACCAACCGCCAATCCGAATAGCACCCATTGACCCCCACTCTCTGCCTCCTATTTGACAACCAATCCTCTATCCACGCTAACACCCTACCCCCAACTCCATGTCCCCTGACCTTCTGCAATAACCTCTTGTGAGGTACCTTGTCAAACGCCTTCTGAAAATCCAGAAAGACCACATCCACCGGCTCTCCTCTATCCACTGCCCTAGACACATCCTCATAGAACTCCAGTAAATTTGTCAGACACGACTTCCCTTTAATGAAACCGTGTTGCGTCCGCCCTATCAAGCAATTCCCTTCAAGATGCCTCGCAATTTCCTGCTTAATGACGGATTCTAACATTTTACCTACCACAGACATTAAACTAAGATGTTCCCCTGGCTGGAGGTCTAGTGGGGCACAGTCTTAGGAAATGGGATAGGCCATAAAGGACTGAGATGAGGAGAAGCTTCTTTGCTCAGAGGGTGATGAATGTGTGGGATTCTCTACCACAGAAGGTTGTGGATGCCATGTCACTGAATACATTTAAGAAGGAAATAAATATGTTTCTATACACAAAAGGTATTAAAGAGTATGGGGAGAGATTGGGTACATGGCATTGAGATAGAAGATCAGTCATGATCATATTGACTGTTGGAGAAAGTGCAAGGGGCTGAATGCCTACTCCTGATCCTATTTTCTATGTTTCTATGTACAATAACTATTAATAGGATGCCTCACAAAGGGCAAGCACATGTCTTTTTCAGAAGTAGTAGAATTTATCCAGGAGTGGGTAGGTGAAAAAAATCTAAAGCACTTCTGCAGTCAGAGATGTAAGAAATGTAAACAGAGAGAAGAAGAGATTTGGAATTTCAAACAGCAGATATAGGAGATCACATACCAGAAAGATCAGGAGGTAATTTGTCAAACCGCAGTTCGGAATTGGCAATTGAACAGTCAGCCATGATACTGCAGCAGCAGTCTCTCTAGCTTAAATGTGGAAACTGCTCTGTTAGAAGGCTAACACGAGTTGAAGAAGTTCCAGAGTGAGAAGTTCAAACAGGAGCTTGAGGATACTGGAGGATCACTAGGAGAGGCAGGTAATGGCCCCGTCAGGAAGCAGATCATTCCCTGTGTAAGCTGAAGATAACAGAGTTGAATGGGATGTTAGGTAAACAGCGTGCTTTGGATTACGAGATGGATGCTATTGACACTGATGTAATGCCAAAGGTTCCCAATTATCTTGGGATTAAGAACTTAAAACTTACTGGCTTTATTGAGCCAAACTAAACAGTACCAGATGAGAACCCGGTAGCTTTTGTTGATCATCTCTACAATCTGTATAAGTGCTCCCTGTACCAAAAGTGGATATTATGAAGGGGCAGATTCAGAAGCATTTTAAGGATGTTCCTGGCTGAACTTCAGCCTATGCTTACAGCAGCTTTCCGTATCTCCAGCCAACATATGGACTGCTAGGAAGAGATGAAAGTCAATGTCTGCAGGGCATGGGAGATGGTAAAGAAGTGCCTAAAGTCACAGCAAGATCATGCACTGAGGAAACTGGTTGTTGCAGTGGAGGGTGCTTGGCACTAATGTAAAAACGCTTGTACCCCTGCTATAAACGTGGATGTAAATTGAAGCAAGGTTTGAAGGGAAAGTGGCTCAGCAGAAAGGAAATAAGCTAAAAGAATTGTTTGCTTTTTTGTAGATTTAGCATCGTTAGAACTTTGCTGTATGGTTCTTAATGTTAAAAGCACAAATTTGTTGCTGGTCCTATCTATCTATCAGTGTACATGTATTTCTTTGTGGAAAGCAGTATGAATTTGATCATTAAATCAATTAAAATATAAGGACAGAATGACATCAGCATCTTAAATTTAAAACATGAGTGTTGTGCTGTAAGAAGTGATTTTTAGCTTAAAAAATTAGTTTGCCTGGAAAAAGGCAAGTTTCACAGTGAAATTTCTACATTGAAGCCTTGAAGAAGCCAATGAGATTCCCATTGTGTAATGTGAATCAGTTAAATTCTCACACTTAGAATTTCTTTGGAGTGGGCATCTAAAGATGCCAGCAAGACCGGTTCCTTGGAGATTGGGGCACCATTTTTAAAGACCACCCCAATCTCCAGACAACCCTGCACAACCACCCTCCCGCTACTCACCAGCAAAGACCACCCTACTCCCAACACCCACTACCATCAGCCCCCCCTGAAAATCCCCAAATAAGTGTCACACCACAAAGGATTCAACAAAGGACCCCCCCCATGCCATTCCATTCAGGAGCCCCCTCCATCCCCCTCCCATGCTCAGGTTGGCACTACCAGGGGGCATTGCCAGGGCACTACTCAGCCAATTCCCTTAGGGACTTCAATAGTCTCTGGCTCCCCTACCATGGCCATCATGATAGTCTCCGTTTATGAAGACCAGAAGTGATTTGCGCCGAGTTCCTGCTGCACTCACAGGTTAAAGAATTATAGGAGCCGGGAGAATCTGGTGCCGAACAAACCCTGCATATTTAAATTAATATATAAATATGATTATCTGGTTCACCTCTCACTGGGATGAAAAGGAAGTCAAGCACAATTTAGCCAATTACTTTGAGCAAATAAAATGTGATCTAAAATGAAGAACAAACAAATTTGTTAGTCTCTGGCATCAAATGTGAATGTTTAATTTCTGTTTGAAGATATCATAAGAACACTGTACTGGACAGTAGAGGCTCTCCAGCAAAAGTGTTGATGTGACTAATAAATTAATAGCTTTCTTTTGGTCATAATTGTGTCCTTGCCTATGAACTATTAAGAGAACTGAATTTGATAAGTTTGGCCAATATCTAAAGCACTGGGACCTCTGTTTGTCTCACTGGAGAGACAAGCAAAGATTCTGAAACAGATTCCCTTTGATATCTTGATGAAATCGCCTGAAAGTCAAGAATGTGTGGTATGATATTAGGATGCTGCCACGAATGTGAAAATGTGACTTGTGAAGCAACTAATATGCTAAAATATATGGGGAAATGCAAGGAAGAACAGGTCTCAGACATGCATAAGTATTTGACAAACAGCATAATATGAAATGGTTAATGTGACCAATAGAATGAGACAATATTGTAAACGTTGTCTCATTGTTGTAAACATATGCACTGTGCATACTCCATAGAGAAACTGACTTTAAAATAATCAGGATAGAATTAAACACAGTAGAAATAGTCAAAATTAAAGTGCAAGATTAGGATTGAGACAGTTAAGGGCTTGGAAGTAATAATACTGGTAAGAGCTAACCACAAGATGAATGCTGGAGAATCTTTTAAATTCTTGATTTATGTAAGAGATATTAAACTGCAGCCTAAGCAGCTCTCCTGCAAACAGTTAAGGGATATTATTGAGTAAAGTTCTCTATAGGTGGGAACAATTATTACAAGTAATCGTGATCAGGAACCACGTTACTGGAATTTTTTCACTCAGTTGCAAAAAAAATCATGCAGATTAAACACGAATTTACAATCTCTCATCACCTCAGTCATCAGGAATAGTGAAAAGGAGAAAGAATGCCCTCAAAACAATGTTGAAAAAGCAACATAGACATCGTCGTACTCAATCAAACAGTTAAAAGCATTGTCAGTATTGTATCTTGGAAATACTAAAAGTAACAATGAGGGCTGAGGATAGAATGTGAATTCTACTATGTGCCTGGACCATGGGCATAAATTGTCCTACTTAATAAAGGGGACTAGAGACTATCAGAATAGGATCATAGTGGTTTTGTGGTTGCCCCGCTATATGAGTATGCTGAATGGGAGATTTTAAAGTGGAATTCCCATAAAGTATGGTGTGGGGAAAAGCTATGCCCCATTGAAAGATCCAGCTCTACCTTTAAGCCAGCCCAGAACACCCAAGTAGGAAGCCATGTCTTGTTCTCAGTACTGATGCATAACATTATTGAGCTAAGGGTAAACTTCAGAACACAAGAGGAGGCACCCAAAGAAATTGGACAGTTCGGACATCCTATGTCTCTTCTCTCGTTAATAGAAAGAGAACAGCCACCTCATAGCATCATCTAGTCAAAATGAAGCAGAATAACAAAGTGGAATAACATAAAGGAACGATGCTGGTGGGAAACTGTCTATGATGTTGGGCAAGTCCCCTGGGTCAGAATACTATCAATTCTGATGATCCTAATCCAGATTTGGTGTTAATTGATGGTATTTTCATGTCCTCTTATCAGAGATGCTTGGTCCACAAATTAAATAAATGAACGAATGGCTCAGAGATAGCTTCACCAATCAGTGGGATGTAGTAATTACTGAGGAATCAATAAATATATTGCACATTCAAGGTGGGGAGGCTTGAGAAAATAATGCCTTAGAATTATACTTTGTAAAATAATTAAACAATATCTTCAAATTTGTAGCTTTAACACACTTCTGTATTGGTTCAAACACTATAATATAAATGAGCTTTCATAACCATAGCTTGCATTTTGGCCTTCTAACTGCAAAAAACTGTTAGACTAGTAAGAACCAATATAAAGTGATAAGGCATTTAAACACAGGAGAATCTTCTTACTTAGGAATTTTATAGATTTGGAGCTAAGATCAGATGCCAAAGTTCAATCAAAATTCAATTGCATGCCTGGTGCCTGATAATTGATCGATTAGCTCAAATGGTTTTGTCAATGAGGGAACTAGTTAGTAGTTTAATGTAAAGAGAGGTTGAGGTAATGTTTTTTGGAGTAAATCAGAATGCAAAGGAAAGAGGTTACCCCTAACCAGGATTCGAGAACTGAGCAAGTCACAGAAGCCTGAAGAATAAACTTTAGAAGTTTAAGAAGTTTGCACCAAAGAGAAAGAACAATAAAGGGAGATCTACAAAACAAATCCTGTCTGAGTTTTGAACATTGTTGTCATTGCACTCGGATCATAAAATCCCTACAGAGCACAAGAAGGCCATTTGCCCCATCGAGTCAGCACCGACAACAATCCTACCCAGGTCCTATCCCTATAACCCCATATTTACCCTGCTAATCCCACTAACCCACTCATCCCGGACACCAAGAGACAACTTAGCATGGCCAATCAACCTAACCCGCACATCTTTGGACTGTAGGAGGAAACCCACGCAGACACAATAAGAATGTGCAAATTCCACACAGACAGTGATCCAAGCCGGGAATTGAACCCCAGTCCCTGGAGCTGTGAGGCAGCAGTGCTAACCACTGTGCTACCATGCTAACAACTGTCTAGTTTATCAAGTCATACTTAAAATGTCTTTCCATTTTGCTACAATTTGATGGTCTTGCCATTGACTTATTTATCATGGCCAATTTCCTGACAACATAGCACAGGTATGCATTCTACTGAGTCCCCTCTACATTTCTTAATTGTTGTTTCAGTTGCAGATATATCACCCACATGTCACTATGTCACCAATCAAGAAAGGTTTCCATTATTAATAGAAACAGGTACAAACAAATCCACAACAAACCCTTGCATGCACATTTTCAATCCTAAGCATTCATGATTTGCCTGTGAATCAGAATGCAAGGGGCAATTATTCTAGGAGACTCAAGCGGAGGCCATGTAATTGGCTTCCCACTGGGCGCCAATGCCTCCATGAGTCTCTGGGCACTGGATTTCCGACGCTGTCAGCTCTATGCCAAAAATCAGCATGGAGCTATATAATTTATTTAAATTAGGATTAGCATTAGCTAGAGTCTCCCTCCCCTCCAGGAGTGTTTCACTCCAGTGGATTTTACAATAGCTCCACACTTGCTGGAAACTAGCAGTTTAACCCCACTGGAGTGAAGAGGGGCCATTGAGGCCCCGCAGGAGGTCAGGGGTGAGGAGGGTTCCCCCCCCCCACCCCGGGCATTGTGAGAATGGCAGTGCCAGCCTGGCCCCCTGGCACTGGCCCATGGGCAAAGTGGCAATGGCCAAGGAGACACTTTAACACTGTCCATCAGGTATTGGACAATGCCAAGGAGGCAGGACATCCCGCTGCCACCTTCCAGTGGGAAAAGGCCCCACTCCCTGATTTTTCAGGTGAATCTTGCTGTGCACTGCAGAGTGCACTGGTGTGTGGGGAATTCATTTTGAAAATCCCACTTAAAAAAATAGCCAGATTTAGAACATAGAACATTACAGCGCAGAACAGGCCCTTCGGCCCACGATGTTGCGCCGACCAGTTACAAAACAATGACCCACTAACCTAAACCAATCCCTTTTCGTCCATAAACCTATCCACGGATCTCTTAAACGCCCCCAAACTAGGCGCATTTACAACTGCAGCAGGCAGGGCATTCCAATCCCTCACCACCCTCTGGGTAAAGAACCTACCCCTGACATCCGTCCTATAACTACCCCCCCTTAATTTAAAGCCATGCCCCCTCGTGCTAGATTTCTCCATCAGAGGAAAAAGGCTATCACTATCCACCCTATCTAAACCTCTAATCATCTTATATGTTTCAATAAGATCCCCTCTTAGCCGCCTTCTTTCCAGCGAAAACAACCCCAAATCCCTCAGCCTCTCCTCATAGGACCTCCCCTCCATACCAGGCAACATCCTGGTAAACCTCCTCTGCACCCTCTCCAAAGCCTCCACATCCTTCCTGTAATGTGGGGACCAGAACTGCACACAGTACTCCAAGTGCGGCCGCACCAGAGTTGTGTACAGTTGCAACATAACGCTGCGACTCCTAAATTCAATCCCCCTACCAATAAACGCCAAGACACCGTATGCCTTCTTAACAACCTTATCTACTTGATTCCCAACTTTCAGGGATCTATGTACACATACACCTAGATCCCTCTGCTCATCCACACTATTCAAAGTCCTCCCGTTAGCCCTATACTCGACACATCTGTTATTCCTACCAAAGTGAATTACCTCACACTTCTCCGCATTAAACTCCAGCCGCCACCTCTCGGCCCAGCTCTGCAACCTGTCTAAGTCTTCCTGCAAACTATGACACCCTTCCTCACTATCTACCACACCTCCGACTTTGGTGTCATCAGCAAATTTACTAATCCACCCAACTATACCCTCATCCAGATCATTAATAAAAATTACAAACAGCAGTGGCCCCAAAACAGATCCCTGAGGCACACCACTCGTAACCGAACTCCATGATGAGTATTTACCACCAACCACCACCCTCTGTCTCCTATCCGCTAGCCAATTCCTGATCCAATTCCCTAGATCACCCCCAATCCCATACATCTGCATTTTCTGCAGAAGCCTACCATGGTGAACCTTATCAAATGCCTTACTAAAATCCATATACACCACGTCCACTGCCTTACCCCCATCCACCTCTTTGGTCACTTTCTCAAAAAACTCAATAAGGTTAGTAAGGCACGACCTACCCGCCACAAAATCATGCTGACTATCTCCAATCAATTCATTACTCTCCAAATAACTATAAATCCTATCCCTAATAATTTTTTCTAAAACCTTGCCCACAACAGAAGTGAGACTCACCGGTCTATAATTCCCGGGGAAGTCTCTGTTCCCCTTCTTAAACAATGGGACAACATTCGCTAACCTCCAATCTTCCGGTACTATACCAGAGGCCAACAACGACCTGAAGATCAGAGCCAGAGGCTCTGCAATCACTTCTCTTGCCTCCCAGAGAATCCTGGGGTAAATCCCATCCGGACCAGGGGACTTATCTATTTTCAGACCCTCCAGAATATCCAGCACATCCTCCTTATCAACTGTAACACTGTCAATTCTACTCCCCTGCAACCCAGTGTCCTCCTCAGCTATATCCATGTCCCCCTGCGTGAACACCGAAGAGAAATATTGGTTCAATGCCTCTCCAATCTCCTCCGGTTCCACACATAACTTCCCTCTGCTGTCTATAACTGGCCCTAATCTTGCCCTAACCAACTTTCTGTTCTTGACATACCTATAGAACGCCTTAGGATTCTCCTTAACCCTATCAGCCAAAGTCTTCTCATGTCCTCTTTTAGCCCTTCTTAGCTCACTCTTCAACTCCCTCCTAGCCAATCTAAAGTTTTCTAGTGCACTACCCGAGCCCACACGTCTCATCCGAACATAAGCCTCCTTTTTCCTTTTAACCAACGAAACAACTTTTTTGGTGCACCACGGTTCCCTAGCCCTACCAATTCCTCCTTGCCTGACAGGGACATACCTATCACGGACTCGCAGTAGCTGCTCCTTGAAAAAACTCCACATTTCAGACGTTCCCAGTCCCTGTAATCTCCTAGTCCAACCTATGCTTCCTAATTCTCTCCTAATAGCCTCATAATTACCCTTCCCCCAGCTAAAACCACTGGCCCGAGGTTCATGCCTATCCCTTTCCATCACTAAGGTGAACGTAACCGAATTGTGGTCACTATCACCAAAATGCACACCAACTTCCAAGTCTAGCACCTGGTCTGGCTCATTTCCCAGCACCAAATCCAATATAGCCTCACCTCTAGTTGGCCTATCTACATACTGAGTCAAAAAACCTTCCTGCACGCTTTGTACAAAAACTGACCCCTCTAACGAGCTAGAGCTATAACAATTCCAATCAATATTAGTAAAGTTAAAATCCCCCATAACAATTACCCTATTACTTTCACTCCTAACCAGGATCGTCTCTGCAATCCTTTCCTCAACCTCTCTAGAACTTTTAGGAGGTCTATAAAAGACTCCCAACAGGGTGACCTCTCCACTCCTATTTCCAATCTCCGCCCATACTACCTCAACAGACAAGTCCTCATCAAACTTCCTCTCTGACACTGTGATACAGTCCCTGACCAATAAAGCTACCCCTCCCCCCCTCTACCTCCTTCTCTACTCCAACTAAAACATTTGAACCCCGGGACCTGCAGCAACCATTCCTGCCCCTGCTCTATCCATGTCTCTGAAATGGCCACAACATCAAAGTCCCAGGTACTGATCCATGCTGCAAGTTCATCCACTTTATTGCGAATACTCCTCGCATTAAAGTATACGCATTTCAAACCCTGCTCCACCCCACCCCTGCGATGCTGTGCATTGCAGTCCCCATCTATGCCCCCCTCACTTTCAACCCCTCTACTCAGGATCCCACCCCCCCTCCGAATCAGTTTAAACCTCCCTGCATAGCCTTAGCAAATTTACCCCCCAGGATATTGGTCCCCCTCTGATTCAGGTGTAGACCATCCCTTTTATAGAGGTCCCACCTTCCCCAGAATGAGCCCCAATTGCTCAAGTACCTGAACCCCTCCCTCCTGCGCCAACCCCTCAGCCACGAGTTCAAACTTTCCCTCTCTCTATTCCTCTCTAAACTATCCCGTGGCACAGGCAAGAGTCCGGAGATAACCACTCTATCAGACTTGGCCTTTAGTTTCCACCCCAACTCCATAAACCTCTGCTTAATATCCCCTTCCCTTAACCTCCCTATGTCATGTGTCCCCACATGAACTATAACTTGGGGTTGATCTCCCTCTCCCCTAAGAGTCCTGAATACCCTTTCTGATACATCCCGGACCCCAGCCCCTGGTAGGCAACACACCAGCCCTGAGTCCCTACCTTCCAACTCTCCTATCTGTCCCCTTAACTGTGGAGTCCCCAATCACTGGGCCCAATCTTTTACAGCCCCTAACCACCTGAGCTTTCACACTAGGCTCACCCCCAGAGACCTGCTCCCTTTGGCTATCCCCAGTTGATTCCTCCTCAACTGTAGCCTCCAGGACCGAAAACCTATTTTGGAGGGGAACAGCCCCAGGGGATTGTCCCCTCGATTGCTTCTTTCCCCTCTTCCTGGCAGTGACCCAAGACTCATTTCTAGGAGTGACTATCTCCTTATAACTCCTATCAATTTCCACCTCCGCCTCCCGAATTATGCGAAGTTCCTCTAATTCCACCTCCAGCTCCTTTACACGCTCCTCCAGAAGCTGCAATCTAACACACTTCCTACAAGTAAAATCACCTGAAACACTACTAGATTCCCTCACCACATACATCCCACAGGAGATGCAGCTTACTGCCTGAACTGCCATCCCTGAAGCAATTACCAGCAGAAAAATATAAATAAAATTTAAAAAACTTCCCCCACACTTATAATTAGGTTAGAGGAGGTGGGAGGGTGGGATTCTCTACCAGTGTAGAGGATCGGGTATCCTCTCTACACTAATTTATAGGGTTAGGGGCCCGAGAAAAACAAACTACAACTACCGGCAAGCGTCCTAGTGACGATTTCCGGTTTCTAACTAATTTAAAAAAACCGCCGAAACTCGCGACTTTAAAACTATAAATAAAAAGTTAAACAATATAAACAGAAAAATGTACCTTTTTGCTGCCTCCTCTCACGCCCAAAAATCGCTGCCTCTTGATACTGCTCCTCAGGAACAGTTTTTACGTGAATTTTTACTCCAATTTTACTCCAGTTTTTACATGAATTTGATACTTAGAATTTTTTTGGGAGAATCCCAATCCATACTTAAGACGAGCAACATATGTAAGGTTAAGTTTGAAAACTGGAATACACTAATGTAGATATTTATCTCATACAATGTTGTTGACTGTCAGCAATTTGCATTTTTAACAGAATGGCAAGTTAATATATTATTAAAACTGTAAATTGACTTCTTCATTTCCAGGATGATGAGCTTTTAAAAGCAAAATACTGTGGATGCTGAAATCTGAAACAAAAACAGAAAATGCTGGAAAATCTCAGTAGGTCTAACAGCATCTGTGAAGAGAGAACAAAGCCAATGTTTTGTGTCTGGATGACCCTTCATCAGATTAGTTTTTAACTGTGGATTTTCAAATTCATTTTAAATGATCTTAAAATGCTCCATCATCAAAAGTCCCTGAAGTAATATTTTATCTAACAATACAAATTAAAGGAAATGGTTGACTTCATACTATATTGGTAACTTGTCTGGGGGCTTGTTATAATAGACCAACTATCCTCTCATAATTGTAAAAATTTTGCATTCCTTTAACCATAAATATTTAACTGTTAAGTGCCCTCAGGGTATCTGAAAACGCTTCTCCCCAGTGAAGGAATTCAATTTACCTTTTGACTTTCTGCTTACATTTGGAGTTTGTTTTGAAAAATTACCTACATCATAAAAATCATATTATAAAAAGAATATCATTTTGGAGAAAATGCAAAAGAAATTAACTGGCAGGGTATCAGAACTATCAGGAAAGATTGAACAGTTTGAAGCTTTTTTCTTTAGAACAAAGAAAATGTAGGGATGACCTGATAGAGGATATCTGAAATTACGAATGGCTGGACAGGGTAGTAGCATAGAGAATGTTTCCACTTGTGACAGAATCCAAAAATAGGTGCCATAAATATAAACTGAATACTAATAAATCCAATAGGGAAATATGAAGAAATTTCTTTATTCACAGAATGGTTAGAATCTGAACCTTGCTACCTACCATAGGAAGTGGTATTTCAAGTAACTTAGATGCTTCTAAAGGAAACAACCTGAGAACATGAGAGAAAAGAGTAAAATATGCTGAAAGGTTGAGATGAGTTGGATACAATGCGAGGAGAATTTGTGTGGAGTTTAAATACCAACAGAATTGGGAGAACTGGCCTCTTTCTGTACCATATGTGATCCTGTGTAAAAAATATGCAAACACATGTACAGGAATTCATTTTATGTATGGCTTTCTTAGAGAGAATAAAACACTGGGATGACTTTTTGCTCCAGTTTCCAGAGGCATCACAGCTAGTTTTGTGCAAGATACATAAATTATATATTGTACAATATACAAATAGCTTCAATAGCAAAACCATCTGCATTGGACCCACACATCTAGAGGTAGGTCTCATTGTACTTATTGAAGACCTCAGTATTGTTTAGATAGCAGGATCAGTGCAGCCACTGCATATATTGAGCAGAAAAATAAAATGCCAATATTCTGCCTTCTCAATCTTTTTCTAAATCAGTGAAACGCTGATCTAGTAGATTGTGCAGAAAAATATGTTGTTTGTTCAAAAATGACCAATATGATTTGCTAAAGGTTGATGCTCCAACAAGCAGATGAAAAATGACAGGCTGGGTAATGGATTTTTGGAAATGTTTTCAACATAAGCACAATTATTCAGTTTTGACAAATGCATTATAATTCTGGGTTCTTGTTTACCATGCATTTTTAAACAGCATATTCTTCAAACATTATTTAGTGTTTGGATAGAACAAAAAAAATTACATCAAAAAATTTGTGCATCCTCACTTCTGACAGTGCTAGGTAAACTATATGGATTCCCTGGAAGCAGCAGACAATGCCATGGATTACTCCCCATCAAGCATTTAACAATGGTATCAATGAGGAAGCCCACACAGCTTAGACAGGTAAACAGTAATTCTCATTGGCAAACTGGCACTACTCAATGAAGTTTTCTCTCACATGTACCAAAAATGCCAAATTTGATATCATCACTATTTCTACCTTGCATTCAGCAATAAAAATACAATAGAAATATTGAGTGAGATTGTATTTCCAATCACTACTTTTCTCTGAAGTGATTGAACATTGTAAACATGAAGTGCAGGCCAAGCATCCCCTCCTCTGAGACTGTGTCGTGCACCAACAACAAAGCTAAGTCCTACCCCTTGCTCTCTTTGACTCTCGATCTCTCTCTCTCCAGGCCATGGACTTCGACCTGTGGCTGTTTTGCTGAGTCTGGAAATCCAACCTTGAACTGGGCAGTGATGCCTCCACAGCTGATCTGCATGCAGTGTCTCTGAGCCCAACCCCATCATCCTGGAACTGTAGAATGATATGGGTCCCAACATCATCCACCTCAAAACCCTCAATATATCCTTCCTGCCTAAAATCCATGGGTTAGAGTGGCTTAGGTGAAATAATGGTTTAGTGAGTGCATAAAAATAATGATATTTTTACAAAGTACTTAAAAAACAGATTTTTATATTTTTTGATCTGCACCACACATCTAATAATTTCATACTGCATGTTGCTATACTGCTTTATCACTATTTGGTTTTTGTTGGTATGAAAGGTTGTGTTAATTTTCAGTGATAAAATAGAATCATATTGGAAAATAGTTCGGGAAGTTGACTTCGATAGTGTTCTCAATGAGATTTGTCAGTTTTAGGAAATTATATACTTATGAACAATGTCAGCATTGAATTCATTCATGCCATTCATTCATTCATTCATTCATTCATGCAGGAACCTGGAGTGGGAGGGTGAGAATCCGGTCGTTATGGTACATGTGGGTGCCAACGACGTAGGCAAAATGCGAACTGAGGATCTGGGGAGGGAGTATGAGAAGCTGGGAATGGAATTAAAGAGTAGAACCGACAAGGTGGTTATCTGTGGGCTACTGCCTGAACCAAGTGCAGACGGGCGTAGGGTTGATAGGATAAAGGAAGTGAATGGGTGGCTCGGGGATTGGTGTGGGAGGAATGGGTCTGAATTTATGGGGCATTGGCATCAGTATTGGGGTAGGTGGGACCTGTTCGGGCGGGATGGGGTTGGTCTGAACCGTGCAGGGACCAGAGTGCTGGCGAATAGAGTAAAGAGGACTGTAGACAGGGCTTTAAACTAATTGGGGGGGGGGGGGGGGGGGGGGGGTGCGAGGGTAGGTGACATTATGGGGTCTAAAGTTGAGGAGAGGGTACAGGTAAGGGAAAAGGCCGAGGATGTCCCAATAATAGAGGGAGTGGGGGGCGTGAGTATGGTTGGTGGCGTTATGGCAAATAGGGTCCAGGTGAACAAAGAACAAAGAACAACCCAGCACGGGAAACAGGCCCTTCGGCCCAACGAGCCCGCGCCGCCGCATCGCCCTACACCTATTCTACCCTGCATGTCTACGAATGGGACCCTACTCAGTCAGATTCAGGGAAGAAATAGTGTCAATTTGGTGGAAACCAATTAGCCTAAGAGCACATCTTTGGGGTGTGGGAGGAAACCGGAGCGCCCGGAGGAAACCCACGCAACCACAGGGAGAATGCGCAAACTCCCACAGACACAGGCCCAAATCCATGTATCTGCACAGCTAGCAGTGCTAGTCACTGAGCTGTTGCGGTGCCCGTCTATCGGTCCAGGATCAAGCACACACACCGACATGAAGTACTAGGCCACTCCTGGACTTCCAAGAGCAGCCCACGCACAACCTGCCGTGTGCATGCCCCTCGCTTGACACGAGGTGGACCTCCACCTGTGGAATAAAGACAAAACATATTAGTTATACAGCCTGCCCTTCCGGTGTCTCCCGAGGTTTACCCTATTTAATAGCCCCTACCATATCCCTCCATTCCCGTTTCACTCATATGCCTATCTAACTGCATCTTAAACGAGTCCAACGTGCCTGCCTCCACCACCCTACTCGGTAGCGCATTCCAGACCCCCACAACTCTCTGTGTAAAGAACCTTCCTCTTACCTCCAAATTATACCTCCCCCCCCTCACCCTTAATTGATGACCTCTTGTGTTCGTACCCAGTCTAGGGAGCAGTCTCTCACTATTAACTCTATCTATTCCCTTCAGTATCTTATATACCTCTATCATGTCCCCTCTCAATCTCCTTCTTTCCAAGGAGAATAGCCCCAGTCTCTTCAGTCTCTCCTCGTAACCCAGTCCCCCCATGCCAGGCAACATCCTGGTAAACCTCCTCTGCACCCTTTCCAGAGACTCCACGTCCTTCCGGTAATAAGGTGACCAGAACTGGACGCAGTACTCCAAATGCGGTCTAACCAACGTTCTGTATAACTGAAGCATTAGACGGCAGCTTTTATACTCTAAGCCCCTTCCTATAAAGGCTAACATCCCATAAGCCTTCCTAACAACGTTCTCCACTTGTGACACAACCTTCATGGATTTGTGGACCTGCACTCCCAGGTCTCTCTGTACATCTATACTCCTAATCGGCCTACCTTTTATCACATAACTCCTCTCTGCATTATTCCTTCCAAAATGCATCTGGGATGAAGGCACTTTATCTGAATGAACGAAGCATTCGGAATAAAGTGGATGAGCTGGTGGCGCAGATCAGCACAAATGGATATGATCTGGTGGCCATTACAGAGACGTGGCTGCAAGGTGACAGGGACTGGGAGCTGAATGTCCAGGGGTATCAAGTGTTTAGGAAGGATAGGCAGGAGGGAAAAGGGGGGGCGTAGCTCTGCTGATTAAGGAAAGCATCAGGGTGGTAGCAAGGGATGATATTGGAGCCAAGGAGCAGAAAGTGGAATCGTTGTGGGTAGAGATTAGGAACAGCAAAGGGAGGAAGACGTTGGTGGGTGTTATCTATAGGCCCCCGAATAATGATCTGGAGGTGGGGCAGGCTGTTAACGCGCAAATAAGTGCAGCGTGCAGGAATGGGACGGCCGTAGTTATGGGGGATTTCAATCTACATATAGATTGGTCAACCCATGTTGGACGCGGTGGGCTCGAGGAGGAGTTCTTGGAACGCTGCCGGGATAGTTTCCTGGAACAGTGTGTGTTGGAGCCGACGAGGGAGCGAGCTATCTTGGATCTGGTGTTATGTAATGAGGCGGGTAGAATTAGGGACCTTGCGGTGAAGGATCCTCTTGGGGAGAGTGATCATTGTATGGTGGAGTTTCTGGTGCAGATGGAGGAGGAGAAAGTGGGTTCCCAGACACACGTCCTTTGTTTGAACAGAGGGCAGTATGGT
The DNA here is from genome assembly GCF_965287045.1 of Carcharhinus amblyrhynchos. NCBI lineage: Eukaryota > Metazoa > Chordata > Chondrichthyes > Carcharhiniformes > Carcharhinidae > Carcharhinus > Carcharhinus amblyrhynchos. The sequence continues at coordinate 88,563,193 of NC_137324.1, read as the reverse complement.
AGGATGAGAGAAGAATTGGCGAATGTGGACTGGGGGAGCATGTTGGAAGGTAGGTCTGCTGAGGAGCAGTGGAGGATCTTTAAGGAGATCTTTCTTGGTGCTCAGCAGAAATTTATTCCGATGGTCAAAAAGAGCAGTAGGAGGAGAGGTAATAAGCCGTGGATAACGAAGGAGGTGAAGGAAAGTGTTAAATTAAAAGCAGAGGCGTTTAGAGTAGCTAAGAGTAGTGGGCGAGAAGAGGATTGGGAGAGGTTTAAATGTCAACAAAGATTGACAAAGAAGATGATAAAGAAGGGTAGGAGAAACTATGAAGCTGGGCTAGCGCTTAATATAAAAAAGGATAGCAAGAGTTTTTATAAATATATAAAAAGGAAGAGGCTGGCTAGGGTGAGCGTTGGTCCCTTAGAGGATGAGAAGGGGGACTTAGTGGTAGGGGATGGGGATATGGCTGAGGTCCTGAATAACTTTTTTGTTTCTGTCTTCACGGAGGAGGACGTGAGTAATTTGCCGGGTGTTAGAGATGGAAAGGTGGTAGGACTGGAGGGTCTTAATGACATTACTGTTACGAAAGAGGCAGTGCTCGACAGACTGGAGGGGCTGATTGTGGACAAGTTGCCAGGACCGGATGGAATGCATCCAAGGGTTCTGAAAGAAATGGCGGCGGTGATAGTGGATGCCTTGGTGGTTATTTTCCAGACGTTGCCGGATTCCGGGGAAGTGCCGGAAGATTGGAAAGCGGCTAATGTTACGCCGTTGTTTAAGAAGGGTGCCAGGCAAAAGGCAGGGAATTATAGGCCGGTTAGTTTAACGTCTGTTGTAGGTAAAATGTTAGAATCCGTCATCAAGGAGGAAATAGCGAGACATCTTGAGGGGAATTGCTTGATAGAGCAGACGCAGCATGGTTTCGTTAAAGGGAAGTCGTGTCTGACAAATTTACTGGAGTTCTATGAGGATGCGTCTAGGGCGGTGGATAGAGGAGAGCCGGTGGATGTGGTCTTTCTTGATTTTCAGAAGGCGTTTGACAAGGTACCTCACAAGAGGTTATTGCAGAAGGTCAGGGGACATGGAGTTGGGGGTAGGATGTTAGCGTGGATAGAGGATTGGTTGTCAAATAGGAGGCAGAGAGTGGGGGTCAATGGGTGCTGTTCGGATTGGCGGATGATGACTAGTGGAGTGCCCCAGGGGTCGGTGCTGGGGCCTCAGCTATTTACCATTTATATAGATGATCTGGTGGAGGGAACCGAGTGTAGGGTGTCGAAATTTGCTGATGACACCAAGATTGGTGGAACGGCAAATTGTGCAGAGGGTGTGGAGAGTCTACAGAAGGATCTAGATAGGCTGGGCGAATGGGCCAGGAAATGGCAAATGGAATTTCATGTTGGCAAGTGCGAGGTGGTCCACTTTGGTAGGAATAATGGTAGGAAGGATTATTACTTACATGGAGAAAAACTGCAGCAGGCGACGGTGCAGAGGGACCTTGGGGTCCTTGTGCATGAGTCACAAAAACCCAGCTTGCAGGTGCAGCAGGTGGTCAGGAAGGCGAATGGGATGCTGGCCTTCATAGCGAGGGGGATTGAATATAAAAGTAGGGAGGTCTTGCTACAGCTGTATAGGGCATTGGTGAGGCCGCAGCTGGAGTACCGTGTGCAGTTTTGGGCGCCGTACTTACGCAAGGATATTTTGGCCTTGGAGGGAGTGCAAAGGTGGTTTACTAGGCTGATACCGGAGTTGAGGGGGTTGAGCTATAAGGAGAGGCTGAAGAAACTAGGCTTGTCTCGTTAGAGTTTAGAAGAATGAGGGGAGATCACATTGAGACGTATAAGATGATGAATGGGATGGATAGGATAGAGGTGGAGAGACTCTTCCCGCTCAGAAAGGATAGTAGGACTAGGGGGCACAGCCTCAAGATAAAGGGGGGGCGGTTTAGAACGGAGTTGAGGAGGAACTTCTTCACTCAAAGGGTGGTGAATCTCTGGAATTCTCTGCCCGTTGAAGTGGTGGAGGCTACCTCGCTAAATATTTTTAAGACGCGGGTTGATGGGTTTTTGATAAGAGAGGGGATTAGGGGTTATGGGGAGAGGGCGGGAATGTGGAACTGAGCCACGACAGATCGGCCATGATCTTATTGAATGGCGGGGCAGGCTCGAAGGGCTAGATGGCCTACTCCTGCTCCTATTTCTTATGTTCTTATGTTCTTATGTATGCAGCACAGGGAATAAAACTTGCTTTATTTTCACCCAATACCATCTGCAAGGCTGCAATCAGGATTCAAAATGTTTGCCAGTCACCTGAATGGGTGCAGCTCGTGATGTTGAACACCATTCAGGGCAAAGTCAATGAAAACAACCCAAAATGGGCAATAAATATTACTTTCCCACACATTCTCAGAGCATATGTAAAAAAAATGCGAAATTTGACTTTCGCCATAACAGCCACAAAGTCAGCAGAATGGCTGTGCAACACCCATCTAACTGAAGCAGCTTTGAGTGGCCTGAACCAATTTCAGATGTGTGCCTCTTTCACAGGAAAGCAAAAATCAATGGAGGAAAGAAGTCACCAATAGCTACACTTGGGGTTGGAGTATTGATGAAAATATATTCTCAGTGCACTTCCCATTTTCTCCTTCACTAATCATTCTTCTTCTCTTTCATATTCCCATTGCATCCATAACGTTTCACTTTGCCACTGCCTATTCCTCTTCTTCGCATTGCCTCACTCGTACTAGTCCTAGCCCCTTTTCCGTTTAAATACTCAACTCCAGTATTCTCCCCTCATTCACGTTTAACTATCTATCCCCCACTCCTATTTCCTCCATTTAAGGTGAGTTATGAAGTCAGAGGTCCCCATACTCTAAGTCACTTTCATTCTTCCCCTCCTTCTGCCAACTTCTCTTCTTATCAGATTACTTCAAAAAATTTTCTTTTGCTTACCAAATTTAATCCTTAAATAAGTACGATTTATGATTTAGCTATTTGCCATTTGAAGTTATGCTAAATGGAAGATCTACAATAAACGTTGCTCTGAATGTTCAATTACTGATTGCAAAATAAAAGCTTAATAATCGGGATGTGACCTGTGGCACTAAACTATTAATCAATCAGCAAGAAGGCTACGATTCATGTTGACGTAAAAACGGAAGCAAATGTTCTTATCAGACAAATGTATTTCTACCTCTGGAAACTGAATTTGTCTCCATACAGCCGAACAGATGATGTTCTGTTTTGCTCCAAAAGTCCTTAATGGAAGGAATTGGTGCAATACGCACCCATTATCTTATGAAAGTAAGTCAATAGAAAATAAAACACGTTTTGGCACCAAATAACATTAAATTGGTAGTTATACTCATAGCTGTACAAGGACGTTTTTGTGAGAAATTGAATATTTACTCTTGTGTCTTCATAGGATTAGAGCTAACCAACAATGTTGAGAGAAAATAAAGCAAGTTTTATTCCCTGTGCTGCATACTTCCCTCAATTCTGACCTTGTTCAAGAATGGAAAAGTATATCATTTCCTAATACTGACATACCTCACTGTCAACATTATCAAAGTCAACAAGAAAATCTTACAACACATTTTGATATTTACTGATTTACAAAATTATTATATTGTGAAATGTGGAATGGTTGATATTAATGTTAAATTTTGTTCACATAGGTATTTCTCAATAGCTAATCTAATTGAAAGACTTTACATTCCATCCATCACATATTTCACAATAGACAAACCGCATCTCCAGCATGTTAGCAAGCAATTTCATTTACTGATGAGTTTGCTACTAAAAATGAAAAAACTGTTCAGATAAATAATCATTCAGAATGTAGCAAAAGTACACTGTATAAAAAGAATATGTGACATGAAAGGAACACAGGATTTAGAATTTGAAAATACCTCACCAAGGGAGATCAAAATTGTACATAAGTGTGGCACCAAATGCTTTCTAACTGAAAACTGACTACTGAAAGCTAATCTGCATCAATTTGAAATGAAAACACAAACTGAACTATAAAATGCCTTTACTGATGTAAAATATCCTTTCCCTGCAGTGTATAGTTAAAGAAAAAAACTCAACAGGAATAAAAGCTTGACACATCTTTCATGCCAAGTATCAATTTTAAAACTATTTGTTCCATAACTGGAAGCTTCCTCTCTGCAGTGTCACTCATTGTTACACTGAAGGGACCACGATTTCAGTACTGACAGATCTTTGTTAAAAAAAAAGCTACTTATTGTATCTGTGATTCTTACCTTCAGACGGGAGGAAGAAATCAGACAAACAGATAATGTAAACAGCCAGAGCAATTGTTATTATTTTCACAAGGACCATTCTTGCCATTGTTGTTTCAGCACATGGTTGGAGAGCAATAAGTTCTAGTCTGTCTGCCTGTGGCAAGTTCCTTCCTCTTTCTGTTCAATTCCACTAAGGAAGGGGGCGGCAACAAAACTTTATGGTGATTATTAAAAGTTTGATTTGTTAGAAAAGTACAAGTTTGGATAGCAGTGTGCAACATGCCATGAATCTGTACAATATTTAAAGTGTAATATATAAATACTGTATTCAAATCCCAATGGCTGTTATTTAAAGAAATGAAAAGCAGTTTCCCATGGAACCAGAAGGACCAAGATTCAACTTCTGATTTTAGCTGATCAGTCGCTGATTGCAGTTAGCATGATAAAATGATTTGACACAGTTGGGAGCCTTGGACTGAGTAGTGATTGCAAGCACTGTTTTGAACATGAACACAAAACCAAGGGTGGCGTGACTGCAGCACTTGAAGAGCACACAATGAATGACAGTGCTATTGTTTGGATGAAACATTCAGCTACTTGCAGAGATAAATGTAAACCATCACATGCTGTTTGTGGAAGAGCAGGGAGTTGTCCTGATCTTCTGACTAACTTTCTTCCTTCATGCAAAACCAAAGGAACAATAGTTTATCTGGTAAACAGATAATAGATTATTTGATTTGATCTATTGTCACATATATTAGTATACAGTGAAAAGTATTGTTTCTTGTGTGGAAGAAAGTGGAAGAGAGAATGTCCAGGGTGCGTGGGGTCCTTAATTATGCTGGCTGCTTTGCTGAGGCAGTGGGCAGTGTAGACAGAGTCAATGGATGGGAGACTAATTTGCATGATGGATTGGACTACATTCATGATACTTTGTAGTTCCTTGTGGTCTTGGGCAGAGCAGGAGCCACACCAAGCTGTGATACAACCAGGAAGGATGCTTTCTATGGTGCATCTGTAAAAGTTAGTAAGAGTCATAGCTGACATGCCAAGTTTTCTTAGTCTTCTGAGAAAGTAGAAGCTTTGGTGGGTTTTCTTAACTATAGCGTCGGCATGGGGGGTCCAGGACAGGTCATGGGTGATCTGGACACCGAAAAACTTGAAGCTTTTGACCCTTTCTACTTTGTCCCTGTTGATGTAGACAGGGGCATGTCCTCCCTTATGCTTCCAGAAGTCAATGATAATCTCCTTCATTTTGTTGACATCGAGAGAGAGATTATTGTTGCCGCACCAGTTCACCAAATTTGGTTAATAGTTTAATAGATTATCTGGTATTTCATATGTATCATATGGGGTTTTGCTGTGAACCATTTTGCTGCCACATTTATCGTAATAATGACTGTGCTTTAAAAGTGTTCAATTGATTAGAAATACAGGGTGGAATTTTATGGCCCCTCCCACCCACGAGATCTTCTGGTCCTGCCAAAGTCAATGAAGTTTTGAATGGACTGCCACATTCGCCCATTAAAAAACTTCCAAGTAGTTGGGATGAACTTGCCATTTACCAATCATGATGATTTTAGGATGGACTTCCCTCGAGTATAAATCTTCTCACTCATCAACAGAATGGCTACTTCCACTTTTATTTTCTTCGCCTTCTTGAACCGTTGCAGTCCATGTAGTGTAAGTGCATATACAGTGCTGTTAGGGAAGGAGTTCCAGGAATTTGATCCAGCAACAGCGAAGGGACAGGAATATAGTTGAACTTCAGCATGGTGTGTAACTTAAAGGAAAATTTGCAGGTGACAATGCTCCCATGTTTCTGTTGTCTTTGTTCTTCTTGGTCAGTGTTGTCCAATATGCTTACTGCTTGCCACATGTGGTAAACAGATGTTGTTCATTTTTAGAACAAGATAATACTGAGTTGTATTAAAGTTGCAGCAGTTGATAAGAGTACGGAGATCAGTCACTGGACATCTTGTCATCCATCCCTGAATGAACAAGAAAGAATCAACTATGTTGCTGTTAGACAACATAGGGCCCTATTTTACCATTTTGATTCTAAGTGCTGGGCGGACTTGAAACTGGAAGTGTTTCAGATCCGACCTTTAGACCCATTCTCAGATACCCCACACGCACTCTGCCTGAAAAAATTTCAACGATTTTGAATCGCGCTGCAGAAGCCTGTGGGCAGGGCTTAACGCACCTGAAATCCTGCAGCTCTGATCAGAGCCTCCAGCTGTGCATGCACAGAAAAAAATGATAGAATGCAGCTCCCCTGCCACATCCGCCCCACGCTGGATAATGCTTCTCCTGACCTCCACAGAGACTGCCCCCACCCCACAACATTACTGACCTCTTTACACCCCATCCCCTCTGCCACCCAAACCAATTTCAGATCCCTCTCCCCCATCCACCCTCCTCCCCCCACCGATCTCAGGCAAAATGGCAGCAGACCCCTCCTTCCCCCTCACTGATCTCAGGCAGAGTGACAGCGGAACCCCCCTGCCCTCTCACTGATCACAGGCAGAGTGGCAGTGAGCCCCCAACCACCCAACAATCTCAAACAGGGAGCCGTCGGTTACCTCCTCACTAACTGGAGTGCCCAAATTGGACTTTTGTGGAGCATGTCTGTTTCGCACTGATTTTGGATGGACAGTGCTGGTAAGGTTGGGCTTGCAGCCCATTAAGTCAATTTAAATGCATGCAAATGCATTTAAATGGCCATCTAGCCTGTTTCAGGCACAGTCCCGATTCTGGCATTTTCGGGCCTTGGTAAAGGGGGAACCAGCATGCAGGCGGGCGCAAATTGCACTACTCACCTCATGCCCACATTTACCAAGTTTTTGCACCCAAAAATGGGTGCAACTTGATGGTATAATCTGGCTCATAGTCACACATTGGTCAGGCTATAGTTGTTTTTTTGAAAATAGCTCAGCTGTCACGTTTCTGGTGACATGGAAGCTGAAGGACCACTTGCTCAATGAAAAAAGAAAAATAGTTCGCTGTTTGAGACTTTTACTGGGAGAGATTTGGATCTCTCTTCAGGTAATTTGTAGCCTGTTCTGGATTGGGAAGGTTTCCCATTACCTACGAGTGATTCCGGTATGTTTCTTCAAAAATTTCTTTATTTAAATGACAGTACATTCCAAGTTTCTAGATGAGTACTTCTCTCTTGGTCAAGCTGTTCCAGCTTATCTTTTCAGTCTCTTGCTCATTATTGCTGATATCACTGTTACATCATCATACATATCACTATTCCTTACCATAACTATTAACCTATTATTCTACATTCCACCTCCCCCCGCCCCAAAAAATCTCAACTTTAATAACTATCTTAAACTATTAATTTTACATTTTCAGACTTCTATAAACCCCCTGTACAATTGCAGATTCTATCCAATTCCTACCCTTCCCCTGTCTCCTTCTTCATAAAGGGCTTCAATCTCCCACAGCATTCTCAGCTCTTTGAGAGGACATTTTGGACAAATGCAATCACTCATTTTTTCCCAGGAAGACAAACACATTGATGGATCAGAATTACAGCTGAAAGCCCTGGCTATTGCTAACCTGCATATCGTTGGACTGTGGGGGGAAACCGAGGTATCTGGAGGAAATCCACACAGAAATAGGGAGAACACACAAGCTCCACACGGTCACCCAAAGCCAGAATTGAACCTGAGACCCAAATCCCTGCCGCTGTGATGCAGCAGTGTTAACCACTGTGCCATTATGTCCCCCATTGATTTACACCGCGTGATATCAAGAAACGGCTGAAGACGCTTGCTGCTACAAACATTATGGACCCTGACAACATTCTGGCAATTGAACTGAAGACTTGTGTTTCAGATTTGCTGTGCTCCAACCAAGCTGTTCCATTACAGCTACAATACTGGCATCTACCCAGCAATGTGGATTCCACACATCAAACTCCTGTTAAAAGTTGTCACAAAGAAGGGCATAAATGAGTTCAGGAAGCGGCTTGTCCTGGAGCTGGAGGATTGCAGCTTTTTCTCTGAATGTGTCCAAAAGTAATACTGAGACAATGGTGATTCTCATTTTTGATGACACTTTTTATTTTTAATCAGAATTCTGTGTCTTGTACACAAAGCAGTACAAATTCAACCCAGCCAATTACCAATCTAATCTCAATCATTAGTAAAGAAATGGAAGGGGCCATCAACAGTAGGAACAAGTGGCACTTCTCAGCAATGACCTATGCATTGATGTTCAATTTGAGTTCTACCAAACCCATTCAGCTGCTGACCTTAATACAGCCTTATTTCAAGTTTAGACAAAAGAGCTGAATTCCAAAGGTGAGGTGAGAATGGCTGGCCTTGAAATCAAAGGCACATATGACCAAGTGTGGCATCAAGGAGCAAAACTGGAGTCAATGGAAATTGGGAGGGGAAAACTGTCCACTGATTGGAGTCATACCTAGTGCATACCTACCAAAAGGATGATGTTGTGGTTGTTGAAGGTCAGTCATCTCAGCTCCAGGACATCACTACAGGAATACCTCAGGGTAATGTCCTGGGTCCAACCATCTTCAGCTGCTTCATCAATGACCTTTCTTCCATCATAAAGTCAGAAGTGGGGATGTTCGCTGATGATTGCACAATGTTCAATACCATTCATGACTCCTCAGATTCCAAAGAAGTCCATGTCCAAATATAGCAAGATTTGGATAATATCCAGGTTTGGGTTAACAAGTGGCAAGTAATATTTGTGCCACACAAGTGGCAAGCAATGCCATCTCCTACAGAATATCTAACCATTGCCCCTTGACATTCAATGGCATTACCATCACTGAATCCTCCACTATTAGCATTCTAGGGTTACCACTGACCAGAAACTGAACTGGACTAGCCATATAAATACTGTTACAAAGCACATAGGAAGAGAGGAATCCTGTGACAAGCAATGTACCTCCTGACTCTCAAAGCCTGTCCACAATTTACAAACCACAAGTCAAGAGTGTGACAGAATACTCTGCACTTTCTTGGATGAGTGCAACTCCAATAATACTCAAGAAGCTCAACACTATCCAGAACAAAGCAGACTGCCTGGCACTCCTTCCACAAACTTTCATTTCCTCCTCCAAAACCGTAGTATGTCCCATCTACAAGATGCACTGCAGGAACTTACCAAGGCTCTTTAGAGATTACCTTCCAAACTCAGGACCACTACCACTTGGGACGACAAAGATGGCAGATATATGGCAACACCACCACCTGGAAGTTCCCCTCCAAGCTATTCACCATCCTGACTTGGAAATATATCACCAATATCTGGGTGATGGCTGCCACCAGTAACATCCTGCCAGGATCCTGCTATCCATCCACATGGGTCCAGCATCCACCTTTGGTCCTGACAGCAGGACAACTTGGGACTTAATAAAATTCCAGCCCACAATGCAAAAAAAGGGAATAAGTAACATACTATAGTACTTTATCTAAAATGATTTGCATAAAGTAGCAGCATTCAAAGTATCATTAGGAATACAAGGTTACTGCAGAATGTTTTTGAATGAAGAATAATTAAAATTTATTGAGGAAAAACAGTGAAGCTTTACAATTCAATCCATTAAAGAAATTCCACTTTATTGTCTATACAGAAATTCATTTCAGGTATCATTGTTTGTACATTAACAAATTACATATAAATTAATAAGAACCATAAAAGAAAGAAAATTGACGTATCACAGAGATTCAACTATAAGTAAAATATGTATTAAAAACTATCCCAGTACATTAAAAATAATCAGTCAGGGAGCCTCACACTGACTGCACATACTCATCCACACATCAAACTCCTGTCAAAAGTTGTCACAAAGAAGAGCATAAATGAGTTCAGGAAGTGGTTTGTCCTGGAGCTGGAGGATTGCAGCTTTTTCCCTGAATGTGTCCAAAAGTAATACTGAGACAATGGTGATTCTCATTTTTTATGACACTTTTTATCTTTACCAGAATTCTTTGAGACAAATCTGCTCATCAAATACCCTTCCTGCCTGGTTCAATAATTTCTGTACACTTAAAAGAGTCTGTTTTCCTAAGAAAATGGTATCAAGTGAGACATCCAAAAAGGAAGCATTCTCAACTACAGTCATACATAAGAGTTTTGTGATTATATGACCTACTCAAAACAATTTTAAGTTTCTGAGGTAATAAAATTGTGTACATCCCTTGGCCATCACAACCATACATTATTCCCTTCAATTCAGCTCATCATCTATTGTAACACTGAGATACTGTTTGAATATCCACATCATGAATCTTCACAGGAAAAATAACATTAACTGACTTTCTGTAAATTTGTCATGGGTGCAGTAATTTTTTAACAAAATATTCTGTTCATAACCTGTATGTTATTTTATCCAAGTAAATGCTGAAATTATGCAATAAAAATATAATCAAAACACAAATATTTTATATATTTGCTAAAAAGCAACAGAGTCATACAGTAACTTTATTCTGTGCATTGCAAATCAATCAAACATAAGACAAGATTAAAAATATTTATTTAACTTTCTGCCAAAAACCAACAACAACCCTTTCCCTCCAAGAAATGTTGGAATTTCCATTATTTTCAATAGGAAGTCAGAGACATTTTGAGAACAGTAGCTAAACTATCCTTAGTTACTAAATATTTTTGTGAAAACTAAGGAACTTTGTTCTCTTGGTAATGTGTCTTATCTGTTATTTTTGGCTTTAAATTCAATGATGGAAAATATTGCGAACAATTTGCAATGTTTTTATCAGGTCAGACTAAAATGCAAAAACTCTACCACTGTAGGCGCAAAATTTGCTTATTCGTACACATTCTCAGATGATGTACCACATTTACTCATAAATTTTAATTGTGGTATCATAGAAAAAACTGTGTGTTAAAATTATTATTGTTTTTGGAATTATATTCATTAAAATTATCCAATTTTTCCAATGCAATCTTATCCAAAATCCTTCCATCAAGATATGTTAGGTTTTGGTCTCTGTGCTGTGTGCATGCAGTGATCAAATTACAGCATTATCAATATGGCCTATAGCATAGCAACATAGTTATGTTTTAAAGTTTAAAGTTACTACCAGGAATCAAACCCACACTTATCAAACCCACACTTACCAAACAAGACAATTCACAAAAATCACAGAATTGTTACCATGCAGACGGAGGCCATTTAGTCCATCATGTCAGCACCAGCTCTCCAAATGAGCATCATGGTTTAGTACTATTTCCTTGCCTTCTCAATGTGTCCTTGCACATTGTTCCAATTCAAATAATCATCTAATGTCCTCCCGAATGTTTTGATTGAATCTGTTTTCACCACACTTCCAGGCATTCCAGACTTGAACCTGTACATTACATTTGCATCTTTGGCAAATCATTTAAACTCTGTGCCCTCTTGTTCTCAATCCTTTTATGAGCATGAACAGTTTGTCTCTATCTACCCTGTCCAGTCTCCTTATGATTTTGAACACTTCTATCAAATCTCCCTCAGCCTTCTTTTCTCCAAGGAAACCAGTCCCAACTTCTCTAATCTATCTTCATAATTTAAGTTTCTCATCCTGGAACCATTCTTGTAAACTTCTTCTGCATTGTCAAATGCAGTAAAGTGCAGCACCTAGAACTGTACACAATACTCAGCTGAAGTTAAACTAATGTCTTGTATAAGTTTAGCATAACGTCCTTGCTCTGGTCACTATTAACAAATCCCAGATATTGTATGTTTTATTAACTGCTTTCTCCACCTGTCCAGCCACCTTCAATGATATATGCACATATATACCCAGGTCCCTCTACTCCTGCACCCTGTTAAGAATTTACCCTTTATTTTATATTGTCCCTCCATGTTCTTCCCAGCAAAATGCATCACCTCATACTTGTCTGCATTGAATTTCATCTGCCACTTATTTATCCATTCCACCAATTATGTTAATGCCCTTTTGAAGTTCTGCACTGTCCATCTCCAAGTTTGTGTGATCTGCAAACTTTGAAATTGCCCCCTTCACACCAAGATCCAAATCGTTAATATATAGCAAGAAAAACAAGTATCCCAATATCAATCCCTGGGGAACTCCAGTACAAATCTTCCCCAGCCTGAAAAATATCTATCAACAATTACTCTTTTTCCTGTTACTCAGCCAATTTCGGATCCACATTGCTACTGTCCTAAATGTCTTTTAAAAAGTCCATGTTCACCATATTAACAGCATTATCCTCAGTGACCCTTGCTGTTACTTCTTCAGGAAAACCCCAGGAAGTTAGTTAAACACGATTTCCCGTTCAGAAATCCATGCTGGCCCTTCCTAATCAATCTACATTCTGGAGTATTGTGTATAGTTTTGGTCTCCTTACTTGAGAAAAGATAATTCATTAAATATAATTGCATCAGAAGCTATTCCTAGAAAGTACACTTGCAATGAAAACCAACATCTCAATATCATTTTTCAGTTATACTCAAACTTTTAATGCATAAGACACAAATGTTTAAATGACTCCCCAAGCAATTGGTCTCTGAAATGGAAACAAAAACTTTAATTAATGCTATGAAAGGAGGAGAGGTGAAAGAATCATAGACTGAAAGGAATAGGAGACTGAGATTGGAAAGGAAAGGCAAATCAGCAGCAAAGTTTGTCGGTTCTTAATGAATAAAGCCAGTGGTTTACAATTAATTGCCTTTTTTGCTAGTCAGTGCAAGTTAGTGTTAAATGTCATTGACAGATGATTTGAATCATATATGGATGAATTTTGCTGATAACATCAAAAACATTTCTGCAGATATCCATATTCTGCAAAGCTAGCCAACATCTGGCTCTGGGTTCCCTGTTGTCTCTTATTACTGACAGATAAGAAAAATGGCATGCAGTTCCAGAATTATCACATTTTGCTGTTTCTTCAACGTAGCTCTTAACTCTTTATTTAACAGAATATATTGCAATTTATTAAGTCTTTACCAAGAGTGAACAATGTCTGATGACTAAGCCTGAAGAATAGCAGATAAGGTTATTTCTACCATGCTTGTACTTTAATTGGTCATTTATTATTTATATTTGATTGTATTTTACAAGGAAATTGAAGACATAGTAAAGAGAGGAAAAGAAATATTTGTTAGGTTAGGTGATGATCCAGAACGGAATCTTTTAAAGATGATGATGAAGAGAATTTGATAGAAATAAGCTTGTTGCTTGAAAACTGGATTCTTAACTGAAACCAATAGGTGGCAACAAATAGACAACATGACAAAAACATGGCTGTGATGTGTATTTTCCGCATTTTCTGTTCCCATTTCAAACTTCCTGTCTTGCAGGCTTTATTTTATCTATTCTGAAGACAAATGGATCTGCTTCTTCTCAGGCCAATCTGCAAGGCTATGCTATTCAAAAGCAATAAGGAGGAATTCATTTCTGGTAACAAATCATATTTACTGATGATATAAAACTATATGGCCAGGAGAACCAATGTAGGGTAAATTTCACATCTCGCTTCTGTCCAGTATTTGAAATGAGTCTGTTGGAGGACATATATTTTAGAACATGTGACTTCTCCTTGAAATTGTTCCACTATATTTTATTTAAACCTGCGTGGGATTTAAGTGGTCAGTTCTAACAGTGCATTTGAGTCTTTCATACAAGCATTAATTCTCTTTTACTGACAAAGTAGCAGCAGTGTGTACCATCTACACGATACACTGCAGCAACTCACCAATGCTTCTTCGACTGCACCTACCAAACCGACGACCTTTACCATAAAAAGGTCAAGGGTAGCAGTTCCCCTCCAAGGGCAGCACAGTAGCACAGTGGTTAGCACTGCTCCTTCACAGCACCAGGGTTCTGGGTTTGATTCCTGGCTTGAGCCACTTGTGGAGTTTGCACGTTCTCCCCACGTATGCATGGGTTTCCTCCAGTGCTCCGGTTTCCTCCCACATTCTGAAAGACGTGCTGGTTAGGTGCATTGACCTGAACAGGCACCAGACAGTGGCAACTAGGGGAATTGCAGTGTTAATGTAAGCCTTACTTGTGACTAATAAATAATAAACTTTTAAGTCATTCATCATCCTGACTTGGAAACATATCTTTCCTTTGCTGATGCTGGGTGAAAATCCTGGAACTTCCTCCTTACCAGCATTGTGGGTGTGCCTACACCACATGGACTGCAGTGGTTCAAGAAGACAGCTCACCACCACCTTCTCAAAGACAATTACACATGGGGAATACATTCTGGTCTGGTCAGTGACACCCACAACAGTAACGTTAGAATTTTATTTTGTTGCATTTACTCTGTATTATGCTTCTTGAGCCTTAGTATTTGTTTTGTAATGCTATTAAAGAGAAATGTAGTAATAACAGATCACCGAGGGTTCTTTTATTTATTTTTTAATGGGTTTTTCTGGTCAATGGCAACCTCCAGGATGTTGATAATGGGGGATTCAGTGATGGTAATGCCATTGAATGGGGAGTTGCTTAGTTTATCTCCTGTTGGAGACAGTCATTGCCTTGCACTTGTTTGGCGCTAATGTTACTTGCCACATAAGTTTGAATGTTGTCCAGGTCATGCTTTATCTGGACATGGACTGTTTCATTATCTGAGGAGTAACAAATAGCCCTGAAGATTATGCAATTATCAATGAATGTCCCCACTTCTGACCTTATCGTAGAAGGAATGTCATTAGTGAAATAGCTGTAGATGGCTGGTCCAAGAACACAACCCTGAGAAGCTCTTGCAGGAACATCCTAGAACTGAGATGAATGGTCTTTGACAACCGCAATCGTCTTCCTTTGTGCTAGGTATGGCTCCAGGCAGTGAAGCATCTCACTCAATTCCCATTGACTCCAGTTTTGCTAGAGGTCCATGATGCCACATGCGGTCAAATACTATCTTGATGCTAAGGGCAGACACCACCATCTCACCTCACCTCCTTTGTCCATGTTTGGACCAAGGTTGTAATTAGATCAGGAGCTGAGTGGGCCTGATGTAACCAGTCAGATGCTATCACCTCCAAGTATTTATAAATTTGCACTATGCAACACTGCTTTTGAATGTTATCCAAAAAGTGCAAATTGGGACCATTTGATAGGCTTTTGATTTTGACATAGGTGCAAGATTGGTCCATCAAAAATCTCCATCTTTTATCTTGTCAGTGTACAGGAGGTTAGGCACATTCATTTTGTCGCAGGCACCCACATCATTTTAGACACACTTTGGCACCCACTATTGTAGAGGGACAGAAAACAGTGGCAGAGGCTGGCTGCTCTGAGGAAGTTGGCTCCTCCACAGGAAACTAAAAGCTGTGTGCGGAATCTGCAGCAGCTCCATCTCCCAGGGAGGCAATTAATTAAAAACATACAAAGATTCAGCTAGAGGATCAGACTCCACTAAGTAAGTGGTTTGTGCCCCTCCAGCAATCTAAGTACCAGCCATCAGTCTTCTACCCAAAAAACATTGATTCCTGGGATACCCCTCCTTTTACCTGTGTGGCATGGGGAACAGAGGTTCCATTCTAAATAAGGCTTTGTTGAAACTTGACATAATTATCAGGAGATAGCTAGATCCCATTAATTTTGCAGCTTTTCCATCATGTTCTCCACTTGTGTTGATTTGGCAGAAGGGCCACAAGTATTAAGCACAAAGAAATAAATTTTGTCTGTCTTAACCTTTCCTAGTTAAGATCAAGTGTTACCTTTAAGCAAGAAAGAGTAGTTCATCATAGCTTCCATGTAAAATGTATCAACTTCAGTAAAGATTTCCTGGTTTGTGTTGGCTATGCACACAAGTATGTGGCTTTCCTAGTGCTGGTTTAAGCAACTATCATAGGGTTTGTAACAATTTTAATCAATCAATTGAGGTTGGCTTGTCTGAGTATGAATTCCCTGATTAAGGGCCAAATTGATGGGCCAATCAGGGAGGCCCATGCTCTGTATTTAAACAGGAGTGTCAGTTACTCTGGCACTCTGGACGTAGACTGAACACTCTGTACAGTGTTGTTGGCTCTTGTAAATAAAGGAATTTTGGTTAAAGGAAGGACTTCTGCCTCTGAGAACTTATTACAGAATGATAGAATGCAGAAGAGGCCCTTTCGCCCATCAAGCCTGCACTGGCACATCAGAATCACCTGAACTCCTCACCGAATCCCATCTGCCAGCACTTGGCCCATAATGCTATGTTGTACCAAGTGCTCATCCAAGCGCTTTTTAAAGGATGTGAGATAACCCTCCTCTAACACGCTCCCAGTCAGTGCATTTCAGACTGTCACCACCCTTTGGGTAAAAAAAAAAGCTTTTCCTCACATCCCCCTAAATCTCCTGCCCCTCACCTTGAATCTATATCCCCTCGTGACTGACCCTTCAACTAAAAGGAACAGCTGTTCCTTATTCACTCTGTCCATGTCCCTCGTAATCTTGTGCACCTCTATCAAGTTGGCCCTCAGTCTTCTCTGTTCCAAAGAAAACATGATGTAGAGATGCCAGCATTGGACTGGGGTAAACATAGAACATAGAACACTACAGCACAAACAGGCCCTTCGGCCCACAAGTTGCGCCGACCACATCACCTACCAACCTACAGACCTATCTATAACCCTCAATCTCATTAAACCCCATATACTCATCCAGAAGTCTTTTAAAAGACCCCAGCGAGTTCGCCTCCACCACCACTGACGGCAGCCGATTCCATTCACTCACCACCCTCTGAGTGAAAAACTTACCCCTAACATCACTTCTGAACCTCCCTCCCCGCACCTTAAATCTGTGTCCTCTCGTAGCGACCATTTCAAACCGGGGAAATAGCCTCTGAGAGTCCACCCTATCTATTCCTCTCAACATTTTGTAAACTTCTATCAGGTCGCCTCTCAACCTTCGTCTCTCCAGGGAAAAGAGTCCCAGCTCCCTCAACCTAACTTCATAAGGCATGCCTCCCAGTCCAGGCAACATCCTTGTAAATCTCCTCTGCACCCTTTCAATAGCTTCTACATCTTTCCTATAGTGAGGCGACCAGAACTGCGCACAATACTCCAAATGGGGCCTGACAAGGGTCTTATAAAGTTCCAGCATTACCTCCCGACTCCTAAACTCAATCCCTCGATTAATGAAGGCCAGTACACCATACGCCTTCTTGACCACCTCCTCCACCTGCGAGGCCGATTTAAGAGTCCTGTGGACCCGGACCCCAAGATCCTTCTGCTCCTCAACACTACTCAGACTTCTGCCCTTAATAGTGTACTCGTTCATCCCGTTGGTTCTGCCAAAATGGACGACAACACATTTATCCGCGTTGAAGTCCATCTGCCACTTCTCCGCCCAGTCCTGCATCCTATCACAGTAAGAAGTCTCACAACACCAGGTTAAAGTCCAACAGGACTAAAGAAAACACCCCAAGCCTACCCAACCTCTCTCCATAACTTAAATGTTCCATCCCTGGCAGCATCCTGGTCAATCTTATCTGCAGCCCCTCCAGTGCAATCACATTCTTCCTATAATGTAGTGACCACAACTGCACACAGCACTCTAGCTGTGCCCTCACCAAAGTTCAATACAACTTCAACATGACTTCGCTGCTTTTGTAATCTATGTCTCGACTGATTAAGACAAGAGTCCCATATGCCTTTTTCATCACCCAACTAACATGCCCTTCTGCTTTTAAAGATCAATGGACAAACACGCCAAGGTTCTTTTGTTCCACAGAATTTCCTAGCATCATACCATTCATTGAATACTTCCTTGTCAAATTACTCCTTCCAAAGTGTATCACCTCACACTTTTCAGAGTTAAATTCTATCTGCCACTTATCTGCCCATTTGACCATTCTGCGTATATCTTTTTGTAGCCCAAGACACTCTGCCCCACTGTTAACCACTTGGCCAATCTTTGTGTCATCTGCATACTTACTAACTTATCCCCCTCATAGTCATCTATGTAATTTATATAAATGATGAATAATAGCCGGCTCAACACAAATCCCTGTGACACGCCACTGGACACTGGCTTCCAGTCACTAAGGCAGCCTTCTGTTATCATCCTCTGCCTCCCATAATTGAGCCAATTTTGAATTCACTTTATCAAATTACTCTGTATCCTATGTGCATTTACCTTCTTTACAAGTTTCTCATGAGGACCTTGTCAAAGGCTTTGCTGAAATCCATATAAATACATCGGCTGCACTACCGTCATCTAAACACCTGGTTACTTCCTCAAAAAAATCGAATAGGCATGACCTCTCTCCGACGAAGTCATGCTGACTATCCCTGATCAAGCTTTGCCTCTCTGAGTGGAGGCTGATGCTCTCCTTCAGAAGTTTATCCAATAGTTTCCCTGCCGCTGACACTGGTCTGTAGTTCTCTGGTTTATCTCTACATCCTTCTTAAATAGCGGAACCACATTAGCTGCTCTCCAGTCATCTGGCACCTCTCCTTTGAGACAGAAATTGAAAATTTGGGTCAGAGTCCCTGCAATTCCCTTCCTTGACGCTCACAGCAGCCTAGGACATAATTCATCTGGACTTGGAGATTTATCCACTTTAAGGATAAATCCTTTTTGGATTTTGTCAAGGTATAAAAGTAACATGGTTGTTGTGGTGGGAGATTTTAACTTCTCCCATTTTGACTGGGACTCACTTAGTGCTAGGGGCATGAATGGAGCAAAGTTTGAAAGGAGCATCCAGGAGGGCTTCTTGAAACAGTTTACAGATAGTCCAACTAAGGAAGGAGTCGTATTGGACTTGATATTGGGGAATAAGCTCAGCCAGGTGGTCAATGTTTCAGTAGGGGAGCAGTTCAGGAACAGTGACCACAATTCAGTAAACTTTGAGGTACTGATGGATAAAGATAAGTGTTGTCCTCAAGTGAAGGTGCTAAATTGGGGGAAAGCTAATTACAACAAAAAAGGCAGGAACTGAAGAATGTAGATTGGGGGCAGATGTTTGAGGGCAAATCAATATCTGGCTTGTGGGAGGCTTTCAAGTGTAACTTGATAGGATTTCAGGACAGGCACATTCCTGTAAGGATAAGTATGGCAAGTTTCAGGAACCTTGGATTACGAGAGATATTGTGAGCCTAGTCAGAGAGAAAAGGAAGCACTTGTCAAGGCTAGGAGGCTGGGAACACATGTAGCAAGTGTGGAATACAAGGAAAGTAGAAAAAAAACTTAAGCAAGGAGTAAGGAGGGCTAAAAAGGTTCACGAAAAGTCACTGGCCAGCAGAATTAAGAAAAATTCCTTAATTCTGCTTTTTATACATATATGAAGATTAAGAGGGTAGCCAAGGAGAGGGTTGGCCCACTCAAAGACACAGGAGGGAATTTATGCATGGAGCCAGAGAAAATGGGCAAAGTATTAAATGAATACTTTGCATCAGTATTCATCAAAGTGAAGGACTTGGGGGATGATGAATCTGGGGAAGGGTGTGTAGATAGTTTGAGTCACGTTGAGATCAAAAAGGAGATATCGGGGGTCTTGAGAAACATTAAGATAGACAAGTCCCAAGGGCCTGATGGGAATACCCCAGAATACTGAGAAAGACAAGGGAAGAAATTGCTGGAGCCTTGAGAGAAATCTTTGCATCCCCACTGTCTATAGGGCCCCCAGAGGATTGGAGAATGTTGTTCCTTTGTTTAAGAAGACTAGCAAGGATAATCCATATATTTATAGGCCGGGTGAACCTTACATCAGTGGTAGGGAAATTATTGGAGAGGATTCTTTGAGACAGGATTTATTCCAACTTGGAAATAAGTGAACAAAGAACAACACAGCACAGGAAATAGGCCATTCAGCCCAACAAGCCTGCGCCGCCATTTTAACATTCAGTGAACGCCTCATTCCAATTCTTCTTCTAAACGTATTAGCGAGAGACAACATGGTTTTGTGAAGTGGAGATCATGTCTCACCAACTGGATCGAGTTTTTTGAGGAAGTGACGAAGATGACTGATGAGGGTGGGGAACTGGATGTCGTCCACATGGACTGCAGTTAGGCCTTTGACAAGGTCCCTCATGGCAGACAAGTACAGAAGGTGAAGTCGAACGTGATCAGAGGTGAGCTGGCAAGATGGATAAAGAACTGGCTCAATCATAGAAGACAGAGGGTAGCAGCAGAAGAGTACGTTTCTGAGTGGAGGGCTGTGACACGTGGTGTTCCTCAGGGGTCAGTGCTGGGACTTTTGCTGTTCGTAATATATATATAAACGCTTTGGAGGAAAATGTAACTGGTTTGATTTATAAGTTTGAGGACAACACAAAGGTTAGTGGATTTGCAACTTGTGATGTGGACCGTCATAGGATACAGCAGGCAATAGATCAGTTGGAGACTTGGGCAGGGAGATGGCAGATGGAGTTTAATCCAGACAAATGTGAGGTGATGTATTTTGGAAGATCTAATAAGGATAGGAAATATACAGTAAATGGCAGACCCCTTAAGAGTATTGACAGGCAGAGGGATCTAGGTGTACAGATATACAGGTCATTGAAAGTGGCAATGCAAGTGGAGAAAGCAGTCAAGAAGGCATATGGCCGGAGCATTGAGTTTAGAAATTGACAAGTCACGTTGCAGCTGTAAAGAGCCTTTGTTAGGCCGTACTTGAAATACAGTGTTCAATTCTGGTCACCACAATACCAGAAGAATGTGGAGGCTTTGCAGAGGGTACAAAAAAATTTACCAGTTGCCTGGTATAGAGGGCATTAGCTATGAGAAGAGATTGGAGAAACTTGGTTTGTTCTCACTGGAATGACAGAGATTGAGGGCGACCTAATAGAAGTCTACAAAATTATGAGGGGCGTGGGTAGAGTGGATAGTTAGAAGCATTTTCCCAAGGTAGAAGGGTCAACTACTAAGGGGCATAAGTTTAAGGTGCAAGTTTTAAAGGAGATGTACGAGGCAAGTTTTTAAACACAGAGGATGGTGGGTGTCTGGAACACGCTGTCGGGAGACGTTGTGGAAGTAGATATGAAAATAACTTTTAAGGGCATCTGAACAAATACATGAACAGGATGTGAATAGAGGAAATGGTCCCCGGAAGGGTCAGGGATTTTAGTTCAGTTGAGCAGCATGGTTGGTGCAGGCTTGGAGGGCCGAAGGGCCTGTTTCTATGCTGTAATTTTCTTTGTTTTTAAGGTTGCCAACAGCTTCAATACCTTGTTCTTCCCAATGAAAATTTGCAAAATTAGTATTCAAAAGCAAATGTTGTATCATCATATCTCCAATTCCACATCAAAGAATACATCCCCAAAAATGTCTGTAAGGATAAAAGCGATCACTTCTTAAAAGCTGTAAGGTGTCACAGAATGTAAACATTCAAGTCATAACATAACGAACATCCTTTTGATGCTCATGTGAAGGATTTTTCATAAGCTACCAAGAAGAGACAGTTTGAAATTTTTGTAATGCATCTCCAGAAATGGATCCCAACCATTTGTGTGGAACAAATCATATTTAAGATCCCATATACCTTGATATTGCCATAACGCCATGGAGTGACGAATTATTCTACTGAAAAATATTGATGGTAACACATGTAGGTAAAATTTCAAGTAAAGTTTGACAGCCTTCTAAAACTAATTTAAAGGTTGTGTCGCAATCTCTGAGATTATTCAGTCCCACAAAATACGTACAATATCTCAAAGGTGACAATGGCTTGAGATGCTATCAGTTTTGTATAAGACTGCCATAACTTACGAGCACATCATCCTCTGTTAAACTCTTTACTTTCTCACAAATCATTTTAAAAACATCTCAGAGCAGATGCAGGAGTAGTACAATGGCAGGAACAAGAAATCAATAATCAAGTGAAGTTGCTTTTCTCATATGTAGATAACAAGATCCAAAATTTACAGTTCAGATATTATTTGTTGATGGCAAGGTGTTATTTAGACTTGTGCTAAAGGATCTTCTATCTCGTTTGTCTTTCGTTACAACGTTAATGATGTTCATCATCTGGGGTGTGTGATCGAGTCCAGTGGGTATGTAAATTCTTCTGATAGGTTCTGGTCATGGACTGAAACCTGGGCTCGAGATAGGGCTTTCTTGGAGCAGGCTAGTACATTTCTTCATGCTGTTCATAAGGCAGTTCATAAACGTACCAAAGCTTGCCTGTAATTTCATTAAAATTAGAGAGAGTGCAACACCTGTTTTTCAGGCACCAAATGGGCTCCAAAGTCTTCAATAAAACAGAAGCGTGTACAAACTCACGTCTAACCAGACCATCATGTTGGTACTGTTAAGTCTATCGGACTCAGGACAGCATATTGGAATTATGATAAGAGCTAAATATCTATTTAAATTATTGCAAGATTTTTTCAATTTTGGCATGCTCTGGCATGTGATTTGCCACATACTGAACTCTCCCAGCAACAATTGGTGCTAACAGGACTCCTCGTCAGCACTAAAGGGATTGTGCAATACTTACAAGTTTTGTACTGTCTTTTCAGAATGTTGGTTATCCTCTGGCTAGCTCACCTTGCTTGCACAGAGCAAAATTTTACTGGCATTGCAATGTTGTTGGTAGTCACAAAGATAGTTTGCCTGTAATTATGAATGGTCTCACAGGCTCTTCATGAAAATGGAGATGAGGGGGAGGAGCAAAGAAGAATTCAGGAACAGACAAAGCTGCTACAGGAAGGAGAGAAGAGGAAACTGGTGTTCAGGGAGCACTTCTACCACACCTTCTTGAGAATCAATGATTGAGATGCCTTTGTTTCATAAAGGAAGCTGTCACTGATTTGCTGCAGCGACAGCTTGACCCTCACTCTGCTTGTCGCTTTCAAGGTCACCATGGTCCTGAGCTCCCAGAGACCAGGAAATCAAGGAACCTTTCACCAACTCATCACTCCTATTCCAAGTGCACCTCAATTCTTTTCACCACCATCATAGTGCGTTCCTTCAATCTATACTCATGGGCCTTGCCCCCTGTGAAATACAAATATGAACACTACCCTCAAAGCCATAACAAAAATAAACACATACACAAGCTTGTTTGAAGGTTGTGCAATACAACCAGCATTACATCCATCAGCCTCATTTGGTAGATAGGGTAATTGAAGTCAGACTCAGTGCATTTGCAGCAAAACTTGGATATTACCTCACCCTGCAATGAGTTGGCATTTACGATCTCCTATCCCAAAGCCTTGGCTTTTGCATACTCTTGCACAGTGATTCACCATGTAAGTGATGCTCATCTAAACTAGCCAGTAAAGATGCACAGTGTCAAAATCTGAAAAGAAAAATGTGTTCCAAACGTGGATAATAAAATTAAAGATAACATCAGATCAAAGAAAGAGGCTATAATGTTGTCAAAAGGGGTAGTAAATCCAAGAATTTAGCAAAGGAAGAGCAAGAAATTGATAAAGAAAGAGAAAACAGAATAAGAATAGACTAGTAAGGACCGTTAATCAGATCATAAATATTTCAGAGGTACGTAAATAGGAAGAGTTTAGTGCATGCACTCTGGGACTGAAGACAGGTGAAATTACAATAGAGAACAAGGAAATAGCAAGATAGTAAGCAAATACTTTGCATCTGTCTTCATGTCAAAGACACAAAACATTCTGGAGATAATAGGGAACCAATGATCAAGTGAGAATGAGGAACTTAAAGAAATCAATATAAATACAGAAACAGTACTGGAGAAATTAAGGGAACTAAGTGGTAGCAAATCCTCTGCACTTTGTGACCTTCATCCTTGGATTTTAAAAGAGCTAACTGCAGAGATAGTGGAAGCATGGATATTTACTTTCCAAAATTCCTTGGATTCTAGAAAAGATCCCAAGGATTCAAAGGTACAAATGTCATTTTGCTGTTTAAGAAAGGAGAGAAAACGAGGAACTATGGACTAATCAGCATAAAGTCAATATTGGGAGATTGTAGCATAAATGCAAAGATGATGGCATAGAGATTGGACTAACAACCCAAAATTCCAGGCTAATGCTCTTGGAACATGAGTTCAAATCCCATCAAAGCAGCAGGTGAAATTAAATTTTTTAGCTGCAGTTGTATGTACAATTCTGGTCTTACCTAAGGAAATATACTGCTCATAGAGGGAGTGCAACAATGTTCACCAAACTAATCCCTGAGATGGTGGGGGCCTGCGAGGAAAGTTTGGGAGATTAGGCCTGTACTCTTTCAAGTTTGAATAAATGAGAGGCCATTTCATTAAAGTGTACAAAAGTTTTACAGGGCTTGACAGAGTAAATGCAGGAAGGATATTTCCCCTAGTTTGGTGGGCGGGGTCTGGAATCAGGAGACACAGTTTCAGAATGAGAGGTAGGCCATTCAGCATCAAAATGACGAGTTCTTCAGACAGAAGGTCTTGAATTTTTGGAGTTCTGTACCCCAGATGCTCTGCAGGCTCAGTCACTGAGTATGTCCAAAGCAGAGGTTAGTAGTACTCTGGATACCAATGACATGAAAGGATATGGGGAAAGTGTGGGGAAGATGATATTGAGATGGAAGATTGGTCATGATCTTGTTAAATGGTGGAGCAGGCTTGAGGGGCCAAATGGCCTACCCTTATTCCTATGTTGAATTTATTATTAGATATGTGGTAATTGGTCATTTAGGAACTTCTAATGTAATTAAAGAATCAATCTGGATTTATGAAAGGGAAATCGTGTTTGACAAATCTGTTAAAAGTTTTTTGAGAAACATAAGAAATAGGAGCAGGAGTAGGCCATCTAGCCCTTCGAGCCTGCCCCGCCATTCAATAAGATCATGGCTGATCTGTCGTGGCTCAGTTCCACATTCCCGCCCTCCCCCCATAACCCTTAATCCCCTCTCTTATCAAAAACCCATCAACCCGCGTCTTAAAAATATTTAGCGAGGTAGCCTCCACCACTTCAACGGGCAGAGAATTCCAGAGATTGACCACCCTTTGAGTGAAGAAGTTCCTCCTCAACTCCGTTCTAAACCGCCCCCCCTTTATCTTGAGGCTGTGCCCCCTAGTCCTACTATCCTTTCTGAGCGGGAAGAGTCTCTCCACCTCTATCCTATCCATCCCATTCATCATCTTATACGTCTCAATGAGATCTCCCCTCATTCGTCTAAACTCCAACGAGTACAAGCCCAGTTTATTCAGCCTCTCCTCATAGCTCAACCCCCTCAACTCCGGCATCAGCCTAGTAAACCTCCTCTGCACTCCCTCCAAGGCCAAAATATCCTTGCGTAAGTACGACGCCCAAAACTGCACACAGTACTCCAGCTGCGGCCTCACCAATGCCCTATACAGCCGCAGCAAGATCTCCCTACTTTTATATTCAATCCCCCTCGCTATGAAGGCCAGCATCCCATTCGCCTTCCTGACCACCTGCTGCACCTGCAAGCTGGGTTTTTGCCACTCGTGCACAAGGACCCCAAGGTCCCTCTGCACCGTTGCCTGCTGCAGTTTTTCGCCACGTAAGTAATAATCCTTCCTACCATTATTCCTACCAAAGTGGACCATCTCGCACTTGCCAACATTAAATTCCATTTGCCAGTTCCTGGCCCATTCGCCCAGCCTATCTAGATCCTTCTGTAGACTCTCCACACCCTCCGCACAATTTGCCTTTCCACCAATCTTGGTGTCATCAGCAAATTTCGACACCCTACACTCGGTTCCCTCCTCCAGATCATCTATATAAATGGTAAATAGCTGAGGCCCCAGCACCGACCCCTGAGGCACTCCACTAGTCACCATCCGCCAATCCGAATAGCATCCATTGACCCCCACTCTCTGCCTCCTATTTGACAACCAATCCTCTATCCACGCTAACACCCTACCCCCAACTCCATATCCCTCGACCTTCTGCAATAACCTCCTGTGAGGTACCTTGTCAAACACCTTCTGAAAATCCAGAAAGACCACATCCACTGGCTCTCCTCTATCCACCGCCCTAGACACATCCTCAGAACTCCAGTAAATTTGTCAGACACGACTTCCCTTTAATGAAACCGTGTTGCATCTGCTCTATCAAGCAATTCCCCTCAAGATGCCTCGCTATTTCCTCCTTGATGACGGATTCTAACATTTTACCTACAACAGACGTTAAACTAACCGGCCTATAATTCCCTGCCTTTTGCCTGGCACCCTTCTTAAACAACGGCGTAACATTAGCCGCTTTCCAATCTTCCGGCACTTCCACGGAATCCAGCGACGTCTGGAAAATAACCACCAAGGCATCCATTATTACCTCTGCCATTTCTTTCAGAACCCTCGGATGCATTCCATCCGGTCCTGGCGACTTGTCCACAATCAGTCCCTCCAGTCTGTCGAGCACCTCCTCTCTAGTAACAGTAATGTCATTGAGGCCCTCCAGTCCTACCACCTTTCCATCTCTAACACCCGGCAAATTATTCACGTCCTCCTCCGTGAAGACAGAAACAAAAAAGTTATTCAGGACCTCAGCCACATCCCCATCCCCTACCACCAAGTCCCCCTTCTCATCCTCTAAGGGACCAACGCTCACCCTAGCCAGCCTCTTCCTTTTTATATATTTATAAAAACTCTTGCTATCCTTTTTTATATTAAGCGCTAGCCCAGCTTCATAGTTTCTCCTACCCTTCTTTATCATCTTCTTTATCAATCTTTGTTGACATTTAAACCTCTCCCAATCCTCTTCTCGCCCACTACTCTTAGCTACTCTAAACGCCTCCACTTTTAATTTAACACTTTCCTTCACCTCCTTCGTTATCCACGGCTTATTACCTCTCCTCCTACTGTCCTTTTTGACCATCGGAATAAATTTCTGCTGAGCACCAAGAAAGATCTCCTTAAAGATCCTCCACTACTCCTCAGCAGACCTACCTTCCAACGCGCTCCCCCAGTCCACATTTGCCAATTCTTCTCTCATCCTACCGTACTCCCCTCTGTAACATAACTAGTAAGATGGATAAGGGAAAGTAGATACAGTGTACTTGGATTTTCAAAGAGCATTTAATATGGTGCTACACAATAGATTATTTCACATAATTAGGGCTCATAAGATTGGAGTAATATATTAACAAAAAATGAAGATTACTAATGCACAGAACACACAGTAAGAATAAACAGGATATTTTTGAGATAGTGGACTGTAAATAGCACGGTACCGCAAGAATCTGTGCTGGGATATCAGTTATTACAGTCTAT
Organism: Carcharhinus amblyrhynchos; assembly: GCF_965287045.1. Taxonomy (NCBI): domain Eukaryota; kingdom Metazoa; phylum Chordata; class Chondrichthyes; order Carcharhiniformes; family Carcharhinidae; genus Carcharhinus; species Carcharhinus amblyrhynchos. Next base: position 88,535,889 of record NC_137324.1, on the reverse strand, counting down.
AATAAATGACCTAGATGAGGGGACTGAATTTAATGTATCCAAGTTTGTTGATACAAAGTTAAGTGATGAGGAGGACGTAAAGAGGATACAGAGCAATATGAACAGGATAGGTGAGTGAACAAGAGTTTGGAAGATGGAATACAAAGGGTGAAGATATCCACTTTGATAGGAAAAATAAAATATAATATTTCCATTTCTCTGACCCTGCATTCAACCCTGGAACACCTAGCTAACAAGGACACCTATGTCGGACTCCGATTTATTGACTACATCTCAGCCTTCAACACTATTACTCCCATGAAACTCACCTCCAAACTCTGTGGCCCAGGCCTCAGCATCTCCCTTTGTGACTGGATCCTGAACTTCCTAACACACAGACCACAATCAGTAAGGATAGCCATATACATCCCCTCCACGATTATCCTCAACACTGGTGTCCCACAAGGCTGTACTCTCAGCCTCCTACAATATTCCTTATACACCTATAACTGTGCAGCCAAATTCTCCTCCAATTCGACTTTCAAGTTGCTGACAACACCATCATAGTGGGTCGGATCTCAAACAATGACAAGACACAGTGTAGGAATGAGATAGGGAATCTGGTGAACTGGTGTGGCAACACCTCTCTCTCTTAATGTCAACAAAATGAAGGAGATTGTCATCCGCTTCAGGAAGTGTAAAGGAGAACATGCCCCTGTCTACACCAATGTGGATGAAGTAGAAAAGGTCGAGAGCTTCAAGTTTTTAGGTGTCCAGATCACTTGTTCTGGTCCCCCATGCCTACATCATAGTTAAGAAAGCCCACCAATGCTTCTACTTTCTCAGAAGACTAAGGAAATTTGGCATGTCAGCTATGACCCTCAGCAACTTTTTCAGATGCACCATAAAAAGCATTCTTTCTTGTTGTACCACAGCTTGGTATGACTCCTGCTCTGCCCAAGATTGCAAGAAACTACAAAACGTCATGAATATAGCCCAATCCATCACACAAACCAGTCTCCCATTCATTGACTCCGTCTGTGCTTCCTGCTGCCTTGGCAAAGCAGCCAACATAATTAAGGACTCCACGCACCCTGGGCATTCTCTCTTCTACCTTCTTCCTTCGGGAAAAAGATACGAAAATCTGAGATCACGTACCAACTGGCTCAAGAACAGCTTCTTCGCTGCTGCTGTCAGACTTTTGAATGAACTTACCTTGCATTAAGTTGATCTTTCTTGACACCCTAGCTATGACTGTAACACTACATTCTGCACTCTCTTACCTTCTCTAGGAACGGTATGTTTTGTCTGTACAGCACTCAAGAAATAATACTTTTCACTGTATGTTAATACATGTGACAATAATAAAATCAAATCAAATTTTTTGAACGCTGGAAGATCGAGGCATAATTGCACTTGAGGGGAATATGGGTATCCTTTGCAGTGCAGAGGACGTACCACCCTGGGTGGGGGACAATGAGAGAACAGAAGGCATTACCAAGACTAGGCCTATATTCCCTGAACATTAGGAAAATGAGAGATGATTGGATTGAAACATAAAATTCCTAAGGAGCTTGACAAAGTCGATACTGGGAAAATGTTTCCCCTATTTGGGGAATTTAGAGCACTTGGTCACAATCTCAGAATAAGGGGCTAGTTTAGTTTATTTATTAGTGTCACAAGCTGTGTTACAATGTGGAGGTTGACCCCCTTTTAAGAAGAAACGCCAAATGCCCCAAAAAGGAATACCTCACCTGGTAATCTGATAAAAGTGTGTGGGAATATGAACTGTTCTTCAGTAGTGTTTAGTGGTTAACCAACAGAAGTACCTGACACTCACTTTAAAATGAACACTTAACAATTTATTTATTTAACTAACAAGGAATTTTAAATAACAACTAACATATCAAATAAAATAAGATTCTAATAGAATGCTGTTCAAATAAATACAATACTCATTCATTAACCAAAAATATATAATAATAGAATCAGTAACTCAAAAAAAAACACTTTTTGTGGCTTTTGGAAACTTTTGGAGTTCCTCTGTTGATTCCTCTGTCTGCAAGTTCTTTCTGATTTGGTACCTTTCGCTAGTTAGATGGTGCATTCTCTTAACAGAATCTGAAGCTGACAGAGTTGAGAGCTACTCTCTCTCCCTCTCGGCGCTTGAGAGGTGGCAGTTCTGTCGTTGCTCTCCTGTTCGTTCCCCCCTCCCCCGCACTCTCTTTTATACCTGTGATGAGCTATCAATTTTCCTATAATACAATTGGTTTGAAGTTGTCAACATCTTCAGATTCAAATCTTGTAAGTTCTTGGTAGGTGAGTGCCTGCTTTAAATTGAATGGGCAAAATTCAAACAAAAGCAGGTTGTCTTGTCAAGACTACTGCTTGACTTATTAATATAAATATTTCAGCTTGGACTCTGAACGTGCTTTGCATTTTAAGTCTCCAAGTACGCAAACAAAACACCAACTTTTAAAGGGACCATGCAATGTTTTGTCTTCTCTAGCATTTTTACAAATTTTTACATCTTTACCAACATCAAATTCCAACTTCACAAACTCAACTTTGCAACAATAGGCTTACATTAACATTGCAATTAAGTTACCGTGAAAATCCCCTCATCACCAGACACCAGCGCCAGTTTGGGTACACTGAGGGAGAATTTAGCACGGCCAATACACCTAACCAGCACATCTTTCAGACTGAGGGGAAACCGGAGCACCCAGAAGAAACCCATGCAGACACAGGGAGAACATGCAGACTCTGCACAGACAATGACCCAAACCAGGAATCAAACCCAGGTCCCTGGCACTGTGAGGCAGCAGTGTTAACCACTGTGCCACAATGTTGCGATTTACAACTGAGATGAGAAATCTCTCCAGTCAGAGCTTTAATCTTTGGTTTTTCTCTCCTAGAGAGCTGCAAATACTCGGTTGTTAGGTACATTCAAGGCAGATATTGATAGATTTGGGGTATTTAGGGAATTAAGTGATTTGGGGATAATTCAAGAAAGTGATGTTGAGGTAGAATGGTGGGGTAAATGTGAAGGGCCAAATGCCTATTTAAGCTCGTATTCCTTATGTTGTAATGACCGAATAGCTCCTACACCCTGGAATGACAGGATCTCTCGCTTACTACCCAAATTTGCACCAAAAGGCTTGCAAGATAGCACTGAAGAATTGACAGTCTCTCTCGGAACTTCATTGCAGATATTTTTGCATTAGACAGAGTGTATTCAGAGAAGTGTTAAATACATTCTATAACTGTACCAATGAACAAAGAACAAAGAACAACACAACACGGGAAACAGACCCTTCGGCCCAACGAGCCCGCGCCGCCACTTTAACACTGTGAGTTCCCTCTTCCACCCATGACCTTTGTCTACGCCTATGGCACTTCACATTGGAAACCAGATTGAGGGGAGACTAATTTAGGGACAATTTGTTACACCAATCAGCCTAAGAGCACATCTTTGGGATGTGGGAGGAAACCGGAGCACCCGGAGAAAACCCAAGCAAGCACGGGGAGAATGCGCAAACTCCCACAGACACTGGCCCAAATCCATGTATCTGCACAGCAAACAGTGATAGTCACTGAGCTGTCGTGTTGCCCACCAGCTGGTCCAGTTTAAGTGTACACTAACGACATGAAGCACTAGGTTACTCTCGAAACATCCAAGAGCAGCCCTCGCACGACCCACTGCGTGTACGCATAGCACATGCAATACTGGCTGCAAACCTGAATAATTATAATCAGCAGACAAGTGCCTTGAGCTGCTAGAGCCAACAATACACGTCCTGCACCCCCATTTTCAGATTTGTCTGAATTTCTGGGTCATAATGTTCTTACAAAAAATTGCAGCACTCAAAGAAAACCATCAAAAATGTAGTTAATAGCCTTGACATTGAAACTTTCACTCCTAACGCAGCTGCTGATCAACACTCACCTGAGCAAGCCCCAGTGCATTTTTAAAAGCTTATATTGCCAAAAAGTCACCTGTATAATAATTTAACAAAACTCCCATAATAAATCAACTGAAGCTGTTAAAAATCATACTGATTAGAACTAGAATATTAATTACAGCATAGTCAAAGGCATCTGGAAACAAGAAGATTAATATTTTATCAGGAATTTATACCAAAACCTTAAAGGTGAAAAATGACTAGGGGAGTTAGAAAGGCAACTCCCCTTCCTCCTGCACACATAATGAAAGCTGCTCCATTTTGTTAATTAAAGAATTATAATTGTTATAGGCTGCTGGCTGAAGTTAATTAACTCTATCTGCAATGTCTGCAGTTTCATTCTACATAATCTTACTATATTGTATTGTCTTTTATGACTAAATACAATTCTAACTAAGGTTTATTTTCTGAATTGAATTCAAAACTAAGTACATTCGGGACTCTTTTATTTTCCGATCTTTCTTATCGAATTGGAAAATAACTGTTGACCAAAGTACTAATTAGAATGCAATCCTATTTGCATCCAGTAATTGCATCAAGCATTCAAACATAGTTTCTAATTCATCATATTAACAATCAATCTTTTGGGACACTATACATACATTGGATCGACTCTGGAGAATAGTCTTAAATCCAAATGGGCTGATGAGTTTAAAAGTGCTTTTCGGTCTAACAAAGAAATGAGTTTGGACATCAATCTAATTCCTAAATGAAAAAGGGAAACTTCAGTGTTGGTCGTTAAGCAAGCAAGAGAGTCCATATAAACCAACATGGAAAACAAGAATAAGCAAACTAACAATGCAAACTCAAGATAGGAAAATGGATGCAGCCACAATGAAAATGTACAGAACTATCATAGTTTAAACTGAGGTGCATCCAACATTTCAGCAATTGTACAGCATAAAACTGGCAAAATTGCATCGTTTTCTTCATTTCTTGCAGAAAAATCTGTTGTTGATATGATCATATATTGCTAAATTGGAATTGTTAAATTGTTTAAAAAATATTTAAATGAGCCAAAACGTCACATTTTATTTCCCAGCCCAATTCACAGTAGCACTTTTCTTATTTTTAAAATGCTGTTGTTTTTCTTATGCAGCTATATTTCTTTCAGGATGTTGAAGTGTCATTTTGGAATGGCAAAGTGCTACTCCCACCATTGCCAGCTCATCTGAGTTGGTTACCTATTTTGAACTTTCTGCAAATGAAGACTGTTCGTCCTGTGTTTTTACATGAACCAAATCCCTGCAATTTGGGATAAGATCAACACTAGAGAACAGTAGTTGACAGAAGTCAGTGCCTTGTTAAATTGAGAGGGGAGAGGGAGAAGAATGGCAAGTTCAACAAGGTTGGTGGAAAAAAATCCTTCTTCTGCAAGATGGTGAGAAATTGAGCAGACTTCAGTGAACTTTAGTTATGATGAGGGTGGATGTGATAGAATAACTACATGGGTAAATTTTGGGGAATTTGTGCTTGGCTCTTCTGATGAAAATCAAAATGTTGCTTTGTTTTTCAAATTTATCATATTTCATTGGTGAAGTATAAGCATGCTTCATTTTTCATGTAAAGGTTCCCTTTTTTCCCAGGGAAGCATACTCCCAGCACCACCATTCCTGGCCCCAAAACAGAAATGCACAATCAAATGCACCTTTAATATCTGGATTTCTCCCTTTCCTTTTTCATCTATTTATTTATTTTCTCCATCAAAAATTGAATTGATTTATTGTCATGTATTTGGATACAGTGGAACATATTGTTTCTTGTGAGCTATAAAGACAAAATATACTATTCATAGAGTACAGAGGGGAGAAGGAAAGGTTAGGGTGTGGAAGGTAGTGTTGCAGTTACCGATTGGGTAAGGAGCAACATCAGCTTAATTTGTGATGGGATCAAAGGTCTGATGGCAGCAAGGAAGAAGCTGTTTTGAGTTGATTGGTATGCATTTTCAGACTTTGTATTTTTTTCCTGATGGAAGAAGGTGAAAGTGAGTATGCCCAAGGTGCATGAGGTCCTTGATTATGCTAGTTACTTTTCTGAGGCAGCGGGAAGTATAGATGGGAGGCTGCATTCACAACTTCTTGTAATTTCTTGCAGTCTTGGTCAGAGCAGGAGCCATACCAAGCTGTGATGCATCCAGAAAGGTTGCTTTCTATGGGGCATCACAAAAATTGGTGAGAGTCGTAGTGGACGTGCCAAATTTCCTTGGCCTTCTGAGAAAGTAGAGGCATTGGTGGGCTTTCTTAACTATAGCATCAGCATGAAAGTACTAGAACAGATTGTTGGTGATCTGAATACCTAGAAACTTGAAGCTCTCTATCATTTCCACTTCATCATAAGAACATAAGAACATAAGAAATAGGAGCAGGAGTAGGCCATCTAGCCCTTCGAGCCTGCCCCGCCATTCAATAAGATCATGGCTGATCTGTTGTAGCTCAGTTCCACTTTCCCGCCCTCTCCCCATAACCCTTAATCCCCTCTCTTATCAAGAACCCATCAACCCGCTTCTTAAAAATATTTAGCGAGGCAGCCTCCACCACTTCAACGGGCAGAGAATTCCAGAGATTCACCACCCTTTGAGTGAAGAAGTTCCTCCTCAACTCCGTTCTAAACCGCCTCCCCTTTATCTTGAGGCTGTGCCCCCTAGTCCTACTGTCTTTTTTGAGCGGGAAGAGTCTCTCCACCTCTATCCTATCCATCCCATTCATCATCTTATACGTCTCAATGAGATCTCCCCTCATTCTTCTAAACTCTAACGAGTACAAGCCTAGTTTATTCAGCCTCTCCTCAGAGCTCAATCCCCTCAACTCCGGTATCAGCCTAGTAAACCTCCTCTGCACTCCCTCCAGGGCCAAAATATCCTTGCGCAGGTGCGGCGCCCAAAACTGCACACAGTACTCCAGCTGCGGCCTCACCAATGCCCTATACAGCTGCAGCAAGACCTCCCTACTTTTATATTCAATCCCCCTCGCTATGAAGGCCAGCATCCCATTTGCCTTCCTGACCACCTGCTGCACCTGCAAGCTGGGTTTTTGCGACTCATGCACAAGGACCCCGAGGTCCCTCTGCACCGTCGCCTGCTGCAGTTTTTCGCCACGTAAGTAATAGTCCTTCCTACCATTCTTCCTACCAAAGTGGACCACCTCACACTTGCCAACATTAAATTCCATTTGCCATTTCCTGGCCCATTCGCCCAGCCTATCTAGATCCTTCTGCAGACTCTCCACACCCTCCGCACAATTTGCCTTTCCCCCAATCTTGGTGTCATCAGCAAATTTCGACACCCTGCACTCGGTTCCCTCCTCCAGATCATCTATATAAATGGTAAATAGCTGAGGCCCCAGCACCGACCCCTGGGGCACCCCACTAGTCACCAACCGCCAATCCGAATAGCACCCATTGACCCCCACTCTCTGCCTCCTATTTGACAACCAATCCTCTATCCACGCTAACACCCTACCCCCAACTCCATGTCCCCTGACCTTCTGCAATAACCTCTTGTGAGGTACCTTGTCAAACGCCTTCTGAAAATCCAGAAAGACCACATCCACCGGCTCTCCTCTATCCACTGCCCTAGACACATCCTCATAGAACTCCAGTAAATTTGTCAGACACGACTTCCCTTTAATGAAACCGTGTTGCGTCCGCCCTATCAAGCAATTCCCTTCAAGATGCCTCGCAATTTCCTCCTTAATGGCGGATTCTAACATTTTACCTACCACAGACGTTAAACTAACCGGCCTATAATTCCCCGCCTTTTGCCTGGCACCCTTCTTAAACAACGGCGTAACATTAGCCGTTTTCCAATCTTCCGGCACTTCCCCGGAATCCAGCGACGTCTGGAAAATAACCACCAAGGCATCCACTATCACCTCCGCCATTTCTTTCAGAACCCTCGGATGCATTCCATCCGGTCCTGGGGACTTGTCCACAATCAGCCCCTCCAGTCTGTCGAGCACCACCTCTCTAGTAACAGTAATGTCATTAAGACCCTCCATTCCTACCACCTTTCCATCGCTAACACCCGGCAAATTATTCACGTCCTCCTCCGTGAAGACAGAAACAAAAAAGTTATTCAAGACCTTAGCCATATCCCCATCCCCTACCACTAGCTCCCCTTTCTCATCCTCTAAAGGACCAACGTTCACCCTAGCCAGCCTCTTCCTTTTTATATATTTATAAAAACTCTTGCTATCCTTTTTTATATTAAGTGCTAGCCCAGCCTCATAGCTTCTCCTACCCTCCTTTATCAACTTCTTTGTCAATCTTTGTTGACATTTAAACCTTTCCCAATCCTCTTCTCGCCCACTACTCTTAGCTACTCTAAATTCCTCCGCTTTTAATTTAACACTTTCCTTCACCTCCTTCGTTATCCACGGCTTATTACCTCTCTTCCTACTGTCCTTTTTAACCATCGGAATAAATTTCTGCTGAGCACCAAGAAAGATCTCCTTAAAGATCCTCCACTGCTCCTCAGCAGACCTACCTTCCAACGCACTCCCCCAGTCCACATTCGCCAATTCTTCTCTCATCCTACCATACTCCCCTCTATTCAAACAAAGGACGCGTGTCCGGGAACCCACTTTCTCCTCCTCCATCTGCACCAGAAACTCCACCATACAATGATCACTCTCTCCAAGAGGATCCTTCACCGCAAGGTCCCTAATTCTACCCGCCTCATTACATAGCACCAGATCCAAGATAGCTCGCTCCCTCGTCGGCTCCAACACACACTGTTCAAGGAAATTATCCCGGCAGCATTCCAAGAACTCCTCCTCGAGCCCACCTCGTCCAACAGGGGTCGACCAATCAATATGCAGATTGAAATCTCCCATAACTACTGCCGTCCCATCTTTGATGTAGACAGCGACATGTCCTCCACTACATTTCCTGATGACAATGACTATTTCCTTTGTTTTATTGACATTAAAGGAGAGATATTGTCAAATGAAGCAATAACATCCAAACCTCTAGTTTTAAAATACAAAAACATATAACTACCTGTCTTGAGATGTCATAGATTTATAATCATAGCTATGCTTAAGTCATCTACATTTTGAAGCTGTGTCACTTGTTTTGAAGATACTAATGAGCCAATAAAAATTCAGAATAAATTCTTAGTTTTAGTTTATTTATGAGTGTCACAAATAGACTTACATTAACACTGCAATGAAGTCACTGTGAAAATTCCCTAGTCGCCACACTCCATCACCTATTCGGGTACACTGAGGGAGAATTTAACATGGCCAATCCACCTAACTTGCACAACTTGGACTGTGGAAGGAAACCGGAGCACCTGGAGGAAACCCATGCAGGCACACACAGTCCTGAGACCGAAATTGAACCCAGGTCCCTGATGCTATGAGGGAGCAGTGCTAACCATTGCACCACCATGTTGCCAATTTTCTTGACTGAACTGATCTCAAGTATGGAAAGGTAAACCTGAAGTGCACAATACACACACTGGTCACCAGAATTAATGTTATATGCTGAAAATACAATATGAGGCTAGTTACTTGGTGGATGATGCGCCTATTTTTAGTTATCTTTTTAAAACCCATTTTGCTATCGAGCTTGACACAATAACTTGCATTTATGTAGCACACTTTACATAATAAAACATTCCAAGTCACTTCACTCAAAGCACACAAACAAAGTTTGACACTGAGCCACGTAGGATACTAGGTCAGATGACCCATGAATTTTAAGGAGCATTTTATTGGATGAAAGAGGCGTAGTGAGGTGGATGGTTTTAGGAAGATATTTCCGCAGCTGCCAGAGCTGAAGACATAGCTGCCAATTGTAGACCAAGTAAAATTGCAAATTTTACGAGGTGAAAATATTGGAGCAGCGCAGTTTTCTTGAACTGGTGGGCATTAGATTACTGAGGAGCCAGCCCATTGTGGCACATGTGCTAGTGAAGATATGGGTAGCAGATTTTTGAATGAGTTCAAGTTCATTTCGGATAGAAGATGCGAGCATTGGATCAGCCGGCTGCAAAGGTAACAACTGCAACCTTAATGGCCACTTTAAGAAGATGGTAGAGAAGGACACAATTGACAAAAACAGTTTACTTAGACTGCAGAAAAACTGACTGAGGGGCTGAAAATAGAATTCTGAAAAAGAAAATGGGAGACAAAATTGGCAAACGACAATGGAGGTCAACAATGGGAAACATCTAAAATGGTGTTCAGAGTGCAGGAAAATTAACTAAACATTATAGAATCTCCATGGATCAATAAAGACAAAAAGGAACAATGAGTACTTCGGAAAGAGGGTTACATTAATTACATATACAGCAAAAAACCATATGATAAAATATAATACAAAGAGATTGGGAGAATAGTCAAAAAAAATTAGGAAGGCAAAGAGCAACCATGATATTAAATTACCAAGAAACAAAACAAAATGGTAACATATTCTACAAGCACATCAATAAAAAAGAGCACCATGATGAGAATACAGGAAGATTATAGGATAGGCAGGATAATACCATAGGTAACAACAGAGTAATATTAAATAATTATATTGCTTTGATATTTACCAGGAAGATGGCGCAGGCAGACATGACATTGAAAGATGAGAAGTGCATTTAAAATTAAAAAAGGGATATATTGAATAAACTAATCAAACTCAGAGGATAATGCCACTGGTCAAGATGAATTGCATCCATATATTTTTAAAGAATCCAGGAAAAAGAGAGTAGAGGCATTACTACACATAGTTAATAACTCACTAGATAAACGTGTAGTACCCGAAGACAGGTGGATAGCCAATGTAATTTCTGTATTTAAGAAAGGGGACAGATTACGCTCATCGAATTATAGACTGATGAGCATGATTAACATGATATATTATGGTCCCTGTAGAGACCAATAACATTAAAAAGTATATTTATATTCCCAGTGACTGACTTAAAGGAACTGCACAACAGGATTTCAGGTTTAAGACTTTTACAGTTACAAACAAACAAACTAAAAGCAACATTTTCCGAGCATTACATAGTAGACAACTAGTACTCTAAACTATAAAGAAGAAAACCCCCTTTAAAATTTCAACAAACCCCTGCCATAGTTACATTTCATTGCCTTTTATCTGCAGAATTGCATCTTTTTTTACAGGAACCAGTCCAACATCAGTCCTCGTTACCCAACAGGTTTGCTTCTGCTCATTTCACCAAATTGTGACATTGAATGGCAATCAAATGGCACTTCTCCCAGTTTTCACACACGTCCTGAGTTGAATAGCAGTGGTAAGGCCTATCCTTGATGATTCCTGTTCACATAAATGCAAATTTTCCAGAGTCTTTAGTTTGCCATGATATACATCATCTCCAAGTGTTCGCTTCACAAAAAGGCCACACTCTCCTCTCTATTGATCACACCAGCTGCAACCTTTGTCGCTCTACAAGACTGCTCTTCCTGTCTGAAAAACCATAAGCAAAAAGTCTGCCCACAGTCAACCCCAACTGATCCAGCCAGGAGGACTGTCTACCTTATTTGTTTCAGTTAACATTGTGAAGAACAACACTGTCAGCAGGGTGTTAGCCTTTTAATATAGTACTTAATCTACTCTGATCATGTTTTAATTTCAGAATTGCACTCTCTTTCACAGCTGCAGATCTTTTAATGTCCAAGTCTGTAAAGAAATATCTCAGCCAATTATAAAATTAAATTATTCTCCTCCTGTTTAAATGCAGGGTTACTTGATCATTAAATTTGTTCCTTAATTTAATCTTAATATATTCTTCTCCTGGAGATGTAGGTTTTAACACCATCTCTTTAGCTGTTTTAAGAACATCATTAAGAGTGTTATCAATTATGAGTCAAAAAAAACATTTGTACTCTTTCTTGCTCAGTTCATAAATGATAAAAAAATTCTTTTGGTTTTCATTTTCCCATTCAGTACTGGCCCTAATTCCTTTCTTGCAAGAGTAACTGCGTTCTTCATTTTGAAGTTTTAATGTTCAACATGTGCACATATTCTTCCTTGTAGCTCTACGGTATCACTATTAATTACACCAGGGTCATTTAGTTTTAAAGCACTGACTTCCACTGTTCCACCATCAGGAATGCGTTGAGGGTTTAAGTAAGTTTTTTGCCTCGGTCTTCACAGAGAAGGACACGAATAGTTTGCCGGATGTTAAAGATAGAAGGATGGTAGGAGATGAGGGCCTTAATGCAATAAATGTCATAGAGAGGTAGTGCTCCATAGACTAATGGGACTGAAGGTAGACAAGTCCCCGGGACCGGATGGAATGCATCCCAGGGTTCTGAAAGAAATGGCAGAAGTGATAGCGGATGCCTTAGTAATTATTTATCAAAATTCACTGGACTCCAGGGAAGTGCCGGAAGATTGGAAAAAAGTTAATGTTACGCTGCAGACAAAAGGCAGGGAATTATAGGCCGGTTAGTTTAACGTCTGTAGTTGGAAAAATGCTAGAATCTGTCAAAGAAGAAATAGCGAGGCACCTAGAAAAGAATGGTTTGATCGAGCAGATGCAGCATGGATTCGTTAAGGGAAAGTCGAGTTTAACGAATTTATTGGAGTTCAATGAGGATGTGACTAGTGCGGTAGACAGAGGGGAACCAGTGGATGTGGTGTTTTTAGATTTCCAAAAGGCATTTGATAAGGTGCCTCACAAAAGGTTGCTGCAGAAGGTTAGGGTGCATGGAGTTGGGGGTAAGGCGTTAACATGGATAGAGGATTGGCTGTCTAATAGGAAGCAGAAAGTTGGAATCAATGGATGCTATTCTGGTTGGCAGTCGATGACCAGTGGAGTGCCGCAGGGATTGGTGCTGGGGCCTCAACTGTTTACCATTTACACAGATGATCTGGAGGAGGGGGCTGAGCGTAAGGTGACGAAATTTGCTGATGACACGAAGATGAGTGGAAAAGCAAATTATGTGGAGGATGTGGAAAGTCTGCAGAGAGATCTGGATAGGCTGAGCGAGTGGTCGAGGACCTGGCAGATGGAGTATAATGTTAGCAAGTGCGAGGTTATCCACTTTGGCAGGAATAATAGTAGGGGGGATTATTATTTAAAAGGCGAAAAGCTGCAGCATGCTACGGTGCAGAGGGACCTGGGGGTCCTTGTGCATGAGCTGCAAAAACCCAGTCTGCAGGTGCAGCAGGTGATCAAGAAGGCAAATGGAATGTTGGCCTTTATAGCGAGGGGGATTGAATATAAAAGCAGGGAGGTCTTGCTGCAACTGTACAGGGCGCTGGTGAGGCCGCAGCTGGAGTACTGTGTGCAGTTTTGGTCGCGACACTTGCGCAAGGATATATTGGCCTTGGAGGGAATGCAGAGAAGGTTCACTAGGCTGATACTGGAGATGAGGGGGCTAGCCTATGAAGACAGACTGAATAGACTGGGTCTGTACTTGTTAGAGTTTAGAAGGCTGAGGGGAGATCTTGTAGAGACGTATAAGAAAATGAAGGGGATAGATAGGGTAGAGGTAGAGATTCTTCCCACTTAGAAAGGATAGCAGGACTAGAGGGCACAGCCTCAAGATAAGGGGGGAGCAGTTTAGATCGGAGTTGAGGAGGAACTTGTTCACTCAAAGGGTGGTGTATCTCTGGAATTCTCTGCCCGTTGAAGTGGTGGAGGCTACCTCGCTGAATATATTTAAGTCACGGGTAGGTTTCTGATAGACAGGGGAATTAAGGGTTATGGGGAGAAAGTGGGAAAGTGGAGCTGATCTACTTCAGATCAGCCATGATCTTATTGAATGGCGGGGCAGGCTCGAAGGGCTAGATGGCCTACTCCCGCTCCTATTTCTTATGTTCTTATCAGTTTTGATTGTTGCCTTTATCTACTTTGACACTTCTTGCTCAGTATCTGCTTGTAGGTTGAATTCAGACAACTAAAATTAATTTCCAGCTGCTCCTTGTTGTCAGTCTGATGTTCCATGTCTTAGAGTGTCTGAGGTTTTTGCATCCTTAATTGAAACTGCAATTTCCATAGCAATTTTACAGATAATTACTGATTTCTGTAAACGATTTGATTGCTATTGTACATGCAAATCCCAACAGTTGCACTGGACTTGTCTGACATCACTGGAAATAGCAGTACTTTATCTGCACTGATGCCATTTTCTATATGAAATTGATACCATTAAGAGGCATCTTCAACACAATTTTCACAACTACAATACCAGAAATTAAACCACATTTTAAATTAACTTTACACTAAAGAGTGGTTAACAACACAATTGATACCCTTAATCCATACATGCTTAAAAAGTGTACTCTCTAGAAGGAGTTTCATCTACCACCAGTGACTGAGCTGATCCTGTGTCTCTAAGAATATTAATATGTTTGTCGGAAGAAAAGATGAGAAGACCTTTGCCCAAACATGCTTATAACTCTCTATGCTCAGGTCTTTTCCTTCATTAATACATTTAAAGTTAGTGGTTTTTCCACAGGCACCACCTACTGGTATAAATATTTTCTGTAGTCACATTATGCAAGCCCACAGATGCTACCATTTTGGATTTTACTTTCCAATAATCCATTTCAGATTTTAAGTACAAAATAACATATTTCACACCATGAATCATACTTATCCTTCATAATGTCTTTTTTTTATTACTGAGTATTTTTTCATTTGTTTTCTTCCTCCCTATAACCAGTATTCTGTTCATTATCATGTCTCATCTCTTCATTTCGCCATGGATTTGCAAAGGTCTGCTGCTAGTCAAATGTCTGAGAGACAATTTATAGCCATCAACTATAATTACAACCCTTATCTTTACGATATAGGTGGGAGATTATTGCAAAGAAGCATTTTTTTAAATTTTTCCATTAGCATCATGTAAGGTTTTCAAAATCTGGCTCAGTCTTCATTGCCATACACCACCTGCCAAATATCATTTCCTTTTCTCTAGAAAATTTCAAAAAAGTCTGATTATGCCACTACCATAAATTTTTTAACTTTTCCTTGTAAGCTTCCGGCACCAGCTCATATGCGTTGAGAACAGAATTTTGCAATGAAGCATAATCGCTAGGCTGCTTGCCTGAAAGTTACAAGTACACTTTCCCTTTGAAATAAGATTGTACAGCTTTCCTTCAGCCATTGCAACTTAATACAATCTTAATGGTACCAGAAATCCATGGAAAAACATTTCAGGAGAAGATTGACAATCTATCTCATTTTTCTTGAAAAAGATGATCTTTAAATTGTGGAAGTTTTACTTGAGTGGATACAGAATGTTTCCTTCCGTGATTATGCAATAACATAAGCGACCGTCACTACAAGAAATTCAACACGAAATTCAGAAGAAGCTTCTTCATCATATGGGGAAAGAATGTAGAACTTGTCACCACAGGTTTGAAGTGAATATTCAATACATGAAACATTTAATGGAAACTAGACAAAACAAATGAGAGGGGGAAAGATGAATAGGCAGTTGATGTACTTAGATGAGGGAAGATGGGAGGAGGTTTAAGTTAATATGGGCTGGTCTGTTTTTGAGCTGTTGTATATTCCAAGTGAGGTATGAATGTTGGGGCTGGTAGGGAATAAAAGTGAGGGACATCATTAACCTATTAAAAATGTAGCACTTGCATTTTTTGGCTGTAACATATAAAAATTCGTTGCATTTACAGTGAAACACACGAATATTTAAACGACTGCTTTTGCGCGTAACCAACTAATGGGGAAAAAACTACTCACACCTCCAGCGCGCTCCGTCCTGAATGCGCAGGCGCGCGCGCGCAGTAGCGGAGGCGCAGTAGCGGAAGTGCAGCGCGCAAGCTGGGACTTGCTCAGTGTTTGTTGTGGTGGCAGCGGCGCGGGAGCCCATTGGAACGCCGAGTTTTCAAACGTTTATAGCAAACGGCCGGAGTCGCACTCTCAACGGCCATCGCCGGGAGCGTGACGTCAGCGCGGTGAGTACACGGCACGTCAACAGCTGACGCTCAGTAAGAGGGGAGTGGGGGAGCGGCTGGACGAGATGTCTCAACTTTGAGGGAATTTAAAACGGGCGTTACATCTAACGTCAAAGTTACTACTTACTACCCCTGTCTGCTACATGCAAGTTGACGTGCTTACTCACCGACCTGTGTTTAAATGGGGTTGTCTGCTGGAATGTTACTTACCCCAGACAGCTCGCGTTTAGGGTGGACAGGGCGAGAACGGAGACAGAAAGTAGCAAAAAAACTCCTCTCGATCCGATAGCCCATCCCCAGCACCTCAACATTAGCCTTACTCTTTGTCTCCTTCCACTCAGCTAATTTCCTAATCAAGTCATTTATTTGCCTTCAGTTCCATGAGCTTTAACCTCAGCTAACAATCTCTTATAAGGGACTTTATCAAATGACTTTTGTAAATCTGTATAATTAGATTCACTGGCATTTGCCCATCTACAACTTTAGTCACCTCTTGAATCTTTGAGGTTCTTCATCCCTGACTTACCCTTTTACCCTCCTTGATCAGCTGAAAATTTTTTGAGTTACCCTGTCCCTAATCTTGCCTGAAAGGTTAATTCTATTTGTCTCCAGACAGATGTTGCCAGACCAGCTGAACATTTCCATCATTTTCTGTTGTTATTCCCAATGATAGATGTTAGGCTTACTGATCTATATTTCCCTGGTTTCCCTCTGTCACCTTTATTAAATGATGTGGATATGCTGGAGTTGGACTGGGGTAAACACAGTAAAAAGTCTGACAACACCAGGTTTCAGTCCAACCGATTTATTTGATAGTAAACTCACTAGCTTTCAGGTTAGCCCCTTCGTCAGGTGAATGGAGAGTTCTGGCCTCAGACAGAGCATATAAAGCACAGACAGTTTACAGATTACTGATTAGAATGCGAATCTTTACACCTAACCTGCTGTTCAAGTCTTAAAGTGGCTAACAATGTGAGTGGAAGGAGCACTGATCACAGGTTAAAGAGATGTGTATTGTCTCCAGACAGTACAGTAAGTGAGGTTTTGCAAACCCAGGCAAGTCACGGGGGTTACAGATAGTGTGACATGAACCCAAGATCCCTGTTGAGACCACCCTCATGTGTGCGGACCTTGGCTATCAGTCTCTGCTCAGCGACTCTGCGCTGTCGTGTGTCATGAAGGCCGCCTTGGAGAATGCTTACCGACACGGAGGAATTCATCAGGCGAATGAGACTGCGTGAGTTTTTCCACAAACCCCAAGAAGCCAACAGCTAACACAATGAGACAGCCAATGAACCAGAACAGCCGACAGAGATCCGCAGTGCAACAACCGAAGAGGAAAGAGTCCAATTGGACTCCTCCGGAAGGCCGCTGCCCTCGACTGGACTTGTATGCCCAAACCATCAGGAGGTGCGTTAACACCAGATTCATCAGCCGCACTCACAAGACAGCCCCGAACATCACCCGAGCACAATGCAACGCCATCCACACTTTCAAGACAAACCACAACATTGTCATCAAACCAGCAAAGGAGGGGCCATCGTCATACTGAACAGAACAGATTGCTGTAAAGAAGTGTACCGACAACTAAACAATGAGGAACACTACAGACAGTTACCCACAGATCCAACCAAAGAACACACTCGTCAACTCAACAATCTGATCAAGACCTTTGATCTGGACCTTCAGAGCACCCTCCGTGCTCTCATTCCACGTACTCCCCGCATCGGAGATCTCTACTGCCTCCCAAAGATACACAAGGCAAACACACCTGGTCGTCCCATCGTATCGGGCAATGGGACTCTGTGTGAGAACCTCTCCAGCGATGTCGAGGGCATCCTGAAACCCATTGTACAAAGAACCCCCAGCTTTTGTCGTGACACTGCGGACTTCCTACAGAAACTCAGCACACATGGAGCAGTTGAACCAGGGACGCTCCTCGTCACAATGGATGTCTCGGCCCTCTACACCAACATCCCCCACAACGATGGCATTGCTGTGACTGCCTCAGTACTCAATGCTGACAACTGCCAGTTTCCACATGCAATTTTACAACTCATCCGCTTTATCCTGGACCACAATGTCTTCACCTTCAACAACCAGTTTTTCATCCAGACACACGGAACAGCCATGGGGACCAAATTTGCACCTCAATATGCCAACATCTTCATGCACATGTTCGAACAAGACTTCTTCACTGCACAGAATCTTCAACCGATGCTATACACTAGATACATCGATGACATCTTCTTCCTTTGGCCTCATGGTGAACAATCACTGAAACAACTATATGATGATATCAACAAATTCCACCCCGCCATCAGACTCACCATGGACTATTCCCCAGAATCAGTTGCATTCTTGGACACACGCATCTCCATCAAGGACGGTCACCTCAGCACCTCACTGTACCGCAAGCCCACAGACAATCTCTCAATGCTCCACTTCTCCAGCTTCCACCCTAAACATGTTAAAGAAGCCATCCCCTATGGACAAGCCCTCTGTATACACAGGATTTGCTCAGATGAGGAGGATCGTGACAGACACCTCCAGACGCTGAAAGATGCCCTCATAAGAACAGGATATGGCGCTCGACTCATAGATCGACAGTTCCGATGCGCCACAGTGAAAAACCGCACCAATCTCCTCAGAAGACAAACACAGGACACAGTGGACAGAGTGCCCTTCGTCGTCCAGTACTTCACCGGAGAGGAGAAGCTACGACATCTTCTCCGGAGTCTTCAACATATCATTGATGAAGATGAACATCTCACCAGGGCCATCCCCACACCCCCCCTTCTTGCGTTCAGACAACCATGCAACCTCAAACAGACCATTGTTCACAGCAAACTACCCAGCCTTCAGGAGAACAGTGACCACAATACCACACAACCCTGCCACAGCAACCTCTGCAAGACATGCCGGATCATCGACATGGATACCATCATCACACGTGAGAATACCATCCACCAGGTACATGGTAAATGCTCTTGCAACTTGGCCAACATTGTCTACCTGATACGTTGCAAGAAAGGATGTCCCGAAGCATGGTACATTGGGGAGACCACGCAGACGCTACGACAACGGATGAACAAACGTCGCTTGACAATCACCAGGCAAGACTGTTCCCTTCCTGTTGGGGAACACTTCAGTGGTCACGGACATTCAGCCTCTGACCTTCGGGTAAGCGTTCTCCAAGGCGGCCTTCACGACACACGACAGCGCAGAGTCGCTGAGCAGAGACTGATTGCCAAGGTCCGCACACGAGGACGGTCTCAACAGGGATCTTGGGTTCATGTCACACTATCTGTAACCCCCGTGACTTGCCTGGGTTTGCAAAACCTCACTTACTGTACTGTCTGGAGACAATACACACCTCTTTAACCTGTGATCAGTGCTCCTTCTACTCACATTGTTAGCCACTTTAAGACTTGAACAGCAGGTTAGGTGTAAAGATTCGCATTCTAATCAGTAATCTGTAAACTGTCTGTGCTTTATATGCTCTGTCTGAGGCCAGAATTCTCCATTCACCTGATGAAGGGGCTAACCTGAAAGCTAGTGAGTTTACTATCAAATAAATCGGTTGGACTGAAACCTGGTGTTGTCAGACTTCTTACTACCTTTATTAAATAGCAGACAAATAGGTGCAGTTTTTCAAATCCAAAGGACAGTTCCCAAATTGAGAGAACTTTTGGAAGACTATACTTAGGGGATGTCAAATGTTCATAACTATTTTTAAAATTCTTGGATGGAATTTGATCCTGGATATTTGACACTCCTTTGAAACTCTTTTTGATTTCTTCATTCCGTTTATCTTGCTTAATTTTGTAGGGTCCTGGTCCCTGCTTTGTGTCCCTGGGGTGTCAGCATACTGACCTACTTGTAAAATTACATGTAAAACCAGTATTTTATTTAGAATTCAAATATCTTTCATCCAAAGGCAGGGAAAAGAGGAATGAGCCTCTCCATCATAATTTTGCAGTTGCTAGTAAACAACTGTAGCTCTGAAAAGAGGATTGGTGGGCAGTCTTTATTCATCCTGTTGGTAAAGGAAACCATGAAGTACAGAAAGACCCAAGAAGGGAAAAGTCAAGTAATAATGTAAAATTAAAAATAACCATCTGCTTAATAGACAGTTGGATAATACATTAATAATTAAGAAATACTGTCATTTTAATGGGGGGGGAAGAGTGTGAAAAAAGCCGACAATTCAAATAGACTTTTAAAATGTGTGGATTAGAAAATAAAGGAAAATATAAAATAGTTTTTTAAAAAGTGTAAAAAATAGAAAAAATTGATAAAGCCAAAAACAAGATCCATTCAACTGCATGAAAAATTATTGTAATTGCTGAAAAAGGAAAAATTGTAAATATTTTGAAAAGGAACAAAGTAGAGTCAAAAGGAAAAAGCAGGGAATGGGTTAGCCCTATCAAAAAACTGTCATAGGTATGATTATTTTGGATTTTTTAACTTGTTAATGAATTTGGTCTTGTTGGTAAGGCTAATATTTATTGCCTATTCCTAATTAACCCTGAGAAGACAGTGGTGAACCACCTTAACTGCAATCTGTGTAATGTAGAAATACTCAGTGTTTTAGGGAGGAATTTCCAGGGTTTTGATCAGGTGACACTGAAGGGATGGCAATACATTTCCAAGTCATGATGGTGCATGATTTGGAGAGAAACTTACAAGTGCTGATGTTTCCATGTATCTGCTGCCATAGTCCTTAGATGGTGTGGGTTTAGAAGTGCCGTTGAAGGATCCTTAACGAGTTGCTGCAGTGCATCTTGTAGATTGGTGATGTAGGAAGTAAATGTTTAAGATGGTGGATGGGATGCCAATCAAACAAGCTGTTTTATCCTGGATGGTATTGAAGTTAGAACATAGAACACTACAGCACAAACAGGCCCTTCGGCCCACGAGTTGCGCCGATCACATCAACACCTACCAATCTATAGACCTATCTATAACCCCCAATCCCATTAAATTCCATATACTCATCCAGAAGTCTTTTAAAAGACCCCAGCAAGTTCGCCTCCACCACCACTGACGGCAGCTGATTCCATTCACTCACCACCTTCTGAGTGAAAAACTTACCCCTAACATCACTTCTGTACTTGCCTCCCCGCACCTTCAATCTGTGTCCTCTCGTAGCGAGTTCTTGAGTATTAATGGAGCTGTTCTCTATAGGCGCAAAAGCAAAATACTATAGATGCTGAATGAAACAAGAACAAAAAATGTTGAAAATATTCAGCACTTCTGGCAGCATAAATTGAGTTCTGATGAAAAGTCACAAACTTTCCCCACTCATCCTGGTAAGTGCAGAACATTCCAACACAGTCCAGACTTAGCTGATTATAGATGTTGGACGGCTTTGGGAAGTCAGAATTCCCAGCTTCTGACCTATTCTTGTAGCACAGTAAGAAGTCTGACAGCACCAGGTTTAAGTCCGACCGATTTATTTGATAGTAAACCCACAAGCTTTCGGGGTTTGTCCCTTCGTCAGGTGAATGGAGAGTTCTGGCCTCAGACAGATCTCCACATCATGAGTTCTATCTGAGGCCAGAACTCTCCATTCACCTGACGAAGGGACAAACCCTGAAAGCTTGCGAGTTTACTATCAAATAAATCGGTTGGACTTAAACCTGGTGCTGTCAGACCTCTTACTGTGTTTACCCCAGTCCAACGCTGGCATCTGCACATCTATTCTCGTAGCCACAGTATTTACATGGTTAGTTCAGTTAAGTTCCTGCAATGGTAATCTCCCCCACTCCAGAATGTTGATGGTGGGGTGATTCATTGATGACATAAGAACATAAGAAATAGGAGCAGGAGTAGGCCATCTGGCCCTTCGAGCCTGCCCCACCATTCAATAAGATCATGGCTGATCTGTCGTGGCTCAGTTCCACTTTCCGGCCCTCTCCCCATAACCCTTAATCCCCTCTCTTATCAAAAACCCATCAACCCGCTTCTTGAAAATATTTAGCGAGGCAGCCTCCACCACTTCAATGGGTAGAGAATTCCAGAGATTCAGAACTTTAAAGTTTATTTATTAGTGTCACAAATGTGCTTACACTAACACTGCAATGAAGTTACTATTGGAAATCCCCTAGTCATCACAGTCCGGTGCCTATTCGGGTACACTGAAGGCGCAATGGTTAGATTATTTCTTGTGGGAGATGGTCATTTCTTGGCACTTGTGTATTATCAATGTTACTTGCCACTTACCAGCATAAGCCTGAATGTTGCCTGCATGCAGCCACTGCCTGCTTCAACGTCTAAGGAGTTGCGAATGGAACTGAACACTGCACTCATCAATGAACGTCATCACCACACCTGACCCTGCATTAGAGGAGAGGATGGATGGATGAAGCAGCCCAAGATATTTAGGCAGAGGATATGATTGAGATGATTGGCTGCAACAAACACAATCCATCTTGCTTTTTGCTAGGTAAAGCTCCTATCAGAAAGTTTTCCTTCTGATTCCCATGGACTTCAGTTCTACTAGAGCTTCTTGATGCCACATTTGATCAAATGCTCTCTTTGCATCAAGGACAGTCAATCACACTTCATCTTAGGTATTCACCTATTTCATCCATGTTTGGACCAAGGCTGTAATGAGGTCTGGAACCAAGTGGCCCAAACAGAACCTAAATTGAACAGCAATACCAGGTAAAGTGGCTGAGTGCCACTTTATCAGACTTAACAACATTTTCCATTATTTTATTGATGACTAAGAATAGACTGATGAGAAGATTACTGGCAAGATTGATTTTTTTTCTTTTTCTGGACAGGACACACCTGGCCAGTTTTACATAATGCCAGGTAGATGCCAGTGTTGTAGCTGTCCTGGAATAAATTGATCTCCAAAAAAATGCTGTGCCACTAGTCAAGCCTTCAGCACTACTGTCAGGACATCGCCAGGGTCCATCCATTCTTTACTCTACAGAGCGTCTTCACCCGTTTCTTGATATCATGTGGAATAAATCGAATTACCTGAAGAAAACCTCTGATGCTGGTGATCTCAGGAGAAGAGTGAGATGATCATCTACTTGGCAGTTTTGGCTTAAGACTGTTGCAAATGCTTCAGCCTTGTCTTATGCACTCATGTGCTAGACTCGATCATTGTTTAGCATGAGGGTGTATATGGAGCCTCCTCCTCTTCATGATTTAATTATCAACTACCCTTCACAATGGACCTAATTACCTCCTTTTGCACTGTTTATTCTGTGATTCCAAATATTGATTAATTCACTTCTTCTGCTTTGAAGAGGGAGGTAACCTGAAAACATCAAATTGATGATGCATTCTGCAATAGTGCTTTGGATTGTTGTAATGCAGTGGAATTTTGCCTCCTTATCTTCCACCGCAGATAATTTTTCCGTGATATAACTAAGTTAAGATCTAAATTGGAAGAAAATCACTCTGCAGAGCCTCCATTTTAAATTTGCATTACATTGTGCAACATAACTGGAAAATCACCAAAATAGGAAAATGGTGTTTAGATTTAGGCATTTTTGGCAGGGTCTCCCAAGTTTCCTTAGTAGAAATGTAGCAACAACTTTGAATAGATGTAGCATTAGAATTTCTTTACACAGAAATGTGTTATTTGATTGTTATGTCCTGATTAGAGCAGGACTTCAGTTTAACGTCCCAAAGCTTCTACTTTTTATTAATGCATGTAGCTCGCGTCAACCATTAGGACTTCACGCTGAAGGAACTGTTTGTGATTTCGCAATCTTGCCTTCTCAACCTTGCCCCCCCACCAGAGATGTGATGATCCTCGGGTCAAAATCACCACAGTCAGCTCTCTTCCTCAAAAGGGGAGAGAAGCCGATGGTCATCTTGGACTATGGCGACTTTACCTTCCCTTCAAACTAATTTAGAAAAATACAGCCACGCTCAAAGTATAAGGATTTTAATTTTTTAATTTATATTTTAGTTTTACTTTTCTCATAAATTTTTATACTTAACCTATTCTGCTGAAATGAAGGGCTAAAGACTTTTTGTTGTTTTCACGTGTGTCTAAATAAGCAGTTATTTGCTGATAACTGTGATCTCTGCGACTATTACACTCGTTCTTTTTAAAATTATTATTTTTTTCTCTGTTAAGTCCTTTGTCTTTGCTTGAAGATTTTCTTACAATGTATGATTGAGATCAGGAACTCATTGTACATTGAAACAGAAGCATAATGCTCTCCCCAGCATATCACTGCATTGCATGTCATCCATTTCCACAATGTTATTCAAAAACTCAGAACAAAAAGAAACTGATTAAGTTTAAACTTATTTTATTTAAATACTGGTTACAATCAGTAATTAAAATAAAATGTTTACCAAAATAAATTGGAAAAGCATTTCCTGACTTATTACTGAGCTTAGCTTTTAGTTTTTATACCAAAAAAAAATTTTCTTTGTGCATCATTTGGCCTAAATGCTTTCTTTTAATGATAATTGTAAGATACTGAAAATACTGTAAAGTGGTTCTTTAAAGACCTGAATAGTTCTGATTTTCTGTGGAAACTGACAAGTTTAAATCTATAGCAGTTGAGTTATGTATCCCTACACTTACAAGGCTGCTGTTGATATTGAGATTTTGAAAAAGACTTGCAAATGTTTTGTCTCTTTCTGATGAACTTGAATTTTACCAGTGATGAGTTGTGTTCTGCATTGGAAAGATTTAAGAAATCTGTAATTGTGGTTATTTTATGTATATTACTGTTATGTGTTTTCTACTCACTATCTGCACAGAACATTTGGACCTTATTTAACTTTGTGGACCACAGTGTATTTTTTTTGTCAATAATTGGCAAGCAAGACACTTTTTTTGTTATAGATCATGCAGTAAAGAATTCTACTGGTTGATGTAGATACTTCACACACGTATTCATGATTTTCTCTTTTGGTCTTTCAAGAAATTATAAACTTAGAAGTCTCTGAGATGTCACTAGACAAAGCATCCCATAGGTTTTTAGATGCAGGTTAAATGTACAATATTTCCCACTTGCTTTTGTATAATGTATAGAATTGTTACACCTCTGCATAGAAAATATCAGCTAAGAAATGCTCCTTTATGCAAAATAAATGTCATGTTCCCTCTTAGCTCCTTTTAGCAAAATGGAAATTTTATACGTCCATTTTTGAAGATATATTTTGCCACCCTTAGTTATGAGAAATTGGTGAACCATCTTGTGATTCACAGTTGTCTATGTGGTGGAAGTGCTCTGACATTGATGTTAGGTTATGGTGCATAAATTGGAGGTGACTGTGTAACCGCATTAATGCTATTGTTATTCTTCTTGATGTAGAAGTTCATAGGATTGGGTAATCATGGTAAATTGCTACAGTGCATCCAATGAACATTGCATTCTGCAGCCGCAGCAGAAAGGATTAGATGAGTCCTGAGTGTCAGTCAAAAGGACTTCCCTGTTTCTTAAGTATCATTGTAGTTGTGCCCATGTAGGCAAGTACTGTGCATTTCGTCAAATTTACAGTTGTAGATTGAAAATGTAGGAGATACATTAACAAGTCAGGAGGTAAACTGTTCATCATGTATGCGACCTTGTTCAGATATTAGTTTCTGTCAACATTAAAAGAAATCTGGGCAGCAAGTGACTAACTGAAAGAATTATGCCATGAGGTTTCAAGTTTCTAAACAAAAACAAACTACTGTATATAAAGAGAAATCAAATACAAACTTAAAACAAAAGCTTATAAAGACTTCTGGCTATAAACTCAGCTCTACTTATTACTTTCTTCAAGATTTTCTTTGTATATCGTAAGAATCACTTTTTAAATTCACTTTTCAGGACCAACCCAAAGATATGCTATAGCCCTCTGGAATTCACTTTACTTATCCTCAGTATTCCAACTTTCTCTGAAGTATGAAATTTCTCTGAAGTATGAATCCTTCCATTAGCTTTTGGATAAGTTATCCTCCAAAATCTCTTCAAAACCTCACAACTGTGGGCTTTTTAATTCAAACTTTGGATTTGTCTCATTCTTCAAGCTAACAGCTGATCTTCATTAGATTTCTTCCTCTAGCTCCAAGTGAGGCAAATCTTCCACAGCACTTTTTTTCACAAAGCCTAAACCAAGCTTGAGCCCCACTTGCATTCTGCACAATGAATGATAAAGTTAGTATTTTCCCTGCTCAATCTGTAGATCCAAGTCTAGATGACCCTTCGTCAGAGCTGAGAGGAAAGAAAGTCAGCAGAGATTTATCACAGAGTGAAAGAGCCAAAAAGAAATTCTATCAGAGAGAAGAGCAGCACTTCTTCAGTGAAGGCATTCCTGGAAGAGAAGTGACAGTGAGTCAAACAAAACCGAAACACTGCGGATGCTGGAATCTGAAACAAATACAGAAAAATGCTGGAAAATCTCAGCAGATCTGACAGCATCTGTGGAGAGAGTAGAGCCAATATTTTGAGTCTAGATGAGCCTTCATCAGAGCTGAGAAGAAAAAGAATCAGCAGAGTTTTATCACAGGGTGAAAGAGACAAATGGAAATTGTGACAAAGAAGATTTCTTCAGGGAAGGTTTTCCCAGAAGAAGTGGCAATGAGTTATACAAAAACAAAGTACTACAGATGCTGGAATCTGAAACAAAAACAGAAAAATGCTGAAAAATCTCAGCAGATCTGACAGCATCTGTAACAACCATAGCCACAACTAATAGGTGAAAATTGATTTGCATTTTTCAATAAATTTGAATCTAAAGACCCCCATCGCTAGATCTCCATCTCCATCATGAGATTTTTGTACTCGTGTTGACAAGGTGTTACAATAGTTTCGCCCAGATGTGAAGCTGTTGTGCAGATACCACCACCACCACCACCACCACCACCACACACACACCCCCCCCACACACACACACACACACACACACACACACACACACACACACACACAAAGGTTACTGTAGCTATCAGGGGAGGACTTGGCCAGGCAGTGCCTTGGCACATTTTGGCATTGCAAGCGATGATAATGTTGGCAATGGTCAGGAGGAAGGGGGGAGGAGGAGTGAGTTTTTTCACCAGATTCTCATAAGATTCCACCCTATGTATATGACCTCCAAGGCTTTACAGACACTGAAGAGGTGACCAAAAATGTTGTTGAAATGACAAAGAACTCAACTTAGATTTTGCACCTGAGGATGTTGATGAATCAATGACATTACGTCTTGTAGAATTAACTATCTCATTGCATTGAAACAACAAAAAGTGGCAGAGGGAAAAGAAGATACACCCACTATTGAAGAGACTCCTCCTCATAAACTCTTGTCAGCACACATGTCGTTTGAGGCCATTAAACAATTGGAAGCTGTCATGTTATGATTTGAGGAACATGACCCTAACATTAAGTGGAGATGCTGGTGTTGGACTGAGGTAAACACAGTAAGAAGTCTCACAACACCAGGTTAAAGTCCAATAAGTTTATTTGATAGTAAACGCCACAAGCTTCCGGAACACTGTTTCTTTGTTAGGTGAGTGCAGATTTCTGATCGCTGGCCAGCATGGGACCCTCGTACTGCTGCCCCGCCAGTCCCTACCACTCCGTCTCGGAGTGCCCCAATCTCCAGCATCCCCACCAATTGTCCCCTAGGCCCCGCCCTTTGATACTGCCTCATGCCCAATAGTCAGTACCAGGGGGCACAGGCTGGTATTGCCAGGGTACCATGCCCAGGGACACTGCCTCCTTTCCATCTGTTCCCTTAGAGGGTCCTGATTGCCCCCCCTTCACTCCAGCGGGGTCTCCTACTAATTCCGTACAAGTGGGGAACCATTCTAAACCCCACCAGAGTGAACTACTGCTGGTGAGGTGGGAGATGCTATCAGGCCCAGAGAATTCCATGCTGGGCCGAATGATCACATCTAAAATACATTTAAAATACATTTTTAAAAGATTTAAATTACTTACCTCTCCTCCCACTGGCTTCCGGCACGGACCTGACTGCACCTCTTCTCTGGCTGTGGGAGACATGCATGTGTTCCCGATTGCATGCGTGAATCTCATGAAATGCCGACACGCGATTCTCCCATCATGACACACCAAAAAAGATGCGCATTGGGATGGGAGAATCAACCCCCAGGGTTTTTAGGCATTGGCTCAGAAACCAATCACCCATTTATAACATTGTTCTTCTGGGAAAATCAGTTCCGAGTTACAACATTTCGACTTGCAATTGGCTCCTGAAAACTGCATCTTGTTATATGTCCGAGGACTGCCTGTATTTTCTGTTAATACTGTCAGGCCTCTGGATTCTTGTTACCCTATGCAGCTGGATCCCCATTGATGGACTGTGGCCCTCTCCAATCCAGTCACACATGCACCCCTTCCCAGCTTTGACTCTTCCATATCCCAGGGCAACTTTCTCAGTGCAGCAGAATCCTCTTTACCTTTGTAGTTGCCCATGTATCCTGTAACTGACTCCAAGATGCCATGCCAAATTTAGCCATAAACCACAGGTATCATAGTGCTGCCAAGCCCAGAAATTCATCAGCAAGCTAAACCTCCACATTCTAGCCCCTACATTCAGGTGCATATAGTAAATACACCTAAATTCAGGTGTGAATTAAACAGTAAATGGTGGAACTCTTGGGAGCAATGATATACAGAGGGATCTGGGCATACAGGTCCACAGCTCCCTGAGAAGGGGCAACACAGTTGGATAAGGCAGTCAAGAAGGCATACAGCATGCTTGCCTTCATCAGCGGGGCATTGAGTATAAAAGTTGGCAAGTTATTGTTACAGCTGTATAAAACTTTAATTAGGCCGCATTTTGAACATTGCGTGCAGTTCTGTCGCCACACCACCTGAAACATGTGGATGCTTTGGAGTAAGTGCAAAGAAGGTTTACCAAAATGTTGCCTGGTCTAGAGCGTTTTGGGTATGAGGAGGGGTTAGATAAACTCTTATTGTTTTCACCGGAAAGGTGGAGGCTGAGGAATGACCTGATAGAAGTCTACAAAATTTTGAGAGGCATGGACAGAGTGGATAAGCAGAGGCTTTTTCCCAGGATGGTAGGGTTGACTACAAGAGGGCACAGGTATAAGGTGACAGGTGGTATGTTTAGGGAAGAAATGGGGGGAAAGTTTCTTGCGGAGTGTGGTGGGTGCCTGGAACGCTCCGCTAGTGGAGGTAGTGGAAGCACACTTAATAGCAACGTTCAAGGTGTATCTTGTTAGACACATGAACGGGAGGCAAACAGAGGGATAGAAACCATGTATCGGCGCAGGCTTGATGGGCCGAAGGACCTGTTCCTATGCTGTATTGTTCTTTGTTCTCTTTGCTCTTCAGCTGGAGCACAGATTCCTACACCTAGCAGTGCTTACAGTGCTAAACAGCAGCTCCCAACTCACTTCTTCCTAAACTCCAAAAGAAAAGAAGTAACAGTGCTTCCCCTATAATCCCTTCACTCCTACAGAGTTGTATTCCAACTCACCTTTTCCATTTTTAAACTTCTTTCACAGGATGTAGGGGGCAGGCTCGAAGGGCTAGATGGCCTACTCCTACTCTTATTTCTTATGTTCTTATGAGGCCATCATTTATTGTCTATCCTAATTGCTTTTGAGATGGTGGTGGTGAGCTGCTGCCTTGAACCATTTACAAGCATTTGCTGCTTTTATTTCAGATTTGAGCATTTGCGGTAATTTGCTTTGTCTCACTTATCCCAATTCCGTATAGGGAATAATTCTTGCTTCACACTCCATTCCTCCATCCTTTGTTTGAAGCCTTGCCGTGGAAGGGGCAAATTTAATTTAGTCATGGATTCTTTCCTGTAGCCTAAAGCTGGCCCTTGATAATAAAACTGGCTTTACATAGAGGAAATGTGCACTTTTACCCACGGTTTTATTCTAATCCTTCTTGTGTGGTCCCATACACAGGCATTTCATCAGCAGGATGGAGGGAAAATTTAAAGTCAAATAGTTAAAAGCCATTTCCTACTGAATAATGCCATAATGTCATTGCGATGGCCTGGGAGATGGATCACCTGCTTGCTCTGTGAGTGGAGAACAATATTTGAGATGGTATGAGAGAAGGACATTCAAAAAAAACTCCCATATGTTTTAAAGCATCATTTGGCGCAAATGTGTTTTAAAATATTTTTAAAATTCAGATTCATACCATTCTATGTAAATAGAACTAAAGCATTTTACAGCAAGCGGTTCTGTTAGTGGATTAAATATGTAACCTCTAAATTTAATTATGTTGTGATTTCTGTTAGACATTTTCTTAATTTGCATGTAGCCTATAAATGTAAGTATCATGAAATAATACTTTGACAAGAAAAAAATTCACTGAAGTACACAAATACCTATTTAACTAAATACTGCAACAAATTCATAATATTTTGTTTTCTTAATTTTGTTGTAAATCTAGAATATAATTTTTTTAAAAACCCAGGTTACTTCATTACAGAACCATTATTTAGTCTGGTTGAATACTGTTGTGCTTGGTAATTGTATGATTTAAATTTGTATGGCTCAATTACCACGCACTGCTTACAAAGTTGTTGTATTTAAAATATTTATAAGTTTCCTGGGAATATTGATTGAGTGTAGAGTAGTCTTTCATAACGGCTATCCATTAGCTGTTATTACAGAAGACATTTTGACCTTTTTAATAAACCATTTGTAAATTTGATTATTTTCTTAAAATAGAATCTAAACTCTTTCATCCTGTCTCATTTTTCGAACTTAAGTGCTTCAGGAAGAATTTCAACGAACTAGGTTGAAGTTTCCCTTTCCATCTCCCCTTTCTTAATAGAAAAATAGTGCACATTACCACTGTGCCTCTTTCTTTTCTGTGAACTTTGAGGCATTTTCTGCTGCAAGTACCTGTACCAGGGCTGAATTTTTTTATTCATTTGTGGGACTTAGGTGTCACTGGCTGGCTAGCAGTTATTGCTCATTTGTAGTTGCCCTTGAATTGAGTGGCTTGCTAGGTCATTTCAAAGGATCGCTCTGGAATCACATGTAGGCCAGACCAGGTAAGGACAGCAGATTTACTTCCCTAAAGGACATTAGTGAACCAGATGGGTTTTTCTGACAATTGACAATGATCATCAATAGATTCTTAATTGCAGGCTTTTTTTTATTGAATTCAAATTCCATCGTCTGCTGTGGTGGGATCCGAACCCGGGGTTCCAGAACATTAGCTGAGTTTCTGCATTAATAATCTAGTGATAATACCACTGGGCTATCGAACTCCAGGGCTGAATCAGTCTTGTCTATGATTTTTCATGTCATATATGTGTTTAAATCTGTTATTCATTTAGAATTAATTTGAATGTTGATAACATTTGCTGGTGTTCAGAAGAGTAAGAGACAGTTTGATTGAAACATATAAGCTCCTGAGAGGTCTCATGGATGTGGAGAGGATGTTTCCTCTTGTGAAAGAAGCTATAACTGGAGGTCACTTTAAAGATAAGGGGTCAGCCAGTTATGACAGAGATGAGGAAAATTCTTTTCTCTTGAAAGATCATGAGCCTTTGTAACTCTCTTCCTCAAAAGACAACGGAAGCAGAGTCTGTGAAAATTAAGTGGTGGTAAATTGATTCTTGATAAGGTTAATGGAAGTAGGTGGCCGTGTGAAGTTGGGATTACAACCTGATTAGCCATGATTTATTAAATGGCAGAGCAGGGGCTGAATGGTCTAATTCATATGTGAGCATGATAAAATAATGTGGACCAGATTTTACTCCCTTGATTAGAAGTTTTGTAAGTGCAGGATGGATTTTGTTGAAGCTCATTTAAATCTTTGAATTTAATTGCATCTTTGTTGAAGGGTTTCAAGAAGCAATTGCCATTTAATCCAGAATTTATTTTTAATCACAAATGTTCTTATTTTGTTTAAGTTCATATCCAACATTTGGAAATTCTGAAGACAGTGCCTCACTGAAAATGAAATATTGATGGTTTAATATCCTCTGGTTGCATACTGTTTGGTACATTTGAGTAAAATTCCTTTGGGCGCTATTTTAACACTGTCCTTAACTTATTTAAAATAGTCAGTTGTTAAACACTGTTATTGGCGGAAATTAAACCTGTAGAAGTTTTATGACTTAAAAGATAACTTTCTACTGCTGGTTTTGTAAAGTAGTAATTCTAGTCTTTGTCTCATCCCATTCCTTTGGGTTCCCTCTGTAATCTTGTTCTAAAAAACTGTAAATAATGAAATTTAATGTTTGTAATCACATTATGTTAATGTTACCTCCTTTTAGTTTCCCAGTTTCTTAACTGAATTCCCAATTAGATGAACACTGATCTGTAATGTGCATTTTCACTTTATAATAAGATTATGCATGCTTTCCACATGGCCTCAAACTTAAAAGTTTAAAATTACTTTGCATTTATGCTGAAAAATTAGCATTCCCATTCCATTGGCTTTAGCCTCAGAGGAAGAAAAGTCATTTTTTCTAGAAGGCACTGCTGATCCTTAATGCATTTTTGTTGTTTTCTAACTTCAAACGCAAGTGACTTTTTTAAATTCCTGGAGAAAAATCTGTTCCAGCTTTAGCACTTACCATAAAGAGCATTTATAAAGCCATTTTGAGATATATAACTTCCTTGGAATCCAGTTTTCAATAATCTTTTGAATCGCTATGATTTTTGTCAGATTGGAATTGAATAGAACCCCCTCAAGCAAATGACTCGCATTGTATGTACACAGTGAATATTACATACATCACAATTGTATGGCAGCACCCTAGAGTGCAACTTGATCTATTTAGGCAACTTAAATACCATTGCACCATTTGTACTGACCATTTTGAAATGCCTGTAATGTTTCTTTGATTTTATTGAAGTACCTCAGAATGCAACATGTATGTAGAAAATCTGAATATTATTGTACTTTGAGTGATTGCCATTTTGAAAGATATGGTAATGTTATTTCTGATATTTTCCAAATAAGGTATATTTTTGCAAACCAAAAGGTAAATATTTTGACTTTTGTTTAATATTAATGAGTTGGAGCCACTTCTGGCTGTATTGTGAAAATTCTAGCCACAATTTTGTGTTGGTGAAAATTTGGCATGAGGTTGGTGGGGCAGATATTATGCTTGTTTGTTCTGCTGCTGATCCTGGCAAATCTTCCATGGTCAGACTAATTTGAGTAATTTCAGCAGAATTCCCATGTGTATTGGAAGCCTGTCTCAGACAGGGAAGGAAATGAATCTAGAGAATATCAGGACCTACATCATTAAAAGATGGCCAACTTCCTTCAGGGCAGCTGAAACATTTTATTTTTGAATTTTCTAAACAAGGGATTTTAATTGTAATCCACTATCTAGCACAGCATCAGTATTGCCAGGAGTGTACTGATGTTTCTAGTACTGGTGTTGCTATTGCTTTAATGACAGGAAATGCCATCGTATAGTTTTTCCCATGATTAACATATTAACCCCTCCTCCCGCCTCCCCTTTGTCTTGTTGTATAACTTCTCTTTTGGGATTTGGAGCAGTGGGAGTAGCCGCAAATCTGAAGCCTGATGACAAGTCAGAAACTGTACGCAGTTGTATAAAAAAAAACATATATACATGTATATATCATTTCTATATATAGGTTTATTTTCCTCAATCTTCACACAATAACATGAATTGTCATCATCCCTTGAGTTTGTGTGTATCCGAAGAAGGGAATGCATTTAACAATCTTAATGGTTTTATGATTTCAGGCTTTCTTGTGTTGTCTGTGAGGTGAACTGCCAGTATCAGTTACCAAAATGTTCATATAAAATAGTGTGACAAATGCTCAAACATTCAAGTGCTTAAACTCAATAATTTTCTTAGGCTCCATTCATTCAAAAAACATTCTCCATTTGTTGATGTAACGGTGCTTGAATTCTTTATAAATTATAGTAGTTGGTAATTTATCAGTTATTTGACCTATGAAGATATACTGCCAAATTAGTTTGAGAAATCAACAAAATACATTGATTTCATGAGATATATAACAAATTATGCACGTTGTTAAATAATGATTTCCTGTGCCTTGTAATTTTGCACAAGTATGTCAACAACTATAGTCACATGACAGCTGGTATGCCATTTGGCGCTGTGCACTAGTCAGGATAATGTTTGTTTGGGGAGCTGGTATAGAAAAGATGGGCCAAATGGCATCTTTTGGCACTTTAATGATTCTGTGATTAGGCAGGAGAGAGATAGTGCTGAGAGGCAAACAAATACAAAGAACAACTTAATAATTAGGCTGTTTTCATTAGAACTGGGGTGATTACAGATTTCATAAGTAACGAAACAAAAACCCAGCCTGCAGGTGCAGCAGGTGGTCAGGAAGGCTAATCGGATGCTGGCCTTCATAGCGAGGGGGATTGAATATAGAAGTAGGGAGGTCTTGCTGCAGCTGTATAGGGCATTGGTGAGGCCGCAGCTGGAGTACTGTGTGCAGTTTTGGGCGCCGCACCTGCGCAAAGATATTTTGGCCTTGGAGGGAGTGCAGAGGAGGTTTACTAGGCTGATACTGGACTTGAGGGGGTTGAGCTATGAGGAGAGGCTGAATAAACTAGGCTTGTACTCGTTAGAGTTTAGAAGAATGAGGGGAGATCTCATTGAGACGTATAAGATGATGAATGGGATGGATAGGATAGAGGTGGAGAGACTCTTCCCGCTCAAAAAAGACAGTAGGACTAGGGGGCACAGCCTCAAGATAAAGGGGGGGCGGTTTAGAACGGAGTTGAGGAGGAACTTCTTCACTCAAAGGGTGGTGAATCTCTGGAATTCTCTGCCCGTTGAAGTGGTAGAGGCTGCCTCGCTAAATATTTTTAAGACGTGGGTTGATGGGTTTTTGATAAGAGAGGGGATTAAGGGTTATGGGGAGAGGGCGGGAATGTGGAACTGAGCCACGACAGATCAGCCATGATCTTACTGAATGGCGGGGCAGGCTCGAAGGGCTAGATGGCCTACTCCTGCTCCTATTTCTTATGTTCTTATGAAACAAGATGGATTGAAACAAAAGTACTCCAGGGATCGGGGAAACCTGAAACAAAGGAATATGAATAGAAAATTAAATATAAGGTTTAGGACTGAAAGCAGGAGAAACATTTTTTCGAGAGGGGTGAGTGCTGTAATATGCACTTTCAGGGTTGGTGATTGAAAGCAGAAAGCATGTCGACATTTAAGTATGTTAAAAAATGGTTCAAGGTAAGGAAAATAAAGGGATTTAGGAACAGTCAGACAGCTAGGATTAGAACTACAGTTTGTGTGCAAGATGAGTAGATTGATGGAGTGGAATGGCTTGTTTCTGTGTCATAGTTTGTGTAATTCTATTGAACAAAACTCCAAGGTTATTGCATACAGCTGTTTGGCTGTAGTGCACTTCACACTCTCGCTCTTGAGAAAACCAGACAAAGACTCGGAGTTTCAGACAATGTCTTTAATACAGACTATGGTACAGGCCAGTTCTGGTGCTTCAGCAAGTCATACACCCAGGAAAAAGCCTCAATCCAGGAATTAAGCCATTATTTATGGTTAAGATTCAGTTACAAGAAATTAGCCTATACCAATCAAAGATTTATATTTGCACATAAGTTATAAGCATATAGACTCACAACTATCGATTAAGAACATAAGAACATAAGAAATAGGAGCAGGAGTAGGCCATCTAGCCCTTCGAGCCTGCCCCGCCATTCAATAAGATCATGGCTGATCTGTCGCTGCTCAGTTCCACTTTCCCGCCCTCTCCCCATAACCCTTAATCCCCTCTCTTATCAAAAACCCATCAACCCGCATCTTAAAAATGTTTAGCGAGGCAGCCTCCACCATTTCAACGGGCAGAGAATTCCAGAGATTCACCACCCTTTGAGTGAAGAAGTTCCTCCTCAACTCCGTTCTAAACCGCCCCCCTTTTATCTTGAGGCTGTGCCCCCTAGTCCTACTGTCTTTTTTGAGCGGGAAGAGTCTTTCCACCTCTATCCTATCCATCCCATTCATCATCTTATACGTCTCAATGAGATCTCCCCTCATTCTTCTAAACTCTAACGAGTACAAGCCCAGTTTATTCAGCCTCTCCTCATAGCTCAACCCCCTCAACTCCGGTATCAGCCTAGTAAACCTCCTCTGCACTCCCTCCAAGGCCAAAATATCTTTGCGCAGGTGCGGCGCCCAAAACTGCACACAGTACTCCAGCTGCAGCCTCACCAATGCCCTATACAGCTGCAGCAAGACCTCCCTACTTTTATATTCAATCCCCCTCGCTATGAAGGCCAGCATCCCATTCGCCTTCCTGACCACCTGCTGCACCTGCAAGCTGGGTTTTTGCGACTCATGCACAAGGACCCCGAGGTCCCTCTGCACCGTCGCCTGCTGCAGTTTTTCGCCCCGTAAGTAATAGTCCTTCCTACCAATCTTCCTACCAAAGTGGACCACCTCACACTTGCCAACATTAAATTCCATTTGCCATTTCCTGGCCCATTCGCCCAGCCTATCTAGATCCTTCTGCAGACTCTCCACACCCTCCGCACAATTTGCCGTTCCCCCAATCTTGGTGTCATCAGCAAATTTCGACACCCTACACTCGGTTCCCTCCTCCAGATCATCTATATAAATGGTAAAAAGCTGAGACCCCAGCACCGACCCCTGGGGCACTCCACTAGTCACCATCCGCCAATCCGAATAGCACCCGTTGACCCCCACTCTCTGCCTCCTATTTGACAACCAATCCTCTATCCACGCTAACACCCTACCCCCAACTCCATGTCCCTCGACCTTCTGCAATAACCTCTTGTAAGGTACTTTGTCAAACGCCTTCTGAAAATCTAGAAAGACCACATCCACCGGCTCTCCTCTATCCACCGCCCTAGACACATGATGTAACCAGATTAGGTTACATCATGCATATATAAGGGTATAGTTGCTTTCATCAAGACCTGTGGTTTTCTCTCAGTTTTCCCCATGTGATACAGCTTGCAGCTTATGTGATTATTAACCCTTTCGTGCATCCAATGTTACTTTTAAGCCTACCTACAGTGAGCTCAAGGAAGACAGAAACTTTTTTTTAAACATTCCAACCTGAATCATAAGTATAATGAAATAAGAGCGTTAAGCTTGATTTATTATTGTCGCTCAGGATTTGTCCATTTATTTTGTGCCATTTGATCTGTGAAATGGTGTGCGACAGGGCTGATTCTGATACTTAGTGGCAAAAGTATTCCTGCAATTAGAAAGTTTTCAAAGGATTTGATTTGTTGTTCCACTTACGAAAAATAGGTGTTAACTCTGGCTTAAAGATTTCCTTGCACATTGCATAATGACCACTTTTCCTTTTATGAAAAGCTGTTAATTGACTCAAAATAGAAATGCAGTCTGTACCACCATATATCCTGAGTACAATGGCAAACTAAAGACCACTATACTGCCAGCTTTATAGTTGTAAGCACTTTACTACATTTAAACTTTGCTTTCTCCCACAGTCCTGATTTTCAATGAATCTAGGACAGGCAGAAGCAGAAAGCTACATTGGCTTTGCTGTCTGCCCACCTTCTTTGTTTTCTGGGGGTGGATCCTGTCAGAGAATGCACGTGGGCCTTTTGTTCATGAATGTGTTTGATGAAGGTGAGTGATACACAGTCACTGCTATGTTTTGCCCAGCATTCAAAAGACCATCAGAGGAAGCCTCAAGGCTTCAAAATAACAGGAGCTTATACCAGCATGTTCTAAGAAGTGTACGAATTCCATCAGCGAACATTTTAAGAAGATTTATTTTTCCCGACAGCTTGGCAGCTGCCTCTTGCTCCTGCTCTCACAACTTTCCACTCTGCCATAAATGTCGCCATATGAAAAATCTGAGCCTATTTTTTGTTACAGTAACTGAAACATCTTTTATTGCAGTAAATGTAAAATGACATCCTGAAACAATAACCCTGTAGTATTTTCTTTGTCTGATTTATGGTTTATTTTCTTCTTGAAGTATTTTTGTATTTCAGACACAATTTACAACCAGTGGTTTAATTTCAGGTCTGTTTGGTTTCTGGGACATAGATTATTGGAAGTATAAATGTCCTAGATTTGTCTCAATGGTAATGTCAAAGAAACATCTGAACAAAGAGTCAAGAAAACTTGTTTGTAGATATGAATCTTATGTCAAATATGACCAGAAAAAGTCTCTCTGATTTTAGAATCATGGAACTAAATTTCATGCTCCCCTGCCAGTGGGTTTTTAGATAGAGGACTGTATGAAATTGAAGGAACAGAATTCCCTCTGGTTTCCTGCCCACCCCAACCTGGCAGCAATTTTGCACTGGGGTGAACAAGGTCACGGATAGGACATCTGCCCTTTCCCCAATTGAGGCCCTGAATTTTTAGGTTTTACCTGGGGGAGACACTAAAATAAGCCGGCTTAGATCTCGGGCAGAAAATTGGGAGTGCTTCCATTAGAAACTGGAAGTGTTGGCCATTGCAGGTACTGCAGTGCAGTCCAGGCAGAAGATCAGCGATAGAGATGCAGAGGTAAGGCAAGTGGGACTCATATGCTGCAGCCTGATGGGGCATTTAGGTATGAATGGTGGGTTGCAATTAAAGAACTAGAAGGGGGAGATGATGTGATTACTTAAGACAAATCTGTAACTATTCTCAGCTAGATGTGCCTAGTGAATTATCCCCCTCAGTCTCCTCCTGAGATCCCCATCATCATAGATGCCAGTATTCGGTCAGTTTGATTTACTCAACTTGGTATTAAGAAATAGCTGAATGCTTATAGGCAGTGGACCCAGACAACATTATGGCTGTAGAACTGAAGATGTGATCCAGCCCAAAACCATGCCCCAAACAATTGCTTATCAATTTTTAATGGGGGTATGTATTTTTGGTGTGTTATACTACAAATGAAGAGGGTGCTAAAGTATATCTTCATTCATAGTTAAAGATATTTAGTTGGTCCACCCTCCTCCCAGTGTATAACTGAGATGTCGGCACTCTTCTAATTCCAATGTCTTGAGTGTCCCTGATTTTAATCCCTCCAGCATTGGTAGCCTTATCTTCAGTTACCTAACTTTAAGTGCTAGAATTTCATCTTCAAATTTCTCCATTGATTCCCTCCACTAAGACACTCCTTAAACCCTACCTCTTTCTTGGTCATCTGCCCTAATTTTTCCTTCTGTGGCTTGCTATCCTATTTTGTTTCATAATGCATCTGGGAAGTACTGTGGCATGTTTTATTACATTAACATTGCACTTTAAACACTGTTGTTGTTGTCAAGGGACTTTGAATAAATAAGGAGATGTTTTTTAGTGGCAGAATATTTTAGATAATCAGCAGAAGAACCAGTGGGAGACACATTTTTTAGCATGCAGTAAGTTGTGATCTGGAACGAACTTTCCCAAAAGGCAGTGGAAGCAACTGAATCGTAACTGTTGAAAGGGAGTTGATATGTACGTGAAATGGAGCATGTTGGAAGAGTTGAGGAGTTGGACTAATTGGATGTTCTTTCAAAGATCCAGCACAGGCACAATTGGCCTCTTTCTTGGAATCATAGAATTCCTGCAGTGCAGAAGGAAGCCATTTGGTCCATCGGGTCTACACCGACTCTCTTGACAGAGTATTCTATTCAGGCCCTGTCCCCCTAACCCCACACATTTAGCATGACTAATCCACCTAACCTGCACATCTTTGGACTTTGGGAGGACCCTGGGAGAATGTACAAACTCCACACAGACCATCACCCAAGGCTGGAATCAAACCCAGGTCCTGGTGCAGTGAGGCAGTAGTGCTTGCTACTGTGCTGCCCTCTCTGGGTCAAAAGATTCAGGCCAAGATTTTACAGCCTTTCTTGCCTGGTGGGATATTACGGGCCTACTGAACAGGATGGAGGTTTAAATGGCCCATCACATGTGCCGAGGTGAGGTGATTTGGGTGGGGGGTGGGTGTAGATACACCATGGCAGGGCTGTAAAATCCTGCCCTCTGTTCCTGAGATTGACACTTGCCAGTTTTATATTTAGTTTTGTGATTTTGTTTTTAATATCTACTCTAATTGTGCTGCCTAGCAATTTCATAATTATGAATAAATCGTCATAATAGAAGTCCTCTACAGTTACCAATTGAATGTATGAGGTATTGGAAAAATCAGAAAATCATTGAGAAATTAAGATGAAACAGATGGGATTATACTGATAGCAGATGTTTAAAAGTTATTTGATGATGGGAGATGTTTTTAAATGGATAAAGACTGGCTTTGGAAGTAGTTAAGTATAGTTCTGTTGTATTTGATATCTTTTGGTCACTTTAATTCTTGTAAGGATATGAATGTGTCTATTTTTCAGATATTTAGTTACTGCAGGACCCTGTCATTGAATAGCACCCAAATTATCACTGCTTAAAATTGTGAATCATGCAAAATTAATTATACAATAATGTGAGATTTAATATGAAACCTTTTGTTTTTCAGACTGACTGGAGTGATTGCACTGATTCTGTCTGCATTTTCTCACATTCAACCGTAGGAAATTAAAAACCTGAATGTCGGTAAGTGATCTTAATTTCATTTTACATTTTTGCTCATCGCATGGTGTTACTGCATATTTTGTAAGGACAATTGTGTATTATTCCAAGTAGGTATTCCGATTTACTGCATAACTTATCTTAAAAAGAACATTAACATCTTTTATTTTTAAAACGTGCAAAGGAATATGGAATTTGTCCTTTCTAAAATGATGAAACATTTTGATAGGGTTAACAGCAGCACATAGAATTATGCTGTATCCATTGCTGATGAATTGATAAAGCTATAGCTTGCATTTATATCCAAGATACTTTGAATTTGACAATTCTAATGCACTCCTGGCCAGCCTCATCTCCCATATTTATAAACTTAAATTCATCCAAATCTCTGCTGACCATATTAGAATTAGTGACAACAAAAACAGAAAATGCTGGAAAATT
Source organism: Carcharhinus amblyrhynchos (assembly GCF_965287045.1). Lineage (NCBI taxonomy): Eukaryota > Metazoa > Chordata > Chondrichthyes > Carcharhiniformes > Carcharhinidae > Carcharhinus > Carcharhinus amblyrhynchos. The sequence goes on along the minus strand of NC_137324.1, from coordinate 88,495,162 downwards.
TCAGCAGGTCTGACAGCATCTGTGGAGAGAAAACAGAGCCAACGTTTCGAGTCTGAATGACCCTTCATCAGAGCGGGTTGCCCACATTAGAATCAGTGGTAAACTCAAATCAAAAAATCCTCCTGTATCTTAATTCTCTCAAACTCCCATCCACCCATCACACACCCTTGCTCATGGACCTACATTGATTCCCATTTGACCAATACGTCAATTTTAAAATTCTCATCCCTGTTTTCAAGTTCTCCATGGTTTCTGCACTCCTCTAACTCTGGCCTTTTGTGCATTCGCAATTTTAATTGTCTCAATATTGCCGATCATTCCTTCAACTGCTGAAGGCCAAAGCTTTGAAATGCCTTCCCTGAACTCTAAAAATCCCTCTGAATGCAAAAGGAGACTATTCAACCCATCAAGCCTGCACCAGCCACAATCCCACCCAGGTCCTAACCCATAACCACATGTATTTACCCTGCTAACCCCTGACACTAGTGTGGCCAATCAGGTTAACCTGAACATCTTTGAACTGTGGGAGGAAATCAGAGCATCCGGAAGAAACCCATGCAGACACTTGGGGAAGGTGAAAACTCCACACCGACAATCCCCCAAGGCTGGAATTGAATTCGGGCCCTGGCTGCAGTGAGGCAGCAGTACTAACCACTGTGTCACCATGCTGTCCATTTTTCTATTTTCTCTCCAGATGCTCCTTAACATCTACCTCTTTGACCAAGATTTTTGTCATCTGCCCTAATATCTTCTGTGGATTTGGTATCAAATTTTATTTAATAGTACCGCTATGAAGTGCCATGTGCCATTTTACGTTGTAAAAGACAGTTGCAACACGGATACAAAATTAGCTGAGTGACAGAAAACAGAATAGCAGTTAAAGGATTTTTTTCAGGTTGGAAGAAGGTTTGTAGTGGAGTTCCCCTTGCATCAAATCCTTGTTTTCCTGATTTAAATTTTTGACCTAGAACTTGGTGTACAGGACAGAATTGGAAAGTTTCCTGATGATACGAAATATGGAAGTATTGTGAACTGTGAGGAGGACTGTTGCAAGTCAGGATTGTATGTGGCTTGGAGGGGAACTTGCAGGTATTGGTATTCCCATGCTGCTTCTACCTTTGTCCTTCAAGGTGGCAAAGATCATGGGTTTGAAAAGGATCAATGGATCCTTAGTGAGTTGCTGCAGTGCATCATGGTACATACTGCTGCCACAGTGCATCGGTGGTGATGGGAGTGATTCTTTAAGGTGGTAGGTGGGGTGCCAATCAAGCAGGCTGCCTTGTCCAGTTTCCTGAGTATTTGTTTAAGCTGCATTAATCCAGGTAAATGGAGACTATTCCTTGTAGATAGTGGATAGGCTGAGGGGAGTCAGGGAATGAGTAACTTGAAGCAGAATCCCTGGTCTCTAGTCTCTGATTTGCTCTTGTAGCCACCGTATTTATATGGCTGGTTCACTTGAGTTTCACGCCAGTGGTAACTCCCAGTATGTTGGTACTGGGGATTTGCCAAAGGAGAGGTGTTGGAGCAATGGTATTGTCACAAGACTAACAATTTCGAGACCCAGGGTAATCCTCTGAGGACCTGGTTTCAAATCCCACCATGGCAGATGCTGGAATTTAAAATCAATAAAACATCTGGGATTAAAAGTCTAATGACGATTATGATATCATCGTCGATGATCATATAAACCTACCTGGTTCACTAATGTCCTTTAGGCAAGGAAACATGCTGTCCTTACCTGGTTTGGCCTACATGTGACTTCAGACCAATAGCAAAGTGGTTCACTCTGAAATGCCCTCTGAAATCGCCTGGCAAGCCACCCAGTTGTATTCAATAACAACAAAGAAAACTCAAAGGAATGAAACCGGACAGATCATCAGCATTGACCTAAGCACCAGAAATGACAAAGGCAAACCCAGCCCTGTCTACCAGGCAACGTCTTTTTTCCATTTGTTTATGGGCTATGGGCATCATTGTCTAGGCCAGCATTTATTGCCCTTCTCTGAAGGCAATTAAGAATCAATCAGATTGCTGCAGATCTGGAGTCATCTGTAGACCAGATCAGGTAACTTTGATTATTCACAGTTTGCCATTTTTGTTTTACATAATTAAGATCATTGGAAGATCCTTTATGCATCAAGAGCTAACTACATTTCATTCTCTTGCCAGAGAGAAGGAATTGGAACTAGCACACGGCTTTGCAGGGGTTGCAGGGTTTCCCATGGTGCAGGATGTCATTTACCCTTTGCACATCTCTTTGGGAACACCAGATGTCAATTTTGCTCCCTACTGAAACCAACAGGGATTCAATTGCTGTCTAACCATAGGCAGAAAATAATTATTGATCAATGTTTGGCATCCTTGCAGCAGTATTGATGCCTTCACCTTGCAGCAGTATGTCATGTCAGCTGCATTTGAGCCAACCAAAGGTTGGAAACAGGGTGACACAGTCTCTCCACTGATGGTGTGGATGATGGATTTTGGTGTGACATCCATGCACACACTGAGCTTGCCATTGAGGTTCAGGTAAGAGAATTGCTTCATGAACACCCTGGACACAATCTGAGAGATCTTCTTTCCCCACCTCCTCTCTGTTCCAGCAGTTTGTCTTGCTTTACATAACCTCTGCCATTCTCCAATTCACATTGCATTCTAAGGGGAATGTTATTTGTCTATCTGTATCTCAAAGGGACCGGTTTGTGCAGAAGCCCTGGAATCATCAAAAAACGTCTGTCAGCACTGCTCGCTAAAGACTTTTGAAACAATGCATACAATGTTAACCATGCTGTATGTCTGCTGTGTGCTGCACAACCTCACGATCATGAAGGGGAAAGCCTTTATAACCAGGTATATGGCAGTGATGAAGTGAAGGATCAGAATGGGATGAAGAGGAAGAGAGGAGGTGCTCTCAACCACCCCTTTTAGAAGAACATAAGAACTAGGAGCAGGAGGATGCCATCTAGCCCCTCGAGCCTGTTCTGCCATTCAATAAGATCCTGGCTGATCTTTTCATGGACTCAGCTCCACTTATTCGTCCACTCACCATAGCCCTTGATTCCTTACTGTTCAAAAATTTATCTTTTTATCGGGGAATCTAAAGAATTCATCCAAATTCAATACTAGTAACAGTTTCACACCTTAACTATCCTCTTGTGTTCACTTGGCCACAATGCAAAAACAAAAGCCATGACAAAAGAAAAATTCAAAACCAAATTTACAAATGAAAACATACCATTTTGTATACATATGTTAACTAATCACCTTTGTATATTTTCTTGATACTTGTGTTATGCGTGCCTTTGCCTATTGTGAGAATCACGCAATATTGACTTTAGATTTTTGGAAAATTGATACTTCACTTTGCATCGAAAAGATAAGTGAATACACTGCATTTGAAACAAAATGGAATTGAGGGGTCAGGTGACCTTTTTCTTTTCTGTCAACATGCATGGATCTACACAAGACCTTGGAAGAACCCTGCATGCCTGGACAAGACAAGATATGAAAGATCTTTCAGACCATTTTATTGAGAAGGCATTACAATGCAACAAACCTTTCCTTTGGATTAATGCTGCCATTATACAAATAGTTAGACAAACCAGTTCACATTATCCTTGCAGACTTCTTGGCTGCAGAGTGGAATTTCAAAGAAAGAATGTGGTTTTGTCACACCCAATCAGAAGGATATTAAATGAGTGAAACTCAGAAATTATGGCCAGGATTCTCCCAGAAGCACAGCAGGCCGAGCAACATCAGCCTCTAGTGGGGTTCGCGATTGGCATCTGGTCAATTGTGAGTCTCCCAGGCCCTTTTTTCCATGCACTGACTACCATATGGAAATCATTCTGAACCCGCTAATGTCTCCCTGACTGTCCCCCAGGAGAGGTCCCCACCAATGGAGATCACAACTGCTCCCCACCAACAGAGAATAGAAATGCTCACCCTGCTAGTGGGGACAGAGACCACTGAAGAATCCTTGGAAGGTCGGGATGGGGGGGGTGCCCCTTGGGTGATGCCAGCCTGGCATCTTGGCCCTGCCCACTGGGCAATGCCAAGAGGGTGGAGCAAGAGGGCAGTGAGGCCTACTGGAGGGACGATCGGTGATGGTGGTGGGCGGGAGGAAACCCTCTGCCATTGCAATGGGATCGAATGGTGAAGGGATGTTCAAGGCTGGTCATAAGAGGGAAGCAATTGGGGCTAGCTGTGGGAGGAGGGGAGATCGGGCTGGTCATGAGAGATGTGGTCCAGGCTGGTCATGGGGGTGTGGGGGAAATCAGGTCTGGGCAAAGGGTTGGGGGGGTGGCTGGTGATTGGGGGAGGCCAGCAATCGACTGTCCAGCAATGGGGTAGGGGGGTGGGGGGAAGTGTGCATGTGCTGATCTCTCCACTGACAGATCAGCTCATGCACGGTGGCTCACTCAGCACAATGCTGCTGGTGTCTCCAATGGGATGATGCCCCACCCTCCACTTTCTGGCATGAATCTTTCTGAGACATTCTGTGTAGCGTGGCGATTCATTCAGCTAAGTATACCCAAAAACAGGAGGGGATATTTTCCAATTTCCCCACCCATTGGGCAGTTCGGTTTTTTTGGGAAACTCCTGGTCTATATGTCAATGGCCAAAGCATCAGTGACCATTTGTGAAGATAGTGAAAGACGGATACGATGGTCACATGACGGAAGTCCAGTTTCTGACAAAGAGCATTTAAGAAGACACAGTTTTTGGAAGCAGGAAGCAGAATGAAAGAGCTCCAGATGAGCAAAACAGCAGGGCCCTATCTAAAATGCATCAGGAGTCAGTGAATTCAGGTTGGCCTTTACCCACCTATCTGAGGACTGAAACTAGGTTTTTGATGCAGAGGTTGGACTGCACCTCGACCGGAATGAAGCTAGAGGAACCTGCTACTCCGAGCAATAATCCACTGCAAGTCTGTCTTCGTGAATCTCCAAATTCTATTTCTGGAGTGGGCCAAGAAGGAAATCACAGCAAAGTGTCCAGCCTTCATTTTGAAAGAAGCAAGTGTGACAGTGAAGCTTTGAACTTTTAAGCGTTAGGTGCATGCTATATCCTTTGTAATCACCATTTATTGTGTGTCTGTGCGAGTGGATGTTATTGCATATACATTTGGAGTGTGGAATTATAAATTTAATTCTTTCTGGAAAAAAACTGTCAATTGTCTGTTCTTGAGTGTTACAACATTTCAGGAGCTTAAGCAATTTTACTTTAGAACAACTGTCTTTGGTCAGTCGAGAAATAGAAAATGAAGGGACCGTCTGGCCATGGGGACGATTCTACCAGTCCACTGTGCCGCTCCAGCAGCGCAGCAGGCCTGGAGGAATCTACAGAGGCTGGGCGGTCCTTGCTGAACATCACAACCTCCATGGCATAAGTTTCAGTGTCATTTCAATACTTAAATTGGGATTTACATCCCACTGGACCCGCTAATATCCCCACCCCTAGCGTGGTTTACTGTTGCTCCCCATGAACAGGAAACAGGCAGCCCGACCCACTGGTGTGAAGAATGGCCATGGGGGCACCCCCAGAAGGTCGGGGCTAAAGGAGGGGTGCCCCTTGGGCAGTGCCAGCTTGGCTACCTAGCACTGCCCAAGAGGCAAACTGGCAATGCCCAACAGGCACCTTGCCACTGCCCACCAGGCTGATGCACCCAGGCAACCAACAGCGCTTTTAGAATTGGCTTGATGGTGAGATAATTGAAATGAGCATGTTAACATGCTGGCTGCATTGCAGTAAGCAGGCTCGGGTTAATCTTATGTTGCAATCACCTTATCTGTTTCTGGAAGGCATCAAATTTAACCCCAGATTTTTTTTTACTTCAGATAGCCATTAGAACATGAAATAATTGATCAGACTGCACAATTATTTGCAAAGAAGGCGTATTAATGAAAATGGGGAAGGGGCACAGGAAAGGTATTAGATTGATAGTTTCAGCAGTGGCAGAAATGTGAAAGACTGAATAGCATCCAGTTATGTTGTAATTTCTATCATTCTAGTGTTAGTTGCCATAAAAGCTACACAATACCCCAAAGAGAATAAGTCGAAGTTTCAGTCTGAATTATGATGATATCGAAGCACTGGTTCTAGTGACAGTCAGAATATAGTATATTACACCAAAATAACAGTTCTGGAGCTGGATTCAGACCCAAAAGAAGCCAACCGATTTGTGATTTTTATCCCATCTGAGCTGATTTCAAACGCTGCAAAAATTGTGAAACATCTGAACTTTAATTTTAATATGTTCAATTACTTCTACAAATCTGGGTCAATATTTAATAGATATGTTCTGTAATTATAGAGGATCATCAATTGTTATAGTAAAATATGAGTAACTGGTAAAGATCCAATCAGGCATGTTATCTATTATTTCAGACAACCAAGCACTCAGAATCTAACAACAAATTCCTTTAACGCTTAATGTCTAGCCCTCGACAGCAAAGGTAGATTTTTTTCAACCAATTGCGGAAGTGAATTTTTTTAAACTTTTATTTAACTAAATAAGGTTTATTATTCTTTGAAATGCTATGTTTTTAAAATAAATTAAGCATATAAACTTGAAAGAAAGATGCTCAAAAACATGAGATGTTAATATTGCTCTGCATATTGCAGTAAGATGCCAAGGAGAATATTTAAAGGGTTAATGTAATAAAGAGGAGGGAATGTGATTGGAAAAGACTGTGATAGGTTGCTACATGTAAGTTACTCTTACATTCATTTGTGGTTCAGAGGAAGGGGAGTGGTGGTGTTCAGCTTTCAAAAAGGGTTTAATGAATGCTGTCAGTGTTTTTTGAAAGCAGCTCGCTGGGATGTAGAGATGAAGGTGATGTAAAGTGCATTGATTGTAACAGTGTAAGTTGATTAAGAGGTGCTCTTGATTGAAGGTGCAGGCTTGTCCCTGTCTCCTCTTCACATTATCCTCATCATCTTTGTCATTATTTGATGTTCTGATGGTAGAGATTTAAGAAGATTTTATTTCCATGTGAAAGCAATCTTGTTTCAGTCGGGCAGAAGCAGGATTCTGGAAAGCATATCTATTTGGACTGAGCTGTGCTATATACTGTGCTGCCTTACGATACAGCAGAGCCTCCTCTGTTGCCTTGACAATTGCTTAGGTGAACAGAGAATGTCTGTTTCTCGCAAAGAATTTGATGTGAAGCAGATTTTACGCATCCGGTGGAGGTGGTTTGGTCACCCTGCATCCCAACCTGCCACATCCAATGACAGCCGCCGGGGAGAGTTTTGGAACAAAGAGCAAGGTGCATCAAATAGCGGAAGGAAATTCTTAGACCCTGGGCACTTGCCTCTACCATTGGCTTCCATTAACCACCAGAGACCCAGCCAACAGGAAATTCAAAACTCACCACCTTGGCATCTGCCCCACGCCCCAGATCTTCCTGTCTTTGAGTTTACCGCTGACAGTTATGAGGGCACACGCTGGCATGACAAACATGAAGCTGAAGATGAAGGGAGTGAGGAAGAGAATGAAACAGACAGCAGTTCTTGCAGGTTAGGAATAAGGATTTTAAACAGGCAGTGTTAATACTGATAATCAGATGCATTTTATTTTTATCATCCCATTATTTTGGTGATCTGTAAAATGCCCCTTTTAATACCTATGTTATAATTGTAATGTATAGCAGTGTAAAACTTGATCTGATCGTGAAGAATTTAATTGAATATATATATATATATATATAATTGAATATAGATATATATATATATCTATATGCATTAATTTTATTGGTATCATATTAAATACATAATGTATGAATATATTGTGTTAAATCTGAACTTCTATAACATGCAAATAAAATTTAGGGTTAAATGGTTAATAAATTGTCTGGTAAATGAATAATAGATGGCTGTATATGATGTAGTGTACACCCGAGAGTAAATACTTTCTTATCTTAATCTGAGAGATTACAGTGCAGCAAAAGGTGATGATTTTTTTTACAATCTAATAATATATAAGCACACTAATGTGTGTGTCAAGTGAAAATTATTACTCAGAAGATCCTCTGCTTAGCTACAAAATAGTACCACAGTGTGGATCAGGAAAATATCATCACACGGTTTTCATTTAAATGAAATAAATGTTTTTCAAGGAAATAGATATAGATTTTATTTAACTTCTTAATACTACATATTTCCCTTTTGCATGTATCCTCTCTTTAAAGTTCTCTGGTTCTAATATTATAAAGAAAAAATGATTTCTGATTTGCCAAAGGTACCCTGCAAGTACCTACAATAACAAAGTGCTTGTTACATTAAGCAAAATCTAATTGTAAAGTTAGATAATAAAATGTTCTTTTTTAAATCTTGACAATTTTTTTAAATTTGGTTTTATCCACAACTTGATGCCTGTTTGATGTACAGCGTGCACAATGCTTTTGTATTGAATAAAAATGTAAAGTGTACTTTTAAAAGATAATCTGATTTGTCAAATGAAAGCAGCTAAATTACACAGGAAGTTTAATACAGAAACTCAGTAACTGCTGTAGTATAATATTTCAGGCTGTTCAATCAATTTCAATTAGTCTTTCATTCATACACTCGTAGAATCATGGAATCCCTACAGTGCAAAAGGAGGCCATTCAACCCATCAAGTCTTATACCAACAACAATCCCACCTAGACCTTTTCCCTGTAACCCCATGTACTTCTACTACAATTTCCCTGGCACTAAGGGGCAATCTACCTAACCTGCACAACGTTGGACTATGGAAGGAAACAAGAGCACCCCGAGGAAACCCATGCAGATGCATACGGTCGCCCAAGGCTGGAATCGAATCCAGGTTCCTGGTGCTGTGAGGCAGCAGTGCTAACCACTGTGCCATAGAGCACTCATTATACATTATATAGTGTTGTAAATTTTCATAGTGCTAAAACAATGTTCTAATTGTATTTCCTTTAAAGAGATTGTTCTGGAGAGAAAATACACACACAGCAAAATTTTCATCATTGCTTTCTACAAGCATCACAATTGTGTTACAATAGATTGCTATTTGAGGAGCACAATATTTTAGAAAATGATTAATGTAATTGTTGCATTGATCAGCTGTATCAACAACATTATCAAAGTTGAAGATTCCCTTATTTTTAAATAGAGAATTGTTTCAATATACATAAACAGGCATTGTTTACATAAGGCTTTCAGATCTAATACAATTGTTTTCTCTATTTAGTATAATAACTATTAAATCATGTGTGTGTGTATAGTCTTTTTTTACTTATAGTAGATGAACATGGTTAGTGTAGTAAATTTGGTAAAATATTATGAACTAAATACATCAGATAGTGCCACGACAAACTCATATAACGCTATAGGTAAAACCTATTTTAGATCTTGGTGGTGATCCAAAATTTGCCACTCCCATGTATTCAGAGCCGGTTCTCTCCCCTCGCCTCCGAATATCACCAGTATCGGATTCTTTCCCCCTCGATACTCCATCCAAACAGCTATCCAAACTGGCATTCCCAGCTCCCTCCCATCCCATAAGTAAATGAACACCCACCACTCCCATTTATTCTGACCTCTATGGCACCATCTGGCTATGTTTCTCTCCCCTGAGGCTGTCCTCACCTTTACACCCCGGTGGGATCACCACGACAGGTTCATGTGGGTCACAGTGGTTAGCACTGCTGCTTCGCAGTGCCTGGGACCCGGATTTAATTCCGGCCTCAGATCAATGTCTGTGTGGAGTTTGCACGTTCTCCTCATGTCTGCATGGGTATCCTCTGGGTGCTCTGGTTTTCTCCCACAGTTTAAAGATGTGCAGGTTAGGTTGGTTGGCCATACTCTGGGGATTAGCAGAGTAAATATGTGGGGTTACAGGGATAGGGTCTAGGTGGGATTGTTGTCGGTGCGGACTCAATGGGCTATATAGCCTCTTTCTGCACTGTAGTGATTCCATGATTCTATGTCTGGGAACCTGATGTAAACTGTGTCAATGTGATGTCACACTAACAAGGTTTGAAATTACGCTTTGGGTTCCATATATGACAAAGGGTGTGGTTAGTAATATATTAATGCACTTAAATGTATTAAAATCAGGTGCATGCCCGTTGTGGGTGTCAGCCTGATTATGTTACCGCCAAGAGCTACTGAAAATCAAAAATTGTGATCTGGCCAGTGAGAGTCACAATTTCTGGGTTTCGCCAGATCTTGAGCCCCCATTGCCATTCCTGTGGACAGCATGAGTGACCTCGAGATCCCCCCCCAATGTTTCAGAAAATTATAAATATTTGCCATTTCATTACATATATATGATCTAAAATAGTTCCTAACACAAGATTTAAAGACAATATACAAATGCTACAAATGTATTTTACCAAAAGCTGTCAAATAATTGCTACAGCAAAATATTAAAAGCAACTCAACTGAAGTTTAAAGTTGCTAATAAATTGTTATTGGTACAAAGTTAGCCTTTGGCCTGCCTGCTGTGTTTCAGACACAGGTTTATAACTATTTTCTAATCCATTAGGACATTTGACATAGCAATTTATTAAAATTGATGAATTCATAACTAAGATGTGTGGATTGATTTTTTTTTCAAACCAGATTCCCCAACCTGCAGTTCTTGATTTTAGGCTTTTTGTATGAATAATGTGAATTTTTTTTTGTAGCCAACTTGATCTTTGTAAGTGGTCATGTTCTGAAGTGTTGTTGGATAGAAGTGTAGTCTGATGAGTAGTATTCTGTGTTGTGTTTATCAGTACAGCATTGTGGACAATCAGAGAACTGGGTCAGGACTACTGGGAATGTGCAGTTGCAGTGTTTCCATACTAATACGAATCTAAGATTGCTGTTTTTGAAATAATTTTTTTTGAGCAAAGGTAATTTACTAGAATGCTCAGCTTGTGGTCATGCTTCGTGGACCAAAAAAAACACTATTATTTGTCAAGCCAAATAAAATATGCCATTTTGTGAAATGGACACAACCGATGAGCTTCTTTGTTTGAACTCTGGGGAAGAGTGGATTTTCAGAGTGCTTAGCTGTCCTCATGTTTCCCTTGCTAACCTAATCGGAAGAATGGATTCTGTCACGGATATTGGAGGTCACTGTGGGACAATTACAGGATACTATATACGTGCACTGTCTAAGTTATGGTCAAGGTTCAGGCAGTTCAGTATTGACTGGGAATGCATTACAGTAACTTTATATTTTGCACCATATCGCTTTTAATTATAGGAATTTTTTGATGAACTTAAATTTCTTTAAAACTTTATATATAACAAAGATAAAGGGTTGAGGGATTGAGGAGATACCCCCAATTTATCCATACAAATTTTGGTTTTTTTAAGTAGAATTTTTAATGGAACTGTTTCTACATCAGAACAGGATTCAAATGAACTTTCCCAACCACTCCAAGACTATGTGACCCCAACCCAATAACTTATTAATTACGTAAGATGGATTCCTGTTGGAACCCTCATTACCAAAAGGGAATCAGCAGCCTTTAGCCCTGTTTTGACAGTGTTGCAGTGTGACACCTGCTATGGCAGCAGAAGTGGATGGAGCATGATTGTAATGGCAGAATTTCTAATCCAGACTCTCCATGAACCGATTGGCCAGGAAGAGGTGAGTGATCTTTTGGGAGGGAGACAAGACTGCTACTGAGCGTACTCCTTCCAAAAGGCTTTCTGACACTGCACCAGGATTAGCTGCCAATCCCCCCTGACAGCCATGTGAGTTGGCTGAGAAAGTGGGCAGGGAAGTTGGTGGGATGATGGGCTGTGGCACCATTTACACATGCTAGGTGATGGTTAGTCTACCTCCATACAGAAGAGGAAAGGAGTTCAATCTAAACCTTGACTTTACAGTAGGGGAAGAAGAAGAAAGTAAGAACAGAGTGTTAGGAGATTTATTAATCAGGGGAGCAAACAGGCATTTCTGTGGCCAAAGACGTGACTCCAGGATGGTGTGTTGCCTCCCTGGTACCAAGGTCAGGGATGTCATTGAATGTCTGCAGGACACCCTGAAAGGGAGGATGATAAATTTGAGGTTGTGGTACATGTTGGTATCAACAATATAGGTAAACTTTGAAGTCTTGCATCAAGAATTTAGGGAGTTAGGCAGCAGATTAAAAAGCAGGACCTCTAAGGTTGTAATCTCTGGATTATTCCTGGTGCCACAGGCTGGCGAGTATAGCAATAGGAAAATAGTGCAGATGAATGCATGGCCCAAAAGTTGGGCCATGATTTTAGATTCCTTGATCACTGGGACCATTTCTGGGGAAGGTGGGATATCTACAACAGGATGGTTTGTACCTGAACCACACTGGGGCCAACATCCTTGTGGGTAGTTTTTCTTGTGCTGTTGGGAGGAGTTTAAATTAGCTTGCCAGAGAGAAGGGACACAGAGCATAATAAACTGGAAACACATCATCCTGAAGGACAGAACTAACCTCCATGAGAACTTCTTTCATCCACAAGCAAGTCAGAGAGAGTTCAGCTATGTTGAGTGTCAAGAGAGTTGCACAAGGATGGATGATCTTTACTTTATTGCTAGGGGTATAATAATAAGACTGATGATTTAGGGTCATGGGTTAACACATGGAAGTGTGATATTGATGCCATCACAGAGATATGGTTGAGGGAAAAGCAGGACTGGCAACTCAACATTCAGGATATAGCATCTTTCGGCAGGACAGAGGACGGTGTAAAAAGGTTTTGCACTATTAATTAAGGAGTCAATTATTAAAATAAGGAGAGATATGTTGGAAGGGTCTTAAAAGGGAACATCCACATTACTAGGAGTTTACTAAGGGCCCCCAAAGACAAAATGAGAAATAAAGGAGCCGATATATAGACTATTCACTGAGATGTGTAAGAATAATAATCGGGTAATTATAGTGGGGGATTTCAACTTCCTCGACGTAAATTGGAATAGCCATAGTGGATTTTTTGAAATGTATTCAGGGGAGTTTTTGTGTTTTTAATGTAGAAGGCCGAAGAAGAGGTGGAGCAGTGCTGGATCTGGCTCAGGGGAATGAAGCTGGACAAGTGTTCAATGTGGCAGTGGAGGAGCATTTAATAATAGCAACACAAAAGTTTAAGTTTGTTATGGACAAGGAAAGAGATGGTCTGCAAAAAATGGCTTTGTAAATTGGGGGAAGGTATATTTTATTAAAATAAGGTAGGATCTGGCGATAGTTGACTGGGAACAGCTCCTTGTGGGAAAATCTCCAGCGAAGCCTGGGTGGCATTCAGAATGGGGAGAGTAAGGTCCAACATATTCCCACCAAGGGAACTGTAGGAGCAATAAGTTCAGGAACCCTGGGTGTCTAGCCCAAATCAGGAGTGGATAAGGAAGAAGGGAAAGGCTTTTAGCAAGTCCAATGGGAACAATTCAGCTCTGGCCCTAGAGGAATATAGAAAGTGCAAGACAGAATTTAAGAAAGCAACTAGAAGAACAGAAAGTGGGCATGAAAAAGGACTTTCGAACAAGATTAGGGAGAATCCTAAGATATTCTATAAATACATTAAGGGAAGAGATTAACCAAGGAAAAAGGAGGGCAGTTTGTGTGTGAAGCCGCAGGACATTAGAAAGGTGCTAAATGAATACTTCTGGTCAGTCTTCACTCAGGAGAAGGAAAAAGATGGAACAATGCCAAAGGACTGGAGGACAATTAATGTGGTTCCACTTTTCAAGAAGTGTGGTAGAGATGAACCAGGGAATACAAACCAGTGAGTCTCACGCCACTGGTAGGGAAATTATTGAAGAAAATCCTGAAGGGGAGAACTGATCTCCCCTTGGAACGGTATGGGTTGATTAGAGGAACATCACAAGGTTCAGCGCTGCATCCTTTCTTGTTTGTTATATACATAAATGATATAGGTAAGAATGTGAGGGGAATGATAATTAAGTTTGTAGTCGACATCTAGATTGGTAGGCTGGATAATAGTGAAGAAGATGGTTATAGGTTACAGGAAGGTGTAGATGGGTTGGTCAGATGGGCAGAATAGTGCCAGATGGTATTTCACCCTAATTGCGAGATTATGCATTTAAGAAGCAGTACCAGAACAAGGGAGTAGTTAACTAGTGTTTCCAAGGCAGAACACTGGGAATCCCAAAGGATCAGATGGATCTTGGGTACTTATTCACAGATCTCTGAAGATGGTAGAGCAAGTGAATAGCTTATTTAAGAAGGCATATGGGACACTTACTTTCGTCAGTTTGTCTCTTCTTTGGACACAGGTGAGGTCCCAGAAGACTGGAGGGTAGCAAATGTGGTACCGCTGTTTAAAAAGGGTAGTAGGGATAACCCTGGTAATTGTAGACCAGTGAGTTTGACATCGGTGGTAGGAAAATTATTGGAAAAAATTCTTAGGGATAAGATGTATGAGCATTTGGAGCGTTGCGATCTGATTAGGGATACGCAACATGGCTTTGTTGGGGGGAGGTCTTGCCTTACGAATCTGGTAGAATTCTTTGAGGAGGTGACATAAATGGTTGACGATGGGAGAGCCGTTGATGTCATCTATATGGATTTCAGTAAGGCGTTTGACAAAGTCCCTCACGATAGGCTGGTAGAAAAGGTTAAGGCACATGGGATACAAGGACAGGTAGCTAGGTGGATCGAAAACTGGCTGGGCAATAGGAGACAGAGAGTAGTTGTCGAGGAGTCCTTTTCTGGCTGGAGGCCAGTCACCAGTGGTGTGCCGCAGGGCTCAGTACTGGGACCTCTCCTCTTTGTAGTATATATAAACGACTTGGAAGAGGGCTTAGGTGGTGTGATCAGCAAGTTTGCAGATGACACCAAGATGGCAGGATTGGCAGATACTGAGGAAGACTGTCAGGTGACACAACAGGATATAGATAGGTTGGTATATTGGGCAGATAGATGGCAGATGGAATTTAATCCTGACAAATGCGAGGTGATGCATTTTGGAAGGAATAATGCAGGGAGGAGGTAATGTGATAAAAGGTAGACCGATTAAGAGTATAGAAATGCAGAGGGACCTGGGAGTGCAGGTGCACAAGTCTCTGAAGGTGTCAACACAGGTAGAGAAGGTTGTGAAGAAAGCTTATGGAATGCTAGCCTTTATACAAAGCGGTATAGGGTATAAGAGCTGCCGTCTAATGCTTCAGTTGTACAGAACGTTGGTTAGACCGCATTTGGAGTACTGCGTCCAGTTCTGGTCACCTTACTACCGGAAAGACGTGGAGACCCTGGAGAGGGTGCGGAGGAGGTTTACCAGGATGTTGCCTGGCATGGAAGGACTGAGTTATGAGGAAAGGTTGGAGAAACTGGGGCTCTTCTCCTTAGAAAGACGGAGATTAAGGGGGGATATGATAGAGGTGTATAAAATACTGAAGGGAATAGATAGAGTCAACAGTGGTAGGCTTTTCCCTAGATTGGGGACAATTACGAGAGGTCACGATCTAAGGGTGAGGGGGGAGAAGTATAATTTGGATATGAGAGGAAGGTGTTTCACGCAGAGGGTTGTGGGGGTATGGAACGCGCTACCGAGTAGGGTGGTGGAGGCAGGCACGTTGGACTTGTTTACTTAGATAGACACATGAGCGAAGCAAGGATGGAGGGTTATAGTAGAGGGTATTAAATAGGGTCAGAGCCTCGGGACGACACCAGAAATGTAGTATTACATGTTAACGTTTTGTCTTTTTATTCCACGGGTGTCGGTCCACCTTGTTGTCAAACGAGGGACATGCACACGGTGGGTCGTGCGTGGGCTGCTCTTGGAGGTTCCGGGAGTGGCCTAGTACTTCATGTCGTTGTGTGTGCATAATCCTGGACCAGCAGACGGGCGCCGCAACAGCTCAGTGACTATCACTGCTAGCTGTGCAGATACGTGGATTTGGGCCTGTGTCTGTGGGAGTTTGCGCATTCTCCCTGTGGTTGCGTGGGGTTCCTCCGGGCGCTCCGGTTTCCTCCCACACCCCAAAGATGTGCTCTTAGGCTGATTGGTGTACTAAATTGACACTGTTCTCCCCTGAATCTGGCTACATTAGGGGTTCCACTCACATACACACAGGGCAGGGTAGGTGTGGGAAGATGCGGCGGCGCGGGCTTGTTGGGCCGAAGGGCCTGTTTCCCGTGCTGGGTTGTTCTTTGTTCTTTGTATAAGAGCAGGGAATTAATGTTGGAGCTATACAAACATTGATTAGGCCACAGTTGGAGTACTGTGTGCAGTTCTGGTCACTTCACTAAAAGGAGAATGTGATTGCATCAGAGGGGTGCAGGGGAGATTCACCAGAATGTTGCTTGAACGTTTGAACTATACAAAGAGACTGGATAGGCTTGAGTTGTTTTCTTCAGCGCAGAGAAAGCTGAGAGGAGATGTGATTGAGGTGTATAAGTTTGAGGGTGAACAGTTGGAAGATATTTCCCAGAGCAGAAATAACAATTACAAGGGGGCACAAGTTCAAGATAAGGGGGAAAAGGTTCAGTGGAGATGTGCGGGGGAAGTCTTTTACACAAAGGGTGGTGGGGCCTGGAATGCAGTGCCAAGTGAGGTCATTGAGACAGTTACGTTGGCCACATTTAAGACTTATCTTGATAGGCATATGAACAAACAGAGAATAGAGAGATATAAGTGATTGGTATAGATAGATAAACATGATTGGCGCAGGCTTGGAGGGCCAAAGGGCCTGTTCCTGTGCTGTATTGCTCTTTGTTCTTTGGATCAAGTTGGATCCCCAAATTATTGTGTCTAAGACTGGACCCTTTTCATACCAGAAGAATGAATTATTTGTAAACATGTGGACCACTTGAGGAGTAAAGAGGTAATGCAGAAGTCAGTGTTGCCATCAAGAAATGTTTTTGAAACCGTAAGCACTGAAATATCTGGTCAACATGTTATCAACATAACTGCTGTCTCCATGGAAGCGTATAGTGATCAATTGCTGGTGCCAGAAGCAGTATCTGTTCTTGTAGTTCCTATTGATGTTGATCCTGTGGAAACATCTCAGTCTATAGAACTACACCACTCTGCGAGGAACAGTAAGTTCCCTCAAAGATTCTATTTATAATTGCCCAACTTCATCTATATAATGTTTGGTAAGCATTTAGGATGGAATGAATTAGTTATTGAAGATTGTATAAAGGACTTAAAGGGGGAGGAATGTGGTGATTATGTCTTTAAGGGAAAAACAGCAGAGTAAGGATTACTTGGTCTGGGTGACCAATTGGGACTCGGTGTGAAATCACCCCATGATGAAAGGGGCTCCTAGGCAGAAACACTTTTTGGGAGCTAAATACAGCCATGAAGCTTACTGTACAATTCCTATTAATAAATACCTTTCAGTGTTCACTAATGAAGTCAGTGAAAACATTTCTTTACAACTGTACAGGGCATTGAGACTGTACTTCAAGTACTGTGTACATGGTCACCATAAGAAGGACATACTTGTATTAGATGCAGTACAGAGAAGATTTATTAGGCTGATTTTTGGATGAGGTTTGTTTTATGAGGAAAGATTGAGCAAGTTAGGTCAAAACTAATTGGAGCTCAGAAGAATGTGAGGTGATCTTATTGAAACATAAAATATTCTAAGGGGGCTTGATAAAGTAAGCGCTGAGAGCACTTTTCCCCTTTGTGGGATAATCTGAAACCTGGAGTCGTAGTTCAAAAATAGATGGTCTCCCATTTAAGAGGGAATGGGAAAAATTTCTTCTCCCAGGAGGTCATTAGTGTTTAGATTTCTGTTCCCCAGCTAGCAGTGGAGGCTGTACGTTGAATATATTCAAAGCTGAATTAGAGAGATTTTTGATTAATAAAGGAGTCAATGGTTTTAGGGGTCAGACAAGAAAATGGTATTAAGGCCACAATCAGATCAACCATAATCATCTTGAATGGCGGAGCAGGCTCAACTGCCTACTCCTGCTCCTATTTTTTGTGGTTGATTTATTATATTTTCTCACTCCCTAGAGATAAACCTCCACTCATTCCCATCTTTCCTGTAGCATGAAAGGATTAGAAATTTGCCTTTCAATCGTGTATGTGTCTCTCATTCCATGCTACAGTGCATCGCAGTAGCAGTGTGCTCTACCATGTCCTCTCTACCTCATTCTTAAGAAATGTTTTAAATGCAGGGAACGATATCATCAAAATAACCTGTACTCACGAAGCATCTTGAACACATCTGCCTTGAATTTTAATTCAGTATTTTTTAGTCAGAATGTTAAAAGGGTAACCATTGCCAATTTCAGAGCCCTCAGCATTTTTCCCTTGCTGTGATAAGACCCATTTAGGTCAGTCTGCACTTGAATGCAGGGTAAAGCCAGTACTTAACAATCCTAGATTTAAGGAGTTTTTTTTTGTTTAATCATAAATGCCATGTCCAGAGAACATTTAGGATGTTGTATGAATATTAAATTGGTTATACCATGTGGTGTTTGTAAGAAGGCATTTCAGCAGGTTAAATTTGCCAATGGATTTTACTTCTTATTTGTGGTGCATGGTTTTCTTTCAGAGAGTGATGGCTAGAACATGAGGAAATTTTCAACCAGCAGTGTACTGGTGAAATTATTTTAGATTTGTTTAGTTCAGGTAGATTCTATATAAACTTAAAGAATATTACCATTGCTTTGTAGAAACAACACAAACAAATGAAAAGTAATGAATGCAATTGTGTCAAATTAATTATTTTACTGGCGCATGATGGCATCTTAACTAAATGAATTGTAAACAAATGTAATTGTACCAAAATTCAGAGCAATAATTGCCGTAATTAATTTCCAGTGAGACAAAAGGATGAAGAAATTTGAGGAATTGACCTCTCTTAAAGTATCAATTTAATGGCAGTTTATTGCACTGAATGATTGTTGCAAGCACAATTAAATAATGGGAGATTTTTAATGCTACCCACTGCATTGCTAGTGTCAATGCTAATGAATGAACAGGGAAAACATATAACTAGGTGAGCAGACCTTGGACCTCTTCCTTACCCAATGCGTGCTCCAGATAGGCCATATTTTAAAGGCAGAATAATCACCTTCTTGTGCAATACCCTCCAAGAATTTAAGTCTCATCATATTGACCCATTGTTACTACGCCATTGGTGGCCGTGCCTTTAATTGCCTAGGCCCCTTCCTCCTTATCCGTTCTACCTCACTTTTGTTCTTTACAACTGTTCTTAAAACCTACTTTGTTGAACAAACCTTTGGTCATCTGACCTATTATCTCCTTATATGGCTCAGTATCATAACCTGTATGCTCCTCTGAAGCACTTTAGGACATATCATTATGTCCAAGGTGCTTATATAAATATGTGATTGTATTTGTAATTGAATACTTTCAGAAAGCACAATTGTGATTTTTCACTATATTGCTATTTAAGAATAAGGCAGTGCAATCAAAGTAATTATGCTGTAGTTAACAAACGAGAAACGGTAAAGTCTATAAAATGAGGTTGCTTACTGTTTATATCTACTTTTATAATTGCAATCTATAGAGGTATTCATTATCTGGCTTCTTCACAGCAGGACTTCAAACAGCAGTCAGACCCTATCCTCATGCCACACCATGGATCCTTCTGCTCCTGAAGAGTGTTTTCAGGCATTAAACCATGCAGAACAGACCTTCAAGAAGATGGAGAACTATCTTCGACACAAGCAACTGTGTGATGTAGTGCTACTGGTTGGTGACAGGAGAATTCCAGCTCATAGGTGAATGGAAAATGTGCCAACGTTTTGTGTAATTTATATCAGTGTCGGCGGTTTGTCGGGAAATCAATATCAAACTCTAATCATTAGAATGTGCACTAATATAAACACTGCCTCTTTCAGTCTTGTAATCTATGGCACTCTACGTAACAGTTGGTGTTCGTCAGGAACTAGCTATTTTAAAAACATAGTGAAATGTTGTTAAGAAATATGTCACCAAGAATAACAAAGCGGTTATGATTTTTTTCATCATTTTACAGAATCCACTAACAGACCAAATAGCCAGTTACAGTTTTCAGGATGTAGCTTCTTTATACATTTCGGTAAAGGTTTGCTTAATCCAAACGTGACTTTGTAATCATCTCTTTAAAAATAAATTTGGGTCCTTTGTTCTTGCTTTTCTCAGTACATAGTACATTTTATTTAGCTGCTGATGTGAATGGGAAAACCACTGTGCGATGATTAAAAGAAAACGTTTGACACTTGTACATCGTCTTTCACATTAGCAGCCAGCGAAAAAAAATTGAAAATCTCTTTAATGCTTTAGCCTAAATGACATTGTGTATTTCCGATGATGAAACACATTATGAGTTCATAACATTCTCGATGAGCCTATGTCCAGTAGTTGAAAATTATAACAGTTAGTAAGACCAGTTTTCTTCTTGCATTCCTAGGTTGGTTCTGTCTTCAGTTTCAGACTACTTTGCTGCAATGTTCACAAATGACGTAAGGGAGGCTAAACAAGAAGAAATAAAGATTGAAGGCGTTGACTCAAATGCATTGTGGGCATTAGTTCAATATGCATATACAGGTGACTACAAACCAATCAATTACTGAATAAAGTAGGAAGCGTCATGTCTGACTATTGTGTTAAATTCCAGGGCAGCACGGTGGCATAGTGATTAGCACTGCTACCTCAAAGCGCCAGGGACCTGGGTTCGATTCCAGGCTTGGGTCACTATCTGTGTGGAGTTTGCACGTTCTCCCCGTGTCTGTGTGAGTTTCCTCCGGATGCTCCGATTCATCCTACATGCTGAAAGACATGCTGGTTAGGTGCATTGACCCGAACAGGGACCGGAGTGTGGCTACTAGGGGAATTTCACAGTAACTTCGTTGCAGTGTTAATGTAAGCTTTACTTGTGACTAATAAATAAACATTAAACTTTAGGGATCCGGGTTCAATTCCCAGCTTGGGTCATTGTCTGTGCAGAGTCTGCACATTCTCCCGTGCCTGCGTGGGTTTCCTCCTGATGTTCTGGTTTCCTCCCACAATCCAAAAGACATGATGGTCAGGTGGACTGGCAACTAGAGAAGTTGCACAGTAACTTCATTGCAGTGTTAATGTAAGCCTACTTATGACATTAATAAATTAACTTCAACTTTAAACTTCAAAATTTGAAATTTTAAATTCCAGTAGAAAAATTTGCGATTTACATTTTCTGGATAAAATAGCTCTGTGTTATTTTGTTTGACCAAAAAGCAGTTTTACATAATAAATTTAGTGCCGATAGCCTTAAATATTTGCACTAGACAAATTCAATAATGGCCACTTTTCAAGAAGCTGAACGTGAAATCTCTTTTGTGATATCAGGGAGGGGAGGGTGGTGGTATAGTATAGCCCAAATTCTCCATCTTATATTGCTACTCACTGAGAATAATAGGTTACAAAACCAGTCCTTAAGGGAAATCATGGTGTGACTCTCATATCTATAAGTTTGGAAGAACAAATTTTGTACCAATACAAGTATCTTCTGTTTAAGGAATTGTTTGATCAGATCAACAGTTTTTGAAAAATATGGCTATGTTTGAATTTTGACTTTGTATGCCATCACTCTTTACTGTAACCAGCATACAAATAACTTATGTCATGGTATTAACTTACTGCCACTGGTAAGTTAAGATCATGCATATTGGCTATGCACTGTTCCAAATAAAGCAATCCTTAACTACGTCTATAACCATGCAGTTATCTTGAATGCCTAACAGCCCTCTTGCACTACCTGAGAAACATTTAAGTTCTTTAACAGTCCAGTGAGTAATGCACAATTGGTCAATGCAGGTTAGTCAACCATTTGGATATCAAGACTTTATCAACATCAGTGGATGTAAAACTAATTTTGTTGGTAATGCTTTGGAAAACCCATGCTATCAGTATGGCTCCACTCATTTAGCATTAACCATTGATCTCCCCTTGGAATTTGAACTGCATCAAATTGAGTTGCTCCCATGCTAGTGGATGAAATTACAATACCTAAAGTAGTTTACGGTGGATCTGACTTTCATGATCCTCTCATGATGAATGTAACCTGTGGATTGCTGAAAGGGTATCTAATGAAAATGGCTTGCAGCATAATGTACAACAATCAACTTTCCCATAAAACATTTAAAGAATGGTGAAAAATTAATCTCTTGGTTTTCTTCTCTAATCCGTTACTCTTAATAACCAAGACAAATGTAATCACCAAATGTATGCCTCAATTAACGTGCTATTCATGTAACAAGTTGAATATAGGCAACCAAATAAAATATAAAGATTTTTAAAATGATTAATTAAAATCCATTCTCAGACCAATATACTGTGTCATTGGAAAGAACCATTGACACTTTTCTCCAAAGATCTTTTTCTCTTTTCCATCCCCAGAGAGCCAAAGCAAAGCAGTGTGGAAGTATAAGAGATCTTTAAAGAGCCAGATATGGTAGAAAGCAAAGAGAATAGGGCATAATGGTGAATAAAAGGGAAAATAAGTTATTTGGGAAAGGACACTGGCAGTGAAAGCAAGCAACACACAGCAGGAAGAAGGGGGAATGTGGTGACTAAGGATGTATTGGATAGCTGGTTGAGGGAAAATCACAACTAATGAGAATGACAGAATGCATGCTCTCATATTAGCAGTAGGAAAAAAAGAAAATTAATGGCAGGAACAAAGAGGCCAAGGAATTTCTTGTTTTAAATTAGTTAAAATGATACTTAACAAAACATTAGAAACAGAATAAAGTTATATAAAGAGGTTACATTAATAATTGCCAACTAAATACAAAATTACATTTAAAACAGCAACATGTGCCTTGATTGGAAAAATAAGGCATTTCACCACCTACACCTCAAAATGTCCTTATAAATGTTTTCAGACAATTCTCTCCTACCTGTGTCTTTGTACATACGTCATTGATGCTTTTGCATACTGCTTGTATAGGATAGATTATTTACTAGAAAACATGCTGTTTTTTTTTAATACGTTTATTTGACTGCAGGTCTGAATTTTTCAGAGTCAAGATATCCTACTGTATGAAGAAATAATCTGAAAAGGCCATCATTAAGAAACGTATCTAAATTTTGCATTGCATGTGCCAAAATAATTTTCATACAGTGACAGTAACATTTGGAAGATTATGCACTTTGAAAGAAAGTTATTTAATATATCAAACAATAGTTTCTTTATACATCAAATATGAAAATTGCATACAAAAACAGTGAACAGAATTAATGTCTCAATTAGTTCTGCCTTCTCTCCACAGATGCTGTCAGACCTCCTGAGATATTCCAGCATTTTCTGTTTTTGTTTTAGATTCCAGCATCCACAGTAATTGCTTTCTTCATAGAAGAAAATTATGTTTTTTTTCCCTTAGGTCGCCTGGAATTGAAAGAAGACAATATTGAGTGCCTGTTGTCCACAGCCTGCCTCCTGCAACTCTCCCAGGTTGTGGAGGCATGCTGTGGGTTCCTGATGAAACAACTTCACCCATCCAACTGCCTTGGAATTCGTTCATTTGCAGATGCACAGGGCTGCACTGACCTGCATAAAGTGGCACACAACTACACAATGGTATGTATCTAGGAGGGATGCTGCTTCACAGTCATTAAGTATGGAATGAGTGAAACATGATTTAATGAAGGAATAATTTGTTAAAAAATTCATTTTGGAATGTGTTGATTGATTCTTGAACAATTTGCAAAGTGAGCATAGACAGTGCTTTGTGCTTTGGCACAATGTAGTAATAATTCTATAACTCGATAACTTCACAATTTAAAATTAACTACTATGAACTGATATCAATCCAATTGTAACAAAATGTTGCAATAGTTATAAAATCAGAAATTCTGAGAATCATAGAATCCCTACAGTACAGAAGGAGGCCTGTAAGCTTGCACCGACCCCAATCCCACCCTATCCCCATAACTCCACATATTTACCCTGCTAATCCCCCAAAACTAGGATCAATTTAGCATGGCCAATCAACCTAACCCATGCATCTTTGGACTGGGGAAGGAAACTGGAGCACCCTGGGGGAAACCCCCACAGACATGGGGAGAATGGGCAAACTCCAGAGAGACAGTGACCAAACCAGAAATCGAACCCAGGTCCCTGGCGCTGTGAGGCAGTTGTGCTAATCACTGTGCCACCATGCTGCCCCAATTCTACTACATGTACACAAGTAAAAAGGGTTAAAATCTAAATAAAGACATATCTGCAATAAATGACAATGTACTGAGTAGTATTTCTATCAAAACAAACCTTTGTAAATCAATCTTAGATACATATACAACAACAAACTATAATTGTATAGTACCTTTATCATGATAAAACACACCAGAGTACTTCAGAGGAGTATTTTAAGACAAAATATGCCATCAGCCATATAAGGAGGTATTAGATCAGGTCACCAAAAGCTTGAGTTAAGTTTTGAGGAACGTCAAGGACAAAAGTGAGGCAGAGAAGTGTAGACAGGGAATTCCAGAACTTGGGTCAAGGCTACTGAAAGCTTCTCCATTAATGATGGAACGGTTAAAATGGGGTTTCCTAAGAGTTCAAAATTAGAAGCGAGTAGGTACCTTGGCGGGTTTTGGGGCTGGAGGAGATTAAAAAGATAGGGAGGGAGGCTTTGAAGAAATGCGAAATCAAGGATGAGAATTTTAAATTCAAGATATTGCTTTGCCGATGACACTAAGATAAGTGGAACAGCAAATTGTACGGAGGGTGTGGAAAGTCTGCAGAGGGATCTAGATAGGCTGAGCGAGTGGGCAAGGACCTGGCAGATGGAATACAATGTTGGCAAGTGTGAGGTTATCCACTTTGGTAGGAATAATAGTAGGAAGGACTACTACTTACAGGGCGAAAAGCTGCAGCATGCTACCTTGCAGAGGGACCTGGGGGTCCTTGTGCATGAGTCGCAAAAACCCACCCTACAGGCGCAGCAGGTGGTCAGGAAGGCAAATGGGATGCTGGCCTTTATAGCAAGGGGGATTGAATATAAAAGTAGGGAGGTCTTGCTGCCACTGTACAGGGCACTGGTGAGGCCACAGCTGGAGTACTGTGTGTAGTTTTGGTCGCCGCACTTGCGCAAGGATATTTTGGCCTTGGAGGGAGTGCAGAGGAGGTTCATTAGGCTGATACCGGAGTTGAGGGGGTTGAGCTATGAGGAGAGGCTGAATAGACTGGGCTTGTACTCGTTAGAGTTTAGAAGGATGAGGGGAGATCTCATTGAGACGTAAAAGATGATGAAAGAGATGGATAGGATAGAGGTGGGGAGGTTCTTCCCGCTCAGAAAGGACAGCAGGACTAGAGGGCACAGCCTCAAGATAAGGGGGGAGCAGTTTAGAACAGAGTTGAGGAGGAACTTCTTCACTCAAAGGGTGGTGAATGTCTGGAATTCTCTGCCCGTTGAAGTGGTGGAGGCTACCTTGCTAAATATATTTAAGACGCGGGTAGATAGGTTTTTGGTAGGCAAGGGGATTAAGGGTTATGGGGAGAAAGCGGGAAAGTGGAACTGAGCCACTTCAGATCAGCCATGATTTTATTGAATGGCGGGGCAGGCTCGAGGGGCTAGATGGCCTACTCCTGCTCCTATTTCTTATGTTCTTTACCAGAATCAATATCGATCAGCTAACAGGAGCACAAGGGTGATAAGATGAATGGGACTTGCTGTGAGCAAAAACATGGGCAACCAAGTTTTGGAGAACCTCATGTTTACGGAAAGTAGAATGTGGGAAACCAGCCAGGAGTGTTTTAGAAAATCAAGTCAGCGATACATAGACATGAATAAACTTTATTTATTAGTCACAAGTAGATTTTACATTTACTGTGAATGAGAGTTTCAGCACATAAGATGGGCTATGTCAGGAGAGTTACAGAGATGGAAATAGATGATCTTATATGGTTGGTAGTTCATCTCAGGGCCAGATACCACAATTGCAAACAGGCTGATTCAGTCTCAGACTGTTGTCAGAAAGAGGGATGGAATCTAGTTAGGGAGTGGTGTTTTGAGCAGGGATCAGAAAACAATTGCTTAAGTCATCTCAATTGAAGGAAATTTCTGATCCATGAATGTTGGATGAGCGACTTGATAATTTAGCAACAATGGAGGAGTCACGAGAGATGACAGTGAGTTGTTAGTGTGGATGTGAAAACTCATCCTGTGCTTGAGATGATATCACAAAAAGCAGCAAGTAGACAAAATTGGAGTTGACCAGGGATTGATCCTTGGCGAACAGCAGAGGTAATGCTCAACAGAGAACCGGTATGGACTAGATGTGTTGAATGTGCTATAATGACTCTCAATACCCCCAATTATCATCATAAAAATGTCTGAATGGATGCCAGTTGGTTTCCAATGTGCTACTGCAGCCACACTTGATTCATTCAGAATTCTGAGAAAATGTTGATTCTGTAGTGCTACCGTGAATGAACAATGTATTCAACTGGGGGTTGAATGCTTTCATGCAGTGAGTAGATGATGTAAAAATCCTAAGTAGAAAGGTATTTTTAGAAAATCATTTCCACAAATAATTACCCTTGTCGGATGGGCACCTCTTGGAGCCTCTCTATTATAATGTTATTTAGTTCCCAATGGTGATCTGAAATTGCTTTCACTAGTAATCTTTAATATGTAGTCAGAGCTATTCCTTTTCAGCAGCAGTTGCTATGGAAACTGTTTGAACCTAGCTGTTCGGGGTCATTTAAATTGTATTAATCTCTCAATAATTAAATGGAATTACAGGGATTCTATACCATAGTGTGCAGTGTTTCTTTCAAACAAATTAAAGGAAAAATAAATGTCTACTTGTAGTACTTTATGTTAGTGGAAATACATTGAAAGAATATATAAAATTTATAGCGAGAAGGTGTTTCTGAATATTTCACCTTTACATTAAGCTTACTATTCAGGGCTCCTCCTATTCAAGGCCATTCTGCCTTTTCCCTATTGGTTCAAACTCCTAAACTTTGGAATGACTCCACGTATCTTACTGGGAACCAGAACATCATATTGGCCTGGGATCCACCTGACCCTAGGAAAACATGCCAGCAGATGGTATGCTTCATACTCAGCTGCTGGTTTACTCTGCATGGCTCAAGTGGCTCTAGATCGCTGCCTGAATCCAGTTAAAGAAAATTTCTAGGTTGTCCTATAAGGACACTAGTTCATAACATGATGTGCATTGGGGAACGTAACAAATAGTACCTTTAATTCCATGTGTAATGTGTTTAGATGAAGTACCTCCATTTGATCAATGAACTGTTAGCTTTTTGTAACTAATGCCTGTCAGTTAAAGCTATTTCAGGATCCCCTTTTACAGGAGCCCTGCTTCTAAATAAGTGACAGAATTACTATAAGACAATTCATAAAACTACAAAACAGAAGGAGAACATTTGCCAGTTGCTGCATCTAACTGGAACAATCTACTCAAAACCAAGCTCCTCGCCCTTTTTCCATATTGAGGGCTTTTTGGGGAATTGGAGAAACTCACTAAGGTAAGTTTATAAAAGCCTTTTTCTGCTGTTCCATCTAATCCCATCAGCAAAGTCTAAGGAGGAATCTTACCTTCTCGTCTTGCTGGTCAAAGGGCAGGGTGAGCTGATAAGATCGGAAGGCAGGTGAAAAATTGGGTTCACGCCCAATTTCTCACCTATCATGATCTTACTAAGCTTGGATATCCTGGGAGATCAGTCTTGCAAGCAAAAAGGGTGCAAGGCTGATTTCAATATTTAAATCTATTTTAAATAGAATTTGAATATTATTAACCTGGGACTTGATTGTCTAGGTGAACATCCTTACTGGCGAGGATCACGTAGTTTGCATCAATGGAGACCTGGTGTGATGGCCTCGCTGGTAGGCAAAAGGCCACTGAGACCACCCCCCCCCCCGGAAAGTCAGGGGTAGGGGTTGGTGTGCAGTGCCCTTGGGTGGTGGCAGCATGGCACATTGACAGTGCCCACCAGGCATCAGACTATGCCAATGCACGGGACCTGAGGGTGGCTAATGGGAGGGGGTGAGACCTAGATGGGGCAGAGAGGAGGTGGGAGGAAGCTGCACACTCTGCAACCGAGAACGGATGGGGGAAAATGCACACTGTGCAACTGGCAATTGACTTGGGGATGGAGGTTGGGCAGAGGAATCAACCAGACCAGGAGGTGGGGTGGGCGCTAGTCAGCTGTGCGCAGAACAGAGATCTACTTATGCGCAGTGGCGCAATCTACTGTCAGCTGCCGGCTTTATTGAAAGCTTAGGCCCCATTCCCTATCCCTACTGGCAGGAAACAGAGTTTGCATTATTTTTTGAACAGAGTGGCATAAGATTGGATGCTTCGCCAAAAAAAAATCTGAAACTCTCCCATTTTCATGCATGTCCTGGCCTTAGAATTCTTTTGGTAAGATCGTCCCCAAAGCCTCTGCTGCAGTGCACTACCCCTTGCCTCCCCCTTGCCCCCACCCTTCCAACCACAAAACCTCACAAGGGGTCTGGACTGACTGATCTTCTGTGATCTTCTTCCACTACTGGGTTATGGCCTTGAAGCTGCTTGAACTTCATACTTCCCCAGCTCGCACCTTCCACTGTAAATGGCCAGGAAGTTGGTCAATGGAATCCAACTTGCACTCCTATACGAACTTGCTGTTTGCTCCCACCAGTTTCCTGCCAGGAGTTGAAATTGACCCAGAAGTAGGATAGCTTGATCTTGTTTTCGGAAAAAGTTCGACACAACATAGAGGGCTAAAGGGCCTGTACTGTGCTGTGCTGTTCTATGTTTCTATATTTCAGAAGTCTCTGCATTGCTAGATCATTTCCTACTTTTATGATCTTTTAGATCAGAAAGTGACTTGCTCTTTTCTTCTTTGGGTGATAATATGAAAATTGTAGCCTCTTGTTATCAATTTACAAATCAATAATCTATTGTTGAATAATCTTTCAAAACCTTCATAGTTTTGGAAACAACATAGTTTGAGAACTTTCATTAGATGGCAATAACCCTTTTCTAGTGAAAAAGGTCCCAGTTTTTCAAGCCTTTATTCATAATTATTTCTAGTATTATTGAAGTGATTCTTCACTGGCTCTAATTTGCTTCCTAGTCCAGAATGCCCAAAATCGCACAATAATCTAATTGTACCTCAACAAATGCCTCGTAAAATTCACAAGGCACTTTCTTGCTTTTGAACTGAATGTCCCATATATAAAACTGAGACACATTTGCCATCCTATGGCTTACTTTTTTGTAATTGCGCTTTTTAAAGAAGGGGAGGAGAAACTATGAAGCTGGGCTAGCGCTTAATATAAAAAAGGATAGCAAGAGCTTTTATAAATATATAAAAAGGAAGAGGCTGGCTAGGGTGAACGTTGGTCCTTTAGAGGATGAGAAAGGGGACCTAGTGGTAGGGGATGGGGATATGGCGAAGGTCTTGAATAACTTTTTTGTTTCTGTCTTCACGGAGGAGGACGTGAATAATTTGCCGGGTGTTAGTGATGGAAAGGTGGTAGGACTGGAGGGTCTTAATGACATTACTGTTACTAGAGAGGCGGTGCTCGACAGACAGGAGGGGCTGATTGTGGACAAGTCCCCAGGACCGGATGGAATACATCCGAGGGTTCTGAAAGAAATGGCGGAGGTGATAGTAGATGCCTTGGTGGTTATTTTCCAGACATCGCTGGATTCCAGGGAAGTGCCGGAAGATTGGAAAACGGCTAATGTTACGCCATTGTTTAAAAAGGGTGCCAGGCAAAAGGCGGGGAATTATAGGCCGGTTAGTTTAACGTCTGTGGTAGGTAAAATGTTAGAATCCATCATTAAGGAGGAAATTGCGAGGCATCTTGAAGGGAATTGCTTGATAGAGCAGACGCAGCACGGTTTCATTAAAGGGAAGTCGTGTCTGACAAATTTACTGGAGTTCTATGAGGATGTGTCTAGGGCGGTGGATAGAGGAGAGCCGGTGGATGTGGTCTTTCTGGATTTTCAGAAGGCGTTTGACAAAGTACCTCACAAGAGGTTATTGCAGAAGGTCGAGGGACATGGAGTTGGGGGTAGGGTGTTAGCGTGGATAGAGGATTGGTTGTCAAATAGGAGGCAGAGAGTGGGGGTCAACGGGTGCTATTCGGATTGGCGGATGGTGACTAGTGGAGTGCCCCAGGGGTCGGTGCTGGGGCCTCAGCTTTTTACCATTTATATAGATGATCTGGAGGAGGGAACCGAGTGTAAGGTGTCAAAATTTGCTGATGACACCAGGATTGGGGGAACGGCAAATTGTGCGGAGGGTGTGGAGAGTCTGCAGAAGGATCTAGATAGGCTGGGCGAATGGGCCAGGAAATGGCAAACGGAATTTAATGTTGGCAAGTGTGAGGTGGTCCACTTTGGTAGGAATAATGGTGGGAAGGACTATTACTTATGTGGTGAAAAACTGCAGCAGGCGACGGTGCAGAGGGACCTCGGGGTCCGTGTGCATGAGTCGTAAAAACCCAGCTTGCAGGTGCAGCAGGTGGTCAGGAAGGCGAATGGGATGCTGGCCTTCATAGCGAGGGGGATTGTATATAAAAGTAGGGAGGTCTTGCTGCAGCTGTATAGGGCATTGGTGAGGCCGCAGCTGGAGTACTGTGTGCAGTTTTGGGCGCCGCACCTGCACAAAGATATTTTGGCCTTGGAGGGAGTGCAGAGGAGGTTTACTAGGCTGATACCGGAGTTGAGGGGGTTGAGCTATGAGGAGAGGCTGAATAAACTAGGCTTGTACTCGTTAGAGTTTAGAAGAATGAGGGGAGATCTCATTGAGACGTATAAGATGATGAATGGGATGGATAGGATAGAGGTGGAGAGACTCTTCCCGCTCAAAAAAGACAGTAGGACTAGGGGGCACAGCCTCAAGATAAAGGGGGGAGCGGTTTAGAACGGAGTTGAGGAGGAACTTCTTCACTCAAAGGGTGGTGAATCTCTGGAATTCTCTGCCCGTTGAAGTGGTGGAGGCTGCCTCGCTAAATATTTTTAAGACGCGGGTTGATGGGTTTTTGATAAGAGAGGGGATTAAGGGTTATGGGGAGAGGGCGGGAAAGTGGAACTGAGCCACGACAGATCAGCCATGATCTTATTGAATGGCGGGGCAGGCTCGAAGGGCTAGATGGCCTACTCCTGCTCCTATTTCTTATGTTTCTTATGTTATATTCCCCTCCTCCACTCCAAAATGATGTTATCCCAAATTTATCAGTTTCTAGAGTTTCTGTTGCTCCATTCAGTTTAAAAAAAATCAATATTTCAGACATCTTCTTTTCACTGTTCTTTTTTCGAAACGTCATGTTTTACTTTCCTCTGCATTAAATTGTCTCTCAAATATCTAACATACTGGCTATCCTGTTTAATGTGCTCTTTCTAGCTCCCGCATTCTTCCTAAACTATCGCATGCTACTGATTTGGTACCACAATCAAATTTTATAACATTCCTCATGCTAAATCTAAATCTTTTATGGAGACTGAAGAAGTTCCACCACAAATCTTTGGGGCAGATGGTCCACAAATTGAAAAAACATCTGTTTCGCTCCACTCTATATTGTTGGTCTTCTATCTCTGCTTTAGCCACATTCCCTTTAAAACTATAGCAGCAATTTTGAGATTACTACCACCCTGTTTGCACATAAAAGCAGTAGCAAGCCCAAAATTGCGTGAGAAACTGATGCATCACCACTTATTTGCCCATTCATAACTTGGGGATAGCTGATCCTGGTGACTGGGCTTGGCACCAAAAAACAGGCAGGAACCTTGTGAATAAACACAAATCGGAACCAAATAACATAGTTATTCTACTCCCTGCCACTTTCATTTCTCCTTGCAAGTTCTTGCCTGTGACAATGTTATCAGGCAGATGGAGTGCGCACCCCCCACCACCAAAATAGTGTCTTGCACAATTTACAATAATTCATGCATTACCCTAATTAGGTACCTTCATAAAATCTATACTTCATGTCCATTTTATCTTCCTTTGTGATGGATTCTCTGATTTACTCAGGATGCTTCCATCTTCAGTTAATTCCAGAATCCAAACATATCGCTATGTGCTAATCCATAACTGATGGTGACAATCTTTATGTAGCGTTTGATGCAAAGCTCATCAATGCAGTTTAATCTTCTTACTAGTGACAATTGATGTACTCTGCTATACAGCACATATGGTTATTTAATGACTATTTGAAAATTTTATTTTTACACGTTGAGTATCCTTTATCTGAAACCTTTGGAGCTGGTTGCATTTTGGATTTCAGATAATTTAAACTTTTGGAAACAGTATATAAACTTACAGTAGCCTAAGCCAAGACTAGCTATAGTTTAAAGTCAATAAAATGGCTAGAAAAGTAAGATGTATCACTGAATAATAAATGCAGAGTGCCTGTATTAAGTTTTGTTTTAACTTTTGTTCTGTACAAGAATCACAAAGTAAACAGTGCAGACAAACAACTGAACTTGCCCTGCTTAAGCTCAATGAGGTTGAAAAAAAGTGCAGTTCTCTGATTTACAAATAAATGCTACTTGACCTGTAGTTTGGAGTATTAGTGTGGTCATATAATTCACTTGTTGAAATAAATCTATAGACTATATAGGAATTTGACTTGTGTTTTTTGAGTGATTCTGACAAAGCAATATTTATTGTTTATCCCTGAGGACATTCAGAGTCAACTGAGTGAGGGACTGGATCGCATGTAAGCCAAAAGGAGTGAGGTGGCAGGTTTCTTTTCCTAAAGGTCTTTGATGAATTGGTTGGGGTTTTCTAACAATCCAGCAACTTCCATCATCGTTTTCTGCTGCCAGCACACACATTATTATATTTTAAAAATCAGTTTCACAACTCTGGCATGCTAGAAGTTGAACTTGTAACTTCCAGATTTCTAGTCCAATTCCATAACCACAAACCATGTGTCTCTGTGCCAATATTTTCTCTCTTCAGCTATCTTATTTGCTGTGAAATCTAAAAAAGGATTTCAAAAGCTTGTTATTCAAAATAGTTCTATATGTTTCTCTTGCCCAAAAGAGCAAGTGCTTAAATCTAAGATTGAATCCCTTTTGTATGCCAAGTAAGATAAAATATATAACTATATTTATGTCAGGTTCAATTTATCAGCTGAATTCTACTATCAAAGAACATAATATTTTCCACGACTAACTAATCTTTCTCGTGCATCTGGCCACAGTCCCATTACAGACTCATTTAAATACGTGAGATTTATCAATCACTGCGTGGACTATAACCACAAACAGCCAAGTTTTGATGGATAGGCTAAAGCTTCAGTAGTTTTCAAATAAATGGAGCAGACAGCATCGTATTTTATCACTTCTTCTATTTCTCTGTTGTCACTAATATATCGGCACACTGCTTATCCTAAATAAAAGGAGTGGTGCCTCCTCCTACAGCCAAAGAATAGTAAGGTGATTTTCAACTGCAGGCCACCTGTTTCCTCTCTGTACAATGGGCAGTCAGCAGTTGACAATCTGTGACGGTTGGAGGGGGCGGGGGGGAAATTTGCTTGCTCCATTGGTGCAATTTTCAGATGGACCTGTAGATAGATAAGTGGTAAGCCCATCTGCTTATAACAAGAAACTAATACAATGATGATGATGACATATTGAAGACGATAATGTCCAACAATCTTTTTGGGCAGAAGTCAGTATAATTGTTCTTATTTATTGCCTCATTGATCAAAGGCGTAAAAGTGATGTGAGAAAAAATATTTTCAGCCAGAGGGTGGTTGGAATCTGGAACAAACTCCTGAGAGAGTGATAGGGGCAGATTCGATCAAGATATTCAAAAGAGGATTGGATGACTATCTGAAAAATAATATGCAAGATTACAGGGATGAGGCGGGAGAGAGAGATTAATGGAATGTTCTTTGAGAACCAGTGCAGACTCAATGGGCTGACTGGCCTCCTGCTCTGTGATTATTCTGTCGCACCTTTCCCCTACCTCGAGCTCCAAAAGACCATTTGCAGTAGTGCCAATTTGACACTTCTATTCACTATCAGAGGCTTGCTTATGCTCTCTGAGTTGTGCCACTAATCGATGTCAAATTCTGAATCTTGACTTGTGTCTGGCAGAAATTGATTGAAAGATTTGAATTGAATTTTTAAATAATTTTCCTTTAATAAATTTTCAATTGTATGTCTCTGTCACACAAAATAGTTTGTTTTCTCTTGTAAAACTATTGGTAGACAAGGCCTGAGAGCAGACAAATTGACCCTAAATTGGCAAAGATTTCAGGTGAACTGGCACTCTGTCTACAGGAGTCTGTCAGAATAGCTGCAAATCGGGCCACTTACTGTCTCTTTGCCTTTAGACTTTATGCAGCCAAAAATTCTCACTTCCTCTGTTGCACTCTCACCATGAATCTAGCAGAGATTCAACGGAAAGCTTGTAAAGTTCACTGGGACCTGCAGGCACCATCTCTTAGACTATGCTAGGTATTCTCACAGATCTTTGTAATGGGTGGAATCTCTACATTCCCCTTGCACAAGCAGTGATGTGGAACAGGTGGGAACTCCTTCGACTGGGGATTTCCAAGACCTTGACTTCTTGGCTACCTGCCAGCTTTAGGGGCTCTTATGCCTAGAAGGAAGAGGCACCTAGCCCCTTCAGAGGCAGAATCATTGATTTATTATTGTCACATGTATTACTGTACAGTGAAAAGTACTGTTTCTTGCATGCTGTACAGAAAAACTATACCACACATAGAGAAGGAAAGAAGAGGGTGCAGAATGTGGTGTTCCAATCACAGCCAGGGTGTAGAGAAAGATCAACTTAATGCAAGGTTTGTCCATCCAAAAGTCTGATGACAGCAGGGAAGAAGCTGTGTCAGTTGATACATGACCTCAGACTTTTGTACCTTTTTCCCAATGGAAAAAGGTGGAAAAGAATATGTGCAGGGTGTGTGAGGTCCTTAATTATGCTGTCTGCTTTTCCGAGGCAGCGAGAAGTGTAGACAGTGTCAGTGGGTGGGAGGCTGGCTTGCGTGATGGGCAGAGCTTCATTCACGACCCTTAGTAGTTTCTTGCGGTCTCGGGGAGAGCAGGAGCCATACCAAGTTTTGATACAACCAGAAAGGATGCTTTCTGTGGTGCATCTGTAAAAGCTGGTAAGAGTCGTAGCCAAGTTTCCTTAGCCTCCTGAGAAAGTGAAGGCATTGATGGGCTTTCTTAACTATAGTGTCAGCGTGGGGGGGAACCAGAACAGGTTGGCAATCTGGCAACTAGAAACTTGACCATTTCCACTGTATCTCTGTTAATGTAGACAGAGGCACATCCTCCACTACACTTCCAGAAGTCAATGACTATCTCCTTTGTTTTACTGACATTGAGGGAGAGGTTATTGTTGTCGCACCAGTTCACCAGATTCTCTATCTCGTTTCTGTGTTCTGTCTCATTATTGTTTGAGATCGATCCACTACGGTGGTGTTGTCAGCAAACTTGAAAATCAAGTTAGAAGGGAATTTGGCCACATAATCATAGGTGTATAAGGAATATAGTAAGGGACTGAGCCTTGTGGGGCACCAGTATTGAGGATAATCGTGGAGGAGATGTGTTGCCTATACTTATTGATTGCAGTCTTTGGGTTAGGAAGTCTAGGATCCAGCCACACAGGGAGGAGCCGAGGCCTTAGGCCACAGAGTTTGGAGACAGGTTTTGTAGCAACCATGGTCAGCTTTAGGCGTACACACGACACTTAAAGAAGGAAAAGGATCACAAGACAATTTGGTTCTCCTGACAACGGGAACTGTCAGGTCAATATTTTGTTTTTTCCCGATGAGGGAGAGTGGTGGCAATAGCACATCAAACCCCAACAAGGCTCTATACACTTTAGTTTGGCAGTTCCTCACATCTGGCAGGCATCCAATGCATGTACTTACTGTTACAGGTACTTCCATACAAAGTACATGGTCCACTGGGGTCAGTAATAACATCTTAAATGCCACTGTCCTCTACCTTGCTTTCTCAAGCAAAAAGGACATTGCAAGACCTAAATGAAACTATCAAAATAAATGGTTAACAGGAAAGCATTCATGCAAGGTTTTCAGCTAGCTCAAATGCACAGTCAACTAATTATGTATACATGTCATTTACATAAGGAAACTCATTGCATAAACTACTTTGAATAAATTCCAGATCTGCTGTTTTTATGGTTCCGTGATTAATCAATCATAAAAGTTGCAGTCATTTTTGAAATTTCTCCTTGTCCTTAAATTGCATGCGCTCATTCACTTTTGTATTTTCAGGTAACAAATATGGCAGAAGATACAATCTGTTTAACATTTTTCAGATACATCAGCTTCCATTTTGCATTCTTTTGTGCGAAGCACCAGATTGTTCATTTGCTTTTAATCCCATTTTAAAATACTTACAGTACACCTGCTTAAGAAGAACACGGGGTGATATTTCTTCTTTTGTTCCAGGAGCACTTCATGGATGTGATAAGGAATCAGGAATTTCTCTTACTGCCAGCAAACGAGATAGTTAAGTTGTTGGCCAGTGATGACATGAATATACCAAATGAAGAAACCATATTGAATGCACTGCTTAGCTGGGTTCGGCATGATACCGATAACAGGCAGAAAGAACTTAGCAAACTGTTGGCTTACATCAGACTCCCTCTGCTCTGTCCTCAGGTAAATTACATTCTTGCTTTCAATTATGATGTGGTCTTATGGCTTTTCTCGATTATTATTTAGCTGATTCCTTTAATTCATGAAAGAGACACTGTCTTCGTCAACAATAAATGGAAAACCTTTCATTTCAGAGAGAATAAAAATCATCAACAAATGATATATGGTGCATTTTAATTTGACTTGTGTTATTGAATCTGTGGTCCCATTTTCATTTTGATTTTCATCATTCTCTGCGAGATCATTCCCTTTAAACGAAGGGGAGGAATCAGCCCATCACTACAATCGGGAATAAAGTGGGCTTATCAGAATTAAATCATTCCCATCTCATGTAACTCCCCAGTTTTTCGGGTGATGGGATCACGGTTCACGATTTTCTCTTACCCAAAAGACAGGAAGCTATATTCCTATCCCCAGTGCACTCCTTTTAAGGAACATTCTAGCCAAAAATGTTGGCGGACTACCTATTCTAAGGGATCCCCCTCCAAGAGATTTTCAGAGTAACTTATACAGTGTTAGTGGAAGCCTACTTGTGACGATAATAAACAAAAAAAAATTTAAAATATATTCTGCATATAATGCATACTCTAACAGGTGAGAAAGATATTGGGTTATGAAAATCCACACACAAAGCAGAGGGATGTTTTATTGTAATATCCAAATGAGGCAAGAGTAAAATAATCTCCCTCGTCATTTCCCAAAGTTTCATAGAATCCCTACACTGCTGAAGGAGGCCAATTGGCCCATCAAGCCTGCATCAACAACAATCTCATCATGGCCTATCCCCATAATCCCATGTATTTGGCCTGTTAATCTCTCTGACACTAAGGGGAAATTCATTGTGGTCAATCCTTCTAATTTGCACATCTTTTGAGTGTGGGAAGAAACCAGAGCACTCTGAAGAAACCCATGCAGACATGGGGAGAATGTGCAAACTCCACACAGACTGCCGTCCAAGGCTGGAATTGAACCTGAGTCCCTGATGATGTGAGGCAGCAGTGCTAACCATTGTGCCACCATTCCAGACGCTACTCCAACTCCAAATTATGCTCACGTAAAGCACTGAGCTTTGTGCACCAGGAAATTTAAAGGGCTAATTAGTCAAAAATAATGGATTTACTCTTGAAATTTGCTTGCTTTTACTAATCCTGTGAAGGTTAGTATCAGTTCTTAACCGCTTAACATGCGCTCACAGTAGCAGAAGAAAATCAGCTGCTGTGTTGCCATTTTTTATTTACATAATTTTATTCAATATGCTGCCTGTTACAGCGCTTTAATTGATTGATTGCGCTTTCTCTTCATCTTATTAAAAATAAGTAATAATGGACTCGGTCCATTGCTATTTTCAGCTTTTCTGGCTGGTAGTAATTCATACTGAGTGCAGTTAATGGACCCTTAGAGTGTGATTTCCAAGTTGCATTCTTAATGGGTGACAGTAAACAGTCAGTGTCAAAGCTATTTGATCAAAGTAGTTTCACAGACTGATCCTGTCCATTCCTATTTTAATAAATACAAAACTTCTCCCTCTTTATGTTACAACACATACTTTGTCAATGAATTTTTAGCTCGACTATGTCTTGGAAATTTAACATGATTTCTGTTTGAAGTATTCTGATGAGATTTAATCTGTTTTCATGTAAGGAGGATATGAGACAAATATACAAACATTCTTTCGAAACTATTTTCTTACTTTAAGAACAGGAAGCTTGCCTCTGTGTCACTGCAATGAAGGAAACCTAATCAATTCACTATTGTTTAGCTACTGCCTCAGGTCTGCACAAAGATAATTCATGCAAATTAGGGAATTGGGGGGACTCATAATCTGTGATTGCCAATAAAGGTTAAGATGTGTTTGAAGACAGGTGAAGGTTCCAAAAGCTTTGAGGTCCAGGATCTTCATTATTCCAAGTCAGGTATGATTTGATGGCACACAGTAGTTTTGCACCTAAATGAAAAGGCCTGAGGACCAAAGGAAATTTTCCTGTGGATCTTATCAATACAAATCAAATGATGTGCAAGTGATAATCAGGAACAATGATGTAACTTGCCTTTTCACGTCTCAAATTTCAGCCGCATGCCAAAGTCCAGCAACAAATTTGGGTAAGGGAATGCTTGGTGGTGAGTAGAAAGGGAGAATTGCAAGGGCAGTCTGCCAGTATTGTGGTGTTAATTTGTAGAGCTAACTTGTTCTAATTCCCACAGAACAAACTTTTGGGAAGTTTCGTATCTATTTTCGAGTGGCCTACCACAGTCTCTTTAACTGTGGCTGATTCGATATGGTCCTCTTCCCTGCTAGTTTGGTTATCGTTCTTCGCATTGTACATCCATTAAACAGATTCAATACCTGTCATATTTCAACCTCTGCTTTTGAGCTTGATGTATTGAACCTATCTCCAGATAGTGATTGCAGTGTTATGCACTTCCACTTGCTGTTGTGATTTTGAGAATAAGATGGTGATTTTTACATGTCCAAATGACGTGGAAATAAAAAAATTACAGGTGGAAGCAGAAGAATTCAAACATATTGGTTGGGATGTTCCAGACCTTCTCACCAGCAGGATCTCTGGTTGCACTGAAATGCGCCCCCCACCCGACCCTGAATCCTCCCTTTCCCCTTCCCCTTGCTCTTGCTCTTGCCCTTGCCCTTCCCCCAGCAAGTTCCCCAGTAGCACGGTGGATGGTGAGCACTAATGCCTCACAATACCAGACACTTGGGTTTGATTCCTGGTTTGGGTCACTCTCTGTGTGGAGTTTGCATGTTCTCCCCATGCTCCAGTTTCCTCCCATAGTCCCAGGGTGGAAGAGTCAATTACTAGGGGGCATAGGTTGGTGTGAGGGGCAAGGTTTAAAGGAGATGTAGAGGCAGATTTTTTACACAGAGGGTGATGGATGCCTGGAATGCTGCCAGGCGGATTGTGGAAGCAAATACAATAGTGACTTTTAAGAGGCATGTTGACAAAACATGAATTGGATGGGAACGGAGGGATATGACCCATGGAAGGATAGGGGATTTTAATCCAGTCGGGCACCATGATCGGTGCAGGTTTGGAGGACTGAAGAGCCTGTTTCTGTGCTGTAATTTCCTTTGTTCTTTGGTTAGGTGCATTGGCCAGTGTACCCGAACAGGTGCCAGAATGTGGCAACTAGAGGATTTTCACAGTAATTTCTATCCAGTTTTAATGTAAGCCTACTTGTGACACTACATAAACTTTAAACTTCCAAACAAATGAATGTACAATGCAAAGAACTTCATTGAACCCGCTATGGGAAAACACACTGCAAGGGAAGGGGGATTCCAGAGAATTCACCCATTAATATTTAGTGCAGGCAAAAATTTGGTGAAAGTTTAGCAGTATGTTTTACTCTGCTCTATCTCTTTTGCTTCTGTATTTGTTTTATTCCTGTAATAAATCTGACCTGTGGACTGGAATCTTACCACCGTTCATGCTGGTGGGATTTTCCCATCCCACCACAGTGAATGGAGATTTGGCTGACTGCCAAATTCACTGACTTCACTGCAGTGGGAGTGTGGCATGAATGACATGTAAGATTGTGCCCTTTAATTTAGCCAGAAGTATTTGATATGAAATGGTTAGCATCCTTTTCAATATGCAATATGAATTATCTTGGGAAAGATTAATCCTAAGTGATGCTAAGCCAATTCACTCACTGGCTATGGGCAGCATGGAATAAAATCTG
This sequence comes from Carcharhinus amblyrhynchos, assembly GCF_965287045.1. NCBI lineage: Eukaryota > Metazoa > Chordata > Chondrichthyes > Carcharhiniformes > Carcharhinidae > Carcharhinus > Carcharhinus amblyrhynchos. Next base: position 88,454,930 of record NC_137324.1, on the reverse strand, counting down.
AAAATGCTATATCCACTCAGCAAGTCAGGCAGCACCTAAGAAGCAAGAAACAGAATTAACACTTTAGGTTGATGATTTTTTTGTTCTGACAATCTGTCCTAACAACATTATCACTTTTCTCTCCCCTTAAGTGCTGCGAGGCCTGTCTGAGTATTTGTAGCATTTTCTGCTTTTGTTTCAAATTTTCAGCATTCATGTTTCAGCGTTCAGTTTCTTTTGTAGGCAACATAGATCTGTCTATGGAAACTGCTTCGTTGTGAGCGCAAATAAATAGTTTGGGTAAAATGCTGTTTACTCTCCAGCAGGGTTTTGTTGGATAACAATCCAAAGTCGGAACTCAGGTTGATTTTTTTTTTAACCTCTTAGCCTGAGGGCACTGAAGCTAACTGTAGCAGCCCTACAGCTGTGCCAGGTATGGTCACTAATTTAAAATAGACTGGCGATAGAAAATAATCTTTTATTTATGGCTGGATGTTTAGTCAGTAGCCTACCTATGGTTTAAACTGCATTATAAGGCCAATCAGATCAGATACTACAATATCAGGCAATCACAATTCTGATAATGAAGCAGAAAGAAAAAACTTGCATTCTTATAAATTCTTATCACATCCTCAGGGCATCCTAAACTGTTTTGCATTCAATAGATTGATCTTGAATGTTGTCTTGTAGACATACACTGCAATCAATTATCAGATAGCAGAATCTCACAAATGGAAATGTTTGACTTGCCTTTCATGTTAGAGTGTCTGAGGGAAAATGTTGGCTAAGCCACGTAAGAAACTCAGGGCCCAATACTGAGTTCAATAACTTTAGACTGTGACTTTTCTCCTCCATATTGACCCCTCTTATTCATCCAAAAATTATTTTTGTCCCAACATTAACTACCCCCCCCCTTCACTTGGCCATCTGTCATTTCTTCTTAAGTTTTGCTTATACTGAGCCCTGATCTTTGTTCTTCTGTTAACACATGTTGTTATTTTACCTTAATGCCACTAACAGCACCTTCCATGGCTTTTCATACTTCCTCTATCTTATGCCCTATATATCATTATTGCCATCTCTCCTAGCTCCCACCCATCTCTGATCTGCTTTTTGACCTTCTACCCTTTTTTCACTCAGCATATAATCCGTCACGTTTCTCCCTGTCTTTAATTCTAAAGAAATCATATGGACTCAACATTAACTCCCTTTCCCTTTTCATAGACGCTGCCAGATCTGCTGCGTTTTTTTCCAGCATTTTCTGTTGTTATTAAATAACTTACTTTGCTTCAGAGAGTGTCATGAGATCTTTTATGCCCTTTCAGCAGGCTTTTGAGGCTCAGTTTGCCGTCTAATTTGATTTGATTTATTATCGTCGCATGTATTAACATACAGTGAAAAGTATTGTTTCTTGTGCGCCATACAGACAAAACATACTGTTCATAGAGAAGGAAATGAGAGTGCAGAATATAGTATTACAGTCATAGCTGGGGAATAAAGAAAGATCAACTTAATGCAGGGTAAGTCATTCAAAAGTCTGACAATAGCAGGGAAGAAGCTGTTCTTGAGTCGGTTGGTACTTGACCTCAGACTTTTGTATCTTTTTCCCAAAGGAAGAAGGTGGAAGAGAGAATGTCCAGGGTGTGTGGAGTCCTTAATTGTTCTGGTTTCTTTGCCGAGGCAGCAGGAAGTGCAGACAGAGTCAATGGATGAGAGGCTGGTTTGCGTGATGGATTGGGCTATAGTCACGATCTTATGTAGTTCCCTGCAGTCTTGGGCAGAGCAGCAGAGCCCTATCAAGCTGTGATACAACCAGAAAGAATGCTTTCTATGGTGCATCTGTAAAAGTAGGTGAGAGTTGTAGCTGACATGCCAAATTTCCTTTAATCTTCCGAAAAAGTTGCTGGGCTTTCTTAACTATTGTGTCGGCGTTGGGGAACCAGGACATGTTGTTGATGATCTGGACACCTAAAAACTTGAAGTTCTCAACCCTTTCTACTCCATCCCCGTTGATGTAGACAGAAGCATGTTTTTCTTTATGCTTCCTGAAGTTGATGCCAATCTCCTTCGTTTTGTTGACATTGAGGGAGAGATATTGTTGCAGCACCAGTTCCCCAGATTCTCTATCTCATTCCTGTATTCTGTCTCGTCATTATTTGAGATCCGATCTACTACGATGGCGACGTCAGCAAACTTGAAAATTGAATTGGAGGGAAATTTGGCTGCCCAGTCATAGGTGTATAAGGAGTATAGTAGGGGGCTGAGAACACAACCTTGTGGGGCACCGGTGTTGAGGATTATCATGGAGGCGTGTTGTTGCCTATCCTTACTGATTATGGTCCGTGATTCAGGAAATCCAGGATCCAGTCGCAGATGGAGGAGCCGAGGCCCAGGCTATGGAGTTTGGAGATTAATTTCATGGGAATAATAGTGTTGAAGGGTGAGCTGTAGTCTCGTAGGTGTTTGACATAGGTGAACTTACTATCTCAGCTAACAGTGCAGCACTCACTCATGAGTTCTACATTGAATTTTCAGATCATGCAGTTGAATTTCAACAAGAATTCTCCTCAAGTCTGCTTTAACTTCAGTGGAGTTTTTCCAGAGTTTCCACCTAGTGTGGCAGGGGGAGAAAAAAAATTGGAGTATTTAATTTATAACTAACGAGTGGAGACATCTGGGTAGCATTATTTCCTTAAGCTCTGTATCTGCTGCAGAATGTGCACATGGGGGATGGTGTTTGATACTCAAAGTTGCCACCCAATAAAACCATAAGCAGCAAACACATCAATTGAGCACATTCTGTTGCCAACTTTCTTGCATCTAACTATCAGTAAGGAATAACTTTAATAAGCTCTGGTGGGGGTAGTTGAGTTTTTTGTTGCTGGAGTGATTTGTTGTTCAGCACTTGCATACTAAAATGCTACTTTCTGCTTATCAGTCCAAACCATGAATATTGACTGTATCCTGCTGCAGGTTGGCATGGACTATTTCTTTATCAGAATAATTGTACCATCCAGATTCAAGTGACCTGATCCTCTGCTCACCTTAAATGAGGATTTATCATCAATGAAGCAGTTGAAGGTAGTTTTGCCAAGGGCATTAGCTTGAGAAACTCCTGTTGCTTTGCCCTGAGGCTGCGATGTTTGGCCTCTGACAACGTTATTCACCTTCCTGTCGGTCTTGAATGACTTAATTAATTGTAGGACATTCCTGCTGACACTCCCTGTACTCCTGCCATTTAGCTTATTCTGGGCTCCTTGGTTGAATATTTCTAGATGTAAGAGACATCTATCCCTCTGACAGCTTTCAACTTGTATCCATGACAGGATCAAGGTGGGGATGAAATCTGAAGCTCGGTGGCTCTGGTAGAACCCAAACTGAATGCACTGTTGATGAATTGGTCCATCACTTTGATGATTGGGAGGAGGGTGAACATATGGTATTCGGCCATATTGTGCTGTATTTTATTTTTTGAAGATCAACCTGATTCCTAGAAATCCCCTTGTTCTTGATGATGGTAAAGGTTTCTCAGCCTGTAGCTTTGTGATGGACAAAATAAAAAAGGCAAGTGCCAAAAATTTGGGAAGGAGCCGAAAAATGCTCGTCTGTTAGCATCTGATAAGAATCGACATTTAACAAATTAATTTGACTTTTCTCATCATCCAGATACTGGACCCAGGTGCCAATACAAACTGGACCTTAGTCCAGTAAATGCTTTGGGGTGAATTTTCCTGTCCTGCCTGCCACAGGGATCTTAGTGAGCGGGAGGCAGACCATGCAAAGGTCCGTTGACCTTGGACGAGATTTTCCGGTTTTGGGGTGAGGGCAGCCAGAAAATCCCACCCTTTGTATTCTTCCAAAGCCCTCAATGGGACTTATATCTACTGTTTGTTTAATAACTGTAATTTGTCAGGAGGACTAAGAATATTCCAGAAATACCTCTTGGTAGGCAATGGCATCCTCTATCACCCTCCATCTCCAAGAGTTTTGGGAACAGTATTGTCTGATCTGAAAGTACCTCTGCCCGATCTTACAATTTTGATTTTAAGTGCTGGTGGACTTGAAATTAGGAGTGTTTTAGATCCTGTTTTTAGGTGCCCCTATACACATTCTGCCTGCAAAAATATCAGTGATTCCGAATCGCACTGCACAAGCCTGTGGAAGGGGCTAAATGCACCCGAAATCCTGCAGCTCCAAACGGTGTCTCCAACTGCACATGCACAAAAAAAAGATAAAATATGGCTCCCCTGCCGTATCGCTCCCAGGCAGATAATGCCTCCCCCTGGCCCCAGAGACATTGCCCCACCCCCCTTCAAATTACTGATCCCCTTAACCCCCAATCCCCACCCAGACCGATCGTGAGTCCCTCCCCCCCCTTCCCCCTCATTGATCTCAGGCAGAGTGGCAGCGTATCCCACACCCACCCACCCACCTATCTCAAGCAGAGAGTCGTCGGACTCTCTTGGCACTTAGCTCCTCACTAACTGGAGCACCCGAATCAAACTTCTGTGGAGCAAGTCTGTTTCGAGCCAATTCTGGTTGGGTGAATGTGGTAGTAAAGAAGGGGAGTGCCAGTAAGGGCATGCAGCCCACTATGTCAATTTAAATGCATTTAAATGGCCGTCGTGCCCATTGTAGCTGCAGTTCCGATCGTAGTCAGTTTTGGGTCTTGGTAAAGGGGGAACCGATGCTAAGACTGAGGATCGTACTACTCACCTCACGCCTGACTCTACCAAATTTTCCTGCCTGAAAATGAGTGCAAGTTGATGGTAAAACCGGGCCCTTGCTGCTTCTAATAGAAAGTAGTCCATTTCTACACTATCGCTTCCAGGATTCAGCTACTGAAATTTTTGAGAAAACTTGTTTGCTGATCCAAGACAAAAATATGCAGCTTTACAGCGTCACGGAACATTCAAACTTGAAATGTTAAAACTCTGCATAAATAAAATGACAAAATGATAGGTTAGTTATTGCTAACCTTCAGATTGACAGCTTGGCAGGTAATTAAAGCTCTGCATGCAACCTCTGTGCAAACTAGTATCATTTATTCCAAAATTAATCCCTGAGGTTTTCCTAAATGTGACAGTAATCAACTGCATAACAAGCAGAAGCAGCAGCTTTTGTTTCATCATGTTGCATATTTCAGAAGGTGAGGATTAAATAAAACAGTTTAAAAAAATGTCCAAGACAAATAGCTGTGCGTGTGAAATAGTTTTAAAAAGATTGCCTTAATTTTTGTGTACATATTTTTGGCAAGGAATTACGTACAATCACTATACATAGAATCTACAATGCTAAACTTCTGATAGCTAGTTGGTGAAAGAGGAAATCAGAAGACAATCTTTACTCAATTTTAATTTTTCACAAAGTACTCAAAAGTCTACAACCCACCTCCTTTATGTCTATATTTTACCTTAATTTATACAGTTAGCGTTCCCTTTTTTCTTTTTTAATAAATCATACTCTCAAACAACATTACAAAACAAATAGACTTCACACATGTCTCTAAGCACATCATTCACAGATTTCCCTTCATGATCAGTCAGAAACTTAGCTGATGTCCCAAGTTTGCTCACTATCCATTTCTCCATGACTTTATTCACAATTACCCTTTTGTCCTCGCCATATATTACTGTAAAAAGACCAAATCTGGTTGCCATGTCTATAAAATCTAAAATAAAAATATTTCTGTCTTTGTAACTACTTCATTAATGTCACGAGTTAAAGGAAGGCTTATAATAGGACATAGTGGTGTCCTCCAATATTTCATTCGTATTTCACATTTTGCATTATTTCTTTGAGCTTTTTGTGCTTCTCAATTACACCTGCATCCTTCAGCAGAATTTTAAATCATTGACAGGAAAGGTAACCAAATTGTCTGTGCAGCTTTAAGACTATTTCCTTTTTTCTCTCTGATTCTTATTACCTGATACCATTAATACTTCTCCAACATTCTGATTAAGGGGCTGCAATAATATCCAGACTAGTTAAACTACAGATTTGGTGACTATCCAAAAACAATTACCTCATCGTATTCCATGTCCATTTTCATTTTTATCCTTTTCATGAAAGCTTTACTTAATTGCAAAGATATCTCACTCTAGACCACATCAGTACTAACGAAGTGGATAATCCAGCTCTTTTGCATGGAGTCACCACTCTTTTTAGTGACCTCAATGTGTTGCCACCCTCGAACCTAAAAGTAGAACTTCTGCACTACCTGACCTTGCGTCAAACCTCATTACTGAGTGAATATTGATAACATTTTAACCAAACTGTTCCACACACTATCAAAGTGCAACAATTATCTAACTCCACAGTTACTTTGTCACTTTGAGAACCCTACTGTTTTGCTTTGAGCTGTTCATCACAATGGTATTTTGTGTCACATATGAACATGTTAACCGTTCCCCAGGTATTCCTGAGGTTCATTCGCCTACTATTCCCGCTTGAATCCTGCCATCTGCTGTGGTATCCAGATCTGCCAAAGTGCTTTCTATACTTACATAAGAAATAAGAGCAGAAGGCCATTTGGCCTCTTGAGCACGCTCTGCGTGTCAATAAGATCACAGCTAGTCCAATGTGGCTTTAACTTCACTTTCTTTGTGAAACAAAAGTTTGCCCAAGCTCCTCTTGAATATATTCAATGATCCAGCTTCCACTGCTCACTAAAGACTAACAATCCTCAGAGAAGAAATTCCTCCTCATCTTTGCCTTAAATAGGAGACCCATTACTTTGAAACTGTGGCCCCCAGTTCTAGATTCCCCCTTGAGGTGAAACATCCTCTCAGTATCTACCCTGTCAAACCTCCTCAGAATCTTTTTATGTTTCAATAAGATAATCTCTTAATCTTCTAAAGTCCATTGATAATATGCCCAACCTGCTCAACCTTTCCTCATAAGATAACACCTTTGACCCAGGAATCAACTTAGTGAATCTTCCCTGAACTGCCTCCAATGCAAGTATTTCCTCCTTAAGGTGACTAAAACTGCGCACTGTACTTTAGGTGTGGTGTCACCAATGCCCCGTAGAGTTGTAGCACTTTCCCACTTTAGTGCTCCATCCCCTTATAATAAAAGCCAACATTCTATTTGCCTTCCTAATTATTTGCTATACCTGCATGCTAACTTTTTGTGGTTCATGTACAAGGACAGCCAGCTTCCTCTATACTGGAGCATTACTCTCCAATAAAATAATATGCTGCTTTTCTATTCTTCCTGCCATAGTGGGCAAACTCACATTTTCCCATATTATACACCAGCTACTAAGCTTTTGCCCACTTACTTAACCTATCAATATCCATTTGCAGACTCTGTGTATCCTCCTTGTAACTTCATTTCCTACTTATCTTCATATCTTCAGTAAATTTGGCTACAATACAGTCAGCCCCTTCATCCAAGCCATTAATATAGACCATGAATAATTGAGCCATTCACACTAATCCCTGTGGCACTCCAGTAGTAACAGTTTTCCTCACCTAAAAATTACCCATTTATTCAGACTCTCTGGGCAGAATCTTATCAAAAAATGGCAAAGTGTCAGGGTCTGACTGAAAACTGGTATCTTACTCTTCGGAGAAACATGCAGGTTTTCTTGCAAGATCTGCCTCACAACGGCAGGGATCCGGGTTTGATTCCTGGCTTGGGTCACTGACTGTGTGGAATTTGTACATTCTCCTCGTGTCTGCATGGATTTCCTCTGGTGGTCCAGTTTCGTCCCACAGTCCAAAAATGTTCAGGTTAGGTTGATTGGCCATGGTAAGTTGTCCCTTTTTGTCAGGGGGAACTAACAAGGAAATATGTGGGGCTATGGGGATAGGGGCAGGGTGGGATTGTAGTTGATGCAGACCCGATGGGCCTAATGGCCTCCTTCTGCACTGTAGAGATTCTATGATTCTTAAGACATTTTGTCAAAAAAGGATGTGGGGGGAGGGGAGGGGGATGCCTAAACATGCCAGTAAAGCTGATTGTATTGAAATCAGAGCAAGAATAACCGTTCTCCCATTCTACCATCCCTGCTTCACTATCAACGCCAGCATCTCTCTCTCTCCCCAGCTAACAGCTCTCCTGGCACTGCAGTGCTGTGCCTGGGACCAAGTGCAGGAAGCCAGTGTGCATTAAGAGACAGGGTAACTGGGTAGGGGATGCCTTGGAGTTGGCCAGTTAAAAGTCTTAAAAGGGGCAAGGGCAGGCTTCCCAGTCGAGGTCCTACCCATCTTGCCATGAAATTGTGTCCGAGTCCCAAAAGGAATCCGTCTGTGAAATTTCATGCTCCCCTCCCCACCACCTCAAAACCCACTGGGAGAGTGTAAAATTTAGGCCCAAAATTGATTGTCAGTGTAATTCTTTGCACAATCAGGATAGTTTAGCAACTGTTATGCAATCACTGAATCATGTCTAGGCCAGAATTTTGCTGTCCCGCCTGCCACGGGAATTGGAGCGGGCGAGAGGCGGACTTTGGAAAGGTCTGTTAATCATGGGTAGGATTTTACTGTTTCGGAACAAACGAGACCATGAAACCTCCTTACTAATGTTGAACACTATGTTCTGAGCTTTGCAAGTGAGGGCTTGTTGAGTATGGTCAGTAAATGCCCTGTTTCTAACAACTGAAGGGACATGCTATGTGATGTGATCCACTACCTATTGGGTCATCCAGCCTACATATCTGGCAACACATTGGTACTGAAGTTCATATACCACATTATTCATTTGTGTAATGCAGAAAGTCTTTCTGGCTTCACAGCAGCATCCTGTAAGTGCAAAATACCACTCTTGGTACTGCAAAGTAGCAACATGAAATGGCCAGCTACGCCATAACCCTTAATCCCCTTGCCTGTCAAAAACCTATCTACCCGCATCTTAAATATATTTAGCGAGGCAGCCTCCACCACTTCGATGGGCAGAGAATTCCAGAGATTCACCACCCTTTGAGTGAAGAAGTTCCTCCTTAACTCTGTTCTAAACTGCTCCCCCCTTATCTTGAGGCTGTGCCCTCTAGTCCTACTGTCCTTTCTGAGCGGGAAGAGCTTCTCCACCTCTATCCTATCCATCCCATTCATCATCTTATATGTCTCAATGAGATGTCCCCTCATTCTTCTAAACTCTAACGAGTACAAGCCTAGTTTATTCAGCCTCTCCTCATAGTTCAACCCCTCAACTCCAGTATCAGCCTAGTAAATCTCCTCTGCACTCCCTCCAAGGCCAAAATATCCTTGCGTAAGTGCGGCGACCAAAACTGCACACAGTACTCCAGCTGCGGCCTCACCAGTGCCCTCTACAGTTGCAGCAAGACCTCCCTACTTTTATATTCAATCCCCCTCGCTGTGAAGGCCAGCATCCCATTCGCCTTCCTGACCACCTGCTGTACCTGCAGGCTGGGTTTTTGCAACTCATGCACAAGGACCCCGAGGTCCCTCTGCACCGTAGCATGCTGCAGTTTTTCGCCATGTAAGTAATAGTCCTTCCTACCATTATTCCTACCAAAGTGGACAACTTCATACTTGCCAACATTAAATTCCATTTGCCAGTTCCTTGCCCAATCGCCCAGCCTATCTACATCCCTCTGCAGACTTTCCACACCCTCCGCACAATTTGCCGTTCCCCCAATCTTGGTGTCATCAGCAAATTTCGACACCATACGCTTGGTTCCCTCCTCCAGATCATCTATATTAATGGTAAATAGCTGAGGCCCCAGCACCGATCCCTGGGGCACTCCACTAGTCACCAACTGCCAATCCGAATAGCACCCATTGACCCCCACTCTCTGCCTCCTATTTGACAGCCAATCCGAATAGCACCCATTGACCCCCACTCTCTGCCTCCTATTTGACAGCCAATCCTCTATCCACGCTAACACCCTATCCCCAACTCCATGCCCCCTAACCTTCTGTAACAACCTCTTGTGCGGCACCTTATCAAACGCCTTCTGAAAATCAAGGAACACCACATCTACCGGCTCTCCTCTATCCACCGCCCTAGACACATCCTCAAAGAATTCCAACAAATTCGTCAGATTCGACTTCCCCTTAACGAAACCGTGCTGCGTCTGCTCTATCAAACAATTCTCCTCGAGATGCCTCGCTATTTTCTCCTTGATTACATATTCAAGCATTTTCCTAAAACAGACGTTAATCTAACCGGCCTATAATTCCTTGCCTTTTGCCTGCTACCCTTCTTAAACAATGGCGTAACATTAGCCGTTTTCCAGTCTTATCCTTCTTATCCTTCCAGGGTAATCTGAGGCAGTTTGGGCACTTTCCAGCACTGAAACTGGCTGCCTTAGGCCCATTCATGAATTTGCACAATATACAGTGAGCAATGATCTGATTGGGATTGCCATTATCCCGCAGGATAGTTTTGTTTCAAACTTGCATGGTGAGCAAATGTATCGGGCCGTATTTACAAGGTTGCTGATGAGGACAAGCTTAAAGCATGAGGAATTGCACAATCCCAATAAAATATTGACCAGTGAGACCACTTTCGCACTGTACATACTTAAATTTAGTTAACACTGTTAACATACAGCACAGAAACATGCCATTTAGTTCAACTACTTTATGCCAATGTTTAAGCTACACACAGGCCTTTTTCCATTCTTAACATCTCTTCCAACCTTGTTCATCCTCTTTTATTCTGTATAATAAAACAAAATACCGCAGATGCTGGAGATCTGAAATAAAAATCATGGTACACTTGTTAACACGGCTCCCTCACAGTGCCAGAGACCCAGTTCGATTACCAGCTTGGGTCACTGTCTGTGCGGATTCTCCCCGTGTCTATGTGGGTTTCCTTCGGGTGCTCCGGTTTCCTCCCACAGTCCAAAAGACGTGCTGGTTAGGTGATCTGGCCATGCTAAACAAAATTCTCCTTCATTGCACCCAAATAGGTACTGGAGTGTGGCGACTAGGGGATTTTCACAGTAACCTCATTGTATTGTTAATGTAAGCCTACTTATGACAAACTAAACTAAAACAGTAAGTGCTGGAAAAGCTCAGCAAGTGTGGTAACATCTATGAAGAGAGAGTTAATGTTTCAAGTCCGAATGGAAGGCAAATGACCTTCATTGCAAGGAGATTGGAGTACAGAAATAAAGAAGTCTTGCTGCAATTGTACTGGGTTTTGGTGAGATCACAAGCGTCTCAGCCCCAAAACATGCTACTTCGTCAGGGACCTTCCTTCCATTATAAGATCAGAAATGGGGATGTTCGCAGATGACTGTACAATGTTAAGTATAATTCACGACTTCTCAGATACTGAAGTAGTCCGTGTCTTAATGCAGCAAGACCTGGACAATATCCAGGTTTGGGCTGACAAGTTTCATGCCACACAAGTACCAAACAATAACTCTCTTCAGCAAGAGAGGATCTAGCCGTCATTCAACGTCATTACCATTGCTGAGTCCCCACTATCAACATCCTGGGAGTTACCATTGGCCAGAAACTGAACTGGACTAGCCATGTAAATACTATGACTACCAGATCAGGTCAAAGACTAGGAATCCTGCAGCGAATAATCACCTTCTGAATCTCCAAAACCTGTCCACCATATGGTACATTAAGAATGCAGTGGAATACTCTCCATTTGCCTGGATGAGCACTGCTCCAACACCATTCAAGAAACTTGACACCATCCAGGACAAAGCAGCCTATTTGATTGCTAACCCTTCCACAAACATTCAATCCCTACCTGCCACCAATGAGCAATGGCAGTTGTGTCTACCATTTACAAGAGGCATTGCAGGAACTCATCAAGATTCATGAGGCAGTGCCTTCCAAATCCACAACCACTACCATCTAGAAAGAGAAAAACAGCAGAAACCTAGGAACAACACCACCTGGTGTTCCACTCCAAGCCACTCACCATCCTCACTTGGAAATATATCACCATTCTTTCACTGTTGCTGGGTCAAAATCCTGGAAATCCCTCCTTAACAGCACCGTGGGTATATCTACACCTCGGGGACTGCAGGTGTTTAAGAAGGCAAAGACAAGTAGAGCTGGGCAATAAATGTTGGTCTAGCCAGCAACCCCCAGATCCCATAAAATGAATTTTTAAAATTATGAAATGCTGTGTGCAGTTGTGGTCTCCACATTTTAAAGAAGTGTATACTTGCGTTGGAGGCAATACAGTGAAGGTTCACTAGATTGGTCTCTGTGATGAGGGGTTTATCCCATGATGTAAAACTAAGTCAATTGGGCATATATTCTGTGTAATTTAAAGGGATAAGAGGTGATTTCATTGCAACCTACAAAATTGTAAAGGCGCTTCATAGGAAAGACGCTGAGGGATTGTTTTTAATGGTTGGGGAGTCTAAAACATGGGGGCACAGTCTCAGGATAAGAGACAAGTCATTTAGTACTGTGATGAGGGGAAATTACTTTTCACTGAAAGGTTTGTGAATTCTCTACGTTTGTTTCTATGTGTGTTTCTACCCCTGAGGGTAGTGGATGCTCCATTGTTAAGTACTTTTAAGGCTGAGTTAAACAGATTTTTGGTATCACAAGGAATTAAGGGATGTGGGAGGCAGATGGGAAACTGAAATTGAAGTTCAATATCACCTGTGCTGGTATTGACTGGTGGAGCAGGTTTGACAGGTCATATATTCTGTTCCTGCTCCTGTTTCTTGTATCCTTGTGACTTATCTTCAGAACTCTGTTCAGAAGCCTTCACTTTCATTCCGTTTTACAAAATAGAATCGTTATGACACAGAAGGAGGCAATCCAGCCTATCAAATTCATGCTGACTCTCTGTGGAGAGTTAGCCCCATTCCCCAGCTTTATCTCCAAAGCACTGCAGTTTATTTTCCCTCTATCCAATTTCATTTTGAAATCATTGATCGTTTCCACTTCCACTATTCACAAGATCCACACTGGCTGATGAAGTCAAAATCAGTGTCTGCATCTCTCACCTCTATACCTCGACAGCGTCCCAGCTATCCCCAATTATGTGTTCAAATACTCATCACCTGTTTCCCTTAACAATATAACAGTCAATTGACATTGATAAAGCTTCACAATGTCATATGACATTGACATTTTGTAGGCAGCAGGTTCTGGATCATTTCCACTCTGTGTAAAAGCAGTTCTTCCTTGCATTCCCCTGCATCTCTTGACCAAAACTTTACATCTATGCTCCCTTTTCCTTGTACTATCAAGTAATGGAAACAGCTTTTATTTGTCTACTTTATCTAAACTTGTCATGATCATGGACACCTGTATCAGATCTCCCCTTGACCTTGTTTGATCCAAGGAAATCAACCCCATTTTCTCCAACCAATTCTTGGAACTTGTATGTGATCAAACACCATAAAACATGGAAGTGACTTGTACTGTGTAAAAAAAATCATAAATGTTTAGTTTATGATTTAATAAAAACATGAGAGAATCTGTTTTTTGCTAAGTAGCAAAATTGAATTCTGAAGAAAATGTGTACTTTGGAGCCATGTGTTCCTACAGTTATGTACATAAGCTATTTTCCTGTTTGCATTAAATGGTTTTAATTAAAAAGAATTTAATGTTTCACCGTTTTAGTGTCGTAATCCAGTTTGAACATTCAAATTCCTGCAATTGGTTTTAACACAGCTGTTTCATTCCATATTCCAGTGAGATTCAACTAGAATCTGTCTTGGAATCTAGGAACAACAGTGTTCTAGTAAACTGGGGTCAACTATATAATTTATTAACAGATGCACCAGCAAATGGGATGGCCATTGCCATTTCCATACGTCCATGCAGATTAAAAATGTCTGCTTTCTGAATTTTCAGGAATTTCAGTTTATAGCAATGCTAACTTCAGGTTTTACTTTTCCGCCTCTGTGTCCTCATATATTGGGCAGGATTTTCCGCAGCCCCCGTGACTTGTTTTGTGGCAAAGGGGAAGCCCACCATTGGCCGGCAATGAGATTTTCCACTTCCGCCATTGTCAATGGGGCTTCTCATTGCTTGCACCCTCCACTGCCGGGGAACCCATGAAGGAAGGGTCACCATTGGCAGGACCAGAAGATTCTGTTGGTGGGAATGGCTGAAAAATCCCATCCATTGTCTTTTCAAATAGACTGTGACATCTCAGCAAGAAAACTAAATCAGAGTACATGTGCACAGTTGTAGAAGATGCAAAGTTAGATTAAAGGAATCAGTCAAAAGTTAGAACTTCACGCTTCTTCAAAAGCAATTTGCCATCATAGAATAAGAAAAAAGATCTTTGGAAGACTGCATTTTTGACTATTTTCCTTAAGTATCTGGAAAATTTTGACAATGCTGTTGTCAAACACTGTTACAGCAAAGCTCCACATTCAGAAAGTAACAAAAGTACTCAAAAATAAATGCATCTTTAGCCAAAAATCCAGCTATAAAATTGGCATATGGCTGAAACTATGTTTGGGCATTCATCTCTCCTGAACAAGATTTTCATTTTAATGTGCCGTGAACTGTTGTATTGCCGGGTCATGGTGCTAAGAGAAGCATTTGCCCACAAGAGACGTCTGCCCTATTTTTGATCTTTCGAAGTTGATTTCTTCATTTTTTTAAAAAATCATGGAATCCCTACAGTACAGAATGAGGACATTGAGCCCATTGAACCTGCACCCACAACAATCAGACCCCAGGCCCTATCCCTGTAATTCCATGTATTTACCCTCTTATCCCCTCTGACATTCAAGGCAATTTAGCATGCCAATCAATCTAACTCGCACTTTGGACTGTGGGAGGAAACTGGACCACCCAGAAGAAACCTACACAGAGGAGAATGTGCAAACTCCATACAGACAGTCACCTGAGGCTAGAATTGAACAGCAGACCCCTGGCGCTGTGAGGCAGCAGTGCTAACCATTATGCCACTATGCCACCATATGTTAATATCCTTGAGTGACAACCATCTGGATCTGGATAATTCTCTGGCTTCAATCTGAGCAATTTATCTGTTTTAGTTTTTCTCTCCATACCTGTAAGTTTCTTCCTTGCCTAAACCTGTAGTCTTTGTCATGTCTCAGGTATTCTCCTCATACATTATGAAGGTTGAAGCAAAATATTAAGTTAGCATTAATACAGTGTGCTTTTGCTCTGCTAGTTTCTATTTAAATCTCTTTTAATGGTTGCATTTCTTTTAGTGCCCTATTTTTAAACAATTCTGCACATGTTTGGCACCATGTGCAAGTTTTCTTTTTTCCATATTCCCTTTTTATTCTTCATGATATTTTCTTTATTGTTATTGTTTTACTGTGATCCTTCCAGTCCTAATTTGTGCTACTTTGGGTTTTTTTGCATAAACCATCTTTTTCTGACCTCCTATCTGCCAATTATTTGCACTATTACATAGCACTGTTAAACTTGGCATCTCCTGTGCCCATTTTTATTTTTTCCCTTCTTTGCTAACTATTCTAAGCAATTGATTCTTAACTGTGCCCTGCAGTCCTGTTCAGTATTTTAAAATGACATTGTATTTTCTATACCATCTTAAGCAGTGGATCTATAAAGGCCTCAAAATTTTGTCCTTCATTATTTCTTACACATTATTTCTCATGGTGGAAATGAATATCACAGTGTTCAGTTTGAAGCTAAAAGACATTTTTTTTTCATCTGTCAACAACCTACTTCCACTTTGATGCAGACGAAAATGCATTTTCAAAGTCGGGAAGGCAAAACTGAATATTGCTTGTGTTTTTGATCATTTATCTGCAAGACGAAGTTGATAGATCCATGTTCTTCAGATCCTGCTAGAAATTTGAGGTGAGGTTCTGATTTCCTAATAGCTTTGAGTTTATTTTCAACTTTATAACACATGATTTTTAAAATAATAAAGGAAGCTCATACTGACCTCCATGGGGCCCAATCACTGTATACTTGATTTATTACACCCATGATGAGAAGTGACAAAAAATCATCCATCACACTTCATACAATTCTTTGGATCCATAAAGGCAGATTTCAAATTCTGCTTGAAGAGTTCCTTTAATTTCCATTTATTTTTAGTATATATTACATTTTGCAACAGATCTGATCTTCAACCTAAATGCATTGATCTGGTTCATCGGGTTCTTGAAACTTTAATAATGGTCCACTAGCCAGTGAACAGGTATTTTACATTAGTCTTCATTATACAGGATACAAGTAACATCCCAGAAGCAGCTCGTATTTCAGGAAATGAAAGGGAAGGAAAACCTCAGGTAAATTACAGTTACCAAAGAAATAGAATGGAATAAATTGTTGGAGCTGTCAGCCGACATGAGTCCGGGTCCTGATGAACTTCATCCTAGGCTCTCAAAAGAAGTGTCTATGAGATAGTTGATGCATTAATTTTAATTTTCCAAAACTCCCTAGATTCAGGAAGATCCCTTTAGATTGGAAGAAAGCAAACGTAACTCCATTGTTCAAAAAAGGAGGGAGATAGAAAGCAGGAAACTGCAGGGCAGGTAGCTTAACATCCATTATTTGGAAAAATGTTAGAAATTATTATTAAAGAAGTTATAGCCACGCACTTGGATATTCTCAAGGTAATCAGGCAGAGTTAACTGTGTTTTCTGAAAGGGAAATAATTTTTAACCAACTTACTGGAGTTCTTTAAGGAAGTAACGTGATGTGGATAAAGGAGAACTGGCGGATATATTTTTGTACTCAGATTTTCAGAAAACATTTGATAAGTGCCACATTACAGATTATTGCGAAAAATGAAAGCTCGTGCTGTAGGAGGTGACATTGTGACGTGGATAGGTAGGTAGATGGTGGATAGATAGGTAACATAGTGGCATGGATTGGTTGGCTAATAAGAAGCAGAGAGTAAACAGAAATGGGTATTTTTCAGAGGTTGACAAGATGTAATGTGTGTTGTGCCACTGGGAAAGAAGATAATCGGAGAGTGCAAGGGATGGTAAGTTGGCTTTGGTGCTGTTGAATATAAGTGAATTGGGAGGCTTGGAAACTATTGAAAAGAAACAGACTTTGGAAAAAATATGATTTAATTAAATTAAACAGAGTTTAATGAGTTCCTAGATCAATGCTGGCTAAGACTTTGACTGTTTACAACTTATATAAATGACTTAAATGAAGGGATTGAAGGGACAATAGCCACAGTTGGTGATGATGCAAAGATAGATAGGGAAGTAAGTTATGAAGAGGATATCAGGCTCCAGAAAGATATAGCTAGGTTAAGTGAGTGGGCAAAGATCTGGCAAATGGGGTATAACGTAAAAAAATGTAAAATTGTCCATTTTGGCAGGAAGAATACAAATTAAGTATATTATTAAAATTGTGAGAAATTGCAGAGCTGTGAGGTGCAGATGGATCTGGGTGTCCAAGTGCACGAATCACAAAAGGCTAGTATGCAGATACAGCAAGGAATTATGAAACTCATAGAATAGTCTTGTTTATTGCGAAAGAACTTGAATACAAAAGTAGAAATGCTTCAGATGTGCAGGACAAATCTGGAGTATTGTGTATAATATTGGTCATCTTTTTTAAGGAATGATGTAAATGCATTGGAAATAATTCAGATTTACCAAACTAAACCTGGAAGGATTGGATTGTCTTAGGAAGAAAGATTGGACAGGCCAGGTTTGTATCCCATGAGGTTTAGAAGAATAAGAGGTGACTTGAATGAAACATACAAGATCCTGAAGGGTCTTGACAAGATTGATGTAGAGGGGATGTTTCCTCTTGCAGGAGAATCTTAAACTAGGGGTCACTGTTTAAAAATAAGGGGTTTCACTTTTAAAACAGAGATGAGGTGAAATTATTTTCTCTCCAAGAGTTGTGAGTCTTTGGAACTGTCTTCCTGAGAAGGTGATAGAAGTAGAGTCTTTGAATATTTTTAAGGTGAATAGATTCTTGGTAAGTCTTACGATCCCAGATGATGTTATAACTGGATGGAAAGATCCTAAAATGGAACCGTGGCACAAAAGATTGCAACTTTTTTAATAAGACATGGAGGGGCAACAAGAAAAAACATTTATTAAACATGGAAATTTGGATTATGATATAATACTCCTTTACTCCCCACTTAACAGATACACACAGATTTTAAGATTAACATGGATGACAAAATGTATCTTAAGCTACAACACTCTCAGTAACACAATCTCCCTTTAAACACATAAGATGGCTGTGGTTTGAGATTCCTCCTTAGAATTCCCCCCAGATGATTGTCACATGAGTGTTCCCAAACTCCGTTCCCAAAAAAAGCTTTAAAATCTTCTTTCACAACACTGCTTTCCATCAGTTATTTGCATTCCAAAATCCAGTCTGGCTTTTCCAAATGACTCTTTTAAACAAAACTACTCTACTATTAACAGTGAATCCAATATCCAGGTTTTACCACTTCCCCTTTCAGATTTATTTGTCTTAGCTATCATACAAACTATTCACAAATGCTTCAACTGTTGATCTGTTGATTCCTAGACTCTATTAAGATGGCATCAATATTTTGATTTAACTCTGAAGTCTGCTTTACCACTTTAAATCTAGTCACTGAAACTGTTTCTTTAACTCAGAATTCTTTACTTACTATTCCCCTTGAATTCTCCTGAATAGTACCTTGGTCTCTGTTCTCTTAATTTCAGTCTTCTTGAGACATTCTTTATGTCCCAATTCCCCAGTTATCTGGACTCCATTTGCTTCTTTGGACAGTCCACCTCTTTGCAGCTCCCTTGTCATGTCCAGTCTTCTGACAGAATTGAGAGATGTGCACTCCCCAGTGTCTTGTCTCCAACTGCAAAAATTCAGCTAAACAAAGAACAGAAAGTCTTCCTACCTTAAAAGTTTCCCAGTTATTAAGCAATTACTGTTACTCCAGTCTACTCTTCACGCTGTAACCCCCTCTAAGCATAATAGAATCACAGTTGGAATCAAAACCAACATAAGAACATAAGAAATAGGAGCAGGAGTAGGCCATCCAGCCCTTCGAGCCTGCCCCGCCATTCAATAAGATCATGGCTGATCTGTTGTGGCTCAGTTCCACATTCCCGCCCTCTCCCCATAACCCTTAATCCCCTCTCTTATCAAGAACCCATCAACCCGCTTCTTAAAAATATTTAGCGAGGCAGCCTCCACCACTTCAACGGGCAGAGAATTCCAGAGATTCACCACCCTTTGAGTGAAGAAGTTCCTCCTCAACTCCGTTCTAAACCGCCTCCCCTTTCTCTTGAGGCTGTGCCCCCTAGTCCTACTGTCTTTTTTGAGCAGGAAGAGTCTCTCCACCTCTATCCTATCCATCCCATTCATCATCTTATACGTCTCAATGAGATCTCCCCTCATTCTTCTAAACTCTAACGAGTACAAGCCTAGTTTATTCAGCCTCTCCTCATAGCTCAATCCCCTCAACTCCGGTATCAGCCTAGTAAACCTCCTCTGCACTCCCTCCAGGGCCAAAATATCCTTGCGCAGGTGCGGCGCCCAAAACTGCACACAGTACTCCAGCTGCGGCCTCACCAATGCCCTATACAGCTGCAGCAAGACCTCCCTACTTTTATATTCAATCCCCCTCGCTATGAAGGCCAGCATCCCATTCGCCTTCCTGACCACCTGCTGCACCTGCAAGCTGGGTTTTTGCGACTCATGCACAAGGACCCCGAGGTCCCTCTGCACCGTCGCCTGCTGCAGTTTTTCGCCACGTAAGTAATAGTCCTTCCTACCATTCTTCATCAGCAAATTTCGACACCCTGCACTCGGTTCCCTCCTCCAGATCATCTATATAAATGGTAAATAGCTGAGGCCCCAGCACCGACCCCTGGGGCACCCCACTAGTCACCAACCGCCAATCCGAATAGCACCCATTGACCCCCACTCTCTGCCTCCTATTTGACAACCAATCCTCTATCCACGCTAACACCCTACCCCCAACTCCATGTCCCCTGACCTTCTGCAATAACCTCTTGTGAGGTACCTTGTCAAACGCCTTCTGAAAATCCAGAAAGACCACATCCACCGGCTCTCCTCTATCCACTGCCCTAGACACATCCTCATAGAACTCCAGTAAATTTGTCAGACACGACTTCCCTTTAATGAAACCGTGTTGCGTCCGCCCTATCAAGCAATTCCCTTCAAGATGCCTCGCAATTTCCTCCTTAATGACGGATTCTAACATTTTACCTACCACAGACGTTAAACTAACCGGCCTATAATTCCCCGCCTTTTGCCTGGCACCCTTCTTAAACAACGGCGTAACATTAGCCGTTTTCCAATCTTCCGGCACTTCCCCGGAATCCAGCGACGTCTGGAAAATAACCACCAAGGCATCCACTATCACCTCCGCCATTTCTTTCAGAACCCTCGGATGCATTCCATCCAGTCCTGGGGACTTGTCCACAATCAGCCCCTCCAGTCTGTCGAGCACCACCTCTCTAGTAACAGTAATGTCATTAAGACCCTCCATTCCTACCACCTTTCCATCGCTAACACCCGGCAAATTATTCACGTCCTCCTCCGTGAAGACAGAAACAAAAAAGTTATTCAAGAGCTTAGCCATATCCCCATCCCCTACCACTAGCTCCCCTTTCTCATCCTCTAAAGGACCAACGTTCACCCTAGCCAGCCTCTTCCTTTTTATATATTTATAAAAACTCTTGCTATCCTTTTTTATATTAAGTGCTAGCCCAGCCTCATAGCTTCTCCTACCCTCCTTTATCAACTTCTTTGTCAATCTTTGTTGACATTTAAACCTTTCCCAATCCTCTTCTCGCCCACTACTCTTAGCTACTCTAAATTCCTCCGCTTTTAATTTAACACTTTCCTTCACCTCCTTCGTTATCCACGGCTTATTACCTCTCTTCCTACTGTCCTTTTTAACCATCGGAATAAATTTCTGCTGAGCACCAAGAAAGATCTCCTTAAAGATCCTCCACTGCTCCTCTATACATATAAACACTTCTGTCCAGCATGAATCTAATTGTAGGCTTTACTCTCCCTGCCACTGAAACATTAAATTAAACCCACTTAAAACTATACCTTGTTTCTAATGTTTACCCATACAAATATAAATCCCTTGAAACTACTTTTGTTTTCCTAATAGTAAGCAAGAGGGTGATACAGTTTTGGGATGGGGGGGATGCATATTTGAGGTTACTATTAGATCAGCCATGAATTTAATAAATGATGAAACAGGCTCAAGGGGCTAAATGGCTTACATCTGCACTTTGTTTATATGTTTGTATATTTTGCTCATCTGTCAGTCTCCATCCATTAGAGATTTTAATTAGCACTGGGAAAGTAACGCCCATGTGTTCTTTAAAACAAAGCTAAAATTCAATTTATGGTCTCTCTAATTATTATTATTGTTGAAGTAATTGTTTTCCAAGAGTCCTATGAGACCATTTTGGGATCTGCAGACATCATGGCATGTTGGGCATTTGTTGTCATGTGGAAAGCCTGATTATTATTATCAGTTTCAGTCATGGTGTGTTCTTTTTGCCGCTTTCGCTTTTCCTCTTCCCTGTTGTTGGGCCTCAAAATGATGGGATCCTTCCCAAGACATTGCTGCCACCTGGTTCAACCCAAGGCAATGGATTTGATGTTAAAGTTGCTTTGTTTCATGGTGGTTTTCTGCACATCCTTGAAGTGTTAGTTCTGTCTTCCACCCTGATTAAGTTGGGAGAAGATCATCTGCTTTGGTAGCCTGGTATCTGACATCTGAACTGTATGACCAACCCAATGAAGTGATGGTGGATAATCATAGCCTCAAAGCTTGAGGTGTCTGTTTGCGAGAGGACATTGATGTTAGTGTGTCTGTTCTGTCTTAATTTATAAGATTGGCAACATTGATAATATGACTGCAGTGCTTTCAGGTACCTCCTATATGTTGTCCATGTTTCAGCCCTGTATGGTAAGGAAGAATTCACGATCATATGGTGGATCACAAGCTTGATTTAAGTTTTAATGTCATACTTTATTCCACAGGTGGCCAAAGCAGATTTCAGGTGATGCTGGTTTTCTTCATAGACATAGAATATGGAAAATAAGAGGAGGAGGAAGCCATTCAGTCCTTCGAGTCTGCTCCACCAAGCATTATGATCATGGCTGATCATCCAATTCAACAGCCTGATCCTGCCTTCCCCCCCATATCCATTGATCCCCCCTTCACCTCAAATGCTATATCTAACTGCTTCTTGAAAACATTCAACATTTTGGGCTCAACTACTTTCTAAGGTAGTGAATTCCATAGGCTGACCAGGCTCTGGATGAAGAAATTTCTCCTCATCTCTGTCCTGAATGGTTATCAATGTCAGCCTTCTATGAAAGATAACCTCCAAGATACTGAATATGTTCTACATTTTCCAGGCACTCATCATGAATCCCTATCAGTGGGGCTGGGGAGTGTGCATTTGGAGCTTGCTGATGGAGGACTTTGGTCTTCTGAATATAGAGAGTATATGGGATCTGATCGTATACTTCAGTTGCAAAGAATAACTCTACCACTAGCTTCAGAATTACATTTTATTATTTTAAAGCTAAAACAAGTAAAAGTTATTGGTTTGGTTACTGACAGTATTCTCAAAATATTAAATTTGTTCAAATTAGACTTTGCTGAAATTTCAGGGAGAAATCATCTGAAAACATGTGACCTTGCGTACAATAGGGCCACAATTTTTTGTAACTATTACAAAAGATTTGAATATGTGTATTCATGATCCAACTTCTTATTAGTTGTACAAACTTGAGACCATAGTGATTAACCTTCTTCATTCGAACCTTAGAAGCTATTTATTTTTACATTTATTTGGTTTCATATTTAAGTTGACCTTGTCAACCTGTCTGCAGGCTTTGACATCGTTGACTAAGCCATTCAACATCTCTCCGTTGCTGTCCAACTGGGTAGGACTATGGTGACCTGGGTTCTGTTTTTATCTATCTTAGCCAAAGCATTGCCTGAAATGGCTTCTCCTTCCTCCCTCTTGCCATTATCCTTGGTAACCCCCAAGGATCTATCTTTGGCCATCTCTTATATCTATTTGCATGCTGCTCCTAAAATGTGTAAATTTTTACATATACTCTACCATACCTTTCAACTCCTCCACTGTCACTTAATTAACAGAATACTTGCTTGACATCCAGTACTGGAGGAGTAGAAATTTCCTCTAATTATTGGATAGACTGAAACCATTGTCTTTTGTCCATACCACAACAAATTACATTTCATAGTGACCAAATCTATTCCACCCCTGGCGAGAGATGAGATTGAATCAACCTGTTTGTAACTTTGGTGCCATATTTGATCCTGAGATAAACTCCTAATAACGTAGTTATACCATCACTAAGGCTACCAATTTCCACCAGTGTAACTCTGGTTCCACTGGTTACAAACTCACACCTGCCTTAACTTATGTGCTGCTGAGATCCTCATTTAGGTCTTTGTGACCTCTAGACTTGGCTATTCCAATGCAATCATGGCTGGCCTCCAACATTGTACCTACTGAAGCTTAAGGTCATCCAAACACTGTTGTCCTTGCATTTACTTGCAACGAGTTTATCTACCAATTACCCTTATGCCTGCTGACCTACTCAATTATTTGGTTAAGCAACACTTCAGTTTTAAAATTCTTATCCTTGTTTATAAAGCCCCCCAGGGCCTTTCTTCTCTTCCCCTCTATAATCTCCTCCAGCACCACAAACCTCTGAGATATTTGCACTCATCTAATTCTGGCCTCCTGAACATCTCTGAATTTATTTGTTCCACTGTTGCTTACTTTGGCTTCAGCTGTCTGGACCCTAAGTTCTGGAATTCCTTCCTTAAATCTCTGTCTCTCCATCCCCTTCTAGTACTTCTTACAATGACCTGTTTGACCCAAGCTTTTAGCCATCCATCCTAACATTGCCTTATGTGGTTCAGTGTCAAATTTTGCTTTGTAATTCTCTGTGAAGCACTTTGACAAGTTTTATTACAATAAAGGCAATATGTGTATGTAAGTGTTTTATATATCTATCATCCCTAGTGACTAAGTAGGTTGAGTGAATTTACATCATTACCTGCAAATAATTGTTGTAGAACACAAAAGGAAAATTCTGAACTGTACACCAGAATCTGAAGGGAGAAAATGTAGCACATTTCATGCTTTAAAAAGTCAAAAATGTTAACTAGTAATTTTTTTTAGGCTTGTTCAGTTTTCAGTAATCCATTATTGTGTTCATTTTATTATATTACTTTGTTTATTTTGTTTTATCATTGTTCATAGCCTTACTAACTTGTCAACCTCTTATCTACTTAATTGTATAAATTAATAGTTCATTTTAAAATATTTTTGTAAAGTGTGAAATACTGAATAGAAAGTGAAGCATTCCCATCAAGCACAGCCGTAAATTAGTTAGAAGTACAATGGAGACTTGGTTTACATTCATAAATGAGGAATCCACCAGAGTCCAAACGAAGCTGTCTGCTGCAATGAATAAAAGTCCTAGGAGATTCCAGGTTTAATATATTTAAATTTTTTTCATTCATTTAATCTTCATTTGTTAGAAGGATATTGCCATTAACCAACAAAGGGAAAATCAACCAGGACATGACCTTTGAAAGTTTTATAATTTAATTAGTCGGCTCAGAAACAAACCCTCTTTCAGATCATGGAAGATCACGCCCACGCCCCCCCCCCATTGCAAAATCCATGGGTTTTGGCTGCATTTCCATTTCCTGGTGAATCCCAGTTATAGCATCCTTTTCCCCCTTCAAAGGAGGATGCTGCAGTGCATCAGTCAACTTCACAAGGAGAAACAGCTGGTTTTATCATGCATGAAAATTCAAACTACAGGAGAATAAGTGTTATGACTAAGTGATACTATGTGATCCTGAGCTCAGTTTCACCTCTGAGCTATTACTAAATCCACTTTCTTTCACTTCATCAGCATTGCCTGCCCCTGCTCCCATTTCTTTCCTTCTGCTAAAATCATTAGACAAAGGTTTGATTTTCCAGCACCCTTCCAGCTAGTCTTTCCACACCAAAACTTCACAAATTTCTACTAATCAACACCCAGTGCTGTCCAGCACAGAGCTCCATATTCCTATCAACCTATGTTCTCCAAGCGCCATTGGCTTCCTGAACTCCAGGGCAAGAATTTCCAAATTCTGGTACTTGTTTACAAATTATTCCATGGACTCACCTACAGTTGCTAATTGATCTTGTGCCTTACATTTCCTCTTTTATAGTATTAAACAGCTCCTGATCCATTGTTTCTTCCATTTCAAGTGGCTCCTTGTTTAGCTATTTTATTCTTGCCATCGAGGATTCTCTGTCCAGTCCACTCCGATTAATCACCTCTCTCCCTGCTTCCAAAAGTCACCTCACAACTCCTCCTCCTCAACTGTGCTTTCATTTTCAATCTGATCTTTTTAGTTCCCCACCCACATCCTCATACTTGATGCCATCATAATTTTTTTCTCCTCTAGTATTAAAACTGAAAATCTGCAGGGATTGAATCTGTGTTGGGATCTGGTTCAGTTACTAACTATGAGGTTTGCCAGTTCTGAGGGAGTGATGTCTAGATTTCAAGAGACTACTTGTAACTTATGTGAAAGTAAAAATTGATCCCTTATATTTGAACGTGTATTCGCCTTAGATGGATTCCTGCATCTTCCTGGTCGCTGAGGTATTGCAGGGCTCACTCCTATCAAAGTCAAAGTGGGAGACCACAGGACTAATCACAGATTTTTTATCTTAGAACCATAGAACCATTGAAAATTACAGCTCAGAAACAGACATTTTTGCCCTTCTTGTCTGTGCCGCACCATTTTTTGCCTAGGCCCACTGACCTGCACTTGGACCATATCCCTCCACACCCCTCTCATCCATGAACCCATTCAAGTTTTTCTTAGATGTTAAAAGTGACCCCACATGTACCACTTTATCCAGCTGCTCATTCCACACTCCCACCACTCTCTGTGTGAAGAAGCCCCCCGCTAATATTCCCTTTAAACTTTTCTCCTTTCACCCTTAACCCATGCCCTCTGGTTTTTTTCTCCCCTAGCCTCAGTGGAAAAAGCCTGCTTGCATTCACTCTATCTATACCCATCAAAATCTTATATACCTCTATCAAATCTCCCCTCATTCTTCTACGCTTCAGGGAATAAAGTCCTAACCTATTCAATCTCTCTCTGTAACTCAGCTTCTCAAGTCCCGGAACATCCTTGTGAACCTTCTCTGCACTCTTTCAACCTTATTTACATCCTTCCTGTAACTAGGTGACCAAAACTGTACACAATACTCTAACTGCGGTCTCACCAATGCCTTAGACAACCTCACCATAACATTCCAACTTTTATACTCGATACTCTGATTTATAAAGGCCAATGTACCAAAAGCACTCTTTACGATCCTATCCACCTGTGACATCACTTTTAGGGAATTCTATACCTGTATTCCCAGATCCCTGTGTTCAACTGCACTCTTCAGAGTCCTACCATTTACCCTGTACGTTCTACTTTGGTCTGTCCTTCCGAAGTGCAATACCTCACACTTGTCTGCGTTAAATTCCATTTGCCATTTTTCAGCCCATTTTTCTAGTTGGTCCAAATCCCTCTGCGAGCTTTGAAAACCTTCCTCACTGTCCACTACACCTCCAATCTTTGCATCATCGGCAAATTTGTTGATCCAATTTACCACATTATCATCCAGATCATTGATATAGATGACAAACAACAATGGACCCAATACTGATCCCTGCGGCACACCACTAGTCACAGGCCTCCACTCAGAGAAGCAATCCTCCACAACTACTCTCTGGCTTCTTCCATTGAGCCAGTGTCTAATCCAATTTACTACCTCCCCATGTATACCTAGCGACTGAATCTTCCTAACTAACCTCTCATGAGGGACCTTGTCAAAGGCCTTGCTGAAATCCAGGTAGACAACATCCACTGCCTTCCCTTCATCCACTTTCCTGGTAACCTCCTCGAAAATCTCTAATAGATTGGTCAAACATGAGCTACCACGCACAAAGCAATGTTGACTCTCCCTAATAAGTCCCTGTCTATCCAAATATTTGTAGATCCTATCCCTTATCACACCTTCCAATAACTTGCCCACTACCGATGTCAAACTTACTGGCCTGTAATTTCCCGGATTTCTTTTGGAACCATTTTTAAACAACAGAACAACACGAGCCACCCTCCAATCATCCAGCACCTCCCCCATGAATACTGACATTTTAAGTATGTCTGCCCGGGCCTCTGCAAGTTCAACACTAGCCTCCCTCAAGGTCCGTGGGAATATCCTGTCCAGTCCTGGGGATTTATCCACTCTGATTCACCTCAAGACAGCCCAGCACCTCCTCCCCTTTAATCTGTAAAGGTTCCATGACCTCCCTACCTGTTTGCCCTAGTTCTGTAGACTCCATGCCTGTTTCCTCAGTAAATACGGATGCAAAAAACCCATTTAGTACCTCCCCTATCTCTTTCTGTTCCATACACAGTCTACCACTCTAGAGGACCAATTTTATCCCTCACTATCCTTTTGCTCCTTACATACCTATAGAAGCTCTTTGGATTTTCCTTCACTCTGTCTGCCAAAGCAACCTCATGTCTTCTCTTAGCCCTCCTGATTTCCCTCTTAAGTAGCTTCTTGCACTTTTTATACTCCTCGAGCATCTGATCTGTTCCTTGCTGCCTGTATATTTCATACAACTCTCTCTTCCTCTTAATCAGCGTTACAATCTCCCTCGAGAACCAAGGTTCCTTATTCCTATTTACTTTGCCTTTAATCCTGACAGGACCATACAAACTCTGCACTCTCAAAATTTCTCCTTTGAAGGCCTCCCACTTTCCATTTACAACCTTGCCAGAGAACAGCCTGTGCCAATCCACACTTCCCAGATCCCTTCTCATTTCATCAGATTTGGCCTTTTACCAGTTCAGAACTTCAACCTGAGGACCAGATCTATCCTTATCCATGATCAAGTTGAAACTAATGGCATTATGATCACTGGAGTCAAAGTGTTCCCTCACACTCACATCCATCACCTGCCCTAACTCATTTCCCAATAGGAGATCCAATATTGCATCCTCTCTAGTTGGCACCTCTACATACTGATGTAGAAAATTCTCCTGAACACATTTTACAAACTCTACCCCATCTAAACCTTTAACAGTATGCGATTCCCAATCTATATGTGGAAAATTAAAATCCCCTACTATCACAACTTTGTGTTTCTTGCAGTTGTCAGCTATCTCTCTGCTGATTTGCACCTCCAATTCTCGCTGACTATTGGGTGGTCTATAATACAACCCCATTTATGTGGTCATACCTTTCCTGTTTCTCAGCTCCACCCATAGGGCCTCTGTAGACAAGCTCCCTAATCTATCTTGCCTGAGTACCGCTGTAACATTTTCCCTGACCAACAATGCCACACCCCCCACCTTTTGTCCCTCTGCCTCTATCACGCCTGAAACATTGGAACCCTGGAACGTTGAGCTGCCAGTCCTGCCCCTCCTGTAGCCAAGCTTCACTAATGGCTATAATGTGATATTTCTACGTGTCAATCCACGCCTTCAGCTCATCTGCCTTCCCCACAATACTCCTGGCATTGAAATAGACACACCTCAAAAGATTATTTCCACCACACTCAACCCTTCCATTTGTGCTTTTGCTTGAACTAACCTGTCTTTTTACCCCAGCTCCACTATCTGCTCTGGCACTCTGGTTCCTGTCCTCCTGCCAATCTAGTTTAAATGCTCCTCAATAACACTAGCAAACCTCCCTGCAAGTATATTGGTCCCATCTTGTAAGGAGCATTACAGAATTCAAGTGATTGTTTTCATATTTGTCTGTTATATTGATGCAGCAGTTGTTTTTTGGGACATTTGCTGGGTTTCTTGCTTAGGACGTCTAGCAGGCAGCTTCCTGGAATGGTTCGGACGGCAAGATTCTTGCCAACTCTGGATAATAAACATTTTGTCCTGGCTTGAAAATGTATTTGCCAGAATCACACCAATTTCTGCACTACTTTGATATATAGAAGTAGCCTGTGGAATTTGAACAAATTAGTAAATAACTAATTAATTGGTCTTTCTTTTGTAGAAGTTCATTTTGCACAGGCAAGATCCTTTCCTAACATGCTGTTCATTATTTTTGGATTCTTGTTGGAGTGTTTACTGTTGATTTTTGAGTGTTCTGACTGTTGCTGAGGGCAACGTGCTACGTCAAGTCTCCAGTCAAAGAACTAAAAATGTGATTCTGAATTAAGGCCTTATTGTCTCATGTTGTAAGGTTGTTTGGTGTCACACAAAGAAGCCTGGAGGGTTGTATGGTTAAATATTACCCATTTATAACTATGTGCCTATCAAAGCATAGCCCTGACGGGTGCTGTCACCATGCTGGCTTCTTCCAGACTCTACAACACACAGCCTACCATCATGTAATCCTCTACATTGTACCATGGGCGGAACTATCCTCCAGACCCATATTAACCCTTGCTCTGCCCGAACATCCTTAATCTACATCTCACTTGACCATGCGAATATAGTATCTTTCCCTAGAATTTGTAAATGAAGGATGAACTTACTTAAAAATATGGGGAAGCTAACACCTACTGTCCTACTTAAGTAACAATAATCTTGTTTTTTCATTACAAGAACACAGTGCAGCAGTTTAGTGAGGCATGTCTTATTTGCTAGTTTCAGTGTTTAAGTACATTGCAAATTAAAATCTCTACTCCAAATTAATCTAAAATATATAACTAAGAAATGTATCTTTTTTATAGAAGGAAATTGAAGAAGTTATAGTTTTGTCACTGTGAATTTATTTGCCTACCTGTTAAATTGAATGTTTTGCATTATTTTCAGTTAATAATAGAAGTTTATTTGAATTTGAATTATTCCCAATAGTTTCTTGCAGACATGGAGAACAACATGCTATTTAGGGATGATATTGAATGCCAAAGACTTATTATGGAAGCAATGAAATATCACCTGCTACCAGAGCGACGAAATATGCTGCAGAGTCCTCGGACTAAACCTAGGAAATCTACCGTTGGTGTGCTGTTCGCAGTTGGAGGAATGGATGCAACAAAAGGTACTGAGAATTGAATAATTTTGAACTCGTATTGAATTTTTTTTGGCACTAACCTCTCCTGCTCAATATTGCTGACTGATGTGTGTGTTTTTAACAGATTTTATGATATAGAGATAGCAGTTTACAGTGGTGAGTTCATACTTTGTTATAAATGTTCCAGCTGTGCTAAAGACATCTCTTGCCTGTAAACCAAATTAGGTTTTTTACAGGCTGTTTCTTCAGAATGCCAATTCTCCCAAGTAGAGCAGCTGCCATACAGTTGCATCTAATCCTGTATAGTTAAGAAGATATTTTTATTTATACAGTCCTGCATTTGGGTGGTACTTGTTTTGCAAGGCAATTGAACTCGTTGATTGTTTAAAGTGATGCAAAGTGTTTTGATCGCAGCTGATGTTAATATTGGACTAATCAGATGAATTCTGACCTGCAAGATCATAGCTTTTGTTTTGAGAAACCATGGAGATAGGTTACTGAACAAAAGTCAGCTGATATACTTTTAATACAAAAAATAAAATATTTATCAAACAAAAAAACTTGTCAAAAAATGATTTCCGAGCTTTACCTTTGCCGTTACACATAAATTTGGAAAGATAAAACAATTTAGCATATTTATTTTATAATCTAATATTCGGGATAAGTATGCAGTACGTTACCAACTGACAAACTGTGGGCAGACACACTGCATTCCAAAGTACATGACAGAAGCAACCTAAAGTGAAGCCAAGCTGCCAGAGGCGTTTTTAAAAATCTTTCTGGTGTGGTATTTCCTATGCAAATCAAAGAACTACGGGCTGGTCATCCAACCAACTGTAGGGGAAGAGGAAAAAGATATACAATGTCTTTATAGTCCTCAGTACACTGTACAAAGGCAGAACAAACCCAACAATTCTGTCCAATCCTAACCTCTTCATGAAATCACAGAAGTGCTGCAGCATTTATGACACCATGTGCTATCACTCTTTGTCTCTAAAATTTACAATACCAAAGCATTTAAACCATAACTGTTACTTTGGTGAGGGCCAAATCTACTCAATCAAAACATCAGAATGGTGGGAATCATCCTTGAAGATATGAAACAGAAGTGGTATCAATTAGCTTTATCAAAAGCCAATATTATGGTAAATACCTGAGGCAGTATTGAGAGTTTTATTGTACAGCTGAAAGTGGTATATTTGACCTGGAACTGCTGCATGCTGCCACTGGATGCCAGAAGTGGGGTAACTGATCTATTCCTTGATGCTAGTGCTCCTTCCTTTGATAAGCACAACATTCATTGAAGTGAGAAATAGAAATGGTATTTAGCAACAAAGCATGCATACTATTTTATCAATCTGGAACAAGGCACGTGTGCTAATAGGGAAAAGGTTCACAAGTTCCTGATCAAAGTAACATATTGGAACTAACAAACAAGCCACTGAACGTGGCCAACGTATTGCTCTGTCAAATGTTGTTTATGTCCAGTCACTAGAAAGCAAAAATTATCAAAGTAAAATATTATTGAAATAAAATAGCCAAATTATTAAACTACAAATTGGGCATGATATGCTGAAACTGTATACATTCTGATCAAATAGTACCTTTGTCCACTTCTGATTGTGCAAACTTAAATGTCTCTTCTATGCTTTAACAATGTGCAGAAAAGAGCCATATGGCTGATCATTAATGTCAAAGAATTGAGTTCTATCGATGGGCTGGCAAAACTTCATCCTATCAATTTTGAAGAGGCAAACAATGAAGCCTCAGATATATGTGACATTAAGCGGCATAGAAAAGGTACGTCTAGAACACCAATTGAAATTAAACCACAAGAGTGGGACAAAGGAAATAAACCCAAGCTGGCAGAAAGCAAATTAGTTACTATAACAATTTTTTTTCACATAAACAATAATCCTGTTGATCAGATGCAAGGACTGGGAGTTGTCAGAATCATTCAACCAAACATCACTTTTATCCTTTATATTGCATACAAACTTGGGTCAGAAATTTGTAAATGGAGTACTTAGCTTCGAAGAGCCACAGCTACAAGTGTGCTGTTTAGTTTTAATTAAAAACTCAATATATAGTAAGCCACTAAAATGCAGCTTTTAAAGACTCTTTGCTTTTGCTCAAAAGAACTTTCTGGGGAGGCCTAATTGTGCTTTTTCACAAATCATTGCAGCTGCTCTATTGAGAATGTTAAATGCATTATCTGGTTAATTTTGGGCAGTGTTGTAGCCATTTGCAGATTTGTCAGGATTTGGAAATAAAGTACGAAAGCAGGATGTTGTGATTATTCTTCAATTTTGCACCCATAACTGTAGAAGGTTCCAAGGAAATGTAACAAGTCACTGAAAATTTCAAAGCTTTATGCTTTGATGCTTTCTTGAATCATGTGCCTGGATTTCTGTAGAAAATATATACCATTCATATCTTCATTGCTCACAAACCTGTTCTTGAACTTATAGATTCAACACTGCTGCAAGTTGGGATTTTGTATACTGTAATAAAGTGATCACAGTTATAACTGTATACCTGAAGCTCACCACAAACGTACATAGCATTGCACATTTTGCCTAGTTCTTTATTTTCATGTGTCATGCATTCTTTAAGATCCAATGTAGGCCCTTTATCATTCTCACCTACATGTCCCATGGTATTGTCACATGCCAACAAGGGATCGGCTTCCATTTGTTTAATGAAGACATTCATCTTGACTTGTCCACGTTTCTCTCAATTTCACAACTGCCTTGATGCTGCCACCCTGCTCTGCCTAATGCATAAGGGCTGATTTTAACCTGGAGCTGCTCTGATGGAGTCTTTTGTATGAGACATTAAACTGGCACTGAAGAAGAGTAAGGAAGTTCACCTGGTGGCCTAGCCAATACCACTAAAATGGGCAGTACTTATTGTCCCAAAGAAGTCTGATATAATCGTACCTGCAATGCTATGTACAATTCTGGCTGCTATATTCCAATAAGAATATTAGGCATTGGAGGTATTATAGGAAAATGTAGCCAAATGATAGTTTACAAGATATGAGTTGAGGTCAAAGAGATGGGTTATTTATTTTAGAAAAGATTGAAGAAAGATATTATCCCAGTATTCAAGATTCCTAACAAAATAAGTAAGTGTATCCCTCGTAATCTAGTTCCCATTGTCTCAAACTATGGAGCCAAGGGAAAATGGCTCAAGCTTGGAAAAGGCAGTTTACATAGACTGTTTAGATTCAAATGCTTTAAACCAAACGGCGAATACACAGAATGGATTACTCAAATAGGTATTGGAGGCAGATATTGTGACAAAACTTAAAAGAGAATTGGATAGATAATTGAGGATGAAGTGGAACATGCATGAGTAATATTTTTGATTTCTGTGGATATCACAGCTTTAAATTAAAATACAAGTTTTCACAATTGTGGAACTTTCTTTAAACCCAAGAGCAGCAGTTTTCATTAATTCTGTGCATTAATTTTGATTCTGATTGTTGTACAGGTGCCACAAGTATTGAAAAATATGACCTACGTTCTAATACATGGACTCATGTAGCAAATATGAATGGGAGGCGGCTGCAGTTCGGTGTGGCAGTGCTGGATGACAAACTTTATGTTGTGGGTGGTAGAGATGGACTGAAGACCTTAAATACAGTAGAGTGCTACAATCCAAAAAGTAAAACCTGGAGTGTAATGCCTCCTATGTCTACACATAGACATGGCCTAGGTAAGTGCATCAGTCATTGAACATGCAAAAGCTTTCAAAAGCAATTAGAGGCTGCACAATGAATTAACATTTTAGACTGTCATTCCTACTCTGTTATCTGCATGGGCAACAATCTTCTTTTAGCTAGGGAGAGAGGAAGTCAAGAGAGAACAAATTCTGACGTAAACCACATTTCAAATCGGCTGAGCAGAACGTTGTAAATGTGACAACTATGATTAGTTTGTCCTGTGATTCAACTAAACAAAAATGCAGAGGCAAACATATACAAATTGGAAGAGAAAATTGTTACTGTAGGTGTGTCAAACTTCTTTGTGTCAGCACTAGAGATTAGATGTAACAATATTTTGCATTCAACTCATTTCTGTAATATAAGTAGTTACTGACCATAATGTGTAAACAACAGTATTGTATTAAAACAGTCACAATTACTCTTGTTGAGTTATTATTAATTTTACATTTAGTTTTGATCATGGCCTCTATCAACTACTTGAACTTGCAGTGACAAAAGTATACATCTTACTACTTCTGAGACCTGTCCAGCTTGCAGTCAGCCAATTATAAAAGCAGATGTATTCAGAATATTGATAACATAAAAAATGAACAAAAATAATGATTACGTAGCTCATAACTTTTATTTAGTTCTTAATTTAAAAAGTTCTTAATTATATAACCTTGTGTGAGATATCCTTCCGTAATGGACATGTTGAGACAAAACCATTTGTGGAATTCATGCCTCTATATGGACTCACCAAAACTAAAAATCCGTGGATTCCCAGAGCTAACATTTCCAAACTCAAAACATAACAATAAGAGCTGCAGAGAAATCAGTTTGTCATAAGTGGATGTGAATAGCCTCCATCCATTCCCCATTGCGTAGCAATTGCTTCCATCTTCAAATCATTTATGTGGGCAAATGGGACTATTGACCTGATTGAAACTGACTTCAGAAAACAAATCCATCACTCTAGGAAGAAACAAGCCAGTCTACACAGAGGACTGTTGGTCGGTCTCCTTTTCCACTTATTTTTATGAGTTCAAACCCTTTCTCCTGTTTTTGAGAACTTTTGGAGGTCCAGGGTTGATCGTTGGTAGAGGCGGTGAAGAAGGAAAATATAGGGGAGGAGAGGAGACCTTAGTGAAGGATGGGGGCCTGCAATGGGCCCATTGGATCCATAAAGGAGACACTCCCAGCTCGGACTGCCAGCAGCCCACTCCATGAAACCAGACATGCTGGACAGATGGCCCCAGCTTCCTGTCGCCACAGTAAAAGTGAATTAGATAAGTGAATTAGATAAGGGCATCAATTGGCCGACGAGCTGTTATGCCTCCTGACACCTCCTCTGTCACTTATAAAATTGCGGTGGGGACGTTTACAGCTTCCTCCTGCCAGACCTCAACTTATTAACTTATTCTCATTGAAAGTAGGAATAAGGAAATCTTCTTGGGCACAGAATCTCTTGAATTGATAGACTTGGTTTTATTTTGCAAAGTGCCATTACTGCATTAATTGTCAAATTTGTATAGCTTTCGATCTACAGTCTGTTGAAAATGTTCTGCTCGTTTATAGGTGTGGAGGTTCTGGAGGGTCCTATGTATGCTGTAGGTGGACACGATGGTTGGAGTTATCTAAATACAGTTGAACGATGGGATCCCCAAGCTCGACAGTGGAACTTTGTTGCCAGCATGTCAGTGCCACGAAGTACAGTTGGTGTAGCAGTACTTAATGGAAAGTAAGAAGAAATTGTTGATGTAATTTATTCTTCATTATTGTGTATGTATAGGGAATTTCAAAAATCTCGCTAAAACTAATCCATTTGTCAGCATTAGTCATTTGCAGAGTTTTGTAAGTGACGGACCCATGATCTGCTCTGTTAAAGTGGTGTGGTCATTATTGCTCTCACGCTTTTATCCACTCAAATCGATGATTGAATATTGAAATTCCCCAGCCAAAACTTAGATAGTATGATTTATTGATTGCATTTACTTTCATGGTTTACTACCTCTGCAGACAGCAGGGCATAGCCAAATTCTTCTGTCCTCATTCGCATCGGGATTTTCTGGTGTCGCTGAAAGGGAAATGGTGTTTTGGCTGGAATGCCAAATTTTACATTTCTCATTCGCAACAGGCCTCACCACAAGACCAGAGAATCCCTCCCCATGTCATTGAACATCACACCAATTAGTATAAAAACTATTAGAACACCTACTCTGAGACAGCAGGGCAGACCTTTGCTTTCAACAGCATGAATATTTGCATCATGGTACATGCTGTTGCAGATCACTACTCCCATCACTTAGATTCATACGGTTTATCTCCAGCTAGCATTGAAAAATCAGCTTGTCTCGAGATTCCAATTTATAATTCTATATTGAATTTGCTAACTCTTTTGTTCTTGGTAGCAGCTACTTTCTGCTTGTTAAAGAGTTATTTGAGATCAAAACTTTCAGATTAATTTTTGTATCTTTAAAAAGACTGCAAAATTATTTATCTTAGTTTGATTTAATGACTGAATACCTTTTAATTTTGATCTGCAGTCCTTTAAGATCTTTTTGCTCAACATATCCTGCAGGACCTTTTTTTCCTTCCTCCCTGCGTCTGTCAAGTTAAGCAAGAGGCATGTGATAATGATGGGTGGAATTTCCCCCAAAGAAAGCTAAGTGCCATAATGACGAGAAAACCAGAGTGATCAGCGCTGGTCTGTCAGGCATGTTCCGGACCACAATTATCCCCACACACAGTCACTTTTTGGGAGAGTAGTGAATTGCATGCTGGTACTGGCGGAGGGTGGGAGGGTGTCTAAAGACACCTGTGAGGCTGGCTGCAGAACGCTCAGGTACCATTTTGCAAGAGTGCCCCAATATCATAGTGCACAGGGAGACACCCTCCTGCCGTGGACATCTGGACTTGCTTCACTCTTCATAGATAGAACCCTACAGTGCAGGAAGAGGCCCTTCGGCCCATCGAGTCTGCACCAAGCACAATCCCACCCAGGCCGTACCCCCATATCCCTACATATTATACCCACTAATCCCTCTAACCTATGCATCCCTGGACACTAAGGGGCAATTTCTTAGCATGGCCAATCAACCTAACCTGCACATCTTTGGACTGTGGGAGGAAACTGGAGCACCCGGAGGAAACCCATGCAGACACGAGGAGAACGTGCAAACTCCACACAGACAATGACCCAAGCCGGGAATCGAATCCAGGACCCTGGAGCTGTGAAGCAGCAGTGCTAACCACTGTGCTATCGTGCCGCCCACGACACATTCCCCCACCTCCTTTCCAACACAGGTCACCAGATTCAGAGCCCTCCAGATGGGTCCCTTGCCTGATCCCCAACATGCCTCCCGTTATGTCCCTTTTCATGCTCCACCTCTGCACAAACCCCCTGCATAGTCCCCCCAACATAGCCCTCCCTGCATAGCTTCCCTAACATAGCCTCTTCATCATACCCCCCACTCAGGCACACCTGTCATATTGCCTTCTTGGGCTCTGCTCCAACCTACTGTCATAGGCCCCATTCTCTTGGCATTGCCCATGGCACACTCGCAGTGCCTAACTGGTGTGGCCATCATGCCCACTCTCCGCGAGTGGAGACCAGTAGTTATTCTTGCTGTTCTCATGCTATGCCCGAAGATCGCAAGAATCCAGCGTCGAATGGGCTATGCATATTTAAATGCTACTTTAGCATGATCTGGTTTGCACCATTAGAAAGTGACCTGGCTGGTTGCAAACTGTTTGGTGCTAGGCAAGGAACTGATTTTTACACCTGCACGCTATTTTCTGGAATAGACACGATCTGCGCTAAGTCAGAAGGTTGGAAAATCTCCCCTGATATTTCTGCCACATATTCTACATTACAACAATGGCTGCACTAATTAGGTGCTTCATTGGCTGTAAAGTACTTTGTGATGTAAGTGCTAAAGCAGATCTTTATTTTTTCCTATTCTGAGCTCACAGCATCCAACAACGCCAGCTCAACATAGTACTGTCCTGTCAATTGGCCAATTACTTCTAACCTTGTTCACTAAATTGATCCAAAACAGTGCAGATGAAACTTTAGAAATTTATAACATTTCAATATGATTATATAAAATGTTTTCAGAATTTTAAATTACCTAAACCAACTAAGTGCGTTGTTTGCGATGTTGAATTGGCATGCATGTGTGTTACATTTTATTACAGCATTAAATGTATTAACAAAGCTGTTGAGTTCATGATTGGATTATTGGCTGTGGTACAACTAATAGAATACAAAGGATAGCATTCCAAAATCGCACTTTATGAACTTTCAATCAACAAAAATCATCCATGATGGAATTTTCCTGAATATCGGCAAAGGCTGATAACAGACAGGAAAAGCAACATTGAACCATAGACGTCAACGGTGGCTTTCTCCTCCATATCATCCCAGTCTTAGTAAAATGTTTGGGAAGGTTCCACAATGTCATGGCTCAGTCAGAGCTCTCCCTGCCAGCAACTTAACTCTTTGACGATTGTGATGCCATTTTTAAAGGGTGCACTGAAATTAAACAATAACCCATCTCCCTCCACCCCCAGCCCTGCCCTCAGCACACTGTCCAGGGAGTGCCGAGGCATGACCCTCTCCCTCTGAGCAATGCAATTACGAGCTCCTGTGAGAGGTCTACTCACCGGGTGCACACCTTGGGAGATCTGTCATGATTCATGCCAGTCTGTCTTCATGCCAACATGAATGGACTTTCTTATGGGGCAATAATTCAGCCATAGAGGCCTGATAATGGAAGGTAAATATATGGAAATGATGTTCCCGATATTGAGTGTCGAAAATCCCATCACGTCAGGGGTGAGGGTGGGAGGGTGGTTGGTGCGAATAATTATGTTACACTTTTGTGTTGGCATGAAACATGTTTTGGGCCTCTTGCAAGATTTCTGCTCCCATCACCAAACCAGCCCAAAAAAGATGGAAGCAGAAAATTCTGGCCCGGTTTTCCAGCATGCGCTCCTGACAGGTGAGGTTCCATGCACAGAGGGTGATTTTGTAAAGTTAATTGATAAGCATTAAGCTAAAGCAAATGCTGGGTTGCATTTCTGGGAATGTTACAGTTGATTTTAATTTTTTTTTAAGACTGTATGCTGTTGGAGGTCGAGATGGAAGTTCTTGCCTTAAGTCTGTGGAATGCTTTGACCCCCACACCAACAAATGGACTGCTTGTGCACTGATGTCTAAAAGACGGGGAGGAGTGGGAGTTGCCACCTGGAATGGTTTCTTGTATGCCATTGGAGGACATGATGCACCAGCATCTAACCTCACTTCAAGGCTGTCTGACTGTGTCGAGAGGTAAATGAATTATTTCTCAATGACTGCCTACAATAAATGTGTGTTATGATCACGTGTTAAGCACTATATACAGAAAGACTAAATCTTTGTAGTTTTCAATAATCGTACATTTAAAATATTATGGCAGGCAGTTAATAGCTACATGGCTAATACTGTGGTTTCCAGTGAGATACCATTGTTCAAAATTCAACTTTGATTGGGCTTTTGCTTTTCCTAGAGTCAGGGTTGGATTGGATTGTAGAAGAAGGGAAACCTGCTTTAGAGATGAATGTGCTTCAAAATTTTTTAATTGATAATGAACTGGCATGGACTAAACATTATGAAAATACATGCAATCAAGCACCACCACCGCCAGCCCCCACTCCCCTCACCCTCACCCCACCAGCACCCACAGACAAAAACAAGCACAATGTAACTGGATCTGGAGAATAAATTTGCTAGTAGCAAGAGATATGTGAAAATAAGATTTGGATAAAATGATTTAAATAAAATATTAACAATTTGGTAAAAATTGCCAAAATGTGGAAATGATTATTGATCTAAAGTGCAGAATTTTGCAAAATAAAGCACCATGCAATGACAAAATTAAAATTGAATGGAAAGTGGAAAATCTCTAGTGACAGAGAAAGATGCAAACTCTGGAATTAATTCTGCAA
This sequence comes from Carcharhinus amblyrhynchos, assembly GCF_965287045.1. NCBI lineage: Eukaryota > Metazoa > Chordata > Chondrichthyes > Carcharhiniformes > Carcharhinidae > Carcharhinus > Carcharhinus amblyrhynchos. The sequence goes on along the minus strand of NC_137324.1, from coordinate 88,415,301 downwards.
ATCTGAATTGTCCTATATACATTATGTTTAGCACACTGAATCAAGTTGGCTATTACCGTGGATTAAATGCAGTGCAGAATTTTCCCATGATGATAATGTAGAGTTTATTTCAATCTCAATAAGGCATTTTATTGTGTCATAATTTTTCTTTATTTCTAAACTGTGTCTTTTGAAAGTAGACGTACTGGAAACCATTTAAGTTTATGCATATTTAGATAACTAGTCAGCACAACCAAATTTGATTTTTTTAATGAATTCCATTTTATTATTCCTGGATCTACACTACTCCCAGGAAATGTAACTAATTTGATCCAAATCCATGGGAGATGGTATCAATGCTGTTTCTTGGCCAACTACCAAGATTCCTTTCCTTGAAATTTATGTCCATCGCATTGATCTTTATATTTAATGTGGATATATAGCTCCTTTCCTCATATTAAATCTATTAAAGGGAATACACTTGTGGAAAGCTTCTAGTTTAACGACCAAGAACAAGTAGCTGAGTGCAATTGAAGTGATAAAATTGAGATTTATTTGCAACCTCCTATACATAAGACCTAGCTGTCTATAAACATGAATAATTGGCAGATTAAAACTTAATACTCATTGCTGAATGCTTGACTATTTGTCATAACTATTATTTCAGTGTTATCACTACATTGTGAAAGTTGAAAGCAAAAAGATTTTCAGTGAACATGAGCATTAAGTTTCTAATATATCTAAATTATTTACATTCATGTTTTTGGGAGGAAGGTGAGGCTTTTTAAGTTGTCATTTAAAATCATGTCTCAGAGAAAGCATCCACACTTTAATTATTTATTTATCTCTAAAGTACTGTCACAGACTGATTTCTTTATTCAGCATTGTATTATGATGAAGATATTAATAGAAATGAATTGACATATATGTAGGGAGTTAACAGCAGGTGGATAACAGCAATCTGTAACACTGGAGATGGTTCTGCAGAGATTGCACAATTCAAGCCTGAATGCATTTTTCATTATGTAATAGCTGTTGATAATTACTTTTCTTAAAGAAGCAATTTCTCAGATATAAACCTAAAATTGTGTAGATTTTACTCCTCGTACACAATCTTGCTTTAAAGGAATAAGTATTAGAGAATCGAGTAAAAAGGTTAGCAGACCTTTTTTACAGCATTTCAATCTTTCCAACCACTAAAATGAATGACTGGAAAATCAAGGAGTGCCACGATCTGAATGACCTCTAATCTTTTCTATCAAAAGAAGATTTTGTGCTCCTAATGGTCCTGCAAAATTAACCTTGTAGCCTCAAAGCCAAATTAATGCTGCAAACTTCTGACTTTTTTATACTTCTCATATACAGTACTGGATGAAAGTTTCAGGCCACTCTCCAATTTAGTATAACTCTAATGGGAAAATAATGATCCAGTCTAGTAGTAACATAGTAAGAGCCTAGGAGTCAGAAAGTCCCATGTGTTCTGCCAGGTAAGTCAGTTGACTACATTTATAACTTGGATATATACTTAGAAAGGAAACATTTGTACAATATGGGGTAAGGCAGGGAAGTCGGACTAATTGGATAGGTTTTTCACAGAGTTAAAGACACAATGGGACAAATGACCTGCTGTGGTGTAAGATTTAATCATTTTATAATATTAAATTGAATCCACAGTTGGTAAAAGAACATGCTGTACTCATTATAGAAGTTGGCATTCCATACTGAGGAAATGAAGAACTGACTTTGCTCTTATTTTCATTCCAATGATGAATGTCACTCCTCTCCACAGTCCAAAACCAATTATTGAAGGGCTTTAGGTTTTGGTGGAAGTTCTTACTTGAGGCTAATTGCACCCATTGCTTTCCAGTTTTGCAAAAATGTTGCAATAGTGACATTCAATTGTCATTAGTATCTCAATCTCATTATTTAGTAACAACTAAAGATTCTGATATGTTAATCGATTTTCACCTGATGGTAGGAAGATGCTTTTTCTGTATCTTGCAGAAAGTCCTCACTCACATTTGCAAATGTTGAATTAACGGTGATTACACAAATAAACTCAAAGATCTCATAGAGAAAAATGTCATTTTCTTGAAAGTACTTTTAAATCACCATTAATGGCACACATCTTTTCCAAGCACCTAAGTTTAGATAAAAATTGAAAATTTTGTGTTTCTGTAGTAATTCTTCTAATCAGCTAAATTCCAAAGCAATTCAGTTTGTTTTCTTAAACCAGTGTAATCCTGTCATTGGAAGGCTGAGTTTAACATTGGAGTGCAGGGCAGGTGGGATAGTGAATCATTTTAACTCTAAGGATCCCATTTCTGTGGCCTGACCAGAGAATTAACTTTATATGTCGTCGTTAATAATTTGGATTTCATGTGAGTACAGTTTGTAAATGTGAACTTATTATTGTGTCTGAAGCATGGTTCAGAAGGTGTTAAATATTTGGATCTGATCAGAAAAGTATGGCTATGCTTGCTTGCAGGTATGATCCTAAAACTGATACTTGGACATCAGTAGCACCAATGAGTATCAGCAAAGATGCAGTTGGCGTCTGCTTACTTGGTGATAGGCTGTATGCAGTTGGAGGATATGACGGACAGTCATACCTAAACTCTGTGGATGCCTATGATCCACAAACTAATGAGTGGATGCAGGTAAGTGTAACAATGTAGAAATTTATACATTTTTATTACTTTGAAACATTTTGTTCTACACTGTACATAATTCTAATCTTTCATTCTTAAAAAATTTAGAAGCCTTAAAATGTCTTATTGTTTGTTCTTGCACTTAGTAAGCCCAAATGTTCTTTTTTATACTGTAGACAAATACAAATTCAACCTGTTGAAAAAAAATTTCCAACGCCTCCACTTAGCGTAAAACATACTCAGAAAAGTGTCTTCAAGAAGTTCTCTCAATGTAAATATCATCCCAGCTCAAAAATCTGAAGCTTGGGTTACCTACCTGGTTCTCGGCTACCTAATAGCACTGGAGAAGAATTTGGGAGGGGAAGGGGTAATCTAGTTGTCATTGTCCATGCAGGAACAAACAACATAGGTAGAAACAAGGTGGAGGTGCTGCTGAAAGAGTGTCAGGAGATGGACTGTAAATCAAAGAAGTAGGATCTTGAGGGTAGCAATCTCTAAATTATTAGCTGCGGCATATGTGCAGATTGTCATAGGAGCAGGAAAATTAACACATAACTAAAGGGTTGGTATGGGAAACAAGTTCTTTTTCATTAGGGACTGGTACCAGTTCTGAGACAAGAGGGAGCTATATCGATGGAATGGACTCCATTGAACATATATATCAATGTGATGCATATATTTGTATGTATCTAGCTGGGTGATATAGTCTGGGCAAACTATTTACAGTAATAGTGTGGAAGGCAAGTTTATGGAATTTATGCAAGATAGTTAACAGCCCTTTGAACTGGTCCAGCAATGTCGAGAAACTAACTAGGTAACAGGCTATTTTGAATCAAGTGTTGGCCCCAGTGGCTTTATATTTGAGTTAATTTCCTTCTGGTTACCAGATCACATGAGTATTTATTTTAGAGAATTGTGCAAATTAGCAGGGTAACTATGTGGAGTTACAGGGATAGCACCTGGGTAAGATGCATTATCAGAGTTGGTGCAGACTCGATGGGCCAATTAGCCTTCTGCTGCACAATAGAGATTCTATGATTTTATTTCTCTGAACTGAGGTGTTTATCAGGAATGACATTTTTGCATTCCTTTCCAGCATTCTCTTCTTTTATTTTGAGTTGAAAGGTACATTTTAAATCAAAATTGACTTGCAAAACTCAATGTTGATGAAAATGTGCAGAATAAAGTCCCCATGATTATGTACCACCCTTATTACATGGGCCTCTAATTTTGATTATGCTCTGTCCCCACAGTATAGCAATGATTAGAGGGCTCAGAACCAGCTCCAACAATGTTTTTTACCCCTGCTAATTTCTTAGTTCCACCAAACTGATTCTTTGATTTACTGAGCTAAGATCCTATCAATCTAGCTTTGTTTTTTCCAATTTTCCCTGACTAGTCACTAATAGTGCATACCCTATTATCTTTGTTAATCTCACTGTCCCTTCCTGACCCACTCTGCGTATTTTTACCTACAACACTGCTCTGGTCCAGAGCCTCAAAGGTTTTCTTGCTTTTGAATTTTTCCTTTCCTGGAGCTTTCCACCATCCACTCCCCACTTTATTAGTTTAAAATCCTCCCTACTATCCAGATTATTCGATTCAACTGTCCCCAGCCCAGTTTAAGTGGAGCCAGTAACAGCTCCTTCTTCCTGTGTCCCATATCACTTTCAACCAAACTTTGTAATCTGTTTATCCCTATGCCAGTTGGCAGGCAGGTTAGTTAAGATTCCAAAAATGATTCATTTTTGAAATGATTTAGAGCTTAATTCCTATAACTATCTCAGCAGAATAGTTCTAGCTATGTCATCACTTCTCCCATGGACTACAGTAACTGGATCCTTCCTCTCCCATTCGGAGTCTATCTTCAGCCTTAGGGAGCTGTCATTAACCCTGGCACCAGGTCGGCAGCACAACCTTTAGAATTCCTGATCGCAGTAGCTGAAGAAAGTATGTATCCCTACCACTGCCACATTCCTTTTCACTTCTGCCACTTGAATGGCTTGCCAAAAGGACAGGATGGATACTGCATCTTTATGTCCTTGGAATGTGTAAAGACATTGGCATGTGGCAAGATTCTAGATCAAAATTAGCATGTTTCAGTCTCCTGTAGCCAGGTACTTGCCTTCTGATGAAATTGCCACAGAGGGGATGTGCCCGAGTATTGATCTCCCAGTGGTCAGGTGCCCATCCACCCTACAGAACTTGTTATCACCTACTAAGTAAGCCATACTTGAAATAAAAACAGAAAATGATGAAAAAACTCAGCAGGTCCGGCAGCATCTGTGGCGTGGGGAACAGAGTTAATGTTTCAAGTCCAATATTAGCTCTACTTCTTTCTCCACAGATGTTGCCAAACCTGCCGAATTTTTCCAGCGTTTTCTGTCTTATTTCATATTTCCATTGTGCAGAGTATTTTGCTTTTATTAAAGTGCATTATACCTGTTGGTCGACATCAAGGGTTGAGACACCTTCATCACTATATTCTTGATCCCCATAACATTCTGACTTGCAGTCTTATCCTCGTGTCCCTGACCATTAAGCAACTCTAAAATTCAACTTAATCTGAGGGGTGCGGCAGCCTCCTAGAACGAAGTGCCCAAATAATTGTCCCTCTCCCTGGATGCCCTGTATTATCGGAAGCTCTAACTCCGACAATAGTTAAAGCTATTGTCTAACTATTTCTGAAATTCTGAACTGGAATTCCTCAAGCTACAGGTTTGATTGTCTGGGGTTGCCACGCTCTACATAAACCTCCACACTCTGCTGTTACGACACACCACTTGCCATGCCATGTCTACTGGAGATTGAGAAAGAAGAACAAGCACCATCTCCATATCCAACTTGCACCAAATTCTGACTTTAATCCTCTGGAAACAAAGGGCTGTTTTGCTGCCACACCATGCTCCTAAATATTACATTCCCCTTTTCTGATCTATCTTCAGGTCATATTGGGTTGTTCTTCTTTCCCAGCAAATAATTTTTGTTTCTACGTCTTCAAAGTTTTTTGAGCACTCATGGCGTGTTTCTCCTATATTACAGTTCTGTTTTGTTGCACTTTGATTGCACAAATTATTCAAAACAAAATATTTTCCACTCCCTTGTCTTCATATTTAAATTGTACAAAAATAAAGCTGTTGTAAAGCATTGGTAAAATGAAATTAATTGAAGGCGTTTGACATTGAGTGAGGATTAAATATTTATTGTGCCTCCAATTCTATTTTCAGGAAGTTAAATAAGCTTCTTTTTTTTTACAGGTTGCACCACTGTGCCTTGGAAGAGCTGGAGCATGTGTGGTCACTGTTAAACTTTGATTTTTTAAAATATAAATTTTGAACTGTGACCATTCCACACGTTCGTTGAGAAATAAACTTGCAACATCCCTTCATCTTTATTGGAAAATGAAAGAAAGCTAAAAATTTGTCAAATGTTAACTTGCTCAGAATTTTTTGGGGCCTAAACATCTGTTTTATTAGACAATTCTGTTGAGTCTTGGAGTAGAAAATCCCAGGTTGTAATTGGCACACACAATTTGAAACACTAAGGGCTGGATTTTACCAGCCAGCTGTGCACAAGAAAACAGGTGGGTGGACATGTAAATTAGGATTCCATCCACATTGTACACTGTACACTGCCTGCCTGCCCACCCATATCCCATCATGATTTGCCAGGGAGTGGGAAGGTGTCACGTGGCCTGCCCACCCATGATCCAACTGAGACCCAACTAATACCCAGTGAAGGGCCTCATCCTGCAGCCATTCCAATTTAACTGGTGGCAGAATTCCAAATTAAGTGGCGGCAGAGAAAGGTGTAGTCTGGCAGGTTTAATCCTGCAGACTGCTAGTCAGTGAATGGGTGGGAGGTAATGGGGTTGGTGGTACCTCCTTCTCAAACCCTCTGTGGCAATCAGAAGCCCTCCACACAGTTTTACTGCCTTTCCTCTGTCCTGTCTGACATGACCCTCCTTGTTGAGGCCTGCCAACCCAGCCCTAGCAAGATTCCAGACTTGCCTGGGTTTGGGGGAATCCACGTTTCCACTTCTACCCAAGGCTCCAGGGGTATCAGCAGTGGTCACCAACGATTGTTGGTACAGGGCTACTCGCCTTCAGTTGGGTGACACAGTATGAGGCAGGATTTCCTCCTGGAGATGGACAGAATTCCCACCTCATTCTAATTAAAGTGCCATCACCTGAAAACTTAAAATTGGGTGAGGCAGTCAAATGGAGGGAGGCTTCCACTGGAAATTTACATTTGGGTGCGGTGAACCCTCTCTCAGCCTATAATTCAGCCTCCAAAACTGAGGTTCAAAGATATCTACGCATTGACCGTTCTTCTATTGCCTTCCTAAAGTAGAATCAAAACATTGTGGAATCAAATTTTATTTTGAAATATCTGCCATCTCTATTTTAGAGTTGTGATCTGATTTCTACGTGTTGAAATTTCACTGCTCAAAATTCTTATGGAGAAATCAATTTGTGCAGATTAACCAGGGATCCGGAAGGACTGCTGTAATTTTTGCAATAATGTTTTAGCTTTTAACTTGTGTGATTTTAGTCTACTTCCCCAACCTCATCCCCTGCCCCCTTGATATTGATTCTTCGCCGACTTGTAGGTTCTGTTCTCTGATCGGTTTTCAATAACAGTGCAAAATACAAGTTCTGGAATCTTCATAGTTTTCTTAATAATATAGGTTTCATTTCCATTCATCTGAACAGGCCATATTATGTAACCAGGGCTGGAAATAGTACATGTATAAGCCTAATAATATGGACTCAGTGCACATTATAGGAATAATTTTCCACTTTTGCATTTCCCGTGGAGAACAACACAAATTAGGAGTTTAGATTTGAATAGTAGATGCAAAATGTTGCAGCTATGGTGCAACCAGCTTCCTATCCATCCATTCACATTACTAGATTAAAGATGAGGCAGGCTGTATGAGCTATCCTAATGTGCAGCGTTAGATGTCTGAAGCACAAAAATGGAAAATTGCCCCTTGTATTTTGTGTCTAGTTGTACCTTTGTCTTAATGGAAACTAGATGTTGTTATTTCCTTTGGCTGTGTTCTAAGCATATTTTCTCTTTGCTTTTAATCCAAGCTGCCTTCATTAAAAATAAAATAAATGCAGGTACATTTTTAATATGCACGAGAGCTTAATATATAGAAGACACTGTAAATGTTTTTTGTTTGTTTGTACAACCTATTAATGTGTAGTTTTTGCTATTGATATATAGCTTGTAACATTCCAAATTTTCTGTTCTTTCATGTTACAAAATGTTTTCAGTTTGCACATTTTATGTTCTAAGGCAAGCTCTTAACTGACCAAATACAGATTGCACTCTTAGCAATGTGATTGTTTTAATTCCGGAAGAGCGCTGAAGAACTTCATGTTATAAAAATCATGAGGTGTAATTCATGCCTTAATCTAAATCTCAGCTTTCCTTTGTCTTTATGGTTTAGTTTTGGTTTTTATTCTTATCAGAGAGTCTGTTTGCTATCAATATTATCAAATTTTATTAGCAGAGGCTTGTGGACCTCCTACCTCCTATCAAAGATTCATTAATTTTATACATCATTTTGAGTAGTTGATGATTCTTCAATAGTTTGACTTCAATATTGTTTTCTTTAAAAATCTAACTGAAATGGGTGAAATAGCAAACAAATTAAACACATTCCAGATTTCCTCAATTCTATGATTTCTCCTAATTCATGGACTTCAATAACTCCCAACAGGTACGAGCTAAAAACAATGTGCCACTTTCTCTTTCATAATGGCTTGACTGCCAATTATTTAACTTGCACACAGATATGGCCTTGTTTGATTTTATATTGTTTGATCGTATTATATTTTAAGCCGTCTTATTGTGAATATTCACTTTGGTAGTGCTGCTTGGTTTAAGGAAGTCTGTGCCTTGATCAGAACTGATCACTTTTGTTCATACTAACTTTCTTTAAACTGTACATCATTGAGTTACCTGTTATACATGGCACTTGTAATTGTGTTGTCCATTAGTTATACTTATTTAAATATTGATTTAACGGTTAAAGAATTATATACTGATGTATGTAATTTTTCGTGAATAGTGCAGTGATTTAAGTACTCTCCACTTGCATTTATGATGAGGGTTAATTCTTCTCATTCATAAATTTATAGTAATTGGTTCACTGCTTGTTCTTAATTTCAGTATGGATCCCCAGTTAACTCATTGGATCATTATTTGAACAATCAATTCAAGATTAACCTGAAAATTGAGAACTATTCTGCCAACTTCAAAAAAATCCTAGCTTCTTTGAGTTCTACACACATTACTATTTTCTCTTTAGACCCTTTTGCTTCCTAAACAATACATATATCCTGAGTGACAAAGTAACATCATTTAGTCATTGGTAATAGTTTCTGGTTGAAATTCTGCACTTTCTAATAGCCATAGGCCCCAATTGCGTTTATCTGCTGATAATCCTGAAATCGAGTTTCCGATATTTTCTTCCAACTAATTTCTACTCAACTGATTTATTTTATATTTGAACTATGCTTCAGTAAGGAAATGTCTGTCTTGTTCTAAGAATGGACCAGACTGTTAGGAAGAATATTTTGGAATGTAGAGAATTAACAATGTTAACACAACAGATCCGTATAGGGAAGTGATGGATTATAGAAAATAAAGGTTGGCCACCAATCACTAGGCATTTTAGGGTAGTTATTGCTGCCATCTGTCAGAGATCAGCTGTGTTTTAGAACTTAATTTTTACCTATAGGCTCATGTATTCACATTGGTGTCTTCCTAAAATGACACACAAATAATGATTAAGGGAAGCAGTGCCTCAAAATGATCGTAGAAAATTAGAATAACTAGAATAAGAAAGATAACTTCTTCTAAGAGAGCAGCTCCTTTGAGGAATTAAAAGGGCATGGAGTAGACATATGTTAGGGAGTACCAACTTGTTTTTTGTACCTGAGGTCAGAAGATAGTGGGATGAAATCCCCTCTTGAACACCGAATCTAGGCTGATACTTCATTACATGACTGAGGGTAACCAATATTATCAAACAGCAGATTAATTGATATGCTGTGTGCAAAATGTTTGGCCATGTATCAACTGTGACTACACTTCAAAGTCATTTGCTATCTTTGACAGTGACATTCAGAATTGTAAAGCACAACACCCTTGCTGTAAAACGTAATATTTTTTATCTCCTTTAATTTTTTTATCCTTATACAATTTCTTCCACTTCTTGACTAAGAATTGTGAGCAAGTTTTAGATTCCATATCGTCAATCAATCTGTTTCAAGTATAGAAAAAAACACACTGCAGTTTGATATTCTACTTCTTACAGCATCTGTCACACCAATATACGGTGCAATTATAGTATCAATTGATGCCTGGGTAACCATTTTGTAATCTCAGATCAGTAACAGTTTTGATAAAAAGTATATAATGTATAAAATGATTGTACAATGTGTATCGTAGCATGTATTGCTGGACAGTAATATTTGTGTTTAAAGTGTATTAAATATAACAAACTTCTAAGTATATTAATGTCTAATCTATTGTTAGGCTGATACTTGTTGCCGTGGTATCAAGATTTATGAACAATTCCAAAAAACTCTTTTGTATACGTACAGTTATTTATCTTACCTCTTTAATTGACCACATCACGGCAATTATACGTTTATGTAGCATTTCACAGCCACAGGAAGATAATTAAAGATAACTGTTACCTGAAAGTATGTTGCATTGCACTATTTTAAAACCTGTTTCACCTTGAAGGATTTCCATTTAACTGCATGTAGCCTGTAGAACTGTTTGCAATCTCAGTATGCTATTCAACCCTAAGCTGAGCTTCTGACCCCATCTCCTCTCCGTTACCAAGACTACCTACATCTAGCTCACCCATCTCATCCTGAGTTGAGTTCCATTGCTGTTTAGATTCTCATTTGTTTCCTCCAGACCTGGAGGAAATAACATAAAAGCAAAGTGCTGGAAATCTGAAACAAAAACAGAAAGTGCTGGAAATACACCACATCTCCAGCAGCAAATGTGTAGAGAGAATCAGGACGGAATTCCCACTCCCGTTAGTATCAGACATGTTTGGTGATGGGAGTGGAAAATATCACGAGACGGCCAAAGTCACATTTTATGTTAATGTGAAAGCTTACCATGATCGTCCCCTCCCCCGCCAGTCGCGGGCCTCATTTCGTACTGTTCAATGTCAGGAACCTATTTCAAATATATGTGCATCTCATTATTGGCCTCATATACTGGAATCATAATCCATGCCCCCATCAAAATATCCACCCACAGCATGTGATGTCAGATGGTTCAAATCACAACTGGTTTCAAAAGGCATGCACCTAACAAGCACCCCTCCAAGGGGAGCTTAGAGGTGAGTGCAGTGCTTACAGAGTGGCTCTGTATTCAGAGGGAGAGGGAGTACCAGCATTTGACTCAGGTATCACCAGGCTTGACTTGGAGTACCAGGGTTTGAATGAGGGTGAGCAGCCTTTGACTCAGGGCAACATGGTTTGACCTGAGGGAGACTCGGTGGCATAATGGTTAGCACTGCTGCCTCACAGCATCAGGGACTTCGGTTCAATTCCTGGGTTGGGTCACTGTCTTTGCGCAGTATGCATGTTCTCCCCATGTTTGTGTGGGTTTCCCCCAGATGCTCCGGGTTTGAAAGTCTGAAAGATGTGCTGGTTAGCTGCATTGGCCGTGTTAAATTCTCCCTCGGTATCCCTGAACAGGTGCTGGAGTGTGGCAACTTGAGGATTTTCACCGTAACTTTATTGCAGTGTTAATGTAAGCCTACTTGTGACATGAATTAATAAACTTTAAACTTTGGGGTAACACTGGAAGGGTATTGGGGGTCGACTGCAGGGTTTTGGGGAGAACATTCGCTGTAGGGAAGGAGTGGGGGAAGACTTGGGGGAGACTGGGGTGAAAGACTGTCATGTGTGAAAAGTGCTGTTCTTGAGGCTGTCTTCTTCTGCTGAGTCTCACAGAGGGAAGGAATGTCTGGGTCAGTGCGGTGGGCAGGTGGCAATTATCATGGACTGACAGTTCTACTCAAATCTGCAGGGGTGATTTCTGCCGGTGGAATATCGACAAGATCAAGGCTAATTGAAAGACACTACAGTCTAACTCATTATTATACCCGGAGTCTTAATCACTCACAAAATTATGTCCATTCAAGCACCATTTGTTTGTGAGTGCCACTAATTGCTGGTCACCATTTAACCCTTGGTGCTCTGACCTCCAAAATTACTGACTGCCATAGTTTTCCAGCGCTGTTAGCTGACTGCATTTCCTTAGACAGTTGGCAATGTACACTGCCTTGCTCCTAACCCTTGGCTGTGTGCCAAGATGTGTACGTGCCCCCCGATAGACAGAAAATAAAGGCAAAATACTGCAGATACTGGAATCTGAAACAAAACAGAAAATGCTGGAAAATCTCAGCAAGTCTGAATACAACACGGGAATGTGTGAGGTTATGCACTTAGGAAGAATAGAGGCACAGACTATTTGCTTACTGGGGAGACAATTCACAAGTCGGAAGTACAAAGGGTCTTGGGAGTCCAAATTCAGGATTCTCTTAATATTAATTTACTGGTTGAGTTGGTAGTTAGGAAGGTAAATGCAATATTAACATTCATCTTGACAGAACTAGAATACAAAAGCAGGGATGTACTGCTGAGGCTTTATAAAACTCTGGTCAGATCACATTTGGAATATTATGAGCAATTTTGGGCCCCGTATCTAAAGAAAGATGTGCTGGCCTTGGATAGGGTCCGGCGGGGGGGTTCATGCAAATGATCCCAGGAATGAAAAGTTGAAGTATGAGGAGCGTTTGAAGACTTACGGTCTGTACTTGATGGAGTTTAGAAAGATGAGGGCGATCTCATTAAATACAGAATACTGAAAGGCCTGGATAGAGTGGACATGGGAAAGATGTTTTCATTAGTGGGAGAGACTCAGATCTGAGGGCACAGCCTCAGAGTAAAGGGACAACCTTTCAGAACCGCGATGTGGAGGAATTTCTTCAGCCACAGGCTGGTGAATCAGTGGAATTCACTGCTACAGAAGGCTGTAGAGGCCAGGTCATTGAGTGTATTTAAGACAGAGATAGATAGGTTCCTGATTGTTAAGGGAATCAAAAGGTTATGGGGAAAAGGCGGGAGAACGGGGTTGAGAAATTTAATAGGCATGATTGAATGGCAGAGAAAACTCAATGGGCTTGATTTCAAGAAGAAATTAGATATATCTCTAGAGGCAAAATGGGTCGAGGGATATGGGAGGAAAGAGGGATCAAGATATTGAATTTGATGATCAAGATGAGTGGCAGAGCAGACTCAAAGGGCCTAATGGCCTACTTCTGCTTCTAGTTTCTATCTGTGAAGAGAGAATAGAGCAAATGTTTTGAGTCTGGTTGATTTTCTGGACAAAGAAAACCAGATTGTTCCCAAGGCCTTGGAGTGAAGTTTTGGACAATGCCTGTACCTGTGATGAGAACTCAGGATGCAGAAGAATGGCAAAGCTTGCCTCTCCAATTGATTGAAGGAAAGAATCGGTAAGATTGCCCCCTAAATGCCCTGCTACTACTTCCTTCATTATTTCCAGCAATTTTCTAATGACAATACTAGGCTAACTGACCTATAGCTTTTTGCCTTCTGTCTGTTTCCTTTCTTAAAAAGAGACGTTACGTTTGTGGTTATCCATTCATCTGGGGTTTTCCACACTAGGGAATTTTGGAAGATTACAAAATGAAATAGTGTCCACTTTCTCTGCATCTTTACTACATTAGCATGTAGGCCACCAATCCAGGAGACCCATCAGTCTTTAATCTCATTAGTTTGGCTGGTAATTTTTCTCTAGTAATTTGTAAATTGTTTTAAGCTCCTCCCCTATTTTAGCCATGCACATTAAGTCCTTGCTGTTAGCAGAATCACAAGGCGAGTCTTTCTTTTCTCTCTGTTAGGGTTCACTATTCATTTATGCTTCTTCAAATTTCTGACCACACAACTGTGAGATCACATCTGGAGTATTGTGTACAGTATTGTTTTCCTTATTTAAGGAAGAATATAAATGCACTAGGAGCATTAGGAATGGGAGGGTGGTCCTATAAAGAGAAATTGCACAAGCTAGGTTTGTACCCACTGAAGTTTAGAAGAGAAAGAGATGACTGAATTGAAATATACAAGATCATGAGAGGTTTTGATAAGGCTAAGGTGGAGAGGATGTTTCCTGTCATGAGAGAATCTAGAACTTGGGGTAACTGTTTAAAAATAAAGGGGTTGCCCATTTAAGAGAGAGATGAGAATTTTTTTTCTCTTGGAGGGGAGTGAGAAGTTGGAACTTCCTTTCTCTAAAGGCAGCGGAAGCAGAGTCTCTGAAATATCTTCAAGGCAGAGGTGGATAGATTCACGATTAATAAGAGGGTGAAAGGTTAGATGGAACGTTGCAGTCAGATCAGCCATTTACTGAATGGTGGAACAGGCTTAAAGGGCTGTTAATTCATATGTTTGCGTGTACGTTATCTGGCAGTTTACTTCATTCTCTCCTCTTGCACTGCAGTCTCCCTACATCAAAGCACACGAAGTGCAGAGATATTCTTGCAAGATTATTATCAGAAGATTAGGGAGAGGAGAAACAGGAGTAAAGGAAGATTAAGAGTTCAAGAGGAGTGGGATTCAGGGAAAGTTAAATACAAGAGGAGTGAAAGAAAGTGAAGGAGGAGTGGGATTGAGGGAAAGACAAGAACAGGAAGAGTGAAAGGAAATGAGAAGTGAGGGAGGTGACAATGAGTAAAGCATCAGAAGTCAAGGAGCACCAGACCCTTGAGCTTGGATCTGCCATTGGGTTTGCACTAGAATATAGTGAAATCTATTTTGGGAGCCCTGTGTGGTTTCAAATTTTAAATTTGAAGCGTTACTTTGAGGTGGATGAGAAAATATCGCAATGACTGTATTTCCATTTTGTTGAGTGATTACATCAAGTTTGTTCAATCAAATTTGAATTGGGAATTTAAATGTGGGCAAAGATTTGGTGGGACTTAATCACCATAGCAAAAAAAAGGAAGACTTAAAAGACGAAGAAGAAAATTTAGATATGATTTAATATTAATATAAACAATAGGAAAGTTTATATTAATATTAAATCTGTCTTAATAGAACATTAAGTCTTTTTAATGTAGTTTTATTCATTGTTCCATGACCTTGGAGAATATGAAATGAATATAAGAACTTCACTACATTTCTACTGGAAGTAAAAAAGGGGGGACTATGCTTTTCACATTTTTTTTATTGGAAAAGCAGGGGGATTGCTTTTCACTACATTTCTATTGGAAAAAAACAGGGGACTGCTTTTCACAAAATTTCTATTGGAAGAAACGAGGGACTGTTTTTCACTGCATTTCTATTGGAAATAAAAAGGTGGGGGACTATGCTTTTCACTACATTTCTATTGGGGAAAAAACGGGGGGGCTACGTTTTTCACGTCGTTTTTTATTCGAAAGGCGGGGGGAACTGTGCTGTTCACGACATTTCTATTGGGAAAAAACAGAAGGGACTGTGCTTTTCGCCACATTTTTTCTTAAAAAAGAATCACAACGTATTTTTCACTTGCCTGCTCCATGTACTTGTGTATTTTGTTTGTGGGGGGAGGGTGATTGGCTGTTTACAAACCCGCAGAGTCGTGACAGTATTTTTCGAAGGTTGCTGTTGATTATCTTTTTCTCCCCCTCTCTCGAAGGATTTTCCAGCCTCCCTCCCTCTTCCTTTTTTTCAAATGGATCACGTAGAGAGACTCATTCTTCATTTGAGAAAAAAAACCTGCCCTCCCCTCCAGTCCTGTCAATACTAATGGTTATTGTGTTTCATTTAGGAATCCGATTTAAAAGTCCAATTGGCGGGGGTGTGGAGTGTGGTGTTGGGGGTGGTTTCTATTATCATACTGTATGAAATGGGGTATGCTCACTTTTATTGAACTGCAGTCATCGTTTTGAGCAGCATAAAAGCCTTTACTGTCATAAGTCGACTTTTTAACTTGTGCAATGTGTGATATTTTGCGAAAGAAAGTATATCTTCAGCCCTGGGTGTTTGTAAATGTATTGTCAGACTACACAGATATAGGCTGAAAAACTATTTATGAACACATGTATCGGAATGCTGTAAAACCATGATCTATAAAAGTGTGTATGAATACTTCTTTTGTGGTTGATTTTGAGTTGTCCTGGAGTAATTTGTATTTTGATGTCAATCATGTATTGCTTTAACGCTAAGTGTAACTGAAAAGGTGATTGATTTATAGAAGTTGTTCTGATGGTGGCATAGTGGTAATGTCACTGGACTAGTGTTCTGGGGATATGGATTCATATCCTATTATGGCAGCTGGTGGAATTTAAATTCAATTAATTAATCTGGAATTGAAAAGTGGTCTGAGTAATGGGGCTGTGAAACTATCATCAGTTGTAACAAAAAAAATCCACAAATGCCCTTTAGAGAAGGAAATCTGCACTCCTTTCCTGGTTTGGCCTACATGTGATTCCAGATCTACCCTTGACAGCATCCTGAAAAAAGCCTATTCAGGCATTCAGTTGTGCCAAACTGCTATTGATAACAGTTGTACTGCAGTGGGTCAAGAATTGGGCTCACTACCTATCACCTTCTCAAGGACAGTTAGGAATGGACACCAAATGCTTACCAGACTTTGCCAACAGTACCCACATCCAATCAGAGAATTAAAAAAAACTTTGATTAGAACAGTTAGGAATACTATGCATGTAAATTGTCATCAATTCTCCATGCAAATTGTTATTAACCTGAATCTCTGTTGGAGAAAACTTTGACTACATTAAATAAAGGTTGTGATTTTACTGCAGGCTCTTGACGTTATACACGAACATCTTTTAACGAAATGTAGGAATTGTAGTGCTTCAACAAATAAGATAGTGAATGTTTTGTCGATACCAGCTGACTCCTGTTGAGATTTTTTTCACCCTCTGAACCTGTAATAGTGTTTGTGCAGCCTGTGATAAGTAGTGATGATGACATTCTGGTGGCTTGAAGTATTTAATCCTGTATGTAAGCTTCCAAAACCATTGTAGCAGGAAATAGGGGTAAACTAGCATGCTTGTGTATGTGCAGTGAATAATGGATACCTGGGAGTCTTCTGATAGAGGAGTTCAGGTGATAGCTATAAAATGCTTAAGGTTTTCTGTCAAACGAAACCCCTCAATTAGTTAACTGCCATTACATTTCTTTATATGTTTTTATTCAAAGAGGTTATCTTTTGTTCAGTTTTCCTTTTTTGTTAGCATGATCTTGACTGCAGCTGTGCAGTTGTACATTGTCAATCATTAAACTTGCTGTGCAATTGATTATTTCTAAATTTATGGAAAACTTGCTGTTAATTACAGTGTGTGGTTACAAGTTCAGCTTTATTACCTCAAAAATTGGAGAGCATGGAAGAATTTCTGTCAGGCATTTGAAAAAGGTGTGTGTGACACTTAGATCAGCAAAACCAGCATACAAAATTTTGACATTTGCAGTCAAACAGCATTGGAATGTAGAAGTTACAAGTGGAACTTAATGAGTTAAATTGCAAATGTATCTTTCCCAAAGAGATTGTGCTGGTAGTTTTAACATGGGTGAACTCAAAATTGAATCCGTTGTGATACCTCGAAGGAAGTTTCTGTAATCAGTAAATTAGCATTTCTATATTTGGATCCATCCTAGCCTGTGCATGGGTTAAATTCTACAATTCTAAATGGCATTTTCTCATGCATGTTGAGATTTTGTTTTTTTTTTATATAGATGATCTGGAGGAGGGAACCGAGTGCAGGGTGTCGAAATTTGCTGATGACACCAAGATTGGGGGAAAGGCAAATTGTGCGGAGGGTGTGGAGAGTCTGCAGAAGGATCTAGATAGGCTGGGCGAGTGGGCCAGGAAATGGCAAATGGAATTTAATGTTGGCAAGTGTGAGGTGGTCCACTTTGGTAGGAAGAATGGTAGGAAGGACTATTATTTACGTGGCGAAAAACTGCAGCAGGCGACGGTGCAGAGGGACCTCGGGGTCCTTGTGCATGAGTCGCAAAAACCCAGCTTGCAGGTGCAGCAGGTGGTCAAGAAGGCGAATGGGATGCTGGCCTTCATAGCGAGGGGGATTGAATGTAAAAGTAGGGAGGTCTTGCTGCAGCTGTATAGGGCATTGGTGAGGCCACAGCTGGAGTACTGTGTGCAGTTTTGGGCGCCGCACCTGCGCAAGGATATTTTGGCCCTGGAGGGAGTGCAGAGGAGGTTTACTAGGCTGATACCGGAGTTGAGGGGATTGAGCTATGAGGAGAGGCTGAATAAACTAGGCTTGTACTCGTTAGAGTTTAGAAGAATGAGGGGAGATCTCATTGAGACGTATAAGATGATGAATGGGATGGATAGGATAGAGGTGGAGAGACTCTTCCCGCTCAAAAAAGACAGTAGGACTAGGGGGCACAGCCTCAAGATAAAGGGGAGGCGGTTTAGAACGGAGTTGAGGAGGAACTTCTTCACTCAAAGGGTGGTGAATCTCTGGAATTGTCTGCCCGTTGAAGTGGTGGAGGCTGCCTCGCTAAATATTTTTAAGAAGCGGGTTGATGGGTTCTTGATAAGAGAGGGGATTAAGGGTTATGGGGAGAGGGCGGGAAAGTGGAACTGAGCCACAACAGATCAGCCATGATCTTATTGAATGGCGGGGCAGGCTCGAAGGGCTAGATGGCCTACTCCTGCTCCTATTTCTTATGTTCTTATGTTCTTATAAGAAATAGGAGCAGGAGTAGGCCATCTGGCCCTTCAAGCCTGCCCTGCCATTCAATAAGATCATGGCTGATCTGTCGTGGCTCAGTTCCACATTCCCGCCCTCTCCCCATAACCCTTAATCCCCTCTCTTATCAAAAACCCATCAACCCGCATCTTAAAAATATTTAGCGAGGTAGCCTCCACCACTTCAACGGGCAGAGAATTCCAAAGATTCACCACCCTTTGAGTGAAGAAATTCTTCCTCAACTCCGTTCTAAACCGCCCCCCCTTTATCTTGAGGCTGTGCCCTCTAGTCCTACTGTCCTTTCTGAGCGGGAAGAGTCTCTCCACCTCTATCCTATCCATCCTATTCATCATCTTATACGTCTCAATGAG
Organism: Carcharhinus amblyrhynchos; assembly: GCF_965287045.1. Classification (NCBI taxonomy): domain Eukaryota; kingdom Metazoa; phylum Chordata; class Chondrichthyes; order Carcharhiniformes; family Carcharhinidae; genus Carcharhinus; species Carcharhinus amblyrhynchos. The sequence continues at coordinate 88,396,504 of NC_137324.1, read as the reverse complement.
ATCTCCCCTCATTCTTCTAAACTCTAACGAGTACAAGCCTAGTTTATTCAGCCTCTCCTCATAGCTCAACCCCCTCAACTCCGGCATCAGCCTAGTAAACCTCCTCTGCACTCCCTCCAAGGCCAAAATATCCTTGCGTAAGTACGGTGACCAAAACTGCACACAGTACTCCAGCTGCGGCCTCACCAATGCCCTATATAGCCGCAGCAAGACCTCCCTACTTTTATATTCAATCCCCCTCGCTATGAAGGCCAGCATCCCATTTGCCTTCCTGACCACCTGCTGCACCTGCAAGCTGGGTTTTTGCCACTCATGCACAAGGACCCTGAGGTCCCTCTGCACCGTCGCCTGCTGCAGTTCTTCTCCACGTAAGTAATAATCCTTCCTACCATTATTCCTACCAAAGTGGACCACCTCGCACTTGCCAACATTAAATTCCATTTGCCAGTTCCTGGCCCATTCGCCTAGCCTATCTAGATCCTTCTGTAGACTCTCCACACCCTCCGCGCAATTTGCCATTCCACTAATCTTGGTGTCATCAGCAAATTTCAACACCATACACTCAGTTCCCTCCTCCAGATCATCTATATAAATGGTAAATAGCTGAGGCCCCAGCACCGACCCCTGGGGCACTCCACTAGTCACCAACCGCCAATCCGAATAGCACCCATTGACCCCCACTCTCTGCCTTCTATTTGACAACCAGTCCTCTATCCACGCTAACACCCTACCCCCAACTCCATGTCCCCTGACCTTCTGTTTGAAGATAAATAATTGCACACTTTTAAAAATAAATGTAATGTACCCGGTACTGTATGTACTTGTTTGAAACATATACAGTTTGACAAATTTTTTTGGAAATCCCATGTTAACTGTAAATCCAAATGAGCTTCCATCCTTACTGTAATGTGTATCTAGTTATATTAATATCCAATGATTTCTGAATAAAGGATGGTATTTATAATAAAGTATCTGTGTATAGTGTAATGTTTATTGAACATCTTGCAGAAGCAACCTTTTTTATTTTCCTAGTCTTTATTTTATTTATTTGAACAACGTCAGTACTAAAAATTGCAAGTTTAGTAGATGGAGACATCTACATTGATGATGAATCAGTGCATGACGGTCCTCTATACATTATGGTGTTGAATGTATTATGAGCTTTGGTAGTGCAGTGTCTAAAGCTGGATCTGATATTTTAAATTGATTTCACCCTGTGATGAATTGCTTGATTAAAACATAATTATTATTACTTTCAGTTTTGCTTCTGGAGGGATGGTACATTAGAAATTTGTCCCTTGAAGAAAACAATTGCTGAAGATAATTAATTTAGCAAATATAATAAGCATTACATGTTACTGCCATTAAAATATTTATTTTTTAAAATGCTGAAACAATGTTAGGGAAAACATACAGTATTATTTTCTATCATTAGTGAGAACATTTTTAATCCAGTAATAACTTAAAATCAATAAAACAATCATATCAGGATTGCCACCTACCACATTACTCTTTACATTCCTTTTTTAAAAATATTTAAAATTGTCAGTTTATTTTATAGTCAAATATCTTTTTAGCATGTAGTGCCTATGGTATGGAGACAATAAAGATGTAAACAACATCTTTAAGCACACTAATGAAATTCTAAATATTTGAGGATGGCAATTTTCTTTCCTTTTGCTGCTTCCATATTGGATTTAGTCAACTGTTGATTGTTCAGCTAACTTTATTTTTACAGATTTTGCTTACCCATTGTACCTTAGTTCCTTTCCTGTGCAATTTTAAAGAACACATGATTGCCAGTTTCAGCATAAGCATAACAGCAACCTCAGAAAGGCCTGCACAGATATATATTCTTTAACTGTTCAGACTTGAAAACTTGAAGACTTAAATCTTTAACATTTATGTTTAAAGGATCTAAAATGTGATTGTCATTTTGCAAAGTTTGAAAGTTTATTAAAAGCTTTATAATATGGCAGTTGTTTTGAGCCTTTCTTTCATTTGTTGTTTATTACAGTCAGAAATCAGAAGGAGCTGATTTTATTAACCATTTGTGCTTGGCTCTGCACCAATTCAAAAGTTAGGAGGCAGTCTAATGCAACATTTATATCTATTAGCACTTTAAATGGGGTGTTATTCCGAACATTTTTAACATTTTCTTCAGGCAAGGAAAACACATTTTTGAATAACAAGGTAGACCACTGGTGATTAATGAAAACATTCTCTCTCATTCAGTCTCTGCGTGCACATAGTAAAGAAGTTGTGCAAAAAATTGAGATGGGACTTTGAGAACATATGGCAGGATTGGAATACAGTTCTGAGAGGTCAAGTTAAGATACCAATGCTTAATGAAAACGTTCATTCTCCTGCATTGCCTTGCAGATGCAACAAAAGGCAATATCTACACGTTGGTTCAAGCACTAATGAATTCATGAGTAAACAACCCTTGTTTTTAGTTCAGGGAAAACACCAGGACATGTAACCAATACCAAATTTGTTACTGTAGAGTAATTTTGTGAGGTAAAATTACTATTGCAGACCTTTGCTAGAGATGAGTGTTGCTGTGGAGATAGGGCAACATTCTTACTCACTCTTTCACACCATCTTTTCAAAAGCATAGTGCACTGTGCACATCATAACCTCAGCACCATGATTTTCTCCATCAGCAAACCCTGCCAGTGAGGCATCATAAAATTCTACCTTAGGATCTGGGTACAGTTTCTAATACTAGGCCTGGAGTCCTGGCCTGTTCTGCCACTGATGCTGCTGTAACTATAGAGCAGCCAGCCAGTCAGATTGGCTAGCAGGTCTCTGAAGCAGGATCGTTGGCCAAGTGAGGAGCAGAAATCCCATCTCCAAACTTTTTTTTTGTTTTAGTTTTATTTTTGATTTTGCAATTATCATTAAGCAGAGGACACCAGAGCCTCATTAATGGGCAATATTATAGCCACTCCAACTGAGACAAATGACTATCAAAAAATGTGTCTCTCGCACCACTGAAGATATCTGTTATGCGTATTTGTGTTCAAGAGCATGGTGCTGATTTCGTAGGAACCATTAATCTTCTTTAAGATGAGGTCAAACCGTGAGCCTTGCTTGCATGGCTCTTAAGAGCTTTACCCACAAGAGAATTATGTATTTCATTCTTTATAGTAGAGAACAAAGTACTTTTTTTTCAATAGCAACAATCGATCAGGACTGCAATTTTGATTAAATAAAAGTAGCCTTTCTAATTCACCACATAACTTACTTTTGAAAGTCTTCTTTCTGTTAATTTTTGTGCTCACCATGGTAGGAAATGAAACTCGTTCCATTTCAGGCAGCCTGTGTTAATAAGTAATTCTGAGATGAGCTGCATCATGGCCATAAGCATATTGAAGTTCCTGCTACTTTATCCCAGGAACATGTTTTCATCCCAATGCCTCCCTAAGTAAGAAATGTTTTATGATGTGGAGTAGTTCATTGTGCTCATTTACATACACCCAAATTAATTTCTCATTTACTTCTAAATAATTATCAATTCAATCTAATTCAGCAGCCGAACTCACCAAATCATGTAGACTGTTATGAGATAGATTGATTCATTATTGTGCTTCTCAATGTATCCCATATGGTCTGGAAAATCAAAACAAATTGTGTGTGGGCAGGAACATGCAGCTGCTGTCTTCTCAATCCACCTACATGCAGAAAGGCAGTGGTTTTAATGTTTTTGTAAAATCAAAATGTTAGGTGTTCTAAAACATCGAAGTAATGGTACATTTCCTTTAAAAGTAACATTATGCTTTCATTTGGGCCTTTTGAGATAACTGTGACCCATTTGTACTTATTTATTTACAATTTTGATGGTTACATTGGACAAGCTCCAAAAACAGGCATGGGGATAGTGGTCTGAGATTAAACTTGTTGCCTATATTAATTATTTGGAAGAGGGAACTAAATGTATTATTTCCAAATTTGCAGATGATACAAAGTTGAGTGGAAGGGTGAGCTTTGAGGAGGATGCAGAGATGATTTGAACAAGCTGAGTGGGTAGGCATATGCATGGCAGATGCAATTTAATGTGGATAAATGTGAGGTTATCCACTTTGGCAGCAATAATAGGAAGACAGATTATTACTTGAAAGAGGTGGATACTCAGCAAGACTTTTGAGTCCTTGTGCATCAATTGCTGAAAATAAGCATATAAGAACATAAGAACATAAGAAATAGGAGCAGGAGTAGGCCATCTAGCCCTTCGAGCCTGCCCTGCCATTCAATAAGAGCATGGCTGATCTGTCGTGGCTCAGTTCCACTTTCCCGCCTTCTCCCCATAACCCTAAATCCCCTTGCCTATCAAAAACCTATCTACCCGTGTCTTAAATATATTTAGCGAGGTAGCCTCCACCACTTCAACGGGCAGAGAATTCGAGAGATTCACCACCCTTTGAGTGAAGAAGTTCCTCCTCAACTCCGTTCTAAACTGCCCCCTCCCTTATCTTGAGCCTGTGCCCTCTAGTCCTACTGTCTTTTCTGAGTGGGAAGAGTCTCTCCACCTCTACCTATCCATCCCATTCATCATCTTATACGTCTCAATGAGATCTCCCCTCATTCTTCTAAACTCTAACGAGTACAAGCCTAGTTTATTCAGCCTCTCCTCATAGTTCAACCCCTCAACTCCGGTATCAGCCTAGTAAACCTCCTCTGCACTCCCTCCAAGGCCAAAATATCCTTGCGCAAGTCCGGCGCCCAAAACTGCACACAGTACTCCAGCTGCGGCCTCACCAGTGCCCTCTACAGTTGCAGCAAGACCTCCCTACTTTTATATTCAATCCCCCTCGCTGTGAAGGCCAGCATCCCACTTGCCTTCCTGACCACCTGCTGCACCTGCAAGCTGGGTTTTTGCGACTCATGCACAAGGACCCCGAGGTCCCTCTGCACCGTAGCATGCTGCAGTTTTTCGCCATGTAAGTAATAGTCCTTCCTACCATTATTCCTACCAAAGTGGACAACTTCACACTTGCCAACATTAAATTCCATTTGCCAGTTCCTGGCCCATTCGCCCAGCCTACCTAGATCCTTCTGCAGACTCTCCACACCCTCCGCACAATTTGCCGTTCCACCAATCTTGGTGTCATCAGCAAATTTCGCCACCATACACTCGGTTCCCTCCTCCAGATCATCTATATAAATGGTAAATAGCTGAGGCCCCAGCACCGATCCCTAGGGCACTCCACTAGTCACCAACCGCCAATCCGAATAGCACCCGTTGACCCCCACTCTCTGCCTCCTATTTGACAGCCAATCCCCTATCCACACTAACACCCTACCCCCAACTCCATGCCCCCTTACCTTCTGTAACAACCTTTTGTGAGGTACCTTATCAAACGCCTTCTGAAGATCAAGAAACACCACATCTACCGGATCTCCTCTATCCACCGCCCTAGACACATCCTCATAGAACTCCAATAAATTCGTCAAACATGACGTCCCCTTCACAAAACCGTGCTGCGTCTGCTCTATCAAACAATTCTCCTCAAGATGCCTTGCTATTTTCTCCTTGATTACGGATTCGAGCATTTTACCTACAACAGACGTTAAGCTAACCGGCCTATAATTCCCTGCCTTTTGCCTGCTACCCTTCTTAAACAACGGCATAACATTAGCCGTTTTCCAATCTTCCGGCACTTCCCCAGAATCCAGCGACGTCTGGAAAATAACCACCAAGGCATCCACTATCACCTCCGCCATTTCTTTCAGAACCCTCGGATGCATTCCATCCGGTCCTGGGGACTTGTCCACAATCAGTCCCTCCAGTCTGTCGAGCACCGCCTCGCTAGTAACAATAATGTCATTCAGGCCCTCCACTCCTACCATCTTTCCATCGCTAACACCCGGCAAACTATTCACATCCTCCTCCGTGAAGACCGAAACAAAAAAGTTATTCAAGGCCTCAGCCATTTCCCCAACCCCTACCACTAAGTCCCCCCTCTCATCCTCTAAGGGTCCAACGTTCACCCTAGTCAGCCTCTTCCTTTTTATATATTTATAAAAACTCTTACGATCCTTTTTTATATTTAGCGCTAGCCCAGCTTCATAGTTTATCCTGCCCTTCTTTATCAACTTCTTTGTCATTCTTTGTTGATATTTAAACCTCTCCTAATCCTCTTCTCGCCCACTACTCTTAGCTACTCTAAACGCATCCGCTTTTAATTTAATACTCTCCTTTACCTCCTTCGTTATCCACGGCTGATTATCTCTCCTCCTACCATCCTTTTTAACCATCGGAATAAATTTCTGCTGAGCACCAAGAAAGATCTCCTTAAAAATCCTCCACTGTTCCTCAGCAGACCTACCTTCCAATGTGCTCCCCCAATCAACATTCGCCAATTCCTGTCTCATCCTATCGTACTCCCCTGTGTTCAAACAAAGGACACATGTCCGGGAACCCACTTTCTCCTCCTCCATCTGCACCAGAAACTCCACCATACAATGATCACTCTTCCCAAGAGGATCCTTCACCACAAGGTCCCTAATTCTACCTGCTTCATTACATAACACCAGATCCAAGATAGCTCGCTCCCTCATCGGCTCCAACACACACTGTTCAAGGAAACTATCCCGGCAGCATTCCAAGAACTCTTCCTCAAGCCCACCGCGTCCAACATGGGTTGACCAATCAATATGTAGATTGAAATCCCCCATAATTATCGCCATTCCATTCCTGCATGCCACATTTATTTGGGCGTTAATAGCCCGCCCCACCTCCAGATCATTATTTGGGGGCCTATAGATGACACCCACCAGCGTCTTCCTCCCTTTGCTGTTCCTAATCTCCACCCACAACGATTCCACTTTCTGCTCTTTGGCTCCTATATCTTCCCTTACTACCACCCTGATGCTATCCTTAATCAGCAGAGCTACGCCCCCCCTTTTTCCTCCCGCCTATCCTTCCTAAACACTTGATAGCCCTGTACATTCAGCTCCCAGTCCCTGTCACCCTGCAGCCACGTCTCTGTAATGGCCACCAGATCATATCCATTTGTGCTGATCTGCGCCACCAGCTCATTCACTTTATTCCGAATGCATAGTGCATTCAGATAAAGTGCCTTTATCCCAGCCTTCACCTGTACATATTGTATAGCAGACAATAAAGAAGGCGAATGGTATATTGGTCTTCACAGCAAGAGGATTTGTGTATCGGAATGGAGATGTTTTACTGCAATTGTATAGGGCATTGTGACCAGTTTTGTTGTCCTTATCTGAGGAAAGATGTCATTATATAGAGGGAGTACAGTGAAGAGTTTACCTGAGATGACAGGTCTGTCATATGAGGAGAGACTACATCAGAATTGTATTAATTGGCGTTTAGAAGAGTGAGAGGGAATCTCATAGAAACAGGATTAGACATGGTAGATTCAGAAAGAATGTTTCCATTGGTGGGGGAGTCCAGAACTAAAGGTCATTGCTCGAGGATAAGGAGTAACATTTTAGAACTGAGATGAGGAGAAATTTCTTCGCCCAGAGAGTGGTGAATGTGTGGAATTCACTACCACAGAATGTAGTTGAGGCCAAAAAGTTGTGCGATTTCAAGAAGAAATTAGCTCTTGGGGCTAAAGGGATCAAGCGATATGGGGGAAATGGGGAATCAGGATATTGAATTTGATGATCAACCATGATACCTATAACACGATCAAAACGTGGAACATTTTCTCACTGCAAATGCACAATATTGTTTTTCATTAAAAGAAAACCATCCAAATTGGGCCAGAGTTCAAATGTGGTTTGAGGTAGATATATTTAACTGCAATTGCATGGTACTTACATCATATACTCTTTTCATTATTGTAAAAGCCAGAATGCTGGATCTCTTTACTCTGAAAATAATCCCAGATGACTGAACCTGCTTTCAAAAGACAGTGATCTAAATTCAGCAAATTATATATATTGTTCTTTACACCCAATCTAATACCATAAGCATTTTTTTAGGAGGAAAGATTAAAAAGACACTGAGGGCAATTCTCCAGCACAGCGGGCCGGGAGACATCAACAGAGGCTGTTTAGCAGATTCCCCGCGAGACGCCATGGCCTCCACATGTCTCCAGCTCCAAGTATTTTGGAGCCATCAGCTCCGTGCTGGAAATCAGCACAGAGGTGATTTCAATATTTAAATCACAATTTAAATCCTATTAGCAGGTCCAGGACCGAAGTCTCCGGGCCCACCAGTGTCCCCACTCCCCATGGGGTTTATTGCTGCTCCCCCCTCATGGAGAATAGGTGCCCGACTCCGCTGGAGGGAACAGCGGCCATCAACCTCCCCATCTCCTCCAGAGGTAAGGAGTAAGGGGGTGCCCCCTGGGCATTGCCAGCTGGTAGTGCCAGCCATGCCCCAGCACTGCCCAAGGAGCAAAGTGGCAGTGCCCATAGGGCACTTTGACACTGCTCACTGGGCATCAAGCGGTGTTAATGGGGCAAGCCCTATGGGGTGGCCGATAGAGGAGATGTGGGGCGGGGGGTGGGGGCTCCCACTACCACTCTACATAGAGATTGCAGGGAGGGGGGTCGGAGACATCAGAGCTTGTCTGGAGAGGTCAAGGACGCCGGTGATCGGGGATGGGCTGGGCTGTGAGAGTGGATTTCGGAGGGGCATGATAGGGAGTTGCAGGGCTGGCCAAAAATTGGAGGGCCAGCAGTCAGGGCTACGGCACATGCACCAATCTTGGTGCTGACAGATCAGCACCTGCACAGTGGCCCACTCAGCTCTATGCTGCCAGCCTCTCCAATGGGAATAGAGTGCCTCCCACTGATTTTCAGTGTTAACCTCTCTGAGGTATTGTGTAGTGCACAGTGTGGAGGGAAATTCACTTTGAAAATCCCACTTAGAAAAACAGTGCAAGTTACTCCAGTTTTTACGTGAATTCAACATTTAGAATTTTTTGGGGAGAATCGTCCCCCACCCTCTCCCCCCCACCCAATTCTTTCATTTACATTTTCCAATCAACCAGCAAAATGTAAAACTTTTAATAGTGCCTGAAAGCTTATATAACAAGTTTGCATTTGTATATGACAGTACTTACAAAATTATGAATCCTAAGATTAATCTCTTGTTCGAATCTTGTTCATAGGTGAAATTATTTTTAATATACTAAATGTATACTTTATAGACTATACTTTATAGACTTATACTTTAATAGACTATACATGGATTTAAAATATAAAAGGATACACATGCAATCAAAATGTGCTTTTATGCAAAGCTCATTTAACTTGGACTTCAGGATTGTAACCCACAAAAGACTTAGGGTGAGATTGGTCTTTGCCAGTAGCACAAATACATTCATAGCAGATGGGAAACCTGTTTTATAAGGTGCCAAATATTATTTTCCAGTTCCTTATGAAAAATAGCACTCTGCAAATACAGTGAAGAAATCTGTCTGTTTTTAAGTCTAACATTAGATTTAGCAACATAAACTTGGAGAGCCAATCCACTGAATCCAATTCTCAGAATGTGGATTAAAGGATCTCCGGCGCATTTTAGACTAAGGCCAGAATTTTCCGGCCCCAACGTGGCAGGCCAAACAAAATTTTATTGGCTTTTGGTAGGATCAGAAGATCCCAGCTGTAAGCAGGGCTGGAATACCCTGGCCTAAGTCTCATAAAGATCAGTAATCATCTCTGATTTCACAGAAGGAAATGACATGTACTATTGTGATCTAAGAGCCTGAACAGCTGAAAAGAAGCTAGTAGAAAGGCATGTTCTCATAACTATTAGTTATATTAAAGTTAGTGTTTGCAGCTAAGAGTCTTTAGGAGTTATTAAACCATTCTAATCCAACAACACAGTAATATATGGTGGTAAGAAGTAAAAGTGTGGCACTAGAAAAATCTCTATCTTTACTGGAGCACTTTGAGAAAGTTCCTGAAAGAATCAGGCTGAAGCATTGCCAAAGTTGTAGCAGAAATATGCTCTATTTCATCAGATCTCATAGCTAAATAAAATTAACCAGGCCAGTACATTTTTCTATACAATGAGTGACTGTGCAGATGACATTTTAGTTACTCTGGAGATCGATGAGGGTAAAGTCATATTTGCCAAAGTCTTTACTGCATTGGATACACATTTCAATCTCTGGAACACCGTTGTGGAAAGTGCAAACTTCAGCAGACATATCCAGAGACACAAGGAAAGCATTGACACATTTATTCATGATTTGTACTAATTAGCAGAAGACTGTGAGTACAGTCATCTGAAAGAGAAGCTAATTTGCAAAAAAACAGTTGTTGGAATAGGTGAGGCATTTTTAGATAAATTAAAGTCCCAAGAAGACCTGATGTTGGTGAAGGATGGGCTGAGATCAATCAATAGACGGAAAGAGAGTGAGACAGTCTGAATCCCAGAGTAACAGATACAATGAATTTGTCAGACATAATGAGAAAATAAAAGACATATGCAGCATGAAAACAATTAATGGTGGAAGCTAGACTAGCTGTTGCTAGTTTGAATAGAAAGACATAGGCTTTGGAATTGTACAGCCTAAAAAGCACAATGCCATTGACGCAAAAAGATGGAGTATTTTCGAGCATAATGTCATTATTGAAAAATAAACAGGCAGGCACTTAAAAACAAAACATTTTAAAAGAGAACAGAATCTATGAAGTTGAAGATTCACAAGATATTGGTGGAATTCTCCGACCACGCTTGCGGCTGGGATTCTCTGGTCCTGCTGTGGTGAATGGAAATTTGGCCAAGCGCAAAAGTCACCACTCTTGCTGGTAGCAATGATCGGAGCATTGGAGAATTCTGGCCTGTGTGATAGTGTTCCTAGGAGAGATTAAAGAAATAATTGGAAACTATTGAAGTGAGCGGTTGTAGTAGAAGGTTATAAAATAATTACTGAATTACTGAGAGAAAATAATTACTGAAATACTATATATATATATAATTCAAGATCAGAGTTATTCATTTTGGCATAGAGACGCTTGTATGGAATTCAATCTAATCTGCAGAATAGGAGAAATAAAGAATGGCAAAGGTCAGAAGACTTCAAAGCAAAATTTCTGAAGTTATTTACAGGATTAGGAGAACTAAAAACAGCACATTGTAAGCTGGAATGTGAAACCAACATGCTTTTAATCACCCAGAAATGTTCCACACCTTTTTCCTCCAAAGGTCAAGAAAGAGTTTGATTAAATGTAAGGCAACAAACCATTTCACCCATAAAAGATTAATGGGTTGATGTTCAGGGTGGGTACTGGTCCCAAAGCCAAACTGTTCCATAAGAATATGTGTTGATCTCACAAAATTCAATAAAGTTGTGAAAAGAGAAGTCAATTCAATGGTATCAGTAGATGACAGTTTAATAAAATAAGCAATAGTTCAATATTCTCTAAATTCGATGCAGTAGTCCAAACTTCTCACAACCTTCAAAGCACCATTTGAAAGATTCTGCTTTAAAGATGACCCTTTGGAATAACATCAGCACCAAAGAACAATGTCAAATCCTTTAAGGACTTGCATGGAGTTTCTTGACATGTTGATGCATGGGTTCACTCAAGATGAGTATAAAATGAGAGTAAGAGCAAGGCTGAGAAAATGACAAGGCAGCATGATGGCACAGTTAGCACTGCTGCCTCACAGCGCTAGGAACCCAAATTCAATTCCAGCCTTAGGTGACTGTGAGAAGTTTGCACATTCTCCCCATGCCTGCATGGGTTTCTCCAGGCACTCCAGTTTCCTCTGTTAGTACAAAGATGTGCGGGTTAGATTGATTGGCCATGCTAAATTGACCCTAGTGTCAGGGGATTAGCAGGGTAGATATGTGGGTAATAGAAATGGGGCCAGAGTAGGATTGTGGTTGGGACAGGCTCTTCAGGCCAAATAGCCTCCTTCTGCACTGTAGGGATTCTATGATTCAATGACAAGGGGCAAGATTGACTCTTAATCTAGGTGCAAGTTTTCACAGTCAACAATCATGTTTCTTGGTCATGCAGTGAGTGCATCAGGAATAACAATTGATCCATTGAAGATCAGAATCACAAAAAAACTTCACAGGAAATATCAGTGAGTTCCAACAGTTCATGGAATGGTGAATTAAGTAGCAAAATTTCTAAAAAAAATCGAGCCACTAAGGCAGTTGTTATGCTAAGACAATGATTGGTACTGGGAAAAAGTGCATCAGAAATCATTCACAAAAATCAAGGAGAGGTTGGTGTCATCAGAAATATTGGTGTATTATGATATAGAATTATCTACAATAATGGCATTGACAGGATTGGGGGTAGTACTTTTTCAGGTACAAAGATGGAAAATACCTACAAGCCTATTATATACCATGTTCATTCACAGTCACAGAGAAGAGTTAAGCAGTAATTGAAAAAGAAGCATTAGCAGCCACGTGGGCACGCGAGAAATTTACTGACTACATCTTAGGCCTTCACATTATGGCAGAAACAGACCATGAACCTTTAGTCACAGTATTGAATCTGAAAGAGCTTACAGCAATGCCATCAAGAGTTCAAAGGCTTAAATTAAGATTGATGCAGTTTGATACTCACACAATATCTGTTCAAGGGAAACAACAAAGCACAACAGATGCATTATCACAAATGGAAACAGAATCTAGAAAGATGTGATATTGAATTTGTATAAGAAATCATGGAATTTGCTATAATGGCAATCCACAGATTATTGACAACTGCCCAAAGATTGAGTGAAAAATTGAATGAAATCAGAGGCTCAAAAATTAGATGAGGAATGTAAGCAGATCAGAGAATTTTGTGCAATAGAAGGGCCCATGTATACAGTATACAATCCTATCTTGAGACCATATATCCAGCAGAGAACACATCTGACAGTGATGGATGATTTACTGATATACGATGAAAAATAGTAATCCCAAGAGCACTGAGACTTGAAATCTTACAACGCCTAGATCAAGGTCATCTAGATTCTGTATTGCCAAATGCAGAGTTAGAGCACAGCATGCGGTTTAGTAGCGGAGTCTCTCAAAGTCAGTGGAAGAAATGATATCTAGATGTCTCACAACATCCGTTTACAAACAGGAATCAATAGAAGCACTACTCTTTTCCTTCAAAGCCATGGGAATGCAAAGGAATGGATTTATTTGAACAAAGAGGGAAATATTCACCATAGTGGTAGATCGCTGTTTGAAATGGATTGAAGTGAAAGTTCATAGTCACCACAGTGAGACAAGGATAATGTAATTAAAAGAAATGTTTGCAGTCCTTGGGATTCTGATATTGCAATATCAGGTCCACAATTCATGAACAAGACTTTATACAATTATTTGGATTTGTTCATACAAGTTCACCAAAGTTTTTTCAGGCTAATGGAGAAGCAGAGAGCAGGGTGAGAACTGAAAAGGCATCACTGAAAAAGAATGAGTTTTTCAACTAGTGTTCTTGTGTTACTGATCCTTACCTTTGCAGAATGGATTAGCTCCATGTGAGTTACTCATGAGAAGGTTGAGGACACAGATTCCTACCTTTGCACATACTTTGTTGCAACAGATCAAAGATGCAAACACTGGGTAGTATCTGAAACCAAAAGAGAAATCTCAGCAGGTCAGGCAGCACCCGTAAGGAGAGAAAAGAACTGACATTTCGAGTCCACATGACCCTTTGTCAAAGCTGGTGTGGAATCTTCCAGCTCACCATTGGCCGCCAATCAGACCATAAGGTCCCACCAATATCATTTCACATGACTCGCCATTGGTGACCTACCGGGTTGCCTTTAGCGGGACCAGAAGATCCCCCAGAAGGAAGGGCTGGGAAATCCCACGCTTAGAAAAATAGGAGAAAGAGAGGAATCTCACCAAAGTAAACGTATGAAACACTTTGACAGATCATGAACATTATAAGATCTTCAACAGGGAGAACAGGTTTGGATCTGTGATCAACTGAGATTTGGAGAAATCATCGAGACTTTGCATTCTCTAGATGGAATTGGGCACAGCAAAAAGAAACAGAAGAGTTTTGACTGCAACTGAGCAACAGAGTGAAAAAAACAGACCAGAAAGGTCACAATCTCCAGAAATGAAAGAAGATGAATGTGATCTCTGCAACATTTTAGACTGTGGTACTGCTGCGACTGTTAAAAATGTCATTTACAGATTGTGGATTGCCAGCACTGAAATGATGAATGCTGCAATGTTATATCGATAGCCCAAATTTCACAGCTTTGTTTTCAGGGATCAGAGAAGATACTCACAGTGCTTTATGTGCTTGGAAGTTTTATCTGCAGTTATTCATCTCCCCAGAAGATAAAACAAAATGGATTGCTGTGCCATGAAAGTACCAAGTGCACATCATTTGATAAAGAAATGTGTTCAATAAGCCAAATGTGCTTTGGTAATTTAATTCTTTCATGTGGACAAGTTCAAAACCACCCAAAATCTTTTCATATAAACAGGCATTTTTTGTTATATTTTTGTGAAGTTTTGAGGGATAAGATTTAAGTACTTCTGTTTTCAGACACAGGGATTATTTACAATTACTCTGTGTCCACTTGCATTGCGCATGCAGCCCTGTACAAAATACACTGCTGGCTAGGTGAATGCAAAACAAGGGACCAAATAGCCTGCAGCTGCACTGCTCCTCCTAGAATGAAACTACACTCATTATGCCAAAGCTGCAAAGCGAAGCACACCAAATCGAGTAGCAAGAAAAGGAAAGAGCTCCCAGGTTTTGTGCTGTGGTGCAGTAGGAAGGTGCAAATGAGGAAGGAATGTTTCAGGTCCAGGGGAGGGGGCTTGGAGGAACCTCAATGCAAACCCTTAGAAGGGAATGGGAGCAGGTAGCTGGGGAGGGCAAATCCCAGAGTCTGGTCCTGAGAACCTGGAAGTATTGCTGTAAGAAGTTCAATTATCTCACAAAGGTGGTCATCATCAGTGAATGTATCTTCACAGGGTATCTTGACCAACCTCTCAAGTTGGAGTTGGACACCTCCATTCTCCCTGACACTGAAAACAACCTTCCAGTAGTCAGCATTGGGTGTGAATCCTCAGCATTCTCCTGTATACCATCTTGTCAAAGTCCTCACCAGAGTCCTTGCAGCAGAACTTATCCGCAACCTCATGCTCTGGGAGTTAATATATGATCAGTCTTTTTCCCTTTGCTTAACTACAGACCACTTGTGCCCAGTGACTCACCACAGGTTGATTTCAGCTTTATGCTACTTGATTTGATTTGATTTTGACTTTGATTTATTATTGTTTCTCGCATGCTATACAGACAAAGAAAGAAGGAAAGGAGAGGATTCATAGAGAAGGAAAGGAGAGGGTGCAGAATGTAGTTTTCAGTCATAGCTAGGATGTAGAAAAAGATTATCTTAATCGAAGGTAGGTCTATTCAAAAGTCAAAGGATGGCAGCAGGTAAGCCTAAGGATCGCCAAATCTGTCAGAGATTGTAATAGTGCTTTATTAGAGAGTTTAGATTAAAGTTTTAGAAACATAGAAGAAAGTGAAAGATAGAATTAGAGGATATGCTGGGCACAGTTTGTAAGAAGTCGCCATGCTCCAGCACCATTTTGGGCAGGAAACCTACAATACTTGAGAAAATGAGAAAGGAGCTGGAATAGCCCTCAAAATAAAGTGTGAGAAAAAGACAGTGATTAGAAAGGATCTTGGTTCAGAAGATCAGGAATTAGGATCAGTATGGGTGGAGATCCTCCCATGAGCTTCACAATATTACATCCTTGGTAAATACATTTTCTTCCTTGGTAAATACAGATGCAAAGTATCAAATAAATACCTCAGATATTCTCTCCGCTCCAGTTTTTACTACACATAAAAGGGCATTTGGTCCATTATGCTTATTCTAGCCACCAAGCACCTATCCATTACAATCCCATTTTCCAGCACTTGGTCCACAGCCTTGTATGCTAGGGTGTTTCAAGTGTTCATCTAACTGCTTCTTAAATGTTGTGAGGGTTCACTCTCCTTCCACCCTTTCCGGGAAATTCCCACCACCATCTGGGTGAAGAAGTTTTTCCTCAGATCCCCTCTTAATCTCCTGCTTTGATTCCAATTTATCAAGGTCAGATGCTGCCTTACCCCATTGAATCTGGCTTTTCCACATTTAATTATTTATTCATTCTCGATTCTTCTTTGTTATTTTCCATAACCAACCTAACCTTATGGTACAATCATTACTGTCCCCTAAATGTTCCCTTCCTTACACTTGATCCATTTGGCCCACCTCATTCCCAAAAACCAAGACTAGCAATGTCTCCTGCCTCTTTGGACCAGATGCATACTGTTACAGAATATCTTCTGAACACACACTAAGAACTCACATCCCTCTCTGTCCTTTACATTACTAACGTGCAAGTCTATATTCAGATAATTAAGGTGACCTATAAGAGCTGCTCCAAATCCCTTGACATCTCTGTAATTTCCTTGCAATTTTTTTTCTCTACATCTATCCCACTCGTTGGTGACCCTAAACTACAATCCAAAGATTGTAAGAACATAAGAACATAAGAAATAGGAGCAGGAGTAGGCCATCTAGCCCTTCGAGCCTGCCCCGCCATTCAATAAGATCATGGCTGATCTGTCGTGGCTCAGTTCCACATTCCCGCCCTCTCCCCATAACCCTTAATCCCCTCTCTTATCAAGAACCCATCAACCCGCTTCTTAAAAATATTTAGCGAGGCAGCCTCCACCACTTCAACGGGCAGAGAATTCCAGAGATTCACCACCCTTTGAGTGAAGAAGTTCCTCCTCAACTCCGTTCTAAACTGCCTCCCCTTTATCTTGAGGCTGTGCCCCCTAGTCCTACTGTCTTTTTTGAGCGGGAAGAGTCTCTCCACCTCTATCCTATCCATCCCATTCATCATCTTATACGTCTCAATGAGATCTCCCCTCATTCTTCTAAACTCTAACGAGTACAAGCCTAGTTTCTTCAGCCTCTCCTCATAGCTCAATCCCCTCAACTCCGGTATCTGCCTAGTAAACCTCCTCTGCACTCCCTCCAGGGCCAAAATATCCTTGCGCAGGTGCGGCGCCCAAAACTGCACACAGTACTCCAGCTGTGGCCTCACCAATGCCCTATACAGCTGCAGCAAGACCTCCCTACTTTTATATTCAATCCCCCTCGCTATGAAGGCCAGCATCCCATTCGCCTTCCTGACCACCTGCTGCACCTGCAAGCTGGGTTTTTGCGACTCATGCACAAGGACCCCGAGGTCCCTCTGCACCGTCGCCTGCTGCAGTTTTTCGCCTCGTAAGTAATAGTCCTTCCTACCATTTTTCCTACCAAAGTGGACCACCTCACACTTGCCAACATTAAATTCCATTTGCCATTTCCTGGCCCATTCGCCCAGCCTATCTAGATCCTTCTGCAGACTCTCCACACCCTCCGCACAATTTGCCGTTCCTCCAATCTTGGTGTCATCAGCAAATTTCGACACCCTGCACTCGGTTCCCTCCTCCAGATCATCTATATAAATGGTAAAAAGCTGAGGCCCCAGCACCGACCCCTGGGGCACTCCACTAGTCACCAACCGCCAATCCGAATAGCACCCATTGACCCCCACTCTCTGCCTCCTATTTGACAACCAATCCTCTATCCACGCTAACACCCTACCCCCAACTCCATGTCCCTCGACCTTCTGCAATAACCTCTTGTGAGGTACCTTGTCAAACGCCTTCTGAAAATCCAGAAAGACCACATCCACCGGCTCTCCTCTATCCACTGCCCTAGACACATCCTCATAGAACTCCAATAAATTTGTAGAAAGAAATTAGACTGCATCTTTTTTGTTCCAGGGCATTCTTTCCCTCCAGGACTGCAATGTTCTCCTTAATCAATACTGTCACCCCTCCCACTTTCCATTCCTATTTTTCCTGAACACCTTGTATCCAGGAATATTCAATACCCAGCCTTCCTCTTCTTTGAGCTAAGTCTCTGTTGTTACCATAACATTATATTTCTATATAGCTACCTGCACCTGCAACTTGCCAATCTTATTTACCATTATCCATTGCCCTGTCCACTTAACCCACAAGGTGGCCTCTGAATGCCTGATAGAAAGGGTTGGGCCTTCTAGCAAGATTATAGAAGACGTAACAAGTCACTAAAAACTCACCAACTCTGGTGAGTCCTGGTGGATGCTGCAATCAGTAATCCAGGTAGCGAACAATTGTTTTAGAACACCAGTGGTTGTTCCACAATATTCGTTGTGGCTCCCTGCTTTGGTTTTAAGTTCATTGGGATGGACGGGTGTCATGAGCCATGCCACCAAGCAGTCAGTCTCTGGTTTGTCTAGAGGACCTCAAGACAGTGAGAGTGGCTGATTACCTCAGGACGAAAGCATTATAGCTGCTGTCAGCATTTGTCAACTTGATGTTCTGTGCATGAACGCACCCCAACTGCATTTTGATGAAGTGATAGCCTTTGCAGTTCAGTTGCATCTCTCTACTTACATGTGGGGTCTTTACAGTCACATGTGTACAGTTGATGGCAGCCAGCAACATTAGAAATCTGATATCCACGTGGTCACTCTTCCTGTTTCTCTTTGGTAAGAGACGAGACTATTAAATCTCCTTTCTTCGCATTCAAGTCTTCCATCATCTCCCTACTATAGTAATAGATGTGGATGGTTGTTTCACCCGCTCCCACCTAGAAGAATCCACTTGTGTAGATGCTGAGGTGACAGCGACATTGAAAACCACTGGCAATGCAATCCTTGTCTGTGCAGCTTTAGGGCCGATTGAAGGGGGTGGTTCAGTTCAGTGACCAATTTCTTGTTGAATAATTGGTGCTTCACACATTGACTGAGGTGGAAGTAGCTATCTTATATTGAAAGTCCTTTTCCTCTCCACACCACCCCACCCCCATACATGGCTTCCCCTCTCTGCAGTATGTACTCAATGGTTCTGTCATGTTTTGACATGTGGGATTGCAGCTAGAGCCTTTCTGTTGATAGGCTTGAAAACTCCCTTGACCTCCATCAGATGCAGCAGTAGTGCGTTCAAAATGCAACGAATCAGCAAAACTCCTTCAAGAATCAAGATATTGGATGGCTGCTGTTTGTACTGCTCTGAAACTTATGACATCAGCCTTTAGACATGAGCACCATGGTCGAGTCCACAGTGTGCAAATAGAGTCTGCCACCAATTTCATGCTGGAAGGAATTGGTTGAAAGCTCTGCACAGGCCTTGTGCAGGGTTGGTGCTTCTCAACATTAACCACAAACTTTCCAAGTGCACCAAGCATTTCATTGTGCTAATTTATCAGCTTTCTTCTATAGGCTGCCTCATCATTGTGTTCATCTGCATCCTGTGCAGCAGATATTGTGTGACTGCACCCTCTGGTGAGCAGCAGCTTTTTAAAAATCAATCTACCGGATGTGGACATCACTGGCTGGCCAGCATTTATTGCCCATCACTAGAAACCCTTGAGAAGGTAGTGGTGAGCTAGCTTCTTGAACCACTGTTGTCTATTTGTTGTTGGTACAGGCAGAGTGCTGTTATGGAGGAAATTCCAGTCTAACATTGCTCCTGACCTGGATGCAACCCAGTCTTGCCCAATGTCTCTAATCCGTCCTCTAAGATACACATCTGTACTCTAAGATAGAGGACAAGGCTAAGGCTGTAGTGAGGAGAGTGGTGGGAAAGTAAGAGATACATTGCAAATCAGAAAATATTGTGGGATGAACAGGAGGTGAGATGTAAGAAGGATTAAGTGTGAGGATCCTATTATCTTTCATTTCAGCCTCAAAACTAGCCATGGCCACAATGGTGAGCAGCGACTCATCCATGGAGATTAGGACATTCAGGCACATCAATCTGCTTCTGTTTAGCTCCGGCTGCCTCAGATAGTGCCCCATCTGGTTCTGCAAGAGAAAGGGATGTCTGTCAGTGAAGATCATATAATCTGTTTTGCAAATATGGCTGGCATGGCTGAACAGGGATAGGGCAGGGAAGAGAGCTGATTAAGATATCTGTCAGAAAATCAGCTCAGACTTGATGGGCTAAATGGCCTCTTCTACACTGTAGGGATTATATGAATAGCTTATAGACTGTTCGTGCTCTAAGAGGTGGGTGTGAAGCTTGTAGCACTGCGAAAACATTAGCTGTTTTTGTACACAGTAGTGTTTTTCCACTTCTCCTTTAAATGATGATTTTCAATGAGACTTCAATTTATAAATACTGACACAAATAAATGATAGTTAAGGACATCTACCAATCATGGTCATTAGTTATTATATCCTCTTTGGCATTTCTTGGGAGTCCATTTGACAATTTTTTCCCCCAAATATATTGATTGAAAGAATCTTTCACTGTTTAGTTTCATCTGCTTTCCTAATCTCATCAATCCTTTATGCTCTCCTAACATTTTTCATCTTTTTTACCCTTTCCGTATTCTCATTTTTATTTTAAATTGTACCTGCGATTTTATATGTAATTTACAAGATCTTTATTTCCCTTGTTGCCTTCTTTGGATTCCTCCCTACTCCACAGCACTTTTTATCTGATGGAATACATCTGGTCTACAGTCCCCTAATTATATCTGAATATATTTAATTTACTCTCTGAATCTAATCCATGGCGTTATGTATGCCAATCCATCTTTCTTAATTTCTTTCTCATCTGTATGAAATCTTACTCCATCACATTATGGCCATTGTTAGCTACATACCCTGACTTTGACTACATTGGAATGCAAGAACAGAAGCAGGCAATTCAGCCTGTTGAGCCTGTTTCATCATTCAGTTAGTTCAATGTTATCCAACAGAAATCACTAACTCACCACAGGAATGCCTAAAGCAACAAAATTTTAACTACTTGCAATAACTTTGGTAGTAAACACTTATGCACAATGCAGATAAACGTATTTCACATGTAGAATTATGTAAACACCTGCCACCATTCAGTGAAACAATTTTGCAGTCTTTCACTAAATCTTTAGAATTCTCCCATTAATTTATTCGACAAAATATCTTAATGCAGTTTCTAGGTTTAAAAATGAGAGGTACTTTGACATCCTCAAGTGATTGCTGAGAATGTTTACTCAAGTAAGATGCACCAGACCTACCGCTGCTCAGAGTCCAGAACGCAATTGGATGCGAGTCCACCTTTGCTGTGGCCTTTGCTTTTTTCTTGGAGCGGTTATTCTCAATGGACAAGCTGACCATGCTGGCCACTCTGAGCCACGACAGATCAGCCATGATCTTATTGAATGGAGGGGCAGACTCGAAGGGCTAGATGGCCTACTCCTGCTCCTATTTCTTATGTTCTTATGTTATGTTCTTCCATTGTGCTGTAATACAGTATTTTCACCAGTGTTAGTAGACAACAATGAACAAGGGCAGCATGGTGGCACCGTGGTTAGCATTGCTGCCTCTCAGCACCAGGGACTGGGGTTCTATTCTGGCCTCAGGTCACTGTCTGTTTGCACATTCTCCCCATGTCTACATGGGTTTCCTCCCACAGTCCATGATGTGCAGGTTAGATGGATTGGTCATGATAAAATTAACCCGCTGTAAGTATGCAGGTTTAAAGGAATAGGGCCTGGGTGGGATAGACCTGGGATAGGTCTGGGTCAGTGCAGACTCGATGGGCCAAATGGTCTCCTTCTGCACTGTAGGGATTCCATGAATCAAGGAAATTAAACATGGTTCAGAACAAGGCTTGCACATTCTATTTCTCATCATTTTACCAATAAATGTACGTACTTTAAATATGCATGAGAATGAGTGTTGCGATCAGATGCTTAATACTCATAGCTAATGTATTGGATAACATTGAATTAGATCATGGCTAATATGTACCTTTTTGATTTACTCATGGGATGTGGGTGTCACTCGCTAGACAAACATTGCTTGCCCATCCCTAATTTCCATTGAGAAGTTAGTAGTGATCTACCTTCTTGAACCATTGCAGTCAATGTGGTGTACACCCACAAAGCTGTTGGGGAGGGAGTTCCAGGATTTTGATCCAGTGACAGTGAAAGAACAGTGATATAATTCCAAGTCAGAATGGTGAGTGGCTTGGAAGGAGCTTCCAGTTGGTGGTGTCTACTGTCCTTATTCTTCTAGAGAAAGGTGCTGCCTAAGGAGCCTTGGTGAATTCCTGCAGTGCATCTTGTAGGTGGTATAGATTGCTGTCACTGTGTGCCAGTGGTGGAGTGATTAAATGTTTGTGGATGGGATGCTAATCAAGAGGGCTGCAATGTCCTGGACACTGTTGAGTTTCTTGAGTTTTGTTGGAACTGTATTCATCTAAGCAAGTGGAGAATATTCCATCACACTCCTGAATGGTGCCTCGCAGATGATGGACAGGTTTGGAAAGTCAGGAGGTGAATTACTCATCACAAGATTCCTAGCCTCTGACCTGCTGGTAGGCACAGTTTTTAAATGGCTCATCCAGTTCAGATTCTGATCAATGGTAACCCCCAGGTTTTTGATCATGAGGGAACGAGAGCTGGTAAGATTCTGTCTTTTTGTGAATGATTATTGCCTGGCACTTAAGTGGCGTGGATGTTAAATGCCACTTATCAGCCCAAGCTTCAATGTTGTCTGGGCTTTGCTGCATTTTCTGAATCACCACAAATGATACCGAACATTGTGCAATCATCTGTGAACATCCCCATTTCTGATCCTTTGATGGAAGGAAGCTGTGGATGAAGCAGCTGAAGGTGTACACTACCCTGAGGAACTCTGGCAATGATGTCCTGGAACTGAAATGATTAACTTCCAACCATCACAACCATCTTCCTTTGTGCCAGCTATGACTAACCCAAGGAGAGTTTCCCCCTAATTCGCATTGCTGCCTCTCAGCACCAGGGACCGGTGTTTCATTCTGGCCTCAGGTCACTGTCTGTGTGGAGTTTGCATTATCTCCCGTGTCTACGTGGGTTTCCTCCCACAGTCTAGTTTTGCTGTGGCTTCTTGATGCTGCACCCATTCAGATGCTACCTTGATGTCAATTGCATTCACTCTCATCTCAACTCTGAAGTTCAGCTCTTTTATCCATGTCTGAACCAAGGCTGCAATGAGATTAGGAACTGAGTGACCCTGGCGAAACCCAAACTGAATGTCAGTGAGCAAGTTATTGTTAAACAAGTGTTGCTTAATACCACTGTTGATGATCCTTTCCATCATTTTACTGATGACCAAGAGTAGAATGGTGGAGTGGTAATTGGCTGGGTTGGATTTATCCTGCTTTTTGTCTACATGATATACTGGAACAATTTTCCACGTTGCCAGATACCAATGTTCTAACTGTACTGGAACAGCTTACCTAAGAGCGTGGCGAGTTCTGGAGCACAAGTCTTCAGCCCTATTGCCAAAAGATTGTCGGGGCCGAGATCCTTCGCAGTATCCAATGCCTCACCTCCACAATTCTTTGACGACTGCATAATAGTAAGCCCAGTATTGCACTCCCCCTCCACACTTTGTAGATTTTATGACTATTTTGAAACATAACAAAATAGAAATGTGTTTTCATTATTCCCACTTTAATTTTCTCTATTAAACCTGATAAATTAAAACTTATTTTTTTTAAAAATCAAACACGACAAGGTACAAACACATAAGAACATAAGAACATAAGAAATAGGAGCAGGAGTAGGCCATCTAGCTCTTCGAGCCTGCCCCGCCATTCAATAAGATCATGGCTGATCTGTCGTGGCTCAGTTCCACTTTCCCGCCCTCTCCCCATAACCCTTAATCCCCTCTCTTATCAAAAACCCATCAACCCGCGTCTTAAAAATATTTAGCGAGGCAGCCTCCACCACTTCAACGGGCAGAGAATTCCAGAGATTCACCACCCTTTGAGTGAAGAAGTTCCTCCTCAACTCCGTTCTAAACCGCCCCCCCCTTTATCTTGAGGCTGTGCCCCGTAGTCCTACAGTCTTTTTTGAGTGGGAAGAGTCTCTCCACCTCTATCCTATCCATCCCATTCATCATCTTATACATCTCAATGAGATCTCCCCTCATTCTTCTAAACTCTAACGAGTACAAGCCTAGTTTATTCAGCCTCTCCTCATAGCTCAACCCCCTCAACTCTGGTATCAGCCTAGTAAACCTCCTCTGCACTCCCTCCAAGGCCAAAATATCTTTGCGCAGGTGCGGCGCCCAAAACTGCACACAGTACTCCAGTTGCGGCCTAACACACATTATTGATATCACAATTCCTGTTTTAACTTATTTGTGTGATAATGTTAAAGTATCCTTTCATGCTATACATTAAGTAGCTGGATGGCTGATAGTGTTGGATCCATGGTCTGTCAAGATGTCAGTGAAAACAATGGCTGGGACTGTGTTTATTGATCACGTCATTGTTGTCAATACATTCCCTTACACTGGAACAGACAGAAAGGAGAAATGTGAACAATAAGTGGTGGAGCAGATCAGCATCAATGTGAAGAACTCGAGCCTGTAGACAGGCAGACAGATACATGCAGGAAAGGAAGAACCTAGACTAGAGGAAATGACAGGGAAGAATGAAGTAACTGCCAATTGGCAGCTCAGCAAGAGGATTATCACTGGATATATTTCATACAATAATTGTATTGCTTCCACAAAGACACCATTTCTAAAATCCTCCTGATTTTGCTTAATGAACTTCATGTTTGGCAGATAAATACTTTATGGAATTTCTACAATGTGGTTGGAATATTCATAAGGTGGTTAAATCATGAGGATGAAAATGCTTTCTTACTTAAAACTGAGCAGCCACAGTTCACTGGGATAAAAAAGTGCAAAGATTCACAATAGCTTTGTAAGTCTGATCGAGGGTTCCATCTGAAGATCATCCCTAATAAGACTGGGATAAGGGAACTGACTCTTATTGGGTGGGATTTTCCACTGACCCCCACCATGTGTTTTGAGGTGGCAGAGGCGCCCCACCATCGACTGCCCAGTTGTTGCACCTTTGGCCACCGGGGCAGGGACAGTGTTGAAGTTGACAGGACCAGAAGATCTTGCCGGCAGGAACAGTCAGTAAATCCCGTCCAGTTGGAAGTAGTGTATGAACAGCCACGTTGTAAACTGGTCTATTTAACTTCAAAATGCACCCGGAGTCCCTCCACTACTTTCTCAGCACTGATGTGCTACTCCATCAATCCACTGGCTGTTATGATATTAGTAATCAATTAAGAACTCCATTTGACATTTTTTCAAAGACCTTGGCATTGCAAAATGGCCAGAAATCTTTAAAAATGTGACAATTGGTAGGGATGAAAGAGGAAAAAGATTTGCTAATGGTTCATTAATATCCCTGAAAGTATCCAGTTAGTGTGAAAAAGACAAATCCTAGTCCAGAATTCTCCAGCCATTCACAACAGTGGGTTTTTCTCTGGTCCCTCTGGTGGCGCATTCCCTGCCATGGCTTTCCTTGAGACCCTTCAAATGGGAATTGCCATTGACAGCCATGGAACCAAAGGATCCTGTCATCAGTAAATGGCATATTGTCTCCCGCTGAGAAAAACACTGAGGGGAGGCCAGAGAATCTTTTCCTGGCGAGAAAGAATCTAAAAGTATTACTTCACTCAAGGAGAAATGACAGAAATCCTTTTTAATCCTATGTAAGTCATTTGTAAGGATATATTTAAAATGCATGAGATTTTCAGCACTTCACTTCAAAGGAAGATTGATGTTTTAGAGAAGGTTAGGGGAAGAATGTCACAGTTTCTAGGGCTCATGATCCTAAAGATAAATCAACAGACTGGACACATTTATTGTAAAAAGAGAAATTAATTAAGACTTGATTCAAACCTTGAAAATGCTAGTAAGCATAGATAATGTTCAAAGAACTAGTGAACATCGACTACAAAAGATTGTAAACTACAAGAGAAATTGTCAAATGCATTAAATTTTTAGTTTTGTGGGATTTGAGATCATTACAGATGAGAAGAGAGATTATAGAAATGAAATGAAGGGCCTGACTTCACCAACAATACCAACGCGAAATTGTGGTAAAGTGGGGGGGTGAGGCCTTTATCGCAATCTGCACCCGAGTCTGCGCAGATCGCCACTTTACCGAGACCTGCGAATGGCAGGAATCTATTCTGCCCCAAATCAGGCACAACGACGATTTAAAATCATTTGCACGCGTTTAAATTGAATTAATGAACTGCCCGCCCAACTCTATCAGCATTTCCCCCTTCACCGCTGTGTTTACCAATCCGGAACCAATCTTTTAGGGACCTGCTGAATAAAAGTCTGAGTCGGGTGCTTCAGCCTCTAAAGAGCGCATTCAGCATTCCCAACAGCTCTCTGAATCAGTTCAGTGGTGGGGATGGGGTGGGTCACATCATTCTCTGGTCAGAGTGGGGAGGAGGGGAGTGAGGTCAGATTGTGGCCAGATTTGGGGGGAGGAGAAGGAGGCAGATCAGATGTATCTCTGGTCGGGGGGAGGGTTGATCACTGTCTGGTGGTTAGGGGGGAGGAGGCTGGTTGATATTCTTCTAGAGGGGAGGGAGAGTGAGGCCAGACTATTCTCTGGCGGGGGGGAAGGAGTGAGGTAGATTCGTTTCGGGTGTTGGGGGGGGGTGGGGTGATGCCAGTTCATTGTCTTGGTGGGGGAGGAGGGAGGCAGGTCAGATGGATCTCTGGTAGGGGGGCAGATGGATCTCTGGAGGGAGGCAGGGGGATCCGCTGCCATTCTGCGGGCAATCAGTGTGGGGGGAAGGGGGCATGGATGGCTATCGGTCTGGGTACTGGGGGGTGGATAAGGGGGGCAGTGATGTGTGTGTGTGTGTGTCCCTTATCCACCCCCCCACTACCCACACACATCACCACACCTGCCCCCCTATTCCCCCCACCTATTGCCTGCAGAGTGGCAGCAGACCTCCCTCCCCCTCCACACCTGAGATCCATCTGTCCCCCCCAACCAGAGATCCGTCTGCCCCTACAGGGATCCATCTGCCCCCCCGAAATACATCTTCCCCCCCTCCCCGAGATACATCTTGCCCCACCGCCCCCCTGCACCAAGATACACCCTCGCTCTGCTTTTCACTTCCGGGCCACTTTCTCCAGCTCAGGAGTGATCTGACATGGGTGCGCTTTTTCAAACTTTTTTCTAACTGTGCACGCGCAGTTCAGAGCTCTGATTGTTTTGGCCACAGTGTGAATGAGACTGGAGATGGCTGAGAGCTATGGGGGTGCCTGAAAGCCGATTTCTAAGTCGGATCTGTACTACACCCAGAATCAGCACCTAGAATGAAAATGGTAAAATTGGGCCTGAAATGTAGTTAACCAAATAGGAGCTGGAGTAGATCAAACTAAATATACGTGAGCCTAGATTTTCCTATATTTTCTTCCTGAAAATATAAAGACTAAGGAATTTTGGTCTCCAGCTGGCTCAGGGGGAATGCTTAACAAGAAGAGGCATCAACAAGATATGTCACATGCTGCAACTAAACCTTCGTCCACCAGCAGAACTGCCCTGTCAGTGACTATGAAGGTAACAAGCTACTGAAATTTTATGCTGCAGGGTCATTCTAGGCTGCAACACAGAGAATGTTCACTTGCAGTCAGTTGTAAATAAGTGCATAAAGCAAACCGCAAATACGTTGTTTAGTAGAGTTAGTACGGTTATCCATTTTGTAATAGACAACCAGCAATCATACAGCACTTTTGTGGGGCTATTTGATATTCAGCCTTTTAAGTTATTGCAACTTTGTTCCCTTTGAATAGCCAGACCAAGACACTGAGCTTTTGCAACAACTGTTTATTCGAGCTTTATAGCAAGGAGTCTACAACCAACTAATGGGCAACCAGAGTATAGAATTCAGGATTACACAAGCAGATATAGTTCCAGATTCAATTATAAGCAACTAACATATACCAATCAAGGTGCAGGAGTTATTCCTATCCACTCAGAGCTATTGATTAGAGTTACATCTTGCATAAGATACAAACATTAAAATCAATCACCACCATTACATGCCTGCTTAATTATAACATCCAATCAGTGTAAATGCATGATCATGTTATCTTTCTATTGTTATAAGTTATTGTTGACATCTCAACTTGTGTCTGGATTTGTAGTCACCAATTACTCCTCCCATGCTCAGATGTCTGATTTAATGAACTGTTTGGGCTAAGGGCCTTTGTTAGATAAACAAACCTATGTTCTATGATTTCCCCTCTTGTAACTAGGCCTTGATGCTTATCTGGGTCAGCTCCAATAAGGACCTGTGATTTCTCTCATAGCAGCTTAGGTGATTTTTAAACTTGTGTGATTATTAACTCTTTCAAAGATAATGTCATGTTAGCATGATTGAATTCTACAGGATTCAAGAAGTCGCAGACGACGCTAACTGTAACCTTATGTGCACCTCTTAATCAATAATATCATCTACCTCAACATAAAAAAAATCAATCTTGTTTTTGTTCAGTTATGATCCAGTTAGAGACCATTACTATTTGAAGAGAAATCCAAGTGCATTTTAACCAATAGAACTATGCCATAAGACATAACTGTATTTTATGAACAGACCAATGGGAGAGTGTTAAATTCAGCTCCAAGTAATCGGTTTTTGTGATGTTGACTGAGCAATAAAGATTGGCTGGATCACCAAGGCTAAATCCCTGCTGTTCTTCAAAATAGCGCCATGAGTAAACAGCGCCTCAGCTTAACATCTCACCCAAAAGATGGTACCCGTAACAGTGCAGCAGGCCTAGACTTTGTGCTGAAGTAATGGAGTGGGACTGAAGTCCATGACCTTTTGATTCAGAAGCAAGAGTTCTACCCACTGAGCCACAGCTGGTCAAAACTAAATGTAATTCCTTCAGTTCATTGTCCGTACTCTAAATTGCAATAAATGCAATTTATCTTCCTTATGTTCATATTTAAAGAAAGTTTTTTCCTTAGATTTTTCTCACCAAGCTATCATCACATTCATTTACTTCAGTTTTTATCTGATTATGATTGGTCATATTGATTTTCCAGTTCCACTCTCTTTCTTTGTCACTGTAGATGTATTTGATTTATGTCAACAACAGCTTTACTTGAAACAGCGCGTCGCTGCTCCTTTCTCTATCGTCACTCTTGTAGTAAAGTTAAATTATAGTTAATTTAATATTCTTAATTTTTAATTGAACTAGCTTGTTCCAATTACTCTACAAAATTCTCATTTTGGAAGTATTTTATTCATTCTGCTCCCAGATCACTCTGTTAACAACTCACTATGAGTGTCTTGTGACCATTTACATCTGACCAAGACAGAAGATGGAGCCTCTAACAATGCAGCATTTGCTCAATATTTCACTGATGTCAGCCTCAATGTTGTGCTTAGGTGGCTGGAGTAAGGTTTGAACCCTTGGCTGTCTCACTCAAAGTGCACTCTGTGTTACCTACTGAACCAAAGATGACACCTGTAATTTAATCATCTATTTTTAGTTAACCACTTTAAAGATAATTTTATTTATTTTCTTAGGTGTTAATGTGTTTTCCACTTCCCTATCCATCTCTAGTAATCTTACAGTTTTGATGAAAGGTCTGTATCCACAACTCTCTGGTGACTAAATTGAATGCACAATTAATGTGTCTTTACTTTCCTGTGCAGGCAGCATGCCAACTTCATGCTTTCATTTGCATGATTGCTACTTGAAGCCCAGCAGTAAACATACTATCCTTTTCCAGTCTGGCATACTGTATAGGGCATTGGTGAGGCCGCAGCTGGAGTACTGTGTGCATTTTTGGGCGCCGCACCTGCGCAAAGATATTTTGGCCCTGGAGGGAGTGCAGAGGAGGTTTACTAGGCTGATACCGGAGTTGAGGGGGTTGAGCTATGAGGAGAGGCTGAATAAACTAGGCTTGTACTCGTTAGAGTTTAGAAGAATGAGAGGAGATCTCATTGAGACGTATAAGATGATGAATGGGATGGATAGGATAGAGGTGGAGAGACTCTGCCCGCTCAAAAAAGACAATAGGATTAGGGGGCACAGCCTCAAGATAAAAGGGGGGCGGTTTAGAACGGAGTTGAGGAGGAACTTCTTCACTCAAAGGGTGGTGAATCTCTGGAATTCTCTGCCCGTTGAAGTGGTGGAGGCTGCCTCGCTAAATATTTTTAAGACGCGGGTTGATGGGTTTTTGATAGGAGAGGGGATTAAGGGTTATGGGGAGAGGGCGGGAATGTGGAACTGAGCCACGACAGATCAGCCATGATCTTATTGAATGGCGGGGCAGGCTCGAAGGGCTGGATGGCCTACTCCTGCTCCTATTTCTTATGTTCTTATGTTCATACATGTGACACCAGAACCACAGCAAAATGGTTGACTTTTAACTGCCCTCTGCAATGTTCAGTTGAAGGGCAATTAGGGCTGGGTAATCATGTAGGCTTTTCCAGTGACACCCACATCCCATGAAAGAATAAAGAAAAAAATTATCCACTTACAAGCCCTAAGTGGGATATCATGAGGTGGTTCTTTAGCTTGATGTTAATCACAACCACTTCACTGACTGAAGTGGTCCTTAATCTTAGTGCTCATGTTTGGCCAGCAGATCACTTGGGCAATCACTTCATCTCTGTATGCTTGATACTCTGTATGCTTAATATTCACTTATAGTAACAGATGTTTCATTGAATCATAGAGGTTTACGGCATGGAAACAGGCCCTTCGGCCCAACTTGTCTATGTCTCCCCTTTTTATTAACCGATTAAGCTAGTCCCAATTGTCCTTGTTTGGTCCATATCCATTCATATCCATCTCAACATGTAAATAGAGTTATAGATATCATAGTTTCATTGGTGGTTACTGGCCATTCTTTCATCGCTACTTCCAGTAATACTTGGAAAATTGCACCTCAATGTGTAGTTTGCTTGATTTGAGCAAGATGTTTGTCTGTCAGATTTCTGCTGGATTGGTGACTTCCAGGGCATGCCATGCTTCTGTTTCTCATTGAATCGGAAAGATTTCAACTTTGCATCATCGACTTCCGTCAAAGAGAGTACAGCTCTCAACAGCATGCTGCTGATGCACATCTGCTTCTGCTTGTTCTTCACTTCCAAATAATGTCTCTGCAAATGAAATAACGTCCATTGCAGATGCTTTGGAGCAGATAAAAGTGGTTTGAAAAAGATGATTTGAAGTGGCTCGTGATCAGATTCTACCATAACTTTCTTTCTCTCAAACAAGTACTCATTAAAATGTTCTCAAGCAAAGACACTAGCCAGGCACTCTTTCTCAATCTCTGCATAGCGCATTCAGGTTGTGTTAATGTTCTGGGTGCAAACACACCCTTGCTGCATGAAGATTTCTCCAAGTCCTGGTTTGCTGGCATCACACTGCAGAGTGATTTTGCCATTCACATTGTCACACCTCAGAACTGGCGTTGTTGTCACTGTTTGATGAGAGTAAAATCCGTTTCTTGTTCTGTGCCCCAATATCAATGAACATCTTTTGCAGTGGGCATGGGTAGAGGTTCAAGCTAGGCAAGAATTTGGTGAGGTAGTTCATAAATCCAACAAATCACCTTCACATCTCTTGGTTGCTGCATCTTTGTCACAGCTCATACCTTAGGATCAGGGCAAAGTCCTTTCATTGTACAATATGTACTTGAATTCAGTCATCTTTAATAATAGTTTTTTTCTTGTTCAGATTCAAATTCATCTGCTAAGCTCTCTAACAATCTTACTAGATTCTGATCTTGGACTGCAATAGCTCTTTCATTGTATCACCAAATCCATGGGCTAGCAGATCATTCATGACCATCTCCACTCCTGGAAGATCATTGACTATTTCATCCTGTCAGGGTTGATACTCATCCGGAGCAGTAGAAATGCCAAATAGCATGCACAACCATCTGTACCATAGAAATGCCTTCCAGAATGTGGTCAGGAAATGATTGCTTTCATCTAATTTCAATTGCCAATATTCATCCTTATGTCTAGGAGAATAAAGACATTTTCTTTGGCAAAATATCTTCAATGATTAGCATGAAGTAATGAGATCTCTTTAAAGCTTCGTTGAGCTCCTTTGGATCTATGTACGCTCTGTGCTTTCCAGATTTTTTCACTGCTACCTTGCTGCTAATCAAGTCTGTTGGGGATGTCAGTTCCTTAATTGCTCCCATCTTTTCAAGTTCCTTCATTTTGTCTTTCAGGCTAGACTTGAAGGCAGATGGAACTTTTCTCAGAAAA
Organism: Carcharhinus amblyrhynchos; assembly: GCF_965287045.1. NCBI lineage: Eukaryota > Metazoa > Chordata > Chondrichthyes > Carcharhiniformes > Carcharhinidae > Carcharhinus > Carcharhinus amblyrhynchos. Next base: position 88,364,409 of record NC_137324.1, on the reverse strand, counting down.
TGCAGAGTTGCTTTCACACTCATTGATTTCAAGAATAGCCGGAAAAAACCCAAGCCCCATTAAAACATCTTTGTAATTTTAAAATCTGATTTAACATCATGAGAAAAATGACACATCTTTTCTGGTACACAGAGGGTAACCAATACAAGATGTTGACTTTATCAATGGAGATAAGGGGATTTGCTTAGTGTCAACTATTATTCAGACCTTCTTTTATTCCCACTGTATTGGGCTTTCAGCCTAGTTTGTCTTCATTGGGTTAGCATTACTCCACAATATAACATCTATTGCACTTTCGATGGTTTCATTTTTAGATCACCATCTTGAGCAATTTCATACAGGGGTGCGAAGCTCATGATGTTGCGCAAAGCACTGGTGTCTACCTGACATTTCACTTTAACTTAATGTGCTCCATTTGCAGTCATCATTCCAACAATTACAAACCATTTTTTAATGAAGACTTGATTGTATCAACCTGTTCTTTGGTGTATCACTAAGTATATGGTGTTCTTGGGGCTGAAGGGATCAAGGAATATGGGAGGAAGGGGGATTAGGATATTGAAGTCGATGAACAGCCATCATCAAAATGAATTGCAGAACAGGCCCAAAGGGCCGAATACCGTACTCCTGCTTCTGGTTTCTATGTTTCTAGAGGGAGGCCATTTAATCCTTTGTGTCTGCACAAGCTCTACAAATGAACATCATGACTTAGTGCCATTCTCCTGCCTTTTCTCCTCAACACTGCACATTGTTTCTATTCAGGTAATCATTTAATGCCTCAATTGAAGAAATTCCTCCTCATCTCTGTTTCAAAGGATCATCCCTTTAGCCTGAGGTTCTAGTTTTTCTTACTAGTGGAAACATCCTCTTCGTGTCCACTCTATCCAGGCCTCGCAGTATCCTGTAAGTTTCAATAAGATGCCCCCCTTATCCTTCTAAACTCCAACGAGTACAGACCCAGAGTCCTCAACCGTTCCTCATACAACAAGCTCTTCATTCCAGAGATCATTCTTATGAACTTCCTCTGGACTCTTTCCAAGGCCAGCACATCCTTCTTTAGATGATGATTAACAATCTCTGCACATGCCAATAGTTTTCCTGTAAGTTTCTTTTCTCTCAGCAGGTATGCTCTCTCTCTTGTTCCTAAGGCACTCCTATCTCTGATGAGGTCATCTTTAAGTTCTGAAATTTACAAAATTGAGCTAGATGTCTCTGTACAATCACATACTGATCAACAATCTCCCTCTCTTCCTGAGTTCTAGTGTTGTCCATAAATTACATTAGTAGAGTGTTCAAAGTGTGTTTTATAGGCCTCCAAAATTTCACAAGTCTGGCTTTTCTGGTCCCCAGTGAGGGCTAGAAAGCAATACAGCTTGTAGCTTACTCTCCCCAGCACAGATAACAGAGTTCTCCTATTTGTTTAGGTTTCTTGTTCAACTCTGTGAGCAGTTTTGGACCCCATATCTAAAGAAGGACGTGCTGGCCTTGGAAAGAGTCCAGAGGAGGTTCATAAGAATGATCTCTGGAATGAAGAGCTTGTCATATGAGGAACAGTTGAGGACTCTGGGTCTGTACTTGTTGGAGTTTAGAAGGATGAGGGGGGGATCTTCTTGAAACTTACAGGATACTGCGAGGCCTGGATAGAGTGGACATGGAGAGGATGTTTCCACTAGTAAGAAAAACTAGAACCTCAGGCTAAAGGGACGATCCTTTAAAACAGAGATGAGGGGGAATTTCTTCAGTCAGAAAGTGGTGAATCTGTGGAATGCTTTGCCGCAGTAGGCTGTGGAGACCAGATCATTGAGTGTCTTTAAGACATAGATAGATAGGTTCTTGATTGATAAGGAGATCAGGGGAAAAGGCAGGAGAATGGGTGCAGTTGTTGTGTGCAGTTTTGGTCACCTAATTATAGGAAGGATACTAATAAGATTGAAAGAGTGCAGGGAAGGTTTACAAGGATGTTGCCAGGACTTGAGAAACTGAGTTACAGAGAAAGGTTGAATAGGTTAGGACTTTATTCCCTGGAGCTTAGAAGAATGAGGGAAGATTTGATGGTGGTGTATTAAATTATGATGGGTATAGATAGAGTGAATGCAAGCAGGCTTTTTCCACTGAGGCTAGGGGAGAAAAAAACTAGAGGACATAGGTTAAGGGTGAAGGGGGAAAAGTTTAAAGGGAATATTGGGGGGGGGCGGGCTCTTTACACAGAGAGTGGTGGGAGTGTGGAATGGGCTGCCAGATGAAGTGGTAAATGCGGGCTCACTTTTAACATTTAAGAAAAGCTTGGACAGGTTCATGAATGAGAGGGGTGTGGAGGGATATGGTCCAGGTGCAGGTCAGTAGGACAAGGCAGAAAAACGGTTGGGCACAGCCAAGAAGGGTCAAAAGGCCTGTTTCTGTGCTGTAATGTTCTATGGTTCTATAGTAATGGGGATGAGAAAAAAATCTGCCATGATTGAATGGCGGAGCAGGCTCCATGGGCCAAATGGCCTAATTCTGCTCCTATGTCTTGTGGTCTAAATCTCATAAACTGCCATATAGAGTGGAAAAATTTCCAATTCACTCCTAAATCTCCTTAGAACTCCATAGGAAAAGATGCTGGAATATTCAAAGTCGTACAGACTCACCAAGCAGTCAATGCCCTGTACAAAGTTGCAGAATGAACTTTTAATTATTCTTTGCTGTTTTTCACAGTTGTCAGCTCTCTTACACCTATGAAAATCTACTCAATTCCAGTTGCACAATTATGCCACCACATTCCAAGTCATAGAATCATAGAGTCATACAGTGCAGGAAAGGCCTGTTGGCCCATCAAGTCTGCACTGACAATATCTACGACTAAAAGTATGCTAATTCCATTTTCCTGCACTTGTCCCATATTCTGTGTGTCATGTAAAATGGCTCCTTTTCATATACTTCTTTCCTAATTTCTTCATCTTGTCTCTGTTCATGCACACCTCTGTTGTCTATGTATTTAAGGTGTCCCTCTTCCCTAACCCTCAGTAGTTTTTGTGTCTTCTACTGTGAAGACATCTACAAAGGGGACAATTTTCCAATCCTGTTCGTGATGGATGCAGATGCCATTACGGCTGGAAACGCTTGTAAGAGGGCCATAACGGGATTTGCGCCGGGGAAATTTCAGAATAACATTTTTAAAAATGGAGCCCTGAACACTTTGAAGCAGGCCTCATGATGAACTACAAAACATTCCTCCATTCCCCCCCACATTCCCTGCTTTTAAATGGCAAAGTGTCATAAGATTTGTAGAGAAAACTTACCTGTTTCTCTGGGGAGAAACACGAAGTTTTCATTATAATCTGACACTTAGTCATTTTTAAAAAATTTCCACCCAAGGTATTTGTTAAATGTTCCTGTTATTTCCTTTTTACCTTTTATAATTTCACTTGTCTGTGTCTCTAATAGGCTCACTGCTAATTTCATTAATCTCTTCCTATGTGCAAAGCTATAGAAATGTTTACAATCTCTTTTTATGTTTCTTGTTCATTTACTCTGTTATTCTCTCAGGCTTAGTACTTTTTTTGACAACAGTATAACACCCTTCCTTTGATGTAATACTATCTCTAACTCTTTTTATTAGCCATTATTGGACTACTTGGCAGCCTTCCACCAGCCATGCTGTACTTAGGACATGCATAGGAAAGCCAGGACAAGCAAAGACACATGGAAGACAGGCACTGAGGTAATGCACAAGATTTATTAGTTGCAATTTGTATGCAATATGGCATAATGCGACATATAAATTTGGATTGGAAAGTTGATTTTGTATGCTTGTATTTTTGCATTCTTGTTAAATAAACAGAGAATAGGTAAAGGACAATTTCAAGTTCCATTTATTGGTATCACTGTTAGCTCAGTCGATCAAGGACAGCCTAGTTAGAAAGGGGCTTGCTTGACAGACTTGTCCTGTGCTCTGATGAAGGGCCATCTGGACTCGAAATGTTGGCTCTATTGTCTTCCCACAGATGCTGTCAGACCTGCTGAGATTTTCCAGCATTTTATATTTTTGTTTCAGATTCCAGCATCTGCTGCATTTTGCTTTTATATTATAGAAATTAGCACAGCCTCCATATTCCTCTTCATCCTGCTCTTCAGTGGGTTGCCACATAGCTAGTAGCAAAGACAATGTCCTCATGATGGCAAGGTTCTGCAGCAAGCAGATCATGACAAATTGTGAGATCTGCTTTGCCAATGACTACAGGATTCCTCCAATGGAATCCAAACAGCTAAAGCAGTGGTTCAGCATTCATTGATGGAGGCCCTATTTGTTGTATATATATATATATTCAAGATTTAGACTTAAAACCAGGTGGCATGATTGGGAAGCTTGCAGATAACATGAAAATTGGCTGTTTAGTTGTGATGACTCCAGAATGATGTCAATGGTTTGATTGTGGGCAGAGAAGTGGCAAATGGAATTCAATCTGGAAAAGGGTGAGGTAATGCATTTGGGGAGGGTAAACAAAGCAAGGGAATGCCCAATATACAGAAAGATATTGAGAGCAGTTGAGGAAGTGAGAGACTTTGGAATACATGTCTGTAAATCCATGAAAATGGCAGGATAGATCGACAAAGTGGTCAAAAAAGCACATGGAATGCTTTACTTTATTGGACAAGGTATTTAATACAAAAGCAGGGATGTAATGATGGAACTATGTAAAACACTGGTTAGGCCATGGATGGAATTTAGGGTACAGTTCTGGATACCACATTACAGGAAAGACATAATTGGTCGAGAGAGTGCATAAGAGATCTCCAGGAAAGCTGCCAGGGCTTGAAAATTGCAGCTAGGACAGGTTGGATAGACCAGGGTTGTTTTCTTTAGGAGGCAAAGGAGTAACCTAATTGATGAATGATGAAGGACCTAGACAGGGAAGACTGGTTTCCCCGAGTTGAGGGGGTCAATTACCAGGAGGTATAGAATTAAGTCAATTGGTAGAAGAGTTAGAAGATACATGAGAAAATGTTTTTTCATCCTGAGGTGGTGGGTATCTGGAATTCACAGCCTAAGTTGGTGGTTGAGGCTGAAGTGCTCACTTCACTTAAAAGGTATATGGATCTGCATCTGAAGTGCTGGAATCTGCAAGGCTTTGGACCAGCTGCTGGAAAGTGGAACTAAAATGAGTAACTAGTTTCTTTTTTCGCATTTTTGGCTGGTGCAGACTCTATGGGCTAAATGGCCTTTTTCTGCATCATAACTTTACTATGGTTCTATGAGCCATGTCTTCAAAGGATAGTCTTCACCACCCACTTGTTTGTTATGGTTGCTCAAATGTAAGTGGCACAGTGGACTGCCACATCATGACTGCTGCGGCCCTATTTTTCACTCGACCTTGATTACCCTGTCTACAGTTTTTGCATTTTAGTGGTTTTACTTTTATCACTGTCCTTGTTTCTCTTTCACCCTGCCATTCTAGTTCAAATGATTCCCAACCACACTAGCAAATACTCAGCTTCAGGCAACAGTCCGGGTGCTGCTCTGCTGTAACCCATCCAGTTTACACTGGTCCCACCTCCTCCAGAACCGGTTTCAATGTCCCAGGAGCCTAAAACCCTCCTCCCTGCACCATCTTTCCAACCATGTATTCATCTGATGTATCCTGGTATTTCTACTCTGCCACAAGTCACTCTGACTCATGGCAGAGTAGATATACCAGTAATCCTGAAGTCACAACCTTTGAGGTCCCACTTTTCATCTTACTCCCTAACTTCCTATGTTTGGTTTTTAGGATCTTTTTTTTCCCCTATGTCATTGGTACTGATTAGGATCACAACCACTGGCTGTTCATGGTCCCCCTGCAGAATGTCCTATAACTGCTCTGAGACACTCTTGACCCTAGCACTAGAAAGGAAATATCATTTGCATCCACAGAAACATCTATCTATTCCCCTTATAATTGAAGCCCCTATTTTCATTGCATTCTCACACTTTCTCCTCCTCTCTTGTGCAACAGGCCAACTATGGTGCAACAAATTGGCCTGTTACTGCGTTCCCTGAGAGGTCATTCCCCCTAACACTATCCAAAGCCGTTTTGCATGGGAATCGCCACAGAGGCTTCCTGCACTGCCTGCCTAGTCCTCTTACTCTGCCTGTGGAGTTTTAGCCTGTGGTGTGACCACTTTCACCTGCCATTTCAATGACAGAAAGCAGTTCTCATTTAGACCTTCACATTCCATCACTATAAACACATCACAGAAGCATTGGAATTTATATTCCTTTATTCCAGAGAGGCAAGTTTTGATTCTGCAAAAGTCTGTCCTGTATCTAACGAAGTATTGTTGCAATAAAGATACTAATTTGACCACAAATGCTTTGTGGTTCCCTGCTAGCTTACATATATTATTTTGGCATACAGCACCTCAGTGACTTCACTATGCTTACAATGTACAGCTCTGGCTACATTGGGTTGTTGATTTAATGAACTATCAGATCTCTGACAAACTATCCCATGCTGAGGTTCAGGTAGGGCAGTTGCTCTTTAAAATAGTCTAGATGGATATGACCTCCTACTACGAGCCCTTTTCCCCCTTCCCCACTCATACTTCCTGTCATGCTGTGATCCGAGAACTGCCCAATACTACACACACGCTGAAGAGCAAGTTGTTTGTGCACAATCCTTGAAGTCAGGACAAAGTCCTTCAGTACCTGCCACGCCACACTCTGACATTAACGATTTTAAAGAATTCTGGAAATCACCAAAGGCTTCTGCAGTAACAGAATTCAATCAGTGATTTAAAATCAGCAATTGGCCTGGCTGAATGATTGCTTTAAACAGCAATGCTAAGATAAAAGCAAAATACTGCAGATGCTGGAATCTGAAACAAAAACAGAAAATGCTGGAAAATCTGAGCAGGTCTGACAGCATCTGTGGTGAGAGAACAGAGCTAATATTCTGATCTGGATGACCTTCGTCAGAGCTAAATAGCATTGTTGTGGTGGAGGGGCTGTGGAGGAGGAAGGGGTGGTGGGGAGTGGGGCATCCTTGAATATAGCAGTGTAAAGAGAGGCTATCAGCCAGAGCATCGAACTTCAAGATCCTGAAACAAAAACAGAAAATGCTGGAAAATCTCACCAGGTCTGATATCATCCATGGAGAGAAAATAGAGCTAGTGTTTCAAGTCCAGGTGACTCTTCATTAGACCTATTCTCTCTCCACAGATGCTGTCAAACTTGCTGAGATTCTTCAGCATTTTCTGATTTTGTTTCAGATTCCAGCATCTGCAGTATTTTGCCTTTATTCAAGATCTTCTTATTGAGATGCTACCGGGATGTGATAGTTCGAGTTACAAGGAGGCTGGATAAATTGGGACTTTTTTTTCCCCTGAGTGTAGGAGACTTAGGGGTGAACTTATAGAGGTCTATAAAAGAGGGGCATAAATCAGCTAGTCAATATCTTTTCCCAAAGGTAGGGGAGTCTAAATCTAGAGGGCATAGGTTTAAAGTGAGAGGGGAGAGATACAGAAGTGTCCACAGGGGCAGTTTTTCACAGAGAGGGTGGTGAGTGTCTGGAAAGAGCTGCCAGAGATAGTAGTAGAGGTGAGTATAATTTTGTCTTTTATAGAGCACTTAGACGGTTACATGGGTAAGGTGGATATAGAGGGATATGGGCCAAACATGGATAATTGGGCAGCCTGGACAAGTTGGACCAAAAGGGCCGCTTCCATGCTGTAAACCTTGGTGACTCTATCCTGATTATTCCACAAGCTGCCTTTTCCACATATTGTAGATGTTCTCTGCGCCCTGGGCCCCACACCCAAACATTTACCTCCACCGCCAAATTGTAGCCAAAGCAGCGCTAAGGAGCCTTTATGCTCCACGGCTCCTAGTTGACCTGCGGAGAGTCAACTTTGTTTTCGAGAGTCTTAGAGATTGTTAACCTTTTATTTCATTTATTTTTTTGTTCCACATTGGAGGAATAACTTTGCATGCATTTGCAGAAATCGGTTCAGGAAAAGCTCCCTTGCAACAGTGCGCAGAGCTGGCTCAGAGAACTGGGATTTTCAGACAGTGGCAAAGCTGCATACACCTTATCACAGATGAAATCTTTATGATAGAAGGAGAATTCTTTGACAAATTTGAAGCAGTGGCCAGGATCGTTCGGCAATGCGATGAGCCATTTGGTGGAATCCAGCTGATAGTTTGTGGAGATTTTCTGCAGCTTCCCCCTGTATCCCGAAAGAAGGAGAAATACAAGTTTTGCTTCCAGGCTAAGAGTTGTCAGAAGTGTATCCACGTGAATATGGAGTTAACGGATGTGCGAAGACAAACTGATCCGAAAATCCAGACAGACAAGGGGCAGGAAGTCAACAAGAGCAACTCCAAACATGAGTCTGCGCAGAAGCGGGGCACCGGTTGGATGGCCGGTTGCCATGGTGACTTGACTGCGGGAAGGCCAGCGGCACGGTGGCGCATGCGCACAGGGCAGGCGCGGTGGAGCCGGGGACAAGCGGCCGGTGAATCAAATCAAAGCCGAGATGAAGGTGAGAGAGGAGCGGCTCCGGTATCAGCCGCCTGGGTTAGGGGGGGAGATATGTAAATTAATAGTTTCTACCGTTCCCATTCTTGCCTCTGTTCTCACTGTAATTCAGCTGGATTGATGACCCACTTTTAACTACAGCAAAGGCCTCAGCCTCCACTTTCCTTGTGGTTACCATGGAGACGGAGCTAATAGTTTATAATGAAATTCATAGACGTAGAATCCCTACAGTGCAGAAGGAGGCCATTCAGCCCATTGAATCAGCACCAACCACAATCCACCCAGTCCCTATCTCCATAATCCTATGCATTTACCCTTGCTAGTCTCCCTGACACTAGGATCAGTTTGGCCTGGGCAGTGCACCTAACCTGCTCATCTTTGGACTGTGGGAGGAAACCAGAGCATCCAGAGGAAACCCACGCAGACATGAGGAGAACATGCAAACTCTACACAGACAGAGACCCAAGCCAGGAATCAAACCCGTGTCCCTGGTGTTGTGAGGCCGCAGTGCTAACAACTGTGCCGCCATGCCACCCGTTCAGTCTGTGAACTCCTGAAAACATTCCTGCCAGGATGCGAGGATATTACCTCCCCGGTAGATACGTCTCAAACCGCAAACCTGTCCACTGCACTCCCCACTAATCACTCTCATTCCCTCCCAGCAGCTTCATCACTGATGACACAAAGATAAGTGGAACAGCAAATTGTGCAGAGGGTGTAGAAAGTCTGCAGAGGGATCTAGATAGGTTGAGCGAGTGGGCGAGGACCTGGCAGATGGAATACAATGTTGGCAAGTGTGAGGTTATCCACTTTGGCGGGAATAATAGTAAGAAGGACTACTACTTACAGGGCAAAAAGCTGCAGCATGCTACGGTGCAGAGGGACCTGGGAGTCCCTTGTGCATGAGTCGCAAAAACCCAGCCTACAGCTGCAGCAGGTGATCAGGATGGGATGCTGGCCTTCATAGCGAGGGGGATTGAATATAAAAGTAGGGAGGTCTTGCTGCAACTGTACAGGGCACAGGTGAGGCCGCAGCTGGAGTACTGTGTGCAGTTTTGGTTGCCGCACTTGCACAAGGATATCTTGGCCTTGGAGGGAGTGCAGAGGAGGTTCACTAGGCTGATACCGGAGTTGAGGGGGTTGAGCTATGAAGAGAGGCTGAATAGACTGGGCTTGTACTCGTTAAGAGTTTAGAAGGATGAGGGGGGATCTTATTGAGACATATAAGATGATGAAAGGATAGGATAGAGGTGGAGAGGTTCTTCCCGCTCAGAAAGGACAGCAGGACTAGAGGGCACAGCCTCAAGATAAGGGGGGAGCAGTTTACAACAGAGTTGAGGAGGAACTTCTTCACCCAAAGGGTGGTGAATCTCTGGAATTCTCTGCCTGTTGAAGTGGTGGAGGCTACCTCGCTAAATATATTTAAGACGCGGGTAGATAGGTTTTTGGTAAGCAAGGGAATTAAGGGTTATGGGGAGAAAGTGGGAAAGTGGAACTGAGCCACTTCAGATCAGCCATGATCTTATTGAATGGCGGGGCAGGCTCGAAGGGCTAGATGGCCTACTCCTGCTCCTATTTCTTATGTTCTTATGTTCACCCACCCATCTCTCATTTATCCCCAGCCGCATGCACCAACAACCCCCAGCTGTCCATCCCACCCCCTCATCTCAATAACTCCTCATCCCTGCACTCGCATTCCCATGCACTGCACACTATTTCCCTACACTCATTACAGACGTTTCAGTAGAAGAGTTATAGTAATATAGTATAGTGGATTAGTAATTTGAGAACTGGTCTGATCTGGACACATAAATTCACATCTCGCCATAGCTCTTAGACAATTTAAATTTAGTTACTTAAATGAATCTGGAGTAGAAAGGTAGTAACAGTAGTGATAACCATGAACTACCAGGTTGTGATCTGGTTCATGAATGGAATCTATCATCCTTAAATATATACCTATCAATGTATATTTGATTTGATACTTATGACATTGTGATTAATCTTTAGTCTGAATTAGCCTGGCAGATCACTGAGTTGTATTAAACCCCTACCATGAAGTATAATCTGAATAAAACCAGACCAACTAGCCTTGACCAAGGTTTCAGATTCAGACAGACAAAAGGCCAGCATCAGCTGAGCTTGCAAACTTTCATGTGACCTATAAGCCAGGTACTCACCAACAAGAAAGACTCTGACAACTTCCCCATGACATTCAATGGCATTACCATCATAGAATCCCCCATCATGGACACCTTGGGGATCACCATTTGACTGGAATTCATTTCTCATCCTGCTGTTTATTTTTGATTGTTTTGCTAACACTCACCTCCGATTCTCACTCCAGCATGAACTTAAGAACATAATTTAGGTATGTGCTTCATTCCGGTATTGAGGCATAGGTGATCACAGGTGTCATAGAACACTACAGCATAAACAGGCCCTTCGGCCCACAAGTTGCACCGATCATATCCATACCTACCAGGCCTATCTATAACTCTCAATCCCATTAAATCCCCTTTATCATCTTTTGGTTGTGTTATTAAACCAAAACTACTTGTGCCTATTCAGGTGGATATAAAAGATCCTGCAAGAAGAATAAAACATATTCAGCACCATTTTATCAAAACAACTAAAAATAAATGAACTTATTTAATACTTTGGGGTGTTTCTGTGTGCACATTGAGTGCTGTCTTCTACACAATGACAGCAACTACATTTCAGAAAGAAATGTTCTGTGAGATATCCTGAGGTTGAGATGAAGTACAATGTAATTGCTGATTTGATTTTACAGTTTTAGCCTTAGTATACCAATATCTTTTTTTTAACCTTTTCTGTTTTGCATATTTGACTATAAATTGCCTTAACGCAGCCAGAGCTGATGATGGTTCTATATAAATGCAGGTCATTCTTCAGAAAGTTTGAAGATGGGGAGGGGGAGTAGGTGGTTTCAGAATTTCAATGCGTTGTTTCAATATTTGAGATGTAGAAACCCATGAGCTCCCCACATGAGGCATTTGAGGTGAAAAAGATGAAGCAGAAAAGTAGCTTGTTGATTAGGAAGGTCTAGAATATGCCTTGCCTTTTAGGGTAACTTTGGAGTACAGATGATTGGGGTGATAAAAGGAGCCACAGTGACCTGGGCTTTGCAGTCAGTTGCAAAGTGGCAACATTGTCGCTGACCTCAGCTGCCTACGAAAATCCAGCAATCTCTGGCATGGATTTCACCTTTCCCAATGTTAACCTCATTCCAGCATCAGTTCAAGGGGAGCACAGGTGTTCAGCAATAGTGAAAGAATCATACAGGCTAAACACCCAATCACACTGAAGAAACCTTAAATGCAAAAAAGTAAAAAGCACTGATTATCCTTTATTATTTATTGATTTTACAGAGAACAAAATAAAGATCAAGATATACACAAACATAGTTTGCGATAAGGGAGAAGCAAAAATGTTATAAACTTTAAGTATAATCATTGTTATTTGCAATATCTGTTGAGGTCTTACATAGTAACAGAAAAATTTAACATTCCACAAATACAAAATTAGCTTTTCAGGGTTAGAGAAGTTTTCAGAATTAATTATGAACTTAGTACATTGCTTAAAAAAAAACAGCTACACCTCATTACTTTTTCCAGGGTTTTTAATATCGAGACCAAAAGCATAAAAGTAGAAGATTATCGAGTCATAAAAATTTCCTCAGGGACACAAACCATGCACCCTATGAAGGAACAGGACATCACTGCCAGCAACTTCCCAATTATTTAAATTTAACTTCATATGTGCTGGAATTTGCTCCAGTTTCACAATTATGATCATTAAATTCACAGTGTTCCTCCATCATTATTACAACCATAAGATTCAGGCTATCCTTATTTTGGGTTATTGAGCCCGTTTTGGTGAATTTGAAAAATTGGTTGAGCAGAAGGAGATAGCATAGGGATAATTGGCACGTACCTAGGCCAGGTGTGTGGCAATAGCAGTCTTCCCTTCTACTTTTAAGGGTATGGAGATGATAACTGTACTAGGAAAATAATTGGGATGATGCTGTGGAATAGTGAATGCTAAGAGGAAGCAAGATCATTGAAGGCAGAGCAAAGAGCTGGAGGATGATGTATTGAAGGGTAAAAGGTATATTTTTGCAAAAGTAATTTATTCCATATTTCATCTGAGAATGCATAATGCTGAGTGTGAGAAATAAGCGTGAACATTTTTTTAAAAAATGTTTTGCAGTTGGGATGAGATGTACAAAGGTGGAGGGATCAAGGAGAATTTCAAAGTACATAAGCACGATGGGTGAAGACTGGAGTACAGAGAAGGAAAGGGGCACACAGGATATATTGGCCTAAGGGATTGCAGTCAACCATTTAAAAAGTGTGACAGAAGAAGCCCAGAAAATAATAGACCTGTTAGCCTATGAGTTTTTGTCAGGTCCGAAAGAGAAAATGCTGGAAAGTCTCAGCAGATCTGGCAGCATCTTTAAGGAGAGAAAAGAGCTGACGTTTCGAGTCCAGCTGACCCTTTGTCAAAGCTAAAAGGCATTGAAAGTGGGAGATATTTATATTGAATGAATGAAAGATGAGTCATGGCCACAGAAACCAGGGAAAAAGGCTGCTAATGGCAGTCCGTAGAGAGAATAAAGAGTGTGAATGACCAAATGGCAGAGAAGCTAAAATCAGAGGGTAAGCTGTGACAGATGGTAATGTCAGGGGAGGGGGGAATGGGTGGGAGAGATAAAATTTAGGAAAAGGGAAGGGTAGGCAAAGCAGGAGAAAAGGTAAGGAAAAGGGGGAAAGAAAAGCAAAGACATTTTCTCTTTTGGTTTCAGATTCCAGCATCTGCAGTAATTTGCTTTTATCTGTTGTTTGGTAATTGCCTGAGTTGATAAATAAGAATAGCATGACTGAATGCCTAAAAAAATTCAGTAGATCAAAGAGATCTGATTGAATTCTTTGGAGAGGTGAACAAAATAGGTGCTGGGAGAATGTCTGAATGTTATTATTATGGACTTCAGGAAGGCATTTGATTAAGTCCCTCATAAGAGATTGCTAGCTAAAATTGAAGCTCACCAGATTAAAGGCAAATTACTGACCTGATTAGAAAATTGATTAAGCAGAAGGAGACAGAGCATAGGGATAATTAGCAGGTACTGTAACTGGCAGGATTTATGCTGGGGCTTCAGCTTTTCCGTGTGTTTCATTAATGATTTAGATGATGGATTAGAAAGCCACGTATCCAAATTTGCCAATGACACAAAGTTGTGAGCAATGTAAATGGAAGCTTAAGATATTAATAGATTAAGTGAATGGACAAAAGTGTTAGATGGATTTCAGGTAAGCACATGTGAGGCCGTCTGCTTTGGACCTGAAAAGAAATGGCAAAAAGCTAGAAGTAGAAACACTGGAGGACCAAAGAGACTTTGTGGCCCAGGTACAGATTAATAAATGTCATGAACAGGTTCAGAAAACGAACAAGAAGGCAAATGGAATGCTGGCCTTTATATCTAAAGGTTAGAATCATGCTTCGAGTATACAAAGCATGCTTGGAGCACTGGGCCACTATGAGTACCATTCATTAGGAAGAATATATTGGCTTTGGAGGGAGTGCAGCATAGATATCAGGGACTATAGGAATAAATTACGAAAAGAAATTGTAGAAATTAATGGAATATTTCTGAAATGATAGAAAATTTTTTGGATGATTTCATATAAATTTTCAAGATATTAAGAGGATCTGATAGGGTAGGTTGGGATAAACTATGTCTGCTTTCAAGAACAAGGGGCATAGCCAAATATATTAGAGTCGCACCTCTCAGCAGTGAAATTAGGAAACATTTGATGAAAGGTGTTATAAAAGTTTGAATTCTCTTCTGCAAATGGTAATTGATACCAAATGAACTTTTAATTTAAGACAGATTTTGATAAGATATTTGTGAACACAGGATATTAAGAAATATGGAGCAAAGGCAGCTGGGTATGTGGTGTTAGATCACAGATCAGTCATGATCTCATTCTCTTCCTACTCCTCTTCTGTATCCCAATAATTTTGTCTAAATATTCGCTTTGCAGTGTGAATACTTTTCATCCCTATTAGTTATTTGAATAAATGTAGTTCCTGTAGCTAGACACAGTACTCTAACCATAGGCTGAAAGTATTTTTTTTTGTGTTTGTAAAAATTGTTGCTTATTGTTCTCTTTCTGCAGCGGGTATTTACCATCTCGGAGAAAATCGTTACAGGCAGCCTTGTACAATACCACTGGCAGAAAACATTGGGAAATTACATCTCTGTCACTGGGTAAGCCACTTACAATTTAGTGTAACCAACCTGCTGGAAGACCAAAATGTTTATCTCATGGATTTGTAGTCAAAGCTTTACTATTACATTTGATTAATGGCATTGCCTCAATATTACAATATTCTGGTAGATGGTCCATCTCCATTCTGAGCAAATGTTGAAGGGTGTTAATATTCCTAGGCAATCTGATTGACATTAATGCCTAATTTTTTTCGTACAAACATTATACACAAGATTTGCATTGCTGGTAAAACATTATTTTCATATAATCATAGTATGCTATAGTGCAGAAGGAGACCTTTCGGCCCATCGAGTCTGCACCGACCACAATCCCACCCAGGCCCTATCCCCATAACACCATGCACTCACCCTAGCTAGTCCCCCTGACATTAAGGGACAATTTAGCATGGCCAGTGCACCTAATATGCACATCTTAGGACTGTGAAAGGAAATCGGAGCATCCGGCAGAAACTCAGGCAGACAAGGGGAGAATGTGTAAACTCCACACAGACAGTGACCCAAGCCATGAATTGAACCCGGGTACCTGGTGCTGTGAGGCAGCAGTGCTAACCAATGTGTAACCGTGCTGCCCCTAATCATCTAATGTTAAGTGATGGTCATGTTTTTGGATTTTACACCAGATATTTTGATTTGGTATCATGAACCATTCTGGACCAGAGATCCCTTCCCACTGTATCCAGTTTTTTGAAACAACATGTGAACATGATTTTCCACCCTTTGATTGACAGATTGAGATACAAATTATGTATTAACAGTATATTTAAATAAAGGATTAACATTATACTATGCAAAGCAGTTTGCAGTCGCAATTATAAATGTCATTGTTCTCTACAATTGGTATTAGAAACAATAAAAACCATTTCGCTGTGGTACTGTTCAGCTCATTACAGTTGCTCATTTCAGCACTACATTATAATACTGGGTGCAGGTTGTTGTTGGCTTAGCCATTGACTCACTGAGAATTTGGTTCATACTATCTCAGATAAAATCCAATCCTTGGAGTATGAGTCCCGGTGATGTCAATGAAGAGTGAGAATTTCACTTGCCAGGAAAGGGGGGATTCCCTTAGCATGGGTCTCAGTATGCAGTTTTCTCTAATTTAAGTGTGAAGGACAGATCACATGGTGCACTACATAGTAGTCACACCCACAGAATCTATCAGAAATAAGCTGCTGCCATAGTAGATTCATGTTAAAAGTCACTGAAGTGAAAAATTGTCCAACTAATTTGAACAGCATCGTTTTAAAAAATCATGAAGTTATAAATATTTTGAAAAAATGAGATAAATTGTGTGGAATACTGTTAAAAAGCCATTAAATTAAACCATTTAAACAGTCAGATCTCTCCCACAGCCACTCTAAAGGTTGAAATGCCTTCTGCCTTCAGTGTCCTCACTTTGAAGTTTTCGAGTGGATCTCCCTGTCCGCCTTAAAATGTTGTAGTAAAAATATTTTGTAGAGAGCAGTGAGTCTAAATTCTCATCGGTACCATTTCTTCAGTTTCAGTCTTGAGGTGGAATGGTGCAAAAGTGAAGCATTTGGAGCAATGCAGAATAGACCACCACAACTTCCAGATTTGCATGCAAAAATGTGTACAAAGGGAGTTGCTGGGGATCTCACTGTGCAATCACATTGAACGGAATGCTGCAATTTTGTCATTAACATATCAAAATCCAAGCCTGCATCTTTGACTAATTAAGAATGGTACCATTCTTTAAATAGGATGGTTATGGCTCTGATAAAACTAATTTCTCTGTCAAAATAGTCGTAAAGGATACTATCAAACAGGTAAACTCAATGCCTCACCATTCAATTTACATCAACAATTTTAATTTCAAATTTCAATCAATTTCAAACACTATTTCACAGAAACTATTGTATAATCACACATTGATCTTTCTCTGCTTTTGTAGAATTCTTATTCTCTGTGCTATGTAAGATAATTTTGCAACTGCAATTAATCTTAACATAAGAACATAAGAAATAGGAGCAGGAGTAGGCCATCTAACCTTTCGAGCCTGCCCTGCCATTCAATAAGATCATGGCTGATCTGTCGTGGCTCAGTTCCACTTTCCCGCCCTCTCCCCATAACCCTTAATCCCCTCTCTTATCAAGAACCCATCAACCCGCTTCTTAAAAATATTTAGCGAGGCAGCCTCCACCACTTCAACGGGCAGAGAATTCCAGAGATTCACCACCCTTTGAGTGAAGAAGTTCCTCCTCAACTCCGTTCTAAACCGCCTCCCCTTTATCTTGAGGCTGTGCCCCCTAGACCTACTGTCTTTTTTGAGCGGGAAGAGTCTCTCCACCTCTATCCTATCCATCCCATTCATCATCTTATACGTCTCAATGAGATCTCCCCTCATTCTTCTAAACTCTAACGAGTACAAGCCTAGTTTATTCAGCCTCTCCTCATAGCTCAATCCCCTCAACTCCGGTATCAGCCTAGTAAACCTCCTCTGCACTCCCTCCAGGGCCAAAATATCCTTGCGCAGGTGCGGCGCCCAAAACTGCACACAGTACTCCAGCTGCGGCCTCACCAATGCCCTATACAGCTGCAGCAAGACCTCCCTACTTTTATATTCAATCCCCCTCGCTATGAAGGCCAGCATCCCATTCGCCTTCCTGACCACCTGCTGCACCTGCAAGCTGGGTTTTTGCGACTCATGCACAAGGACCCCGAGGTCCCTCTGCACCGTTGCCTGCTGCAGTTTTTCGCCTCGTAAGTAATAGTCCTTCCTACCATTTTTCCTACCAAAGTGGACCACCTCACACTTGCCAACATTAAATTCCATTTGCCATTTCCTGGCCCATTCGCTCAGCCTATCTAGATCCTTCTGCAGACTCTCCACACCCTCCGCACAATTTGCCGTTCCCCCAATCTTGGTGTCATCATCTTGTGTGTATTGTTTCCAGCAATAAAGTATTCAAATCATTGACTACGATAAATATAATTTATTATTATGTCTACCTGCCTTTGTGAGACTTTCTTTACCTTATTGTAACTTTAACACAAATGGAACAGGCTAGCCAGGTTTCAGTCTTCTGTTGAAAAACATAGCCTGTACGTTTAGATAAGAAGGAAAGTATAGAGAAAACACTTTTTGTTCAAAGAAAATATTATAATATCATCACCTGAGAAAATATGAACTTTCTTTTGATGCTTCCATCTGGAACACTTGCTGAGTTGTTATCTCTTTCTCTTTAGATGGTGATCTTCTGAAGATATGTGTAGGAATCTATATGAGAGCTTTGCCGCCCCTCTTCCCAACTAAAAAGGTGGCAAGCTTACTCAAACCGTTATTCCCCCCCTTGTCCAGGTTTATATACCTGGAATTATGTCATAGTACTCCTGCGATTTGAGTAGCTTGATGCTTTCAACACTCACATTTGAATCCCATTGGTATTGTGCCTCTGCGTAGTTGCTTTAAACTCATTGGTTCAATTCAAAAGCCTGTTTTGCCTTGTTGGAATATTGACTTCTACTCTGGATGTAAATGTTGCAAACCTGCTGCTGCAGTTTAAAATCCACAGAAAGACACATGCTTTTTAAAGAATCAATGCTATATGATCTCCTGTTTTGGTTTCAGCATTTCTTTTCAATGTTTAAATTTATCAAACATCACATTTTTAACCTTATATATGCAACTTCATAACACCGGACATTGGAAAGGCAGGCTTGTTATTAACGTTTTTGTCTTTTCACTCCGCAGGTGGAGGTCCACCTCGTTGTCAAACGAGGGGCATGCACACGGTGGGTCGTGCGTGGGCTGCTCCTGGAGGTTCCGGGAGTGGCCTAGTACTTCGTGTCGGTGTGTGTGCTTGATCCTGGACCAGTAGACGGGCGCCGCAACAGCTCGGTGACTAGCACTGCTAGCTGTGCAGATACATGGATTTGGGCCTGTGTCTGTGGGAGTTTGTGCATTCTCCCTGTGGTTGCGTGGGTTTCCTCCGGGCGCTCCGGTTTCCTCCCACACCCCAAAGATGTGCTCTTAGGCTGATTGGTGTTACCAAATTGACACTATTCTCCCCTGAATCTGGCTAAGTCAGGGGTTCTATTTGTAGATATGCAGGGTAGAATAGGTGTAGGGTGATGCGGCGGCGCGGGCTTGTTGGGCCGAAGGGCCTGTTTCCCGTGCTGGGTTGCTCTTTGTTGTTTTTTGTACTAGTCATTTCTAACAGCTTATTTTTTGAACCTAAAGAAAAATACCAAGCAATTACCTGCCTAGCAAAGGCCAGTTTCACTGTTTCTATGTACACTTCCCACATACTAAAAATTTTTCTATTGTCTCATAAACAGCATTTGTTGCTTTTATATGGTTGTGTGTCCTTTAACTGAAAGCAGAGCTGAAAGTAAAATACAACATCCCCTAGATTTTTATGCTTATTACTTTTGTTCTAGACTTGAAAATAATAGTAAAAGTGCATAAGTGGTCTGACAATTACAGTTTGCCAATTTTTATGAGTTTGCATATGTCATTGCTTAAAAACTGATTGGAGACTTGTTCGATTGTTTTAGGTCAGATCATGTGGTGAAGATATTTGATCGACATGGGCATAAAAGGAATGAAATTAATCTTCCAGGGTAAGAAGGACAGGCAACGTATTCTCAATAGCTGCTTGTAAAGCTGCAGAATGCATAATCACAAATATTTACTTCTGAATTTTTACTTTGCTTTGATTGTAATCATATTGAATTTTCTGACAAAGTAATTATCATTTAGTTTGCTTATTTATCAATAACACATGCTAGTAATTAAATACAACATTTTGAAGTAGGTAATTCGACAGATGACTTCTGAGAAAAGGAGCCCAAAATGATCAAGCTAAAATTACGAGAATAAACTTGGATTTTTATTTAATTTTTTTCATGTGTTATCTAGAGTTTGTATTTCTATGGATTGGGATAAAGATGGAGATGCCTTGGCTGTGATTGCGGATAAATCAAATACCATCTACCTATGGGATGCAAACACGCACAAAATCACACAGTTGGACAGTGGTATGAGGTGAGCTGATAAATACTGAAATAAATTTCATAAGCCTGTGTAAGACTATGGGGAGGTAGTTTGACATGTGGATTAGAAAAAAAATTAAAGTTTTCTATCTTACCAAGAGCTTTTTGGCTTAGCTGAATGATAGTTGAAAGTATTAAACTACTAAAAATTCCTCTACTTATATATATTACATATTTACAACTACAAAATCATAGGCCAACTATGACATTTCCTATGGATAAAGTATATAGTTGAATTTCTAGCTATTAATGTGTTTTATTTCTTATTGTTAATTAGAAAGGACTGAAACCCTAAATGCAGTAATTTCTCAGGTGAATATATCTTTGAAGGATGGTAGACTTGAATAGTTGTTATTATAGTTAATGTCATTTAATATCCATTTTGTTTGAGATATTACCAGAAGTATATTTGTGATAAAACTAGTTTACTCTCACAAAGCTAATGTCAAATTATATTTTTAAGAGCTCATATTTCAGAATATTAAGGTCATTTAATTGAATGAACTTACTGCGTTGCTGATAACTTTTTATAATTTGCTAGAAGTTACTTCATGGTCCAAAGGAAGCGCATTTTCATTTGTCAGAACTTTCCATATCATGTTTGGGCATGTTCCTGACCCAGAAGCATTTAAGATCACGCAAGAAGACATTGGACACATGTCCCAATGCTGATATCGGTTGGCAGATGCATACGTATGTCTGAAGCACACCCACTGACAGTCCAGAAGTCAATTTAAATTAATTAAACAAAATTGACTGGGATTTTAAGTTATCCCTTTATTTTTACAGTTGGCAAACAGCCTGATTGGCCAAGTGGCCTTTACATTGTAGCTGCAACCTAGATCCAGAGCGGGATGAAATTCAGGGCTTGAATAAAATTAACAAATATGTTTGGAGACTGAGACCTGTGTAAGAATGTGCTACCTGGACACTTGTAGTATAGTTCTTCCTCTGATATTTATTTTTTACAGGTCCACAGCTACCTCAGACAGCTCCACAGCAGCTGTCCCCTTGAAGGAGCATATTGTAAGTGCCAGCTCACACATTCCCTTTTATTGGTGCCCAGCTTCTTCCTGTCCTCCCCGGCAGTGCACAGTTTTCACAGAGCATACTTTACTCTGGATGTCCATTAATTGGCATCCAGCAAAATATCATGTTAACAGCATCATCTCAGACCAGAGTGAGGTTCACATCTGCTCCACCCTGCTCTGACTTCAGGTGTGCTCCAAATATAAAATTCAGGTCACGCTGATTGTTCCACAAATATAGTGATTGGTATCATGATTGGCAGAGTTTTAATAATCCCTGTGATAATGCAATCCTGATCACATAAAATGTACAACTGAAAAGTAGACTTTTTGTCTTGGAATTTGGGTTTCACTGGTAAGGCCATCCCTAATTGCCTGAGAGAAGGTAGTGATGAGACCTAGCTCAAATCACAAATCCTTGTGAGATAATACATCCAGGTTGCTGTTCGGTTGGGAGTTCTAGGAGTGCAGGAGGTCATGTCAGAAACAGCAGTAGGCATACCTGAAAATGAGGTGCCAGAAGACCATAAGACATAGGAGCAGAATTAGGCCACTTGGCTCATCAGGTCTGGTCCACCATTTAATCACGGCTGATTTTTTCCTCATCCCCATTCTCCTGCCTTTTCCCAATAACCCCTGATCCTGTTATTAATCAAGAACCTATCTGTCTGTGTCTTAAAGACACTCAATGACCTGGCCTCCACAGCCTTCTCCAGCAAAGAGTTCCACAGATTCACCACTCTCTGGCTGAAGAAATTCCTCCTCATCTCTGTTTTAAAGGATTGTTCCTTTAGCCTGAGGTTGTGTCCTCTGGTTCTAGTTTTTCCTACTAGTGGAAACATCCTTTCCACGTCCACTCTATCCAGGCCTTACAGTATCCTGTAAGTTTCAATAAGATCCTCCTCATCTTTCTAAACTTCAAAAAGTGTACACCCAGATGCATCAACCGTTCCTCATACAACATACTCTTTATTCCAGGGATCATTCTTGTGAACCTCCTCTGGATTTTTTCCAAGGCCAGCACATCCTTCCTTAGATATGGTGTCCAAAACTGCTCACAGTATTCAAAATGGGGTCTGACCAGAGCCTTATACAGCCTCAGAAATACATCCCTGCTCTTGTATTCTAGCTGTCTCTAGCCAACCTGGTGAAACAACAATGCAGGACAGTGTGCATGCTAAACAACAGAAGCAGCATGCTGTGAACAGATGTAAACAATTCCATAACCAACAAGTTAACCAAAGCTATACAGTTCTCCCTCCCTGTTATATGTTTAACTGGTTACACGGTTACTTTAAGAGCTGATCACATGATTTGATGGTGATGCCATTAGGGTGTTTCACAGGTTAACATAAGAACATAAGAAATAGGAGCAGGAGTAGGCCATCTAGCCCTTTGGGCCTGCCCCGCCATTCAATAAGATCATGGCTGATCTGAAGTGGATCAGTTCCACTTTCCCGCTTTCTCCCCATAACCCTTAATTCCCCTGTCTATCAGTAATCTATCTACCTGTGACTTAAGTATATTCACTGAGGTAGCCTCCACCACTTCAATGGGCGGAGAATTCCAGAGATTTACCACCTTTTGAGTGAAGAAGTTCCTCCTCAACTCCGTTCTGAACTGCCTCCCCCCCCCTTATTTTGAGACTGTGCCCTCTAGTTCTGTTTTTCTTTCTAAGCAGAAAGAATCTCTGTACCTCTACCCTATCTAGCCCCCTCATTATTTTCTAAGTCTCTATAAGATCCCCCCTCAGCCTTCTAAACTCTAACGAGTACAGGCCCAGTCTATTCAATCTCTCCTCATAAGCTAACCCCCTCATCTCCAGTATCAGCCTGGTGAACCTTCTCTGCACTCCCTCCAAAGCCAATATATCCTTTCGCAAATAAGGGAACCAAAACTGCAAACAGTACTCCAGTTCTTGCTTTTAGTTTCAGTTTGTACTCTGTACAGGTAACAGCTGCTTCAATAAACCTGTTATTGTTAGTTTGAATCTGTGCGTGCAAACCACTTCTTTTTGTTTAAAATCCACAACCCCTAACATAGTTCAGGCGTTACAAAAAGAAAATTGATGCTAAGTCAGGATTTTGTTTTGTTGAAAACATCAACAGATCCTAAGAGAAACATTGTGGGTGCTCACACTTCAAATGTTAGAAACCTGGGAGAAGCAACATATGAACGTAAGAAGTAGGAGCAGGAGTAGGCCATCTAGCCCTTCAAGCCTGCCCCGCCATTCAATAAGATCATGGCTGAACTGAAGTGGCTCAATTCCACTTTCCCACTTTCTCCCCATAACCCTTAATTCCCTTGTCTACCAAAAACCTATCTACCCGTGTCTTAAATATATTTGGCGAGGTAGCCTCCACCACTTCAATGGGCAGAGAATTCCAGAGATTCACCACCCTTTGAGTGAAGAAGTTCCTCCTGAACTCCGTTCTAAGCTGCCCCGTCCTTATCTTGAGTCTGTGCCCTCTAGTCCTGCTGTCCTTTCTGAGCGGGAAGAATCTCTCTACCTCTAGCCTATCCATCCCTTTCATTATCTTATACATCTCTATAAGATCCCCCCTCATCCTTCTAAACTCCAACGAGTACGACCCAGTCTATTTAGTCTCTCTTCATAGTCTAACCCCCTCATCTCTGGTATCAGCCTAATGAACCTCCTCTGCACTCCCTCCAAGGCCAAAATATCCTTGCGCAAGTGCGGCGACCAGAACTGCACACAGTACTCCAGCTGCAGCCTCACCAATGCCCTGTACAGTTGCAGCAAGACCTCCCTGCTTTTATATTCTATCCCCCTCGCTATAAAGGCCAACATCCCATTTGCCGCCTTGATCACCTGCTGCACCTGCAGACTGGGTTTTTGCGACTCATGCACAAGGACCCTCTGCACTGTAGCATGCTGCAGCTTTTCATCCTTTAAATAGTAATCCCTCCTACTATTATTCCTGCCGAAGTGGATAACCTCACACTTGTTAACATTGTACTCCATCTGCCAGGTCCTCGCCCACTCACTCAGCCTATCTAGATCCCTCTGCAGACTTTCCACACCCTCCGCACAATTTGCTTTTCCACTCACCTTTGTGTCATCAGCAAATTTCGTCACCCTACACTCAGCCCCCTCCTCCAGATCAACTATGTAAATGGTAAATAGCTGAGGCTCCAGCACCGATCCCTGCGGCACTCCACTAGTCACCAACCGCCAATCAGAATAGCACTCTATTCTCTGCCTCCTATTAGACAACCAAACCTCTATCCACGCTAACACCTTACCTCCAACTCCATGCTCCCTAACCTTCTGAAGCAACCTTTTGTGCGGGACCTTATCAAACGCCTTTTGAAAATCGAGAAACACCACATCCACCAGTTCCCCTCTGTCTACCGCACTAGTCACATCCTCATAGAATTCCAATAAATTCGTCAAACACAACCTCCCCTTAATGAATCCATGCTGCGTCTGCTCTATCAAACAGTTCTTCTCTAGGTGCCTTGCTATTTCTTCTTTGATGACGGATTCAAGCATTTTTCCAACAACAGACGTTAAACTAGCCAGCCTATAATTCCCTGCCTTTTGCCTGCTACCTTTTTTAAACAGCGGCGTAGCATTAGCTATTTTCCAATCTTCCGGCACTTCCCCGGAATCCAGCAAAGTTTGGTAAATATAGGATTAAACGTTGAAGTGCCAGGGGAGAAAGATCAAGCAAAGGAAACAAAACTCTTATGTAGTTTCAAAAGAGGGTTTTTTTTCTGGACAGTGAAGGATGCGATTCCAGGCAATATCTGACATATTTGAAAAGAAGGCATGTTTTGCTGTATATTTTGGATCATTTGAAAAATAACATACATCAATTCAGTGGCTGCCAGGGTAAAAAGGGGAGTATTGGGAAAGCGGTAAAAAATATGTATGTATATAGAGAAGTCTTGAGTCGCTAGTGTCTGCAAGAGAATTGGGATCCATGGGTCCTTTCAATGAAGAGAATGAATCATGGAGATCCTATGCAGAGCAATTTCAGTACTTCGTACAAACAAATAAAATTGAAAACAAATTGCTCATACCAGCTGTTGCAAAGTTTAGTTTGTGAAGTTGGAATTTGATGTTGGTAAAGCTGTAAAAAAAATTGTAAAAATGCTGGAGGAGAAAATAAAACATTGTGGTGTCCCTTTAAAAGCCAGTGTTTTGTGTCAGTGCTTGGAGGTTTAAAATACATACAGTGTCCAAACTGAAACATTTGTATCAAAAAGTCAAGCAGTAGTCTTAACAAGACAACCTTTTTTTTTGATTTAGCGCAATCAGTTTAAAACAGGCACTCAGCTACCAGGAACCAATAAAATCTGAAATTGATAGTGTTGACAACATAAGACTAATCCTGTTGTAGAAAAATTGATAGGTCATCACAGGTACAAAAGAGAGTGGCGGGGGAGAAACCAGAGAGCAACGGAAGAACTGTCACGTTCTTCTCGGGAGGGAGAGAACGGCTCTGAACTTTGCCAGCTTCAGCTATCCTTTAAGAGAATGCACCATCTAACAAGCAAAAGATATCACATCAGTAAGAACTTACAGACAGGAATCAACAGAGGAACTCAAGATTCTAAAAACCATGAACTTGTTTGTATTTTTGAGAGAGACTGATTTTTTTTTGGTCAATGAATAAGTATTGTATTTATTTGAACAGCATTCCATCAGAATCTTATTTTATTTGATATGTTACTTGTTAGTTAGCATTTCCTGTTAGTTAAATAAAGAAACTGTTGAGTGTTCATTTTTAAGTGGGTGTCAGGTTTTTTTTATTCATTCGTGGGACATGAGCATCACTGGCTGGTCAGCATTTATTGCCCATCCCTAGTTGCCCTTGGCTATGCCATTTCAGAGAGCTGTTGAGAATCAACTGCATTGCTATGGGTCTGGAGTCACATGTAGGCCAGACCAGGTAAAGACGACAAATTTCCTTCCCTGAAGGACATTAATGAACCAGATGGGTTTTTCCAGCAATCAATTTTGCTTTAATGTGATCAGTAGATTCTTAATTCTAGATTTTTAAAATTAAATTTAAATTCAAATTCCACCATCTGCCTTGGCGAGATTCGAACCTGGGTCCCTAGAACATTAGCTGCCTTTCTGCATTAATAGTCTAAATATATTACCACTAGGCCATTGCCTCCCCTATATTACTGTTAGTTAACCACTAAACCCCACTGAAGAACTGTTAACATCTTCTCACACACTTTTAGCAGATTAAGAGGTAAGGTCCTCTTTGGGGGATGCGATGTAACTTCTCAAAAGGAGATCAACCTCTGCATCATAACACAGCTTTTCTCAGTACAACAGGAAGTGAAAACCTTCAGTTTGCTCCAGAGCTTGCTGCATCCAGCAAAGTCAGGAGCCAAAACTTATGATAACTTGACAAAGATCGTTACTCTTCAAAGCCATTGATCATTGCAGAATGGTTCAGGTTTCACAAAAGGAATCAATTGGAAGGCGAAAGCTTTGCTCAGTTTGTAGCAACTTTAAAACATTCGGCTCAACTTTGTGAATTTGGTGAGTCATTAGAAGCTGCTCTTCAAGATCGTCTGGTTTGTGGTCTCCAAAATGAGACTATACAAAGAAGATTGGTTATTGAACATACTTTGATTTCTACTGCTGTCTTTAAAGTCAATGTCGATGGAACTGGCTGCTAACAAGGTTTCCCTATTTGAGGTAGGAATGAAGATCTGCTGTTGGAATCTGCCCTCAAAAAGTCAAAAAAGCAACAAGCATGTCATAAATGTACCAAAATGAACATTCAACACGTAAGTAAGGATACTCAATACAAGAATTGTGGCAAAATGGTTCACATTGCAAAAGCTTGTTGAGTTAGACCAGCTTCCCTGGGAATAATATTCAGAAGTAGAATCTGAGTACCATTAAGAAGAAGTACAAGTGGTATTCTACAAAAAGAATTTACAGCATGGAAGAAAATAATTATGACTGTGAAGAAGAAAATGCCCAGAAATATGATGAAGAGCTCCAACTTGAACATCTTATCCATAAGGGTGAATCACATAATTTCTGAATCAGTGAACAACATATTTGGATGGATTGATACTGGTGCTGCTGTATCTTTAATTCCTGTGACAACATACCAATGAAAGCTGAAACATCTTCCTTTAAAACCAGATGATGTGATTTTAAGGACGTGCACAGAAGAGTTTGCGCCATTTAAAGTTACATTGTGGTCAGCTGAGAGTAGAGTGCACAAATGGCGGAGTTGTCTCTCTGTGTGGTCCATAGTCATTTTTCCACTCTATTTGGGAGATCATGGTTGTAGAAGATGTAGCTTTAATGCGTGCTAACCACAAATTTGTCAATGTCAAAACAGACCTACAGCACCTTCTGAATGAATACAAGGGTATATTCAAAGATGCACTTGGCTCAATAAAGAGATTCAAGTGAAAATCAAGGTAACACCTAATAGCCAAACAAAACATCTCCCAGCAAGAGAGGTGTCATGTGCAATTTGCTCCAAGGTCGAAGAAGAATTAATATGACTTTCTGCCACATAAGTTCCAAGCAATGATCATCTCCAACAAGAGAGAATCTAACAATCTTCCCTTAACAATCTGTAGCTTTACTATCACTTGTGAAAAACAATTACTAGTCTTGCCAGCAACACTCACATCCCAGAAAAGAATAAAAAGAAGTGTTGGGTTTGAACCGGTAATCTTCTGGTATGAAAACATAGTTGTATTTAGTCTGTGGAGTGCTTTCTGTATTCAGGAAACTACTTATCATGACTATTTTAACAATAACATTAATTGTACTTGTGTAAAAATGAATCTTTGAGCATTTTACAAGTGTAGAAAAAATTACTGAGCAAAAGATGTATATAAGTTTGAGAGGATCAAAGAAGAATTATTTTTGTCCGTGTTAAATAAAAGTAAGAAATTCTGCTATATTTTCCTTTTTGTCACTATTAGTGCCTTGCTTCCCTTATAGCCTTGCGCGGATGGTTAACCAACAGTCATAACTTTTGTCAATAATACTCTTCGGCGAGGGAAAAAAAGCTTTCACTTATGTGGTGTTAGGATGTTAGGAAATTCCACGATGTTAGGAAATTCAAAAGTACTTAACCAAGGAAGTAATTTTGAAGTATAATCATTATCGTAATGTAGGAAAATCCGTAGCTAAATTATCCACAGAAGTGTTCCACGTACAATAATATGATGACTGTCTAGACAATCTGTTACAAGTGATGTTGGTTGAGAGATAAACGTTGGCAAGAATACTTGGAGTACACCCCTGCTCTCTGAATAGTAAAACACAAAGAAATCCCACAACACCAGTTTAAAGTCCAAACTCCCAGCCACCTGACAAAGGGACAGGCTGTCCCGAAAGCTTGCGGCGTTTGCTACAAATAAACCTGTTTGGACTTTAAACTGGTGTTGTGGGATTTCTTTGTGTTTTACCTTAGTCCAACACCGGCATCTCCACATCTCTGAATACTGCCATGGGATTTTTAGCATCCACAAGATAAAGTAAATGGAATTTCAGTTTAATATCTTAATTAAAAGGCTGCACCTTAATTGGTACCGTACTTCTTTCATAATGTACTGTTGATACCCTGGATTACCTGCTGAATTCTCTGGAATGGAGCCTAAGCTTGTGACCTTCTGACTTAAGTTGAGAATGCTGCCGTAGAGCCAGTTTGAACCAACAGGAGAACTACATCGGAGCCAATGATCCTCATCTTCCCTTTCCAAGATCAGTCAAGCCTTTTCTTGATTATGTATTATTCCACTCAGCACCATGGTTGTTCCATGCCCCACTGTTCTGATCAACAAATAATTTTCATTTTAAAAATAAGGAAGATTCAAGAGGGGATTTTTAAAATTGAATTCAAGTACATTATTTCCAATCATAAGAGAGAAACTTGTTATGTCATGGATATTGATTTATGAAGCCACATTTAAGTGTATCTGATGAAGAATGTCCTCTTTGAAAAGGGAAGTCAACAGATTATTGATTCAAAAAGTATTGGAGTACATCTTCAAGTCAGCTATAAAATATGTGCAGCTGAAGTAAAAAGATAATACTGCATTTGGAATTGCCTCAGGTTTATTCCATTCAAAAGAAGTTAGGTGAGCTAAGTGGATTTTTTGCACTAGTTTTTAAAAATTACACTTCAGGCTCTAAACAAGATACTCATATAACAATTTTAAAGTTTCCAACAACTTTAAGCCAGCTTGGAGTTGTGCCCCTGACCGTGAGAGGGAAACTCGGTAACTTGTTTCTATCTCATTATGGTGGTAGATGAACTTCAGGCAATTGAGTTTGGATAAAATAGCATCCGTCTAGATCTGCCTAGCTATCAACTTGACCTGATTATTTCCTTTCCTCTGCAGGAAGCCACGACGACCCTTATCCAACATCTCCCCATGCGAAATACAATATGCTTTAATGCCTGCCCACCCCACTTTAAATTTGTCATGGTAATAAGTCATAGTTGTATTTTATTCAGGGATCAGATGTCGTTTCTGATGTGGTCAAAAGCAGGATCACTACTTGCTGTTGGAACAACTAAAGGAAATCTGCTTGTCTATAATTTGCAGACCTCCCGCAAAGTTCCAGTCCTCGGTGAGTAAATATAATCTATCTTGGTACTTTAATTTTAGATCCTTTAACTTTTGAAGACTTGAAAGGCAACTAGTCTGATGCAATAGTTCATGTTCTCTAATGTGTAATATCAAAATTGTGGAATAAGTATTTTATATTTACACCTATTTTAACGTAAAATTTCCTCTCATATAATTGAGTTAAATCTCTGGTGGATAGAGAACTATGCGAAGAACCCCACTGACATTATCTGCGAGAGTGCCTCAAAACCCAGAAAAATAACTTGAAACATTGGTTCTAGGTGGTATATATTTGTTTGGAATAATGTGAGGATCAATATACAACCAGTGAGGAACCAGTTCAATCATTGTATAAACAATTAATAAAGAGTATTTATTAAGTTAAAGGAGAAGAAAAATGCACAGCAAGAAAGACTAATATACACTATGATACGTAAGTATATTAATAAGTAAACTAACCATTTTCTCTAAAATTGCCTCTTGTTCCCAAAATATATCCATTAACTCACAATGATACTCCTTTTCCAAACAACATCCACTTTAGTAGCTCTATAAGTCAAATCCAGCCAATAGTTACCACACGATAAGCGAATACTGCACGATTCCCACGTCTGGGGAAAAAGTATTTTCCTGGTTCCAGCGAAGGTACGAAACTGCCCCTGTTGGAGGAGAACATCTGCAATCTGCCATGGCTCTAAATGTTAGATGGAACGGCACTCTACGTAAAATATTCAGACTCTGTCAGGAAAACATAGGTAGTTGAAATGAGCTATGTTTGTATGGTTAAAGGTTAGAAATAAAATGTAGATTTAAGTGGATTTAATTTAGTGGTTTTATGTAGGAAAGGGTAAAACTGGTTAGATTCGTGTTAAACAAAGATGTTTGCATGTATAGTTTTGGTTTCAGTTCAAACTTTGTTTCTATTGCGCTGAGAAAGTTTGTGATGGGAAAGTGAACAACAGCTTGAGGGAGGATTGAGATGTTGCTTAGCTACCGTGGCACTTTTAGGTTAGAAGACCTTTTTGAGCCAGAGGAGGAGGAGCTTCGCAGTAAGAGGGGAAATATCTCTCTCATCTCTGCTAGAAGAAAAGCCGTAGAATTGAGTAAAGAGCAAGGGAGCAAGTGCTAGAAATCTAAAGAACTGTTAGTAAGGAAACTAGAGAAATGAAGAAAAATTTCCAGGAAATCTCAAGATAAAGAAACAGAGGAAACTGGAATTGGATTAGGTCATTGTTCATTGAAGCCACAGGCCTAGCTGAGAAGGATTTGGCTCATGAGAACCAGAAAGATATTTGAAGTGGCTCTAAGGTTTTTGATATTTTACCACAGCTTGTGAAGCAATAGGAGAAATAATTGTCAGTGGCTAGATCTCCAAGCTTATGTAAAGCATTCAAGACAAAGGAATCCTGAAAAGCTATTTGGAAACCATGGAGGTGGATTCTTGCTAAAAACAGCTGATGGAAAGCAATAGGCGAAAGAAGATTCTGAAACATGTCTCTTTGTGAGTAGAATTTGGAAACACTCATGTGAGAATTCATAGAAGATCGATTTGAGAGATATTATCACTAAACTAATCCAGAAACTCAGCTAATGTACTGGGGAACCTGGGTTTGAATCCCGCCATTGCAGATGGTGGAATTTGAATTCAGGAATAAAAATCTGGAATTAAGAGTCTACTGATGACAATGAAACCATTATTGATTGTCGGAAAAACCCGTCTGGTTCACCTAATATCCTTTAGGGAAGGGAATCTGCCATCCTTACCTGCCTACATGTGACTCCAGAGCCAGAGCAATGTGGCTGATTTTCAACTGCCCTCGGGCAGTTAGGGATGGGCAATAAATGCTGGCCACCCAGCAATGCCCATGTCTGACAAATGAACTAAAAAAAAACTTTGATTTCACAGTGGGATACTCAATCATAGAACCTCTGCAGTGCCAAAGGAGGCCATTTGGCTCATCAAGTCTGCACCGACTCTCCAACAGAGCACCTCACTCAGGCCCTGTACCCGTAGCTCCACGTGTTTACCTTACTAATCCCTCTAACCTACACAACTTGGGACACTAAGGGCAATTTAACATGGCCATTCAATCTAAATTGCAGGTCTTTGGACTATGGGAGGAAACCCACACAGACACTGGGAAAATGTACAAACTCCACACAGGGCCAGAATTGAATCCAGGTCCCTTGCACTGTGAAGCAGCAGTGCTGATTACTGTACCACCTTGCCGCTCAATAGAAAACAAAGGGCTCATCTGGGATTTGAACCCAGGATCTCTTGCAAACTTTTTAATTACAATTCCCAAAGAGAGAATCATACCTCTAGACCAATGAGGGTGTTGTCTGACAGTAGTCAGCTTGTGAGTTGCAGGAGACTATGTGCTTATTGAGGACATTATAGTATAAGATATAATGTATGATTATGTTATCCTTGAAATCTGTGCATATATGTGAAAATATGTGGGAGCGAAGGAATTGAACTTTTCATGCTTAATAAATGTTTTTTCTTGTTAAAAGCTAATTGGCGACCCTGTGATTCAGTTCCTCCACGTTTTCTAAAAAAAAGTAAAACATTACAATCTTCTGAACCACGGTTGCATTCTGGTATCTTCGCGTCCAGTAGTAACACCAACTCGGATCAAAACACCACCTTTTGAGGAAGAGAATTCCAAAGAATTACGGCCTGCTGAGAGAAAAGATTTCTGTTCATCACCGTCTTAAGTGGGTGACCCCTCACTTTAAATAATGATCTCTAGTTCTCCAACAAGGATCCAACTAAAGATCCTCTTTACATCCACCCTGTCAAGACTGCTCAGGATCTTAAAGGTTTTGCTCAAGTCGCCTCCTGGTCTTCTAAACTCCAGTGGATACCAGCATAGCCTATCCAATCTTTTCTCATAGGGCAACCTGCTCATTCCTGGTATTAGTCTAGTAAACCTCTGAACTGCTTCTAATTCCTTTGCATCTTTCCTTCAATAAGGAGGCAAATACTGGACACCATACTCTAGATGTGGTCTCACCAATGTCCTGTACTGAAGCATAACCTCCCTACTTTTGTAATCAATTCCCCTCACAGTAAACAGTAACATCCTATAAGTTTTCCTAGTTGCTTGTTGGTCCTGTATACCAGCCTTTCCCGATTCATGTACAAGGACACCCAGGTCCTTCTGCATCTCAGATCTCTGTAATCTCTCACCATTTAGATAGTAAGCTTTTTTATGCTTCCTGCCAATTACATATTTGCCTACATTATACTCTATTGGCTAGACCTTTGCCCACTCAATTAACCTATCTATGTCCCTTATGGAAGGCACGGTGGAACAGTGGTAACCACTGTTGCCTCACAGTGCCAGGGATCCAAGTTTGATTCCCGGCTTGGGTCACTGCCTGTGCAGTGTCTGCACGTTCTCTCATGTTTGTGCGAGTTTCCTCCGGGTGCTCTGGATTCCTCCCACAGTCTGAAAGATGTGCTGGTTAGGTAGATTGGTCACGCTAAATTCTTCCTCAGTGTACCCGAACAGGCGCTGGAGTGTGGCGACTCGAGGATTTTCACAATAACTTTTTTGCAGGGTTAATGTAAGCCTACTTGTGACACTAACAAATAAGCTTAAACTCCCCATGTCCTCTTCAATTTACTTTCCTATCTTTCTTTGCATCATCAGCAAATATAGCTACCATATCTTTTGTCTCTTCATTCAATTATTGATATAAATTGCAAAATGTTGAGACCCCAGCATTGATCCCTGTTGTACACCACATGTCGTCACACCTTGCCAATTGGAAAATAACTCATTTATGCCAATCTCTGTTAGCTTGCCAATCTTCTATTCACATCAATACATTACCCTTCCATACAATTAGCTTTTATCTTCCACCATTAAGTTTGATGTAGCACCTTATCAAATGCCTTCTGGAAATCTAAGTCGTTCCTTAGCAAGTGATTCCTTCAAAGGACTCCAATAAATTGGTTAAACATGATTTTCCTTTCACAGAAGCATGTTAACTCTGTCTGATTGCCTTGAGTTTTTCTAAGTGCCCTGCTATAACATCTTTAGTTATAGTTTCTAACATTTTCCTATTGACAGTTGTGAGGCTGACTAGTTTTCTGATTTCTGTCTCTCTCCCTTTTTGAATAAAGGAATTACATGTGCTATCTTCCAATCTAATGGAACTTTCCCCAAATCTAGGGAATTAGGAATATCAGTGGCCTCTTCTTTCAAGACCTTAGGGTGAAATCCATCTGGATCCAGGGATTTGTCAACCCACAGTCTCCAAGTGTGAACACCTTGCAGTTTCTTCCCAGTAAACCTGTCTGGGCCCATTTAGTCTCTAACAATCAAACTACCCAGGCTTGTTGTCAGTAAGACTTCAGAACAGGTCCTATGACCCCCTTCATTTTATGTTAAATTAAAGACGCAGTCCCAATTTTATAAAACTCATAATGGTAAAGGAAAGAAGATGAACAGAGGCCATTGCTGGCCTGTGCTAGAGTTGTTTAGGGTGGTGGCACAGAGCAAGGGACTCAGAGAGCCATTGTCGTGTTTTGAGAGAGAGGAGCATTAGCAAGGGAAGGTCCAGGGGAATTCGACTTCAAGTACAGTGTATAAGTTGGGGAGAGTCCTGTGATTCACACACAGTCTTCACTCATGCTGAGGAGTGACACAGAGGGAGTGAGGACCGAGCAATGCGACTGGACTGCAGTTACAGCAAGAGGGCCAAACTCTAGGTGGGCACACCAGTAAAGTGTGACAAGGGACTGACAACAGTCAGGGTCTGTCCCTGGTTAGGTGTGCATTGGATTTGTCTTGATTACCTGTAAATGTCGATATGACAATGTCAGCAATGGCTGATGCTTTCACTGACTTATGCGCCCTGTTTCAGGATGAGCTGTGACCAATGAGATTCAATGTGCATCCAGTACCTGTGGCCCTGAAGATAAGTGTGCCACTAAACCTTTATGCTTCCTATCTTTCCAGGTATCTACTGGGGACATGTATGAGTCTCCCAGGCAACAGCCAGTTGCCTATCAGTAAGACTTTTTGCATCAGCAATCCTTACAATTGTTAGTCTGGGGTGGTTTGGCACTAGTATCCCAAAGGTGAAATTAAAGTATGTTAAACCAATCCTATCACTGAATCACTTGTCTTTTATTCATTCTAGCAGGGATTAATACTTCTTCTTTCACACCAATATTTCAGGGAAGCACACAAAACGGATCACTTGTGGTTGCTGGAGTTCCCAGAATCTGCTTGCATTGGGTAGTGAAGACAGGATGATAACTGTCAGCAACCAGGAAGGAGATACTATTCGTCAGGTGAATGAGAGATTTCCAACCTTGATTTGTCATTTTAACAGTGGTGATTTATTTATTATGGGAATATCTTAAAATTAAAATAACCCCAATTAGAAAAAGCTTGTCAGAAAAGTCTACAGAACTTTTGGACAAAACCTATCTGGCAAGATTTATAATGGAGTTGATTGATTGAAAGACTAAAGATGTGTCATTTTAGCTTTAAATGTATTCAGTGATGGCAAATCCGTAACTCAAACAATGATGAGACCGATTACAGGAAAGATAGAGAAATTGGTGCGATGACAATATTCTTTTCTTCAATGTCAATAAAGCGAAGGAGATAGTCATTGACTTCATGAAGAGTAGTGGAGGACATGCCCCTGTCTACATCAACAGGGATGAAGTGGAAATGGTCAAGAATTTCAAGTTTCTTGCTGTCCAGTTCACCAACAAAACCCTGCCCTGGTTCCTCCATACCGACGCAATAGTTAAGAAAGCGTACCAATGCCTCTAATTTCTCAGGAGGCTAAGGAAATTTGGCACTACCACTACAACTCACTAATTTTTATAGATGCACCATAGAAAGTACCCTTTCTGGTTGTATCACAACTTGGTGTGGCTCCTGCTCTGTCCAAAACCACAAGAAACTACAAAAGGTGCTGAATGAAGCCCAGTCCATCACGCAAACCAACCTCCCATCCATTGACTCTGTGTACACTTCTCACTGCCTCAGAAAAGCAGCCAGCATAATCAAAAAACCCACGCACTCTGGACATACTCTCTTTCACCTTCTTCCGTCAGGAAAAAGATACAAAAATCTGAGGTCATGTACCAGCTGACTCAAGAACAGCTTCTTCCCGGCTGCCATCAGACGTTTGAATGTATGTGCCTTATATTAAATTGGTCTTTCTCTGCACCCTAGCTATGACTGTAACACTACATTCTGCACCTTCTCCTTTCCTACCCTATGAAAGGTATGCTTTGGACGTGCAAGAAACAATTTTCAGTGTATGGAAATACATGTGATTATCAAATCAAATAATTCTGTGGGATAGAAAATTTCAAAGACTCACAGCCCTTTGAGTGAAGAAATTTCTCCTTATCTCAGTCCTAAATGAGTAGCTCCTTATCCTGAATCTGCACCCTGTTGTTTTAGATTCCCCAATAAGTGCCAGTATCTACCCTGTCAGGGCATTTAATAATCTTAAATGTTTCAATGCGATCGCCCCTCAATTTTCTAAACTCCAGAATATAGACCCAATTTACCCATCTTCTCATCATAGGACACCCATGCAATTCCAGGGGCTGATCTGGTGAACCTTTGCTGCACTGCCTCCATTGTAAGCATATTGTTCCTTAAAAATGAAAACCAAAACTGCACATAATATTCCACATGTAGTCTTGCCAAAGTCCCATACAACTATAGCAAGACTTCTTTACATGACAAACATACCATTCCTTTCCAAATTGTTTGCTGTACTTGCTTGCTAATTTTCTGTGTTCCTTGTACAAGTACACCCATGTCGCTCTGAACATAAAGGAGTCTGACAATACCAGCTTAAAGTCCAACAGGTTTATTTGTAGCAAACGCCACAAGCTTTCGGAACACGGGTGGGAGTTCTGATCACAAACAGGGCACAAAGACACAAACTCAATTTACATGCATAATGATTGGAATGTGAATCTTTACAGCTCATCAAGTCTTAAAAGTATAGACAATGTGAATGGAAAGAGCTTTAAGCATAAGTTAAAAGGATGTGTATTGTTTCCAGACAGGACAGTTAGTGAGACTTTGCAAGTCTAGGGGGTTACACTTAGTGTGACATGAACCCAAGATCCTGATTGAGGCTGTCCTTATGTGTGCGGAATTTGGCTATCAGTCTCTGCTCAGCTCAGTCTCTGAGCTGTCGTGTGTCGTGAAGGCTGCCTTGGAGAATGCTTACTCGAAGATCAGAGGCTGAATGCACATGACCGCTGAAGTGTTCCCCAACAGGAAGAGAACAGTCTTGCCTTTTGATTGTCGAGCATCAACATTTACATGTTCAAACACTTTAAAATGTATTTTACTTATCTATTCTTAGAACCAAAATGAAATGCCCCTCACTTCCCCACAATTTGTCACCTTGTTGCCCATTCAATTAACATTTTTCTGCCTCTTGCGTCGTCCTCATAGCTTGTATTTCTAAAACTTAGTATCATTAGTAAACTTGGATAAATGACACTCTCTTTCTAAGTCACTAATATAGATTGTAAAAGCTGAGGCCCCAGCACTGATCCTTGCAGCATTGCCAAATTAAAAATGCCTCATTTATTTCTAATCCTTGGGTGGGATTTCCTCCCCTGCCCCCTGCTGCATGTTTTCTGGCATCAGGGATGGCTCGCCATTGGCCATGATAGTATTTTCCAATCCACTGATTGTGTTTTGCGTGCTTTGCCTGTCCAGCCACCAGGGAACTCACCCACCCTAGGGGGTTATTTTTGGTGGAACAAAGATTCCACCCACTGATTCCTAACTGTTAACCAATCCTGCATGTGTGCTAATATATTATCCCCAAGTCCATGAGACTTTATCTTGTCTATTAACCTTATATGTGAATCTTATTGAATGTCTTTTGGGAATCTTAAGTGTACAATATCTACAGGTTCCCGTCTATCCACTAGTTGCTACCTCAAAAACTATAATAAATTTGTCAAACAGGATTTCCCTTTTGTAAAATCATATTGACTTGATCTAAGATAAAAGCAAAATACTGTGGGTGCTGGAATCTGAAACAAAAACAGCATATGTGCGGGGAGAATAGAGCCAGTGTTTCACGTCTAAATGATCTTTCGTCAAAGCTCTGACAAAGAGCTTTAGACCCCAAACATTGGCTCTATTCTCTCCCTATAGATGCTGTCAGACCTGCTGAGATTGACTTGTTCTAATATTGTTCTAATCTACTATGCTTTTCCAGGTACATTGTAAAGATTTCCTTAATAACGTATTCCAGCATTTTCCCAATGATTGATGCTGCCCTCTTTTTAGTATGCTACTTATGTCTTCCACTGTGATAACAGCCACAAAATATTTGTTCAATGTCTCTGCCATTTCCTCATTCCCATGATAATTTTGTTCATGTCTTCCTCAAAGGGATCAAAGTTTACTTTAACTACTCTCTTCTTGTGAAAGCTCCTACAATCTGTTTCTATATTCCTGACTCATTAACTCTCGTACTGTATTTTTTCCCCCTTCTTTCAACTTTTTTGTGGCCCTATACAT
Organism: Carcharhinus amblyrhynchos; assembly: GCF_965287045.1. NCBI lineage: Eukaryota > Metazoa > Chordata > Chondrichthyes > Carcharhiniformes > Carcharhinidae > Carcharhinus > Carcharhinus amblyrhynchos. The sequence continues at coordinate 88,326,398 of NC_137324.1, read as the reverse complement.
TTCCAATCCTCAAGGCTTACTACTATTCTTTCAACTTTTTTGTGGTCCTATACATTTCCAACCCTCAAGACTTACTACTATTCTTTGAAACATTATAAGCCTCTCTTTTAATCTAACACTCTCATTAAACCTCATAGTAAGCCAAGATAGATCTTTTTCACTAAGCTTTTTTTCAATAGTATGTATTTTCGTTGAACATTTTAAATTATTTCTTTAAAGATTGCCCAGTGTTTATTTAACACCGTACATTTTAGTAGTTATACTCAATTAACTTGAACAAGTTCTCCCCTCATTCCTGTATAAATGTCTTTAAGTTTAAGATTCTTGTTTTCAATTGGACTTTGTCATTTTCAAGCTTAATATAGTATTCAATTGTCTTATCACCATCATTTCGCAGTGAACCTTTTTACTATGACATTACTAGTTAGCCTACCTAAGTGCAGAATACTAGATGTAAAGGAGCTTTACTCCTATTTGGCTTCGAAGCATTGACCAAGAAATTGTTAGAAAAACATATTGCTCCAGGAAACTTGGCACAAAATGTAAGTCAATGAGCACAGGGACGATAGATGAATGATCCTTGGTGCTAGTAAGGACATGGGTATTTTGGATGACTTCAGGTTTACAAAGGGTGGAATATTGGAGGTCAGCCAGAGTGTGTTGAGCTATGCAAGTTTACAGGTAACAGAGAAATTGATGGGTTTTTCAGCAGGTGATCTGAGGCAGGGATCCTATTACAAAAGTAGAAACAGATGATGGCATATATTCTTAGTGATGGCATGGATATGTGGTTAGAAGCTTGTCTTGGAGTTAGGTTTTGGACCAAGGTTGTGAACAGTCTAGTTCAGCCTCAGGCAGTTGCAATTTCGATTAGGCAGTCTGAAACTTTGCAACAGAGAGTTAGTTATGAGGTAGAGTTGGGCATTGTCAGCATTCATCACAGGAGGAGCGCAGGAGGAGACCATTTGGCCTATTTGCACTGGTCTCCGAATGCACATCATAATTTAGTGCCATTCTCCTGTCTTTTCCCTGTAACCCTGCACAATATTTGTATTCAAATAATCATTGAATGCTCTCTTGAATTCCTTGATTGAACCTGTCTTTGCCACACTTCTAGGCGATGAATTCCATACCTCAACCTGTGTGAAAAGCGCAAATTACTGTGCCCTCTCATTTTTGATCCTTTTATGAGCGATAATAGTTTCTCCCTGTCCAGCTCCTCATGATCTTTAGACCTCAAGGGGCAATTTAACATGGTCAATCCACCTAACTTGCACAGTTTTGGTGTGGGAAGAAACTGTACCACCTGGAGGAAACCCATGCAGACACGGTGAGAATATGCAACCTTTACACTGACAGTCACCCAAGGTTGGAATTAAACTTGGGCTTCTGGCGCTGTGAAGCAGCCATGCTAACCACTGTGCCACCATGCTGTCACTTATAACTTGAAGCCATAACAAGTTGCCTTCAAAGTTATTACAGAGGCCAATTGGCTTGCCACATCCATGCCAGCTTGCAGCAAAACCAAGTCAGCTAGCCCCACTCCACTGTCCTTAGCCTGTGACCTTGCAAATTTTTAACTTCAGGTTCTTGGCTTTCAAAAGGGACTAAATGAGATTAAATGTGCCTCTACAACGTTTCAGGCAATGTATTCAGATCCTAACCACTAACTGCGTATAGGCACTAATTACAGATACAAGTCTTTCTTCATGTTGCTGTTGATTTTTTTTTCCCTTTCACCTTAAATTGGTTCATCTGCTTGTCAATCCTTTTTGCATTGCTCCATCTACCCTGCCTAGACCCTTTTAGATTAAATGCAGTTTTGATTGTTTAATAGCAGTCCATGCTTTCTGTATTGACCTCTGCCTCAACTGTTATTTTTTCAACAGACCACCGTGAGAGCAGAGCCAAGTGACGTCCAGTTCTCCGTGATGAAGACAGATGAACGGGCATCATTGGGAGAAAGCACGGTGAGTTTCCAGTAAAAACTATGTTAGTATTTTTTAAACAGATTGATAACTCAGAAAGCAACTAACAAGACAGTTCCTTGTTATGAAGTTGTGCCTTTAGGAAGATACATTGAGACCACCAAGGCTCATTTAAGTTAGAGGGGTTGTTCTCCTCCACTGAAAATGTTATTGGGGTGATTTCTGGAAGTGGATTAATTAACAAGAAGGTTAATGCTTTTTGTCGCACTTGGGCATCTGTCCCATGGAGTGCAAAGAAAATGAAGGTGGCGCTTTGACAATCCATCTTGGGATGGATTATCCCACTAACCCCACCCATTTATCATGGCTAATCTACCATCATGCCAGCCTGTGGGGGAAGAGAAAGAGAACAAAGAACAGTACAGCAGGAACAGGCTATTTGGCCCACCAAGCCTGTAGTGACATATAACAGCTTTTTAAACTAAAGACCTTTTGCCTCTATGTTGTCCGTATCTCTCTATTCCCTGTCTATTCATGAATCTGTCAAGATGCCTGTTAAACATTGCAATTGTATCTGCTTCTACCACATTCTCTGGCAGCGATTTCCAGGCTCTTACCACCCCCTGTGTAAAAATACTTGCCTCTCGTATCTCCTTTAAACTTCCCCCTTTTATCTTAAACCAATGTCCCCTCATAATTGACATTTCTGACCTGGGGAAAAGATTCCAGCAATCCATTCGATCCATGCCTCTCATAATTTTGTAAACTTCTATCAGGTCGCTCCTCAGCCTCCAAGTTCAAGTGAAAACAAACCAAATTTGCCCAATCTCTCCTCATAGCTAATATCCTCCAAACCAGACAACATCCTGGTAAACTTTTTCTGTACCCTCTCCAAAGCCTCTACATCATTCTGGTAGTAGGGGGAACAGAATTGTACACAATATTCCAAATATGGTCTAACTAATGTAGTATACAGCTGCAATGTGACTTGCCAGTTTTTATACTGTTACCCAGACCGATGAAGGCAAGCATGCCACATACCACCTTGACCACCTTATCGAGTTGTGTTGCCACTTTCAGGGAACTGTAGACCTGTACTCCTAGATCCCCTGTGTGCTAATGCTTCTAAGGGTTCTGCTATTTACTGTATACTTCCCCCCTGCATTAGACCTTCCAAAATGTATCCTTAATAATAGTTTCTAACATTTTCACTTTGGTAGATATCTATAATATCCTGCTTTCTGTCTTCCTTGAAATAAAGAAGTTATATTCACTATTTTCCAATATAATTGAACCTTCCCTAAATCTAGGGAATTTTGAAACATTAAAGCCAATGCATCAGCTATTTCATTAGTCACTTCTTTTAAAACCTTGGAAGAAATCCATCTGGATCCAGAGACTTGTCAACCCGCAGCTGCACAATTTGCTCAATACCACTTCCCTGGTGATTGAGTTGCTGCCTCCCTTCCACTTCCTGGTTGACAGCTATTTATGGAATGTTGCTAATATCCACGATAGTGAAGACTGAGGCAAAATACTTTTTGGTCTAGCAAACCTAATTTGCTAGTTCACTTTAGGTACTTTCATGCCCTCATAATTATCTTTATTTAAATTTAAGATACTAGTCTTGGATCCACACTTCTGTCTCTCATTGAATGTAAAATTTAATTATATTATGATCACTGCTATCTAGGGGTGCCTTTATTATGAAATCATCACACCTATCCTATCTTGTTGCACAAGCTCTCTGGTTGGTTCCAGAACTAAGAAACTATCTCAAAAACATTCTTGGAACTCCTCATCCAGGCTATCTTTGCCCACCTATTTTTCTTATATGTAGATTAAAATCCCCCATATTTATCGCTGTATCTTTCTATCAAGCTCCTATTATCTCTTCCTTCATACTGTATAGTATGGGGGATTTAATCTACAAGTAGGAAGCAAACCTGCATTTATCCTGCCTTACCTGCATAATATAACAAATTTTAAAGGATATTTGCCAATGATTTTGGAATACTTGTTCTAAAAATATATTTTAAATTGTCACAGAACATACTCTAATAAAGTTATGTGGATTGTAACTTGTCATCTTTTCGGCCTTTTTACTAGGTGAGTGCAATTGTAGGCAAGAAAACACTGTTCCTGTTTAATTTGAGTGATCCTGATAACCCTATTGAGTTGGCATTCCAGCAACGCTATGGCAGTATCATATCATATAGATGGTGAGTTTATGTTAAGTTTATTTCTAAATAAATCTTAAATTTAGTTTTATTCAAGTTTGATTCTGACTGTTTTCACCTGAGGAGATAGGCTGGAAACCTAGGAATTCAGCAAGTGCTGCCTGCATTTTATCTTTTAGCACTGACCTTAGTCTTGTATTTTACTGTTACCATTTTAATTAAAGTTAAAGTTTATTTATCAGTGTTATAAGTAGGCTTACATTAACACTGCAATGAAGTTACTTTGAAAATCCCCTAGTCGCCACACTCTAGCGCCTGTTAAGGTACACTGAGGGAGAATTTAGCAACGCCAATGCACCTAACCAACTCATCTTTGGACTGTGGGAGGAAACTGGAGCACATGGTGGAAACCCACGTAGATACGGGGAGAACATGCAGACTCCATTCAGACAGTGTCCTAAACCAGGAATCAATCCTAAGTCTCTGGCACTGCAAAGCAGCAGTGCTAACCACTGTGCCACCGTGTTGCCTAAACATAAATATTAACATAAAAAAGTGTTTGGTATAGAGAACAAAGCTTATTGACATTTCTTCCAGAATATGCCAGGCATTTAAATAGCATGTCAGAAATGTTGTGGTGTGCAAATAATATTCATCGGTTTTCAATTAATGCTTTTGCATTTTTGTCTTATTTATAGCATGACACTGCAGCTTTTGTTTGTTTCAGGTATGGGGATGGGTACATCATGATTGGCTTTTCTCAAGGCTATTTTGTAGTGATTTCTACTCATATCCGTGAGATTGGCCAGGAATTGTTCCAAGCTCACAATCATAAAGACAATCTGACAAGTATCGCCATTTCACAGTCCCTGAACAAAGCTGCTTCCTGTGGAGACAATTGGTATGTAGTAGTGTAACTCTCCTTATTATTTCAACCTATCTATAACATGTAATCTATCATTTCCGTACTGCAAACTTCCAACTAAATTAATAGTGCTTTAACACCAAGGGAGCCAAGTCTGAAAATGTTTGAGCCTTGTTTACATTTTTGTCTTTGGAAAATAGGAATGAATTTGAAAAATATTTCCTGGTTATTTTTATAGCTAGTGAAATGTCTCAAATACTGAGCATAGAATAGGCCTTCCACATGTCATTTTTCAACAATGGTTCAGTATTACTGCTCGCATTTTGTTCATTATTAATCAAAAACCTGTGTGCATTTTGAAATGCCACAGAATTCTCCAATTAAAGAACTTCTGATATTTATGACTGTGGCAACCACTGCAGAAAGGTTAGACATCCAGACTGGGGCACCTTGACAGAGGGTGGAATTGAAAAGTGGAATTGGTCCAAAATCCAGTATAATGCAGAAGATAAAGGGCAGACCAATTATTTGTCCCCATTCACTGTCAGGCCAGACTACAGGCCAGACTACCTGAAGGTGCTGTGAATTTTTTGTGGTAAAGGAAATAGAAAGATAAAAGGAATGGTTTCTTTGCAAAATGCCTCCCTATTTCTCTCTTAAAGATGTTAGTCACAACCTTACAGTAAATATCTTATTTTTGGTACAATTTCAACCTCATGTGGACCTGCCATTTTATCTGTACTCCTCTCTGGTGTTCTGTGAAATGGGAAACATGTATCAACCTTCTTCTTCCAAGAACAATTCCATTAATTTTAATAAGCAGACTTATGTTAACCCTGTCTAGCTTTGGAAAACCTACTTTGGCTGTAAGTTTTCCATACTGTGCGAATAGATACACCCTTAGAACCTGGCTAATGAAAAAAGTTAACTAGCGTATCGAGATTTATAACTTTTTAGAGTCAGTATGCGAAAACCATCCAGATAAAAGTAGAATTTGTAATTCACAATAGAGCAACATTATTAACTGGTACCTGATAAAAAAATTATGTCCTTTTTCTGGTGGTTTTTCTTTGCTCTGGTGTAGCCCCAGTGCTTCTTGAACTTGTTTAAAACCAGGGTCTGAATTATTCTGAGACCTTAGCCTGAATTTCTTCCAAAAGTAATTTGGAAAGGAATGAAAATTAAGAATACGTTTTTAAATAGTTGTTTGGTCGAATGTATGTCCATTTTGAGTATTCCTGAAAAAAAGAGACATGTTGAAGTTTTTGTCTTGCACTCAGCAGGGCACTTTACAATAATACCGATATGAAGGAAATTTATACCATATGAGAGGAAAGTGCTGCTTGGTTGGCAAGTAGACTCTGATCGCTAGATATGTTGCCATGGAGGATGTACCAGGTGTTAGCAGCTGCACATTCTTTGGAATTGAAATCAGGCAGTTTGACCTTCATTGGTCAAGGCTTTGCCTGAGGAATGAGTAAGCGAATGGCTGTCACTTATTTGTTTAGCTGAACAGGTGCACTGTGTGCACAAGTCTTTTTTTTCAGCAATTATAACAGTTTAATGGGAAAGGAGAATATGCTTCTAATGCACTTGGTGTGTAATGTTCCTCCTATCCTGTGTTGAACTTTGGTGCAGGAATCTTATCGCAATTAGATTCATGTGATTGGACAAAGTAGCTGTTCAAAAAAAATGAATATTTTTTTAAATTTCAGAAATGACCAGATGTATATATAATTTTCTTGTCTTTTTTCTTGTAATCTTCAGCAGAACACACCACAGCTTTTTAAAAATGTTTTCAAACTTTTTTTTACTAAATTATAATAAAGAAACTTGGTTTTTTTATTGAATATAATGTCTTCTCTGATGTAGTGATCCTACTGTATTTTCTTGATCAGCATTAAGATCCATGATCTGTCTGAACTGAAAGAGATGTATGCTATTATAAACTTGGATGACGAAACTAAAGGTAATTTTTTTTAAAAAATTGTGTATGTAAAACCTAGCAATTATAACACATGAACATTGGCTCACTTTTGGGATACTTCAAGATGAGCTGAGGAGGTGTCGTATAAATACATGTTATTATTTGAGAAAAATAAGAACTGCCAGATTAAAGTACCTTTCACGGATATGTTTCTGTAGTTATGACTGCCAGGCTGTTTATCTAGACTGGAAAAGCAGTCCTAACCTGGATCATGAGAAACTGTTTATCAAAGGTAATTGGGTTTGAATGAGTGGCGAAGTTGGTAGTTGGGTTAGTGACACTGAAGGAGCTAACGGATAGGGAGTGCAGGCAGGAAGCATATATGGAAACACTTGAGTGTTTCCATACAAAAGAAGGTGCAACCAAGAATGGGTCTGTAACTGACCAAGGAGCAGTGATGGCTAAGAATGGGCTTGCCGCTGCCACTGGCTGTGCAGTGGATGATTTACAACAAATTTATATATACCAGAATTGAGGAGGGGTAGGAGGTGGAAATTCTTTTAATCTTAAAAAAGTACTAAAATTAAAACTTCTAATATATGAAGTAGGAGCAAAAGTGGTCCATTTGCTCCCCAAGCATGCTCCGTCAGTCAACAAGATCATGACTGATCTGCATTTATTTTGGGTTCTGCATCTACCCCTGATAACTCTGTGTTTTCGTTAGGCAAGACAATCAATCTACCACTGCCTTGAAAAATATTGAATTACGTGTTTCCATAGAGAGTTCTGAAGACGCACAACTCTCCCAAAAGAAAAGTGCCCCCCCCATCTCTGTGCTTTAAAGGCGACTCCTAATTTTAAAACAGTGCCCTCTGATTCTGGACTTGCCCAGAAGATGAGACATCCATTCTAGGCCCATCTTGTTAAGACAATTCAGGATCTTCTATACTTCAATCAAGTCACCCCTCACTCTTCTAAACTCCAGTAGAAAAGAGCCCAGTCCATCCAGCCTGTCCAATTTATCTTTGTAAGACAACACACTCATTCCAGTTATCAATCTAGTAAACCTTCTCTGAACCACCTCCTATGCGGTTACACCTTTTCTTAAATAAGGAAATCTAAACTGCACACAGTACTCAAGATGTGGTCTCACCAATGCTCTGTATAACTGAAGAATAATGTCCTTACTTTTATGTTCTATTCCTCTTGTAATAAACGATAGCATTCCATTAGCCTTCTTGACTACATGCTGTACTTGCACACTAACATTTTGTGACTCATGAATGAGAACACCTACAGCCTACTGAACCTCACAATTCTGCAGTCATTCTCAATTTAAGTAATAGTCTGCTTTTTTATTCTTCCTGCCAAAGTGAACAAATCCACATTTTCCTATATGCTGGATTTTTACCTACTCACTCAACCTACCTATATCCATTTCCACATTCCTTATGATTGCTTCACTTCATATGTTTCTATCCAGCTTTGTGTTATCTGCAAATTTAGCTCCACGTCTTCGCTCCCCTCATCCAAGTCATTGATGTAAATTGTAAAAAATTGAGACCCAAGCACAAACCCATGTGGGACTCCACTCGTTATATCCTGCAAATCAGGCAAAGATCCATTTCTATATGCTCTTTGTTTTCTGTCAGCCAGCCAATTTTTTATCCAGGCTAATATGTTACCTCTTACACCATGAGCTTTTATTTTCCATAATAACTTTGATGTGGTACCTTATCGAGTGCCTTCTGGAAATCCAAGTACTGTACGTCCACAGGTTCCCCTTTATCCACAGCCCATGTTACTCCTCCAAAGTACTCCGAAAAATCGGTTTAACATGATTTTCTTTTCACAAACTGTGCTGATTCTCCCTGATACCCTGAGTTTTTTTGAAGCACCCAACTATAACCTCCTTAATGATTGATTTTAACAACTTCCCATGACAGATGTCATGTTTTCTGTTTTCTGCCTCCACCCCTTCTTGAATAAAGGGGTTATATTTGCTACTTTTCAGTCTGATGGAACCTTTCCAGAGTCTAGCAAATTTTGGAAAACTAACACCAGCACCTTTACTGGTAATGTAAGAGCATTGACAAAGGGTTGACTGGACTCAAAACATCAGCTCTTTTCTCTCCTTACAGATGCTGCCAGACCTGCTGAGATTTTCCAGTATTTTCTCTTTTGGTTTCAGATTCCAGCATCCACAATAATTTGCTTTTATCCAGTACATCTATTTTTTTTAAGACCCGATGATGGAGTCATCAAAACCTAGCTATTTGCTTGACAAAGTATGCCTAACAGGAAACACCACAGAGGAAATTCTCCGGCTGCTCACGCAGGTGGGATTTTCTGGTCTCACTGACAGTGCACCCGTGCTGCAGGTTTCCTGCTGGTATGGAGTACAGTCAGTGGAAAATCACATTCACAGCAGCAGAACCAGAAGATTCTGCCACCAGTGAATGGTGCACCATCTCCCACCATGAGAAACATGCTGCAGAGAGGCCAGAGAATTCCCCCCCTGCCCCCAGATTTGCGGGAAATGGAATTTTTTAAGTGCACTGAAATATCAAGTCTGCTTGAATAGTGCCTTTAGCTATAGATATGTGACTGAAGTATTTGGAACTCTTTGAAGTGATATAAGATGTGATGTGACAGCCCATAGATGCTGACTTAACAAGAAATCATTTTGAGGTAACATCCAAAGTGATGAAAGAAGGGTAATGCCCAAGTGAGGAGTGTAGGGCGTACATTCTGAATTGAATAGATGATTGGTTATATTTGTATTCAGGAAATTAATTAAAACCAAGTGTGTTTTGAATTAGTATTTATGCATTGTATTTAAGTTTCAAGTATAATATCATTAATGTTTTAATATCAAACTTTTAGGCCTGGATCGGCTATCTTGGACAGATGATGGACAGTTGCTCGCTGTTTCTACACAGCGAGGAACGCTGCATGTTTTCCTTACAAAACTTCCAGTTCTTGGAAATACATGTGGAACTCGCATAGCTTTCCTGACTTCTCTGCTGGAGGTCACAGTGACGAATCACATTGAGGGGGTATAAAATCACCTTAAAGTTTAGTTTTTTTTCAAATTTGTTGACTAGTTATGAAACTGATTATTTACAGTTTACAAACTTCTATCATTTGCAAAATCAAGATAATGACTGTTGGTGCTGTTTGATCCCAGCAGCCCTACTCTGTCAGTTCAAAATAAGACATCTATAAAATGTGGTGAAAAAAGAATTTAGTTGGAAAGGGAATGCCCTGCATCTTATGTGGAGTTTCACTACTGATTCAACTGGGTCTTTTTAATAGCAGTTTGCATTCAGCGTTATCTGTTGAAGCAACTGGTGAGCACTTCTCGTCTATTGTATTTTTAAAAGACTAAATTAATTATCTGCTCTATTACGTCTACAGCCAGAAATCTTCCCTTGAGCTATCAAAAAACTTTGCAAAATAGTTGAACTGTGCAAGATACTTGAGATACAAAAATAAACAAGGTTGTTAGAAATATATAAAAAGTCTGTCAGTGGCTGTAAAGAGAAAGTGATCATCAGAACTGGCTTATAAATTGCTAAGTAAAATGTAAACTTACGCAATCAGTTGAACTGCAGATAATTAGATTTTTACAACTGTTAATGATTAACACATAAATGTTGAAGTTTAAAGAATTGGTAAGATCATTGAGACCTCAGGGGAGCAACCAGTATCCAGTGGAACATGATGTATTTATGGGTTTCTGAATTTAATTGTGACCATAATCAATAGTGACTCATTCGTATTACCTGCTTTGGGTTCTTTGCCAAAAATATCCCATAGCATTAGATGGAAAGAAGAAAGAATGTTTGTCACTTAGTATACATAGAGAGTGCCATTAAATAACACCTACCATTGAATGGACGTTTGTTATTCCTTATTGTGAATTACTTGTCATGCTTAAGAGTCAAAAAGAAAGGAAATATTGCTACGTGCTATCCTTGCAGAGTGAATGAACTAAACATAGTTTCATTAGAGAAAATGTAGTTCATGGCAAGCCTATTAATTTGTATTTTGTATTTATTTCCTTAAAGGAACCACAAATCACAGTTTCTGTTGAGGTAGAACCTAACTTTATCGCTGTTGGCCCATATCATGTAGCTATTGGAATGAATAATCGAGCCTGGTTTTACGCTCTTGGAGAAAATCGTAAGTTCAAATGAATGCTTTCCATATATATCAACAATTAACTAAATGTTTCAAAGGATTTACTTTACTGCATTTAACAGCAATGAAGAGAAACTTAAATATAAGTGAGAACATCCTAAATTATAATAGCAAATTTGCCACGCCGCTCTAAGAGGTTTTAGTTTTTCCGAATTTTGTCTCATCGCTGCTCTGAAAAATTTGGGCAGTATTTTTCACATGATTTTAGATAAGTTGATGTAGATCCAAATAAGACGATAGACCAGGCATTTAAGTGTCTCAACTCAACTTAGTAGTGTTTATGACAAGTTTAGAAGAAAACTTAAAATATCTGACATGTAGTTTCCATAATAGCAGAAGACTCTTTTCTCTCAGAAGAAAGCAACATTCAGGTGAAGAGGAACTCCTATGTATACTATAAAGACAGTTATGAAGAAAGAGCTCTAGCACTATCTGTTTGGAAACTGAGTAACACTGACAACCCTCTGTTTTTCACAAATACTTAATAACCATGAGCATTCAGCTACTGGTACTGCCCTAGCCTATGTCACATTCTGTTCACATTATTACTCATAGGAATTAGTATTTTTAGCTCTCAAATTTTATTGTTAAAACTTTGTGCTTTAACATACATAACTCCACTCTCTGTCCAGTTTGCAATCTTATTTCTTTTGAAGCTAAATTAGGAAAGAGAGTAAATAGTGCAGATGGGAGTGAGAAGTTGCAAAGACACATAGACTAAGTGAGGGAGCAATCCTGGGTAAATGGACATTGATGTGAGCAGATGTGAGGCTATTCGCTTTGGACTCAAAAAAAAACGGAGAACTTGCTACATATTGAGAACATAAGGAATGTAAAAGAGCAGAGAGATTTGGAAGTGCATATGCATAAATCATTGGGAGCCAGCTGCAAAAAGCAATCAAAAGGCTGATGGAATATTGTTTTTTTATCACAACGGGGCTGGAATAAATAGTGGGGGAAGTGATGCTTTAGTTGTTTAGGGCCTTTGTCAGACATTATTGGGAATACCTTGTTCAGCTTTGGACACCAAACTTCAGGGGGAAACAAAGTGGGATACCATCTTAGAGGGAGGGAAGTATGCCTCAAAAGGCACAGTTTCCCCCTCCTCCCCACCCCCAGCCCACTCAAAGAAGGCACCCACTCTTTCTTTCTTTTTAACCCAAGCTGTCAAAGCTGTGCGCTGGCCACCTTCTTTCCACCTTCTGCAGCTGCACATATGTTATTGGAGTGGAGATGGAATGAGGTCCTATGTAGCCGAAAATTGGCACTTTAAGGGCCTCAATAGGCCTAAGAACAGGTTGGCAGCTTATGCCTTACCATCTTTTTGAGTTTCCTGCCTGAAGGCAGGTCTGATCCACTAGCCCTGATCACCACCACGGATAGGGGAAGCTGGCTTTTATATGGCATTGAGAATCAGTGATGGAGAACAGGATGTTGAGGAATTGGCTCGGGAACAGGCTATTTTAAATCTAGTATTATGGAACAGGAAAAGACTAATCAATAATCTTGTAAAAAAACCTTTAGGGCCGAATGACCTTACCATGATAGAATTTTACATTATGTTTGAAGGTTCAATATGAAGCCAGTGTGTTAAATTTGACAAAAGGAATTTATGATCGTATAAGGGACAAATTGGCTGAGGTGGATTGGGAAAAGATATGACGGTATACAGGCAATGAATAATCTTTAAACAATTATTGCAGTTTACAGCCACTATATATTCCTTCAAGGCACAAAGAAGTCAGTCAACTGTGGCTAACAAAGGAAATTAAGAGTTGTATAATGTAGAGGAGGGGGGGTCTCTGTTCGTGCCCTGATTCTCTTAAAAACTTAAGAAAACTTAGAATTAAATTCACAAGAGCAATATTTTTCAGTTTTAAGCTGTAACTAAAAATTATTTTAAAATATAAAAGACATACAAGACAAACAAAACATTAACCTTGGCAGTGGGAGGCTTCGAATGGTCAAGTAGCTCCGAGTCAGCACTAAAGACCCCCCCCAAAGATTTGAGATACTTAGCCAAAGTCCATTGTAATTATACCTTCCTGATATCTAAGATGCTCTTCCCAATTAGCTTAAACTTGATTTCATTTCACATTAACATGTCAGTTCAAAACATGACAGATACCTCAGCCAATTGTGAAACACTGCTTGACTTAATGATCTTTCACTTGCTAACCCAAAAACGAGATATCCATCTCCTAGCATGGTTAACTTCCTTGTTGCTATGTCTCTGTAAGGACGCTATCATTTAAATACCTTTCCCATGGCACTTTGCCAAGTCAACTGGCCATATCAGCCCTGAGCCCTTGGGACTGATATTTTCTTGTGTCTGGACAATAGGGCCTTTCAGTGTTTCATTAAATGTTTCATCATTTGTCCTGAGTTTGAGTTTCTACTGACTAAATGGCATTTGGTTATGAACTTTTGAGCTTTTATAGTCCCCACAGTGTTCATATCTATTGACCGTGGTGAACATGTCATAGTTTAATCATATTAATATCTTATTATCATTCAATGTAAGTATAGATACTTAACACTAAAATCATCTTTCATTCCTTTTAATAGTGTTTAGCATTCACAAATGTAACATAATCTTGTTAGGTGCAAGTCATTTTAGCTCTTTCCATGCCAAGAGTTATTAAACCTAAGAATCTGCCTATGACTCTGCTTATTAATCCAGAATCTCCTTCCTCAAAAAAGATTAAAGATCAGTAAAGTTGCCAGAAATGGTAGTACGCCTGAGGATTCAGAGGATTTTAGAATACAACAAAAGAGGACCAAGAAGCTGATAGAGAGAGAATAGAATGTAAATTTAAACTAGCAAAATGTATAAAAATGAACTGTAAAAGCTCCAATAGGTATGTAAAAGGAAACGTGGCTAAGACAAGTGTGGGTCCATTATAGACAAAGTCAAGAAAATTTATAATGGAGAATATAGAAATGGCAGAGAAGCTAAATGATTAATTTGTGCCTGACTTCACAATAAATCTCCCAGAATTGGAGATCCAAGAAACTAGGGAGAATGTAAAATTGAAGGACATTAGTAATAGTAAGAAGATTGTATTGGCAAAACTAATGCGACTGCAGATTGATAAGTCCCCAGGACCTAATATTACATCCCAGAGTGTTGAAAGGGGTAACTGAGAGATAGTGGATGCATTGGTGATCATCTTCCAAAATTCTATGGATTCTGGAACACTTCCTGCAGATTGGAAGGTAGCAAATATCACCCACTATTTAAGAAGGGAGAGAGAGAAAAAGGGAAACTATAGACCTGTTAGCCTAATGTCAGTAGAATCATAGAATCCCTACAGTGCAGAAGGAAGCCATTCGGCCCATCGAGTCTGCACCAACCACAATCCCACCTAGGCTCTATCCGCGCTTAATTACCCTGCTGATCCCTCTAACATGCCGGGACATTAAAGGTTAATTTAGCATGTCCAATCAACCTTACCCGGACATCTTTGGACTGTGGGAGGAAACCGGAGCACCTGGAGGAAACCCATGCAGACATGGGGAGAATGTGCAAACTCCACACAGACTGTGACCCAAGCCAGAAATTGAACCAGGGTCCCTGGAGCTGTGAGGTAGCAGTGCTAACCACTGTGCCAACGTGCTGCCCGTAATAGTAGGGAAAATGTTGGAATCTGTTATAATGATCCGATTAGGCACAGCAGGGATTTATGAATGGCAAATCTCTGACCAAGCATCATCCAGACTCGAAACATTGGATTTTCTCTTGTTGGATGCCTGCCACTTGTGTGCTGCAAATGTTATTTGCTACTTATCAGCCCATGCCTGCATACTGTCCAAGTCTTCTGCATATGGACACCAACTACTCCTGTATCTGAGGAGTCAGAAATGGTGTTGAGCATTGTGCAGTCACAAGTGAACATTTCCACTGCTGATAGAACGAAGGTCATTGATGAAGCAGCTGAAGATATTTAAACCTAGGGTGTTACTGCAATGATGACCTGGAACTGAGAAGATTGGTTTCCATCAACCACAGCCATCTTCCTTTGTACTAGGTTTTTCCCTGATTCCCTTCGACTTAAATTTTGCTCCTTGATGCCACATTCTGGCAAATGCTGACTTGATGTCAAGAGCTGTCACTCTCATCTCACTGTTTAATTCAGCTCATTGTGTCAATGTTTTGACCAAGGCTGTAATTGGAAAAGGAGACAAATGACCCTGAAATGGAATGTTAATTTTATTGCAAAGTTGCTGATTGGTTTGCTGTGTGTTTTTTTTTCCTTTTTAGGAGTGGAGAAGTTAAAAGACATGGAATACTTGGGTACAGTTACTAGTATGTGTTTGAATTCTGATTATGCAGCAGTGCTGTTTGAGGGAAGAGTTCAGCTACACATGGTAAATATGCTACATGGTCCAAATTTTGCATTTTCTTTCCAATCACTAGTAAATGATTTTTTAACTCCGTTTTTTACTTATACAAAAGTTAGTTTCATCAAACTGGAAAAAGTAAAACACCTCAGATATATGAGTAGCAACTGTCTGACAGAAGTGTTGGAAATAATTTTTAGTTAATTGTAAATCGATATGTACAAAATTAAATTGTCATGTTTGAGTCTCTAGATTGAGCTACTGGAAAATTCACACCAATCAAGTTTCTGTTTGCTTAATATGAAGTGCATACTTTTTTTTGCCAGGAAAATGTGACCCGACTTTCACAAGACCAGAGCACCAATATAAACTTTGAAAGAATTCATTTTTTTAAAGCACAAATAGATCAATTTATATATTTTTTTAAAATTAAGTTTGGCGGGGATTTTAAGTGAATTTTACGTTTATGCAATTATTCATGAACCTGAAAAAGGAGACTTTTTCATAGAGCTTCAATAAAATTGAATCTTCAACAATATTCAAATCCTGTATTACCGAATGACTTTCGTAAACAATTTGTAAATTCTCAATGCTTATGAGCTAATTGGAACTGATGAGTACAAGACAAGAAGCTTCTGAAAAATGTCTCTCTTTTAGATAATTGTATTTCTGGTTTTGATTTATTAGTTCTATTTCAAGTATTTCTTATCATTTGTTTCTAGTTCACCTTTATTTTTCCTGTATTTATTTGCTGGAGTGGTAAATAAAGGTCATCTACATTGATACTTAGCACTGAACCAGAAAAATATGAAATTAAAGTAATGATTAGTGAAAGCCCACAAATCATATTTATAAGCCTAAACATCCCAAAAATGGATCCTTTATCTAAAAAACATAGGTGTAAATTCGTATCTGCATTTAACTGGAAGCGTTTTTCCATTAGCTGATAGTTTGAAATCAGAGGAATGCAACATCCAACACTTTTTTCACTTTTTAAAAATTTGATTATTATCACATGTTGGAAAACAGCAAAAAGTATTGTTTCTTGCATGCTATAAAGTCAAAACATACTGCTCATAGAGTACATAGGGGAGAAGAAAAGGATCAGGTGCAGAATATAGTGTTGCAATTGCAGGTAGGATGAAAAAAAAATCAGCTTGATATATGATAGGACCATTCAAAAGTCTGATTCTCATATCTTTTTCCTGATGGAAAAAGGTGGAAGAGAGTATATCCAGGGTGTGTAAAGTCCTAGATAATATTGGTTGCCTTCCCAAGGCAACAGGAAGTATAGATGGAGTCATTGGATGTGATGCTGGTTTGCATGATGGACTGGGCTACATTCACAACCCTTTATAGTTTTTTGCCGTCTTGGTCAGAGCAGGCACCGTACCAAGTTGTGATACATCCGGATAAATGCTTTCTCTGGTGCATCTGTAAATATTAGTAAGAGTCATAATGGACATGCCAAATTTCCTTAACCTTCTAAGAAAATAGAGGCGCTGGTGGGCTTTCTTAACTATAGCATTGGCGTGGAGAGACCAGGACCCTAGATTGTTGGTGGTCTGAACACCTAGGAACTTGAAGCTCTCGAACAACTCCGCTTCTTCACCATTGATGTAGACAGGTGCATATCCTCCACTACATTTCCTGAAGTCAATGACTGTCTCCTTCGTTTTACTGACATTGATTACTGTCATTGCACCATTTCACTAGGTTCTCTATCTCTTTTCTGTACTCCGTCTCATCATTTTTTGAGATTTAGTCCACTTCATTGGTGTCATCTGTAAACTTGAAAATGGAGTTGGAGCGGAATTTGGCCACGCAGCCATAAGTGTATAAGATGTACAGTAAGGGGCTGAGTTCACAGCCTGGCAGGGCACTGGTGTTGAGGATAATCCTGGAGAAGGTGCTGTAACCTATCTTTACTGATTATGGTCTATGGGTTAGGAAGTCGATTCAGTCGCAAAGGGAGGAGCAGAGCCCTAGACCACGTAGTTTAGAGATGAGTTTTGCTGGAATAATGATGTTGAAGGCTGTGACGTTAAAATGTCAACTCCAACATTAGTACAAGTCTGTGATAACAGCACTGATCCTACCATACAATTACTAATTGATGCAAAATAACTAAACTAATTTCAAACTGGAAGGGCTTTACCTGTGTGATTTACATTTTTGCTATAATTCTTGGGTTTAGCCTCACAATTTATTTTAGTCCACCTTCTCTGTGATAACACATTCTGACTAACTCTAAAGCCTAATGATTTTGTTTTCTAATTTGTAGATCAGTTCCAACATCAATTTTATGCTCCCAGTTATTCAACAGCTATAATGCAGGTTGTTCAAGAAGTGTAGTTTATTGAAATCGGCTGATCAATAAATATTCATTTAGTTTAAAGGTGACATTTATCTGATCTAATATATGCACATATTTATGCATATACCATATGTTTATTTATATATATTTATTTAACAATTTAAGTAATGGTGATTAATATTGTACAGTGAAATATTAGCACACAAATGCTTAGTTAATTTGTCCGAAATATTTTTGACTGCAATTTATTTCATTTATTCTAAAGTAGCACATATTTTTAAAAAAGTGTATTAAGCACATTGTTCTTCTTTCCTAGTGTAATTTCAAGATCGTTTTTTGGATTCCAGTTTCCTCTGGTGTCTCACATCTGCATTAAATTCCTTTATGCATAATTTTAATGCAATTGTTAAATATGTTTATTTTATAAATAACAAATAAATATTATGTAAACATTAGCGATAACTAATGGAACCATTAGAGAGGCTCACTGTCAGTGCCCTTTTAAAAAAACAACTAGAAATATTTTATTGAATTTAAAAATTTATGGAATATATGTTCAAACACTAGCATATAATTTACACCCCTGTATGTTTCATATTGGATGATTGTTTCATATCATGATCAACTTCATAAAATTGCTGTCACCTTGTGAAATTTAGTTTCCTAATCATTTTAGTACAGCAGTCCTTCATTCTTTCTCCTGAAACCAGTAAGTCAATAGATGCTATGATCATTTGTACGAGACAAACATATCTCTGATTTGCCATTGTTGGTCACATGGCATTGTCCTCACATTCATAGTTCTCCAGTATGTTGGGTTTCCCCACTTGAACACAGACATTATCGGGGAAACAAATAGACATCTTCAAAATTAGGAAAGTCTTCAAGAGGGTAAATAGTAGCAAATTATCTCCATTAGTAAACCATTAAAATGAAGCACAAATCCAGTATTTAACTAGATGATTTTTCACAAAAGGCAGATATTGTGGCAGAAATTGGAACATCATGTTAAATGGAATTGGTTATGTACTGGAAAGGAAGAACTCCAAAGGGCATGAGGACAGGAAACTGGAAGTAGTTTCTCTAGTTGAAGAGCTCACACTAGAGTATAAGTAATAGGCTGAATGTGTTGTAATTTCTGTAATAGGACAGTAAATGAGTTAATTACACATGTAATTTACACCAAATAAATTCTAAAATCTGTTTACTAATTCTCAATAAAAGCCACTTATTTCAAAGTGAAATGTACTGTTCTGAACATTTCAGTATCTAAATTCTGTGTTCAGTATGCTACTACATGAAAGTAGGAATAAGGAAATTAAGAATGGCTGTTGTCATTTTTGTGACTTTCATCACAATGTACTTGCACCACTGAACAATGCTGCACTTGAGCTTATTTACAGAGGGAAGAATGCAAATGAAATGAGCTGGAGAATTGAAAATAATAGAGAAGAAATTTGGACCTAAAATAAGTGCTAGGAAGTCTGATTTCTGATCTCCCCCAGATTGAAAACAGGCAACTTTTATGTGCCCAAGGTACTCAACTGAAATAGTTGCGAGGTGCCTTGCACATGGAAATAAGTTGTAGAACCCTGATTAAAATTGGCTTATAAATGGATAAACCCTTAAATGGACCACTGAGTGCCACTGAAGTAATGGTATGAAAATTGTTTAGATGTTTGTTCCTGTAGAGCCAGGATTGCTCTTTTTGGTTCCATAAAAGTACTGAGGTTTGGATTCGCCTTGCCCCACTATGTGCAGGTCTGCATTTCACAAGCCCTAACTGGTGAACTGTTTTGGGATGCCCAAATAGCATCTGCAGCTCACTTGTTTTATCAGTGAGGCCCAATCCTCAACTTGGTTTGTCCCTTTGCCGATGTCATCAGGCATGTATTCAAATTGCGTTGCTTATTTCACACTGAAAACTTGTGCCGATTTGACTTTCATAATCAGTATTGTTTATACTACATCTTATATATCTTCCATATTAGACATATGTACCTTATTCTGGTGATTTACTAACTAGTGTGAACCAATAATTGGTAAACAGTTAAGGGCAGCATGTTATTGTCTGTCCTTAGGAAATGTTCAAGTGCAGGCTTGGAATTAGACACACTTGGAATTTTCACTAACTTTAAATTCAGAATCTCCCAATCAAACCCTCAGCAGGCAAATGGGAAAACAATTTATAACTACCAACTTGGAAAATGGAAAATATCTAAAATGCCCACAGGAAATAAGGGACATTAATTATTGCTATATCTGCTTGCCATTTTTAAAAATAGCTCCTTGTTGCCCTCTATTGGTAAAACTGTTGTGTTCATGATCAATACATTTAAGGGCTTTGGATTTGAAGAACACTCCGTTTCTGTGATGCAAGGTTTCCAATTTAATTACATTGTTTATGTCTGAAGTAGATACAAACATTCATTTCCCTGCAAATGAGGTGTGAGTAATGTACTCATTTTACCGTCTCAGTGATGAGTGGACCCCATTTGGAGAAGTGTCCAGGAGAAGATTTGTTTGTGGACCGAAACAGAGATTCACAAAATGATGATTTCACCAGAGGCCTTTTGTCACACTTTTTGTACCAGCCAGAAGGCTCAGAACTAAATGTCATTAATGCAGTTGTAGATTTTTCAGCCCTACAATTGATTTTTCACCCCTACAGTGGATTGCCATTCCATTTCCAGGGGCAAAACCCTGTCAAGGACTTTGATTAATGAATCCAAAAATAGTGACTGGCTTAGCTCAGATGGACTTCATTTTGGCTTGTATCCAGGTGGATTTAGGATCAAAATTGTCCTTTTTATCACAGAAAGTGAGCTATTAGCACATAGAGCTTCTGCTAGAAAAAAATTAATGTATTTCAAAATTCCAGAGAATTTAATTATTTCTGTTATATCGACATCTTTTAATGAGGAGCTGATCAATATTTGTGGAAGAGGAGAAATAAGGGTTAGACCAGAGAGGAGAAAAAAGTCAATGATAGAATAATCATGTATGGGTGGAGTAGACTTGATGACTAGAATGACTTTTATTCACTCGGTTTGTTGTAAACTACTATCAATTTCAAATAAATTTATGACTTTGACATAGATCCCATGTTCTGCCTGAACGTTCATGTTAGTGTTGTTGGAGAGTGTTTTCAATTCATTGACACCGAAATGTAGCTTTTGTATAGCCAGGGAATCAGTTGGTTTACTTGGGAAGGGTATTATGACCCCTTCTGATTTGGTTGCAGATTGAAATGGAAGGCATTGAAGCCCAAGAGGAAAGAGAGACCCGTCTTTTTCCAGGACGTGATGACAAATGCCGAGTCACGTGCCACGCACTTACTGCTGACTTCTTGGTCTATGGAACAGATGTAAGTGTCACATTAAGAAACAGTGGAGGAGCTTTTACGTCATTTTGTATATTTTATAGGCCACCAAAGTGTGGGAAAGAAATAGAGGAGCAAATTCCTTGGGGAATTACTTAGATGAATGAGCTACTGTGTACTGAAAATGGGAAACTAATTACCTAAATGTTAAATGGGGCAGTGGATTGTGTTAGGGGCAGAGAGGGGGAGAAATTTCTGAGGTGTTTTCAAGAGAATTTGATTTGTATATTTCTTGTTAACTAAGAACAAGATATTGCTGGATTTAATCCTAGGGATTAATGTGGGTCATGTAGAGAATTTCATTAAAATGTAACTGCAGGTAACATTACTTAGATTGTGCCTTTCATGACTTTGGGACAACCTACTCTTTTACAGACAGTGAAGTACTTTTTGACTTGTAACCATGGCTATAATGTAGGAAACATTGCAGCCAATTTGCACACAGCAGGCTCCCACAGCAGTAATGTTATACGGTCAGACAGTTTGTTTTTTTGTGATATTGATTGAGAGATAATTATTGGCCAGGGCAACTCCACCGCTCTTGATTGAAATGGTGTCATTGGTTTTTCACATCTATCCGAGATGTCTATCAGACAGGACCTTGATTTAACGTCTCAACTGAAATTCAACACCTCTGACAGTGTAGCATACCCTCATCACTGCACTGGAGTCTCAGACTAAATTTTTGTGCTCAAGTCTCTGAAATGGAAGTTGAACTCACAACAGTTTGATTCAGATAATGCTATCTACTGAGCAGGATTGACACAATGGAGGAGCAATTTAGGAATAGTGATTATAGTATCCTGGATTTAGATGAATTATGGAGAAGGGCAAGAGGGATATAGAATTAAAATGTCTAACAATGTTAATTTCAGGGAATTGAGGAGGAATCAGATTGAATGGCAGAAACATATTGGAGTAATAGGTGGCCTTCAAAGAAGAGATGGTGTGGGAATAGTGTAGGTACCATGATAATACAAAGGAGAAACAACTTTAGCATCAAAGGTACATTCGAAAAATGAAAACGAAATGAGAGGGACAAAGAGACAGAATGAAAATAGACTGGCAGGTAACAGAAAGAATCCAAAGGTCTTCTATAAACATTAACAGTTAATGAGTTGACAGAGGAGCAGTGGGGCAATTCGAGACTAAAATTGAGATCTACTGGTAGAGGCAGGTGTGGTTGACATAGTAAATGAGTACTTTACTTCAAAAAAGCTGGCACAGATTTGTTATGCCAAATGGCTTCTCTCTGTACTATATCATTTATGATCTGGGATTCAATGTAATGAAATTTGAATTATATGCATTAATCTGGCTTATTCCACAACAAAACACTAAATAGAATTTTGTTGGCTTGGTATAGTACAAAAGGAAGCTGGATAAGTTCATGGTAACAGCTGATAGTGCATACAAAAAGTAGGTGAGTAATTGGGTGATGTTCCTCATGTTCTCAAGACCACTTTAATTCCATGGTCTGTACCACAGACAAGGTGATCTGCCTATCTCCTATTCTTGTGCTTTCCAGCACTTCCTTCTGTGTTCATCCCTTGTTAAAATAAAAACTCCCCCAGCCACTTAAAGAGGAGAAGGTTTGGGGACAATTGCCGGGCACTTTCTAAACCTCACCTGCCTCACCTTTGGTTCTCCATTTGTTGCAATATTTTTGTTGTCCCTTCATGTCCGTCTTTGGTGCTCTAGTTCTCACAAAGCCTTTACTGTTCCTCCTTCTGGTCAATCCTCCACTGAATGTCAAAACTGATCTTGTCTACCTGAGGGTGGAGGACCAGAACTGAAGCCTGGCTGGGTGTCCAGGCTGAGCGCCTGGTCTGAAGTCCCCAAAAAACCCTGCCCTGTTGTATAGAAGATGCAGTGGATCTGATGCCTCTTAAAATCCAGTGTTCAGAAGCTGATGAAACTAGAAGTTAAATCTTTGCTGAAGGTTACACTGGATAGTTAGCAGTAAAGATCTAGAGGTCAAATCTTCTTAGCGCCAGTCCCACAGAAGTGGAGCGTAGGAGCTTGGAGGAGGTAAATGGGACCCAAGAATACTAGGGTTTTTTTTTGACATTTGCCTCATGGAAATTTGCACAGGGAGCTTGGGGTACAAAGAACTTCCAACCAGCTATGGCATGACTCTATGGCACCCAAGATCCCCAGCCAAAATCCCAATTCCATTTGTAATATCAGCTCCCTGAAAAAGATTTTTAAAAATTCTCTGCTGAAGTAGGGCTAATTTGCTATTAGACAAGTTTACAGGCCAGCACTGCTTTTCTCACCCATTCTTTCACCCTCCCTTCTGTGGAAAATGTCTCAAAATACACACATATTGATGTGGGTGATCATTATTTAAGTGCGGTATAAGTAATTCTGACCACGGGGACGCCAGTGGAATCAGAACTGGCCCTTGATAGTCTGCTACATTTTTACCATGAATGTAGGGCCATGGATATTTGTTTCTCCTCTCTTTTCAACTTATCATAGAATTATAGAAACCCTACAATGCAGAAAGAAGCCATTTGGCCCATCGAGTCTGCAGTGACCATAATCCCACCCAGGTCCCTCCCCCCATATCCCTACATATTTACCTGCTAATCTCTCTAACCTATAAGAACATAAGAACATAAGAAATAGGAGCAGGAGTAGGCCATCTCGCCCCTCGAGCCTGCCCCGCCATTCAATAAGATCATGGCTGATCTGTCGTGGCTCAGTTCCACATTCCTGCCCTCTCCCCATAACCCTTAATCCCCTTGCCTATCAAAAACCTATCAACCCACGTCTTAAAAATATTGAGCGAGGCAGCCTCCACCACTTCAACAGGCAGAGAATTCCAGAGATTCACCACCCTTTGAGTGAAGAAGTTCCTCCTCAACTCCGTTCTAAACCGCCCCCCCTTTATCTTGAGGCTGTGCCCTCTAGTCCTACTGTCCTTTCTGAGCGGGAAGAGCCTCTCCACCTCTATCCTATCCATCCCATTCAACATCTTATATGTCTCAATGAGATCTCCCCTCATTCTCCTAAACTCTAACGAGTACAAGCCTAGTTTATTCAGCCTCTCCTCATAGTTCAACCCCCTCAACTCCGGAATCAGCCTAGTAAACCTCCTCTGCACTCCCTCCAAGGCCAAAATATCCTTGCGTAAGTGCAGCAACCAAAACTGCACACAGTACTCCAGCTGCGGCCTCACCAGTGCCCTGTACAGCTGCAGCAAGACCTCCCTACTTTTATATTCAATCCCCCTCGCTACGAAGGCCAGCATCCCATTTGCCTTCCTGACCACCTGCTGCACCTGCAGGCTGGGTTTTTGCAACTCATGCACAAGGACCCCGAGGTCCCTCTGCACCGTCGCCTGCTGCAGTTTTTCGCCACGTAAGTAATAGTCGCCACGTAAGTAATAGATGCATCTCAGGACACTAAGGGGCAATTTTTAGCATGGCCAATCAACCTAACCTGCACATCTTTGGACTTATTCATATAAAATATAGTCATATAAAATTACCAGTGAATTTGCATTGAGAGAATTGACAATATTTCCATGACTTTCTTGTTCAGACTGGCATCATCCAATGTTTCTATATCGAGGATTGGCAGTATGTGAATGAATATCGCCATTCAGTCAGTATCCGTAAAGTTTTCCCAGATCCCAGTGGAACCAGAATGGTATTCATTGATGACAAAAGTGATGGGTTTGTCTACTGTCCAGTAAGTAATACCATTTTCAGTGTCATCAAGCATCATAACATTATCATACTGTGTTTCAGTTCTCATTTTCATGAAGTAAAACAAAGATAAATCTCTTAAGTGTAATGGCAATAGTAGTTCATTAAGTAAAGTTAGTACATTCCTCATGTTTTTAATTCCCTGTGTTAAAATGATGAACACAGTAAAAAGTCTGACAACACCAGGTTTTAGTCCAACCTATTTATTTGATAATATACTCACAAGCTTTCGGGGTTAGCCCCTTCGTCAGGTGAATGGAGAGTTCTAGCCTCAGACAGAGCATATAAAGCACAGACAGTTTAGAGATTACTGATTAGAATGCGAGTCCTTACACCTAACCTGCTGTTCAAGACCTGAAGTGGCTGATAATGTGAGTGGAAGGAGCACTGATCACAGTTTAAAGAGATGTGTATTGTCTCCAGACAGTATACTGAGTGAGGTTTTGCAAACCCAGGCAAGTCACGGGGGTTACAGATAGTGCGACATGAACCCAAGATCCCTGTTGAGACCGTCCTCATGTGTGCAGAACTTGGCTATCAGTCTCTGTTCAGCGACTCTGCGCTGTCGTGTGTCGTGAAGGCCGCCTTGGAGAATGCTTACCCGAATGTTGGAGGCTGAATGCCCGTGACCACTGAAGTGTTCGCCAACAGGAAGGGAACAGTCTTGCCTGGTGACTGTCGAGTGATGTTCATTCATCCGTTGTCGTAGCGTCTGCATGGTCTCCCCAATGCACCATGCTTCGGGACATCCTTTCTTGCAACGTATCAGGTAGACAATGTTGGCCGAGTTGCAAGAGTATTTACCATGTACCTGGTGGATGGTATTCTCACGTGTGATGATGGTATCCGTGTCGATGATCCGGCATGTCTTGCAGAGGTTGCTGTGGCAGGGTTGTGTGGTATTGTGGTCACTGTTCTCCTGAAGGCTGGGTAGTTTGCTGCGAACAATGGTCTGTTTGAGGTTGTGTGGTTGTCTGAAAGCAAGAAGTGGGGGTGTGGGGATAGCCCTGGCGAGATGTTCGTCTTCATCAATGATATGTTGAAGACTCCGGAGAAGATGTCGTAGCTTCTCCGCTCCGGGGAAGTACTGGACGACGAAGGGGCTAACCCCGAAAGCTTGTGAGTATATTATCAAATAAATAGGTTGGACTAAAACCTGGTGTTGTCAGACTTTTTACTGTGTTTATGCCAGTCCAACGCCGGCATACCCACATCATGATTAAAATGATGACCCTGTCTTCTAAACTGGGGAGGTTGTGAGAATTGTTGCAATTATACAGGGCCTTGGTGACCCACACCTAGAACATTGTGTGCAGTTTTGGTCTCCTTTTCTGAGGAAGGATGTTCTTGCTCTCGAGAGAGTGCAGCGAAGGTTACCAGGTTGATTCCAGGGATGGCGGAACTGATGTATGAGGAGAAATTGACTAGGCGAGGATTGTTTTCGCTGGAGTTCATACGAATGGGGGAGAATCTCATAGAGACTTATAAAATTCTAACAGGTCTAGACAGGGTAGATGCAGGGAGGATATTCCCGAGGGTGGACGAGTCCAGAAGCAGAATCCTCACAGTCTGAGGATCGAGGGTGGATCATTTAGGACGGAGATGAGGAGACATTGCTTTACCCAAAGAGTGGTGAGCCTGTGTAATTCATTACCACAAGAAATAATTGATGCCAAAACATTGAATGTATTCAAGAGGTGGCTAGATATGGCACTTGGGGTGAATGGGATCAAAGGTTATGGGGAGAAAGCAGGATTAGGCTATTGAGTTGGACGATCAGTCATGATTGTAATGAATAGCAGAGCAGGCTCGAAGGGCCAAACGGCCTCCTCCTGCCCTATCTTCTATGTTTCTTTCGTAGTATTTTGACTGGGCTCTCATTATTTACAGTGCAGGTTACTGTAAATTTGGGGAAAAGTGCTCCAAGGTTTAAACATGTTTGTGTGGTGTGTGTGTTTTTAAGTTTGAACAATTTTTGATTCTTGTTAACCTTGTTCTTTTAAAGGTGAATGATGCTATACATGAGATCCCAAACTTTCCCACAACTGTTAGAAGCATTCTCTGGGAACACTTCACAATGGATAAAGGAGTCTTTATTGCTTATGATGATGACAAAGTGTATACTTATGTTTTTCACAAGGACACAATTCAAGGTAGCATAGTTGTAGCTGCATGATTCAAGTGTGATGAAGTTGTCATGCTGTGCTTCTGTTCTCCTTATTGTCAGGAATAAAATGTATATTTTAAGATGTATGTAGGAATCTCAGTGAGGAAAATATAATGAAACAGTGACTTTTCCAAATTAATGTAAGTAATAGGAGTAGCAGTAGACTGTTTGGCCCTTTAAACCTGTTCAGGGAATCAATAAAATCATGACTGATCATGTACCTCCAGTACATCTCCCAGCCCTGTTTCCAGATGGGTGATTCCCATAATGCCCAAACATCTATTGAACTCTAAATTTAGTATACTTTCCTTAATTCTGAAGTAGAGAACACCAAAGGATCACAACCCTTTGAGTAAAGAATTTTTTTCTCATCTCAGTTCAAATTGCCAACCCCTGTTCTGAAACTGTGACCCCGTGTCCTAAACTTCTCCATTGGGGCAGCATCCTCTCTGCCAAGCCCCTTAAGAATTTTATGTATTTCCAGGAGAGCATCCCTCATTTTTCAAGAAAATATAGACCAAGTCTACTCCGTCTCTCCTAGTGTGACAATCCCGTCATCTGAGGAATGAGTCAGGTGCTCCCTCCAAGACAGGTCTACTTTTCCTTCGCTAGGGAAACCAGAACTGTGGACAATAAAATGTGATATTCATTCTCATTGTATTTCCCCCTACCATTACTACTAATTAAGTTACCTTGAGAGAGTTGACTTTTTTTCTCTCCTCTTGCTATCCCAATGAATATTATCCCATGATGTATAAAGCACTCTGCCTTAGACCCTTTTCTTCCTTTAGTCCCTACAACAATTTTTTTTCCCTTTTCTTTTGCCAGGGTCTTCTGGCTGCGCGGAGGCTCGGCTCCGCTCCCTCCCCGGTGGCAGCTGCTGCCAGCAAGGTCTCCCCTCGTGGGGGGCCAGGTAATACTCGTTTGTGGGGAGAGGGGGCTGCGATGCCAGCTGCAGTCGCCTTGGGTTGGGGGTTGGCGGCCTTGGAGGCAGGACAGTTCTTTCTAATATGCCCCGCCTCCTTACAGGCATGGCACTGCACACCGTCCGCGGACCAGAAAACCCAGTAGGTAGTGCCCTCGAAAGGGATGCTGAAGCCATCCTCCAGGCACTCCTCCCGGGCCAGGCAGACATATACCTGGCGCCGAAAGGAGTACACGTGTCTGAGGGTAAGGTCTGTCAGGTCAAGCGGGATCGGCACCACCTCGGACCTGACCTTCCCCCAGTAGATGGAGATGGGGGAGAAGGAGCTCTGCAGGGATGAAGGGTGGGACGTTGGAGATTACTAATCTATGTGTGGTGGCCTCTAGGGGCTCCACCACCAAGAACATACAACAATTCTTTTAATACTGTTGTTTAGGGAAAAAGTTCTTCATTGCTGATATAAAAGTTATGCAGTAGCTGTATTATTAGTCAAGGAGTAAATTTCGTGTCTGATTTTCTTCACTCTTCTGGGTGTATTTCCTTAGCACATCCGAGCCACAACTTTTCATATAGACATTGAAATTTTAGCACAGAAGGTCATTTAGCTTTCGAATCTGCACTGAAGACCAGTTGTGGGCCCAGTTTGTGCAATCTCATTTTGCTTCTCAATTCCCACCTTTGTTGTTTTTCTTCAGGTAGTTAGGAAGCACCCTTTTGAATACTGTAATTGATTTATCACTGATCATCAGTCATAAGATGTTAAGAAGTAGGAGCAGGAGTATGCCATCCAGCCATTCAGTAAAATTATGGCTGATCTGATTATGCCATTAATGCCATTTTCTTGCCTGCCCCCCAAAATGCTTGACTCCCTTGTCAATCAAAAAGCTATATTAGCCTTGAATGTATTCAATAATCCAGCCATCACAGCCATTTCTTCTAACTTAAGATGAGAGCTGATAAATGGTAAGGATCATGACCTTTTCTCTTCAGTTTGACGAGTAGACATTATTTGTATTCTCTCAGTTCGAGAGAGTTACCTGATTCCTGATACTGCCTTGGTGAGGAGGAGGTGCACATGAGGCTCAAGTCAGAGGAGCACAGAGATCTGGAGAGAGTTGTGCAGTGTGTTATAGTGATAGGAAGAGGTGAGAAATTGAAGGGAATATGAGGATTAATATGAGGATTAGGTCAAGAACAGAAAAGTAAAAGAAAGACGTGCATTTACGTAGAGCCTTTCAGGACATGTAAAGTATTTTACAGCCTATGAAGTATGTTAGAAACATAGCTGCTGTTGTCAGAAACATGGCAGCCAATTTATGCACAGCAAGCTTCCACAGAAAAAATTGTGACAATGATCAGATAATCTATTTTGTGATGTTGATAGACATTGGGTAGAACTGCAGAAAGTGCCTCTCCCAATGCTGCTTCAAGATAGAATCTTTTACATCCACCTGAGAGAGGAAGCAGGGTCTCTGGTTAATGTTGCACCCAAAGGATAACTACTGCAATGGGAGTGTAACCCTAGATATTTGTGTTTAAGCCCTGGAGTAGGACTTGAATTCTCAACATTTGAGTTAGAGGCAAGATTGCTCTCACTGAGCAACAACTGACACTGTGGTCAAACAGACTTGGTTTGGAATACGATATGGGAAACAGAGTTTTGAATTAGCTGATGTTTATATAAGGTGGAGAATATCCAGGACAGTATTAGAATTGTCAAGTTTGAATTTGAAAAGGGCATGGATGGAGATGTCAGCGGCAGATGGACTGAGGCATGGCTGAAAACAAGTGATATTGTAGAGGTTGAAGCAGGTGGCCTTTGTAATGGAGATTATGTGGGATTCATAGCTCAGCTCAGGGATGAATAGAATGCCAAGAGTAGTCTGGTTCAACCTGAGACAATGTTAGTGAGGGGAATGGAATTGGTGGCAAGGTCATGAACTTTGTGGCAGATGATACTTCAGTTTTTCTAATGTTTTATAGGACGAAATTCGGGCTTGTTGAAAAGTGGATACTAGGACAAGTAACCTGACAACACAGTTGTACTGGAGAGGTTGAGAGATGTAGAGATGAGTATCATTGGTACTCATATCAGAGCTGGCCCATTTCTGTGGATGATAGTGCCTGAATGAGGAAGAGGAGGGGACCAAAGATGCATTCTTGTGGGATACTTAGGTGCAAGGGAATGGCACAAAGACATTGCTGGAGGTGATGAAGAAAGACAGTGTACAGAAGTCATGCACTCAGAAGTTATTTGTGTTGTGGCTCTGCCAATCACCTAATTAGAAATATTCAAATATGGAGTTGCAAGAAAGCTGGACATAGGATTTGGAAGGCTACAACACGTCAAAGATTGGAGAGGAAATGTTGAACCATCTTGATATAAACTACAAAATACCATTTAATTTCTTGATTTTTAAAAAATCTGTCTACCTATTGGATATTATTACCAGAACTCATTTGCACTACAGTTATCATTTAAAGTATGTTTCCATTATTTAACCCATTAAAAAAATTGTACCTAACATGCTTTCCTGTGTTAATCTTCATTTGGTGCAGCAATGCATTTCTTATCATTTTGCTTAATTTACAGGTTCCAAAGTCATGCTGGCAGGTGGTACAAAACTTCCATTTTCTCACAAGCCACTGTTGTTGTATAATGGAGAACTAACATGTCAGATGCAGAGTGGGAAAATCAGCAGTATTCTTTTAAGCACACACTCTTTCCTGGCTGGTTTAAAGGATCTAGGACCTAATGATCTACAGCCAATGTTGACCCAGTGTTTAATGCTGAAAAGGTGAGATATATTTTGGAATTCAGTTAGGAATATTGAAATGTGCTAACTGTGTAAATATCAGCAAATTGATTTCACAAGAAGTTGTATGAATTTTGAAATGCTATTTTTAATTCTTTGATTAAGAAATTTCATCCATTTTATTATCTACAATTAACTCCCCATTTTCACTCTCCAGAGGACCAACTTTACTTTTTTTTCCTTTAAAATACCTGTAGAAACTCTTGCTATTTACTTTTATGTTTCTAGCTAGCTTCTTGTTATACATTTCATTATCCTGATTAACCTTTTAGTGATTCCCTGCCATCTTTTTGAATTTTGATCAATCATCTGATCCGCTATTCATTTTTGTGCAGTGTTCCTTAAGTTTGATGTCTCCCTTAACTTCATTACTTAATCATGAATAATGGGCTCTTCACTTAGAATTTTTCATAACAGAGACAGATTTACTAGGGTTTTTCAGAAGAGAATTGGATAATTATTCAAAGTGAAAAGCTTGCACGTCAACAGGAAGAGGGACACAGATTGGGACAAGAGCTCACATGGACGTGATGGACTGAATTGTCTCCTGTGTTGTAACCAATCTGTGATTCTCAACCAGGCTTGTCCAAAGTATGTCCAACAAGCTGCCCCTCTGTGTACCCCAGCATCAGTTTTCAAAATCCTAGTAAAAGAAGTGACTTTCAGTGGAAGATTCTTTATGGAGCTGTTCTTCCAATCAGGCTGTTTGTCTCTTGCTTTTGCCCCTGATAGGCAGACTAGTGAACCCATCAGTAGCAAATTAGGGAGAGAAAGTGTCTGATTGAACTCTGACATTGGTCTGTTTGCTGAGCGCTGCATGACCAAGGGAAGTGAAGCAAAAAAGAAGCTAGAATCTGTGCACCTACAGATGGCCTGGAGCTTTGGAGAGGTTGAGTCAAGCCCTGGGAAGGATGAAGGGCCAAGTCAGGCCCTGGGGTTGGGGAGTCCAAGTTGGGCCCTGGGATAGGGGGAGGTTGCATCGTGGCCGCAGGCAGCAAAGGGCCTGGGGAAGAGATGGCACCATGGTGAATGTGTGTGGGTGGTATGTGAGCCAGGTACGTTGAGCAGGCAGAGCCTGTAGTTATCTCTGCCATGCAGAGGACGGATAAAGCTCCGGGGCCAGATGGTATTTATCCCAGGCTGCTTAGGGAGGTGAAAGATGAAATTGCTGGGCCTCTGGCGCAAATCTTTGTCTCTTCTTTGGACACAGGTGAGGTCCCAGAAGACTGGAGGGTAGCAAATGTGGTACCGCTGTTTAAAAAGGGTAGTAGGGATAACCCTGGAAATTATAGACTGGTGAGTTTGACATCAGTGGTAGGGAAATTAATGGAGAAAATGCTTAGGGGTAGGATGTATGAGCATTTGGAGCGTTGCGATCTGATTAGGGATCCGCAACATGGCTTTGTTAGAGGGAGGTCTTGCCTTACGAATCTGGTGGAATTCTTTGAGGAGGTGACAAAAACGGTTGACGATGGGAGAGCCGTTGATGTCATCTATATGGATTTCAGTAAGGCGTTTGACAAAGTCCCTCATGGTAGGCTGGTAGGAAAGGTTAAGGCGCATGGGATACGAGGTCAGGTAGCTAGGTGGATTGAGAACTGGCTGGGCAATAGGAGACAGAGGGTAGTTGTGGAGGGGACCTTTTCGGGCTGGAGGCCAGTGACCAGTGGTGTGCCGCAGGGCTCAGTACTGGGACCTCTCCTCTTTGTAGTATACATAAATGACTTGGAAGAGAGCGTAGGTGGTGTGATCAGCAAGTTTGCAGATGACACCAAGATGGCAGGGTTGGCGGGTACTGAAGTGGAATGTCAGGTGATACAACAGGATATAGATAGGTTGGTGCATTGGGCAGATAGGTGGCAGATGGAATTTAATCCTGACGTGCATTTTGGAAGGAATAATGCCGAGAGGAGCTATGTGATAAAAGGTAGACCGATTAGGAGTATAGACATACAGAGGGACCTGGGAGTGCAGGTTCATAAATCCATGAAGGTTGCGACACAAGTGGAGAAGGTTGTTAGGAAGGCTTATGGAATGCTAGCCTTTATAGGTAGGGGTATAGAGTATAAAAGCTGCCGTCTAATGCTTCATTGTATAGAACATTGGTTAGACCGCATTTGGAGTACTGCGTCCAGTTCTGGTCACCTTACTACCGGAAGGACGTGGAGGCTCTGGAGAGGGTTCAGAGGAGGTTTACCAGGATGTTGCCTGGCATGGAGGGGCTGGGGTACGAGGAAAGGTTGGAGAAACTGGGACTTTTCTCCTTGGAAAGACGGAGGTTGAGGGGGGACATGATAGAGGTATATAAGATACTGAAGGGAATAGATAGAGTCAATAGTGAGAGACTGCTCCCTAGACTGGGTACAAATACGAGAGGTCATGATTTAAGGGTGAGGGGGGAGAGGTATAATTTGGATGCGAGAGGAAGGTTCTTTACGCAGAGAGTTGTGGGGGTATGGAACGCGCTACCGAGGAGGGTGATGGAGGCAGGAATGTTGGACTCGTTTAAGGTTCAGTTAGACAGACACATGAGTGAAACGGGGATGGAGGGTTATAGTAGGGGCTGTTAAATAAGGTCAGAACAGAACCTCGGGAGGCACCAGAAATGCAGACTTGTAAGTTAACGTTTTTGTCTTTTTATTCCGCAGGTGGAGGTCCACCTCGTTGTCAAACGAGGGGCATGCACACGGTGGGTCGTGCGTGGGCTGCTCTTGGAGGTTCTGGGAGTGGCCTAGTACTTCGTGTCGGTGTGTGTGCTTGATCGTGGACCGGTAGACGGGCTCCGCAACAGCTCGGTGACTAGCACTGCTGGCTGTGCAGATACATGGATTTGGGCCTGTGTCTGTGGGAGTTTGTGCATTCTCCCTGTGGTTGCGTGGGTTTCCTCCGGGCGCTCCGGTTTCCTCCCACACCCCAAAGATGTGCTCTTAGGCTGATTGGTTTACTAAATTGACACTATTCTCCCCTGAATCTGGCTAAGTTAGGGGTTCCATTCGTAGACATGCAGGGTAGAATAGGTGTAGGGTGATGCGGCGGCGTGGGCTCATTGGGCCGAAGGGCCTGTTTCCCGTGCTGGGTTGTTCTTTGTTCTTTGTTTGTATGCAACAGACCCAGAGACAGTGTAACTGGCTGGCTTCATGGAATTAAGATATGCTTGTGTTGCAACCATACGTGAATTGAATTTGTGGCTATATGATTTTATACTTTAATTTTTTTTAATTAATTCATGGGATGTGGGCATTGCTGGCTAGGCCAGCATTTATTGTCCATCCCTAATTGTCCTTGAAAAGGTGATGGTGTGGTGCCTTCTTGAACTGCTGTTGTCCATGTGTTTCAGAAACGTCCACAGGGAGGGAAAGGGAAATGTGACAAATATGAATATTCCAAATGTGGAAACCTTACTGCAGTACCAGCCACAGGTGTCACAGGTTATCATAACTGTTGACACAATTCATGGAAATGTAAAGGATGTTTACAGGCAACTCAACATATGAAATTCCTACTTTTTAAGGCTATTCTTAGTGCAGAGGCACTTAATTTAGTGTAGCCCCCTGTCGCTCCCCTGGTTGTATGCATCACAAAGCCTAAGTTTAAGATGCCCCTGGACTCTGTGGCTTGGTACTAGCACAGTACGAAGTCTGTCAATACCAGGTTAAAGTCCAATAGGTTTGTTTGGTAGCACAAGCTTTCAGAGCACTTCTCCTTCATCAGGTGAGTGGCAGTTCTGTTCACAAACAGGGCATATGAAGACACAAACTCAATTTACAAAATAATGGTTGGAATGCGAGTCTTTACAGATAACCAAGTCTTAAAGGTGCAGACAATATGAGTGGAGAGAGGGTTAAGCACAGGTTATAGAGATATGTATTGTCAGCCAGGATAGTTAGTGAGATTCTGCAAGCCCAGGCAAGTCGTGCAGGTTACAGATAGTGTGATATGAACCCAAGATCCTGGTTGAGGCTGTCCTCATGTGTGCGGAACTTGGCTATCAGTTTCTGCTCAGCAATTCTGCATTGTCGAATGTCGTGAAGGCTGCCTTGGGGAACGGTTATCTGAAGATCAGAGGCTGAATGCCCATGACTCTTGAAGTGTTCCCCGACAGGAAGAGAATATTCCTGCCTGGTGATTGTCGAGCAGTGTTTATTCTTCCCATTGCTGTAGCGTCTGCATGGTCTCCCCAATGTACCATGCCTCGGGACATCCTTTCCTGCAGTGTATCAGGTAGACAACATTGGCCAAGTTGCAAGTGTATGCACTGTGTAACTAGTGGATGGTGAACTCATGTGAGATGATGGC
The DNA here is from genome assembly GCF_965287045.1 of Carcharhinus amblyrhynchos. NCBI lineage: Eukaryota > Metazoa > Chordata > Chondrichthyes > Carcharhiniformes > Carcharhinidae > Carcharhinus > Carcharhinus amblyrhynchos. The sequence goes on along the minus strand of NC_137324.1, from coordinate 88,291,326 downwards.
ATCTGTGTCAATGATCTGGCACGTCTTGCAGAGGTTGCTGTGGCGGGGTTGTGTGATGTCATGATCACTGTTCTCCTGAAGGCTGGGTAGTTTGCTGTGGACAATGGTCTCTTTGAGGTTGTGCAGTTGTTTGAAGGCAAGAAGTGGGAGTGTGGGGATGGCCTTGGCGAGATGTTCGTCTTTATCAATGACATGTTGAAGGCTCTGGAGAAGATGTCGTAGCTTCTCTGCTCTGGGGAAGTACTGGACGATGAAGGGTACTCTGTCTGCCATGTCCTGTGTTTGTCTTCTGAGGAGGTTGGTGCGGTTTTTCATTATGGCGCGTCGGAACTGTCGATCAGTGATTTGAGCGCCATATTCTGTTCTTACAAGGGCATCTTTCAGCATCTAGAGGTGCCTGTTGCGATCCTCCTGAACTGAGCAGATCCTGTATATACGGAGGGCTTGTCCAGAGGGGATGGCTTCTTTAACATTTTTAGGGTGGAAGCTGGAGAACTGGAGAAGTTCTGCACGCATGAGGACAGCCTCAGCCAGGATCTTGGGTTCATGTCACACTATTTGTAAACCCCATGACTTGCTTGGGCTTGCAGAATCTCACTAACTGTCCTGGCTGACAATACACATCTCTTTAACCTGTGCTTAACCCTCTCTCCACTCACGTTGTATGTACCTTTAAGACTTGATTACCTGTAAAGACTTGCATTCCAACCATTATTTTGTAAGTTGAGTTTGTGTCTTTATGTGCCCTGTTTGTGAATAGAACTCCCACTCACCTGATAAAGGAGCAGCACTCTGATAGCTTGTGCCTTGTGCTACCAAATAAACCTATTGGACTTTAACCTGGTTGTGAGACTTCTTACTGTGCTTACCCCAGTTCAACGCCGGTCTCTCCACAGCTTGGTACTAGACCATAGAATGTACTTGCAATTAACGTCCAAACTATTCTGAATTCATCTTACTGGTAACTTTTCTTGTGACTCTTGCAGGTTTAGTGAAGCGTGGGATGTGTGCAAAATACTGAGTGATCCTTCAGCATGGACTGAGTTCGCTCGTGCTTGCCTCCATCACATGGACGTGGAGTTTGCAATCCGTGTGTATCGTATGATTGGAAATGTCGGAATGGTAATTTCACTGGAGCAGATCAAGGTTGGTCCTAATGAAGATGATTGAAAATATCTTTATCAATTACTACTGTATAAAATAAGAATAAACACATCATGGGTATATTTATCCACTGAATTATATATTATTTCTTCTAATGTCTTCAATAAAATAATTTACAGAAAGGCCTCAGTGTTGCCCAAAATCCTGGGCTTGAAGTTAATATTTCTGGCCAAAGCTGTGACTGTACAGTAAATTTGGATTGTACAGTCCAAGTATATTTGTTACATCTAATTTCCTCAGAAAACTCATTACCATTTAGTCAGCTGTACCAAGTACCTTACGCCAAATAAATTTGAAACATAAGAAAATGCATTTCAAAAGCTTAATTGAGGTCACATATATATATTGAGTTTTTCTTTAAATGTTTTTGTGTTAGTGAGGGGAAAGTAGCTTTGTTAACTTTTGACATTACTTTTGTTGTGTGTTTTATAGATTTCAGAAAATGTATTAAACTGAGCGAGTATCTCTGTTTATGTTAATGTTCAGTTTTCAAAAAACAGTGAATTCTGAACCCTATTAATTATTTCACACTTTGTCTTATTGACAATCAGAAATGGTCACTGTCAATCACTTACTGTGAGATGGGCTGTAATTCCAAACGTACAAGACAGAAAGGCAATTTTATTCCTTATTCTAATTAGATTTTCAATGTTGCATTTTGGAAAGGAGCATACACAAATTAGAAGTTAGGGCAATGAATAGGGAGAAAGTGGGTGAATTGGGAGACAGTCAGACGTGCAGAGAATGTCAGACAATTCCATTCTTTATTCTAGTTTGACTTTTCTTCAAGTTTTAGCTTTTGAAGGAAATATATAGGGAAGGAGGGAGTTGATGAGATGGCTTCAAGCATCTCACAGCTAATTTTGGGAGAAATGACTAGGACTGGGGTTACCACAAATGGAAGGTTAAAGGACAGGTAAGTAACTTTGAAGCAACAAGAAGGTAGTATAAAAGTAAAACATAAAGTACCATGAGAAGGGTGAGCAGCTGGTAGAACAAGTAGGGATGGGGGAGAGAGGCAGTCATCAAACACCACATTTTCTCTTCCAAATGCAGCCCAGAGAGATTGATGGTTCCTTTCTCCATCGGGACAAAAATCATGTCACATCCCACCTGAAAGGGATAAAAGACAGCAAGCCATTGGCAGAAGGGGTAAATGCTGTGTGACAATTTTGCATAAGCGATTTCCATGATAACCTTTGAAATAAGAATTTATAATAGCAGTGTAAGAATAAAAATGTTTGATTTTTAAGTTGGGAACAAATTACTAAAGTGACTGGCAAGTTTATAATCTGTAATTGATGCAATGGTTTGTAATATGGTTCCACATGTGATACTCACCAGCACTCGATTAATTATGAAAGAACAGTTAGAGAAAGCTAAAAACTAAAATACTGCAGATAATGGAAATCTGAAATAAAACAGAAAATGCTTGAAAACTCAGCAGGTCTCTTGGCATCCGTAGTGAGAGAAACGGTTAACGTTTCAAGTCCACATGACTTCTTTCAGCCAAATGGACTCGAAACTTAGCTCTATTTCTTTCTTCCACGGATGCTGCCAAATCTACTGAATTTTTCCAGCATTTTCTGGCATTAAAGAAAGAGATTTTATATCATGGTTAGTTACATATTCATATTGGATGTAATGGTAGTATTATATTTCTATGAAATTAAGTATTATATTTCTATGAAACTACAATGCATTTTCTGAAACAACTTTCAGCATTGTGTCAAAAACTTTCATCCCAAGCTTTCTCCAGAAACACAGCAAGGACTGATTAAAAGGAGAATATAGTTAGTGCAATGCACCACTCTGAAGACTTTCTCTGAATACAAACATGTCCACTTAACTATAACAATCTTAGCTTGGTTGAGCAGTAACTTGTCCAACATTCGCAGACCACCTCCTTCAAGTGTCACAGATCTTTGGTAATTGCCAATTATCAGTGCTATCATTGCATACAGTAAAACGTCTACTATTGGAACAGTTGATCATTAAAGGGAAAAGTGGATGTGCAATTTGCAATCATGTCCTTACTATCTAGCAACTTGCAGCAGTACAACAAAAAAAACCACAAACTTTCTTCTCAACCCTATGTCCCAATTGGTTACCATCAAAATATCCAGTAGTTCTTTGTAGCGTAACAGGTGAGCATTCTTTATTTGAACATTGCTCCATCGCTTTCCAAAAGTGTAATATATTTCAGTGCAGCGTCTTTAATATTTTAGGGAATTGAAGACCACAACCTACTGGCTGGACACCTTGCAATGTTTACAAATGATTTCAATCTGGCACAGGATCTGTATCTGGCTTCCAGCTGCCCAATTGCTGCGTTAGAGGTAAGAAGCTGAATGTTATTTTAACAAGCATCCTTTGATCTTTCAACAAAGGATGTTTGCATTTTTCAGGGGATGGTGATTCATTCATTTGTTGTACTCTTTGTTTTATTTTGTAGAAGTCAGGATATCTCTCAATATTGGCAAACATGAGAATAAAGCGGTTTAAAATTGTAGCTAAAAAATTATGCATTTAGTTGTTTCTTTTTAAGTCACGAAGATCAATAAAAGCAAAATACTGCAGATGCTGAAAATCTGAAATTAAAGCAGAAAATGCTGTATAAAATCAGGTCTGGCAGCATCTGTGGAGAGAGAAGCAGTTAACGTTTTGGATCTAAATGATCCTTCTACAAAACTGAAGAAAGGTAGGAATGTGCAGAATCTAGAATACAGAAATTTGTCAATATCTTCAATTCAGCCTCACCTCTTCCACCCCCCTTTCAACTATGTAATTCTGTATATTTCTGCCTTTCTTTAGTTCTGTAGAAGGATCATTTAAATCTGTAACATTATGCTGCCAAAGCTGTTTTGTTTATCCATCATTTTCAGTTTTATATAAGATCAATAGTTTGTTAATAGTCAAAATGTGTTATTAGTAAAGCAGCAGCGATTTGAAGACCTTAACATATTGTACCATATTAACATATGAGTTTACACTTTGATGCTACTGTGCTATGTAAGATGTCTTCTTATAGCTGATGTATGCTCCGTGTATACAGTCTCGCTTACCAATAATCCCTGACCTCACTGACCTACATTGCCATCCAGTATCTGAGTGTCTCAAATTTAAAATTCTAGTTGTTATGTTTAAAACTCCTCATTGCCTGACCATCAAACCCTCAATTCCTTTGATATTGGCTTATTCGGTCTATCTCCCCTTTAACTCCTGGTAATTGGCAGTTATGCCTTTATTTACCTCGCCTTGCAATTTATAATTTACTTTATCAAGTCCATAGCCCCGCCATCGCTTTTCACTTCTTTAAAATCCAATCGTTTGTCCTGACTTTTAGTCACCTCTTCTAATATATAGCTTAGCATATATTTTCTTTTTAATTGCCTCTCTTTGGAGTGCTTTGGAATATTTTTCTAAAAAGTTTAAAGTTTATTTATTAGTCACAAGTAAGGCTTACATTAACACTGCAATGAAGTTATTGTGAAATTCCCCTAGTCACCACACTCCAGCGCCTGTTTGGGTCAATGCACCTAATTAGCACGTCTGTCAGAACGTGGGAGGAAACTGGAGCACGCGGAGGAAACCCACACAGACACAGGGAGAATGTGCAAACTCCACACAGATGGTGACCCAAGCTGGAAATCAAACCCAAGCCCCTGGCACTGTGAGGCAGCAGTGCTAACCACTGCGCCGCCCATGTTAGGCTGCCCTAGGAGGGAGCCCAAGGAGGGGGCTCCTTAGGAAGGAGCTAATACAGAACGCCTATGTCAGCATATACTAAAGTAATGATATAAATGCAATTTATCTTTGCTGTTTTTTGAAACTTGTTCCTAACCCTCTTAGCTTTGATTAATGCAAGAGAAGGACAGACACAAAGATGGAGGGAAAAAAGACACATGCACATCAATTTGTTGATTTCCTATCATTTATTTGGTAGAAGTGGTTATCATTTGAGCATGCCTGCTCCCCCAGTAGGTTCAACTATGTCCAAGCTAGTCTTATTGTGCTGTTTGTTCCTGCTTTCCAATCTAGTTTTAAAGATGTTAAAGCAAAATATCTTTTGAAAAAATCAATAAACTAGAATTGATTTTTTATTTTGTACTGCTCCGAAAACAAAAAGGCTATATTAGAAGGATAATGGCTAGGAAGTATTTATTTGTTTCTCAGTTTGTCATTGTCTGTAGGCTATGTTTCTAAAGAAGGATTAGAAAATGGAAATCAATATTACATGCTAAATGGAATTTCAAAGTGCTGGTTGGCTATAGTTATCATGTCCAGGGACAGATTTTTGCTCTCTCAGGAAATCAAGGGTTTGGAGGTTGGGGCAGGAAAATGCCCAACATCCGCCGTAGCCGAATTGAATGACAGAGCGGGCTTGAGGAACCAAAGAGTCTCCCCTTACTCCTATTTCGTGTTCTCATTTACTGAGAAGAACGCTGATCATGTGGAGGCCGGAGACAGACGGACGACTGGGAGAGGGGTGGTAGTATGGTGGAGAGAAAATGAAGGACTGTGAGAGTGGAAGGGGTGTTTACACTGTTGAGTTTTTAAAACAAAATCATTTACCTGTTCACTGGCTTTTTTGGGGCCTGGAATTAGGCCACATGCACCATTGGAAAAGAATTGCCAGGATTTAAAAGGGCATTTAAAAAGACAACCATTAGCACTCAGTCCAAGCTGCATACCAGCCATTGCTGCCTTGGAGCTTGCAATCCCAAAATCTTGTTTTACAATCCCACTGGGGGTATAATCCATAGTTTGGGAAGCCTTCTTTGGCTCCTTTTAAAATATTTATTTTCTTTTTTCATGAGTTCTAGTTCTTGAGTGACGTTCTATTTTTATCCCGCAGATGCGGAGGGATCTACAACATTGGGACAGTGCTCTGCAATTAGCTAAACGGCTGGCTCCTGATCAGATTCCGTTTATCTCCAAAGAATATGCTATTCAATTAGAGTTCACGTATGCATAAAAAATGGGTCTCTAATGTTTGATATGCCAAGTTACTATACAGTCTACTTTTATTCAGTCACTTTATGCAAATCACGTGCTAACTTTTCCTGTCTATTTATGCCACTTAGTTTGAATTACTAGATCATAGAAATAATAAAAATCATCATAAAATCCCTACAATGCAGAAGGAGGCCATTTGGCCCATCGAGTCTGCACCGACAACAATCCCACCCAGGCCTTATCCCCGTCACCCCACATATTTTACCCCGCTAATCCCTCTAACCTACACATTCTGGGATACTAAGGGATAATTTATCATGGCCAATCAACCTGCCCCACACATTTTGGACTGTGGGAGGAAACTGGAGCATCCGGGAGAAACGCACACAGACACGGGGAGAATGTGCAAACTCCACGCAGATAGTGATCCAAGCCGGGAGTCAAACCCTGGTCCCTGGAGCTGTGAGGCAGCAGTGCTATTCACTGTGCCACCATGCCACCATCATTTGAATTTCTTTGAGCAAAAGGTTACCTTAATTAGCATCCAAGTATGAAATCTGAGATTTTTTGGTACAGAATTTGAGACTTCAGAAGGATTGGAGTTTTTAATCTTTTTATTTTTTGCAGTATCGAAACTAACTATTTCTCTGTCTTGTCTTTCTCGTTGAGATGAATGTTCATCTTTCTTCTGTTCTTGTACTAGAATTTATCAGATAGTTTTATTGTTTTTGATCATTTCCAATAGAAGCACTATTTTTTATAACATTTACATACGTAGAACACCCTCTTTTCTACCACAAACATTTTTGCATGTATGCACATCTAGGTTTTGTGTCAGCTCTCCAATATAAATGTACTCATTAGCTATAAAAATCAACTTTTTTTTAAATCACTAACTAAGCATGTAATCTCACCCACATTTCCATGAGTTATATTCCCTGATTTGAGATTAATGATAAAACATAGCAATTTTTATATTTGTTATGTTAACCAATATATGTTTTTCAGAGGAGACTATGTGAATGCATTGGCACATTATGAAAAGGGCATGACCGGAGACAATAAGGCAAGACATTGTCAGATTACGTTGTCCCACTTAATGGGTCATAAGAAAAGCATTATGTGATTGCAATAATAAACTTCATGCGCTCAACATTATATAGCTTCAGAAATAATCTCAGACAATTTGAAACCAAGGATCTCACTCAATCCTTGAAACATTTAACATTAAACCAGATTTTATAATCAATGTATAATTGTCCAAAATGATTGGTTTTGCTGTTTAGCTTTGTGTATGTGTGTGTCAGGTGTGGCTCACTGGATAGCCCAATCGCCTGTAAGCCTAAATAGTTCAAGTCCCTTTCCAGAGTCTTAAGCACCAAAATCCAATTCCAGTGCAGTGTTGGACATGTGTTGCACTGTTGGAGGTATCACCTTTTGAATACAATGTTAAAGAATGGTCTCATCTACTTGCTCAGATTATTTTGCACTATTTTGGAGAGCTTCTTCCAGGTAGAGCTTCACACACACTTATGGAACGTAGTGTATTTAGTAATAATAGTAACACTGATCCTGGTTATCAGCTCCAGCACTATTTGATATCTCTGTTCTTTGTTCTCTCTTTACTCTTTTTCTCTCTCATTCTCTCTCTCTCTCTCTCTCTCTTGTTTCTTCCTCCACAGAACTTTTGGGCTTGGTCTTGTGCACCAAATTTCCCTATTCCAGGACAGAGGAGATACAACTCCACCTTCTCACAGCTTAGCCTTCTCAGTACTGTTGCTCTAGTGTGACTTAAACATCTCACAGTGAATAATTGTTGTAGATATGATTATAATTTGTTATCACCCAGATCACTCACTTCTATCTCTCTCAGCTGACCTCTCTTCTCCCTGCCTGACTCCCACTGGGATTTCATGTCTCAAGCTCTTCGTCTCAGTGTCCCAAACTCAAATGATCATTAATTTTCTGAACAACAGAACTTAATAAGTCTATCTAATTAGTTTGCAGGTGCTGATTTTTTTTCTGTAATGCTCTTTTCTGTACAGTACCTTGACCATGATGATACTTGCTTAGCTGGAATTGCAAGGATGTCAATACGGATGGGGGATATTCGGCGTGGAGTCAACCAGGCAATCAGACATATCAGCAGAGTTCTGAAGAAAGACTGTGGCGTTATTCTGGAAAGTATGAAGGTATAAGATGATCTCTGGATTAGTCAATGGATGAGTGGAGCCACAGTCCCAGGATACACAACTAGCAGGAATGATAATAGAATGATCAAGACAGACTGTGGTAAATGCGTTAATATTGGATCCCTCATTGCTCCTCACAAGGGCTCATTTTAAAGAGAGAGGGGTAGAAATACAACTTGGGCAGTGACACAGAACAGGTGATATTGGCCTGCCTATTGTGTGCAACATCTGATATTCAATTCCTTTGACTGCACTGGAACTGAATATCAGATGTGTGTGTGGACAAGTCGCCAGGACCAGATGGAATGCATCAGAGGGTTCTGAAAGAAATGGCGGAGGTGTTAGTGGATGCCTTGGTGGTTATTTTCCAGACGTCGCTGGATTCCGGGGAAGTGCCGGAAGATTGGAAAACGGCTAATGTTACGCCGTTGTTTAAGAAGGGTGCCAGGCAAAAGGCGGGGAATTATAGGCCGGTTAGTTTAACATCTGTTGTAGGTAAAATGTTAGAATCCGTCATCAAGGAGGAAATAGCGAGGCATCTTGAGGGGAATTGCTTGATAGAGCAGACGCAGCACGGTTTCGTTAAGGGGAAGTCGTGTCTGACAAATTTACTGGAGTTCTATGAGGATGTGTCTAGGGCGGTGGATAGAGGAGAGCCGGCGGATGTGGTCTTTCTTGATTTTCAGAAGACGTTTGGCAAGGTGCCTCACAAGAGGTTATTGCAGAAGGTCAGGGGGCATGGAGTTGGGGGTAGGGTGTTAGCGTGGATAGAGGATTGGTTGTCAAATAGGAGGCAGAGAGTGGGGGTCAATGGGTGCTATTCGGATTGGTGGTTGGTGACTAGTAGAGTGCCCCGGGGTCGGTGCTGGGGCCTCAGCTATTTACCATTTATATAGATGATCTGGAGGAGGGAACCGAGTGTATGGTGTCGAAATTTGCTGATGACACCAAGATTGGTGGAACGGCAAATTGTGCAGAGGGTGTGGAGAGTCTGCAGAAGGATCTAGATAGGCTGGGCAAATGGGCCAGGAACTGGCAAATGGAATTTAATGTTGGCAAGTGCGAGTTGGTCCACTTTGGTAGGAATAATGGTAGGAAGGATTATTACTTACGTGGCGAAAAACTGCAGCAGGCAACGGTGCAGAGGGACCTCGGGGTCCTGGTGCATGAGTCACAAAAACCCAGCTTGCAGGTGCAGCAGGTGGTCAGGAAGGCAAATGGGGTGCTGGCCTTCATAGCGAGGGGGATTGAATATAAAAGTAGGGAGGTCTTGCTGCGGCTGCATAGGGCATTGGTGAGGCCGCAGCTGGAGTACTGTGTGCAGTTTTGGGTGCCGTACTTACACAAGGATATTTTGGCCTTGGAGGGAGCGCAGAGGAGGTTTACTAGGCTGATGCCGGAGTTGAGGGGGTTGAGCTATGAGGAGAGGCTGAATAAACTAGGCTTGTACTCGTTAGAGTTTAGAAGAATGAGGGGAGATCTCATTGAGATGTATAAGATGATGAATGGGATGGATAGGATAGAGGTGGAGAGGCTCTTCCTGCTCAGAAAGGACAGTAGGACTAGGGGGCACAGCCTCAAGATAAAGGGGGGGGGCGGTTTAGAACGGAGTTGAGGAGGAACTTCTTCACTCAAAGGGTGGTGAATCTCTGGAATTCTCTGCCTGTTGAAGTGGTGGAGGCTACCTCGCTAAATATTTTTAAGACGCGGGTTGATGGGTTTTTGATAAGAGAGGGGATTAAGGGTTATGGGGAGAGGGCGGGAATGTGGAACTGAGCCACGACAGATCAGCCATGATCTTATTGAATGGCGGGGCAGGCTCGAAGGGCTAGATGGCCTACTCCTGCTCCTATTTCTTATGTGTTTAATGACCTATTGGGTATTGTCAGTTTTGCCTCACTGCCAAGAAGCATGTCTATCTCAATATGTTTGTATAGTGGAGATAGTAAGTGACAAGAATTTTGTAACTCTATGCTATGTGTGATAAAGTTGGTTAGTTTAGTGTATGCATTGATGCCTCTCAGCCACAGGATTGCAGATTTTAACTCAACCAAGAAAGTCTACTTCTATTTAATAATATATATTATTAGGTGTATGGAAACAAGGGTCAAATTTGTTGGGGCCTGGTGTGTATCACGAAGTCTTCTGAAGAAAACAAGAAAAAATGTGTAAAAGTACGTGCAGGATGTCATATGTGCTTTTAAATAAGTAATTTTCTTGACCTAACTGACATCTATAAGATCAAATCTTCAATCAGAAAGCATATATTGGCCAATAACAATACCTGCCTTCCTGATATCAGTGCTTTTGAAAAGGTAATATTTATTAAGCACATATAGTGTATCTCATGCATACTGCTATTTATTGAAAATATGTCTATACATGAACAAATACACAACAAAGTCCTGATGTATGCAAATTATCATTAATCCATAATTTTGTTCAAGTAATGTGATATGTTGTGTAGAGGTTTAGTTACTGCCTGCTGTAAATTGTAAGAACCACATATTTTCCTTTAATAAGTAATTTCAACAGAACAGAAAACTAATTGCTATTAAGATTCTGCTGACACATTGCATTGCCAACCGCAAAGTATTTTAGGGATATGTTTTATGAGTAAGCACTCCCAATGTAGTGTTACAAGTAGTGGGAGTAGATATCAGGAATTTGGGTGCTGAGATCAGTGGTAGATTTCCTCTACGCACAAGCAATGCACTCAGAGCACTAATTTATAAAGTCGCCCTTTAGGATGTTGTTGTGTAAGATGATACTTATATTAGTGATTTTGTTCAAAATCTGTTGATGAAATAACCCTTGATATGAAATTCCTGTGTGATCCCACTAAGGAATTATTTGAAAGGTACAAATTTTTTTTGAAGGGAACCAGCTAAAAGTAGTTATCACATTATTGGGTCTGATATTTTTGAAGAGTAATTGCAGGCCTTTTTCCTTTTGATCTCTGTGTTTTAGCAAATAGTTATTGGAGATGTCAAGTTATGGAGTACTTACCCTATGTACAGTATCTTAACAGCCCAGTCCATTGACATCAAAGTTGTTGATGTTCTTGTTCTCTATAGCACCCTGTTTTCACTGTGAAATGTTTAACACAGAACTCCACTCAGAAATCCTATAGAAAATCGTTTTTACAATAAAGAGTATAAATTTTTTTAAGAAATTGTCATTTTTGTAGTAGTACGTAATTGCAGCATCTAGTACTTCCGCAGTATAATTCTCTAAAATAATGGAACAAAGTTAATTAGAAATATAAACTAAATCCAGAATCATTAAAATCCATCATAATTGATTTTCTAAACTGTAATCTTGTTAATGTTTGTTTTACTCACAGCAATTCTCTGAAGCTGCTCAGTTGTATGAGAAAGGACAGTACTATGACAAAGCAGCGTCTGTTTACATCCGTTGTAAAAACTGGTAAAGAAATATTTACTGATGTATCATTTTTTTTTAAAAAAGGAATGTATTGTGCATTACAATCTGTGCCTAATAACATGTTTGTATTTCCCATGGTTGACACTTGGCTCATATGCAAACTTTTCTTATTGTGGGAACATATATTTGGAAAAAAACCCTGTTCCTTTTTGTGATTTTGTAGTTTCTTTTCACTGTAAAACGCTAATCTATTCAGAAAGGGAATATTTATTTTAAATTAGTATATGCAAGGATTTCATGTTTTTATAGTGGAAGAAATCAGTCAGATAATGGGAATAACATTCAGCCCTTCTCTCCCTCCTTCATTCTCTTCTAGCACCTTGTCCTGCTCAGTTCAATAATGAGAAAATTACAAACATTTCAATATTTTCATTACAGGGACTAAATTCTTTTAAAACTATAAGTATCAGTCATGCAGTGCTTGAGTACAATTACATATGGTTTGGAATAAAGCGCACAGTCAGAAGCATTTTTTAGGGTTATCACCCTTTAGTGAAATTTGCACCGTGGCCTTAAGGTGTATGAAGTTATGTTGAAGATCGGCCATGTTCTAATTGAATAAGAATATAAGAAATGGTGGTTCAGATTTGAAAGGCTAAATTTGATTCTTTGATTTGATTAATTATTGTCACATTTATTAGTATACAATGAAAAGCATAATGTTCGTAGAGAAGGAAATGAGAGAGTGGACAATGTAGTGTTTTAGTCATAGCTAAGGTATAGAGAAAGACAACTTAATGTAAGGTAGGTCCATTCAAAAGTCTGACAGCAGCAGGGAAGAAGCTGTTCTTGAATTGGTTGGTACGTGACCTCAGGTTTTTTTATCTTTTTCCCAACGGAAGAAGATGGAAGAGAGAATGTCCAGATGGTTGGGTTCTTTGATTATACTGGCTGATTTCCCAGGCAGAGGGAAGTGTAGACAGAGTCAATGGATGGGAGGCTGATTTGTGTGATAGACTGAGCTTCATTCATGACCCTTCATGGTTTTGTGTGATCTTGGACAGAGCAGGGGCCAAACCAACCAGAAAGAATGCTTTTTGTGGTGCATCTGTAAAAATTGGTGAGAGTCATAGCAGAGATGCCAGATTTCCTTACTCCTGTTTCTGTGTTCCTAAATGAAAAGAATGTGAGGATTTATTCATTGTGTTAGTGAGCCTGAGAGTACCTATAACTTTTGTTTTGATTATATGGTCCCTGTGACAATTATGACCTTTCTGTTTTACCCCTCAGCGTTTTAAAAAGGCTAATTACAATAGAAATTCTTACATGTACCCTTGCTTATTAAATTTTAAAAAACCATATCGTAAATAAAGCATATATCATAAACTCTTACAAATTGATGTGTCTTGTTTTTATAAATATTTAAATATCAAACAGCTTGCTGTGTCAGTTGGCTTTATGCATTATTTAATTTATAAATTATTCTAACAAGTAGTTTTAGTCAGTATGCACTGATCTTCCCAAATATTTCCCTGTCTGGAAACCACAGGAGAATCTGATGCGGTCCACACATAGTAAAGGATGATTAGAGGTTAACTGTGAAACTGTTATTCCATACACAGTGCATAAAGCCGCAAATTTCCATTTATTGCAAACTCAATTTGTTCATGAAAACTGGCTTTGAGCAATGAACTCTGGCATATTGGGAGAGGGCTCAAAGTTTAACAGTAACTTCATTTGTGAAAATGTAAGCAATTTACATTGATTCTTTAATAAAGATTAGAACACAAAAGCATGTAATGCCAGGTTGGTAGATCAAACCTGTAGTAGATTTTTTAAAAACTTCAATATTTTCATATTGTATTGCATAATTATTTATTGTTCTTTTCATCCTTCTGCTTAAAATCATATCTGTCAGATACAGCCATCTTAACAATCTCTCTTTTTATGTAACCCAGGGCAAAAGTTGGAGAGCTTCTCCCTCATGTAACATCCCCCAAGATACATCTACAGTATGCAAAAGCAAAGGAAGCCGATGGAAGGTACAATCTTGTGCAATTGGAATATAATTACTGCAGGTCATTGGAAAGTAGGATTAAGAGTAGATGTGTCAATCTGTTCTGCATTTCAACCATATCATCAATGATCTGTACCTCAACTCTATCTATTCACTATCAACTTTCATTTCTCTATATTTTTGCCTAACAAAATCTGTCTTGGAAGTTCCAATTAACCAATTTTCACGGCCTTACTGAGAGAAAGTTCTAGCTTTCAAGTACCTTTTGTGAAAAAGTGCTGCCTGATTTCACTTCTTTACAGCTTAGGTCTAATTTTAAGATTGTGCCCCTTTAGTTTGAATTCCCATACCAGAGGAAATAGTTTCTCTGCATCTATTCTATCAAATTTCTTTATCATGTTAAGCACCTTGATTGAATCCCCCTCATCCTTTTAAACTCTAAATCGAAATCAAGTTTATGCAATCTGACTTGTAAATGCACTCAACTACTTCTTGATATCGTGGGATGTGAATTGATTTGGCTAAAATTGATACTAATATTTTAACATCCAGTATTCATTTTTTGAGCTGGTTGCCAAAGTTAATGTATCTTGATTTGAGGAATTTATTATTAAACTGTTTTCTTTGCAACTCAATTCTAGATATAAGGAAGCTGCAATGGCTTATGAAAATGCCAAAGACTGGGACAATATGATTCGAATTCAGTTGGATCATCTCAGTAATCCAGAAGAAGCTGTTCGTATCATTAGAGAAACCCAGTCAATTGATGGAGCCAAAATGGTAGCCAGGTACACAGGCTTGTTTAATCAGTTATTATTAGTCTGCAAATTTTCTAGGATTGTTGTATCGCAATAGATTTTTTAAAAATGAATTGGATTTATTCATGAACATCACACTAGTTGCTGCATATAAAAAACTGAGTATGATCTTGTCTCATTCTCTCAGTCAAAGCAATTTGGCCTTGACAATGCAGAACTTGCATGCAGTCTCAATACCTCAGTGCAGTACTGAGGAATTAATGCATTATCCAAGATTTATATCAGAGTTTAAATGAAGCCCTGTCCATCTGTTCAGTTGAATGTAAAAGACCTCATAGCAGTATTCAAATTTTCCAGGTTTCCTGGTCAACGTTTTTTCCTCGGCCAACACCATCAAAACAGATTAATTAGGCATTATTTAACTTGTTATTTATGTTGTTTCAAATTAACAGTCACATTTGCCGACAGAACCAGTCCCTATACTTGAAAAGTAATTAATTGTGGACATCCTGAGAATGTGAAATAGGCTGGTTCATTTTCTCACTTCAAGTTGGTTTTAATTGCATTTGTTGACCAAATGCTGTGTTGTAATGAACACTTTAAAATACCGACCCTTTGTGAACAAAAACTTAGGCTTCCTTAGGGTAAGACTACTGTGTTATTCATGAATTAATTCTAATATTAATTTTGATTTTTGATTTGACTTATTTTTGTTACATGTATTAGTATACAGTGAAAAGTATTGTTTCTTGCGTGGCGTACAGACAAAGCATACCATTTATAGAGAAGGAAAGGACTGCAGACTGTAGCGTTACAGTCATAGCTAGGGTGTAGAGAAAGATCAACTTAACGCAAGATTGGTCCATTCAAATGTTTGATGGCAGCAGGGAAGAAACTGTTCTTGAGTCGATTGGTACATGACCTCAGACTTTTGTATCTTTTTCCCAATGGATGAAGGTGGAAGAGAAAGTGTCCAGGGTGCGTGGTGTGCTAATTCTTCTAAAAAGGATGTTTTTCTTTCTTTTTAGGTTCTTCCTGCACCTTGGTGACTATGGCTCTGCCATCCAGTTCCTGGTGATGTCCAAATGTAATGATGAAGCCTTTCAGCTTGCACAGCAACATAATCAAATGGAAGTCTATGCTGACATTATTGGTAAGCCCCTATCCAGGAGAAGAGCAGGGTTGAAAATAAACATTTCACCACAAGTGCAAATTTAGGATTTGCATTTGAAGTATTTTTCCAGGTAACTTGATTTTTTGATCAAAGAAACAATATTGAATCAGAATTTTATCAAACAAAGCAAAAAAAGACATTTTTTCTTGATGGTTGTATGAATTTTTATTTCAGAATAATTGAAGGATGCAAATAAGAGTACAAGTAAATTTAATACTAATTGTACCGAGGCACACATTTAAAGTCCATTGCCCAAGTAAAGCAAAGTAATATTTCTGATGTAGTAATAAAGTTTTCTTTTCCCTCAGACCATTTTTAATTTTATTTACAGCTTGGGGCGTCCTATTTTGCTTCCATCTTCTTTCTCCCAAATTCCTCACCTATGCCACCTGAACCCAAGTGCTCTCCGATAACTCACCCTCACCTGAGGTTCTCACACGAACTTCCAGCAAGACTTGTTGGATTCAGTTAGGAGCAGAAACCTTGACCAATTTTATTCATCGTAGTGTAGGAATCTGATGTCTCAAATTTGGCTCAGACAACACTGACTGAAGATGGAATCTAGGACTAATCTGATCTGCATTGCTCAGCTATTCACCATGTCTGCCAACTCAATAGCTTTTCATTTCCTCGGAAAGTTTTTTTTTAGAAGTTCCTCCTTTCTCTCCTAGAATGTAACAAAATATTGTTAGTTTAACTTAGATTCTAGTGTGTAAGGTTACATTTGCTTCTCTGCAGGTTCTGATGCCAATAATGAAGACTATCAGAGTATTGCATTGTACTTTGAAGGTGAAAAGAAACATTTCCTGGCTGGAAGGTTCTTCATGCTTTGTGGCCAGTATACACGAGTAAGTACCTGTAAACTTATTTAGCTTCCTTTTCCAAGGTCAGTGTATTTGAGATAGGTGCAACCAAGGGGGAGATAAATTGATAAGTTTGTTGTAGTTATAAATGGTTGTTTCAGAGAATGCTTGAAATTTAGACCCTATCTTCTGGAGAGCTGCAATCACTGTTGGATTGCCACTCCGTTCAAATTTTTCCATGTCTTTTTTTGCAATATTGCATCCAGGTCCTGACTCCTGACATTGACCTCCATAGCTGTCCGCTCCCAGTCTCTTGCTTCCTTGGCCTAGATCTTTCATCCCCTACGGAATTGAACGCAGAATACCCCTAGAAGATACACTGGGAAACACACTGGAAGTCCCCACATAAGGATTGGGTGGGAATTATCTGGGAAGTTTTAACTTCTGATGAGCAATTATGCTGCACCTGGACCCATCCAAAACAGAGACTTCAGATAGTTCCACCTCTCTTAGCAAAATAGCACCCAGGAAAGGTTAGAAGGGTTAAAACACTTCAAATTCCAAGCTAACTATGGAACTGACCCCTCCCTGACCTCCCATGCGGGAGGGGTACATTCAGGAGAGCACAGAATGCATGTGTGCACCAAGATACTGGCTCTGTTATCTAACCTGCGAGAAAGTTTCCCATCACCATCAGTGAGCATGGAGATGCCCGGTTCCAATTTGATAGAGAACATTGGGAAGAGCTTTCTCTATTTGCAATCTCTGCTCCATTTCCCAGCCATAATACAGACCTAGAGCCACTGCTGCCATCCCTAATTGTTCTAGCCTGTGTGTGGGCAGGTCATGTACTCCTCCACCCCTCCTGTGAGAATGCATCAACACGATGACCAATCCAGCAGCTGAAACAGAAGACTCCTGAAACACTTCAGGATAATTCCAATTTGAAGAGGACCCATCTTGTAGTCTCACACCAGATCTTTAAAGAGTGATAAACGAATACATATATAGAATTGGATGGTTCAGATTTGGAACTGGCAGCTTATCGGCCAGCTCGCCATGTGACATCAGGATAGGGTATTTTCCAAGCCTTCCTGCATACAGTGAACATACTTACATTTGAAAAGATTAGACACTACTTACTTTTTTGATATATTTTATTTAACAGGCATTGAAACATTTCTTGAAATGCCCGATATCTGAAGATGGCCAAGCTATTGAGATGGCCATTGAAGCGGTAAGCCTATTATAATGGCCTGTTATAACTAGAGATAATTCAAAGATTATTCTTTAACATTCTACAGAACAGCGATCCTTTGAAGTTGCAGTAACAAGTTTGCAACTAGATGGGAAGAGTTTAATTTTCAGTGTGGAAGAAGAAATTCACAACTTCACTAAAACTGTAGTGTTACTGTTAACTAGTAATTTAAGGTTAAACAGGTATTCAATATATAGCAGTAACAGAGGTTGTGCCAATCAGAATATCAAAGATCTGATGCTGGTAAGTACATCATTATCCAGATTGGTTACTGGGTGATAAATTACATCATCTTCCCACTTCCAGCCAGTGTTTGGGAAGTGAAGTGGAAAATATAGTCCTGAGAAAGTCCCCGGGAGTAGAAGTTCTTACTGTCCTTTAACAAATTCGTCATCAATCTGTGATAGATCTATCCTTATCACAACTGGGATCAACAAATTCAGTAATGATTGAAAATGCCTTCCCATACTTTTTCTGCATTTAACATATAACGTGTCAGAGTCTTGATAAAGCAATTCCAACAAAAATTCCAATTTTCCCCAGAGGAGCAAAAAAATGAAAGTTTCATCTCATAAATTGCAGAGTAACTATGTTCTGGAAGATAGTGATTTACACGGGCAGGCTGAAAATGTAATTCCATTCACAGTTAGGATCTCGTTCCTTTAAGATAAGAGGACAATTCAGCTGTGGAATTTCTCAAGGCTATATTTTGATTGCTTTTGCCAAAGTGCATTCAAAACTTTACTGGAACAAAAGGGGCAATGTGAGCTGCCATTCTACAGCAAGTGTGGAGCTGAGGCAATGTGTTCTGTTGATCTGTTTCCCTATCTTTAATGCAGTCGACGGTGCTTTCCAGAGAATGAGGTGAGAAAGTTTATTCTCCAGTATTTTTTCCATTTTTCTTCGTACAATAACTGAATGAAAACTTAAAAAGACAATGTTTCCCCCCCTAAAAAAAACAAAATACTTCTCTGTATATTTTACTCATCTTCATTATTTCTCCTCCATATACTACACACCCCGGACATTTTCTCTTCCACCTTCTGCCTTCAGGAAAAAGATTCAAAAGCCTGGGGTCACGTACCAACCAACTCAAGAACTGCTTCTTCCCTGCTGCTGTCAAACTTCTGAATTGGCCTCACCTCATATTAAGTTGATCTTTCTCTGCACCCTAGCTATGACTGTAACACTACATTCTCCACTCTCTCGTTTCTTTCTCTATGAACTGCATGTTTTGTCTGTATTGTGTGCAAGAAACAATACTTTTCACTGAATGCTAATACATGTGACAATAATTAAATCAAATCAAAAAAACCAAGCCAAAGCATAAATGTGTCCCCAATGTTACTGCATCTTAAGGGATCACCAGTTTGTTCCTTATCCTAACAGAAGATTGTGCTTGCTTCTGTGGTATGAGGATGGTACTCTTATAAGTACATAAAAGACTGCAGAATTAGTGAGTTTTTTAAAGTTGTGTTTTTACTTTTGCAAGGTTGGACAAGCCAAGGATGACATGCTAACTAGTCAGCTTATAGATTATCTAATGGGTGAGAGCGATGGAATGCCCAAGGTAACTCTGATCCAGAACTATGTGTGCTAGACATTATTATTTATTTTGCATGCTACATTATGTACTTAATTATGTATTAATATACTTAATAAGATTGTAATTATCAAAGTAATTCCTTTGTAGTTTAACATTTAAACCTGAGAATTCTGGAACAGTTGTTTGATAATCAGGACAGTGAGGGCAAATCAGTATTTTCCAAATTATGACTTGATTTTTTTAAGCAGAAATAGTGTGCAATAACAAAGTCCTGTATTTCTTGCATCAGTTAGTCGATTTCAAAAATGTCAAGCTTGAGCTCTGTGTGGAAGGTTGTCAGGCCATTGATGTCCAAATAAATATATTTAGCATATTTTTTAATTTGCTTTAATGAGACCAATTCAATCATCAAACCTACAGACTGAAAAGGATTCTTTATGGATTTTATGTGCAGTTATCAATTGTTAAATGACTGAATTACACAAATTTGCATTTAAAATTCAATACTGTATTTTTATCCATTTTTTTCTGTATCCTCACCTTGTCAATATAGGAAGCAAAGTATCTTTTCCGACTGTATATGGCACTGAAGCAGTATCGAGAAGCAGCGAGAACAGCCATAATCATCGCCAGAGAAGAACAATCAGCAGGTATAATTATGCGAGAGAAAAAAGCTGTATCTTTTTCTCTTTGAGAGTCAACCTTTGTAGAATAACTTACAAAAATGATTTCAACAGCTCATTGTCACAAAATGCTGTTCTTAAAAACTATTTTCCACTGTTACTATCATTAATGTACTTATCATCATTCTGGAATAACCCTAACAGAGTTAACCTTTTAATTGGCAAATGTTATAATTCAGGTCAGAAACTAGATCATAAGTTTTTCAATTTGAATTTGGCTAGGATAAGCATGAGCTGTTTCACTTCAGGTATGATTCAAATGACCCACTAGGGAGCTTTTATCAAACAAAGTTCATTTAAGAATACAGTTAACATAAAGCTATAACTTTTACCAATTACAAACCAGAAAAAATGATATTGTATAAACCTTAACAACTATATGGCTTGTTCCAGCCAAACAAACCTTCTTAAAACACACCCCTACCACAGGTTTAACACATAAGAAAAACTGCTCATGTGATGCTGGAACTTAGTTCTTTGGTTGGAGAATTGAAACTCAGACTTCTTAGCCTTGTAACCTCTTAGCAGACCTTGAGGTAGAGATAATGCCGCTGCCAGCCTCTAGCTTTTAACCAGCTTAGCATGTGTAAGAAACAAAACTCTCACTCCAGGAAGGCGAGAAGACTTGCTTCCAGCTAGCCAGCAGAATCTATAATATCCAGAAGAGAGAGAAAGAAAACCTGCCTGCAACCTGAAAACCAGGATAGCTTCTGACTCTGAACCAAAACTGAAAGTGAATCCTTGGATTTTTCAGTGGAGGAGCCACCTGACTTTGATTGTCAATCAATCTAACAATTTAAAACCCAGACACTGCATGAAGCCCAGAGTAAAAATAAAGTAAATCCCATTTAAACAACTGAAGCAGCAATGAAAGGACTTCTAAGCAAGCAGCTGGTGTCACAATGAAAGAAACTGGCTTACAAACTGATGAGAACATAATTTTTTTTAAAATTACAATACAATAGTCTCACACAAGATTCTTATGACTATTGACAAAAGCTAAGTGCTGCAAATCAAGTTTAACTCTATACTTTATCTTATTCCCAACACAATTCCTATGTACAGACATCAGAAATGGTATACAAAGTAATCTGGGATTGTACATATTGGCATGGTAGCACAGTGGTTAGCATTTCTGCTTCACAGCTCCAGGGACCTGGGTTCAATTCCCAGCTTGGGTCACTCTCTGTGTGGAGTTTGCACATTCTCCTCATAGAACATAGAACATAGAACATTACAGCGCAGAACAGGCCCTTCGGCCCACGATGTTGCGCCGACCAGTTACAAAAACAATGACCCACTAGCCTATACCAATCCCTTTTCGTCCATAAACCTATCCAGAGATCTCTTAAACGCCCCCAAACTAGACGCATTTACAACTGCAGCAGGCAGGGCATTCCAATCCTTCACCACCCGCTGGGTAAAGAACCTACCCCTGACATCCGTCCTGTAGCTACCCCCCCTTAATTTAAAGCCATGCCCCCTCGTGCTAGCTTTCTCCATCCGAGGAAAAAGGCTATCACTATCCACCCTATCTAAACCTCTAATCATCTTATATGTTTCAATAAGATCCCCTCTTAGCCGCCTTCTTTCCAACGAAAACAACCCTAAATCCCTCAGTCTCTCCTCATAGGACCTCCCCACCATACCAGGCACCATCCTAGTAAACCTCCTCTGCACCCTCTCCAACGCCTCCACATCCTTCTTGTAATGCGGGGACCAGAACTGCACACAGTACTCCAAGTGCGGCCGCACTAGAGTAGTGTACAGTTGCAACATTACACTGCGACTCCTAAATTCAATCCCCCTACCAATAAACGCCAAGACACCGTACGCCTTCTTAACAACCTTATCTACTTGATTCCCAACTTTCAGGGATCTATGTACACACACACCTAGATCCCTCTGTTCATCCACACTATTCAAAGTCCTCCCGTTAGCCCTATACTCGACACATCTGTTGCTCCTACCAAAGTGAATTACCTCACACTTCTCCGCATTAAATTCCATCCGCCACCTCTCGGCCCAGCTCTGCAACCTATCTAAGTCTCCCTGCAGACTATGACACCCTTCCTCACAATCTACCACACCTCCAATTTTGGTGTCATCAGCAAATTTACTAATCCACCCAACTATACCCTCATCCAGATCATTAATAAAAATTACAAACAACAGTGGCCCCAAAACAGATCCCTGAGGCACACCACTCGTAACTGTACTCCATGATGAATATTTACCATCCACCACCACCCTCTGTCTCCTATCTGATAGCCAATTCCTGATCCAACTTCCTAGATTACCCACAATCCCATACATCTGCATTTTCTGCAGAAGCCTACCATGGTGAACCTTATCGAACGCCTTACTAAAATCCATGTATACCACGTCAACTGCCTTACCCCCATCCACCTCTTTGGTCACCTTCTCAAAAAACTCAATAAGGTTAGTAAGGCACGACCTACCCGCTACAAAACCATGTTGACTATTTCTAATCAATTCATTACACTCCAAATAACTATAAATCCTATCCCTAATAATTTTTTCTAAAACCTTGCCCACAACAGAAGTAAGACTCACCGGTCTATAATTCCCGGCAAAGTCTCTGTTCCCCTTCTTAAACAATGGGACAACATTCGCTATCCTCCAATCCTCCGGGACTACACCAGAGACCAATGACGACCTGAAGATCTGAGCCAGAGGCTCTGCAATCACCTCTCTAGCCTCCCAGAGAATCCTAGGGTAGATCCCATCCGGACCAGGGGACTTATCTATTTTCAGCCCCTCAAGAATTTCCAGCACATCCTCTTTATCAACTGTAATACTGTCTATTTTACACCCCTGCAACCCAATGTCCTCCTCAGCTATATTCATGTCCCCCTGCGTGAACACCGAAGAGAAATATTGGTTCAATACTTCTCCAATCTCCTCCGGTTCCACACACAACTTCCCCCTGCTGTCTGTAACTGGCCCTAATCTTGCCCTGACCAACCCATGTCTGCATGGGTTTCCTTTGAGTGCTCTGGTTCCCTCCCACAGCCCAAAGATGTGCGGGTTAGGTTGATTGGCCATGCTAAAATTGCCCCATAGTGTCCTGAGATATGTAGGTCAGAGGGGTTAGTGGGTAAATGCGTAGGGATTTGGGGGTAGGGCCTGGGTGGGATTGTGGTCAGTGCAGACTCAATGGGTCAAATGGCCTCTTTCTACACTATGGTGTATCTATGATATTTTGTGAATAATAGATCTGTTTATTGTTTTTAAATTTCTATTTTGCCCACACACAGTTTGTAATTATTTCAGAATGAACAAATATTAGCTGCACAGTGAGATGTAATTTTTAGTGAATTGCTCTTGTGAGATATATTGTGGGAAGACAATTAATATATCGTATAATTGACTAAATTACCAGACAAGTTTTGATGGATAATCATTCACAATGAGCTGTTGAAATGAATCCATATAATTTGATTCTGTGTATGAATAGATTAAACTGTCAAACCTGAAGTTGCCTTTGGAAACTCTGCTGACTAAAAATGCTTTGTAGGAGGAGAATAGTTGTATGTTCTTGACCAGTTAAAGTCTTTGAGGAATTGTTAGGTGGTCCTCCATTATTTTCAATTTTGAGTATTCACAACTGTTTTGTTTCAATCTTATTTATTGAAAATTGATCTACAAATAATCGGATTGCAAGTGACCAGCTCTAGAGGCCCAGATTTCCTTAAACAGAATTCTAAAACCCCAGAGAACTTCATGTCTGCCATAGATGAATGGCCTAACAAGATAGTCACACTCTAATTACCAAAGAGTAAACTGCAAAATTCAATATATATGACACATATTGAGAAAGCAATGAAATTTACTGTATATTTTGCTTTGTTGCAGGAAACTACAGAAATGCCCATGATGTGCTATTCAGTATGTACACAGAACTCAAAACTCAGAAAATCAAAATTCCATCCGAAATGGTAACAAACCTTATGATTCTACACAGCTACATTCTGGTGAAGGTACGAAACTAAAGCCATTCATGTATCCCAATGGGATGGATGTTTGAGTGCTTGGTAAGCATTGTACTACATGTTTTCTGGGTGTTCGTAGTTTGAAATATTCAACTCTTAATAGTCAACTCTTAACTGGTGTGTTGTAATGTCCTTCATGCATATATACCACTCTCTGAATATAAAAGGCTTTTATGAGCTATCAATGGAAAAGTGCTACCAATTGTAGCAAGGTAATTCCCCCCCACTTCACTACATATGCAAATAAAACATTTCTGTTTCATCATAACTTCAAAATATGCCACATATCAAAGTCAGTGGAAATGAGAATAAGGAAGATGAATGATGATTTATCCAATACCATCCATTTTATATCATGAACATTCCTATTGAATCCCTTGACTGAATTGGAGTGATGGAATTTTTTGTATTTCTTCAAAGAATGAGAAGGAAAACTCTTGAGCAAATCAGCTTCCTGTGCACCTTGGTGGGCAAGATTTGAAGAGATTAGTTAGGCGTTCATTTACTGAAGCAGTTTGATTAGTAAAACGGTTTACACCATAGGAGATGGTTGTTCTATTTCAAGGAAAGCATGAGTAGAATTAAACATTATTAGCAGGAATTATTTAGATTTACAAATGCAAGGAGCTTATGAACTTCGTTGGATTGTCTCAATCGTAAGGGCAATCACTGCCTTCATCAGACCCCTCCCTTCCACTAGCCTATCCAATCAGACTTCTTTTAAAGCTTCCTCCTGCCCTAGCCATGAACTCACATCTTTCTCTAATTTCTCTGCAATCTCCCCTCATGCACAGATGAAAAGTGGAGCCTGTTCAAGGAATAAATAATGCATGTCCTTGATAGGTACGTCCCTGTCGGGCAGGAAGGAAATGGTCGAATGAGGGAACCGTGGCTCACAAAGGAGGTTGAATGTCTTGTCAAGAGGAAAAAGGAAGTGTATGTAAGGATGAGAAAACAAGGTTCAGTTGGATCGTTTGAGGGTTACAAGGTAGTTAGGAATGAGTTTAAAAAAAAAGGGCTTAGGAGAGCCGGGAGGGGGCATCAGAAGTCCTTGGCAGGTCGGATCAAGGAAAACCCCAAGGCTTTTTACTCATGTGAGAAATAAAAGAATGATCAGGGTGAGATTAGAGCCAGTCAAGGATAGTAGTGGGAACTTGTGCATGGAGTCAGAAGGGATAGGTGAGGTATTGAATGGATACTTTTCTTCAGTGTTCACTAAGGTAAGGAGAGGGGCCTTGTTTTTGAGGATGAGTGTGTGATACTGGCTAATAGGATGGAGGAGGTAGATGTTCTGAAGGAAGATGTATTAGCAATTTTGAAAAACCTGAGGGTCAGTAAGTCCCCTGGGCCAGATGGGATACGTTGTAGGATACTTTGGGAGGCAAGAGATGAGATCACGGAGCCTTTAGCTTTGATCTCTGGGTCCTCACTGTCCACGGGGATTATGCCAGAGGACTGGAGCGTGGCAAATGTTGTTCCTCTCTTCAAGAAAGGAAATAGGAATGAACTTGGTAATTATAGGCCAATTAGTCTTACTTCGGCGGTCAGTAAGTTAATGGAAAAGGCTCTGAGGGAAAGGATTTATGACCATTTGGAAAGATGCAGCCTAATCAGGGATAGCCAGCATGATTTCATGAGGGGTAAGTCTTGCCTCACAAATT
This sequence comes from Carcharhinus amblyrhynchos, assembly GCF_965287045.1. Lineage (NCBI taxonomy): Eukaryota > Metazoa > Chordata > Chondrichthyes > Carcharhiniformes > Carcharhinidae > Carcharhinus > Carcharhinus amblyrhynchos. Next base: position 88,265,708 of record NC_137324.1, on the reverse strand, counting down.
TGATTGAATTCTTTGAGGAGGTAACTAAGTGTGTAGACGAAGGTAGAGCAGTTGATGTCGTATACATGGATTTTAGTAAGGCGTTTGATAGGGTTCCCCATGCTAGGCTCATGAAGAAAGTAAGGAGGTGTGGGATAGAAGGAAATTTGGCTGATTGGATAAGTAACTGGCTATCTCATAGAAAGAAGTCTCACAACACCAGGTTAAAGTCCAACAAGTTTATTTGATAGTAAACCCACTAGCTTTCGGGGTCTGCCCCTTCGTCAGGTGAGTTGACAATCACCAGGCAAGACTGTTCTCTTCCTGTTGGCAAGTACTTCAGTGGTCACGGGCATTCGGCCTCTGATCTTCGGGTATATGTTCTCCAAGGCGGCCTTCACGACATACGACAGGGCAGAGTCGCCGAGCAGAAACTGATAGCCAAGTTCCACACACATGAGGATGGCCTCAACTGGGATCTTGGGTTCATGTCACACCATCTGTAACCCCCGTGACTTGCCTGGGCTTGCAACATCTCACTTACTGTCCTGTCTGGAGCCAATACACATCTTTTTAACCTATAAGAACATAAGAAATAGGAGCAGGAGTAGGCCATCTAGCCCTTCGAGCCTGCCCCGCCATTCAATAAGATCATGGCTGATCTGTCGTGGCTCAGTTCCACATTCCCGCCCTCTCCCCATAACCCTTAATCCCCTCGCTTATCAAAAACCCATCAACCCGCGTCTTAAAAATATTTAGCGAGGCAGCCTCCACTACCTCAACGGGCAGAGAATTCCAGAGATTCACCACCCTTTGAGTGAAGAAGTTTCTCCTCAACTCCATTCTAAACCGCCCCCCCTTTATCTTGAGGCTGTGCCCCCTAGTCCTACTATCCTTTCTGAGCGGGAAGAGTCTTTCCACCTCTATCCTATCCATCCCATTCATCATCTTATATGTCTCAATGAGATCTCCCCTCATTCTTCTAAACTCTAACGAGTACAAGCCTAGTTTATTCAGCCTCTCCTCATAGCTCAACCCCCTCAACTCCGGTATCAGCCTAGTAAACCTCCTCTGCACTCCCTCCAAGGCCAAAATATCCTTGCCTAAGTACGGCGACCAAAACTGCACACAGTACTCCAGCTGCGGCCTCACCAATGCCCTATACAGCCGCAGCAAGACCTCCCTACTTTTATATTCAATTCCCCTCGCTATGAAGGCCAGCATCCCATTCGCCTTCCTGACCACCTGCTGCACCTGCAGGCTGGGTTTTTGCGACTCATGCACAAGGACCCCGAGGTCCCTCTGCACCGTCGCCTGCTGCAGTTTTTCGCCACGTAAGTAATAATCCTTCCTACCATTATTCCTTCCAAAGTGGACCACCTCGCACTTGCCAACATTAAATTCCATTTGCCAGTTCCTGGCCCATTCGCCCAGCCTATCTAGATCCTTTTGCAGACTCTCCACACCCTCCACGCAATTTGCCGTTCCACCAATCTTGGTGTCATCAGCAAATTTCGACACCATACACTCGGTTCCCTCCTCCAGATCACCTATATAAATGGTAAATAGCTGAGGCCCCAGCACCGACCCCTGGGGCACTCCACTAGTCACCAACCGCCAATCCGAATAGCACCCATTTACCCCCACTCTCTGCCTCCTATTTGACAACCAATCCTCTATCCACGCTAACACCCTACCGCCAACTCCATGCCCCCTTACCTTCTGCAATAACCTCTTGTGAGGTACCTTGTCAAACGCCTTCTGAAAATCAAGAAAGACCACATCCACCGGCTCTCCTCTATCCACCGCCCTAGACACATCCTCATAGAACGCCAATAAATTTGTCAGACACGACTTCCCCTTAACGAAACCGTGCTGCATCTGCTCTATCAAGCAATTCCCCTCAAGATGCCTTGCTATTTCCTCCTTGATGACGGATTCTAACATTTTACCTACAACAGACGTTAAACTAACCGGCCTATAATTCCCTGCCTTTTGCCTGGCACCCTTCTTAAACAACGGCGTAACATTAGCCGTTTTCCAATCTTCCGGCACTTCCCCGGAATCCAGTGACGTTTGGAAAATAACCACCAAGGCATCCACTATCACCTCCGCCATTTCTTTCAGAACCCTCGGATGCATTCCATCCGGTCCTGGGGACTTGTCCACAATCAGTCCCTCCAGTCTGTCGAGCACCGCCTCTCTAGTAACAATAATGTCATTGAGACCCTCCAGTCCTACCACCTTTCCATCGCTAACACCCGGCAAATTATTCACGTCTTCCTCCATGAAGACCGAAACAAAAAAGTTATTCAAGACCTCAGCCATTTCCCCATCCCCTACCACTAACTCCCCCCTCTCATCCTCTAAGGGTCCAACGTTCACCCTAGCCAGCCTCTTCCTTTTTATATATTTATAAAAACTCTTGCTATCCTTTTTTATATTAAGCGCTAGCCCAGCTTCATGTTTCTCCTACCCTTCTTTATCAACTTCTTTGTCAATCTTTGCTGACATTTAAACCTCTCCCAATCCTCTTCTCGCCCACTACTCTTAGCTACTCTAAACGCCTCCGTTTTTAATTTAACACTTTCCTTCACCTCCTTCGTTATCCACGGCTTATTACCTCTCCTCCTACGGTCCTTTTTAACCATCGGAATAAATTTCTGCTGAACACCAAGAAAGATCTCCTTAAAGACCCTCCACTGCTCCTCAGCAGATCTACCTTCCAACGCTTCACCAGTCAACATTCGCCAATTCTTTTCTCATCCTACCGTACTCCCCTCTGTTCAAACAAAGGACGCGTGTCCGGGAACCCACTTTCTCCTCCTCCATCTGCACCAGAAACTCCACCATACAATGATCACTCTCCCCAAGAGGATCCTTCACCGCAAGGTCCCTAATTCTACCCGCCTCATTACATAACACCAGATCCAAGATAGCTTGCTCCCTTGTCGGCTCCAACACACACTGTTCAAGGAAACTATCCCGGCAGCATTCCAAGAACTCCTCCTTGAGCCCACCGCGTCCAACATGGGTCGACCAATCAATATGTAGATTGAAATCTCCCATAATTATGGCCGTTCCATTCCTGCACGCCGCACTTATTTGCGCGTTAACAGCCCGCCCCACCTCCAGATCATTATTCGGGGGCCTATAGACAACACCCACCAGTGTCTTCCTCCCTTTGCTGTTCCTAATCTCCACCCACAACGATTCCACGTGCTGCTGTTTGGTTCCTATATCATCCCTTGCTACCACCCTGATGCTAATCATCAGAGCCCCCCGCTTTTTCCTCCTGCCTATCCTTCCTAAACACTTGATACCCCTGGACATTCAGCTCCCAGTCCCTGTCACCTTGCAGCCACGTCTCTGTAATGGCCACCAGATCATATCCATTTGTGCTGATCTGCGCCACCAGCTCATCCACTTTATTCCGAATGCTTCGTGCATTCAGATAAAGTGCCTTCATCCCAGCCTTCACCTGGACCCTATTTGCCAGAACGCCACCAACCATACTCACACCCCCTACTCCCTTTATTATTGGAACATCCTCGGCCTCTTCCCTTACCTGTACCCTCTCCTTAACTTTAGACCCCGTAATGTCACCTACCCTCGCACCCTCCCCCCCCCAATTAGTTTAAAGCCCTGTCTACAGTCCTATTTACACAATTAGCCAGGACTCTGGTCCCAGCACGGTTCAGACCAACCCCATCCCGCCCGAACAGGTCCCACCTACCCCAATACTGATGCCAATGCCCCATAAATTCAAACCCATTCCTCCCACACCAATCCCTGAGCCACCCATTCACTTCCTTAATCTTATCAACCTTACGCCCATCTGCACTTGGTTCAGGCAGTAGCCCAGAGGTAACCACCTTGTCGGTTCTACTTTTTAATTCCATTCCCAGCTTTTCATACTCCCTCCCCAGATCCTCAGTTCGCATTTTGCCTACATTGTTGGCACCCACATGTACCACAACGACCAGATTCTCACCCTCCCACTCCAGGTTCCTCTGCAGCCCAGATGTGACATCCCGGACCCAAGCACCAGGCAGACAACACACCCTTCTGTGCACTTTGTCATTGTGACAAAGGACAATGTCAATACCCTTAACCCCACTATCCCCAATTACTGCTACGTTCCTTTTCACCTTCTCTTTGCCTATGTCCTGCTGCATCACTGTACCGTGTGCAGTTTGCTCACCAGCCTCACCTCCCTCCTTCTCGTCCAGACTGGAAGCAAGAACCTCAAACCTGTTATGCAGATTGAGAGGCTGAGGCATCCGCTCCCCACCCCCCTTCCTCCGCTCAGCAGCCCCCTCTTGTTCCTGACCCTTAGAGTTAGCCAGTCTAGGGGGGGGTGGATGTCACTTGCACCCCATTGACAATGGCACCCTCTCTCCCCCTGATGAGCCTCAGTGTCTGTAGCTCAGAGGCCAGCTCATCTACCTTGAGCTGGAGCTCCTCCAGCAACCTGCACTTACTGCAGACATGGTCACTGGGAAGGACCCTGGGGTCCACCAGCTCCCACATCATACAGAAACAACACATCACATGCCCCTCCATTATTCACTGTAGTAATATTGAAAATTTCTACACGAACTTAGCTGGCCCTTTTTCTCCCCAGCCCTTTTGATCCTAAGCCCTAATAGCTCACTCTGCTTCCCACTCACTCCGCTGCCCGCTGTGTATACCAGGCCTCCTTTTAAACCTGGCGCTGTTTTAAAGCCTGCTCCCCCACAACTCCCTGCTATCCACTCCCTTAGAATTCTTAAAGCGGTAAATACAAAAAGCCCGCAAAAATGCTTTTAAATGATTTAAACAGTTCCACAAGGTAAGTTCTTACTACGAAAGTGCTTTAAACTTATTTAAACAGGTTTTTAACAGGTAATTTCTTATCTGTCTCTCTGCTCCTTCACTCGTCTGCTCCAGCAAACAATGGAAGGCTTCACCGTATGCTTAAGGCTATCTCCACTCACGTAGTCTGCACCTTTAAGAATTGATTAGCTGTAAAGACTCGCATTCTAATTAGTATTCTGTAAACTGTGTGTGCCTTTATATGCTCTGTTTGTGACCAGAAGTCTCCATTCACCTGACGATGGGGCAGACCCAAAAGCTAGTGGGTTTACTATCAAATAAACTTGTTGGACTTTAATCTGGTGTTGTGAGACTTCTTACTGTGTTTACCCCAGTCCAGTGCCAGCATTTCCACATCATATCTCATAGAAGACAGAGGGTGGTGATGGTGGGAAAATTTTCAGACTGGAGGCCAGTTACCAGCAGTGTTCCACAGGGATCAGTGCTGGGTCCTCTGCTATTTGTGATTTTTATCAATGACTTGGAAGAGGGGACTGAAGGGTGGGTTAGTAAATTTGCTGATGACACCAAGATTGGTGGAGTAGTGGATTAGGTGGAGGGCTCTTATAGGCTGCAAAGACACATTGATGGGATGCAGAGCTGGGTCGAAAAGTGGCAGATGGCGTTTAACCCTGATAAGTGCGAGGTGATTCATTTTGGTAGAACAAACTTGAATGCGGATTACAGGGTCAACAACAGGGTTCTGAGGAATGTGGAGGAACGGAGAGATCTTGGGGTTCATATCCACAGATCTCTGAAGGTTGCCACTCAAGTGGATAGAGCCGTGAAGAAGGCCTACAGTATGTTAGTGTTTATTAACAGGGGGTTTGAGTTTAAGAATCATGGGGTTATGCTGCAACTATACAGGACCTTGATGAGACCACGTTTGGAATATTGTGTGCAGTTCTGGTCATCTCACTATAAGAAGGATGTGGAAGCAATGGACAGAGTCCAGAGGAGATTTACCAGGATGCTGCCTGATTTGGAGGGTAGATCTTATGAGGAAAGGTTGAGGGAGCTGGGGCTTTTCTCTTTAGAGTGGAGGAGGATGAGAGGCGAATTAATAGAGGTTTATAAGATGATGAGGGGAATAGATAGAATGGGTGCTCAGAGACTATTTCCTCGGGTGGATGTGGCTGTTACTAGGGGGCATAACTATAAGGTTCATGGTGAGAGATATAGGAGGGATGTCCAAAATAGATTCTTTACTCAGAGTGGTTGGGGTGTGGAATGCACTGCCTGCTGTGATAGTGGAGTTGGACACTTCAGGAAATTTCAATTTATTGGATGGGCACATGGAACAGACCAGAATGATAGGGAGAGGGATAGCTTGATCTTGAGTTCGGACATAGCTCAGCACAACATCAAGGGTCGAAGGGCTTGTATTGTGCTGTACTGTTCTATGTTCTGTGCCCTCTCTAAGTTCATCTTCCCTCGAGAATCCACAACCTGTTCCCTTGATCATGTTCCCAACTTCTCAAATTCTCACCTTAGCCAACAGTTTAAATCATTCTCTCTCTCTAACGCTATCACCCCTCTCAAAAAAAAAGTCTTGAACCTACTATTCTTGCAAACTACTGCCCATCATCAACCCTTTCTAAAAGTCTTTGAACCTGTTATTCTCTCCCCAATCCGTTCCCAACTTTCCATGAATTTCATGTTTGAATTCCTGCAGTCAGGCTTCCACCCTTGCCAGAGTATTGGAATGGTTCTTATAGGACATCATTTGTGACTTTGATGTGATTGCGACAAAGTTAACCTTTCCCTCATCATCCTTCTCAACTTGTGTGCAGCCTTTGATACAATTGGTGACACCATCCTCCTCCAGTATCATCCATATGAATGAAATTGTTCTCACTGGGTTCCATTCTTACCAATTTAATCATAACCAGATTTGCAATGGCTTCTCTTCCTACACCAGTGTCGTCCAAGGATCTATCATTGATCTCCTCCTATTTCTCATCTACTTGCTGTTCCTCAGCAATATCATGTGAAGGCACAGTGTTAACTTTCACATGCATACTGATGCTCTCAGTTCAAACTTATCATCACCTCTCTTGACTCCTTCGCTGTTAAATTATCAAACTATTTATCTGACATTCAGTACTAGATTGGCAGAAATTTCCTCTAATTAAATATTGGGAAGACTTAAGCCATTGTTTTCAGTCCCCACTCCAAACTCCATTCCCAGCTTCCAACTTTGTTCTTATCCCTGACAACATTTGAGAATAAGCCAGTCTGTTTGTAGATTTAGTGCTGCATATGACCCCAAGATGAGCCTCCAATGTCTTATTAGTGCCATAAGAACATAAGAAATACGAGCAGGAGTAGGCCATCTAGCCCTTCAAGCCTGCCCCGCCATTCAGTAAGATCATGGCTGATATGAAGTGGATCAGTTCCACTTTCCCGCTTTCTCCCCACAACCCTTAATTCCCTTGTCTGTCAAAAACCTATCTACCCGTGACTTAAATATATTTGGCGAGGTAGCCTCCACCACTTCAACAGGCAGAGAATTCCAGAGATTCACCACCCTTTGAGTGAAGAAGTTCCTCCTCAACTCCGTTCTAAACTGCACCCCCCGTTTTCTTGAGGCTGTGCTCTCTAGTCCTGCTGTCCTTTCTGAGCGGGAAGAATCTCTCTACCTCTACCCTATCCATCCCTTTCATGATCTTATATGTCTCTATAAGATCCCCCCTCATCCTTCTAAACTCCAACGAGTACAGACCCAGTCTATTCTGTCTCTCTTCATAGTCTAACCCCCTCATCTCTGTTATCAGCCTAGTGAACCTCCTCTGCACTCCCTCCAAGGCCAAAATATCCTTGCGCAAGAACGGCGACCAAAACTGCACACAGTACTCCAGCTGCAGCCTCACCAGTGCCCTGTACAGTTGCAGCAAGACCTCCCTGCTTTTATATTCTCTCCCCCTCTCTGTAAAGGCCAGCATCCCATTCGCCTTCTTGATCACCTGCTGCACCTGCAGACTGGGTTTTTGCGACTCATGCACAAGGACCCCCAGGTCCCTCTGCACCGTAGCATGCTGCAGCATTTCACCCTTTAAATAGTAATCCCTCCTACTATTATTCCTGCCAAAGTGGATAACCTCACACTTGCTAACATTGTACTCCATCTGCCAGGTCCTTGCCCACTCGCTCAGCCTATCCAGATCCCTCTGCAGACTTTCCACACCCTCTGCACAATTTGCTTTTCCACTCATCTTTGTGTCATCAGCAAATTTCTTTACCCTACACTCAGCCCCTTCCTCCAGATCATCTATATAAATGGTAAATAGCTGAGGCCCCAGCATCGATCCCTGTGGCACTCCACTAGTCACCAACCGCCAATCAGAATAGCACCCATTGATACCAAGTATCTGCCTCCTATTAAACAACCAATCCTCTATCCACGCTAACACCTTACCCCCAACTCCATGCCCCCTAACCTTCTGAAGCAACCTTTTGTGCGGCACCTTATCAAACGCCTTTTGAAAATCGAGAAACACCACATCCACCAGTTCCCCTCTGTCTACCGCACTAGTCACATCCTCGTAGAATACCAATAAATTTGTCAAACGTGACTTCCCCTTAACGAATCCGTGCTGTATCTGCTCTATCAAACCATTCTTTTCCAGGTGCCTCGCTATTTCTTCTTTGATGACGGATTCAAGCTAAGACCATCTATTTCCACCTCTGTAATATTGCCCAACTTCGTCTCAGCTCCTCTGCAGCTGAAACTCTTATTCATGCCTTTGTTAACTCTAGACTTGACTATTTCAGTGCACTTTTGGCTGGTGCCCCACCTTGCACTCTCTGTAAATTTGAGGTCATCCAAGACTTTGCTGCTTGCATCTTAACTTGCAGCAAGTCCCGTTCTCTATCAGCCCTGCACTCACTGACTTAATTATCACGTGATGAAGCCACAGCTTGATTTTAAAATTTTAATCCTTGATTTCTTACTCCTATCTCTGAAATCTCCTCCAGCCCCACATTCTCTGAGACATCTGCATTCAACTAATTTTGATTACTTGAGCATCCCAAATTTTAATCACTCTTCTGCTGGTAGTGATGCCTTCAGTTACCTATGCTCTAAGCTCTGGAGTACCCTACCTACCTCTCTCTGCCTCACTTCCTCACTTTCCCTCTTTAAGATACTCCTTTAAATCTATCTCTTTGGTCATCTGACATAACATATCCTATGTAGTTCAGTGTCACACTTTGATTTATAATGCTCCTGTGAAGCACCTTGGGATGTTTCATCAAGGTGCTTTATAAGTATATGTTGTTTTGTTTCTATTTTATTAATTGAAGGTTTATTTTCTCTTTATAGACTCATGTAAAGCGTGGAGACCATATGAAAGGAGCAAGGATGCTCATCCGAGTTGCAAACAACATCAGCAAGTTTCCATCTCGTAAGTATCTTGTGTGAATAAATTATCAAAGGAATGGATGAAGTCTCTAGTACCTGATATTTAATATAAATCACATGGTAATACCATCTCAAAAATTACAATTAGGACTGGAAGTGAATCCTGTGGAATAAAGTTTTTGATTTAGGAACTTGAGAACTAATTTTGCTGTATACTTAAACAATATTTAATTTCTAGATCACAAATTTTGTTCTAGATTTCAATGAGGTACTTAAATATGCAGCATACTTGTCTTGAATTTCCTTGGCTACATAAAAACCCAACAGCTCCAAGTGCTTGGATATCACTGGTTCCAAGGATTGGTGTTCATATCCATTGTCACCTCAGACTTGTCTTTCAGTACGGTGCTCTGTTTTGTGTGATCACACACACTGGCATTCTCTTATCACTTAGGAAAGACAAAGCAAAGGGGAAGTGCTTTCAACTAAATTGTTATAAAGGCCAGGGTCACTTGCCTGATTTTGGAGACAGCAGCCAAATGTATACCCTTAGAGGGACCAACTTTTTCCTCACTTTTCTCAGGATATCTTTACTTTGTGGGTAGCGGAGAAAAACTAGACCAAACACAAATAAAATATTGATCTACAAACAGAAAATACCAGATTAAATGAGGAGTTAGAAAATGCAAGGTAGACTTTGTTAATTCAGCAATTTTGCCTCCCCTGCAACAGACCATTCCCCATGTTTAGCTAAAATCAAACACCTTCAGGCACGAGTCATTCAACAGGGTTTACATTTGGCAGCTGTCTCCAAAACAAGGCAAGTGACCCTAACCTTTATAACAATTTAGTTGAAAGCACTTCCCCTTTGCTTTGTCTTTCCTAAGTGATAAGAGAATGCCAGTGTGTGTGATCACACAAAACAGGGCACAGTACTGAAAGACAAGTCTGAGGTGACAATGGATATGAACACCAATCCTTTCCATATGCCAAAAAAGTACATTTTAAAGGTTTCACATCCAGAAGTTAGGGAAAGGTGACCTTAAACGTCCTCTTAGCTGCTTGCTTCCTAAAGATGACCAAAGGCTTGCCCTTATGACTCTAGGAACAACATGGATAGCTTATTTTAGCTACTTGCATCATTTATCTGGGATTCTGACATCACATCACATTTGTTTCTTTTGCAAAGCACTTTAAATCTGTGCCAAAATCTGTGTGAAATACAGCAGCCAATTTGTGCACATCAAGCTGCCGCAAACAGTTTGCAATGATAACGTCCAAATAATCTGTTTTTTGTTTGTTGACTGAAGGATAAATAAGGTCAACTCACAAGGATTATTCCCCTGCTCCTCAAAATAACACCTTGGTATTTTTACCATTCACCCCAGAGAGCAAAAAAAGCTCCAGTTTAATGTCTCATCTGAAAGACAGCGCCTCCAACAGTGCAACATTTCCTCATTATTACACTGGCGTGGCATCTTAGATTTTTGCACTCAAGCCTCCGAAGTAGGACTTAAACCCATGGCCTTCTGACTCCGAGCCAACAGCACTACCCATAGCACTATAACTGATAGGTGAAGACCATTTGGTCATTTGCAAACTCTCTATCCTCCCACTCACACACTCACAAATCTGGGGGAAGCAAGTGTTAAGTAATGTTCTTCATAATTCAGCTGAGATTCATAACATTTCTGTATGGTAAATTATCCTTTTTTTAACAATAGTACCAATTTGAATTTAAGGACAACTTTAATTTGTTACTCTGAATTACATAAAACTGGATTAAAACTGAAACCACTAATAGCTACTGAAGATACTTGACTTTCTTTCTATTTGTTGATGATTTCTGATTTTGATATAAATACAGTTTAACAGTGCCATAATCACAAACTTCAAAAGTTGCCTTTGCTTTCTAGGATGTTCATTGCTCATATTTGCTTTTTTTGTCAGATATTGTGCCCATTCTGACATCAACAGTAATTGAATGTCACCGAGCAGGGTTGAGGAATTCTGCCTTTAGCTTTGCTGCTATGCTGATGAGACCAGAGTACAGAAACAATATTGATGTTAAGTACAAGAAGAAGATAGAGGCTATGGTTAGGTAAGCATCAGCTTCAAATGTCACTTAGAAAATTTTCAAATGTTCTCGTGTTTATGGTGCATCTTCTAGTGTCAAATAGTAGTCTTTGGTATAATGTATCTTGTTTAAAAATTCAGATTAAACATTCACACAAGACAGGCATTACTGTGTTATCCTAGACTATATAGACAGAGAAGATGCTAGACCTGGTCCCTCATCTTCTCTGCATTACTGATCTTGGAAGCAGTAGTGAAGGTACTGCAGTTAGCTTCAGTATCAGTAGACTTTGAAGGAGCTTAAAGACATTCCAAACATCATATTAGATCTTTTTCTATTAAAACCATACACCTACACGCAAATCAATCTGAGGCTCTGAAATCTGGTTCCATTAAGCCACTGATACAAAAGACCTAAAGGTCATAAATGGTGCAGGCCACACGTCAAGCCACTTACAAATCAGTGCCCCAAGCTGGAATGATGAGTGCCATGTGTGCACCAGAAGCTTCAAGAGATCTCATCTCTATCCTAGCCTCTAATGTTATGCAGTGCCAATATATGAGCTAGTACCTGAAAGTACTTCTTTCTGATGTCTGGCATTGCTCTTCCCACTGTTCCTCCTGGGGCTACTGTATCCAGCCAGGTAGTAGTTTTGAGATTTCTGAGACCATAAAATCTGAAGGTGGGTTGGGGGGATTATCTTGGTGTAAAGCAAGAGGCAATTGTCTCACCGACTGCAGCTTGCACTTCATGTTGTAGAGGAAGATGAGGGTGAAGTAGGAATTGAGAAGGGTCACAAAGCAATACTCTATTACCATGAATTCTCTGTCAACTGGTTGCTACAGGCTATGTTGCAGTCAGTCCCTGCTTGTGCAGCACCATTTCCTGCCTTGCTTGGGATAAAGCCCATCCTGTGCCACTTCTGCTTTGCTACCTTCTAATATCGGCAACCTTGTCAAATAAGCCACCTTGTCTGATAAGGGAGAGGGCAGAATATATTTGAATGTGTTGCTTTGTGTTTGAATAATGTACACGGTCATAGCTAATTATCTGGGTAGGAGAGGTGGATGTGAAGCTGGCATTGTTGGAAGGTGTGCACAGGTTAGGTGGAGAATCTGATTGTTAGCTGGGAATCCTGAGTCTGGGATCTGCTGCTTGATGATTGATCCAGGCAGAATGTTCAAATGCTGTTCTTGCAAGATGTGGGAAGTCAGGGAGACCTCCCGTGTCCCTGATGACGACTCCTGTAGGAGGTGCATCCAGCTGCAGTTCCTAATAAACCGCGTTAGGGAACTGGAGCAGGAGCTGGATGACCTCTGGATCATTCAGGAGAATGAGGAGTTTATAGATAGTAGCTTCAGAGAGGTAGTTACGCCAAAGGCACGGAGCGCAAGTAATTGGGTTACGGTCAGGCGAGGGAGGGGGAAAGGGCAGGCAGAGCAGGGTTCCCCTGTGGCCATTCACCTCCACAATAGGTATACTGCTTTGGATACTGTTGTAGAGGATGCCTTACCTGGGACAAGCTGCAGCAGCTGGATCTCTGGCACTGAGTCTGGTTCTGCAGCGCAGAAGGGAGGGGGGAAGAAGAAGAGAGCAGTAGTGATAGGGGACTCGATAGTCAGAGGTACAGACAGGAGGTTCTGTGGTTGTACATAAGAACATAAGAAATAGGAACAGGAGTAGGCCATCTAGCCCTTCGAGCCTGCCCCGCCATTCAGTAAGATCATGGCTGATCTGAAGTGGCTCAGTTCCACTTTCCCGCTTTCTCCCCAAAACCCTTAATCCCCTTGCCTATCAAAAACCTATCTACCCGTGTCTTAAATATATTTAGCGAGGCAGCCTCCACCACTTCAACAGGCAGAGAATTCCAGAGATTCACCACCCTTTGAGTGAAGAAGTTCCTCCTCAACTCTGTTCTAAACTGCCCCCCCCTTATCTTGAGGCTGTGCCCTCTAGTCCTACTGTCCTTTCTGAGCGGGAAGAGCCTCTCCACCTCTATCCTATCCATCCCATTCGTCATTTTGTACGTCTCAATAAGATCTCCCCTCATCCTTCTAAACTCTAACGAGTACAAGCCTAGTTTATTCAGCTTCTCCTCATAGCTCAACCCCCTCAACTCTGGTATCAGCCTAGTGACCCTCCTGTGCACTCCCTCCAAGACCAAAATATCCTTGCGTAAGTGCGGCGACCAAAACTGCACACAGTACTCCAGCTGCGGCCTCACCAGTGCCCTCTACAGTTGCAGCAAGACCTCCCTACTTTTATGTTCAATCCCCCTCGCTATGAAGGCCAGCATCCCATTCGCCTTCCTGACCACCTGCTGCACCTGCAGGCTGGGTTTTTGCAACTCATGCACAAGGACCCCGAGGTCCCTCTGCACCGTAGCATGCTGCAGTTTTTCGCCATGTAAGTAGTAGTCCTTCCTACCGTTATTCCTACCAAAGTGGACAACTTCACACTTGCCAACATTAAATTCCATTTGCCAGTTCCTTGCCCAATCGCCCAGCCTATCTAGATCCCTCTGCAGACTTTCCACACCCTCCGCAATTTGCCGTTCCACCAATCTTTGTGTCATCAGCAAATTTCGACACCTTACACTCGGTTCCCTCCTCCAGATCATCTATATGAATGGTAAATAGCTGAGGCCCCAGCACCAATCACTGGGGCACTCCACTAGTCACCAGCCACCAATCCGAATAGCACCCATTGACCCCCACTCTCTGCCTCCTATTTGACAGCCAATCCCCTATCCACGCTAACACCCTACCCCCAACTCCATGCCCCCTAACCTTCTGTAACAACCTCTTGTGCGGCACCTTATCAAACGCCTTCTGAAAATCAAGAAACACCACATCCACCGGTTCTCCTCTATCCACCGCACTAGACACATCCTCATAGAATTCCAATAAATTCGTCAGACACGACTTCCCCTCATCGAAACCGTGCTGCGTCTGCTCTATCAAACAATTCCCCTCAAGATGCCTTGCTATTTTCTCCTTGATTACGGATTCAAGCATTTTACCTACAACAGATGTTAAATTAACCGGCCTATAATTCCCTGCCTTTTGCCTGCTACCCTTTTTAAACAACGGCGTGACATTAGCCGTTTTCCAATCTTCCGGCACTTCCCCGGAATCCAGCGAGGTTTGGAAAATAATCATCAAGGCATCCACTATCACCTCCGCCATTTCTTTCAGAACCCTTGGATGCATTCCATCCGGTCCTGGGGACTTGTCCACAATCAGTCTCTCCAGTCTGTCGAGCACTGCCTCTCTAGTAACAATAATGTCATTCAGGCCCTCCACTCCTACCATCTTTCCATCGCTAACACCTGGCAAACTATTCACGTCCTCCTCCATGAAGACCGAAACAAAAAAGTTATTCAAGGCCCCAGCCATTTCCTCATCCCCCACCACTAAGTCCCCCCTCTCATCCTCTAAGGGTCCAACACCCTAGCCAGCCTCTTCCTTTTTATATATTTATAAAAACTCTTACTATCCTTTTTTATATTTAGCGCTAGCCCAGCTTCATAGTTTATCCTTCCTTTCTTTATCAAATTCTTCGTCATTCTTTGTTGATATTTAAACCTCTCCCAATCCTCTTCTCGCCCACTACTCTTAGCCACTCTAAACGCATCAGCTTTTAATACTCTCCTTTACCTCCTTCATTATCCACGGCTGATTATCTCTCCTCCTATGATCCTTTTTAACCATCGGAATAAATTTCTGCTGAGCACCAAGAAAGATCTCCTTAAAGATCCTGCACTGTTCCTCAGCAGACCTACCTTCCAGTGTGCTCCCCCAGTCAACATTCGCCAATTCCTGTCTCATCCTATCGTACTCCCCTGTGTTCAAACAAAAGACACAGGTCCGGGAACCCACTTTCTCCTCCTCCATCTGCATCAGAAACTCCACCATACAATGATCACTCTTCCCAAGAGGATCCTTCACCACAAGGTCCCTAATTCTACCTGCCTCATTACATAACACCAGAGTGACAGAGATTCTCGGATGGTTTGTTGCTTCCCGGGTGCCAGGGTCAGGGATGTCTCTGATCGCGTGCACAGCATTCTGAAGTGAGAGAGTGATCAGCCAGATGTCATAGTACACATTGGTACCAATGACATAGGAAGGAAGAGTATAGAGGCCCTGAAGAGTGAGTAAGGAGAGCTTGGTAGGAAGTTAAAAAGCAGGACCTCGAGGATAGTAACCTGAGATTGCTGCCTGTGCCACGTGCCAGTGAGGGTGAGTAGGATGCTCAGGCGGATGAACATGTGGCTGAGGAACTGCTGTAGGGGGCAGGGTTTCAGATTTCTAGATCATTGGGACCTCTTCTGGAGCAGGTGGGACCTTAGAAGAGAGATGGGTTAGACCTAAACTACAAGGGGACCAATATACTTGCAGGGAGGTTTGCTAGTGTTACTGGGGAGGATTTAAACTAGATTTGCAGGGGGATGGAAACCAGAGTGCCAGAACAGATAGTGGAGCGGGGGTGAAAATAAATGATGTTAATAGTTCATGCAAAATCACAAATAGAAGGGTTGTGTGTGGTGGTGATAATCTTCTGAGGCGTGTCTATTTCGCTGCAGGAGTATTTGTGGGGAAAGCAGACAAGTTGAGGGCGTGGATTGACACATGGAATTATGACATTATAGCCATTAGTGAAACTTGGCTACAGGAGGGGAACGACTGGCAGCTCAATGTTCCAGGGTTCCAATGTTTCAGATGTGATACAGGCAGAGGGATGAAGGGTGGGGGGGTGGCATTGCTAGTCGGGGAAAATATTGTAGCAGTGCTCAGGCAGGACAGATTAGAGGGCTTGCCTACCAAGGCCATATGGGTGGAGCTGAGAAACAGGAAAGGTATGACCACATTAGTGGGGTTGTATTATAGACCACCCAATAGTCAGTGAGACTTGGAGGAGCAAATCTGCAGAGAGGTAGCAGACAACTGCTGGAAACATAAAGTTGTGATAGTAGGGCATTTTAATTTTCCACATATAGATTAGGATACCCATACTATTAAAGGTCTAAACGGGATGGAGTTTGTAAAATGTGTTCAGGAAAATGTTCTAAATCAATGTATAAAGGAACCAACAAGAGAGGATGCAACATTAGATCTCCTATTAGGAAATGAGTTAGGACAAGTGACGGAAATGTGTGTAGAGGAACACGTTAGTTCCAGTGATCATAACGCCATTAGTTTCAACTTGATCATGGATAAAGATAGATCTGGTCCTCGGGTTGAGGTTCTAAAGTGGAAAAAGGCTAAATTTGAAGAAATGAGAAAGGAAATAAAAAGTGTGGATTGGGACAGGCTGTTCTCTGGCAAAGATGTGATTGGTAAGTGAGAGACCTTCAAAGGAGAAATTTTGAGAGTGCAGAGTTTATATGTTCCTGTCAGGATTAAAGGCAAAGTGAATAAGAATAAAGAAACTTGGGTCTCGAGGGATATTGCAACTCTGATAAAGAAGAGATATATTACATGTATAGGCAACAGGGAACAATTAAGGTGCTTGAGGAGTATAAAAATTGCAAGAAACTACTTAAGAAGGAAATCAGGAGGGCTAAAAGAAGACATGAGGTTGCTTTGGCATTCAAGGTGAAAGATAATTCTAAGAGCTTCTACAGGTATATTAAGAGCAAAAAGATAGAGATAAAATTGGTCCTTTTTTTGCGTCTGTATTTAGTCTGCATGGAGTCTACAGAAATAAGGCAAACAAGTAGGGAGGTCATGGAACCTGTACAGATTAAAGAGGAGGAGATGCTTGCTGTCTTGAGGCAAATCAGAGTAGATAAATCCCAAGGACCGGACAGGGTATTCCCCCGGACCTTGAAGGAAACTAGTGTTGAACTTGCAGGGGCCCTGGCAGATATATTTAAAATGTTGGTATCCATGGGTGAGGTGCCGGATGATTGGAGGATAGCTCATGTTGTTCTGTTGTTTAAAAAAGGGTCTAAAAGTAATCCAGGAAATTACAGTCTGGTACGTTTGACAACAGTAGTAGGTAAATTATTGGAAGGAGTACTAAGAGATAAGATCTACAAATACTTCAATGTTCAGGGACTTACTAGGGAGAGGCAACATGGCTTTGTGCATGGTAGGTCATGTTTAATCAATCTATTAGAGTTTTTTGAGGAGGTTACCAGGAAAGTGGATGAAGGGAAGGCAGTGGATGTTGTCTACATGGACTTCAGTAAGGCCTTTGACAAGGTCCCGCATGGGAGGTTAGTTAGGAAGGTTCAGCCGCTAGGTATACATGGAGAGGTAGTAAATTGGATTAGACATTAGCTCAATGGAAGAAGCCAGCAAGTGGTAGTGGAGGATTGCTTCTCTGAGTGGAGGCCTGTGACTAGTGGTATGCCACAAGGATCAGTGCTGGGTCCATTGTTGTTTGTCATCTATATCAATGATCTGGATGATAATGTGGTAAATTGGATCAGTAAATTTGCTGATCATACAAAGATTGGAGGAATAGTGGACAGTGAGGAAGGTTTTCAAAGCTTGCAGAGTGACTTGGACCAGCTAGAAAAATGGCAGATGGAGTTTAATGCAGACAAGTGTAAGGTATTGCACTTTGGAAGGACAAACCAAGGTAGAACATACAAGGTAAATGGTAGGACACTGAAGAGTATAATAGAACAGAAGGATCTGGAAGTACAGATACATAATTCCCTAAAAGTGGCGTCACAGGTAGATAGGGTCATAAAGACTGCTTTTGGAACATTCGCCTTTATAAATCAAAGTATTGAGGAGAAGAGTTGGAATGTTATGGTGAGGTTGTATAAGACATTGGTGAGGCCGAATTTAGAGTATTGTGTGCCGTTTTGGTCACCTAATTACTGAAAGGATATTAATAAGGTTGAAAGAGTGCAGAGAAGGTTTACAGGGATGTTGCTGGGACTTGAGAAACAGAGTTACAGAGAAAGGTTGAATAGGATAGGACTTTATTCCCTGAAGCATAGAAGAATGAGGGGAGATTTGATAGAAGTGTATAAAATTATGATGAATATAGATCGAGTGAATGCAAGCAGGCTTTTTCCACTGAGGCTAGGGGAGAAAAAAACTAGAGGACATAGGTTAAGGGTGAAGGGGAGAAGGTTTAGTATGAATATTAGAGAGGGGGGAGGGGCTTCTTCACACAGAGAGTGGTGGGAGTGTGGAATGAGCTGCCAGATACCAGATCAGCAGAGAGATAGCTGACAACTGCAAGAAACAGGAAGTTGTGATAGTAGGGGATTTTAATTTTCCACATATAGATTGGGACTCGCATACTGTTAAAGGTTTAGATGGGGTAGTTTGTTAAATGTGTTCAGGCGAATTTTTTACATCAGTAGATAGAGGTGCCAACTAGAGAGGATGTGATACTGGATCTCCTATTGGGAAATGAGTTAGGGCAGGTGATGGATGTGAGTGTGAGGGAACACTTTGACTCCAGTGATCATAATGCCATTAGTTTCAACCTGATCATGGATAAGGATAGATCTGGTCCTCAGGTTGAAGTTCTGAATTGGAAAAGGGCCAAATTTGATGAAATCAGAAGGGATCTGGGAAGTGTGGATTGGCTCAGGCTGTTCTCTGGTAAGGATGTAAATGGAAAGTGGGAGGCCTTCAAAGGAGAAATTTTGAGAGTGCAGAGTTTGTACGTTCCTGTCAGGATTAAAGGCAAAGTAAATAGGGATAAGGAACCTTGGTTCTCGAGGGAGATTGCAACACTGATTAAGAGGAAGAGAGACTTGTATGAAATGTACAGGCAGCAAGGACCAGATCAAAGAACAACACAGCACAGGAAACAGGCCCTTTGGCCCTACGAGCCCACGCCGCCCATTTTAACACGCAGTGAGTGCCTCATTCCAATCTTCCTTCTACCTACGACTTTTGTCTACGCCTCTTGGACTCCACAATAAAGGCGTGCAAATTTAGAGAATTATATGTGCACCAGATTAAGAGAGGTCTAATTTAGGGACAATTTGTTAACACCAGATCAGATGCTCGAGGAGTATAAAAAATGCAAGAAGCTACTTAAGAGGGAAATCAGAAGCTAAAAGAAAGCAAGAGGTTGCTTTGGCAGACAGTGTGAAGGAAAATCCAAAGAGCTTCTATAGGTATGTTAGGAGCAAAAAGATAGTGAGGGATAAAATTGGTCCTCTTGGAGACCAGAGTGGTAGACTGTGTATGGAACCAAAAGAGATGGGGAAGATACTAAATGGGTTTTTTGCATCCGTATTTACTGAGGAAACGGGCATGGAGTCTACAGAAATTGGGCAAACAGATAGGGAGGTCATGGAACCTTTACAGATTAAAGAGGAGGTGGTGCTGGCTGTCTTGAGGCAAATCAGAGTGGATAAATCCCCAGGACCAGATAGGGTATTCCCATGGACCTTGAGGGAGGTGAGTGTTAAACTTGCAGGGGCCCTGGCAGACATATTTAAAATGTCAGTATTCACGGGGGAGGTGCCGGATGATTGGAGAGTGGCTCATATTGTTCCGTTGTTTAAAAAAGGTTCCAAAAGAAACCCAGGAAATTACAGGCCAGTAAGTTTGACGTCAGTGGTTGGCAAGTTACTGGAAGGTGTAATAAGGGATAGGATCTACAAATATTTGGATAGACAGGGACTTATTAGGGAGAGTCAACGTGGCTTTGTGCATGGTAGGTCATGTTTGACCATTTTTTGAGGAGGTCACCAGGAAAATGGATGAAGGGAAGGCGGTGGATGTTGTCTACCTGGATTTCAGCAAGGCCTTTAACAAGGTCCCTCATGGGAGGTTAGTTAGGAAGGTTCAGTCGCTATGTATAGATGGGGAGATTGTAAATTGGATTAGACATTGGCTCAATGGAAGAAGCCAGAGAATGGTTATGGAAGATTGCTTCTCTGAGTGGAGGCCTGTGACAAATGGAGTGCCGCTGGGATCCGTGTTGGGTCCATTGTTGTTTGTCATCTATATCAATGATCTGGATGATAATGTGGTAAATTGGATCAGCAAATTTGCTGATGAAACAAAGATTGGAGGTGTAGTGGACAGTGAGGAAGGTTTTCAAAGCTCGCAGAGGGATTTGGACCAACTAGAAAAATGGGCTGAAAAATGGCAAAAGGAATTTAATGCAGACAAATGTGAGGTATTGCACTTTGGAAGGACAAACCAAATTAGAACGTACAGGGTAAATGGTAGGACTCTGAAGAGTACGGTTGAACAGAGGGATCTGGGAATACAGGTACAGAATTCCCTAAAAGTGACGTCACAGGTGGATAGGGTCATTAAGCATGCTTTTGGTACATCGGCCTTTATAAATCAGAGTATCGAGTATAAAAGTTGGAGTGTTATGGTAAGGTTATATAAGGCATTGGTGAGGCCAAATTTAGAGTATTGTGTACAGTTTTGGTCACCTAGTTACAGGAAGGATGTAAATAAGGTTGAAAGAGTGCAGAGAAGGTTCACAAGGATGTTGCCGGGACTTGAGAAGCTGAGTTAGAGAGAGAGATTGAATAGGTTAGGACTTTATTTCCTGGAGCGTAGAAGAATGAGGGGAGATTTGACATAGGTGTATAAGATTTTGATGGGTATAGGTAGAGTGAATGCAAGCAGGCATTTTCCACTGAGGCTAGGGGAGAAAAAAAACAGAGGGCATGGGTTAAGGGTGAGAGAAGTTTAAAAGGAATATTGGGGGGGGGGCTTCTTCATGCAGAGTGGTGGGAGTGTGGAATGAGCTGCCAGGTAAAGTGGTAAATGCGGGTTCACTTTTAACATTTAAGAAAAACTTGGACGGGTTCATGCATGAAAGGGGTGTGGAGGTATATGGTTCAAGTGCAAGTCGGTGGGACTAAGCAAAAAATGGTTCGGCACAGCCAAGGGCCAAAAGGCCTGTTTCTGATCTGTAATTTTCTATGGTTCTATGAAGTGGTAAATGCGGGCTCACTTTTGACATTTAAGAAAAATTTGGACAGGTACATGGATGAGAGGGGTGTGGAAGGATATGGTCCAGGTGCAGGTCAGTGGGACTAGGCAGAAAAATGGTTTGACACACAGCCAAGAAGGACCAAAAGGCCTGTTTCTGTGCTGTAATGTTCTATGAATGATGAGTGTCATATATTGATTGGCACAGAAGTGGCACAATGGGAATGAGATATCCTGTAAAGAATGACCATGCTTCTGAGGTAATTATTTCTTCTAACACAATGCAGCTCCTCAAGGCCAGACTCTGGGTGTTAATCTCCCTGGCTACCTACTCCTATTCCAAAGAACAAAGAACAACACAGCACGGGAAACAGGCCCTTCGGCCCAACAAGCCCGCGCCGCCGTCCTACTATCTCAGTGACCTATTCATGATTTTAGTCTACGCCTAACGTGCGAGGATCAGGGAGGTCCAATTTAGGGACAATTTAGTACCCAATCAATCAGCCTAAAAGCACATCTTTGGGGGATGTGGGAGGAAACCGGAGCACCCGGAGGAAACCCACGCAACCACGGGGAGAACGTGCAAACTCCCACAGACACAGGCCCAAATCCATGTGTCCGCACAGCAACAGAGATAGTCTCTGAACTGTCATGTTGCCCTCGAGATGGTCCAGTTTAAGCACACTAACGACATGAAGCAATAGGCAACTCCCGAAGCAACATCCAAGAGCAGCCCACTACAACCTGCCGCCTGCATGCCCCTTGCTGGACTTAAATGCCTGTGGAGACAAAAAAATTTATTATTAAACAGGCAAAGACTAACATTCCTGAGGCAAAACGTATTCCCAAGCCTACAATGTTCAGTAAGGCCTACTATATCCCCCTATATGTAGCCCGCTCATATGGCTGTCTAAGTGACTCTTAAACAACCCTAGCGTGCCTGCTTCCACCACCTTACTTGGCAGTGCATTCCACACCCCCACTACCCTTTGCGTGAAAAACTGCCCTCTAATATTTGTCTTATACCTAGCCCCCCTCACCCTAAGCCCGTGACCCCTCGTTCTATCCATTTCTTGTAGCGGAAAAAGCTTACCACCATTTACTCTATCTATCCCCTTCATAATCTTATAAACCTCTATAATTCTTATAATTCCCTTTGAGGAGTTCCTGTGAAAACATGGCATCCCTTCTCCAACATCATGTGAACCTCCCCGCACCCCGAACTCGCTTCAATAATTGCCAATAAGTGGGTAGGCACAACATCAGAGTTCCACTGAGCCACTGTTATTAGTGATGTTCATATTTTCTGGATCTGACTGTATAGTTATTTGCAGGTCCAGGTGGAAAAGGCTTAGTAAATATGCTAATTGCATGAGTGGTAAATTATGTATTGGTCAAATACATGAAATGTGAATCATCTGCTAGTCTTCATATAGCTTAGTGCCAAGCTGCCTATTTTTGGATAGTAAACTGTGTGTATACAAAAGAGCTGTAAATATTCCACATCATTATGTTGGCAGGTTTCTGCCTGTTTCAAGCATTTGCTTTGCTGTTCTGGTCTATTTGACCATTGCAAAAGTACACAAGGTTACTGAAACCTGGTAATTCATGAAAATTGAGTGCACTGTTTTTTCAAAACATGCCTTTCTGTGAATAACACCAAAGAACTTATAATATTTGTGAGTTTGAGTAGTATATAGTATATATATCTAAAGTGTCATTATTAAGTGACATTATTTATGATGAGAAACTTTGAATGGGACTGAGCGAATTGGAAGGAGGTGGATGGAGATGTAGGGAAGAAAGAGACCTTGTGTGTGAGAGCAAAATAAATTATTTTGTTGTATTATAAAAGTTTGCAATGAAAGATTTATTGATGATTTTCACCAGGCGCCCGGATCAATCAGAAGTGGAAGAATTTACCTCGCCATGTCCATATTGTGCTTTTCAGTTGCCAGAATGTGAGCTGCTCTGTTCAGGTTGTAAAAACAACCTACCTTACTGTATTGTTACCGTGAGTATCCAGATATGGCTGCACCATTTCCGATCGTAATGGAGGACAAAATTCAAAATTGCTTTTCAAATTAAAATGAAATGTTAACCTGTAAGGTGATCCCTCTTCAGTATTAATGCTAAGCAGCAGCCTGCATGATGAACATTCACCATTTTAGCTTCAGAAATTTTGTCCTTCATACAAGTTCAATATTAAAGTAGAAATTGATTCCAGGAACAGGAATTTATTGCCTTCTACTGCCCCCTAGACAATTCTTTCGAACTAATATTTATTACGTGTATTCCTGTTTATTTAAGCATTTGCATTCGATTCTGCCTTTTACTGCAGTTATTGATTACTTTGCTTTTATCTCGCACAGACATTCCTGGCTAACCTGTTCCATGTCCACCAACCCCTTTCTGAAATGGGCAGTAGGGTACCACAGTGCCAAAGACCCAGGTTCAATTCCAACTCTTGGTGAATATGTGGAGTCCAGACATTCTCCCTGTGTCTGCATAGATTTCCTCCAGGTGCTCCAGTTTCCTCCCACGATCCAAAGATATGCAAGTTAGGTAGATTGACCATGATATCTGCCACTTAATGTTCCATGATGTAGAGATTAGCAGAGTAAATTTGTGGGGTTGCAAGGATAAAGCCAGGGTAAGAAAGATGCTGTGTCAAAGAATCAGTGGGCCAATTGGCCTCCTCCACTATAGGGATTGTATGAAATTAGCCACACTAAAATGCATCATTTGTCATAGGTCACCCTCCAGTTTTCTCTCTACCGCTCAGGAGGCTGCTTGTTACCTCCCATGATAGAGTAGCTGCAAGTATACAGTACTCTGGGAGTCAGATTTAATTTATTATTTATAATTCTACAATGTGTGGTTTTGTTATACACTTTAATCTACCAAACAGAAGTGTAGGGATCTGTTGGTATACAGTTTTTCAAATTAATGCCAGTTTGGATAGCTGAAATCTAAAACTATTTGGAGAAATGCCCCATCTGTTAATTTTCATGTCATTTCTCAGCCTCAGGTTTTACTAGTTTCTGAAAAATATACCCCTGGATGTGCACAGTGTTTTTCAAATTAAAATGAAGATGTAATCCAATTTTTGTCATGAAGTTGGCTGGACTGTTACACAACTGCTATTTTGTACCTAAGCTTAGAGCAGTGATTCCCGAGCAGTGTGCCATGGCACATTGCCATGAAGACCCCTTCTACTCCTCTTTCCACTTCAAAGCAAATACTTTTTTTGTGAAACAATATTCAAGGAAAAAAAACTTCTTTATAATGGACTATTTATTTCTGTGAAGTTAGCATTAAATTGTAATAATGAACAGAAATTTAAAATGAGCCTATGTGTATCACAGTTTTCATAATAAAGTGCACATCTGGAATTTATTTCACCAGGGCCGCCACATGGTGAAGGATGACTGGACTGTTTGCCCCCACTGTGATTTTCCTGGCTTGTACTCAGAATTCAAAGTGTAAGTAGAAAGCATTCAAAAAAATAATTTTCTCCACTGTGTAGAATTTCATAAGTTGTAGTACTAGTAATTTGAGATTAGTTTATTTGAACATTAGAAAAAGCACAAAAATGCATTCATCACTAAAGACTTTTTTTGGTATCTTTATAGTCTGCTAACCACAGAGAAGGCTTGTCCTATGTGCTCAGAAAAGCTGAGTGCAGAGCAGCTGTCAATTGTTGATCCTACACCATACCTACTGACAGATGAAGCTGATTAGTGCAAAATGTCAAATGGAGATGTAATGCATAAGGTACAAGATTTTAAAATACACAAGTGTATGTGGTGAATAAGTGATTGATTGTATTTCATCTTTCCCTAAATAATGACAGTATTACCATCAGCTACTTAAAGTTTAGTAGTATTGCATTTTAGAAGTTTTGGTAATTACAAGCCGAAGTTTAAAACTTAAATCAAAAACTCTCCCAACTAAATGATCATGGAAGCAAATGAGAGAATACAAGGACTGCTTACCACCTGCATAGTTACTAAATACAGAAGGAAAATGTTTTCAGTAAATATTAGCAATTGCCAGATACCAGAATGTTAAAAATTAATTTTAAACATATTAAAATCTAATTCAAAATCAGTAGCCCACTTGCTGGTATGATTCAGTGTTTGTATAGTTGTATGTTCTTCAGCTAGCTTCAGAGACATATCTGGTTGATGTTTGACCATGTACAAATGCTGAACACTTAAGGATTGATAACTGCATCCTTTGGTGGATTAGAATCTAATCTATCAAAATTCTTTTAATAGTAACTTCTAGATACTTCAATGGTATCGCTAAACAATGTTCCTAAAATACGTTTTGGTTAGCATGTTCATTTAAAGTGTGGTGATCAGATGTGGACACCTGTGCCTTAAGTAGAGCATTATGTCCTTCTGTAGATGCACCTTTAGACCTTCTGGTTCAGCAACATTCTTTACAAGTGTGCTACTAAATATGTATTGCTGCTCCCTATCTCTCAAGCCAAAATGCTTGACCTCACATTAAATGTTAAATTTTATTAAATTTTAACTGTCCATTCTGCTGGCTTATTTGTATCAGGTTGCAGTCAGTTGTTATCATCCTCACTATATGCCATATACAGAATATCAAACTTGGCAATATGTCAAAATGCAAGTGATTTAGTTATCACAAAAAGTAATAGTTCAAGCATTGACTCTTGGGCAACATCAACATATACCAGTCTGAAAATAAATCAAGCTCCTTGCCCGTTAGTCAATACTGACGCTCTAGTCGATAGGCTGGTTAACAAAGTTTAATACTTATGTGACACTTTATCAAATGCTTTAAATTCTATTTTGTTAACAACCACCGCGTCACTTCATCAAAACATTGTTAGTCAAGCATGATCTACTTTTACAAATCCAAGTTGGTTATCCTTATTAACGCAAATCTCTCCAAGTTCCCGTTCATGTTTTCCCTAATTATCTTTCTAAAACTTTAACAGGTCTGTGTTTGCTAGGATTTCTTGAAAAGGGGTGTCTGCATACTCCATTACTCTGGCACCTTCCTCATGGATAGGGAAGATAATGTTACATTTTCTTACATCTCTGGTCTCACTTCCTGGAACCTGGCATGCAAGCTAACCTGACCAGGTGATTTATCTATTCTGAGTAGCCTGTCTTTCCAGTACCTACTCTCCATCATTTTTAATCTTATCCATTGCTTCTACCAATATTTTTGTCAGACTGCTTTTCCTCAAAGCTTTTGTTGCACCTCTAAATATATATTTTTTGTTCCCATAGGACCCACCCCTTCTCTTGCTACCCGTTTACTATTTACATGCCAGAAGATGATTTTATTTTACTAATCACTTTATCAGTCGTATTTTCCTCTTCATGAGAACCAGGTCAAATACATTGGGTTGAGGGGGGGGAAAATGAAGAATTCACCTGACAGACATCATAATCCCATTCCTTATGCATGTCTTCCTTAAAGATCATCCATTGTTCTGTTACAATTCTTCTTGTCAGTTTTTGGTTCCATTTCACCCTGACTTGACTAATCCCTTTTCATCACATTGAAATGAGCTCTATTCCAATCTAGACATTTTAAAAAGTTATTATTTTCTCCATTATTAAATTATATCTTATAATGATCACCCTTAACCAAGTGTTGCCCTGGAAACTTTGCATTCCTTGTTTCCCAGCACCAGATTCAGCAGTGACTCCTTGGGGGAGGCAGTGGCATGGTGATAATGTCACTGGACTAGTAATCCAGATGCCCAGGTCACCGTGGGAACGGCTGGAATTTAAATTTGGAATCAAAAGCTTCTCTCAATAAAACTATCGTCAATTGTCATAAAAGCCCATCAGATCAGAGGAGGCAATCTGTTGTCCTTACCTGGCAGTTCACAGCCCAGCTATGCCTTTAATGTTTAATTATTTGTTTTTCAGATTCAACATCCTATATCCGTTGTTTGTACCACAGGAGCAGCTCTTTATGCGCATCTACATTCCAAACAGTTTTTTTTAAGTTGATGGTCAAATTGTAAATACCCTTCTCTGAAGAGAAGCAAATTAAATTTATTACATAATAAATTTTAATATGAACTCTAATCTGTTTAATTATGTTCTTAAATCAGTTATGTAAATATTGCAATATAGAGAGCTAGTTCAATTTTCACCACTGTCTCTAAGCAGCACAAACACACATCTACAGTCTCTTGCAATATTCCTAAATTATACTTAGAACAATTACTATATGGCAACTCAGGCTCCAAATCACAATCTTGTAATTCAGATATTTGATTTTGAAAGCATCTCCTTTGAATGTATCAAATTTAGTTTAATGGAAGGTGCAAGCTACGTTACCATGTGGGGGAGGAACTTGCAGACCTGATTATAAAAGTAGGTGAAACCTTGCTAATTTTATAAGAGACGATTTAAAAATTTAGTGCCCTAAATTTGACCAAGGCCATAAGAAGTTGATGCCGTATTTTGAAGGCATTCAGAGCAGAAGGGGAAACTCTGATAGCCCCACTTCAGGTTATACAACAATTTTATTCAAATTTGGTTGTGTCCAAAGGAAATTTGACACATCAGCTACGACTCTCACCAACTTTTACAGATGCACCATAGAAAGCATTCTTTCTGGTTGTGTCACAGCTTGGTATGGCTTTTGCTCTGCCCAAGACCGCAAGGAAGTACAAAGGTCATGAATGTAGCCCAAGCCTCTCAAACCAGCCTCCCATCCATTGACTCCATCTACACTTCCCACTGCCTCAGCAAAGCAGCCAGCATAATTAAGGACCCCACGCACCCTGGACATTCATTCTTCCACCTTCTTCCGTCGATAAAAAGATACAAAAGTCTGAGGTCATGTACCAACTGACTCAAAACAGCTTCTTCCCTGCTGCTGTCAAGACTTTTGATGGACTTGCCTTGCATTAAGCTGATCTTTCTTTACACCTTAGCTAAGACTGTAACACTACATTCCTTCCCTATGAATGGTATTTTTTTGTCTACGTAGCACACAAGAAACAGTGCTTTTCACTGTGTTATTACATGAGACAATAATAAATCAAATCTTTAATGGGAATGATACAATTTGGGGACATCTGTATTTTCACAAGCTCTAATGCTACTCATCCTTTAATCCTTTTATTTATACCGATTCACAACCATAAACATCCAATCCTGGAGTCTGTACTCCATATTATATTCCTAAAGATTCTGGTTAGGTTTGGATGACAGAAATTTAGTTAAAGTCAAGAAAATCCTCATTTGATCCAAACAGTCAGAGACAGCCAGGGTGGGCCTTATTCAGGGCAGAAGTTTTGCTGGAGAGTGGGCTCGCACTTTGACGATAGTTTAGGCAATGAGATGGTGACTGCCATTGTCAGTTAAGTTGTGGATGACAGTCTCAGCTCCCTGGCATAAATCATTGAAAAATCTGACAACACCAGGTTTAAGCCCAACCGACTTAAACCTGGTGTTGTCAGACTTTTTACTGTGTTTACCCCAGTCCAACGCCGGCACATCCACATCATAAATCATTGATGCTCACGTTGATGAACAATATCAAGATATCAGAAAGAAAATGGATGAAGCGGAACAAAGAATCCTGTTAGCCGAGAGGACAATTTCTATGGTGGGGATCACCTTTACACCTTGGAAATCCTGCTGCCTGGAATATTGAACATCACGGTTAATTAAGGGAGAGGGGGCAGAGAAATGTTCATGCACCAGATCTGAGCACAGCGGAGGATAAATTCCTGGCTCAATTTGAGAACTGGCTGCCATGCTTTCCTAATCTCAATTTGAAGGTTGGATGTTATCTGTTATTCTTTCAAAGCCACGGATATTCCTTTATTTGTAATGGAATTCACCCACCAGCATGCTCCGGCAGAGGGAAGACCTTAGCTCAGGCACTGGATGGCTGGTTCATGATGCAGAGTAATGCCAACAACGTGGGTTCAATGAGGTTATTCATGAAGGCCCTGACTTCTCAGCTTTGCTCTGAGATCACCATACCTCAGGTGTGGTGATCCTCAGGTTAAAATTACCACTAGTCAGTTGTCCACCCCAAAGGTTAGTGCAGCCTATAGTCATCTGGGATGATGGTGACTTTACCTATTATTTTAAAGAGTGTTACAATTTACATTCAATCTTAGTCTTTCCATATGGTACCAGAGAGGTGGGATGGGGAGGAGAGGGGGCTGTTCTGTCCATCCTGCTTCTGGCTGTGTCAGCTTCAAATCAATAGAATCTAGTGTTACTAATACAGAGACAGTTTCTTTGTTTATGGACTGATAATGGGTCTCCATCATTCTATTGGGAAGAGTACTGGGATGGCTATATGGCTTTTTTTTTGTATTGTAATCCTGGCATTTATAAATGGAAGATTACAATATATATCCTTTAATTATGGTTATGAGTAGCACCACAACAGAGCGATGGGCAAGGAAAGCCCCCCCCGTAGAACTAGTGTTGTTGCACTTTTCTTTTACACTTTTGTTATTTTGGGGTTATTTTGTTGGTCTCCTGTGAAAGTACAGACAGTTTATGTATCCTGAAAAAGACTGGGTTTTATTGTCCAGCATAGCTGAAATTGGGGAAAATATTTAACGGTACACACCTGAGCATGGTTGGAGAATCTTTGATTGTTTAGCCTTTCTTGTGTTGATCTCCTATATATTCCTTGGCTGTGTCTGTGGTAACAGTGGCTACTGTCACTTTGACTCCTGGAATGGACAGAGGAAGTTCTTATCCTTCCGCGATATCCTGACTCTGGGTGTCTGGACAATGTCTGTTGCTCGGGTTTTCTTGAGCAGAAAATGGATGAGAACCTGGTAATGGTGAGGGCTGAGTAACACCTCTGTATGTGACTGGAGATACGTTAAGTTTGCTTTGTTTGAAGCCCGGGGTGGCATTAGTACTGCTGGCCTGTCCACTCTTTAAATTGTTTTTTGTCCTAAGGTTAGTGCTGTAATTACTTTGATTATTCATGGTTTATGTCTATGGTTTTATCCCAATATTCCCCTCTCTCTGAGGTTTCCTTTCGTTATCTGGGTAAGCACCTTACTTCATATGCAAAAAAAAAGGTGCGGGAGCAGTACTAGATCCAGTGTGGAAAATACAGTAAAAGGGTATAAAGGAAAATCTAAACAATGGGGACTACACCACTGAGATCAAAATAATGAATTTGAAAAAAGATAATTAACAGGTGACAACTGGGGGGAAAATATTCACATAATAAAGTGATTGTTCTCAATAACAACAATAAAAGTCAAAGTCCAGAACAAATGTATCCCACTAAAACTAACCCATAATGAATAAAAAAGACAAAAGTTAGACATACCCTAAGTCAAAAATGAAGAGGATAGGAATAAGTTAAAAATAGAGCTATAAAATTAAATGAAAATATAAAAATACAGTATTCTACAAACAAGTAGTCACAATAGATAGTGGCAGAAGTAATATTTTAAATCCATTTATGGGATGTGTGCATTGCTGGCTATCCAACATTTATTACCCATCCCTAATTATCCTTGAGAAAAGTTGGTAGCAAACTGTTTTCTTGAACCACTGCAATTCCAATGGCGTAGGTACATCCATAACTTAAGAGGGTGCTACAGGATTTTGATCAAGTAATAATATAGGAATGATATGTTTTCAAGTCACAATGATGAGTGTACCTACCTTAATTGCTTCGACAGGGTCACTAACAAGATGAGCAATACATTCAGGGATAAAAAAGGATTTTAAATCATTTAGGAACAGTCAGAGGAAGTTTGATAAACAAGAGGATAAAATCCCTCAGTCCAGATGTATTGCAGATAAACAACTTAAAACCTAGGGAAGAGATATCAGCAGCACTGTTACACATATATAAATTTATTAGAAAACAGTGCCAAAGTGAGAGTTAGCTAATTGATTCCTATATTTAAAGAGACGCAACAAATCCAGAGAATTATATAACAGTTAGTAAATACAATTTCAAAATTTGCAGAAACCAAATTAAGTGGTGTAATTAAAACAGAATTAAGATCAAATACAATAAGACATTAATAAAATGATATAATTAGCAAAATAACAAGTGTGAGGTGGTCCATTTTGGTAGGAAGAATAAGGAAGCCACATATTGCTTGGAGGGTGTCACTGGGGTGTCTAAATAGGGTAGAAGGATCTGCAGATATAGGTACACAAGTCACCAAAGGCAGTGATGCAGAAGAATAAAGCATTAAAAAGGCAGTGCCATTCATTTTGAAAGATAGAATTAAAAAGCAGAAAAAAGGTTAAGCTTGTACAGAACCTTGGTTGGACACAACTGGAATACAGTGCACAGTTCTGGTCTGTATATTTTAGAAAGGGATTAAGAGGCAAAAAAGATGTCACCAAAATAGAGAGGTTATACCAATTAGGGATGAAAAAAATAGGTGGGCTCTTTTTTCTAGATATAAAACTGAGGGAAAACCAGAGAGATGTTTCGGCTGCTAATAGGGTAGATGTAAAGAAGCTACCACTCAAACCATAAACACAAGGCAATCACTAATATATCCAATAGGGAATTCAGGAGCAATATCTTTACTGAGAAAGTGGATCTCACTATCAGAAGGAATTGTTGAAGCAACTGGCTGAGATGTATTTAACAGGAAACTACATAAGCACAAAAGATGTATTGCTGAGGTTAGATGAAGGAGACTTGTATGAAAAACAAGCCATATGGACATGTTGGACTATACACCCCGTTTCTGTGCTATAAACAGAAACTAAATAAGACCATTTTACTTATTTCTCCAATTCAGAAAGTATCATTTTAAACTCCAGTTATTAATCTAGCCATGAAATAAACTTCAAATTGCTGCTCAAATTTTAAGTACACAAATGTCTGTTCTATGTTTTGGGTGTTAGCTGCTCATTGTCCCAGTTTTGTTCTTTTATAAATTAATTTAAAATCATTATCTTAAGTTTTTTATACTGTTTTATATAATATTCTGATTGCCTCTTCAGTTTATTGCATTTTTAAAATTCCATGTTGTATACATTATAATGTCTAGACTAGTTACTTCCAGACTTATGCTCATCCAAAATCAGTGGTTTTGAATAAATATTCTGAATGTTTTACATTTTTGTTCCGTTCATATATCAAGTTATCCTAAAAAGCTTCTCTTACAATTATTTTATAACTACCATTTCATAATGAATCTTTTGTAATTTCTATACATCAATTTATCAGAAAGAAATCCAACCATTAGACAATCTTCCACAGGAATGAGTTCTATCTTTCTTCACAAGACAGGTATTCATGGCTTGAAATCACAGTGTATGGTATTAGTAACACATCTGCCATTTTAAAATGGCAAAATTTTAGACTTTCAAATCCTATTCCAGGATAAAGACTAGTGACTTACTAAAGCAATTCTGCACTGTCAGAAGTCATTTTCTTCAGATGGGACATTAATTCAAGATCCCATGTACCTGCTCCAGTGAAGTTAAAGTTCCTATGGGAGTAAGCTCTTCTGTTTAAGAAACACCATAAAAATATTAACTGGTTATTTGTGATTAAAGAATTTAGAAATGCTAATGGGATTTGATAAGGCACTAAATAAATGGAAGTCTTAATTTATCTTTCATAACACATTTGCTAGTAATATTGCAACGCCATAACCCCAGAAGGGAACCGTACCTTAATTTTGGTGGAGATGATTTCTTGGCCAAATGGACCTATTTCTGGAAAACTAGGTCCTTTTGTTGATACATCAAGAGATTAAACCAGATTTTGTTGCTTATCCAGGATTACTCCCAACCACGTCAGCAGCTGAAATGGGAAGCAATGGCAATGCAACAAACCACTGTCACGACTAAATAACCTCCATCAGGATCAACTGCTGTAACAGCCTGATCCTCCGCATCCCCAATCCAACTCCAGTGAATGCTGTACAAAAGCAATTTACACCAAACTCCTGGCAGCAGGGAATTTGCAGAAACCATGGCGCAATTTTCAGCTGCCATATCTGGCTATGAGTTTTAGAGCATTTAGAGCAACAATAAAAGCCGCTTTCATGCAGCAACTTGCTTTGACTTTCATTGGAGAAAGCAACAGAAATATTCCACTGAATCAAGTATTTACCATGTTATACAATAGAGAAAAACAAGCAACCCTGACTGAATGGAACCTTGAGAATCCAATACAAAGACTTTGCAATATCAACGGCATCAATGCTCTGCAAAATTTAGTATGCAGCAATGCCTGCAGAGTTAATGATGCTTCCTTGATCACTCCAGGATATATTTACGGAACAATGTTGCATACACTTCCATCATGCACAGAAAACCCTTTGTGAATGGGTGGAAAAAAACCAAATGTATTCTTGAGTTAACAACTTCACTCTAATTAGGAGCAATTTGACATTTTCAGTTTCTGTAGTAACAACACACTTTTTATAGCCTCAAAAATATAAAGTGCAAGAACTGTGGGTTTAAATCATTGGGGGTGGGGGGTAGGGATGATGGTGCCAGATAACACAACTTCACCACACTGATATTATTATGGCAATAAAGGGGCAGCCTAGCTCCAAGCAAGGCCTTAGTAAGAACATGACCAATGCTTGTACAAATTTTGGTACATTGATCTTAAAGCTCAAGAGGCCGCTGCAGGGAATAGACCAGCTAATCCATAACATCATTCTCAGCAGTTTCCAGTTATGTCTGCACAGGAAAGTAACACAGAAATCACCTTCCTGGTGCAGATGAGACTGCAAAATTTACTTTATTCAAAAGGAACTTGCGTCACTTATTAATGTACAGCTTCAAAAAATACCTAAAGGGTAGTTTTTTTTGCATTGCATATATACAGTGAATAGTTCGCACACAGCTCTACTTCAGTGAGTAAAGACAGTAAATAAAAAATTAAAGTATCCAAAGGAAACTGCATTCAGGCATGAATTGTCATATTGCGCAGCAGACATCGAGCCTGGTTTCTGCAGTGTTGTTTTCTCTCAGCAGAGCTACCGCCAGTTAAAAAGCAGCCAATTTCTGGACAATATCATTTTGTTGCCTTTTGTTTCCCCTTATCTTTTCTTCCTTTTTGCTGTGATATTTTTTCATCCACTATGCTCTTTGCTTTATGCTTCTTTGGCTGAAAGGAAATACAATTTATAAAGAATCTTAACCAAAAAAAAATTACGCCACAGAGATAAAACAACCATAACAAATCATAACTCAGGATATTCAACCACCCAAACCTATTCCTTCCCAACAGAAGTTCTACATAACACTCCGTTTGCATAAGGACAACAGAAAAGCTGCAGAACCTTTGTCTATTCCTGTATCTTCACTATTCACCCTTGGTTCATTGTCCTGCAGGTAACACTGTGCCCACAGACACGTACAACATCAGGAAAGTCCTAAACCTTTTTCAACTCAACACAAGTTAATGAAAGACACCGTAAACCCACCTTCCACAGATCTGCTCAGACTCATTACTCCTTACGGAAATAGGTCTGTACCTAACCCTATGGCTAATTAAAATAGTGACCTGTTCAGTCATACTCAGGATATCACATGGCTTCTTCCCATGTTTTGTTTTTATATTTCATAGGCCCCATGTTGGTGGAGCAGCTCCCACCATGCATGGCTGGATGCAACTTCGTTCTATAATTTTCTTTGACCAGGAAGGTCAGGTTCAAAAATCTCAGGATGAGAATCTATACTTCTAAGACACTCAATATATTGGTACTATTATCATTGGAAACTGATTTAACAAGCGTCACCAAAAAAGTGAAGAGAAATTTCTTGAAGCAATAAATTGCTGGGGTTTGGATTGCTTTACCATAGGGAGTGGTTGAAACTGAGACAATTTTTTCTTTTAAGAGAAAGGCAGATAAACATTTGAAGTAGAAGTAATTTCTGAGAGAACAGGATTGTTTTTGGATTGCTCTACCAAAGAGCCACACAGACAACCGGTAAATGACTTTGTTTAATGTTGCAAACTTCAAATGGTTAGAAGTGTGGAGTCTAGCTGCCCTCGAGAAGATCATTTTTAAATGCAGTTTAGCAGCACATGCCAATTATCATTGATCCAGACCTTCATACAAAATACCCAAACTACTACTATTTCAATAGGAGATACATGGTTATCCCTAAATTCTCATCTAGGTACAATCCTCAACTCACTACACTAATCCACAAGTTATAGCTCAATCAGCTATTATTCCCGGGAAATTTTGTTTGATGTTTGATTGTCATGAACAATTTGTAGCCGAGTTGAGAGCAGAGGAGTAAAGCGGTCATCTTTCTCTTTCTCTCACAAAGTACCACTGCTCTTCCACACTTATCCCTCATTACAAAGCAACTTCATTTAGTTCCTCAATACTAAACACCAAGCAGTCCCAGATAGACTTCTTCAGCCAACATTCTGCTTTAGATCATTTTAATCAACAAGATGTCCCACGTGTTTTTTTTTAAATCAAAATTAGATCATACCTTAATCATTCCATCCAATTCCAGATTATCCTCTGTTTCCTCTGATTGTACATCCTCTGCCTGTAATCCATCACTGAGCTCAGTGTCTAGTGAAGATCCAGCTGCACTTCCACGTTTCAATTTCTTTACATCTTGCAGTGTATAGGGAGTCAAGTGTGTCTCTCTGTTATAAGTTCGAGTAAATGCAGCTTTCACCTGACGAGAGGGGAAAATGGTTTGAGATGCTGTAAATAATCTAGACAAATATGTATAACAGTATTGGATGTATTGCAATTGAGAAGTTTTGCAACACTGGGTTTGTGCCACATATGAATTTTCCTTTGACTCTGAATTTGCATCAAGTTCAGTTCCACTTGAACCAGAATGCAACAAAATAGGCTCCAAGTTACCTTAGGATCTAGCTTGGAGAAAGGATCGGGTCGACCTCCCCAGCTGCTGATCTCCATGATGCAGTCCACATCCTCTTTCATTAGATAATATGCATCCATCGTTTCAACTGCCTCTTGAACACCATTTGTTCCCTTAAGTGTCAGAGGCTGTACCAGGGTGTCCCGCAGGTAAGGAAGATAATCCAAGTTTATAGCCCGCTTACTGGCGTGTGTTCTTTTGAGTTTAAAAAATAAGTACAGATGAGAGAGGTTGGACAAAGTTCAATAAATAGACGACAAATTAGAAACCACGTTCATCTAAATTTGGTGTTGTTATCAAGTCAACATTCTTCCGAGGCTGATCAGATCATGGTTTTAACGACGCGTGGACTATGCACATCGTTCAGCAAGATGCAAATCAGACTAGAAACCACCAAGTACTGAGCTGACCAACACCTGAACATGCATCACCCTGCTGAAAGAAGTTGTACACTTGCCCATCTTCAATTACCTTGCTCCCACTCAAAGTACTGACTGCACTGTCCACTGTTTGGCTGGTAATGAAGCCAAGTTACTTTATTTTTTTACGTATGTAAACCTAAACCCTAAGCACTGATGAGCTACCTGTTCTCCAATGGATTACAAATCAAAAACCATTTTGACCTGCTGCACACACCCATCCTTTTTCTAGCAGACATGGCTTCTAGTTATCAGGAAGGATAATCTTGGTTGATTCCAACCTTTAGCCCCCACCTCACCATTTCCCTCCAAAGCCAGGAGGTACCAAGGCCAATTGCAATGCTGTCACTTCAAATTCAAGGTATTCAACTAACTCAGCAATGATTGGGGATTGAATATGGACTTGCATAGATCAATATCAAATTTCCTGAAAGTTTCTAGGAAATTCTTACAATCAGTCATCTGTTTTTTAAAAAGAGATCTATGTTAGTGGTATAAATGGCAACTTTGCTGAAATTCCATTTCCATACCTTAGGCACATGTGCCTGGTAAGTTCTTGCACTATGCGATCGTGCTTGCCAGTGGATGAAAATTTTCCCAACCAACTTGGGAAATTTGGAAACTGTGACATATATCCCCTCATCAACTCACCAGGAATCACACTGGCATAAATGGCCTGCAAAACAAGACAAGTGACTTCAATGGTCTGCAGAAATTCACAAACTTTCATTATATTTTCACCACCATTCTTAATTCACATCAGACATCCTACTAATTCTGTATTCCACTGTTCATGACCTGGGAGTTTGGAATGCCGTTGCCATTAGAATTGTCAATGCTACAAGAGATATAATCTGAGAAAGGCATGTTATTTTCCTGTTCTCCCTTATCACATTTTGTTCTATTACATCCACTCTCAGACTGAAGCTCTCATAATTGACAAACAAAGCCCAGGTCTCAGGCAAAGAAGAAAGCACCATACTGCCTCAATTTCAATCAAAAACATATTCAGAGATCCAGGGTTCTTCTTGCACATCTGTTCTAAAAAATCTCATCTTCAAATCTGCAACCAATCCTTCAATTTAGTAATTTCCTACTCTTTAAATTGTTTGATCTATTTGTTATTGGACCACCATCTATATGCAGCTATCGTTCTGCTTTCAGTTTTTTCATGTATTTGTGAAATCGTTTCTGCATAGATAATAGTTACAATCAAGGAAGCCAGAATTATGGCGGCACCTTGATTGTAGCAGGCATCGCAACATTACAAGGATATACCTTCTCTATTTCATCAGCAATGTAACAAAAAACAAGTCTGACCAAACAATATCAAATGATGAATTTTTGAAGTTACTTTTAGTGCAACGATTACATAGGCAATTTGAATACAGCAATATCTCATAAGCAGCAGTCAGGGAAAGAAAGATTGAATTCTCCTTGCACAAAATATGTCCAACCAAGCCAAATAAGTAAAAGCACAGCTAAATTTCAATCTTTATCTGCAGCCAAGTCAGGAAGTAAGAACTGCTGAATGAAAGAATTATTTACAAACAAGTATTGATTTAGACAACTGCATGTGGGCCCCTTCACTCATTTCTGTTTAAGGTTAAATTCTAAATCAGTCAAAACTCAAACTTGAAAGAAGTGAAATAAGTGCAAACCAGCACTTACGCAGAATATCCCAGAGGAGTAATTATCCAATATAGGCACCCATTATGTACAGAAAGAACATCTAATATGCACAGAGCAAGGTTCCATGAGCAGCAAATGAGATAATGAACTGATCTATTTATGGGATGTTCGTTGGGGAGAAATGCTGGCCAGGAGACTGGAAAAACTCCTTGCGTTTATTTGAAAAACTGCACAAGAATTTATTTAAACTCATTCCAATTATTCAAGTACATGTTAACATCTCACGCAAAGAACAATTAATTTCCTGTTGCAATATTCCTTCAGCAAGCGTCTGATCATATGATGAATTAATGTCCTAGCGTGGGACTTGAACTCATTTCTTTTTCATTGTGTTCAATGGGGTAAAACTGACATTTGGTATCATAAATATATTAGTTTATTGTTACTTGGCAAGTAGCTTACAACTTAATTTGTGAAACAAAGTTTATTTCATACATTTCAAGTGAAGCACGTTTTAGATTCAATAACGTGTTTACAAAGTAACAGAAAAGAGCAAAAGAAAACACTTACCCACTCAACAACTCTCACTAGCACTAACCTGAGTAGGGAGCAGGTTCCACGTCTGCAGAGAACGAATTCGTTTATCAACAAGGTCACCATCACAGATACTTTCTGCTGTCTTACTCAGAAGCATGAGGTGCTTCTTCATGTTTGCTCTAAAACATAAGCACAGAACAGCTACTAACAGCGACAAGTGAAGCAAGATTCAGTGACTTCAGTAAAGGGCACAAGGTGCTGAGAAAAGATAAATAGGAACAGCCAGATCCAGTCAGCAGCCGTCTAACCTACAGGATAGAAGTATTTAGACACAATGCTGCTAATCCAAACCAGCATTCAACATTGTGGTTTTACAGTGCACTCTGTACAAATGTAGAGCTATTAATAGGAAATTTAACAAAGATTGGGAATTCCAGTTATTCACCCCACAACCCTCTACCCGGTTCCCTGAACATGCTTGCTGTGTTGTGCAAAACTCCAAGTTGTGATTCTCTAATTTTTCAGCTATTGTCGTTGCAATCCCTCGCTGCATAGTGTTCTAAACAGAATGATAAGGTCCTGGAGGACTGTGCGTTATATAAATACATTAGTGATAATATAAACTTTATATATACAATTCTGTCCAGATGTGTATCTTCATCATGGTAAAGTGATTCAGGGGCCTATTAGAATCTCACTCATGCACCCCTTAAAAGTTTTAGAAATAATTAGATTGTGCTCGGGTAGAGATCTCTCAGACTGTTTCTGCTGTGTAACCACTCTTTGCATCATTCTATTGGTCTAGTGTTGAATCACCTAGATTTAATCTTTGTCCGCAGTTGAAAGGTCTAAGAACATAACAAATAGGAGGAGTAGGCCACCTAGCTCCTCGAGCCTGCCCCACCATTCAGTAAGGTCATGGCTCATCTTGTAGTGGTTCAGTTCCACTTGCCTGCCTGCTCCCCATAACCCTTAATTCCCTTATTCATCAGAAATCTATCTACCTGTGACTTATATTCAACGAGGTAGCCTCCACCGCTTCAATGGGCAGAGAATTCCAGAGATTCACTACCCTCAGAGAAGAAGCTCCTCCTCAACTCTGTTCTAAACTGACTCCCCCTTATTTTGAGGCTGTGTCCTCGAGTTCTTGTTTCCTTTCTAAGTGGAAAGAATCTCTTTGCCTCCACCCTATCTAGCCCCTTCATTATCTTATACGTCTCTATAAGATCACTGCTCAGCGTTCTAAACTCCAACACGTTATAGGCCCAATCTACTCAATCTCTCCTCATAAGCTAACCCCCCCTCATCTCCGGTATCAACCTAGTGAACCTTCTCTGTACTCCCTCCAAAGCCAATATATCCTTTCACAAATAAGGGGACCAAAACTGCACACAGTACTCCAGTTGCGGCCTCACCAGTGCCCTGTACAGTTGCAGCAAGACCTCCCTGCTTTTATATTCTATCCCTCTCGCGATAAAGGCCAACATTCCATTTGCCTTCCTGATCACCTGCTGCACCTGCAGACTGACTTTTTGTGATTCATGCACAAGGACCCCCAGGTCTCTCTGCACTGTAGCATGTTGTAATTTATCACCATTTAAATAATAGTCTATTTTACTATTATTCCTCCCAAAGAGGATAACCTCTCACTTGCCAACATTATACTTTATCTGCCAGATCCTCACCCACTCACTCAGCCTATCCAAATCTCTCTGCAGACCTTCTGTGTCCTCCACGCAATTTGCTTTCCCACTCATCTTTGTGTCATCAGCAAACTTTGTTACCCTACACTCAGCCCCCTCCTCCAGATTGTCTATATATATGGTAAACAGTTGAGGCCCCAGCACCGATCCCTGCAGCACACCACTAGTCACCAACTGCTAACCAGAAAAGCACCCATTTATTCCAATTCTCTGCGTCCTGTTAGATAGCCAATCCTCAATCCACGCTAACACTTTACCCCCAACTCTGTGTACCTTAATCTTATGCAGCAACCTTTTGTGAGGCACCTTATCGAACGCCTTCTGGAAATCTAAAAACACCACATCCACCGGTTACCCCTCTGTCAACCACTATC
The DNA here is from genome assembly GCF_965287045.1 of Carcharhinus amblyrhynchos. Classification (NCBI taxonomy): domain Eukaryota; kingdom Metazoa; phylum Chordata; class Chondrichthyes; order Carcharhiniformes; family Carcharhinidae; genus Carcharhinus; species Carcharhinus amblyrhynchos. The sequence continues at coordinate 88,225,004 of NC_137324.1, read as the reverse complement.
TCACTGCCAAATTACTTCAAGTCAACAGATAATCAATTGGTTGTATTATTAAACCCAGAACTCCATACTCCTGGAGGCTACCTCGTTAAATGTGTTTAAGTCACAGGTTGATAGATTTCTGATCAATAAGGGAATTAAGGGTTATGGGGAGCAGGTGGGTAAGTGGAACTGAACCACTATCAGATCAGCCATGATCTTATTGAATGGCGGGGCAGGCTCGAGGGGCTAGATGGCCTACTCCTGCTCCTATTTATGTTCGGATTTTATTTTTTTAAAAATATTTAACTTCAGACAAATGATTAATGGTATCACCAGCTGAGGGAGCACGTGCACCCCAGCCTCACAGGACAAAGTTTTTATACAAAAGCATAAAATTTAAGATGGGCAGCACGTGGCACAATGGTTAGCACTGCTGCCTCTGTGCCAGGGATACAGGTTCAATTCCCAGCTTGGATCACTGTTTGTGCGGAGTTTGCATATTCTCCCCATTTGTATGGATTTCCTCCCACACTCCAAAGATGTGCGGGATACGTGGACTGGCCAGGATAAATTGCTCCTTAATGTCAGGGGTCTACGTAGGGTAAATGCATGGGGTTATGGTGATAGAACCTGGATGGGATTCTGGTTGGTGCAGACTCGATGAGCCAAATGGCCTTCTTCTGCACTGTAGGATTCTATGATTCTATGAAATGTACCGTAAAAGACGTTACACACAAGTAAAACAAGGAGACACTGTCACTACGTACCCGGCAGCTGCTGGCTTCACATACAGGTAGTTTTCTTGCACAAAAAGTGGTCCTATTGAGTAATCATGAAAGAAGAGGTCTGATTTGTCTATAAGACTCATGTGGGCAGCTTCCTCCCCAGCAGCAAATACTTTTCTCACAACATCAAAGGGACCCTGGAATCAAGAGATTGACTTTTTTTTGTAAGCACTGTTTCTATTGATTTCTCGATAGAAGCAAAATAGTACATTTATCTAATGGAATATCCAAAGGGATTTGCCTTATACTTATCAAAGTCCAAGCGTTACTCAGAATAATAGGATTACCACCAATCACCTACGTTGATTTAATGCAATGACTAAACCAAGCAACACAGAACAGTGCGATTTCTCCAAAAGATCTATTTTTTCTATTTATATCCCTCTTGCCTTTTGCAAAATTTCCTGGATATACTCGGTACTGAAAGCACTATGTGGAGAATTCCAGCTTTTAACATCAACTACTCATCAATAAAATTAGACTCACCAGATTATAACAAGCAAGAGCAAATAAGTTTAATCAGTGCTATGATACAAATTTATGAATGTTGGTGTGAAACTCAAAACTTCACAAATAATTTATTATTTCAATAATAAGTGCAACAATAAGAAACAAAATATTGTCTAAATGACAGCCTCACCAGTTTAATATCTTTCTTAGTCTTGCTGCCATTTTCTTTTGCTTGATCGTAAGTCAAAGTCTTGTTTTCTGCACACCACATACTGAGATTGTGCAGAATCTAGAAAATTAAAGACAAAAGTTACAAAGTAAGTCAGAGTATACGAACATGCAAGGTTCTTGCTGAATTTGTGGAAGAGTGTCAACTATAAGAAAACTAAACAGGTCATAGGCTACATTTCAGAATTAAAACAGCATTCTGATGTGGTTCATGGATGCCATTGGCTAGCTAGCATTTATTGCCCATCCCTAATTGCCCTCAAGGTGCTGGTGAGCTGTCTTCTTGGATCGCTGCAGTCCATGTACTGTGGGTTGCCATCAGGGAGGAATTCCAAGATTTTTAGCCAGCGACTGTGAAGGTATGGCAATATACTTCCAAATCAGGATGGTGAGTGGCTTGAAGGGGAACTTACAGGTGGTGGTACTCCCATGTATATGCTGCCCTTGCCCTAGATGGAAGAGGTCATGGGTTTGGAAGGTGCTGTCTAAGGATCTTGAATTGCTACAGTGCATATTGTAGATAGTACACACTGCTGCTACTGAGCATTGTGGTGGAAGGAGTAGATGCTTGTAGATGTGGTGCTAATCAAGCAGGCTACTCTGTCCTGGATGGTAAGACCATAAGACATAGGAGCAGAATTAAGCCACTCGGACCATCGGTTCTGCTCCACCATTCAATCATGGCTAATTTTTTTCTCATTGCCAATCTCCTGCCTTTTCCCCAGAACCCCTGATCCCCTTATTAATCAAGAACCTATCACTGTCTTAAAGACACTCAATGACCTGACCTCCACAGCCTTCTGTGACAAAGAGTTCCACAGATTCACCACTCTCTGGTTGAAGAAATTGTTCATCTGTTTTAAAAGAACGTCCCTTTAGCTTGAGGTTGTCCCCTCTGGTTCTGGTTCTGCCTACCAGTGGAAACATCGTCTCCATGTCCACTCTATCCAAGCCTCACAGTATGCTGTAAGTAGTTTCAATAAGATTCCCCCTCATCCTTCTAAACTCCAACAAGTACAGACCCAGAGTCCTCAACCGTTCCTCATATAATATGCTTTTCATTCCAGGGACCATTCTTGTGAACTTCCTCTGGACTCTTTCCAAGGCCAGCACATCCTTGCTTAGATACAGGACTCAAAACTGTTCACAATACTCCAAATGGGGTCTGACCAGAGCCTTGCATAGCCTCAGAAGTACATCCCTGTTCTTATATTCTAGCCTTCTCAACATGAATGCTAACATTGCATTTGCTTTCCTAACTGCCGACCGAACATACACATTAGCCTTAAGAGAATCTTGAGCAATGACTCCCAAGTCCCTTTGTGTTTCTGATTTCCTAAGTATTTTCCCATTTAGAAAATAGTCTATGCCTCCATTCCTCCTTCCAAAGTGCATAATCTCACACTTTCCCACATTGTATTCCATTTGCCCCTTCTTTGTACACTCTCCAAATCTGTCCAAGTCCTTCTGCAGCCCCCCCACTTCCTCAATACTCCCTGTCCCTCCAACATATCTTTGTATCATCTGCAAACTTAGCAACAGTGCCTTCAGTTCCTTCCTCCAAATCGTTAATGTATATTGTGAAAAGTTGTGGTCCCAGCAATGACGCAGGGAACAATACTAGTCACTGACTGCCATCCTGAGAAAGACCCCTTTAGCCCCACTCTCTGCCTTCTGCCAGTCAATCCTCTATCCATGTCAGGATCTTAACCTTAACACCATGGGCACTTAAACTTATTTAACAGTCTCCTCTATGGCACCTTGTCAAAAATCTTAGGAAATCTAAATCAATCACATCCACTGGCTTTCCTTTATCTAACTTCCTTGTTATCTCTTCAAAGAACTCTAACAGATCTGTCAGACAAGACCTCCCCTTGAGAAAGTCGTACTGATTCAGTCCTACTTTATCATGCACTTCCAAGTACTCTGCAATCTCATCTTTAATAATGCACTTTAAAATCTTGCCAGTGACTGTAATCAGGCTAACCAGCCTATAATTTTTCGTCTGATACCTCCCTCCCTTCTTAAACAACGGTTTACATTCGCTACTTTCCAGTCCTCTGGTACCCTCCCTGCCTCCAGGGATTCAAACAAAGAACAACAAAGATCAAAGAACAGTACAGCACAGGAAACAGGCCCTTCGGCCCTCCAAGCCTGCGCTGCTCATTGGTCCAACTAGACCATTCATTTGTATCCCTCCATTCCCAGTCTGCTCATGTGACTATCCAGGCAAGTCTTAAACAATCCCAGCGTGTCCGCCTCCACCACCCTACTTGGCAGTGCATTCCAGGCCCCCACCACCCTCTGTAAAAAAAAAAGTCCCTCCGATATCTTAGTTATACCTCAGCCCTCTCACCTTCAGCCCGTGACCCCTCGTGATTGTCACCTCTGACCTGGGGAAAAGCTTCCCACTGTTCACCCTATCTGTACCCTTCATAATTTTGTACACCTCTATTAGATCTCCCCTCATTCTCCGTCTTTCCAGGGAGAACAACCCCAGTTTACCCAATCTCTCCTCATAGCTAAGACCTTCCATACCAGGCAACATCCTGGTAAACCTCCTCTGCACTCTCTCCAAAGCCTCCACGTCCTTCTGGTAGTGCGGTGACCAGAACTGGATGCAGTACTTCAAATGTGGCCTAACCAACGTTCTATACAGCTGCAACATCAGACTCCAGCTTTTATACTCTATACCCTGTCCTATAAAGGCAAGCATGCCATATGCCTTCCTTCACCACCTTCTCCACCTGTGCTGCCACCTTCAAGGATTTGTGGACTTGCACACCTAGGTCCCTCTGTGTTTCTATACTCTTGATGGTTCTGCCATTTATTGTATAACTCCCCCCTTCATTAGTCCTTCCAAAATGTATCACTTCACATTTATCTGGATTAAATTCCATCTGCCATTTCTCCATCCAATTTTCCAGCCTATATCCTGCTGTATTGTCTGACAATGTTCATCGCTATCAGCAAGTCCAGCCATCTTCGTGTCATCCGCAAATTTGCTCATCACACCAGTTACACCTTCTTTCAAATCATTTATATATATCACAAATAGCAGAGGTCCCAGTACAGAGCCCTGTGGAACACCACTGGTCACAGATCTCCAGCCAGAAAAAGACCCTTCCACTGCTACCCCCTGTCTCCTATAGCCAATGTGTGGAGATGCCAGCATTGGACTGAGGTAAAACACAAAGAAATCCCACAACACCAGTTTAAAGTCCAAACAGGTTTATTTGTAGCAAACGCCGTAAGCTTTCGGAACTCCCAGCCACTTGATGAAGGGACAGGCTGTCCCAAAAGCTTGCAGCGTTTGCTACAAATAAACCTGTTTGGGCTTTAAACTGGTGTTGTGGGATTTCTTTGTGTCCTGTAGCCAAGCCAGTTCCCTACCCATCTAGCCACCTCTCCTTGTATCCCATGAGCCTTAACCTTCTTAACCAACCTGCCATGAGGGACTTTGTCAAACGCCTTACTGAAATCTATATAGACGACATCCACGACCCTTCCTTCGTCAACCATTTTTGTCACCTCCTCAAAAAACTCCACCAAATTTGTAAGGCATGACCTCCCTCTTAGAAAACCGTGCCATCTGTCACTAATGAGATTGCTCCGTTCTAAACGTGCATACATCCTAAGAATCCTCTCCAACAACTTCCCTACCACGGACCTCAAGCTCACCGGCCTATAATTACCCGGGTTATCCCTGCTACCCTTCTTAAATAACGGTACCACATTCACTATCCTCCAAGCCTGAAAGATCATCACCAATGCCTCCACAATTTCCTCAGCTATCTCTTCAGAACCCTGGGGTGTAGCCCATCCGGTCCAGGTTATTTAGCCACCTTCAGATTTTTCAGTTTCCCCAGAACCTTTCTTTAGTGATGACCACTACACTCACTTGTGCCCCCTGATTCTCTGGCATCCCACTGGTGTCTTCCACTGTGGAGACTGATACAAAGTAACTATTCAGTTCCTCTGCCATTGCTTTGTTTCCTATTATTACTTCTCCAGACTCATTTTCCAGTGGTCCAAAAGTTATTTTTTGCCTCTCTCTTAGCTTTTATATATTAAAAAACCTATTTTCTTTTACATTACTAGCTAGTTTACACTCATATTTCATCTTCTCCCATTTTATTGTTTTTTTAAATTGCCCTCTGCTCGCTTTTAAAGGTTTCCCACTATTCCTCGCACTTTACACAATTTGCTTTTATGCTGTCCTTGGCTTCCCTCATCAGCCATGGATGCTTCGTCCTCCTCTTTGCATGTTTCCTCCTCCTTCGGATGAATTTCTGTTATGCCTCCTGAATAACTCTCAAAAACTCCTGCCATTGCTGTTCCACTGTCTTCCGTGCTAGGCTTCCTTTCCAATCAACTCTGACCAGCTCCTCCCTCGTGTCTTTGTAGTGACAAGTAGTATCAAGCTTCTTGAGCGTTGTTGGAGTTACACCCATCCAGACAAGTGGAGAGTATTCCATCACACTCCCGACTTGCAGATCATAGAATCATAGAAACCCTACAGTGCAGAGAGGGGCCATTTGGCCCATCGAGTCTGCACCAAGCACAATCCCACCCAAGCCCTATCCCCAAATATTACCAACTAATCCCTTTAACTTACACAACCCAGGACACTAAGGGGCAATTTAGCTAGGTTAGCAATTAACCTAACCCACACATCTTTGGACTGTGGGAGGAAATCCACACAGACACAGGGAGAATGTGCAAACTCCAAATGGTGGATAGGCTTTGGGGAGTCAGGTGGTGAGCTACTCATCGTAGTATTCCTAGCCTCTGACCTGCTCTTGTAGCCACTGTGTTTCTGGTCAATAGTAACCCCAAGGATTTTGACAGTGGGGGATTTGGTGATGATGGTATTATTGAATATCAAGGGATGGTGGTTATCATGTCTGTTATTGTTAATAGTCATGTGTGCCACACAAGTGCCAGGCAATGTTATTTGCCACTTGTCAGCCCAAACCTGGATATTGTCCAAATTTTGCTGCATTTGAACGCGGACTGCTTCAGTATCAGAGTCGCCGCAAATGGTGCTGAACATTGTGCAATCATGAGCGAACATCCCCACTTCTGGCATTATGACGGAGGGAAGGTCACTAATGAAGCAACTGAAGGTTGTTGGGCACAGGACACTACCCTAAGGGACTCCTGCAGAGATGTCATGGAGCTGAGATGACTGACCCTCCACAACCATAGCCATCCTCCTATCTGCCAGGTACGACTCCAACCAGAGAATTTGCGACGTGATAACCATTGATTCCAGTTTCACTCGGTCGAATGCAGCCTTGATGTCAAGGGCTGTCACTCTCACCTCTGGAATTCAGCTCTTTTGTCCACGTTTGAACCAAGGCTATAATGAGGTCAGGAGCTAAATGACCCTGGCAAAACCCAAACCAGGCATCACTGAGCAGGTTATGGCTGAGCAGGCGCTGCTTGATAGTACTGCTGATGATCTCTTCCATCACTTTACTGATGATCAAGAGTAGACTGGATGTGCGGTAATTGGCCAGGTTGAATTTGTTCTGCTTTGCGAGTACAGGACATACCTGGGCAATTTTCCACATTGGGTAGATGCCAGTGTTGTAACTGTACTGAAAGAGCTTGGCTGGGGGAGCCACAAGTTCTAGAGCACAAGTCTTTAGTAATATTGCCGCAATATTAACAGGACCCATTGCCTTTACAGTATCCACTGCCTCCAACTGTTTCTTGATATCACGTGGCGTGAATCAAATTGACATCTGAAATGCTGAGGACCACTGGAGGGGGCTAAGATGGATCATCCACTCAGCACTTCTGGCTGAAGATTACTGTGAATGTTTCAGCCTTACCTTTTGCACTGACATGCTGGGTTCCTCCATCATTGAGAATGGGGATATTTGTGGAGCCTTCTCCTCCACTGAGTTGTTTAATTGCCCACCACCATTCACAACTGGATGTGGCAGAACTGCAGAGTTTTGATCTAATTCGTTGATTGTGGGATCACTTAGCTCTGTCTATCACTTGCTTTTTTTGCCATTTGGCAAGTTTGGTCGCATCACTAGGTTGCCACCTTATTTTTAGATATGCCTACTGCTGCTCCTGGCATGTCCTGCTGCACTCTCTATTGAATCAGGGTTGATTCCCTGACTTGATAGAACATAGAACATTACAGCGCAGAACAGGCCCTTCGGCCCACGATGTTGCGCCGACCAGTTACAAAAACAATGACCCACTAGCCTATACCAATCCCTTTTCGTCCATAAACCTATCCAGAGATCTCTTAAACGCCCCCAAACTAGACGCATTTACAACTGCAGCAGGCAGGGCATTCCAATCACTCACCACCCGCTGGGTAAAGAACCTACCCCTGACATCCGTCCTGTAGCTACCCCCCCTTAATTTAAAGCCATGCCCCCTCGTGCTAGCTTTCTCCATCCGAGGAAAAAGGCCATCACTATCCACCCTATCTAAACCTCTAATCATCTTATATGTTTCAATAAGATCCCCTCTTAGCCACCTTCTTTCCAACGAAAACAACCCTAAATCCCTCAGTCTCTCCTCATAGGACCTCCCCACCATACCAGGCAACATCCTAGTAAACCTCCTCTGCACCCTCTCCAACGCCTCCACATCCTTCTTGTAATGAGGGGACCAGAACTGCACACAGTACTCCAAGTGCGGCCGCACTAGAGTAGTGTACAGTTGCAACATGACGCTGCGACTCCTAAATTCAATCCCCCTACCAATAAATGCCAAGACACCGTACGCCTTCTTAACTACCTTATCTACTTGATTCCCAACTTTCAGGGATCTATGTACACATACACCTAGATCCCTCTGTTCATCCACACTATTCAAAGTCCTCCCGTTAGCCCTATACTCGACACATCTGTTGCTCCTACCAAAGTGAATTACCTCACACTTCTCCGCATTAAATTCCATCCGCCACCTCTCGGCCCAGCTCTGCAACCTATCTAAGTCTCCCTGCAGATTATGACACCCTTCCTCACAATCTACCACACCTCCGACTTTGGTGTCATCAGCAAATTTACTAATCCACCCAACTATACCCTCATCCAGATCATTAATAAAAATTACAAACAACAGTGGCCCCAAAACAGATCCCTGAGGCACACCACTCGTAACTGAACTCCATGATGAATATTTACCATCAACCACCACCCTCTGTCTCCTATCTGATAGCCAATTCCTGATCCAACTTCCTAGATTACCCACAATCCCATACATCTGCATTTTCTGCAGAAGCCTACCATGGTGAACCTTATCGAACGCCTTACTAAAATCCATATATACCACGTCAACTGCCTTGCCCCCATCCACCTCTTTGGTCACCTTCTCAAAAAACTCAATAAGGTTAGTAAGGCACGACCTACCCGCTACAAAACCATGCTGACTATTTCTAATCAATTCATTACACTCCAAATAACTATAAATCCTATCCCTAATAATTTTTTCTAAAACCTTGCCCACAACAGAAGAAAGACTCACCGGTCTATAATTCCCGGCAAAGTCTCTGTTCCCCTTCTTAAACAATGGGACAACATTCGCTATCCTCCAATCCTCCGGGACTACACCAGAGACCAATGACGACCTGAAGATCAGAGCCAGAGGCTCTGCAATCACGTCTCTAGCCTCCCAGAGAATCCTAGGGTAGATCCCATCCGGACCAGGGGACTTATCTATTTTCAGCCCCTCAAGAATTTCCAGCACATCCCCCTTATCAACCGTAATACTGTCTATTTTACACCCCTGCAACCCAATGTCCTCCTCAGCTATATTCATGTCCCCCTGCGTGAACACCGAAGAGAAATATTGGTTCAATACACACACAACTTCCCCCTGCTGTCTGTAACTGGCCCTAATCTTGCCCTGACCAACCTTCTGTTCTTGACATACCTATAGAACGCCTTAGGATTCTCCTTAATCCTATCAGCCAAAGTCTTCTCATGTCCTCTTTTAGCCCTTCTCAACTCACTCTTCAACTCCCTCCTAGCCAATCTAAAGCTTTCTAGTGCACTATCTGAGCCCTCCAATCTCATCCGAACATAAGCCTCCTTTTTCTTTTTAACCATCGACTCAACTCTTTTAGTGCACCACGGTTCCCTAGATCTACCAAATCCTCCATGCCTGACAGGGACATACCTATCAAGGACTCGCAGTAACTGCTCCTTGAAAAAACTCCACATTTCGGACGTTCCCAGTCCCTGTAATCTCCTAGTCCAATCTATGCTTCCTAATTCACTCCTAATAGCCTCATAATTGCCCTTACCCCAGCTAAAACTACTGACCCGAGGTTCATGCCTATCACTTCCCATCACTAAGGTGAACGTAACCGAATTGTGGTCACTATCACCAAAATGCACACCAACTTCCAAGTCTAGCACCTGGTCTGGCTCATTTCCCAGCACCAAATCCAATATAGCCTCACCTCTAGTTGGCCTATCTACATACTGAGTCAAAAAACCTTCCTGCACGCTTTGTACAAACACTGACCCCTCTAGCGAGCTAGAACTATAGCAATTCCAATCAATATTCGTAAAGTTAAAGTCCCCCATAACAATTACCCTATTACTTTCACTCCTAACCAGGACTGTCTCCGCAATCCTTTCCTCAACCTCTCTAGAACTTTTAGGAGGTCTATAAAAGACTCCCAACAGGGTGACCTCTCCTCTCCTATTTCTAATCTCCGCCCATACTACCTCAACTGACAAGTCCTCATCAAACTTCCTCTCTGACACTGTGATACAGTCCTTGACTAGCAATGCTACCCCACCCCCCCTTCTACCTTCATCTCTACTCCGACTAAAGCATTTGTACCCCGGAACCTGCAACAATCATACCTGACCCTGCTCTATCCATGTCTCTGAAATGGCCACAACATCAAAGTCCCAGGTACTGAACCACGCTGCAAGTTCATCCACTTTATTGCGAATACTCCTCGCATTAAAGTACACACATTTCAAACCCTGATCCGCCCCACCCCCACTATGCCGTGCCTTGCATTCCCCAACTATGCCCCCCTCACTTTCACCCCCTTTCCTCACTATCCCTCCCCCCCCTCCGAATCAGTTTAAACCTCCCTGCATCGCCTTTGCAAATTTACCCCCCAGGATATTGATTCCCCTCTGGTTCAGGTGTAGACCATCCCTCTTATAGAGGTCCCACCTTCCCCAGAATGAGCCCCAATTGCTCAAGTACCTGAACCCCTCCCTCCTGCACCATCCCCTCAGCCACGAGTTCAAACTTTCCCTCTCTCTATTCCTCTCTAAACTATCCCGTGGCACAGGCAAGAGTCCAGATATAACTACTCTTTCAGACTTTGCCTTTAGTTTCCACCCCAACTCCATAAATCTTTGCTTAATATCCCCTTCCCTTAATCTCCCTATGTCATGTGTCCCCACATGAACTATAACTTGGGGTTGATCTCCCTCTCCCCTAAGAGTCCTGAATACTCTGTCCGATACATCCCGGACCCCAGCCCCTGGTAGGCAACACACCAGCCCTGAGTCCCTACCCTTACCTCCAACTCTCCTATCCGTCCCCATAACTGTGGAGTCCCCAATCACGAGGCCCAATCTCTTACCCCTAACCACCTGAGGCTTGCCAATAGGCTCACCCCCAGAGACCTGCTCCCTTTGGCTATCCCCAGTTGATTTCTCCTCAACTGTAGCCTCCAGGACCGAAAACCTATTTTGGAGGGGAACAGCCCCAGGGGATTGTCCCCCCAACTGCTTCTTTCCCCTCTTCCTGGCAGTGACCCAAGACTTATTTCTAGGAGTGACTAACTCCTTATAACTCCTATGTCCTCCTCCACTTCCCGAATTATGCGGAGCTCCTCTAATTCCACCTCCAGCTCCTTTACACGCTCCTCCAGAAACTGCAATCTATCACACTTCCTACAAGTAAAATCACCTGAAACACTGCTGGAGTCTCTCACTACATACATCCCACAGGAGATGCAGCTTACAGTAATGATGGTAATGATTGAGTGGGGGACATGCCAGACAATGAGGTTGCAGATTGTGGAGTACAATTCCACTGTTGCTGATGGCGCACAGTGCCTCATGGATGCCCAGTCTCGAGTTGCTAGGATCTGTTCGCCATCTTTCCCATTTAGCACAGTGATAGTGCCACACAACATGATGGAGGTTATTCTCAATGTGAAGGTGGAACTTTGTCTCAACAAAGACTGCAGTGGTCACTCAAACCAATGGACAGATGCATCTACAGCTGGCAAGGATGATGTCAAGTATGCTTCTTCCTCTGGTTCATTCCTCCACTTGCTGCAGACCCAGTCCTGCAGTTATATTCTTTACAACACAACCAGCTCAATTAGTAGTGCCGCTACTGAGCCACTCTTGGTGATGGACATTGAAATCCCCCAGCTAGAGTATATTTTGAACTCTTGCCACCCTCAGTGCTTCCTCCAAGTGTTATTCAACATGAAAGAGTATTGATTCATCAGCCAAAAGAGATAATACGTAGTAACCAGTAAGAGGTTTCCTTGCCCATGGTTAATCTGAAGCCACGCAACTTCATGGGGTATGGAGTCGATGTTAAGGATTCTCAGGGCAACTCTCTCCCGACTGTATACCACTGTGCCACCACCTCTGCTGGGTTTGTTCCTCCACCTTCAGTCCATCCAAACATGGAACAGTGCCATGGAACATATCACAGTGACAGGGTGCACATGGCCCTTGACTCCAAGATTTGCTAATGTCTCCCAATTACCCTCCATTATGAGTTGAAGGAGGGATTGACTATCTGGTGCCATTTCCAATGGCCAAGAATCAGATCTGTAGGAACAGTGAAGATGGCAGCCCACTGACAGTCAGGAAAGGCAACATCTGCTCTGTTGTTTTTTGAATGCAATGTAGAGAAGATATTGGAGTATATCCCAACAAATAATCCTGACAATAAGGCCACTGTGGGTGTTAATATCCAAGTTTTTAATCTATGACTTTACTGCCAACATTATTGGTTTTGTATATACAATTGCTGTGAAATGAACAAGTATGGACCACTCAAGATGCTTGTTACTTTTTGAAAGTAGAGTCTGTCTTGGAGACCTACATAAGTTGTATACAACAGGAAATCAGGGAAGTAAATTAATTGACGTTTATGCTCTGCCCAATAGCAGTAAAACAAGGAATCTACACTGTTAGAGAAGAGGTCTGATGTCCAAGTACACAAATCACTAATAGTTGACAATTAGGTACAAAAAAAATCAAAAAGGCTAATATTATTTACTAAGAGAGTTGGAACAAAAAGGAGACAAAATTAAGATCTAGTTGACAAGACCTCTTTTGGAATACTGCATCAGTTTTGAGCATAACTCAAGATGGTTAATAATGACCTTGGTTGGCACAGATTCACTAGAAAGCTATCGGAGCTTGAAGAATTAAATTGCAAGGACAGATTGCAAAAACTCAGTTTGTATTCCCTTGAGCAAAGATGATGGTTGATCTGATCAAGGTGTTTAAATTGCAGCGATTTGATGGGATAGATACAGAGAAACTATTTTCTCTGGTGAAGGAATTTCCAGAAAAATGGCATACAAATTCATTATTAATGTTAGGCTAAGAAAGAAGTCTCACAACACCAGGCTAAAGTCCAACAGGTTTATTTGGAATCATGAGCTTTAGAAGCGCTACTTCATCAGATGAGCAGCACTCCAAAAGCTTGTGATTCCAAATACATCTGTTGGAATTTTATCTGGTGTTGTGAGACTTCTTACTGTGCCCAGCCCAGTCCAACACCAGCATCTCCACATCAAGGCTATCTAGGGAATGAAATCAGGCAATTCTCCTTCCCAAAAAGGTGCTTCCAAGACTGAGCTTGGCAGATTTTTATTAGGTATGGGTATCAAGGGTTACAGAGCAAAGATGGGCAAATGGAGTTGAGACAGATTCAGCATGATCCAACACATTTGCAAAACTGGTTCAAGAGGCTGGATATGTCCTACTCTTGCTCCTAATAACATCTGCACAAGCTCCTCAGTCCTGTGACCCCAGCTTCTTTTTGGAGAGGAGCCTGCCTTTGCTTTAAACTTTTCAGTATTTTATTTCTTCCCATTTTCAGTTAATTCTAGGAGTAATATACAAGGTGAGGTAATAACAACTGCTAAAATAGCAAGATGCACCTTGTATTAGGCAGTTAAACAAGATCAAAAAGGATGCAAACAATAATTAGTAATACTGATGCAAGTTGAGTAAAAGATTTTCAAATTGAGTTGACGAGGACATACCTGCAAAACCTGAAGGTCTGTAACCTATATAACATTTAGAATCACACAAACACAAATATGTCATTAATTCCGAGTTCTGTGCCAAAATTTTAGTTCACTAACCTGTCTGATATCCTGATTGGCTGCAAGTATAATTTCATTCATAGCTGGTGGGGGAATCTTCAAGCCTTCTTTAAAAGCAACAGTCATCATTGCACCCTGAAAAAAAAAAGCAGCTTACAGAAGTTAGCGGAGGCTCAAATGTTTTAACATTGCTACAGAAATGACAGACTGCAGCAATTACTATTTTTGTCTTGCTTATTGTTGTGTTTCTAGATAGTGATAACTGCAAATTGCTATAAAGTCACTGTTCTGTGAAATATAATACTGCTGTGGTCTATACTTAAGACAATTGCTAAATCAGCCAGGCCTAGGCAGTCTACCGAATACATTGTTAACTAGTTCCCAACGCTCAATTCACTCAGTATTGCACCCAAGCATGTATGAGTGGCAGAATTACATCCAGTCTTCCTGCCAACCTGGCAAAAAGGAGCAAAACATCTGAAGAATGGGAGTGAGGGTAACTTTGGAAGCACAACTTATACAAAAGAATCAATATTTGGGTGGTTAAACAATCTAAGTCATAGTTGTCATCTCCATGTCATCCAGTTCAACCAATGCACAAATTTAAACAACTAGGAAACCAAGCAGAAGCAAAAGCAGTCATCTGACACAACAATAGACAACCATGCAAATCCCACCTTGATTTGTTCTACTCGAGGCCGCTGGAAGCGGAGGTCAAAGCAGTAATTGGCCAAAGAGCGGATCTTGGGATGGTTTCGGTCATTACACATACAGATTATAGGAACCTTGGTTTGTTTAATGAGAGAAATCAGTTCCTGAAAAAGATTAAAAATACATCCAACATTTACAACCAAGTTCCTTTTAATGTAGTTAGAGCAGGCACTCTGAACTGGCCCTCTGACATAATGAGACCAAGAGGAGAGAAAGAAATCACAACCAGGAGAGACAATGAGATAGTCAATGTCACTAGGCCAGCAATCCAGAGGCCCAGGCTAATCCTCTATGGACATGGCGTAGGAAAATTCTGTTTAACAGTCAACTTGTTGCCTAGTTTCAAAATGTGGAGATGCCGGTGTTGGGCTCAGGTGGGCACAGTAAGAAGTCTCACAGCACCAGGTTAAACTCCAACAGGTTAATTTGGTAGCACGAACTTTCGGAGTGCTGCTCCTTCATCAGGTGAGTCAAAGTGAGTTTCAAAATGATCAAGTAATCAAAGTATATTAATCAATTCACACGTTATATCCTGTAACTGTAATCAATGTAGGACACTATTACCATGTGACTGCCCCTTTGTACATTGTTGCATCACTACTGGACAAGTGAACAATGCCACATAGCAAAGCTCTGCTTGGAGCAGTGCTCCGAAAGCTAGTGGCGTTTGCTACCAAATAAAACTGTTGGACTGCAACCTGGTGTTGAGAGACTTCTTACTGCATGGTTTACTTGCAGACTATTATCATGAGCTTAGTTCTGATCAAAGACAACCAAATCCAGCAATTAACGCTCTTCAGTTTTGAGCTCATTACCCAAAAAGCCCGCTGTATGAAGAGAATAGCTGTGGACTTCAAGCCTTCAATCTGGCATCCTAAATTAGTTCAATCTTTTAATATGTAGTGCCTTAAAAAGCAGTCACTTCATCTACTGCTTTAATTTTGTAAGTTCAAAAACCAAGTTGTAGTTAGTTGTGCAAGTAGATTTTTTCTTGTTGCTCATGACAATGTACCAATTAAATGTATCCTGTTGTATTTTACAAGTGCATCCTGATACCTCGGCTGGAGTTCTCCAGTCTCATGTCCTGCTACCAGCAAGAATGGAGAATTTGGCACTCAGCCAAATCTCCTTCCACAGCAGCAGGACTGGAGAATTCCATCTACAGACAAGGTTGGAGAATTTCAGCCCTTATCTTTATACACTGATTTTATAAGAACATAAGAAATAGGAGCAGGAGTAGGCCATCTAGCCCTTCGAGCCTGCCCCGCCATTCAATAAGATCATGGCTGATCTGAAGTGGCTCAGTTCCACTTTCCTGCTTTCTCCCCATAACCCTTAATTCCCTTGTCCGTCAAAAACTTATCTACCCGCGTCTTAAATATATTTAGCGAGGTAGCCTCCACCACTTCAACGGGCAGAGAATTCCAGAGATTCACCACCCTTTGAGTGAAGAAGTTCCTCCTCAATTCCGTTCTAAACCGCCCCCCCTTTATCTTGAGGCTGTGCCCTCTAGTCCTACTGTCCTTTGAGCAGGAAGAATCTCTCTACCTCTATCCTATCCATCCCTTTCATTATCTTATACGTCTCTATAAGATCCCCCCTCATCCTTCTAAACTCCAACGAGTACAGACCCAGTCTATTTAGTCTGTCTTCATAGGCTAACCCCCTTATCTCCAGTATCAGCCTAGTGAACCTCCTCTGCACTCCCTCCAAGGCCAAAATATCCTTGCGCAAGTGCGGCGACCAAAATTGCACACAGTACTCCAGCTGCGGCCTCACCAATGCCCTGTACACTTGCAGCAAGACCTCCCTGCTTTTATATTCTATCCCCCTCACCTTCTTGATCACCTGCTGCACCTGCAGACTGGGTTTTTTGCGACTCATGCACAAGGACCCCCAGGTCCCTCTGCACTGTAGCATGCTGCAGCTTTTCTCCCTTTAAATAGTAATCCCTCCTACTACTATTTCTGCCAAAGTGGATAACCTCACACTTGCTAACATTGTACTCCATCTGCCAGGTCCTCGCCCACTCGCTCAGCCTATCCAAATCCCTCTGCAGACTTTCCACACCCTCCGCACAATTTGCTTTTCCACTCATCTTTGTGTCATCAGCAAATTTTGTTACCCTACACTCAGCCCCCTCCTCCAGGTCATCTATATAAATGGTGAATAGCCGAGGCCCCAGTAGAAGGCACAGGTTTAAGGTGAGAGGGAAGATACAAAGGTGTCCAGATGGGCAATTTTTTCAGAGGGTGGTGAGTGTCTAGAATGACCTGCCAGAGGCAGTAATAGAGGCGGGTACAGTTTTGTCTTGTAAAAGCATTTAGACAGTTACATGGGTAGGATGGGCATAGAGGGATATGGGCCAAACATGGGCAACTGGGACTAGCTTAGTGGTAGAAACTTGGATGGCATCGACAAGCTGGGCTGAAGGGCCTGTTTCCATGGTGTAAACCTCCGAGTGGCTTGCTAGGTCAGTTCAGTGTCAATCACATTGATGTGGGTCTGGAGTCACATGTAGTCCAGGTAAGAACTGCAGATTTTCTTTCCTAAAAAGATATCAGTGAACCAGTTGGGTTTTCAACAGTGATAATTGTTATGGTCACCATTACGTAGACAAGCTTTCAATTCCAGATTTACAAACATATAAGTGAGGAGCAGTGGGCCACTTGGCCCCTCGAGCCTGCTCGGTCATTCAGTAAGATCATGGCAAATGCGATTGCAACTTCTGTCTCTTCCAATAACCTTTCACCCTCTTGTTAATCAAGAATCTAACTAGCTCTACATTAGATATATTCAAAGACTCTGGAACTCAAGACAGTGGAAGCAGACAGACTCAACCCTCTGGGGAAAAGATTTCTTCTCATCTCTATCTTAAATGACCAACTTTTTTTTTGAAAGGATGACCCCTTATTCTGGATTCTATGGCAAGAGGAAACATCCTCTCCCCAGCACATCTTTGGAGCACCCCTTGGTTACACTGCTCCGGAGCTCAGAAATTGCAGCCCAATATTATACTGTTCGAAACAACATCCTGCAAATACAATGATAAATAGCAGTTCCTGCTTTAACAGCCATCAAGCACTTATATATAAACAAAACGTGGCAGTTCACATAGAGTTCCCTGGCTAGGTTTTATTTAAACAAATAAGCTTCTACACTAAATGAAGCAGTCAAACTGTTACCTGTATCCCACCCCTGTCCTCATTGCCAGCCATCCCATCCACCTCATCCATGATTAGTAGGTGTTTGGTGCTTACAGATGAAGCCCCTGAAATTAAAAAAGAAAAATCACAAATACAGAACTTGTTGAACTGTACAGCTGTGTACTGACAAAACTAATCTGGACCCACTACACACATAAGCACCTACCAGAGTAGAATCCTTTGATGCTGGTGTTGTTTAGTGACTCTGCTATCACTTCCTTCAGTGAGTTTTTGCTGCGAGTGTCACTGGCATTAAGCTCAACATAGCTGTATCCCAGGTCCTTCCAGAAACAAAAATACAACCCACTGTCAATATTGCTTTAAGAAAATGATACATATATAGGAAATACCAATGAAGGGTTAAGGCTCCTTTGAAGGACATCAAATTCAAAGAGAATAGAGAAGTTAGGCAAATAAAGGAACAAGGGAACTCGGGTTAGGTGACATCAAACTTGGAACTGTAGGGTAGGAGATTTGTTTAAAATTGAAGAACTTGGAAGCAAGTTCCTCTACTCAGATGCAAATGACTAACTGATGCATTTGATGAGTGCAAGAATTACATTAACTTGAACATTTATATAATGAAAAGTTCAAGATGCTTGACAGAGGCATTACAAAACAATGACAACGAGCTACATGAGATATTAGTCAAAGAGGTAGGTACCAAGGAGTCTTAAAAGGAGGAAAGCGAGGCAGAGAGGTGTAACAAGGGTATTCCAGAATTTGGGGCCTACACACCTGAAGGCACAGCAACCAATGGCAGAGTAATTAAAATCATACAAGTGGCCTGAATAAGACAATTTTGTGGCTGGTGGAGATTTGGGGATAGTGGGGGCAAGGATATGGAGAGGTTTTCAAAACAAGGATGAGAATTTTAAAATTAGGATGTTGCTTAACCGGTGCTAATACTGGTGAGTGAGCACAGGGGTGATCAGGGAATGGGATCTGGTGTAAGTTAAGATATGGGAAGTGGCTTGGATGACCTCAAGTTTATGGAAGGTAGAATATAGGAAACCAGTAAGGAGTGTGCTGGAATAGTCAAGTCTAGAGGTAACAAAGGCAGGAATGAAGGTTTCAGCAGATGAGCCAAGATAGAGGCAATGTTGATTGGCTATGCTAAATTGACCCTAGTGTCACCGGGATTAGTGGGGTAAATATGTCGAGTTACAGAAAGAGAGTCTGGGTGGGATTGTGGTCAGCGCAGACATAATGGACCAAATGGCCTCCTTCTGCACTGTAGGGATTCTGCAATTCCCAATATTTAATTGGAGTCTGCTATCCAGTACTGGAGTTGGATAAGTAGTCTGATAATTAAAGTAAAAGTGGATGAGTTGAAAAGGGGTGGTGGTAAAGCAGAGCTTGTTGTCATCAGTGTACATCTGAAAACTAGCGCTGCGCATTCAGATGATGTCACCAAAGGACAGTATGTGGATAAGAAATAGGATGAGATAAGAAGCGATCCTTGAAGAAGACCCGAGGTAGCAGAACAGGTGCAGCAAGAGAAACCATTGCAAGTAATTCTCAAGCTACTTCCATTATAGCAACTCAATTCATTATCAGACATTTTCTGAGATGAGAGTTCAGAGAGATGTTTTGCAAAGTTTGCATTTTAGTTTGGATGGATGTATTCAGTGTCCAATCTAATTGATTACTATTCCCCGAATACCAAAAGCAGTTTCATCTCTGGTTTCAGAACCAGTCTTTCAAATTCTTCTCTACTCTTAAGAAGATCTCATTAATTGTTTAATATCATGACGGGTTTGGATAAAGTAAATAAAAAGGGTCAACAGCTGGAGGGCACAGATTTCAGGAAATTGATGAACTAGAAATAACATGAGGAAAAATATTCTTTTACCCAACAATTGAGACTGCATTACCTGATAGGGCAGTGATATAGATTCATTGGGAATCTTCAGTTGGAAACTGGGATAAATATTTGAAGAAAATATTACCCTCGCCTACAGACCAAGACCTGAAAAATGATATTCGTTTAGATTGTTCTTTTTCAGCTGGCGTAGACTTGATGGGCTGGAAGTTCTCCTCTGTACAATAAATTTGCTATGTTTCTAATCTCAAGTGCAGTATGATTTGTAAACCAGAAGATTATTGAATGTAGAATTCTGTTCAATGCTTCCACTGAGTGCTGATCAGAAGATCGCACTAACTAATTGTAAATATACATCAATACTTCTACATTTTCTCTACTATGCCTGTCTGTTCAATGCTTGGAATCATCCATTAAAAATGATACACTGCTGAGTGTGGGGGGGATGACATGTTTATAATTGAACATAAAAGCGCTGAGATAACTTAAGATTGTGACATTTATGTTCCAGCATGAAGATTAATTGTACTCAGTGTTGGTAACATTAATCCATTGCTGCAATTACAATGCTGACAGGAAGCTGCAGCATTGATTGTAGTCAGTCATTCAGTATCTTCCTTTATACTGCCTGGCAGAGACTACTATGACTTTTCTCAGGAGTGTTCTGGGCACTCAGGCAATTGTAGCTTTTATCCCAGTAATGAAGAATGCAAGCAACAAGATCACTGCTGTAAAAATAAATGAACTGCAGGTGGCTTTAAAAGTGGAAGCCCAAGAGACTGAATGGCACTTCCTAAATCATCGCTGGAATAAGTAATGAGAAATGACTTACTGTCAAGTCGCATCTTTCTGAAATTTATAACAAAGTAATACTGCAAAGCCTGTATTATAAATGCACCACATGTTAAT
Organism: Carcharhinus amblyrhynchos; assembly: GCF_965287045.1. Classification (NCBI taxonomy): domain Eukaryota; kingdom Metazoa; phylum Chordata; class Chondrichthyes; order Carcharhiniformes; family Carcharhinidae; genus Carcharhinus; species Carcharhinus amblyrhynchos. The sequence goes on along the minus strand of NC_137324.1, from coordinate 88,204,586 downwards.
CATGGAAGGGAAAGGCACTTTATTCTAGTTACTGTTGTGCTCTTACCTTACAGACTAGAGTGGCTGTGGTTGTTTTACCGACACCAGGAGGACCAGACAGCAGAGCAGCTTTGAAACCTGAACCATCATCCTTCCCACCAAATTTAGCAAATTTTGCTGTACAAAGAGACATTTAAAAAAGTAATTGCATGCTATGTATTATACAGCCAAAACCATGCACAGTTTATTCCTAAAAGAAAGCATACAAAGGCTATTTTTGTACATTGTAAATCACCTTGAGATTCCCTCGCTAGTAAATATTTGGTGATTTCTGCTTTGACTGAACTCTGTAGCTGGCAAAAGAACCAGAGGGGAGATTGGCAGAATTTTATTAAGCAGCAAATTTTGCTGGATCGGCATTTCCTGAAAAGTTGCTGGAAGCAGTTTCAATAATTTTCAAAAATGAATTTGAAGTATCATTTACAGGTCTATTGGGAAAGAGAAATGGGAGTAAGATTGATTAAATAACCCCTAAGGAGCCAGTGCAGACATGATGAACTGAATGGCCTCCTTCTGTGCTATTCAACGTTACACATGCCTATCATGAACCAATGTACTTTGTTAGCTAAAATTAAGCTTCTGTATTGAGACAAAAGAACCGTGTGGAAAAGATCAGATTCTGATGCCAGCTGGAATCCATGAAACTAAAAACAAAAATATTTCCGATGGAGAAATAAAATTCTGATTTAGAGGGAAAAAAATGATTAGATGATTATACGGTTAAAAGCACGTGACAATTATGCTCACGAGAAAAAGAAGGATTGCTAAGACTTCAAAGGCAGCTTGATAAGGAAGAATAAAAGAGGTCAGGTCCTGGTTGTGTGCTTCAATAACTATGTCACATGAACAGAAGTAAGACCATAAGTCATAGGAGCAGAATTAGGCCACTCGGCCCATTGTGTCTGCTCCACCATTCAATCATGGCTGATATTTTTCTCATTCCCATTCCCCTGCTTTTTCCCCAGAACCCCTGATCCCCTTATTAATAAAGGGCCTGACTATCTCTCTCAAAGATACTCAGACCTGGCCTCCACAGCCTTCTATGGCAAAGAGTTCCACAGATTCACCACTCTCTGGGTGAAGAAATTCCTCCTCATTTCTGTAAGCTAGAGGAATAGCATCTCATCTTCTGGCTAGGCACTTTACAGCCTTCTGGTCTCAACACTGAATTCAACAAGTGACAAGCAGAGTATAAAAGTCAGTAAAGAATGAGTGAATGTTTTCACCCAACAAGTCTCAACACCTCTCCAGTCACTCATGGCACCTTCCCATGCAATCGCAGAAGGTGTAACACACCTAACCCTTTACTCTACTTATCATCCAAGGTCCAAAACATTCATTCCAGATTAAGCAGTGTTTCACTTGCACCTCTTTCAATTTGTTGTATTGCACTCGCTGCTTCCAATGTGGTCTCCATTATATCGGAGAGACCAAGCGTAGACTGGGTGATCATTTTGTTGAGCACCTTCGGTCTATGTGCAATCATGACCCTGACCTTCTAGTTGCTTGTCATTTTAACACACAATCCTGCTCCCATGCCCACATGTCTGTCCTTGGCTTGCTGCAATGTTCCAGTGAAGTTCAACGCAAACTGGAGGAACAGCATCTCATCTTCCATCTAGGCACTTTACAGCCTTCGGTCTCAACATCGAATTCAACAACTTCAGATGATTTGCTGTACCCTAACTCGGCTCCCTTTGGTTTCATAGAACATAGAACACTACAGCACAAACGCCCTTCGGCCCACGAGTTGCGCCGATCACATCAACACCTACCAATCTATAGACCTATCTATAACCCCCAATCCCATTAAAATTTCATTTAATTTTTAAACCGTACTGTACTTTTTGTTTATTGTCTTTCTTCATTTTTCTTATCCCCACCCCCTTCCCTCCCCTCCTCTTTTCTTTCTCCCTACCCCCCCACTTCCCCTTCTCGACGTTCTACCACTTCTCTGCCATTTGGCCAATCACACCCTTTATTCTCTTTGTGGACAGCTATTAATAGTCTTTTCTTCTTGTTTCTGTTATGACTCATCTTTCATTCCCTCAACCTGCAGTATGAATATCTCTCACTTTCTATCCCTTTAAGCTTTGACAAAGGTCATCTGGACTCAAAATGTCAGCTTTTTTCTCTCCTTACAGATGCTGCCAGACCTGCTGAACATTTTCCTTTTTGGCTTTAGATTCCAGCATCCGCAGTAATTTGCTTTTCCCCACCAAGTGAATGGGAGGCCCAGAAAGGCTGCAGTACAGAAGAGCTGACAGATTGATCATGCACAAGGACACAGGTTCTCTGAGAAAGGGAAGTCGTCAGCCTTCTGATATTAAATGATAAGTAAACTTGAAAGAAACCAGAGTCTCAATCTCACTCTATTCACAGGTCAGATCAAAATCAAACAAACATCCAGACAACACAAAAGCAAAATCCTGCTAGAAATGAGAGAAAAATAATGGAAATACTCAACAAGTCTGGCATTTGAGGACAGTGAATCTGAATTAAATTTTACCTGTAAATTATCCAAACCCTAGAAAAAGTTTATATTTTTCTTTTTCTCTCTCTCCACAGATGCTGCCAGACCCACTGAGTATTTTCAGCACTTTTCATTTCAAACACCCAGATGAATTTGACAGTGACTTGAGTCATGTAATACACGTCAACAGGCCAAAACAGGCTCGTTGTAATGGGATAACAACTGTACAGGAAACGTGTAGATCATAGAACAGAACATCCAGTGTGGCAGGAGGGACTGCTACACATTTTGTCAATTTGCTGCAATTCCATGCAGGTTGAAGGCAAAAGGTCCAGATAGTATAGAAAACTGGGAGAACCCTGAAGGACATTCTGAGGAAAGGTACAGCCAATGAGAGTTCTCCTGTGTGTTGTTCCTCTCTCCCTACCACCTACCATCTGAAGTAGAGAAGGCAAGCAGTTTCATACGTGCAGAAGTTGACCCTAGGATAAGTAACATATCTCAAGGAAGACAAGGCTGCTACCCTCCATTCAGCAACTTCAAGCAAACTTAGAACAAAAAGACATGTAAACAACTGTACTTTGACTGTGGGTGATTTAATCTCAGTTTTTAAAGGTAACAGTAAAGTTGCCCTAGTCCCAGATGACTATAGGCTGTTCTCCCCTTTGAGCAGGGACAGCTGACTGGTGGTGATTTAACCTGAGGAACACCACACCTCAGGTGGGGGGCCAGGTTGAGAAGGCTCGCCTTCATGAATAACCTCAGCTGGTACCGGAATTGAACCCACACTGCTGGCGTTGCTCTGCATCGACCCACAGCTTAAGTGGACAGAAAGCATCAGTGCAGGTACATTAACTGCAGGATTCAGATCAAGATTCAGGAGAGTGCACCAGTGAAGCACACAGGATAAGTAAGGAGGTGCAAGTGGAGTTGGCAGAGAAGCTGAAACTGAGTGAAGGTCAACTGAATGACCCCCTTCAGTTTCCTCTATCCCAAAAGAGATTTAAGATTTTCTTGGAAATAACCCAAACAGGATCCAACGTGCCCACGAGTTTGTTCTGTCCGAATCCACAGAGTACAGAAATGGGTAGAACTATATCCTGATGTGGGGTCTCAATGTAATGCTGTACTACACCAGGCTGAGCTATTTTGTGCGCAAGCGCATGTGTGGGTGGAAATACATCTGATTTTACAACCCATGAATCAAACAAAATGTTCATCCTTGCGACCATCATCTGCCACCTGCATGATCTCACCTCCTATCTCTATAACCACCTGCAGCTCGACAATCCTCCAAGATCTCTGCATTCCTCCAATTATGGCTTGTATGCATTCCCAATTTCTCACCAACCCAACGGCAGCCAAACCATCTTCCAAACATATCACTCCTCCTTCAATCCAACTCAAATAAGCTTTAGCCGCTCTTGCAACATTTTACTAAGGTTCCACCCTCAATACAAGCAATTGCGCACATGCACACATATATGAGATGAGAATATTTATTACAGAAGTTTGTTTGTGCAGGTACAATGTACAGGTGTATCTCTTCATCGCTGTTACCTTTTCCACAGAGAACTCAAGTAACTACAAAGATTTCAATTGTCCCATCTTCAAAAAGAGGACAGATTGCACAACCCCGAGTATTAACCAACTCTGACTGAACAGATATTGCATCAACATGTCATTCTCACCTACAGGTTTGCTGTCGCCAGAGTTGTTCACATGCCACTTTTTCAACCAGCGGACCAGCTTATTTGCACAGCTCTGCTCCCCTTGTTGTCCTATAATATTCTTCAGCGCTGTGGGTTTGTACTTATCCACCCACAGCAAACTCTGTTCTTCCTTCGTTAAAGTCCGAGTCTGAGTTTCACACTTCAGTGAGGGCTGACTGGTAGAAGGTTCTGCTTTGAACGAAATACTCCTCTTCGTACATCTCAAAGACTCTCCAGTCTCAGGACTGCTCTTTTTACCTTCAATGTGTCTCTTTGACATTGGTGAGATTTTCTTGCTGTGTTCACCTTTCTCTATAACCTTTCCAGCTTCTCTTGCACTTGATCTTTTAACCTGCAATTTTAAAAATGAAAATAAAATCTGTCCGTATCAAGTCAAAACAATTTAAATTAATACATGATACTCTGAAGAAGTCTTTCTGCACCATTAGAATAGAAGTGCTTATTAACTAACACAGAATCAAAAAATAATTCATTGTACAAAAATGTCAGTATTTCACACCAATTAAGTGTTTTTGAAGTGCTACCATTGTTAAAGTAGGGAAACGTGACAGCCAATTTGTACACTCCAAGGTCTCTACAAACACTTATTAATCTATTCATAACTGGTACTAGCAGGGTTTCAGCCCATTTGTGATAAAGATCCTAGAATGCTTGAAAAATAGGCAGCTGTAAATACCATCAAACTTTGTATTTTTAAGTTTTATGGCTAAGCTGTCTAACAAATTTGAACATGCACCAATATGCATTTGTTTCCTCTGGTAGCAGATTCACACCAAGCTTAGGATGTTGCAAACCTGAAATGTACTTAAAATCTTAATTAGAATGTGTCTAAATCTTATAACTTAAATCAAAAAGGACATGCCTCTTCAAAAAACTGTAACCAGCCTAAATAGTAATTTCAAATTACCAAGTAGCAATATTAAAGGGGAACACATTTGGCGAACGTGAGCAACTTTCTGGTTGGTGTGAAAAGGTTAAACAGCACAGTGACACAGTGGTTAGCACTGCTGCCTCACAGCACCAGGGACTCGGGTTCAATTCCGGCCTTAGATGACTGTGGAGTTTGCACGTTCTGCCTGTGTCTATGTGGGTTTCCTTCAGGTGCCCCAGTTTCCTCCCACTGTCCAAAGATCTGCAGGTTAGATGGATTGCCAAGCTGAATTGCCCCTTAGTGTCCCAAGATGTCAAGGCTAGATGGATTAGCCATGGTAAGTGTGAGAAGTTACAGGGATGGGCCTGGGTAAGGTACTCTATCAGAGGGTCAGTGCAGCCTTGATGGGCTGAATGGCCTTCTGTACTGTAGGAATTTTGTGATGACACAGGACACATCACTGTGACTAGTTGCACTTGTCTGGATGGGACATATATGCATGCTTGATTCCCACAAACATACAATCAAAATTCCAAAGTATTGACAACTAAAGGTCTTATTCCAGGACTGTGAACAATTAAAAGATCTTAATATACTGCAGGATTATTCTTCCCATAAAAATTTCTCATGCAGCCACAAAAAAGAAAGGTTCCAGATTATCCAATCTAGTCTGGAATGTGGAGGTGGTAAATTGTTTGGGCCAGATAAAAAAAGGGGAAAAAAATTGGCAAATAGCCAGTTTTTCCACATGATTACTTTCAGAATGCTTATGGTGTAAAAGGGAATGTATGAAAGGGAATGTAGCAACATGGATGGAAAAAGGTTGATAGACAGAGAAGTTAATTAGAACGAACAGATGCAACTCAAATTGGAAACCGTTCCTCTTACATATCTTGATAATTTAGGCTTGGTAAGGAGAAACAACTTTAACATTTGCTGGCAAAAAGCAGAAGTAGCTTTGACAAACAGCGAGGTTGATAATGGTAAAAGACTTTAAGATAGCAGGTTAACAAAATGGGTAAACAGATGGCAGCGGCAACTTAATATTGATAAGGAGAGGTGTCATGCTTTTGCAGAAAGTAACCAAAAATGGGATACACACTTAATGCAAGGCACCTGCGTACAACCTTGCTTCCTCTTTCACCCAATTTCTTGAATCATTACTGAAGCACTTCACTTAAGTCAACTGTGTGGACCATTGCTTATGTGACACTGAATCAAAACCCTCACTGAAATCCCTCTGTCTACAAGATGTTAACTGCTCAAAGAACTCCAAGAAATTCATCAGAAACTATGTCCCTCCCATTAACCAACGCTGACTTCCTCCTGAAGTTTATATTTTTCTTGCTGGTTCACCATTTGGGTTCCCTCATGACCCCAAAGTGAATCTGAGGCAACTGGCCTGTCCCAGCAGCCAATCAATTTTCAGACCCCTTTAATAGAAATTAAAAGCACTAAATTAGACTCTTTAAAGACTGGAATATACACACAGGATGAATGTAGGAACTAAAACACTCTGGAAAAATGGTTTTTAAATATAAGCTTAAAATATTTAACTTCAAAAATCTCAGAATTAATCACCTAACAGCAGTCAAGGAACAGACACATTTTCAGGATCAATTCTGCTGTTCATCAAATCCATAGGATCAGAATCCCAATAGTGCAGATTCGGCCCATCACGTCTGCACAGACTCTCCGAAAGAGGATCTTACCCAGGCCCATCCCCCACCTAATCCTCGTAATTCCACACATTTCCCATAGCTAATCCACATAACCTACACATCTTGGAATACTAAGGGGCAATTTAGCATGGCCAATCCACCTAACCCATACATCTTAGGACTGTGGGAGGAAACCGGAGCACTCACAGGAAATTCATGCAGACACAGCGAGAGAATGTGCAAACTCCACACAGTCACCTGAGGCCAGAATTAAACCTGGGTCCCCTGTGCTGTGAGGCAGTGGTGCTAACTACCATGCCACTGATCTGAAAATCCAGTTGCACCTGATTGAACAGGGTGCAACCTTTTACAGATTTCCAATAGTGCTGTGGGGGCTGGTAAAATACAAGAGTACAAAAAGATTTCAGCAATTGCAGACACTGATGAGAAGCCACAGCACAGCCCAACTGACAGATTACAACTTTAGGATTTTTGAGCTGAACTGCATATACCTGATATCTGGAAGTTGTGGTCATTTTCAGAGAGGTAATATTAGCAAACACAGTTTGCCCTTAACCCTTCGCACAAAATAAAGCCCAATATTTGAAGGAATAAAACAGCTAGAGCCAAATGGGCATGCAACATCAGAACGAATCTGCAATCTACTTGGTTCCAATTAAAAATGTTATTTCATCAACTACTCATTTATTCTCATTATACCATTAGGTAAGTGTCTTGGGACATAAAACTATGGTTGAATATAACTTGCATAACCATGATTTATTAGGCTAATCCACTCATGGTACACAGATCAAATCAAAACAAGTCACCTGTAAGACTGGAGAGAGTAAATGGCATAGACTCTATATTGGTGTACTGGTCATGGAAGAGAGTGTTAACCGTGTTCAATAAGGGATGAAAAGTTAAGATCTCACAGAAAATAATGTGGATATTAACCTCAAACTTACCACCATAACAGAAGTAAACTACCATCAATTATTTTAATGAAAAGGGTACAACATACTGACTAACTCATGGCTCTGTTATCTTGGATTTTGAACCGTGGCAGGACATAAAAGCGAGAGCATTACAGGTATTTTATCTCTTTAAAAACTGACCTCAACTTCAGCTGCAATCTCATACTTCGATTTCTTCCCTGGCATTCTACGGATTAAATCCAGGAGTCCATCTTCATCAATTTGTTTTGTTCCAAGACTCTCTGCCTAAAAAAATTTTTTTAAATATAATCAAGCTTAATTTCAATGAATACAACTTTCAGAAAGATCAATAGTATAAACTGCAGGTCAGCAAAGAATGTCAAGATAGAAATTTGAAAATATTGCAAACGTCCGATCTCTAACATGTTAGAATATTACTTTACAGTCACGCAATGGCAATATCAGAAGAGTTATCTTTAACACTACAGAGTCAGCAGCACTTGTACAACAGACTGGTATCACTGTCACTCCACTTTTAAGAGGGGTGTGCACACTGCTCAAGCACATGACAAATACTCACTTTGTCCAGTTTTGCTCGTCCACCTTCTCGACCAGTCACCAGGTAATTTGTTTTTTTGCTCACATTTCCAGTCAGCTTCCCTCCGTGGCGTTCAATTAAAGACTTGGCATCATCACGTTCCATGGACTCCAGAACTCCTGTAATAACGAACGAAAGTCCTTCCAAGCAGTTCTCAGCTCCCTTAATGATAAGAATTTGAAGAACCATTCTAATCAGAAAGTCATCACTCTTTGCACAAGAAACTTTTGATGTTTGACAGGACATGATAGAGCGAGACACCAGTTTAGAAGCTAGAGGTGAAAGAAATACTTATCAAGAGATGAGTTTTCTCTAATGTTCTTTGTACGAGTGGAAGAATAGTGTTAGCAAAGTCTACCCATATATACCGCCAATAGATGGAGATGGCCTTTATAGCTTTAAGAGTTGATGAAAGGAAGAGAAAGAGATTGACAGAAATTGTTAAATGTTTCTTCAAAGAACAGCTTTAGCAACAGAAATCATGTGAGAAATTGATATGAGCATACTGGAGACACAATCAGTACATGAAGAAAGATTAAGCCAAAATGAGAAGAATTGCTACAAGGTGATTTGATTTGAGAGGCAAAGAAAAATATTCTTCAAAGAGTTAAGAAACAAGTCTTTCATTGATCCACTGAAGAAACAATGTAATAATTCAAGCAATGCAAAAGCAATAAAGGTTATTACACAGAATATACAGCCCTGAAACAGGCCATTCAGCCCAAGCAGGTCATTCAAATATTAATGCGCCATTTGAGCCTCTGCACAGGGGCAATGAAATCTGAAGTAACCTGCATGTAAAGAAATTGTTCCAGTAAAAGAGTGAAGAGGGTTGGAAGACAAGCACAGTGAAGTTCTCCAGAGTTCATTCAAGAAGTGCAACAACATACAAGTTGCAACTCCTTTGTATCTATTACAGTTCTTTGTAAAACAGCATCTTCACAAATCCTGACCAACAAAAATCTTAATACAAATACTGACTCCGTTAGCCATTGACCAATGGCTGTTAATGAATGTCATGTGCCGAGGTGGACATCAGAACAAATGTCTCTCTCTCTCTGCCCATCGACACCAATCCCCAATTGGTAGCACAAAAGTATTTCATTTTCAGCTTGCATATATGCCCAAAGACATCTTGAATGCATGCTAGCTAAATTTGCTGATGACACCAAGATGGGAAGGAAAACAGGGGGTTTTCTTAGTAACTTCATTGCAGTGTTAATGTAAGCCTACTGTGACAATAATAAAAATATGTAAAGAAGTGTCAAGGGGCTGTAGAGAGTCTGTAAAGGGACACAGACAGGTTAAATAATTGGACAAAAATTTAGCAGATGAAGCACATCGTAGAAAAATATGAACCTGTCCACTTTGGGAGGAAGAATGGAAAGGCAGTATACCATTTAAACGGACAGAGATTGCAGAACTCAGTGGCATGGAGGGATCTGGTGTCCAAGTACATAAATCACAACAGTAAGTGATTAGGAAGGCAAATTAAATGTTGTTGTTTATTGCACAGGGAATGGAAAAGAAATATAGGGATGTTTTACTGTTGCTGTGCAGGATTGGTGAGACCACATTTGGAATGGTCATGTGAAAAAAAGATATAACTGCATTAGAAGCAGTTCGGAGAAAATCTATTTAATCATTTCTGAGGTGACGGGCTTAACCTATGAAGAAAGGTTGAACAGGTTGGGTCTATACCCATTAGAGATGAGAATAATGAGAGATGATCTTACTGAAACATATTGGATTGGGAGAGGATTTGACAGGGTGAATACCAGGAGGATATTTCCACTTGTGGGGAAGACCAGAACCAGATGACAATTTAACAATAAGAGGTCTCCCTTTTAAGATCGAGATGAGGAGAATTTTTCTCTGAGGGTTGTTAGTTTGTGGAATTGGTTTCTACAGAGAGAATTGGAGGCTGGGTCATTGAATTTATTCAAGGCCAAGTTAAATGGATTTTTGATAGACAAGGGAGTCAGGGATTATGGGGGCAGACAGGATAGTGGAACTCAGATCACAACCAAATCTTATTAAATGACAGACAATAGCTCTTAAGTGCTATGTTCCCTAATTCATCTTAATTTGTTTCCCTTCCACGGATTTCATATCATTCCAAGACAACTCGACCTACTCCTAACAAGTAATTGGTACAGATGCAGCATTACCTCTTTTTAAGAAAAAAAGAAACCTGTCACTCCCACTTAAAAGTTTAGACATCTTGCTGCAGTTGTACAGAGCCTTGGTGAGGCCACACCTTTGAGTACTGCACATAGTTTTGGTCTCCAGGTCTGAGGAATGACATTCTTGCCATTGAGGGAGTCCAGCAAAGGTTCACTAGGCTGATTCCTGGAATGGCAGGGCTGACATTATGAAGAAAGACTGGATCGACTGGGCTTAAACTCACTGGAATTTAGATGAATAAGGGGGGGGGGGGGATCTCAGAAACATAAAATCCTGATTGGATTGGACATGCTTGACATGGGAAGAACGTTCCCGATGTTGGGGAAGTCCAAAACCATGGGTCACAGTCTAAGAACGATGGGTAAGCCATGCAGGACTGAGATGAGGAAGAACTTCCTCATTCAGTTGTGAACCTGTGGAATTCCCTACCACTGAAAGCTGTTGGAGTTTGATGTGGTCCTTGTGGCTAAAGGGATCAAGGGACTTAGAGAGAAAGCGGGAGCAGGATACTGGAAGTGTATGACCAACCATGATCATACTCAATAATGATGCAGGCTCGAAAGGCCAAATGGCCTACTCCTCCAGCTATTTTCTATGAACTTTTAAAGTTTTGCATTCAAAATAAACCACCTATTTTCTTGTATTAAATCTCTCTGCCCAATCCATAATCCTGTCTTCAATCTCAAGTCTCTTAACAAACCTCTTCAATTATACTGTCCATTCTTGTGCCATTTGCATCATGAAATTATGCTAAACATGAAGATCAAACTGCCTTTCCATTGAACACAGAAAAGCGAACTAAAGGGACATTTAATGACTCCCCATAAGATTATGCTTTAGTCAGCATGATATTTAATGTGTTTGAACATCACAAATAGCACAATAAAATCAGCAAATGACTGTTATATACTTTAAAAATAACCTCTCACCTTGGCTGAATATATAGATGACAACATAAAACTGTGCAATAAATTTTAAACTATTTTCTAATTCATACATTATGCTAATTACCATAAAAGAATACTACAGCATACATTGGCTATCAGTTTCCATTGAAGTTATAAAATGAGCTTATCAATTTATAACTACAAATATATTTGGTTTGGTTTCTGTATATTTCTATCAACTTACCTGAGGGATTTCTTTAGACCCCAGAGCTCGAGGGCCATCACGATTCAGGAAGCTACGATAGGCCAGGTAATTCTGACGCTTCTTTTCAGCATTCTCTGGGTTCTTGGACTACAGAAACAAAGATGCAAACAGCGCTCTCTCAGCAGCTGCCATCAAATGACAAAGCTACCCCAGAAGAACCACTCTGATCTAAACTGCATACATTTCTGTTTAATGTGTGCTGCAGTTATGTAAGGTAGGATCAATAAATAGCCACATTAAGACTGCAGTGATCCTAGCTGCAAAATAACACTTTAGTAAAATTAACTTAGTATTATTGAACTGTTTATATGCTTTCAGCCTCACAAAATCCAGTCAGCCCCATTTTACTGGTTTAGTGAAGAAGTCTAAATATTTTCTCTTCAAAGTACTCGTCTAATATTAATACGTATTCACATTTATCCCTGGATTCCCTGCACTTCTACGTGTAAACTGTGTCAAAACTGTGACCCATAAAAACACGGAGTCAATCCTGGAGTTACAACTCCTCTCAATGAGTGGCACGTAATGGAAGTTATGACAGAGCCCTGATTTTTTAGGTCAAGACAGAACAGATCAACATTCTTATAAATTGTTTTCCCACATTGAAACAATGGGTGGGACAAGTTGAGGGGGTAGGTCTTTGAAATGAGAAATATTTCTTTCCCCTTTCATTTGAAGGGTACTACATAATAAAGTCACCCACTGTGCATCAGACCCAAAATACAGCAAATGTGACCAAAGTGCTTCCTACCTCAGGTTTATTTGGGGATATTTTCTCCTCTTTGCTTGGAGACATTTTCTCTTTGTTTGGAGAGACAGTTTTCTCTTTGTCCGGAGATCTCTTTGAAAATCCATTTTTCTCCTCTTTCCTTGGTGAAATTCTCTTCTCACGGGTTGGTCTTGTTGGACTGTTCTCTATCACTCGTGTCAATTCTCCTTTACGTTTCAAAGCAGCCAGTTTTGTACTCGCTTTGACTGGAGATGTTTTACTAAATGACCTTTCCACTTTAGTGCTGGAAGATTCAGACGAATGTTGAGATGAAGTCCTCACAGTCTGCGATTTGCTACCTACTAATTTTTCAGTGCTGTTTTTCACATTGTTGTCAGTTTCATTCAACATCTTAGCTGAAAATTAAGATAGAAATTGATTTGCGAATTTTTTTTTAATTTACGCTGAGGATTCCATAGAATGGAGCCAGTTGGGGATTCAGTGTTAATAGTAAGCTTTCCCAAGCATGACTAAAGAGTAAAGCTCTCTCTGCCCCAGGAGTGACCAACCACTACTTCTTTCTGTGCACTCAGTGCTTACCATGGAACCCCATAGGAAACAAATATAAATTTACACCACAAAACATCAGAATCAACTGTTTATTGGAAGTGACACCGTGCACAATATTAGTCTTTACATGATAGGGAGGTTACTAAAGCTCAAAAAAGGATCCACCAAAATATTGGCTGAAGGGAGAACCATAGAGTGCCAATTGCAAAAAAAGGGACAGGATATGTAAACACATATACACTGCACTGTGGGAAGAGAACAAGGCAGTAGAATTAGTTTTGGATTTCTATAGCAAAGCACTGACACAGCACAATGTGCCAAATGAAATCCTGGTTTGTGGGATTCAACTTGCATACTGACTTTTAAGAAAAAGCTTATTTGCTGCTTCTGTTATTTCAGATGGAGCCACAAATTTTATAGAACTTAACTAGGAACAAAAGTGTTTGAAAAGGTTAAGTCAGATTTTAAAAGTGTCTGACAAAAATACATCCCATTGAAAAACAAAAGCTCAGCAAGACAGGCCCATCCATAGCTCACTCAGGAAATTAAGGATTAGAAGGCAAAACTTACAATGTTGCAAAACAAAAGCAGCTGCAAGTCTGAGGATTTGGATGTGTTTTAGATACCATCAGGAGCCACCAAAAAATTGATGTGCTTCTCTTCAGAGTAGAAGACACTAGTTTCATACCAGCAATAGACGGCAACCTCACCGTTAAGTGAGGAAATTAATGTCAGTGAAAAATTATTGGAGAACTTTAAAAAGACTAAAATCTGACAATTTCCCAGCACCTAATGACCTACTCTCTAGGGATCTAAAAGAGATAGCTGCAAAAAAAAAGAGAATGTGCTAACTACGATTTTCCAAAATTCCTTAGATTTGTGAACAAAGTACAGAAGTCTTGCGACAATTGTACAGGGTTATAGGTAGGAAGTTGGCGACTGTTACAATACTTTTTATGAAAGGAGGAAGAGAGAATAATGAACCTCAAGCCAGTTAGCCTCACATCAGTTGTTGGCAAAATGCTGTAAATTATCACCAAGTCTTAATGCACTTAGAAAATGATCAGAATAACATGCTCATACTGAAGAGAAATTCTGCAAGACAAATTTATTAAGAGTTTTTTTCAGGATGTAACTAGTGGGGTAGAGTAAGGGGAACCAGTAGATGTAGTACACCAAGGCTTTAGAAGGCATTATATATGGTGCCACACAATAGATTAATAGTCAAGTTTGGAGCAACACAATAGCATGGGTGAAGGATCAGTCAACTGATAGAAAGCATAGAATAGGCATAAATGGGGCTTTTTCAAGGCAGCAAGCAATGAATAGTGGAGTGCCACAAAAATCAGTGTTGGGACATCAGCTGTTTACAGTCCATATTAATGGCATGGAAGAGACGAAGTAATGTGTGAATAAACTATGGGGAGGACAGAGGCCACAAAGAGATGTTGACCTGAGTGGACAACTAGATGGCAGATGGGAGTACAATATACAGAAATGTGAAGTTAGTAATTTTGGTCATAAGATTTGAAAGTAGAATTTTTTTAAAAAGATGCAAAACTTGTGTGTGCTCAGATAGGAAACACAATGTTAGCATGCAGGTGCAGCAAACGAAATGTTGGCCCTTATGGAGTACAAAAATACAGAAGTCTTGCAACAATTGTACAGGGTTTTGGTAAGACTACATCGAGAGTACCACTATGTGCAGTTCTAATCCCCACATTTAGGGGAAGTTCTAATCCCCACAAGGATGAACTTGCACTGGAGATAGTACAGTGAAGATTCACCAAATTGGTGTAGTTACCCAGGAAATATCCTGGGTAACTACACCACTGACAATCGACAAACCCCCACCCTCCCCCCTCAAAACACACACACACCTATTCAGCTAGCACCCTGCTTACTACTTACTCTGCCACCTTATACGAACATAAGAAATAGGAGCAGGAGTAGGCCATCCAGCCCCTCGAGCCTGCCCCACCATTCAATAAGATCATGGCTGATCTGTCGTGTCTCAGTTCCACATTCCCGCCCTCTCCCCATAACCCTTAATCCCCTCTCTTATCAAAAACCCATCAACCCACGTCTTAAAAATATTTAGCGAGGCAGCCTCCACCACTTCAACGGGCAGAGAATTCCAGAGATTCACCACCCTTTGAGTGAAGAAGTTCCTCCTCAACTCCGTTCTAAACCGCCCTCCCCTTTATCTTGAGGCTGTGCCCCCTAGTCCTACTGTTTTTTCTGAGCGGGAAGAGCCTCTCCACCTCTATCCTATCCATCCCATTCATCATCTTATACGTCTCAATGAGATCTCCCCTCATTCTTCCAAACTCTAACGAGCACAAGCCTAGTTTATTCAGCCTCTCCTCATAGCTCAACCCCCTCAACTCCGGTATCAGCCTAGTGAACCTCCTCTGCACTCCCTCCAAGGCCAAAATATCCTTGTGTAAGTACGGCGACCAAAACTACGCACAGTACTCCAGCTGCGGCCTCACCAATGCCCTATACAGCTGCAGCAAGACCTCCCTACTTTTACATTCAATCCCCCTCACTATGAAAGCCAGCATCCCATTCACCTTCCTGACCACCTGCTGCACCTGCAGGCTGGGTTTTTGCGACTCATGCACAAGGACCCCGAGGTCCCTCTGCACCGTCGCTTGCTGCAGTTTTTCGCCCCGTAAGTAATAGTCCTTCCTACCATTATTCCTGCCAAAGTGGACCACCTCGCACTTGCCAACATTAAATTCCATTTGCCATTTCCTGGCCCATTCGCCCAGCCTATCTAGATCAAATGTTATCCACTCACTTTCCTCACCCACACTCATTCAGTGACATACCAAAGCTTTTTACATGTCCCAGACCCTTTTACTGCATTAGTGAACGAAGATTTACCAAAATACAGCAGCTAGCTCCATAAACAGGTGTGGCTTGGATTCCCCCAACTATCCTGCACTACGAGGACACTCCAGAACAGGTACACTGTGTATTTCTGAAGGGGTTCGGTTTGGAAATCCAGGTCAGAAAAGTGGAAGCCCACCTCAATGCAAAAAAAAAGGAACGGATGGCATTCCGGCAGTGACTGCTGCTCTTCAGGAATATTCGGCACATTAACTCATTCTTTTTCCATAAATGCTACTTGATCAGAGGATTTCCCGCATTTACTTTGGAATTCTGTCTGTTCATTTTGTTCCGTATCTTTGCATTGTATGTTGCCATTCTTTGTTTTTCCTCCCATTGTCTCGCCCTTCCCCACATTAATTTTCACCTTCTAAATGCTTTTTCATTCCACTAACCTGTTTTTTCTTGAAGTTTTTTTTAAAAAAGATTTGCCAAAGCCCCTATTACTTTTTATGCCATCAACAAATCCTAGCATCACATTGGCTGCCTGTATCCAAGTTCAAATCATCTGAATCATCAACAAAAATAAACCTTTTGGATTCCAACCATTTTCTCCAGAATAACCAAAATCCGTTGCTGAACTTAATTCATGTGGCAACTACATTTTGTTCAGAATGCTATCCTTCCTTTCACACACTTCAGTTATCTAACCTGTCCAACATTTATTACACAGAGCCTCAAATGGTGATGATTTAAAAATCTACTTTCAAAACAGTCATCAGCCAAAGGTCAATTTAAAATGTTCTTAACCTCACTTCCAGAACAGGTGAAGAAATTTCAGTGGCACTAAAATAAAGGCAACTTATTCATTTTAAAAATGACAAAAAAAATTAAAATAAGGCATCATTTGTAAAAAGAGGGGAAATCACCAAATACATAAAGCAACCCTTAGCATCATTTAGCAATATCCCGGTATTAAGGTTTGCTGCAGCAAATTCCAAAATCAAAGACGGACCCAGGCAGCTTGGAATTCCATGGAATCAACAGCTTATTAAGGGTTAAACAGCCCTGGCATTCGACCTTCAGGCCTGTGGGAAGCACGTAACCACATTTTTGTTTTAAATGTGCATTTACCAGAATGATCTGTTGCCTGTTCATCTGTTTTTCTGGGTTCAGCCTTTACAACCAAGGATAAAGACAGTTCCTGACCTTCAGAACCAGTGCGTGCCTGAAAAGGATTGGAGCAAAATGAATTAAGGAATAATCAGGAAATATATGTTATAAAAGCCTTCATTTGGGTGTTGGTTTGAAAAAATATACTGCACCTTCAATCCCATAAAATAAAGCTCCAAAAGGCTTGATGCCACCTTTAAGCTTCACACCTGCTAACCTGTTGAGCTACTGTTCTACCTAAAGCCGCATATACAAAAATTTAACACTATCAACATCTGACACGAGTTCCTGGACAGTGTTCAGCACAGAAATTTAGGCCGTGATTCTCCCAAAACAGTTTTAAGTGTTGAATTTTCAGGAAAACTGGTGCAAGTCACATTGGGTTTTTTCAGTGCGACTTCAGTCAAGGATCTGCCACACACTGTGCAATGTAGAAGTCACAATCAGGAATATCATTAAAAGCTCAAGGGGCGGGGCCTTGTCATTCCAGAGTCTGACAATTCTGGAACTCAGCGCATGCAGATTAGTAAATTTGCTGATGACACCAAAGTCTGAGGAGTGGTAGATAGTGAAGAGGGGTGTCATAGTTTACAGAGAGACTTGGACAAGTTGCAGAGCTGGGCCGAAAGGTGGCAAATGGAGTTTAATGCGGAAAAGCGTGAGGTAATTCACTTCGGCAGGAATAACAAATCTGCAGAGTATAGGGCTAACGGTAGGACTCTGAATAGTATTGACGAACAGAGGGATCTAGGTGTATATGTGCATAGATCCCTGAAAGTTGGAAATCAAGTCAATAAGGTTGTTAGGAAGGCATACGGTGTCTTGGCGTTTATTGGTAGGGGGATTGAATTTCCGAGACGCAACGTCATGTTGCAACTGTACAAAATTCTGGTGCGGCCGCACTTGGAGTATTGTGTACAGTTCTGGTCCCCACATTATAAGAAAGATGTGGAGGCATTGGAGACGGTGCAGAGGAGGTTTATCAGGATGTTGCCTGGTATGGAGGGAAGGTCCTATGAGGAGAGGCTGAGGGATTTGAGGTCGTTTTCGTTAGAAAGGCGGCGGCTAAGAGGGGATCTTATTGAAACGTACAAGATGATTAGAGGTTTAGATAGGGTGGACAGTGATAGCCTTCTCCCTCGGATGGAGAAAGCTAGCACGAGGGGACACAGCTTTAAATTAAGGGGTGGTAGTTATAGGACGGATGTCAGAGGTAGGTTCTTTACCCAGAGGGTGGTGGGGGAATGGAATGCCCTGCCTGCTGCAGTTGTAGATGCGCCAAGTTTGGGGGCATTTAAGAGATCCGTGGATAGGTTTATGGATGGAAAAGGAATGGTTTAGGTTAGAGGGTCATTGCTTTTTTCTTAATTGGTCGGCGCAACAGAGGGCAGAAGGGCCTGTTCTGCACTGTAACGTTCTATGTTCTATGATCTGCCAGCCTGCAGTTCGCTGGTCAGCCTGGAACCCCCACAGCCCGATCATGGCCACCCATCTATTCATGGGCCAGCCTCAACAACCCCCTCCCCGGCCCGTCCCGTCCCAGGCCACCCAATCTCCAGGCACACGCCCCCTCCCCCAAGCTGCCCTGATCGCTAGCCTCCCGCCCACCCCCATCGTTCGCAATGGCAGAATGGCAGCGGGAGCCCCGATCCCAGGGATCACCCCCCCAGCTACTGCCCATCAGGCATGGGGCAGTGCCAAGGGGAGCAGGGCCCAGGTGTCCCCTGGGCATGTGCACTTTACCCCTGGACAATGCCAAGGGGCAGTCTGGCACTGCCAGGGGACACAGGGCAAAAGGGCACCACCCCACCTCTTGAGGCCCCAATTGTGCCCCCTTCACTCCAGCAGGGTCATCCCACTAACTTCCCAAAAGTGAGGAGTTAGTCTGAACCACGCTGGAGTGAAATATTCCTGCCAGGGCAGGAGAAGCTTGCGGGCCTGGAGAATTCAGTGACGGCCCACTAATTAGGTTCAAGTTACATTAGAAGTAAATTTAAATCACTTACCTCGTGTTCCCTCCAGAATCCAGTGTGGCTCAGACAGCAGCAGATATGACAGCGCAGGGAGATGCACACGCAAATATGTGAACATGCAATTTTCCAGGCCTGCTGCGCTAAAAGTTAGCGTGGTGGGATGGGAGAATTGCCCCCGTAGACTTTGATTTTCCTCCTTTCTAGACCTGGGCTACTCATATAGCAATCAGAAACATGTGTTCAAGCCACCCAACCCTAGCGGTTCATGGTAGCAGCTCAACACCACCTTCACGTGGGCAATTAGGGATGAGCAATAATTGTTGGCCTAGCCAGTGACACCTACATGCCCATGACCAAAAGGAAAAACAGACTTACCAAGGGTTACAAGCTCAACAAGGTTCGCTCTGGAGATTTGACTCTCCAGGATACCACATCAAAAATGGTGCCATGTTAAACACACTCTCCTTGCTTAAAATTACCATTGCCAAACATATTTCAAAATGCCATCCTTTTGCTGCTAGTTGCAAATTAGACATTTTCCAGTTAAGTACCATAGTGAAAAAAAAGTCTCCAAACTCTTTTGTAAATCAGTTTTATTGCTTCAGCTTAAGATGTTTCCTTTTTAAATTTCAGAAGTTACCTTTTTGCTTTTCGGCAGCTCATCCAACATGGCCAATGTTTTAGCAAAGCTCTCATCCTCGTGAAGCTGCCTCTCGAGCTGCAGGAAGTAGTCAAGAATTATTTTTAAGTGGACAAAAGCATAAATGGCTTGAGATTACTTACAAACATTTTCGCCAGATAGTGAGTGAACAACTACATATTAGGTGTCACAATGAATTTGGGGGATAATAATTTGCAAAGGGAAAACCTGCGTGAAAAGGTGGTAGAAGAGCGGCACAATCCAGGGGGAACGGATGCACCATCCCAACCAGTTTCAGTCGGCAATGGGGAGGCTTCAGACAATAAAAATGAAAATAGCTATGCCAAAGCGAAATAAAATTTCCAGACAAGTATTTGCACTATATTATGCTGAAGGGGTGAATTTGATTAAGGCCTTATTTGCCCCCATATAAGATGGTAGTTTCACATTTCAAGGTACTTAAATCATTCAAGGAACCACAAGCTACATAGGCAGTGCATAGAAGGCGAGATTCACCAAGTTAACTTAAATTTCAAGCAAATTACCAACATTTTTGGCAATGTGTATAAACATTCACCTGGGCATTTATTTTTACTGTATGAATTACATAAAAGTATCACAATCATAAAGATACACAGCCCTTTGGCCTAACTCATCCATGCCAACCAGGTTTCCTAAACTGAATTAGTCCCATTTGCCTGCGTTTAGCCAATATCCCCCAAATCTTTTCAATCCACATATCTGTCCAAATGTGTAGAGAAGGAAGCCATTTGGCTCATCGGGCTTGCACCGACAACAGTCGCACCCTGGCTCTATCCCCGGAACCCCACATATTTACCCTGTTAATTTCTCTGACACTAAGGGACAATTTAGCATGGTCAATCAACCTTACCAGCACATCTTTGGACTGCAAGAGGAAACTGGAGCACCTGGAGGAAACCCATGCAGACACAAGAAGAATATGCAAACTCCACACAGTCACCAGAGGCCAGAATTGAACTCAGATCCCTGGCACTGAGGCTGTTAACCTTGTGCCACCTTGCCACCCCTGCAGATTAACTCTAAAACACAAGATATTTCATCAAAAACCTGCATCTTCTCTTTAAATGCATAGCAAGTCTTTCAGTTTTTGTTACCTCAGCATCCTCCTCAAGCTGCAGCTGGCGAGCAAGTTCCTCATCGTCTACAGTGGAATCGGCACTGCCTGAAGGCTAAGATGGGAAGAATAAAGTTAAACAATTTTATTTTTCTCAAATTGTTGGCTCCTTACAAGTAGATTGTTCTGCACACAATCACTAAGCCAACTTCTTCACCTAAATGGACATCAACCACCCAAGTGTGAGCAGTGCACATCATCTGGGTATTCAATGCCCAGGGCATCAGGACAGACCCATGTCATGTCCTCACACATATACACCTTTAGTAGCCACAATCAATTTTGCCTCCCTAATGCAGGAATGTTGCAGTCAATTGCAACATTGTTGCTGGTACATCAGCTAAGATCAGCTATTCCACACAGATTAAACCCTAAAACTGAAACATTTCTGGTATGGCTAGCTCAGAGGCAGTGCGTTGTCCCCAACTCATTCTTTTAAAAAAAAATGTTTTAATTCCTTTAATGATCAAGTGGGCAAAGGGATCACCAAGTGTACAACTAATCTATACAAAATAGACCCAGATTTAATTCCCAGGGGGATTTAGCATACAACTCATCAGAAAACACGGGGGCAGCCCACCATTGTCAACAGGGTTTCCTATTGAATGCATCCCCCTTCACCATGAAACCCACGGCAGAGGTGTGCAGCCGACAGGACCAGAGGATCCCGGTGGTGTGAACAGCCGGAAAGTTCCAGCTCCCGCCTCTGCTGAGCGCACTTACTTCCACCTGTGGAATGAGTTAAATTGACTTGAGGGTTCCAGAGATGTGCATCAATCACCTTCACCATGGCTCAAACAAGGGCCCTTACAAGCAGCAATAATCTAGACAGTTGCATTTTCCAGCACCAAACAGAACCAAGTTAAATGGTAAAGAAAGGGACTGCAAACATCAATTTCTTTAAAATTCTTGTTGCTTTCCTTTTGCTAGCCACCAGTTATTTTTATTTGTACGTGAGTGAAGCAGAGTCTGAGAATCATGGCCTGAGGTGGTTAACTGGGTGAGATGCAAAGAGTGAGGTTCAAAACCCAATTGGTTTTTCATTAGTTGACTTCAATGCTATAACTAGTTTCCAGATCCTTGGAAAGAGGAAGGGGGACCAGGAAACACTATACCTGAGAATTCCCCTTCCAGATATTCAGATGAGATGCTTTGTACAGGTCAAATAGTCTCTTAAGATGCAGTTTCTAAACTCACATGAAGGATGGCTACCAAAAAGAGTCAAAGTTTCAGGAGAGGAAAATAAAGTGGAGGACACAAAGACAGATTTACAAGTTCGTAAGAGTTCAAATCGTACTGACGTCATGAAAATAAGCAACTGCAAGAGGGGAAGGTAGGGAATTCAGAGTTATATCCTGTGAAAATTCTAATGTGGGTTGTCTCTCCAAAACATTGATAATCTAAACAGTTGCACTTCCAACCTCCAAAGTTAAACAGTAAAGACAGGGATTGTAAGCATATTTTTAAAAATCCTTACTGCTTTTCTTTTGCTAGCCACCAGTTTTTTATTTGATCTCTGCACACTGCTTGTGCCAAAGTAATCAAGCACTGACGTGCTGGTGAATTTCACTGGACTTGCTGGTTTAGGCTGTGGCGATTTGACCTGCGATTTACTGTCTGCGGACTTTCCAGAGCCTGACGTTCCAGGGTGACTACCATTCTCTCTGGATTTTTGGATTATCTTCCTATTATGCAGAAAATCATCCTCTTCATCTTGAGATGCCAAGGGAATGGGAGAGAAAAAAAACAAGTAATTAACAGTAAGTGTTATCAGTGTCTTAAAGGTTCAGCAGTACCAAGCATCAGATAACAGTCAGTGCACATGAATGCTGCTTTTGAAAATATATTTTTGAATACAACCAATATCTCACACTGCAAAATATCTGAACCCTGTAAACGTAGGGGATGTAACACGTCTGTCAGAGATTTCTCAATAAATCTCCCATAAAGCTTTGCGTCTTTAACACTCTGCATAGATGGATTTGAAAGGTATTTAACCTCTAAGTTTCAATGACTTTACTAATACGTAATGTAGCGAGAAGGTGAAATTAAGAAGTACTGTGTATATACTGAAGATACTAGCTAAGTGATAGAATTTTAAAAATAGTTATTTCATGGGATAAAGATGTTGCTGGCTTGACCAGCATTTATTGTCTATTCCTAATGGTCCTTGACAACTGAATGGTTTTCTAGGCCATTTCAGAGAACAATTAACAGTCACCCACATTGCTGTGCATCTAAAGTGGTAGTGAGCGGCCTTCCTGAATGACCACAATCCATATGGGGTAGGTACATCCGCTGTGCTGTTAAGAAGGAAGCTCCAAGATTTTGAGTCAGCGATAGAAAAGGGACCGCAATATATTTCCACGTCAGGATGGTGAGAGGCTTGGAAAGAAACTTGTAGGTGGTGGTGTTCCCATGCATCTGCTGCCCTTGTCTTCTTAGGTGGCAGAGGTTGTGGTTTGGAAGGTGCCATCAAAAGGGCCTCAGTGTGTTGCTGCATGCATCTGCATCTTGTAGATGGTACATACTGCTATCACCGAGAGTCAGTGGTGTAGAAAAGTGCCAATCAAGTGGGCTGTTTTACCCTGCATGTTGAATTTGATGTTTTGAAGCTGCACTCATCCAGACAAGTGGACAGAATTCCATCAGACTACCATCTTGCAGTTGGTGGGCAGCCTTTCAGAAGGGACATTACAGGCCTTTGACCTGCTTTTGTAGTCACAGTATTTATATGGTTGATAGTGGGGGACAAAGTGATGGTAATACCACTGAACGTCAAGACAAAATGGTTAGATTCTCTCTTCTTCGAGACGGTCATTGCCTGGCACTTGTGTGACGAACTTTACTTGCCATTCACAAGCCACAGCGTGAATGTTGGCCAGGTCTTACTGCGTATAAACATGAATAACTTCAGTATCTGAAGAGTCACGAATGGTGAACATTGTTCAAAATTAAATAGCAATTGACTTGTATTTCTTCTTAGTGCACTGTATTCACTGCCCACAATATAGCCTCCTGTGATAAAAACAAAATGCGCTGGAAAAACTGAGTGGATCTGGCAGTATGTGGCGAGAGAAACAGAGGTAACGTTTTGAGTAGAATAGTACTTGTCTTCAGAACTCCAGTAGCTGCCTGTACACTGGGAGACGACAAAGAATGGCTGATCTGCTAAACACCATGTTCAGTCCACAAGTGCAAATTATCTTTTGGTCCCTTGTCATTTAACTCTCCATTTCACTACCACTGACCATTCTATTCTTGGCCTCCTACACTGTTCCAAAATGAAACTCCATGCAAGCTTAGGGAAAAGCATCTCTTCTTTCTCCTCAGCCTTAACAATGAAGTGAAAACTTTAGATCGAATACCACTCCAATTTCTCAGGCAGTCGTAGGAGGCAGACTCTCTGCCATCGCCTCCTACCCTGTTCTAATGAAGTTCAAAACAAGTTTGAGGAATAGTACCATACCATTTTGATCAAGCACTTTGTAGAACTAAACATGGAGTTGAACAATTTCAGATCATAACTACTGTCCCCATTCATTTCCCTCCCAAACACCAGCTGTGGATCACAATTCTGCCAATTCCATTTGCACTTCCTCTAGACCCATCTCTTATTTTGGTACTTGTCCTAGTTCCACCACCTTTTATCTTTTGTTATTTAATATCTCATGTATTCCTCCTTGTTTGCCAGAAATAATTCAAACCCCCTTTTCCCTGCATACGTACTTGGTTAATTCTGTTACATTTCTAACTTTTTCCAGTTTGATAGGTCACTGACCTGAAACGTTAGCAGATTTGTCTCCCCAGATGCTGCCCTAGCAGCTGAATATTTCTTACAATCAAATGCTGCTTTGTAATCAGATTAATTGTTTGAACCAGGTAGCATTTTTGCTGGGCTCTGAACATATTGCTGTCGTCTGACTCAGCTGTCACAGAACGTCATTCACTTGCTTCATCTAGAAGCAGCACAAACAAGGATTCCACAACAACAAGCCTACGTAATTCTAATTCTTCCCCCATTAATCTGACCATTCCCTCCAGTTACATTGTATTTCCAAATATGGAAGTTATAAAACAGGTTTCCACTACTGTAAAACTCTCATCCAGACCTGACTATCCCAATGCTCTCCTGGTTCGCCTCCCATCCTCCACAAACATGACCTCATCCAAAATTCTGGGGTGGCACAATAGTTAGCATTGCAGCCTCACAGCAACCAGGGAATCGGGTTCAATTCCAACCTCAGACAACCATCTGTGTGGAGTTTGCACGTTCTCCCTGCAACTGCTTGGGTTTCCTCTGAGTGCACTGGTTTCCTCCCACAGTCCAAAGACGTGCGGTTCTGTGGATCTGCCGTTCTAAATCGCCCCTTTATGTCAGGAGTATTAGCAGGGTAAATATTGGGTTTACAGGGATAAGGCCTGGGTAGGATTGTTGTTTGTGCAGGCTTGATGGGCCAAATGGCCTCCTTCTGCACTGTAGGAATTCTATGATATCCTAACTCTCTTCAAGTCCCATTCAATATACACGCATCCCCCCACCAGAACATGATAACATTCAAGCCTACCTTTTTCAAAACTCTCTCTCTGCAATATTTTGTTGGGGGTGACAAAAGAGACCTGTGCTCCAAGCCAGATTCCAGGCAAAACATATGGTGCTGAACAGCAACATTTTAAAACTTGCTTTCCAAGGTAGCCTCCCATTTCACATCTCTGCTTCTCCAAGATCCCCAGGTGGGGAAAGAATTTAACAGATCTTTTCCAAATACTTATATCCATGTCTGCTTTTGTATGCTACCCTCAAACAAAATCAGATTTCCAGAAATAATTTACACCATTACTCAGATTACATGGTTTCAACTTCAATTAACTGTAGCACAAAAAACTGGGGCAGAAAAATCTTGAATCGTATTTCCTGGATAACTGGCATGTCCTAAAAAGATTCCAAATTTGAAATAAATGCAATGAGGTAATTGGATAACAGGTTCTCCTTGAATGTCTGGACTTTTTTTTTAAAACATCCATTACAGTAACGGTGACGCTGAAATTCAAAGAAGATATCATCATGCTTATCATGGCAACATTTATCTTTGACAGGTTTTGCAATGCCTACTCATACAGTATACTGGTGAAATACACTAAGCCCTAGTTTTATCTGGCTAGCTCATAAAGACTAACTCCAAGCGTCAAGGTCAAAATCATGTTAATATCTCTTAAAACACGGTGGCAGCAGAACAAAGGTAGGGCATTGCACAACTGGAATAAGTGATAATATCAAGTGTCAGAGTTCAAGGATTCTTTTTTACTGTGTTCTGAAATCCCTGGGCAAAGGTCAAGTGTGAATCATTCCCATTTACTACACCTGCCCTCCCCGATTCTCACACAGGGGAATGGGCCATTTCCCGCAATTTTAGTATTAATCTCAAAAATTATAAATAACTACCTGCAGTTGCTCCATAATGTGACATTAGTGTACCTTTAAGAAAGGTTTTAAAATCCTGTTCTCTGCAGTTGTAAGCAGATCTTTTACAGTTTAGTTTCATTGCTGCCAAGTTGTCTCTAGAAGTCCTTTTATTGCTACTTAAATGGAGTTTGTTTATTTTTACTTTGGGATCTTTTATGGCCCTGCATTGTTCAGAGCACAGTCATGTGTTTTGGACAGGTTTTTTTCCCTTTCTAGTGAGTTCAAGGTTTCATTTTCTGTTGGTTGTTGATACAGTTTAAAACAGAATGGACGTCAGACTGAAAGCAGTGTCTGTCTGTCTCTCTCACTCTCTGGTGTCTTGGGAAGCTGTTCTGACTTCAAAACTGTTCTGAGTGTATCAAGAGAACAGCAGCATTCAGCCAAAGGACTCAGTTCCAGCACCACGAGATCATTAGTCTTTGCTGTGTTAAGGGTTTTGTTTATGGGATCAGAACATCTTAGATATATTTGTTAAGGGTTATACATTATCATGCTATTTTGTTTGTAATTGATAAAAGTTATTGCTAATATTCTTACTATACATCTTAACTAAATTCTTAAAGTTTGTTTGATAAAAGCTCCCTTGTGAGTCATTTGAATCATACCTGAGGTGAAATATATCATGTTTATCCCGGCCAAATTTAAGGTGCAAAACTTATGATCCAGGTGGACTCCATAAAAACACTTGAGTTTCTGACATGAACCATAAGAACATAAGAAATAGGAGCAGGAGTAGGCCATCTAGCCCTTCGAGCCTGCCCCGCCATTCAATAAGATCATGGCTGATCTGTTGTGGCTCAGTTCCACTTTCCCGCCCTCTCCCCATAACCCTTAATCCCCTCTCTTATCAAGAACCCATCAACCCGCTTCTTAAAAATATTTAGCGAGGCAGCCTCCACCACTTCAACGGGCAGAGAATTCCAGAGATTCACCACCCTTTGAGTGAAGAAGTTCCTCCTCAACTCCGTTCTAAACCGCCTCCCCTTTATCTTGAGGCTGTGCCCCCTAGTCCTACTGTCTTTTTTGAGCAGGAAGAGTCTCTCCACCTCTATCCTATCCATCCCATTCATCATCTTATACGTCTCAATGAGATCTCCCCTCATTCTTCTAAACTCTAACGAGTACAAGCCTAGTTTATTCAGCCTCTCCTCATAGCTCAATCCCCTCAACTCCGGTATCAGCCTAGTAAACCTCCTCTGCACTCCCTCCAGGGCCAAAATATCCTTGCGCAGGTGCGGCGCCCAAAACTGCACACAGTACTCCAGCTGCGGCCTCACCAATGCCCTATACAGCTGCAGCAAGACCTCCCTACTTTTATATTCAATCCCCCTCGCTATGAAGGCCAGCATCCCATTCGCCTTCCTGACCACCTGCTGCACCTGCAAGCTGGGTTTTTGCGACTCATGCACAAGGACCCCGAGGTCCCTCTGCACCGTCGCCTGCTGCAGTTTTTCGCCACGTAAGTAATAGTCCTTCCTACCAAAGTGGACCACCTCACACTTGCCAACATTAAATTCCATTTGCCATTTCCTGGCCCATTTGCCCAGCCTATCTAGATCCTTCTGCAGACTCTCCACACCCTCCGCACAATTTGCCTTTCCCCCAATCTTGGTGTCATCAGCAAATTTCGACACCCTGCACTCGGTTCCCTCCTCCAGATCATCTATATAAATGGTAAATAGCTGAGGCCCCAGCACCGACCCCTGGGGCACCCCACTAGTCACCAACCGCCAATCCGAATAGCACCCATTGACCCCCACTCTCTGCCTCCTATTTGACAACCAATCCTCTATCCACTCTAACACCCTACCCCCAACTCCATGTCCCCTGACCTTCTGCAATAACCTCTTGTGAGGTACCTTGTCAAACGCCTTCTGAAAATCCAGAAAGAAATTTATTCCGATGGTTAAAAAGGACAGTAGGAAGAGAGGTAATAAGCCGTGGATAACGAAGGAGGTGAAGGAAAGTGTTAAATTAATAGCGGAGGAATTTAGAGTAGCTAAGAGCAGTGGGCGAGAAGAGGATTGGGAAAGGTTTAAATGTCAACAAAGATTGACAAAGAAGTTGATAAAGGAGGGTAGGAGAAGCTATGAGGCTGGGCTAGCACTTAATATAAAAAAGGATAGCAAGAGTTTTTATAAATATATAAAAAGGAAGAGGCTGGCTAGGGTGAACGTTGGTCCTTTAGAGGATGAGAAAGGGGAGCTAGTGGTAGGGGATGGGGATATGGCTAAGGTCTTGAATAACTTTTTTGTTTCTGTCTTCACGGAGGAGGACGTGAATAATTTGCCGGGTGTTAGCGATGGAAAGGTGGTAGGTATGGAGGGTCTTAATGACATTACTGTTACTAGAGAGGTGGTGCTCGACAGACTGGAGGGGCTGATTGTGGACAAGTCCCCAGGACCGGATGGAATGCATCCGAGGGTTCTGAAAGAAATGGCGGAGGTGATAGTGGATGCCTTGGTGGTTATTTTCCAGACGTCGCTGGATTCCGGGGAAGTGCCGGAAGATTGGAAAACAGCTAATGTTACGCCGTTGTTTAAGAAGGGTGCCAGGCAAAAGGCGGGGAATTATAGGCCGGTTAGTTTAACGTCTGTTGTAGGTAAAATGTTAGAATCCGTCATTAAGGAGGAAATTGCGAGGCATCTTGAAGGGAATTGCTTGATAGGGCAGACGCAACACGGTTTCATTAAAGGGAAGTCGTGTCTGACAAATTTACTGGAGTTCTATGAGGATGTGTCTAGGGCAGTGGATAGAGGAGAGCCGGTGGATGTGGTCTTTCTGGATTTTTACCCAACATCCAGATCAAATAAATAACTTTCAAATTTACGTAAGAACATAAGAACATAAGAAATAGGAGCAGGAGTAGGCCATCAAGCCCCTCGAGCCTGCCCCGCCATTCAATAAGATCATGGCTGATCTGTCGTGTCTCAGTTCCACATTCCCACCCTCTCCCCATAACCCTTAATCCCCTTGCTTATCAAAAACCCATCAACCCACGTCTTAAAAATATTTAGCGAGGCAGCCTTCACCACTTCAACGGGCAGAGAATTCCAGAGATTCACCACCCTTTGAGTGAAGAAGTTCCTCCTCAAGTCCGTTCTAAACCGCGCCCCCTTTATCTTGAGGCTGTGCCCCTAGTCCTACTGTCCTTTCTGAGCGGGAAGAGTCTCTCCACCTCTATCCTATCCATCCCATTCATCATCTTATATGTCTCAATGAGATCTCCCCTCATTCTTCTAAACTCTAACGAGTACAAGCCTAGTTTATTCAGCCTCTCCTCATAGCTCAACCCCCTCAACTCTGGCATCAGCCTAGTGAACCTCCTCTGCACTCCCTCCAAGGCCAAAATATCCTTGCGTAAGTGCGGCGACCAAAACTGCACACAGTACTCCAGCTGCGGCCTCACCAATGCCCTATATAGCCGCAGCAAGACCTCCCTACTTTTATATTCAATCCCCTTCGCTATGAAGGCCAGCATCCCATTAGCCTTCCTGACCACCTGCTGCACCTGCAGGCTGGGTTTTTGCGACTCATGCACAAGAACCCCGAGGTCCCTCTGCACCGTCGCCTGCTACAGTTTTTCGCCACGTAAGTAACAGTCCTTCCTACCAAAGTAGATCACCTCGCACTCGCCAACATTAAATTCCATTTGCCAGTTCCTGGCCCATTCGCCCAGCCTATCTAGATCCTTCTGCAGACTCTCAACACCCTCCGCACAATTTGCCGTTCCACCAATCTTGGTGTCATCAGCAAATTTCGACACCATACACTCGGTTCCCTCCTCCAGATCACCTATATAAATGGTAAATAGCTGAGGCCCCAGCACCAACCCTGGGGCACTCCACTAGTCACCAAAAAATTAACAAGGAGTGTAAATTTAGTTTACACTTCTTGATCAAAGGCATGATGGATTGTGAAAATCTCTTTGGAAAGCTTTGGGTGTGCTACGAACTTAAGGTTTTATAAGATGATTATGTTTTCACAGAATCAGAGTCGTTAAAGCATTAAAATGGTGGTCATTCAACCCATGTCTATACTGGTTGTCCAAATGGGCAACACACCTTGTGCATTCCCCTGCAATCCTGCACATTTTTCCTTTCCAGATAATACTCCAATTCTCCCTTGAGTGACTGAATCGAACCTGCCTCCACCAACTCTCAGGCAGCATTTTCTAGATCTTAACTACTCACTGAATGAAAAATTATTTATTAAAGTAACCCACTTGTGACACTAACATTGCAATGAAGTTACTGTGAAAATCTCCGAGTCGCCACACTCTGGCACCTGTTTGGGTACACAGGCTGAGAATTTATTATGGCCATGCACCTAACCAGCACGTCTTTCAGATTCTGAGAGGAAAACAGAGCATCCGGAGGAAACCCATGCAGACATGGGAGAACATGTAGACTCAGCGATGACCGAAGCTGGGAATCAAACCCAGATCCCTGGTGCTGTGACGCAGCAATGCTCACCACTGTGCCACCTCATGCCTTCATTGCTCCTTTTGCCATTTTCCTTAGATCTGCGCTTTCTGATTCTTGATTCTCCCACCAATGGGAACAGTTTTTCCCAATCTATTTTGTCCATGATTTTGAATATCTCTATCAAATCTTCTCAACCTTCTCTTTAATTCAATGCAAAATGCAGGGTCAAGTAATCTATGATTTCTGCCCAACAAGTTTCTGTAGCTTGATAACCATGAGGAGAGATGGGCCCAGGTTAAAACTTAACTGAAAGTAAGGTGCAAGATATTCACACTTCAAAAGAACGGAAGGAACAGTTGGACTGACAGCGGGTAGGCTTTCAGTCTGTACATTTTTGAACAGAGAGAAAAAGAGGTCTCAGAGACAAACATTTGCAGCTGGTGTGGTCAGCAAAACTGAGGAGGCTATAAATCCTCTGCAAGCTACCAGGCAGAATGCAAGAGGGGGACACAGTCTCTGGCCGAAGTGATGCATCTTGTGACGCTCTAAACTCTGGAAGATTTTTCCCGGTGAGTCCAGGAGAAGAAATTGCTGCATGGGCTTTTCTGCTGAGTTTTCTGAAAAGTGAAGAAAGTACCCATCGAAAGTCACTTGATATTATGGCTCAATGAAACAGAGGGATGTGAGTCCAGTGGAAACAGTGACTGACTGAGAACTGTTTCTTATGAACACAGTAATCATATGGAGTGTTGTAACATGTGCACACGGGTGATCAGCCATATTAAAACATTAATAGAGATTATCTTTTCTGTAGCTTACAGTGTTAGTCGCCTGTTTGGTAACATATAGTTTTCCTCAGCTCTGAAGAGGAGTCCTTTCAAACTTGAAATGTTAGCACTATTTCTCTCGCCACAGATGCTGCCAGATCTGGGATTTTTCTGCACATTGATTTTATTTCAGATTTCCAGCATTCACATTTTGATGTGGAGCTTGTTTCAATAAAAGTCTTAGAACTTTGAAATCTTGTTGTACAATTCTTTTGTGTGTCACTGGAAATTCAAATATAAGTTATCAGTTTCTACAAGGATCGTAATGAGAGGCACACATCCAAAGTTTTTGGCCTAAGCATGTTCAAGCTAACTCTCAAATTACTCAGATAATTGTATCCCAAAATGTGCAAAGGAAAGTTGTCTAATTTGCACCTGAATACTAGCACCGTTTATAAGTGCTTCCAGTGTCCATAGAACCATAGCTCAGCAGAATTTATTACCTACGGAAGGGGAGCAGGGAATATTTGACACTAAGGAAACACTGTTTAAAGACAAGCTCTCGTGAGATGCAGCATAAAGCAAGCGTTTACACTAAGATGGATCTGAATATACATCAGTGCATAAAAACAAAAGCAATGTCTGCAACAATGTCAGAAAGGCACCGAACCCAGTCAGAGGAGGACAACATTACATGGGCTACTGTATTTGGTCACATGCATAGCGCAAACCGTTTTCACCCACTTCTGTGCATCCTGCATGTCTTCCAGTACTGAAACCATTCATACTTGCATCCAACAACACTAGTACTATACTCTGCGGTACTGGAACAGGAATGGCACCTTGTTTATATTTTGCAGTCCTTCTTGGAACAATTATGTAATTTAAACTGCTGTGCTAAATTAAAGTGACAACACCATTCACCAAAATCTGTGAAACGTACATTAGATCAGTTGGTGACCATGCTCAAATCATAATTGCAAAACGTTGATTATTTTTAAGAAAAACAGGGAGCCACAAAAGGCTCTTTTAACCCATCATGCCTAATCTCTACAATGTTAGACACAGCTGTGTCATTGCTTCCACATAACCATCCAAGTGTGAATAAGGTGACCAGACAAATTTTGCATAAAAGACAGAATAGCCTTTTCAACATCTGCCAAATATTTACTGAATAACAGAGCAGCAATTCCCAACCATACAGGCCCAAATCCTTCCCAACTCAGACAGTTACTCAAGCAACTTTTCAAAAAATTCAATGGATGAGCACTGACTCTGATGGAAGATCCTCCTGTTCTCTGTAGCTACTCCTGCCAGGACATCTGGTGTCATGGTGTGTCACTCTCATTTGTCTTGCATCATCCTCATGCACCCACTATAATTCATCTGCAACCACTCAGTGATGTCCATCATCCAACTACATCTACATCAGCCCCTCTTTCTGCTGCCCACTGCAAGAGATCTCTGTAGCTTTCCAGCTATGATCAAATGGTTAAAAATACTGAAATTTACCATGGATGGAAGTCCTTTATCATCAATAACTGAAAAGAAAATCCTATCAATTTATATTCTGGCATTATGACCAATTTTGAATTTAATTTGAACCAGCCATCAGTCCCACCATAAAGTCACTTTCCAATGCTGTTCTCCAACTTGATGGCGTGGGTTAGCAGTGTTAAAAACTGCACAACACTGCAGTTGGGAGCAGGACTCCCAAGCAGCTAATTAATCCACTGCATAACCACTGGCACATGTGTAAGCTATTCCTGAACTACAGTGAAAGTGCTTTCTGCCTAATAATTCTTCTGAACAGTTCCACCAGAAATGTTAGTTTTTAGTTTTTCTCTCCTACCCCCCACCCAAAAAAAGGCAAATTACACATTTTGTGCTTTTGGTACAACATGTTAAGAATCAAACGACTTCAACTGGAATGACAAAGTCGCAACCTCAGACTAATTTCATTCCTTAATGTTATTTCCGCCTAAGATTTATCCACACAATTAACCTTGAGTGACAAGTGAAATGAAAATAACTTCAAAATAAACCATTTCAACTCTAATTTTTTTTGGATAAATTGGACCATAATGTTAAGTATTTAAACTGCATACCAATATTTGAGCATTTGAAGGAGGGTGGTAAATTTCTATTGCAGCATTACTTAGCAGTACCACACAATCAACTTAAATAAAATATTTGAGTCCAATTAATTGATGGAGTGGGTCACCAGCAAGTCCCTGGCCTTGCCACGTTAGATACCGAAACACAAACAAAAGGTTGCTGACGTATCCCATAGCAGGTACAGCTAATCAGAAATAAAACTACGATGCAGCCAACTGATAAATCAAATACAATGTGTAGACTGGCACCTACTTTACACAAAGCCTAAGCACTCAATGCATGTTCACTGACTCATAAAACCCCTTAGCTCAGGAAGGGAAATCAATTTAAAAGTGCTGTAACACACTGTCAACCTGTTGTGCATCACTCATTCTGCACTATTTAAATTATCACTTATTTTGAAAGCTACAAACTTTATAATTAGATCTGTGAATAGCAGTTGCAACTAACATCTCAAATGGATCTATTCTTAGTCTGTACAGCTGTTCACTGTTTTCACCAGATGTGCTGGGTGCATTGTTTTAAAAAAACTGATATTTTTAGGGAGAGGGCATTTAGTTCAATATATCTACTCCTTTTGGTTAATTTCAAACTGGGCTTTTTACTGTTTTACCATTTTCCTGAACTCACTTTTGTCCTAGAAAAGAAATTCACTTGTCTCCTAAAAGCATTTGTTGCTTTAAACTCCCTTTTACCCTGAATCCTGATGCCCAGGTTTTGCCATAGGGCTTCCTCACCAATTTGTAAGTGTACATGGTGGTGATCCAGCCAATGCAGGTACAGCTTAATCCATGTGACAATGTGTAGTATTACATACAAGACACCCAAAGCATGGGGAGTTTCTCTCTCAGAAATGCTGCTCAGCATAAGAACTAGACAAATAAATTACAAAATCACTACTGATAATTCGTCAAAACTCTGTTGATGCAAGAATAGTGTCAGGGTCTGAAAATTTATTAGTATCATTCCATTGCTTTAGTGGGGTCAGAGAAATAAACTGGCTCCTCGCGCCTTCCCTGCCATTCATTAAGATCATGGCTGTATCTTTTCATGGACTCATCTCCACTTAGCCGCCCGCTCACCATAACCCTTAGTTCCTTTACTGTTCAAAAATGTATCTATCCTGGCCTTAAAAACATTCAATGAGGTAGCCTCAACTGCTTCACTGGGCAGGGAATTCCACAGATTCACAACCCTTTGGGTGAAGAAGCTCCTCCTCAACTCCAAAATCTGCTTCCCCTTATTTTGAGGCTATGCCCCCGAGTTCTAGTTTCACCTTGCCAGTGGAAACAACTTCCCTGTTCCTATCTTATCTATTCCTTTCATAATCTTATATGTTTCTATAAGATCTCCCCTCATTCTTCTGAATTCCAATGAGTATAGCCCCAGTCTCCTCAGTCTCTCCTCATAAGCCAATCGTCTCAACTCTCCTCTGCACCCCCTCCAGTGCCAGCATATCCTTTCTCAAGTAAGGAGACCAAAACTGTACACGGTAATCCAGCTGTGACCCCACCAGCACCTTATGCAGCTGCAACATAACCTCGTTGTTTTTAAACTTCATCCCTGTAGCAATGAAGGACAAAATTCCATTTGCTTTTTTTAATTACCTGCTGCACCTGTAAACCAACTCCTTGAGATTCCTGCACAAGGACACCCAGGTCCCTCTGCACAGCATCTTGATGCAATTTTTTATCATTTAAATAATAGTCTATTTTGCAGTTATTCCTACCAAAATAGATGACCTCACATTTACCAACATTATACTCCATCTGCCAGACCCTCACCCACTCAGAATTATCTATATCACTTTGCAGACTTTCAGCATCCTCTGCATACTTTGCTCTTCCACCCATCTTAGTGTCATTTGCGAATTTTGACACATTACACTACAACTCCAATCACCTATGTCAATCATAAACAATTGTGGTCCCAACACTGATCCCTGAGGCATACCACTAGTCACTGATCGGCAACCAGAAAAACACCCATTTACCCCCACTCTTTGCTTTTTGTTAGTTAATCAATCCTCTATCCACGCTAATCCATTATCCGTAATACCGTGCATCTTTATTTTATGTGACGGTCTTTGGTGCGGCATCTTGTCAAATGCCTTCTGGAAATCCAGATACACCACACCCACAGGTTCCCCATTGTTCACTGCACAAGTAATGTTCTCAAAGAATTCCACCAAATTAGTCAAACATAACCTTCGCTTCATGGACCCATGCTGCATCTTACAACAGGACAATTTATAACCAGATGTCTCACCATTTCTTCCTTGATGATAGATTCAAGCATATTCCCGACTATAAAAGCCTATAGTTACCTGCCTTTTGTCTACCTCCTTTTTTAAACAGTGGCATCACATTTGCTGCTTTCCAATCTTTGGGTACCATCCCAGAGTCCAGCGAATTTTGATAAATTACCACTAGCGCATTTGCTATTTCTCCCATCTCTTTTAGTATCAGCATCAGCATCAGGAGACTCGTCAACTTTTAGTCCTATTAACTTGCCCAACACTTCCTCTTTTGTAATAATGATAGATTCTGGGTTCTCACCTGCCAAAGCCTTCCTGTCATCAATTTTTGGCATTTTTAGGTCACTCATAGGTAGACAAGGGAATGCCTATGGGCACTGTCTCTAAGAATTTCCAGAATGTATTTAAAAAAATCAAATATAAAGACGATGTACAAAAATGGAAACAATTAATTGAAGATAGCTTTTTGGCTTGGCAAGCTGCACAGTGAAGATGTGAATAAAGGATAGGCACTCAGATCAGAGTTGGGTTACCCAAGAGTTGGGTCTGGGGCCTTAGCTTTTCACCATTTTTATTAACAGCTTGGATTCACAACTCCAAGTCCTTCATATAAATTTATGGATAACACTAAAATGGGAAGGACAATAAATAGCGTAACTGGAATCCGTGAAGACGCAAAGAAGCATACTTAGCTTAAACAAATGGATAGAACCATGTCAGGTGGAACCATTCACTCCAACCCAAGAAAGCTAAGAGTAACTAGAAATTGTAGAAAGACAGAGATTTGGAATTCCAAGACACTACTCACTTAAAGCTAGTGGACCAATACAAAAAGCAATTAAAAAGCTAACAGAATATTGGCCTTCATCACAAGAACCCTTGAATAGAAGAGAAGGAAGTTATTTTTCAGCTGTAGAGCTTCAGTCAGATCTCATTTAGAATACTACATTGTTTAGGCACTGGACTTCATGAAGGACATCTGGCCTTGAAGGGGTTAAAATACTAATTTTTAATTCTCCAATTCCTAAAAAGCAGTTTAAAATGCACCACAAATGCAAAATGAAACTCATGACTTACAAACAAACAAAATACAGAATATTGGCAGAAACATGAAGAGTTGCTGTGCAGCAGTAAAAAAAAGCCATTGGTCCGAGATGGCAAAAAAAAATTCAACATGCTTCTGACTGAAGTAAAGAGTTACAAGTTCAAGGCAGCAAGTACCATTATTGGCACAGACCCTAGACAAACATGGTCCTCCCAGCTGTCTAAGCATTGCCAGCTATGAGGCTGACATTCAAACTTCTTTAGTGATTTATTTTCCATCACAAGTGGACTACACCAATTTATAGTTTGAAAGTTCTGAAATCAAGTTAAAAATACTGACAAAATGGGTTAAAATTTACTCGCCAAAATCAATGACCAGGCATTAGAAAGAATGAGTGAACCAGGCAATGTGTCATAGTGCTAAAGAACTGAGAACTACACATAGGAACACAGATCAAATTTGTTTCTTACCAGTTTCAGACACCACAGTAACAGTCTCTGGTTTAGAAGGCTTTGTAGGTTTGGAAGATGAGGAACCTTTCTTAGGCTTCTTATCCGGAGGGGCCTCTTCTGATTCAGAATCTGCAGTACAGTAACACAGATGGTTTAAAACACAAATTTCCTTCTGGACATCAAACCTTGTGCCAATACAAAACTGTTCAAAAAGGGCTGGAATAAACAGCTTGCACTGCGGCCCAGTAGTTAACTACACTGTGGAGAGTTGTACTGAAAATCACACCTCTGGTCCTTGGTGGCAAGTGTTAGCTGATCTGGGGATGGTAGTCAGAGGAGAGAACACAATTGCCATCGCAGAATACTGCAGCACAGGAACACGCTTTTCCATTCTTGTGTTCTGCTGCCCGTCATGGTATGGAGGAAGGATGGTAAAGCCAGGGATCTCATCTCTGGCAGATGGTGAGTCAGTGACATCATCAAATTACCTGCCAACCAAAAATACTAGAGAGCTACTTCCACTATGGAATTGTATCTTAGCTGCAATCCACAATTTCAGATAGAAACCAGAAAAGACAAATCAACTCATCATACTTGACTGGCCCATTTCACAAGTTATTTTATTTGTTCTTGCAATGTGGTCAGCTCATTCAGTATTTACTGCCCTCAGAGTAGCAATAATCAATTCATTTGTGTGGGACAGAGATCAGCTGTAAAATGGGCCAGGTAGGGACATTAGTGGAAGTTGGGCTTTAATGACAATCCAGCAATTTCAACTCTTGTAACTTTTATCATCATTATTCACAGTTGTTTTTGTCACAAAATATTTACCCTCACTGAAAATACTAATATATTAACAAGATAAGCAGACAATTATCAATCTGAAAAACGTACAAGAAAATGCTCCCATATGGGTCTAAAGTCAGCACACCCGATTGCAAATCTGAATATTTTCAGAATGACAGCGACACAATACCACATATATATGTGTGTTCATACATATAATAACACAGAAAAGTATGGAAATGCTCAGTTAGTCCGGCAGCATCTGTGGAGAGAGAAGCAGACTTAATGCTTTGGATTGATCGCCTTTTGTCAGAATTGATAGAAAGGTTAACTTGTTCGGACTAGAGGGCACAGCCTCAGGATGGGGGGGGGGGGGGGTTTTTTTAGAACGGAGTTGAGGAGGAACTTCTTCACTCAAAGGGTGGTGAATCTCTGGAATTCTCTGCCCGTTGAAGTGGTGGAGGCTGCCTCGCTCAATATTTTTAAGTCACGGGTTGATAGGTTTTTGATAAGCAAGGGGATTAAGGGTTATGGGGAGAGGGCGGGAATGTGGAACTGAGCCACGACAGATCAGCCATGATCTTATTGAATGGCGGGGCAGGCTTGAAGGGCTAGATGGCCTGCTCCTATGTTCTTATGTTATGTTTCACCCACCACAGATGCTGCCAGACCTGGTATTCCAGTTTCTATATTTTCAACATCCGCACTATTTACAAATCAGCTCCTGGTTGCTTTTAACAAGTAGATTATACTAACTACTTATAATTTAAATAGTATTGTAGGGAGATGAAATGTTTTTCTTCAAATCCCCTTCCTACAATGTAGAGCAGATAAGCAAATTATGCCTGCAATTATCTACCATTCCAGAGGAGGCAGTGCCAAAATGGTAATGTCACTAAACGAGCAATCCAGAGGCCCAGACTAATGATCTGGGGACGCACGTTCAAATCCCACCACTATAGCTATTAATAATTCGGTAGTCTCATTTTATTGTGACAATAAAATGTTTCACTGATGTCCTTTAGAGAAGGAATTTTACCATCCTTGCCTGGTCTGGTCTACATGTAACTTCAGACCCACCAGCAACATGTTTGACTCTTAAATGCCTTCAGATCGCCTAGCAAGCCACTCAGTTGTGTTAAACCACTACAGTAAAGTCAATGAGGAATTAAACAAGACAGAAAACCGAGCATATACTCTGTACACCATGCAAAACCCTCCTTATTAATATCTGGGGGCTTGTGCTAGAATTGGAAGAGTTGTCCCATATTCTCAGAATCATACATTACAGATCACGTCCCAAACAACATCACCATCTCTGGGTACATCCAGACCCAGCAAAGCTGGCTGCATGGTGGTATAAAGTCAGGAGGGAATTATCCTGGGAGCCCTCAACATTGACCCCAGACCCATAAAGTCTCACGTCATCAAGTCAAACATGGGCAAGAAAACCTCCTGCTGCTTACCATGTACTGTCCTCACCCTCCCCACCACTCAGATGAATCAGTATTCCTCCACGCTGAGCACCATTTAGACAGAGGGTGGCAAAGGCACAGAATACACTATGGGTGGAGGACTTCAGAGTCTTTCACCAAGAGGGGCTCAATAGCACCACTATATTGATTTTATAATTGTGCTAGTTAGTGCACTTTACAACCTTTAGCTCGGTAAATTGTTCATTGCTCCATGATAGTTATGTTACTAGAGTTGTTCATTCTTATCAGATGCACAGACATCTGAAAACTAAATGAAAAAGAAGATTATTTTTAATAATTGCTGCTGGTAGTTCACATAACCTACTTTGAATTTTTCTTTCTCTTTCTCTAGTCACAATGTAGTTAAAATACTGATGGCATCATACAGGTAACAGAAGAGCAGTGGGAGAAATATTGGTTGAACCCAGGTTTGGGAGACAAGAGTAAGAACATGGTAGGCAGGCCATCTGGGGAATTGTGGCAGTGAAGTCCCACCTTCACATTGAGGGTACCCGCTATTGTGTTGTGTGGCATTACCACTCTGCTAAATGGGATAGATTTCAAACAGACCTGGCAACTCATAACTGAACATCCATAAGATGCTGTGGGCCATCAGCAGCAGGATTATATTCTACCCCAATATGTAACTTCAGGAGTTAGAGCATTCAGTAGGGGCGGCTGAGGGACTTCACTGGTGCATTCTGCGAGAAGTCGGACCAGCAACATCTACCAAGTGGGATGATGATCGTGTGTCAAGGAGTGGTAAGCCCAAAACACTACACTAGTGTTTTCCTCCCTCCCCCTTCCTCTAACCAAAATAAAGGCCACTGACAGAAGGTAAAAGTGAAGGTAAGAGGATTATAAAATTTTTCAAATAATTTGTGCTCGAAATGTTGGTCAGTGGGGTTAAGTGTTGCGCTTGAGAGATGTGGGAGATCCGTGGTGCTTCCAGCGCCTCTGATGACTATGTCTGCAGGAAGTGTACCCAACTGCAGTTCCTTACAGACCGTATGGATAGATTGGAGCAGCAGTTGGATGCACTCAGGAGCACGAAGGAGGCAGAAAGTGTCATAGATAGGAGCTTTAGAGACATGATCACACCGAAGGTGCGGGCAGATAGATGGGCGACTGCCAGGAGGGGCAGGCAGTCAAT
Source organism: Carcharhinus amblyrhynchos (assembly GCF_965287045.1). Classification (NCBI taxonomy): domain Eukaryota; kingdom Metazoa; phylum Chordata; class Chondrichthyes; order Carcharhiniformes; family Carcharhinidae; genus Carcharhinus; species Carcharhinus amblyrhynchos. The sequence goes on along the minus strand of NC_137324.1, from coordinate 88,163,931 downwards.
GCAGGAATCCCCTGTGATCATCCTCCCCTCTAACAAATATATCATTTTGGATACTGTTGGAGAAGATGGGCTATCAGGGAATATCAGCAGCAGCAGCCAAAGCAGTGGTACCAAGGCTGGCTCGCAAAAACCCAGCCTGCAAGTGCAGCAGGTGGTCAGGAAGGCGAATGGGATGCTGGCCTTCATAGCGAGGGGGATTGAATATAAAAGTAGGGAGGTCTTGCTGCAGCTGTATAGGGCATTGGTGAGGCCGCAGCTGGAGTACTGTGTGCAGTTTTGGGCGCCGCACCTGCGCAAGGATATTTTGGCCCTGGAGGGAGTGCAGAGGAGGTTTACTAGGCTGATACCGGAGTTGAGGGGGTTGAGCTATGAGGAGAGGCTGAATAAACTAGGCTTGTACTCGTTAGAGTTTAGAAGAATGAGGGGAGATCTCATTGAGACGTATAAGATGATGAATGGGATGGATAGGATAGAGGTGGAAAGACTCTTCCCGCTCAAAAAAGACAGTAGGACTAGGGGGCACAGCCTCAAGATAAAGGGGGGGCGGTTCAGAACGGAGTTGAGGAGGAACTTCTTCACTCAAAGGGTGGTGAATCTCTGGAATTCTCTGCCCGTTGAAGTGGTGGAGGCTGCCTCGCTAAATATTTTTAAGAAGCGGGTTGATGGGTTTTTGATAAGAGAGGGGATTAAGGGTTATGGGGAGAGGGCGGGAAAGTGGAACTGAGCCACGACAGATCAGCCATGATCTTATTGAATGGCGGGGCAGGCTCGAAGGGCCAGATGGCCTACTCCTGCTCCTATTTCTTATGTTCTTATGTTCTCTGTTGTTAAGCAGAGAGGGACAAAGAAGACTAGAGCAATACTTATAGGGGACTCTATAGTTAAGGGTGCAATTGGAGGTTCTGTATACATGAAAGAGACTGCAGGATGGTATGTTGCCTCCCTGGTGCCATGGTCCAGGATGTCTCTGAACGGACAGAAAGCATTCTGAAGGGAGAGGGCGAACGGCCAGAGGTTGTGGTACATATTGGTACTATCAACATAGGTAGGAAGAGTGATGAGGTCCTGCAGCAGCAGTTTAGGGAGTTAGGTAGAAAGTTAGAAAGCAGGACTTCTAGGATTGTAATCTCAGGATTACTCCCCGTGCCATGTGCTAGTGAAACTAGGGACAGGAAGATAGTGCAGCTCAACACGTGGCTAAACAGCTGGTGTAGGAGGGAGGGTTTCAGATATCTGGACCATTGGGCTCTCTTCTGGGATCTGTACAAGGAGGACAGGTTGCATCTAAACTGGAAAGGCACAAGTATTCTGGCTGGGAGGATTTAAACTAGTTTGGCAGAGGGGTGGGAACGAAAGCAAAGGTGAATTAGCTGAAGGGGAATCAGACAGTAGGACTAGTAAAACTCAAACAGCAGGCAGGGTGGGACTGCTAATCACAGGAGGTCTGGTGGACTGAAGTTCACTTGTTTCAATGCAAGAAGTGTAACAGGTAAGGCAGATGAACTTAAGAGCTTGGATTAATTAGTACTAGAAATTATGATATTGTTGCCATTACAGCAACTGGGTTATGGGAAAGACAGGATTGGCGGTTTAACATTCCAGGATATGATATTTCAGGCGGGATTGAGGCTGATATAAAAGGGATAGGGAGTTGCACTATTGGTTAAGGAGAACATCACAGCTGTACTGTGGGAGGCCACCTCGGAGGACTCATACAGCGAGGCAATCTAGGTAGAGGTCAAGAATAGGAAAAGTGTAGTTACAATGTTGGGGGTTTATTATAGGCCAGCCAACTGCCAGCAGGAAACTGAGGAACAGATATGCGGGTAGATTTCAGCAAGGTATAAAAGTAACAGGGTTGTGGTGGGAGATTTTAATTTCCCCTATATTGACTGGAACTTACTTATGCTAGGGGCATGGATGGGGCGGAGTTTGTAAGGAGCATCCAGGAGGGCTTCCTGAAACAGTATGCAAATAGTTCAACTAGGGAAGGGGCCATACTGGACCTGTTATTACGGAATGAGCCCGGCCAGGTGGTCGATTTTTCAGTAGGGGAGCAGTTCAGGAACAGAGACCATTATTCAGTAAGCTTTAAAGTACTGATGGATAAAGGTAAGAGTAGTCCTCAAGTTAAGATGCTAAATTTGAGGGGCGGGGGGGGGTTAATTACAACAATATTAGGCAGGAACTGAAGAATTTGACAGACAAGGGAATTAAGGGTTATGGGGAGAGAGCGGGAAAGTGGAACTGAGCCACTTCAGATCAGCCATGATCTTATTGAATGGCGGGGCAGGCTCGAAGGGCTAGATGGCCTACTCCTGATCCTATTTCTTATGTTCTTATAAGAATGCAGATTGAGGCAGATGTTTGAGGGCAAATCAACATCTGGCATGTGGGAGACTTTCAAGTGTAAATTAATAGCGATTCAGGACTGGCACATTCCTGTAAGGATGAAGTACAAGTATGGCAAGTTTTGGGAGCCGTGGATAATGAGAGATATCGTGAGCTCAGTCAAAGAGAAAAAGGAAGCAATTGTCAAAGCAAGTGTGGAATACAAGGAAAATAGAAAGAAACTTAAGCAAGGAGTAAGGAGGGCTAAAAGGGGTCACGAAAAAGCATTGGTCAGCAGGATTAAGCAGAATCCCAAGGCTTTTTGTACATATATAACGAGCAAGAGGGTAGCCAGGGAGAGAGTTGGCCCACTCAAGGATAGGGGAGGGAGTCTATGTGTGAAGCCAGAGGAATGGGTGAGGTATTAAATTAATACTTTGCATCAGTATTCACCAAACAGAAGGATTTGGTGGATGATGAGTCTGAGAAAGGATGTGTAGCTAATTTGAGTCATGTTGAGGTCAAAAAGGAGGTGGTATTGGGGTTCTTAAAAACCATTAATATAGACAAGTTCCCAGGGCCTGATGGGATATACCTCAGAATACTGAGAGGCAAGGGAGGAGGTTGCTGGGGCCTTGAGAGAAATCTTTGTATCCTCACTGCTTACAGGGGAGGTCCCAGAGAATTGGAGAATAGTCAACGTTGTTCCTTTGTTTAAGCAGAGTAGCAAGAATAATCCAGGTACATAAGAACATAAGAAATAGGAGCAGGAGTAGGCCATCTGGCCCTTCGAGCCTGCCCCGCCATTCAATAAGATCATGGCTGACCTGTCGTGGCTCAGTTCCACATTCCCGCCCTCTCCCCATAACCCTTAATCCCCTCTTATCAAAAACCCATCAACCCGCATCTTAAAAATATTTAGCGAGGTAGCCTCCACCACTTCAACTGGCAGAAAATTCCAGAGATTCACCACCCTTTGAGTGAAGAAGTTCTTCCTCAGCTCCGTTTTAAACCACCCCCCCTTTATCTTGAGGCTGTGCCCCTAGTCCTACTGTCCTTTGAGTGGGAAGAGTCTCTCCACCTCTATCCTATCCATCCCATTCATCATCTTATACGTCTCAATGAGATCTCCCCTCATTCTTCTAAACTCTAACGAGTACAAGCCTAGTTTATTCAGCCTCTCCTCATAGCTCAACCCCCTCAACTCCGGCATCAGCCTAGTAAACCTCCTCTGCACTCCCTCCAAGGCCAAAATATCCTTGCGTAAGTACGGCGCCCAAAACTGCACACAGTACTCCAGCTGCGGCCTCACCAATGCCCTACATAGCCGCAGCAAGGCCTCCCTACTTTTATATTCAATCCCCCTCGCTATGAAGGCCAGCATCCCATTCGCCTTCCTGACCACCTGCTGTACTTGCAAGCTGGGTTTTTGCGACTCATGCACAAGGACCCCGAGGTCCCTCTGCACCGTTGCCTGCTGCAGTTTTTCTCCACGTAAGTGATAATCCTTCCTACCATTATTCCTACCAAAGTGGACCAACTCGCACTTGCCAACATTAAATTCCATTTACCAGTTCCTGGCCCATTCGCCCAGCCTATCTAGATCCTTCTGCAGACTCTCCACACCCTCCGCGCAATTTGCCATTCCACTAATCTTGGTGTCATCAGCAAATTTCGACACCATACACTCGGTTCCCTCCTCCAGATCACCTATATAAGTGGTAAATAGCTGAGGCCCCAGTACCAACCCCTGAGGCACTCCACTAGTCACCAACCGCCAATCCGAATAGCACCCATTGACCCCCACTCTCTGCCTCCTATTTGACAACCAGTCCTCTATCCACGCTAACACCCTACCCCCAACTCCATGCCCCCTGACCTTCTGCAATAACCTGTTGTGAGGTACCTTGTCAAACGCCTTCTGAAAATCAAGACAGACCACATCCACCGGCTCTCCTCTATCCACCGACCTAGACACATCCTCACAGAACTCCAGTAAATTTGTCAGACACGACTTCCCCTTAACGAAACAGTGCTGCGTCTGCTCTATCAAGCAATCCCCCTCAAGATGCCTCGCCATTTCCTCCTTGATGACGGATTCTAACATTTTACCTACAACAGACGTTAAACTAACCGGCCTATAATTCCCCGCCTTTTGCCTGGCACCCTTCTTAAACAACGGCGTAACATTAGCCGTTTTCCAATCTTCCGGCACTTCCCCGGAATCCAGCGACGTCTGGAAAATAACCACCAAGGCATCCACTATCACCTCCGCCATTTCTTTCAGAACCCTCGGGTGCATTCCATCCGGTCCTGGGGACTTGTCCACAATCAGCCCCTCCAGTCTGTCGAGCACCGCCTCTCTATTAACAGTAATGTCATCGAGACCCTCCAGTCCTACCACCTTTCCATCTCTAACACCCAGCAAATTATTCACGTCCTCCTCCGTGAAGTCCGAAACAAAAAAGTTATTCAAGACCTCAGCCATTTCCCCATCCCCTACCACTAAGTCCCCACTTCTCATCCTCTAAGGGTCCGACGTTCACCCTAGCCAGCCTCTTCCTTTTTACATACTTATAAAGACCCTTGCTATCCTTTTTTATATTAAGCGCTAGCCCAGCTTCATAGTTTCTCCTACCCTTCTTTATCAATTTCTTTGTCAATCTTTGTTGACATTTAAACCTCTCCCAATCCTCTTCTCACCCACTACTCTTAGCTACTCTAAACGCCTCCGCTTTTAATTTAACACTTTCCTTCACCTCCTTCGTTATCCACGGCTTATTACCTCTCCTCCTACTGTCCTTTTTGACCATCGGAATAAATTTCTGCTGAGCGCCAAGAAAGATCTCTTTAAAAATCCTCCACTGCTCCTCAGCAGACCTACCTTCCAACTCGCTCCCCCAGTCCACATTCGCCAATTCCTCTCTCATCCTACTATACTCCCCTCTGTTCAAACAAAGGACACATGTCCGGGAACCCACTTTCTCCTCCTCCATCTGCACCAGAAACTCCACCATACAATGATCACTCTCCCCAAGAGGATCCTTCACCGCAAGTTCCCTAATTCTACCCGCCTCATTACATAGCACCAGATCCAAGATAGCTCGCTCCCTCGTCGGCTCCAACACACACTGTTCGAGGAAACTATCCCGGCAGCATTCCAAGAACTCCTCCTCGAGCCCACCGCTTCCAACATGGGTCGACCAATCAATATGCAGATTGAAATCCCCCATAATTACGGCCATCCCATTCCTGCACGCCGCACTTATTTGCGCGTTAACAACCCGCCCCACCTCCAGATCATTATTTGGGGGCCTATAGACGACACCCACCAGCGTCTTCCTCCCTTTGCTGTTCCTAATCTCCACCCACAACGATTCCGCTTTCTGCTCTTTGGCTCCAATATCATCCCTTGCTACCACCCTGATGCTATCCTTAATCAGCAGAGCTACGCCCCCCCCTTTTTCCTCCCGCCTATCCTTCCTAAACACTTGATACCCCTGGACATTCAGCTCCCAGTCCCTGTCACCTTGCAGCCACGTCTCTGTAATGGCCACCAGATCATATCCATTTGTGCCGATCTGCGCCACCAGCTCATCCACTTTATTCCGAATGCTTCATGCATTCAGATAAAGCGCCTTCATCCCAGCCTTCACCTGGACCCTATTTGCCGGAACGCCACCAACCATACTCACGCCCCCTACTCCCTTTATTATTGGGACATCCTTGGCCTCTACCCTTACCTGTACCCTCTCCTTAACTTTAGGCCTCTTAATGTCACCTACCCTCACACCCTCCCCCCCCCAATTAGTTTAAAGCCCTGTCTACAGTCCTCTTTACACGATTCACCAGGACTCTGGTCCCAACACCGTTCAGACCCACCCTATCCCACCCGAACAGGTCCCACTGACCCCAATACTGATGCCAATGCCCCATAAATTCAAACCCATTCCTCCCACACCAATCCCTGAGCCACCCATTCACTTCCTTAATCCTGTCAACCCTACGCCCGTCTGCACTCGGTTCAGGCAGTAGCCCAGAGATAACCACCTTGTCGGTTCTACTTTTTAATTCCATTCCCAGCTTTTTGTACTCCCTCCCCAGATCCTCAGTTTGCATTTTGCCTACGTCGTTGGCACCCACATGTACCACAACGACCGGATTCTCACCCTCCCACTCCAGGTTCCTCTGCAGCCCAGATGCGACATCCTGGACCCGAGCACCAGGCAGACAACACACCCTTCTGTGCACTTTGTCATTGTGACAAAGGACAGTGTCAATACCCTTCACCCCACTATCCCCAACTACTACTACGTTCCTTATCACCTTCTCTTTGCCTATGTCCTGCTGCAGCACTGTACCGTGTGCAGTTTGCTCACCGTCCTCACCTCCCTTGTCCACACTGGAAGCAAGAACCTCAAACCTGTTATACAGATTGAGAGGCTGAGGCCTCCGCTCCCCACCCCCCTTCCTCCTCTCAGCAGCCCCCTCTTGTTCCTGACCCTTAGAGTTAGCCAGTCTGGGGGGGGGGGGGGGGATGTCACTTGCACCCCATTGACAATGACACCCTCTCTCCCCCTGATGAGCCTCAGTGTCTGTAGCTCAGAGGCCAGCTCATCTACCTTGAGCTGGAGCTCCTCCAGCAACCTGTACTTACTGCAGACATGGTCACCTGGGAGGACCCTGGGGTCCACCAGCTCCCACATCATACAGAAACAACACATCACATGCCCCTCCATTATTCACTGTAGTAATATTGAAAATTTCCACACGAACCTACCTGGTCCTTTTTCCCCCCCAGCCCTTTTGATCTTAAGCCCTAATAGCTCACTCTGCTTCCCACTCACTCCGCTGCCCGCTCCGACACCAGGCCTCCTTTTAAACCTGGCGCTTATTTAAAGCTTGCTCCCCCTCAACTCCCTTCTAACCACTCCCTCAGAATTCTTAAAGCGGTAAATACAAAAAGCCCACAAAAATGCTTTTAAACGATTTAAACAGTTCTACAAGGTTAGTTCTTACTACAAAGTGCTTTAAACTTATTTAAACAGGGTAATTACAGGCTGGTAAGCCTTACATCAGTGGTAGGGAAATTATTGGAGAGGATTCTTCTGGACAGGATTTATTCCCACTCGGAAATAAGTTTACGTATTCGTGAGAGCAACATGGTTTTGTGAAGAAGAGGTCCTGTTTCACAAACTTGATCAAGTTTTTTTGAGGAAGTGACAAAGATGGCTGATGAGGGTAGGGCAGTGGATGTTGTCTACATGGACTTCAGCAAGGCCTTTGACAAGGTCTCTCATGGCAGACTGGTGCAGAAGATGAAATCACATGGGATCAGAGGTGAGCTGCAAGGTGGATGCAAAACTGGCTCAGTCAAAGAAGACAGAGTGTAGCAGTGGAAGGGTGTGTTTCTGAATGGAAGGCTGTGACAAGTGGTGTTTCTCAGGGATCAGTGCTGGGACCTGTGCTCTAATATATATATATATATATATATATATTATATATAATAAAGGTAACTGGATTGATTAATAAGGTTGCGGATGACACAAAGGTTGGTGGATAGTGATGAAGACTATCAGAGGATACAGCAGGATATAGATCGCTTGGGGGCTTGGGTGGAGAGATGGCAGGTGGAGTTTAATCCAGACAAACATGAGCTAATGCATTTTTGGAAAGTTGAATACAAATAGGAAATGTACAGTAGAATGCTTAAGAGTATTGATAGGCAAAGGGATCTGAGTGTACAGGTACACAGTTCACTGAAAGTGGCAATGCAGGTGAAGAAGGTAGTCAAGAAGGTAGTCAAGAAGGCATATGGCATGCTTGCCTTCATCAGCCGGGGTACTGAGTTTAAAAACGGGCAAGTCACATTGCAGCTTTATAGAGCCTTAGTTAGGCCGCAGTTGGAATATAGTGTTCAATTCTGGTCGCCACACTACCAGAAGCATGTGGATGCTTCGGAGAGGGTACAGAAAAGACTTACCAGGATGTTGCCTGATATGGAGGGCATAAGCTACGAGGAGAGGTCGGAGAAACTTGGTTTGTTCTCACTGATGCGACGGAGGTTGAGGGACAACCTGATAGAAGTCCAAGATTATGAGTGTCTTGGACACAGTGGATAGTCAGAAGACTTTTCCTACGGTAGAAGAGTCAATTACAAGGGGGCATAGGTTTAAGGTGCAAGGATCAAGGTTTAAACGACATATATGGAGGCAGATTTTTTTTTTTAAAGAGTATGGGTGCCTGGAACTGGTTGCCGGGGGAGATAGTGGAAGCGAATACGGTAGTGACTTTTAAGGGGTATCTAGACAAATACATGAATAAGATGAGAATAGAGCATAGAGGGTTTTAGTTAAGTCAGGCAGCACGTTTGGTGCAGGGTTGGAGGGCCAAAGGGCCTGTTCCTGTGCTGTAATTTTCTTTGTTATTTGTTCATTGCCCAACATGACCCACTCTACTATTATCAAGATGGGGAAACAATATTCAAAGAACAGTGCAGAAGAACAGGACAGGTGCAGCATCAGGCATACCAGGCAGGAGGGGGGAGCTGAGTCCTGAGCATCACAATTGTTAGTCTTCAGCCAATTCTATTCACTACACGAGATGCCATAAATCTGATTAAGGCACTGGATACTGTAAAGACTATGGACCCTAACAAAATTCCAACAATAGTACTGAAGACTTGCCCTCCAGAACTAGCCATGCTACTCCTGTACAGCAATAACACTGACAATCTCACCCAGCAATGTGGAAAATTACAAAATGCATGATAAATCCAACCCAGCTAATTACCATCCCATTAGTCTACTCTTGATCTTCAGCAAACTGTTAGGTGTCTTTGGCATTTGCCCAGCAATAATCTGCACACTTGCATTCCAGTTTTGTTAGGGTCCTCGATGCCACGCCCCGTCAATTGCTGCCTTGACGTCAAGAGCAGTCACTCTCACCTCCTCAAGTTCAGCTATTGTGGCCAGAGTTGGACCAAGGCTGGAATGAGGTCAGGAGCAGTGACACTGGCAGAACCCTAAGGGCACAGCTAGTTCTGGAGAAGTCATCTTTGGTATGATTGCCAGGATGTTGACAGGGCTGCAGCCCAAGTAAAAGTGCTCAAACCATAACCACAAGGCTAAAAAGCCAGAAGAAACAAATTTCAGCAATTTAAGTCATGTGACTAGTCCTTTCCTCATGAATACATTTACAGCCTTTTAATAAAATCATGCACATCAGGAAATTCTCTGGCTCAAGATCCCATTTGTGAGAAGTTGGGGAGGGAGGGGGAATAGCTGCCCTCAGTCACAACAACGATACGGACACTACAACAGACCTCAACATTCCAATGTTGGACGGAGTAAATTCAGTCAGCAGCCCCACTCCCAGGACCTAGCCATTAACGCCTGCCAAAAGTTAAGACATCTGAATGTCTGCTGAAGGCAAGTGTTGCAGGTTCAGTCGCAAAAGTTCTTATCTCCATTGATGCTTCTAATGAAAACACACCCAACAGTAATAGTCACAAAGACAAGATATCAAACAGCAACCAACATCAATGAAGTGGCGATGCTGGTGTTGGACTGGGGTGGACAAGGTGAAATGTCACATGATACCAGGTTATAGTCCAACAGGTTTATTTGAAATGGTGATTTCAAACAAACCTGTTGGACTACAAATTGCTGTCATGTGACCTCTCATCACCATTGATTGAAAAAAAACATCCTGTACAGGAGGGTGAAAAATTGGTGAGACCAGCTCTTTTCCAGGTAGCTCATTCTACATTGATTATACATCATAAAGAAGATAGTTTCCATAAAAAGCTTTACCTGAATCATAAATAATGTGCTTTTTCTTGTGCACTGGCTTTTGTTTTCCTGATATTAAATTGGCTGAACCCTTTCCCTGAAAACACAAAGCAAACAAAAAGAGTACACCGTTAGATCAACATTGGACAGTCCTGTCTATGATGTTCACTGTCTTTGATGCCAGTGGATGATCCTTGCATTTATTTTACTAAAGCATTAGGACAGCAAAATACTTAATCTCAAAATGGGCATAAGGTAACTGACCTTGACATCAGTTTTCTTCTTCGCATCTGAAGCTCCCTTGCCAGCATTTTTAGTTCGGTTCTTTTCCAAAGACTCAGTCCCAGGTTTTTTCCCAGTAGAAACCCCAAAGAATCTTCTGATATCCTATTTATAGAAATGGTAAAATTCTCTCAAAAATTCATCCTTTATCAGAGAGATAATTATATTTCCATCATGGAAACATGCACAGATGTCACACGTGAACATAGGCTCATTGGGCCAAAGGGCCTGGTCCTGTGCAAAACTATTTCTGGTTCATAGGCAGGCGCCCCAAAATTCAGAATGGGCTAATAACATATGCAAGTTAAGGTCAGTCATGGGCAAATCATAGATATGCAGTGTCAGGAAATCAGAGCTACAGGTGAACGTTTAAAAAAAAAATGACTTTTCAGCTCTATTGTAAATAGTATAAAATGGTCAATCTGGAAAATCATTTCTAACAAGATTGAAAGAATACGACAAGAGATGACTTCAAAATAGCAAAAAAACATACATAGATAAATTAATCACAATGCTCGCCACACAAGGACATCGAATGAACCCACAGGTTACTGGAGATGAAATTTGTGAAAGCATTTTAGAAAAAAATTAGATGTTACCGTTAGAGTACAGGATCTTTCTGGAACCACAAGGCCAAACAGCCGAATTTTACAACCTATTTAGGACAAAAACAACAGCTAGCACGTTTCACATAATAAGCCTTAAGATTTGAATGGTTCTTCCATTTATTTTCATGTCAATTATTTCTGCTCTCTTCTCAAAGCTTTAATTCCTCACTGAGCAATGGTTTCACAGTTGCAGATCACCCCCCATCAGAACTGGAAAATCATCATGCAGAATCAGCAAGCGCTCCTGCCATCAGCCAACCCCAATCTGATCCTCAAACATCAGCACACACACTTCCAAGAGGAGCTGCTCCCAAGTAACATTCCCCTCTGCAAATCAGTCCATTTTTAATGTTGCTGCCAGCATCTCAGCCAAGGTGAGCTGACTCTGCTCCAGCCAAGTCATGGTATGGTGTAATCATGTCTATGTGGAGGGGCACTATCATGAGTCCAATTCCCTGCCCTTACACCACAGCCCTGTAGATGTTTTTGAATCCTTCTGCCATGAAAATATTCTCCAAAATTTTGAACGCTTCTATCAAACACCTAGCGTTTTGTGCTCTAAAAACAAGACCAGTCTCTCCACATAATGAAGCCCCTCTTCCGTGGTACCATTCTATTAATTCTTTCCCACACCCTTCAATTTTTTTTCCCAAATAAGGTGCCCAGCTGAGGTCTGACCATTTCAAACCTGAATCCTCTGCAATCTGCATTTAGTTTCCCATTGCGTTAAACATCAAAAAGGAGCAACTCATTCACTCTTAAAGGGAACAGGCACAATTCAGCTTTTTCTAGAAAAGAAAAAGCACCTGAAAAGATTGTGACATTTTCAGGTGTAGTGGTCAAATACATGTCACTTTTGACATATACATATCTCTAATTTCTGATTGACGTCTCTCAAATAACAAAGGTTCCAGTTTGATGACCCTTTTCAGTTACAGCTGCATTGGACATCAGCCTGGACTTTGGCAGCCATGTTCTAATAAAATGAGATGATGCTGCCATCTCCACAGTTGCTGAGATTCACTTCAGGATATTGTTTTCTCTGGCAGCTGTTGCTCCTCCACAATTGGGATTTCATTCCCTTGGGACTAGTTAATAAAATGGCATTCACCAGTATGTGGGGAATAAAGTAGGGAGTAGAAAAAAAACAAAAACTTTTTTTTTGCTGGACCATAAGGCAACTACATCAGCAACCGTCTTTTCTCAATTCTGCACATTTCCACCATGCGATTTCCTGTGATGATTCTACAGATCAAAATAATTCACATGGTATATGATATCTCTGCGGCCAAGTGGAATCACAAGGCATCTGAAAAATATTAGAAAGGGTGTGGGGAAAGAAAGCACAATTTGAATGTGAAGATTATAAAAATGACAGCAAGGATAATTCTTCACCTCCTTGAACTCAACAAAACCACACCCTTCAGAGAAATTTCCCCAAGGCAAGTGGTGGGAAAAATTTCCAGGATCCTGCCACTTCCAAGTTCTTCGTGGTACATCCTATTGAAGTGACCAAACATACCTCGCCCAACTCAAACAAAAGCAAAATTACAGATTGCTGGATCTGACAAAATAGCTCCCTGGCCGAAGAGGGTACATGAGAAAACTTGGCCCTCATTTCTGAAGAAAACAATCAAACCTGCAATCATAACACTAAATCAATCACTGCAAGTGATTAGTCAGCATTACAAAATTTGCATTTACAAAGTGTAGGAAATGCAAATTGCATTTGCATTTCAAAGTGTAGGAAAATATCCAAACAGGACCCACTATTGAACATTTGGCATTTTGTATTAGGAAAGGTGACCAAAAGCTTGATCAGAATGGTAGGTTTGAAGGGGTGTCTTAAGGAAGGAGAGGAAGGTAGAGTAAATTGTTTAGGGAGGAAATTCCAGAGCTTAGACACAGCATTCATAGCTATCAAAGAAAATCCAGGATCCAGAAGTGGGCAGAATTATAAGAACATAATAATCTCAGGATGAGAACCTGAATGAAGTTGCAGAAAAGGAAGGGATGAGGCCATAGAGAGATTTGAACAAGGATAAAAATTTAAATGAGGCATTGCTGGACTAACAGCCAATGAAAGCCAACAAGTACAGGGGTGTTGGGTAAATGGGACTGGGTACAAGTTAGAATTTGGATGAGCTCAAAATTTACAGAACAGAGGTGGGAATTTGGTCAGCACTGGAATCACCAGATAGGAAGCAGATTGTTTTCCTGTTTCCCTTGCAGGGGGTAAATGCAAGTCGGATTGAGGCCACAATCTAATCAGACATGATCTTATTGAAGGGCAGAGCAAGTTCAAGAGGTACAGGAGCCTACTCCTGCTCCTAATTCATATGCTTGTATGTACATATACAGAAAACCTGAGAAACTACCTTCTAAAAATTCAACACCAACCATTATCACAGCAATATTTGCATAACAAATCATTCTCTATGAACTGCAGGAAAATAATATCGTGCAGTCAATCGTAAATCTATTCTCTAGTTGCATGCCAACTGTTAAAGGTCAACTTCAAAAATGATTGAGCTCTCTTAACAAATGGCAACAAGCTGCAACTGATTCTACTGCCCTGTTTCGAGTATTCACAGAAGACAACATATCCAAAAATTATTTTGATATGCAAAAGATGAACAGTTCGATATTTAAGCCTCAAGTTATGTTCCCAATTCCCTCACCGACAGTAACATTTTATATAAGTCATACTCTTAATCCACACATCTGTCAATTACACAAGAGGCAGGTACGTGACAAGTTTCCACCACCATTGTTGCAGAATTAACAGCTGAAATGCACACTCATCTCTGGCTGAACCTGGGAACTCACCATACAGGCAAGGATGAAGCTCAAAACATGCATAAACCCTTGACTGCATTATATTTCACAAAGAAACTAAATCCAACCTTCAAAACTGAACCAAAGGCATTTTTTTTAAGTAAACTCATTCTAACATGTTAATGGGGTACAATAGTAACTCACTGCAATGGGCAGAAGTCCAGTCAAATCATACGGTCCACGTCAACACTTTAGAAGCGACAAAATTCCAACTTTGACAAGCAGTCAGTTGAGAGCCTGCCCTTAGCAACAGTTGTTTGAACTAACTGGCCTGGAAGTTATACAGTGAAAGACAAGTCCAGGCTTGAAGAAGTTACCATCATTATGTGATAGAAAAGAAGGACAAGGGATTCAGATGCAACTCATTAAGGTGCAAACTGCAGTATTTAGTTTCAGTATTACTCAGGTGTCTGGTGGAATACTGGAGGGGTATCAGACTGAAGAATGGATGATTGTAGTCTGTTTTTGTAACTTAAGCTGAGCTTAAAGGTGAAACAAGAAAACTGTGGCATTAAGATTTTCACTTAATTCAACATCATAATTAAAGAGTCCAGTACTTCCGTAAAACTAGAAACAGAACCAAGAAATTGTGCAACAGATGGCTGATAGCCTAGTGAACATTTATCAAGTCATAGACCTGTACAGACCAATATAATCGCAGGCTCAATTCTGTGTTTTATGGTTTAGATACGACAGCAGGAAGATGCTTCAAACTTCATCTGCTCATGATTTCGGCTCCATAATTCCTGCCAAAACTGTACTACAGATATCAGATGAAGAATAACTCAATTCCAGTGCTCAGTCTGATCATTTTCAAGGCTCTCAAATGAATAAAAGACACTTAGGCAAGATGTAGGCGGGTAACGACTGCTGGTATAAGCATGAGCCAACATTCTGGCAAGAGCAAGACAGAACTGAGCTCAGTTACTATTCCTGCCCCAACTGTGAGACTTTACTAATACGTGTTCAATGAAGATTTCTCAGAAAATCTGGTCATCTGTTACCCCTGTACAATCACGCCCCACATTTCTGTGAATCTCAACTCCATACATTTCCAACTCAAATGGTGAATGGCTTGGAGGGGAATTTGCAGGTGCTCTCATGTCTCTGCTGTCCTTCTAGATGGTTGCCTTCATGGATTTGAAAGATGCTGTTCAAGAAACCCCGAGTTTCTGCAGTGCATCTTGTAGACGGTACGCTGTCCCTCGGGCTTGGACATTTACAGGAGCAGTGGCAGCCCACACACTGCCTTGTCCTTCTTGAGTGTTGTTGGAGCTGCACTCTTCCAGGCAAGTGGAGAGTACCCCATCACAAACCTGACTTGTGCTTTGCAATGGTGGATAGGTTTTGTGGAGTTAGGAAGTGAGCTACCTGTCACAGTATTATTAGCCACTGACCTGTTCTTGGGAGTCACAGTATTTATATGTCTAGTCCAGTCCAGCTCAGTTTCTGGTCAATGGTAGCCCCAGGAAGTTGACAGTGATGGTTGTTAGATTCTCTCCTGTTGGAGATGATCATTGCCTGGCACTTCTGTTGCACAAATGTTACTTGCCACTTCCAAGCCTGGATATTGTCCAGGTCTTTCTGCACTTGGTCACTGCTTCAATGCTAATCATCATAAATGGTGAACAGATTGCACAATCACCAAACATCCCAACTTCTGACCTTATGACGGAAGAAATGTCTTTGATGAAACAGCTGAACATGGTTGAGCCCAGACACTGAGGAACACGAAGGGTACAACTCAGACTAACCTGAAGTAACATCAGAAACACAGAGGTGGTCTGCCTTTTAAAACCAAGGAAGAAAATGAAACAAATGTTACTTCTTACAAAAATTAGGCTTTTTGTAATTTACTCAGGGCAAACACTTGATTATCAAATCCAGTTTCTTTCACCTCCCAATTCAAACTAGTAAAAATATCCCAACAGCAAATTTTCAAATCAAACCATTTTGAATTCTACCTCAACATGTGATTTGCACTTGCTGTGAAGGTCTAATTCAGTACTGCTGTAATGTTAAAATAGATTTGTTTTCTTCAGAATACTGTCCAGTCTGCAGTAATGTTGCAGCAAAATTAAGTTGGAAGAGAAAGCATCTTTTCACACTGGCAGTCTTTTGAAGTCACAAACAGTTGATGTTCCTGAACAACATGACATCTGTGCAGCTACTGAATTCAAGGTTTCTAATCATTACACACATTGCACTTATGCACACACAAAATGTGTTTGGTGGACAACACTGTAATACACCTTTAAAGCCAGCTTATGGTCTCAACAAAAACAAGAGCCAGTACAAAACTAGCAGAAAACAGCAAAGACAATCACATCTTCAAAACCAAGTTCTGTCCTACTCAAATTGATACTTGATGCAATGTGACTAAAGTACATTAGCCCACTTCATTCTCCCAGCAACAGTTGATACTGATTCTTTCCCACCACCTCAGAAAAACAGTCAACATAATCAAGCACCCTTCACACTCCAGACATTGTCTCTTCCACCTTTTTCCATCAGGGCAAAAATACTAAAGTCTGAGGTCACGTACCAACTGACACAAGAACAGCTTCTTCCCTGTTGTCATCAGACTTCTGAATGGACCTACCTTTTATTAAGTTGATCTTTCACTACACCCTTGCTACAACTGTACCACCACATTCTGTACCTTCTCTATGAATTGTATACTTTGCCAGTATATGCAAGAAACAATACTTTTCATAGTATACTACTAATACATGTGACAATAATAAATCAAATAAAAAAATGGTGGAGCACACCATGCACTTCAGTCTTATACCTGTGGCACAGGTCTCACATTCAATTTTTATTTATCCCATCACAGCAAGCACATCTCCTGCAGTACATCCATCTCCACATCAACCCCACGTTCCGCACCTGCCCATGTCACTTTATGACAGGCAAACTTGAGCAGTCCCTTAATAGAGAAGTACAGTTAAGGAACTTTCACAAATTTATCCAACTCCTCAGCCCAATGGAGAGTATAAAAGTTTTAGCCCACAGGACTTCTACTCCAGAAGTGATTTCCTCAGATATTCTTAATCTCATGGAATTCATTTCCCTTCTTCACACATCCTCTGGGCCTGAAACAGGAATTTGACAGGTGCAAACCAACAGACCACACTCACTAAAATGAATCACCTTTACCAGATCAACACAGCAGCACAGTGGTTAACACTGCTGCTTCACAGTACCAGGGACCCAGGTTCAATTTCCATCTTGGGTCACTATGTGTGTGGTTTGTACATTCTCCCATGTCTGCATGAGTTTCCCCCTAGCATTTCAGCTTCCTCCCACAGTCCAAATATGTGCAGGTTAGGTTGATTGGCCATGCAAAATTGCCTCTTAGTGTCAGGGGATTAGCAGAATAACTATATGAGTTACAGGGATAGGCTCTGGGTGGGACTGTGTTGGTGCAGATTCGATGGGCCAAAGGGCCTCCTTCTGCACTGCAGAGATTCTACGATTATGAACTGTACACCCTTAGGGTTTTGTAAATGACAATACTGATCCATTCAAAAGGTCATTGACCGAGTCATCATTTGTTGCCCCGACCTACAGGACAGTAAACATTTCCCCTGGGAGCCTTTACCATTTTCACTGCAACGTTCACTGAAACGGGCCTGCCTGAGGATTCAGACAGCGGTTACAGTCAGAGGACCGCCGGACGGAGAACCGAGCCGCACAGCCCAACATCAAAACACAGCCAAATGTCCCAATGGGAAAAGAGGCGGAACCCGGGGCTGGTCGGCGGTGAAACCAGGAGGAGGGCGGTGGCCCGGGGCCCAGGCGGCCGGAGCCGCAGCGGCGGGACAGTCAGCCCCCTCCCCCAGGAGCAAGGACCTCTCCCTCTCACACCAGCGGGACACTCAGGCCCGAGGCCCGGCCCTCTCTCACCATGTCTCTCCCCGTCTTTTCCGCCGCTACATTTGGCGCCAACAATTTCAACGCGCAGGCGTGCGGCGCACAGTGATGAGGTCAGTCAGGCGGGGACCCGGATGGAGCGGGGGCGGGGTTTGATTGACAGCCGCATAATCCCTGCGAAAGTGGGTCAATGCACTGAGCTGCTGCTGTCTGTAGCTGCTTTGGGCCAATCCTAGGCAGGCACTGACTGTGCTAGAAATGTCGCAGCGTGATTTATATTTGCAAAGGTATTTTGAGATGTTGCGCTAAGAAGAAACAAACCAGCTGAAATAAAAGTTACACTACTATTTAGCATAGCACGTGTAATTTCTTCACATATATCACCCTCAACAGCTTGCTTACACAAGGGACAGGCCAAGTTAAAGCAGCTCCATTTTGTGGCTGAACATTGCAGCTTCCAGACTCAAGTATACTGTCAGAAAGCATCACAGACATCAACGGTCACATTTTCTGTGCTTTCACTTCAATTTGTGTTAATCATGAATCATTATGTTTCAAAAGGAGGACTGGATAGTAAATGTTGGTCTAGCCAGCGATGCCCACACCCCATAAAATCATCCTGTTTACACCAAAAGACCAGGAGTAGGCCATTTTGCCACTCAATGCAGTTCTTCTAAACTCTAACGAGTACAAGCCTAGTTTATTCAGCCTCTCCTCATAGCTCAATCCCCTCAACTCCAGTATCAGCCTAGTAAACCTCCTCTGCACTCCCTCCAGGGCCAAAATATCCTTGCGCAGGTGCGGCGCCCAAAACTGCACACAGTACTCCAGCTGCGGCCTCACCAATGCCCTATACAGCTGCAGCAAGACCTCCCTACTTTTATATTCAATCCCCCTCGCTATGAAGGCCAGCATCCCATTCGCCTTCCTGACCACCTGCTGCACCTGCAAGCTGGGTTTTTGCGACTCATGCACAAGGACCCCGAGGTCCCTCTGCACCGTCGCCTGCTGCAGTTTTTCGCCACATAAGTAATAGTCCTTCCTACCATTCTTCCTACCAGATCTCATTGAGACGTATAAGATGATGAATGGGATGGATAGGATAGAGGTGGAGAGACTCTTCCCGCTCAAAAAAGACAGTAGGACTAGGGGGCACAGCCTCAAGATAAAGGGGAGGCGGTTTAGAACGGAGTTGAGGAGGAACTTCTTCACTCAAAGGGTGGTGAATCTCTGGAATTCTCTGCCCGTTGAAGTGGTGGAGGCTGCCTCGCTAAATATTTTTAAGAAGCGGGTTGATGGGTTCTTGATAAGAGAGGGGATTAAGGGTTATGGGGAGAGGGCGGGAAGGTGGAACTGAGCCACAACAGATCAGCCATGATCTTATTGAATGGCGGGGCAGGCTCGAAGGGCTAGATGGCCTACTCCTGCTCCTATTTCTTATGTTCTTATGTTCTTATGCAGTTCTGTCCAGCATGCAAGGAGATCATTGCTGCGTGACAACCTAATTCCATTAACCCACCCATTGCTACCTTTAGATGATGAGAATAAATCTCAGCTTCAAAAGTTACAATTTCCTAAATCAATACTATTTGCAAGAGAAATTTCAAACTTCCCCAATCCTACTTACACTCCTGCAAAGTCTGGCCGTAATTTTTAGACAAAGTTTCCTAGTTCTAGATTCCCCTTGTGGAAGGCAGTGGGATGTGTAGTAGTATTATCGCAGGACTAATCCAGAGACCCACAGTTTGAGGACCCAAGTTTGAATCCTTCAATGACAGATGAATTTTGAATTCAATTAAAATCTGGAACTAAAATCTAATGAAGACCACAAAACCATTGCTGATTGTTGTAAAAACCCAACTGGTCACTAATGTCCTTTAGGGAAGAAAATCTGTCATCCATACCTCGTCTACCAGATCCACAGCAATGTGGTTGACTCACAAATGTCCTCAGGGATGAACAACAAATGCTGGCCCAGCCAGTAATGCCCACAACACATGAACAAATAAAAAAATCCAGCAGAAGTAGTTTCCCTCTACCAATCCTGTCAATCAAATCACCCTGAAATTTGCTAAATTGTAGGGAATGCAATCCTGTGTGTATAATGCTGGCCCAGCCAGCAACACCCGAATCCCACACTTGAATTAAAAAAACTCTTCATAATTTAATGCTGGAGTCTAGATACCATTTTGACAAATCTGCATTGCATTCCCTCAAAGTGTGGTACAAGAATTTCAGGTTGAAAAGTTTTGCATGTTCCGCACACAAGAGGACAGCCTCAACCAGGATCTTGGGTTCATGTCACACTATTTGTAACCCCCACGATTTGCCAGGGCTTGCAAAATCTCACTAACTGTCCTGGCTGGAGACAATACCCATCTCTTTAACACTCTTTCCACTCACATTGTCTGTACCTTGAAGACTTGATTACATGCAAAGACACACATTCCAACCATTATTTTGTAAATTGAGTTTGTGCCCTGTTTGTGAACAGAACTCCCACTCACTTGATGAAAGAGCAGCGCTCTGAAAGCTTATGGCTTGTGCTACCAAATAAACCTGTTGAACTTTAACCTGGTGTTGTGAGACTTCTTACTGTGCTTACTCCAGTCTAATGCCGGCATCTACACATTAAAGAAAAGCTTACCTTACATGGTTTTAAAAAAGCTGTTCCAATCAGTAAAAATTAGCGTAGAATAAAAAGGATGTAAATAAACTAATACATTTTTGTCGCTGTAAGATGGGACATGTTAAAGCAAATTGTTGGAAGCTGAATGGAAAGTCAGTGTCAGTAACAGGAAAGCTCAAGGAATCTTTATAAAAGGCTGCACTAGAAATTCACCTGCCAACTTACCCATCTGCTAACTCACCTACATGCCACCCTACTGGGTGGCACGGTGGGTGGGTGGCATGGTAGCACAATGGTTAGCGCTGCCAGGAACTCGGGTTGGATTCCCGGCTTGGATCACTGTCTGTGTGGAGTTTGCACGTTTTCCCCATGTCTGTGGGGTTTCCTCCAGGTGATCCAGTTTCCTTCCGCAGTCCAAAGATGTGCAGGTTAGATGCGTTAACCGTGCTAAATTCTCCCTCGGTGTACCCAAACAGGTGACTAGCTGATTTTCACAGTAACTTCATTGCAGTGTTAATGTAAGCCTATTTATGACTAATAAATAAACTTACTTAACTTATCTACCTGCCTACCTACCTTATCCATCTACCAAGCTACCAGTCTAACAACATACCCACCTGCCATTCTACCCACCTGCCAGACTACCCACATACCCACATATACCACCTCACCCCTCTGCCACCCTTCTCATGTAAAAGTCCAAAAGGTTTATTTGATAGTAAACACCACTAGCTTTCAGAGCACTGCTCCTTCACAGGTGAGTGGGGAGCTCTGATCGCAGACAGGGCCTATGCCCTGTTTATAAAACCCCTATGCCCTGTTTGTGATCAAAGGTATCATGAGGTGACAAGTAGCAGCCCCAGAATAATCACACTCCTTGGTGTTATTTCTATGTCCACTAAGATTTATTCCCACAATTTACTTTTCCAGTCTAAAGACTGACACAAACTAAATTAATTTAAGTTCTGCTAATGTTGTGGTAAACATTATAAAGCTCGTAATGTTAAATATTTAAACTGTGTACAAATATTTGACTTTTTGAGAGATTTCTCTTGCAGCATTGCTTATCAGTATCATATAACAACTTAAACAAAATATTTGAGTCTAATTAATCGATGGAGAGGGTCACCAGTGAATCCCTGGCCTTGCCATGTTAGATACTGAAACACAAACAAAAAGCTGCTGATGTATTCCACAGCAGGTACAGCTAATCAGAAATAAAACTGCAATGCAGTCAACTGATAAACCGAGTACAATATGTAGATTGGCACCTACTTTAGACAAAAAACAAGCCTCAACTTTACTGAAATAAAACCCCTAGCTCTGGGAGAGAAACCAGTTTAAAATTGTTTGCTCTGTGACACTCTTAACAGTGCTCCTGAATCACAGCTTCCCAATAATGGAAGGTCGAATTTGTCAATAATGAGGCTCCAACATTCCTACAAACATTTGTAGCACAGGCCTTGTACTGAAAAGCTCAAGGTCGCAGTTCACTCGAATCTGTTTAATGTCTATTGACAAACTACTGTTCTTAGATAATTGTAGATCAGCCTGCGCTCAGTGCTTTCTTTACAAATTGTTTATTTTGAGAACTTTTTAATCGGATCGCTAAATAAAAGCAGAGCCAAAACTTCAAATACATCTGATCTAAGTTTAATTTAAATCTAAGCATCTTGGGCGGAATTTCCCCCGAAAAAGAAGGCCACAATGCTCCCAAATTGAGACAAAGTGCCCACAGCAGCGGGAAAGCTGGAGGTTTTCCCACTGGAGTTAACAGCTTCTATCAGGTGGGGTTCTCCCAACTGATAGATGCTAATTTATTCCTATCGGGCAACCCACTGACCAGACCCGCTGTTCCAAGATCAGGCTCCCATTTTTAAAAGGTGACCCGATTTCCCCCCCACCACCCCTCCAACCCACCCGCACCCCCAGAAAATAAAATGGTACCTCCCTAATGACTAGGAGAGCACCTCTCACGAAAGAATGGCATCCTGCACCCCCCCCCAAGACAGACAGACAGACACACACACACACACACACACACACACACACACACACATGTAAGAGTGACTCTCCCCCATACTAGTAATAGGGTAATTGTTATGGGGGATTTTAACTTTACTAATATTGATTGGAATTGTTATAGCTGTAGCTCGTTAGAGGGGGCAGTGTTTGTACAAAGCGTGCAGGAAGGTTTTTTGACTCAGTATGTAGATAGGCCAACTAGAGGTGAGGCTATATTGGATTTGGTGCTGGGAAATGAGCCAGACCAGGTGCTAGACTTGGAAGTTGGTGTGCATTTTGGTGATAGTGACCACAATTCGGTTACGTTCACCTTAGTGATGGAAAGGGATAGGCATGAACCTCGGGCCAGTGGTTTTAGCTGGGGGAAGGGTAATTATGAGGCTATTAGGAGAGAATTAGGAAGCATAGGTTGGACTAGGAGATTACAGGGACTGGGAACGTCCGAAACGTGGAGTTTTATCAAGGAGCAGCTACTGCGAGTCCGTGATAGGTATGTCCCTGTCAGGCAAGGAGGAATTGGTAGGGCTAGGGAACCGTGGTGCACCAAAAAAGTTGATTCGTTGGTTAAAAGGAAAAAGGAGGCTTATGTTCGGATGAGACGTGAGGGCTCGGGTAGTGCACTAGAAAACTTTAGATTGGCTAGGAGGGAGTTGAAGAGTGAGCTAAGAAGGGCTAAAAGAGGACATGAGAAGACTTTGGCTGATAGGGTTAAGGAGAATCCTAAGGCGTTCTATAGGTATGTCAAGAACAGAAGGTTGGTTAGGGCAAGATTAGGGCCAGTTATAGACAGCAGAGGGAAGTTATGTGTGGAACCGGAGGAGATTGGTGAGGCATTGAACCAATATTTCTCTTCGGTGTTCACGCAGGGGGACATGGATATAGCTGAGGAGGACACTGGGTTGCAGGGGAGTAGAATTGACAGTGTTACAGTTGATAAGGAGGATGTGCTGGATATTCTGGAGGGTCTGAAAATAGATAAGTCCCCTGGTCCAGATGGGATTTACCGCAGGATTCTCTGGGAGGCAAGAGAAGTGATTGCAGAGCCTCTGGCTCTGATCTTCAGGTCGTCGTTGGCCTCTGGTATAGTACCGGAAGATTGGAGGTTAGCGAATGTTGTCCCATTGTTTAAGAAGGGGAACAGAGACTTCCCCGGGATTTATAGACCGGTGAGTCTCACTTCTGTTGTGGGCAAGGTTTTAGAAAAAATTATTAGGGATAGGATTTATAGTTATTTGGAGAGTAATGAATTGATTGGAGATAGTCAGCATGGTTTTGTGGCGGGTAGGTCGTGCCTTACTAACCTTATTGAGTTTTTTGAGAAAGTGACCAAAGAGGTGGATGGGGGTAAGGCAGTGGACGTGGTGTATATGGATTTTAGTAAGGCGTTTGATAAGGTTCACCATGGTAGGCTTCTGCAGAAAATGCAGATGTATGGGATTGGGGGTGTTCTAGGGAATTGGATCAGGAATTGGCTAGCGGATAGGAGACAGAGGGTGGTGGTTGATGGTAAATATTCATCATGGAGTTCGGTTACAAGTGGTGTGCCTCAGGGATCTGTTTTGGGGCCACTGCTGTTTGTAATTTTTATTAATGATCTGGATGAGGGCATAGTTGGGTGGATTAGTAAATTTGCTGATGACACCAAAGTCAGAGGTGTGGTAGATAGTGAGGAAGGGTGTCATAGTTTGCAGGAAGACTTAGACAGGTTGCAGAGCTGGGCCGAGAGGTGGCGGCTGGAGTTTAATGCGGAGAAGTATGAGGTAATTCACTTTGGTAGGAATAACAGATGTGTCGAGTATAGGGCTAACGGGAGGACTTTGAATAGTGTGGATGAGCAGAGGGATCTAGGTGTATGTGTACATAGATCCCTGAAAGTTGGGAATCAAGTAGATAAGGTTGTTAAGAAGGCATACGGTGTCTTGGCGTTTATTGGTAGGGGGATTGAATTTAGGAGTCGCAGCATTATGTTGCAACTGTACACAACTCTGGTGCGGACGCACTTGGAGTACTGTGTGCAGTTCTGGTCCCCACATTACAGGAAGGATGTGGAGGCTTTGGAGAGGGTGCAGAGGAGGTTTACCAGGATGTTGCCTGGTATGGAGGGGAGGTCCTATGAGGAGAGGCTGAGGGATTTGGGGTTGTTTTCGCTGGAAAGAAGGCGGCTAAGAGGGGTTCTTATTGAAACATATAAGATGATTAGAGGTTTAGATAGGGTGGATAGTGATAGCCTTTTTCCTCTGATGGAGAAATCTAGCACGAGGGGGCATGGCTTTAAATTAAGGGGGGGTAGTTATAGGACGGATGTCAGGGGTAGGTTCTTTACCCAGAGGGTGGTGAGGGATTGGAATGCCCTGCCTGCTGCAGTTGTAAATGCGCCTAGTTTGGGGGCGTTTAAGAGATCCGTGGATAGGTTAATGGACGAAAAGGGATTGGTTTAGGTTAGTGGGTCATTGTTTTGTAACTGGTCGGCGCAACATCGTGGGCCGAAGGGCCTGTTCTGCGCTGTAATGTTCTATGTTCTATGTTCTACTATGCCGGCATGAGGGTGACCCAACCCAACAACCTCCCCACTCATCTCCTGTACCCTCTCAGACACCCTACTAAGCAGCATCCCCCCACAGACCCCCAACTCAACTCCCCTCAGGCCTTCTAATCAGCCCCTTCCTCCAACGACCCCCCAACTCAGCCTCCCTCCAAATCTCCCAATCAATCCCCCTCTCCCATAGACCACCACTCAGCCTCCCTTCAAGCCATGCACCTTTCCTAATGAGCATTAGTGAAGCAGATGGGGTTTTACAACATTCGACAATGGTTTCATGGTCACCATTCAACCTTTAATTCCAGATCATTATTCAGTTCAAATTTCATAATCTGACACAGTGGGATTTGAACCTGAGTCCCCAGATCATTACTCTGAGTCTCTGGGATATGAGTCCAGGACAATAACACAATGCCACTGCCTTCCTGGATCTGAACAATTAGCTCTGTAGCAAGACACGAACCTTCAGATTCATGACTGGTTAAGGATGGCATGCAGCAGGTGAGGTAAGTCTTCCTGGTGGATTTGGACTGAGAAGCAGCTGCTTTTTCACGGATGGGCCACAGGAGAGGAGCCATCAATTTTGGCTGTGCAAGGGGGATCGGCGCATGGCTGACCAAGGGAGGAAAGGTGAGTTGTAGCAGACATATGGGGTACTGTGGGGGAACAAGGATGACCAATATCCACAGCTCAAACATGATTGTGGGGAGATCCAGAAACATAGGGGGAAGGTCAATGGTGAAGTCCTGAGTTAAGGGTGGGGGAGGTGCAGGGTATAGATTATGGACGGACGTTTGGTAAGGATGGATGGCAGGTCATGGGTAAAAGGGGCAGATCGATGGTGAAGGGAGCAGTTTTTGGGTGTAATGGTGAGCAGCTTGAAGGTCATTGAAGGAGTGAAGGTCAAAGGTGACCAAGGGAGGGTGCACTGTGATGGTATCAAACTCCAGGATCTAGAAACAAAGCTGTGACAATGAAAGAGGCTTCCAAAGATAAGGTTGAGGATGGGGATCTTCAGGTTGGGATACATGGAGACTAGGGTGTGGCTGATGGAAAGTACCGTGTTTTCAATTTGTCGAAAGTTCTCAAATCAGGAGGGTGGGCCATAAAGACCATGTTGACCAGGTCTTTGCCTGCCTCGTATACGCAGATCACCTCAAGCAGACAAGATGGATAAAGTGCGCGCAGTGTTTGTTTTAGCTCTAGTGCAATAGAACTGCAAATGGCAGAGAACGGCCCAGGGCTAGATACTGCAGATAGTCAACGCAGCTCAAGATGCTGACAACTGGGACTAGTGAGATGCTGAGCAATAATGTGTGACAGAATATATCACTGGCCTATATACCTTAAAATATCAGAGAGGTGGTGTCAGAGGTGGCTAATTATGTCAAGAGATTCTATTACTCACCTCTGTCAGCTGCTTCAGGATGACCTAAGTTCCTATGGACTGGGAAGTAATTCATTGGCAGTACATTAAAAATCACTGCAGCATCAGGGAAGTGAGCATTGCCTTTATTAGAAGAGCCAATGATTTTGTCTAATTCATTATAGAATCCAAAAGCTGGGCAGCCCAGGCTGTGGGTTTCATTACCACTGCTGGATTTCCACAGGTACAAGGGCCATCTTAACTGAATGGACATCGAACTGAGAGCTCCCTTAAAACAGCCAGCAGCCATCGTATACCAAAAGGGCTTTCACTCTGTTAATGTGCAGCTGGTTTGTGATGACGACAAATGAGCCCAGCAACTGTGCTCACTTCTGAGGGAGCTCTCATGACTCTTACAGCCTCACTCACTCTCACTGCCACAACTGTTTGTTCCCCCTCAGCAACTGCAGAAGTGGATTTTGAGTGATAAGGAATATCTATAGAAGACTGGCTTGTGAAATCTGTTCAGAACCCACACCTGCCCAGCACAAGAGAATTATACTGCCACACACACACACACACACACACACACACACACACACACACACACACACACACACACACACACACACACACACACACACACACACACACACACACACCCTCGCCGCCCCCATGCCTCAACCACGTCAACAATAGAACTGACCACCGGTCTGCTGAAGATGAGATTCCACTGTCTGGACCACACTGGTGGAGCGCTGTGTTACTTGCACACAGAGTCTGCTCTCACCAGGACAGGTGAAGGGAGCAATTAATAAACCATACAGAATCCTCTGCTTTATTACTAGGGAAATAGAGTACAGGAGGATGGAGGTTATGCTGAATTTGTATAGATTAGTTACACCTCAGCTGGAGTATTGTGTTCTATTCTGGGTGCCACATTTTTGAAGGACATGAACATAGAACATAGAACACTACAGCACAAACAGGCCCTTCGGCCCACGAGTTGCACCGATCACATCAACACCTACCAATCTATAGACCTATCTATAACCCTCAATCTCATTAAACCCCATATACTCATCCAGAAGTCTTTTAAAAGACCCCAGTGAGTTCGCCTCCACCACCACTGACGGCAGCCGATTCCATTCACTCACCACCCTCTGAGTGAAAAACTTACCCCTAACATCACTTCTGTACTTTCCTCCCCGCACCTTAAATCTGTGTCCTCTCGTAGCGACCATTTCAACCCAGGGAAATAGCCTCTGAGAATCCACCCTATCTATTCCTCTCAACATTTTATAAACTTCTATCAGGTCGCCTCTCAACGTTCGTCTCTCCAGGGAAGAGTCCCAGCTCCCTCAACCTAACTTCATAAGGCATGCCTCCCAGTCCAGGCAACATCCTTGTAAATCTCCTCTGTACCGTTTCAATAGAATCATTGTGGTCTCCTTCCCTAGCAAAGATTTGAGGAATTTGCAGATGGGGAGATGAAGCAGCCTAAGGCTTCCTCCATCAAGGAAGAAAGGAAAAGCCTGATGATCCTGAGGGAATGCGTAGTGTGCAGCTGCAGATGCCAGGATGCTGGAGGAATGCACCAGACAAGCCTGAGCTGTCTTAATTGAAAGCCAATTTCAAAAAGAATTGCAGAGACCTGTTGAGCTCCTTTTCAATAAATGTCAGGGTAGAAATGTCAGCAGATTCAACACCCCTTTTCCAGACCAAATTACATTCCCACAACCTCTGGCCCTTGGCATGAGCAAGTGCTTATTTGGAAAGAACATTGGAAAAGGAGAAGGCCATTTTTAAGAGTTAATTCATGGGATGGATGCATCACTGATTGGGCCATCATTTATTGCCCATTCCTAATTGCGCTTCACTGAATGGCTTGCTTGGTCATTTCAGAGGACATTTTAAGAGTCAATCACATTGCTGTGGATCTGGAGTCACACATAAGCCAGACCAGGTAAGCAGGCAGATTTCCTTTCCTAAAGGACATTTTAAAATGGTAAACCAGAAAGCATTTTACGACAATCGACAATGGTTTCATGGTCACCATTAGACTTTTTAATTCCAAAGGTTTAAGCTCCTTGAGCCTGCTATGCCATTCAGCCAGATCAAAACTGATATTCTACCTCAAATCCATTTTCCTGCACTACCTCCCATCCCTTTATATCTTTAACATCTAGAAATCTACCAATCTCTGCTTTGAACATACTCAATGACAGAGCTTCTATAGCCCTCTGGGGTAGAGAATTCCAAAGATTCACCATCCTCTGAGTGAAAGAACTCTTCCTCATCTCTGTCCTCAATGGCCTACCTCTTATTCAGGAAATTGCACATAATCCAGTGACGCATGCACCAAATGTTGGCAATGCCTTGTGAAGAACTCTATGCATTCACCTGAATGCCTCACTCACTTAGGCAACAGCGAGGGTGATAAGAAGCTCAGCACTATTTGTTGGTTTGCCAGCCAGGTTTCAAATCCCTAACCTCAAAAAGAAAAGAAAATTGTCTAAAACAGAAGCCTGCGTACTCAGGATACTCAGGGGTGCCAGTATTTCCAAGACCAGGCAATGAATGGTTGTTTCCATAGGCCCACATCAGCATCATTGATAGTCATTGAAGTGCCATGCTCTTAAGTGCAGCCAGTTTGTATAACACCCAATATAATGACCATTAAACATACATGAATAAAGTGATCCAATACATATATTTAGACATGGCTTATAATATCCATAAAATAAATAGATACCAGTGCCACCTTTGTGCCATTGGAACTTTTAACCTTAGACAAAGAAAAGTACAGCACAGGAACAGGTCTTTCAGCCCTCCAAGCCTGTGTGATTATGCTTCTTAACACCAGGCCTTGGCGCAAGGTGGAGGCGTCAAATGCCTGAGATGACCTTGGCTACCATCTTTGGGTGATTCAAAACCAGAGGGCTCAGGTCTGCAAAGAGTCTCCTGCACATGTGTGAATCATCCTTTTTGACCTTCGCTGCTGGAGACAATGGGAACACAGACAGAGGGGAGGAGGCATGGCAGTGCACCTTTGGAGCACCCTGAAATAATGCCCCAGAGAGTTTGTGATAGCACCCCTTGAATCCAGGAGGAGAAAGGACACCTGGACGGAAATCAAGGTGTCTCCTTCCACTCTCACCTTGCCACCACTGTGTATTGCCCCTGGCCAGAGTCAATGAAATCAGGTGTTTCGTTTAAATTTTTTCATGAGATGTGGGTGTCACCAGCAGGACCAGCATTCGTTGCCCACCCAACTGAATAGTTTTCTAGATCATTTCAAAGGGTAGAAATAGGACATTACTGGTGAACAAATGTTTTTTCAGACTGGGAGGAGATATCCCAGGGTCAGTATTATGATAATTAATTTTTGATATAGCTCATGGCCTGGACTTGGCTATAAAGCCCAGGAGGAAAAATCAGTAAATGGGAAAGTAAGAATACCAGTCTGAGGTGTTTTTCCCTTTTGGGAGGGTATAATTTAAAATAAATGCTTGAAAGGAAAAAGTTGACAACGGCATGAGGAAAGCGTGCATAAGAAGGACTAATGGAAAAGCTCATCAAAAACTGGTACGTGCATGATCGGCAGAGTGGCCTCCTACTGAACAGAATCATCTATAGCTGAGATATCTAAAACAAGAGAAAATGAATATAAACATAAAAATAAGGGGATTTAGGACAGAAAGGAGAAAAAAAAATTCAAAGGATTATGAGGCTGTGAAATACATGACTGAAGTTAACAACTGAGACGAAGAATGTGTCAGTGAATGTCGTAAGAAGTCTGACATCACCAGGTTTAAATTCAACCGATTTATTTGATAGTAAACTCACAAGCTTTCGAGGTTCCCCTCTTCGTCAGGTGAATGAGGACGGTCTCAACAGGGATCTTGGGTTCATGTTGCACTATCTGTAGCCCCCATGACTTGCCTGGGTTTGCAAAACCTCACACACTGTACTGTCTGGAGACAATACACATCTCTTTAACCTGTGCTCAGTGCTCCTTCCACTCACATTGTTAGCCACTTTAAGAGTGGAATAGCAGGTTAGGTGTAAAAATTCACATTCTAATCAGTAATCTGTAAACTGTCAATGCTTTATATGCTCTGTCTGAGGCCAGAACTCTTCATTCACCTGACGAAGAGGGAAGCCTTGAAAGCTTGTGAGTTTACTATCAAATAAATCAGTTGGACTTAAACCTAGTGTTGTCAGACTTCTTACTGTGTTTACCCAAGTCCAACGCCAGCATCTCCACATCAGTGAATGCCCTCAGGGCTTCTGCTGCACCATTATCAGGTCTGTTTATACATGTAAATGCATCAACAGATGATTGTGCATTGTTCCATTCCACTGCGGTTTCTTCATTTTTCAGCTGACATAGTATTTGATTAATTATTTGATCATGCAGTGCCAACGATGAACCTAATTCAGTCAACATCCTTTAACTGATTTATTATTGTCATATGTATTAGTACACAATGAAAAGTATTGTTTCTTGTGCACTATGCAGATAAAGCATACTATACATAGAAAAGGAAAGAGACAGTGCAAAATGTAGTGTTACAGTCAAAGCTGGGGTGTAGAGAGAGATCAACTTAATACAAGATAGGTCCATTCAAAAGTCTGATGGTAGCATCAGACCTTAGACTTTTGTGTCTTTATCCTAATGGAAGAAGGTGGATGGGCGTATGCCTGGGGTGTGTGGGTTACTTAATTACGCTGGCTGCTTTTTCAAGGCAGTGGAAAGTGTATATAGAGTCAGTGGATGGGAAGCTGGTCTGTGTGACGGACTGGGCTTCATTCATGACCACATTTTGGCAGAAGGTACTATTGAATCATGAGATCAGGAGGAGTAACTGACTGATTATTTTCTCTTGCATTGTCCAATATGCCATGAGTAATAGTAGCACATCAGCGGAGCACAAAATGGATCTGGCACAGAACCATATTGAATAGTATATATATCTATCTACTCATTAACTAGGACAGCTATAAAATACTAGATACAACAGGGACTCGTGCACAAAGCAAGGCCACCTACCTGTAAGTACTGTCAACCTTGCCCTGTTTGAGGGTTCTGGCCTTGACTTGTGATTCATCAGCAGTCTGTCCTCCTATTCTCACCTAGGATGTTATTGATCAAAGTGGTGCTATATAGACAGCAACCAATCAGACAGCAAAACACAATCTTCACATTACGGAACCTCCCTTAACCAAACAGAAGATTATATTTGGCTCAATAAAGTTCCAGCTCAAAGTTACATTTTCAATTACACTGCAAGAGAGCGCATCAGTGAATTAAGGTAAATCAAGCTGATTTTAACCAGGGTTGAGTGATTTGTGGATAAATTTTGATTTCAATCCAAGCTCTTCTGCTCAACTAACAGAAGAGATTGTGCTCCATTTCTCCAGCCCGCTGCTTGAGTAGCACAATGGGCTGGGAAGTATAAGCAGGAGGGCTCGAACGGGATTTGTAATCAGCACCCAGCCAATCGGGATGTTCCCAGGCCATTTTTTAATGGCATAATCAGCCTCACACCAGGAAACAGGATGAGGCTGATTACAATATGGC
The DNA here is from genome assembly GCF_965287045.1 of Carcharhinus amblyrhynchos. NCBI lineage: Eukaryota > Metazoa > Chordata > Chondrichthyes > Carcharhiniformes > Carcharhinidae > Carcharhinus > Carcharhinus amblyrhynchos. The sequence continues at coordinate 88,132,054 of NC_137324.1, read as the reverse complement.
CATTAGTATTTCCATGTCATTAGCAACCACTGAACGGTATCATCTGGGCTTGCTAATGTTTCCCATCCCAGCGGAAGACTCCCACCAGCGAGGATTAAAGCTGGTCCCTACCAACAGGTGTGATGACCTCGTTGGTGGTGGCACAGGCCATTGAGGCCCTCTGGGAGTATGCAGGTGGGGGTTGCCCCTAGGTAGTGCCAGTCTGGCACCCTGGTAGTGCCCACCTGGCACTATCCACTGGAAACCAGGCTGTGCTAAGGGTGGGGCCTGAGGGGACGGGGCATTCTGAGGTGGGTCCAGACTAGGGGAAGGCTGATCAGTGGTGGTGGGGGATGGGGAGGGAGATGGACAATAAGGGCTAGCCTTGGGTGGGGGGACTGATCAGGATTGCCCATGTGGAGGATATCTGGCCAGCCTATAGGAAGGGTTGAGCTGGCGATGAGGGGAGGGGCAGGTCAGGACTGGCCATGGGTGAGAGTTAGGCTGACCATGCGGCAGGGGGCAATCGGGGCTGGCCATCAGGGGATGTGTTGGGGCTGATGACTGGAGTGGGGGGTGCTTGGGGCCGACAGTCGGGGGATGGCTGGGGAAACCATCATGAAGCCAATGATCAAGAGGCCGATGATGGGTGTGGGGGAGGGCTAGTGTGCATGCGCCAGTCTCCCTATTGAGAGACTGGATCAGTGCACTGATGCCGGCCTCTCCGGCAGGATTAGGTCCTGCCCTTCCCCACCTGCATGAATCTCCCAGTGGACTTGGAGCCAGAAGTTCACCTGACTAAGTGCACCCAAAACACGAGTGGGAAAATATTTTCCCGCACATTGGGCGCTTAGTTTTTTGGGGGGAAAATCACCCCCACTATTTTTACACCTGAGATTTAAATGCCACATTCTGACTTTTCACCCATTGATAGTCAGCCTGAAGGCCTCCTGCCAAGAAGAGAAGTCTGAGGGATCTGCTACTGCTTCATTCTGTAAAGGGGGGGGCTGGATTGTGCCAAGGGAGGTTTCCTACTTTCTTGTGAGGTTGAGAAAACTCTCCTACTCCTCATAAGGGCATATGATAAAGGAGCAGGCCCTTGAATCTGCTCCACAATGGCTAATCTCATCTTGGCCTCAATTCCACTTTCCTGCCGATTTGTTCAAAAGTCTGTCTACTTCAACCCTCAATGACTCCGATGCCTCTGCTTTCATGATCCTCTGAGAGAAGAAATTTCTTCTCATTTCCATCTTAAATGAGTGACCCCTGATCCTGAAACTTTAGTCCCTAATTCTGAATTCCCCCATGAGGGGAAACATTGGGCGGGATTTTACGGTCTCACTCGTTCCGAAACCATAACAACCCACCTGAGGTCAACGCAAGACAATTTTTTAGCCTGCCTTGAACATTTAAGTGAATTTTTTTGAGCTTCTCAAAGAGCTTTTGAAAAGTTTATAATATTGTGTCCAGGGAAGACCAGTTTTTTAATGTAACAAACCTACATTGACTTTATCACCATAATGGCAGAGCGGCTTGGAAACCAACTCACTAATGAAGTTAAAGATGTCAAATATTATTCCATTCCATTATTCCACTATTCCATTGAAAATGAACGTAGCTGATATAAAGGAAACCTAGTTAGACATAACCACATCAAAATCTGAAATAAAATCAGAGGGGTTTACAGGATGGAAACAGCCCCTTCAGACCAACTTGTCCATGCCGCCCTTTTTTTTAACCACTAAGCTAATCCCAATTGCCCACATTTGGCCCATATCGCTCTATACCCATCTTGCTCATGTAACTGTCTAAAACTTTTTGAAAGACAAAATTGTACTCACCTCTACTACTACCTCTGGCAGTTTGTTCTAGACACTCACCACTTCTGGACCCTTTTCACCTGTGAAAAAATTACCCCTCTGGACTCTTTTGTATCTCTCTCTTCTCACCTTAAAACTATGCCCTCAAATTTTAGACTCCCATACTTTTTGATGTTGACTATCTAACTGATCTATCCCCTCATTATTTTATAGACCTCTATAAGGTCACCCCTATGCTCCAGAGAAAAAAGTCTTAGTCTATCCAGCATCTCCTTATAACTCAAGCCATCAGGTCTGGTAATATTCTAGTACATCTTTTCTGCACTGTTTCTAGCTTAATAATATCCTTTCTATAATCGAGTGATCAGAACTGTGCACAGTATTCCAAGTGTGGCCTTACCAATGTCTTATACAAATCAAACTCCTGTATTCAGTGGTCTGATCAGTGAAACCAAGCATGCTGAATGCCTTCTTCACCACTCAGTCCACCTGTGACTCCACTTTCAAGGTGTTATGAACCTGTACCCCTAGATCCTTTTGTTCTATAACTCTCCCCAAAGCCCTACCATTATCTGAGTAAGTCCTGCCATGGTTCAACCTACCAAAATGTATTATCTCGCATTTATTTAAAATAAACTCTATTATTCATCAGCCCACTGGCCCAATTGATCAAGGTCCCATTGCAATCTTAAATAACCTCCTTCACTGTCCACTATGCCATCAATCTTGGTGTCATCCGCAAACTTACTAACCATGCCTCCCAAATTTTCATCCAAATCATTAATATAAATCACAAATAAGAGTGGACACAGCACCAATCCCTGAGACACATTGCTGGTCACAGGTCTCCAGTTTGAAAAACAACCTTCTACACCCACCCTCTGTCTTCTGTCATCAAGCCAATTTTGTATCCATTTGGTGACCTCACCCTGGATCCTGTGAGATTTAACCTTATGCAACAACCTACTATGTGGTACCTTGTCAAAGGCCTTGCTGAAGTCCATGTAGACAACATCAACTGCACTGCCTTCAAGTACCTTCTTGGTTACCCCTTCAAAAAGCTCAATCAAATTTGTGAGACATGATATTCCACTAACAAATGCATGCTGACTGTCCCTAATCAGTCCTTGCCTTTCTAAGTGCCTGTAGAACCTGTCTCTCAAATACCTTCCAACAAATTACCCACTGTAGATGTGAGACTCAATGGCCTGTAGTTGCCAGGCTTTTCCCTGCAGCCCTTCTTAAATAAAGGCACAACATTTGCCACTCTCTAATCTTCAGGCACCTCACCTGTGGCTGTTGATGATTCAAATATCTTGCTAAGGGACCCGCAATTTCCTTCCTAGCCTCCCAGAGCATCCTGGGATATATTTCATTAGGCTCTGGGGATTTATCTACTTCGATGTGCTTTTAGACTTCCAGCACCTCCTTCTCTGTTACTTATACACTTCTCAAGGCATCACTCTTTATTTCCCCAAGTTCCCTAACATCCTTGCCTTTCTCAACAGTAAATACTGATGAGAAATATTAATTTAGGATCTCATCCATCTCTCGTGGATCTGCACATAGATGACCTTGTTGATCCTTAAGAGGCCCTACTCTCTCCCCGGCTACTCTTTTGCCCTTTATGTATTTGTAGAAGCTCTTTGGATTCTCCTTTGCCTTATCTGTCAAAGCAACCTCGTGTCTGCTTTTTGCCCTCCAGATTTCTCTCTTAACTCTACTCCTACACCCTCTATCCTCTTCAAGGGATCCTTAGCACAGAAATTGAAAAGTACAATATTGCTGTTTTTACTGTCTTGGGGAACCATTTACGTCAAAGAATTAATGACATCAGCAAATCACTGCAAAATATTGAAACAACTTTTTTGAATGCTGCAAATTTGTTAGCCTCAGTTAAAAGTTATGCAATGGAAGTTCGAAATGATTATATCTTGGTGAAAGCAGATGCACTAACAGTAACAAAAAATACAGGTTCCTCTGATGATGACAAGACGCAAGAAGTTATTTTTCAATGATGCTTGAGACAATTAAATCAATTTAAAAGGGAAAGAGGAGATCATTGTTGAGACTATCAATATTGTTTGTGAAATAATAATTAGAGATAGGCAATGAATGCTGGCCAACAACACCCACCTCCCATGAATAAATAAATAGAAAAAATCCCCTTATTACATTAGGTCCTGTCTCCTTTTTCATATTCTTGCAGAAACTCGTACTATTTATTTTTATATTTCTTGCTAGCTTACTCTCATAATGTATTTTCTCCCTATTTCTTTTTTTGGAATCTTTTGCTGGTTTCTAAAGCTTTCCTAATATTTTACATTTAGATATGGGTACACAAAGTTAAATCACAGCTCATCTTTGTAGAGATTGGACAAATCTAATTATCCACTCAGCTTTGCAATGTTGTATGCCTTTTCTTTCAATTTGATACCATCCTTAATTTCCTTTGTTGGCCATGAATGGTTCAGCCTTTCTGTAGAATCTTTCTTTTCCAATGGATAATATCTTTGTTGAGAATTATAAAATGCCTCCACAAGTGTCTGCTTTAGTCAATTTAGTCCACTTTAGTCAATTATGTCTTTGTACCTTTATAATTGTCTTTCAGATCCAAGTTCCTCACTTTTAACTTAAATATGAAATGCTAACATATTACGATCACTCTTGCTTAGACAATCATACACCATGAAATCATTAATGCATCTATCTCATTATCAGATCTAAAGCAGTCTGTTCCCAGATTAGTTCTGCAATGTGTTATTCCAAGAAACTGTCCCGAATACATTCTATCAATTTGTTCTCAAGGCTTTCTTAGCCTTGTCCAATCTATATGAAGATTAAAATCACCCATGATTATTGGGCACAAGGATATAAAATCACAATTTATGAATCTATCTCATGGGCTCCTTCTGCCCCCTATCCAACCAAATGGTGGGTTGGCCTAGCAGTAAATCAACTGCTGTTTCCCTCCCAGTCTCCCTGCAGATGGATCCCTATGGTGTGATTAAGACCTGGGAAAGACCCCACCGGCTTTGGGCAGGTAGTTTGCTGCCTGACCAGAAGAGCCAATAAAAACCAAAACATATCAAATTCTAGTGGCTTCTGAAATAAGAACCAAAAGAGTTGGAAAAACTCATCAGGTTAGGCAGCATCTGGAGAGAGAAACAAAGTTAAAATTGAAGGTTGATAACCTCTCATCTGTACATAGGAACAAGAGTAGACCATATAACACCCCCATATCTGTTCTACCATTCAATGAGATGAATGGCAGATCTGTGATTTAACTCCATATACCTAAATTTGCCCCCACATCACTTCATACTTTTGGCTAACAGAGATCTACCAATCTCAAATTTAAATTGTTGTAGCATCAATTACTGTTTGCGAAAGAGGGTTCCAAACTTCCGCCACTGTTTGCGTGAAGTGCTTCCTAATTTTGCTTTTGAAAAGTCCATGTTTTTGACTATTGTTCCTAGTCCCTAGACTCCCCAGTTAGCAGCAATAGCTTTTCCCACTCTACCCCAGCTGTTCCCCTTAATATCTTGAAAATTAGAACAAACTACTACTTTACCTAATATATTCCAGGGAATACAACTCTAGTTTGTTTAATCTCTCTTCAAATTGTAACCCTTGGAGTCTAAGCATCATGTTAATAGATCTTCCTTCAAAGCCAATATATCCTTTACAGTGGTTAACACTGCTGCCTTAAAGCACCGGAGACCCAGGTTCGATTTCCAGCTTGGGTCACTGACTGTTTGAACGTTCTCCCTGTGTCTCCGTGGGTTTCCTCCAGGTGCTCTGGTTTTCTCCCACTGTCTGAAAGACGTGCTGGTTATGTGCATTGGCCTTGCTAAATTCTTCCTCAGTGTACCTAAACAGGCACTGGAGTGTGGCAACTTGGGGATTTTCACATAACTTCATTGCAGTGTAAATGTAAGCCTATTTGTGACACTAATACAATAAATAAACTTTAAAGGTGTGTTGCCTAGAAATGCTCATAGTACTCCAGGTGGGGTCCAACCAACCCTTTGTATAACTGAAGCATGACTTCTATTTCTTTGTAATCTGGTGTTCTAGATTTAATGGCCAGTATTTCATTCACCTTCTCATTTATTTTCTCTCGTTTGGTGGACTTTAGGTCTCTCAGGATTTTGTTTCCACTTGGTGGACTGGGTTAAAATCACCCAAAACATGAAGTTCAGTGAGATGCAGAGATATCACACATTAGGAAGCCAATTTTCTGCACCCCAATTACAGACAGAGTCATCATCTGGTGGGTAATTTTAAACTCAATACAGATGTAAATTTTCAACATATGAGAATTATTCCACACAAAAGATATTGTTCTGCGATATGCAGTGGAAAACCATCTGCTCTGTTTTTATTACAGCAAAAAGAGTCTCCAAAATCTATTTTGTATTAATGCATCCCTTCATTTCATCAGCAAATGTAATTTATAAAATAAATATTTTTCATTGTCCATGGAACAACTGGCAGTCTCTTCAATAAGTGATTAACACAGCCTTGAGTTGCAGGGTAACTATGCTACAATGTTTACTGTTGCTTTAAGTGCAGGAAATTTTGTCTGGTGCTTTTTTAAATACCTGCTTTCTCTTTCAGCAAATTGTGAAGCAGAGATTAGACATGAAAACAATTCTGATTAAAACCATAGAAAAGAACGGAATTTACGAGCTCACCAAATACAGTGAACTCTAAGTCAATATTTTGTACCAACAGTAGCAAGTACACCACATAGCAAATGACTGCAAATTAAATCAAAGGTAGACTATTGGACTGGGTTAACTTTGGGTGTGTTGCTCTCTAGTTCAGTTATTTTACCTCAAATACATTGTGAAGTTTCAAAACTAAAAATAAAAAACAACAACCCCAAATTCATAAAAGGAGCCTGAACAATGGTACAATGACAGGTGGATGGTAAACCTTCACTTTGTGGTGCAACACATTGGTTCATGACTTGTTATTATATCTGATCTTGGATGTATGAACCCAGATTGCCTCTTATTGCCCATCCATAGTTGCCCTGAGAAGGTATTTGTTGGTCTTGTCCTTGAACTGCTGTACTCCTTCCAGTAACAGTGCTTGCACATAAGTCATTAGGTCGGGAATTCAAGATGTTGCCTCAGTATGATGAAGGAACTATGATACATTTCCAAATAAGGATGATTCAAGGGGAACTTGACAACAATAATTTTCCAACAGTATTGTTGCTTTTGCCCTTCTTGATGATAAAGATCATATTAGGCAGGGTGGGTACTAACAAACAACCTCAGTGATACAGAATTTTGCCACTGTCAAGCAAATACGAACTTTGCAGCCACAACAGACCAGACTCAGCTTTCAAAGTTTTAAATTGGCCTTTGTTCATGCTCAGCAAGGTAGTCTGCCTTCCACAAGCTGGTGTACAGAATTGTTTAGTGATACATGATATGAAAAATTATAACTTTGCTTATCTTACAATAAATTCGCATTTACCAATCACAAGTATACATTTGTTCTGAAGTTATTGATATCCAATTACAAATAATAGTACTGATTACTTCATTTATGTCAGGTGGATATAGTTAACCAGTTACAGCCTCTGAATGCTTGTTTAATTATAATGATTAATTAGAAATAAGTTTTGCCTACATGGCTACACCACCCAAATATTCACATCTGCTGTTATGGCTACCACCTTGTGGTTATTAGAGTTCTCACTCTTATCGCTTGGTTAGCTTGTTTGTGCTACCCATCTGTAGTACAATGGGTGCTGCATTGAAACATCTTCACAGCAGCTTCCCAGGGAATTGTGTTATACTTAATTCACAGGTGAATTCTAGTGCATTCAATGATTTTTAATCCCTTCACTTAGTGTGATGAAACAGTGCATCATGTAGTTTACACTGGACTGTAGCTATAATGTACCATTGATGAAAGTGATGAAAACTGAGTTCAGTGGCAGATGTACAGAATCAAGTAAAATGGTGGTGCTTTGGATGGTGTAGAGCTGCTTAAATGTCATTGCAGATGTGTCCATCCAGGTTTCTGCTGGAAACCTCTGCCAATGTGAATAACCTGAGTGTTGAATTCATGCAAATTTGCAGATCTATCAATTGATTTAGAGAGACACAACAATATGACAAATTATGTCCCTGTTATTAATAGGGGTGGGGAATGGTAGCAAAGTTTCAGTTAGAAAATTTAGATTCCTCATATGTTATGCCAAATTTTACAAGAATGATTCTAAATGTTCAGCTACCAAGAAAGAGGGAGAGTTCCTGATCCATTTTTTGGGCAAATTTTCACATGCAATCTTATGGACTAAGACATTGAAAAAATGGTCTAGACCATTTCTAGTTTCTGTGCTGTAGGCTAGGCTTAATTCACCAGCCAACCTGCAGAGAGAACTATTGCACATGCGCAGACCTCTGATTTGATTTGATTTGATTTATTATTGTCACATGTCTTAGCATACAGTGAAAAGTATCTTACATGCTATATAGACAAAGCATACCATTCATAGAGAAGGAAACAAGAGAGTGCAGAATGTACTGCTACAGTCATAGCTAGGGTGTAGAGAAAGATCAACTTAATGCAAAGTCAGTATATTCAAAAGTCTGACAGCAGCAGGGAAGAAGCTGTTCTTGAGTTCGTTGGTACCTCAGAATTTTGTATCTTTTTGCGTGGGGTCCTTAATTATGCTGGCTGCTTTGCCAAGGCAGCCGGAAGTGTAGACAAAGTCAATGGTTAGGAAGCTGGTTTGCGTGATTGATTAGGCTACATTCATGACCTTTTGTAGTTCCTTGACATCTTGGGCAGGGCAGGAGCCATACCAACCTGTGATTCAACCAGAAAGAATGCTTTCTATGGTGCATCTGTAAAAGCTGGTAAGAGTCGTAACCAACATGCCAAATTTGTGACTGTACCTGCGTAATAGCAACTGTAGAGGGAGCTTTTGCGCATGTGCAGACCTATGATTCTGCACATGCTCAATTTTTACAGCAGGGGGCTGACAGACAGAAAGAGAGCTGTCAGGCCCCTGCTTTTGCAGGCAGCCTCACAAACACCTCCTCCACACAATCATGGGGGCCTGCAGCTGATCATGAGCCCCACACTGCACAGACATGTGGCCCCCGTCGTGTCCCCCCACTCCCAGACCAGTTGTATCACCCTCACCCCCCTGATCCGATCACCTGCAGAGTGGCAGTAGAGCCCCGTCACCCTCAATTTGATTGTGATGCAGACTGGCATCAGGCCTCCTCCCTCTGTGATCTGATCATGATGTTAGGCCATGCCTCCTTCAGGCCCCATCCCCAGAACGCCCTGTAGGCCTGCCTACTGTATGCCCCACCCCTGGCAAAGAATAGCGTCAAGGTTCCAGTGTGGCACAGCCAGGCTGACACTGTTCAAGATTCATCCCCCTTTCCCCTGGTCATCCCAGGAAGCTTCAAAGAACAACACAAAGAACAACACAGCACGGGAAACAGGCCCTTCGGCCCAACGAGCCCGCGCCGCCGTCCCACTGTCTCAGTGACCTATTCATGATTTTAGTCTACGCCTAATGTGCGAGGATCAGGGAGGTCCAATTTAGGGACAATTTAGTACCCAATCAATCAGCCTAAAAGCACATCTTTGGGATGTGGGAGGAAACCGGAGTACCCGGAGGAAACCCACGCAACCACGGGGAGAACATGCAAACTCCCACAGACACAGGCCCAAATCCATGTGTCCGCACAGCAACAGAGATAGTCTCTGAGCTGTCATGTTGCCCTCGAGATGGTCCAGTTTAAGCACACTAACGACATGAAGCAATAGGCAACTCCTGAAGCAACGTCCAAGAGCAGCCCACTACAACCTGCCGCATGCATGCCCCTTGCTGGACTTAAATGCCTGTGGAGAAAAAAAAAATTCATTATTAAACAGGCAAAGACTGTAACATCCCTGAGGCAAAAACGTAATCCCAAGCCTACAATGTTTAGTAAGGCCTGCTATATCCCCCTATATGTAGCCCGCTCATGTGGCTGTCTAAGTGACTCTTAAACAACCCTAGCGTGCCTGCTTCCACCACCTTACTCGGCAGTGCATTCCACACCCCCACTACCCTTTGCGTGAAAAACTGCCCTCTAATATTTGTCTTATACCTAGCCCCCCTCACCCGAAGCCCGTGACCCCTCGTTCTATCCATTTCTAATAGCGGAAAAAGCTTACCACCATTTACTCTATCTATCCCCTTCATAATCTTATAAACCTCTATTAGATCCCCCCTCAGCCGACGTCTCTCAAGGGAAAACAGCCCAAGTTCGTTCAATCTTTCCTCGTAAGACAGCCCTTCCATACCAGGCAGCATCCTGGTAAATCTCCTCTGCACTCTCTCCAGGATCACTACATCCTTCCGGTAGTACGGCGACCAGAACTGGACGCAGTACTCCAAGTGAGGCCTAACCAACGTTCTATACAACTGCAACATCAGACTCCTACTCTTATATTCTATACCTCTTCCTATGAAGGCTAACATACCATACGCTTTCCTCATCACATTCTGCACCTGCACCGACACCTTCAGGGACTTGTGCACTTGCACCCCCAGGTCTCTCTGCGTATCTATACTCCGGATAGTTCTACCTTTTATCGTATAACTCCCCTCCACATTATTCCGGCCAAAGTGCATCACCTCGCATTCACTTCAATGGCCTCTGGTTCCACCAGCGAGGCCAACATGACTGTTCCCCCTTCATAGGGAACAGGTGTTTTCCTTGCTGGAGAGAACCTCTTCCAGCGAGGCCATAAAGGAAAGTATGCCCAGGCAATACAGCATCAGGTTTGCTAAACGGATATAACTGAACATTATAATGGATTTGAATAAGTTATTCAACCTCTCGCCCTTTTTTGGCAAGAATCAGCCTCTCGCTGGAAATCTGGTTCTCATAAGATCATGGGAGCTAAGAAATTGGGTACGATCCTGATTTCTTCGCTCTCGTGGAATTTTACTGTCTCACTCCGCCCATCAATGGGTGGGGTGAGCTAGTAAAATTGTGGCTGCGTGGGTTCCCTCTGGGTGCTCCGCTTTTCTCCCACAGTTTGAAAGATATGCGGGATAGGTGCATTGACCATGCTAAATTCTCCCACAGTGTACCTGAACAGGCACAGGGGTGTGGCAACTGAGGGATTTTCACAGGAACTTCATTGCAGTGTTGATGTAAACCTACTTGTGACACTAATAAATAAATTTAAAAAAAACAATGTGCATGGAGACTTCTGCTGTTAGCCACAACGGATGCCATCTTGGCTGGCGTTGACGTAAGGAGTATAAGCTGAACATACCAGCAGATTATCAACTAGGATATGACATTGTATTGAACATGGGTTCAACAGCAGGAAGGAAACACTGCCAGCTCTTTCTAAAGGGATCATCAATCATTTTCAGATGAGGTGCTGATTAATTTCTACTGAGTTTATTGTGTTTGGTGGTTAGCATTGTTATTTAAAGTTGTCAAAATATTTTTAGTGAAAAAAATCAGTTAATATGAAAAAAACTATCAAAATGTGCCCATAAGGGCCATTGCTTCTCAGAAAATGAATGCAATTTGAAGAGACTTCCAGATCTAGAGCAAATGTTGAAATCTCAAAGTTTTGCCATGGGCTGTGGTCAATGCTGATCGATTGACCCTGACTTTAAGGATTCTGTATGTGCCTTCGTTCCCAGACATGGGAGCAGTAGTTTGCAGCCATTGGCTATGATTATGAAAGTTTTATGCATCTAGTCCCTTCCAGGATGGGACAGGCAGTAATTGCAAAGTTTGCACTTTGAGCTCCACTGCCACCTAAGAGAGGTGCCTGAGGTTCTGTATTCCATGAAAGATGAGAATGGATACCAAGGTCTTAGCAAAGACTGGCGCCAAATTGGTTTCTGACTCCTCCATGCTCCTTTCTGGCAGGTCTTCCAATGCACCAATGAATTCAGTACCATATTCATCAACCTTCTTCAGTTGGACATCCTTCAAAGTCCTCATCTGAGTCCTCTACAGTAGAACTCTCTTGTGATCTTGCCCTTCCGTGAACTGGCACCCATGGTACCTGTGTTTCCTACCCTGGCTGCAGGTCACTCTTGCCCAGTGTCTTACCACATGTAGATCCTACCTCTATGCTATTTGCTAAAGCACTCCCTGTGTCAGTATCAGGACTGATGGCTGTAAGAATGAGATTGAGTGGCAGTGTTTCTTTCTTATCAATCTCTTCTTCCTCTTCAACTTTTCACTCTGGCAACTCTAAGTGACCTTTTCGCTCTGCAATTCTGAAAAGAGGGTATGGTTGTGGTAAGGAGAGGGATGGAGAGGAAGCATGGGGTGCATATTTACACAATCTCAACTTGAAAACATTGTGGAATGAGGGCCAAGTGGATGTGAGGAGGAGATTAGGAATAAAAGACTCCATTATTTTCAATGGCTTCATCTCCATCACTGCTTACAGTCTGTCATGGCTGCTTAAATGGTAGTTTGTGCAATAAGATCCCTTCTAAATTCCTCTTTTTAAAGCAGCTATCTAAATCCTTCTAAATAGAATTGGCTGCAACCTCTCTTTCACTCTTTCTTCCTTTTGGACTCTCTCAGCTGTGCCTACTTCAGGTGCACAGACACTTATCGATTCATTACTGCACCCCCATGGGGCACTAGATTTTTGAACAAAGTAGATGCATCTTTGTGAATGAGAATCACTCCAAAGAATCAATGCAATGTTGAGTTCCTTCTGCTTTAAGTTGTTTTTTCACAACTGAATCTGCTTCCTTAAAAGATTTGTAGAGGTTATAAGATGCAATCCACAATGACAATTAAAGTATTCACAGATACCACTCAGTAATTCTGTGACAGCTTTCCAATGTTGGAGTTCAATAATTTGAGAGTTTAATGTGGAACTTGAGAAATTTTGCATATTTCATCCCCGTTATGTTTAGTTGCAATCTCCATGGTCTATGCTCTGGAATATCTCAGTCCTTGTTTTGGAGCAAACTCAGGTAACAACAAATAACTCTGCTCTTCCTATAGAAATTGGCAGTCATCTTAAACCTGATATAATACTGGTAACTAGGACCAAGAGGCAGAAGCTATTAATCCACAGCCTATGTACGTGGGAAGTTTTTCTTGTGCATCCAATCAAACTGGATCTGACTGAAACCAACGGCCAGCATTAAGACCTGGCGCGTATCTGTGTGGTTACTGTGTAAGTCATATCACCATTGTCTCAACAGTGGGCTGAGGAGATGTGCCAGCACTGCTGAGAGGCACCAATATTCAAATCACCTTTTCATTCTGACAACATGGAGAGATACATTATAATCCAATCATCAAAGAAACTTTTCCGCATGTACTGTATGACTTCTGCTCTCGCCAACATCTGACTGGCCAAGTAAACAAAGTTCCACTGAAGTTTCAATAAACACCGTGGGAGGAACCCGAGGAAATTCACCCCCATGGTGAATTTGCAAATAAAGAGCAGAAAATGTTTTGGGATGTTGTATATTCTCAGATGGTTCATATAATTCAGATTTTGATCAATTTATATTTTGACTTTATCGTGTTCAGGCATGTATAGAAATTCTTATTCTGAGCAAATAATTAACTGTATTTTCCATATGGGCTTTTTTCTGTTTCTGTTTTGAAATTTCTTATGATTCCTGGATCCTAGGTTGAAGTGCAGGAGCCTCAGTCCTATCTAATGTAAAAGGAGTCCTTGAGGAGACAGTGACCTTGGATTTTAATGCCCAGGGAGTAGCTATCAGTATAGTTCAAAGTGCAGGGTTATTTTGTTTCCATATTGGGTGATTTCTTTGCTCTGTTACAGATCTTGTGCTTGTTACTTTGTACTACACATGGGAGAAAATATCCATCACTGTGTAATAAATAGCCACAATTTTCAAAAACTAACAAGAATGTCATCAGGATTATTGTTTAAAATTCTATGTAAACATTTTCATTGCAAACTGAGCTTATGTCTGTTTAATAGAAGAAACCTGCAATATTTTCAGTGTGGTTAAGAAATGCATACTTGAACTTTTTTCCAAGCTACCAGATAATAACATAAGATTAAGATTGTTAATTTGAAAATTATAGAGTTAGTTCAGTTGACTGGGGCTGGTTTGTGACGAGGTAAAGTTGCCATCGATGCAAAAGACCATAGGCTGGCTGGTGGTGATTTAACCTGACAATCGCTACGCCTCCAGCAAGGGGCAAGGCTGAGAAGATGAGGCCATTATGAATAGCTTCAGCCAGTACAGGAATTGGACCCGTGCTGTTGGCGTCACTGTGCATCATGAACCAGCTGTCCAGCTAACTGAGCTAAGTAACTAACCAGCATGGCCAACATACTAGGCAGTAGGATCTCCAAGGACTGAAGGTTAGCCTCCACCAAGAAACTTGCACTCCTGACCAAAAGGGCCCCTCCACTCCCTCTGCCCTAACGACCATTCCTCAGACAAATGTAATGACAATTACAAGGGAGTATAAGTTCAAGATAAGGGGGGAAAGGTTCAGTGGAGATTTGCGGGGGAAATTTTTTACACAGAGGGTGGCGGGGGCCTGGAATGCACTGCCAAGTGAGGTGGTTGAGGCAGTTACATTAGCCACATTTAAAACTTATCTTTGATAGACATATGAACAAATGGGGAATAGAGGGATATGAGCAGTTGGCCTAGATAGATAAAAGTGACCGGCACAGGCTTGGAGGGCCGAAGGTCCTGTTCCTGTGCTGTACTGTTCTTTGTTCTATCCTGCAGTTCATCAATGTGGGCAACAATGATCTGTGCCAGGGAGCCGAGGTCGCCGTCCACAACCTCACCCAAGAAGGCAGCCATTATCCCAATGTCCACAACACTACCAAACATGAGACTGTCCATCACTACTGTGAACAAGGCCCCACGCCAGAGATGCATTTGAGCTGAGCGGCAAAGGGAGGCAGCCTCTGACTGCTTTGGTCAAATGAGGACCCTCCAAATCCTGCTTGGCTCCCCTTCAGCAAAACGTCAACCAGGATCTTCCAAGAACACAGCACAGAACACACGCTCCAAAGTCCAATAATTATGGGGTGTGCATCAGGATAATCAAAAGGATCAAAAGATGAGCAGCATCAGAACTTGCGAAACTCAGCCATTCCTGCACTTCCATCACATGACCCCCTTTGAATATTTTTGAGACACAGGTGGATAGATTCTTTGTGAGCAAGGGTAATAGGTCATCAAGAATAGGTGGCGTGCAAATTTGAAATCGCTATCAGACCAGCCATCTTATTAACTGGTGGAATAGGCTCGAAGGGCTGAATGCCTACTACTCCCCTTGCTCATATTTTGTTTGTAAACTCTGATTTTAATTGTCTATTCTAATCTCTGTTCTTCTCCTTCTTCTCCTATACAGCAATAAGAACAATCCAGCTCTACAATGTAGTACAATCCCTGCTGACATCCACCCTGCCAAGTACCAGCCTAAATGCATCCATCCAAGGGGTAATTAAGTTATCTAATAGACTCAGGCCTAGTTAAATGAGAAATTAGACAAGATAAATCTGTGACCTTAAACATACATGGTTAGAACAATCTGGGTATGTGAGAACATAACATGATATTCAATCTCCTCAGCTATTATCACATCTTTAATATTGGCCAATTGAACAATTAACCTGCAATCTTGTCTTCAGAGACTTTTGGACTTTTAATACTAAGGAATTCTCTCATGAAGCACAAAATCCTTTGCCCTTCTGGTGCACTCCAGCTATAACATTTGCAGGAGCACAGCAAATGGGCAAAGATAACACAGCAGTTTCCAATGGTTTTGGTGAAGGCAAAGCCTCTGCCCATCAGAAGAACTGACGTGTAGAGGGTGCAGCTGGAGGTGTGTACTCTTTATGTTGGAACCATTGGATGCTGCTATGCCAAGAGGAAAGTGACGACTTCAATGGCAATTATGGAGTCAAACTTGAGCTCCTTTGTAAGGAAGCTGAGAGAAGATACATGATGTCTTCCTGACATTTCACATTACTTTTCCAACTGTCATTATCAAGTCAAAATTTATTTTTTCTATTTATTTCTGTTTGTTCCTTATATTCTTTCTCTCTCTTCCTCTCTCCACTCCTCACTCATTTTTATTTAATATTATTAATTTCAGTATATCTTCAATCATCTGCCACTGACAATGCAGCTCTTACCCAGCTCTGAGGTTACAACGGAGGCTGAAGCAGGGGAAGAACATCCTTACTGAAGCATTGACATCATACACTGCTTCTCATTGTGGTTTAGGTAGGAGAATTGCTTCCTGAACATCCTTGATGGATATGGTCTCCTGCTGAGATTCCTCTGTCCCATTCTTCCTCTCTCTAACAGTAGCTTGCCCTGTTCTGCATAGTCCCTAATCATTTCCAAGTCATGCTGTATTCCATGGGGAGTGCTTATCACTGTGCCCATGAGTGGGAGCAACTGGTTTATACAAGAGACTTTACATCAGGAAAAAAAGTCCTTCAGCACCTGCTACGCCTCTCCCTGCAGAAATTTGCAACTTGAAACAACAATGGAGAGCATCAAACGCTTGTACAATCATAGCAACAGCCACTAACTAACCTGTAAGTAGCTGATGATTCCTTTAAACAGCACTGTTGGGGGTGGGGGGGGCATCTTTCCTCCTGTTGGATGCATGTTCAGCTGTGTGAGGCTAGGGAGGATATTAGCTGAAATGCTGTGCCACTGTAGTCAAATAGCATTGATTGATGTGATGATCTGTTTATTCTGAATGTTTCAGGTGGATGTTCACTGCATGCAAGTTAATGCCCTTGCCATATGCGATCGAAAACAGTCTATCTCAGAAGTGCACATGTGTATTACGAATGCTGTTTGGAAGCTCTGAGGACATAATAGTGTTTCACAGATGAGCACTATTGAGCTATTTTATTGCTTTTTAAATTTTATTGATTCTGGCTTTTTATTAAATAATGTTTGTGTTGGATTTTCTTTGTCTTTGTTCTTACAATGCACAGGGAACTGGAACATCTGTATGTTTAAATAATTTCCTGATGGCTGAAAGCCAGGAACATGCGTGATGCTGTTAAACATCTGACCTATTCCCCACATTGCAATAACCACTTTGAAATGATTACTGTTTTGTCTAGATACTGATCATTGAGATAGCCATCCTGAAGGACAAAGGCATTGTATGGCAGTTAATAGTTTAATTCTCAGATAATACTCATTGTAAATAATAGATCTGTTTAACCACTTCAGACTCCCTCATGTCCTTAAGAGTGAATTTCCTGGTTTCTCTTTTGCCTGTCTTCATTTTGCTATTTCCCTCTATAGATTCCCCCAACTCTAATTCCTCAACTGTTCGCTTTTCTAGGCTTCATCAGCACCTACTCCTCCATTTATCATTTCTTTGTTTTGTTTTGTGGTGGGTGTTGCAATCAAATCTGATAGGAACAGGAGCCAGCCCTGACTGTCAGCTCCCCACTAAGGCTGGCGGGGAATGTTGCCATCAACGGTTTCTTCTTATTTCCTTCACCATCATTTATGCTTACCTTCTTCCATTGTGTTCCCTATTCCTTCGTATTCCCATTATACTCTGACTTTCCAACCATTCTCTCACTCCCATCACTATCCTTTCTTATTCTCTATCCAGCAAATCATTCAACCCTTGTATTCACCTCCTCCTGTCATGATGTTGTAACTCAACTCACCCTTGATTTTTCATTCATTCCATCTTTATTCCTACAAGTCACGTAAAAGCTTACTCAGAAAACAGGTTGGTGTTGGGCATGGTATATTAGCATGGGCAGAGAATTAACTAGCTAACAAGAAACAGAGAGTCAGAATAAATGGGATATTTACAGATTAGCAAACTGTAAATAGTGGAGTCTCACAGGGACTCGCTTTTCTAGGCTCCATCAGCATTTACTCCTCCATTTATCATTTCTTTGTTTTGTTTTGTGGTGGGTGTTGCAATCGAATCTTATAGGAACAGGTGTTAATTTGAATAGGTGGAATAGGTGCTGAGGCCTCAACTATTTCTGATCTATACTATTGATGGATGAAGGAACTGATAGTAAGTTTGCTGATGCTATAAAGATAGATAGGAAGGCAAGTTATGAGGAGGATACAAAAAGTTTGCAAACAGGTGTAGATAGGTTAAGTGAGTGGGCAAATTTTGGAGGGTGGATTATAATGTGGGAAAATGTGAGGTTGTCCACATTGACAGAAAGAATAGAAAAGCGAAATTATATTTAAATTGAGAGAAATTCTGGATGCTGCAGTACAGACAGATCTGGCTGTCCTTGTACATGAATCTCAAAAAATTGACAGGTACTGCAAGTAATTTGGAAGATAAATGAAATGTTGACTTTGATTATAAGAGGAATTATAAAGATAGAGAAGTCCCGCTACAATTGTACAGGACATTGATGAGTGCACACCTGGAGTACTGTATATTGCTCTGGCATCCTTACTTAGGGAATTATTGGAAGCTGTTTAGGTAAGGTTGTTTGCTGGAATTAAGAGGTTGCCTTATGAGGAAAGACTGAGCAAATTGGGTCAATATTCATTTGAATTTAAAAGAATGAGAGGTGACCTTATTGGAATACACAAGAATCTGAGGTGGCATGACTGGATAGATGTTGAGAGGATGTTTCCTGTCATGGGGAATCTAGAACTTGGGGCTGAAGTTCGAAAATAAGGGATTTCCCATTTTAGGAAATCCTCCTCGCAGGTAATTGTTAGTTTCTGGAATTCTCTTGTCCTGAGAGGAGTGGGGGCTGGGTCATTAAGTATATTCAATGCTGTGTTAGACAGTGAAGTTATGTGTTGTGGCGGGCACACAGGAAAGTGAAGATCAGCTATGGTCTTATATTGCAAGGCAGAGCAAGCTGAATGGCCTACTCCTGCCTATTATTTGGGTTCTTATGATCTTGGTCCCACAAAGATTGATATTGAGACCTTTGCAAAAATGCTCCATAATAAACTATTGAATAAGGCCAGAGAATGTGGAGTCAAGGGACAAGTGGCAAAATGGATAGCTAATTTGTTTCAGAATAGAGAATGGAAGTAAAATGTAGTTATTTGGAATAGCAGAAGTTGTTTTCCTTAAGGATCGGTGCTGGGATTATTACTGTTCATAAATTTATATTAATGATTTGGACTTTGAAATCAAAATTAAAAGTTCTAAATTGGAACATGAAACCGAATTGGGGGTATAGTCAACACGGAGGAGGACTGCAATGAACTATAGGAGAATATACTTGCATAATGAGCAAATAATTGGCAAATGAACTTCAACACAGATAAACGTGAGATAATAGATTTGCGTAGGAAGGATAAGGAGGTCATTTATTACATGGAAGGTTCTAGTCTAGGTGGAGTAAAGGAACCAAGGATTACCAGAGTATGAGTAAACCAAACCCTAAGGGCTTTATTTTACGCATCCCCACCCCTCCCCCCATCCTACTGTGTGAGTTTTAGTGGGAGGCTGATGTGCAAGTAAAATGCAAGGGTGGCAAGTCTTCCAGCGTGTCCTTACCATAATATGGTGGTGGGCAGGCACCAAAAACGTCAGCCTGTCATTTTTCAGTAAATAATTAACAAGCAATTGAGTTTGTTACCAAAACATTTGACTTGTATTTCATGCTACACATGCCATAAAACAGTTTCCATGGGTAGGCAAGAGGGCGTGTGCAGGTTATTTTAAAAGAATATATTGGAAAGGTGGGAAGTGGGGGTAACATAATTTTGGAAGAGTGTTCTTTGTATATTAAGGGCAACTCCCCACCTCTCCCACTGCCCCCTACCCTAACTCCCCACCACCACACATCCCTCTATCCTATACACCACACTGTCCACCCATCCTGCTACTTCCCACCCCACCTCCCCGAGATGTTATCAAGTCTTTGTGACTTCCTGGCCAATAAAACACATATAACACCCTGCCCCCCTCCACAAACCCCATTTGCCCCCTCCCTAAGCTGTCTGATCTCTCCCAACCAAAAAAGGCTTGATTTACAAGGCTCCTATGTCCATCTTCCCTTCTTCATGTAATGCACCACTGGACACTGGCTTCCAGTCACTAACTCAGCCTTTGTCATCACCCTCTGTCCCCTACAACTGAGCCAATTTTGAATCCACTTTATCAAATTACCCCATATCCCATGTGCATTTACCTTTTTTACAATTCTCCCATGTGGGACCTTGTCAAAAGCATTGCTGAAATCCACATAAACTTAATGGTAGGGTTTTGGGGAGAGTTATAGGATAACGATATCTAGACGTACAAGTTCATAGCTCCTTGAAAGTGGAGTCACAGGTGGACAGGGTGCTGAAGAAGGTATTCAGTATGCTTAGTTTCATTGGTCAGAACGTTGAATATTGGAGTTGGGATGTCTTGTTAAAGTTGTACAAGACATTGGTATACTGTTTACAGTTCTAGCCACATTGTTATTGAAAGGATATTATTAAGCCAGAGTGAGTGCAGTAAAGATTTACTAGGATGCTATCAGGACTTGATGGTTTGAGTTATATGAAGAGGTTGGATAGATTGGGACATTTTCCCATGCACATTGGAGGTTTAGGGGTGATCTTAAAGGAGGTCTATTAAATAATGAGGGGTATAGATGAGGTTGATAATCAACATCTTTTCCCAAAGGTAGGGGAGTCGAAAACTAAAAGGCATAGGTTTAATGTGAGAAGGGATGAGATACAAAATACTCCAGAGGGCAATGTTTTCTTACAGAGAGTGGTGAGTGTCTGGAACGAGCTGTCAGAGATAGTTGTAAAGTCGGGTACAATATCATCTTCTAAAAAGCATTTAGATAGTTACATGGGTGAGATTAGTATAGAGGGATGTGGGCCAAATGCAAGCAATTGGGACTAGCTTAATGGTAAAAATTGGGTGGCAAGGACAAGTTGGTCTGAAGGGGCTTTTTCCATGCTGCAAACCTCTATGACTCTATGACAATGACTAGACGCTATGACAATGATTAACTTCTATGACTACATCGACTGCACTATCCTCATCTACAAACCTGGTCACCTCCTCAAAAAATTCAATCAAATTTGTCAGCCATGACCTCCTTCTGACCAAGCCACACTGACTATCCCTGATCAAGCTTTGCCTCTCCAAGTGGAGATAGATGCTTCTTCATAAGTTTCTCCAATAGTTTCCCCACCACTGACATGAGACTCACTCAGTTCCCTGGTTTATTTTGACAATCCTTCTTAAATAGTGGAACTACATTTCCTGTTCTCCAGTTGTCTGGCACCTCCCCCGGCACCTCCCCCACGGCCAGGGAGGAATTAGAAGTTGGGTCAGAGCCCCTGCAATTTCCTCTTTTGCCTCCCACAGTTCATCTGGGCCTGGAGATGAATCCACATTTAATTCTGCCAACAACTCCAATACCCTATCTTTCCCTATATCAATTTGCTAACAATCTGTTCCAGTTTACCAACTCTTGCAAAAATTTAATCAAGTTTTTCAATGGTTTGTTCAGATGTCATATATCTCATGATAACAAATCTGGCCACTTTTAATGTGTATCAATTATGACTGAGAACATGTAACCCTCAAAAAGATCAGCAAAATCTTTGTACAATCATTGCCTTTTCATTTTTGGTCACTCCCAAGGGTATAAAGGAGATAACGACAGTATTGTGCACAGAATTGAGATTCTCCACTTTTTCTTCAATCTGAGCATCCAGACTTGGCCACCAAAAATAATTATGTGCTAATTCCACCTTCCAAACTATACCAGGATGTCTTTCCTGTAGTTGTAGAAGAACTCTTCAGTGCAAACTAGAAGGAATGATCCCTTGGATTCTCCACAATAGACACCCCACCTTAGATGGTCATCTCAAGCTTTCCTGACACATGTGGTTTCAAATCAGGATGCGTACAATGCATTCCTTTCAATACTATATCCATCAGCTTCCCCATCATGAAATTATTTCTGGTATGCCTCTGAACTTCAGAAGCTGTCACAAGCAAATTACCTGTTAGCAAAAAATAAAGAACATTAACAAAACTAGTTGGTGGCATCTGCTCAATAAGTAAAGGTAAACATAATAATGCAGTAGCGTTAGCATGGCATTCTGACTGATGATACTTTATATCATAAGAGTGTGTGGATAAGATCAGTGACGATCTTTGCAATCAGTTAGCAACTAACCAATGTATGCCTTTACACAGACCAAAAATAGTAGTTAAAAGCCAATGATTAGTCAATAGTGTGAAATGATGACCATGTAAATACTGATGAAACTTTTGTATGCCAAATGTTATACTCAATGCTTCTTTTTCTAGCTGAGCCTATGGTTAGATTCAACACTAGTTTTTTTTAAAATTTTATTCATTCGTGGGACATGGGCATTGCTGCCTGTACGCAGGTATTATCCAACCCTAGTTGAGAGTCAATCACATTGCTGTGGCTCTGGAGTCACATGTAAGATAGCAGATTTCGTTCCCTAAGGAACATTAGTGAACCAGATGGGTTTTGCGACACTCAACAATGGTTCCATGGTCATCAGTAGATTCTCCTCAATAGGCAGAGTATACAAAGCAAAAGCTATTGGTCGTTTATCGCCCAAAGGCATAATACGTGAAAGTACTGCTGCTACTCCGTAAGGTAAAACATGGCGAGCAACTAGTAATGGTAGCCTGAGATTAGAATGAACCAATACTTCAGACTTCTACAAAGTATCTTTGACATCCTTGTATGCTTTCTCACATTCTGTTGTCCAGTCCCATGACCATTTCACACATAGTAAATTATACAATGGCTTCAATATTTTAGCTAAGTTAGGAACAAATTTGCCATTATAATTTACTATCCAAGAAAGGACCTCAATTGTGACACATTCATTGGATGTGGTGCTTCTAGAATAACTCCCATCTTTTTAGGTGATTAATGTAGCCTATACTATCCATAAGATGACCCAAATACTGAACTGACATTTGGAAAAAGTCACATTTTTCTTTTTTGTTACCCAGACCATGTGCATGAATCAGAGGTGAACTTAGAATGAAACACTCATTGCCTTATTTGTATTTCTTGAGCCTGTCAGCAACCAATGCACAACAACATCGGGCTCTGACTGGTGGAGATCCCTTAGAAAGGGTAAACACTGCAAGACCATTGAGAGTTTGGTGACTGTGGAGGAGAAAGCAGCAGGATATAGATAGGTTGATATATTGGGCAGATAGATGGCAGATGGAATTTAACCCTGACAAATGCGAGGTGATGCATTTTGGAAGGAATAATGCAGGGAGGAGTTATGTGATAAAAGGTAGACTGATTAAGAGTATAGAGATACAGAGGGACCTGGGAGTGCAGGTGCACAACTCTCTGAAGGTGTCGACACAGGTAGAGAAGGTTGTGAAGAAAGCTTATGGAATGCTAGCCTTTATAGGAAAGGGTATAGAGTATAAGAGCTGCCATCTAATGCTTCAGTTGTACAGAACATTGGTTAGACCGCATTTGGAGTACTGCGTCCAGTTCTGGTCACCTTACTACCGGAAGGACATGGAGACCCTGGAGAGGGTGCAGAGGAGGTTTACCAGGATGTTGCCTGGCATGGAAGGACTGAGTTACGAGGAAAGGTTGGAGAAACTAGGGCTCTTCTCCTTAGAAAGACGGAGATTAAGGGGGGATATGATAGAGGTATATAAAATACTGAAGGGAATAGATAGAGTCAACAGTGGTAGGCTTTTCCCTAGATTGGGGACAATTACGAGAGGTCACAATCTAAGGGTGAGGGGGGAGAAGTATAATTTGGATATGAGAGGAAGGTTTTTCACGCAGAGGGTCATGGGGGTATGGAACGTGCTACCGAGTAGGGTGGTGGAGGCAGGCACGTTGGACTTGTTTAAGGTTTACTTAGACAGACATATGAGCGAAGCAAGGATGGAGGGTTATAGTAGAGGGTATTAAATAGGGTCAGAGCCTCGGGACGACACCGGAAATGTAGTTTTATATGTTAACGTATTGTCTTTTTATTCCACGGGTGTCGGTCCACCTTGTTGTCAAACGAGGGACATGCACACGGTGGGTCGTGCGTGGGCTGCTCTTGGAGGTTCCGGGAATGGCCTAGTACTTCATGTCGTTGTGTGTGCATAATCCTGGACCAGCAGATGGGCGCCGCAACAGCTCAGTGACTATCACTGCTAGCTGTGCAGATACATGGATTTGGGCCTGTGTCTGTGGGAGTTTGCGCATTCTCCCTGTGGTTGCGTGGGTTTCCTCCGGGCGCTCCGGTTTCCTCCCACACCCCAAAGATGTGCTCTTAGGCTGATTGGTGTACCAAATTGACACTATTCTCCCCTGAATCTGGCTACATTAGGGGTTCCACTCACATACACACAGGGCGGGGTAGGTGTGGGATGATGCAGCGGTGCGGGCTCGTTGGGCCGAAGGGCCTGTTTCCCGTGCTGGGATGTTCTTTGTTCTTTGTAAATATTTTCAAAACAGCAGCAATCCAGGTTTCTTAAAAAAAACTGAGGAGGCCGGATAGTTAGGCAGGCAGCCTGAGCCAACAGCAAGATCACAAGCTTACCTTGAGAGGTGCGAGCTTGTGAGGGCCAAACAAGGAGGGCAAGTGTTGGCCAGCAGTCACTGAGGGGACTCTGGACCCCCCATAGCAGGGCTGGGGAAGGTGAGTGGGCAATCTAAGTATTAAAAAAGGCAAGCCAATTTCTGTCCAGGGCCAAGGTATAAGGAGACCAGAGCAGTCTGAGCCAACAGTGAGTTTGCCTCAGGTGCAGGGACTGAGGAAGAGGCGTCAGCAGTCATCAAGGGGAACTGTGGGGCAACTTGACCAGGCCAGCAGCAAGGCTAAGAGGGCTGGTGCACAATTAGCTGAGGATGAGGTGAGGAGGCCAGCCAGGCAGCAAGCAAAGCAGCCAGTGAATGAGCCAGGACATTTGCTGAGGTTATTATCAAGCAAAGGTGAGGTGTGAAAACCGAGGAGATCATCAAGGAAGGCAGTGGGGTGACTTGACCAAACCAGCAGAGGAGAGCTGGGCCATGAGCTGAGGGCAAGGTGAGGAGAACAGGTAGCCAGGCCGTAAGCTAGTGAGCCATCAGAACAACAAGGTCATTGAGTGAGCAGGGGCAACTTGCACTCTAGCCAGGGCTGGGCAACTGAGGGTAAGGCCGATGCTACGCCATAGCCAAACAGTGAGCCAGCATTATAGCAAGGTCATCAAGTGAGTAAGGGAATTTGGATCCAGGGCTGAGGCGGGTAAAAAAGTCTGTTATTTCAGAAACTTTATTTGTTAAAATAACGAAAGGTCAGTGAATGTGAAGTGACACCATCAATCTGGCAGTCAAAAGCACAGAGAGCTGAAGGTGGGGCAAGAGAATGAAGCCAGGCAAAAAGGCAGTTTGTCATCTTAGAACATAGAACACTACATCACAAACAGGGCCTTTGGCCCACAAGTTGCGCCAATCATATCCATACCTATGCCGATCATATCCATACCTAGTTTATCTTACTCTGAAAGGTTGAATACTGAGCAGTGCACAAACTGCACATTCATCCTCATCCACCAAAGTATGGGTGAATTATCTGATAACTTCAACTTACTGATTTCTGGAGATACCACATCACCTGAAAAAGTTGAACAAGAAAGAATGGACTCTGAAATGGGAATAGAGTTACAAGATACTGCTCAAGCTCATTCTCCTGCAGCTGAAGTGAGGGAAGGCATCTTCCCTGAAAACCTTGCCTTCTGAGCAAACTCCGTTCCACTGAGTACGATTGAATATTTTGTATTAAATAGACCAGAGAGTATAGCTCATATGGAAAATTCGAGAAAAGAGTTTGATATTGGAAGCTGAAAGCAATTTAGAAGTCTTGATGAGTCTCATTTTCTGAGGGTGAAGAGAACTGGCATGACTGAAAGAAGAAATCTGTTGATTTTTTTCAGAAACCTCTAAGGCAGTTTACTGTTATATTTGCAAATTATTTCCTGACCCTGGTAATGGGAAAGACACTGAACTTTTTCTGGCTCATGTTGTCCTGCAGTGGGGCCGCTGACATGGATTAAATTGAATGGAAGTGGGTCTGCATGGTATTCCTGTGATATGTTCCTGGTAGGTACATTTTCAGGCTAGTAATGAAAATCTGTGTAAAAGGTATCAGTAAAGGAACATGTGTGAGAATCACACAGAGATCTTGGAAACAAACAATAAGATTTAAAAGAGCAAAGGGGGAGAGGAAAGGGAGGAGAGAGAAAAATTAAAACAGAATCAATGAATAAAAAGATTTGGTCTGTGCGATGCAGACTGGTTCTAAGACCCACACCCCATGTGTTGGTTCAAATGCATGGGTCCAAAGAGTGACTATGCAGGGAGGGTGATTAGTCACCCACCATGATGACAGTCAATTCTGGTGTTTCCAGCATTATAGAGAGGGCCAGCAGCTGAGAATTCCCCTTGTTACACAGAAACCCACCCACCTCTGCTAATTAGTCCCACTGATTCCAGCAGAGACAGTGCTAGGGGACACTGGTAGATGCAATCTGATATATCTGCCAGGATTATAGCTTGTGCATTTTTCAAAGTCCATGATGGGAATGGAAGAGAAGGAAAAAATACAGAGAGTACAACACAAAAAAGAATGGATAATGAGGGAAATGAAGAGAAATAGTTGCAGGACGTTTGATTTTGTTTGCGCAAAATGTCAAGGGAAATCAATTATTGTGCGTGTAAGGAGAGGTTTGAGAGATAATGTATAATGTGTTACATAGTACAACACTAACATTTCACAAGCTGTACCATGGAACCCCACTAGTGCAGACAGATTGAAAGAGAGGTAGGTAACTAGATAGACACATAGATATTAGTTCATTATTAGTGGATTATATTACATGATATACATGTTTTCCAGTATTATTATATATCTTGAAGATAATGAATTCTGACACAGACCTATCCGATGTGCTGCTTCACTGACAATATTTAAACAGCCATAGCTAGAAGTCCAGAAGCAGCTAATCATTGACAGAGATCAGATATAACCCACGCACTTAAACTAGTGGTTGGTTCACTTTTAACGGAGAAAGACTGCTGCATTTCGGTGTTATTTTTACAACAATGAACTGACTCAGATCTGTTTAGGGATCCACACACGCACAATGACTGAGTGTGGATTCAGGAGACCTGTCATAGCTCTCTTTCTGCTTTTTATTGGAGCAAATGTTACTGTTCGAGGAGATCCTGGGGCAGGAAAAGTCGTCTGGGAGAACAAATGGAGCCGCAATTATCTGAAGAAAAGTGAGCTCTTCTTGTATGATACCTTTCCTAGAAACTTCATGTGGGGTGTGGGAACTTCTGCATTTCAGATCGAAGGAGGTTGGAAGAAGGATGGAAAAGGACCTTCTGTCTGGGATCACTTTACCCACACGGAATATTTCAGATTCAACAATACAACTGCAGATATTTCCAGTAACAGCTATACCTTCTTAGACAAGGACTTGATGGCTCTCGAATTCTTAGGAGTCACTTCTTACCTCTTTTCCATCTCCTGGCCCCGGCTATTTCCAAATGGAATAGTGGGGTCTGTCAACAACGAGGGGTTTCAGTACTACAATACACTTATCGACTCCTTGATAGAGAGAAAAATAACTCCCATTGTCACTCTGTACCACTGGGATCTGCCTTTAGCTTTGCAAGAACAGTACGGGGGCTGGAGCAGTGAGGCAATGATTGAGATATTTAATGAATACGCTAAGTTCTGCTTTCAGGCGTTTGGGGATCGTGTCAAATATTGGATCACCATCTACAATCCTTTCCTAATAGCCTGGCATGGATACAAAACAGGGAAATATCCCCCTGGACAGAAAGATAACTCTGCAGCAATGTATACTGTCGGGCACAACTTGATTAAGGTAAACAAAAATTTCGCTTGTATTTAACGTTACAGAAATGTTTCTCCTGTAAAGAAAAGGGGATCTACATTTTCATAAAGCTGAATGACGCGTTATTGAAATTTTAGGAACATGCAGCCTTGATTTTTGGGAACATTAATCTGTTAACGGATCATTAATTATGGAGGCAAACCGATATTCTCCTGCTTTTATAACAAATGCAGAAAGTGCGGGAAAGAACTAGCATGTCTGGCAGTATCAATGGAGAGAGAAATAGAGTTAATGGGCAGGATTGTCTACAGCATTTTGCTTGCACACCCCCTTGCTGGGGGGCCTGCTGCAGGGCGAGGGGTGGGGAGGGTGGGGAGCGTCTTTGGCGAGACCAGAAGATCCTGCCGGCGGGAAGGGCCAGAAGATCCCACTCAACAGATGGAGTCAAATAAGACTTCTTCAGAACACCTTGCGGTTTCCAGTTTCCGCAGCATTTTGCCTTTTATTCGGCGGCTTCTCATGGAAGGAGGATTTTATCCTGAATGATGTTTCAGTAGCTGTTGAGTTGTTGTCTAATCTCTGCTTTCAATGACCTCAATCCTCTTCATAGTGCTTCAAGGGTTTCGTCTCAAAGGTTGAGAGATTGCTTCTCCCCTCCGTCAACTTCTCACCATGCTTAAGTCACTATATAAAAACAAGCTCTTGTTGAGAGGTGGCCTGTTTCCAAACTACTATTAACGTTATGTAAAACGTTTCAAAGATTTTCTTGTATAACTTTTAATTTGGATAAGAAGGATCAAATAAATCCTTCTTTATTTATAATTTGCCCTCACAATGTTTGTTTTTTTCTGAAAGCAATCTATGGAGTAGATTCTAAAGTATCTAAGCAGACTGTAACTATAGCAAGGATATCCAACCTTTTTGTTATTATACTCCATTTAGTTATGTAACCTGCAGTCCCATTAGTCAACTCTGCCAATTGTGTACCATAAAATGTGCCACAAGCCTAGTTAACTTGCTGCCCCTTAGTGTCCCAGGATGTGTAGGTTAGAGGGATTAATAAGGTAAATGTATAGGGTTGTGAGGCTAGGACCTGGGGATGGGATTGTTGACAGTGCAGACTTGATGGCTCGAATGGCCTCCTTCTGCACTGTAGGGTTTCTATGATATCCTATGATGAAGTCAAATATATACTATATCTTACAGTGGAGTACCCTGGGAACATTAACTACAATTTTGGAAGGGAACACAGGTGTGTGTTTTCTATTTAAAAGTATTCTTTGATAATTGAGTACAGAGAGATTTCACTCCAGCCGGGGGTGGGGTGAGGGGGGAGTGGAATTTGCAAAGGTCCGTTGACCTCAGGTGGGATTTTCCAGTTTTAGGGTGAGTGCGGCTGGAAAGTCCCACCCGTGGTGTTTTTCAGCAACACGTTAACAAGTTGAGAGAGTGGACGTTCCTGTTTATTTTAAGCTTGTGCGAAGATAACCTTCTCATTTTTTCTGGGGTAAATTTTTGAGGCATCGAGAAGTGACCAAGTACCCCCTCTTTTATGGGATTGCCCAGTAATTGAGCCCATTGTCCTGTGTCCTGGGTTGTATGCATTTGGGCAACCATGTTTCATGTAATTTGGGGTTTAAATCTAGTTCATGCGCAGTGACCCATCTCCTCCTGTTTTCATCCCCTCACAGCTTTGAAAGCTCACCCTGCTCCCACAGCATCCTGCTTTCCCATAAATGTTAAGGATTAAAAAAATGAGTGCTCCTTATTTTTCACCACAAGATTTGATCATCCCAGCATGCTTTAGTGTGAAATAAATCATTATTTCTGCATTGTTTGTTTGGGAAAATTGAAGGTGCTTAGTACGTGGGGATTGGAAGCAGCTGCTGAAACTTACATTTTAGGTTTGAAATTAAAAAGCTAAAAAAAACAACATTCACCCAAACTCCAGTTCAGCTCATCTGCTATTTTATTAATTGCTGCTTAATAATTACTGCGTATTCTTGCCTACAATCCCAAAACGAAACTAAAACCAGGGAAAATCATAATAATTCCTGTAGAAGATCAGTGAAACCACCACAAAAATTCATGTCTCAAGTGTTTGGGTGATGTAGAACTTTGTTGCTTCTTTAAGTCAGTTGATAGAGAATTCTGCTGAGTATGGAACTGAACCATATACCAAACTTCTCAAGGTGCTGTTATTGGAAGACACTGAGAAGGCAGCAGGAGATAAATTAGATGAGGTGATTGAAGGTATGATTGTAAGCACAATGTTGGGTAGGTGGGGAGGGGGATGGCAAGAAGCAGTTTTGCAAATAAAGAATGAACAAATTTGCTTTTATGTAACATCTTACCAAACGTTAAAGACTGCCTAATTTTTGAAGTGTAGCCATGTTGTAGGAAGCCATGGCAAGATCCCATAAACAGCAAAATAAAAGGGATAAAACTCCAAGTGCAAGACATCTGAAATAAAGGGAAACAGTTGGAGATATACAGGGGCATTCAGCATCTGAATGGAGAATAAAACGGGTTGTGATGCTTCAGGTATGCAATCTGGCTGTGAATCTCCAATAGTTTCTCTGTTGTGTCCTGTAAATCAGAAGAATGACTATATATATGGTTTATTTTTGTGGTGATGGTTACAAAAATGTCTGCCAATATCCAGAGAACTTCATGCTCTTCTTCCCCAGGTTCCATAAAATTTCTTTATATCTAAGTAAAAATCAGATGAGGTATCAGTTTAATATCTCATCTCAACTGTAACATCTGTGCCAAAGTAATTCTCCCTTGGTGGTATGTTTTTGGCCTGAATTATGCTTTCAAGTACTGGAATATGACTTAAATCCACCTAACTCAAAGCCAGCAGTGCTACCAGTGACACCATGAAGGAGAGTTCCAGTATTCAGAAGTGGTATCTGAGGTGCCTTCATCAACAGAGTAAGTGAAGGGAAACCAAAATGGACCAGGATCAGAAGAACAGAGCATGTGTGCTGGAATGTAGGATTGGAGGAGTGCACGAATATGGTAGAAAGGAGGTATGGAGGGATTTGAAACAGGAATGAGGAAAGAAAGAATCAAGATTCAATTTCCAGTCCATGCTGAATTAACTAATCTTGCTCTTAATATCCTGTACTCAATAACCTACCCATAAGAACATAAGAAGTAGGAGCAGGAGTAGGCCATCTAGCCCTTCGAGTCTGCCCCGCCATTCAATAAGATCATGGCTGATCTGAAGTGGCTCAGTTCCACTTTCCTGCTTTCTCCCTATAACCCTTAATTCCCTTGCCTACCAAAAACTTATCTAACCGTGACTTAAATATATTTAGCAAGGTAACCTTCACCACTTCAATGAGCAGAGAATTCCAGAGATTCACCACCCTTTGAGTGAAGAAGTTCCTCCTCAACTCTGTTCTAAACTGCCCCCTCCTTATCTTGAGGCTGTGCCCTCTAGTCCTGCTGTCCTTTCTGAGCGGGAAGAATCTCTCTACCTCTACCCTATCCATCCCCTTCATTATCTTATACGTCTCTATAAGATACCCCCTCATCCTTCTAAACTCCAATGAGTACAGACCCAGTCTATTTAGTCTCTCTTCATTGTCCAACCCCCTCATCTCCGGAATCAGCCTAGTGAACCTCCTCTGCACTCCCTCCAAGGCCAAAATATCCTTGCACAAGTGCGGCGACCAAAACTGCACACAGTACTTCAGCTGCAGCCTCACCAGTGCCCTGTACAGTTGCAGCAAGACTTCCCTGCTTTTATATTCTATCCCCCTCGCTATAAAGACCAGCATCCCATTCACCTTCTTGATCACCTGCTGCACCTGCAGACTGGGTTTTGCAACTCATGCACAAGGACCCCCAGGTCCCTCTGCACCGTAGCGTGCTGCAGCTTTTCGCCCTTTAAATAGTAATCCCTCCTACTATTATTCCTGCCAAAGTGGATAACCTCACACTTGCTAACATTGTACTCCATCTGCCAGGACCTCACCCACTCGCTCAGCCTATCCAGATCCCTCTGCAGACTTTCTACACCCTCCGCACAATTTGCTTTTCCACTCATCTTCGTGTCATCAGCAAATTTCGACACCCTACACTCAGCCCCCTCCTCCAGATCATCTATATAAATGGTAAATAGCTGAGGTCCCAGCACCGATCCCTGCGGCACTCCGCTAGTTACCAAACGCCAATCAGAATAGCACCCATTGATACCAACTATCTGCCTCCTATTAGACAGCCAATCTTCTATCGACGCTAACACCTTACCCCCAACTCCATGCTCCCTAACCTTCTGAAGCAACCTTTTGTGCGGCACCTTATCAAACGCCTTCTGAAAATTGAGAAACACCACATCCACTGGTTCCCCTCTGTCTACCGCACTAGTCACATCCTCATAGAATTCCAATAAATACGTCAAACGCGACTTCCCCTTAACGAATCCATGCTGCGTCTACTCTATCAAACGATTCTTTTCTAGGTGCCTCGCTATTTCTTCTTTGATGACGGATTCCAGCATTTTTCCAACAACAGACGTTAAACTAACCGGCTTATAATTCCCTGCCTTTTGCCTGCTACCTTTTTTGAACAGCGGCGTAACATTCGCCATTTTCCAATCTTTCCACAGTTCCCCGGAAATAAGTGAAGTTTGGTAAATAATCACTAAGGCATCTACTATCACCTCTGCCATTTCCTTCAGAACCCTGGGATGCATTCCATCCAGTCCTGGGGACTTGTCCACCATCAGTCCTGCTAGTCGATCAAGCACTACCTCTCTAGTGACAGTAATCACATTCAGGCCCTCAACTCCTACCATCCTTCTATCTTTAATATCTGGCAAACTATTCGTGTCCTCCTCTGTGAAGACCGAGGCAAAAAACTTACTTAAGGCCTCAGCCATTTCCTCATCTCCCACCACTAAATCCCCCCTCTCATCCTCTAAGGGTCCAGCATTCACTCTAGCCAGCCTCCTCCTCTTTATATATTTGTAAAAACTCTTACTGTCCTTTTTTATATTTAGTGCTAGTTTAGCTTCATAGTCTTTTCTTCCTTTATCAACTTCTTAGTAATTCTTTGTTGATTTTTAAACCTCTCCCAATCTTCTACTCGCCCACTACTTTTAGTCACTCTAAACGCATTAGCTTTTAACTTAATACTCTCCTTTATTTCCTTTGATAACCATGGCTGATTATCCCTTCTCCTACGTTCCTTTTTTACCATCGGAATAAATTTCTGCTGAGCACCGAAAAAGACCTCCTTAAAGATCCTCCACTGTTCCTCAGCAGTCCTACCAACCAATCTGTGCCCCCAGTCTACATGTGCCAATTCCTCTCTCATCCTATTGTACTCCCCTCTGTTCAGACAGAGGACACAGGTCCGGGACCTTACTGTCTCATCCTCCATCTGCATCAAAAACTCAACCATACAATGATCGCTCGTCCCAAGAGGGGACCCCTTTTATTTGGTGTTCTGAGAATGGGAGTATCACTGAAAACATCACATTTAGTGCCCATCCCAAGTTACTATGAGAAGGTGCTACTGAGCTTTCTCATTGAATTGCTGCAGTCTTTGTGGCGATGATCCTACAATAACTTGGTAGAGAAATCCAGGAATTAATTTAGCAAACATGAAAAACTAATGATATGCAGCTACATTAAGATGATATATGATGTGGACGGAACTTACAGGTGATAGGATTTCTATGACATTGCTGTTTTTGTCACTCTGTGATAGCGTAAGAAGTTCCACTTTTACCCCAGTCCAATGCTGGCATCTTCATATCAGTGACAGAGGCCAGAGGAAAAAGAGTAAGATACTGTTGAAGTAACTGTGATGATTTGCTGCTGTACATTCTGTAGATCACACTTACGGCGATCAGAAATTAAGTTCATTCCTGGATGGTGTTTGAGTTTCTTTGATGCTATTGTGGCTACACATGTCCAAGAGAGTGTCATATTTCATCAAACCTCTGACTTGGATAGCTGAGACGTTATATGGATCAACCAATGAGCCATATGTCACAGAGTAGCCATGCTGTTGATATTATTGATCCAGATCAACTTCTGATCAGTGGAGACATCTGGGACTTTTGTGCCACTGAAGGGGGTGACTTCAATAGAAGGTAAAATTGGACTGCATGTTAAACATAAGGCATAAATCTTGACAAATTTTCAGGGCAAACTAGGTTCAAATTACAACCCTCACCAGTCTTTAATTCACATAGCAAATTAGCTGTGATCAACTGACTCAATACAGATCAGGGGGATTTTCACAGTAACTTCATTGCAGTATTAATGTAAGCCTACTAGTGACTAATAAATAAACTTTAAACTTTAAACCTGGGACACCCCCCCCCCACCACCTCAATACAGACCAGGAATTTACCTGAAAACTACTCATTGTATACCTGTTCACCTGCCCTCCACCCCCACAAAAATGCCACCTTTTGGATTAATCCTACCTTTAATTGTAACAATATGTTAAACAACTTAAATATATTTCTGCCACTACACCTTAAGGCAGTGAATACACGAAGATTTAAATTAGACAGGGGCCATATATTCTCAGCCCATATGCTGCCGTCAAAACACTGCTGCAAATAGATAGAAAGAGAAAAACCTTCTGGTGTTTTTACTGAAGATCCACATGGAAAAACCAGATATTTTCCATTATCTCATGAGTTCACACACACTCGTTTTCAACCTATTGCTTTTCATTCTTGGAACGTCCAGTAACGGTGAAATCTATTGGATGGCTAAGAGGTTATACCAAAAATATGCGCTTGTATGTAACAACAGGTACTCAGTAATGCTAAGTAAATTTCACCAACTGAACTGTTTTCAACTTCAGTTGCCCTTTTAATTTGAACAGCAGCACTGCACCACCTAGTGACCAGGCATAGAAAAGTTTTTGAAATAGCTGGCAGCGATTGTCCCATCGTGACCCACAATTTTCTGATGGGTCACGGTGGGAGATGGGCATTGAACAGGGATTTGCGCATGCACCAGGAATGTATGTGCATATCCCAGAGCCGGCAAACATTTGCCGGTCAGATCACGCAGGTAAGTAATTTGGATTTTTAAAAATATGTTTTAAATATATTTTAAACCTAATTATCAGGGACATTCCAGTCCCAATTGAATCTCCCACCCCGCCAAGAGTACTTCATTCTGTTGAGGTTTAGACTAGCTCCCCACGTTTGGGGAAACTAGCGGGAAACCCCGCTGGAATGAGAGGGGGCAGTCAGGGCTCTCCCGGGGGTCAGGTGGTGGGGGAGAGTGTCCCCTGGGCATGGGCACCCTGGTACTGCTAGCCTCTGGCACTGCCCAAAGGGCAAAGTGCCCATACCCCAGGAGGCACCTTGACACTGCCCACCATGCACTGAGCAGTGCTAAGGGGGTGGGGCCTAGTGTGGGTGGGGTCAAGGGGCAATTGGTGCGTGTGGGGAGGTCCTGCTGCTGGATCTGGCCCTGAATCTGGCTAAGTTAGGGGTTCCATTCGTAGACACGCAGGGTAGAATAGGTGTAGGGTGATGCGGCGGCGCGGGCTCGTTGGGCCGAAGGGCCTGTTTCCCGTGCTGGGTTGTTCTTTGTTCTTTGTTTGTTCTAAGCCGCTGTACCGAGAATAAATGAAACTGTAACTCACATATTCAGGATCTGGTTGGGCTGGAGGGAGGGTAGCAATTGGGGCGAATTGGAGGGGGTCTGTCAGGGGAGGGGGGGCCTGCCTTGAGGGGGGGGGGGGGGTTCTAATCCCAGCAGGGTCAGCTGGTATGAGGGGGAGTGTCGGGATTGCCACTGCTGGGGCTGTACATCACGGCTGAGGGGGCGGGGGGGGTGTGCAGAAGGGCAGCACTATAGGGATCCCGGGCTAGCCAGCAGACAAATCGGGGCCATTGCGCTTGTGCAGAGTTCCAGAACTGTCAGTTCCGTTGCCCCCTCCCCCGGATTTTTAATCATATTCAGGACTGGGACCTCTGCAGTGCACAGAGTGTGGAGATTCGGCTGAGAGGCTGAACTGAGAAAACAGTCGGAATTTAGAAGAGTTTTCCTGCCAGTTCAGAGCTTTTGGAAGAATCATGGTCAGCATTCCTAAAAGTTTCGCAGTCAGAAGTCTCACAACACCAGGTTAAAGTCCAACAGGTTCATTTGGAGTCACGAGCTTTTGCAGCACTATTCCTTCATCAGGTGAGTCACCTGATCTGCCCTCCCCAGTCCAACGCCAGCGTCTCCGCATCATAAAAGTTTAATTGCAGTATTCAACTCAAAAGTTACTGTAATAACCCTGGTTTACCAGTTAGGGAAATAACAACTGTAATATTTATCATTTTACAGCCTGTGTTGTCAGTCAGATTCCTGGGTTGAATTTGATACAGTAAAAAGTCTGACAACACCAGGTTTTAGTCCAACCGATTTATTTGATACTACTCACAAGCTTTCGAGGGGACTGCCTCTTCGTCAGGTGAATGGAGAGTTCTGGCCTCAGACAGAGCATATAAAGCACAGACAGTTTAGAGATTACTGGGGAGACCATGCAGACACTACGACAACGGATGAATGAACATCGCTCGACAATCACCAGGCAAGACTGTTCCCTTCCTGTTGGCGAACACCTCAGTGGTCATGGGCATTCAGCCTCCGACCTTCGGGTAAGCATTCTCCAAGGCGGCCCCCACGACACACGACAGCGCAGAGTCGCTGAACAGAGACCGATAGCCAAGTTCCGCACACATGAGGACGGTCTCAACAGGGTCTCTGTTCAGCGACTCTGCGCTGTCGTGTGTTGTGAAGGCCGCCTTGGAGAATGCTTACCCGAAGGTCGGAGGCTGAATGCCCGTGACCACTGAAGTGTTCGCCAACAGGAAGGGAACAGTCTTGCCTGGTGATTGTCGAGCGATGTTCATTCATCCGTTGTCGTAGCGTCTGCATGGTCTCCCCAGTAATCTCTAAACTGTCTGTGCTTTATATGCTCTGTCTGAGGCCAGAACTCTCCATTCACCTGACGAAGAGGCAGTCCCCTCGAAAGCTTGTGAGTTTACTATCAAATAAATCGGTTGGACTAAAACCTGGTGTTGTCAGACTTTTTACTGTGTTTACGCCAGTCCAACGCCGGCATTCCCACATCTTGAATTTGATAGGCAATCTGGGCTTGTTAGGGTGATCCCTCACCCTGGCCTCTGATTGGTGATCTAGGTTACGCAACCCTCTCTGCAGTTCACCCCTCAAAGGGGACAAACACCTTATCTCTCCCCCTCTAAGTCTTTTCTTGAATTTAAAATAATTAATTTATTCACTACCCAGCAATTATAACTTTTAACACATAAATCAGTCCATCATAATTGAAGTCTTTCAGGTGGTTTCCAATTTCTAATGACAGGGGTGTTTCCACAGGGGGCAGAAATCATTATATCGGGTATCCCCCTCAACTACTGGTAACTCAGCTTCGTTGGGTTCCATGTGGATGACAGACTTGCCTGTCACAGGCTGATATAGTACCTCACTGCTTGGATAGTCAGCATCATTTCCTGCTGGCAATATGATGTCGGTACTGGCTGCTGGGACAACTCTCATATTCTTGGATTCCAGACAAGATTTCCTTGTGCATCCACTTCAAAAAATACATGTCCTGTTTCTGACATTACA
Source organism: Carcharhinus amblyrhynchos (assembly GCF_965287045.1). NCBI lineage: Eukaryota > Metazoa > Chordata > Chondrichthyes > Carcharhiniformes > Carcharhinidae > Carcharhinus > Carcharhinus amblyrhynchos. The sequence goes on along the minus strand of NC_137324.1, from coordinate 88,094,752 downwards.
ACTCCGAGGACCAACTTGAGCTGCTTCCAAAATTTCCGACATACGCAGCTTCAGTTGGAAATCAAGTCGATAAGGTTGTTAGGAAGGCATACGGTGTCTTGGCATTTATTGGTAGGGGGATTGAATTTAGGAGTCGCAGCGTCATGTTGCAACTGTACAAAACTCTGGTGCGGCCGCACTTGGAGTATTGTGTGCCGTTCTGGTCCCCACATTATAGGAAGGATGTGGAGGCATTGGAGAGGGTGCAGAGGAGGTTTACCAGGATGTTGCCTGGTATGGAGGGAAGGTCCTATGAGGAGAGACTGAGGGATTTGGGGTTGTTTTCGTTGGAAAGAAGGTGGCTAAGAGGAGACCTTATTGAAACATACAAGATGATTAGAGGTATAGATAGGGTGGACAGTGATAGCCTTTTTCCTCGGATGGAGAAAGCTAGCACGAGGGGACATCGCTTTAAATTAAGGGGGGGTAGTTATAGGACGGATGTCAGAGGTAGGTTCTTTACCCAGAGGGTGGTGGGGGAATGGAATGCCCTGCCTGCTGCAGTTGTAGATGCGCCTAGTTTAGGGGCGTTTAAGAGGTCCGTGGATAGGTTTATGGATGGAAAGGGACTGGTTTAGGTTAGAGGGTCATTGCTTTTCTCTTAATTGGTTGGCGCAACATCATGGACCGAAGGGCCTGTTCTGCGTTGTTATGTTCTATGTTCTATGTTCATCTACTGAAAATTGCCTTGCTGATTTGATGATATCATAATTTTTTTTTCTGACTGCATCAACTGGCGTCTATCCTCCCCGGCCAATTTAGAAACGCCAGGCTTAATCCAATCCTAAGATGCCAGTCCATCAATAACTCCACTGGCGACACTCCTGCAGTGGAGTGGTCCTATAGCCCAGAAGGAATTGTGATCTCTAGAGTTGCCCCTGAACTGCTTCTTAAGGCCCACCTTGAAGGTTTGGACTGCTTGTTCAGCCAATCCATTGGATGCTTGTTGATAAGGCACAGGCGTGATGTACTTGATACCATTTATGGCGGTAAAATTTTGAAATTCAACACTGAAAGACATGCTGGTTAGGTACATTGGCCATGCGAAATTCTCCCTCAGTGTACCCGAGCAGGCAATGGAGTGTGGCAACTAGGGGATTTTCGTAGTAATTTCATTGCAGTGTTAATGTAAGCTTACTTGTGATTAATAAATAAATGTTTTTAAAGACATGATAACCTGCTACCCAAGCAAGGCAGCGGCCACCATAAAACCCCAGTGATCTCAGTTCATGGGACATGGTAGGTTAGACTTGTCAATGAGGCTGTGATTTTTCCCACTTCGATAATCATGCCAGCCAATGCATTAATGGATATGATGGTTCTGTCTACGGACAGGAGGCTTAGGCTTGTGCTAGTGAGTGGATGATATTCCAGCCTTAATCCTTTCCACACTTGGGTTCCCTAAACCTTATTTTTTTGGCTAAACTTCATCTGAACACTCAGTACTTGGGAGCATGGGGTGTGCCCCTAAACGTGGAGAGGATGTTTCATTATCAAACATTATGACTTCAGGTATCCAATGAGTCAAAAAATGTTCACGCAATTTCTTAACTGTAGAATTTGATGTCAAAGACTTCAATTCAGACCCTTCCATTCACTTTGAATGAGCATCAACCAGTAGCAAAAACATTGTGCCCATAAACAGCTCAACATAATCTACATGAACTTGTATCCACATTCCCACAGTGCAATGGGGCTGTACTTTTGTTGCAACCGGCATTGTTCATAGTGCTTCACTAGACTCTTAATGTTGGCATCAATGCCAGGCTATCAAATATAACTCTGAGTGAACATCTTCATCACTGATACACCCGAGTAGGCGCTATGCAGTTCAGCCAATTGCAACACCCTTCCTGGTGCAGGGACAACTACACTTGATCTTAAAGTATGATGCCGTCTATGCAACTTAATTCATCCATTTATATATAATATGGCTTAATCTCTCTTCAGAGTGGCTCCGAATTCATAGCGCTCTGTGATCTGTCTCAGCTTGGTAATATAGGTTGCAATGATCTCCCCTGTGGCTCTGCCCATTGAATTAAACTTGAACTATTGCAGGATGACTAAGGGCTTTGGATGATAATGTGCCTTCACTAACTATACAATATAACTACAATAATGAGATTTTGCAGCCTTCTGCTAGTCAGCTTCCAGGTTACCAGGTCATGTGACCCTCTCTGCAGTTTGACCCTTAAAGGGGACAAACAGCATGGTCATGACTACTAGTTATATTCTTTTCTGAAATGAGACCTATAGAAATTTGGATCTTAAAAAGTGCCAGAAATCCAAACTATTAGCAGTAAGTTGGTGTCTCACAATCATGGAAACTCACCACATGTTTAAGAATCCTCAAACTAAGCTGCTGAGTAATCCAGATAGGTAGAGTTTCTGGTTGCTTAATGTGAACTATTAAACTCTCCACGTTTAGGGGCACACCCCATGCTCCCAAGTATTGAGTGTTCAGATGAAGTTTAACCAAAAAAATAAGGTTTAGGGACCCCAAGTGTGGAAAGGATTAAGGCTGGAATATCATCCACTCACTAGCACAAGCCTAAGCCTCCTGTCCATAGACAGAACCATCATATCCATTAAGGCATTGGCTGGCATGATTATCAAAGTAGGAAAAATCACAGCCTCATTGACAAGTCTAACCCACCATGTCCCATGAACTGAGATCACTGGGGTTTTATGGTGGCCCCTGCCTTGCTTGGGTAGCAGGTTATCATGTCTTTAAAAAAAGTTTATTTATTAATCACAAGTAAGCTTACATTAACACTGCAATGAAATTAATACGAAAATCCCCTAGTCGCCACACTCCATTGCCTGCTCGGGTACACTGAGGGAGAATTTCGCATGGCCAGTGTACCTAACCAGCATGTCTTTCAGACCGGGGAGGAAACCCACACAGCCAGACGGAGAACATACAAACTCACACACAGAGGGTGACCCAAGCCAGGAATTGAACCCAGGTCCCTAGCACTGTGAGGCAGCAGTGCTAACCACTGTGCCACCCATCTGCTACAGAGAAGTTATTTAGTTCTACCCTTCATGTTCAGTGGGACCCCACTTGCCTCACCACTGGAGGATAACCAGTCAGTGACTGAAATAAAAGGGATAAAAATACTAGAAATTCAGAGCAGATCAACAAACATCTGAAAAGGAAGGACTGGTGAAATTTTTCAATGCAAGAGTAACAAGCATTAAACATCAGAAGAATATATTCCTTATGACAGCCTTTCTACCTGATGTTTAATGCTTGTTACTCTTGCGTTGAAAAATTTCACCAGTCTTTCCTTTTCAGATGTTTGTTGATCTGCTCTGAATTTCTAGTATTTTTATCCTTTTTATTTCAGTCACTGACTGGTTATCCTCCAGTGGTGGGGCAAGTGGGGTCCCACTGAACATGAAGGGTAGAACTAAATAACTTCTCTGTAGCAGATGGGTGGCACAGTGGTTAGCACTGCTGCCTCACAGTGCTAGGGACCTGGGTTCAATTCCTGGCTTGGGTCGCCCTCTGTGTGTGAGTTTGTATGTTCTCCGTCTGGATGTGTGGGTTTCCTCCCACGGTCTGAAAGACATGCTGGTTAGGTACATTGGCCATGCGAAATTCTCCCTCAGTGTACCCGAGCAGGCAATGGAGTGTGGCAACTAGGGGATTTTCATAGTAATTTCATTGTAGTGTTAATGTAAGCTACCCAAAGGCAGGTCTGACTCACAGCACCACAATTAGGGCACAGAGGCATGTCCTAAATCCACCTCAACTGGAACGGGGATCGAAACCCTTGCTATCAGCATGAATTGGATCCACACCAGCCAACCAGCCAACTGGCCCTCCCACCCAGGAGTTTCCACTTCTTCTGGAGCTATGAATTGTGATGGTCCAGGCTCTAATTTTGTGCCATTGCATGACTGACCAGGAATCACTCCCATTCTTACCTCCTGCCATTTAGATTTCTCATTCACAAGGAATGTCATTGGGGGTAGGCAGGAATGTGGGTTTGAAGTTGTGATCTTACTGAGGCTCAAAGAGCTGAGTGGCCTACTCTTCCATCTAATACGTATGTTCATGTGTTTGTATGTTCATTGGCATGTATTGGAAGGATCTAACAGCTGATACTCAGCCAGTTTGGCTGCGTTATGAATGCAGAATCCTCAGTCTTCAAGTCCTGGGTGGGAGATGACCCTGGAGCATCTGGCTTAGAGGCAGGGACACTGGCTAGTGCATTACATAATCTCCACCTAAGGAATGTATAAACGAAACAAAATTGAAGCTAAGAAAACAAATAATAAAAGGTTCAGAGTTTAGTTCTTATCAGAAGATAAGAATCAACTAAACTCATTAGAATTGAATGGATGGATTTGAATGTTAAAATGCCATGGACAGAAAGCTGGAGCCAGCTGCATGCTGCAATATTCCTACTGGACTATCATGTTGCACCTTTATACAATCAAAGCAAGGCCACTTAAACGTTGACAAGACAATAGTATATTGCACAGTTGTAATTCAGCATTCAGAAACTTCCTGATGGTTCAGTAAGAGAAGCTCCTCCTCAATGAGGAGTGGAGGCAAGCGGGCCAGAATTTTCCAGCTCTTCACGCTCCGCCACAGCTTCGAGCAAGAATGGAGAATTTGGTGCTCTGCCAAATCTATGTTCACTGTAGCAGGACCAGAGAATTCCGTTGGCGTGAATGGTAGGAAAATTCCAGCTGTGGACTTGAAGCACTCAAGTTTAATCATTTCTACTGGCATTTCTACTGGCATCAACTGAAAACAACAACAGGTTTTACATGTACGTTGACAACATTGAGCACTATCTCATCATTATTCCTCTTGACCTTCCTAATGTTTCATATTTGTCACACTGTTAGTATGACATCCAGTATTGGATAAGTGAAAATTTCCTGCAACTAAATATTGGGAAGACCAAAGCCACAGTTTTCTGTCATAACCTCCATTTCTAAGCCACTGATTTCAGCTTTCAACCTGGCCACTGTCTAAAGCTAAAGTAGATTGTTTGCAACTCACTTTCCTCTTTGATCTTAATGAACTTCTGACCCCATATCTACTACCTTGCCAAAGTTGCCTACTTTCATCTACAAAACATCAATTCACCATACCCCAGCCTCAGCTTATCTGCTGCTGAAATCCCTATCCATGCCTTTGTTAAGCTTAGTTTCCACCATTCCAATACCCTCTAAAGTTTAAAGTTTATTTATTAGTCATAAGTAAGGCTTACATTAACACTGCAATGAAGATACTGTGAAATTCTCGGCCTCCATCTTGTATCCTTTATACACTTGAGCTTACACAAAATTCTTCTGTTAGTGCGCTATCTCTTGCCATGTCCCAATATACCCATCACCCCTATGCTCAATCACCTACATTAGCTTCCAGTCTGGCAAATGGTTTTAAAACTATCATCATTTTCAGATCCCTCCAAGGTGTCACACCTCCCTATCTCTATAACCTCCTCCAGCTTTACAACCCGACAAGATCGCTGCACTCCACCTATTCAGGTCTCTTGTATATACTAAATTTCATTGCTCCACATATACTAAGCTACCTAAGCTCTGGAGTTCCCTTCTTTCCTCCTCTAAGACTTCCCTTAAAACTATCTTTTGACCAAGTTTTTAGTCACGTGTCCTAATGTGACTTGATGTGAAATTTTTATTGCAAACACTCTTGTGCAGTGTCTTGGGATGTTTTATTACATTGAAGGCACCATATAAGTGTAAGTTGTTGTAGCTAAGTTAGCTGATCTCAGCTGCGGCAGTATGAAATCCCTGAAGTGCCATTTGCCCCTGATCTGGAGACGTTTCCTGACCACTAATAAAGGTAAAAAAAAGATAAAGTCACCATGGTCCCAGATGACCATAGGCTGTTCTCCCCCTCAAAGGGGAGAGCTGACTGGTGGTGATTTAACTTGAGGATCACCATACCTCAGACAAGGGGCCACGTTGAGAAGAGAAGCCTTCATGGATAACCTCAGCCAGTACGGGAGTTGAATCAGCCATCTAGCCAACTGAGCTAACTGACTCACTAACCGCTAATAATACCCAGGCAGATACTTGATGGAGACTTGACTATCCTCCACAGTTAAATATTTTGCTAGCATCTGGAGCTAAGTTTTCCCTTTGCTCATTTTACCAGCAGATGTTCATCTGGCTAGTGCAATATCACCATGTCCAATTTTCCTCAGAGTACCTTCATTAAATATTATTAATATCCACTACAGGAAGCCTCCCTCTGGTTAGGAAGCACCAAAACAGCTGCAGCGACTTGAACTCTGTTATTTGATGTGTTGTTGGCAAAAATCTGGAAGGGAAATCTATTTGACCCCAAGGGAAGAAGGCCCGTAGAAGGGTACGACTAGAAAAAGTCAACAAGTCCACTGACAGGATTATATCCCCTGAGCCTTCTCATCTCTCACATAGGAACAGGAGAAGCCTGAGAGAAATGCCATTCTTTCTGGAGCAGTACAAGCCAGCACCATTTCCCACCCCCAGAAAAGGTATGGGCCAAAATTTTCTGTTCCCGTTTGCAGCTGGGATTTTCTGGTGCTGCTGAAAGTGAATGGAGTTTTGGCTGGAATGCCAAATTTTCTATTCTCACTCGCAACAGGTTCTGACATGGGTGAGACTGGAGAATCCCACCAATTGTTTTTGTAATTAATGAATTTCTCAACAAAGGGGAAGGGAACAGCAAACATTAAGGAAATGTCAGAAAATATAAATATATAAAAATATAAATTAAGCAAGAAATCTAGTAGGGGGACACAAGGATACTGTGGTTCTCAATTTAGTATGTTCCTGGTTTGATATAGAAAAGATGTGGTTACTTGGCTCATGTCTCTATCCTCACTAACTCCCTATCAATTCCAAATATTGGATAGCCCTGGAATACAAACCAGGAACTAAAATGAGAAACACATCGACCTCTCACCCATTTACTGCTTCTATTGCTGATTTTACATTTGTATACTTTATCTCAGCTCTCCTTTGTTCTCTGCATGTTTGACAATAATCTACAGGAGTCCATGAACTTGTACCCTAGTACCAGAAAAAGAGAGGCGAGCACTGGAGACAATAAAGAGAATCCAAAAAGATAATATTGCCAGACAGTAGGTTTCACTCATTAGGAGTAATTGTCACTCAGTGTTTTTATAATGTTTGCAAGGACTGATCCCACAAGCCAGCTCTCCCAGCGGAGAGTAGGATTCTCAAAGAGTCACACACTAGAATGATAAGCTTGCAGCTTGTGACTTCCCAAGGTGTTAGGATTACTGATTGTAGAATCCTAGAATGATTACAGCTCAGGAAAACGGTCTGTGCTGCCTACATTGCCTTTCTGCCACTCCCCTGGCTTTCGCCATAGCCCTGCATGTTTTTCGTCTTTAGACAAATTATGCAATTCTGTTTTTAAAGCCATGATTGAATCTGCTTCCACCATACTCTCAGGCAGTGCATTCCAGATCCCAAATATTCACTGTGAGAAATTGCTTTTCTTCGTGTCACTGTTGCTTCTTTTGTCGATCACCTTAAATCTGTGCCCTCAGGTTCTCAATCCTTCTACAATTGGGAACAGATTCTCCCACCCTTTCTATTCTGTCCATGCTCCTCACGATTTTTAATACATCTATCAAATCTCCTCTCACTCTCACTCCTCTGAGGAGAACAGCCCATATTTTCCAATCAACATTACTGAAGCCCCTCAGCCTTGGAACTATTCTTCTAATTCATTTCTGCACCCTCTCCATGCCCTCACATCCTTCCTACAATCATATGATTGCCACTACAATTTTCAGGATGGATATTTGCATAGTGGCATTTATTTGTGATGATACTGTACACTGCCCTAAGAGTAACCATGGGTTGGATTTCAGGGGTGGGCAGGGGGTGGTGGGGCGGTGGAGGGCGGGGTGGTGGTGCAGTGTGTGTTTGTGCATGTGTGTGTGCATGAGCTGAACTGATTGTCCTCCTGGAAGGAAAGTCCATCCAGACCGGACACACCTTTAAGAAACCTGCCCCTCAGTGATAACACATTAAACAGGTTGAGGGTTGAGCTGCTCCCTCTCAGCACACTCTTGAGAACTGCTGGCCAATCTAATGGGCCAGCAGCACTCGCAGTCCCAGCAGTGCCTGAGTTCATTAATGGGGGCTGCTGGGAATTTAAAGAGACACCTTGAAGAATATCATGGCTACCAGAGACTGGTAAATCCCAGGCTTTTTGGATTAGGGGTGGGGGGGAAATCAGAGAGCCTAGGGAGGGCAAGTGAGGAGGAACAGAAGATGGGGGCGGAGGGGTAGTGGTCACGTGCAACAGGGCACTCTCTCCATTGATGAGCCTCTCCTTTCTTCCCACCTTCTCAGAGAAACATTTTCAAAAATGGCCTTTGCATCCTGGTCAGCCTGTCACTGCCCAGTGTTACACGGCAGTGGAGGCTGATGAGGTTCTTAATTGCCTCTTAATTGGGCAGTTCAAGGCCTCAATAAGCCTAAGGGTGGGCAGCCTAGTCAGCGCTTACTCACATCTCTTCACTTCCATGTTCTGGGAAATAGGTCGGGGTGGGGCGAGAAGGTGGTGGACTAGTCACTTGACATACATTTTGTGCTCCCTCACTGAAAACACACCTGGTGGAAGGCCATAAAACATAGTCCCGTAGCTCTATGCATTTAAACGAAGCTTTGGATCGCTGGTCACATAAGCTACTATTAGGAGCTCAATGCTATATTGTTTTCTTCTTGCAGGCACATGCAACAGTCTGGCACACTTATGACATCCAATTTCGCAGCTTGCAGAAAGGCTTTGTGTCCATAGTATTGGGCTCCCATTGGATTGAACCAAAGAATAACAGCTTCAACTATAAACACTTTCAGTCGTCCATGGACCTGGTGCTTGGGTGGTTTGCCAAACCAATCTTTGTGGATGGTGACTACCCTGACAGCTTGAAAATACAAACCAACCCTCCTTTACCTGTGTTCACTGAAAAGGAAAAGAACTTCATCAATGGAACTGCAGATTTCTTTGCATTTTCTTTTGGTCCAAATATCTTTCGATCACTGCAACCCATTCTCAAACTTGGAAATCGCATGTCTCTGCATCTTGGGCAGGTCCTGACCTGGATTAAGCTGGAATATAACAACCCCAGGATCTTAATTGCAGAGAATGGATGGTTTTCTAATAGCAATGATAAAACAGAAGACACCATTGCCATTTACATCATGAAAAAATTCATAAATGAGTTGTTGAAAGGTAAGAATATTTCAGTGTTAACATCTCTATATCCAGAAGTCCATAGATTACCATGTAATTTTCACCTCTAAAATTAGAAAAATAAAAAATAGAAGCAGGAGTAGGCTAATCAGCCTCTTGATCCTGTCCTGTTGTTCATTATGATCATGGCTGATCACCCACTTAAGAACCTGATCTTGCTTTTCCCTCCATACCTAACAAGCTTGACATGAAAACCCAAATCTTCTAACATGATTATTAAGATAGTAATTATTACTCAATCCAGCTTCATTACTTGAACAGTCATCTGCTTCATGACCTTAATACTTCTGATTTATGATCAAAGCAAAATTATAACTATGAATACTGCACAAGAATATTACTGTAATAGAAGCAAAATCTTGTGGTTGCTGAAGACCTCAAATAAAAACAGGAAGTGCTGGAAAAACTCATCAGGACTGGCAACAGGGATAAACAGGGTTAACATTTTGAGTCCAGTATGACTCTCCTTCAGAACTGAAGAGAGAGAGGGGTGTGATGGGTTTTAAGCTATTGTGAAAAGGAGGAGTAGCAGAAAAAGAGAGGGTCAGCGATGGGTTAGAGGGCAGGGGAGATTAAATGACAACAGATCATGGAGTCAAAGGCAAAAGGACTGGTAATGGTAGAACAAAATAAAGAAATAATTGATCCAGTGCAGGTGTGACAAGCTTAATAAGGTCATCACTACTTTGTTGTGGAAATAGGGTTGAAATGTTACTCAGACTTTTATACAAATTCATCTTCACAGTATATTCTTGGATCATATGATGAGCAAAAGTGGGAGTGAAGGATGTAATGAGTGTTGCAGTGAATTGGCGCATTATCCTTCCATTGCTGGGGCTAGCCCTTCACTACATGCATTTTTTGTGAAATACGTTTGTGCAGATTTAACCCAATTCCTAACGACCTACTCCATATAGCTGGATCGCATTTGGCATTATCACTGGGGGGAGTAAGGACGGTTGCTGTGAGAAATGTTGAAGATAGGTTATTATAATTCACCCACTGTCACCAAATTCCACATTCATTCACTATCACCCACTCCCCATTTTCACTCTCACCCATTTCACAATTTCACTATTGTACGTTTGTAATTCTCACTATCACTCTTTCCCTGTTTTCTAATCCATCTAATGTTCAGTCCCTGCTTCCTCGACCATACACTGTTTATTCAGATTTTAATACAAATTGTTCCAGTCAACAAAGAAATTAGATGGGAGTTCGAGGCTTTCCCAAACAGTAGAAATTTGGAGCTTCTGTGACTTCGTTGCACCTCCTAAAATTATCATGATAAAACTATTTTTCAGTCAAAAGCTGTGACTAAAATAAAAGTTGTGATTATTCCCAGTTTGTCTTCAGTGACTTAACTGATTACAGGTGTGGGGATAGACTGAGAATATCACAGCTGGTAGATAGGATCCTTGAGCTGGTTTCAATGTCTCTGGGTAGAGAGTGAAGATTGATCAGTATCCCAGTCTGGTACATTAACTTCTGTTGCAACTGCATGTATTTAAGTTTGGGATGAGGACAGTATCATGTAGTTTTATTGACTCTTACAAATATACAAATTAGGGGCAGGAGTAGGTCACTTTGAGCCTGCTCCATCATTCAATAAGACTGTGGTTGATCTGATTTTAACCTCAACTTCACATTCCTGTCTACTCTCGATAACCTTTTACCTCTTGCTTATGAAGAATCTATCCAACAGCACGGTAGCACAGTGGTTAGCACTGCTACTTCGCAGCTCCAGGGACTTGGGTTCGATTCCTGGCTTGGGTCACTATCTGTGTCTGTGTGGAGTTTGCACATTCTCCTTGTGTCTGCATGGGTTTCCTCTGGGTGTTCCGGTTTCCTCCCACAGTCCAAAAATGTGCATGTTAGGTTGATTGGCTATGCTAAAATTGCCCCTTTGTGTCCTGAGATGCATAGATTAGAGGGATTAGTGGGTAAAATACGTAGGGTTATGGGGTTAGGGCCTGGGTGGGATTGTGGTCGGTGCGGACTTGATGGGCCTACTTCTGCACTGTAGGGTTTCTATGATTCTATGATACTTCTGCCTTAAAAACACTCAAAAACTCTGCTTCTACTACCTGAATAACTTCCTAACACTCACTATTGCACGTGAATAAATATCATTTGCACAAAGCATCAGAGGGTGCCTGGCACTTTCCAGACCTATACTCCAGAAGCCAATCAATGCCTTCATGTGACCAGCGTGGAAAATAGGAAAAGAAAATTGAAAACTGTCCTCCCAAGCACTTGTGTAGTATGAGAACTGGTTAATGTGAGACAAATGGACAAAGAACATTTTTATATTAAAAAAAATCGTCTAATGCCTTTTGATCATTAATTTGTTCTTTTTTCATTCCGGTTAGCTATTCGTTTTGATGGAGTCAACGTGTTTGGATATACTGCCTGGTCCCTATTGGATGGCTTTGAATGGCAATTTAACTATAATATTAGAAGGGGCTTGTTTTATGTGGATTTCAGCAGTAAGAACAAGTCCAGGATTGCAAAATCTTCTGCATGCTTCTATAAACAGATTATAGAACAAAATGGTTTTCCAAAGTCAGAGGTCACCCAGATGGTGAATGGACAGTTTGCATGTAACTTCGCCTGGGGAATTGCTGAAACAGTACTGCCGGTAAGACATCTGCCACTGAATTACATGGTCATTTTACACATTTGTTAGCTACAATGTTAGAGCAGTACACCCAAAACTAGAAGCCCCCTTTTCACTTTTTTCTTTGGTTTCAGGTAAACAATGTGTTTTTGTCGCCTGAATTTGTTGATAACAACCTTTACATTTGGAACTGCAGTGGAGATCAGAAACTATACAAAGTCAAAGGAGTGACTATGTCGCCTCGTCCACTTAAGTGCACTGATTTCAGCAACTTTAAGCAACATGTAGCATTGGTGAGGAAGATGAATGTGACTCACTACAGCTTTGCCTTCAGGTGGGCCAAGATTCTACCCCAGGCTAATCTGTCCAGTGTAAACAGAAGCATTCTAAGTTATTACCGATGTATCATTAGCGAACTGCTAAAACTGAATATTTCCAGCACTGTCATTTTGTACCACCCAACATCTGATGATATTGACTTACCTACACAACTGCTGAATGCAGGGGGATGGCTCAATCGGCAGACTGCCGTTGCTTTCAATGAATATGCAAAATTATGCTTTCAAGAATTTGGTGATTTGGTCAAATTGTGGCTGACTATGAATGAACCAAACATAAATGTTCAGAGAAGCACTGACATCTACAGGGCAGCACACAACATGATCTTTGCTCATGCCCTAGTCTGGCATACCTATAATAAAGACTACAGAAATAAATACCATGGTCTTGTGTCTCTGACATTGAGAGCTGACTGGGCAGAACAAGCAAATCCTTTTCTGGAATCTCACCAGAGAGCAGCTGAGAGGCTCCTGCAATTCCAATTAGCCTGGTTTGCAGATGCCATTTTCAAGACTGGAGATTATCCACATAAAATGAGGGAATATATCCTCTCTAAGAACAAAAAACATCTCTCCAATTCCTTCTTACCATACTTCACTGAGGATGAAAAACGGATGATTAAAGGAACTGCAGACTTTTTCGCTATCAGTCATTTTACGACAAGGCTTATCTTACACAAACCCAAAAATCAGACCAAGTATGAAATGGATCATGATGGAAGTTTGCTGAGAGATAAAACATTGCTGACATTCCCATCCCCCTCTAATTCCTTCTTCCCTTTTCCGTCTTACCGCCAAGCTAATCCTGAGATGGCAGTCGCACCATGGGGGATACGTAAAGTCCTACAATGGATCAAATCGCACTATGGAAATATGGACATTTATATCATGGCAAATGGAATTTGGGACAGTTCTACCGTCAGTGATGAACTTCGAATATATTATCATAAAAATTATATTAATGAGGTTTTGAAAGGTGAGTGTTAGTATTTATATACATAGGGCAGCACCGTAGCACAGTGGTTAGCACCGCTGCTTCACAGCGCCAGGGGACTGGGTTTGATTCCCCGGCTCGGGTCACTGTCTGTGTGGAGGGCCTCTTTCTGCACTGTAGGGTTCTATGATCTATGGTCTATGATAATTTACATCCCAGAGAACTTAAGGAAATGCTTATAGAAAAGTGGATGCATTGGTGGTCATTTTCCAGGATTCTATAGTCCCTGCAGATTGGATGGTAGCGAATGTCACTCCAATATTCAGAAAAGGAGGTAGAGAGATAACAGGGAATGTTAAACCAGTAAACTTAACATTGGTAGCGGGGAAAATTCTCAAACCCATTGTCAATGATTTTATAGCAGAACATTTAGAAAGCAGGATCAGAGAGAGTCAGCATGGATTTATATAGGGGAAATCATGCTTGACAAATCTGTTGGAACTCTTTGAAGATGGAACCAGTAGAGTTGACAAGGTGGGGACCAGTCAATGTGGTATATTTGGACTTTCAGAAAGCTCTTGACTAAGTCCTGCAAAGAGATTATCGTGCAACATTAAAGTGCATAGGATTGGGGCAAGTGTATTGAGATGGATAGAAAACTGGTCGGCATAGAGGAAACAAAGGGTTGGAATTAATGGGTGCTTTTCAAATTGGCAGGCAGTAACTAGAGGGATGCCATAGTATTGGGACCCCAGCTATTCACAATATATAAATGATTTGGATGAGGGACAAAATGTAACATCTCAAAGTTTGCAGATGATACTCAAGTTGGGTTGGAGGGTGAACTATGATGAGGATGCAAAGATCCTTCAGAATGATCTGGACAGGTTGGGTAGTGGGCTAATCATTGGCAGTTGCAATATAATTTAGATAAGTGTGAGGTTATTCACTTTGGAAGCAGAAACAAGAAGGTAGGTTACTATCTGAATGGCTGTAAATTGGGAGAGGGGAGTGTGCGGCAGGACCCTGGGGGTCTTTGTGTACCAGTCACGAAGGTAAGCATGCAGGTGCAACAGGCAGTAAAGAAGGCAAATGGCATGTTGGCCTTCATTGTGAGAGGTTTCAAGAACAGGAACAGGGCTATGTTGTTGCAATTATACTGGACCTAGGTGAGGCCACACCTAGAATATTATGTGCAGTTTCGGTCTCCTTTCCTGAGGAAGGATGTTCTTGCTCTCAAGGGACTGCAGCGAAGGTTTACCAGGCTAATTCCGGGGATGGCAGGACTCATGTATGAGGAAAAATTGACTAGGTTAGGATTGTTTTCACTGGAGTTCAGGCAAATGAGGGGGGATCTCATAGAGACTTATAAACTTCTAGCAGCACTTGGCAGGGTAGATACAGGGAGGATATTCTCAATAGTGAGGAAGTCCAAAATCAGGTGTCACAGTCTGAGGATTCAGGATAGACCATTTAGGACAGAGGTGAGGAGACATTTCTTCACCCTAAGATCAGTGACTCTGTGGAATTCATTATCACAGGAAGTAGTTGATGACAAAACATTGAATGTATTCAAGAGACGGCTGGATATAGCACTTGGAGCAAATGGGATCAAAGGTTATGGGGAAAAAGCAGGATTAGGCTATTGAGCTGGACAATCAGCCATGTTTGTAATGAATGGCCTCCTCCTGCTACATCTTCTATGTTTCATGCCCTCATCTTTCTTCCCTTCTTAAAAGGACAAACACTATGTCTGTTTCCCGAATCTACCAGAACAGATGTTCTTCCCTCGGGGGGGTTTGAGTCCTACAGGTGGCCCTTCAAATGCTGATAGACAGGAGAAGTTCACCAGTCAGGTTGTAATCTGGCTTGGCAGTCAGCTAGATTGAGTAGATAAATGCTTCCATGAGGTAGGAGTCTACTTCTGTATGACAGCCAGTGCAGGTCTGTTCCCTTTCACTGTACTATGTTGCATGTGAATGAGGTCGGACCATGGATGTGGCATCTGATCAACTTTTTGTTCCTAATGAGCTTGGCCTCCTGATTGGAGATGTAGTACATTGTATGTCTTGTGTTAACAAAGAACAAAGAACAACCCAGCACGGGAAACAGGCCCTTCGGCCCAAAGAGCCCGCGCCGCCACATCTTCCCACACCTACCCTGCCCTGTGCGTATGTGAGTGGAACCCCTAATGTAGCCAGATTCAGGGGAGAATAGTGTCAATCTGGTACACCAATCAGCCTAAGAGCACATCTTTGGGGTGTGGGAGGAAACCGGAGCGCCCGGAGGAAACCCACGCAACCACAGGGAGAATGCACAAACTCCCACAGACACAGGCCCAAATCCATGTATCTGCACAGCTAGCAGTGATAGTCACTGAGCTATTATGGCGCCCGTCTGCTGGTCCAGGATTATGCACACGCAACAACACGAAGTACTAGGCCACTCCCGGAACCTCCAAGAGCAGCCCACGCATGACCCACCGTGTGCATGTCCCTCGTTTGACAACAAGGTGGACCGACACCTGTGGAATAAAAAGACAAAACATTAACATGTAATACTACATTTCCGGTGTCGTCCCGAGGCTCTGACCCTATTTAATACACTCTACTATAACCCTCCATCCTTGTTTCGCTCATGTGTCTGTCTAAGTAAACCTTAAACAAGTCCAACATGCCTGCCTCCACCACCCTACTCGGTAGCACGTTCCATACCCCCATGACCCTCTGCGTGAAGAACCTTCCTCTTGTATCCAAATTATACTTCTCCCCCCTCACCCTTAGATTGTGACCTCTCGTAATTGTCCCCAATCTAGGGAAAAGCCTACCACTGTTGACTTTATCTATTCCCTTCAGTATTTTATACACCTCTATCATATCCCCCCTTAATCTCCATCTTTCTAAGGAGAAGAGCCCCAGTTTCTCCAACCTTCCTCGTAACTCAGTCCTTCCATACCAGGCAACATCCTGGTAAACCTCCTCTGCACCCTCTCCAGGGTCTCCACGTCCTTCCGGTAGTAGGGTGACCAGAACTGGACGCAGTACTCCAAATGCGGTCTAACCAATGTTCTGTACGACTGAAGCATTAGACGGCAGCTCTTACTCTATACCCTTTCCTATAAAGGCTAGCATTCCATAAGCTTTCTTCACAACCTTCTCTACTTGTGTTGACACCTTCAGAGACTTGTTTGTCATAGTTTCACATTTGGCTGGAATGGTATTCTGTAGCAGAGTAATTAAGTTCCAAAGTGTTAACTCTGTTTTTCTCCAGAGATGTTGCCAAACCAGCTGAGTTCATCCAGCATTTTCTGTTTTTATTTAGATTTCCAGCATTTGCACTATTTTGCTTTTATATATTTATACATCTTTCTCCTTCACTTGTTCAAGTCATCAGCTTGTATATCCAATATGAGTGTGTGTGGGAGACAGTAGGAAGTTAAGATGTCAGTCTCCTTCCCAGCAGAAGTTCACATGCTGCTAAACCATTTTGGAACAGAGTTGAACAATTGTTCAGAAGTGCAAGTTGGATGTCATTCTTCTTTAGTAAGGTTTTCACAGTATGTACTCTGTTTTGACTTTACCATTGGCTTGAAGTTATCTTGGAGAGCCAATGGCATGGACAAATCCATATGATGCTGTGAACTCTTTTAAAGTACTCATTGGCAAGAAATTACAAGGTCTGGGATTCCATGTGTTGCAAATGTTTCCTTCACAGATATAACCACTGCTTCAGAGGTATTACCCTGCAGTAGCTCGACTGCTATCCATCTGGAACAATTGTCTACCCTGATCAAGAATATCTTATTTCTGTTTGAAGATGTCCACCTTAACATATTCCCTTGGTTGTGAAGAGAAGGAAGATGTCACTAACACTGGTTTTGCCTCCTAAGAATGAATAGGACAAGTAATACAACTTGATATCATCTCATCCAATGATTTTGAGAAATGTGACCACAAAAAGAATACCTTTCTCTGGCTCAACATTTTGTGATGATGCCCAAATGTTTTTGGTGTGAATATTGTCCTATGTTGAGTGTCAGAACTCTTGAATGATCAATTTCTCATCAGAGATGTGTAAATCATTAACCCCACCAAGATGGTGTCCTCTCTGTTCATGAGAATGGGATTTTGCAGCATACATGCTGGCTCTCGTTTGATGCAGTACTCTCTGACCTGACCACATTCTTCATCAGATTTCTGTGCATCTCTGATATAATTCAATCACTAGTTGTTGCAGGTAAAGTTGTGGTTGTTGTCAATGCAAAGGTTTCTACCTCTTCAACAAGGAGTACATCACCTTTAGTGCCTTGCGACTGGGATAAGAGACAAATAATCTGTTGCTTTCTCCTGCTTTCCTGAAACATACTCGATCTTCACATCAAACCTCTCATCCTCTGTCTGAATTGTTGTATTCTTGGAGTCCTTTCTGTTCATTTCTCAGAACAAAAGGCTTGTGGTGTGATGCTCTCTTGAAGAGGAGACGAAGAATGTAATATGTGAGCTTCTCTCAAGCCCAAACTCATGCTTCTTTCCCTATGACTGCAACTCTCTGTTCAGTCTCTGTCAGTTCATGGGTTGCAAATTAAACTAGTCAATGCTTTCCATCTATCTGTATCTAAGTGGACCAAGATGCACCAAGGTGTCATCTGTACAGCCTCCCATCACACACCACATCATATTGACCTTCTCATGGCTCACCTTCACAGCAAAGCCCAATGGGATTTGATATCTAGAAAATCTCTGATACTTGTTTAACCATGCTTCTGCTTAGTTAGGGCCTATGACTTTCTCAAATCTTTCCAGTAATGGTAGAGACTTTTCCATAGCTGTTCTTTCATACCACCCATATGGTATTCTTGGTATTATTTGACTAATGCAGAACATGTATTTAATCTGCAGAGGTATGTAAAACAAAGCTTGAACATATCCAACTGCTGAGGGCAGTGAACAAAGAACAAAGAAGAACAAAGAACAACACAGCACGGGAAACAGGCCCTTCAGCCCAACAAGCCCGCGCCGCCATTTCAACGTTGTGAATCCCTCTTCTACCCATGACCCTTGCCTACGCTAATGGCACTCCTCATTGGAAACCAGATTGAGGGGATATTAATTTAGGGACAAATTGTTACACCAATTAGCCTAAGAGCACATCTTTGGCGTGTGGGAGGAAACCGGAGCACCTGGAGAAAACCCATGCAAGCACCGGGAGAATGTGCAAACTCCCTCAGACACTGGCCAAACCCATGTATCTGCACAGCAAACAGTGATAGTCACTGAGCTGTCGTGTTGCCCATCATCTGGTCCATTTTAAGTGTACACTAACGACGTGAAGCACTAGGCTACTCTCGAAACATCCAAGAGCAGCCCTTGCATGACCCACCATGTGTATGCCCCTTGTTGGACAACAAGGCGGACCGAAGCACCTGTGGATTGAAAGAGAAAAACATCAATACATGCACATCCTTACGCAAACCTTCAGGGGAATCCTTGAGCAAGTGAGTCAGGCTCTTGATCCTTTTTATAACAGTCTCCTATATCCCTCAATTGCCATCCCACTCATGTGCCTATCCAAGTATCCCTTAAACAACTCTAGCATGCCTGCCTCCACCACCTTACTTGGCAGCACGTTCCATACCCCCAACAACCCACTGTGGGAAAAACCTCCCTCTAACATCCGAATTGTACCTCCCCGCCACCCCCCCCCGTCACCCTAAGCCCGTGGCCCCTCGTAATATTTATTTCCAATCTAGGAAAAAGCTTACCACTGTTTAGTCTATCTATACCCTTCATAATCTTGTACACCTCTATTAGATCTCCCCTCATTCTCCGTCTTTCTAAGGGAAACAGCCCCAATTTATCCAATCTTTCCTCATAACCCAGTCCTTCCATACCAGGCAACATCCTGGTAAACCTCCTCTGCACTCTCCCCAGGGTCTCTACATCTTTCCGGTAGTAAGGCGACCAGAACTGGACGCAGTACTCCAAATGCGGCCTAACCAATGTTCTATACAACTGCAACATTAGCCACCAGCTCTTATACTCTATACCCCTTCCTATAAAGGCTAACATACCGTAAGCTTTCTTCACAACGTTCTTTTGATCATTTGCAGAACAAAACACGGAAGGAACTGAGTCAGGGAGGAAAGGGAAGAACACGGGAAAAATAATTGTGTTAAATCATTCAGATAATGTAGAAAGTTTGGTTTAATAGTTCTGCTCCAGATTTGGTTTCAGTGCGGTTGAGCAAATGTAAACAATTGTTTGTGCAGTTGGTGTTTAAGATAGATTTTGATTTCCTCTTCAAATTAACTTTCAAAGAAAAAATTGTTCCAGAATTGCAAAATGAATGTTTCTTAGTAACTAACAGTCTGACAATGAACCAAGAGCAGGTTGATCTCACAGCCCATCCTTACTCTATGATGAGTTAATAACCAGAGGAGGGATTGTTAGCAATTAATTCTTACAGGAAACAATTCTTACAGGAGATTAAGTGAAGGAGTAGGCTCAGAAGTAATTTCCCCTCCCTCCATAGTGAAATGTTGGTTTGACTTTCTTAAAGGAAAAGTGAGAACTTGGGCTCGATTATAGTGTGCTACGGACAATAGGTAGAATTGTATTCTAGTGTGGGTCACTGTCTTCAGAACAATGATTGTCAGCGTGCAAATCCACTGTGAAGACCAGCACTACCAAATCCAATAATGCCCTCAGCTGAAGTCCACACTAACACTTCTTTCCAGTATTAGTCACTGGACAACGGGGATTGATTTTCTTACTCTAACTCGGGGACATTGAGGCTGATTTTAACAAAACCACTGGTCTTGCTGGGGTCAGTAAACCCAATGTTGACTTGGAGTCACACTGGGATTTTCCTGGTCTCCATGCCTTAGTATCACAGAGCAGGGTATTTACCAACAAGCTTTAAAGGTAGCAGAAACTGGAATTTAAATAAACATTGTTGATATCTTCCTCATACGTTGATTGCCAAGTCTTGGTTGACCTTTGGCAGGAAGTAAGGAAGATGGGAGCTTTCCCGTCTGAAGGTGAAGATTGAAAGGAAAATGCAGAAGGCAAGTCAACTCAGTGCTGCTTTTGCAAATTCTGTAAAGTCTGGTTACAGACTGGCATTACTAGAAGGTTGCAGCACCCATCCTGTCAGGGAATAATGTTTGGGTTGGAGAGAAAAGTAATATTAAAATGTGAGAATGTGACTTACATTTTAAGAAATAAATATTCATTTTGTCCACAGCACATCTACTAGACCAAGTCAATGTCAGAGGATACTATGCTTTGAAATTAAAGGACACGAATGAGCTGCCATTGAGATTGCTCGATGTATCTGAACCAAAGACTTCAGTCGAGTTTTACAATAAACTAATCAGTGCCAATGGTTTTCCTTTGGGAATGTCAAGAAAACAATGCCCCAAGGAGGACAGACCAAGACACTGTTCCATGTGTCAACTTATAAAAGAGGAAAAAATATTTATATTCTTTGGATTCTGTCTTCTGCTCACCACTGTACTTCTCGCTTCAATTATTTTCATACACAAGAGAAAGCAAAGAAAACCATACTGAGTCAAATACCTACAACTTCACAAAGGACTGCCAAAAGGCTTGATGCTCCAGCTCATATCATTGTATGTGTGGCCTGTACATTTAGCTTAGATACTATTTTTCAGTACTAGATTTCCAGTGCATGAAAAGAAGGGAAATGACACCATTATAACATGTTTTCATAAAGAAAAGACCACATTAACAGTTAAAGGATGTGTGTTACCAATATCAGTTGGTAGATTACAGTTTTGTTTTGTTTCTGAAGTGGACAGGACATGAACAGCAGTTATATTCATATGAAGCAAACATTATAGCAACATGATGTGATTAGACAACAAGCAATGACCATCTAATCTATCCAGCTTAGCAGTTGAAACTGCTGAAGGTAGTTGTGAGATTCACTCGCAAAGCTGGTTGTCATCTGAACTCACTCACCTTACTCCAGAGAACATTTAATTTTTTTTACAGATCTTCGATGTCAAATGCCAGTAAGAAACACATATTAGTATATTTTCCTTTGTGGGCAAAGTTAAAGAGAAATTATTTTATTGTTTTGAATGCTTCATTCAATGGGAATATTTCTACATACATGTGTATTTGGCTTTTACATCTACATAGATATTTCAGTAGCCATAGAATGTCATTTTTTAAAATGGACTCTGTTTTATGGCTGATGTATTTCTCAATGTGAAGTAACAATTTATTATATTATTAAATGTTCAATGTAATATGTATTTTATCATTGTGTTTTATATTCATATCTTTTTGACACCTCATTTAATCTTTTTAGAATCCATATTCCTTCCTTTCCTAAAGGGTTCAAGATGGATGCAGTTCCATGACTAGCACCTGCTGCCTAACTTTACTAAAATGG
Organism: Carcharhinus amblyrhynchos; assembly: GCF_965287045.1. Lineage (NCBI taxonomy): Eukaryota > Metazoa > Chordata > Chondrichthyes > Carcharhiniformes > Carcharhinidae > Carcharhinus > Carcharhinus amblyrhynchos. Next base: position 88,073,123 of record NC_137324.1, on the reverse strand, counting down.
GATAGATAGCTAATCACTGCCAAGGTGAGAATAGTAAGAAGTCTCACAACACCAGGTTAAAGTCCAACAGATTTATTTGGTAGCACAAGCTTTTGGAGCACTGCTCCTTCATCACAAGTGGAGAGTTGGTTTCACAAATGGGGCAGATATAGACACAGATTCAATTACAAGATAATGGTTGGAATACGAGTCTTTGCAGGTAATCAAGTCTTTACAGGTACAGACAATGTGAATGGACAGAGAGTTAAGCACAGTTTAAAGAGCCTGTGTCAATATGCATGATTTTCTTGGAGGTCGTCTCTACCTGAGCCAGCAGAATTGATGGAATGTGAAGTAGCTGTGATACTGTCTGATGCAAGACTGCAAATCTCACTTTATAGACTAAATGAAGAATGGCCATATTACCTATAGAACCTATTTCATTCCAATTCACGTCCCACACATAGGGGTCCACTAGGCATACTTTTGTCTGTTTTCAAAGCTAGCGATCCCTAGAATAAGGTCACTAATCTGTCACCAGAGGCTAATAGTTTGAAGGGTGCCTTGCGCATCAAACATGGCTGACCAGCCGTCTCTTCCACTCTTACCTCCAATCTTTGAGGTGTTAGAAGGATTTGATTTGATTTATTATTGTCACATGTATTAACATACAGTGCAAAGTATTTTTTCTTGTCCTATACAAAGCATAAGGTTCATTGAAAGGGAAACGAGAGAGTGCAGAATAGCTAGAGTGTAGAGAAAGATCAACTTAATGCAAGGTAAGTTCATCCAAAAGTCTGACAGCAGCAGGGAAGAAGCTGTTTTTGAGTTGGTTGGTACGTGACCTCAGACTTTTGTATATTTTTCCTGAAGGAAGAAGGTGGAAGAGAGAATGTATGGAGTGCATGAGGTCCTTCATTATGTTGGCTGTTTTGCTGAGGTAGCAGGAAGTGTAGACAGAGTCAATGGATGGAAGGCTGGTTTGCGTGATGGATTGGGCTACATTACGACTTTTTGTAGTTCCTTACAGTCTTGGGCAGAGCCAGAGACATACCAAGCACAAACGTAAGTCAGATTTTCTGATAAATCTAAAGGTTTAGTGAACAAGGGGCTCAATTAAGGTGAAGCTACAGGATGCTTGTGGTTATTATGAAACAGCTGTCACCATACAGGAATGAGGAAGGGGAAGACCACAGACTGATCTGAGCTCTTCACGCAAACAACCACCTCATGCATCCTTCTAGGACTCTGTGTGAATTGATGTCAAAGTACTTCAAGGCGACCCTGCTGCTTGTCCCAGAAACAGATTTGTAAATAGCATAATGATGTGGGGTACATGAAACAAACTCCCAGTTTATTCCTGAACTTTGAAGTGTGGACACAGACCAAAGTCTGACAAGCATGTGCCTTGTCCTGAATTACTTTTATTGGAATTTAAATTAGACTCAGTAGAAGACTGCAATTCACCCTTATTTCTGTTTGGTAACATCTGTATCTTAATGTTTCATATTCGCAAACCAAAGTTCACATACCTTCTTGAAAATTTCCCCAAATTACAATGGCAATTTATGGTATCATAAAATATGTGAATATCCTTCGCAGCATTGGTTGTTGTCACATTTGACTGATTTCTTTCTGTTCCTATGTATTTTCTCCCCTCTGTGTCAGCAGTGACTCAGTTGGTAGTACTCTTGTCTCTAACTCTAAAGGTTGTGGGTTTAAATCCCATTCTAGGATCTGAGCACAAAATCAAGGCAAACATTCCTGTGGAATACTAAGGGAGTGGAGGAATCACCTTTTGAATTTATTATTGTCACATATGTCAACATTGTGAAAATTATTGTTTCTTGCACACTATATTTGGTTCAGAAAAACAAGAGAGTGCAGAATATAATGTTACAGTCATTGCTGGGGTGTAAAGAAAGATCAACTTAATGCAAGGTAAGTCTATTCAAAACTCTGACAGCAGCAGGGAAGAAGCTGTTCTTGAGTTGGTCGGTACATGACCTCATATTTCCATATCTTCCAATGGAAGAAAGTGGAAGAGAAAATGTCCAGGATGCATGAGGTCCTTAATTATGCTGGCTGCTTCTCCAAGGCAATGGGAAGTGTAGACAGAGTCAATGGATCGGAGGTTGGTTTATATGATGGATCTGGCTACATTTAAGACTGTTTGTAGTTCCTTGGAGTCTTGGGCACAGCAGGAGCCATATCAAGCCGTGATACAACCAGAAAGAATGCTTTCGATGGTGCATCTGTAGAAGTTGGTGAGAGTTGTATGTGTCATGCCAAATCGCCTAAGTCTTCTGAAAAAGTAGAGGCATTGGTGGGCTTTCTTAACTAGAGTGTTGGCATGGGGAGGGGAAACCAGGACAGGTTGTAGGGGACCTAAAAACTTGAAGCTCTCAACCCTTCCTTACATCATTTCCATTGATGTAGCCAGGGGCATGGTGTCCTTTATGCTTCCTGAAGTCAATGACAAACTCCTTTGTTTTGTTGACATTGAGGGAGAGATTATTGTTGCTGCATCAGTTCACCAGATTCTCTATCACATTCCTGTACTGTCTCATCATTGTTTGAGATCCAACCCACTACAGTGGTGTTGTCAGCAAACTTGAAAATCGAATTGGAGAGGAATTTGGCCACACAGTGATAGATGAATAAGGAGTTGGGGGCTAAGGACACAAGACTTGTGAGGGACCGGTGTCGAGGATGATTGTGGTGGTGTTGTTGCCTATCCTTACTGATTGCACAGATCCTTACTTGAGAGTACAGGAATCCTTCCCTGCAGCGTATCAGGTAAACAATGTTGGCCAAGTTGCAAGAGTATGTACCATGTACATGGTGGATAGTGTTCTCATGTGAGTTATCAATGATTCAGCACATCTTGCAGAAGTTGCTGTGGCAGGGTTGTGTAGTGTCACGGTCACTGTTCTCGTGAAGGCTGGGTAGTTTGCTGCAAATAATGATCTGTTTGAGGTTGTGTAGTTGTTTAAAGGCAAGAAGTGGGAGTGTGGGGATGGCCTTGGTGAGATGTTTGTCTTCATCTATGACATGTTGAAGGCTCCAAACATGTTGTAGCTTCTCCACTCTGAGGGAGTACTGGATAATGAAGGGTACTCTGTCCCGTATCCCATGTTTGTCTTTTGAGGAGGTCAGTGCAGTTTTTCCACTATGGTGCATCACAACTGTCAATTGATGAGTCAAATGCCATATCCTGTTCTTGAGGATATCTTATGACTCCACTATTACAGTGCATTCCACACCCCAACCACTCTCTGAATAAAGAATTACTTCAGACATCCGTCCTATATCTCCCACTATGAACCTTAACATTATGCCCCCTAGTAACAGCTACATCCACCCAAAGAAGTAGTCTGAACATCCACTCTATCCCTCTCATCATCTTATAAACTTCTATAAGTCACCTCTCACTTTCCTCTGCTCTAAAGAGAAAAACCCCAGCTCCCTCAATCTTTCCTCATAAGACCTACTCTCCAAAACAGGCAGCATCTGGTAAATCTCCTCTGCACTCTCTCCAATGCTTCCACATCCTTTATAGTGAGGTAATGAGAACTAAACAAAATATTCCAAATGTGGTCTCACCAAGGTCCTGTATAGTTGCAGCATATCCCCACAACTCAAACTCAACCCCGTTACTAAACACTCACACCCTATAATCCTTCTTTACAGCTCTATCCACTTGAGTGGCAACCTTCAATGATCTGTGGATACGAACCCCAAGATCTCTGTTCCTTCACATTCCTCAGAAGTCTGTGGTTGACCCTGTAATCCACATTCAAGTTTGTTCTACCAAAATGAATCACCTCGCACTTATCAGGGTTAAACTCCATCTGCCACTTCTCAGCCCAGCTCTGCATCCTATCAATATCTCTTTGCAGCCTACAAGAGCACTCCACCTCATCCACTACTTCACCAATCTTGGTGTCATCAGCATTTACTAACCCACCCTTCAGCCCACTTTTCCAAATCACAAATAGCAGAGGACCCAGCACAGATCCCTGTGGAACACCGCTGGTGACTGGCCTCCAGTCTGAAAATTTTCCCTCCACCACCATCCTTTGTCATCTATGAAATAGCCAATTACTTATCCAATCGGCCAAATTTCCTTCTATCCCACACCTCCTTACTTTCTTCATGCTTTGTTTTTTTTAAATGGCATTAGCTTTGAATAATCATTCAAAAATTTGTTTATCAGCCTGTTTGAAAAAATTGAAATCACATGAAAAAGATAAAGCCTAGTTTAAAGCAGCAGCATTAGCAAATTACCACACAAGGACATTAGGAATGGTTCTGACAAGGCAAGACCAATGTCCAACAACTCAAGTCCTCCTTTTCAGCTTCTCTACCCAACTTTCTATTCTCATCATTATGTGTACCAAGTCTAATCAAAAAGTTACTACCTTTGCAGGTACTGCTTGCTAGTCTTCTTCCTAATGCCCCAAAATGTTATCATTGTCAGATATGGGCAGTCTCTGACTGTTTGCCTTCCCATGTCAAGAGGGCTTTGCAGCTGCTCAGTGAGATCCTTGACCTTTACACCAAACAGGCAACAAGGATACATGTATTAGCAGCTGCAGGGTTTCCCATCACCACTGCTTTCCCAATCTTCCTCCTGCACAGAGCCATACATGGTGTTGTGGACTTGTTTTTGGCTGCACTCCACAGTCAAAGACAATCATTCAATTGATATTAACGGAATGCCGTTCAAACATTTAAAATCCAAAAAGCAGCTAAAGACCAAGAAAATAAAATGACAAGACTTTTCAGTCCATAAAATTTATTAATGGTTTCTATCTGAGAGCAGAGTTATTCGGCAAACTGTGGAACCACAGTGGTCTTTTCGCTCACATAGATGCCATCCAGGAATTTACGAATATCCTTCTTTTTCACTGTTGTTGCTTGTTGAATGAGAGCAGCTAAAGAGAAGACAAACTACAAGTTAGAAACATCTAAGCTCAGTAAAATGGCAAGGTGATGCTGAAGCTTCAATATTTTTACAACATTGTCTATTGCCTTGAAAGTGAATTTTTAATCAAAATTTAGAAGGAAAAAGCAGTTAATGTTTCTATTAAGTAGCACAAAACTACTAAAATAGCTTTTGAACAGAAAAAAGCACTTGCATTCTACAGCTAAAAAATTACCCACCTAATATTACCACATTTATATTGTTAAATTTGTGGAATAAACAAATGTTTAATTTCCACTAATGACCATTAATGGCGTTTCTTCTTAGCTCCCTCTAGCTGGTTTCATTATACAGAATGTAGTCACCAAATTCATAAATCATGCTAGCTATTTTACTGATAAATTCCCACATCAAGATTCTCAAAAGGTTTGTAAGAATCTATTTTCCACTTTGCTCAGAAGGATTGCATGATCTGGAAAACAGAACTTTTCAGCTTAAAGACTGATTAAACAAGACAACAGTATTATTTTGTGAAAACACAAGACAACAAATTTCAAGACAATGTTGGAACCTGTACTACCTGACCATTTCACAATTAACAGTCAACTTTTGTAATGTCAAAAATTAAGGAACTGTTCGTTCCACTATTCATACTTTTGCATCACCTTGCTTTTTAGTCAAACGCTAAAGCTTTTTCATTACAGATTTATAATTAAAAACTTAATATTTGCCACATGCTCTGGAGAGGAGGATGCTTCCTACACGTCTGCTCCAGTGGAGAAGACACAAGACACTGCTAACCTTTAATCCATTATGTCTATGCTGAGGTATCAACAACTGCACCCTTCTCAGAGACGTAAATACCATCCAAGAATTTTCGGATATCCTTGTTTTTGACTGTTGTTGCCTGTTGAATCAGGGCAGCTAGAAGATAAATAACCCATGCAGGAAAATTAACCCAAAAGACGCATCATGCAAACAGGAGCTGAAAAGGGAAACTAAAGACAGCACAAATCATACTGCAGTTGCAAGTAGCTCTTAAGTTGCCAATTAGAAACATTAGGTAGTCAATGACAACTCAAGAGTTAAGCCAAAATAAGCAGCTTTAAAAATTAAGAAAGCAAAATTAAAATCAGTTTAGGATTTCACAATTTTGACAGCAGGATACCCAGGAAAACTAGCATTAAAGAGAGGGGATGAGCAATATTGTATTGGTTTAAGTTTTGAATCACCACATCAAGATTTCAACTTTCAGCATCATCTATAAGGCTTGGTGACAGATTGAGAAAGCAGAACAACAAAACAGAAGCCAGTGAGCAATTTACATCACTGCCATATCTATCAACATAAATGTGCCATGATGGGCTAAGTACGCAAAGTAGGAAGTGCTTTCTAATGCAAAGGATAAAGAAACCAAAGCAGGTTTTAAAGAAGTTATGGTATGGTAAAGAAACTACATCAGGTGCAAGATTACTCAAATGAGCAGGTAAACGACATGGGAAGAGAATAAGGAGAACTAGGATATCAGATGCTTCTTTGGGGAATTGAAAAATTTGAGAAAGAAAATTGATTCTAATCAAAGTTATTGAAAACATGAGTAAATTCCTGAAGCAGCTAAAGGCTAGCCATTGGACTAGACCAGAAGACAGAGCAACTGATCTGATCACTGGGCTTCACCTCAAATCATGATTAAAGGAGACAACTAATTTTACAGGCAGTCAAAACCCAGGACATTTCATTGATAAAACAATTTGCTGCATCAGCAGTCTTCACAAATTTTGCCTTCAACTGCATAAAGGTGAAGCACCATACTTATACCCATTGGTTCCATGTCTACATGTTACCTGAAAGGTAGGAATAGAAGTTATTAATACATCGAGTAACAATTTTTCCACTTGCTTCAGGAGCTGAGAGGACTGCAATGTGTCAACACAGCTACCATTTGAGGAAGCAAATTGAAATTTAAACACATTGAGGAAAATTAAAATGAGACCTTTTGGGGAAATAGGTGGAAAAGCACAGCAGTCAGCATAACTCCAGGGAGCTATGCTCAATTACAAAACAGAATAGAAAAGGAAATAAAAGCAGAAGATCTATCAACGAAGAGATCTCCCAAAGCCATCAAGTTCTCAATTTTAAAATATTCTTTCATGGGTTGGAGGCATCATGGCCATAGTCAGCATTTTATGCTGGAACAGAGCTCCTTGCTGAGCCATTTAAGGTCAGTTAAGAATCACCCACATTGCTATGGATGTTAGCAGAAAGATGAGGACATTGAACGATGCACCGATAAGCATCATTTTAGAACCCCATATGTGCTGCCAACCACCTTAGTCAAGCAAGGTAGTTGTAGCGTGATTTTTTATGAAGACCATAGAAATTGGAAAAAAATTATGGTTCAACAAGTGATTTTAAAAAAGACAAGTTAACCAAGTTGAGTTATAAAAAAACATTTGAACTGACATGAAGGAAAAAAGTAGGGCTGAAATCATGAAGGAGCAGGCCATAGAGATGCACAGAAACAATTTATAAAATAGAGGCATAATATAAATCAGTAAGCTTTTACTTCAAGTATTCCTTTCCCCCATACAAACGTTCACAACGACAGATCACCTGCATTCATAAAAAGTTATGACTTTTCACTCTTGCTAGTTAGTTTATAAAGAGGGATGAGGAGTCAGTCACCAATATACTTCCGGTTCTATTCCAAGTATTTCAATGGTCTGGCAGTCCAAGTTGACTGTAGAATACTAACCAGAGTTTGACACGAGTTCAATGTCGTTTCCCTCAAGGACAAGCTCATCTTTCTGGGCCTGGGAAACTATGCATGAAACACCTGATTCAAAAAGAAAGGAACAGGGAGGAGTTACAAAGGTTACCTTTCTCCGTAAAAATATTTAGAAATTAATGCTCTCTTCACTCACCTGGCTTCATACGAACTCTACGAATATACTTTTCTCCCAGAAAGTTACGGATTTCTACCAGAGATCCTGTTTCCTGAACAACCACGTTAATGGGGAAATGAGCATACACTGATCTCATCTTGTAACGGAAACCCTAGGTTTGGAAAACAGAAAAAGTCATGATATGCTTTAGACATTCAGCCCAATACTGTTGAAATGACTTATCTCAAACTATTTGCTCATCAGAATTTAAAATGGATCATTTGATTGTTTTTTGAAAAACTTTTTAGCTATGACACCAATGATGCTCCAAATTTGGGGAAGTTTAGGAAAATATGCCATATCAGTATTCCAAGTTAAAGTTACAGTTGGAACAAAATACTATAGATACTGGATCAACCTGAAACATCAACTATTTCTCTCCCCATAGATGCTGCCAAACATTGTGTTCTTATTTAGGTCTCATTTTTTGTCTGGAATCAGATTTCAGGATCATGAAGGCCAAAGGAGACTCAGTTAATGGAGTATATCTATACACACAGACATGAAGATACAAGGCTGATGTTAAGCTAGGCAACATTTAAAACAATTCTAGCCTCTGGTTTATGCAAAAGGAAGAAATCAAGAGTACCATTCCTATTAGCCTTATAGTACAGGGGCAGATGGATTGGGACAAGTCACCATATGCCTATAGGAACAAAAACTTGACAGCCTGGCCAGAATTATTATATAAATTCTCATTTGGTCAAGGTACTGGAGGATGCCTAGTGCCCAAGGAAATGGATGGAGCAAGAACACAACTTCAGTATGTAGCACAAAATTTCAAAGACATGTTGTGCAATTGAGTTTAGCTACTTATAAATTACTTACTACGGTGACACCCTTGATCATGTTCTGCACATGACTGCAGATTGTCCGCACCGTGGCTAACTCTTTTCTGTTACCCCACCATTTGTCAACGCGAAGCTTGGAAAAAGGGAAAACAATGTTACTAATAGTTTCATAAACATGTGTTAAAAATCAAAATTCACTATTGCTGGATTGAGAAAGTATGATCCAATTTGTAAACTAATTTACAAGATAGTGACAGCATTTTAGGCTTTAGATACACCAGGCATCACCTTGCTTTTAACACATTACCTATTATAAAACTAAGGCCATAACAGTATATTCTGCCAGATACTGTAAAATATTGAATTATAAAATTTAGTTATAAATCACAATCGTAACTATATGCCTACAGATAGAGTTGAGATAAAGATTCAGGAATGGCAGTAGTTGCAGATTTCAGGGAAATACTGAAAACGTACCCAAGCTGATGACGATATGGGACGACCAGGAAGTGTTTGGATTGTTAACATACAGAATAGTGTGGCAACCCGTCAATCCCAAAATGACAACATTGGCGACGAGAGTTAAACTGGGTTCCTTTGTTGCACATAATTCCCCTCAAAAGTTAACAGCACATTTTTGCATTGCGAAAACTGATCATTGGGAACCTTGTCCAAAATTGGTCCATCTTTGACATATTAAACAAGCTTGACATTGATCTTAGGCGCCCCAAAATTACCAATAAATGCCAAAACAAAATAAAAACAATGGGTCTCCAGGAGTGCAAATATATATATGAAATTAATTCTGTTCATGAAAATACAAGGAATATTGCTATATCTTCACCCTAATATCACTAAGTGATGATCAATAAAATCAGGATATTAAATCAGTTATGTTACATTACTCCGCAATATTGAAAGATAATTAGCCTGTGCTGAAAACTTCACACTCATTACAAACACTGCTAACTTGTCAAAGGCCACGAACTAAAATTATGGATGTTTTATTTATATCTAATTCAGACACCAGAATTATGCAAGATAGTGCTGGTCTAACTGTGACCCATACTGAGCTTGAGCCACAGTAAATCAGTATTGCAAAGCAGCATTTCAGAGTTTTGGTTCTACTTTATTGGCCCCCTGGCAGCATGGTGATAGTGGTTAGCAGTGCTACCTCTCAGCACCAGGCTCTGGGATTCAATTCCCAGCTTGGGTCAATGCCTATGCAAAGTCTACATGTTCTCCCAGCATTTGCATGGGTTTTCTCTGGGCACTCCGGTTTCCTTCCAGTTTGAAAGACAGGCTGGGTAGGTACATCGGCCATGCTAAATTCTCCCTCAGGTGTATCCGAACAGTGGCAACTAAGGGATTTGCACAGTAACTTCATTGCAACGTCAGCATCATAAGTAGGCCAGCACTAAGTAAACTTTAGAAACAAATACGCACTGAACAAAGTCAGAGTAGAAGACAGTCCACTTAAAGCAAGTTTTGGTCAATTATCCCTTTGCCAACCTATTTATGCTCCTCCCCCATAACCTCCCATTCATCAGGTAGCCCAGAAGCACCCTTTTCACTTGTTCATTCCAACATCTTTCAACATTCTATCCATAAGATAAATCATTTGCACTTTTGATACAAGTTATATTTTTGCCAAAATTCACCTTACAGAGAAAGTAAAGTGGACAGTTGAAAAGTATTTCCCCAAAAGCATCTCAAAACTCAAGTTTTGGCTCTTTCCATTCCACTAATACAATTTGTAACATGTTGCTTATCCATTTCCTGAAGGCTTCAAAATTGTTGACTGCTGAAGATACTTGGTGGTTTTACCTAAAAGGAGGGTAACTGACTGCATTAACATAGGATGCCAAACATACAAGGCAAATCAGAGCCTATGAAACTGCCAGATGATGGTGCCATGCTAGCAGCTTAAGAGGTTTTGCACTCAAACTGATTTAAATATATTCCACTGCTAAGCCAAACATCTATAAAAAGAAAGACACTAGAAACTTGGCAGTGATAGCACACATTTCAGAATAAAAGTGTGTTCAAATGACAAGTGCATAATCTAAGCTGGTCATATGAGTAAACTGCTATATTGTTTTATGCACTCTCTTCATTGTGACACAAAGAACCAGTGTTAATGGGTAGAAAACATGAGACTCGCGGCATAACTCATTAACCAACATTTGCTTCTTAATCTTTGTTTTTGTGCTTACAGAATAGTAACTGCAATTCATGTGATTTAGAGGTGTTTTGAGGTCTACCACAAAATGTTTTCTTTATAGAAGAAAACTCAGACAATTACAAGTGGGAATGCCCAATAGATTTCAACGAACAAAGAACTTCATGCCCTGAACAGTCCTTCAGACTAAGTACGGCGTGCGTGCATGTTTTAAAGGCCAAAACAGCAGCCAAATTGCAGACAGCAAGATCCTACAAACGAGAGGAATGCCTAGCTAACCTGTTTGCATGGGAGCATGGATGGATGGTTGGTTGCTTGCTAGAACACTAGAACCAACTGCTCCTACGTACCCACAGTATAGATTTAACACATCTGAAAATCTGTCTCACCAACATTTCAACATTGAACGGTCAGCATTCTAAACAGTCATCATAGAGTCTATGTTCAAAAGCACATGAATAGATCTCTTCTCATGCGAGAACGTACTCCAGACAAACCAAGCTAAACACTGAAGTAGACATACCAAAATCTTGCAAAACAATCAATTTCACCAAATCTTTAACAAATACACAAACATCTTACCTTCTTTTTCTTGGTGCCAAGAAGGCTGAGTTCCAGGTTAATGTGATTAAACTCCCTGCGCAATGTTCCTCGAGGCCCCTTTACAATGACAGTGCGGCCTTTCAAAGTCACGTCAACTGTAAACAAGAGAGAGACAATGTTAGCGACAACACAAAATTCAATAATTGATTATAAAGCCTTGATTTTAAAAAGTTATAGAGGAAGATAACTGTACCATTGTCAGGAATGTCAACAATCTGGTTACTGAGAATGGTCTTCATTCTGAGAAGAAAAAATTGATTTAACATAATAAAAGGCAAGGTAATACCATAATTTACAGATAAAATTGCAAATTAGTAGCCATCACAAAATAGCACTCAGTTGTAATGGACATCACACAGAAAAACTTCTAACAAAACATTTTAATTATTGTTTCCAACAGAAGTGCAGTGCTAAGAACACTGATTTTGGATTGGACATTAAATCAAGATAGACTTGTTTATATAGTACCTTTCATTGGGCTCCAAAATACAGCCAATTGAAAGTGAAGTCATTGTTACCATGTAGGAAATGTAGCAGCCAATTTGCATACGGCAAAGATCAATCTGCTTTAATAATGTTTGATGAAACTAACTTTGTCCAGGAGTCCATGAATAAATCTTTTGCTCTTCAAAACAGTGCCTCAGGATCTGTTACATCTACCTGATTTTTGTCTCAAATTTTAATGTTTCATTCAAAAAAAAAGCCAACAACACAGCCTGTGCTCTCTGGAATCAGACTCCTACAGCCTTCACATTGTCAACCCCATGGGATAATGAGATTTGTACTGACCAAGCCAAACCAAAGTCTTTGCTGTCACTAACACTTCGTTGTACACTAATTGGCTACATACTCATTAAAATATGTCAATAACGACTTCAAAATCATTTCATTCCCTGTGGTGCACCCACTGGAAGGTTCCACACAATGTCTATAATGACAAAACAGCACCTTGCACATTTGGGTGAATTGACATTTTGAGTCTGAAAGCAGATGAGCGTTGCCCTAGAAGTTTGGGAAAGCAAAGCCCCCAAATGCATTAATACAATTTTGAGTCAGAGTGGAAGCCACACAGACACCAGTGATGAGACACGGATCAGGACGGGACCACTTCTTGTCGGCATATAAACCGTAGCATTCCGAGTCACAGCCAAGGTGCGGTCGATCTGACACTCATGCAGTATCAGTCTCTCAGCCCGCTTTAACAACACGGACCACCACCCGGCCGCGGGCGTAAGCAACCAAATCTAGCTCCGGGCCTGAAACGAAGGACCACTCGTCCGCCCGCCACAAAACTCTCCAAATTAACCCGCATCCGCCAAAGGAACTCCAGCAATACCGCCCTGAGCGGCGGCCAGAGAAAGCCCACTGCCCGTTACCGCCGACCGCGGCCCGGCATACACCGAGAAGGAGCCGATGGAAGCGGATTCCCCCATAGCCACCCGTTTCCCATCCCCTCACCTCGCTCAAGATGGAGGAAAGGAAGTCACTACCTCCTCCACCCACACTTGTAATGGAACGTCCTGCGTCACCATGAAACGTCATCACGCACAGCACACTCCAGGATATCACTTCCGGCGGATTTCTCGCCTTCCTGCCCATTCATAACAAACCTGCTGGAGTGTGTGGTTTACTAACTTACAGTCTTACTGCACTAATTCTCTGCTCTCTTTCCGGCTAATTCATTCCTTATGCAAACAGTTCACGCGATAGATTTTTAAAATAAATATTTCTTCTTTTGGTTAATTTATTTCCTAAAACTTTCTGAGTTTTGACAAGAATAAATTAGATCCAAAGGAATTGTTAGACCCACATATTTATTTTGTTAGGGTACCAGTTCAGAAACATCAAGGCGCACACTGAAATCAGGCAAGACCCCAACAATTCTCTGTTTTTGCATTAGTGTGAGAATAACCGCAAATGTGATTCTACTGACAAACTAGGAAGAGTTTAATTAAAGCAAATTTTATTTACTAACATAGTTTAACTACAATAAATGAATTATCTTAACATAGGAACTTAAGAATTAGAAACATAAATAGGCAAATTCAGCCTTTGAGCCTGCTCTGCTAATCAATCAGATCATGGCTGATCTCTCTCTGGTCTCAAATCCACCTCCTCACCTGTTCCCCATATCCCTCTTTGCTTTTTAATCAGAAATATGACTACCATAATCCTTTCACAATTGAACAATACGTAAACATGACAAGATACAAGCCTTAGCAGCTAATATGTTGCTATGAGTTTCAATTCAAGCAATATTCCTCTTAAACCCTCTCTATAAAATTAGTTAACACAACACAGGCATGCTTGCCTGTGACTTAGTTTAGGAGTTCTGGAGCTTTCAGAAAGATAGAGACTGCCTTCCTCTAGCAGTCCAGGCAGCAAATCCTTGTATTATAAAATTCCTGCAGGCTTAGGTCCTTCCATTATTCACATGCTCCATCTCTGTCTATCAACCTAATTACAAATCTACTCTGAAATCCCAGGGGAACCCAAGAAAAAAACAAATGCATTGGCTCTGCTTAAACACTCCATGTTTGAACTGAGTACATTTCTTGTGCCCCCAACTACTAATTTAAATGTTTTCCTGGACAAATTGGCACCTTGCAAAATAGATCTAAATTCAAACATTCCCCATACAAGAAACATGATAAAAAATATATTTCTTAAAGGCACTGTATCATCACACTTCCTCCCTTAAAAAATGAACCAACAGTATGAAAAAGATGGCTTCGTTTTTCAAAACCTCTGGTTTTCACACTTTTAGTACTCTATGATATATGTATGTACATTTTATTAGATCTAAGCGTGCAAATATAACAATTATATAGTCCAATTCAGTCTTTTCTAACATTGAACGTTCCATCCCTCTTTCATCAAAGTTGTGATAAAGCATTTGCAATCACTTTCTCCCTTCCTGTTTTTCTCAACTCGCTGCTATTGTTCAGCTGCTTCCTCTTTCTTACAGAGGCTTCCTTTTATTTTCAATCTTGTTTTGATTCTGAGTCTGAAACTGAACCTGATTCCATTGTCATGATTGTAAATCAATTCTATTATAAACTGGGTAGATTTGAAAGAGACAAAGAGCGCATAAAAAGGTGGAAAATAATTGTCCTTCCTCCTTCTCTCCTTCAGTCCAAAAAAGTCATTTTGAATTGAAACATTAATTCTTTATGTCTCGCCACAGAAGCTACCAGGCTCATTGAGTTTTTTCAGCATTTTCTCTTTTTACTATGTTAGATCAATTGGACTAGATTCTGGCAGCAAAGACCCATAAAATTCAGCTCCTCATACTACAGTAATGTGGTTCATGTTTTGGCAATTACCGTTGAATATGCCATGGCCCTGCACGTCTATGTGCCAATGGCGTTATTAGCTCCTCACTATTGTGTGCATACAATGCTCCAGACCAGCACCTGTCCCCGTGCCGGATTTTGAGTCCAATGTATAAATGAGGCCTGGCTTAACTTCAGGAGAGTATTTTCACATGGTTTCTTAGTTTTCAATGGATCTTCATACATTTTGACTTTTGATTTTGATTGTGGTTTATTATTGTCACGTTTTAACATACTGTGAAAAGTACTTTTCCTTGCATGTTGTACAGACAAAACATACCGTGCGTAGAGAAGGAAACGAGAGAATACAAGCTGTAGTGTTACATTCATAGCTAGGGCTTGGAGAAAGATCAACTTAATGTAAGGTAAGTCCATTCAAAGGTCTAACAGCAGCAGGGAAGAAGCTGTTCTTGAATCGGTTGGTACATGGCCTCAGATTTTTGTATCTTTTTTCTGAAGGAAGAAGGTCGAAGAGAGAATGTACAAGGTGCATGGGGTCCTTAATTATGCTGGCTGCTTTGCTGAGGCAGCAAGAAGTATAGACAGAGTCAATAGATGGGAGGCCCATTAAGCTTCTGGGTTAATTTCACAGAAAGTAGATTACTTGCAATGAGAAAAGAAGACAGAAAGAATCAGAGTTGCGGGAAGTGAGGATGACTGTACAAAGAAAAGCACAGAAAAACAGTTTACTCTTCCAAAGCATCCCATATGTGCACAGAAAAGTCATACAGCAGTGAGCAAAGAGTAAACATCAAAGAGGAAGATGAAAATGGTGAAGAAGATTTGGCAGGGAAAAGGCCAGAATTGCCACAAAAGGGAATGTCAGATGATGGAAGCAAACGGTGGAGCATACAACTACCAATATGCCACATAAGGTACAAGGCAGAGTAGGCTGGTATTGAAAGAGGGAATGCCTGTGTCCAGAGATGTTTAGGGCCAGGAATAGAGATTGCACAGTCAGTAATTTAATGGAAGATAGCATGAGGGAAGATGAGATTCCTATTAGTTATTTATATTGGTGAGTTTAGTATAGCTGATGTTTGTGGCTAATGGTTAGATTTTTGCCCATGCCTCTTTAATTAATTTTTAATTATTAATTTTTAATGTTGTTCTGCTCTGTCACAATTACACCCATACTATTTTTAAATGCTTTATCCTGGACGAAATTACTTGCTAAATCAAGTAAAATTTCCATCCGTTAATGCATTTGTGGTTATGAAACATTGCTACTCCTCAAATAGCTGTTTAACTCTTTCATAGGATTTGGGCATCACTAGCAAGGCCAGCATTTGATGCCCATCCCCAAGCGTGAAGCCATTTCAGATGGCAGTTAAAGAAAACCAGATAGCTGTGGGTCTGGAATCAAATGTAGTTCAGAACAAGTAAGATTGGCAGATTTCCTTCCTTAAAAAAAAATTTGTGAACCAGAGGTATTTTTATATAATTGATGTAGCTTCATGGTCACCAATACTGAGGCTAGTTTCAATCTTAAAATTATTCCACTAACTACCAGGTGGCTGAAATAACTCCTCAAAGGCTGGTGTCCCTTCACAAGATTGCCTTTATTTACAACATTATCTCCGCTCCTAAGAGTGCATCAGGTACAAAGTCAGAACCCAGAATGCCACAGACCTGACAGTCACCATGATATGCACAAGTGTGACTCTGTGATTGGGCAGGCAATCATTATTTCAATCAGGGAGCTCATACTCCAAAGCCTCACCTCATGGGTCTCATTGAGATCATCACAGTGGTAGTTAAACATGTGTCTCCAGATATTGAGTCTGGCCCTCTGTATTACTCGTCCAGTGGCATTACCACTGCACCACCTTGTTCCCATTTTTTAATTACTTATATGTCAAGTGCCTGCAACTCTAAAATAAAATCTTGTGGTTGCAAAGCCTTGGCTGTCCTGTTATGAAAGGTCAAGCCAAGCTTCTTCACTTTTCTCTGCCTCAATGTAAAACATTACAGAACATTAACTGAAATTATCTTAAAAAAATCAATGAACTGAACATATTGTATGACAGGTTATTACATTCCACCCAGTGACTCTATCTACACTTCCTGCTGCCTCCGAAAAGTAACCAGCAAAACCAAGGACCCCACACACCCTGGTCCTACTCTTTTCCACCTTCCTCCCTCGGGAAAAGGATACAAAAGTCTGAGGTCACCGACCAAACAACTCAACAACACCTTCCTCCCTGCTGACATCATGGACCTACCTTATATTAAGTTGATCTTTCTCTGCACCCTAGCTATGACTGGAACACTACATTCTGCACTTTCTCCTTTCCTTCTCTATGTACGGTATGCTCTGTCTGTATAGCGCAAGAAACAATACCTTTCGCTATATACTAATACATGTGACAATAATAAATCAAAATTTTAAAAAATCAAAGTAATCAAGTGTCCAAAGCACGGACTAGTTGGGTCACAAAGGTAATGGATAGAGGAGCTGCTGCTGAGACCAGGGGGTGGCGCTGTGAGTGGAGTTGCCGGCAGCCGGCAGTGTCACTGAGGCCGCCATGAAGCTGCTGCGAGCGGCCTGCCGATTAGCTGCTGGCCGCCGGCTGATACAGGTGAGCCGGAGCCCGGGGATAACACCGGGACTAGGGCCTCTTGCGGGTTACCGGCCACAGTGACTGAAAGAGGGGGAGGGAATATCAACGAGGCCGAGTTTTTGGCGATGTATTTAGCGTTTGAACTTTGACTTCATTCTGTTATTAGTTGCTGTGCGCAGCATTTTCCAAACCGTGTCCGCAAAAAGACTGAATAGAAACGGCATTTGGTGCAAAGAGTGATATAACTGGAAGCCAAACTTACATCTAACTCAGTGAGGAGATTGTAATCCCAGTTAATTAATTATTGCTTGACCCAGTGGAAGGATATCTATCACTGAGGTAAGTTCCACCTTGGGGACTCCATCACCATCCCTGCCACAACTCCTACAACCTTCTGTCACTAAAGCAGTAAAAATTTGTACAACAAATGTTAAGAGCTTTAGGCTAAAAAGAAGTCACGGTGACAAGTTGACGATTGCGATTAGTTTAGATTCTCCCCTCAAAAACAGTATTTATTGATAGACTAGCGGGACTGATGGTGGACAAGTCCCCAGGACCGGATGGAATGCATCCAAGGGTTCTGAAAGAAATGGCGGAGATGATAGTGGATGCCTTAGTGATTATTTATCAAACTTCACTGGATTCCGGGGAAGTGCCGGAAGATTGGAAAACGGCTAATGTTACGCCACTGTTTAAAAAAGGTAGCCGGCAAAAGGCAGGGAATTACAGGCCGGTTAGTTTAACGTCTGTAGTTGGAAAAATGCTTGAATCCGTCATCAAAGAAGAAATAGCGAGGCACCTAGAAAAGAATGGTTTGATAGAGCAGATGCAGCATGGATTCGTTAAGGGGAAGTCGTGTTTGACGAATTTATTGGATTTCTATGAGGATGTGACTAGCGCGGTAGACAGAGGGGAACCGGTGGATGTGGTGTGTCTCGATTTTCAAAAGGCGTTTAATAAGGTGCCGTTCAGAAGGTTAGGGGGCAAGGTGTTAGCGTGGATAGAGGTTTGGTTGCCCAATAGGGGGCAGAGAGGTGGTATCAATGGGTGCTATTCTAATTGGAGGTTGGTGACTAGTGGAGTGCCGCAGGGACCGGTGCTGGGGCCTCGGCTGTTTACCATTTATATAGATGATCTGGAGGAGGGGGCTGATGACACAAAGATGAGTGGAAAAGCAAATTGTGCAGAGGATGTGGAAAGTTTGCAGAGGGATCTGGATAGGCTGAGCGAGTGGGCAAGGACCTGGCAGATGGAGTACACTGTTAGCAAGTGTGAGGTTATCCACTTTGGCAGGAATAATAGTAGGAGGAATTACTATTTAAAGGACAAAAAGCTGCAGCATGCTACGGTGCAGAGGGACCTGGGGGTCCTTGTGCATGAGTTGCAAAATCCCAGTCTGCAGTTGCAGCAGGTGATCAAGAAGGCGAATGGGATGCTGGCCTTTATAGCAAGGGGGAATCGAATATAAAAGCAGGGAAGTCTTGCTGCAACTGTACAGGGCACTGGTGAGGTCGCAGCTGGAGTACTGTGTGCAGTTTTGGTCGCCATACTTGCAGAAGGATATATTGGCCTTGGAGGGAGTGCAGAGGAGGTTCACTAGGCTGATACCGGAGATGAGGGGGTTAGACTATGAAGAGAGACTGAATAGACTGGGTCTGTACTCGTTGGAGTTTAGAAGAATGAGGGGGGATCTTATAGAGACATTTAAGATAATGAAAGGGATGGATAGGGTAGAGGTAGAGAGATTCTTCCCGCTCAGAAAGGACAGCAGAACTAGAGGGCACAGCCTCAAGATAAGGAGGGGGCAGTTTAGAACGGAGTTGAGGAGGAACTTCTTCACTCAAAGGGTGGTGAATCTCTGGAATTCTCTGCTCATTGAAGTGGTGAAGGTTACCTTGCTAAATATATTTAAGTCACGGTTAGATAAGTTTTTGGTAGGCAAGGGAATTAAGGGTTATAGGGAGAAAGCAGGAAAGTGGAACTGATCCACTTCAGATCAGCCATGATCTTATTGAGTGGCGGGGCAGGCTCGAAGGGCCAGATGGCCTACTCCTGCTCCTATTTCTTATGTTCTTATTTATGAATGGCAAGTTGGAATGGATCTGGAGAGACTGCCTGCAGGCTAATTCAGCCCTTTAAAATTTTCCTCTTGTGGTCCTGAGTTACCCAGCAGAAGCTTGGCTAGCTGCATTTGAGTTCAGTGACAGGTGAGTCTAAATGGCCCAATGCTGTCTGTAGAGTCACCACCAGTCACCATTCAGTGAGACCTTGGAGTCCCTGTGTGTCAGCTGCTGAAAGTAAGTGCACAGGTACAGCGGGCAGTAAAGAAGGCAAATGGCATGTTGGCCTTCATACTGAGAGGATTTGAGTATAGGGATAGGGATGTTTTACTGCAATTGTATAGGGCGTTGTTGAGCCCACACCTGGAGTTTGTGTGCAGTTTTGGTGTCCTTATCTGAGGAAGGATGTCCATGCTGTGGAGAGTGTACAGTGAAGATTTACAAGGCTGATTCCTGGGATGGCAGGTCTGTTGTTTGAGGAAAGACTAAGTCACGGTTGGGATTATATTCACTGGAGTTTAGAAGAGAGAGAGGATCTCATAGAACCTTATAAAACTTTAACAGGGTTAGACAGGGTAGATTCAGAAAGAATATTCCAAATGCTGGGGGAGTCCAGAACTAGGGGGTTATAGTTTGACGGTATGAGGTAAATCTTTTAGAACTGAGGTCAGGAGAAATGTCTTCACCCAGGGGGTGATGAATGTGTGGAATTCACTACAGAATGTAGTTGAGGCCAAAACGTCTGATTTCAAGAACTAGATATAGCTCTTGGGGATAAAAGGACCAAGTTATGTGGGAGGAAAAGGGGATCAGGATATTGAATTCAGTGATCAGCCATGACCAAGATGAATGATGAAGCAAGCTCGAAGGACCGAATGTTTACTAGTTTCTATCTTTCAATGTTAAACCTATATGGTCTTTCACTAGTGGAAAGATTGAGAGGTGAACGTTATGCAGGAGTGCAATTCTGCAAAACTGTTTTGGCTGGGTGTTACTTCCGCTACTTTGAAACTGTGGATTTTGGAAATTAGTTGACAATTTAAAAAGAGCTGTGCATCTAAAATGATGAATTCTTTCTTTGGTAAGGGTTACAAGAACGTTGTGAGGGTTCCCTCTACCACTGTTTCAGACAGTGAGTTCCACATTCCCACCACCTCTGGGTGAAAGAGTTTTTCCTCAAACCCTCCCCGAATGTCCTGCCCCTTAACATAAATTTATGTCTTCTGTTTATTGACCCCTCTGCTGAGGAGAAAGGTTTCTTCCTAACTACATCCCTGATAATTTTGTATACCCTGATAGCTTTCTGTGCTCTGAGCAAACAATCCCAGGCTATCCAGCCTCTCTTTATAGTTGAAATGCTCCAGCCCATGCAACCATCTGGTGAATCTCCTCTGCACCCTTTCTCCAATGGAAAAGTACTCTCCATCTACATGACATAATAAAAGCCCTTCATTGGCATTTGCCTTGCTTTCTAACATTGAGCTAATCTATTATATCTGACAACTCTGGGCGAGGACTGTTGCAAGCATCAATCACGATATAAGAGGGAAAACAGGAGACCTTTCTGGAATAAACCAATATTATTTTTGTCCCTTTGTTGTGACTGATTAGTGCTAATCATTGTGACTATCCTTTTTAGCCAAAACTCCTTACACACGCTAAAAGAAGGTTCATATACAAATTCTTACTGCTTCAGTGTCAGGAGGTTATGATTTTTGTGGCTGTGGTAGTACTGATAGAGCCCTGAGGATAGAGGTGGCATTTGTCCCAGTGAACTTCACTTTGCAGGACCTGTTTCTGGAGTCATTGCTCATATCCATTACCTACCACAAGCTCACTCCCATATTGGCATTGAAAGGGCCATATTGATGTCTGTGTACTGGATTACCGTTGGAAGCAGTAACACCTACAACAATATCTTACAATGTACTGCAGCAGGGCATGGCCTGAATCGGTCTAAAGGGCCTGAGTGATAGAAGGCTCCAACTTCTCCACTCAGCTTACCTAGCAAGCCTGCCTGGAGCTTTTATTCCTCGTATCTTGTGATTATCATTTCTCCAACCAAAGTATTCCTTTGTTATTGACTATACACATTTCCCTTTAGCAAATAAGAGATTTAGACATACATAATGTCTTTTCACCTGGGTGTCTGCAGATTTAACTGCTGATCTGCATCTATGAGATGCAGACAATGCCGCAGTCTGTTTCAAACATTGCAATAACTGTGATATAGCAAAGTGAAATGATGGAAGAGAGATGGTGTGGGTTACATTCATTTAATCTTGTGATCCTGAGTGGAGTGAAGGTGAATCACACTCCCCAGTAGTGTTTTAGTATCTATATGGGCATCTTAACCAAGCTGGTGGATACAGTAAAACATTTCCAACACTGGACAGCTATTCATAGGGTGATGGAAGCTGGCTACAGGTATATCTTTCTTGGGCATGATTCTTACTTATATAAAGCAAAATACTGCAGATGTTGGAATCTGAAACAAAAACAACTGACCCATGCTGACTTTCAACATTGGCTCTATTTTCTCTCCACGAATAATGTCAGCCCTGCTGAGTGTCTCCAGCTTTTTCTGTTTAGATTCTTACTTGTATTTGTCTCTGGCAGCTAGCTCTTTTTCTTTTTCCAAACTTCTTTCATGCAAATCTGGACTGACATAATTCAGAAACTGCACTGGCAGTCAACATTGTGGTGTCCTCAAATAACAAATTTCAAATATTTTTTATTACGAGAGATTCTTTTGCAATTCGTGGATAGGCAAGGAAGATCTCAGAATAGGATAGCAGATTATAAATTGATTTCTAAAGTCTTTTCAGTAGAAGTGGATTAAACTGTTGTCCCACTATTTGTGGTGATTATGGAGTGCTATGATTTCTCCGGAATGTTGGAAAAATCTCATCTGAAGAAGACAGCAATAACAAATGACCAAAAAAAAAGAAATATTGCAAATGCTGGAAATTGCAATTAAAAACAAAAAATACTAGACATCGCAGCAATCTGGCAGCATCTGTAGAGGGAGAAATATTATATGACTCTTCAGAGTTGACAACATTTATGTTTTGAGTCTGTGTGTCTCTTCAGAACTCTAAACAAGAGTCGCACAGACTCAAAATTTAACTCTGCTTCTATCTCCACAGATGCTATCAGATCTGCTGAGTTTTTCTGCATTTTTTTGTTTTTATTTCTTATTAGTAAGGAATGACAAATGTGGATAGTCCTACAGATTGGCTTAATTGAGCCTCCGACCAGGGGAATATGGAAGATCTTTATAGAATTTCTCCTTAGAAAATGTAATGGGTTGAGTGGAGTGAATTGCACATAATTTGGTGGGTTTGATAACCTACGGAATGGTTTGTACTCTATTTGTTTGAATCATGCTGTGTAAAGTATAAAATCAGAATTCTACTGCCCCGCCCTCTCTGGAATTGGAGCAGGCAAGGGGCAGACAATGGAAATGTCCGTTGACATCAGGTGGAAATTTGCAGTCTCACTCGAGCAAGGCTGTAAAATCCTCCCCATGTCTATGCTGTATAATTTTGGTGCATCAAGACAACCTTTAGATTTTTAAAATCTGGAACTTTTCTTATTTGTATGACATATTTCAGGTCTCTGCTCGTCTTGCCTATAGCCAGCTGAGGGCTTTCAGTACACTACCAGATGAAAAGAAGCAATTCCTAAAAGAGGGGCCTGACCTGCAGGAGTTTATATCTGGTGAACTGTCAGACAAGAAATCATGGGAAGAGTATAAGGGCAACCTGAAGCGTCAAAAAGGAGAAAGGTACAATTTTGAGCATCTTTTGAACAAGCATTAGAAAAAGTGTAAACACAAGCGTAGGAAATCCTGGAAACACTCAGTGGGTCAATCACCTTCTGTAGAGAAAAGAAAGATCAATTGATGTTTTTAGTACAGACTCTTCCTTAGAACTGGAAAAGAAACCAATAGTCCAGATTTTTTGGCTGTAGATAACAAGTGAGGATATTAGCACTCACTATTATTAATGTAAATGTTTACAGCAACTTGCAATGTAGTTAAATACAAAAATCATTAAGGTTCATTTGAATTGCCCCATTTCTGCAGAGGATTCATTATAATAATATCTCATTGAGAGACTCACCATTGGAATGTGTTTTGTATTTCCCCACTGAATATACACTAGACGTGCCAGAAAAAGTTAGTTTGTCCACTTTAGTGTAAGTGAATTTTTAATGGAATGAATGGTTTATTCACTGCTGCTAAATGTGCTGTCCACCAGTGAGTCATAGAATCCCGACAGTGCAGCCTCCAGCTCATCGAACCTGCGCTGTCAGAGTATCTTACCCAAGCCCTCTTCCCCATCCTATCCCCGTAACTCTGCACATTTCGCACGGCTATCCATCTAATCACACCTTTGGACTGTCGGGCGAAACCGGAGCACCCAGAGGAAACCCAGGAAGGCACATGGAAAGCGTGCAAACTCCACACAGTCACACAAGGCCGCTGTGCAGAAATTAACTTTTACCAGTTACACTTCTTTGTTTAGACTCTGAGCTGCTTATTAAGAATGCTTCAATTAGAATGGCTAAAGAGGTACACTGTTGCTTGCCCAATTCACGCAGCTCCCAGATTTCTTGTAAGGGGCACATGTTGAAATAGATTTCTAATCATTTCATTGCAGTAGTCTGCAGAAAGTCTGTGGGCAGTGAATGAATGTAATGATTGACTAGTACCTTTGCTTCACCACTGACAGCAAAATCTGGGCTATTATGGATGAACTGCAGTTAAGAAATAGAAAAGGATGGGGTGGCGTTGTGGCGGCACACAGTGATCACACACAAAGGAAAAGATATACAACAGTGAACAAAAAGTATAGCACAGGAACAGGTCCTTCGGCCCTCTAAGCCTGTGTCGATCGTGATGCCCTAATTAAAAAACTTTCTGTCCTTGCTCAATCTATGTCCCTCTATTCCCTCCCCATTCATATACCTATCCAGATGCCTCTTAAAAGTTGCTAATGTGTCTGCTTCCGCCACCTCCTCTGGCAGCACATACACAGGCTCCCACCACGCTCTGCGCGAAAAACTTCCTCCCTCTCACACCTCCCTTAAACTTCCCCCTTTCATCTTGAATCTGTGCCCCCGTGTAATTGACACTTCCACTCTTGGAAAAAGCCTCTAATTATCCACCACATCTTTGCCTATCATGAGGACAGAAGTAAACCATTCGGCGTCTTGAACATTTATTTTGCAATTTATTGAGATCATGGCTGATTTCCAACTTAATTTCATCCTCGTGTCTTGGCTGTATATTCCTTTATATCCTTAGCTAGCAAAAGCCTATCAATCTCGGATTTAAAATCAATTTGAGCTAGGATTTACTGCTTTTGTTTTGGGAGCGTTTTCCACATATCTACCACCCCTTATGTGAGGAAGTGTTCCATAAGTTCTCTCTGCAATAGACTGGCTCTGAATGTAAGGTTATCTCTCCTTGTCGTCACTTCCCCCACGAAATGACACCAAGTATAACTGCATGGAAATCTGCCCATTCACTCAATTTATCAAGATCTCTCTGGAATTTTATGCGCCAATTACACTGCCCACTATTACCAGAAATGTTTTTTTTAAACAAATTTGGATATATGGCTCTCTATTAACTTTACTTAAATCACTAATGAGTATAATGAATAGTTGAGGCCCAGGCACAGATCTTTGTAGGACACCAGTAATCAAGATTTAAAAGTCAACATTTTTGAATAGAAGTGCATACAGCTGCTCCTCTAAAAGCGCAACAAGTTTATTGACTGAGTAGCTGAACTGTAGAAACCATAAAGATCCCAAGTCAAATCTTGTGCTACATTGAGTTAGCTCATCTGAATAGGGAAAGTGGTTGGAGTGCTGCCATCAGCTTCAGTGCTCCTAAACTAACTTGCTGTATTGTGCATTCGCAAAAAAATGCCTGGAAAGAGATAGAACATAGAACACTACAGCACAAACAGGCCCTTCGGCCCACAAGTTGCGCCAATCATATCCAGACCTACCAAGCCATAGAGCTATCTGTAACTCCCAATCCCATTAAATCCCATGTACTCATCCAGAAATCTTTCAAAAGACCCCAGTGAGTTTGCCTCTACCGCCACCGACGGCAGCCAATTCCACTCACTCACCACCCTCTGAGTGAAAATCTTAGCCGACACCTCCTCTGTACTTGCTTCCCAGCACCTTAAACCTGTGTCCTCTCGTAGCGACCATTTCAGCCCTGGGAAATAGCCTCCGAGAATCCACCCTATCTATTCGTCTCATATAAACCTCTATCAGGTCACCTCTCAACCTTCGTCTCTCCAGGGAGAAGAGACCTAGCTCCCTCAACCTGTCCTCATAAGGCATGCCCCCCAATCCAGGCAACATCCTTGTAAACCTCCTCTGCACCCTCTCAATAGCTTCCACATCCCTCTTGTAGTGAGGCGACCAGAACTGCGCACAGTACTCCAAGTGGGGTCTGACAAGGGTCTTATAAAGTTGCAGCATTACCTCCCGACTCCTAAACTCAATCCCTCAATTAATGAAGGCCTATATCCTGGTGAATCTCCCCCTACCTCACACCCCCCCTCCAGTGCAATCACGTTCTCCTTATAGTGAGGCGAGTGGATTTTGTCGAGGTTCGTCCTGAGCAGCTCCGTGTTACATGATTCTATGGCTATTGTAGAGGACACAAATATCAACTGCTGCTGGAATGCCAACATGACTCTGATATTCTCTTTGGTTGCCTGAAACTTGATGGTCTGTCCATGGAACTGTCTGTGACCCGAGAGTTATCAACTGGTATATTCAAAGGCTATGTTTTGAGAGATGCACTGAAGCCTGGGGCAGCCAGCATAGATTCATTGGGGAAAGGCCACAATTTAGAGTACACCTGGGCAGACACCTGTGTAAAATTCCTCGGGTCTCATGTTTCAAGAAATAATTAATGTAACGCAAGCTGCACTGTAAGTGGAGTGTGGCATCTTAGATTTCCTTGTACTGTATTCAACCAATTGATCTGCGAACTGATATGTAAACCATCACTTTTTAACTGTATATTAATTCAAAAGAATAAAGGGGAAAATGCCCTCGATTCCAGCTCCGAATGCATTCCCCAGTCAATAATGTGGTTTACATAGTTTGGGTGGGTTTAGATTGATTCAGACCATCTAAATTTGTAGACATTTCTTGTTTCTTGTGCAGCTGCTGTGCAATGGATAGGGATAATCTTCATCAGTGACATGTGTGAAGAAGCCATGCAGGAGGAGAGGCCTAATTGGAGAGTATCTGTGACAACAGGGATCTCAATATTTAAAAAAAAATTCTCTGGTTAATATCTTCTCCTAAATGACCTTGAAAATTGTTTGCCCCCAAAGAATACTCTCCCAAAACATTTATTTTGCTATTTTCTTCTCTTAGACTGTGTAAACAAAATATGGGGGAATAAGCAAACTTTCTTGAACATCTGTCTGTGTGAGGCCTTATGACTGGATGCAGGGAGTGTGCACAATTGCTGCAGCATGGCTTTCTATTTTATCCTCTTGGTGGGAGAGCTCCAGACCAGGGTTTGTGTGAGGGACCACATTTCAATTTTTTTCTCACTCAAGAAAATTACAAACAAAATATGCTAGAACAACATTAAACATGTATTTTTAAAAAGTAATTGACCATTAAAAAGTATCAAGTTACAGAACTAACCAATAAAACCTCTTTTTTGCTTAAGAAGCAGGGCTAAAGAGAGAGCCTAGGCCTAAATCTTGATCACAGGGGAAGGATTAGTGTTCAGGGCTGAGCTAAGGAATAATGTGTAACTAACATTGACTTTAGTGGCATACACTGCACTAGTCACAGCGAGAATTCATGTGAAAGTGGGGGATGGAACCCTTTCAGCCTGGGTTTTCCTCCTTTCCTGGCCTGCTTTGTAGATAGGTTTTTGGAGAGGGAGGAGAGGAAGGGTATGAATGTATCCAGATCACTCCCAGTCTCAGGGTTCTTGCTCTCATCCACTCACTTGCACAGACTCACTCACTCCCTTCCTGGGAACTGGAAGTTTGGAGATTGTTCTGCCAAGGAGGAATTCTGTTGGCTGTGATGGTGCCAAGATGAGCTTCCTCATTCCATCCTGTCAGGAACTCCAGATGTCTCAGGCTGGCAGGCATTGTTGTTGCAACTGGTGTTCTTCATGGCCTGCCTGGCTCACTCCACCATCTTGACCTCTGTTTTTTTTAAGGGGCTGGTACCTGTATGATAGAGCAAGAGGGAGTGCAAGCAAAGACTAAGAGTTCATGTTGTGAAAGCAAAAGAGAAACTATTTACCTTCACACTGCTCCTCCAATGAAAAATTGTTTCTCTTCCAAATTTGCTGCTGTTAGGCTTTTTGAGGCTTTTACTGCAAAGGCGGGAGAGAAATGATCTGTGATTGGCAGAACAGTTCCTGGTAGATCTTTCATCGATTTTGCCTGTATTTTGAACAGTGAATCCATGAGCTGGATACAGAGGCTTGGCAGGCTGGAATGTGGCCCATGGACCGTTTGTTAGACAAGCCTACTCCAAACAGGACTATTGCTGTAGATTACAGATTAGCCCACATCTGCCTCTGTCACAGTAGTGTAGAAGCACCACCACATGGTCCTTTGGAGCGTTCAGTGTTAAAGAGAATGAAATTTGTGCAATAATACACTTTTACAATAAACGTTATATTTCTAGATTACGATTACCTCCATGGTTGAAGACTGAGATTCCTCTCGGAAAAAATTACCATAAATTGAAGACTACGCTTCGGAACTTGAATCTGCATACTGTGAGTACTTGCTGAAAGTCTTTCAGGCAGCCAACTTGTAACAAGTATAGAATAGCATAGTTGAAAACATGCCATTATTTACAAAGTGAAATATAAAAGTTTATGCAATGTAAATTTTGGGCCACCGGATGTCACTGGTAGTTCCTCCCTCTAGACTCCCCCGCCCCCCCAGCTTCAGTCCTTGTGGTCTTAGGTAATTCTGTTGGTGGAGGTAATCCTCATTAGTCTTCTTGTTTGAAGGTAAACAACTAGCAGTTCATCCATTGGGACCAAACTTTTTCCTGCCTATTCCTAACACTTTCACAGACATACGTGGTGTGATCAGCAAGTTTGCGGATGACACCAAGATGGCAGGGTTGGCGGATACTGAGGTGGAATGTCAGGTGATACAGCAGGATATAGATAGGTTGGTACATTGGCAGATGGAATTTAATCCTGACAAATGTGAGGTGATGCATTTTGGAAGGAATAATGCAGAGAGGAGCTACGTGATAAAAGGTAGACTGATTAGGAGTATAGAAATACAGAGGGACCTGAGACTGCAGGTTCACAAGTCTATGAAGGTTGCGACACAAGTGGAGAAGGTTGTGAAGAAAGCTTATGGAATGCTAGCCTTTATAGGAAGGGATATAGAGTATAGGAGCTGCCGTCTAATGCTTCAGTTGTACATAATGTTGGTTAGACCGCATTTGGAGTACTGCGTCCAGTTCTGATCACTTTACTACTGGAAGGACGTGGAGACTCTGGAGAGGGTGCAGAGGAGGTTTACCAGGATGTTGCCTGGCATGGAAGGACTGAGTTACGAGGAAAGGTTGGAGAAACTGGGACTTTTCTCCTTGGAAAGACGGAGATTGAGGGGAGACACGATAGAGGTATATAAGATACTGAAGGGAATAGATAGAGTCAATAGTGAGAGGCTGCTCCCTAGACTGGGTACAATTACGAGAGGTCATGATCTAAGGGTGAGGGGGGAGAAGTATAATTTGGATGTGAGAGGAAGGTTCTTCACGCAGAGGGTTGTGGGGGTCTGGAACGTGCTACCGAGTAGGGTGGTGGAGGCAGGAACGTTGGACTTGTTTAAGGTTTACTTAGATAGGCACATGAGCGAAACAAGGATGGAGGGTTATAGTAGGGGGTATTAAATAGGGTCAGAGCCTCGGGAGACACCGGAAATGCAGACTTGTATGTTAACGTTTTTGTCCTTTTATTCCGCAGGTGGAGGTCCACCTTGTTGTCAAAAAAGGGGCATGCACACGGTGGGTCGTGCGTGGGCTGCTCTCGGAGGTTCTGGGAGTGGCCTAGTACTTCGTGTCGGTGTGTGTGCTTGATCCTGGACCGGTAGATGGGCGCCGCAACAGCTCAGTGACTAGCACTGCTAGCTGTGCAGATACGTGGATTTGGGCCTGTGTCTGTGGGAGTTTGCGCATTCTCCCTGTGGTTGCGTGGGTTTCCTCCGGGCGCTCCGGTTTCCTCCCACACCCCAAAGATGTGCTCTTAGGCTGATTGGTATACCAAATTGACACTATTCTCCCCTGAATCTGGCTAAGTTAGGGGTTCCATTTGCAGACACGCAGGGCAGGGTAGGTGTAGGAGGATGCGGCGGCGTGGGCTCGTTGGGCCGAAGGGCCTCTTTCCCGTGCTGGGTTGTTCTTTGTTCTTTATACACCAGCAGTCAGTGGTCATTACCTAGCACCTGTGTGGCAGTAATGTTACTTGCCATTTGTCAGCCCAAGCCAAGATATTGTCCAGGTTTGCTGCATTTGGACATGGACTGCTTAGGTATCTGGGGAGTATTAGGAAACTGTATAGCAAGTGGGAGCAGAGTATCTGAATGGTTTCTCTCCCTTCCTGCTCTCAAACTGATTATCTCACAACACCAGGTTAAAGTCCAACAAGTTTATTTGGTATCACAAGTTTTGGAGCGCTGTTCCTTCTTCAGGTGAATGGAGCAATGCTCCGAAAGCTCATGATACCAGGTAAATCTGTAGGACTTTAACTTGGTGTGTGAGACTTCTTATTATGCCCATACCAGTCTATTGCCAGCATCTCCACACCAAACTAATTGGACATCTCTGTTTCATTCTGGAGATTAAGCCTGGAATCTTCCTACTCTTTCAAGCCACTATAATTTTTTATGCTTGTCTTTCCTCTTTCAATCCTTGTATCTAATCAATAAGGAGGGGAACCAATTTGGACATATGCAGTAGAAGCAAGTGGGAGGGGAAATGAGACCAATCATCAGATGATTGTCTCTTTGATCTCTCTCTGTCATTGAGGAGATACCTGGTTTTCAGGCTTTATTACAAAAGAATGAATGGGTGAAGAGGAAGTCAGCAGACTGGGAGATTGAATCTGAATTCTGTTACGTGCTACCACATTCTGTATGTTACTCTAGCATGTTGGATGTTTTTTATTTATCACTGATTTTAGTGTTAGTAACGTTTGTGAAAGAGATGTGCCTCTCAATGGCGGGGAGAAAAACTTATTGGAGTCATACCTAGCACAAAGAAAGATGATTGTGGTGAGTCATTCATCTCATTTCCAGGACATCACTGCTGGAGTTCTTCAGATTAGTATCCTTGGCCCAACCATCTTTGGCTGTTTCATCAATGACCTTCCATCATAAGACTAGAAGTGGAGGATGTTTGCTGATGATTGTTTAATGTTTAGTGCCATTCGTAACTCCTATTAAGAGCATAGCTGATATTAAATGCTAGGGTATTCCAAATCCCAGAAGGGGAACTTGGAATGCCAACTCTTAACTGTCATTTAGTATAATGTGAAGAAGGATATTTGATTTATTACTGTCACGTGTACTGGGATATAGTGAAAAGTATAGTTTCTTGCATGCCATACGGGCAAAACATACCGTTCGTAGAATCCAGAGGGAAAAAGGAAAGGGATAGGATACAGAATATGGAAACCAGGGAAAGATATCCCAGATACTTTTGTGGTGATTTTAATTAAATAGTAAAACTCAACAAAAAAAGGCAATTAAAATCACACTTAACTACATTAATGGTTATACACAGTACCTTTAAATTTACCCAGTTCCAAATCCCTCTATTTTGCTAACCTCAGAGCTAAACCTCCCCAAACATTATCCCATTGGTTTTAAAATTATAAGCAAAATCCATATTTTTCATCTTACCAATATCTTTCGGAGTTGCTTCCGGCTAAGGATAAACTAACTGGTTTCTGCCAGCAGAGCTTGTTGGGATTGATACAGCTTCTTGCTGTGTAGCCTGCGGTCTCAAAACACCTCCCCTACATCGGCGAGTTTACCTTCTTCCTTTTGATTGCCCCTTATTTGAACTAACCTTCCCAGAAGTCATTATTTATAACATGAGCTTACTTTTTACAATGTATGTGTGAAATTCATCCCACCTTTTCTTCTGAATCTTTACCATCCTTTTTTTAACTTTTAACACAATCTCCCGTTGTTAACTACTTGTCTTAGGTAAACATTTGCTTATAGTGTTACTTGGCTAATCGGCACATCAAAACCCTTAGTTCCATTAACTCAGCCAACCTATCCTTTCAACAATTTCCATTTGAAAATTGTTTATTCTTCTTTGACCATACAACCACCTGAACACATTCCCAATTATTGGATTTTTCATTTTACAGTTTCCTAATACTCCCCAGGTACCAAAGCAGTCCATGTCCAAATGCAGCAAACCTGGACAATATCTTGGTTTGGGCTGACAAGTGGCAAGTAACATTACTGCCACACAAGTGCTAGGTAATGACCGTCACCAATAAGACAGAATCTAACCCTCGTCCCTTGGCATTCAGAGGCATTATCATTGCTGAACCTCCACTATCAACATTTTGAGGGTTACCATTGACCAGAAATTGAACAGGACTAGCCATATGAATACTCTGGCTACAGGAGCAGATCAGAAGCTAGGCTTCCTGCAACAAGTAATTCATCTCCTGACTTCCCAAAGTCTGTCCACCATCTACAAGACACAAGTCAGGAGTGTGATGGAATATTCTGCATGTGCAGCTCTAACAACATTAAAAAGATGACACTATCCAGGATAAAGCAGCCCGCTTGATTGGCATCCCATCCACAAACGTTCACTCCCTCTACTACCATCAGACAGTGGCAGCAGTGTGTGCCATCTACAAGATGCAGTGCAGGAACCCACCAAGAGACAGCATCTTCCGAATCCATGATTACAACCATTTAAAAGGACAAGGGTAGCAGACACTTGGGAACACTGCAATCCAGAAATTCCCTTCCAATACACTCACCATCCTGACTTGGAAATATATCATTGATTCTTCAATGTCACTGGGTCAAATTCCTAGAACCTCCTTCCTATCAGTTCTGAGGATGTACCTACACCACGTGGACAGCAGCGGTTCACGAAAGCTGGTCACCACCACCTTCTCGAGGACAATTCGGGATAGACAATAATGCTGGCCTTGCCAGCGACACTCACGTTCTAAGAATTTTTAAAAAAAAGTATGCACCTGTCTATCCAATTGAACTTCAAGAGAACAAAGACTAAATGATGGTAGTTTGAGTTTGGCTGTTATGTACAGGAGTCCGTCGAGTTACCTTGGAGAAACAACCCAATTCGTTACGACCGACAGATGCATGGAAACTAGGAAATCACTAAACTAAGATATTTTATTCAAAAGGCAAAATGGGCAATTTCAGACACATTGACAGTAAACATTATTTCCAAATCCTTCAATATCTCCAGTTTGCATCAAACATTAAAATGATATCATAGTAATTATAAAGACATGGCTTATCCAATTTTGTGAATTACTTAATTTTCTTTGCTGTTTACTTTTGACCAAATATAAGCAATCCTCTCATGACAGCCTATCAATAAACCCTTTAACCTGAATGTTCACCATCATTCAATTGCCTTTCAGTCATGAGAATAGCATGGTCTGAGCCCTGGGTGCCACCATGTATTTGCCAACAGGAAGTGCAGTTTTCAAGGTTACTCTCTTCTCAATTTTGTCACTGACTCAATCCAACCAGTGAATCCTAAAAGTTTGTTTGTCTTGAAAATACTTTGCAAGCTGGGATTTAAATCTAGGCGATCTGAATGAGAGTCCATAATTGCTCATTGCGTGTTGATTCACAAATACATGCTAAATACAGAGTTATTAAGTGAAGTTTTTGTTTCTTAGGTATGTGAAGAGGCAAGGTGCCCAAATATTGGAGAATGCTGGGGAGGAGGAGAAAAAGGCACTGCTACAGCCACCATTATGGTAAGATGTGTAAACTGTGTTTAAAAATTGTGGCAGCTCTGAAATGCTGACTGGAATGAAATCACTGTTTTCTACATCCCTTCCTCCAAACCTTTCCAGGTAGCACTGTAGTTTCACACTGTCTTCCATCAGGGTATCTCATAGATATCCCGTGCTGCTTGGCAAATTTGCAATGGCACCATCATTGGGTAGCAATAGAAGAGACCCTGCTCTCTGCTAGGCAATGTGGAAGAAGTGAAAATACCAGTCAAGATCACAATTCAAGTATCTTTGTTGGGAATTTAACATTTCATCTTGGTAGTTTTCAGACTGTTTTAACTACTAGAAATACATATTACAATCTTAACATTAGATAGATACATTACTCCAAACATAAATACAAACACGATTTATAAATAAATAGATTTTACACTTAATTAAAGAATGCAGGGTGTGCATTCTAATGGAACACTGCATTTGTGCCATCAGTTATACTCATTTTCCTCCTCGGTTTTCTAATTTGTAAGTCTTGATTTTTAGTCCTGCGTTCTATTTTCAGCAATGTTGTTTAAAGGTGTCTAAAGTTTTTTTTATAGAAACCACATTTTTAAAATTCTTAAGAAAGATTATTATTATTGAAAGGTGGTGGCAAGCTTCTATATGCCTATTTTGTTCCTGTCTGCTTATATGTTCTAATTTCACCAGGTGGAACTAACTAATACTTTTACAATGCAGCATACATTTCAGTGCCTCACCCATAAGAGAGACTACATAATGAGAGCATGTTGTTTAATCTTCACAGCAACATAGCCAAGTTTGATCCTGCCCTTGCCTGGGATTTATACACACTAACTTTCCAGCAGGATCATAAATAGGGCCAGATCTATTTGCTAACTCTGCAAGCTAAAATAGGATGCCAAAATAGGGTGTATCAAAACTATCCTGGGCGATGAGGGCTACCCTGATTAGATCATTGTTTGTTATCTATCACGTAAAGTCACGAATGGGCCGAAGGTCACCACTTTTGTCCTGAAAAGTGCCAATCTATCTCCTTACTTCTATGGTAAGATATATCAAAAATTTTGAGCAATGAGTGAAGTTAGCCATTTTGTGTTGCTACAATGCATTAGAAACACGTGTAGTATTCTCTACTAATAGGGTACTTCCATCAAGCCAAAAGGGCATTCTGTCTATGACATGATGAGTAATTTGGTATATGAATTTCAGTGTCGGTATGATGTCAGGTATGTAGGCCAAATGTCTCAACAACTGGTGGATTGTATCAAACAGCATGTTGCTTTGGCTGTTTGCAACAGGTAAAGTACTGATGATATAACATCAGTTCATGCTTGCAAAACTCAACAAAGCCTCCAACGTTACATGTGATTTCTGTGATTGGCCAACACTTATTAAACAATCCTAATTGTTCTAAGAATTACACTAAACTCATTTAAAATGATCAGTCACGCTCACAGTATGGCTCATTACATATGTTGGAAGCTATATATTTTCTCAGAGTCCAGTCCTTTACAAACAGAAAAACATGTCCATACGTTGCATCATTTTCATCCAAACAAAGGTTTGTGGGACAGCATTCCCCATGGCAATTCTTCGGCCAATCGAACTCACCCTGCTTGGTTTACATTTAAATAAAAGTTTGGCAGGTAACTCATTGTTAGCAGCACTGCCATGGAGAATGGTTGGCAAGTGGACTCTGTTCCCTGATGCAATCAGCAACATCTTCTCATGCAACATAAATGGTTGTTCTGTTCCCTTTGAGATTTGCTATTCTTGTGAATCTGTCCTAATGAGTGCAAGATGAAAAGCTTTGACAGCATGTCTCTTCTTCAGGAATACTCAAATTCTATAAAATCACTTGCAGCAGAATGTCTAGAAGACTGGTATGAACTGATCCAAACATCTTCTTCCTAACTCGTAATAACTTAAAACTCTTAACAACTTAACTCTTTCAACTTCTGTCCTGTTTGTCACTTCCTGCCTCTACCTCACCACTTTGCTCACTCAACAGTACCCTCCTCAACACTGCTGTTCACTAACTCCCTTGCAGTCACTAGGAGCAAGTGCTGAGGAGAGGGATGGTGAAAGGGGATTGTGTTTCATTTGGGACTAAATACAGAGGTTACAGTTCTGGAAGTTTCGTGGGGAAAACTTGTTTGAATTGAGTGAAAACTTATGTGAAGTATGTGAACTTATATGAAATTATTAAATGTTTTTATATGCTCAGCAAAATGTGGATATATATCTTTAGTGCTATTTTGATATTCTTGAATAAATGGACAGATTCTAAAAATAAAAATTGAAAGTTAACCATTTTTCTTCAATGTTTGTTTTTACCTTTGTGCTCTTGTAGTTAATGGGTGACACCTGCACAAGAGGCTGCAGGTTCTGTTCGATAAAAACCAGTCGAAACCCTCCACCATTAGATCCAGATGAACCATTCAATACAGCAAATGCAATAGCAGAGTGGAATCTTGACTATGTTGTATTGACTTCTGTGGACAGAGATGGTGAGCTGTGAGGAAATGATAATCACCAAAATAGATCAAATAGTGTTTTAAAAACTCAAATATATTAATATATTTTTTGTATAGCCTTCCTATTATAACATTGCAAAACCAGAAGTACGGGAGTGGCCTACTCCTGCTTCTAATTTGTATGTTTATACATCTGTTTGTATGAAGTGCTGTCATAGTGTCTTGTTATGCATTCCTGTGAGACACCAATTTCTGTACTTGGATTGCCTATAGCACTGCCTAAACCTCCTGATCTAAACTGAGAAATATGTGGCATTAGCAGAAATAACGATGAGACCATAAATTCTCAGCAGCACTTTGTTATGTTTGCTGTGCGTGAAATTGCTTTGGCACATCGCACCTTTCAGTCAATGCCCTGTACCCAACCTCCATGTTGTAGCCGCACACTTGCTGTGAGCCATGTGACAAGACATCACCTAATATATTAAATAAAAATGGATTAGTACGCAGGAAATTACACTTTGCAAGTATTAAACATGTCACAGTGGTGCTGATTCCTGCGGGCTTTTTCTCCTACTGAATTTTCCTCAGATTTCAAAAATGTGGATCAGTAAATCTGACTTCTCAGATCTGCTGTGAATTGTCTAAAATTAGTTTAATGATTTTGAAATTGATTAATTGAAATCTTGTTCTTACTCTTTTTGAAAGCCAGAAACTTGTATATCAAAATGAGGGTCTGTCCATCATTTCTTGTCACAGGGCATCCATGTAAATGTTGTCTATTTAATGTTCTAGATGGAAAAGACTGACAAAAATTTGTGGAATTCTAGATTGTCCCTTTTATTTTGCTATTGCTTAACTAAACTTGGGATATTTTAATGCAATAAAAGTAGGATTACGATGTAGAAAAATTACTTTTAGTACGTGACTTTCCACTTTTCCACAGATCTCCCTGATGGTGGAGCGAAACACTTTGCAGCGACAGTATCACACTTAAAAGAAAGGTGAGGCGTTTTCATTTAGTTGTAATTCTTATTCCTTATGATATCTTCTCCAGCCTGGTACTAGAAAAATGCTTTAAGGTTCAAGGATCAATATAAAGAAATGGAATAGTTTCTGCAAATCTTTCTGTCAGGAAATTGACCCTTTGCAGCCATGATCGTGTTTCATTTTCAAGTTTGGTGAATTTGGCCATATTCTAAAATATTTGTATGTTGTTTCTTTCAGTAATAGATGTATACTACACAGCTAATTAGAATACATTTATCTTCAGTTTTTAAGACAGTTTGTATAGTGGCTTATCCCTCCAAGATTTTCATTGCTGTAATTTACAGGTGTTCGAAACCATTTAACCTTGCAATTGGTTTTGTAGACATTCTAAAATTATAGTGGAATGCCTGACCCCTGACTTCAGAGGTGACCTAAAAGCTGTTGAAACAGTCGCACTCTCAGGACTTGACGTATATGCACACAATGTGGAGACTGTCCGAGAACTGCAGAGGTATGAAAATGTGCATGTTCGTTATAAATTATTTGATCAAAGTACTTCTACCACCTTCACACCCTTCATTTATACATTTTATCTTCTCCTGTGTGGCTTCCCATACTGTGCATCTAATTCTGCCTTGTAGTTGGAAAGCAAATGAACAGGTCAGACTCCATCTACCAGTTCCAATACCATTAATTACCTGAAAGTTCACAACATTATCCATGGTTTCTTTCTATGGTTTGTTGATTGCATAGGCAAAGTTTGAGGACACAAGTACAGAAGAAATAGGAGCAACTTCCCTACTTCTATCTTATCTATCCCCTTCATAATCTTATGTTTCTATAAGCTCTCTCCTCATTCTTCTGAACTCCAATGAGTATAGCCCTAGTCTACTCAATCTCTCCTCATAAGCCAACCCTCTCAACTCTGGAATCAATCTAATGAGCCTCCTCTGCACCCCCTCCACTGTCAGTATATCCTATCCTTTCTCAAGCATGGAGACCAAAACGGTACACAGTAGTCCAGGTGTGGCCTCACCAGCACCCTATACAGCTGCAACATAACCTCATTGTTTTTAAACTCGATCCCTCTAGCAATGAAGAACAAAATCCCATTTGCCACCTTAATTACCTGCTGCACTTGCAACCAACTCCTTGTGATTCTTGCATTAGGACACTCGGGTCCCTTTGGATGGCAGCATGTTGCAGTTTTTTCCCATTTAAATAATAGTCCATTTTGCTGTTATTCCTACCAATATGGATGACCTCCCATTTACCAACATTGTACTCCATCTGCCAGACCCTTGCCCACTCACTTAGGTTATCTATATCCATTTATAGACTTTGCTGTGCTACTCACCTTTGTGTCATCTGTGAATTTTGACACACTACACTTGGTCCCCAACTCCAAATCACCTATGTAAATCATAAACAATTGCGGTCCCAATACTGATCCCTGAGGCACACCACTAGTCACTAGTCACCACTACACCACTGATGGATACTAGACAAACACTCATTGCTCTTTTGCTTTTTAGTGAATTAAATTTTGAGTAGCATTTTTGTTTTATTCCTTAATTAACCTAAAGGCAAGCCCTTTCCTGCTCTCTTACCTTTCCCCTAATGAAGGGTTTTAGTTGAAAAAAAATCCTGGAAAAATCGTTCACAGTTGAAATAATTATAATCATTACTGATGTTTGTGATCATATTGTGTGATTAATCCTATTGGTTCCTTTGTATTATTTTACTTCTATCATGGAATTAGAAGACATCAGAGGCACCTATATTTCGTTAGATGTTTCAAGTAATCATATCTGCATCGTTATTTTAGTTATCTACACCAGCAATGAATGTGAGTTAGAAAGTTTGTCAGCACCTTCATTAACAGTCGAAGAATGGCATTCAAAGCAGCATTCCTTCAACAAAAAGTTGTGATCAAAGTTCGCTTTAAGAATGGGGGGTGTGGGGGTGGGGGAAGAACTGTTATATTGAACAGATCACAGGAAGTTGCAGGAAGGTGGAATATTATGTATTTTGAATCCCCATTATGGAAGGAACATTAAAACCATAGATGAATCTACTATGAACACACTATTGGTAGGATTTGACAGATGCTATACCCCAAGGATCTGCACTGGGTCTTGGATTTTTATCATATAAGTTAAAAATTAGGATGAAGGAATGGAAAACTGTATGTGTTTGCAAATGATACAAAGGTTCAGTTAGTTAGCTGAAAACAGGAAGTTTCAACAGGGCGTAGATTTCCCACTCATTCAGTCTGTGGCAGATGAAGTTCATTATGGGGTGGTATGAAGTCATTCACTTTGGACTCAAGAAAGACAAATCAGAAAATAGAAGCTGTGAAAGATCAAAGAGGGATTTTGATGTCTCGGTACGCAGATCAGAAAAAGCTCGAACAGGTACAGAAAATAATTTTTAAAAAAGGCTAATCGAATGCTTTGATCAGAATAGAGTTGGATTCTGAAGTGATACTTGACTTGCGTAGAGTCTTGGTTAGAACTATCTGGAGTTGTTCTGAGCACTGCATATCAGAAAGGTAATTGTGGCCTTGGGCTCGTGAGTTAAATTTTGGAGACAAGATGCATAAACTTATTTTTTTAATCCCGTGAGCTTAAGTGGATGAGGGGTATGTACTTGCGATTGTCACAATTTTACAGAGTAGAAACAAAGAAACTGTTTCCTCTGGTGGAGGAATCCAGAACCAGGTATAATAAACTTAGAGTTCAGTCATTTAGCGGCGAATCAAGAAACTTTTTAGACAAATAAACTGGTGAAATTCTGGAACCTGTTCCTCCTAAAAGGTTGTGAAATGTTCAAGACTGAGAGCCTATGAACAACATGGTGAAGGTGGGCAAATATAGTTGAGGTACCTGGAAGCTATAGTCTAATTGAATGGTGGAAATAGACTTGAGGGACTGAATTGCCTATTACTGTTTTAATTTTCCTATCATGACAGGAATGAAAAAAACCTCTTCTTAAATTCTCTGCCAAAAGCAGGAGCTCTGCTGTGGTAAGGAAAGTTGCAGGTACACATTGCTGCTGGAATAGGGAGATCAAACCCCTGATTGGCACCAATCTGAATCACATCAATCATCCAGCCAACTGAGTCTATCAGCTCCCCAGAGAGTGCAGGCTGCTGTGGCAACTTGCACTTTTGTACACAAACGTTATAACAATGGATAGTTGTGATAGAGACCGCAATTTCTTTCCATCACGTAGCTGATCAGGGTTCTCTCCCACTCTTGCGGCTTGCCATTGGCTTATGTCAGAAGGATTTACAATTTGACATTCGGCCTGTTTGGTCATCAAGTCATGGATGGGACTGTATCCCAGAGCTTCTGGCACAGAGACAGGATGCTACTCACTGCACTACTAGACCTTCCATTGGAATATTAAAGATATGAAGAGAGATATATGATATCGGGAATGTTCTGTGAGAGCAGAAAATGCTTTGTCAAGTTGTGGAGAGTTTTGATGTAGCAAACAAGGAAAGATGAAGTGCGTTGGTTGGTGAGTTGGCAGCAAGAGGTGATCCATTTAAAATTGTCACTAAGGGAGTGAAGAGAGAGATCAGGCAAAATTTCTTTCCACACAAGGTTATTGAAGCACTGAATGCTTGTTCAGGGAATGCGAAAGGCAAAGACATTTGTTGCTTTAACGGCAAATATAAATATTTGAAGCGGGGAAGATGTAAGACTATCTTAATTTCTCCCTGTTTTTGACTTCGATTTTGACACTTTTGTTGTTCGCTTTAGAGCTGTTCGTGACCCTCGGGCAAAGTTTGACCAATCGTTGAGTGTATTAAAATATGCAAAGAAAGTGAAACCTAGTCTTCTTTCAAAAACATCGATAATGTTGGGACTAGGCGAGACTGATGAACAGGTGCATGCAACTCTGAAAGGTGAGGGAGAACAAAGTAGACAATTTTCAAAGAAAAGTGTGATGCTTTTCTGATTTTGTTTTAATATTTTTCAATTACTTTATCTACTATTTACTATGTTGACATTTAAAATGCAAATATTCTTGAATACTATCATTGATCAACAATATGAAAATTAACTGGTGCTCCATAACCGTAAATCGATTTTAAAATTGTAGAATCTAACTTTGAAGCACTTTTCCTATGATTTGGATTTTTACCTTAAGTTGTAAGTAACAAGTTGAGCATTAAACTCTTCCACGTGTATATATCTGTGTATATGCAGGTACATCAGTAGGAAGCTTTGAAACAGTCTTCTATTTCTTTATTTAATATTTCCTTCAGTACAGACTTAGACTGGGATCTGAAGTTTCTAACGATCAAATATATATTTTAAAACAATTTTACCTTTCAGTTTTTTAACATTGGAGGAACAAACCGTTAGTACGTTCACTTTAATAAATGTTTACTGTGATGGTTATACAGGAATTCTACCTGGCTGACACAATAAAGTAAGTCTCACAACACCAGGTTAAAGTCCAACAGGTTTATTTGGTAGCACAGGCCACTAGCTTTTGGAGCGCTGCTCCTTCATCAGATAAGTGGGAGTTCTATTCACAAACAGGGCATATAAAGACACAAACTCAGTTTACAAAATAATGATTGGAATGCGAGTCTTTACAGGCAATCAAGTCTTAAAGGACTGACACAATAAACACTGATTTGTGCTTTAAAAGTAAGTTGGCAAATTAAGCAATAAATTAAGACAAAGTTAATAATCGTTTGCAACTATGAAGGAGGATTTCACTATAAGTGCGAAAGAGTTCAAAGATAATTTTCTTCATAATATTTCACAGAACTACGAGAGGCTGGTGTAGATTGTGTAACGTTGGGACAGTACATGCAACCGACAAAACGACACCTAAAGGTAAAGTGATCAGGGGCTATATCTGTCTGGCATGCCTATTGTGCACAGTAGCATGAGATTTATAAATTGTTTTGGCATTCATTGTTACGTTCCAGAAAACCAGTGAGGCAAGGATATTACTGGAACCAATCTTTACTTGAGTGAAACCCCAATTAATGCCCTTCACTTGCATATAATTAAACACAACGTTTTACATAATTAACACACGATTAACTTTGCAGAATCACAGAATTGTTTAAACACAGGAGGAGATCATTCAGCACATTGTGCCTGCACTGGTTCTCTAAATGAACAATTCCCTTAGTGCCATTTTCCTCCCATCTCACTGTAACCCTGCGCATTATTCCTTTTCAAATAAGTCTACTCGGAGCATCATTACTGTAAGATTATCTCCATGTACTCGATCAAGCACTCTTATTGTTACCCTGGATCACAACTTTTTCTTAAAAGTTTTATTTTGTGAGTTGTTATGCTGACCAGTTCTGTGGAGTAGTTAACGTTTTTCACTGATAGCATCAGTAATTTCTGGGTTACTTGGCTAGATGTAAAGAAAAACTGCCTTGATTCAGTCAGAACATGATACTTAAATTCCAACTTTAGAAGCATGCATATTTCCCCCCAACCCTTTCATCTCGCCTATCACTCATCCCTGAGATTACAGTTCAGTGACAAACAGTGGTTGAGACAGGGCATGTTAATTTTAAACAAGAAACCCTTACAGTGAGCAGATGGAGGATATTTTGTCTGATCAGACTATACTAGAATTAAAACACAAGTTCAAAAATGAAAAGACAACATTTTTAATTTGTATTTATAATTTGAAACAAACCAAGCAATGTATAGAAGTCTTTGCTGTCACTTCTCCATATTTTCAGACCTTTATTGATTTCACTTGATCAATGCTTACCAATCTATTGTGTGGGCCAAAGAGTTTGACAAAAATAACTTAAAAAAGGGCAACTCCTCTGCGTAATAAGTGACAGTTTTAATGTTACAGTTTAAATGATCCTTTAACCGTTGTTGATTTACGTACACCTTTCTGTAACTATTAAAACTAACCTTAAGTTTGTTCAGGAAGAAGAAACTACGGAGATGATGTCTGTAGGTTATAAACAAGAAATTTCAACATGATTGTCGTATTTCTTTCCTTTTGTTTAAATTGTGCCATATCATCTCTAAACATCGATACTGTAGCAGAAAACCAACGTCAGATTTCTGTTTTTAAGCAAAGCAACGTCCCCAGTGTGGTCTTCAAGTAAAATGAGTGAAGGTCTAACGATCATGTCGAACTGAGTAATTCTCCAAACGAAGTATACATCAACATGATGGAAAATATTTTGTGAGGAAAATAATTTTATTTGCTAATCCAAAATCCTTGATTTGTTGCCTAAATGAGACAGATTTTTGGATCCTATCACAGTTGAGATATTTCAAGTTTCCAGTATTGATTAGTCAGCATCTAAGAATTGCAAAAGTCATGGCATCTGAGAACGTAGCTCCATGAATAAAGTTCTCAGGTGCTCAATAATAAAAATTACAACTTTTGAGCTATTTAAGATTTCAACTAGTTTATCAAAAATCCTCTGCTTGCCATACCAACTGTACCTCCCAAGAGACGAATCCAGGAATAAGCAAATTCATTAACATTGAGTATCTTTAAACAAAACATTTGTTCCTCTCTTAAGCATTTTTTTTTTGTATTTATCATCCATTCCCTTCCCTTAGGTGGATGAGTACATAACTCCAGAGAAATTTAAATACTGGGAAAATGTGGGGAATGAGCTTGGATTCCTGTACACAGCAAGTGGACCTCTGGTGCGGTCTTCATATAAAGCAGGTGAGGGACTAGCATTTTGTTATATGCTTCTGTCACTGATAGCTCAAAATAAGGCAGACTTATTTAAAACACAAGTATAGTCAATATTAATGTTTTGTCTCTTTTGTAAATTATTGCACATCTTTAATAAATGCACTGCGGTCTTACGCATTTCATGCTGAAGGAAATTAGCATTGTTGAAACACATGAATTTCATTGAAAGGTATGACAAGACTGGACAGATTGGATGCAGGAATGATATTTCTTCTGCCTAAGGGGTAGAAAGTCTAGAACAGGGAGTTGGGGTCACAGTCCCAGTATGTGGGGTGGACTAATTTAGGACTGAGTTGAGGAGAAAATTCTCCACCCAAGGATGGTAAATGTGTGGAATTCATATCACAGAAGGCGATGGAAGGTCAAATCACTGAATGCATATAAGAAAGAAACAGATTTCTAGTCTCTAAAAGCATCAAGGGGTATGGGAAAAGGGTGGGAGAATG
Organism: Carcharhinus amblyrhynchos; assembly: GCF_965287045.1. NCBI lineage: Eukaryota > Metazoa > Chordata > Chondrichthyes > Carcharhiniformes > Carcharhinidae > Carcharhinus > Carcharhinus amblyrhynchos. The sequence goes on along the minus strand of NC_137324.1, from coordinate 88,029,039 downwards.
TTGAGATTAATGATCAGCCATGATCATATTGAGCGGTGGAGCAGGCTCGAAGGGTTTACTGACCCACTTCTATTTTTTTGTGTTGCTAGCAGTAAATTCAGGTATTGTTGTATTGAGTCACTGAATGTTTTGTTTGTATAATTGATGTTCAGCTAAATGAGAGAGAAACTTCATTCTGTTCCACTCTGAAAATAATTTGCAGCTGAAATATTAGTAGTAGCTCTTAAATGACTCAATGGGGGCAATTTTAACTCCCCAAAAATGGTTGGGTTTGAGCTAGGTGGGAGAATAAAGTATTAACACACCTTCCAGCTCTCCCACTTCTGGTTTTAACAGAAGCAGGATGAGGAACGCAAGCAGCCAACCAGCTCCCAGAGGCAGGTTGGTAACTTAAGTATGATAATGAGATTATGTGCCTCATGTTCACATATCATTTCAATTTTAACTCTAGATGGCCAATTTTTCTGTGCCACAGGATATCTGGCAGTCATTGGGGTGTGAGGATTGCTGGAGGAAAATACCTTTAGGTTTATCTGGTGGAACCAGCATACCTGCCTAGTTAAAGCCGCACCATCTTCCCTCCAAAACCAATTAATGCCCATTAAAATAGTATTACATATGAAAACATATCAGTCTTTGTCCCTGTTTGTACAGATCGTAAAACAGGAGTGTCCAGGTGGTTCTGAATTTAGAAGACCATGAGTGTGGTCTTTCTCAGACCTGAAATGTTTGGTATTTAGGTGCTGCCTTGAGTCCACAAATGTTGTGTATTCTTCTCCTCCTGCACCCCACCCCCCACAAAGTTTCACAAAATGCCAGATGAAGGACAGAATGATTACCTCTGTTTGTGTAAGATTGCTCATTGTCTCAAATTAAGCTTTATTACTGAATTCCTACTAATGTCTTGTTGATTAAAATTTACGTTTATAAAAATATGATTCATCTTCTGAACACTACTATTGTAATTTTGATACTTCTCACTCAGACAATCCCTATTTCCTTTGACTAATTTTAGCAATTTTAAGCTGGTGGCAATATAGCTCAGTGATGGAGTGTATGCATAAGACCCTGTTGTTAAGTTTTGGTGTATCAAGTAGTGTGTACAGTCAGGACAGCTGAGCAGTCTAAGGCACTTTGTTCTGGACGCATTTGTTTGAATCCCACTTTTGAAATTTGGTATTTTCTACATACATTTTTTATGTTCTAGGTACTATTTGAACTTAAATTCTAATTGTATTAATTTGAGACTTCAATAGTACAAGCAACAGGGCACAGTTTGGTGAAGTCATGCAGGAAATTTTTTATAGATTAATACTTATCAAAACAGGGTAGGACTTGAGCAGACTACAGCTCTTGCTTTCCAGTTCAGTCTTGGGCACAGGTTGACACTCAATCTCTGGTCTGTTCCTGTAACGTCTGCTTCCCTATGAACTTCAGTTTCAAACTTGTTGCATGACTTGGTCAGTGAAAGCTGCTGCTTATTAACTCTTTCCAACCCACAGTGTGATCAATAACATTGCATTCTGATTGGCCGAAATGAGATGAGGTTATTTTCCAATTGGCTTAAGGAGTTTGTGATCAATCTGTAATTATTTTGAGGGTGATGGTCACCTATTGATTTCATTTTCATTGTTGCTCCCTGACCAGCTCTCTAATGTGTCAATTATTTGTGGGACATCCCTCTCAGAAGTTTGTTTTTGTTCCTTGCTAAGAAAAAAAAAGTTTATGATATCTTCCTTGCCCATTTATTTAGCACAGGGGAAATAGACATACCTTTATAAATCATACCTTGAGCACATCATCTCAGACTTGCTTAATTGGTGCAAGATTCTCATTAAATCAAATCTTTAACAGCACTTAACTGTACATTTTCTGGTGATTTTTTTAACTCTGTAGTTACATGGAGCAAGTTTACTTTTAAAACAAAGGATACAGTGGGTAAAATTGCTCAAACTTACTTGTTTTAAAGTTACGAAGTGGGTGGAACTTAGAAGTTATACAGGGTATATATAGAAGTGAGAATGTTTTCAGTGTCTGCTTTATTTGAGATAAGACAGCATTTGATGTCTGAAAACATGGATTCATTGGTCCAGATGTCTAAATGATCTGTAGATATCACTATGATCTATAAATCTTCATTAAAACAGGTGTTTATCAATGTGTTTTTGTTAGGAGAACTGCTTTGCCGTAGTGTGTTTTTGTTGTATTTGTTAGTGCTTAGTATAAGTAAAAAATACAGAATAGTTTTACAAAACTTACAAAGCTATAGAAGTTACACAAAATACAAAACAAAAGCAGTGCTTGAAACGATTGGTGTGTAAAATATAACAACGCATCCAAGATGGCATGGCACAGTGATACAGTGGTTAGCATCGTTGCCTCACAGCGTCAAGGAACTCGATTCAATTCCAGCCTTGGGTGACTGTGTGGAGTTTGCACGTATGTATGATGCTCTTTTGGAGCAGACTCAATGGATCAAATGGCCTCCTTCTGCACTGGAGAGATGCTGTGATTCTATGAACGTATTCCTGAGTAACAAAAATTTTAAAAACAAAAGATAATTACAGGACTTAATTCTAAACTTACAAAATCATAAATGATTCATAGAATCTGCAGTATAGAAGGAGGCCATTTGGCCCACCGAGCTTGCACCGATAATCCCACTCAGGTACTGTCCTATCCCTATAAACCAACATAATTATACTCCTGATTCCCCCTGGCATTAAGGGGCAATTTATCATTGCCAATTCACCTAACCTGCATATCTTTGGACTGTGGGAGGAAACTGAAGCACCTGGAGGAAACCCATGCAGACACGGAGGGAATGTGCAAACTCCGCACAGACAGTAACCCCAGGCTGAAATTGAACCCAGGTCCCTGGCACTGTGAGGCAACAATGCTAATCACTGTGCCACCCATATTGCATAGTGATAGAAAGCAACAACCTTTTCTTTTAAACATCACAAGTTAAACTGCACTAACTTAATGCACAAGGCTGAATGTTTTAACATGTTTTTTTTCACGCTATAGCTCTTTAAATTTAGAGGAAGGAGTTGATCATTTTAATTGTGCGGGAGCTGGATGATTTCACACCAGTAACTGTTCAACCTGAGTGATTTGCACCACTGGCTAAGGAGCTGTATACTTTTTGTCCTTTGTCAAGTGCGATTATGACACTAAGACCAAGTCATGTGATGAGCTGATGCCCCAGAAGTCAGCACAAAATTATATTGGGTTGACTAATGCTCATAACTAAACCACAAACTACTTGTAAATAATTATCAAAATTAAACTTTTCGACAATTTGGGCTGAAAAGCCTCTTCTCTGCCATTATGACTCTATAATAGTAAAAGTTCTTGTGCACTTCCTCTATCCCACATTCCAAAATAGTATTCAAGTTATAAAATGGAAGTTGCATCAAAAAATCTCTTTCTGGTTTAAAAATCACATTTCCAAACATTATCTGTAGAATTTTATTTAGTTTTCTACGTCGTCATCTGCCTGGAAAGTGAAATGCAATGAAAATCACAGTAGGATAAAAGTACCCTTCTTGGAAACAACAGACATCTTCTATCCTACACCTTTCTTACTGTTTTGGTGAGATTTTGTGGCTTTTCCCAATGGTGGGGTCGTCTGGTCCCACTGAGATCAAACGCCACCCCACCTCCCCACTATGGCAGTTTCCCCAGCGGAGGGGCTGGTGAGCCATGCAGATGGCCATTGACTTTGGCAGGACTGGAAGACCCTGCCAGTGGCAAATGGCTCATCACCTCTGCAATGGGGAGTTGGAAAATCCCAACCTTTATTTTCAGTTTATTTAGCGCTAGACTTATTGTGTTCAGTAAAGATGGGAGGCAGCTAGGCTGATGTTAGTGTGTAACTATAACGTGAATGTATAATTTCCAAAACTAATCTTTATTTGACCCCTAAATGAAGCTGTATTTATCTTGTTTTTTGCGTGCAAAGTCACACTGTACCGAGAATGAGGGCTTACATACAGCAATGATATTTGGCACTGAGCATGAGACACATCCTAACTGCAAAAGTGTTTTCAGCATTTCCTAGTGACATTGGCAGAGGCTTGAGGACAACTTATCTCTGGCCATTTCAACTGGTGGGGAGAGGATCAAGAGAAAAATAAAAGTATGCAGATGAAGTTAAGGAAACAGACTCCTAACAAATAACTTATTCTGTTTTTATTCAGGTGAATATTTCTTGAAGAAGCTACTTAAAGGAAGAACTGAGACAAGTTACTCTGAAAATGGTCAAATCTAATACATTGTATGCCAAGATGATGTTTTTGTATCTTCCCTCCAAGTATTGTGCCTAATTTTATTTTGTTAATTTGTTTATGGGGTGTGAGAAAATTTGCATTTTTTTGGATGTACATAGTTGCTTTGAGAAGGTATAGATGGATGGCGTTGAACCAATGTAATCATTGTGGTGATAGTGTCAGGTAGGGAGTGTAGACATCAGTTATCAACCCTTGCTGCTGTATAGTCTTTATAAAAGACTTTATCAATTTAAATTTTGTCTGGAATTTGGAAGGTGCATTTCATAAATATTTAGTGGAACTACAATATATTGCATTTTTTGTGGAAATTGTACTTTGGAAACAAACCAGCTGATTTAGTGATTAAATACAATGGCTGTTTGTACACTTGGGTCATTGTGCTGGAGTTCGTCTTGTTTAATCACTTGCTGAGCATATCCTTATTTTCTTGTGAAATAAATGGTTACAATGAAGGTGGAGGCCTTATGGCCTGTTTGTTCTGGCTGCATGTAAAAGCAAATCAGTTTGTCCCACTCTCCTGCCTTGTACATTTTTTCTCTTCAAGTACTTATGCAGTTCTCTTTTGAAAGCCATTATTGAATCTGCTTCCACCATATTCTAAGGCAATCATAAACACACTTTGCATAAAATGTTTTTCTTTATGTTGTCTCTGGTTCTTTAGACAATGACCTTAAATTAGTGTCACCTAACTCTCAACCCTTGCACCAAAGGGAACAGTTTCTCCCTATCTACTTTGCCCAGACCCCATGTGATTTTGAACACCTCTATCAAATCTCCTCTCAGCCTTCCCTTCTCTAAGAAGCACAACCTCAGGTCCATGTAACTGACGTTTCTCATACCCAGAGCCCATTCTATAGGTCTTTTCTGCACTCTGTGTTTGTGTCCTTCCTACAGTGTGGTGCCCAGAATTGGACGCGACATTTGAGTTGAAACTGCTTTTTAAAGGCTCACCATAACTCGTTTGCTTTTATACTCTATGCCTCTATTTATAAAGTATGGGGTTCTGTATGTCTTATGCTGCTTTCAGTGATTTGTCCCTCTGCTCCTATACCCCTGTTAATCCTCTGTAAAATGGGTTAAAAGACTTGTGTACACTTTACAAAGTCATCAGAAATGCACTGATATGATCAATGTTGCACTTGTAAAACAGTCAAGCTATTTAATTTGATGTGAGATTAATGCTCGTAAATGAAAACTGAATGCACCTTTCAGCATCTGGTTTTAGGTGGAATGGCCTGAATATTCACATGCCTACTGTGAAACAGGAATGTGGTATTGTACTATACCCTTATTCTTTATAAGAAAGACATGTAATGAACTAAAAATAATATTAATAAAACTAAGTACAACACAGCAGAGTAAATGTGCAAGTTAATCGTGCATCGCAGTCTTCATTTCATTTTCACCAGCTATCAAATTTAGCCTTTGTTCTTCTCCCCACCCCCAGCCATATGTGTGAAATAATTATTGTGGTTCCAAATCCACACCATACTGATAACAGTAAATACAGCTCTGTTCGCAGCCATTGGTGATACATTTTGAGATTTAAACTAATGGTTTGATTACACAAAATGAAGTTCCTGACATGGTGGTTTAATTAACAAGAATATATATCAGGAATTTGGCCATGACTTTTTGTGCAAGGTTTTGATATATTCTCCAAATGCATGGTTACCAGGAACACAATTTCATAAAATTTTTCCGAGTCTGAGATTTTGTATTCATAATGGATGGAAAATCGTGGGAAATGTGTTTCTGGATTCCCAATATATGGTCCTAGTGGTGGAGGTCTCACTTTGGGATCATGATTTTGTAAAATTCGAGTGTATGTAAATCAGGGCATCTTCCACATAGAAACCCCATGTTAGTATTTGTCAGCAAGGTGTCCAGATTTTTTAAGGGTTCTGATGAAAGGACATTGACCTGCAATGTTTTGTGTGCGCATATCCTGCCTGCCTGGTGAATATTTTCTACTTTATTTCAGATTTCCAAATTTCACAGTATTTTGCTTTTGTCTCAGTATAGAGATGGTTATGGGCAAACACCTAAACGCACCTGTACTTTGTTGTCTCATGAACTCATCAACCACGTTTAAATCAGGCCAACACTATTAGAGCTCTCAAAATAATTTCCAGTTCCCATTGTCATATGTTGCTCAAGATTGGTACTGGGAGGAATTATAAACTATCAATTTAAGAAATTAATTAAAGTCTGAAATGCATTCTAATATCAATAATGGTGATCATGAAATACTAGATTTTTGTAAAAACCCATTTGATTCAGTAATGCTTTTAGGGAAGGCAATCTGTCATTTTTACCTTGTCTAGCCCGTATTTGACTCCACATTGTCATTGATTCTTAAATGCTCTATGCAATGGTCAAGTTATATTCAAGAAGGTGGCTGACCACTGCTTTCTCAAGGGCAATTAGTGGATGGCTGATAAATGCAGGTCTTCCCAGCATCACCCAGTATCCATAATACTTTGCTTTTATGCTGTTAACCTGTTTTGCGTTTGTGTGATTACACTAGTAGCCAGCAGTTTTCCCAGTGATAAGATCATGGGTTGTATTCTACTGTAGAAATTCCTTTATTCTCATGACAATGGGATATTTAGGTTTTTGGAATGAGCCAACTACAGTTGAAGAGCAAAATTGCTGGCTGTCTCAATTGGAGCATTATCTGATGAAACATCTTTAATCTGGTCAATGTTAATTGTATGCATAAATTTAATGGATACCACGAGTGAATTTAATAAATTGAAAAGAATCCAATACTATTGCACTAAATAGATTTTGTTTTAGGACGTTGTGTAAGAGAGCATTTGTGGAGCTCAGAAAGACATGCTGAATATCCTCATGTTTTACATTTTTACATAAACAAAAGGCAGTGCTTGCAGAGCTTAGTTGGATAGGCATTGTCACACATGTTAAACCTATTTATTTTTGTAATACCAGCTGATGAGATTATGATGGTAATACTGTTATCATTAACAATGGCCCTAGGCTAGGAAAAGCTAAATCAATGAGGGTTCCCATTGCTGAGCTATATTCTGACCCTTGCGAATGACCAATGGCGGGCTTACGTTGCCCTACATCTAAAAGGAAAATTCACTTTTTATTGAGTGTGCTTCAGCTTTTGATTAAATTCCAATGTTTCGCAGATATATTTTCATGGCTCAGTGAGTTACTCCATAGAGTTTGCACATTTGGACAAGACATTGCAAGAGACTGGAATCTGTGGAACTGTAACGCAGAGTGAAGTCAAAAACCCTCAGGCAAGGAGAACAAAATAACTAAGACAAACAAATGACGCTGTTTGATAATTTGTATGAATTAAAATGGTGTCATTTATTCAAAGGCTTCGTATCTAACCCAAAATTGTAGAATACGCTAAGTTCTAAAGACTTTACAACAGTAAGAATAGTTTTAGAATTATGTCTGTGTGTTCATGCCAAATGGAAAAACGTCAACATTTATTTGGAAGAAGACAATCAAAATGTAAGTCATATTCTCAAGCGTTGCACCACTGAAACTTGTTTTATTTATTATTACACAAGTTACCAACAAAGATTTTTAATTGGTTAATCAAACTACAACTGATAAATATTCAAGTGAATGCATTTTCAGTCTTAGTGAGGATTATACTCCAAAAAATTCAGTAATTGGATTTGGATGCATTGGTTGAAATGTTTTAACAAGATTGAAGGTTACAGTTAGTTCCACTGCTGTTAGAGAAATGAAAGTCAACTGTTACTGATTACTTTAGGGTTACGGTGATATGATTTGGAATAGCCTCAGCATCCTTAGGTCTTCTGAGTGCATTTGTCAATTTTTGCCAAATCGTGAACATTATTGTGCTGTGAACACACAATACCAGTAACTGAATTGCCTGTCCAAAATTATTTCATACATACCAGCAAATTGTACAATATGCATTTACGGCAGATGGCTTCTTCTGGTAGGAACACTTTGTATTAAATCATGGTTGCCTTGAGTTTTTATTTTTTACACAGGGTGTGGGTGTCACTGGTTAGATTAGCATTTATTGTCCAATCCTAATTGCCCTTGAGAAATAGTAGTGAGCAGCTGCCATGAACTGCTGCAGTTTATGTAATCCAGGTACACCCACAGTGCTGTTAGGGAGGGAATTCCAAGATTTTGATCTAGTGAAGGTGAAGGAATGGCAACATTGTTCCAAGTCAGAATGATGAGTGGTTGGAGGGGAACTTGCAGCTGGTAGGATTCCCATATGTCTGTTGTCCTTGTCCTTTTAGGTGGTAGCTGTCACAGGACTGAAAGATGCTATTGAAGGAGCTTTGAGTTGCTGTAGTGCGTAGTGTAGATGGTACACACTGCTGCTACTGAGGTGGAGGGAATGAATTTTTAAGATGGTGCATGGGATGCAAATCAAGCAGGCTGTTTTGTCCTGGAAGGTGTCATACTTCTTGAGGTTTGTTGGAGCTGCACTCATCCAGCAAGTGGTATTATATCACCCTCCTGACCTATGCCTTGTAGATAGGCTTTGGGGAGTCAGGAAGGGAGTTACTCATCACAGAATTCGCAGCCTCTCACCTGCCGTTGTAGCCACAGTATTCAGATGATTGGTCCAGTTCAGTTTCTAGTCAAGAGTGACCCCCAGGATGTTGATAGTGGGGAATTCAGCAATGGTAATGTCATTGAATGTGAAGCAGAAATGGTTAGATGCTCACTTGTTGTAGACTGTTATTGCCTGAAAATTGTATGGCATGAATGTTAGCCCCTTATTAGCCAAAGCCTGAATGTTGTTCAGATCTTACTGCATACGAACACTGAGTGTTTCAATGTTAGCAGATTCACAAATTGTGCTGAACACCGTGCAGTCGTCAGCCAACATCCCCACTGATTTTACAGTGCAAGGAAGGTCATTGATGTATCTGTGGAATGTGGTTGGCCAAGGACATTACCCTGAGGATTTCCTGCTTAATGTCCTGGAACTGAGATGATTGACCTCTAACAACCACAACTACCACTTTTGTATTAGGTATGATCCCAACCAGTGAAGAGATACTCCCTGGCTTCAGTTTTGCTAGGGCTCACAATTGCCACACTTGGTCAAATGCTGCCTTTGATGTCAAAGGCAATCACTCTCATCTCAACTCTGAGTTTAGCTCTTTTGTCCATGTTTGGACCAAGACTATAATTAAGTCACAAGATGGTGGTCCTGGTGGGACCCAAACTGAGTCACCAATGAGCAGGTTATTGTTTTGAGCCATTTGATAGCACTGTTAATTACACCTTCCCTTATTTTGAAGATGATTGACAATACAATGGGTTGAACTTACCCTGCTTTTTGAGAATAAAACACATTGGGACAATATCTCATTATTTTAAAATCATTCCACAGTTCTTCTGAACGTTCTCACAGTGGATGAGGTTTCAAACTGAGTGCTATTTTGTCATCTCTATGATCATTATTGACAACAGCAAGGAGGTTGGTGCTAACACTTAAACCCAAACGGCAACATGTAGAACAGCAATGAACTCGACCATGGTGCAATGTCTGGATGTATGATGGCTGAAATACTCATTGCAACTAGCTGAAAGCCCTTTGTATGTGGGGAAAAAGCTCTATGACCAGCTGCTGATATCAACAAATAGTAGATTACTGTATGGTAAAGACCCAGTTAAATAAAATAAAATTTTTTCAACCACAGACTCAATTTTCTTTTACCTATGGCTCTGCTTATGGTTGTTCAGTATCTCAAAGACAGCTGTGATGTTTAATTGATGGCTCTGTGTTTGTCAGTCCTTTTAGGCCATTTGTCAGGCATTCTCTGTGGATCCTTAACTGGTATATCTTGAGCCAATTGCAAGCAAATTGTTTAAAGAAATTTTTGTAAATCTTTGGTTCTGTACTTGTGGAAAATCCAGGATATTAATGTCAGCAAAAGAAACACAATTGACTCGATTTCTCCTTCCTTTTCTCACAATTTGATGTGTGGTATCTGGATATGTTTGATCCAAGAATTCTATTTATACTCATTCTTAAATCTCCTTTTGCAGGACTGCTCCATGTCATTTGCCCTGGTAGAGTGGTGTGTTCCCATCGTGAATTGTCAGATCAATCCCAGACTTTTCCTCTCAAAATGTGTTGAGTATTTCACCACAGGCCAGAGAAAGAAGCATCTTCCTTCCCTTCTAATTAATAATTATCTCAACTTAAGACTTCTAGCTCAAAGTCCATATCAGCCAAGCAGTAATCTTTTTGGTCATAACTATCAATTAACATCATCAATCATAGTCAGTATCAATGTAATACAAGTTTAATCTGTGGAAATTTCACCATTAGATTTTCTCCCAATGTGGAACCCAAATTTTGAAAGGGCTAAGCGTGTTCACATTTTTAAATTTTATTAACAAAATGAAATTAATAATGGTTAAAATACTTAAATTTAATGTGTAGTTAATTTTGTTATCATGCACATAATTGGGTAAATTGGTCATTGTGAAGCCAAGTCATGTGAGTCAGAAGGATCTTGAGCGTGACTCATGGTAGCTGCTGAATGATTTGATTTCAGTGGTTCAAGCACTATCACCTTCTCAAGGGCAATTGGAGATGGGCAATAAATGCTGGCTGAGGCATCCCATGACAATTTAAAAAAATAGCAACAGGAGTTATTACAACTGGCCTCAGAGCTACTTGGCTAAGAAGAGGGAGAATACTCAGGGGTACTGCTGCAAAACACACAAATAGTGGTTGGATAAAAGTGCATTTGGTCTGTAGGGTCAGCTAATAACTTGACACTTATTTTCTAAACATTATATATAAAGAAAGGTCACAGAATAACCAGCATCTGCACCACACACTGGTGCAAATTAGCATCTTCAGAAAGGAGGGATAAAAATTAGAGAAAAGAAAATACTGCTAATTATAAATCAGTGGAAAATTGCAGATACTATCATTTGTTTTATTAAAATAAATTACTTTAATCATATTTTTTCTTTTCAAAGCCCCCTTTAAATTTAAACTATTTATTTGTTGGGTGTAATTTCAAATTTAAAAAATAGATGGCTAATATTTATCCAAATATCTACACTGAGACTTTCTTAAATGGAGGTTCTTGTAAACTAAATTTAGAAACTTCAGCTGTGGGTGTGAAGGGAATCCTCTGTTCAGTTACCTTCTTGCCGATAGTCTCAACCTGGAAGCAAACAGATTAAAAAACATTGCACATTAACAGAGAAGATTCAGGATGATGTGAATTCTGTTTTTCTGAGATTTGAATTTTTCTCAAGCCATTTAATAAATACATATTGGCAAATATCAGAAAAATCCTTTCTTACCTGGAATCCCAGCTTTTGGAGTTTTGGATGCAGATCATCAAGAACACGCCTGCCATCGAAGATGAAAGCTGGTTTTAGCATTTTTGTATGAATGAGTTCGTAATTCAGCATCTGGGGAAACAAAAATACACAAACATTAGACGAAGACTCATTGAAGGTAATTTCTGAGTTTGCATTACCAGCAAGAGTCTCTTACACCAGCCAGGCATTTCCAGATATTGTCGGTATGCTGCCTACAATTTCTAATCTATTTAAATAATAATTTCTTGCTTCTCATTTTAATCATTTTGTTCCTATTTCTGGCAGACGTTCACAGGCCAAGGTGATGCCTGTGACCTATTTCCAAGTCTTTACCATTTGTGCTGAATGCAGTGCGTTTATGACTTCTAAGACTGATCTTTTCTGAAAAAAAACTTTACTACTTAAACAACCTCACCTATATGAGCCAACTCAGAAAGGAATATATTGTATCCTGTTCTTTGATGGAGTTGTGAATTACTACAAAACATACTTTCACTCGGGGACCAAGGAAATTTATTTCACATAATTACATGCATTTTCCAAAAACACCTATTTTTTTTTTCTATGTAATTCTTTCCCCCGTTCAATAGCAAGGACAGTCTGATTCTACTGTCTTTTATATATTTGGAACTAACATGATTTACAAACTTGAACATTAACTTTTAAGCATATATTTATCCAGCCATTAAAAAATATTATAGGATCAGAAGTTGCCAGTTACTCAATTTTTCCAACGGCATCACTCTGAATAAATACATTTAGTTCTAAATCATCTTCCCCTTCCTCATATCCTTTAACATTTATAGTTTTCAAACATTTATTCATTTCCCTTTTAAAAGTGGTTATTGATTCTACCTCCGTTACAATTTCTAGAAACTTGACATGCATCTTCTTTTGACAATAATCATAGATTTACAACTATTGTAATCTACTCAGCACAATTTCCAGTGTGTATTTCTGGGAAGCAATGTAAAAGCATAACCTTACCCAAGAACACCCTACTATATCAGTATAATATCTTACCATATCCCCCATAAGCATTCATGTAATCTATTTGATTGTCAACTTACTGCCAAGTTAGGGGCAGGTTGGTGCTAGGAACTGAATTTATTCCAAGTAGGATTTTTGCAGCAGATGAACGTCGATCCCATTCACTCAGTGAGGGTTAGGTTTTAATATAAATATGGAAGGTCAGCATTTAATCCACTGCATCACATGGTTATATTTTGTATTTTACAGAATTTTACGACCCCTGTTGCCAATGGTCCTATCAAAATCAATGGAGTTTTGAATGACTCACCACATTTTTCAGATCTGTCTCTGATCTATTGTAAGGGATGTAATTACAGAGAATTTATAAATACATAATATAATGAAGCAGAGTCAGCATGGCTATAAGAAGAAGAAATCATGCCTGCCAAATTAATTAGAATTTTTTGAGGTGATAATGAGGAGGATAGATAAAAGGGAAACAATAGATGTAATATATTTGGATTTCCAAAAAGCATTTGATAACGTATCGCACAAAAGGCTGCTTAATAACAGAAGAGCCCATAGTGTTAGGGATAGTATTATTGCATGGATAGCGGATTTATTAAGTAATAAAAGACAAAGTTTTGACAAGAGGGGTATTTTCAAGATGGCAGCCTATAACCTGTGGAGTGCCATAGGGATCAATGCTGGGGGCCACAATTATTTACAATATATATTAATGATTTGGACGAGGGAAGTGAATGTACTATTGCCAGGTCTGTGGATTGTATAAAAATAGGTGACACAAAGAGCCCATTGAGGAATATACAGAGATTAAGTGATCAGGCAAAAATTTAGCAGATGGAATATAACATAGGAAATGCACTCTGGTAAATAGAATAAAGGAGCTGACTATTGTTTAAATGGAGAAAGATTGCAGAAAAAGGATTTGGGGGTCCTCATGCATAAATCACAAAAAGCTAGCATGCAAGTTCAGCAGGTAATGGAAAAGGCAAATTGAATATTGGCCTTTATTTCAAACGAGAGTAGTATAAAAATAAGGAAATCTTGCTAAAACAATACAAGGCATTAGTTATACTGTGAACAGCTTTCATCCCCTATCTAAGGAAAGATATACTGGCAGTCTAGAGAAGGTTCACTAAATTAATCCTGGGTACGGAGGAATTTTCTTATAAGGAGAGGTTGAGGAGGTTGGCCCTGTATTCATTCGAGCTTAGAAGGATGAGAAGCGACCTTATTGAGACATAGGATTCTCAGGGAGTTTGACAGGGTAGATGTTGAGAGGTTGTTTCCTCTTGTGGGAGAATCTAGGACCAGAGAGCATAATCTTAGAGTCATAGGTCGCCCATTTAAAACAGAGGTTAGGAGAAATTTCTTCACTTAGAAGATAGTGAATCTGTGCGATTCTTTATTACAAAAGGTCTGTACAAACTCGTTTGTTAAGTATGTTCAAGGCTGAAACAGACAGATTTTTAATCAGTAAGGGAATCAAGCGTTATGGGGATACAGTGGAAAAGTGGAGTTAAGGATTATCATAGTCATGATCTTATTGAATTGTGGGTCAGACTTAATGGGCCAAATGGCCTACTTTGACCTGTATTCTTATGGGGATGGGCTGTATAATTCCATTCATCCATCATCTTTGTGTTTTAAAAACTTGACTCAATTCCTAGTCTCTTATGGAGCTGTTATATTTATGCAGTTCATAGAAGATTTAACCAGAGCACTGCATATTTCCTCAGTCCTTTCCTTGTCTGGAGTGAATCCTAGAATGTTTACAATCCAGCTGGAGCCATTTGGCCTGATGTGTCCATGCCAGCTCATTGCAAGAGTAATAAATCTTCCACCACTTCCCTACCTTTTTCCCAAAGCCAAATATTTCATCTTCAGATAATGATCCAATTCTCTTTTCAAAGCCATGATTGAATCTGTCTCCACCACACTCACTGCATTTTAGATCATGATTGCTTGCTGTGCACAAGTTTTTCTTTCTATAGCTTCTTTGGCCAGTCACCTAAAATTAGTGTCCTCTGGTTCTCGATTCTTCCACCAATGGGGACAGTTTCTCCCTGTCTCCTCTGTCCAGGCCCCTCGTGACTATGAATGCTTCAATCAAATCTCCTTTTAACTTCCTCTGAGGGAGACAGTTCCCAACTTCTCCGGTCTCGCCACATCACTGAAGTTCCTCATGCCCACAGCCATTTTTGTGAATCTTTGTCCTCACTAATGCCTTTGCATCCTTCCTAAAGTGTGGTGTCTAGAACAGAATACAGTACTCCAGTTGAGGCTGAACCAGTATTTTATACTGATTTATCCTATCTTCCTTGCCTTTGTGGAATATATCCAATCTGATCCAGGTAACTTGTAGCACTTTATTTCCAAAGCTTCTTAAAACATGTTTCCTGTGCAGGATAATCTGGTTATGTGTAAACAGGATCTGATTAGAAGCTCACCTTTCATACGGTTTCCCCTTACCTTGAATTCATCCCACTCAGTGCAGATGACAATGGCATGGGCTCCATCACAGGCTTCATACGCATCATTACAGATAGTGACCAAGCAAGGCACTGTGTTGGGAAAAGGTTGATCATAGTTATTGTAGCTAGTATCTTTACTGCTTGCTTAAATTTATATGGGCACTTCTCCACATTTCTATTCATTGCTTGAATTGTTAGTTTTAGAATTTATTAGGGGACCTAAAATGTTTGATATGAGCAAATTTAATGAAGTTTAGCTACGTGCTTGAGCATGGTGATGATACAAGGTGTAGACTGGAAATGACTGAAAACTTCAGATTTTCTGATAAATAATGTCTGATACAGGAAAACATGAAACAATCCAACATATCAAATGTGAAAACGAATTGATGACAGGTCGGGCTGGAAATTATTCTCTCATTTTAAGCAGGTAAACAACATCAGTAAAACTATAAAGTTGGGAATTTTGTACAAGTGCATTAACAAAGTTGTTTAAAAATAATGGAATAATTTTCATCTCGCATCAATTTAAATTCACGTGTCACAAAGGAAGCACCTTCGAACTGCAATGTTTTCAGTTCAGTGCAAAACTGTTTGCATTAAATGAAATTCTACCCTCCATCATTTGTGCCATTGAATGAAGGTGTGTAAAAGAGAAGCAATCACCCTCCACTCAGTTTTCTTTTGTGGCTGGCACTGGCGAAACTTGATATGTTGGTTTTGCCTCTAGGAAACAGCCATTTTATCACCATTTCTTCAGGGGTTCTGCTTATTTCCTGCTAAAGTTATCATAGGAGTTAAGAAACATCTCTGATGAAATTCAGAGCAGGAACATAGAGATTTTTAAATGGTGCTGAACATTTGGATTGCTCCAAGTGCCACAAGCTAATGAATATAGAATCCATGGCTACAGAAGTGGTGTAGGAGGAAGGGCTTTAGATTCCTGGGACATTGGAACCAATTTTGGAGGATATGGGACCTACACAGCCCTGACAGGTTGCGCCTCCACAAAGCCAGGGTCAATGTCCTTGTGGGGTGGTTTGCTGGTGCTGTTGCAGGAGTTTAAATAAATTTGTTGGGGATGTGGAACCAAGATGTAGCATCAGAAAGGAGAAAAATGCTTCACAAAGGACTGGGAGAGTAGGATAGCACTTGAGTAAGAAATAGTAACATTTTAGATGGGGTAATGGCATAGGAACATAGGAAATAGGAGCAAGAGTAGGCCATTTAGGCCCTCATGCTGCTCTGCCATTTAGTTAGATCATGGTTGATCTCCATTTTCCCAAACTATCCTCAAATTCTTTGATGTCTTTACCTTCGAGAAATCTATTAATCTCAGTCTTAAATGCACTCAATGACTAAGCTTCCACAACCTATGGGATCAAGAATTCCAAAGATTAATCACACTCTGAGTGAAGAAATCCTTCTTATCTTAGCCTTAAATGGCTTTCCTCTTGTACTGAGATTGTATCTCCTGGTCCTGGAGCCCCCAACCAGTGGAAACATCCTTCTGGCTTCTACCTTGTCAAGCCCTGTAAGAATTTTGTATGTTTCAGTGAGATCACCTCTCATTCTTCTAAACTCTATAGAATACATCCCTGTCTCATCTTAAGCCAATCCAGCCATCTCAGGAATCAGTCAGTGGAACAAAAGGTCACCAATCTCTATGTAAAGTATAAACCTCCTTTGACCTGGCTCTAAAAAGGGCAGGATTGAGTCTTAAATATTCCTTCAAACAAACTGTTCAGAAAACATAGGGAAGATATGAATGTAGGAAAAGGAGAATATTACAGTGCTGGATGTCCTGGAGGTATCAGCTACAGAATCTGTATTGTTAGAGTTAAGAATCAACAGACCTGCCTTTATTTTACCTTACCAGAGTACTTCTCTGAAGGCCATCAACTAATGGGAGAGATACAGAAGAACAAAATATACAGGGAAATTACAGAGAAGTTGAGAACCACAAAGCAATGATAATGGGCCACTTCAATAATCATAAGCTAAGCAATTTAGAAGGACAAGGGGAGTAAACACATGTTAACTTGGAAATTCCCCTCCAAGTCACTCACCACCCTGACTTGGAAATATAATGCCATTCACTCTCCGTCACTGGGTCAAAATTCAGGAACTCCCTCCCTAACAGCACTGTAGATGTACCTACACTGCATGGACTGCAGTGGTTGAAGAAGATAGTTCACCACCTTCTCAACAGCAATTAGGGATGGGCAATAAATGCTGGCCCAGCCAGCAATGTCCACATCCTGTAAATTAATTTAAGACTTTTTTTAAGTAACAAAAAGCTGGATAATAGCAAAGGGAAGAGATGGCAAAGAGTTTCTAAATTGTTTCAGGAGAATTTTTTTAAATCAGTACATTTCTGGCCCAACAATCTGGTGGATTTGGTTCTGGGAAATGAGGTGAGTCAAGTAGATCAAGTGTCAGTAGAGAGAGGAGCTAGTTTTAAATTAGTGGTTTAAATTAGTTATGGAATAGGGCAAGGAGTTAATGAGAGTGAAAGTATTTAATTGAAGCAGGGCCCATTTCTAAGGGTGGTCTACGGATCTGTTGCAGGTAAAGTAGTATCAAACGTGGACTGGCAAAACTGTAATTGAACAATTGGTTGCCTTTAAACAGTAGATGGTTCAGGTATAGGTAAGGTAGGTACCTTTCTATGAGGTCGGGCAATCAAAGCCAGAGCTTCCTAGATGATGAAAGAGACACAGTAAGATGAAGCAGAGAAAGGATGTGTATGGCAGGTATCAAATTGGTATTACAAGTAAGAACAAAGCTGAATTTTGAAATTTCAGAGCAGAAGTGAAAAAAGGAAATAGCAGCAAAGAGACAGTATGGGAGAGTATAAGAAAAGACTGGTAGAACACAAAAAGGGGAATGCAAAAGTCTTCTATAATATTTAAAAAGTACAAGGATAGTAAAAAAAGGGGTAGGGCCAATTAGGGACTTGCGCATGACTGAGCTTAAATGAGTACTTTGCATCAGTCTTTACCAAGGAAGTAGATGTAACCAAAGTCATAACAGAAGTGGAGATAGTTGAGATACCAGATAGACTGAAACTTGATAAGGGAGGTATAGAAAGGCTGACTAAATTTATGGATATGTCATCAGAACCAGATGATGAGACCGCCTCTGCCCACCCCTGAGCAATGACCCACTTGGGTTCTCAATTTATAAGAAAATTGAACTTAGCAGTATGTAGAATGCAGCTTTTAAATAAAAAATATCATTTGAATCTCAATAGTATATACAAACAGGGAAGCGGAGAAAGAAAAGAAAAATTTTTTGTCTTTTATACCTTCATTAGAAGTATCCAGAGGGATATTGGGATGTGACAGATCCTTGACAATCTGCTCTTTAGGAACTTTGGGATCATAGATGTGAAGATTTGCACCTTCATCCAGTAGGTATTTGCTGATGTAAATACTGGAAGACTCTCTAAAATAAAACAAAATGACACAATTAGCAACTTAAAACTCTGCAGAATAAAAATGAATACATTTAAATTACATTAAAGCAGTTAAAGGGAATTTTCACTAGGGTTGGGTTGTAGAAACTTCAATCAATTGTTCTGAATTTCCAATTTAATAAGTAATATACTTTAGAAGATAACTTAGGTTAGGGTTAGGGTATGTTAAATATTGATATATGGAAGTACCTGGCTGAGAAACTGATAATCAAAGCTGAGCTAATTACAGTCCAAAGAGTACTCTATGTTTATTTAATAAGATCAGCGTTAGAAGCCAGAAAACTTAAACAATGGATCAATATCTTTGAACATTTATTAGGGACAGGAGATCTACAGTTATTTCAATAAGTTATCTAAATTATTCATGTAGTCGGCAGATCAAAGAAGTGAAAAACACCTTTCTAACCAAGACAGTTTATTGGTTGTCCCAACAAATCTGGAAAGAGGGCCGTTAACTCAATTATTGATATAGGTCACAGAATCAAGGGGTTGTTTTGAACCTGGAAGACAATTAAACTTCTGTTTGGCACATCCCAGATATGCCATATTGCAATGGAGATATGTTGCAGGGATCAATCCTTTTGTGTGGGAATGTACGTGTGTGTTTTCTCACAGACACAAGCAAAGAGAAAACTACCAGCAGGGTCAAAGGCTGGAACAAGGCAGTTTGTTATCTGTCAAAGCCAGAAGAAGGAGAATATGGGCCATTAGGATACAGGGACAGTCTGGACCTAGAGTCAGGAATTGCAAGAGGGGCCCATGTTCGGAATGAAAAATCCAAGTGCATGAGGAATTGAAATTGTCGAATTTGCCTGGTAAGGCTGGTGGAAGAGATCAGTAGTGGAATCCTCACAGAGAGAAAATAATCTCTGGATGTCTAAGGTGCCAGACTATGAAACTGAAGAGAATTAAAGTTAATTCGTAAGAGCTGTGGCACACCTGGTTTTGGAGAAGTGAAAGAACCCTCAAGATCCTGAAACAAAATCCTTGTTTGAAACCAAAAAGAAACAAAGCAGGAGGTGGTATGTTGAGATTTTTTTATTTAAATATTAAGAGTTTATGAAATATAGTGCTAAATTTATTTGATTTTGTTTAGAAAAAGATTTTCTTCAAAAACTAATGGCATAATTTCTTTCAATTAGTAACCATGTGTTCGTGTTTTTTTAAAAAGTTAATAGTCTGCCTCAAATTCAGGAACATCGGAGGCACTTTGCAGGATTTTGAATCCACAGACTAAGACAGGTCTGCTGCAGTTTGCTAAAGGTTAAGCGAGCAAGGTTTTACAGTGGCTTTTACTTTATTTATTGAAAAGATGAAATGGTCTTGTCAATTGTTGAAGCTTTTCTTGAGGGAGAAGATTTATTCCCAAGGGTTTTACTACAGTTAACAAAGGTTAATTTAAGAGCAATAACAGAAAGTCTAGAAATAGAGTTAAAAGTAGTTGTTACACAAACGTATGTGGTTGAGATATTGGCAACTTTTTGGAGGAAAACCTGTGGAGGCAAAGGCCAACGTAGAGACAGCACAGCTTGAGTTAGCTAGGGTTCAGTTGTAAATGATGCAACTTGAATTAAAATTCCAGAAGGGAAAAAGGAGAGAAAAAGAAATAAAAAATCTTGAACTCAAAAGGAAAGAAAAGAGATATTAACAAGCTCAAATTAGAATGGGAAGGAAAGAAAGTGCGAGAGAAATAGAAATATGGAAGCTTGAACTTGCACTCCAAAGAGAAACAGTTGAAAGGGATAAGGAACATAAGAACATAAGAACATAAGAAATAGGAGCAGGAGTAGGCCATCTAGCCCTTCGAGCCTGCCCCGCCATTCAATAAGATCATGGCTGATCTGTCGTGGCTCAGTTCCACTTTCCCGCCCTCTCCCCATAACCCTTAATCCCCTCTTTTATCAAGAACCCATCAACCCGCTTCTTAAAAATATTTAGCGAGGCAGCCTCCACCACTTCAACGGGCAGAGAATTCCAGAGATTCACCACCCTTTGAGTGAAGAAGTTCCTCCTCAACTCCGTTCTAAACCGCCTCCCCTTTATCTTGAGGCTGTGCCCCCTAGTCCTACTGTCTTTTTTGAGCGGGAAGAGTCTCTCCACCTCTATCCTATCCATCCCATTCATCATCTTATACGTCTCAATGAGATCTCCCCTCATTCTTCTAAACTCTAACGAGTACAAGCCTAGTTTATTCAGCCTCTCCTCATAGCTCAACCCCCTCAACTCCGGTATCAGCCTAGTAAACCTCCTCTGCACTCCCTCCAGGGCCAAAATATCCTTGCGCAGGTGCGGCGCCCAAAACTGCACACAGTACTCCAGCTGCGGCCTCACCAATGCCCTATACAGCTGCAGCAAGACCTCCCTACTTTTATATTCAATCCCCCTCGCTATGAAGGCCAGCATCCCATTCGCCTTCCTGACCACCTGCTGCACCTGCAAGCTGGGTTTTTGCGACTCATGCACAAGGACCCCGAGGTCCCTCTGCACCGTCGCCTGCTGCAGTTTTTCGCCACGTAAGTAATAGTCCTTCCTACCATTCTTCCTACCAAAGTGGACCACCTCACACTTGCCAACATTAAATTCCATTTGCCATTTCCTGGCCCATTCGCCCAGCCTATCCAGATCCTTCTGCAGACTCTCCACACCCTCCGCACAATTTGCCTTTCCCCCAATCTTGGTGTCATCAGCAAATTTCGACACCCTGCACTCGGTTCCCTCCTCCAGATCATCTATATAAATGGTAAATAGCTGAGGCCCCAGCACCGACCCCTGGGGCACCCCACTAGTCACCAACCGCCAATCCGAATAGCACCCATTGACCCCCACTCTCTGCCTCCTATTTGACAACCAATCCTCTATCCACGCTAACACCCTACCCCCAACTCCATGTCCCCTGACCTTCTGCAATAACCTCTTGTGAGGTACCTTGTCAAACGCCTTCTGAAAATCCAGAAAGACCACATCCACCAGCTCTCCTCTATCCACTGCCCTAGACACATCCTCATAGAACTCCAGTAAATTTGTCAGACACGACTTCCCTTTAATGAAACCGTGTTGCGTCTGCCCTATCAAGCAATTCCCTTCAAGATGCCTCGCAATTTCCTCCTTAATGACGGATTCCAACATTTTACCTACCACAGATGTTAAACTAACCGGCCTATAATTCCCCGCCTTTTGCCTGGCACCCTTCTTAAACAACGGCGTAACATTAGCCGTTTTCCAATCTTCCGGCACTTCCCCGGAATCCAGCGACGTCTGGAAAATAACCACCAAGGCATCCACTATAACCTCCGCCATTTCTTTCAGAACCCTCGGATGCATTCCATCCGGTCCTGGGGACTTGTCCACAATCAGCCCCTCCAGTCTGTCGAGCACCACCTCTCTAGTAACAGTAATGTCATTAAGACCCTCCAGTCCTACCACCTTTCCATCGCTAACACCCGGCAAATTATTCACGTCCTCCTCCGTGAAGACAGAAACAAAAAAGTTATTCAATACCTTAGCCATATCCCCATCCCCTACCACTAGGTCCCCTTTCTCATCCTCTAAAGGACCAACGTTCACCCTAGCCAGCCTCTTCCTTTTTATATATTTATAAAAACTCTTGCTATCCTTTTTTATATTAAGCGCTAGCCCAGCTTCATAGCTTCTCCTACCCTCCTTTATCAACTTCTTTGTCAATCTTTGTTGACATTTAAACCTTTCCCAATCCTCTTCTCGCCCACTGCTCTTAGCTACTCTAAATTCCTCCGCTTTTAATTTAACAAAAACCATAGAGAGCTTCAAAGGGACGAAGAATCGAGGAACTCTGCAAGGCAGAGAGAAAGATTTTGTTCGCCTCCAGGTTTTGATTTCAGAAAAAAATATTTGCCTTGTTCCCTAATTTAGTGAGGAAGGGGTTGAAAGGTATTTTATCTCTTTTGAAAAAATTGCTACTAAGCAGCTTGGCCATAATAGAAGTGGACCGTTCATTTATAAAGTATATACCTTGGAATCATAGAATCCTACAGTGCAGAAGGAGGCCATTCGGCCCAACAGGTCTGCACCAACTACAATCCCACCCAAGTCCTATTCCCATAACCCCATGTTTTTACCCTAGCTAATCCCCCTGACACTGAGGGGCAATTTAGCATTTCCATTTAACCTAACCTGTACATCTTTGTACTGTGTGAGGAAACCAGAGCGCCCAGCGCAACCCACATGGACACAGGGAGAATAGTCCTTATCCCTTTCAATTGTTTCTGTTTGGAGTGAAAGTTCAAATTTCCATATTTCTATTTCTCTTGCTCTTTCTTTCCTTCCCTTTCTAATTTAAGCTTTTTAATATCCCTTTCTTTTCTTTCTCTTTTGAGTTCAAGATTTTTTATTTCTTTTTCTCTCCTTTTTCCCTTCTGGAATTTTAATTCAAGTTGCATCATTTGCAACTGAATCCTAGCTAACTCAAGCTGTGTTGTCTCTTATGTCAGCCTTTTCTTCCACAAGTTTTCCTCCAATAAGTTGTCAATATCTCAACTACATATGTTTGCAGACTCCACACAGTCAGTGACCCAAGCCGGGAATCGAACCCTGGTCCCTGGCACTGTGAGACAACAGTGCCAACCACTGTGCCACCATGCTCCCTTAAAATATGAGTCAAAGGCTCTGATGACATCCTCTTAAGAGCTGTGCCCTTGTTCATCCTCTTGCCTGGTCACATAAATAGTAGGAAAAGCATTGGATGTCGATTCAAATCTTAGAGATGAAGAGTCTTCCGATTACGAAATGGCTAAGACTGTGGTGCTTAATGCGCCAGTGAATTCCAGAGCTCATAGATTAAATTTTTGGACTTTGAGGAAAAGACAGACTCAAATATTTACGGAATTTACCAAGGAGAAAGAAATGATGGCTCGATCAATGAAGACTTTTAAAAATGTGAAAGAAATGTTATTAAATGGAAGAATTTAAAAATAGTATTCCAGAGGGATCATGGGCCATAGAATTTCTCCCTCATCTTCAGGCCTCTTCTCCCCACTTCACCCTTCTCACATTCTTTGGGTGTTCAGAATTGAGAACCATAGTCACAGTGAGATTGAACTGTTTCATATAGGTTGAGCAAATCTTCTTCACTTTTTGGAGTTTATGCCTCTATTTATAAGGCTGATTAGCAAACTAATATATCTGTACAGTACACTTTACAACCATTGCCTTAGTAGGACAATTGCACACAAACTAGTCATCCAAATTACCCAACTAGTGCTGTTTCTTTAAACCTGACCCTTCGAATCTTCCAGACAGCAACAACCAACAGACCTGAACTTCGCAACCACCACAAATATCAATCCCACATTGATGTGATAAGAAAGAGAATATCTTGAATTAACAGTATAACATTCTATTGGCATGTGACGCCTGGTTCCACTTTCAAGTTTAAAGATGACAAAATCTTGAAGAAAATTAGCACCAATCAATTCACCTACAATAATGTGCTTTTTTTTCCACACTAACTGTTTCTAGTTCAATTATCTAACTCATTTCAAAATAATTAAATTTGAACTGGCCATATTCTCACTATTTCAAAACAAAAATAAAACCAGAATCAAAAATAAATTGCCTCGCAATTGTGTGGCCCTGGGTTGGGACCTTGCTGACTGGTTTTTTAATGGTTTGGCATGAGTGCGAGTCAATGTGACAGATTGTGAGAGTGAATCCTGAGACTGGGGGATAAGTGTGATAAACACTCACACATCCCCTCCTCCCTTCTAAAAACCTATCCACAAACTAGGCCAAAATAGTTGCTAAGAACGATCCATTTATATCACACATATAAATCACACATTTAAATCACACATATAAGCAAAGGTATTTGTCCTAACGGTCAAAACAGAGAAAATGTTTGTATCAATTATATAGAAAGCTAGTCATTAAGAATCATAAAGACCTACTGAATAAATTAATAATGTACAGATTATTAATATGATTTAAGGTCCATAGAAACATACAAACTAGGAGCAGGAATAGACCATTTGGCCCCTCAAACCTGCTTCACCATTCCCCACTGCTCCATTCATCCTAACTCTCTTTTTCCTATTTGTTGGCCAATCTTTTATTCAAACTAATATATCATCCCTAACACCTGAACTTTTGTGTTGTTATCTTTTATGTAGTACCTTATTAAATGCATTTTGGAAATCCAAATACACTACATCTACTGGTTCTCTTTTATCCACCCTCCTTGTTACATCCTTAAAGATGCTCAAGCATGATTTTTCTTTCACAAAAGCATGTTGACTCTGCCTGATTGTATTTTGATTTTTCCAACTGCCCTACTAAAACTTCCTTAATATAGATTCTAGCATTTTCCTAATTGCTAACTGGTCTGTAGTTAGTTCCCTGCTTTCTTTCTTCCTCCTTTCTTGAGCAAAAAACACCAATTGCATGGACATTCTTTAGTTCTACAATTAATTCCATAAGGTGCTCGGAAATAAATGTTCTTCTTATTAGACTTTGCCACATTGATTTCAGTTAAAGATAGAAATTCCTACTTGGTGGATACTATTTCGAGAATACAGTTGAAATATTTTTCCACAAAAAATGTCATAAGAATTGTTTTCAGCATTACAGCACAACACATACAGCTATATATTATCACAGAAAAACTGAAGCATATCAGAATTATAAAATTACCGGGTGTCTCCAGTATCCTTTTTGAAAGCAAATCCTAAAAGAGCTATCTTTTTGCCTGTCACAGTATTGAAGAGGCAGCCAATAATGCGGGAAGCAAATCTCCTCCGCTGATATTCATTCATGTCAATCACCTAAAAGAAATCAAACTTTAAATGATAGAATGATCTAAGTGTGATCTAGAAAAATATATCAGACATTCTTTCAATGCTTTTGTTTTCATTTTTCAGGTGAATATTAGTTAATACAACTTAACACAAAGCAATCAAGAAAAGATTTCATAAAATAAAACCCCATTGATACAGTGACATTAATTCAGTTTCCCTCATTTTACATTACATACAGCCACCTGCTGAATGTTTCCCTGAGCACAGTGAAATCTGTATACCTTGCAGAATTAACCATGGAAAAAATTAATATGTAGCTGGTAGTTTCTCTTTCAAGAAAGGAGGGAGACAAAAGCAGGAAACTAACTATTGGCCTGACAACTGTCATTGGAATAATGCTAGAATCCATTATTAAATAAGTAGCAGCAGGACATTTAGAAAACCAGAATTGGACAGAATCATCATGGATACCTATTCCAAGAAACAGTGCTGACACCGTCCACTGTGAATTTGTTTAATTTGAAAACACTCATTTGAACTTAAATTAATAAAGAAATCAAAATCCTGAATAATATATTTTGCTGAATGAATAATTTGTCAGTTGAAATTGTTGTTCATATTAAAAATAGTTGCTGAGTGCCAAGTTCAGGATATAATTTCTGTGATGTATCTCAAGAATTTACCTGCTGCCAGTATTGTGCCACTTCAGGTAGGTTCAATGCTTCACATAAATACACCAGGTTCAGAACATCTTTCTGGAAGCAGCTCCCTCCAAACCCTGAAACAGAATAAAGGCATTGCCTATTAAAGGCACCTTTAGGCTTTGTAAAAGAAATAAAGGTGGATCTTATAGTATAAGGGACTGGTGCATAAAGGGTTTATGTGGGATTCAGTGCAATATCTCCCACATAGTGATGTAAGAGAACACATGCCTTCATGTTAGGATCAGACAGAGCTATGTGTAGAAACAAACATGGAGACAGCTCCTAGCTTGGATCTTTACTGTACCAGAGTACATAGTTTCCAGTAGGTAATAAATACTTGCTGTTCAACTAGCTAAGACTACTTTAAGACCTACTGAACTATGCTCAACACCTTATAACAAATCTCTGAGTTATAAAAACAAATTACTAACCAATGCTGGCTTTGAGAAATTTGCTTCCAATTCGCTGATCCATGCCTATAGCACGAGCTACCTCCTCAACATCAGCACCAGTTGCTTCACACAGAGCACTGATTGAGTTAATACTGCTGATTCGCTGAGCAAGAAATGCATTAGCAGCCTAATAATAAAAGAAAATAAATAAATAAATATGCTGATAAATGGCCATTGCATTCTGCCAAGTTACCAGAGGTGATGCTGAGGCTATACATTGTCATGGACAGGTTGTATGCAGTTCTCTTTGATGAAGCTTACAGGCCATCTAGTTTCTGGAAATGCTACAGAGCAAGGAGGCTGATACACTACATCAGAGAAAGAACCTACAAAGACCTTCAATGCTCTGGCTCTTCCTTGCCAAAAAGGGACCTTACTGAAAAAAGGAAAGAAACAATTTACATTATTTTGTGCCCTTCATGTCCTTGGGATGTCTCAAAGTACTTCAAAAACAATAAATTACTTTGGAGTGTGGCTAATATTTTACTGGCAAGTGCAACTCAAGCAATGTTTCACAAACAGAAACACAAATGCATTTTAAAGTTCTATTAGAAGCATAATGCAAACATTCTCATAAATTCCATTACCGTATTTGGCAATGAGACTATTGTATAAATCAAAAAAAAACAAAAATACTTCTTCATTTCAGACAATGACAGCACGGTGGCACAGTGATTAGCTCTGCTGCCTCACAGTGCCAGGAATCTGCTGCATTCCCAGCTTGGGTCACCGTCTGTGTGGAGTTTGCACATTCTCCCTGTGTCTGCATGGATTTCCTCTGGGTGCTCCGGTTTCCTCCACAGTCTATAGTTGTGCGGGTTAGGTTGATTGGCCATTATAACTTCCCTCGTAGTGTCCTAGAATACTTGGTTAGAGTGATTAACGCGGCAAATATTTGGGGCTATGGGGATAGAGACTGGGTGGGATTGTAGTCAGTGTAGTCTTGATGGGCTGAATGGCCTCCTTCTGCACTGTAGGGATTCTATTCTACAAAATGAACATTTAATTGAATGAAATGACTGCAAGCTCTGGTGTAAACATTGCCACTTTACGCAGCAGTGTGACTTATATGTCAGTACAAGTTATAAAGTTTTTACCAAAATGAAATTGTAAATGAATGAAATTATATTCAAAAGGAATGACATACAACAACAAAAACAGCTTGGATATATACAGCACCTTTAGCATAATACACTTCACTGGACTGTTATCTGACAAAATTTGAAAGCAGCTTGTCATAAAATTGAAAGCAACGTACCAATTTGGAAAGCTCCGACGACCACGTGTTAGTCGTGATGATTTTGTCTTTTGGTACCCAACGCTCATACACAGCACAGAGTGCTTGAATTGCCTCCTGACCCTCTGGTGTTTCATCTCCGCCAATCAGCACTCGATCTGGGTTCTTCAGATCATTAATAGCCGTTCCTTCAGCCAGGAATTCAGGATTTGATAGCACCTACATTGTAAATATATCTTTGGTCAGGTTCATTGTGAAATGTGAAAGTCAACTGGCCAAAAAGTAGGTGCGAGAGTGAGGATTGACTGTATTTGCACTGTTAATATGCTTAGTGCAGAGAGGAAATAGCCCACTACCGCTGATGTATACATTAGTTAATTTTTTACGGTTACTTAGTAAGTAGATTGCAAGGCTCCTTTGCTTACAAATAAACGCGATGATTCTTGAGGTGCTTGAATTCACCTGTAGAAACAAGTTTGGCTTTTTGTTTGAATGAAATATTCTACGAATGCTCTCAGCTGCGCGCACAGGCACAGTGCTTTTCTCTGTAACTATTTTGTATCCGTTTGAGACTGCCACTATTCTCCGGGCACAGGATTCAATGTATTTCAAATCTGCAGCTCGACCTTTACCCATTCCATACATTTTAGTAGGCGTGTTCACCTATTCAACGTAAGCAGAATATTCATGGTTAGGACTTTTCCTGTAAGCGGAAAAAAAAAGACATTTGTTGAGTACTTTTCACAGTCAATGGGGTATTTTCCAAGTGTGGTCATTGTTGCAATGTAGAAAATGTGGCAACCAATTTGCACACAGCAAGCTCTCACTGACAGCAATGTGAAAACTGTCCAGATAATCTGTTTTCTTTGTTATTAAAAGGGATAAATATTGTCCAGGATATTGGGGATAAGTCTCCTGCACTTCTTCAAATAGTGCCCTGGGGTCTTTTTCATCCACTAGAGAGAGGTAGACATCTCACCTGAAAAACACTATCTCTGGTGTAGTACTCCCTCAGTATCATACTGGAGTGTCAGGCTTGATATTGTATTGAAGTCTTGGGTTGCAATTGAGCTCGGACCTTGTGGGTCAGAAGCAAGACTGCGACCTGAGCCACAGTTGACTCAGATCTATGAACATCAAGATGTGCATAATCTTTCAATCAATTTTAATCTAACTAAAATGTTTCTTTCTTGTTTCTGACATATTTTACTTCAGTGTTTTATTTGATAATATCTTGTAGGATTATTAGGTGCCACATCTTGGCTTAGAGTTTTTATTTATTGTCTTTGTTTACTGTTGAAAGGAGAGTCATATTGTTGAAGCTTTTTGACAAATGCAATACCAAATTTCAAATGTTCTCAACAATTTATACCACTGAACAAAAGGATACTGATTAGTTTTCAAGTTGGCTTGAATTGGCTGATGCATTGCCATGAAGAAAGCAAAGTGAAACTATAGACTACGCAAGCTCCCATAATTCAAAAAACGTGCAAGGCATGAACCCATTCCCTTTGTTTGCAGAGAACGAGTCCCTTTGTATAAATGTACTTCTAGCTATTTTGTGTATTTTCCAACAACTGAATACTCCCATCAGTCCAAAAAGATGTCCTGCCTACCAAACAATTGAGCAACATTGTGTATAAATTTCAGTGTAAGTCTTATGCCAGCCAAATAGGCCATACAGGCCAGCAATTGGCTGATCAAATCAAACCGCATGCTCCTTTGGTTGTTCATAACAGGCAGAGTACAGACCATACTCAACCAACCCAAGTTTGCAAAATGCAAGACAAAATGTGTGCTGTTAAATGGAATTCTGTTACATCTGTTAGATGCACTTGCTGAACAATAGTGAGTATGCTAATAGCTACATTAACAATCAATTTAAGATAATCACTAAGGTAATTAGTCAAGCTCATAATGTGACTCATTTACCCTTGCTATAAACAACATATGTAGGGATTCCGTTCTCTGCAAGTAAAAGGGATATGTCCAAACCTTGGTCATTTTTGAATTATGCAGGAATATGGGGAGCTATAGTTCTCCATTACTTTCTCCATATTGGCCAATTAAAGCTGACTTACAAACAAATCAGTACGCTTTTTACCTGTAGTCTAATACATACTCCCAAAAGAATAATCAATTTCCCTTTTTATTCCTACTTTTTCATCAAATGGAGTGGCACAGTGACATAGTGGTTAGTACTACTCCTTCACTGCGCCAGAGAGCTGGGTTCAATTCCCGGCCTGGGTTACTGTCTGTGTGAAGTCCGTACATTCTCCCTGGGTCTGTGTGGGTCTCCTCCAGGTGCTCCGGTTTCCTCCCACAGTCTGAAAGACGTGCTGATTAGGTGCATTGTCCACGCTAAATTCTCCCTCTGCATACCCGAACAGGTCATGATGTGGGAATGCCGGCGTTGGACTGGCGTAAACACAGTAAAAAGTCTGACAACACCAGGTTTTAGTCCAACCGATTTATTTGATAATACTCACAAGCTTTCGAGGGGACTGCCTCTTCGTCAGGTGAATGGAGAGTTCTGGCCTCAGACAGAGCATGTAAAGCACAGACAGTTTAGAGATTACTGGGGAGACCATGCAGACGCTACGACAACGGATGAATGAACATTGCTCGACAATCACCAGGCAAGACTGTTCCCTTCCTGTTGGCGAACACCTCAGTGGTCATGGGCATTCAGCCTCCGACCTTCGGGTAAGCATTCTCCAAGGCGGCCCCCACGACACACGACAGCGCAGAGTCGCTGAACAGAGACCAATAGCCAAGTTCCGCACACATGAGGACGGTCTCAACAGGGTCTCTGTTCAGCGACTCTGCGCTGTCGTGTGTCGTGGGGGCCTCCTTGGAGAATGCTTACCCGAAGGTCGGAGGCTGAATGCCCATGACCACTGAGGTGTTCGCCAACAGGAAGGGAACAGTCTTGCCTGGTGATTGTCGAGCGATGTTCATTCATCCGTTGTCGTAGCGTCTGCATGGTCTCCCCAGTAATCTCTAAACTGTCTGTGCTTTATATGCTCTGTCTGAGGCCAGAACTCTCCATTCACCTGACGAAGAGGCAGTCCCCTCGTAAGCTTGTGCGTATTATCAAATAAATCGGTTGGACTAAAACCTGGTGTTGTCAGACTTTTTACTGTGTGTACCCGAACAGGTGCCAGAGTTTTTCACGGTGTTAATGTAAGCCTTCCTGTGACACTAATAAATAAACTAAACAAATATATTGTACTCCTGCATCTATAGTTTTCCCACGTCCTAGCACTGTAATGGTAATAGAATGTTTGATTGACAGTACCACACCTTCCTTTTTTCATACTTATTTCTTCTAAATATTTTGCAATAAAAATACTCTGGTGCCAGTTCAATGCTAATCCAAGCCACATATCTCTTAATGTTATTTTATGTACCTACCCATAGCAATTAATTTGGGCCTATTGTTCACCAACTTTATTCATAACTCTATTCAGTTACAAATCAAAGCTGCCTGTCTGTTTGATTGCCTCACCCTTTTAAATCCCTCAGCCTCCTGATCTGATTTTGTGCCTTCGCTGTTTTCTCTTGTATCTTTCCTATCCCTCTGCTTTTTTTTAATGCTTCCTCCATCCTGCCTTATTAGTTTAAGCCCCTCCCACAGCACTCGTTACTCCATCAATGAGGACACTGAAGGCCAGTGATCCTATACAAACCACTTATGATCCAGATTTTTGTCTCAATACCCCAGGAATTTGAGCCCTTTACACCTACATCAACTCTCCAGTTGTGCTCTTTGTGCTGAATATTGCATGACACCAGGATTATATTTGAGACTTCTACACTTAAGGTCCTGCTCCTTATCTCCTAATTCCTGCAGTATCTCAGTTTTACTCACTCCCAATGTCATTTGTCCCAATGTGAAACATAACTTCTAGATATTCTTCTACAAAAGCATGTATATCTTCTCCTTTGACAATCATTTTCCCTACAATTTTATGGCCTTATTTATGGCTGCTCTCATCCGTGTTGTTGCTATTGTCACTGGTATTCAGTACTTGAATACCCATTTAACATGCAACATTCTCAGGGAGCCACTCTGTCCTGACAGATATTGTCTCAGTTTCCTTCATCACCAAGTTGCTCTGCTGGTCAGGTAGCTGCATCCTGGAGTATGTGTACCATCTTAGTGATTTAACACCTCAGATATAACTTAATGCCAAATGCACCTCAAGGGTGAACTCCCCCCAAGGCTGATGCTAAACTCGAAGCTCTATTGAGCCTGCACAATCCACTGATCTTTCACTGCTCAAGGTCCCTACTGAGGTGAGAAAGGAACAACAGTATGGACTTCCATCCACAAATGCGATCTAGTGAACCTGCTAAAATGCAAACGTGTTGTGAATGGTGGCTGAGAATAGAATATGGATGAGTAGTGATTCCCTCCATGATTGCATTGCCAGCTAGCACTCAGTGAAAGAGTTTACACATGAATTGACTGTACAATTGCAAGAAAAATTACATTCAGGAAAGCAGTGGAGGATATTGAGTGAAAAAGTTACCGAAATAAATATAAGGTCAGCTTCTCGAATGGCAGCATCAATGTCAGTCAGAAAAAAAAGGTTCTTTCCTCTGCATGACTCTACCACTTCCTTCAAACCAGGCTGAAAAAAAGAAAACTATAATTGTACACTAACAGAATGACAAACACACAAAAGGGTTGTCAATAAAATGGATAAATATTTCAATGATGAACCTCATAAATTGGAAGGGTGTTTGAATTCCAGGCCTCTATTCTTGCGTGGTTAATGTCTACAACTGAAACACAAATCTCAGGACACATGTGAGCAATAATACTGCATGTTGGCCCACCAACATATCCTGCACCAATGCAGCAGATCTTCTTAATTTCAAACATGATATCTATGGAAAAAGATAAATAAAGTCAGTGCATACATTAGATCTTTTGATTCTGTAATTAGAAATGCTTCTTGAATCAGGAATTTACCATTGCCTATAGCCCAGGTGTTAACTAACTTTCCTCCATAAGTTTTCTCCTCCTAACAGCACTGTGGGTGTAGATACACCATGTGGACGACCTTGGTTCAAAAAGACAGCTCAAGGACAATTAGAGATGCACAACAAAGGCTGGCCAAGCCAACAATGTCCACATTCAAAGAAAAAAAATTTAGAAAGGCCTCCCCTAATAGGAACAAAGTGCAAGGAAAAGTACAGAGCTCTCTTGTCCAGTGAACATGAAGCACATTCATAAACAAAAACAGGGATATTTTCTTCTTTTTGTTGCTACAAGATACCAGGATGTATTTGTAAAATCAAGACAAGGTTATAATAAACTCCTCATCTGACAATGTATAAGACATGAGGTGGAAGTTTAATAAGATAAACTCTCGTTCTTCTGAACTCAAATGGTATAGGTCCAACCCATTCAACCTTTCTTCATAGGATAAGCCTCTCATTCCAAGGAGAAGAATGAACCTTCTCTGAACTGCTTCCAATGCAATTACATCTTTGTTTTCAAATAAGGAGGGCATGATGGTGGCATAGTGGTTAGCACTGCTGTCTCACAGTGCCAGGGACCTGAGTTCAATTCCAACCTTGGGTCACTGTGTGGAGTTTACACGTTCTCCCTGTGTCTGCATGGGTTTCCTCTGGGTGGTCCAGTTTCCTTCCACAGTCCAAAGATGGGTTAGGTTGATTGGCCATGCTAAATTGACCCTAGTGTCGGGGGATTAGCCGGGTAAAAATATGGGGTTACGGGAATAGGGCCTGGGTAGGATTGTGGTCTGTGCAGACTCGATGGGCTGAATAGCCTCCTTCTGCACTGAAGGGATGCTATCCGGGATTTACGAGGGAGACCAAAACTGCACAGTATTCCAGATATGG
The DNA here is from genome assembly GCF_965287045.1 of Carcharhinus amblyrhynchos. Lineage (NCBI taxonomy): Eukaryota > Metazoa > Chordata > Chondrichthyes > Carcharhiniformes > Carcharhinidae > Carcharhinus > Carcharhinus amblyrhynchos. The sequence continues at coordinate 87,995,409 of NC_137324.1, read as the reverse complement.
TGTCACCAAGGCCCTGCACAGCTGCAATTAAGCTTCCCTACATTTATATTCCATTCCCCCTGCAATACATTCAAACAAACTTCCTAATCAATTGCTGATTATCTCTCACAGGAACTTTCCAAAGGAAACTGGACATACATTTGATGAAGACTCATTTGCAGATTATGATATTACGGGTAGCTCTTCAGCATTCTGTGATGCAAGATTCAAATAATTTGTGTCTGGGTGTGCACCACCCTCATCCATCAGAAAAATCCATGATAACGGGTTATAATTGTTAAACCCAAACTCTGCCAAAAAAACTATGAATTTCGAAAGGCTTTAAAGGAGTGAATGGTAACATTACTGAAGGTGGGAGGTATACTAAATTTAAAAGCGAGGAGAATGGGTTTGATTGTAAAAGCGGATCATACTTTTAATGTAGAAAAAAACAAACTTTCCTCCACTTATTTCCTGCAGTGAAGAGGGATTGCGTGCACAGCGAGGAGCGCAGCCTGTTCCACTCACAGCAGCGGCCCCGGTCGATTTACTGAAGGTTCAGTAAAATTTCCTCATGCACAGAGAATCTTACGTGTGGAAATACCAGATTTGGAAAGTTGAGACTAATTTTTGCACAGACGACGCTTACCTTCTGTCAATTTCAAGCAACTGGGGAGAATTTTCAAGTTCCTTACTCTCCAGTTTCACTCTCTCCCGAATGCCTCTTCCGTGTTTCACGGCGCTTGTTTGACTTGACCTGCTGCTTCTGTATGAGAAATAATTGAGCAATCTGTAAAGCTCAGCCCACCCTTCTGACGTGTAAGGAGATGGGCAGGCGGCAGGCCTCCAAGTTCAAACTTGAACTAAGGTAGCAAACTCGAGGATACGAATGCCATTTCATAATGTTTTATGACCTTGAACTAACCCAGGTTGTGAGAATGGTGAACATTAGTTCAATCATTAACTATTTTCTTTTCCTCAGGCGTAGCCTTAACCCCACCTCCAATGCTGGAAAATATTCTTTCCAGTGATTCTTTCCAAATATCCCCTTATCGCTGCCCTTTTGTGTATTGATGAAGTGGAGGTGCTGGTGTTGGATTAGGGTGGGCCTAGTAAGAAGTCTCACAATCACCAGGTTAAAGTCCAACAGGTTTATCTGGAATCACAAGCTTTCAGAGCACTGCTCCTTCATCAAGTCCTGTTGGACTTTAACCTTGTGTGTATTAGTCATCTTTTTTCACTGGAATATTAGTCTTTATAACTAGATGGCTAGAGTTAGATTTGCTACAGTTAGGCAAAGCCCTGGTTAGAGCACATAAATGTACAGCTTTGGGCAACACACTTTGGAAGAATATATTGGCCTTTAGAAAGAGTATGCTGTAGATGTGCCAGAATATTACCAGGTCTCCATGGATTAGAATATGAAGAGAGGTTATAAACTAGGCCTGATTTGATTTTTTTTTCCCATATTGAAGGGAATTGATGGAGAAGATTTTAAAAAAAGGCATTTTTGTTGGTTATGGAGTCCAGTGGAATCTTAAAATCAGAGCCAAACTATTCAGGAGCAATGTTAGGAAACATTTTTTCATTCAAAATGGGTAGGAGCATGGGACTCTTCCCCAGAAAAAGCAGCACATGCAAACTCAATTCATTTTAAATCTGAGATCTTTAGTGTTTTTCTAGCCAAAGATATTAAAGGATAAGGAATCAAGATAGGGAAGTGGAATTAGGATACAGGTCAGCCAAGATCTCACTGATTAGTGGCTCGAGGGCTGATAGCCTATTCCTGTTCATCTATCTTGCCATAAAAATCCTTGAAAAAGTTGCACCTTGTTGAATGATGTATTAAGTTTGTAGCTATTATTAAGTAGCCTCCCTGGCCCTGAAATGCTCACTTTATTTTGGGGCATGTCAAAATTCTCCATCATGATAAAATACTTTTTAAATTATCAATTTTTTTTTAAGTTTTCTTATTTCAGCTTCTTCCCAAAACCTCCATGTACAGGCCCCATTCCCAAACAATTATTTCAGTCTCCATGCTATATTTAATTAAAAGTGAAAGCTTCAGTGCATTCTATTTCCTGATTTGCTCTCCATGATAACATTTGGTGCTTATTCTGATTAATAACCACTGTTGCTGGATGTGGCAATCACTCTGATTTGGTGCCAAATTTAATCATGCTAGAAATGGGGAAATCTATGCCACAGGGATCAATAGGTTTTTGTGTGGACCTTTCTTCAAGGTTAGCAGTGCCTGTGGCTTTGCAAGATACTATGATACCCAAAACATAAAACAGGATTTTTCGGTTCCACTGTGGCATATTTTAAGAACATAAGAACATAAGAAATAGGAGCAGGAGTAGGCCATCTGGCCCTTCGAGCCTGCCCCGCCATTCAATAAGATCATGGCTGATCTGTCGTGGCTCAGTTCCACTTTCCCGCCCTCTCCCCATAACCCTTAATCCCCTCTCTTATCAAAAACCCATCAACCCGCTTCTTAAAAATATTTAGCGAGGCAGCCTCCACCACTTCAACGGGCAGAGAATTCCAGAGATTCACCACCCTTTGAGTGAAGAAGTTCCTCCTCAACTCCGTTCCGAACTGCCCCCCCTTTATCTTGAGGCTGTGCCCCCTAGTCCTACTGTCTTTTTTGAGCGGGAAGAGTCTTTCCACCTCTATCCTATCCATCCCATTCATCATCTTATACGTCTCAATGAGATCTCCCCTCATTCTTCTAAACTCTAACGAGTACAAGCCTAGTTTATTCAGCCTCTCCTCATAGCTCAACCCCCTCAACTCCGGTATCAGCCTAGTAAACCTCCTCTGCACTCCCTCCAAGGCCAAAATATCCTTGCGCAGGTGCGGCGCCCAAAACTGCACACAGTACTCCAGCTGCGGCCTCACCAATGCCCTATACAGCTGCAGCAAGACCTCCCTACTTTTATATTCAATCCCCCTCGCTATGAAGGCCAGCATCCCATTCGCCTTCCTGACCACCTGCTGCACCTGCAGGCTGGGTTTTTGCGACTCATGCACAAGGACCCCGAGGTCCCTCTGCACCGTCGCCTGCTGCAGTTTTTCGCCACGTAAGTAATAGTCCTTCCTACCATTCTTCCTACCAAAGTGGACCACCTCACACTTGCCAACATTAAATTCCATTTGCCATTTCCTGGCCCATTCGCCCAGCCTATCTAGATCCTTCTGCAGACTCTCCACACCCTCCGCACAATTTGCCTTTCCCCCAATCTTGGTGTCATCAGCAAATTTCGACACCCTACACTCGGTTCCCTCCTCCAGATCATCTATATAAATGGTAAATAGCTGAGGCCCCAGCACCGACCCCTGGGGCACCCCACTAGTCACCAACCGCCAATCCGAATAGCACCCATTGACCCCCACTCTCTGCCTCCTATTTGACAACCAATCCTCTATCCACGCTAACACCCTACCCCCAACTCCATGTCCTCTGACCTTCTGCAGTAACCTCTTGTGAGGTACCTTATCAAACGCCTTCTGAAAATCCAGAAAGACCACATCCACCGGCTCTCCTCTATCCACCGCCCTAGACACATCCTCATAGAACTCCAGTAAATTGGTCAGACACGACTTCCCTTTAATGAAACCGTGTTGCGTCTGCCCTATCAAGCAATTTCCTTCAAGATGCCTCGCAATTTCCTCCTTAATGACGGATTCTAACATTTTACCTACCACAGACGTTAAACTAACCGGCCTATAATTCCCCGCCTTTTGCCTGGCACCCTTCTTAAACAACGGCGTAACATTAGCCGTTTTCCAATCCTCCGGCACTTCCCCGGAATCCAGCGACGTCTGGAAAATAACCACCAAGGCATCCACTATCACCTCCGCCATTTCTTTCAGAACCCTCGGATGCATTCCATCCGGTCCTGGGGACTTGTCCACAATCAGCCCCTCCAGTCTGTCGCGCACCACCTCTCTAGTAACAGTAATGTCATTAAGACCCTCCAGTCCTACCACCTTTCCATCGCTAACACCCGGCAAATTATTCACGTCCTCCTCCGTGAAGACAGAAACAAAAAAGTTATTCAAGACCTTAGCCATATCCCCATCCCCTACCACTAGGTCCCCTTTCTCATCCGCTAAGGGACCAACGTTCACCCTAGCCAGCCTCTTCCTTTTTATATATTTATAAAAACTCTTGCTATCCTTTTTTATATTAAGTGCTAGCCCAGCTTCATAGCTTCTTCTACCCTCCTTTATCAACTTTTTTGTCAATCTTTGTTGACATTTAAACCTTTCCCAATCCTCTTCTCGCCCACTGCTCTTTGCTACTCTAAATTCCTCCGCTTTTAATTTAACACTTTCCTTCACCTCCTTCGTTATCCACGGCTTATTACCTCTCTTCCTACTGTCCTTTTTAACCATCGGAATAAATTTCTGCTGAGCACCAAGAAAGATCTCCTTAAAGATCCTCCACTGCTCCTCAGCAGACCTACCTTCCAACGCGCTCCCCCAGTCCACATTCGCCAATTCTTCTCTCATCCTACCATACTCCCCTCTATTCAAACAAAGGACACGTGTCCGGGAACCCACTTTCTCCTCCTCCATCTGCAACAGAAACTCCACCATACAATGATCACTCTCTCCAAGAGGCTCCTTCACCTCAAGGTCCCTAATTCTACCCGCCTCATTACATAGCACCAGATCCAAGATAGCTCGCTCCCTCGTCGGCTCCAACACACACTGTTCCAGGAAACTATCCCGGCAGCATTCCAAGAACTCCTCCTCGAGCCCACCTCGTCCAACATGGGTCGACCAATCAATATGCAGATTGAAATCCCCCATAACTACTGCCGTCCCATTCCTGCACGCCGCACTTATTTGCGCGTTAACAGCCCGCCCCACCTCCAGATCATTATTCGGGGGCCTATAGACGACACCCACCAGCGTCTTCCTCCCTTTGCTGTTCCTAATCTCCACCCACAACGATTCCACTTTCTGCTCTTTGGCTCCGATATCATCCCTTGCTACCACCTTGATGCTGTCCTTAATCAGCAGAGCTACGCCACCCCCTCTTTCCTCCTGCCTATCCTTCCTAAACACTTGATAGCCCTGTACATTCATCTCCCAGTCCCTGTCACCTTGCAGCCACGTCTCTGTAATGGCCACCAGATCGTATCCATTTGTGTCGATCTGCGCCACCAGCTCATCCACTTTATTCCGAATGCTTCGTGCATTCAGATAAAGCGCTTTCATCCCAGCCTTCTTCTGGACCCTATTTGCCGTAACGCCACCACTTGGGACATCCTCGGCCTCTTCCCTTACCTGTACCCTATCCTTAACTGTAGACCTCCTAACATCACCTACCCTCGCACCCTCCCCCCCCCTAATTAGTTTAAAGCCCTGTCTACAGTTCTCTTTACTCGATTCGCCAGCACTCTGGTCCCAGCACGATTCAGACCAACCCCATCCCGCCCGAACAAGTCCCACCTACCCCAATACTGGTGCCAATGCCCCATAAATTCGATCCCATTCCTCCCACACCAATCTCTGAGCCACCCATTCACTTCCTTTATCCTGTCAACCCTACGCCCGTCTGCACACGGTTCAGGCAGTAGCCCAGAGAAGACCACCTTGTCGGTTCTACTTTTTAATTCCATTCCCAGCTTCTCATACTCCCTCCCCAGATCCTCAGTCCGCACTTTGCCTACGTCGCTGGCACCCACATGTACCACCACAACTGGGTTCTCACCCTCCCACTCCAGATTCCTCTGCAGCCCAGCTGCGACATCCTGTACCCGAGCACCAGGCAGACAACACACCCTTCTGTGCACTTTGTCATTGTGACAAAGGACAGTGTCAATACCCTTCACCCCACTATCTCCAATCACTACTACGTTCCTTTTCCCCTTCTCTTTGCCTATGTCCTGCTGCATCACTGTACCGTGTGCAGTTTGCTCACCAACCTCACCTGCCTCGTCCTCTTCCAGACTGGAAGCAAGAACCTCAAACCTGTTATGCAGATTAAGAGGCTGAGGCCTCCGCTCCTCACCCCCCTTCCTCCTCCCAGCAGCCCCCTTTTGTTCCTGACCCTTAGATTTAGACAGTCTAGGGGGGGTGGATGTCACTTGCACCCCATTGACAATGACACCCTCTCTCCCCCTGATGAGCCTCAGTGTCTGTAGCTCAGAGGCCAGCTCATCCACCTTGAGCTGGAGCTCCTCCAGCAACCTGCACTTACTGCAGACATGGCCACTGGGAAGGACCCTGGGGTCCACCAGTTCCCACATCATACAGGAACCGCACATCACATGCCCCTCCATTATTCAATATAATTTGTTGTGGGAAAAAAATATTTTCCTTGTTTTTTGCTGTAGTAGTTTTGAAAAAAAAATTTTTTTTTCCTTGTTCTTTCCACCTGGCCTTTTTACCTTCCAGCCCTTTTTGATATTAAGCCCTAATAGCTCACTCTGCTTCCCTCTCACTCCGCTGCCCGCTCCGATGCTGCCCGCTATCTACACCAGGCCTCCTTTTAAACTTGGCGCTGATTTAAAGCTGATGGGCCACAACTGCCTGATAATCGCTCCCTCACAATTCTTAAAGCAGTAAATACAATAAGTAAATGCTTTAAACAGTTCTACAAAGAACAAAGTGCTTTAAACTTATTTTAAACAGGTTTTTAACAGGTAAAGTCTTAGCTTTCTCTCTGATGCTCCTTCCTCGTCTGCTCCAGCAAACAATGTAAGGCTTCACCGTGTGGACACTTGATAATTAAAGCTGATGGGCCACAACTGCCTGATAATCACTCCCTCACAATTCTTAAAGCAGTAAATACAATAAGTAAATGCTTTAAACAGTTCTACAAAGAACAAAGTGCTTTAAACTTATTTTAAACAGGTTTTTAACAGGTAAAGTCTTAGCTTTCTCTCTGATGCTCCTTCCTCGTCTGCTCCAGCAAACAATGTAAGGCTTCACCGTGTGGACACTTGATAATTAAAGCTGATGGGCCACAACTGCCTGATAATCACTCCCTCACAATTCTTAAAGCAGTAAATACAATAAGTAAATGCTTTAAACAGTTCTACAAAGAACAAAGTGCTTTAAACTTATTTTAAACAGGTTTTTAACAGGTAAAGTCTTAGCTTTCTCTCTGATGCTCCTTCCTCGTCTGCTCCAGCAAACAATGTAAGGCTTCACCGTGTGGACACTTGATAATTAAAGCTGATGGGCCACAACTGCCTGATAATCACTCCCTCACAATTCTTAAAGCAGTAAATACAATAAGTAAATGCTTTAAACAGTTCTACAAAGAACAAAGTGCTTTAAACTTATTTTAAACAGGTTTTTAACAGGTAAAGTCTTAGCTTTCTCTCTGATGCTCCTTCCTCGTCTGCTCCAGCAAACAATGCATTGGAGGTGGCTTACCATTGGCAGGATCTTCCAGTCCTGCTGATGTCTACTGCATTTTGTGTGGCTCACCCATTCTGCCACTGGAGAACCTGCCACAAAGGGTGTCTTTGACAGGACCAGAAAATCCTGCCATTTTTAAGTTGTGCTTTCTTCACCATATTGATCAGCTCACACTTGGAACTCTGGAAGCAGCCCCATCTATTGTTCAGGTGATTTTCTAGTAAGAAGTCTCACAACACCATTAAAGTTCAACAGGTTGGTTTGATATCAGGTGAATGAACAGCACTCCAAAAGCTTGTGATATCAAATAAACCTATTGGACTTTAACCTGGTGTTGTGAGACTTCTTACTGTGCCCACCCCAATCCAATGCCGGCATCTCCACATCATGGTATGTTTTTCTAGACATGTTCTGGACCTGTGTGTTTTCCCTCTGGTACCATAGAGAATTGTAAGTTAGTGAAAGATTCCGTTCAGGTCTTCATCTGCATCCCATTACTGAGGTGCAAACCAGTTTCACGTTGACCTCCATGGCGGGCACTACAGGACGATCTCACAGGAAATTCACATCAGCGTAAAACTGATTTTTAGACTCCCAGCAAATTTCTTCCCTACTGCCTGCTCTTGAACCCACCAGTAGGACTATGGGAGAATTCTGCCCATAGTCCTGGTCGGTTGAAACAAAAACTAGAGGTTACTAATGTCAATCTATACTGAATTCTATAATTGCTTAAATCTTGATGTCATACTAGTGACAATCACACTAGTTTGGCCAAAAGAATTATAATTAAAATTACATTGTGTTAAGATGGTCCACATTTTTCGAAGTCAGAATTATGATGATTTATTTGTATGGATAAAATTGCTGAAATTTTATTGGAACGAATGAATAGACGCAAGTATTTAAATATTAGCTTAACAGTCATTGCCAGTAAGATGTTTGTGCTATATACACTTGTGAAATGTATTAAATGGTTTATTTCAAACAGTTCCTTCTTTTGCCACTCACTGCAAACAAAAATAAAACAAACTTCATTCTCTGTTTCTAACCATTTAATATTGAACAAAAAGTGCATAGTAAAAGCCATCTTTCCCCATAACAATTTTTAAGTTTTTAAAAGCCTTGAATAGCACTAATTACAGTACATTAGCAGAAATCAAGGGTCAAGCAATCATTTCATGTAAATCTTTAACATGACTATGACCTTTTGGCAAGTTTAGAAATCTAATTTACATCATTTCAGCAATAAAAGAATAGTTCCTTCTGAAGATCTGATAGCAATAAGATGCAATATTAGTTGTATTACTACAGTGTCCAACTTTCAATTTAGGACAAGTTTCTCCTTTTCCCATGCTTTGCCTCCACATCTTGTGTAGTTTAGAAAGTGGACAGTCAGTTCTCCCGCTCCTGTTCCGAAATTAGGTATTATGAAAAGAGCAAGAGTGGCTTGTCTTCCAATTTTTACTTTCCTTGTGTAATAGCACCTAACTTGCACTTGGTTTCAGACTCCTATACCTATGTCGGAGAAATCAGAAGATACTCTGCAACCTGAATGCACTTTTTTTTGCTTTATAAAAATTAGTACATGTACTATGCTATTTGGGTGCAATGACATAACTACCTTTCATGTGTTATCACCTAGTAGTTCCAGTCCAACAAAGATTTCTAGGTAGCACATGGAGGTAGATGAAAGGGAGTCAGTCACAGACCTGAACCATGGAATGCATCAGAGATCAGTGGGATTAGTTGAATTTACAGCATCTTCCATTAAGAGTTACAATAAAAACTAAAATCAAAATGAGATATTAGGAACAAAAAACTTCCTAGAAGTACAATGGCGATATAATTGTCTACATTAAACAAAACTGAAGTTTTGCTCCTTTGAGTAAAATGAGAGAAATTTGTCCTATGAATTTATAGAAAATATTAAAATAATAGATTTGTTTGATAACTCTATGTCATTTTAACAAATGGATAAAAACCTTTACAAAATCAAAAAGAATGAATTATTTCCCCAGCACAAACTTATAGCACAATTGTAATTTATAAGTGCCTTTGGAACAAGGGAACGATGAGGCTTCAGATGAAGTTTGTTAGTTGAAGGGCAGATCCTTAAAGTATATTCTAAAAAAAATTTAACTCCAAATATTTATCAGAACATGAAGCAGTGTTAATTTGGTGCATTCAGTGGCATTGGTTGAATTCAGGGGACAAAACAAAAAAGTATAAATGGTTAGCACAGCATTTTCTTAGACATTGGCGAGATTTTGTCATCCTCATAATTTGGCTTCCACTTCCATTGGTAAATTAGGAAATACATTTGATTTGTACATTATAATAAATGGAAACCAAGCATGACATTGAGAAATTAAAGTAGGAAATCACATCTGCATTCAAATTCTTCCACTGAAACCATTGTGGATTACAATTTCATTTCAGAAGGATTCAGAAGTATAAATTAATTGCAATTTATTTCGTAATTTTCTTCAACTGGAAAACTTGATCCTCAACCAAGATACAGGTTTCTTTCTGGTCAAAAGTTAGTGAATCCTCACCCACCCTATATAAAAAGTCACTGCACCATGGATACAATGCTCGTTCTTAGGTAAGACATGAATTTTGCCTTTGATCCAGAATCTACTGGATTACCAAATTACATGTTTAACATAATAAATGGATTTGAACTGCTGTTATGTAAACAGGAGGCCCACTATTAGAGGATTTTAAAATGTTGAAGGTACCCAGTTATTATATGGAATTAATGATTGGTTGTAAGCTCAGTATTGGCTGTGGATTATATCATTTATTGATTGTGAACCCAAATTTTCTTCAGAAAGGTTTACACCACACTTTTCGCCAATGTACTTCCACGCACATCTCACCTTTTGTATCTTATTCATATAGTACATAAAATAGTTGAGTTTTTCTGAATATGTTGGGCCTTCAAACTGAGGAAACAATAAATGATATTGCACTTTTTCCTCAAATAGGGCAGTGTCATATTAAATCAGCATTATTCTACACATCAATTGAACAATGGTAACTTCAATACCATATTAGTTTTTCCCCAATTTTATCCTCTCTCATTCAGCCTCTGTTCCATCCCTGGGACATGTTCCTCTGGTGTGAATTGCCCTCGATTGCATTGCCCAAATATTCATTAGCACTGCTGAGTATTTTTGCCAGCTGTTCAACCACCTGGAGCATCATAACTGAGCTCATTATCCTGACCCAATGCCAGAACTCATGAAGTTCATTTAACAACTGCAAAGTAGAGACTTGCTTTTTCCTTCACCCATAAAGATGACATCCAATTGTTTCCACTCCCCTGCCAAAATCAATTATTGTGGATCATACCATGGACTGAACCTCACACTTTGCTGCTCAGTATGGCTCAGATACAGAGGCCATTTCAGAGCCATCAATATTACTGCCTACCAGAGGTGGCAGCCATATTGGTCATATTTTAAACTTGTGTATGAAATATTTCAATACAAAAAAATTACAGGAATCATGAACAAAAAGTAGGGAGAACCGTGTTAATAAAGGCAATGGAACACATACAGTCTAACAAACTCCAGGCTGAAACTCAATTCAAGGAGAAGTTTATTTTCTTCCCATTTCCTGGTCTAAAGAGGCTGCACTACACGATCTGGTAGGAATTCATGAGCAGATTATTGGTCCCCTGATTCTCCCTAAGCACCTCCCACTGACCCCTCACCCCCCACTCACCTCCATGGGGAAGCCCCAGTACCTCACAACAATAAGATTTAGATAAGAGTCAAGTGAGAAATAGCAAACATGAGTTAAGGATGTTACTGCTCCATACCATACTATCTTGGTCTCAGACAGAAACGCCTTTGAAAGAAGCATCTCATATGTTCACAATTAAATAAATAATGAACAAAGACATTTTAACATTGAACTCAGGCAGTACTTTCTTCAATGAGAGATTTAAAAAAATAAAATTTCACCTAAAAGATACTGGCAACAATCTTTTCATGCAACACAATCGTCGTGACTAAAATCACTTGAATCCGGCATACGATCAGTTTACAGGGCTTAGCCAACATGCTATCATAATATATTAACAATCTTATGGTAGTGGAGTAGAATTGAAATGAGCCACTTTGTCTTCCAATTGAATATTATAGATTGGCAGCAAATATAGAACAATATTGGCACTGGAATTGTACACAAGTATATAATGCATCCTAATGATTGAAGGATACTAATACATAATTAAAAGGTAAATACACTTGTAATATATGTTGGCACCAGGATAAATTATACTGACCTCAGAATACCAGAACATTTAAATGAAGCATATTGATGAAACTAAGAAGGAATTTGGAACATACTGCACTGCACAGAAAACAAAAACAATAAAACTTTTGAAATACAACTGTTATGAAAGGTTTGCTGACTAGCTCCCACAAAAAAAAGCTGTGGATAAAATCAACTAGCATGAAAAACTAAGGAACAACCAAGCCTCTGTTTTACTTGGCAATGTTCACCCCCTTTTCTACTCTGCGCCACCATCTGCCTCATTATCACCCAAAAATTGGCACAAGCAAAATGTAATATAAACATTTTTAGGACAATGTACACTTGATTTGTTTCATCCTGCTTGTATTATGTGATGGTCCAGTACCAGGTACAGTGACAGCTGTGACACCTATCCCACTGTCCCTGCACGATGCAAGGTAAAAATGAACCTGCAGCATTTTTATCTGGGTGAAAGCAGCAATTCATTGGGGATGCTGATCCAGATTTCATAGTTGTTTTTGGAAAAGAAAATGTTTTCATTATTTCTTTATATGTATATATGTTTGATTTTTTAAGTGATACAATTAATTGTTCAACCATTAAGGACTATAGAGAGAATATTAATCTTTAAGAAAATATTAGTAAAATATATAAGTAAAGAGTTTCGAGAATTATTCAGGCCACAGTCATTGGTTTGGTCATTGGTTTTTTTGACTGGTAATTGCAAAATATGCATCGATCTAATCCACTGGAGGAGCAGGGGGATCTTGCCTTGGATTCTGGAAAGTAAATTAAACTGTATTATTTTCAAATTTTTGACAATATTACTTCATTTCAATACTTTTCGCAGTATATACTGTCAAGAGTTCAAATAGTTTCACAAGTACATAAAAATTAAATAAACTAAATTACTATGACCTACGGGGAACACACTATATCTGGCCACTAAAACACTGCAGAATAATAAAATAAAAAGCATATGACAAGTACTCCAAGATACCATATGTAGAGTTTAGACTTTTGAAGTAACACATATGACATTTGATTAATTGGAACAAATCTAATTGCAGCAGAAACGAAGCAAAGAAACAAAACTAACTTAGGCCATTGCAATATTCCCATAGGAGAGTGGCAATATTATAGATCAAAATGCACACTAAAAAATGTCATATTCATACTGTTGTGGCCACCTGAAAGCAGCACTGGCCTTATTTATACATGCAAAGAGGTATCCTATGTCTGTAACATATTTGACCAAATTTGGGTATGCTTCTCATTGGAGAGAAGAGTTTTTTTCCCTAAAATAAAGAAATACAAGATTTTACAAAATATAAATCTGTATTTATAGAGGGCCTTTCAGAATCATAGGATATTCCAAAACCTGTTACAGCCAATTATGTACTTATCATTTTAATGCAAGAAAGACAGCAGCCAATTTACACATGGCAAGATCCCACAACAGCAATGTGATAATGTCCAGACAATGTTTTTGTGACGTTGATCAACAGATATTGTCCAGAACATTGGAGGTAACTCCCCTACTCTTTTCTTGAAATAGTGTCATGGGATTTTTAATATCCAACTGAGAGCGAAGATGAGGTCTCAATTTAACATGTACTCAGAAAGACAGCACCTCTGACAGTGCAGTCGTCCTTCAGTACTGCACAGAAGTGCCAGTCTAGATTTTTGTCCTCAAATTCTGGAGTAAGACTTGAACCTTCTGCCTCCAAAAGCACAAATGCTCCTTCCAATCTGCCTGAATGCGCAGCCAGGAAGCAGAAATTTGATGAAGATGCAATTTTTAATGTATCCAAACTTTAAAATGGCCACCCCTCATTTCCCCCCTCCCACATGATACCGCCACCTCCACAAATGGTTAACTGTTTCTTGGAGGCCTATTGATGACACAAGAAGATCGATATTACATGGTCTTCTTGCCCAATATTTTAGCTGAGGTGTTTGTTGCCATCCCTTGCTTCATGTCTGTCAGATCTTTCAAAAGAAATTTTGGCATATTGTTGTCATTGTGTGCAGGACACTTTTTCTTTGTTCGGTCAGAATCATCTTGGATACTTCCGAGAAAACCTGATACAGCTGTACATTTAGGTAATTAGTGAAATAGCATGTATATGTAAACCAACTTACATTGTGTGACCCATGTGACTTTCCACCTGTTTGATACCCTCTCAGACTAGCAGGTCTCATCAAGAATAACACAAGGGCAATGATCATCCAAGCCATCATAATCATTGACAGTGTCATTCCACCATCACTGGAAGCATTTGGTCCAGGTACTATAGACAGAACAGATCAAATTATTATACTACCAGACATAAAATGGGGATAATTTCATCTTCATCCACTGGGTGCAACTTTGGTTTTATAGCTCATTCAATATTTTTGTAGATTGAAGTCAAAGAAGAGTAATGATATTGGGCAGGATGCATCTCACCTGTGGGTTTCCCCCCGATAAGTTAAAACCACTGTTTTTAAAGGAGATAAGGTGTCTATAGGAGCATTCATTTGATATCAATCCAGGTCTTTGTTGTTTATTAAAATAATGGAGGCATTTCATATGTAAAAGTTTGCTTATTTTACCCTTTAAGCTCTATCATGCCAAATAGGAATTTGCAATTAGTTATACACAATACAAGTAAAAAATGAGCAGTAACAATTAGTGTATTCAATGCAGATGTGGTGAATCCAGGAGATCCATTTAGCAAAATATCTCAAAGATATTTTCCCCAAAGGTTAGTGTGTTTTCCGACCAACGAAACCAACATATTTTACAGAACTTGTTTGGAAATATGGAAGCAAATGCTAAACTATTTAAAAGGGGCAACTTCCCAAGCTTTGACATCTACATATTCAATGAATAATTAGATTTCTTTTTACAAAAACAAAAGTAGAACTAGATTAAATATACTGGATTAAATCCGTTTTTGGGAAAAGATTTCTCAAGTAGTTTTTTTTCCTTGAATTTGTGGTTTTCTACCCATACAAAGTTTCTCTTGCATAAGAGGCTAGCCTTTGAACAATAAAGCATCTGAGTAAACTGTAATTAGGAAGCTTTAACAAAATACCTGAAACAACATTGGGACTACAAAGTTTGGTGATCGCTCCACAAATTATAGTAACAAGTGACCTCAGTGCCAGCCTGGAAGGAGATAATGGCATAAAACTGAGGTTTACCTGGACAGTCAGCAGTAGAACATAGAACATAGAACATTGCAGCGCAGAACAGGCCCTTCGGCCCACGATGTTGCGCCGACCAGTTAAAAAACAATGACCCTCTAACCTAAACCAATCCCTTTTCATCCATAAACCTATCCACGCCCCCAAACTAGGTGCATTTACAACTGCAGCAGGCAGGGCATTCCAATCCCTCACCACCCTCTGGGTAAAGAACCTACCCCTGACATCCGTCCTATAACTACCTCCCCTTAATTTAAAGCCATGCCTCCTCGTGCTAGCTTTCTCCATCCGAGGAAACTCCTATTCTGGGGCTGAAGTTGTCTATAGAGTCTTCCTGAAGAAAATGGCACAGCTATGCAACTACTTTTTCATTAAACCCAACACTTCAGAGACAGTGCTCCTCAGTTAGTGCCCAATGGCTGCGCCTGAGCTTGTAGTTACAATGGGTGGTGGATACAAATAATATAACTCTAGTGCCAACCAGCAACCCTAGCATGATTGTCTTTACACCACAATTTCTGTTGGCATTATACTAAACATGGGGGTCAACTCTGGACTTCAACAGTGGAAGCAGCTTGATTAGCAACGAACGGCAAAACAAAAACAACTCCTGAATGAGGTTCACAATGCATTGCACAAAGTTTGCAATACAACACTTGGAACTATTATGGGCTGACTGGACGTTTGTTTAACATCTCATTCAAAAAGCAGCACTTTCAACAGTGCATTAAAGCATTAGTCTAGATCTTGTGCTCAAAATCTTGAATGGAACTTGAATCCACAACCTGTCTCAGTGGTGGGAGCGCTACCACTGAACTATGGCTAAGATGCTCCTTAAAACTTACCTCTTTGATCAAGCTTTTGGAATTTTGTTTTAACAGATTCTTGTAAAGTCCCCGTGGACATTTTACTCCATTAAATTGCTGTACAAATACAGGTTGTTGCAATGCAACTACCTCACTTGTTGAGGATTTGATTATTAGTTTAATTTAAACATTGAAAAATAATGAGCTAATTTCCAGTGCACAATCATGTAGAAAAGCATCATTATAACTGCTGCAGTCCACTATCCCATTCACAGCACATGCTGACTGCAAGTTTGAATTCGTGGACACTGGTCTATCATGAAAACTGCCTTTTGCTTTGCACACAAGTGATTGAAAGACCTACCAAACAGTAATAAGACTCTATTCCTTTAAATTACAAATCAAAAGGCATGGTCAGTAAAATAATAGCTTATTTCTTAATTTTCATCTGATAGATTGGTTGTGGTAAAGGGACAATATTATGTTGATTTAAAATTCCAAAATACAGCAAAATCTCAGTTATCCAGTGTACTCCAGGAATATTCTTCAAATATGCTGGTTAACTAAGATGCAAGACAAGTTCCACATTTATATCCAATTGCAAAGTTCTTGGATGATTTTACTCTGATGTGGGTGTAGAAGTCTCGCAATTGGTGCAATAGTGCATGAATGCAGTATGTAGCGCCAAGAGAATGTGGTGTTGAAGAACAATGGGAGACTGAGACTGAAGTAAGGGTAAACCACTTATTACATATACAAGTGCTGGTGAGTTTGACAATTATTAGGGTTTGAGAGAGAGTGGGACTGACGGGGAACAAATGTTAGTGCTGATTTCTGCAGGATGAAACACATCTTCGGTCAAAAAACAGAACTAACAGATCCCACCCCAGAATTCCAATTACTAGAATGCTGAATAAAATAAATTTTACTATATTAATTACCAACCTGCAGCTAGGCAAATTTTGGAATTTGTTCACATGAATACTTGAAAGTCCACGACCTTTCATACTGCAACCAAAATTTTTAATCTGCAAACTGATATTTTGCAAAATTATTGATTAATCAATTTAAGTCAAAGCAGAACTTACGTTCTTGCAGACACTCATTGTCTGTACAGTAAGATTGTGACTGTCGCAGCTGAAATACAAGAGAAAAAACAAATTTCATATTTTTGTGAACCATAAGTCATTTAAGAAGTGGCTGAAAACAAAAAGACATATTACCAAAGTTTTTGAACTTGCATTCGTCAGGATACACAAGAATTGTATAACAGTTTATACCACAAGAAAGGGTAACGATTGGTCAGCAAGTTGACTCTGACTGCTGGGTAATGTGTCAAAGGCAGAAGTCTCAAACACTGTTTTCAGAGATGGGGCCAGAATTTTACCGGTACACCCACCCCGATTAAAGGGCCAGGCAAGGCTTGGAGAATGGCATTCTCCTCCATTGGGATTGTATAAGCCTCGGGCAGGCATTCTGGTAAAATTCTGCCCTGGGTATAAAAGTATACCATTTCTAGCAAGGGGAGATGAGCCATATTACGATTGATTATCTTAAATTGGTGTAATTACTAGTGCACCTAGGATTGAGTAGCTGCCCAAACGCAGAATCACATCTAAAAGATGACATTTTTCTTTGGGTTTTACAAGCGCCTGTTGGTTGAGTACAGTTTGTACTCTGCCCATTAGGAACAACTGAAGGAACATGCTGTTTGATTCAACCAAACAAATGTTGGAACATACACACTACGTTCCTGGCATGGCAGTGGCAACGAAATTCATTCACGGCATTGATCAATTGTGTGGTCAGTAGAACACCTTTTTTTGGCTAACAGGAGCATCTTGCTGGTGGAAAATATGACTTGTGTAGCCACTGCATTATAGCAGCGACTGTGCAGATTACACCATGGCTGCAGCAGTGGCCCCAAGCTTTACTGCATCTCTTAGCACACAGAGCTTATCCTAACAACATGCCAGTCATCGACAGCCACGTTGGCCAACCTCAAGACACCAACAGTACACAAAAACCAATTTGTTGAATGCTCAGTGAATTGGCTTTCCGATGGGACTGGCTCCAAATTAGCCAGCAGTAATTTACTTAGTGGGTGGGTAAGTTTACAGCACATTTGGGTGGATATGTCAGCACTTCCGCAATTCCAGACTTGGGAACTAAAATGATAACTTCAGCAACGATGAAAAAATTAAAATATACACAGTTGTGTTTTTTTTAAAAGTAAACATACTGCACCTACTGGTATAATGCCATCATGAAGTCCTTTGTTTAATATTTGCATTGCTTATGCTACAATGTATTCAAAACTGGTTTATGTTTAATTTATAACTCCTCTGATGGCCATTATGATGGCCATTACAACTGAAGCCAACAGAAACCTACAAAGGTACATTATTTTGGTCAAAGCATTTCATCACTCTAATGATTGTGAGTTTTTTTTAAAAACTTATATATGTCATTAATTCATTCAATTAAATGCCTTAGAATTCATAGTTTGAGCAGTTTTGTCTCTGGGTGGGGCCAGAATTTAGCACAAACGTGCAATAGTGCTCTACAGATGATATCACATCAATGGCCAGGAGTTGAACACTGGTCAACTGTTTTGAAGATGGCTGCACGCAACACTATAGCAGTTTATTTTCGTGAAATTGCTTAAATGCAAATGTTTGCATTTAAATGCAAATGATTGAACAAAGCAAACCTGAATAACTGTTGCTTTGCACGTTCACCTTACAGTGAAATAAAGCAGCCTGATGGTTCTGATCATCTGGTCATTCTGATCACTGGCTCATCTAATTATAAATAATCTGCCAGAAAATTTGAAGAAATGCACATACAGCAGACACAAGTATCTGGTCCAAATTACAAGGCAATGTCATTTGTTACTTTTCCACATTAATAAATTCTCCAAGTCAACTCTCATAAAAGTAAGATGCTCAACCTATTTAAAGGGAGTGACTGACGACCTGAAGTCATGTTCGGTAGACTGAAATTCTTAATACAAATTTAATAGTTTTATTTGTTAAATAACTGATTAATTGAATAATGTATTGTAATTTAGAAGAACTTTCAGGATGCATTTGAAAGGCCGATCAGAAAAAAAATCAAAGAAATACAGTAGCATGAATGCAAAGTAGGTTAATGGAAAAGAGAAAGAATTATAGAGAAAGGTTGGAAGTGATGGTTCAAGGTCAATGATTTGAATTTCGGTGTAGAGAAATGTATTAATAGTACAAAAATAAGATTGATAAATAAAAGAGACAGTGGAAGACTAGCTGACAGAATGGATAAGTTATATCTTTCACCTATTTAATGTGGTTACGTGCAAATTAACTTATTGGTAAAAGCATCAAGGGATATAGAGTAATGGCAGATAAATAGAGTCAAAGTATACATCTGCTATGATCCAACTGAATGTATTACAAGTTGTAATATTTTAAACGAGGCTGAATTTTATGGGTTGAGTATAATATTGCTGCCCCCACAACTAAAAAGTCGGTTAGAAATGGAGTTTTCAAGTCAAAACATTAACTCCCCATAGATGTTGCCAGATCTGATGAGTATTTCCAGCACTTTGTTTTTATCTCAACAGAATGATGCCAGGGATGGGAATGTGTAGTTGAAAACACTTGGGATTCTAGAACAAAGAGATTCAATAAAGTCTTTTAAAATTAAGAAAGGTTTTGATATGCTTATTCTATTCACTCTTTTCACTTTGATTGTCAAGTCAAAGCACAGTAGCACAGTGAATAGCACTGCTGCTTCACAGCTCCAGAGACCTGGGTTCGATTCCTGGCTTGGGTTTCTGTCTGTGTGGAGTTTGCACATTCTCCTCGTGTCTGCGTGGGTTTCCTCCCACAGTCCAAAGATGTGCAGTTAGGTTGATTGGCCATGTTAAAATTGCCCCTTAGTGTACTAGGATGCTTAGGTTAGAGGGATTACTGGGTAAATTTTGTAGGGACATGGGGGTACAGTCTGGGTGGGATTGTGGTTGGTGCAGACTCGATGGGCTGAAGGACCTCTTTCTGCACTGTATGATTCTATGAGACTAGAGGGCAATATTCTATGAGAAGTCAGTCATCAGTTTAATGACAACATTAAGAGTAAGGCTGTTGGAACATAAACTGCTTTGCCGCAGGAAGTGGTCAAGGTATGGACCACTGCATCTTGTAGGGAAAATTGGACAAACGTTTGAAGCAGAGGAATATAAAGTTATGGAGAGAGTGAAGAAGTAGAATAACTTTAGCCAAGAGTCAACAAAAGCTTCATGGACTAAAAGAGTATTCTTCTATGCTGTAACATTCTATAGTTCTATTGAAACATAAAAGAACAGAACAGTTTGGAGCATGGGTCACATTATGTCAGATTTAACATAAGCTGTATTTAAAGATTATGTGAAACATAATTTCTGCTTTGTCAACCATCAATAATCTGGTCTGTGATTTTTGAATCTTAAGTGCTTCATTCTTAACTACATAAAATGAAATGGGTAATTTCCCATCAATATTGTGAAAGCATTCCTGTGAAATATTCCATAAACTTTGCTCCACCATCATGTCCCATTGTTCTCTCATGTTTGTGACAGCATAAACCTCTTGGTGGTCCTAATTTACAACTTTCTTGCACCTTTGGTCAATTTATACTGACAGGTAATTAGCTGTTTGCAATCAAGAAAGGGCAATGGTGGGGAGGACAGAGGCAAGGAAAAGGTAATTGCATGCAATGCCTTATCAGAGGATCAATTTACATGCTCTTTGTCGTATTAAAATATGAACAATCCAGCCAATGTCTACAAACATGGATAATGCTGGTCCTATACAATCCTCTTTCAACTACTTGGAGAGTAGGATGGAATGTGGCAACAGGAGTAGGCCTTTCATTCCCTATTCCAGCATTAAATGAGCTTTTGTGACTGATCAGTATCCCAACTCCATCCGCCCATTTCGGCAGCCACCCTTTAAAATTCTTACTTAGCATAATTCTAGTGATCAGGCATTGCTAATTATTAATTGAGCTGCTGCTTTTTGAGATAAATAGATCCAGACTTTTATCACCCTGTGAAGAACTTTCCTCTTACAATATGAACCAGGTTTAATGTAATTTCTTCTCATAATTTTGTGGTTTCTCTTTTAAACATCGGAGTTACATTTTCAATGTCCTAACCCAAAGAGACAATCCTTGAACTGTGTTCTTGAACTTGAACTCCTTCAAAAAGCTAATATATTCTGTCCAAGTTGAAGTGTTTAGGACTGTGCAAAATACTCCAGATGTGGTCAAGTGGGATTGAAGATAGAAGGGCTTGCCATACTTCCCAATCTTCCTGAGATTTAGCAGATATGACAGAGGATAAAAAGCGTGAAACAATAAAGGCTGAAAGGGCAGTCCTAGATGCTACAAGACTTGTTGGCTTATTAGTGGTGGGTAAAATTTAGAAACAATAAGTCAGGAAGTGGGGTGAAAACAGGCTCTTGGGAAAGGTTTGAGTTATTAAGGAAAGTTAGCATAGATTTGTAAAAGGCAGATCATATACAATTAATCAAATTAAATATCTGATGAAGTATAAAGAAAATTGATGAAGGGAATGCAATGGATGCTGTCTATACAGATTCTAAGAAAGCATTTGACGTAGTCCTACATAAAAGCCTGGTTAACAAACCTGAGCCTCATGGAATAGGAGGGCTAGTGTCAGTTTCGATAAAATATTGATTTACCAACTACACCAACTTGTATTTAAACAGTGTTCTTAGTATAGTGAAATGTCCCCAAGACATTTTATGGAGGCATTATGAAACAAAATATAAAACTGAACTTCGTTGAGAAGATATTAGGGCAAATGACCAAAAGCTTGGTCAGAGAGAAGTTTTAAGGAGTGCCTTAAAAGGATGGGGCAGAGAGATTTAGAGGGGGATTTGGACAGAAAACGTCATGTTGTGATAAATGGTTGTTTTTTCCAGAGTGGCAGATGATAGATGACAATAGTGTTCCCCACGTGGTAGTGCTAAGACTTCTTTTGATATACATAAGTGATTGGAAATTGGAAGACAAAGTAACATTACAAATTTTGCAGTGACAACAAAATTTAAATTATGATAACAGTGAGGGTGATATCTCACCAACTGCAACAGCAGACAGATGGGAAGCCAAGTGGCAGGCAGAATTTAATACAAAGAAGTGTGAAGTCATGCATTTTGGCAGAAGGGACAAGCGAAGGCTATATAGATTAAATGGCAAAGTTCTAAAGAGTGCACAGGGATAGAACGACTTTGGAATTCAGATGCATTGATCGTTGAAGATGACAGAATATTAACATTTCAACCTTGCAAAAGCTATCAAAGTTAGAATTTCAATTTCTCCTTTTATGAATAGAGATACTGAACTGAAAATCAGGGCTGCAATTTCCTGGTCAACATAACAGCACAGATAATGACACTCTTATTTTGCAAAAAAGAGTATAGACTAAACATGCTTTCAAACTCAATATTCAAAAATTACTGTCAAGGTTGCTTTGACTCCACTGCTAGCTTTGCAAAAATTGCACCTTCCTGCTTAATCTTTCTCTACACCCTAGCTATTGACTGTAACACCACATTCTACACTCTCTCATTTCCTTATCGATGAACAGTATGCTGTCTGTAAAGCACTCAAGAAACAATACTTTTCTCTGAACGCTAATACACGTGACAATAATAATCACATCTAAATTCACCACTGTAATGCACTGAATGGTGTCAAGTTGTTATACTTGCACAAAATTTGCTTGCAAACTAAACTCGCCTCAAAAAGAATATTTTTGTTGAAGTTTTTCATCTTGCACTCATCAGGACCATGCAAGCTTGATGCTGAAATAGGGCATAAACGCATTCTGCAGGATAATGGCTGCCCTGATCAGATCATTTCACGCAAACTCATGAACAGGACCAAGGCCATCATCGGCTCTGAAAAGTGCCTATTCCACCTTAGATTATCCTGGAAGGGCAAGGTATCTCAAAATTTTGAGCAACAGGTGATGCTAGCTGTTTCACCCCGCTACTATGCAACTGCAACACAAAGTATTTACCACTAATGAGATGCTGCCAGCAAGCTAAAAAGACATTCTGCTTATCACACAAATGAGGAATGTGGTATATGAATTTTAGTGCCAATGTGATGCCAGGTACTTTAAGTTGTATGTCCCAAAGACTAGTAATTGTATCAAACAGCTTGCGCTGTTCACAACAGGGAAGGTAGAGACCATACTCAACCAGCCTAGGTTTACAAAATTCAAACCAGTGTTCAACATTAGATGTGATTCCACAATTGGACAATATTTGCTAACTAATTCTCAGTGTGCTAAAAATTACACTGACAACCAATTTAAGAGTTTCAGTCAGGCTCACAGTGTGGCACATTTGAATATACTAGAAGCTATATGAATTTAAAAAAAACAGGGCTCTATTCTTTGCACTCAGAGAGCATGTACACACATTGTGACTATTTCAGAAAAACAAAATAAGTGAAAAGCCATTTGAGCTCATTTCTCAAGGCAATCAGAGTCAAGCTGCTTGGTTTAAATTTCAAACAACGATAGACTGTCACAAACAATTGATACATTGGTCATGGGAAAATCTCAATTAATCAGAGTTCACTTGCAAACCAATCACTGCTCTCATTTCATACAGTGTTGTCGTCCTTGGATTTGTATTCTTATGAATACATTGATATGTACAAGATGAAAAGCTTTGAAAAAACGTCTCTTTCAGCAACACTCAGGTTTGTACTACCAATTAGATTAAGTTGTATCCATTCCAGTTTAAGTACTTAAGATCCTAATTGCTGCTAATAAGTGTGGAATCTCATCCCTTCAGGTTTTAATTGTTGTTCAATGTTTAAAAATAGAAGTTTTCCTTTCTTAATGCAATCTTCCTTTACCTCTCATTATTTCTCTTTGTGCACCAATTTGATTTGATTTGACCTTTTCTTCACACTTCCTTCTCAGTCCTTGCACAATTAATCAGATTGGTTGAGATACAATTCACTCAGATGGACCCAGTTACCCTGACTGCAATATTATTAGTTCACATTTCCCCAGAGTCTGATGGGATATATCCAAGAATACTGAAATAAGCAAGGGAGGAAATTACTGGGACCTTGAGAGAAATCTTTGTATCCTCATTGGCTACAGGGGAGGTCCCAGAGGATTGGAGAATAACTAATGTTGTTCCTTTGTTCAAGAAGGGTAGCAAGAATAATCCAGGTAAATACAGGCCGCTGAGCCTGACATGAATGGTAGGGCAATTACTGGAGAGAATTCTTCAAGACAGGATTTACTCCCACTTGAAAAATAAGTGAACGTATTAACGAGAGACATCATGGTTTTGTGAAACAAAGGTCATGCCTCACTAATTTAATCTGAGTTTTTTTGAGGAAATGATGAAGATGATTGATGAGGGTAGGGTAATGGATGTTGTCTACATGGACTTCAGTAAGGCCTTTGACAAGATCCCTCATGGCAGACTGGTGCAGAAGGTGAAGTCACGTGGGATCAGAGGTGAGCTGGCAAGGTGGATACAGAACTGGCTTGTGCATGTGTCCTTTCACACACATTGTTAGCCACTTTAAGACTTGAACAGCAGGTTAGGTGTAAAGATTCGCATTCTAATCAGTAATCTGTAAACTGTGCTTTATATGCTCTGTCTGAGGCCAGAACTCTCCATTCACCCGACGAAGGGGCAAACCCGAAAGCTACTGAATTTACTATCAAATAAATCGGTTGGACTGAAACCTGGTGTCGTCAGACTTTTTACTGTGTTTACCCCAGTCCAACGCCGGCATACCCACATCTTGTTCATAGAAGACAGAGGTTAGCAGTGGAAGGGTGCATTTTTGAATGGAGGGCTGTGACAAGTTCGTCAGGGATCAGTGCTGGGATCGATTTGGAGGAAAATGTAACTGGTTTGATTTGTAAGTTTGCGGACGACACAAAGGTTGGTGGATTTGCAGATGAGGACCATCAGAGGATACATCAGGACATAGCTCGGCTAGAAATTTGGGTGGAGAGATGGCAGATGGAGTTTAATACAGACAAATGTGAGGTAATGCATTTTGGACGGTCTAACATAGATAGGAAATATACAGTAAATGGCAGAACCCTTAAGAGTTGGTAGGCAAAGGGATCTGGGTACACCAGTATACAGGTCACTGAAAGTGGCAACGCAGGTTGAGAAGGTAGTCGAGAAGGCATATGGCAGGCTCACCTTCATCGGCTGGGGCACTGAGTTTAAAAATTGGCAAGTCGTGTTGCACTTTTATAGAACCTTAGTTAGGCTGCACTTGGAATTTAGTGTTCAATTCTGATTACCACTTTACCAGAAGGGTGTGGAGGCTTTGGAGAGGATACAGGAAAGATTTACTAGGACGTTGCCTGGTATGGAGGGTGTTAGCTATGAGGAGAGGTTGGAGAAACTTGGTTTGTTCTCACTGGAATGACGGCGGTTAAGGGACGACCTGATAGAAGTCTACAAGATAATGAAGGGCATGGACAGAGTGGATAGTCAGAAGCTTTTTCCCAGGGTAGAAGAGTTAATTACTATGGGTATAGATTTAAGGTGCAAGGGGCAAGGGTTAAAGGAGATGTACAAGGCAAGTTTTTTTTAAACACAGAGGGTAGTGGGTTCCTGGAGCTCGCTGCCAGAGGTGGTAATGGAAGCAGTTACAATTGTGACCTTTGAGAGTCGTTAATACATTAATAGGATGGGAATAGAGGGATATGGTCCCTGGAAGGGTACAGGTTTAGTTCAGTCAGGCAGCATGGTCAGTGCAGGCTTAGAAGGCCGAAGGACCTGTTCCTGTGCTGTAATTTTCTTTGTTCCAGCAATCTATTGTGCTAAAAAAAGGAATAATTTAGATGTCCAAGGGCAAGTCTAACTAACAGCAAACACCATTAGATGGCCCTGAGCCAAGAAGTTAATTTATCTATATATGATTTTGGAAGCCAGATTTAGAAATGATTTTGGAACCATAAAAAGAATCGACATTAGGATCATACTGAATGAGAGGATTGCACTTAAAGGGCTGTGCTGATGAAAGCCGAAACAAAGGGTGGATCAATCATACATGTTGAAAATGATTAATAAGTTTGAGAAGAACACAAGAAATAGGAGGAGTAGATCACACAGCCCAGTAAGCCTGATCCTCCATTTAATATGATCATGCCAGGTCTTGGACTTCAACTGTGTTTTCCCACCTACTCCCCATGTCAGTTAATTCCCAAACCAAAAAATTTATCTATCCCAACCTTAAAGTATTCAACACTGGAACATTCACAATCCTCTGGGGTAGAAAATTCCAAAGATTCACAACCCTTGAGCAAACTAATTTCTGCTCATCTCAGCCCCTTTATTAAAGTTTCCCCTTTATCTTGAGACTGTGTCCCTGCAGTTTAGATTCCCTGATCAGTGAAAACAATCTCTCTTTGTTGACCCTGTCAAGTCCTTCAGCATTTTGTAGGTTTCAATCTCATTCTCCTGAACTCCAGAGAACAATAGTCCAATTTACTCAGCTTCCCATCACAGGCAATCCCCTCATCCCAAGGAGCAATTTAGTGATTCTTTAATCTATCGCCTCCAATGCAAATATATGCTTTCTTACAAATGGGAAACCAAAATTGCACACAGTATTGCAGGTGTGGTCTCATCAAAGTCCCGTACAACTGTAGCAAGACTTATTTATTCTTATACTCCAAAGCCTTCACAATAACATGTTACTTGCCTTCCGAATTGCATGCTGCACCTCCATGCTAACATTATGTTCCCCATGTGAGCACATTCCAGTCTCTTTGAACATCAACGCTTACAAGTTCCTCACTTATTAAGGAAAAATCTGCTTTTTTATTCTTACAGCCGAGATGAAAAACGTTTTTAAAAATTTGAATGATTATTTTCACTGGTTCATAGGTCAATAAGAGGGCATGAACTCGGTTGGGATGAGAATGGAAGCATAAAAGGAGAGATTAGAAAGGAATTTTTCAAATAGCTAAGACATAATTGATTACAAATAGCCATTAAGACGCTGTGAAGCATGTTTAAAATGGGAGTTTGATATTTTAATAGTATGAGGGCAAAGTAAGGAAAAGAAGAGAGTAAATACATGAACTAGCATTGGCATAATAAATCAACTAGCCTTCTTCCATAATTTTGGTTCTGAATCAATTACGTTACTCATCTTATATGCCTTTGGCAATCTCAAAAATAAAACATGAAGCTCCTTTCAAAGTTCAAATTCCTTATCACTCTCTCAGAATGAGAATTCCCTTCCAGAAGGGCATTTTGATTGACAATGGGATGGTTTCTGCAGGGAGAAAAGCAGCCAGCCCTCTGCTGCTAATAGCCATCTGTATCCAGTAACCTTTGCATTCATTTCATCTGGTAAAACCAGAATGGGCAGAAGAATACTTTCCCTAACAAATAAGTTAGGCTCTCAGCCAAAAAAGGATTTGCCTTCAAAACAGGATCTACATTGTATTTCCAGACCAAATCCTGAACTGAAAATTTTTCACTCTAATTACCTCTGTAGGTGGCACGGTGGTAACACTGCCGCCTCACAGCACCATGACCCAGGTTCGATTCCCAGCTTGGGTCATTGTGCAAACTCCACACAGACATTCTCCTGGTGTCTGAGTGGGTTTCGTCCGGGTGCTCCAGTTTTCTCCCACAGTCCAAAGATGTGCAAATTAGGTGAATTGGTCATGCTAAATACTCAATGTACCCAAACAGGCGTCAGTGTGGTGACTAGGGGATTTTCACAGTAACTTCATTGCAGTGTGAATGTAAACCTACTTGTAACACTAATAAATTAACTTTAACTCTGGGTCCCCTCCTCCAAAATCTGACTTGTCATTTATACAATAAACTGAATCTGCCCATTCCAAAACCCATCCATGTGTCCCAAAAAGAATTACAGCATAAGGAAACAAATCATCAAACCCAACCAATCCAGGTTAGCACTTCAATCATAATCTCAAGTTCCCACTTTGTTCATTAATCTATATATTAATTTTCCTTCAATGACTATCTAATCTACTTATAAATGTTGACATGCTCTCTGTTTTAATCATATGTTTGATTAATCGTTTGAACAGGTAACTTTTTCAGTCAGAGCTCTCATTCCACAACCTCATAACCTGACCTTTCTTCATGTTTCCTACATTGCAACAGTAACCATAATTCAAAAGTATTTAATTGGCTTTAAAGTGCCTTAGGATAGACCAAGATTGTGAAAGGCATAAAAAGTTTTTCCACTTTTTAGATGTGTATTTCCTCATATCAGGCAGTATATCCCAGTGAATCAGCCTCAACATTCTCCCTTAAGTGTGGAGTCTCGAATACCACACAGTAATCCAATCTGCAACATGCACAACAAATTATACATAATGATCAACCTAGTGAGACAAACTGTGTAATCTATTAAACTGGTTGATTCTTCATCAGCAAACTTACAATAATTTCCTGATAATTAAATGTGAAAAACCATAAGAAACAAAGAAAAAAAACCTTCACTGAGTTTCCAACATATCACAGACACTTCCTGAATTAACATTAATATTGAAATGGCTGGAGTGTCAAAGAGGAGATTGAGAAAATCTACTTTCACATATTGAGGAAACATGTCAGCTTTCATGCTCTCTCAACCAAAACTGTATTACAGAGGAATTAGGAAAGTTTTTGGTATGGAAACAACAGCATTAGTTTTCCAGTAGTTAACAAGTTCACCGGTTTGTGATAACCTGTCTTGGATGAATATCATCTCACCAAAAAAACAGGTTAATGTCCTTGTAGTTAACTCCAGCAGAAGACTCCTATAGCATAATCTGCCCTATCAAAACAAAAATCTTCACACTAACTCCCAATATGAAAGTTACCATATCAACTGGTCATTATTACATTACTGTTAAGGGACCTTCTGGTGCAAATTGGGTGCTGTGTTCCCTAAATTACAGTGATGGAATGAACTTTGAGTATTTTATTGGTTGTAAATGACATTTGGATGTCCTCAGGTCATGGAAAAAAACCGTGTAAATACTTCTTTATGTTTGGAAACTGTTTTGCAGAAATGTACTTTGAGTGATTTATTGCTTGGATGGGAGTCTTTGGACCAGAAACCTCACGAGGGTTTCACTGATCTCTTGTTGTAACTTCTATAGGAGACCGTCAGAGCCCACAGAGAAGAAATGTGAATGGCCATATTCATTCCATCTGACGAAGGGTCATTCTGGCTCAAAAGGTTGGCTCTATTTTCTCTCCACAGATGCTCTTAGATCTGCTGAGAGTTTCCAGATTTTCTGTTTTTGTTCATTCCATCACTGTTGTGACTCCCCCCCCCACCACAACCACCACCAAAAAGTTACCAAAATTACAACAGAAAACCAATAAAATCCCCATAGAATTTCGGCCCTATGTTTTGATTACTTTGGCCCATTCAAAAAAACTTCCATTTTTCTAATCGTACTATTGTAAATATTCTTAAATTAAGTTAATGGGGATGAGGATTCAGATATGGTTCCAATGTGGAAAGGAAGAGATGGGAGAGATTGCATTTTTTTTGTGGGGCATGAATGAGTATTTTTTAAAACAAAACTAAATTTAACAGGCCACCAGTTTTCATTGGCAGAATATCTTCTCGGAAGGCATTTCAAATTGTATCAAGAACCCAGTAGCATGTATAGGTCAACCACTATGATGCATTACCAATATTCAGTATAAGCTCACAGATTCTTGCAGCTATCTCGACTACACCTCCTCACATCCTCATTCCTGTGAGGATTCCATTCCATTCTCCCAGTTTCTCTGTCTCCGTCGCATCTGTTCTGATGATGCTACCTTCCACAATGTTGCTTCTGAAAGGTCTTCATTTTTCCTCAGCCAAGGATTCCACCTGCCCCTCCCCCTCCAACCGCGCTGTGCCTGACCCATTTCCTACAGTTCTGACCTCACCCCTTCCCTCTCCCTCCCAGACCATGTTGTTTTCCTCACTTTTCACCCCGCCAGCCTCTGTATTCATCCTCTGCCATCTCCATCAATTCGAGCATGATGCCACCACCAAACATATTTTCCCTTCACCTCCCTTGTCAGCATTCTGAATGGACTATTTCCTCTGGCACTCTGGTCCATTCCTCTATCACCCCTAGCAGCTCATCCCCTTCCCAGGGCACCCTTCCAAGCAATGACAGGAGGTGTAACATCTGATCCTTTATCTTTTTTCCTTTGTTTATTCTAACTCAATGGTAACATTAGTATTAAGGCACAGATGAAGCACTCCAGAAATTTTGCAGAATACTAACCCAGGAAGACAAGTGTTGGACAAGTTCCATCACATTATTCATCATGTTAAAATTCAGGAGCATTTGATTAGCCTACTGTTGATCTCTTACTTCCTAGTCCTAACAATTTGGTAAATAACTGATTTAAATTTTATTCTGAATTAGGAATAATCCCCCAGAATTCACTGCAGATTTACAAGGACATATATTACAGGAACAAAGTTTTTACTCCAAGCTAAAAAGAAACATGGAAAGTAATTAGCAACTTACATGTTTCAGTTCCTCATTTGCTTAAACCTTCATATATATATGTATATCCTGAGTTAAATTATTTCACCGCAGAACTATGATTATTTAATTAACTCCAACAGTTTGGTTTCTTCCCTCTGTGGTTAAAGATCGTACAGAAGGCAATGTCAAACATTCAGTTACAAGTATATTTTTACTCTAGCACATTTGCTTATGTAGATCTCTGTTGAAATAAAATGAAAAATCCAAACACAAACTGGGGGAACAGCACCTCATGTTCTGATTAGACACTTTACAGCCTTCTGAACTCCACATTAAGTTCAACAACTTCAGATCAAGAACTCTGCTCTCCATTTTACATTCTCCCCCCACCCTGCCCTGCCCTGCACTACTAAACCCTTAGTGTCAGTCTGTATCTTGTTCTCATGTTTTGCTTTCAACAGTACTGACCTTTATTCTGTTATTAACACCTATTCTGGTCCAAATCCTCTCTCTCTTATTTGGTTCTGGCAGTGGAAAAAAAACTTTTTTTTTTAAAAAAGGTGCAGATTATGGGGGAGGTGATGGCATAGTGATATTATTACTAGATGTCCTTGAAGGAAGGAAATCTACTTTTCTACCTGGTCTGCCATCCCTTTAAATTACGGAAGTTTATTTACTTAAATAATAATTAAAGGTTGCAATTTCTTACCAAGTTTATCAGCCTTCTCATTGCATGTTCATGTGAACAGATGCATTCACAAGGGTCAAAACCTCCTTCCGCCATGACAGGACAAGGTTCCTCCAGCTAGTCTCTAGTAATTAAGGTAATGAGAACAATTATAATAGAAACAATAGGAACACAACACAAGACCCATGATTCAGCCAATTAGTCACTTATAATTCCAAATAAATTTAATGTGTAGCCTATTAGGATGCAAATCTTTCAGAATATTTAATCTTCACATATATTTTGTATTTCAATATAATTAGATCTTTTAGGTAACCTGCTAACTCGAAGTGAAGCTGATGATTATCCAGTCCCACCTGCCACAGGAATGCCTGCCTATGGGTGGGACATGGACCATGCAAAGGTCCACTGACTTCAGGCGGGTTTTTCCAGCTTTGGGGTGAGTGTGGCCAGAAAATCCCACCCTAAAAGTCTCATTTTGTTTGCATCCACCACTTCCATGAGTTAAAAGGTGATGGAAGTCAATATAAATGTCAATCTGAAACTAGTTTTTTTTATACAAATTACAATGATTAATGTGACAGTGATAAAATATCTTTCTCATTTGACAAAGATTGTATGAGATACAAATAAGAACATAAGAAATAGGAGCAGGAGTAGGCCATCTAGCCCTTCGAGCCTGCCCCGCCATTCAATAAGATCATGGCTGATCTGTTGTGGCTCAGTTCCACTTTCCCGCCCTCTCCCCATAACCCTTAATCCCCTCTCTTATCAAGAACCCATCAACCCGCTTCTTAAAAATATTTAGCGAGGCAGCCTCCACCACTTCAACGGGCAGAGAATTCCAGAGATTCACCACCCTTTGAGTGAAGAAGTTCCTCCTCAACTCTGTTCTAAACCGCCTCCCCTTTATCTTGAGGCTGTGCCCCCTAGTCCTACTGTCTTTTTTGAGCAGGAAGAGTCTCTCCACCTCTATCCTATCCATCCCATTCATCATCTTATACGTCTCAATGAGATCTCCCCTCATTCTTCTAAACTCTAACGAGTACAAGCCTAGTTCATTCAGCCTCTCCTCATAGCTCAATCCCCTCAACTCCAGTATCAGCCTAGTAAACCTCCTCTGCACTCCCTCCAGGGCCAAAATATCCTTGCGCAGGTGTGGCGCCCAAAACTGCACACAGTACTCCAGCTGCGGCCTCACCAATGCTCTATACAGCTGCAGCAAGACCTCCCTACTTTTATATTCAATCCCCCTCGCTATGAAGGCCAGCATCCCATTCGCCTTCCTGACCACCTGCTGCACCTGCAAGCTGGGTTTTTGCGACTCATGCACAAGGACCCCGAGGTCCCTCTGCACCGTCGCCTGCTGCAGTTTTTCGCCACGTAAGTAATAGTCCTTCCTACCATTCTTCCTACCAAAGTGGACCACCTCACACTTGCCAACATTAAATTCCATTTGCCATTTCCTGGCCCATTCGCCCAGCCTATCTAGATCCTTCTGCAGACTCTCCACACCCTCCGCACAATTTGCCTTTCCCCCAATCTTGGTGTCATCAGCAAATTTCGACACCCTGCACTCGGTTCCCTCCTCCAGATCATCTATATAAATGGTAAATAGCTGAGGCCCCAGCACCGACCCCTGGGGCACCCCACTAGTCACCAACCGCCAATCCGAATAGCACCCATTGACCCCCACTCTCTGCCTCCTATTTGACAACCAATCCTCTATCCACGCTAACACCCTACCCCCAACTCCATGTCCCCTGACCTTCTGCAATAACCTCTTGTGAGGTACCTTGTCAAACGCCTTCTGAAAATCCAGAAAGACCACATCCACCGGCTCTCCTCTATCCACTGCCCTAGACACATCCTCATAGAACTCCAGTAAATTTGTCAGACACGACTTCCCTTTAATGAAACCGTGTTGCGTCTGCCCTATCAGGCAATAACCGACAAGTAACTTTTAAAAAATTTTCATTACAATATTTTCCTTGCTGTGCACCTGTTGATTTGCTGCAAATAGTTTATTCATCCTATTCATAAGAAAAAAAATAGAAACTAGAAAAGGAGTACCATTACATAAATGAAGAGAGACTGCAGGACTTAGGTGCTTTGTCACCTTATTTGAAAAAAGATACAATGACATTAGAAAAAATTGAGAGAATGTTCACTCAATTCATTTGTGTGATGAGGGGCTTATGAAGGGTGAATAGATTGGGCTTGTATCCATTACACTTAGATGAATCAGAGGCAATGTTATTGAACCATATACGATCCTGGGCCGATTTGATAGGTGGATACCAGGAGGATATTTCCTCTTGACGCACACGCACATGCACAGTGCCAAGGATATATTTGACATATTTTTAAAAATATAAAAATGGTGATGTAGACTGATTCAAGTGTAAACATTTCAGATTTTACTTGCAATATTCAATTTTTCAATATTCAATTTGCAACTTCAATTTTTGATAAAATGATAGTGTGATGTGTAGACTATATGGATTCACCCCATTTGCCACAACAAACTCATGATGTTGACAACAATAAGATTACTCTGCTATTCCTCCAATTCTGATGAAAGTGAAATCAACCTGAAACATGAATACAATTTCCATCTCTGCAGACGCTGCCTGATCTGTTGAATGTTTCCAGCATTTCTAGTTTTTACTTTAGGTTTCCAGCAGCAGTTTTTGTTCAGACTGCTCATTGTTCATAGCAACTTATTTAATAGAAGTTTTGAGCAAGTTTCCCCCCCTGTCCCCGTTTGAGCAGATAATACAACAAGCATGTCTATTAAACTGTATTTTATAATTTATACTATAAAAAGACATAGAGGTAGCATGTCCTGTAGTCCAAGATTTGCAAAATTACATCACTCATTACTTGGCAAATTGCACATAGTTTAACACTGGAACGGATACAAGCATATTGACCAAGTTTCATAACAATTTAGAGGTGAAACTAATCTAAACTGATGAAAATAAGCTTATGTAAAATGGGTTGCTAATTGACTGAATTGGTTTCAATGCAACTCCCCTCCCCACAGCATCCAAGGGCTCTGATGAAGGATCATCCAGACTCAAAATGGCTCTATTCGCACTCTCCACAGATGCCGTCAGACCTGCTGAGATTTTCCAGCATTTTCTGTTTAAGTCCAAGTTTCTCCTCTGCTTGAAGTTAATAGCTTTGGTAAAGATCAAGCGTCAGATCAAGTCCAAAATGGGGTGCAATGCTTTATCTTGTCAGCTCGGATATTGTTTGTCTCTCTTTTGGGAGTCATAAACCGGATTCAATTTTGAATTTGGCTTTTGGAGCAAGCAAGGATTTGGATTTGCCCAGTCCATTCTGAGCACTGGCTTTGTAGCTTTAAGGATGGAGTAAAATTTTTTTTAAAAATTAACTAGCTTTGGGGCTCCTTGGGTTGTTGGCAGTGGTGGTGATGGGAGGGGGGGAAAGAAGAAGGCAACTGGATGTCAGTGTTATTGTTAATGCTAAAATGCTCCTCCACTGAGACATTGAACACTTGTGCGGCTTCTTTCTCCAGAGCCAGACCCAGTGCTGCTCCATCACTTTTTGGACCTTCTACATATTGATACAAAAACTTGCCCTAAATAAATTTAAAGAAATCAACTCCTTCTAAACTATGACTATCTGGTATCCAGAGATGAGTAACATTGTGAAAGAAATGCGACCATACATTTATTAATTGAATGAACACAAGATTCCATGTCTTAAACAAAAAAAAGTACTAGCAACTTAACATTATATCTCATAACTTTTAATAGATTAAAAACCAAAATCTCAGCTGCATATTCCTTGTTATACTTTTATTTCCACTCAGGTGTTCCCCTATACTTTACAGTATCTTGAAGTTTCTTCCACTTCTCCTGGAACCAAACCAAGGTATGCCACAACTCTAAGGAATTCCCTTTGATTCCCTTCAATGTTCACGCTATTCGCTGAGGTATAAGATTTCTTGGGGTTCTTCCACCAGCATCAATTTAGACACACTCTCCAACTCTCTTTCAACACATTACTCTTGTGGGCCCCTCAGTTCAAGCCCCACTGCATTCTTGCTTACCAACATCAAATCAAAAACCCCTATTTCTGATAGTCCTCTGCTACTGGTTCTGGCTGCTTTACACCTCTTGACCACTCTTCAGTTGTCTGTTTCTGTGAAAAACTCATCCAGATAAATGTAAAGCACACCACCCTGCAATCAATTCCCATGGAAAAGTGGCACACCTAGCATGCTTCAGAGATTTAAACTAATTACCTTCAATTCTTAAACTTTGTTTGTTCTAGGAACCATACAAATAATTTAAACCCCCATTCTGGAATTTAATGCATTCCATCTCCACCATGATACTTCTTTTTTTTACACCAACGATGCACATTGTTTAGTTTCCAATTTAACCATATTAAACATACATAGAACAACCTTTGATTTGCATTCACTTTAGGTTTGTTTACCAGCTTCTCAAACCAGGTGTCTTCATTTATACATTAAAAAAATCCTGAACTAAAAGTCATATTCCTGGAACACATGGATCATAAAATTAGATATTGGTAACGATAGCCTTTGGACACCAAATTTCCAGCAAAGTTTTCCCTTTTTACCCTTTGCATTGTCATCTTTGGAGCCCTCCAAGGATCTATATTGACATAAATTTCCACGCTGCCACTTCACAACATTGTCCACAGATGTAGGGATAGCTTCCGTATGTACACCATTGACACACACCCTATGCTGAACCATCTCTCTCAACCCCACAGTGGCAGATGTCTCACTGATATCAAGCCGTGGAAGATTTCAATTTCTTCAACTCAAATTCAAGACTGAAGTCATTGCTTTGACACCCCTGTCATAAATTTACTCCCTTGTCACTGACTCCATTCCCTTCTCCAAGCATTTGTTCACATTTGACCAAACTGTTAAGTCAGGTAGCTTGTATGCTGTAGAAAATTATTTCAATTTCATTCATCACCAAGAGCACCTAATTTTATTTCTGGGATTTTATCCATCTCTGTCTATATTTCCACTCCTCTTCTACTGAAACCTTTGTCTATGTTTGTTCTTGTTAATGCCAGACTGAATTATGTAATGTCTCCCTTGCTGTCATCCTCCATAAATACCCATAACGTAACTGCCCAAATTCTGTCCCACTTTCCCATACAATTGCCATGCCAACATTTTTCATTCATTAATGGGACATAAATCACACTGGCCAGGCTGTTTTTTTTATTGCCCATTGGCACTTGTCCTTCAGAAGGTCATGGTGAGCTAACTTCTTAAACCACTGCAATGTTTGGTGAAAATGCTGTAAAGTTGGGAATTCTAGGACTTGGTCACAAAAACAACCTTTGACCATCACCCTCTGTCTCCTGCCCCAAAGCCAATTTTATAGCCAAAATGCCAAACTGCCATGGATCCCACGGGCTCTTACTCACTTCATAAGTCGTCCAAGTGGGATCTTATCAAAAGCCTTACATGAAGTTCATCACAAACTGTACTGCCCTCATCTATTTTTTAACTCCTCAAAAAACATGCAATCAAATTTTCAATCAGGCCAGCCATTTTATTTCTCAAGCAACGTCACTAAAACAGGTTACCTGGTATTCATTTAATTTTATGTTGTGGGGTCTTGTGTGCAGGTTATCTGTCATGCTTCCCTGCATTACAACAGCAACTGCACTTCAAAAAGTATTCTGCTAGCAGCAAATGCCATGTGATATTCCATGGTCATGAAAGATAAATTTAGTTTCATTTTTTGTAAATGTAGGTATTTATCTCAACATTGGAGCTGTTTTGCATAAAAATGCAAGTTAGATGAAGAAGTCGGCTCAGTACACTGAAGCTTTTCAGAACAGCTGCACGGTTATGCAAATTTTGGGGCATTCTATTTATAAATATACTTTCCTGTCGAAAGTATATTTGAATAAAATGAATGACTTTCACCACATGTACTTCAAATCTACTTTCTAAACGGACTCAAGATGTTACTATTTCTTAGCTATGTTACTCCTTCGTACTATGCTAGATCGGAGTTTTAAGTTCGTGAAATGATGCAGAATTAGTACACAAAATAATATGGTAATTTAACTTCGCACATTGCTGAAGTAGAAATATGTTGACCGGCATATACAGAAACACTCATCAAAACGGCAAGAAAAACATTATGCATTGATGGTCTCCATCAATATACAATTGAGCAACACAGCCTTGATGTAAAACCATCGGTCTTTAATCAAGAGAACGACGAACTGAGAAATCTATGAGACAAGCTTTAAAAAAATAACTTATTTCATCAATTTTTAACAAGCAATACCAAGTGCGGAGGTAGTCTCAATGATAAGAAACTGAGGTACCGGTTAAAAATAAATAAAACCGGGCACCAACTTCAATGTCTCATTATGGATGACCTAGTCGGATCCCGGAAATATGGTAACGTTGCTATTAACAGAGATATCTACAATAACATCCGCATCAGATACATCGATAATCTGGAATCCCTTCAGATGCGACCGGGGTTTGTTTTGAAAGCTCTTGCCTGCAGCACACATTCCTTTTCCTGAGTCGACCCACTTTCCAACTGGATCCCCCACTTGTCCCTCAAAGACGAGACGCCAGCGTTGCAACATCTGTCAGAACGCTCCGGGCTCACATTCTTACCGGGCTCGCGCTCTCAGAATCGCCACTACAACCGGTCCTTCCCCCCTCGGGCTGCGCCTCTGCTCCACTGTTTTGATCCAGTACCAACAAGCACGTCACCAGAAGGGGGAGGAACAGAAACCGGAGCCGGATGTACGCCATCGGCCCTCCTCCTCCTCCTGTGTGCGCACGCCCACACACACGGATACGCGCCGTAGCCATGGCAATGTCAAGGGGGTCGCGCCTGCCTTATCAAACTCGCCACCATCTCTCGCACCAGCTGGATGCGGGTAGGTTGGTGGTGGTGGCGGTAGTGACAAAGCTCACCGGAGTCAACGCCTAATCTAAACTATAACTTCATAATGCCACCTAATAATGGAACTTGAATGTAACGTACGGCAAAACAATTGTTCTTTCAAACATTTACGGCAACGCTATTTGAATAGTTAAAAGAATGTAGAGGTCTCATGACAAGTACACTCCCTGCGACGCCTGCAGGGGGAGGGCTAAGCGCTCCACGGCGTCGGACTGACACGTGTCTCTTTCCGGTTGGTGGCCTCGGAGCATGCTGGGAGTGGTGGCTGGTTGAGGTTTGCTGTTGGTGCGCGAGAGTGGTGGCGGCTGAAAGCGGAAGTGTTGGGAATGTTGGTGTGCTGGCCGGAAGTTTGTGGAAGAGTGGACCGTTTGTGTAAGCAGGGAGGGCAGGGTCAGCTGTGTAGTTCGAGTCTCAGCTTGTCAATTATTGTTTATCGGCCCCTAGCGCAGGCTTCTACGGTCGGCAGATGGTCCGATATGTTTGAGGAATTCTGCCCCGAGGAAGAAGCAAATTTATTGCTCAGCTCTGCCCCGTTGCTCGCCTGGGATTCCGGTGATTTCAGTTTTGGGGAGAAGAAATCCAGAATGGGAACCTGCCCAGTCAATGGAAAGACCTATAGAAGACCAATCAGTGTCCTTGTTAGTCTAACTGCGGTTGAACCAAGCCATTAAAAAGACCTAAAAGCCATTAATTCTTGAAATGTAAAAACAAAAATAAACTAAGAACAAATTATCTCTTCAGATTAAAAAAAATACAACCCTGAATGCATTCACAAAACAAGTAGAATATGAAACAGTACAGGTTCAATTTCCATACTGACTCATGTTGTTCATTAAATTTTAGCAAAGGGTCATCTGGACTTGAAACATCAGCTTTTTTCTGCCCTTACAGATGCTGCCAGACTGACTGATGTTTTCCAGCATTTTCTCTTTGGATTGTTTATTAAAGCCCTACCGTCTCAACTTTGTCCCTTATGTGAGGTGTGGTGATCCTCAGGTTAAATCATCACCAGTAAGCTCTGCCCCCATTTCTCATCTGGGATTATGATGATTTAAAAGAATGTGAAAAAATTGCTAAGTTTTTTGAGAAAAGCAATGGAATGTTCTAACATGAACATGGAGATTTTTTTAAGATAATGGGGGAAAAAAATCACACTCTCCACTCTTGTCATTTAATCTAGAATCATAGAATCCGTGTAGTGCAGGAGGTCAACAAGTCTACACTGACTCTCTGACAGTGCACCCACCCAGGCTGTATTCCAATAACACTGTGTATTTACCTTGCTAATCCTCCCAACCTACACACCTTGGGACACTAAGGGGCAATGTACTATGGCCAATCCACCTAACCTGCACATCTTTGGAGTGTGGGAGGAAACCCATGCAGGCACTGGGCGCACATACAAATTCAACATGGATAGTCACCCAAGGTCAGAATTGAGCCCAGGTCTCTGGAGTTGTGAGGCAGCTGTGCTAACAACTGCACCGCCATGTCAATTTCTCTAACCTACTCCAATCCATTTGTGCTGCCTCATTTGTTAACCTAAATCAACAACATTCCAGTACTTCATCTGAGTTATAGATATATGCAGTGAAAAATCAATGCCTCAGTTTTTCTTGAATACCATTCATCACATCCTGCATATCGGGTACATTATGTAAAAACATAGAAAGCAGGAATAAACCATTTAGTCCTTCAAGCCTATTCCATTATTCAATAAGATCTTGGCTGATCTATCTCAATGCAATATTCCCACTCTTGCTATTTCCTTGGTGCCTTTAGTATTTAGACATCTATCGATTTCCATCTTCAATATATTGTAACTTGGCCTCTATTGTTTCCTCCTGCCAAACTAATTACCAACCCTTGTTATAATGTTACCTTCAATTCCACATGCATTCATTATTGACAATAATAGAATACTACCCATAGCCATAATACTTATGACTATAGTTATTCCCTCTCAGATCAAAAGTCCCCAACCAAATTGTGCATGGATCGGTCCTGCTAAATTATACTGCACGTGCAGTGGTGTAAAAAAAACTAAAAGGGACTGCAATAAATGCCCATGTATTCCACAAATAAACTGGAGGGAGAATGTTGCTGAAAAATTTCAAAAAATTCAGCTAGATTAATCAGGTGTTACATATCTTTCACAAATCCACACGTAATATTCATCCAAGTGATATTCCAGCCCCTTCCCCAAGGTGCTTGTTAAACTGGCAGGTACATTTTCAAGTTTTTCCCTTCTGAAAGTCTGTAGTTGGTAAAATGCTTGAATCCGTCTTCAAAGAAGAAATGGCGAGGCACCTAGAAAGGAATGGTTTGATAGAGCACGGATTCGTTAAGGGGAAGTCGTGTTTGACGAATTTATTGGATTTCTATGAAGATGTGACTAGTGCGGTAGACAGAGGGGAACCGGTGGTTGTGTTTTTAGATTTCCAAAAGGCGTTTGATAAGGTGCCTCATAAAAGGTTGCTACAGAAGGTTAGGGTGCATGGATTTGGGGGTAAGGTGTTATTGTGGATAGACGATTGACTGTCTAATAGGAAGCAGAGAGTTGGTATCAATGGGTGCTATTCTGATTGGCGGTTGGTGACTAGTGGAGTGCCGCAGGGATTGGTGCTGGGGCCTCAGCTATTTACCATTTATATAGATGATCTGGAGGAAGGGGGCTGAGTGTAGGGTGACAAAATTTGCTGATGACATGAAGATGAGTGGAAAAGCAAATTGCGTGGAAAGTCTGCAGAGGGATCTGGAAAGGCTAAGCGAGTGGGCGAGAACCTGGCAGATGGAGTATAATGTTGGTAAGTGTGAGGTTATCCACTTTGGCAGAAATAATAGTAGGAGGGATTATTATTTAAAAGGTGAAAAGCTGCAGCATGCTACAGTGCAGAGAGACCTGGGGGTCCATATCCATGAGTCGCAAAAACCCAGTCTGCAGGTGCAGCAGGTGATCAAGAAGGCGAATGGAATGTTGGCCTTTATAGCGACGGGGTTAGAATATAAAAGTAAGGAAGTCTTGCTGGAACTGTACAGGGTACTGGTGAGGCTGCAGCTGGAGTACTGTGTGCATTTTTGGTCGCCGCACTTGCGCAAGGATATTTTGGCCTTGGAGGGAGTGCAGAGGAGGTTCACTAGGCTGATACCGGAGATGAGGGGGTTGGACTATGAAGAGAGACTAAATAGACTGGATCTACTCGTTGGAGTTTAGAAGGATGAGGGGGGACCTTATAGAGATGTATAAGATAATGAAGGGGATGGTTAGGGTAGAGGTACAGAGATTCTTCCCGCTTAGGAAGGATAGCAGAACTAGAGGGCACAGCCTCAAGATTGGGGGGGTGGCAGTTTAGATCGGCATTGAGGAGGAACTTCTTCACTCAAAGGGTGGTGAACCTCTAGAATTCTCTGCCCGTTGAAGTGGTGGAGGCTACCTCGCTAAATATATTTAAGTCACGGGTAGATAGGTTTTTGATAGACAAGGGAATTAAGGGTTATGGGGAGAAAGCGGGAGAGTGGAACTGATCCACTTCAGATCAGCCATGATCTTATTGAATGGTGGGGCAGGCTCGAAGGGCTAGATGGCCTACTCCTGCTCCTATTTCTTATGTTCTTATGTTATGAATTGTTAAATAATGTAGTCACAATGGGGTTTTCCAATCGCAAGGTACAACTTTGAAATCTAAAACTTTGAAATAATTCACCTGCAATTTCCTCACTTTTAGTAGCTGGGGTGGAAATCTTCAGTTCATGGAGATTTGTCTACCTTAGGACCTATTTATTTCTTTACTTTTTTTTACTTCTATTAAATTCAATGATCTCCTCTCTTTGACAACTCATCAGAAGCTTGCAAATATATTTAGTTTTCCTTCTGGACAATTTTCTCCTTAGCAATTGTAAAATAACATAATTAAAGCAGCTGACAATATCGTGATATAGCAATTTTCAGCAAGGAATGGTAGGACAGATTTATGTCCACAGTTTTTCATGCAAAAAAAATCTTGTGGGAATAGCAGCATAGTGATAATGTTACTGGACTGGTATTGCGGAGATTAGAGTAATCTGGAAAATTTGAGTTCATTAAATTAAATCTGGAATAAAAAATAGTCTCAATAACAAATTGCTGTAATGGATCTAGTTCACTAACGTCCTACAAGGAAGGAAATACACTATCCTTAACTTGTCTAACCTACATTTGATTCCATACCTACAGCAAGGTGATTAATCCTTAACTGCTGTCTGAAATGGCCTTGTGATGCTCTCAGTTGCATTAAACTGTTATGGAAACATCAGATAAGTAGTATTTCCATTTCAACTAGATGAATCACCAGCATCTGTCTGGGCACTGAATACAACAAAGTTGAACTTGCAAAAGATTCTCTTCACCAACATCTGCCTCATGTGCCTAAATTGGGGGAACTTCCCATAGACTAGTCAAACTCACAGAATCATACCTTATAGCCAATGTCCCAGACATCATTATCACTATCCCGAATATGGCTGGTCCACTGGAAGCACAGACTGACCGAAGGTGGCAGGTTAGTGGTGTACAGTTGAGAGGGTGTAGCTTTGTGAGTTTTCAATATTGGCTCCGGACTCCATAAAATCTCATGGAATCAGGTCAAACATGGGCAAGGAAACCTGCTGATTCCAATGTGCCATCATCCCTCAGCTCATGAATCAGTAACCATCCACACTGAAAGGAAGAGGCAAAGTGATGAAAGATGTTTTTGACTGTATTAAGTAAGACTTACTGCTCTTGATGTTCAGTTTGAGTTCTGCCAAGACCACTTGGGGCCAAACCTCGTTAGAGCCCTGGTTCACGTGGACAAAAAAGCTTGGTTCACAGGACAGCCAGGGCACAGATTGTCCTGTTCTGATGAAAGGTCATTGCCCTGAAATGTTAAACCTGTTTCACTACAGATGCTGCCTGACCTGCTGGGTATTCCTAGTATTTTCTCATTTCAAATTTCCAGTATCTGCTGTACTTTGATGTATTACGGAACAGAATCTGGGTGCATGACCTTATCCATTACCAAGGGTGATTTGATAGCACCACGACTGACTGAGCTTGCAGAATTCTAAAGTCTATATGTGCCAGATTGTGCTTGAGACAGGTGATAAGGGAACCAGTGTAAGGAAAAATCCTTGTTGACTTTGCCCTTGTGGGTCTAAATGTCAAAAGTGCATCTGTCTGTAGTATTGGTAAAAATGACCATCTCACATGCCTCTTGGAAACTAAGTCGCTCCCCCACACTGAGGAAACCCTCCACTATGTTGTTTTGCACTATCAAAGTTTTAAATGCAATAGATTCAGAACAATATAGCAGCTCAATAATCCATGAGGCATTGTGGGAAATCAGTAGAAACGGTACTGTACTCAGCCATAATCTGTAACTCATAGCCCAGCATATTCCTCTTTCTACCATTACCCTCAAGCCAAGTGACCTAAGTTCTGATGAAAGATCACCAACCTGAAAAGTTAACACTGTTTCTCTCTCTACAGATGCTGCTAGATCTGTTGAGTGCAGCATTTTCTGTTTTTATATTGTTTAAGCCAAGCAACCAATTTTGGCTCACTGAGGAGTGTATGTGAATGCCAGGAGCATCACGAGGCTTACCTAAAAATAAGGTGAAGCTACAACACAGGATTCTAGGCATGCTAAACAATGGAAGCAGCGTGCTATAGAAAAAAAACTAAGCAATCCCTGAACAAACAGATGAGATCAAAGCTCTGCAATCTTACCAAATGAATACTGTTGGCAATTAAATAACTAACAAAAGAAACAGATTTCACAAATATCCCCATCCTGAGAGTAGATCCCTGCTAATCAGTGTACAGATAAGGCTGTAGCATCTGCAACCATGTTCAGTCAGAAATGCCAGTAGATTATCCGTTTTAACTTTATCCTGAAATCCCCCCCATTACAGATGTGTTAGTCAATTTGATTCATTCCGCATGATATCAAGAAATATCTGTACATGCTGGCCACAGCTAAGGCTATAGGGCTACAGACTTGTTCTCCAGAACGAGTCACAAACCATGCCAAACTGTTCCAGTACAGCTACAAAACTGCTATCTATCCAACCATGTGGAAAATTGCTGATGTCCTGCCCACAAAAAAGGGGGACAAATTTAACTCATCCCAACATCTACTTTCAATCATCAGCATAGTGATGGAAGGTGTTGACAGTGCTACAAGCAGGACTTACTGCTCACTGATGTTCAGTTTGGATTCTGCTGGGAGCACTTGGGGCCAAACCTCATTACAACCTTGGTTTGCTTATCACTTAATGTTTTAAGTTTGAGTTGAATTCCAACCATGAGTTGAGACTAACTGCCCTTGATGTCCTCACAGTATTTTACCATTGGTGACATCGAGAAGCCTTTTTAAAATTTAAGTCAACAGGATTTCAGGAGAAAAACCTCTTCAATGGTTTGAGTCATACTTAGCATAAAGTAAGGTGGCTGTGGTTGTTGGGAAGGACATTAATTTTAACTGCAGAACATCAGTGCAGGAATTCTTCAGAACAGTGTT
The DNA here is from genome assembly GCF_965287045.1 of Carcharhinus amblyrhynchos. Taxonomy (NCBI): domain Eukaryota; kingdom Metazoa; phylum Chordata; class Chondrichthyes; order Carcharhiniformes; family Carcharhinidae; genus Carcharhinus; species Carcharhinus amblyrhynchos. The sequence goes on along the minus strand of NC_137324.1, from coordinate 87,951,037 downwards.
CCATATCCAACCGTCTTTACCTATTTGATTAATGACCCTCCCTTCACTGTAAGGTCAGAAATGAGGATGTTCGCTGATGATTCTGCATTCGGTCTCATTCATGAGTCCTCATAATGAAGCAATCTGTGCTTACATGCAGCAGGACCTGGAAAATACTCGGGTTTGGTTTGATAAGTGACAAGTAACATTTGTGCCACATAAGTGCCAGGCAATGTCAGTCTCCATAAAAACAAATTACTGCAGATGCTGGAATCTGAAACCAAAAGAGAAAATGCTGGAAAATCTCAGTAGATTCAGCATTTTGTCTTTTAATGTCAGTCTCCAACAAGGGAGAGTCTAACCTGAGCTCCCACTATCAACATCCTCTGAGCGGCAACATTGACCAGAAATTTAACTGGACCAGCCATGTTAAATTTGTGGCTTCAAGAACATTATAGAGACAAAGGTCTGGTGTAGGTAACTCATCTCTAGAATCTCCAAGGCTTATTCACCGTCTACAAGACACCAGTCAGGGAGTATGTTGGAATACACTTCAGTTGATTGAATGAATAAACATTCAAGAAGCTCAACACGATCCAGGACAATTCAACCCACTTGATTGGCAACCCCAATGTACAGTGGTAACAGTGTATACCATCTGAGATGTGTACTGCAATAACATACTAATAATCTTTTGACAGCACCTTGCAACCTCTACCACCAGGAAGAAATTGGGCAGTAAAACCATCTGCAAGCTTCCCTTCAAGTCACATACCATTTTGATTTGGAAATATAATGTTGTTTCTTCACAATTGCTGCGTTAAAATTGTGGATTCCTTAACAGCACTGTGAATGTATCTACATTATGAGGACTGCAGCAATTCAAGAAGGCACCTCACCATCACCTTGTCAAGGCTAATTTTTACATTCCTAATTGATGTTATAACTGGACAGGAAGAGTCCAGAATGGAACCCTGGCTCAAAAGACCATAACTTCTACATTTTAAAAAAAAACCTGGAGGAACAGAGTCATAGGACTACTAATTAATTTTAACAGCAAGAAAAAAAGATGTATTAAACAAACAATTGGATTATGATATAATCCTTTACTTCCTCCTTAGTTTAACAAATGCACATTTTAAGGTTAACAGAGATTACAGAGTATATTATAAACTACAAGGATCTCAGTAATACAAAGTCCCTTTAAGCACACGGATTGGCAGTGGTCAAATACACACACTCCACTCTGAATCCCAAGTGAATCTCAGTTGAATTTCTTCTCAGATTCCCTCCAAATTGTCACGAGAGTTGACACAATTTAGAATCTTCTTTCACAGTAATGCTTTACATCATTGGCTTGCCTTCTGAATTCCAGTCCAGGTTTTCCAAATTATTCTTTAAACCAAAACTTCTGCTCCAGTTTTAACAACGAATCCAGGATTTTCACATCCTCCATTAGGGTTTTTTTGTCTTAACTGCTGCATGCAGTTTACAATTACTTTAACTCTCAATTCCCAGACTCTATTAAATGGCATCAAACTTCTCACCTTTGAAGTCTGCTTTCCCACTTTAGCTCTGATTACCACAGCTGTCGCTTTCACTCGCCACACTTTGTCTGCTTTTCCCTTTGAATTCTTCTCTGAACAATACCTTGGTCTCTGTTCTCTTCAATTTGCTTTAAGACATTCATTATGATCCAATTCTCTGGTTATCTGTACTGCATCTGGTTCTTTGGAAAGCCTGCCTCTTTGCAGCTCCCTTGTTCCATCCAGTTTTTCTTCTTACGGATTTGAGAGATGTTCACTCCCCAGTGTCCTGTCTCCAACTGCAAATAAATTCAGCTAATAACTAAAATTCAGAACCTTTCTACCTTAAAAGTTCCCCAGTTGCCAAGCAAGCACAGCTACTTCTATTTATTCTTCATACCGTAACCCTGTTTAAGCATGATAGAGACATAGTTGGAAATGAAACCAGTCCCCCATACATACGAACACCTTTCTTCAGCATAAATTTAACTATGGGTGTTACCTTTCCAGGCACAGAAGCATTACATTAAAACCACTTAATATTATACCTTATTTGTAACGTTTGTCAATACAAATACAAATCCCTTAAAACTACCTTTGTTTTCCTAACATAATAAAGGATGGGAAATAATTACTGCCATTGCCAGCGATCCCCAAACCCATGAATGTGTGTGTTTTTTTAAAACTTCAGCAAGCTATGGGCAGAGTAGAAGTCATGCGGAAGATGGATACTTATTTACAGCAAAGTAGAATTAGAGATCTAAACACCCTGGTGAACTGCTTTTGTTTAAGTTAATCCCATTGTGGAGCTTCATTTCAATGTGAATACAGGGTGAAGAATTGAATGGAAACATTCCAGATATGGTTAATATTAGTGGTTGTAAAATAAATAGATCATTTTTCATGCAGCTTTTGCTTTGTTCAAAAAGTTATTCTTTTAAAAAATGATATTGCAACATGTTGCTGTTGATACTTCAGAGCAGAAATGTCCTTTACATATAGTGTGTATGAGTGTTAAAAAATGGTGTTTATATAATGTCTTTACCTTGATAGAAATAGTCAGCATGGCTTCATCAGAGGGAAGTCATGCCAAACAAATGCGATTGAATTTTTTGAGGAGGTGACCAGGTTTGTAGATGAGGTTAGATTTTTTTTTGGATTTAGATTTTTTTTGGATTTCAGCAAAGTTTTTGACAAGGTCTCATATGGAGGACTTTTAAAGAAGGCAAATGCGTGTGTGATACAGGGTAATTTAATAAAGTGGAGCCAAAATTGGCTCAGTTGTAGGAGACAGAGACTGATAACAGAAGGCTGCTTTAGTGACTGGAAGCCAGCGTTCATGGCATACCACAGAGATCTGCATTGGGCCCTTTATTATTCATCATTTATATAAATAACATTGATATCTATGTGGTAATAGAATTAGTAAGTTTACGATTGGCTGGGTAGTTAACAGCGAGGCCATGTGTCTTGGGCTACAAGAAGATATGGTTGGGATGGTCAAATGGGCAGATAAGTGGCAGATGGAATTTAACCCTGAAAAGTGTGAGGTGATACCTTTGGAAGGGGTAATTTGACAAGAAAGTATTCAATGAATGATAGGACTCTAGGATGTCCTGTGGAATGAAGGGAACTTGGTGTGTTTGTCCACATATCTCTGAAAGTGGAAGGGCATGTTGGTAGGGTGCTGAGAAAAGCATATGGGACACTTGTCTTTATTAATTGAGGCATAGATTACAAAAACAGGCAAATCATGTTGGAGTTGTATAGAATTTGGGTGAGGCCACTGCTAGAATACTGTGCAGTTTTGGACGCCTCATTATCGGAAGGATATATTGTGCTGGAGTGGGTGCAGAAAAGATTCACCAGGATGCTGCTTGGGATAGAACATTTAAGTTATGAAGAGATGTTGGAAAGGTTTGGGTTTTTGTTGGAGTAGAGAAGACTGAAGGGCAACCTGATTGAAGTGTACAAGATTATTAGGGGCATGAACAGAGTGAGGATAACGAGCAGCTGTTCCCTTTAGTTGAAGGGTGAGTCATGAAGAAAGAGAGGTTCAATGTGAGAGGCAGGAGGTTTAGGAGGATATGAGGAAAAACCTTTTTATCCAGAGGGTGGTGACAGTTTGGAATGTGTTGCCCAGGAGGGTGGTAGAGGCAGGTTGCCTCACATCCTTTAAAAAGTACCTGGATGAGCCTTGGTACATCATCACATTCAAGGGTATAAGTGCTGGTAAATGGGATCTGGGGAGGGGTCAGGTGTTCTTCACATGTTGGTGCAGACTCGATGAGCCAAAGGAGCTATTTTGCACTGTATGATTCAATGACAATTGCTGAGGGGTTCCAGAGCTTGGTCCAGACTCAGAAGTTTATTGCTGAGGGCTTGCACAGCATGGGGGAGTCAAAGTTGTGCCTCCAGGACTGCCAGAGCAGGGTGATGCAGAGGCCTCTGGAGCTCACTCCAGGTGCCCCACCATCCCATAGAGTGTCCCATGGGCCAATGAGCACCCAAGGGAGAAGGAAGGGCTGGAGCCCATGCTGGGGCCGTCTAGCCCTTCTGAATTTCCTCCTTCCTGACACCGGTGCATCTCACGGGCAGCAGGCTGAATAGGGTGGCATGGCTACCTCTGTGACACCTGAACGCTGGGCAGGTCCCTCATAGTCTTGCCCCCACCACCACCCGGGGAAAACTGCACAGGCCACAGGGTATGGAACCCATGATGTGCATTCTGGGAGGCACCAAGATATAGTGGTAGGACACTAAGTTAAGAAGCTGTAAAAAGCCACGGGTGAAGGCAAGCACTGGTTAGGGTTTTGCTAATTGTCAATTAGAAATTCACTATGATTGTACCTTGACCGCACACATAGAGGCTTAGAGCATGAGAGGCCCTTCAGCTCACTGTTCACAATCCCCAGTTCCCAGTACCTGTGCCAGATCCCTAATTGCCGTGGCTCTCCAAGCATTTGTCCCAAGCAGTCTCAGCAGTGGGGGCCATAGAACGCCCATACTGACAGACAACCTGGCCTGACATCCTCAGCATCTGCTGGACCCGAGGAGTGGCACTCCCAGCACCACCCTCCATCCCCAGGGCACTGGACAGGATGGTAGTGTCTCCAACCCTCATCCAGACATGGGCCTGGGCACCAGTGTGTAGTCAGAGAACAGGTATGAGTCAGACTTATGTGCCGCATAGCGAGTCATCATCAGCCTCCTGCTTAGACCAGTAACTCAATAATACAACCAAACTAAGTCCATGGTGTGATGGCACTCATGTAGCCCATTGTGGGTAGTATTGACAAGGGGTGGTGGCTGAAGACTCCTGGGGGTGGTGGGCTGATGGGTATAGGAGCTGATAGACCTCACATCTCCAATTGAGAGAATCCTGCAGTGGTGAGCGCCTCCCTTGCAATCCTGCTTTGCCAGACACTTGCAGTGGCCTGTTCTCTGGCTTCTCCTTGGCCTTGTCCTTCACATCCTCCTCCACGGTGTCTGCCTGGTCACCGTCCTCATCCTCTTGGAGTCTCCCTGCTGTTGCCCCAGGTAGTGGAGTGCACAACTGATCACAATGATGCGGGAGACTCTCGGGGGCTGTAGCAGAGGGTCCCACCAGAAGATCCAGGCAGTGGAACTGCATTTTTAGGAATCCAATGCACCACTCGATGATGGACTGGGTGGCAGCATGGGCCTCATTGTAGCAGATCTCCGTCTTGGTCTGGTACCTCCTCACTGGTGTCATCAGCCATGACCTTAGTGGATAGTCCTTGTCTCCCATGAGCCATCCTGGCAGCCTGGGTTGTTTCTCAAAGACGCCATGGATGTCTGAAATCCACAGGATGTTGCATGGCGACACGGATAGCTATGACAGAGTGCCCATTGAGAACTCCTGAGGCACAGACATGAGTGCACCTACCTGGACGTCTGGTGTAGTGGTTTCCAGGTACGCCTTGCAGTTTAGACAGATGGTGCAAAAGCATCCTCGTGACGATCACAAGATGGCTTCCCATTGTAGGGAGCACTGCAGAGTTCATCCAGTGTGAGGAATCATGTTAACACCTGCTCAGATCCCATGAGTGGGACAAAAGCTGACAGACTTGGTTCTTGTTACTTTTAAAGGGGCCTGGGATGGAATGTCAACAGTCAGCCACAGAGCCTGCCCAGCAGACTGATGCATCAAAAGTGAGGTGAGGCTTCAACCTCATATACAACCCCTCAGAGGTCATTCAGCGGCCAGAGGCAATGTGCGCTACAGGAGCCCCAAGCCAGTGGCGGCCTCCAACATGAGGACCCTCATACCAGCATGAGCCCCCCCAAACCCCTGCACCCATGCAAGCTCCCCATCCTTCCCAGCACCAGGGCAGTGGCTGAGAATCTCCCCTCTCCACCCTGGAAGTTGATGCACAGTGGTACTCACTTCCTATTTCCCCTTTGCTACTGCTGCACCCGAACCACACTTTTATAGTGCAGTGGTGATCTGTGCTGGCGTGCTGTCACACTGGTGAGGTGGGCAGCATTCATGAGGGGGACAATTGCATGCCAAATTGACTTATGATATTGAAATCTAGTCAAATTTCTGCAAATAAGTTTTGCGATCATTTTGGCCGCCAAGCTGTTCTCTCCATTATAAGGGGGCAAAGAAGATAGCAAACCATTTCATGCCAGGCGCAATTTGGATTTTTAGCATCTCATGCTATTTTCCCAGCTTGCCAGGCTGTTCACCAGGAGTGGCGAGGTGATAAGATTGTGCCCAATGGCTTTGGTCTTCCCAATATTTAATTAGGTGAAATTTCTGCTAATCCAGTACTGGATGTTGGATAACAACCAGTGGAGGGGTCAATAGAGATAGTGGTGTAGTTGAATTTGGTCTTGTCAGTGTACAATCTGGTCCACCATTAGTGAATCATAGAATCCCTACAGGAGGCCATTCATCCCATTGAGCCTGCACTGACAACCCATCTAGGCCTTATTCCGTTAACCCCATGTAGTTACCCTGCTAATCACCCTACCAGTGAGGGACAATTTACCATGGCCAATAAATCTAAACCACACATCTTTGGACTGTCGAAGGAAACCCATGTAGACATGGGGAGACAGTCATCCAAGGCCAGAACTGAACCCAGGTTCCTGGCACTGTGAGGTAGCAGTGCTAACCACTATGCCACAGTGCTGCCCAAAAACTAGGCCTTTGGCAGCCAGGACCCTGAAAACTGATGTGTTTTTGGAAATAGGACAGAGTCATGGATAGATCCTTGGATAACACTAGAAGTAACCATAGAAGCAGGAAAATAAACCATTGCAGATGATTCTCTGGCTATGAATATAGATAAGATTGAAACCAGGCAAGTGTTGTTCCACCCAGCTTGACAACAGTGTGGAATCATGTTAAAGACTACCGATAGGTTGAGAGGGATGATGAGGGAATGGCTTAATTTTGCCCTTTGTGATTTTAATATAAAAAAAAACCCACTGCTTCCCATTTGGGTCACTTGAGTTCCCTGTAAAACAGCTCAAGCTGTTTCCATAGTGACATTTTCTCTTAGCCATTTCAATAACATAATCTTTCCAAAATCAATGCAAGTAAATCCCTCTCTCCTCCCAACCTTATAATAGTCCACCTTTACAACTTTTTTTAACGATCTTATGCATGTAAAGAACTAGGAGCAGGAGTAGGCCATCTGGCCCCTTGCCCCTGCTCCACCATTCGATGAGATCATGGCTGATCTTTTTGTGGACTCAACTCCACTTACCCGCCCGCTCACCATAACCCTTAGTTCCTTTACTGTTCAACATTTTATCTATCCTTGCCTTAAAAACATTCACTGGAGTAGCCTCAACTGCTTCACTGGGCAGGGAATTCCACAGATTCACAACCCTTTGTGTGAAGAAGTTCCTCCTCAACTCAGTCCTAAATCTGCTTCCCCTTATTTTGAGGCTATGCCCCCTAGTTCTAGTTTCACCCGCCAGTGGAAACAACTTCCTTGCTTCTATCTTATCTATTCCCTTAATAATCTTATAAGATTCTATAAGATCTCCCCTCATTTTTCTGAATTCCAGAGAGTATAGCTCCAGTCTGCTCAGTCTCTCCTCATAAGCCAACCCTCTCAACTCCAGAATCAACCTAGTGAATCTCCTCTGCACTCCCTCCAGTGCCAGTATATCCTTTCTCAAGTAAGGAGACCAAAACTGTACACAGTACTCCAGGTGTGGCCTCAATAGCACCTTATACAGCTGCACCATAATCTTGCTGTTTTTAAACTCTAGCAATGAAGGACAGAATTCCAATTGTCTTTTAATTACTTGCTGCACCTGCAAACCGACTCCTTGAGATTCCTGCACAAGGACACCCAGGTCCCTCTGCATAACAGCATGCTGCAATTTTTTACCATTTAAATAATCATCCATTTTGCTGTTATTCCTACCAAAATGGATGACCTGACATTTACCAACATTGTACCCCATCCACCAGACCCTCACCAACTCACTTAGATTATCTAGACCCTTTTGCAGACTTTCAGCATCTTTTGCACACTTTGCTCTTCCACCCACCTTAGTGTCATCTGCAAATTTTGACACACTACACTTGGTCCCCAACTCCAAATCATCTATGTGATGATTCATACTTTTGTTCTGACAGTTTCATGCTTTTGTTCTGACACTTTGCACATGATTTGATAGCAAAGCAATAATCTCTTCATGTATTTGATGTCTGTTGTGATTCAATGGTAGTGCTTTTGCCACTGAGTTGGAAGGTTGCAGGTTAAATTCCCACTTCAAGGACTTGATCACAAAGTCTAGCCATCCTCACATCACTGTTTATGGGATCTCGTGTGAAAATTGCCTGCTGCATTTCCTGCAAGACAACTGTGACTACTCTTCACAAAAGTATCTAAATTTATTGCAGTGCGCTTTGGAACTTCTGAAGGCTACCTGCCCCCTAGCCTTGACAGATATGAAATTTTTCAGGATTGAGTGGCCTGCCCTTTGGCTGGTTGTCTGGAAAGTACAGTAAAAAGTCTGACAACACCAGGTTTTAGTCCAACCGATTTATTTGATAATACTCACAAGCTTTCGAGGGGACTGCCTCTTCGTCAGGTGAATGGAGAGTTCTGGCCTCAGACAGAGCATATAAAGCACAGACAGTTTAGAGATTACTGATTAGAATGCGAATCTTTACACCTAACCTGCTGTTCAAGACCTGAAGTGGCTGACAATGTGAATGGAAGGAGCACTGATCACAGGTTACAGAGGGATTGGAATGCCCTGCCTGCTGCGGTTGTAAATGCGCCTAGTTTGGGGGTGTTTAAGAGATCCGTGGATAGGTTTATGGACGAAAAGGGATTGGTTTAGGTTAGTGGGTCATTGTTTTTTAACTGGTCGGCGCAACATTGTGGGCCGAAGAGCCTGTTCTGCGCTGTAATGTTCAGCGCAGAATCCCTCACCACCCTCTGGGTAAAGAACCTACCCCTGACATCCGTCCTATAACAACCCCCCCTTTACTTAAAGCCATGCCCCCTCGTGCTAGCTTTCTCCATCCGGGGAAAAAGGCTATCACTGTCCACCCTATCTAAACCTCTAATCATCTTATATGTTTCAATAAGATCCCCTCTTAGCCGCCTTCTTTCCAGCGAAAACAACCCCAAATCCCTCAGTCTCTCCTCATAGGACCTCCCCTCCATAACAGGCAACATCCTGGTAAACCTCCTCTGCACCCTCTCCAAAGCCTCCACATCCTTCCTGTAATGTGGGGACCAGAACTGCACACAGTACTCCAAGTGCAGCCGCACCAGAGTTGTGTACAGTTGCAACATGACGCTGCGACTCCTAAATTCAATCCCCCTACCAATAAACGCCAAGACACCGTACGTCTTCTTAACAACCCTATCTACTTGATTCCCAACTTTCAGGGATCTATGTACACATACACCTAGATCCCTCTGTTCGTCCACACTATTCAAAGTCCTCCCGTTAGCCCTATACTCAACACATCTGTTATTCCTACCAAAGTGAATTACCTCACACTTCTCCGCATTAAACTCCATCCGCCACCTCTCGGCCCAGCTCTGCAACCTGTCCAAGTCTTCCTGCAAACTATGACACCCTTCCTCACAATCTACCACACCTCCGACTTTGGTGTCATCAGGAAATTTACTAATCCACCCAACTATACCCTCATCCAGATCATTAATAAAAATTACAAACAGCAGTGGCCCTAAAACAGATCCCTGAGGCACACCACTCGTAACCGAACTCCATGACGAATATTTATCATCAACCACCACCCTCTGTCTCCTATCTGCTAGCCAATTCCTGATCCAATTTCCTAGATTACCCTCAATCCCATACATCTGCATTTTCTGCAGAAGCCTACCATGGTGAACCTTATCAAACGCCTTACTAAAATCCATATATACCACGTCAACTGCCTTACCCCCATCCACCTCTTTGGTCACTTTTTCAAAAAACTCAATAAGGTTAGTAAGGCACAACCTACCCGCTACAAAACCATGCTGACTATCTCCAATCAATTCATTACTCTCCAAATAACTATAAATCCTATCCCTAATAATTTTTTCTAAAACCTTGCCCACAACAGAAGTGAGACTCACCGGTCTATAATTCCCGGGGAAGTCTCTGTTCCCCTTCTTAAACAATGGGACAACATTCGCTAACCTCCAATCTTCCGGTACTATACCAGAGGCCAACGACGACCTGAAGATCAGAGCCAGAGGCTCTGCAATCACTTCTCTTGCCTCCTAGAGAATCCTAGGGTAAATCCCATCCGGACCAGGGGACTTATCTATCTTCAATCCCTCAAGAATATCCAGCACATCCTCCTTATCAACTGTAATACTGTCTATTCTACTCCCCTGCAACCCAGTGTCCTCCTCAGCTATATTCTTGTCCCCCTGCGTGAACACCGAAGAGAAATATTGGTTCAACGCCTCTCCAATCTCTTCCGGTTCCACACATAACTTCCCTCTGCTGTCTATAACTGGCCCTAATCTTGCCCTAACCAACCTTCTGTTCTTGACATACCTATAGAACGCCTTAGGATTCTCCTTAATCCTATCAGCCAAAGTCTTCTCATGTCCTCTTTTAGCCCTTCTTAACTCACTCTTCAACTCCCTCCTAGCCAATCTAAAGTTTTCTAGTGCACTACCCGAGCCCTCAAGTCTCATCCGAACATAAGCCTCCTTTTTCTTTTTAACCAACGAATCAACTTTTTTAGTGCACCACGGTTCCCTAGCCCTACCAATTCCTCCTTGCCTGACAGGGACATACCTATCACAGACTCGCAGTAGCTGCTCCTTGAAAAAACTCCACATTTCGGACGTTCCCCGTCCCTGTAATCTCCTAGTCCAACCTATGCTTCCTAATTCTCTCCTAATGGCCTCATAATTACCCTCCCCCCAGCTACAACTACTGGCCTGAGGTTCATGCCTATCCCTTTCCATCACTAAGGTGAACGTAACCGAATTGTGGTCACTATCACCAAAATGCACCCCAACTTCCAGACCATTGTTCGCAGCAAACTACCCAGTCTTCAGGAGAACAGTGACCACAATTCCACACAACCCTGCCACAGCAACCTCTGCAAGACATGCCGGATCATCGACATGGATACCATCATCACATGTGAGAATACCATCCACCAGGTACATGGTAAATACTCTTGCAACTCGGCCAACATTGTCTACCTGATACGTTGCAAGAAAGGATGTCCCGAAGCATGGTACATTGGGGAGACCATGCAGATGCTACGACAACGGATGAATGAACATCGCTCGACAATCACCAGGCAAGACTGTTCCCTTCCTGTTGGCGAACACTTCAGTGGTCACGGGCATTCAGCCTCTGACCTTCGGGTAAGCATTCTCCAAGGCGGCCTTCACGACACACGACAACGCAGAGTTGCTGAACAGAGACTGATAGCCAAGTTCCGCACACATGAGGACAGTCTCAGCAGGGATCTTGGGTTCATGTCGCACTATCTGTAACCCCCGTGACTTGCCTGGGTTTGCAAAACCTCACTTACTGTACTGTCTGGAGACAATACACATCTCTGTAACCTGTGATCAGTGCTCCTTCCACTCACATTGTCAGCCACTTCAGGTCTTGAACAGCAGGTTAGGTGTAAAGATTCGCATTCTAATCAGTAATCTCTAAACTGTCTGTGCTTTATATGCTCTGTCTGAGGCCAGAACTCTCCATTCACCTGACGAAGAGGCAGTCCCCTCAAAAGCTTGTGAGTATTATCAAATAAATCGGTTGGACTAAAACCTGGTGTTGTCAGACTTTTTACTGTGTTTACGCCAGTCCAACGCCGGCATTCCCACATCATGTCTGGAAAGTCTCAGAGGCAGATTTTCCTATCAAGATGGGGCTGACTTTTTGCCTTAAAGCAATTAAGTCTGATCCCAGCATTAAATTACTGCCAGGCATCGATTGGGATCATGAACGGGCTCCTTCCCCAACATTTTACTTGGGGCGGGGGGACCATGGTGCCCTATATGATCCACCTCATGTGTTTAAAATAAATAAAGGAGTTTCTGGTAGTTAACGATGAACTATTTACTCAAATAGGAAGCTCCAAAAGAAAGGGGCATAGAATAGGATAGAATATGCAGCACACACGCAGGCAATACAGACCAACTCAACTGTGTTGCTGTTTTTATTACACTCCAAGTCTCCTTCCATCAACTTCACCTCAGCATTACCAAATTACAATAGTGATATCACTTTAAAAGTACTCAGTAGCTATAGAGCACTTTGAGGCATCCTGAGATTGTGAAAGGCATTGAATAAATGCAAGTCTCTCAAGTCTTTCTTTTACAGCATATCTTTCTACTCCCTTTTCTGTCATATTCATCTGGTTTCTATTTGAAAGCAGAGTTATTTATTTCAAATACGTCCTGTGTTAGCAAGTTTCACATTCCAACAACAACAATATTCACTCATATTACCCCTTTAACATTGTAATATCTCTTCTCAAGAGCTTTATCAGAAGAAATTTGAAACAAAGCCACAAAAGAAAATATTAGAGCTAACGATTGTACAAAGAGATAGATTTTTAGGGGCTTATTAGAGATTTAGGAAGGAAATGCTAGAGCTCAGAGTCTTGGCTTCTGAAGGCCTGGTCACTGATGGTGGAGCAGATTCTCAAAGTCCAGAATTGGAGGAGTGTAGATATCTCAGAGGGTTTTAGGGCTGGAGGAAATTACAAATATAGGGAGGGATGAGGCCATGGAGGGATTTGAACATGAGGATGAGAATTTTTTAATTGAGATGTTGCTTGATCAAGAGCCATCGTCATTGAGCAAAGGGTAATGGGTGAAAGGGATTCAGTGCAAGGAATAACATGGGCAGAGTTGTGGATGATTTAATTTGATTTGATTTATTATTGTCACATGTATTAACATTCAGTGAAAAGTATTGTTTCTTGCGCACTATACAGACAAAGCATACCATTCATAGAGAAGGAAATGAGACAGTGCAGAATGTAGTGTTACAGTCATAGCTAGGGTGTAGAGAAAGATCAACATAATGCAAGGTAGGTCCCTTCAAAAGTCTAATGGCAGCAGGGAAGAAGCTGTTCTTGAGTTGGTTGGTACGTGACCTCAGACTTTTGTATCCTTTTCCCGATGGAAGAAGGTGTAAGAGAGTATGTCTGGGATGTGTGAGGTCCTTAAATATGCTGGCTGCTTTGCCGAGGCAGTGGGAAGTGTAGACAGATTCAATGAATGGGAGGCTGGTTTGTGTGGATGGGACTACATTCACGACTTCTTGTAGTTTCTTGTGGTCTTGGACAGAGCAGGAGCCATATGAAGCTGTGATACAACCAGAAAGAATGCTTTCTATGGTGCATCTGTAAAAGTTGGTGAGAGTCGTGGATGACATGCCAAGTTTCCTTAGTCTTTCTGAGAAAGTAAAGGTGTTGGTAAACTTTCTTAACTATACTGTTGGCATGGAAGGGGGGTGGGGGGAGGTGCTGACCAGGACAGGTTGTCGATTATCTGGACGCCTAAAAACCTGAAGCTTTCCATCATTTTTACTTCATCCCCACTGATGTAGACAGAAGCATGTTCTCCACTACATTTCCTGAAGTTGATGACAATCTCCTTCGTTTTGTTGACATTAGGGAGAGATTATTGTTGTCATGCCAGTTCACCAGATTCTCTACCTCACTCCTGTAGTCTGTCATGTCATTGTTTGAGATCTGATCCACTACTATGGTGTCATCAGCAAATATGGAAATTGAGTTGGAGGGATATTTGGTCACACAGTCATAGGTATATAACGATTATAGTAGGGGGCTGACAACACAGCCTTGTGGGGCACCGGTGTTGAGGACGATCATGGAGGAGGTGTTGTTGCCTATCCTTACTGAATGTGATCTATGGGTTAGGAAGTTCAGGATCCAGTTGCAGAGGAAGAATCCAAGGCCCAGGCCACAGAATTTGGAGATGATTTTGAGTATTTGCTAACTAGATTTGTTAGTATCTTATGACTCTCCGTTTTGGATTTACCCAGAAGTGGAAACATTCCCTCTGTCCAACCCATTCATAGACCCCTATCAGATCACGTCTATGTCTTTTCTAAAGAAAGAAGTCCCAACCTATTCAACCTTTCCTGAAATCTACAAGCTCATACTTCTGGGGCCATATTTGTAGATCTTTGTTGTACTTTCCCAAGAGTTTCTACGTCCTTTTTGTGGTATGGAGGTTAGAATTGAGTACAGTCCTAAGCGAGGTCTGACCAGGATCATAAACATAACAATATAAATAGTAGTCCTTCAAATCTGTTCAGCCATTAATAAGATAAAGGCTAATCCTCTTCAACTCTACCTTCTTTCGCTATCCTCACATCCCTTAATTCCCTTAATGTCTAAAAATTCTGTTGATCTCTGACTTGAAGAAACGCAACAACTGAGCATCCACAGCTCCTTGCCTGATGAAATTTCTTCTCATCAGTCCTAAATCGCTGACCCTTGAAAATCTGATTCCCTATACCCAGCCAGAGAAATATCCTTTTTACATCATCCTATCAAATTCAATAGGAATTTTATATGTTCCAATTGAATCAACTCATTCTTCTGGCCTACTTAATCTTCTCTCATAGGACCATTTGTTGAACCTTTGTTGCATGCCCTCTAAAGCAAATTAGGCAAGGAAATCAAACTGTACCATTATTCCAGGTGTGGTCTTACTAACGTCTTATATAATTGCAGTAAAACTTCTTACTCTTGTACTCTGATGTCTTTGTAACAAAGGCTAACATACCATTTATTTTCCTAATTGCCTGCTGTAACTTTCATGTGAAAGGATTTCCCACATTCCTCTGAGTACCAGACTTTCTCAGTTTCACACAATTTAACAAATATTCTCTTTCTATTTTCCTACCAAAGTGGATAACTTCACAGTTCTCCATCTGCCATGTGCTTGCCCATTCACTTAACCCATTGAATACCTTTGCAGCCTCTTTGTGTCTCCTCACTGCTTACTTTCACATTTAATTTTGTATTGTCAGCAAATTTGGATATGTTAAACTTATCTAAGCCCTTGACACAATGTAAGTAGTTGAGATCAAGCAGTAGTTACACCCTGCAAATCAAAACTGACCCATATATTCCTACTCTGTTTTCAGACCATTAACCAACATCAATCCATCTAAGATAGTATCTCTAATCCCATGAGCCTGAATTTTGAAATAAACTTGTGTGGCACATTACCAAAAGTTTCTTGAAAATCCACACTATATCCACTTGCTTTTCATTTCATTACAATACTAGTTACAACAGATTTGCTAAAGATGATTTCCCTTTCATAAATCCTTGTTGATTCTGCCCAATTATATTATGATTTTTTAATTACCCTTTTATTATAGGATAGGACCTATAAAAGGTGAAGGGGGAAAGGTCTGTGTGGAACCAGAAGAAATGGCAGAGGTGCTTAATGAGTACTTTGCCTCAGTATTCACAGTGGAAGCTGATCTGGGAGATTTTGCTACGGATTTGCAGCAGATGGAAAAGATTGAGTATGTGGATATTAAGGAGGAGGATGTGTTAGAACTTTTGAATTCTATCAAGATAGATAAGTCGCCGGGACCAGATGGGATGTACCCCAGGATACTGTGGGAGGCGAGGGAAGTGATTGCAGAGCCCCTGGCGATGATCTTTGCGTCGTCAATGGAGACGGGAGAGGTTCCGGAAGATTGGAGGATTGCGGATGTAGTTCCTATTTTCAAGAAAGGGAACAGGGACAGCCCGGGAAATTACCGACCGGTGAGTCTGACAAAGAACAAAGAACAAACAAAGAACAACCCAGCACGGGAAACAGGCCCTTCGGCCCAACGAGCCCACGCCGCTGCATCACCCTACACCTATTCTATCCTGCATATCTACGAATGGAACCCCTAACTTAGCCAGATTCAGGGGAGAATAGTGTCAATTTGGTAAAACCAATCAGCCTAAGAGCACATCTTTGGGGTGTGGGAGGAAACCGGAGCGCCCGGAGGAAACCCACGCAACCACAGGGAGAATGTGCAAACTCCCACAGACACAGGCCCAAATCCATGTATCTGCACAGCTAGCAGTGCTAGTCACCGAGCTGTTGCGGCGCCCGTCTACCGGTCCAGGATCAAGCACACACACCTACACGAAGTGCTAGGCCACTCCCGGAACTTCCAAGAGCAGCCCACGCACGACCCACCGTGTGCATGCCCCTTGTTTGACACGAGGTGGACCTCCACCTGCGGAATAAAAAGACAAAAACGTTAATCTTACATGCCTGCTTTTCCGGTGTCTCCCGAGGTTCTAACCTTATTTAATAGCCCCTACCATAACCCTCCATCCTCGTTTCACTCATGTGTCTATCTAACTGAACCTTAAACGAGTCCAACGTTCCTGCCTCCACCACCCTACTCGGTAGCGCGTTCCACACCCCCACAACTCTCTGCGTAAAGAACCTTCCTCTCACTTCCAAATTATACCTCTCCCCCCTCACCCTTAAATCGTGACCTCTCGTGTTTGTACCCAGTCTAGGGAGCAGTCTCTCACTATTAACTCTATCTATTCCCTTCAGTATCTTATATACCTCTATCATGTCCCCCCTCAATCTCCGTCTTTCCAAGGAATAGTCCCAGTTTCTCCAACCTTTCCTCGTAACCCAGTCCCTCCATGCCAGGCAACATCCTGGTAAACCTCCTCTGCACCCTTTCCAGAGACTCCACGTCCTTCCGGTAGTAAGGTGACCAGAACTGGACACAGTACTCCAAATGCGGTCTGACCAACGTTCTGTACAACTGAAGCATTAGACGGCAGCTTTTATACTCTATACCCCTTCCTATAAAAGCTAACATTCCATAAGCCTTCCTAACAACCTTCTCCACTTGTGACGCAACCTTCATGGATTTGTGAACCTGCACTCCCAGGTCCCTCTGTATGTCTATACTCCTAATCTGTCTACCTTTTATCACATAGCTCCTCTCTGCATTATTCCTTCCAAAATGCATCACCTCGCATTTGTCAGGATTAAATTCCATCTGCCACCTATCTGCCCAATGCACCAACCTATCTATATCCTGTTGTATCACCTGACAATCCAGTTCAGTACCTGCCAACACTGCCATCTTGGTGTCATCAGCAAACTTGCTGATCACACCACCTACGCTCTCTTCCAAGTCATTTATGTATACTACAAAGAGGAGAGGTCCCAGTACTGAGCCCTGCGGCACACCACTGGTCACTGGCCTCCAGCCCGATAAGGTCCCCTCCACAACTACCCTCTGTCTCCTATTACCCAGCCAGTTCTCAATCCACCAAGCTACCTGGCCTCGTATCCCATGCGCCTTAACCTTTTCTACCAGCCTACCATGATGGACTTTGTCAAACGCCTTACTGAAATCCATATAGATGACATCAACGGCTCTCCCATCGTCAACCATTTTTGTCACCTCCTCAAAGAATTCCACCAGATTCGTAAGGCAAGACCTCCCTCTAACAAAGCCATGTTGCGTATCCCTAATCAGATCGCAACGCTCCAAATGCTCATACATCCTACCCCTAAGTATTTTTTCCATTAATTTCCCTACCACCAATGTCAAACTCACCGGTCTATAATTTCCAGGGTTGTCCCTACTACCTTTTTTGAACAGCGGTACCACATTTGCTACCCTCCAGTCCTCTGGGATCTCACCTGTGTCCAAGGAAGAGACAAAGATTTGCGCCAGAGGCCCAGCAATTTCATCTTTCACCTCCCTAAGCAGCCTGGGAAAAATACCATCAGGCCCCGGAGCTTTATCCGTCCTTACGCTACCTAAAAGCCCTAGCACTTCCTCCCTCGTAATAGATACCTCCTGCAACTGATCCTCAGCTCCCTTCAAGAGACCGCACGATTCCGAACCCCCCTCCTTCGTGAATACCGACGCAAAGTATTCATTCAGGAGCTCCCCCATTCCCTCCGACTCAATACATAACTCTCCACTCCTGTCCCTAAGAGGACCAATTTTCCCTCTAACTACTCTCTTGCCTCTAATATAGGAATAAAATGCCTTTGGATTTTCCTTAATCCTACCAGCCAAAGCCATTTCATGCCCTCTCTTTGCCCTTCTAATTCCCCTTTTTAGCTCCCTCCTACTCTCTCTATATTCCTCCAGCACACTCTCTGTACCCAGTCGTTTCGACCTAACATACGCCTCCCTCTTCTTCCTGACCAAGTCTTCAACACCCCCTGTAATCCACGGCTCTCTAATCCTACCTTTCCCATCCTTCCACTTAACCGGAACATACCTCCCCTGCAACCATTTCATTTTGCCCTTAAAAGCCTCCCACTTGCCAACCGTGGACTTTCCAGCTAACAGTCCCTCCCAATCAGTGTCCTGCAGCTCCCTCCTAATCCTGCTATAGCTCGCCTTTCCCCAGTTCAGCACACTCCCGTTCGGCCGGCACTCGTCCCTTTCCATTCTTAACCTAAAGTAGACGGACTTGTGGTCACTGTTAGCCACATGTTCGCCTACCTCTACCTCACCCACCTGCCCCGGCTCATTACCCAACACTAAATCAAGTATAGCCCCTCCCCTAGTCGGGCTAGTAACATACTGCTCTAGCGGCCCTTCCAAAACACATCTCACAAACTCCTCTCCCTCCGTACCCCCAGCTCTAGGCCCCCTCCAATTCACCTCAGTGGTTGGTAAGCTGATGGAGAGGCTTCTGAGGGACAAGATTTACGAGCATTTGGAGAGGTTTGACATGATCAGGAATAGTCAGCATGGATTTGTCAAGGGCAGGTCGTGCCTTACGAGCCTCGTTGAGTTCTTCGATAATGTGACTGAACACATTGACAAAGGAAGTGCCGTGGACGTGGTGTACATGGACTTCAGCAAGGCGTTTGATAAGGTCCCCCGTGCAAGACTTCTTGAGAAGGTGAGAGGGCATGGGATCCAAGGGCCTTTGGCCTTGTGGATCCAGAACTGGCTTGCCTGCAGAAGGCAGAGAGTGGTTGTGGATGGGTCTTTTTCTGAATGGAGGTCAGTCACCAGTGGAGTGCCCCAGGGATCTGTTCTAGGACCCTTGCTGTTTGTCATTTTCATAAATGACCTGGATGAGGAAGTGGAGGGACGGGTAAATAAGTTCGCTGATGACACGAAGGTCGGTGGTGTTGTGGATGGTCTGGAAGGATGTCAAAAGTTGCAGCAGGACATAAATAGGATGCAGGACTGGGCGGAGAAGTGGCAGATGGACTTCAACGCGGATAAATGTGTAGTCTCCATTTTGGCAGAACCAACGGGATGAACGAGTACACTATCAAGGGCAAGAGTCTTAGTAGTGTTGAAGAGCAGAAGGATCTTGGGGTCCAGGTCCATAGGACTCTTAAATTGGCCTTGCAGGTGGAGGAGGTGGTCAAGAAGGTGTATGGTGTACTGGCCTTCATTAATCGAGGGATTGAGTTTAGGAGTCGGGAGGTAATGCTGCAACTTTATAAGACCCTTGTCAGGCCTCATTTGGAGTACTGTGCGCAGTTCTGGTCGCCTCACTATAGGAAAGACGTAGAAGCTATTGAAAGGGTACAGAGGAGATTTACAAGGATGTTGCCTGGACTGGGAGGCATGCCTTATGAAGTTAGGTTGAGGGAGCTGGGACTCTTTTCCCTGGAGAGACGAAGGTTCAGAGGCGACCTGATGGAAGTTTATAAAATGTTGAGAGGAATAGATAGGGTGGATTCTCAGAGGCTATTTCCCCGGGTTGAAATGGTCGCTACGAGAGGACACAGATTTAAGGTGCGGGGAGGAAAGTACAGAAGTGATGTTAGGGGTAAGTTTTTCACTCAGAGGGTGGTGAGTGAATGGAATCAGCTGCCGTCAGTGGTGGTGGAGGCGAACTCGCTGGGGTCTTTTAAATGACTTCTGGATGAGTATATGGGGTTTAATGGGATTGGGGGTTATAGATAGGTCTATAGATTGGTAGGTGTTGATGTGTTCGGCGCAACTCGTGGGCCGAAGGGCCTGTTTGTGCTGTAGTGTTCTGTGTTCTATGTTCTATTACACACCTAATATGATATACAACTTCTATGCAAGTTTCTACACAAATTTAACATAACTTTACCACATTAGTGTTCTGTAGAAAAAATATTTACATGCTTTGTAGCAGTTTTTATTGTTTTTCTGACCTGTTATGTTGCTTTTAATGATTTGAGTACCCAATTTGGATTCTTATTTGCAAATATGGGGGTAAAGTTTCTATTTTTCCTTCCAAAATGCACCACCTCATATTTATCTATGTTCATTTGATACTTAATTGTTTTGCCAGGAGGTTTTCTGGACATTAACCTCAAAACAAATATTGGTTGTTCAAGTGATGCCAGGAAGCACTTCTTCACACAGAGTGGTAATCTAAATTTCTTCCACAAACAACTTATATTTATATTGCAGCTTTTAATGGAATAAAACATCCCAAGGTATTTCAAAGCAACATTATAAAACAAAATAGAGGGTGCAGAGGAGGTTTACCAGGATGTTGCCTGGAATGGAAGGCCTGAGCTACGAGGAAAGATTGGGCAAATTGGGGTTGTTCTCTTTAGAAAGGTGGAGGATGAGGGGGATCTAATAGAGGTGTATAAGATTATGAAGGATATAGATAAAGTGAACAGTAGTAAGCTTTTTCCTAGGTTGGATACAATAATTACGAGGGGCCACAGGCTTAGGGTGAGAGGGGCAAGGTATAACTCGGATGTTAGAGGGAGGTTTTTCACACAGAGGGTGGTGGGGGCCTGGAATGCACTGCCAAGTAGGGTGGTGGAGGCAGGCACGCTGGGCTTACTTAGACAAGCACATGAGCGGACTAGAGATGGAGGGATGCAGGAGACTTTTCTAAATAAAGATCAAGAGCTTTGGGACATCCCTGGGAATAAATTGATTCCTATAGTCCTTCCAAAATATTTCATGGCTCACTTGCTTTTTCTGCGCTTCTGGGGATTCCGTAAATGTCTGTCTAAGTTTTGCATGTTTATTGATGTCTTTTCTTTTACTTCACAGGTGATTCGGTCCGCCTTGTTGACCAACACGGGGCATACACACGGTGGGTCATGCAATGGCTGCTCTTGGATGTTGCTTCGAGAGTTGCCTAGTGCTTCATGTCATTAGTGTACGCTTAAACTGGACCATCTGATGGGCAACATGACAGCTCAGTGACTATCACTGTTTGCTGTGCAGATACATGGATTTGGGCCAGTGTCTGTGGGAGTTTGCATATTCTCCCCGTGATTGCATGGGTTTTCTCTGGGTGTTCCGGTTTCCTCCCACATCCCAAAAAACGTGCTCTTAGGCTGATTGGTGTGACAAATTGTCCCTAAATTAGTCTTCCCTCAATCTTCCCCAATAGGTGTAGACAAAGGTCATGGGTAGAGGAGGGCACTCATAATGTTAAAATGGCGGCGTGGGCTCATTGGGCCGAAGGGCCTCTTTCCCATGCTGTGTTGTTCTTAAAAATATAACACCCAGCCACATTAGGAGATATTTAGTCAGATGACCAAAAGCTTAGTCAAAGAGTTAGGTTTTAAGGAGTGTCTGAAAGGAGGAAAGAAGCAGAAAGCCAGGAATGTAAAGAGGGAATTTCAGCCTTTAGGGCCTAAACAGCTGAAGACATAGTAGAAGTGGAGCGAGTAAATTTCAGATGCTCAAGATGCCAGAATTAAGTGAGAATACATATTTCAGATAATTAAGAAGAAATTAAAGTGCTGAGGAGGAATAAGGCCATGGAGGGATTCGGAAAAAAATTATTTTAAAATCAAAACTTTGCTTGACCAAGAGCCAGTGTAGGTTAGTGATAACAGGGGTGATAGGTAAATATGACTAATTCAAGGACACAAGCTGCAAAGTTTTTGATGACCTGAAGTTTACAGAGGGTAGAATATGGGACACTAGCCTGCAGTACAGAGGAGATGGTGGTGTAGAGGTAATGTCACTGGATGAATAATCCAGGCTAATGCACTGAGCACAGGGTTTCAAATTCAACCATGGCAGCTGGTGAAATTTGAACTAAATTAATTGCAATAAACTGAAATATAAAGTTGGCCTCAGTGAGGTAACCAAGAAATTCATTGATTGTCATAAAAAGCCACTTGGTTCACTAATGTGAACTGGTGTGCCAACAATAATCTCTCCCTCAATGTCAACAAAACAAAGGAGATTGTTATCGACTTCAGGAAACTTAAAGAACATGCCCCTGTCAACATCAACAGGGATGAAGTCGAAAGGGTTGAGAGCTTCAGGTTTTTAGGTGTCCAGATCACCAACAACCTGTTCTGATCCCCCCATGCTGACAATAAAATTAAGAAAGCCCACCAATGCCTCTACTTTCTCAGAAGACTAAGGAAATTTGGCATGTCAGCTATGACTCTCACCAACTTTTAAAGATGCACCATAGAAAGCATGATTTCTGGTTGTATCAGAGCTTGGTATGGCTCCTGCTCTGTCCAAGACCACAAGGAACTACAAAAGGTTGTGAATGTAGCCCAATCCATCACACAAACCAATCTCCCATCCATTGACTCTGTCTACACTTCCTGCTGCCTCGGCAAAGCAGCCAGCATAATTAAGGACCCCCTGCACCCCGGACATTCTCCCTTTCATCTTCTTCCGTTAGGTCATGTACTAACTGACTCAAGAACAGCTTCTTCCCTGCTACTGTCAGACTTTTGAATGGACTTACTTACCTTGCATTAAGTTGATCTTTCTCTATACCCTAGCTATGACTGTAACACTAGAATCAGAGGCCTAGAGTGCAGAAAGAGACCCATCGAGTCTGCACCAAACACAATCCCACCCAGGCCTTACACCCATATCCCTACATATTTTACCCACAAATCCATGCATCTCAGGACACTCAGGGGCAACTTTTTAGCAAGGCCAATCAACCTAACCCGCACATCTTTGGACAGTGGGAGGAAACTGGAGTACCCGGAGGAAACCCACACAGACAATGACCCGAGCCAGGAATCGAACCCAGGTCCCTGGAGCTGTGAAGCAGCAGTGCTAACCACTGTGCTACCGTGCCTACATTCTGCACTTTCTCCTTTCCTTCTCTATGAACAGTATACTTTGTATAGCATGCAAGAAACAATACTTTTCACTGTATGTTAATACGTGTGACAATAATATGTCAAATCAAATCCAAAAAGTCCATTAGGGAAGGAAATCAACCATTCTTATGTGATCTGGCCTACAGATTTGACTCCAGATCCGCAGCAACGCGACTAACTCTGAAATGCCCTCTAAAGTGACCAAGCAAACCACTCAGTTCAGGGGCAATTAGGAATGGACAACAAAAGCTGGCCTTGCCAGTGATGCGCATATTCCATGAAAGATTAAAAAATAAACAAGTGTGCTGGAATAGTCAAATCTAGAGGTACCAAAGGCATTAATGAGAGTTTGAGCAGCGTATGAGATGAGACAGGGCAAAGTTATTTCATGTTACAGAGGTGGTTTTACTGATAGTGCAAAAATAGGTCTGGAAGCTCAGGTCAAAGACAAATTGATACCAACATTCCAAAAAGTCTTAGTCTCAGACAGTTCCCAGGGAGAAGGATGGAGTTGATAGTGAGGGAAGAAGTTAAAGCAGGGACCTAGGACAATGGTTTCAGTCTTCCCAATATTTAATTGTGAAAATTTCTCCTTGTCCAAGTACAGGATGTCAGATAAGCAGTCTGATAATTTAGAAACAGTGAAGGAGTTCAGATTGTTGTGGTGAGGTAAATCTGAATGTCATCAGCATTCATGTGAAAACAATGCTGAGCTTTTCGGATACTGTAACCCAGAGGCATCATGGAAATTAGAAATAGGAGTGGGTCAAAGATAAATCCTGGACTGAGACCAGGGGTAATGGTGCAAAGCAATATTGGAAAGGCAAGCCATTGCAAGTAATACTCTAGCTTCAATTAGATGCTGTGACTAAGACTGTATACTATATATTTTTAAAAAATACTAAAAAATTTAAAGATTTTAAAAACTGAACAAAGACCTTTTAAAATGCCTGAAGCTATGTCTGTATATGATTCTCCCTAACAAAAGGAACTATCTGACAGTTGCAAAGAAACTTACTGTAATGTCCTAACTATGTTAGGGGTTATGGGTTTTAAACTAAGAGAAAAGGATGTGATTTGCATATGTAGATTCGAAATAACTATAACAGATTTATTGCAGGAGCTGTTGCCTGAACAGAGTTTAAAATTAAACTAAAGCAGGAGCCTATGAAACACCCCAAGACATCACCACCAAATCATGTGACTGGGTCTTAAAGCAATCATGCAACCATCTAAATATATAACACTTGCACCTTGTTACCTATTAAAAGATATGAATGACACAATGTGGGCTGCACAGACCAAATTCAAATTTGAATTATACAAAAGTCATCTACATTTCATAACCCAGGATTGACCACTGGAATTGCCACACTTTACAACCATTTGCCTGAAGTCACTAGCTATTAAGGGTCATATTCCAAAACTGGTGTAAGGAAACAAGAAATAATGACTCAGATTGTTCTGAAATTGTACAAGAGTGCAGGATGTTCTTAGGAAGAAGATTAAATTTGAGGACATCTACAGAAACATATCAATTGGACTAAATAAACATAAAGTACAATGTCATTCTTGAATGTATACTTAGCGGGCAGAACCAGAAACAGCCGTGAATCCCAATCCCACCCAAATCCAATTAAAACTCACAATATTACATTGGCTGTCAATAAATTTTAAATACTTCTCATTTAGAAAGTAACTGAACTGACAGGCAGTGGAAATTACATCTGAATTGATTGAGCAGGGCTGGCGCAGGCTGCAGAAGAATCTCTGTCAGAATAATGGCAGCAGCAGAGAGCCGCAGCAGAGAGCCACAGCAGACAGGAGGGGAGTTCAGGTGGCAGCAAATGCCCTGTTTCTCAGATGACTATGTCCAAGCCCTGGTGGAGGCAGTCACGCAGAGGGACATCTTCATGCCAAGGAATGGGAAGGGGGAGGAAGCTCCCCCCACCTCACAAAGAAGACATGGACTGAGGTGGCAGCAGAGGTCAGTAGCCATGACCCCAGTAAGAACTTGGATCCAGTGTCGGAAAAGGTACAATGACTTTCTGTGTATGGCTTGGCTGAGTAGTGAGCGGGCATGGAACTGAATGGGGCACTGAAGAGGGTGACCGTCTATGGTTGTATTCAAGTGTGTGGATCACGCATGTGTCAGTGTGCCCCAAGGGTGAAGAGATGACTCAGTAGTCTCTGGATATCAAAGGTTCAGGTCTCCAAAGAGGTGGTAATATTGAACCACTTGGGGGTATGCAGAATGATATGGCATTCGAGGTGAAGATTCCAACACTCATTGGAGCTCTACACTGATTTGCAGGAGAAATGGAACCACAAAGATCAGGAGCAATTTGCCACTGATGGTGAGGTGCCAAACCCCACAACTAGCCATGAGCTGACAGCTCTGGAGTTGGAGAGCAAATGAGACAGCAGATACAGAGAGGTTTTTGTGTCGGAGGAAGATAGGAATGCGTTGGGCTGAAGTTTGAGACATTTAGGGCGAGGGTGATGAAGGTTGGTCCACAAGAACAACCTCATTTATGCACCAGGCAATGAGAAACCTCAATGCAACTAAGGCTAATTGCAAAGGTAAGGATGTACTGAGATGTTAACCTATATGATATGGCTGGTGAATCTCACTCTTTGTTTACATTCCTCAGATAAGCCATCTTCAGAGCCAGCAAAGAGGCAGACAACGCTCCCTTGATACCCGAGATTTCAAGAGATGCATACAGGGCACACCATTTCCCAGCTCCAGCACAGATACATGCATACCATTGTCAGGAGAGTTGTTAGGGTACAGCAGTGAGTGAAGTTCACACTTGCTGGGGCAGGTGGTGGAGGTAGGGAGTGTCCAGTGTGCTGGTAATCAGAGGACTGCTGGAGACAAGGGCCATGCTGACTCTGATGGAGATGATGAACCTCTGGAGTTGTTTATAGCACGGCAAATGCTTGGTGTTCAGCAGGATGGAGCAATCTGTCAGAGATGAGCACTGTGGTGACTCTGAGATTGGCAAATCTCATGGGGAGGCAGCTTCAGGAGCACAATTACATGTTACTGGGCTTGTGCTTGGACCTGCAAACTTTTTGGTTAGATTATCATCTTACAGCTTGAGGATGCTCAATCTCTGAGCCTTCACTAGCATTTTCTTGTCATTACTGAAATCAGTGTGCAATACAATGTTTGAAAAATAAACAGTTGTTAACATTTCAGATCCATGAATTTTCATCTACCGCCCTACCCACCATGGAATTGGAACAGACAAGGGGAGGACAATGGAAATGTCTGTAGACTTCAGGTGGGAATTTCTGGTCTCGCTCGAGCAAGGCTGTAAAATCCCGCCCATTATCTTTCTGTACGCGAGCTTTGAAAAAAAAACAGCCATTTATATTTAAAACATAAATCTTTAAGTAGTTTATTTATTAGTGTCACAAGTAGGTTTACATTCACACTGCAATGAAGTTACTGTGAAAATCTCTTTGTTGCCATATTCTAGCACCAGTTTGGGTACACTGAGGGAAATGCACCTAACCTGCACATCTTTTGGATTGTGGGAGGAGCACCCAGAGGTGGGGGATATGCAGACAACCACACAGACAGTGACCCAAGCTGGGAATCGAACCCAGGTTGCTGGCACTGTGAGGCAGCAGTGCTAATCAGTGTGCCACCATGCTGCTCTATCTAAATAAATTCTACCCATAAAAGTATGTTGTTCACCAAACACAGAAAGAGCAACACGCTGTTGGGAAGTGTCACAAGAAAGAGAAGAATAGCTTCATAGGAGGTCACAAACACTTTGTAAAACCTGGGGAAAACAATATGGAATTTTGGCAATCACATTTCTGAAAAAACAATGGAGGCAGTGGAAAGGATTCGGAAAGAGCAACAGATTAATTTCCAGGTAAGACTAATAGATTTTTTTTTGATATGTTTATTGAAAACTTTCTTATATTTTACATAGCAAACAAACACAGATATAGATCCATACAGTGCTCGTGTGTATATTCCAACGCGACTGTTAACAGGGCTCCCCCTGATCAAAGAACAAGCTTCTGGTAGCCCTGGCACCCACCCCTCCAAAGTCCCATCTAATTACTCAGGTAATGATGGTAATATTGTAAAAACAAAAAGACCAAGGAACGCTGCTGGTGAGCCAACTGAGTGCCCAAACAGCCCAGGCTATAAACTAGCGAGCAGAGAAAAGAAAGAGAGACAGCGAAGGAGAGAGAAGAAAGAGAGTGAGAGGGAAAAGAGAAAAGTTTTCACGTTGACAGGGTGGACGGGTGTACTCAGGTAAAGGGCCGGTGGGGGGGGGGGGGGGTGTGCGGTTCATTGGGACCACCAGGGATCCTGGGGATGTCGGATATCTACTCACCTGGCTCCAACTGCAGCGTCCCAACACATGCTATAAATGATTGCCAGATCTATTAGAACCTAGCAGTGGACCCATGTAGCGTGCACCTCATCTTCTCCACCTTAATGGTATTTAACATCTCCTTCACCCATTGTGAGTACACCGGGGCTGCACCTGATTTCCGCCTAAACAGGATTAGTCATTTTGCCAGGAGTGTAGTGAAAGCTACGGAATCTGCTTGGAATTTCGGCAGCAGCAGATTTAAAGGCACGACCCCAAACAGGGCAGCCTGGGGGGTATGCACTTATGTCCTGACCCAACGTTGCCACAATTGTCTCAAATATGCCCTATAAGGGAGTGGTGAGAGCTTGCCGGCATCATTCACAAATGAGGCTTGTGCCTGGGCACATTCTAAAGAGTTAGATATGCTCTGTGAAGGAGTTTACATTGTACCACACCCAGCTTGGCACATATTGAAGAGTGTACTCGATGCAGTGCCATGTCCCAATCCTTCTCTGAGAACTCCTCCCATAGATCTCACTCCCAAAAAGATTTAACCACTGGTAGAGAGTTTTGTTGGGACAGAATTTGAGAATAAAGAACAGAAGTGATACCACGCGTAGTAATAGAAGGCACTAAGAAGATGACAATGGAGGCACGAGGCAGAAGCGTTGGAAATTGAGGGTTGGACCTACGCACAAAGTGTTGAATTTGCAAATATCTGAAAAAATGCGTTGGCAGTAAAGCAAACTTATCCACCACCTTCTGGAATTATGCAAACATGTTGTCCACATACAAGTCCCGGCATGTTCTGATCCCGTGCTTGACCCATATGTTGAAGGCACCATCCAAAACAGACGGAAGAAAAAGTGGTTCACCGATACTGGAGAGGACAGCAACCAGAAACCCAAAGTGGCGTCTAAATTGCATCCAAATTCTAAGAGTTGACTTGACAAGTGCACTCATAGTATATTGGGAGAAGGGAAAATTTACTGGAGAACATTTCAAGACAGCCAAGGAAGACGGAGCACAGGAGAAGGATGCTAACTGTAGCCAATAGGGAACCTCCTGTTGCCTCTCTCTCTGCACCCAACACACTACTGCTCTCATATTGGCTGCCCAATAATAAAATAGAAAATTGGGCAATTCCATACCCCCCTCCCATTTAGGGCTTTGCAAGACTGTCTGTCATATTCTTGGGTTTTTCCTATTTCAGCAAAGCATGAAATGAACCGATCAAGTCTGTGAATAAAGAATTTGGGGATGAATACCAGGATGCACTCAATGAGATATAAAAACTTAGGTAGTATGTTCATCTTCACTGCATTGATACGGCCCACTAATGATAATGGGAGGATGGACCAACATTTGATGTCCTATTCCTTCCGTCCCATGAGTGGAACAAAGTTAGCTCCAAATAGCTCACTAAATTTGCTTGTCACTTGCACTCCCAAGTAAGTAAATTGCCTCGTATCTATCTTGAAAGGCAGGGTGTGGAGCGGGAGATTACGAGCCGCTGCATTCAAAGGAAGGAGCTCACTCATTCAAGTTAAGCTTGCACCCTGAAATACAAACAAACAGGTAAGACTTTGGGAAGCAAGTTGGACAGGTCACTGACATACAATAGCAGGTTGTCGGTATACAGCGATACTCTTTGCTCAATTCCCTGTCGACAATCCCCACCACTCATTTGCTGTTGCGAAAAGCCGCAGCAAAAGGTTCAATAGCAATAGCAAATAACAGTGGGTGAGCGGGCGTCCTTGCATGGTGCCCTGGGACAAAGGGAAAAAGGCTGAATGCACATTGTTTGTCTGGACCAAGGCTAGAGGAGCGGAGTACAGTATTTTGATCCAGAAGACAAGCTTTGGGCCGAACCCGAATGTACCGAGAGGATAAAATAAATTATCCCATTCCACCCAATCAAACACTTTTTCAGCGTTCAGTGAGATTAACATCTCCGATAGCTTGGAGGTGGTAGGTACATACATAATGTTAAACAGTTGCCAAATATTCGAGTATGTATGTCTATTTTTAATGAATCCAGTCTGGTCAGGTGAGATGATAGAGGGCAGAATGTCCTCCAAGTGAATGGCCAGAATCTTAGAGATCAGTTTGAGATCCACATTTAGTAATAAGATCTGCAGATTTGTGGGTCCTTATTCTTTTTAAGGATAAACAGAATTGTTGCTTGACTCAAAGTCTGCGGGAGAGAGCTGTTCTCATATGATTCACTGATCATGCACAGTAGCAGGGGAGCCAACCTATCCGTAATTTTTTTTGTAGAACTTGATGGGGTACCCATCTGGTCCCAGACATTTCCCACATGGCACAGTTCTGGCCGCCTTAACAATTTCTTCAATGTTGATTGGTTTCTCCAATGCCACGGCCTCTGCCCTGTCCACCACAGGGAGATTCAGTGCCCCAAAGAACTCCTGAAAGTCCGCCTCATTGTGATACTCTCCGAGCTATAGCGGGTTGAGTAAAAGTCCCTAAACAGTTCATTTATTCGCTGTGGATCAGTAGAGATCCCATTTGGACTCTGTATTTGTGCAGAGAATTGGCACAGCTGATGAGTTAGTAGCTTGCTTGCCTTGTCCCCATGCTCATAGTGTGTATACTTAGATTTGAACAGCATCCCTTCCGCTTGACGTGAGGACAAGGTCTCAAACTCTGCTGTCATGGTAAACGTTCCTTATATACCTCAAGGGATGCAGCATCAGCTTGGGCAATACACTCCAGCAATTCCGATAACCTCCCACTTCTCTGCTTTGCCTCGTGCGCTGAATTAGATATGATCTGGCCCCTTAAATAAACCTTCAATCTCTCCTGTAAGGTAGTTGCTCAGATTCCCGGAGCATCATTAAACTCTAAGAAATCATCGATCTGGGTTAACAAAAGTCTAACAAATTCATCATCAGAGAGCAGACAAGTATTAAATCGCCAAGGCATACAGGGCCCTACCCTCCTCTCCATTACCAAGTCCATTGTCAAGGGAGAATGGCCTGAAGTTACAATGGTTTCGTAGGAGCATAAGCGCACAGCCAGGAGAAAATTATTACCTACCAAAATGTAATCTATGCGTGAATATGTTCGGTGGACAGGTGAAGAAAAAGAATATTCCTTACTAGTGGAGTTAAGAAACCTCCATAGGTCTGACACTGTGTATTCCGTGAAAAAAGATTTAATAATGTCTACTGACTTGGAAGATGCTGTGCTTCTCGGGGAGGAGCGGTCCAGGGCAGGATTCAACCAACAGTTGAAATTTCTGCCCGGTATCAACCAATGTGAGTTCAAATCTGGAAGTAGCGCGAAAAATGCCCGGACAAAGTTTTCAAAGTCCCAGTTTGGGACATACACATTGGCTAATACCAGGTGTGTCCCATATAATTTACCTGTGACAATGACGTATCAGCCACTTGAGTCAGAAATGACAGTGGTTACTAACAAGGATAAGGACTCAGGGCATGGATGGATATGTGGGGCTGGGATATTATAGCAATTACTGAAACATGGCTAAGGGAGGGACAGGATTGGCAGCTCAATGTTCCAGGATACAGTTACTATAGGAAAGATAGAACAGGAGGTAAGAGAGGAGGGAGAGTTGCACTTTTGATTAGGGAAAACATCACTTCAGTACTGAGAGGAGATATATCCTAGGGTTCGGCCACTGAGTCTATATGGGTAGAACTGAGAAATAAGGGGAAATCACTTTGATAGATTTGTACTGTAGGCCTCCAAGTAGTCGATGGGAAATTGAGGAGCAAATATGGAAGGAGATTCCAGATAGCTCCAAGCAAAATAGGGTGGCAATAGTATGGGATTTTAACTTTCCCAACATTGACTGGGACAGTCATAGTATTACAGGATTGGATGGAAAGAAATTTGTTAAGTGTATTCAGGAGGAATTTCTCATTCAGTATGTGGATGGCCTGACTAGAGAGGGGGCAAAACTTGACCTCCTCTTGGGAAATAAGGTAGGCAGGTGATAGAAGTGTTAGAGATCACTTTGGGACCACTGACATAAGAACAAAAGAACATAAGAAATAGGAGCAGGAGTAGTTCATCTAGCCCCTCGAGCCTGCCCCGCCATTCAATAAGATCATGGCTGACCTGAAGTGGCTCAGTTCCACTTTCCCGCTTTCTCCCCATAACCATTAATCCCCTTGCCTTCCAAAAACCTATCTACCCGTGTCTTAAATATATTTAGCAAGGTAGCCTCCACCACTTCAACGGGCAGAGAATTCCAGAGATTCACCACCCTTTGAGTGAAGAAGTTCCTCCTCAACTCTGTTCTAAACTGCACCCCCCCTTATCTTGAGGCTGTGCCCTGCTGTCCTTTCTGAGCGGGAAGAACCTCTCCACCTCTACCCTATCCATCCCCTTCATCATCTTATACATCTCAATAAGGTCCCCCCTCATGCTTCTAAACTCCAATGAGTACAAGCCCAGTCTATTCAGCCTCTCTTCATAGTTCAACCCCCTCAACTCCGGTGTCAGCCTAGTAAACCTCCTCTGCACTCCCTCCAAGGCCAAAATATCCTTGCACAAGTGCGGCGACCAAAACTGCACACAGTACTCCAGCTGTGGCCTCACCAGTGCCCTGTACAGTCGCAGCAAGACCTCCCTACTTGTATATTCAATCCCCCTTGCTATGAAGGCCAGCATCCCATTTGCCTTCCTGATCACCTGCTGCACCTGTAGGCTGGGTTTTTGCGACTCATGCACAAGGACCCCCAGGTCCCTCTGCGCCGTAGCATGCCGCAGCTTTTCGCCCTTTAAGTAGTAGTCCCTCCTACTATTATTCCTGCCAAAGTGGATAACCTCACACTTACCAACATTGTATTCCATCTGCCAGGTCCTCGCCCACTCGCTCAGCCTATCTAGATCCCTCTGCAGACTTTCTACACCCTCCGCACAATTTGCTTTTCCACTTATCTTTGTGTCATCAGCAAATTTCGACACCCTACACTCAGCTCCCTCCTCCAGATCATCTATATAAATGGTAAATAGCTGAGGCCCCAGCACCGATCCCTGGGGCGCTCCACTAGTCACCAACCGCCAATCCGAATAGCACCCATTGACACCTACTCTCTGCCTCCTATTTGACAGCCAATCCTCTATCCACGCTAACATCTTACCCCCAACTCCATGCCCCCTAATCTTCTGTAACAACCTTTTGTGTGGCACCTTATCAAACGCCTTCTGAAAATCGAGAAATACCACATCCACCGGTTCCCCTCCGTCCACCACACTGGGCACATTCCCATAGAATTCCAATAAATTCGTCAGGTACGACTTCCCCTTAACGAATCCGTGCTGCGTCTGCTCTATCAAACAATTCTTCTCAAGATGCCTCGCTATTTCTTCTTTGATGATGGATTCAAGCATTTTTCCTACAACAGACGTTAAGCTAACTGGCCTATAATTCCCTACCTTTTGCCTGCTACCCTTTTTAAACAGCGGCGTAACATTAGCCATTTTCCAATCTTCCGGCACTTCCCCGGAATCCAGCGAGGTTTGGAAAATAATCACAAAAGCATCCACTATCACCTCTGCCATTTCCTTCAGAACCCTGGGATGCATTCCATCCGGTCCTGGGGACTTGTCCACCATCAGTCCCACTAGTCTGTCGAGCACTACCTCTCTAGTGACAATGATCTCATTCAGGCCCTCAACTCCTACCATCCTTCTATCGTTAATACCCAGCAAACTATTCGCGTCCTCCTCCGTGAAGACTGAAGCAAAAAACTTATTCAAGGCCTCAGCCATTTCCTCATCCCCCACCACTAAATCCCCCCTCTCATCCTCTAAGGGTCCAACATTCACCCTAGCCAGCCTCCTCCTCTTTGTATATTTATAAAAACTCTTACTATCCTTTTTTATATTTAGCGCTAGTTTAGCTTTATAGTCTATCCTTCCTTTCTTTATCAACTTCTTTGTCATTCTTTGTTGATTTTTAAACCTCTCCCAATCCTCTACTCACCCACTACTTTTAGCCACTTTAAACACATCAGCTTTTAATTTAATACTCTCCTTTATCTCCTTTGTTAACCACGGCTGATTATCCCTTCCCCTACGATCCTTCTTTACCATCAGAATAAATTTCTGCTGAGCACCAAGAAAGATCTCCTTAAAGATCCTCCGCTGTTCCTCAGCAGTCCTACCGACCAATCTGCGCCCCCAATCTACATTTGCCAATTCCTCTGTCATCCTATCGTACTCCCCTCTGTTCAGACAGAGGACACAGGTCCGGGATCCTACTTTCTCATCCTCCATCTGCATCAAAAACTCCACTATACAATGATCACTCTTCCCAAGAGGATCCCTCACAACAAGATCCCTAATTCTACCTGCCTCATTACATAACACCAGATCTAAGATAGCTCGCTCCCTCGTCGGCTCCAGCACACACTGTTCAAGGAAACTATCCCGGCAGCATTCCAAGAACTCTTCCTCAAGCCCACCGTGTCCAACATGGGTCGACCAATCAATATGTAGATTGAAATCCCCCATAATGATCGCCGTTCCATTCCTGCATGCATCATTTATTTGTGTGCTTATAGCCCGCCCCACCTCTAGGTCATTATCTGGGGGCCTATAGACCACATCCACCACCGTCTTCCTCCCCTTGCTGTTCCTTATCTCCACCCACAACGATTCCACGTTCTGCTCTTTGGCGCCTCTATCTTCCCTTACTACCACCCTGATACTATCCTTAATCAGCAGAGCTACCCCTCCCCCCTTTTCCTCCTGTCTATCCTTCCTAAACACTTGATACCCCTGGACATTCCGCTCCCAGTCCCTGTTACCCTGCAACCACGTTTCCGTAATGGCCACCAGATCATATCCATTTGTGCTGATCTGCGCCACCAGCTCATTCACTTTGTTCCGAATGCTTCATGCATTCAGATAAAGTGTTTTTATCCCAGCCTTTATCTGTATCCTATTTGAAGGAATGCTACCAACCTTTCTCATGCTCCCTACTCCCTTTATTATTGGGACATCCTTGACCTCTTCCCGTACCTGTACCCTCTCTTTTACTTTAGACACTGTAATTTCACCTACCCTTGCACCCCCCCCCCCTCAATTAGTTTAAAGCCCTATCTACAGTCCTAGTTATATGATTCGCCAGGACTCTGGTCCCAGCACGGTTCAGACCAAGACCATCCCATCTGAACAGGTCCCACCTGCCCCAATACTGGTGCCAATGCCCCATAAATTCAAAACCATTCCTCCCACACCAATCCCTGAGCCTCCCGTTCATCTCTTTAATCCTATCTACCCTACACCCATCTGCACGATCCTATCTACCCTACGCCCATCTGCACGCAGTTCAGGTAGTAATCCAGACATAACCACCTTGTCGGTTCTGCTTTTTAATTCCATTCCCAGCTTTTCATACTCCCTCTTAGATCCTCAGTTCCCATTTTGCCTATGTCGTTGGCACCCACATGCACCACAACGACCGGATTCTCACCCTCCCACTCCAGGTTCCTCTGCAGCCCAGATGCGACATCCTGGACCCGAGCACCAGGCAGACAACACATCCTTCTGTGTTCTTTATCTTTGTGACAAAAGACAGTGTCTATACCCCTAACTACACTATCCCCAATTACCACTACATTCCTCTTTACTTTCTCTTTGTCTTTGTTCTGTGTCTGCATCACTGTACCGTGGGCAGTTCGCTCATCAACCTCACAGCCCTCATTCTTGTCCACACTGGGAGCAAGAACCTCAAACCTGTTGTGCAGATTGAGAGGCTGAGGCATTTGAGTCCCACCCTCCTCCCTCCCCACCCCACCCTCCTCCCTCCTCTCCCCACCCTCCTTTCTCCTCTCCCCACCCTCCTTCCTCCCACCCTTCCTCCCCCAGCAACCCCCTCTTGTTCCTGACCCTTAGGGTGAGCCAGTCTAGGGGGTGTGGATGTCTCTTGCACCCCATTATCTGACCATAATTGTATTAGTTTTAAGATAGCTATGGAGAATGATAGGTCTGGCCCAAAAGTTAAAATGCTAAATTGGGGCAAGGTCAATTTTGATAGTATCAAGCAGGAACTTTCAAAAGTTAATTGGGGGAATAAGTGGGAAAGCAAAGGGACATTGGGTAAATGGGAGGCTTTCAGAAGTGTGTTAACCAGGGTTCAGAGTAAGCACATTCCTCCTAAGAGTGAAGGGCAAGGCTGGATGACTCAGGATATTGAGGCCCTGGTCACGAAGAAGGAGGCAGATGACATGCATAGGCAGCTGGGATCAAGTGAATCCCTTGAAGAGTTTGGGGGAGGGTGTAGGAATAGAGTTAAGAGAGAAATCAGGAGGCAAAATGGGGACATGAGATTGTTTTGGCAGATAAGGCAAAGGAGAATCCAAAGAAATTCTACAAATACATAAAGGGCAAAAGAGTAACGAGGGAGAGAAAAGGGCCTCTTAAGGATCAACAAGGGTATCAATGTGCAAATCCACAAGAGATGGGTGAGATCCTAAATGAATATTTCTCATCTATGTTTACTGTGGAGAAAAGCATGGATGTTAGGGAACTTGGGGAAATAAATAGTGGTGTCCGGAGGAATGTACATATCACAGAGAGGGAGGTGCTGGAAGTCTTAAACCACATCAAGATAGATAAATCCCAGGGACCTGATGAGGTGTATCCCAGGATACTGCAGGAGGCTAGGGAGGAAATTGCGGGACACCTAGCAGAGATATTTGAATCATCGATAGTCACAGGTGAGGTGCCTGAAGATTGGCGGGTGGCAAATACTGTGCCTTTGTTTAAAAAGGGCTGCAGGGAAAAGCCTGGGAACCACAGGCTAGTGAGCCTCATGTCTGTGGTGGATAAGTTGTTGAAAGGTATTTTGAGAGACAGGATCTACAGGCATTTAGAGACACAAGGACTGATTACGGACAGCCAGCATGGCTTTGTGAGTGCAAAATCATGTCTCACAAATTTGATTGAGTTTTTTTAAGGGATAATCAAGAAGGTAGATGAGAGCAGTGCAGTTGATGTTGTCTACATGGACTTCAGCAAGGCCTTTGACAAGGTTACTGCATGGTAGGTTGTTGCATAAGGTTAAATCTCACAGGATCCAGGGTGAGGTAGCTAAATGGACACAAAATTGGCTTAATGACAGAATAAGAAGTCTCACAACACCGGGTTAAAGTCCAACAGGTTTATTTGGTAGCACATGCCACTAGCTTTTGCAGTGCTGCTCCTTCATCATGTAAGTGGGAGTTCTGTTCACAAACAGGGCATATAAAGACAGACACTCAATTTACAAAGTAATGGTTGGAATGAGAGTCTTTACAGGTAATCAAGTCTTAAAGGTACAGACAACGTGAGTGGAGAGAGCATTAAGCATAGGTTAAAGAGATGTGTATTGTCTCCAGCCAGGACAGTTAGTGAGATTTTGCAAGTCCAGGCAAGTCGAGGGGGTTACAGATAGTGTGACATGAACCCAAGATCCCGGTTGAGGCCGTCCTCATGTGTGGGGAACTTGGCTATCAGTCTCTGTTCAGCGAATCTGCGTTGTCATGTGTTGTGAAGGCTGCTTTGGAGAACGCTTACCCGAAGATCAGAGGCCACATGCCTGTGACTCCTGAAGTGTTCCCCAACAGGAAGAGAACACTCTTGCCTAGTGATTGTCAAGCGATGTTCATTCATCCGTTGTCATAGCGTCTGCACGGTCTCCCCAATGTACCATGCCTCGGGACATCCTTTCCTGCAGCGTATCAGGTAGACAACGTTGGCTGAGTTGCAAGTGTATGTACTGTGTACCTGGTGGATGGTGTTCTCACGTGAGATGATGGCATCCGTGTTGATGATCTGGCACTTCTTGCAGAGGTTGCTGTGGCAGGTTTGTTTCACTGTTCTCCTGAAGGCTGGGTAGTTTGGTGTGGACAGTGGTCTGTTTGAGGTTGTGCGGTTGTTTAGAACATAGAATCCTACAGTGCAGAAAGAGGCCGAACACAATCCCACTCTCATATCCCTACATGTTATACCCACGAATCCCTCTACCCTACGCATCCCTGAACACTAAGGGGCAATTTCTTAACATGCCCAATCAACCTAACCTGCACATCTTTAGACTGTGGGATGAAACCGGAGTACCCGAAGGGAACCCATGCAGACATGAGGAGAATGTGCAAACTCCACACAGACAGTGACCCAAGCAGGGAATTGAACCCAGGACCCTGGAGCTGTGAAGCAGCAGTGCTAACCACTGTGCTACTGTGCTGCCCCACTCACCCCCTCCCCCCAGCCCCATTTGAAGGCAAGAAGTGGGGTGTGGGGATGGCCTTGGCGAGATGTTTGTCTTCATCAAAGACACGTTAAAGGCTCTGGAAAAGATGTCATAGCTTCTCCAGTCCGGGAAAGTACTGGACGATGAAGGATACCCTGTTCGCCATGTTCCGTGTTTGTCTTCTGAGGAAGTTGGTGCAGTTTTTCGCTGTGATGCATCGGAACTGTCGATCGATGAGTCAAGTGCCATATCCTGTTTATGAGTGCATCTTTCAGCGTCTGGAGGTGTCTGTTGCGATCCTCCTTATCTGAGCAGCTCCTGTGTGTATGGAAGGCTTGTCCAAAGGGGATGGCTTCTTTAATGTGTTTAGGGTGGAAGCTGGGAAAGTGGAGCATTGTGAGGTTATTTGCAGGCTTGCAGCATAATGAAGTGCTGAGGTGACCATCCTTGATGGAGATGCGTATGTCTAAGAATGCAACCGATTCCGGAGAGTAGTCCATGGTGAGTCTGATGGTGGGATGGAACTTGCTGATATCAGATAGTTGTTTCAGTGAATGTTCACCATGAATCCAAAGGAAGAAAATGTCATTGATGTATCTAGCGTATAGCATCGGTTGAAGCTCCTGTGCAGTGAAGAGGTCTTGTTCGAACCTGTGCATGAAGATGTTGGCATACTGAGGTGCAAATTTGGTCTCCATGGCTGTTTCGTGTGTCTGGATGAAGAACTGATTGTTGAAGATGAAGATACTGTGGTCCAGGATGAAGCTGATGAATTGTAAAATTGCATCAAGAGATTGGCAGTTTTCAGCGTTGAGTACTGAGGCAGTTGCAGCAATGCCATTGTCGTGGAGAATGCCGAAACATCCGTTGTGACGGGAATGCTCCTGGTTCAACTGCTCCATGTGTGCTGAGTTTCTGTAGGAAGTCCGTAGTGTCGCAACAAAAGCTGGGGGTTCTTTGTACAATGGGTTTCAGGATGCTCTCAACGTAGCTGGAGAGGTTCTCGCACAGGGTCCCATTGCCCAATACGATGGGATGGCCGAGTATATTTGCCTTATGTATCTTTGGGAGGCAGTAGAGATCTCCAATATGGGGAGTAATGACAGAAGCTAGAGGGTGGTTTTTCAAACTGGAGGCCTATGACCAGCAGAATGCCTCAGGGATCTGTGCTGGGTCCACTGTTATTTGTCATTTATATTAATGATTTGGATGAGAATATAGGAGATATGGTTAGTAAGTTTGCTAATGACACCAAGATTGGTGGCATGATGGACAGTGAAGAAAGTTATCTTGAATTGCAACGGGATCTTGATCAATTGGGCCAGTGGGCTGATGAATGACAGGTGGAGCTTAAGTTAGATAAATGTGAGGTGATGCATTTTGGTAGATTGAACCAGGGCAAGACTTACTCAGTTAATGGTAGGGTGTTGGAGAGAATTACAGAACAAAGAGATCTGGGGGTACATGTTCATAGCTCCTTGAAAGTGGAGACACAAGCGGACAAAGCGGTGTAGAAGGCATTCAGCATGCTTGGTTTCATTGGTCAGAACATTGAATACAGGAGTTGGGACGTCTTGATGAAGTTGTACACTACATTGGTAAGGCCACACTTGGTGTACAGTTCTGGTCACCCTAAAGGATATTATTAAACTGGAAGGAGTGCAGGAAAGATTTACTAGGAAGATACTGGGACTTGATGGTTTGAGGTATCAGGAGAGTCTAGATTGACTGGGACTTTTTTCTCTGGAGCGTAGAAGGCTGAGAGGTGATCTTATAGAAGTCTATAAAATAATGAGGGGCATGGATCAGCTAGAGAGTCAACATCTTTTCCCAAAGGCAGGGGAGTCTAAAACTAGAGGGCATAGGTTTAAGGTGAGGGGGAGAGATATAGAAGTGTCCAGACAGGCAATTTTTTCACACAAAGTGTGGTGAGTGTCTGGAACAAGCTGCCAGAGGTAGCAGTAGAGGTGGGTACAATTTTGTCTTTATGAAGATCACTCAAATGAGGTTGAGAAAGTGATTAATTCCCCATTAACTGTCACCTGTATTAAATGAACTACCATCAATTTTGACACAAAACCATGGCAACCCTATTAACATAGTTGATAGTTGGCACCAGCCTCTTTTCTACAAAGGTTAATAACATAGGCAGGACTGACTGAAAGAATTTTTTGTCTAAAATTGTAATAGTATTCTTTACCCAATTCTTTAAAATTGTAATAATTTTCTTTAATATTCTCCATCTCACTCCAAAAGACACACATATTTGCTTGAATGTTTTTGCACATCGGTAAATTATTAAAACAAGCTGATATAATCAGAAGGTCAACAGGAAGTATACTTCATACAACAAAAAAAGTTCATATTCTTGTACGTTAATTATACTGGTTAATTGAATCTGGTGAACTGACACAACAATAATAATCTATTTCTCAATGTCAGCAAAACAAAGGAGATAGTCATCAACTTCAGGAAGTGTAGTGGATGACACACCCCTGTCTACATCAAGAGGGATGAAGTGGAAATGGTCAAGAGATTCAGGTTTCAAGGTGTCCAGATCAACACAACCTGTCCTGGTCCCTCCATCCTGACGCTACAGTTAAGAAAACCCACCAATGCTTCTACTTTCTCAGGAGGCTAAGGAAATTTGGCCTGTGCGCCATGGGGAAGGTCATGTCTCATCAACTTAATTGAATTTTTTGACGAGGTGACAAAGATAATTGGTGAGGGAAGGGCTGGAGATGTAGTTTATATGGACATTAGTAAGGCGTTTGACAAAATCTCCCAAAGGCAGACTGGTACAAAAACTAAAATCACATGGGATTTGGAGTGGTTAGATGGATACGGAACTGGCTTGGTTATAGAAAACAGAGAGTATCAGTGGAAAGGTGTTTTCAGAATGGAAATCTGTAGCTCGTGGTGTTCTGCAAGGATCAGTCCTGGGACCTTTGTTGTTTGTGATCTGAGGAAAATGTGGGTGGTCTGATTAGTGAAGTATGTGGATGACACAAAGATTGGTGGAGTTGCTGATAGTGCCAAGGATTGTCAGAGGATACAACAGGATACAGATAGGTTGGAGACTTGGGCATAGAAATGGCAGATGAAGTTTAATTTGGACAAATGTGAGGCGATGCATTTTGGAAGATCAAAAGTAGGTGTGAATTGTAGGTGTGAATAAGTCTAGGACAAGTGCCAAGCATTAGCCATCTCCAAAAATAAAGGTATCAAACCATCATACCTTGCTATTCAAAGGCATTATTATTGCAAAATCTTCCCTGAGTCCCCATCAACATTCTGGGGGTTACCGTTGACCATAAATTAAATTGGACTAGCCATATAAATACTATAGGTAGAAACAGGTCAAAGGCAAGGAATCCTGCGGCAAGTGTCTCCCCAACGCCTGTCTATCATCTGCAAAAAGAAACCTCACAACACCAGCTTAAAGTCCAACTTTAAGCTGATGTTGTGAGATTTCTTTCTGTTTTACCCAGTCCAACACCGGCATCTCCACATCATCATCTGCAAGGCACAAGTCAGGAGTGTGATGGAATACTCTCCTTTTTCCTGCACGAATGCAGCTCCAACAACATCCGAGAAGCTTGACATCATCCAGGACAAAGCGGCCTGCTTGATTGCTATCCCTTCTACAAACATTCAATCGCTACACCACTGATGAAGAGTGGCAGCAATGTGTACCAATTACAAGATGCAACTAACCAAGGTTCCTTGGGCAGTACTTTCCAAACCCACAACAGCTACCATCTACAAGGGCAGTAGATACCTAGGAACACCACCACTAGGAGCTTCACCTCCAAGTCACTTACCATCCTGACTTGGATATATATCGCTGTTTCTTCACTATTGTTGGGTCAAAATTCTGGAATACCCTCCCGAACAGCACTGTGGGTGTACCTACACCACAGGGATTGCAGTGGTTCAAGAAGGCAGCTCACCACTACCTTCTCAAGGGCAACAAGGGATGGGCAGGAAATGTTGGCCTAGACAGTGAGAACCACATTCCATAAATGAATAACAGACATAAGAACATAAGAACATAAGAAATAGGAGCAGGAGTAGGCCATCCAGCCCTTCGAGCCTGCCCCGCCATTCAATAAGATCATGGCTGATCTGTCACTGCTCAGTTCCACTTTCCCGCTTTCTCCCCATAACCCTTAATCCCCTCTCTTATCAAAAACCCATCAACCGGCGTCTTAAAAATATTTAGCGAGGCAGCCTCCACCACTTCAACAGGCAGAGAATTCCAGAGATTCACCACCCTTTGAGTGAAGAAGTTCCTCCTCAACTCCGTTCTAAACCGCCCCCCTTTTATCTTGA
Organism: Carcharhinus amblyrhynchos; assembly: GCF_965287045.1. NCBI lineage: Eukaryota > Metazoa > Chordata > Chondrichthyes > Carcharhiniformes > Carcharhinidae > Carcharhinus > Carcharhinus amblyrhynchos. The sequence continues at coordinate 87,909,042 of NC_137324.1, read as the reverse complement.
GGCTGTGCCCCCGAGTCCTACTGTCTTTTTTGAGCGGGAAGAGTCTCTCCACCTCTATCCTATCCATCCCATTCATCATCTTATACGTCTCAATGAGATCTCCCCTCATTCTTCTAAACTCTAACGAGTACAAGCCCAGTTTATTCAGCCTCTCCTCATAGCTCAACCCCCTCAACTCCAGTATCAGCCTAGTAAACCTCCTCTGCACTCCCTCCAAGGCCAAAATATCTTTGCGCAGGTGCGGTGCCCAAAACTGCACACAGTACTCCAGCTGCGGCCTCACCAATGCCCTATACAGCTGCAGCAAGACCTCCCTACTTTTATATTCAATCCCCCTCACTATGAAGGCCAGCATCCCATTCGCCTTCCTGACCACCTGCTGCATCTGCAAGCTGGGTTTTTGCGACTCATGCACAATGACCCCGAGGTCCCTCTGCACTGTCGCCGGCTGCAGTTTTTCGCCCCGTAAGTAATAGTCCTTCCTACCATTCTTCCTACCAAAGTGGACCACCTCACGCTTGCCAACATTAAATTCCATTTGCCATTTCCTGGCCCATTCGCCCAGCCTATCTAGATCCTTCTGCAGACTCTCCACACCCTCCGCACAATTTGCCGTTCCCCCTATCTTGGTGTCATCAGCAAATTTCGACACCCTACACTCGGTTCCCTCCTCCAGATCATCTATATAAATGGTAAAAAGCTGAGGCCCCAGCACCGACCCCTGGGGCACTCCACTAGTCACCATCCGCCAATCCGAATAGCACCCGTTGACCCCCACTCTCTGCCTCCTATTTGACAACCAATCCTCTATCCACGCTAACACCCTCCCCCCAACTCCATGTCCCTCGACCTTCTGCAATAACCTCTTGTGAGGTACTTTGTCAAACACCTTCTGAAAATCTAGAAAGACCACATCCACCGGCTCTCCTCTATCCACCGCCCTAGACACATCCTCATAGAACTCCAGCAAATTTGTCAGACACGACTTCCCTTTAATGAAACCGTGCTGCGTCTGCTCTATCAAGCAATTCCCTTAAAGATGCCTCGCAATTTCCTCCTTAATGACAGATTCTAACATTTTACCCACCACAGACGTTAAACTAACCGGCCTATAATTCCCCGCCTTTTGCCTGGCACCCTTCTTAAACAACGGCGTAACATTAGCCGTTTTCCAATCATCCGGCACTTCCCCGGAATCCAGCGACGTCTGGAAAATAACCACCAAGGCATCCACTATCACCTCTGCCATTTCTTTCAGAACCCTCGGATGCATTCCATCCGGTCCTGGGGACTTGTCCACAATCAGCCCCTCCAGTCTGTCGAGCACCGCCTCTCTAGTAACAGTAATGTCATTAAGACCCTCCAGTCCTACCACCTTTCCATCGCTAACACCTGGCAAATTATTCACGTCCTCCTCCGTGAAGACAGAAACAAAAAAGTTATTCAATACCTTAGCCATATCCTCATCCCCTACCACTAGGTCCCCTATCTCATCCTCTAAAGGACCAACACTCACCCTAGCCAGCCTCTTCCTTTTTATATATTTATAAAAACTCTTGCTATCCTTTTTTATATTAAGCGCTAGCCCAGCTTCATAGTTTCTCCTACCCTTCTTTATCAACTTCTTTGTCAATCTTTGTTGACATTTAAACCTCTCCCAATCCTCATCTCGCCCACTACGCTTAGCTACTCTAAATTCCTCCGCTTTTAATTTAACACTTTCCTTCACCTCCTTCGTTATCCACGGCTTATTACCTCTCTTCCTACTATCCTTTTTGACCATCGGAATAAATTTCCGCTGAGCACCAAGAAAGATCTCCTTAAAGATCCTCCACTGCTCCTCAGCAGACCCTCCCTCCAACGCGCTCCCCCAGTCCACATTCGCCAATTCTTCTCTCATCCTACCGTACTCCCCTCTATTCAAACAGAGGACGCGTGTCCGGGAACCCACTTTCTCCTCCTCCATCTGCACCAGAAACTCCACCATACAATGATCACTCTCCCCAAGAGGATCCTTCACCACAAGGTCCCTAATTCTACCCGCCTCATTACATAGCACCAGATCCAAGATAGCTCGCTCCCTCGTCGGCTCCAACACACACTGTTCGAGGAAACTATCCCGGCAGCATTCCAAGAACTCTTCCTCGAGCCCCCCGCGTCCAACATGGGTCGATCAATCAATATGCAGATTGAAATCCCCCATAACTACGGCCGTCCCATTCCTGCACGCCGCACTTATTTGCGCGTTAACAGCCCGCCCCACCTCCAGATCATTATTCGGGGGCCTATAGACGACACCCACCAGCGTCTTCCTCCCTTTGCTGTTCCTAATCTCCACCCACAACGATTCCACCCTCTGCTCCTTGGCTCCAATATCATCCCTTGCTACCACCGTGATGCTATCCTTAATCAGCAGAGCTACGCCTCCCCCCTTTTCCCTCCTGCCTATCCTTCCTAAACACTTGATAGCCCTGTACATTCAGCTCCCAGTCCCTGTCACCCTGCAGCCACGTCTCTGTAATGGCCACCAGATCGTATCCATTTGTGTCGATCTGTGCCACCAGCTCATCCACTTTATTCCGAATGCTTCGTGCATTCAGATAAAGCGCTTTCATCCCAGCCTTCACCTGGACCCTATTTGCCGTAACGCCACCAACTATACTCACGCCCCCTACTCCCTCTATTATTGGGACATCCTCGGCCTCTTCTCTTACCTGTACCCTCTCCTTAACTTTAGACCTCGTAACATCACCTACCCTCGCACCCCCCCTCTAATTAGTTTAAAGCCCTGTCTACAGTCCTCTTTACTCGATTCGCCAGCACTCTGGTCCCAGCACGGTTCAGACCAACCCCATCCCGCCCAAACAGGTCCCATCTACCCCAATACTGGTGCCAATGCCCCATAAATTCAAACCCATTCCTCCCACACCAATCCCTGAGCCACCCATTCACTTCCTTAATCCTGTCAACCCTACACCCGTCTGCACTCGGTTCAGGTAGACAAATTGGGAACCTTCATGGAGATCCTTCAGGTCATGCCTCTCAGCAGCTTCATGAAGCTCAACAGCCTTATTCTCCCACCATTGGTTCTTCATCTTTTTCAGTGTGGCCTGAAGTGTTTGTTTTGCTTGATAGTTTCTGGCTTTTTTTGCTGGTGATTGCTTGTCAGATGTGTATGATCTGCAAACATTAAACACTATTGGCTTGGTTATATATCTTGGTTGTTCTTGTTGAAATTGTTGGTGCTTCCATTTGACAAATTCAATGACTTCAGATGTTGTACTATGTGTGACATCCCTTAACATCTTTCAAGAATCTTAAATGTCTCTGTTATCTTCAGAGATACCACCAAGCTTCCTGTTCCTAAGTTTTGGCCAAATCTTTTAGAATAGTTACATCAAGTTTCCTTTGTGGTTTGACTCTATGTCATCATTCTTTAGGTGTAATCTTCAAGGACATGACGATCCTGTCAAGCCTAACCAGCATTCAGCACCTCTAAGGCAACATTAGAGTACATGTCCTCAAGGCCTCTGTCATACAATAACGTATGACCTTATAGGGTATGTTAAATGAGCTATATAAAGCAAAGTTGTTGTTGGCTCCATACTGAATACGTCTCAATGAAGGAAGCTGACTAGGTAATAGTAGTAGCTTCCTGGCAAGCATGTATGTTTTGTCTTCTTGTTTCCATAAGTTAGAAATAATCACAAGTTAAACTCAAAATGCTGGACCTTCATCGAGTGTATTTCTCTCAGTTTTGCATGTGCTGATAGACTGACTCATTATTACTCAGCACATGACTATCATGCAACAGTCAATGTGGCACCCTGGAATATAAATTTACATGACAATTAGTTCCTTGCTCTTTACAAATAATATAATATAGTATCACTTAAGGGGTCACATTTTGAGGATAAGGGGTAAACCTTTTAAAGACTAAGGTGAGGAGTAATTTCTTCACCCAGAAAGTGAAGAATGTGTGGAATTCACTATCCCAGAAAGTAGTTGAGGCCAAAACATTCTGTAATTTCAAGAAGAAATTAGATATAGCTCTTGGGGCTAATGGGATCAAGATATGGGGATATGGTGGGACGAGGATATTGAATTTGATGATCAGCCACGATCAAAATGAATAGCGGTTTGACGGGCTGAATGGCTTTCTCCTGCTTCTATATTCTATGATTCTTGCTGGTCACTTCGAGGGATTATCTTGTTTGACAGTGTTGTCAGATGCTTCCATTCTACAGCTCAGCATTTGCTTTCATCTCAGCTTCAGAGTTGCAGATCGAGTGACAATAAGACAAGGTTTGTGTCTTTGTCTCTTGCAATTTTGATAGGGTTCTTTAGACATCTGGATTTTTTTTCTATAAACTTGTGTGGTGATGATGTTGAACATTTGTTAAATTCTCTTGATGTGAATTGGGTTCCATTGTCCCTTGCACAATGAACAGATCTCATGCTGCAGAGCTGATTGTTGTAAGTCTCAAATCTTTCTCCTTTTGAATAAAAGGGGACTTTAAATAGAAGTCTGTAACTATGAGATACCATTCCTGATTGTGCATGAATAGTTTGGCTCCAATAATATGCCATGTTATTGGTGCTACTTCGGTAGCTATCATTTTCTGGTATGTCTGGTCTACTTTAAACATAGAACATAGAACATTACAGCGCAGAACAGGCCCTTCGGCCCACGATGTTGCGCCAACCAGTTTTTTTAAAAAAAACACTGACCCACTAATCTAAACCAATCCCTTTTCGTCCATAAACCTATCCACAGATCTCTTAAACGCCCCCAAACTAGGCGCATTTACAACCGCAGCAGGCAGGGCATTCCAATCCCTCACCACCCTCTGGGTAAAGAACCTACCCCTGACATCCGTCCTATAACTACCCCCCCTTAATTTAAAGCCATGCCCCCTCGTGCTAGCTTTCTCCATCCGAGGAAAAAGGCTATCACTATCCACCCTATCTAAACCTCTAATCATCTTATATGTTTCAATAAAATCCCCTCTTAGCCTCCTTCTTTCCAGTGAAAACAACCCCAAATCCCTCAGTCTCTCCTCATAGGACCTCCCCTCCATACCAGGCAACATCCTGGTAAACCTCCTCTGCACCCTCTCCAAAGCCTCCACGTCCTTCCTGTAATGTGGGGACCAGAACTGCACACAGTACTCCAAGTGCGGCCGCACCAGAGTTGTGTACAGTTGCAACATGACGCTGCGACTCCTAAATTCAATCCCCCTACCAATAAACGCCAAGACACCGTATGCCTTCTTAACAACCTTATCTACTTGATTCCCAACTTTCAGGGATCTATGTACACATACACCTAGATCCCTCTGCTCCTCCACACTATTCAAAGTCCTCCCGTTAGCCCTATACTCAACACATCTGTTACTCCTACCGAAATGAATTACCTCACACTTCTCTGCATTAAACTCCATCCGCCACCTCGCGGCCCAGCTCTGCAACCTGTCTAAGTCACCCTGCAAACTATGACACCCTTCCTCACAATCTACCACACCTCCGACTTTGGTGTCATCAGCAAACTTACTAATCCACCCAACTATACCCTCATCCAGATCATTAATAAAAATTACAAACAGCAGTGGCCCCAAAACAGATCCCTGAGGCACACCACTCGTAACCGAACTCCATGACGAATATTCACCATCAACCACCACCCTCTGTCTCCTATCTGCTAGCCAATTCCTGATCCAAGTACCTAGATTACCCCCAATCCCATACATCTGCATTTTCTGCAGAAGCCTACCATGGTGAACCTTATCAAACGCCTTACTAAAATCCATATATACCACGTCAACTGCCTTACCCCTATCCACCTCTTTGGTCACATTCTCAAAGAACTCAATAAGGTTAGTAAGGCACGACCTACTTGCTACGAAACCATGCTGACTGTCTCTAATCAATTCATTACTCTCCAAATAACTATAAATCCTATCCCTAATAATTCTTTCTAAAACCTTGCCCACAACAGAAGTAAGTCTCACTGGTCTATAATTCCCAGGGAAGTCTCTGTTCCCCTTCTTAAACAATGGGACAACATTTGCTGTCCTCCAATCTTCCGGTACTATACCAGAGACCAACGATGACCTGAAGATCAGAGCCAGAGGCTCTGCAATCACCTCTCTAGCCTCCCAGAGAATCCTAGGGTAAATCCCATCCGGACCAGGGGACTTATCTATTTTCAAGCCCTCTAGAATATCCAGCACATCCCCGGTATCAACTGCAATACTTTCTATTTTACACCCCTGCACCCCAGTGTCCTCCTCAGCTACATTCATGTCCCCCTGCGTGAACACCGAAGAGAAATATTGGTTCAATGCCTCTCCAATCTCTTCCGGTTCCACACACAACTTCCCTCTACTGTCTGTAACTGGCCCTAATCTTGCCCTAACCAACCTTCTGTTCTTGACATACCTATAGAACGCCTTAGGATTCTCCTTAATCCTATCAGCCAAAGTCATCTCATGTCCTCTTTTAGCCCTTCTTAACTCCCTCTTCAACTCCCTCCTAGCCAATCTAAAGCTTTCTAATGCACTACCTGAGCCCTCAAGCCTCATCCGAACATAAGCCTCCTTTTTCTTCCTAACCAACGAATCAACTTTTTTAGTACACCACGGTTCCCTAGCCCTACCAAATCCTCCTTGCCTGACAGGGACATACCTATCACAGACCCGCAGTAGCTGCTCCTTGAAAAAATTCCACATTTCGGACGTTCCCAGTCCCTGTAATCTCCTAGTCCAACCTATGCTTCCTAATTCTCTCCTAATAGCCTCATAATTACCCTTCCCCCAGCTAAAACTACTGACCCGAGGTTCATGCCTATCCCTTTCCATCACTAAGGTGAACGTAACCGAATTGTGGTCACTATCACCGAAATGCACACCAACTTCCAAGTCTAGCACCTGGTCTGGCTAATTACCCAGCACCAAATCCAATATAGCCTCACCTCTAGTTGGCCTATCTACATACTGAGTCAAAAAACCTTCCTGCACGCTTTGAACAAAAACTGACCCCTCTAATGAGCAAGAGCTATAGCAATTCCAATCAATATTAGTAAAGTTAAAGTCCCCCATGACAATTACCCTATTACTTTCACTCCTAACCAGGATCGTCTCCGCAATCCTTTCCTCAACCTCTCTAGAACTTTTTGGAGGTCTATAAAAGACTCCCAGCAGGGTGACCTCTCCTCTCCTATTTCTAATCTCCGCCCATACTACCTCAACAGACAAGTCCTCATCAAACTTCCTCTCTGACACTGTGATACAGTCCTTGACCAATAATGCTACCCCACCCCGCCTTCTACCTCCTTCTCTACTCCGACTAAAGCATTTGTACCCCGGGACCTGCAACATCCATTCCTGCCCCTGCTCTATCCATGTCTCTGAAATGGCCACAACATCGAAGTCCCAGGTACTGATCCACGCTGCAAGTTCATCCACTTTATTGCGAATACTCCTCGCATTAAAGTATATGCATTTCAAACCCTGCTCCGCCCCACCCCCACAATGCCGTGCATTGCAGTCCCCATCTATGCCCCCCTCACTTTCACCCCCTCTATTCAGGATCCCACCCCGCCTCTGAATCAGTTTAAACCACTCCGCATAGTCTTCACAAATTTACCCCCCAGGATATTTGTTCCCCTCTGGTTCAGGTGTAAACCATCACTCTTATAGAGGTCCCACCTTCCCCAGAATGAGCCCCAATTGCTCAAGTACTTGAACCCCTCCCTCCTGCACCATCCCCTCAGCCACAAGTTCAAACTTTCCCTCTCTCTATTCCTCTCTAAACTATCCCGTGGCACAGGCAAGAGTCCAGAGATAACCACTCTGTCTGTCTTGGCCTTTAGTTACCACCCCAACTCCATGAATCTCTGCTTAATATCCCCTTCCCTTAGCCTCCCTATGTCATGTGTCCCCACATGAATTATAACTTGGGGTTGATCTCCCTCTCCCCTAAGAGTCTTGAATATCCTCTCTGATACATCCCGGACCCCAGCCCCTGGTAGGCAACACACCAGCCCTGAGTCCCTACCATTACTACCGACTCTCCTATCCGTCCCCTTAACTGTGGAGTCCCCAATCACGAGGCCCAATCTTTTGCATCCCCTAACCACCTGAGCTTTTACAATAGGCTCACCCCCAGAGACCTGCTCCCTTTGGCTATCCCCAGTTGATTCCTCCTCAACTGTAGCCTCCAGGACCGAAAACCTATTTTGGAGGGGAACAGCCCCAGGGGATTGACCCCCCACTTGCTTCTTTCCCCTCCTCTTGGCAGTGACCCAAGACTGATTTCTAGGAGTGACTATCTCCTTATAACTCCTATCAATGTCCACCTCTGCCTCCCGAATTATGTGGAGTTCCTCTAATTCCACCTCCAGCTCCTTTACACGCTCCTCCAGAAGCTTCAATCTAACACACTTCTTACAAGTAAAATCCCCTGAAACACTACTGGAGTCCCTCACCACATACATCTCACAGGAGATGCAGCACACTGCCTGAACTGCCATCCCTGAAACAATTACCAGCAGAAAAAAAAACAAAAACAAAAAAAAACTTTCCTACACTTATAATTTAGGTTAAAGGAGGTGGGAGGGTGGGATTCTCTACCAGTGTAGAGAACCGGGTATCCTCTCTGCACTAATTTATAGGATTAGGGGCTCAAGAAAAAAAAACTACAACTACCGGTAAGCGTCCTTGTGACGACTTCCGGTTTCTAACTAATTTAAAAAAAAAGACCGCCGAAAAAAAAACTCGTGACTTAAACTAGAAATAAACAGTTAAACAAAATAAACAGAAAAATGCACCTTTCTTGCTGCCTCTTCACACGCCCAAAAATCGCTGCGTCTGGATACTGCTCCTCAGGAACAATGGTATCTACATACTTTGTATGTAGATACCATTCTTTTGATGTCTTTGTAGACGCCTATTCAGTACACAGCTGATCTGGCACTGAGCCTATATTTTTTCATTCCTATCTGGCCTGCATGTATCTTATGGGGAAGTTCTTCCGGCGTGGCGACACAGTGGTTATCACTGCTGCCTCACAGCTCCAGGGACCCAGGTTCAATTCCTGGCTTAGGTCATTATCTAAGTGGAGTTTGAATGTTCTCCCCGTGTCTGCATGGGTTTTCTCTAGGTGCTCCGGTTTCCTCCCTTAATCTGTGTTGGTTAGGTGGATAGGCTATGCTAAATTGCCCCTAGTGTCCCAAAATGTGTAGATTAGTGGGGTAAGTATGTGGGGTTATGGGAATAGGGCCTGAGTAAGTGCAGACTTGATGCGCCGAATGGCCTCGTTCTGTACTGTCAGAATTCTATGACCTCTTCAGCTTTGGTGGTCTCATCTCCAACTTGACCCAGTCTTGGTGGTGTTATGTTCTCTAGGTGATGCATCTTTATACTTAACACGTTTACTGAGATAAGCCGCAGCTCTTCACAATTGCACAGATTCAGAGTGGCAGGACTATCTATTTCAGTGGGTAGGACATCTCCTTTGAACATCCAAAGAGAAAATGCTGGAAAATCTCAGCAGGTCTGGCAGCATCTATAAGGAAAAAAGAGCTGATGTTTTGAGTCCAGATGACCCTTTGTCAAAGCTAAAAGGCATAGAAAGTGGGAGACATTTACACTTTAGTGTGAGGGAATGAAAGATGAGTGATAGCCACAAAAACAAGGGAAAAGACTGCTAATGACAGTCCATAGAGAGAATAGAAGATGTGAAAGGCCAAATGGCAGAGAAGCTGAAATCAGAAGGTGTGACAGATTAAGATGTGGGAGGAGGGGGGAGATGGGTGGGAGAGAGGTGAAATTGAGGAAAAAGGGGAAAGGGGAAATAAAGAGGGAGAAAAGGGAAGGAAAAGGAGGGGGAATAAAATACTCCTTTGAGTATCCACTTGATTTGGGTTGTTCCTAGCTGTTGGATCTTAATCCGCTGTAAGCTATTCAAATAGCTGGTGGCGCAGATCGACACAAATGGATATGATCTGGTGGCCATTACAGAGACGTGGCTGCAAGGTGACAGGGACTGGGAGCTGAATGTCCAGGGATATCAAGTGTTTAGGAAGGATAGGCAGGAGGGAAAAGGGGGGGGGTGTAGCTCTGCTGATTAAGGATAGCATCAGGGTGGTAGCAAGGGATGATATTGGAGCCAAGGAGCAGAAAGCGGAATCGTTGTGGGTAGAGATTAGGAACAGCAAAGGGAGGAAGACGCTGGTGGGTGTCGTCTATAGACCCCCAAATAATGATCTGGAGGTGGGGCGGGCTGTTAACGCGCAAATAAGTGCGGTGTGCAGGAATGGGACGGCCGTAGTTATGGGGGATTTCAATCTACATATAGATTGGTCGACCCATGTTGGACGCGAGGGGGGCTCGAGGAGGAGTTCTTGGAATGCTGCCGGGATAGTTTCCTCGAACAGTGTGTGTTGGAGCCGACGAGGGAGCGAGCTATCTTGGATCTGGTGCTATGTAATGAGGCGGGTAGAATTAGGGACCTTGTGGTGAAGGATCGTCTTGGGGAGAGTGATCATTGTATGGTGGAGTTTCTGGTGCAGATGGAGGAGGAGAAAGTGGGTTCCCGGATGCACGTCCTTTGCTTGAACAGAGGGGAGTACGGTAGGATGAGAGAAGAATTGGCGAATGTGGACTGGGGGAGCGCGTTGGAAGGTAGGTCTGCTGAGGAGCAGTGGAGGATCTTTAAGGAGATCTTTCTTGGTGCTCAGCAGAAATTTATTCCGATGGTCAAAAAGGACAGTAGGAGGAGAGGTAATAAGCCGTGGATAACGAAGGAGGTGAAGGAAAGTGTTAAATTAAAAGCGGAGGCGTTTAGAGTAGCTAAGAGTAGTGGGCGAGAAGAGGATTGGGAGAGGTTTAAATGTCAACAAAGATTGACAAAGAAGATGATAAAGAAGGGTAGGAGAAACTATGAAGCTGGGCTTGCGCTTAATATAAAAAAGGATAGCAAGAGTTTTTATAAATGTATAAAAAGGAATAGGCTGGCTAGGGTGAACGTTGGTCCCTTAGAGGATGAGAAGGGGGACTTAGTGGTAGGGGATGGGGATATGGCTGAGGTCCTGAATAACTTTTTTGTTTCAGTCTTCACGGGGGAGAACGTGAATAATTTGCCGGGTGTTAGAGATGGAAAGGTGGTAGGACTGGAGGGTCTTAATGACATTACTGTTACTAGAGAGGAGCTGCTCGACAGACTGGAGGGATTGATTGTGGACAAGTCGCCAGGACCGGATGGAATGCATCCGAGGGTTCTGAAAGAAATGGCAGAGGTGATAGTGGATGCCTTGGTGGTTATTTTCCAGACGTTGCTGGATTCCGGGGAAGTGCCGGAAGATTGGAAAGCGGCTAATGTTACGCCGTTGTTTCAGAAGGCTGCCAGGCAAAAGGCAGGGAATTATAGGCCGGTTAGTTTAATGTCTGTTGTAGGTAAAATGTTAGAATCCGTCATCAAGGAGGAAATAGCGAGGCATCTTGAGGGGAATTGCTTGATAGAGCAGACGCAGCACGGTTTCGTTAAAGGGAAGTCGTGTCTGACAAATTTACTGGAGTTCTATGAGGATGTGTCTAGGGCGGTGGATAGAGGAGAGCCGGTGGATGTGGTCTTTCTGGATTTTCAGAAGGCGTTTGACAAGGTACCTCACAGGAGGTTATTGCAGAAGGTCAGGGGACAGGGAGTTGGGGGTAGGGTGTTAGCGTGGATAGAGGATTGGTTGTCAAATAGGAGGCAGAGAGTGGGGGTCAATGGGTGCTATTCGGATTGGCGGATGGTGACTAGTGGAGTGCCTCAGGGGTCGGTGCTGGGGCCTCAGCTATTTACCATTTATATAGATGATCTGGAGGAGGGAACCGAGTGTATGGTGTCGAAATTTGCTGATGACACCAAGACTGGAGGAAAGGCAAATTGTGCGGAGGGTGTGGAGAGTCTACAGAAGGATCTAGATAGGCTGGGCGAATGGGCCAGGAAATGGCAAATGGAATTTAATGTTGGCAAGTGCGAGGTGGTCCACTTTGGTAAGAATAATGGTAGGAAGAATTATCACTTACGTGGCGAAAAACTGCAGCAGGTGACGGTGCAGAGGGACCTTGGGGTCCTTGTGCATGAGTCGCAAAAACCCAGCTTGCAGGTGCAGCAAGTGATCAGGAAGGCGAATGGGATGCTGGCCTTCACAGCGAGGGGGATTGAATATAAAAGTAGGGAGGTCTTGCTGCGGCTATATAGGGCATTGGTGAGGCCGCAGCTGGAGTACTGTGTGCAGTTTTGGGCGCCGTACTTACGCAAGGATATTTTGGCCTTGGAGGGAGTGCAGAGGAGGTTTACTAGGCTGATGCCAGAGTTGAGGGGGTTGAGCTATGAGGAGAGGCTGAATAAACTGGGCTTGTACTCGTTAGAGTTTAGAAGAATGAGGGGAGATCTCATTGAGACGTATAAGATGATGAATGGGATGGATAGGATAGAGGTGGAGAGACTCTTCCCGCTCAGAAAGGATAATAGGACTAGGGGGCACAGCCTCAAGATAAAGGGGGGGCGGTTTAGAATGGAGTTGAGGAGGAACTTCTTCACTCAAAGGGTGGTGAATCTCTGGAATTCTCTGCCCGTTGAAGTGGTGGAGGCTACTTCGCTAAATATTTTTAAGACGCGGGTTGATGGGTTTTTGATAAGAGAGGGGATTAAGGGTTATGGGGAGAGGGCGGGAATGTGGAACTGAGCCACGACAGATCAGCCATGATCTTGTTGAATGGCGGGGCAGGCTCGAAGGGCTATATGGCCTACTCCTGCTCCTATTTCTTATGTTCTTAAATTACGTTGCTAGGTTGCAGAGCAATTTTCCTTGGATAATCATTTCCATTAAAAATCTTCTGATTATAGTCTGAGTCAAATGATACTTGTGCTCTGGTATCAAGCTTTGGATTTATGCTTGTGGCCTTATTTCTCACCCTCCTCCTGATCTGAATGTTGTCTCAATGTATTTTCTCTGAGAGCTGTCACATTCAACCACTTTATGCTATTCTATGGTTCCGAGGGAGCGAGCTATCTTGGATCTGGTGCTATGTAATGAGGCGGGTAGAATTAGGGACCTTGTGGTGAAGGATCCTCTTGGGGAGAGTGATCATTGTATGGTGGAGTTTCTGGTGCAGATGGAGGAGGAGAAAGTGGATTCCCGGACACGCGTCCTCTGTTTGAATAGAGGGGAGTACGGTAGGATGAGAGAAGAATTGGCGAATGTGGACTGGGGGAGCGCGTTGGAGGGAGGGTCTGCTGAGGAGCAGTGGAGGATCTTTAAGGAGATCTTTCTTGGTGCTCAGCGGAAATTTATTCCGATGGTCAAAAAGGATAGTAGGAAGAGAGGTAATAAGCCGTGGATAACGAAGGAGGTGAAGGAAAGTGTTAAATTAAAAGCGGAGGAATTTAGAGTAGCTAAGAGTAGTGGGCGAGATGAGGATTGGGAGAGGTTTAAATGTCAACAAAGATTGACAAAGAAGTTGATAAAGAAGGGTAGGAGAAACTATGAAGCTGGGCTAGCGCTTAATATAAAAAAGGATAGCAAGAGTTTTTATAAATATATAAAAAGGAAGAGGCTGGCTAGGGTGAATGTTGGTCCTTTAGAGGATGAGAAAGGGGACCTAGTGGTAGGGGATGAGGATATGGCTAAGGTATTGAATAACTTTTTTGTTTCTGTCTTCACGGAGGAGGACGTGAATAATTTGCCGGGTGTTAGCGATGGAAAGGTGGTAGGACTGGAGGGTCTTAATGACATTACTGTTACTAGAGAGGCGGTGCTTGACAGACTGGAGGGGCTGATTGTGGACAAGTCCCCAGGACCGGATGGAATGCACCCGAGGGTTCTGAAAGAAATGGCGGAGGTGATAGTGGATGCCTTGGTGGTTATTTTCCAGACGTCGCTGGATTCCAGGGAAGTCCGGGTGATTGGAAAACGGCTAATGTTACGCCGTTGTTTAAGAAGGGTGCCAGGCAAAAGGCGGGGAATTATAGGCCGGTTAGTTTAACATCTGTGGTGGGTAAAATGTTAGAATCTGTCATTAAGGAGGAAATTGCGAGGCATCTTGAAGGGAATTGCTTGATAGAGCAGACGCAGCACGGTTTCATTATATGAAGGTATGAGGATATTTTGGCCCTGGAGGGAGTGCAGAGGAGGTTTACTAGGCTGATACCGGAGTTGAGGGGATTGAGCTATGAGGAGAGGCTGAATAAACTAGGCTTGTACTCGTTAGAGTTCAGAAGAATGAGGGGAGATCTCATTGAGACGTATAAGATGATGAATGGGATGGATAGGATAGAGGTGGAGAGACTCTTCCCACTCAAAAAAGACAGTAGGACTAGGGGGCACAGCCTCAAGATAAAGGGGAGGCGGTTTAGAACGGAGTTGGGGAGGAACTTCTTCACTCAAAGGGTGGTGAATCTCTGGAATTCTCTGCCCGTTGAAGTGGTGGAGGCTGCCTCGCTAAATATTTTTAAGAAGCGGGTTGATGGGTTCTTGATAAGAGAGGGGATTAAGGGTTATGGGGAGAGGGCGGGAAAGTGGAACTGAGCCACAACAGATCAGCCATGATCTTATTGAATGGCGGGGCAGGCTCGAAGGGCTAGATGGCCTAGTCCTGCTCCTATTTCTTATGTTCTTATGTGTCTAGGGCGGTGGATAGAGGAGAGCCGGTGGATGTGGTCTTTCTGGATTTTCAGAAGGCGTTTGACAAAGTACCTCACAAGAGGTTATTGCAGAAGGTCGAGGGACATGGAGTTGGGGGTAGGGTGTTAGCGTGGATAGAGGATTGGTTGTCAAATAGGAGGCAGAGAGTGGGGGTCAATGGGTGCTATTCGGATTGGCGGATGGTGACTAGTGGAGTGCCCCAGGGGTCGGTGCTGGGGCCTCAGCTTTTTACCATTTATATAGATGATCTGGAGGAGGGAACCGAGTGTAGGGTGTCGAAATTTGCTGATGACACCAAGATAGGGGGAACGGCAAATTGTGCGGAGGGTGTGGAGAGTCTGCAGAAGGATCTAGATAGGCTGGGCGAATGGGCCAGGAAATGGCAAATGGAATTTAATGTTGGCAAGTGTGAGGTGGTCCACTTTGGTAGGAAGAATGGTAGGAAGGACTATTACTTACGGGGCGAAAAACTGCAGCAGGTGACGGTGCAGAGGGACCTCGGGGTCCTTGTGCATGAGTCGCAAAAACCCAGCTTGCAGGTGCAGCAGGTGGTCAGGAAGGCGAATGGGATGCTGGCCTTCATAGCGAGGGGGATTGAATATAAAAGTAGGGAGGTCTTGCTGCAGCTGTATCGGGCATTGGTGAGGCCGCAGCTGGAGTACTGTGTGCAGTTTTGGGCACCGCACCTGCGCAAAGATATTTTGGCCTTGGAGGGAGTACAGAGGAGGTTTACTAGGCTGATACCGGAGTTGAAGGGGTTGAGCTATGAGGAGAGGCTGAATAAACTGGGCTTGTACTGGTTAGAGTTTAGAAGAATGAGGGGAGATCTCATTGAGACTTATAAGATGATGAATGGGATGGATAGGATAGAGGTGGAGAGACTCTTCCCGCTCAAAAAAGACAGTAGGACTCGGGGGCACAGCCTCAAGATAAAAGGGGGGCGGTTTAGAACGGAGTTGAGGAGGCACTTCTTCACTCAAAGGGTGGTGAATCTCTGGAATTCTCTGCCCGTTGAAGTGGTGGAGGCTGCCTCGCTAAATATTTTTAAGACGCGGGTTGATGGGTTTTTGATAAGAGAGGGGATTAAGGGTTATGGGGAGAAAGCGGGAAAGTGGAACTGAGCAGCGACAGATCAGCCATGATCTTATTGAATGGCGGGGCAGGCTCGAAGGGCTGCATGGCCTACTCCTGCTCCTATTTCTTATGTTCTTATTATGTCCTACACCTATTGTGTCCTCAAAGTCATCAACATTTTCCAAGGTAAAGTTTAAAATTTATTCAGTGGTCACAAGTAAGGCTACTTTAACACTGCAATGAAGTTACTATGAAATTCCCCTAGTCATCACACTCCGACGCCTATTCGGGTCAATGTACTTAACTAGCACTTCTTTCAGACTGCGGGAGGATATTGGAGCAAAGCCATGGAGATACAGGGAGAATGCGCAAACACCATACAGAGAGTGACCCAAGCTGGGAATCAAACCTAGGTCCCTGGCACTGTGAAGCAGCAGTGCTAACCACTGTGCTACACCCAAGGTATGAATACTTTGTTTCTTTTATTTCCCATTTGCCCTGTTACACTGTCTGTCATGACTCATCCAGCTTTTTTCTTTGTTCTGCACATCTTTTTCCCAATTCCACTAGCTCTGCAGTTCGATCCCTTTGCGGGACATTTCCTCTGTCTGTGAACTCATGTGGTCAACCACATCTCTCTCAGTCTGGAATGTATCATTTTATTATTGTTTCAGTGCATCAACCCTGCTGTCTTTCTCTTGACCTAATTGAAAATCAGTTATTGGGTGGTCAACATCTTCATTTGCCTACCCTTGGCTTACTGTGGCAGTGGCTGCAAGTAACTCATGTTATTCTGAGCTTGTCCTTTCCAATTAAATCTTTTGTACTTCAGGATATGTAGTGACCCATGAGCTGATCCAGTAACTCTTCATTTAGTCCTTAAATTTATATTTTCTGCCTATGTTTTTCAGTCTTATAAAATTGTCAATAGGCTCACTTATTTCCTGCCTCAGGTCTTGAAATTCATATCCATAATTACAATGATTTGACTATGGCTGGAGAATTTTTCAAATATTTTTCTGCTATCGTCTTCCCTCAGCTCCCAGTTATTAAACAAATTTAACTGTTTCTCTTCTACCCACAAAAATATGTAGCTTATCCTTTCTTTGTTAGTGTATTTTAGAAAGTTACTGTTTAAATTTATCAAAAAGAGCAATGATATCAATAACCTCCCAATTCATGATGGGCTGCAGCTGTGTGTTCATCACTATAAATCAATTTCATTTCAATTGATTCATGCAATAATTTTTCTCTTTCTTGCACTAATTTGGGTTGACTCTTGGGTACATTCAGCATTAAATTAATTTAAAATGTTCGGTTTTTTACTGAGACACTCCACTGCCAATGTGTTATGCATTCTGGGTCCCATTTTTTAAAAAAAGGTGGAGCTTCATTGAGTGTATCTCTTTCAGCTCTGCTTGTAGTTGGTGGAGTATACAGTGTTGCACAGCATACGACTGCAGTGCAGCAGTGAATGTGCACCCCCAGGATGTTTATTCACATAACAATTAGAACTTAACTGTTTATGAATCTGACAATAATGTATAACTGTACTCTGGCAGAGGTGGCAAAGGGGAAGAAAGACAGCAATAAAAAATGTGACCTACTATCCTGACTTTTACGAGGATTGCAGAATAAAACATTATTACTATTTCATCAGCAATTTTATGACTCCAATCAATAAAATTACATCAAATATTCTATAAAAGTTTGTTTTATAAATTTATATAAGTAAAATATTTATTTCCCTTAAATAATTCTGCAATTGCTGTCAGATCTATACACATTACAAACAGGAAAGTAGCACGTGTTGTTATATTTTCTGTTTAAAAGTTGCCACTAGGTCCCATGTTAAAATCAAAACCAGAAAAGTTCAGATATCAAATGGATATAGTCAGTAGGAGAGGCTGATGTAGAAGAAAGGTCACTTTAATAGGTTAGTTATCTTATCCCACTCAAAACGTGGTTGCACATACAATCCTACCGGAACGTTCTGCTCTCGATTTCAGGATCAATATCTCTACACCTGGAAATTAATTTATCCCACCAGTTAAGCTGGGTGGACAATTCAGAACAACCAACGAAGGTATCGAATTGGGTCGACAATGCTTCCGAGTGGAGCATTGTCTACTCACGAACACCCTCCACCAAGAGCGAGGGGGTTGAGGGTGTAAAGATGGACGCGAGCGAGCAATGGCTACCGTCAAGATGCATATGGCCCCCACGATACGTAACAACATATCCTCCTCACTGAGCCGCAATAATACATCAACAGGCCGGGGAGGAATAAGCGGTTGAGTATTATGACAGGTGGACTTGCTGGAGATGTCATTTGACACGGGTGAGGGCTTGGCCCTGTCCAGGTGTACACGGGGCGGTAGTGCTGGCGGCCTAAGTGTACTGAATGAAGGTTAAAGCCGAGCAGACTTGCACCGCTGCAACGTCTGGCAGTCAGCGACCCTGTCGCGAGCCCGGCACTGCCACCCGCTCGCACGCGCTTCTCGCCGACCCGATTCGCCTGACGGAGCTGTGGGACTGCGCCTGCGCGGAAGCGCCGCCATTTTGGCCGTGCTGATAGTCTGATGTTGTAAGGAAGGCTGAAGCCGAGGCCGAGCAGCGCGTCGCGAAATGGCCAATATCGCAGTGCAGCGAATTAAACGAGAGTTTAAAGAGGTTTTGAAGAGCGAAGAGGTGAGGCCCGACCCCCCCCCGCCATTCCCCTCCTAATTCGTTTATATCTTCCCCTGGTTGACTGACCGCCAACAGGGGAGGGGAGAGGAGAGTATGGGGAGTTTCATGGTGATGGACAGGCGCCTGAGGTGGTTTCGGGAAAGTCCGGGGAGCGGTTGCGCGACTCACTACAGGTCATTTAAAAAAATATGCTTCAGACGTTGAATCTGCCGTTTAAGAGTGTCGTGTGGATGGCCTGGTTGAAGTGGTTGAAATACCGGATTTCAGGAGGTCTAGTTGATGCCTTCAGCTCTCAGGTTGTTGCTAGGGTTGTAGGCGTGTAACGTTCTTCCACCACCATACGAGATACCTCCACTTTGATTTAGTAAACGGGTATGTTTTGTGTGGTTGAGGTCACGTGTTGGGTGGGATTGGGGTGTATAATTTTATTTTAACTAATGTCTTTCTGCTAATGTACATTCTTAGACTTTCCTTTGTTTAGGACTAATAATATCAGATGACATCCTGTGGTTGGATGATATCTGGTTTCACAATTGATATTTGGTTATTTTACTGTGTTAGTATCTTTTTCATTTCAGACTCTCATTTTCTCCAAAATTAACTTGTTTATTAGTTTTTATAGAAAAGAGAACACAGTAATTTGACAGCATTTAGCAAAACAGTATAAAGTTTTATGTTATTAATTTGTATTTCTGCAGTAGACACAAGTTAGTTAAAGTGTAGTTGTCACTGCATATATTTAGACTTCAACTGACGCTTAATTTCTTTCTGAATATAGCAGTTTCTCATTTTAGGTAATTTACAAATTTTTTTTTGTGGAGTACTAATAGTTGTAATGGCATATAACCTTTTATAGTAATATGATTGTCCTCTGCTTGCACCACCACTTTCTATTGCACATCACTATAAGTATATATCCTTAAAAGAAAACATGAGCTTCCTTTCTTATGTTCTTATGTTACAATTGCAGGATATCGTAAAGTGTTTCACAGTTTTATTACTTTTGAAGTATGTTTACCAATTGTGCACAACCAGTTCCCACAAACAGTATACAGTTAGGAAGGTAGTTGAACTGTGTTTTAGTGGTGTTGATTGTGGAGCAGTGCTGGAGAGTGTGTTTGGAGAACTACCTGATCTTCTAAAAATAGTATCTTTGTTGTTCATCTGAACAGCCAGGCATGTCCTCTTTTAAAGTAAAGCACCTCTGACAATACAGCATCCCTTGTTACTATACTAGGTTTCCGTATGGATTATGTCCCCCATGCCGTGGATGGGGCTTGCATTCAAGCTTTGATTTCAAATTGAGAGTGCTATGTGAATGAGTCAGCATTAACACTTCTGTTACTTTGTCTTTTAAAGCCAAGCTTTTTGCTTTCCCGCCAGAGAGTTGTACTTGAGTTTTGGACGATATGCACTTCAAGGATTCATTCTGAATAGTAATGGTCCCTATCTACTGAAAAGTTTCTGGGAGTACCCTTTATTATAAGTGCATAGGTGTTGCACTACTTACATCAAAACAAATATACCACTCAACAAAAATCATTTATTGAATTTCTGAAATATTTTATTCCATAAGTTCATAAGATATAGGAGCAGAATTAGGCCATTCAGCCCACTGAGTCCGCTCTGCCAGTTGATCATGGCTGATATGCTCCTCATCCCCATTTTCCTGCCTTTTCCCCATAACCCTTCAACCCGTTACCGATTAAAAATCTGTCCAACTTCTCAAATTTGCTCACTGCCCCAGCATCCACCACACTTTGGGGTAGTGAATTCCACAGATTCACAACCCTTTGGGAAAAGTAGTTTCTCCTCAACTCCATTTTAAATTTGCTGCCTCTTACCCTAAGACTATGACCTCTTGTCCTAGAATGCCCCACAAAAGGAAGCATCCACTTTACGCCTACTTTATCCATACCGTTTATCATTTTGTATACTTCAATTTGATCTCCTTTCATTCTTTTAAATTCCAGAGAATATAGTCCTAAACTGTTCAATCTTTCTTCATATGGCAAACCCCTCATCTCGAGAGTCAATCTCGTGAACCTCCTGTGAACTGCCTCCAATGCTACTCTATCTTTCCTCCAAAAGGGGATCAAAACTGTGCACTATACTCCAGGTGCGCCCTCACCAATGTCTTGTGTAGTTACAACGATATTTCTTAACCTTTATATTCTATTCCTTTAGCTATAAATGCCAATGTTCAATTTGCTTTCTTCATTATCTGCTGCAACCGCATGCTAGTTTTTTGTGACTTGCGAACAAGGACGCCCAGATCCTTCTGCACCAGAGCACCTGAAGTCTGAGCCCATTTAGATTGTAAACTGCCTTCCCATTTTTCTGACCAAAATGCATGACTACACACTTATCCATGTTAAACTCCATCTGCCACATTTTGGCTCACACTCCTACCCTTTCTATATCCATTTGTAAGGTTCTTATTTAAGAACATAAGAAATAGGAGCAGGAGTAGGCCATCTAGCCCTTCGAGCCTGCCCCGCCATTCAATAAGATCATGGCTGATCTGTCGTGGCTCAGTTCCACTTTCCCGCCTTCTCCCCATAACCCTTAATCCCCTTGCCTATCAAAAACCTATCTACCCGCGTCTTAAATATATTTAGCGAGGTAGCCTCCACCACTTCAACGGGCAGAGAATTCCAGAGATTCACCACCCTTTGAGTGAAGAAGTTCCTCCTCAACTCCGTTCTAAACCGCACCCCCCCCTCCTTTATCTTGAGGCTGTGCCCTCTAGTCCTACTGTCCTTTCTGAGTGGGAAGAGCCTCTCCACCTCTATCCTATCCATCCCATTCAACATCTTATACGCCTCAGAGATCTCCCCTCATTCTTCTAAACTCTAACGAGTACAAGCCTAGTTTATTCAGCCTTTCCTCATAGCTCAATCCTGGAATCAGCCTAATGAACATCCTCTGCAGTCCCTCCAAGGCCAAGATATCCTTGCGTAAGTGCGGCGACCAAAACTGCACACAGTACTCCAGCTGCGGCCTCACCAGTGCCCTATACAGCTGCAGCAAGACCTCCCTACTTTTATATTCAATCCCCCTCGCTATGAAGGCCAGCATCCCATTAGCCTTCCTGACCACCTGCTGCACCTGCAGGCTGGGTTTTTGCGACTCATGCGCAAGGACCCCGAGGTCCCTCTGCTCCGTCGCATGCTGCAGTTTTTTGCCACGTAAGTAATAGTCCTTCCTACCATTATTCCTACCAAAGTGGACAGCCTCACATTTGCCAACATTAAATTCCATTTGCCAGTTCCTGGCCCATTCGCCCAGCCTATCTAGATCTTTTTGCAGACTCTCCACACAATTTGCCGTTCCACCACTCTTGGTGTCATCAGCAAATTTCGACACTGTACACTCGGTTCCCTCCTCCAGATCATCTATATAAATGGTGAATAGCTGAGGCCCCAGCACCGACCCCTGGGGCACTCCACTAGTCACCAACCTCCAATCCGAATAGCACCCATTGACCCCCACTCCCTGCCTCCTATTTGACAGCCAATCCTCTATCCACGCTAACACCCTACCCCCAACTCCATGCCCCCTGACCTTCTGTAATAACCTCTTGTGAGGCACCTTGTCAAACGCCTTCTGAAAATCAAGAAACACCGCATCCACCGGCTCTCCTCTATCCACCGCCCTAGACACATCCTCATAGAACTCCAATAAATTCGTCAGACACGACTTCCCCTTAACGAAACCGTGCTGCGTCTGCTCGACCAAACAATTCTCCTCAAGATGCCTCGCTATTTCCTCCTTGATCACGGATTCTAACATTTTTCCTACAACAGACGTTAAACTAACCGGCCTCATTGAGACGTATAAGATGATGAATGGGATGGATAGGGTAGAGGTGGAGGGACTCTTCCCACTCAAAACAGACAGTAGGACTAGGGGGCACAGCCTCAAGATAAAGGGGAGGCGGTTTAGAACGGAGTTGGGGAGGAACTTCTTCACTCAAAGGGTGGTGAATCTCTGGAATTCTCTGCCCGTTGAAGTGGTGGAGGCTGCCTCGCTAAATATTTTTAAGAAGCGGGTTGATGGGTTCTTGATAAGAGAGGGGATTAAGGGTTATGGGGAGAGGGCGGGAAAGTGGAACTGAGCCACGACAGATCAGCCATGATCTTATTGAATGGCGGGGCAGGCTCGAAGGGCTAGATGGCCTACTCCTGCTCCTATTTCTTATGTTCTATAATTCCCCGCCTTTTGCCTGCCACCCTTCTTAAACAACGGCGTAACATTAGCCATTTTCCAATCTTCCAGCACTTCCCCGGAATCCAGCGAGGTTTGGAAAATAATCACCAAGGCATCCACTATCACCTCCGCCATTTCCTTCAGAACCCTTGGATGCATTCCATCCGGTCCTGGGGACTTGTCCACAATCAGACCCTCCAGTCTGTCGAGCACTGCCTCTCTAGTAACAATAATGTCATTCAGGCCCTTCACTCCTACCATCTTTCCATCGCTAACACCTGGCAAATTATTCACGTCCTCCGTGAAGACCGAGACAAAAAAGTTATTCAGGGCCTCAGCCATTTCCCCATCCCCTACGCTAAGTCCCCCCCCTTATCCTCTAAGGGCCCAACGTTCACCCTAGCCAGCTTCTTCCTTTTTATGTATTTATAAAAAAACTCTTGCTATCCTTTTTTATATTAAGCGCTAGCCCAGCTTCACAGTTTATCCTACCCTTCTTTATCAACTTCTTTGTCAACATTTAAACCTCTCCCAATCCTCTTCTCGCTCACTACTCTGAGCTACTCTAAACGCATCCGCTTTTAATTTAACACTTTCCTTCACCTCCTTCGTTATTTCCTTGCTGCAACTTACTGTCTCTCCTATTTTTGTGTCATGGTGTGATGTAGAGGTTTTTCATTCTGGATAGTAGTTTATGCACAATAAATTGTATATGTTAAAGTGATCAAGTATCTACAGCTATGTGTACTGAAATATTTGACAGTTATTTTGCAAAAGTGGGATTTTAATCTCTTGATACTTTGTTCTAAGTACATTCATTATGATCTGATATTTTTCTATTCATTCTTGGGACATGAACATTACTGGTAAGGCCAACATTATTGCCCTTCTTAAGGGCACCTAGATAAACTCTTCTGCCTTGAACCTCTACAGTCCATGTGATGTAGGTACACCCGCAGTGCAGGTAGGGAGGGATTTCCATGGTTTTGACCCAGCAACAGTGAAGGAACAGCAATATTGTTCCAAATCATAATGGTGTATGGCTTGGGCAGAACTTGCAGGTGGTAATGTTCCCATGCATCTGCTGCCCTTGTCTACTAAAGTGACAGTGGTTGCGGGTTTGGAAGTCAAAGGAGCCTGGGTGAGTTGATGCAGTACATCTTGTAGATGGTGTGCAGTACTGCCAGTATGCACAGGTAGTGGAGGGACTGAATATTTAAGGTAGTGGATGGGGTGCCAATCATGTGCAAGTCTGCTTTGTCCTTGATTGTATTGTGCTGTGTGTGTTGGAACTGCACTCATCCAGGCAAGTGGAGAGTATTCAGTTACTGTCTTCACTCATGTTTTGTAGATGATACAAAGGCTTTGGGGAAACAGGAATTTTATTTATTTAGTGGATGCAAAGTCCCTAAGCCAGCAGTTTCTTCCAGCTGCTCTGTTGAGTGCAGATAGGCCTCTGCTGGATCTGTGGATTCTTTATGGACGGCATTGTGACACAGTAGTTAGCACTGCTGCCTCACAGTGCCGGATTCAACTCCGGCCTCCAGTGATTCTGCAAACTCCACAGACATTCTCCCCATGTCTGTATGGGTTTCCTCTGGGTACTGTCCTCCCACCATCCAAAAATGTTCATGTTGGGTGGATTAGCCAGGTTAAATTGTCCCTTAGTTTTGAGGATTAACAATATAAATGTGTGGAGTTATGGGATGGACTTGGATGGAATTCTTGTTGGTGCAGGCTCGCTCGGCCAAATGGCCTACTTTTGTACTGTAGGAGTTCTGATAATTATGTTGTGTATAGTTTGTTGTCTCACACAGACAGGTAGGGGGTTGGCACTATTGTCCCTTCTGTGAAGGCCCAAGCAGGTGCCGTGGCCGGTCCTGAACCTGTTGAGGATGGACCACTCTTTCCTTGGAAGGTTGAAACTGGGCAGCTGTTGGTTGTGTTGGGACCAGATGTTCCTGTGCTGTAATTTTCTTTGTTCTTTGTTCAGATACTTGTTTGTCATGTTCATTGATTCCCATTCATTTGTCTACATGGAATTTGCATGGAGCAGTGATGTTTGCTAGGACAGGGAACCAAGGGAATAGTGTTGAGCGTAGTGTTCCGGTAATGATACGCCTGGTAGCTTTCAGCTGGGTATTGTGTGTGTACATGTGAGAATGCAGGTGCTCAGGTTTGGAGGATGGTGGTAGCAGTACCCCATGTTGAGCTGGGTAGTGAGTCAATCAAGTTGTTTCTGGACGTGAACCTGGCTGTGGTTTTTAGGTTGTTTTGGAAGGTCACTGTCCTATCTAGGATCACTCTAAGGTACGTTTGATTTGGGTGCTACTTTAAGTTGTAGCCATTCAACAGATTTGAACTCTTTGGCTTTTGAGTTGAGGTTGGAATGAGCTGGATACTGTTTGTACAGGGCTTGGCTTGAGTTGCCATGTGTTGCAGTATTATTCAAGTTTTTAACTGGTCTGTTTAAGGCCCGGTCGAAGGTGTTGAAGTGGGGGGCTTGTGTTGTGAAGCAGAAGTTGTCTGTATGTATGAATTTTTGGGAGATAATTTTGGAAGATGATTTGTCTACAATTTGAACAGGGTTGGAGCCAGTACTGAGTCTTGGGGGAGTCCATTAGTTTGTCTTCATGTACTTTTTGCCTGTCCAAAGTGAACTCTAAACCTTCAGTTTTTTCAACAGTGTTCCAAAGCTTTCAGTCATTTGGGGGAAGGCTAGGATCAATACTAAGAACCTCTATGATTGGGATTTGCACTGAAGGATGAAGGGTTCAAGAATTTTGTATGGGACCGACAGGAGAGAGAGAATACAGTAGCTAGCTACCAGTATGGGTTTTTTCAAGACTTTGGTATGGTGATAACTTTTGCTATCAATCAATTCTTTAGAATGGTGCTGCAATTTATGATCATCATGTAAAACCAGGTCAGCCAGCCAAGAGCTCATGGCCTCAGGTCTTTCATAAATTCTTGCAAAATGTTGTTGTGTCCTGTGGCCTTGCCACATCTCAAGCCCTGTAAGGTCTCCTTAAATTCTGCAATCTCAAAGTGGGTGGGATGATGACTTCTCAGTGCTGCTAATGGTGTTGCTTTAATTTACCCCAGATATTTCATTTGGTCTGATATTTTTATACTATTAGACAGATATTTTTTCTCTGTGGGGGCCTTAGCTATAGCAAGCTGGAGATATAGTTGTGAGTAATTGAATAGAGGTTTTGAGCAAGTTTTGGGCTGCCCCAAGATGATAGATTAGACTCCAGCACTTCCTGCTGGAGTGTATGAAGCTTAGCCCTGTAATAGTTTTCTCCCACTTGATGCAGTGCAGAGCATTGAGTAACTCAATCAGATGGTCTCCTACCTCTGAGTAAAAGGCTGGATTTGTCCTTTTTGTGTACAGGACGTACCTGGGCAATTTTCCACATTGTTGGGTAGATGCCAGTGTTGTAACCGAACTGAAAGAGCTTGGCTAGGGGAGTGGCAAGTTCTGGAGCACAAGTCTTCAGTACTTTGTCGGAATGTTATCAGGACCCATTGCTTGTGCAGTATTTAGTGCCTCCAACTGTTTCTTCATATCACTGGATATTGACTGGAGGCTGGTATGTGAGATGCTGGGGACCACTGGAGGAGGCTGAGATGGCTCATTCACTTGGCACTTCTGGCTGAAAATTGTTGTGAATTCTTCAGCCTTACCTTTTGCACTGATGTGCTGGGCTCCTCCATCATTGAGGATGAGGATATTTGTGGAGCCTTTTCCTCCAGTGCGTTGTTTAATTGTCCATCACCATTTACGAATGGAAGTGCCAGGTTAACAGAGCTTAGGTCTGTTCCCTATGCCATCTGGCTGAATGGAATTGTCCTTGTTTGGAGTCATGTATAGATCATTTCTGGATGCCACTCTGCAAGTGCTGCACAGTCACTGTCCAATAATGGGTGTTCCCAGAAAAGAGTGTCCTATCTTGCATCACTCTGAGATATGTTGGACTTGGTTGCATGGGGAAGCTAATGATCCTACTTCTGACCTGCTCTTGTAGTCACTGGATTTATGTGGCTGATCCAGTTAAGCTTTTGGTAATAGTAAATCCCAGAGTGTTGATGGTAGGGAAGTCCAATCCCCTTGCAATAAATGACAACGTTCCATTTGTCTTCCTAATCACTTATTGTACCTGCATACTAATATGTCCTAATTCTTGGATCAGGACACCCAGATCCCTCTGTGTCTCAGTTCTGCAATCTCTCTCCGTTTGAATCATATATTCCTTTTCTATTCTTCTTGCCAAAATGAACACAATCACATTTTTCTACGTTATACTCCATCTGCCAATTTTTTGCCCACTCATTAAATTTATTTCTTTGCAGCATCCTTATGCCATCACAGCTTGACTATCCAATTCACCTTTGTGCCATTAGCAACCATACATTCTTTTCATTCTACAGCACATCATTGATATAAATCGTAAATAATTGAGATCCCAGTACTGATCCCTGTGACACTCCACTTGTCACATCTTGCCATCCTGAAAAACACCCATTTATTCCTACTTGTTATCTAACCAATCCTCTGTCCATGCTAGACATTGAGCTCTTTTGCATAGTAACCAATCCTGTGGCACCTTGTCAAATGCCTTTTGGAAATCTAAGTGCAACACATCAACAAGTTTCCCTTCTTCCATGTTGTTACTTTTGCAAAGAACGCCAATAAAATAGTGGAACATGATATCATTTTCATTAAATTATGTTGACACTTTCAAAGTGCCCCACAATAATCACCTTAATAAATCCCAGCAATTTCCCTATGACAGATTTAAAGTTAACTGTAATGTAGTTTCCTGGTTTCTGTCTCCTTTTCTTGATTGGAAATGAGCAAATATGCTTCCTCTAATCAAATGAGACCTTTCTAAAAACTAGAGAATTTTGGAAAATTAAGACCAATGCATCTACTGTCTTAATGCCTTAAAGCTAGTGAGAATATTATCAAATAAATAGGTTGGACTAAAACCTGGTGTTGTCAGACTTTTTACTGTGTCTACTGTCTTAGCCATATTTGAGAGCCTAGGATGATGTCCATCAGAACTTGGGACTTGTAAGCTTTTAGAACTAATAGTTTCCGCATACTCTTTCTCTGGTAATTGTAATTGTTTTATGCCCTTCCCTCCCTTTCACCTCCTGATTCACAGTTGTTTCTGGGATAATATTTGCAAGCTCTACAATGAAGGTAAACACAATATATGTTCAATTTATCTGCCATTTCTTAATTTTCCATTATTCCCCATTCTCACTCTCTAAAGGACCCACAATCACTTTATTCCTTTTCTTTTTAAATACCTGTAGGAACTCTCACTGCCTTTTATATTTCTAACTAACTTTCTCCCAGACTTCCGTTTTTCCCTCTTAATCTTTTACTCTTTGTTTTTTATAGTCTACCCGATCTTCTGACCTGATATTCATCTTTGTGGAATTATATGCTTTTTCTTTCAGTTTGATACTGTCTTTAAATTTAGTTAACCACTGATGGTGTGTTCTTCCCTTAGAGCTATTTTTTCTTGCAGGAATATATTCTGAATATTCTGAAGTATCTCCTAAAATGTCTGCAACTGCATCTCTACTAACCTACCCTTTAACCTAATTTCCCAGTCACTTCAGCCAGCTCTGACTTAATGCTCTCAATTATTATTAGACCCACTCCTCTCTCCCTCAATTGAATGTGGAATTCAATCGTGATCACTGGTACCTAGGGGTATCTTCACGATAGGTCATTCATTAATCCAGTTGCACATTGCCAGATCTAGAATAGCCCGCTCTCTGGTTGACTGTAAGACTGGTTGCTCTAAGGATCATTGGATAAAAGCAAATTACTGCAGATGCTGGAATCTGAAACCAAAAGAGAAAATGCTGGAAAATCTCAGCAGGTCTGGCAGCATCTGTAAGGAGAGAAAAGAGCTGACGTTTCGAGTTCAGGCGACCCTTTGTCAAAGCTTCAAAAAAAAGTCCAGAAAGTGGGAGCTATTTATACTGCAGGGTGAGGGAATGAAAGCTGAGTCATAGCCACAGAAACCAGGCGAAAAGACTGCTGATGGCTGTCCACAGAGCGAATAAAGGTTGTGAATGGCCGAACGGCAGAGAAGCTAAAATGAAGATATTTCTGGGAGGGGGGCAAATGGATGGAACAGAGGTAAGATTTAGAAAAGGAGAAGCAAAGACGGATAAAGTGGGAGAAAAGAAAAATGAAAAAAGACAATGAAATAAAAGGTTGAAAACGGTAAGAAATTAAATAAAATAGAATGAAAACAAAGGGATTGAGGTGGGGTAGAGCAAATCATCCAAAATTGTTAAATTCGATCTTCAGACCAGAAGGCTATAAAGTGCCTAGCCAGAAGATGAGATGCTGTTCCTCCATTTTGCGTTGAGCTTCACTGGAACATTGCAGCAAGCCACGTCAGACATGTGGGCATGGGAGCAGGATCGTGTGTTAAAATGACAAGCAACCAGAAGATCAGGGTCCTGATTGCATGTAGGCCGAAGATGCTCAGCAAAGCGATCACCCAGTCCACGCCTGGTCTCTGATATAGAGGAGACCACATTGGGAGCAGTGAATGCAATACACCAAATTGAAAGAGGTGCAAGTGAAACACTGCTTAACCTGGCATTCACCACGCTCAATGTGGTCTCTTCTATATTGGAGAGACCAAGCGTAGACTAGTTGATTGCTTTGCTGAGCACCTCTCTCTGCGCAATTAGGAACCTGACCTTCCAGTTGCTTGCTATTTTAACACACGATCGTGCTCCCATGCCCACATGTCTGTCCTTGGCTTTCTGCAATGTTCCAGTGAAGCTCAACACAGACTGGAGGAACAGCATCTCATCTTCCGGCTTGGCCCTTTTACAGCCTTCGGTCTCAACATCGAATTCAACAACTTCAGATGATTTGCTCTACCCACCTCGACCCCTTCGTTTTCATTTCTATTTAAATTTTTACTGTTCTCTGCCTTTTTTATTTCTTTCCTCCTTTTTCTTCCCCCCTCCCCACCCCGCTTTATCCCCCTTTACTTCCTTTACCTTTTCTCCTCCCCACCCCCAAAATCATCTTTTTGGCTTCTCTGCCATTTTGGACATTTACACCCTTTATTCTCCCTTTATTCTGTGACTATGACTCATCTTTCATTCCCTCACATTGCAGTATAAGTACTTCCCATTTTCTGTGCCTTTTAGCTTTGACAAAGGATCGTCTGGACGCAAAACATCGGCTGTTTTCTCTCCTTATAGATGCTGCCAGACCTGCTGAGATTTTCCAGCATTTTCCCTTTTGCTTTAAGAATCCATCCTGAAGACTCTCAAGAAACATACCTACTGGGTCTCATTTTCATATGGAAAATCATTGTTGAAATTTTCGATTCTTTTGAAAGTCAACAAATAAAAGTTTAGAAGTACTCTAAAGTCATAGCCTTTTCCAGAAATATTTACCTGCTATTCTCTCTTGTGTATAAATACGCTGTATTTACTGTTCAGAATTTAAGAAAAAAAGGGCGGAATTCTCCTTTTCCGCAAGCCCAAGACCAGAAATTCCTGCTTGAATTCAACGGACCTTTGAATTGTTCGCCAGATTTTGTGTCTTGTCTGCCAAGATTCCCACGGCGGGCAAGATGGCAGAATTTCAGCCAAGGTTTAACGGGATAAGGATGAGCACATTCCATTTTACATTGCAAACCTTATTCGTTCCACTGTAACATACCTTCTAGCAACTTTTTTAGAAGTGACTATGGTTGGGTTTTTTGTGCATCTACTTTCAACCTATTTCACCGTTAGCTCTCCCCAGTGTGTTGCAGGCCACATTGTTCATATTTCCTATATTCCCCACTGTGCCAAGTTCTACTTGATTCTCATGCTTATGGAGATGAATTAAAAGATTTTTACCCTCACCTTTAAAATATGCATGTTCTTAACCTGTAAGCTGCCACAATTGTATGAACCTTCCATTTCCTCAATGCTGCTCTGTTGTCCTATAAACTACTTTGCCATGCACTTTTCTTCAGCATAATCACCTTGCTATCCCTCTCCCTGTTTTTAAGTGGTCTCAAAAGTCCTTTTCTTTTGAGATTGATTTTGGCCCCTCAATTTCCCTATCCACCTTCGGCTTCTGGCCATCATGTAAAGCACTCAGAGACCTTTATGGTTTTAAAAACAAATGGAAGTGTAATTTGTGTCAACTGTTGGGTGATAAACCTCTTAATGCAAAGTTTTTGCAGTCTGATGTCTTGGAATTAATTTTTGGCAATTATTTTTGTGTAGCGATTAAACTGTCGCAGTTGTATAGAATGCTGATTATCTGTCTTACTGAATTTGCGGCGTTGGTATTTTCAAATCTAGCTTCCTGCTTAGAATTCTAATTTCTATAATTTTGGAGTTCTAATTATTTTCAGGAATCCAAATTATTTTCTGTTTTTTAAGGTAGTTATGCTGGCAAGTTGGATAACTTTGCATAGATAAATTTCATTGTTGCTGGTACTGGTTAAAATTTTCATTTCAATTCCACCATTTCCTTTATGTTGCTGCTTTAAACACCATTTAAGGTCACAGTGAGATTATATTCACAATGTAATAGTGCTAATATTTTTAAATCACATCTATAATTGACTGAGAAGATCATTGCTAGCTGATGTCCCCCCGCTATTGTTTTAAGATGGGTGGAGCACAAATTTGACATTTAGTTGTTAAAGTGGCAGCCGGTTTCTTTAAAACCTCTTGGGTAGACCCGGTTGGCAAGCAGTCTTAAGTGTACCTGATCAATTAGAGGCGAGTTGAAATTTGAAATTTCCATAAATTGACAAGTGCTTGCCCTCCTGTGACCTAGTGGTATAGATTACTGAACTGGTAATCCACAAATCTGGGGGAGTTCTTAAATCCTACCATGATAGGTGGTAAATTGTCCTGTGATGAGCTGAAAATAAAATTTACTCAAAATAGGGTATAGATCACTGAATTGGTAAAACACAAAAAACCTAGGACAGTGCTCTGGGATTCTAGGTTCCACAAGACCATCAGATATAGGAGCAGAATTAGGTTATTTGGCCCACTGAATCTGCTCTGCCATTCAGTCATGGCTGATATGTTTCTCAACCTCCTACCTTTTCCCCATAACCTTTTAATCCCCTATCACTATCTTAAATGCATGCAATGACTTGGCATCAACAGTGAATTCCACAGATTCACCACCCTCTGGCTCAAGAAATTCTTCCTCATATCAGTTCTAAAGGGTTGTCCCTTTACTCTGAGGCTGTGCCCTTGGATCCTAGTCTTCCCACTAATGAAAACATCTTCCCCATATCCACTCTATCCAGGTCTTTCAGTTTTCTGTAAGTTTCGATGAACTCCCCCTCATCCTTCTAAATTTTGAGTACAGACTCAGAATCCTCAAACACTGCACATATGTTAAGCCTTTCATTCCTGGGATCACTCTCGTGAACCACTCTGGACCCTTTTCAAGGCCAGCACATCCTTCGATACGGAGCCCAAAATTGCCCACAATATTACAAATGTGGTCTAACCAGAGCCTTATAAAGCCTCCGCTGTACATCCCTGCATTTGTATTCTAGTCCTCTCAAAATGAATTAACTAACATTGCATTTGCCTTGCTAACCACCAATTCAACCTACAAGTTAACCTTAAGAGAATCCTGAACTGGGACTCTTTGCACTTCCAATTTCTGAATTCTCTCCATATTTGGAAAATAGTCTACGCTTCTATTCTTCCTGCATAACCTCTCACTTTCCCATGTTGTATTCTATTAGCCACTTCTTTCTCACTCTACTAACCTGTCCTCTGCAGCCTTCCCACTGCCTCAATACTACTTGTCCCTCCACCTATCTTTCTGTATCATCTGCAAACTTAACCACAATGCTCTCAGTTCCTCCATCTAAATCATTGGTTATAAGGTGAAAAGTTGTGTCCCAACACTGACCTCTGTGGAACTCCACGAGTCACTGGCTGCCATCCTGAAAAGGACCACTTTATCCTCTCACTCTGCTTTCTGCCAGTTAGCCAATCTTCTATCCATGCTAGTACCTTGCCTCCAACACCATGGGCTCTTATCTTATTCAGAGGCTCCTGCACGGCACCTTGTCATATCCTCTGGAAATCCAAGTAGATGACGTCATCTGGCTCTCCTTTGTCTAACCTACTGTTCAAATCCCACAAGATGGAAGATAGAAATTGTCCAGCAGCAGGCATGAGTGAGCTGAAAAAGTAGCTTTCAAGGGGCTGTCCCTTTAATTTGTCCCTCAGTTTATCTGGTTTACTTGGCTACTTAATCTGCCTCAAGATAGGTTATAGGTCACTGAGCTGGCCAACCACAAACCTAGAACAATGCTCTGAGATTCCAGGTTTCCACCACCATGGATGGTTGAATGTGAATTCTAAAATAAACCTGTGGCATATGAGGCTAACCTCATTATTTATTGGAGAGATGGTGGTACTATCACTAGGCTACTTATCTAGAAAAGGCATATAAAGTTGCCACTTGAGGATTGGGATGTTTTAGAATACAGACAAGGAAGGCCTAGAAAATAGAATATAAATGCAATCTAACGAAAAATATAAAAACGGACTGTAAAAACTTTAATAGCTATGTGAAAGGAAAGCATTTGGCTAAGACAAACGTGGATCCAATACAGGCAAAGTCAAGACAATTCATAATGGGGAACAGAGAAGCTAAATGATTATTTCACTGAGGAAAATACACAATCTCCCAGATCTAGAGATCCAGGGACTAGAGAGAACGATGAGTTGAAGGAAATTAGTGTAAGTATAGTAAGATATATTGGATGAATGAATGGGACTGGAAGTTGATGTGTTCCTGGGACCTGATATTATGCATCCCAAAGTGATGAGAGGTAGCTGTAGAGATACGTGATGTTCCAAAATTTTATAGATTCTAGAATGGTTCCTTCAGATTGGAAAGTAGCAAACATCACTGACTGTTTGAGGGGAGAAAAAGAGAAAACGTGGAACTCAAAGTCTGTTAGTCATACATCAGTAGCAGGAAATGCTAGAATTTATATTTTCAAGGATGTGATAAATGGTAGTTTCAGATTTAAATCGCACACTTCAGATCCCAGGGTGAGTGAGCAACTGTTTTTACGAATCCTGAATGTTGGATGTCTTGCCAGTTAAAAATTTAAATTCTCCAAAATTTACCTAGCTCTTTGTGAAATCATAATGCATACGTAACCAACTTAATCCCCCCAGAGTCCAGATGAATTCTCCAGATGGCTGTGCAAATGAGGCCTCAATCTGAAATTAACTTGGTAGTTTGTCTCAATTTCTATCAATGTTGCATGAATGCATTCTAAGTCAACCTATTTTCTGCAATCTTTCAGGTTTTTAATGGTCTAATAAATTGCTGGAAGATCAGATGTACGTTTTTCTGTCTTTCATGATTAGTTGCTAACTGTAGAGGCGTCGTCAGAGCTCAGTATATTCCCACGTGAAAGATGAGGTTATATCTGATGTCAAGCACTAAATGGGGTTGCATGGGGCCTACAGCAACTCAACCAACTATGATCCTGCTCGTACTGCTCACAAAAGTAGAGAAGAGCGTGCAAGGAACTACAGGCCAGTTAACCTGACAGTAGCTGTTGAGGAAAATGCTAGAATCTGTAATTAAGGAAGTCATAACACTTAATCATAATATGATCAGACAATGTGAACATAGTATCACAAAAGGGAACTCATACTTGACAAATTTACAAAATTTTGAGAGGCTGTAATTAGTAGGGTAGGGTAGGGTAAACAGTGGATGTATACTTAAATTTCCAAAAGATATTTGATAAGATGTCTCACAAAAGGTTAATATGCAAGATAAGGGCCCATAGAATTGGGGTGATATGTTAGAATGGATACACTAGGGATAAATAGGGCATTTTCAGGTTGGCAGGCTTGCAAAATGTCATAAAGATCAATTGGGGCTTCAGCTATTTCCAGTCAAGACAAAGAGATAATGTATCTATGTTTGCTGATACAACGCTAGGTGGAAATGTAACTTACAAGTGGGCAACAAGGTGGCAGATGGAGCATAATGTGACAAATTGAGGTTATTCACTTTGGTTGTAAGAATAGAAAAGCAGAATATTTTTGAAGAAGCTTAAAGCTTGTAAAAGTTGATCGTAAAACTTGTTTACGTGGCTAAATATCTCTAAGGTTAAATGTCAAGGCATCTTTGATTTTCATAGAATCATACAGTGCAGAAGAGGCCCTTTGGCCCATTGAGTTCACACCAGCACATTAGAAACACTTGATCTCCCATCCATTCCCATCTGTCAGCACTTGGCCCACAGTCCTGAATGTTATGATGTGCCTAGTGCTTATCCAGATACTTTTTTAAAGAATATGACACAACCCTCCCAGGCAGTGTGTTTGAGACTATCACCATCCTCTGGGTAAAAAGGTTTTTCCCTCACATCCTGCCTAAAACTGTTGCCCCTCACCTTGAATCCATGTCAGCTCATGACTGACCTTTCAACCAAAGGGAATAACTGCTCCTTATCCACTCTGTCCGTGTCTCTTATAATCTTGTACACCTCGATCAGGTCACGCTCAGTCTTCTCTGTTCCAACGAAAACAGTCCAAGCCTTTTTGTAACTTAAATGTTCCATCCCAGGCAGGATCCTGATGAATCTCCTCTGCACCCCCTCTAGTGCAATCACACCCTTCCAATAATATGGTGACCAGAACTGCACACAGTACTCTAGCTGTGACCTCACCAAAGTTTGATACAACTCCAACATGACTTTCCTGCTTTTGTAATCTATATCTTGATTGATAAAGGCAAGTGTTCCATATGCCCTTTTTCATTACCCTATTAACATGCCCTTCCGCTTTCAAAGATATGTGGACAAACACACCAAGGTCCTTTCGTTCCACAGGACTTCCTAGTGTCCTACCATTCATTGAATACTTTCTTGTCAAATTACTCCTTCCAAAGTGTATCACCTCACAATTTTCAGAGTTAAATTCCATCTGCCACTTATCTGCCTATTTGACCATGCCATCTATTTCTTCTTGTAGCCCAATACATTCGGCCTCACTGCTAACCACACGTCCAATCTTTGTCATCTGCAAACTTAATAATCCTATCCCCACATAGTCATCAATGTTATTTATATAAATGATGAATAATAGGGGCCCAACGTAGATCTTTGTGGTACGCTACTGGACATTGGCTTCCAGTCACTAAAGCAGCCTTCTGTCATGACCCTTTATCTCCTACAACGGAGCCAATTTTGAATCCATTTACTGTTTTTCTGATGTAATTGGTAATTTTTTACCTTAATTTATTATAATCCAAATCGCCACAGACCTTCTGACCAACATTAATGCAAAAGCAATGTAACTTTGAAGTCCTTTTTAAGTTACCACTTAAATATTTTGAGTAAGCATACACCCCAAAACAGTGAAACCTTATTTTAATATTTGCTGCAGTTCTGTTCAATTAACTTTAATTTCTGAAATCATATTGTACTTCATTCTGATTTATGACTAGTTAGGTTATTATTAGCATGATCTTGGCTGCAGCTAGCTGTGATAACAGTATGAATAGAGAAGGAGAAAAAGAATCAGACAATGCTGTCTGGTTTTGGAACTTAACCCATCCTATGCTTTATTTCTCTTTTAAGACCAGCAAGAATCAAATAAAAGTGGAACTCGTAGATGAAAACTTTACAGAATTGAGGGGAGAGATTGCAGGGCCTCCTGACACACCATATGAAGGTAAGTGCCAATGATCTGCAAAATTTTAGCTATGAACATTAAAGAATAATTTAATATATTTATATCCTATTCTATAAGTGAAGAACATCAAAATTCTTTCTTGAAAGGTTAATAAAAATAAAAGGTGATTCTTAACCATTCATCTTTGTAGAAAAAAAGTTTAAATTATCAGAAATGAGTCTTGAATTAATTTGGGTGTAACCTTTTGGGAAGACCTGGTGATCGCTCGTGTGTTTTTA
Source organism: Carcharhinus amblyrhynchos (assembly GCF_965287045.1). Classification (NCBI taxonomy): domain Eukaryota; kingdom Metazoa; phylum Chordata; class Chondrichthyes; order Carcharhiniformes; family Carcharhinidae; genus Carcharhinus; species Carcharhinus amblyrhynchos. The sequence goes on along the minus strand of NC_137324.1, from coordinate 87,872,373 downwards.
AAAAGGGAGTCTAAAATGTAAAAATAATTGGCCCAGGTGGTACATGTCCAAAGCTATTGAAAGATGTTGAGGGACAGAGATGCTACCATAATTTTCCAGGAATCTTTGAAAATCCAATTTGATCCAAAGGGCTGGAGAATAACAAATGTTAGATCCCTACTAAAATAGTGAGAAAGGATAATCCTGCTAGCCATAGGCCAGTTAATTTAGTTTCTATTGTGTATAGGGAATTAATTTTGGAATTCAGGGAATTAATACACACCTTGAAAAACGTGGGCTAATTTGGAACAGCATGGATTTGTGTAGGGCAAGTTGTGCTTCAATTCAGTTGTTTGAGGAAATCTTGTTTTAATAAAGTGAATGTATGCAATCAGTAGTAACAGCATTTAATGTAGATTGACTTCTGCGCAATCCTGATGAAGTATTGTGCTGTTGGCAATTTTGATGCGATGTTAAACCAAGGCACTATGAGCCACCTTCTAACTGTAGGTAAAAGATCATCTGGCACTATTCAAAGAAGAGCAGGAGAATATTCCAGGTCCTGGTCAACATTAACTTCTCAATCAACATCACTAAAAATAGATTAACTGGTCATTTGTCTCATTAAATTACTCTTCAATTATGAAGAGCTGCTGGAGAAAATGGAGCTCTCCGCTGAAGGTTTATTTCAACAGTGTGTTTTGATGATCTGGACTGTACTACCTGACAGTGTGGTGGAAGTAGATGAAATAAAAAGATAAAAGGGAATTAGATAAATCCTTGAAAGGGAAGAAATTACACAGCATTATGGAATGGGTTTAATTGGACAGTTTTAATCTCCGAAAATTCCCTAGTTTCTGGTAGGGTTCCAGTGGATTGGAAGGTAGCTAATGTAACACGATTTAATCAACAGAGAGGTATAAACCAAGAAACTATAGACCTAACATCTGTCAAAAGGAAATTGCTAGAATCTATTATTAAGGAAGTTAAAGCAGGACACTGTCAAAATGGCTTTCTGAAAGGTAAATTGTGTTTAATTAGAACCCTATTAGGGTTCTTTGAGGAACTCGCAAGCAAAGTGGATAAAGGGCGAACCTGTGGATATGGTGTACTTGGATTTCCAAGAAGCATTTGATAAGGTGTCACATCAAAGGTTACTATACAAAATAAGATCACATGGTGTTGATTGTAACATATTAGCATGGATAAAGGATTGCTTAGCTAACAGGAAGTAGAGAATAGAGACAAATTGGTCATTTCATGTTGTCAAGCTATAATTAATGGTGTGCTATACAGACCAGTGCTTGGGCCTTGAGTATTAAAATCTATAATAGTGACTTGGATGCAGGGACTGAATGTATAGTAGCTAAATTTGTCAATGACACCAGAATAGCTAGGAATGCAAGTTGTCAAGAGGAGGTAAAGAGATAACAAAGGGATATAGATAAATTAAGTGAGCGGGCAGAAATTTGGCACTTGGAGTATAATGTGAGGAAAATGTGAACTTGTCCACTTGGAAGGAAGAATATAAATCAGTATACAATTTAAAAGGAAATGAAGTTCAGAACTTGGTGCAGAGGGATCTGGGTGTCCTTGTACGTGAATTACAAAAAATAGTCTGCAGATAATTGTAATGGCAAATAGAATGTTGATGTTTATTTCAAGGAAAATGGAATATAAGTGTAGAAAAGTTTTTTTTACCTTGGGGAAACCGCTTCCAGAGTATTTATATAGTTTGGTCTCATTTCAAAAAGGATGTAAATACATTAGAAGCAGTTCAGCAAAGATTCACTCAACTCAGTTCCTAGGATGAAGGGATTATCTTAGTAGAAAAGATTGGACAGATTGGACTTGTATCCATTTTTAGTTTAAAAGAATGAGAAGTGATTGTGCCACTGGTGCAATGTATAACGTGTATGATTATGGACCAGGAGATTCCAGGTTCGAATCCTGGCTGGCTCACTGTAGGGTTTGAGTGGCACATGGTTAGCACTGCTGCCTCACGGCGCCAGGGACCCGGGTTTAATTTTGGCCTCAGGTCACTGTGTGGAGTTTGCATGTTCTCCCCATTCCTCTGGGTGCTTTGGTTTCCTTCCAAAGATGTGTGGGTTAGGTTGATTGGCCATGATAAATTGCCCCTTAGTGTCAGGGGGATTAGGAGGGTAAATATGTGGGATTACAGGGATAGGACCAGGGTGGGATTGTTGTCAGTCCAGGCTCAATGGGCCAAATGGCCACCTGGACTGTAGATTCTACAACCCGAATCAACCTGAGGGGACTTAATATGTGGATATCATGAAGTTGTTTCCTCTTGTTGGAGAGGCTAGAGCACCCTTTCCATTCTTTTTGCATGAGGGGGCAACATTTCACTTTTTTCTCATTTGAGGGATTGATTAGCTCAATTTCAGAAAGAAATGGTTTGAAACATGAATTTCAAAACTTGCCTTAGAAAACAAAAAAAATTAAAAATTAGGAATTGATGAATGTGACCATTAGAGGGTGAGAGGATGAATGTGTGTATCCTGCTCACTTCCAGTCTCTTTATGCTCACTTGAAGTACCAAGACACACACTCGCTCTTTCACCTTGCCTTCCCCTCGAAAGGCTGACAGTTTATTTCTTCCGCTCCAGCTGAATCAGTATTGTTAGTGTCCAGGCCTTGGGCTAAATGAAGCACAATGTTTGCTGTTTCTCCTGTCGCCGACTGTTTCTGTCCTGTACTTGCTGCTTGTAGGATTCACTGGTGATGTGATTGAAGGAGCAGCTCCTTGCTGAATCTTTAACTTGTACTCACTGTTATAAAGCAGAGGTTGATTTTTTTTTCCCCCCCCTCAAGAACTAACACCAGAATACCCAATGAGTAGTAGCTTGCCCTATAATTTATAAAGGTTGCACTTAAGCAACTTCTCAAGATAAAATAAAATAAACCCTGACACTCTAAATTGTTGCAAATTGATTTATCGAATTAATTAACTATTAACAAACCGAATAAATCCCTTCTAACTATTAACTATTCCCGAATTAATAGTATGCTGTTCAAATAAATACAATTTCCACTCATTATAGAATTTATATAAATAATATTTTATATATAAATTATAAAAATATTTATATACATTTATATATAAAAATAGAATTTAGTCACTCTAAATTACAACCAGGTTTTGTGTCTTCTGGAATATTCTGGGCCTTCTTTTGATTCTTATGTCTGGAACTTTTTCTTCAGTACCTTTTGCTATCTAGATGGTGCTTTCTCTAAGACATAGATGAATCTGAGAGCTAGCAATTCTCTCTCTTACTCTAGAGAGGGATTGTTAAGTTCGTTTTTCAAGAGACTCTTCTGTCCTTGATACAAAGGCAAACATGAACCGCTGTCCAATTTAAAAGTTCTTTATTCTTATATATGCAAGCTGGCTACCCAACTTCCACTCAGTGCTGGGAATCAGGTAGCAAAGGCGCCCTCGATAATGGGACAGTCCCCCGTTATGTAGTTTTACAATCCTCATGGTCATATGTGGTCTGATGCAATATAGCTAATCACAAGACACCCTTTGTTCTAGCCAGGCTAACCATATCTATAGTCGTAATATGGTTATGTTGAAAGAAAGAGAACTGTTAATGGGTAAGTTTGTTAATCACAGATGTCTTAAGCTTGTCATTTTGAAGTCAACTCACAGCAGGCTAAAGTTATTTATGCCTTTCATACACCAAACTGCTGGTTTAGCAGGTTTTTGCAAAAGCTTGTGGTTGCATGAGATATTAACCCCTTAATATCTTATTCCCTCCTTTTATCATTTCATGATAACTTAAACCTTTAAAGAGGAATTTGGGCTCTGTTATAGGCCAAGCATCGTCAAACACATTGTAGCAAGAACAGTAATAATTCAACCACCTGAATAATGATTCCCAAATGCATTATCATTCCTCCCCAGCCCGCAAAGAGGCTACCAAAGGGCCACCAGCCAGGGGGATTGTAGTCCTTAAAGTTCTGCTCCTCGGTTCTAATTTTGTCCGCTGTCTTTTTAATAAGCTCAGCTAAATCAGTGATATTGTCGGAAGACTCTGAAATGTATGTACAGCACTCAGAGCCTATTAGGATGCAGGTGCCTCCGGTAGCTGCCAACGAGTAATCTAAAGGCATTTGATTTTGGAGTGCCACCATCCATATAGCTACGACTTCAACTGAAAATTTGGAGATAGCGGTGCTCACATCCTCTAATCCGTCCGCAGTATCATTAGCTATTTCTCGAGCTGATGACATATTGATCAGCTCTCAAGCCAGGAAAGGCTATGGTCCAAAACCGTTGAGCTTCGGTGATGGCCCGTTTAGATCTCAACAGGTATATCTTGGGGTGGAGATGTAGGGAGCCGTAATGTCGGACATAGGGGACCACATACGTTAGATAGCAAGATCCAGACCAGTCCCAGGAAAGCCAAGGATAGGTGTCATTTCCACAGTCAAAATAGGTGCCATTGTAGGCTATTATATTGTTTGGAATGGAGCCCCCACAGTAGCCCAAAATGATTTGGCTGTAGGGCAATGGACTTTTGGCCTTAGGTTTACCATTCTACTGGAACTGGTGACATTAAACTGCTGAATGTGGTAGCTATGCCAACGGGTATGGTTCTGTTTCTTATCAGGCAGATAGATCCTGTTTGATTTTTTTTTAAACAACAAAGTGGGATGGGGAGTCTGATCTATTGTAATTGGGTTGGTAATGGTTCTTAAAAGAATTTGTTGTACTACACCTCTCGACAAGTTGATATTTTTGTCCATAGGTGCCATTAGAGAGACGTCCTGTCCGTTAACTTTTGTGAAGCCAATAAGATTGAACACAGCCCTCATTCCATTTTTAATCTCATTTTGATGCAAAATCCATTCTCATTTCCTGGGGGTTGAAAGGAATAGGGAACAGAGAAATCCCTTCTTTAGCATGTGGTGGTATGTGTGATGTGGGTATGCCGGCGTTGGACCGGCGTAAACACAGTAAAAAGTCTGACAACACCAGGTTTTAGTCCAACCTATTTATTTGATAATATTATCAAAATATTATCAAAATTATCAAATAAATAGGTTGGACTAAAACCTGGTGTTGTCAGACTTTTTACTGTGGTATGTGTGAGCAGACCCAACACCTACTTACATTAAACTTTACAGCATACTTGTAAGACATGTACAAAAAGGTGTTACAGTGAAATTGTCCATTAGTCCATCTTTCAGGCTTCCTTTCGGTTGATCTGGTGCCAGAAAAATAGCCGAAAGGCTGAAGAAAGTGAAGATGAATCTCATGATTTATTAGTAGATATTGGTGTCCACCAGTTACAGTCACTCAGATGTAGCCAGCGAGATTGCCATTGAACCTTGATTGCAGTTGGAGTCTGGTGAAGATCTTGGAATGGTCCTTTCCATCGTGGCCCAAGTTTGGATTGATCCCAGTTCTTTATTAGCATGAGGTTTCCTATCTGTGGTCCAGGGAAGTAGCCCTGTGGGTCAGAATCTTGATCTGGTGTCCATGGAGTTGATCCAAAGGCACACTGTACCTGTGGATGTAGAAAATTCAAAAACAAAGTTAGCTGTCGGATGTACTTCTGCATTTCGTCTCCCATAATGTCTAAATCTATCTGGGTGGGCTGGCTTGTATTTGCATTGTAAGAAGTCTCACAACACCAGGTTAAAGTCCAACAAGTTTATTTGATAGTAAACCCACTAGCTTCCAGGGTCTGCCCCTTTGTCAGGTGAGCGGAGTGTTCTGGTCACAAACAGAGCATATAAAAGCACACATGGTTTACAGAATATTGATTAGAATGCGAGTCTTTAATGATTAGCTGTAAAGACTCACATTCTAATTAGTATTCTGTAAACTGTGTGTGCCTTTATATGCTCTGTTTGTGACCAGAACACTCTGCTCACCTGACGAAGGGGCAGACCCCGAAAGCTAGTGAGTTTACTATCAAATAAACTAGTTGGACTTTAACCTGGTGTTGTGAGACTTCTTGCTGTGTTTACCTCAGTCCAGTGCCGGCATCACCACATCATGTATTTGCATCCCAGGGCGTCCTGCTTGGTTTACCATAGATTATCTCCGCAGCCACTAGTCAGTCCAGTGGTAGAGTGGGATGTTATTCTCATGTGGTAGAGTGCCAAGGGTGAGACTTTTAACCAATTTAGATGATTTCAGATGTTAGCTTGGCTAGCTTAACTTTAAGGCCTCATTAGCTCTTTTCACTATGCCCAAGCAGCAGGGATAGTAGGCACAGTGGAACTGCTACTGAATGTGTAATATGTCATATAATTCCTTATTAATTTTCCCAACAAAATGAGGGCTATTATCTGAGCTAATCTGTTGAGGTATACCAAATCTTGGTGTTATTTTTGTCAATAACAACTTTACTACTGTCGAGACCTTGTTATTTGTAGTTGGGAAAGCCTCTATCCATCTACTAAACACATGAACAATTACAAGACAATACTTGGAACACTGCACACCTGGTAATTTGATAAAATCCAACTATATACAATCAAATGGGCTACCCGGCAAGGGTGTTTTCCCTGGTGAGCATTTTATTCCTTGGCCAATGTTATTTTGTTGGCATGTTAAACATGATGCTATGCGAGACTGAGCCGCCTCGGCTAGTTGAGGGTGCCACCAGGTACGAAGCAATATTCCACTCATTCCCTCCTTCCCAAGGTGGGTGTCAGAGTGTAAACAATCAAGCAATTAAGGCAGTAATGCATTTGGTATACAAACTTGGCAAGCTGGAGTAACCCAGAGGCCTGATGACACAGATTGCGAACATCCATGTGTGTTCAGAAGCAGGGGTGTTCCTCCTGTAAGCGCTGAATAGTGACTATATCTGGCATGCCCGGTGTGTTCAAAGAAGGCGAGCAATTTATTGCCTGCTTATTCATGGAGGGCGCTGTTAGTTTGGGCTATTGCAGCCTTTTTGGTGGTATAGTTAGCCCTGGCATTACCCAGGTCACTGCCGAGTCATTGGCAGCGAGGGCAGTACATTTAATAATGGCCAGTTGTTTAGGGAGGAGGATGGCTTGGAGAATGTTGCAGACGTAAGGGGAATTTTGGATGGAGCCTCCAGAGGACTTGAGGAATCCCCTTTGGGCCCACACTTGGCCAAAATCATGAGAGACGCCAAAAGTGTAACAGGAGTCGGTGTAAATGTTTGCAGATTTTCTGGCGGCCAGGATACAGGCGCATATAAGGGCAAAGAGTTCAGCCTTTTGTGCAGAGACTGAAGGGCTGAATGTAGCCGATTCCAGTGTTGAAGTAGCGCCCACAATTGCATAGCCAGAAAGGAGTATCCCTGAGGGTGAGGGGGAGGAACTGCCATCAACAAATAAGGGAACGAAGGGGGGGGTATGTAAGGTCTAGACAAGAGGAAGTTAGAAAATGATTCCTAAGCAAACAATCGTGTGGGGGCTCCAGGAGTTGGTATGGAGGAGCGGTCAGGAATGTGGCAGGATTAATATTGAAGCAGAACGAGAACATCAAGAGGAGGTTATTAAGGAGTGCAAGTTTGTAATGACTTGACCAAGCCTCAGCATTTAGACGAGGCTTGGTCAAGTCATTACAAACGGAGTCTGATGTGAGGTAAGAAAGGCTGCCATGGCATGTGAAGTAAAAATGGTGAGGGGCTGGTGGAGGGTAATATTAGCAGCTGCTGTCACCAAGGAATAGATCGCCGGGAGGACTTGTGAGCAAGGAGGAAGACCTAGGGCAATGGGATCTAAACGAGTGGAATAATATGCAACGGGCCGTCGGTGGTCCTCATGAGCCTGGGTCAGAACTCCAGTGTCACATCCTTCCACAACATTAGTGTAAAGCTGGAAGGGCCTATTGTGTAATGGCCTTCCCAAAGCTCAGGCTGCGGCAAGGGCTATCTTTAGTTCCCAAAAGTTGTCTTTTGCTCCCCTGAAAAAGCAAAGGTTTTTGGAACCTTGCAGGAGACAAGGGGAGTCAGGGGTTTGGTTAAGAAAGTAACGTTGAGCAACCATTGTTGGCAATAGTTAACCAGGCCTAAAAAGGCCCTCATTTTCTTAGGAGCGGTGGGCAGAGGAGTCACGAGGGTAGGCGAAATGTGTTCTGGAGTAAGGGAGTGCTCTGAGGCACTGAGAAGGGTCCCTCGGAATTGGACCTGTACAGGTTGGGGTTGAAGTTGGGGAGCGGTCAGAGCACGAAGCTGGCTTCCCCAATCCTCCTCCTCCTCTTGTTGTTCATCAGTATTGGTAGGAAGTACCTCGGTTTTTTATCTTTCCTTTGTTCAGCCTGCTGCACTAATCCTTTTTCTCGGTCTCGTCTCCCTTCCTAACCTCTCTAACTCTTTTGTCCTTCTCATGGTTCTCTCAATCCCACTTCAGCAATTCCCAAGTTTTGGGCTTCCCTCATCTCTGCTTTCTGGTGAAATGAATTCCATAGAATAAATGTGTTTAAGAAAGAAGTTCTGTTCATCTCCGACTTAAAAGGTATACATCTTATCCTGAAACTGGGTCCCCTAGTTCTAATGAAGGCTTGTCCAACTGTGGAGTCAGGTTCAAATTATAGGTAAGCGTTGCAAAGTTGGGTAGAGTAATTGTAGATCAGGAGATAGGAAGCTAGAATTGGGTGTTTGTCAAAATGGTAAAATTGTAAAATGCCAGGGGAGTAAGCATTGCATGGTCCCTTTAAAAGGTGCTTTTTCTGTGCTTAAAGATTTAATATGAAAAGTACATAGAGAGCCCCAAACTGAAACATTTGTATCAAGGGGCCAAGCAGCAGTTTTTACCAAGATAACAGGCTTTTGAATTTAGCTAATTAATTTGAATCGGGCACTTAGATACCAAAAATCTATTAAATTTAAATCTGATGGCTGTAACAACAGAGCCAATCCTATCATGGGGAAATATTGATGTCATCGTGGGTATAAAGGGGGCAGTGGGACATATAGGAAGAGCAACTGCCACCTGCCAGAGCTAACAGCTCCCAACTCTCTCCTTGAGGTATTCAGGGGTTAATATCTCATGCAACTACGAGCTTTTGCAAAAACCTGCTAAACCAGCAGTTTGGGATATGAAAGGCATAAATAACTTTAGCTTGCTGTGAGTCGATTTCAAAATGACAAGCTTAAGACATCTGTGATTAACGAACTTACCCATTAACGGTTCCCTTTCAACATAACCATATTATGACCTTAGATATTGTTAACCTGACTGGAACAAAGGAAGAGGTGGAAGAGAGAATGTCTGGGGTGCGTGGGGTCCTTAATAATGCTAGCTGCTTTTCTGAGGCAGTGGGAAATGTAGACAGAGTCAATGGATGGGAGGCTGGTTTGAGTGATGGATTGGGCTACATTCACAACCTTTTGTAGTTTCTTGTGATCTTGGGCAGAGCAGGAGCCATACCAAGCTATGATACAACCAGAAAGAATGTTTTCTCTGGTGTATCTGTACAGGTTGGTGAGAGTCGTAGTGGACCCGCCATATTTCCTTGCTTCCTGAGAAAGTTAAGGCGTTGGTGGGCTTTCTTAACCATAGTGTCGGCATGGGGGTGTCCAGGGCAGGTTGATGATCTGGGCACCTTAAAAACTTGAAGTTCTCGACTGCTTCTGCTTTGTCCCCATTGATGCAGACAGGGGCATGTTCTCCACTATGCTTACTGAAGTTGATGACAATCTCCTTCGTTTTGTTGCCATTGAGGGAGAGATAATTGTCATTGCACCAGTTTACCAGATTCTCTCTCTCATTCCTGTACTCTTATCTCGTCACTGTTTGAGATCCGACCTGGTGTTATCAGCAAACTTGAAAATGGACTTGGATGTGAATTTGGCCACACAGTCATAAGTGTATGCTGAGTATCTTAGGGGACTGAGGACACAGCCTTGTAGGGCACTGGTGTTGAGGATGATCATGCAGAAGGTGTTGTTGTAGGCAACAACACTGACTGTGGTCTGTGAGTTAGGATGTTCAGAATCCAGTTGCAGAGGGAGGAGCTGAGGCACAGACTACCGAGTTTGGAGATGTGGAGCGAGAAACTAGAATTAATATTACAGATTGTTGGTCTTTCATCAGAGTTTTATAGGATTTGTTTTTTTTAAAGTGTCAGTTGAATATTACATGACCACGTAATTTAGCAGAACTTGTAAAACCTGCATAATCTGAGAGCACCTGTTATCCACTTTCTCATTCTGTTAATCACATGATTGAATTATTTAGATTTTATTTGGGAAATGGTCTGATTAGCTTGAGTTTTGGCTGAGGATCCAAATTGTGTAGCTATACTGGAAATGTATGTTATCCACATACAGCATTTCATTTTGAAGGTCTTTTCAAAACTCTCACCCAAAGATTCTGTTGCTATCGTTGTGTAACCATCACATTTAGTAGTTTGACCGTGTTGTAGAGTGATTCTAAAAAAAAAAGTGCTCGAGCCTCTTGTGAGAGGCTTGTTATAAAAAGAAATCAGGCAAATAGATGTAGAAAGTCAATTGATGGGTAACTTTGGGGTTAATGAACGTTGTTTGAATCGCAAAAGTTTGAAAGTGATCTACATCAGAACATAAGAAATAGGAGCAGGAGTAGGCCATCTAGCCCCTCGAGCCTGCCCCGCCATCCAGAAGATCATGGCTGATCTGTCGTGGCTCAGTTCCACGTTCCCGCCCTCTCCCCATAACCCTTAATCCCCTTGCCTATCAAAAACCTATCAACCCACGTCTTAAAAATATTGAGCGAGGCAGCCTCCTCCACTTCAACGGGCAGAGAATTCCAGAGATTCACCACCCTTTGAGTGAAGAAGTTCCTCCTCAACTCCGTTCTAAACTGCCCCCCCCCCCTTTATCTTGAGGCTGTGCCCTCTAGTCCTACTGTCCTTTCTGAGCGGGAAGAGCCTCTCCACCTCTATCCTATCCATCCCATTCAACATCTTATACATCTCAATGAGATCTCCCCTCATTCTTCTAAACTCTAACGAGTACAAGCCTAGTTTATTCAGCCTCTCCTCATAGTTCAACCCCCTCAACTCCGGAGTCAGTATTGGTTAATTTATTTATAATTTCATCATGTTTTTAGTCTATTAACTGTTCTGACAGCAAGGTATTTTCTTTTTAAGAGTGGGGAGATTTTGGTAGAACCCCGGTGGGTTCAGTTAGTGTGTGGTAAACATATTGTTCCGATCATGGGACATGTAAGATTTTTGTTCATAGGTGAATATATTCACATATAGAAACCATTTTTTATCATAGTAGATGGTGTGATTAATATTTAGCATAAATTTTAACTAACTATTGCATTCCCACTGCCATAACAGCCCATTCATCACTACCTTTCTTGACATTTTCATTTTAAATTCTTGCCAACATCCTGGACTGGATGAGCAAAAATTTTCTCCATTTCATTAATGGGAAGACTGAAGCCATTGTTTTCAGCTCCCATCACAAGCTCCACTCCCTAGTCACTGACTTCAATCCCCTCCCTGGCTGATGTCTGAAACTGATGTAAAAGTTCACAAGCTTAGTGTCATATTTTGACCCCGAGATGAAATTACAACCACACATCTGTGCCATCACTAGAACAGCCTATTTCCACATGCCCTTGAGAGCCAGACCCTTGCCTGGTTTAGTTCATCCACTAAAACTCTCAATTATACTGTGATAGCTCTATAAATTTAATTATTCCTATGCTGCCCTGGCTGGTTTTGTACAATCTGCCCTCAGTAAACATGAGATCATCCAAAACTCTAACTGTGTTCTTACTCACATCAAGTCCTGTTCCCCAGCACCCTTGTGCTTGTGGACTGTAAAGTTGCTCCAAAGTAAAAATTCCAAAGCCCTGCATGGCTTTACCCGCCCCCTCCACACAGGCACGCTCTCTCACTCCAGACCTCCAAACCCACAAACCTTCCAAGATATCAGCACGCTACCAGAGATGTTTTTTAACTCGAGGGCTCTTATTAAGGGAAACACTTGATGCCCAACTTAATTTTCTCAATGGGCTACATTTTGATTTCTGGGTGTTCCTTTTTCATTTTTACTAGTTCATTAGATTATACCAATTTTGCACAATAATATCTCATGTGGAAAATTAATGATGACCAGTTGCTCTGTTTTTGAAATGTTGTTTCCCCACCAGTGGGATGTGAGGAGGTGGTGATGGGAAATACATTTATGGGGGAGCTTGGTGATGCCATTATTCTTACACTTCATGTCCTAACCTAGCCCTGGTTTATGGGAGAGATACTCTCATTTCCTTCTGGTTTGAAGGATACTGTGTGGAACAATATTTTGACAGCCTTTAACCCAGTTGTCATTGGGCATGTGGCCCACTAGGCATACAAATGCAGCACCAGATTGCCAACCTCAATCTTTTAAATTCTTTCTTTTGACATGGGAGTCCCTGACTGGGCAGCATTTTTATTGCACATCCCTAATTGCCTTTGTCCTAGGTGGTATAGGTTATGGGTTTGGAAGGTGCTGTGGAAGGGATCTTGGTGAATCTGATTGGCCACTTGAACATCTGGTGTATAAAATGGAAAGATCACATTGTTCCAATAGATAGCCATCTTAATTTGGGAGAGGGTGGCCCAATTTCACTTATCTGGAGTTTCTTTGCATTGTTTTGTATGCCTTTGACCCATTCTGTGGGGTGTTCCGTGGCCATAAAAAGTATTAGCGTCGTAAACAATCTTTCAATGGTTGTTTAACCAAACATGGGAAGCATGCTGCAAAACAGATTGTGTATTTCAGAAGTAATTGAAGCAATCTCTCTCAACATTCCATAGTACTGTAGATCGCAGATGACCTGTGCCATGCCTGCCACACACAATCTCAAGTGCACAATCTGCTCTGTTGACAGTTGTCTTTCACCTTTTGCAGCAGAAAAGATAGTTTTTTAATATCAAAGGTTCTACTTGTAAAGGGAGTTTTTCAGCTGATGATGGGAAAAGAAGCTTATCCCACATCTACCCTCAATTTACTTTTGAACAGGTAATGCAACAATAAACAGTCCCCCTACCCTATAGAAGAAATCTGAAGGCCAGTCCCAGTTTCTCCAAAAGCTCTGTCTACCCCAGGGCAACAAAATTCCATTTCCAAAGATTCCCTCAATTCTAAGTGCTGGACCTGAATGCTGCACTTGGCATTGGCGCCCAATGTACAACATGCACAGATTGACTGTTATGTTGAATTAAAATTAGAGTTGATGGAACCAAGCTAGTGTTATAAGCAGAAGAAATGGATGGAGCTTCATGTGATACATTAAAAAAAATCTGACCTGCTCTTTGCTCCATGCCTCGTGACTTGGCTTCTGGCCATCACCTCTTGTTTTTCAGCATCTAATTGTACGTTTCATTTCAGAAACTGGCTGCAAGGTCCCTAAGCTATGGAATTAACTCCCAAAACCTCTAACTCATTGCCTCTTTTTCTTCCTTTAAGATGTGCCTTAAAAGCTACACTTTGACCATACCTTTTGCATCTGCTTGAGTATTACATTATGTGGGGGTTGTTTCGCGAAGCCTTGGGCCGTTTCATTACTTGTAAGGTGCTATATAAGTAAAGGTTCTTGTTTATTATCTCTAGATTTGACTATTCCAGTGCACATCTGGCTGATTTTCATTCATACTTCAGGTCATTCAAAACTGTTCCCTCTGTCCTAATTTGCATCAAATTCTGTTTACCAATCACCCCTTTTTTTACAGCACCTTGATTTTCAAATTCTTGTTTTCACATTCTTTCATGGCCTCTCCCTATCTCAAATCTCCTCCAGCCCCATGACCCCCTTGATATATCTGATGGCGTTCTACAGATCATTGGAGTCTGAATTGCTATGAAAATATGCACTTTTACATGTAATAGTTTTGTTATCGGACAACAAATTTTATGAAATTGGGCACACAATATGGAAGCAGACTAAAGTTGCACTCAGAGCCTCTCCACTAAAAATCACAAAGTAACAGACACAGACTAGCAAACAAGAGCATGCTTTTAGAATACAAATGAGGGCTAGCACACAGGGAAGCTGGATAGGATGGCACCTACAGGAACTAAATTAAAAAACACATCCCCACCCCATCAAAATCAGCACTTCTAAAACAGTCAAACAACCCATGGAGACACCTAAAATTAGCATAGCTAAGGAAACGTCCCTGGCCCCTCAAACCTCTTGAGATCAATGACACCTCAATCAAACTTCAGAGATGCTAGACCATTAATAACCAATCAGACAAAAACGATTAACACACACTTAAAACAATTTCCCCAACACTTGAAAATGTCAGACAGGATGGCTAAGGTCGAATACTGTAAATAAAGTATTAGCATTTGAATCGCATACTGCACTGAAGTTCAGGTATAACTATAGCCCGCTGCGGCGGATCGTTAGAGCGCTTTCAGGACAGTCTGATTGTATGTCCTGACTGCACTTCTCTGTCGACGTAAAAGAAAATAAAGCTGTGCCATTATTGAACTTCACCCTGAGTCCGTAGTGGTCGTTTCACCCACTCGCGCTAACAGTTTAGAGCTATGGATAGTGATTGTCGAGCTTGAACTGTCTTTCCATCACTTGGCTAACCAGGAAAATCTCTCGCTCTTACTGCTTGCCATTGGTGTATGTTGCAAGGATTTGCAGGTTGATAATTAGCCTGTTTGGCATGTTATGAACTTTCCTTGGCTATCAAGTCCAGGGATGGGATTCAAGTCTGGAGCTCCTGACTCAAATGCAGGGCTGCTATGTATTGTGCCACAAAACCTTTCCTTGAGATATCTGTGTTCCTTATCTAGCTTCTTGAGCATCCAAGATTTTAGTTGTTTTACCATTGGCTGTGCCTTAAACTGCTTGGGTCTCAAGCTCTGGAATTTCCTTCCTAATCACTCTACCTCACTGTCCTTTTTAAGACACTCCTTAAAACTACCTCTTTGATTAAGCTTCTGATTGTCTATCCTAATGCCCCACATGTGGCTTGGTGTAATTTTATTTATAATGCCTCTAGGAAGTGCTTTGGGATATCTTATTACATTTAAAGCATTATATAAATACAGGTTGTAATTCTGTGAATTTATTGCCTGCAAGTATTGTGTTGATCTTACCCTTTTGTTTGAATATCATGCCATTATTTAGAATCTGCAGCACAATAGTGGGCCATTCAAATCAGCAAGTCTGAGCTATATGAGTCTCCTCTTGTTTCAGTTCATTTCACCCCAGCAACATATTCTTCTATTCCTCCTTCCTCGTGTGCTTACGCAGCTCTTGCTTTATATGCAACTGTGTTATCCAGCATTTTCTGTTTGTATCTTATTTGTTGGTGCCTGAAAATACACAGTTACATAAATGTATATTTATTTCTCCTAGTTTATCCCTCCTACTCTCTTCCTCTGCCACAAACACCTGAAGAATGTAATGGATGCCCACTGTAGGATACTGGGAAAATTTTGCAGTGGAAGCTTATGTCGAAATTTTACTAACTTAATGTGGAGGGTTCTAGACACTTCCTTTGTTTTATTTCAAATTTAATAATTAGTACATTAGTTCTGATATCTCTGGCAGCCAGTATTTAAACTGTCAGCCAATGAAACATCGAACATGAATTTGGCCATTCGCATTCATGAACCTCTATCAGTCCTGTAACTCTCTTATAGGCCGGTTAGTTTAATGTCTGTTGTAGGTAAAATGTTAGAATTCGTCATCAAGGAGGAAATAGCGAGGCATCTTGAGGGGAATTGCTTGATAGAGCAGACGCAGCACGGTTTCGTTAAGGGGAAGTCATGTCTGACAAATTTACTGGAGTTCTATGAGGATGTGTCTAAGGCGGTGGATAGAGGAGAGCCGGTGGATGTGGTCTTTCTTGATTTTCAGAAGACGTTTGACAAGGTACCTCACAGGTTATTGCAGAAGGTCAGGGGACATGGAGTTGGGGGTAGGGTGTTAGCGTGGATAGAGGATTGGTTGTCAAATAGGAGGCAGAGAGTGGGGGTCAATGGGTGCTATTCGGATTGGTGGTTGGTGACTAGTGGAGTGCCCCAGGGGTCGGTGCTGGGGCCTCAGCTATTTACCATTTATATAGATGATCTGGAGGAGGGAACCGAGTGTAGGGTGTCGAAATTTGCTGATGACACCAAGATTGGTGGAACGGCAAATTGCGTGGAGGGTGTGGAGAGTCTGCAGAAGGATCTAGATAGGCTGGGCGAATGGGCCAGGAACTGACAAATGGAATTTAATGTTGGCAAGTGCGAGGTGGTCCACTTTGGTAGGAATAATGGTAGGAAGGACTATTTCTTACGTGGCGAAAAACTGCAGCATGCGACGGTGCAGAGGGATCTCGGGGTCCTTGTGCATGAGTCGCAAAAACCCAGCTTGCAGGTGCAGCAGGTGGTCAGGAAGGCTAATGGGATGCTGGCCTTCATAGCGAGGGGGATTGAATATAAAAGTAGGGAGGTCTTGCTGCGGCTGTATAAGGCATTGGTGAGGCCGTAGCTGGAGTACTGTGTGCAGTTTTGGGCGCCGTACTTACGCAAAGATATTTTGGCCTTGGAGGGAGTGCAGAGGAGGTTTACTAGGCTGATACCGGAGTTGAGGGGGTTGAGCTATGAGGAGAGGCTGAATAAACTGGGCTTGTACTCGTTAGAGTTTAGAAGAATGAGAGGAGATCTCATTGAGACGTATAAGATGATGAATGGGATGGATAGGATAGAGGTGGAAAGACTCTTCCCGCTCAAAAAAGACAATAGGACTAGGGGGCACAGCCTCAAGATAAAAGGGGGGCGGTTTAGAACGGAGTTGAGGAGGAACTTCTTCACTCAAAGGGTGGTGAATCTCTGGAATTCTCTGCCCGTTGAAGTGGTGGAGGCTACCTCGCTAAATATTTTTAAGACGCGGGTTGATAGGTTTTTGATAGGCAAGGGGATTAAGGGTTATGGGGAGAGGGCGGGAAAGTGGAACTGAGCCACGACAGATCAGCCATGATCTTATTGAATGGCGGGGCAGGCTCGAAGGGCTATATGGCCTACCCCTGCTCCTATTTCTTATGTTCTTTGCCAGTCCTGGTTCCATATCTCTTAATCACCTACCTAACAAAGGATTCCAGTGCAAACCTCGTGGTTGACTGGCATTTGATTTTACCTTTAACGAAGACATTATATTCTTGCCTGGCCCCACAATATTGAGGTCAAATATTCCATCTTTTGGTGGAGATACATTTAAAATATTTTGAGAATAAAATGACTAGGTGCACAAGTTTGTGTTTATTACTTTGCAATTTGAGTTCAAATTTTAACTGCTGTTCTGCGGGTTCAGTGCAAGAGATTTGAATGCTAGGTATTTACTGAACTACTTTTGAATGATGTATTTTCTTACATGATGTCAGAAAACTGGCTCTTAAGTTGTGATGGAGTCAGAGGAGGGAGAAAAAATACCCTCAATAAAAACATTTCTTCATTCCAGTGCTCTTCCGAACCTTGCTGAAAATATACAAAAAAGCTTCATCGTTCCACTGCTCTTGAAAACCTTGCTGTGCAAATACAAGTAGTTTGTAACACGGATCTTTGAGGCCATCGACCATAGATAACAGATGCAGTGCTTCCCATTAAGAATCATGAACAGAAAATTGTGAGCAGACTGCCTGAAATTTTTCTGATAAGTTTCTGATGTGACTGGAAAGTTCTGCCTATGAAAGTGGAATAGTGAAGCTGCTGAACTGTTCAGAGTCACTGGGAAGTTGAAGTAAAGATCATTGTCATGACAAATAGCTCTTCTGATCTTGGTTTTAAAACATTAGGTAACCCAAATTTATCAATCAGATTCACTGGGGAAAAAGACAAATGGAGCTGGCTAAGAAATGCTGAAATATGTAGAAGTACTCTGGGTAATATTTTGCAATATCAGTACAGTCTATTGTTAATTCAAAGCCACTTAAATTTCACAGTCAGTAATGCAAATTTTAGTGCAAAACAATTACTGAAATGAACAGAAGACTGTGTTACACCTACAGCTGCATTACCAGTCGTGTGGGGTGGCGGGAGAGGTGCATGCAGGCAGGTACACTATGTTCTTTCGCTGTTTGGAAACTGCTGAAATTTCTGTCCTTTTCTGGAATACTGAACTATTCAATTTGATTGTTATCTCCTATCCCGGAAGAGCAAGCTAGAAAAGGAAAAGTATTTTCTCACTCAATAGTAACTATATTATTGAGCTTCACTGCATATTGGGCGATTGCGCATTCCAGTCAGGCAGTTATTTGCACAAAAAAGGGAATAGACTTCAAAGTAGTATAATGGAGATGAGTTTTATTCATTTGTGGGACATGGGCATTGCTGGCTGGCCAGCATTTATTGCCCATTCCTAGTTGCCCTTGAGCAGGTAGTGGTGAGCTGCCTTGAAATGTTGCAGTCCAAATGTTATGGGTTGGCCCACAATGCCTTCAGGGAAGGAATTCCAGGATTTGGACCCAGAGACTGCAAAGGAACAGCGATATATTTCCAAGTCAGGATAGTGGATGAATTAGCGTGGAACACTGGGTGGTGGTGTTTCCATGTATTTGCTGCCCTTGTCCTTCTAGATGGAAGTGGTTGTGGGTTTGGAAGGTGCTGTCTGAGGATCTTTATTGAATTGCTGCAGTGCATCTTATAGATAGTCTGCTCAGCTGCTACTGAACGTCGGTGGTGGGGGGAATGGATGTTTGAATGTGGTGTCAATCAAGTGGGCTGCTTTGTTCTGGATGGTGTCAAGCTTCCTGAGTCTTGTTGGTGTTGCACCCATCCAGGCTAGTGTGGAGAATTCCATCACACTCCTGGCTTGTGCCTTGTAGACGGTGGATAGGCTTTTTGGGGGGGGGGGGGGGGGGATGTTACTTGCTGCAGTATTCCTCGCCTCTGACCTGCTCTTGTAGCCACTTTATGTGGTGAGTCCACGAGTTCCTGGTCAGTGGTAACCCCAAGGATGTTCACAGTGGGGATTCAGTGATGGTAACACCATTGAATATCAAAGGGTAGTGGTTAGCATCTCTCTTTTTGTTGATGGTCATTGCCTGGCATTTGTGTGGCACAGATGTTACTTGCCACTTGTTAGCCCAAGCCTGGATATTGTTCAGATCTGTTGCATTTGTACTTGGACTATTTCAGTATTTGAGGAGTCGCAAATAGTGCTGAACATTGTGCAATCATTGGCGAGCATCTCTACTCCTGACCTGATGATGGAGGGAAGGTTATTGATGGAACAGCTGAAGATTGTTGGGCCTAGGACACTACCCTGAGGGACTCCTGCAGAGATATCTGGAGTTGTGCTGACTGACCCTCCACAACTTCCTATGTGCCAGGTATGACTCCACCCAGTGAAGATTCTGGCCCCTGCTGGCAATTGATTCCAGTTTTGCTTGGACTCCTTGATGCCATACTTGGTCAGATGTAGCCTTGATGTTAAGGGCTCTCGTTCTCACATCACCTCTGGAATTCAGCTCTTTCGTCCAAGTTTGAACCAAGGCTATAATGAGATCAGGAGCTGAGTGACCCGAGTGAAACCCAAACTGGGCGTCACTGACCAGGTTAATGCAGAGCAAGTGCTGCTTGATAGCACACTTGACCTCTTCCATTACTTTACTGATGATCAAGAGTAGACTGGGTGGTAATTGGCTGGGTTGGATTTGTCCTGCTTGTTGTGTACAGGACAAATCTGGGCAATTTTCTACTTTGTCAGGTATATAACTGTACATATGTCAGGTTGTAACTGTATTGGAAGAGCTTGGCCCGGAGCACAAGTATTGGAGCACAAGTCTTCAGTACTGTTGATGGAATGTTATCAGGGCTTTTGTCTTTGCAGTATCCAGTGCCTCCAACAGTTTCTTGATATCATGTGGAGTGAATTGAATTGACTGGAGTCTGGCATCTGTGATGCTGTGGACCACTGGAGGAGGCTGACATGGATCATCCACTTGGCACTTCTGGTTGAAGATTGTGTGAATGCTTCAGCCTTATCTTTTGCACTTGTGCTAGGCTCTTACATCATCGAGGATGGGGATATTTGTGGAGCTGCCTCCTCCAGTGAGTTGTTTAAATATCCATCACCATTCGTGACTGGATGTGCTAGGACTATAGAGCTTAGATCTGATCTGTTGGTTGTGGGATCGTTTAGCTTTGTCTATCACTTGCTATTTGGCATGCAAGTAGTCCTGTTTGTAGCTTCACCAGGTTGACACATTGTTTTTAGGTATGCCTGGCGCTGCTGCTGGCATGTTCTCCTGAACTCGCCATTGAACCAGGGTTGATTTCCTGGCTTGATGGCAATGGTTGAGTGGAGAATATGCCAGGCCACGAAGTTGCAGATTGTGCTGGAGTACCTGAAAGTGATTGAAGGGGAAAAGAAATGCAGTAAGGAGAGGGGTGGCGGGGTGGCAAATTGCAATGAAAATAAATGAAATGAGTCTGTCCTCTTGTTCAAGAGGACTTGACTTGACTTGCCAACCAGTGGATATATAGTTTCTCCACATAGTTTATAAACTCATAATTAATATGGATCAGTATCAGGCCTCATCTTAATGTGCTCTGTTCCACTGGATCAAGCTTCCGTTTTGCTTAGTTCCTCCTAAACTAAATTGTGATCTGTGCTATCAACTTAATATTTTTCTGCAATTTTTCTTTATTTTTCCTGAAGTAGGGCATAGCAAGCAGGACTAAATACTTCAATTCAAGAAATAATTAGATAAAGCTCTTGGGGGGGGCGGGGTAAAGATATTGGGGGGAAGGCAGGGTCAGGATATTGAGTTTGATGATCACTCATGATCAAAATGAATGGCAGAGCAGGCTCAAAGGGCTGAGCGGCCTATTCCTGCTTCAATGTGTCTGTTTCAAATTGTGGCCTAACTAATTATATTTACAGATTTAAATTACTCCTTTTGTACTTGTGCTGTGCATCATATATTTATAAATCTCAGAGCTCATCTTAATTTTAAACAGCTCTTTTATCACTACTTGTGATTTTTCACTGCTGTTTTCCTTGCGTACATATCAGAATTTGTTCCCTTATGCTTTTGCTTCCTTTTTTTTGGGGTACCTTTATTCAGTTCCCTTTTCAATGCTGCTATCCAATCTAATTATATTTTGGTCACTAAATCACCAAATATTTCCATACCAATATGCTAGCTACTTTCTTTACTTTCATAAAATTAGATGGTTCGTGTAAACTGGAACAGTAAGTATGTAAAACCTTGTCTGGTGCTTTAAAGTTAGTGTATATATAAGAAAATGTAAAAGATTAATATAAGAACATAAGAACATAAGAAATAGGAGCAGGAGTAGGCCATCCAGCCCTTCGAGCCTGCCCCGCCATTCAATAAGATCATGGCTGATCTGTCGCTGCTCAGTTCCACTTTCCCGCCCTCTCCCCATAACCCTTAATCCCCTCTCCTATCAAAAACCCATCAACCCGCGTCTTAAAAATATTTAGCGAGGCAGCCTCCACCACTTCAACGGGCAGAGAATTCCAGAGATTCACCACCCTTTGAGTGAAGAAGTTCCTCCTCAACTCCGTTCTAAACCGCCCCCCTTTTATCTTGAGGCTGTGCCCCCTAGTCCTATTGTCTTTTTTGAGCGGGAAGAGTCTTTCCACCTCTATCCTATCCATCCCATTCATCATCTTATACGTCTCAATGAGATCTCCTCTCATTCTTCTAAACTCTAACGAGTACAAGCCCAGTTTATTCAGCCTCTCCTCATAGCTCAACCCCCTCAACTCCAGTATCAGCCTAGTAAACCTCCTCTGCACTCCCTCCAAGGTCAAAATATCTTTGCGCAGGTGCGGCGCCCAAAAATGCACACAGTACTCCAGTTGCGGCCTCATCAATGCCCTATACAGCTGCAGCAAGACCTCCCTACTTTTATATTCAATCCCCTTCGCTATGAAGGCCAGCATCCCATTCGCCTTCCTGACCACCTGCTGCACCTGCAAGCTGGGTTTTTGCGACTCATGCACAAGGACCCCGAGGTCCCTCTGCACCATCGCCTGCTGCAGTTTTTCGCCTAAACTAAGATGTAACAGACTGTATGTCTGGACTGCAATATGCAAGAGTTTGTGTTCAGCGAGACTGTCCCATAAAAATACATCTACAGTAGATACCTCTGTCTCATAGAGTCATTGCACTGGAACACAAGGAGACAATCCACATTAGAGAAAGAAGGATATAAGGCTCAAGATCAAAATTGTATTGGTGTGACTGGTGCTTTTCAGAGTAAGGGGAACTTGAGTGAGAAAGAGAAAAGAATCCACAGAAGCTGATCCCCTCCATCGGACAAACATATTTGCCACCTTTACGAGTAAGGAGAGAATAATAAAGGCTGTCAAAAGGACAGTTAGAATGTAACCTATAGTACTTTGGAACAGGATGCTGCCCAAATAGGGAGCAGGTAGTTTAGGGGATGGCTGGCATCCTTTTTATGCAGGGCGGAGAATCATACATGATTCATTACCTACCTGGTGACTAGGACTTAGTGAAGTGTTGTGAAATTTTTATTCTTTTGTGGAATCTGGACATAATTGGCTAGCCCAACATTTATTGCGCATTCATAATTGTCTGGAGACAGTGGTGAGCTGACTTCTTAAAGCGCACAGGCTGTACAAGTATACCCACAGGCCCTTTAGGAAAGGAATTCCTGTAGGATTAAGGAGAGGATAATAAAGGCTGTGAAAAGGACGGTTAAAATGTGGCCCTTAGCACTTTGGAGCAGGGTACTGCACAAATAGGGAAGGCAGCTCAAATTCCGAGTCACGATATTGTGTGGTTTGGAGGGAAATTTGTAGGTGACAGTGTTTGCATGCATCTGTTGCCCAATGCTTCTATGTGGTAGGGGGTCACAAGATTGGAAGGTGATGACGAAGGAGTAGATGGTACACAATGCTGCCGTTGCTCAGATGGTGGAGGGAGTGAATGTTTAATGCTGGGCGAATGAGATGTTGATCAAATGGGCTGCTTTGTTCTGGATGGTGTCAAATGTCTTGTGTAGCTGGAGCTCCACATATCCAGGCAAGTAAAAAGTATTCCAATGCACTTCTGATTTGTCTTTTAGATGGTAGACAGGTTTTGAGGAGTCAGGTGAATTACTCACTACAAATGCTCAGTCTCCAACTTCCTCTTGTAGCTGTAGTATTTATATGGTTCATCAAATTTCTGGTCAATGGGAACTACCCCAGATATTTTTGGGGGATTCAGCAGTGGTAATACCATTGAATGTCAGGAGTGATGGTTGAATTTTCTCATGTTGAACCTGGTCATTGCCTAGCTCTTGTATGGTGTAACTGTTACTTGCCATTTTTCTGCCCAAACCTGAATGTTTTCCAGGTATTATTGTAAGGGACACTGAATGCTTCCATACTGGAGGACTTCCCATTTACTCCAGTTTTGCTAGAGCTTTTTGATACTACACCAGGTCAAATGCTGCCTTTTTGTCAAGGGCTGTCACACTCTCCTCATCTCTGAAGTTCAGCTGTTTAAAGTCTGTAATGAGGTAAGAAGCTGAGTGGCCCTAGTGGAACCCAAAATGAGCAGGCTATTGCTCATTAAGTACCACTTGATCGTACTGTCAACAACCCCTTCCCTCTCTGAGAGTAGACAGGGCCAATAATTGGCTAGATTTTTATGTATAGCGTATACCTATCCAATTTTCCAGATTGCTGGATGGTGCCACTTTGTAGCTGTGTTGAAATAACTTGGATATGTGCGCAGCAAATTCTGGAACATGTCTTATTATTGCCAGAATATTGTCAGGGCCCATAGCCTTTGCAGTATCCAGTGCACTCAGCCATTTCTTGGTATCATTACGTGGAATAAATCTAATTGGCTAAAGACTGGCATATACAATGTTGTTCACTTCAAGAGAAGATTGGATCACTCACTTGGCACTTCTGGCTTAAGATGGTGGCAAAAACTTCAGCCTTGCCTTTTGGATCCCCCGTCATTGAGGAAGGGGAAGTTTGTGGAACCTTTTCAAGTTAGCTGTTTAATTGTTTACCACCATTGTGACTGCGTGTGACAGGATTGTAGAGCTTAGGTTTGATAAACTATTTGTGGGGCTGCTTATCCCTTGTCTGTTGCGTGCTGTTTGTGCAATTGGGCACACAAGTAATTCTGTATTGGGGGTTGGTTTAGCCCAGTTCACTGGATAGCTGGCTAATGACGCCAACAGTGTGGATTCAATTCCTGTACTAGCTGAGGCTATTCATGAATGTCTGCCTTCTCAACCTTTCCCCCTGCCTGAGGTATGGTGATCCTTGGGTTAAATCACCACCAGTTTGTG
Organism: Carcharhinus amblyrhynchos; assembly: GCF_965287045.1. Lineage (NCBI taxonomy): Eukaryota > Metazoa > Chordata > Chondrichthyes > Carcharhiniformes > Carcharhinidae > Carcharhinus > Carcharhinus amblyrhynchos. The sequence continues at coordinate 87,848,143 of NC_137324.1, read as the reverse complement.
CCTATTGTCATCAGGCACTGCAGTGACTTTTTAATCTGGTGCTATGCTTGGTACTGCTCCTGGAATTCCTTCCCCCACTCTTCATTGAACCAGGGTTGATCTCCCTCCTTTTGATGATAAGGGACATGAGGTTGCCGATTGTGGTTGAATGTAATTCTGCTGCTACTCTTTTTTGTTTTCCCGACTGATGGCTGATCCTGTTTCATGGACACCAGTTTGAGTAGCTGGATCTTTTTGACGTCTATCCCATTGTACTGATAATCAGGAGAACAGATAAGCACTTCTGTGGTTGCGAAAGAGACTCCAAGATGGTGTGTTGCCTCTCTGGTGCCAGGGTCTGGGATGTCACTGGCTGCAGAGCATCCTGAAGGGGGAGGATAATAAGGCAGAGGCCACGGTGTATGTTAGCACCAATGGCATAGGTAGAAAGAGAGATGAGGTCTTGCATCAAGATTCAGGCAGTTAAGTAATAGAGTAAGGAGCAGGACCCCTTGGGTTGAAATCCCTGGATGACTCCCAGTGCCATGAGCTAGTGAGTACGGAAATAGGAGAATAGCACCGATGAATACTTGGCTTAAGAGTTGCTGCAGGAGGAAGGGCTTTAGATTCCTGGACGACTAGGACCATTTTTGGGTAAGGTGGGACCTGTACAAGCGAGATAGTCCTGCTCTGGTTCTGCAGACTAACATCATTGTTGGTGGATTTGCTAGTGCTGTTGGGAAGTGTTAAACTAGTTTGGCAGAGGGAGGGGACCCAGACTGTTAGCAGAATAGGGACGCAGTATAACATAGAAAAGCACTCAGGTCAGAGGGAATACAATGGTTGTAAGTTTCAAGGGAGTAAGACAAGGCTGGATGGCCTCTACTTGAATGCCAGGAGTATTAAAGGTAAAATGGATGAGTTAAGGGCGAGGATTGACATGGCACCCCACTAGTCACCATCCGCCAATCCGAATAGCACCCATTGACCCCCACTCTCTGCCTCCTATTTGACAACCAATCCTCTATCCACGCTAACACCCTACCCCCAACTCCATGTCCCCTGACCTTCTGCAATAACCTCTTGTGAGGTACCTTGTCAAACGCCTTCTGAAAATCCAGAAAGACCACATCCACCGGCTCTCCTCTATCCACTGCCCTAGACACATCCTCATAGAACTCCAGTAAATTTGTCAGACACGACTTCCCTTTAATGAAACCGTGTTGCGTCCGCCCTATAAAGGGGAGGCGGTTTAGAACGGAGTTGAGGAGGAACTTCTTCACTCAAAGGGTGGTGAATCTCTGGAATTCTCTGCCCGTTGAAGTGGTGGAGGCTGCCTCGCTAAATATTTTTAAGAAGCGGGTTGATGGGTTTTTGATAAGAGAAGGGATTAAGGGTTATGGGGAGAGGGCGGGAAAGTGGAACTGAGCCACGACAGATCAGCCATGATCTTATTGAATGGCGGGGCAGGCTCGAAGGGCTAGATGGCCTACTCCTGCTCCTATTTCTTATGTTCTTATGTATAATCACCATCACAGAAACTTGGTTGAGTGAGGGGCAGGATTGGCAGCTCAACCTTCCAGGATATAGAATCTTCAGGCAATCTTGGAGGGGGCATCAAATGAAGCTTTGTGGGTAGAGATTATGAATAAAAAAAGGGACAGTTACATTGCTAAGTGTTTATTGTAGACCCTCAGATGGTCAGCGGGAAATCGAAGAACAAATATATGCACAATTCACGGAGGGGCGTAAAAATAAGAAAAGGGTAATTATGTTAGGTGATTTCAACTTTTCCAACATTAATTGGGATAGCCATCAAATTAAGGGCTTAGATGAAACAGCATTCTTAAAATGTATGTGGGAAAACCTTTTAGGTCAATAAGTAGATGCTGGACCTAATTCTGGGGAATGAAGCCAAACAGATGGTTGATGTGTTGGTGGGGGAGCACTTTGGTGATAGCGACCACAACATAGTTCATTTCAAATTTCTTATAGACAAAGAAATAGACAAGTTGCAGAAAAAGGTTTTAGATTGGGGGAGAGTAGATCTTAACAAAATAAGGCAGGATCTGGCCAAAGTAGACTGGAATGAGTTACTTGTGGGAGGACATTCAAAGGTGAAATGTGGAAGGCCCAACATGTTTTCCCTAGCCTAATATGAAGGTGTAGCTAACCCAGAGAACTGTGGCTGACTGGAGACATTCAGGATACAATGAGAAGGAAAATAAAGGCTTTTAACAAATATAAGGGAAGTAAGTCTGTGGAGGCATTAATGGAGTATAGAAAGTGCAGGATGAAGCTTAAGTAATCAATTAGGAGAGCAAAGAGGGGATATGAGAAAGCTCTGACTAGTTAAAAATAGGGAAAAATCTTAAAATATTTAATGTGAAGAGGATAACCAGTGAAAGAGTTAGGAAGTCTGTGGGTGGAGGCAGAGGACATTGGTAGGATGTTAAACGAATATTTCACATCTGTCTTCACCGATGAGAATGAGAAGGTAGTTATTGAACTCTGGGAGAGAGGCTGAGAGGTTCTACGGCAAATTGTCGTAGGGAGTGACAAGATATTAGCAGGCTTAAAAGTGGATTAATCTCCAGACTCAGATGAATTGTGTCCCAGGCTGCTGTGGGAGGCAAAGGAGAAAATTGCAGGGGCTCTGACCCAAATTTTTAATTCCTGTCTGGCCACTGGAAAGGTGCCAGATGACTGGAGAACAGCGAATGTGGTCCCACGATTTAAGAAAGGTGTAGAGACAAGCCAGGGGACTACAGAACCATGTTCTGTAGGGGACTACAGAGTCTCATGTCTGTGATTGGGAAACTATTGGAAAAGATTCTGAAAGAGGTAATCTATCTCCATTTGGAGAGGCAATGTTTGATCAGGGATAGTCAACATGGTTTTGTCAGAGGGAGGTCATACTGAATAAATTTGATTGGATTTTTTGAGTATGTGACCGTGTGTGGATGAGGGTAGTGCAGTTGATATAGTTTACATGGATTTTAGCAAAGTATTTGACAAAATCCCACGTGGAAGACTTATTAAGAAAGCAAATGCGTGTGGGATACGAGGCGATCTGATAAAGTGGATTCATAATAGGCTTGGTGGTGGTAGGAGACAGAGGGTGTTGACAGATGGCTGCTTCAGTGACTGGGAGCCAGTGGCGTACCACAGGGCCCCCTATGGTTTGGCATTTATATGAATTACATAGATAACTATGTATAATGTTATACTGTTTGTTTATTAGTCACAAGTAGGCTTACATTAACACTGCAATGAAGTTACCATGAAAACCCCTAGTTGCCATACTCTGGAGTCTGTTCTGGTACATGGAGGAAGAATTTAGCATGGCCAGTGCACCTAACCAGCATGTCTTTTGAACTGTGGGAGGAAACCAGAGCACCTGGAAGAAACCCAAGCAGACACGGGGAGAACATGTAGACTCGGCACAATGATCCAAGCCGGGAATTGATCCCAGGCCCCTGGTGCTGTGAGAGGGAAACTTCGAAAGCTTGTGCGTTTACTATCAAATAAAACCTGGTGTTGTCAGACTTTTTACTGTTTTTGCTGTGAAGCAGCTGTGTTCCTGTGCCACGGTAAAAATTACAACTTTCCCTGGCACTAGAATGAATGGAATAATTTAATTTCTACCAACGTGAGAGTGCTCAGCTGTCACTGGGAAAAGAACTTTATGACCTACATAATTGGTCTTGCTAAGAGACAGTGAGCGGGAGCTTTCAGATTCTATGGATCAATGAATTCTCAGGCTGCCAGAGATTAGGATGTTATTAGCCAATATGGGGGGTAGGATCAGTAAGTTTGCCCAGACACACAGATTGGCCAGGTGGTTAACAGTGAGGTTGGGTTACAGGAAGATATAGACAAGATGGTCAAATGGGCGGACAAGTGGCAGATAGAATTTAATCCTGAAAAGTGTGAGGTGATACATTTGACAAGAAAGTATACTGTGAAAGGTCTGACATTGGGAAGTTCTGAAAAACAAAGGGATCTTGGTGTGTTTGTCCATAGGTCTCTGAAGGCGGAAAGACAGATCCAAAGGATGGTGAAAAGGGCATCTGGCACACTCGCCTTTATCAATTGGGCTACAGATTACAAAAGCAGAGAGGTCACGATGAAGTTGTATAGAATTTTGTTGCGTTCCGGTCGTCATATTCTAGGAAGGACGTCATCGCACTGGAAGGGGTGCAGAGGAGATTCACCAGGATGTTGCCTGGGATGGAACACTTAAGTTATAAAGAGAGGTTGGATAGGCTTTGGTTTTCTTCTCTGGAGCAGAGAAGACAGGAGTGACCTGATTGAGATGCTCAAGATTGAGGGGCATGGACAGAGTGGATATGGAGCAGCTGTTCCCCTTAGCTGAAGGGTCAGTTATGAGAAAACACAAGTTAAAATTGAGGGGTGGGAGGTTTGGGGGCATTTGAGGTAAAACATTTTTGCCCAGAAGGTCGTGATCGTCTGTAGGGTGGTGGAGGTGGGATGTTTCACATCCTTTAAAAAGTACCTGGATGAGCATTTGGCACACTATAAATATTCAAGGCTATTAGCCAAGTGCTGCCAAGTGGGATTAGTTGGGCATGTCAGGACCTTTCATGCATTGGTGCAGACTCGAGCTTAAGGAGTCTCTTCTGCACTCTAGTATTCGGTGATACTGTCATGGATGGATGCATCTGTCACAGATTGGTGCAGATGAGGTCAAGTAGGTATTTCCTCCTTCCCTCATCACCTACTCCAGACACAGCCTATTAGCTATGTCCTTTAGGACTTGGCTAGCTCAGCCAGTAATGGTGCTACTGAACTAGTCTTTGTGATAGACTTTGAAGTTTCTTACTGAGGTATTTTGTGCCCTTGCTGGTCTGTTACCTCCAATTGGTGTTCAACATGGAGGAGTACTGATTCATCAACTGAGTGGCAGTGGGTGCTAACCTGCAGGAAGTTTCCATGCCCATGTTTGACAAGATGCGATGAAACCTCATGGAGTCTGGAATCAATGTTGAAGACTCTCCTGAGCAACTTTCCCTTGACTGCTTTTCAGTGGAGTGGGACAGGGAAAGAACATTGTGGTCCATGTTGGGACCAACAGCAGAGAATAGAAAGAGTAGGTTAGAGTTCTGTTTGGAGAATATCCGGAACTGGGAACTAAATTAGTGAACAAGACTTCCAAGTGTTATAATCTCTGGATTACCACCCAAGACACATGCAAATTGATGTAAAGATCAGCAGAATAGGGAAGTAGTTGAAGGAGTGGTGTGGAAAAGTGAGATTGATACATTGACACCAATATTGGGACAGTAAGCAACTGCACCATTGGAACAGGCTCCACTTGGACTGGGATTAGGGTTCCAGCATAAAAGATGAATAGGGCAGTCACAATATTAAGTTAGAAATTGGGGCTCGGGAGGAAAAGTTAGTAAAAATAATGGTCCTGAAATAAAAGGAAAGGGAGTAGACTAAAAATCAAACTGTGCTTCAGGCATTACAAGTATAGGGAAAGCTAAAAGATGAGATGTTATTAAATCAAAGGGAGAAATTAAGAAGTGGGTGAGTAGAACATTAGAATAGAAGGGCAAATTATGGTTTTCAATTCAAATGAGCATTCTTTATCTAAATACACTGAGTATAGGGAACAAATTTAATAATTGCAGATTCAAATTGAACTTGGAGGGTATGACATCGAAGCTCTTTTGGAGACGTGGTTGCAAGAAGGTCAGGACTGCAAGCTAAATATACCAAGCTATAAGGTCCACAGAATGATGAGATGGTGGGAGAGGAGAATAGCTTTGGTAAGTAAAAATAGAATAATTTTCAATAATGAGGGAGGATTTAGTGAGTAGTATGAAAGCATTAGAGACATTGGCAGAATTAAGAAATAGAGATGGAATTATAACTATATTGGAGTAATACCATTTAGTGGCTGCTGTGAAGTAGTGGAATGTATAGATGCAGGAATCAGACAGATACATCGTCAAGCAGTGACTTTAACTTTTACATTGGTATAAACAGATCAGCTCATTAGAAAGGTAGTGACTTTCTTATTTTCAGGGTAGTTTCCTGCAATGTCTTAGGACTGACAAGGTTGGTTATTAGAATTGATAATGAACCACGTTCGGTCAATAGACTAATTGTGAATGGGCATTTATCTAATAGTAAACCTAATGGGAAACGCACCACAGCTACCAAGATTCTACAATTATATAAAGCTGACTTCAATGTCATCAGACGGAGCCTATCCAAAGTAAACTGGGCAAATCTATTAATGGGTAAAATGACAGAAGTTGAGTGGGTAGTGCTCAAAAAGAATTTATGATAGAGAACCAGTTTGTATCATCAAAGAGACAAGTGCTGTACTTGCCAAAAAAAAGACATAGATGACTAAAGGAGACAATGTACAGCAAAAAGCTTTATTTTCAAAAAAGCACAAAAAATTAGCACAGATCCTGGCAACTAGGGAAAAATGCAAAAAACTGCATCCATTAACACAATAGCCTTGGTGAGACTGTTGGCATCATTTTCGTTTCTTCCTTTTTCACAAGTTTCCCTCTATCTGTGTCTCAATATTGTCTGTCAATCCAGTTTTTCTTTTTCGTCTTTTGTTCTTGCCCTCAATTTCTCCTTCAATTGCAAGAACAGCAAAGAATGCCAAATAGAGCTATAAAAGGGGAGTAAGAAACAAACTTGCAAGAGATCAAAATAAATACAATTTTTACAATTTTTTTAGGTTAAAGAAAGTAGACAGGAGTAGCGTGACACTTTTAAATGGATAATAGTAATGCTGTCAATAATAAGGAAATGGCGGGCATGTTGCATCAGTATTTGCAGTGGAAGAAAAGGATAGTCTACTAGATATCCAAGGGAACTAAAATTGACTCAAGGAAATGGATTCACTAAAATTGATGGAAGCAATTTCACATCAATAAAGAAAGTAATGATGACAAGGGCTGGCAAATCCCCAGAACCAGATAATTCCAATTTTTGAATTTTAAGTTGGTGAGAACATTACAAGTGCCCTAACAATAACCATCCAAAGTTTTCTTGATTTGGGAATTATTGCTTTAGGTTGAAAATTGCACACATCACTCTAAGAGGGAGGAAACCAAGGAATTAAAGACCTATTAGGTTAAGATCCATTGTCAGTAAAACATTAACATCTGTAATTAAGAATTGAATGATTGGGAACTGAAAATTTTCAACTGGTCAGAGCCACTGTTGATTTGTAAAATGTAGTCCATGCTTGGTACTGATTTAATTTTACAAATAAATAGTGGACAAGAATCTTTGGATGTTATTTATCTGGTCTTCCACAAGGCAGTTGATGTGGTTAAGTGAACTTCTGAAGGCATTTGATAAAGTGTCACATAATGGGTTTGCCAGCCTATGGAATAAAAGAAACAGTGGTAAAATGGATAATGATTTGGCTGAGTGACTGGTAACAGAATAGTAGTGTGAACAATTGTTTTCAGACTGGAGGAAGGGAGTTTCCCAGAGGGGTGTTTTTGAACCACTGCTAGTTTTGATCAATGTTAATGGCTTAGGCTTGATAGGGTATTATTTCAATATTTGAACTTGACACACAACCTGGAAATTTTGAACTATGAATAATGATTGACTTCAAGAGGACATAGGCTGATGGACTGGGTGGACATACTGCATCAACCAGACTCCCCTCTTTCATGCTCTTGATGCTTCATCAGCTAGCCTAACATCTCTCAGGTAAAATTCTAGAATCTGTCGTTAAGGAGATTATTGGAGAGCATTTAGAAATCTTAATGTGATTAGGCAGAGTTGTCAAGCATTTATGAAATGGAAATCATTTTTTATTAGAGTATTTTGAGGAGGTAACAAGCAATGTGGTGTACTTGGGATTTCCAAAAGGCATTTGATAAACTGCCACAGCCAAGGTTAGTTACTATGCAGAAGAAGACCTCATGGTGTAGAGGGTAACATGTTGGCATATACAGAGGATTAGTCGGCTAACAGGAAGCAGCAAGTAGGGATAAATGGGTAATTTTCAGGTTGACAAGTTATGATTTTAGTGGAGAACCATGGTGGGGCTTCAGTTATATACAATCTATATAATCTGCTATAGAATCTGTTGGGGCTTCAATTATATACAATCTATATCCATTATTTCTTTGAAGGGACTGACTGTATGGTTGCTAAATTTGCTAATGATACTTTCCCACCAATCTTTGTGAGTGGTCAAGAAGAGGTAAGGAAGTGATTAGGAAGGCATAAGTAAAAGGAAAATACTGCCGATGCTGGAAATCTGAAATAAAAACAGAAAATGCTGGATAAACTCAGCAGGTCTGACAGCATCTGTAGTTTTGTAATGAAAATTGGTGGTCAGTCAATTGCCAGAAATGTAGACTGTGGTCAAGGAAGGGAAGGAAATCCTCAGAGGGAGGAATGAAATATTCATAATATCAATGTTCATTACAAACCTACCAACTCCCACAGCTAACTCAAGGGGGTCGACTGTGTTTGCTGCCCCCAATGCAGCCTCTACATTGGGGAAGCTAAACATAGACTGGGTGACTACTTTGCGGCACACCTTCGCTCCGCCCACAAGCATGACTCTAACCTTCCAATTACTTGCCACTTCAACTCCTCATCTTGCTCTCATGCCGATGTGTCTGTCCTCAGCCTGCTGCAATGCTCCAGTGATGTGCAGTGCAAACTGGAAAAACAACACCTTGTCTGCTAAGGTACATTTCAGCCTTCTGGATTCAACATTGAATTCAACAACTTTAGACTGTGAACTTCCCCTCCATCTTGATATACTCCCACCTCCCTTTTTTGCCTGTTAATTGGTTCCTGTAGCTGTCCCATGTTTTTCACTTTTGCTCCCACTAAGCACTGACCTATGTTCTATCAATACATTCTACTATCCCTCCATTGCCATTATTAACACTTCAGTCCCTAATGGCACCATTAACAACCCATTTGTTTCATGTCCATGGCATCATTCTCAATCTCTCATTAGCTCCCCACCTACCACTGATTTTCCATTCAGAAAAGATTTATAAATGGGCAGTTTGGGAGTGGGGGTAGTTGTTTCAGATTCCAGATTGCACAGTATTTTGCTTTTATTCCCAAAATTAGTCCTTGGACTTCAGATCACTGGCATTCCTTTCTTAAGTTCCTTTTCCAGACCTCCCCTTACCATCTGATGTCCTTGAAAAATTGTGTCCCTTCAATCAAGAGGTTTCTCCAGGTAAGTTTCTTCTGAGCAAGGATCACCCAGGTGTTGACATCCATGTTGCGTTCCTTGAAATAAACCTTCAGGGTGTCTTTGAAATGCTTCATTTGTCATCCTGTTGCTCGAGTATCATCCTTGAGCTGGGTGAAGCTGATTTACTTTGGCAGTTGTGACTCAGGCATCTTAAACAGTGGCTCGCCCAGCGGAGGTTGTTTTGAATTATCATGACATTGACGCTGATGCTCTTGACTCCTTCAAGTTCACTGAAGTTAGTATGTCTATCCTCCTAGATAATGTGGAGAATCTGTCTCAGACACAATTGATAATCCCTTTCCAGGGCCTTGAGGTGTGTTTGCATGTAGTCCAGGTTTCTGAGCAGTACAGAAGATTTGGGAAGATGACTGCCTTGTACGTGAGTTGTCGACAACTTTTATTCTTCGGTGTCCCAACGCGGAATGCATGGATATGATGTTGGATCACCACATTGATGTCAACCTTGGATGAAAGATAGCTTTCAGAAGAAGAAAAGTGTTCCATGTTCAGGAGGGTTTCTCCATTGATTTTGGTAGAGGGAGAGATCGGATTTCGCCCTAGGGTGGCAATGTAGATTAGGATGGTAATAGTGCAAAGTTCCTGATATAATTTTGGCACCATTCTTTTATTTCCTTTTCAAATTCAGGAAGGCGAATGGGATGCTGGCCTTCATAGCGAGGGGGATTGAATATAAAAGTAAGGAGGTCTTGCTGCGGCTGTATAGGGCATTGGTGAGGCCGCAGCTGGAGTACTGTGTGCAGTTTTGGTCGCCGTACTTAGGCAAGGATATTTTGGCCTTGGAGGGAGTGCAGAGGAGGTTTACTAGGCTGATACCGGAGTTGAAGGGGTTGAGCTATGAGGAGAGGCTGAATAAACTAGGCTTGTACTCGTTAGAGTTTAGAAGAATGAGGGGAGATCTCATTGAGACATATAAGATGATGAATGGGATGGATAGGATAGAGGTGGAGAGACTCTTCCCACTCAGAGGACAGTAGGACTAGGGGGCACAGCCTCAAGATAAAGGGGGGTGGTTTAGAACGGAGTTGAGGAGGAACTTCTTCACTCAAAGGGTGGTGAATCTCTGGAATTCTCTGCCCGTTGAGGTGGTGGAGGCTGCCTTGCTAAATATTTTTAAGACGCGGGTTGATATGTTTTTGATAGGCAAGGGGATTAAGGGTTATGGGGAGAGGGCGGGAATGTGGAACTGAGCCACGACAGATCAGCAATGATCTTATTGAATGGCGGGGCAGGCTCGAAGGGCCGGATGGCCTACTCCTGCTCCTATTTCTTATGTTCTTATGTTCTTAAATATATTCCTATATCTGTCCCACCATTTGAAGATCTGTAGAATAGACCTAAATATGTAATGTTTTTTTTTGAGTACTTACCAAATAGACCTAGAACATCTCTCTCTCTCTCTCTCCAGCACAGTAACAGTATCTTTAATTTGCACTGCCATCCTTTCTCCTGCCTTTGCCGAACACCTTGTTTCTAGGAATGTTTAGTAACCAGTTCTGTCCTTTTTTGAGCTGGCTCTCCTTATCGCTACTGCATCTGCAACATACCAATGTTCTTTACCCTGTGCATTCATATACACACATTGAAAATCTGCCTTAGGTCTGATTGTTTCCTCTTTCTGTGCCTTACCTAATATCGTATTTCCTATTCCTTATCTATCTTATCTAATTGAAGAGGTCCTATGCATTACCTAAACTGTCAAAATAAGTCTACTTGATGTCTTTAAAAAAATGTGTTAATGTAATTTCCAAACATAGAGGTGAATATTAAGATTCTGGGAGATAGTGAAGATTAATAGTTGAAAAGCAGATTGATAAGAAAAGGAGATAAGGAAGGAGAATAAATGAGAAAGCACTGATAGGAAAAGCAAAGTGACCAAAACCTGGAAAAGGGTGATTGAGAATTTTTTGTTTTAAATCTCAAACTGTTTTTTAACGTGTACTATCTTTTCCACCACAAAAGCTTGATGCACCATTTCCTGTTTAAAACAGAAAGCTGGCCTTTTCTCTCACTAAATACTTTTCCTTCACCATTAGTGCATTTGTACAGTGTGCAAGTTGGCACAACTTTACTGAAACAAAATACCTATTTTTTTCTCTCTCCCTGTGCAAAAGCATGTTTCTTGTACTTGCTGTTTTGCATAATGTTTAGTTGAACTGACAACCAATTTTGAAACAGCTGTAGTGTGTTGGTAAACCTACCCTTAGGTATGCAATTTGAAGTATATTTTTTAACCAAATTGGGGTCTTCAGCTCCTTCACAGGTTTGGAAAATAATCAGAAACAAAAACACACAGCTGTAAATTCTCAGCAGGCTTGGCAGTGTCTTTGGGGAAATGGTTAGCATGTTGGGTCAGTTATCATTCATTAGTCTAGCATTTTCTATTTTCAAATTTCTAGCATCTGAAGTTGTCCTTAGTGAGAGAATTTTGAAAGACAATGGCCTGTAACACAAGGAAGCAATAAACTGAAACTTCCACGTGTAGAAATGACTTGCATGGAAATATAGAAGCAGGAGTAGACCATTCAGTCCTTTTGAGGCTGCTCCATCATTCATTTTGATTATGGCTAATCATCACATTCAATTTCCTGATCTTGCATATCCCTTGATCCTTTAGCCCCAAGAGCTATATTTAATTTCTTCTTGAAATCTCACAACATTTTGGCCTCAACTACTTTCTGTGGTAGTGAATTCCACAGATTGACCACTTCCTGGGTGAAGAAATTTCCCCTCAAAGGTTTACCCCATATCCTCAAATTATGAGCCCTGGTTTTGGGCTCTCCATCATCAGGGATATTCTTTTTGCATCTACTCTGTCTAATCCATTCAGAATATTGTAAGTTTCTATGAGATCCCCTCTCACTCTTCTAAACACCAATGAATATAATACTAACAATTTAGTCTCCTCGTATGTCAGACCTGCCATTCTAGGAATCAACCTGGGTAAACCTTCCCTCAACTCCTTCGATAGCAAGGCCATCCTTCCTCAGGACACCAAAGCTGCACACACTGTTCCACATGTAGCCTTACCCATGCCCTACACAATTGCTGTAAAACATCCCTATTCCTATACTCAAATCCTCTCGCTGTGAAGGCCAACATACCATATGCTGCCTTTACTGCTTGCTGTACCTGTGTGCTTACTTTCAGTGACCAATGCATGAGGACAGCAAGGTTTCAATTTACACCCATTCAATACTGTGGGAGATAATTATTCTCATAAGTAACTATCAAATATTTGATATCATGAGTTATTGGAATTAATATTGCCAAGTTATTGTTAGTAATATTTTTGCAGTAAAATGCTCTCATTTAATACAAGTTCATATTTGCTTCACTATTAGGCTGCAATAAGCAACCTCATATCTTATTTGGCAACACAAAGTTTGTGTTGAGGCACCCTTCTATTGCGTCTACAAATGGCGAGCATTCAAGTACAGCAAGAAATTGCTATGTGATGCTGTTGAATCTTTTCATCTTGCACTCATCAGGACAGATGCAAGGATGTCAGATTTCGAAAGGAGCAGCAATATATATTGCATGAGAAAAGGGATGCTGCAAAGAGCAGAACGTGGAATCGTTGTGGGTGGAGATTAGGAACAGCAAAGGGAGGAAGACGCTGGTGGGTGTCGTCTATAGGCCCCCGAATAATGATCTGGAGGTGGGGCGAGCTGTTAACGCGCAAATAAGTGCGGCGTGCAGGAACGGAACGGCCGTAATTATGGGAGATTTCAATCTGCATATTGATTGGTCGACCCATGTTGGACGCGGTGGGCTCGAGGAGGAGTTCTTGGAATGCTGGCGGGATAGTTTCCTTGAACGGTGTGTGTTGGAGCTGACGAGGGAGCGAGCTATCTTGGATCTGGTGTTATGTAATGAGGCGGGTAGAATTAGGGACCTTGTGGTGAAGGATCCTCTTGGGGAGAGTGATCATTGTATGGTGGAGTTTCTGGTGCAGATGGAGGAGGAGAAAGTGGGTTCCCGGACATGCGTCCTTTGTTTGAACAGAGGGGAGTACGGTAGGATGAGAGAAGAATTGGCGAATGTTGACTGGGGGAGCGCATTGGAAGATAGGTCTGCTGAGGAGCAGTGGAGGATCTTTAAGGAGATCTTTCTTGGTGCTCAGCAGAAATTTATTCCGATGGTTAAAAAGGACAATAGGAGGAGAGGTAATAAGCCGTGGATAACGAAGGAGGTGAAGGAAAGTGTTAAATTAAAAGCGGAGGCGTTTAGAGTAGCTAAGAGTAGTGGGCGAGAAGAGGATTGGGAGAGGTTTAAATGTCAACAAAGATTGACAAAGAAGTTGATAAAGAAGGGTAGGAGAAACTATGAAACTGGGCTAGCGCTTAATATAAAAAAGGATAGCAAGAGTTTTTATAAATATATAAAAAGGAAGAGGCTGGCTAGGGTGAACGTTGGACTCTTAGAGGATGAGAGGGGGGAGTTAGTGGTAGGGGATGGGGAAATGGCTGAGGGCTTGAATAACTTCTTTGTTTCGGTCTTCACGGAGGAGGACGTGAATAATTTGCCGGGTGTTAGCGATGGAAAGGTGGTAGGACTGGAGGGTCTCAATGACATTGTTGTTACTAGAGAGGTGGTGCTCGACAGACTGGAGGGACTGATTGTGGACAAGTCCCCAGGACCGGATGGAATGCACCCGAGGGTTCTGAAAGAAATGGCGGAGGTGATAGTGGATGCCTTGGTGGTTATTTTCCAGACGTCGCTGGATTCCGGGGAAGTGCCGGAAGATTGGAGGGTGGCTAATGTTACGCCATTGTTTAAGAAGGGTGGCAGGCAAAAGGCAGGGAATTATAGGCCGGTTAGTTTAACGTCTGTTGTGGGTAAAATGTTAGAATCCGTCATCAAGGAGGAAATAGCGAGGCATCTTGAGGGGAATTGCTTGATAGAGCAGACGCAGCACGGTTTCGTTAAGGGGAAGTCGTGTCTGACAAATTTATTGGAGTTCTATGAGGATGTGTCTAGGGGAGTGGATAGAGGAGAGCTGGTGGATGTGGTCGGTCTTGATTTTCAGAAGGCATTTGACAAGGTACCTCACAAGAGGTTATTGCAGAAGGTAAGGGGACATGGAGTTGGGGGTAGGGTGTTAGTGTGGATAGAGGATTGGTTGTCAAATAGGAGGCAGAGAGTGGGGGTCAATGGGTGCTATTCGGATTGGCGGTTGGTGACTAGTGGAGTGCCCCAGGGGTCGGTGCTGGGGCCTCAGCTATTTACCATTTACATAGATGATCTGGAGGAGGGAACCGAGTGTATGGTGTCGAAATTTGCTGATGACACCAAGATTGGTGGAACGGCAAATTGCGTGGAGGGTGTGGAGAGTCTGCAGAAGGATCTAGATAGGCTGGGCGAATGGGCGAGGAACTGGCAAATGGAATTTAATGTTGGCAAGTGCGAGGTGGTCCACTTTGGTAGGAATAATGGTAGGAAGGACTATTTCTTACGGGGCGAAAAACTGCAGCAGGCGGTGGTGCAGAGGGACCTCAGGGTCCTTGTGCATGAGTCGCAAAAACCCAGCCTGCAGGTGCAGCAGGTGGTCAGGAAGGCTAATGGGATGCTGGCCTTCATAGCGAGGGGGATTGAATATAAAAGTAAGGAGGTCTTGCTGCGGCTGTATAGGGCATTGGTGAGGCCGCAGCTGGAGTACTGTGTGCAGTTTTGGTCGCCGCACTTACGCAAGGATATTTTGGCCTTGGAGGGAGTGCAGAGGAGGTTTGCTAGGCTGATACCGGAGTTGAAGGGGTTGAGCTATGAGGAGAGGCTGAATAAACTAGGCTTGTACTCGTTAGAGTTTAGAAGAATGAGGGGAGATCTCATTGAGACATATAAGATGATGAATGGGATGGATAGGATAGAGGTGGAGAGACTCTTCCCACTCAGAAAGGACAGTAGGACTAGGGGGCACAGCCTCAAGATAAAGGGGGGTGGTTTAGAACAGAGTTGAGGAGGAACTTCTTCACTCAAAGGGTGGTGAATCTCTGGAATTCTCTGCCCGTTGAGGTGGTGGAGGCTGCCTTGCTAAATATTTTTAAGACGCGGGTTGATATGTTTTTGATAGGCAAGGGGATTAAGGGTTATGGGGAGAGGGCGGGAATGTGGAACTGAGCCACGACAGATCAGCCATGATCTTATTGAATGGCGGGGCAGGCTCGAAGGGCTAGATGGCCTACTCCTGCTCCTATTTCTTATGTTCTTATGATTGCTTCACTTTGGCTCTCAATGTGTTGCCATGACAAATGCACCAATGAGCTATTGTTGCCTATATCTTTGTTTATTTAGAAAAGGGCTATACTCAACCTGCCCATGATTCCAAAGCTTGGAACATCAATGTTTAACATTAAAAATGATTCCATGTGCCGAATGTGAAAATAATGTACTAACAACCAATTTAATATTTTCAGTTGAACTCAATAGATGCTAGATATAAGCTGCATAGAAGTTATGCAGGGACCTGTCCTTTTCAGACAAAAAGGATACATCCAGACATTGAACCTTTCTGGAATAAACCAAAGTGCGTGGGGTGGGGGGGTGGGGTACAGACAGTTGCTCCAGTCACCATAGCAACATCCCAACCAATCAGTACCCATTTTCTCATGCAGTACATATTGCTGTTTTCTTTGAAATTTCATATTCGTATGCTTGTCCTGATGTGGACAAGACTCTTTTTTTCATCCATACTTGAATTCTGAACAGCTATGTTATTTGGTGTGTTGCCCTTCAGAGGTAATTCTATATTAATCACAGAAATTGAAGTCTTTAATGTACAATCCCAAGATGGTTCACAGACATGTGACAAAATAGATTCAAATATCAAAGGCATAGACAAGAGTTCAGATCTGGGAGAGATTGAAGAATGGAGTTCATCAGTGTTTCCAAAGATAAAGAACTAATATGAAATTGGGGGAAGTTTCCAACAATGAGTGTTATGACAGCTGAAGTTTGTCCACCAGTAGTTGGCAAAAGGAGGGACAAGTCTAGATTTGGAGAATAAAAATAAGCAGGACGATGTCCAAGTGGAAAGATTGGAAAGGGATGAGATTATAAAGGGGGCTTGATGGCTATGATTCAGTGCACAAGAAGGTAGGAAACTAATATAGGTAAATGTGGTATAAATGCCTTAATTTGAACAAGTTGGAATTTATGGAAATAGGAGGTCATGCGAACAACGTTGGAAATGTCAAGTCTAGAGGTTACATAAGCATAGCACTCGGTTTGAGGTGAGGTTAGATTAAGGTGGGTTGGGCAGTGTGGTGGTGGTATAAATAAGCAACCTTAATGATTCGGATCTAGGGTTGAAGTTTAGCTATGGGGTGATGTAAGTTTTCACTGATCTGGCTCGGACTGAACCAGTCTGGAGAGGGTGGTGGACTCCAGTGAAGGGGCAAAGATTTTGTCTTGCAGTTTAAGGCAGTGTTTTTTAAATTAATTACATGATGTAGGTACCACTGACAAGTTCAGTTTTTATTGTCCATCTCTTATTGCCCTTGAGAAAGTGGCAATGAAATGCTGCTTTGAGCCATTACCGTCCATCCAGTAAGGTACCCCCACAGGTAGGGCAGTCAGGGTTTTGATCCATTGATCAAGGAACGGTGGCTTGATGATGTCAGGATGATGTACAACTTTAAAGGAAACTTGCAGGTAATGGTGACATTGTGCACCAGCTACTTCTGCTCTTGGACCTCCCAACTTTGGATTCAAAGTATGTGGGTAAAGGTTGTGGGCTTGGAAGATGCTTTTTGAGATCCCAGGGTGAGATCCAAGTGTACTGTGGTGATTGTGGCTGCAGTGTTTACACTGACTCTCTTCACCATTGACTTAATGTTTATGGTGGTGGTTTGGGTGCCAGTGAAACCGGCTGCTTTGCCCTGGTGTTGAGTTTTGTGAGTTGGGGCTGCATCCCACCCAGGTAAGTAGAAACTTTTCCATCACATCCCTGACTTGTATTTTAGGAGAGAGAAAGTGAGCCACCTGCCATGGAATATTCAGCCTCTTCTGCTCTTGAAGATTAATGCTGCTTTACAGTCAAGTTTCTGCTCAGGGATGCTCAAGATGGTGGGGAATTTAGTGACAATAATACCTTTGTATATCAAGCGAAGTGTTCAACTCTTTGAGATAGTCACTTTGTTGAGAAATGCTATTTGTTGCTTATTAGCCCAAGTTTGAATGTGATGCTGACTGTTCTGGAATTCAGGTGCTTTTTAACAAGCCCCTGTGCTGAAGGGAAGTAGTGAGCTCTTGATGTCCATCCAGCATTCATGTTGCCAAAATTCGCTATTTATATTACTGTGGGTTGGATCTTGCTCTGTAAAATGACTGCTTTATTGTTTACATGAATGACTGCTTTGAAATATTGGAAAAATATAATCAAATGTTTATAGAAATGTAAGTAATTTTTCTTCTAGTTGAATATCACATTTATTCTACTTATGTGGAAGATTTTGTGTATGATTGCTGAAGTATTTTGAGTAGTGGGACCATACTTTAATTGAGCTACTTCAGCTAAACTGCTACGTGTGTGTAATTTCTTACTGGAGCAATTGATGTACTCTACAACCAAAATAACGGTTAATTAAAAATGAAGATTAGAACAATAAGTAATCTAATTAGACAAACAGATCATTTAACTTGTGAAATGTTATTTTTAAAACTCTATGTTGCTTCACCGTTTCTGATATACCACAAAGTGCTACATAGGGCACAGAAGCCTTAATTTATTCAATAAATGGAACTGACCAGATGCAATGTATGAAGTGACTTGTTCCACCTATTTTCATTTGTACATTGGGACCTGTTTGACATTGCTGAATACTTGACTGTCAGACCAGTTAAGAAATTTTGTTCCGTTTTGATATAAACCTGAAGATTTCATGTTTTAGTTATATTGTAGCTGTCTAATTTATCAAAGCTAAAAAACAAAACTTGTATAAATACATTGAGAGTATGGGAAAGGAAATATGGGCCTGTTGAAAATGGATGTAGCCAAACAATAATGGGTAATAAGAAAATTGCAGACTTGTGTAATGTTAACACCCATTTGTTAAGAGCTTCACTGATGTTACCCGAGTTTCTCAAAACTCCAAAGGATAACTTGAAACACTGGTTCTTGGTTGTATATATTAGTTTTTTTAATTAGTGTTACAGTAGGCTTACATTAACACCGCAGTGAAGTTACTGTGAAAATTCCCTAGTTGCCACACTCCGGCACCTGTTTGGATACACTGAGGGAGAATTTAGCATGGCCAATGCACCTAACTAGCATGTCTTTTGAACTGTGGGAGGAAACTGGAGCACCTGGAGGAAACCCACGCAAACACAGGAGAACATATACAATGACCCAAACCGGGAATAGAACCCGGGTCCCTGAGGCAGCAGTGCTAATGTTTGGAATAATGTAAGGAACACTGTACAACAGTGAGAAATCAGTCCAGTCATTGTATAAACAGTTAATAAAAAAATTTATTAAAATTAAATAAAAAACAAGTAAAAATAATATACAGTATGACACCTAAGTATATTAATGACCAAACACCATTTTATTTGTAATTTCCTCTTTTTCCTATGATATATCCATGTTCCATGTGGTAGACAGAGGGAAACCGGTGGATGTAGTGTTTCTCGATTTTCAAAAGGCATTTGATAAGGTCCTGCACAAAAGGTTGCTTCAGAAGGTTAGGGGGCATGGAATTGGGGGTAAGGTGTTAGCGTGGATAGAGGATTGGTTGCCTAATAGGAGGCAGAGAGTTGGTATGAATGGGTGCTATTCTGATTGGTGGTTGGTAACTAGTGGAGTGCCGCAGGGATCAGTGCTGGGGCCTCAGCTATTTACCATTTATATAGATGATCTGGAGGAGGGGGCTGAGTGTAGGGCGACAAAATTTGCTGATGACACAAAGATGAGTGGAAAAGCAAATTGTGCAGAGGGTGTGGAAAGTCTGCAGAGGGATCTGGATAGGCTGAGCGAGTGGGTGAGGACCTGGCAGATGGAGTACAATGTTAGCAAGTCTGAGGTTATCCACTTTGGCAGAAATAATAGGAGGGATTATTATTTAAAGGGCGAAAAGCTGCAGCATGCTACAGTGCAGAGGGACCTGGCGGTCCTTGTGCATGAGTCGTAAAAACCCAGTCTGCAGGTGCAGCAGGTGATCAAGAAGGCGAATGGGATGCTGACCTTTATAGCGAGGGGGATAGAATATAAAAGCAGGGAGGTCTTGCTGCAACTGTACAGGGCATTGGTGAGGCCGCAGCTGGATTACTGTGTGCAGTTTTGGTCGCCGCACTTGCGCAAGGATATTTTGGCCTTGGAGGGAGTGCAGAGGAGGTTCACTAGGCTGATACCGGAGATGATGGGGTTGGACTATGAAGAGAGACTAAATAGACTGGGCCTGTACTAGTTGGAGTTTAGAAGGCTGAGGGGGGATCTTATAGAGACGTATAAGATAATGAAAAGGATGGATAGGGTAGAGGTAGAGAGATTCTTCCCGTTCAGAAAGGACAGCAGGACTAGAGGGCACAGCCTCAAGATAAGGGGGGGGGGGGCAGTTTAGAACGGAGTTGAGGAGGAACTTCTTCACTCAAAGGGTGGTGAATCTCTGGAATTCTCTGCCTGTTGAAGTGGTGGAGGCTGCCTCGCTAAATTTATTTAAGACACGGGTAGCTAGGTTTTTGGTAGACAAGGGAATTAAGGGTTATGGGGAGAAAGCGGGAAAGTGGAACTGAGCCACTTCAGATCAGCCATGATCTTATTGAATGGCGGGGCAGGCTCGAAGGGCTAGATGGCCTACTCCTGCTCCTACTTATGTTCTCTAAACTCACTCAAGATGTGCCTTTTCCCAAATATACGCTTTAGTAACTCTAATTGTAGCTCATTGTTACCGCACAATGCATCTTTTGCTGGTACAGTAAAGGCACAAAATACATCTTTTCGAGGAGAATATCTATAATCTGCCAACGCTTTTTATGTTAGATGGAACAGGCCTCAGTCACTATGATCTTGCTGGACATAGCCTCTCTGAAGATTTTCTTTGGCTAGTTTCTATCTAACAGCCATTCTCCCCAGTGAGAGTGCTGGCCATTATACAGGTCAGATGTTTTGAATTCCACCCCATGGATTTGGCTATCTGATTTCCTTGCTTTTAGAAGGTATCAATTTTGTGTAGCCCCACTGATCTCTAGTAAACAATGTTTCTCACATGGCAACTTGCACCTCAATTCTCAAGATTTCTGCTAATCTTGTTGCTGGGCAAATCACATCCGTGTTCCTCTGGATCCCTGCTAGCATGCTACTTATTTTTGTTTTCATCTCAAGTTCATTGTTAACCCTGTTAACTTCCCAATTCCTGTCCCGTTTCACAGTGAAGAAAGAGGGCAAAATATTGGTGCTGGTACTGGTATTTAAAAATAATTCACGGAGGAACTTGGTGGATTTAGGTTAATTTTTAAAATTTGGTAATGGAGAAAACAATGGAACAGAAAATATTCAGGACTATATGATTTCATAATATTTTAAAAAAAAAAGGAGCAGGATAAGACCATGTCCCCCATTGACCCTGTTTTTGCCACTTGGAATGATCCTGGTTGACCTTGGGCTTCAGGTCCACTTTTGCACCCCAGCTCCCCATATCTTTGATTCCCTGAGACACCAAAAATCTGTTTGCTTCAGCCTTAAAAAAATTCAATGATGGAGTGTTCACAAATCTTTGAATAGAGAATTCCCAAGTTTGTAACATTGCGAAGAAATTTCTTCTCACCTCAGTTTTAAATGATCGTTCTCCCTTACCCTGAGACTGTGCCTTCATATTCTAGATATTCCCAGCCAGAAGAAACAACCTCTGTCTACGCAGTCAAGCACTTTTAGGGTCTTTTTATGTTTCAATGAGATCACCTTTCATTCTTCTTAACTCCAGAGAATATGGACCCAATTTACTCTGCCTCAATCCAGGAACTAATCTTATGAACAACCTTCACTGTATCACTTCCAACACAAGTGTATCCATCCTTAAATATGGATGCCAAAACTGCATACAGTATTCCAGGTGTAATCTCACCAAAGCCCTGAAGTATTGCAGCAAATCTTGTTTATTCTTGTATTCATTTCCATTGCAATAAAAGGCATCATGCAAGTTACTTTTTTTAATTATACCTTTTTTAAAAATGCTGCTTTTCCAAACTTATGACCAAAGTGAACAACTATTTGCTCTCATACTTCATCGGCTACATTATTGCCCACTCACTTAACTTGACTTTATCTCCGCAATCTTTGCGTCGTCCTCAAAGTTTGCATTTCCACCTAGCTTTATATCATCGCAAGCTTGGATGCATTACTCTGTACCTTTTGCGTAAGTCAAGATTGTAAGCAAATGATGCTCCAGCACTAAATAACATGTGAACAAGGTAGCACGAGGCAACCAAGTATTAGGAGAGCACGCAAATGAGATTCAATATTTTTGAATCTCCTAAACATTTTGTTTTTCCTCCTTATTGACTCCCTTTGAAATGTGGCATTTATAACTGAATGCGGTGGAGACCAGCTTCCATTCTTGCAACTCTTTATCCACCCACAGTGCATTTCTGACTGTAACCTGGAAGAGCTTTCTTTGAGACGACTTCTAATTGGTGATTTGCCTGGTTTACGTTTCAAAAGCACACAGCTAAGATTAGGAAATTGTCCATTTGGAAATTAATAAATACAAATCTGTGTCTTGGTGTGCTGCTGTTACACATTATTAGAGCTGTTGTGCTTGTTAATTTACTTCAATGTGCCAAAACTACTACTAGTGTTCTTATGTTTAATTTGTGCCAAATGTGAAATAAATTCCTAAGGATTGTAACAATCAGACGGGGACAGATCAAATCACTCATTTGACTGAACAGTTTTTTTTAAAAAACTGTTATATTTTCCAGTTAATTGAGCACTTAACTATATATGTGCTATCTTCATAAAAGAACTAAAAAAGACCAGTTTCCTGGAGAAAGGAAGATGTTAGCTTTATTATACATCAATCTAAGTAAAATGCACCAACATTTGTGCCATGGAGATGAACCAGGAAATTACATACGCGTGAGTTTCATGTCAGGTATAGGGAAACTATTGGAGAAAATTCTGAAGGGGAGGATTATATTCCATTAGGGAAAGCATGACTTAATTAGGGATGGTCAGCACGGCTTTGTCAGAAAGAGGTCACGTCTAACAAATTTGTTAGAATTTTTCAAAAACGTGACCGTGTGGACGAGGGACATTCAGTTGATGGATTTAAATGGATTTTAGCAAAACTTTTGATAAGGTCCCACATGGGAGACTGATAGAAAAGCTTGGTATGATTCCTGCTGTGCTCAAGACAGCAAGGAACTACAAAAAGTCATGAATGTAGTCTAATCCATCACGCAAACCAACCTCCCATCCATCAACTCTGTCTACAATTCCTGCTGCCTTGGCAGAGCAGCCAGTATAATTAAGGACCCCGTGTGCCCTGGCCATTCTCTTTTTCACTTTCCGTCAGGAAAAAGACACAAAAGTCTGAGGTCACGTACCAACTGACTCAAGAACAGTTTCTTTGACTTTTGAATGGACACTTTGCATTAAGTTGATCTTTCTCCACACCCTAGCTATGACTGTAACACTACATTCTGTACTGTCTCGTTTCCTTCTCTGGGAATGGTATGCTTTGTCCGCATAGCGCACAAGAAATAATGCTTTTCACTATTAACACGTGACATTAATTAATCAAATCATCATTTTTATGCTTCCTGCCAAAATGGAGAATTTCACATTTGCCCATATTATATTCCTTTACCAGATCTTTGCCCAGTCACTTAACCTCTCCGTATGCCTTTGTAGCCTCCTTGGGTCCACTTCACAATTTACTTCCAACCTATCTTTGTGTCACCAACATTGGATCAAATGCCTTTTAAAATTGTACAGTACATTCACCAGTTCTCTTCACAGCGTGTGTGATCCTTAAAAACTCCAGAAAGTTTGGGGCACAGATAAAGCAAATGTTGGTGCCAGCAAAAAGTAACATGAGAGAGACATTAAAGGTTCCTTGAAATGCTAAGGTTTTGTGGATCACCACCTGTAATTATTTGTCTACGTCCTCAAATTCTTTAAAAATCAAAAAAATTATGGTGGTGCCATGATTTTTCTTTGTTTTTTTTCAAAGAATGAGTGTGAGAGTTCATGGTCAAGTCCTTGCTATTTGAATAAACACTCATACATCAGAGATACTGAGAAGGGGGTGAGGCAGCATGTACAAAGCATGAGGGTGAACCAATTTCAGATGTCTTTCTCCACATGTGCCAAATGGATGAATCTGTCTGTCTTCTCTTGAGGTCTCTACCATCAGACAATCCAACAGTAAGTGAACTTGATTCACTTCAGCTGGTATCAAGAAATGGCTAAGTGCATTGAATGGGGAAAAGTAATGTGCTCCAGCAATATTTGGACTGTAGTGCTGAAAGCTGGTGGTAGTTGCCATCCTAGCCAAGCTGTTCTAGTACGGCTACAACATTGGCATCTATTCACCTAGGTGGAAAGTTACATGGGTATGTCATATCCACAAAAAGCAGGATAACTACAATTCAGCAAATCACTATCACATCCATCTACTATTAATCATCAATAAAATGGTAGAAGGCTCTGTCAACTGTACTGGAAAAATTCTTCACTGGCCGAAGTTGAAAAGGAAAATGGTCGTGTCAGCCCCAGGAAATTGATCTGAGAGAGTCTCGTAGATGTGTGGTAGCCCCAACCACCTTCAGTTTCTCATCAATGACCTTCCCTCCGTCAAAAGGTCAATGTTCAGTTTTGCTGACAATTCCTCATACTGGAACAGTCAATACCTGCATGTAGCAAGACCTGGACAACATTCAGACCTGAGGTGAAATTGACAGGTGACAATTGTCTACACAGGTAAGTAAGAGTAGGCAATGATCCTATCCCAACAAGAGGTAACCATCTTCCCTTGGAGTTCAATAGAATTACCATCACTGAATCCCTCATCAACGTTCTAGGGATAACAGTTGATAAACTTAAGTGAATGAGACGTAAATACTTTGGCTACAAGAGGGGTCAGAGGGTTTGGTATTTTGTGGTGAGTGACTCACCACCTGACTTCTCAAACCCTTTCACCATCTAAAAAGTATATGTGAAAGATGTGATGGAATGCTCACAACTTGTTTGGAGGAGTGCTGCTTCAGCAATGCTGCAGAAACTTTGCATGATCCAAGAAAAAGGCCAACTTGAGTGGACTCCCTTCGCAATTTGTGCACTATGTCAGCAGTGTGTACAATTTATAATGTACACTGCAGTCAGGGATTCTAACAGCACCTCTCAAACCTGAGGGGAACAGGATCACGGGAACACCACTTCCTTCAAGAGACCCTCCAAATCACGCAGCATTCTGACTTGTGAATATGTTGAGGTTCTTTCATCATTGTTGTGTCAAAGTCACGAAAATCCTCCCAAACAGTGCTATGGGATTACTTACACCAAAAGCATTTGGTGACCAAGAAGGTGGCTCACTTTGGAGGTAATTGGGAATGAATTAAAATCATTGTGATACTAACATTCCTCAAATGGATATATTAAAGTATCCTTATTTTACTTTTCACATTTTATTTGTTAATTTTCTTGGGAAACACCTTGGGGTATGTTACTACATTATGCCAGCTATATAAATGCAAGTTGTTGTTGTACTCTGATTTAAAAGTAATGCTACAGGAAATAAAGGTGACTTAGTTCCCAAGACTAAATTGACAAGTTTAATTACATTATAGACTGCATGCTGCCACAACTAGTGATAGCAGTTTTCATAAAATGTGTAGTGTCAGTATGTGTAGTAGCAATATGTATATGTATAAGTAAAAGCAGTAACATTGACTTGAAATGCTTTATTGACCGAATTACACCCTGAGAACTTAATTCTGGAAATGACACTAAAACAAATTATACTAGCATGAATTTTTGCACTCCTGCGATAGCCTTTATATTAATATTCCTAAAATAAGTACAAAAATAGACCCTGCTGCTGAATAATTGCTGAAATGATTATTTTCATGTTAAGTAAAAAAAAATGAAGTTACTGAATTTAAAAATTATTGCAGACTGTGCAGTAGGTGAGTGTGGAACACAATCTTAATCACTCGAAATCACGTTGCGATGTGATATTGTTGTGCAATGTTCATTTCATGCTTACCTGTACCATGTCAAATTCCAAATACATGGGAGTGATGGGCAAATTTGCCCAAATAACCCTCAAACTTGATGCGAAAAAAATCAAGAAAGGTCATCACCCTTGAATTTTATTGGAGGAGCAGTGAGCTTAGGAGACAGAATCTGAGCTACTCCAATCATGTTCTGTTTCTCCCATGTTGCCCCAACCCCTCTGGTCATAAGGTCCCCCTGTTCTTTTTGTTCTGGTGTTGTACTTTTTACCTTAGCAGGGTACTGGATTTTTTTAGGCTGCACTGATTGGACCACTCATTGTGAAGGGAATTCATTTTAGAGCAATAGGAGGAACCATATCAGCTCCAGGATCCAGCTGTTTTCAGGATCTCAAAGGCAGTTAGGTAGCTGGATGCTCTGGGCTCGAGACCTATGGCATAATGACCCTTATGCATTGCACACTTGCTGGTGGACTTGCAGATGGGGACGTGAAGATTGGCTTTGAAAGGGTGGGTCTTTGCTTTGGCCTCAGCCGGTGCCAACTGCTTGGGCCTCTGCCTGTCATAAAGGAGCCACTGCAGGTTCCATGCATTCTGTCCGGTGCTTGTTATGCTGCCATACAAGCTCGCCAAGTCCAGGCTTTGGGCCCTAGGGGATCTGCCTATACAGACTGGACCTGGCTTTAACTCTGTCTTTGTGCTTTGGGAGTGTACAGAACTATGAGCAGCAGCTTAGATTGTCTCCCTCCCATCCCTGTGGATGGAGGGAGGTGCTAGAACATTATTGTGTTCTGTGATATTAAATTATGTTCCGTAAATTGGTATTTTGAACTAATATTTCTAACAGGGTACAGAAACTAGAATTGAGTTGCAACAATTTCATTCATCCGGACAGTGAGGAAACACTTACCTGAGTTCTCTGGAGCTCAGTTAGCTTACGGTAGAAATCCCTGATTAGATTATAACATTAAATCTCATTCCCTGTTAAACCTTTTCTGTAGATATACACCAATGCTGTTTCTCTCTCGCCCTACAATTTCTGTTCCATGTGTCAAATAATTAAATGAGATAAATCTGATCTTAATTTATTACTGTGAATTGGGGATTGTATTTATAATCCAAATTTGGAGCAAAATGCTGAAGAATCATATCCTAACTCTTCTTGTGAAAATGGAAAAAAAAAATCCCCCAAAAACCAAAAAGGAGTCCTTGAAAATTGAAAAGTAGGCCTCAAACATGGATGGGATGGATGGCGTATTTCAACCAATATACCAGGTACAGTTACAGGGATAGGTAATGTGTGAAACTGCAGTGTTAAATGTAATAACATAATAAAGAAATTCAAATCATGCTTATTGTTCAGCCATTTGGGCTGTGAGGCAAGAATGAAGTTAGTCTTAAAATTGTCTTCAGTTCAAAGCTGAATCTGCTCTTATTACATAGCTATTTTCCAGAGATGACAGTTAGTTATTTGGTGGAAGTTATGTTGCAGGTTCAGTGGCCCATTTGTTGTCCTTTGCTTTTTAGATTTCTATTAACTTTTACTAATTTGAGTAAATTGTATGAAGTTCATAGAATTCTATGATGATAGTGGGCCAGTAGTATTTCACGTTTGGAAAAATAAGTTTAAATTTGACATTGCAGTGTAAAAAATCATACGATTTCCAATATTTAATTGTAGTGCATGTTTCAAACACAAAATGAAAATGGTATTGTTAAATGACTTTCTAATGTATCTGCTTTGTATTTATGCAGGAGGGCGGTATCAACTAGAAATTAAAATTCCAGAAACATATCCATTTAATCCTCCAAAGGTGAGAGACATGTCTGTATACATGTGTTTCTGGATAAAATAACAGGGAATGACTGCTAAATTTACTAGCAGTATTAAAACTAGGAATGAGTTATTTGCAGCTTGATGCTTGTTGGCAGTTAACCATAAATTTAAATATTGTCCTTTGAACTATTGTAACTATCAGTTGAACACTGTCAATGTTTGAACTATTGTTGCATCTTCAAATAGATTTCGAACTTACTTTAAATTTTGAGAGAAGTCTTCAAAAATGTTTTTTTTCCTTTTCTCTCTTTATTAAAAATAGCTATTAATGAGCTTATGAATCTCATTTGCTGCATATTTTTTCTCTTTGGTGTCAGCCTTGGTTCAGTGGTAGAATTCCTATCTCTTAAAAGATTGTGGATTGAAGTCCTCTGCTGAAATGTGAGCACACTGGGGATGTTGCATTTTTTGGGAGTGCAGTCTTTCAGATGTAATGGTAAACCAGACACTAACTCTGTCAGGGCTCTCGGTGGGATATAAAAGGTCCATGCCACTACTTGAAGAAGAGCTATGAGGTTCTTCAGTGTCTTTGGCCAAAATTAATCCCTCAATTGTACCAACATTGTTCAAAGGGGTAGATAGTGATATGGTGGTAATGTCATTAGACTAATAATCCGAAGGTCCTGTTTAATGCTCACGGATGTGGTGGGTTCAAATCCCACCATAGCAGCTGGTGGAATTTAAATTGAATTGACAAATCTGGCAATATCAAGCTAGTCTCAGTAATGGTGACCATGATGACTATCTTCAGTTGCTGTAAAAACCCATCTGGTTCACTAATGCCCTTTAGGGAAGAAAATCTGTCATTTTTAGCTGGTCTTTCTGACTCCAGACTCTCAGCAGTGTGGTTAACTCTTGACTGCTCTCCGAAATGGCCAAGGGCAGTTAGAAATGGGCAAGGATTGCTGGCTTTGTTAGCGATGCTCAAATTCTATGAAAGTACAATAGAACATAGAACACTACAGCACAAACAGGCCCTTCGGCCCACGAGTTGCACCGATCACATCAACACCTACCAATCTATAGACCTATCTATAACCCCCAATCCCATAAAACCCCATATACTCATCCAGAAGTCTTTTAAAAGACCCCAGCGAGTTCGCCTCCACCACCACTGACGGCAGCCGATTCCATTCACTCACCACTCTGAGTGAAAAACTTACCCCTAACATCACCGCTGTACTTTCCTCCCCGTATAATGGAAAACAGATTTGATTTTTTAAAAGAATTTCATTGGTATTTGTGAGTAATTGCAGTGCACAAATTGTTATTGCTTCTACTTCGTTGGTTGCAAAGTGCTTTTGGATATCATGAGCTCAGGAAAGGCATGGCTCTGTGTAAATGCTAGTCATTCTATTTTTCCACACCTTAGTGCATTTCACCATTTTCATTAGTGGAGTCACACAATTTTGTTTCATCAAGTTCTTTAAACATACTTGTCACTGGCCATTAACTCAACTGCTACAGTGTCAATATGTAAACCATATGGGGAGGAATTTGACATTCCAATTAGAGTTTTGTAATGTAAAGCTGTACAAGTATACTAAAGAAATGTCATGATCTTAAGGTTGGAAGTTCAGCCTGTTTTTGTTGCATGGAGATGCATTTGTGTGTTGAAAATAGATATCTTAAATATTTTATGCAAGTGTTGTGCCATGTGTTCTGTGTATCTTAGATTTTCCAAGGCTTTGTGTACAGTATTTGGTTACTACACAGGAATAATCCATGATATCTGGGTGCAGTAGAGTCAGTTTTGAATTTCAGCTGTAATTTTCTGGCTGACTGACCTTTTGCCCTAATGTGGGAGTATAAATCAAGCTAGGTATAAATGGGATAGGTTTAAGATTCCTTGTTTTCTCTAACTTCTTACTTTCTTTTGCCCTTTGTTCTGGTAGAAAATGTGATCTTTAAGGCTAGTCATTTTTGATTAGAAAATATTGCTGCGTATTTTGAGGATTGTCAATTATCCTGTCAATTGTTTTGTTTGGGTTTGTGTAATATGAGAACAGTATATCTTCCCATTAGTGAGGTGCATATCAGGATTTTGTCATGGCAGTGCAGTCTGTATTTTGAGCTGATTAGGGCATTTCTTAGTGGTTCCATATACGGACAGTTGTTATCATGTTATTGAGTTGGTGAAATCTTTTCATTTTAATAAGAGATTTAGCAGCCTTAAAATGTCTAGTTTGACATAAGCAAATTTGAGGACTGAGTGCATTTGAATAGGATTATATAAACTGTTGAGTTGACCAGTCAAGATATTTATACTCCTGCATTAATTTGTAACAAGCAAAAGTAAATTCTGCATCAGTGATAAGGTAAGCTTTTTCTGTGATTTAAACAAAAATATGCTTGTTATACAAGCACAGTGTGAAATTTAACAATCATGATAGAAATCTCTGTTTCAATATTCCTCAGGTAAGGGGGTATAAGGCCTGGAAAATGGGGGAAGCCGTGTTGGGACAGCAAATCCAAGTATTGTCACCAGTGTGGAGCTGAGGATCAGGCTGATAGTAAGATTGGCTTCTGACCTGCTCCAAGGAGGCATGCAGCTCATTAGGATTTTTGTTTTTATTTCAAATTTCCAGCATCTGCAGTATTTTGCCTTTATGATATAAAGTGGCAGGGTGGTCAAACTTGCAGCATCATTTGAATGTTTCCTGCTGTTGGAGTACCTGCTTTCTGTGTGTAGGAACTGCCAGCGATTTTGAAGGCTGTCTCCATGTGTAGGCCTCAAGGGCGTTGGAGCTCAAGGCAGCATGCCCCACTGATGGGGCAGTGTGGATGAAAGGGCACATTTTTTGGCCCTGTTGTCTGCTCCTATGTTTTTCTTTCATCAAAATTGCCCTCCTAGCTTCAGGTGTCTTCATTTTCGGTATTCTGTGCAGACCACTGAGGGTGCCTCAATGTTAATGTGCCTTCCGACCTGCAACCTGCCTCAGCCTTGAGTTCATTATCTCCAAAGTGCCAATTGTAGTCTACATCTTTTTGGTATTCTGAAAGTCTAAAAACAGTCACAGATTCTCTTGCCATTTTAACTTGAATATCATAGGCAAGTTTAAAAATATTCTACCAAATTTAACAATATGCAATAACCCCTGGTTGACGAGAGTTTTCATCCACTCGGAATAAATAATTATCATTCAAGGACTTTACAAACTTCATAATTAGAATACTTGGCATATAGAATGTTTAATAAGAATTACAGTAAACTGTTAACTGGCACTCAACAACCGGAATTTGACGGCTCGATTATTATTAAAGCCAATCACTTTGTGTTTAGATAATGTGTTCTTTAAAAAAAAACTTATAATGGATTGTAAATCTGCAGTGTTATGTCAGTTGGTCAATTTTGGCTGTTGTGCCTGAACAAAGATGTACCCACACGTTGTCTTGTGCCTCAAGTAATGTGACTCCCCATTAACCGGTATTTTTAAGTAACTGGCACAACCCATTCCTTGAGCATGCCGGATAACAAAGATTTTGCTGTACTTGATGTCCTGTTATGATTTTGATAATTGCAAATTCTGTAGGTAATCACCTCCTTTCTTCACAACAGAAATGGGATATTAATTAGTCCTGCTAGGTTCATAATTCTTCAGTTTTATTTAGGAAATTATTTTGTATTATTTGTGGTGATCTGGGGATTGTTTTGTTTTTCTATTAAACCTTTAACGGAAAATGATTCTATCTTTCAGGTTCGGTTTATTACAAAAATTTGGCATCCAAATATTAGTTCAGTAACAGGAGCCATTTGTTTGGACATTTTGAAAGATCAGTGGTAAGTTCCTCTATTTGTTTTTGTGTCACATGCAACCTTCAAACCTTTCTAATTTATTAGTCTGTGTGGTGTTTGTGAATTTTTGATCCCCTGTTTTGAGTTGCACCATTTTAAGTCATTCCACCTCAACATTATGCATTTAATGGAACAGTGCCTAGCACTGGGGATTTTGTTTTGGTTTGGTCTGATGTGGGAGCATGCGATCCAATTAGTGTAATTTTGGTGCAGTCTCTTCCATTGCTGGCCACCCTTTTCAGTTTGTGGCTTACCTCTGGCACCCTGCAACTTAAAGCTATTGTCACTCCAAAGCTGCTCTTGCTGCCTCTCACTCACCTCCAACCCCTCACTTTCAGTGAGAGTTCAGAAGAAGGAAGTGATGAGTGGGTGAGGTGGAGTAGTGGGTGGGACATTTGGCAAGGAGGGCTGGAATGAGAGAGGTTCAGCACTGACCTGGATGATGGATGAAAAGAGGGTTGGGGGGGGGGGGGAGCAGAATGTATGGCGAGTGGGAGATATGGTGGCCGTGAGGTTCAGGACATGGGAAAGGCTGCAAACCTGTGGGTCAGCAAGTTTGAAGATCAGTAGAAAAAGTTAGCATTTTTCTTTTTATATTTTTAGATTATTTACAATGTAAGAATTTGGGAATGTAAAGCTTTTCCATTACAAGATTTTTTTTTACATATATAGCTTTTATATTGTAATAGGAAAATCTGATTCATTTAATGCCGTTTGATTTAAAGTTGCACTTTTCAGCAACACAATACTAACGTTCAGCAAGGACTTCTTAGTTTTCAAGTCTTTAATGAATTACATTTTTTCTAAATTGAATCAGTCTTTGCATGATTTGACTACAAATGGACAGCATGTAGGATCCAGTTACATCATTAGGGATGGCACACAGTGGTTAACACTGCTGCCTCACAGTGCCAGAGACCTGGGTTTGATTCCTGGCTTAGGTCACTGTCTATGTGGAATTTGCACATTCTCCTCATGTCTGCATGGGTTTCCTCCGGGTTCTCAGACTTCCTCCCACAATCCGAAAGACATGCTGGTTAGGTAGATTGCCATTGCTAAATTCTCTCTGTGTTCCCGAACAGGCGCCGGAGTATGGCGATCAAAGGATTTTCACAGTAACTTCGTTGCAGTGTTAATGTAAGCCGACTTGTGACTTATAAACTTTACTTTACAATAATCTGATGCTGAGCATTGCAATGCATTCATACATAAAAAATAAAGTGCTCTGACTTTCACTGTAGCCTTTGAGGATTTCCCTTCCTGGCTTCTACTGTGCTGTATAATTCTGCTGGGTCCTGCCTCCACTCTATCCACTATAATTAGCCCTGCCTCCACTCTATCCACTATAACCCTTTAAAGTTATCGTTAAATCTTCTTTTATTACCTTTTCAAGTGGCACATTCCAGATCATGACTGGCTGTTTTATTTTTTTAAAAATTCTTTGTCTCCTGGATTTTTTTCCATTTATGTTTGATCTGTATCCTCTTCCTGCCAATGGAAGCATTTTCTCCCTTTCTACTAGCAAAACATTTCATAATATTGAACAAGTCTGTCAAATCTCTCTTTGACTCCCTCTGCTCCAAGGGACTTCTCTAGGTTCACGTCCTTATTCATGGTACCATTCTAGTATATCTCTGTTGCATCTTTTTCATGGTTGATAACCAGATGGCTTTTTGTTGCTGTTTTTGGTCTCTTTCAAAAAAGTCCCAGTATGAAGGACTGTAGTTGATTTGATGTTGTTGTAATAACTTCCTGTTGTGGTGCTGCACCATGGTCATTGCTGTACTTCCATAGAACAAAGTACCCAACATTTTGTGTAGAATATTCTGTGAATCAGCTTTGCTGTCCCTGGATTTTCTGTTCTATTGTGATGTTTGTGCTGATGAAAAGTTGCTAGAAGTAGTTGGATTAGTTATTCTGACTGGTTAGAATTTGCTGTATGCTGCATTTGTTTCCTAGCTACCAATCTAAAACCAATAGGTGCTGTATGCGGTATCCAATTCACATGCCCTGGGTGGAACTCTGCCCAGCAGAGAGCCCTGCTCTTATGCAATTGCATGTGTATGTCAGGTTGCTCTGCCTGGTAATCACAAATTTGTACTGGTTCCTAGAAACATGTACCTGCACTGTCTAAACTTTTCAATTATCCAGGAGGTTCATAAAGCACCTGAGTAGTTTTTTAACAAAAAAGTTGGCATTACACAAGTTGCATTCCATTCAATATTAAATGTGAGACTACCCTTTCACAGTACCTCTTTCCACACCTTAAGTTGGGCTGCATCATAACTCTCCGTTTGTATGACAACTCAAGGTGGGTGTGAACCATTTTGCATTAACGTGAAGCATACTTCTGGCTGAACACGATAGCTGAATTCCATACTCTCTCTCAATTATGCTGACGACTCTTAATGCTTTAGTATAACCTAAAGCTTCGAAGCTTTTATGATTCATTTAAGCATATGGTTATATTGTGCAAAAACTTTTAAGTGTTTTAAATTGGAGAAATAGCTGAAGCTATTGTTACAAGTCAGGTCAAATACTTCAAGGTGTTCTATGAAGCTCACCTGAACTGTAATGTTTTACATTAAATTTGGCTAGAATGAGCATGAGAGGTTTCATGTTGTCAGGTGTGATTCAACTGACCTAAGAGGCGCTTTCATCAAAAACAAAGTTTAATTAAGAATATTGTTGATATGTATAGTATGATAATTAGCAAGAACTTATAACAATTACAAACTAAAAACACAACAACCACGACAATGTATAATTCTCAAGGAAATATCTCTAATGCGTTCCAACCAATGTCAACATCCAATACACACAACCCTCCAAATAAACACAATACAGCTTCGGTTAATGCCCATTTGTTACAGGAATCTGACCTCTTAGTTTGAATGCTGAAAATCCCTTGAAGATACCTTAGAAGTGGTTGTAGTCGAATCTGTTTCCCAAAACGGTTTCTTTAAGACAGAACCAAACAGGGAGAGAGAGACTGCTTCTTAGCTTGCTGCTAAAACTGCTTTCCAAAACAAGACTGAAAGCCCAAAGGAAAAAAACCCCGATCATATGACTGCCACAGTTTAACTCCACTCCTCAATGACATCGCTGAAGCTGCATGTTTTTATGAAAAAAAGACTTTCTCAAAGGTGCACTCACATGACACTTGAGATGTACTTTACACAAATTGTAATTTTAGGCTATAGCAGTAAATTAATCAAGTCTATTTTTATTTTCTTAATATTTTTTCATTTTTCTACAGTTCGAAATGTAGCATGTGAAGTGCAAATCTAAATAATTCAAATGGTGAAAGTAGCAATTGTGTAGAAATCATGGAAAGGAATACCAGTTAATTCCTACAGGAATTCCTACTAGTCAACATGAACTTTTTCTTTCTCCTCTGCTCTCCTTTAGTAAATAATTTACTCAAATTCTCTCTTCCTGAGAATCCAGATGGGATTTTATCTGAATTCTTCGAGTGAATTAGAATCAGGCCAAATGCAGTAAGTCAAAGGGGGAAGTAAAGAAGAAAATAAAAATGATAAAAGGTGAAATATAACAGAATGGTAGTACTCCAGTTGTGGCCTAACAAGCATTTTATACAGTTCCAGCATTTTTGTCACAGCTTGGCCAGAGGGGTGACTAGTTCTAGAGTGCAAGTTTCAAGCGCTACAGCTTGAATGTTATCAGGAAACATAGTTTTTCCTGTGTTTGTGGGTAATGTTGTGGAGCTCGCAGACTGAGATGGATTATCCACTTGGCATTTCTGGCTGAATGTGAGGTGGCAAGTACTTCAGACTTTCTTTTGTTTGCCTGCTGGTTTTTGCCATCTTTGAGAATGTTCACAGAGCTGCTCCTCCCATTACTTGTTCACTACTATTAACAATTGGATGTGGTAAGACTGCAGAGCTTTATCTGATGTTTTGATTATTTGCTATTTGGTGTGCATGTAGCATATTGTGCCTTCACAAGTTGGTGTCTCATTTTTAAGTCTGTTTGGGACTGCTCCTAGCATACTCTCCTACAGTTCTTTGAGCCAAACTTGCTTCTCTGTTCTGATGGAGTAATGGTGAATTGAGGAATATACTAGAACATAAGAAATAGGAGCAGGAGTAGGTCATCTAGCCCTTCGAGCCTGCCCCGCCATTCAATAAGATCATGGCTGATCTGAAGTGGATCAGTTCCACTTTCCCGCTTTCTCCCCATAACCCTTAATTCCCTTGTCTGTCAAAAACCTATCTACCCGTGACTTAATATTTAGTGAGGTAGCCTTCTCCTCAACTTCGTTCTAAACTGCACCCCCCCCCCCCCCCACTTTATCTTGAGGCTGTGCCCTCTAGTCCTGCTGTCCTTTCTGAGCAGGAAGAATCTCTCTACCTCTACCCTATCCATCCTTTTCATTATCTTATACGTCCCTATAAGATTCCCCCTCATCCTTCTGAACTCCAATGAGTACAGACCCAGTCTATTTAGTCTCTCTTCATAGTCCAACCCCCTCATCTCCAGTATCAGCCTAGTGAACCTCCTCTGCACTCCCTCCAAGGCCAAAATATCCTTGCGCAAGTGTGGTGACCAAAACTGCACACAATACTTCAGCTGCGGCCTCACCAGTGCCCTGTACAGTTGCAGCAAGACCCCCCTGCTTTTATATTCTATCCCCCTCTCTATAAAGGCCAGCATTCCATTCGCTGCCTTGATCACCTGCAGACTGGGTTTTTGCGACTTGTGCACAAGGACCCCCAGGTCCCTCTGCACCATAGCATGCTGCAGCTTTTTGCCTTTTTAAATAATAATCCCTCCTACTATTATTTCTGCCAAAGTGGATAACCTCACGCTTGCTAACATTGTACTCCATCTGCCAGGTCCTCACCCACTCACTTAGCCTATCCAGATCCCTCTGCACTTTCCACACCCTCTGCACAATTTGCTTTTCCACTCATCTTTGTGTCATCAGCAAATTTTGTCACCCTACATTCAGCCCCCTCCGCCAGATCATCTATATAAATGGTAAATAGCTGAGGCCCCAGCACCAATCCCTGTGGCACTCCACTAGTCACCAATCAGAATAGCACCCATTGATACCAACTCTCTGCCTCCTATTAGACAACCAATCCTCTATCCACGCTAACACCTTACCCCCAACTCCATGCCCCCTAACCTTCTGAAGCAACCTTTTGTGCAGCACCTTATCAAACGCCTTTTGAAAATCGAGAAACACCACATCCACTGGTTCCCCTCTGTCTACCGCACTAGTCACATCCTCATAGAAATCCAATAAATTCGTCAAACATGAATTCCCCTTAACGAATCCGTGCTGCATCTGCTCTATCAAACCATTCTTTTCTAGGCGCCTCGCTATTTCTTCTTTGATGGATTCAAGCATTTTTCCAACAACAGACGTTAAACTAACTGGCCTATAATTCCCTGCCTTTTGCCTGCTACCTTTTTTAAACAGCGGCGTAACATTAGCCGTTTTCCAATCTTCCGGCACTTCCCCGGAATCCAGCAAAGTTTGGTAAATAATCACTAAGGCATCTACTGTCACCTCTGCCATTTCCTTCAGAACCCTGGTATGCTTTCCATCTGGTCCTGGGGACTTGTCCACCATCAGTCCCGTTAGTCTAGCTAGGCCATGAGGTTGCAGATTGTGGTGGAATAAGATTGTGTGGCTGCTGATGGTTGTATTGCCTCTCTTATGAATACTCAGTATTGAACTGCTAGATCTGTTCTAAGTATATTCCATTTAGCAGCATGTTAGTGACATACCATATGGTGGAGGACGTCCTTGGTGCAAAGACAGGACTTGTCATCACTTCTACCAAAATTGTTATGGATAAGTACATTTGCGCCAAGTAGGATGAGGATGTAGCCAACTAAGTTTCTCCCCCTCTTGTGTTGGTTCTCCCACTGCCTACAGCAGGCTCAGTAGGCAGATATCCCTTTCAAGCCTCAACATGTTCAATCATAACTTATGGTACTAATCTACTCTTGGTTATGGACATAAGTCCTCCATCCAGAGTATGCTGCGTGCCTGTGCTACTCTTGGTATTTTTTCAGGGAGATGTTCAACTTGGGACAGTAATGATACATCAGCTGAGGGAGAGTGTCGACCGTAATCAGAAGAAAATTTCCAAGCACATGCTCAACATAAGGGCAAAAGACTTTTATAGATCCATAGATGCTTACAGCACAGAAGGCGGCTATTTGGCCCATCGTGTCTATGCCTGTCAACAAAGACCTAACTATTCTAATCCTGTTTTCCAGCTCTTGGCCCAAAGCCCTGGAGGTTATTGCAGTGTGAGTGAATATTAGCCGCCTAAAGGTTACAAGAGTTCCTGACTCAACCACTCTTTCAGCCAGTGAGTTCTAGACTCTCAGCAGCCTCTGGGTGAAAAAGTTTCTCCTCAATTTCCTCCTTAGCCTTCTACCTCTTAGGATACATGTATGTTCCCTGGCTATTGTTGCTACACATTTGAAATTTGATGACATGTTTGATACTCTGTCCTTTTTAGGGGCCTATTGTCTGCATGTTTGCCTCTTCGTGTTATTTATTCTACCGAATGACCTAATTTGATGATCCCTCCAGGATACCATCACTCCTCAATACTATAATTGATTCCTTGATCAATATTGTGATTCCCCTGCCCATCTCTTCCTCTTCCATCCCCCTCTCTATCTTGTCTGAATACCCTATAACCAGGAATGTTGAGCCGGAAAACATGCCCATTTTTCAACCGCCTTGATCGTAGCTCTGATATCATACACTCATGATCCTATCTGTGCCATCAGCTCATCTGTTTTGTTCCTCAGGTTCTTTGCATTCTCTGAACTACTTGTCAGGCTGCCATCCCCTTGCCAATTTAGTTTAAATCCACTCCAACAGCACTAGCAAATCTCCTCACGGGGATGTTGACCCTGTTCCTGTTCAGGGGTAATCCTCAAACTTGTACAAGGCCCACCTTCCCTATAAATGGTCCTATCGTCCCAAGACTCTAAAGCTCTTCCTCCTGTACTATCTCTCCAGTCAAGCGTTCATCTGCTTTATTATTGTCAGTTTTACAGCACAAAGAGACAGTTTGGCCCATCATACCTGTGCTGGCCATCAAAAAGTATCTATTCTAATCTCATTTTCCAGCATGCCTTGCATGCTATGGTATTTCAAGTGCTCATGTATATGCTTGGAAAGTGTTGACGCCTCTATTATCCTTTCGGCAGTGAGATTCATATTACCAGCACCCTCGACATGAAACAGGTTTTCCTCAAATCCTCGATCTTTTGTTAAATCTTAAGTATATACCCCCTGGTTATTGACCCCTCTACTAAAGAGGAAGCTTTCTTCCTATCTCTATCCTGCATAATATTGTACACCTTGATGAAGTCCCCCACTTTGCCTTCTCTGCTCCAAAGAAAACAAATCCAGCCTCTCTTCATAGCTGAAATGCTCCAGTGCAGGTGATATCCTGGTGAATCTCCTCTGCAGCCTTTTTAGTGCAATCACATTCTTTCTGTAATGTGACAACCAGAACTGCACACAGTACCCTAGCTGCGGCCTAATGAGCATTTTATGCCGTTCCATCGTAACCTCCCTGCTCTTGTATCCCAATACTAGGCTAATGGAGGCAAATATCACTCATGACTTCAGTCACCTTATCTACCTGCCTTGCTGCCTTCAAGGATCTGTGGACATGCACCCCAAAATCCCTCTGGTCCTTTGTACTACCTGGCGACCTATTGTTTTGTCTTCCCTTGCCTTGTTAATCCTCCCAAAGGGGAGGCAATGGTATTGTCAACCAGAAGTGCAGAGTGGATGATCCATCTCAACCTCCTTTGGAGGTCCCAAGCACCATAGATGTCAGTCTTAAGCCAGTTCTGTTCACTTCATGTGAAATCAAGTAACGACTGAAGGTATTGGATACTGCAAAGGCTGTTGGCTCTGACGATATTCCAACAATAGTACTGAAGAACCTGCTATGCCATTAGCCAAGCTGTTCCAGTACAGCTGCAACACTAGCATCTATCTGTAAAGTTAAAGTTTTAAAGATTGTTTATTAGTCACAAGTAGCCTTACATTCATGCTGCAGTGAAGTTACTGAGAATATTCCCAGTCGCCACACTCTAGCACCTATTTGAGTACACTGAGGGAGAATTTAGCATGGCCAATGCACCTAACCTGCACGTCTTTGGACTGTGGGAAGAAACTGGAGCACCTAGAAAAAACCCAGACAGACATGGGAGAATGTACAAACTCCACGTGGTGTTCCTGGTGGTATGAGGCAGCAGTGCTAACCACTATGCCACCAAATTGTTCAGGTATGTCCTGTACACAGGAAAAAGTATAAATCCAACCCAGCCAATTACCACCCTAACAGTCTACTCTTATCAGCATAGTAATAGAAAGGGTCATCAAAGGTGCTGGCAAGCAGCATTTATTCTGCAATAACCTACTCCTGGATGTTAGGTTTAGATTCCACCAGGATCACTGAACTCCCGATCTCATTCCAGCTGTGATTCAAACATGGACAAAAGAGTTGAATACCAGAGGTGAGGTGAAAGTGACTGCCCTTCACATCAAGGCAGCATTTGACTGAGTTTAGCATCAAGGAGCCCTAGCAAAACTAGAGTCAGTGGGAATCGAGGAAAATATCCTTTTGCTGTTGGAGTCATAACTCTGCACAAAAAATTGTTGTGGTGATTTGAGATCGATCATCTCAGCTCCAGGACATCACTGCAGGAGTTTCTTGGTAGTGTCCTAAGCCCAACTATCCTCAGCAATGACCGTCCTTCCATCATAAGATTAAAAGTGAGGATGTTCGCTGATAACTGCATTATGTCAGAATCATTTATGACTCTTCAAATACTGAAGCAGTATATGTCCAAATGCAGCAAGACATGGACAATATTCAGGCTTGGGTTGATAAGTGGTAAGTAACATTCGCACCACACAAATGCCAAGCAATGGCCATTTCCAACAAGAGAAGATCTAACCATCGCCCCATGACATGCAATAGCATTACCATTGCTGCATCCCCACTATCAGCATCTTGGGGGCTACCATTCACCAGAAACTGAACTGTTCTAGCCATATAAATACTGTTGGTACCAGAGCAGGCTAGAGGCTAGGAATCCTGCGACGAGTAACTGTCACTGGGTCAAAATCCTGGAACTTCCTCCCTAACAGTATGGGAGATGTACCTACATCTCTAACTGTAGTGGTTCAAAAAGGCAGCTGACCACCATCTTCTGAAGGGCTACTAGGGATGGGCAATAAATGCTGGTCTAGCCAGTGATGTCCACATCCCATAAATGACTGTTTTAGAAGCATCACCTCTCTTTTTGAGGTGAAATTCCATTTTCGACTGTTCTGTCCATCTGACCAGCTCATCTATATCATCTTGTAATCAAAGGCTTTCCTCCTCACTGCTTACCATGCCACCAATTTTGGTGTCACCTGCGAACTTGCTATTCATATATCACATATTCACATCTAGATCATTTAATGTAGGCTATAAACGTCAAGGATTCAGCACCAATTCCTTTGATGCACCACTGGACACTGGCTCGCAGTCATAAAACAACCTTCAACCATTACCTTCTGCCACTAAGCTAATTCTGGATCCAATTTGCCAAATTGCCCTGGATCACATGAGCTCTTACCACCTTGATCAATTTCCTATTGTCAAAAGCCTTAGGGTGGCACAGTGTTTGTACTGTTGCCTCGGTGCTGAGGACCTGAATTTAATTCCTGGCTTGGGTCAACTGTCTGTATGGAGTCTGCATGTTCTCCCTGTGTCTGCATGGGTTTCCTTTGGGTGTTCCGGCTTACTCCCACTGTGCAAAAGATGCTGGTTTGGTGGATTGGCCTTGCTAAATTCTCCCTTGGTGTACCCGAACAGGTGTGAGAGTGTGGCGACTAGGGGATTTTCACAATAACTTCATTGGAGTGTTAATGTAAGCCTACTTGTGACACGAATAAATAAATTTTAAAACTTTACTACACCAATTGTTCTGCCCTCATTAAACACTGGTGCCTCCTTGAAAAATTCAGTTAAATTGATTAGCCAT
Source organism: Carcharhinus amblyrhynchos (assembly GCF_965287045.1). Taxonomy (NCBI): domain Eukaryota; kingdom Metazoa; phylum Chordata; class Chondrichthyes; order Carcharhiniformes; family Carcharhinidae; genus Carcharhinus; species Carcharhinus amblyrhynchos. Next base: position 87,807,034 of record NC_137324.1, on the reverse strand, counting down.
GATCTCTCCTATAAAGCCATGCTGAGTATTCTTGATTAATCCAAGTGGAGATTAATTCTTCCCTCAGAATTTTTTCCAATAATTTTCCTACCTCTGTTAGATTCACTGACCTGTAATTACTCGGTTTTCCCTACTTATCTTCTCAAATAATGGTATCACATCAGCTATATCCCAGTCCTCTGTCATCTCTGTGGCCAGAGTTGATTTGAAAATTAGAACCAGAGCCCTTGCAATCTCCTCCTTTGTCTCACACACCAGCCAAGGAGGCATCTAATCTGGGCCTGGGGATTTTTAAACTTGTAAACCTGCTAAAACCACTAACATCATCACCTTCTTGAAGCTAATCTGTTCAATTATATCATAGTCCTCTTCCTGCTTTCTATACCTACATCATCCTCTCCATAGTGAACACCAATGCAAAATACTGATTCAATACCTCATCTACGTCTTTTGGCTCTACACAGAGGTTGCCACTTTGGTCTCTAATGGGTCCTACTCTTGTCCTTAATGTATTTATAAAACACCTTGGAATTCTCCTTTATTCTGCCCTCTTATGCTTTCCAAATTTCTTTTCCTTGTACCCTCCGGCACTTTCCCATACTTCCCTTTGGCATTCACTGTTTTGAGCCCCCTGAATCTGCCTTACTACTCCTCTTTTTCCTTCCACTTATCCAATGCTGTATAACCCCGTGACATCTAGGGTTCTCTGGACTTGCTGGTCCCACCCTTATCTTTACTGGAACATGTTGACATTGTACTTGCTGTATTCTCTCTCTTTCCCTTTTAAATGATCTCCACTGTTCTCATGTGGATATTCCTACATGATGCTCCCAGTCCACTTAGGCCAGATCCTGTCTTATTCTATTAAAATCAGCCTTCCCCAATTCAGAAACCTTATTTCCGATCCATTTTGTCCTTTTCCAGAACTAACAAAGATTGGATGTGAGCCTAATGAAAAGTGGCAGAGCATGAAGAAAAGGGACGTGTCCTTTCTCTGTCTGATCCCAAATACCTTGAGTTATGGTCACTGTCACCAAAATGCTCCCTCGCTGATGCCTCTACCACTTACCTGGCTCTGTTCTCTAAAGTTAGATTATGCACTGACCCCTTTCACGGTAACTTCTTTGCAGTGTTAATGTAAGCCTTACTTGTGACAAATAATTCAAACTGCACTAACCTCTTTCCTTGTAGGACTTTCTACATGCTGGCTCCAAAAGCTCTTCTGAATGCACTTTAAGTATTCTGCCCCCTCTAAGCCTTTCACACTTTGCCAATCCCAATTATTATTGAGGAAATTTTAATTCGCTACTATTATTATCCTATTCTGAGATATGGCCTACATATCTACTTTTATATTACTCCCTGACTGGGGGGGCCTGTAGAACACTCCAAAGTGATTGTGTTTAAGTTCCGTCCATATGGCCTCAATTGAGGAGTTTGCTGAAATATCCCTTCCCCCGTCTTACCTGAAGATTCTATACCCAGGAATCTTAAGCTGCCAGTCCTGTCCCTCCCTTTAACCATGTTGCTGTGATAACACATGGGAGTATGATGTCATTACTAATAATGTCCTCGGTTCATCAGCCTTGCATGCAAGGCTCTTTGCATTGAAATAAATGACATTCAGCATAGCCTTAACATGCCTCTCTTTGTACTGCTCTCTGGATTAACGTGGTTTCTCTTCTGTCCTTTTATTCCTATAATTCATTATTGCAAAGCATTGGGAGAAATTTGAAGATTGCTACCTTTGAAGTCTTGCTTTTCAGTTTCCTACCTAACGTCTGCTTGAAGGACATTATTTTCTTTCTTCTTATGTCATTGATCTCAAAATGGACCATGATCTCTGACTGATCACCCTCTGCCTTCAGAATGCCCTGCACCAGTCCTGTGACATCCTTGACCCTGGCATCTGGGAGAAATCATACAGTTTAGAATTATTGTTGGAGACTCCAGGGCCACTCTGTCCTGACTGTATATCACTGTATTTTACTTTAAGATGGTGGAACTCTGCCCCCTCTGGTGGGTCTGTCCCTCTGGTGGAACTTGACATAACTAGGGATGGTGATTTAGGAGTCTGGGATGTTGTCTGAGACTGACTTACAGACTTCTTTTATCTGTCTAAGTCAGCTCTCCTAAATGTTGGCACAAGTTACTAGGTGCAGGTGAGTTGGCCCTTGCAGGATCCACCGTGTCTTTGATGTGTTAGAATCCAGCCCTTGGGTTGATGATGCTTGGTTCCTCTGGTTTTATTTCTTTTGTGGTTTTCATAGCAAATTTGATATAATTGTGTGGTTTGATAAGTTATTCCAGACAGCTGTTAAGTGTAAGCCTCATTGTTGCAGATTTGTAGTCACATATATTGTATAGATTACTAATAAATGAAAAAATTGATTATCCAAAATTCAAAAAAGGAACTGAAATGTCAGTTTGCAGATAAGAAACTGATTCTTGTGTCTCATGACTCAAGAAAAAATCTCTTGATATCTGCCAATGATTGTGATCATATTTTAAGTTGCTATGTTTTGTTTTCTCCTCTTAAGTTTCATTTATTCCCATTACTCTTGAAACTGTCAGCATCCCTTTCTCCTCCCCCTTCAGTAAGGATTGGACCTGTGCATAGTTTTCCCTTTCCTTATTTTAAGAAATGTACCTACTGCAATTAAGTAATGGAGACCAAGGATTGAGCTTTGGGTAGTCCTTGTTTGCATTTGTCTCAGATATTTGCTGGAAAAACCTACAGGCACTGGAGAGGCCATTTTTAAAATTTTAATGAAGTAAAACACAATTTTTTAAAAATCCGATATTTTTAGGCTTGTTGCTATTTAGAATTAGGACAGTTTTTAAGAGCTGCGCTGTTTGCTGACTGCTAAAAGCCTACCTTAAGTTTTTTTAAACAGAATTGACCCATGAGGTTAAATGTTGAATGGGCTGACTGCATTTATTCGATGCTGTAAATTGCTCAGAGTATTTCTATTAGTGGCAGTGGAGGACGGATGTGGGAATGGCAGAAATGGAGGACAAAGAGGAAATAATAACAGATGGGCAATACTTGAAATGTATGGATTAGAACTAGGATATTGGGGTTGTATAGAGTAGGTTTCACTTTATTTGGCTGTGCTATGACAGGCAATAGTGGTATGGGAATTGTCCTATGATATTTCAGAGTTGGTTTGACTTGATAATTATAGGAGAGTCCATTCCTTTCTTCTCATTACCTTTAGTTGTTTTGCAACCTAAAGTTTAGTACACAGTGTTTAAAAAAAAATTCTACCGAGTTTCTTCTCATTTGAAGGTGCTGAGCAAAACTGGAACCTTCTGGCAGCATTTATACTGACCATACTCTGTGCAAGTGGAAAAATTGTAAGAATTGTTAAAGGAAATAGAATCTTTCAGCATTTTCAGCAGGCCCTTCATGGATTTTACTTTGGCTATTAAGTAAATGATTATTAAGTTGTATTCAAAATATGTACAAAACTAATTTGCAGTTTTTGCAATAGCTATATTTGTCTTTCACCCACAGGCAGAAGAAATAGTTAACTGAGATTATTTCATTGTTAAAAATGTTGATGTGGGCACCACAGAATATTCTGGAATTACCATAGTTAGGGCTAACTAAAATTTCTTGTTTTATTTAAATGTCGTTATACAAAATCTAATGAGTATCTCTTTAATATGAAGCTACTATTGTTTCCCATTTCTTTGTGCAGAAACCAATGTTCAAAGATAGCTGGCAGTTCTGATATTCTCAAAGATGATAATTAGCAATTTTATAACCACTTGTGCAAACAGTGTCTTCTCAGCAATTTGCATTTTTGTATTTGACCACCATTGTCTCAACAACAAAATGTTATTGTCTGAATAACATTGTTTATTCTCCTTCACTCTAGGTCGCTATTCAGAATGCTAGATTCTGAACACTGGAGCTTTTCCATACTTCTGCTTTTGGTACTCTGTAATCCTTCACTAGGATGGAGCCCAAAAACACTTTTATTTAATACTTTCTTGCAATTCACAGCATATTGTTCAGAAGTTTTCGGGAGTGATCTGTACAATAATGGGGATTTGTTGAACATGAACTATCTGGAATTTTGTACTCTGTTCAGTGACTTTGTTGCACCATTCTATTTTTAGGGCAGCTGCTATGACATTAAGAACAGTTTTATTATCGTTACAAGCCTTACTGGCAGCAGCTGAACCAGATGACCCACAGGATGCAGTCGTGGCACAACAGGTTAGCAAAAGCTTGGCAGCGGCCGCAACAGTGCAGAAAGTCTATGTTCTTGAATTGTTAAAAATTGATCAAAAACCCAGCTATAGGAAGGGATCAGTTTCCAGAAGAAATGAAAATATTCCTGAATTATTGTTCGTTTATGTCACAGGGTGACCTAAGAATCATCCGAGAAGAAACAAGTTTTACAAAACTCTTTTAAAATGCTGCTAAACATTGAGTTATATTTCAGCATTCTTTTGTAAACAATCTCAGCAGGACAGCTCTACTAATGTACAATTACTAACTTAATATGAGGTATTGGGTTATACCTACTTCAGATAGTTGACGTTTTAATAGACATTAATGTTTCATTTACCTCACCAAAGTGGTCATATTTATAATTGTCTCAAATGAAGTTTACTTTAAATAAAATTAAGTCTTGTCTGAATGTAGGAGAAAAATTACTGTACCAATAATTTATTGGTCTAGATTTTATTATGAACAAGATTAAATATTGATACTGATTCATAAAGCTGTCATGAATTTCTTTTTGGCTGCTAATGTAAATTTTCACTTTTTGTAATAAAATGGGCGCTGGTGATTCCTTATAAAGGAACATGGAAATCAAAAGCAGCATACAGAAATTATTTTTTGTTTTAAATATTTGTAACGTTTATTTATTGTATCTTCTGATTCCTGGTAAGTACACCAACGAAGTGACGCTGAACTTTACAGACCAAGAAAATCCATGATTTGATTGAGAGGAGCCGAAAAGCACGGTTGCAATTGGACCTTATTGTTAAGGAGGGATAGGGGTTGAACTTGACCAATATTATTGATCTGAAACTAATAATTTAAATTGTGGATTTGAGAGCAGTGTTTGAGTGTAAGTTTTTAGTTTATTCCTTTCCCCCTCCTTCCTACCATCTCTACCCCAACCATATCCTGATAAGTGATGAATGTGGAGCACAGTCAAAAGCAGTTCACAGGGCCATTTCCTATTTGTAAATACTGAACGTAGTTTGTATTTTAAGAATAAGAATGGTGGTGTGAAATTTTTCATATTGTAACAATAGGGTGTGTAAAAAGTAAGCAAATTGGTTTCATAAACAGGAGAATCTGACAGCTGATCTAGCAGTTTGCCAGTATAACATTGCAGATTACTTTTTAGGTGCGAGTACCTGATGGCAAATGATGAAGAAAGAACTTGTTTCTCAAGATCATTAAGCATCCCAGAGCACTTGTTTAAGAAAGAAAGGGGTAATCCAGGAAATTATAGGCCAGTTAGCCTGGCGTCAGCGATGAGGAAGCTTTTGGAGAAGTTACTGAGGGACAGCATATATGCACATTTGGAAGAAAATGGACTAGTTAGTGACAGGCAGCATTGTTTTATATGGGGAAGGTATGTCTCTCCAACTTGATTTTGTTTTTTGAAGAGGTGTCAAAGATAATTGAGGAAAAGGCTGTGAATGTAGTTTATTTGGACTTTTATTAAGGGGCTTGACAAGGTCTCACATGGAAGACTGGTACAAAAACTAAAATCACATGGGTTTTGGGATGGGCTGGCTAGATTGGTACAGAACTGGCTTGGTTATAGAAGACAAAGTAGCAGCAGGAGAGTGTTTTTCAGAATGGAGATCTGTAGTTAGATCAGTGCTGGAGCCTCTGGTTTGTAGTGTATATATACATGATCTGGAGGAAAATGTGAGTGGTCTGATTAGTAAGTTTGCAGGTGGCATGAAGATTGATGAAGTTGCTGATAGTGCAGAGGATACAACAGGATATAGATTGGAGATGTGGCCACAGAAATGGCAGAGTTTAATCCAGACAGATACGAGGTAAGGCATTTTGCAGGATCAAATTTAGGTGTGAATTATGCTGTAAGTGGCAAAACCCTTATAACATTAACATACAGGGGGCTCTGGGTGTGCAGGTCCACGTTTCCCAGAAGTGGAAACACAGGTGACCGGAATGATTAAGAAAGCATATGGCATGGTTGCCATCATCAGTCAGGGCATTGCGTATAAGAGTTGGAAAATCGTGTTGCAGCAATATCAAACCTTGGTTAGGCTGCATTTGGATTGTTGCATGCAGTTCTGGTCACCACGCTACCAGAAGGAAATGGAAGTTTGGAGAGAGTGCAAAGAACGTTCACCAGGATGCTGCCTGGTCTCGAGGGTATTGGCTACTTGGAGAGATTTAATATGCCAGGATGGTTTTCACTAGAAATGCAGAGGCTGAGGGGAGACCTGATAGAGGTCCACAAAACTGAGAGGCATCAACAGGGTAGATAGTCAGAGGCTTTTTCCAAGGGTGGGATGCCAGTTATAAGGGGGCACAGTTCAAGGTGAAATGGGGAAAGTTTAAGGGAGGTGTGTGGGGAAAGTTTTTCATGCAGAGTGGTGGTGTCTGGAACGTTGCCAGAGGAGGTGGTGGAGGCAGGCACATTCGCAGTTAGGAGGCATCTGGATGCGTGCATGCATAGGGATATGGACCGAATAAGGGCAGCATATTTTTTACTTTAGCTGGGGCATCATAATCGGCACGGGCTTGGAGGGCTGGAAGGCCTGTTTTCTGTGCTGTACTGTTCTTTGTTCATTTGACAGTCACTGGTTTTAGTCAGTTATGCAAGAAACACGACAGTCACTTTACACACAGCAAAGTCCCACAAATGTCAGTGATATGTGATCAACCATCTGTCTCATTACTCTTGGTTGAGTGATGAGTATCAGGCAGGACACAACAGAGCATTCTTTTGATTTTTTTTCTTTGTAATAATGCCATTTGATTGTTACGTGTACCTGAGAGGACAAATAGAGTCTCAGTTTAATGTCTCCTCCAAAAGATGGCTATCAATCTGTCGCTAAATTTGGAAGCTGTACTAAGTTATCTTCAGACCTCAAAAAAAAGACATTTTTGCCATGTTTCTTTCATTTGAAGATAATCCAGAAAAAAAAATTAATTTAGGTTACAGAGGTGGACAAGGGTTACCAGCCCCGCCAGCAATTTATAATTAATAATTAGAATGAATGCTAGATTATCAGGTAATGAGTCTGCAGTAGAGTGTTACTTTATAGATAACAGAAATTGAGATTGTTTCTTTAGTAACTCTGTTTATCCTGGTCAGATTCCTTTTGTTTTTTTCTCCTCACCTCTATTGTCTCAGAAAATGAGCCACTTTATCAGCAATAGATGTCTGGCTCCAGATCTCTGCCAAGGCCAGTCTCTTGACCTACAGTTTTATCAATCCCTTCTGTTCATTTGTAAAGCATATTTACAGCATTTGAATCATCATTAAATTCCAACATGGTCAGTCTTAAAATATTAACTAATCAAAGTAAATTGATATGAATTTTATAGCCTCTATTTGAGCAGTGAACTTAAAGGGTGTGTTTTTTCTGCAGTACAAGCAAAATCCAGAGATGTTTAAACAGACGGCCCGACTCTGGGCACACGTGTATGCTGGAGCGCCAGTTCCTAGCCCCGAGTACACTAGAAAGGTAGACAAACTGTGTGCTATGGGCTTTGATAAAGTAAGTATTGAGAGCAATTTTATCTAGCACGTGCATCAAGTGCTCACTTCTAGACACATTTTATACTTGCAGCTTTTTTAACACAATCATTATTCTAGCATTTATTGCCTATCCCTGATTGCCCTAAAGAAGATTGTGGTGTGCTGCCTCTTTGAACCGCTGCAATCCATGTGTTACATGAACACCCACAGTGCTGTTAGGAAGGGAGTTTCAGGATTTTGAGCTAATGACAGCGAAGGAATGGTGGTAATAGTTCCAGCTCGTGATGGGATGTGACTTGAAGGGGAACTTTCAAGTGATGGTGCTTCCTTGCACTTTGTCTTGTCCTTTAGGTGGTAGAGGTTGCTGATTTGAAAAGTGCTGTCACAGGAGTCTTGGTGAATTACACCAGTTTATCTTGTAGCTGGTTTACGCTGCTGCCACTGTGTATTTGTAGTGGAGGCAGTGAATATAGAAGGGGTGCAAATCAAATGGTTTGCTTTAATAGGTTAAAACAGAAAATACTGGCTAAACTCAGCTGGTTTGGCAGTGTTTATGGAGAGAAGTACACTTAACATTGAGTTAATTGACCCTTCCACCAGAATCTACCTGACATTTTCTATCTTTATTTCACATTTTCAGCATTCACAGTATATTGCTTTTATTTAAATGGGTTGCTTTGTCCTGGATGGTATAGCGTTTCTTCCTCTTTTTCCTCATGTTGTTGAAACTGCACTCATTCAGATAAATGGAGGGTATTCCATCACACTCCTGATTTGTGTTCTGGAGCACAAGTTTTCAGTACTGTTGCCAGAATATTTCAGGGTCCTTAGCCTTCGCAGTATCCAGTGCCTTCAGTCATTTCTCGACATCACATGGAGTGAATTAAATTGGTGAAGGCTGGCATCTGTGATGCTAGGGAGGAGGGGACTGAGCTGGATCATCTGGCTGATGCTTCTGAAGATAGCTGGCAAATGCTTCAGCCTTTTCTTCTGCACTGATGTGCTAGGCTGCCCCATTATTGAGGATGGGAATATTTGTTGAGCCACCTCTTCCAGTGAGTTTAATTGCCCACCACTATTCACAAATGGATGTGGCAGTACTGCAGAGTTTCGATCGGATCTGTTAGTTGTGGGATTGCTTACCTCTGTCTAGTGCATGCTTATTTGCTGTGATGTAGTTTTACCAGGTTGACATCCCATTTTTAGGTATGCCAGGTGCTGTTCCTAGCATACCCTCCTACACTCTTCATTTGAAATGTTCTTTTCTATTCATATCCCCATTGTACTGATGTATTTGTGTAAATCTATGAATGTATTCAAGCTGGTAATTTGAGCCAGAATTAGTTATTTATATCAATAGCATCTGTTTATTGAGCTGGTAACGTCAGGCATGCTGGAACCTTCTGGCAGCTGTATAAATGAGAATGCCTGAATCATGACAAGTCAATGAATGTGGTTTTTGGTGTTGGAATTGTGCACAGACTTGATGTGAAAACAGTAAGCTCACAACTGCAATGGTTTTATAACAATCCATTAGCTTGCAGGTGAGTAGAAAACCCATTTCTGCCTTTGTGCCTTAGGTGTCTAGCTGCAGTCATTGGTATGCAAGATAACTTTTTTGTTTTGCCTTATGAATTGGATGTATATTTAGGCACAAGTTTAAAGCTACAGGGGACTTGTTTCCTTAAGAAGGTTTTTTTTAACCAGCATTTATACAAGGAACATTAAGGCTTTATTAGAAAAATTTCAATAAGCCAAATAAGCTACAATTTAGTAATAGTTTTGATATTCATGGTTTTAATACATTCTGAAGTGAAGTATTTTAGAATTGTAGTGGGACTTTGAGATACTTAGTAAAATATTGTTGGTCTTTCAAAAAATATAGCCAGGAGTTGCCATTTATTAAATACTTCACAAGGGTGTACCAACAGCAAATTGGAGAAGTAAATTATATGGTAGTTACAAATGAGTGGAGGATCTATAATATAGATAGAACTGAGTAATGCTGAATTGGTTACTAAGACCATAAAAAGTCAAACCAAGCACGAGAGGGTCAGAATTAAAAAGTTATGCTAAACATGTATCAAACTTTGGTTAGACATTCTGGTCATTGTGTTATAAAAAGATGAAAAAGGTGCAAAAAATGTTTTGCAGGGCTGTTATCAGAAATACAAGGTTGTGTCCAGGCTGCGGGTCTCCTTGAAAATAGCAGATGTAAGGACTGACTTAATACAAGTCTTAAAAATTGTGGAAGATCTTAATAGACAGTTTTAAAAAAATGTTAATCAAACATGATTTAATGCTTACCCTTAATTGCCCTCAAGGTGGTTACGAGCCATTGTACTGAACTACTGTAATATTTAAGGTGTAGGTATACCCACAGTGGTGCAAAGCAGGAAGCTTGAGAATTTTTACAAATGATAATAAAGGAGCAATGCTATACTTCAAAGTCAGGACGTTTTATGTATTTGGAGGGGAACTTGTAAGTGTTGGCGTTGCCACACATCTGCTGCCTTGGCAGTTAAGGTACTTTTTTGCAAGGAGTTGTCAAAGAGCCTTGGCAAGTTGCAGTGCATCTTGCAGATGGTGCACACTGTAGCCACTGTATTGGTGGAGGGAGTGAATGTTTAAGGTAATGGGTGGAGTGCCAATCTAGTGGGATGCTTTTGGCTGTCTGAGCTGGACTCATCCAGGCAAGTGGAAGAGTATTTCATCACATTCCTGATTTGTGCTTCGTAGATGGCTTTGGGGAATTGGGAGGTGAGTTACTCCCTGTAGAATACCTATAGAAAACCATATGAGAGAGAAGGACATACAGGATTGTGCTGATAGTTAAATAAGGAAGAATGGGAGGAGGTTTGAGTGGACCATAAATGCATGAACTGGTTGGGCTTAATGACCGGTCTCTGTGTTATATATATATATGTCATTCCATAATACAAGGATAGGAAATTAGTAACTGGTAACCACTGCAGCGCAAGTTGAAATTTAGGCACATGGGGCATATAAGAGGACAATAGAAAATGCAATTGCTCTAATTGTGGATGATTTTAATGAGACTGAATGGAGACACCAGGAAAAAAGGTGGGTGCTTGAGGATACAGTGAAATTTACTGAAAATCAGGAATTGTTTCTTCTGAGCTGCAAGAGCAATCTTGTCAGAGTTGACATTTAGCAATTCAGCAGAGCTGGAGATTGGTAGTACTTGAGCTAAAAACTTGCAGATGAATTAAATGTGAGGCAGTGCGTTTTGATTATGCTCTTGATGGTAAGCTTGGTACTATAGTAATAGAAGCACTTGGGTCTGCAGGTTAACAGAATGCTGAAGGCACCATCTTAAGTATTTTAAGCTCTAAGTAAAATAAGTAATGGATTTTTTTGAGTTTTAATTCAAGGATGGTGAACTTGTAGAAAATGTGACTGATTTGCACTGTATGCTGTCAACATTTCCCTGATCTAACTCATGCAAAATGTTCACCTATCACCTGTATGCTCTCTGACCAACATTAGTTCCCAATCAAACAATGCTTTTATTTAAAAATTATCATCCTTGTTTTCAAATTGGTCCATGGCCTCATCCGCAATCGGCAGTTCTCAAATTTCAACCTCTTAAATATCCCTGGTGTTAATCTAGTTAATGGTGTTAAGTTCTAGAATTCTCTCCCTAAACTCTCTACCTTCGTTCCTCCTTTTGAGACACTCCTTAATACCAAGCCTTTGGTCATCTATCCCAACACCCTCTTATGTGGCTCAATCTCATGTTTGATTTCATACTGCTTCTGTGAAATGCTGTTAGGTACTATTCGGTTAAAGAGGCTGTACAATTACAAGTAGTTCTTGCTGTCCATGGTGGTTATAAAGGAATCTGCTCCAAACATTCTGCCAGTGGCTATGCTAATCGCTTTATATGAGCTCTGCCTGAATTAATATTGCCTAATTTAATTCTCGGAAGAAAAATAAAAGAATTGCCTGAGGCTGTGACAATGATTCTGGAGTGTTGGACGCAGGGCAAGTTAGAGTTAATAATGGTTAACAAGCAAGATTTAATTAAGTCTATGGGTGCATGCATATTTATCTAATAACAATCATAAAATGATGGCATTCAAAGTTGTGCTTGAAAGGAGACACATGGTACAGCTAACAAGATTTTAGATTTGCGTAAGGCTATCCTGAACAGGATGAGTCAGACTGTCCATTGGTAAACTGGGCAAATCTGATAATAGCTGAAATGACAAGGTCAGTGGGAGGCAATCTAAAAGAATTTAACGTGTTTCAGTGCCAGCTTATACCACAAAGGTGGGATAGGTTGCCAAAAAAATCAATGGGGTAAATGAGTAGACAAAACTGTGGCAAATAGATTTCATTATAGACAAGTGTGAGGGCACCCACTTTGGACCTAAAAAAGGTCAGATTACTTTCTAAACAGTGAGAATCTTGAAATAGTTGAGACAAAGAGACTGTGGCGCCTGTGTACATAGACAGTTGAAGTGCCATAAGCAAGCACCAAATCTTGTGAAATGCCTTGAGAACGAGGAGTAACATTCATGTACAGGGAGGCACCAGTTGGATGACAGCTGAAATACTAGATGGGTGGCATTATGGCACAGTGGTTAGCACTGCTGCATCACAGCTCCAGGGTCCTGGGTTCGATTCCCGGCTCAGGTCACTGTTTGTGTGGAGTTTGCACATTCTCCTTGTGTCTGTGTGGGTTTTGTCCGGATACTCAGGTTTCCTCCCACAGTCCAAAGATGTGTGGGTTAGGTTGATTGGCCATGCTAAGAAATTGCCCCTTAGTGTCCAGAGACGCGTAGGTTAGAGGGATTAGTGGGTATAATATGTAGGGATATGGGGGTAGGGCCTGGGTGGGATGGTGTTCGGTGTAGACTCGATGGGCCGAAGGGCCTCTTTCTGCACTGTAGGATTTTATGATTCTATAGTTTAACTGTGCCAAGGATCTGGGTTCAATTCTGGCCTTGGGTGACTGTGTGGAGTTTGCACATTCTCCCAGTATCTGTGTGGGCTTCCTTTTAGTGTTCTGCAGGGTACATGGATTGACCATGCTAAATTGCTCTTTAGTGTCCTAAGATGTGTGATTTAGATGCATTAGCCACGGTAAATGAGTAGAATTACAAGGATAGGGCAGGGAGTGTGGGCCTAGGTAAAATGCTGTTTCAGATGGTTGGCACAGACACATTAGGCTGACTGGCCTCTTTGCATTGTAGGGATTCTGTGGTTCTAGGTAATTCTGGGCACTTCGCCTTAGGTGGGTATATATTAGCTTTGGAGGAAGTGAAAGTTTACTAGAATGATACCTGAACTTGGAACTAAAAGGGTAGAGGAAAGGAAACAATGTTGGCTGGTTGAAAAGTTTAGGACTAAGGGGCATACAGGACATTTAAATCATAGAACCAAGTCTCTCAGAAGAGAGGTTAGGAAATAACTTCTACAAGTGGTGGTAGAAGTTTGTATTCTCTTCTATACAATGACAGGTGATGATGGGACATTTGTCAATTTTAAATTTCATATTGCTGGATTTCTCAGCTGCTTGTATTGAGAGATAGAGGACAAGGTGGATAAATGGAAGTTAGGTAACTTATCATTTTATTAAATGAAGAAATGGGCACAAGGGGAATAGTCTACTGCTATTCCTATGTCAGGGTTGTACTACCTGACTGCTCAAAATGGCTTCCATTTATACTTAACTCTGTTTTTCTCTCCAATAAATGTTGTAATTATGATTTGAGGGACTGTGCAATAAGTGAGTTTCTACTATTGTCAATGTATATATTGTAATATTTTTCCCCTCATGCATTTTCATAGTGCTATGATAGTTTGCATTGCTGTTTTTGTTAACGAGCTAAATTTAACAAGACTTTATATATAAATTGTTTAATTATGGACTATTGTAGGTAATTTAACAGATTTTAACTTCTGTATTTCTTTTACAGAATGCAGTAATAGTGGCCTTGTCTTCACAATCCTGGGATGTGGAGTGTGCAACAGAACGACTGCTCAGTAACTGAGGAATTTGGAATCACTTCTATAGCCCAGATGCCCTTTCATTGACAAACATCTCTGCCCTTTGTTCTTTCTGGGTTCTGCATAGATTCCATTTTAAACATCACTGTAATATGTGATAATCGCTATAAACGAGACTGGATTCAATGCTCTGTAAATAAAGCTCTCAAAAGATCTGTGTAAATTAAAACAAAGGGGAAACGTGAAATACTTTTTAATTTTTTTCCTACTCTCCATTGTAAGGATCCTGAGTTTGAGTTGCATTCATCTCTGAAGATGACAAATACACCTGCTTTAGTACAGTTTAACCAAGTGACCAAGGCTTTCAATTGCATCAACTTGTTTTTGATAATAAAAACATGTAATGTGGCCTGCATCTTAGAAAATGGTTGTTTTCTATTTTTTGACTGTGTCATGGCTTATGTAGCCATTACTTATGATAATTCTGACCAGAGTTTCCATTTAGTTTGATATTTAGTGAGAGGCTGCTTAATCGTGGCATTAATGCACAAGTTAATGTGATGTTTTTGAACGTTTATGGGTATCAAAAGTTGAAACTTGTTCCTGATCATGACTATATTACTTGGTTATTATTTTATGGTTACATTTTTCTCCAAAGGTCTTTGCTATGACACAATCAAAAAGCGTTTGACAGGCTAGATTTTCTTAAATGATTGTAGCTGTTAAGTAATGTGATCACTATTTTGAATTACTTAACAGGTGCTTTAAATATTCACACCCTGCTTGTGATTCACAATTTCTATAATCTACTTTTGGAGGCTGTGGTGGCTCTTGCTGTATATAATTTGAAGTTCACGTAGAAATAGAGGTGTGTTATTGATCAGATTGTCTGCACTCTGTCTGGTATCACTGAAAATTCCAAATAATGGGATATTTCCTGTATATACAGCCAAGCTTTCTATTCGTATTAAAATGGTATTTCATCCTTAAAGTTTCCACTAACCTTGGGGTCATTTAATGTAATAGTTGATTTCTCAAAATTTGAGATATTTATTGGTTTTGCCTTTCCTGAATTGAACAAAGGTGATTTTTATTTGTGATGACAAATAGACGGACAGTTATTGGCTGATGAAATGTGCCCCATTGACAAGCATAATATACACATTAGAAACCACGATTTGAAATTTCAGACTTGTGAAATTTTTGAAGGTATATTTGTCTGTATCTTCAGGAGAGATTGCTCTTTTGCTGATGAGCACTTGGTGGGAATTAGAACAGGAGTCAATGTAGCTTTATATATTTAGAAAATGCCTTTGTTTTTATTTAGAGATGCAGTTCACCCTTTTAAAGCTTTG
The DNA here is from genome assembly GCF_965287045.1 of Carcharhinus amblyrhynchos. Classification (NCBI taxonomy): domain Eukaryota; kingdom Metazoa; phylum Chordata; class Chondrichthyes; order Carcharhiniformes; family Carcharhinidae; genus Carcharhinus; species Carcharhinus amblyrhynchos. Next base: position 87,791,976 of record NC_137324.1, on the reverse strand, counting down.
TCACCATGAAACTGTGAATTAAAATACTTTCAGATTTCCATTTTTAGACTCAAGAATTTGGGATAAGGAACAGCTTTTTGGCCCATCAGTCTTGTACTATGTGAAGGTTGGTGCATTGTGATGGACTTAAATTTATTCCCTAGAATTACAACACTGTCTAGGAAAATCTTGTATTACATTTAAACTGCAATCCTTATTGTCCTACAAATCCTCACTGTTGTCCAATGTCCTACATGCAGTTTTTGAGCTATAATTGACTGCTGAAAGAATCATGTAAGCATTCTGTGGTAGTTCAACTTTTTTCCTTCCCTTTCCTTGAAGAGCAGCACTTCTGTAACTAGCCTCTTTACTCAGCTTTGTTTATAATCTTACAGTATGGCAAAGGATCTATGAACAGATAACCCTAATGGGGAATGAGGTGTTCTTGATTTTGTTCTTCACCTAAATGCATTCATTGATGCTGGTGTATTGTTCTGTAGGTGGTGGCTTCTGAATTATACTTCAGATGGCCATTTTTCAAGGAAGACTAGGGTAAGGGGGCATCATAGTTAGTCAGATGCTGGACAGTGACTCGGAGCAGGAATTGCTGGTTGTGTCTTCCTTTCAGATATGAAAGCTGAGGCCAATTTTAATATGATGGTGCAACTGGCTGACCATCACAGACCATGCACATCAAATATGCTTCATTATAGGCATCTTATTTACTTGCTAAGCTATTTGAGGCAGTGATCCAAGTTAGATTGCAGGTGTGACTCTTCTTAGAAATGAGAAATTGCATTAACCTGGGTAAATTAGTCTACACTCACTTCTAGCCTTCCTTCAATAATTTTGATTGTTGTTAAACCTCTGCAACGTGAAGAAGATACCTTGTAATTTTTTTAACCCTAACATTTTCATAATCAGTGTTGTAGTATTAGGTATTTTGAATAGACACTCTTGTTTTTGTTTGCTATCATAAGGAAGTCTTGCTGCAACTATGCAGGACATTGGTGAGACTACACCTAGAGAACTGTGTAGTTTTGATTACGTGATTAGGGAGAGGTACTTATATTGGAACCACTTTGGAGAAGGTTCACAAGGTTGATTCCTGGGATGAGAAGTTTATCTTGAGGAAAGATTGGACTGATACTCATTGCTGTTGAGAAGAATGAAAGGTGATCTTATTGAAACGTACAAGATTTTGAGGGGGCTTGACAGGGAGATGCTGGGAAGATATTTCCTCTCCGCGGTCACAGTTTAAAGACATTTAAAATGGAGCTGAGGAGGAATTTTGCTCAAAAGGGTCATTAGTCTTATGAATTCTGTTCCTCAACGATCAATGGAGGTTGGTCATTGAATATATTCAAGGCTGAGTTAAATAGATTTTTGATGAACAAGGGAGCATGAGAACAGACAGGAAAGTGCTGTTAAGTCCATAGTCAGGTCAGCCATGAATTATTGAAGTGTTGGAATATGCTGAAAAGAAACTAGAAGCGGGGCCTATTCATATTTCATATGCTTTCATCGTTGAACTTGGAAGTAGCAATCTTCTGTTTACTCATTACCTCAGCTCGAGTTTATTGCTATTTTGTATTAAGTTTGAGTTTCAGACATTTGTGTGATACTTTTGCAAATATTGATATAATCCTATGGATCCCTATCCATTCTGGCACACTGCTGTGGATCCTGCCATGGCAGTAAATGTGTATTTATAGGAACAAGAGTAAAAGTTCCTTGATTCAGTTCTGCAATTCAATTAGATCTTGAGTGATCATATTTTAATATATCTGTCTTGGTTCCATATCCTATAAAACCATTGAGTTTTGAAATTTTTAACTAACATACCCCTCAATGGCTTTTGGGGGCCAGAATACCAGATCTCCTGTGAACAGATTGTTAACATTTTTACTGACAAGTGTGAAAATTATTTAAAAGGCTGTTGAACATTGAACTTTATATCAAGAGATTTAGGATGCAAGGCAATAAAGACCATGCTGCATCTGTACAAAGCCCTGGTTAGACCATACCTGGAATGGAGTAATCAGTTCTAAACACTGCATTGTAGGAGGGATATATTGGCCTTGCAGGGAGTATAACATAAATTGAATCAAAAAATTACACATCTATTAAAGGTTAAATGTTGAGGAGGGAATACAGAGTTGTATTTCCTAATATTTCAAAGATTAAAGGGTGATTTGATAGCAACTTTCAAGATGTTACGGGGAACTGTTAGTATTATGATCCCTCTAGCGACATAACTTTTAAGAAAATAAATCTCCCTAGATATTATGTTTTAAGTTGGTAACAAACTTAAATCAATATGAATCAAACAATATTTAACAAGCGCCTAATACATCGAACTAAAGAAAAGGTCCTTTTGCATCTTGCACTTTTTTTCAATATGCACCACCCTTCCGCCAGATATCCAACAGTATAAGATTGAGTCCCAAGTAATTGCCAGCTTTCTAGCAGGTTCACTTCTCTCTGCCGTGCTAGGTTGAATCTTCCAGTGTCCCACAAAAATCATTCCTCAGCCTGACTTCTACCACTTTGACAAATGCTTGTTCCTTATATTTCCAAAATTCTTGACTGTTCCTTCTTTTTGAACAGAGAACTAGTTCTCACCAGCATACTGCTTGTTGCAAACCCAAAAAGTATTTTCTTTCTTTTCAAAGTAGGAGCTTCATTCTTTGTGTGCCTGTGCCCAAAAAGCAGCTGAGCCCTTTTTGTGTCAAGGTGTAAAATGCCACTTGATTGCAATAGGTTTGGGTTTCTTTCTTTCCCAATGACGAGATCACATGGGCCCAAAAGATTTAATATGACCACTATATTTTCCTCTTTTAATTAATGAAACATTCTAAAACATAACTGTCTTGTAAAATCCGACATTAGTCATAATTTCTCTCTGCCCTAATATCTAAGGGATGTGGCTTAGAAATTAGAGCCAGACCTTTCCAGAATAAAGTTTGGAACCCCATCCTGCAAACAGCAGCTGATACTTGGTTAATTGTTAAATAAGAATTTGTTTAACCAAAGGTATTAACTGGGCAAAGTTAGGTACATTGATTAAGGTCACAAATTGTTGAACAGCAGATCAGTTTTGAGATAAATCCAGTCTTTGTGTGCCTCTCTAGGAATTTGTTTTGTAACTGAACCCTTTAGTTGCTATATTCTGAAGAATCTCAGCTGCCTTAGGTGTGAATTGAATGCAGTACTCCAGATGCCATCTAACCAAAACATGTGATCTTGGTATAATAACTTCGTATTCTTGCCCCTTAAGAGCCATTTTTATTTTTTGTACTTGGTCATTAGATATGACTTGCTCCAAATCCATACTGACTCTGTACATCAATACTATAGTAATAAAAATCAAAAATAGTGCAGGTTCTTCAAGCTACACACCTTTACAATGTTAAGCTGGTGGCTGGATCCTAACCACTGCTGATGTCAGTTGAACTGGTGCTGGATATACGTTAAGTGCTTTTGGGAGTAGAGCAGAGGAGTTTCCATCGCTGCCTTTCTAAGGACTGCCTTGTTGCTCCACTGAACAGAACATACTGTTTAAACAGTAGAAGTACATCCTGGAGCAATCCTTTATCACTGCAGATAAAACTGCGCTTGAAAGATATCCTCTTCTTGCTAAATGGGAAGTTTATTTCATCACTAAATATTGCATTTCATTTATTGTCCACAAACTATTATTGCAAAATGTGATCCTTATAGTTTATCAGGCAGAATTTTCCTTCAATTAAATATTGGCAAGAATGAAGTCATTGTTTTGGGTCTTGCCTCAAATTCTGCTCCCTCTTGACTGTTTCATGTCTGCAGAGGTTGAACCACACCGTTCCACAACTTTGAACTTTCAATCACGTACGCATGCCATCGCTAGACTATCTATCTTCAATGCTCCTCCCTCAGCTCTTTTGTAATACACTGCTGGCTGGCCTCCCACATTCTATTCTCTGCAAACTTAACGTTGCCCAAAACCCTGCCCACGTCCTGATGTGCACTAAAGGCTGTTCACCCAATGCTTGCTGACTCGCGCTGATTCCCATTTAACCAAATCTTCAGTTTAAAAAAATGATCTCCTCCATTCTGACAATCCTCCAACACAACTGTGCTCCTTGAATAACAGCCTCGTGAGCACCCACTATTTTGATTGTTCCAGTATTGGTGGTTATATCTTCCATCTAGTCCTAAGTTTTGAAATGCCCTTTTTAAGCCTCTCTACCTTGCTTTCCTTAAAACCTACCTCTGATCGTGATTTTGGTGATCCTAATATTTCATTTTGCGACTTGGTGTATTTCATACTGCCTTTGAGATGTGGTTTAAGATAATAAAGGAGCTATATAATTGCAAGTTATTGATTGTGAATGAAATTGAGAAAAAAATACATGTGAAACATTTCAGACATCTTTCCAACTTTTAGTTATGTTTATTTTAAGATACTCAAGTATGAACTCAACTCAATCAGCAGTTGCATAATCTCAAGTGCATTGGATCCAAATGCGAGAAATATCATGAACTACTACCAAAAGAGAAAATGCTGCAAAATCTCAGCAGGTCTGGCAGTATTTGTAAGGAGAGAAAAGAGTTGACATCTCGGTCATCTGGACTTGAAACATCAGCTTTTTTCTCTCCCTACAGATGCTGCCAGAGCTGCTGAGATTTTCCAGCATTTTCTCTTTTGGTTTCAGGTTCCAGTATCTGCAGTAATTTTGCTTTTATCATGAACTATTAGTCCATTTTTCTAAACTGAATTGTGGAATAAACTGAAGACTTTAGATGTTTATACTCTTACGTGTTAGGTTAGCTTTCATGGGAATAACAGTTAAGGTCACCACAATAAATTCAATCAGTACACTTCCAATAGAATGCTAACTATTTTCCTGCTGTTATCAGAAGTAGTGCTAGTGACAGCCATTAGTTAAATTGTATTGATCATCACAAGCTGACATATTTTCTGCTTTGAGTGGATGTGGTATCAAGCCATTCCTGCACTGCAAACAAAAGGGTTTTCCAGGCAGATAAAAAGCATCAGAGTGAGAAAATTAAAGTCACTTTTATCAATTGATAAATGTATATACAATTGATTTAAGTTGGCATCCAGGCTCTGAAATTAAAATGTGATAATTTTCAGAATTCCAGGAATCTTATCACAGCCTAAATCCTATCACATGGGTCTTCGTAATGTATTTTTTTAACTGTCATGCACTTAGAACTAGTGAAGGTAAGCATATCTTTATTTCAATTTTAAAATTATATTTCTCAACCTTGTAGAAGGTAAACAATATAGAATCTTTACATGGTAATATTTATTAGAGATTTTTATGCCAACTCATAAGTTTTTTTTTAAGGTCACTATTTTAGTTCTGCCAGGGAAATAAAGAATAAAAACAGAGAACCTACATACAGGATAATTTGGTGCATCATGAGTGATCCCATCTAGTCCCATTTGGGCTGTAGCTCTATGGATTACAGAATTTCAAATACACAGCCAAGTATCTCTTAAATGCAACAAGGTTCCTGCTTATACCACCCTTTTCAGAGTTCCAAACTCCACCATGCATTGAGTGAAAAAGTCTCTCAATTCCCCTCTAATCCTTATACCAATCCCTTTAAATCAATGTCCACTAGTTATTGATTTCTCCGCTAAGGGAAATAGATCCTTCCTATCCATTCTATTCAGAGTCCTGATAAATTTCATACCTTGATTTGAATCACTTCTCAATCATGTTCCAAAATAACAACCACAGCTAATATTGTTTCCTCCAGCTAAAATTCCCTAATTGTGACAGAATACTCGTAAATCTTGTAGCCAGCAAATGCAATCACACTCTTCTCATAATAGTGACCAGAACTCTGCTGTGGTCTGACCAATGTTTAGTACAGTTGCAGCATAATGTGTTTGCTCTTTTATTGTATGTCTTGGCTAATAATGTATCCCACATGCCTTGTGAACCACCCATCTATCTGTTCTGCTTCATTAGACTTGTACTTTTAAGTTCCCTGCACTTCAGCATCCTATCAATTATTGTATGTTCCCATGCTCTGTTTGCCCTCCCCATAGGTATTACCTCAGGGTTCTTTAGATTGAATTCCATTTGCCCATTTTCTGCTTACTTGACTCATCCAGTGATAATTTCCCAATAGGCCGAAACTTTCCTCCTCACTATCAACAACATGACCAATTGTTATATCGTTTGCAATCTTCATAATCATGTTCCCTGGATTTAGGTTTAAAATCACAATTATACTTAAGTCTATCTTAAAATTTGACCTTAACGTTTGTAACTGATCCCTGAATTGAAGATAACTTGTTTACATAATGGATGTTAGTTAGCTATTTCATACAACATGAGAAAAATAGTCTTAAGTGCTGCTGGATATGTTTGGCATACTTTGAAATTCCTTTTGATCTGGTGGTATAGAACAGGTTTGGGTCATTTTTTTCAGGATATCCTGAAACAAGATAAAATTACTCTTCCAGAAATATTTTGCTGCCATCTTTACTTACTAGTTTTATACAGGCATTTGGGTTGTAGAATTGTCTATTAAAATGTAACGTGATAGCTTACTTCATGTGCAATAATACATTGTGATCCAAGATGCAATGAATGAATTTTGTCTGAAGACTGCAATTAATATTATATTATTGCTCTTTAAATTTATTTTTCAGAATCCTGGGATAGTGAGAGATTCTTTATTGAGCAAACTGGGTCAACCCAGAAAGAAAAATCAATCTACTCTTTTCAAAATCTGACTGGTTTTCTTTTTCCTTTTCTTCTAATGGTTCACGTTTCATTTTTTTCAACAATTAAATTATTTCCATATCACTGTTTCCACTTTGGTTTTATTTGGTTTCCTAATCTTGTGTGCAAGTCTTTTTGACACAATTATACACATTATTGATTTAAAATAACATTAAACAGTTTATTCTTTCTACTTTCCTGAACACAGCGATTAAAGAATATTGTTAGACAAATAGATAAGGCCAGAGATAAGAAAATATAAAAATCCACACATTTCTGGGAGCATTGTATTTTATGCTCAGTTTTATGGGTTAACTAAAACACCTTGGGGAAAACATGCTGGCTGTTTCTTTGTGACAAATAGTCATTTTTCTTTGCACGATTACTATATAAGAACTTTTCAGCTCTACAGCAATCTTTCTGACAATATTTTGTTGTGTTAAAGGCAAATAATTGAGCTTCATGTATACTTCAGTTAAGTTTCAATTGCCCTTTTTAATCAAAAATTTCAGGTTTTTATATATATGCTTTTGAACGATGCTGTTTTTTAATTACAAATTAGTTCTGAACTGTACACAATTGTGTTAAAACATCCTATTTATGGAACTTTTCACTGACAGTTGATGCTGATTCTATAGTACTTTGAGTCAATGTAGGGATTTATGGATAATTCTCAATTCTGCATTAAACTGCATGAGGCTGCTGGTTTTAGTTTTGGCAATGGTATTATTCATCAGTCTCATCCAAATTGATACTTGGCAGACCAAACCATTGGCAAACATAACTTTAATCAATAATAACTTGTACTTGGAGGAGTGCCTTTAACATAATAAAATGTCCCAAGGGCTTCACAGGAACATTACGAAACAGAATGATGCCCACAGAAAGAGATGACCAAAATATGGGTCAAATAAGAGTAGCAGTGTCTTGATGGAGGAAAATGAGGCAGAAGGTGTAATGAGAGTATTCCAGAGTTTTGAGCACAGCTACCAATGGTGGAGCAATTAAAATTGAGGTTACTTAAGAGACCAGAATTAGAGCAGCAGGGTGATCTTGGATTGTGGGGCTGGAGGAGATTGCACAGATGGGGAAGGGTAATGTCATTGGAAAATTTGTAATGGAGGATGCTTATGAAAGTGGGCCCAATCATCCTGACAGTTGGGAGCCTGCAAGAAAAAATACGGCATGAGAAAGAAGTATTTATTTATTTATTTGTCATAGGTAGGCTTACATCAACAGTGCAATTAAGTTCCTGTGAAAATCTCCGAGTTGCCACACTCCGACACCTGTTCGGGCACACTGAGGGAGAATTTAGCATGGCCAGTGCATCTAACTGGCATGTTATTTACAATTTGCCACAATTGTTTGATTTACACAGATGATTTGGATTTGGGACCATGGGTAGTGTGTCAAAATTTGCAGATGACACTAAGATGGGTGGCAGAGCAAAGTGAAGAGGATGCTGTAAGTCTGCAAAAGGATATAGTTTAGTCTAAGTTAATGGGTGAGGGTCTGGAAGATGGAGTACAATGTTGATGTAAGGTCATCCATTTTGGTAGGATTAACAGCAAAATGGACCATTATTTAAATGGTAAAAAATTGCAGCATGCTGCAGTGCAGAGGGACCTGGGTATCCTTGTGCAGGAATCTCAAGGAGTTGGTTTGCAGATGCAGCAGGTAATCAAGGCTGCAAATGGAAGTTTGCTAGAGGGATGGAGTTTAAAAACAGCGAGGTTATGTTGCAGCTGTATAAGGTGTTGGTGAGGCCACACCTAGAATACTGTGTACAGTTTTGGTCTCCTTACTTGAGAGGGGATATAGTGGCACTGGAGGAGGTGCAGAGGAGATTCACTAGGTTGATTCTGGAGTTCAGAAGGTTGGCTAATGACGAGAAACTGATTAGGTTGGGGCTATGTTTATTGGAATTCAGAAAAATGAGGGGTGATCTTATATAAACATATAAGATTATGAAGGGAATAGATAAGATAGAAGCAGGGAAGCTGTTTCCACTGGTGGATGAAACTAGAACTAGGGGACATAGCCTCAAGAAAGGGGAAGCAGATTTAGGACTGAGTTGAGCAACTTTTTCACAAAGGGTTGTGAATCTGTGGAACTCCCTGCCCAGTGAAGCAGTTGAGGCTACTCCAGTGAATGTTTTTAAGGCAAGGATGGATAAATTTTTGAACAGTAAAGGAATTAAGGGTTAAGCATGGGTGTGGAGCTGAGTCCACGAAAAGATCAGCCATGATCTTATTGAATAGCGGAGCAGGCTCAAGGGGCCGGGGGAGGAAACCTGTGCAAATATGGAGAACATGCAAACTCCACACAGTGACCCAAGCCAGAAATTGAACCTGGGTCCCTAGTGCTGTGAGGCAGCAGTGTCACCCCAGAATTCAATAATGGGACCAAGCATGGTGCCATGAAGAGAGAAAGTCTGAGACAATGCAGGGAACCATCAGAGGAATAGAGATAGATCCAAAAGAAGAGCCTCCAAACAGAAAAAGAGCTGTAGTTGTCAAATATAATTGCTTACAAGAAATCCTGGAGGTGGTATTGGGAAATGAGTGCTATGGGCTGTTGGGCAAAGGGAGCTCTTTTGGAGCAGTAGCACTGGACTTGGCATGACCGAAGAGCTGAAGTTACGCTTGTGACTGAAATGCAGACTCTGCAATTGAGGGAGAAGAGAAATTCTGTGAAGTGGGCTGTTGTTGATTATGTCCAAGAATGCCTTTTTGTGAAAATGTGAATGTGTAACACTATAATCCAATGACTGCGTTGACCTACTTCTGGGCGGCTTGCTGAGAAACCCGTTGGATGTTTTGGTTGCATTTGCCATTATATTGTGCATATTAAACCACAGTTTGCTCGTAAGTTCAAATTTGCCTCATATTAACAATGAATGTTAAGAATATAAAATGAGCATTATATAGCATTTTGTTTGTTCAAAACAAATGTAATCTTATGGCTTCATTCTCTTTGCAAGTGTCTTGAATCTTTAACTTGGTCTACTTTGAGCAAACCATTCTTGTTCCCTAACTGGATCTTACCTAAAACTGGTCAAAGATCATAATGTAAAAGAGGGCTTTTGTGGCATTTTGAATCCACAAACAGAAGTGTTTTTCTGATTGAAAAGCAGAATGGCTTTACCAATTGGTGTCACTGGAGAGGGGAGATTTATCCCTGGATGATTTGCAACAATTAACCGAGGCTAGGTTGGTACTATTAGCAGAAAAGTTACATTTTGAATTGAAAGTAGGGACTCAGAAAATATATGGCACTTGGAATTAGAATAGGAGTCTGACCTAACTTGCATTAGTTAGAATCCAGTTGCAGATGAATAAGTTCTAAATCAAAAAAAGGAAAAAGAATGGAAATGTAAAAGCTTAAACTTCAAAGAGAAATACACCATGAACTAGCTAGAAAAATGCTTGAGTTTTGGGGCGAGAGTTTATCTAGTAGTTGGATCTCAATCTAAGAATTGATGTAAGATTATGCGTATTATGGCTAACTTCACTGAACACGGAATTGAGATTTTATCGCATTTAAAAAGGTGGTGACAAAGTTAAACCGGCAAATGGACACATGGATTCACATTTTGCAAAGCAAAGAATTTTGGTCAAGAAGGCTACGCATGAGTATTTTAGCTTTTTGAAAGAACAATTCTCAGTTTATGTGGCAGTTAAAATGGGGGGTTTAATGCTTACGAGCTTATGCCTGAAGCCTATCAGTTGAAATGAAATGTTTGTAGAATGTGCTCAGGAGAAAGAAAGGTGATGAAATTAGTGATTTCAGACACTGAAACGTAAACAGAATTTTGAGGGTGTGAGAAAACAAATGAAGTTCAAACAGCATTACAATAGCCGTCATCTTTTTGTAAACTGTATCCCTCTCGCAACTTGCCTTTCTACCTATTGTTATGTCACCTGCAAATTTGTCACACACGGAAGATCGTAGAGTTTAAGGTGAGTTTAAAGAAGCAATTGTTCTAACAGGTATAAAAATCACATTAGCAGCCAGGGGGCATTAGCTCTCAATTTGTAAACTCACAGGGAAGCTGCAAGAATATAGTTCAGCTTTTAGAAGGTAGAAGCTGTTTCAGTCAACAGAAATGATAATGTTGAGGATAAAAGTGATGTAAAGGAATTGGTATGTATTCATTGCTGCAAGACAGGACATGTAAAAGCAAACTGTTGGAAGCTGATGTCAGTAAAAAAGGACACCTAAGGAGTCTTTGGGAAAGGCTGCACTAGTAAAGGAAAATGGATGATAAAAACAAAGCAGTACAATTGAAAAGTGTTTCCTCAGAACCTACTAGAAAGGGGTATATAGCTCAGGATATTCAAGGCAATTCTTTAAATACGAAAGTGAGGCATGTCTGAAAGAAGTACTGGTTTGATGCATTGACCCAAATAGCTGCTGGAGTGTGGCGACTAAGGGGAATTCACAGTAACTTCATTGCAGTGTTAATGTAAGCCTTACTTGTGAGTTAACTTCACTTTAAGGTTGTTGAAGGTTAGAGAAGTTTTGTCTTGAAGGGGGGAAGTGTTCCCATACTCCTCCAACATTTGGTCATTTGTGTTCCAGATAGTTTGATATATGGGGGGGGGGGGGGGGGGTGATGGGATTAATGAACTTGCTCTCTTGTTTTACAAGGTGACTTAGTAAATGGAATTGTTACTGTGCCAATTGTTTCTACTTCGCCTATTGAAGGGGTGGATTTTATACTGGGTAGTGATTTGGCCAGTGTAGGCAGTAAAATGGTGATAACATTGTTCATGATGTGGGTATGCTGGCGTTGGACTGGCGTAAACACAGTAAAAAGTCTGACATCAGGTTTTAGTCCAACCGATTTATTTGCTAATAGACTCACAAGCTTTCGAGGTTTCCCTCTTCGTCAGGTGAATGGAGAGTTCTGGCCTCAGACAGAGCATATAAAGCTCTGCTAATCAGTAATCTCTAAACTGTCTGTGCTTTATATGTTCTGTCTGAGGCCAGAACTCTCCATTCACCTGACGAAGAGGGAAACCTCGAAAGCTTGAGTCTATTAGCAAATAAATCGGTTGGACTAAAACCTGGTGTTGTCAGACTTTTTACTGTGATAACATTGTTGCCATAGTTGCTTGATTGCAATGTAAATTAATGACTTTAGAGGAAAGAAGCAAACACATTGTCACCTGCAAATTTGGCCACACAATAGGTGGAAAGACAAGTTTGCGAGAGGGATACAGACAGCTTATAAAGAGATATTTATAGATTATATGCCTTTTGCCCACAATGTGGGAAAATGTGAAACTGTTCATTTTGGAAGAGAGAACATAACAGTATTTATATGGAGGAAAATCTGCAGAAGGCTGCAGCATAAAGGGACCTATTGCTGGCACACAAGTAACAGGAAGGCTAATGGAATGTTGGCCCTTATTTCAAGGGGGTTGGAGTATAAAAGAGTAGGGAAATCTTGCTGTAACTGTACTGGCAAGACAACATCTGGAATACTGTGAGCAGTTTTGGCCTCCTTTATTTAAGAAACGTATTTATTTAATTGAAGGCAGTTCAGAGAAGGTTCCCTGAGGTGATCCTGGGTATGGAGAGATAGTCATATGAGGAGAGGTTAAACAGGTTGGGACTCTACTCGTTGAAACAGGTTTCTTAAGGGGTTTGATCAGTACGAGAATCACAGGTTATGGAGAAAAGGGCGAGAAAGTGGACATGAGGAATGTTGGATCAGCCAAGATACCATTGACTGGTGGAGCAGGCTTGAAGGGCCTATAATAAGAAATAATGTTATTTCTTATTATGCTAATATAGCCAATTACTCAATTTAAGTTTGTTGATAATGAGCATTTGAAGGCATGGCTGATTCATGTAGAGTTCCAACTTTCATACAAGAAAAGCTTGTTTTTCATTAGCAAAAACTAGTGAACCTAGTCACAGAACACTTGTCTGAAACTTTAAAAACATTCAAACATTAACAATATATAATTTTAAAATTAATAGATTTCTGCTACTTGAAGTCCATCAAGTATAATGCAAAATACCTTGAATGGGAAAGAGAAAACCAATAAAACTATTGAACTCCAATGCAATCTGGACCATGAAAAATATGACATGCAGCATGGCAGAGTAGATCCAGATTTTTAAAAGTAGATGCAGGGTGGGGGGGGAAGCAGATTACAGTAAGTAGATGCTTTAATCTGAAATGAACTAAATGCCCATGTGAAGTTGTATACAAGTCTGAAAATGCCTGATCTTGCAGGCCTGGTTAGTACTTGGATGGGAGATGCCTGGGAATACCAGGTGCAGTAGGCTTTGTGGAGCTGCAATGGTTGAGTGGTTAAGGTGTTGGATTTGAAAGCTAATGGGGTTTCCCCATGCAGGTTCAAACCCTGCTCGCAGCGATTAATAATTGAAAGTGTTTGCTTCCAGCAGCCATAGAGCCAAAACTCCCACTATTTAGGCGCAGCGTTGGTGGTTCAGTGGTGAATTCTCACCTGCCACACAGGAGCCCTGGGTTCGATTCCCAGGCAATGCACGAGCAGTAGTTAAACGAAGGATGCTGCAGATTACTCTGAAACACAAACAACTGACCATCCCAGAGCAGTTGCTGAGCTGAAAAAAGAAGCTTGGAAAAAAATTCCAAAACAAAAAGACAGGTAACAAATCACAAAAGCAGAGGTGAAGGTTCCACTTTTGAAGTGAAAATGAGATGTGTGTAGAAGGCTGGGGACAGTTATCTTGGATAAGTGAGGAAACGCTCGGTGCATATATATCTGCTGTTGATCAATAAGCGAATGGGTTAAAAAGATCATTTTTAAGCTGGTTGTCAATCAGACAAATGTACTTTACACAGCAAATTTTAGACATGTTTCTATTAACAGAGGAATGAGAAATTTCATGTGATCTTTTGTTAAGATCCAGTGAGGGAACCAATAACGTTTTGAAGGAGATAAAGTTTGAGATTCAAAACACTGACTAAGAGATCAAAGCTACAAGATTTCAAGGGTTTTGAACAAACAAAAATGTTACAAGGTATGAGATAAATTTGAAGTAACAGACAAACCATGTGGTCTATTACTGACACTACACTAACTAGCAAATGCAACTAAGGCAGATCTCACAGCTTTCTCAATGACCCACCCACTTATCAGGCAACAGCCAACCAATCCCACTGAAATTCTGTCTCTTGCTCAGGTTTCCAGTCTTTATCTTTGAAGAGCTCACCTTGGAATCTCTTCAAAAGTTGGTCTAACAACAACCTCAAAGGCTTTCAATCTTATCTCCTGAGACATTGTTTTCCTGGACTCCTAAATCTGCACTCCAGCATGAAGGAACCTAATAGAGTGCCATAAAAAGAGAGAGCCATTGATAATGGACCAGTGGCAGATCAGGCCCAAACAGTCCCAGGCAGAGGACAAAGAAGACAGGGGCAAAGGCTCACACAGACACACACAATTTCAACTCTTTGGCTATGCCAAGCAGAATTCTACTGTTCCTAAGAGCTACCTTAGTCCTGCCATTATGAAGTGCTTTGAAGGGCTAGTCGTGGCATGAATCAATTCCAGTCTCCTGAATTACTTGGATCCACCACAACAGAGCCACAGCAAATGTCACCTCCCTTGCCCTGCATTCAACTCTGGAACACTGAGACAACAGCTCAGCTCCTTCAACATCATTATGCCCATGAAACGCATCTCCAAACTCCATGGCTTGGGCTTTGGCTCTTCCTTCTGCAACTGGATCCTGAACTTGCCAACTCAGACCGCAATTGGTAAGGATAGGCAACAACATCATCTCCATGATCATCCTCAACACTGGTGCCCCATGAGGCTGTGTTCTCAGCCCCCTATGATACTCCTTATACAACTATGACTGTGGCCAACATTTACAGATTATAGAAAGTATTCTTTCTGGTTGTATCACAGCTTGGCATGGCTCCTGCTCTGCCCAAGACTGCAAGGAACGACAGAAGGTCATGAATATAGCCCAATTCATCACACAACACGACTGAGTCTGGACTTCCCACTGCCTCGACAAAGTTGCCAGCATACTTAAGGATCCCATGCACCCCAGACGTTCTCTCTTCCACCACCTTCCATTGGGAAAAAGATACTAAGGTCTGAGGTCGCAAGAATAGCTTCTTCCCTGTTGCCATCAGGATTTTGAATAGACTTACCTCACATTAAATTGATCTTTCTCTGCACTCTAGTTATGACAGTAACACTACATTTTGTACTCTCATTTTCTTCTTTATGAACAGTGTGTAGTGTGCAAGGAACAATACTTTTCACTATGTTAATACATGCGAGAATAATAAATACATCTAACCAGCATGTGTTTTGGACTATGGGAGGTAACTGGACACCTGGAGGAAATGCATGCAGATATGGGGAGACCATGCAAATTCTGCAGTGACCGAAATCAGGAATTGAAGCTGGGTCCCTGGCACTGAGGTAGCAGTGCTAACCACTGTGCCATCATGCCACCCAAATTAGGGCAAACTGCAAAATAAACCAGTAACTTCCCTGTAAAACACAAACCTTCAATAAAAATGGAGAATAAGTATTACTGTCTCGTACACATTGTCTCCTTTAGTTTTAATATCATTGGAGGCATATATCCTGGCATAGTGACTAGCACTACTACCTCACAGCACCAGGGACCAGGGTTCAATTCCAGCTTTGCTGTGTGCAGTTGGCAAATTCTCCCAGCATCTGTGTGGGTTTCCTTCAGGTGCTCTGGTTTCCTCCCACAGTCCAAAGATGTGCAGGTTTGGTTGATTGGTCATAATAATTGCCTCTTAGTGTCAGGAGGACTAGCAGGATAAATAAGTGGAGCTGCAGGGATAGGGCCTGGATGGGATTGTGGTTGTTGCAGACTCAATGGCCAAATGGCCTCCCTCCACACTGTAGGGATTCTATATAAAGATTCTATGTAAAGATAATCTAGTTTCTTTATTTCACTCACAGCTGCCACTCATCTAATGAAGGAGCAGCATTCCAAAAGCTTATGGCTTGTATTACCAAATAAGCCTATTGGACTTTAACCTGGTGTTCTGAGACTTCTTAATGTGCTTACCCCAGTCCAATGTACTTTTCTAGTAAACAGCTTTAATCTTCCCCTACTTGGTTTCTGTTTTGTAGCTAGCTTTCTACAGACTACTCACCCTGACTACATGTTATTACACACTAACTTATAGGACCTTTTTGAAAATATATTATCTTCTTCACCTTTGGGCAGCTATTTACTCACAGATGCCCTGTTGTTCTGAACCATCTCAATAGTAACACTGTTGTTAACTGAAATGAAAGTGCAAGTTTAGATTTCAAAATACTGCAGTTTTCAAGTTTCTGACCTGTTCTTTACATGGTATTTACATGACTGGAGAACTTGTATCTGATCAATGCGTATATTCAGTGTTGAACGTCAAGGGGAAGTGATTAAACTCTCATTGAAAATGGTCACTGCCGGACAATTAAGTGGTAAGTAATATTCACACCACGCATCAGCCCAACACTGAACGCTGTCCAGTTCTTGCTGCATGTGGATACAATCTGTTTAATATCTGAGGGGTTGTGAATGGTAGTGAATCTCTGACCTTATGACAGAGACATCACTGTGGAATTCAAGACACTGCCTTAAGAACTCCTGAAGCAGTGCCCTGAGGCTGAGAAGATTAATGGGTGCCAAGGTGTATTATAAGATGCACATTTGAATCAGGGCCTTCTAATGGCTGAGCACTGGTATGTGAAAGCTTTAAATAAAAACTATTTCCAAAACATAAGTGTAACAAATTAAAACAATTGTTGGATTTTAAATTGAACAAGAATAAATGGTCACTATTGTCTTTTACTGATAACTTGACTAACTGATCCCACTTTAGCTCAGAAACCTTGATCAGACAGCAATTTTACATATTGTAATTTCCTATTATGTGAACATAAAAGTAGAGGATAGGGATGAAGAACAAAGCATGCCTGGCCAAAAATATTTTGATGAAGAACTAAAACAGGTGTGTGCATTGACAGAGTAGCACAAGCTTTATCATTGGCTTTGTCATGTTGTGCAGTAGTGAAACTGCACTTCAGATTGTGAATTGTATTGAAGCCAGGTAATGTGAATGGCACACCAACAAAATAAACATCCAATGGATTAGAAGACACAAAACAATTAACTGAGCAATACCAGGATGCTGTCAGTTACTTGGTGCTTTGTCTTGGCCCTTCTGCCATTTTCTCCCCTACCCAATTCTTGGCCTCCATTATGGGTTGTTTGGCACTTACAGCAAGTGTTACTTACTGATTTTGACTGGGAGCAGAAACCACAGCTGATTTTTTTTCTCCCCACACCACTACCCCTGTGCCTCCAATCCAGAAATTATCAATTAGTTTAGCACAGATCAGGGAATGAGACTGATTTTCCTGGTTTGTAAGACTGAGATACTCATTACTTTGGACAGCTAACTCAGAGGGTACATTAATCACTGAATAACACTGCATTGTTTCTTCTTGAGTTGACAGCAATGATGTTGGAAATTACCAGTTTTACTTTGGATTGTCACAGTTTAGAGAGCAGGAGCAATGACCTAATAAAACTGGACAATTTCAAATTATTTTCTCTACACAGGAATTAATTTTCCTGCTAATAATTCTGCTTTGCACACTTCAATAAAATGAATGCACCTGTGACCATTAACATTGTGACAAACTGACAGCATATTGGTTAGCCTGAGTTTCAACAGCAATAACTTTTCTATAATAATAAAACATGCTAAGGTACTTCACAGGGGAGCTGGAAAGCAATACACACAATCATATGAAGCAACATTAGGGCAGATGATCAAAAGCTTGGTCAAAGGGGATGTATTAGGAATACCTTAAAAATGAAAAATGGAGTAGTGAAACAAAGGGGTTTAAGCAGAGTGACCATTTGGTCCATTGAGTCTGTACAATCCCTATAAACCCACACATTTCCCATGGCTAATCCATCTAACCTATACATCTTTGAATACTAAGGGGCCCGGTTAATCCACCTAACCTGCACATCTTTGGTCTGTGGGAGGAAACTGGAACACCTGGAGGAAACTTAGACATGAAGAGAATGTGCAAACTCTACACTGGCAGTCACCTAAGGCCGAATTGAACCCGAGTTCCCAAAGCTATGAGACAGCAGTGCTAACTACTGTGCCACCCATGACAGAGAATGACAGAGCTTAGGACCTATGCATCTGAAGGGATGGCTGCAAGTGTAGAACAGTTGAAATCGGTGACGCCCAAGAGGTCAGAATTAAATGAGCACAGATCTCTTGGAGGATTGTAGGGCTGGAAGAAATTAGAGGTAGGGAACAATGAGGCCGTAAATCAATTTGAAAACAAGGATGAGAATTGTATAATCAAGATGTTGTTTACCTAGTAGTCAACCTAGGTTAGTGAGTATAGGGATATACGAATGGAACTCAATGCAAGAAAGGACAAAGCCAGACTTTTGGATGAGTTCAAGTTTGTGGAGGGGAGAATGTGGGAGGTCAGCCAGAATGCTGGAATAGTTAAGTTTAGCAGTTTAAAAGTGATCAACTGGCTAACATAATAGTGTCACAAAGTACGGCAGCAGGAAAAAAATATTGTAGTAACAATGAAATGACATAGTGAACTAGCTTACTGTAAGGAAACAGCTTAAAATGCATGTAATTGGAAAACAAATGTAACTTAGTTCTTCCCTTTTCCATAGATAGTCACCTCTTGTTGAATCACTGCTATGAGCATCAGTCATTCCAAACCTTGACCATGAGTATTGGCAGGGTACTTAAGCAGAGGTATTAACAAGCCTCATTATACCCTTGCCTCACATTGTCATGCGAGTAGAAATTGCTATGCCTTGTACCAGTTTTTGGGGTTAAAATAGGCACAAAGCACCCCAATTTTCATTGAGATGGCTGGCACTAAACTTGTGGTGCCAAATCTTTGTGGGTACATCTGAACAGGCAATTAACGTTTTGATATACAGTTTCAATCCTAAGGCATGGTAAAGGACCCCATCACAAAATTTATCAGCCCCTCAGGATCCTGCAGTTGCCAAAAAGGTACTAATTTGTTAATACCCTTCCTATGGACCCAGAAACAGCTCAAGAGTTCCCCCAACTCCACAGGAGCTGCAATTCCTCAAACAATTCCCATTCCTGGCACTTACCCAAAGGCCACTGTAGGCAAGACTAGAATGGCAGATTGAGAATGTGGTCAGAGGGCCAATTTCCATTGATCCTTTGGCTCAATTCTAGATTCAGGTGTTGTGCTGGACCCAAAAACAGGAGGACACATCTGCAGCACAAAAAAAAGCAACACCAGTCTAATTTTCCTCCCCAGTTCAGTGGCACTGAGGTCAGTTGTAACACCTGTACCTCTGCCCTGGTAGGTATTTTTACACAGATCACGTACCAATCTGGGATCTTATTCAATATATTTCAGTTAGTCACTGGAAAAACCTGCTGAGCCATTGGGAAAGTTGGAAAAGTAGATTTAATCAAGTGAATTGACATGATTTAGTAATTGTTAATATTGCATTTGCCATATGCATTTTAAAACAATCACTGCTCTTCATTATCCTCAACTTCCTGGATCAGTCAGGATCAGCAATTAACACAAATATGATTGCTGCAAGGACTGATCTCAAAATCTGCATATAATGTTGAATCTCATTTTTTCCCCCACTTCAACACGGTACCATGGATATCGTGCAAAAATCCAAAGTGAGAATAAAATTCCTTCTTCATTTTGAGATCACAAAGAGAACAAAACCTTGATGGCACCCTTTTCGAGCCACCATAAATACTTTTTTCCTGCAGTGTCCAATAAGTTTGAATATGTCTCTGAGAAAAAATAGCTCTCAATTCTGGATTAAAACCATCCTACTCCTCCCCCCACCTGCCCTGAAAGTTTGTTTCTTTCTCTGATGGTTCCTCTTAAATTCTTGACAAGGTGACATTAGCTTGAAAACTGTTAGATGCAGTCCACTGCAATTTTTGCTAGTTTCTATTATGGCAGGGGCCATTCATCCCTGGCATGTACTCTTAAGTGTCATTGTATAGAAAGGGTTTCGAACTCTGTTGGTACTTCCTGAATCAGCCACGAATTAGGATTGTTCAAAAAGTACATTCTCCAGAAAGGTAACTCCAAGAGATTCTTTTTTGGAGATTTTCAGGCATACATACAATGTAGTATGTCCCAGCTATTGGGTTAAGGCTGTTCATAGTTGATTACACTGATCCTTCTAAATGTTATCCATATTTTCTTGTACATCATTCATAATTGCAGGGGTGATTTAGGATGTAGCAGTAATAATTGTATGATCTTTAAGTTAAAGTTCATCTGGCACACTAGGGAGAAGGCAATGCACATTCGCAACGTCACTGCTGAATACAATTTCCTTCTCAAGCACTGAATTCCCCTTGCTCTTTCTTGGGTGGAATATCAGCTTTGGATGCTTTCCATATTCTGTCATTTTATTGAACATAGCTTGTATCCATCTTTGCTTTTCCTATATAATCGTCGAGGTTGATTTTTCATGCAAGTGGAAACCCAAACATTTATGCGTTTTTTTTTCATCCAGACCTAAAATTAAGTTCCCTGAAGCACTAAGGTGCTCTTCCAATTTTGTTTATCTATCTTCTGGTTATAGAACCGTGATTTTGAGAAGTCCGGTGCCAGAGGCTGTGCAAGCCCAGAAGACTTAAAACACCTTCATCCTGGCCACAAACTGCTGAAAAGCATTCCTCAGCTTTGTTTTTCTGTAAGAGTCAAATACCTCTTGCTTAAACTCAGCTGCGAAATTTTCTGACTTGGAGCAATTGAGATGGGACGCGCTTATCAAGCTAGTCTTCTAGTAAATAAGCCAGCTGCATTGAAGTCTTTTGCGGAGTTTGAAGCAAGCCTCATACTGCTAAAGTCATGCAACATTTGAAGGTGGTACTACAAATATCATGAGTACTTAACTGAAGTGACTGCTGTGGTTATTTGACATGTCTGGTAAGGCACAATTCACATTTGGCAAAAAGCCAGCTGCTGAATTTGTTTTGGCAGATTTTGTTTCAGCATCTGCCTTGTCCTGGTGACTTCTTGTGTTTTGTTTGTAGCTGTGAAATCCAAACAGATGGTTGGTTACTGAGAGTCTGTATAACTTGTCAAGCCTATAATAAAGCTTCAGTTCTGTCATGCACTCCATGTAACAGTTTGATTCAGTAATGGCAGAAGAAAACCTTTAAAAATTAAGAGTTAGATGAGTCCTTTACAGAATCAAGAAATAGGGAATAAAGACTAAACTTCAGTGATGTTGACAGTCATCAACTGAAATGACACGAGGGCCTAAGGTATAATGAAAGTACATGAGAAATTCAGCTGTCAGAAAAGATTGACTATCTTTGAAGCGTATAATCCACAAGCTATGGCTCATGTACATTGAATTGACAAGATTCAACACTGAAAGCTGAACTACTGCTACAACTTGGGACTTCAGTCCTTTAAAATTGATATGGCATCAAAAGTGGCTCCTTGGTCAACAAACTGTCTCTTTCGAACTAACTTTGTTGACAATAAGTCATAGGCAGAAGCAATGGTTTTGGTTGGAAAGCATCAATCCCAAAATTCCCATCTAATTAGCATTTTTCAGGGTGATGGAAGAGCAAGAAGATTCAGTTTATGACCTGTGGTGAAGATGGATTAAGTTTCCCAGTAGCCGAGGAAGGCTCATCTTCTCTGGACAGTTTCTCCTTCCCTGCTCCTGACTCCAGACCATTGAAAAATTTTAATGTAGTCTAAATTATTTTAAATGTCTATCACTTGCTGTTAATCTATCCTGTTTTGCTTATTCAGGAGTACAGGTTTTGAGAGAGAGAAACAGAAACCAGGAGACACCTAAGAAGCATTTATTTTTTTATGCAACAAAAATTTAAATATGATCATGTGTACATCAAAATGTACACAATAACTACAATGAACAATGTCTGGAATCGCAACATTGATGCAACTGTAACGAATTTCACTAAAATAAACAAAGATGAGCGTGAACTGGGAGACAAACTGGTGAAAAATAGGTTTTAAAAAAATTCAAACATATCAATAAAAACACTCACTCAGTTAAATGCATTAACAATTTGAACTTTTTGAACTGTCTTCACAAGCTGCCAAAATCCAATTTTTTCTAAAACACTTCATTTTTTACATCATTGGTTACAGAGCCTGGTAACTTGAACATCTCATCATAAAACTGGTCTTTCAAAAGTACCTCATTTACTTCAAGATCTGATACAAAAATCTGAAACTCAAACGTTTCCATTTACCTTTCAGAGCAATATAGTTTTATAAGAAAGTAGAACATAAAAGGCCTCTGATAAATTTTCATAAATTAAAAGTACTAAAAGCAGGATTTAAAAGGTAATGTTAGGATAGAGGAAATGTTTTTTTTAAACATCCTGTTCTAATCTTTACTCTTTCCAATATTCAACATTTAAAATTGGAATTCAAGAACAACCCATTAAGTAGAGCATTGAACTCCCATGTAAGGGGCCCTTAGAACTCTAAATTCAAACACTAGCTTAAACAAACATTTGAACTTAGTGAGTTATAAAGGATGAGCTTGACCAGTTCTCAGCCAGGTTGCCCGATGGTAGAGTTTTGTAGTAAGAATCCTCAACCGTGTAGGGAAGGAGTACAAAGAGAAACAAACAGTCCTATCCCACTCCAGAAAGTGTATTGCCTATTAGCCACTGGCAATTGGAGAAATCAATATCTCAGATCAATCCCCACTTTCCTGAGTAAAGGAAGGTAAGCAGAAAAAAATTAGGACACATCAAGGGAAAAATCAAAAGGCAGCAATTCCAACACCATTGCCATCACAAGACTTCAGTCTGTATTTACAAAAGACCCAAATTTCCCTGTGCAAATTCTATTAACTGTCAATATAAATTACACAAAAATATCTTGTTTTTGTGAACACAGACCTCTGGATAGTTTACAGATATACCTTGCTGAGATTTCTTTTTAAAAGGATAAACAATGTGGATTCAGTGCAAAATTTTAGAGAACAGTGTCAAAAATATCCCCAACTTTTAACGGCAGACTTTAGTATTACATTTTTTTTTAAGTCTTTACTACAACATTTATGGCAGTAGCTTCAAATATTATAAGCACATATTCAACTGCTCTTTTAGCCAGTTTTATTCTGTCACTCACCAAAATCAAATTCTATTCAAATTGGGACTATTTTAAATAACATAAATGTTCTGCCTGCAAAAAAATTAATAAGTAACATGTGACTATAATGCACCACTGCCGACTTCACAAGTCAGTATAATAACTTACTTTGGAAGGTAAAACTGCTGCAGTAAATTACTAATGCATAATTAAAATGGCTAAATAAGACATCTTGTAACAAAATCCTACTCTAGCGATTATTTTTATGAGAGTCAATAGTTGTCAAGCAATCTTAACATATAAAGATACCACATAAAAATAATCCCAGGGAATTTCAATGCTGCTCCTCCAACACTGCAAAAGTTAAATGTTCAGTTAAAATTTAGATGGAGTTCAATAATATCTTAACCCAAACTCTGATGTAGTGTTGTCCTGATGTTTTGAGGGTGAGGAGTTGTGTAAACTAATTTAACTTTTTGTATAGTATCGCAATCCTTTTATGTGGTACATTTCCCTCAGTGGCAAGGAATACTTCTTTTCTACAGCCTTTGTCTCCTTCCCTTTGGCTTGGACTTTCTTCTTACCTACACAAAAAAATATATGAAAAGTTGAAGAAAGCACACAAAATAAGCCATCTTCGTGAACAGGCATATATAGATCACTTTGTGAATCAGTGTCCTTTGAGATCAAATTTAAAGGAGTGCTTAGAAATATTTATGGAAATACCAACTTGCATTTATTTGTTAGCAGTAGACAAATGTATCCAGATGTTCCACAGAGGAGAACATATGTGGATGGTTTAGGAGAAGTGGCAAAGTTTGATTTAAAGGGTGTGTTTGGAAAAATCTTTTAAAGGATAGAGAACAAAAGGGATTCAATGAGGGAGTTAGGGTTGAGATAACACAAGGTTCTGGCAGTTTAAGGTAAAACAGAGTATTAGGAACACAAGAGGCCAGAGTCAGAGGAACAGCAGCAGCAGCAATGGGAAGGAATGCAAGGCAAGGCAGAAAAAGATACAGTGAGGATGTAGAAAGATTTGTAGATAAGGATTTTAAATTTGATCCTTTTGAAATGGAGAGCCAGGGCGGATTAGGGCACATCAGTATGAATGACAGAACTCAGGGTGATTTGAAATCTGCAGATTGGGGGGATTGGCAAAGCGGGTGCAGGAACAGCCAAGTCTAAAGGCACTTAGTGTCAACAGTGTTAAAAATAAGATGGGGAGGAGAGTGGCAATGCTGTAAATTTGGAAGGCAAGCTTGATGTGTGGGTTTGAAGTTCAACTTTTTCTCATACCATATAAAACAGGTTGACTTTATAGGAATAGAATCTACTTTTAGACTCCTTCTCATACTCATGCAAGAATCAGAACTTTAAATTTTGTCGTATTTTGAGTGAATTTAGTGCTCAGTGTAAAGAACATCAGAATGGAACACTTGGCATTTTCACCCAATGTCAACATCAAACAATAGTATCAACCATAGCACACCAGCTTTCACTCAAATATTCCAAGTTAACCCTAATATGAAATCTTGAATTCCTACAGGCAAAGGAAATCTGTGACCTATCAGTTTGCGTATATTGGAACAAAGATACTAAAGGGGGAGTTCAGCCAATGTTGAGTGGCATGGTGGCATAGTGGTTGGCACTGTTGCTTCACATCACCAGAACTCCATTCCTGGCTTGGATCACTGCCTGTGCGGAGTCTGTATGTCCTCCCCATGTCCGCGTGGGTTTCCTCTGGATGCTCCAATTTCCTCCCATAGTCTCAAAGAGGTGCTGCTTGGGTGCACTGGCCATGCTAAATTCTCCCTCAGTACCCGAACAGGTGCCCCAGTGTGACCAGGGAATTTTCACAATAACTTTATTGCAGTGTTAATGTAAGCCTACTTGTGACACTAATAAACAAACTTCAAACAACAATGAAGCAGTTCTCATTGGGAAATGACCCATGATGTAAAAATACTGCAATTCAGAGATTGGAAACACTTTTATACTATCTTAGGTCTGGATGAAATTTCACAAGTTTTATCTTCTTGATAGTTTGGCCTTTAGCTTTCTAAGGAGGGAATAGCTTAATGAGCTGAAGAGGGCAGGACAAAAGATATACTTGATTATGTGTGTGAATTTTTGTTCATATATACTTGGTGAACCACATCTTACATTTTCTTGTTGAAATCAGTCTGGTCAAGATGGCAGTTTCCAAAATTAAACAGTGATGGAAAATTCAGAGGATGTGGCAATAATTATTAGTGAGCACTTTTAAAAAACGTAGTTTTTAATTTAGAAAAATTGAAAGCTTTGTATCTTATAAGATGCCATATCATATTACTTCAGGTTTCAGTGTCCATCCACAGATGTTTCAATGCTCAGTCTGTCACTACTCCTTTTGAGGCCGTTCTTTTAAGTTATACAACGTGAAACATTTTGAAGGGATCACAATACAAAATTTTCAACATTTAGACCTGAATTTTCTGCAGCAGCTTCAAATTATTAGGTACAGATAGATAAATAAAAGCTGCTTTTCACCGGGCAAATCAGTGTGAAGTACCGACGAGTGCTAAGAATTTAACAAATTACTGAAACGTCATATCTTAGTATCCTGCAGAAACTACAAAAAAAATCAAGTCTTCAATTGGAAGATTATCCAGCACAAAGTAAAACACAAAACCTTTTGAATAATTTTGGAAACATATTCAAAGCTAAAATTATTGTAGCAATTGAAAGTATTATCTGTCATGGATTTGCATGGTAGCAACCAGATCTAACATTAACAAAGAGAATGATGGGATGTAATCTACCCAGCAACAAGGGAGAATTTGCCAGTAGCCCACAAAGGGGCTGATGAGAGGCACTGTTTTCCCAGTAACGTGTTTAGCAGACATCTAGATAAGATTGGATGTAAATCACCCTATCATCATCAGGAAGCAGTTTACTCCGAGAGATCAGGGGAGGAATACAGATGCTAATATTTGAGTATCAGGAATGTAGGGTAGATAGATGATCCAATATACAATGAGCAGAATCAAAGCTAGACAAGGATATAATTATCAACTCCTGCAGAAGCAGAGGCCAGGTTAACATCACTGGAAAGCTAGTTTAACATCAGAGGAAGGCCAGGGTAACAGCTACCAACAAGCCAGCTAACAGCAAAGGTTGTTTTAAAGTCTTACAGATAAGTTAATGCAGAAACCTTTGTAAATAAAGTTTATCAATCTTTGCTGAATTAGATAAAGGTGCTTCCCAGACTGGACCATCCTCCTGCTATTGTGTGGGAACTATAAGTCAGATTTGACCAACAGATTTGTTTAAGATGGATATTATTCAGGGAACGGGGAAGTCTTAGTGAGTTCAGCTATTGGGGATATAGTTTAGAACAAAGGTGATTTCCAGATAATACCGCATTACTGTGGTGTTTTGTGTTTCTTGTGAAGGGAAAACCAAGCACACTTTCCACCAGTTTATCACAATGCAAATTTTAAGTTTACAATATCTAGCTCATTTCCAGGTAAACTGACTGGAAGATGAGATTATGAAATAAAAGATGATGCTAGAAATACTCAGCAAGTCTGGCAGTATCTGTGGAGACAGAAACAGAATTATTGGTTCAGGCATCAAGCTGAAATGTTAACTCTTTCTCTTCCCACAGGTGCTGCCTGACCAGCGGAGAATTTCAAGTATTTTCTACTTTATTTCAGCTTTCCAGCATCCACAGTAATTTGCTTTAACTCCAAATTCTGAACTTCTCTTCAAGGATGCTATACTAACACAAAACGCTAAATGATAGGACTTGAAGACATAGAGGAGTCACATAATACATGGAAGACATTTTTCAAGAAGATTAACTCAAAGTGGAATCAAATTTCTCCAGTTATTCTGCAACTTGTCTACAATTTGAATCCTTTCATCTTTGTTTCCCAGAAGATAAGATTATTGGACTAATTCTTACTATCTCCAAACAAATCTGACTTCTTTAAGTGGGAGGATTAGGAAGAGAAATGTTTGACCCTTGCATGAAGTGGCCTTGAGATTTTCCTGGTAACACAAGCAAGTACTGCTGTTACTCTATGTCCAATGATCCTCTCTGTCAGTTTCACAGTTATTTATTGACTTGATCACAAATACTGGCAAATGAATCAGACTCAGCAAACTTAGTCTCTGACAATTTAAAGACACCAAGCATTCCTTCTTATCCCACTAAGTCCAAATATTGGATTCCTTTTCAGAAGATGATTCCATTTGTTAAGTTCGTAGTTGCATGAGATTTTAACCCCTTAACATCTCACATTATACTGGCAGAATCTTGCCGCTATTGAGTATTCCCTATTTAATTTCTGGAAAACTTGCAAGTAGGTTCTGTGATGTAGAGACAAAAAGGTTGGCCATTGAGTTAAAACAGTACATATGCCTTGAGGAATAAAGTGGTGTATTTTTGATAGAAGCTCCAGAAACAGTCTGTCATCATCACTGATTATGAGTTAGGTGACAAAACTGATTTTGTCTTGATTAAGGTTTGGTAATTTTATTCAAATCAGAAACTTATTCCAGATTTTGAGTTCTCCAAATGAAGAAACAGTAACAGAACTGATCTTCATTAGTATACTAAAACAGTTCCCTTTGGGCTCTTTCACCTAACCCTGATTAGGCAATCCTTAATGTTTTCATGCTATCTCTTCCAATAAGATTTTAACATTGGTCATTAATACTACTGCACCTTAAGGAAGCCTCCCTCTGCTAGCTTTGTGCTATCAACCTCATTCTGGCTGCTCTCATAAGATTTAAACAAATCCAGTTCCTCAGCTGAACTTTCTGGAGTAGATTCTAGTTCCACCACTGAATATCCATCACTGTCCAAAACCTGGATTCTGAAAAATAAGGAGGGCTAGAAGTCAGCAGCAGGAAAATCCATTCCATTCCCTTAAACTGATGTGTTATATATATCTATTTATCAACTAGATAGTTGCCAAGACAGGGTGAAAGCAACTTAAGATAAAAAAGCACCAGACAATAAAGAGAAACAAACATATTCATCAAAAAAACTCCCCTCCAAAAGCTACCTTTGTAGATCCATTTGTCTCTGTGCTGATGCTCGCTTGACATTTGTTTCCTGCTGTTTTGGTACTTTAACATTTGTTGTTTCTGGTTCTGCAGGGACTTCTTGACTGGCTGCAGCTCGTTTTCTGCCTCTTCCTGCAGTTTTGTTTGGGTCTGTATTTTTTGCAGTATTACTTTCAGATACAGCTTTGGGAGGACGACCTCGCCTGGCTTTGGGTGGAACTGGAGCTGCTGACTCTTCAGATTTTTTGTCTTCTCCTATCTGTTGAATATTTTCTGAACCAGCTGCAGGTGCTGTCCTTTTCTTTGCACGTTCTGTACTAGTCTGTGGTGGTAAAGACTGTTCACAGGACATCTCCTGTTATAAGGAGGACAGAATGTACACAGAGCAATGCATAATACCATAGTAGATTATTAAAGAAATTACTCATGATTTTACTTTGATGCAATTTGTATTAGGTTACAAAATCCACTGAAAAATTACTTTAAAATCACACCTGGATGGTAGTATGCAATGTGTCATCAATGCATATTTAAAGGAAATCTTACCACGAGGCACAGCAGTTTTAATGCACAGTAGTCGCGAAAATAAAGTTGAAGAAAGGATGAAAAGTTTTTAACTTAATTTGCCCAATCTCATAACTTGCAATTACAGAAAAAAATCACTGACATGAATCATCCAGAGCTTTAGAGAGTGCTAAACCTGACAACTTATTCAAGAAAGGGTTTAAGGACATTCCTAGTAACTACCTCGTGGTAACTATTCCTAGTAACTACCTAGTGGTGGAGTCAGATTCGATAGGGTCTTTTAAGAGACTTCTGGATGAGTACAAGGGACTTAGCAGGATTGAGAGTTATAGGTAAGCCTAGTAGGTGGAGATATGTTCAGCGCAACTTGTGGGCCGAAGGGCCTGTTTGTGCTGTAGTTTTTCTATGTTCTACAGGCTAATCAGTTTAACATCAATGGTGAGTAAGGTTTTAGAAACAATATCAGGATAAAAACAAGACAACAGGCACCTGGAGACATTTGAATTAATTGAGAGCCAGGAGAGATTTGCAAAAGGCAGTTCATGTTTGTTTTGACTAATCTAATTCAATATTTTTGATAACATGACAGAAGATTGATGAACAGAGAACAATAAGAACATAAGAACATAAGAAATAGGAGCAGGAGTAGGCCATCTAGCCCTTCAAGCCTGCCCCGCCATTCAATAAGATCATGGCTGATCTGTCGTGGCTCAGTTCCACATTCCCGCCCTCTCCCCATAACCCTTAATCCCCTCTCTTATCAAAAACCCATCAACCCGCGTCTTAAAAATATTTAGCGAGGTAGCCTCCACCACTTCAACGGGCAGAGAATTCCAGAGATTCACCACCCTTTGTCCATGTGGATTTTAAGAAAAAATTTGACAGAGGACCACATAAAAAACTGGTTAACAAAGTTAAAATTGATGGAATAAGAGGGTCAGTTTTGTTTGAATGGAAGCATGTTTTAAAGACAGAAAATAGCAATTTGTGGCGAATGTTTTTTTTTAAAGTCTGGAGGATGACAGACAGAGCAAATTCAATGCTAGATGCTTTTGATATATATATTTTCTATATCAGAATATAGAACAAAAATTTTAAATTTTGCCTGTGGGTGGGATCTTCCTCCCCTTCTGCTGTGTGTTTCACGGCAGTAAGAGGCAGATGCCACTTGTGGCAGTGGGATCTTATGGTCCCACCATTGTCAACAGGGTTTCCAGTTGAGTGCGCCCCTTGCTGCCTGTGTTTCCTGTTCAGCATGCCCCTTGCTGCAAGGAAACCCACAGTAGGATTGCGCCGTCAAGAGCACCATAAGATCTCATTAGCATAGAAGGCCGCAAGATTTTGGTGTCTGATACCAAACTTGGCAGTCTGGCTAACAGCAAGGGTGATACACTGAAGTGAGGGATGACACTGACAGATGAGACTAGGTGAGGCAATACACAATTAGTTCTAAAGAGTGTTCAGGGACAGAGATTTTGTGGCAGGGCATATTGAGAGAAGTTTGCAAAGCATACAGGATCTTGGGTTTCATAATATAAGTATGTAGTATAAAACTAGAGAAGTTATGTTGAACCTTTATAAAACCATGATTAAATCACAACTGGAATACTGTGTCCAGTTCTGATCACTATACTTTAGGAAGGATGGAGATTTTCCAGAATGCTTCCAGGAACAGGAAATTTTAACTATAAAGCTGGAGAAAACTGGGGTTGTTATCCTTGGGAGATTGAGGAAAGACTTGAAAGAAGTGTACAAAAGTGTGACAAGTTCAGGTAAGGTAGACAAAGAAAAGTTGTTCCCATTAGCTAATGGTTCAAATAATAGGGGACACAGATTTAAGGTTTTGGGTAAGAGATCATGAGAAAGGATTTTTCTTAATATGCAGCGAGTGATAATATCCTGAAACCTGCTGCCTCTGAGGGTGATGGAAGCAAATATAAATGATTTCAAAATTAAATTTACTTGGGCCCTCGAGGTAAATAAATTTGCAGGGCCACAGGGATAGAGTAGGAAATGGGACCACCAGATTCCTCCACTGAAAGCTAACATGAATTTGATGGGCTGAATAGTGACATAATTTGCCTCAGGGATGTTACAGTCTTTGCCTGTTTAATAATGAATTTTTTGTCTCCACAGGCATTTAAGTCCACCTTGTTGACCAGCAAGGGGCATGCATGCGGCAGGTTGTAGTGGGCTGCTCTTGGATGTTGCTTCGGGAGTTGCCTATTGCTTCATGTCGTTGGTGTGCTTAAACTGGACCATCTCGAGGGCAACATGACAGCTCAGAGACTATCTCTGTTGCTGTGCGGACACATGGATTTGGGCCTGTGTCTGTGGGAGTTTGCGCGTTCTCCCCGTGGTTGCATGGGTTTCCTCTGGGTGCTCCGGTTTCCTCCCACATCCCAAAGATGCGCTTTTAGGCTGATTGATTGGGTAACAAATTGTCCCTATATTGGACCTCCCTGATCCTCGCACATTAGGCGTAGACTAAAATCATGAATAGGTCACTGAGACAATGGGACGGCGGCGCGGGCTCGTTGGGCCGAAGGGCCTGTTTCCCGTGCTGTGTTGTTCTTTGTTCTTGCTCTTTGTTCTATAATGACTCTATGGCAATTAAACAGCCTCGAGGTTAGATTTAATGAGCTGAAATTATGACCATTTCTTGCCTTGGCTATCAATTTCTATTCATTAGGAATAGTAATTTGTCATACCTTCTCTCAGTTTTCTTTTCAAACTGGAGGGCTGAAGTATACGGATCCCACAATTCTGTTTTAAACCAGCATGATGTGGAGATGCTGGCATTGGACTGGGGTAAACACAGTAAGTCGTCTCACAACACCAGGTTAAAGTCCAACAGGTTTATTTGGTAGCAAAAGCCTCTAGCCTTCGCCTCTGACCCTTCGTCAGGTGAGTAGAGAGAACTCTCCACTCACATAAGAACATAAGAAATAGGAGCAGAAGTAGGCCATCTAGCCCTTCGAGCCTGCCCCGCCATTCAATAAGATCATGGCTGATCTGTCGCTGCTCAGTTCCACTTTCCCGCCCTCTCCCCATAACCCTTAATCCCCTCTCTTATCAAAAACCCATCAACCCGCGTCTTAAAAATATTTAGCGAGGCAGCCTCCACCACTTCAACGGGCAGAGAATTCCAGAGATTCACCACCCTTTGAGTGAAGAAGTTCCTCCTCAACTCCGTTCTAAACCGCGCCCCTTTTACCTTGAGGCTGTGCCCCCTAGTCCTACTGTCTTTTTTGAGCGGGAAGTGTCTCTCCACCTCTATCCTATCCATCCCATTCATTATCTTATACGTCTCAATGAGATCTCCCCTCGTTCTTCTAAACTCTAACGAGTACAAGCCCAGTTTATTCAGCCTCTCCTCATAGCTCAACCCCCTCAACTCCGGTATCAGCCTAGCAAACCTCCTCTGCACTCCCTCCAAGGCCAAAATATCTTTGCGCAGGTGCGGCGCCCAAAACTGCACACAGTACTCCAGCTGCGGCCTCACCAATGCCCTATATAGCTGCAGCAAGACCTCCCTACTTTTATATTCAATCCCCCTCGCGATGAAGGCCAGCATCCCATTAGCCTTCCTGACCACCTGCTGCACCTGCAAGCTGGGTTTTTGCGACTTATGCACAAGGACCCCGAGGTCCCTCTGCACCGTCGCCTGCTGCAGTTTTTCACCCCGTAAGTAATAGTCCTTCCTACCATTCTTCCTACCAAAGTGGACCACCTCACACTTGTCAACATTAAATTCCATTTGCCAGTTCCTGGCCCATTCGCCCAGCCTATCTAGATCCTTCTGCAGACTCTCCACACCCTCCGCACAATTTGCCGTTCCCCCAATCTTGGTGTCATCAGCAAATTTCGACACCCTACACTCGGTTCCCTCCTCCAGATCATCTATATAAATGGTAAATAGCTGAGGCCCCAGCACCGACCCCTGGGGCACTCCACTAGTCACCATCCGCCAATCCGAATAGCACCCGTTGACCCCCACTCTCTGCCTCCTATTTGACAACCAATCCTCTATCCACGCTAACACCCTACCCCCAACTCCATGTCCCTCGACCTTCTGCAATAACCTCTTGTGAGGTACTTTGTCAAACGCCTTCTGAAAATCTAGAAAGACCACATCCACCGGCTCTCCTCTATCCACCACCCTAGGCACATCCTCATAGAACTCCAGTAAATTTGTCAGACACGACTTCCCTTTAATGAAACCATGCTGCGTCTGCTCTATCAAGCAATTCCCTTCAAGATGCCTCGCAATTTCCTCCTTAATGACAGATTCTAACATTTTACCTACCACAGACGTTAAACTAACCGGCCTATAATTCCCCGCCTTTTGCCTGGCGCCCTTCTTAAACAACGGCGTAACATTAGCCGTTTTCCAATCATCCGGCACTTCCCCGGAATCCAGCGACGTCTGGAAAATAACCACCAAGGCATCCACTATCACCTCCGCCATTTCTTTCAGAACCCTCGGATGCATTCCATCCGGTCCTGGGGACTTGTCCACAATCAGCCCCTCCAGTCTGTCGAGCACCGCCTCTCTAGTAACAGTAATGTCATTAAGACCCTCCAGTCCTACCACCTTTCCATCGCTAACACCCAGCAAATTATTCACGTCCTCCTCCGTGAAGACAGAAACAAAAAAGTTATTCAATACCTTAGCCATATCCCCATCCCCTACCACTAGGTCCCCTTTCTCATCCTCTAAAGGACCAACATTCACCCTAGCCAGCCTCTTCCTTTTTATATATTTATAAAAACTCTTGCTATCCTTTTTTGTATTAAGCGCTAGCCCAGCTTCATAGTTTCTCCTACCCTTCTTTATCAACTTCTTTGTCAATCTTTGTTGACATTTAAACCTCTCCCAATCCTCTTAGCTACTCTAAATTCCTCCACTTTTAATTTAACACTTTCCTTCACCTCCTTCGTTATCCACGGCTTATTACCTCTCCTCCTACTATCCTTTTTGACCATCGGAATAAATTTCTGCTGAGCACCAAGAAAGATCTCCTTAAAGATCCTCCACTGCTCCTCAACAGACCCTCCCTCCAACGTGCTCCCCCAGTCCACATTCGCCAATTCTTCTCTCATCCTACTGTACTCCCCTCTATTCAAACAAAGGACGCGTGTCCGGGAACCCACTTTCTCCTCCTCCATCTGCACCAGAAACTCCACCATACAATGATCACTCTCCCCAAGAGGATCCTTCACCACAAGGTCCCTAATTCTACCCGCCTCATTACATAGCACCAGATCCAAGATAGCTCGCTCCCTCGTCGGCTCCAACACACACTGTTCGAGGAAACTATCCCGGCAGCATTCCAAGAACTCTTCCTCGAGCCCCCCGCGTCCAACATGGGTCGACCAATCAATATGCAGATTGAAATCCCCCATAACTACGGCCGTCCCATTCCTGCACGCCGCACTTATTTGCGCATTAACAGCCCGCCCCACCTCCAGATCATTATTCGGGGGCCTATAGACGACACCCACCAGCGTCTTCCTCCCTTTGCTGTTCCTAATCTCCACCCACAACGATTCCACCCTCTGCTCCTTGGCTCCAATATCATCCCTTGCTACCACCGTGATGCTATCCTTAATCAGCAGAGCTACGCCCCCCCCTTTTCCCTCCTGCCTATCCTTCCTAAACACTTGATAGCCCTGTACATTCAGCTCCCAGTCCCTGTCACCTTGCAGCCACGTCTCTGTAATGGCCACCAGATCGTATCCATTTGTGTCGAACTACGCCACCAGCTCATCCACTTTATTCCGAATGCTTCGTGCATTCAGATAAAGCGCTTTCATCCCAGCCTTCACCTGGACCCTATTTGCCGTAACGCCACCAACCATACTCACACCCCCACTCCCTCTATTATTGGGACATCCTCGGCCTCTTCCCTTACCTGTACCCTCTCCTTAACTTTAGACCTCGTAACATCACCTACCCTCGCACCCTCCTCCCCC
The DNA here is from genome assembly GCF_965287045.1 of Carcharhinus amblyrhynchos. NCBI lineage: Eukaryota > Metazoa > Chordata > Chondrichthyes > Carcharhiniformes > Carcharhinidae > Carcharhinus > Carcharhinus amblyrhynchos. Next base: position 87,757,508 of record NC_137324.1, on the reverse strand, counting down.
CTAATTAGTTTAAAGCCCTGTCTACAGTCCTCTTTACTCGATTCGCCAGCACTCTGGTCCCAGCACGGTTCAGACCAACCCCATCCCGCCCGAACAGGTCCCACCTACCCCAATACTGGTGCCAATGCCCCATAAACTCAAACCCATTCCTCCCACACCAATCCCTGAGCCACCCATTCACTTCCTTAATCCTGTCAACCCTACGCCCGTCTGCACTCAGTTCAGGCAGTAGCCCAGAGATAACCACCTTGTCGGTTCTACTTTTTAATTCCATTCCCAGCTTTTCATACTCCCTCCCCAGATCCTCAGTCCGCATTTTGCTTACGGCGCCGGCACCCACATGTACTACAACGACCGGATTCTCACCCTCCCACTCCAGGTTCCTCTGCAGCCCAGCTGCGACATCCCGTACCCGAGCACCAGGCAGACAACACACCCTTCTGTGCACTTTGTCATTGTGACAAAGGACAGTGTCAATACCCTTCACCCCACTATCCCCAATCACTACTACGTTCCTTTTCACCTTCTCTTTGCCTATGTCCTGCTGCATCACTGTACCGTGTGCAGTTTGCTCACCAACCTCACCTGCCTCGTTCTCGTCCAGCCTGGAAGCAAGAACCTCAAACCTGTTATGCAGATTGAGAGGCTGAGGCATCCGCTCCCCACCCCCCTTCCTCCTCCCAGCAGCCCCCTCTTGTCCCTGACCCTTAGAGTTAGCCAGTCTAGGGGGGGTGGATGTCACTTGCACCCCATTGACAATGGCACCCTCTCTCCCCTTGATGAGCCTCAGTGTCTGTAGCTCAGAGGCCAGCTCATCCACCTTGAGCTGGAGCTCCTCCAGCAACCTGCACTTACTGCAGACATGGTCACTGGGATGGACCCTGGAGTCCACCAGTTCCCACATCATACAGAAACCACACATCACATGCCCCTCCATTATTCACTGTAGTAGTTTTGAAAAAAAATTTTTTTTGTTTTTTTTTCTTTGTTTTTCAAACGAACTCACTTGGCCTTTTTTCCTTCAAGCCTTTTTTGATATTAAGCCCTAATAGCTCACTCTGCTTCCCACTCACTCCGCTGCCCGCTGTCTACACCAGGCCTCCTTTTAAACCTGGCGCTGATTTAAAGCTGATGGCCCACAACTGCCTGCTAACCACTCCCTCAGAATTCTTAAAGCAGTAAATACAATAAATAAATGCTTTAAACAGTTCTACAAAGAACAAAGTGCTTTAAACTTATTTTAAACAGGTTTTTAAACAGGTAAAATCTTAGCTCTCTCTCTGCTCCAGCAAACAATGGAAGGCTTCACCGTGTGGCCAGTTGATAATTAAAGCTGATGGCCCACAACTGCCTGCTAACCACTCCCTCAGAATTCTTAAAGCAGTAACTACAATAAATAAATGCTTTAAACAGTTCTACAAAGAACAAAGTGCTTTAAACTTATTTTAAACAGGTTTTTAACAGGTAAAATCTTAGCTCTCTCTCTGCTCCTTCACTCGTCTGCTCCAGCAAACAACGGACACCCGACAAAGGGTCAGAGGTCCAAAAGCTAGTGGCTTTTGCTACCAAATAAACCTGTTGGACTTTAACCTGATGTTGTGAGACTTCTTCCTGTGTAAACCAGCACAGCAGAAATTTTTCCTTTTTAGGTAAGAGCTATTTTATCATATTTTTGTGGGAGTATAGGGCCGGCCGTGACGGGAAGGAGCAAATAGAGATATGTGCACTTTACATCAAATTTATTTCCCGTCCACACAAGAGAAAATTCCCAATCTAAGATAAGGTATGAGACTGCCACAGTGACTCTTGGAGTCTAGGAATCAATCACAATATGCACAGCACCTTGTTTCTGACTGGTTCATCTTTCTTCTCTGTTTTAGCCGGAACAACTGTAAGTAGTATTACTGGATTTTCCTCATTCTCGCTAACTTCAGTTTCAGGAACTTCTGAATTTTGTTCCCTGTGATAAAGAAAATAAATATACGAAGGTTCTTTTTTTTAAGTCATTAGCGGTGTACCAGAATGAATGCAGATTTGTTTTCATTCAAATGATCAATCTACAAATGTTATCATAATCATACTTTCAACTGGAATTAACAATATTAAAATATAAAATCAAAATGTGGCAGAATCTGGAAATCTGAAATAAAAACTAAATGCTGGAAAAACTCCGCAGGTCTGTTGGAGAGAGAGAAAAACAAAGTCAATGTTCTGAGTCTATATGACTCTTCTTTGGAACTCCTGGGAAGTATCATCTCTCCATGATAGATCTTTGGTTCAGTAGGTAGTGCACCTACATCTGAACCAGAAGCTTCTAGTTTAAGTTTTACGACAGATTTTGTTAGTCACAGACTAAGTGCTTCTTATGCTGTTCATCTGATTGACAATCAACCTTCTCAACTTTCAAACACTTCCCAAATTTCCCCCAAAGAGAAACAAAATTGTGAAGATACACAACAAACAAACTTGGTACCTTCATAAAAGCCATGAACGTAGATTGAAAATAGCTGGGACCTTGGAACCAATTACTGCAGGAACTTGCACCACCCCACCCAAAGCAAGAGCTTACCAAGCTGAAAATGACCCATTTATTCAGACTGTTATCCATCCTTTAATCAATCTTAAATCCATGCCAATATATTACCCAACTCAAGAGCCCCCAATTTATGCACCATCCTTTGTGTGTCATGTATTGAATGACTTTTGAAAATACTAACCTGAGTCCTGCACAGCTGGAATATAATTTCCACCCTTTGTATTCCAGAACCTTTGCGATCAAAGGCTAATTTCCAAATTAGTATTTTATATATTATTTTCTATCTCTCCACCAGTTTTGTGATTTCTGTACTTAGACTTTATACATTTCCCTGCTCCTCCATAGTTCCCAGCTTATTGCATTTAGAAAATATTCTGATACATCTTAGTCTAAGGTAGTGACCTTACACTTTAACACCAAACTCCATTTGCCACAGTTTGCCCAGGAACAACGAACGTCCTTTTACAACTTTCTCCTCACGTCCGCACTATTTGTTGCGCAACCAAATTCTATACATTTTCCATTCACTCCTTAATCCAAGTCATATATAAACAGAGTGAAAAACTAAGACCCAGCACAGATCCCAGGGGGATACCCCTAGTCACATTCTGCCAATTTGAGTAAGTAACCATTAGTCCTATTCTCTGTCTCCTATCTCCTAATTAATTTCCTTAACTAAATCAGCAGGTTGCTTTTCAGTCTTTCAATGTAGAACCATGACAAATGCCTTTGGTTCTCTATACAGGTAATATCCAGAGGCTCCCTCTTATCTATCACAAGAGTTAGCCTCTCAAAAACGTTCAACCAGATTTGTTAGACAAGACTTTAGCCTTTACAAATCCTGCTCAGCCTCTCTTATTTCCGCTCATATTTATCCAAATGCTCAGTCACACTGAACCCAATAACAGACTCTCTAGTAACTTCTCCACCACTGACATTATACTTTTAAACCTATAATTTTCTAGTTTATCTATCCTTCCGCTCCAACTAAGAGAATGGGTAATTTTTCAATCCAAAGGGACAAATTCCTAAACTGTTGGAACATCATGACTAACACCCAATTTCCTTACTTACTTAATCAGACCTTATATTTCTTTAATAGTTTCTCCACTTACACTTATGTTAAAGATATTTATATTGAACCTGGTTTACTCCTCTCATGATTTGTTTTTTCTTGTATTTCTGGTATCTTATCCTCATCCTTTAATGTTAAGGCAGATATAAAATGTTATTTATTCTGATTTCCAACTATAACATTACCTATGTGTGCCATTACTCTTAACTACCCTTTTATTCTTAACAAATCCTTTGGTATGTCCTTTCTCATCAGCAGGACAGATCCCCAGGAGTTATGATACAGAAGTATACAGTCAGGTGGGAGTGGCCCTGGGTGTCCTTGTGGCATCAGATCAAGCATGAGCAAGAAAATCTCCTGCAGATTACTACCTGCTGCCCTCCCTCAGTTGCTGAATGAATAATTCTCCATACTGAACAACACCACCCAGAAGCAGCACCAAGGGGAATGAAGTACGGAATGTACACTGCATATTTTAGCTTTAATGTATACCACCAAGTGTGATTAGCTAGTACCACTACTGACTGAGCTGGCCAGGTCCTGATGGGCACATCTACTTTTCTGGGCCTACGGCAAGGGTTGCAAGTTAAAACTTCAGAGGGAAGAACCTACTTGACCTTGTCCTCACCAATCCACCTGTTGCAGATACAGCTGACAGTACTGGTAGGAATGAACACTATTGTGTCATTATGCACTCAGACTGAGAACTCCCTCCGTGGTGTGTGTGGCACCACGTGAAATAAATAATAGAATCAGAACACATCTAATTACTCAGAAAACAGCAGCAGAATAATTTACAAACACAATCTTTAACCTTAATATGCGGCATTTCTTCCATTCTACCATTATGATCAACTCGGGATTATCCTGGTTCAATGAGTGCAAGTGAGCATAGCAGAGAAACACCAAGCATACTTAAAAAAGATGCAATGTATGGGGTTACATATATGCTCAATAGAGGAAATGACAGAAAGGGCGAAATCAACCCACAATCAATGAATCAGGCCAAAGCTCTGCAGTGCTACCACACTTATTTAAGAATGGTAGGGACATTTAAACAACTAATTAGGGGAGTCACTTTCACAAATATCCCCATTCTCAATGAAAGAAAGCTCAGCACATCCACCCAAAAGGTAAGCCTGGAGGAATTGTAACCATCCACAGCCAGAAATGCCATTAGGATTGATCCATCTTTTTTCTCCTCTTGAGGTATCCGCCACCACAGATGTCAATCTTCTACCAATTCAATTCATTCTGAGGGATTTATTAAGAAATGGCTGAAGCCTCTAGATACAGCCACAGCTATGGCACAGACAATATCCTAATTATTGTACTGAAGGCTTGCAGTCAAGATCTATCTCTAAACCAAGCTGTTCTAGTTCAGCTACAACACAGACCTGTAACTGACAATATGGAAACTCACCTGAGGGCTCCATTACAGCTTTGATCCAAATATGGACAAAAGTACCGAATTCCAGAGGTAAAGTGGGAGTGACTGGCTTTGACATTAAAGCAGCATTTAACTAAGTTTGGCAAAATTGATTCAATGGGAATCAGAGACAAACATCTCCACGGGAGAAAGCTTCACACTGACTGGAGTTATATCGAGCACAGGTTTGTTGGTTGTTGGGAGCATCTCAACTTCAGAAAATCACTGGAGTTTTTCAAGGTAGTACGATATGCCCAATCATCTTTAACTGCCACATCAATGATCTTTCCTTCATCATACTGTTAGAAGTGGGGATACTCATTGATGATTAGTATTTCATATCATCCACAACTCATCAGATATCATACTAATCACGCCCATATAGAGCAAGGCCTGTACAGCATTCACGTTTGGGCTGAAAACTCACTCATACCAAACAAGTACCAGGTAATGGCCTTCTCCAACAAGAGAGAATCCAGCCATCTTTCCTCGATGTTCAACATCAATACCATCACTGAATCCCCTGCCATCAACATCATGGGGATTGACCACTGACGAGAAACTGAACTGGACCAGCCATATAAATGCTATCGCTACGAGAGCAGATCAGAGGCTGAGACTCTGTGGAGAATAATGCATCTCCCGAATCCCCAAAGCCTGTCCAATTTCTACAGGGCTCAAGTCTGGAATGTGATGGAATGCTGTCCACTTGACTAGATGAGTACAACTTCAACAACATCAAGAAGCTCAACTCAATCCAGGACAGAAGCGCCCACTTGATCTGCACCCATATCCATTACCAGTGCTGAATGACAGCAGCAACTTGCCGATGCCTGTTTTGACAGCATCCTCCAAAACCATGACCTTGTATCACCCAGAGGGACAAGAGCTGCAATGCACAGGTTCACCACCATCTGCAAGTTGTCTCCAAACCACATCCCACCCTGACTTAAGAACATAAGAAATAGGAGCAGGAGTAGGCCATCTGGCCCTTCGAGCCTGCCCCGCCATTCAATAAGATCATGGCTGATCTGTCGTGGCTCAGTTCCACTTTCCCGCCCTCTCCCCATAACCCTTAATCCCCTCTCTTATCAAAAACCCATCAACCCGCTTCTTAAAAATATTTAGCGAGGCAGCCTCCACCACTTCAACGGGCAGAGAATTCCAGAGATTCACCACCCTTTGAGTGAAGAAGTTCCTCCTCAACTCCGTTCTGAACTGCCCCCCCTTTATCTTGAGGCTGTGCCCCCTAGTCCTACTGTCTTTTTTGAGCGGGAAGAGTCTTTCCACCTCTATCCTATCCATCCCATTCATCATCTTATACGTCTCAATGAGATCTCCCCTCATTCTTCTAAACTCTAACGAGTACAAGCCTAGTTTATTCAGCCTCTCCTCATAGCTCAACCCCCTCAACTCCGGTATCAGCCTAGTAAACCTCCTCTGCACTCCCTCCAAGGCCAAAATATCCTTGCGCAGGTGCGGCGCCCAAAACTGCACACAGTACTCCAGCTGCGGCCTCACCAATGCCCTATACAGCTGCAGCAAGACCTCCCTACTTTTATATTCAATCCCCCTCGCTATGAAGGCCAGCATCCCATTCGCCTTCCTGACCACCTGCTGCACCTGCAGGCTGGGTTTTTGCGACTCATGCACAAGGACCCCGAGGTCCCTCTGCACCGTCGCCTGCTGCAGTTTTTCGCCACGTAAGTAATAGTCCTTCCTACCATTCTTCCTACCAAAGTGGACCACCTCACACTTGCCAACATTAAATTCCATTTGCCATTTCCTGGCCCATTCACCCAGCCTATCTAGATCCTTCTGCAGACTCTCCACACCCTCCGCACAATTTGCCTTTCCCCCAATCTTGGTGTCATCAGCAAATTTCGACACCCTACACTCGGTTCCCTCCTCCAGATCATCTATATAAATGGTAAATAGCTGAGGCCCCAGCACCGACCCCTGGGGCACCCCACTAGTCACCAACCGCCAATCCGAATAGCACCCATTGACCCCCACTCTCTGCCTCCTATTTGACAACCAATCCTCTATCCACGCTAACACCCTACCCCCAACTCCATGTCCTCTGACCTTCTGCAGTAACCTCTTGTGAGGTACCTTATCAAACGCCTTCTGAAAATCCAGAAAGACCGCATCCACCGGCTCTCCTCTATCCACCGCCCTAGACACATCCTCATAGAACTCCAGTAAATTTGTCAGACACGACTTCCCTTTAATGAAACCGTGTTGCGTCTGCCCTATCAAGCAATTCCCTTCAAGATGCCTCGCAATTTCCTCCTTAATGACGGATTCTAACATTTTACCTACCACAGACGTTAAACTAACCGGACTTGGAACTATATTGCTGCTCTTTCCCTGTACTTGGTCAAAAATCCAAAACTCAGCTCTACAAGTGTAACTACACCATGTGGAATTCAGCAATACAAGGAGACGGATCATCACCATCTTTTCATTGGCATTGGGGGTGGGCAACAAATGCTGGCTTTGCAACAATATGCAAACCTCATGAATTAATTTTAAAAATCCTTTACGATCTTCATCATCTTTTTCCCAGTCTGTGGAATCTCGATTACAAGAGAATTGTAGTCAAATCTTTTATCGTACATACTACAGAAAAGGCTTACCTTGCCCTGTTTGTAGCTGGTGAGCTGGGTTCGGAATTTCCGCTTATGTTGCTTCCAGTTTCTAACCCTGGAGCTCTATCTTGTGGTCTTCTACCAGCAGCTGACAAAGGTTTGTTTACTGCACCCAAGACAGTAGCTGGTTTGGGCTGAGAATAATGATATTTAGATACTATATGTGTAAATCAACATAAAAATCGAACATTCAAATAGACCAAAGCATTTTATACGAGCTAGGATTTATCATGTATCGCAATTCTTCAGATGCTATATGCCACAAGCATGGCCCAAGTTCCTTTTAATTGAAGGAATCATTGAAATAATTATCTGGAGAATTCAGCATTCTGCAGCTGGTGCTTTTCCAACAACACAGATCAAATTTTAACAATTACCGCAAATGCATGACATAATGTTTCAGGTACATGTATACAAATGGGTAGTCACAATGCACTGCATGTGATAACCTGTATTGTGATGGAATAGGGTTGGAAAAAGTTTGTCATATTTTCCAAGCATAGCATTGGAAGCTCCTATTTCAAAAATGAGAGCAATGTTTTGTGACAAATGAAAGTTGCAACAAAACATCAATAAATAAGATGTAAACACAATCTCTTGGTACAAAACAGGAACAAAGTACTATCAGTTAGAGGTAATATCAATGAGGTGAACTTCACCATTATAGTTTTGTTTTTAAAAATGTACATTACACCTGTTTCACAAGGTTTTTAAAACTGATACTATATCCAAAGTATTATAGTAAGCCAAGCAATAAATAAGAGGTCATGCATGCAAATCCACATAAATGTATTTTGCCATATGTCTTTAGTTCATTTTATCATGAATGATGTAAAAACACAAGGATTCAAAGTTATATTGCACCCTTAAACTTAACAGATTCCTGAATTGCAGGGCACACATTATGGCTTCCTGTGAGGTTGTCTGTTTTTGTGGGAAGAATAGAAAAGCAGATTATTTTTTCAAATGGAGAGTGACTGCAGAATGCTTCTGTGTCATGTATCCTGATGTTTTGTGATTCATACAAGGATAACAAGCAGTTAAGAAAGCAAAGGCAATATCGGTCTTTATTGCAAGGGAGGCGGTGTGTAAAATTAGGAAAGTCTTGTTAGAACCATACAGGGTATTGGTGAGACCATGCCTAAAGTATGGCTCCAAAAGAGAAAACGCTGGAAAATCTCAGCAGGTCTGGCAGCATCTGTAAGCAGAGAAAAGAGCTGACGTTTCAAGTCCAGTTGACCCTTTGTCAAAGCTAAAAGGCATAGAAAGTGGAAGATATTTATACTGTAGGGCGAGGGAACGAAAGATAAGTCATAGCCATAGAAACTAGGTGAAGACAACAAATAGCTGTCCACAGACAGAATAAAGGGTGTGAACAGCCAAATGGCAGTGAAGCTGTAAGTAGCGACAGATGAAGCTGTTTCAAAAAGATCACACCTCATTCTTCTAAACTCCAGTGAGCATAGGCCCAATCTGTTCCACCTTCTGATCAAAGACAATCCCTTTATCCCAGTACTCAGACTTGAGCCTTCTCCGATATGGGCAAATGTTAGAAATTTTACTTTCTAGTAAGAATTGAAAAGCATAACAATTTTTTTTAAAAGGCACAAAATTTCTAAATATTTAAAAAATTATTTCATGGGATGTGGGAATCACTGGTTAAGCCAGCATTTGTTGCCCTTGAACTGAGTGGCATGAAAGGCCATTTCAAAGGACAGTTAAGAGTCAATCACATTGCCGTGGGTCTGGGGTCACATGTAGATCAGACTGGGTAAGGACGGCAGATTTCCTTCCCTAAAGGACATTTGTGAACTAGGTGGGTTTTATGGCCATCATTGGACTTTTAATTCCAAACTGATATGTTATTTTTAAAAGGCATGGGACTTTTAAATGCTGATGTTCAGAGGGACTTTAATGTTCCTGTACAAGAACTACAAAGTCAGCATGCAGGTACAGCACATAATTACAAAGGCAAATGACATCTCGTCTTTATTACAAGGGAACTAGAGTACAAAAATAAGGAATTTTACAGGCCTTTGCTAAGACCATACGTGGAGTTTTGGGCAGTTTTTATCTCCCGAGCTAAGGAAGGATGCATGCATTGAAGACGGCATGGTAAAGGTTCATTAGATCGGTTCCTGGCTTGAGAAAATTTTCCTATCATAAAACGTTAAGAAAATTGGGCCATACTCTTTCAAATTTAGAAGAATGAGAGGTGATCTCATTGGAACATGCTTTGAAGAGATGATGGTGTAGTGGCAACGTCTCTGGATTAGAAATCAGGAGGCCCAGGCTAATGCTCTGGGGGCCTGCATTCAAATCACATCTGTACAGCTGGTGGCATTTAAATTCAATTAATAAATGTGCAAGATAAAGCTAGCCTCAGTAACAGTGACAAAGACAACCAACATCAATTGTACAAATCCATCTGGTTTAATGATGTCCTCTAGGGAAGGAAATCTGCAACTCCAGACCTACACCACGTAGTTGACCCTCAAGTGCTGTTCCGAAATGGCCTTGCAAGCTGCTCAGTTCAAAGGCAATTAGGGATGGACAATAAATGCCAGCAAGACCCACATTCATGAAAGGATAAAAAAAAATGAAAGGATAGACACTAGAAGATTGCCTCCCTCAACTTGACAGTCTAAAACAAGAGAGCACAGCCTCAAGAGAAAGGGATGATCATTTACAACTTCAGCTGAGAATTTTTTACTGATCTGTGTATTCTTAAAATTCTTTACCCTAGAAAGCTGTGCATTGTTGTTGAGTTAACTCAAAGCTGAGTTAGACAGATTTTTGGTTTCTAACAGAATCAAGGGATACAGAAAGCAGATATGAAAGTGATGTTAAGACAGAAGTTCAGCCATAATATAGTAAACAGGAACAGAAGACCATTCAAACCCTGAAGCCCACTCCACCATTCAATAAGATCATGGCTGATCTAATCTTGGTCTCAATTCCGCTTTCCACTTTCCTCATAACCCTCAATTCCCTTCTGTCTCAAAAATCTGTTTCAAACATGCTGAATGGGGGTGCAGATTTGAGGAGTCATATGGTCTACTCCTCCCATTCCTATGATCACTTTAACACAAAACTTTACACTTCACAAAAATAAAGTTGCAAGTTATCATGTAATTTTGACTTAAATTGATATTTTTGGGATCTCTATCTGCAAGCCTCTGACACAGATTCCTTATTAACTGCAGGGAGGTTTGGTACCTTTGATTAGCTCAAAGATCAAGTATAACAGTAACTCTGCATTAAACTCATGCTGTTTGTCCTGCTGCAACACTCTACAAACCAAAAACTAGATGAAACATTACGGGGTGGGGATTTGTAGCTCCAACTTCCAACCATGGTTCAGTCCCAAGACAGCTTGGCACTGGGTCAAGGAACCAGCCATTCATTCCAATTTTAAAACGTTGCAGTAGAATTGAAACATCAACAACTTAATCAAGAAATAGATATCAGTCCTTCAAAACTGGTATAAAATCCAAGGTGTTCTTATTCCAAATTTTTTTATGCACAAATTCCACACACAGGAAAACTGAATCTGTGCTTGATACAACATGGGATTGTGATCTGAAAGGTAGGAGACTATGATGGGTGGGGGTGGAAGGACCACATGAGAGAACATGTACAAAATAATTTTAGTGCACATTTCAATATATAATTACATAAGCAGTGAAAGAAGTCTCGACTTCTGTTTAAAGACAAATAAAACATAGTTAAAAAAAAACGCAAAGTAAATCAATTTTGTTGCAGGTAATTTTTTTTGTTGCTTAATTTTCTACTGTCTGATCTCACATCTAAAATGAAACATTTTGAAATATGGTCCCAAAGCATCAAAACTTGTGGATCACGTAAATCCCTGGGCAAATACAGAGCAAAGCTTTGTATTTTTCCTGCCAAGAGTAATCTCATCCTCAGGGGAACAATCAGAAAACCAATGCTAATATTTTTCACTTTCCACAAAATAATGCTAATTTGCATGGAATTGTGGGGAGTTTTATAATGAGGACCCTAAAGCAATGAGGACTGGGTTGAGACTTACCTTTCCTGTGAGTAATAATGCCTTTGCTTCATCTGACAAGTAGCACTTATTATTGCCGGAATCCTAAGCAAAGAAACATTTATCAAAAACGATATATTTGCAGTTGGGGCACAACAAACTTTAATTTTTAGAATCAATGTGACAATGTTTTTTTAAAGTTTATTTATTAGTGTCACAAGTAGGCTTACAATAACACTGCAATGAAGTTACTGAGAAAATCCCCTAGTCGCCACACTCTAGTGCCTGTTGAGGTACACTGAGGGAGAACGTAGCCTGGCCAATGCACCTAACCAGCACATCTTTCGGGGAAAAAATACCAGAGCACCCAGAGGAAACCCAACCACACATAGGGACACTGTGCAGATTCCACACAGACAGTGACCCAAGCTGGAAATCAAACTGGGTTGCTGGCACTGTGAAGCAGCAGTGCTAACAATTTTCCACTGCGAATTGACTTGCACTCCCTAATAACCTTTTCATTTTGCTCAATTATTTCCTCCATCTGCAGTTAAGGGTGCATAGTGGTTAGCGGTGCTGCCTCACAGCTCCAAGGACCTGAGTTCAATTCTGGTCTTGGATGATTGTGTGCAGTTTTCACATTTTCCCCACATTTGCATGGGTTTTCTCTGGATGCTCCGGTTTCCTCACACAGTCCATAGATGAGCAGGTTAGCTAGATTGGCCATGCCATATTATCCGTTAGTGTCCCAAGATCTGTAGGTTAGACGGATTAGCTATGCTAAAAGTGTGGATGATAGGGTGAGGGAGAGGGCCTGAATAAGCAACTCTTACAGACTCAATGGGCCAAATGCACTGTAGAAATTCTATGACTCTAAAGCCTCTTCAACGTATAAACTACTCCATTTCCTTCCTTAAGAGTTAAACTTTTCTTAGACTTCTATTCTGATCATGAAATGATGCATATCTGATATGGCTGACCATTTTCTAATTGTCTTTCACTGTGACTCACTTGGATGAACTACATGAAATCATTTTCTGCCACTCCATAACGTGACATTTTTAGTGCACCAACAGTGCATCAAGATTGCCTCATCAATTTATATTTTATGTCTTTACCAAAATTGAGAAACCTGCAAACACAGTTATCATTATTTGTTCATAAGTGTCAAAGGTAAATTGTCAGTCTTATTCATAAATGCAAGAGTGCCTAAAGATACTAAATTTAGTCCATTAGACAGAACAATTCTGGGGATACAGAGTTTCCTTAAAATTCCAGAACTTGTTACACAGCTGTTAGCAGTTCATCGTTCCACGTTAATCATTCTATTTACTTTTTAAAAAATTATGCTTGTGCAGTTCAGGTAACTATGGAGCGACATAATGTTTCCTGGATAGGAAGAATGAACATTTGAATGAACCTGCAATTACCCCATCACCATCCACCCTTCAAACAGGTGAATTTGTAAGCTCACAGTCCTTATTGCTCCTGAGAGTGTTTCCCAAGTTCTTGCCATCTGGTGTCTTCCCCACCAACTGGTAACAGTTTCAACCTTCCTACTGAAAACATATCCAATCTAAACCCTTCTAAACCAAGAGATATGCTCAGCTTCTGTCTCCACTGGCAAGAATCTGCCATCCCTATACCCTTCCATTACTAGAATACTAGAGTATAAAATAACTAGTTACTTTGTCAGGTGGAGTGAAGAACTTTGTCGGCAGTACAGGATCCTTTGGCGAGTCCAAGTTATATGTGGTACTTTTGCTAGTGATGACAATAAGAGCTACATCACAAACTATGTAGAGTTTCTGCAAATATAAATAGGAAAGCACAATCAGTAATAAAATTTGTCATGCATCATATATTCCAAATTTGAAACAAGTTACAGTACTCCAACACTATCAGATCTCCCATGCAATTGATTGTCTATGGCAAGTTACAGGATATGTTGTTTTATAATGGCAGCAACATACTGTTACTCTGGTACTAAAATGAAGTTTTATGGAAACTTGCCTTTTGAATGTCACATGAACTAAATTCTATAAATAGAGGCAACCTGAAATCAATTAGAGGGCAGTCATGTTTCTAGATTGGTGACAAGTTTTAAATTGTTATTCAACATCAGAAGAAATTGTCAGGCAATGACAAAACTTCTTTCTGTCCTTTTTTGAATGTGGAAACAATACTGACTAAGCCCAAGATCTAAATTGAGAATCCACATCAAAACTTTAGATCCATCTACTAGGGTTTATGGTTGTTGCATAATGGTGAGTTCCTCATGGACGTGTCTTTGGCCCAACCATCTTCTGCTGCTTCATGAGTGACATTCTGCTATCATAACATCAGAAGTGGAAGTGTTTGCTGATGACTGCACAATTTTTAATACTATCCTCAAAGATGCTGAAGCAGTGGGTATCCATATGCAGCAAGATATGAACAACATTCGGGCTCGGGCTGATAAGTTGCATCTAACATCTGCACCAGGCAATGACCATCTCTACTTGACATTCAGCAGAATTACTACTGCTGAATCTCCAAGCATCAACATCTTGGTGGGTGGGAATGTGGATCCGGGTCATTACTATTGTCCAAAACATAACTGGACCAGACATTTAAATAGTGGTTATAACAGGTCAGGGACTGGAATTTCTGCAATAACACCTCCTGACTCCACAAAACCTATCCAGCATCTACAAGATAAGCCCAGAAGTATTATGTATTGCTCTCCACAGTGCAACTCCAACAACTTTCAAGAAGCTCAACACCATCCAGGACAAAGCAATCCACTTTACTGGCACCCCATCTACCACTTTAAATATTCACCTTCTCCACTACCCGTGTACAGTGGCAGCAGCATGTATCTCTTACAAGATGCACTGCAACAACTCATCATATCTCTTTTGACAGCACTCTCTAAATCCACAGACTCTACAATGTAGAATGGCAAAGGCAGCACACAACAGGGAACTTGCTGCAAGTCCCTTTAAGCCACACATCATTCTGACTTGGAACTATTGCCATATCTTCATTGTCACCAAATCAAAAAGCTTGAACTCCATTCCGAACAGCACCGTGAGTGTATCTTCACCGGAGGACTGCAAAAGTTCAAAAAGGCAACTTCCCATGACCTTCTCAAACCCAATTAGGAAGAGCACAAATGCTGGCTTTGCCTCTGACACTCAAATTTCATGAAAGAATAGAGAAGTGAACCAGAAATTGTGGTACATGTTGGTGTCAACAACAAACGGGACATAGCTAAGCTAGCGGAATAGGCAGACAAGTGGCTGATGGAATTTAAAAATGGAAAGTGTGAAGTGCTACATTAGGGCAGAAGCGATAGGAAGAGACAATACAAACTTAAAACATAAGAAGAGATGAGGGATTCAAGGGTTCATTTGCATATATCCTTGCAGATAGCAAGATATATTGAGAGAAGTGATAAAGCACATAGGATCTTGGACACCATGAAGAAGTGTTGAATGTAAAAGCAAGGTGGCTATCCTGAACCTTTTTGAAGGCTTGGATTAGGTTAAACTCTAGCATTGCTTCCAGTTCCGCTCACCACAATTTAAGGAGGATGTGAGGATCTTAAGAGAGATGGCAAAACTCTTGAGAATTGTTGGAGTTGCATTCATCCAAGCAAGTAAAGAGTATTCCATCACACTTCTAACTTGTGTCCTGTGGATGCTGAAAAGGCTTTGGGGAGTCATGTGGTGTGTCATTCATTGCAGAATACACAGCCTAAAATATTTGAATCCAAAACTAGGTATGAGTTTTTTTGAACATCGAGATTTCTAAAAAAAACATTTATTATAACAAGCCAGCAGTTCTAAGTTCTATCGGCAAAAACAGCCCTCTATTGGACCCTTTATTAATTTTAACTGACCAGTCTTCAAACTTAAGTGTCCATAAATTTCCACAAAAGACTTTAAAAGCCAAGCTTTCCTTGGTCATTATGAGGGGTCATCCAAGAACACCACTTATTACAAATAATGGTTTTATTGAGGAAGAAATGGGGAAGAATATTCCTTTTTCAACATCTGAATTTACAATGGAAACTGTGTACGATCAGCCAACCTGTTAATACACTGTCTGCAGAACTAGAGTCATTGATAAACAGGTGAAAACAAAATCATGGTCAAATACCTCCATGGTCTCACCCCTCCCTACCTCTTGAATCATCTCTGTACTTCTCCGATTCTGTCCTCTTGTATTTGTCCAAGATAATATTTGAACGAATCAGTATAACCTGCTGCTGATTTCCAAGCACCATTTGGCAGTGCACAGCTAAATTGTGCATGCAACACAGGACTAAGAAGCACAACATAAAATTTGTTTGGATTCATTATTATCTTCATTCTATTATCAGGGTTAAGAGTGGAGGAATGGGACTGACCATGTTGCTTCACAGAAAGTGGCATACATTTGAAGGGCCGAATTGCTTCCTAGCACCTAGGAGGACAAGGGTAGCAGATGCATTTTACCACCAGCTTCAAATACCCCTCCAATCACACATTATCCTGATTTGGAACATTATCACCATTCTTTCACGGTCTCTGGATCAAAACCTTGGAACTCCCTCCCTAATAGAACTGCAGGGATTCCTGTAATACATGGACTGAAGCAGTTCAAGGCAATGGCTCGCCACACCCTTCTCCAGGGCAATTAGGGATGAGAAATAAATCTGGTTGAGCTACTGATGGCCACATCCCATGAACAAATAAAAAAAAATCCGAGAGCATTGGAGAGTAATTGTACGCTGATAACATAGGCTTGCATTCTACTATTTTCCACAATGAACATAAGAACATAAGAAATAGGAGCAGGAGTAGGCCATCTAGCCCTTCGAGCCTGCCCCGCCATTCAATAAGATCATGGCTGATCTGTCGTGGCTCAGTTCCACTTTCCCGCCCTCTCCCCATAACCCTTAATCCCTTCTCTTATCAAAAACCCATCAACCCGCTTCTTAAAAATATTTAGCGAGGCAGCCTCCACCACTTCAACGGGCAGAGAATTCCAGAGATTCACCACCCTTTGAGTGAAGAAGTTCCTCCTCAACTCCGTTCTAAACCGCCTCCCCTTTATCTTGAGGCTGTGCCCCCTAGTCCTACTGTCTTTTTTGAGCGGGAAGAGTCTCTCCACCTCTATCCTATCCATCCCATTCATCATCTTATACGTCTCAATGAGATCTCCCCTCATTCTTCTAAACTCTAACGAGTACAAGCCTAGTTTATTCAGCCTCTCCTCATAGCTCAATCCCCTCAACTCCGGTATCAGCCTAGTAAACCTCCTCTGCACTCCCTCCAGGGCCAAAATATCCTTGCGCAGGTGCGGCGCCCAAAACTGCACACAGTACTCCAGCTGCGGCCTCACCAATGCCCTATACAGCTGCAGCAAGACCTCCCTACTTTTATATTCAATCCCCCTTGCTATGAAGGCCAGCATCCCATTCGCCTTCCTGACCACCTGCTGCACCTGCAAGCTGGGTTTTTGCGATTCATGCACAAGGACCCCGAGGTCCCTCTGCACCGTCGCCTGCTGCAGTTTTTCGCCACGTAAGTAATAGTCCTTCCTACCATTCTTCCTACCAAAGTGGACCACCTCACACTTGCCAACATTAAATTCCATTTGCCATTTCCTGGCCCATTCGCCCAGCCTATCTAGATCCTTCTGCAGACTCTCCACACCCTCCGCACAATTTGCCGTTCCCCCAATCTTGGTGTCATCAGCAAATTTCGACACCCTGCACTCGGTTCCCTCCTCCAGATCATCTATATAAATGGTAAATAGCTGAGGCCCCAGCACCGACCCCTGGGGCACCCCACTAGTCACCATCCGCCAATCCGAATAGCACCCATTGACCCCCACTCTCTGCCTCCTATTTGACAACCAATCCTCTATCCACGCTAACACCCTACCCCCAACTCCATGTCCCCTGACCTTCTGCAATAACCTCTTGTGAGGTACCTTGTCAAACGCCTTCTGAAAATCCAGAAAGACCACATCCACCGGCTCTCCTCTATCCACTGCCCTAGACACATCCTCATAGAACTCCAGTAAATTTGTCAGACACGACTTCCCTTTAATGAAACCGTGTTGCGTCCGCCCTATCAAGCAATTCCCTTCAAGATGCCTCGCAATTTCCTGCTTAATGATGGATTCTAACATTTTACCTACCACAGACGTTAAACTAACCGGCCTATAATTCCCCGCCTTTTGCCTGGCACCCTTCTTAAACAACGGCGTAACATTAGCCGTTTTCCAATCTTCCGGCACTTCCCCGGAATCCAGCGACGTCTGGAAAATAACCACCAAGGCATCCACTATCACCTCCGCCATGCTGACCAGCATTGCAATTTTTTAGGCTGAAAAATGTTGTGTCAGTTTCCAACCTTCAGACCTGCTACTATGTTCTACTCCAGAATGGCAAATGATGAAGGGTAGAACTGGTGCCAAACTTCATACATGATTATATTTATTTACAGAGTCACACATTACAAGCATACACATTCTAACCCAATAACCAGAATTAGTGCTTCTGTTTCTCGTGGCTTAAGTGAATACCTAATCAATGCCCACTGCCTGCATACTATTAAAACTCAATAAATATACAAATAACATAAGCCACTGATTGAAATTAACAGTAAAGGTAACAGTAATATGATTTCTGGACAGTCAACTTTTATTTTCCCACCAGACAAAATTTCTCCAAATAGGATCTACAGTTTGCTCCCTTTTAGCCAATTGGTTATTCAAGTGCTAAATTTATTTTCAATCCCTCCACTTTTTAAATAGACGCAGCAGTCATCAGTACCACTCAGAAGCCAACAGATACTTCATTTTAGAGCTTCTCGCCCCCACAGATCACCTGGGGACACTACTTTCCCAAAGCTTAAAAAAATTGGTCAGGCATACAATACTTTCTGATTCTGTTGACCACTGCTTCATTGGTTATTATTCCAATAAGCTATTAACTCCTGACAATCTTTCCTACTTTTTAGAAACAGAGAACTTCAGAGCAGGAGGAAGCCAACCGGCCTTCGAGCATGTTCCACC
Source organism: Carcharhinus amblyrhynchos (assembly GCF_965287045.1). NCBI lineage: Eukaryota > Metazoa > Chordata > Chondrichthyes > Carcharhiniformes > Carcharhinidae > Carcharhinus > Carcharhinus amblyrhynchos. The sequence continues at coordinate 87,738,746 of NC_137324.1, read as the reverse complement.
ATTCGATAAAACATTGAATGCATTCAAGAAGCGGCTGCATATAGCACTTCGGGCAAATGGGACCAAAGGTAATGCGGGAAAAAAAAAGCAGGATTAGGCTATTGAGTCGGATATCAGCCATGATTGCAATGAATGGCAGAGCAGGCTTGAAGGGCCAAATGGCCTCCTGTTCCTATCTTCTATATTTCCATAAGATCAGAGCTGAACTGACAGCACTCTCAATTACACCATCCCACCTGCCCCCTGTAACTCTCAACTCCCTTGTCCATCAAATTTCTACCTAACTCAGCCTGGATTGAAATGGCGGAAAAGGCTGGAATGAGTCCTTCATGCTTGAAGGTGCAAAGGCTGCCGCTATTAGCACTGCTGCATCCTCAGTAATGATCAGAAAAGGCTTGTCAACAGGTGCACGTCAACTACATAGGACCTTTTGAAGGGCACATGTTCCTAGTCACAATCAAAGTGGCCAAAAGTCACCATAATGAAATCAAATTCATCAGAAAAGACGATTGAGAGGTTAGATTTAAAGATTTGCATCGTCTGAGCAATAAGTGAATAATAATGGACCATGGTTCGTCTCTCAAGAATTTTAAAGATGTTTGAAAGAAAACGGTATAAAATATTTTACAAATGGACATTACAGAATGTTTTGTGTAAATAATGAAACACTTAAAGACAAGGTTCGTTAACCAAATGTCTAAATCAATTCCTATTCATGTATAGAAATACTGTTCATTCAACAACAAAAATTTTTCCAGCATTACTGATGATGAAGCGACAATCACATTCAGTGTTCGACTGATTTAAATCTCCAAAGTTTGAAAAAAAACACCCAAAACAAAAAGTCAGGTCGAATGGTGGGAAAACAAAACTAAACATCACATTTTTCCACCAATGACAAGCAGTTCCAGCTAGAAATGGGTTTCTGCTACAATCATTCCGCAAGCTGGACCTGCTTCATATACTGTCCAGACCCAGGATGACGTCACCTGGAAGAGGCATGTGGATGAGCTGCTGGCAGGGAGAACCAATCTGGACATAGAACCTGCAATGAATTTGAATTCACCTACATAAGGTGCTAATCTGAACCTTCCTGAAATCCTGACACTGACAGAACCATTGAGAAAGAAAGGACCTCAATTTCAGGCCAAGCTTAGAACCAACATCTACTTGCAATGTTGACACCAGTCAAATTGATCACTGATGTTTGTAGAAAGTTGTGTATGACAGAGGTTACAACTAGTGCCAAGAAGCAGAGGTCCGAGGTTTGCTGGCAACCATTGAGAGAACAAACTATCAGACTTGTTGATTATTGTTGTTTGATTATTGTTCCTGTTACACTTGATTAAATTTGTTGGGCATGTTTAATTTTAAAGGAGGAGGAAGTGTTACGTATTTATGTTGATTTCTGAGAAGCAGCACTGAACACTATAATAATATATGCATAATGTCACTGATCGCTCGAGTGGGTAACTGTGCAGAGTGATGAGGAAGCCTGTACGGAACATACTTCATTAATAAAGCTCCATTAATTTGTCAGCCTCCATGCCTCCCAGTATCAATCATGGACAACACTTTCCATTTCCTGCTTTATAGCTATTTCTGGGATGTTACTGATACAAAATATCTATTGGATTCATCTGCCATCTCCTTGTTTTCTGTCATCAATTAACCAGACTCACTTTCAATAGGAATAATGCTCATTTTGTTAACTTTTTTTTATATATTTATGAAAACGCTTACTGTTTCTTATATTTCTGGTTAGCTTTCTCTCATATGTCTCCCCCCAACCCCCCAAAATACTTCTTTAGTCACTCTTTGCTGTTGCTTTTATTTTGTCCAATTTTCTGATCAGACACCTGTTTTTGCACAGTCATATGCTTTTTCTTTAAGTCTGACACTATCTTAAAATTTGTTAGTTAACCATAGATTGTAGATCTGTCCCATACACTTTTTCTTCTTCATTGGAATGCATCTATTCTGTGCATTCTGAAACATCCTCTTAAGTCATAGCCACTGCATCTCTACTAACTTATCCTTAACTTAATTTGCTAATTCACTTTAGCCAGTTCAGCTTTCATGCCCTCATAAATAACCTTATTAAGTTTAAAAACATAGTCTCAGACCCATTCCTCTATCTCTCAACCCGAATGTACATTTCAATCATATTACAGTTGCTGCATCCTATGGGTGCTTTCACTACAACAGCATTAATTACTTTCATTGCACTGCACAGTACCAGCTCCAGCATAGCCTGTTCCCTGGTTGGCTCCAGAAAATACTGTTCTAAGAAACTATCCCAAAAACATTCAATTAAGCCCTCATCTATGCTACATTTGCCCACCTGACTTTTCCAGTCTGTGTGTAAATTACAATCTCACATGATTATTGACACGCTTTCTGGCAAATTCCTTTCCTTATTTCTTCGTTAATGCTACATCTCACTATGTGGTTACTGTTAAGGGGCCTGTACATGACTCCCACAAGTGACTCCTTGTCTTCAGCATTTCTCATCTCCACCCAAAATGTTTCTATATCCTAGTGTCCTGAATTTAGGTCATCCTTCTTTATTGTACTATTAACTAACAGAGCCACCGCTCCACCTTTTCCTCACTTGCTAGATATCCAGTACCCTTCAATACTGACCTCCCAATCCATGATCTCCTGCAGCCATGACTCTGCAATGTTTATCAAAATCATTCTTATTTCTATGCGCACATCAGACCTCCACTTGCCTGGATAACTACAGCTCCAACAGCACTCAAGAAACTAGATGTCATCCAAGACAAAGTAGCCTGTTTCAGTGACCTCTTTCTCTACAAACCCCCAAAGTGGCAGCAGCATGCACCTTCTACAAAGTGCACTGCAACAACACACCAAGGCTCCTTCAGCAGTAGTTCATAAACCAGTGATCTCTATCAACTAGAACGACAATGGCAGCTGGTATATTGGGAGCACTATACCTGCAAGTTACCCTCCCCACATAACATCCTGACTTGGAACCATAATACTGTTGCTTCATTGTCACTGGGTTACAATCCTAGAACTCTCTAACAGCACTATGGATGTACTTGCAGCAATTCAAAAAAGCAAATCGGCACCACCTTACCAAGAATAAGTAGAGATGGGCAATAACACTAGCCTAACCAGTGACATGCGTATCCCATGAAAGAATATAAAAAATAAGTGGAAAATCATGTATCAATCATACCTGTCAAATGAAATTATTTGTATTGTTATAGGATAAGAGACTGTTAAGTAGAAGCATAAATATTATTTTGATGGTATTAAGCAGACAAACGGCTTACATAGCTGCATGGCATTTCTTTGTTCATTGTTGTAATTTTAAGTGTACGGGTTTTGTATGGTGAGACACTTGGACATTAGGAAAAAGATCAAACTGCCAAATAGCTTTTGAATGTGAGTTTGGAGGAGAATGGAAATAATCACCTGGACAGAAAAAGTAAAAAATGATTAAGTACTAAGAAGTATGAACAAACAAAGGAATTTGCGGTATGTAAATAGGAAAAGGCAGAGAGACTGAGCAGGGCACATCTCAACAGGAAATGAACTAATAAGAGATGTTATGGAGGGAAGAATTCAATGAACATGAGGAGGAAGGAAGGAAGAGAATATTAACATTAGAACGTTTGAAAATTGAACGAGGTTACTTAAAACTGATAAGACTGGCACAGGACGGAGAGCTATGGAGAAGACTACGAGCCAGGGATCTGCCTTAGGGCACGAGGATTAAGAAGCGTATAGTGTAACTCATTTACAGTAAACAGGCTAATGCCTGCGTTCTAGTAGCAAACTGTCATCTGAAAATTTTAATTGCCCATCTGCTAAACCTGGCAGCTAGGCTACTTTGATTACTCTGAACCCACATTATATCACAAATGGAACAAAGGAATCAATTTATAGTTCAACATGACTTTCACAACATTGTTTTTGAATGCAAGATTAGGAGATGATAATTATGCTCAACTTTGCTTGAAACTAAGATTGCATGCAAGAGGTATTAGTTCCAGCTATAGATGTTAAACAGATTATAATTAAGATCTTTTGAAACTTGAGCATTTACAATTATAAATATTCAAATTATGCACAATTGTTTACAGGACAATTTACCTCAGTTTAGATAATACGGACTAGACCAAGTGATTTAGTTTTTCTAAAGCAAGACCAAAGTAATGTGCTACAAGATACATATTTCTCACCTCATTCATTTTGCCATCATCTGGGGCTTGGGCATCCTTTGTTTGCTTGATGTTCTCCACCATTTTTCTTATAAAAGCATGGCTATTATTTTCATTTTTTGTCATTAAAACTTCCAACATGAACCACAGACACCTTATCAAATAAAATTAGAAGAATCCTTAGCTACATTAAAAAAAATCAAACACAAGGCCCCCAAGATGAAGGAGGATGCTATAAATGGCATTTTCTACTGTATGAAACTCTACTTAAAAATACTAATTACTAACTACTTAATGTTCCACGGTCAAATTTCAGCAGTTTATTGTTACTTACTCTTTGATGTCACGCAGTTGCTCAATATCCTGTGTTTTGGTAAAATCCGGATCATGCGCAAGTAAGTGAACAGTGTATGGAACTACATATTCTGGTAATAGAGACAACAGCTTCTCTGAAGAAAATAAAAAAATAGATTTAACATTTTTTAAAAATTCAAAGTGCTGGATACATGCGTGCCAAGCTAGAAAATGGGCCAAAACTGATCAATTTAAAAATAGTCCTGAATATAGGCCATATGCTCACAAAAGCAAGGAGTCATAAGTAGAGTTGTATTATTACTTAAACTTAAGAGACACTCAACATTTAACCATTTATTAGAGGAGGTAAACATTACAAATAAAATGTCTATTTCATATCAGGAGATAAGACAAGCATATTAACAAGTGGTTGCCATTCAGCCCCTGAAGCCTGCTCCGGTATTTAATTAGATCATGGCTGCATCTCAACAATTTACCTTTGCTTCATGTCCATGGCTAACAAAAATCTGACTCTCGGCAGCTCAACTGATGTAGCGTTCATCAGTGTTCCAGGTTTTGACTACCCCATATGAAAAATTGCTTTCTGATTTTGTTCCCCAGTAGTCTAGATCTAATTTAAGATTATTTCCCTTGTCTTTGATTCCTTCACCAGAATAAAAAGTTTCTTTGTCTCTGTCACTTCAAGTCCTTTTAACATTTTAAACAACTCTACAGATAAGCCCTCAATTTTCTGCGCTCAAAGCAATTAAAAAAAGACATATTTTCAAGAGGGTATACGGGCAAGTGCTTAAGAAATTTTTTTTTTTAGTGCATTTTTATAATAACTTTAGTTTTGGAAATAATTTATGTTAGAAGGTAGACAAAGTTATGCAAAAAGTAGGCAAAAGCATGCAACAAAAGGAGATAAAAGTTTATCCCTGAGTGTGCTGGGCAAAGCAGTCAATGTAAGCAAATGAATGGGTGGGTTGGTGTAACAACTCTTAAAGAGGAAGTGAAGGCACCATGTCAAGCTGCTTAGGCATCCAAGATGAAGTACAGAGGGTCGGTGCTGACCTGTTCAAAGAAATTTGCGTTTGGAATGCCTGTTCATGGTCAGCCACAAATTACTGCTGGGCAAGATAGAGATCAGGGTTCAAAATACTGGAGAGGAGAAATGTGAAAGTGGTGTGGCCAGGTGAAGTAGGCAGCAAATCAGGATCTAAGAAGTAGGTTGAAGTCCAAAGAAACAAGCAAGAATCAAATGCAAGGGAAGCCTGAGTTAGATAGCACAACAAAGATTTGGCAAAACTGACAAGAGACTGACGGAGGAGAAATTTTCAATCAGCTTGATGATCAAGAGGCAATGTTAGCATCAAGTTCACTTGCTGATGTGGTGTGAAAGTAAAGAAACTGAAGCAAATACTTGTTAGCGGAACAGAATGGGCCACACTTAATGAGGAATCTCTGTTGCAAGATCTCCGCTCCAACTAAAAGCATCAAGTCGTCTAAGAAACTATATGGCTACCATGAAAGAGAGATTGAGACAATTATACATTGTTTTAGCAATAGTGAGTGTCGAGGGAATGAGCTGTCACATCTTTAAACCCCTTGGGCAAATGTGGGATAAATATGCTTTATTTAAACCACTCAATAAAGCTTGCTGCTGAAATTATTTGAATTGTGACAATCATTCTGAGGGAAGAAAATGTTCACACCTCATATACAAAGCACATGGCTCACAGGCAATAAGAAAGCACAATACATTCTATTCTTGATAAATGAAGATGCTAAATAGCTCTCTCTTGTGAAGATGCAGGTGTGGCATGCACAGTAAACAACAACCATATATTTATATAGCATTTTAAAGCACTAAAACATCCCAAGACACTTCACAGGAGAGCTCTCAAAGTTTGACACCGGAGTACAGGAGGAGATATTAGGACAGGTGACCAAAAGCTCAGGCCGAAGTAGGTGTTGAAGAATTTCTTCAAGGAGTCTGGTAGAGAGGTGGAGAGTTTAGAGAAAGATTTCCAGGGCTTTAGGTCTAGGCAGCTGAAGGCACAGCTGTCAGTAGATCTGACATTACATGTATATTGCTGGATGCATCAAAAAACTGTCTAATATATTGGTCTATAATTTGTGGAAAATATTCCAGGATCACTTACTGCAAAATGTTAATACTAACCATGAGCCATTGGGTTCTGTTTGATATACTCCCTCCGTATACTTATATTTTTAAGGAGACACTGTCTCGCGTGAGCCCTTCGCTCTTTCACAGGGTCCTTGGCACAGAGTGAAAACACTGCCATGTACTCCAATGGAAGCAGCAATTTCCCGAGGGCCTTGTGGAGTTTCAGAGCAAATATCTGCCTCACCTGGTAACACTCATCCTTCAACAACAAAATTACAAAATAAGCAAACATTGTACTGGACAATTTCAGTGTAAAGTACTATTTTTGTATTTAATAAAATGCAGAAGAAAGCAAAAACAATGTGAGCAACTGAAAATTCAGTATGATGTTTCCTTAATCATTAGATAGTTTGAATTAAAAAAAATTCAATTTCAATACTTGTTTAGTATACAAAGCAGAATAATAGATTCTATTAAAGCAAGTGCATGTTTGCATCATTAACCCAATTAATTATGGACATTCTATTGGCAAGCCAGAATTTATTTCACTTTCACTTGTTAACTTCATGGGCAAAAGGAAGTTATACTAAACTCCATTTACCAGGCATAGGGACAGCACAGTGGCACAGCGTCAGGGGTCGGGGTTTGAATTCCGACTTGAGTCACTGTCTATGTGGAGATTGCACATTCTCCCCAAGTCTGCGGAGGTTTTCTTCTGGTGCGCTGGTTTCCTCCCACAGTCCGAAAGACATGCTGGTTAGGTGCATTGGCCATGCTAAATTCTCCCTCAGTGTACCCGAACAGGTGCCAGAGTGTGGCGACTTGGGGATTTTTTTTTTACAGTAACCTCATTGCACAATTACTACTTGTGACACTAATAATAAAGACTAAAAAAATTAGTTTTGGCAATAGTCTCCTGATCTTGTTTTGAACACTGCTATTACTATTATTCTTTTTGATGACAAAAAAGTCCATTCCATCAAAACTGATCAATATTAACATAATAATTTTCAGGATTTCATAACTCAAATTACAGAACTAATTACTGGGGGGCACGGTAGCACAGTGGTTAGCAGTGCTGTGTCACAGCATCAGGGATCAGAGTTCGATACCCCTCTGTGTGGAGTTTGCACATTTTCCCTATGTCTGCATGTGTTTCCTCCAGGTGCTCTGGTTTCCCCCCACAATCTGAAAGATGTGCTGGTTAGGTGCATTGACCTGAACAGGCACCAGACAGTGGTGACTAGGAGAATTTCACAGTAACAAGGCTTACTTGTGACTAATGAATAAACTCTTAAACGTTACTTTAACTACTCCACATCAGTTTCATTTTTACAATTATAACTGACTATTCATTATTATAAGACCTCAAAAAAGCCCTCAACCCCACCATCCTTGCAATTTACCATCCCATCACCAACCTCCCTCTCCTCTCCCAAATCTTGAATATGATATTGCCTGCCAAATCCATTCCCAACTTTCCAAGAACTCCATGTTTGAATCCCTCCAGTCGGGTTTCTGTCCCTGCCACTGCCATAGCATTGAAACAATTCCTACCAGAATCACAAATGTCACTGAAAAAAAGATAAACTTTTCCTCCTTGTCTTTCTCTGTTTGTAGCCTTAGACGGCTTAGATGTCATTATTCAAGAAGGGAATTAGGGGAAAACCAGGAAATTACAGGTCACTCAAGTCTAACTTCAGTGGCAGGAAAACTATTGAAAAAAATTCTGAGGTACAGAATTTATTGCCTCTTGGGGAGCAAGCATTAATCATGGATGTGATTGCAATGGAAGGGATGCAGAGGAGATTCACCAGGACTGTGCCTAGGATGGAAAATTTAATTTATTAAGAGAGGTTGGAGACGCCTGTGCTATTCGCATTGGAGCAAAGAGTAGGGGGCAATCTGATCGAGGTGTACAAGATTATGACGGTATGGACAAAGAGGCAGCTGTTGAAGAGTCAGTCACAAGGGGACATAGATTCAAGGTGAGGGCAGGAGGTTTAGGGAGGATGTTAAGAAAAAGATTCCCTCCCAGATTGAACATGCTCTCTGGAAAGGTGGTAGAGTTCTTGGAAAGGTGAGCTGCCTCACATCCTGTAAAAGTACTAGGTTAAGCACTTGGCAAGTCATAACATTCAAGGCAATGGGGCAACTGCTGGTAAATAGGATTAGGTGGGAGGTCAGGTGTTTCTTGCGCGTCGGTGCAGACTCGATGTGCCAAGGGGCCTTTTCTGCACTATGATTCTACAATTCTGACATCATCTGAGAACAGTGGCAGTTTTCATTGTACAAGGATTACACCCAGCTCTATCTCACTCCCACCTCTCTGGACTCTGCTGTTTCTAGGTTATCAGACTACTCATCAGACATCCAGTACTGGATGAGCAAAAATTTCTTCCAGTTAAATACTGGGAAGATATTGGCCATTGTTTTCAGTCTCCACTCTAAAACCATCCTTGTTCCTGGCAGCAGTCTGAGATTAAGCCAATCTGCTTGCAACCATATCGTCACACTTGATCCTGAAACGAACTTCCACTCTTATATCTGCACTATCTCTAAACCACCTATTTTCACCTCCACAGCATCTTCTGACTTTGCTCCTGCCTCAGCTCATATGTCTTCATTGCCTCAAGACTTGACTCTTCCAATGTACTCCTATCAAATCTTCCGTATTCTATTCACTGTGAATGTGAAGTCATCAAATATTCTGCTGCCCATGTCTTTTCCTACTAAATCTAAGTAATGTTCCTCTTTCTCCCGTGTTCACTGACTTATACTGGTTCCCTGTCAAGCCGCATCATAGATCATCATGGAACATCTAGAATTCAAAATTTTCATTTGTGTTTTCAAATCCATCCTTGGTCTCATTCCTCCCTACCTGCATAATTGCCTCCAACTCTGCAACCCTGCAGAATATCTGCATTTCTCAACTTATGGCTGCTTTTACACCTCTGATGTTAATTGCTCTGTCACTGGTGGCCATGCCTTCAGTTACCTATACCCTATGCTCTTTACGTCTCTCTGCCTCCTTTAAGATACTCCTCAGAACCTACCTCTTTAACCAAGCTCTTGATCGTCTAAACTAATATCTCATGTGGTCTGGTGTCATATTTCATTTTATAATGTTCCTTTGAAGATCCCGGAACAATTCATTACATGACTGTCACTAAAGAAAGGCTGTTGGAGAAACCTCTTTTTTAAAGAACTAAATCTTTTGAAAAATTGAATCTGACTTCCTGAGCAGACATTCTTCTCATTAATTCTTAAAAAGACGATCCAAATCTATTAAAAGATCTATTCATACAATTCAAAAATCATTCAACGAAGTTCAAAATGTAAGACTGAATTGTATAAATGTCCCATTGGCTATTTTCTTCATCTTTTTGGTTGATGACTTTCTAGCCAGAGATCTATATTGCCATCATATAGAAATATTTAATATGTTGAAGCACAGGACCACTACATAAGGAATGAAAAGAAAACGGTACTTACATTAATAACAAGTGCACAGAGCTGGAACTGCTCTGGGGTGATAATCTCATGATAACAAGGTTCTTGTGCAAGTTTTAGAATGGCACATCCTGCAGCCAACCGTAATCGAGACATATCAGATATACTGCAAGACAGGAAAAACAAGGTCAACTATTCATAGCAAAGTTCCACACACAATATTTATAAATTATAAAAACAATTCTCAAATGGAATAGTGACAACTTGCAAGAAACTAATATCAAAAAGTGCAAACTAGAAAAATGAATTACTTACTTGATAATCTTTCTTTTTCAAATAAAATAGCTCCTACACACATGGATATATGTGCATGCTACATGTCTGAACATTTCAAAGAGGAAATCAGATCTTTCAATCCTCTTTTTATTCCTCAGATAATGTTGATAAATGATTAATAACAGAACCTTAATTTACTTCTGACAAATACCTTTTTTTCAGGAGAAGCAAAGTATATACGTGGAAGAGACATTTTATTTGAAAAGTCATAGCAAATCAAGTAGTCTAATTTATTTCCATCATTTTCATTTTTTTCACACATGTGCTAGCAACCTTAGCCAAAGAGCAGTTCCTGCAAAAAGGAAACATCAAATTTCTGCAGAGGCCAGAGGCAATGATAGCTGGCAGTAAAATTATTCCAAAATGTACAGATCACACTGAAGACTACTTTGTGTGCACTGGTGGTAAAGTGAACACTCCTGTCCAGGAACCCTAGATTATCCAAGTGGAATTATCAAGGACAGTGATGTCAGTTACAATATAAAAGCAGATTCATATTTGTAGAAACTTTGCTAATTTCCTCTCAGACGTAGTCAAGCATTAAGTCAATTTGTAATAGAATTCAAGAAGGAACCATTATCTGTGGAGTCCAAATCTTCTCTAAGTACCAACAGTGGGTTCACTAGACTTCCATCTGTATGGGGTTACGATCTGCTCAGTGGTAGGGGCAGAAAGAAGAAAATAATTAAAACTGTAGGTCATTTAAGATAACATCTGAAAATTAGTTACTGAAGCATGGATTGTTCAACTTGACGTCCATCTCAGTCTGACTGTTAGTTCTCTCAGTAGATTGTTGGGTCAAGAATCATTCTAAACCATCATTCTACTACAAGCTCTCGGTTAATACTTCCAAGCCACAATCAATGTTGGAGATACTATTTTCCAATTTAAAACTGCATTTCCACCTGCTGATTTAAGTGGATAATAAATATAGCATGACACTATATGAAGGTGAGAATGCTTCCCAGTTTGCTAGCTCCTTTATCCAACTATACTATGAACAACTTTATTGCTTCTTCATCACACATTTGCTTTTGGGGCCTAAGCCTATCCTCAAAATACCTGCAATATTTGTTTATAATGAGAATAGTTACTGCATTTCAGAAGTATTAGTTTGAATGGAAAAAATAGATGTAATTAGGTATTACTGAAATGCAAGTTCATTCTCAGAGTAATGAGAAGGCTGCTCTTCTAAAGCATGAATATCTGTAGATAAGTATACTTGTTTTGCAACTAAATTTAAGTCCTCTATCAAACCAAGAAAAACTGAAGGAACATCTAAGAATCATTCTGACCTGAAGAAAAGCTCAAGAAGTGAAGGAGCAGATGAAAACCACCAGAGAAATGCTCCAAAGAAAGGCTTGGAAGCTAAAGGCAAAAACTAAATTCCTCACTGCAAATGACTCCACTGAATCCTATGCTAGTCCAGGTTAAATACAGTTTTCAGGGTTAACAGACCTAACAGGAGTGAGCTAAAAATTGAAAATTTCCCCACAATAAAAAATTATTAAAGAAGTTAAATACTGCAGTGGTCAGAAATTGCCATTTAACTGGAATATGAGAAAACAATTTCCCGAATCTGCGCCAGCACAATTACAGCTGAACTCACTTCTAACAAAGAAGAAAATTGCTGATTAAAAATTAATCTCCATTTGAAAACCCAGCAAAAGCAGGGAAGACTGTAATCAGCTAATCCAAGCAGCCATTACTGCAAATAATTAAACACCAAGATTACAAATGTCATTACTTCAGCAGCCCGCCAAAATTGTCAAGTATTGGAAAACTCTTTGTGAAGGCATATGACAAGATCTTCATCAACCTGTTAAAGTTGAGCCTGCAATTTAATATTTTTTTTACCATAGCTCAGAAATCCACTTTTTCAGACCAATTTGGATCAATCACAAAACTGGGGACTTTTCTGATCTATGGTCAGAAATATACCACAGATATATTTATATCTATGAATACAAGATATAGATATATTTTATAAATGCTTCTTTGCAATGAGTTTTCTCACATCTGACAGTTTTAAAGGCATTCACAATCTCCATGTTTAATTTTTTTCAATATGGCTTTCTTACAAATGTGGCTGTTTCAGGTCTGGATAAAAAGACAAACAAGTTAACACACTGCTTTATTCAGTAGGCCCGATAGTCAATGATACAATAGCTAGACAAGAATCCAACAAATCACAATTTGATGAAGTTTTAAATCATGCGACATTATTTTAACCTTGGAAACACAAAATACTTGAAAGGGCTAAACTTAATAAACGCAGCCAGGAGAATCTGTTGAGTCTTTCACTAATGGCCTATACAGAATGGCTGAAAACTGTGATTACTGTCACGTGAATTCTGAACTTATTATTAGGAATAGAATAGCTGTAGGAGTGGTAAACAACACACTCTCCAACATGCTTCATGTGAAGGAAGATCTAACTCTCAAGAAAGACATCCAAACAGTCAAACAATTTGTAATATGTTTACAGCACAGTTCCACATTAAGGGGAGAAAGTATCGTGGTACAAAGTAAACCCACTGTCCAGTTAGTGAAACACCACATGAACAGGACACTCCAGGCCATGGGAAACAATACATATCTGACTAGAACAGCAACAATGCCGGGCCTCTGAAGCAAAGTGCTCCCACAGGCATGATTAATTCCAGACATTGCCAGACATTTCTGGCAAATTCAGCCTAACCATATAGGACATTTTGGGAAGCCACATAAAGCCAAAACATCAAAATACAAACAAGATCCCAAGAGTATTCACAAGGTCAAGACAACACGCAAAGAGGACAGACAACCATGCTTGCTGGGTGAGATTAAAGATCCTGGATTTTCATTCTGAAATGTGGACATCTTGCTCAATGGCCATCTAACAGGGGCCAATGTTACAGACTTATTTGACAGAGAACCTTGGCAATAACCCAATGGTTGCTGCCGACCATAATGCACCTGTACCCAGCAGGAAGAATCAAATATCTGGTGGAAGTTGACACTTGGCTATAAAGGTAAACGAATCTGAAAAACTGTTCATGGACCATTCACTACTCAGCCAAACAGCCTGCATCAAATTTAATGTTTTACAAAAAAAAAATGAATGAGGTCAATCGATAAGGTTCGGCTCCAAGTATAAAATGGAGCTCCTGAAACTCTTTGCGGGATTGGGGGCAACTGAAGAATGCATACAAGATCACACTGAGGGAGGACACTAAACCCATGTGCCTGCTCTTGCCATGAAAGATTCTCTAACCCCTCATGAAGCTTGTGAAGCAAGTCAAGCTGGGTGAGATGACAAAGATGGGGGTCGCCTCCCCAATCACACTGTGTTCCAGGCTGATCCCAGTCTCTAAACTGAATGGTCCCTCCAGATTTGAGTCGAGTTAGCACAGCTCAATAAAGATGTAGCTGGAGAAGTACACCAGTAGACAAAAGCCTGACTAAACTCTTCATGAGCACAGTGTTTTCAAAACGCAATGCCAGCAGCAGGGTTCGGTAACTTTCATAACATAGAAACATAGAAGCAGGAGTAGGCCATTTGGCCATTCCTGGCCACTTTGCCATTCATTTTGATCATGGCTGATCATCAAAATAAGTAACCCTCGATCCATCATAGAATCCTTGCTGTGCAGAAGGAGGCCATTCAGCTGATTGAGTCCACACCAACCGCAATCCCACACAGGCCCTATTCCTGTAACCCCACATATTTACCCTGCCAAACTGACTGACACTAGGAGCAACTTAATATGGCCAATCAACCTAACCTGCACACCTTTGGACTGTGGGAGGAAGCCAGAGCACCCAGAGGAAATGGGTGCAGACATGGGTAGAATGTGCAAACTCCACACAGACAGTGACCTGAAGCTGGAACTGAATCCAGAACCCTGCTGTTGAGAGGCAGCAGTGCTAACCACTGTGCCATCCTAAAAGATCCCTTTAGCCTCAATAGCTATATCTAATTTCTTCTTGAAATCACAAAATGTTTTCACCTCAATTACTTTGTGGTACTGAATTCCACAGATTCATCACTCTGAGTGAAGAAATTACTCATCTCAATCCTAAAAGGTTTAACCCTTATCCTCAAACTATGAGCCCTAGTTCTGCCAACATTCTTTCTGAATCCATCCTGTCTCATCCTGTTAGAATTTTATAAGTTTCTATGAGAACCCCTCTCACTCTTCTAAACTCCAATTAATATAATTCTAGCTGACTTAGTCTCTCCTTATATGACACTGTAAAGTGGACAAGTGACTTGACAGACTGGTCATCCCAGGAATCAGCCTAATAAACCTTTGCTGTATTCCCTTTACAGCAAGGACATATTTCTTCAGATAAGGACGCCAAGACTGCATACAGTCCAGGCGTGGTCTCACCAACACACTGCGCATTTGCAGCAAAACATCCCTATTCCTACTCAAATATTCCTGCTATGAAAGCTAACATTCCATTTGCTTTCTTTACTGCCTGATGTACCTGTGCATTTGCCTCCAGAGACTGATGCACGAGGACACCAAAGTCTCGATGAGTATCTACCTCTTTCAATTTAAACTCATTCAAATAATCTACCTTCCTATTGCTACTGAGTTGGATAATCTCACACTTGTCCACATTATACTGCATCTGCCATTCCCACTCACTCAGCCAAATCACGTTGAAGCATCTCTGCATCTTCCTCACAGCTCACTCTCCCAACCAACTTTGTATCATCTACAAATTTCAAGATAATACATTTAGTTCCATCTTCCACATCATCAACATATAATGTGAGCAGTTGGGGCCCCAGCACAGATCCCTGCGGTGCCCCACTTGTCAATGCCTGCCAATCAGAAGGCAGCTCATTTATGCCAAATCTTTGCTTCCTATCTGCTAATCAGCTTTCTATCCATCTCAAGACATTACTTGCCATGCACTTTACACATTACATAGTAGTCTGCTACATGAGACCTTGTCGAAAGCCTTCTGAAAGTCTAAACAGACTAAAATCAGCTACATCCAGTTCTCCTTGGTCCACTCTACTAGTTACATCTTCAAAGAATTCCAACAGATTCATCAAACATCATTTCCCCTTTGTAAAACCATGCTGATTTTGTCTGATTATACCACTGTTTTCCAAATGCTGTGTTACAAAATCATTGATAACAGACTCAAGCAACTTCCCCAGTATTGATGTTAGGCTCACTGGTTTATACAACACTGAGTCCAGGTTGCTAACCACATTCATCACCCAATTTGGCAGATTCTGCTTCAATCACCATGGCATTGAAAATATTTCAACATATAATATGCAAGGCTAATAAATACTGAACTACCTCAGGCTACAAATACCTTAAGCCCAACCATACTACGTCAAACACCTTACAATAGTTTCCACTTGTGGGGAAGACCTGACCCAAGGGTCATAAATATAAGAAAGCCACTACCACAATGAATACAATTTCTAGATAAAGTTATTTACCCAGTGAGGGGTTAGAATGTGGAACTTATTGTCACAAAGAGTTGCTGAGGTTAATAGCATTGGTGCATTTCAGAAGAGGCTGGATAAACACATGAGGAAGAAAGGAACAGAGGATATCGATGAGGTTAGGAAAATAGGGTGGGAGGAGCTTTGTCTGAAGCATTAGAACCAGTACGAACCCGTTGGACCGAATGCGATTTTTTCCTGTGCACTAAACACGACGTAAACTAACAAATTTAACAACCCACAATCAGGCATTCATGAATTGGAGTGAAGAGCTAATGTGGTTCCACTGTTTAAGATGTGTTGTAGAGATAAGCCAGGGAACTACAGACTAGTGAAAACTATTAGAGAAACTTCCGAAGGACAGCATCTATCTCCACTTGGAAAGGCAAGGCTTGATCAGGGATTGTCAGAGGGAGGTCATGCCTAACAAATTTGATTGAACTTTGAGGATGCAACCAGGTGTGTAGATGAGGGTGCAGTTGATGTGGATTTCAGCAAAGCCTTTGACAAGATCCCAGATGGGATACAAGGTAATTTCATAAAGTGGATTCAAAATTGGCTCAGTTGTAGAAGACAGATGGTGATGACAGAAGTTTGCTTCAGGTGACTGGAAGCCAATGGCGTACCACAGGGATCTGTGTTGGACCCCCTATTATTCATTATTTGTATAAACAAATTGATGACTATGTGGTGGGTAGGATTAGTAACTTTGTGGATGACAAAAAGATTGACCCGGTGTGTAACAGTGAGGCTGAGTGTCTTAGGCTACAAGAAGATATAGAAGGAATGGTCAAATGCGCAGATAAGAAGCATTATGGAATTTAACTCTGAAAAGTGTGAGGTGATACACTTTGGAAGGAGTAATTTGACAAGGAAATATTCAATGAATGGCAGGACACTAGAAAGTTCTGTGCAACAAAGAGACCTTGGTATTTTGTCCACAGATCTCTGAAGGCATAAGGGCATGTTGGTAGAGTGATGAAAACGGTATACAGGACACTTGCCTTGATCAGTTAAGGTTTAGATTACAAAAGCAGGGAAGTCATGTTGGAGATGTATAGAACTTTGGTGAGGCTACAACTAGAGTATTGTGCACAGTTCTGGTCACCACACTAATGAAGGACGTGATTGCACTGGTGTAGAGGAGATTCACCAGGATGCTACCTGGGATGGAATATTTAAGCTACAAAGAGAGGTTGGATAAGCTTGTGTTGCTTTCATTGAAGTGAAGAAAACTGAGGGGTGACTTGATCGAGGTGTACAAGATTATGAGAGACGTGGACAGAGTGGATAATGTGCAGCTATTTCCCTTAGTTGAGGACTCAGTCACAAGGGGACACAGGTCCATGGTGAGGAAAAACTTTTTACCCAGAGGGTGGTGACGGTCTGGAATGTGCTGCCTGGGAGGGTGATAAAGGTGGGTTGCCTCACATCCTTTAAAAAGTACTTGGATGAGCACTTGTCACATCATAACTTTCAAGAACCAAATGCTGGTAGATGTCATTAGATGGGAGTTCAGTGTTTCTTGTGTGTTGGTTCAGACTCAATGGGCCGAAGGGCCTGTTCTGCACTATATGATTCTAAGAATTGTATGCCATCACAATCTAACTTCATGACTCAAGATCATAGAATCCTTACAGTGCTGAAGGAGACCATTTAGCCCATCAATTCTGCACCAACCACAATCCCATCCAGGCCCTATCCCCATAATCCCAAGCATTTACCAGAGCTACCTGACACTAAGGAGCAATTTAGCATGGCCAATCCACCTAACCTGCACATCTTTGGACTGTGGGAGGAAACCGGAGCATCCGGAGGAAACCCACGCAGACACGGAGAATGCACAAACTCCACACAGATGGTGACCCGAGGTCAAAATTGAACCCAGGTCCCCAAGGCTGCGAGGCAGCAGTGCTAACCACTATGCCATCATGCTGCCCCAAATCCTCTGAAATTGGTTGATCAAGCCTGGTTCAAGGTGCTTATTAGGGATTTAAATGTGTAGAAAGACATGCTGGGAGCAACACAAGACAACAGCTTAGACTGAGATACTGACCTTGAGAATTAAGCAAGGTAAGGATTACCTAACTGTAATACAGTATTAATTACTGACAGAACAAGCATGTCAACAATGCAACACTCTCCAACCTTCAGAGAGGTGGAGGACAATTATGGCAAAATTAAACTTTGTGAATATAGTTGCCTCCAACTAGGGAGAAGCACAGCACAAGTGTAAGAGAGGTGTTTGTAAGTATGCTAACAAAACTGCTCAGCTGCACTTTGAAGTCCCAATTAGCATAAATGCCAGTGTCCAGCCAATTTCGTTCAACTCTCAGGTAAACTCTCATTTACCTGAAGATGTGAAATACTGCCTACGTATATCTGCAAACTGCAGGGATATCTAACCTAGTCACAGTATGCATGTTTAATGAAAATTTGGCTTTCATCAAAGATGTGCAGGTTAGGTTGATTAGTGTCAGGGAGATTAGCAGGATAAATATTTGGGGTTAGGGCTTGGGTGAGATTGCTGTCGGTGCAGAGTCAATCGACTGAATGGTACTTCTGTATGTAGGGATTCTATGATTCTTATCGGAAGACCCAATCTAAAGTACTGCATTCTATTTTGAGCGTGCCACACCTCAGGAAAGATATGATGGCCTTGAGGGACATACAACACTGAATGATACCAAGGGTGAAAGGTTAATGCAGAAAAGTTGCATAAACCCAGCTGTCTTCCCTCAAGTTTAGATAACTGAGGGAAGGTTATTCAAAATGATTAAGGGATTCAATGGTCAGACAAGAGTAACCTACAATGGAAAAATCCGAAACAGGACAGGGAATCTTAATCAAAAACAAAAAATACTGGAAAAACTCAGTAGATCTGACATGTGTGGAGAAAGAATAGAGCCAACATTTCAAGTCTGGATTCTAGCAGTCAGGGGTACTCTCAGGAGTAAGATTTTAATCCTAGGAAATCTCTTGGAAAGAATCTTGATTAATTCCATTTCATTATTGTCAAAATTTGTGCCGAAAGAAGCTAATGCCTGAATGATAACAAAATTCTAAAAGAATTTAGCAAATCTGGCAGCATCTGTGAAGAGAGAAATGGGTTTTACGTTTTGAGGTCAATAAGACTCGTTGGAACTGAAGGCAGGCAGAGATGTGGTGGGTTTAATGCTGTGGAAGGAGGTGGTGGTTCAGGTGGAACAAAAACATTAGAGGATGGGGAGATTAAATGATAGAGACATCATGTAACAAAAGGCAAACCGAGTGATAATGGTAAAGAAACAAAGTATTGATCCAGAGTAGGTGATAATAGCAGAATAAAGTTCAGCTTTGAAAACAAAAAAAACAAAGACTAATGGCAAAATAAAGACTGGCACATGGTGGAAAGAATAGAGTTCATGGTCTGAAGTAGTCGAACTCAATGTTGAGCTAAAAAGGCATAAAGTGTTTAACCAGAAGGAAGGGCTGTTCCTCTAGCTTGTTTTGGGCTTCATTGGAACATTTCCAAGGCCAAAGACAGAAATGTGAGCATGAGAGCAAGATGGTGAATTGAAATGTCATGCAACCAGAAAGCTTGCGGACTAAGTGGTGTTCTGCATAGTAATCACTCGGTCTGCATTGGTCTCCCTAATATCTGAGTGAAAGGGAGGGATGAAGAAAAACTAAAATTCAACTCACGCATAGCTCTGAAATGGAGTAATGCAAATTAATACATCTCTTTCAGAAAATAGAGACTTGCATGCCAAGTTCAAAATTTTGAGGCACAAGCTAGAAAATGCCAATTCCCAAGTACGAATCAGTTCTTTAGAAAACGACAACATTCTGGAGGAGCTTCAATAGTCCACATTCTTCATGCAGTGATCTATAGATAATTTGATCTCCAATGCTGCACAGGTGCACAGCGATGTTGTCATTCATTTAGAAGTGTTTAAAACATTGATAATAACATGCATTTCAGAAATCAGTGGCACATGTGAAAAATCGCTCATGCACCAAGGTCCGATCATGTGCATGTTGCTTAGAAGGATCTCTGGCACATCTTGAATCTATGCCAGCAGCAACTTAGAGAGTTTAAACTCTGAAATTCCCTTCCTAAATATCTCCGGTCCCTCTTTCCTCCCAAAAGACGATCCTTGAAACCTATCTCTTTCGTGACCATTTGTAATACATCCTTTGCTGTCTTGCTATCCAAGTTTGCTTTATATCACTCTGGTAGAGTACCTTGGAATGTTTCATTATATTGGGGGCGCTACATAAATGTAACATGGTATTAATAGTTGATTCATATTTCTACTAAAACACTCAGCACTAAAATATTAATACCTTTGCAGCAGCAGATTGTGGTTTTACATTAATGATAGTACAAAATAATGAACATGTACATTAAAAATTAAAAACGATTTGGCAAAAGGATCATGATTTCTTAAACAAACCTAGCAACCTTTCTTCTGATGAATATGAATAGAAGATAACGACTGTGCATGTTAACAGAGAAGTCAGAATTTATCCATGATAAGCTCTTTTTATACAATTGGTAATGAAACAGAACTAAGTGTACTACTTGTGTGTAGAGGTTGAGCAATGAAAAATTCTGCTATCCTTTGTTTAATGATACGCTATCTGTGACAAAGCAAAATTATCCCTTCCTAAGGCTGCCCTATTTCCACCTCCATAACACTGCCTGATTGCCTCAGCTCATTTGCTGTTGAAACCCTCATGCACACCTTTGTCCTCTCTAGACTTGACTATTCCAATGAACTTTTAGCTGGTTACCCATTTGTCAATACCTGCAAAACTGAGATTGTCCAAAGCTTGGTGCAAGTAAAGGTACAGGCAACAGAACACTGTTTACCCATTACCCTTGTGCAAGCTAACCAATATATTGTCGAGCAAATCTTAATTTTAAGATTCTAAACCTTGTTTTCAAATTCCTCCATGATCCTGCCCCTTCCCTATCTGTAATATTTTTCAGCCCACAAGTGCCCTCTTTCATCAACTGAAATATCTATGCTCATATAATTCTGTTTTTTTTGGGCATTTCTGGATGTTTTAACTGGTCCAAGATTGGTGGCCATGCCTTCAGCTGCCTAGGTGCCAAGCTCTGGAATTCCCCCTCCAAACCTTTCCACATGTCTACTGCTCTTTCCTCTTTTAAGTTAAATTTTTGCTTTATAATATTTCTGTGAAGAGCATTAGGTGCTAACTAATTACAAATTGCTATTCTTGTGTTCTCAACTTTCTTCATTTAATTACTTGCAGTGAATCATAGAACTTAATAACATTCTATTAAATACAAAGTTCATCATTCTGTACAAGGGAAAAACTGAAACAATTCTGAGCAAAATTACCTTATTTTTTTCTGTTCAGTTAAGTCACCTTCACTGACCAGCATAGCTGATAGCAGCCGAAGTGTGGAATTTGCAGATTTGGATTGGTTGTTCTTCATCCCTAACAACCACCGTACCAATAACTTGATGGCCTGAACCTAATAAAAAAATGTTGAAATTACTGCCTTACGTATATACAGGATTTTATTTTTGAAAGAACAATCTTGCAAAGATAGATTTTTTTTGTGATCAACACTGATTATTGAAAATAGTATTTTCGGACTGATCTTTTTATTGTCATGCATGAAGGTGCAGACATACACATCTTGACAATATTCAACTTTCCAACTGATTATCTAATAATAGGTAGCATGGCTTTAATTTATTTTTGTTTCAGCCTACAGTACCTTAGCAAGCACTTCTGGAGAGACTTCTTCATTCGGTGTCCACAATTTACCATTTTTCCCTCCAGGAAACTAGAGAAATTAAATATTAGCAATTTTTTGTAAATAGAGGAATTAATAAAAAAATACACTTCCAATAAATAAAGACTCTGCCAGCTGATTGTATAATTACCATGGGTTATATTCATATCCCTGAAAAAGACAAAGTACAAGTAGCCCTAACATAGCAACTGCATTACAGCATGCACTTCCAAAGATGCCAATGCATGGTGGGGTATGTTTCCAGATGGCCAGTATTGTGTTGTTCATCCAACACCTATACGTCATTACAATGGGACCTGACTGTGACCCTCCAGGATATCCTTTTTTTTCAGCACTGTAAGCTTCTCCGTAATCAATACTGTCATTATCTGCATTTTTTCCTTTCCTTATCTTTCCTTAACATCCAGAAATATTCAGTAGCCAGACCTCCGTTATCATCCTGACTTCATATTCCCAGGTGGCGATTTGCACCCACACCTCATTAACCTTATTTGCTACGCTTCGAGTTTACATATGTGCAATGTAAACCTGAGGTTGTGGGAACAGATTTAATCCTTGGCTTGAATGGTCTAGGAGAATACTAACAAATTAAATTTACTATCCACTCCTGATCTACCAATGTCTCAGTAATGTTATTTTTTCCATTGCTTTTGTAGTTATCCCAGCATGATTTTGGAGTAATACCATGACATACCACCATAGTGAGGTCAGAATTTGCATACAGATGAAGAGTCTGTAAATTTTTCAAATTTACAATGGGATAATAACTCAGTGGAAGTTGATACAACAAGCAGAGATTTACTGATAGTACTATTTATTAATTTTTTGAATTTTCAAACAATTCCTAGCACACTTCTTAAGCAGTTTATCATAATAGGCCTGCCAGCAATTTTCTTTAGTCTTTCATGGTTACATTTCACTGGCAAGGACAGAATTTATCACCCATCTCTAACTGCCCTCCTCAACGAGAGTGGCATTAGGAGAATGGCTCCTTCTTACAGCCTGCAATGACAATGGGTCAAAATGCCTCCTTCTGTGTGTAACCATTCTTTAATTCTATGAAGTTCGTAAAAAGTCTGGCAAATCTTTCTAACCAAAGCAAATTGAGTAACATGAAGGGCCCTGAACAAAGTTAATACAGTGTAATGGCAGAAAGTCTGTGGTTTGGTGGATCTATGAACAAGATAAAATCAATCATTCTGAATAAGCCAATTTCAATAGAAACACACAGGATGAAGAAAGCACTTCTGAATTATTTTGAACATTTTTAACTCAACATGACAAGCTGAGGGTTTTCACAGATTCACATAATTTAAATGTCAGCGATTTAAGTGCAAGAACAAAATGAAGTCTGTGATCATCATATATATTAAATACACTTATATTTCACCAATACCATAAAAATCTAGAAAACCAAATTCATTAATTTAACCTACCCTGTCATTCATAAGTAAATCTTTAACAATAAAATTTGCAACCACCGACTTCATTGGAGATGCAAACTGATCTGGTGCCAACATCGCAATGTGTCCTAAGGAGACAAGTGGCGTTACCAACTGTTCTGGGGTGTCAGCATTTAGACTTTTGCTTAGTGGCTGGAAAAAAACAAAAGATGTATATACACAGAATTTACAAAATGGTAAATGTCAGAAATCAACAATCTCAACATGCCATTTAAAATGCTGCACTTGCCCTTAGTTTTAAATGCTCAATATTGCCACAAAGATTCATACACTAATTTGAGCAGCCCAGATCTTAACTGAGACCAAAATTATTTCCATTAAAAGACTACTGACATTTTCAAATAACTTACAGATTCAGACTGGAGAGAGCTTTTTTGCTTCTTATAAAAACTATTGATCAATTTAACAGGAAATATTTAAGACCGACATATGCCTAAACCCCAGCTTTGATTTTTCAAAATATCTGTCTCATGATTGTTCATATCAATTGCTCATGAAGATGTGATTGATAAGCAAAATGATCAGATAAATTATGTCTTAGTCTTGGCGAACTAACGACCATCAACTTGCATGAACCTCACCCACAGAATCAGCACAAACACTAGGATAAAAATATATTACTGCAGAGGCTGGAATCTGAAACAAAAACAGAAAATGCTGGAAAATCTCAGCAGGTCTGACAGCATTTGTGGAGAGAGAGATAGAAAACAGAGTTAAAGTTTTGAGTCTGGATAGGTCTGACGAAAAGTCATCCAGACCCAAAACATTAGCTGTGTACACACTCCACAGATGTTGTCAGGCCTGCTGAGATTGTCCTGCATTTTTCTGTTTTTGTTGCAGCACAAGCCCTGTTCCAGGGAAGACTTGGGTTAAACAAAGACAGTCTCATTACACCAACTTTCTTCTTCATCTTCCTCACTGCAATACTGCACCTCACCTTCAGCAAAATACAAATAAATATGGAGATAATCTATAGAACAGATGAAGTACTACTCCATCTTCAATCCAAAACTGAAATCAGCCCAACCCATCATATAGCTTCAGTTTGCAGATGATGCTTGTGTGTGCCTCATTCAGAAAAAGAGCTCCAGGTCATTGTCTCCTCCAGGAGCCACTACCCTTTTCCTTTTACATGGACCACCATATTGTTATCAGAAGCTTTCGTGGACCACAAGCTGTTATAAATTTTTTGTTTTAAACAGAGCCTATGGCTGACAGGGGTCAAACTTATACATCAAAGCATATTAAAAACACAGCTATTTCGAATAGTTTATGATGCATACACACAAATACACTGCACTCATCACAGTAAATTTACCTGCACATTTTCAGCACATGCATATTTTCACAGAATAGTAACAGATTATATTTCACAAGGATGCTTGTGATGCAAACTACATTGTGAATAATAATGCAACATTCATTATGATACATATGAGGTACACGTAATTGTACTTTTTTCCCCCCATGGGCCAACTACAGTGACCACAAGTTGGGAACTACTGGTCTATCCTTCTCTGAAGCACATGAGAAAGTGGGCCTTTCACTGAACCTGTTTTCACAGCACAACACTTCGCCCATCAATGAGGATCAACAGCAAAAACCTGGAAAATGAGGACCATTTTCCATATCTTGGGAGCCTCTTTTGGGTTAAGCTGGACAAAAGATGATGAAATTCATCACTGTCCCCAGCTGAGCCGTTAGCTGCCTGAGGAAAAGAGTATTTGAGGATCAGGATCTCAAACCCGAGACCAGGGTCCTGGTTTATCAGGCAGCAGTGATCTCCAGGTTCCAAAATGTTTCAGAGACTTAGACAACCTACAATAGGCACCTCAAAGCACTGGAGAAGCAGCAGCAGTGATACCTATGCCTTCAGGAGATCCTCCAAATCAATTGGCAAGAAAGGCAGTCCAATAGCAGCATCCTCTCCCATGCCACTTGCCCAGCATCGAGACACTAGTCACACATTATCGACTGCACTGGGCAGGCAATGCAGTCCTTGGCACCAGATGCCCAGGGCAGCTAAAACGCTTTTAGGATATTCCTAAAGCATCCCTAAAGAGGTCAAACATCCCTACTGACTCAAGGGAACCCATGCCTTGTGACTATCTGAAAATGAGACGGCACACTCGGGAAGACGCTGAATATATCAAGAGACTTTGTTCGGAATGTGCTGAGTGAAGTCAAGGAATTGGAGGGAGCACTTATACCTCCAAACAACCCAACTACACAACTCTTCAAGCACCACCTGCTCCTCATGAGGAAGGGTCTGCAGGTATAGCTTTGGATTTGGCAGCCATCTCAGAACCCACTGAATTGGAGTGGAAGCAAGTCATCCTTGATTCCAAGGGACTGCCTAAGATTAATCGACAGTAATCACCCTGTTGCACTTTCAACACAATGTTCTATCAAACAATATGCTTCAAGATGTTTGCTCTTGTCTGATCAGCCACTAATTTATATACTGTTTCAGCAAGGAATAAATCATAATCAACAAAAAAAGAGTTCAGATACCTCAAAGATCTGTGCCAATTGCACTTCTTTGTTTGTAAAGATGGCATGAATGCAGTGCACAGCTTGCTTAGCCTGGCGAGGGGTACCTCTCTTTGCTTTCTGATGCAGGATGGGAATGAGTGTGCTGCAACAAGAATAATCAATTGCTTTATTGATTAATAACATTTTCTAAGGCGACTATCTGGACTGCAAATTTCTAATTTTACATTTTAATTTTCTTTACTGCTATCACTTCCCAGCAATGTTAAGTTTATATAAATCCATACTGGTCTACCTCATTCTTTCAACACTATTCAGATTTTTTATACAGAAGTGAAAAAGCTGTCAGAGAAAAGATGATTGAATATGAAACTCAAATCATAGGACGATACAGCACAGAGGCAGGTCATTTGTGACAAAACTATCTCTTTGCAAGAGCTAATCATTAAGTCCCATTCTCTTGTTCTTTCCCAAGAGCCCTGTTCATCGGATTTGTTTTTGAAAATTACTAAATGTAGAATCTCATTTTACCTCTGGCTTTTTTGCGAATTATCTAACTTTGTTTTCCTTGGTTAATGACTCCTCTTCTAGTAGAAAATATTTCCCCCAGCAAAACATTTTGAATATCTCACTTAAAATCTTCAACTTCTCTGCTCTCACGAGAGCAACCCCTTCAAATCTCTTCATATAACCGAAGACCCACACCATGATAATGTTCCAGTAAATCCCACCTGAACTATCAAAAAAGCCTGATATCCTCCCTAAGATGACTCAACTTGTACAGTGCTCAACAAAAAATTGTTTGTGCATACGACTTTGCTACTCTCTTCTTATTCCCCCCTTTAAAATTGGACAGTTTCGTTTATATTGACTCTACTCATTCTTAACAAAACACATAACTTCACAAGTACATAAGAGAAATAAACTTAGTTATACTGAGAAACGAAGATCAGATATCAAAAGGAGGAAGAATGATTATGATGACAGTCTGAGGGTCATCATGGCAATATGATGGAAGGGGGTAGCTTTACTTGCTGGAACATAGCAACAGAAGTGAGTTTCTTAGCCCTTTGAATTTGGTTTGGCATTCAATAAGACCAAGATGTTCTAACACTATATCCGAATTTGCCTCACTTCCTTAATACCTTTGGCCAACAAAAATCTATTAATCTCAGTTTTAAAATTAACAATTGATTGCACCACTTGCCATTTGTAGACAAGAATTCCAAACTTCAACCATTCTTTGCGTGAAGAGTGTTTCCTAATTTCTCTCCTGAAAGGCCCAGCTCTTTAAGATTATGCCCTCTCTTTCTAGACTCCCAAATTACCAGTTGGGCCGAAGGGTCTGTTTCCGTGCCGTAGATTCTATGAATCTATGATCATCAAAACAGTTCTTCACATCTACCCCATCTACCATAATTTTTGTTTTGAAAATTTTAATCAAATCACGTCTCAACTTTTTAAATTCTGGGGAACCCAGCCTTCTCCTTATAGCTTAACCCCTGGGGGCTAGCCCAGTATATCCAATTGACTGTTATTCAAGGCTACTCTAAACATGTTGACTTTATCAATCGAAGCAAACTGTCAACTTTCAATTAGGAATACATAGCTAACGTGATCACTTCAACTGCCCCTTTAACCTCAGATAACAATTCTGATTGTTAGGAATACTTCAACAGTTCATTAGAAGATTAGAATGTTGAGTTTCTGTTCTCTCTCACTATTGGTGCTTACGATATTAATATATTCAGTAATATCTTATATATTCAATGTTGCACACGATACCAATGTTTATGGGAGAATCAGCACTATAGAGGATGCTCAATTACTGCTAGCAGATCTAGATGTACCGTGAGATTGAACTGCGACTGGGAAATTATGTTTAAGTTGCAAAAGTGCACTCTTATGAAGGTACAAGCATCCTTCAGGGAAATGTTCTGTAGCCCATAGAGGGAGATAGAGAGATCTGGACGCCCAGATACATCAATTTTTACAAATTCATGACCAATGCCACAAAGAAATGGTCAGATCGAAGAGAGTGCTAGAATTATGCAGAACCAAGTGTATTATTTTGCCCTATAGTATAGGACAACATATTTTGTTAATGTACAAGATCTTGGTTAAACTTCCGGTAGAATACTGTACCCAGTTTTGATCTCCTCACATAATAGGTGATATTGAGACTTGGAATGTTAAAGGTGGTCAGAAGGTTAATAGCCAGTTTTCTAGTGCATAGCACGGTGGCACAGTGGTTAGCATTGCTGCCTCACAGCGCCAGGGATCCAAGTTCGGTTCCTGGCTTGGGTCACTGTCTGTGTGGAGTTTGCACATTCACCCCATGTCTGCGTGGGTTTCCTCCGCATGCTCCGGTTTCCTTTCACAGACCAAAGGCATGTGGATTAGGTTGAATGGCCATGCTAAATTGCTCCATAGTGTAAGGGGGGATTAGAAGAGTCAACACGTGGGGTTATGAAGATAGGGTCTGGGTGGGATTGTTGTTAATACAGATTTGATGGGCCCAATGGCCTCATTCTGCACAGGGGATTTTATGATCTTAAGGGCATTTTTAGTTTGTCTTGATTCTGGAAGATTGTGGAATACTTATTTTAGAGAAACAAAAATGCTGACCTTATCTACTTCAAGTTTATAAGTCAATGAAGACAAGGTCATGTAGTTGAACTAAGGTAAGGAGGAGCAGTATCATGAACTCATTTCTGTAGGGATAGAACTATGATCAATGTTATGATGTAGTTCTTTTCCCAGAGAACAGTGAATCAGTGGAATAGACTGTCTTGATGGCCAACAACTCACTGAATTATTTCTAGCGAGAGCTGTACCTGTTCTGGACTGGTGCTCCCTCATAAAGTAGGTAACTGTATAATATTAACCAGTCAACAGGGTGGGTCTCGGAGTTGCTCTGATTGCCTGAGTTGGCAAGTAATTTCCAGATGTTTGCCTTCCTACGTGGTCTGGGTTTCTGTCAGGTATTTCGAAAATGGAATTGAAGACAAATAACGACCTGGTTATCAAAGTGCCCTGAGGGAAAGGAGACAGTAGAGATAATGTGAAGGTACTCTAATTGCAGGATGTGACTGTGTCTGTTGGGCCTCAATTATTCATCATATTTATTAATGACTCTCATGATGGAACAGAAAGTCACACATCCAAACTTAATGACAGAATGATAGGTGTTTTGAACACTGTGGATGGAAGCATAAAATTGGAAAGATATTTCACACATTAAGCAAATGTACAAAATAATGGCAAATATAACTATCATCTACTTTATAGGTTAGTGAGAACAGTATTAGTCTAAAGAGGGATTGGTGGGGATGGGTCCTAGTGTAATCATCATTAAAATGTCCTGAACAAATGCAGAAAATAGCCAGAGAGGCTAATGGAATGCTGGCCTATTTAGCTAGAGGAATAGAATATATGATCAGAATCATGTTTCAGAGATACCAAGTAATGAAACAATATTCACCCATGTTAAGCATCATTTGGAAGAAGCATAGAGGTGGTAAGGGCATAGAATGTACTCTACATGGAGAACTTCAATGCCCATCACTAAAAATGGATTGTCCACACCACTATTTACTGAGTTTGCAGAGTCGTAAAGCTGTTAGGCTGGTGAAGCAGCCAACAAGAAAAAAAACATAATTGACTTTGTCCTCGCCAATCTACCTTGTTGCTGGTGCATCTGACCACAGCACTGTTCTTGTGGAGGCAAAATCCTGTCTTCGCACTGAAGATACCCACTGTCATGCTGTGTGCCACCACTGCCATGTAAAATGGAGCAAATCTAGCAATTTAAAAATGGCCACCCATGAGGCATTGTGGGCCAGCAGCACCAGAATTGTATTCAACCACAATCTGTAACTTTATGGCCTGGTTATTCACCCATTCTAACATTACCACCAAGCCAAGGT
This sequence comes from Carcharhinus amblyrhynchos, assembly GCF_965287045.1. Taxonomy (NCBI): domain Eukaryota; kingdom Metazoa; phylum Chordata; class Chondrichthyes; order Carcharhiniformes; family Carcharhinidae; genus Carcharhinus; species Carcharhinus amblyrhynchos. The sequence continues at coordinate 87,709,205 of NC_137324.1, read as the reverse complement.
ATCAACCCTGGTTCAATGAGGAGCACGCAAGGGATGCCAGGAGCAGCACCAGGCATACCTGAAAATGGATTACCAACCTGGGGAAGCTACAACACAGGACTACTTGTATGCATCAGTAACATGTTATACATGCAGCTAAGCAACACTGCAAGAAACAGATCAAATCTAAGACCTACAGGCCTGCTACATCCAGCCACGAATGGTCGTAGACAATTAAATAACTAATGGGTGGAAGAGGCTTGACAAATAACTCCATTCTCAGTAATGGGAGAGACCAGCACTGCAGTATAAAAGATAAAGCTGAAGCATCCACAACCAGCTTCAGACAGAGTGGGTGATTCATCTTGGCCTCCTCCCGAGGTTCCCAGCAACACAGGTGCCAGTCTTTAGCCAATTCACTGGACACTGCAGAAGCTATGGGCTTTGACAATATCTGGCAATAGTAGTGAAGTATTTCTGCTCCAAAACTTGCCATGCTCGGAGCCAAAGTACAGCTACAACACTGTCACCTGACAGCGTGAAAGATTTCTCAAGTAGAACATTAGAACATTGAACATTACAGCGCAGTACAGGCCCTTCGGCCCTCAATGTTGCGCCGACCAGTGGAACCAATCTAATGACCCTTTATTCCAATATTATCCATATGCCAATCCAATGACCATTTAAACACCCTTAAAGTTGACGAGTCCACAACTGCTGCAGGCAGGACATTCCATGCCCTTACTACCCTCTGAGTAAAGAACCTACCTCTGACATCTGTCCTATAATTATCACCCCTCAATTTAAAGCTATGTCCCCTCATGTTAGCCATCACCATCCAAGGAAAAAGGCTCTTACTGTCCACCCTATCTGATCATCTTGTATGCCTCAATTAGGTCACCTCTTAACCTTCTTCTCTCTAACAAAAACAACCTCAAGTCCCTCAGCCTTTCCTCGTAAGACCTTCCTACCATAGCAGGCAACATCCTGGTAAACCTCCTCTGCACCCTTTCCAATGCTTCCATATCTTCCTTATAAGTGGCGACCAGAACTGTATGCAATACTCCAAGTGCAGCCGCACCAGAGTTTTGTACAGTTGCAACATGATCTCACGGCTCCAAAATTCAATCCCTTTACCAATAAAAGCTAACACACCGTACGCCTTCTTAACAACCCTATCAACCTGGGTGCCAACTTTCAGGGATCTATGCACATGTACGTCAAGATCTCTCTGCTCGTCCACACTACCAACAGTCCTTCCATTAGCCCTATATTCTGTAATCCTGTTACTCTTTCGAAAGTGAATCACCTCACACTTGTCTGCATTAAAGTCCATTTGCCACCTCTCAGCCCAGCTCTGCAGCTTATCTATGTCCTTCTGCAAACTGTAACATCCATCCTCACTGTCTACAACTCCTCCGACTTTAGTGTCATCTGCAAATTTACTAACCCATCCTTCTACACTCTCATCTAGGTCATTTATGAAAATGACAAACAGCACTGGCCCCAAAACAGATCCCTGTGGTACACCACTAGTAACTGAACTCCAGGTTGAATATTTCCCATCAACCACCACCCTCTGTCTTCTCTCAGCTAGCCAATTCCTAATCCAAACTGTTAAATCACCCACAATCCCACGCATCCGTATTTTCTGTAGTAGCTTACCATGGGGAACCTTATCAAATGCTTTCTAAAATCCATATACATCATGTCCACTGCTTTACCCTTATCCACCTCTTTGGTCACCTTCTCAAAGAACTCGATAAGGTTTGTGAGGCACAACCTACCCTTCACAAAACCGTGTTGACAGCCCTAATCAAATTATTTCTCTCCAGATGATTATAAATCTTATCTCTTATAATCCTTTCCAAAACTTTGCCCACAACAGAAGTAAGGCTCACCGGTCTACACTTCCCAGGATGGTCCCTACTCCGCTTCTTGAACAAGGGGACAACATTTGCTATCCTCCAGTCTTCCGGCACTATATCTGTAGCCAATGACGACATAAAGATCAAAGCCAAAAACTCTGCAATCTCCTCCCTAGCCTCCCAGAGAATCCTAGGGTAAATCCCATCCGGCCCAGGGGACTTATCTATTTTCATACTCTCAAGAATTGTTAACACCTCCTCCTTATGTACCTCAATCCCGTCTAGCCTAAAAGCCTGTATCTCAGTATTCTCAACTACATTGACATTTTCCTGCGTGAACATCGACAAAAAATATTCATTTAGTGCCTCTCCTATCTCTTCAGGCTCCACACACAACTTCCCACTACTGTCCCTAATCTTGCCCAAATCAATCTTTTATTCCTGACATACCTATAGAAAGCTTTAGGGTTCTCCTTGATCCTACCTGCCAAAGTCTTCTCGTGTCCTCTTCTTAACTCTCTTTAGCTCCTTCCTGGCTAATTTGTAACTCTCCAGTGCCCTAACTGAGCCTTCACATCTCATCTTTACATAAGTTTCCTTCTTCCTCTTCACCAGAGATTCAACTTCCTTAGTACACCACGGTTCCCTCGCTCGACCACTTCCTCCCTGCCTGACAGGTACATATTTATCAAGGACTCGCAGTAGCTGCTCCTTGAACAAGCTTCACATTTCAGTTGTTCCCAGCCCCTGCAGTTTCCTACTTCAACCTATGTATCCTAAATCTCGCCAAAGTACATCCTGTCCACAAAATGGACAATTTCAACCTGGTCAATTACTGTCCCAGTCTACTCTCAATTATCAGCAAGTGATGGAAAGAGTTGTCAACAGTGCCATCAGGCTCCACTATTTAGCAATAACCTGTTCACTGATGCTTAGTGTGGATTCTGCCAATTTCACTCAGCTGCTGACCTCATTTCAGTCATAGTCCAAGCGTGGACAAAAGAGCGGAACTCCAGCGATGAGGTTACAGTGACAGCCTTTAACATCAAGGCAGCATTTGATGAAGTGTGACAACGAAGTACCCTTGCAAAACTGAAGTCAATGGGAATCTCCATTGGTTGGAGTCATGCCTGGCACAAAGGAAGATGGTTGTGATTGTAGGAGGTCATTCAGCTGAATCGCAAGACATCATTGCATGAGTACCTCAGGATAGTGTCTGAGGCACAACCATTGTCAGTTGCTTCAGCAATGACTTTTTCTTTATTATATCAGATGTGGGGCTGTTCGCTGATGATTGTACAATGTTCAGCACCATTAGTGGCTCCTCAGATACTGAAGCAGCCTGCACCCAAATGCAGCAAGACAGAGACAACATTCAGGCTTCAGCTGATAAGTGTCAAGTTACAAAGTGTCAAGCAATGATCTTAGCAACAAGAGAGAATCCAAACATTTGGATTCAATCCCCTTGACGTTCAATAGCACTGCCATTGCTGAATGCTCTCTATCAACACTCAGGGCATTACCATCAGTCAGAAACTGAACTACACCCGCCATATGAATACAGGAGGTCAGAGACTGGGAATTCTGTGACATGTAACTCACTTCCTGATTTCCCAAAGTGTGTCCACTGTCTATAAGGCACAAATCAGGACTGAGATAGAATAGTCCCCAATGTGTGCCCCTTCAACAACACTGAAGAAATGACACCATCCAGGACAAAACAGCCCACTTGATTGGCACCTAATTACTACCTTAAACATTCACTCCCTCCAACATTAATGCAAAGTAGCAGCAGTGTGTACCATCTACAAGATGCACTGCAGTAACTGACCAAGGCTTCTTCAATAGTGCCTCCTAAACCCATGACCTCCACCACCTGGAAGGACAAGGGCAGCAGATGCATTGGAACACTATAACTTGCGAGCTCCCCTCCAAGCCACGTACTATCCTGACTTGGAATGGTATCACACTTCTTTCATTATCGCTAGATCAAAACCCTGAAATTCCCTTTCCAACATCACTGCAAGAGCACCTACACCACATAGACTGCTATAGCTTAAGGCAACGGCTCACCACCATTTTCTTAGGGGCGATTAGTGATGGGGAATTAATGATAGCCTAGCATCACATCAGAGGAAGAATACTGCCTTGGAAGACATGTAGCATAGATTTAGAAGCATGATCCCTGGGTTTCCAGAGTTAAAATCAAAGAGCTTTCACCACCTACAGTTATATTCTTTGGATTTTAAAAGGTTCAGAAGTCATCGAATCAAAAGTTTTAAAGGGAACAAAAAGGCCAGAGAGAAACTACTTCTGTTCGCTGGCATGACTTGGAGACATGGTATAAAAATTAGACCTTTCAGGCAAGAAATTACAAAACAATTCTACATACAAAGGGTGGAACATGTTTGTAACTCTCTTGTCCAAATGGTAATTAGCGCAAGACTAATTGTTGCTTTTAAAAAAGAGGATTACAGTTTTTTTTTGCTACCCACAAGGTATTATGGTATTATAGAACAAAGATGGAAAAATGGAATAAAGGCAGATAAATGGCATTAGGTCATTGATCAGTCATGATCTCACTGAATGTTGCAACTGGCCCAACATGTTACTAGCTTCTTCCTGCTCCTATAATATTCCGCCTTTGCCAGGATATCGCATGACTTTTGGGTGAAGCGATGAGTGTATACATTGTGATACACAAGATATCTAAATTGCATGGAACAGGTTAGATATCACTGTTCAGCTTCACATATATGCATGTAGCCATATGTGCAGAGAACATGTCAGAGCTACGGAAGGGCAAAGACTGCCAGTGATTGTGTTTGCTAGTGCTTGACCCAATCTGAGTACAAAGAACTTGTGTGTGATTCAATGGATTATATTTCTGAATCCTTTGTCATGATTTAATGTTACTGGATCCTTAAGAAAAACATTCATTTATTTTCAAATACCTAATTTTCTCCCTCATTACTGAACCCGCAGGGGTTCCTGTTCCAATGATACCAAATGGACTGCAGCAATTCAAGAAGGAGCTCACTATCACATTCTCAATGGTAATTTGGGGGTGGCCAATAAATGCTGGCCTAGCCAGCGACAGTCACACCCCAAGAAAGAATAAAATAAGTCTCACCCAGCTGGCAGATAAATTGTAGAAGTACTGTGTGGGTTTTAAATATAGCTAGTAAACTGGAAAAGAGCACCAAAAGGTCCAGCAGTGACTAAGAATGGAAGCAAACAGATAGTAAGATGCACTTCAAGAAATGAATAGAAGTTGCAAAAATGATACCATAAAAGATGAGAGAATATTACACAATGGTACTTATAACGTATAAAACTAGTATCTAGAGTTAGTGTGCATGATGGGGATATAGTACAAAATGGATGGCACAAAATGAGTTATATGATTGGAGGAGAAGACCTGGGACAAGGTGGCTAAAGAACCATCTGTTTCACATGGACCTTTTCTGCTGCCAATGTCAGCCCCTAATCCTTCCCATTATACCCGTATCACTCCCGCAGTTATGGACTATATGGCCAACGTATAAAAGAAAATAAACAGGAACAATAAATAGAAACCAGACAAAACACAAAAAGGAAGAACAACATGGCACAGATACAAAACAAAAAAGTAGAGCAGTCCAATCTGCACTACAAACTCAACTGTTGAAAGACAGATGGTATAGCCAATGAATTATGAAGATCAACGTTACAAGCCATCTGCTCATGCACGTAAATAAATCTTTCTACAATTGCATTATCTATAACTGACTACTTCGAACACACAAAATTTCATAAATTTTCCCTTGCAAAAAACGTTTTCTTCCAAATAAGAAACTTACGAACGTATCTGTAGGAGGTCTGTTTCTATTTTGTGTCCAGTGTTTCTGAAGATCTGAATGGCAGCTTCTGCTACTTTATCATCTTCCATCTTTAGACATTGCAACAGTGATTCATATGTCTCTGACGAGTGGAAAGAGGTTGGATGCGTGAACGATAAAACCTGCAGGACAGTGATAGGGAGAAGATTCAATTAACTTTTGTTTTTGAACACAACCCCCCCTATTTCTTTTTTTAATAAACCATCTTGCCAAAATAATCTTAAAACAAGACCTAGAAGTTGAATCATGAGAGCAACAAATTACTGAAAGTTTCACAAAGCAAAAAGTTAATTGGAGAATAAAGAGAAATTAGACTAGTTTGCCAAGTTACAAATATTACAGTGACGAGATCGTCGCCATTCTTGGAGGTCCTACACAAATGAAAATGCTGAAACCCAGTGTTTAAACTGGTTTGAAGTTTAGCGTTTCAGTATCTAAACTTTTCATAGGTGAATACCTTAAGCAACTCCAAGCCTGCCCTGATTGCAGAATCAGGTGTCACACCTTCTTCTTCATCATCTGCAGTCCCTTCTATGGATTTGTTCATCAGTTTCACTAAAGAGCTGCAAAATACACAAAACATCTGTAGCTTAACAGTTAAGGCTATTTGAATTAAAACAAGTGAATTGTAGGAATGCAGACTTTTTATGAACTGCATATAACTTAGGGAGCAGTTTCCATGTTTTCCTTCTACCTGTGAACTCATGTGGGTTTTTTTTTGTGTTGACGGCAAAATATAAATGCAAATTGTTTTAATTACCAGAGACTGCTTTGCGGGGTGCTAAATTAGATGATCCAGAATCTCATTTTATCATATTACCTATTCAAAGATAGACATACTGGGTCATGTGATATTAGCATGGGAACGGCCGCATTTCCTCAAGATCTGGCGCTATTCATCTCCCAATCCTTTTTTCATTCTCATTCGCAACGTATAATTATTTAATTTCAGAAAGTATACTCCATACTATGGGCATGGAAAATCCTGGTTAAATTTTTGATACTGGAGAGCCTAGTAAAGTCAAGAAAATCCTTGTTTGATCATAATGGTTGGAGGTGGCTGGGGTTGGGCCTTGTTCGCAGTGGCAAGTTTGCTGGTGAACAGGCTCATGCTTTGGCAGCATCATGTATATTGAAATGATGGTTGCCCTTTAACTAAAGTTTTGGATGACAGTCTCAGCTCCCTGGCACAGATCATTGGTGCCCACAACAATGAACTGCAAAATATCCAAAAGAAAATGTTTGAAGAGAAAAGAATCCTGTTAGTCAAGCGTGCAGTTTCCTTAGTGGGGACTCACTTTCAGTCCTTGGAAATCATACTGCATGCTATGTAAACAGCCTGGTTAAATCAAATAGAAGGAATGTCTGTGCACCAGCCTGCACCCACCCCCCAAAAGGAACTGGGGATGAATTCCCCATGCAGTAGTCTGAATTTGAGAACTGGCTGCCATGCTTTCACAACCTCCATTTGAAGGCTGCGTGTTTCAAGTTCGATGGAATTTCTAGATGAATTCTTGATATTGCTCAACAATCATTTCACAGCTTTGGCCTTTTCAAGCTCAACAGATGGTTGTAACATCCTGCAGTTCATCACTAACCCTGGACTTTTATTCCTTGTGATTGTACTCCTGATTTTATAACATTGTCTGTTATTCTGACAAGGGTGCATGTTGTATGAGCACTTAGGCATACATCAGCTGTTATCCTTTAAAGATCAGGGGTGTTTTCTTATGATGGAAGTTATCCATCAGTATGCTCTGACAGTGGACTAAAGGAGACCTTAGTTTAGAGTATGATACCATTTGAATTTAATTTTAGTCTTGAAGTGTGGTACTGGGGGAGTAAGATGGGTAATATGGTCTGCCCACTGTGCAGCGTGGAGATATTTCCTTGACTGTGGACCGATAATGGGTCTCCTTTGTTCTACTGGGGAGCATGCTAGGTTGGTTGCATGACATTAGGGTTATGCAATATTTAGTCTTTTTATTTTGTTGTGCTGTAATCCTTGCATTTACTATGAAGTATATTTTTTGGTACCCTTTGCTCTGTTTATGGATGAGTGGCGCCACAGCAGGATAGTGGTAATGGCTTGTAATCCTCAAAGTAGATGAGAAAAAACCCTGGGGTTAAAGAATCCCTGATGGTCTCCTGTTAAGGTACAGACAGACTGGGTTTTATTGTCATGGGAGAAATATATTTTGGTGCACACTTTGGCATGGTCATAAATCCTTGGTTATCCTGTTTTCTTGGGTTGGCTCCCATATTTCCTTGGCTGCGCGAATAGTGACTACGACTACATGGTATTTTGTGTTTTGGAATATACAGAAACATATAGTGAGTATATTATCATGATGTCAGGGTTTCTTTGATGAGGCGAAATGGTGGTGTCGTGTTGATAACATAAGAACATAAGAAATAGGATCAGGAGTAGGCCATCTAGCCCTTCGAGCCTGCCCCACCATTCAATAAGATCATGGCTGATCTGAAGTGGATCAGTTCCACTTTCCCGCCTTCTCCCCATAACCCTTAATTCCCTTGGTGGGGTTTGAGCAGCATCCTCAGTTAGGGGTCTTAGGATGCTGACTTGAGTCTTGTTAGGTTGTGTCTGACCCCACGGGCGATTCTGTATGTTGCATAGCTCTGTATGTGGGTGAGGGTATGCTCCACTGTGCCACGTGGTCATGGCTTTATCTTGTCATCCTGATATTCCCTGCTGTTTGTCAATGTATAATCTGATCCAATTGTGTTAGTTTTTTTCTGTCTCTTCCTACAGGTATTTATTTAAAAATTGTTTTGCTGTACTGTACCAATCCTTGAGAATTTGTTGTGTTGTTAAAAATGAAAAACCTTCAATAAAAATAATTTAAAAAGATGGGCAATAAATGTGACAATAAATCTGATATTTCAGGAATCCTGGAAAATGAAAATAACTGCTTCAAACTCCAATTTTGGTGCTTGTCAGCAAAAAAGCTGATAAGATTGTGTCCAATTTTTCTGCAGTTAGACATGGCAGGAATACAAGCCCCTGAGTATATGCCTTGATCCTTAAGAAACGGTTGCAGGGATGGTTATCCTCTGAGTAGGTGCTCTTGACACAGCAATTACATCCCCTAATTAGCCCTGCCCATCATGGCGAATGAAACTCTCCATTATATAGCTGACAAGAGTATCAGAAACTTGGGAATTCAGTTGCTTCAGAGATTTTCACTCTAATTCATTTTACTGCTAGCTCACACCCAGCTTCTGGATTTGGATTTACAGTATAGTCAGTACAACGTGAAATAATTTACTTCTAATGCTAAGTTGCAGTATATATAGAACTGAAACACTGTACATAAAGTGAGTTCAACCTTAAAAAAACAATGACAGAACCAGTAAGGTAATGAACCATCAAGTAATGTTACACTTGAATGAAAGAGAAAATAAGTTGATTCAAGTATTAATGTTAATTAAATAATATCTTTCACTCTTAACAGTTAAACAGTTTCTTCCAAAAAATATTAAAGGGATGCATGCACCAGAGAGAAGTGAGTGCGCGTGTGGTTGATAGACGCATGAGGGTGTATGTGGCCTGCGTGCGTGTGGCACACGTTTGCGCTTCCTAATAAACCCACACTGTATCACAAGACTATCAATTCTACGTGATTTCTAATTCTATCTTGTTCGTTAGAAGCTTACCCACCACTGATATTAAACCAACTGGTTTGTGATTGCTGGGGCTTTTCTTACAACCTTTTTTGAACAAGTGCGTAACATCTGCAATTCTCCACTCCTTTGGCACCCCTCCCGGATTCAGAAAAGACTGGAAGAACCTGGGCAGCACCCCTGGAATTTCTGTTTTCACTTCCTTCAATATTCTTGGGTGCATCTCATCTGATTGCAGTTCTTTTCAAGTGCCAACAGTCCATTTAACACTTCCCTTTAATGAATTTGGACTCTTCCAGAGAGTTTCCTTGTCTGTTGCCACAACCTGGGGCTCATCTACTTCCTTGGTACAGACAGATGCAAAGTATCAGCCAAGTCTCAAGCCTCCATCTATAAATTTCCTTGATCAACCCTACTCCTTTGACCACCCTTTTATGATTTATACACAGAGACTTTGGGATTCCCCTTTATTTTGGCTGCTCGTTTCTCTCATAACACCTCTTTGTTTCCCTAATGTGTTTTTTCACCTCGCCCTCTGAACTATCTTTATTCCTCTTGGTTCTCAACTATACTTTTTAACAGACACCTGTCATAAGCACACTTTTTCTTACTTAATTTCTATCTCATTCTTCATCTAGGGAGCTCTGGATTTATTTGCCCTACCTTTCCCTTTTAAGGGAATATACTCCCACTGTGCTCCAACCATTTCTGCTTTGAAGGCAAGTCATTATTCAGTTAGTTTTCCCCTCCAACTTTTCATTCTAGTCTAACTGGCCACACACCGTTCTTACCCATTGAAGCCAACTCTCTCCCAGTTAATGATTTTTATTCTGGATTGCCTATTATTCTTCTCTATTATTATCCTAAACTTTATAATATAATGATCACTAAATGTTCCCCCACTGACACATGATCTACTTGGCCCACCTCATTTCCAACAACTAGGTCTAACAGTGCATCCTTTCTTGTTGGACTGAACATGTACACTGTCAAAGATGTGCCCGAACACAATGTAGAAATTTTTGCCCTTATCTGCCCTTTACATTATCACTGTTGCACTCCAAATTCAGGTCATTTGAAGTTCCCCATTATAATTACTCTGATGTTCGCACCTCTCTAATTCACACAACAAATATTCCAGCCATATACCTAGCATTAACAAACTTTGCAAAATACTGTTTTACAAATAACAAATATTTTGAAAAGCATACCTTATAGCTTCTGAATCAATGTGCACTGGTGCAATCCTCTCCAGTAGGAATTTCACCATTTCCAAGAAGGGATTAGTGGGCTGTTTGGGATTTGCTAGTTTACGTGTAATTTCTCTCTAATAAAAAGGAAAAGTATTATTTAGTGATGGTGTAGTGGTAATATTAATGGGCTAGTAATCCAGAGGCCTGGACAATACTCCAGAAAGAATAGCAGGCAGTGGAATTCAAATTTTAATTCATAATCCTGTTATAAAAAAAGCCAGTTTCAATAATAGTGACCATCAAACTGCTGGATTGTCATATAAACTTATCACATGCACTAATGCCCATCAGGGAAGGAATCTGCTTTCCTTACTAAGTCTGGCCTGTATGTAACTTCAAACCCAATGTGGTTAATACTTATCTGTCCTGTGAAATGACCCTGCACAGTCCTTTCAGAGAAAGGGCACTATTTTCACACAGAGCACTCTCCATCATGCTGTGTACTACAACATAGGACAGATTCAGAACAGATCTAGCAGTTGAAAAAAGGCATTGGTATCAACAAAGCGCAAAGTGCCAGAATAGTATTCCACCACTGTAACTGCATGGTCCGTCACACTAGTCAGCCTACCAGTCCAGTCAAGGAATCAACCTGGATTCAGTGCGAAGTGCAGAAGAGCATACCAGGCATAGCTAAAAATGAGGTGCCAACTGGGAAAACCATCACACAGGACTACTTGTATGCCAAACAGTGAGGGTTGGATACAGGGCAAAGTGATCCCACAATCAATGGAGCTGATCAAAGTTCTACAGTCCTGCATCAGTGTTCCTTCAGTGTCACAGGACTAAAAACCTGGAAACCCACTTCTAAGTGTGGGAGAATCTGCATCAGATACACAGCAGTGGTTCAAGATGACAGTTCACCACCACCTTCTGAAGGACATTTTGGAATGGGAAACAAATGCTAGCCTCGCCTGCAATGCTCATATTACAAAAACAAGAAAAACGTTGCAAAAAAAGTGCAAAAAATTACTAGTGCAGAAATAGCCATAATTAATAGTTATTCATAATTTGCTATTTTTAGTGATAAGTTAGTTATGATTCTAAGCAGTGGATTAACAATTATCAATGCACTGTACCACTAAGTGCAAGGACATACAAATAAACATAAGTGCCACCTGTTAAGTATTTCACAAGTAGAATTAATCTTTTTTTTAAAAAATTAGTGTTGTTGGTTATTGCTTTCAATCATTCAGATCATTTTAAAGGTGGAACAAGAATCTATCACAGGCTTGTCCAACCTTTAGCCCGTGAGTCATTATCCGGCCCATAGAGCAAGTGTTCAAAATCCAGGTAAGGACAAGTTAACGACTGAGAAAAGAGCTGCTCCTCTAGTCACCTGCTCATTTCTCTATCCTATTCGTGACCCTATCAACAGCAAATGTGGAACAGAAGCTGTGTCTAATTGGAGGAGCAGCAAGCAATGTGCTTCGTTCAATGGGGTTGGGTGCAAGCAGGGAAGAGAGAGGTGCCAGTCAGGTTGGCGCGTGATTCCCCACCTGTGGGGCGAGGTTAAGATAAGGCCCTCATTATGAGTCAGGATGGCAGAGTGACAGTTGCTGCAGCAGAGGGATCAGAGCAGAGTGGAGTAGTTCTGGTAGTTTTGAGAAAATAAGCATTTTGGGTAAGACGGACACAAACACATTCATGCTCTAATGGTCATCTTTATTACTCGTTCATTTAAAAAAAATGATAAATTTATTGCTTTGACAATTTGTTTTGTTCAGATGGTTGTTTCCTTTCTCCACATTTCCATTTTCTTTTGAAAGTCATAGAATTAGAGAACCACACACACTGCAGAAGAGTGCTGTACCAAATCTAATCTGTCCAAAATTTGCTCATCAGGCCCTTGAATGAGAAAATACTTGAACCACAGCCACTCATGTGAAATGGTTGGACAAGCTTGACTAATCAGAACTTTTACTCAACTGGCAGACATTCTGGAAAAATCAAAGCTGCTCAGGACATGTCTTGAGAATATGGTGAAGTATGGTACAGAATGGTGACATTTGTGCTGATGGAAGGATGGTATTTGTAGAGTCAGAGACCATCAATTAGACTTTACCTTCATCCATTGTTTTGAACAAAGTTAGGGTGATGGTTAGTTCCTTTCAAAATGGAGAACATCCTTAAAGGAACTTTGAAGCATGTTTTATGCAAAGGTTTATTTTCTTTGCGACCAACGTCATTTGATTTTTGTTGAGATGTCAAAGGTGTATAGGGTGAATGCAGTAACCATACAGCTTTGAATTTTTCGTTCTATATGCTTGCAAATAAAATTGTGAGCAGGGTTGAAGAGAATCTACATTCTTGTTAATTTAAACAAAAATACACTAAGCTTTACACCCAAAGAGTAATAAATCCAAACTTTTGAGAAATATACCAAATTAATATTTGAGTGCGAAGAAACAGATTGCATGTCTGCTGAAAAAGTGTGTTGAAGGAACACAGGGCCAAAATTTGCCATCAAAATAACAGTAAGGCGAATTGCTTTCACTGTTATTTATATCTATATGGTACAGCAATTTCAAGCAAACAACAGATATGTGGATAAATCTGAATATCTTAATGTTGGTGTCTGAGCTGCACCACTCCATCACTAGCTTTCTATAAATGGCATTTAACACATGGCAATAAATGGCATTCCACTGCCTCATACCACTGCCATATACGGAATGCAGTACTGCATTAAACTGGTAGATATGAACCAAATTCATCATAGATACTTCAGGCTACTAATTATAAACAGAAGTACCCATTCAACAATGTGGTAAATTTATGACTGCCAATCACCCTTTATCGCACTGAAAATTAACCATTATAAAGCTCTGTCCTTCAGTTTATGAATTATTTTAAGAGATTTATAAAATGTCAAAATTGTAATTTTACATTTCTTTCTATTTCCGTTTCTGCCACTTCCTTCTCTCACAATCAAATCTTTTATTTCCCTTTCTGTGTCTGATCTGGTATTAGATTTGCCCTTTTCAATTGTTCAGCACTAAGCAAAATATTGTGGGTGCTGGAATCTGAAATAGAAACAAAATGCTGGAAAATCTCAGTAAGTCTAACAGCATCTGTGCAGAGAGAACACAGCCAACATTTCAAGTCAGGATGATAATTCGTCAGAGCTGAGGATAAATAAAATAGGATGTGATTTATACTAGAAGCCTGAGGGTGAGTCATGGGCAAAAAGTCAAAGGGAGTGCAAATGGTAATGATAAAGGTTCAGAATGGTGCTAATAGCATCCAATAAAAAATCAGAATGTGTAAATGGCAGAACAAAGGTGCAGCATGTCAAAGTACAGCCTGTGGCAGATAGCCCAAGAAGGGTGGGGGAACAAACTCGAAGTGGATTTACAAATGAAACAATGGAAGAAATTAAAGTTAAAAATATATAGGAATATAAAGTAATAAAAATGGATTAATAAGATAAGAAGAAATAAAGTAAAGAATGTCTATGACATCTTGGTCAAACACACAACCATCCCAGCTACAGTATAAGTCTCATTCTATTTTCTTTGTCTTCAGCTCTGAAGTAGTATCACCCAGACTCAAAATGTTGGCTCTATTTTCTCTTCACAAATGCTGCCAGAACTGCTGAGATGTGTGAGCATTTTCTGTTTTTGGCTCAGTTTTTCAGCTTTTTATTTTCCAATCCTTAAACATTACAGGTTATGGTGATGTCTTGTTGGTTGCACTTTTCATTCAGATCCCAAATGATGTTTTCCTCTGCACCACTGTCAGTTTGCACTTCAAAAAACTTTGTGGCCAGAAACCTTTTCAGCTGAAGGATGTAGGTGCATATCTAAATTGTGGCAGATCACATGCCCTGCTACAACAAAATACAGCGCACTATGCTACGAAATTGACAGCACTAAAACAGGATATTTGGTGCAAAAACAAAACGCCAGAAAATCTCAGCAGATCTGACAGCACCTGTGGGGTGAGAACAGAACCAATGTTTGACATTGTCATTAATTAACCGTATTAATGATGATTAACAATCTGCTTTTTCAACAAAGCAAAAAAAAACTTTACAAATGAATCTCTCCCACTTGGGTAAAATGTAGCCTTGTGCTCACATTTGCTTAACCTTATGCTTCTTTACCAACTGGCTGAAAAAAATGAAGATACCAACATGAGGGCAACATGTTAATTATTATTTAATATTATTATTAATCCATTGGAGGTTTTAATAGGTTACGGTAACCATGGTGCACAAACGTTGTAATGAACCTAGTCAAAAAGAAAAATAAAGCATACAAAAGGTTCAGAGAGCTGGGAGATGTTAGGGATGGCTTATAGGAAGGAACTTAAGGAGGAAATTAGGAGAGCCAGAAAGGGGTCATGAGAAGGCCTTAGCAGATAAGATTAAGGAGAACCCTAAGGCGTCCTACAAATATGTGAAGAGTAAAAGGATGAGATGTGAAGGAATAGGACCGATAAAATATGAAGGTGGTAAAGTTTGTACAGAACCAGTGGAAATAGCAGAGGTGCTTAATGAATACTTTACCTTGGTAATCACAGTTGAAAAAGATCTGGGTGGTTGTACTGCAGGCTTGCGGCGGACTGAAAAGATTGAGTATGTGGACATTAAGAAAGAGGATGTGTTGGAAGTTTTGAATAGCATCAAGATAGATAAATCGCCGGGACCAGATGGGATGTACCCCAGGTTACTGTGGGAGGCCAGGGAAGAGATTACAGAGCCTCTGGTGATGATCTTTGCGTCGTCAATGGAGACTGGAGAGGTTGCAGAGGATTGTGAATGCGGTTCCTATATCCTGCTGGTTTGAATACACCGGAGGGTTTGGGCAATAGCTACCTGATTGGTCTGCAGCATTCTGGCTGCCAGTCTAATTGTGGCACTATCAATTCAAACCTCTCCCGCAGAAAAAACAAAGCACATCCATCTGACCCATTGTAATGTTCCACATCCAAGCAAGGAGATGATGGCTTAGGAAAGAAGGTTGAATGATAGCCTAACCCACTGAGAATTGGCTGGAAGGTATCAAAGTAATGGTCCACTTCTTGCAGACACAAAATATCTGGGTGGTACGTCAGAATCTCCTCCAAGATA
Organism: Carcharhinus amblyrhynchos; assembly: GCF_965287045.1. Lineage (NCBI taxonomy): Eukaryota > Metazoa > Chordata > Chondrichthyes > Carcharhiniformes > Carcharhinidae > Carcharhinus > Carcharhinus amblyrhynchos. The sequence continues at coordinate 87,693,502 of NC_137324.1, read as the reverse complement.
AGGTATTACGTTCTGACCAGTTCAAAGCTTCCCTTGGACACTTTATAAAATTGTCCTTCCATTCTCCAAGAGCTTGTGCTAGAATGTTCCATTGCAGGACTTTGACCGGACGAGAGTCATTGGCAAGATTACGTTTCTTTAGAAACAAAAAAATCTCGCTGAAGTCTGGGTGGACGGTTTTCAAGGACCTGCTGGCATTCTTTAAGGAGATCTTTGGGGTCCGTTGGATCAACGGGTTCCAAGTCTGTCTCTACACCATACTCCCGTGGCTGTGATATTCTGTTATTGGTTAAAGTTGAAGCCAGAGCACTGTACAACCTGTTGGTACTGGTTCCCATGGAACACAAGGGATGACAGACCCACTCCCAGCACCACCCTCTGACGCGCAGGCACGATTACTACACACTTCAAGCATCACTCCTGTGACGTGCAGGTGCGGCTGCCCTGCTCCAAACCTTCACCAATCGAGGGATTTGAGTTTAGGAGCTGGGAGATAATGCTGCAGCTTTATAAGACCCTGGTCAGACCCCACTTGGAGTACTGTGCACAGTTCTGGTCGCCTCATTACAAGAAAGGTGTGGAAGCTATTGAAAGGGTGCAGAGGAGATTTACAAGGATGTTGCCTGGATTGGGTGGCATGCCTTATGAGGATAGGTTGAGGGAACTCAGTCTTTTCTCCCTGGAGAGACAAAGGATGAGAGGTGACCTGTTAGAGGTTTATAAGATGTTGAGAGGTATAGATCGGGTGGATTCTCAGAGGCTATTTCCCATGGTTGAAATGGTCGCTACGAAAAGACACAGGTTTAAGGTGCTGGGGAGTAGGTACAGAGCAGCTGTCGGGGTAAGTTTTTCACTCAGAGTGGTGGGTGAGTGGAATCAGCTGCTGTCAGTGGTGGCGGAGGCGAATTCGTTAGGGTCTTTTAAGAGACTTCTGGATGAGTACATGGGATTTAATAGAACTGAGGGTTATAGGTAGGCCTAGTAGGTAGTGATATGATCAGTGCAACTTGTGGGCCGAAGGGCCTGTTTGTGCTGTAGTTTTTCTGTGTTCTATATTCAAGAAAGGGAATAGGGATAGCCTAGGAAATTACCGTCCAGTGAGTCTAACCTCAGTGGTTGTTAAGTTGATGGAGAAGATCCTGAGGGACAGGATTTATGAACATTTAGAGAAATTTAGTATGATCAAAAGTAGTCGGCATGGCTTTGTCAAAGGCAGATCGTGCTTTACGAGCCTGGTTGAGTTCTATGAAAATGTGACTAAATACGTTGATGGAGGAAACGCGTTAGATGTGATTTACATGGACTTCAGCAAGGCGTTCGATAAGGTCCCACATGCAAGACTTCTTGAGAAAGTGAGAGAGCATGGGATCCAACAGGTTGTTGCCTTGTGGATCCAGAACTGGCTTGCCCGCAGAAGGCAGAGAGTGGTTGTAGATAGGTCTTTTTCTGCATGGAGGCCAGTCACCAGTGGAGTGCCCCAGGAATCTGTTCTGGGATCCTTGCTGTTTGTAATTTTCATAAATGACCTGGATGAGGAAGTGGAGGGATGGGATGGTAAGTTTGCAGACGACACGAAGGTTGGTGGTGTTGTGGATAGTTTGGAGGGATGTCAGGAATTGCAGCGCGACATAGACAGGATGCAAGGCTGGGCGGAGAAGTGGCAGATGGACTTCAACCCGGATAAATGTGTCGTGGTCCATTTTGGCAGGTCAAATGGGACGAAGGAGTATAATATCAAGGGTAAGACTCTTAGCAGTACAGAGGCTCAGAAGGACCTTGGGGTCCGGGTCTATAGGACTCTTAAACTGGCTTTGCAGGTAGAGGATGTGGTTAAGGCGTATGGTGTGCTGGCCTTCACCAATCGAGGGATTGAGTTTAGGAGTCGGGAGATAATGCTGCAGCTTTATAAGACTCTAGTCAGACCTCTCGTGGAATACTGTGCTCAGTTCTGGTCGCCTCATTACAGGAAGGACGTGGAAGCTATTGAATGGGTGAAGAGGAGATTTACAAGGATGTTGCCTGGATTGGGTGACATACCTTATGAGGGAACTCGGTCTTTTCTCCTTAGAGAGATGAAAGATGAGAGTTGACCTGACAGAAGTGTACAAGACGTTGAGAGGTATAGATCGGGTGGATTCTCAGAGGTTTTTTCCAAGGGCTGGAATGGTTGGTACGAGAGGGCACAGGTTTAAGGTGCTGGGGAGCAGGTACAGAGGAGATGTCAGGGATAAGTTTTTCACTGGGTGGTGGGTGAGTGGAATCGGCTGCTGTCGGTGGTAGTGGAGGCAAATTCGATAGGGTCTTTCAAAAGACTTCTGGATGAGTACATGAAATTGAGAAATTGAAATTGAGGGTTACAGGTAAGCGTAGTAGGTAGGGATATCATCGGCACAACTTGTGAGCCGCAGGGCCTGTTTGTGCTGTAGTTTTTCTATGTTCTATGTTTTGAATCTAGATGGCCCTTCATCAGAGTGATTGGTGTGTCATGTGCCTATGCCAGTGTTCATGTTCCACACAGGTCTTTTCCCACTTTCCTTTATCTCAATCCATCAAGATATCCTTCTATCCCTCCCTCACTTACATTTAACTCCCCCTTAAAACAGCTTATCGTTAATGAAATTGTACCTTATCAACATATTTAATAAGACAAAAGGCACATAAAGTAATAACGTCCCCTTACCACACAGACTTCTGCTTGTTTACACGAACATGCTGGGCTAATCAGCAGCTCCAATTGAGCCCGTAGCCTCTCATCATCACCCAGGACCTGGTTAAACTTCTTCATAAAATCTTGTGCCTTTCCTGGGTCCGGCAAATTTTCTGTTCAAAAAACACAGCAAATTTTGAATTCGTTGATAGTAATCAACACTCACTGCTTACAGCAGCTGGAATTTTTAATTTTATTAAAAATTATTGAACATTTCCAAAATCCAATTTAATTTGTCAATATCTCTAATCTCTGCACCTATAAATTTCAAAGAGGTAGGTTACTTACCCCTAAGCAATTTGGCTTTGCTCTTCAATTAAGTTATCTTCTACATACCAGGAAAATTAAACTGAGAAACCAAAGGGATATTTGCCCCTTTAGGAAATTTTTCAAATGAAACCCGTGACCTCCTCAGCCCACGCTCTAAAACGGTGTTGCCCTCATGTTGGTATCTTCATTTTTTCTTCAGCCAGTTGGTAAAGAAGCATAAGGCTAACCAAATGTGAGCACAAGGCTACATTTCACCCAAGTGGGAGGGTTTCATTTGTAAAGGTTTTTTTTGCTTTGTTGAAAAAGCAGATAGTTAGTCATCAGTAATATGGTTAACTAATGACAACAACATATGTTACTTGCCATTTAAAAGTTTCATTATTTCTATAATTAAAATGAAAACAAAGCATGCATGTATACCATCGGCAAATAAACTGAAGAACTTCCAAGTGGCCTCCAGACCAATGTCCAGAGAGAAGGTGGGTGTGAAATAAAGATACATGGAAGATAACTGCTAGAAGAATGATTGCTAGGCCCAATGGAGAAGAAACTAACTTTGTTCTTTAGTCACTATTTTTCACGTACCATGGGTCTTAAAACAGCCCATCTCTGGAAGAGAATACAATATTTGATTATGGTCTAAAAAAGGTCAAAGCTTTGTCAAAATGCAGATGCTAAGGTATTCCACCATGCTATCAGCCAAGGAACATTTTTAAAGCTTGACAAATGGAAGCAAATTGTCCACGGAATGACTTATATCAATGGGCCCTCAAAGTATAATACAGATATCGTAGACCATTAGTTGGTAACATAACTACATCCATTAGGACAAGGGCACCATGGTGCCACATTGGTGTCACAAGGCTCGATTCCAGCCTTGAGTGACTATGTGGAGTTTGCACATTTTCTCCGTGTCTGCATGGGATTTCTCTGGGTGCTTCCCACAGTCCAACAGTGTACATGTTAGGTGGATAGGTCATGGTAAATTGCCACTTAAGTGTCCAGATATGAGTAGGTTAGAGGGATTAGCAGAGTAAATGCAATGTGTTACGGGGATGGGACGGGGGGGCGGTGGAAAAGATGTTCTGGTGGGTCAAATGGCCTCCTCCTGTACTGCAGGGATTCTTTTCTATGATTCTAACTCCTCAAAAGAGGCCTTTGACCATATCTATGAAGTAATCAAAGACAGAACTGGTGTTCTTTCTCAGGGAGAGAAATTCTTCTAAATCCAAAATCCAGAAGTCTTTCACATTTAGTTTAAAGCAAAATAGATAACCAAATCAGAGGCTTAAAAGTGGTAGTGGACAAATATCATGACCTCAACACCACCATCACAGATTCTCAAGAAGAACATTTAAAGACAACTGAATTGTACTCCAGGACGTTTTGAAGTATTACTGTGGAAAAGGGCTGACTGTTATGCAGTTTCAGGCACAGAGTATAACTGTGGTGTGACAATTGTCACTGGACTAACTAATACCTAAAAATCTTACAGATGTACTGCAGCACAGTAAGACGTAAAATCCAAATCCTGTCAAAGCAAATCTTGGAACGTGTATTTTTCCAGGTTAATAAGGACAGCTTCTTTAAGAATCACTACACTCTCCCAGCAGCCAGTGAGCAAGATCCCATTTACACGTCAGGCAGAGGTCTTCTTATGGTGTTGATGGATGACTATCAGTTGTAGATTTACTGGCTTCAAAGTTAATCTTAAATACAACATCTAGTACTTTCAAGCTGACTGATACTTCTGATGTGAAGCAGATATTTAATTCTATGGTGAGCAGTTGACTTCCAAAAAATATACTTAAATCAGAAAACGGTTCTTCAGGCTTAAAAATTGGGAAAGAACTGCCCTGTTGTACTCAACATTGTAAAGAGATTTAGTTTGCTAAAACTGAGGGATTTTCTTTCACCAAACTGAAAAAAAATCAGTACAAATGCCTTACACAAGACTGCTTAAGCTTGAGGCACAGTCATGATTGGTTACATTGAGAAGCTGAGGTAGACAGATTGATATTGGAGCTTGAACATTTTCTGTCAAATTTACTCAATGGCAATTTCTATGATCTTCTGGCCATGTAAAATTATATTCATGCTAGCCACCTGTATTCTATTCAAATGATTGTTTGCAGTTACAGTTAATGTTCTCTACTGAGAAATCCACTGACTTGTCTACTTAGTTGTTTTTGTTACTCAAGCAGTAAACTAATAAATCAGAATGATACATAACGTGATCTAATATCCACTCTAACAGTCAAGGTCTTGTGTCCCTAAGGCTTCACAGCTGGTTAAGTGTAGACTACGGGGTTCCTACACAGGGATCCACGGACTCCTGAAGGCCCATGGAGCTGGCAGCCACCATGTGACCAGCAAACGCTGGTTTGAAGCAACATCCAAACAATTTCAAAAATTACTACAATAATCAAAAAGACCAATCACAGCAAGGTCTCTTGGAGCACTGGATGCCGACTGACGTGGTTTTGTTTGGGGAGGCGGTGTGTGTGTGTGTGTGTTTGGGGGGGGGGGTGTTGTTCAGCTTTGAAATGCACACGTGCCCGTACGCATGAGAGAGGAGGGGGTGAATTGAGTGTGTGCGGGAGGGGGGAGTGAGGATGTGCGGAAGACTGAGGGGAGCGCGGGAGGGGGGGGATCAATGCGTGTGGGAGAGGGTGACAAGTGCATGTGTGGATGTGGGGATCAGTTTGTGTATGAGCGAGATAGGGGGTGAATATGTGGGCATCAGAGAGCAGGGAAGAGTGTATTTGTGTTTGAGAGACAGAGAGAGGGAGGGAGGGAATGGGAGGGAGGGAGGGAGGGGAGGGGGAGGGAGGGGAGGGGAGGGGGAGGGAGGGGAGGGGAGGGGGAGGGAGAGGGAGGGGGAGGGAGGGGGAGGGAGGGGGAGGGAGGGCGGGGAGGGGAGGGGAGGGGCGGGGAGGGGAGGGGAGGGGAGGGCGGGAGGGGAGGGGGAGGGGAGGGCGGGAGGGGAGGGGCGGGAGGGGAGGGGAGGGGCGGGAGGGGAGGGGAGGGGAGGGGAGGGGAGGGCGGGAGGGGAGGGGAGGGGAGGGCGGGAGGGGAGGGGAGGGGAGGGCGGGAGGGGAGGGGAGGGGAGGGCGGGAGGGCGGGAGGGGAGGGGAGGGGAGGGCGGGAGGGGAGGGGAGGGGAGGGCGGGAGGGGAGGGGAGGGGAGGGCGGGAGGGGAGGGGAGGGGAGGGGAGGGGAGGGGAGGGAGGAGGGGGGGGGGATGGGGGGAGGGGGGGGAGGGAGGCGGGCGGGAGGGAGGGAGGGGAGGGGAGGGGAGGGCGGGAGGGGAGGGGAGGGCGGGAGGGGAGGGGAGGGCGGGAGGGGAGGGGAGGGCGGGAGGGGAGGGGAGGGGCGGGAGGGGAGGGGCGGGAGGGGAGGGGCGGGAGGGGAGGGGCGGGAGGGGAGGGGAGGGGAGGGGAGGGGAGGGGAGGGGAGGGGAGGGCGGGAGGGGAGGGGAGGGGAGGGCGGGAGGGGAGGGGAGGGCGGGAGGGGAGGGGAGGGGAGGGCGGGAGGGGAGGGGAGGGGAGGGCGGGAGGGGAGGGGAGGGGAGGGCGGGAGGGGAGGGGAGGGCGGGAGGGGAGGGGAGGGGAGGGGAGGGGAGGGGAGGGAGGAGGGGGGGGATGGGGGGAGGGGGGGGGAGGGAGGGAGGGGAGGGGAGGGGAGGGGAGGGAGGGGAGGGGAGGGGAGGGCGGGAGGGGAGGGGAGGGCGGGAGGGGAGGGGAGGGCGGGAGGGGAGGGGAGGGGCGGGAGGGGAGGGGCGGGAGGGGAGGGGAGGGAGGGGAGGGGCGGGAGGGAGGGGAGGGGCGGGAGGGAGGGGAGGGGCGGGAGGGAGGGGAGGGGCGGGAGGGGGCGGGAGGGGAGGGGGAGCAGGAAGGGGAGGGGGGGTGGGAGGGGAGTCGGGAGGGAGGGGAGGGGAGGGGAGGGAAGGGTGGGGGAGGGGGGAGTGCGGGCGGGGGGGGGGGGGGGGGGGCGCGTGCGCGGGGACCTCGGAGAGAGTGTGCGCGTGCCAGCTGGGTGTAGGTGTGAGATAGACATGGACGGGTGTAGGTGTGAGATAGACATGGACGGGTGTAGGTGTGAGATAGACATGGACGGGTGTAGGTGTGAGATAGACATGGACGGGTGTAGGGGTGAGATAGACATGGACGGGTGTAGGGGTAAATAAAAGAGATGCAAGAGTGAGTGAGTGTTTGTGTGCGTGCGCACGCACAGGGGTGGCAGGAGATAGGGAAAAATGTAAGACCTCAGTTTTTTTATTTAAAATGAAAACTTTTTCATTATTCCACATTATCCACTCCTAAGGTGTGTACTACCTCCAGCGGTTAATGTTAAGGAGAATGGGTGTATGGCTTGGTCAGGGTCAATGTGAGGGAGCTGTGTTGCTGGCAAACAGATTTGAGACTGCCTGCCTCTTCCTAATTCCTAACACATGCATAGATTATAGCTGCAAAATATTTGATTTTGGTGTTCACACCTATTTTATGGCAAGTGTGTGCAATTTTGGTCTCCTTTTTTGAGGAAGGATGTTCTTGTTCTCGAGGGAGTATAGCAAAGGATGCCACGGATAGTGGGATTGATATATGAGGAGAGACTGACTAGGTCAGGATTGTTTTCGCTGGAGTTCAGTTGAATGAAGGGGGATCTCGTAGAGACTTATAAAAGTCTAACAGGACTAGACAGGGTAGATGCAGGGAGGATATTCCTGATGGTGGAGGAATCCAGAACCAGGGTCATAGTCTAAGGATTCAGCGTAGACCATTTAAGACAGAGATGAGGCGACATTTCTTCACCCAAAGAGTGGTGAGCCTGTGAAATTCAATACCACAGGAAGTAGTTGATGCCAAATCATTTGATGTGTTCAAGAGGCAGCCGGATATTGCACTTGGGGCAAATGGGATCAAAGGTAATGGGGAAAAAGCAGAATTAGGCTATTGAGTTGAAGGATCAGCCATGATCGTAATAAACGGTGGAGCTGGCTTGAAGGGCCAAATGGCCTCCTCCTGCTCCCATCTTCCATGTTTCTTTGGCAAAACAAGAAGTGCTAAAATTTATGGGAATGCTTAGGGTTCCCCAATGCTTTCAGGAAATCAGGAGAGGTTCCATTACTCAAAAGGTTTGGGAAACCCTTGTGTTGGCCTTTGAATGATTCATAATGTGAGAGCATTGTTCAGCTTATGAAGCAATAAAGTTTACCAAGATACTACCAACTGTTAAAAACATACTTCAGAACTTCAAACACTTTTATAGCAAGCTTTCTTCTTCAGGAAATTAGGCCGAGACCATGGAAATTTAATGACCCATAGCGGGACATGAGGGTGAACTTGTAAAAAAATTGCCCTTAAAAAAGAATTACTTATCGTAAACACAGCAAGCTGCTCAGAGTAAGCCTATATTTCTACTTTTGGAAGATGTGGGCAGGGATTTACTAGTGATGTTAAAAATAATCTCAGGAACAGGCCAGTTTTTTTTTTAACTATTCTGTCAAGTATTCAGACAATGATCTGTGATAAGTGCATATGACACTAAGGCATTAACATGAGGGCCAATAGCACTACTCCTTGTTCATCTACTTCCATGTGAAAATAAGTGGGTCTTGCAGAGAACTTTGATCTATTCTTTAGGCATTCTCATAGAGGTACTACTGCCATAACCAAGGCAACAGACATCTGCACTTGCCTTTGCTACTTTGTAACAAGCATTTCAGAGAGGCAAAAGCAACCACTCCTAACTCATTATTAAATTTTCCATTGCTTTCCTCTGAGGAAGAATTAATCAAACCGATTTCGACTAATCAAAGAACAGAAATCAAAGAGCAGTATTGCATGCATCAGTGGGTTTATCCTACTGTTCCAAAGCATAACACATTGGCCCTCATGCTCCATTGGGTTACTTTTTCTGCTCCTTTGGTGACGTTGAATTGACACTCTGCTTTATATTGTTGTTTCCCAGAGTTATCATTTCTTGTAGATTACCAATTAAATAATTTCTTGCAGATTAATTAAATTTATGATGCATTATTTTTATATCACAAACTTGCAAATGATGACTAATACTAACAATGTATGGATGGAATGTTACACAAAAATATTCCTCAGATTTTCCTGCACTCAACCTGTCCATGGTATATGGAACATAACAGTTGAAGAATTAATGCTTTTTATATTTATTCATGTTTGCCGCTGTCAGCCAAGTAGAGCATCTTACAGGAGAAGTATTATATCATGGCAGGAAAAGAACTTCATCAACTTCCTAAAACAAATCTATTATTAGCAATATTTGTTCAGTCCACATCATTGGATCATACTCTATAAAACATAGCACTTTTTGGGTTGGGGAGTGGGAAAGAAATGTAGAAAAGACGAAAATGCATGAGTGAAAAGAAAAGCAAAAGCAATGGGGAAAAAATTTCACACTACATTTAAAAGATAAAAATGTGTCAATAATCATGCACAGGATCAAAAGGCATCCTTAACAGTGATGTAATTATGCAAAAAATCTAATTTCTGGTATTGTAAGTTTTTAATTTATGTACATTCAACTTTGCCACATACCTGAAGAACTACAAAGCCAAATAATTCAAGGTCAAAATGATTTTTCCTCTTTATTCCAGTTATCTCAGGAGCATGTCATATAAAGGTGGCAAAGGAGACTGAATGCAGCAAGGCAGAGTGCACAAATCTGGGAATGTGGTGAGGGGGTCTGTTTCCAAAATCTAGACAACTTTGCAGTTTGTATTTAACTGTAACAGAAAACTAGATTTTTTTTCAGTCTTAGCCAGTGATAAACAAGGCCCTTGCTGCAAGGCACCTGCAGGGTAGTTAATTAGGTAACTGGTTAGAACTGGTTCCCTAGCCAGCAGTGTTTGACTCATCTCACTGGAATCTGAGATACTATATTTACAGGTCTAGCACCCATATGAAATTGCAGCACACATGAAGTCACACTAAGATAGCAGCTCAAGGCCAACTGCAGTGAGACTGAGTGCTTAAATTAGAGAATGTGTTAAGTGAGGTAGTACGGTGTAGTGAGGGAGGAGGTGCTGCTCTGATCTTTTACAAAACGGAATGGTCAAAGGGAGGGAGCTGCAGACAGAGACATAAGAGCTGAAACCTACAGGCATTAATTAGGTGAGCAGGGAGGTAATTGCTGGGTTTTAAGTGTTTTTACCCCTCTAAAATGGGGCAGTACTGTAGTTTAAATTGGTACTGGGGAGTCACAGGTATTATAATAAACTAACAGCATAACTAGTTGAAATTTATAATAATTACAGATAATTGTTGAATAATAATTTAAACTTGAGACAAAATTGGTTACATAAATCAAATAAAGATGGCAGAGCAGGTGATGCATCCCAGTTGTAGCACGTGGGAGCTGGTGGATACCTGGATGCTCCTCATGGATACTTGTGTGCTCCACGGCAGCCACATCTGCATTAAATCTCTGCAGCCTCGAGGATCTTTGGCATTGAGTTGATGAACTGGAGTCCAAGCTTCATACATTGCGTTGCATCAGGATGCGGTAAAGTTGTCTGGACACTTTGTTCCAGGAGGCAGTCTCACCTCTTAAGCTAGGCATTTCAAATTTGTTCTGTAGTTAGGAGTAGGAAGTTGTGACTTTAAGAGGGATGGGTATGGGATCCCAGGAGAAGGAGCCCTGGTCTTTTAAAGTGTCCAATGTTCTTGCAGCTTGGGTGGACTAGAGCAAAGACTGCAGGAGGTAATTCAAGTCGGGGGAACAAAATGGAATGTAGTAGTCGGAGACAATAAGATGATGGCATCTATCCGTGTCAAGGGCAATGGACTGTGTTGTGATATATGTCACTTCTCAATTGAACATTATCAGGTATGGCTGTAGAGGCCAATTTCAGAGTGGTAGTCCCTTCCACAGACGAATAACTTTGGCTGGAGGTCAATTCATGTTTGTTCCTTCAGGCGGGCTCTCTTAGCTGTCATCTGGTCATTTCTTTTGTCCTCTGCGTTTTCCACGCCTTTCCTGACAGCTTGGCTCCAGCTATTCCAATCAGCAGTGAAGACTTCCCATACATGACTCTAATCCAGTCAAATCTGAGGTCTCATTTATAGAGTCCCTTGTATTGCAGACGTAGGTGACCAACTAGTTTTGTGCTGACAGCAAGTTTATCATAAACTATCTCTGGGGATACAGCTGTCATCCATTTTGCTCACATGACCCAGCCAATGGCGTCACTACTGACTCAAGATAGCAAACATGCTGAGGATCCTGCATACTAGTGCATTTCCATATTCACTATGCCTTGTGAAGAGAGACATAATGTTTGTCTGAGCCAGCAGAGGTGGAAGCTGTTCGGTAGTTTTTCTTGGCTTGTATATATATATGAGCTTAGTTAGAGGAAAATCACTGCTCATCAGACAGCATAATCACTGCTCGTCAGACAGCATGAATCCTGAGGGCTTTATTGCCTGCCTGGTAATGGGTTAAGGACATTTTCTGAGGATTGGAGAGGAACTTGGAAGGGGAAAGATCCAATTGTTGTGGCCCACTTGGATAGCAAAGACATAGATAGGACTTAGAAAGGGATTCTGTTGAGGGAGTATGAGCAGCTACGGACTAAATTAAAAAGCAGAACTACACAAGTAGTCAGTTCTGGATCACAATCTGTATCATGAGCAAATTGACATAGGGTAAGTAAGATCACTAAGTTGAATGCATGGCTAAAAGATTGGTGTGGGAGAAAAGAGTTTTAGTTCATGGGAAACTACTGGGGTAAGGAGCTGCAAATTGGCACTGCCTTCTCTGAACCAGTTGTTTTAACAACTGTACTGACAGTTGGGCTGTAGATAGGGCTTTAAATTAAATAGTAGGGAGTGGGAATGGTTCAGATAAGATGAGTTTTGGAAAGTTAAAGAGAAAGCCAAGGCACAGGGTAGCAATATGGGTAATTATACTGTGGGGATTGAAAAGAATAGAGCTACAACTATAAAGGTGCACAAGCAAGTAAAGTCAGAGTAGGGAAAAATAATGAAAAGACTGGCTTAAATGGGAATTAAACCATCAACCTCACAGGTAGAGAATGGAGTTGGAACACAAAGCTTGAGCACCATGTTTGAAGAAAAGCTAAGACTTTTCAAAGAAGTCCATTAACAACACGTTGAAATGCAATGCACCAGTATCTGTACCTTAACTGTGTGAACGAGCATGGCTGGATAGATGTAATTACTCTATAATGTAATTACTTTATGATTTTAAATCCAATTATGTAGGTTGGGCAATCAAATGATGACTAATCAAACAATAAAATATAGTGGTCCATTCTGTGGCATTGCCAAGTGATCAGAAACTGAAGAATGCTGTGGAACCCCTAAAACTTTACTTTTTAGTTTCATTGCTTAAATTAGGAAGAACTTGTGATAAGGTATTCAACATTTCAACAGGCACAAACATCAGATTACAAAAGTTAAGAAATCTGGATTATTTACATATTCTATCAAAAGGATCACATCAATGAAATTACAGCAAAATAGGTTTGCAACTTTATACCATTTAGTTATGTGACCTACTTACTTGCATTGGAGTCAAATTAACAATAAACAGCATTTGTAAGCAATGTGGAAATCCATTCAGATTCAATATCAACTGCTACACTTTGATTCCAAAAGACTATAACAAGAAAACCCATATACTTACTTGCTATAGCCATTAGCTTGGCAAACATTGAAGTATTATTAGCCTCTGACTGGAACAAAACAAAGGTTTAAAATTAGAGATAAAGTTTTTCTCCTGTCTAAAAGAATAGCAGGCATAGTATGCAGACAGTTCCAGATGCAGTTATTTCTGTTGCTTGGGTAGCTTTATTACTGCAACATAAGCATTTTGACTATTAATGTTAGCGTTAAAAATGTAAAAAAAGCTCATTTAAGAGACAGCTTTATGATCATTCCAACAACCAAGAATTAAAAAAAATACAGCTTCAAAATCAGAAAGGTACCTTGAAAATAGACAAATTAAATATTCCAATTATTCAATATTATCAATATAATCGGTTACAAATTATTAATGTAAAATAGCTTGGGTTTATCATTTGCTTTCCACCTTAGGATGTCACAAAATTTCTCATAGTTAATGTACTTTTGAAGTGTAGTCACCATTATGATGCAGGCACATGTGCAGCAACCAATTTAAATATTGTAATACCCAACAAACTGCAGTGGGATGACAGGCTGGAGAACCTGTCCTAGCAATTTGGTTGTTATTTACATGTTGGATAGCATAACATGACTGCCCTGCTCTTTCTAAATACTGCCACATGATTTTTACACCCACCCAAATGACAGACTGAATTTCTGCTCAGTGCCTCATTGGAAAAATGTAACTGCAGCATTCCTCCAATTCAACAATGCATTAAACAATCTAAATTATCTGATCAAATCATGAGTGGTGTTTGAACCCGCAACCATCTGAAATTAGGGAGGTGGAGATTAAAACTTCACTTGAAAGTTTTGTTTCCATACTGTACTTTAAAAAATCTGAACTAAATTACAGAAGAACAGCAAACATTCCAAACCTGATTCTATTTGGGTTTCTATCAATCAAGATAATGTACTCATCAAATGTTATTATAATGTTAATAAGACTTACAGCAGGCTGTTTGTGCAGGTCTAATAACTCCCGGACATGACTCCGTAGCATGTTTTGGCACTTCCACATTTCATTCAACGCTCTGGGGGCAAAATCAAGATTTGGAACTGTATTATAGCCTAATTCTACTTTTTCACACAGACACACACAACAAGCAGCCATTTCCCCTACAAATGCTGATTGTTGCATTAGAGAATAGCTATTCTAGCTGATCACAAAATTCTTCGAAAGAGTGTTTAGTTAGATCAGATCAGCCATAATCTCATTGAATGGTGGATCTGGTTCAAAGGGTTAAATAACCTATTCCTGTTCCGAATTTCCTGACTGGATTCTGGAGAGGGGAGAGTGGCAGGTGATGAGATACCTGGGGCAAATATCCCTTGCAGAAATTCATGCCATTATGCTAATTCAGTTATGCAATTTACCTCTCCCCTGCGCCATACATAAGGTTTCAACTTGCACTGAATGCCTCCATATTCATATAATTGCAGTGCTGAACATGCTTATTATTCTGTACTCAGAACAAGGCAATGTTTTTATAGTGGAAATAGAAGTTACCAGCTTTGAGGGATCACTGTCTCATGGGGTATGGGCTGTTATTGTTCATCCCTATACAACTGAGTGGTTTGCTAGACAATTTCAAAGGGCCCAAGAGGGAATTGCTGTGGGTCTTGAATCACACACAGCACAGAGCGAGTAAGGGTGGTGGATTTCCTTCCCTAAAGGATATTAGTGAACCAGATGACTTTTTACTACAATCTGGTAGTTTCACCATCTCCATGATTGATACAAGTTTTTTTGTTTCAGATTTATTTATCGCCCAAGCCCCTGGATTCCCTGTCCAGTAATTTAACATACTTCAGCTTTTCGAAGATGCAGCACTGATGAGGCATATTGTAAAACGATTTGTTTTGAGATGTTCTTAACTAGGTGTTTTTCCAGGCGGGTGGGGGGAGGGGTGTGAGTGGGTTTGATCACAACAATGCTTTTTTAAAAAATTGACAAAAATTTAATAAGAAAACACACGATACTATTTCAATCCAAAAAAAAACTAATGGTCTTTTCAACTACATGACACATTCTCAATGTATAGGCAAAAATGAAGATTATAGAACCTAATCAGTGTTACTTGTGGATAATGCTGGAATCTGTTATTGCGGAGGTTAAAGCAGGACACTTAAAAATCACAATAGAATCAGGCAGTGAACATGGTTTTATGAAATAGAAATAAAGTTTGACTAATTTATTGGAGTTTTTTGAGGAAATAATAAACAATGTGTTGTACTAAATTTCCAGAAGGCATCTGACAAGGTGCCACATCAAAGGTTACTACACAAAATAATAGTGCAACAGGGTAACAGATTAGCACATGAGATTGGTTTGCTAACAGGGAAGGCAGAGTAGGCAATATTGGGTCACTTTCAAGTTGGCAAGATAAAACAAGTGATTGCCACAAGGAACGATGGTGGGACTTCAATTATGTGCAATCTATATCAGTGACTTGGATTAAGGGACTAAATGTACATTTGCTAAATTTGCTGATGACACTAGGTAGGAGAGTAAGCTGTGAAGAGGACATAAGGATTCAGCAAAGGGACATCTATAGATTAAGCAAGTGGGCAAAAATTAAGCTGACGGAATAGATTGTGGGAAAATGGGAATTTGTTCACTTTGTCAGAAAGAGTAGAAAATCAATATGTTACTTGAATAGAGAGGGATTGCATAAAGTGGTTAGGAAGGCTAATGGACTGTTGCACTTTATTGCAAGGGGAATGTAGTACAAAAGGAAGGATGTTTTGGTGCCATTATTTAGGACATTGGTGAGACCATAGTACCCTGTACAGTTTTGATCTCCTTATTTAAGGAACAACATAATTGCATTAGATGTTCAGAGACTTTCAACCTATTCCTAGAATAGGAATAGGGTTACCTCATAAGGAAAGGTTGGATCAGTTAAGCCCTGTATCCATTGGAATTTAGAATGAGAGGTGACCTTACTGAGAGGGCATTACGAGATGAATGCTGAAAGGTGTTTCCTCTTGTGGGAGTGATAAGAACTAAGGGACATGATTTAAAATTAAGGGATCCCCCATTTGAGAATTCTCCCTCAGAGGACTGAAAATATGTAGAACTCTCTTCCCCAAAAAGTGGAGGAACCAGGGTCATTAAACATTGTTAAGGTAGAGATATATAGGTCCTTGACCATCAAGGGAATCAAAGGATACTGGGGGTAGGCAAGAAATTGGAGCTGAGGACACAAGAGTTACAATCAGATTAGCCACAATCTTATCGAATGTTGGAGCAGGCTTGAGGGACTAAATGTCCTATTCCTGCTCCTGATTTTGTATGTTCGTCTGTGAATGGAATATAATGTGAGAAAATATGAGATTATTCATATTAGTTGGAACAGGAATACACCGAATATGCTTAAACTAATTAAAAACCATTAAATGCTAGTATTCAGAATGATTTGCTATCACTGAACATGGAACAAAGTTAACATACAGGATCTCTAACATTTGTTAGGGAGGGACAACTGGTTGCATATAGCTTGAGGGGGACCACTCTGCAAGCATGGGACAAGGTGGAAAGCAGGCCTCAGTGGGATACCTAGGCCAGTATGAGGGTTGAACCCACATCGTTAGCACAAAACCCACAATAATCTAGCCAACCTGAGTTAACTGATCATGTTGCTCTTTATTGAAAGGGGGTTGGAGTGCTAGAGTAAGGAAGTTTTTCCCGAATTGTATGAAACTTTGATGAGACATAGACAGAGATCTGCACATGTACAGCTTTTGCTTTTCAGGTCCAAGGCAGGATATAATTGACTCAGAGGGGCAAATCAAAAGTTCACTAAATTTATTTCTGGGATGAATGGCTGTCCCGTGAAGAGAAAAATGGGCCTATATTCTGAAGTTTAGAAGAATGAGAAATGATCTTATTGAAAGATAAGATTCCAAGAGGGTCTGATAGGTTAAATTTGAAAGATTGGCTGGAAAGTTTTGGGTGTGGTCACTGAATAATGATTCAGATATTTAGCACTATGATAATTTTCTGTAATTCTGTAAACACTTGGATGACCCTAGGAAAAATGATGGGTGGTAATTTTCTCAAGAGAATGGCGTGTACATGCAGGTCAATTCTGAACAGTACAAGAAACTCAAAGTCAAGAGTTGCATGCATGCAGTATTCCACAAGATATTGGACCATTTCTCACAGGCAAATAGACAATGCTACTTTTTGTTGTGGTCCACTCTGAAATGCAAAGTGGGGAATTATTTGCTGAAGTGGAGTCAAGCTTGAAATTCGCATCGATTTCCCCAACACTGAAGTAGCAATTACAGAACTTAATGATCTATTCAAATAAATGACTGGTTCAACTTTAGCCTCCACTGCCCTCAAATGCCAAATGTTCTAAACAGCATCTATATAAACAATACTCTCCTCCACCTTCTTCAATATCAAGAAAGCATAAAAATGGTACTTTTGTTATAAGCTATCATTTTTTAATTTTGGGACAATAGAGAAAAACAATAATTAAAAGTAAGTAGTTATGTAATGTATGTGACTTCTTTAACCATGTTTCATAAATTTCGATCTCTGCACCTTAAGTATGAAAACTACTATGGATAACAAGGTCAATGGAAAACCATGATTGTTACTAGCTGCAAAATCAGTTGCAAGGGATCCTTGCATTTTTAAAAAATATAATTACTTTCCATTGTAGCCACTGGCCACCCCTAGTTTCCTCAAGATAGTGACAGTGAATCAGTGAAAGGCTTGCTGGCCCATCTTGAAGGCCGTTACAAATCACTTACATGGAGTAGACATGTTACATGTGACAGGTCCCCTCAGTGAATTCAATTGTTACAATAGCAACTTTCATGATTATGCTGGGTGACTACTTTAACAAATTGGGAAAACTTAAGTTTAAACATTTGGAAGGACATTACATTATTTAGACATTGGGACTTTCTTTTTAAGGAGGTCATAAGTTCACTTTGGCCTTGTCTAGGAAATCACAATTTCAGCTACCTGATCAGCATGGTACCTGGTGGGGGGTGTGTGTGTGGGTGGAGTGGCGGAGGGCATTATTTTCAATGGTTAAAAAGAAAAATTGTTTAATGATAAAGGGTAGTGATATATTGGACATCACCTGACAGAGGTGTTTAAGTTTTGAACCTATCATTTTGAACTCAGTTTTGGGAAATAAGCCAAGAAGAGAGGCTGCTCTAACCCCCATTCTCCAGGCCTTGTCTGGGTGGTTACCAACCTGCAGCCAGAGAATTCTCCTCTTGTCTGCATCTGGAAACGTGAAAAGCCAAGATGAGAAGAATTGATCCAGCTCTATATTTCCCTCTGAACCAGATGTCCAATGGTGCGAACTTCTAGACATCTACTGGAATCTTCCACATCAAAAACATTGAAACCCTCAAAATTCTATCCTTTGTTTTATAAAGCCTATCCTCCAAAGCCCAACTCTACAAAAACCCCTAGCTATTTGGCCTTTGTGTGTGTGAACATATTTACGTGCTGTGATAATCAAAAAAAGGGATAGTTATTCTGCCAGAGTGCAATTAGTTATTAACCAGTTCTTGCAAGATTTTTTAAACTTTTTGCTTTATAATAAATCATTCATTACGTTTACTGAAAGCAGCCTAGTTAAAGTATCCTTTATTCTGGGTCTAACAACAGCGAAGGTAAATAATTAGCTATTTTGGTGAATGAATTAAACTTTTAAACTAATGGTGCAGCCTGCTGAATACTGGGGTTAGAAAAACTGAGCACGCCTCCCATCCTGGTTGTAACAATATACTGAATTACTTCAGAACATGCGATGGAGAAATTTGAGCACAGGATCATTTTCCTGCTAATATGCACATATTTACTCCAAAATGAAAAGGAAAACTAGAAACATTTTTCACAGAGTTTCTTTACAACACAGAAATGCTCTACCACAAGTGGCCTTGAACACAAGGAGCACAAAACAATTTTAAATGGAATGGGGCAAGTGAAAGTAGAGAGAAAAATCCTGAGGGGAAACAGTGAGAGAAGATAACGCTAATGTGGTAAACTGAAAAACTGCTGTGGAGGGAACAAATTGGCTTAGTGTTAGATGGTTCTATTCAATTGCTTTATCATTGTTGAAATTCACTTGATGACAGCTACCATTGTGTTTTATATTGTGGGTAACATTTCTAGTACTTTTAGTTAATTTACTGCTGCATAAATCAGAGATCAGTTTCTTATGAGTTTCACTGTCTCAGCATCTTCTTACATTAGTCTCTTCAATTTTGAATTTGCCAAGTGTTTTTGTAGTCAAGATCAATAATTGATTATCATGACAACTTGTTCATGAACGTCTTGTTTTACACCAGAATTCTAAGACATTTCATTAAGTTCTGGATGTGCAAGAAACATCTGCCATCGCTTGAACTTAGCGCCGAAGGAAGAGCTGTGACTGAAGTCAATGCAGTGCACCTGGCCGACTTGTAGTTTCCAAGAATGTATGTTCTTTAAAGTATTCACCCTATTGCCACACATGGTGTAGAGGGGAGGAAATAGTGACCACCAGACAGAATAGGAGAAAAACACAGGTGCTTCAGCAATATCACTAGCCAGTGGCACTTGCTAAGCAATTTTCAGTTTTGTATACAGAAGGGTGTCTTGGCTCCTTGGAGGAATGCAGTTAAGAATCAAACCTCAACCACAATGACAGATTTGATTAATGTGTGGAAAAGACTAAAAGTATTAAGGATAAGGGAGTTGTTGGCTTGTGACAGAAATAGGCATTTTTGTAACTGCATAATTCCTGAATGGCATTGTTCCCTCTCTGGTGCCAGCATAAGGGATATCACCAAGCGAACAATCTGCAATGGGAAAATGATCAGCTAGAAGTTGTGACCCATGCCATATGTTGGAACCAAAATACATACATCAAAAAAGTATTAAACTCTTTCAGGCAAAGTTTTAGAAGCGAGGAAAAAGATTGTAAAACAGAACCTCAAAGGCAATAATCGCAGAATCACTTGCAGTGCCATGTAATACAGAATACAGAGAAGAATATGGTTTCAGTCAATGCACGGCTGGAGTAGCAGTGCAGGAGAGTTTCAGTCCCTTTGGGATCAATTCTAGAAGAATAATCAGCTGTGTGAACAAGGACAGGTTGTACCCGAACAAAGCTTGGACCAATATAAAGAGATAAACTAATATGTTGGGGGAAGGTTTAATTTTTCAGCAGGGAAGTAAACAGTAAAGATCAAAAATGAGATCACAGGATAGAGATATATATGTACTACAGTAAAATTAATACAATGAATTGCAGGAGCCAAAGTCCAGATCACAACAAACAAAACTGATGAACTACAGGCACAAATTGCTACACGGGATGATGGCAAGATTGCATTAAGAGCCATATGGCGCATACAAAGCAAGGAATGGATTTAATCTATATGTCTCCATATAGAAGCAAGCAGTGCTGGATCTAATTCTAGGTAATGAAGTCAGGTAAGGGGCGTATGTTATAAAAAGAGATCATTTAACTATGACCACAACATAATCTGTTTTAAAGTAATTCTGCAGAGACCAGAAAGTACCCAAGGTAAAAAGACTCAACCGGATCAGAACTAATTTCAGCAATTTAACAACAGCTTGCACTTATGCACTGCCTTCAGCATATTAAATATTCCAAGTGTTTTGCAGGAACATTAAAACAAAATATTATAGAGCTCAAGTCTAGGAAGCTAAAAGCACAGCTATTAACGGTGGAGCACTTGAAATCAGGAATGCTCCAGAAGCTGCAGTCAGAAGTGCAGATACCTCAAATGATTGTGGGCTACAGAAGATTTCAGAAATATGGAGGGACAAAGCTTTTGAGGGATTTGAACAAAAGGATGAGAATTTTAAAAACACAAGTGCTGGTAAAACTGGTAGCTAAAATAGGTCAGTACGCACAGCTAATCAATACAGGACACGAGCAGCAGAGTTTTGGATCATGTCAAGTTTGAGGAGGGGCAACTTGCGTAGCCAGCTGGACTGCATTAGAATATTTCGGTCTGGTAGTGACAAAGGAATGGTTTGAAGTTTCAGCATCAAGTGAACTGACGCTTATTAATGTGGACATAGAGACCCCTGCACAGGTAGAGTGGAAAAAGTGATTGCAGGATAAAGCAGCAAAATGGAGCAATGGAGAACATTAAAAGGAAGGACCATTTACATACAAACTAGCATATTTCTTTGAAGGGAAAAGGTAGAACATCAAAAGCTATTTGACAGGAGAAATAAAACTTAAAAGAAAAAAGGGGGCAAGATTTGGTTAACATCAGGTGCAAGATTAGAATTAGGTGGGAATTTAAAAAGTTGATATGGGGGCAGAGGAATTCTGAGAAACAATTAGCAGAAAACAGTAAATAGAACACCAAAATATTTTAACAAATATAAGTCGTCTAGATGGTTAGCTAGGAAATAAGCAGGATCTATTTGATGATAGAAAGGAACACTTTCATGGACCTATTTGATGACACAAAGAAACATTTTCATGGGAAGGTCAAAGCCATGACTAAAATATTAAACTAGTATTTTGTGCCTCTTCACAAAAGTAAAATGATGGGAAGATTAGATGAAAGGAGAAGGAAGTAGGTTATGGATAGAATAGTAAATAGAGATGTACTAAAAGATTACCATTACTGAAAGTCACTAAGTCACATGGTTCCAACAGAATGCATCCTAAGTTGGTGAAAAAAGCAATATTAGAATTATCAGAAACATTGATTGTGACCTTTCAATCCTCACGAGATACAGAATATGTACCAAAGGACAGGGAAGCTACTAAACGTTATAGCATTATTCAAGAAAAGGGAGAGAGATAAACCAGGAAACTACAGGTCAGTCAACCTTACAATCGGCAGTGAACAAATTACAATCACCAGGAGCAAAATAAACCTGAATTTGGAAAGGTATAGGTTAATAAAGGAGAATCAGTGTGGATTTGAAGGAAAATTTTGCATAACTATCTTACTTGAATTCTTTGATGAAGCAACAGAAAAGGTTGATCAAAGTAGCACAGTAAATGTGTACGGACTTCAGTAAGGCATTTAACAGTGCCACAAAAGAGACTGAGATTAAAAAAATGGAAGCTCAGGAATTCTTCCATTCATAATTTTCATCGTTCTGTAGAACATTAAACCTGATCTAAAATAGTACTCACTTTACTGCATTTGGGTCCAAGGAAGCATAAAGGTAATAGAGACACTTCATTCTTTCTTCTGTCTCCAGATTATGTGGAACAAGATACTGAGCGAAGATTTTTTCAACCAACAACCTAGCCGAAAAGGAAAACACCAGTTGCATTATGAGATAAAAGGTTGGTTAATGTTAGATATACATATGGGTAGTTTATAAAGTATTAAACTACTGCATATGACTCCAGACCTAAACAACGTCTATGTACTTGTTTGTCTCCCAACAGTGCCAAACACATGCAACTCCAAACACTACCGGATTCTGACTCCATCACTGCTGCACTGTGCCCCAGTGCCAAATTGGAAATCTGAACCCCCATCCTCAGGCTCCAAGATTGTGTCAGCATCTTCCCAGTGTTTTCTCACTGCAGAAGCAATTTCTATGCCAAATCCTTAGACATCTCCGTAATCCCAGCTTTGACAAAATCATACAGACTTGAAACATTAACTGTTTCTCTCTTCACAGATGCTGCCATCCTGCTGAGTTTTTCCAGCAATTTTTGTTTTCATTTCTGTAATCTGAGAACCTGCATTAGAAGCTTCTTAGGTAAATATATTATCAAATCAGATCATCATCCATGCTGTCCACAGCGTTAGACATTTAAGAAGGACAAAAGCGTAATGCTGGGCAGCATCACTTACCAGCACTGTGGCGGCTCTGGTATTTGGAAGCACCTGGAAGGTGGCCTTTTCTGTGATGGGATCTTGAGGGTCTATCTAGCAGTATTTTCGGGGAGGACTGGAGAGAAAGAGAGAGAGAGCAGTTCTAGGAAGACAGCATTCCTAGAAACTATTTCCACTGCTCAATGTATCCGCAAACCTCCACGATATAATGCTAGGCCTCAGTTCTTATTTAACTTCTGACTCACTAAACAATGCCACACAAGATCTACAAATATACTCCCATAAGGACCTTCAAAGTAAGTTTTAATTGCCAATTTCAATATTGAAACCTTTTCAAGTGCTCTGCAGTCACATCATCGACTAAAGAAAAATAAAAGGAAAAATGCTGGATAAATTCAAAGAAAACCATTAAAAATGTATTTTGAACAAAATTAAGCTTCAAGAAAATGAAACAGCTATATCACAAAGAACAATTATTTACATTACTCAAATGTGCCTCAGTTGCAGTTCCAAATGCTTGGGCAATCAAAAAACACAGCTAAAGAGTAAGATGAAAATTTACACCACATTTTTTTTGAGCAGAATCTCTCTTGTGAAGAGGTCCTATTAAATTTGTGTGCAATTTCTGGATTCCTAATTTTCAAATGGAAACTCTCTATTGATGATTCCAAAACAATCCTGAACAGATAAATGGTACCCAGAACAATCCTTCAGGCACTTGCTGTCATCTTTGGATCGGAGCATACATAGCCCAACAAAGGGACAGATTTTATTGCAAGATGGACAGTGAATACGGTGAGTGAAAATGATAGTTAATTAATTTGGTATACCAGTGTGCATACAGCATATCTGACGTGTCAACTGGAGCATAATATATGAAAATGAGAGACTGCCCATTTTAGTAGGAAGAACAGAAAAGCAGAATATTAGTAAAATGGAGATTTACTGCAGAATGCTGCAGTAGAGGGATCCAAGTGACACTGCACATGAATCAGAAAATATTAAAAGGCAGCTACAAAGATGTAATTAGAAAGGTAAATGAAATGTTAGTCTTTATTGTAAGGGGGATGAAGCATAAAAGTTGAGCTGTCTTGCTTCAACTGGGTAAGAAGTCTCATCACGCCAGGTTAAAGTCCAACAGGTTTATCTGGTAGCAAAAGTCATTAGCTTTCGGAGCACTGATCCTTCGTCAGCTAAGTGGGAGTTCTGTTCACAAACAGGGCATATAAAGACACAAACTCAATTTACAAAATAATGGTTGGAATGTGAGTCTTAACAGGTAATCAAGTCTTAAAAGGTACAGACAATGCAAGTCCATATTCTTAACTTGCGCTCAGGATGCAGACCAGCTGCGAAACTCTGCCAAGCAGATGAGACAAAGGAACTATGCCATAAGAACATAAGAAGTAGGAGCAGGAGTAGGCCATCTAGCCCTTCGAGCCTGCCCCGCCATTCAATAAGATCATGGCTGATTTGAAGTGGCTCAGTTCCACCTTCCCACTTTCTCCCCATAACCCTTAATTCCCTTGTTTATCAAAGACCTATCTACCCGTGTCTTAAATATATTTAGCGAGGTAGCCTCCGCCACTTCAACAGGCAGAGAATTCCAGAGATTCACCACCCTTTGAGTGAAGAAGTTCCTCCTCAACTCCGTTCTAAACTGCACCCCCCTTATCTTGAGGCTGTGCCCTCTAGTCCTACTATCCTTTCTGAGCGGGAAGAATCTCCCTACCTCTACCCTATCCATCCCCTTCATTATCTTATACGTCTCTATAAGATCCCCCCCCTCATCCTTCTAAACTCCAACGAGTACAGACCCAGTCTATTTAGTCTCTCTTCATAGTCCAACCCCTCATCTCTGGTATCAGCCTAGTGAACCTCCTCTGCATTCCCTCCAAGGCCAAAATATCCTTGCGCAAGTGCGGCGACCCAAACTGCACATGGTACTCCAGCTGCGGCCTCACCAGTGCCCTGTACAATCGCAGCAAGACCTCCCTGCTTTTATATTCTATCCCCCTCGCTATAAAGGCCAGCATCCCATTCACCTTCTTGATCACCTGCTACACCTGCAGACTGGGTTTTTGCGACTCATGCACAAGGACCCCTAGGTCCCTCTGCACCGTAGCATGCTGCAGCTTTTCGCCCTTTAAATGGTAATCCTCCTACTATTATTCCTGCCAAAGTAGATAACCTCACACTTGCTAACATTGTACTCCATCTGCCAAGTCCTCGCCCACTCGCTCAGCCTATCTAGATCTCTCTGCAGACTTTCCACACCCTCCACACAATTTGCTTTTCCACTCATCTTTGTGTCATCAGCAAATTTCGACGCCCTACACTCAGCCCCCTCCTCCAGATCATCTATATAAATGGTAAATAGCTGAGGCCCCAGCACCGATCCCTGCAGCACTCCACTAGTCACCAACCGCCAATCAGAATAGCACCCATTGATGCCAACTCTCTGCCTCCTATTAGGCAACCAATCCTCTATCCACCCTAACACCTTACCCCCAACTCCATGTCCCCTAACCTTCTGAAGCAACCTTTTGTGTGGCACCTTATCAAATCGAGAAACACCACATCCATCGGTTCCCCTCTGTCTACCGCACTAGTCACATCCTCATAGAATTCCAATAAATTCGTCAAACACGACTTCCCCTTAACGAATCCGTGCTGCGTCTACTCTATCAAACAATTCTTCTCTAGGTGCCTCGCTATTTCTTCTTTGATGACGGATTCAAGCATTTTTCCAACAACAGATGTTAAACTAACCAGCCTATAATTCCCTGCCTTATGCCTGCTACCTTTTTAAACAGTGGCGTAACATTAGCCGTTTTCCAATCTTCCGGCACTTCCCCGGAATCCAGCAAAGTTTGGTAAATAATTACTAAGGCATCTACTATCGCCTCTGCCATTTCCTTCAGAACCCTGGGATGCATTCCATCCGGTCCTGGGGACTTGTCCACCATCAGTCCCGCTAGTCGATCAAGCACTACCTCTCTAGTGACAATAATCGCATTCAGGCCCTCAAGACCTACCATCCTTCAATCTTTAATATCTGGCAAACTATTCACATCCTCCTCCGTGAAGACTGAGGCAAAAAACTTATTTAAGGCCTCAGCTATTTCCTCATCTCCCACCACTAAATCCCCCCTCTCATCCTCTAAGGGTCCAACATTCACTTTAGCCAGCCTCCTCCTCTTTACATATTTGTAAAAACTCTTACTGTCCTTTTTTATATTTAGTGCTAGTTTAGCTTCATAGTCTATCCTTCCTTTATCAACTTCTTAGTCATTCTTTGTTGATTTTTAAACCCCTCCCAATATTCTACTCGCCCACTACTTTTAGCAACTCTAAACGCATCAGCTCTTAATTTAATACTCTCCTTTATTTCCTTCGACAACCACGGCTGATTATCCCTTCTCCTACGTTCCTTCTCTACCATTGGAATATATTTCTGCTGAGCACTGAAAAAGATCTCCTTAAAGATCCATCTACATGCACACCAAGAACAGGAAACTTGAGAAACCCAGCATCACCACCAGCAGCAACCAAGCCTCCCCAGTACCACAGTAGAAGACAGTACCACTGCAGGAAAGTCCACTGTCAACTTGTCGGACTACACACTTCAACCAGATGAAACCCAAGTTCTCAGCCGAGGGCACAATTTCTGCCCCCCCACCAAAACAGACCACATCAGTCTCGCAGCAGACACAGAGGAATTCATCAGGCGAATGAGGCTGCACGAGTTCTTACACAAACCCCAAGAGGCCAACAGCGAACACAATGAGACAGCCAATGAACCAGAACAGCCGACAAAGAGATCCGCACTGCAGCAACTGAAGAGGAAAAAGTCAAATTGGACTCCTCTGGAAAACCGCTGTCCTTGACTTCACACGTATGCCCAAACTGCCAGGAGGGGCATCAACACCAGATTCATCAACCACACTCAAGACAGCCCGAACATCACCCAAGCACCACACAACGCCATCCGCGCTCTCAAGACCAACTGCAACTTTGTCACCAAACCAGCACAGGAGAGACCATCATCATACTGAACAGAACAAATTACTGCAAAGAAGTGTAATGACAACTGAACAACGAGGAACACTACAGACAGTTACCCACAGATCCGACCAAAGAACACACCCGTAAACTCAACAGACTGGTCAAGACCTTTGATCCGGACCTACAGAACACCCTCCGTGCCCTCATCCCACGTACTCCCCACGTTGGAGATCTCTACTACCTCCCGAAAATACACAAGGCAAACACACCTGGCCATCCTATCGTATGGGGCAATGGGACCCTGTGCGAGAACCTCTCCAGCTATGTCAATGGCATCCCAAAACTCATTGTACAAAGAATGCCCAACTTTTGTCACGACATTACAGACTTCCTATAGAAACTCAGCACACATGGAGCAGTTGAACCAGGAGCACTCCTCGTCACAATGGATGTCTCGACACTCTACACCAACATCCCCCATGACGATGGCATTGCTGCAACTGCCTCAGTACTCAACGCCGACAACGACCAGTTTCCAGATGCAATTTTGCAACTCATCCGCTTCATCCTGGACCACAATGTCTTCACCTTCAACAACCAGTTCTTCATCCAGACACATGGGCCATGGGGACCAAATTCGCACCTCAATATGCCAACATCTTCATGCACAGGTTCGAACAAGACCTCTTCACTGACAGGATCTTCAACCAATGCTATGCACTAGATACACTGATGACGTTTTCTTCCTTTGTACTTATGGCGAACAATCACTGAAACAACTATATGATGACATCAACAAGTCCCATCCCACCATCAGACTCACCATGGACTACTCTCGGAATTGGCTGCATTCTTGGACGCACCCATCTCCAACAAGGACGGTCACCTCAGCACTTCACTGTACCACAAACCCGCGGATAAGCTCACGATGCTCCACTTCTCCAGCTTCCACCCTAAACACGTTAAAGAAGCCATCCCCTACGGACAAGCCCACCTTATACACAGGGTCTTGTTCAGATGAGGAGGATCATAACAGATACCTCCAGAAGCTGAAAGACGCCCTCATAAGAACAGGATATGGCGTTCAACTCATCAATCGACAGTTCCGACACATCACAGCAAAAAACCGCACTGACGATCTTAGAAGACAAACACGGGACAGAGTGCCCTACGTCGTCCAGTACTTCCCCAGAATGGAGAAGCTATGACATCTTCTACGGAGCCTTCAACATGCCATTGATGAAGATGACCATCTCACCAAGGCCATCCCACATACCCAACTGCCTTCTAGCCTTCAAAGAACCGCACAACCTCAAACGGGCCAATGTCCACAGCAAACTACCCAGCCTTCAGGAAAACAGTGACCACGACACGATGTAACCCTGCCACAGCAACCTCTGCAAGACATGCCGGATCATCGACACAGATGCCATCATCTCACGTGAGAGCACCATCCACCAGGTACACAGTACATACTCTTGCAATTCGGCCAACATTATCTACCTGATACGCTGCAGGAAAGAATGTTCTGGGGCATGGTACATTGGGACGACCATGTAGACACTACGACAACAGATTAACGATCACCGCTCGACAATCACCAGGCAAGAATGTTCTCTTCCCGTTGGGGAAAAATTCAGCGGTAACGGGCATTCAGCCTCTGATCTTCGAGTAAGCATTCTCCAAGGTGGCCTTCATGACACACAACGCAGAGTCGCTGAGCAGAGATTGATAGCCAAGTTCCATACACGAGGACAGCCTCAACTAGGATCTTGGGTTCATGTCACACTATCTGTAATCCCCTCGACTTGCAAAATCTCACTAACTGTCCTGGCTGAAGACAATACACATCTCCTTAACCTGGGCTTAATGCTCTCTCCACTCACATTGTCTGTACCTTTAAGACTTGATTACTTGTGAAGACTCGCATTCCAACCATTATTTTGTAAATTGAGTTTGTGCCTTTATATGCCCTTTGTGAAGAACTCCCACTTGCCTGACGAAGAAGCAGCGCTCTGAAAGCTAGTGGCATTTGCCACCAAATAAACCTGTTGGACTTTAACCTGGTGTTGTTAGACTTCTTACTGTGTTTACTCCAGTTCAACACTGGCATCTCCACATCATTGCTTCAACTGTACACAGCATTGGTGAGACCATAACCAAAGTGATGTGCATAATACTGGTTTCTTTACTTAAAGTATATATTTGTACTAGAAGCAGTTTAGAAAAGATTCACTTCACTTATTGCTGGGATGAACAGGATTCTGATGAAAGGTTAAGTAGGTTGGGCCCATACTCATGATGACACGAAGATGAGTGGTAAAGCAAATTGCGTGGAGGGTGTGGAAAGTCTGCAGAGGGATCTTGATAGGCTGAGCGAGTGGGCAAGGACCTGGCAGATGGAGTATAATGTTAGCAAGTGTGAGGTTATCCATTTTGGCAGAAATAATAGTAGGAGGGATTACTATTTAAAGGGAGAAAAGCTGCAGCTTGCTACGGTGCAAGGGGACCTGGGGGTCCTTGTGCATGAGTCGCAAAAACAGTCTGCAGGTGCAGCAGGTGATCAAGAAGGCAAATGGGATGCTGGCCTTTATAGCGAGGGGGACAGAATATAAAAGTAGGGAGGTCTTGCTGCAACCGTACAGGGTACTGGTGAGGCTGCAGCTACAGTACTGCGTGCAGTTTTGGTCGCCACACTTGCGCAAGGATATATTGGCCTTGGAGGGAGTGCAGAGGAGGTTCACTAGGCTGATACTGGAGATGAGGGGGTTGGACTATTAAGAGAGACTAAATAGACTGGGTCTGTACTCGGAGTTTAGAAGGATGAGGGGGGAATCTTATAGAGACGTATAAGATAATGAAAGGGATGGATAGGGTAGAGTTGAGAAAGGATAGCAGGACTAGAGGGCACAGCCTCAAGATAAGGCGGGGGGGGGGCACTTTAGATTGGAGTTGAGGAGGAACTTCTTCACTGAAAGGGTGGTGAACCTCTGGAATTCTCTGCCCGTTGAAGTGGTGGAGGCTACCTTACTAAATATATTTAAATCACGGGTAGATAGGTTTTTGACAGACAAGGGAATTAAGGGTCATGGGGAGAAAGCGGGAAAGTGGAACTGATCCACTTCAGGTCAGCCATGATCTTATTGAATGGCGGGGCAGGCTTGAAGGGCTAGATGGCCTTCTCCTGCTCCTATTTCTTATGTTCTTGTGTTCTCAATGGAATTTAGAAGAACATGGGGTGATCTATTGGAAGCATACAAAATTCAGAGGGGATTCAACAGGGCAGATACCGATAAGATGTTTCCTCTTGTGGGGGGATCCATAACTGAGGGCCACAATATTCTGCAGCATATTGCCACTTAACTAATGTTCTGTTTTTCTGTTCTTCCTACTAAAATGGATCTCACATTTTCTCATACTATGCTCCAATTGACATGTCAGATATGCCACATGTTTAAAAATAAGGGATCTCCTATTTAAAAGGGAGATGCGGAAGAGTTTCTTCCGAGGGGTGGGAGTCTTCAAAATTTTCTTCCACAGACAGCACTGCAAGTTGGGTTATTGAATACATTCAAGCCACAATTAATCAGATTTTTGATAGACAAGAGAGTCAAAAGTTGTGGGAGGCAGATAGGAAAATTGCAGTTAAGGCCGTAACCAGATGAGCCATCCCATTATTTAATAGCAGAGCAGGCTCAATGGGCGGAATGCCTTATTGGCTTACTCATAGAATTATTGAATACTACAGTGTAGAAGGTGGCTATTTGGCTGATCGAGTCTGCACCAACTACAATCCCACCCAGGGCCCTACCCCCACATATTTTACCCACTAATCCCTCTAACCTACGCATCTCAGGACACTAAGGGGCAATTTTTTTTAGCATGGCCAATAAACCTTACCCCACACATCTTTGGACTGTGGGAGGAAACCCACGCAGACAGGAGGAGAATGTGCAAAATCCACAGAGACAGTGATCCAAGCCAGGAATCGAACCCAGGTCCCTGAAGCTGTGAAGCAGCAGTGCTAACCACTGTGCTACAGTGCCACCCTGCTCGTATTTAAGAACACAAGTAGGAGCAGGAGTAGGCCATCTAGCTCTTCCAGCCTGCCCCGCCATTCAATAAGATCATGGCTGACCTGAAGTGGCTCAGTTCCACTTTCCCGCTTTCTCCCCATAACCCTTAATTCCCTTGCCTACCAAAAACCTATGTACCTGTGTCTTAAATATATTTAGCGAGGTAGCCTCCACCACTTCAACGGGCAGAGAATTCCGGAGATTCACCACCCTTTGAGTGAAGAAGTTCCTCCTCAACTCCGTTCTAAACTGCATCCTGCCCCCCCCCGCTGCCCCACACACACATCTTGAGGCTGTGCCCTCTAGTCCTGCTGTCCTTTCTGAGCGGGAAGAATCTCTCTACCTCTACCCTATCCATCCCTTTCATTATCTTATACGTCTCTATAAGATCCCCCCTCATCCTTCTAAACTCCAACGAGTACAGATATTTCTTATGATTTTAGGAATTCTGTTTATTCCAGTGCCAGTTCTCCCCTCATGCCTGTATAAATTGGCTTTGTTGAAGTTTAAAACTGTTGTTTGTGATATGGAAGCAAACTAGCCAAGGAAGGGAATAGCTGAAGTAAATGTTGGCCCCCTGAGAAGCAGAGACGAGAGAATCATCATAGGAGATGTGGAAGTTGAAGAAACTTGAACAAATTATGAACAAAACAGAGAAATTAGGTCTGCTTATCACGAGATAGTAACTGTAGGCCTTAAACTTAAGACTATTATCTGAAAATCTACGGGAGAGTTTCAGAAAAGTTTATTCTTGTGTAAAGGGGCATTTGACCCTATCAGAAATTGTGAAAGAAGCAGATTCATTAATAATTTTACAAAGAAAGTGGACATATTGTTGAAAAAGAACATGTCTGCAGCAAGTAGAAAATGAGACAATCAGGATAAATGGGTCATTTTCAGGTCAGCAACTGTAAATTGTGGAGTGCCACAAGCCTCAGTTCTGGGGTCTGAACTATTTACAATCAATATTAATGACTTGGATGAAGGGATGCTGCAGTGTAGCTAAAATTGCCGATGATGCAAAGCCAGAGAGGAAAGCAAATCATGAGGAGCATACGAAGCGTGTAAAGCAATGTAGATAGTTTTAAGTAAGTGGAAAGAAATTGGCAGATGGAGTATAATGTGAGCTTGTTCACTTTGGCAGGAAGAACAGAAAATAAACCACTATTAAATGGACAGAGACTGAGTAATACTGTAATACGGAGGGATCTGGGTGTCCTTGTACACAAGTCACAAAAAGTTAACAAGTAGTTAAAAAAAAACAAATTGTGGATGCTGGAATCTGAAACCAAAAGAGAAAATGCTGGAAAATCTTAACACGCCTGGCAGCATCTGTAAGGAGAGAAAAGAGCTGATGTTTTGAGTCGGGATGACCCTTTGTCAAAGCTGAAAGGCATAGGAAGTGAGAGATTTTTATCCTGTAGAGTGAGAGAATTAAAGATCAGTCATAGCTACAGAAACAAGGAGAAAGGCTGCCAAAGGCAGTCCATAGAGAATAAAAGGGTGTGAATGGCCAAACGGCAGAGAAGCTGAAATCAAAGGGTAAACTGTGACAGATGAAGGTGGGGGGAAGGGGGTTGAGAAAAGGGAGGGGGGGGGGCAAGTCATGAAGAAGAAAAGGTAAGGAAAGGGGCATAAAATGGGGGAAAGAGTTGGGGGGGGGGAGAAAAATAAAGACAGACAATAAAGAAATAAAAGGTAGAGAACAATTAAAAATTAAATAAAATGAAAACAAGTAATTGTCCTTTGATGTGACCTGAATGGCGTATAAAAGTAGAAAGATCTTGCTGCAGCTGTACAAAGCATTGGTGAGATCACATTTGGAGAACTGTTAACAGGCTTGGTCTCCTTACTTGGGGATATACTTGTATTGGAAGGAAGAGAAGGTTCACTATATTGAGTCCTGGGATGAAGGGTCTGTTATATGAGAAAATGTTAGACAGCTTGGGCCTATACTCATTGGAGTTTAGAAGAACGAGAAGTGATTCTAATTGAAACAGGGGGCTTGATAAGGTCGAGGCTGAGACAACTTTTCCTTTCGTGAGGGAGTCAAGAATTAAGGAGCTCAGTTTAAAGATAAGGGGTCTCCCATTAAATGTAGAGATGAGGAAGAATTTCCCTTCTCAGAGGTGATGAGAGAGCAGAATGCTGGGTCAATGAACATGAAATTCAAGAGCTGAGTTAGACAGGTGTTTGATCAATCAAGAAATTAATGATTATGGAGGGCCAGCAGGAAAATACGGAGTCACAGTCACAATCACAGCCATCATCTTATTGAATGATGGAGCAGGCAAAAATGAGCCAAATGGCCGATACCCACTCTGATTTCTTGTAATCTTTTCAGTAATACACATCTCGGAATCTGTTAAAAGTGAGGAAAACTCCTTTTAAATGTCAAAATTTTTACAAATTCCTCAACTACATTGAATTTGGGAATGTAATCAATGGAAATTGATTGTAAAAAAACCTGTACCTATAATCAGAATGATCTTTGATAAGAAAGCAAGTTGTCCCTACTGATTTACCATCCAAAATATTACCTTAATTTATTAGTGAAAAAGTATTCAAAATAACTTATTCAGCAAATTTTGTGTTTTTATGAAGAAATCAGAAGTACATATCACATCTTCACAATATCCCAAAGCACTTCACAGCCAATGAACTGCTTTTGAAGTGTAGTCAATTGATAAACGTAGAAGTCATTTTGCTCACAGCAAGGGCCTATAAACACAAAAACATATTCACTGAGTGCATAATTGTGGGGGAGTCTCAGCCAGTCATTAAAATCTGTGGCCTTTTCAGCAACTTTGGTGCGTGAATGCCCTACATTAAAAACAGAGAATATTTTGACAAATATTCCTCCAGCAATCACATGGAGAGACTGGGAAAAGGGGGATGTGAAGGCTGCATGGGCCAAATAGGAGCATTTTGGAAATTTTCTTTCCTCAAGTTGGCACTTGAAATCAGTTAAAATTTCACAGTGAGCTTGTGCCAATCTAAGCTGGAGCAAAATTCACAGCTAAGCAGAGAAGAATCAACTGATGGGGTGCCTATAGGATCCAGGATCAGGAGAATGAATGAAGGACATCTTAGACTATATCAGGAAATTCAAACGGCAGAAGGGAAAGAACCAATAGTTACAACATCTGGTCTGAATTCAGACATTGGAACCTCTGGAATAATCAAAACTGAGGCCTTAAAATGTTACGCATCTATGCAAAATAGCATGAGTAGCCACTTAAAAGAGCAGACTGGTCCACAATTTAACCTTTCATCCAAGCAGCAGCACCTCTAACAACCAATTCATGAAAAATCTATTAGCTGCAAGCTTGACTTTGAACAACTGTGTCTTGCTGCCTCTATTTGCTTGTTCAACTTAGCAGGGCCAGAACCAATTAATATCTGCACGGTTTGTTGGGGAAGATATAAACAGATTTGGCAGGGGAGTGGGAATCAAAGAGGGAATTCAGATAGGAGAAGAACAAAATTGGTAATGGTAGGAAGGAAAATAGTGAATGAATTGGAAGACTGTGGAAACAAAGGCCAGCATCAAATAGGATCAAAATACAACAAAGAAGAGTTAAGGCAGAATTAATGCACAGAGCATTCACTATTAGGTAGATGAATTGATGACACAGATAGTAGCAAACAGGTATGACCTAATTGCCCTTACAGATGCATGTCTGCAAGGTGATCAAGGCTGGGAACAGAATGGTCAAAAGTATTTAACATTTGGGAAGGAGAGGCAAAAAGGAATAGGAAGTGGTTATACACTTAAGAATGAGTCCATTAGTAAGAGAGGATCTTAGATTGGAAGATCAAGATGTAAAATCAGTTTGGGCGGAGGTAAGAAGTGGCAAGGCACAGCAAACATATCTAGGAGCTGTTTATAGACCACTAAACAATAGTGGTACTGCATAGCATGGTATAAATCAGGAAACTAGAGATTCTTTTTAACAGGGTTAACACAGCAATCATGGGAGATGTTGATCTACAAATAGACTGGCAAACCAAATTAGCTTCAATGCTATGGAAGACAAATTCCTGGAAATATATATATATATATATAGATATATATACACACACACACACACACACACACACACACACACACACACATACACACGTGATGTGGAGATGCCGGCGTTGGACTGGGGTAAATACAGTAAGAAGTTTTACAACACCAGGGTAAAGTCCAACAGGTTTATTTGATAGCAAAAGCCACTAGCCTTCGTCAGGTAAGTGGGAGTTCTGTTCACTCTTACCTGACGAAGGAGCATCACTCTGAACGCTCGTGGCTTTCGCTACCAAATAAACCTGTTGGACTTTAACCTGGTGTTGTGAGACTTCTTACAATGTATATATACATGGGGGAGCAATGGGTGTCAGGACTAAATCTAATATTTGATTTTGCTTTTATTGTAATATTTCCAAGTTTGATGATGATACAAAACTAAGTGGGAATGTGAGTTGTGATGAGGATGCAAAGATATTTCAAATGAAATAAATGGGCAAGAACTTGGCAGATGGATATAATGCCAGAAAATATGAACTTATCCACTTTGGTAGGAAGTGAGGTAGGTCATTTAGGACTGAGAAGAGGAAAAATTTCTTCACTCAGAGGGTGGTAAATTTTTGGGGTGCATCTGTAGAGGATCAGTCATTGATTATGTTCAAGACTGGGCTTGATAGATTTCTAGACAGTAAAGACATCAAGGGATAAGGGGGTCATACTGGAAAGTGGTGTTAAGGAAGTTCAACCATGTTCTAATTAAATGGCAGAGCAGGTTAGAGGGACCTACTTATGCTCCTATTTCTTACATTCCATTGCCCTGACCCCTGACTTCACTTGTATGCTGGTCTTGAAATACAAAAGACTAATTTAGGAATCCACCCATGGCCTCTCAAATTCTGCTCCTTAAGCACTTTCTTTTGCCTTATACAGCCTCTTTAAAATCTAATTTGACTATGCCTTTCCTCTCATTTTAATCCTCCTCAATATCTGATTCTGTGCATATAGGTTAGATTTTGTTTTGCTCCACTGGTGGGGAAGGAGGGGCATGTAAAATTCTACACATCATCTTCCTGCTGCCGACATACTCCTGACCCGTCTGAAATTTTAGAGGGTGGTCAAGTTGTCTGGTGGCCCGTGACTCTTGTGCCAACTAACGCCTTTAAGTGGTCAAATTTAGGCCTCATTCTATCCTCCCTGGTATTTAACACAGCGGCAGAAGGGAAGCCCAACAACTTTAGATGGTACCAGGGTCCTATTTGTCCAGACTCTTGGGCCCACCAGAGGTCCCACGCAACCCCCTGAACGTCATGCCACCCCCCTCCCCCATACTGAGGCTGCATTGACCGAGTATGGCATTAGGGGGCGTAACAAAACTGAAGTCAATGGGAATTAGGGTTGAAAACTCTATTGGTTGCAATCATACCAAGCACAAAAGAAGATGGTGGTGCTTGTTTGTGATCAGTCGTATCAGCTCCAGGACATCAATGCAGTAATTCCTCAGGGTATCATGCTGGCCTAACCCCTCTCAGCTGCTTCAACAATGATCTTTCCTCATCATAAAGTCAGAAGTGGGAATATGCGGTGATGACTGCACAATGCTCAGTACTATCTGCAACTTCTCAGATATTGAAACTGTCCATGTCAATATGGAGGAAGACCTGGAGAGCATGCAAGCTCGGGCTGATAAGTGGCAAGTTACATTTGTGCCAAAGTGCCAGGCAATGACCATCCTCAACAACAGAAAATCCAACCTATTGCCCTCTGACATTCAATGACATTACCATCGCTGAATCCTCTAAAATCAGTATCTTGATGGTTACCAATGACCAGAAAATGAACTCAGCCATATAAGTACTATGACTACAAGATCAGAGGTTGGGAATTCTGCAGAACGTGACTAACCTCCTAACTTCTTGAAGCCTCTCCACCATCTACAAGGCACAAGTCAGCAGTGTGAAGGAATACTCTCCATCTGCCCAAATGGGTGCAGCTCTAACTACACTGAAGAAGTTTGACACCATTCAGGGCAAAGTAGTCCATTCAATTGGCATCTCACTCACTCCCTTCAATATCAACACCCTCAACCACCAACGCAGTGGCAGTAGTGTACACCATCTACAAGATGCGCTGTAGCCGTTCATCAAGGCTCATTCAACCATACCTTTCAAACCTGTGACCTCTACCGGACAACGGTAGCAGATGGAGTTTCTCTCTAAGTCGCACACCACCCTGATTTAGAACTATATTATCTCTCCTTCACGGTCACTTGATCAAATTCCTACAACTCCTTGCTAACAGCATTGT
This sequence comes from Carcharhinus amblyrhynchos, assembly GCF_965287045.1. Lineage (NCBI taxonomy): Eukaryota > Metazoa > Chordata > Chondrichthyes > Carcharhiniformes > Carcharhinidae > Carcharhinus > Carcharhinus amblyrhynchos. The sequence goes on along the minus strand of NC_137324.1, from coordinate 87,656,621 downwards.
GGGTGTACTAACATATGGACTGCAACAGTTCAAGGCTGACCACCTTCCCAAGGGCAGCCAAGGATAGTCACCAGAAATGCTGGCCCATTCAGTGACAATCATGTCCCATGAAATTTTTTTTCCCCAAATACTACTTAAAAAAACTAATCCAGACAGAAGTTCTTATTTCTAATCCAAGCAAGTAATTAAAGGAGTTGGGAATGGGGGACAAAAGTGAGCATGAAACAGTCTCAAGTCCTATGGCATAGGTCAAAATGCTGAGCTCGGAAACACTGGTCAAATAACAATGTACAACAATCCAAGTCTTGTTGCAAAGTCATGTCTTCAATTGCGATATGGTAAGATAACAACCCTTTTTCTAAATTATATACATTTTAAAATCAACCATTATCCCATAGCTGTTGCACACTTTTTATTTTGCAATTCAAAATGTGCAACTCAACCTACTTGTCATCAATGCTGTTCTGGTAATAGATATGCAGGAGTTTGTCCTTGATCCAGTTCACTTTTTGAGCAGCCTCTTTCCCAGCCTCAGCATGAAGACAGTACTTTTTGTATAGCTGGGCCAAGCCCATCATTGCTTCTTTCCGCACTCGCCACTTAAAAATACAAAAGATAAATGAAAGCCATCAGTCAGATAAAAACATATTTCTGTTGTATTCATGACGTTTTCCCCCTAATTACACGAAGATACTCTTTCAGTTGGCTCTGTTGGATAAGTGACTGCATTGCCAAGTCCATAGGTGTCTTTATATTGACAGCCAGAAAATATATGCAGTCTGGTGAGGACATCTCTACCATTGTTCCCTACCTGTGCAGAATAGTTGAGCTTTGTAGGAGCAGAACAACTGAGCCTATCCATCTTTTCTCTGGAGATAAATCTGTGGTACACTTGCAGTCCGATCTAGTTCTACTATTGTAATCAAACCACCACACAGAGATTAACTAGTTGTTCAAAAGAAGGGACTATTGTTTGTTTGAGATTGGCATTGGTGTTTTGTGGTCTTGTGCTCTCTTCTAGCAGAAACACAACTCAGTTCCTTTGAGAAAGCGAGCCTCACAATCAGGATTACATGCAATGAAATATTAAGTACCAAATCAGAGAGGTGGGGTGGGGGGCGGCAGGGGGAGAGAATAAATGGCAGTTCAAATACACTTAATAAAACAGCAACACCATTCTGCAGATTGGTCAGTGTAGTATTTTCCTCGTTTCTTGACTAGGGCAGCATGGCAATACTTTCTCATGGTTGTACTGAGGCAAAGTGAGATTGCCAAGAATCATCATCCTCATTTGTTGAGCCTGTGCATGCAAATGGAAGGCAAGTTTACAAAGAAAAGGTGATAAGCTGTCAAACTCACCACTAGCAGCAGCAATAAAATGCTTCTCTTAAGCTATCAGAAATTTTTTTATATATATATATATATTTGTATGTATACCTAGGGGTTAGTCACAACATGAACAGGATAAGGCTGAGATATTTCATTAAATATTTGGCTCAGCTAAATACTAAATGAAAGTGCAGATCATAATATATCCTCCAAAATAGAAATCTCACAAATAAGTATATATTGGACCAGTTTAAGAATGCACAAAACCACAAGTCAAAATGGCTTAGGTTTAGTGAAAACTAATTGACTCACTCACAAATTTTCTAGCGGCATACCTACCTCATGTCCATTCATTGTCCTCTACAAAAAATTTTCCATAGATTGCAAAAGCTGAGGCAACATATTTACTAAACTTACCAGTCCCTAAAATCAACATTTTCGAATAAAAGGCAGCTGTTTTATGCCACCTAAAAGATTAAATTCCAAATTCTAAAGTCAACAACTATTTTTTCACAATTAGCTGTAACAGCACATAATATAAAGCATTGGAGAATAAAGATTTAAAATGGAATCCATGTGGATAAACTCAACGAAACCAAGAGATCAGTTATGTAATTCAATGATCCAAAGAAAATTGCATAAAAGATTGAAAATGAGGATTTTGACAATTAATTTGAGAGATTTTAATTATCCAAAAATGGAACATAAATTTTGTTTCAAGAGGGTGTTCACAGTTGCTTTCTCAATCATAAAAAAAAAGAACATAAGAAATAGGAGCAGGAGTAGGCCATCCAGCCCTTCGAGCCTGCCCCGCCATTCAATAAGATCATGGCTGATCTGTCGCTGCTCAGTTCCACTTTCCCGCCCTCTCCCCATAACCCTTAATCCCCTCTCTTATCAAAAACCCATCAACCCGCGTCTTAAAAATATTTAGCGAGGTAGCCTCCACCACTTCAACGGGCAGAGAATTCCAGAGATTCACCACCCTTTGAGTGAAGAAGTTCCTCCTCAACTCCGTTCTAAACCGCCCCCCTTTTATCTTGAGGCTGTGCCCCTAGTCCTATTGTCTTTTTTGAGCGGGAAGAGTCTTTCCACCTCTATCCTATCCATCCCATTCATCATCTTATACGTCTCAATGAGATCTCCTCTCATTCTTCTAAACTCTAACGAGTACAAGCCCAGTTTATTCAGCCTCTCCTCATAGCTCAACCCCCTCAACTCCGGTATCAGCCTAGTAAACCTCCTCTGCACTCCCTCCAAGGCCAAAATATCTTTGCGCAGGTGCGGCGCCCAAAAATGCACACAGTACTCCAGTTGCGGCCTCACCAATGCCCTATACAGCTGCAGCAAGACCTCCCTACTTTTATATTCAATCCCCTTCGCTATGAAGGCCAGCATCCCATTCGCCTTCCTGACCACCTGCTGCACCTGCAAGCTGGGTTTTTGCGACTCATGCACAAGGACCCCGAGGTCCCTCTGCACCGTCGCCTGCTGCAGTTTTTCGCCCCGTAAGTAATAGTCCTTCCTACCATTCTTCCTACCAAAGTGGACGACCTCACACTTGCCAACATTAAATTCCATTTGCCATTTCCTGGCCCATTTGCCCAGCCTATCTAGATCCTTCTGCAGACTCTCCACACCCTCCGCACAATTTGCCGTTCCCCCAATCTTGGTGTCATCAGCAAATTTCGACACTCTACACTCGGTTCCCTCCTCCAGATCATCTATATAAATGGTAAAAAGCTGAGGCCCCAGCACCGACCCCTGGGGCACTCCACTAGTCACCATCCGCCAATCCGAATAGCACCCGTTGACCCCCACTCTCTGCCTCCTATTTGACAACCAATCCTCTATCCACGCTAACACCCTACCCCCAACTCCATGTCCCTCGACCTTCTGCAATAACCTCTTGTGAGGCACTTTGTCAAACGCCTTCTGAAAATCTAGAAAGACCACATCCACCGGCTCTCCTCTATCCACCGCCCTAGACACATCCTCATAGAACTCCAGTAAATTTGTCAGACACGACTTCCCTTTAATGAAACCGTGCTGCGTCTGCTCTATCAAGCAATTCCCTTCAAGATGCCTCGCAATTTCCTCCTTAATGACAGATTCTAACATTTTACCCACCACAGACGTTAAACTAACCGGCCTATAATTCCCCACCTTTTGCCTGGCACCCTTCTTAAACAACGGCGTAACATTAGCCGTTTTCCAATCATCCGGCACTTCCCCGGAATCCAGCGACGTTTGGAAAATAACCACCAAGGCATCCACTATCACCTCCGCCATTTCTTTCAGAACCCTCGGATGCATTCCATCCGGTCCTGGGGACTTGTCCACAATCAGCCCCTCCAGTCTGTCGAGCACCGCCTTTCTAGTAACAGTAATGTCATTAAGACCCTCCAGTCCTACCACCTTTCCTTCGCTAACACCTGGCAAATTATTCACATCCTCCTCTGTGAAGACAGAAACAAAAAAGTTATTCAATACCTTAGCCATATCCCCATCCCCTACCACTAGGTCCCCTTTCTCATCCTCTAAAGGACCAACATTCACCCTAGCCAGCCTCTTCCTTTTTATATATTTATAAAAACTCTTGCTATCCTTTTTTATGTTAAGCGCTAGCCCAGCTTCATAGTTTCTCCTACCCTTCCTTATCAACTTCTTTGTCAATCTTTGTTGACATTTAAACCTCTCCCAATCCTCTTCTCGCCCACTACTCTTAGCTACTCTAAATTCCTCCGCTTTTAGTTTAACACTTTCCTTCACCTCCTTCGTTATCCACGGCTTATTACCTCTCCTCCTACTATCCTTTTTGACCATCGGAATAAATTTCTGCTGAGCACCAAGAAAGATCTCCTTAAAGATCCTCCACTGCTCCTCAACAGACCCTCCCTCCAACGCGCTCTCCCAGTCCACATTCTCCAATTCTTCTCTCATCCTACCGTATTCCCCTGTATTCAAACAAAGGACGCGTGTCCGGGAACCCACTTTCTCCTCCTCCTCCAATCGATATATTGCTTTTCCTAGATTACAATAATGACTACACTTCAAAAGTATTTCATTGGCTATAAAATACTTTTTGATGTCCTGAGGTCATGAAAGATGTTATATTATTTCAATACATTTTCTTTCTACTGCAACCAGAGAGGAGGCATTACTTGACTTGGCTCCCGAGTAATAACGAGTAAAATAGTTGACATAAAACCAGGGGATACTAGGAGAAAATACCACAATATAATTAGCATTTCTTTCTCAATTCTCATACTGAATCGAACTCAATGATACTGAATTGGGAAAACAACAGGATATCTTGCCTACAGAGCTGGCCACACACTTGCGATAATAGGCCTAGCCAAAATGGATCTTTTATATCAACCTGCGAGGGCAGTCAGAATTCCAACTTCAGTACTTCGTTTGAAGTTGGAAACATGTCACTAGAAAAAAAAGTGGAAAGTTGTCCTTGAGGTGGTCACCAGTCTGCTTAAACCAAGAACTCATCTGGAGCATTTCCATTCAAAAGCTGAGTCAAAGTCAATGACTATGGCAGAGCAAAACCTTTAGTTTCAGACCAGCATTTGTTGCCACCCCAATTCCTCTAGAACTCAATGACCATTTCATTATGTGAAACTACCTGACAAAAAACTCCATTACCACAAAATGTAGAATCTTGCTTTATAGATTGCAGCAGAAAAAGCCATCAGGGAAAATCCTCTTAAGGGCCTTGCTATATAATGGTTTTATATGCCTGAGCTTTGGGAGGAGCAAGGAAGGAAATAAGTGTTCCCATTACTATTGAGGTCGGTAGTCTACTGTCATTTCTTCACAGATGTCAATCCATTCATTTTTAGGAGCAAATAAGTGAGTAGGAACTCAATTTCTGACGAATCGAGACTACATTTTAGTCACTGAATAGAAGCAAACCAATGTTGCTTCATATGAACTCAAAGTGGGCCATTCTCCCATTCAAGCCAACTCCACCATTCATTAAGATCATAGCTGATCTGATCGTAACCTCAACTCCAAATTTCCATCGACTCCCTATAATCTTTCAACGCCTTTTTCATCAAGAATGAACCCAGCTCTGCTTTAAAATATTCAAACTCTGTTTCCGCTGCCTTTTGAAGTGTTCCAAAGGCTCTCAACCCTCAAAGAGAAAAAAATTCTCATGTCTTAAATGGGCGATGCTATATTTTAAAACAGTGACCTCTAATACTAGATTCTCCCACAAATGGAAACATTCTCTTCACATAAACCATATCAAGACTTCTCAGGATCTTATAAGGGTTTCAATCAAGTCATCTTACTCTTCTAAATTCAAGCAGATACAAGCCGAGCCAGCCTGGCCTTCCCTCATAAGACAAAGGGAAACTGTCTCTGAATTGCTTCCAGTGCATGTACCTTTCTTTAATAAAGGAAACCCATACTGCACACAGTACTCTCAGATTTCTCCAATCTCCTTTTGTACTGAAGCATAACCTCCACTCTTTTGTATTCAATTCCTCTCGTAATAAATAACATTCTATTAGCTTTCCTAATCACTTGCTATACCTACATACTAATCTTTTGTAATTTATGCACTTGGATAACCAGATCCCACTGCATCTCAGAGCTCTGCAAACTCTCATCATTTAGATAACATGCTTCATTTTTAATTTTTCCTGCCAAAATAGGCAATTTTATATTTTGCCACATTGTACTCCATTTGCCAGATCTTTGCTCATATACTTAATCTACCCATATTTTTTGTGGCCTCCTTACATCTTCTTCACATTTTACTTCCCTACCTATCTTTGTGTTATCAGCAAATTTAGTAACAATAACTTCAAACCCTTCAGCGATTTAAAACAAAAATTAGGGGATATGGATATTGCTGGCTAGACGAACAGTTATTGCTCTTGCCTAGATGCCCTGAGACAGTAGTGATGTTGAGTTGCCTATTTGAACCACTGCAGTCCCTGAAGTATCGGTACATCCACAGTGCTGTTAGGGAGTGGGATCCAGGATTTTGACTGAGCAGTCAAGATGGTGAATGATTAGAGGGGAACCTCCTGGTAGTGCTGTCTGAAGGATCTACTGCTCGTCTTACTAGATTGTAATAGTCATGGGTTTGGAAGGTGCAGCTTAAGGAACCTTGGCAAGTTCCTACAGTGTTTCTTGTAGAACTTACACATGGCTCCCACTGTTCCTCAGTGATGGAGGGATTAAATATTTGTGCAAGGGGTAGCAATGTAGAAAGCAAGCAGACTGCCTTGTCCTGGATAGTATCAAGCTTCTTGAGCATTGCTGGAGCTGCACTCATTCAGGCTAGTGGAGAGTTTTCCATTTCATTCCTGATTTGCACCTTGTAGATTGTGGATAGGCTTTGGGGAGTCAGGAGATGTGTTGTTCACTGCAGGATTCCTAGCCTTTGACCTGCTCTGGTGGTCACAGTATTAATATGGCTAGTCCAGTTCAGCTTCTGGTCAATAGTTATTCCCAGGATGTTGATGGTGGGGATTCAGCAATGGTAATGCCACTGAAAGTCACGGGGCGATGGTTAGATCTTGTCTTGTTGGAAATTGTCATTGCCGGTCAATTGTGTGGTGTGAATGTTACTTTCCAATTATCAGCCTGAGCCTGGATATTATCTAGGTCTTGCTGCATTTGGACATGGACTGCTTCAAATGTAACAAGTTGATACCCCAGCACTGATCCTTGTGTCATACCACTTATTACACTCTGTTCTATCTTTTCAAAGAGATAAAACATACATGGTGGCAAAGGGATCTTATTTTAAAATATACCATGAACAAGTTTATACAAAACCCCAAAAGAAAACATTATAAACGTTGTCATTTTTGATCTGTTCATCCCCACATGAATTTACTTATGAGTTGACAATTTCCAGGTTTGCACATCAAAGACGTATCCAAGATTAATCTGGTCAAGTAAGTCAGGTTTTAAATCTACCAGTTCCAAAGTGAACATCGCTAAAAGGATATAACTTGTTAATAGAAAACAGAGTAGGTAGAAAAGAACACACTACTGTTCAAGTAAATAAATAGGACAAGAGAATAGGAAAATAGACAACATTAAAGGAAAAAACAGGTAATACAGGCAAAGATTTTTATCCTGATATTCCGGTGTTGAATAGTTTAGACTTATAAACGAAACTATTTAAGAATCATAGAACCCTACAGTGCAGAAAGAGCCCTTCGGCCCATCGAGTCTGCACTGAACACAATCCTACCCCCATATCGCTACATATTATACCCACTAAGGCCTCTAACCTTCGCATCCCAGGACACTAACGGACAACTAGCATAGCCAATCAACCTAGCCCACACACCTTTGGACTGTGGGAGGAAATCGGAGCACCCGGAGGAAACCCACACAGACATGAGGAGAATGTGCAAACCCCACACAGACAGTGGCCCGGGCCGGGAATCGAACTCAGGTCCCTGGAACTGTGAAGCACCAGTGCTAACAACTGTGCTACCATGCCACCCCATTTAGTTTATAAGTAAATAGTAATAAAGTTATTTCTGATGTTTGACTGAACTTGTAATGATTTTTATTTCAGTTTTATAGGTATTGAACAAGAAAAAAATGAGCCAGTCACTTTACCTGCTCATAGATCTGGGTTAAAATATTTCTAAATGTATCAATTCAAAATGCAGGGAAGTTTCTGAATCTTCCAAAACCCCCAAGTTCGATGTAATGATTTTGAGAAATCTATGATTGGTATGTATGGGTTATGAAAGTAGTTGTTTCTGGAGCACAACATATTTGAATGATAATTTTATTTTCCAGTGTGGTTACTGCCATGAATTGTCCATCATAGAAATATTGCAAATAAAACACTTAAGGCTTGTGTACCACAGGGTGGCAGTATCGCAGTTTTTCATTAATTTAGATTTAACACGATTAAGTCTTTGTTTTGAAGTGAACAGCTCATTGTTGCAAAGCAAAGAAATGGAACACATAACTTAGCTGTACAGAAGTACCGTGTAACACCTTTGCAAATGCAAAACCTTACCCTTTTGTCCAGTGTTCTCTCCCTCACAAAGCCCAGCAGTTGATCGTTTACTAGTGATAGATCTTTCTTTCCTGCTGTTATTATCGTAACAATGACATCATGCCGGATGGCCTCTTCTGGGTCATGTGATCGGACCTTCAAGTAGTCTATTTAAAAAAACATTTAAAATACACGATTCCTGATTCAGGATGCTACAAATACTTTTAGACAGAAACATGCATTGGAGTGAACAATTCAGCTACCTGTGTCTGAAGGTCATAACCTTTTCCAAATAGTTAAAAAAGGTCAATAGAACTGGTTACTGCTTTTTTTCAAATAGAAAGTCAGCAATGCTTCCATATGCAACTGGCTGTGTGTATATTGAAATGGTAGTTTTCATATAGTTATGGGCCAAAGTTCAATGTAAAATGGTAATGACCATAATAACTGTTATTTTTGCAAATTGAATTCAACAGTCTGGATTTTGAAGTCAGCAGTGAAACAACTTCCGAATGTAGTTTTCCCCTTTCCAGGGACAACTTAAATCTGCTGTGAAGTCAAAGCGGTCTCTGGACTTGCAACAACACATATGTCAGCAAGCAGGTAACCTGCCAATTGCATTGAAGTATTTACACATAGCAAACCATACTATAGGAAACATTTTAAACTTCATCTGGAATTCCACAGTATTTTCTACATCTGCAGAAGCTGCTTTCAGTTTCATTGGAGCAGTGATGACAAACTGCTGAAAATTTTGCCATTGTCAACACAGCAAAACACTATTACCTGTCCACTTTTAAGAGAAAAGCATTGTAGAACACAAAAGCTGTGCTGGAGTTTACTGTCTAAGCAAGGTAAAGAACAGAAATGTCAATGAACCATACAATCAGCTATCATGTTAAACTCTGGCACCAGACATGACATACCAAGGCCAATAGACCCTGTGAATTTCACCACACTAATATCTGTGGATTTTTGCCAGTTGCTCCACAGATTAATCAAGTCACAGCTTCAGAGTCATACTTTTAAGGATCATATTTTTCATCCAATACCCCAGACTCCTCCATCACCAAATTTTGATCGGTCCTGCCACCTCAGTAGGGCAGATCCATTCGAGGTGTACAACAGTGGCATACAGTCAAGAGGGAATGGCACTATGAGACCTCAACATTGATACCAGACCACAAATTATCATGGCATCAGGTCACACAAAGACAAGAAAATCACTTAGCTGCACAAATTAGCAAAATTGCAATTGACATAAAACCAGATCATGACATCGAAATTCATAAAAGTTAGTGCGGAATTGGCCAACCAGTCTGTATCCACATTTAACCCCCTATTATGCAGATAGTGCTAATTTCTTTCATCCATCAGGCTCTGATATTCCTTCAACCGCCTATCCGGTGCAGCCTTGAAAATTGATAAACATGTCTTCGTCTATTTTTTAATAAACAGACTTACTAAAGTAGTCTATTTTTTAAAAAAACTTATTTAAAATGCACAATTCCTGATTCAGGATTACTACAAACACTTTTAGACAGAAGCATGCACTGGAGTGAACTGTGTCTGAAGGTCATAACCTTTTTCAAAATAGCTAAAGTCAACAGAACTAGTTACTCCTGCTTTTTCAATTAGGAAGTCAGCAATGCTTTCATATGCAATTTGCTGTGTGTATATTGAAATGGTAGAGTTTTCGTGCATTTAACATGATAACTGATTGTATAGTTCATTGACATTTTTGTTGTTAGCTTTGCTGAGTAAGTAAATTCCAGTACCGGTTTTATATTCTGCAATGCTTTCCTCTGTTAAAAGTGGCAGGTAATGGTTAGTGTTTTGCTGTGTTGACAATGGCAAAATTCTTCAGCAGTTTGCCATCACTACGCCAGTGAAGCTGATAGCAACTTTGAGGTGTACAAAATATTGTGCAAAATACAAGCCTCAACTATGAGCACTGGGAGCAAATTTTGCATAACTCTGAAGGTTAAAATCTCACCTGCAAGATCTTTGGCTAAATCTGGATGATTCATCAAACAATGACTTGCAAACTTCACACATTCTAGCCTCACAGGAACATGTATGTCGTTAAATCTATATCAAAAAACATATTTTTGATATTTGTGTAAATATGTTTATACATACAACTTATTTCCTTGTTTACACAAAATAATGAAAAATGAACGAAGAGCCAAATTATGACTTGTTCACTGACTGAACCATATAATAACACAGGTGCTAAAAAAACAAGATTATGTTTATTATGTACATTATTGACTCAATGACACATACAATGGAATGCATTGCGATCAAATGGCTCAAGAAAGGCATACCAAGGATCACAACCTTCAACTAATTTGACACCATCCAACAGCCATTTTTGATCAATGTGCTCTAGATTCAGAAAAGGGCACTGGGGAATAATTCTGCTTGGGCACTATTGGGAATCAGATGGCTAACTGACGAAGATTGCGCCACTATCAGAAATGATTTTTCAATAACTTGTATTTATCTAACACCTCCAAAACAACGAAACATCACAAGCCATTTCAAAGGAGCTTTATAAAACAAAGTATTTTGCCAGGTAAATCAATGTTAAGTCAGATGGTAAAAAAGGTTGGACAAAGATCAGCTTTAAGGTGCATCTTAAAGGAAGAAAATTAGGTAGGAGAGGCAAGGTGGTTTTGGAAGGGAATTCCAGAGCCCATGTCCTAGGCGACTAAAGGCAGCCACCAATGATGCAGCCATTAAAGCTAGGGATGCACAAGAGGCCAGACTTGAAGGAGCGCAGATATAACGGAGAGTTGTGTGCTGGAAGAGATTACAAAAATAGGAAGGGATGAGGCCATGGAGGAGTTGAAAACAATAGCAGGAATTTCAAAATCAAGAGATTGCTTGACTGAGAGACAGCGTAGGTCAGTAGGAAAAAGATGATAGGGGAATAGACTTGCAGCAAATTAAAACATGGTAAATTTTGGATTACCTCAGGACTGCAGTATGAAATGCACAAGACCAGACAGGCATGCATTGGAACAGTATAGTCCATAGTTAACAAAGGCAGAAATGAGGGGATTTTAATATCAGATTAACTGAAAATGGCAAAGTCAAATGATATTAGAGAGGCAGAAATAGGCAGTTTTAGTAATGACATAAATGAGAGATGGTAGCTCATATGTGATACCAAGGTTCCAAAAGACTGACTGAATCTTGAATCACTGCCAGGAAGAGGAATGCCATTGGTAGCAAGCAAATAGAGTTTGGAATGGGGGCCAAAAGCAATGGCTTCAGTCTTCCCAATAATCAATTGGAGGAATTTTCTGCTGATCCAGTACTGAGTATCAGATAAGCAATTTGACAATTTGGCAACAGCAGAGGAGTTCAGAGAGATGGTTGTGACATAGAGCCAATTGCCATCAGCATACGCTGGAAATCTTAACACTTTGCCTTTGAATAACAATGCCAAGCATCATCATGTACATGGGAAACAGGAGTGAGTCAACAATAGACCCTGGTGCACATCAGGGGTAATGGTGGGGAAACAGAAAGAGAAGCTATTGCAAATGATGCTTTGGTTACGACTGGATAGATGAGAATGGAACCTGGTGAGAACCTTTCCAACCAGCTGAACGATAATGGAAGAACGTTAGAGGAGGATGGTGTGTCCAATTATGTCAAACACTGCAGACAGATTACAGAAGGCAAGAAGGGAAAGTTTACATTTGTCAGTCACACGGCAAAGTCACAAATGTGATTCTGTGTGAAACGGTTCTTGGCAAAGTCACAAATGTGATTCTAAGAACCGTTTCAGCACTCTAGTATGTGCAGAAACCTGATTGAAGAGATTCAAACACAGTTCCGGGAAAGACTCAGAGGAACAGAGGGACCTGGGGCGCTTGTCCAAAGTTCCCTGAGGGTGGCAGGGCAGGTTGATAAAGTAGTTAAGGCAGCATCTGGAACACCTGTCTTTATCAGTTGTGGCAAAGATTATAAGAGCAGGGAGCTTATGCTGGAGCTCTACAAAACTTTGGTTGGGCCACAGCTGAAGTATTGTTGCAGTTCTGGTCACCTCACCAATGGAATAAAGTGATTGTACTGGAGAGGGTACAGAGGAGATTCACCACAATGTCGCCTGGGCTGGAGCATTCAAGCTCTGGAGAGAGGCGGGGCAGATGCAGGTTGTGTTCTTTGCACGGGGGGTGGTGGTGAACAGAGAGGGGATGAGGGGTATTGGGAAGGTGGATAGGAAGCTGCGGTTGAGGGGTTAATGTTGAGGGTACATAATTTTCAAGTAAGGGACAGGAGATTCAGATGGGATTTGAGAAAACATGTTTTCACCCAGAAGGTGGCGGAAGTTTGGAATGCGTTGTCTCAGAGGGTAGTTGAAGTAGTAATCTCATCTTTAAAAAGTACATGGGTGAGCGCTTGAAAGGTCATAAACTTTCAAGGCTGTGGACCAACTGCTGAAAAATGGAATTAGTGTAGGTTTAGTATAGTTTTGTCAGTGTAGACTTGTTGGGCTGAAAGGCCCCTTTTGTACTGTTGTGACTCAATGACTCCTAGAAAGGAACAGATTTTGGAGGCAACATCACGTTCAAGGTTTCTGGAGAGGAAAGAGAGGTTAGAGATAGGTCACTTATGCTTAAGAGTGGTGGGGCAAGTTTAGTCTTTTGAGGAGAGGGGTGATGACAGCATATTTAAAGAACAGGGAAAACACCTAGAGAGAGAACACTGGTTACAATATCAACTAGCTTGGGAGCCTTTGGTGATCAGTAATTTAGTGCGAATAGAATTGAGGGAACAGGAAGTGGGGCTCACATTCAAGGTAAGTTCGTGAAAGATAGAAAAAAAATTGCAAATTCAGGAATGGGACATGGGGGAGTGTTAAAGGAAGTTTGGTCAGATGGATATGTGAAAGAGAGGGTTGCAGCAAAGACAGCTGTTCAACTGTCTTGATCTCAATAACAGAAATGTATGAGCTCCTCTTACTTCTTGTTGAACACAAGGTTAAAGGACTAGGAGATAGGAGGTTTCTGAGTTGCTTTGTCGTACAGAAAAGAAGCAGGGGATTATTTTTGCATTCTAGGTTCATCGTGGAGTACTGAGCAGTTTTAGTAGATGAGAGGGGGATCCGAGAGAGTGTTTAGGTGGTCCATTCAGATATGACAGTGGATGTCTAATGTTAGTAAGGGTGTCATATGTTTTTTTCCAAGTCTGCATCCCTTGCACTTAAAGGAGCAAAGATGAAGACCATGCCAGGATTGACGGCCTTGGTGAGTGAAAGTTATTGCTTTATTGGGTACTGGAACATCAGAGGTGGAGGTGAGGGTGCAGTTGAGTAAATCAATAGCCGTACAAATGTTGTGGCAAAGAGAGGATCAAAGGTTAGTTGGTTGGAACGCTTCTCCCAAATCTTATCTCTACATCACTGATTGCAAAATCTGTCATAACCTTGTGCAATTGAGTATGACAGTAAGACTATACAAACTAAATTTTCACTGCACTAAAATTCCTATCAAGCAAAAATATGGATTTTTCACAAAAAAGCCTTTTTAATCCCATGGTTAACCCACTAGAAATGCTAGAATCCGTCATCAAAGAAGCAACAGCAAGGCACCGAGAAAAGAATGGTTCGATCGAGCAGACGCAGCATGGTTTTGTTAAGGGGAAGTCGTGTTTGTTGCAGTTATTGGATTTCTATGAGGATGTGACTAGTGCGGTAGATAGAGGAGAACTGGTGGATGTGGTGTTTTTAGATTTCCAAAAGGCATTTGATAAGGTGCCTCACAAAAGGTTGCTGCAAAAGTTAGGGTGCACGGAGTTGGGGATAAGGTGTTAGCGTGGATAGAGGATTGGCTGTCTAATAGGAAGCAGAGAGTTGGAATCAATGGGTGCTATTCTGGTTAGCAGCTGGTGACTAGTGGAGTGCCGCAGGGATCGGTGCTGGCACCTCAACTGTTTACCATTTACGTAGATGATCTGGAGGAGGGAGCTGAGTGTAGGGTAACGAAATTTGCTGATGACACGAAGATGAGTGGAAAAGCAAATCGCGTGGAGGATGTGGAAAGTCTGCAGAGAGATCTGGATAGGCTGAGCGAGTGGGCGAGGACCTGGCAGATGGAGTATAATGTTAGCAAGTGTGAGGTTATCCACTTTGGTAGAAATAATAGTAGAAGGGATTATTTTTTAAAAGGCGAAAAGCATGCTACGGTGCAGAGGGACCTGGGGGTCCTTGTGCATGAGTCGCAAAAACCCAGTCTTGCAGGTGCAGCAGGTGATCAAGAAGGCAAATGGAATGTTGGCCTATATAGCGAGGGGGATAGAATATAAAAGTCGGGAGGTCTTGCTGCAACTGTACAGGGTACTGGTGAGGCCGCAGCTGGAGTACTCGGTGCAGTTTTGGTCGCCGCACTTGCGAAAGGATATACTGGCCTTGGAGGGAGTGCAGAGAAGGTTCACTAGGCTGATACCGGAGATGAGGGGGTTAGCCTATGAAAAGAGACTGAATAGACTGGGTCTGTACTCGTTGGAGTTTAGAAAGCTGAGGGGGGATCTTATAGAGACATATAAGATAATGAAGGGGATAGATAGGGTAGAGGTAGAGAGATTCTTCCCACTTAGAAAGGATAGCAGGACTAGAGGGCACAGCCTCAAGATAAGGGTGGGGGGGTGAGCAGTTTAGATCGGAGTTGAGGAGGAACATCCTTCACTCAAAGGGTGGTGAATCTCTGGAATTCTCTACCGTTGAAGTGGTGGAGGCTACCTCACTGAATATATTTAAGTCATGGGTAGATGGGTTTCTGATAGACAAGGGAATTAAGAGTTATGGGGAGAAAGCAGGAAAGTGGAACTGATCCACTTAAGATCAGCCATGATCTTATTGAATGGCGGGGCAGGCTCATAGGGCTAGATGACCTACTCCTGCTCCTATTTCTTATGTTCTTATGTTCACTACCTGTGAACATATTTAGCACCATTCCAAAATAGTCAGTTTTCCTATAATCACCTTATACTCAAAGATCATTAACCTGGAACATTAAGTCTATTTCTCCCTCCACAGATATTATCAGACCTGACTATTTCCAGCATTTGCTATTACTTCTGCATTACTTCAGCAATACTTACAAATGCTGGAAATCTTTTAGGCCAGGCAGTATCTATGGAGGAAACAATTAGCTTGATTATTTGGTTGTGGACTCCAAAGGCTAACTGTAAGGTGGTACAGATGAGCTGCATTTGAAAAGGAATGGAGGGAAGGGAAGGGAAGGGAAGGGAAACATATGTTTGCATGTGGTAAGCAGGAAATAATTCTCTGGCATGAGGCAATAACAAGCATAATGATAAAAATCAAAAGAAATAAAGAAATTTGCCAGACGAAAAGACTGTGTGAATAGCTGAGAAGTTAAGTGAAAACTGTAGCATTTTGATTTGATTTATTATTGTCACATGTATTAATACACAGTGAAAAGTATTGCTTCTGGCGCGCTACATAGACAAAAGCATACCGTTCAGAGAGAAGGAAACGAAAGCGTGCAAAATATAGCATTACAGTCATAGCCAGAGTGTAGAGAAAGTTCAATTTAATGTAAGGTAGGTCCATTCAAAAGTCTGATGGCGGCAGGAAAAAGCTATTCTTTAGTCGATTGGTACATGAAATCGGACTTTTGTATCTTTTTCCTGACAGGTGATGGTGGAAGAGACTATGTCCAGGGTCAAGTAATTACGCTGACGGCTTTGCCAAGGCAGCGCGAAGTGAAGATAGAGTTAGTGGTTGGGAGGCTGGTTTGCGTGATAGATTGGGCTGCATTCACGACCTTTTATAGTTTCTTGGGCAGCAGGAGCCATATCAAGCTGTGATGCAACCAGAAAGGATGCTTTCAATGGTGTATCTGTAAAAATTGGAGGGAGTCATAACTGACATGCCAAATTTCCTTAGTCTTCTGAGAAAGTAGAGGCATTGGTCGGCTTTCTTAACTATAGTGTTGGAATTGGTGGACCGGGACAGGTTGTTGGTGATTTAGAAACCTAAAAACTTGAAGCTTTCGACCAGTTCTACTTTGTCCCCATTGATGTAGACAGGGGCATGTTCTCCACTATACTTCCTGAATTCTATGACAATCTCCTCCGTTTTGTTGACAATGAGGGAGAGATTATTGTCAATTCACCTGTTGGTCAAATTCTCTATCTCATTCCGGTACTCTGTCTCATCGTTTTTAAAATCTGACCTACTATGGTGGTGTCATCAGCAAAATTGAAAAGTGAGTTGGATGGGATATTCAGCTAGTTAGGCTGAGGCTGTTTTTGTAAAGCAGAGAAGGCTGATGGGGGACCTGATTGAAGTGTACAAAATTATGAAGGCCGTAAATACGGCAGATAGGAAGTAACTTTTCTTTTCAGTAGAAAAGTCAATAACCAGAGGACGTTCACTTAAGGTAAGAAGCAGGGGATTGAGGAAAGATTTCTTCACCCAGAGGATGGTAGGAATTTGGAACTCACTTCCTGGAAGTGAGTTCCAGGAAGTGAGTTCCAGGAACCCTCACAACATTCAAGAAGCATTTAGAGAAGCACTTGAAAGGTTTTTTGAAGTGTGATCACTGTTGGAATGCACAAAAACAGTGAATTGTGCATAGCAAGATCCCAAAACCATATTTAGCTTCCAACAACAACAAATTATCATAAAACAAATACCACATCTCGTCATTAACTCACTAAAGCGTCTCTTACCGTCCCAGAAAACACTGCCACAGAGGACGATTTTGTGTTGCCAGTTCCGAATCCTTTGCACCAAATAGCTTAGCCAAAAGTCGAACAACAGCCAATCGCTCTTCTCCATCATTACTCTGAGAAAACAAACTGGCATGAGTGCAATACACAAAGATGACTAGTTTTCTAAGAACTAAAGTAGTGACTTACACAAAGTGTCAAACACATTAAGCTTCATTCACAATATACAGTTGAAATTAGAAAAATGAACAGTAATTCAATTTAATCATACATTAAGCTATCTTCTGAACTAACTGGAGCTATTACAAACAGATATAAGGGAGGTAACAGAAAGTCAGTGAGATAAGGTATTGTTCTCATGGCCAGGTTGCTTTCAGATTTTAATCACAATTCACTGACTACACAAACTCAACAATGAAACGTAGTATTTCTAAAAAATACTAAATACCATCATTACCACACTGACCTCAACAATAAGCTATTTTCACTTCAGTGGCCATCTCATAAGGCAGCATTTTATCTTCATCTTTATCATAATTAAAAACTGGAAACACTGAATGCATTTTCTATCTGTCACAACAAACATACATCACATTTCACAGAACAAGGGAACTGTTCAAGAACACAGTATTTCAGCCAACGTACCTGCAGCCTCTTAAAATGACTTCTGTATCAACTGATCCACATATTTACTTGATATCATGGTTTTATACCTTTCAGAATGGCATTATCTAACTTCTACATCCATACAAACATCAGTTTACCATGTGCAGCGGCTCTGGAGATTGCTAATAAACTAACATAAATTTAAAGTCTTGCATATGACATGCACTTTAGCTACATATTATTTTCATTTCCTGTCTCTCAATCACTGACCAGTGTTTCAACATTTTATCATTTTGTTGATTATATTGAAGTTAAATAGCAACAAGTCAGAACAGGAGATGAGCAATGCCTGAATCAAAATTAAAGTAAGCAGTGAGAAAATTATGAGAAGCTCCCAATGACTTATGAAAAAAGCCAACTGTATTTGGGGAGTTGAATAGCTATCAATGTACGAAAAAGTAAACCAATATAATCACTTAAATGAAACAACAGCCTCATCTATTAAGGAGCCAAAATTTGTGTGCAAAGTAAGATTTCAAGCAAATTTATAAATTAATAGAAATACATATTTCAGAATAACACAATTAAATTTACTCAGTGAATTGTATTTTCTTTTTCAATGCCTTCCTTAAAGCATTTCACTTCATAGACTCAGTCCGCTCAAAAACCTGGATTTCAATTGTATATTTCATCTCAAAAACAAATAGGAAAGTTTTCAATCAAAATTGCATATGCAGCTTCCAGAAATTTCCATCATCCAGAATGTTTATTGAACTGAGTTAGTGTGGCTTTCATAATATTTGGATTGGAGAATTTCCTTTTTGAAGAAATGGGCTCATGAAATATGAGCTTTTTCCTTAACCAGTCTTGTTAAAATATTAATAATTCCCAATTAAACAAGAACATACTTTTGGTTGAAAGGTTTTCAATTTGTTTCTACCAAGTAATTTATATCCATTTAGAGCGATTGGCGTTCACTTATAAAATCTTTGCTTTTTGTACCTTTTTGGGGCTTTTACAAAAGATGATTGGGGTTAACTTACAAATTACTTCTTGACAATAGAAGATTTTCGATCGCCCATGGACTTATCAATAGTGCATCAAATGCTTTGACAGAAATGCCACAGCAGAAACTATCTGATGAAGGATGAAGCAGTGTGTGATGATGGCTATAAGCGTAAGAGGGGCTTAAAGTATGCTGAAGAGTCAGGATGCAAAAGGAGTGCATTGGGTGGGTTGAGTGGAGATAAACTGAGTGAAAAATATCAAGCTAAGTTTGGGTCTCAGGTTCCTGTCCCCTACCAGATGTTGGAACCTGCTCCATTGAATATTGAGATAATTGAGCAAACAATACCGAATTGTTAACGCAGCATAAACAAATACATGGCATAGATTCCACATCTCTTCCAGCTAAATGTTAAGTCCCTTAAATACTATTTTACATACATTAACAGCTGAAGCACAAGCCAACAGAATCATAGTAAATTGCACGAAATACAGTTGCTGCCCACAGCAACTAAACACACAGGCTGGAATTTTCCAGCCGTTTGTGCCAGCAGGATCCTCTGGTCCCACTGCAGTGAACAGAGATTTAGCTGAGCGCCAAACTCTCAGTTCTGGTTTGCAGTGTCGGCAGGGTGTGAATTTCTGCAAAATTATGGCCTTAAATTCTAACACAGATGTTAGCTAAGACAATTGAGAAAGTAAGAGATTTGGCCAAAGCAGATCAACAGATGAATCAAGTCAGTTAACTTGTGACAAAACAACTATTTGGGTGAGAATGGTACCTCTGATTGAAGAGATAGGACAATGCAAAATTTGCATGCCCACATAATGGCTGAGATTTTGCAGTCATAATCATAGACAAATTGCCAATGATCATTATCTTTACTCTATGAATCTGACAGCAACATTTGAAATCCACACATATGCACTTAGTTTTTTTCAGTTATTTATTAGTGAAACAAGGCTTACATTGACACTGCAATGAAGTTACTGTGAAAATCCCCAAGTCACCACACTCCGGCACCTGTTTGGGTACACAGAGAGTGAATTTAGCATGGCCAATGCACCTAACCAGCATGTCTTTTGGACTGTGGGAGGAAACCAAAGCACCAGAGGAAACCCACCCAGACACAGGAGAATGTGCAGACTCTACACACGACAGTGGCCCAAGCCAGGAATCAAACCCAGGTCCCTGGTGTTGTGACACAGCAGTGCTAACCACTGTGCCACCCTGTGCCGCATTTAAAAACAGAAATCCAGAAGGTGCTGTCAACAATTCTCTGCTCTTCCACAGCTTGTGTTGTTGAAGTCCTCGCAAATACAAACATTAGAAATTACTTAAAATGACATGAACATCTGAATAAATGGTCTGTTTTGAGAAAGACAGATATGGAGAATTTTTTTCCTTGAGGGCCATTAGTATGTAGAATTCCCTCCCCCAGAAAATGATGGAGTTTGTGTCATTGAATATTGTCAAAGCAGTTTAGATAGATCTTTGACAGCCAAGGTGGGTAAGGGGTGGTGGTGGTGGCAGTGGGAGCGGCAGCGGAGTTTGGTGGGGGGGGCAGGAAAACACAACAATGGCGCTGAGGCAACCAGTTCAGCCACAAGAGGGCCGGCTTTTTCACTTAGGTGCTTTATTCAGTTTGTTATGAGTAAAACTTCTGAAGTTCTGCTTTGATTAGTGAACTATTTATGTTTCTATGTCTATAACTGAGTTTTAAAATGGTATACTACGTTCATAATTACTGGGCAACTTCTCCAGCCCTATAAATTATTTTACGCCTGCACGTCATGTCTACATTTTATGCCAATAGGCATACGGCACACTTGCCTTCATCCGTTGGGATATTGAGTTTAGAAGTTGGCAAGTCATGTTGCAGCTTTATAGAACTGTAGTTAGGCCACACTTGGAATATACTGTTTAATTCTGGTCACCACACTACCAGAAGGATGTTAGGCTTTGGAGAGGGTACAGAAAAGATTTACCAGGATGGTGCCTGGTATGGAGGGCATTAGCTATGAGGACAGGTTGGAGAAACTTGGTTTGTTCTCACTGGAGCAACTGAGATTGAGGGGAGGCCTGATAAAAATCTACAAGATTATGAGAGGCATGGACAGAGTGGATAGTCAGAAGTTTTTCCCTAGGGCAGAAGAGTCAATTACTAAGGGGCATAGGTTTAAGATGCGAGGTACAAGGTTTAAAGGACATGTATGAGGCAGAGTTTTTACAGGGAATATTGCAGGTGCCTGAAACTCGTTGCTGGGGGAGGTAGTGGAAGCGGATACAGTAGTGACTTTTAAGGGATGTCTTGACAAGTACATGAATAGGATGGGAATAGAGGGATATGGTTCCTGAAAAGGTAGGGGGTTTTAGTTAAATTGGGCAGCATGGTCAGTGCAGGCTTGGGGGGCCGAAAAGTCTGTTCCTGTGCTGTAATTTTCTTTATTTTTTATGTTACATTTCTTCATTTTGATTAAAAAATGCATAGGTTTTTTGAAATAGTTGTTTGTAAATTTATAACACTTCAGCTTCTACATTAATCCAATAAATATGTCCTAATCTTCATTTCATTCTTTTTAAAATAATCAAAAAACGAAGGATAATCAGTACTTTATACATCGTGATTTGCTTCCTCTGGGAATTCTTCAGTGTGATTGGCTGTTAACTTGCTTGATGACAGCATTGTGACTTGAAATTATATTGCAGTACTTCCCTATCACTGCTACAAAACCCTAAAGCATCGTGGGTATACTTACATCACTGCATCACTGTGTCACTGCATCAAAATCCTTTCCTAACAGCACTATGGCTGTACCTATGTCACAGTTACTGCATCAAAGTCCTTGCGTACCTACACCAGATGGAGTGCAGTGCTTCAAAAAGACAGCTAACCACTACCTTCTCAAAGGAAATTAGAGTTGGACAATGAATGCTGACCTTTCCAGTGAAACTCACATCCCATGAATGTGTGAAATAAATCCTGTTGATGGATGGCTGAGATTTCCCCTAGCTGGCATCAGCATGAAATTAATCTTGGGAAAGGTGTGATGCATGCCATGCTGCATTTTTGTGGGTAGCTTTCTTAGGGATGAGCAACAAGCACGTTACTGTACCATTGCAAAATGCATGCCATTAAAACAATCTCGCATTTATAGAGGGAGAAGGTAGATGCAGAATAACTGTACAGATTTCACTGTGCAGCAGAATAGTTAATCAGTTTTACAACTTAAATGGAACTGACAGTTCCAGTGATCTTCAAAGAAATGGAAAAATTGAGGTGACACGTTGTTTATTAAGAGTTTTGTGACTAAAAACTCTCATTGCTGGAAAACCCTTATTTCATCTACATCAACCATAATGGTTTTACACAAACATCGAACTGATTCATTGTTTGTGGCAGTCATAAGTTTGAGCAATTAGATTTCCAGTATCTCTCAAGATCCAAACTCCAGCCAATTTTTATATCATCTTTGCCTTACTGAGATATAAAGCAACAAAAAATAAATTCCTTCGCCATTTGAGTATCAACACAACAAATCGTCAGGCCAACTAAGCATCGACTCATGCACATTAATTAAATTAATTAGACACAAATCCATAATGAATAAGTTTCAAATCCTAAATAGGCAGAAGTGACTAAAGAATCTTCATGTCCAAAAACATTACTTTTTGTAATCAAGATAATGGATATTATCGCTGGGAAGTTGCACACTTTTTCATTTCAGATATGGAATCTCAGAATCATAGCTAAGATAAATAAATCTCCCCTTACTATGCACTATGGCTTCAGGCAGACAAGCATTTTCCACTTCCCTCATCATTGAGCTCCGTGACTACTGATTGAGATCATCAAACTGCTGCAATTCTTAAAATGAAACAATTTTGTACCGCAGTCTCCTTGCTACTACTAATTTGAACAAAAGTACACATAGCCAAATTTCTTTGCCGCTAACTGACAAGTAAATTTCATTGCATTGAGTGAATGAGGAAAATGAAAAGTATGTCTGGGCTAACTTGTGAACTAGCCATTTTTCATGAATGAACGCACATGGAATGGCATTCACATTGCTGTAGGTGTGGAATAGCATGAGTAGCATCTGGTCTGAGCAGCATCAGACCAGATAAGGACAGTGGATTAGCTTCCTTCAAGTATATTCATGAACAAGATGGGTTTTAATAACAATCAAAATTGTGACCATGAGACAAGCATATAATTCCAAATTTTTCAATTAATGACAAGAGTGATCATGGCTCTTGATTGCTACAGTAAGAAGTCTCACAACACCAGGTTAAAATCCAACAGGTTTATTTGGTAGTAAACGCCACTAGCTTTCAGAACGCTGTAACTTTGTCAGGTAAGTGGCCATTCACCTGACAAAGGAACGGTGTTCCAAAAGCTAGCGGCGTTTACTACCAAATAAACCTGTTGTACTTTAACCTGGTATTGAGAGACTTCTTACTCTTTACCCTAGTCCAACATCTGGATTGCTAGTCAGGGGACATTACCACTACACCACCATTTCCCCCAAAATGCTAAGATCCACTAAATTGATCATAATTCTTTGCAATCAACATGAAAGGCAGCTCAATGGGGTGCATCTTCTATTTCCTCGGGTGGATGTAGACGTTACTAGGGGGCATTACTATAAGGCTCATGGCGGGAGATACATCCACCATGAGGTAGGTTCTTTACTCAGAGTGTGGTCGGAATATGGGGGGAGGGGGAGCAGAAATATATTCCGATGGTACAGAAGGAACGTAGGAGAAGGGATAATCAGCCGTGGTTATCAAAGGAAATAAAGGAGAGTATTAAATTAAAAGCTGATGCGTTCAGAGTGGCTAAAAGTAGTGGGCGATTAGAAGATTGGGAAAGGTTTAAAAATCAACAAAGAATGACTAAGAAGTTGATAAAGAAAGGAAGGATAGACTATGAAGCTAAACTAGCACCAAATATGAAAAAGGGCAGTAAGAGTTTTTACAAATATATAAAGAGGATGAGCCTGGCTAGAGTGAATGCTGGACCCTGAGAGGATGAGAGGGAGGATTTAGTGGTGGGAGATGAGGAAATGGCTGAGGCCTTAAATAAGTTTTTGCCTCGGTCTTCACGGAGGAGGACACGAATAGTTTGCCGGATATTAAAGATAGAAGGATGGTAGGAGTTGAGGGCCTGAATGCGATTACTGTCACTAAAGAGGTAATGCTTGATAGACTAATGGGACTGAAGGTGGACAAGACCCCAGGACTGGATGGAATGCACCCCAGGGTTCTGAAGGAAATGGCAGAGGTGATAGTAGATGCCTTAGTGATTATTTACCAAAATTCACTAGATTCCAGGGAAGTGCTGGAAGATTGGAAAACGGTTAATGTTACGTCGTTGTTTAAAAAAGGTAGCAGACAAAAGGCAGGGAGTTATAGGCTGGTTAGTTTAACGTCTGTAGTTTGAAAAATACTTGAATCCGTCATCAAAGAAGAAATAGCGAGGCACCTAGAAAGGAATGGTTTGTTAGAGCAGACGCAGCACGGATTCATTAAGGGGAAGTCGTGTTTGACAAATTTATTGGAATTCTATGAGGATGTGACTAGTGCGGGAGACAGAGGGGAACCGGTGAATGTGGTGTTTCTGGATTTTCAAAAGGCGATTGATAAGGTGCCTCATAAAAGGTTGCTACGGAAGGTTAGGGTGCACGGAGTTGGGGGAAAGGTGTTAGTGTGGATAGAGGATTGGCTGTCGAATAGGAAGCAGAGAGTTGGTATCAATGGGTGCTATTCTGATTGGTGGTTGGTGACTAGTGGTGTGCTGCAGGGATCGGGGCTGGGGCCTCAGCTATTTACCATTTATATAGATGATCTGGAGGAGGGGGCAGGGTGTAGGGTGACGAAATTTGCTGATGACATGAAGATGAGTGGGAAAGCAAATTGCGCGCAGGGTGTGGAAAATCTGCAGAGGGATCTGGACAGGTTGAGCGAGTGGGCGAGGGCCTGGAGTACAATGTTAGCAAGTGTGAGGTTATCCACTTTGGCAGAAATAATAGTAGGAGGGATTACTATTTAAAGGGTGAAAAGCTGCAGCATGCTACAGTGCAGAGGGACCTGGGGGTCCTAGTGCATGAGTCGCAAAAAAACCAGTCTGCAGGTGCAGCAGGTGATCAAGAAGGCAAATGGAATGCTGGCCTTTATAGCGAGGGGGATAGAATATAAAAGCAGGGAGGTCTTGCTGCGACTGTACAGGGCACTGGTGAGGCCGCAGCTGGAATACTGTGTGCAGTTTTGGTCGCCGCACTTGCGCAAGGATATTTTGGCCTTGGAGGGAGTGCAGAGGAGGTTCACTGGGCTGATACTGGAGATGAGGGGGTTGGGCTATGAAGAGAGACTAAATAGACTGGGTCGGTACTCGTTGGAGTTTAGAAGGATGAGGGGGGATCTTACAGAGACATATAAGATAATGAAGGGGATGGATAGGGTAGAGGGAGAGAGATTCTTCTGGCTCAGAAAGGACAGCAGGACTAGAGAGCACAGCCTCAAAATGGGAGGGGGGGGCGCGAGAGAGAGAGAGAGAGAGAGAGAGGGAGACGGGGGCGCAAGAGAGAGAGAGAGGGAGAGGGGGGCGCGAGAGAGAGAGAGAGGGAGAGGGGGGCGCGAGAGAGAGAGAGAGGGAGAGGGGGGCGCGAGAGAGAGAGGGAGAGGGGGGCGCGAGAGAGAGAGAGAGAGGGAGAGGGGGGCGCGAGAGAGAGAGAGAGGGAGAGGGGGGCGCGAGAGAGAGAGAGAGAGAGAGAGGGAGACGGGGGCGCAAGAGAGAGAGAGAGGGAGAGGGGGGCGCGAGAGAGAGAGAGAGGGAGAGGGGGGCGCGAGAGAGAGAGAGAGGGAGAGGGGGGCGCGAGAGAGAGAGAGAGGGAGAGGGGGGCGCGAGAGAGAGAGAGAGAGGGAGAGGGGGGCGCGAGAGAGAGAGAGAGGGAGAGGGGGGCGCAAGAGAGAGAGGGAGGGAGAGGGGGGCGCGAGAGAGAGAGGGAGGGAGAGGGGGGCGCGAGAGAGAGAGGGAGGGAGAGGGGGGCGCGAGAGAGAGAGGGAGGGAGAGGGGGGCGCGAGAGAGAGAGGGAGGGAGAGGGGGGCGCGAGAGAGAGAGGGAGGGAGAGGGGGGCGCGAGAGAGAGAGGGAGGGAGAGGGGGGCGCGAGAGAGAGAGGGAGGGAGAGGGGGGCGCGAGAGAGAGAGGGAGGGAGAGGGGGGCGCGAGAGAGAGAGGGAGGGAGAGGGGGGCGCGAGAGAGAGAGGGAGGGAGAGGGGGGGCGCGAGAGAGAGAGAGAGGGAGAGGGGGGCACGAGAGAGAGAGAGGGAGAGGGGGGCACGAGAGAGAGAGAGGGAGAGGGGGGCACGAGAGAGAGAGAGAGAGGGAGAGGGGGGCGCGAGAGAGAGAGAGAGAGAGGGAGAGGGGGGCGCGAGAGAGGGAGAGGGGGGCGCGAGAGAGGGAGAGGGGGAGAGGGGGGCGCGAGAGAGAGAGAGAGGGGGCGCGAGAGAGAGAGGGAGAGGGGGGCGCGAGAGAGAGAGAGGGAGAGGGGGGCGCGAGAGAGAGAGAGAGGGAGAGGGGGGGCGCGAGAGAGAGAGGGAGAGGGGGGCGCGAGAGAGAGAGAGAGGGAGAGGGGGGGCGCGAGAGAGAGAGAGAGGGAGAGGGAGGGCGCGAGAGAGAGAGAGAGAGAGAGAGAGGGAGAGGGGGGCGCGAGAGAGAGAGAGAGGGAGAGGGGGCGCGAGAGAGAGAGAGGGAGAGGGGGGCGCGAGAGAGAGAGAGGGAGCGCGAGAGAGAGAGAGGGAGCGCGAGAGAGAGAGAGAGGGAGAGGGGGGCGCGAGAGAGAGAGAGAGAGAGGGAGAGGGGGGGCGCGAGAGAGAGAGAGAGAGGGAGAGGGGGGGCGCGAGAGAGAGAGAGGGAGAGGGGGGCGCGAGAGAGAGAGAGGGAGAGGGGGGCGCGAGAGAGAGAGAGGGAGAGGGGGGCGCGAGAGAGAGAGAGGGAGAGGGGGGCGCGAGAGAGAGGGAGAGGGGGCTGAGAATGGGGGATGGGGGGGAAGAGAGAGTGAG
Organism: Carcharhinus amblyrhynchos; assembly: GCF_965287045.1. Lineage (NCBI taxonomy): Eukaryota > Metazoa > Chordata > Chondrichthyes > Carcharhiniformes > Carcharhinidae > Carcharhinus > Carcharhinus amblyrhynchos. The sequence goes on along the minus strand of NC_137324.1, from coordinate 87,629,895 downwards.
AGAACGCGAGTGAGAGGGAGAAGGAAGGGCCATGGACGTTGTTTACACAGATTTTAGTAAAGCATTTGATAAGGTCTCTCATGGCAGGCTGGTGCTAAAGGTTAAATCACACGGGATCAAGGTTGAAGTAGCTAGATGGCTTCAGGACTGGCTTGGCCATAGAAGACAGAGGATAGCAGTGGAGGGGTCTTTTTCTCATTGGAGGTCTGTGACTAGTGGTGTTCTGCAGGGCTCTGTACTGGGACCTCTGTTTGTGATCTTTATAAATGATTTGGAAAAAGATGTGGCTGGTCTGATTAGTAAGTTTGCGGATGACACAAAGATCGTTGGAGTTGTGGATAGTGATGAACATTGTCAGAGAAAGGCAGGAAAATTAGGCGGAGAAATGACAGGTGGAATTTAATCCAGATAAATGCAAAGTGATGCATTTTGGTGGATCTAATGCAGGGGGGACCTATACAATAAATGACATAACCATCAGGAGTATAGGTACACAGAGAGATCTGGGTGTGCAAATCCATAGATCCTTAAAGGTGGCAGCACAGATGGAAAAGGTGGTGAAGAAGGCATAATGGCATGCTTGCCTTTATTGGATGGGGCATAAAGTGTAAAAGTTGGCATATGTTGTTGCAGTTACATAGAACGTTGGTTAGGCCACATTTGGATTACTGCGTCTAGTTCTGGTCGTCACATAACCAGAAGGATGTAGAGGCTTTAGAGAAAGTGCAGAAAAAGTTTACCAGGATGTTGCCTGGTATGGAGGGTATTAGCTATGAGGTGAGATTGAGTAAACTAGGGTTGTTCTCCCTGGAAAGGCAAAGGTTGAGAGGCTACCTAAGAGAAGTTTATAAAGTTATGAAGGGCATAGATAGGGTAAACAGTTGGAAGCTTTTTCCCAGGTCAGAAGTGACAAACACAAGGGATCACAAGTTCAAGATAAAGGGGGCAAGGTTCAATATAGATATGCGGGGGGCATATTTTACACAGAGGGTGGTGGGGGCCTGGAATACACTACCAAACAAGGTGGTTGAAGCAGACACTAGAATCATTTAAGTCTTATCTAGATAGCCACATGAACAGACTAGGAACAGAGGGAAACAAACGGATGGTCTAGTTAGGAACACATGATTGGTGCAGGCTTGGAGGGCCGAAGGACCTGTTCCTGAGTTGTACTGTTCTCAAAAAGAAATACTTTACATACGAAAAGGATGCACCATCCATCAATAACTATGCAAGTTAAGTTTGGCTTCAAATTGAAAGAAAAGGCATACAACATTCCAAAAGCCTAGAAGATTGAAAAGAATTTAGAAGCAAACAAGGGATTATTAACAAGCTAAGATGGAGAAAAAAAGATGAAGTAGAATACAAGAATAAATTAGCAAAAACTAAAATGATCTTATAACCAGGTGAGGAGTGAATTAGCTCCCCTCCAGTTCACCTCCTTGGTTGGTCATGGCAAAGGTTTGTGTTTCTTTCCTATCAGGATATGCTTTTTCTAGATCAGAGTGTACTTTGCTATTTAAGCTGTGAGCTGGGTGTGCGAGTCCACACATCCTTAAAGGTGGCAGCACAGGTGGAAAAGGTGGTGAAGAAGGCAGTAATGGCATGCTTGCTTTTATTGGATGGGGCATGAAGTATAAAAGTTGGCATATGATGTTGCAGTTATATAGAGGGTCAATCTGACAAGGTCCCACATCGCAGACTGGTTAAAAAAGTAAAAGCCCATGGAATACAGGGTAATGTAACGAATTGGATCCAATACTGCTTAAGTAACAGGAAACAAAGAAATGGTCGATGGCTGCCCTTGCAAATGAAAAACTGTTTCAAGTGGTGCTCCGCAGGGCTTGGTGTTGGGACTCCTGCCGCTTGCTTTATGTATTGATGATTTGGACTTGGAACTTGGGGTATATGTTTGGGAAATCTGCAGACAACTCAAAAATTGGCCATGTAGCAGATAATGTAGAGGATGGCTGGAAGCTCCAAAACTATATAGATGGGTTACTGGAGAGGGCAGAGTTGGCAGGTAGACTTCAACTTCGAAAACTGTGGGGTAATGCATTTTGGTAGAACAACCAGTAAAACAGAATACATAATAAATGGCAATATACTGAGAAGGGTAGATGAAATGAGAGATTTGGTGTCCAAGTGCACAGGTCCCTAAAGGTAGCAGTACAGGTGGATAAGATTGTAAAGGCATATGGAATGCTCTCCTTCATTGACAGAAGTATAGAATACAAATGTAGGGATGTAATGATGGAACTGTGTAAGACATTGATGAGGCCACAACCTCAGTGTGCGCAGTTCTGGTCACCATGTTACAGGGAGGATATAATTACTCCAGAGAGAGAATGCGGACAAGATTCACTAGAATGTTGCCAAGACGGGAGAATTGTAGCCATGAGGAGAGGTTGAGGTTGTTTTTCTTGGAACAGAGAAGGCTGAGGAATGACATGATTGAGGTGTACAAAACTGAGAGAGGTAGAGATAGAGTAGACAGGAGAAACTGGTTTCCCTTAGCAGAGTGTTCAAAAACCTGGAATCATAAATTCAAGCCAAGTGGCAGAAGGATTAGACGGGATATGAAGAAAAACCTATTTATGCAGAGAGTCGTGGGTGTCTGGAATTCATTGTCTGAGCTGGTAGTGTAGGAAAAGACCCAAAACTCTTTAAAAAGATCTGGATCCACACCTTAAGTGTTGTAAGCTGCTGGGCAATGGGCAGAAAGATGGGATTAGAAAGGGCACTTTGGACAAATGACTCTTTTCTGTGCTGTATCAATTCTATGGTTCTATGAACTAAATCAAACAAGGTTTTTGCGAACCATAGATTTAAGGTAACAGGCAGGAGGTTCAGTGAAATTTGAGGAAAAACATTTTCACCTAGAGGGTGGTGGGAATCTGGAACTTGCAGGCTGAAAGGGTGGTGAAGGCAGAGACCCTCATAACATTTATATAGTATTTAGATGTGTGTACAAGGCGAGAGACCAAGTGCTAGAAAACGGGATTAGAATAGTTGGGTGGTTTGTCTTTAACCAGCACAGAGGCGATGAACCGGAGGGCCTTTCTCTGCGCTGTACATCGCTATGACACAAAACCATAGAACAATTGTAAAAACACATTTAGCCCTCATGCAGTCATCCTGACATGAACACACATACACATCAGAAGTCAGCAGAGTTAGCATGAACACTAAAAGATTAAAGAAAACTCCAAAACACCAATCCCATGGACCTGATGGTCTGAACCCTCAGGCTGCAGAGATTGTGGATGCATTGGTTCGTGTGTGACATTAAAAGATAACAGAAAACGTGGCCAATTGTCCTTTGATTGTCCTCAAGCTGTTGATTTTGAACACTGCAATCAATTTGTGTTTGATTTCTTGGACGTTGTCAGATGTAGATGACGTTGCAATTATTACAAGATCTTGCTTTGCTGGTCAGTTTCTGGCACTGCTGGCCCCTTGACACACTTATCGTAAAAGAGGGAGGGAGAGAGAGCAACCTGAAACTTATTGTCTCTGCTGAAGACTTTCTTCACAATACCTATGTCACTTGCAATCTACCACCAATGGGTGAGCAGCCTTGCAATACTCTACCCACTGTGTATTTCCAAGCGGTTTTGGGTGTGTCTGCCTGTGGCAGTCAACACCCAGTGCTTCACATTTTTAATATCTCTTCCTTGGGCAGCTGAGTTTTGTTAAGACACTGGATTATAGGAAATAACCCTCTCTTCACACTCCCAAGTGCAATTTGTTTTTCACATTCATCTTAGGTGATGCCTTGCATTTCTAAGCTCCCAGTTCAAATTTCTAGTCAACTGAAAGTTGAAGGATCATATCTTCAAAAACAGAAGAGGCACAGTCTCATGAAAGTGGACAGTGCAAGGAAGTAGTTAAAATAAACATTGATCCCTTAGAAGACGAGGATGGCAATTAGTAATGAGAAAAAAGGAAATAGAGACTTTGAACAAATATTTTATATCTGTCTTCATGGCAACAGATAAAAAAATGCCAAGAATAGTAGAAACTCAAGGGGGACAAAGGAGGAACTTAAATCAATCACGATCACTCAAGGAAAAGTACTTTGAAAACTAATGGAACTAAAGTTTGATGGAATCCCCTGGTCCTGATGGTTTGAATCCTAAGACTGCAGAGAAAACCAATGCATTGGTTATATTCCAAAATTCCTTAGGTTTTGGAAAGATCCAAGCGACTGGAAATGCACAAAATGTAAAAATTCTAATTCAACAAGGAGGGAGAGATAAAGCAGCAAACTAAACACGAGTCAACCTAATACCTGTGATCATGAAAATGTTGGAATTCATTATTAAGGAAGTAGCAGCAGGACATATAACAAATCAAAATACATTTAAGTTCCTTTTCAAAATATTACTTTGGAAATCATGTTTGACACATTTATTAGAATTCTGAGGTCGCAATCAGATCAGCCATGACCTTAATAAAATGAAAAGGAGATTCTATGGACTAAATAGCCTACTCCTTCTCCAGTGTTATGGAATGTGTGATCAAAAAGAAAGCAGTTCTGCCTGTTCATAGCTACAAAGCAGTTACTTTAATTCAGTTGCAAGGCACACCAGATTGATTAAATCAGTCATCACCAAGACCACAGAAAGCTGGAAGGCAGCAACCAAATCACAAACAAAAATGTGCAAATTGTCTGTTGAAGAATATAATTTTCTGATTTGAGCTAATAACGGCAGCATAGTTGCACAGTGGTTAGCACTACTGCTTCATAGCTCCAGGGATCTGGGTTCAATTCCCGCCTTGGGTCACTGTCAGTGTGGAGTATGCACAGTCTCCTCGTGTCTGCGTGGGTTTTCTCCGGTTTCCTCCCTCAGTCCAAAGATGTGCAGGTTAGGTTGACTGGCCATTTTAAAATTACCCCTTAGCGTCCTAAGATGCTTAGGTTAGAGGAATTAGCGGGTGAAATATATAGGGGTATGGGGGTAGGGCCTGGTGGGATTGTGGGTGGTGCAGACTTGATGGGCCGAAGGGCCTCTTTCTGTACTGTAGGGTTCTAGGATTCTAATAACCATGCAATACTGCACCCCTTTGGCTGTTTGAAGGTTGTCAAAACAGGTTAAAAAGTTTAAATAATTTTTAACCTTCCAAAAGATGTTAGGTTAATTAGTTTCTGCAGTTGGCAGAATGACAAGTATTGCATATGCAAAGGTGACCAACCAAATAGGTGCATTGGATATACAACTATCACAATTTGTTTGTCTGTAAAGTTGATTAGTACATTTTCCCCTTCACCAAAGATGAAATACCTTTTCTTCAAAATATTTACAAATGTAAAAATTTTAGACTGATGTTGTGATGTTCTGTTGATTTTCAAAGGCGAAGCAAAATTGCTATCAAGGCACAGTACTGCTAATTTACAAAAGTGTTTGCTAAATATTACAGCCAGTGAAGCTGGCAAACCACAAGGTACCAAGACTCACCTAAAATCTAAAATACAGAAGCAAAAATACAGGAAAAGTTAAAAAATAACCTGAAATCAGAGAACCATAAAATCCTACAGTGCAGAAGCAGGCCTTTGGGTCCACTGAGTCTGCAACAACTCTTTGGCAGAGATTTTCACACAGGCCCTATCTCCATAACCCCATGTATTTACCCTCATCCCCACCCCATTGGGCACTTAGGGGCAATTGAGCAAGGCCAATCAACCTAATGTGCACATCTTTGGACTGTGGGAGGAAACCAGAGCACCCGGAGGAAACCCACAAAGACATGGGGAGAATGTCTGAGTGGAATTTGCACAGTCAGCCAAGGCCAGAAACAAACCTGGTTCTCTGGAGCTATGAGGCAGCAATGCTAACCACTGTGCCACCGTTCATCTTTCAATGTTCCGATAATTCATAAAGAACCATTTTAGGCCTTCTGTGGGCTGTGCACTTGCAAGTACTGACGTAATAGAGGGAAACAATACCTTGCATCAGTTAAAAGGAGGACCTACAGAAAAATGCACCAGTGTAGAATTGGGACACCACCATGGTCCCTGGACTACTCCACTCAAATCTATTTCTAGCTTGAAAAATCTATTTATAAGATGCCCTGTTTAATCAATTTTCTCGCCAGTGTCATGCCTGACCCATTATTTCACAACTCTGCGCCTTAGCTATTAATCATTTAAGTGGAACAGTATCAGAAGCTCTTGAAGTAGCAAATACTCAATACTTCGGACACATCGCACCCAGCCTCAAAATGAATAACGATGTCAAGGTTCTCATTGACGACGATGGACAAACAGCTCAATATGAAATTAATTTTCATTATTTTACTTCAATAGTATCTTCAAAAAACCCGAGTACACTTTGTTATCTACAAGTACTCTTTCCCCAAGTCCATACTCATTGCCCTTCAAGTTTTTTCTGGTGCTCATACACCAGAAATTTGAAACTTGTTTGAAACACCTTCCCACAAGATCAGCCAGTCACTAATCAACAATTTCAGTTTGGTCTCCATAATCATTTGGAGCAATGGTGACATGTTGTATATGTAAAGCTTAGGAACAACACCTAAAGTTTAACAAACTTACAAAATATCAGTTCCACTAATTTCAACCCTCATTTACTTTAAGAAACTTGGGTGCAAGTGGTCAACTTGGGATTCTGTTTCTTTTAAGAGCATCTAACCTCGGTATAGCCAGAATATCCTTTGCTATTTGCCTAGTTTAGGTCCTCGTCTGCGGTTCCTGGAAATCGGATATTTCACTTCAGCAAATCTCTCTTATTCCTAGATAAAGACAATATAATTTTCTCGTAATAATTCAAAGTCGTTTTTGCCCAAAGTGTATTCAAATTATCCAGAAATTCGAATTAAGCAAATGGCACACTGGCCCTTATAAATGCAATTTGAATTATCCAGTAATTTGAATTAAGCAACTTCAAATTAACATTTATTTTAAATAACTTTCTATGCATCTGTCCTTAGATTCCAGTTCCTGCAATCAATTTTGTTTGGGATTTATATTTTAACTTCTGTTTATTGCAGCCAATTTTAAAAGTACTCAGTTATCCTTTCAGTTATTTATCTCATCAGTTTTCTCACTTGCTTTTAGTAATCTCAGAGTTCATCAAATACTCCTGCCCCTGAAGCCCTTGCACATTTTGAAAGCCCTTTATAACTCCCACTTCCAGTCATTACATAAAAACAAAATCACTTCAACATCAAAATCCAAAAGATGACCATCAATAACAGAGTTATGTCTTAACAGTCATCGATCGAGCAATATAACTGAAACTTACCTTAAGTTTAAATTCGAGCTGTGGCATTACTGAAAGCAGCAGGTGAGGATCAATAGCAAAAAGCTCCATAATGAGATCAAAAACGTGTTCAGACAAGTCACTGACTGAAGATTTTCCCAGAACTAGGACCTGATTGAAGAACTGATTAAACAAATTTATTAACTATAAGGCGTTGAAACCAGTCAAAGCATATTAGAAGCAAAATAATGTGTCTTACATACATTACATAGAACTTACAGCATTATGTGAAATACATGGGAAATTAAAAACTCAATTGACAAGTTCAAAATCTGATTATTTCAAGAGTAACAGCTGAGAGAAAGGTAACAAAGTTACATCCTTTGAATGGGATCTGTCCCATATCCCAGATACATTTTTGTTCACAAGAAAATATAAATTTAGGTTCCTGAACTAGAAATGCAATTATTTTTCCAACTTGTGAACTATTTGCTCCAATATTTCAAATTAAGCTGATTATCCCAGTTAAAAAACACCACAATGCGTTGTATTTTTATACTCCACTAACACAGGACTTCGGGAACACTTAAAACAAAAATAATGAGTATAACTGAAATTATTTTGTGAACTTGGGAGACAGGTTCATGGGATTTGCTGACAGGTGATTGAAATTCAGCTCAAAATCTGTTCTGAGTTTAAAAAAAAACAGAAAATGCTGGGAAAACGCAGCACGTCTGGCGGCATCAGTGACAAGAGAAACAGTTTACATTTTGAGTCTGTAACTGCTTGCTTATTCTAGATCGTAGATATCAAATTTTCAAGTTTCAAGTCAACCTGTACATTGAAAAAAACCACTTCTAATTCACAACCACATAGCTCAGAGTAACAGCACATTATCTGGAAAATTCTGATCGGTAATGTTCATGCTGCTATTTTCTGAATGCAATGTATCGAAGCTCAAACATCCTACCCCAAACATGTTGAAAGTTGCTAAAATAACTTGTCAAAATAATTGCAAGGTTTCCAAGATATTCTAGTACAAAGGTTGTGCTATCTTAAATGCATGTTTTGTTCCAAGTATTTGGGAATTTGGAGAAATTGTTAAAAATATAAGAAATTTTTAAGCTCATTTTTCAGTTGCAATGACAATAGCATCATAACTTGGAATTGGGGTGATATGGTTTCTGTTATAAACATTTCCATGGTTCAATTATCTGATCTTGAAAAGTCAAGTGCATTTAGAAAGAAATTTATGTACACCAACAGAAAACTTTGATTGAACCAATATTTTATAAATAGAATGTCAGATAAGAACAAGGTTGCTAGTAAATATTTAAGATGAACTATTCTAGTGTGTGGCAACGATGTACTTCTACAAGGTTGGTTTACAGTTTGAAAAGTAGTGAAAGACACCAGAGGATAATGGTAAAGCTTCAAGGAAGGTAACATGAACATATAAAGTTGTGTTTGTGTATAAGATGTCATTCACATGCACTACTGGAGCAGTTCAGTGGTTAAGAATGATCCTTTTCTGTAATCCAGCATATGATTAAAAATACAATATCTCAAACCAATGTAAATCAACAAATGTTTAACAATAATTTTTAAAAATATATTCAGAAATAAAGATTAATTGCCAAAGTTTCTTTAAGAACATTTCCAGAGCTGAAAAGAGTAAAAGAAAAATTACGATAAAGTGACTTAGGAACACCAAACTTGTTTTTAAAAAGCCAGAAGACTGGAGGATTCTGGGAGTTAGCAGTTCTACTGTGGAGCTCCTGTGAAAGAATGCAAATTTCACCTGACTCAATCTAATTTACACATCAATATAAGAATACAAGCAAGGACATACTATTCAATCCCCCCGAGTTTATCCTGTCATTGAACAAGATCATGGCTGACTTAAATTAGCTACACCTACCCATAGTGTCACCATATGCTTGAATCAAACATCTAATTAAAACATTAAAGCCCAAACCTGTAAGGATTTCTGACTTTTATAGTCAATGACTGAACTTGCAGAGCTCAGGTAAAAAAAAATTCTACTCTACTGAGCAAACAAAATTACCCAACTCAATATTAAATAGCCTTATTCTGAAACTGCAACTGCCAGTTCCAGACTCTCAGCAGCCACCCATTCAAACCCCCTAAGAATTCACTGTTCGGATTCTTCAATCTCTTATGCCACATCCCTGCTGCCAGCAAAAATGGAGAATTTGGCACTCAGCCAAAACTCTATCCACGGCAGTGGGACCCAAGAATCCCAGTCGCAGGCACGGTCAGAGAAACGTATCCCATGTTTCAATGAGATCACTTCTTATTCACCGAAATTCTAGGTACCGTAGATTGCAGAGTCTAAGTCAACTTCTGAATCCTCAAAAAATCCATCCCAAATTGGGGGTTGACTGATACGCCAAGTGAGAACCGCCAAAAATGGTGTAAGTGGTTGCGCCTTTTTGAAATGTGTAAAAGATAGAATAAAATTAAATTAAATCAACATGATTTGTTTTATTTGATGAATTCTATAATATCTTTAACTATAATCAAAATGTTTTACAAACCAGCAAATTCATTTTCTTTGACATGGGGCGCAATTGAATTAATTGAGATACCTTGGGTATGGTATCTTCATTCTGGATTAGATTTGGCACTTTGTTTCAAAATCACATCTCACAACAAATCATCTTTCTCTCCATCCACTGAATTGGTTATTCTGTATTTTTTGAAGAACCTGGTAATAGTTTCTGCATTAATAACTATCATGATATGACGACAAAACCTCACAACATTAAGTGGGGCAGCTTGCACGTTTCCATTTTACATGAAGGCTTTTTCTTCAGCAATCATCCATGTATTCCATTCAGTGCCAACAAAGTCCTTGAATGGCTTATTGTGGCACAGACAAGGAAGATTAAATCACAAACGTTAGACCGCTTGGTATAACTAATTTTGGTATCAATTCTTCACAAGCACCTCTTGCTCTCAACAAAGTAGGTGAGATCTCAACATGTCCCACACTAAAGTGCATTCTTTATGTAGGCCACTGGACAACTATCCCATATGTTACTGAACGACAACTTCACTCCATCCTCATCCATCCAACTGCTGTCATGGACATGCACAAAAACCTCTGCAGGGAATTTGATTTTCAGCATGATTTTGTGTTTGAAAATCACTGGAGGCTTTAATTTTGTTTTATCAGACACGCAGACTAGGACCACAGAGTCTTCTTCTGGTACCTGTGGTTTTTACCAGAAGTGCTTTGGAACCTTTTCACTCCACAGTTTGACTTCGAGTAAATTGAAATTCATGAATGTTTCATCTCTGCTGCTGATAATGGGCACTCATATTTTGTCACTGCTTGAAGCAGAATTGCTAAGAACTGGTTGTTTAGGCATCAAGGTCATGATATCATGGGAGTCTCTCAGCAAACTTGGGGTCTTCCATCACAACATGAGATATTTTCATTCCATAACGCAGTTATACCAACTGGCTGCTGCTGTGAAATCTATGGTGGGCTCGGGGTTTCATTTGGCTCATTTAAGTGTACATACGCACATTGTATTTCTGGTGATGACTGAAGTTTAACGTTTATTTGTAGTGTTATAAGATGGCTTACATCAACTGTAATTAAGTTACTGTGAAAACCTCCCAGTCACCATACTCTGGTGCCTATTCAAGTACACTGAAGGAGAATTTAGAATGGCTAATGCACCTAACCAGCACATCTTTCAGACAGTGGGAGGAAACTCGAGCACCCAGAGGAAATCCACGCAGACACAGGGACAATGTGCAGACTCTGCACAGTGACCCAAGCTGGGAGTTGAAGCTGGGTCCCTGGCACTGTGAAGCAGAAGTGCTAACCACTGTGTCACCATGCCATCATTGTGAATATTTGAGGACCCATTCCAATACACACTTTTCAATATCAGGTCAATGGCTGTTCCGTTCTCATCGTGCATTTGATCTAGGGATCTCAAGCACTGATTCCTCCTCTTCCTATTCATGCACCAGTTTTTTGCCAACACAAGTTCTCTCGTTGCAGTTATTTGATGAGTTGGCATGCTACGGTATTCCATTTTGTTTGCCAAAGAGTAATTTCTGTACGTTTTTTGGCATATGAATCTATTCTTAACCCTCACTTTTTCTTGGCAACATGCCTGTATCGCCTGCTTTATCCCATGCGCCTACATACAAGGTGAGTAAAACAAGAATTTCTGAGGTGAAAAATTAAGTCTGACTTCTAATGCAAGAATAGTGTGTCTGGAAAAGGCAAATCAATTTATCCGCCAAATATAGGCCTAAATACCATTTTTGGTGTTAGAAAATAGTCACATTGTACAGCAGGCAGAATTATATGCCAAAATTTAGGCCTAGCCTGCTCAAACTCTTCTCATCGGACAATCTAGTCAACCTTTATCGTAAATTATATCCGTAGGTGCAGAGTCGAAATGGCACACAGTATTCCTGATGTAAGCTCACCAAAGTGCTGTGTAATTACACCAAGAAGATGGGTGGCAGGCAAAAGGCAGGGAATTATAGGCCGGTTAGTTTAACGTCTGTTGTAGGTAAAATGTTAGAATCCGTCATCAAGGAGGAAATAGCGAGGCATCTTGAGGGGAATTGCTTGATAGAGCAGACGCAGCACGGTTTCGTTAAGGGGAAGTCGTGTCTGACAAATTTATTGGAGTTCTATGAGGATGTGTCTAAGGCGGTGGATAGAGGAGAGCCGGTGGATGTGGTCTTTCTTGATTTTCAGAAGGCGTTTGACAAGGTGCCTCACAAGAGGTTATTGCAGAAGGTCAGGGGGCATGGAGTTGGGGGTAGGGTGTTAGCGTGGATAGAGGATTGGTTGTCAAATAGGAGGCAGAGAGTGGGGGTTAATGGGTGCTATTCGGATTGGCGGTTGGTGACTAGTGGAGTGCCCCAGGGGTCGGTGCTGGGGCCTCAGCTTTTTACCATTTATACAGATGATCTGGAGGAGGGAACCGAGTGTATGGTGTCGAAATTTGCTGATGACACCAAGATTGGTGGAATGGCAAATTGCGCGGAGGGTGTGGAGAGTCTGCAGAAGGATCTAGATAGGCTGGGCGAATGGGCCAGGAACTGGCAAATGGAATTTAATGTTGGCAAGTGCGAGGTGGTTCACTTTGGTAGGAATAATGGTAGGAAGGGCTATTACTTACGTGGTGAAAAACTGCAGCAGGCGACGGTGCAGAGGGACCTCGGGGTCCTTGTGCATGAGTCGCAAAAACCCAGCCTGCAGGTGCAGCAGGTGATCAGGAAGGCGAATGGGATGCTGGCCTTCATAGCGAGGGGGATTGAATATAAAAGTAGGGAGGTCTTGCTGCAGCTGTATAGGGCATTGGTGAGGCTGCAGCTGGAGTACTGTGTGCAGTTTTGGTCGCCGCACTTACGCAAGGATATTTTGGCCTTGGAGGGAGTGCAGAGGAGGTTTACTAGGCTGATAATGGAGTTGAGGGGGTTGAGCTATGAGGAGAGGCTGAATAAACTAGGCTTGTACTCGTTAGAGTTTAGAAGAATGAGGAGAGATCTCATTGAGACGTATAAGATGATGAATGGGATGGATAGGATAGAGGTGGAAAGACTCTTCCCGCTCAGAAAGGAGAGTAGGACTACGGGGCACAGACTCAAGATAAGGGGGGGGGGGGGGGGGGGTGGTTTTAGAACGGAGTTGAGGAGGAACTTCTTCACTCAAAGGATGGTGAATCTCTGGAATTCTCTGCCCGTTGAAGTGGTGGAGGCTGCCTCGCTAAATATTTTTAAGACGCGGGTTGATGGATTTTTGATAAGCGAGGGGATTAAGGGTTATGGGGAGAGGGCGGGAATGTGGAACTGAGCCATGACAGATCAGTCATGATCGTATTGAATGGCGGGGCAGGCTCGAAGGGCTAGATGGCCTACTCCTGCTCCTATTTCTTATGTTCTTATTTCAAGTCCTTTGCAATAAAAGCTAACATACAATATACTTTCCTAATTGCTTTCTGTATTTGCATATTAACTTTGTGATTCATCTACAAGGAGATCCAGTCCTGCTGAATTGTATCACTTCCCAGTATTGTACCACTTAAAACATATTCTGCTTTTTGATTTTTCCCATGGTTAATATTTAGCATTTCCCCATTCAACCTGCCATGTTTTTGCCTGCTGACTCAATCTACCCTAATCCTTTTGCAGCATTCTGCAAACTCTTCACAGCCTACTTTACCCAACCAGCTTTGTATTTGCAACTAGCTTGGATTATTATGCTTTGATTACTACACTTAGATATCTAAGTCACTGATATAGAACCTAAACAGTTACAGCCAAAGCATGATGATTGTAGGTAATCTCAACTTTTCCAACCCAAAAGTGGCCCATTTATTCTGGATTTGTTTTCTGTTCATTAACTAATCTTAAATCTATGAAAATATATTGCGCCTAATCTCTTGAGCCCAAATTTTGTGTTGTTATAATACAATAAGGTTGCAATGAAAAAGGGTGAAAAAAAGTTCACTTACATAGTATGGTCAAAAATGTAATGAAGCACTGAGCATAGTTCTACAGTAAAAGAGAGGCAGAAAGAAATTCAGAAATCTTTAGACGGGCTGTCCATCAGTTTTTATTGCATCGATGTGGTGAGAGAAAACCCTTCCCACCACAAAGAATCCCTATAGTGCAGCAGGAGGCCATTCGGCCCTTGAATCTGCACTGACAACGATCTCACTTAGCCCCTATCCCAACAGGGCTTTATAAACAGTCATAAAGGAGAATGCTCAACTTTTTGAAGGTAGATTTAGCTTTAGATGGAGACAGTAGTGTGTTGATTATCTTAATTTTTAATTCTGTTGTTGCTACTGCCAAGCCTTCTATTACCTGAAGTGTGAGGACTCAATGATTTTGTCTTCAACTTAGGATCTTCTCTCTATGTTCTTGACAAAACAATAACCTGACTTGTAGTCAAATTTATTTTCTGTAATGTCCTAACTGTGTTATGGGTTGTGGGTTTTAACAAAAAGATGCCAGCAACTGGTTCAGCAGCATCAAAAACAACGATGGCAAGTTGTGAAAGCAGATTTAATTAACGTGGAAAGTTATGGACCAGATAAAATTACTAGATAATTGATATAAACCCAACTGGTTCATAATCAGTTATGAAGTGTAACCTTGACACTCAACTGTAAAAGATTGCAGTAAACTGCAATGAAGAGAAAAATGTTTGATGAGCTTGCCAGCAATGTCCCAAGACAAGATTCAGACAAACTCAGCATAGTCATATCTACAAGTACTGCACATTAACATTTGGGAAATAAGGAGCAATGCTCTTCAAGGATCTGTTGTCAAGTCATCAAAAGTTTTAGTTCCTGGCTTTACTGAGTGAACCAAATTTCTCAGCAAATTTAAGGTTTTACTTTGTATTGTACTGACAAAATCTGGTGCAAGTTATAAGTTATTTATTCACTTGTTAAAGTACTGAAAATGCTCAGCATAGGAACTCCACGATTTGATTTCTTCATTGCAAAGTCCCATAGATCCTAACTGACGCATCATTTCTCTTGTAGGCACTAGTGGCTCGAGACTGCCAGTACTTTTATTTTACTGTCATTTAGTACTCCACGGTGGCATAGTGGTTAGCACCAGGGATCCAGGTTCAATTCCCCGCCTGGGTCAGTGTCTATGAACAGTCTGCGCGTTCTCCATGTCTGAGTGGGTTCCCCCCCAGCTGTTCCAGTTTCCTCCCACATTCCAAAAGATGTGCTGGTTAGGTGCATTGGCCATACTGGGTACACTGAGGGAAAGTTTAGTATGGCCAATGCAATTTTCCCTCAGTGTACCCAAACATGTGCTGAAGTGCAGCGACTAGGGGATTTTCACAGTAATTTCATTGCAGTGTTAATGCTAGCCTACTTGTGATAATAATAAATAAACTTTAAACTTTTTACCCTTGAGCCTGTTAACTTGATATTTTTTCTTCAACTGGTTCTAGCCATATAGTTGAGCACCCCTCTTTTCAAATATACCATATACTGCTTGGAATCTCATACTTCTCTGATCAGTAAAAACTTCTTAAAACCAGAGTTTTTTTTCCTTACTTGGTCTTCCTGGCACTGGCACTTAAATTTTTAATTGTGTCGTTGCTACTGCCAAGCCTTCTATTACCTGAACTCTGATTTTGTCTTCAACTTAGGATCTTCTCTCTATGTTCTCGACAAAACAATAACCTGACTTATAGCCAAACTTATTTTTCTGTAATGTCCTAATTATGTTATGGGTTGTGGGTTTTAACAAAAAGATGCAGTTTGCGCACACAGATTCGAACTAACAGATTTATTCCAACAGTGTGCTGCCTATACAGAGTACAAACAAAATAAAAAAGCAGCCTGTAACAACACCCTAATGGCATCACCATCAAATCATGAGATGAACTCTTCATGTAACTTTTATATATATAAATAAAACAGGCACATTCTGGCAGCAGTTTGTACCATGTACAAGATGTACAGCAGCAACTTGTCAAACTTTCTTCAACAGCACCTACTAAACTTGTGTTCTCCACCACACAGAAGGACAATATATGGGAACACTATCACCTGCAAGTTCCCCTCAAACCCACACACGATTTGGAACTACATCACTGTTCCTTCATTATCGCTGAGTCAAAATCTTGGAATTTTCTTCCAAATGGCAATGTGGATGTAACTACACCACATGGACTGCAACAGTTCAAGGATGCAACTCACCATCACCCTCTGAAGGGCAATCAGGGATGGTAACAAATGCAGGCCTAGCCAGCAACACTCACACTCTTTACAGGAATAAACTGCAGAAATAAACCAGAACCAGCCACTTCTACGGCCCCTACAAGTTGTTCCAAAGTAGCATGACAAAGGACTTTATCCAATAATGTGGAAAAATGCTTAGCATATGCTATAGCATATGCAAGAAAGCCGCCAAATCGAATGCAGCCAGTTACTGCCCTATCAGTTATCTTCCAACCATTAGCAAAATGTTGATTGTAGTTAGTTGAGACGAAGATGTAAAAACTGAATATTCGAGTACTGAGAACTGCCCTCAAAATCAAGGCAGCACTTGACAGAGACTCAGCAAAACTGAATTTCAAGAAAAAAACTTTCCAGTGAAAAGTGAGCATGACTGCAGGATGCCAAGCATCATTCTCACGGTACACTGTTATCAAGTTCTTCAGAGTTATATTGGGTAAAATCCATCTTCAGCTCCTTGATCTGCAGTGCAGATTTTGGTTAATAATACACAGCTCTATTCATAACTCCCCTGATTTTTTTTTATGTCGGCCTACTGTAGAATCTGATGGAGGTGGACAGTACACCCTTGGCACATAATTACAAGTAATACATTTCTCCAATGCCAAAGTCAAGCGTCAGAAAAATGAAAACGATAACTAATCAGGAACAACAACAAAACAAATATTTTAAAAATCACCACCATGGATCTGTCATTCCAGACATGATGGTAGTAGCTTAGAAAGCATTTTATCATAGGGCATTCTGAAAGAGGCAAATAATTGACAGGTGTAGAATTGCAGATTAAAATTGCCA
This sequence comes from Carcharhinus amblyrhynchos, assembly GCF_965287045.1. Lineage (NCBI taxonomy): Eukaryota > Metazoa > Chordata > Chondrichthyes > Carcharhiniformes > Carcharhinidae > Carcharhinus > Carcharhinus amblyrhynchos. Next base: position 87,613,094 of record NC_137324.1, on the reverse strand, counting down.
CAAACAAAACTGCACACGCGATCATATGCCATAGACTTCACTTTGTGGGGAGGTGAAGAGTCTTGTTTTATCACAACATCATTATCAAGATACTTACACTGGCAATACATGGTTCAATTGTTTGAGCTGTTCTCTTCAGGAGTACTTTAGCTAAATCATAAGCTTGCTTGTTCATGTTCTGAAACAGAAAATTAGCAAATATCTGAATGTACCTGTTTATTATAACCAATGTACAATATTTTGAAACTGTAATAATTTCCTAATATCAATTACAAATCCAATGATTTTGCATAAAATGACTGCAATGTAAACGTTATGTCAGGATTTTCCTTTTCCCAAGGCCCTTCAATGTACAAATACAGTTTTCCACTCCATGTCTTCTGAGCAAGTGTTCTGTCCAAAGTGAAGTTATCCCTTCTACTCAGTACAGTTATCCAGTTAAGTCCTACATGCCCAATTTGTAACAGGTGTATACTGTGATCTCTAGAACATGCAGAGATAACTGATCTCAAGTTGAGCTATGGCAGGATCATACTTACGTGTATGTGAGTGAGAGTTCCCACTCCTGAAGAAAATCGAAAGAAAAGAGGAGTGGACACCATGGATATCATAAACGTGAACTCCAGATTGCTGTTGGTGACAAAAATCTGGATTTCATGAGTTCTGAGAGGTAATGTTAATTAAAGCTTTCCAATGGACATTAAAGAGAAGCATTATGCTACCCAAGAAAAGTAAGGAAAGAAGAAAATAAATCTTGGACGTTTCTCTCAACAATGTTGCTGGGCTCCAATTTAACACACTATACAAAATGTCACAATGACCCTTGCTTAGACAGAATCAAGGTACAAAATTATATTCAATTAGGGAGGAACACTTTGCATTTGCTTCTGTTCACAAGTTGATTCAAAAATAATGGTTCTTGAATTCAAAGCAATTCTATCACGAGGAAGTTGAATTCAATCCAGTCACATCCTCTGGGGACTAATGAAAGACCACCTCATACGGGAACACCTCAGAACAGAACATCACTAAGTTCAAGACCCTTCAAATATGCAGCATTTATTGCCCCTAAATTGCTTAGATTACAACTTTCCTCACTTCTATTCTCTTCAAAATTTGGACGAAATAAAAATAAATACTACTTCAATAAGTTAATAGAGGGAAGGAAAATAGCAGAAGTAAAACACAATTTGAAAGGCAAACTGAGCTTTTTGTTTCAGGGAGTAAGGAGGTAACATGATTGAAATGTCATCAGAAGCCACTAACTTAAAAATAAATCAAGATTTGTGAAGGTAATAACAAAGGGGAAATGTCAGGATTTTCCTTTGGACACCAAACTGAAATATATGTACTCATGTGGAGTTCGAGAAACAACACGAGTCTTTAAGTAAAACAGGAAGTTATGACATCAATAGCAACAACTAAATGCGGCAAGATATCAAACCAAGGCCCTATCTGCTGTCTCAGGTTGATGTAAAAAAAAACACATTATAATATTTCAAAGTCAGGATTATCCCAGATGCCATGATTAATATATTTCCCTCCAATCAACATCAAATATACAGATTATCTGATCATTACCACATTATTGCTTATGGGGTCAGATATGTGTAAATTAGTTGCTGTGGGACCTATGTTATAACAGTGACTACACTTCAAAAGCACATTCTTAGTTGTAAAGCACTTTGCAATATTGTGGCTATAAAAGGTGTCATATAGTGTTGCACATCATTCCACTGAGATCCAATTAGCTTTTGGCCGTTTTGACTTCACAGCTTTTTTTTTTATTTGCTCATGGGATGTGGGTATTGCTAGTTGGGCCTGCATTTATTAGCCATCCCTAATTGCCCTGAACTGAGGGGCTTGCTGGGCCACTTCAGAGGACATAGAGTCAATCACAGTGCTGTGGATCTGGAGTCATGTGAATGCCAGACAAGATAAGGATGACATATTTCCTTCTGTAAACGACATTAGTAAACTAGATGGGTTTTTACAATAATCGAGAATGGCTTCATGGTGATCTTTAATTCCAGATTTTTATTGAGTTCAAATTTCAACATCTGTCAGATTGGAATTTGAACCCAAATCCCTAGATCTTGTTCTGAGTCTCTGGATTGCTATTCCAGCGACACTACCACAATGGCACTGCCTCCCCTAGAATTCTGAATTGAGAGGAAATAGCTTTCAACTCCAACCTCTGTAAACTTTGGCACAAAACAAAGATTTTTAGTTCAGTCAAAATCCTCAGTGGATTCAGGCTCATCTTCTGAACTACTTTCTCTCCTTTCTTTCTTTAGTCTAAGTCAGGTGTTCCCAAACAGGCATCCAGGGACCTGAAGGGTCTCCACGAGCCCATGGAATTGGTGGCCACCGCAGAATCGATGAACACCGGTTCGATAAGAGCAGTCGGCCAACATCAACAATAATTACCACAATGAAATAGGCCAATCAAAGCAAAGTCTCTTGGAGCACTGGATCCAATGATCCAAGAGGCTTTTCTCTGATTGACCCATTTGATTTATTTCATCTCACTACTGCCCACAGCAAATTGATCCTGAAAATGGAACAAGTGGCTTAAAGAGGAGGTGAATGAGAGTGTGAGAGGGGGGTCAGTGAGAGAGGTGTGTATGTAAATGTGAGACAGACACATGCCTGTGCTTGAAAGGAAGCAAGGTGACTATGTGCATGTGTGTGTGCAAGGGAGTGCATGTGTCCAATATGGGAATCAGCTTCCCAGCATAATACCTCCCATTAAAAATGACAAAAGGTAAGACTTGACTATTATTTTAAATTGGAGAACTTTTTAATTACCAGATTACCCAATCCTACTACCAGGGGTTAATGTTAAGTGGCCACGGAAGAATGGTTTGGCCAAGCGTTGATGTGAAGGGGCGATGAAGCTGGTTAATGTATTTGTGACTACCTCTTCCCAATTCCGAATATTTTCCTAGATATAGCTGGAAAAGATTTGTTTACATTTGATTTCTGTCTTTGCACCTATTTTGTGCCCCTCATTATTTTGTAGATCTCTATAAGATCACCCCTCAGCCTTCTACGCTCCAGAGAAAAAAGTCCCAGTCTATCCAGCCTCTCCTTATAACTCAATCCATCAAGTCCTGATGGCATCCTAGTAAATCTTTTCTGCACTCTTTCCAGTTTAATAATATACTTTCTATAATAGGGTGACCAAATTTGCACACAGCATTCCAAGTGTGGCCTTACCAATGTCTTGTACAACTTCAACAAGACGTCCCAACTCCTGTATTCAATGTTCTGACCGATGAAACCAAGCATGCCAAATGCCGCCTTCACCACTCTGTCTACCTGTGACTCCACATTCAAGGAGCTATGAATATGTACCCCTAGATCGCTTTGTTCTGTAACTCTCCCCAACACCCTACCATTAACTGAGTAAGTCCTGCTCCTGGTTCAGTTTACCAAAATGCATCATCACCTCGCATTTGCTTAAATTAATCGCCATCTGTCATTCGTCAGCCCACTGGCCCAATTGATCAAGATCCCGTTGCAATTGGAGATAACTTTCTTCATTGTCCGCTATGCCATCAATCTTAGTGTCATCTGTAAACTTACTAACCATGCCCCCTGTATTCTCATCCAAATCATTAATATAAATGACAAATAACAGCAGACCTAGCATTGATCCCTGAGGCACACTGCTGTCACAGGCCTCCAGTTTGAAAAACAACTCTTTACAACCACTCTCTGGCTTCTGTCTCAAATACCTTTCCACTTTTGTCATCACAAACATTTTCCACATCAGTCTGTTTTTGGTTAATTAAAATGGAGAAGACTAATTATTAATCCACTTTCTTTAATTTGTGTATAGATTTCCTCTATTTTCACTATGCCACCCAATAAGAATAGGAAAAGAATCAAGACTGGGGATGCTAAATGGAAAAAAACAAAATTAAACTAAGACAAAAGCAAGCTTTTTACATTAATTGGAAATAAAAATGCCAAAAAGAACTAGGGTCAAAAAAAAAGTAGTATTACTTAAACATATATAAAGGAAATAAATCAGGTATAAAAGTTAAAAGTTTCTGAGTCATGAGTAGGTTTACATTAACACTGCAATAAAGTTACTGCGAAATTCCTCATTCTATTAAACAAAATACAGTGCATTACAGGGTGGGATTTCATGGGTAAATGAATTACATGTTGTTTTAAAGCATTCAGCACATAACAGGCATATTAGAATTAATGAAAGCCATGACAAAATTACTAAGGAAGATTAGGGCAGTCGGTTAGCCCAGTTGGTTGGACGGTTGGCAAATGACACAGAGCAATGCCAACAATGCAGGTTCAATTCCCATCCTAGCTGAGGTTAATCATGAAAGCCCTGCCTTCTCAACCATGCTTCTCGCCTGAGGGGCAGTGAACCTCAGGTTACATCACACCAGTCAGCCTATGGTCATTTGGGACTTCATTAAAGGAAAGATACGAAACTGTAAAACACAAAGGTTGAGAATGAATATTACAACACCAAAAAAACTTTCCAGGAGGACATTAGTGGTGAGAGACAGCCATGGTGGGAATAGGCCATTAAGAAACGGAGGAGGAAAACTTGAGGCCAAGAGTGAGAGTTGGCCATAAGGTGTATACTGAGATTGTGGGACCACATGAAAGTAGGCAAAAACGTTTGAGCCTGCTACCAACGAAAAATGGTACTAAAGAAGCTACTCAAACATCAGGTTGATAAAATTATGGGGACTGACGGTTTACAGAAGATTTAGTTATAAATTGCCAAAATTCAGTGCCAAGGATGCTACGATAAAGAACTAGAATAATAATTTTAAATTATTGATCAGGTGGTATTTTTACAGTTGCTGGTAAACTCTTCCACTGATAATAAGTAATTATATGGATACACATGCGAAAAGCTGGGCAAATAAAAGGCTCAACTAAGCTTAAAGAATTCTTGAAGTAATAAAAAGATAAAATGGTTGTGGCTCATGTGGATTCTCAAACAGTGTTTGAGAAGTTGCTGGATTCAGAAAACTAATGGCACAATATGTAACTTGGAATTATGGAAAATATGTGGAAGAGCATGAAGGAAAGAGAGAGTGATGAAATAAATTTCTGACTGGAAAGATGCGCTAACTGATATTGCACAGACATCTGTCTAGGCGACATTTCTATTTACTAGACAGAAATTGTCTTGATTTAAGAACTGAATTGTTTGAATTGTACTGGCAAAAAGATGGAAAGGATGTACAAATGAATATACGATGATCCAAATCACAGCATCTCTTAAGATAGAGGCAAATGATCGACCAAGAGTTACATCAGCAATACAAGAATCGCTTTGAAATTGGTGTGTACAGGAAAAGCTCCAGACCCAGACAAACTAACAACAGAACGTCTGAAAGCCGTTGGGAGAATGAGAATTAGAAGACAGCAAAAATTTGTGATGTGCTATATACCATAGGATACATTCCAAGTGATTTGAGACTTCATTATTTGTAAAGCTATCGAAGAACTCCAAAGCAGCGGAATGCAATTATTTCATAAACGATAAACCTAATGAGTCATCTCATTAAAGTAATCTTGAAATTCATAAATAAATAACACACTTGAAGCAGAGACAGTCTGGATTTAGATCTGGAGTAGAAACACAAGGAGAGTATTTAACATAAAATCGATCGCCAATAAACATCTAGAAGTAAACAAGAATCTAGAAGTAAACAAGAACATTTACACTTCTTAGCGTGCTTACTCCAAGAAGTCCATTGCTGGCATCTCCTCATCATGTCACTACAGAGCCAGCACTGCTTGTCCATCCCTAACAGCCCTTGCACGAAATGGCTTGCTAGGCCATTTCAGTGTGCAGTTAAGCAGCAACTACATTACTGGTGTGGTTGACCAATAAACTCTGTTTAATAGATTGGTGCAGGTCCAGGGTCAGTGTAGGCCAGATGAGGTGAGGATGGCAGATTTCCAGATGGGTTTTTATGACAACTGACAATGGTTTCGTGGCCATCGCCATTGAGATTGGCTTTCAATTCCAGATTTATTAAGTGAATTTAAAATTCACTGGCTGCCATCATGGAATTTGAACATGTTCCTAGAGAATTAGCTTGGGCTTCTGGATTACTTGTCCAGTGACGTGGCCACTATACCATTATCTCTCCCAAGAGTCTGCTGAAATTCAGAATCCAATTTGTGATTCCTAATCACTCTTGCACCTCCATCCTCTCCACTGTCTAAAACATTTTTCTGCCTTTTATAATTCCTCCAATGCGCAGAGTTTCTTTGAATTGCCTCTCTTAGTCTTTCTAAGCTCCTAAGGCATTCATAAAATCATAGGATCCTACAGTGCAGGAGGCTGTGGATATAGAGAAGAGGAACCATTTATTGAAGTCAAGGTTTATCGTACATGTTTAGTTCTCAGAACGTTAAAACTGTAGAATGGACTATCTTCCGCAGTCTGACTTTTCTCCTGTAATCACGTCTCTTTTACAATCTAAGCTTTGCATAACTTAAAAGTTGTTTTCAGATCTTCTGTTTTAAATTTGGCAGCATGCTCCAAAATAGGCATTGGATATCATCTTAGCTACTCATGAAAAAAACCTTATAAACAGTGGCTCTGATTAAACACAATTTGGCTTGGTCGATTTGAAGCAGAATATAATGGAACAGTGAGATACAAAAAACTCCAAAACATGGGTAATCATAGAAAAGTGTATTTTTTTTTAAAGCACGAAAACTACAATAATGTTGTGCTGAAGATGCAAGAAACCTCACATACAGTTCACCTCATTAATCTATAAAAGATATAGGGGAAAGACAAAATTAAATTAAATTAACAGTACATGATTAAATGGTCTTATGCATTATAATTTCTACGATCTTAAAAACACTTTCATAAAGATTCAACTTCTTTTTAAATTCCATGTTTATTCTTCAATTGTACTTTAAACACCTTGAAAACTTCTCAACATCTTCCAATAAGTGCTGTTAATAGAAAAGCACAAAAGGTGCTAAGGATCATAACATTATTAAAAGGCAAAGAGCAGAAGAATCTGGTGAGTGGCAGGAGAAAGGAAGGTGACGTACAGGTAAGGTTGCCAGGAAACAGCGAGGAGGGTAACTGTTATTTTAAACACTACTTGGATGTTCATTTCTAATTTCGTGAAATAATTTGATTTACAATAAAAATATTCTGTTCAAGAACAAATACCTTGTGTGCAGGAATAAGGTTGATAAGTATGGAGTCCAGTAGATCTTGAGTTACTCCATCTCCTTCCATGATGATAGAACTCATCAAGTCCAACATGTGCATCTGAACCTTCTGATTGTGGCTGTTGCTATGATTAAAAAAAAGTTAAATGGTTACCGATTGCAGAACTACCTCCTACAGTTTCAGATGGTATTCCTCATTCTGCAAATAGGGATAATCATGCATCTCATGATAGCAGACACTAAACCACCTAAAGTCTGTCAGATTTGGGAATAGTATTATCTGAACAAAACCTAAAGGTAAACATTGGGACGTTTTTTAATACAAATCTTAAAAGTTGCCCAAATTGTCACTTTTGTTTTCACTGAGTGGCATTTTGCCTTGCAAGTAATCCAGGAACAGACTGGTTTTGTATTGTATTACTATTTGACCAGTTTTCCAGATGGTCTCGACACAAATAAAATTGAAAGTATACAGGCACATTAATTCAATGGACTGTATGATTTAACACCAACTTACAATAAACAGAAAAGCTTTTTCTCAGAATTTGAGAAAATAGTAACATAACCTAAACTGTGCATTATCAATTGCGCCAGGCAAAGTAGATATAGATGACTACCATGACTGGCACTTTGATGTCATCTCTTGTAGGCAAAAGTCAAAAATCAGATTACCCTGCAATTTTCAGTTTTGTTTTGTCAGAATCTTTGAACACAGGTGAAATATGTAATGTAAGCCATTAAACTGGAGAGGGAAAGAATTCTTTCGTCATTAAACTTAATTCAGACTGAATGATTTTTGTAAAATTACTGGATAAATGACTTGACTGTTTTCTAGCTCAGTTTCAATGTGATAATATAGCATCACGTCACTGCATTCAAGAAGATTTATGTAAATACTTCCATTAATTTGGAATACTGATTTACTGATATCGTGATTACATTGAAGGAAACTGAAGAATTATGCGAGATGAAATGCATTTAAAATTGGTATCTGAATTACAGCAAATACATTTGTTAAAATATGGTGCAGCTCTAATGAACCAAAGTCAAACAATCCGATAGGTGTCAACTTTGATTCTCAGTCTGTCCTGAGAGAGCCTGGAATGAGCTTGAGATCAACAGGAAACGAAGCAGCAATTACAGACCAAAAACAGACCAGATCCAATTTTTATTTAGGTGGGCTCATTATTGAATTATATTTTACTTATTATTGTCACGTATTAGCATAGTGAAAAGTATTGTTTCTTGAGCGCTATACAGAAACTCTAATAGATGTTGTGTAAACATAGTTGGTAGCAGCTCTGAACATGCTAGATTGTATAAATGCAGAAATCAGGAAAATGTGTGCAAAGGTAGAGTAGTAATAATGGGGAATTTTAACTAACAAGCACCTGTTAAAAAGTTTTCTGGAGTGAGTCTGGGACAGTTTCCTGGTTACAAGGGGGCAAGCAATATTGGATTTAATAATGAGCCAGATTTAATTAGTAACCAAATTGTGTGCGAATATTTATCAATGTTCATAACATGATTAAGTTCAACATTGCATTTGAAAGCAAAAAGTACAAATCAGCTACGAGAATTTGCCTTAGGGAAGGCTGATTTTACTGAGATAATATAAAGAAGGAAAGAAGGTGCAGAATGTAATGTTGCAATCATAGCTCGGGTGTAGAGAAAGATATAGCTTTGTGCCCAACATACAGACAGGGTACACCCTTCATTCAGCTACAGAAAAAAAGCAAGAATGCCAATAATTTCCTCTTGCTTTTATTTGACTTTTAGAAGTAAATATGATGAAACATAACGTATACTTAAAAATCTTACTTTATGACTGAGAAGAGAGTCCTGAAGAGCTGTATAAAAATTTCATTACAATCTTCAAGCTCAAAACAGATATTATACGACTTCACCCATGCCAGATTCTATGGAACAAAAAAACATTAGCAAGTTTACTATTATCAATATGGAATTAAAATGAGAGATTAGTATCTGCAATATACATAGCTTCAAAACAGACTGTGTTTGGAAAAATCATAACACCAGCACAAGTTCAATCTTGCATGCAAACAGAATTACACTGTTACATACATTAATATACACAATTTTAAAATCAAAATTATGTTGACTTCAAAATCCGTGCCCGCTTGGAATTCAGTGTCAGTGGATGGAGCAGGGCAGTGGCATTTTTAGATAGTTTTAAGGGATTTATACTTGAATTGGTAAATATTAGAAATTGGATTTAGTTTTAAATGGGTTTAGTTTAATTTTTCTGTGCCCAGAGGGTAAAACCTATACTTAGATCACGGTGGGCATACATGTTTGTATCTGTTGGGGTAATTAAGTTCCGATTGTGTTTCTGCTGGGGAGATGTTGGTGCTGGACTGGGGTGGGCACAGTAAGAAGTTTCACAACACCAGGTTAAAGTCCAACAGGTTTATTTAAAATCACGAGCTTTCAAAGCGCTGCTCCTTCATCAGGTGAGTTCTCTGAAAGCTCATGATTCCAAATAAACCTGTTGGACTTTAACCTGGTGTTGTGAGACTTCTTACTGTGTTTCTGTTGTGCTTAGAGAGGGCTATGGGGTGAAGAATAAATAGAACACATAAGCATGTGAGTGTTGCTTAGCAACTATAAGCCCTTTTAAGGGCTTATAGTTTTAAGTTTTAGCTGGATATATTACAGTTGAATACAAGACAGTGGGAAGCGAGCCTCTTTCAACTCTACTGGGCAGGACAAGGGAATTTCAAAAATGCAAGCTTCCTAAGGAAGGAGCTACAGTCCTGATGGCCAGGGAATTGGGACAGAAAGAATATCTTAAGACTGAAGTTAAGAAAACAGAGACTAGGGTATTGTTCGGAAGAATTCAACAAAGTTAAAGACAATTGCAGTAACTATAATTAAAGCGGGACAGCAGACTTCTGAGATAGATGAAACGTCCGATGCTATTTTAATACAGTCTGGTAATCAAGCATTAAAGCAATTGTAAACAGTTTGTATAGCAATCAAGACAAATAATTCCTGAAGTCTCCAGGTGTACAATCCTGGACTGGATTCGCTGTTAAAAGTAGAGTGCAAGCTTTGTTTAAAAGCTTCATCTGGAAAACCTGGTCTTGATGTTGGAAAGCAAACTGCTATGGGAAAGTGTTATTATGAGAGAAGATATTAAAGCTTGTTTTTTTTGGGAGTGGAATTCAAAAACTCTCGTAACAATCATCTGGGCAGAATCTATGGGGAAATCAACATAGACTAACTTGGATTCAGAGTTGAGTATATGCAAGTGTACCAGGCTATAAGGTTTTCAGGACAGATAGGTAAAATGGTAGAAGGGGTGGAGTAGTCTTACTGCTATGAAACAAAATCACTTAAATGGTGAGGGAGGATAATGAGGGGAAAGCATGCAGTGGAGAACTTATCAGTAGAACTGAGCAACAATAAAGAATCTAAAACTCTAATAGATGGTGAATTTTAACTAACAAGCACCTGTCAAAAAGTTTTCTGGAGCGAGTCTGGGACACTTTCCTGGATACAACAAGGGGGCAAGCAATATTGGATTTAATAATGAGCCGGATATAATTAGTAACCGAATTGCGTGCGAATATTTATCAATGTTCATAACATGATTGCATTTGAAAGCAAAAGTACAAATCAGCTACGAGAATTTGCCTTAGGGAAGGCCGATTTTACTGAGACTGTCTACAATAAACTGGGAAAAGAATCTGCTAATAGCTACAACAGTTGAAGAACAGTGGAGAATGTTTAAGGAACATTATCGCAATACAGAACCAGTTCATACCAGAGTAGGAAAAGCACAACTTCACAGCAACAACAGCCATGGACAACTAAAAGATATGGGACAGCATAAAAATAAAAGAAAGGGCTTACAAAAACTTTAAGCAGCAGAGGTCTTGTCAAATGGAAAAGATACAAAATCTAAAAGGGCCACAAAGCAGCTTATAAGAGCTACAAGAAGAGTTGAAAGAAAATTTGCAAGGGACATCAAGATCAACAAAAAGAAGTTTGGTAGGTGCATAAAGGGAAAGCAAGCGGTCAGGAACAATGTTAGCCCGCTAAAGACTGAAAGTGGGGATATTATCAATGACTATGAGGTAATGGTAGACATGTTGAATAATTCTTTTGCCTCAGTATTTACAATAGAAAAGCAGAATAGCTTGCCAGAAATCCTGAAGAAATTAATAGTGGACCAGGGACACGGTCAAAGTAAAATTAACTAAACAAAACATTGATAATGAGGAATTTATTGCAACTTGAGTAACAAATTTTGGGGATTTGTCACTCAATTCCTCAGAATTTCAACTCTTTTTTCTGCATTTGTGCTCAAGTGCAGTACAGCCCAAAACCACTTTACATACATTTCCATAAAACCTTTTAATTTGTGTATTATTCCATGTATGCTGTGCAACAGTATTAAGTTCTAATAAATAAAATCTGACATACTGATGAAAAATCAATCTGAAACATTAACACTGCTTCTCTCTCAACTGCTGCTTTACCTGCCTGATTGTTTCCAGAATTCTGTGTTTTATTTCAGATTTCCCACAGTCAACAGTACTTTTTGCTTTGGTCTTTAGTATAGTAATAGTGAAACTCAGTTTTAATCCACAAATCACGTTGGTCTACATGCACTGCTTGTTATCTCCAGGATCGAATACACTAATCAACTGTTTACAGCAAGAATAATTTATCTGGGTCAAATATTTAACAAAGTCTTTTCAATATATTGGATAGTAAAAGAGGCATTTTGATCCAACAAAACTCATACCTCAAGAACCCCAACACCTGCATCTCAGCAACAAACAACATTTTGAACGCCTTAATCGTTTTCCTTGAGCCCAGTTTATAATGTTCTTAGAACTTTTCTTTCTGATGTCAGCACTAAGCATTTCTTCCACCAATCTAAATTTGTGCCCTCTGGTCATACTTTACAGACTGACTTTCAAGCGATATTCAGGATTTTCCTTCATGAGGTCCTCCGTCAAACACGCACTTTCTAGTCTGTGGATTGGAACTCCGCCAACATTATGAAGGGGTTCCAGAAGCCAGTCATGTGAACTCCACTAGCTATGACTGCATATGACGCAATATTTGCATTTTCACTCATTTCTGCCATGTAGCTCGTTTTCAACTTAGTAATAGCTACAAATTAAAAACATAGAATTTACACTCGATAAAATTTTTGCTGTTTTTTAAGTGTGATATATAGGTATGATTTCTCTTATGTTAACACAGGTTGAAGTAGCTTACCTCTAATAAATAAAAGTATCTGTTGAACTGTGGACTTTTGGTATCTTCTAATCCTTTCAGCTGCCGTGTAATGAACATGAAAATGTCCTGTCCATACAAAAAAAGCAACATTCAACAAATTATGCAAAAGCAATTTAAAATACTCCCAAATGGTAAAACTGAATGTTACATTCCAATCTTCAGAACGCTCAGAAAGTTGCATTTGTGGTGAAATATCTGCATAAAATAGACTTCCAAAAAATCCAAACTAAAATAGATTTTCAGAATTAAAAGCTAAAATACCAAAATAGTGAGCTGTAAATTGCACAGGCTTTTGAAATAAATGCTAATGTTAAAAGTAATCAGTACAAATAGAAAAGACCACTATTGACAAAGCTCTGCTGCTTCTTCCAGGAACTTTTTAAAATGTGCTGCGTCATGCAGATTCAGGTTATAACAGTACAAAAGATGGTTTCACTTTATTATGGGGTTAAACAAATCCCAATACAATACCAATGTGTAACCACAGGAATAAACTAAATAATAAACTTAAAAATTGCATCTCATGCTTGAAGGTTATGGCTTCTTAGTGAAAACTGAAGCATTGCATTTTTATCGAGAGTGCGACAGAACATAGCATCTTGCCCACATTTTCTGATATCAGTTATGCAATTAACGAAACTTACCGACACATGTAGATCACTTTACAACAGGGAAATGAGAGAAGCTACCCTCAACTCCCCCCAAGTTTCCCTACTAGTCAAAGAGACATGGTGGCAACAAGTTTCCTATCCATACCTTCAGCTAAGCATGGTAATTGGGATCAGGAGAACTCAAAGCCAGTTTCATAAAAATATAATTATATATGGAGACAGAAAATTGAAAGCAATGGAAATATACAGCAGCCCAATCAGCTTCCCTGAAAAGGCGGAATTACTCTTTTGGATGTTCACTCAAATCAAAAACAAAGATAAGCAAGATAATTCCTAGGAGTGTAACATATTTATCAACCTGTAAACTGCTTTGTAGGAAAGCAGAATACTTTTACATGATATTTAAAATATTTCAAAGAAACAACAGGAAGACACAGAAGAGTTAAAAAGTCAAAAGCAGCTAGGACAGTAATAAAAGGTATGGCAATGATACACACAAAGAAAAGTAAAGAATGTAGGGAGAATAGGAAACAATCCACTCAAATGAAGGTCTGAAATCAGAAGAGATAATGCTGAATTGAATGGACACAGACTTCCTTATCCTAATGACAAAAGAAAATGCACACTCCAAACAATATTCAAAACATTAAGCCTTCTTTTCCTCTCATTAGTCACATAACACATATAGCCAATAATATCCTACTGTAAAATAAATGGTGGAATACTCAGGAATATTATGAGATACTATTCTTGACTCTTATTGAGCTAGATTAGGACAGAGCAGGAGGCCAAACACAAAGGTTAGACAATAGGATGGAATTTAAACAGGCAAAATATCGAGAGATCAAAATTGTACTTCAGATGTTCAGCAAAGCAATTATCTAATCTCCATTTCAAGTACATAGAGGTAGTTAAAAATGAGAAATGAATATAGTGCAGCATACAGCTACCTCGCATTTAGCGCACCAAATATGTTTTTAAAAGAAATAAGAATATAGGAAATATGGACTGACTACATTCCTGATCTATAATTTTTTAGATTAAGTTATTAGCTGGCAGTCTCTGGGTGTGGGCTGACTGACTCCAGCTGGTCTGTGTCTCACACACACAGACCTGCTGTTTGTTCGCTTGGGGTGCAAAGTGAGAATTGGCAAAAAAGGCTCCAGGTCTTCGTCTTTCCCTCACTCCAGCAAAATGCTGCTGGCACAGATGGGGAGAGAATGCTGGGTTCTCAGTCTGGAATTGGGTAATGAGTTCCCATACCTTCACTGGTTATTTGTGGGCAGGGCCTTGGGAAGGCAACAAGCCTAGTTCAGCCAGAGTTACAACTGGGAGAGCCCAGAGTAGCCACAGGCAAGCAATGCATTCAGGGGGACTGGAACAGAAAGATTCATCCCACTGGGAGAGACCAGGAATGGGTGTCCATTCCATCAGAAGAGCTATCCTTCCCATTCTACTAGCAGAAATTGAGAATCTGTCTCGATTCCACGAGCAGCATGCAAAACCCATTACAGACACTGGGAAATTTATTTGTCTCAAGAGCAATTATAGATGAGCAACAAATGCTGGCTTCAATAGTCCTGTCCAAATCCTGTGAATAATAAAACCTGCCACGTCAAACATTCATTCCCTCTTGCATAACTATCGACAAGATGCAATTTACAACTCAAAGTCTTTTCGACAACATCTCCCAAACCTGCAACTGCAGTACCCAGGGGTGGCATAGTGGCAAGTACTGCTGCTTCACAGTGCCAGGGACCCAGATTCGATTCTGGCCTTGGGTGACTGTCTGTATGGAGTTTACACGTTCTCCCCATGTATACGTGGGTTTCCTCTGGGTGCTCCGGTTTCCTCCTACAGTCCAAAGATGTGTGGGTTAGGTTGATTGGCTATGCTAAATTACGCCTTAGTGTCAGGGGGGTTAGCAAGTTAAATTCATGGGGTAACAGAGATAGGACCGAGGTGGGATTGTCGTCGGTTCAGGTTTGATGGCTTGAATGACCTCCTTCTGCACTGTAGGGAGTTTATTCTAAATACAGAAGGACATTAAGACATATGGGAACACTACCAACTGCAACTTCTCCTCTAAGTCACACAAGATCTTGACTTAGAAATACATCACAATTCCTTCATTGTTGCTAGATCAGAGACTTGGGACAGCCATAGCACTGTGGGTGCACCTTCAACATGCTGGCTACATAGGTTCAAGGCAGCACTTCACCACTAGCTTCTCAAGAGCAACAGGATTGTGCAATAAATGCTGGCATTGTCAGCAACACCCATAGTCCACGAACAAGAAATCTCTACTGCTCATCTCTTGACCCAAATCATCTCACTTACCCATCAAACTGCACTTACTTTTATGAATATGGTAATATAGTGGCTAAATTACCGGTCTACTGCTCCAGACAATTTGAGATCCAAACTTATTTCGGTAGTTTGAGAATCTGAATATATTTCTGTGAAATCTAAAAGTAAAACACTAGCTATGTCAGATTTTCATAAAATCATAATTAATGTCCTTCAGGGAAGACACCCAGCCTGACCTATAGGTGGCTCCAGTTTCACACCAATATGGGTAATGCTTAACTGCCCCGTATCAAACCACAATAAGAAATACAACATGGTATGGCAACTAGAGATGGACAATCAGCCTCAACAGTCATATCCACATCTCAAGCATGAAATAAAGCCAGATCAAAGATATGTCAGATAATCTGTGGAATATTTTGAGCAGATTTTGCCTCCATACCGAAACACAGAAGATGCTGATGAATTTAATCAGAATTGATGATGCAGCTGTCAATAACAGAACAATCTGGAGTTCTTTCCTCATTAAGAAAAGAAAGCTAGTGGTAGACCTATAAAAGATTTCTCAAGTTACACCAAGGTTCAATGTGGCAAAAGTGAAGCCAGCCCGAATCAAGAAAAAGAGGCATAAATGTGAGATAACCAGGAGGTCAACTCAAGAATATATAGAACATAGAACATAACAGCGCAGTACAGGCCCTTCGGCCCTCGATGTTGTGCCGAACAGTGGAACCAATCTAATGACCAATCTAATTAGGAGTCGCAGTGTAATGTTGCAACTGTACACTACTCTAGTGCGGCCGCACTTGGAGTACTGTGTGCAGTTCTGGTCCCCGCATTACAAGAAGGATGTGGAGGCGTTGGAGAGGGTGCAGAGGAGGTTTACTAGGATGTTGCCTGGTATGGTGGGGAGGTCCTATGAGGAGAGACTGAGGGATCTAGGGTTGTTTTCGTTGGAAAGAAGGCGGCTAAGAGGGGATCTTATTGAAACATATAAGATGATTAGAGGTTTAGATAGGGTGGATAGTGATAGCCTTTTTCCTCGGATGGAGAAAGCTAGCACGAGGGGGCATGGCTTTAAATTAAGGGGGGGTAGCTACAGGACGGATGTCAGGGGTAGGTTCTTTACCCAGCGGGTGGTGAGGGATTGGAATGCCCTGCCTGCTGCAGTTGTAAATGCGTCTAGTTTGGGGGCGTTTAAGAGATCTCTGGATAGGTTTATGGACGAAAAGGGATTGGTATAGGCTAGTGGGTCATTGTTTTTGTAACTGGTCGGCGCAACATCGTGGGCCGAAGGGCCTGTTCTGCGCTGTAATGTTCTATGTTCTATGTTCTATGTTGACCCTCTAACCTAAACTATTCCAATGTTATCCATATGCCTATCCACTGACCATTTGAATGCCCTTAAAGTTGGTGAGTCCACAACTGCTGCAGGCAGGGCATTCCATGCCCTTACTACCCTCTGAGTAAAGAACCTACCTCTGACATCCGTCCTATAATTACCACCCCTTAATTTAAAGCTACGTCCCCTTGTGTTAGCCATCACCATCCAAGGTAAAAGGCTCTCACTGTCCACCCTATCCAATCCTTTGATCATCTTGTATGCCTCAATCAAGTCACCACGTAACCTTCTTCCCTCCGATGAAAATAACCTCAAGTCCCTCAGCCTTTCCTCATAAGACCTTCCCACCATACCAGGCAACATCCTGGTAAACCTCCTCTGCACCCTTTCCAATGCCTCCACATCTTATAATGCGGCGACCAGAACTGTACGCAATACTCCAAGTGCGGCCGCACCAGAGTTTTGTACAGTTGTAACATGACCTCACGGCTCCGAAATTCAATCCCTCTACCAATAAAAGCTAACATGCCGTACGCCTTCTTAACAACCTTATCAACCTGGGTGCCAACTTCCAGGGAGCTATGCACACGTACCTCGAGATCTCTCTGCTCGTCAACACTACTAAGAGTCCTTCCATTAGCCCTATATTCTGTACTCCTGTTATTCTTACCAAAGTGAATCACCTCACACTTTTCCGTATTAAACTCTATTTGCCACCTCTCGGCCCAGCTCTGCAGCTTATCTATATCCCTCTGCAAATTGTAACATCCATCCTCACTGTCTACAACTCCTCCAATTTTGGTGTCGTCAGCAAATTTACTAATCCATCCTTCTACACCCTCATCTAGGTCATGTATAAAAATGACAAACAGCAGTGGCCCCAAAACAGATCCCTGAGGTACACCACATGTAACTGCACTCCAGGTTGAATATTTCCCATCAACTACCACCTTCTGTCTTCTATCAGCTACCCAATTCCTGATCCAAACTGCTAAATCACCCTCAATCCCATGCATCTGCATTTTCTGCAATAGCCTACCACAGGGATAATTTTGAAAAGACCGGTATGTGGAACATGCTGCACAGGGAATGTTGATGCTTACATCATTTATGCATTTAACAATTGTCTGAATACACATAAATGAGGAAGAAGGGAATAAAACAGCAAGATGAGATGAGGAAAGGAGTGGAAGGAGGTTTGTGTCGAGTGTCAAACTGGATTGGAAAATTTTAATCAGTCAAAGATTCTATGCAATTCAATATCTATGAAAGTCCATTATAAGATTTGGCTCCCAACCTTCTGATTCAGAATCATCAACAGAACCAGACTTAAACTCATTATATATTTTTTGCAAAAAGTCGAGGACAACATCATTAACACGTGAATGATCTGCCATTGTATTATGTTTTAAGGGATATAAATCTAATGTTCAGAATCTAGGTACTTATAGAACATTTTTGATAAAATTCACCTTCTAGAACCTACAGAATGACCCATCTCTTTAAACTTTCAGAAAATAAAACAAATAGATATGAAAAGGATGTAAATAATGAGCAGTTGGAGAGGCTAGGCTTGTACCCACTGGAGTTGAGAGAGATAAGAGGTCACTTGATTCAAACACAAGACCCAGAGGGATTTTGACATGTTTCCTCTTGTGAGAAAATCTAAAATTCAGGGGAGGGTCACTGTTTAAAAATAGGGGTTGCCCACGTGAAATGAAGATGAGGCAAACATTCTTCACACTCTTCCTGAAAAGGTGGTGGAAACAGGGTCTTTGAATATTTTTACGGCAATGGTCAATAGATTCTTGTTAGGCAAGGGGGTGATAAGTGATTAGGGAGAGGCAGGATGCAAATTTGAGGTTACAATTAGATCAGCCATGACCATGTTAAGTGGCGGAGTAAGGTCCATGGGCCGAAAGGTCAAAATGTCATGTTAGCCCACATATTTAATAGAATCATAGTATGACATAATACAAATTGGGCTTGTACTGGCTCTTTGAAAGGGCAATCCACTTAGTACCACTCCCTTACTCTTCCTCCGTAGCCCTACAAATATTTTCATCCAAATATTTAATAGAATATGATCTCCAATTTGTGTTACCATACAAAAGCTCTCTTCCCCAAAGACACAATCCACAGGTAAATTTGGAAATTGACATTTAGCAATTGAAAGAATTGCCCTTCCAAGAGACAATATAAATTGGAATAAAACATAACATGCTGACATATTCAGCTGGTCTGACAGCAGGAATATAAAACATGGAGAGGAACTTAAAACAAATACCATCACTAAGGAAGAAGCACTGAGCAAATCATCAGGATTTAAGACAGGCAGGTCCCAGGGCCTCATAGCCTATACCCTTGGGTCTTAAAAAGAAGTGGCAGCAGAGATAGTGCAGGTGTTCATTATAATATTTCAACATTTCCTGGATTCTGGTAAGGTTCCAGTAGATTGGGAACTAGCCAATGTAATGTCCCTGTTCAAAAAGGGAGAAAAGCAGAAAGTAGGAAACTATAGACCAGTTAGTTAACTGTCAGCTGTTGGAACCCATTATCAAGGAAGTAGCAGTCAAAACACGTGCACTTATGACGGATAAATTGTGTTGCTAGAGTTCTTTGAAATGTAACAAGCAAAGTGGATAATGGAGGTCATGTAGATGTAATGTATCTGGACTTGCAGAAGGCATTTGATAACGTGCCGCACAGGTTTCACAGAAATCCTACAGTGCATATGGTAGGTAGCCATTCAGCCCACCAAGTCTGCACCAACTCTCCAACAAAGCATCTTACCTAGGCCCTATCCCTACAACCCAATGTATTTATCCTGTATATCTTGGGACACTCAGGATAACTTAGCATGGCCAAGCCACCTAACCTGCACATCTTTGGAATGTGGGGAAAAAAACCAAAGCACCCAGAGGAAAGCCATGCAGGCGTGGGGAAATTGTGCAAACTCCACACAGAGAGTCACCCAAGGTTGGAAGTGAACCCAGGTCCTTAGCACTATGAGGCAGCAGTGCTAAGCACTGTGCCCCCTTGTTAATAAGCAAGATAAGGTCCCATGTTGTTCGGGGTTATACATTAGTTTGGATAGAGCGTTGGCTAAGAAACAGTGAGGGTAAGTAGGTCTTTTTCTGGTTGGCAAGATCTAACAAGTGATGTCCTACAGGGTTTGGTTCTCAACCATTCACAATCTATATTAATGATTTGAATGCAGGAATAAAATATACTACAGCCAAATTTGCCAATAGTTCATAAATTCAGAATTAGAATTAGGCCAGAATTAGGCCATTCAGCCCATCGAGTCCACCCTGCCATTCGATCATGACTGATATGCTCCTCATCCCCATTTTTCTGCCTTCTCCTCATAACCCTTCAACCCATTACCAACTGAAAATCTGTCTAACTGCTCCTTAAATTTACTCACTGATCCAGCACCCACTGCACTTTGGGATAGTGAATTCCACAGATTCTCAACCCTTTGGGAGAAGTAGTTTCTCCTCAACTCTGTTTTAAATTTGCTACCCCTTATCCTAAGGCAACAACTTCTTGTCCTAGAATGTACCACCAGCGAAAGCATCCACTCCATGTCTGGTTGATCCGTACCTTTTATCATCTTGAACACTTCATTTTGATCTCCTCTCATTCTTCTAAATTCCAGAGTATAGGCCTAAACCGTTCAATCTCTCTTCATACAACAAACCTCTCATCCCTGGAATCAATCTAGTGAACCTCCTCTGAACTGCCTCCAATGCTACGACACCTTTCCTCAAATAGAGGCCAAACTTTTTTTTAATATTCATTTGTGGGACATGGCCAACATTGACTGCCAACATTTATTGCCCATCCCTGGTTGCCCTTGAGAAGGTTCTGGTGACCTGCCTTCTTGAATCGCTGCAATCCATGTTCTGTAGGTTAACCCACAATGCCGTTAGAGAGGGAATTCCAGGATTTTCACCCAGTGACTACGGAGGAACGACAATATATTTCCAAGTCAGGAGAGTGATGGCTTATAGAGGAACTTGCAGGTGGTGGTATTCCCATTTATCTGCTGCCCTTGTCCTTCTAGATGGAGGTGGTCATGGGCAAAATATTCCAGATGCGGCTCACCAATGCCTTGTATAGTTGCAACAATACTTCCTTACCTTTATATTCTAATTCTTTAGCTATAAATGCCAACATTCCATTCACTTTCTTTACTATCTGCTGTATCTGCATGCTATTTTTCTGTGACTCATGAACGAGGACACTCAGATCCTTCTGCACCAAAGTACCCCGAAGTCTGTCCCCCTTTAGATAATAAGTTGCCTTCCCATTTTTGCAATCAAAATCATGACCTCACACTTATTCACGTTAAACTCCATCTGGCATATTTTGGCCCACTCTCCTAACCTACCTATATCCATTTGTAAGGTTTTTATTTGTTCATTGCAACTTACTGTCCCACTTATTTTTGTGTCATCTGCAAATGTGGCTACAAAGCCTTCTATCCCTTTATCCATGTCATTAATATAGATCGTAAATAGCTGGAGCCCAAGGACCAAACCCTGTGGCACCCCACGAGTTACTTCGTCATCCAGGAAAAAAAATCATTTATCCTGACTGACTTCTGTCCATCAGCCAACCACCTATCAAGCTAATAAATTACCCCTAATCCCACATGATCTAACGTTGTGAATTAACCTTCTGTGCGGCACCTTATCAGACACCTTCCAGAGTCCGGATATATCACATCGACAGGTTCCCCATTATCCACTTTGTTTGTTACGTCCTCAAAGGACTCTAACAAATTAGTCAAACATGATTTGCCCTTTCATAAAACCATGCTGACTCTGATGGATAGTGTTTTGACTTTCCAAACGTCCTGATGTTGCTTCCTTTATAATTGATTCTAACACTTTCCCAACAACAGATGTTAAACTAGCTGGTCTGTAATTTCCAGGAACTGGAAAATGGAATTTAATGTTGGCAAGTGCAAGGTGGTCCACTTTGGTAGGAATAATGGTAGGAAGTATTATTACTTACATGGAGAAAAACTGCAGCAGGCAACGGTGCAGAGGGACCTCGGGGTCCTTGTGCATGAGTCGCAAAAACCCAGCTTGCAGGTGCAGCAGGTGGTCAGGAAGGCAAATGGGATGCTGGCCTTCATAGCGAGGGGGATTGAATATAAAAGTAGGGAGGTCTTGCTGCGGCTATATAGGGCATTGGTGAGGCCACAGCTGGAGTACTGTGTGCAGTTTTGGGCGCCGTACTTACGCAAGGATATTTTGGCCTTGGAGGGAGTGCAGAGGTGGTTTACCAGGCTGATGCCGGAGTTGAGGGGGTTGAGCTATGAGGAGAGGCTGAATAAATTAGGCTTGTACTCGTTAGAGTTTAGAAGAATGAGGGGAGATCTCATTGAGACGTATAAGATGATGAATGGGATGGATAGGATAGAGGTGGAAAGACTCTTCCCGCTCAGAAAGGACAGTAGGACTAGGGGGCACAGCCTCAAGATAAAGGGGGGGCGGTTTAGAACAGAGTTGAGGAAGAACTTCTTCACTCAAAGGATGGTGAATCTCTGGAATTCTCTGCCCGTTGAAGTGGTGGAGGCTGCCTCGCTAAATATTTTTAAGACGCGGGTTGATGGGTTTTTGATAAGAGAGGGGATTAAGGGTTATGGGGAGAGGGCGGGAATGTGGAACTGAGCCACGACAGATCAGCCATGATCTTATTGAATGGTGGGGCAGGCTCAAGGGGCCAGATGGCCTACTCCTGCTCCTATTTCTTATGTTCTTATACCCTTTGCCCAAGAGCTATTTCTAACACCTTCCTGAAAACATACAATGGTTCCATCTCAACTGCTTTGTTTGATAGCAGGTTCCACAGGCTCACCATTCTCTGCATAAAGAAATTTCTCCTCATCTGAGTCCTAAATTATTTACACCGTATTCACTATGATCCCTGGTTCTGGACACACACACCATCCGGAACGCCCTTCCTGCATCTACCATGTCAAGTCCTGTTAGAATTTTATAGATCTCTATGAAATCTTCTTCATTCTCCTGAACCCCTGTAAATTTAATCCTAACTGACTGAATCACTGCTTATAAATCAGTCCTGACATCCCATGAATCAGTGTGGTAAAACTTCACTACACTCTCTACATTAGAAAAAGCCTTCCTTAGATGAGGAGACTAAAACTATACACAACATTCAGATGGGGACTCACCAAGACCCCATATATTGCAGCAATTACTGCTCCTGTATGCAACTCCTTTCGCTATGAAGGTCAACATACCATTTGCCTTCTTTCCCGCCAATTATACCTGCATACTTACCTTCAGCTTGCAACAAAACCCTGCAATGAAGTTGCAGTGAAAATCCCCTAGTCGCCACACTCTGGTGCCTGTTCGGGTACACTGAGGGAGAATTTAGAGTGGCCAATACACCTAAACCAACACATCTTTTGGACTGTGGGAGGAAACAGGAGCATCAAATGAAACCCTAACCGACACAGAGAAAGTGCAGATTCCGCACAGACAGTAACACAAGCCGGGAATCGAATGTGGGTCCCTAGCACTGTAAGGCAGCAGGACTAACCATTGTACCACCGTGCACCCTGAAGCCCTGTCTGCCCTACCAGCTGGATTTAAAAGATTGTTTTTACTGGCAAGGCCAGCATTTGTTGTCCATTCCTAATTGCTCCTTAAATGAGTAACCTATGTCATTTCAGAGGGCAATTAAAAGTCAACCACATTACTGCAGGTCTAGAGTCATATGTAGATCAGACCAGAAAAGGACGATAGATTTGTCTCCCTAAAGGAGATCAGTGAATCGGATGGGTTTTTAAAACATACGATAACAATTCTCACAGTCACCATTACCAAGGCAAGCTTTCAATTCTGTATTTACTGGTTGAATTCAAACTCCACTAGCTGCCATGATGGGACTTGAAATCAGATTCCCAGAGCATTAGCTTGGACCTCTAGATTAGTAGTCCAGTCACACTGCCACTACACCATCAAGTCCTGTATCACATCGCGATAGGGAATGCAGAATTCCACTTGCTGAAATAAACAACATGACCATGAAATCAACAATTCTATGACAAAACAGTTAATTCTATCTTCAAAGTGAATATGGAGCTGATTCCGGTTTCAACAATCACAATTTACCTTAAGTTTATCATGAGATGTATATGGAGCTTCTGGAGCATAGATTCTGAAAATATCAGCCAGGCAACATGCCACGAGCAGACGAACATCTTTATTCGGGTTCCTGAGAAAGAATTCCGAAGCCAAATGCAAAGCCAATGGAAGGTATTGTTGTTTTTCATCTTCAGAATCCTGGTCCATATCCATGAATGTTTTAACCACCATCTGTACAGTCATAATGAACATTGTCAAACTCATGTTCCCAAATTAAGTTTAAATTATCTTCTACAAATGAAAGTAAAAATAAGAAGAAAACAGGCTGAATACTGAAAGGCTATATGTACACAAACTAAGCCTCAGAATACAATTTTAAATATTGATATAAGAATGCATACAAAACAACAAAATTAGATTACACAGAAAAATCATTCTAATGTAGAAATTCTAAAATTGGAAATCCAATCTCACTTGGATTTTGAATAGATAATATCCCATTACGTGACTTACCTGTATCAAAAAACAACTAGCATTTATACAGCACCATTAACGAAACAAAATGCCCTTTGTTTCACAGAGGCATAATAGAACAAAGTAGAGCGCACAGCCACATTAAGAGATGCTAATGCAGCTAACCAAAAGCTTGGTCAAAAAAATAATTTCAATGAGCATCATACAGGAGGAAAACAAAGGTAGAGGGATTAAGGGAGGAAATTCCAGAGCAGAGGGCCCAGGCAGCTGAAGGCATGAACCAATAATGGAGCAACTAAAATTAGGGATGCTAAGAGATCAAATTGGAGGCGCAGTTTTCTGGGGGGCTGAGAGAAATCTATTGCATAGTTATGATGGCAACATTAATTATCCTAATATAGGCTGGGACAGCAATAGCATAAAGGACAAGGAGGGAGAAGAGTTTCTGAAGTGAATTCATGAGAATTTTTTTCACATCATTATGTTTAATACAACTTGCACTAACAGGTTTAAGGATTCGTACACATACGAATTTCTGTCCCTGCACCTGCAGAATTGTATCCTTTATTTCATATTGTTTCTCCCCATTCTGATCAAAACAAATCACTTAATTCATCTCTGCATTACATTTCACCTGCCACTTGTCCGCCCATTCTACCAACTTTTCTCTGTCCTTTTGTAGTTTAACACTATCGTTCTCTCAGTTTTGTATCATCTACAAATTTTGAAATTGTGCCCTGTACACAAAGGGCTAGATCATTCACGCACATCAGAAGGGACCTAAATCCAATACCTGGGGAATCCATGCTGATATTTCTTAATCAACCCATATCGACCAAGTGACTTAATTTTATTCCAAATTATCATTTACAAAAGCTAGCCACCACCGAGGTGAAACTGACCCACTTTAGTATGTCCTTACAACTGTTTGAACAGAGTGCAAATGTTTGCAATTCTCCAGTCTTCTGGCACTATCCTTTTATCTCAAGAGCATTTGGAAATTATGATCAATACTTCCATCCTTATTTCCCTCAACATCCTTGGGTGTATCTCATCTCATTAATTTCAAGTACAGCCAGTCTCTTGAATATCCCTTGTCAATTCCAAGTCCATCAAGTTACTCAACTACCTCCTATTTTGCCATGACTTGGGCAACATCTTCTTGGTAAAGACAAATGCAAACTACCCATTTCATACCTCAGCCATGTCCCCTGCTTCCATGTACGTATGTCCTTTAGGTCCATAATTGACTCTGTTCCTTTTACCAGTTTCTTTCTATTCATAAGCCTATGGAAAACTTTGGGATTTCCTTTTAGGTCAGCTGCTGGACTCTCTCTTTCCTTCAATAGATGGCCCAAGGTCTGCTTTGGGAACTGGTTGCCCTTTTCCTTCCTAATCCCTAAATTTTGACTGCATGACGATACCCCTCTTTCTATCAATGCCATTGGTATCGATATGGATCATGATCTTTGATTGCTCGCTTCCCCCCGAACCCTAAGGGGGGATAGTTTCCCTTTGTCAGTCACATGAGATGTTATTTGCCACTTTGATGAGAGCCATTTCAGCATTGTGGCTAGACTAGAAACCTAACTGGAGGAATTTACTCATGGAATTTTGGGGAAAATGGGCACAAATTTGGTAGGCAACAACGCCCTTGTGAACTTTGAAGAGGAAATGGGAGGGTAGAGATGGATGAATTGTGGACAGACATTTTGAGGAGTGGGGTGCTGATGACAGTTTTGAAGGAGAGGACGACCAAATTGGGAACCAAGAGCAAAAGGAAGAGGAGGAATGCTTGCATTTATAGAGTGACTTCCACAAGAATGAGATGCTCCCAAGCACTTTAGAGTCAATGGTGGTGAGAACGGAGTAAAGGGACTTTCAGACAAGTTGAGTGAGAGGGCAAATATATGTCAGCTATGTCAGACTCCTATTTATTGACTTCAGCTCAGCCTTCAACACTATTAATGCTACAAAATTCATTTCCAAATTCCGTGGCCTGGGCCTTGGCACCTCCCTCTGCGAATGGATCCTGAACTTCCTAACTCAGAGATCACAATCAGCAAAGATAGGGAACAACACCTCCTCCATAATCATCCTTAACACCATTGTCCCACAAGGCTGTATTCTCAACCCCCCTACTATATCCCTTATACATCTATGACTATGCGGCCAAATTACCCTCCAATTCAATTTTAAAGTTTGCTGACGACACCACTGTAGAGGGTCGGATCTGTACTGTGTCTGAGACAGTACAGGAACGAAATAGAGAATCTGGTGAACTGGTGCGGGAACAATAATCTCTCCCTCAATGCCAACGAAACGAAGGAGATTGTCACTGACTTCAGGAAGCGTAAAGGACAATGTGCCCCTGTCTACATCAATGGGATGAAGTAGAAAGGGTCAAGAGCTTCAGGTTTTTAGGTGTCCAGATCACCAACCTGTCCTGCTCCCCCCATGCCCACACTGTAGTTAAGAAAGCCCACCAATGCTCTACTTTCTCAGAAGATTAAGGAAATTTGACATGTCAGCTACAACTCTCACCAACGTGTTTCAGATGTACCATAGAAAACATTCTTTCTGGTTATATTACAACTTGGTATGGCTCCTGCTCTGCCCAAGGCTGCAGGGAACTACAAAAGGTGATGAAAGTAGCCCAATCCATCATGCAAACCAGCCTCCCATCCATTGACTCTGTTTACACTTCCTGCTGCCTTGGCAAAGCAGCCAGCATAATTAAGGATCCCACGCACCCTGGACATTGTCTCTTCCATCTTCTTCCTTCAGGAAAAAGATACCAAACTCTGAGGTCACGTATCAACTGACTCAAGAACAGCTTCTTCCCTGCTGCTATCAGCTGTTTGAATTGATTTACCTTGAATTAAGCTGATCTTTCTCTACACCCTATCTATGGCTAACACTACATTCCGCACACTCTCGTTCCTTTCTCTATGGACGGTATGTGTTGTCTGTATAGCGCGCAAGGAACAATACTTTTCACTGTATGTTAATACATGTGGCAATAATAAATCAAATCAAATATGGCAATATAGAATTTACAGATAAGTTTGCAGTTATCCACTATGGCAGATTATTTAAATGATGATAAATTGGGAAATATTTACGTACAAAGGAACCTAGGTGTTCTTGTACACAAGTCATTGAAAGCAAACATGCAGGTGCAGCTAGCAATTAGGGAGGGAAATGGTGTGTTGGCCTTCATTGCAAGGCATTTTGAGTACAAGCAAAGATATCTTATTACAACTGTACCAGGCCTTGGTGGCATCTGGAATAGTCTATGCAGTTTTAAGAACATAATAAGAACATAAGAAATAGGAGCAGGAGTAGGCCATCCAGCCCTTCGAGCCTGCCCCGCCATTCAATAAGATCATGGCTGATCTGTCGCTGCTCAGTTCCACTTTCCCGCCCTCTCCCCATAACCCTTAATCCCCTCTCTTATCAAAAACCCATCAACCCGCGTCTTAAAAATATTTAGCGAGGCAGCCTCCACCACTTCAACGGGCAGAGAATTCCAGAGATTCACCACCCTTTGAGTGAAGAAGTTCCTCCTCAACTCCGTTCTAAACCGCCCCCCTTTTATCTTGAGGCTGTGCCCCCTAGTCCTATTGTCTTTTTTGAGCGGGAAGAGTCTTTCCACCTCTATCCTATCCATCCCATTCATCATCTTATACGTCTCAATGAGATCTCCTCTCATTCTTCTAAACTCTAACGAGTACAAGCCCAGTTTATTCAGCCTCTCCTCATGGCTCAACCCCCTCAACTCCGGTATCAGCCTAGTAAACCTCCTCTGCACTCCCTCCAAGGCCAAAATATCTTTGCGCAGGTGCGGCGCCCAAAAATGCACACAGTACTCCAGTTGCGGCCTCACCAATGCCCTATACAGCTGCAGCAAGACCTCCCTACTTTTATATTCAATCCCCTTCGCTATGAAGGCCAGCATCCCATTCGCCTTCCTGACCACCTGCTGCACCTGCAAGCTGGGTTTTTGCGACTCATGCACAAGGACCCCGAGGTCCCTCTGCACCGTCACCTGCTGCAGTTTTTCGCCTCGTAAGTAATAGTCCTTCCTACCATTCTTCCTACCAAAGTGGACGACCTCACACTTGCCAACATTAAATTCCATTTGCCATTTCCTGGCCCATTCGCCCAGCCTATCTAGATCCTTCTGCAGACTCTCCACACCCTCCGCACAATTTGCCGTTCCCCCAATCTTGGTGTCATCAGCAAATTTCGACACTCTACACTCGGTTCCCTCCTCCAGATCATCTATATAAATGGTAAAAAGCTGAGGCCCCAGCACCGACCCCTGGGGCACTCCACTAGTCACCATCCGCCAATCCGAATAGCACCCATTAACCCCCACTCTCTGCCTCCTATTTGACAACCAATCCTCTATCCACGCTAACACCCTACCCCCAACTCCATGTCCCTCGACCTTCTGCAATAACCTCTTGTGAGGCACTTTGTCAAACGCCTTCTGAAAATCTAGAAAGACCACATCCACCGGCTCTCCTCTATCCACCGCCCTAGACACATCCTCATAGAACTCCAGTAAATTTGTCAGACGCGACTTCCCTTTAATGAAACCGTGCTGCGTCTGCTCTATCAAGCAATTCCCTTCAAGATGCCTCGCAATTTCCTCCTTAATGACAGATTCTAACATTTTACCTACCACAGACGTTAAACTAACCAGCCTATAATTCCCCGCCTTTTGCCTGGCACCCTTCTTAAACAACGACGTAACATTAGCCGTTTTCCAATCATCCGGCACTTCCCCGGAATCCAGCGACGTTTGGAAAATAACCACCAAGGCATCCACTATCACCTCCGCCATTTCTTTCAGAACCCTCGGATGCATTCCATCCGGTCCTGGGGACTTGTCCACAATCAGCCCCTCCAGTCTGTCGAGCACCGCCTTTCTAGTAACAGTAATGTCATTAAGGCCCTCCAGTCCTACCACCTTTCCATCGCTAACACCCGGCAAATTATTCACGTCCTCCTCCATGAAGACAGAAACAAAAAAGTTATTCAATACCTTAGCCATATCCCCATCCCCTACCACTAGGTCCCCTTTCTCATCCTCTAAAGGACCAACATTCACCCTAGCCAACCTCTTCCTTTTTATATATTTATAAAAACTCTTGCTATCCTTTTTTATATTAAGCGCTAGCCCAGCTTCATAGTTTCTCCTACCCTTCCTTATCAACTTCTTTGTCAATCTTTGTTGACATTTAAACCTCTCCCAATCCTCTTCTCGCCCACTACTCTTAGCTACTCTAAATTCCTCCGCTTTTAGTTTAACACTTTCCTTCACCTCCTTCGTTATCCACGGCTTATTACCTCTCCTCCTACTATCCTTTTTGACCATCGGAATAAATTTCCGTTGAGCACCAAGAAATATCTCCTTAAAGATCCTCCACTGCTCCTCAACAGACCCTCCCTCCAACGCACTCTCCCAGTCCACATTCGCCAATTCTTCTCTCATCCTACCGTATTCCCCTCTATTCAAACAAAGGACGCGTGTCCGGGAACCCACTTTCTCCTCCTCCATCTGCACCAGAAACTCCACCATACAATGATCACTCTCCCCAAGAGGATCCTTCACCACAAGGTCCCTAATTCTACCCGCTTCATTACATAGCACCAGATCCAAGATAGCTCGCTCCCTCATCGGCTCCAACACACACTGTTCGAGGAAACTATCCCGGCAGCATTCCAAGAACTCTTCCTCGAGCCCCCCACGTCCAACATGGGTCGACCAATCAATATGCAGATTGAAATCCCCCATAACTACGGCCAAGTTTTCCCTTGATTCCCATTGCCTCCCATTTTCCTGGAGTTTCTTGATGCCACAATTGCTCGAATGCTGCTTTGATATCAAGGACACTCCACCTTTTGAATTCAGCTCATTTCCATCTAGAAGGACAAGGGCAGCAGACACCTGCAAGTCCCCCTCCAAGCCACTCACCATTATGTAACCATGCTATCCTTAATCAGCAGAGCTACGCCCCCCCCCTTTTCCCTCCTGCCTATCCTTCCTAAACACTTGATAGCCCTGTACATTCAGCTCCCAGT
This sequence comes from Carcharhinus amblyrhynchos, assembly GCF_965287045.1. NCBI lineage: Eukaryota > Metazoa > Chordata > Chondrichthyes > Carcharhiniformes > Carcharhinidae > Carcharhinus > Carcharhinus amblyrhynchos. The sequence continues at coordinate 87,582,645 of NC_137324.1, read as the reverse complement.
CCCTGTCACCCTGTAGCCACGTCTCTGTAATGGCCACCAGATCGTATCCATTTGTGTCGATCTGCGCCATCAGCTCATCCACTTTATTCCGAATGCTTCGTGCATTCAGATAAAGTGCTTTCATCCCAGCCTTCACCTGGACCCTATCTGCCGCAACGCCACCAACTATACTCACGCCCCCTACTCCCTCTATTATTGGGACATCCTCGGCCTCTTCCCTTACATGTACACTCTCCTTAACTTTAGACCTCGTAAGGTCACCTACCCTCGCACCCTCCCCCCCCGCTAATTAGTTTAAAGCCCTGTCTACAGTCCTCTTTACTCGATTCGCCAGCACTCTGGTCCCAGCACGGTTCAGACCAACCCCATCCCGCCCGAACAGGTCCCACCTACCCCAATACTGGTGCCAATGCCCCATAAATTCAAACCCATTCCTCCCACACCAATCCCTGAGCCACCCATTCACTTCCTTAATCCTGTCAACCCTACGCCCATCTGTACACGGTTCAGGCAGTAGCCCAGAGATAACCACCTTGTCGGTTCTACTTTTTAATTCCATTCCCAGCTTTTCATACTCCCTCCCCAGATCCTCAGTTCGCATTTTGCCTACGTCGTTGGCACCCACATGTACCACAACGACCGGATTCTCACCCTCCCACTCCAGGTTCCTCTGTAGCCCAGATGCGACATCCCGGACCCGAGCACCAGGCAGACAACACACCCTTCTGTGAATATCAAGTTTTGGTCTCCTACTGAAGAAAATATGTAATTGCCACAAAAGGGATGCAGCAAAGGTTCATTGGACTGATTCCTGGGATCGCTACGTTATTTTACGAGGAAGGAGTTGTTCAATTAGCCTGCATTCACCAGAGTTTTGAAGAGTGAGAGCCAATCTCTGAAACAAAATTCAGACAAGGCTGGGCAGACTAAGTGCAATGACGATGTTTCACCTGATTGGTGGGTCTAGAGAACACTGAACCATAGAATCATATAATCCCTGCAGTGCAGAAGGAGACCATTCAGCCCATCAAGTCTGCACCAACTCTCCAAAACAGCATCTTACCCAAGCCCATCCAATCACCCTATGTCCATAACCCAAGAATTTATCACAGCTAATCAACCTAACGTATGCAACTCTGGAGGGGTCATGGTCTCAGGGTACAGGGTAGGTCATTTAGGACTGAAGTTAGAAGAAATTTCTTCAGTCTAAGGTCTAAACTAGAATTTTTCTACAATACAAGGGCATGGGGGCCAAGTCACTGAATGTACTTAAGGAAGAAATAGATTTCTCTACACTAAAGACATCAAGGGGTATCGGGAGAGTAGAGGTATTAAGTTAAGATAGAGGATCAGCCATGATTGCGCTGAATGGCCTACTCCTATTTTCTATGTTTCCATGTTATCAGATGAATCAAGCTTCCACTGTTGACATTCAGAATAGAGATTCTGTCACAGAACAGTGATGGGAACCCATGGTGTGACCCTGTTTTGCATCCTCTTCTTACAATGATTTGTTCCACCATACATAATTGCATTTTATTTTTCAGTTCTGCTGCGCTAAGAATATATTGCTTTTTCCTTTTTTCTCAATCTCCTCTATTTGTATGAACTTCTGCACCTTTGCTGCCAAAGTTTGCATATTGCCTTATCCTTTTTATACCCTTGCAACATTGCATGAATGATTTTTCATATCACCTATTAAGTTTATATTTAGCAATGAGCAGTTTTAAATTAATTTAGGATACATTATTAGTATCAAAAAGTTATATATTAATGAACAATTAAAGAAAATTACCCAATCACGAAGATCTAATTATAATTAAAATATATATCAACACCATTCAAATGCATTAAAATAACCAACAAGTCTGACTTCAAGTGCATATTCTCACCCATATATCTACCTCCTGCCAAATACTCTCGCAGGGGAAGGCACAGACAAGTCCATAAACCTATGTGTCCTGTGCTGAGGGATTGCAGCCTTTTCCTTGAATGTACCCAACATTAATAAATAGAGAAACCACTCAAATCAAAATTCTTTGAAAATTAGATTTTGCCAAGAAAGAACTACTCAATCAAATACCTTTCCTGCTTGGTTCAATAATCTCTGCACCTTTAAAGGATTTGTTTTCCTAAGACAACAATACTAGGTGAGATGACTAAAAAGCATAGCATTCAACTACAGCTGTATACAAAGGAATTTCATGATTGTAGGATCTATTGAAATATTTTTCTTTTGAATTATTATCGCCTGTTCCTTGACTACATCACGAACTGTTCTCTTCAATTCAACTTCTCTACATCAATACCAAGGTGCTTATAATTAGTTAACTATTTCAACATCCCCACCATTGACTTTTACAAGAAATACATCATGAACTTTTTTTTCTAAAATCTATAACAAGTTATTTTGTCTTGCTTTTATTCAGTTGAAAAGAATAATTACCATACTATTTTACGAACCTCTCCCAAGTTCCTACAATTCTCTTCGTTTTTCCTTGTAAGGCCCACAGGTACCATATCATTGACATACTTCATAATTATGTGCAGAGGTGGTGATGGCCTGGTGATATTATTGCTTGATTATTAATTCAGAAACTCAGCTTATGTTCTGGAGACCAGGGTTGGAAGCCCGCCACGACAGATGGTGGAATTTGAATTCAATAAAAAAATCTGGAATTAAGAATCGACCGATGACCATGAAACAATTGTCGATTGTCAGAAAAACCTATTTGGTTCAATGTCCTTTAGAGAAGGAAATCTGCCATCCTTACCTGGTCTGGCCTACATGTGACTCCAGAGTCACATTGACTCTCAACTGCCCTCTGAAATGGCCAAGCAAGCCACTCAGTTCAAAGGCAATTAGGGATGTGCAACAAATGCCAGCCAGCCAGTGACATCCTTGTCCCACAAATGAATTAAAAAATGTTGCATTCTAATTGACAAGCATTTATATAGAGGATGAAAAGTAAAGCTGATGTTACACAGCCCTGAGGGGATGTAACATTTGTTAGGGGAGACACGGTGGTATTGTTGCTGGACAACTGTTTCAGAGACCCGGGGTAATGCACTGGGGACCTGGGTTCAAATCCCACCAGGGTAGGTGGTATATAAATTCAATAAAACATCCAGAATAAAAAGAACAACGACCATTAGGTATCAGTGGATGGCATGGCCTCACAGCACCAGGGGCGCAGGTTCAATTCCAGCTTGGGTGACTACGTGGAGTTTGCACATTCTCCTGTGTCTGCGTGGGGTCCCTCCAGATGCTCCGGTACCCTCCCACAGTATAAAGTTACGCAGGTTAAGTGGATTGGCCATGCAAAATTGCTCCTTAGTGTCCAAAGATATGTAGGTTAAGGGGATTAGTGGGGTAAGTGAGCAGGGATAGGGTGGGGAGTCTCGGTAAGATGCTCTGTGGGAGAGTCGGTGCAGACTTGATAGGCCAAATAGCCTCTTTCTGCACTGTAGGGATTCTATGATTTGTCATAAAAACCCATCCTTTAGGGAAGGGTATCTGTCTTCCTCACAACATACGACTCCAGATCTACAGCGATGTGGCACGACAAATAAAAAAAGGAATGAAACCTAGCAGTGCCAACCCTGCAAAATCTTCCTTACTAACATCTGGGGTCTCTCACACTAGTCAAGCAACAGCTTGACACAGACATTCTCACAGAATCATCATTCCAACAGAGGTGGCAACACAGTGCACATGCATTCAGGAAGGAGTTGCCCTGGGACCCCATGAAGTCTCACTGTACCAGGTCAAACATAGGCAATAAAACCTCCTGCTGATTACTACACTTCGTTCCCTGTCAGCTGATGTATCAGTACTCCGCCCTCTTGACCACCACTTGGAATAAGCACTGAGATGGCAAAGGTGCATAACGTACTATAAAGTGGGGATAGAAACAAAAGGCAGTAAGGAGAAAAGTGCAAGGCAGCAAAATGAAAGACAAAAAATCAAAAAGGGCCACAGTACAAAGACTGCTGAGAACACAGTGAATAGGTCCAGTAAGGCCAAGAGAAATAAAACACAGGGAGAGTGTACAAAACATGACCAGATAGATGGTCTCAGAAAGCAGATGTCTAGATAAAACTGCATTTATTTCAATGCAAGAGGCCTAACGAGCAAGACAGATAAACTCAGGGCATGGATGTGTATAAGACCAGGATATTATAGCTATTACTGAAACATGGCTTTGGGAAGAGCAGAACTGGCAATTCAATGTTATGCCATAGGGAAGATATAACTGGAGTTGAGACAGGAGGGGGAATTGCGTCTTTGATTAGGGAGAACATCACAACAGTACTGACAGGGGATATATCCAAGGGTCCGCCCAGAATCTATATGGCTAAAACTGAACAGTAAGAGAGAAGTCACTTTGATAGGATTGTACTACAGGCCCCCAAATGGTGGGAAATTGAGGAGCAAATACATAAGGAAATTACAGATAGCTGCAAGAAAAGTTGGGTGATTTTAGAAGGGGGCTTTAATTTTCCCAGCATTGATTGGGACAGCCATAGCATTAGGGACTTGGATGGAGAGAAATTTGTTGACTGTATTCAGGAGGAATTTCTCCTTCAGTATGTGGATGGCCTGACTAAAGAGGGGGCAAAACCTGACCCCCTCTTGGGAAATAAGGAAGGGCTAGTGACGGAAATATTAGTGAGGGATCACTCTGGACCAGTGACCACAATTCATTGGTTTTAAGATAGCTATGGAAAATGATGGATCTGGCCCAAAAGTTAAAATTCTAAATTGGGGCAAGGCCAATTTTGATGTTAACAGACAGGAACTTTCAATAGTTGACTAGGAGAGCCTGTTCTGAGGCAAAGGGATGCCTGGCAAGTGGAAGACTATCAAAATTGTGTTATCCAGAGTTCAGAATAAGCACACTCCTTTTAAAGTGAAAGACTTAGAAATAGGGATCCCTAGATAAAGTAAAAGGGGTCGAGAACTTCAAGTTTTTAGGTGTCCAGACCACCTGCTCTGGTCCCCCCCGCATGCCAGCGCTATACTTAAGAAAGCCCATCAATGCCTCTACTTTCTCAGAAGACTAAGGAAGTTTGGCATGTCAGCTATGACTCTCACCAACTTTTACAGATGCACCATAGAAAGCATTCTTTCTGGTTATGTCACAGTTTGGCATAGTTCCTGCTCTGCCCAAGACCACAAGGAACTACAAAAGATCGTGCATGTAGCCCAATCCATTGCGCAAACCTGCATCCCAACCATTGACTCTGTCTATACTTCCCGCTGCGAAGCAGCCAACATAATTAAGGACCCCACGCGCCCTGGGCTTCTTTCATCTTCTTCCTTCAGGAAAAAGATACAGAAGTTTGAGGTCATGGACCAACTGGCTCAAGAACAGCTTCTTCCTGCTGCTGTCAGACTTTTGAATGGACCTACCTCGCACTAAGTTGATTTTTCTCTACACTCTAGTACGACTGTAACACTACATTCTGCACTGTCACAGTTCCACTCTATGAATGGTATGCTTTATCTGTATAGCACGCAAGAAACAATACTTTTCACTGTATGTTAATACATGTGACAATAATAAATCAAATCAAATCAAATATTGAGGCCCTGGTCAGAAAGAAAGAGGGGCAATGTGAAATGCATAGGCAGCTGGGATCAAATGGATCCCTTGAAGAGTATACAGGTTGTCAGAGTTGAGAGAGAAATCAGGACGGCAAACGGGACATGAGATTGCTTTGGCAGATAAAGCAAAGGGGAGTCCAAAGAGTAACTAGGGAGACAGTAGGGCCTCTTAAGTATCAACGAGGTTATCTACGCACATGCAGATCCACAAGATATGGCTGACTCTCTAAATTAACATTTCTCATCAGTGTTTACTGTTTGGAAAGACATGGATGTTAGGGAACTTGGGGAAATAAATAGTGATGTCTTGACTGTACAATTACAGAGGTGGTGGTGCTGGAAGTCTTAAAGCACGTCAAGGTAGATAAATCCCCAGGACCTGACAAAGTGTATCCCAGGATGTTGTGGGAGGCTAGGGAGGAAATTGTGGGTCCCTAGCAGAGATATTTTAATCATTGACAGCCACACGTGAGGTGCCTGAAAATTGGAGGGTAGCATACGTTTTGCCTTTGTTTAAGAAGGGCTGATGGAAAAGCCTGGGAACCAAAGACTGGTGAGTCTCACATCTGTAGTGGGTAAGTTGTTAGAAGATATTCCGAGAGACAGGATCTACAGTCATTTAGAGGGGAAAGCATTGATTAGGGACAGTCAGCATGGCTTTGTGAGTGGAAAATCATATCTCACAAATTTGAGTTTTTTGAAGGGGTAACCAAGAAAGTAGATGAGGGCAGTGCAGTCGATGTTGTCTACATGGACTTTAGCAAGATCTTTGACAAAGGATGGCATAGGTTAAATATCAGGGGATCCAGGGTGAGGTAGCCAACTGGATACAAAATTGGCTTGACGACAGAAAATAGAGGGTGTTTGGAGAAGGTTCGAAAATTTCAAACTGGAGCTACCGTGACCAGCAGCGTGCCTCAAGGATCGGTGCTGGGTCCACCGTTACTTGCTACTTATATTAATGATTTGGATGAGAGTTTAGGAGACATAGTTAATAAGTTTGCAGATGAATACAGGAATTGGGACATCTTGTTGAAGTAGTACAAGACATGAGTATAGCCACACTTGGAATATTGTGTACAGTTCTGGTCACCCGATTAGAAAAAAGATATTATTAAACTAACAAGAGTGCAGAAAAGATTTACTCGGATGCTACCAAGACTTGATGGTTTGAGTTACAAGGAGAGGCTGGATAGGCTGGGACCTTCTTCCCTGGAGAATAGGAGGCTTTCGGGTGATCTTACAGATTATTATAAAATAAAGAGGGCAATAGGTAGGTAGATAGTCAATATCTTTTCCCAAAGGTAGGAGTCTCTAAAACTAGAGAACATAGGTTTAAGGTCAAATGGGAAAAATACAAAAGGATTCAGAGGGGCAGTTTTTCACTCAAAGGGTGGTGAGTGTCTGGAATGAGCTGCCAGAGACAGTAGTAGAGGTGGGTACAATTTTGTCTTTTAAAAAACATTTAGACATGTACATGGGTAAGATCGGTACAGAAGGATACGGGCCAAAAGCAGGCAATTGGGACTAGCTTTGTGATTAAAAACTGGGCAGCATGGACATGTTGGGCCGAAGGACTTATTTCCATGCTGAAAACCTCTATGATGATCACCTAGAGTGGCTCATTTTACCAGCACAGACCATTCTGGCCCCAGCTAGACTAGGAGTGCAGAACCAACAAGAGGGAGAAACATACTTGGCCTCATCCTTACTTCACCCTACTGCAGATGCATTGATCATGACAGTATCAGTAGGAGTGACCACTTTACAGTCCTTGTGGAGACAGAAGTCTCATATTCACATTGAGGATACCCTCCATTGTGTTGTTTAGCAGTACCACTATACTAAATGGGACAGACTCAAAACTGTGCATCCATGAGATGCTGTGAACCATCAGAAGTAGCAGCATAATTGTACTCAACCACAATCTGTAACCTCATGGTCCAATATATCCCCGACTCTACCATCACCATAAGCTATGGGATCATCCTGGCTCAACTGAGTGTGCAGCAGGGCCTGCCAGGAGCAAAACCAAGCATACCTACAAATAAGGTGTTAACCTGGTGAAGCTACAACACACAGGATCAGATGTGTGCTCTGCAGTCCTGCCACATCCAGCCATGAATGTAGTTGGACAATTAAACAGCATACTAGAGGAAGGGGCTCCACAAATATCCATCCTCGATGACAGAAAAGCCCAGCATATCAGTGCACAGACTGAACAGAGAACAAAGAACAGTACAGCATTGGAACAAACCTTTCGGGCCTCTGATCATGATGCCCCAACTAAACTTAAAACTTCTGCCCTTACTCAGACTGTATGTTCTATTCATGTATCCATCCAGATACCTCTTAAATGTTGCTAATAAACTATTCGCAGCCTTCAACCAGAAGTGCCAAGTGAATGCTCCATCTTCACCTCCTTGGGAAGTCCCCAGCTTCACAGATGCCAGTTTCAGCCAATTAAATTCGCTTCACATGATAGGAAGAAACAGCTGAAGACACTGGATATTGAAAAAGCTATTTTGGCCCTGACAATAATCGGGTAATAGTTCTGAAGACTTGTGTTCCAGAACTAGCCACACCCTATCCAAGTTTTTTCCAGTACAGCTGCAACACTGACATCTACCTGCCAAAGTGAAAAATTACCCAGCCACATCCTGTACACAAAAAGCAGAACAAATGCAACCCATCAATTAATGCCCTCAGTATACTCTCAGTAAAATAATGGAAGGGGCCATTAACAATGCTAACAAGCAGCACTTGCGTAGCAATAACCTGCTCATTCATGCTCAGTTTGGGTTCGCCAGGGTCACTCAGTTCCTGACCTCATTCCAGCCTTGGTTCAAACATGGACAAAACAGCTGAATGCCAGTTGAGGCGAGAGAGACTGCCTTTGACATTAAGGCAGCATTTGACTGAGTAGGATATCAAGGAACCCTAGCAAAACTAAAGTCAATGGGATGGAGGGGAAAATTCACCAGAAGTTGGTATCATACCTAGGACAATGGAAGATGTTTGTGGGTGTTGGAGGACAATCATCTCGGTCTGAGGACAGCACTGCAGGAATTCCTCAGAGCAGTTTCTTCAGTCCAACCATCTTTTGTTGCCTCAACAACCTTTCTTCCATTATAAGGGCAGAAGTGGGGATGTTCTTGATAAATTGCACAATATTCAGCACCATTCACAACTCTTCAGATACTGAAGCAGTCTGTGTCCAAATGCAGCAAGACCTAGACAATACCCAGGCTTAGGCTGATTGAAATGTCAAATAACATTCACGCCAAGTACCAGGCAATGACCACCTCCAAAAGAAAACCTATCACACTTGATATTCAATGGCATTACTATCGCTGAATCCCCCACTTTCAACATCACGGGAGTTACTGTGAACTAGAAACTGAACTAGAAACTGAACTAGACTGGTCATATAAATACTGCAACTACAAGAGCAGGTCAGAGGCTTCGAATCCTTAAGTGGGTAACTCACCTCCTGACTCCCCAAAGCCTGTCCACCATTGAGAAGGCACAAATCAGAAATGCAATGGAATACTCTTCACTTGCTTGGATGCTGCTTCATCAACACTCAAAAGGCTTAACACTATCCAGAACAAAGCAGCCCGTTTGACTGCCATGCCTTACACAAGCATTCACTCCCTTCACTACTGACGAACATTGCAACATGTGTAACATCTGCGAGATGCACTGCAGGAACTCATCGATGCTTCCGAGGCAGCACCTTTCAAATTCACGATCACTGCTATCTAAAAGGACATGGGCAGAAGATTAATGAGAACACCGCCACCTGGAGGTTCCCCTCCATGTCACTCCCACCCCAACTTGGATATTGTTCTTCCTTCACTGTCACCAGGTCAAAATCCTGGATCTTCCTCCCCAATAATACTGTTCAAGGCAGTTCAAGAAGGCAGCTCACCACGACCTTCTCCGGGGAAACTAGGGTTGGGCGATAAATTCTGGCCGAGACAGCGACATCTATATCCCATAAATGAATATAACAAAAATGGGCTCCAGGTAGATCCCAGTAACAACTGTTGAGTCCTGATGCGAAGGAAATTGCTGATCTAAAAGCCAGATTAACTTAAAGACTTTTCAACTTTTGAATGATTGCATGGTATTAAAAGCCAAAGAAAAATCAACTCAGCATTTTTGCCCAATCTATTCTTCTTTGGCAAGTGGATCAAACAACCAAGGTCAAAACAGCATCATCCACTGATTTATGAGGTTGATGGGTAAATTGTAACTGATCAATATCTGGAACAAGAGCATCTAAATGTTTTGACACAATGCACTCAAAATACTTCATGACTATCAACACAAGAGCAACAGGTCAGTAATCATTCAGCTTAGCAGGCTACAACTGCTCCGCAACTGGGATGATGATGGTCGATTTCCAACAGCAAGGAACAATAAGCATGTCAAGTGATTTCTGAGCAACCAGAGAGGTTCTACCAAATGGTAGAAACATTCCTTTAGAATTTTTCCACTGATCTGGACTGCATGCTTTCTGTGGATTCACTCATGAATTGCTTTACCACCTCCTGCTTGCTGATAGTAACTCAAGATCCTTCTAATCCATGAAGTGATCCTTGTTTTTTAGAAGGATGAGGGGAGATCTTATAGAGACATATAAGATAATGAAAGGGATGGATAGGGCAGAGGTAGAAAGATTCTTCCTGCTCAGAAAGGACAGCAAGACTACAGGGCACAGCCTCATGGGTAGATAGGTTTTTGACAGACAAGGGAATTAAGGGTTATGAGGAGAGAGCGGGAAAGTGGAACTGATCTACTTCAGATCAGCCATGATCTTATTGAGTGGCGGGGCAGGCTCGAAGGGCTCCTGCTCCTATTTCTTATGTTCTTATGAAGCCAGCTGCAGAATTGGATTTTATATTAAATTCATAATTTTCAAACCAACTAAAAATTTGTTCAATTCATTTGCAACATTTCATGGAATGTGGACAAAAACAGTAATTACTTTTTTTCGATGTTATGCCTGTCATTTTATACATACATTTCCATGCATCGCTGGGATTGCTTGTTCAACAACAATTATGCTGCTAGTCTCTATGCATTTCATTCACATTCTAACTTCCTTTCTCACCTTGATTTTTAGTTCTTGGTCCCCTATACTAAATGCAATTTATCTGTCCTTCATTACTGCTTAAGTCCTTTGAAATCCAGGGTTTATCATTTGGATGGATCTTCAATCATTTCAGTGAAGCTGTTCACTGAAGATGACCATCATTTAGGACACTGATGCTCTTATTTATGTCTTCATCCTCAATAAAAATGTCCAAATTTGTGTCAAAGCAAATTTTAATTTGACCACATTAACCCAAGCTTAAAACACTTTCCAGCCAGGTTTTTCTGTTTTTACCTCAGCTGCCCAATGATTGGTGCATCTAATGATTCTATACTGCTACCTTCTGATGCTTCCAAACTTACTACAAGCAGGTTTTTCAGTCTTCAGTTTGAATAAATGTGGCTCATCTTTTCACTTTATCAATGCTGTGAATTTTCAGCCAGGTTTTATTAACATAATAGTGTTGCTTTTTTTAGCCTTATTATTTCATACAGTAACCAGCTTTTGTTTACATTCAGTTAAATACAATGAGAAGTTCCTTTAAGACTATGATAATCTCATTATACAATCTGACATTCATCAGAAAGAGGAACTGAGAAAAATGAGTGCAATTAATTTTTATTAATTAATTCGCAGGATGTCCCAAGGAGGGGTCCATGTGGGGTCGGTACACAACACTGTTAGCGACTAAGTTTCAGGACCATGGAACTGTGAAGAATTGGCAACATAGTTGTGACTGTACATGATTGTTGCTCCTCAGAAGATGTGAGCCATTCATATTTCAGAGCCCAAATTACATATTGGTTAGTGATCTCAGTAAACTTAAAGGAGTTGACAGTAATTCGTTGCCTTGTTTTTTTTAAAAGAATTTATTAATGTTGTACTTGTGAGAAAGTGCAAAACTTTTTAAATGGTGCTAATAATCAAATGCATTCTATGTATATTCATTAATATGTAACATATATGTATGTCAGTAAATGAGTGTTGGGTAAAAAAGCTAATCAATAACCTTGATGCTTTTGAAGACAGTCTCACAACACCAAGTTACTCCACACCATGACTACCATCAACACCGCTTCTGAACACCCCAGTTCTCTAGTCAAACAACACCAGCTTTCCTCATTTCCCCACTTAATTGAAGTTCCTCATTCATTGTACAGTATAAATATGGCTATAGGAATCACTATAAAAAACTTGATGGACCATACACATGGACACAAGATTCTTTTAAAATAGGTTGTTGATATGTAACTGTTCTAGCAATTAAAGGCACTCCTTTGTACATCACCATGCCAATGTGGACCTGAAGGTCCCTAGTACAAATTCTGTTCAACGTTATTAGCTAATCTTAACCAGGACAGTTTTCCTCAATGTTATTAGAGGGAAGGGGAAGAAAGGAACAGTGATCGCACCCGCTTGAAGTAGTCCATCAAATCTAGATAAGATAGGGTCTTGCTGCAGTGGCGAGCAGCTTGCCAATATTCACGGTTGAGGCTTGTATATGGGTGGCCATGAGCAAAGATACTGAAAGATTCCGCTATCCTCCCACAGTCCAAAAGATGTGTAAGTTAGGTGTATTGGCCATTGTATATTGCCCCTTAATGTCCAAAGACGTGTAGGCTGGGTGGGGTTACAGGATGGGTAAAGATCCTCTTTTGGAGGATCGATGCAGACTTGCTTCCCAAATGACGACCTTTCCCACGTAGGGATTCTTTAATTACAGTTTGCCATCCTGAAAATGACCCATTTATCCCACCTGTTTCCTGTTTGTTAGCCAGTCCACACTACTATGCCATCCACAAAACCATGAGTTCTCACCTTGTGCAGTAGCCTAGAATATCACACTTCCTGTCTTTCATAAATCCAAATGCACTATATCTACTGGGTTCCTTTCATCCATCTAGTTACATCCTCAAAGGACTCTTAAGTTTGTCAAAAACAATCTCTCATTCATAAAATCATACTGATTATACCAAACTCCTATTTTCTAAAATGTCCTAAATACTTTCTTAATAACAGATTCTAACATTTCCCAATGGCAGATGTGAAGTTCAATGGGCTCCAGTTTCCTGCTTTTGCCTCTTCCTTTCCTTGGATTGTGGTGTTACATTTATTTTATCAATCTGCTGGAACCTTTCCAGAACCAAGGATATTTTAGAAGATCATACCATGCATTCACTTCCTTTCAGATCATAGGATGCAGGCCACCTGGTCCAGGGTGGCTGTCAGCCTTGACTTGCTTTTTTTCTTAACATTTTTCATGTGATCATGATTGTTTTAACCTTTTGATTGGCTACCATTGAGAATATAACGAGTAAGGGGAAACAAGTGTATGGACCCTCAGTATTCGATTCTCCAGGGCAGAGGAAACATCCTCTCTACTTCAACCCTGTCAACAACCCCCACGATCAGATATCAGAGGCGGCCCGAGGCGGGCAGGTGGGGGCGCCTGTGGAAGCGGGCACAAGTGGAGCCAGAAGGTTGAAGACAGTGCGAGGGGAGCCATGAGTTCGAAAATGTGAGAGAAGAGCTGGGAGTCTGATAAGAGAACAATGTCATAAGGAACTAAGTCAGTATTTGGTTGTTGAATATTTTACTTGTTTTCCTCATCTTCAGAAGCTAATGAGGCAGTCGTTATTCATTTTCCAAAATGCGCTGTTTCGAATAGGTACCATCAGACTGGAAAGTGGCAAATTTAGCTCCTCCACTCAAAAAGGGAGGGAGGCAGAAAACAGGAAACTAAAGGTCAGTTAACTTGACATCAGTTGTGGGAAAAGTGTTAGAATCGATTGTTAAGGAGATTTCAGCTGGACACAGGAAAATTCAAGGTGATCAGGAAGAGTCGACATTGTTTTGTGAAAGTGAAATCACGTTTCACCAAAGTATTAGAGTTCTCTAAGGACTAACATGCACAGTAGATAAAGAGCAGCCTGTATACCATACATGGGTTTCCATGAGGCATTTGATAAAGGTGCCGCATCAAAGGTTACTGCAGAGAATCTAAATTCATGGCATTTGGGTTACACATTAGTACGGATTGAATACTGGCAGGCTAGCAGGAAACCGAGTACGCATGAATAGATCTTTGTCTGATTGCCAGAATGTGATGAGAAAATCTATGGTAGCTAAATTTGCAAATGACAAAAAGATAGGTCGGGATGTATGTTGTGAAGATGAGAAAGTGAGGTTGCGGATGGATAGGTAGGTTGAGTGAGTGGGCAGAAATCTGGCAGATTGACAATATGGGAAAATGTGAGCTTGTTCACTTTGGCAGGAACAATAAAAAAGCATAGTATTACAAGTGCAGAATTCCGAGGTGCAGAGGGAGCTAGGTGTTCTTGTGCACAAATCACAAAAAAGTGGTGTGCACATACGGCATGTAATCAAGGTACACAAGATACAACATCAACCTGGCCCTGCACTCAACCCCGGGGCAACTAGATAACAAAAACACCTATGTCAGACTCTTATTTATTGACGACAGCTCAGCCTTCAACACCATCATTCTGATGAAACTCATTTCCAAACTCCGTGGACTAGGTCTCAGCCCTTCCCTCTGCGAATGAATCCTAACTCACAGATCGCAATCAGTAAGGAGAGGCAACAACATCTCCTCCACAATCATCCTCAACACCAGTGCCCCACAAGGCTGTGTTCTCAGACCCCTACTATACTCTTTTTACACCAATAACTGTGTGGCCAAATTACCCTCCAAATGGATTTTCAAGTTTGCAGATAATACCAGCATAGTGGGTCATATTTCAAACAATGACAAGTGTTAAAATTCAGGGCGGATACTTCAAGGTGTTCTATGAAGCTCGCCTGACCTGTAACATTTTACATTTAATTTGGCTAGGATGAGCATGAGGTTTCACTTCAGGTGTGCTTCAACTGACCCACAAGGAGCTTTTATTAAAAATAAAGTTTAAGAATATTGTTGACATATGTATTAAGACACTTAGCAAGAACTTTTAACAATTACAAACAAGAAACACAACAACCACGATAATGTATAACTCTTAAGGAAATATCTCTGTGTTCCAACCAAAACCAACATCCAATATAAAAAACCCTTCAAACAAACACAATATAGGTTAATGCCCACTTGTTGCAGGAATCCCACCTCCTGGGTTGAATGCTGAAAATCCCTTGTGAAGAAGTTCAGAAGAGTTTGTAGTCGAATCTGTTCTCCAAAACACAGTTTCTTTAAGACAGAACCAAATAAAGAGAAAAAACAGGGAGAGAAAGAAATTGCTTCTTAGCTTGCTGCTAAACTGCTTCCCAAAACAAAACTGGAAGCCCAAAGAGAAAACCCCTATCACCTGACTGCCACAACTTAGCTCCATCCCCAATTACACTGAAGCTGTAAGCTGCATGATTTTTTTAATAAAAACTTTTTTTTAAAAGGAACACTCACATGACACCTCTCCCTTAAGAAAAAAAATAAACCATCACATTCACAGGTAGTTTCATTTTTCAAATCCTCTCAGTTTGACATGACTAGTACTCTGCAATACACATACATTTAACAAAATAAATCAAAATATGCAAACAGTCAGTTTTAGTCTTTGTCTTCCATCATTGAATCTTCCTCCACTTTATCACAATCGTGACAAAGCATCAGCAATCGTATTTTCTCTTCCTGCCACATGTCCAATTTTTAAATTAAATAACTGCAATAATAGACTCCATCAAAACAGTCTGGCATTTTTAGTCTTAAATTTCTTCAAAAACATCAATAGATTATGATCAGTATACACCAGTGTCTCTGAAAAATTACTGGCAACGTAAATGTTAAAATGTTGCAAAGCCAGCCCTAAATTCAAGGTCTCTTTTTTAATCGTTGAATTTTTCTTTGGTGATCATTCAGTTCTTTTGGAAAAATATCCAATAGGCCACTTTATTCCTTTGTTGCCTTCTTGCATGAGCACAGCACCTACGTTCACACCACTGATAGCCACCTTGAATGGTTGTGTGTAAGTTGATGTAGCCAACACAGGTGCAGTGGTCAACTGCCTTCAGGCCATTAAATGCCTGTTGACACTTTGCCGTCCATTTTGCCAAAATTTACTATGCTTCTTCAGCAAGTCAGTCAGTGGAACAACCACATTGCTAAAATTCAGCACAAATTTACAGTAAAAACAACTGAGGCCCAAAAATCTCATTATTTTCCTTTGTGTTGAGGGCATTGGGAATTCTGTGGGGCCATCTATCCATGTCCAATGGTGTAGCCAAGGAATGTGACTTAGGCTTTTCCAAACTCACTCCTAGCCAGGCTTACCACCAAACCCACCACCTGAAGTTGATCGAGTAATTCTGCCAGATGCTTCAAGTGATCTTTCCATATCTGACTAAAGATCACCAGATCATCCATGTACACCACACAATTGGGTAATCCTGAAATTACTTTGTTAGTTAACTGTTGAAATGTGGCCGGGGTGCTTTTCATGCCAAATGATGTAACTCTGAATTGGTATAAACCATTTGAACAAAAGAACAAAGAACAACCCAGCACGGGAAACAGGCCCTTCGGCCCAACGAGCCCGCACCGCCGCATCACCCTACACCTATTCTACCCTGCATGTCTACGAATGGGACCCTACTCAGTCAGATTCAGGGAAGAAATAGTGTCAATTTGGTGGAAACCGATTAGCCTAAGAGCACATCTTTGGGGTGTGGGAGGAAACCGGAGCGCCCGGAGGAAACCCACGCAACCACAGGGAGAATGCGCAAACTCCCACAGACACAGGCCCAAATCCATGTATCTGCACAGCTAGCAGTGCTAGTCACTGAGCTGTTGTGGCGCCCGTCTATCGGTCCAGGATCAAGCACACACACCGACATGAAGTACTAGGCCACTCCTGGACTTCCAAGAGCAGCCCACGCACGACCCGCCGTGTGCATGCCCCTCGCTTGACACGAGGTGGACCTCCACCTGTGGAATAAAGACAAAAAATATTAATCATACAGCCTGCCCTTCCGGTGTCTCCCGAGGTTTAACCCTATTTAATAGCCCCTACCATATCCCTCCATTCTCGTTTCACTCATGTGTCTATCTAACTGCATCTTAAACGAGTCCAACGTTCCTGCCTCCACCACCCTACTCGGTAGCGCATTCCAGACCCCCACAACTCTCTGCGTAAAGAACCTTCCTCTTGCCTCCAAATTATACCTCCCCCCCCTCACCCTTAAGTGATGACCTCTCGTGTTCGTACCCAGTCTAGGGAGCAGTCTCTCACTATTAACTCTATCTATTCCCTTCAGTATCTTATATACCTCTATCATGTCCCCTCTCAATCTCCGTCTTTCCAAGGAGAATAGCCCCAGTCTCTTCAATCTCTCCTCGTAACCCAGTCCCCCCATGCCAGGCAACATCCTGGTAAACCTCCTCTGCACCCTTTCCAGAGACTCCACGTCCTTCCGGTAATAAGGTGACCAGAACTGGACGCAGTACTCCAAATGCGGTCTAACCAACGTTCTGTATAACTGAAGCATTAGACGGCAGCTTTTATACTCTAAGCCCCTTCCTATAAAGGCTAACATTCCATAAGCCTTCCTAACAACGTTCTCCACTTGTGACGCAACCTTCATGGATTTGTGAACCTGCACTCCCAGGTCCCTCTGTACGTCTATACTCCTAATCGGCCTACCTTTTATCACATAGCTCCTCTCTGCATTATTCCGTCCAAAATGCATCACCTCGCATTTGTCAGGATTAAATGCCATCTGCCACCTATCTGCCCACTGCACCAACCTATCTATATCCTGTTGTATCACCTGACAATCCAGTTCCGTATCCGCCAACCCTGCCATCTTGGTGTCATCAACAAACTTGCTGATCACACCACCTACGCCCTCTTCTAAGTCATTTATGTAGACTACAAAGAGGAGAGGTCCCAGTACCGAGCCCTGCGGCACACCACTGGTCACTGGCCTCCAGCCCGACAAGGTACCCTCCACAACTACCCTCTGTCTCCTATTTCCCAGCCAGTTCTCAATCCACCTAGCTACCTGGCCTCGTATCCCATGCGCCTTAACCTTTTCTACCAGCCTACCGTGAGGGACTTTGTCAAACGCCTTACTGAAATCCATATAGATGACATCAACGGCTCTCCCATCGTCAACCGTTTTTGTCACCTCCTCAAAGAATTCCACCAGATTCGTAAGGCAAGACCTCCCTCTAACAAAGCCATGTTGCGTATCCCTAATCAGATCGCAACGCTCCAAATGCTCATACATCCTACCCTTAAGTATTTTTTCCATTAACTTCCCTACCACCGACGTCAAACTCACCGGCCTATAATTCCCAGTGTTATCCCTACTACCTTTTTTGAACAACGGGACCACATTTGCTACCCTCCAGTCTTCTGGGACCTCACCTGTGTCCAAAGAAGAGACAATGATGTGGGCCAGAGGCCCAGCAATTTCATCTTTCGCCTCCCTAAGCAGCCTGGGATAAATACCATCAGGCCCCGGAGCTTTATCCGTCCTTACGCTACCTAAAAGCCCTAGCACTTCCTCTCTTGTAATAACTATATCCTGCAACTGAACCTCCGCTCCCTCCAAGAGACCGCACGATTCCGAACCCCTCTCCTTCGTGAATACCGACGCAAAGTATTCATTCAGGAGCTCCCCCATTCCCTCCGACTCAATACACAACTCTCCACTCTTGGTTTCACAAAAGCTGAAATCTCCTTCACCCTTTCGGAGAAAGATACCTGCCAATACCTTTTGAGTAAATCCAGTTTGGAGATGAAAGTTGATTGCCCAACCTTCTCAATGTAGTCCTTCAGCTGTGGAATAGAGAATCTGCATTTGTAACTACATTAACTTTCCTACAGTCCATACACAATCGTTGGGTACCATCCGGTTTCTGTAACATCACTATGGGTGAGCTCCACTTGTTGTAACTCATTTCAATTACGTCATTCTTAAGCATACCTTTGATCTCCCTTTGAACTTGTGCCAATTTTAGAGCATCAAGTCTATAAGGATGTTGTTTAATTGGAACAGCATTTCCCACATCTACATCATGCTCAGCCATTCTAGTAATTCCAAACTTATTCCCACATACTTGTCAACGCGATATTAAGAGCTCTTTCAGGTCACTCGGATTTTCCTCTGGAAGGTAACTCAATACTATATCCCAATTTTTAATAATGTCCTCATTCTTCAAATTAAACTGGATAACATCAAATTCAGAGTTGTCTGGATTCAGCTTCTCCCTCTGAGTTGTAACCACCAAAACTTCCTCCTCCTGCTCTCCTTCCCAATCAAAATACCTTTTAAGCATATTCATATGACATACTCCGTGAGTTTTCCTTCTACTGGCGCTCTTATTAAGTAATTCACCTCACTCAATTTCCTTTCAATTCAATAACACCCACTAAACTTTGCTTTTAAAGGTTCACCTGCCATTGGTAACAGAACAAAAACTTATCTCCACTAGCAAAACTACAAAATTTTGATTTCTTATCCACTTAGTGTTTCATTACATGCTGTGTAACTTCTAAATGTTGTCTAGCCAATTAACTTGCTCTATTTAACTTATCCCTAAAATTTCACACAGTCCAATAACGTAGTCTCACTCACCAATTTCTCCTTCATCAATTTAAGCAGTCCCCTTACCTCATGACCAAAAAGTCAATTCAAATGAATTGAATTTGGTTGACACATTAGGTGCATCCCTAATTGTAAAGAGCACAAATGGAATTCCTTTATCCCAATCCTCGGAATAATCTTGACTATAAGCCCTCAACATTGTCTTCAAAGTTTGGTGCCACTGTTCTAACACTCCCTGTGATCTTGGATGAAATGCAATTGATTTAAATTGTTTTACTCTTAAGCTATCCATAACCTCCTTGAATAACTTGGATGTAAAATTTGATCCTTGATCTGACAGTATTTCTGCAGATAATCCATTCACATCTAGTAAAAGTTTTAAGTTACTCCTCTACAATCCTTTTTCCTGTAATACTGCATAATGGAATGGCCTTTGGAAACGTAGCAGATACATCCATTATGGTCAATAGGTATTGATTCCTTTTTTGTTCTAGGGTGAGGTCCTACACAATTAATTAAGATCCCTGTAAATGGTTCCTCAAATACTGGAATGGGTATTAAGGTTGTTGGTTTTATCACAGTTTGAGATTTCCTTGTCACTTGACTTGTGACATGACCGACAAAATTTAACTACATCTTTATGCAGCCCAGGTCAATAAAAGTGTTCTTGTATTTTAGCTCGAGTTTTCCTTACTCCCAAATAACCTCTTACTGGTACCTCGTGTGCTACTCGCAGCACCTCTTCTATACCTTACCGGCAGTACTACTTGATGAACTTCTGCCACTTTTCATCCGCCTGAGTATGTAAATGTCTTCATTTCCTCATTAAGACCTCATTTTTAATGCAATAGCATTCTGGTATACACTCAAAGTCCTCCTCAACGTACGCTTTCTGACTCAACTGTTTTATTTCAACATTCTTCTGTTGCAACTATGTCAACTTTCCTGAACTAAAAATATCCACCTCATCCTCCACCTGCTCTTGTTCTTTTCCAACCATTTGATCAAAAATTGTTTCTGATAATTGAATTTCAATCATCTCATCTTCACTCTGATTTTTCCTCCTGCCTTAACCTGTTACTCTGCGAACTTATTGCTACACAATCAAGAAAAATCCCAGGATATGCAACCTTCAGCAAGCCAGTTTAATTTCCCACTGGCTTGTCATCCACAGTAGGCATCACTCCCACCTGTGATCCAGCTATATTGTTACCCAAGATAAACTGTATTTCTGGACAAGATAATTTCTCTAGCACTCCTACTACCATTTCACCACTCTTCATTGGACTCTTCAACTTCACCTTGTATCTGGAACACTACCCTTCTCACCACATATTTTCACCTTTTCAGGCAGTACACTTCTCAAATACACAACTCATCTCTTACCATCAAAGATTGACTTGCTCTCATATCTCATAAAATTTTAACCTCTTTACCTACTCCTCCTGGTACATATGAGTAAACTTTGCCCACACAAGTAAATTCTTTAAAGAGATCTGGCACCTTTTTATCAATTCCTGATCAAGCTGAACCTTCTTCTGCATCTCCTTCACTTCAATTGGACTTTCCTTTACCACGTTAACAAATCCCACTGGCTTATCCTGTTTTATGTCAGTCTTCTCAGTGCTTTTCTTAAACCCTTAACACTGTGATCTTATATGGCCTAATTTATTAGTGAAAATATCTGAAGCTTTTCGGTTCTCTCTCACTCTCCTGGATTTTTTTAAATCTGAAGCATACTAACTTGATTATCTCACAAAATCTCCTTTACCTTTATCATCTAAGTATTTCTTTTTTGCCCAGTTTCTAATCATAATCATCTGCCATTTCTGCTGCTAATCTCACAATTTTAACCCTCTCCTTTTCCAGATCAGTTTTCACATCAGGAAGTGAATTTTTAAACTCCAAAATAATCATTTCTCTAACAGCTTCATACGTCTGCTCTATTTTCAAAGCCTTTACCCGCCTATCAAAATTTCTCTGTTTGATCCTTTCATTTGACCCAGTTCTTTTCTTAGATTTCTAAACCTTTGTCTGCAAGCTTTAGACATTAGTTCATACGCACCTAAGATTTCTTCGCTTCTGCATACGCATCAGATACCTCTTCTGATAACGATGCAACACCTCACAAGCTCTACCTACCAACTTTGTTTGGATCAGTGATACCCAAATATCTTGTGGCCATTTCATTCGCTTAGCCAATGTTGCAAATGAAATTAAAAAGACTTCTACATCATTCTCATCAAACTTTGGCAATGCTTGGACATATTCAAATAGATCTCCTCCAAGCCTTTGAACACAATGCTCTTGTTCCTTCTCACTATCCTCATCCTTTGCCCTTTATCTCTGCCAATCGTACCTGATATTCACCTTTCAAGGCCTGTGTCCCAAGTTCAAAGTCTCTCTTTTTTACCATTTTCCCTTGCCTCCCTTTCTTTATATTTTGCCTGCAATTCAAATAGCTTTAATGTTTTTGCTTGCTGCGCCTCCCTTTTTGTTTTGCCTGCAATTCAACTAGTTTTAAATCTTTTTCACATTCAAGCTGTTTCACTCGTAACTGAATTCTCACCATTTTCAACAAGCCTGTGCTTTCGGCAATTTCAAATGCTGTACTAAGCCGCAATTATCTCTCCTTTCCGCACTGTCAGGTAATGTCAGCTGCAATGGGTCTGCCAGTTCCAAAAGCTTTGCTTTAGTCACCTTTTGTAAGCTATCTTGTGTGACTTCCTCCATCCCTGAAACCTCTGAGCCTCTGAAAGAGCCATTAGTCCAAATCACATTCCTTATTTAAACTTGTATACAACACCTAAACAGAAAACACAAATATGCTCACCATTACTGACTTTGAGTTCACTAAGCCCAAATCAATCAAAAGAAATACAGATTTCAATCCCTCGAGCCTCCTGTTATTACAAGCCAGGTCAGATACTTCAAGATGTTCTGTGAAGCTCGCCTGACCTGTAACGTTTTACGTTGAATTTGGCTAGGATGAGCATGAGAGGTTTCACTTCAGGTGTTTCAACTGACCCACGAGAGCTTTTATCAAAGACAAAATCTAATTAAGAGCATTGTTGCATGTATAGAAATACATTTAGCAAGAACTTTTAAAAATTACAAACAAGCAACACACAAACATGATAATGTATAACTCTTAAGGAAATACCTCTAATGTGTTCCAACCAAAGCCAATATCCAATATACAAAACCCTCCAAATAAACACAATACAACATAAGTTAATACCCCCTTGTTATAGGAATCCCTCCTCCTGGGTTGAATGTTGCAAATCCCTTGTGAAGAAATTCAGAAGCGGTTGTAGTCGAATCCCAAAACACAATTTAAGGCAGAAACAAACAAAGAAAAAAAAGAGAGAAAGGCTGCTTCTTAGTTTGCTGCTACACTGCTTCCCAAAACGAAACTGAAAGCCCACAGGAAAAAAAAACCATCACCTGACTGCCACAGTTTAGCTCCCACCCCCCCCCCCCCCATTGATATCGCTGAAGCTATAAGCTGCATGATTTTTTTTCACATGACACTAGACAGAATACAGGAATGAGATAGACAATCTGGAATGATGACAATAATCTCTCCCTCAATGTCAACAAAACGATGATTGTGATTGACTTCAGGAGAGCACTCCCCTGTCTACATCAATGGAAATTAAGTAAAAATGATGGAGAGCTTCAAGCTTTTAGGTATCCAGATCACCAATAACCTGCCCTGGATCCCCCATGCTGACACTAGTTATGAAAGCCTACCAAAGCCTCTACCTTCTCAGAATACTAAGAAAATTTGACATGTCAGCTATGGCTCTCACCAACTTTTACAGATGCCACATAAAAAGCATTCTTTCTGGTTGTACCACAGCTTACTATGGCTAAAATTCTGCCCAAGACTGCAAGAAACTACAAAAGATTGTGAATGCAGCCCAATCCATCACACAAACCAGCCTCCTATCCATTGACTCTGTCTACACTTCCCATTGCCTTGGAAAAGCAGCCAGCATAATCCAGGTCCCCATGCACCCTGGACATTCTCTCTTCCACCTTCTTCCGTCAGGGGAAAGGCACAAAAGTCTGCGGTCACGCACCAATCAACTCAAGAACAGTTTTTTACCCGCTGCCAGCAGACATTTGAACAGACCTACCTTGCACTAGGTTGACCTTTTTCTACACCCTAGCTATGACTGTAACATGACATTCTGCACTCTCTCCTTTCGGTCTCCATGAATGGTATGCTTTTCTGTACAGCACGCAAGAAACAATACTTTTCACTGTGTACTAATATATGTGAATAATATATCAAATCATGACAGCTAATGAAAAGGAATTGAACACAAAAATAAGAATGCAATGCTTCAGTTATATTGAACATTGGTGAGACCACATTCTAAATACTGTGTACAATTTCAGCCTCCTTCCTTAAGCTAGGATGTAATGCATTAGAAGTGGTTCAAAATTTTAAGAGATTGAAACCTTGATTGAGCTGGTTGTCTTATGAGGAAAGGTTGGGCAGACTGGGCTTGTTTCAACAGGAGTTTAGAAGTGAGTAATGACTTAATTGGAGGATACAAGATCCTGAACTGCTACGACAAGGTGGACTTGGAAAGGATGCTTCCCACTACTGGAGAGTCCAGAACTAGAGGACACTATTTTAAGCTTAGGGGTCACCCTTTTAGGGCTTAAATGAGGAAACTATTTTTCTCTCAGAGGGTTGAGAAACTTTGGAACTCCCTGCCTCAGAAGACAGGATGAATGAATACTTCAAAAGCAGAGGTAGGTAGATTCTCGTATGGTAAGGGAATCGTTGGGAATGTGGAACTCAAAACACAAACAGGTCAGCCATGGCCTTATGGAATACCAGAGCAGTCTTGAACAACCATGTGGCCTACATTTATTATTTTACATGTTCATCTGTTCGATTAAGTTGCCTCTTGCTCTTCTGAACACCAGCAGAAACAAGCCTGGCCTGCCTAATCTTTCCTTAAAAAAACAACCCATCCATTCCAGGTATTAGTTTCGTAAACCTTCTCTGAATTGTTTCCAATGTATTTACATCCATCCTTAAGTAGGGAGACCAATAGCAAACACACTACCGCAGATATGGTTTCATCCTCACAAGCTTTCCTAATTACACGCTGTCCTTCCATAACACTTCTGCAATCCCTCTCCATTTAGACAATGTTTCATTTTTATTCTTCCTGCTAAAATGGACCTTTTCACTCTCCCATATTATACTCCACTTGCCAGTCTTTGCCCACTCGCCTTATCTGTCTATATCAATTTGTAACCTCTGTGTCTTCTTCACATCTGACTATCCCATCTTCATGTCATCATCAAATTCAGCAACCATGCCTTCGGGTCCCTTGATCCAAATCTTTATATAAATTGCAAGCGGTTGGGGCCCCAGCAATGATCCCTGTGATACACCACTTGTTATATTTTGCTAACCAGAAAAAGACTCATTTATGCATACCCTGTTTCCTGTTAGCTAACCAATCTTCTCTGTCTGCCAATATGTTGGGCCCTACATCACGAGATTTTATTTTTCAAATGATCCTGCCACACAAGAGATTAAAGTCCAAGGGACTGGGGTAAGATATTATAGGACAATTGACAGAACACAGAATATAACAGAACATGTCCGTTTTGGGTTGGCAAACTGTAACTACTAGGGTACCACAAGCATCAGCACTTGGCCCTCAGCAATTTACGATCTATATCAATGCATTAGATAAGGGCATAACATTTCTGTAAGATTACAAAGAAACAGCAAATGGCTGGAGCTTTCAATCTATCTGTTCTACAATAGCTAATGCCACAGCTCCCTTCCCTTCATCTCTTTAGCTCTCAGGAACGTGCTGCCCCAGCATTTTTGACCAGCCTGACTCAATATCAGGCAAGAAAGGAGTGGCTGGATTTCCAGTTAAGCAACCAAGAATGGAATAGCAATCAAACTCTGATTGCCATTCTGATGTTCAAGCCTAATGTGCAGAATATGAAAAATAGGAAAGCAGAAACTGTTTTAAATGGTGATGGAGTAATTTTTTTATTTATCCATGGTATGTGGGCATCACTGGCGAGGCAAATATTTATTGTCCATCCTTAATTGTTCGAGAAGATGGTGGTGGACTGCCTTCAATGCAGTCAGGTTTTGGAAGTCAGGTGTTATTTGCTAAGGATTCCTAGCCTCCAACCTGTTCTTCTGGCCACATTATTTACATGGCCACTCCAGTTCACCCAGAATGTTGAAAGTGGAGATTGAGTAATGATAATGCGACTGAAGGCCATGGGGCGATGGTTAAATTCTCTCTTGTTGGAGACTTGTATTTGCCTGGCACTGGTGTGGCAAGAATGTTACTTGCTATTTTTCAGCCCAAAGCGGTATATTGTTCAGATCTTGACACAATTGTACAAGGGCTGCTTCTGCATCTGAAGAGTTGCAAATATTGCTGAACGTTAAACAATCAGTGGACCTTCTCACTTTTGACTTTATGATGGAAGGAAGGACAATTTCCCAGCTTGGGTTGATGTGGCAAGTCATATTCATATCACACAAGTGCCAGGTATCTCTCTTCAACATTCTGTGACATTACCATCAACATACTGGAGATTACCAATGACCAGAAACTGAACTGGACCAACCACATAATTACTATGGCTACAAGAACATGATGTGGATATGCCAGTGTTGGACTGGGGTAAACACAGTAAAAAGTCTGACAACTCCAGGCTTAAGTCCAACTGATTTATTTGATAGTACACTCACTAGCTTTCGGGGTTAGTCCCTTCGCCAGGTGAATGGAGAGTTCTGAGTCCCTTCGTCAGAAAGCTAGTGAGTGTACTATCAAATAAATCAGTTGGACTTAAACCTGGTGTTGTCAGACTTTTTACTGTGTACAAGAACATGGTCAGAGGCTCTGAATTCTGCAGCAAGTATCTTAACTCCTGACTCTTCAAAGCCAATCCACCATCTACAAGGCACAAGTCTGGAGCGTGATTGAATACTCTCCACTTGCACGAACAAAGACAGCTCTAATAACAGAAGAAGCTCAAACCCATCCAGGACAAAGCAGTACGCTTGATTGCACCCTCCATTACCAATGTACTGCATGTACAAGATGCACTGCAACAACTCCCAGGACTCCTTTGTCAGCAGCTTCCTAATCCACCTACCAGTTAGAAGAACGTGAGCAGCATGGGAACACTATCACCTGACTCGGAACTCCCTCCTAACAGCACTATAGGTGTAGTTGCACTACATGGGCTGCAGCTGTTCAAGGAACAGCAATTAAAGAAAGGGCAATAAATGCTGACCAAGCCAATAAGGAACATGGCCAGTGAACAAAGTAAAAAAATTTGTTCTCAAGGAAATTAATATAAAGCTATCGCTGTCCATATCAGGGAAATTTGCCCTCAGGATCCTCCAAAAAGTCTGAGAAAATCCACTCACGGTGGTAACCAATGAAAGAAAAGTCACCCCAGAGAGACAGAATCTGTTCCACCCATCCATATGCTCCATCAACTCCAATCACAGGTTCTCAATCTTGCTTATCATCCAGAGACAGATTGGAGAAGCAATAAGGGCAGGAGACCTGGGGCCCAGAAGAAATAAAGTGGGGTAACTGAAAACACAAGCGAATATATCAGAAACAATAAGCTCACCATTACAATAACAAAAAAGGAGATTGTCATTGACTTCAGGAAGCATAAAGGAGAACACGTCCCTGTCTACATCAATGGGGATGAAGAGAAAGGGTCAAGAGTTTCAAGTTTTTAGGAATCCAGAGCACCAACAACCTGTCCTGGAACAACAACCACCACCACACCCCAAACTCTCACCAACTTTTAAAGATCCACCATAAAAAGCATTTTTTTCTGGTTGTATCACAGCTCGGTATGGCTCCTGCTCTGCCCAAGACCGCAAGGAAATACAAAAGGTCATGAATGTAGCCCAATCCAACACGCAAACCAACCTCCCATGCACTGATTATGTCTACACTTCCCGCTGCCTTGGCAAAGCTGTCAGCATAACTAAAGGACTCCATGCACCCCATACATCCACCTTCTTCCATCAGGAAAAAGATAGAAAAATCTGAGGTCATGTACCAACGGACTGAAGAACAGCTTCTTCCCTGCTGACAGACTTTTGAATGGACTTACCTTGCATTAAGTTGATCTTTCTCTACATCCTAGCTATATGACTACATTCTGCACTCTCTCGAATCCTTCTCTATGAACGGTATGCTTTGGCTGTATAGAGCGCAAGAAACAATACTTTTCACTGTATGCAAATACATGTGACAGTAATAAATCTAATCCATCTCTCTTGACTTCCTCCAACAGTAAGAGGCCCTTTCATAGCTTGTGTGGGTGACTCCGAAACAGCCTTTGGATTGTCAGATTTTCATCTTGCTCATTCTATGCTGGATAAGCAGCATTTGCAGTAAGAGGAGACTTTATCTCCTTCAGAACCTGGACTAGAACTCTTGCTCTCACACCAACTCCCAGTGTTAAATGCAGAGACGCATGAGAGTGGGATTTTCTGAGCACCCCCCTCTGTTGAACATGCCTCCAAGTCCTGACTCCCAAGCAAGGGAATTCACAACAGAAGCAACTGAAATAGCTTTGCAAAGGAACTCAAGCACCACAAGCACAGGTGCAACATGTGCTTACAGAAATTTTACACCCTAGCTGAACCTCATTTTCCTCAAGTCTGACTTGCATCACCAATCTTAATAATGGTTGTAGCCAAGGTGAGCTCATTTTAAAGAAAATGCGCATCAGAACATACAACACAGGAACAGACCCTTCGGCCCACAATATCCTGTCAAACATGATGCCAAATTAAACTAATCCCTTTTCCCTGCACTTGGTCCATATCTTGCTATTCCTTGCATACTTGTGCGCCTATCTAAAAGAAGGCAAGAAGGACTAACTGAATATAGGATGAAAAGGTTGAGTAAAGTGCCCCAGAAATTTATGCCAGAGCCTCCGACACAAACTTAGCAAACTAAGTTTGAACATGGGGGAGCAGAAGTCAGAAGGCTTTACAGGGTAAGTGGCATTTAGATCTCTGTAAATTAAGTGCAATACAGCAATTTATATAGCATGTTCCAAGGCGCTTCACAGCATTATGAAACAGAACAACACAGAACCACATGAAGAGATCATAGGTCAAATAACAAAAAGCTTGGTGAAAGAGGAAGGTTGTCATAAGTGCACAAAAGGAGAAAAATGAATTAGAGAAGCAGGGATATTCCAGAACTTAGGGTCAAGATGACTGAAGGCTTGGCCAACAATGATGCAGCAATTAAAACTAAACATGCACAGGAGGCCAGAATTTACATATCTTGGAAGATTGTGAAGCTTGGAGATAGGTGAAGCCATGGAGGGATTTGAAAACAAGGGATCTAGAAGCACAATATCACTTGATTGGAAGCCAACATTGGTCAGCAAGCACAGAAGTGATAGGGAAACACAACTTGCCACAGGTTAATACACGGGCAGCAAATTTTCAGATAAAGTAAGGTAGGATGTGGGAGGGTAGCCAGCAGTGTGTTAGAACAGTCAAGTTTAAAGTTTATTTCTTCGTGTTACAAGCAGATTTACATTAACACTGTTATGAAGTTACTGTGAAAATTCCCTATTTGCCATATACTGCCGCCTGTACGGCTACACTGAAGGAGAATTCAGAATGGCTATCGTACCTAACTAGCATAGTCTTTTGGACTGTGGGAGAAAACCGGAGCACCTGAAGGAAACCCACACAGATACAGGGATAAAGTGCTGGCTCCACCCAGAGTAAACCAAGCCAGGAATCGAACTGGGTCTCTGGCACTGTGAGTGCTAACCACTGTGCCACCATGCCTTCAAGGCAATAAAGGATTTCAGCAGATGCCAAGTGAAAAAGATTTAAAATATATATTAATGCAGTATTTGGTATATGTGTTACCTTATCGATCTAAGGAAGAAACCCACCCCCCCAACAAAAAAATTCAATACAAATACAGATGGTAATGATATTACTTGGTTGCATTAACTAATACAGGAGTTACTGACAATGAAAAGGTCGCCCATAAAAAACAAAGTAACCCTTGCAAAAATCTCAAGAGCCCGCCAAACAATATATTGCAACCTGATCTGTACAAATACCAAAATATCTTTATTTTTGAAAAAGAAATGATAACTGCCACTTGTATTCAATTATTGCTACTTTACTGTATTTATTTGTTCTGCATGTTCTTCCTTCTGAACTTTAAAATTATTTAGTTGTCCTCTTGCCTCTTCTGTACATTTTAAGGGGGGTGATTTTGAGTACATTTAATTGGTGTGCAACAAAGGTCTCAAGACAGATGGCCATTTGATAAATTTCTGATATGGTTTTCAATGGCCAAACAGAAAACAATCTTTAGCTGACGAATGTGTTCATTGATGCCAAGAAAAGGCATCAAAGAAAATGTGTTCCAACCTGATCCACATTTTCCATATTCAAAGAATTATCTACAATGCAAAAGATTAAATTATTTTCTTCAGTTATACCAAGGAAAAGACCACATTGCTAACTTCTTCACCCTTTTCCAATTCAACAAGTTGCATCAAGTGCACTACAGTGCATAATTAGAACCATTTTCATCAACACAATAAATCAATACTTTATATATTTTACATCAGTGATTTATAGTTAAATATTGCACTGGATATACCCCAGAGTACATAAGAAAGTGGACATTAATGGCGTTGGGTAGGTTTTAGTAGAAATAAGAATTCAAGTTGAAAGAAAAATAATTCCACATCACCAACTCTGGTACAATGAATAACTGCCTATACAGAAATCCAAGACTGCAAAACGTCCATTGTCAAAAATCAGCTAGTTACAGAAATTCCAATGAATTTCAAGCATTCTAAACAAAATTGTCCTGCATTTTAGAAGAATAGTCAGCATCTTATTACTGCATCAACCTTCTGTTGAAGTAGCATTACTCAGTTTGGGACGAAGTTGTCCAACATAATATTATTAAATTTTATTTGGGGTCATAAGTATAGAGAATGAAAGGAAGACCCACACAGTAGTTACCTCCTACACCATGGCTATCCACCAAACTAAAATCTCAACTGCAGCAAATAAAGCCTTTTAAGATAGACTGATGTAAAAGATTGCACACAGAAATTCATAATGGTCACAATGCAATGTTAATAAACTGTTTAATTGTTCCATCAACTTGAAACCCATTACATTTACATTGTCAGCTGAAACACAAAATAAGATCAGAAACTGCCAACAGCCATACCATAACCTACCATATTGCAATATGGGCAAACACTGCAAAGAACTTGTCTGAGCAAATTAGAAATACATTATTGGTAATTTCAGCATAAAATGAAAGAAAACCCAAATACCAGCCCAGTTCTCATGAGCCACAGATACTGCCTGACCAGCTGAAAGAGTTGTCCAACACTTGCATTTTCATTTTGTCTTAAATCAATGGGTCTTTCAGAAAACAAAGCACATAAGCCCCAAGCATCTTGAAAATTTACTTTAACAAGAAATGTCTAACCGTACCTTTAGCCTTTTGACCAATTCATCGTTGGAGATTTTGTCAGTCATTTCCTTAACTCCAGGAGGGTAGATGATGATCTTTCCATCTGCAGGTTTGGGTTGTGGGAAAGCCATCCTTCCTAGTTTTCCCCTTCTGTAGATCACTACCGGCCTCTACTGGTCAGACATAAGTTTAAAATGTTACTCAAAGCTTTCCTTCCCCCCACCCCACTTTTCCCCCAATTAAATAATCTGAATAGGTAACACAGGAAAGAGCATTCACCGATCTGCTTCATGAAGATGCTAAAGGCTAGCGACGGGGCCGACAAAAGACTCAGTGAAAGGGGTTTCAAGACCTCTTTAGCTGCAACACGTTCCCCCGTCACTTTCCGGTGTGGGGAGGGTAGCCCTGAACTCCTCTCAATCAGTCTACTTTTCCCCTCAACCCGGGCGGGAAATCTGATCAGATTCTCCCCCGTATCCACTCCTTTCCCCCCCCCCCTCCCCTCCGCCGCAGCCAGTCCCCAGTACCAGAACCTTCCCCCTCCCCAAGGGCCGCCCGCCAACCTCGCGCCCCCGCCACTAAAAAGTTCTGGCGCACGGGGCTCCTCGGGCCTACAAACTCAGGCCTCACAGCAGCAGGACAGCAACAGGAGCCCGCAGATCCCGGCCCGTTTATTTACAAGTCGGTGGCAGCGCGGGAGGAGCGGAGGGGCGCGAATCCGGCAAATACTCAGTTAACATCCCGCCATAAATTACAAAGAATCAGGGAACAGGCCGCAGCCGAGTTCAGACCGCGGACACCGCTTCACCCACTCGCTCGCTTTTCGCACCTTCCTATTTCCAACACGGAATTTTCCTTTTTTTCCAAAAGAGCGGCAGCGGCGGCTCGGCCGTTCCCTCCCCCTCCCCGGTCCCGCTCGAGCTCTGAAATATCCCAGCCAACGGGCGGGAGGCTGATAGTGGGCCGGAATCAGCCAGGCCGCGGCGCCTCCTCTTCCCGGCGCTGTTGGAGGTGCTCACCTCATGAATCCCGCCGGTTCTCTCTCAGCTATCCGGGCAGCAAAGAGTTTCACAGAGTCGCACCGAGCGGCAGCGGCAGCAGGACGGAGCCGGGGGAACAACGGACAGAGCGGCCACAACACGCCACCAGCACCCGGGAGAAACAGCGCCACCTACCCAGGAGGAGCACTAGAGACACGGCGCGACTCTCCACACCGGCTGGGCGCCGAGGACAGCGCCACCTACCCAGGAAGAGCAGAGGCACAAGCGCCAGTGACAGCCACAGCGCCACCTAACCTGGAGGACTATGTCCTTGTCACTTCGATGTTTCAGTGTATGGAAACAAGACGACCCAGCTAGTGAAAAAGTTAGCAGAGACAGAGTTTTAAGAGCAAAATATTGCGGGAACCTAAATTGAAAACCGAAAATACTCAGGAGCGGTGATGGCCTCGCTGGAGAAAGAAACGGAGTTAACTTTTCATGTCAATCATCTTTCTCAGAACTCTGACCAAAGGTCATCAACGTGAATGCTTCTCTGCTTTTACCAATACTAATAGTACTTCTAAGTGTTTATAGTCACATCCACATGCCCAGTTTCTGTTGTTCTTGCGGGTCGAACCAAGTAAACAAACTTAAATTTCGTTTGGACAAAGAAAAAGGGGGCGGCTCCGCAAAAGGAGGGGGAACGGCCCGAACGTAAACAAAAAGTACAAAGGAAACTTAAGACGAGTCAAATCAAAATGTGATTATCAGGGTCTATAAGGCACCTCAGCCCCTGCGGTGCCCAACGGGCACGGAAGGCGCCCAGTTTCTGTTTGACCTTGACTACATATTTCTCCCAGTTTTTGGTACATCCTCAACCCCTTCAAAGAATGGCCCAGCACGGGTTGGTCAGAAAAAGAGTAATATCTGACTTTAACAGTTTCCCCCTCCACAGAGCTGCTGAGTAATTCTATTTTGTATTTCAGATTTCCAGCAACCACAATATTTTGCTTTTATTTATAGAATTTAAATTGTTTACCTAACATGGAATGCACACTCTCCATTTAAATTGGCATCGGAAATAAATAAATACTTGAGGTTAGGGGCAAGTTGAGTAAAAGAGTGATCATGGATTAATTTGCAGCAACCATGCCTTATCTCCTAAAATAAAAGCAAAATAGTGCAGATGCTGGAATCTGAAACAAAAACAGAAAGTGCTGAAAAATCTCAGCAGGTCTGACAGCATCTGTGGTGAAAGAATGAGAGCCAAAGTTTCACACCTGGATGACCTTTCGTCAAAGCTGATGAAGCTTCATTTCCTCAGGGGAGGAAATTAAGACCTCAGGGAAGAGGCAATGGAAGACCCCAGAGGGTAGCCACTGAAGGATGCCCAAAGGAGGTGATGAAAGACCCAGAAATAGGGCACTGAAAGACCAGGTCAGAGGCTAGAAATCCTGTGGTGAGTAATCTAAAGCCTATCCACCATCTTCAAGGCACTAGTCAGGATTGTGATGGTGTACTCTCCATTTTCCTGGATGACTGCAGTTTCAACAATATTAAAGAAGTTTGCCACCATCCAGGACAAAGCAGGCCACATGACTAGTACCCCCATCCACAAACACTATCATTCCCTTCACCACCAATGCGCAGTGGCATCAGTGTGTGCTATCTACAAGATGCACTGCAAGAACTCCTTAAACAGCACCTTCCAAACCTATCACTGCTCCCATCTAGAAGACAAGGGCAGCAGGTAAATGGGAACACATCTGGACTCATCATCTGGACTTAGAGATACATCATTGTTCTTTCATTGTCTCTGTGTCAAAATCCTGGAACACTCTTCCAACAGCACTATGGGTGTACCTATAATCACATGCACTGCAGTGTTTTAGGAAGGCATTTCACCACTAACCTCTCAAGTGCAATTAGGGCTGGACAAAAAAATGTTGGCCTGGCCAACGATGCCCATATCCCACGAAAGAATAAAAAGAAATGTGACTCCAGACCCACTTAGATGGCTTGTCCAGTTCATTTACTGGTCAATGGATGTTGACATTGGGAGATTCAGTGGGTCTCCACTGAGATGTACCAAAAACTGGGAGAAATATGTAGTCAAGGTCAAACAGAAACTGGGCATGTGGATGTGACTATAAACACTTAGAAGTACTGTTAGTATTGGTAAAAGCAGAGAAGCATTCACGTTGATGACCTTTGGTCAGAGTTCTGAGAAAGATGATTGACATGAAAAGTTAACTCCGTTTCTTTCTCCAGCGAGGCCATCACCGCTCCTGAGTATTTTCGGTTTTCAATTTAGGTTCCCACAGTATTTTGCAATTGAATGTCAAGGGGCAATAGTTAGATCCTCTCTTGTTGGAGATGGCCATTGTCTCTGACCACTTGTGTGGTGCAAGTGTTATTTGCCTAGATATTGTCCAAATCTTACTGCATAAGAACAAAGAAAATTACAGCATAGGAACAGGCTTTTCGGCCCTCTAAGCCTGCACTGACCATGATGCCCGAATAAACTAAAACCTGCTGCCCTTCTGGCGACCATTTGGTCATGGACTGCTCCCGTATTTGAGGAGTCGTGACTGGTGCTGAACATTATGCAATCATTTGTAAATATCCCGTCTTCTGTTTTGCTCGGGCTCCTTGATGCCACACTCAGCCGACTGCTGCCTTGATGCCACCTCACCACTGAGGTTCAGTTCTTTTGTCCATTTTTGAATTAAAACAGGTCAGGAGCTCAAACTGGGTGTCAGTGAGCAGGTTACTGTTAAGTAAGTGCCACTTGATTAACAACTCTTTCATCACTTTCCTGATGATTGAGAGTAGACTAATTGGTTAGATTTGTCTTGTTTTTTGTGCATGGGACACACCTGAGCAATTTTCCACATTTCCAGGTAGATATCAGAGTAATATGGTAAGGAGCACAACAAGTTCGGGAGCACAAGTCTTCAGTATTATAGCCTGAATATTGTCAGGGCCCATAGCCTTTGCAGTATCCAGAGTCTTCAGTCATTTGTTCATATCACGTGAAGTGAATTGAATTGTCTGAAGACTGGCATATGTAATGTTGAGGTCAAGAAGAATCATCCAGTGGCTACTTCTGGCTGAAGATTTTTGTAAATGCTTCAGCCTTGTCTGTTGCATGGATGTCGAAGGTGCGCCCATCATTGAGGTCAGGGATATTTGTTGAGCCTTCTCTTCCAGTGAGTTGTTTAATTGTCCACCACTATTCTAGATATAGCAGGATTACAGAGTTTAGGTCAAACCCATTGGATGTGAAATTGCTTAGCTCTGTATCTCACTCGCTGCTAAAGTGTTTGGGTCACAAATGGTTCTATGTTGTAGCTTCATCAAATTGATAACTCATTTTTTAGACATACCTGGTGCTGCTCTTGAAATGTCCTCCTGCACTCTTCATTGAACCAGAGTTGATCCTCTGGCTCGGTGATGGTAATGATAGAGCAGAGCATATGTTAGGCCATCATTGTGGTTGGTTATATTTCTGCTGCTGCTGATGGCCCACAGTGTTTCATAGTTGCCCTGTCTTTAATTGCTTGATCTATTTGAAATCTATCCCATTTGACATCGTGGTGTGCCACTTAACACGATGGCGGGAATCCTCAATGTGAAGACAGGACTTCATCTCCTCAAGGACTTTGCAGTGGACACTCCTACAGACACTGTCACAGACAGATGCATCTATGGCAGGTAGGTTGATGTTTGCTTCCTTTTGTTGGTTTTCTCATGAGCCGCCACAGAACCATCTAACAGTAACGTTCTTTAGATCTCACCAGCTCAGTCTGTGATTATACTATCAAGCTACTCTTGGAATAGACATTGAAGTCTGTCACCCTGAGTACATTCTTACCAACATTACTGCTTCCTTCAAGTGGTGTTAAACATGGAAGAGTACTGATTCATCAGCTGAGGGAGTGCAGTATGTGGTAATCAGCAGGAGGTTCCCTTGCCCATATCCATGAGACTTCACATTGTCTGGAGTTGATGTTAGGTATAAGTAGTCAGCATCTGCTGTGTGTAGAGCGGCTGTGAAAAGACTGCAATATTAAGAGGGTGCTAAAGCTGGGAATTATTTGGCACAAGTGAGAATTTGGTGCAGAAGGGAAAGAGGTGCTGCTATTTTCTCAATCCCAACCAATACTTGTAATGGAAACTTAAGGTGGTAAGTATTTTAAATTTTTGCCCACTGCTTAGTTCAAATTAGCATGTAGCAAAAGAAAAATAACTTGTTATGGACAAGGTGATCCAAGACAGAAAGAAGTCCAGAGGCAGACAGAAGGAGAAAGAAAGCAAAGTCGCAAGTGAACATTAGCAAAGCCCATCCGCCTGAGCCCAAGATGTTCATGGATGAGAAACTGTCACTAAAACTGAATGGAGGAAGACATGTGCAAGGAATTCAGCATGGCTTTGACTCCTTCATGAATCTTGTTGTGGATGAATCTGTTGAGATGGCACCAGAGGCCAGCAAAACAACACTGGCGTGGCGGTTATCAGAGGGAATAGCATCACCATGCTACAAGACTTAAAACAAGTGTAGTGAAGACAGCTCTAGTCCTGAAAACATACAAATAATATTCCAGTCAACACGCATCATTTTGAAGCCTAGAAATTTGTCCTTTTTTTCGTAAAATGGCACTTGGTTAATTCACTGATGAGGTGCAAGTTGCCATTTTTATGAATAGGTCATTTGTACCTTTGGAGCTTAAAGGGCATAAAATATGTTTTTGCATGAAAAAAATTAAATACAAATAATTTTGATCAGGATATGGCAGAGCACATTGTGTACCTGGATTGTGGTACATGAGAGTTTGTGGACAGTGAGACTATCAAAAGCGAGCACATTTGCAGTGGATGTCTCCTACTCAAATCTCTCTGGCTCAAAGATATCAAGCTTGATTGAGAGTTGAAGATTCTCAGACTTATTATGGTGGGGAACAGTTTCTAGATAGGTTGCTCCAGTCTTTGTTTATACCTCACTGAGGCCCAGGCAGCACCTGGACTGGTTTTTGCTCTATTTGCCTCTTGGTCTTAGGCCCATTTTTTTTTCAAGGCCATATAAAAATGTTACCAGCAAGGCTGCAGCTGCACACCAGCTTGTGTGTAAGTGTGGTATGTGTCTGTGTGAGGAGGTTGAAGGAAAGAGGGTCTTCACAGAGTCTTCTGTCAGTAAGGAAAATAGGAATAGGAAGATTAGGCAAATGCTTGTGTGGCTTGAGAGTTGATACAATTGGCAGGAATTTAGATTTGTGGATCATTGGGATTTCATCTGCGACAGTGGTGACACGTTCAAGAGAGACAGGTTGCACTTGAACTGGAGGGGGACTAAAATCATAGTGGGAGACTTGCTAGAGCCACTTAGTGGGGGGGGAGGAGGTTTAAACCAGCTTGGCAGGGGGATGGGATCCAAAACAGGGGGATAGAAGAGAAGGTAGAGGACAGCATGGAAGTTAAAGGGAGTACATTAAATAGTAATGAAATGTCAGTAATCCTAATACTAGACAGGTCAAGCAAGAGCAGGGCAGAGAGCAAAGTCTAAATTAAACTGCGTTCATTTCAATGCAAGAGGCCTGCTGGGCAAGGCAGATGAACTCAGGGCATGATGGGTATATGGGATTGTGATATTATAGCTATTACTGAAACATGGCTATGGGAGGGACATAACTGGCACTCAATGTTCCAAGGTACAGATGCTATAAGAAAGAGAACAAGTGATAAGACAGGAGGGGTTGTTATGTTTTTAAAAACATAGAAAAACTACAGCACAATACAGGTCCTTCGACCCACAAAGTTGTGCTGAACACGTCCCTATCTTAGAGATTACTAGGCTTACCTATAACCCTCTATCTTACTAAGTTCCATGTACTTACTTAAAAGTGTCTTAAAAGACCCTATCGAATCTGCCTCCACCACCATTGCCGGCAGCCCATTCCACACACCCACCACTCTCTGAGTGAAAAACTTATCCCTGACAACTCCTCTGTACCTACTCCCCAGCACTTCAAACCTATGTCCTCTTGTGGCAACCATTTCAGCCCTGGGAAAAAGCCTCTGACTATCCACTCAATCAATACTTCTCAACATCTTATACACCTCTATCAGGTCACCCCTCATCCTTCGTCTCGCCAAAGAGAAAAGGCCAGGCTCCCTCAGCCTATCCTCCTAAGGCATGCTCCCCAACCCAGGCAACATCCTTGTAAATCTCTTCTGCACCCTTTCTATGGCTTCCACATCCTTCCTGTAATGAGGCAACCAGAACTGAGTACAGTACTCTAAGTGGGGTTTTGTTTAAGGAGAACATCACGACAGTACTGAGAGGGGGTATTTCTGAGTGTTCACCCACTGATCTATATGGGTATAACTGAAAAATAAGAAAGGGGAGATCACTTTGATAGGATTGTACAATAGGCCCCCAAATAGTTAGCAGGAAATTGAAACAAATATGTAAGGAAATTACTGACAAAGCCAAAAAAAAGGAGTTGTACTAATAGGGGGCTTTAACTTTGCCAACATTGACTGAGATAGCCGTAGCATTAGGGGCTTGGATGGAGAGAAATTTGTTAAGTATATTCAGGAGGAATTTCTCATTCAGATTGTGGATGGCCTGACTAGAGAGGAGGCAAAACTTGACCTCCTCTTGGGAAATAAGGAAGGACAAGTGACAGAAGTGTTAGTGAGGGGTCACTTTGGGACCAGTGACCATAATTTTATTAGTTTTAAGATAGCTATGGAGAATGATAGGTCTGGCCCAAAAGTTAAAATTCTAAATTGTGGCAAGGCCAATATTGATGGTATCAGGCAGGAACTTTCAAAAGTTGATTGGGGAACTCTGTTGGCAGGCAAAGTTATGTCTGGTACTTTGAGACTTTCAAAATTATGTTAATCAGGGTTCAGAATAAGCACATGCCTTTTAGAGTGAAGGCCAAGGCTGGTAGAAGTAGGGCACCGTAAATGCCTTGGGATATTGAGACCCTGATCAAAATAAAGAAGGAGGCATATGACATGCATAGGCAGCTGGGATCAGGTGGATACCTTGAAGAGTATAGAGGTTGTTGGAGTAGACTTAAGGGAGAAATCAGGAGAGTAAAGAGGGGACATAAGATTGCTTTGGCACGTAAGGCAAAAGAGAATCCAAAGAGCTTCTACAAATACATAATGGGCAGAAGGGTAAATAGGAAAAGAATAAGACCTGTTAGGGATCAACAAGGTCATTTATGTGTGGATCCAGAAGAGACGAGATCCTAAATGAATATTGCTCAACAATATTTACTGATGAGAAAGGCATGGATGTTAGGTTACTTGGAGAAATAAATAGTGATATCTTGAGTGTACATATTACAGAGGTGGTGGTGTTGGAATTCTTAAAACGCATCAAGATAGATAAATCCTTGGGACCTGATGAAATGTTTCCCAGGACATTGTGGGAGGCTAAGGAAGCAATTGTGGGTCCCCTAGCAGAGATATTTGAATCATCAAGAGCCACAAGTGAGGTGCCTGAAGATTAGAAAATGGTAAGTGTTATGCCTTTGTTTAAGCACGGCTACATGGAAAAGCCTGGGAACTACCAGCCTAACTTCTGTCGTAGCTAACTTGTTAGAAGGCATTTTGAGAGACAGGATATCGAAGACTTAGCAAGGCAATGACTGATTAGGGACAGTCAGTAAGTGACTCACAAATTTGATTGAGTTTTTTGAAAGGATAACCAAGGAGGTAGATGAGGGTAGTGCAGCCAATGTTGTCTACATGGACTTTAGCAAGGCCTTTGACAAGGTACCACATGGTAGATTGTTGCATAAGGCTAAGTTGCACGGGATCTAGGATGAGGTAGCCAATTGGATATAAAATTGGCTCGGGGCCATAAGACAGAAGGTGGTTGTAGAGGATAGTTTTTCAAACTGGAGGTCCATGACCATCGGTGTACCTCAGGAGTCGGTGCTGGTTCCACTGTTATTTGTCATTTATATTAATGGCTTGGATGGGAATTTAGGGGGCATGGTCAGTAAGTTTGCAGATGACACCAAGATTGATGAAGGAAGTTATCTAGGATTGCAGTGGGATCTTGATCAGTTGGGTTAATGGGCTGATGAATGGCAGTTGGAGTTTAATTTAGATAAATGCAAGGTGACGCATTTTGGTAGATCGAACAAGGGTAGGTAGGGCATTGGGGAGAACTACAGAGCAAAGAGATCTAGGGGTACAGGTTTATAGCTCTTTGAAAGTGGAGTCAGTGGTGGTCTGGGTGGCGAAGAAGGCTTTTGGCGTGCTTCGTTTCATTGGTCAGACCATTCAATACAGTAGTTGGGCATCTTGTTGAAATTGCACAAGACATTTGTAAGGCCACATATGGAATACTGTGTACAGTTCTGATCACCCTATTAGAGAAAGGATATTATTAAACTAGAAAGAGTGCAGAAAAGATTTAGTAGGATGCAAATAGGACTTGATGGTTTGAATTATAAGAGGCTGGATGGACTGGGACTTTTTTCTCTGGAATGTAGGAGACTTAAGGATGATCTTATAGAGGTTCAAAATATTGAGGGGCAAAGATAAGGTAGATAGTCAACATCTTTTTCCAAAGGTAGGGGAGTCTAAAACTAGAGAGCATAGGTTTAAGGTGAGAGGGGAGAGATACAGAAGGGCATTTTTTTCACACTGAGGGTTATGAATGTATGGAACAAGCTGTCAGAGGTGGTAGTAGAAGCAGGTACAATATTTTCTTTTGAAAAGCATTTAGACAGTTACATGGGTAAGATGGGTATAGAGGGATATGAGCCAAACGTGGGCAATTGGGACCAGCTTAGTGATAAAAACTGGGCAGCATGGACAAGTTGAGCAGAAGGGCCTGTTTCCATGTGTAAACCTCTATAACTCTCTGACTCTGTAAGAAATATGGAGGCTTTGATTGAAACTATCAGACATTATGCTGTATGTCTGTTCAGAAACACCACACTTTGCACATTCCCCAAGTTGACATAAGCACAGCTCCACATTACTTACCTTAAATCCCTTTTATATTGAAACAGCATTATGTAGCAAAATCTACAATGAAACTATAATGCAGCCTTTGGCACTATTAATGTTATTTTGTGTCATTTAAAACCCTCAGTAGAAAATTAAAGATTTGTTTGCCTTCCTTCACATTAACCTCAATGATGTGAAGACAATCATTAAGAAATCTTGATATTGCTATAAATCAGGAATTCTGACTGCAAGTGTGAGCATCAAAGGTATCCGCAGCTTCCTGGACAGGATCCAGGAAGAGCTTGTGTGCTTCAGATAAGGTAAGGAACTGGTAAGAATATAAAATAACATTTTATATTCTTTATATTATTTATAGTATTTTATCTATGTTTAAAAACATATATTGTGGTGAAATTTGTGGTTGGCAAGCAGATGTCTACACTGACCAGGGTTTCAATGCTTGCATTATTTTTAGTGACAATTCTCGACTGAGAAACCCAAATCTCCAGGCATCTTTGGGGGTAGTTGCAAATTCAAACTCCTAGCTGTAATATCAGGCTTTTCAAAAATCAGTCTGTGGCTTTGATTGCTTGGGAAAAATAAACAAAACGGAGTCGTTGAATTTCAGCCAGTGTCACAACAGACATGGAGGTCTTAGCTTGAGGTATTCAGCAGAAGGAACAAGTTTTTTGGCAGTGGCAAATGTGCGAGTCAAAGGCAGAAAGTCATGGATGGCTCAGCTGAAGAAGGAGGCCAAAAAGATGGATCTATCAGATCATTAGAAAAAGGAACCACTGGAAAACATAATGGCTGATCTGTTCATGGCTTTAATGCCATTTTCCTATCTGTCCCCATAATTCTGAACTGTCTTGTCAATCAAAAGTTTGATTCAGTTTTGAATACATTCAACAACTCACCACTGCTCGCTGGGAAAGGAACTGTCTAATCATAGAATCCCTACATACAGAAGGAAGCCATTCAGCCCATCGAGTCTGCACCAACAACAAACCCACCTAGGCCCGATCCCCACAACCCCACATATTTACCCCACTAATCCCTCTAACCAATGCATCCCGAGACACTAAGGGGCAATTTAGCATGGCAAATGAACCTAACCCGCACGTCTTTGGACTGTAGGAGGAAACCAGAGTACCTGGAGGGAACCCACGCAGACACAGGGAGAACGTGCAAACTCCACACAGACAGTGACTCAAGCTAATTAATGTCCTAATTATGTTCTGGATCGTGGGTTTTAACCAAAAGAAGAGATGTGGCTTACACACAGATTCAAACTTATTACAACAGATTTATTAAAAGAGCTGTTGCTTGTACAGAATACAAAAGGAAACTAAACAAGTGCCTGTGAATCACGCAAAGATATCACCATCAAACTCTTAAAGCAATAATGCAACCATTAAAAATATAACACCTTTCCCTCTCCTCCTGTGGTCATGACAGGAAATCACGATGATGTTGTACATCGGATCAATAATACTCTTAACACAGTATGTTATTAATGCGAGGCAATGACCATTTCCAGCAAGAGAGAATCTGACAACCATCACCCCCTTGACATTCAATGGCATTACCATCACTGTTTCCTCCACTATCAACATCCTAGGGGCTATCATTAACCAGAAACGGAATTGGACTCACCATCTAACTAATGTGGTAACCAGAGCAGGTCAAAGACTAGGGATCCTGCAGTGAGTATCTCATCTCTTACATCCCCAAAGCTTGTTTATCATCTACAAGTCAAGAGTGTAATTTTCCACTTGCCAGGATGACTGCAGCTCCAACAACACTCAAGAAGCTTGGCACCATTCAGAACAAAGCAGCTTGTTTGATTGCCCATCAAGTCTGCACCAGCCCTCCGACAGAGCATCTCACTTAGGTCCTATCCCAGTAACCCCACGTATTTACTCTGCTAATTCCCCTAACCCACGCTATGTGGCCTGGTAGCATTCTTTGATGTATAATGATGTGTGAAGCACTGTGGGACATTTCATTACATTAAAGATGCAAATATAAGTTGTTGTTGTTCTATGCCATAAATTTCTATAGATCCTGAAGGTTCCCAGCTATTCACTTAATGAAAAACACGTTTTAAACCAAGCTTCAATTTATAGATCTGTACGTCTTAGTGAATTTGAGATTAAACTAAGAACAGAAATGAGAAATAGATACAATTTTAGTCTCCTATTTGAAAAATAATATAATTGTGAGAGAAGCAATTCAGAGGTTCACTTGATTCATTCCTGGGATGAAGAGCTTATCTTATGAAGAATGGTTGAATAGATTGGGCCGATATCCACTGGAGTCTAATATAATGAGAAGTGATCTTTTTGAAATATATAAGG
Source organism: Carcharhinus amblyrhynchos (assembly GCF_965287045.1). Lineage (NCBI taxonomy): Eukaryota > Metazoa > Chordata > Chondrichthyes > Carcharhiniformes > Carcharhinidae > Carcharhinus > Carcharhinus amblyrhynchos. The sequence continues at coordinate 87,539,503 of NC_137324.1, read as the reverse complement.
ATTCTGCAGGGTGGATACTCAGAGAATGTTTCCTCTTATGGGGGAAATAGCTCCTCTGAGGCTGGTGACCTTTCAATGGATTCTCTTCTCTGCTCCACTCCATATACAAACTTAAAATCCAGTGGTTCTGACACTCCCATACTTATATACAGGTGAGTCTCCCTGATTGGTCAGGTGTATAACTTTAGGTGGCTGGCGGAGAGGAGGGCTGTGGACGCTGGGGTTCTTATGTGACCAGGATCGGGGACATACTGAATGGCGGGGGAGCGGGCTGGATGAACCCCCATGTGCTGGCTGAGCACACGGGGGTGGCTGTCTGGCATGTGGCCAAAGCCATTCAAGACCTTAGGGCTGTCATGCTTAGCCCCAAGTGCACACGTGGTCTTGAGGCAGCACACGCATGCAGTGGGATCCCGCCCGACTGTTGCCCTGCTCGGATGGAATTTCACATTAGCCCAAAATCTTGATCTCCCCCTTCCCCCTGGGTCAGGTGCCCCACAGCATGTGCCACTTCACAGAAATGTCCTCCATTGCCTTTTCCACCGCAAGAAGGCATTTCCTTACAGGCTGCTGCTGCACACCTTCCATTACTGCATCCTCACCAGTTGTCCAGATACATTTTAGCAGGCCTTGTTGCCGCTAGGTGGCAGAGGTCCCCAGTGGAGATCTCTCTATGGAGGGATCTCCCCCAATTATCTTGGGGACCTGCGGTGGAGAGTGCTGCACACAGCAGTTCTGTACAACCGTAGGTTTTTCTGATTCACAGGCTCCCAAGCTTGCTCCTTCTGTGGCCTTGTGGAGTCCATGTCTACATTTTGCGTCCTAGGTTGCACTCCTTTTTTGTTTACCTGAAAAACCTTTTACTGATGTTTTGTTTGCACTTCAGTCCCACACTCCAGATCTACAGGCACCTGGTGTGGAGAGGGCGGGACAGGATGGCGACCTCCTTGTGAACCTGTTCCTGGGTCTGGTGAGGCAAGCCATCAACAGGTCCAGGCAGCGAGTAATCGACGGGATCGTCCATCCTGACTGTCTGCCCCTCTACTGTGTCTATATTCATGGCCAGGTGTCCCTGGAGAGGGAGCATGCAGTGTCCACGTTCGCAGTTGACGCCTTCCGTGCCTGCTGGGCACTTCAGGGGCTGGGGTGTTTTATAAACCCCGAAAATCACATTATGATTTAAAGTCTTAAGTTCCCTTTCAACTTTGTTTTTTGTTCGGGCTGTTCCCCTTCCTTTTGGGAAGCTGCCCTTTTTAATTTGTCCCTCAAGTAATTTGAGTTTGTTTACTTGTTTTGCCCTAAAAGAGAGAGAAAAAGAGTTCCCTGATAGGGCAATTATGAGTCATTACAGGGAAGACTAGAACTGAGAACAAAGAAAACTACAGCACAGGAACAGGCCCTTCAGCCCTCCAAGCCTGCACCAATCATGTGTTCCGAACTAGACCATCCGTTTGTATCTCTCTATTTCCAGTCTGTTCATGTCTAGATAAGCCTTAAATGATCTTTGCCTCAACCACCTTGCTTGGTGGTGCATTCCAGGCCCCCACCACCTTCTGTGTAAAATATGTCCCCCTCATATCTGTATTGAACCTTGTCCCCCTTACCTTGAACTTGTGACCCTTTGTGTTTGTCATTTCTAACCTAGGAAAAAACTTCCAACTGGTCACCTTATCTATGCCCTCATATTTTATAAACTTCTATTAGGTCGCCCCTCAACGTCTGTTTTTCCAGGAAGAACAATCCTAGTTTACTCAATCTCACCTCATAGCTAACACCTTCCATACCAGGCAACATCCTGGTAAACCTTTTCTGCACTGTCTCCAAAGCCTCCACATCTTTCTGGTAGTATGGCGACCTGAACTGGATGCAGTATTTCAAATGTGACCTGACCAAAGTTCTATATAACTGAAACATCATATACCAACTTTTATACTCTATGCCCCATTCAATAAAGGCAAGCATGCCACCTGCCTTCTTCACCACCTTTTCCACCTGTGCTGCCATCTTTAAGGATCTGTGGACTTGCACACCCAGATCCCTTTGTGTGTCTATACTCCTGATGGTTTTGCCATTTATTGTATAGCTCGACCCTGCATTAGATCTACCAAAATGCATTTACCTGGATTAAATGCCACCTGCCATTTCTTTGCCCAATTTTCCAGCCTATCTATATCCTGCTGTATTCTCTGACAATGTTACATAGAACATAGAACATAGAACACTACAGCACAAACAGGCCCTTCGGCCCACAAGTTGCGCCGACCACATCACCTACCAACCTACAGACCTATCTATAACCCTCAATCTCATTAAACCCCATATACTCATCCAGAAGACTTTTAAAAGACCCCAGCGAGTTCGCCTCCACCACCACTGACGGCAGCCGATTCCATTCACTCACCACCCTCTGAGTGAAAAACTTACCCCTAACATCACTTCTGAACCTCCCTCCCCGCACCTTAAATCTGTGTCCTCTCGTAGCGACCATTTCAAACCGGGGAAATAGCCTCTGAGAGTCCACCCTATCTATTCCTCTCAACATTTTGTAAACTTCTATCAGGTCGCCTCTCAACCTTCGTCTCTCCAGGGAAAAGAGTCCCAGCTCCCTCAACCTAACTTCATAAGGCATGCCTCCCAGTCCAGGCAACATCCTTGTAAATCTCCTCTGCACCCTTTCAATAGCTTCTACATCTTTCCTATAGTGAGGCGACCAGAACTGCGCACAATACTCCAAATGAGGCCTGACAAGGGTCTTATAAAGTTCCAGCATTACCTCCCGACTCCTAAACTCAATCCCTCGATTAATGAAGGCCAGTACACCATACGCCTTCTTGACCACCTCCTCCACCTGCGAGGCCGATTTAAGAGTCCTGTGGACCCGGACCCCAAGATCCTTCTGCTCCTCAACACTACTCAGACTTCTGCCCTTAATAGTGTACTCGTTCATCCCGTTGGTTCTGCCAAAATGGACGACAACACATTTATCCGCGTTGAAGTCCATCTGCCACTTCTCCGCCCAGTCCTGCATCCTATCTATGTCCTGCTGCAACTTTTGCCATCCTTCCAGATCATCCACAACACCACCGACCTTCGTGTCATCAGCGAACTTACTTACCCATCCCTCCACTTCCTCATCCAGGTCATTTATGAAAATGACAAACAACAAGGGTCCCAGAACAGATCCTTGAGGCACTCCGCTGGTGACTGACCTCCATTCAGAAAAAGCCCCATCCACAACCACTCTCTGCCTTCTGCAGGCAAGCCAGTTCTGGATCCACAAGGCCAAAGGCCCTTGGATCCCATGCCCTCTCACCTTCTCAAGAAGTCTTGCATGGGGGACCTTATCAAACGCCTTGCTGAAGTCCATGTACACTACGTCCACGGCACTTCCTTCGTCAATGTTCATCACTATTCGTAACTCCAGCAATCTTTGTGTCATCTGCAAACTTACCAATTAGACCAGTTACATCATCTTCCAAATCATTTATATATATCACAAACAGCGGAGGTCCCACTACAGAGCCCTGCAGAACACCACTAGTCATGATGTGGAGATGCCAATGTTGGACTGGGGTAAACACAGTAAGAACTCTCACAACAGCAGGTTAAAGTCCAACAGGTTTATTTGTAGCAAACACCACTAACTTTTGGAACTGGCTGTTCCTTCATCAGGTGGGTGGGAGTTCTGATCACAAACAGGGTATATAAAGACACAAACTCAATTTACATGAATAATGATTGGAATGTGAGTCTTTACAGCTAATCAAATCTTAAAGGTACAGACGATGTGAGTGGAGAGAGCATTAAGCACAGGTTAAAAAGATGTGTATTGTTTCCAAACAGGAAAGTTAGTGATCTTCGGGTATGCGTTCTCCAAGGCAGCCTTCACAACACACGACAGCGTAGAGTCGCTGAGCAGAGATTGATGGCCAAGTTCCGCACAACATGAGGACGGCCTCAACCGGAATTGTGGGTTCATGTCACACTATCTGTAACCCCAACAACTTGCCTGGACTTGCAAAATCTCACTAACTTTCCTGTCTGGAAACAAGACACATCTTTTTAATCTGTGCTTAATGCTCTCTCCACTCACATTGTCTGTACCTTTAAGACTTGATTAGCTATAAAGACTCACATTCCAATCATTATTCATGTAAATTGAGTTTGTGTCTTTATATGCCCTGCTTGTGATCAGAACTCCCACCTACCTAATGTAGGAACAGCTAATTCTGAAAGCTAGTGGCGTTTGCTACAAACAAACCTGTTGGACTTTAACCTGGTGTTGTGAGACTTCTTACTGCGAACACCACTAGTCACAGACCTCTGATCAGAAAAACACCCCTCCACTGCTACCCTCTGTTTTTGGGACATAGTTTAAGAATGAGAACTTTCTCAGAAGTTTGTTAGTCTGGAATTCTCGTCCCCAGAAAGCAGTGCCCGTTAAATCGTTGAGTTTATTCAGAGTTTTAGACCTTTGATAAACCAGGGAATCAAAGTGAAGTCACGAAAAAGTTGAGGCTACAATGGTGAAGCGGGCTGATAGCCTATTTCTGCTTGCTATGACCCTGTGTGTTTCTCAAGGAGTGTCCTACATTTGCACTCCATGGGTTGAATGTTAGCAGAGTCCAGCAGCAATCTGATTGGATCAAGCCTTAGCCTTTCTCCTCAGTCACATGACCCCACACGCGCCGGGTGACGTCAGCTGAGGCCGTGCTCTGGCCCTCGCGCTGTGACCGTTCCCTGCTTCGGGGCTCGAGCAGAGAGAAAGCTGCAGAAATGCCGAGAAAGAGGCGGAATCCTACCGGCTGTAGTCCGGCTCGACCGCCCGGACTGGGGCCTCCTCCCAGGATCAGCACCTCGGTGCCGGCTCCGGGTACTGTTAATCGTGCCCAGGCTCCAGTCTCCAGTCGGGCCTCGGGCTCTTCCGCTTCCCTGGGTTCGGCCGGGATGAACAAGGAAGCGCTGCTGGACAGGATGACCGAGATGTTCTCTCACCTGGACCCCAGCGTGGTATATGTGGTGCTGTCCGAGTGTGAATTTAAAGGTAATCGGGACTGCAGTTGGAGCAACGCCCTTTCTCATCAGACTTTCACTATTCGGTGGTACTTGGATCATCTGCTGATGCGGTTAAATGTTCCTCCTGTGTTTCCGTCTGACCCATTCCTGCTCCCCCCTGTTCTGGCCTGTTGTTATTTGGAAGTTGACTGGGAAAATACATTCTTTACTTTTTGAGAAAACTGTTGACCTGAGGCCAAAGGTGGTCACCTTGAACACATCTTTTAATATCTGCACTTTGCCATCTCATGGTGTAAATTTTTATGTGCACACTTTCAGAACTTCTAACAAATATTTTTAACTGAACGAAATATTTAATCATTGTAGTAACTTCTAATCAAAGGCAAGGTCCAAGTACTGGTGTTGAGGTGATTGTTTATGTTCCATTGGCAGAGAAGCTAAAGTCCTTACTTTGAAGTTTGTCGTATTTTTAACAATATATGGTCAGTATTTTATTGAGATAAAGGCAAAATATTGTGCATGCTGAAATCTGAAACAGAAAATGCTGGAAAATCTCAGCAGTTCTGGCAGCACCTATGGGTAGAGAATAGAGCCAACGTTTCAAATCTAGATTGTCATTCGTCAAGAGCTGAGATTTTCCAGCATTTTCTGACTTTATTGAGAGAGTTGTCAGTGAGTTCTGTGTAGGGATGTTGTCATACTGAGATAATGTACTGTGCATTCTGCGGGCCTGAGTTAGTGCTGACTGCATTTCTTTTTGTCCATGGACAGAAATGATGTATATTGATTCCCAGCTGATTCATGTTCTGTGAGAAATAGTGATATTAATATTTAAGTTTTTAAAAGTTTAAGTAGTCCAAGATTTTCAAACATGGCTTTGAATCAGACTATAAAATATACAGTGCTACTATCTCATGGAATTGGTGTTGTCTGTCTTGCTTGTTTCACATTTTTTGTAATTAGAATCAGTAGACAAATTGTGTTAAGCTGAAAGTGCTTCATGTCAGTGCAAAAGTGATGTACTGCTGTGTAAAATAAGTATCTTTACACAGAAACATTGAAAAAAGGTTCATATTTTAAAAACTTGCTTGAGTACTTAATTTACTCTGTCTTTCTAGGGGGTCATTTAATACTGTAATTTGCCAATTTTTAAGGTTGTGGAATAATATTATCTTTTCCTTGAATTTTTGGAATTAGAAACTCTGAATTCTGTATTTTGTGCTTAAAGGTGAACCCTGAGATGCATGTTTAACCCACTAATGCCATCATGCAGATTGTGATGTATGTGACTTGAGATGATGTCACCAGAGCAGTGGTCATTGAACTAACTTTGTCAGATTCTTCTATGGATATAAGAACTCTTGAAGACCTGAGACAGTTTAGAGTTAGCAGTTGTGTGGGGGAGCTGCCCCTTTTAATTTGTCCCTAAGTTTTAATTTGTTGGTATTTAAGAACTATCTAATGAGAAATGTCAACATAACTTTTAATGTGAGATTTAGCAGCATTAACTTTATCAAGCAATTAAAGAAAAATCTAACATTAATTAAGGATCATATCATTTTGTGGCAAATACAATTGTTCCATTACTTATGGGTAATATTCACGTAGAATTGGGCTTATTTTTGATGAAGACACGTTGGTTTAAACAGGAATGAGATCCTGCAACAAGAATTTAGCATCCCAATTAGCAGATTGAAAAGGAAGACCACAAAGATTATAATCTTTGGATTACTCCCAGTACTATGTGTTAGTGAGTTTAGGAATACTGGGGGGTTCGGCAGATGAATGTGTGGCTGAAGAGAGAGTGCAGGAGGGAGGGCTTTAGATTCCTGGACCCTGGGCCTCTGTTCTGGGGAAGATGGGACTTTGATATATCAGACAGGTTGCGCCTAAATGGGAACTGGGCCAACATCCTTGTGAGTTTTGCTGGTGGTGTTGGGAGTAATTTAAACTAATTTGGCAAGAGAGTGGGATATAGGGTAGTGGTATGGTAGTGGATGATGCACAGCCAAGTATAGAAGAAAACTCAAGTCATAGATTCATACAGTGCAGAAGAGGCCCTTTGGTCCTTCAAGTCTGTTCCAGCATGCAAGGAAACCTGAATTCCCACCTAATCCCATTTACCAGCACTTGGCCCACAGCTGTGAATGTTATGACGTGTCAGGTGCTCATCCAGGTACTTTTTAAAGGATGTGAGACAACCCACTTCTACCACCTTCCCAGGCAGCACATTCCAGGCTGCCACATCCCCCAGTCTGGAAGGCAGAACAAAGATAGGCATGTTAAGGTACAAGGGAATGTGGCAGTAAAACGTAAAACTGCATAAAAACTCAGCAGGTCTCTGGGAGCACCTGTGGAGAGAGAAAGAGGAGTCGATAATCAGGGGCATAAATTTAAGGTAAAAGACAGAAATTTTGAGGGGATTTGAAGAGAACCTTTTTTCACCCAGAGAATGGTGGGAATCTGGAACTCACTGTCTGAAAGGGTGATGGATGGAACCCTTACCACATTTAAGAAGCATTTAGATGAGCAATTAAAACAGCATAGACAGGCTACAGACTGTAGCAAGTGCTGAGAAATGATATTAGAATACATACTCTATGACTGGCACAGGCAGAGCCTGTCTTGTGCTGTGAGGCTCTTACTTCTAGAACCAAGTGTTTACCTGCAGAGTCTGATATCTCCCCCCTCTCTGTCTTTTCATAGAAAATGAATAAAGTTGGTGATAATGTGTTCTCATTAATTTATTAGGTGATTCATACACAATATTGTATTGTGTTGAATTTTTTTTAGCATTTGCTGTTTTCAATTGATTTGTGAACACAAATACCAAAGTGGGATATGGGATGGAGGTACAGTAGGAGATGATGTACAGCCAAATATAGAAGAAAACCCAAGTGATAGAAGAAAACCCAAGTTCAAATCTATAACCAAGGTGATTTTGTTAATTCATATGTAAACCTCCCAAATTCTGTTGCCAAGATGAAAATTCTAACAACTCGGCACAAGATAACTTCTTGGAAATGAATCACTCATTTATTGCAAACAAGTAGCACTCTTCCACATTGGTTTTCAATTTCAAGTTTCTTTCCCCTCAAGACATTATGTTTAAAGTGACAAATATGCCAGGCTACTGGCTTCCAAAGGTCCAACTGTGCACAAGGGAAATACACAGACATTAATTCTGGAACAAGTGCTCTAATTCACGCATACTGGAGTCCGATCAGTGATTTTCTTTTCCGTGCTTTAATCCTTACTTTAGTGAGACATAGATTGAAACTCCTTAGTGCAGAAGCAGCCTCTTACATTAAAGATGCAGTAAAGCTCAATGTCATACATTTTACAAGGAGCATAGCTACAAGATAAAGAGCTGGTAATTTAAAACTGAAGTGCATTGAAATCTCTTCTTGCAGGGTGGTGAATCTCTGGAATTCTCTGCCTCAAAGAATGCTGCATTATTCAAAGTAGAGGTGGATAAATATTTGATAGATTGAGGAATAGAGAGATGTTTGAAGGAAATGGCACAGAAAACGAACTGAGGCCAACATATATCAGCCATGATCTGGCATGGCAGGCTTGAAGAGCCTAGTGGCTGACGCCTGCTCCTATTTCTTGTGTTCTTACGTACAGTGGCCGTTGAAATTCTGTACACAAGTATAGGAAGAGAGGTATGCTGGCTGCTGGTTTTATCTTCAAAAAATTTCCAAGGCTTGACAGATCAGTTGAAGCTCTAATCCAATTACTAAACTTGGAAATTAAAATTCACTTTTTGATAAACCAACCTGTCCCTGTGGGGAGTTGGAATAGAAAGAGAGTTTACTGTATTTAGTGTCTCATTTCCTATGTAGTTCTACAGATATTTGGAAAATATATGGAGTACTTTGACTCACACAGAAACATTGAAAAGAATTAATCAATATCCTTGCTCCCTCCATTGAACTTGAAGTCGATTCCTGCAGTCTCTCCCTTTCCTACCCTCCTTGACAGCTCTGGGCCCTGCCATTCAAATGATCATGGTTGATCTGGTTGTGATCTCAATTCTATTTTCCTGTAAGTCCCACATAACCCTAGACTTCTTTGTCCCATCAAGATCTGTCAAACTCAACCTTGAATAATTACAATGTCAAGCCTCCACTCCTTTCTGGACAAGAGTTCCATTTACTAATTAACCTTTGAAAGAAAGGTTGCTCCTTGTCTCCATCTTAAATGGTAAATCTCTTATTCTTTTTGAAGGTTTTTAGCCAAAATGCAATAAGTCCCAAACCTCTAGTAATACATTCAGAGTAATGATTATTCCACAAACATACAGAACAGACCAGCAAATATACATACAAATGGTCCAAATTATAAAGGATTGCAGTCATTGTCATTTCCTTTTATAAAGAAACAATATGTTAAGAGTGGAGGATCTCAGGATAAAACTGCTAACATGTGGCCCCATTGTCCATGTCCTCCTCCACAGGATAAGAGGGATAGAGATGCACGATATATTGGATCCATTATTGAGTAATATGCAACCAACTGGGACCAAACTCATTATCCCAGTACTTGCAAGCAATCAAAGGACAACCTGGAAAAATGGGAGCATCAGAATACTGCCATCTGCAAGACGTGGTGCGGCAGTTTACTCTCTTGTATACAGGAACTAGTGAACCAAGGATTCTTGCACCTCGCCTAAGCTCGCAACACAACAAATCTCCCTCCTCATCAGCCATATCAGAGGCAGCAATCAGGCCCCCATCACCAGAAAATTTAACCCATTTTGTACTAAGGAAAGTCAGAACATGTATTAGCATCCCACCCACCCAGTTGAAGAAATGAAACCCCAAAGAGAGAGGAGCTTCAGGATTATCCAATGGATGCTAGACATGGACTCTGTGTGCACTTTTGCAGCCAAGATACCTGAACCGATGCACTCGGGCCCACAGCCAGCAGGATACTATATCCCTAGAAGAACCAACTTTCAAGAAGAGTAATCCAGAAGCCCCAAAATGGGACATCTTGGAGAGTCACCTACTCCCCCTCTTGACATATTCTCCAATTGATCTGGATAAATACAGCCACTATTGCCCTAACCTGCTCAGTGACACACCAGAATAAGGGCCAATAAGCCAAAAATACTCTCAATGCTTACATACTGAACAAAGTAGACTACCCCTGCTCTGAGGGACATAGAGGTGCCATTTAGGCCCTCCCATCAATGAGATTCTATCCATTTCCCCTCATCAGAGAAACCCTAACAACTGGATAGTATGCTCACCATGCACAGCATGAGCGATGTAATCAAGTAACCACTTTCACTACCACACAGCCAAGTCAAAGTAGGAGACCAATCTTACGAAGATAATCAAACGTGCCCAGGCACCAGTACATAATTCCCCCACTCCAATAATAGCACAGACACTAATGACAAAAAGAAAACACCCAGTTTTTTCCAGGATATGTGATCTGCTTGTACCTTCATAGTAAACAAGGAAGGATTCCTTAATCCAAAATATTCTATAACCCCAAAACAACTGAAATACACAAACCCATAAGTTCTTAGGGGAGTGGGAGTGAGGTTGAGGTTTCCTCGCCCTCTAAGTACTCTAAGGGTCCTACCCACTATCTCCATATTAAACCACTTGCCCACCTTCCTGCAATGGCACCACTCATGTTAAATATAATAAAGGATGTCAGGCAAAAATGTCCACCACTATATATGCCAGGATTATAAGGCAAGAAGGAAAAAAATTGTATAGGTCTAGTAAGTGGATGTCCCTGGGTTCAACAGGATAACAAGCAAAATGCTCACTCTCATGATTGTCTCTATCAATATAATACATCACGTAACAGGGCCAACTAAAAGGTGAAATTACTGGAGATACGTTCAAGTGTTACTCATAAGAACATAAGAAATCAGAGCCGGAGTAGGCCATCCAGCCCTTCAAGCCTGCCCGCCATTCAATAAGATCATGGCTGATCTGAAGTGGATCAGTTCCACTTTCCTGCTTTCTCCCCATAACCCTTAATTCCCCTGTCTAACAGAAATCTATCTACCTGTGACTTAAATATATTCAACGAGGTAGCCTCCATCACTTCAATGGGCAGAGAATCCCAGAGATTCACCACTCTTCGCGTGAAGAAGTACCTCCTCAACTCCGTTCTAAACTGTGCCCCCTCCCCCTTTATTTTGAGGCCGTGCCCTCCAGTTCTGTTTTCCTTTCTAAGTGAAAAGAATCTCTCTACGTCTACCCTATCTAGCCCCTTCATTATCTTGTAAGTCTCTATAAGATCCCCCCTCAAGCCTTCTAAACTCTAACGAGTACAGGCCCAGTCTATTCAATCTCTCCTCATAAGCTAATCCCCTCATCTCTGGTATCAGCCTGGTGAATCTTCTCTGTACTCCCTCCAAGGCCAATATATACTTTCGCAAATAAGGGGAGCAAAACTGCACACAGTACTCCAGTTGCGGCCTCACCAGTGCCTTGTACGGTTGCAGCAAGACCTCCTTGCTTTTACATTCTATCCCCCTCGCTATTAAGGCCAGCATTCTATTCGCCTTCTTGATCACCTGCAGACTGAGTTTTTGCGATTTGTGCACAAGGACCCCCAGGTCCCTCTGCATAGTAGCATGCTGCAGCTTTCCACCCTTTAAATAATAATCCCTCCTACTATTATTTCTACCTCACATTTGCTAATGTTATACTCCATCTGCCAGGTCCTCGCCCACTCACTCAGCCTATCCAGATCTCTCTGCAGACTTTCCGCGCCCTCCATGCAATTCGCTTTTCCACTCCTCTTCATATCAATCGCAAGGGGGATAATACTCTAAGGGGGATAATGAGCATAATTTTCCCCGAGTTCAGTTACAGCATTCCTTCATTAATATGAAAAAACCAAAGTACAGGATCAACGCAAGGATATCATTACAGGGCCTATAGTCCATGGTGAACAAATCCTGATTTTTGAAGTGTAACAGGATAACAAGTGACAAATGCCTCTGTGCTCCTATATCAACTACCCTTGTCAGAATAAAAGACAATATCACAAAATCAGGAGTATAATCACAAGGGAGAAAAGTTGAGGATACTGATGAACTGCAGGATAATATAAACATCCTTGGAGCTTGAAAAGGCCAAAACGATGACAGGATCATCAAGCAATCCTGGATCCATCCAGAATTTCACTGAAGCCTTTGCATCTTGACCATGTCATTGTCCCATAGCCCTGGTAAAGAGAAACCTATGCCCCAGTGGGTGGAGAAGAACTGTTACATTGGCCGCCTCCATCCTTTCTTGTTGTCTTGTCCTTCGTGTTAAATATAAGACCAGTGATCAGAGTCTCCAATCAACCCTAGGCATCGAAAACTAGAAACAGTATGATCCATTGACTCAACACCCAGCCTTCAAAAAGACATTGTGAAAGCATGGCAGCTGGTTCTCGAATTCAGCTGAGAATTCATTCCAGCACCCCTCAGGAGACTGGGCCTATTTCCCCAAATCAACCAGGATGTTTGACATATCACGCAGCAGGATTTCCAACGACTGAAGGTGAGCCTCCATCGAGGAAACTATCCTGTTGATTGGGGTTCTTTTCTCCGCTTCATCCATTCTTTTTAGGGTATCTTGTAGTTCATCAGTGTGAATCCCAGTAGTTTGTGCTGGGGAGCTGAAACCGTCACCCACAACTTCACTCAATGGCAGCCATCATTTCAGTGCCAATGGCACCAAAGTGTAGGCCCTCTTACCAGTCATACCATCACTGCGAAGTGGGTCCTGTCCCAGCTGTCTCCGACTGCCTCAATCAGATGAGGACATTCTTGATCAACTTGGCTTCTCATCACCAAGCTTTAGCCAGAATCTTCCAGGAACAAAGCACAGATTATACATATCAGGATCAAATAATTATGGGTTGTGCATGAAGTTAAGAGTTGAATAGTGTCAGAGTTCACAAAAACAGCCACTCCTGCCCTTGTATCATGTAACCCTCCCAGACCTCTTTTTCTTAAACTACATCCTCCCACAGGTTCCTTCCTGGTACCACTGCAGATGGTGGAATGTGAATTCAATAAAAAATATCTGCAATTAAGAACCTTGGTTGCATATTGATTGTTGAATTTCCCAACATAAAAGTGATTGCTTTTTACAAATAATTGTTGGGTGTAATTTACCATAGGCTGAGCTAACACATTGGTTTCCATTGTGTACTACTACTTGTCAGATTTTTGAGATAGACAGCTTCCAAGACTTGAAAAGTGAGGGGTATTTTCTAACACTTCTTCTTGTATCTGAATTGAAGGTGTTGGATTTGATGCATTTGGTATAGGTTGATAGAAAACTTTGTCTTCTTGATGTGCAGGGCAAGTCCCATGCTCTTGTAGGCTTTGATTAATATGTCAACAATCTGTGAACGTTCTCCAGAATGAGCAGGTACATACTGCCATCATGGTACATCAGTGGTTAAATTAATGGATTAAATACTGATCAGATGGACTGCTTTGTCCTGGATGGTGCAGAGTTTTTTGATGTTTTTAAAGCTCCATCCATACAAGCAAATAGATCTCATGTTTGATGCCTCTTGCAGAGGTAGAAAGACTTTGGAGAATAACCTTCCCTCGTAGCCACAGCATTTGGTTGACTACCCCAGTTAATAGTCAAAGATGACTTGCATGATGGCAGCAATCATTGCATGACATGTGTAGCTGGTTAGGTTCTCCCTTGTTGGAGATGTTCATTGCCTGAAACGAGGTGAAAAATAACTTTCACGCTGCACCTCAGCCCAAGCCTGGAAATTTTATATGCTTTGCTGCATTTGGGCACAGATTCGTTCATTATTTGAGGAGTTGCAGATGAAGGAGAACTGTGCAATCATCCATTAGAAGATGATAACCCTAGTGGTATAACGCTAGACTATTAATCGAGAAACCAGTAAAGAAATCAATTATGCCTACTCCTGTACCTTTGTGTTTTTATTTTCTGCATTGATTGAAGACTGGCATTTGTGAATGGGAATATGAAGAATATACAGAGTAGGACCATCCACGTGACATTTCTGACTGAAGAGGAAAAAAAATTAGTCTTTTACGTGCCTCCACTTTTCTTGTGGATGCAGATGTTAATGCTTCCTCCTCCACCTGTGTCCACCAATGTCAAAGATTGGACACAGCAAATAACATTGATCTACTTGTTATGATGCTGAGAAAGCAGAAGTAATTTTGAGTAATTTGTATTTATATTGTCAGAATTAAGATATATTAAATGAGTTTTGTTTTATCTGTTGCACTTAAGGATTAAAAAAAAGTGGAGCCGCAGCACATGGGTTGGTTGCAGTCGACCAGGCAGGTTTGTTGATAAGTTATTCACAGTATAAAAGCTAGAGTTAGATTGATTATAAAACTGTGAGGCAGCTGATGACATCACAAATTAAATGCGTGACTAGATTTAAAGTGCCAGCACAACAACACAGTATCTACCCAAATATATAACAAGTTTAATTTAGTGTTTCTGTGTTTGGAATGGTAAACCTATAGTTAAATTCATGCCATTGAAAGGTGTTTGCATGTGGGAGGGGGGGGTTTGGTTTCAATTAAAATCATGCTTCTATTGTGCTTGGAGAGGGTTTCAGTGTGAAGAGCAAACAGGCTGGAAGAAGCATAAAGGCATTGCTTAGTAACCAGGGATATCTTTAATCTTTGGGTGTATTTTAGCCAAATTCATGGTAGTTAGATCATAGATCATAGAACCCTGCAGTACAAAAAGAGGCCCTTCGAGTCTGCACCAAACACAATCCCACCCAGGCCCTATCCCCATATCCCTACTGGAGTTGTGAAGCAGCGGTGCTAACCACTGTGCTACCGTGCTACCCTAAATGTTTTGGAGACGAGGCATCTCTCAGCTTTGCTGCAAGAGCCATAAGAAATGAATGCAGAAAAGTTAAAGAACACCTAATTAAGGAAACTAGAGAAATGAAGAGAAGCTTCCAAGAAGTCTGAAGTTAAAGGAACACCAAGGAACTGCCTTTGGGAACAGGACATTGTTTATGGAAGTTAAAGTCAGACCTAGGAAGCCACATATCTGAAACAGTTATCAGATTTGTTATCCTTATTTCCAATGTTTGAGACAATAATATTCTGCAGGGGACTGAATTTGTGTGAAAAGTATTTGAGACAAAGCAAACCTGAAAGAGGTGGACAACCTGGTACTGGATTCCTTCTTACAAGTAGAATGGAAGCTTTATTTGAAAGGATTATTAGAAAACATGGAGAAATTTTTAATGCAAATTGCTGATAGAAAGCATTGTTTGAAAGATGATTTTAAAGCATGTTTTTTGGAGGGGAGTTTGGAAAATTGTGGCAATCATTTGGGGTAATTAGGAGAAGAAATCCATGGAAGATTGTTGGATCAGGTGGCACGGCACGGTGGTTAGCATGGCTGCCTCTCAGTGCCAGGGACCTGGGTTCAGTTCTGGCCTTGGTTGATGTAGAATTTGTATGTTCTCCCTGTATCTGCATGTGTTTCCCCTGGATGTTCCGGTTTCCTCCCACAATCCAAAGATGTGCAGGTTAGGTGGATTGGCCATGCCAAATTGCCCCTTAGTGTCAGGGAGATACATGTGGTAACAGGTATAGGCACTGAATGGGATTATTGTCAGTGCAGTCTTGATGGACTGAATGACCTCCTTCTACACTGTAGGGATTATATGAGTGGTATCACCCATATAGTTTCAGGGAGTTAGGTGCTACCTTTGAAAACTATATAGTTGTGAAACTAAGAAGGGAGTAAAGGGATATTGTATCAAAATCAGACTTCTTGTGTTTAAGAAATGTTTCTTGTTGCTTAAAACTGATGTGGGTGGTACTGTGACTCTTGTTATGGTTCAGGTCAGAAACTCAGATGTTTCATGGAGCCCTTTATGGATCATAAAATGGATCATTTTGCATCTTGAATTTGGCTAGGATAAGCATGATAGGTTTTACTTCAGGTTTGATTCAAATGATCCACCAGGGAGCTTTCATCAAACAAAGTTTATTTAAGAAAATAGTTAACATGTATCGTAAGAACATTAGCAATAACTTTTATCAATTACAAACAGCATCAAAACAACCATGATAATGTATAACCCTTAACAAATGTAGGAGCTGTCCCATTTTAACCAATCCCATAAACAAGATCTTTCAAACATGTTTAATACAGGAGAGAGTAATGCTCACATGATGTTAGAATTTGAGTTCTTTGGATGAAGTCTGCAGTTCTCTATGTAGACTCAGAACAGCTTCCCAAAACACCAGGGACTCTAGGCAAGCCACCAAAAGCAGATTCCCCCTTTCAGAAATGCAAGACCTTGTGTTCAGATGACCAGAATTTCCAAAACCAGGGAGAGAGTGAGAAACACTTCTTTCCATCTTAATGTCCCTTCTAAAACCAAACTAAACCACGACTTGAACTGAAAATGAAACCAGTTTTTTTCTCCTAACAAAGCAGAGTCATAAACATCTCAGTAAAAATAAAGAAACCCCTGGTTAAGCAGCAATAAAAAGATTCTTCCTGACAAACTGGTGCCATAATGAGAGAATAACAAGCCCAAAAGGCTTACAACCACAGGAAATGTGATTTAGAAAAAAATCCCTTAAAGGTATACTAACATCACACTCTATTCCTCCATTTTTACTTAAAAATCCAAAAAGTTACAATCTTTTGAGCCAGGGTTCCATTCTGAAATCTTCTGGCAGTAGTAACATCAACTGGGATCATAACAATGGGATATCTCTATAAATATACTGCTTCGCTGTTTAGCGTGCGTATTGTTGTGTCTTGTAGCTTTACCAGATTGACAACTCATTGGAGGTATGTTTACAGCTGTCTTTCTGTACACCTCATTAAATCAGTATTGGCCATCTTTTTTATTAAGTCCGAGAATGTGGCTGACATTGGCTAGGCTAGCACTTTTGCATATTCCTAATTGCCCTTGAGAAGGTGATGGTAAGCTGCCATCTTGAAATTACTGCAATCCACATGGTGTAGGTACACCCACATTGCTGTTGGGGAACGAGTTCCAGGATTTTGACCCCGAGACAGTGAAGGAATGGTGATATATTTCCAAGTCAGGATGTTGAATGGAACTTCCAAGTGGTGATGTTCCCATGTGTCTGCTGGCACTGTCCTTCTACAGAGTAGTGGTCATGGGTTCGGAAGGTGTTGTCTGAGCATTCTTAGTGAGTTCCTGTAGTGTGTCTTGTAGATGGTACACATTAGTGCCACCACGCTGGTGGTGAGGAAGGAGTGAATGTTTGTGGAAGGGGTAGCAATCAAACCAGTTGCTTTGTTTTGAACGGTATTGAGTTCCTTGAGTTGTTGTAGCTGCATTTCTCCAGGCAAGTGGGGAGTATTCCATCACACTCTTGACGTGAGTCTTGTAAATAGTGGACTGGTTTTGGGGAGTCAGGAGATGTTACCACACCCTCTGATGTGCTTTTGTAGCCACAATATTGATGGAATTCACTTCTACGTAAACTGGGTGAGGCAAAAATGTGTGATTTCAAGAAATTAGATATAGCTGTTGAAGCTAATGAAGGGATATTGGGGGGAAGGTGGGATCAGAATATCGAATTTGATGATCAGCTAAGATCAAAATGAATGGTGGAGCAGGGCCGAATGGCCTACTCCTACTTCTGTTTTCTGTGTTTCTATGTATCTTGATATCATGTGGAGTGAATGAAATTGGCTGAAGATTAGTATCTGTGATGCTGGGTATCTGTAGAAGAGGCCAAGGTAGATCATCCACTTGGCATTTCTGGCTGAAGATTATTGTGAATGCTTCAGCCATATCATTTGCACTGATATGCTGAGCTTTCCCCCATTATTGAGAATGGGGATTTTTCTGGAACTACCTGCCTTCTTCAATGAAATTTAATTGTCTGCCACTATTCACAGCTGAATGTGGCAGGACTGCAGAGCTTGGGTGTGATAATTGGTTGTTGAATTGCTTAGCTCTGTCTATCACTTACTGCTTATGCTACATGACATGCAAGTGTAGTCTTGTGTTGTAGCTTCACCAGATTAACACTTCATTTTTAGGTAAGCCTACTCCTGCTCCTGGCATACCCTTCTGCACTCTTCATTGAACCAGGGTTGAATCCTTAATTTGATTGGAATGGGAGGAGTGAGACAAATGCTGGGTTCACAATTTGTTGTGGAATTCAGTTCTGTTGATGGCTGTTTTTTACTCTGTCAGGAATGGTATTCGTGGAACTCAGAATGAAATGTTGATTGGATTTCTATTGCGGTAATGGAGTTGGGCAAGTCTTGTGTTACCTAGTTTTGGAGGGGAGAGGAGTTTCTGCTGAGTCCAAGGGAACTTTGTTAATCTCTGTTTGTTGCATGAACGTTATGCTTCGTCTAAATGTCTGCTATTAGAGCCCTGTGATTAGCATTACCAGGTACAGTGTCTCAAATCTGACAAATGGCACTGACTGAAGCAGCTTCAGATAATTTCCTGGCTTTATTTTGCAGCTTTGTCTTTAATTCTTTGAAAACTGCCCTTTGCCACCCTTCCTTGAAAAACATACCCTTAACACCCCATGCCCCCAAATTGAAAACTGGCAACATCCACAGTCTGCCACAGAGTCAATCTCAAGGTTGGCACTATATCTGTATTCAATTTCTGCTCGGGGAATATGTGTATAATAGATACTTTACAAAGTAACCTAAGTCTTTCAAAACGTAGCCAATTCAATACTGGTTTTGTACAAAATTGTGAACACTTGGCATGGTCAGGAGCTACAGCAAAACGTAGAGAAAGTAACTCTTTGGTCACTTGATAGAAATGTACTAATTTCCAGTCAATCACAAATGTTCAATTGGTACTTAACAAGCAACATGTAACTTTTTGCAATTGACTTTATATCTTTTGCATCACTAACTGTGCATTTGTCGGTAGATAGTAATAATAGTAAGTCTGCATTTTGTGGTCTGATTTCAAAAGTTTGCAGTGTGGTGGGAGCCTAGGGAATTCTCCTTCACATACATTTACTCATGTGGGGTGATCTCTTAATGATGGCAACTTGTTATTGCTGATACCACCAAACTGGATACTTTGGGTGCACTGCTGATGATTGAGCAGTGAGTGAGTTATGAAGGTTTAGTGTTTTATGCCGGTAATTAGTTGAGCCATGGTTTAACACATCTGCTCTGATCCATAAAACTGGAACCTTGCTGACAGGTTTTTAATGTTCTTTTGATTTATTGCATTAAGGTTCACACTCACAATGCATTTGTTGGTTTTTACGCAAGCAATGATTGAACTTAAAGATTCATTTTGCTGCGCTGCAGTATTTAATAGGTTTCTTCCATCGCTTACACTTGTCTTAGAACTTGGTACAGTCATTTCTGTTCTGGAAGGGAATGCTAGTTTTAAGGATTAATGAATGGGATGATGGTGCTGCCACATGTTTGCTGCCTTGCAGTCAATATGTTAAGCTCAGAGTCATCCACATGCATAGTTCTGTTAATTTGCTAAGACCATTTATCAATTTTAACACATCAGACAGAACTATGGGAAGATGAATAATATACATGTCACCAATACATACAAGTTACTATTAAATTACATAATTGGTCTCCTCTCTCTGTTCCTTAGAGTGGATGAGGAAAGGAATGTTTGAAAATTGCGACTTGTATGACCTGGCTGTCTGGTGCCTAAATCAAGATATTTTTGTGTGCATAATAGTTTTCTTATGTTCTGAACTTTCTTGTTTGATGATCATACTTATGTGATTTTTTTTTGTTTTGCCCAGCTGATGATGCGATGGACTCTTTGTTGGTATTGTCTGATGCAGCCGAAGGTGTTGCGTCTTCCAGCTTCACTGGGTTTGATCATGTGGCAACTGCACTGAGTGATGGTGAAATTAATGCTGACAGCAGATTAGTAATGAAGGATCATGGAAGTAATTCTGTTGTTTCTGGAAGTGTTAGAGCATCTGAATTTCATTTAACTGAACGATTGGATGCTTCCACTGATAATGAATTGGAAATGTATAGCACAAACACAAATTATGAAACTAGCCCAGAACAGCACATATCTTATCAACAGTACCAGCCATTTATGAACCGATATAATTCTCCCATCAGTCAGTTTTCCAGACTATGTGCTAGTGATGAGTTGCCTCAGCTTCTTCAGTCAAATTTGAACTCTTTCAGTCATGTGCCAAATCAACAGCAAACAGTAGCAGATGATAAGGTGTGTCTCAAGCACCCGCCATTTGGTTTGAATTCAAAAGACTGTGAAGAAAATCTGACCCAATGTTTTGGTTGTGAAAATAACATCTTCGAGAAAAGATCAGCAGTTCAGTTAGATTATAGTGAATTTACTTCAGAAGCTGTTGAAAAACCCAGCAGCAAGCCTTCCATTGAGCCTGGAGGTTCTTTTCCAAGCAGTATAAGCGTAAATGGTGCAGATATTTGGACAAATCAAAATGAAAGTAACAGTCTGTCAGCAGCTATTTCTATGAATATTGGCTCAAACAGTGTTGTCTCAGAGCACTCTAATCAAAAATATGACCTACATGCAGATACTGTGGACCAGCAAACTGGATTATTGCAAAGTAGTGGCTTTTCTATTAAAGAAATAGGACAATGTTCTGGAACAGGTGGAAATGAAATATCGTGGTTTGGACCAACCACATCTGCAGAAAACTGTGAATTATTTGAAGAGCCTCAAGAATGTAAAGGAACAAATGAACTAAAACCAAAAAGCAACAACCTCTCAACAAAACCATTAGCAAATAAAGGGAGTAATTCAAACAATATGCCACAAAATACAACCTGTTTTCCTTACTGGTTTGATGTAGGGCAAGACACTGGCGATGAAAATCTTCCCAAGTTAACGAACAGTGGAAAAGCAAACTATCCTCAATATTCCAATGATGTGCTCTTTACAAATGTTCCAAACACAACTTCCATCTCGTGGAATCCATGGGCTCCTGAATTCCAGCCTATGGATATGCCAAAGACTTTTGTCACCCCTGTTGCAATTAGTCCTCTAAAACCAAAACCTCGTACTGTTTCTTCGTGGAGTTCCGCAGGAGCTTTGTCTAGTCCTGATCCAGCTCATCAGACAGCAAGATTTGGTGCCAGCAACTTTCAATTAAAACCATGGTTTAATCAGCCTGTCATTCAGCAGTCACAGACTTGCGAGTATCCTTTTCCACAGCATATGAATAGAAAGACACATGGAACATCTAAAGTGCTAATTTTGATGAGGGGGCTCCCTGGATCTGGGAAAAGTACCCTAGCCAGGTATGAAATAACCATATATGTTTTCCTTTTTTGCATAATTAAGAGGTACGTTGGGGAGGGAGGGTGGGGGAGAAAATAATGAGTCTTTATATAGCACTGTATCATGTTCTCAGGTTATTCATGAAGGTGACCCTTCTCAACCTAACCTTTTGCCTGAGATATATTGTTCCTCAGGTTAAATCCCCAGCCCAGGCAAAGGGCAAGGCAAGCGCTGCCTCTCAAAGAGAGAGAAGCTTATGGTCATCTGGGACTGTGGCAACTTTACCTTTTTATCATGTTCTCGGAGCCGATTTAATCATGGAGCTTTCACTTGTGAGCGTGTCTGCTTCAAATCCTATTCCAGACACTGGAGTAATCTAGGTTAAAACTTCAGCTATCTCAGTTAATATCTTTTGATCTTTCAATTCTTACGTCTTCTGCCTTTGCCTATCATTGTTGCATTCTTTCAAGTTAGTTTCCGAAGTCCCACTGCCTTGCTGTTTCTACCTGCCCCATCTCATTCCTCTCCTCTCTTCCTTTATTGATTGTATCTCTCCTCATCTGTCAGCTCTTCTGTTATTACCTGGTTGTCCATGCTTTCTGGTGACAAAATTTGGGCATTTATTAGATTAAATTATTATTGCTAAATGTTTGAAGCAGTTAGAAGAAAGTTGAAAATAATGTTTGTTGGAGTCATTTTGATATGGTGTTATAAAAACATAGATCTTGATCCTTCTGCCGTTAATTTATAAATCTTGGTACGCAATTATTGCACTTTGCACAAGTATAAAATTGAATTTTGAACAACGATTACAGAAACCAGAAGTACATCCCAGTATACAAAGCAAAATGTTATAGATTCTGGAAATCTGAAATAAAATCAGGAAATTCTGAAAATAATCAGGTCAGGCAGCATCTGTGGAGAGAAACAGAAATTAACATTTCAAGTCTGACAGATCATCTCTCTGCAGTACTTGATATGCCTGTACATGACAGAGTGGCATCTACAATGTTATAAGACCTGTCAAAACTGTTTTTTTGTTCTTAGTGAGATTTTTGTTTAACATGCAACTTAAAAGAAAAATATAATGCTGCAAATGCATTATAAACAGTAATGCAGCCTTCTCATCAGCAGAGAAGGGTCCCCTCGAGGCATCAGGAAATGCAGCCTCTGGAAAAATTAAAGAAATAAAATCAACAGCTCCTGAAATCAAATTCTGCCTGACTGGACCTGAAAAGACAGCTACTATTCCTGCCATATGCACCCCAAACAATTTAGCTTGATTTTTGAAGATGAGAAAGATATTGACATCAACATTTGAGAACCAAAGCAGGGCTAGGAAGGATAGAGTTCTCCAACTGAACTCTCCTCAATCCATGGGAACAAAAATGAGGCTGGTAAGGAAATCAAATCATCCCTTGCATTCAAACCAGCCTTCGTAATCAAACAAGTAGGAATCTGAATATGACTTGTGAACTGCGGCATATATACTCAATAAATCACTCTCCCTCTCCAAAGTTTGAAGCAAAGCCAATACTTCTAATTTCCTTATGCTCCCACCACTCCACAAAGCAGAATTGGCATTGATAGGTATACTATTACCACCCACTTCTCTCTTCCAACCAGAAGGAGGAAAGGATAACCATTTTACTGTCTCTCTGTCCCTTTCCACACTTTTTTTTTCTGGCTTTCACCTCTCCATTCCCTGCCTTTCCCGCCCACCACCACAATATTAGTCCAACTTCTTTAACCCAGGTCACCTCCCTTCACAAAAATTGTACTTTGCATACAATAGCATAAGAACAATTGTTGCATCAAATCCTGATTATCAGTCTGTGATCTTTGTTAATATGTTGCTAGCAATAAATTGTCAACTTGAATTATTAGAGAAGGCTGATGAGAGTTTTGCAGTTGATGTGTATAAGGCGGGGTGCAGAGGGGTTTTGCTAGAATATATCAGGGATGTTATTTTTTCTTAATGGTAAATTGTGTTTTATTTGTTTTGATGAGCTAACAAAAATGGGTTCATGATGGTAGTTGGATTAATTTGATCTACAGTGAATGATGTGCTTGATTTGGCCTACGTGTAGTTCCAAAGGGCATTTGGTAGGCTTGCACCAAAGTTGAAGGGTCAGTGACAGCCTGGATACAAAGTTGGCTGAATGGTAGGAAGCAGTAATGGTGAACAGTTGTTTTACAGATTGTCGAAGGTATACAGTGAGGCTGGCCAATGGTTGATGTAAGGACCAGTTGCTGATATTATGACCAGTGGTCTTAGATCACTGCTTTTCTTAATCCTTGTTAATAACCTGGATTTGGATGCATAGGGCACAAATTCAAATTATACAGATTACGCAATATATGGAAGTATTATGTACTGTGGGAAGCATCATGATAGACTTCAGGAGGGCATGGATAGGCTGGTGAAATGTGGCAGAATCTTGGCAGATGAAATTTAATGTAGAGAAGTATGAAGTGGTTTATGTTTGTAAGAAGGGCCAAGAGAGGCAAAATGAAAGCAGGTGCAAGAACAGAGAAACCTATGAATATTGTTCACAAATTGTTGAAGGTTGAGAATTTAGCATTCTGTGCTTTATAAATAGAGATGTAAAGTATAAAAGCAAAGAAACTGAAGAAATCCTTTTATAAAAAAACCCCCATTCATCTTCAGCTACAATTCTGGACACGAAAGGATGTGAAGGCTTTACACTGTTGAAAAAATTTATGAGAATGGTTCCCAGGATGAGTGGCTTCAATTACATGGATAAATTGAAAAGCTGCTTTGTTTTCTATCGGAAAGAGAGGTGATTTAACAGAGGTGTTCATGAGGTACATCAGAACATAAGAACATAAGAAATAGGAGCAGGAGTAGGCCATCTAGCCCTTCGAGCCTGCCCCGCCATTCAATAAGATCATGGCTGATTTGTCGTGGCTCAGTTCCACATTCCCGCCCTCTCCCCATAACCCTTAATCCCCTCACTTATCAAAAACCCATCAACCCGCATCTTAAAAATATTTAGCGAGGCAGCTTCCACCACTTCAATGGGCAGAGAATTCCAGAGATTCACCACCCTTTGAGTGAAGAAGTTCCTCCTCAACTCCGTTCGAAACCGCCCCCACTTTATCTTGAGGCTGTGCCCCCTAGTCCTACTGTCCTTTCTGAGCGGGAAGAGTCTCTCCACCTCTATCTTATCCATCCCATTCATCATCTTATACGTCTCAATGAGATCTCCCCTCATTCTTCTAAACTCTAACAAGTACAAGCCTAGTTTATTCAGCCTCTCCTCGTAGCTCAACCCCCTCAACTCCGGCATCAGCCTAGTAAACCTCCTCTGCACTCCCTCCAAGGCCAAAATATCCTTGTGTAAGTGCGGCGACCAAAACTGCACACAGTACTCCAGCTGCAGCCTCACCAATGCCGTATACAGCTGCAGCAAGACCTCCCTACTTTTATATTCAATCCCCCTCGCTATGAAGGCCAGCATCCCATTAGCCTTCCTGACCACCTGCTGCACCTGCAAGCTGGGTTTTTGCGACTCATGCACAAGGACCCCGAGGTCCCTCTGCACCGTCGCCTGCTGCAGTTTTCCGCCACGTAAGTAATAGTCCTTCCTACCATTATTCCTACCAAAGTGGACCACCTCGCACTTGCCAACATTAAATTCCATTTGCCAGTTCCTGGCCCATTCCAGAGTAGATAGAGAGAAACTGTTTCTGTTGGCAAAAGGGTTGAGAATCAGAGGGTATCAATTTCAAGCGATTGAGGAAAAAACTAAAAGCGACAAGAAGTAAAGGATTTTAGCACAGTGAGTAGTTAGTATCTGGAATGCATTTCCTGAGTGTGGTTGAAGTAGTTTCACTTGTGGCTTTCAAAAGGGGATTGGATAAACATTGTGAGAGAGAAAAGTTGCAGGACTACAAGATAAAGGCAGGGATGTGGGATTATTTGAGTTTCCCTTGCAGTGAACAGGCGTGGATATGATGAACTGAATGACCATTTGTGCTGTAATCATTCTGTCATTCTACTGGAGATTTAAATGAGGTGGAATTTACAGACTGTAATTGTGTCTGTTTTTTGACGTGACACTGACCATAAGATGCAATACCGACTGACTTTTGGCTGATGGAGCTAATCACATAAAACTGTTTCACAGGAAGTGATAATTTGGCACATTGTTCTCTCTGAAAACTCCATTTTTTTAAACTTCTCCCATTTTTACCCACTTTGCCTTTTAGTCCTATTTTGAATAAGAGAAATTGGATTTAAAAACGAAGAGGCTATAACACAAAAAGAGTATGGTTGTGCATCTTGGGCTACTCACTAATCCTGGAGCTGTGCAATGCCAATTTGTGGCAACGATACCAAAAATTGAGGGGTCTGTGGTACAAGGTAATAGGGCCAGAACAACGAGGTCAGTATTCTTTCAAACAGAAAAGCTAGATGTGGAAGTGATTGATCAAGGTCCGCTAAATGTGGCTTGTTTTCTCAGCACGGGTACTAAGGAGCCAATTGCATCCACCTGTGCTAATATTTGTGTTATAACGGAAACAAGTAAAATCTATTTCCAAGTTGCAACAGAACCGTTTTCCTAATGCAAGCTATTGCATAGTTTGAGAACCTGAAATTTCACCGATAACTAATAAGTTTCCATTGGACAGAATGCTTGTTCAACAGGAGCCTAATGGGATGATTTTCAGTACAGATGAATATTTCTGTCGAAGTGGACATTACCAGTTTGCTCCTAGCTTGATTGGAGAGGCTCATCAATGGAACCAAAAAAGAGGTGAGAAATTTTGCAACATGTTCTTTGGTGGCATGATGAGCCCTGCTGCCTCACTCGCAGCACCAGGGACCGAGTTCAATTCTGGCCTCAGGTGACTGTCTGTGTGGAGTTTGCGCTTCCTCCCCGTGATTTCATGGGTTTCCTCAGGTGCTCCGGTTTCCTCCCACAGTCTGAAAGATGTGCTGGTTATATGCATTGACCATGCTATATTCTCCCTCAGTGTACTCGAACAGGCGCTGGAGTGTGGCAACTCGGGAAGTTTCACAGTAACTTCATTGCAGCGTTAATGTAAGCCTAATTGTGATGCTAATAAATAAATTTAATCTTAAAACTTACTATTAACATTATTTCAGTGTGCTGGAGGATGGAAATTCATCACAATGCTTTCTGCACAGTTAAATGAACCATCTTTAATTTCCAACAGGTTTAAATGGAAGCATGAGCTTTCAGAGCACTGTTCCTTTATCAGGTGAGTGGAGGTAGGTTCATAAACATGGCATATATAGGTAAAAACACAATTACAAGGTAATGCATTCTACGTCCATTTTGAGAAAGAGGTCACCCTGGAAACCCTGGATGAACCTGTATCTGGGGTCACTATTGCAGATGTCAGAGCAACTTTCTTGCAAGTCAACCCACGGAAAGTGACTGGCCCAGATGGGGTATCCAGACAAGCATCAGATCCTGTGCGGATCAGCTGGTGGAAATATTGTTCAACCTCTCTTGACAACAAACTGAGGTTCTTATCTGCTCCAAGAAGTTGACCATCATTCCGGTATCTTAAGAAAAACCAAGCAGCGTGCCTTAATGACTGTCAGCCGGTGGCTCTGACATCCATCATTATGAAGTGCTTTGAAAGGCTAGTCATGGTACGAATCGATGCCAGCCTCCCGGACTACGTGGATCCACTACGGTTTGCCAATCACCACCGCAGGTTCACAGCAGACACCATCTCCCTGGCGCTGCACTCAACCCTGGAACGTCTAGATAACAAGGACACCTATATCAGACTCCTGATTATTGACTACAGCTCAGCCTTCAACAACATTATTCCCGCAAAACTCATCTCCAAGCTCCAAGGCCTGGTTCCTCGGCACCTTCCTTTATGACTGAATCCTGAACTTCCTGACACACAGACCATAATCAGTAAGGATAGGCAACAACACCTCCTCCACAATCTTCCTCAACACCGGTGCCCCACAAGGCTGTGTTCTCAGCCCCCTGTGATACTCTTTATAGATCTATGACTGTGTGGTCAAATTCATCTCCAATTCAATTTTCAAGTTTGCCAATGACACCACAGTAGCGGGTTGGATCTCAGACAATGACGAGACAAGAGTACAGGAATGAGATAGCGAATCTGGTGAACTGGTGCAGCAACAATAATCTCCCCCTTCATGTCAACAAAATGAAGGAGATTGTCATTGACTTCAGGAAGTGTAAAGGACAACATGCCCCTGTCTACATCAATGGGGACGAAGTAGAAAGGATTGAGGGCTTCAAGTTTTTAGGTGTCCAGATCACCAATGACCTGTCCTAATCCCCCCATGCCGACACTGTAGTTAAGAAAGCCCGCCAACGCCCCTACTTTCTTAAAAGACAAAAGAAATTTGGCATGTCAGCTACGACTCTCACCAATGCTTACAGATGCATTCTTTTGGTTGTATCACAGCTTGTTATGGCTTCTGCTCTGTCCAATTCCACAGGGAACTACAAAAGCTTGTGAATGTAACCCAATCCATCAAGCGAACCAGCTTCCCATCCATTGATTCTGTCTACACTTCCTGCTGCCTTGGCAAAACAGCCAGCATAATTAAGGACCCCATGCACCCTAGACATTCTCTCTTCTGTCAGGAAAAAGGTACGAAAGTCTGAGGTCACACACCAACTGATTTCAAGCAGTTTCTTCCCTGCTGCTGTCAGACTTTTGAATGGACTTACCTTGCATTAAGTTGATCTTTCTCTACACCCTAGCTATGACTGTAATATTACAACCTGCACACTCTCATTTCCTTTTCTATGAACGGTATGCTTTGTGGGTATAGCGTGTAAGAAACAATACTTTTCATTATGTTAATACCTGTGACAATAATAAATCAAATCAAATCACACATTGAAATGTAAGAATGGTTGGAATGCGAGTCTTTAAAGGTACAAACAGTGTGCGTGGACAGAGGGATAATCACAGGTTAAAGAGGTGTGAATTGTCTCAAGCCAGAACAGTTAGTAGGATTTTGCAAACCCAGGCAATATGATAAGAGTTACAAGTAGTGTGGTATGAACCCAAGATCCCAACTGAGGCCACCCTCATCCATGCGGAACTTGGTTTACAGATTCTGCTCGCTGATTCTTCGTTGTGTGTCTTGAAGGCCACCTTGGAGAATGCTTACCCAAAGATCAGATGCTGAATGCCCTTGACTCCTGAAGTGTTCCCCGACTGGAAGGGAACACTTCTGCCCGGCAGTTGTTGCATGGTCCATTCATCTGTTGTCATTGTGTCTCTATGGTCTTGCCGACGTACTGTGTCTCGGGACTTCCTTTCCTGCAGCGTATGAGGTAGATAATGTTGGCCTAGTCACCTGAGTATGTACTGTATATCTGGTGGGTGGTGTTCTCACGTGTGGTGGTGGTATCCATGTCGATGATCCAGCACATCTTGCAGAGATTGCCGTGGCAGGGTTGTCTGGCATCGTGGTTGCTGTTCTCCTGAAGGCTGGGTTGTTTGCTGTGAACAATGGTCTGTGTGAGGTTGGGCACTTGTTTGAAGGCGAGCAGTGGGGTTGTGGGCATGGCCTTGGTGAGATGTTCATTGTCATTGATAACATGTTGAAGGCTCCAAAGCAGAAGTCATAGTTTCTCTGCTCTGGGGAAATACTGGCTGGGTTTGCAAAATCTTACTAATGGTTCTGCCTTGAGACAATTTACACCTCTTTAACCTGTGATTATCCCTCTCTCCACGCACACTGTTTGAACGTACAAAGACTAGCATTCCAATCATTCTTCACGTTCTGATCTGTAATTATCATGCAATTGTGTCTTTGCCTATGTACGCTGTGTTTGAACCTACCTTCATTCACCTGATGAAGGAGCAGTGCTCCAAAAGCTCATGATTCCATATAAACCTGTTGGACTTTAACCTGTTACTGTGAGACTTCTTATTGTGCCCACCCCAGTCCAATGCTGGCATCTCCACATCATCTTTAACTTGTCATCCTAGTAATTTCAAAAACTACTTGAATATTATGCTCTCATTGTACAATTCTTATTCAAAAATGGGCAAGTATAGGAACATCTTCAATATGCTGTGTGTCATCTTTCAGTTTTTAAGGTATGTGAGAGTTAGCTTGAATGGCGTCTGATTTGTGTTTAGTCAGTAAAACAAACTGAAGTTGAAGGCCAGTAATAGTATTATGTTATTTTGCAGTGCAATCTTGACAAATTATTTTCTCACTTTGGAACAGGAGTTGACCATTTATCCCAGTGTTTTTCATATCTTTATTTCAGTAACCCACTTAACAAATGGCCATCCCTTGCGACCCATGTCACATGGGATGTGTAACGAAATACGATCTTTGTACTAACATTAAACAGTGTATTAAAGGCAAAGGGTCTGTATCACATCTTTTTTTCAATTTATTTGTGCCATGTGTGGGCCCAAAAGTGTCAGTATTTGCAAACTCCTCTTGTCAACAATACTTTGAAAACAAATGTCTAAAATCGGACAATACATTTACTGTGCATCAGCCGTCCACAGAAAATTGAGTGTTCTTTATTTGTGACAGATTTCTCATTTAAGATGCACCTTTGAATGCAGAATTCATCAGATCAACATATTGTTTTTAGTTGGAAACTTAATAGGGCAGTTGTCAATTATCTCTGTTACCATCCAATCAATAAACCCCACTGATAAATGGGGTACATCACATCAGTAATTAGATTTTGCTGCATCCATTGAAGTTATTTATCCCATGGTTGTGTTAATTATCTTTTCTCAAGTACAGCCATGTTTTACAAACAATAAAACGTCTCAATGGTTTACTTGTTTTTCAGGCGTTACCTCATTTTGAAATTGATTCAACAGCAAAATACTTTTGTGCGCACAGGAAAAATAATGAGTTGGACTGTGAGATAATGATTATACCTGTCAAACTCTGAAGTTATAACCTATGTTCACAGAGGGAAATTCAAGACTCAGCGAGAGAGTCCACTGACCAGGCAAACTGCAGTATTGCTGCTACAGTTACAATCTAAATGGGATTTACTATACATTTAAAAATACACCTCCCTCCTAATTTTTACTTTCTTTAATAAGATGCACGTAACTTGAACTAAATCAGGCAATACTAAGCTTTTCCTCCACATTAAAAGTCCTTATCCTGACTACGTCATTGTTGAAAAGCCCTCAATATCATATCGCGTTTGACAAAATGTGCACTATAAACAGAACATCCCACATTTTTTTAACAACAAGATCACAGAAAATCCTCTGGTTGTGTTTAAAACAGGGTCAGTTTATAGGGGAGCAAGAATTTGTCCGACAACCCATTTTCAACGTCCTATAACTCACTGCAGGTTGCAACCCCCACTTTGAAAAGACTTTATTTATCCCCTTGAATCTGGTCTACCATTCGTTGAGATCATAATGATCTGCAAAGTAACTCCATACACCAGCCTTTACCTCGTCTTTATTTGATATCTTTGGTTCACATAAGTCTATCACATTTGCTGTTTTAAAATTAACAACTGATCTAGCTTCAATTGCTATTTGCAGAACGGAGTTCCAAATTTCTGGCATAGTGGTTAGCACTGCTGTCTCTCAGCACCAGGGACTGGGGTTTGACTCCTGGCCTGCGTCATCTGTGTGAAGTTTGAGCATTCTCCCTGTGTCTGTTTTTGAGGAGAGATTAAATAGACTGGGCCTGTACTCGTTGGAGTTTAGAAGGCTTGAGGGGGGATCTTATAGAGACTTACAAGATAATGAAGGGGCTAGATAGGGTAGAGGTAGAGAGATTCTTTTCGCTTAGAAAGGAAAACAGAACTAGAGGGCACAGCCTGAAAATAAGGCGGGGGGTGGGGGGGGGGCAGTTTAGAACGGAGTTGAGGAGGAACTTCTTCACGCAAAGGGTGGTGAATCTCTGGAATTCTCTGCCCATTGAAGTGGTGGACGCTACCTCATTGAATATATTTAAGTCACAGGTAGATAGATTTCTGATAGACAAGGGATTTAAGGGTTATGGGGAGAAAGCGGGAAAGTGGAACTGATCCACTGCAGATCAGCCATGATCTTATTGAATGGCGGGGCAGGCTTGAAGGGCTAGATGGCCTACTCCTGATCCTATTTCTTATGTTCTTATATCTGCATGGGTTTCTTCCGAGTGCTCTGGTTTCTTCCCACGGTCCAAAAGACGTGCTGGTTAGGTGCATTGGCCACGCTAAATTCTCCCTCAGTGTACCTGAGCAGGCGCCAGAGTGTGGTGACTAGGGGATTTTCACAGTAATTTCGTTACAGTTTTAATGTAAGCCCACTTGTGACTAATAAATAAACTTTTTCCCCCAGCCATTGGAAACAATTCCTTCCAGTGAACCCTTCCTTAGCTTGTCATTCAATCTAATCAACCCTTTACCTTTTAAATTCCAGGGATTACAATCCTGGCTGGTTAATCACTCCTCAAGATTAGCCCTTGAAATCTAGATATCATGCAAGTGTATCTACTGCTGAACTTATCATTGCAAATATCTCCTTCCTAAGGTGTGCAGCGAATACTGCTCTCAGATTTCCAGGTGTGATCTAACTCGGGCAGGCACAGATGAACCATGACTTCTATCTCCTTGTATTTCTATATTCTCTAGATATAAAGGCCTATATTTCATTAGCTTTTTTATAATTTTATGTCCAATTTCATGTCATTTTAATCTGTTTAGCTGGAACTCCCAAGTCTCTGGGCCTCCCTTGTTTCTAGATTTTCATCATTTAGAAAACACCCTGCTATATCTTTTTAAGTCCTCATTATTGCCTTCATTGAAATCCAGTTGCCCAATTTCTCCCAATCACTAAACCTACCCTTTTGTTTGTGATTTTGTGCGTCCATCCACACTTTGCAATATGGCTTGCCCTTGCATCAGTGGCAGATTTGGATTGGTGAGGCCGCAGCTGGAGTACTGTGTGCAGTTTTGGGCGCCGTACTTACGCAAGGATATTTTGGTCTTGGAGGGAGTGCAGGGGAGGTTTACTAGGCTGATGCCGGAGTTGAGGGGGTTGAGCTATGAGGAGAGGCTGAATAAACTAGGCTTGTACTCGTTAGAGTTTAGAAGAATGAGGGGTGATCTCATTGAGACGTAACAGATGATGAATGGGATGGATAGGATAGAGGTGGAGAGACTCTTCCTGCTCAGAAAGGACAGTAGGACTAGGGGGCACAGCCTCAAGATAAAGGGGGGGCGGTTTAGAACGGAGTTGAGGAAGAACTTCTTCACTCAAAGGGTGGTGAATCTCTGGAATTCTCTGCCCGTTGAAGTGGTGGAGGCTACCTCGCTAAATATTTTTAAGAAGAGGGTTGATGGGTTTTTGATAAGAGAGGGGATTACGGGTTATGGGGAGAGGGTGGGAATGTGGAACTGAGCAGCGACAGATCAGCCATGATCTTATTGAATGGCGGGGCAGACTCGAAGGGCCAGATGGCCTACTCCTGCTCCTATTTCTTATGTTACATGATTTTCCATTCCTTCACCAAAGTCATTCATGAATACAGTGAGTGGTTGTTGCTCCAATATAGATCTTTGCAGGATACCTTCTGCCAATTAGACTATCTCCCCACTATCTCTCCTTTGTTTCCTTCTATTCAGCCAGTTTCCTAACCAGGTCAATAATCTGTCTTCAATTCTATGACTTTGAACTTTAACCAATAGTCTCTTCTGAGGAACTTTATCAAACATCTTCTGGAATAACATTCATGGACATTCCACTTCAAACAATACAGTCACTTCACCCACCTATACAAGTCTGTACTAGTTTTCGTTATCACCTGAAAATTTTCAACTTGTTCAGTCACTTAAGTATAAGCTTCAGAAATTTCCTGACAGCAGATGTTAGGCTAAATGTTCTATAATTTGCTGGTTTCCCTTTGTCACCTTTCTTAACTGACAGAGTAAATATGCAATTTTTCAAGCTAGGAACAATTACCAAATCGTGATTGAATTTATTTTTCAAACAGTC
This sequence comes from Carcharhinus amblyrhynchos, assembly GCF_965287045.1. NCBI lineage: Eukaryota > Metazoa > Chordata > Chondrichthyes > Carcharhiniformes > Carcharhinidae > Carcharhinus > Carcharhinus amblyrhynchos. The sequence continues at coordinate 87,506,236 of NC_137324.1, read as the reverse complement.
TGACCCAAAGGATTTGTCACTGTTAAGTGCCATTACTTTCATCATTACTGTTGAACTCTTGTCCCTGATTGGCTATAGTCTCCTTCAGATGCCAGGCATGTTCACTGCTTCCTCTATTGTAGACACTTGACACCAAGTATGTTAGCTATTTCGTAATCTTCATTGACAACATCACTATTGGCAGCTTTCAAGGGACCCACATTATTTGTGACCATCCTCTTTTTTTCCTAATGTAGTAGTGAAAGGTGTTTGTGTTGATTTTGATATCCATTGGAAGTAAGCCTGAGAATCTTCAACTCGCAATCCAGTTCAATATCTTTGAGCCAGAGAGATGTGAGTAGGAGGTATCCACTGCAAATATGTTTGCTCTTGACAGTCTCATAGTCCACAAACTCTTATGTACCACAGTCCAGGCGTAAAACGTGCTCTGCCATATCCTGATCTAAATTATTTGTATCTAGTTTTTTTCATGTAAAAACATATTTAATGCCCTTTAGGTCCCAAAAGTACAAATGACCTGTTCACAAAAATGGCAGCTTTCACCTCATTCACAAATTAACCATGTGCCATTTTACCAGAACAACAAAGGAGAAAATTCTAGGCTTCAAAATGACTCATATTGACTTTGCAATGTTGGTTGCATCTTTTCAGGACTAGAGCTGTTTTCACTATGCTCATTCTAAGGTCTTCTAGCATGATAATGCTATTTCCCCTGATAACTGCCATGCCCTCAGTGCCATCTCAACAGATTCATCCACAACAAAGCCATGCTGAATTCCTTGCACATGTCTTCCTCCATTCAGTTTTAGTGACAGCTTCTTGTCCATGAACATCTTGGGGTCAGGCTTTGCTCATTTTTGTGGGTGGGACAGCTGGGCAACTTTGCTTTTTTTTTCCCTTCTGCCTCTGGAACTTTAACTTGTTACAGACAATAAACTATTTTTCTTTTGCTACATGTTAATTTGAACTAAGTGGGCAAAAATTTAAAATCTTATTGCCTCAAGTTTCTATTACAAGTATTGGCTGTGATTGAAGAAAAAGCAGCAGCTCTTGCCCTTCTGCACCAAATTCCCACTTGTACCAAATAATTTCCAACTTTAGCACCCTCTTAATATTGCATTCTTTTCACAACCACTCGACAGCGGAGATACTGTTTTCTTATATAGATTTGAATCACACTCCAGTTGCAACTGCTAACTCAGCTTCCTGTTCACAGTAGTTAGCACAGAGAGCTGACTACAGTTAACTATCACTCTTACCATAACCTCAACTTGTTCAAAAAATGTTATTCACTGAAAGGGAAAAATTTGGCAGTAAGATGGATTTACCCAATATTTGATCTCCTTCGAGATCTAGTTTTAAATCCTGGCTGGACTATTAATTGAAAATATCTCGTGTTCATGAATGCTGTTTGTGTAAGAAACTCTAAAAAATTGAAGCTAAGTGCAAACTCTTGACAGAAATTGGTAGTAATTGCCATTGTCACTCCTTGAACTCCTCCAGCTTTCTAGCCCCCATTCTTTCCTTATTTGCTGACCAGAAACTCCTGTTAGTACACAGATGCCAGTTGAGACCATGTTTGGGGTTGCTTGTAATGCTTCACATGGTTTATTTGCCTATCATCGTTGTCTATCTGAATTGATATGTGACAAATTAGCACTAGGGTGCAGTCTAGCAGAAGCTGTGTAATTGTACTTGAGTTGTTTCAACAAACGATAGAAGAGAAAACGGATAAAATTGATGGCTGGTGTAGCAAGTGAGAAAACATTGGCACTGTTAACATTGTTCTGAGTTTCGGATTAAGGGATTCAGATAAATTTACATCAGTTGATAACCTTGAAAGTGTGATCAAGACATTGAATGTGAAAATTGGGAAAAAATATTCTTTTCCATATTGCTAGACCAAAAATTATCTTACGCATAACTGTAATAGACCCTCTGCCAAGTAACACTTTGTATAGATCAGAATTACCAAACTTACATTCTGAAAATATCAAACATTCAGTGCCAGTGGAAAATCAGTACAAGAGGGATTAGAAAATAAACATTATTTTCTCCACAAAACTGGTGCCCTTTTTAATTTAAAAATTTACGTATTCCTAAGTTTAATTTTTTAAATATTTGTAAAATCTTTTCATCAAATGTTTACTGATTGAAAATAAATGTGAGCCGATAAGCCAAGTTATAGAATCATAGAATCTGCAGAACGAGGCCATTCGGCCCACTCAGTCTGGACCGACCACAATCCCACCCAGGCCCAACCCCCATAATCCCATGTATTTACTCTAGCTAGTCCCCCTGACACTAAGGGAAAATTTAGCATCACCAATCCACCTAGCCTGCACATCTTTGGACTGTTGGGGGAAACCAGACCACCCAGAGGAAACCCAAGCAGACATGGGGAGAATGTGTGAACTCCGCACAGACAGTGACCCAAGCCAGGGAAACGAAGCCGGGTGCCTGGTCCTGTGAGACAGCAGTGCTAGCCACCGTGCCGCCCCGTTATTGACTGTTGCAACTTACAACTTGAGTCTCAATTTATATGCAGATTGTTGTCATCATTAATTGTAAACTTTTCTGTGTAAAATTCAATTCTGATATTTTCTTTCAGCCAAACAAGCAATGGCAGAAGGTTACTCTCCGATTATAATAGATAACACGAATACACAGGCCTGGGAGATGAAGCCTTATGTAATTATGGTTAGTGAAAGCTATTTGAAAATGTCTTGTTTAGATTCTGTAAAAATGCAATATCTTATAAAGAATGTCAACTTTTTTGAAAAATGAAATGCAACTTCATCTTTTGTCACTTAAATTATTTCCAGACCACCTGGTATTAATAAATATTAAACAATTCCTTGGAAGTTGAGTTAACTTTAGAGTACTTGACTTTTTGATTCTCTGATGCTGTTCAATGCATTGTTCTTTGAAGCGGGAGTAGCTGTTTTCTGGCACAAGAAGTACCCTGTGTTTGATGAATTTGTGACAAAACTGCTCCAGTTTGACAAATGCACAGCTAAATTTCATTGTTATTTTTCTCATCACATCTGCGATCAGAGTTGGAAATACTTCCTGTAATAACCACATGCTTACTGGTCAAGAAGGTGAGCAAGAACATGTGGGGTATGGCAAAGCTCATTGCAATATGATGAAACTAAATACCAAAGTTTTTAACAAAATTATTTTACACTTGCATTTACTCACCTATCACTCAACATTATAGGTGAATATCTAACTGTTCCAATGAAATTTGGTCTGCTCCCATAGTTATCAAACCTTTGATTTATTCCTGAAATGCGAGTTACTTTTATATGTTCTATCAGTCAAAGCTAAAATATTCCGCTGTATGTTTGATAAGAGCTTCTATCTCCAGCCATGAGAATCCTTTAGACCTCCCAATAATACTGGAGGAATGTATTATTGTGTTTGAATCAAACAACAAAAAAAAGAGTTTGTGCAATTGGTACAAACATACAACAATCTAATTTATGGAAGTCTTTTCTGTTGTTATGTATATGTTTACAATAATTAAAAAGTTATCTTATTAAAAAAAATGCTTGGGTCTTAGCTGTGACGTTTTTAATGGGAGGAGTGTTGCTACTTCTTGGATCACGTGGGAAGAGGACTGCTGGATTCTCATATTGGACACGCACTCTCACATTGACACAGAGACTTGCATCTCTCACACACTTGAACACACACTTTTGTCTCTCACGCATACTCTTATCTTACCCTCACATGCTCTCATCTCTCACAGGTGCCCTCATTTTCTCACATGCGCTCTCAGTCTCGTCTCTAGCAGGCTCTCAGCCTTGCCTTCTCTCGTCTCCCTCTTGCGCGCTCGCTCGGTCTGGCCTCTCCCTTGCGCGCTCGCTCGGTCTGGCCTCTCCCTTGCGCGCTCGCTCGGTCTGGCCTCTCCCTTGCGCGCTCGCTCGGTCTGGCCTCTCCCTTGCGCGCTCGCTCGGTCTGGCCTCTCCCTTGCGCGCTCGCTCGGTCTGGCCTCTCCCTTGCGCGCTCGCTCGGTCTGGCCTCTCCCTTGCGCGCTCGCTCGGTCTGGCCTCTCCCTTGCGCGCTCGCTCGGTCTGGCCTCTCCCTTGCGCGCTCGCTCGGTCTGGCCTCTCCCTTGCGCGCTCGCTCGGTCTGGCCTCTCCCTTGCGCGCTCGCTCGGTCTGGCCTCTCCCTTGCGCGCTCGCTCGGTCTCACCATTGTATGGCATTTGCACATTCTCCCAGTATCTGCGTGGGTTTCCTCCAGGTACTCCAGTTTCCTTCCATTGCCCAAAGATGTGGTGGTTAAGTGGATTGGCCGTGCTAAATTGCCCCTTAGTGTCATGGGGAGTAGCAGAGTAAGTATGCTTGGGTAGGATTGTTGGCCTCCTGCTATGGGAATCATAAGGATTCTATGATTCAACAGTGTGTGGGCCAAATTGGCTAACATGTTAGCTGGATTCTGACATGATTGTTGCAAACTTAAGGGATTTAAAATAAATACATTTTAATGACGTTAGTTGATAAGAATCAGAGAGGGATTAAGCAAATTGTCTTAACGTTGGAGACATTTTGCTCACTCTTGTCAAATGTTAAAAATTGCACTGAAAGATGCAGATTTAGTTGATGAAGAATGTACAAGACTAATGAATAGAAGAGATCAGTGAGAAGTGTGAATCAGTAAATAAAAAGTATTGAAGGATGTGACCACATCTTACTGTAAGTTACTTAACATCTGTCATAGGAAAAAAGGTTGTAGCAGGGCACTTGGATAAATTCAAGGTAATCAGGCAGAGTCTACCTGGTTTTGTGAAAGGGAAATCATGTTAAACCAATTTTTTGAAGTTCTTTGAGGAAATTACGTTCTGTGGATAAGGGGAAACTGGTGGATGTGTTGTACTTGGATTTCAAATAAGCATTTTATGAGGTGCCGTTTCAAGGTTATCGTGGAAAGTAAAAGCTTATAGCTTGGGAGAACATAGTGACAGGGACAGAAGGCTGGCAAGCTAACAAAGGAAACAGTGTCGGTATAAATGAGTCATTTTCTGGTTGGCAAGATGTAATGGGTAGTCTGCTTCAGAGATCAATCAGCCCTGGGTCTCAACTTCTTACAATTTATACAAATAATTTAGAGAAAGGAACAGATGGTTTGGTTGCTAAATTTGCTAATGATACAAAGGTAGGTTGCAAAGTAAGCTTTGAAGAGGACAGATGGAGGCTACAGTGGATATAGATGGTGTTAAGTGAGTGGGCAAAGATCTGGCATATGGAGTATATTGTGGAAAATTATCCATTTGGCAGGAAGGATAAAAAAGAAATACATTATCCAAATACTGAGCGAGTGCCCAGCATTGAAATGCAGAGGGATCTGGGATCCTAGTGCATGAATTGCAAAAGGTTAGCATGCAGGTACAGCAAGTTATTAGGAAAGCTAATAGAATGTTATTGTTTATTGCGAGGAGAATTGAATATAAAATTTGAGAAATTATGTTGGTGAGGAGGAAGTCCAGGAGGGAGTGGAGGGGGAGGCTGAAGAGGAGTTGGGAGGATGGAGGCCAGGCAGGCTGAGGATGCACATGGGCAGGAGGACTGAGGATGCTCTCATTGCTTCCATTTCACAGAATCTGACCATCATATTAGAACTATAGAATTCCTTCAGTGCAGGAGGAGGCCATTCAGTCTTTTGAACCTGCAATGGCTCTCCGAAAGAGCGTCCTGTGACCCCACACCTTTACCATGTCTAATCCCTGTAACCTACACATCTTTGTACTATGGAAAGAAATTGGTGCACCAGGACGAAACCCACAAGACACAGGGACACGACCCCTCTGTGATCATGGGAGGCAGTCTACTCACCAGGGTACTGGGCTTGGGGAATCCTTGTGCCTGCTTAGCTGTCAGTGCAGCAGGGTGATGAAGACTTGCAGTGAGGAAATCTCTTTGATGCTCCTCAGCTTTTGCTTATGTATGACTCCTGTCTGTCTGCTGTCAGCATGCTGATTCACCCGCTGATGCGCAAGTGAGGTTTGGGCCTGCGTCCCTTTGTCCCATAGCATTAAAGCTGAATTAGGGATGAAGGTCTCAGGTTCACTGATTTTGACACTCCTCCATTCGGCTTCGCAGTTGCCGGAATGTCACTGACAGTCCTTCCTAGTATTCCCAGCTCTGCCTTTGCACTTCAAGCAGCTGAAGGACAAAAGTGTCTAGAGGCATGGCATTTGACTGGAGCACGGCTGAGTCCTGAGATGCAGCAAAGCTCTGACTGTCTGATCTCTTGGACATGCCTGTTTCCTTTTATGTGCATCAGAAGCAGCATGGTTTTCACCAGATAGTTACTCAGAAGCCTGCCTGCTAAGTTTGACACCAAGATGTCTGTGATGGTAGATGGTGTGGATGAAAACTGTGAACCCTCATCCATGTCCTCCTTGGAGATCTGACAAGGGTGAGTGGTAGACCACTGCTGGTTGATGGGTGAGGCTCATTGGTTGATGTTCCTGCAAGGCAAGGGACATACGTGGTTTTCATATATGGCCTGGTCTAGGATTTGGACAACAAATAACTCACTTGAGACTGGTCATCTGGATGAAGTTGCAGAGGTTCCTCACTTTTTTCTCAGACGCCAACTTCATTATCTGTGCAAGCCTGCTCCTGTTCCTCCCCTGTGAGTTCCATGCTGTTCTCCTTGAATGGAGTCAGGATTCTCAGTTTGTGCATGCAATGGCCATCATCTGTCTGTGCAGCTGTGGGCAGTCTTCTCCTGCAGGGACACAAAAGGAGCTAAATGCCTAGCAGATCAGAGCTGAGGTCCACCGGCATATATGGGCTTAAGCAGGGAGGGTTCGGAGAACATGCTGTGTGGGGGGTTTGAGGATGATGCTGCGAAGTTGGGTACTGGGAACCTGTGAGGTGGAGGCATGTGGGTTACAGGTGAAATTCTGGGGAGGGTGACAAAGGTGGAGTGCTAAGGGGACAGAGGGGGCACTTATCCTTGCAAATCATGGTAGGTCATTCACCGTCTTCCTACATTGAATCCTCACTGATCATCATCTCTCAGATGGAATTGGTGACTTTGCTAAAGGGCTTCCTGCCAACCTGTGGGTAAATTGTGGCCTGTCTCTCCTCCACGGCATCCAGCAATGGCTGAGGGCCCCCTCTGAAACTCTGTGAGCTGTTCTCCTCGCTGCTATCCTCTTGGTTTGAATGTGACCAAGTGCTGCTGAGATGCATAAATGCATTGATTGTAGTGCTACGGCATGTTATTCCTCTCGTGCAGAAAAAAAACATTTCAAGGTGGCTAAAGAATGCAAATGTGTTGCTGGGGAATCACACTGATCTTCTCATTGGAAGTATCACTTTGTCATTTTTTGGGAAAATTCCACCTATCACCTTTCAAAAGGCCCAGATTTTCCCCTCATTCGAGAAGGAACAGCCCTTTCTATCCATCTCACACACAATTCACCACAGAATTCCATGTGTTTATCTACTAAATCAATATCTGTGTCATGCTAGTGCCCTAAATAGGGGATTTCTGATATCTGACAGGAGGGCATGTAACAGCAATGCTCTTCAAACAATGGGATTGAAGAATTCTTAAGGAGCAGAGTCTAAACCAAGTCATAAAAAGCAGGAAATGTAAATTCCATTTATGTTAGCAAGAGAAAGGTAGAGTGCAGATAGTAATTAGGGAGAAAGTGAGAAGTTATGGATGGAAAAACATTTGTGATACTTTAAAAGAGACTCCAACCTTAATTTTCTTCTAGGGAACTGAGAGTATGCATTTATAATGCTAATTGTTAAGGCCGTAGAGATAGTTGAGCATTAATTATCCCTTATTATACATTAAAAACTTAATCTGGAATGCACTGACCTTAACTTTTTGTAGTGTCCTCAGTGGAGCTGGTGGGTAATATACCCATGTTCATGCCATTACTGATTTCTGTGCAGTGTCTATAGCTGAGGACTGCAACAATACTCCCTATGGTGAAACAGTGTATCTCTGGAAGCAACATCTGGATTTTCACTTTTAATTGCACATGTTGGATACCAGAAGTTGCTGTCAGATTTACTCTTATATTAACAGTGACTGCAAATAACCTTCCTATTACTATTGCAGCAAAATCCAACCATGAAGAACTTAAGGTGAGATAATGTTCAGAGTATTTGTGGAACATAAGTCAGTCTTTGCACGTTATTTTTAAAATCTACATCTTGTGATAAACATGGTTGAATCTCTTAATTAAATTCTTTAACAGGAAATATTATGAAGGCCTGCAAGTTATAGGGATATTGATGCTAGTAAATCTTTTTCAGGCAAGATAGGGGGAAAAATGTCCCTTTGTAAATGGGATTGATAGTTGGTGTGGTGCAGGGGATGTACGTGTTAACGTAATCATTCATAGTCTTTGGGTGAAACAAGTTCTATGTAGCCCTTTCTAACTCTAGACTTTGTGTATTCCGGTTATGAAGATAGTACTACGGACTGATGACATCACATCTTACAGACATCAATTAGGTTCTATTTATAATCATTTATGTTTTAACTTTTGTGATATAAATTAAGTGATTATGTGTGATATAAACAGCAAAAGGGCCTGAGTAATGTTATTTATGTTTCACTTGTGAGCGGATCTTATCCATCATTAACCACTTGTTAACCATGTGTGTATGATATCATCCGTGGTCGCAGTGAGTTGCTGGATTTTTTTTATGCCATGCAACACACAGTATATTATCACAGCCACTGGACTAATGCAATGCTTTATCGAGAAGGTTAGTTCAGTTTATATTACATGGTAGTCTGAATTTTTTAACCAATAGAGTGATTTCTGATTCTGATTATTCTGTGAAATGACCTTGATTATACATATAATTTTTTCAGCTTTTTTATAACCTCTAATCTTTCATAAAGCTTGGAAAGGAAAATGGTTGGCAATTTATAGCAAAGTGGAGATAGTTAAGTGATGATTAATAGCACTGCTAGACATCAGTAGAAGTTGGGAGAATCTGGTCATAAAAGTATAGCTGTACTCTGAAGGGATACCAAGGATTTGATAACCCTAGAGAGCGGAATATGAAAATTGACACTGCAGATCTAAAAGTAGTAAGAAGTGTGACAACACCAAGTTTAAGTCCAGCTGATTTATTTGATAGTAAACTCACAAGCTGTCGGGGTTTCTCCCTTCGTTACGTGAATGGAGAGTTCTGGCCTGAGGCCTGACGAAGGGAGAAACCCTGAAAGTTTGTGAGTTTACTATCAAATAAATCGGTTGGACTTAAACCTGGTGTTGTCAGACTTCTTACTGTGTTTAGCCCAGTCCAACGCTGGCATCTCCACATCAGGATCTAAAAGTAGACAGACAGGAAGTTTGGTGGGAGTGAGCTAAATCCCAGGGTTTGGTATGTCAGTGTGGAGTGAAGGGAATCTCTGGAATTTTTAAGCTATTTGTATACGGTACCAAGATTCAAGGTTTGTGTGGGAAAAAATGCATTCTTAATTAGCATTGATTATTTAGTACATTTTTTTAAAGTTTCTTCTTGGGCAAGCGTAGTCATTGCTGGCAAGGCTGCATTTTACACCTATTCCTAATTATTGTGCACAGGTGTCCTTGGATATTCACCTTGAACTGCTGAAATCTTTGTAGTGATGATGCCCTTTTACGTTTTTAAATCAAAGGAACTTTATAAGAACAATAACATACAGCCAAATCAGGGTGATGTGTGACTTGGTTGTGGTTTCCCTTGTGACATCGATGCTGTGAGCTTTTTGCATGATGGGACACTTTGGATTAAAAACAACTATGAATGTATCCCTGTGAGAGGAATTCCTAAAGTTGGAGGCAGAGTTATGCAACATTTTACCCTTAAACTTTATTCTTAACTGGAGAGTGAAATAGGAAACTCTAAGTGTTGTAATATTTTTCTTGTTACAAAAAATTTGGATTGAGGAAAGATCTGTCAGGCACAACATTTTATGATTAGGGCACGTCACAGGAAAATAGGAAACTTAGGAAATTCTATATTAAGAGTAATAGGATTATGGAACAGATTGCCAGTCACAAGCTGTGGCAGTATTTTAAAAAAATGCTGGATGTGTTCCTATTAGAAAATAAAATGTAAGACACTTTGTTCCAAAATCACAGTAAGGAAACTGATGAATGAATTTGAAGCAAGACAGACAGAGTTGAAATTGGATAGAACTTTTCATAACCTCAAGGTGTTCAAAGTCCACATTTATGATGGACTTCTTTCATTATAAGGATGCTACTAAACACAAGTTGTTGGCCAATGAAAATATGAGTGCTCACTTCTTGAGAGAACTTTCACAGAAATAGCAAAGAATTCTATCATTGAGAAAAATGAGGCTGATTGTAAAATGGGCACCCAGTGCACTTTCAAAATATCATGTGCCTGCTCTCCACAATATTGAAGATAGAGATACTATCTGTGATTCTTCAGATACTAAGCAGCCCATGCAGCAAGATATGGGTAACATTCAGGCTTGGGTGGTTAAGTGACAAGTAACAGTCATGCTGCACAAGTACAGGACAATGACCATCTCCAACAAGAGAGAATCTGGCTATGGCCCCTTATCATTCAATGGCATTACCATTGCTGAATCCCCCACTATCAGCACCCTGGGGTTACCGTTGACCGAAAACTGAACTGGACTAGCCATACTAATGCTGTAGCTCCAAGAGCAGGTCAGAAACTAGAAATTCTGCAACGAGTGACACATCTCCTGAGTCACAAATGCCTATCCATTATCTACAAGGTACAGGCAGGAATTTGATAGAGTGCTCCCCATTTGCCATCCAGGATGAAGTAGTCCATTTGGCACCCCATCCATCACCTTAAACATTCATTCCCTATCCTGCCCCATCACCAGTGCACAGTGGCAGCTGTGTGTACCATCTACAAGATGTACTGCAGCAACTCACTAAGGCTCCATTGATGGCACTTTTCAAAATGGCAACCTTTACAGATCGTTATTTTTCTTATAATGCTAAGTAACATGAGCAGCCAAGCTGCTGCTATCTTTGTAAACATTGGTTTCTATGAATTTTCAACATAAATTTATAAAGAATGAAGTGTAGTATTTGTTTGCCTATACATAGTGATTTTGCTCTCGACCAAAAATGTTACTAAATGTACATGGCAACTGGTTCTTAAATTTTTTTGGGAAAGTTTTGTGAATCAAATTAAGCAAAGGAAAATAAAATATATAAATAAAGGAACAAATAATCAAAGTAGGTTATCTATGATTTTCATGGTTGTCGGAACTTATAAAGGAAGAAATTGAAACGTAGAGACTGAAGTGGGCAATTTGACTCTATCTGTTCCACTCTTCAATAAGAACATGCTTGATCTGTGTCCTAAATCCATGATTTTCCCCTGTATCCCTAATTAATAACTGATCTAGCATCAATTGCTATTTGCAGAAGAGAATTCAAACTTCTGGCACCCCACATTTCTAGAAATGTTTCCTAATTTCACTTTTGAAATTTCACTTTTTATCTGTTCCTGGCAGGGGTAGCCTTAAGGGAAAGTTCGTTGAATGTATCAGAGGTTGTGTTTTTTTTGGAGTCATATGTTGTGGAATCAACCAGGGAGCAGGCTATTCTAGATTTGGTACTATTAAATGAGGTGGGGCGAAAATAGTCTCATAGTTATGGATCCTCTAGGGAAGAATGATAATAGCATGCTAGTATTTCAAAGTCAGCACGAGGATAGAAACTGGAGTTCGTGCTAGCATTGTAGTAAGCAAAGGAAATTACATACACATGAGGACAGATTTGGCCCCCTAGTGGACTGGACAGGAAGACTTAAAGGTAGGACAATGGTATTTTTTCAAGAAGGCATTCAAATCCCCCCAATTATGTTCCACAGAGGAGGAAAGTTGGTAAGAGGGGGAAAGACTTCAAGCAAAGAAGGAAGTTAAGGTTAACGTAAAGACAAAAACTAAGGCATATATAGCAAAAAGGCCAGTGGTACACTGGAAGATTGGGAAGCTTTTAAAGATCAACAGATGTTCACTAAAAAAAGTAATAAAAGGAGCAAAGGTAGATTATAAAAACAGATAGCAAAAGCTTCTATAAGTATATAAAAAGAAAGAGATTGCTAAAGTGAATGTTGGTCCTTTGGAAGATGAGGCTGGGAAGTTAGTAGTGGGATACACATAAATTGCTGAGACATTAAAACAATATTTTGCCTCAGTTTTCACAATGCAGGACATGAGTACCACCCCAATCGCAACAGAAAGTCCAGAGGTTTTAGACAGGGAAGAACTTCAAATTATTAGCGTCACTAGAGAAAAAGTACTGAGCAAACTATTGCGATTGAAGGCAGGCAAGTCCTCAGGGAAAGGAAATAGTACTAGAGATAGTGGATCCATTGGTTATGATATTCCAAAATTCCCCAGATGCAGGTATGCCTCTAATGGATTGGAAAAATGCTAATATAATGCCCTTACTCAAAAAGGGAGGGAGGCAAAAAGTAGGAAACTATAGGTCAATTAGTTTAACATCCTGTTAGAAAATTGTTAGAATCTATTATAAAGGAAGTAATAACAGGACATTTAGACAGTCGAAATATAATTCATTGGAGTCGGCATGGTTTTGTGAAGGATAAATTATGTTTGACTAATTTGCTTGTGTTCTTCAAGGATATGATAAGCAAGGTGGATAATGGTGATCCTGTAGATGTAGTATATCTGGACTTGCAGAAGGCATTTGATAAGCTGCCACACAAAAATTTAATACACAAGGCTAGTTCATATGGGATTAGGGATAATTTACTAGTTTGGATAGAGGATTAGCTAACCAACAGAAAGCAGACAGTCAGGATAAATGGGTCTTTTTTGGGTTGGCAAGATGCAACTAGTGGGGTGCCACAGGGTTCGGTCCTCAGGTCCTAATTATTTGCAATCTATATTAATGACTTTAATACAGCGATGGCAGGTACTATAGCCAAATTTACAATGATACCAAAATAGGTGGGATAGTAAGTTGTGACAATGAAATAAGAAATTTACAAATTAATACGGATAGGTTAAGTGAATGGGACAAAATTTGGCAGATAGAATTTAACATGGATAAGTGTGAGGTGAATTATTTTGGTAGGAAAAATAGAAAGGTGAATTATTACCTAAATGTACAGAACCTGCAGAATGCTCCAGTGCAGGAGAATCTGGGTGTCCTTGCGCATGAGTCGCAGAAAGCTGGTATGCAGGTACAATAGGCAATAAGGAAGGTAAATTGAATCTTGGCATTTATTACTAAAGGAACAGAATAGAAAAGTAGTGAAGTGTTGCTGCTACTGTACAAAGCATTAGTGAGCTACACTTAGAATATTGTGCAAAGTTTTGGTCCCATGACTTGGGGAAGGATGTATTGCATTGGAGGTGGTTCAGAGGAGGTTCACTAGATTGATTCCAGAGACCTGGGGTTTGTCTTACAAAGAGAGATTGCACAGTTTAGGCCAATGCTCCCTGGAATTTCGAAGAATGAGAGGTGATCTAATTGAGTATATAAGATGATAAGGGGATTGATAAAATAGATCTGGAGAGGATGTTTTCTATTGTAGGGCAATTTAGAACAAGAGGTCATAGTTTTAGGATAAGGGGAGCAGACTTGAAGCAGAGATGAGGAGAAATTACCTCTCTCAAAAGGTCATGAGTCTGTGGAATTCAATTCCGCAGAGTGTGGTGAATGCCGAGACTTTGAATAAATTTAAGGAAGAGGGGATGCTTTCTTAATTAGTAAGTGTTTGAAAAGCTATGGTAAATGGGCAGGAAAATGGAGTTGATGCCAAGATGAGACCAACCATGATCGTATTAAATGGTGGAGCAGGCTTCAGGGGCTAAATTGCTTACTGCTGCTCCTAGTTCTTATGGTCCTGAAAACTTGACCAAGTTCCCTCCCTCAACCTTCTAAATTCTAGAGAATGCAATGCTAGTTTGTGCAATTTCTTATAATTTAACCCTTGCAATCCAGGTTTACTTCTAGCAAATCTAAGCTACACCCCCTCTGAGGACAATGTGAAATACAATTGGATAAAATTCATTCACTGTAAATCCGTGGTCCTGATAACACATCGTATATTATAGGGTACAGGAAATCTAATTTACCGTGAGCAGTGATGTAGGGTGCTTTTTTTTAAGCTTGGTTCATTAAAGATTTGCAGAGTACAACAATATCCATGTTAGGATATGTGAAATGTAGAAATATTACTTGAATGTACAAATATCTGCCTTTATTGAAAATTAAGAGTTCTTGAAGCATTTTAAGATTGTGAAGTGTCTGTTAAAACTGCAGTTGTTTGTCTCAGAGGTGAATTTATATTACCCAGATATTGACGCCTTTTACTATTTTTGGTACAGGCTTTGAAACACAGCTATAAAGTTGTATTTCGTGAACCAGACACCCAGTGGAAGTTCAAACCACGGGAGCTTGAAAGGTGAGGCTACCTGTGTTCCTATATAATGAAGTCCAGTATAATGAAGTCGTGGCAATAAAAACAGAGAATGTTGGAAAAACTCAGGAGATAACACATTCTGCTATCTTACCTTACTACCACTGTCAGCACCTTCTTTACTTCTTGGCACTATCATTAACATTTGCCTTGTTTCTTAAACATCTTTGTCCAATCTCACTTAACTCTCAAATATCCCTGACCTTCTACATTGTTTAACTTTTTCACTTTTCACCTGGTTCCTACCACAACCCCCCACGTGCGCGCGCACACACACACACCCCTCTCTCTTCCCCCCCGTCTGTCTCTCTCTCTCTCCCCCCCCCTTCCCCCTCTCTGTCTCTCCCCCTCCCCCTCCCTCTCTCTCTCTCTCTCTCTTTCTCTCTCCCCCCTCTCTCTTTCTCGCTCTTCCTCTCTCCCCTGCCCCAGCCCCGCCCACCATTTTGCTTTTATGGCAAGTATAGTTACTTTCTCATGTTACGTTACTACTGCAACAATGTATATGGTGCCTTTAATAAATAAAATATACCAAGGTGTTTCACAGGAACTTTATAAAACAAAATATGACACTGAGCCACATAAGGACACACTAGGTGAGATGATGGTAGGTCTAAAGGAGTCTCTTAAAAGAGGAAAGCAAGGTAGAGAGTGTGATTAGTATAGGGAGGGAATTCCAGAGCTTGAGACCTAGGAAGCTGAAATCGTGGCCAGTGGAGAAGAGATTAAAATTTTGGATGCTCAAGAGAGAAAAATTAATTGAATGCAGGTACCTTGAAGAATTCTTGCACTGGAGGGAATTACAAAGATAGCAGCAAGTGCATGGAGGGATTTGCAAACAAGGATGAAAATTTTAAAGTAGAGGTGTTAGTTTTGACAGGGAGCTGGTGTAGTTCAGCAAGTACAATGTTTGATGGGTGAATGAGACCCAGTACGAGGTAAAACATGGACAGCAAAGTTTTGGAAGACCAAGTTTACATGGGGTAGAATGTAAGATACCAGGCAGGAGCATATTGGAATAGTCAAGTTGAAAAGTAACAAAGACACAAATGAGGGTTTCAACAGCACATGAGCTGAGGCAGGCATGAAGTTTGAAAATGTCAGAAAGGTGTAAAAACAAATCAAATTAAGGAATAACCGTGATGACCTCTAACACTTCACATCCAATAATTATTTGAAAGAACAGTTACTGTTGTGTTTGGAAACTCAGCAGGTGATGTACATATTAAGGTTCCACCAATAATAAATCAATTAAATGGCTAGACAATTGGTTTAAGGTAGTGTTGGCTGAGGGATGAATGTAGGGAGAACTAAATTATGCAATGACGTTTTTGTATTTTTCTGGGTCAGCAAGACGGTGCCTTAATTTATTGTCTGTAATGAAAGGTGTCATTTCTGATAGTGTGTGGTCAAATCCTGGAGTTGAATAGTTGAACTCCCATAGCTTCTGACAAAGGTAAAAGTGATATCAGCTGAACAATGCAGAAATAAATATCTTTTAAAATACAATTGTTGGTGCCTGAGCAACAACATTCACTTCAGTGGAAAACGTAATATTTCTCCACCAACATTCTGATTTAATCCCCATTTTACTTTTTTTTTGCTGCTTCTGTTATCATGTGCTTAGAAGGAATGATTAGAAGTCTTCTAAAGTCATCCAGAGCCAAATGATTAGTTGACAGAGGGTTTCAGCAGCATGGCAAGAGACATTCCTGTTCTGGCTGGGTGTAAATGCTCTTAGTAATGGAGATCATAACTGAAGTCTGAAGCTCAGCATTGGGTTGAATAGAATGCTGACTTGCTAGCAGTAAGACAGCCTTGGCAAAATGTAAAATGGACCGCCAATTCGCTATTGTAAAATTGCAAAATGTAAAATGCACTGCCATCCAAATTGAATTTCACCTGAAGTTTTAACGAGCTTTTTCTCTTATTATCCAAAGCGCACTTTTGAAATTATGCTTATTTGCCCTTAGACGTAATATTCATGGCGTATCAAAGGAAAAAATTAAAATAATCTTAGAGCATTATGAGCATCATGTTACAGTCAGCACTATAATGCGGTCATCGGAACCTAAATTCCCTGAAACAGAAACTACAGAACAGTTTCCTGCTGAGAGTGCAGAAATTGGGTAAGTGTCCTCAAGTAATATGTACAAAAGTGTAAGAAGATGATTTGATTTTTTTATTTTCTAGAGAATGTTGAATTGGAGAGTAAGAATATTTTTTCTTTCCTATTTTGTTCATTGAGCTATTTTGCAATATATGAGAAATGAGAGTTAAAAACTGTACCTATGATTTTTATTTCTTGTAGTTGGTGATCACACAGGTGTAAACATCTCTCAAAATCTGAGTTATATGTAGCAGAATGAATTTTAATCTGCCCAAAATTTGGGCTATTTTTCTGCCAGTGGTGATCTGGGCGTGTGTTAGTTTGTTCTCTCACTTGTACACTTAAGATATGAATGCAGCTATTTCTGTGCTCTTGTTTTTAATCATCAAAATATTTACTTGCTAATTCAGAAGAGATAGAGGTAGGTTGGATGGAGGATAAGATGCTGAATGGAAGGTGATGACATTCCTTTGTTTCCTTCTTTCTGCTTCATGGCTGTGCAAAAGAGGAAACTCCTTGAGCTGTAAAAATATTCTGAAGAATAGCAAGCATGTTGGCTTTGCAAAACAGTTCAATGCTGTTGAGACATATACCAGAAACCTCTAACCCCATCTGCAGTTTGGATTCTTCGGTGCTGCTGCAGTGAATGGAGATCTGGTTGAAAGCAAAATTCTTCATTCTTGCTGGCAACGACAGTGGGATGAAGGAGATTGTCCATAGTCTGGCTTTTGTTACTATCACTGATAAGTCATGGGCGGCATAGTGGTTAGCACTGTTGCGTCATAGCGCCAGGGACCCAGGTTCAATTCCTGGTTTGAGTGACTGTGTGCGCATTTTGCACCTTCTCCCCTTGTTACGTGGGTTTCCTCTGGGGGCTCTGGTTTCCTCCCACACTCCAAAGATGTGCAGGTTAGGTGCATTGGCCATGCTAAATTGCCTCTTAGTGTCCCAGGATGTGTATGTTAGCAGGATTACTGTGGTAAATATGTGGGGTTATGGGGATAGGGCCTGGGTGGGATTGTTGTTGGTGCAGACTCGATAGGCCGAATGGCTTCTTTCTGCACTGTTGGGATTCTGTGTTCTAAATTTGCTAAACAGCTTGAATAAACCTTAGAAAATATCATTCTGATCTTATTTCAAGATCAATCATCTATTTATTTTTGTTTAAATAGAGCAACGAATGCAGGCATGCATCATGTGATGGTGGCAGCTGATTCAGACTGCCAAGATTTACCTCGCTCCCCGAAGTCTCCTTTAACTAATACAGAAGATCCATCAACTATTAAAACAAACGAGGCATTTTTTGATAACTTGGAGCAATGCATAAGACTGCCTTCAGATTTTGCCAGTGAAAGCAGAAAACGTGAAACTGGACATGACATTGGCCATAATGCTATGTGTTCAGAATTACCGAATGGAGAAAACATACAAAAGATAGACCAAACTCTTGGATCAAATGTCAGTAATTATAATTTAGCATCTCATTCTGAAATTGAAGATGAGAGAGAGAACGTACTTGATGTGAGAACCATTGAATCAGAAGTTGAAACAACAAAAAATGCTGATCATTTGAAATGCCACAGAGATAATTTAACACCACGTCATGATTTGCCAACTGCATTTAGTACATCTATTGGTCAGAGAATTAGAAGAGGGAAAAGGCAAGGTGTCAATAGTATAAATAATGTTTTAGAAAAGGAAGAAATTCTAAAACTGCAAGTTGAAGAAGAACTATCTGGAGAAAATGTGTTGATTGCAAAAGAGCTACAAGCTGCAGAACAATCTAATCAGAATATTGAACCAAAATTATTGAACTTTGTTGGAGATTGGCCAATAGCAGAAACATTGAAACCTCAAGATCAGCGGAAAAGGAGAGCCAGAAAAACCTCAGAACAAATCAATAAGGAGAATTTAAATCAATCCAATAAATTGGACTCTGTCATTCCAAATGATTCATTGAAAGAGGCTGCTTGCAGTTTGGTTGAACAGAAGAATGTAGAAATTTCACAAGCAACAAACAGCTCTGAAACTTACAAAGATAGCTTTGATGATCTTTATGTGCTTCCTTCAACTGCTAAAAGCTCTTTGGAAAGAGATTTTGAAAACGGTGAGGAGCGTAAAAGTCTAGAAATTTCTGAAGAGCCAAGTTCAGAAGCATCATCTGAAAAATCTGTAAGTAAAAAATATTGGCAAAACAGGAGAGTAGGAAAATCCTGTAAACTGGCACTAACGTTCACTGGTAGCAGTCCAATCTCTGCAGAACTTCTAGAACCTGGCCCCACTACTACTGATCAAATGGAAAACTCTACAGTGACTCCAGAAAATTCTGTTCAGGATAACTCAACACAAACAGCACCTGAAGATTTTGCTCTATTATGGAAAATCGAGAATCAAAAAGCTAGTTTTACTGAGTTTAAAATATTGACGGGAAACTTTGACAGATTTAAAATAACAGATTTAGATGCAACACAAAAATCTCTAAATACTAAGGAATCAGTACCTGATAGACTTGTGCACGATAAAAGCACATTTGTAGATGAAACTGCATTTGTTAATAAAGAGGAGGATTTGCAGATACTCAGTAATTGTTTTAAATCTGTGCCTATTGAAGATCTGAATGATTTATATGAGAAATGTAACAATGACGTAGAATGGGCAACCAATTTATTGCTAGACTCTGGTGTGAAATTTTCAAATGAGGATCCAGTGAATCAGGCATCAGTTGCAGACGATAAACCTGTAACTTGCAGTGTGACCCAAGTGAACCAGACATCACAAACTGAGGAAGTAAACTTTGGCGAACAGACACAAAATGACAAATCTGCATTTGTAGAAAATGAGTTGTACAGTGCTAATAAAACTACAGAGATAAATAGTCAAACATTACCAATGAAAACTGAGAATAATATGGAACCTCTGGTGTCTTCCGTTGAACATGAAGATAAAAGCCCATCAGCTGACATTGCTACAGAACCAGGTGAAGAGGTGAAAAGTACAAATGATACCAGTTCACCATGCAACATTGATTGTGAACAGCTTAATAATCCAAATAAGGGGAATGACCTAGATGGAGAATGCAATGATTTGATGCTTGGAAAGAATTTGTTAAATAATAATGTAATGTGCATAAAAGCTGACATATCTGTTAGTTCAAATGTAAAAAAATTAAAAGAAACAAATGTGGGTTTGACGGAATGTATAGACGAAAATGAGACTACGTCAGTGTCGCAGCCAGAACTTAATTCTTTTACAGAAAATGTAAGTGAAAATCAGTCCAACTGTGACAGAGTAAGAATTTCAGCACAGAAGGGAAATGAAGATGAAGTGAAGGCCATGCAAGATGAAAGTACAGATCAGGATGGTTCAAGATTGTACTTTGATCCAGTGCAGATTCAAACTTTGGAATTGTACTTGCCACCAGAATTGGCAATTCAACTTAATGACCTGTTTGGATCAGTAGGCCTTGACCCAGGTAAGGGTTCTAAGTTGACCCTATTATTGATTTACTGATTTTAGTTCGGATTTTAGACGTCAGTGAGGAAGTTGAATATTCTGAAGTATACATCTTTGTGTGCATTTGTAAAGTTAACAGTAGTCTACAATGCATGACCTTTAAAGAAACATAAAAAAACTTAATACAGCAGAACGTTATTGGAACATATTCTGCAAAGTTAATAAAACAATTTATGTCTAACCTCGTGTTTAAATCAACTTCCCTGTGCAGTATTATGTTCTGATTTATAAGTTGTACAATATTCAAGCATATTTTTAGTCCATTTTTCTTGATGCTCTGAAAATGTTAGCATTTGTATCTGCATGTGCCAGCTATTTATGTCACTAGTTTCACTGAAAATTTAATTTATGAATTAAGTAACAGGAGTGTTTGTGTTTCCAAATAATTTCATATCTTAAATACATGCGCATAACTGAATGAAAGACGACCGTTAGCCCATCAGTCCTCCATCCACGTATGGTCCTGGATTCCTGTTATGTTCCTTTTATACCCCACCCCTTCCTGTTGATACTGACTTTACAGAATGCTGTTATTTAATTTTAACTCGAGGAAAATTTATTTGCATTTTGTATGTAATTCTGTGGCATTTATCTTTCAAACCTTCTTGCTGTTCTCTTGTATTTCATCTATGTAATTATGTTCCCTTTCATTGACAGTAATGGATAGGCCAAAGGATTCTAAAAAGTCTTGCAATTCTGTGAGGGACTATTGAGATTTAAAACCCAGTAATTAAGCAACAGTATTAACAGTATTAAGCAGTTGAGCTTAACTCAGTTCTACATTTAAAGACTTCAGCTCTTCAGCATCTTGTTCTGGCTTTGGACGTAAGTGGACTGCCTCATCCCCAGTTTGCTGCCATAGCTTATGTCTAAGCTATTTATTCAAGCTGACTCTCTGCCACAAGGTGACATCTCTGTGAATACCACTGTAGATTGCTTTCAGTAGCTGCAAGTTAGAGCAACTTTATCAGCTGTTTTCCTTCAAAACCCAAACTGAACTGCCTGTTTCTATTAACAAAAGCACACGTGAATTAAAAGAACCTTTTAACCAATGTCCCATCCTCAATCACTATCTCTGGCAATGTGGCATCCTTTGAGATGATTCAACTAGAAATGCAAATTATTTTGTTTATTTTATCTTCGCTATAACTGATTCTGTAACCCATGTGAAAAATTTATATTTCTAATTGACATAGTTGCTCTCTGTACAGACTCCCTGGTTGTATTATAAGTGTACAGATGGATCATTTATTGTTCGTTTTTTTCCTCACTTATTCTGATCTTGTAAGGCAAATGTAAATGAGCTTTCAACTGTAAAAAAACTCTAAGCTTGTTTGAATTGCAGTTACTTCAGGGGTGCTTACCTGTTACTCAATCGGATGCCACCATTTTTTACAGTTAAAACTTTAATTTCTAAAACTCAAAGTTGTATTCTAAAGCATATGAAGTATAGACTAGAATTTCATAATGGAAGGTTCTAACTTTTCAAGGGACTCTAAACACGATTGTCTTTGTAAGGAAATTGTCGAATTGTATAAAGCACTTGGGTATTTTTATATAGTTTCAATCGTGCATTTAAAAATATCAAAAATATTTGAAGGTTGTGGCATACTTCAGAACAGCCTGGTAAGTCGCAGGTCACTAAAGAGTTGTTCTCTGTCAAATATTTCAGAAGTGGATGGATAGAAATTTTAAAATAACTTTTTAAAAAATGTTCTGTTTTCTAAAATATTATTTATTCTTCCAGAAATGTATAGTCATGTGCATTGGTTACTTTGTTGCTCTTTATCATGTTATTATGACTACTTCCTCAGATTATTTGACCCCAGAGGAATGTGTTGTCCAGATGGATCTACATTTGGCAAAAAGTATTCATCAGAAGTGGAAGGAAACTATATTGGTTTGTACAACTTTTGTTCGCCTTGGTCTTCTCTAGTCTATTATAGAGTTTGGAAGCCCTTAAGACATGTGTTGGTTCATTGTGATTAGTATTTCCATGTGGAGAGTGGATCTGAGTTTGAGAGTATGAACACTGTTATTCCTATTATGATAATTATGAATCCTCTGTTAAGTAGTCTTGCCTCTAAAGATGAGTATATTGCAAAAAGTAATGCGCAATATAAGTTAAATAAAAATATATTAAGCTGACATGGTGATTACTGTTTTGCTTATGTACACACTGACCAGAGCAGACTCCATTTTGCTGAAATGTTTTGTCACTTCTAGCAACTTGGAGTGCTGTGGAGAAATAGGAATAAATTAGAAAATCCATTTCCTTTCCCCTTTGTGACTTTTCTTTTTAAGACACAGCATTCAACACAAAGATCTTAATTCCATAAACATAAAATTGTTTAATAATATATCAGAGCCTCTTTTTGAAAAAAGTTAAAATAATTTGTGACAGTCAGTGAGAAAATTGATAAAATTAAGTGCAGTAAGATGGAAGCATAATTCTGTAAAAAGGAATATGGTTATCAGGCAGGGACATGGAGTTGAAGCCAAGGATCAACTGTTTTCTTATTAAAATGCAAAACAGACGGGAGAGGCTACGTGGCCTATTTCTACTCATAGAATGTCTACAGTGCAGAAGGAGGCCATTTGGCCCAACGGGTCTGCATCAACAGCAATCCCACCGAGGCCCTATCCTTGTAACCCCATGTACTGACCCTGCTAGTCCCCCAACACTAATTTAGCATGGCCAATCAACCTAACCCGCACATCTTTGGAGTGTGGGATGAAACCAGGCACCCAGAGGAAACTCTCACAGATATGGGGACAACATGCAAACTCCACACAGACAGTGATCCAAGGCAGGAATTGAACCCACATCCCTGGCGCTGAGAGGCAGTATATACCACCACACAATTCCTATGTATTATGATTTTATATTATTTCAGGCATACATAATATGCATTTATCTATGTAATTTTAAAGTTATGTTACCTTGTAATTAATTGTTTAGTTTATTTATCTTACTTGGGTATAACTGATCTTTCTCCAGGAGCGCAAAAAACAAGAATCCCTGTCATACCAGCTTCTTTTGGAAGGTAATAAATATTGTTAATGCCTTGACTGAAAACCCCATTCATTTTGTCCACAAGGGATTTGCATTCTAATGAATGTGAAGGTCACATGCAATAAGTAAGGAAGAGGAAGAAGAATATTGTAGTAGTTCTGATACTTGAGCTAGCAACTCAGTTTGGAACTTCAAATCTAATTATTGCAAATTGTGATGTTGAATTCAGTACATCTGGTAATTTGAGGATTAGCACCAGAAATATGATCATGACTTGATATAGAAACTAATTCATTAGTGCCTTCAGAAGCCTACCTTCCTCTCTAGCCATGCTTGTATAAGCTGTTTCTCTCTGTTGGCATCCTCCCATCTACATGAGATGAGTGCACTTTTACTGATAGTTGAAGAGACCAAACATGAGAGGCAGGTTTTGCCGCAAATGCTGCATATGGAATGGTTATTAGGTGGTGTTTGGGGTTGTTGCTTTTGGTTTTGACAGCTGTCACCAAGCTTCTATAACCAGCTTTGGGTGTCACACAGGTTATCTGGTTCCAGCTAACTATCCATGCAGAAAATCTTCATGTAATACACCCCTCATGTTATTTTGCCTGACAAGGCACATCCTCTCTTAACACCCCTTTTTGCCCTCAAACCCAGCTCTCTTCCACTCCCCCTTACCAGTGTTTTCCTGCCAGGCCTTGCTGCTCCCCTGGAATTACCCCAAGACTGGCCTTCATTAGTTTCTTTTCTTAGGGGACTGGCTGTAGTTCAGCAGTGGCCACCACTGGTGCAGTTGGGAGTACATTGCTGCCAACCAGTTAGATTAGTTGGCAGCTAAGGTGAGTTTTCCTTTCCAGATGTGGGTGGAAGTCTCATCCTTAACCAATTAATGTTAATTGGTTGTGGGGCTGCCAGTATCGACTGTGTTTATCCCAGTCCAACACTGGCATCTCTACATCATGACAGCCAGTATCAGCAGGGAAATGTTCTCCATCGACTCTTTGGGTAATGGGGTGAGAAACTCCTGTCATCTGAAAAATCCTTCCCAATATTTTTGAGTTCTTATGAAGTTCATTTCTTTTTTTGGAATATTCTACAGCACATGTTTGAATAGATACTGGGCTCCTACAGTGAAATTGGTTAGAAAGAAAAGTAAGTATGACACTGGATGGAAGTGGACTGATTATGTCCTCCTTTGTGAGATGGTGCAAATTTGCTGCTCTTAGAGCCGTAGAGCAAGGATTATGTACTTATTTGTGGATTTACTATCCCACACCAGAAGTTCATGAAAAACAGTCCCAGGTCACGTTTCTTGTGATAGGTTTCAGAACTCTATTATAGTGTTTTATGTGAATTAGAGTCTTCAAAAATTGTAACATTTCCTGTTTAGGCAGTAATTTATCAGAGAATTTCAAATGGGAACTTGAGGATGAAGTGAAAGAGGAAGAGAAGGATATTTCTATTTTGAAACATGATGAGAAGAAGCCAAGGAAAAGGGATTCAATGAAAGATACCCCCTTACCTGCTGCATCGACTGTAAAAATGCATGTCGCAGAAGGCTTTCCGTTTATGGATCATTGGAGTGCACGAGCTCCTAGTGTGTCATTAAGGGATATCATGTCTGAGGAGATGGCGTTTCAGACAAGACAAGACCAGGTATGTTCACCACTGCATGTTTGCTCAGTTTTATTGGTTTTATTACTTTTACTACTTGGGTTACAATTGGTGACACTGAACAGTAGAGATATTTTACCTTGATTTGGGAATTTTGGGAGATTTGTTCTAATATTGTCTGAATTTGGTTTCAGATTCTGTCATGTCAGCATTTTTTGACTTTCAGAAACAAGCAGTTAAGTGTGTATAAACCCTCCATTATTAAAATTCAGAGGTACAGAATGTTGAGTATAATGCACACCAAAGCTTGCTGCTACCCAATCTAAGGTGTTCTTGTATACTTATGATTGTGGCAGCCTCTCAAAGATGCTGATTGACTAGGTCTAGCAATTTTCTTTTCCAGTTTTTGATTTTTAGGCATTAGAAACTCTTTTAATTTTAATTCCTTGTTGCTTGAACACTAGAATCTGCTGCTTTGGTCTGCAGGTCTTCAGTATTGCAGCTATGCCATGGTCAGCATCTACAGCTTTTGTTGTGTTCAGTGCATTCAGCCACTTCTTAATGTTGAATGGAATTATCCATTTTTTGATCTTTCCAGCTCACCCTTTCAAGTGTTGCTACAGACCCACTTTAGTCTCTGCCTCTCCCACCCTTCGAAATGGCCAGTCACTTGAAAGCAGAATGATTAATGGCAGTTTATTGTATTTAAATGAAGTCCAAATTGATTGTGCCTCCTATCAACCCAGCTATTACATCAAAATCTCTCCATGTTATATGGAAGGAGAGCAATATTTTTCCTTTTAATTTCTTTTTATGGTGTAGCTTTTTATAATACAGGACAAGAACTATTTAATTTAATATTTAATTTAGAGATAAATATCTTCATGACCTATTTAGATCTTTTTGATTAAACATCATATCTATAAAAAAAGTAGTGTCTCTGCTGGAATCTCTTACAAATTTCCTCCCCAAATGCTTTCAGCAGCATCTCAGCAACTGTGGTTCCTTGCAATAGCAGAACCTCTGACTAATTATGAAAGATCTGTTATTTAATGGCCTTCCTCCAAGTTTAAGCAATGGTGTCCAGTTCTGCTAGAACTGTATATGAGCAAATGATATTTTTGGTAACTGAGCAGAAACATTAATTAAAAGACGTGATGCAAGGTCCTGAAAGATTTGCACTCAGTAATTTGTCATGTATATATCATAATGTAAACAAGATTTGTTTATGGTGCAGTGAAAGAAGGGGAACCCGTACCAGCGCTTTTGAGATGCAATGTTCTGTATGTTACGGCATTCTATTCTTCTTTAAACTTCACAATACTGACAAAAGTGTATCGAATGAGCACTAAATTAATTTGATTTGCTCTTTTCCTCCTGTAGTCTAATATGCGATCTCTCCTATCCACAAAAGACTGTGCAACTAAGTTGAAGGAAAAACACCTCCTAGAGATGTTTCCGGGTATTGATAAACACTTCATCATGGAAATGTATAAGGACAACAAGTGAGTTTCAGTCAAAGTTTCATATAGTGATTATTTTAATTGTTAATTTCATTTTAGGTGTTACTGTATTAGATCACACTTTCAGGATATTTTGAATCCTGATGTTTTTAGTCTTGAATATTCACAACTTCAATGATTTATTCAGCATTCTTTAATTTCCACTTTATTTTACATCAAATAATTTTTCCTTGTCCAGTCCAAAAACACAGGTTACCCAAAGGATTGAAAACCAATGTTGAGTTTCTTATTAAGCTTTGCAATGTCAGCTAATTCCTTATGAATTGTTATATTTATCTTGCAATTTAGTTATAAAGATACTCCACCTATAATTAACAGGCTTTTCACTCTTTGCTTAATTTGGATTACAAGTGAAATAGAGTGAAAAGCATTCACTTGAATTCAGAATTTTCATTGACTGGTTGTAAATTTTCTAATTGAAAACTTTGCTCTGGATTCTGGAGCTTGAACTGTGGCTGGAATCAATGCGGTGTATCTATGAGGCATAGAACCACGTGGATAGCGTATTTGGAGAGGTAGTCATACCGCAGAATAGGAGCGTGCAGGCAGGGAGGAAATAGGTGACTACCAGGCAATCTGTAGAACCTGGCAAATAGTGCCTAAGTCTGTCTTCCTGCTAAAATGATTTTCCATTTTGGATACTGGTGAAGACAGTGGATCCTCAGGGGAGGACAGTTTTGATATAGTCCCCACAGGAGGTTGGTTAGCAAAATTAAAAGCATGAGGTGGGAGGTAATATACAGGCATGGATTAAGGATTGGGAGCTGGTTGGAAACAGAATAGGAATAAGTGTGTTATTCTTGCATTGGCAGGCTGTGACTCATGGGGTACGATGTGGATGTGCTGGCGTTGGACTGGGGTAAACACAGTAAAAAGTCTGACAACACCAGGTTTTAGTCCAACCGATTTATTTGATAGTAAATGCACAAGCTTTCGGGTTAGTCCCTTCGTCAGGTGAATGGAGAGTTCTGGCCTCAGACAGAGCTTATAAAGCACAGATGGTTTACAGGTTATTGATTAGAATGCGAATCTTTACACCTAACCTGCTGTTCAAGTCTTGAAGTGGCCGACAATGTGAGTGGAAGGAGCACTGATCAGACGCTACGACAATGGATGAATGAACATCGCTTGACAATCACCAGGCAAGACTGTTCCCTTCCTGTTGGCGAACACTTCAGTGGTCACGAGCATTCAGCCTCTGAACTTCGGGTAAGCATTCTCCAAGGCAGCCTTCACGACACACGACAGCGCAGAGTCGCTGAGCAGAGACTGATAGCCAAGTTCCACACACATGAGGACGGTCTCAACAAGGATCTTGGGTTCATGTTGCATATCTGTAACCCCCAACACTTGCCTGGGTTTGCAAAACCTCACTCACTGTACTGTCTGGAGACAATACACACCTCTTTAACCTGTGACCAGTGCTCCTTCCACTCACATTGTCGGCCACTTCAAGACTTGAACAGCAGGTTAGGTGTAAAGATTCGCATTCTAATCAGTAATCTGTAAACTGTCTGTGCTTTATATGCTCTGTCTGAGGCCAGAACTCTCCATTCACCTGACAAAGGGACTAACCCGAAAGCTTGTGCGTTTACTATCAAATAAATCGGTTGGACTAAAACCTGGTGTTGTCAGACTTTTTACTCATGGGATACAGCAGGGATCTGTACTTGAGCCCCAACTATTTACCATACGTATCATCAATTTGGATCTGGGCATCAAATGTAATATTTCTAAGTTCAGAGATGACACAAAACTAGGCGGGAATGTGTGTTGTGAGGAAGATGTAAAAGCTGCTTCAAAGGAATTTTGACGGACAATGGGCAAGAATATGCAGATGGAATATGTTAGGGAACAGATCAGAAACCCCAACTATGTTATGAAGCCCAACTATTTTTTTTATTGCGGCACTAGTGTGAAGATAAGGTGTTTCACTCCAGGTGTGATTCTGTTGATACACTCGGAAGCTTTTTTCAAAGCAAACTTTATTTTAACAATACAATTTAAATACAATGAATTAGCTTAACTTTTAACAATCAATATACTTAAACGTGACAAGATACAATTCTTAACTGCTAACCTATCTTTATTAGTTTTAATTCAAGCAATATTCCTCATAGACATATGAGGCTATCTTTGGTAGGAGGAACAGATGTGCAAGAGTACTTCATAAATGTTGAGAGATTTGGAAGTGTATATGTACAAAAGGAACTGGGTATCTTCATCAGTAAGCCACTGAAAGTTAACATGCAGATGTAGCAAGTAATTAGGAAAGCTACTAGTCTGCTTTATCACAAGAGGATTTGAGTACAGGAATAGTGAAGTCTTGTTCAATTGTACAGAACCTTGTTTTTTTTTATTGCCCATCCTTGAGGACATTTGAGAGTCAGCCACATTGCTGTGGGTCTGGAGTCACGTGTAGGCCAGACCAGGTAAGCATGATGTGGAGTTGCTGGCATTGGACTGGAGTAGGTAGAGTAAGTAGTCTCACAATACCAGGTTAAAGTCCAACAGGTTTATTTGGTAGCACGAGCTTTCAGAGCGCCATTCCTTCGTCAGGTGATGATGAAAGAGCGGCACTTCGAAAGCTGATGCTACCAAATAAACCTGTTGGACTTATTGGCTAAGGGCAGCAGATTTCCTTCCTAAAGGATATTAGTGAACCAGATGGGTATTTTCGACAATCAATAATGGTTTTATGGACATCATGGTTAGACAGTAGTTGGAATACTATGTTCAGTTTTGGTCCCCTTATCTTAGGAAGATTATTATTGCCATAGTGGTAATGGAGCGAATGTTCACCAGACTTATCCTATAAAATGATATTGAGGAAACTGGGTCTATATTGTCATGAGTTTTGAAGAATGAGGTGATCTTATTGAAACCTACAAAATATCTAGAGGAATAGACAGTAGGTAGACCAGGTAGGATGTTTCCCTGGGTTAGGAAGACTAGAATTAGTCGGCACAATTTCAAAATAAGGGGCAAGCCACTTTGGACCAAGATGAGGAAAAGCCTTTTCACTCAGATGGTTGTGAATCTTTGGAATTCTCTATCTCAGGGGTTATGGAAGCTTGGTTATTGAGCATATGTAAAGCAGAGATTGACAGATTTCTGAATACCAATAACATAAAAGGATATGGGATAGTATGGGAAAAAGGCATTGAAGTGGATGATTATCCTTGATTGTGTTGAATGACAGAGCAAGCTCAATGGACTGAGTGGCCTATTTTTCCTATACGCCTCCTTGTCTATGCCTTTCTGCTGTCTTTGACATGACTGATTACTTCATCCTCCTCCACTCCATGTCCAGCTTGCTCGTTCCCATGTTTACAGATCAGCTCAAAACTTGACTTTCTTTCTGCCTGTGAGTCAATACCTCAATAGACCCCAAGGATCTCCTCTTTCTCATTTGCATGCTGCTTTTTAGTAATATAATCTGTGGGTAGGTCTGTTTCTAAATGCAGAATGATGACATCCGGCTCCAATACTGTACCCCATTTGCCCCAGTGTTCAAGACAGCTTGTTCAACATCCAGTCTTGGATGAACTACGGTTTACCCCAAGCCAATATTTGGAAGACATTGTATTTGATTGAGCTTCAGGCCTTGTATCTTCTTCATTATAAAGACTGTCTAATTCCACCACTATTGCCATCTGTCTCCACCCACGTCAGCTCTCCTGGCTGGCATCCCAGCCCCTCAACCCTCTAGACTTTGACTCTTCTAAATATGTATTGCCTGGATAGTTTCCAACACCATATCCTACCTACTCATCTCACTTATCCTCAATGAGCTTGTGCCCATTTTCATTTCTGTTGACACATTTTTGAAGTGCTTTGAGAGAGATTCTTACATTTAAGGTGCTAACAAGTGCAAGTTCATGTTTATAGAGTTCTCAAACAATTGGTTTTCTTTAACTTTTTTTACTTCAGCTATTCCTTTGAGCAGACGGAACAGTTTTTGAAGTCTGTATTTGATTGTGATCTAGACTCAACAAAAACCATTAAAGTTCATGAAAGTGGCCATCAGAATGAACTGGCTGTGGGCAGAAATAAGAAGGTAAAAGCTGCATTGAAATTTCTTGAAAATGCATGTAGTATCTAAAGACTAACATTACTGTATTCAACAAAAAAAACTTGAAATAATCAGAGTATTGTAACTTTAAAGCAGTAGGAGTTATTGCATACTTTCTTGTGTCATGTATTGCTTCCGTGAGAAAGAAGTACAATGAACGTGAAATGATAGTGAAAATGAAGACTGAATACTGCCTTGGTGTCATTTAACTTTCATACATATTCTGTGTATCTTAAGCTTGTGTTTGTCTTTATCATTTTTACATTATTTTGCTCCGCATTTGTTGAAAGTCAAATTTCTTTCACCTTTTTAACAGGACAACTTATTTTCAATTTTGAAGCAACAGACCAATGCGGAGGGCTATTTCAGTTGCACAGGATTACTAATATCATTTGCGATGCTTGGAATTCAATCCCATAAGTATAGGTCACAAAACCAAGTTCAACAAAGATGTCTTGGGCATCCGATGAAGTGGTGAGAGTGATGCCATTAAAGACTGAAGGAGTGCTAATAGTGGCATAAAGATAAGATGGCAGAATATGTTAAGAGGAGAATTAATGTCAGTGCTCAGTGGGAGCAAAACTGAATAACAAGGGACAGATGGCAGTGTGAGGGAGAGGTGGGGTGGGTTGTAATGGGGCAAGCCAAGGGAATCAAAAAACAAAAAGGGGGTCAAGATGGAGAGGAAAGTTCACAGTCTAAAATTGTTGAACTCAGTGATGAATCCAGAAAGCTGTAGAATCCAGAAGGCTATAATGTGCCAAAAAGGTAAGTGATGTGTTATTCTTCCAGTTTGCGTTGGGCGTCAATGGAGCGTTGTTGTAGGCTGATTGATAATGGATATGTGGGCAAGATGCTGAGTTAAAATGGCAAGTGACTGGAAAGTTGGGGCCATGCTTGTAGAAAGAGCAAAGGTGTTCTATAGAGCAGACTGCATTGGGAGCGGTGAATACAATAGACATCTGATATCTGAAAAGTGCACCATGGTGGTGTTCTTTTCTCATAGTCATGTTCATTAAAACAGATGCTTGTGGTTTGCTTTCTCTGCTGGCCTCTAGAGACCGATGGTATGAGCAACTGTGAAAACTGTTGGAGGAACAATCTGCTAACATTCACGTTTCTGTTTGGAGTATTCAGCATCTTGGAACTTCTGTCTGAAAATTATGAAAAGAATACTTGACAACATTGCTTTCAAGTTGGGGGAAATTGATGCTGCTGTCAGATTTATCAATATGGATAATACAATTTTCTCTATCATTTGTTTCTGTTTTAGGCCATGACAAACAAAAACGTTAAAGAATTAGATAGTGAGCATGCATTTCAGAATGCAGAGTCCCCAGATTATGAAGACTTTAGGGCTGAGGCAGTTCTGCATCGTCGCAAACAGCAAGAGTGCTTTAGTAAGGCAGCAGAAGCTCATCGAAGAGGCATGAAACCAGTGGCTGTGTTTTATGCACAGCAAGTGAGTATACTGAAAAGTTAGTCATGAATAAGCCAAGGAAATATTTGAAAGTTGACTTTTTCTTGCTTAGGCACCTGCAATTTAACCAAACAGTAATACCAGTTTCTGTGCAAATGAATTGAATGGTTTCAGCACACAAATGCTGCCTGTGAAAGAGGTTCTGAGTGGAAACCTCAAACATAGACATCCTTGGAGGGAAAAACCACAAAAAGCTTTATTTTATGAGAGTTGTGCTCTGATAACAAGAAAAAATACAGCTGTTGTATTTTGTTCTGAAAGTAACCCTCCAGATTTTTCTTGTTTGTGCTGTATTGTCAATTAGATGCTTGTAAATTTTCATTGTGGTATGCCATCTGCTGAATATGTACTCTCGCTTTGTTGCACTGAGAGTGATTTGCAAATTGCAATATTGCAACAGTATATCACTGGCTGAACCACTTCCAACTGTGAAATTAATGAACCAGATAGTATTATGGTGTCAATCATTAATTACAATTGTTTAACATATATGATCAGTCTGATTCTTTTGAGCCCTGACTTTACTGACTTTTTAGGCTTACTAAGTATACACATTTTCATTTGCAAACAATTATTTTCAACAAACCTGTTAGATTCATTTGCTATGAAATGATGGAAGACTAGCAGTCAGAACATTTAAAAATTCACTCATGCTTTTTAAGACATTATATTTATCACATTTTCTTGAAAAGAATATATAAAGGTTAGACATGAAGAAGATTTGCATCTTTTTCCAATTCAGTAGAATAAAATGTGTTGTACAGGTCTTCATATTGTGGAATTCATCAACTAATATGCCACCTCTGATTTAGGTTTCACAGCTGAACTTGATCCAAACCTCATTTGGTGTCTATATCTATGTAAATTACAGTAGGAGTTCATTAGCAACAGTTAAGATCACAAGGTCGCAAGATAAAAATTGGGTAGAGATTTGACAAAAGGTCGTCTGGACTCAAAACGTCAGCTGTTTTTTCTCCTTACAAATGCTGCCAAACCTGCTGAGATTTTCCAGCATTTTTCTTTTGGTTTCAGCAACTTAAAAATGTGCAAGGCCAATTATGTCTGACTTCATTCAGCTGGAAAGACCCGATATTCCCTTACTTGCATCATATAATTGTTTCATAAACAGGGTTTTTGCTTCCAGCACTCTGCTGGTAAGTCCATTTCATGTATTGATTGGAAAAAAAAATTCTTCCATTTCTATAGTACCATTCATGACCTTAGATTTCTTTATTCATTCATGTGATGTGAGAGTCACTGGATAGGCCATCATTTATTGTTCATCCCTAATTGCCTTTGAGAAGGTGATGGTGAGCCGCCTTCTTGGAACAATTGCAGGTGAATCCACAGTGCCGTTAAGGAGGAAGTTCAGGAATTTGAGCCAGTGACAGTGAAGGAACAGAAATAAAATTCAAACTGACGTTTCTCTTGTGCTGCCTACACAATTTTGAAGAGTGTTCAGAAAGTTAAGGAATTGAAAGCTGTGTTACAATTAATGGAATTACACCAATCCTTTGATACTAAAAGTACTATTTTATTTGGTTAAAAATGTATTAATTGAATAATGCCTGCAATGTTATGTTTTTTGAGTTTTGTTATAATCAATTACCTTTAAAGGGCCACCTTCATGGGGAGAAGATGAAAGAAGCCAACTACAGAGCTGCTGCAAAGATTTTGAAGCGAGTAAATGTGTCGTTGCTTCCACAAAATGTTTTAGACTTGCATGGCCTTCATGTGGAAGAAGCCCAGTACCACCTGGAAAATGTGCTACTTGAGAAGATTACAGGTAGGTCACTTGTAATGCAATATAGGACGACCCCATTATAACGTGATGGTTGGGGTCCATAAAATGTTATCGTGAAAAAAGCAGGGTCACGCTAAATCGGGGTTCAAGAAAATCAGCGTAGAAACTGATTTTCCACCACATATGAAAGAGCAATTAATTCTTTGTGAAAACTAAATGTTCCCAATTATAGTTGGCGTAGAAAAAGACATGCATAACATCTGCCTAGAACCCTACCTCCTTTATAAAACTGATCAATTAAAGATAATCCATTGATACTAGTTGAGAAGGTCACTAGTTTGTCTCATTACATGATGTCCTAAGCAACCAAACTGGGGAGGAAAAGGGGAAGCATTATGTAATAATCTTGTATCCTTCTTGATTTTCCATGTTCGCTCAAATATTATAACTGCCACACCTCACTACCCCGTCCACTCCAGGTGTGTGTTTATCATAAGCAGTAATGCTGGCCTTGAGGAATGAAACCTCATTGTATGTTCAGATTCTCAGCATCATTTAGGTGGTTGCTGGGTTGGTATGACACACAACCATATGTCGAGTAAAGAAATTCTCCTCTTGGCCCTGACTATATGTCTTGGTAAAAAGTCTGACAACACCAGGTTTTAGTCCAACCTATTTATTTGATAATATACTCGCAAGCTTTCGGGTTAGCCCCTTCGTCAGGTACCACCATTGTGCACTTCCACTTCCCACGTTAGCATTTTTGGGCAGTAAGTGATGTTGCCAGTTTATGTCTTTTGAGGAGCAGTTATTGCTTTGAGACAGTCAAGCAAGAGGAACTTGCTTCAAGCAAGAGGTTATTGCAGAAGGTCAGGGGACATGGAGTTGGGGGTAGGGTGTTAGCGTGGATAGAGGACTGGTTGTCAAATAGGAGGCAGAGAGTGGGGGTCAATGGGTGCTATTCGGATTGGCGGTTGGTGACTAGTGGAGTGCCCCAGGGGTCGGTGCTGGGGCCTCAGCTATTTACCATTTATATAGATGATCTGGAGGAGGGAACCGAGTGTATGGTGTCGAAATTTGCTGATGACACCAAGATTGGTGGAACGGCAAATTGCGCGGATGGTGTGGAGAGTCTGCAGAAGGATCTAGATAGGCTGGGCGAATGGGCCAGGAACTGGCAAATGGAATTTAATGTTGGCAAGTGCGAGGTGGTCCACTTTGGTAGGAATAATGGTAGGAAGGATTATCGTGGAGAAAAACTGCAGCAGGCGACAGTGCAGAGGGACCTCGGGGTCCTTGTGCATGAGTCGCAAAAACCCAGCTTGCAGGTGCAGCAGGTGGTCAGGAAGGCAAATGGGATGCTGGCCTTCATAGCGAGGGGGTTTGAATATAAAAGTAGGGAGGTCTTGCTGTGGCTGTATAGGGCATTGGTGAGGCCGCAGCTGGAGTACTGTGTGCAGTTTTGGTCGCCGTACTTACGCAAGGATATTTTGGCCTTGGAGGGAGTGCAGAGGAGGTTTACTAGGCTGATGCCGGAGTTGGGGGGGTTGAGCTATGAGGAGAGGCTGAATAAACTAGGCTTGTACTCGTTAGAGTTTAGAAGAATGAGGGGAGATCTCATTGAGACGTATAAGATGATGAATGGGATGGATAGGATAGAGATGGAGAGACTCTTCCCGCTCAAAGGACAGTAGGACTAGGGGGCACAGCCTCAAGATAAAGGGGGGGCGGTTTAGAACGGAGTTGAGGAAGAACTTCTTCACTCAAAGGGTGGTGAATCTCTGGAATTCTCTGTCCGTTGAAGTGGTGGAGGCTACCTCGCTAAATATTTTTAAGAAGAGGGTTGATGGGTTTTTGATAAGAGAGGGGATTAAGGGTTATGGGGAGAGGGCGGGAATGTGGAAGTGAGCCATGACAGATCAGCCATGATCTTATTGAATGGCGGGGCAGGCTCGAAGGGCCAGATGGCCTACTCCTGCTCCTATTTCTTATGTTCTTATGAACTCTTTGAGCTGGCTGACAAGAATCAGGCTTGATTTTAGCCCGGGTCCAAGAGATGATGGAATCACGAATGATCCAATCTCCTACGTTACAATTTTATCAAATATAGTTTTATTTTTCTTTGTAATTTTAATGTTGCAAACTGATGAAAATCAATTTGTTTGGGTTCATTTTCCTTTATTTAAAGATCTTAGAATAGACTGCTCGCATCGGACATGTTTGTATTATAAATGCCTGCATAAACTGCAATAAAAAAGGGCCCAATGGTGCATTGCGTTATATCCAAATTCGCGTTAAATCAGGGTTTCACCGTTCATTATTGAGAATCAACTACTGAAAACGGAAGAAACTCTGTCATTCTTCTTGTCTCTGCCTATTTATCACTACTCTTTCCAGACTTCTGTAATGATCAGGTGAGTTGGCAAGTGTGAGGTTATCCACTTTGGTAGGAATAATGGTAGGAAGGACTACTACTTACAGGGTAAAAAGCTGCAGCATGCTACGGTGCAGAGGGACCTGGGGGTCCTTGTGCATGAGTCGCAAAAACCCAGCCTACAGGTGCAGCAGGTGGTCAGGAAGGCAAATGGGATGCTGGCCTTCATAGCGAGGGGGATTGAATATAAAAGTAGGGAGGTCTTGCTGTAACTATACAGGGCATTGGTGAGGCCGCAGCTGGAGTACTGTGTGCAGTTTTGGGCGCCGTACTTACGCAAGGATATTTTGGCCTTGGAGGGAGTGCAGAGGAGGTTTACTAGGCTGATGCCAGAGTTGAGGGGGTTGAGCTATGAGGAGAGGCTGAATAAACTAGGCTTGTACTCGTTAGAGTTTAGAAGAATGAGGGGAGATCTCATTGAGACATATAAGATGATGAATGGGATGGATAGGATAGAGATGGAGAGACTCTTCCCGCTCAGAAAGGATAGTAGGACTAGGGGGCACAGCCTCAAGATAAAGGGGGGGGGCGGTTTAGAACGGAGTTGAGGAAGAACTTCTTCACTCAAAGGGTGGTGAATCTCTGGAATTCTCTGCCCGTTGAAGTGGTGGAGGCTACCTTGCTAAATATATTTAAGACGCGGGTAGATAGGTTTTTGGTAGGCAAGGGGATTAAGGGTTATGGGGAGAAAGCGGGAAAGTGGAACTGAGCCACGACAGATCAGCCACAATCTTGTTGAATGGCGGGGCAGGCTTGAAGGGCTAGATGGTCTACTCCTGCTCCTATTTCTTATGTTCTTATAATGAAGGGGATGGATAGGGTAGAGAGATTCTTCCCGCTTAAAAAGGATAGCAGAACTAGAGGGCACAGCCTCAAGATAAGGGGGGTGGCAGTTTAGATCAGAGTTGAGGGGGAACTTCTTCACTGAAAGGGTGGTGAATCTCTGGAATTCTCTGCCTGTTGAAGAGGTGGAGGCTACCTCGCTGAATATATTTAAGTCACGGATAGATAGGTTTCTGATAGACAAGGGAATTAAGGGGTTATGGGGAGAAAGCGGGAAAGTGGAACTGATCCACTTCAGATCAGCTATGATC
Organism: Carcharhinus amblyrhynchos; assembly: GCF_965287045.1. Lineage (NCBI taxonomy): Eukaryota > Metazoa > Chordata > Chondrichthyes > Carcharhiniformes > Carcharhinidae > Carcharhinus > Carcharhinus amblyrhynchos. The sequence goes on along the minus strand of NC_137324.1, from coordinate 87,469,180 downwards.
TTATTGAATAGCGGGGCAGGCTCGAAGGGCTAGATGGCCTACTCCTGCTCCTACTTCTTATGTTCTTACGTGAGGAGAGATAGAATGGCTCCCCTTTATTCTCACTCCTCATATGATTACAAAAGTCTTTTTAAACAGGATATGCTTGCCAATTTGGTGACTGTTGAACTGTTTCAATGTTTAAAAAGCGTATAGGTTTTCTTGAGTCTTTTCAGAAGAGGATAGTGTTTATATTACTTAACCTGGTCTATGTAAAATATTTTTTTAAAATTCCAAGCTTAATACTCTCATACATTCTATGTTCACACACACACCAATGAGTAGCAGGATAGATTTGCCACGCGTTTTAAAGTCCAATAAAACTTAAAAGATACACAGGTCTTGTAGATTGATTACTTGGGCGATTCTAGGCTGGTTTGGTGATGCCTCTGGATTCAGCTTCGAGGTGGTTTGAAGATATTGGCGGTTTGTATCTTTTTTTTCCCAAGGCAGTTGATATTTTTAAAAAATCCTTCTGCATGTAGATCGTCAAAACAGACAGGTTTCAAGCTTGCAGGATGGAATGGGAGAGAGAGGGAGGCCCAAGAGGTCTTATTGCTGTTTCTGGATATAACTGAAGAGTAACTAATCTAATTGAACCCATCTAATTGAGATCCTAAATGAACTGCTAGTTCATGCACCCATTAAAACAATAATAAACCATTAAAACTTTGTGTAACCATTGTGTAATTGAGCTTATACATTCTTATTTCATAAAGTTACAAAATGCTTTTACAATTTTTTTGTTTCAGAATACCAGCAGAAAGGTGGTAAACCTTACCTATCTGTCATAACAGGGAGGGGGTGCCACAGCCAAGGGGGAGTAGCACGTATTAAACCAGCTGTCATTGACTACCTCAGAAGCCACAACTTCAGGTATTCTTAGGCTGCGCATTTACTTTAGCTTTGATTGCCTCAGAAACCAAAAGTAATATCCTGGTTGATGCACTGTTATAAATCTTGTTTTCTGCCTTCTGTCATGTCAATTAGAGTAAAGGATTTATTTTACTGTAGGGTGAAGTAGCAGTTTATTGTCTGTCTATTAACATGCTTTCACCACTCCTCATAAATTTATTGGGATTTAATTCCTGCCCTGAAATTAAAGCAGAAACTATCATATTGAAAGTATTAAAAAAGTTTTGGTCTTCATCAATTTCTCAAACACCTAAGTGGATTGTTTAAAAAACATTGAAGATAATCATACAATGCTGGGTCCCTGCTGTTTGATTGGGAGAAACAAGAATTGCGGGATAATGAAATTACTGTGTCCTTGAATGTCGTGGAGAAAGCATTGTTTTCAACTTCTAGCAGGAAGTCCCTTTGTTACATTGTCTTGAATCATTTGCACACATTGAACAAGACCATGTGATAGCTTGATATTCAATGCTTCGGGCCCTACATTCGATGAATCTCTCTTAGCTTTTCTGTTACTGAGATCTTTAACCATGCTTTGTCACTGTAAGATTTGATTTCTCCAATGTTTTCCCCATTGGCTTCCAGCTTTCAAAAATTATAAATTGTTGTGATGATACAGTGCCTTTAGCAAATGTAGTTTTATCGTGTTTCTTGTAAGGAGTATGTTTGAAAGTCAGCTCTGTTTAATACAGTGCCAGAAGCTCAAATGTTAAGAGTGCGGGATAATTGGTTTTAGCTAATGGTGTATTTGTCCAAACAGAGTTAATGCACTTTTATTTACTGATGTTTCCCTTGGGGTTTCAGAGTAGGGCTTTGATTAGTTTGATTTACAGAGTCATATGATTAATGGGAGGAGCTAAGCTTCCAGGAAGTACAGTTTTAGTTTCATTTGTAAAATCAAGAGCAGTTGTTAACTGGAGCTTCTTAAAAGAGGTGGCTGTCTTTCTCTTTCTCTCTCTCTCTGAAAAGTAATCCCTCGCTCTGCAGAGGTGTTCATAAAAGCTCTAGGATTGTTAACAAGTACAAGCACGTAAGGCTATATTGTTTGCTAACTATTTTGAAGAGAGGTTTAAGTCTGTAAGAGGAATATTGCTTGAATTGGAACTATTGGAGATAGGTGAGTAAATTGTATCTTGGAACATAGAACATTACAATGCAGTACAGACCCTTCGGCCCTCAATGTTGCGCCGACTTGTGAAACAAATCTGAAGCCCGTCTAACCTACACTATTCCAATATCATCCATTTTGTTTATCCAGTGACCATTTAAATACCCCTAATGTTGGCGAGTCCACTACTGTTGCAGGCAGGACATTCCATGGTCTTACTACTCTGAGTAAAGAACCTACCTCTGACATCTATCCTATATCTATCACCCCTCAATTTAAAGAACATAAGAATATAAGAAATAGGAGCAGGAGTAGACCATCTAGCCCTTCGAGCCTGCCCCGCCATTCAATAAGATCATGGCTGATCTGAAGTGGATCAGTTCCACTTTCCTGCTTTCTCCCCATAACCCTTAATTCCCTTGTCTATCAGAAATCTATCTACCCATGACTTAAATATATTCAACGAGGTAGCCTCCACCACTTCAATGGGCAGAGAATTCCAGAGATTCACCACCCTTTGAGTGAAGAAGTTCCTTCTCAACTCCGTTCTTAAACCCCCCCCCATTATTTTGAGGGTGTGCCCTCTAGCTCTGTTTTCCTTTCTAAGCGGAAGGAATCTTTCTACCTTTACCCTATCTGTCCCCATCATTATCTTATAAGTCTCTATAAGATCCCTCCTCAACCTTCTAAACTCTTAACGAGTACAGGCCCAGTCTATTCAATCTCTCTTCATAAGCTAACCCCCTCATCTCCGGTATCAGCCTGGTGAACCTTGTCTGTACTCCCTCCAAGGCCAATATATCCTTTCGCAAATAAGGGGACCAAAACTGCACACAGTACTCCAGTTGGGGCCTCACCAGTGCCTTGCACAGTTGCAGCAAGACCTCCCTGCTTTTATATTCTATCCCCCTCGCTATAAAGGCTAACATTCCATTTGCCTTCTTGATTACCTGCTGCACCTGCAGATTGGGTTTTTGCAATTTATGCACAAGGACCCCCAGGTCCCTCTGCACTGTAGCATGCTGCAGCATTTTGCCCTTTAAATAATAATCCCTCCTACTATTTTTTCTACCAAAGTGGATAACCTCACATTTGCTAATGTTGTACTCCATCTGCCATTTCCTCGCCCACTCACTCAGCCTATCCAGATCTCTCTGCAGACTTTCCATACCCTCCATGCAATTCACTTTTCCACTCATCTCCATGTCATCAGCAAATTTTGTTACCGTACACTCAGCCCCCTCCTCCAGATCATCTATATAAATGGTAAACAGTTGAGGCCCCAGCACCAATCCCTGCGGCACTCCACTAATCATCAACTGCCAACCAGAAAAACGTCCGTTGATTCCAACTCTCTGCTTCCAGATAACTAATCCTCAATCCACGCTAACACTATACCCCCAACTCTGTGTACCCTAACCTTCTGCAGCAAAGCTATGTCCCCTCGTGCTAGCTACCTCCATCCGAGGAAAAAGGCTCTCACTGTCCACCCTATCTAATCCTCTGATCATCTTATATGCCTCTATTAAGTCACTTCTTAACCTTCTCTCTAACGAAAACAGCCTCAAGTCCCTCAGCCTTTTCTCATAAGACCTTCCCACCATACCAGGCAACATCCTGGTAAATTTCATCAGCACCCTTTCCAATGCTTCCACATCCTTCCTATAATGTGGCAACCAGAACTGTATGCAATACTCCACGTGTGTCTGCACCAGAGTTTTGTACAACTGCAGCATGATCTCATGGCTCCGAAACGCAATCCCTCTACCAATAGAAGCTAACACACTGTACGTCTTCTTAACAATCCTATCAACCTGGGTGCCGGCTTTCAGGGATCTATGCACATGGAAACCTAGATCTCTCTGCTCAACTACACTACCAAGTAACTTATTATTAGCCCAGTATTCTATATTCCTGTTACTCCTTCCAAAGTGAATCACTTCACACTTTACCGCATTAAACTCCAATTGCCACCTCTCAGCCCAGCTCTGCAACTTATCTATGTCCCTCTGTAACCTGCAACATCCTTCCGCGCTGTCCTCAACTCCACCGACTTTAGTGTTGTCTGCAAATTTACTAACCCCTCCTTCTACACCCTCATCCAGGTTATTTATAAAAATGACAAACAGCAGTGGCCCCAAAATAGATCCTTGTGGTACATCACTAGTAATTGAACTCCAGGATGAACATTTCCCATCAACCACCATCCTCTGTTTTCTTACAGCTAGCCAATTTCTGATCCAAACCGCTAAATCATCCTCAATCCCATGCCTCCGTATCTTCTGCAGTAGCTTACCATGGGGAACCTTATCAGATGCTTTACTGAAATCCATATACGCCACATCAACTGCTTTACTAATTTGTAAATTAGTTTGACTAATTTACTGGAGTTTTGAGTTTGACTAATTTATTGGAATTTTATGAGGATATAACAAGTGCGGTTGACAGAGGGGGACCGGTGGATGTGGTGTATTTAGATTTCCAGAAGGCATTCGATAAAGTGCCTCACAAAAGGTTGCTGCATAAGATAAAGGTACACGGAGTTGGGGGTAAAGTGTTAGCGTGGATTGAGGATTGGCTATCTAACAGAAAGCAGAGGGTTAGAATAAATGCATGCTTTTCCGATTGACAATGAGCATCTAGTGGCGTGCTGCAGGAATCGGTTGTGGGGCCTCAACTATTTATCATATACGTAGACGATCTGGAGGAGGGGACTGAGTGTAGGGCAATGAAGTTTGTGGATGAAACAAAGATGAGTGGGAAAGCAAATTGCGCGGAGGACTCGGAAAGTCTGCAGAGAGATTTGGATAGGCTAAGTGAGTGGGCAAGGAGCTGGCAGATGGAGTATAACGTTGGTAAGTGTGAGGTTATCCACTTTGGAAGGAATAATAGTAAAATGGACTATTATTTAAACAGTGAAACATTTTAACATGCTACTGTGCAGAGGGACCTGGGGGTCCTTGTGCATGAATCACAAAAACTGAGTTTGCAGGTGCAGCAGGTAATCAAGAAGGCAAATGGAATGTTGGCCTTTATCGCGAGAGGGATGGAGTATAAAAGCAGGGAGCTCGTGCTGCAATTGTACAAGGTGCTGGTGAGGCCGCACCTAGAGTACTGTGTACAATTTTGGTCCCCTTATTTAAGAAAAGATATATTAGCTTTGGAGGGAGTACAGAGAAAGTTCACCAGGTTGATTCCGGACATGAGGGGTTAGCTTATAAGGAGAGATTGAGTTGACTGGGCCTGTGCTCATTGGAGTATAGAAGACTGAGGGGAGATCTTATAGAGACGTATAAGATAATGAAGGGGCTAGATAGGGTAGAAGCAGCGAGGTTATTTCCACTTACAATGGAAACAAGAACTAGGGGGCTTAGCCTCAAAATACAGGGGAGTCAATTTAAAACAGAGTTGAGGAGAACTTCTTCTCCCAGTGGGTAGTGTATCTTTGGAATTCTCTGCCCAATGAAACAGTCGTGGCTACCTCGTTAAATGTGTTTAAGTCACAGATAAATAGATTTTTAACCAATAAGGGAATTAAGGGTTATGGGGAGTGGGCGGGTAAGAGGAACTGAACCCACTAACAGATCAGCCATGATCTTATTGAATGGCAGAGCAGGCTCAAGGAACTAGATGGCCTACTCCTGTTCCTAGTTCTTATGTTTTAGCCTTATCCACCTCTTTGGTCACCTTCTCAAAGAACTCAATGAGGCTTGTGAGGCTCGACCTACCCTTCACAAAACCGTGTTGACTATCCCTAATCAAATTATTCCTTTCTAGATGATTATAAATCCTATCTCTTATAACCCTTTCTAAAACTTTGCCCACATCAGAAGTAAGGCTCACTGATCTATAATTATCAGGGTTGCCTCTGCTCACCTTCTTGAACAAGGGGACGACATTTGCTATCCTACAGTCTTCTGGCGTTATTCCTGTAGATAATGACGACATAAAGATCAAAGCCAAAGACTGCAATCTCCCCCCAGCCTCCCAGAGATTGGTAGGATAAATCCCATCTGGCCCAGGGGACTTATCTATTTTCATACTTTCTAGAATTGCTAACACTTCCTCCTTATGAACCTCAATCCCATCTAGTCTAATAGCCTGTATCTCTGTATTCTCCTCGACAACATTGTCTTCTTTCTGTGTGAATACTGACAAAAAATATTCATTTAACACCGCACCTATCTCTTCGGACTCCATGCATAACTTCCCATAACTTTCCTTGACTGATCCTAATCTTACCCTAGTCATTGTTTTATTCTTGTTTTAAGTTTTATTCAAATATTAAATGTTAAACTAGTTCATTTGTTATAGTTGAACTGTATTGTTAAATAAAGTTTGTTTTGGTAAAAGCTTCCCAGTATGTCAAAAGAATCACACCTGAAGTGAAACACCTTATCCTCATATTAATGCCAATATAGTAAATAGTTGGGGTCTATGCTAAATTCATAATGTACCTTGGAGTGTCTGATCTCGTATCCTAACATTGTCCAAAATGCAGCTGTCCATATACTGAATCATGCTAAATCCAATTGCCTGTCACCTCTTTCCTACTAAACTACGTTGGCTGTCTGCCCCAAACACATGCCATTTTAAGTTTTGTTTTCCTTTTGGAATTCCCCCAAAGCTTTATAACATTCTCAACCTGGTGCCACTCATACTCTGATATTCTGACTCATAGCTGTTGGGAGGTTTTAATCTTGTTCTGACCAAGTAATCTTGATAAGATTACTGTATCTTGGGTAGTGAGGGTAATGAAATCAGTTGATTACCATACTGATTACAAAAAGAAACTATTTTGCTTTCAGCAAAGCTGGTTAATCTAAAATTTTCAGGATAAGTAAGCTTGTATTATTTGTATTATGTCTGTTGTCATCAAGTACTTAATATTAAATGCAATAATTAGTATTTGATCCTATTTACATAAAAGTATAACATTTTCCGACATTAAATTCATTTATATAACACCTTTCACGATCTCTAGACATTCTAAAGCACTATACAGCTAATTGAATACTTCTAAACTTTAGTATTGTAAGGAACCTGGCAGCTATTGTGCACACAGCAAACTTTCAGAAACAGCATTACAGCAATGACCAGATGATCATTTTTTTATTATGTTGATCAGGACACTGAGGATATCTCTTCTACTGCTTTTCAAAATGGTTTCACATGATATTTCACATCCACCTGAGAGAGCACACATGACCTTGGTAAAGATAGCACTTCTTATGGTGCATATTTACCTTTTATACTGCACTGGAGTGTCAGCCGAGATCTTTATACTCATTTCCTTGGAGTGAGATTTGAACCCACAACCTTCTGACTCTGAGACAAGAGTACTACAATTGATGACTGAATTGTTTGTTTTGTTTATAGGTTCACGGAGCCACAGCAAGGTGTTGTGAAAATTAAGTTGAATTGAAGGATGACGATTTGACAAGAAAATTATTTCCTAATTCTGAGTATGCAGCTATCTCATGTGGGTTCAGAGTTACTGCACAATATCAAACATTTAAGTGTGCAGTGTTTTTTTAAATGGTAACACTCAGGGATATTGAGCAGATTTAATACAGTGAAATTTGATCCTGGTATACTTAAGAGTGCCTATTTGACTCCCATTGGGTTAAAGCATCTTTTAACATGAAAATGTGTTCTGATAAGTTTACTCAGCTTGGTAAATTTAACCCTTTTAAAATGTGTTGTGTATAATTGTCCTTAGTCTTTAATGTATGTTTGTAGTGCTTTGAAATACCAGCACAGAAGAATAAGAACTGCCCATTCTGAAACATTTTGAGGCTGCCAAAATTTGAGCAATTTCACTGATTGTCCTAAAATGCGTTGAAAAGGATTATTTCCCCAACTGTGAAATGTTGATCTTTTGCTGATGCAAAGTAAAACTTGAGAGGATCTAGATTTATAAGTGAGATTGTGAGTAAAGTGAGGTTTTTTTAAAGAAATAAAACTAAATTTTAACTTTTGTAACTTTTTGCACAAAATTGAGTTTGCAAATGTGACACCCAAGTTTTAACTAATAAAGTTCTTCATTCTGCTTCTTTTTGCTATTGTTTTAAAACAGTAAAAATACATTTTTAAATTTGATGCAATAATGATGGGGGAAGTGTTGACTCGAGAAAATAATTTGTATTGGATATATTGCTGCTCTGCTCTTTGTTCTTACCACTTTTTTGTTATGGGGTGTGAACTTCTGATGTGGAAAATATTTTTCAATTGAAAATACCTCTGTTGAGACATAGAAAAAGAGCATCAAATATTAGACATTGATTGCACAGCATTACTTCATCATGAATTACTATTTTAAAGTTTTACAAGAGATTTATACATAATTTTTAAGCAAATCTATCATTTTTAAAAATTCTATAATCAATAAAAAAATTTAAAACTTTTGATCATTATATTTTATGCCATAGTGACTGTATAGAATTGCATTTTATTGGAATAAAAATTATGTACATTTCCACCATAGAACATGTAATAAAGGTGCCAGATTATTGGAGGGTGGCTCATGTTGTTCTGTTGTTTAAAAAAGTTTCCAAAAAAATCCAGGAAATTATAGGCCAGTAAGTTTGACGTCGGTGGTGGGCAAGTTATTGGAAGGTGTGATAAGGGATAGGATCTACAAATATTTGGATAGACAGGGACTTATTAGGGAGAGTCAACATGGCTTTGTGCTTGGTAGGTCATGTTTGACCAATCTATTAGAGTTTTTCGAGGAGGTTACCAGGAAAGTGGATGAAGGGAAGGCAGTGGATGTTGTCTACCTGGATTTTAGCAAGGCCTTTGATAAGGTCCCTGATGGGTGGTCAGTTAGGAAGATTCAGTTGCTAGGTACACATGGGGAGGTAGTAAATTGGATTAGACACTGGTTCCGTGGAAGAAGCCAGAGAGTGGTTGTGGAGGATTGCTTCTCTAAGTGGAGGCCTGTGACGAGTGTGTGCCACAGGGATCGGTATTGGGTCCATTGTTGTTTGTCATCTGTATCAATGATCTGGATGATAATGTGGTAAATTGGATCAGCAAATTTGCTGATGCTGCAAAGATTGGAGGTGTAGTGGACAGTGAGGAAGGTTTTCAAAGCTTGCAGAGGGATTTGGACCAACAAGAAAAATGCGCTGACAAATGGCAAATGGAATTTAACGCAGACAAGTGTGAGGTATTGCACTTTGGAAGGACAAACCAAAGTAGAATGTACAGGGTAAATGGTAGGACTCTGAAGAGTGCAGTTGAACAGAAGGATCTGGGAATACAGGTACAGAATTCCCTAAAAGTGACGTCACAGGTGGATAGGGTCATAAAGAGTGCTTTTGGTACATTGGCCTTTGTAAATCGGAGTATCAAGTATAAAAGTTGGAGTGTTATGGTAAGGTTGTATAAGGCATTGGTGAGGCCAAATTTAGAGTATTGTGTACAGTTTTGGTCACCTAGTTACAGGAAGGATGTAAATAAGGTTAAAAGCGTGCAGAGAAGGTTCACAAGGATGTTGCTGGGACTTGAGAAGCTGAGTTACAGAGAGAGATTGAATAGATTAGGACTTTATTCCCTGGAGTGTAGAAGAATGAGGGGAGATTTGATGGGTATAGATAGAATGAATGCAAGCAGGCTTTTTCCACTGAGGCGAGAGGAGAAAAATACCAGACGGCATGGGTTGAGGGTGAAGGGAGAAAAGTTTAAAGGGAATATTAGAGGGGGGGGCTTCTTCACGCAGAGAGTGGTGGGAGTGTTCAATGAACTGCCAGATAAAGTGTTAAATGTGGGGTCAGTTTTAACATTTAAGAAAAACTTGGATAAGTCCATGGATGAGAGGGTGTGGAGGAATATGGTCCAAGTGCAGGTCAGTGGGACTAAGCAAAAAATGGTTCAGCACAGCCAAGAAGGGTCAAAAGGCCTGTTTCTGAGCTGTAATTTTCCGTAGTTCTATGGTAAAGGCACTATGCTTAACATTTTAATGCTGCTTAGTAAATCGGTTGGAGTAATGCAAGAAATAAATTGTTTTTGCTGCTTTATTTAACATACAAATATTTTAAAATGGCATATTTTGTTTTCAGCTTTGATCCCTATCCTTGCACTGTGTATGCATATAATGTATAAATCTCCACATTTTATTGTGATCAGTAAGTGATTATGGATTATCTCTGAGTATATGATATAGTTATAATCAAATAGTGGTTCAGATTGATTATTTAAATGTGTAATTTAAGTACTTTCAAATATGAAAGAGAGGCTTTTCCAGTGAGTTCACACTCTAAATGACAAGGCCACATTTTTTTACTGAAATCATAAGCATTGCTGGGAATGAACTGAAGGAGAGAATGTTTTGATGATCTAAAAGTTAAGCATAATGTTGTCTCCAAGTTTGCTTTACTGTTCAGCAAACTGGATATGCATATATGCATATGTCAATCCCTGCCTATGTATGGCTATGTTTAAAATTTATTTATTAGTGTTACAAGTGGGCTTACATGAACATTGCAATGAAGTTACTGTGAAAATCCCCTAGTCATCAGTTAATTTAAAATTTTAGTATTTTTTGGACTTCTTCCCAAGATGTCCTTTGCTCTTCAGTCTGCTCTGCAGTTTTTGCCACACATGAGAGTGACCTAAGAGATTCTTTACCTCATTTTTCTCTCCCATGGATCCCTATATTGCATGGCTAAGATTGATGTGAGTAATCAAATGGAGACCAACATTCATTCCAATACCCTTCTGCATACCATAACTACACTTTCAAAAGTGGTTATTAGGCAAAACATTTGAAGTATGTTACAGCTGTTTTGTGCAGCAATTAGTTGCTGCCTATATAAATTGAAATTCTGTGACCATTCACACTGGCAGAATGCTCTGGTCCCGCCAGTGGTGCACCAGAGAATCTCGCCGCCTATGAACAGCATGTCGTGTCTCACAACTGAGAAAAACGTTGAGGGAAGGCCAGTGAATCTTACCTGTAATATGCTAAATTACCATTGTATACACAGATATTTAATAGCTAATCAAAAAGCAATTAAATATATAGAAAGAGCTCTCACAAAGAAGTGGGTAATTATGTGGAGGAAGAAATTTGCCATTTGTGATTTTGATGAACATGGGAAGCAGTCATGTTTACGAGGTTATAAAAGGCACAAAGAACCTGAATCAATTTATTTAATGGATTTCTGTAGAATTAAATGCAGGTCAAGAATTTTTTTTAGGGGAAAGGCACCATGAACAAGTTCAGTTGCTCAATTCTTTAACCATGTAAATTTTTTATTAAAAAATATTAAACTCTGTTCATTTTTCACAGCAGGGAGTGGAGCATGTATGTTAGAGAATTCCATTCAGCATATTTATTGTGAAATGCTTGTTTTCCAATCTCTCAATAGGCCTTTGGGAAGAATGTGTATGTTTTGGCTGATTTTTAGCCATCAGTGATTGTACTTCCTTGTTGAATTGCTTTTTCCTTCGATTACAAATCTTATTTTCATAAAATAGATATTTTACTAATATGAATGATTGTCCATGAATCTCAGCTAAATATTTCACCTATTCCATACCAATATTGAAAGTCTTTTTTTCCCTTTTCTCAGTGGTACTTCAAAAGATGATTCAAGGAACACGACCATTGTGATTTTATTGTTGTTCTTTCAGTCAGTATGCTTCATATTCTGAGGACAGTACAACTCCAAATTAAAGTTTGTATGTGCTTTCCATCCAGTTGTACATGGCGTAATCCTGTTAATACTGTGATGAGGAAACATTTCTTCACTAAGAGAATGGTAAATCTGTGGAATTTGCTACCATGGGAGGCAGTTAAGGCCAAAATATTATAATATTATGTTTCCAAGATGGAGTTAGATATATCCTTTGGGGCAAAGGGAATCAAAGGATATCGGGGGGAGGGCAGATAGGATCTGGCAACTGAGTTGGATGATCTGTCATGATCATAATGAATGAAGGAGCAGGCTCAAAGGGCCAAATGGCCTACTCCTATTTTCTATGCTTCTATGTATAATTTAACATCAACTCATTTGTCATGTGTTAATCAGAGGAAGTTTAAAAAATTATATTCATATAATCAATAAAGCTACTACCAACGTGCAGCTACTGGTCTCAAATTGGTATTTGTGGATTTGAGATTAGCAGTAAACAGCCTTGGATTCATAAAGAGAGCTTTGCTTCTCAGGGCATTAGTTTGTAATATTGGAAAAGAGCATCTGCTTTCTCCTAGCATTAAGAACATTAAAATATATTGATGTGCTTAAGTGGTTCAGTGGACTGCTAGGTACTTTTAAAATACAGCCTTACTTTCTGAAGCAGTAATAACACATCCTGTGCAAATTCAAGCTAGGGAGCTTGCACAACTTTGCCTTAATGTGCTCAGGGGGTAGGTCTGGTGATGCACATCAAAAACAGAGAAGTGCTGGAAAATCTCAGCAGGTCTGATAGCACCTGTGGAAAGATAATATAGCCAACATTTCAAGACTAGATGACTCTTCATCAGAGCAGACCCATCGTTCAGATAGATCTGCTAGGATTTTCCAGCATTTTTCTGTTTTTGTTTCAGATCGGCTCTTCTCTCTACAGATGTTCTCAGATCTGCTAAGTTTTCCAGCATTTTTCTGTTTTTGTTTCAGATTCCAGCTTCCTCAGTATTTTGCATTTATCTCAGGTTATGCACCTCAGGTTCAACTATCACTTTTGTTTTACTTGCAAACAAATTTGTGTTGTTAAAAGTGTGATACTGTTATCACTTAAAGCATTTTGAGTAACAACTTAAGTGAACTTATAGGGAATTGTAAGGTATAAGGGTTTGGGACATTTGAGATGTGACAAGATACTACATAAGTACAATACTTTTTCTGAGTTTATGGATTGAATCAATATAATTGCTGATATTAAAAGATAATTTGCAAATGTTGCTTATTCTTGATCAACAATAAGTTGAAAATTGATGGGCAGAGTGCTTTGAAATTTGTTCAGTATGGTTTTTGTCTATTTTTACAGTGGACTTTTACAACATTACTGATATTTGCTGATAGACTTAAAAATATATATTTTTGTGACCTTGTTACTGGAAGCATAGGATGTAATTTTTATGCCACATTTACCTTTCACATTAGCCATAAGGACCAAATATTTCAGTATTTATACTGGTGTATTTTTGAGCAACAAATGAAGTAAATACTGGATGCTTATAAATTTTAATATTTTTAATATTTACCTTATGATTTGAAATATGACATTTTGTGGTTTAAATCAAAGTAATTGTATTTTATTTTTTCAGAATATTATGTAATGTATTTTAGAAGATATTTTCAATAAAAGTATATATGTTTCATATATTTGTTTACTTATTACTTGATAATTTGTACTTGTATCCTTTTTAGTTTTGAGAACCATCAACAGCTAGAATTTCATGTTGCTTACATGGTCCTGCCCACCTACTGGAAAATTGATGGGAACCACGTGTTGCTTTTCTCCGGGAAGCCCAACACTAAAAAATGATATTTTTCAGAATATTATAGAACTTTTATGATGGTGATGTAGGCATAGCATAGACCACCTGGTAGCTGTTTCTCATCTCAGTCTAGAAAAAGACAAACAGTCTCAGAAATGTTAAAGCCAAAATACTGCAGGTACTGGAATCTGAAACAATAAAACAAAAAATGCTGGAGAAACTCAGCAGGTCTGACAGCATCTGTGGAGAGAGAATAGAGCCAACGTTTAGAGTCAGGATGATCCTTCATCAGAGCCAGGAATGTTAAGTTCTAGTTCATGCTTCCATGTTGACGCTTCTAAGTCTTGTACGCTTTTATCTACACAAGTGCCTAGTAAAGAGTAACTAGTGGCACACAGCATGAAATAAGTTAAAAGATTACCTCAGCCAAAGTGTTGGATAGGTGGGTGGTCACACCTTGGGATTCATCCTACTGTTGTTAGCCAGAGCTATTCGAACAAGTAACCAACATAAGATAAACAACTAGCCCCTAGAAAGTATATTAACCAATGATTGGGGGGCGGGTAGTCCTTGTCGGGCAGCTGCCTTCAGGTGGAGGAAGACTGGGAGAAGCGCCTCCTAGCGCTTCAGCTAGAGAGCAGATGGCTGCTATTACAAGCTGCATAGATCAACACTCATCTCGCACCATCCACCTGTTCATCCCCTGAGGTCAGCCATTTGTATTCATCTGTTACGGGTTGTATGATTTTTCTGTCTTTTGATTTCACTGTATACTAATACGTGTGACAATAATAAAAGTATTGTTTCTTACACACTCTATAAAGCATACAGTTCATTGAGAAGGAGAGGGTGCAAAATGTAGTGTTACAGTCATAGCTACGGTGTAGAGAAAGATCAACTTCATATAAGGTAGGTCCATTCAAAAGTCTGTTGGCAGCAGGGAAGAAACTGTTCAAGTTGGTTGGTACATGACCTCAGACTTTGGTATCTATATCCCAACAGAAGAAGGTGGAAGAGAGTATGTCTGGGGTACGTGGGGGGGCCTTGATTATGATGGCTATTTTTCCTGAGGCAATGGGAAGTGTAGACAGAGTCAATGGATAGGAGGTTGGTTTGAGTGATGGACCCTTAGTAGTTTCTTGCAGAATTTAATAGTGATAGTGCACCACTGAATAAGGTCATGCCAAAGAAAAATAGCAACAAGACAACAAGGTTGAGTGGGCAGTTAGGAAGGCAAATGCAATGTTAGTATTCATGTCGAGAGGGCTAGAATGCAAGAGTAGGGATGCACTCTGAGGTTGTGCAAGGCTCAGGTCAGACTCCAATTGGAGTAGTGTGAGTAGTTTTGGACCCTGTATCTAATATGTGCTGGTCTTGGAAAGGATCCTGAGGAGGTTCACCAGGAAGACCCCTGGAATGAAGAGTTTGTCATACGAGGAACGGTTGAGGACTCTGGATCTGTACTTACTGGAGTTTAAAAGAATGAGGGGTATCTTATTGAAACTTACAGGATACTGTAAGGCTGGGATAGAATGGACGTGGAGAGGATGTTTCCATTAGTAGAAAAAATTAGAACCAGAGGGCACAACCTTAAACTAAAAGGATGATCCTTCAAAACAGAGATGAGGAGGAATTTCTTCAGCCAGAATGTGGTGAATCTGTGGAATGTTTTGCCGCAGAAGGCTATGGAGGCCAGGTTATCGAGTGTCTTTAAGACAGCGATAGATAGATCCTTGATTAATAAGGGGACCAAGGGTATGAGGAAAAGGCAGGAGAATGGAGATGAGAAAAATATCAGCCATATTGAAAGGTGAAGCAGACTTGATGGGCTGAATGGCCTAATTCTGCTACTATGCCTTATGGGTCTTACGAAGTTGATCTTTCTCTACACTATATTTATGACTGTAACACTCCTCAATGATTGCTATGCTTTGTAGAGCACGCAAGAAATAATACTTTTCATTGTATATCAATACAGGTGACAATAATAAATAAAATCAAAAGATAGAAAAAGCATACAACCTGTAACAGGTGAGTATAAATGTCTGATCTCAGAGGACAGACAGATGGATAGTATGAAATGAGTATTGTTCTCTGCAGCTTGTGTGGTGACTAAGGCTGGGAATTAAATATTCTACAATATTTAATGTTTGAAAGATAAACAAATTGGGAGAGGATGACAAAGATAGTGGTAAGGAACCTTCCTGTAATGTTAGGAAGTAAAATTGGTATGAGTTATGAGTTTGCAGGAGAGAGTGACGGTGGCTAGTGCTAATATTACCAAAGTGCTAATATTACCAAAGTACTAACCTCGAGGACGAGGCTAATGTTCTGGGGTCATGGGATCAAATCCCACCACTATAGTTGGTGGAACCTAAATTAAATTAATAAATCTGGACTTAAAAGCTAACCTCAGTAATGCAGATCACAAAACCATCAATGGTTCTCATAAAAAAGACAATTAGTTCACGAATATCCTTTGGGGAAGAAAATCTACCATTCTGACTTTGTCTGGCCTACACATGACTCCAGACCCACACAATGTGGTTGATTCTAAATTGTTCTCTGAAATGGCCTAGCAAGCCATTCAGTTCAAGGGCAATTAGAGATGGACAACAAATGCCCACATCCCATTAAAAAATATATTTTGGTGGGACGAGTGAGGAGAGCCAATACAAAATAAAGATTACAATTTTAATGAAGGGGGAGGAGCAGGGGAGTCCCAGTGCACAAATCATTGAAGGTGGCAGAATAGTTTGAGAATGTGGTTGATATGACAGATGGGAATCCTAGACTTTATACTGATGCTAAACAAATCAAATTCCAGGATGGAACTTGGCTTGCTGGATCCTAACTTTTATTTTTTAGTTGGAGACATGGATGAACAAAGTCTCAGGATTGCCTTTGAGCTTTTAACAAACAAATAAAACGTTTATTAAATAAGAAAAGAAGAACTACTACTCCTCCACCGCAACTATACCTTTATAGATATATACAGAGTTGTGAGGATAACACAAATTACAAACTCCACCTTATACTATAATGATCACAGTAAGTATGAAGTCCCATTTAACCCAATAGGTGAAATGTGATACCCCACGCTCTAAAATGCTGGTTGTCAAATAGGAGGCAGAGAGTGGGGGTCAACGGGTGCTATTCGGATTGGCGGATGGTGACTAGTGGAGTGCCCCAGGGGTCGGTGCTGGGGCCTCAGCTTTTTACCATTTATATAGATGATCTGGAGGAGGGAACCGAGTGTAGGGTGTCGAAATTTGCTGATGACACCAAGATTGGGGGAACGGCAAATTGTGCGGAGGGTGTGGAGAGTCTGCAGAAGGATCTAGATAGGCTGGGCGAATGGGCCAGGAAATGGCAAATGGAATTTAATGTTGGCAAGTGTGAGGTGGTCCACTTTGGTAGGAAGAATGGTAGGAAGGACTATTACTTACGGGGCAAAAAACTGCAGGAGGCGACGGTGCAGAGGGACCTCGGGGTCCTTGTGCATGAGTCGCAAAAACCCAGCTTGCAGGTGCAGCAGGTGGTCAGGAAGGCGAATGGGATGCTGGCCTTCATAGCGAGGGGGATTGAATATAAAAGTAGGGAGGTCTTGCTGCAGCTGTGTAGGGCATTGGTGAGGCCGCAACTGGAGTACTGTGTGCAGTTTTGGGCGCCGCACCTGCGCAAAGATATTTTGGCCTTGGAGGGAGTGCAGAGGAGGTTTACTAGGCTGATACCGGAGTTGAGGGGGTTGAGCTATGAGGAGAGGCTGAATAAACTGGGCTTGTACTCGTTAGAGTTTAGAAGAATGAGGGGAGATCTCATTGAGACGTATAAGATGATGAATGGGATGGCTAGGATAGAGGTGGAGAGACTTTTCCCGCTCAAAAAAGACAGTAGGACTAGGGGGCACAGCCTCAAGGTAAAAGGGGGGTGGTTTAGAACAGAGTTGAGGAGGAACTTCTTCACTCAAAGGGTGGTGAATCTCTGGAATTCTCTGCCCGTTGAAGTGGTGGAGGCTGCCTCGCTAAATATTTTTAAGACGCGGGTTGATGGGTTTTTGATAAGAGAGGGGATTAAGGGTTATGGGGAGAGGGCGGGAAAGTGGAACTGAGCAGCGACAGATCAGCCATGATCTTATTGAATGGCGGGGCAGGCTCGAAGGGCTAGATGGCCTACTCCTGCTCCTATTTCTTATGTTCTTATGTAAAACCAAATGTTATGTCACCCAGTACAATCTCTGAAGGTTAGTGATCAATTCCCCCAGGTGCTTGTCATACCATAAACCACTGGCCTCACTGGAACTCTGCCTTCCATAACAAAGATTTCCAGTCCCCTGTCTTGAATGACACACTTTGGAATCTTCTCCCACATAGTACTTTCTCTCAGATGCCTTCACCAAAATCCACCTCCAGGATTTCAATCTCTTCTTTTGGTCCTCCTGTGCCCTGGATTGCCATGTGTATTCAAGCTTCCACGTATTCTCTTGGGTATCCAGCCATGCCAGTTGAATACCACTACTTCACATTTTGTTTCTTTTATGTTCTTTAGCTTCTGGGACTTGCTCTCTGTCCCTTATATAGCCCTGCCTGTTCTGATGGTGCCTATGGAATGCTCCTCACCTCTGGATTACTAGTTTCCAAACTGACTGTAATTGCTCTTGCTGTCTCTAGATTGCTAAGCAACAGCTTAATTTTTTTTATTCCTTGTGTTTGCTTCAGGGGTTAGCAAACCTTATTACAATACAGGAAAAGTCCAAAGTGAAAATAGAACTGAACCTAGCTGAAGTTATTGACCCTTAGTACACAAATTCAGAAACACAAAATTAAGCTTATGCTTTCAAAAGATAATTGTATAATATTGCAGGGCTACAAAATTCACCTGATTAAACTTGTACCTTATTCCTTTTGCATACAGTACATCTATGAATTACTTAAACTACCTCTATTTCTTGACAACACATAGAGACATAAAACAAAAAACAAGGGAGTTAACGTGAACCATATAGAACTGTGGTTCAACTTGAGTATTGTTTCCAATTCTAGCCACTGCACTTTAGGAAGGCATTAGAGATGCTGTAGTAAATATGAGAGTGGTCCAGTAATGAGGCACTCAGTTAGATTGGAGAAGCTGTTTTCATTGGAGAAGAGATTGTTAGGGGGAGATCTGGTATAAGTATTCAAGGGGTATGGTGTCTGGTCAAGATAGGTAGAGAGAAATCCTTCCCATTGGTGGAACGGTCCAGAACCAGAGGACATTGATTTTATTTTGATTCACTGTTGTTACATGTATTGGTGTGCAGTGAAAAGTATTGTTTCTTGCATGCTATACAGACAAAGCATCCCTTACATTGAAAAGGAAAGGAGAGGGTGCAGATTGTAATAAGGTAGGTTTATTTATTGATTTAACATGATTGGCAAAAAAAAACAGAAAACAAGAGGAAAATCTTTTACACAGCATGTGGTTAGCATCTGGAATACATTCCTGAGGGTGTGGTGGAGGCAGATTCAATTATGGCTTTCAAAAGAGAATTGTATAGTATTGTGGGAAATTACCACTTCAGAGTCAGACTGGGGGTGCAACAATACAGTTTTATTTAACAAAGCTTTGTGGAGAAAAGGCACTGGCACTCCACAGTACTGGACAGCTACCTTCTCTCAATAATACAATAGGAGCGGTTTATTTTTATACTTTTCAGACAATGGATAGTCTGGACATTAGCCATTTAACACATCATTATAGTTGAATAAGATCGATAGTTTAACACATCATTACAGCCAGACATATACAGACGTTGGCATTTAACATTGCATTGTTTCATAGAATGGATACATTTCCTCTATCAGTGACTATCAATGACTTAGTTTCAATGTATACATACAGTGATTGATTTTCCTGCACTTATGTATTCCCTTTCCCATTTATGGCTAATCTCCTTATTGCCCTAGATCTGTCCTTATCTTAAAAGTGCCTCAAGCTCTCCACTGGCTTCCTACGGTACCTGATTCCTGCATGTTTAACTTTAAATAACTGTCTGTCCCGCATATTTTTAGTTTCAAGTAGCTGTCTGCACTAAAAGTCAGTGCCTGCTTCATGTCTCTCTCCCAGATAACTTTTTTATGTGCCAGGTAGCCATCTTTGTGATTTTTCCCACTACAGTCTTCTCTTTTGGTCCAGATTATTATTATTTTTAATAATCCCTAGACCAACAGCTGCATCTAGAGGTCATGTAGTGGTCAATTTCCTTCTTTCCTTCTTCGTTTCTTCTGATGTCTTCAGGGATCTTCATCATGGGTTCTTCCTCGATGGATAGACTAGCTCCTGGCATAATTCTCGTTACCATAACCTTGCAGCAGACTTTTAGGCAGCCAACACTTAGACAACAGACAATTACAATTGAAATTAGTATGACCAATCCATGTAATAAATAAGATCCCTTCTTAGCCCAGTAGCCATTCCAGCCAGTTAATTCCTTTCTTGCGTCCCTGTCTGAAGTTATCAAGTTGTTCTCTGATGTTATTGATGACTTGTGTAATGTTATAAATTTGTCTGTGACATGGGTTATGCATTTATTGGCTATAATTGTACACACTCCCCCTTGTGCTAACTGGTAGTCCACTGCCTATTGTGTCTGTTGCGCGTATAATCTCAGTTCAGCCATTTCTTGGTTAACAGCCTCCAGTGCTTCTGAAGTGCTGTTTCCCAGGACTGTTAGTCCACAAACAATATGATTCCTATTCTCTGCACTAATCTCTCCTGCTGCCCTTCCCAGAGATAAGATTCCAAGGAACCCGTATCCCAGTGAGGATTACATTGTGCCTGGGGCTTCCCAATCAGTGCAGAATTCCTTGCTGATAGCCCGAGTTACTATTCTCCTCCTTATGTGCCCCTTCTGAGGGCATGGAACCGTCAGTGGTCCTATTGTTCCTACTGCAAAACGGTTTCGGAGGTTTGGTGTTTCTGTCGTGTAAGTACTGTTGAAGAAGGACACATATCCCTTCTTAGCCCAGTAACATTTATTTCTTGATTATGAGTTTGTTCATAGCTCGGTTTACTTGACCCCCCCCCCCCCCCCCCCCGTTTGATCCCACCACCTGGCAAGTATCAAATGGGTACGTCCATTTGGCTGAGCTTCTGTGAGTTCCATTACACTGTCCACAAATGAACTGTCTTCCCGCGGTTATATTCAGACATTTCTGTTCATCACAAGTGCAAGTAAACTGACCCTTATTAACCCGACAATGTTGACGGACACACTGCGTCTGCACACACAAAAAAGAACATAAGATAATCATTCTTGATTTATGAAGGCATAGACACATTCTCATCCCTGCACCGCAAAACAAAGCGGATAGCTTGCAGTATCAGAACAAGCTTTTCCTCCCACCTGTTGGAACCGCCTGCACACAGGGTCTGTGGGATTTGCAAGTTCCACACATTTGCCCTGTATACCTCTTTTATATTTGACAATTTGTCCCTTACAGGGTGCATCTTATGTATCTACAGTATATAAGTCATGACGATCCACCCAGGGATGGCTACAAATAGGGCTTCTACCAAATGTGCTAATGGATAACATACAGTTCGATTTCCGTGTAAATGTACGTGAGCTTTGTAAAATAGATTATCCTCCAATCCAGTCAAATTTACAGTTGTGACAACACAAAGTAATACAGTTACATTTGCAGTTACATACACATTTGCAATGATCAAATGTCAAACCTAACACTATAATTTATATAATCTCCAAAAGTTATATTATTTATTGACCCGCATGCGCCTGTTCTTGCTTGCAGTCTTTGCCAATGTTGAGGAAGCAGTTCTGTTAGTTCACTCGCTCACTCATTCATGCATTTCTTTGTATAATTTCAGCTGTGTCCAATGTTTCTATATACCTTTCCCTCTTATGTCTATACAGGCACAGGTGCCTCCACTAATTACAACTTCATATGGCCCATTCCATTTTGGTGCAAACCCTGGTTTGTCAGGTAATGTTTTTATTAGTACGTGCTGTTGGGATGTCAGGGAGCATTTCAAGCTCTCTCTCTGCATCTCTTTGTTCCTGACTGTCTTTTACCAATTGGCACATCCCTTTAAGTTGGGTGCTTAGTTCCAAAAGATATCTCCTGATTTTATCTTTTAGTGGACCTACCACCTGTTATGATGCTTTCTGGTAATTGCATCACCTGTCCTGTCATTAGTTCATAAGGGGTTAATCCAGTTGTCTGGTTTGTGATAGCTCTTAGCCTCATTAATATAGTGGGTAATACCTCTGTCCACATTTTTCCTGATGTTTGTATGGCTTTAGCTAATGTAGTCTTAAATGTTCTGAGAACCATCCCAGCCATCCTTTTGCATCCTCTTTATTAATTCTTGCCTATCTGTCATGTATACTTCAATAAGAGATCCTGCAGGTCGTCTCTTAACTTCATTATCTGCCATTTCGCAGACTTCACTACCCCCAGTCACAATTGCCACCTTGGCAACGTGTTTTATTCCCTAGTAAAGTGTGCTCTCTACTGTAGGGACTTCATTATCCCTAGCCACTATTACTACTCCAGCACCATGTTTCACTACCGTCTCAGGGTTTCAATTTATACTCATGGTTCCCACTATTACCACCTCGGCAATGTGCTTCTCCACCAGAGTCTGGTTTAAGTCAGAGTTGATCAAGCTCCACATTTACAACATTGACAATCCAGTACCCAACTTTACAAACTTCCATGCAATCAGATGGCAACTCCGCGTTTGTCTGCCTCTACAGAGTTTGATGTTAAATGACCTCTGCCACTTGTGCTTCACAATCTTAAGTGCCCTTGATGCCTCTATGCCCACTTCAATTCCTGACCGTTGTGTGGGGGATTTCCCCTCTTAACAACTGGTCTAAGGCTGGGTTGTTTGAGACAGGCACTATCTTGTCCTCTTGTTGGTGAGCACGAGTAACAGTTACTTATCATTGTCAGCAGTTAGTACTTATCACTATACCATATACAGTAATACTTATTACTAAAAATACCCCTTAAGTTTAGCCTCTTTCAAACTGTATTCTTGACCCTGTCCAACTCTCACAGATTCAATGATCTCTACCACAGCTTTCCGATCATGGCCAATCGATTGTAACTTACCAGTAATAGGATCCTGCTGACTACACCAATTGTTGTGGGAAATTACCACTTCGGAGTCAGACTGGGTGTGCAACACTACAGTTTTATTTAACGAAGCTTCGTGGAGAAAAGTCACTGGCACTCCACAATACTGGGCAACTACCTTCTCTCAATAATAACCACTCAATAGGAGTGGTTTATTTTTATATCTTTCAGACAATGAATAGTCTGGACAATAGCCATTTAACACATCATTATAGTTGAGTCGTATTGATAGTTTAACACATCATCACAGCCAGACATATACAGGCATTGGAATTTAACATTGCAAGTGAAGGAAAGTGTTAAATTAAAAGCGGAGGCGTTTAGAGTAGCTAAGTGTAGTGGGCAAGAAGAGGATTGGGAGAGGTTTAAATGTCAACAAAGATTGACAAAGAAGTTGATAAAGAAGGGTAGGAGAAACTATGAAGCTGGGCTAGCGCTTAATATAAAAAAGGATAGCAAGAGTTTTTATAAATATATAAAAAGGAAGAGGCTGGCTAGGGTGAACGTTGGTCCCTTAGAGGACGAGAAGGGGGACTTAGTGGTAGGGGATGGGGATATGGCTGAGGTCCTGAATAACTTTTTTGTTTGTCTTCACGGAGGAGGACGTGAATAATTTGCCGGGTGTTAGAGATGGAAAGGTGGTAGGACTGGAGGGTCTTAATGACATTACTGTTACTAGAGAGGCAGTGCTCGACAGACTGGAGGGGCTGATTGTGGACAAGTCGCCAGGACCGGATGGAATGCATCCGAGGGTTCTGAAAGAAATGGCGGAGGTGATAGTGGATGCCTTGGTGGTTATTTTCCAGACGTCACTGGACTCCGGGGAAGTGCCGGAAGATTGGAAAACGGCTAATGTTACGCCGTTGTTTAAGAAGGGTGGCAGGCAAAAGGCAGGGAATTATAGGCTGGTTAGTTTAACATCTGTTGTAGGTAAAATGTTAGAATCCGTCATCAAGGAGGAAATAGCGAGGCATCTTGAGAGGAATTGCTTGATAGAGCAGACGCAGCACGGTTTCGTTAAAGGGAAGTCGTGTCTGACAAATTTATTGGAGTTCTATGAGGATGTGTCTAGGGTGGTGGATAGTGGAGAGCCGGTGGATGTGGTCTTTCTTGATTTTCAGAAGGCGTTTGACAAGGTACCTCACAAGAGGTTATTGCAGAAGGTCAGGGGACATGGAGTTGGGGGTAGGGTGTTAGCGTGGATAGAGGATTGGTTGTCAAATAGGAGGCAGAGAGTGGGGGTCAATGGGAGCTATTCGGATTGGCGGATGGTGACTAGTGGAGTGCCCCAGGGGTCGGTGCTGGGGCCTCAGCTATTTACCATTTATATAGATGATCTGGAGGAGGGAACCGAGTGTAGGGCGTTGAAATTTGCTGATGACACCAAGATTGGTGGAACAGCAAATTGTGCGGAGGGTGTGGCAAGTCTACAGAAGGATCTAGATAGGCTTGGCGAATGGGCCAGGAACTGGAAAATGGAATTTAATGTTGGCAAGTGCGAGGTGGTCCACTTTGGTAGGAATAATGGTAGGAAGGATTATTACTAACGGGGCGAAAAACTGCAGCAGGCGACGGTGCAGAGGGACCTTGGGGTCCTTGTGCATAAGTCGCAAAACCCCAGCTTGCAGGTGGTCAGGAAGGCAAATGGGATGCTGGCCTTCATAGCGAGGGAGATTGAATATAAAAGTAGGGAGGTCTTGCTGCAGCTGTATAGGGCATTGGTGAGGCCGCAGCTGGAGTACTGTGTGCAGTTTTGGTCGCCGTACTTACGCAAGGATATTTTGGTCTTGGAGGGAGTGCAGAGGAAGTTTACTAGGCTGATACCGGAGTTGAGGGGGTTGAGCTATGAGGGGAGGCTGAATAAATTAGGCTTGTACTCGTTAGAGTTTAGAAGAATGAGGGGAGATCTCATTGAGACATATAAGATGATGAATGGGATGGATAGGATAGAGGTGGAGAGACTCTTCCTGCTCAGAAAGGATAGTAGGACTAGGGGGCACAGCCTCAAGATAAAGGGGGGGCGGTTTAGAACGGAGTTAAGGAGGAACTTCTTCACTCAAAGGGTGGTGAATCCCTGGAATTCTCTGCCCGTTGAAGTGGTGGAGGCTACCTTGCTAAATATTTTTAAGACGCGGGTTGATGGGTTTTTGATAAGCGAGGGGATTAAGGGTTATGGGGAGAGGGCGGGAATGTGGAACTGAGCCACGACAGATCAGCCATGATCTTATTGAATGGCGGGGCAGGCTCGAAGGGCTAGATGGCCTACTCCTACTCCTATTTCTTATGTTCTTATGTTCTTATTGTTTCATAGAATGGATACATCTCCTCTATCAGTGACTATCAATGACTTAGCTTCGATCTATTCATACAGTAATTGGTTTTCCTGTATTTATTTGTTCCTGTTCCCATTTATGGTTAATCTCCTTATTGTCCTAGATCTGTCTTTATCTTAAAAGTGCCTCAAGTTCTCTACTGGCTTCCTGTGGTATCTGATTCCTGCATGTTTAACTTTAAATAACTGTCTGTCCTGCATATTTTTAGTTTCAAGTAGCTGTCTGCGCTAAAAGTCAGTGCCCGCTTAATGTGTCTCTCCCAGGTAACTTTTTTATGTGCCAGGTAGCCATCTTTGTGACTTTTCCCACTACAATCGCAACAGAAAAAAAAAATCGCAGGACTACAAAATTCACCTGATTAATTATATTTCTGCTAATTGTTTCCGGCATTTTCTGTTTTTATTTCAGATTTCCAGAGCCTGCAACATTACTTTTCTACTAATCTTATATTTGCTTGTACACCAGATGGTGCTGCACTGCATGTCAGATTATAATTAATATTTCATTTCCTTTTCACTTCAGACAATAGAACATTATTGCCTCATTAACAATAGAGATCCAATGCTATTATGAGACTAAATGGTTGGTTGTCAGAATGTGCGCAAAAGTTTTTCTGCTATAGCTGGGCAACTAGCCAATAAATCTAAATGATTTTATTACTCCTTTCAACCATTGACCAGCATATTGCCAAAGTGATAGAAATGACAATTTCACATTTTACAAACCTACTCATTAACTGTTGTGGAATCAGAGTGAAAAACATGAGGAACGAAAAACAGTCATGAATATAAAGAAAAGTAAATAATGACTCAAAGTAACAAGATTTTCTTTGCTGATCTTCATGTAGAATATCGGCTCCATTTCTAATTAAAGCTTAATAAGAGAATATTAATGAAATGATAATGGAAGCATTAATATAAGCGCATAAGCATGACTTCTAATTATACCACACTTTCAATATCAAATCCCATAGGTCTTTGGCCCACTATTATTAGGAAATCAAAGGAAGATTTAAGGGATTTGTATCTATATTGGTAAACATTAGAAATAAGGTATAATTTAACATGGATTTATTTTAATGTTTCTGTGGAAGGAAGGGTAAAACCTATAGTTAGATTTATGTTTAGTATGTGTAAGAGTTGGTTCAGTTCCACCTGTGTTTCTATTGTGCTTAGAGAAGGTTATGGCGTGAAGCATAAATAGAATGGCTATTTACTTAGTTCATCACATTTATTAAGCATTTATACAATAAGCTGCAGAGATAAGGAAAATGTCTTTCAAAAAGCTCAACATGTAGGCACACAAACACAGACACATAGATCAGCCATCTTTGGAATTAAAGGGTTGAGTTCAGAAAATAATTCACTTAAAAAGGTTGAGACAAAGATACTCCACTATTAAGAAATTATATGGGATTGTAAATATAATTTTCTTCAAGTCAATATTTGTTTGAATATCAATTTGTTTAATAAAGTGGATTTAAAAAATGTGATCATAAGTAGAATTGTCATGTTATAACTAGTTTAATACTACCTATGGTATAGTCTTCATTACTATAAAGTAATCTATAATTGACTCATAATAAATATTCATAAGCATCTATAAAAGAGTTAAAGTCTCATGTTTAAATCCTCACAAGCCTACATAAAGATAACAAGATCCTAAAATTCTTAAGTTAGGATACGAGGTGCTGATACTCATAAACTTAAAAAGAGTTTTTTTGCCATATCTATTGATGTATTCTACGCTGAGATAATTTTGCTGATCTGAAAATTCCCAGAAGAAATGACATTTAATTTGAGGACCAAGTCTCTGGTTGGTAAAGCTGACTAAGTTTCTTTAACGTTCTGATATTTCTTTTAGTTGAGGTTCAAGGCTAAAAACAAGTTTGAGTAGGTTTACCGTGTCAGGTTTGATGGACTGCAGCAGTTCAAGAAAGCAGCTCACAATCACCTTTTCTAGGGTAATTAGTGATGGTGATAAATGCTGGGCTGGCCAGCGATGCTCGCACCCAATGAGGGAATGTTTTTTAAAAAATCCTAAACTGAATTGAGCTTTAATTGATTTATCTAGATGTGGTCAACTTATTTTCATTTCTTATATGTAGTATGAAGTTTCATTTTCTAATAAATCAAATTATAAGCCTAGACTTTCTGAAAACTGCTTTGAAGCAGCAAGTGATGATATAATCATGAAGATGTAGGCCTAGTGGCTGACGTGTCGACAATATTGAAATAAGAGTATTTCAAAGGAAACTGCAAGGCAGTATCGATAAGGTGACAAAATAAGAACATAAGAAATAGGAGCAGGAGTAGGCCATCTAGCCCTTTGAGCCTGTCCTGCCATTCAATAAGATCATGGCTGATCTGATAGTGGTTCAGTTCCATCACTCGCCTGTTCCCCATAACCCTCAATTTCCTTATTGGTCAAAAATCTATCTATTTGTGACTTAAACACATTTAACGAGGTAGCCTCCACAGCTTCAATGGAGAGAGAATTCCAAAGATTCACAACCTCTGGGAGAAGAAGTTCCTCCTCAACTCTGTTCTAAATTGACTTCCCCGTATTTTGAGGCTGTGCGCTCTAGTTCTTGTTTCCATTCTAAGTGGAAATAAACTCTCTGCTTCTACCCTGTCTAGCCCCTTCATTATCTTATATGTCTCTATAAGATCTCCCCTCAGCCTTCTGAGCTCCAGTGAGTACAAGCCCAGTCTACTCAATCTCTTCTCATAAGCTAACCTCCACATCTCCGGAATCAACCTGGTGAACCTTCTTTGCACCCTCTCCAAAGCTAATATATCCTTTCTTAAATAAGGGGACCAAAATTGTACACAGGTCTGCCTCACTAGTACCTTGTATAATTGCAGCACGAGCTCCCTGCTTTTATACTCCATCCCACTCGCGATAAAGGCCAACATTACATTTGGCTTCTTGATTACCTGCTGCACCTGCAAACTGAGTTTTTATGATTCATGCACAAGGACCCCCCGGTCCCTCTGCACAGTAGCATGTAGTAATTTTTCACTATTTAAATAATAGTCCATTTTACTATTATCCATTCTAAACTGGATAACATTATACTCCAATGTTATACTCCATCCACTCACTTAGTCTATCCAAATCTCTCTGTAGACTTTCTGTGTCCTCCACGCAATTTGCTTTCCCATTCATCTTTGCGTCATCCGCAAACTTTGTTACTCTACAGTCGACTCCCTCCTCCAGATTGTCTATGTACATGGTAAATAATTGAGACCCCAGCACCAATCCCTGCGGCATGCTACTAGTCACCAACTGCTAACCGGAAAAGCACCCATTTATTCCGACTCTCTGCTTCTTGTTAGATAGCTAATCCTCAATCCAAGTTAACGCTTTACCCCCAACTCCTTTATCTTATGCAGCAACCTTTTGTGAGGCACCTTATCGAATGCCTTCTGGAAATCTAAATATACCACATCCACTAGTTCCCCTCTGTCAACCGCATTCATTACATCTTCATAAAAATCCAGTAAATTTGTCAAACATGACTTTCCCTTCATGAACCCATGCTGCGTCTGCTTGATTGAACCATTCTTTTCCAGGTGTCCTGCTATTTCTTCCTTAATAATAGATTCTAGCATTTTCCAAACTACAGATGTTAAGCTAACCAGCCTGTAGTTACCAGCCTTTTGTCTACCTCCCTTTTTAAACAGTGGCATTATATTAGCTGTTTTCCAATCAGCTAGCACCTCCACAGAGTCCAGCAAATTTTGATAAATTACAACTAATGCATCTAATACAACTAATGCAACTAATACAACTAAGGCGTTTGACAAGGTACCTCACAAGAGGTTATTGCAGAAGGTCAGGGGACATGGAGTTGGGGGTAGGGTGTTAGCGTGGATAGAGGATTGGTTGTCAAATAGGAGGCAGAGAGTGGGGGTCAATGGGTGCTATTCGGATTGGCGGTTGGTGACTAGTGGGGTGCCCCAGGGGTCGGTGCTGGGGCCTCAGCTATTTACCATTTATATAGATGATCTGGAGGAGGGAACCGAGTGCAGGGTGTCGAAATTTGCTGATGACACCAAGATTGGGGGAAAGGCAAATTGTGCGGAGGGTGTGGAGAGTCTGCAGAAGGATCTAGATAGGCTGGGCGAATGGGCCAGGAAATGGCAAATGGAATTTAATGTTGGCAAGTGTGAGGTGGTCCACTTTGGTAGGAAGAATGGTAGGAAGGACTATTACTTACGTGGCGAAAAACTGCAGCAGGCGACGGTGCAGAGGGACCTCGGGGTCCTTGTGCATGAGTCGCAAAAACCCAGCTTGCAGGTGCAGCAGGTGGTCAGGAAGGCGAATGGGATGCTGGCCTTCATAGCGAGGGGGATTGAATATAAAAGTAGGGAGGTCTTGCTGCAGCTGTATAGGGCATTGGTGAGGCCGCAGCTGGAGTACTGTGTGCAGTTTTGGGCGCCGCACCTGCGCAAGGATATTTTGGCCCTGGAGGGAGTGCAGAGGAGGTTTACTAGGCTGATACCGGAGTTGAGGGGATTGAGCTATGAGGAGAGGCTGAATAAACTGGGCTTGTACTCGTTAGAGTTTAGAAGAATGAGGGGAGATCTCATTGAGACGTATAAGATGATGAATGGGATGGATAGGATAGAGGTGGAGAGACTCTTCCCGCTCAAAAAAGACAGTAGGACTAGGGGGCACAGCCTCAAGATAAAGGGGAGGCGGTTTAGAACAGAGTTGAGGAGGAACTTCTTCACTCAAAGGGTGGTGAATCTCTGGAATTCTCTGCCCGTTGAAGTGGTGGAGGCTGCCTCGCTAAATATTTTTAAGAAGCGGGTTGATGGGTTCTTGATAAGAGAGGGGATTAAGGGTTATGGGGAGAGGGCAGGAAAGTGGAACTGAGCTACCACAGATCAGCCATGATCTTATTGAATGGCGGGGCAGGCTCGAAGGGCTAGATGGCCTACTCCTGCTCCTATTTCTTATGTTCTTATGTTCTTATGTTCTTATCTGCTATTACTTCTGCTGTTTCTTTTTGTACCCTGGGTTGCATTCCATCCGGACCCGGGGACCTTTAGTCCCATTAGCCTACCCAGCATTATGTCTTTAGTAGTACTGGTCGTTTTAAGGTCCTCACCCCCTACAGTCCCATGACCGTCAATGATCAGTATGCTATTTGTGTCCTCCACTGTGAAGACCGACACAAAAAACTTGTTTAAGGCCTTGGCCATTTCATCGTTTCTCATTATTAAATCCCCCTTCTCATCTTCTAAGGGTCCAACATTTACTTTAGCTACTCTTTTCCATTTTATACATTTGTAAAAACTTTTACTATCAGTTTTTATATTTTGTGCTAGTTTACTTTCATAATCTATCTTTTCTTTCTTTATCACTTTCTTAGTAGTTCTTTTTTTTAAAGCTTTTCCAATCTTCTAGTTCCCCACTAACTTTGGCCACTCTGTATGCATTGGTTTTTAATTTGATACTCTCCTTTATTTCCTTAGTTATCTATGGCTGGTTATCCCTTTTCTTACATTCCTTTTTTTTCACTGGAATGTATTTTTGCTGAGTACTGAGAAAAATCTCCTTAAAAATCTTCCACTGTTCCTCAACTGTCCTACCAACTAATCTGCGCTCCCAGCCTACATTAGCCAACTCCGCCCTCATCGTATCATACTCCCCCTTGTTCAAGCAGAGGACACTGGTTTGGCACCCTACTTTCTCACCCTCCATCTGTATTAGAAATTCAACCATATTGTGATCACTCATTCCAAGTGGATCTCTCACAAGGAGATCATTAATTTTACCTGTCTCATTACATAGGACCAGATCCAAGACAGCTCGCTCCCTTGTAAGTTCTGTAGCATACTGTTCAAGGAAACTATCTCAACAGGATTCTAAGAACTCTTCCTCAAATCCATCGTGTCCGACTTGAGTTAACCAATCAATATGGAGGATAAAATCCCCCATGATTATTGCTGTTCTGTTTTTACATGCATCTGTTATTTGTTTGTTTATAGCCTGCCCCACCTTGAAGTTATTATTTGGGGGCTTATAGACCACGCCCACCAGTGTCTTTTTCCCCTTACTATTCCTTATCTCCACCCACATTGATTCCACATTTTGCTCCTTAGAGCCTATATCGTCTCTCACTACCGCCCTGATGTTATCCTTAATTAACAGAGCTACCCTGCCTCCTTTTCCTTCCTGTCTATCCTTCCGAAAAGTCTGATACCCCTGGATATTCAGTTCCCAGTCCAAGTCACCCTGCAACCATGTTTCTGTAATGGCCACTAGCTCATACCGATTTGTGCCGTCAACTCATTCACTTTGTTTCGAATGCTACATGCATTCAAGTAAAGTGTCTTTATGTTAGTCTTTCTTATCTGGACACAATTTGTTAGTTCATTCTTTTGTTTGCACACTCTGTCCCTTCCTGTCACAGACTGGTTATTCTTCCCCAAGCCATCTCCCTGCACTGCGTTGACCACCTCCCTTCTCATGCTTGTCACCTTTTTTACTCTGCCTGAGGTTAGATTCCAGCCACCTGCTATACTCTCTGCCCT
This sequence comes from Carcharhinus amblyrhynchos, assembly GCF_965287045.1. Taxonomy (NCBI): domain Eukaryota; kingdom Metazoa; phylum Chordata; class Chondrichthyes; order Carcharhiniformes; family Carcharhinidae; genus Carcharhinus; species Carcharhinus amblyrhynchos. The sequence continues at coordinate 87,437,636 of NC_137324.1, read as the reverse complement.
ATTACGTGGTCTGGAAATGTTACTAACTTCTCCTGAGCCCTCGACTCCTTTAACTAGTTGAAAGTCCTTATCATTAACCTGCACTCCTACCCTCTCCTTTACCTTTCACTTTGTAATTCTCCATACCACTGAACCCTCCCCCCAACTATTTGGTTTAAAGCCCTATCTACAGCCCTAGGTATACGATTCGCCAGGACTCTGGTCCCAGCACGATTTAGATGAAGACCATCCCATCGGACCAGGTCCCATCTTACCCAGTATTGGTGCCAATGTCCCATAAATTCAAACCCATGGGCAATAAAGGGATGTATTGAATTCAGTGTGATATTTTGGTAAAAATAAAAATTGTGATTCTACCTTGAATGGGAAGGCCAAATAATATGGAAGAGAAGAGGGAGTGTGGGGTTCATGTTTGTAAGGCAGTAACTGTGTGCCTTAAATGAAAGAGGCCATACAATGTGCAAATAAATAACTGGCCATAAGTTCTAGATCAGGGACATCGAGGGATCTCCTAACCTCTTGCGACTTCAGCAAATGCTTGAAACTCCAGAGAAGTGGTCACAGAAATTATGCCCCAAATTTCTTAAAGCAGAAAGTTGGTTTTCTTTTGGTATCTCTTGTAATTATTATTACCATCTTTAAACAAATGTTGGTGACATAATTGGGTGATCTGACTAGCAATAATTGCTCAGCCTGTTTAGTAAAAGAAAACAAAGGGTAATGGTCAATAGATGCTTTTGCAAATGGAAAGTTGTTTCAAGTGCTGTTCCACAGGGTTCAGCGATGGGACCCTTGCTGTTTGTGTTATATATTAATGATTTGAACCTGAACATGGTGGGGGCATGATTGGAAAATTTGCAGACAGCACAAAGATTGGCCAAGTAGCGGATAGTGTAGACAATAGCTATAATCTACAAAACAATATTGATGGATTGGTAGAATGGGCGATAAAGTAGCAGATGGATTTTAACACAGAGAAGCACGAGGTAATGCATTTAGGAAGGACAAACAGAGGGAATATATAATAACTAAGTACATACTAAGGGTAGATGAAGTGAAAGATCTTAGCGTACAAGTCCTCAAGTCCCTAAAGGCAGCACATGGAATACACTCCTTCATTGTCATAGGTATGGAAATTAAAAGTGAGGATATCATGTTGGAACAGTATAAAATATCGGTGAGGCCACAACGGGAGTATTGTGTGTAGTTCTGGTCACCATACTATAGGAAGGATTTAATTCTTCTGGAAAGAGTACGAAGGAGATTTGCAAAAATGTTGTCAGGGCTAGAAAAGTGTAGCTACGAAGAGAGATTGGAGAGGTTGGGGCTATTTTACTTGGAACAAAGAAGGTTGAGGGATGATTTGATTGATGTGTACAAAATTATAAGGGGAAGAGACAGAATGGATAAGATAAAATTATTTCCCATGGTGGAGAATTTTAGAATCGGGGAACAGAGAATCAAGATAAGTGACAGTAAGTGTAAAGGGGATGTGAGGGAGAACATTTGTATGTAAAAAGTGGGTGTCTAGAATTCGCTGCCCAAGCTGGTGATGAAGGCAGAGACCCTAAACTCTTTTAAAAAGTATCTGGATCTGCTTTTTGAGTGCTGTAAGGTACAGGGCTATGGGCTGAGTACAAGAAAATGGAATCAGAGAGGGAACCTGGGTGTCCTCGAGCTGCCATGGACTAGATGGGCTGAATGGCCTCATTCTGTGCTGTAACTTTTCTATGGTTCTATGATTATGTGCAGGGAAATTGTCACATTGACTTCTTTAGTAATTGTGCCTTTTCATCTATATTCGCTAATTGAGCTTCTTCATCCTTTGCAATAAAAACATCCAGCCATGTATAATGCATCAGTGCTCACTATTTTAACAAAACATTAAATAAATCTATGGAAGCACAAAAGAATAAATGATGGTCTAATTAATCCTAATCTTCCTAGCTGTGTTTTGGGGAGAAGATTGTCCTCAATGTCTTTACTTCCTGAAAAACTGAAACAATGAGGAAAAACCATGAATCAAATATTCACAAATTTAAGTTTCATTTTCTAATAAATCAACTTCTAAAACTATGCACCGACACACATTGTGACAATGACAATGTCTAGATTTGATGCTGATATTTCTTTCATCATCGCAAACTTACGAAATTTAGTACTGTTCAAAAACCTGTTCAAGGAAAAACTTACACATTGGCTAATCTAACTTGCTTCGGTTACTGCTTTCATAGAAGATTATTTTAAAACCAGAAATGATGACATCATAAACTCAATTGCTATGCCTAGCAAAATTTTTTATAACTGCATATGAGGGGGTGGGGCCATTCACATGGTATTGTTTCAGCCGTATGAATGGGGAAAACCCTGAGGAAGTTGCAAGAATCAGCACTGTCTATTCTTGAGAACTCAATGAATTCTGTGTGTGTAATAAAAACAGAAATGCTAGTGGTTAACACTGCTGTCTCACAGCTCCAGGGACCTGGGTTTGATTCTCAGCTTAGGTCACTGTCTGTGTGGACCCCTGCCGGCATACCCACATCGTGTGGAGTTTGCACATTATCCCCATGTCTCATGGGTTTCCTCCAGGTGCTCCGGTTTCCTCCCACAGTCCAAAGATGTGCGGGTTAGGTTGATTGGTCATGCTAAATTACCTCTTAGTGTCCCGGGATGCGTAGGTTAGAGGGGTAAATGGGTGGGATTACGGGGATAGGGCCTGGGTGGGATTGTTATCGGTGCAGACACAATGGGTAAATGGTATCCTTCTGTATTGCAGGGTTTCTATGAATTCTATGAAATAAAAAAAAAGAAAATGATGGAAAAACGCAGCAGTTTTTAAAGAAGAGTCGTACAGACTGGAAATGTTAACTCTTTCTCTTTCTGCAAATGTTGCCAAACCTACTGAGTTTTTGCAACATTTTCTGCTTTTATTTCAGATTTCCAGCATCTGCATTATTTTGCTTTTATATATATGCTGGAAATACTCTGTAGAGAGAGAAACAGAGTTAATGTTTCAAGTGCGAATGGCTCTGCTTTGCATCTGAAGATTGGTAAAAATATACTATGTTTTATATTGTTGAAAAAGAGGAAAGTCAAGACGAACAAACGGTAAGGTTTAGGGATAGGTTGTGGGGGGGTGGGGGAAGAGGGGAGATTAAATGAAAAGAAGTCATAGGACAAAGGACAATGAGAGTGGTAATGGTAGTTGTAAAGAATCAAAGCATTGGCTCAGATTAATACACATGAACATACCATTTCAGAGCAGGAGTAGGTCATTCAGCTCCTTGAGCCTGCTCCACCATTCAATCAGATCATGGCTGATCTCCTTGTAAACCTCATCCCACATTCCTGCCCAATAACTTTTCTCTCATTTGTTAATTAAGAATCTACCAAGTTCTGCTAAAAAATATTCAAAGACCCTGCTTCCACTGCCATCGCACGAAAAGAGTTCCAGAGACTCATGATCTTCTGAGAGAAAGTATTTCTCCTAAGTCTGTTTTACATGGGCACAGTAAGTAGTCTCACAGCACCAGTTAAAGTCCAACAGTTATTTGGAATCACAAGCTTTTGGAGCGCTGCTCCTTCATCAGCTGAGCATTCAGGTGAGTGATGAAGGAGCAGCGCAAATCAGACTCATGTTTTAAATGAGCAACCCTTTATTTTTAAAAAGTGACCCCTCCGGCAGGATGAAACATTCTCTGCATATCCACCATGTCAATACCCCTCAGCAGCATAAAGGTTTTGTCCAAGGCCTAACAGTAGAATAAAGGTCAGCTCTGTATGAAAACAGAAACATGAGAACAAGATACATACAGGTACTTGAGGAAACAAATCAAATTGGAACACAGATTTCATGGTCTGAAGTTATTGAGCTCAGTGTTGAATCCAGGAGGCTGTAAAGTGCCTAATTGGGAGTTGAGATGCTGTTCCTTTGGCTTGTGTTGAGTTTACTGGAACGTTGCCACAGGCTGAGGACACAAACGTGACAACAAGATGGTGAGTTGAAATGACAAGTGACCAGAAAGATGAGGTCATGCTTCTGGGCTGAGCAAAGAACACTGTCTATGTTTGGTTTCCTGAATGTAGGGGAGACTGCGTTGTGAGAAACAAAAGCAGTGGAGTAAATTGAAAGAAATGTAAGTGAATCACTGACTTACTTAAAACGAATGTTTGTGTCTTGGACCGTGAGGTGGGAGAAGGTAAAGGGGTAGGTTTTACACCTCCTGTGACTGCATGGCAAGGTGCTGTGGGAAGGACAATATAAGGGGTGATAGAGGAGTGGACTAGGGTGTCACAGAGCGATTGGTCCCTTTGGCATGCTGACAGAGAAAGGGAGGGGAAGATCTCTTAGGTGGTGACATCAAGTTGGAATTGGCAGAAGTGGAGAATAATCCTTTGAATAGGGAGACTGGTGGTGTGGAAAGTGAGGATAAGGGGAACCTTGGAGGGAGAGGAACGTGTGAGGACAGAAATATGGAGGGAAATGGGTAGGTTGGTGGGGTGGGGGTGGAATCCTCGGCTGTTGTGGTCAGTCTGTGTGTGATACCACTTTGGACGAATCTCCCCCTCATGGCATTTTGCATTTTTCTAGATGGTGGGTAAAATATGCAGTTGTGCCGCTGCTCTTGCCAAACTATTGCCCCAAAATATGTGAAACTTAGGTTTCCTAGGTCCAAAAACAGAATGTTTACTTGCTTAAACAACAGAGGGCGAATCACATTCAATCATACAATTCACGCTGCCAGTAGGTATGAATTCTCAGGCTTAGTAATTACGCATAGGAAACTTGTTTCTTGACCACAGACCTTTCCAAACTTGCAGTTACTGTCAGGATCAGTTTCTCATGTCTGTTTTCAGATGCCACAATATACACAGTTCATAATTGTGACTTTCAGTTAATGTCAAAGAAATGTAGTGTTGAATTTTTGTTGCAGTTGCATTCACATTGGACTCTGAACCACACCTTGGTGTGTATACATAACTTGTAGCCCCGGTTCTGAGAATTAGCATTGTAGGTTGGAATGCCAGGTGGCAGAGGGGTAATGACATAATCATGGCTAGAATTATAAAGGGCTCCTGCTCTCAATCAGTCTTTATTATTCATAAATGCATAAAAAAGATCTTTTAAATGTCATTAAGAATCATATAGACATTGCCACCTTTCTCAGCAGAATTTGCTGGTATATTTGAGCACAGTCCCAGTGGTTGTCATTTTCTATTGCCCTTGTACTGCCTCGTTATATATAGCTGGCATAAAAGACTGAACTTTTGTTTAAGTCTGGTGCCTGAAAAATGCAGTAAGCAATGAAAAATTGTAGGCAATTAGGTTGTTAATAAGCTTGTTAATTAATTACTTCAAGGGCAAGCTACCAGTTTTGGTGTTCCAATATTACCTGTATAATGGGAAACTAGGATAATGTCAGGTTGGCACTGTGATGGTGGGGGTGGGGCAGCCAATGGGATTCCCCTTTACCATTGTCTCCACCAATGATGCAACGGGAGTCCTAACATTCTATGTCAAAAGCCTATTGCAATAAATTTGCATCTCATTAACTGGCATCTGCACCTAATAATCCACCCTCCCCACTGTTACAGAATCCTTTCTCGTTGGTATTAGGGTGCTAGATCAGAAACCCCAAGGGATATTATGAAGCCAGACTAGACCCTAATAATTTGTTATTTTTGGCATAAATGTGAGGAAAGGATGTTTCATCTCAGGGGTGATTCCACTGACAAATTAGGAATCTTTTTATCAAATCAAACTTCATTCATAAAGGTTTATACAAACCTCTATTAAAATGAAACAGTTTAAATTGTTGAACAATCTTTAAACATAAAAAGAAACAAACTCTTAACTTCTATTTTGTTACTATTCAGTTTCAATTAAGCAATATTTCTTTTATAGACTTAAACCCCTTGCGAAAAATAGTTAGCAAATCCAGGCATACTTGCTTTGATTTGGGTTAACAGTTTTGGAGCTTTTTGAGGTCTTTTCAGAGAGAGAGTGCCTCCATGCTTCTGCCTTTATCCAGCTGCAGTCAGCAACTGCACTTCCTAAAAATGAAACTGAGTCGGAGTCCATCTTTTCCCACTTTTATAAACATTCATTTGCTGAGTTATGCATTACAATGCACCTGCTACCGGCTAACCTATATAACAATGATAGTTTCATATGTCTCTGTTTATAGTGGCACAAGTGAATCCCCAATTAATGTCCACCATTGACATACAATTGAACAAAATCTAAAATTAACAGATTCCTTTCTATCTTTAAATAAAATTTTGAGTTTATGTGTACAATCAAAACCAAACATATTAATTCAAAAACCTCCTTATTCTGCACAAAGCACTACATTGCAAATCATCTCTCCTCAAGCCCTTACAATTTCTTTGTTTGAGCATTCCTTTTTGTAATCAGAAAGTTCATGACTTGATTCCAATTGATCCGCCTTGAAGCCCTTTCTCCAGTATGTGATCACTTTGATGCAAGAGTCATGTCTGGCAGCATCTGTAAGGAGAGAAAAAAGCTGATGTTTCGAGTCCAGGTTATCCTTTGACAAAGCTGTACAGCATCTGCAATAATTTGCTCTTATCCAGTATTTTGTGGCATTGTGTTGAAGGTTCATATCATCTATTAGAGTTCTTGAATTAAATCTGCAAGATTCTCTACTCTTTCATCCCATTCTACCAGTCCATGGATCTTATTTTTTGCCATCATTCTGAACATTCAATTAATATTTACACTCACTAGTAGCTTTGCCTGCATGTCCCACAGTTGTTGTATCTCTTTCTTCACTTGACCTCAATGGAACATGTCAGCTGAGTATCCACGCTTGTGAAATTTGTCTTTGGATAAGATGGCTTTGTCATTTATGTCATGATCACTTACTATCCAGCCTGCGATCTGCTGTATTCTGTTTCTCAGAACCTTCATCACAAACACAAGAATATTTTCACAGTAACAGACATATGGTTCAACAGGGTCTTCTCTGAGAATGGAACACCTATTAGAACCAGTAGCCTCTCCCTGTGAGAAAACTTAGCAATTTAAATATTAGTATTGATCTAGAAATCCCCAGATTGAATTTCATCAGTCTTTTACACAATGTTATAGAGTCTGTGATACATTCTTTCATGGAATCACCATTTGTTTGAGCATAGTTTGGTGATGTCTCAAAGGCAATTAACAGATCATCTTTCTTGAAGGTTTCATTCAAGAACTCTAATAGATGGTACAAACCTTTAACACTATGCAACTGCTGTGCATATCATACAAAATACTGGATAAAAGCAAATTACTGTGGATGCTGTACAGCTTTGACAAAGGGTAATCTGGACTCGAAACATCAGCTCTTTTCTCTCCTTACAAATGCTGCCAGATCTGCTGAGATTTTCCAGTATTTTCCCTTTTGGTTTCACGCAAAATACTTCTGGCTTTACTGCAGATCATGGCATATGTGTTGACCTGGTGTATATCCTGACCCCAAAAATCATATTTTTGCATATACTCTCGAGGGTATTCAGGGATGGCAATAAGCATAGCCAGTGATGCCCAATGAATTAATAAAAAAAACTTGGCATATAAATTGACCTCCTTTCCCAGCTATGAAATGCTATACTGGTGGTAGTCAGCCTAAAGTTTTCAGCCGAGAAATGTATACTTACCTTATACTAGAAGGTGATGTACAGGATTTGGGGTGTGTTGTAAAGAAAATGGGCAGACATTTAAGATAAATCTAAATGGAGCATACTACGCTTGCCATTGAGAGTGATGAATTGAAATGGATCCTACAACAAAACTAATAGCATACAAAGCTGCTTTCAATCTAAAAGTCAGGACATTTGCTAACTCACCACTGTGCTGCTGTGGTGTGAGGGAATTCAGTGGTAGTGAACAGTTGCAGCAAGAATGGAAAAAGAAAGAATCCTTTCCAGTGAAGATGCTCATGATCATCAGAACAGGAACCGCCATTGGCCAAGAAGCATGCTTTGAATGGGTCCTCAAAAGCAATGAAAGTTATTACATTGTCACCAAAAATGCAATGTGTAGTGCTTAAATTGGCCAAACACTGAGTTCAGCAAAGATTTCAAAGCAACAGCTAATTGGTGGAGCTGCTTTATGGAGTGAGTCTAGTTTTGTGGCAGAAGACCAAGATTGCTCAGAAACTACCAAAGGCCTTGATGCCAAAATGACCAGTTTTCAGCAATTCATCATCAGACAGTGACAAAAACATATGCATCCATGAAGTGAAATTGACATCACGAATGAAACAGCAATGAATTTGAATGTGCCCAGCAGCCAAACACTGGAATGGCAATATTCAATACCAGTTCTAGTAAAAATGGCAGGACATGTGAAGACTAATATTCATGACGGTATTAAACTGCATGGTCAACAGAACGAAATTAAAACCTATAGTAATTTTCAAATGTAAAACCATGCCGAACAGCAAGTTCCCTGCAGAGCTTTTGCGCATGCCCATGATAATGGTTAGATGGAGGATGGAGTGATGTTGTGGATCAACAATATGTGGGGGGAGAGAGGAGATCTGTGTGAATGGTGAGAGGAGAGCTGTGACAGTGAGGAAGTGGGAGGGCATTCAAACCATTAGATTTTGAAACTAAGTCACCATTTTCCACTGGCTTTTTTGTAGCAGGGATAAAGGTTGGTCACTAGTTCACACTCACCAATGAGAAATAAATGGTAGGATTTAAAGGGACTTTGCAGCTGTTAACATTCAGTCCAACTCCATGGCAGCTGTGACCCCAAAATCTGTCACAATCCAACAATTGGGAAGTTCTGCCCAAAATGCCCTTGAGAAGGTGATAGTGTGCTGCCTTCTTGAATACAACTCATTGACTTGCTAGGCCATTTCATTGGGCACTTAAGAGTCAGCCACACACAGGTCAGACTGGGTAGGAGTGGCAGATTTCCTTCCCTAAAAGATATTGGTGAACCTGATTAGTTTTAACAATTCAGTAGTTTCATTGCCAACATTACTGATGTTAGATTTTTAATGCCAGATTTATTTAATTAATTGAAAATGAATTCCTAGCTGTCAAAGTGGAGTTTGAACTCATGGGCTGAATTTTACATTTTTAAGTGGGGTGAGAGAAGCAGAACGGAAACTGTGTGTTCAACTCACTCCTGCCCCATCCATCTTAGCTCATCCAATAAAGCATCAGATAGCCAATTAGTGACCACCGTCGGGAAGGAGATTGATTCTAGGTACAAAGGGAGGCGGGGGATGGACTCCACACTCAATTGACACTCCAGGCTCAAGCATCATGTGGCAGATGAGCAATGCAGCAAACAGGAAGCAAGCAACAGCTAGAATTATAAAGGACCCTGCTTGCTGAATGAATCTTTTGTTTTTAATCAAAGGCTCAAAAAAGGTAGAAAATGACTTTAAAAGAAACATACAGATGCTGCAATCTCCCCCAGCAGATTCTGCTGGGACATTCAAGTACAATCCTAATGATAGGCCTTTTCTTTTGTCCATGTGCTGTCTCATCATAGCTGCTGTAAATTACTCCTGAACCCACATCTGACCCAAAAAATGTAGCAGGCAACAAAGACATTCAGACGATTGGGCTATTAACAAGTTGGTTAATTCAAAATGGCCAGGGGGTTGTGGATTTCTGGACCTGATTGCCTTCTGTAATTTGAGAGGCTGGCATGAGACTGGTCGCCTCACTATAGGAAGGATGTGGAAACTATTGAGAGGGTGCAGAGGACGTTTATAAGGATGTTGCCTGGATTGGGAGGCATGCCTTATGAGGATCGGTTGAGGGAGCTAGGTCTCTTCTCCCTGGAGAGACGAAGGTTGAGAGGCGACCTGATCGAGGTTTATAAAATGTTGAGAGGAATAGATAGGGTGGATTCTTGGAGGCTATTTCCCAGGGCTGAAATGGTCGCTACGAGAGGACACAGGTTTAAGGTACTGGGAAGCAAGTACAGGGGAGATGTTAGGGGAAAGTTTTTCACTCAGAGGGTGGTGAGTGAGTGAAATCGGCTGCTGTTGGTGGTGGTAGAGACAAGCTCACTGGGGTCTTTTAAAAGACTTCTGGATGAGTATATGGGATCTAATGGCATTGGAAGTTACAGATAGTTCTATGGCTTGGTAGGTATAGATGTGATCGGCGCAACTTGTGGGCCGAAGGGCCTGTTTGTGCTATAGTGTTCTATGTTCTATGATGACATTGTATTGCTGGTGCAATGTCAGCAGGCTCTATTTTACATTTCACTAAATTCCTTATAAACCTTTGACTGTACGGCCAAATTCCCCTCCAACTCGATTTTTAACCTGCTGATGACACCACCGTGTGGGTCAGATTTCAAACAATGATGAGACAGAGTACAGGAAAGAAATAGAGAATCTGGTGAACTGGTGTGATGACAATAATCTCTCCCTCAATGTCAACAAAACGAAGGAGATAGTCATTGATTTCAGGAAACATAAGGAGGGCATGCCTCTGTATACATCAATGGGAACAAAGTAGAAATGGTTGAGAGTGTCAAGTTTTTAGGTGTCTAGATCACCAACAGGTCTTGCTGCAGCTGTATAGGGCATTGGTGAGGCCGCAGCTGGAGTACTGTGTGCAGTTTTGGGCGCCGCACCTGCGCAAGGATATTTTGGCCTTGGAGGGAGTGCAGAGGAGGTTTACTAGGCTGATACCGGAGTTGAGGGGGTTGAGCTATGAGGAGAGGCTGAATAAACTAGGCTTGTACTCGTTAGAGTTTAGAAGAATGAGGGGAGATCTCATTGAGACGTATAAGATGATGAATGGGATGGATAGGATAGAGGTGGAAAGACTCTTCCCGCTCAAAAAAGACAGTAGGACTAGGGGGCACAGCCTCAAGATAAAGGGGGGGCAGTTCAGAACGGAGTTGAGGAGGAACTTCTTCACTCAAAGGGTGGTGAATCTCTGGAATTCTCTGCCCGTTGAAGTGGTGGAGGCTGCCTCGCTAAATATTTTTAAGAAGCGGGTTGATGGGTTTTTGATAAGAGAGGGGATTAAGGGTTATGGGGAGAGGGCGGGAAAGTGGAACTGAGCCACGACAGATCAGCCATGATCTTATTGAATGGCGGGGCAGGCTCGAAGGGCCAGATGGCCTACTCCTGCTCCTATTTCTTATGTTCTTATGTTCTTATGTAACAACCTGTCCCAGTCCCTCCATGCGGATGCTATAGTTAAGAAAGTCCACCCACACCTCTACTTTCTAAGGAGATTAAGGAAATTTGGCATGTCCGTTACAACTCTCACCAATTTCTACAGATGTAATATAGAAAGCATTCTTTCTGGTTGTATCACAGCTTGTTATGGCTCTGCTCTATCCAAGAATGCAAGAAACTACAAAGGGTCATGAGTGAAGCCTAGTCCATCAGTCAAACTAGCCTCCCATCCATTGACACTGTTTGCACTTCCCACTGCCTCGGAAAAGAAGCTAGCATAACCAAGGACCCCATGCACCCTGGACATACTCTCTTCCACTTTCTTCCACTGGGAAAAAGATACAAAAGTCTGAGGACACTTACCAACTGACTCAAGAACAGCTTCTTCGCTGCTGACATCAGACTTTTGAATGCACCTACTTTGCATTAAGTTGACCTTTCTCTACACCCTAGCTATGACTGTAACACTACATTCTGCACTCTTTCCTTTCCTTCCCTATGAACGGTATGCTTTGTCTGTGTAGTGTGCAAGAAACAATACTTTTCACTGTATACTAATACGTGTGACAATAATAAATCAAGTCAAACGTTCACAGTAGGAGCAGATTGTTAGTTCAGACTCCTGGATTACTCGTTCAGTAACATAACCACAATAGGCCGTACACCAATACAAAATGATATGCATTTATATGACACATTTCATGAATTTATGATATCCTAAGCTACTTTACAGCTAATGAAGTACTTTTGAAGTCGTAATGTAGGAAGTATGGTGGCTAATTTTCACGTAGGAATACCCAATCAGATAACCTAATTCAAGGATAAATATTGCTAAGACACTGGGAGGGAAACTTTTCAAAATAATCCATGGGATCTTGTACCTCCACCTAAGTGATCATCTGAAAGATGGCACCTTCAACAGTACAGCATTCCCTCAGCACTACACTGGACTGCCAGATTGGCCTTATATAAACTGCATATTCAGCTCACTCCTGCCCCAACCATCTTAGCCCATCTAATAAAGCAACAGTTTGTGTTGAACTTTCTGAAATTGGACTTAAACCCATAAACTGTGAAATCAAACGTGAATGCTACAACTGAATCATTGCTGCCAGATAAGGTGGTGTAATCATTGCAGTTCTTGATGCCGCTTAACGTTCCTCTTAAAATAATCTAGGGACATTATTTAAGTGTTATTTCAAATATATACATTAAGAATTTTCACATTCACATATTCAAACTTGTGTAGTATAAAATGAGCAATTCCTGCGACAACCTATATATGATTTAATATATTTTTTGAAGTCTTTGAAGGAGAATATGATATTCTGTAATATGTATGAATGGAAAATTGCAGGTTCCCCATTCTGGAAGAACCCTGTATTGCACATGAATGATAGACGAGCTGTTGATTTCCATGTCTATTTGCCTTCCGTAAAGAGAGACTAGGGTGTGATGTTGCAATGTTGACATAACGTCATCAGGCCCTATTTTACATTCGCGCTGGAGGAGAGTGGGAGCCAACTGGTCTCATTTATAGAGATAAAGTTTAACCCCATGTCTTCAGATCATTAGTTCAGGCTTCTGGATAATTAGTTCAGTAACATAACCACACTGACATACCATAATGCAAAATGAGAAGTCTCACAACATCAGGTTAACGTTATTTGGAATCATGAACTCTCGGAGCACTGCTCCTTCTTCAGGTGAGACTTCTTACTGCATGCATCCCAGTCCAACGCCAGTGTCTTCAGATAATGCAAAATGATACAAGACTATGAGACATAGGAGCACAATTAGGTCACTCGGCCAATCAAGTCTGCTCTGCCATTCAATCATGGCTGATATTTTTCTCTTCCCTGTGCTCCTGCCTTTTCCACATGAGCAAGAACCTATCTGTCTCTGTCTTAAAGACACTCAATGACCTGGTCTCCACAGCCTTCTGCGGCAAAGAGTTCCATAAACTCACCACTCTCTGGCTGAAGAAAGTTCTCCTCATCTCTGTTTCAAAGGATCATCCCTTTAGTCTGAGGTTGTGCCTTCTTGTTCTAGTTTTTCCTATTAATGGAAATATCCTCTCCACATCCACTCTATTCATCCCTAGCAGTATACTGTAAGTTTCAATAAGTTCCCCCCTCATTTTTCTAAACTCCAATGAGTACAGACTCAGAGTCCTCAAATGTCTCTCATACGACAAGCTCTTCATTCCAGGGATCATTCTTGTGAACCTCCTCTGAATCCTTTCCAAGGCCAGCACATCCTTCCTTAGATACGGGCCCAAAACTGCTCACAATATTCCAAATGGGATCTGACCAGAGCCTTATACAGCCTCAGAAGTACATCCCTGCTCTTGTATTCTAGCCCTCTAGACATGAATGCCAACATTACATTTGCCTTCCTAACCGCCGACTGAGCCCACACATCAACCTTAAGAGAACCTTGAACAAGGACTCCCAAGTTCCTTTGTTCTTCTGATTTCCTAAGCATTTCCCCATTAAGACAAGTCTATGCCTCCATTTCTCCTTCTGAAGTGCATAACCTCATACTTTTCCACATTGTATTTCATATGCCATTTCTTTTATGTATTTATACGCATTTATATAATACATGTCATGAGCTCCTTCAGTCAATTGAATATTTTTGAGGTTTAGTCACTGTTGTAATGTTGGAAGTGTGGCAATCAATTTTTATACAGCTAAACTTTATCTTGGTTAAAATGTCTAGTCACATCAGTTATTTCAACATTTGTAAGTGGTTTCCTGGTTGGGTAATTTCCATGATCTGGCGAAACAATGAAAATTTAAATGATGGGCTGGTTCAGCAAAATTTCCATCGATTCAAACTGGAAATAAGGCTACTAAGATATCAGAATTGTTTGGTGACTAACATTCCATGAATGGATACCTCAATCTGTTTATGAGGCAACCTCTGGTTAAGGTAGGAATGTTCATGTCAGATTGCTTAGATGTTTACCATAGTGCCTCACAGACCTAACACAAAATCTAAATTCATATTCCCATTCATTAAACTGCTATTATAAATCCATTTTCTGAATTATGTTTAATCCATGAATGGAGGCAATAACACTGAGGACATTTCCAAATCTTCAATGAGTGAGAAATTGTAAATTAGAAAGGCAAGAATGACATTTAGGTATAGACTGAATTGCTTCGACTTAATGGTGGGGCTTCCAGGCTCAAGGGCCTGATGTGGAAACAGGCTGTGATTTGGATGCACTTCTAAGGAAGGAATCATTTTATTTATCAAAGTTAAAACACAAAACCAATCCAGAGGAACACATGAATTGGAAGCAACCCATTGACTTTGTTAAGCAATTACTTAGGAGGGAAGCTGAGAGCAGAGGTAGTGGGTATGTACGTTAGTTGGCAGAATGTGATTTATGGACTCAGGACTGCCCCCAGGACTCTTTACTGGGGTCTCATCTTTTCACTACATTTATAAATGACTTAGATAAAGGAATAGAACAACATGAAGTAAGATGGTGCAGTAAATAGCATGGCGCAAAACGTTACAGAGGACATTGATAGATTCAATGAGTGGGCAAAACTGTGGCAGGTACTGCCTCCAAGGTAATTATATCCTTTATTTAGATATGCAAAATTATGCATACTACTCTAGGGGTGGAATTTTATGGCCCTGCCCATCAATGAGATCTTTTGACCCTGCCAAATTCAATGGATTTTTGAATAGCTTGCTAAATTTTATGTCCCCCAAACCCACCCCCACCATGATGGGACTGTAAAATTCCACCCCAGGGGTGATCTGGTTGTATAAGTGTAGCAAGATTTCCTTAATCTTGTACCAGTCTTGGACCCAGACCCACATCCAAGAATCTTGGGACCGCATGTGTATTGGATTTAGGGATTTTCGCAATTTTTTATCCTGGGGTGGAATGGTGAAGGGAATAGGATAATTTAATGCCTTTTCCACCAAGGTAGATTTCTCCACTGAGCTGAACCATGCCAGGTTGGGTGAAGGAAGGGATGAGGGGCAGATCAGGCTAGCACTTGACATTAATCCTGGACCTAAAGAACAGGGGGTGCAATGTCCCAGGAGCTGATCAGCGAAGCATGGCGGGGATTGTAGTTCCCAGGCAGGACCTGTTTTCAGATTCTCCTAGATTTTGGGACACTGGATATGACATGCTATACCAGTACTTCGATACCCTTGAAATAAATTCCAACATATCGTTTGGCTTCCTAATTGACTGCTGTAGATCTTTTTTCATACATCTTATTATTGCTACATCTGTCTATTGATTTTCAATGGGGAGAGAAGGAATCGAGGGGTAAGTGGGTTATTAACTCCTTGAATACAGGTTATTGCAGAAGGTCAGGGGGCATGGAGTTGGGGGTAGGGTGTTAGCGTGGATAGAGGATTGGTTGTCAAATAGGAGGCAGAGAGTGGGGGTTAATGGGTGCTATTCGGATTGGCGGTTGGTGACTAGTGGAGTGCCCCAGGGGTCGGTGCTGGGGCCTCAGCTATTTACCATTTATATAGATGATCTGGAGGAGGGAACCGAGTGTATGGTGTCAAAATTTGCTGATGACACCAAGATTGGTGGAACGGCAAATTGCGTGGAGGGTGTGGAGAGTCTGCAGAAGGATCTAGATGGGCTGGGCGAATGGGCCAGGAAATGGCAAATGGAATTTAATGTTGGCAAGTGTGAGGTGGTCCACTTTGGTAGGAAGAATGGTAGGAAGGACTATTACTTACGGGGCGAAAAACTGCAGCAGGCGACAGTGCAGAGGGACCTCGGGGTCCTTGTGCATGAGTCGCAAAAACCCAGCCTGCAGGTGCAGCAGGTGGTCAGGAAGGCTAATGGGATGCTGGCCTTCATAGCGAGGGGGATTGAATATAAAAGTAGGGAGGTCTTGCTGCAGCTGTATAGGGCATTGGTGAGGCCGCAGCTGGAGTACTGTGTGCAGTTTTGGTTGCCGCACTTACGCAAGGATATTTTGGCCTTGGAGGGAGTGCAGAGGAGGTTTACTAGGCTGATACCGGAGTTGAGGGGGTTGAACTATGAGGAGAGGCTGAATAAACTAGGCTTGTACTCGTTAGAGTTTAGAAGAATGAGGGGAGATCTCATTGAGACATATAAGATGATGAATGGGATGGATAGGATAGAGGTGGAGAGACTCTTCCCGCACAGAAAGGACAGTAGGACTAGGGGGCACAGCCTCAAGATAAAGGGGGGGCGGTTTAGAACGGAGTTGAGGTGGAACTTCTTCACTCAAAGGGTGGTGAATCTCTGGAATTCTCTGCCCGTTGAGGTGGTGGAGGCTGCCTCGCTAAATATTTTTAAGACATGGGTTGATGGGTTTTTGATAAGCGAGGGGATTAAGGGTTATGGGGAGAGGGCGGGAATGTGGAACTGAGCCACGACAGATCAGCCAAGATCTTATTGAATGGCGGGGCAGGCTCGAAGGGCTAGATGGCCTACTCCTGCTCCTATTTCTTATGTTCTTATGTTCTTATGTTATGTTCAATATTGTCCACTTAATAGAATTATTTATTTGCGAATCAAAACATTCTGAACCAATGTGATTCCCTTTAGAAAATTTCAATTATCTATATTGCCGATGTGCCATGGATGTCAGTCCTTCAGTAATTTATCCCAAATTATTTCATGGATGAGCAGTGCCAGTGAATTTTGTAAGGCTGTGTTCCCATAAAGGACATTGTGGGTGAATCTGATCCTGTTCTAATTTAATGTTGGATGTGCTCTTTTCAGCAAGGATCACTACATATTAACCATCCACAGGAATGGGTCCTGAGGTCAGGGATATTTTTGCTGTATTTATTCCTTGGTGAATACCTCCCATGTTGAATAACTCTAGAGGTCACAGGCTGCTATACTGAATCAATACATAAGGACTATTTTAAAAAACTACAGTCATCAATATATCAGAAAAAAAAATGGTGAGGAAGAGTCCTGAATAATATTGTTACAAGCTCATGAAAAAGGTGTTCAAGCTCTGCCTGCCTTTTCATTTGACAGAATTCACCTAATGTCTTGTCTGAAAATAGGTAAGCATACTTCGATTATAAAAACAGAATTTATATCATTCAAAGCAAACATAATTGGAGCTGAAGGTGGTAAAAATTCCATAAAGATGGGTATCTGGCATAAAAATAACTGTCCGGCACATAAGGGGTTAAATGGCATTAAACATAAGAACATAAGAAATAGGAGTAGGAGTAGGCCACCTAGCCCTTTGAGCCTGCCCCGCCATTCAATAAGATCATGGCTGATCTGTCGTGTCTCAGTTCCACATTCCCGTCCTCTCCCCATAACCTTTAATCCCCTTGCCTATCAAAAACCTATCAGCCCGTGTCTTAAATATATTTAGTGAGGCAGCCTCCACCACTTCAATGGGCAGAGAATTCCAGAGATTCACCACCCTTTGAGTGAAGAAGTTCCTCCTCAACTCTGTTCTAAACTGCTCCCCCCTTATCTTGAGGCTGTGCCCTCTAGTCCTACTGTCCTTTCTGAGCGGGAAGAGCCTCTCCACCTCTATCCTATCCATCCCATTCATCATCTTATATGTCTCAATGAGATCTCCCCTCATTCTTCTAAACTCTAACGAGTACAAGCCTAGTTTATTCAGCCTCTCCTCATAGTTCAACCCCCTCAACTCCGGTATCAGCCTAGTAAACCTCCTCTGCGCTCCCTCCAAGGCCAAAATATCCTTGTGTAAGTGCGGCAACCAAAACTGCACACAGTACTCCAGCTGCGGCCTCACCAGTGCCCTGTACAGTTGCAGCAAGACCTCCCAACTTTTATATTCAATCCCCCTCGCTATGAAGGCCAGCATCCCATTAGCCTTCCTGACCACCTGCTGCACCTGCAGGCTGGGTTTTTGCGACTCATGCACAAGGACCCCGAGGTCCCTCTGCACCGTTGCATGCTGCAGTTTTTCGCCATGTAAGTAATAGTCCTTCTTACCATTATTCCTACCAAAGTGGACAACTTCACACTTGCCAACATTAAATTCTATTTGCCAGTTCCTGGCCCATTCGCCCAGCCTATCTAGATCCTTCTGCAGACTTTCCACACCCTCTGCACAATTTGCCGTTTCACCAATCTTGGTGTCATCAGCAAATTTTGACACCATACACTCGGTTCCCTCCTCCAGATCATCTATATAAATGGTAAATAGCTGAGGCCCCAGCACCGACCCCTGGGGCACTCCACTAGTCACCAACCGCCAATCCGAATAGCACCCATTAACCCCCACTCTCTGCCTCCTATTTGACAACCAGTCCCCTATCCACGCTAACACCCTACCCCCAACTCCATGCCCCCTGACCTTCTGTAATAACATCTTGTGCGGCACCTTATCAAACGCCTTCTGAAAATCAAGAAACACCACATCCACCGGCTCTCCTCTATCCACCGCCCTAGACACATCCTCATAGAACTCCAATAAATTCGTCAGACATGACTTCCCCTCAACAAAACCGTGCTGCGTCTGCTCTATCAAACAATTCTCCTCAAGATGCCTCGCTATTTTCTCCTTGATCATGGATTCTAACATTTTACCTACAACAGACGTTAAACTAACCGGCCTATAATTCCCTGCCTTTTGCCTGCCACCCTTCTTAAACAACGGCGTAACATTAGCCGTTTTCCAATCTTCCGGCACTTCCCCGGAATCCAGTGAGGTTTGGAAAGTAATCACCAAGGCATCTACTATCACCGCTGCCATTTCTTTCAGAACCCTTGGATGCATTCCATCCGGTCCTAGGGACTTGTCCACAATCAGTCCCTCCAGTCTTTCAAGCACTGCCTCTCTAGTAACAATAATGTCATTCAGGCCCTCCACTCCTACCATCTTTCCATCGCTAACACCCGGCAAATTATTCACATCCTCCTCCGTGAAGACCGAAACAAAAAAGTTATTCAAGGCCTCAGCCATTTCCCCATCCCCTACCACTAAGTCCCCCCTCTCATCCTCTAAGGATCCAACGTTCACCCTAGTCAGCCTCTTCCTTTTGATATATTTATAAAAACTCTTACAATCCTTTTTTATATTAAGCACTAGCCCAGCTTCATAGTTTATCCTACCCTTCTTTATCAACTTCTTTGTCATTCTTTGTTGACATTTAAACCTCTCCCAATCCTCTTCTCGCCCACAACTCTTAGCTACTCTAAACGCATCCGCTTTTAATTTAAATTTAATTTAATTTAGTTTACCTCCTTCGTTATCCACGGCTGATTATCTCTCATCCTACGATCCTTTTTAACATTGGGATAAATTTCTGCTGAGCACCAAGAAAGATCTTCTTAAACCATCGGGATAAATTTCTGCTGAGCACCAAGAAAGATCTCCTTAAAGATCCTCCACTGTTCCTCAGCAGACCTACCTTCCAACGCGCTCCCCCAATCAACATTCGCCAATTCCTCTCTCATCCTATCGTACTCCCCTCTGTTCAAACAAAGGACACATGTCCGGGAACCCACTTTCTCCTCCTCCATCTGCATCAGAAACTCCACCATACAATGATCACTCTTCTGAAGAGGATCCTTCACCACAAGGTCCCTAATTCTACCCGCCTCATTACATAATACCAGATCCAAGATAGCTCGCTCCCTCATCGGCTCCAACACACACTGTTCAAGGAAACTATCCCGGCAGCATTCCAAGAACTCTTCCTCAAGCCCACCTCGTCCAACATGGGTTGACCAATCAATATGTAGATTGAAATCCCCCATAATTATCGCCGCTCCATTCCTGCACGCTGCATTTATTTGCGTGTTAATAGCCCGCCCCACCTCCAGATCATTATTTGGGGGCCTATAGATGACACTCACCAGCGTCTTCCTCCCTTTGCTGTTCCTAATCTCCACCCACAACGATTCCACTTTCTGCTCTTTGGCTGCACTGACCTGCACTAAACCTGCACTGACTTCCAGCACAGACACTGACTTTCAAACACAGACAGACAATCACTTAAAATCTAAACAGCAGGACAGACAGTTAATTGAATTAAAACAGGGAACAAATGCTTCAGGAAGCCAGGCACCTTAAAAGAGATAAAGATAGACCTGGGATAATGGGGATCTGATAGGAAGATTAAGAGAAACACAAAGGAACCATGTACTACAAGAATAGAATAAATTAAGTCATTGATAAGAGGAAATGTACCCATTCATGGAACAATGTGATATTGAAACGATAATGGCTGTACCTGTCCATAATAATGAGCTAAGAAATGTTGTACCCATTTGACTATAACGATGTGATAATTGTGTCCGGTCCACCTATTGTGTAAAGGGTATAAAGGTGGACTGCTTCTATTGTTTCATCGAGAGAAGGTAGCTGTCCAGTAGTGCGAGGTGCTGGTGCCTTCTCTTCACGAGGCTTCATTAAAAATAAACCGTGTTACTGACCCTCCAGTCGGACTCAGAAGTGGTATTTTTTCTCACAACAGAGCAAAATTTCCTGGAATAATGTGCTCGACAGACTGGAGGGGCTGATTGTGGACAAGTCCCCAGGACCGGATGGAATGCATCCGAGGGTTCTGAAAGAAATGGCGGAGGTGATAATGGATGCCTTGGTGGTTATTTTCCAGACATCGCTGGATTCCGGGGAAGTGCCGGAAGATTGGAAAGCGGCTAATGTTACGCCGTTGTTTAAGAAGGGTGCCAGGCAAAAGGCGGGGAATTATAGGCCGGTTAGTTTAACGTCTGTTGTAGGTAAAATGTTAGAATCCGTCATCAAGGAGGAAATGGCGAGGCATCTTGAGGGGGATTGCTTGATAGAGCAGACGCAGCACTGTTTCGTTAAGGGGAAGTCGTGTCTGACAAATTTACTGGAGTTCTATGAGGATGTGTCTAGGGCGGTGGATAGAGGAGAGCCGGTGGATGTGGTCTTTCTTGATTTTCAGAAGGCGTTTGACAAGGTACCTCACAAGAGGTTATTGC
Organism: Carcharhinus amblyrhynchos; assembly: GCF_965287045.1. Lineage (NCBI taxonomy): Eukaryota > Metazoa > Chordata > Chondrichthyes > Carcharhiniformes > Carcharhinidae > Carcharhinus > Carcharhinus amblyrhynchos. Next base: position 87,416,507 of record NC_137324.1, on the reverse strand, counting down.
AGAAGGTCAGGGGACATGGAGTTGGGGGTAGGGTGTTAGCGTGGATAGAGGACTGGTTGTCAAATAGGAGGCAGAGAGTAGGGGTCAATGGATGCTATTCGGATTGGCGGTTGGTGACTAGTGGAGTGCCTCAGGGGTCGGTGCTGGGGCCTCAGCTATTTACCATTTATATAGATGATCTGGAGGAGGGAACCGAGTGTAGAGTGTCGAAATTTGCTGATGACACCAAGATTGGTGGAACGGCAAATTGCGTGGAGGGTGTGGAGAGTCTGCAGAAGGATCTAGATAGGCTGGGCGAATGGGCCAGGAAATGGCAAATGGAATTTAATGTTGGCAAGTGTGAGGTGGTCCACTTTGGTAGGAAGAATGGTAGGAAGGACTATTACTTACGGGGCGAAAAACTGCAGCAGGCGACGGTGCAGAGGGACCTCGGGGTCCTTGTGCATGAGTCGCAAAAACCCAGCCTGCAGGTGCAGCAGGTGGTCAGGAAGGCTAATGGGATGCTGGCCTTCATAGCGAGGGGGATTGAATATAAAAGTAGGGAGGTCTTGCTGCAGCTGTATAGGGCATTGGTGAGGCCGCAGCTGGAGTACTGTGTGCAGTTTTGGGCGCCGCACCTGCGCAAAGATATTTTGGCCTTGGAGGGAGTGCAGAGGAGGTTTACTAGGCTGATACCGGAGTTGAGGGGGTTGAGCTATGAGGAGAGGCTGAATAAACTGGGCTTGTACTCGTTAGAGTTTAGAAGAATGAGGGGAGATCTCATTGAGACGTATAAGATGATGAATGGGATGGATAGGATAAAGGTGGAGAGACTCTTCCCGCTCAAAAAAGACAGTAGGACTAGGGGGCACAGCCTCAAGATAAAAGGGGGGCGGTTTAGAACGGAGTTGAGGAGGAACTTCTTCACTCAAAGGGTGGTGAATCTCTGGAATTCTCTGCCCGTTGAAGTGGTGGAGGCTGCCTCGCTAAATAATTTTAAGACGCGGGTTGATGGGTTTTTGATAAGAGAGGGGATTAAGGGTTATGGGGAGAGGGCGGGAAAGTGGAACTGAGCAGCGACAGATCAGCCAAGATCTTATTGAATGGCGGGGCAGGCTCGAAGGGCTAGATGGCCTACTCCTGCTCCTATTTCTTATGTTCTTATGTTCTTATATGTGACCTATGCTATTATTTTACTCCCTGTTCATCTTGCAATACATTTATGCCAAACTTGGCTGGAAAATCAATGTTATTAAGGAGCAGCAAGCTTAATTATGAATTAGGGACTTCATTCATGGCTAAGCAAAGTGGAGGGGTTGGGGGTGTGTGGATGTGATTGCATGGGGTATCATTGTCTAAACAGCTGAGTCACTTGCTGCTATCTGACTGCCCTGTTCCCTGTCACCAGGAGGCTGCTACCAATCAGTACAGGCATCATTATGCCTGGACTTCAATCAGAGCCAGATTGCCATGCCATTCCTAGTTTCTTAATTGGAAATCCAACCATTCCTTTCTTGCTCGGCTTCCGACTCAGGCTAAGCAAGAACTGTGTAGGCAGTGTACTACTGAGGCCTATAGTTGAGGGCTGGTGACTCAGTCAGAAGAAATCCATGCCTCCTTTATATGACACTAGCTGCATAAAGCACGTAATTGTAAAGGTCCATTTGCAGAAGCCTGGGAGAAGGTAAGTGTGTCAGGTCAGTTGGCAGAATTGAGGAATGGGCATTGGTGGCAAAGGTTGAGGTGGGCGAGGCCAATTGGTCAGTGGAATAAGTCAGTTGGTTATTGGGACAGGTTGAATCGCTGATCATTGGGCAGTGAGTAAGTTGGTCAGTTGGGGTCTGGTGGTCTGTGAGTTAGGTTGGTTGGAGGGGATCAGTTGACCAGTGGGGCAGGCAAGGGTTGGGCAGTCAATGGGGGGGTGGGGAGAGGGGAGGTGTCAGGTGATTTGGATGGTCAATGGGTAAGCTTGGGTGTTGAGTATCAGTGTGGGGTGGATCAGTCAGGGAGGTTTGGTTGATCAGTTGGGGAGAGTGTCAGTTGGGGATATTAGTTGGTCAGTGGGGTCACTGTGGAAGATTGGGTGGTCAGTCAGGAGGGTTGGGTGGCTTGAGGCTCTATACAGTGGAGGGATTGTCAGTGGGGGCGGTGAGCTGTTCAGGTGGGTCCCTTGGGAAGTTGGGAGGAGGGTGAGTCCCGTGGGCATGAAGTCTGTCAGTTCTTTAGTTACCCAAGAGCGAGTGGTGGTTTTAATTTATTCTAACTTTTTCTGGGTAACTGTTACTCTGATTCAATTGGGACTATCCAAAGTTTCCAACTTATATCATACTTTTGTAGCTCCAATTGCAGGGCAATTACTCAATTAATGTTTGAACTTCTTAGGGAATCCTTACATAGGATTTCCGGGGACACGGAGTTCCCCAGTGCAATTTTATGGTACCCCTAGTTACAAAGCCCAGAAGCTTGGAAGTTAAAATCTTTAGTTGGAATTCTCTGGCCTTTCACACTCCACTGTCGCTGCCAGCGAGAATGGTGAATTTGGTCTTGAGCCAAACCTGTGTTCACTGCAGCGGTACTGGAGAATCCCAGCCACGGGCAAGGTTGGAGAATCCAACTCTTTATGTTTTCACCTTTCTTAATGCATTGTAAGGGATGGGGAACTTGAGAGTAATTGCCTTGCGGAATTGATTCCAAGGGAGAATGAACCAATTTTGATATACAGCAGGTCCATTTTATTAACAGACTTAGAAGAACAAACAGCAGTCACAGAGGTAGCAAACTAACTCAATATCAAAACACATTTGAATGATTACTTCTAACACTACTAGAAACATGGTAGTGTACATGGGTAGAGGCCAGAATATACTTCCAAACCAGGTTGGATACCATATCTGAAAGTCAAGGACTTTCCCCTGAGCTTGTTATCACAAGCTTGTTTGTCTGGCTGTTGTGGGAGATCAATAGCTGCTATCTCTCACCAAGGGCTTCTTGGCCTTATTGGAAATGTGTGCTGGGATCGTCTTTCCAAATTGGAAGGTATTCCATAACAGGCATTCCAGGCAAACACCAACGAAATGCTGGATGACAAAACTAAGAACATATGGCAGGAATGAGGTGAGAATCAGACATGTAAGAGAGTCACGAATAAATTCAACAAGCAATTTGGGATGAATTTATTTTCCTGGCTGAAATGTGGAACTGGCTTCAAATAAACAAATAACATTGATATATGTAAGGCAAAGACAAGTATACTTGAGGGAGAAAGAAACAGAAGCTTCTGAGGATAAGGATGGATGAAGTCAACTGGAAGGAAGCTTTTGTGGCACATAAACACTGACATGGATGTATTGGACTGAATGGCTTTGTTCTGTCTACAGTAATTCTTTAGAACATGTATAATGCTGGCCAGCAGAAGGTCTACTTTCTCACAACTAGAAAATAACTTTATGCAGGTGTGATCGTCGCTTTTAAATGTTAGATGTCCCTAATGTTCATGGGTAGAGGCCAGAATATACTTCCAAACCAGGTTGGATACCATATCTGAGTTAAATTCCACGAGGAGCCAAATCAAAACAGCGTGAGACATCATTTCTAGGGGGTTTCTCTCCTTTTCTGAATCAGGATGCCAACCACCTCTGCACTTGTGTTGTCCTTTAGCCTTGCTGTGAAGCACGAACCGCAGAGAGGTAGATGAAACTGCAACCTACAGCTCTTGATTTGTTGCTCGTCGCACAGGATGTTCTTCCTCGGAGGCTTGCAGTCAGTCTCAGTCAACTCAACATCTTACTCAGTCACTGACGCGACCTGGCTCCGGGGCTGTTTTTTGATGTCCGTTGTTGCTGTGGACATGTTAGGGACTGCGAAAATTAGTGCCTCTACTTAAAAAAAAGAATGTTGTTCGATGTGAGGGATGGAACGCTTCATATGTAAAAAAGACAAGCTGAATTTGTGAGCAGTTACCGCCGGTTTGAAAGGCTCCAGCTGGATGTTCCGATTTGACAGCGCTATCAGATGCCAGTCTAAAGGAGCCGAGGGACGGGAACAGAGGCTGAGGTAGGTCGGCGCAAGGAATATATTAAAAAACAGAAAAAAAAACTAATTGTATCCGCGGCTTCTGAGTGTAGGCTGATTTCATTCGGAATATATAACCAATTTAATAAAACACGATAATATAAAGGAAGAAGAAAATTTCAGTTAAAAGCTTTTCCGAGTTATTTATCATCAATAAATGAAAATGTGCAACTCATTTCATGTTCAGATTTGTGGAAGTGTGGTAATTTATAGCAGACTGAAAAGGTTTTGGCTGAGTTTGAAGAGGATCTTGTCGTTCTCCTCACCCGAGCTGTTACTGAATACTCGCTGTGTAAATAGAAAGATTATTTAAAATCCAAAAGTCAAGATTTTTAAAAAACCCAAATCTTAGTCTCTGGCTCTGAAGATGGACGGCTTTCCTCGGTATTTAAAGGCAGCCACCGAGTTTTGATGAATTAATGACAAGGAGAGGAGGCACGATTTCTTTCCTTCGCACTCTGGACAAGACACGAACAAGAACGGAACTAAAATTTAAAATATCGACTGCAGAGAGGATCCATAGTATTTTGTTAAAAAAAGAGGAGTTTGTTAGGAAAGTGGGAGAATAATGCCCAAATGTGCTAAGCAGCAACAATGTGAAGTGATGTGAAATGTGCGGCACTCTCCAGCTATACTTGTACACTTGTTTCTACACTTTGTTTTTAATGTGCGCTCATAATATGTAACGGCGAGGATCGCGATTCGCAGCAACACCATTAAAATATCTCCAAAATGTTTGAGGTTTGGTAATATCCCAAAAGTTTGGAGTTTCAAAAGTGATTTTAGTTATTCCTATGTTGGCAATTTTATTGAATTCGTCTAATTTGGTGAGAAAAAATAACATTATAATTAATTCCGCATAACTAGGATACAACAAATACACTAATCTTTCGGGGTGGAGGGAAGCAGACATATTTGCCTTAATTTTATATGTACTTTTGGGTACTATGGTCGACATAACGCCAGAGCAGATCTTAGCATATATCATGCCATGGGGCAATTCATCTAGGGTTACAAATAACATCTAGTTTTAAAAAGAAAGTATTTAAATATTCTCAGTTCCTAGAAGTGAATTGTACAGAGCAGCATTCCGCCAGTAGGCCTTGATCATTAGCGTTTGATGGTTTGCAAGAAGATACCCATTGGACAACAAAACAATTATCTTTTAGATGTGGAGCCTGAATTGTGTAGTAATAACCAAAAAAAAACTATGAAACAGTTCTAACTTTCAGCTAATAAGAGACTTTTTCCACTAATTAATTCAGTTGGCAACATTTTTAAAGAGTGCAGTGATGCTTCAAATTGAATTCCAGACGAGGTTACGTTAATGTGTAGATTTGAGGTCAAGAAGAAAACCAAATAAATTAGTAACTGAACAGAGAAATTATGGTTTTTCCATGTTTATTGTTCAAGTCATAAAAATGAACATTCATTATTTTACTGAAGGATCTAAATTGCATCCAAGTTTTTTGATTCACCAGTAAACATAATACTTAGAGCGACAAGGACAATAGAAAAACCTTGATCCAGAAATAACTTCCAGATAATTCTTTAAGGAGAATGTGTTTGGTGTTGTGAGGAAGTTTGATATGTTTACCTTATTTGTTAGGAACTTGATTGTACCAGTGGATGTGGGTTGTTACGTAAAATATTCCAATGGGGTCGGATACATGCAAAAGCCATGTGGGTGGCACTCACAGCTCCACTGTTGACAATAATACTTTTCCATACAGCTGAAAAGAAAGATTAAAATGTATCAGATGATTGATATGTTTACCTTATATTGCTAAGGGTAGCAAAACAAACAAAAACTGTTTCAAGAAAATTGATATTTGTCAGGAAATTGGTTTTATTGAAGTTAATGGATGAGGAAAACATCTTGTTGGAGGCCTCCATTTTCTTTAAACTTCTATTTTGAGATCCATGGTAGGAATGTTTAATTAAGTGAATGAACGCTCATAACTGTTACTTAGGGTTAGGGTAAAACTTCAATTTTGTTTGTGGATTACTTTTTGAATGTAAGGGGATAATGGATGAGAGTGGAATGGGGGAATTCTTCATACAGTTCCTGTTTTCTGTGTTTTTGATTTCTTTCTTTTTTTTAATAGTCTGCCCACATATATTGGTCATTTTCATTTATCACGCTCCTTCTTTGAACTATCATTTACTCATAGAATCATAGAACCCCTACATTGCAGAAGGAGGCCATTCGGCTGTGAGTCTGCACTGTCAACAATTCCACCCAGGCCATATGTCTGTAACCCCACGTGTTTAGCCTGCTAATCTCCCTGACACTAAGGGGCAATTTAGTATGGCCAATCCACCTAACCCACACATCTTAAGACTGTGGGACGAAACTGGAACACCCTGAGGAAACCATGCAAACATAGGGAGAACATGCAAACTCCAAACAGACAATGAGGCTGGAATTGAACCCTGACATTGTGAGGCTGCATGACTGACCACTGTGCTGCCCTTTATATCATAGGCCAGAAAACAAAATATAATGTTAATTTTCTTCAGGTATTCTTTTTTTTTCTTCTAACTTTCCCCTCCTTTTTCTACACACCTCAATGGAAAATTTGACACATGTTTAAGCATGGTTCCATGAGCATTAACCACCTCTGGTCAAGTCACCATTCTATGCATTTGACCCCACACAGCAAGTGTTGGTAGGCAACCTGATCATCTGAGCATGATGTTGTCCTCGCCCAAATTAAACATGGTGCTGCTGGAATCAGAGGGAAACCGTGGCTAAGTTGCTATCCCCCCACCGACATCCTGGCCCAGTGGTGTTTAGGCCAAGTGTCCCTCATCTGTTGCTCAGGTTGTGATCAGTTAACACAGGGTCAACTGGCAAAACTGAATTGTTGTAGGCAAAGTCTTTTAGAACATTGTCATGTAACTTTTGGAATATCTAGCTTTTGAATAATTCATGTCTTTGCCATATTAGGGTTCACATATGGAAACAACCCCAGGTCATCATCAAAATACCAGAAATCTGCCCATTGTAGTAAGCTACCATGATCAAATGTAATGGTTTTACTGAAGTAGAAAGTGGAAGAACCATTATCTTTTTCATTATTGCATTTTAATAAATTCTCAACACACAAGTTTAAATGCAAATTAATTTTTATGGCAATAATCAACCATTCTAAATTAATATCAAAAAGACAGTGGGTATGGTATTGTAGTGGTATTCATGGATCAGTAATACAGAGGCAGTGGGCTAACAATCTAAAGAATGTAAATTTAATCTCACCATCGTAATCTGAAAATTTGAATTTTCAGGTTTTATAATTTTGTAAATTAAAAAGTGGCACCAGCAAAAGTGACCATGAAGCACTCAGAGTGCCCTTTACAACATAACTGGTTCATTAATTTAGGAAAAATAACCTAACTTGGTCTCCAGTTCCGCACCAACTTGGCTGACAGCCTTTAGAAGTGTCCAATCAAGCCATTTAGTTGTTTCAAACTTCTACAAACATGGATAACAGTGGTGCAAGAAGAAGCCCTACCGAGACCATTTTGGGCATCTAGGAAAGGACAGCAAATGTCAAAATTGTAGCTTTTCCTAAAAAGCATTAGTAAACAGTTTGATTTTTATGACAATTTGATAAATTCATGGTCACTTTTGGTGAACCATAGAATCCCAATAGTGCAAAAAGAGACCATTTGGTCCATTGAATCTGCACCGACTCTCCCAAAGAGCATTCCACCCAGGCTCTCCCATATCCCTATAACCCATTATCCTGGCTAATCCACCTAGCGAACACATCTTTAGACATTAAGGCGCAATTTAGCATGGCCAATCCATCTAACTTGCATATTAGGTTGATTAGCCATGCTAAATTTGCCCTTAATGTCCCATAATATATAGCTTAGGGGGATAGTGCAGGGTAAATACATGAAGTTATAAGATAAGCCTATGCAAGAGTTGGTGCAGACTCGATGGGCTGAATGGCCTCCTTCTATTCCTACATGCATAGAACTGTAGGAATTCTATGCATTTATGGACTGAGAGAGGAAACCGATGCACCCAGAGGAAACACATGCAGACTTGGTAAGAACGTGCAAACTCCGCACAGTCAGCCAATGCCAGAATCGAACCTGGGTCCCTGGCACTGAGGCAGCACTGCTAACCACTGGTTTAAACTGAATTCAAATTTTCAAACTCATAGTGAGATTTGAACTTATGTGCCGGAATTTTACAAGCGTGCCTGCCCTGGAATTGGGACACGTGAGGCTCGCAGGACGGCATTCTCCGTTGGCCTAGGATGGGATCTTAGGAGCCTCGGGTGGGCGAGGTGGTAAAATTCCAGCAATGTTCTCTATACGAGCGAATGTAGCAAAGATCAGTCAGCTATTGTGGCATTACAAACAAAGAACAAAGAAAATTACAGCATAGGAACTGGCCCTTCAGCCCTCCAAGTCTGCACCAACCATGATGCCCGACTGAACTAAAACTCCCTACCCTTCCGGGAACCATATCCCTCTATTCCCATCCTATTCATGTATTTGTCAAGACATCCCTTAAAAGTCACTATCGTATTTGCTTCCACTACCTTTCCCGACAGCGGGTTCCAGGCACCCACCAGCCTCTTTGTAAAAAACTTGCCTCATACATCTCCTTTAAACCTTGCCCCACGCACCTTAAACCTATGATCCCTAGTAATTGACTCTTCCACCCTGGGAAAAAGCTTCCCACTATCCATTCTGTCCATGCCCCTCATAATCTTGTAGACTTCGATCAGGTCGCCCCTCAATCTTCATCGTTCCAGTGAGAACAAACCAAGTTTCTCTAACCTCTCCGCATAGCTAATGCCCTCCATAACAGACAACATCCTGATAAATCTTTTCTGTACCCTCTCCAAAGCCTCCACATCCTACTGGTAGTGTGGTGACCAGAATTTAACACTATATTCTAAGTGCGATCTAACCAAGGTTCTATTATGCTTCAACATGACTTGCCAATTTTTAAACTCAATACCCCAGCTGATGAAAGCAAGCATGTCGTATGCCTTCTTGATTATCTTCTCCGCCTGCGTTGCTGCTTTCAGTGACCTGTGTGTCTGTACACCCAGATCCCTCTGTCTATCAATACTCTTAAGGTTTCTGCCATTTACTGTATATTTCCTGTCTGTATTAGACCTTCCAAAATGCATTACCTCACATTTGTCTGGATTAAACGTAGGGATATGGGGGTAATGTAGGGATATCGTGGTTGGTGCAGACTCGATGGGCTAAATGGCCTCTTTCTGCACTGTAAGGTTTCAATGATTGTATGATTCTACGATTTCTAAACTCCATCTGCCATCTCTCCACCCAAGTCTCCAACTGATCTATATCCTGCTATATGCTCTGATGATTCTCATCGCTATCCGCAAATCCACCAACCTTTGTGTTGTCTGCAAACTTACTAACCAAACCAGTTACATTTTTGTCCAAATCTTTTATGTATATTACAAACAGCAAAGGTCCCAGTACTGATCCCTGAGGAATGCCACTTGTCACAGACCTCCGTTCAGAAACACCCTTCCACTGCTACCCTTTGTCTTCTATGATTGAGATAGTTCAGTATCTGCCTTGCCAGCTCACCTCTGATCCCATGCGACTTTATCTTCTGCAACATAGTGCCACAAGGGACCTTGTCAAAGGCCTTACTGAAGTCCAGGTAGACAGCATCACTGCTCTACCCTCATCAATCATCGTTCCTCAAAAAACTCGATCAAATTAGTGAGGCATGACCTCCCCTTCACAAAACCATGTTGCCTCCTGCTAATACGTCCAGTTATTTCCAAGTGGGAGTAAATCCAATCTTAAGAATACTCTCCAATAACTTCCTTACCACTGACATCAGGCTCACTAGCCTGTAGTTACCTGGATTATTCTTGCTACCCTTCATAAACAAAAGATTAACATTGGCTATTCTCCAATTCTCTGGGACCTCCCCTGTAGCCAGTGAGGATACAAAGATTTCTCTCAAGACCACAGCAATTTCCTCCCTTGTTTCTTTCAGTATTCCAGGGTATATCCCATCAAGGTCTGGGGACGTCTACCTTAATGTTTCTCAAGAGCCCCAATACCTCCTTTTTGATCTCAACATGACTCAAACTATCTATGCACTCTTTCCCAGACTCATCATCCACCAAGTCCTTCTCTTTGGTGAATACTGATGCAAAGTACTCATTTAATACCTCACTCATTTCCTCTGGCTCCATGCATGGATTCCCTCCCCTGACATTATGCAGATATTGTAGCTTGATTTTTTTTTATTCATTCATGGGACATGGGCATCACTGGTTGCCCAGCATCTATTGCCTATCCCTAGTTGCTCTTGAACTGATTGGCTTGCTAGGCTATTTCAGAGGGCAGGTGAGAATTAACCACTTTAGTGTGGCTCTGGTGTCACATATAAGCCAAATCAAGTAAGGCCGGCAGATTTCCTTTCCTAAGGGACATTGGTGAACCAGATGAGTTTTTCTGACAATCAACAATGGTTTCATGGTCATCACTAGATTTTTATGTGCATCTGGGTATGAATCTCATCCAAATTCTACAAATGAACATTTACAGTAGGAATTATGAACAATCAGAAGTTAAAATTTCCTGGCCTATGTGGCTTTAGACCACAGACTGCTTTAGTTCATTATCCGTCAGAGGTGAATTTTTGTGAAAATTTTCTTGCTTTGGTCTTTGGGATTTATTTACAGGGTTCTTTCATTGTAATTATATAAGAGATAATCTTTCAAAAATAATTATTACATTCATAGTCCCACCTTTGACACCATGTGCAAAGGTGTTTCCTAATATACAAGGCATAAAGACATCTCATTTATTGGCTTAGTGGCAGTTAAATCTGAGTGTCTGAGTGATCTGAATCAACAGCCATACTACATGGTGCAAGGCTAACATCTTAAAAGCTGGAATTTCATGACTGGAGGAAGAAACCTCTATTGATAACTGATGCTGCATGTAAATAACTTATGTTTCCCATTGCAATCCATTGTCATTTTACATAAATACTGCGTTACAGGGCTCAGTGACAAAGAATTCACAGTCCCACTGCCAGCTGTGCCTTCAGCTGTGTCAAGCCTCCAAGCTCTGACGTTCCTTTGTTAAATTTCTCCACTTCTCCATTTCTCTCTGCTGTTTTCGGAATCTCCTTACAATCTATGACTGAGATTTTCTGGCCCTCTCCCAGCAAGTTGGGCTTTCTGGCAGTGGATGCAGCTTGCCATTGGCTGCTAGCAGGATCTTCCAGCCCCGCTACAGTCAGTGGCCAATTGTGTTGCTCACTGACCACGCTACCAGGGAACCTACTGCGAGGACGCCTTTAGTAGAACCAGGAGATCTTGATGGTGGATAGGGCTGGAAAGTTCAGCCCTGCCCTTTTGATTAAGCTTGTGGCGATTATCAAAATGGACAGGATTTTATGGCCTTGCTCGTCCTGAAACTGTAAAATTCTGCTCAGGGTCAACGGACCTACCCATTGTCTGCTCGAATTCCCATAGTGGCCGGGGCAGTGAGATTCTAGCCAATGTCTCATCCTTGGATTCAGTGTCAACCTTTGACAGATTATGATCCTGTGAAGCACTTTGGATGTTTTACTACATTAAAGACATCAAATAAAGCAACTGCAGTTATTATCTCTTACATCTCTTATGGTGATTTTAGATTGACCTGTTTGTATTCATCTTGATTATCACTAACCATTCTGTGCTACGACAAAGCGCAAAACAAGAAAATTTGGTACATCAAATCTGACTTTTCCATGGACTATGTATGCAGTCCAATCTGGCAATGATTCTATCTAATCCATTCAGGCTACTAGCAAAAGTCTTAGTGCATGCTTCATCAGTTTTTTTTATACTGTAGCTGTTGTATTTTAGATTATAGTTATCCTGCAACCAGAGTGAAACTGAAGGGACCTCGTTGTGTTAATGTCACACAAATACCCAATTTGAGAGGCTTCAGATCTGAAGTATAGTAAATTCTGCACAAAAATGTAAAACCAAAATTACTTTGTGTTGATGTACATGGTATCATATGATTGCCTAATAAGAACACAATGGGCCTGATTCTATCAAAATGGGCACAAAATCGTGGTAAATTCGGGCGTTGGGCCTTTAACGCAATCTGCACCTGAATCCAAGCAGATTGTGGCTTTAGAGTAGGGAGGTGGATTAGAGCATCCTCTGCGGGTGGGGGGTTGGGGGGGTGGTGGGGGTGGTGGCAGGGGTTGGGGGGGGAAACAGGAGGAGGAGGCGGGGCAGAGCATCCTTTGGGGTGCAGGAGGAGGAGGCTACCACCAGACAACGATCAGCTCTGTGTCAGAGAGCTCTGCCTTTTTTTACTTTCCCGCCCAGGCGCGCTGCTTCAGATTTTTTTCTAACTGCGCATGCACAGTTCAGAGCTCCGATCATTCTGGCAGCGCTAAGCCCTGCCCACGGCACGAACGGACCGGAACTGGCAAAAAGCTTATGGGCACGCTGCAAAGAGGATTCCAAGCTCGGATCTGTATTAAGCCTGGATCCGGCCCTTAGACTCCAAATGGTAAAATCGGGCCCAATGTCACACAGAATTGCAAAACTAAAATTCTCAGCTCATCCTTGAGCAAAGTATTATTCTATGAGGCACAGTGCTCTCCACTCAATACTTTCCATTAACATGGAACATTAACAATGTATTTCTTGAAACTGTTATTCATATATCATAAATTGGCTGAATTATGATATAAAATAATTTAAATGTAGCTATACAATATCAGGTTAGTTATTTTGGTTTTAAGATCATAGTCAAAGTTTATTATTTAAGGTAACGTAATTAATTGTACACTTTGGATTGTAATGTGGCTAAGTAATTTATGTTTCAAAAGGACATCATTTTTCACTCTCCAACTTGTGATTTTGTACCTACTAACAATAATGGGTGGAAAATCACAGACCAGTGAGCAGATAATCTGAATTTCTATCCCAAGTTTTATAGAAATAATGCTTTTTTACATTGTATGTTCATTTGGTCACTGGCATAATGTAGTTTGTGTGACAATTATTATATTTTCTAAGCAACAATTGACACTGAATGGACAGATATTGAAACATTACTTTGTTGACAGTCGAAAATGCAGACCTCACTTAGATGCAGTCAGGCTAAATTGGGGAGCCAACTTAAACGTTAAAGCTTAATCTATGCTTTTGTTATCTCAAGATTCAATAATTCCAATGCTTTTCTGTCCAGCCTCTCATCTTCTACACACGATAAACTTCATCCATAACTCCACTGCACATAGTCCATCTGCACCAAAATCTGTTTACCATCAATCCTGAGCTCATTGACCTACATTGGCCTTTGATCTCCCAATCGCTTAAGATAAACACAGTAGAATTCCCCAGGAATGGACTCTAATAAATAGCTTGGATAAATGGAAAGCTGAAATTATTTTGTGATGATATATAATGCATTGTATGACAGTATTATTAATAACATCATGGAATTGAGGTTCGGTTGGGCCTGCTTTCCACGCTTCAACAATCCCGTGTAAAGACTTTTCTCCTAATGTCTCTCCTTACTCACAGTGACAACAACCCACCAGCCAGAAGAAAACAGTTTTTTCTTCTTGGACTCTTACCAAAACATTTGTAATGTTAGAATCTTCTACTAAATAGTCTCTGCTCCAATATTTTAATCTTTCCCCATACCAATAGTTTATCATCCTTGGCATCATTATGGCAAATCAAAGGGGAGTTGATGGCCTAGTGGTATTATGGTCAGACTATTAATCCAGAAACTCAGCTCATTTTCTGGGAACCTGGGTTTGAATCCCACCACACCAGGTGGTAGAATTTGAATTCAAGAAAAATATCCGGAATTAAGAATCGACTATTGTTGCCAAAAACCCATCTGGTTCATTAATGTCCTTTTGGAGAAGGAAATCTGCCATCCTTATCTGATCTGGCTTACATGTGACTCCAGAGCTACAGCCATGTCGTTGACTCTCTACTGTCCTTGGACAATTAGGGATGGAAAATAAATGCTGGCTAGCCATTGACAGCCATGTCCCATGAGTGAATGAGTAAAAAAACACAAAGACTTTTGTGGTTTTAATATCCTTTGATTTAAGAAACACCCAAAACTGGACATTACAACAACTTAAGCCTAATCAATGCTTTATTACTTGCAATATTATTACTTCTTAAATTTTGTATTCCGTATATCTATTATCCCATTTTTTTTGCCTTTTTAATGACTTTATCTACTGGCACTTGCACGTACAAGTACTTATACATGTGAAACTCCAAGTTTCTCTGTTCATTTGCACCAATCGGTACTTCTCATTGACTGAAGATTCTCCTTCTGAAATGTGTTACTTCATGTCAGTCCGCATTCACTTGCTCCTTCAACCTACTTCAACCTGCTCATTCTACTTACCTATCAAACTTTGTTTACCTATTTTCCTACTTTTGTGTTATCAGCAAATTTTGTGATTATGTTTCCTATGTCCAGGTTCTAATAATCCATAACACTGAGGACAAAAAAAGACTGAATATTATTTAGTCTCTTAACCTGATAAAGCCTTGTTTACCCTAACTCTTTGTTTCTGGTCCAATGAGCAAATTTCTCTCCATGCGGCTGCATTTCCTTTTATACCAAACTCAGAGTAATTTTTCTCACAAGCCTATTTTGAAAATCTCTCTATACACACACACACACACACACACACAAACACACACACACACACACACACACACACAAACTCTACTGCATTCCTTTTATATATCAATTAGTTATCTTGTTAAACATACCTTGCTTTTAATAAATCTATGCTGGCTTTCCTGCATTAACCCATGATGACCTTGATATTAGAAAACATTAATTATGCAGACTTTAACATGTGATAATCATTGGAAGCAATTGATATCGCTGCAAAGACTTGACGAGAGCTGTGTAAAAGTGTAACAGTATGGTGTGTTTTATTTTGATAAGGATACTTTTTTTTCGAACTGTAGGATGTCATACCTGAATTTTCCAGTTTTTGTCAACTTGGTTCAAGTATATTTTTAAAGAATACACTTAACAAATAAAGCTTTATATGAGCATTATTTTGTAGAGGGCCAATTGTGCTGATTGCAGCTTAGGGGGTGAACAAAAGCATTTTTTGCCATTTCAGTGTTCATATAGTACATTATCTGTTAGGAAAGAAGTCCTTTTATTTTCTTCCATTTCTCATTGAGGATCCTGTAACAGGGAGCTTTAGGCAGTTGGATAAGCTGCTAGCAAAGCTGTTTTGAGTAAATGCACTGTAATGTGTGAGAACAGTCTGGGAATTTCACTCCTATTCTGCCAGTTCATGGTGTTACCTAATGATATTCACATTTCCATTTATTTTACAGTTTTCATATACTGGCATAAGATATTTAATGTACTGGTTAAAGTTTCATAACAATAAGGTCTGCACATTCCAGTTATGGTTTGACTATTGTTGGTCAGTTATTGTGTAATCAAATGTTACATCATATTGGCAGGACTTTAGTTTCAGTGTAGAGAATCATTTACGGAACGGAAGGAAACCATACCAAGCCTAATCGCACCAACCATCCAGCCTAATCCCACTTTCCAGCTCATGATCCATAACCTTGTAGATTATGGCAGTTTCAGTATATATTCAGGAACTTCTGAAATGCAATGAGGTTTCAGGTTATTATCCTGGACTCCAATGAAAAGACATTGACCTGAAGCTTTGGTTGGAACTCTTTGGCTGTGCTGAGGGTGAACCCTTGCCATGGGTTTCCCGGCAGTGGCATACAAAGGGAAGCTCTATTGAAAACGTTAGAACCAGACTATCCTCCCACTGGCCAATGTGGACCACCTCCACCATCACGAAACACGCCACGGGGCGGGGGGGGGGTGGAAAATCCTGCCCTTTAACTCTGTTTGTCTGCTAGATCTGCTGACTATTTCTAGAATTTTCTGTTTTATTGTGAACATTTTATACTACTTGGTGATGACCTTGTTTGATTTCCTGAGTAGTTTTTAAAGACACTATTTTTAAACAGCTAATGGTCCAATTGAACTTTTGTGATTGGGTGTGGAGCTGTATGTAAGCACATACAGAGTCATCACTTGGAGTGAAACACAGCCCTCAGCCTGACTATGAACTGTACCCTTCATTTATCAGGTTCTGATAACCCAGTATAGCTGCAACATAAAATCCTTGAGCTGAAGTGTTCTTATGAAGTTAATGTGTAACTGCTCCTGGAAGCATAAACCAAACTCTTTGAAGTTGACCTTAGGGCATGGAGTATAAATCAAGCTTTGAAAAATCCTTCCAAAAACAGGCTTCAGTTTATATGCCAAGTTAAAAATGTGAATTGTTGGTGTTGGTAAGCACCATATTGGAATGGGAAGAAAATTCTGTTCATCTATCACCATGTACAGTCTGCTGTTTGTAAATGTGGCCTAAAACCCTGTGCATCTTGCAACATGGTATGTATCACTTGCTTGATCCCATGTGCCGATTTATAAGGCAATTATAACTGTTAACATATGTTTCTGAACTTAAAAACTGAGCCTGCTTCCTAATGCAAGTATAGCTCTAAACATGCCATCATTAGTTGGAAAATAGGGGGTTAACACATACCCTGAATATAGGCCACAACATACATTTTGGCATCCAAAAACCAAGGTTACCTTTTTATGCTGGGTCCATTTATATGCCGTGATCAATGGCAATCATTTTGAATTTGTAATTTATTCTTCATTCTATGAGAAGGAATAAAGATTTTTTGGACTATTCTGTTTCAATGACATGCACATAACCTATATATATATGTATGTTTTGGAAAAAAGGACTTGTATAGTTCAAAAAGCAAGAGCCTGATGAAATCATATATTTCTAAATTTGTACAATTCATTCTTGAACAGTACCACAAAATGGTGGGGGAGGGGGCTGTGGAATAGCCTAGTTATCAACATTTGCTTATGTGTTCACTCCAGATGCAAAAAAAGGCCAGAGTAGTTTCCTCCAGGTTCCCATTTCTGAACTGTCTTCCACTTTGGGTCTGGCCCTTTGTTATGCAGGGTTCCTTTCTGAATCCATTCCTGCAGGGAGTGCATTTGGGAAATTTAGTTGTAGGCTATTTAGGAGTGAATTATACTGTAAATAACTGAACCTTTAGGAATATTAACATACAGAGGGACCTGGACGTACAGGTCCACAGTTCTGTAAAAGTGACAACACAGGTGGCCAAGGTGATTAAGAAGGCATATGGCATGCTTGCCTTCATCAGCTGGGGCTATGGGGAAATATATATAGTACAGAGTTTGGAAATCATGCTGCAGCTATACAAAACTTTGATTAGGCTGCATATGGAGTATTGTGTGCATTTCTGGTCACCATACTATCAGAAGGATGTGGAGAGAGTGCAATGAAGATTCACCAGGAATTCGCCTGGTCTCGAGGGTGTTGACTATGAGGAAAGGTTGAATAAACTAGAATTGTTTTCGCTGGAAAGACAGAGACTGAGGGGAGACCTGATAGAGCTCTGCAAAATTATGAGAGGCATAGACAGTGTGGATAGTCAGAGGTTTTTTCCTAGGTTGGACTGTAAATTACAGGGCAGTGCAGGTTCAAGGTGAGAGGGGGAAAGTTTAAGGGAGATGTGTGGGGTAAATTTTTCACGCAGAGAGTGATGGTGCCTGGAACGCACTGCCAGAGGAGGTGATGGAAGCAGGCACATTAACAACATTTAAGAGGCATCTAGATGGGTATATGAATAGGGAGGAAATAGAGGGATACGGACTGAGTAAGGGCAGAAGGTTTTTTTTAGTTTAGATAGGGCATCATGGTCGGCATTTGCTTGGAGGGCCAAAGGGCCTATTCCTGTGCTGTACTTTACTTTGTTCAAATTTCTGATGTGCGTTGCCCTGGTTGGGGTTATCTGCACATGGTTCGCAATCAGCCTTTTGTGTTATTTTTGTTTGAAACACACAGAAGTAATCTTCACATGCTGCAGAGAATATATACAGAATGACAGACTGTGCCCAAACCAAAACCTAGTTTGGGTGTTCAGTAAGAGGTCATGCAGTTTGATTATGTTGCAATGATTATAAGTGTGAGGCCTTTTTTTTGAAGATGTGAGTTGTGGCATGAAATATGTGAATTAGCATGATGAATGAGTTCACAATCATATGGGGGCTTAGTATGGGCCAGCAGTAAATGGAGCAACATTTTGTGACATGCATACTTGGGCTTTCTTTGATTTATAAAATCATAGAATGATACAGCATAGAAGGAAGCCATTCAACCTACAGCCGTATCATGCTTCTCCTGTCTCTTTGGTAGAGCTATTAGATTTCTCCATAGCCTCGTAATTATTTTCATTGAAGACTTTATCCCACTCTGCTTTGAATGTAACTATTGAATCTGCTTCCACCAGCCTTTCAGTAACCATATTCCAGATCACAACAACTCACTGCATAAAATAAATGTTTGCATAAATTTCCTCTGGTTCTTTTGACAATCACCAAAATTCATGATCTTTGGTTACTGACTATTCTACCTCCAGAAATAGTTGCTCCTTATTTACTTTCATTGAAAGATTTTATGATTTCGAACACTTCTATCAGATTTCCTCTTAATGTTCTCTGATTTAAGAAAAACAGCCCAAGTTTCTTCAATCTCTCCATGCAAGTGAAGCCCCTCTAGTTAATCAAAGTAGCTGGGTGACATTTTTACTTAAAGCCTGCCAATCTTTTAAGAATCTCATTATTTTTATTTTGTATCACTACTAACCTCCCACCCCACCCCTCCCTTCCCTGCTATATCAGCAGCAGCCTCTTCTTTTAATTAAATATACATAGTTAAAATCTTATTTTTGGTCCCTAATCAATTCAATCCAAACAATAGCACACCATCTAGCAGGGGGTACCGAATAACAATCTGGAACAGAAATACTTACTGATTTAATTTTCCTTAATTCAGAAGAGCTGAGCCCAACTGTAGCATGTACGTTGCTGTCCCACCTGATCAGCATTAACTGAAGATCAAACTTGGGACTTTGTTGTTCCGTCCAGCTCAATAACCAACCCGAGTGTTACATTTACCCAGTAAACCAAGGAAGGTACCGAACAGTTTCCTGTCAAAAGCACAAAATCAGCAAACTTTTATTATGTTGTTGGAACTATATAAATGATTCTATAATATAAAAGATATAATAAGAGTTAAAGATTCATAGAATCCCTACAGTGCAGAAGTAGGCCATTTAGCCCATCGAACCTGCACTGACAACAAATCCACCCACACCCTATCTCCATAACCCCACGTATATACCCTGCTAATCCCTCTGAAACTAAGGGGCAATTTAGCATGGCCAATCAACCTAACCTACACATCTTTGGAGTGTGGGAGAAAAATGGAGTACCTGGAGGAAACCCATGCAGACACAGGGAGAACATGCAAACTGCACAGAAACAGTCACCCAAGGCTGGAATTGAACCAGGTCCCTGGTGCTGTGAGGCAGCAGTGCCACTGTGCCACTGTGCCATCCCTAAAAGAAAAAGAAACATGTAATTTGATGTAACACTTCTCAGCAATGCCTTAAAGTACTTCACTTAAAATGTATTAAGTGGAAATATAATTGTTATTCTTCTAATTAAACTTTAAAGTTGCACAGGTTACCTCTAGGAGCTGGAACTGTTCATGCAAGCTTGGAGAATTTGCATAAACTGAATTTGAATAACTGTAAGTTCCTTTTATTTACTGGTAATGCTCACATCAAAAAAGGCAGCTGTGGAATAGATATGCAATGCTGCTTTACCTCACAAATTGTAGGCCAAGTTAGCACTTTCAGACTCGTTTGTACATACTCTTCATGCAGGTAGGGTGTGTGCAGAGTAAATCAGGCTTGTCATAGGAGCATTTGATGGAAAGATGTTGGGTTGGTTTCCCTATCTCATGACTCGTTGCCTTCTCTGCTTTCATTGCCTGGCTGAAAAATAAGTACTCATCCACTTCCAATAGCCTGGTGACAGATTCAAATAACAGCATCGGAAAAGGCCCTTTGGCCCAACGTGTCCATGCTGCCCATTTTTTACCACTAAGCTAGTCCTAATTGCCTGCATTTGGCCCATATCCTCCATCTCATCCATGTAACTGTCTGAATGCTTTTTAAAAGACAAAATTGTACCCGCCTCTACAACTACCTCTGGCAGCTCGTTCCAGACACTTACCACCCTCTGTGTGAAACTCACCACCCTCTGTGTGAAACAATTGCCCCTCTGTACCCTTTTCTATCTCTCCCCTCTCATCTTAAACATTTGGGAAAAGATGTTGACTATCAACTTTATCTACTCCCCACATTACTTTTTGGACTCCTATAAGATCACCCCTAAGCCTCCTACGCCCCAGGGAAAAAAGTCCCAGTCTATCCAGCCTCTGCTTCTCTTCTCAAAAGTCTCTATTCACATATATATTTTCTGAAATAATTACATCTTGTGATTGCATACACCTAGATTTCCTGTCATGACTATGGTTATGCTGAGAGAAATGTGAATCAAGTGGTTCAGATGACTTGTTTAATCTGTTTCTGGGAGTTGAGGGAAGATAGAGCCTGTTTACGAGTGGTCATGTTGATTGGGGTCATTGTCCTTTGTGATTAATGGAAAGGCAGTTGTATTGGAGAAGGGACAGCACAGGAACAGGAGTAGATAATTCAGCCTGTTGAGCCTGCTCCAGCATTCAATTACATTATGACTGATCATCTGCTTCAATGCCACATGCCCGCACTATCTTCATAGCTCTTGGTGTCTTCTGGTGTCTCCAGAATTCCACTGATTTCTGTTTTGAAAATGCTGAATGATTGAGCTTCTACAGCTCTCTAGGGTAGAGAATTCCAAAGATTCTTCAGCCTCTGATTAAATTAATTCCTCCATATCTCAGTCTTGAATGGCTTACTCCTTATTCTGCAATGACCTCCCTATCTCCTTGCACCTGCCTCAAATTCACCTTGCTATGCTCCCTGAACCTGTGACCTTCTTGGGTCTGAGTGCCATGACTGTCGCAATCCAAAGGCCTACTCGCAATCCCAGCAGCTTCCACTGCTGAGTTCTGGTGCTCCTGAGACTGCCAGAACTGTCAGCCAGTCAGATTGGCCAGAAGCTCTCGAGGGCAGGACCTCCTCCTGCTGAAGGGTGGAATTCCCACTCTCAGCTACTCAAGTCTGCCTGCAGTGTGCTATTGCTGCTGCGCGTCCTAATTCAATGGGGGTCACACTTTTTCCAGGGGATGGGAAGGGGAGCAATGCATTTCTCCCCATAAATTTCAACCCTGTGCCACTTGTTATAGACTATCCAGCCAAGAGAAATAGCCTTTTAGCATCTACCCTGTAAAGTCCTCTCAGGATCATATATGCTTTACTGAGATTTCCTCTTATTCTTTTGAACCCCAATTAGAGAATATTACCATTCTACTCAATCTCATCTCAAACTACAGCTCTCATTTTAAGAACATAAGAACATAAAAAATAGGAGCAGGAGTAGGCCATCTAGCCCTTTGAGCCTGCCCCGCCATTCAATAAGATCATGGCTGATCTGAAGTGGTTCAGTTCCACTTTCCCGCTTTCTCCCCATAACCCTTAATTCCCTTGTCTACCAAAACCTATCTACCCGTGTCTTAAATATATTTAGCAAGGTAGCCTCTACCACTTCAACGGGCAGAGAATTCCAGAGATTCACCACCCTTTGAGTGAAGAGGTTCCTCCTCAACTCTGTTCTAAACTGCACCCCCCTTATCTTGAGGCCGTGCCCTCTAGTCCTGCTGTCCTTTCTGAGCGGGAAGAATCTCTCTACCTCTACCCTATCCATCCCCTTCATTATCTTATACGTCTCTATAAGATCCCCCCTCATCCTTCTAAACTCCAACGAGTACAGACCCAGTCTATTCAGCCTCTCTTCATAGTCCAACCCCCTCATCTCTGGTATCAGCCTAGTGAACCTCGTCTGCACTCCCTCCAAGGCCAAAATATCCTTGCGCAAGTGCGGCGACCAAAACTGCACACATTACTCCAGCTGCGGCCTCACCAGTGCCCTGTACAGTCGCAGCAAGACCTCCCTGCTTTTATATTCTATCCCCCTCGCTATAAAGGCCATCATCCCATTCACCTTCTTGATCACCTGCTGCACCTACAGACTGGGTTCTTGCGACTCATGCACAAGGACCCCCAGGTCCCTCTGCACCGTAGCATGCTGCAGCTTTTCACCCTTTAAATAGTAATCCCTCCTACTATTATTCCTGCCAAAGTGGATAACCTCACACTTGCTAACATTGTACTCCATCTGCCAGGTCCTCGCCCACTCGCTCAGCCTATCTAAATCCCTCTGCAGACTTTCCACACCCTCTGCACAATTTGCTTTTCCACTTATCTTCGTGTCATCAGCAAATTTCGACACCCTACACTCAGCCCCCTCCTCCAGATCATCTATATAAATGGTAAATAGTTGAGGCCCCAGCACCGATCCCTGCGGCACTCCACTAGTCACCAACCGCCAATCAGAATAGCACCCATTGATACCAACTCTCTGCCTCCTATTAGACAACCAATCTTCTATCCACGCTAACACCTTACCCCCAACTCCATGCCCCCTAACCTTCTGAAGCAACCTTTTGTGTGGCACCTTATCAAACACCTTTTGAAAATCGAGAAACACTACATCTACCGGTTCCCCTCTGTCTACTGCACTAGTCACATCCTCATAGAATTCCAATAAATTTGTCAGACACAACTTCCCCTTAATGAATCCATGCTGCGTCTGCTCTATCAAACAATTCTTCTCTAGGTGCCTCGCTATTTCTTCTTTGATGACGGATTCAAGCATTTTTCCAACAACAGACGTTAAACTAACTGGCCTATAATTCCCTGCCTTTTGCCTGCTACCTTTTTTAAACAGTGGCGTAACATTAGCCGTTTTCCAATCTTCCGGCACTTCCCTGGAATCCATCGAAGTTTGGTAAATAATTACTAAGGCATCTACTATCACCTCTGCCATTTCCTTCAGAACCCTGGGATGCATTCCATCCGGTCCTGGGGACTTCTCCACCATCAGTCCCACTAGTCAATCAAGCACTACCTCTCTACTGACAGTAATCGCATTCAGGCCCTCAACTCCTACCATCCTTCTATCTTTAATACCTGGCAAACTATTCGTGTCCTCCTCCGTGAAGACCGAGGCAAAAAACTTATTTAAGGCCTCAGCCATTTCCTCATCCCCCACCACTAAATCCCCCCTCTCATCCTCTAAGGGTCCAACATTCACTCTAGCCAGACTCCTCCTCTTTATATATTTATAAAGACACTTACTGTCCTTTTTGCACACTTGTCTCTAAGGAACCCTTTTTTCTCCTATGCTATTTCATGTATATCTTCTCTTAAGTCTGGAAACCAGAAGCGTACACAGCATTCAGAGTGTGGTCTTCCCTTTTGTACCCCAAACTTATAAAGGTCATTTGTTCATTCATGGCTTAGATGAGACACATTGTTATTTCACTTTTAGTTATGTATTAATAGAGAAAAGACACTGGGATTGATTCTCCCAACCTACTGCACTGCTTTTGTAGTGCAGCGGGCCAGGAGACTCTAGTGGAGACCATTTCGTGGACACCCTGCTGGGCACCATGGCCTTCACACGTCCCCAGCAACCAGATTTCCAGTGTCATTGGGAGCTGCAAACATTGTTTGAATTCAAATTTTAATATAATTTAAATATCATTAGCAACAGCATCTGCCCCGCCTGGAATGGTTCACTCCAGTGGGGATTACACTAGCACCCAACTTGCGGGGGGCTGGTGGCCTGACCCTGCTGGAGTGAAGCCCCACCCCCCCAGCAGGATTGGGCACCAGGGAATGCCTCCTGAGCATTGCCACCTTGGCAGTGTCAATTTGGACCCCCACTGGGCATCGGGCAGTACCAAGGGCTAGGGCCTGATGGGGCAGGGCCTCTGGCAGGGCGATCGGTATGGGTGGATGGATCCTGCTGTCACTCTGCATTTGGGCTGAGTGACAGAGAGAGGGGGGCTACCGATTGGGACAGTGGAAGGCATCAAGACGGGCTGGGGTGAGATTGAGGCTGGTCGAGGCATGTTTGGAGGGCCAGTGATTGACCAGTGTGGGGGTCAGAGGGGCAGTTTTGTGGGGTCGCAGGGCTGGCCAGCGATTGAGCTGGCCAGAAATTGTGAGGCCAGCAGTGCAGGGGTTCTGTGCATGGGCCGATCTCAGCGCTGACAGATCAGCGCATGCACAATGACCCACCCAGTGCTATGCAGCCAGACTCTCGAATAGCCCCTGCTCACTGATTGTTGGACTGATTTACACAAGTGCACTCTGGAGTTTGGGAGATTCATTTTGAAACTGCCACTGAAAAACCAGCATGATTTACTTCAGTTTTTATGTGAATTTGATAAGAATCTTTTTGGGAGAATCCACCCGCCCCGCCCCTCTCCCCGAAGAAGGCAAGCAGCGCCAGGACAAGTGCAACCAATAAATAACTGTGAATTGATATGCATATGTATTTCACACATTGTTTACATGTGTTTGGAGTTATTATCCCAGAATTGAAGGAAATTTAGATAAATTGGAACTATAAAAGTTTTAAAAGATTTCAGGTGTTAGAACAGTTCAAAGATTGACATTTGGACAATTTATCCTGAGAATCTGAGACTAGTGGAGAAGGATACAATTAACTTTGATAGTAGAACATAGAACATAGAACACTACAGCATAAACAGGTCCTTAAGCCCACGAGTTGCGCCGATCATATCCATACCTACCAGGCCTATCTATAACCCTCAATCCCATTAAATCCCATGTACCCATCCAGAAGTCTCTTAAAAGACCCCAATGAGTTCACCTCCACCACCACTGATGGCAGCCGATTCCACTCACTCACCACCCTCTGAATGAAAAACTTACCCCTGACATCTCCTCTGTACCTGCTCCCTAGCACCTTAAACCTGTGTCCTCTCGTAGCGACCATTTCAGCCCTGGGAAATAGCCTCCGAGAATCCACCCTGTCTATACCTCTCAACATTTTATAAACCTCTATCAGGTTGCCTCTCAACCTTCATCTCTCCGGGGGAAAAGACCTAGCTCCCTCAACCTAGTAATTTAGAAAATAAGTTTTATATAGCTTTGGTGATTTTTCAAATGTCTCAGAAATGTCTGAACAAACTTTGCAAACAATAACTCACTTTGCCTTTCCCTGATATCCATAAGCCCACAATGATATGATAATACTGGAGGAGATTTATTTATCATTGGAACTCAGAACAGTCTGGGACACATCAGGAAATTGTTCATTTCAAGATGTTCCCCCACTCTCTTACCAAAAGACTATGTGCTGTTAGTTTGCTACTGAAACAAACCCTACAAACTGTTAGGACTTGAATATTAGGAATAAAAGGAGGCAAGTAGGGAACTGAAATTCGCTGCCTGCCTCTGTTGACCCGAGAAAGAGATATTTCTATTATTATAGAGGCATGCCTGGCCAGCAGAAATATTTGGTGCAGCTTGTCAGGTGCAGCCAGACCACATTTATTGTTGATTCTGTTATACTTCTGTTATGCACTGCTAAGGAAACTATGGCTGGGGAGCTTTTGATCAGCATTACTGTCAGTGAAGTATTCTCATATCTTGAAGTGTTACCTATGGGATGTCTACTGGTTTATCTTTTGTAAAAGAAGCAATCAGCAATCTCACCTCTGTAAAAATAAAGACATTTCCGTTAATATGGATGTTGGGGTACCAGAGGGTGGGCACAAAGCATCTCTTGTGCATTTTGACATTTTCACATCTGCTGCAGCTCCTCCTCTTCTTCCACATATCTCTGATAGGGGGATTCCTTCTGGTGTGTGTTTTATGAATCCTGTGGTTATGACCCCTTTCTATTGGAATGTGACTATGCCTGATTTCCCTTTACCAATGCAGTACCAGGAAAAGTCAATATAAATCCTGCTTCTCATGTCTCTTTTCGCTGAAAAATGGAAATATATTGGGGTGAAAACAATTATTCGAATTTCGAAGGAAGTATGCAAGCTTCACTATTTCCCTAAAATTGGACACGTCACCAGAATGTATCAAGAACTGCTCGGAGCTGTGTTGTCATTTCTGTCCCCAAAGTTAGCAGGAAGGAAGAGCAATATAAGTAGAAGTGAGAAAGGTTAGAACTGAAGTGTGAGAAGCAAAATTCATTAACGGACAGATGCATGCAAGCCTTATTCCCAATATCTGTGATGGAAATTAATGTAATGCTGAATTAATTATTAAAGGTAAGATCTGCAACAACAACTAAATGTTAAAATGCTAATTCATGACTTTCCTTCTAACTTTAAGAAATATCTGTAAAATTTCTTGAAAGAGTGTCAATATAAAGAAAAAAACATGGGGAAGGTATCCTCCGTGTGCTACCAGCTATGAAATTTGTGACCTCATTCTCTAAAACTAGACTTAAAGTGTTGTGACATCTAGCCCACAGAAGAATACTTAATTCCATATTTGTATTAACTATGTTATTGTCTGCATTCCATCTGTTGATGGAATTGATCATTTTTAATTTTAATTTTAATTTTCTCTCACCTGACTATTTTGAAGGTAATTGTTAACTTGATACAAACCAATGATAGCATGTGCTACATTCTTGGGATATTCTATTAAATCAACGATAGAATCTGAGATAAAATCAAAATACTGTGGATGCTGGAAATCTGATTATGCTTTCCCAAGACTGTGAAAGTCTCTCTTTCCTCTTACAATCCTCAGACTATTAAAACCAAACCTTTGTGTCAACCAACTGTTAATTCTGAGTCAGCAACTGAAGAAAAACAATAATCTTTTGGGTCTGCCACTTCCTTAGAAGTTTTTAATCATTAAATGTTTCTTGTTTTGCAGGTGCAAGATAAGTTTGGTGGAACTTCCTGCAAGAACGTCCTTTTAAAGTGAACTGCTCTATTGAAAAGAGAAAGCATTTCTTTGAAGAACCTGTACTCCTGCTGTGAGTTATTGAGAAGACTTGCTGAAGCTACCAGTGATCTGTTCTGCATAGAAACTCGAAGGCATCATGAGCTCCATAAAATGTGTTCTCGTTGGTGATGTAAAGGTGGGGAAAACAGCTTTATTGGTGAGGTTTACATCAGAGACTTTCCCAGATATATATAAGCCCACAGTTTATGACAACACTGGAGTTGATGTGTTTATGGATGGAACTCAGATCAGCCTGGGACTCTGGGACACGTCAGGAAATGATTCATTTCAAGGAATTCGCCCACTCTCTTACCAGCAGGCTGATGTGGTTTTAATTTGCTACTCTGTAGCGAACCCAATGTCTTACTTGAATGTTAGGAATAAATGGATGGCAGAAGTCAGAGGTTTTTTACCAAAGGTTCCAGTATTGGTCGTTGCCACACAAATAGATCAGCGTGACGTTGGCACTTTTCGCACCATTACATCTGTCGATGGGAAGAGGCTGGCAAGAGATATTGGAGCACGAGCTTACCTGGAATGCTCAGCAGTTACTAACAGAGGGGTGCAAGAAGTGTTTGAATGTGGAGTGAGGACTGCTGTCAGACACATACAAAAACAAAGCAGGAAGAAAATCATAGATCTCAATAAATGTGTGATAGCCTGACTTCCATTCGATCTTGGTATGGTAATTTAAATAATTTTAACTCTCCAATTCTTCAGTGAATACTAAAGGTGTTGGCACCTTAATGGCTCCCAACCTAACTGTGTTGATCATGGCCTTTCTTGGTCATATCCATTCATGCTACTGTATCTACGTCAGCGTGATTTTGATTCATTTCTACTGAAATAATGGAACCTGGCCAGGAATGCCAATACAAGACATAACTGAGGAGGAGGAACTAATTTCAGCATTGACTGTCACAGACATTTAGTTCAAAATGTGTTGACATTTTGCTGTTTGATCGTTATGGAAATATGGCTGACGACCTTATTTTATGTATTTAACTTGAACTGACACCACCATGTGAGATATTTTAAGATCAAATCAAACTGTATTTTTGCGCTCACTGATAAAGTGCATCAATCTCAAAAATCCAGGAAGGAGTAGATATTAAGTACTCACTTTTGATGACTAAAATATTTAAAGTTTTCCATTTTGCTTCCACTGACCTCAGATGAGAACTGTGTACAAATATTATGGTATGAAATTAGAAGTATAGATTTTGTAGTAATTTTCTATCAGGTTACAGAGTACTCATCAATAAATTAATTGTTTTAACAATCAGACTTTGTTCTGCTGTTTTCTATGTTAAAGAGTAAAATTTAGTGTGGTGTGATACTGAGCCACACAGATGATAAGAATGAAAATTGAATTCCTCATCTGTAATAAATTTAGTTGATCTCAATCAGGCGTGTCATGGTACAGACAAGACGTATCCCAGAGTTATATGTTGAGATCCATTCTGTTGCAGGTATATGTAAATAAATTGTCAATATTGTAGCTGGATTTGCAGATATCTGCAACACCAAGCTGGTGCATTCCAGATTCAGATGGTAGCCGTAACAGCACAACTTTTTTTTTAATTTAGTTGGTGTTGAAATTACTTTTAGATAAAGAAGTGTAAGATACTGCATATATTGGAAGTAAAACCAGGAAGAACTTGTCACGCATATAGAAAGCTGAACGGGTTGTTAGTCAACTTTTGTTCAAAATGCCTAAATTCTATGACAATAAACAGAGAAAAATGGATGCTGGATTATACTGCCGCATCACAAGCGTGTTGAAACAAGACCCTTAATGTCGGTGAAATGTCCCAAACCACTTCGCAGAGACCAAAAATAGGCATTGAGCTGTCATCAAACATTTAGTTGACATTCTGGTATGTTTAAAGAGGTAGGTTTTGAAGATGAGGAGAGGGAGGGGTAGCTAGAAGATCTAAAGTATAAAGGTCTGGCAAAGTTTCAGAGACAAGGTGGGCAAATTATAGAAGGAGCTGGAGATTATTATACTGAATCCAAAATTGGGAGCAGGGAATGTACATAAATACATGAAAATAATGTTGGTGGGAAGTGGGTGGCAGTATTTGATAAGACTTGGAACTTATGGAAGGTGCAAGACAGGAGAGTTTGAGTCCAGATTTTGCAAAGATGCGGTAAGGGTTTTCACATGGGAGATGTGGTAACAGTGGAGATAGTCAAAATATATCACTTAGCTTCATTTATTAACACAGAAACTTACAAGTCTGAGTGGAGAGTCATTATAATGATATTTGTGTCTGAATCTGCTATCTTGCCACAGGCAGAATGTTGTCGGTTCCTTAAATCACCTCCATCAAGGACCTCCAACAAAGGTAGTTTATTCCTAAAGCACAACAGCTACATACAGTACTTGTCCTCTGCCCAAGATCCCAGGGATAACTCTTGTGTTCCTACCATGTGGCCCCTTATATAACTGCGTCATCACGTCTTCACATGACTACTTGGTCTACACCGCACTTTATGGCTGAAGTGGAAAATAACGTCTAGAAATTGGATCAACCCATGCAAATTAAAATTGATCCTAGCCTATTTAATCAACATGTTTTGGTTTTGGAGCAACGTAAATCAAATGCAGAGTCTTGAATTATTGTACTGAAGCAGTATTACAACAGAAATAAACCAGCTACCAAAAGAAATCAAAATGGATATAAAATGAGAGAAACATCAACAATGTACAGAACAATTTCATACTGATGTTTCAGGTTGTACTTTCCTTATGAAAATTGGCTTCAGAAGTAACAAGGCAGTTAAGCCACAGGTGTAGAAAAGGGAAATTTTAGTTCCATTGATTTCAAAATAATGTTTAAATATTTGCCACCAAATGCTTTGTCCATTTTTCCAATTGTTTTTACAACAACAACAACTCGCATTTGTTTAGCAAGGAACTCCACAGAAACATAATCAGATAAAATAGGCGTCAAAGGGACAAGATTTATGAGCATTTGGAGAGGTTTAGCATGATCAGAAATAGCATGGTTTTGTCAAGGGCAGGTCGTGCCTTACGAGCCTAGTTGAGTTCTTCGAAAATGTGACTGAACACATTGACGAAGGAAGAGCAGTGGACGTGGTGTACATGGACTTCAGCAAGGCGTTTGATAAGGTCCCCCATGCAAGACTTCTTGAGAAGGTGAGAGGGCATGGGATCCAAGGGGCTTTGGTCTTGTGGATCCAGAACTGGCTTGCCTGCAGAAGGCAGAGAGTGGTTGTGGATGGGTCTTTTTCTGCATGGAGGTCAGTCACCAGTGGAGTGCCCCAGGGATCTGTTCTAGGACCCTTGCTGTTTGTCATTTTCATAAATGACCTAGATGAGGAAGTGGAGGGATGGGTTAGTAAGTTTGCCGATGACACGAAGGTCGGTGGTGTTGTGGATGGTCTGGAAGGATGTCAGAAGTTGCAGCAGGACTTAAATAGGATGCAAGACTGGGCGGAGAAGTGGCAGATGGACTTCAACGCAGATAAATGTGTAGTAGTCCATTTTGGCAGGACCAATGGGATGAACGAGTACACTATCAAGGGCAGGAGTCTTAGCAGTGTTGAAGAGCAGAAGGATCTTGGGGTCCGGGTCCACAGGACTCTTAAATCGGCCTCGCAGGTGGAGGATGTGGTCTAGAAGGCGTATGGTGTACTGGCCTTCATTAATCGAGGGATTGAGTTTAGGAGTCGGGAGTTAATGCTGCAACTTTATAAGACCCTTGTCAGGCCCCACTTGGAGTACTGTGCGCAGTTCTGGTTGCCTCACTATAGGAAGGACGTAGAAGCTATTGAAAGGGTACACAGGAGATTTACAAGGATGTTGCCTGGATTGGGAGGCATGCCTTATGAAGATAGGTTGAGGGAGCTGGGACTCTTCTTTCTGGAGAGACGAAGGTTGAGAGGCGACCTGATAGAGGTTTATAAAATGTTGAGAGTAATAGATAGGGTGGATTCTCAGAGGCTATTTCCCCGGGTTGAAATGGTTGCTACGAGAGGACACAGATTTAAGGTGCAGGAAAGCAAGTACAGAGGTGATGTTAGGGGTAAGTTTTTCACTCAGAGGGTGGTGAGTAAATGGAATCGGCTGCCGTCAGTGGTGGTGGAGGCGAACTCGCTGGGGTCTTTTAAAAGACTTCTGGATGAGTATATGGGATTTAATGGGATTGGGGGTTAAAGATAGGTCTATGGATTGGTAGGTATTGATGTGATCGGCGCAACTTGTGGGCCGAAGGGCCTGTTTGTGCTGTAGTGTTCTATGTTCTAAAATAAAGATGGAAATATTAGGTATGGTAATCAAAAGCTTAGTGAGAGAATTGTGATTTAAGGAGGATCTTAAAAGAAAAAAAGAATATGGAGAGACAGATGGATTGAGCAAGGCAATTTCACTGCATGGGCACTAAGTGACTGAAGGAGGTCAGTTGGTAACTGGGAAGAAATGAAGTGTCGATGCATGAGGGATCAGAATCCGGAGAACAGAGAACTCAATGCAAGGGTTGTAGGGGGGTGAGGTGAGACATAAGAATATAGGAACATGAGAAGTAGGAGCAGGAGTAGGATGTCTGGCCCCTCGAGTCTACTTTGCCATTCAATAAGATCATGGCTGATCTTTTTGTGGACTCAGCTCCACTTACCCACCTGCTTACCATAACCCTTAATTCCTTTATTGTTCAAAAATTTAACTACCCTTGCCTTAAAAACATTCAATGAGGAAGTGTCCATTGCTTCACTGGGCAGGGAATTCCACAGATTTACAACCCTTTGTGTGAAGGAGTTCCTCCTCAACTCAGTCCTAAATCTGCTTCCCCTTATTTTGAGGCCATGCCCCCTAGTTCTAGTTTCACCCGCCAGTGGAAACAACTTCCCTGCTTCTATCTTATCTATTCCCTTCATAATCTTATATGCGAGGTGATGCATTTTGGAAGAAATAATGTAGGGGGGAATTATACAATAAATGGTAGGACTATTTAGAGTATAGAAACACAGAGGGACCTAGGTGTGCAAGTTCACAAGTCCTTGAAGGTGGCAGTACAGGTGGAGAAGGTGGCGAAGAAGGCTTATGGTATGCTTGACTTTATAGGAAGGGGTATAGAGTATAAAAGCTGGCGTCTAATGTTGCAGTTGTATAGAACATTGGTTAGACCGCATTTGGAGTACTGCGTCCAGTTCTGGTCGCTGTACTACCGGAAGGACGTGGAGACTCTGGAGAGAGTGCAGAGGAGGCTCACCAGGATGCTGCCTGGTATGGAAGGTCTGAGCTATGAGGAGAGATTGGGCAAATTGGGGTTGTTCTCCCTGGAAAGACAGAGAATGAGGGGAGATCTAATAGAGGTGTATAAGATTATGAAGGGTATAGATAGAGTGAACAGTGGGAAGCTTTTTCGCAGGTTGGATACAAAAATCACGAGAGGCCACGGGCTTAGGGTTAGTGGGGTGAGGTATAATTCAGATGTTAGAGGGAGGTTTTTTACACAGAGGGTTGTGGGAGCCTGGAATGCACTGCCAAGTAGGGTGGTGGAGGCAGGCATGCGTTCTAGAGTTAAGGATTACCTAGATAAGCACATGAGCAGACTAGAGATGGAGGGATACAAAAGATTGTTCTAATTAAGGATCAAGAGCCTCAGGACATTCCTGGGAATCAATAGATTCTTATGGGCTGTCAAATATATTTTATGGCTCACCTGTCTTACGTTTGAGCTTCTGGGGATCTTCCGTGAATATCTGTATAAGCTGTGTATAATTATCGATGTCTTTTTTTTCACATCCACAGGTGATTCGGCCCACCTTGTTGGCCAACAAGGGGCATACACGCGGTGGGTCGTGCAAGGGCTGCTCTTGGATGTTGCTTCGAGAGTTGTCTAGTGCTTCACGTTGTTAGTGTACGCTTAAACTGGACCATCTGACAGGAAACATGACAGCTCAGTGACTATCACTGTTTGCTGTGCAGGTACATGGACCTGGGTCGGATCTCTGACTTGAGTCGGTGTCTGTGGGAGTTTGCACATTTCCCCGTGCTTGCGTGGGTTTTCTCTGGGTGCTCTGGTTTCCTCCCACACCCCAAAAATGTGCTTTTAGACTGATTGGTGTTCACAAATTGTCCCTAAATTAGACCTCCCTTAATCAGGTGCACATAAAATTCTCTAAATTTGCACACCTTTACTGTGGAGTCCAAGAGGCATGGATAAAAGTCGTAGGTAGAAGAAGGATTGGAATGAGGCACTCACTGAATGTTAAAATGGGCGGCGTGGGCTTGTAGGGCCGAAGGGCCTGTTTCCTGTGCTGTGTTGTTCTTTGTTCTTTGTATATCCCTTCATTCTTCTGAATTCCAGTGAGTATAGTCCCAATCTACTCAGTCTCTCCTCATAAGCCAATTGTCTCAACTCCGGAATCAACCTAGTGAATCTCCTCTGCACCCCCTCCAGTATCCTTTTTCAAGTAAGGAGACCAAAACTATACACAGTATTGCAGGTATGGCCTCACCACAGCACCTTATATAGCTGCAACATAACCTCACTATTTTTAAACTCCATCCCTCTTGCAATGAAGGACAAAATTCCATTTGCCTTCTTAATTACCTCCTGCACCTACAAACCAACTCCTTGTGATTCTTGCACAAGGACACCCAGATCCCTCTATACAGCAGCATAATGCAACTTTTACTATTTAAATAATAGTCCATTTTGCTATTATTCCTACAAAATGGATGACCTCACGTTTACCAACATTGTACTCCATCTGCCAGACTCTTGCCCACTCACTTAGACCTTGAAGTGATTTAACCATGAGGCTCAGAATTTTAAATTTGAGCTGTTGGAATAGCCAGAGCCAACTCAGCACAGTGATGAGTTTGGTTGAAAGCAAAGTTCATGTGATAGTCAGCAAGGAAATGATCAGAATGCTCAAGGCTGGAACCAAAAGAAGCATACATAGGGCTTTCAGCAGCAGTTTGGCTGCAGCAAACGTACAAGCAGATGATATAAAGGAAGTGAAAATTAGCAAGTTTTTTTTTAAATGGTGAGAATATAGCGTCAGGAACTCATCTCAGAGTCAATTTTTAAAAAGTTCATTTACGGGATGTGGGTGTCACTGACTAGGCCAGCATTTATTGCCTATCCATTGTTGTCCTTCAGAAAGTGGTGGTGAGTTGTATTCTTGAAGCATTGCAATTCCTGAGATGTAGATTCACCCACAGTGCTGTTAAGGAGGGAGTTCTAGGATTTTTGGCTCAGTGACAATAAAGCAACAATGATACTTCCAAGTCAGGATGGTGAGTGACTTGGTGGGCAACTTCCAGGCGGTGGTATTCCCTGGTATCTACTTCTCATGTCTTTCTAGATGGTAGTAGTTGTGTGTTTAGAAGGTGCTATAAAGGAATCTTGGTGAGTTCCTGTAGTGCATCTATGGTATACACTGCTGCTACTATTCATCAGTGGAGGAGGGAGTGAATGTTTGTGGAAGGGGTAGCAATCAAGCAGACTGCTTTGTCCTGGATTGTGTCCTGTATAGTTGGAACCGCACTCATCCAGTCAAGAACAGACTTATGCCTTGTAGAAAATGGACTGGTTTTGGGGCGGGGGGGTTGGGGCGGAATTAGGAGGGGAGTTACTCACCATCGGATTCCTATTCTTTCACCTGCTCTGGTAGCCAGTGTTTATGTGGCTAGTCTAGTTCAGTTTCTGGTCAATATTAACTTCAGGATATTGGTAGTCAGGGTTTCTGTGATAATAATGCAATTGGATGCCAAGGGGTGATGGAAGAAGGCCTATAGTGTGTTAGCGTTTATTAACTGGGAGTTTGAGTTTAAGAGCCATGGGGTTATGCTGCAACTGTACAGGACCTTGGTGAGACCACATTTGGAATATTGTGCGCAGTTTTGGTCACCTCACTATAAGAAGGATGTGGAAGCATTGGAGTGAGTGCAGAGGAGATTTACCAGGATGCTGCCCGGTTTGGAGGGTAGGTCTTATGAGGAAAGGTTGAGGGAGCTGGGGTTTTCCTCTTTAGAGCGGAAGAGGATGAGAGGCAATTTAATAGAAGTTTATAAAATGATGAGGGGGATAGATAGAGTGGACATGCAGAGACTATTTCCTCGGGTAGATGTAGCTGTTACTAGGGGGCGTAACTATAAGGTTCATGGTGGAAGATATAGAAGGGATGTCCAAGATAGGTTCTTTACTCAAAGAGTGGTTGGGGTGTGGAATGCACTGCCAGCTGTGATAGTGGAGTTGGACACTTTAGGAACTTTCAAGCGGTTATTGGATAAGCAGATGAAGCACACCAAAATGGTAGGGAGTGGGACAGCTTGATCTTGGGTTTGGACATAGCTCGGCATAACATTGAGGGCCGAAGGGCCTGCACTGTGCCGTACTGTTCTATGTTCTATGAAATACTGTCAGGTCCCATAGCCTTTGCAGTATCCAGTGCCTTCAGCCATTTCTTGATATCATGTGGAATAATTTGAATTGACTGAAGACTAATATCCAGAGTGCTGGGGACCTCTGGAAGAGGCTAAGTTGGATCATCCACTCCACATTTTTGACCGAAGATTGTTGTGAGCCTTTTGCACCAATATGCTGGATTCCTCCATCATTGAGAATGGGTTTATTTGTGGAGCCTCTTCTTCTAGTAACTTGTTTAATTGTCCATTACCACTCATGACTGGTTGTGGCAGGATTGCAGAACTTAGATTCTGAAGTTTCAAATAGTTCAGCCTAAGATTCTGGTCAGGGAGGAGGGTTGGGATTAATGCCAAAAATGTAGTGTTTGTGCAAGGGGCTGAAGATGTTGACTTCAGTCTTACTATTATTTGATTGCATAAATCTGTCGCATTAAGGATGTTGGGCAAACATTCCAACAGGAAATGAGCATTGGATGATCGAGTAAAGTGGCATAGAGGTGAATTTGTGTTTTGTCCTTGTACATGTGAAAGCTGATCCCACACCTTTGGATAATGTCATCTTGGGAAAGCATGTAGATGAGAAAATGGAGGGAACCGGGGGTGACTGAGATAATGAAGTACAGAATCATAGAATCGCTACAGTACAGAAGGGGGCCATTCGACCCATCGAGTCTATTGCGAACACAATCCCACCCAGCCTCTTTTCCCATAACCCCACATTTACTCCTCTAATCCCGATACTATGGGTCAATTTAGCATGGCCAATCAACCTACCCCGCACATCTTTGGAGTGTGAGAGGAAACCGGAGCACCTGGAGGAAACCCACACAGACATGAGGAGAACATGCAGACTCCGCACAGACAGTGACTGGAAGCTGGAATTGAACCCAGCTCCCTGGTGCTGTAAGGCAGCAGTGCTAACCACTGTGCCGCCTACGGAGGTGAAAAGAGAAGCCATTTTGGGTAATAGTTAGATAGGTAAGTGGAACCAAGCAAGAGCAGTCCAACTGAGTTGAACACTAAGAGGAGGCACTGGAAGAGGATGTTGTGGTTGAAATTGTCAAAAGCCACAGAGAAGTAATGGAAGATGAAGAAGTGGGATGGTGAATAGCAAAGGCAGCTGAGTCACCTACCTCAATTTTACTGATGAGTTCCATGTGCAGTTAGACAATTTGAGTTTGCTGGAGACAAATGTAGAGAAAATAGAAGAGGAGTTGAGAGGGATGATTGGTAATGAACATAAAAGCTTGGTTTATTTTTCTTTCCCAAGACATATTGGATTTAAGTTTCAAATTTCCCTTTGCTCTCTGATTTCACTCCTAAATGGCCTGATACTAATTTTAGGATTGTTTAAAGTTTATTTATTAGTGTTACAAGTAAGCTTACATTAACATTGCAATGAAATGATTGTGAAAATCCCTAAGTCGCAATACTCCGGCACCTGATCAGGTACACTGAGGGTGAATTTAGTGTGGCCAATGTACCTAACCAGCACGTCTTTCAGACTGTGGGAGGCAACTGGAGCACCCAGAGGAAACCCTCACAGACTCGGGGGGAACATGCAGATTCCTCACACGGTGACCCAAGCCAATAATTGAACCCTGGCACTGTGAGGCAGCAGTGTTACCATTGTGTTGCCAATTGTGGCTCCTTGTTCTGGATTCACCCACAGAGAAAATTGTTTCTCACTATCGATCCAATTGAATCTTTTTATGACT
Organism: Carcharhinus amblyrhynchos; assembly: GCF_965287045.1. Taxonomy (NCBI): domain Eukaryota; kingdom Metazoa; phylum Chordata; class Chondrichthyes; order Carcharhiniformes; family Carcharhinidae; genus Carcharhinus; species Carcharhinus amblyrhynchos. Next base: position 87,379,323 of record NC_137324.1, on the reverse strand, counting down.
TTAAAGCCCTAAATGAGATTATCCGTCAACTTTCTAAACTACAAACCTAGTTTATGCAACTTGTCGTCATAATGTTACCCTTTAAGTACATCTCAGGTGAGGGTTAGCAGTTACACTCAAGTCTGCATACCTTGGACTTAAGGGAGTGAGAATAAGGGGGACAACTAAGGTAAGCTTTTTGGCAATATAGAAATCATAAGTCAAGGTGAGGGAATGATTGGGCAAATTGATCATTGCAGAACTAATGCAGAGAATGAAAAGCCCTTGGCTGGACATTTTGGATTTTGAAAGTGCAACTGCAAGTGAGTTAGAGAAGAGTTTTTTTTAGAGGCAGGTGCAGACGGAAGCAGGGTAAGAAAGGGGATGTGGGCGATGAGTGATACGCAGAAGTGATAGGATATGATCTTGTCTGTGATTCATGGCTATTGCAGTACTCATCTCACAGGAAGCAGCAAAGTCAATCAAAGAGAGCCTTGGAATATAGAAAGAGAGACGCTTACGGAGAGCAATAAATTCAGGATGGGGAGCTGGGATGGAGCTTCAAATCACAGAATAAGAATTTGCTGAGTTGAGACGGAAGGAGAAAATGAAGACAGAAATCTTGCTGAAAAAGTAAAGGAAGACAGTGAGAAGCTTGGGTGGAGTTGTGGATATGGTAGACAACTAAAATTTTAGAGGTAGGAGAGAGTTATCTTTACTCACCAGGATGATCCTAGAGTAGTGGATGGTTTTGTCACAGGGGTGTTAGGTTCAATCAGATCTGGAGACAGATACCTAAGCCTGTTATGTGCAGATACAATCAAGTCTCTATGATTGGTCTTGTAGAAGCGAGGATGCAGGCCATATTAAAGGTAGCATTCGGGATGAAAGTGAGTAACAGTTTTGAGAGTAATGGGACAAGACATTGGAATGGTGGACAGAGTGTAATTGAGCAAATTAGCAACAGCAGAATATTGTGGCAAATAGAAGATCAAAGGTTTGGTGATTGTAAATAACTTGGGCAAGGATTTTTACCAGTTACACAATCTACTTATTTTAGATTTTCATTGTAAATGTTAAGGTCCTTGTAGAGCCTGAATAAAAACATGAATTCCCAATGACTGACAAAAAAAAGATTTCACATTGTAAAGCTTTTACTTTAATAAACCGAAATCAACATCAAACACTCCTTAACAGGCACCTAATACATTAAACTAAAAAAAGCTACTTTTGCATTAACTGATGAGATATGTTTTTTAACCCATTTTGCTGTGCAGATATATAGCATTATGAGATCCCAGCTTCCAAGCAGGCTCACTTCTCCCTGCCAGTTGAATCTTCCAGTATTCTTTGAAAGATGGTCCACTCTGCCTGAATCTCCCAAACTCGACTTCCACCTGCAAGGCCCACCTCAGCAACTCCTTTTTCCTTAAATCTTCAGAAGTTCCATCTGTTCCATCTTCTGTTTTTTGAACAGAGAAGTGGCTCTCACTAGTATCCTATTTGATTTCCAATACAAAGAACAGACTTTCAGTTGCTGCATTCACTCTCTCTCTGTCCCTGTATCTTTGTATCCAAAAGGTATGGAAACCATCGCTTAATTTTCAATTGGTTTGGGTTTGTTTTCCATGATAACTGGAACATATGGGCCTGTCTCTAGACAGAGTTTTAATATGGTCACCATTCCCCCTATCCAAAGCATTCTGTTCCCCCTTAGGTTAAAGGCAACAATTTAAAACATGCCTTGTGAAACCCCACATTTGTACTAACATAGATGTCGAAATATAAAATACAAATGTAAAATAAATATAGAGATTATGTCTTCAGAATGGACACTGAATGAGACTAGCATACCCTGGTCCAAATATCATTATTTGTTTACATTACATTATCTGAGGACCTCACTTAATCCTGACACCCATTTGCAGTGTTAAGGAAAGAGTGCTTTTCGGTAATGCTAATAGAAAACCTTTTAAACAGAAGGAACCAATTACGTTTAACAACATTTGGTCCTGTTTTTGAGATACTCAACAGATACAAGAAGACTTTCATTTATTTAACAAAGGTTTTCTTTTCTTTAGTATATATTATTAAAAAAGATCCAGGACCATCAGTCCTGTCAAGCTGCATTGCCCCAACACACTCTTATCTGATTCCACACTTTTTGGATACAAAGATACAGGGACAGGGAGAGAGAGTGAATGCAGCAACTGTGGAAGTCTGTTTTTTTGTATTGGCAATCAAACCTGAGAGTCACTGTGATCCTAGCAGTGGTGTGATTTTTTACTACTCTTAAGCAAAGCTACTGTGCCATACACATTATTGAAGCTGGAGCACAATATCTGGGGACACTTGGATCTCACCATTCTGGTGCAGTGTATGTATCCTGTGTCTTCCAACTCTACTTTTGTGAACCCAGAATTGGTTGCTTCTGAATTTCTAGGCTTTTCATCCTCCCAGTCTCCCCACTGCATGAAAAATTGGTTTACACCGATTTTGGGCACGGGGATTGTGCTTTATCGATTCTGGCAAAAGAAGGCTAGTATGCAAGTTCTATGCTGCTCCTTCATTGAAATGGTTATGCCACAGCCCAATGTGATCCATGCTACTGATTGACTGGGTTTAAGAGTATATGGGGCTCGTGCATATTTCAGTAAGTTTCTAGTTCCTAAAGTCATCTGGCACCTCTTAAAGGGTAGTTACAAAGCTGCAAATAACTCATACTGATAAGAGTGAAACTGGAAGAACATGGAACTCCAGGCCAAGGAGAGGACTCCAAGACACTCAGATATTGTGTTAGATGCACTAGTTCCTGCGCTGGACTCAAGGAGAACATCAATATTCCCACAGGGTGGATCCAGAAGATCTTCATGTCAGACTCTCTGAAGGGAGTGAGAGATCTTGGCAAGGGAGGGAAATGCCCGAAGTCTGGCTCCAAAGACTTACCTCATATGCTTCGTCAAGTCCATGGAATGCACCTTCACTTCATCTCTCACAACTGTCAAACCTCCCTCGTTCTTCAATCATCACAACCTTATTGCTCACCCAGCAATACTCAGGACTCCCACCTAACATCTACATATTCCTGATTACCCACACACACACACACACATCCTGCATTGATACCAGCCTCACACTCAACTCTTGCTGCCTTCATGTTATTCAGCCATATCAAGCACATTACCCAGGCATATCTCATGACATCTGGCATTGCCAAGATCATCAAGGATTGCAGTGTTCCTGCTTTATGACCCTTAGCTCCTACCTCCCCCATACCCTAAGGTATGAAAGTTACAGATATGACCATGGACTCCTTGATTTCCTCCCCCACCTCCTCCCATCACACCCATGCACAAGGGTGAATATTTCATTTTGTTTGCATAATTGGATGTTATTGGATAAAAATGTTCTAAGATGTTTTTATTGGCCAAGGGGAGACTGTGATGGAGGTTTCAATGCAGGAAAATGTTGGGTCCATGTTCATATGGAAAGTTATTTAACTGAAATCAGAGCTGAATAATCCACTATCTATCTTGTGAGGGATCCTCTTGGGACGAGTGATCATAGTATGGTTGAATTTCTGATGCAGATGGAGCATGAGAAAGTAGGGTCCCAAGCCTGTGTCCTCTGTTTGAACAGAGGGGAAAATGATAAGATGAGGGCGGAATTGGCGAATGTAGATTGGGGGCGCAGATTGGTTGGTAGGACAGCTGAGGAACAGTGGAGGATTTTTAAGGAGATCTTTTTCGGTACTCAGCAGAAATATATTCCGATGGTAAAGAAGGACTGTAAGAAAAGGGATAACCAGCCGTCATTATTGAAGGAAATAAAGGAGAGTATTAAATTAAAAGCTGATGCATTCAGAGCGACTAAAAATAGTGGGCAATTAGAAGATTGGGAAAGATTTAAAAAACAACAAAGAATGACTAAGAAAGCGATAAAGAAAGGAAAGATAGAGTATGAAGCCAAACTAGTTCTAAATATAAAAAAAAGTAAAAGTTTTTACAAATATATAAAGAAGAACAGACTGGCTAGAGTGAATGTTGGACCCTTGGAGGACGAGAGGGGGGATTTAGCGGTGGGTAACGAGGAAATGGCTGAAGCTTTAAATAAGTTCTTTGTGTTGGTCTTCACGGAGGAGGACACAAATAGCTTGCCGAATATTAAAGATAGGAGGATGGTAGGAGACGGGGTCCTTAATGCAATTACTGTTACTAGAGAGGTAGTGCTTGATAGGCTAATGGGACTGAACATAGAACATAGAACATAGAACATTACAGCGCAGAACAGGCCCTTCGGCCCACGATGTTGCGCCGACCAGTTACAAAACAATGACCCACTAACCTAAACCAATCCCTTCTCGTCCATAAACCTAGAAGGTAGACAAGTCCCCGGGACCGGATGGAATGCATCCCAGGGCTCTGAAAGAAATGGCAGAAGTGATAGCAGATGCCTTAGTAATTATTTATCAAAATTTGCTGGACTCTGGGGAAGAGCCAGAAGATTGGAAAACGGCTAATGTTATGCTGCTGTTTAAAAAAGATAGCAGACAAAAGGCAGGGAATTATAGGCCGGTTAGCTTAACTTCCGCAGTTGGAAACATGCTAGGATCCATCATCAAAGAAGAAATAGAAAGACACCTAGAAAAGAACGGTTTGATCAAGCAGACGCAGCACGGGTTCATGAAGGGGAAGTCGTGTTTAATGAATTTATTGGATTTCTATGAGGATGTGACTAGTGCAGTAGATAGAGGGGAACCGGTGGATGTGGTATTTTTAGATTTCCAGAAGGCATTCGATAAGGTGCCTCACAAAAGGTTGCTGCGGAAGGTTAGGGTGCACGGATTTGGGGCATGGTGTTAGTGTGGATTGAGGATTGGTTATCTAACAGGAAGCAGAGAGTTGGAATCAATGGGTGCTTTTCTGGTTGGCAGTTGGTGACGAGTGGAGTGCCACAGGGATCGGTGCTGGGGCCTCAACTGTTTACCATTACATAGACGATCTGGAGGAGGGGGCTGAGTGTAGGGTCACAAAATTTGCTGATGACACGAAAATGAGTGGAAAAGCAAATTGCGTGGAAGGCACGGAAAGTCTGCAGAGAGATCTGGATAGGCTGAGTGAGTGGGCGAGGACCTGGCAGATGGAGTATAACGTTAGCAAATGTGAGGTTATCCACTTTGGTAGAAATAATAGTAGGAGGGATTATTATTTAAAGGGCGAAAAGTTGCAGCATGCTACAGTGCAGAGGGACCTGGGGGTCCTTGTGCACGAGTCACAAAAACTCAGTCTGCAGGTGCAGCAGGTGATCAAGAAGGCAAATGGAATGTTGGCCTTTATAGCGAGGGGGATAGAATATAAAAGCAGGGAGGTCTTGCTGCAACTGTACAGGGCACTGGTGAGGCCACAACTGGAGTACTGTGTGCAGTTTTGGTCCCCTTATTTGCGAAAGGATATATTGGCCTTGGAGGAAGTACAGAGAAGGTTCACCAGGCTGATACCAGAGATGAGGTGGTTAGCTTATGAAGAGAGGTTGAATAGACTGGGTCTGTACTCATTAGAGTTTAGAAGGCTGAGGGGGCATCTTATAGAGACTTACAAGATAATGAAGGGGCTAGATAGGGTAGTGGTAGAGAGATTCTTCCCGCATAGAAAGGATAGCAGGACTAGAGGGCACAGCCTCAAAATAAGGGAGGGGCAGTTTAGAAGGGAGTTGAGGAGGAACTTTTTCATTCAAAGGTTGGTGAATCTCTGGAATTCTCTGCCCATTGAAGTGGTGGAGGCTACCTCGTTGAATATATTTAAGTCACGCATAGATAGATTTCTGATAGACAAGGGAATTAACGGTTATGGGGAGAAAATGGGAAAGTGGAACTGATTCACTTCAGATCAGCCATGATCTTATTGAATGGTGGGGCAGGCTCGAAGGGCTAGATGGCCTACTCCTGCTCCTATTTCTTATGTTCTTATCTTTCCATTACATGGAGTCCAGGATGCCTCCTCATCTTCCTCTTGATTTGGCCTTCAGATCCCTAGAGATAATGGTTGTGCTTTCATAATGGCGAGATTGTGAAGGATGCAGCAAACCATCACAAACTCCCAGAGTTGCTCTGGTGTGCGCTTGGTGTTGTCATGTAGAAATCAAGGTAGTGGAACTTTCACTTAGGAGGCTGATTGCCTGCTCAGTGATGTTCTTACTGTAGGCCTGCTCTATTCTCATGGTGAAACTGTGAAGGTAGAAAGGAATGGGGTCATCATACATGTACAAAGTGGATTGTCCTATCCCCAAGCAACCAGCATCTCATTCCTCTAAACAAGAAGATAAAAATGATGGATTCGGCTAACTGAAAAAAGTTGAATGCATCAATGTTCTTACCAGGATAATGGGCATTCACACAAACAGTCATAGAAGTTTACAGCATGGAAACAGGCCCTTCTGTGCCTGTCTGTGCCACCCAGTTTTTAAGCACTAAGCTAGTCCCAATTGCCCGCATTTGGCCTGTATCCCTCTATACCCATCTTACCCAAATATTTTTTAAAACACAAAACTGTAACTACCTCTACTACTGGCTCTGGCAGCTCATTCCAGACAGTCACCATCCTCTGTGTGAAAAAATTGTCCCTCTGCTCACTTTTGTATCTCTCCCCTCTCATCTTAAACCTATGCCTTCTAGTTTTAGACTCCCTTATCTTTGGGAAAAGATGTTGACTATATACTTTATCTATGCCATGATGGCGATGGCGTGGTCATGCACTAACTTCACGTTTATGGAATGGAAGTTTGGTGGTTTCTGGACCTCCCCCACAGAGTGGCCAGCAGAGACATGCTCATGCAGTTGATGTTTTCCTGCAGCATTGAAGTCCTATAGTCCTGGTGAAGTCTTGTCTTCTCTAAGTTAGTTTGTGCCTCCTCAACAAAAAGGCAATGAATGACCATCATCTGGAGCTGATGGTTTCTGTCACCTCCTGGATATGGCAAACTGGGAAATGTTTGTGACATTTCCTATTCCTGTGTGGAAAGATGCAGAGGCATAAGTTTTGACAGTGACCTTTATAGTCATTGGCAGAGCTGTTCTCACCTTGGTGTGATGCTCCAGGTCAGGTTGTAGATTGTGGCACAGTTCAGTGACCACAACTTTATTGAACCTATGTACTGTTCCTAGGTTAGATGTTGATACAAGAAGTCATTTCTGAAAGCCCTGGGTGGATTAGGCCTTCAGTGGAGAGCCCTCATTCTCCTCCCTCTTCACAAGGCTTCTCTTCCCTGTATCCTGAGCTTCATGTCCTGGTCATGTTGCAAACTAAGAGGCATTGCAGTAACAGCCTCCATTGTCCACTGTCCTCCCTGACCATAAACAAAAATTCTCAAAGACAAACTCCAAAATTACAGCACATCACAAACGCAAACTCAGCCACAACATAACAAAGTCAGAAGTACCTCATCAACAACTTGCAGAGCAGCCCAATAAATTGTGCTGAATGCTTGATCTTTTGTGAGTGACAAGCAAGTTTGTTCAATAAACCTGTGTAGTCCAATTTAGCAGTTGGACATCACATTAGCCAGTGGACTGTATGTCTTTGTTGTAGGGTTAGTTCAGTTGTGTTGGCTGCATGCAGGGGACACATTCATGGACACCCTTCTCCATATGGTGTTGTGCTAGAAACAGCTGATGATCGAGCACTTGCCCCAGGAGGGCATTACCATAGTTCTGTCTGTGTGGCACTGTTTAAATTTTTCATACGCTATCTTCCTGTAAATTCTTCCACTAGTTTATGGAGACACTCTCCCTCCTCAATGTCCTTCTCTTTACCAGTTCCAGCTAGAGATACCTTCTTCATTCCAGAACCAAATCCACCTGTACAGATTTCCATCCCACAATAAATCATTAAGTAGTAGCTGCAGTTGAAACTCACAGGAAAAGAACATCACTGAATGGAATGGAACATCTTCCAATCAGGTAACAGGGACCATCAAATGCTGTTAAGGTTTTTTTAATGGCAAATCATTTCAGAAGCTTGTTTGGAGGTTGGGTAAAACACAATAATCATGAAATAGGGGAGTTGCATAAGGCATTGATTGACCACCTATCACTGACCTTCTATTCTGCTCCAACTGCTCCATCCCGTCTTATAGACTATCTAATTCATCACATGTTTTTTTCTCTCTAATGTTCTCAAGAAGATTCATGTGGACTCAAAATGTTAACTCTGTTTCACTCGTCACTGATACTGTCAGATCTGCTGAGTTCTTCTAGCATTTTCTGTGTTATCAATTCAGAATTGTTTTGCTGGAATTAATAAGAATATTTTTGCCAGTTTGATTGTTAATTATTGGGGTGGGGGAGGAATTCAACTGGTACAGAAAAAATGGAAAGAAGAGGATATCTTTCTTTTTTGATATTTGGGGGGATGAGATGAAAGTGTAATAGATAAATACATTGTTTGTAATCCAGCATTTGGCAATGCTGCTGAAAAAGCAATTAATAGTGACACACAGGCAAAAAAGTATAAATGCATGCAGCATAAATTATTAAGTATTTACAGTTCATGATAAACCTTTGACTTACAGTTTACAATTCCTCCTTGGTTGCAAATGCCATACCAACTAACATTTTTTTATATTTTAATCAGTTATCAATGCATATTGAAGTTAGAAGTGTTGCCCTCCTTAATGTCACTGTGCTCCTAGGCATTTAAAATCTAGTTCATGTATCAATAATCAGTGAGCCTAAATGTGCTTGTGAATCATCAAAAGCAGATCCATCTCTGCATGTATGCAGTTTTAAGGATAATATTATGCCACAAGTATTTGCATGGCTTTGTTGATGGCATATTTGTCTTTGAGTCAAAAGTTTGTGGATTGAAATCATGTTATAATTTGAACACATGGTAGGTGACATAAATTCACCCACATAATCAAGCCTTACGCTTAAGTGGAGTCTGAGGAAATGCTGTGTCTTTAGAAGTGTCATCTTTTGAGTAAGGCATTAAACTGAGGCCCTGTCTACTAGTTTAGGTGGATGTATTAGATATCATGGCTCGATTTGAAGAGGAGCAGGGTTGAGGCATTCATTCCCCAACTACGACTGCCACTTCCTTTTTGAGGGATTTCATTATTCTAAACTTTTATAAATGACTGGCTAGGCCACAACTAGTGTATTGTGTCTAATCTGGGTCTCACATTTTGTAAAGATATCAAGAAAGGATGCAGAGAAGATGTGCTAGGGATGAGTAATTCCAGAGAGGTGATAAATGGTTAATGCCTACAAAGGGGAGATTTAAGAGAGCTACAAGAGTTTTGATGCAATAAATATATAGTATCTGCTTTCACTGGCAGGTGGGTCTGAAGACATTAATTTAAGATAATTGGCAAAAGAATCAGAAAAATGATTAGTTTTTTTTAAGGCAGTGAATTGCTATCATCTACAATGTGCTGCCTAAAAGGGTAGTGGATGTGGATTCAATAGTAACTTTTAAAATGGAAGTGGAACACAAAAAAAAGCAGGGCTTTTGGGAAGTAAAGGAGAGCAACTAATGGGATAGATCAAGTGCCAAAACAGGCACGATGGGCTGAATAGCCATTTACTGTGCTGTAAAATTCTATAATGTTATACCCCAGTCCAACACTGGCAACTCCACGTCATGGCTATAATGTTATGATATCAGAACTAATCCATAAGTTATAAAGTGTTTTGTGTCCTGAACACATGATAAAATGCGACATTAGTATTTTTCTTCTTACAATTTTACAAATGTGGAACAGGACAAAAAAAGATCGATATTGAGCCCAAGTTATGTTCTTGATGTTACTTTTGGCACACTCAGTAACACCCGCAGATTCTGTAACGTAAACTTTAGAAGGTACATGCCGTAATGACTTAGTAAAGGTCATTTATAAGGTAGTCATTCATAAAATACTGGGAACAGCAAGAGGGACTTCACAAAACATAACCTGGCTACAAGGGGTTATGACATTATCCTTAATAATCAATTGCTATAACAGATTTAACTTACACCACTTCAGTATTTCAAACAGAGATGTTGGGGTGATTTCCAAGTTCAAGGGGGTTTAGAACTTAGCAAACATTAATGATAAAAAGAACATTTGCCAAGTACCACAGAAACATGACTATAATAATACCATACAATTTTAAGTCTGCCAAAATTTGAAAGAAGTTTTTTTAGCCTTCTCATAAAAAGTTTTCAAAAACGGGAAATTTGACAATCGGGCATTCCAAGTAGGAAGTTGTGAAATGCAGAATCATTTTGTTAATTGCACCACTTATTGAATACTTTCATACTTTTTGGTTTCTGTCAGTTTAGTTTAAAAAAAACAACTGTAGAACATAGTGGTATTATCCTTATTAAATATATTGGGTTAAATGTCAGAAGTTAGCACTCCTATGGTGTGAAACATACTCTGAATTTGGTTGTGACGGTCAGTCTGTCCAATGTGTTACTTTTATTATTTTCTAATTAATCAAGGGCAATTAAAGATGGGCAATAAATGTTGGCCTAGCCAGCAAAGCCCATATCCCTTGAGTGAATAAAAAAATGGGCACCTTGTATCGGAAGTGCTGATTTCTGTACCGGTAACAAAGGCAAACTATCCCATTTCATCCTATTTGACCTGTCAGCAACCTTTCACATGGTTGACCACACCATCCTCCTCTAATGCTTCTCCAGTATCATCTAGCTGGATACCAATGCACTCTCCTGATTCCATTTGTACTTATTTGATCATAACCAGGGAATTCATTGCTCCTCTTTCTGCTCCTGCAGCCTTTCCTCTGGTGCCTCCAAAGGTTCTATCCTTGGTTCCCTCCTAATTCTCACCTACATGTTATCTTAGGTGACATCATCTGAAATCACAGCATTAGTACACTGAAGACATCCAAGCCCTGCCTTAACGGCAACTAAAATAGGGGATAGTCAAAAGACTAGAATTAAATGAATGCAGATATATCAAAGGACCGTGGGGCAGTAGCAGATTACAGAGATATGGAGGGAATTGAAAATAAGGAGGAGAATTTTAAAGTCAAGATGTTGCTTGACCAGAAGTCAGCATGCAAAGGGATGATAGGGGAAAGAGGCTTAGTACACATCAGGACATGTGCAGCAGAATATTAGGCAGCTTTAAATTTACAGAAGGTAGGCTGTAGGAACACCATCAGCTCTCTCAACTCCTCTATTGTTGCTAAATTATCAGATTCAGACATCCAGTACAGGATGAGCAATAATTTTCTCCAATTAAATACTGCGAAGATTGAAGCCATGGTTTTTAATCCCCATTCGAAACCCAGTTTCCCAGCTACTGGCTCTATCTCTCTCTCTGGTGACCGTCTGTGATTAAATCAGTTTGTTCACAACCTTGATGTCATATCTGACCCTGAGGTGAGTTTCCAACTGCATATTTGCGCCGTCATGAAGACTATTTATTTCCACCTCTGTATCACCTAAGTTCGGCCATGGCAGTTCATCTGCTGCTGAAAGTCATTCACGCCTTTATTAGCTCCATACTCAAGTATTTCAATACACTCTTGGCTGCTTTCTTACAGTCTACCCTCTGTAAACTTAAAGCCACCTAATATTCTGCTGCAAATGTCCTAATGAGCACCAAGTCCTTTTCCCCTATCATCCCTATGCATGCTGACTTGTGGTCAAGCAACATCTTGATTTTAAAATTCTCCTCCTTATTTTCAAATCCCTCCATATCCCTGTAATCTGCTTCAGCCCCACAGTCCTTTGATATATTTGCATTTGTTTAATTCTAGCCTCTTGAGTATTCCCTATTTTAATTGCTGTACCACTGGTGGCCATGCATTAGGGTACCTGAGCCTCTAAGCTTTGGAATACCCTCCCTCCAACTCTTCATCCTAATTAAGGCATCCTTTAAAACCAACGTGTAGTTTGTGACTATGTAACCAAGCTTTTGGCCATCTGACCAAACATGCCCTCGTTCCATGATGTCATATTTTGTTCTCTATTGCTCCTGTGAAGCACCTTGGAATGTTTTAACAAAGAACAAAGAACAACACAGCACAGGAAACAGGCCCTTCAGCCCTACAAGCCCGCGTTGCCCATTTTAACACTCAGTGAGTGGCTCATTCCAATCCTTCTTCTACCCACGACTTTTGTCTAAGCCTCTTGGACTCTACAATAAAGGTGTGCAAATTTAGAGAATTATATGTGCGCCAGATTAAGGGAGGTCTAATTTAGGGACAATTTGTTAACACCAATCAGCCTAAAAGCATGTTTTTGGGGTGTGGGAGGAGACCGGGGAGAATGTGCAAATTCCCACAGACACCGACCCAAGTCGGAGATCTGTCCCGGGTCCTTGTATCTGCACAGTAAATAGTGATCGTCACTGAGCTGTTGTGTTGCCCGTCAGTTGGTCCAGTTTAAGCGTACACTAACGATGTGAAGCACTAGGCAACTCTCGAAGCAATATCCAAGAGCAGCCCTTGCACGACCCAACGCGTGTATGCCCCTTGTTGGCCAACAAGGTGGACCGAATCACTTGTGGATGTAAAGAAAGAGACATCAATAAACACACACATAATCTTATACACCTCTATTAGGTCTCCCCTCATTCTTTGTCTTTCCAGGGAGAACAGCCCCAATTTGCCCAATCTCTCCTCATAGCTCAGACCTTCCATACCTGGCAGCATCCTGGTAAACCTCCTCTGCACTCTCTCTAGGGTCTCCACGTCCTTTCGGTAGTGCGGTGACCAGAACTGGATGCAGTACTCCAAATGTGGTCTAACCAACGTTCTATGCAACTGCAACATTAGGCACCAGCTTTTATACTCTATACCCCTTCCTATAAAGTCAAGCATACCATATGCCTTCTTCACCACCTTCTCCACCTGTACTGCCAACTTCAAGGACTTGTGAACTTGCACACCTAGGTCCCTCTGTGTTTCTATACACTTATTAGTCCTACCATTTATTTCATTACAGGTGCCATATAAATATAGATTGGTGAATTCCCAATGCACTTTTTTTTGGTTGTTCATTCATGGGCGTCACTGGCTGGCCAGTATTTATTGCCCATCCTTTGTTGCCCGAGGGCAGTTCAGAGTCAACCATATTGCTGTGTGGCTCTGGAATCACACATAGGCCAGATCAAGCAAGGGCAGCATATTTCCTTCCCTAAAGGACATGAGTGAATCAAATGGATTTTTCCTGACAATCGACAATGGTGTCATGGTCATCATTTTTAATTCCAGATTTTTATTTTATTTCAAATTCCATAAGGAGGCAATGCCTTTCCAATGAAGTTAGTGCAATCTTCACTGCATCAAGATCTTTGATTCTGATCAAAGTTTATACCCAGATTAACTTCAGTAGCTTGAATTCAGTTATCCAGCAACTGATACTGACCAAAAATTGGACATTTTTTAAGTGGGCCATACAAGGATTTTAAATGCTATTAAATGATTGAAAAAACTCACTGTTCGGCAATCCTTGACCCAGCTCAGAATGGTTTGGGGAGTTTCACTTCTCTGCACAGCTTCCAGCTTGAGTGTTTCTCCAATTACCCAAAATGAACACAGTTTTTAAGTTGTGGTCTTACCAAAGCACTACCCAACTTCAGTGTGTCTGACTTCAATTGATCACCTTCAATCTTTCTCTAATTAACTAATAGGTACTGTGAAATTTCTTAGGATCTTTCCCTGAAAACTGGCAATGTTTGTAATCTGGCATGGACTCAGTCCAGAGATTGTCAGTTCGGAGACACTCTACATGTATATTAACTTTACTTTCTTTTCAAATGCTTCTGCTATCTGTCCCCAGCAATTCATGTCTTTGTTTTAGTCTGCTGTTTTTGCTTTGAAATGTATCAGATATCAGTACATTTTTTCAATTACATGTCACACTGCTGATAAATAAATGTAGGGAGTAATAACCTTTGGTGCCTTGTCATGTGACTGACATGGCTCAGCTACTGGCAGCTTTCCCCTCAGTTGTATGGTTGTGTGTTCACGTCTCAATCTATAAACTTGAGCACAAGATCTAGGCTGACACTTTAGTGCAGTACTGAGGGAATGCTGTACTGTCAGAGCGCTCCTATCTTTCAAATGAGATGTCGACCTTAATCTAATGAGCTTTTCACTCTGTCAGATGGGGATAAAAAGTTTGTTGACATTATTTCAGAAAAACAAGGCAATTGTCCTGGTGTCCTGGATTCAATGAACTTGCTGTGTGTAAATTAATTGCCTCGTTTCCAATACTGCAAAAGTGCCTACACTGCAAAAATACTTTATTGGCTTCTTTGAGAGATTCTAAAGTCATGAAAGGCGCTGTACAAATGCAAGTCTTTATGTCCTCTTTATATTCTTTCCATGTCATTTAAATTAAGAGTTTGGTTTCAATTGCATCTGGAAACATGTGCAAACTCCCACGAGGTTGGTCTTGTTATCTATCTTCAGTTTAACTTGGACGTTGAGACAGTCACAATCACTAAATTACGAAAAATCTTTTGTTCCTTTGTTACAATGTTTCACCTGTTGTGAAGTGGTATAATCCTCACCACATCTCCACCTGCTCACAGTACAGGTTTCAATCTTGTTGTGCTGTGCAGAGCAGGAAATTGGTTAATAAGTCGCTTCTGACGTAAACACCGTTTGTACCAATAACTATGGTGCTAGTGCTTCTGCTGAGCAGCTTCAAAAACCGCAAGAAACACATTTTGCTTAACAATCAATTTAACTCATTTCTGCCAGTTTTTCAGTAAGGATCGTGTTTACATTTTCATTCCGCCTTAGAAACCTCATGAACTGAGAAAAGAATAATTGCTTTTCCTATATCCTGTTGTCTAATTTTTATCCCCGTTTTGCTTTTTTCCCTTTATCTCTTCTTTTTCTTTAAAATGGGACTCATGTTGGGTTAGTTCCATAAGTGGTGGTAGTTTGTAACCACTAAATGACCTCATCACGCCAGTGAGCACCAGCAGGTCAATTGACCTAGATGGAGGATGGCCAGCAGAGTTGAACTCTCTTCACTTAGCACTTCCCATCAGGGTCACTGGCTAATAATAACAAATAGATCCATTGCTAATTCTCCATCTTCCTAAGCTTGGGTTTTCATATAATCTGAGAAAAAACATTTCAGACATTTTAACTAATTACATACTGAACCCACCCTCAGAAACACCTGCCTTGCGTGTGGTTGAAGATGTGACTCTAGGAATGAGCTCAACAACTATGCAAGGACCCACAGAAACTTATAATCATTTTCCAGGTGGACAATCATACACATTAATGAGTGATCATCAAAGAAGAAGATTTCAGTCCGTGGAAGTTGTGTGAAGATGGCGGGGGGGCTCTTTCGGGTGTGAAGATGGCAGGGCATGTTGAGAGAGCAGTTAATAAAGCATCTAGTATCCTAGGTTTTATTTATAGGGACATTGAGCACAAGAGTAAGGAAGTCATGTTTTGATTTGATTTATTATTGTCATATGCATTGGTGTAATGAAAAGCATTATTTCTTGTATGCTTTACAGCCAAAGCATACCTTTAATAGTGTATATAGAGAAGGAAGGGAGAGGGTGCAAATGTAATGTTACAGTCATAGCTAGGGTATATCTAAAGATCAACTTAATAATAGGTAGGTCCATTCAAAAGTCTGATGGCAGCAGGGAAGAAGCTGTTCTCAAGTTGGTTGGTACATGGTCTCAGACTTTTGTATCTTTTTCCCGACGGTAAAAGATGGAACAGAGTATGTCTGGGGTGCATGGGGTTCTTGATTATGCTGGCTGCTTTTCTGAGGCAATGGGAAGTATAGAAGGAGTCAATGAATGGGAGGCTGGTTTGCGTGATGGACTGGGCTTTGTTCATGACCCTTTGTATTTTTTTGCAGTCTTGGGCAGAGGAGGAGCCATACCAAGCTATGATACAACCAGAAAGAATACTCTCTATGATGCATTTGTAAACACTGGTGAGAGTCATAGCTAACATGCCAAATTTCCTTAGTCTTCTGAGAAAGTAGAGGCATTGGTGAGCTTTTTTAACATTGGTGTTGGCATGACTTTTAATTCCAGATTTTTACTGAATTCAAATTTCAACATCTGCCATGGTGGGATTCAAACCTTGGTCCCCAGAGCATTACCATGGGTCTTTGGATTCTAGCCTAGCGACAACACCACTATGCCACTACTTCCCCTTTAAATCTCTTTCCTGTACTCATCCTCATCATGGTTTGCGATCTGACCCACTACAGTGGTATCATCAACAAACTTGAAAATGGAGTTGGAGCAAAATTTGGCCACATAGTCATAAGTGTATAAGGGGTATAGTAAGGAGTGAAGACACAGACTTGTGAGGCATTGGTGTTGAGGGTAATTGCAGAGGAGGTGTCGTTGCCTATCCTTACTGAATGTAGTCTGTAGGTTAGGAAGGCTAGGTTACAATTGCAGATGTTAAATTTGAATAAGACACTAGTTGGGCCTCATCTAGAGTACTGTGTCCAGTCGGGGTGCCATACTAGAAGAAGAATGTGAAAGCATTGGAGACAGTACAGAGGATATTCACAAGAATGATTCCAGGAATAAACAACTATAGCTATGAGAATAGATTGAAGAGGTTAAGCCTGTTTTCCTTAGAGAAAAGGAGGTTGAAAGGAGACTAGAGGTTGGTGGCGCAGTGGTTAGCATTGCTGCTCTACAGCACCAGGGACCCATGTTCGAGTCCAGCCTTGGGTGACTGTCTGTGTGGAGTTTGCATATTCTCCCTGTGACTGCTTGAGTTTCTTTCGGGTGCTACGGTTTTCTCCCACAGTCCAAAGATGTATTGAGTTAGATGGATTGGTCATGCTAAATTGTCCCTTAACGGCAGGGTGAATATGTGGAGTTACCAGAGATAGAGGCTGGGTGCGATTGTTGTCAGTGTAGGATTGATGGGCTGAATGGCCTCCTTCTGCACTGTAGGGGTTCTTTTTTTTTTCTATATAGGTATTAAAGATCCTGAGGGGTATAGATACGGTAAATGGTGAGAAACTGTTGCCTCTCAAGAGTACATCAAGAACTAGAGGGCGCAACTTCTAACTAATGGCCAAAAGTGGAGGCGTGAAAGTGAATGGATGGAGTCTGGAATGAACTTCCTGAAAGGGTGTTGAGGCAGATTCTATTGAGGTGTTCAAAAGAGAATTGGATTGCTGTCTGAAAAGAAAGTATGTGCAAGGTTATGGGGATAAGACAGGGATTGGGATTCGGTAAATCGTTGTTTCAGAGAACCAGTGCGCACACAATAAATCCAATGGCCTCCTACTGTACTGGAAAGATTTTGTGATTTGGTGAATATGGAAATAGTTGTAAAAGCTGACTTCTGTCTAAGTTATGTTCAGCTATGCACTCTAAACATATCCTCTCCTATCTCCCCAGAGTTATACACCTGCATAATGAGTAGTAAAGATACTATCAATATCCCCTTTTACTGAGATAACCACATAGATTGAATAAGTATTCAAGTGGTTCATATATTGTTATACCGTTTGCACAGTTGTATGCCTTCCAAAATGTCAGGGCATCTGCTATCTTCTGCAACTGGTTAGTGTATGTGCTCTTTGAGAATTTTTTAAGTCAGCTCACTTTATGTACCATATTTGTTGGGTTGTCTATAAGAGAGAAGTAATCTAGGTCAACAGCTTTCAAATAAATGTTAAAGTTAGAAATTACATAATACAACAACACAACAAGAGGGATGACAATAAATGTTGTCTCCAAGAACTTGCCTAGACCCACTATGAAGGGTGGCAGGGGTTGGAACTCACTGTCTGTAAAGGATGGTAGAGGCAGAAGCCCTTATAGCAGCTAAATTACTGGACTGGAAGATAGGAGCTGGAACGGTTTCTGGATTCTGAATAAGCCCAGGTGTTGGGAGTAGAGCAACAGTTGCTCTTTGGAATTTTCAAGGAGGCAGCCCCTTGATCAGCTTGGGGACACATTCTCCATCCAACTAAAATGAGTTGTCTCTGAGGCAATCTCTCAGAGGAAAAAGTCCAACCAAAGACCTTCCAGTTTGACAGTGCAACAAAGAGTAAGGAAATTAGAAGGTGCTTCAAAATGGAGGAGCCTTCTCAAGATCATTTTTAGAAGTTTAATTAAAATGCAGATATAGCAGCCAACTAGGCCACAACCATAGCGGGGTCAGGGATAGAATCACAGAATCATACAGTGCAAGAGGAGGCCATTTGGCCCACTGAGTCTGCATCAACCATAGTCTCACTCAGATCCCAACCCCACAGCCCCATGCATTTACCCTAGCTAGTCCCCCCAACACTAAGGAGCAATTTAGCATGGCCAATCAACCTAACCTGCACATCTTTGAACTGTGAGAGGAAACCGGAGCACCCGGAGGAATCCCATGCAGAAATGGGGAGAATGTGCAAACTCCACACAGACAGTGACCCAAGCTGGGAATCAAACCTAGGTTCCTGGTGCTGTGAGCAGCAGTGCTAACCACTGTGCTGTCCCTCGATAGAATGGCCTTTGGCTGCACTGTACCCAGGCAGACAGAGAGAGTCTCTTATACCTTCTTGGGGAGTGTTGCCATCCCACTACCTTGCCAAGCCAGCTGCTGCGTTTCCCCCATCTGACAATGAAATTGCTCCCCATTGATCCAGGAAACTGGAGATCGACTAGAAAAGTCCAATAAACCCAATTTAAAGTGGGGTTAACTTCTCAACAAGCTTAATTGGCTAATCACCTAGTGGGGGCAAGTAGCGCTGTCTGCTTTGAACCTGCCTTCATAAAAATGGCTGATGCTGGGAATGTCAGGAAATTGACATGGCAGCCATCATTATGGGCGGCACGGTAGCACAGTGGTTAGCACTGCTGCTTCATAGCTCCAGAGTCCTGGGTTCGATTTCCGGCTCAGGTCACTGTCTGTGTGGAGTTTGCACATTCTCCTCGCGTCTGTGTGGGTTTCCTCCGGGTACTCTGGTTTCCTCCCACAGTCCAAAGATGTGCGGGTTAGGTTGATTGGCCATGCTAAGAAATTGCCCCTTAATAACCAGAGATGCGTAGGTTAGAGAGATTAGTGGGTATAATATGTAGGGATATGGGGTAGGGCCTGGCTGGGATTGTGGTCGGTGCAGACTTGATGGGCCGAAGGGCCTCTTTCTACACTGTAGGGTTCTATGTTCTATGATCTATTGGTATGTTTTTTTCACTTCTGTTCCCACCCTTGGCAGGACCTGAAAGTTCAGGCCAGAATGGAACTTACAGGGCTACAAACCAAGAACTGGAGAGTGGGACTAATGCTTTTTGGCTGGCACAGACATGAGTGAATGCCCTCCTTTTGTGCTGTAAATTTTCTGTGCACCTTAAAACTATGCTGCTGGCTTTCACTTCCCCTGCCACATCCTACCACTGGTGGTGATTTTTTTTTTACACAGGATATGGGGACTATCTAAGACAATATTTTTTACCAATCCCTAATTGACCTTGAGAAGTTGGTGATAAGCCACCTTTCTGAACTGTTGCTGTCTGTGTAGGTTTTGTTTTTTTGTTGCAGTTTTGACAACTGAGTGGCTTGCTCAGCCATTTTGGAAAGCAGGTAAGAGGGTCTAGAGTCGTTTTAGGCCAGACAGGGCAAGGACAGAAGATTGCCTTAAAGAACAATCGTGAACCATTTGGGTTTTTTGACAATCTAGTAGCTTCATGGTCAAGTTATGAAGAGAGGTTGGATAGGCTTGGGTTGTTTTCATTGGAGCAGAGAAGACTGAAGGATGACCTGATTGAGGTGTTCAAGATTATGAGGGGCATAGACAGGTTGGATAGGGAACAGCTGTTCCTCATAGTCGAAGAGTCAGTTATGAGGGGATACAAGTTGAAAGTAAAGGGTGGAAGGTTTAGGAAGGTTTTGAGGAAAAACATTTTACTCAGAGGGTGGTGACAGTCTGGAATGCACTGCCTGGGAGGGTGATGGAGATGGGATGCTTCACGTCCTTCAAAAAGTACACGGATGAGTACCTGGCATACCATAACATTCAAGGCTATCGGCCAAGTGCTGGCAAATGGTATTAGTTGGGCAGGTCAGGGCATTTCATGTGTCAGTGCAGACTCAATGGGCCAAAGGGCCTCTTCTGCACTGTAGTAATTTGTGATTCTGTCAGCCCATGTTTAAAAGCATTGCTGCGAGGTTTCCAGTACTTATATCGCAGGTTGCGCCAAGGCTGGATGTAGAAGGCAATGTCAGCTGGGAATGGGGAGATGGAGACAGGACTGGAGGGATTTATGGAACACAGGAAGGAGCAGGAAATCAGGATAGAGAACAGGAATCACAGGAGGCGAGAGTGAAAGACCAAGACCGCACTGGGCGGGTGTGGGGGGTTTGTGGGGGAGGAGTGGTGTGGAATACAGAAGGGAAGCGGGAAGACTGAGGCAGGAATAAGGGGTAGTCAATGAACAAGTCTGAGTAGTTGAGAAGTGACACACTGTCCTGGGGAAATGAGTTACAAGAGCATCCAAGGAAGGGTAATTGACTGTCCTGGGGCTGAAGCCATGCAGTCAGGGGCATATTGAAGATACCATCCTGGGAAAGTCCTGGGCTGTGTTAGAGAGCACTGCATGGCATAATTTCAGACCTGGATGGGGCGAAACCTCTCAAGGCAGTGACAGTTGTTATGGTGCAGTCAGCCACCTAAGAAATTTGGTCCTGGAGGTTAGAGTCATGGTATGGTGAGGCAGATTGCACAGTCACAGTCAGGGGATGTATCTGCATCTTGTAATTCAAGATGAAATGTTGTGGCGGGGTATTAAGATGATCTCATGGGGAAATCCTGGAAAGTAAGGGTGCATATGGCCTCAAGAAGGGGAAGGAGCAGGTTGACAAACGACATGGGGACATCACATTAAAAGCTTCAGGGGGAAGAACAGGAAAATCAAATGGATAGTGCTGGGCCTCAAGGATAATGGGGGGGGGGGGGCTGCTGAATAGTGATAGGAGGAAGGGAAATTAGGTGGTGGCGAGGATGGCAGGAACTTGGTGGGTGATAGAGGAAGGTTGAAAACTGGTCTCCCAGACGAAGGTCAACAGCATCATTTTCAAGCTCACTTTTTTTTAATTCATTCATGAGATGCATTGCTGATGAGGTCAACATTTATTGTCCATCCTTAATTGCATTTAAGATGGTGGTCAGCTGCCTTCTTGAACCGCTGCAGTCCATGTAGTGTAGGTATGCCTACACTATTGCCAGGGAGGGAATTCCAGGATTTTAATCCATCGACAGTGATGTATTTCCAAGTCAGGATATTGAGTGGCTTGGAGGGGAACTTACATATTCCCATGTGTCAGGTATGATTCCCAACCAATGGAGAGTCCATCCCCCCCCACCTCGATTTCCATCAACTCCAGCTTTTCTAGGGCTCATCAATGCCAAACTTGATCAAATGCTATCGTGATGTCAAGGGTAGTCACTCTCAACTCATGTCTGGAGTTCACTTTTTTAATCCATGTTTGAACCAAGGCTGTAATGTGGTCAGGATCTAAGTGGCCCTGGTGGAACCCAAACTGAGCATCAATAAGCAGGTTACTGCTAAGCAAGTGCCACTGTTGATGACCATTTCAATCACTTTACTGATGACTGACAGGAGGCTGATGGCACAGTAATTTGCCAGGTTGGATTTGTCCTATTTTTTGTGTACAAGCCATACCTGGGCAATAATTTTCTATGTTGCCAGGTAGATATCGCGGCTGTACTGAAACAGTTGGCGCAATAAGATCTCGAGCATTAATCTTCGATATAACTGCCAGATTATTGTCAGGGCCCATTGCCTTTGCAGTATCAAGTGCCTTCAGCCATTTCTTGATGTCACGTGGAGTGGATCAAATTGGCTAAATACTAACATCTGTGAAGCTGGGGATGTCTGGAGTAAGCCAAAATGGATCATCTACTTGGCACTTCTGGCTGAATGTTGTTGCAAATAGCTCAGCCTTATCTTTTGTACCGATATGTTGCACATTCCCTTGCACATCCCGCTTTGGGAAGCCTCCTCCTTCAACCAGTTGTTTAATTATCTAACCCTCTTCACGACTGGATGTGGCAGGAGAGCAGAGTTTAATGCATTGGGTGTGGAAACGCTTAGCTCTGTCACTTGCTGCTTATGTAGTCTGGCACACAAGTAATCCTTTTTGTAGCTTCATCCAGTCGACACCTAATTTTTAGATATGACTGGCATTGACCCCAGCATCGCCTCCTGCACTCTTCGTTGGACCAGAATTGATCATCTGGTTTGGTGGTAATGTTGGAGTGGGGGATATGCCATGCCATGAGGTTGCAGAAAGTGCTTAAGTACAATTTTGTTTCTATTGATGGCTCACAGCATCTCCTCTCTGACAGGAGCTGAAGAAATTCAAGCCTGTGCTGACCTTGATGGCCACTAGCAGTCTGTGTTCATCTTGTGCAGTTTAAATAGGGGCTTCTTCCAAGAGGCTGCAAATGTCAGCAATCACCTGATATGACTAATTGAGCCTCCTGATTCACCGGTTGTATCCAGAAAGATAACTGCCCCTGCAAATTGCAGGTATGTGCTTATCCCCTATGGAACATCCGACGGTAGAAAAGGAAACCACATTGCTACCCTCCTCTCATGTTTGAGTATGTGCAAATAAACTAACCCTCTCAGTTTAACTTATCTCAAATTTGTTGTGGGGTTACTGTAGAAATTTGATCACACCAAAATGTGAAGGGGTTGGGAAAATATGCCACCACAAATAACAGGGGAAATTAAAATCAAAACATCTTTCGATTTAGAAACACATGGTGAAAAGAGAAATCAGGCTGTTTAAACTAAATCTGCCTTCTGTGTGTAACATTAGGCACAGAATTGTTGGTGGAACCCCAGGAATAAAACCAGAAAGGGTGGAGGATTGAATGGAAGGTCAGAAGGGTGATTTACTCTGAGCCTCTTGTTCTCACTGGTGGCTGCCTCTGTTGGGCATGGAGTTGCTGGCCAGGAGGCATCACTCCCTACCAGACTCCATTCCTACCCCGTCAGGGTATTCCTGGCGGTAGTCCATTGAAGGCTGGTTCCATACCACAACTGGCACAAGGTGGCCCGTAAGCACTTTTCAGGTGGGAAGGCTGCCTTCTCCCCTCCTGTCCTGGACTTAAACCAAGGGAGGTGGGAAAGTGGCGAGATCCTACCCTGCACCTTTCTGCTCAATTACATGGTCCCCTCTGCTTCTCAATGAAAACCCTCCAATTGTCTTTCAAATGAGATATTACACTGAGGCACTGTCTTCCCCATCTGCTGAAAGTAAATAACCCACGGCACTATTTGGAACAGCAAATGCGTCATCCAATGATGTCCTGAGACAATGATGAATTAACAATCAACATTACAAAAAAAACAGGTTATCATTATTATCACATTTTGAACAATCTATTGTGGTCTCTGCAGAGATTAATAAAGACTCCCTAAATAAAAGTAAGAACCATCAGATCATGTGCACATTGAATACAAGTGGTTTATTTGCATTGTAATACTATTGAACTTTGTACTTTGAGACTACTACAATCATGCAGTGCAGCATGATATGTACTCATGTTTGCATTTTGTAAAATGTCCTGTGATGTTTCACAGGAGTGTAATCAGATTAAAAAATTAATACCAAGCCAAAAATTGAGACAGTAGGACAGGTGACCTAAAGTTTGGTCAAAAACCTTCAACACCATTATTATTCCTATAAATTCATCTCCACATGATATCAAGAAATGGTGGAAGACATTGGATACTGCAAAGGCAATGAGCCCTGACAACATTACTTAAATCGTGTTCCAGAACTAGCTGTGCCTCTAGCTAAGTGGTCCGGTACAGCTACAACATTGGCATCTACCTGGCAACATGGGAAACTCCCAGGTATGTCCTATCCATAAAATGTAGGACAAAACTATCCTGGCCAATTACCACCCCATCAGTCTACTCTAGATCATCAAAAAAGTGATGGAAGGAGTCATCAACAGTTCTACCGAGTGGCATTGTTGCTCAGTTCAAGTTGTATCACGCTCATGCAGCTCCTGACCTCACAGCATTAATCTAAACATGGACAAAGAGTTGAACTCAAGTGGTGAGGTGACAATGACTGCCCTTGACTGCAAGGCAGCATTTGACTGACCATGACTTCAAGGAACTCAAACAAATCTGGAGTCAGTGGGAATCAGGAGGAAGTCTCTCCACTGGTTGGAGTCATACTTCACACAAAGGAAGATGTTTTGATTGCTGGAGACCAATTAACTCCCAGGACATCACTGCAGGAGTTCTTTGTTGTAGTGTTAGGCTCCACCATCTTCAGCCCACTCAGCAATGATCTCCTCTCCAAAACAAGGTCAGAAGTGGGATGTTTGCTGATGATTGTACAATGTTCAATTTTGCAGACAAATGTGAGGTAATGTGTTTTGGAAGTTCGAATAAAGATAGGAAATATACGGTAAATGGCAGAACCCTTAAGAGTATTGATAGGCAGAGGGATCTGGTTGTACAGGTACACAGGTCACTGAAAGTGGCAATGCAGGTGGTGAAGGTAGTCAAGAAGGTAGATGGCATGCTTGCCTTCATCGGCCAGGGTATTGAGTTTAAAAATTGGCAAGTCATGTTGCAGCTTTATAGAACCTCAGTTAGGCCATACTTGGAATATCGTGTTCAATTCTGGTCCCACACTACCAGAAGGATGTGGAGACTTTGGAAAGGTACAGAAAAGACTTATCAGGATATTGCCTGGTATGGAGGGCATTAGCTATGAGGAGAAGTTGGCGAAACTTGGTTTGGTCTCACTGGAATGACGGAGGTTGAGGGGTGACCTGATAGAAGTCTACAAGATTATGAGGGGCATGGTCAGAGTTTCCCCAGGGTGGAAGAGTCAACTACTAAGGGACATAGGTTTAAGATGTGAGGGGCAGGGTTTAAAGGAGATGTACGAGGCAAGTTTTATTTACATAGAGGTGCCTAGAACTCGCTGCTAGGGGAGGTAGTGGAAGCAGATATGATAGTGAGTTTTTAGGGGCGTCTGGACAAATACATGAATAGGATGGGAATAGATGGATATGGTCACCGGAAGGGTATGGGGTTTTAGTTCAGTTGGGCAGCATGGGCGGTGCAGGCTTGGAGGGCTCAAGGGCCTGTTCCTACACTGTAATTTTCTTGGCTTGGCACCATTTGCAGATTCTCAGATATTGAGCAGTTAGTGACTTTATCTTCACTGCTTCAACAGTCCTTTGGAGTTGAGGGTGATTTGCTTCCACACCAAAAATGAATTCTCAGGTTACTGGGGAATGTAATGCACAACCTATAGCCTCCGTCACAGATGGGGCAGATTGTGGTTGGAGCAGGTGAGTGGGGTGCCCAGGGTGCCACACATTCCTTTCACTGTAAACACTTGGCTTCAGCTTGTTCTTAGTGACAAAACTCAAGGTGTTCAGTTACTCTCCAGTGTTTTTCCTCCACTTTAAGCAGTCATGGGCTATGTGTTGGGGCAGGATGGAGGTGGGGGGTGGGGGGGATGATGTTGCGCTATTTCAAGGAGGCTTTAGACAGCACAGTGGCTAGCACTGCTACCTCATACCACCAGAGACCCGGGTTCAATTCTGGCAGGGATGAAAGTGGGAGGTTGATGTAATGGACCAAAAGTAATGGTGCGGTGGACTCCCTGTCCCACTACAAGATTCGCCAAGCTCCTCTCTGATGCATAATTTCTTCAGCTGCGCCGCCGCCCTGTGTGAATCATGCCAATATTCCAGCCTACTACTGGACTAAGTCTCCAGAATGGAAAATTCCACCTGTAGAATGGGTTTGGGTGAAGCTAAGAAACAGCAAAGGGCAGCACATTGGCAAAACTGCTGCCTCACAACACCAGGCACACAGTTTCCATTCTGGCCTTGGGTAACTGTGCGTGTAGTTTGCACATTCTCCCCGTGTCTAGTTCCGTCTCTCAGACCAAAGACGTGTGGGTTTGGTGGATTGGCCATGGCACATGTGCAGGATTAGGGGGGATAGAGTGAAGGGTTGGACCTGGGTGGGATGCTCTTCCTGAGACACTATATAGACTCGATGAGCTGGATAGTCTCTTTCTGCACTGTAGGGATCCTATGGCAGCAAATTTTGGTTGTAATTTTTATTGGCCATCAAATTGCAGTAGTAATATAGTTTACATTATAAATCAGGAAATTAGAGATGCATACAGCAAGGTTAAAAAGTAATCATGGGGTACTTCCATCTATGTACAGAATGGGTAAACCTAATTAGCACTCATGAGGCAGAGGGCAGATTCCTGGAATGCGGAATGTGTTTTTAAGAACAATATGTTGAGAAAACACCAGATAAAGGGCTGATTTAGACCTGGTATTGTGAAATGAGGGTGAAGTACTAATCTCATTGTTAAAGAGCCTTTAGGAAGAGTGACCGTAATCGGATAGAAATTTACGTGAAGTTTGAAAGTGATGCAATTCAATCTGAAGTTAAGATCTTTAATGTGAACAAAGGAAAGTACAAAGGTATGAGGGCAAGTTGGCTGCGGTAGTCTGGGGAATCATCTTAAAAGTTACGATGGTGGACAGGCAATGGCTAGCATTTTGTAATGCCCTAGCTGACAAGAGAAGTTAAAAGTTTCTATTAGATTGAAGCAAGAGGCATATAAAGTTGCCAAAAAATAAATAGTAGGCCTGAAGATTGGGAGCATTTTAAAATTCAACAAAAGGGAACCAAGAAATTGATTAAGAAAGAGAAAATAGAGTTGGAAAGTAAACTGGTGAGGAACATATGAATGAACTGTAAAGGTTTCTATAGGTATTCTTACGAAAGCCACTATCATCTGCTCATTGGAAACGCCAAGTCCTGACAAACTTTGGAGTCTCTGCTCATGTGCACACTGGGAGCAGACTGCACATGCTTCTTTAGGTCCTTTGGGTGAAGACCAGCTCAATGCACATGTGCATGAAGTAAAATTGTACGAAAACCTGGTACAGGTGACTTGGAGCAGAGCAGCATCTCAAGCAAGTGTCTCAGACAGGGAGAAGTCCAAAAAGAAGTCCCGGAGTGGAGACAGGAACATGGAAAGAGATCTGTTCAGTAAAAAGAGAGGAGGATCAAAGAAATTGGCTCCAAATTGGCTGTGAGGAGCTGGTTTTAAGTCAAGGTGGCAACTAAAGGTTGATGATTCTGTGCTGAAGAGCTAAAGTTGGGCTTGTGAGTTGGTTTTGAGTGCATACTTGGAAATCCAGGGGAACAGATTCTTGAGAGATGAGACTGAAACCCTGTCAGGTGAGCCGTTGTTGATACTGTCTGAGTTGCTGACGTCTGGAGAGAATTCTTAGGTTAGGTTTCGAAGGTGAAGCCTGGAATTCCTCGTGAAAAAAATAGAGTTTCCGTGAGATTGTTAACTCAAGTGTTTGCTGATGTCTGGGTAGGCTGATGAGAAATTCAATTGCATCTGCCATTTACTGTGTAATGTGTGGTTTTTGATCACATGTCATATGTGCCTCATCTTAACCTTGAATCTTTGAGTATAAGACAGATATGATAAATTGTTTTATCTTTACAAGTTTATTTTTGTTTATTGAAAACCAATGTAGTCTTGAGAAATACCCAATATGGCCTTTCCACTGTTGCCCTGCATTCTGAGCACAGGGAACTAAAAAAAATCTTTTTTTTACACATGTATCATCATTTTCTTCTTTTCAGTTTCTCCCAGTTTACTTGAGGTCTCCACAACACCGACTGATCACTCTTCGTCATCTCCTGTCAGTCACCCATATTTCCTCCAATCCTGCTGTGTCTAACTTTCCTGCTGTGTCTGATTAGGAAGAGTCAATAACTAGGGGTCACAGGTTTAAGGTGCAGCCTGGGGCCTTTTATTAACAGAAAGGATTACCACTCAATGACCAGACAGGCTGTGACCACCAGCAGTGTACCTCCATCCTTAGGCATCTCAGGTACGGGTTTGCTGGACTAAATGCATTGGAAGGATGGCTGCTGGGTGACACAAAAAAGGGTACCGTTTGAAGAAGTGGTTCACAACACCTGTTAGAGGTCCTAGAACTGAAGCTCAGTGCAAATATAACGACTAGCACAGCACAACCAGGCCCATTATTGAGTAGACCATTGGTCTGCTCAAAATGAGACCTAGATGCCTCAAAGAATCTGGTAGATCTCTCCAGTCCACATCATTGTAGTTGCTGTCCACAACCTGGCACCACAAAGAGGGTGTCCCTTTTCTGAGGATGAGTATTGGGAGTCCAACCATTCCTCTAATGAGGAACAAAACAAAGATCAAAGAACAACACAGCAAGAGAAACAGGCCCTTCGGCCCAACGAGCCCGCGCCGCCATTTTAACATTATGAGTGCCCTCCTCTACCTATGACCTTTGTCTACGCCTACTGGGGAAGATTGAGGGAAGACTAATTTAGGGACAATTTGTTACACCAATCAGCCTAACAGCACGTTCTTGGGGTGTGGGAGGAAACCGGAGCACCCAGAGAAAACCCACGTAATCACAGGGAGAATGTGCAAACTCCTGCAGACACCGGCCCAAGTCCATGTATCTGTACAGCAAACAGTGATAGTCACTGAGCTGTCATGTTGCCCGTCAGATGGTCCAGTTTAAGCGTACACTAACATGAAGCACTAGGCAACTCTTGAAGCAACATCCAAGAGCAGCTCTCGCACGACCCACCGCGTGTATGCGCCTTGTTGGACAACAAGGCAGACCGAATCACCTGTGATGTAAAAGAAAAGACATCAATGAACATGCAAAACTTAGTAACTTAGAAGAAGATGAGGGTAACAGTTACAACTGGATATTCAAAGCCCTGATAGGAAGTGTCTGCATGGGCATGAGACAAGGGAAACTCTAATCCTGAGAAGATTCCAATAGTGGAGCTTACCCAAGATGTCATTATCTAGCCTGGTGTTTCCTTTTACAGAAGAAAACCAGATAGCTACCTTGGACATATTCATTTATGTCACATGATTGGATGTATGTTATTATATATTCAATTTGCAACACCATTAGGATGCATCTCCAGGCACTCTCATACAGTGTGAATAAACCATTGTTCTTTTAAAAGATGTTGAATCAATAATTAATTTACATATACAGAAACTGTCGAACATGTGTAAATGATACAAATCATAAATTCATCCATGTGCACCCAATCATGACTACTGTGGTGTTTCTTGAATCTTTTCTGGGCACTGTAGAGTAGTCTCATCCCTCGCTGTCAACTACAGCCTAATAAATAATTCCAGAGGCTCATCATGTGACTGTGACTCCACCCTACTTGCCCCAAGCACTCCTCAAACTTCCAGAGATCTACACCATCTCAATCTCCAGCAGCTGCATGCGTGACTGTGATGTGCCTTCACTAGTTTGTGGTTCTCTTAATCCCAAGGCACACATACCAACCAAGATTCGTGCATCTGCGATGGTTCTGGGTGCAGAGCAAGGATGTGATGCTGCATCCTCTGAGGTTTCCTCTTTCTCCTCAGAGGCCAATGTGGGACCCTCAAGGCTTATTTCTGCAGTACTCATGTTGGACATATGCAGAAAACAACAATAGGAATAGTTAAGGCTATGTTGTATCTTCAAGATGAGTATACAGAAATAAGCTTCCTCATTGACATCATTGCAAACACTGTGGGATGTTACTCGTTGCTTGTGTTGACCATTTTCAACGATCACTCACTCTTTACTTTCCACTGCAGAGCGCCTTCAAAATTAGAAACCACTTAAAGCCTCCTTCACAACACCGTACCAGGTATTATGCACCCTTCCCTTCCCAGCTCTCTTAACAGATCTGTTTTCCAATTGTAAATAATAACCCTTGCAACGTCACTACCTTGTCACTACCTTGAAACCTTCTTATCTCGCCTCTCCCAATGGACTGGCTCCACTCATTTGAAGGAAGCTACAGCATCAACTCCTCCAAAGGTGTGAAATAGGTCAAGCTTGTCATAACACCTCTGCCCTCACTTCATGATGTTTTGCATCCTCTTCCTTTGCAATTAAGAACATAAAAACATAAGAAATACGAGCAGGTGTAGGCCATCTAGCCCTTCGAGCCTGCCCCACCATTCAATAAGATCATGGCTGATCTGAAGTGGATCAGCTCCACTTTCCTGCTTTCTCCCCATAACCCCTAATTCCCCTGTCTATCAGAAACCTATCTACCCATGACTTAAATATATTCAGCGAGGTAGCCTCCACCACTTCAAAGGGCAGAGAATTCCAGAGATTCACCACCTGTTGAGTGAAGAAGTTCCTCCTCAACTCCAATCTAAACTGCTCCCCCCCTTATCTTGAGGCTGTGCTCTCTAGTCCTGCTACCCTTTCTAAGCAGGAAGAATCTCTCTACCTCTACCCTATCCATCCCCTTCATTATCTTATACGTCTCTATAAGATCCCCCCTCAGCCTTCTAAACTCTAACTAGTACAGACCCAGTCTATTCCGTCTCTCTTCATAGGCTAGCCCCCTCACCTCTGGTATCAGCCTAGTGAACCTTCTCTGCACTCCCTCCAAGGCCAATATATCCTTCCGCAAGTGCGGCGACCAAAACTGCACACAGTACTCCAGTACAATTAAAGTGCAACATTTTCATTTTCATAAACAGTAATCAATCCTTCCCGCAAATGACTATGAGGACAATTTGTACAATGACTTGTGCACACTAAGTAGTGATCCTTTCACACTTTTCCTCCCCAACCTTCAAAACCCTTCACAGACCTCGTTGCAATGCAGGGTGGCATTTGTGCATCATACTGCCTCACATCTTTGGGGAGCACACTAGACAATCCTCTGATGGAGCCTTCACAAACCTCCATGTACATACATGGCCATAACGGTAATACACCCTTGCAGATCTGATCTTCTGAGTCCATGGTCTTTGAATGACCCCAAGCAGTCACTAGGCATGAGGACCTCCTATCTGCCACTTTCAAATTTTAGGATTGTCATAGATTTTGTTTTCCTTTGGTTCCCTACGCTTGGTCATCTGTGGAGAGACACTACCACGGTGCTAAATTGGATAGATTTTAAACAGATCAAGCAACTAAAAACTGGGCATTTGTGATATCAACAACATAACTGTACTCAATCCTAACCTGTAACCTCATTGCTTAGCAATTCTGCCACTCCACCATTGCCATCAAGCCAGGTGATTGGTTCAATAAAGAGTGTAGGTCGGCAATGTAATGTTGCAATTCTGTCACGGTGAAATGCATGCTATAGTTGTAACTGAATGTTTAAGGTAAGATTCTTATGTACAACTGAAGAAAGTTACAAATGCTTTAGCCTTATCTTTTGGACTGATGTGCTGGGCTCCTCCATTATTTGAGGATGGGGATATTTATGGAGCTTCCTCTTCCAGGGAATCATTTAATTGTCTGCCACCATTCACAGATGAATCTAGCAGGACTATGTGTGTGCGTGTGTGTGTGTGTTTGCACGTGTGTGCGTGCACGCGTGCGTGTATGTAACTATGCGTGTGCATGTGTATGTACCTGTGTTTGTGTATGTACCCGTGTGTATGTAACTGTGTATGTATATGTATGCAACTATGTGTGTGTAACTGTGTGTATGTAACAGTGTGTGTGTGTCTGTATGTATGTAATTGTGTGTGTGTATATGTACATAAGTGTGTGCATATATGTAATTGTGTATGTGTGTGTGTGTGTAACTGTGTGTGTATGTAACAGTGCGCGGATATAACTGTGTGCTTGTGCATGTGTGTATGTGTGCATGTGCCTTATAATCAGGCACACCTTCAAAAAGGGTGTCAACCTGGTGAAACCACATTACAGGATTGTTTTCATGCCAAAAACAGAAGCAGCATGCAGTAGATAGAGCTAAGCAATTACAAAACCAATGGATCAGATCGAAGCTCTGCAGTCCTGTTAGATTCAGTCGTGAACGGTGGTGGATAGTTAAATGATTCCCCGGAAGAGGAAGCTCCATAAATTTCCCAATCCTCAATAATGGAGTAGCCCAGCACGTCAGTCCAAAAGAGAAGGTTGAAGCATTTGTAACTTACTTCAGTCATAAGTGCTGAGTGGATGATCCATCTTGGCTTCCTCCAGAGGTCTCCAGCATCACAGATGACAGTCTTCAGCAATGTGATTCACTGCACATGATGTCAAGAAACAGCTGAAGGCACTGAAAATCTATGGGTCCTGACAGCATTCCAGTAATAGTACTGAAGACTTGACTGAAGATCTAGCTGCATCCCTAGCCAAGCTGTTCCTATAGCTACAACACTGGCATTGGCATCTACCCAGCAATTTGGTATGTTCTGTATACAGAAAGCAAGAGAAATCTAATCCAAGCAATTACCTTGTATTCTCAATTATCAATAAAATGATGCAAGATGTCAATGACAGTACTATTAAGTGGCTCTCACTCAGCAATAACCTGCTCACCGACGCTCAGTCTGGTTCTACCAGGGCCACTCAGCTCCTGACTTCATAACAAACGTAGAAAAATGAGTTGCTCGAGTCAAGTGAGGGTGACTGCTCTTGACATCAAGGCAGCATTTGACTGAGCTGGCGTCACGCAGCCCTAGCGAAACTGAAGTCAGTGGGAATCAGGGTGAAAATTCTCCACTGGTTAAAGTGGAGTTGTAGTGGTAGGATCAGATACATAAAAGGTTAATGTGGAACTGAGTACAGTACCACCCACACAGCGATATAAGATGGCACATGACCAAAGGTCAGTTGAGAGATTTGTAAAGACCTAGGATGGAGTCAGCTTCAAACGGGTATCCTCTAATGTATCTATGTATATAGTTAGGAGTCGTAAATAGGGACTTGCTGTTAACATACTCAGAAGTCTACTTCGGAAAGTAGGATTCTTCATAATGACAGTATCCAATCAAAAACCCTTACCCTCACAAGAATGCAGAGAAGCCAAGAAAAAGGACACAGTGATTAGCACAGCTGCCTCACAACACTGGAGACGTGGGTTCGATTCCTGGCTTGCGTTACTGCCTATGCGGAGTCTTCACGTTCTCCCCGTGTCTGTGTGGGTTTCCTCCAGATGCTCCAGTTTCCTCCCATAAGTCTGAAAGATGTACTGGTTAGGTGCATGTGCCATGCTAAAAGTTCTCCCTCAGTGTACCTGAACAGGCATCGGGGTATGGCGACTAGGCGATTTTCACAGTAACTTCTTCACAAGTATTAATGTAAGCCTATTTGTTACACTAATAATAAAAAAACCTTCGACAGGTTCTGAGCTGAAACAAATTCCAAACTGAAGCTATACAGCCAGAGAAAATTCACCAGAAAGACAAAGTTCCAATGAGAGAGGAACCTGGAAACAAAACTCCATTGAATTTCTTTCCAAAGTCCAGCCTCAGGGGTGAGATTTTTAAAAAATTCTAGGCCAGCCAATCCTGAGAAACCCCTTTCCACTTGTTCAGTCAGAGGCACCATTTTAAAGAAACCTGTTGCTAATCCTGATTCCTGGCTCCAAGGGCGGGATTCTCCTCTATTGTCCACGCACGTCCTGCTGCAAGTGAGAATGGAACATTTGGCACTCAGCCAAAACTCCAATCATTGCAACAGTTACTGGAGAATCCCAGGTGCAGATGAGGTTAGAGGTTTTCGGCACAGGTCTCAACACCTAGCTCCCAGGTCCAGTCAAGAAACAATTATGAACAATTAATTTAGTCTATTTTGGGTTCCTGATGACCATGTGATTACCTGATCAGCAAGCCCGCAGTTCTTTTCTATGTTCCTGACTCAAATGTTATATGCAGATTAAATGAAGTTGGCAAATGGAAGAATGATCCAGCTATGCAGACTCTTCTTCGTGCCACCACCATTTTAGAAAGTCTGCCAAAAACTGGCAAGCATGAGATGATCCATTATTTGGCAGCAAACAGTGACACTATCTTGGAAGGCTGTAACCTTTTAAAACTGTACCCACAGTTCTTCAAATACATTTCCGCACTTCCAGCTCCAGTGGGATTCACTCATGGCCCACACCGGTCACAGAATTGGAGTCTTTGTAGGAAAATATTTTTAAGATGCAGCATTGCTACAGGCCTAAATAAAAAAATCAGAAGCAGCCCAAGTCAATACACTTCTTTACTCAACTGGGGCAAATCCAGACGACTTCACTGCATAACATGATATTTTAAAATCCTTTGAGGTTTATTTCAATCCAAGATGCAATAAAATATTGGAGAGAGATAATTTAGTAAGAGAGCCCAACTGCCTGGGGAACTCATGGATTCCTTCATAAACATCTTACAGGCTAGCCCTAGATCTTATTCTAGACAAGGAAATCCAACAAATGAGTCTGCCTGCGCTACTTGAACAGCACAGGACCATCCTAAGGGACAGAATACTTGGGAGAGAAACGAACACTCAGCCCACCACACAAGGGTCATAGAAACACAGAGACCATCCAATCCAAGGAAAGTAATTCTTGACCCCCCCCTCCTGGCAGAATGACCTTGCCAGCACTGAGGCACAGGAAATATCAGGGTCCTGCCAGCACAGCTCAATGCCTTCATTGCAACGAACAGGGGCACTTTGGTAAACTTCAGCAAACATCCCAAAAGGTAATCCTTGAGGTTGAGACCAAAATCCCGGAAGAGAAACAGTCATGCTTCTTGAGTGACATTAGTGGTTCTTCATTTTGGAGCACTGACGTTCTGGTAAATAGTCATCCAATAAATTTTAAATTAGATTCAGGTGCTAGCATAACTGTCCTGTCAGACAAGGAATAAAGGGTCCAGAGCCTTTGGATTTGAATAATGGACACTCCACTTTATGGAGCAGGGGGAAGTCCAACAACTAGTCATCAGCATGATCTTTGAACCACTGACATACAGCAACAAATAGATCTTTAAGCTGATGGATGTTGTCCTGAATCAGTCTCTCTCTTCTGAGCAAAATACCTGTGTAGCCCTTGATCTCTTCCAGACGGCAAGATTATCACTGTCATTAGTCAGCCAGAACAACACAGCCCTGAGTCCTCAAACATTAAAGAATATTCAGATTGTGTTTGATCTGTGGTCTCCCCTCTTTTTGCAGAGCAAATTTGTCAATCATTATGCAGGTCCAGGAAACTCCCCAGTGGTCAGACCAGCCAATCACACACCAGATTAAATTAGCACCACCAGTACAACTGGTACCAGTAAAGGATTAACTATTAAAGCAGCTTTTATTTCCAGCTATGATGATGGGCATCTCAACTACTGTGCATACACAGCAATTTCTAGCCAGCATGTCAGAACCACAAGGGAGGCTCATAGGAGTCTTGCACCATCAACAACAAAAAGCAGAAGTGCGCATACTACATTGTCTTCCTGTCACAGAAACTCCCTTTTTCAGCTTCAGAGAGCTTCCAGATGGCCAAAGCAGAAAAGACACTACCAAGCAGGCAAATAACATTCCCAGCCACCACAAGAAAAAGGGTGACAACAACCGTGCAACACCAAACCAACCAGATCGACCAGGTATGGCTTAACATCAAGCAATGGAAGAAAATGATGTAACCACACCCAAATAACAGTCCATCCTCCAAGCCAACAACACAGACCAAAACCTACCATTTTTCAGACAGAACAGCAAATGAAATGTGGAAGGGTTATAAGGTCCCTTGACCACCTGACTTGTAACTTCAAGAACTTGAATTGGAGAGATGGGATAGTGAGAATGTATTTAATGTTAATACCATAATTACAGTAATGCTGAAATGGCATTAAGATTGCAACAATAAGATAAATGTACAAGACTCAAAAAAATGGAAGACCTGAAGTAAACTAAAGTGATAAACTGAACTATATCCATTGGATAAAGACTTGGGGTCTGGTATATACAAGGTTAATGTGGGACTAAGTACAGTGAATTAAGAGGGCACATGATACAGAATCAGCATCAATGTAGAGATGGATAGAGATGTGTAAAGGCCTAGGATGGAATTGGCTCTGTACTGTCTACTGTATATATGCATATAATTATGCATTAAGAGATTCGCTGTTAAGACTATGGTGCCTCTTTCATGATGCCTCAAGGATTCTTCAGGCATCATGCCTAGCACAAAGAAAAGTAGTTGTGTTGGTTGGAGGTCAATTGTCTCAGTCCCGGGACATCACTTCAAGAGTTTCTCAGGGTAGTGTTGGCTGCTGAACCATCTTCAGTTACTTCATCCATGATCTTCCCTCCATTGTAAGGGGGATGTTGACAGATCATTGCACAATATTTAGCATCATTTGTAATTCCTCAGATGGTGAAGCAGTCTGTGTCCATGTGCAGCAGGTACTAGACAACATTCTGGCCTAGGTTGATAAGTGGCAAATAACATTCATGTCACATAAGTGTGAGACAATAACCATCTCCAACTAGAGAGAGTTTAACCATCTCGCCTTAGCTCTCAATGGCATTACCATTATTGAATCACCCACTATCAATCTTATAACCCTTCCACATCTTGTTTGCCATTCTGCCTGATAACCAACCAGATTGGCACTCCACCCTCTACCTTAAATATTCACTCCCTCCACACCAAGGCACATTGCCAGTAGTGCATAACATCTACATTGAAAAAATTCATCAGGGCCCTTTGACAGCACCGTTCAAATGCATTACCGTGGCTATAAAGGTGGATAAGACAACAGATGCATGATTACACCACCACCTAGAAGTTCTCCTCCAAGCCACTCACCACCTTGACTTGGAACTATATCACAGTTCCTTCACTGGTCAAAATCTGGAACTCTCCCCCACCCTCCCCCCCAACCCCAACAGCACTATGGGTGTCCCTACACTACATGGACCACAATGTTCAATCAGACAACTCACCACCACCATCTCAAGGGCAATTAGGAATTGGCAAGAAATGCTACAGGTACCTCACAAGAGGTTATTGCAGAAGGTCAGGGGACATGGAGTTGGGGGTAGGGTGTTAGCGTGGATAGAGGATTGGTTGTCAAATAGGAGGCAGAGAGTGGGGTCAATGGGTGCTATTCGGATTGGCGGTTGGTGACTAGTGGAGTGCCCCAGGGGTCGGTGCTGGGGCCTCAGCTATTTACCATTTATATAGATGATCTGGAGGAGGGAACCGAGTGTATGGTGTCGAAATTTGCTGATGACACCAAGATTGGTGGAACGGCAAATTGTGCGGAGGCTGTGGAGAGTCTGCAGAAGGATCTAGATAGGCTGGGCGAATGGGCCAGGAAATGGCAAATGGAATTTAATGTTGGCAAGTGCGAGGTGGTCCACTTTGGTAGGAAGAATGGTAGGAAGGATTATTACTTACGTGGCGAAAAACTGCAGCAGGCGACGGTGCAGAGGGACCTCGGGGTCCTTGTGCATGAGTCGCAAAAACCCAGCTTGCAGGTGCAGCAGGTGGTCAGGAAGGCGAATGGGATGCTGGCCTTCATAGCGAGGGGGATTGAATATAAAAGTAGGGAGGTCTTGCTGCGGCTGTATAGGGCATTGGTGAGGCCTCAGCTGGAGTACTGTGTACAGTTTTGGGCGCCATACTTACGCAAGGATATTTTGGCCTTGGAGGGAGTGCAGAGAAGGTTTACTAGGCTGATGCCGGAGTTGTGGGGGTTGAACTATGAGGAGAGGCTGAATAAACTAGGCTTGTACTCGTTAGAGTTTAGAAGAATGAGGGGAGATCTCATTGAGACATATAAGATGATGAATGGGATGGATAGGATAGAGGTGGAGAGGATCTTCCTGCTCAGAAAGGATAGTAGGACTAGGGGGCACAGCCTCAAGATAAAGGGGGGGCGGTTTAGAACGGAATTGAGGAGGAACTTCTTCACTCAAAGGGTGGTGAATCTCTGGAATTCTCTGCCCGTTGAAGTGGTGGAGGCTACCTCGCTAAATATTTTTAAGACGCGGGTTGATGGGTTTTTGATAAGAGAGGGGATTAAGGGTTATGGGGAGAGGGCGGGAATGTGGAACTGAGCCACGACAGATCAGCCATGATCTTATTGAATGGTGGGGCAGGCTCGAAGGGCTGGATGGCCTACTCCTGCTCCTATTTCTTATGTTCTTATGTTCTACCCCAGCCAGTGAAGCTCACATTCCGTGAACAAATGATCAAAATAAATCCCATCTATCACCAGTGTGGTCAATATTTCACCGCCACCATGGCTAAAAATCTCACCTATGCTGTCATCACAACAATGTTCTGCTTCTCCAACACCCTGCATGTCAGCTCTTTATCCTCCAACTCAATCCACCTTTACAAAAAAACTAGGCCACATATTTTTTGATTTTGTAGTGAATGCAGGATTTCTCCAGCCATGGGCTGAAAGCCAAGCTTCCAGCATGGAGCTTTGCCTCCTGGGAAGGAACTTCTGTGAACTTGTAAATCTATTTTTCGGTGTTATGCACCTTTTTCATTGACTTCAGTGTAAATCCTCTGCTAGGAACCAGCAGTATAATGTGAGTTGACTTTGGTGAGAGTTGTAGTCTGCAGATAACAGTCTGATGTTGTGTCTGTACAATTACTGTGAGCTGCTTTCCGCTGTTCAAAATGTAGAAAATGATGCCTACTATCTCCCAGTTCACAAGTTTCTCTGGGATCTAAAAGCTGATAATGATTGGACAAAGTAAAAAACAATCCATGAATTTATAGGGCGTAGTTGGGTTATGTTTTGTGTAAGTTCAATTCTAACACAAACGGAAATTGTAATGGACATGTATGAATGATTGACTTACTTTGGGCAGCACTAACATATAGAAAACCCTTAAGCAGCACTCTGCTCCTGTGCTACAGGCCTCGAAAACCACAGTGCCTACACCAGTTCACCACTATCTCCCTTCGTCTGAGTCCTTTGCAGTTTCCTTTTACTGAGTGCTAAGTGCATTCAACAGATTGTGGTCCTGTGAAATATCCTTTACTTTTACTGTAGATTAATTTAAAACAAATCTCAATCGGATATGCAGAATATATTTTAATATCTATCTTAGCTCTATGTTATTGCAATAACTTTCTGGACTGCACTCTACCCTTATGAAGCCTCTTTCTTGTAAGTACTAGATAGTGTGTCGTCTTCCTCTGCTGTGATACTCTTGTTCAGTTCGCTGTGCTGTTGTTACCATATGAAATTGGAATTAATCATGCCATTTTGCTATTTTTTCTGCATTCAGCCTATCTGTCCTGAATACATAGGCTGAGTTTCAGCTTAAGGCTCAGTTCAATACCATTTAGTGAATTGAAACTGAAGCACATTTGCTTCAGCTTTGCTGAAGGTGGGTTGAATTAAATGCCTACAAATTAAATTAGCACAAGTTTTTTGACAGAATTTTTCTTTTCTCAAAACAATCTTTTAACATGTTCTCAAATCATAACGAAAGTGTTTAGAGTAACAACTTCAGCATTTGAAGTGCCTCATTGGTATATTTTCCGACATGCTGTAACAAGAATAATTTTAAACTACAATATTAAATTGCTTTAAAAAAATCAACATAATGCTGGACTAAAGGAATGGTCGAGTGGGAAATATAGATGTGTTTGAGAATATATTGTGTAATGCTGTTAGGAATAGATATTTCATTTAACATTTATCAACAATTTTGATATTTATCTGATCTCACTGACAATGTAATCCACCAAACTAAATTTATTCTATTTTTAAATACACAGGTTTGTTTCTCTTAAATTGTGATAAATTATAATAAATACAAATCCTCAATGAAGTTCTTTGTGGGGCATTCAAGTTTGTGACAAAATTATTTCTTTTTCATGACAGAAACACTGCTATGTTTCTAAAGAAGTTCTTTTTCAATAAAGTGATCTGTTTTGGCTGAAATTTCAGATTTGTATTGAATATCGATTGAACGGAATCTGAGGATATCAGAAAAGTCTGATAGTGTTTCTGCACGATGCATATGATGAGGAACAACTCAAATGTCGGTTATATGCTTAACTCTCTTACTTAGAAATCTACATATTTATTATTTACCTATATTTTGTGTATAATATAAATAGCTAAGACCTGTCAATAATGCAGTAACTAAGTGATCACCATTAATGATATAAACTCTGGACGAGATTTAGTTTAATTAGATATAAAATATGTATCATGTGAACACCTACTCATTTTACAATATACTTCAAAGACATTAACACTTTCAAAAGTTTTAAAGCTGGTATAAATAATTAAGGTACTTCATGAACTTGGAAGCGGTAGATAGTTGCATCAACTGGCAACATAACTAAGAAGGAGTTAAGAAATTTCTTATCACTGAATTTGATGACTGGGAATGCACTGCTTGAAAGAATATTGGAAGCAGATTCACTTTCACAATGGAGTTGAATATATACTTGTAAGGAAAAAATGTTCAGGGCTATGGGGTCATTGAATCCATTGAATCCCTACAGTGCAAAAGGAGGCCATTTGGTCCATCTCGTCTGCATCTATTCACCAACAGAGCATCTTACTCAGGCCCTATCTCCACAACCCCACATATTTACCCCACTAATCCCTCTAACCTATACATCGTTGGACACTATGGGCAATTTAGCATAGCCAATCCACCTATCTGCATATGTTTGGACTGTGGGAGGAAACAGGACCATCTGGAGGAAACTCATGCAGACACAGGGAGAACATGCAATTCCACACAGACAGTCACCCAAGCCTATAATTGAGTCCAGGTCCCCGGCACTCTGAGGCAGCACTGCTAACCACTGTGCCACCGTGCCACCTACTCTGACATCAGAGTGCAGGAGTGGGAATAAATTGATTGATCTTTCAAAGAGCCAGTGCAGGTATATGATGGGCAGAATGAGCTTCTTCTGTGTTGTATGAATCTAATGATTAGTAGACAGCAAGCGCAACCTTGATTTGTGGAACAAATCTTTTTGCAAGACTATTATTTTTTATGACATATTTATGATGTATTTGAATTGAGAAGCTTCAATTATATATTAGATCATTAATCATCCGGTGCAACTGTTGAGTGCTGATGCAATTTATAGTTTTTATTTAATTGAAATTCTCATGGCAGAAGATCAATACCATATAGAATGTTGGAGTAGACACATAGCTAAATTCATCATTATTTTAAGTATTATAAAATGCATCAATGCAAGTATATTGAAAAATGTATTAAAATTGATATTTATCTTTAGGTGTCAGTTTTCCATTTAAATAGAGAGGTTTCTGTTTCAGCTGCCTTCCTTGAATTCCACAGAATGAGCTTGAATTCCAAATGGTTTAGATGAAAAAGGATGGGAAAGAGCTCATGTGGAGCATAAACTCCAGAACAGACCCATTAGTCTGAATCTGTGCTATTATTTCTATGTAATTTTATGTGATAAATAAATATTTCTCATAATTTCAAACACAGCAATGTTTGCATAGCACCCAAGAAATTATAGATCTGCAAATTTCAGTGTTTTGCATTTGGAATGGACTACTTGAAGCTGCACTTCAATATAAAGGATAAAGTGATACAAAAGGTTAGATTGTTGCTGATTTGGAATGAATTGGGAGCCATGTAAAAAGTGGGTCATGATTCTGAAATTCCCAATTCATTTCGGGTGTTTCCATTTTCAGGAATGCCTTTTAAGGTTATGAGCAGATTAGGGTCATAGACTGGCATGCTCAATTCCTAACCTGAACTGCACCATTGTGGAAATAGGCAAATTTTAATCCTCCACAATTTTCATGGAGATGGTGCAGCTTTTCAAAAGATTTGTGGCTCATGACACGTTAGTACGCATGAGGGAACTTTTTAAATTGGTAAGGTTACAAGGTCTTTTCATGCCAACTATGGTTCACGACAACTCGATGTGCCATGAATCATTGGAGGTTATTTGGAAGCATAGCTTAGTCTGGGGTATGAGGTGACATGGATGGGGAATGTGAAGAGTGTGGGAAGGGGAGGGGGTGTGAATGGTAAGGACTGGAGGGTCTTTCTTACTTTATTATAACTCTAACAAAGTCCCAAGGAACTGAGATGGGCATTTTCAACATCCAGCCTCCATACCTGATAACCCCCTTGATACTTCTGAACATTTTCCCAGATCAGCTGGTCTGACTGCAGCCCATGGCCCCACAGTGAAAATCTAATCCTGTGGGCATTTTCTTCTGAGGGGAATTTTCCCAAGTCCCATCACCTGCCTTGAGGATGAAAATCCAAGGCAAGATGTATTTTTCACCTCAAATTAGTTCTTCAATGCAGTTAAAGATGTGTATAGCCCTTTGCATACAGCTATTTAGACATAAAATGATTTTGTTTATATGAGCCATTTATTAATTTGTTATATTAATAGAGTATATTGCTTGCAAACTAAAGTTTTGTTGTTCATAGCAGTGTACAAAGGAAGATCAGTCCAACAAAATCATAATGTCAATATTTTTGCACCAAGTAACATTTAGAGTTAGTGCTGTTAATTAACTTTTTGATCATTTTTTAAGAAATCGCAATACTACTGGAATAGCAAATTAAATGCTAACTGTGTAAAATTAAAAGCAGCTACCGGTTATGTTTCCAGTATTTTCTTTCTAATCTTTTCCTGTGATCCTTTTCCTAAAAAATCCTGGAGGTGGATTCGGTTGACTGCCAGCAGCATGTGTATTTTACATATATCTTTTTAAAAAGTGAATTGAAGCCTGTCGTAAATTCAGAACACTCTCACAGACCTCTTTGTGAAATTAAAAGTAACAGTCAACTTCTGCCTCCACAGTCTTGTGAAAACTTATTCTGTTACCTATTGTAAATTACCTGCTGTAAATTAGCAATAAATAGCAGTACGAAAATTTAACAGTGGTTTTGAATCTTAGTTTTTCTACAAATGGTTTATTCAATTTGGCAGACTTTAGTTGAAATTTC
This sequence comes from Carcharhinus amblyrhynchos, assembly GCF_965287045.1. Lineage (NCBI taxonomy): Eukaryota > Metazoa > Chordata > Chondrichthyes > Carcharhiniformes > Carcharhinidae > Carcharhinus > Carcharhinus amblyrhynchos. Next base: position 87,336,541 of record NC_137324.1, on the reverse strand, counting down.
ACTTACAAGTAATTGAGCTGTTTCCATAATTAAGCATTCAGTGGGTGGATGGGGTTCCATGTATCTGATCTTATTCTCATCAGAAAATGAGCAGCTCTTAAAACTCCCACAATCAACCACTGGTTACATTCAATGGGTGGCTGGGGACATTTCCTCTTCAGCTTGGTTTACCGTATTTGTATACAATTTCCCTCAAGTTCACGCTGGCTTATCTCAACTTTAATTCCATGTTCGTTTTTGGTGGTATGTGTTTTGTAAAATGTTTAAAATGTTTTGATTACTAACAGTGGCTGGTCTTAAGCCACAAATTCAAATTTTCCGTTTAATTTCCTTGAATCATTCCTTGAATCAAACTCTTCCTGTTTCTGACATTTCCACTATAAATCTACATGTTTTGTGCTCCAAAATAACTTTGTACATTTTATACCTCACTCTCATGGAAGTTACTTTTAACTGGGATTTTTCATGAACTAAATGATTTCCTGTAATGTTTTGCACAGAACATAAACAATAGTTTATAAATATTAAAGAAATAAGAACATTATTACAAAACATTGATAAGGCTACTGTAAATGTATCATGCCTGTTCAGCTTTAGCTCTCCGTTATGATGCAGAGTTGCTTCAGCGTGATTTGGGCAGGCTGGGAGAGTGGGCATATGAATGGCAGATGCAGTATAATGTGGATAAATGAGAGGTTATCCCCTTTAGTAGCAAAAATAGGAAGGCAGGTTATTATTCAAATGGGTGTAGATTGAGAGAAGTGGATACTCAGTGAGATCTTGGTGTTCTAGTGCATCAGTTACTGAAAGTAAGCACGCCGGTACAGCAGACAGCAAAGGCAAATGGTATGTTGGCCTTCATAGCAAAAGGATTTGAGCATAGGAATAGAAATATTTTACTGCAATTGTGTAGAGCTACATCTGGAGCATTGTGTATTGTATTACGGGAATTACATTAGTCATAGATAATTCCTGTTGCAAATACACCAGAATGAAGTCAGGAAAACGGCTAATGTTACGCCGCTGTTTAAAAGGCAGGGAATTATAGGCCGGTTAGTTTAACGTCTGTTGTTGGAGAAATGCTTGAATCTGTCATCAAAGAAGAAATAGCGAGGCACCTTGAGAAGAATTGTTTGATAGAGCACATGCAGCACGGATTCGTTAAGGGGAAGTCATGTCTGACAAATTTATTGGATTTCTATGAGGATGTGACTAGTGCAGTAGACAGAGGGGAACCGGTGGATGTGGTGTTTCTCGATTTTCAGAAGGCGTTTGATAAGGTGACGCACAAAAGGTTACTCCAGAAGGTTAGGGGGCATGGAGTTGGGGGTAAGGTGTTAGCGTGGATAGAGGATTGGTTGTCTAATAGGAGGCAGAGAGTTGGTGTCAATGGGTGCTATTCTGATTGGTGGCTGGTGACTAGTGGAGTGCCGCAGGGATCGGTGCTGGGGCCTCAGCTATTTACCATTTATATAGATAATCTGGAGGAGGGGGCTGAGTGTAGGGTGTCGAAATTTGCTGATGACACGAAGATAAGTGGAAAAGCAAATTGTGCGGAGGGTGTGGGAAGTCTGCAGAGGGATCTAGATAGGCTGAGCGAGTGGGCGGGGACCTGGCAGATGGAGTACAATGTTAGCAAGTGTGAGGTTATCCACTTTGGCAGGAATAATAGTAGGAGGGATTACTATTTAAAGGGTGAAAAGCTGCAGCATGCTACGGTTCAGAGGGACCTGGGGGTCCTTGTGCATGAGTTGAAAAAACTCAGTCTGCAGGTGCAGCAGGTGATCAAGAAGGTGAATGGATGCTGGCCTTTATAGCGAGGAGGATTGAATATAAAAGCAGGGAGGTCTTGCTGTGACTGTACAGGGCACTGGTGAGGCCGCAGCTAGAGTACAGTGTGCAGTTTTGGTCGCCGCACTTGCGCAAGGATATTTTGGCCTTGGAGGGAGTGCAGAGGAGGTTCACTAGGCTGATACCGGAGATGAGGGTGTTGGACTATGAAGAGAGGCTGAATAGACTGGGTCTGTACTCGTTGGAATTTAGAAGGATGAGGGGGGATCTTATAGATACGTATAAGATAATGAAGGGGATGGATAGGGTAGAGATAGAGAGATTCTTCCTGCTCAGAAAGGACAGCAGGACTAGAGGGCACAGCCTCAAGATAAGGGGGGGTGCAGTTTAGAACGGAGTTGAGGAGGAACTTCTTCACTCAAAGGGTGGTGAATCTCTGGAATTCTCTGCCCACTGAAGTGGTGGAGGCTACCTCGCTAAATATGTTTAAGACACGGGTAGACAGGTTTTTGGTAGGCAAGGGAATTAAGGGTTATGGGGAGAAAGCGGGAAAGTGGAACTGATCCACTTCAGATCAGCCATGATCTTATTGAATGGAGGGGCAGGCACAAAGGGCTAGATGGCCTACTCCTGCTCCTATTTCTTATGTTCTTATGAATAATAAAATATGAGAACAGATCGAGATGCTGAGCTTATTTTTATTGGAACGAAAAAGGCTAACAGGAGATTTAATAAAACCTTTTGAAATCACGTAAGATTTTTATAGAATCAATGTGGGAAGCCAATTTCATCTAGATGGAAGTCACTGATGAGGGATCTCTCAAAGAAAATGGTGAGAGAGCTTAGGAGATTTTTATTTTTACACAGATCGATGTTCTGCTTTTAGGAAGAGGTTGAGACAATATTCAATTTTTAAGGAAAAATGTGATACATATTTAAAACACAAGATGATAGAGAACTAGGAGCTGGGTCTAGGGCAATTGTGTTGCAGCATGAAGTAAAATACATAATAGTTCAAATATCTATCTTCTGAATTATAAAATTTCATGGTTCTAAATACTTCCAGCATTTTTTTTTGCTTTTTATTTTACTGCCAGGTATTGGATATAACTCATTAATTTTAATTTTTTTAAACAAAATTAAATCTATCATAGATGTGGCATAATTTATTGACAAGTACCTATTACACCATCACGTACTATATTGTGATGTAATGGAGACATACAGCAGGGCCTGAATATTTTGTCTTGGGATGTGCAATTGGCAGGCCCAGAAGCAGGTGTGAAACACGCTTCTGGTCATAAGCGTCCCCGGAATATAATTTCATGCTGGCTGGTCAATTAATGGGCAGCCAGCATGAAACATGCGCTGGGAAAGGCTCAGCGCTGATGAGAAAAGGGAGAATATAGGCTAGCACTTCAAATGTGCTTCCTCAAGGGGACAGCCGATATGGAGCTGTGTCAGGGAGTTAAGATCTGTAAAAAGTAAATTACGATGGAAAACACTGCAAAGAGTGCACAGGCAGCACATTCAAACACACAAAGCTCGGTCCCCAGAAAGCTTTTTAAATTTTATTTCATCCCACCCTGGATCAAGGTTGCAGCGAAAACATCAGGTTGCCTTGCCAATCAGTCCACCCACCCACCAACATTAAAAGCAGACAGGCCACATAAAATGGAGTCAATTCACCCCTTAATGGGCTAAATTGCCGGCTTGATTGTCAGCTGGGGCACAAGTGCAACTGACAACATTTTACCCAATTTCACATATTTCTTAATTGGGCACACTCCTGTCTGAATGTAAAATTATGGCTCAGTTTTTGAAGATGGAAATGCAGAACCATCGTCATACTTGCATTACAAATGTATAAGATTTGCATATAGATTCTATTTGTGATGGGTTTGTACCTCCACATGTTGGATTATATTCAGATCATTAGGCTTGTGATCCACAGTACATTGAATAGTAGGACAAGTGCAACACAAACCAGACTCAATATCAATGCATAATATGGATTAAAACTCAAATCCAGAAAGTGTCAATTCAACAAGAATTTAAACTTTGAAGCCTGTAACTATGATCAACATCACAGGAAGAAATCTTAAATATCAACATTTTCTCAGTAATAGCTTTCAGATAAAAATTTAGCAAAAGTAGCCCTGGATTTCAACATAAACACACAAATGAAAAGGAAAATGTGCTATTCACTGCATACTCGCAATGAAAGTAAGTTTGTTTGGTCACAATTATTGTCCCTCAAAACAGAAGAGCTAGTCACAAACAAGTAGAAGAGTTTCAAGTTTAGAGAGACTGAACAATTCAATAAGAGGAAAAAAAACACAAAATAAGAACAAATGTTCTAACATATGTTAAATCTTTTCTTGACTTAAGCAATAGTGCTGACATATCTAAGTTAGTAAGTTGAGAGTTTCAGCCACATTCCAGAATGATCTTGGCTGAAACTGCAGTGCTGAGCAACTGCTTTAGTATTGAGGCTGAGATGTTGAACTTGGTTCTGACTGCTTGCATAGGCAGATATTAAAGATCTCATTGTAGTATTCAAAAAGCAGGGAAAATTTCAGGAGCCAATGTCGGTCACTGAGCACAGCAGTGAGAAGAGAATGGAACTTGCTGCGAGTTAAGACACAGGCATTAGAATTTTGGATAACCTCAAGAAAAATGCTAGTACATCTTTCTTCTTTGCTTTCAAAGAAACTGCATGACTGTTCACCCTTCGTGACCATCTCCATCTCAGTTCAGCTGGTCTTTGCTCCTTAAATTTGCCACCTACCTGTTATTCTTATACCTCTCCTGCCATATAAGTTCTCCTACATAATCACAGCCTCCACATTAGCTCTCCTATATTCTCATGGCTATTATTTCAGAAATTGCAGTATCTTGTGACCTCTCTAATCTGATGGTCATGATGGCTAACAAGACCATCTCCAATTACTTGTCTCCTCTAGCACATTTATTCTCCCCATTCCTTTCTAACTGCATTTCCTATTGCACTTACCACTGCTAAAAACCACTGATTTTGTAATTTTGGAGCGGGAAATTAAACAAAAGATGCATTAAATTCTCCCAGAGCTCCTGTGGTTGGAGCTTCCCTTGGACATATTTCAGATTGGTAATGGGAGCACAAAACGTAGCCCTTTGTTAAGTGGACAGAAATATAAACTGGATTTTATTTAAATCCAATGCTATTTAAATAAATCTTAGATCTTAATAATAGTAAAAAGCTAAGTAGTGTGAATAGTGAGACTTAACATTATGGTTGAAACACTTGTAAGCCAAACTGGCTGACCACAAAGGGAGATGCTTGTCTTGTACAGGAAACATCTGCCACAGTGTTCAGCACAGAGATAAAACTGACAAATGTTCTTTGGAAATGTAACACACTTCATTTTTCTGCACAAAAAATTCATCGATAGAGAATGAAACTTATTTGCCTTTTGAAGTGAAATAAGGTTGGAGTTTGGCACCAGTTAAACAGAGGTTGAATTTTTGAAGATGCATTTTGTGTCTATTGTTTTACATTCGTCTAAAAGGGCTCTATTGATCAATGGGCGCTGGGTGGGATGAAATCACAAGTGCACAAACTATACATTTTCTGAAAGCCTTCCAATGATAAAAATTCCAGTTATATGTAACTGGGAGTATTAATGGTTTGTGACTATTTCCTACGAGCATATTCAATATCTGCAAATAGCACTGTATGTTTACTGTATGAGCTTCAACCATCTGCCTGCTGCAGCTTCCACATGAGACACATTTTGATGCTCCTGGAGCCATTCAAGTTGTTGTACTCGCACTTGTAATACGAGAAGTGGATTTTCAGCTGAAAAATTCCTGATCGATAATCATGCACAGCTAGAATTAGCACTAGGTGTGGGGGTAAACGCAGCTGCCCTTTCCATCCATTAAGGGCACTCTCCAAAAATATTACTGCTATGGCAAACTCAGCAGCCGACAACTGATAGCGTGAACGTAATATGCAAAAGACATCTTTCAACTGCACAAGCTAACGAATAAAGCTGAATAAATTCTAAATAAAGCTGCTAAGGTAAGACACCCGTGTTGCTTTCTTAGCAAAATAACATCCCCAATTATAAATATCAAAAAGTGTTTCCTCATTTGTTGTTAACTTTTAGTCCTATGTCATCCAAAACTACTGCAGCTTGTTTACAATTCATGGCCATATCTCAGCACGGTACAACTTCAAGCTGCAATTTACATTGAAACAGCTGTTACATAGACATTTGAAAGCAAATCTTTCAAACACAGCCAATTTGTGCCCATTACAATGTGGCCCCACAACAGAAAATCAGTAACAAACAGATAATCTACTTTTTAGTGATTTGGCAATCTCAATTAAAACCAGAAAAGGCTAGAAATACTCAGCAGATCAGGCAGCAATTGTGAAAAGAAACAGATTGATATTTCAGGTCAATTACATTTCATCAGTGATGTTGATTGAGGAATTAACATTGTCCAGGATATGGGGGAAAATTCCTCTGCTCTTCTTCAAATAGTAACATGGAATCTTTTGCATACATCTGACAGGGCAGGCAGGGCCTTCATTTAATGTCTCATTTAAATGACTGTACGTCAGCATTGCAATGGACGATCTCTGAGAGTGGGAAGTAAAAATTGACCTGGGGTGAGAGTACTATCTTTGAGCCACAGCTGACAAACCACACTGTAAGATTCAGACCTCCTCACAGACACTCAACCATAGACACCAAATACTCTATTTGGATATCTCCCTCAAATTATCTATAAGAAGGGTGCGATTCACACCAGAAGCCCGGGAAGAGCTCGGTACCATTCTCCAGACTGATTGCCAAACCTTCGCATGAAGTAAGAAGGGTACAACTTCACTAATTTTTTAACCAGTAATTCATTCCAAGGGGCGAGCAGTAATTTCTGCTAACCTTCAGCGGTACAGGAGCACAGTGGTTAGCACTGTTACCTCACAGCGTGAGGGACCTGGGTTCAATTCCGGCCTTGGGGTGACTGTGTGGTATTTGCATGATCTCCCTATAGTTGCATGAATTTCCCCGGGTACTCCTGTTTCCTCCCACAGTCCAAAGATGTTAAGGTTAGGTGGGTTGGCCATGCTAAATTGCCCTTAGTGTCCCAAGCTATGTAGGTTGGGGGGACTATCAGGGTAAAGACGTGGATATAAGGCCTGGAGGGTTGCTTTGTTGGCCCATCCTTCTGCACTGTAGGGCTTCTATGGTTCTAAGACTGTAAATTCTCTGCCCATTCTTGTATAATGCAACTTGGATGAGTGCACAAAGCTTACTTCTTTAAAATTCATTCATGGGATGTGGGCATTTATTGCTCATCCCTAACTACTGTCCACTTCAGAAGGCATTTAAGAGTCAACTGTTTTATGTGGATCTGGAATCACCAGACCAGACCAGGTAAGGATGGCAAATTTCCTTCCCTAAAGGACATTAGTGAACCAAATGGGTTTTTGCCACACTTGACAATGGTCATCATTAGACTTTTAATTCCAGGTTTTTATTGAATTCAGATTTCATCATCTGTTATGAATTCAAACCCAGGTCCCCAGAGCATTACCCTGGATCTCTGGATTACAAGTTCAATGGCAATACCACTTCATCACCACCTCCCTGAATGGTCTGGGGATGTGTGTTCAAATCCCATCATGGCAGCTGGTGGAACTTGAATTCAATTAATAAACCTGGAACTATAAAGCTAATCTCAGTATTAAGTAATCGCCATCATGCACTTCCTGGCTCGTGTCTACATGCGACTCCAGATCCACAGCTATGTGTTTGACTCTTATATGGCCTTAGCAAAGCATGCAATTCATGGGTAATTAGGGATGGGCAACAAATGCTGGCTTTACCAATGATGCCCACATCCCGAAAGAGTAAAGGCTGTCTGCTGCCTTTCACAATTTCCTCTTCCAATCCCTTTCCGTTGTTGTTTAATTCAGTGGAACAGTCTTGCCTGGCTTCATTTTTCTCTAGTAATCATAGCCAGAGTATCAATTGCAGTAGCTTCTCTTCCTGCCAGTCACATCATCACCTCTGGTGTCCCCCAAGGATCTATCCACGGCTCCCTTCTATTTCTTTTCTACATACTGTCTGTCAACGACATCATCCAAAAACACAGTGTTAGTTATCAGCATTAGTAGGCAACTGAAGGCATGACTATCACTGAAGCAATTAAAATTAGGGATATTCAAGAATGTAGAAGTAAATCAACACAAATCTTTGAGGCCTGTAGGACTGGAGGAGATTTCAGAGGTAGGTTCAAACAAAGCAACAGAGGGATTTGTAAACAAGGCTGAGAATTAGAGAAAAAGAGGCATTGCTTGACTGGGAGCCAATGTAGGTCAGTGAATACAAGGGTAATGTTGAACATGATTTGCTGTAAGGTAGGACATTGGCAGCAGGGTTTTGGATGACCTCAAGTTTATAGAAGGTGAAATGTGGGAAGCAAGTTAGGAGTTCATTGGAATAGAGGTAATAAATCTATGACTAAAACAGGCAGCAGTGGATCGGTCATCGTTACATACACTGACCAAAGCTGAAGGTTATATCCATTGCTATTTAGCAAAACATATTTAAGTGTTTGTTAAACTTTCTAATAAAATGCTCAGAACTTCAGGGTATTTTGATCACGATAAACAGACATATCCGATTGTTTGAGGAGATAGAACTACTACACTCTGATTTTGATTGAACAGAGAAAGAACATTTATAATACACAATTGTGTAAGTCTAAAAATTGGGAAAGGAATGAAGAAAACTGACATTAAACACAACTTGCTGTTTCCTTTGGAGTTTTAAGAATGGAAAAGTATGTGTTACCCCTATGTAAAAAAACCCATATGAGTCACCAACACCCACTGAAAGAAATTCAGATCAGTTTTAATGTCAGTTGTGATTCTCAACATGGTTTGCCATTATTTTCCTAAGCCCAAGAAAAATATTAAGTCCAAAATAGTGTCAGTTACGGACTAAGATACTTTTGGGTAGATTTTCATTTTCATCGTTTGGGCAATGTGTTGGAGCGATTATTTGCTTTGGGTGGAATATATTTGCATAGGAGGCCCTGTCCATCCCACCATAAAATTGCATTTGAGTCGGGGCAGGTGATATCTCAGAGGGAATCCCCTCATTGCCTCCTGCGGGAGGGGAATGTAAACTCAGGCCATCGTCTGCAGCTTGTATCCACACTTATAATGCAATGAAAATGTAACATCAGCACTGCCATTTTAGAACTCTACTCCAATCAACATCATCTTTTAACCTCGCACAGTCGTATACACATTTAGCACCAGGAAGGACCCTTCCCCTGCTGTCACATCAGCACTATGTAAATGGATAATCAACTAATTACAGATCAGTTTTTGGTTGATTTGTTTTCCAATTGTACACATTTTGATGCTTAACATGATAGTTTCAAGTTTCAAAAGTCTACAAAGAATGGTGTGGGAGGTTGCTAAGGTTTCCGCACAAGTGGGTCTTCCCAGACATGACTGCTTTAGTTCTCTACCGTCTTGGAATTGAACATGACTGGTAAAATAAGCAGAGACCACGCATAGCAGGACCAGCACAGGGTATAGTGGGTGATGGCACAGTGGCTAACACTACTGCCTAATAGCACCAGGGATTCAGGTTCAATTCCAGCCTCGGGTGAATGTGTGGAGTTTGCACATTCTTCCCATGTTTGCATGGGTTTCGTCTGGGTGCTCTGGTTTCCTCCCACACTCTAAAGATGTGCAGGTTAGGTTGATTGACTATGCTAAATTGCCCCTTAATGTCAGAGGGATTAGCAGGAAGTTAAATCCATCCAGGGTTTTCAGGGCACAACTCTCCTACCTGAATTCCAACAAAGCAACCCAGTATGTGAGATGTCAGTGCTTTGCTAAGGAGCTCACCACTAAAATCTGCCAAATGCAACAGCCATAACTCAGACGTCAGAATAGAGTAATAGGATTGTGGGTCTGAAGATGACTGCAGTGATGAATATCAATGTGTATAGCTCCTTACAGGCTGGTACTGAATACATCAGCAAAATCTTGCAGTTTGCAGTCCACTGTTACATAAGGGATGTTATTCAAAGAGCAATAATTTGATTTAATTTAATTCGCTACTGACTGGTTCTTAGATGTTGCATATCAATTTTCTCAAGTACGGGAGCTGAAATAGATTCCACTTCCTCAACCTCTAGCTGATGTGTGACCGTAGGCATGATACCTTTTTTCTGCAGCAGTCCATTGTGGCAGCTGTATTTTAGCCATCACAGCATAACAAAGAATGCTACTGAGCAATGTATCTGTAGACCACTTAGCTAATGACTAAGTTAGCAAACCACATACATGTGGGCAGCGTGCATACAAGGAAACCAATGCTAACACACAAAATATGGTAGAGTAGAGCACTGGCATGCTGAAATAACAATTCCACTGCCTAGACAGCTTGAAGAACCTTACAATGTACAGCCAAATAAGTCTCGAGATGCGTGGTGGTGTGCATAATCTCAACTAACCTCAACATAATAAGGCTACAGGTCTTGCCATCAGCTATCAGGTAAGAAGCTGAGGAACAGCGTACGAGCAGTAGTGGGAGGAGGCAACTTACATAACCGCAGCCAATCTGATTTTGGGATGCTGATTGTACACCTGGACTTGAATTTCATGTTTCCCCCATGAGGCAAGGGCGACGGCAGGGATGGTGGTGGTGTGGGGGAAGGGTGAAAGTGAGAGTGCTACCATCCATCTGATTCAGGAGAGGACTTCCTCCCCACAAGGCAAACCTGAAACCAATTACTGAGCTGACTGCTGTTAAACGGTTGCGGGTGAGCATCTGCTTTGGCTTTTATACCGGGGGAAAGGACCCGTACCTCCTCATAAAATCCAGCACTCTGTGCCCATGCATTAAAGCAGCCACCTGAACTTTGTTGCTACTGCAACTAACCATTAAATATGGCCTGCAATAAAAAACAGAAATTGCTCTAAAATCTCAGCAGGTCCATCAGCATCTGTGGAGAGAAAACAGAGCCAGCGTTTTGAGTTTGGTCGGCCTTTCATCAGGGTTGCTCTAAGTTTCTGCTAATTCAAAATTTATCAAAACACAAATTAAATCATCCCTTGATTTCTAAAAATTACTTTAAAATGCCCATTTTTTCAAAATTATATTTTTATAAATAATAGGCAAATTGTATGCCAGCTTTCTTATAAAGGAACTGGAGTAGAAGAGTAAAACAGGATTATGTAATTTCCATAATTTCAAAAAGTTTATCACAAAGCTTTCTGAAAGTCTTTTAACAACAGGAATGCAGTGATATTCATAAAAGGTACAGCTTCCCCAGGTCCTGCCAGCAAGCTAAGGTTAGTGAACATTTTTAGTGAACATGGCTTTAAATTAAGGGGGGGTAGCTACAGGACGGATGTCAGGGGTAGGTTCTTTACCCAGCGGGTGGTGAGGGATTGGAATGCCCTGCCTGCTGCAGTTGTAAATGCGTCTAGTTTGGGGGCGTTTAAGAGATCTCTGGATAGGTTTATGGACGAAAAGGGATTGGTATAGGCTAGTGGGTCATTGTTTTTGTAACTGGTCGGCGCAACATCGTGGGCCGAAGGGCCTGTTCTGCGCTGTAATGTTCTATGTATGTTCTATTTCCGCTGTTGGTATTTCATGCAACACTTTGTACAAATGCAAAATTGCTCTTTAAATAATGAACAACATTCAGCGAATTTTCTGGTCAATCACTGTCAGAATTATAAAAGCGAAATACAGATAATACTGATGGAACTTCCCTAGCTCTTCCTTTTTGTTCCGACCTTCCCCCTCTCCCCCACCACCCCCTTTTAGCAGCATAAAACCGATCATATTCTTCCTCTTCAGTTCCAAAGAAGAATCATATGGTCTTGAAATGTTTTCCTTGTCACAGATACTACCAGGCCTCCTAAGTTATTTCTGCATTTTCTGCTTTTATTGCAGTCAGGTTATATTAGGGTACTTCCTTCTCAGCTTTCATAAATAGACCCACTGCATACTAAGACTTTGCACGTAGTACTTACTACTAAGGGTGACAAACCACATTGCAGATAACTCAAATAATTTTATATCAGTCAAAATACTCAGTAGGCAAATTGTATGCTAGCTTTCTTATAAAGGGACTGGGGTAGAAGAGTAAAACTGTCTTTCTACAATTATGCAAGGCATTGGTGAAGCCATACCTGGAGTACTGCATGCAGTTTTGGACACCTTTGGCCATGGTGCGTTCTTTATTGGGTGAAAATCCTGGAAATCGCTGGAAATGCTAATTCCCACAACCGAACCAGGCATTTCCTACCTTAATGGGAGGGCAAAGGGAATCCAGGAAGTGTCAAAAATGTCAAGGACTGTCCAAGAATATTAGTTGAGTTGGCTTGAGGGGCAAGAGGGGTTGGCATTTGGTACTAGATTGGTATAGGGCAAAGTGAGATGGGTAGAGGAGCGTTAATTTGGGGTGTGAGGAGCCTTTGGTGGGTATACCTTTGGAATTCTCTATCCTAAGGAGATATAGATGCTCCGTCATAATAGCCAAAAGTCAGTAAGAGAATTAAAAGCTATGGTAATTATACAGGAAGGAGAAGTTTAGGTAGCAGATCTGTTATTAACTCATTGGATGATGAAGCGAGGACTTTAACTTTACAAATATTGACTGGAAAAGCTATAGTTCGAGTACTTTAGAGGGGTCAGTTTTTGTCTAATGTGTGCAGGAAGGTTTCCTGACACAGTATGTAGATAGGTCAACAAGAGGCGAGGCCACATTGGATCTGGTACTGGGAAATGAACCGGACCAGGTGTTAGACTTGGAAGTAGGTGAGCACTTTGCTGATAGTGACCACAATTCGGTTACATTTACCGTAGCGATGAAAGGGATAGGTATATACTGAAGGGCAAAAGTTATAGCTGGGGGAAAGAAAATTATGAGGTGATTAGGCGAGATTTAGGATACATAGGTTGGAGAAGGAAACTGCAGGGGATGGCCACAATTGAAATGTGGAGCTTGTTCAAGGAGCAGCTACTGCGTGTCCTTGATCAATATGTACCTGTCAGGCAGGGAGGAAGTGGTCAAGTGAGGGAACCGTGGTTTACTAAGTAAGTTGAATCTCTAGTGAAGAGGAAGAAGGAGACTTATGTAAAGATGAGACGTGAAGGCTCAGTTAGGGCATTGGAGAGTTACAAGTTAGCCAGGAAGGGCCTAAAGAGAGAGCTAAGAAGAGCCAGAAGAGGACATGAGAAGTCTTTGGCAGATAGGATCAAGGAAAACCCTAAAGCTTTCCACAGGTACGTCAGGAATAAAAGAATGATTAGGTCAAGATTAGAGCCAGTCAAGGACATAAGAACATAAGAAATAGGAGCAGGAGTAGGCCATCTAGCCCTTTGAGCCTGCCCCGCCATTCAATAAGATCATGGCTGATCTGTCGTGGCTCAGTTCCACATTCCCGCCCTCTCCCCATAACCCTTAATCCCCTCGCTTATCAAAAACCCATCAACCCGTGTCTTAAAAATATTTAGCGAGGCAGCCTCCACCACCTCAACGGGCAGAGAATTCCAGAGATTCACCACCCTTTGAGTGAAGAAGTTCCTCTTCAACTCCGTTCTAAACCGCCCCCCCCCCCCCTTTATCTTGAGGCAGTGCCCTCTAGTCCTACTGTCCTTTCTGAGCGGGAAGAGTCTCTCCACCTCTATCCTATCCATCCCATTCATCATCTTATACGTCTCAATGAGATCTCCCCTCATTCTTCTAAACTCTAGCAAGTACAAGCCTCGTTTATTCAGCCTCTCCTCATAGCTCAAGCCCCTCAACTCCGGTATCAGCCTAGTAAACCTCCTCTGCACTCCCTCCAAGGCCAAAATATCCTTGCGTAAGTAGGGCGACCAAAACTGCACACAGTACTCCAGCTGTGGCCTCACCAATGCCCTATACAGCCGCAGCAAGACCTCCCTACTTTTACATTCAATCCCCCTCACTATGAAAGCCAGCATCCCATTCACCTTCCTGACCACCTGCTGCACCTGCAAGCTGGGTTTTTGCGACTCATGCACAAGGACGCCGAGGTCCCTCTGCACCGTTGCCTGCTGCAGTTTTTCACCACATAAGTAAGAGTCCTTCCTACCATTATTCCTACCAAAGTGGACCACCTCGCACTTGTGTGTAGTCTGAAGAGATAGGAGAGGCACTAAATGACTATTTTTTGTCAGTATTCACACAGGAAAAAGTCAATTTAGTCAAGGAGAATACTGAGATACAGGTTTTCAGACTAGACGGGATTGAGGTTCATAAGGAGGAAGTGTTAGCAATTCTAGAAAATAGATAAGTCCCCTGGGCTGGATGGGATTTATCCTAGGATTGTCTGGGAAGCTAGGGAGGAGATTGCAGAGCCTTTGGCTTTGATCTTTAGGTCGTCATTGTCTACAGGTATAGTACCAGAAGACTGGAGGATAGCAAATGTTGTCCCCTTGTTCAAGAAGGGGAGTAGAGACCATCCTGGGAATTATAGACCGGTGAGCCTTACTTCTGTGGTGGGCAAAGTTTTGGAAAGGATTATAACAGATAGGATTTATAATCATCTAGAGAGAAATAATTTGATTAGGGATAGTCAACACGGTTTTGTGAAGGGTAGGTCGTGCCTCACAAACCTTATTGAGTTCTTTGAGAAGGTGACCAAAGAGGTGGATGAGGGTAAAGCAGTTGCTGTGGTGTATATGGATTTCAGCAAAGTGTTTGATAAGGTTCCCCATGGTAAGCTACTGCAGAAAATATGGATGCATGGGATTGAGGGTGATTTAGCGGTTTGGATCAGGAATTGGCTAGCTGAAAGAAGACAAAGGGTGGTAGTTGATGGGAAATGTTCAACCTGGAGTTCAGTTACTAGTGGTGTACCGCAGGGATCTGTTTTGGGGCCACTGCTGTTTGTCATTTTTATAAATGACCTAGATGAGAGTGTAGAAGGATGGGTTAGTAAATTTGAGGATGACACTAAAGTCGGAGGAGTTGTGGACAGTGCGGTTGGATGTTGCAGTTTGCAGAGGGGCATAGATAAGCTGCAGAGCTAGGCTGAGAGGTGGCAAATGGAGTTTAATGTGGAAAAGCGTGAGATGATTCACTTTGGAAAGAGTAACAGGGTTACAGAGTATTGGGCTAATGGAAAGACCCTTGGTAGTGTAGATGAGCAGAGAGATACCTGTGGCAATGTGCATAGATCCCTGAAAGTTGGCACCCAGGTTGATAGGGTTGTTAAGAAGGTGTACAGTTTGTTAGCTTTTATTGGTAGAGGGATTGAGTTTCGGAGCCATGAGATATGTTGCAGCTGTACAAAACTCTGGTGCAGCCGCACTTGGAGTATTGTGTACAGTTCTGGTCACCGCATTATAGGAAAGATGTAGAAGCATTGGAAAGGGTGCAGAGGAGATTTACCAGGATGTTGCCTGGTATGGTGGGAAGGTCTTATGAGGAAAAGCTGAGGGACTTGAGGTTGTTTTTGTTAGAGAGAAGAAGGTTAAGAGGTGACTTAACTGAGGCATACAAGATGATCAAAGGATTAGATAGGGTAGACAGTGAGAGCCTTTTTCCTCGGATGGTGATGGCTAACACGAGGGGGCATATCTTTAAATTGAGGAGTGATAAATATAGGACAGATGTCAGAAGTAGGTTCTTTACTCAGAGAGTAGTAAGGGCGTGGAATGCCCTGCCTGCAGCAATAGTGGACTCACCAACTTTAAGGGCATTCAAATGGTCATTGGATAGGCATATGGATAATATTGGAATAGTGTAGGTTAGAGGGTCATTAGATTGGTTCCACTGGTCGGTGCAACATCGAGGGCCGAAGGGCCTGTACTGCGCTGTAATGTTCTATGTTCTATGAAGCAGGCTTGGATACACGCCAACTCCTATTTTTTACATCTGGTCTTCGGGGTTCGTCCATCTTATATATTGTTAATCACATATTTTTCCAATATCTGGCTGTGAGCTTGTCCCTGACCTTATGGGACGTCTGGCAAGTTGATCTTTTCCTCAATGTGCTTTAGTGGTGCATTATCAAATAGAATACCCCGAGGAGCTGAGGATGCTTAGTCACTGAATATACTGAAGACAAGTTGACAAAGGGTTATCCTGACTTAAAACATTGGCTCTAATCTCTCTCCACAGATGCTGTCAGATCTGCTGAGGTTTTCCAGCATTTTTCTGTTTTTGTGTTGTGATATATTTTTGGATTGATAGATTTGGAATTAAGAAACACAGCGATTGTGTGAGAAGGTGGAAGACCAACCATAATCTTGTTGAATGGCAGAGCAGGTTCAAATGACAAAACAGCCCAATTGAGATTCTATTTTCATAATATATTTTGTAGCTGAAAACACTTTTTAAACAACAACAAAAAAATGTTGTATCAAAATTAATGAGATTAATCTGTAGCTGAAATCTTCTCTTAAGTACTAGCATCTAGTTGAAATGTGCCTTCTGGCAGAGGTGGTAATTTGTACAGTAATTACTGTACCTCCAAATTACCTTCCACACAAAAAACACATTCTACCTAGCCAGTGATCAAAATAGTTTTTTAATGACTCTTTTTGAGAAAATTGCCTCGTGTTACAGACAGCTAAGGGAGGATTGATAACACAATCCCCCAATCCTCTTACTATCCATAATCAGTGTGGTTTTTTGGAAAAAAGGATGATGCTTGCTTCTAAACCCTCTTGTTTTGTGAGGAAATGTTGAACAAACTAGGCTTGTACTCGCTGGAGTTTGGAAGATTAAGAGGCAACTTGATTTCAACATACAAGACCCTGAGAGTTGATGCGGAAAGAATGTTTCATCTTGTGGGAATGGCTAGTTCTAGAAGCCATTGTTTAAAAAAAATAAGTGGTCACCCATTTAAGACAAAGAATGGAAGACATTTTTTCTATCAGAAGGTTGAGTCTTTGAAACTGTCTTCCTCTAAAGACAGTGGAAGCAGAGTCTTTGAATATTTTTAAGGCAGAGGTAGATAGGTTATTGATCAACAAGAGGTAAAAGGTTAATAGATGTAGTGGTAATGTGGAGTTAAGGTTACAATCAGAACTGCCATGATCTCATTGAATGGTGTAGTGGGCTTGAAGTGGCCTATTCCTACAATTAATTCATACGTTCAGTGTGTGGTCAATTTAAAGGTCCAACAGGTAGCTTTCACGGATTTAAATAAAAAGGTTTATGTATTTATACCTTTATCCTGAAAGTCTTGATGACATGTCAACATTCAACAATCACACAAGTAAGGCACAATTAAAAGGAAATAGTTACTTTTACAAGTTGTAAGCCGAAAGGATAGTTCATGGTTCATGTGTTAGGCTCATGGAAGGAGAACAGTTGCTGCAGGTGCAAGAAAGGAGTTTCTTTCCACTCTTGAATTAAAGTCAGATAGGTTCAAATGAAGACAGATATCTAGATTGTTGTAGAATTCCCTTAAAGAGATGAATGTTCAGCAGGTTACGAAGCTCAGCACTTACGGTTTAATACCAGGAGGTCATATTTCTTTATAGATATACTTGGAGTTTTGGAATCAGGCTGTGAGGTTCTTTTAAGACGTATAGCATCCAGGTTCTTCAAGGCAAAAATGATGCAGCTTTTTGTTGCAGCTAATATCTCTTCGGTGTTTTCTGCAGGCTACTCAGGTCATTCAGAGTTTTCAGATAGAAACTCATTATTTTCAGCCAGTTTCAGTCACATGACCACAGGTAGGAAAGCAGATGGAATGAAACTGATAGGACAGGCCCACCTAAAAAAAATCACAGCTAGTCATTCAGGAAACCCAAAGTCTTGACATGTTTTCAACTTCTTTGATGCTAGTATATAGTTTTATAATAGATGAGTTCTTCACACTTAGAACATAGAACAGTACAGCACAGTACAGACCCTTCGGCCCTTGATGTAGTGCTGAGCTACGTCAGAACCCAAGATTAAGCTATCCCACTCCCTACTATTTTGGTGTGCTTATCCAGTAACCGCTTGAAAGTTCCTAAAGTGTCCGATTCCACCATCACAGCAGGCAGTGCATTCCACACCCCAACCACTCTCTGAGTAAAGAACCTACCTCGGACATCCCTCCTATATCTCCCAACATGAGCCTTATAGTTTCCCCCGTAGTAACAACTACATCCACCTGAGGAAATAGTCTTTGAACGTCGACTCTTTTTATCCCCCGATCATCTTATAAACTTCTATTAAATCACCTCTCATCCTCCTCCGCTCTAAAGAGAAAAGCCCCAGCTCCCTCAACCTTTCCTCATAAGACTTACCCTCCAAAGCAGGCAGCATCCTGGTAAATCTCCTCTGCACTCTCTCCAATGCTGTTAATAAACACTAACACACTATAAGCCTTCTTCACGGCTCTAATCACTTGAATGGCAACCTTCAGAGATCTGTGGATATGAACCCCAAGATCTCTCTGTTCCTCCACATTCCTCAGAACCCTGTTAATGGGTACCGGGAAAAACTCTCCAATGGTTGGAGTCATACCTAGCACAAAGGAAGATGGCTGTAATTGTTGGAGGTCAATTACCTCAGTCCCAGGATATCAGTATAGAGGTTGTGTCCCAGGCCAACCATCTTCAGCTGCTTCATTAATGACCTTCCTTCCATCATCAGATCAGAACTGGAGATGTTTGCTGATGATTGCACAATATTCAGCACCATTCATGACTCCTCTGATGGTGAAGCAATCCATGTCCTTTTGCAACAAGACCTGGACAATATTCAGGCTTGCACTGGAAAATGGTATATAACATTTTGCCACAAAAGTACTAGGCAATGTGCACTTCCAACAAGAAGGAACCTAACCATTTCCTCTTGACATTCAATGGCATTACCATTGCTGAATTCTCCACAATCAATATTCTGGAGCTTACAATTGACTAGAAACAGAACTAGGCCAGCCATATAACTCCTGTGGCGGCAAGAGCAGGTCAGAGGATGGAAATTTCACAAAGGGTAACTCACCTGCTGACTCCCCAAAGTCTGTCCAACATCTACAAGTGACAAGTTAGGAGCATGGTAAGTTTTCTGCTTGCCTGACAAATGCAGATCCAACATGTGAGAATCTTGGCATCATACAAGACAGAGCAATCTGTTTGATTGGTACGTTATCCATCAATTTCAACACATACTTCCTCTATCAGCAACAGATAATGTGTACCATAAACAAGATGCACTGCAGCAACTCACAAAGGCTGCTTCGACATCACCTTCAAAACCATTACCTCTACCATCTGGAAGGACAAGAAAAGCAGATGCAAGGGAACATCACCATCTGCAAGTTCCCCTCCAAGCCACATACCTTCTTGGCTTGAAACTGTATCACCATTCCTTACTGTTGCTGGGTCAAAATCCTGGAACCTGCACTGTGCGTATACCTGCACCTCATGGATGACTATGGTTCAAGGTTTGAGGGCAATTAATGATGGGCAATAAATTGCTGGCCCAGCCAGTGATAAAAATACTTTTAAAAAACTGAAGTACATGGTCTCTCTTCAATTGTATTGTCATGGGTGAAGGCAGCAGCATTTGATTGACATCTGACATTAATTTTATCTTCTGCAATCTAGAAGGCCTTAACTAGGGATGAAGAGCATAAAGAGCATGAAAGAGTGAGAGAGAAAGCGAGAGAACCATCAGCAGCTCACACTAGTGATGAAAATAACATGAGTGACAATAAATAGCCCAGACTTGGAGAGGAAGAGACAGAGTGGGCAGTGCAGAAAGATGCAGAAACAGCATCACAGTACAATCACCTGGTTGAGAGGGAGCAAAGATTCCTGGAGAGGACCCAACATGAAGGACAAGGATGACCTTCCTTTCAATGATGGGCAATAAATGCTAATCATGTCCCATGAATTAATAATACAATAAGAAAAAAAAATCAGCAGGTCTGGCAGCATCTGAGGAAACAGAGTTAACATTTCGAATCCGTCTGGCTCTTCATCAGATGCTGCCAAGCCTGCTGAGTTTTCCCAGCATTTTCTGGTCAAGTGAAAATGTACCATGGGTCACTCATGCATGTGAATGCTTGGTGTTGATACAGCAGTGTGTTTACTTTCTGAAAAAGGTGATAGTAAAGAAGTATCTCAGATATATTTTTATAACAATGAACTCATTGCAGATGCAAGTTAACCATGCCTAAATATACTAACAACGAAATTATGAGCAAGAAAAGGTCAGCTGGCTTGTCAAGCCTACCCACATGCTCAAAGAATCTTGACTAGACATTTCTTAACCCCAGTAGCCCTGGGGAGAAATAAAAAATTAGGAACACAAAGCCTTGACCAAATATGAGAAGAACTTAAAAAAAATAGAGAAATGAAATGCAACTTGCAGTGATAGCATTTGTCACAAAGATGTATAACCCATGAATCGACCTAAGTGTAAACTAATAGATGCTAAGCTGACAGCTGATAAAATTTAGAGTGTAACAGTTTGTTTTTAAAGTAGCTTAATTTAACTAATGGCATTAAATATTCAGAAGTGTTAATTAGCTAAGTGAATACATTATAACAAGGTGAAAAGGAAACAATTTCCATAAATTCTAAACAGAAGATTTAATACACCATATACTGCTCTCCACAATATTTCCTTTTTTCAGTATATTTACAACATTTTAAAATATCACATCAACAATAAATCTTCCAAAGCCCAATTCTGAAAAATGAATGCAACAGGAATTAACAATACTATCTCCAGTTATGAAGCTTGCACGAGCAGTATGGATACCATTTGCCCAGTTAATGTGGATAAGGTGCATGGTATAGGTCTCGCAAAAAGTCAGAAAATTAACTACAGTGCCACTTAAATCTTTTCAATATTGAAATAAAGCCGACATTTACTGATAACATTACCTCAATTTTGTTCCCCAGGTCACCTCAGATTTGACTCAGGAATGCAAGATCAGGAATGCAATTTGCCAACCCATGCAATCACTAGTGAGATTCTGTGCCAAGATCCGAAACTAAGAAAATTTACAACTTTTGTTAGCCATCTGTCTTCATTTCTTTTAATATAAACAAATTTGTTGGATTAAACTGCCATTTATTTCACATTGAGAATTAAATTAACAAAATAGTTCTGACAAGGTGAATGAAATAATGTGGAGATGCCAGTGTTTGTCTGGGGTAAACACAGTAAGAAGTCTCACAACACCAGGTTAAAGTCCAACAGGTTTATTTGGTAGCAAAAGTCACTAGCTTTCAGAGTGCTGCTCCTTCGTCAGGTAATTGGGAGTTCTGTTCACAAACAGGGCATTTTAAGATACAAACTCAATTTACAAAACAATGGTTGGAGTGCGAGTCTTAAAGGCACAGACAATGTGAGTGGAGAGAGCGCTAAGCATAGGTTAAAGAGTTGTGTATTGTCTCCAGACAGGAAAGTTAGTGAGATTTTGCAAGCTCAGGCAAGTCATGCGGGTTACCGATAGTGTGACATGAACCCAAGATCCCGGTTGAGGCCGTCCTCATGTGTGCAGAACTTGGCTATCAATCTCTGCTCAGCGACTCTGCGCTGTTGTATGCTGTGAAGGCCGCCTTGGAGAATGCTTACCCGAAGATCAGAGGCCGAATGCCCATGACCACTGAAGTGTTCCCCAACAGGAAGAGAACACTTTTGCCTGGTGATTGTCAAGAGGTGTTCATTCATCCGTTGTTGTAGCGTCTGCATGGTCTCCCCAATGTATCATGCCTCGGGACATCCTTTCCTGCAGCGTATCAAGTGGATAACGTTGGCCGAGTTGCAAGAGTGTGTACCGTGTACCTGGTGGATGGTGTTCTCACGTGAGATGATGGCATCCGCATCAATGGTCTGGCATGTCTTGCAGAGGTTGCTGTGGCAGGGTTGTGTGGTGTCGTGGTTCTCCTGAAGGCTGGGTAGTTTGCTGCGGACAATGGTCTGTTTGAGGTTGTGCGGTTGTTTGAAGGCAAGAATTGGGGGTGTGGGGATGGCCTTGGCGAGATATTCGTCTTCATCAATGACATGTTGAAGACTCTGGAGAAGAAGCCATAGCTTCTCCGCTCCAGGGAAGTACTGGATGACAAAGGGTACTCTGTCCACCGATTCCCATGATTGTCTTCTGAGGAGGTTGGTGAGGTTTTTTGCTGTGGTGCGTTGGAACTGTCGATCGATGAGTCGAGTGCCATATCCTGTTTTTATGAGGGCATCTTTCAGCATCTAGAGGTGTCTGTTGCAATCCTCCTCATCTGAGCAGATCCTGTGTGTATGGGGGGCTTGTCCATAGGTAAACTGTCCGACAGTTCCAATGCACCACAGTCCACTGGCCCAATTGATCAAGACCCGTTGCAGTCTGAGATAACTTTCTTCACTGTCCACTATGCCACCAATCTTGGTGTCTTCTGCAAACTTACTAACCATGCCCCCTATACTCTCATCCAAATCATGAATATAAATGACAAATACCAGTGGGTCCAGCACTGATCCCTGAGGCACACCGCTGGTCACAGGCCTCCAGTTTGAAAACAACTCTCTACAATCACCTTCTGGCTTCTGTCAAGAAGCCAATTTTGTATCCATTTAGATACCTCACCCTGGATCCCGTGAGATTTAACTTTATGCAACAACCTACCATGTGGTACCTTGTCAAAGGCCTTGCTAAAGTCCATGTTGACAGCATCAACTGCACTGCCCTCATCTACTTTCTTGGTTACTCCTTCAAAAAACTCAAATTTGTGAGACATGATTTTCCACTCATAAAGCCATGCTGACTGTCCCTAATCAGTCCTTGCATCTCTAAATGCCTGTAGATCCTGTCTCTCAAAATACTTTCCAACAATTTACCCACCACAGATGTGAGGATCACTGGCCTGTACTTCCCAGGCTTTTCCCTGCAGTCCTTTTTAAACAAAGGCACAACAATTGCCACTCTCCAATCTTCAGGTACCTCACCCATGACTATCGACGATTCAAATAGGAGACCTGCAATTTCCTCCCTAGCTTCCCACAACAACCTGGGATATACTTCATCAGATCCCGGGGATTTATCTACCTTGATGCGCGTGAAGACTTCCAGCACCTCCTTCTCTGTAATATGTACACACCTCAAGATGTCACTATTTATTTCCTCATGTTCCCTAACATCTATGCTTTTCTCAATAGTAAATACTGATGAGAAGTATTCATTTAGGATCTCACCCATCTCTTGTGGATCTGCTTAGATGACCTTGTTGATCCTTAAGAGGCCCTGTTCTCTCCCTTGTTACTCTTTATGGGACATTGACACAACTACTAGAGAAGATGGGCACTGTAGCATTGGGACAGTCTTCACTTAAACTGTGCTGGGGAAAGCGTTCTGGCGAATTATCTAATTAGGATGGTCTAAATCAGTTATAAAAACCACAAAACAGCAGCAGCCCAATACTGATCCCTGCGGGACCCCACTGGACACAGACTTCCAGTCAGAAAGGCACCCCTCGACCAGCAACCTCTGCTTCCTGCCACTCAGCCAATACTGGATCCAATTTGCATATTTCTTTGGACCCCATGGGCTCTTATCTTCGCTATCAGTCTCCTATGTGGGACCTTATCAAAAGCTTTGCTGAAGTCCGAGTAGACTACGTCAAAGGCATTTCCCTCATCCACACACCTGGTCACCTCTTTAAAACAATCAATCAAGTTGGTCAGACAGGACCTCCCCTTAACAAAACCATGCTGACAGTTCTTGATTAACCCCAAATGCAGATCAATCCTGTTTCTCAGAATTGCTTCCAATAGTTCCCCATCACTGAGGTTAGATTGATTGGCCTGCAGTTTCTGGGTTTATCCTTCCTCCCTTTTTGAATAATAACACTACATTGGCTGCTTTCCAGTAGCCTCTTGTCCCTCTCCTGTGGCCAGAGAGGAATTGAAAATTAGTGCCAGGGCCCCTGCTCTTTCCTCCCTTGCCTCACTGAATAGCCTGGGGTACATTTCTTTTGGCTCTGGAGATTTATCTGTTTTTAAGCCTGAATGATCACTCAAAACCTCTTCTCTGTTTACGCTAATTTCTTTAAAATATCACAGTCCTTCTATATCCACATGTTCTCTCTCATTAGTGAACACTGACACAAAATATTCATCAGGACCCCCTTCCTATGTCCTCTAGCTCCACAAGGGTTTAAAATAACACAGTCAAATACAATGAAAATCTCCTTTGCGAAGAAATGAGGGATCAGGAGGATTGAACTGGTTAATTCCGGTTTTGTTTTCAAAAGCTGTTGTTTCTTTTTCAAAACTGTGCAGTAACTGGTCTGTATTAAGAATTACTACTGTGGTTCTTAATGGGCCTTAATCTTTCTGTAGTTATTCATTTAGCCTTAATATACTTGTAAAACAGCTTAGGATTTTCCTTTATTTTACCTGCCAGTATCCATTCACATCCTTTTTTTGCTCTCCTAATTCCCTTTCAAAGTTCTTTCTTGCACATTCTATACTTCTCCAGGGCTTCTGCTGTTTTGATGTCTGCCATAAGCCTCCCTTTTTCTTTATCCAAAACGCTATAGCCCTCGATATCCCAGGGTTTACTGGATTTGTTGATCTCACCCTTTTTCTTTATTGGAATATGTTGGCCATGTACTTTCTCTATTTCCTTCTAGAATGCATCCCATTGTTCCACCATTGCTTACCTAAAAGTGTCTGCTCCCATTTCACTCTGGCTAAATCATATCTGACCTTATTAAAAGCTTGTCCTTTTCCATGACATTCTTGTACCTAACAGAGTTATGGTTGCTGTTTACAAATTGCTCTCCCCACTGATACTTCAACCACTTACCCTTTGCCACCTAAGATTTAAGTCCAGGACTGTTCCCCCTCTTGTAGGATCTTCTATGTACTGGCTTACAAGTTCTTCTGGATGCACCTTAAGAATTCTATTCCCTCTAAACCTTTCACACAATGACTACCTTAATTGATGTTGGGGAGACTGAAATCCCGCACTATTATTTTTACACATGTCTGAAATTTGCCTGTATACTTGCTCTATTTGTCTCGCACTGTTAGGGGCCTATAGAACACACCCAGCAATGTGATTGCTCCTTTTCAGTTTTTAAGTTCTATACATGTGGCTTCCTTTGAAGAGTCTTCTAAGATGCAAGTCCTCCTTACTGTTGTAATTGATTCCCTGATCAAAATCGCAATGCCCCCTCCTCTTTTACTTCCTTTGCTGTCTCACCTGAAGATCCTAGATCCTGGAATATGGAGCTGCCAATCTTATCCCTCTCTCAACCATGTCTCAATGACAGTAACAATACCATATCCCCACGTTTTAATTTGTGCCCTCAACTCATCCACTTTGTTCATCAGACTCCTTGCATTAAAATAAATAAATGTAGAATCAATTTGGGAAGAGAAAGGAAATAGGAAAATAGAAGTCACTTGTGGGAATAGTTTAGACCCTGTAGTCACACTGTAGTGCAGAGTACAGAGAAGAAATAAATGAGACAAATAAGAGATTTAAGTTTTTTAATGTTTATTTATTAGCATCACAAGTAGGCTTACATTCACACTGCAATGAAGTTACTGTTAAAATTCCCTAGTCACCACACTCTGGTGCCTGTTTGGCTACATTGAGGGAGAACTTAGCATGGCCAATGTGCCTAACCAGCACATCTTTCAGACTGTGGGAGCACCCGGAAGAAACCCACACAGACACAGAGAGAACATACAGATTTCGCACAGACAGTTCCCCAAGCTGGGAATCAAACCCAGGTCCTTGGCGCTGTGAGGCAGCAGTGCTAAACACTGTGCCATCTAAGTACAGCAATCGTCATGAGTGACTTTAATCTACATGAAGCTACTTCTCTTAAAGATTTGTGGATCTGTGGAACTCACTATCCCAAATGCAGTGGGGGCAGAATTGATCAACAGATTTAAGAAAGAGATAAATGGAGGGGATTTCCCGGTTTTGGGTTGAGCGTGGCTAGAAAATCCCATCCAGATAGGTTTCTAACGAAAAGCGAGAAAAAGAGTTTGGGAAGTATCTGGAAAGTGGAGTTGAGGCCAGATAAGATCAGCCTTTATCATGTTAAATGGCAGAGCGGGCTCAAAGGGCTGAATTACTTAATCCAGCTCCTAATTCCTATGTTCGTATGTAGATTAGATGAATCAGACTGGCAAATGTAGCCTGGAAAATGTGTTCATGCCGTGGGGTAATTTCTTAGAGTTGTACATTCTAAAGCCGAACAGGGAACAGGCTATTCTAGGCATGGCAATTAAACTGGATTAATAAATAATCTCATGGTACAGCAGTATTTTAGATAACAGCTGTAACTAATTTCATGTTCAGTTTGAAGGGATGAAGTGTCAGTCTAAGACTAGTATTGTAAATCTGAATCAAGGTAACTATAAGGACATAAAAGCAGAGCTAGTTAAAGTGAACTAGGAAACTTGGTTCAGGGGTAGGAAAGTAGAGATGCAGTAGTAAACTTTAAGGAGATGTTTAGTAACTCTCAGCAAAGATTTATCCCAATAAGAAAGAAAGACTCTATGGAAAGGGTGCATTATTTGTAGCTGAATTACAAAGTTAAGGAAAGTATTGAATTGAAAAAAACACTGTTCAAATCTGCTTGTACAGATTAGGCGTAGGCCAGATTCTAAGAACCAGCAAAGAATGGCTGAAAGATTAATAAAGAGGAAGAAAGTTGAGTATGAGAGAAAGAAGCTAGTAATATAAAAACTAGAGTTTCTACAAATCTTTAAAAAGGTAAAGAATAACTAAAACTACTATTGGTTCTCAACAGTGTGTTTAGGAATTGATAATGGAAAACAAAGAAATAGCAGAAGTATTGAATAAATATTTTGTGTTCGTTTTCACTGTAGAAGAATTAGAGAACGTTCCAAAGATACCTGATAACCAAGCTGTGGTCTCACCAATTCTGTGTTCGGCTGCAGCAAAACCTCCCTAGTTTTACATTCCATTTCCCTTGCAACAAATGGATGCCAATATTCTAATTGCCTTCCTAACCACATGCTTTACCTGCACATTAATGTTTTGTGATTAATGTACCAGGTCACTCTCTTTTTCCTGCCAAAGTGGACAAGTTTAAGAACATAAGAAATAGGAGCAGGAGTAGGCCATCTAGCCCTTCGAGCCTGCCCCGCCATTCAATAAGATCATGGCTGATCTGTTGTGGCTCAGTTCCACTTTCCCGCCCTCTCCCCATAACCCTTAATCCCCTCTCTTATCAAGAACCCATCAACCCGCTTCTTAAAAATATTTAGCGAGGCAGCCTCCACCACTTCAACGGGCAGAGAATTCCAGAGATTCACCACCCTTTGAGTGAAGAAGTTCCTCCTCAACTCCGTTCTAAACCGCCTCCCCTTTATCTTGAGGCTGTGCCCCCTAGTCCTACTGTCTTTTTTGAGCGGGAAGAGTCTCTCCACCTCTATCCTATCCATCCCATTCATCATCTTATACATCTCAATGAGATCTCCCCTCATTCTTCTAAACTCTAACGAGTACAAGCCTAGTTTATTCAGCCTCTCCTCATAGCTCAATCCCCTCAACTCCGGTATCAGCCTAGTAAACCTCCTCTGCACTCCCTCCAGGGCCAAAATATCCTTGCGCAGGTGCGGCGCCCAAAACTGCTTATATTCTTTTTGCAGACAGTCTACCTCCTCTTGACAACTTACTTCTTACCTATCTTATACATTTGGGTCATTCATTCAAATTATTGATGTAGAAGATTGTAAATTGTTGAAGCACCAGCATTGATTCCTGTGGCACTCCACTAGTTACAGCTGGCCAACCTGAAAAAAAAATCTCTACTTTCTGCTTCCTATTAACCAACCAGTCCTCTATCCATGCTAATATGTTACTCCCTACATTACGTTCACTTATTTTTTCAGTACCTTTGATATGGTACCATATCAAATCCTAATAGAGCGTAGCTACAGGTTCCCTTTTAACTACCTTGCCTGTTACTTCCTCAAAAAAACTCTGATCAATGAGGTAAACATGATTTCCCTTTCATATAGCACATTGACACTGCCTGATCAAGTGCCCTGCTGTAAGTTCCTTTAATAATGGATTCCAACAATTTTCCTTTGACAACTAACTGGCCTGTGATTTCCTGTTTTCTCTCATCCTCCCTCGACTAGGGACGTTCATTGGTTATTTTCCAATCTAGTGAGTCCCGTTCTTGCTTCCAGTCTGGAATAGGACGAGGCAGGTGAGGTTGGTGAGCAAACTGCACACGGTACAGTGATGCAGCAGGACATAGGCAAAGAGAAGGGGAAAAGGAACGTAGTAGTGATTGGAGATAGTGGGGTGAAGAGTATTGACACTGTCCTTTGTCACAATGACAAAGTGCACAGAAGGGTGTGTTGTCTGCCTGGTGCTCGGGTACAGGATGTCGCAGCTGGGCTGCAGAGGAACCTGGAGTGGGAGGGTGAGAACCCGGTCGTTGTAGTACATGTGGGTGCCGGCGACGTAGGCAAAGTGCGGACTGAGGATCTGCGGAGGGAGTATGAGAAGCTGGGAATGGAATTAAAAAGTAGAACCGACAAGGTGGTCGTCTCTGGGCTACTGCCTGAACTGAGTGCAGACGGGCGTAGGGTTGACAGGATAAAGGAAGTGAATGGGTGGCTCAGGGATTGGTGTGGGAGGAATGGGTTCGAATTTATGGGGCATTGGCACCAGTATTGGGGTAGGTGGGACTTGTTCGGGCGGGATGGGGTTGGTCTGAATCGTGCTGGGACCAGAGTGTTGGCGAATCGAGTAAAGAGGACTGTAGACAGGGCTTTAAACTAATTAGGGGGGGGGAGGGTGCGAGGGTAGGTGACGCTACGAGGTCTAAAGTTAAGGATAGGGTACAGGTAAGGGAAGAGGCCGAGGATGTCCCAATTGGTGGCGTTACGGCAAATAGGGTCCAGGTGAAGGCTGGGATGAAAGCGCTTTATCTGAATGCACGAAGCATTCGGAATAAAGTGGATGAGCTGGTGGCGCAGATCGACACAAATGGATACGATCTGGTGGCCATTACAGAGACGTGGCTGCAAGGTGACAGGGACTGGGAGATGAATGTACAGGGCTATCAAGTGTTTAGGAAGGATAGGCAGGAGGAAAGAGGGGGTGGCGTAGCTCTGCTGATTAAGGATAGTATCAAGGTGGTAGCAAGGGATGATATCGGAGCCAAAGAGCAGAACGTGGAATCGTTGTGGGTGGAGATTAGGAACAGCAAAGGGAGGAAGACGCTGGTGGGTGTCGTCTATAGGCCCCCGAATAATGATCTGGAGGTGGGGCGGGCTGTTAACACGCAAATAAGTGCGGCGTGCAGGAATGGGACGGCAGTAGTTATGGGAGATTTCAATCTGCATATTGATTGGTCGACCCATGTTGGACGAGGTGGGCTCGAGGAGGAGTTCTTGGAATGCTGCCGGGATAATTTCCTTGAACAGTGTGTGTTGGAGCCGACGAGGGAGCAAGCTATCTTGGATCTGGTGCTATGTAATGAGGCGGGTAGAATTAGGGACCTTGCGGTGAAGGATCCTCTTGGAGAGAGTGATCATTGTATGGTGGAGTTTCTGGTGCAGATGGAGGAGGAGAAAGTGGGTTCCCGGACACGCGTCCTTTGTTTGAATAGAGGGGAGTATGGTAGGATGAGAGAAGAATTGGCGAATGTGGACTGGGGGAATGTGTTGGAAGGTAGGTCTGCTGAGGAGCAGTGGAGGATCTTTAAGGAGATCTTTCTTGGTGCTCAGCAGAAATTTATTCTGATGGTTAAAAAGGACAGTAGGAAGAGAGGTAATAAGCCGTGGATAACGAAGGAGGTGAAGGAAAGTGTTAAATTAAAAGCGGAGGAATTTAGAGTAGCTAAGAGCAGTGGGCGAGAAGAGGATTGGGAAAGGTTTAAATGTCAACAAAGATTGACAAAGAAGTTGATAAAGGAGGGTAGGAGAAGCTATGAGGCTGGGCTAGCACTTAATATAAAAAAGGATAGCAAGAGTTTTTATAAATATATAAAAAGGAAGAGGCTGGCTAGGGTGAACGTTGGTCCTTTAGAGGATGAGAAAGGGGAGCTAGTGGTAGGGGATGGGGATATGGCGAAGGTCTTGAATAACTTTTTTGTTTCTGTCTTCACGGAGGAGGACGTGAATAATTTGCCGGGTGTTAGCGATGGAAAGGTGGTAGGAATGGAGGGTCTTAATGACATTACTGTTACTAGAGAGGTGGTGCTCGACAGACTGGAGGGGCTGATTGTGGACAAGTCCCCAGGACCGGATGGAATGCATCCGAGGGTTCTGAAAGAAATGGCGGAGGTGATAGTGGATGCCTTGGTGGTTATTTTCCAGACGTCGCTGGATTCCGGGGAAGTGCCGGAAGATTGGAAAACGGCTAATGTTACGCCGTTGTTTAAGAAGGGTGCCAGGCAAAAGGCGGGGAATTATAGGCCGGTTAGTTTAACGTCTGTGGTAGGTAAAATGTTAGAATCCATCATTAAGCAGGAAATTGCGAGGCATCTTGAAGGGAATTGCTTGATAGGGCGGACGCAACACGGTTTCATTAAAGGGAAGTCGTGTCTGACAAATTTACTGGAGTTCTATGAGGATGTGTCTAGGGCAGTGGATAGAGGAGAGCCGGTGGATGTGGTCTTTCTGGATTTTCAGAAGGCGTTTGACAAGGTACCTCACAAGAGGTTATTGCAGAAGGTCAGGGGACATGGAGTTGGGGGTAGGGTGTTAGCGTGGATAGAGGATTGGTTGTCAAATAGGAGGCAGAGAGTGGGGGTCAATGGGTGCTATTCGGATTGGCGGATGGTGACTAGTGGGGTGCCCCAGGGGTCGGTGCTGGGGCCTCAGCTATTTACCATTTATATAGATGATCTGGAGGAGGGAACCGAGTGCAGGGTGTCGAAATTTGCTGATGACACCAAGATTGGGGGAACGGTAAATTGTGCGGAGGGTGTGGAGAGTCTGCAGAAGGATCTAGATAGGCTGGGCGAATGGGCCAGGAAATGGCAAATGGAATTTAATGTTGGCAAGTGTGAGGTGGTCCACTTTGGTAGGAAGAATGGTAGGAAGGACTATTACTTACGTGGCGAAAAACTGCAGCAGGCGACGGTGCAGAGGGACCTCGGGGTCCTTGTGCATGAATCGCAAAAACCCAGCTTGCAGGTGCAGCAGGTGGTCAGGAAGGCGAATGGGATGCTGGCCTTCATAGCGAGGGGGATTGAATATAAAAGTAGGGAGGTCTTGCTGCAGCCGTATAGGGCATTGGTGAGGCCGCAGCTGGAGTACTGTGTGCAGTTTTGGGCGCTGCACCTGCGCAAGGATATTTTGGCCCTGGAGGGAGTGCAGAGGAGGTTTACTAGGCTGATACCGGAGTTGAGGGGATTGAGCTATGAGGAGAGGCTGAATAAACTAGGCTTGTACTCGTTAGAGTTTAGAAGAATGAGGGGAGATCTCATTGAGACGTATAAGATGATGAATGGGATGGATAGGATAGAGGTGGAGAGACTCTTCCCGCTCAAAAAAGACAGTAGGACTAGGGGGCACAGCCTCAAGATAAAGGGGAGGCGGTTTAGAACGGAGTTGAGGAGGAACTTCTTCACTCAAAGGGTGGTGAATCTCTGGAATTCTCTGCCCGTTGAAGTGGTGGAGGCTGCCTCGCTAAATATTTTTAAGAAGCGGGTTGATGGGTTTTTGATAAGAGAAGGGATTAAGGGTTATGGGGAGAGGGCGGGAAAGTGGAACTGAGCCACGACAGATCAGCCATGATCTTATTGAATGGCGGGGCAGGCTCGAAGGGCTAGATGGCCTACTCCTGCTCCTATTTCTTATGTTCTTATGTTCTTATGTCCAGAATCTAAGAATGTTGTAAGATTTTAACCAATGTACCCATTATCTCTGCAGCCACTTCTTTTAAGACCATAGGATGCAGACCATCTGGTTCTGGGAACTTGTTAACCTTTAAGTCCTGGTTTCCCTAGTGATGGTAATTATTTTAAGTTCCTCCATCCTCGTCATCTCTTGGTTTTCTGGCAGGAGAGCCAACTGACAATTTTACCACACACGGCCTTCTAACTGGCCACATGTGAGCTCGTCATCCAAATAAGATTGCAGGCAGTTTCTTGATGCTGCTAGGGCCAGCAGCCGTGAAGCCTGAGCAGCACCAGTGGGAGAACTGGTCACTGCTGAGGAATGCAGGTGACCTGCAGCATCCTCGAGGTTTTTTTTAAATCAAAAGTTCACAGTGGTGTTGGAAGGTCATTGGAGCCACAGTGCTCTGCTTCCTGCTCATGGTTTCCTTGCCAACAGAAAATGCTGACATCAATGTAAAATGGCCTCCAAATGGGTCTTTAATTATGTAAATAATTATGTAAATAGTTGCCTACCTCCTTGGGGTATTGGTTAAATGCTGGGTAGCCTACTTCTTAATTACAACTCAGTACAATGGAATGAATGGGATGTATGTGCATGGACATAAGGAAGCTGCATAGTTGATTGTTTCAAACGTACACTGAAAGATTAATCTGGACTGTGAGGTAATAGGTACACTTGATATATTTCGTGATATAATAAACAGGAGATATCCAGGGCTAAGGAGAGAAATCATGGACTTCTCCTGTTTCTGGGTCACTTATTGCCACCTCTTTCCATTCCTTCTCCTCAATCAAATATGATATTTTTGCATCTTTCAAGAATCACCAATCAATTCACAGAATAGTTCTAATAAAGTTATGACTCACGTTGTTGGCATCTGGTTTCAAATATTCTCCGATAAATACGCAGCATGGGTCATTAATTTTAAGAGTAGTAAATATATAGTGCAGTGTTAGCATGTGTGCATCTTGTAGGTGATCCCACAGTGACTAATAAACAAATCAGGAAGTACAAAATCTACTTTGACATAATTGTGCAATATTGTTAATTTGATAGGAAAATATCCCACTAATTATTTATAACACTATGCAATTGACAACAGTGATTTCAGTGATTGACTTAGCTCTTCTTAACATGGTCTACACACTGCATAATATGGGCATGATGACAATAAATCCATATTTTTGGGGGAACACTTGCAACCCAGATAAATTGTACGTGATCTTTCTACTCTACAGAAGCCTTTCTCCTGTCTGGGTTCATGATATTATTGAATATAATTATTTCACACAAGAGGTGAAATTGGATTCTATTTTATCAGAAATTTCACAGGATAGAAGGATCAAATGCCCTCTCAGCAATAAAGTGAATTGATTGTCTTCACTGTCAGTGAGGAAATTTGGAGCCATCAGATGTCTCGGTGCAATACAACTTTTAAGAGACCAGAGGACAAAGCCTAAATGGTTCACAATTATACGTGTTTTTGTGATCGGTAAGTCTGAAGATTCTGCCGATTGCTGCTTCTGTAGTGAGAAAATATATATTGAAATATATTTTCACTATCTACTATGCAATACAACTTTATCATGATATTTCAATATCTCAAAAAACTCAAAAGCATCATAATGGAGTGGGATAATATGCATACAATAAACAAAATTGAGGTCAATGAAAAAGATTTAAATAATGTACAGGTTACTGATTCATCATGAGTCCATTACGCATTCTTGGCAATCTCACCCTGCAAAACCTGCCCATTGTAAACTTCCATTACCAATAAAATAGACAACTCCAGCTCTGATTCCAGCCTCTGTTTGCAAGATAATTGTGGATGACAAAGTCCATTTAGCCCAGCGCATCTCACCCAAATTACATTTGAACATGCACATTAGAAGCAGGAGTAGGCCATTCGGCTTCTCAAGCCTGCTTTTTTGCTGTTTTTAAGTTGGCACCGGAGCGAGGCGACTTTTTGCAAGCTGTGCCTAGCACACCTTCTAATTCTATCTTTCACTCTCATCCTATGCTTCTAAAATTTCATTCTTTATGACTGTAACACTACATTCTGCACTCTCATTTCCTTCTCTATGAACGATATGTTTTGTCTGTATAGCATGCAAGAAACAATACTTTTCACTGTATGCTAATAGATGTGACAATAATAAATCAAATCAAAATCCATGATTTGATAACATTGCTTACGTTATACCCGTGATTACATCTTAAAAACTTAATTGGCTATAAAGCAATTTGGGACAATGAGAAAGCTGTTGTATATACATACGTTTTATCTTTCTTTCATTACACGTGCATGTAGTGGGCAGAGTGACTACAACAGTAGTGAACATTATTGGCATCTGGTGAAATTGGAGATCCAATGCAGATTCCCAAGGATAATTAATCACAAAGCAATTGGAGGAAATAGAGATCCAATGCAGATTCCCAAGGATAATTAATCACAAAGCAATCACTTGATATGAGGAAAGTGACTACAAAGAAATCATTACACTTACAAAACAATTCAACTCTAGATCATATAACTGTACCATTCTGACTTATCTGGTGCCTGTAAGGCTTAAAGTCAGCCCATTTTTTTTACACATTCATTTTCTTTTAACCCATTTATGTTTAATCGCGGTCTAATTTTTGCTAACATTTTGTAGTGCTTAATTAGATTGTTTCATATTTGTATTTGGAATTGTAAAAAACATTGGCAGTCTTGCATGCAAAGATGAACAAAATATGGTGAAACAAAAGAAGATTGTATGGCTGAAGAAACAGAAAAAATGTATGCATGATTGCTTATATGGCACAAAGGTTTGTTTTTCTGCTCCTCACTTAACTGACAAAATAGCCCATCTACAAAAAGTCTTCAGGAAGTACTAGCCTACTCAACTACAGAAGACATGCAGAGGACAAGTCCAGTAAATGGACCATCCTGTGATGGGACACCTACATGTGGGAAGGCCAACTGCAGTTTTGAGGGTTTAATTGTAGTAACTTGTGATACAGAATACGGACATTTGATTAAGCCACATGATTGTTCTGTGGCTTTGTGTACCCAGGCTAGAACCTAGACAGTATATAGCCCAAGGAAGAGAGGACTTTTCATTCCAACTGCAATATATCGTAAATGGCATCTGTCCCTTTTACATGATGACACTATCCCCAGGATTTGACAAACAGGCATCTAGCAGCTGCTTGAATTGCCGATTTGAACTTTTTAAAGAATATATGGTACAAAAATTTGATACAACTTTAATTCAAGAAATAGATTATTTCCCCTTTACCCAGAAGCCATCATAAAAATTGTGTTGTACATTGAATTTACAATCTATCCCCATAGGTTCCATGTGATGTTGCATTACATTTTTACAACACAGCTTAAAACGCTCTTCACAATCAAGTAGCATAACACAGGTTATAGAGGTCATAGAGTCACAGAGGTTTACAGCATGGAAACAGGCCCTTCAATCCAGCTTGTCCATGCCGTCCTTTTTTTTAAAAACCCCTAAGCTAGTCTCAATTGCCCCACATTTGGCCCGTATCCCTCTACATCCATCTTACACATGTAACTATCTAAATGCTTTTTAAAGGACAAAATTGTATCTGCCTCTCCTACTGCCTCTGGCAGCTTGTTTCAGGCACTCACCACTCTCTGTGTGAAACAACTGCCCCTCTGGACACTTTTGTATCTCTCCCCTCTCACGTTAAACCTATGCCCTCGAGTTTTAAACTGGGAAAAGAAATTGACTTCCTAGCTGTATCTTTCTAGCTTTCTACTTATTAATTTATAGACCGCTATAAGATCACCCCTAAGCCTTCTACGCTCCAGAGAAAAAAGTCCCTGTCTATCCAGCCTCTCCTTATAACTCAAACAATCAAGTCCCGGTAGCATCCTAATAAATCTCTTCTGCACTCTTTCTAGTTTAATAACATCCTTTCTATAATAGGGTGACCAGAACTGTACATAGTATTCCAATTGTGGCCTTACCAATGTCTTGTACAACTTCAACAAGACATCCCAACTCCTGTATTCAATATTCTGACCAATGAAACAAAGCATGCTGAATGCCTTCTTCACCACTCTGTCTACCCGTGACTCCACTTTCAAAGAGTTATGAACCTGTACCCCTAGATCTCTTTGTTCTGTAACTCTTCCCAAAGCCTTATTATTAACTGGGTAAGTCCTGCCCTGGTTCAATCTACCAAAATGCATCACCTCACATTTATCTAAATTAAACTCTATCTGCCATTCATCAGCCCACTGTCCCAATTGATCAATATCCTGTTGCAATCAGAGATAACCTTCTTCACTGTCCACTATGCCACCAATCTTGGTATCATCTGCAAACTTACTAACCTTGCCTGTTATATTCTCATTCAAATCATTAATATAAATGACAAATAATAGTATCGATCCCTGTGGCACACCGCTGGTCACAGGACTCCAGTTTGAAAAACAACCCTCTACAATCATCCTCTGGCTTCTGTCATCAAGTTAAAGTCTAACAGGTTTATTTGATAGTAAACGCCACAAGCTTTTGGAACACTATTCCTTTGTCAGGTGAGTGGAGAAGTCTCCACTCACCTGACATAGGAACAGCATTCCGAAAGCTTGTGGCGTTTACTATCAAATAAACCTGTTGGACTTTAACCTGGTGTTGTGAGACTTCTTACTGTATTTACCCCAGTCCAACGCTGGCATCTCCCCATTCTGTCATCGAGCCAGTTTTGTGTCCACTTAGCTACCTCACTCTGGATTCCATGAGATTTAACTTTATGCAACA
This sequence comes from Carcharhinus amblyrhynchos, assembly GCF_965287045.1. Taxonomy (NCBI): domain Eukaryota; kingdom Metazoa; phylum Chordata; class Chondrichthyes; order Carcharhiniformes; family Carcharhinidae; genus Carcharhinus; species Carcharhinus amblyrhynchos. Next base: position 87,300,092 of record NC_137324.1, on the reverse strand, counting down.
ACCTAGCAAGTCTTGTCAAAGGCCATGCTAAAGTCCATTTGGACAACATAACTACACTGCCCTCGTCTACCTTCCTCATTACCCGTTTAAAAAACTGACTTTGAATAAGAATCAAAAGATTTACGTACTTGCTGACCGCCTTGGAACTCCCAGACAACCATCAAAGAGAGAGATGTGTCTTGCTTCTTTCAGAACCAGGCAGGAAGTGCTTGTTAAAAAGAATGAAAGAGAAACTGTGTTTTTTCCTGCCAGCCTAGTTTCTCTCATTAACCACAAGACTCTGTCTATGTCCATCAACCTAATCAAAATTCTATCCTGAAACCCTCAGGGAAAAAATAAGTAAACATGAACATATCAACTCTTTTTAGACCCACACACCATTAGCTAAAATGAATTATCCTGCAGGTTCAGTATGGAGCTGCATTTTTTTTTTCAGACAAAGTCTACATCAACCAACCTAATCAAAACTCTACCTTGATATGCAAGGGAGAAAAAAACAAGTAAATACGAATGCATTAACTCTATTTAGACAAACACACTATTAGCTAAAATGAGTTATTATCCTGCAGTTCAGCATGGAGCTGCATGTTTTCTTCAGACAAATTGACTCCTTGTGATAAATCACTGCCTCTTACGAGAAACATGATATAAATATATTTCTTAAAGGCAAAGTATCATCACAAAATGAATGACCCAATCACATTAATCAAAATATATCTGATACCTTGTCACACAGGTACCTTAATGGCAATATCCCATACAAGCTGGAACATGAGGTGGTATTTCAGTTTTAGGATTTAAATAACTGGGAGAGATTAACCTTGACAATGGTGTCCACTCATTATTCATTACAGCATAAGAACATAAGAAATAAGAACATAAGAAATAGGAGCAGGAGTAGGCCATCTAGCCCTTCGAGCCTGCCCCGCCATTCAATAAGATCATGGCTGATCTGACGTGGCTCAGTTCCACTTTCCCGCCTTCTCCCCATAACCCTTAATCCCCTTGCCTATCAAAAACCTATCTACCCACGTCTTAAATATATTTAGCGAGGCAGCCTCCACCACTTCAACGGGCAGAGAATTCCAGAGATTCACTACCCTTTGAGTGAAGAAGTTCCTCCTCAACTCCGTTCTAAACTGCCCCCCCCCCCCTTTATCTTGAGGCTGTGCCCCCTAGTCCTACTGTCCTTTCTGAGTGGGAAGAGCCTCTCCACCTCTATCCTATCCATCCCATTCATCATCTTATACGTCTCAATGAGATCTCCCCTCATTCTTCTAAACTCTAACGAGTACAAGTCTAGTTTATTCAGCCTCTCCTCATAGCTCAACTCCGGTATCAGCTTAGTGAATCTCCTCTGCACTCCCTCCAAGGCCAAAATATCCTTGTGTAAGTGCGGCGACCAAAACTGCACACTGTACTCCAGCTGCGGCCTCACCAGTGCCCCGTACAGTTGCAGCAAGACCTCCTTACTTTTATATTCAATCCCCCTCGCTATGAAAGCCAGCATCCCATTCACCTTCCTGACCACTTGCTGCACCTGCAGGCTGGGTTTTTGCGACTCATGCACAAGGACCCCGAGGTCCCCCTGCACCGTAGCATGCTGCAGTTTTTCACCATGTAAATAGTAGTCCTTCCTACCATTATTCCTACCAAAGTGGACAACTTCACACTTGCCAACATTAAATTCCATTTGCCAGTTCCTGGCCCATTCGCCCAGCCTATCTAGATCCTTCTGCAGACTTTCCACACCCTCCACACAATTTGCCGTTCCACCAATCTTGGTGTCATCAGCAAATTTCGACACCATACACTCGGTTCCCTCCTCCAGATCATCAATATAAATGGTAAATAGCTGAGGCCCCAGCACCGACCCCTGGGGCACTCCACTAGTCACCAACCGCCAATCCGAATAGCACCCATTGACCCCCACTCTCTGCCTCCTATTTGACAGCCAATCCCCTATCCACGCTAACACCCTACCCCCAACTCCATGCCCCCTAACCTTCTGTAACAACCTCTTGTGCAGGTAACTGAGATTGGGAAACGTAAAACTTGTTAATACATTTAGAGCTAAGATTAACCCCTGAAAGCTTGTGTTACGGCTATTCAAGCTGCTCCACTAATGGGTATGATACTAGATTATAGAACAACATCTGCAATGTTTTCCTCAAAAGCAACTGAACTGGAGGGAATAAATGTTTCAATTTAAAGTAATTTCAATTGGTGCCATAGTTACATATAATGACAGACAATATTAACACAGAAACATAGAAAATAGGGGGAATAGGTCATTCAGCCCTTCAGATTTCCTCCACCATATGATCATGGTTGATCATCCAACTCAATAGCCTGATCTTGCCTTTCACTATATCCTTTGACACCCCCCCTCCCCACCGTTGCCCCAAGAGCTATTACTAACTTATTCTTGAAAATGTATTCTGTTTTGGCCTCAACTGCTTTCTGTGGTAGCAAATTCCACTCTCTGGTTGAAGAAATTTCTCCTCACCTCAATGCTAAATGGTTTACCCGTATCCATAGATTATGATACCTGGTTCCAGACACCCCCATCATTGGGGACAGCCTTCCCTGTCTAGTCTTGTTAGAATTGTATAGTTTCTATGAGGTCACCTCCTCATTCTTCAAACTCCAGCAAATATAATCCTAATTGACTCAATGTCTCCTCATACATCAGTCCTGCCATCCCAGGAATCAGTCTGATAAACCTTTGCTACACTCCCTCTAGAGCAAAAACATCCTTCCTCAGATAAGGACACCAAGCTGTACACAATATTCCTTGTGTGGACTCACCAAGGCCCTATATAATTGCAGCAAACCACCCCTGCACCTGTCTTCTTGCTATGAAGGCCAACATACCATTTGCCTTCTTTACTACCTATTGCACCTGCATGCTTACCTTCAACAATCGATGTATGGAGGAGAAGTTTAAAGCACTTTTGTAGTAAGAACTTACCTTGTAGAACTGTTTAAATCATTTAAAAGCATTTTTGCGGGCTTTTTGTATTTACTGCTTTAAGAATTCTAAGGGAGTGGATAGCAGGGATTGGTGGGTCAGCAGGCTTTAATTATCAGGTACTCATACGGTGAAGCCTTCCATTGTTTGCTGGAGCAGACAAGTGAGGGAGCAGAGAGTCAGGTAAGAAATTACCTGTTAAAAACATGTTTAAATAAGTTTAAAGCACTTTCGTAGTAAGAACTTACCTTGTAGAACTGTTTAAATCATTTAAAAGCATTTTTGCGGGCTTTTTGTATTTACCGCTTTAAGAATTCTAAGGGAGTGGATAGCAGGGATTGGTGGGTCAGCAGGCTTTAAAACAGCGCCAGGTTTAAAAGGAGGCCTGGTGAAGACAGCGGGCAGCGTCGGAGCGGGCAGCGGAGTGAGCTATTAGGGCTTAGGATCAAAGGGCTGGGGAGAAAAAGGGCCAGGTAAGTTCGTGTTGAAATTTTCAATATTACTACAGTGAATAATGGAGGGGCATGTGATGTGCTGTTTCTGTATGATGTGAGAGCTGGTGGACCTCAGGGTCCTTCCCAGTGACCCTGTCTGCAGTAAGTACAGGTTGCTGGAGGAGCTCCAGCTCAAGGTCGATGAGCTGGCCTCTGAGCTTCAGACACTGAGGCTCATCAGGGGGAGAGGGGGTGCCATTGTCAATGGGGTGCAAGAGACTTCCACCCCCCCTAGACTGGCTAACTCTAAGGGTCAGGAAGAGGGGGCTGCTGAGAGGAGGAAGGAGGGTGGGGACCGGAGGAAGGAGGGTGGGGACCCGATGCCTCAGCCTGTCAATCTGCATAACAGGTTTGAGGTTCTTGCTTCCAGTCTGGACGAGAACGAGGGGGGTGAGGTTGGTGAGCAAACTGCACACAGTACAGTGATGCAGATGCAGGATATAGGCAAAGGGAAGGTGATAAGGAACGTAGTCGTAATTGGGGATAGTGGGGTTAAGGGTATTGACACTGTCCTGTGTCACAATGACAAAGTGCACAGAAGGGTGTGTTGTCTGCCTGGTGCTCGGGTCCAGGGTGTCACATCCGGGCTGCAGAGGAACCTGGATTGGGAGGGTGAGAATCCGGTCGTTGTAGTACATGTGGGTGCCAACGACGTAGGCAAAATGCAAACTGAGGATCTAGGGAGGGAGTATGAAAAGCTGGGAATGGAATTAAAAAGTAGAACCGACAAGGTGGTTACCTCTGGATTACTACCTGAACCGTGTGCAGACGGGCGTAAGGTTGATAAGATTAAGGAATTGAATGGGTGGCTCAGGGATTGGTGTGGGAGGAATGAGTTTGAATTTGTGGGGCATTGGCATCAGTATTGGGGTAGGTGGGACCTGTTCGGGTGGGATGGGGTTGGTCTGAACCGTGCTGGGACCAGAGTCCTGGCGAATTGTGTAAATAGGACTGTAGGTAGGGCTTTAAACTAATTGCGGGGGGGGAGGGTACGAGGGTAGGTGATATTACGGGGTCTAAAGTTAAGGAGAGGGTACAGGTAAGTGAAGAGGCCGAGGATGTCCCAATAATAAAGGGAGTAGGGGGCGTGAGTATGGTTGGTGGTGTTCTGGCAAATAGGGTCCAGGTGAAGGCTGGGATGAAGGCACTTTATCTAAATGCACGAAGCATTCGGAATAAAGTGGATGAGCTGGTGGCGCAGATCAGCACAAATGGATATGATCTGGTGGCCATTACAGAGACGTGGCTGCAAGGTGACAGGGACTGGGAGCTGAATGTCCAGGGGTATCAAGTGTTTAGGAAGGATAGGCGGGAGGAAAAAGGGGGGGGGGCGTAGCTCTGCTGATTAAGGATAGCATCAGGGTGGTAGCGAGGGATGATATAGGAACCAAAGAGCAGAAAGTGGAATCGTTGTGGGTGGAGATCAGGAACAGCAAAGGGAGGAAGACACTGGTGGGTGTCGTCTGTAGGCCCCCAAATAATGATCTGGAGGTGGGGCGGGCTGTTAACGCGCAAATAAGTGCGGCATGCAGGAATGGAACGGCGATAATTATGGGGGATTTCAATCTACATATTGATTGGTCGACCCATGTTGGACGCGGTGGGCTCGAGGAGGAGTTCTTGGAATGCTGCCGGGATAGTTTCCTTGAACAGTGTGTGTTGGAGCCGACGAGGGAGCGAGCTATCTTGGATCTGGTGTTATGTAACGAGGCGGGTAGAATTAGGGACCTTGTGCTGAAGGATCCTCTTGGGGAGAGTGATCATTGTATGGTGGAGTTTCTGGTGCAGATGGAGGAGGAGAAAGTGGGTTCCCGGACACGCGTCCTTTGTTTGAACAGAGGGGAGTACGGTAGGATAAGAGAAGAATTGGCAAATGTTGACTGGGGGAGCACGTTGGAAGGTAGGTCTGCTGAGGAGCAGTGGAGGATCTTTAAGGGGATCTTTCTTGGTGCTCAGCAGAAATTTATTCCGATGGTCAAAAAGGACCGTAGGAGGAGAGATAATAAGCCGTGGATAACGAAGGAGGTGAAGGAAAGTGTTAAATTAAAAGCGGAGGCGTTTAGAGCAGCTAAGAGTAGTGGGCAAGAAGAGGATTGGGAGAGGTTTAAATGTCAACAAAGATTGATAAAGAAGTTGATAAAGAAGGGTAGGAGAAACTATGAAGCTGGGCTAGCGCTTAATATAAAAAAGGATAACAAGAGTTTTTATGAATATATAAAAAGGAGATCTCATTGAGACGTATAAGATGATGAATGGGATGGATAGGATAGAGGTGGAGAGACTCTTCCCGCTCAAAAAAGACAGTAGGACTAGGGGGCACAGCCTCAAGATAAAAGGGGGGCGGTTTAGAACGGAGTTGAGGAGGAACTTCTTCACTCAAAGGGTGGTGAATCTCTGGAATTCTCTGCCCGTTGAAGTGGTGGGGGCTTCCTCGCTAAATATTTTTAAGACACGGGTTGATGGGCTTTTGATAAGCGAGGGGATTAAGGATATGGGGAGAGGGCGGGAATGTGGAACTGAGCCACGACAGATCAGCCATGATCTTATTGAATGGCGGGGCAGGCTCGAAGGGCTAGATGGCCTACTCCTGCTCCTATTTCTTATGTTCTTATGAGACCGAGGTCTCATTGCATATTCTCCTCTCTTAATTTATAGCCATTCAGAAAATGCCTTCCTGTTTTTGTTACCATAGTGGATAACCTCACATTTAACCACATTATACTGTATCTGCCATGCATCTGTTTGCTCACTCAGCATGTCCAAATTACACTGAAGCATCTCCTCATCCTCCTCACAACTCACCCTCTCACCCAGCTTGCGTCATTATTTTTCTTCAACTCAAATTACTGTCAAATTTTGAAGCATTCTTTAACTGTATATTTTAAAAAGCTTTTTAAAAATTCTAGAACAGTGAAGTTATTCTTAGCATACAGTGAAATGAGTGTTAATTTATTTATTCATCATTTTTAAATACACATTCAAGAATGCAAAATTTACTCAAAGCATTTTCAGTAAGATCAGGTCTGGTGTAAATATCTGGGGACATCTTTTGATGCTTCTGTTAAATTGAACAATATGAGGAAGGTGCAATTTTAAGTGTTGATTGATGAGCAATTGAACCAAACTAATGACTGTCCAAAGGACAACTCCTAATAAGCAAAAGGTTCAAAGGCTAAGAAATTTGAACTTACATTCCACATGCAGTAGATATGAAAGTGTAAAAAATGCAACTAACCGAAGACAAAGCAGGATGCCAATTGCAAAGCAAAGGACAATGGGTAACTGGCTGATGGACTCAAGGGCACTTTAAAAAGAGATCCAGTTGTGATCTGGAATATACTGGCTGAAAGTGTGAAGGAAACAGATTCAGTAGTATCTTTCCAAAGGAAATTGGAGACATATTTGAAAAAGAAAAAAAAATGCACTGCTACTGGCAAATGGGACTCATTGGAAAGGTCTTTCAAAGAGCCATAACAGGTGTGATGTGCTGAATGGCCTACATCTGTATAATAAATCACATTTTTTGCAGATAACATATTTCCCAGGGTTAAGCTTATAACTTGGAAACATATTTTTGTTTTTAAAATTATTGGCCGAAAATAATGAAGAATGAGACTAAATTAAGCCATGTAGCATTCACAATGCAGAAACAGGCTATTCAGCCTAACAGGTCAATCACCCCACTCTACTTCATCTCAACCTGTTGGCATTTCCTTATATCTAGTTCCTTCTCACATGTTTATGGAGCTTCCCCTTAAATGACACTTTGCTATTTATCATCCCGTGTGATACCAAGTCCTTGCCACTCAAACGTTTTACAAATTCCTTACGGGAAGTATTGAGCCACTGCAAATTGCAAGTTCAGTTTCCACTCAGCACGTTGCCACAGGAACTTGGCTCACACTGATTTTATGCATACAATTCGGATGTAATCATCCTTCATTAACCTCATTTTGCTAAAAAGGTATCCTGATTTTATGAGGATATTCTGTTGCAGTTTCAGGCAGGTGTTGTTTACTGTAGTTTGCTGAAGTACTTTTTTAAACGAACGGTTTGCTTCAGTGCACTATTTAAATAAGTAGTGGTAAGACATGCTTTTTGCTGCCAGCCCTGCCCTAAAAACCAGCCTCAAATTCTGCCTGACATCGGAGAACCCATGTTCCTAGCAGCATTATAATACATAATTAATTCGCTGAGTAACACAATTCTCCGAAACCATTGACTTTTATTCCTGAGTTTTTGCAGCGTTTTGTTTTATGACTTTTACCAGTTGTCCATTTAATTACATCAAAATAAGTAACATCCTTGCATTGATTACAAACAATGTGATACCACAGACACATGTTTCCCACCTAAATATTTGTTTTCGTCTGGAACCATTGGCGGCTTTCCTAGAACTGTCACTGTATCCGCCAAGACTGATCACGGGTTAATGAATGGGGCAGCCAGGAGAATGTTCCAGAAGCGTCTGTGCACTGTTTCAGCTATCCGGCTGGATGCAATCACCGCGCTGCAGCCACCTGTCACTCACCAGGTGGAGCGTGCCCGCTGGCTCACCCGGGCACGTACTGCTCGGGCCAGCTTTGACCTGGGGCTGCTGGAGTAACCTGGCGAGTTGGAGCGGAGCCTTCCCACACTGCAGGTAACATCAACGTCTGATACCACATTTGGTGAAAAAAGTTTGCATTTTTTTGTCGCTATCAAAAGTAACGAGCAACTTTTTTTTGCAGAAATACATTCCATTGTTGTGTTTGAGGGGCGCAGGTAAGCAGAATGAAACTGCACGTCTGCCTCCTGTCCTATAAACTGATGCTGCTCTGGAATGTATTGTTCATTAGAGGTAAAGTTTTGTTATATTTGGTCTTCCTTTTGTTTTAATGAGCATGTTTTCAATGAGTCTGGGCAATACCAAATTGTTACAGTTAGTAAGATTTATTGCACTGCAGGATGCCATTTAGCCCATTGTGTCCATGCCAGCTGAAAAAGAACCATCCAGTCAAATCCCACCCTCCAACTCTTTGGAGCAACCCGTCATGTGTTTTGAGGTGATGGTGGTGGCCTGCCAGTTGCCAGAGGCAGATCTTCTGGTCCTGTCATTATCAACGGTGTTTCCTATCGAGCACATCCCTTGCCACTGGGAAACCTGTCATTGGTGGGGCTGAAAGATCTCATCAGCATGAGCAAGACACAAAATTTTGATCAAATGTCTGTGGTCTTGTAGAATCTACAAGAAAGACATGCTGGTTAGGTGCATTGGTCAGCTAAATTCTCCCTCAGTGTACCCGAACAGGCGCTGGACTGTGGCAACTAGGGGATTTTCACAGTAACTTCATTACAGTGTTAATGCAAGCCTACTTGTGACACTAATAAATAAACTTTAAAACTTAGATGGAGGGTAGGATTTGACTAGATAGTTCTTGTAGTTTACAGCACTTCTGGTGCCTGCCCAAGGTGTTTTCAAATGTGTTGTGGGTTTCTGCCTTAAGTGTCAGTATCCCACCATACTCTAGATGAAATATCTACTTCCTAACTGTCCTCTCATCCTTTCATCAATTACTTAAAGTGAAGGCTCACTGGTTGAAAGCAAATTACTGCAGATGCTGGAATCTGAAATCAAAAGAAAAAATGCTGGAAATTCTATGTCCAAGCTAAAAGGCAAAGAAAGTAACATCAGCCTCTCCCCATGTTTCGGTGGCTATGACTCATCTTTCATTTCCTCACCTTGCAGTATAAATATCACCCGCTTTCTATGTCTTTTAGCTTTGACAAAGGGTCATCTAGACTCAAAACATCAGCTCTTTTCTTTCCTCACAGGTGCTGCCAGACCTGCTGAATTTTCCAGCATTTCACTTTGGAACAAATTGCTGATTATAGAAGCCTCAACACTATAATTTGGAATGAATGACCAATATAGCAAGAAACATTTGCTTACATAAAATATAATGCAAAATTAATTGAATATATTGTTGGGAAAATGTAGGAATCAATTAAAGGTGGGGGGGGGGTGGGGGCAGGTGGGGGGTAGCTGCTCAGATCTCTCAAAAGACAGTGTGGTGACTGGTAATAGCTAAAAGAAGAAAGTGTGGACAAGGTAAGACCAGGAGAACCAGTTTGCTATCGCCCTCAGAGAACACCCCAAGAGCAACAGGGCATTGTGTGGTAAAGTCACTAGAATGCTGGACTGTTGCCATCAGAATAAAATGAACAAAGAACAAAGAAAATTATAGCACAGGAACAGGACCTTTGGCCCTCCAAGCCTGCACTGACATGCTGCCCGACTTAACTGAAACCCTCTACTCTTCTGGGGATCATATCCCTTTATTCCCATCATATTCATGTATTTATCAAGAATCTCCTTAAAAGTCACTACCGTATCCACTTCCACCGCCTGCCCCGGCAACGAGTTCCAGGCACCCACCATTCTCTCCAAAAAATCTGTCTCGTACATCTTCTTTAAACTTTGCCCCTCACAAAACCTGTGCCCCCTAGTAATTGGCTCTTCCACCCTGGGAAAAAGCTTCTGACTATTCACTCGGTCCATGCCTCTCATAACCTTGCAGACCTCTATCAGTTTGCCCCTCAATCTCCATCGTTCCAGTGAGAACTAACAAAGTTTCTCCAACCTCTCCTGGTAGCTAATGCCGTCCATACCAGGCAACATCTGGTAAATCTTTTCTGTATGTTCTCCAAAGTCTCTACATCCTTCTGGTAGTGTGGCGACCAGAATTGAACACTATATTCCATGTACTGCCTAAGTAAGGTTCTATAAAGCTGCAATATGACTTGCCAATTTTTAAACTCAATGCCTCGGCAAGCATGCCTTATACCTTCTTGACTACATTCTCCACCTGCATTGCCACTTTCAGTAACCTATGTACCTGCAAACGCAGATCCCTCTGCCTATCAATACTCTTAAGAGTTCTGCCATTTACTGGACATTTCCTATCTGTATTAGACCTTCCAAAATGCATTACCTCACATTTGTCTGGATTAAACTCCATCTGCCGTCTCTCCGCCCAAGCCTCCAACTGATCTATATCCTACTGTATCCTCTGATGGTCCTCATCGCTATCTGCAAATCCATTAACCTTTGTGTTGTCCGCAAACTTATTAATCAAACCAGTTACATTTTCCTCCAAATCATTTATATATATCACAAACAGCAAAGGTCCCAGCACGGATTCCTGAGGAATGCCACTCGTCACAACCTTTCCACTGCTACCCTTTGTCTTCTTTGACCGAGCCAGCTCTGTATCCACCTTACCAGCTCATCTCTGATCCCATGCGACTTCACCTTCTGCACCAGTCTGTCATGACGGACCTTGTCAAAGGCCTTACTGAAGTCCATGTAGACTACCTTGTCCTACCACTGCCCTACCCTCATCAATCATCTTCGTCACTTTCTTGAACAACACGATCAAGTTCGTGAGACACGACTCACCTTCACAAAACCATGTTGCCTCTCACTAGTATGCCCACTTATTTCCAAGTGGGAATAAATCATGTTTTGCAGAATCCTCTCCAATAATTTTCCTACCACTGATGTAAAGCTCACCGGCCTGTAATTACCTGGATTATTCTTGCTACCCTTCTTAAATGAAGGAACAACATTGGCTATTCTCCAATCCTCTGGGATCTCCTCTGTAATCAGTGAGGATACAAAGATTTCTCTCATAGGGAAGGTTAGCTCCTAATATAGATTAATTCTAAATCTTTTTGGAGCTGTTTTAAAGTACTGTTAGCTGTGAAACTATTCTTGTGTTCAACTGTACTTTCTCTTTTAATAAGCATTTGCTATAATTTAATTTAAAATCATCACACTTGGTCAGAGAAGCAATTTCCTAATTTCAGAAAACCTTATTATCTCTCAATTGCAAAATCATTTTGGCAGCAGTTTCAAGTTTCCCTTTGACATTTGGGCAGCTCGACATCTACCATCAGCTGTACTTCAACACTATCCAATCTTTTCTCATAGCTAAAATTCTCCATTCCTAGAAACATCCTCATAAATCTCTTCTGTACATTCTCTAGCATGATCGCATTCTCCCTGCAATGTGGTGACCAGAACTATACACAATATTTTAGCTGCTGTCTAACTAGCATCTCATACAGTTCTGGCTAAATCTCCCTCTGCAATACAGAAAAGTTACCCATATCCCTCCTTGACCACCTTATCTACCTGCTCTGCTACCTTCAGGAAACTGTAGACATACACTCCAAGGTCCCATTTTTCTGATGAAAGATCATAGATATGAAATGTTAACTCTGATTCTATGAATGCCAATACTACCAGCTCTGCTGAGTATTTCCAGAATTTTTCTGCTTTTAATTCCGATTTGTGACGTTTGCAGTATTTTGCCTTTTCTCCTCCACACTTTTCAGAATCCGACCATTTATTGGGATTCCATTTTCTTGTTTGCAATCCCTAAGTGCATTTCCTCACATTTTTCCAGACTGTTCTTTGCAAATGTCCTTTCAGAGCAGCTGGCTGAAGTTATTCTGTTTCATGGCATTGGCCTTGGAAACTGCACAATAAATTATAGATTAGTCTGGATTTAGTAACAGTACTGAGGCAATGCTGTCATTGTTTACTATCATCACTCTTCCAAAACTCAGAGGTTTCTTGAATTTACACATACCCAATTGAATGCTAAAATCCAGCAGTTGCTATTGGTAATTCTACGCTTCTCCGCAGGATGAATACTTCAAACTTTCATTGAACATAGAACAGTATAGCACAGTACAAGCCCTTCGGCCCTTAATGTTGTGCCAAGCTACGTCCGAACACAAGATCAAGCTATCCCACTCCCTATCATTCCGGTGTGTTCTCTGTGCCTATCCAGTAACCACTTGAAAGTTCCTAAAGTGTCCGATGCCACTATCACAGCAGGCAGTGCATTCCACACCCCAACCACTCTCTGAGTAAAGAATCTACCTCGAACATCTCTCCTATATCTCCTGCCATGAACCTTATAGTTGTGCCCCCTAGTAACAGTTACATCCACCCGAGAAAATAGTCTCTGAACGTCCACGCTATCTATCCCCCTTGTCATCTTATTAACTTCAATTAAGTCACCTCTCATCCTCCTCTGCTTAAAGGGAAAAGCTCCAGCTCCCTCAACCTTTCCTCATAAGACCTACCCTCTAAACCAGGCAGCGTCCTGGTAAATCTCCTCTGCACTCTCTCTCTTAAAAATTACTGAACTGATGAGACCCCACCCATCTCCTTAGATTGCAATATTGTCATTTAAAAAGCCCTGAAAAATACATCATGTTAGTAAGGTACAATTGGGCTTTTAACAGCCCTCTACTGAACCACCTGGAAAATTAATTTTATATTTGGTAAATGTCAATTTTTTCCATGATAATTCCAATAGCTTCATTCATTTTTTAATGTGTTACAATATTTCAGCTCTTAATGTATATGTTCAAAATTAGTTATTTTGCTAAAACTAAATTAAAATGAGGGTAATCAATGCATTTTACTTCTTGGTTTGTTGTTTTGTGGATGACATCATTGTGATTGGCTCCTTACTCAATGACATTACTGTTGCTGAACACTTATGCAACTCCTTAACTTGGCACCAAATTCAAAATTAATGCCAGGAAAGATGGAATCTACATCACAGAGCTTGTTAGATACTTGTGGAAAGCATCTTCCTCGGACCTAATTGCTGCCCTGCGTCCTATTGTCATTTTTCCAGTGGCTCCAGCAGAGATGGTACTAACTCTGTTTTAAGTGTTCAGTAATTCAGTACTATGATTTTCAATAAAGTCACTTCATCTGTTAACATCACCTGATATTCTCCAAATTAGGCCTGGAATCGGACAATTGATCATGCTTAGAGCTTAAACATTGGCAGAAAACTTCTTTTACCTGTCCTAATTTCCTAATTCATGTTCCATGCTGGTGGGATCCAAGTTGCTGAATGGATAATAGGTTGTGCTTTTGGATTAACAGCTATGGAGCAAGCTATCGCTTTGGAATTGGAATTTGGCTGCACAATTAGTGTTGACTACTTAATGGTTGAACTCCATTGTGATAAAACTTTTATAATACTGCAACTGTGGCCTCAGCAATTCAACAAAATTATTAATTCCAGCCAGCTGATTTTAGTCACTGATTAAAAAATCTTGGTCCACCAGAACTTACAGTGTTGTTAATATAAAAATTGCAAAATAGCAATTACTTACATTTTGTCAGCTATTTGAGAGATTGTATCATTTCAGTCCTCTAGTGGTACATGTTTGTCATTAGTTTTATTGTAATGTCAGAGTTTGACCCATCAAAATAAGGATTTCTGCACAATGTACCTAGGAGTAATTGGGCAATAAAATTACAATTTGTTTGAAGATGATGTCTCTTGAGTTCCTTTTTTAAAGTTCTACTCTCTAAATAAATAGGTTAAGCTAAATAATTTTTATAGAGCCTGAAACATTGTTTTGCAATTCTTAGGGAGATCCTTGTTCTATTTTACATCAGTTTCCAGAATAAATTACACTTAAAATACAGTCTAGTAATAAATGCAATAAATAGGTTGGCACTGTGGCACAGTGGTTAACACTGCTGCCTCACAGCGCCAGGGGTCAAGGTTCAATTCTGGCCTCGGGTCTCTGTGTGGAATTTGCATGTTCTCCCTGTGTCTGCATGGGTTTCCTCTGGATGCTCCGGTCTCCCACACTCCAAAGGTGTGCAGGTTAGGTAAATTGGTCATGTCAAATTGTCCCTCAGTGTCAGGGAGACTACAGGATCAAATACATGGGGTTATGGGGATAGGGTGGGGTTGTTGTCAATGCAGTCTCGATGGGTTGAATGGCCTCCTTCTGCACTGTAGGGATTCTATGTATAAATAAAATTAGAATATAATTTGGTTATTATTTTTCACTATATTGTACAATGCATTGAAATAAGAATTTGCTTCTTGTTTGAATAGGCACAGAGTCAGCGGATGGAAGATATGCTCAAATGTTATTTAAGAATTTATTTGAAGATTATACAGATGCTCTCAGGCCTGTAGAAGATACAGATCTAGCCTTGAATGTCACTCTGAAGATTACTCTTTCCCAAATTAAAGATATGGTAAGATTTGCTTAATAGCTTCTTTCCCTGAACAACTTTTTTTTCTTCTTCAAGTTTTTAATGCCCTTTTTTTTGATCCAGCTTCCCCTTTTATCATCTCACCCAAGGCACAGTTCTTCACCTCTGAACCTTGATATGTGCGTTAACAGGCTGTGCAATTGCTAAGAGCACCACACCCAATTCTGCCCTCATCTAATATTTGCACATACATGCTTTTACCATAAGTTTCTGGGTAGGAATCAGAAACAGGATTTTTGATTGCCCAACCGAATAATGTTGAGAACAGTTCACACAGCACAGGTCAGAGATTTAACCCTGGGATTTTCCCACTTTGTGCGGCTTAGTTGCTCACTGAAAAGGTTTCCTGAGCCATCAAGGGGAACCTACTTGAAGATACTTATCTACTTCTCTATTTATCACTTATCTGGATAAATATGCAATATATAGATTGTTCTTAAAACTTGATTCATATTGAGCTTGAGATACTAAATTCTGATCTGTTAATTATTTTGAAAAGGCAACAAAGACAAAAAATTGAGTCATATTATTGTTGAACACTTAAGATATCAATAGCATATTACGTGTTGAATATTTATACAATGTCGCTGGCACCAGCAGTGGGCCATTCAGTCATTGAATCCCTACAGTGCATAAGGAGACCATTCATCCATTCAGTCTGCAGTGATTCTCAAGAAGAGCTTCTTACCCAGGCCCATCCCTCTGCTCTATCCCTGTAACCCCACACATTTACCATGGATAATCCATCTACATATTTTAAACATTAAGGGGCAATTTTGCATGGCCAATCCACGTCTTTGGACTATAGGAGGAAACCAGAACACTCCGGGGAAACCCACACAGTCATATAGAGAACATGCAAACTCTACACGGTCTCTCAAGGCTGGAATCAATCCTGGATCCCTAGGGCTGTGAGGCAGCAGTGCTAACCACTGTACTACTGTAGAACCCCTTAAGTCTGTTCTGCCATTCAATTTGATCATAGCTGAGCTGTTCCTCAACTCCTGATTCATAGCCTTCATTAGTCAATCCTATTGATTGTGATTCACTCTCATCTCTGTTCCATAATGTTCTGGGTTCAAGTTCTGCTCCAGGGCTTGAGACATATAAATCAGAGCTGACACACCAATGCAATACAGAGGAAATACTGTACTATTGTGACTAATATATTGCTCTTTGTGGGAGTTTGCTGTATGCAAGTTGACTACATTACAACAATAACTCCACTTCAAAAAGTACTTCATTGGCTTTAAAGCACTTTGAGATGTTGGATGGTTGTGAAAAGCACAATATAAATGTATTTTTTAAAAAAACAAAAATCTATCAATCTCTCAATCCTGGAAATTATAAGTAACCCAGCATCCCAGCTTTTCCAGGGAGTGTGTTCCAGATTTCCATTGCACTTTGTATGGAAAAGTACTTTTCCAATTTCACCGCTATATACCACAGCTTTTAGTTGCTCTGGATTCCACATTAGCTCTGTCAATCCTGATAATATTACTTGCTGAAGTATGGTGCCACAATCTGAACACAGCACTCCAGTTAGGGATTTGGCCAAGACCCTGTACAATTGAAACATAATGTCCCTATTGTTGAATTCCAACCCCCTTGGCACATGGCAAACAATCAGTTTCAGATATGTGTCTTCATATGACGCACGTTGGCTGATGACTGAAGACGCCAATCCTTGAGAGGCAGGCAGTGTCTGAAGTGCTGCAACAAGCCCTTATGTGAGGAGTCAGCCATTCAGGACTGAGAGATGAACTTCTTCACTCAGGGAGTCGTGAACCTGTGGAATTCTCTACTGCAGAAAGCTATTAGGGTCAGGTCGTTAGATATGTTCAAAATGGGAGCGGGATGTGGCCCCTGTGGCTAAAGGGATCAAGGGGTATGGAGAGAAAGTGAATGTGGAATATTGAAAATGTATGATCAGCCATGATCATATTGAATGCTGGTGCAGGCTCAAAGGGCTGAACAGCCTACTTCTGCACCTGTTATCTATGTTTCTATGAAACTTCCAAGTATCATTATGGATTTTTTTTAACATAGTCACCTGTTGTCAAGCTGCTGTAACCACTGGTCATGTTGGTTCTTGTCAACCCTCAAGTGGTGACACCATTTTCATAGAATGCCTACAGTGCAGAAGGAGGTCATTCAGTCCAGGCTCTATCTCCATGTATTTACCTTACTAATCCCCCTTTGGAAACTAAGGGGCTATTTTAGCATTGTCAGTCCACCCAGCTTGCACATCTTTGGAATGTGGAAGGAAGCCAGAGGATCCAGAGGAAAACCACACAGACATGGGAAGAATGTGCAAACTGCACACAGCTAGTCACCCAAGGCCACAATTGAACCTGGAACTCTGGCACTGTGGATCAGCAGTGCCAACCACTGTTGATCAGCAGTGCCAACCACTGTTCCACCATGCCGCCCCTCTGTCCTTTGTCATCTCGTAACTCCCAAGTATGATGATTGATGTTTAGAGTACATGTCAGGCAGTTACTATACTGTAGCAACACAAGTGGTATCCAATAACAGCATGTGCTGTCAAGCCAAAAGATTTCTGCCTACCACACAAATGAGTAATGTGATATGTGAATTTCTGTGCCACTGTGATGTCAGATATGTAAGCCCTACATCCCAAAGACTGGTGGATTGTAGCCAATAGCATTCCCCTTTGGCTGTTCACACTGGGCAAAGTACTGACTGTACTCAAATAGCTCATGCTTGCAAAACTCAGAACATAAGCTGGGATCTCCAGCCCCTCCATTTGCAGGAATGAAGCAGGAGCTTAACATCTGGGAAAACTCAGAAAATTGCGAATCTCGACAATGAGATTGCAATTTTCAATTTTTGCCACCCTTTGCCAGTGATGTAATCAGGTTCACGTCAATAGTAGATGTTTAAATACATTTTGATATTATTAATCATCTACCTTGCCAGATATTGTCCCCTCACCATAACTTCAAGTGAGATTTATAACAGGTTCACCAAGACATGTACATGTTCATGGGGATTTCCCCAGGAACCTAAATGTGAGTATAACCCCTGGGGGCAAGGGACATGGCTAGGCAGTGCCCTGGCAATTCCCCGTGGCACTGCTCCCTGACACAGAGGTGGGCCGTAGTGGGAGCCTTATGGGGAAACGAGGGGGATTTATTTATTTGTGGTGTGGGCAAGGGAGTGGATGTGACAGTTGGGATGCCTGCAATGGCTGCTTGAGTGGAGGTTTGGGGAAAGGGGCCAGATGCTGGTGATATTCAGGGGTGGGGGGGCGTAACCAGCTCTGACCAGAGGTGGGGCAGCTCTGATCGTGGGGGCGGGGAACAGATGTTGGCTCTGATCATTGGTGGGCAGGAGGAGTGTGGATCTGATCACTGGAAAGGTAGGAACACCTGGGACCTCAGTGGTGGGGGGGAGGTTATATTTTGGGAGCCCTTTTTTGTATATGAAGTATCCCAAGATCTGGAAAGAAAACTGACCTGTTTCTCTGCGGAGAAACACTTCATTTTACTTGCCAGATGGACACTTTGTCAAATTCTGGTAAGATCACTCCCATAGTGTCCAATATTAGTTGTGAATCTGAGATTGTGCAAAGATGATCAGTCAGCTTCACAGTTTGGCTCACTTGTGCATGCGATAAGCTACACATCCCACACACATGGCTCTCTCCTCTGCAAACAAAACAGACATGTCCATGCATGTGCTTTTTTTAACTGATAGCTGGGAGGACAGTTATTCCCTGGTTCATTCCTCACAGCAATGCCATTGCCAATCAAACCTGCCTGGTTTGAATTTAATCAAAACCTTGGTGGTTAATTGTTCTCTGGTGCATTCTCCATGGCAACACCTCTACCAATGGGAGACAATTTGCCAACTAATCAACACACTCTTCTCATGCAGTATAAATTGTTCCCTTTGTGAATTGGTATTCTTATGAATCTGTCCTGACTGGTGTAAGATGAAAGACGTTTAAAAGAAGTTGATTGTAATTTGAGGGAGGATATGAAATAAAATTGTAATAGTATTTGAATTATATTTATTTTGAGGTAATTTTCTTTTTCATATTTGTAGGATGAAAGAAACCAAGTTTTGACTGCTTACCTTTGGATTCGACTAATCTGGTTTGATGCTTTTCTTAAGTGGGACCGAGATAAATATGATGGACTTGACGTGATCCGAATACCCAGCAGCTCTGTGTGGAGACCTGATATTGTTCTATACAATAAGTAAGTTAGAATGTCATTGCTTTGTTGACAGTTACAACTTCCAAAGAGCTTCAGTGTCTTTGGCACTTTGAGGTGTCCTTTGAAAAGTGCTATAAAAGAGTTTTTTTTTAACATTTGCATAAACTTCAGCGTTGAATCAAATAAGCATCATTGTCAGTAAAATTTAATATAAACTCTTAATTTACTAATATAGACTAATTTTGTTCCTAATTGGTTTCACAGGAATCTATTATTTAAGGCATTCCACAAATTCCTCTTCTGGACTACCTTTGCTGATTTGATTTGTCCAGTCAATATGAAGATTATTGTCCCCACAAGTGTTAAATTGGCTTGTTAGAAGTTAGAATTACTTCTTGCTTAATGTCCAGTCAAAACAAATCATGTACCCATTTTGGGAATTCCATTCTCCTTGCTCCATTTATTTCTTCTCTGTCAGTGAACAAGTAATTTAAACTTTTGATTTGATTTATTATTGTCACAAGTATTGGTATACAGTGAAAAGTGTTATTTCTTCCGTGCTATTAAAAAAAATAGACAAAGGCAACCGTTTGTAGAGTACATGGGGAGAAGGAAAGGAGAAGGTGCATAATGTGTTACAGTTATAGCTAGAGTGTAAACTTAATATAAGGAACAAATCTAGCGCATCTAAATGTTGTTCTAAATCAAAACAACTTTCCCCTTTATAAATATTGTCATCTCTTTTTTCTATTTTGTGTTGCCTTTCCTATTTTGTGTCTTCCACAGATATTACAATATGAACCCATGCTTCCATTAAATCTAGACCTTTTGACATTGTTGCTCCAGCTTAATTCCCAAACTGAACATTGCAATACGAATGCTTTGTTTTTTGTTTGTCTTTAAAAGATGTTCCATTCCTCTTCATTTCTTTTTCTTCAGGCCAATAATGTTTCTGCATCACAGTCTGAATTTGAATATCATTGCCCTGTACCTCCAGAACTAACGCTTAAAAAAAATGCATTAGGACCCAGTATATGCTAATATGGAGCCTAAAGGCTGTTTTACCATCCCTTGGGGGAAATTGGGTTGCCCTGAGTAGAGCAGGTGCCACACCTGCAGGTATGGATCTAGGCTAACGAGTGGCTGCCACCAAAAAAAGTAAGTTTGCCTACAAGATTTACATGAGCCTGGAGGAGCAGATGTATACCTCCCAGCCACACTGCATTCCAGCCAGCTATGATTGGCTGCTTCTGTTGTCATAACTCTACCCACTCCTGGCACATACCATTGCTGATAAAGCTAATGGCACAACATTTGTTTTCCAAACTATAAAAGTTGCCTGCGGAGACATTGCAGTTTGCAGATTGCTGAAATTATTTTGAAATAAGGCCTGAGGTAGTGTCAGTTCTGAGCCCAAAATTTGTCGAAGACAACTTTTGCCAATATATGTCTGAACAGATGAATGAGCAAAATAACAGTAATGCTTTTATTTTCTTCATGAATTTAACTATGGTGGATAGGGTGCAGAAATTTGGAGGATTTTCACAGGCTTAAAGCCTTCCTATCCTAAATGTGTGGAGGCCAGACAGTGGACAAACAGGTTTTCATCTTCACTATTTGGGAGTAAGTTGACAGAGCAGATTACCCTCCCATCATAGAACCTGCCTGACATATGCTGGTTCAGATGAACTGCTCAGCCAGATTGTCACCCAGTGTTGGAGGTGAATATCCACGCTATTTGTTCAAAGGAAGCAAAATTAAAACTTCATCTATAAGTTGGTTTTACAGTTGGAGAATGATATAGAGTAGCTTAACAATGGCCCCATGGGCCAGATTTCAGCAGAAGGCTTTGTTCAAGAAACAGTTAGCACTGCAAGGAAGAAATGCCTTTGGAGAGAATGAGGGAGGGCAGAAAATCAAAGTAGTTGAAGTTATTTTTTCTGTTATCATTTGTACTGATGACATGACTGAATATTTTCTTAAGATATTTTGTAATTTACTTCCATGAATGCTTTGGAACTTGTCATTTTAGAGCTGATGATGAGTCCACGGAATGCATGGAGACTAACGTGGTGTTAAGATATGATGGGCAGATTATGTGGGATTCTCCAGCAATTACTAAAAGCTCGTGTGTAGTGGATGTGGCCTACTTCCCATTTGATGATCAGAGATGTAACCTTACTTTCGGTTCTTGGACCTACAACGGAAACCAGGTCGACATCACAAATGGGCTTAACAGTGGAGACCTGACTGATTTTGTGGAGAATGTAGAATGGGAAGTACATGGAATGCCAGCAACAAAGAATATAATAACATATGGATGTTGTTCGGATCCTTATCCAGATATCACCTACACATTAATCCTCAAAAGAAGGTCTTCCTTTTACATTTTTAACTTGTTGATTCCATGTGTAATGATCTCATTCCTAGCACCATTAGGATTTTATCTACCAGCTGATTCTGGAGAGAAGGTATCTCTTGGTGTGACTGTGCTCCTAGCACTGACGGTGTTTCAGCTGATGGTTGCAGAAAGCATGCCTCCATCTGAAAGTGTTCCATTGATTGGTAAGTGAGCATTAGTAAAGTTATCAATGAAAGGTCATGTTCAAAATTATGGACGGGAATATAATTATTCTTAGTTCTACAAATTGGAAAGTTTCTATAATGTATGTTGTGACAAAATATATTGTCCCATACAAAATCTTGCACATATCATTAATTTGCTTCTAGGTAGGCCTTGTCTATTATTGCTTAGCATAAACAACGCATAACTTGTTTATATTTGCATCACTTGAACAATGCTCATTGGGGGTTATATCCTTAGGGTTTCTTTCACTGTGCTGCTGTACTTTTGTTAGAGATACTATTTATGTGCTTAAGCTAACTTTCTGCCAAACATCAAGCAGGCTTACAGTAGTGGAATGGGCATTGGCCTTTTAATAAATGTGTGCTGATGGAATTAGCACACTCCAGGACCTTCACCCAACTTGGGCATGTCGCTTTCTAATTTTATCAACAGAGCATTGGATTGAGGGATTTCATGATCACTGTAATGATTGGGTCCCTTGTGAGGTAAACTTTTGTTTAATTGGGGCCATTGGTTCCGGCCTGTTTCAATCTGGAAGTTCAGGCGGATCTGGAGAATGTCTCCAGTCACTATGATGGGGTCCATCATTGGCTTTCCTTCCCCTGGACTCATTAGGCATTAAGTTCCCTGATTGCCTTAATTCCTATATTTGGGCCTCACTGTGGATGGATTACTTTATTGTGTGACTCATTTCACAACACCTGAAGATTGTTTTCACATCATTCATTTCCTTTTCTGGTCTCTCCACCCTCTCTACCTTAAATTTATTCTCCACTTCCACTTGCGTTTTATCAACTGACATTGAAAGCACAATTCTGCACACTCCTGTTTATCTCTTTTATTTTCTAACTTGTGTTCCTCCATGACATTACT
Source organism: Carcharhinus amblyrhynchos (assembly GCF_965287045.1). Lineage (NCBI taxonomy): Eukaryota > Metazoa > Chordata > Chondrichthyes > Carcharhiniformes > Carcharhinidae > Carcharhinus > Carcharhinus amblyrhynchos. The sequence goes on along the minus strand of NC_137324.1, from coordinate 87,277,879 downwards.
TATTTACTACCGTTAAAGCTAGAGAAAGCTAGCACGAGGGGGCATGGCTTTAAATTAAGGGGGGGTAGTTATAGGATGGATGTCAGGGGTAGGTTCTTTACCCAGAGGGTGGTGAGGGATTGGAATGCCCTGCCTGCTGCAGTTGTAAATGCGCCTAGTTTGGGGGCGTTTAAGAGATCCGTGGATAGGTTTATGGATGGAAAGGGATTGGTTTAGGTTAGAGGGTCATTGTTTTTTAACTGGTCGGCGCAACATCGTGGGCCAAAGGGCCTGTTCTGTGCTGTAATGTTCTATGTTCTATGTTTTTCTGTCATTTGCCTTCCTCTGGAGTTCCACTTTCTCTAACTCCAGTTGTCTGATTTTTTTTCCCCTCTCATTTGCCAAAAGCCAGATGGCTTTCATTAATGGTATCTTGGTGAGAGAGCTCTCTGTCCTTCGCTAGCCTTTTCCATCTCCAGTTATCCCCTTAAGCAAAGTTTTAAAAGTTTGTTTATTAGTGTCCCAAGTAGGTTCACTCACGTTAACAGTGCAATGAAAGTTACTGTAAAAATCCCCTAGTTACCATAATCTATTGCCTGCTCGGGTACACTGAGGGAGAATTTAGCATGGCCAATATACCTAATGAGTACGTCTTTCTGTCTGTGGGAGGAAACTAAAGCACCCAGAGGAAACCCATGCAGACACAGGGAGAATGTGCAGACTCCAGAGAGACAGTAACCCAAGCTGAGAATTGAATCAGGGTCCCTGGCACTGTGAGGCAGCAGTGCTAATCACTGTGCCAACCAGCTGCCCATTCTAATTCATTTTCTTTTAGTGATTTATGTGATCGTTGATATTCTTGTTGGATTTCGCAATTATCAATTATGCAAATCTACTACACGATTAACAAAAGCGTAAGTGATTTTGTCTTTTTTTAAGTTTGGAGACTGAGAATTATGGTTGACACAGTATTGCACTAAATCCAACACCTTTCGTTGAGAATTTTAAAGACAATCTTTTCAATTAAATCATTGAGCTACCCATCAGACAGTCAATCTGAGACTGCTGTAAGTCCCTTAAGAATGATCTTTGACTGACATCTTCCTGCTTGGTTCACTAGGACTCATCCTGTTGATACATATCTTCTATCGTCATTCTTGACTGCTCAAGTGTAGGGTATTTTCAGGCGTTTACAGACAGTTTTTGAAAGGGTTAATGCACAATCCTATTCTGGATGTGGATTGGTTAGTTGGGTTTATATTTGGCTCTTGATTGGTTAGTATATTCCCAGGATGTCTTCCATTGGATTACCATAAAAGGATTAGTCTGTATTTACGTACTAAAATAAAGGCAAAATATGGTGGATGCTGGAATCTGAAACAAAAAAAAGTGCTGGAGAAGCTCAGCAGATCTGTTAGCATCTGTGGAGAGAGAATAGATCAACGTTTTAAGTCTAGATGACCCTTCAGCAGATCTCTTTTACCAATGAAAAAGTTTTGAGGGGAGGGGCTGATTGGAGTAGGACTGGAACAAGGAGTTCCACATACCTCATAGAGATAGACATAACTAGGACGCATGTGGGTATCCATAGCCAGATCTTTTATTTGGAGGAAGTAAAGACAAGTTAAAGAAGAAATTGTTGAGTGAGAGAACAAGTTCAGCCAGATGGAGGAGAGTGATGATGAATGGGAATTGTTCAGGCCTCTGTTTGAGGAAGAAACAAACAGTTCTCAGGCCATCTTGATGGGAAATGGAGGCCTAGAGAGATTGGACATCCATGGTAAGGAGGAGGCGGCCTGGGCCACAGAACTGGAAGTTGTTGCTATGGCATAGGTTATTAGAGGAATCGTGGATCACAGGTGGGAAGAGTCTGGACAAGAGGAGAGAGGATCAAATCAAGATAGAAGGGAATAAGTTCAGTGGGATAGGAACAGGCTGACACTTCAGGCCTACTGGGGCAGTCCTGTTTGCGGATTTTGTGAAGTATGTAGAAGCGAGATGTTTTGGGTTGGGTTTGAGAATAGAACTGTGGAGGGAAGATATCCAGAGGAGATGAGATTATTTACAGTCCGGAAACAATGGCTTGATGTTCAGTTGTGGAGTCATGGTCCGGGGGAGGTAGGAGGAATCGTTGAAGAGTTGGCGCTCAGTCTCCGAGAGGTAGTGGTCAATACGCCAGACAACAACACCTTGTCAGTGGATTCGATGACCGAGTCAGGGTTGGACCTGAGAAGTGAAGTACAGCAAGTTCAGGATGAAACAGGTTAGAGTGGGTGAGAGGCGTAGAAAAATTGAGACATTCTTGACAAGAAAATCAAGAGCAGGTAAGTGAACAGAGGGAGGGGCTGGAGGTGGGTGAAATGATTTGTTGAAAGGGGGTGGGGGAAGGACTCCTGCTCAAAGAAGTGAGCATGGAGACAATGGTGGCGAAAGAAGAGTTCAGCATCATGTCAAGCCCGAAATTTGTTGAGGTGAGGATGTAAGGGTACGAAGCTGAGTCCTTTGCTGAGTGCAGCACAGAGAGGGGAAGGTCAGAGGATGTGGGAGTAAGCAGCAAGGGCTGGGGTTAGGAGAGATGCGGTATGAGGGATGGGAAGAGGTGGACAGTCCTGGATGGGTGATAGTATCAATGAGTTGTTGGATCTTGCGTTCTTTAACACCTGAAAGGAAGAGGAAATGTTTCTTGTTAATGCATAGGATGAGATGAAGAATGAAGTGAAAATGGGGACAAGGACAGTTTTGAGAAAGAATGCTGCTGGATAGAGATATCGAGGATGTGCAAATGGCGGTGCATGGCACAGAGCTTGGATCTCAGAATGTGGTGAGAACAGCTGTCCAAGGAACATTGAATGTCCTGGAGATACCTGTAATTCTTGGTGGATTCAAAAGATGAGGGATGGAACTTCATTAGGAATCCACATGGGGTGAATTGGAGATGGAGGCAGTCGCTGAGGAAAGAAATATGGCTGTGAAAATGAGTTTTCTTAAACACCTTGTTGAACATGAGGAGGGAAATAGAAAGCAATGACAGTGGACAGGGCGAAAGAGACAAATGGAAATTCTATTGGAAAGAAGAGCAGTACTTCTTCAGGGAAGGCATTCCTGGAAGAGACGTGGCAGTGAGTTCATGCACTAAGATAAAAGCAAAATACTTCGGATGCTGGAACCTGAAATAAAAATAGAAAAATACTGGAGAAACTCAGCAGGCCTGACAGCAGCTATGGAGAGAGAATAGAGCCAACATTTCAAGTCTGGTTTACCCTTAGGCATGAAACATTGACTGTATTCTCTCTCCACAGAAGCTGTCAGACCTGCTGAGTTTCTCCAGCATTTTCTGTTTTTTCAAATCTGTAATTCTACGTTTGAGTTTGAGTTTTGTCATTGAACGCGGGTGGCAGGAAGAATCAGAAAACTAGATCTTGACAGTGAGATCCTCATTTTCCGAGTCTCGCGATATTTTGCACCTATGTCACCATTTGAGATCACATTGCCATTTGTGCTCATGGCGAACACGGCAAAAAATCATCGCAATTTGATTCCAACATATTAGATAATGCTCTGGACTCCCAGCCAGGCTGTTAATCCTTTCCGTACACCTTTTACTAAAGCTGTCAATCTGTTCTCATGCTCATTCTTTGCTTCTCTTCATTTTTCACTTTCTATGTTCAGTCTGGTTCTTGCTTATATTTTCAATTTGCCATCTACCACATGCCCTTTTGACCCACCAGCTTGATAAATTTGCTTAAGACGGACAAACTGTCCGAGAAGAAGCATTTCAAACCAAATGAAAAGTGGCTGGTGCCATGTCTCTGACTCCATGAATTCTTTGATTGGCAACAACAAGATAACTCCTGTATAAAGGAGCAGGTTCTGTACTAATAAGAAACATAAGAAATAGGAGCAGGAGTAGGCCATCTAACCCTTCGAGCCTTCCCCACCATTCAATAAGATCATGGCTGACCTGTCGCTGCTCAGTTCCACTTTCCCACCCTCTCCCCGTAACCCTTAATCCCCTCTCTTATCAAAAACCCATCAACCCGCGTCTTAAAAATATTTAGCGAGGCAGCCTCCACCACTTCAACGGGCAGAGAATTCCAGAGATTCACCACCCTTTGAGTGAAGAAGTTCCTCCTCAACTCCGTTCTAAACCGCCCCCCTTTTATCTTGAGGCTGTGCCCCCTAGTCCTACTGTCTTTTTTGAGCGGGAAGAGTCTCTCCACCTCTATCCTATCCATCCCATTCATCATCTTATACGTCTCAATGAGATCTCCCCTCATTCTTCTAAACTCTAATGAGTACAAGCCCAGTTTATTCAGCCTCTCCTCATAGCTCAACCCCCTCAACTCCGGAATCAGCCTAGTAAACCTCCTCTGCACTCCCTCCAAGGCCAAAATATCTTTGTGCAGGTGCGGCGCCCAAAACTGCACACAGTACTCCAGCTGCGGCCTCACCAATGCCCTATACAGCTGCAGCAAGACCTCCCTACTTTTATATTCAATCCCCCTCGCTATGAAGGCCAGCATCCCATTTGCCTTCCTGACCACCTGCTGCACCTGCAAGCTGGGTTTTTGCGACTCATGCACAAGGACCCCGAGGTCCCTCTGCACCGTCGCCTGCTGCAGTTTTTCGCCCCGTAAGTAATAGTCCTTCCTACCATTCTTCCTACCAAAGTGGACCACCTCACACTTGCCAACATTAAATTCCATTTGCCATTTCCTGGCCCATTCGCCCAGCCTATCTAGATCCTTCTGCAGACTCTCCACACCCTCCGCACAATTTGCGGAATAGAACTGAAAGAAATAGGTGTACCATCTGGTTTGGGAGACATTTGAACAATTAATTTTATTAATATTAATTTTATTGTGTTTTTACACATCAACAGATTTGAGTATTGAGTAGAGTGTGCAAAATAATGTATTGTACATGTTGCCTATGGCGGTAACAACTTTGATTAATCAAATGGCCTTCTTAAACATTCTGGGCTGGTCCTAAAATAAATTGTGCATTTTGAGTTTTGCGCTGAAATCTTTAAACTATTCTAATATTTGTATCTGTTTATTCTTCAGGTAAATACTATATAGCAACGATGACAATGATCACAGCCTCCACTGCACTGACAATTTTCATCATGAATATTCACCACTGTGGGCCAGAAGCCAAACCAGTTCCAAAGTGGGCAAAAGTAATCATATTGCAGTACATGTCAAAAATCTTTTTTGTGTATGACATTGGTGAGACCTGCACAACAGCGCAAAAGAAAGATAAAAAAAATAACCACAGACTACAGATAGATAACTCCAAAACCAATGGAAAATTCAGAAAAGAACAAGAATTAACAATAAAGGCTCAGCTGTCTAAAAATTACCAATGCACCAACACAATTCTGAAGGAAGAAGCCAACCTGTCTGTGATACCAGTGCAGCAGTGTCCAGTATGCAACCAGAAAGTACCCAACCGACACTTTGATGGAAGCATTGCGGGCAGTTGTGTCAGTGAAGAGGATCTTGGCATGTCTTCCTGTTTCTGTTATTTGCATCGGGGCAGGGTGATAAAAAATATAGAATTTATAGCCAATTGTTACAGAGAGCAAAAAGCAACCAGTGCTAAATCTGCTGAGTGGAAGAAGGTAGCTAAAGTAATGGATCGCTTCTTTATGTGGATTTTCTTTGTCATGGTGTTTTTCATGAGTATTTTAATTGTAGGAAAAGCAACATAACTTTTCTTTCATGTCTTATCGAGTACGCAAGTGAATATATATAATTACTATAGTACAACAGTGTTATACTTTGGTGGAAGTGAAGTTTGAAAGTGGATAAACATATGATGGTTATATAATCCATCAGCTCTGTACATTTAATTTCTTACATCTAAAGGTTTTATTGTCCTTCAGAAGTTAAATCTGGTTCCTGTAATGCAGGACAATATTCCTTAACTGATTATTATATACCAGGAGCAGTTTCCTCTTTGTGGAGTCTCACGATGTGCAACTTTAGAAAACATTTGCTGAACTATAAGTATTGAACTGGTCTGTTTGCTTTTGTGGACCTAATATTGCTACTTAACTACTCCTATAAATAACATTTGGATTGCTGCTGGGTCTGTGGAGCTAAGTGAAATAATAGTTGATCAGGTACTGAAATAGAGTTACATTTCCAACCATTCACCTACACTCAGAGCACATAAGGTGTCAAACTGATATGGCACCTTTTGAGTTTTTGGAATGTTGGATTCACTTTAGTTAAGGGATGGAATCTTATGAGAATTTGGCAATGTGCTAGTTCTGCTGAGAAAACTGACTGTGAACCTCTCCAGCTCAACTGCCTGTTTTCTCTCCGGATCATGTCCCTTTCACTGCAAAAAAGTGGGCATGGTTTGCACTGTTATTCTGGCAGGATGGGGACTCTGGTTGCATTGGGATCGGGTGCCCTTTTTACCTGGCAGTGCTAACCTGTGCTGGGGCAGTGCCAGGGGCCATTACCTGGCCATGCTCCTTTTCTCCGGGGCTGTATTGACCTTCATGCCCCTGGAAGGATCCCCACGACAGGTTCACATCTGGTTGCATCTGTTGTAATCCTCGTTGACAATGATGTCACAGTGGCAAGGTATGAAACTCTCATGGGAGGGGCGCAAGGAGGTCTGTTTAATTAGATTAAAATGTATTTAAACGTATTAGAACATAGAACATTACAGTGCAGTACAGGCCCATATTGAAATCAGGTTTATGCCCATTATGCAGGTGAACCTGACTACATTGTCGGTGAGGGGTGGTGAAAATCAGATATCATGATCTCGCTGGTATGATACATGATTTCTAGGTTTTGCCGGATCTTGAATCCTTTCCGGCAATCTCATGAATCGACAGTCCGGGATTGAGATGCCCAAGGTCTTATTATTAAATTCAGCACGTTAAGGGGTTAAATCCATATGTCATGGGCTTGATTCTCCATCCTGACACATTTTTTGGTGTGCTGGGCTGGGGGATATGCATATCGGCCATTTCGCGGGATTCGGGCATGCGTTCCTGACGTATGAGCGTCTCCCACAGGCGGAGTGCAGGCTGGAAACCAGCGGGAAGACCAAGTAAGTGATTTAAATCTATTTTTAATCTATTTTAAATGTCATTATTGGGGCCGATAGCATCTCCCATCTTGCCAGGAGTATTTCACTCAGGCAGGGTTTAGAGTAGTTCCCCATGTTCGGGGAACTAGCAGTAGACCCGCTGGAGTGAAGTGGGGGGAGGTCAATTGAGGCCCCCTGGGGCTCGGGCAGTGGGGGGGGGGTGATGCTGCCTATGTATGGGCATCCTGGCAGTGCCAGCCTGAAATCCTAGCACTGCCCAAGGGCAATATGTCCACTGGGCATTGAGCAGTGTCAAGGGAGTGGGGTCTGTTGTGGGTGGGGCCTACAGGTGATCGGTGGAGTGGGGGGGGGTGTCCAGCTGCCACTTTGCAGATAGGATTGGTTGGGGCTGGAGGGAGGCCAGTGATTGGGATGGGTTGGTGAGGGATGTCTGTTGGGGAAGGGTGTTTGCCTCCTGGGGGTTGGGGTTTGCCTCCCGTGGGAGGGGGTTTTCCAGTTGTGGGGGGGGTGGTGGTTTGCCATGGGGGGTGGGGGAGGTCTTGGCTCCTGCGGGAGGGGGTGGGTCTCAGACTCTGGCATGAATAGGCCCTGCGCACTGAGCTTTTAATGATATTCACAATTGTGACCTCAGCATTGCACAGAGCGTGGGAGATTCAAGTCTAAACTTCTACTGAAAAAACAATCAAGAATTACAACATTTTCCCCACCAATTCAGCATTTAGAATGTTTTTGGGAGAATCAGGTCCCATATAATTTATCTGGGAATGTATATTTGACCCATTAACCAGAACTAAATGGAGCAGTTGACACCACTGCATTTCTGTTATACCAAAGCAGTTTCAGAGAATGGAGTTTGGTCATTTTCATCCTTTTGCCTATTAGTAAGACACCACTTGCCTGGTTGAACACTTGTTTCCAGAGGAGCAGTTGGAGTGGAGACTCAGTGCAGAGAGCTTGTAGGTAAGAGGGATTTTTACCTTACTTCTTTCAGAGGTTATTTTTCCTAAACTGGGACTGTAAAACCAGTAGACCCCAGGGACACCTGGGAAGCTTTTCTCCCCCAATAAATTTGAACAGAGAGGCCATTACAGAGACATGGTTAGAACAGGGACAGGAATGGTTGTTGGCAGTTCCAGGGTATGGATGTTTCAGTAAGAGTAGGGAAAGCGGTAAAAGAGGTGGAGGAGTAGCATTGTTAATCAAGGATAGTTTAACGACTGCTGAAAGGCATTTCGAGGGCAATCTGCCCACTGAGGTAATACAGGCTGAAGTTAGAAATAGGAAAGGATCGGTCACTTTGTTAGGAGTTTTCTACAGGCCCCCAACTAGTAAGAGATGTGGAGGAGGAAATGGCAAAGCAGATTATGGATAGCTGTGGAAGCCACAGGGTAGTTATCATGGGTGACTTTAACTTTCCAAATGTCAATTGGAGCCTTTATAGGTCAAATAGTTCGCATGGGACACTTTTTGTACAGTGTGTGCAGGAGAGTTTCCTGACACAATATGTGGATAAGCCGACAAGAGGTGGGGCCACATTGGACTTGGTACTGGGTAATGAACCGGGCCAAGTGTTAGATTTGTTTGTGGGAGAGCACTGTGGAGATAGTGACCGCAATCCGGTGTCCTTCAGTATTGCAATGGAGAGGGGTAGGGTACACGACAGGGCAAGGTTTATAATTGGGGCAGGGAAAATTATGATGCGATTAGGCAAGAATTAGGGAGCATAAGATGGGAGCAGAAACTGTCAGGTCTGGGCACAAACGAAAAGTGGAGCTTTTTCAAGGAACAAATACTGCGTGTCCTTGATAGGTATGTCCCTAGCAGGCAGGGAGGAAATGGCCAAGTGAGGGAACCATGGTTCACAAAGGAGGTTGAATGTCTTTTTAAGAGGAAGAAGGAAGCGTATGTAAGGATGAAAAAAACAAGGTTCAGTTGGGTTGCCTGAGTGTCACAATGTAGCTAGGAATGAGTTAAAGAAATGGCTTAGGAGAGCTAGGAGGGGGCATGAGAAATCCTTGGTGGGTCGGATAAAAGAAAACCCCAAGGCTTTTTACTCTTATGTGAGAAATAAAAGAATGACCGAGGTGAGGTTAGGGCCAGTCAAGGATAGGAGTGGGAACTTGTGCATGGAGTCAGAAGAGATAGGTGAGGCGTTGAATGAATACTTTTCTTCAGTATTCACTAAGAAGAGGGGCCATATTTTTGAGGATGAGTGCGTGATACAGGCTGATAGGATGGAGGAGGTAGATGTTCTGAGGGAAGATGTATTAGCAATTTTGAAAAACCTGAGGGTTGATAAGTCCCCTGGGCCAGATGGGTTACATCCTAGGATACTTTGGAGGCAAGGGATGAGATTGCGGAGCCTTTAGCTTTGATCTTTGGGTGCTCATTGTTCACAGGGATAGTGCCAGAGGACGGGAGAATGGGTGAATATTGTTCCTCTCTTCAAGAAAGGAAATAGGAATGACCCTGGTAATTATAGGCCAGTTAGTCTTACTTTGGTGGTTGGGAAGTTAATGGAAAGGGTCCTGAGAGATAGGATTTATGACTATTTGGAAAGATGCAGTTTAATCCAGGATAGTCAGCATGGTTTCGTGAGGGGTAAGTCCTACCTCACAAATTTGATTGAATTCTTTGAGGAGGTAACTAAGTGTGAGGATGAAGGTAGAGCAGTTGATGTCATATACATGGATTTTAGTAAGGTGTTTGATAAGGTTCCCCATGGTAGGCTCATGAAGAAGATAAGGATGTGTGGGATAGAAGGAAATTTGGCCGATTGGATAAGTAACTGGCTGTCTCAGAAGACAGAGGATGGTGGTGGAAGGAAAATTTTCAGACTGGAGACCAGTTTCTAGCGGTGTATCACAGGGATCAGTGCTGGGTCCTCCGCTATTTGTGATTTTTATCAATGACTTGGAAGAGAGGGCTGAAGGGTAGGTCAGTAAATTTGCTGATGACACCAAGGTTGGTGGAGTAGTGGATGAGGAGGAGGGCTCTTGCAGGCTGCAAAATGGCATTGATATGATGCAGAGCTGGGTCGAAAAATGGCTGATGGAGTTTAACCCTGATAAATGTGAGGTGATTCATTTTGGTAAGACAAACTTGAATGCAGAATACCGAGTCAACGGTAGGGTTCTAAGGAATATGGAGGAACTGAGAGATCTTGGGGTTCATATCCAGAGATCTCTGAAGGTTGCCACTCAAGTGGATAGAGACATGAAGAAGGCTTTTAGTATGTTAGCATTTATTAACAGGGGTTTGAGTTTAAGAGCTGTGGGGTTGTGCTGCAACTATACCGGACATTGGTGAGACCACATTTGGAATATTGTGTTCAGTTCTTGTGTGGAAGGATGTGGAAGCATTGGAGAGAGGGCAGAGGAGATTTACCAGGATGCTGCCTGGTACAGTAGGTCTTATGAGGAAAGGTTGAGGGAGCTGGGGCTTTTCTCTTTAGAGTGGAGGAGGATGAGAGGCGACTTAATAGAGGTTTATAAGATGATGAGAGAGATTGATAGAGTGGACGTGCAGAGACTATTTCCTTGGGTGGATGTAGCTGTTACTAGTGGGCATAACTATGAGGTTCATGGTGGGAGATATAGGAGGGATGTCCAAGGTAGAGTGGCTGGGGTGTGGAATAGACTGCCTGCTGTGATAGTGGATTCAGACACTTTAGGAACTTTCAAGCAGTTATTGGATAGGCACATGGAGCACACAGTATGATACGGAGGGGATAGCTTGATCTTGGAATTGGACATACCTCGGCACAACATTAAGGACCAAAAGGCCTGTACTGTGCTGCTGTAATGTTCTATGTTCTTGTTCTATATGCAAGCAGAAATTTGAGTTACAATTATGGGAGGAAGGAACAGTGCAGGACAAACACGCGGAGTTCATGGAAACAATATCAAACATCCTACTCTATTCCTACTACATCGATTTGGAAAAATTGACTCAATGCTGGAGCTGAGAAGTAATACATAAAAATGCACTCATCAGTTCTGACATCAAAATAATTCCTAACATTGCCATCTATCTAGTCTTGATTGTGGTTCATCTACATATGTGACTGATTAGAATGTATAAAATTTATAACTCTTGTTATAAATTTTAGCCTTGCAGCTTTGAACCAAGCGGACAATACAGAACATTAGCAATATAGTGCATTAATAATAATAGTATAGAATCATTCCATTATCTGCATCACTTGACTTCATCTCATCAATTCATTTTTTTAAAATGTATTATATAACCACCAGAAAATCAGTCCGATAAGGTTTTGTAATCAGTACCCACTGGTGTAAAAAAAAAAGTGGTCAACACCTCCAAGCTATTTTTAAAAATCCTGTGGGATTGACAGATCTTGATAAGGATAAGGAATCAGTTGCAGGATTATTGTATTAATGTTAGTGGAGAGGTATTTGGATTATAATGCTCAGTTGCAACATGACTAGGTGGCAAGCATGTTTGGCACGATGATATTTTCCTGCTCATCATTTTGATACAGTTGTGTTCGCTCTGATAGTACTGACATGTACCACAGTCTGGGCTGTACTGACAGATCAAATCACAGAGATGTCAAATGACATTACTGCAGCGTTTCTCAAAGTAGTGCACCACCTTCATTCCAGGATAAGGTCACACCATTCGATTTTCAATTGCTTAGATAATGAAACGATTTATACTTGCGTGTGATGACAAAGTGGTAACAATCACGGCCATCTCAAATAAGTTACAGTCCAACACCATCCTTACCACTTTCCATTGCCAGTCAATGGCAGTATTATCATCAAAATCCTGGGAATCACAATTGATTAGAAACTTAATTGAACCAGCCATATAAATAACATGGCTAAAAGAATAGATCAAAGGTTGGATATTCTATGATGAGTCTCTCATTTCTTGATTCCCTAAAGCTTTTCCATCACTTAATTTGTGGGCAGCACAGTGATTAGAACAGTGCTAGGGACCCAGGTTCAATTCCGGCTGTGTGGTTTGTGCATGTTCTCCCTGTGTCTGTGTGGTATTCCTCCGGGTGTTCCAGTTTCTTCCCACAGTCCAAGGATGTGCAGGCTAGGGTGGATTGGCTGTGCTAAATTGCCCTTTAGTGTCAGGGGAATTAGTAAGGTAAATACATCTGGTTATGGGGTTGGGGCCTGGGTGGGATTGTTGTCAGCGCAGGCTGGATGGGCCAAATGGCTTCCTTCTGCAATGCAGGGATTGTATGTGCAAAGAGCAAGTAAGAATTATGATAGAATAATCTCCAATTTCCTTGACCAGGAGTTAAGAAGCTTGGAATCATCAATAACAAAGCACTCCACTTGATCAGTACTCCATCCATCTCCTTGAACATTCGCTGCTGCCAATAATGGTACATTGTGGCTTCACATTGCAGCAACTTACCAAGGATTCTTTAACAGTACCATCTAGAAGGGCAAGGGCATCAGATACAAGGGAACAACCATCATTTCAAGTTATCCTCTAAGTCACACACCATCCCGATTTGGAAATATGTTGCCTTTCCTTCATCATTGCTGGCTCAAAATCCAGGAAATTGCTACCTAAATGCACTACAGATGTGTCTTTGTCACATGGATTACAGCTTCTTAAAGGAAACAGTGGTGAACAATAAATATGGTCCATGTCACCTAATGAACTCTCTGAATGATTTTAAAAAAACATATATAAAAAATAGGACTCCCCTGCCCCATTTTTTAAAATAACAGTTGTGTTTAATTCATTGCTGCTCATTAAAGATGAAACTTCAAGAAAAGATCAACCATTCATCCAGGCTGGTCTTCCACATTCTATCTTTGTAAACTTGATGTCAGAAGGTCTAGTGGCACATTGGGTAGCATCCCTGCCTCTGAGCTGGAAGCTCCAGGTTCTAATCCCACCCCAGGACCTGATGGCCAAGGAAACTGCGTTCATAATACAGGCAAAGAAACCTGCAAATCCTTCCAACATGCCATTAGCTGGTGGGAGAGAATCCTGGTTAGCCATGCCTAATGTGAAGTGGTGCCCATCAAAGTATGAGCCCCTGGTGACAGACTAGCAGAAAGAAATCCCACAACACCAACAAGTTTATTTGTAGCAAATGCCGCAAGCTTTCGGAACAGACTGTCCCTTCGTCAGGTGGCTGGGAGTTCTGATCACAAACAGGGCACAAAGATACAAACTCAATTTACATACATAGTGACTGAAATGTGAGTCTTTACAGCTAATTAAGTCTTAAAGATACAGACAATGTGAATGGAGAGAGCTTTAAGCGCAGGTTAAAGAGATGTGTATTGTTTCCAGACAGGAAAGTTAGTGAGATTTTGCAGGCAAGTTGTGGGGGTTACAGATAGTGTGACATGAACCCAAGATCCCGGTTGAGGCCGTCCTCATGTTGTGCGGAACTTGGCTATCAGTTTCTGCTCAGCAACTCTGCGCTGTCGTGCGTCGTGAAGGCTGCATTGGAGAATGCTTACCCGAAGATCAGAGACTGAATGTCCATGACCGGAAACCCTCCATATATACAGGATCTGCTCAGATGAGGATGATCGCAGCAGACACTCCCAGACGCTGAAAGATGCCCTCATAAGAACAGATATGGTGCTCAACTCATTGATCGACAGTTCCAACGCGCCACAGCCAAAAACCGCACCAACTTCCTCAAAAGACAATTACAGGACATGGTGAACAGAGTACCCTTTGTCATCCAGTACTTCCCTGGAGCGGAGAAGCTATGACATCTTCTCCAGAATCTTCAACATCTCATTGATGAAGATGAACATCTTGCCAAGGCTATTGTCACAGCCCCACTTCTTGCCTTCAAACAACCACACAACCTCAAACAGACCATTGTTCACAGCAAACTACCCAGCCTTCAGGAGAACAGTGACCATAACACCACACAACCCTGCCACAGCAACCTCTGCAGGACATGCCGGATCATCGACCCAGATACCATCATCTCACGTCAGAACACCATCCATCAGGTACACAGTACATACTCTTGCAACTCAGCCAACATTGTCTACCTGATACGCTGCAGGAAAGGATGTCTCGAGGCTTGGTACATTGGGGAGACCATGCAGACATTACGACAATGGATGAATGAACACCGCTCACAATCACCAGGCAAGAGTGTTCTCTTCCTGTTGGGGAACACTTCAGCGGTCACAGGCATTCGGTCTCTGATCTTCGGGTAAGCATTCTCCAAGGTGGCCTTCATGACACACGACAGCGCAGAGTCGCTGAGCAGAGACTGATAGCCAAGTTCCACACACATGAAAACGGCCTCAACTGGGATCTTGGGTTCATGTCACACTATCTGTTACCCCCACAACTTGCCTGGACTTGCAAAATCTCACTAACTTTCCTGTCTGGAAACAATACGCATCTCTTTAACCTTGAAGCTCTCTCCACTCTCATTGTCTGTACCTTTAAGAATTGATTAGCTGTAAAGACTCACATTCCAATCATTATGCATGTAAATTGAGTTTGTACCTTTGTGTCCTGTTTGTGATCAGAACTCTCAGCCTCCTGATGAAGGGACAGCCTGTTCTGAAAGCTTGCGGCATTTGCTACAAATAAACTTGTTGGACTTTAAGCTGGTGTTGTGGAATTACTTTCTGTTTTACCCCAGTCCAACGCCAGCATCTCCACATCATTACAGACTAGCAACCAGTCCTGGAAATTACCAGCTACCAAAACAAACAAAAGTCTGGCTTAGTGCACCAGTAGGTGGGGGAAAAAGAATTGGAATTGGAAATTGGTTGTTCAGATTAATTTGGAGCAAGTCCCATTCCCATATTGAGGGCTGGCAAATAAAGCCAAAATAGTGAGGTAATCCTCCCAGTTTATAAATCATTGGTGTGATCCCAGTTAGAATGCTGCAAGGTCTGCTCATGATCGTACTGAAAGAAAGGATAATGCAGACATTGAAAAGATTCAAGAAGGCAACTAAAACAATTATGAGGATGGAGGGATACAACTATGAGGAGCAATCATGTGAATTTCCATTGGAAAAGAGAAGGCTGAATATGATTAGACTTCAGGACTTTAAAGCGATTACATAATATAGACAATAAAAATCTGTTTCAACTTGTCTCAGTAGAAACAGAAAACCTGGCCTACACTTGAGAGATTCTGGTGGGAGATGAGTTGATGTGGTGAGCAACTTCAAAAATAATTTGCAGAAATAATGATCTAGATTTTAATTTGCTTTACCTGTCGGGAGGTGGGGTGAATGGGGGGTGAATTGGGGGATATGGAGATTGGCCATGGGGGCAGGAACAATCTACACAGTGCAGGGAACCCAGGAGCTGGATTTGATTTGATTTGATTTATTATTGTTACATATATTAGTATGTCGTGAAAAGTATTGTTTCATGCATGCTATACAGACAAAGCATACCGTTCATAACGAAAGAGAGGAAACCATAAGCATAGACATGGGTCAAGGGCGGAGGAGGAAAAACACATTGTTAAGATGGCGGCGCGGGCTCGTTGAGCCAAAGGGCCTGTTTCCCGTGCTGTGTTGTTCTTTGATAATACAGAATGTAGTGTTACAGGCATAGCTCAGGTATAGAGAAAGATCAACTTAATATAAGGTAGGTCCTTTCAAAAGTCTGATGGCAGCAGGGAAGAAGCTGTTCTTGTGTCAGTTGGACGTAACCTCAGACTTTTGTATCTTTCTCCCGACGGAAGAAGGTGGAAGAGAGTATGTCTGCGATGCGTGGGTCTTTAATTATGCTGGCTGCTTTTCGAGGCAGCGGGAAGTGTAGACATAGTCAATGGATGAGAAGCTGGTTTGCGCGATGGACTGGGCTTCGTTCATGACCTTTTGTAGTTTCTTGTGGTCTTTGATAGAGCAGGAGCCATACCAAGCTGTGAAAGAACCAGAAAGAATGCTTTCTATGGTGCATTTATAAAAGTTGGCGAGAGTTGTAGTGGACATGCCAAATTTCAAAGAACAAAGAACAACACAGCACGGGAAACAGGCCCTTCGGCCCAACGAGCCCGCGCCGCCGTCCCACTGTCTCAGTGACCTATTCATGATTTTAGTCTACGCCTAATGTGCGAGGATCAGGGAGGTCCAATTTAGGGACAATTTAGTACCCAATCAATCAGCCTAAAAGCACATCTTTGGGGATGTGGGAGGAAACCGGAGCACCCGGAGGAAACCCACGCAACCACGGGGAGAACGTGCAAACTCCCACAGACACAGGCCCAAATCCATGTGTCCGCACAGTAACAGAGATAGTCTCTGAGCTGTCATGTTGCCCTCGAGATGGTCCAGTTTAAGCACACTAACGACATGAAGCAATAGGCAACTCCCGAAGCAATGTCCAAGAGCAGCCCACTACAACCTGCCGCATGCATGCCCCTTGCTGGACTTAAATGCCTGTGGAGACAAAAAAAATTCATTATTAAACAGGCAAAGACTAACATCCCTGAGGCAAAACGTATTCCCGAGCCTACAATGTTTAGTAAGGCCTACTATATCCCCCTATATGTAGCCCGCTCATGTGGCTGTCTAAGTGACTCTTAAACAACCCTAGCGTGCCTGCTTCCACCACCTTACTCGGCAGTGCATTCCACACCCCCACTACCCTTTGCGTAAAAAACTGCCCTCTAATATTTGTCTTATACCTAGCCCCCCTCACCCTAAGCCCGTGACCCCTCGTTCTATCCATTTCTAATAGCGGAAAAAGCTTACCACCATTTACTCTATCTATCCCCTTCATAATCTTATAAACCTCTATTAGATCCCCCCTCAGCCGACGTCTCTCAAGGGAAAACAACCCAAGTTCATTCAATCTTTCCTTATTCAAATCATTCAAATTTCCTTAGTCTCCTGAGAAAGTAGAGGTGTTGGTGAGCTTTCCTAACTATAGAGTCAGCATGGAGGGACCAGGACAAGTTCTTGGTGATTTGGACACCTAGAAACTTGAAGCTATCAACCATTTCCACTTTGTCCCCATTGATATAGAGAGGGGCATGTTCTCCACTACGCTTCCTGATGTCAATGACAATCTCCTTCATTTTGTTGACATTAATGACGACAAGATTATTGTTGTTACACCAGTTCACCAGATTCTCTATCACATTCCTGGACGCCATCTCATCATTGTTTAAGATCTGACCCACAATGGTAGTGTCATCAGCAAATTTGAAAATCAAGTTGGAGGGAAGCTTGGCCACACAATCATAGGTGTATAAGGAGGTAAGGGGCTGAGGACACAGCCTTGTGGGGCACATGTGTTGAGCATGGTCATGGAGGAGGTGTTGTTGCCTATCTTACTGATTGTAGTCTGTGAGTTAGGAAGTTCAGGATCCAGTCGCAGAGGTTTTAGAGTTTTGAGATGAGTTTTGTTGGAATAATGGTATTGAAGGCTGAGCTGTAGTCAATAAATTGGAGTCTGACATAGGTGTCTTTGTTATCTAGGTATTCCAGGGTTGAGTGTAGGGCCAGGGAGATGATGTCTGCTGTGGACCTGTTGCAGCAATAGTCAAACTGTAGTGGTTGCAGACAATCAGAATTGATTCATGCCATGGCTAATCTTTTGAAGCGCTTCATAATGATGAATGTCAGAGCCACCTGACGATAGTTGTTAAGGCACGCTGACTGGCTTTTCTTTGGTACAGGGATTATGGTCATCTTCTTGAAGGATAAAGGGACCTCAGACTTGTGTAAAGAGAGGTTAAAGATATCTGCAAATATCCCCACCAGCTGATCGGCACAGGATCTGAGTGCTCATCTGGATACCCCAACTGAGCCAATCGCTTTCTGTAGGTTGAATTTCAGGAATGCTGGTCTGACATTGGCGATGGTGACCTCGGACATGGTGGAGGGCATCCTTTTGCTGACCTCTTGCTCAAAATGGGCATAGAATGTACCACTCAGTGGGGAGGGGTGCGTTGGTGCCCACGCTTCTACATATCTTCATCCTGTAGCCTGTTATGTCTTGCAGACCTTGCCATAGTCGGTGCGAGTCCATGTGGCTAGCCTGGGACTCTAGCTTGGCCCAGTAATGTATTTTGGCTTCTTTGATAGATCTCGGTAGGTCATATCTGGATTTCTTGTATAAGTCAGGGTTGTTTGACTTGATGCCTCAGACTTGAACTTCATCAAGCAGTGAATATCCCTGTTCATCCATGGTTTCCAGTTGGGAAATACACAGATTTGCTTCTTTGGCACACGATCTTCTACACATTTACTAATGAAGTCAGTTACTGCAGTGGCGTTCTTATTCAGATTGGTTGTGGAGTTTTTAAAGACTGACCAATCTACTGACTCTAAGCAGTCCCATAGGAGATCGTCAGATTCCTCAAACCAATACTGCATGTCTTTCCTTAACAGATTCTCCCATTTCAGTTTTTGCTTGTAAGCCAGGAGCAGGTGCACAGCCTTGTGGTCTGATTCTCCAAAGTGTGGGCGGGTGATAGAGCGGTAGGCATGTTTGATATTTGTGTAGCAACGGTCTAAGATGTTTAGGCCTCTCGTGGAACAGGAGAATTGTTGGTGATATCTTGGTAGGATGCTCTTGAGCTTGGCCTAATTGAAGTTTGCATCCACAATGAACAAGGACTTGGCACCCACAAGATGTGGTGTTTGTTGCTAATAACTAGTTCATAATTCGTAGGTTTTAGAATATAACTTCTATGTTTAGCAATTAAAATGTGAAATGTAAGATAAATGAAAATATTTGGTTAAGAAACTAGCGTACATAGTGTAAATGCAGAGCAGACAAACCTAAGTTAGTCACAGTTAAAAGCTCCCTGATAATTTTCTTACAATGTCAGAGGGCGGGATGGAAAAAGTTAGACAGTGGTTGACCTATCATTGAGCTTGTAATAGAGCCAGAAAGTCCCCACTTACTTTATCAAAAAATTAAATTGTGCAAGTCATACTAAGAATTAAAAGGCAATTGGTTAACAAGGACAGAGGGTGTGGAGAAAAGGTCATAAAAATTTATTTGGGACATAAAAGTGATATGGATAACAGAAGCAAAGAGTTTTATTGGAAATAAAATAATTTGTTTCCATTCCTGCTTAAGAACATAAGAACATAAGAAATAGGAGCAGGAGTAGGCCATCTAGCCCTTCGAGCCTGCCCCGCCATTCAATACGAGCATGGCTGATCTGTCGTGGCTCAGTTCCACGTTCCCGCCCTCTCCCCATAACCCTTAATCCCCTCGCTTATCAAAAACCCATCAACCCGCGTCTTAAAAATATTTAGCGAGGCAGCCTCCACCACTTCAACGGGCAGAGAATTCCAGAGATTCACCACCCTTTGAGTGAAGAAGTTCCTCCTCAACTCCGTTCTAAACCACCCCCCCCCTTTATCTTGAGGCTGTGCCCCCTAGTCCTACTGTCCTTTCTGAGCGGGAAGAGTCTCTCCACCTCTATCCTATCCATCCCATTCATCATCTTATATGTCTCAATGAGATCTCCCCTCATTCTTCTAAACTCTAATGAGTACAAGCCTAGTTTATTCTGCCTCTCCTCATAGCTCAACCCCCTCAACTCCGGCATCAGCCTAGTAAACTTCCTCTGCACTCCCTCCAAGGCCAAAATATCCTTGCGTAAGTAGGGCAACCAAAACTGCACACAGTACTCCAGCTGCAGCCTCACCAATGCCCTATACAGCTGCAGCAAGACCTCCCTACTTTCATATTCAATCCCCCTCGCTATGAAGGCCAGCAACCCATTTGCCTTCCTGACCACCTGCTGCACCTGCAGGCTGGGTTTTTGCGACTCATGCACAAGGACCCCGAGGTCCCTCTGCACCGTCGCCTGCTGCAGTTTTTCGCCACGTAAGTAATAGTCCTTCCTACCATTCTTCCTACCAAAGTGGACCACCTCGCACTTGCCAACATTAAATTCCATTTGCCAGTTCCTGGCCCATTCGCCCAGCCTATCTAGATCCTTCTGCAGACTCTCCACACCCTCCACGCAATTTGCCGTTCCACCAATCTTGGTGTCATCAGCAAATTTCGACACCATACACTCAGTTCCCTCCTCCAGATCATCTATATAAATGGTAAATAGCTGAGGCCCCAGCACCGACCCCTGGGGCACTCCACTAGTCACCAACCGCCAATCCGAATAGCACCCATTAACCCCCACTCTCTGCCTCCTATTTGACAACCAATCCTCTATCCACGCTAACACCCTACCCCCAACTCCATGCCCCCTTACCTTCTGCAATAACCTCTTGTGAGGTACCTTGTCAAACGCCTTCTGAAAATCCAGAAAGACCACATCCACCGGCTCTCCTCTATCCACCGCCCTAGACACATCCTCATAGAACCCCAGTAAATTTGTCAGACACGACTTCCCCTTAACGAAACCGTGCTGCGTCTGCTCTATCAAGCAATTCCCCTCAAGATGCCTCGCTATTTCCTCCTTGATGACGGATTCTAATATTTTACCTACAACAGACGTTAAACTAACTGGCCAATAATTCCCTGCCTTTTGCCTGGCACCCTTCTTAAACAGGGGCGTAACATTAGCCGCTTTCCAATCTTCTGGCACTTCCCCGGAATCCAGCGGCGTTTGGAAAATAACCACCAAGGCATCCACTATGACCTCCGCCATTTCTTTCAGAACCCTCGGATGCATTCCATCCGGTCCTGGGGACTTGTCCACAATCAGTCCCTCCAGTCTGTCGAGCACCGCCTCTCTAGTAACAATAATGTCATTGAGACCCTCCAGTCCTACCACCTTTCCATCGCTAACACCCGGCAAATTATTCACGTCTTCCTCCGTGAAGACCGAAACAAAAAAGTTATTCAAGACTTCAGCCATTTCCCCATCCCCTACTACTAAGTCCCCCCTCTCATCCTCTAAGGGTCCACCGTTCACCCTAGCCAGCCTCTTCCTTTTTATATATTTATAAAAATTCTTGCTATCCTTTTTTATATTAAGCGCTAGTCCGGCTTCATAGTTTCTCCTACCCTTCTTTATCAAATTCTTTGTCAATCTTTGTTGACATTTAAACCTCTCCCAATCCTCTTCTCGCCCACTACTCTTAGCTACTCTAAACGCCTCCGTTTTTAATTTAACACTTTCCTTCATCTCCTTCGTCATCCACGGCTTATTACCTCTCCTCCTACGGTCCTTTTTAACCATCGGAATAAATTTCTGCTGAGCACCAAGAAAGATCTCCTTAAAGATCCTCCACTGCTCCTCAGCAGATCTACCTTCCAACGCGTTCCCCCAGTCAACATTCGCCAATTCTTCTCTCATCCTACCGTACTCCCCTCTGTTCAAACAAAGGATGCGTGTCCGGGAACCCACTTTCTCCTCCTCCATCTGCACCAGAAACTCCACCATACAATGATCACTCTCCCCAAGAGGATCCTAAAGCATGTCACACTGTCAGGGAGATGGGCTGGGGGTTTGAAGGTTCTTTTGTTTAATTAAGTTGGGTATTTTTAACAGAAAGTAGTTGTGGTTTTAGTTTGGAGGAGACAGCAACTCATTGAGTTGGGAGAGCCAAAGGAAATGTTAGTTAGGCTGCATCTTAAGTAGAGAGAATACTAACTTTATCATTCACTGAGGCTTAAGCTTAGTTTGGAATTCATTAGGGGAAAAGAAGCTGGAAGATTTGTCTAGCTCAAAGCTAGAAGATGAAATTTACAGTACTCCTTACAGAAACTTGTGGCAGAAGGCAGTTTGCAGTTAGCTTGGAAGCAGTCGGCTTAGAAGTTCAGCTTGAAGCAAGCAGGGTGAAAGCATCTGCCAGGAGCTGGAAATCACCTGTGGGAGTATAGAGGACCAGAGGGAACTTTGGGGTGCTCCTGATGTTTAAATCCCTAAGAAAGAATGCAGCATACTCCAAGTTTGAGTTGAGAAGTCAACAGTTATAATGTTTAGGAGGATTGCTCAGCCAAAAGCTAATCAAAGGATCTCCATGTAATTTCATACTTTGGTGAATAGCTGGAACACTAAGCAGAAATTAAAGTGAACCATAGAATCCCTACAGTGCAGAAGGAGGTTGCTCAGCCCATTGAGTCTGCACTGACCCTCCAACAAGGCATCTTACCCAGGCCTTATTCCTGTAACTCCATGTGTTTACACTCCTAAACCCCTAATCTGCATATCTTCGGACACTAAGGGGCAATTTAACATGACCAATCTACCTAACCTGCACATCTCTGGACTGTGGGAGGAAACATGAGCACCCAGAGAAAACCCACACAGACATGGGGAGAATGTGCAAACTCCACACAGTGACCCAAGCCAGGAATCAAACCCAGGTCCCTAGCAATGTGAGGCAGCAGTGCTAACCACTGTGCCACCGTGCTGCTTGAATTCTGGGCAGCTGTGGAACATCTTTGGGTTTGTCCCTCAAAGTGAATAAACTTCAGGCTTCTTGTAACGGATAAGGCAATGCTTGGGGTGAGTGGAGCTATGGTGGAGAGAAGTAAAATATAGAACTGAGTTGGTAGCATAAGCAATAGAAAAATATAGTGCTGGTTCAGCTGAATTTTTGTATGGATATAAGCTTGTTTCTGTTTAAAAATATGAAATGTTGTGATGTAATTTCTTCTTATTAGTTACTGGCTATTCGGATTTCTCTTTAAATTTTAATAGCCCCAAACAGGATCATAGGAGTTCAAACTCCACATTGTGTATATAAACATTACAATCAGTTCCCTGCCTGGAAGTCAGCCTGATTGACAGTCTTGGCTTTCAGTCAGGTGGGGAACAGCTTGGTGGATCCCTCAAGACATGAAAGGTCCATGCCAGGGTGGGAAGAGGATTGGAGGTTTCTGGGGAAGATTTGGGGTGGGGGTGGGGGCCCAAAAGCAGGTGCTGAGCGCAATGTATCCAGAGTGTTGGTGTAAAAGCACTTACCTCCTGGTTTGGGCAGCTCGCATCTGGATAACTAAGTTCAAGAAATTGAAAAATAATTAACGATGACAATTTTTACTGCCAACCCACCTCCTTGGACTGGATTAATTGCTTTTATTAACGATGGAGGTGGGAAGTTTGGTGTTAAAATTCTACCCTTTAAAGACTTTAATCCTGCCACTCAACCCAAACCTGCCTGTCTTCAGAGATAAAATTCCCAATACTTCAGTGAGCAAGTGGTAAATCTATAGAACAGGCTCACTAGGAAGTGATGGAAGCACCTATTGTTGATTCATTCTACGCAAATTAGATACATTTCTTCCATGAAATACTCTGCGATACATTACAGGGATAACTTGAACCAAAACTTATGGTAATTTCAGCATGGTTGAGAGTTTAGCTTTCCCACTGTAGGTTTTCCTCAATTCATGTCATGTTTGTTGTAGAGCAGTGATGAGCGAGCTCTCTTATGGCTGAAGATTACCAAAATAGTAGAAGGTGGACTAGATGGAACCTTTTCCTTTCTTTCATTTATCAGTTACAGCTGCAATTTTCTGCTCATTCTCATCGGCGGGATCATCTGGTCCCATCAACAGCAAACTCCTGCTGTGGGTTTCTCAACGGCTGGTGTGCATGGAACAGGAAGCCTGATGACAGCGGTAGGATCAGAAGATCCTGCCATCAGTTGCTAAACAAGCCACGAGGGCGAGTGGAAAATCCCAGTCTGTATTCCTAAACAGACTTATTATAAAGGTTGACATGGACTTGGATGGGAGTGATGTGTTCATGGACATTAGAGAACGAGTATTTTGGCAGTCAACTTTTAAAAGAGAAACTGATGAGAAAATCTGTTCTTGACAAAATCAAAGGCTGAAAAGATGAAAGGAACAAAGGTGAACGGTGGATCTATCGTTGGAGATGAGAGCGGTTATAGTTGGAAGAAAGATGAGTAGATAAACTGAGGGATGGTAAGGCTTGGTAATAAGGGGCGGTAGAGACAGTGTTGAGTTAGCCAGGCAAAGGCTTCATTTTGGGGATGGAGACCCATGAACTCCTCCTTGAAATAAGGTTGAAGAAGGTGAAGAAGATAGAGAAGGATGCAGTAAATGATGGTGCAGAGAAATTTGAGTTGTACTTGCCCTGACGGATGATTCTGGGGTCACAAATGGATTTGGTCATAGAAATGAAGATGTCATTGATTCATATAGCATAGAAGGAGGCCGTTTGGGCTTGTGATTGCATTTTGAAAGAGCTGTTCAATTAGGCCTACTCCCCTGCACATTCTATCTCACCCTGCAAACATTTCATTCCTTGTGGTTAAACTCTATATCCTCTCCAGTATTGTCTCCCTTGCATTGGAATTTTGAAAATAACATTTTCGCTGGTAAACATGGTGTGAGTCATGTGATTTATACAGGAATGAATAGTGGATTGGCTATTTAGTAGATGAGCTCCCTAGTGCCATGGTAGGATCCTGTGGCATAGATGCTAATACTAAGGTGACCTTCACAGCAATGGGAAGAACCATCCTGGACATTTAAATTTTCTCTAGATGAATGTCTGTGAAACATCTTGAGGGATCTTCTGCATTGAAGGCACAATATAAATGGAAGTGCTCAAACTTGTTAATATTGACATTTTCTGGTCAAAAAATCATTGTTTGTAAACAAGTATTATTTATATTAAAATGTGAACAGAAGTGTACTTACTCTCTGGATTTGTGGATCTAAAGCTTGTGTACTCTTGTAATTTGTTTGTCTTGCCAAGCTGAGCCACAGAAAAATGTAGATTTTGAACGGACATACAAAAATGTGGAGTAGTACACTGCACAAGCAGTAAAATACTCACTACCCATAAACTAGGCTTCATTATTCAACCAGACAAAAGCTTGATAAACATTTTATGAAGCCAAGTTTCTTCCAATGCTATTCTTGATCTAGCAAAGTAGTTGCAATTATAATGTGGAGATGCCGGTGTTGGACTGGGGTAAACATAATAAAAAGTCTCACAACACCAGGTTAAAGTCTAATAGGTTTATTTAGTAGCACAAACCACTAGCTTTTGGAACTCTGCCCCTTCTCAGGGTCAGCGCTCCGAAAGCTAGTGGCTTGTGTTACCAAATAAACCTGTTGGACTTTAACCTGGTGTTGTGAGACTTCTTGCAATTATAGCTGGAGAGCACCCTCTAATGGAAATGTTCAGACTTACAAACAATGTATGAATGGGCTTAAACAATGAGAGACAAGACCTGCCCGCCACAGGAATCATATTGAGTGGGGGCAGGTCATGCAAAGATCCATTGGCCTCAGGTGGGATCTTCTCATCTTGGGGCGAGCGCAGCTGGAAAATCCCGCCCTAGCACTAAGATAAAGACAAAATACTGCAGATGCTGGAATCTGAAACAAAAGCTGAAAATGCTAGAAAATCTCAGCAAGTCTGATAGCATCTGAGAGAATAGAGCCAACGTTTTGAGTTTAGATGGCCCTTTATCAGAGCTGGCAAAGCCCTGTTGGCTTTGTTTGTTATTGTCCTATCCAGTCCCTAACAGTTTACAGAAATAAATAAAGAATGTGCAGGAAATCCTGGCAACTTTCTTTTCTCAGCAGAGTCTCTGGCATCAACTGGGTGTTTTATCCAAAATCAATGGTTTACTGGTAATTCAATAACCTTGTTGGAGATGATTTTTTTTATAGAACCATAGAATCCTACAATGCAGAAAGAGGCCCTTCGGCCCATCGAGTCTGCACCAAACACAATCCCACCCAGCCCCTGCCCCCATAACCCTACATGTTATACCCACTAATCCCTCTATCCTACACATCCCTGGACACTAAGGGGCAATTTCTTAGCACAGCCAATCAACCTAACCCACACATCTTTGGACTGCGGGAGGAAACCACAGCACCTGGAGGAAACCCATGCAGACACGAGGAGAATGTGCAAACTTCACACAGACCGTGACCCGAGCCAGGAATTGATCCCAGGACCCTGGAGCTGTGAAGCAGCAGTGCTAACCACTGTGCTACCGCGTCACCCACTTTATTCATGAGACCAATGGAAAGATTAATGTGGTCCAAGGTTATTATCAGGTTCCATTTAGTGCCAACAATTCCAGTGAAACTTGGCAGACACGCAGAGCTATTTAACCTGAACATCAGCCTCCAAGCCAACAACTCATAGTCTATATTTGTGGAGAATGCCATGTTGAAAATTAAATTCAAGCCAGAGATCCTATCCAATGTTGAGAATGTGGTTACAGAGTAATGTACGAGTAGAGAACAAACAGATTGCTTGTTTTTGATGCCAGATGAAATTCAAAGTTTTTATTAAATTTGCACTGACAATAATTGCTAATGTTTAACATCTAGCCTTGTCACGTGCAAATTTCACCAGGCAATAAGGCTTTAATATTTTTATGTTAATATTAAACAGTTAAAGTATTGCATGTATCCTGCAAAACCTAGAGTATCTACAAGACCAGTTTTGTTTTATTTAATGAAAATTAATGCTTTGTGTAGTTGAAAGAAAAGCCGAATTATGTGCACACATACCACACCCACATTGTTTTATGCCTATTGCCTATGATTCAGAGCAGCCTATTCACCAACAGGCAAAGTGTGACATGCAGGATTCAATCATTGGTGGACAAGCTCAGATGTAGTCTGGATATTACTGCTGTATAACAGATGACGTTGTCATTTTGAGTCAGACAGGTAAAGGCTTATAATGCTATGGCTGCACTGAGTCCATTTGAGTTCACCACCGAGCCTCGATTAAGATGTGAGAGCTCCAGTTAGTGAAGGCAAAAATTTTCTTTGATTCACAGTCACTGCCTCAATGATCAGAATGAAAACTTCTTATTAAAGCTGGCACATGAAGAGATAGGAAATTGTGCCAGCTTCACTCTGATCAATGAACCTTAAAATAGGGCTCAAAATACTGAAAAGCTGATGCAGTAGGACAGATTCATAATAACCAAGGCGATTATGCATAAGTAGAAGTAAGATAAGTATGAATGCCACAACTGCATGGTGATTTAAAAGCCTTGATGATTGCACTGGGATGAAATGAAATGATCAGAATGACAGGTTAAAAATTATGCCTGCATTTATTGTCTTTATTATGGTATATTTCTTCAGAATTTTTCTGAAGAAATATAGTCACAAATATAGCAAAATCAGCAGTGAAATGTGTGTTTTTTCCAAGTCAAAATAGAACAAATTGCTGATTATAGAAATCCCAACATTATAATTTGGAAGGAATGACCAATATGGCAAGGAACATTTGCTTACATAAAATACAACACAAAATAAATTGAATGTATTGTTGGAAAATGTTGGAATCAAGTATTAACAAGGTAGTAGCAGCACATTTGGAAAACCATAATTTAATCAACAGGAGCCATTAAGGCTTCATGAAAGAGAAATTATGTCTGACTAATTTATTAGAGCTTTTTGAGGTGGTCTCAACCAGAATGGATAAAGGATAGATGTGTTGTATTTGGACTTCCAGAAGGCATTTGACAAGGTGACATAACAAAGTGAAGTCAGAAGATAAGAGCTCATGATGTTGGAGGTCGTATATTGGCATGGATAGAGAATTAACTAACGGGCAGGAAGCAGCAAGTGGGATTAAAGGATTCTTTTTCAGTTTGATGACCTGTAACCAGTGAGGTTCCACACGGATCAGTCTGGGACCGCAACTATTTACAATATATATTAATAACTTGGAGGAAGAAAGCAAATGTATTGTAGCCAAATTTGCAAACAACACAAAAATAGATGGAAGGCAAGTTGTGAAAGGGATACAAGCAGTTTACGAAGAGATAGTGATAGGTTAAATAAATGGATAAAAAGTTGGCAAATGGAATATAACATAGGAAAATGTGAAGTTGCTCATTTTGGAAGAGAGAACAAAAGAACAAAGTATTATTTAAGTGGAGGAAATGTGCAGAAAGCTGCAACACAAAGGGCCTTGGGGGTACTTGTCCATGAAACACAGAAAACTAGTACACAGATACAGCAGATAAGCACAAAGGCTAATGGAATGTTGGCCCTTATTTTAAGGGGTTTGGAGTATAAGAGTCTAGCTACAACTGTGCAAAGTACTGGTGAGACCACATCTGGAATATTGTGAGCAGTTTTGATCCCCTTATTTAAAGAAATATGTGATTTCATTGAAGGTAGTTCAGAGAGGATTCACTAAGATGATGCCCAGTGTGGACGGATTGTCTGATGAGGGAAGGTTAAGCAAGTTAGGACTCTACTCATTGGAATTTAGAAGAATGAGAGGTGATCTCATTGAAACATATAGGCCAGAATTTTACCATTCCGCCTGCCATGGGAATCGGAGTGGATGAAGGATGGACCATGGGAAGGTTTGTTGACCTTTTGGGTCAGGATTTTACAGTTGTGGGATGAGCGCAGCCACAGAATCCCGACCATTGGATTCCTAAGGGACTTGACAGGGTAAATGCTGAGAGAATGTTTCACCTCAAGGAGAGTCTAGGCCCAGAGGACATAATCTCAGAATAAAAGGATGCTAATTTAAGACTGAGATGAGGAGCAATTTCTTCTTTCAGAGGGTTGTGAGTCTTCGGAGCTCCTTTCCACAGTGAGCTGTGGGGACAGAGTCCTTGATTATATTTAAGGTTGAGATAAGTCTGTAGTGGCCATCATCGTTACTTCTTTCTATTACATTTCCTTCTTCCGCTGTAATTTCTGGATCTGCTTTCAAAGGTTAGCTCACTCCGTAGCTCCTTCAATAACACTGACATGTCTTTTACGTTGATGTCTCCACAGTTGCTACCATGTTCTGAGATGGATATTTCTGTCTTGGACTCTAGGCATGGGACTTGTCTCCTAGATAGACTTTAGGCATACTGTGGTATCTCCTATTTAACTTGTTTATTTGAACTACATTTAAACAGGCAGCAGAGTAGACATGTTACTCCTAGGTATGATTCCAAACCTCTCCTCTCTCTATCAAATCAAACACACAGCTGACTGATCAGTAGTGCATGATGATCCACATCATACACCAGCATATTCTATCTGTTAACTCTTTACCACAGGTATAGTTTAAACATTAGAGCCAGAGCATTAAGGAGTGAATTAGGAAACACTTCTCCACACACAGGTGTTGGAAGTTCAGAATTCTCCAAATGGCAACTGATGCTATATTCATTTTTAATTTAAAAACTGAGATTAATTGAATTTTGTTAGCCAAAAGGTATTAAGGGATGTGGGGAAAAGATAGGTATGTGGAGGTTTATTGCCCATGGTCTCACTGAATGGCACAACAGTCTTGAGGATCTAAATGAAGGGCTCCTGTTCCTATCGTTCTAAGTTGCAGCCAGAGGACAAGGAAGAAGAGTAACAACAAATATCATCACCCCATCTGCCAGAGCTTTTAAGCAGCAGCTCACTGAAGTGCATTTCATGGGAATAATCCCTCCCACTCCCAACAAAAACTTTCCCATAATCACTGCCACTGTTCTTGTTCCTACTTACTGATTGTTCTCCTTAATTCCTACCTTGTATGTAAACAACACTAACTGCAGGGTAAATAACAAATTAATCGAACGATTCATTTTCAACAGTGTCTAATATTTAAAAGAAATGACTTAGAAGCTGCCTTGTGTAAATCCTTCAAATTAAAGCAAAATATTGTGGATGGTAGAAATCTGAAATAAAAATAGAAGAAGCTGGATAAACGCAGCAGGTCCAGCAACATCTGTGGAGAGTGAAGCAGACTTTCTCAGAGTGGTTAGCACTGCTGCCGTACAGTGTCAGAGACCTGGGTTTAATTCTAGTCTGGGGTAACTGTCTGTGTGGAGTTTGTTCTTTCTCCTCATGTTTACGTGGTTTTCCTCCGTGCGTTCCGGTTTCCCCCCACAGTCCAAAGATATGCAGGTTAGATGGATTGGCCATGCTAAATTAACCCTTAGTTTCCCAAGTAGGTTAGGGAGATTAGCAGGGTACATGTTTGAGGTTACAGTGATAGTTTGGGGTCTGGGTCTAAGCAAGATGTTCTGTTGGAAAGTTGATGCAAACTCAATGGACGGAATGGCTTTGTTCTGCACTGTAGGGATTCTATGGGTTCTATGGAAAAGTTAACATTTCAATTCCATATGACCCTTTTACGGAACTGAAGAGGCATAGAAATATAATGAATTATATAGTTGGAGAATGTGTGGGTGTGTGGAGTAGAATGTAAGGTCAGGGATAGGTCATAGCTAAGGAGAGATTGACAAAGGTGTCATGGATATAAGACAAAAGGAGTGTTAGTGGTGACATTAAGGACTGAAGGAGTGCTAATAGTGGCATAAGGATAAGATAGTTGAATATGTTAATGAGAGAATGAAGGTCAGTGTCCAGATGGAACAAAACTGAAAATCAAGGGATGGTTGGTCCTGTGGGGTGGGGTGGTATGGAATCTTGCTCTCATGCCCTCATGTCCATCCTTGGCCTGTTGCAATGTTCCAATGATGCCCAGCACATGGAAGAACAGCGACTCATCTTCCAATTAGGCAACATAACAGCCTTCTGGACTCAGCATTCAGGAATCAGGGAAATGAGGTTTGGGTGAAGCAGTCAGGGGAGTCTGAAGTTTTGGGGAAGAGAGACAGCGAATGGGGCTGGGGTAAAGGATGGAGAGAATGAGGTGGAGACAGAGGAAGATGAAATTCATGGGAAAGTTGGAGTGGGGCCTTGATAAGAGGGGAGTGAGGGAGACTGGTGAATGAAGGTGGTGGGGAGGGAGAGTGGGGATCGGTGTCAGGGGATGGGAGGAAGGGAGGGGGATTGGGAATACAACTGGCATAAAGATCAGCATTTTCTCGAGTCCAAAGCAGCAACACTGCAGCAACAAAGTGGTGAGTGGGAGCAATACTGAGAAGGGAGTAGTCACTCTTGGGATGAGTGGAACATAGTGAATAAGGACCAAGGCAAAGTTTCCTCTGACAACATTTCTGAATTATGGAAACATACAGAAAGAGGTCATTCAACCCTCACACTATTCCTGTGCTGGCTTTTTGAAAGAGCAGTTGTGCTTACTTTCATAAATCCACTTTTTCTGTATAACTCCATAATTTCTTCATCCTGAAATACATGTCTAACTCCTTAATGAAGTCATTGAACTTCTTTTGTCATTGCAGCTAACTTCTGGAAGCTTCTATCATTATTTTCCTTTGCAACCTTTTCCTACTCCTGGCACAGCTGTTGCCTAGAGGGATTTCTGTTCCTTAGAGGTGTAGGATCTCTCATCTCCTCTCCACCTACCTACCATTTAAAGGCAGTATTTGCTTCTAATAACATGAGAAATTCATGATTTTCAACCCCATCCCATTAATCATGACATCAGCTGTGGCTCAGTTGATAATACTAAATCTCTGAGTCATAATAATTGGGGTTAAAGTCACACGTCAGAGACCTTAGCCTGGTTTTCAAATCAGTGCAGTACTGAGTGCTGTACTATCAGACTGCTGTATTTCAATTGAGATGTTAAACTTTGCCTGCACGCTCAGCTGAATTTAAAAATTCCATGGCACTATTTCAAGAAGAGTACAGAGTTATCCCAACCTACTGGCCAATATTTATATATCTTAATCAATATAACTTAAAGAAGGTCTTCTGATCTGGTCATTATAACATTGTTGTGAGCGGGGATCTGCTGTGTGCAAATTTTGCTGCTGCATTTCCTATATTACCAAAGTGATTACACTTCAAAAGTCGTTCATTGACTGTAAAGTATTTTGGAATGCATTAAGGTAGTGAAAGACATTATGTAATTGCAAGTGTCTCATTCATGCATTCAGTCAATGAATAGCAAGAGTAGCGACGGCTGAACCCCTAATTCATTTAAATCAAGTTCTAGTGTGAATTTAATATAGTTACTGAGAGCATGTGAAGAGGGATGTGTGATGCAATGCCCTTGTTTTTAAACACTATTGGATTTCCACGCCAGTATCTTTGCTTTCAAAGTAGACTCAAGGAAGACAGCTTAAACATTTTACATATTTGTTTTAGATCTCGTTGAGCAATATCTTCTGCTAAATGCTCATAATTCTATGTATAATTAGTAAGTACAACTATTAGTTCTGTACTCAGTTAAAGAGCAGCCTTTGGCCTTGTCCTTTGCTCACTCACTGCAAACATAACAATCTGGCCCATCCACATTATCATCCATTGAGACTGTTGTAAAATCAAAGTATCTGCTGTAAAGTTTTATTATTAATTTTAATCTTTTTTCCACGTTTTCATCTTTATGTGTTCAGTTATATTACTGAGTGCCAAAAAAATTGTGCATTGATAAGTTTCCTTTGAAGATTTATAAATTTGATCTATAAAATAAACACAAGCAAATATTGCCAATGTTTTTATCGCCCCAATAGAGGCAGTAAAGTGCACAAACTTTCAAAATCATTGGGACTGGATTTTTGTAGGTAGCTCGAGTTGGAAAATGTACTGACTTGGCAGAGGCACTTCTGTTTAAAGAACCCCATTAGCCTAATCTTTTGCTCGAGGGAAATGAGAGCAGGATTGAGTGGGGTCCACCAACTCTGAAAGCAGATCTTAGGTGGCCACAGGAATGGGTGAGTATCAAGACAGGCTGGTTAGAAGGCCATTTTGTAGCTTATTTTATAAGCTGTTAAAACCTTTATCCCTTATCCCTTATACCTTCTCAGACCCCACCACAACTTCTCATACTTGCCATTGCCCCTCAAACCCCCTTGCCACTTTGATAGCTATTTACTCAGTATCCACCATGGGCAGACTCAGAAGCCATGTGGAGATGAAAAAAAATCTAGTAATCGGGGGCAGCATGGTGGCACAGTGGTTAGCATTGCTGTCTCACAGCTCCAGGGACCTGGGTTCAATTCCCAGCTTAGGTCACTGTCTGTGCAGAGTTTGCATATTCTCCCCACGTCTGCATGGATTTCTTCCAGGTACTCCAATTTCCTCCCACAATCCAATGATGAGCGGGTTAGGTAAATTGCCCCTTAAAATCCCTAGATGCATAGGTTAGAGGGATTAGCAGGGTAAATATGTGGGGTGATGGGGATAGGCCCTGGGTGGGATTGTTGTCGGTGCAGACTCGATGAGCCAAATGGCCTTCTTCTGCACTGTCAGGATTCTATAAAACTCTATGATTCTATGAATTTAATACAGCTCTCCATCATAAACCTTTGATTGTGAAAAAAAATCTCATGCATGACACCCAATCAATACTTTTAAGTCTCCTCAAGTGGTTAATCCCTTATAAAAAAACCACATTTTTTGTTCAAGTCCCATACCAAAGACTATTTAAACTGTCAATCAAATTGTGAACTTAGCACTCCCTGCTGAGGTAATTGTAGCTTTTGAAACTCAGCCAAGCATTCAGAATGACATAATAATAACTCATGAGAAATGTCAACAAAGCAATCTATTGAAACTAAAATGAACTGAAATTAATTTATATTCCAAGCTAAACCAGATGGCCTGCCCAATCAAAGCAGTCCAATAGATGGTGCTTTTTTAACTCTCACAGAGAGCTGCAACAAGATTTTTTTCATGTTTAAAGAGCTGGGGATTTAAAATCTAGAGGTCATGACACTTCAACAAATATTACCTGTCCTGTCCAGCAAGAATGTTTGCATCTACTCCATCAATTTGAGGCTCTCACATTGTGAGTCAATGTACTTGGAATAGTCAAAATGGAATGTTTTTGAACTCATTTGAACTCAGCACTAAGCACTTGCTGAGTTCAAGATTTTCGCCTGCATGAAACACAGCCAGCCCTTTCTCCTGTTGCAAAAATTATATCTGATGGAAATGGGGATGACCTATGCACATCCATGTGTCCCCCCATCCTCCATTCCACCCCCCCCCCCCAGTTTTTAACGGTCCAAGAACTAATTCCAACTCAATGAAAATCCAGCCCACAGTCTCCATTAAGGCAACTTCTAGGGCATCAGCATTATGAATGTTTAAGGTTATTTCTCAACTTATTTTATCCCGCTTTATGCCAATTATGGAACAGCGATGGTAGAGACCTCAGAATAGTTTTGTTGCTCAACCTGGAGGGCACAAAGAAAAATTAGGTCCAATGTCCCAAGCTTCTGTTGCCAAGAAGCCTCACTGGCTGAAGCAGAACAGAAGAGGAAATGTCACAAATCTGTTTTCCCAACTTTCTACTCCTCTACCCCAATTACTTGCTAAGTTCTTCCAGCACAATAGACCAGTGAGTAGGCCCTCATTTCTGTCAAAACAATGGTGATACTAATGGCGCACATAGTTATTTATGTGCAAATACAACACAAAATTCAAGCATTACTTTTATGAACACGGTGTTTGGCAGACTTCCTCACTATTCCAATGAATTGAGCAATAGGAAGTTCCTGTGGTCGTACAACAGATACAAACAAAATGAGCCATAGAAAGGGAAATTTTGCCATTTCATGACAACATGTTCCACTATACTATTCAATTCAATACATTTTATTCTCTTCATGGAACTTCACTACAAATACAATTGCTTATGCACAACAAGCAAGAAAGTAAGAACATATAGTAACTCGTGTCACTACAGTGCAGCACGAACATCACAACCAAAAAGATTTAAATAAAAGATAGAAAAAGAGTCTCTTCAGCACAGGAACACCCGATAATTACATTTAAATTGGTGATATGACTGTGTCCTGTAGATCATCTTCTATACTAGGCATTGAAGATATATTAAGGGGAATGGAAATTAGGCAAATTCAAAGTTTTTGGAAGTTCCCTGATTCTGGATAGTTATTCAGCAGACACCCAGACAGCCTCAGTATCCTGCCATTTCTCTATTACAGAAATGTTCCAGGCCAAGGATACCATCTACATTTGCTGACACAACCCATTCCTGTACAGAGGTATTCTGACCCAAAGGTCCCCTGCATTAGTGGCTCAAACACAGTGGCTCTCAACTTTTAGGCCACGCACTCTCAGGTCTGGTGCTAGCTGAAGAACTGATCCAGGGAACCAGGATATTAGAAAGATGGCTGATAGATCTGGCTTCCCATCATACTTGATGCAGTCAAGCCAAACCAAGCTACTCTGGCATGACTGACCGCAGTATCGGGACACCATTTCCCCGTCCGAATGGATCCTTCTTTCAAATCATTACCATCATGTTGGTTGGTTCTATCAGTTTTAATATTAACAGTATCACAAATATTACTTACCACCATTCAACTGTCCTGGCCCTGAACATTAATAATTATGGGCCTCACCAGGTTTTAACTGTTGCTGGAGATTTGTTATTTTATATTTACCTTTCATTAACTTTGTCTTTGTGTTTCTTTTATTCTCTCTTTTTCCTTCTCTTCATTTCATCTTCTGCGCCTGATTTGACATTGAATTTATTAAGTTTTAAAATTTAAAGTTTATTTATTAGTGTCATAAGTAGGCTTACATTAACACTGCAGTGCAGTTACTATGAATATCCCCTAGTGCCACATTCCAGCACCTGTTCAGGTACACTGAGGGAAAATTTAGCATGGCGGGTGCACCTAACCAGCACACCTTTCGGACTGTGGGAGGAAACTGGAGCACCCAGGGGAAACCCATACAGACACGGAGGGGGGAAATGTTCCGACATCCACATAGACAGTGACCCAAGCGAGAAATTGAACCTGGGTCCCTGGCACTGTGAGGCAGCAGTGCTAATCATTGTGCCACCATGCTGCCCTATTCTAATTTGTAATTCCTTGTTTAGACCTTGCGCTGTTGATTTCAGAATATTTCAGTCTGATTGGTTCTGAAGGCACACTTCCTTGTTCAGACACACTGTAGAGGATGTTGTGCTTCCAGTAACTTCTAGGGAAAGGCAACCCTATTGAAAGACAAGTGCCATTCATTGACCTTCAGGAATTTTGGTCCATTTTGTTCATATTAAATGTAAAACCACAGCAAAGCTATTCAATAATAGGATAGTACAGTGAAAACCTTCTTTAAGCCTGGTTTTAGCAATATTGCCAACTGACTTACTGTTACAGTGGTGAGATTGGGCTGCTGTCAGCAGAAATGCAGCAAGGTAAATGAACTTTCAAGACTGAAACTCTGAAGAAACCTGATAATGGCAATGAACCAAATATGGAAGTCGTTCAGTATCAAGGAAGTACTTGAGAAAACAAGATTACATTGGCATGAAGCTTTGTAGTCATAACAACCTCTGACTTCAGCTATTTCTTAACCAATCCAGATTCAGCAAGGTCATCTAAAGAACAATTTTGTTTCAATTGCACTATTCATGCTAACAGTTACAGAATGACTAAGGCATATTTTAAACCTCATGACAGGTTAATCATTAATAAAGCCATTTATAACTTACAAACTCGAGATTTAGGAGAAAAGCAAGATATGTATGCATAAAACTTATATTTTTGAATAAGGAAATGGTATAGCTTTTCACTTTATATTGATAATACTCCAGGAAAGTAACATAGTTGTACCATCCCCCGCATTAAGAATGACAGAGAAATCTTAGATTTTACTTTTAAGTGATGATTTGAACTGTTTCCATTCTGGGGTCAGTGCGTTGTGCAATATATTGGAACATCAGCAATCACCATACCATGCAGTGATTATAAATGAGTTCACTCTACTTGGTAAGCAATGAATTGCAATGTTCTGCCACTGGGGAGCCTAACTGAGCTTTTCAATTTCTCCAATTTTTCTCACAAGCCAAAAACCCTGCTGACAATATCAGCAAACAGAGGATTAATGCACTGGGGTCAATTACTCAAGCACTGTGCCTCCAACATCAATACTGCTCAGGTGTTACGTGTGGATGAAGTAAGATCATGTTGTTTGTATAAATTCCAGTAACTGTGGCTTGTCTGACATGAAGCAACCAGGTGGCCAGTACAGTGTTGTTGTACTCCAACAGTTTGTGAAGGGAATGCTGTTGCATGGTATGTACTGGGCACTTTCTCAGGAATGGGGAAGGGCTGTGTGTCTTATGGGGTAGGGGGGCAAAGGAACCAGTAAAGAAGGCTGCCGGGGGAAAGGGGCAGAAATGAAGGGTAGCAAGAATAGTCCAGGTAATTATAGGCCAGTGAGCCTTACATCAGTGGTAGGGAAATTATTGGAGAGGATGCTTCGAGACAGGATTTATTCCCACATGGAAATAACTGGACGTATTAGTGAGAGGCAACATGGTTTTGTGAAGGGGAGGCTCTGTCTCACTAATTAGCTTGAGTTTTTTGGAGAAGTGACATTGATGATTGATGAGGGTAGGGCAGTAGGGCTACAATCCTCACCAACTTTTACAGAAGCACCATAGAAAGCATTCTTTCTAGCTGCATCATGGCTTGGTGAATTAACACTTTGGATCTAGTGATCATAATGCCATTAGTTTCAAGCTGATCATGGATAAGGATAGATCTGGTCCTCGGGTTGAAGTTCTGAAATGGAAAAAGGCCAAATTTGATGAAATGAGAAGGGATCTGGGAAGTGTGGATTGGCACAGGCTGTTCTCTGGTAAGGATGTAAATGGAAAGTTGGAGGCCTTCAAAGGAGAAATTTTGAGAGTGCAGAGTTTGTACGTTCCTGTCAGGATTAAAGGCAAAGTAAATAGGGATAAGGAACCTTGGTTCTCGAGGGAGATTGTAACACTGATTAAGAGGAAGAGAGAGCTGTATGACATGAACAGGTAACAAGGAACAGATCAGATGCTCGAGGAATATAAAAAATGCAAGAAGCTATTTAACAGGGAAATCAGAAGGGCTAAAAGAAAGCATGAGGTTGCTTTGGCAGACAGAGTGAAGGAAAATCCAAAGAGCTTCTATAGGTATGTTAGAAGCAAAAGGATAATGAGGGATAAAATTGGTCCTCTTGAAGACCAGAGTGGTAGAC
The DNA here is from genome assembly GCF_965287045.1 of Carcharhinus amblyrhynchos. Classification (NCBI taxonomy): domain Eukaryota; kingdom Metazoa; phylum Chordata; class Chondrichthyes; order Carcharhiniformes; family Carcharhinidae; genus Carcharhinus; species Carcharhinus amblyrhynchos. Next base: position 87,240,089 of record NC_137324.1, on the reverse strand, counting down.
TGTATATGGAATCAAAAGAGATGGGGGAGTTTTTTGCATCCGTATTTACTGAGGAAATGGGCATGGAGTCTACAGAAATTGGGCAAACAGGTAGGGAGGTCATAGAACCTTTACAGATTACAGAGGAGGAGGTGCTGGCTGTTTTGAGGCAAATCAGAGTGCATAAATCCCCAGGACCGGAGAGGGTATTCCCATGGACCTTGAGGGAGGCTAGTGTTGAACTTGCGGGGGCTCTGGCAGACATATTTAAAATGTCAATATCCATGGGGGAGGTGTCGGATGATTGGAGGGTGGCTCATATTGTTCCGTTGTTTAAAAAGGTTCCAAAAGAAATCCAAGAAATTACAGGCCAGTAAGTTTGACATCAGTCGTTGGCAAGTTATTGGAAGGTGTGATAAGGGATAGGATCTACAAATATTTGGATAGACAGGGACTTATTAGGGAGAGTCAACATGGCTTTGTGCGTGGTAGCTCAAGTTTGACCAATCTTTTAGAGTTTTTCGAGGAGGTCACCAGGCAAGTGGATGAAGGGAAGGCGGTGGATGTTGTCTACCTGGATTTCAGCAAGGCCTTTGACAAGATCCCTCATGGGAGCTTAGTTAGGAAGGTTCAGTCGCTAGGTATAGATGGGGAGGTTGTAAATTGGATTAGACACTGGCTCAATGGAAGAAGCCAGAGAGTAGTTGTGGAGGATTGCTTCTCTGAGTGAAGGCCTGTGACTAGTGGAGTGCTGCAGGGATCGGTGTTGGGTCCATTGTTGTTTGTCATCTATATCAATGATCTGGATGATAATGTGGTAAATTGGATCAGCAAATTTGCTGATGATACAAAGATTGGAGGTGTAGTGGACAGTGAGGTAGGTTTTCAGAGCTTGCAGAGGGACTTGGACCAACTAGAAAAATGGGCTGAAAAATGGCAAATGGAAGTTAACTCAGACAAGCGTGAGATATTGAACTTTGGAAGGACAAACCAAAGTAGAATGTACAGGCTAAATGTTAGGACTCTGAAGAGTGCAGTTGAACAGAGGGATCTGGGAATACAGGTACAGAATTCCCTAAAAGTGACGTCACGGGTGGATAGGGTCATAAAGAGTGCTTTTGGCACATTGGCCTTTATAAATCGGAGTATTGAGTACAAAAGTTGGAGTGTTATGGTAAGATTATATAAGGCATTGGTGAGGCCGAATTTAGAGTATTGTGTACAGTTTTGGTCACCTAGTTACAGGAAGGATGTAAATAAGGTTGAAAGAGTGCAGAGAAGGTTCACAAGGATGTTGCCGGGACTTGAGAAGCTGAGTTACAGAGAGAGATTGAATAAGTTAGGACTTTATTCCCTGGAGCTTAAATGAATGAGGGGAGATTTGATAGAGGTGTATAAGATTTTGATGGGTATAGATAGAATGAATGTAAGCAGGCTTTTTCCACTGAGGCTAGGGGAGAAAAAAAGCAGAGGGCATGGGTTAAGGGTGAAAGAGAAAAGTTTAAAGGGAATATTAGGGGGGGCTTCTTCACGCAGAGAGTGGTGGGAATGTGGAATGAGCTGCCGGATAAAGTGGTAAGTGAGGGGTCACTTTTAACATTTAAGAAAAACTTGGACGGGTTCATGGATGAGAGAGGTGTGGAAGGATATGGTTCATGTGCACGACAGTGGACTAGGCATAAAACGGTTCGGCACAGCCAAGAAGGGCCAAAAGGCCTATTTCTGAGCTGTAATTTTCCATGGTTCTATGGTGTGGTATGGCTCCTGCTCTGCCCAAAACCGCAAAAACTACAAAAGGTCATGGGTGTAGCCTAATCCATCAGCCTCCCATCCATTGACACTGTCTACACTTCCTACTGCCTTGGCAAAGCAGCCAGCATAATTAAGGACCCCATGCACCCCGGATATTTTCTCTTCCACCTTCTTCCAACAGGAAAAAGATACAGAAGTCTGAGGTCGTGAACTCAAGAACAGCTTCTTCCGTGATGTTGTCAGACTTTTCAATTGACCAACTTTGCATTAAGTTGATCTTTCTCTGCACCCTAACTATGACTGTACCACTACATTCTGCACTCTCTTGTTTCCTTCTCTACGAAAGGTATGTTTTGTCTCAATAGCACAGAAGAAACAATACTTTTCACTGTAATGCTAATACATGTGACAATAATAAATCAAATCAAATCAAAATCAAATCAATAAATGTTGTCTATATGGACTTCAGCAAGGCCTTTGACAAGGTTCCTCGTGGCAAACTGGTGCAGAAGATGAAGTTGCATAGGATCAAAAATGAGCTGGCATGGTGGATACAGAACTGGCTCGGTCATAGCAGACAGAGGGTAGCAGTAAAAGGGTACGTTTTTGAATGGAGGGCAATGACAAGTTGCATTCAGGGATCAGTGCTGCGACTTTTGCTGTTTGCAATATATATATAAATGATTTGGAGGAAAATGTAACTGGTTTGATTAGTAAGTTTGTGGATGACGCAAAAGTTGGTGGATTTGCAGATAGCGATGAGGACCATCAGAGAGGATCCAGCAGGATATGGATCAGTTGGAGACTTGGGTGGAGAGATGGCAGATGGAGTTTAATCTGGACAAAGGTGAGGTAATGCGTTTTGGAAGGTCTAATACAGATAGGAAATATACAGTAAATGGCAGAACCCTTATGAGTATTGATAGGCAGTGGGATCTGGGTGTACACGTACACAGGTCACTGAAAGTGGCAACGCAGGTGGAGAATGTAGTCAAGAAGGTATAAGGCATGCTTGCCGAGGCATTGAGTTTAAAAATTGGCAAGTCATATTGCAGCTTCATAGAACCTTAGTTAGGCCGCACTTGGTATATAGTGTTCAATTCTGCTTGCCACACTTCCAAAATTGGTTAAGATACAGAAGAGAGCTCCCAGGGTGTTGCTTGGTATGGAGGGCATTAGCTATGATGAGAGATTGGAGAAACTTGGTTTGCTGTCACTGGAACGACGGAGGTTGAGAGGGCGATTTGATAGAAGTCTACAAGATTGAGGGGTATGGACAGAGTGGATAATCAGAAGCTTTGTCCCTTGGTGATAGAGTCACTTAGTAGGGGGCATATGTTTAAAGTGCGAGGAGAAAGGTTTAAAGAAAATGGATGAGGCAAGTTTTTTACACAGAGGGTGGTGGGTGCCTGGAACTCGCTGCCAAGGGAGGTAGTTGAGGCAGATACAATTGTGACTTTTAAGGGACGTCTTGACAAATACATGAATAGGATGGGAATAGGAGGATATGGTCCTTGGAAGGGTAGGGAGTTTCAGTTCAGTTGGACAGCATGGTTGGTGCAGGTTTGGTGGACCGAAGGGCCAGTTCCTGTGCTGTAATTTTCTTTCTTTTTGTATAGCCACTATGCTGGTATTTACTTGACAATATGGAAAACTGCCCAGGTATGCTTTTTCTGCAAAAGCAGGACACCATTCCGTTAGTCTACTCATCAGCAAAGTGATGGAAGAAATCATTGATAGTCTGATCAAGTGGCGTTTGGCTCAGCAATAACCTCCACATTTAGCTCAGTGTGGGTTTTACGAGGACCATTAGGCTTCAGAACTCACTACAGCCTGAGGAAAACTTGGACAAAATAGTTGAATTCCAATTCTTAACATCAAGGCAGCATTTGACAGAGTGTGGCATCAAGGGGCCTGAATAAATTACTTATAAGGAACTGTGGAAAACTCTCCCCTGACCGAAGTCATACTTAGCATAAAGGGAGATGGTTATGATTATTGGAGGTCAATCATCTCAGTCTCAGGATATCAGTGCAGGAGTCCCTAAGCTCCAACTAATTTTCAGTGCTCTGTTCTATCAAACTGAAGGAGATAGTCATCAACTTCAGGAAGCGTAGAGCAGGACATGCTCCTGTCTACCTCAACAGTGATGAAGTGGAGATGGTTGAGAGCTTCAAGTTTCTAGGTGTTCAGATCACCAACAACATGTCCTGGTCCCTCCATGCCAATGCTATAGTTAAGACAGCCCTCCAACGCCTCTACCTTCTCAGAAGGCTAAGGAAATTTGGCACGTCAGTACGACTCAACAATTTTTACTGATGCGCTATAGAAAGCATCATTTCCCCAGTATATCACAGCTTGGAACAGCTCCTGCTCTGAACAAGACCGCAAGAAACTACAAAGGATGGTGAATGTAGCCCAGCTCATCATGCAAACCAGCCTCCCATCCATTGACTCCGTCTATGTTTCGCATTGCCTCCAGAAAGCAGCCAGCTTAATCAAGAACCCCATGCACCCAGAACAAATTCTCTTCCACCTTCTTCCATTGGGAAACAGATATAAAACTCTGAAAATACATACTAACTGACTCAAGAACAGCTTCTTTCATGCTGCCATCAGACATTCGAATGGTCTTATCATATTTTAAGCTGATCTTGCTCTTCACCCTATCTGTAAATGAAGACTATATTCCGCTCCCTATCTTTTCCTTTTCCCTGTTTACTCTATGAATCTCCACCAGTTAGAAGGCCAAGGGCAACAAGCACATTGGAAAACCATTACCTGTAAATTTTCCTTCAAGTCACACACTTGACTTTGATGAATCCTGACTTGGATAAGTATCCTGATCTGAATATCTATTGCCCTCATTGTTTCCTCATCTTCACTGTGTTAAAGTCCTTGAACTCCCTACCTAACAGCACTGTGGGAGCAACTACACCATACAGACTGCAGTTGTTTAAAAAGGCAGTGCATTTCCACCTTCTCAAAGATAATTAGGAATGGACAATAAATGCTGGGCAATAAATGCCAGCCTTGCCTATGATACCCAGATCCTATGAGTGAAAAAATAATAAGCTATGGTGAATTAAAGTTCATTTTGCGTTTCACTACATTTTTCACAGAGCCCTTAAAAAAAAACATGGACCTGCTCTTAACTTTTATTATGGTTGAAAGCTGATATCAAACATAATCGTTGGTCTCAGGTATAGTGCCGGAAGATTGGAGGATAGCGAATGTTGTCCCATTGTTTAAGAAGGGGAACAGAGACTTCCCCGGGAATTATAGACCTGTGAGTCTTACTTCTGTTGTGGGCAAGGTTTTAGAAAAAATTATTAGGGATAGGATTTATAGTTATTTGGAGAGTAATGAATTGATTGGAGATAGTCAGCATGGTTTTGTAGCGGGTAGGTCGTGCCTTATTAACCTTATTGAGTTTTTTGAGAAAGTGACCAAAGAGGTGGATGGGGGTAAGGCAGTTGACGTGGTATATATGGATTTTAGTAAGGCGTTTGATAAGGTTCACCATGGAAGGCTTCTGCAGAAAATGCAGATGTATGGGATTGGGGGTAATCTAGGTAATTGGATCAGGAATTGGCTAGCAGATAGGAGACAGAGGGTGGTGGTTGATGGTAAGTATTCGTCATGGAGTTCAGTTACGAGTGGTGTGCCTCAGGGATCTGTTTTGGGGCCACTGCTGTTTGTAATTTTTATTAATGATCTGGATGAGGGTATAGTTGGGTGGATTAGTAAATTTGCTGATGACACCAAAGTCGGAGGTGTGGTAGATAGTGAGGAAGGGTGTCATAGTTTGCAGGGAGACTTGGACAGGTTGCAGAGCTGGGCCGAGAGGTGGCGGATGGAGTTTAATGTGGAGAAGTGTGAGGTAATTCACTTTGGTAGGAATAACAGATGTGTCGAGTATAGGGCTAACGGGAGGACTCTGAATAGTGTGGATGAACAGAGGGATCTAGGTGTATGTGTACATAGATCCCTGAAAGTTGGGAATCAAGTAGATAAGGTTGTTAAGAAGGCATACGGTATCTTGGCGTTTATTGGTAGGGGGATTGAATTTAGGAGTCGCAGCGTCATGTTGCAACTGTACACAACTCTGGTGCGGCCGCACTTGGAGTACTGTGTACAGTTCTGGTCCCCACATTATAGGAAGGATGTGGAGGCTTTGGAGAGGGTGCAGAGGAGGTTTACCAGGATGTTGCCTGGTATGGAGGGGAGGTCCTATGAGGAGAGACTGAGGGATTTGGGGTTGTTTTCGTTAGAAAGTAGGCGGCTAAGAGGGGATCTTATTGAAACATATAAGATGATTAGAGGTTTAGATAGGGTGGACAGTGATAGCCTTTTTCCTCGGATGGAGAAAGCTAGCACGAGGGGGCATGGCTTTAAATTAAGGGGGGGTAGTTATAGGACGGATGTCAGGGGTAGGTTCTTTACGCAGAGGGTGGTGGGGGATTGGAATGTCCTGCCTGCTGCAATTGTAAATGCGCCTAGTTTGGGGGCGTTTAAGAGATCCGTGGATAGGTTTATGGATGGAAAGGGATTGGTTTAGGTTAGAGGGTCATTGTTTTTTAACTGGTCGGCGCAACATCGTGGGCCGAAGGGCCTGTTCTGCGCTGTAATGTTCTATGTTCTATAACATAAGAACATAAGAACATAAGAAATAGGAGCAGGAGTAGGCCATCTGGCCCTTCGAGCCTGCCCTGCCATTCAATAAGATCATGGTTGATCTGTCGTGGCTCAGTTCCACATTCCCGCCCTCTCCCCATAACCCTTAATCCCCTCTCTTATCAAAAACCCATCAACCCGCGTCTTAAAAATATTTAGCGAGGCAGCCTCCACCACTTCAACGGGCAGAGAATTCCAGAGATTCACCACCCTTTGAGTGAAGAAGTTCTTCCTCAACTCCGCTCTAAACCGCCCCCCCTTTATCTTGAGGCTGTGCCCCCTAGTCCTTTCTGAGCGGGAAGAGTCTCTCCACCTCTATCCTATCCATCCCATTCATCATCTTATACATCTCAATGAGATCTCCCCTCATTCTTCTAAACTCTAACGAGTACAAGCCTAGTTTATTCAGCCTCTCCTCATAGCTCAATCCCCTCAACTCCGGCATCAGCCTAGTAAACCTCCTCTGCACTCCCTCCAAGGCCAAAATATCCTTGCGTAAGTACGGCGCCCAAAACTGCCCACAGTACTCCAGCTGCGGCCTCACCAATGCCCTATATAGCCGCAGCAAGACCTCCCTACTTTTATATTCAGTTATGATTAATTAAAAGCACAATTTGGAGTTTGATCTTTAAACTCTGGCACCATTAAATGATTCTACTTTTGTAAAGTAGTGTCTCACTTTTGTGAACCTTGAAGTTTATGCGAGTAACTATCTCCACTGTAAGTGCAGTGTTGCCCAAACACTGACCAGACCAGTTCAACAGTGGCTGTTGTCATTGCTTAGTTTCCTAAGTATTTTTTATAGACTGGACATAATTGGCAAATATCTGGACGTAAGGAGATTGAAGAGTGTGAAACAATTTTTAAAGTATTATCACGCCTGGTACCCAAGGATGAAATATTGTAGGGCTATGGGGAAAGTACAGGGTTGTGGGGCTACTTGGGTTTCTCTTTCAAAGAACTTGCATGGATCTGACAGTGCCGCACTGATACCTCTGATGGTGTAGTACTGCCTTAGTATTGAAATGAAGTGCCAGCTGAGATTATGTGCTCGAGTCTCCAAAATGGGCTTGAATCCGGAAGCTTCTGACCCAGGAGGCAAACATGTTATTTCTTGACCCAAGGCTGACACAACTCACACCTTGGCCTTTTTTTCCCTTTTTGTTTTCATATATTCTTCTCTCTTTCAAAACCTCAGCTCTTTCCTCTCATTTCATCTCATTTATATGGGGTTTAATGAGATTGAGGGTTATAGATAGGTCTGTAGGTTGGTAGGTGTTGATGTGATCGGCGCAACTTGTGGGCCGAAGGGCCTGTTTGTGCTGTAGTGTTCTATGTTCTATGTTCTATGTTCACCTCCAAAATCCTCTTGTCTACTGCCTGAATTCCTCACTGAAATATCTTCCTTTCTTGCTTCAACCTCTGCATCAGAAAGTACAGCATCCAAGAACATAATAAGAACATAAGAAATAGGAGCAGGAGTAGGCTTCATGATTTCAGTCTCCACTTTGACTCCCCTTGCCCTCGGTCCTCTGAATTCACTGCCCTTCTGTCCTCTGTAAACCTTTCTTTTGATGTAAATTCACCTCTTCCCCCACCTCATTTTAGTAATGTAGTAAACAATGAGGAAAATTGTCAGGCTTTGAGAGGATATGGACAGACTGGTGAAATGGACGGCCAGATAGCTGAATATATCACTGCAGGAGTTCCTCAGGAGAGTGCCCTAGGTGCAACTATCTTTAGCTGCTTCACCAATAGCTTTTCTTCCATCATAAGGCCAGATTTATGGAAAGTGGGGATGCTCGCTGATGATTGCACAGTGTCCAGCCCCATTTACAACTCCTCAGACTGAATCAATCCATGTTCAGATGCAGCAACACTTAGACGATGTCTGGGCTTGGGCTGAAAATTGGCAAGTAACATTTGTGCCACACAAGTGCCAGGCAATGACTATCTCCAACAAGAGAGAATCTAACTATCACCACTTGATGTTCAAAGGCATTACCATCACTGAATCTCCCACAATCAAAATTCTAGGGGTTACTACTGAGCAGAAACTCAACTGGACCAACTACACACTCACTGGCTCCAAGAGCACGTAACTTCCTAACTCCCAAAGTTGCCCATCAGGTACAAGACACAAGTCAAGAGTGTGATAGAATACTGGATGAGCACAGTTCCAAGAACATGAAGATCAACACCATCCAAGACAAAGCAACTTGCTTCATTGATATCCCATTCACCACCTTGAATAATCACTCTCTCCACCAACGGTGCACAGTGGCAGCAGTGTTTACCATCTACAACATGCACTGCGGCAATTTGCCAAGGCACCTTAAACAATGCCTTCTACATCCCTGACCTCTACCACGTCAAAAGGCAAAGGTAGCTTGCATTTGAGAATACCGCCACCATAAGTTCTCCTCAAACAACATACTCTCCTGACTTGGAACTATATCATTGTTCCTTAAGCTTTGCAAAGAGCAGTGTACCGTATAGGGTGGACTTGCACCAGATGGGCTACAGCAGTTTAAGAAGGTGACCCATAATCACCTTTTCAAGGGCAATAAGGACAGGCAATTTATGTTGGTCATGCCAATGATGGCAATGTTCCTTGAACAAATAAAAAAAGCAAATCCTTCACCTTTTCCTCACTCTGATAAAGTCTTTGCAATCGCACACTTGAGTCCAAGGAGTAAAAACTTGAGTGTATCTGACATACAACTGGCCTGGCCATCCATTGCCAAGTTTGTCTTAATCAAGATCTATTAGGCCATGTTTTCTTCTGTAAAATTCTAAGATCATCATTTAAAATATCTCTTGGTTACAAACCAGCTCGTTAAATCCCCTCATAGAAGCCAACTGTTCAGCTGCACATCTTTCTTCCTTTGCCCACTAAAGCAAAATTTCTGTCCACCTTCTTGTGAACATGGGCAGAATTCTCTCATCTGAGTCTAGGTCCTATGGCAGCCTAGGATGGTGACGGTGAGTACTTCCCCCACAGAGTGTGATGGGAAACCACACCATATCTTCTGTCCCCAGCGTATTGACTTTGCATCCTAGTGTTTTTGTGCTGTCTTCTGTGCAAGGCAGGGATGGCATGCGTCCCTCCATCATATCTAGGTGCCATATTTAAAAAGTGGCTGATATCACTGTCTTACTGGTGACGAAAGAAGTTGGACCTCCTGAAAAAAAGGAGATGGACATCCAGGAAGACTCTGAGGCTGGAAGGTGGATCTCCATGATGAAACTGATACTGGAAATTCCATAGTTTCTCACCTGATGAAGGAGCAATGCTCTGAAGGCTTGTGATACCAAATAAACCTGTTGGACTTTAACCTGGTTTTATGAGACTTCTTACAGTGCCCATGCTGGTCCAACGCCTGCATCTCCACATCATGGAAATTCCACGTGATAGATACTCTCCCCCATTCCTCTACTGTGGTGTTCCAGTGTCCAGGTTGCTGGCAGCCTCCATCCTATCTCCAAAGGCACCCCCAGACTTTCTTTAGATAAGTACTGGCTTCTCAATACCATTTTGGTCCACGCATGTTCTGGATTGGTGTGCTTTCTTGCTGGTGTTGTGGAAAGTCAGGATTAGGGGCAAGATTCTGGTCTCTGCATCCCATTTTGGGGTGTAAGTTGGCTTCACACTGGCCTCCAGTGGGATTCCCAATCCATCATGGTAGGCAGTATTGGAAGATATTATTGTAATTTTACTTCAGGGCAAAAGCAATTTTTGGACCACCCATTGAATTCTACCTTCAGTCCCCTCCCCCCCCCCAACTACTCAGTTTGATCCCATAGGTGAGAGATGGAGGAATTTAGTCCTTTCTGTTTTGCAGTGATGTGCTATGACTCCCCATCATTGAAAAGTGGGATATTTGTGGAGCTTCCTCAATTATTTAATTACCTATTGCCATTCATGACTGGATGTGGCTGGCCTGCAGATCATTGTTTGTGACTCGCTTGGCTCTATTTATTGCTTCTTCAGCTGTTTAGTATTTAGTTAAATCTTTACCAGCTTAATACTTTAATTTAGGTTTGCTGAGTGCTGCTTCTGGTGTACATTCCTCATGGGACCAGGAATGGTCTTTGGATTAAATAAAAACAGAAAATGCAGGAAAATCTCAGCACCTCAAGGAACACTTATGGAGAGAGAAAGACGTAATGGGGGGAATTCTATGGGCCTGCTAGTTCTGATCACGAATTGCAAAGGCCTGGAGAATTGGGCATTGGCACAAAAATGGGTATTGTGCTGGGCACCAAACCCATCACAATGCTCCTGGACACCCCCTCTCCTGCCTCTCCCTGACCCTGCCTGATCTTCCCGTCCCCGCCTGCCCCCTGCCTGCCTCGATCAGGTTCCAATCCACCAAATTCACTATTTTATGTATAATTAGAGGGCTTGAACCCTCAAGTCAAAGAGCTATTCACTTGCCTTCCCAGCAGAATCTACACTGGGCGGGTTTTTGTACAGGTCCTCACATGCAAAGACCTGGTGTGTTGGACCCCAAGGGTTGAGGAAGCACCAGCAATCCCTCAGTAATGGGAGGCATCCTCCCCGACCACCACCTCCCCGCCCCCACTCAGACCCCCTCCCTCCCTCAGACATCCTCACAGCCTCCTTTCCTCCTCAGACCCCCCACAGAGATTCCCTTTCCTGCCAGACTTCCAACAGCACTCCACCTCCCCCCCCGCCCCCCCCATTGATTCATGTACCAGATATCCTGGTACATGAATCAATAAAGTCAGTAAAAGTAAGAGTGCTTCCTTTTAAGACAGAGATGAGAAGAAATATTTTCTCCTAAATGGTCACTGATGTATGGAATTCTCTGCCCCAGAAAGTAATAGAGGCTGCATGTTTGAATTTATTATTGCTGGGAGGTGGGAATTTGGAGCTAAGGTTAGAATCAGATCAGCCATTCCCTCTCTCTGCCCTTTACAAGGCAATTATTCTAGTCTAAGTCCTCCATGTTCTTTCCCCTTCCTATCTGTATAAACCATGCAGTGCTATCATACCCTCCCTCAACTATCCAAATCCTCTGACTCTAGCCTCATGTGCCCCTTCCTTATTTCATTGTATTGTCAGTACAATAAAATAGGGCCACCCCACTCTCTGCAATAAGCACTATAAACACGTCCATCATTGCCTCTTCTTTCAGACTATCCTGAATTGACCCAAACAGTTTGCCATTGCTCATCATCTTTTTTTCGACTGTCCATTTCCCTTTTGCCCCAGGGGCATTTTCGGCCTTTTTTTATATTAAAGGCGATATAAATGCACTTTCTTATTGCTGTTGTTATTGTTGCTTTTTAAATTATTTCTTTGTAAACAAATCAGAAATGGCCTAAATTTGATTCTGGATTAAGTGTGCACTCAATAAGCAGCATTTCCAGTTTTCTTCCACGGTCCGTGTGTTGATTTGCTGAAAGTTTGCAGTCGTGTGAAGATAAATTATTTTAATTCAAGTTTTTTCTGTTAGACTGCAGAAGCATCACTCATGAAATGGAGTCAATACAGAACTCAAATTTAATCTGTGTTCCCCCTGTTTGATGACATATTCCAACAACTTAATATTTCAGTTGCAAAGACCAAGAAATTGCATTTATCTGGTATTGTATGTAACAGCCACATCAGCTACGGCTCAGTGGATAGCTCTTCTCCATTTGCGTCAGAAGTTGGCGCTTCAAGTCCCACTCTAGAGAGCAGAATATAAAAACTTGGCTGACACTCTAATGGAGTCTGGCATTGATAGAGGTCATGCCTTTTCAAAAAGATGTTGAATTAAACCTCCGCATGCTCTCTCAGGTAAAAGTTCCTATCGTATGGCTTTACATAAGAGCAATCAGTGCTCCTCAATATTCTGGTCAACATTTATTCAACAGCACTAACATAGATTATCTGGTTTTGTGGAATTGTGCTGTGTGCAAATTGACAGCTGTGGTTACTATTTTAAACAGTGGCCAGTTTGTAAAATGCATTGGGAAAGATGCTGTTCAAACATTTGCTTCTTGTTTTAAAACTGAAGTCCCAAAATTGCTCAGCTGCTCTGGCAGTTCCCAACCTTACCAAAAAGCTGCTTTTAGTCTTTGGGATTGATCCTCAATGCATCCAGAGCAGCTTTGGAGCACAAGATTCCTAATCCTGGCTGTTCCCATATCCCCAGGCTCCAGGAAGCCTGATGAAGTTTGTGATTTGACATGTCCAGTAAAAAGAGGTGTACTGACTTCAGAAATGATTATAATGAGATTTGCTTTGGGAGACCTCGGATGCTGCTTGAATTCTCAAGGACTGGGAAAAAATTAACATATTTTGCCTACCTTGGGAGCAGGGGGGTGGGGGAGTGTGGTGCAGAGCAAGATTTATAGTTGGGGGGAGGGCGGTTGCAATGTGGTATGGAGGGGATGTGCATGCAGTAAATTGTTTTGGGGAGTGTGAAACTCTTTTATTGATGTCCCAAGATTGTGCCTCCAGCTCCACTAGTCAGGGGTATGCATGGGCTTTGCCCCCTATTGTTCCCACAACTGACGGGATCAATGGTGGGGGCAGTAATTGAGTGTGATCCCAGTGTATTTGCTGGGATCTTTGGACTCTGCATTTTTGGCACCACTAGATCTCATACGAATATGAGTTTATATGAAAATCAAAATAGGCATCACACTCATGCTTCACTTACCATTCTAGATTCTTTGGACATTAAAATATTAAATGAAAATTTGATTTATGTAGTTGATTTTATGGTCTATAATTAGAACAATCTGCTACAATGTTTTCTTTTTATAGAGCCAATCTTGTGACTTTGGTAATAGTCCAGTCATTTAATTTCACCCATTGCAATAGTTTACCATTTCTCCATTCCTATTGCTGTTCATCATCCAAGATTATTGAACTCAAATTGAGAAATCTACTTAATTGATGACATTTCCAGCACAACACAATCAGGCAAATGGGTTTCATAATGCTTTATTGACTACTGCTTTAGAAATATAAATGCACCAACAGAATAAACTCAAGCTTTTAAAACACAAGAAAAATAGAAAATATATAGCTGAAGAGCTCAAAACACCTGATGGTAATGCATTTGTTTGCTAATAAGGCACACTAGTTTAAGAATCTTTTTCTATGTATACCTTGTTCTTTTATATGCACCAGGCCAACATTTTGAGATAAAATACTATAAAATGCTGCTTGAATGGAATGGCTAAAATAGAATAGCACAAGAATAGATCCTACCCAACAAGTTCCTTGACCTTTCACGGGCCTCTACCCATAACATAATCAATACTTTAGCCCTGTTAGGTCATTGTTAGGTCCTTCTTCGTGCAAAGAGAAGCAAATAAAAATACATTAAACTTTTGCTACCTGACTCAAAGTTACTCGAAACCCTTTGTTTTTTTTCAAAGAACTCTCCCACTTCTAACTGGACTAGACTGTGCCTTGCAAGTTAAATAATATTTTATTTAAATACATCTACATTCTTTTTACTTAACCAGGCTCCAAAAGACTATCCAGAAAAGCAAACCTCAGTAGCCAAATAAAAGTTTTTTGGAATAAAAGGAATCTCAAAATCTCACCATACCCCACTTTTTTCTTTATAAGATAATAAAATAACTAAAAAATATATTTTTGGACAACTTCTTGTGCTCTGATCTAGTGGTGTTACCCTGGATACTTTGTATGTTAATAAAATGTATTTAACATATAATAAGCAAAAGATACAGTAGGCACCTTTGGAAACTGAATATTTATTTTAAGAAACTGAGGCATTTAAAATTCTAGGAAAGTTACTTTAAGTGTTTTCTAGCAGCGGTATCCATTTTTTGGTAACTGAATAAATCACAATTTTTAAAAATGTTTGTACTAAATGCATGCAGGAAATTTGCCCAAATGTAAAGAATTTTGAATTCAGTATGTCAGATCTAACGATAGAGGGATAGGACCATTACAAATATTTTTAAAACAAGACTGAGTAACGTCTTAATAAGTCGTCTGGGTAAGGTCCACCTGTGAAATAATTAAAGTTTTATTCCTTTTAATTTTGGGCTCTACTAATGGGAACAATTTACTCAGGTACCCATAGATTTCCCCAGACATTTAACAGCATTACTGAATGAAATAACTGGGTGAAGGGAGTGCTTTGTTCACCGTGGGAGTGTTGCCTGTGTGTCTATGACATTGGAAGTCTTTACTGTTGTTTTCATGATTCAAGCCTCATTTTAATAACATAACTTTTTTGCACATAACAGTGAACTTATTGTCCTATTAGTGTCGATAGTAAGGAAGAAATGTCCATGTGCCATTCTTTGCTTAGGGCTTACCCGGTCCAATACTGCACAGTGTAAATAGGAAGTATGTTTCTGCTAATCAGAATTCCTATATTTAGGAATTTCTGGTGAACTGTACACTCCTTTAAAAACAAAATCAAGTGTAGGAAATAGGATGGGCTGAATTTTCACAAGGAATCAAGGTTGTTTCCAGTTTCTGAAACAACCCCATTCCCATCCCCTCTGGGGTAAACAGTCAAACACTGGGATTTTGACCAAGGCACCTTCATAATTTGCACAGAGACAACCGTTAAGGGCGGTGTGCAGGCTTTCGAAGCTGCAGGGCTGAACATGAAGCTGGAGCGATATAAAGTGAAGGTTCCCCCTCATCAACTCTATTAAAAATTAAAATTAAAAATGCAAAAAGCAACCAGACCACCACTATGGGGAGGGAAAGCTTTTGCTATGTGGTCTTTGTCTTCAACCATATCCAGGCAGGTTGAAAGAGCCTGTGGGTATGCCAGAAAAGCTGACACCCTGGCCCCTGCCACATCAGGAACTCTGATTTTCTAGTCAGCCTTCATTATTTCTTGTCAACATGGCTGGGAGCACATGGCTTTGCCAGATCCCAAACCTGCCTCCCCAACAGGGCCAACGCTAGGAATAATGCTAAGAAACTGGCACACCAACTGGTGCCAGTATACGTAAGCCCTGTTCAGCTCTGTTCCAGGTCTTGGTGCGGCCCTGTCCAATGTCGAGATTTAGGGCTGCATATGATATTGCACAATGGGTTTCAAAGAATCAGTCATTATTGAGATGTTTCTGGTGAGATTCTGAGAGTGACACAAACAGTGAGACTTGGAAAAAGAAAAATGAAAAAATGTGATGTGTGATGTATGGATATACAGAATGTGCATAAAAACTTCTATATGCCTCATTGGATTTTAGGTGCGAGGCAAATTTGTTTGTTGCGTTAGCTCTCTAGGTTATCAGAGCTGAGAAATCAAGGCAATACTGGTACATGGAGCAGCTGCCTTTATAATGCCATCCTACAGTCGGTGGAATATTTTGTCTTCCCATCAGAGTGAGAAGGTGAGACTGAATGTGAAACATTAAAAATTCATTGATTATACTTTGTCTTCAAAATGGTGTCCTTAAAAGATTTTAATTAGTGTTTGTGGTAGTTTATCATTATATGCAAGCAGTATAATGAGGGAACTTCTATAAACAGTAGTGAGTGTTAGAGTAAAATGGCCAGAGCTGTTACCTAAAACCCCATATTAATCCACAGCACTTTGAACAATCATTTTCTCAGGTTAAAACAATGAATGCAGCTCAACTGGATATCAGGCTGTTATCAGCAGTTTCTATTGGTCAGCCCAAAGCATGGGGTCACATTATGCAGGTTTTACTGAGTATCATGACACTATTTAAATGGGACTTTTTTTGAAAGCCTTTAAACAGGCCATTGAAACACTGCAACAATATATTTAGTTCCTACTATAATATAGTAATATAGCATTGAAAGAAATTGATAAAATTCTGTGGTAAACCACATATCTATGCTGCTGCACCATAAAAGCCATTTGCTCATAAACTTATATTAAAACATAATACACACACACACACACACACACACACACACACACACACACACACACACACACACACACACACACACACACACACACACACACACACACAAAATCTAATTTGTTACACAGAACCAAATACAACATCACTACTACCCAAACTACATTACCACCTCAAATCAGCTAGGAATTTTCTTTAACATGATAAAAGTTATTAATATAGCACTTCATGCCGACAAGGTCTACTTTAGCCCTTGTCCAAAAATCCAGCACCATATGGCTGAACTTCAAGCAGGACACACAGGGAAATAAAGAGCATTGCAAAGGAAAGTGAAACTTACACTATGTTAAGCATACCACTATAGGTTTATCGTCTACTTAATGTCGTACTTAATGTCCTTTATGTTTCAGTCCCATTGTGTTTGTTAAGTGGATAATAATTTACCCTCAAACAATTGTATAATGCTGCCATGGGTGTATCTTTCCCTTGCTTTCCTTCCTCTTTCAAGAGTACCCATATCCTATCCCAAGAGACAAACACATATACATTCCTCCTTAGGAATGTGGAGCAAACCCTGGATACTTAGAACAATTCTGTCAAGGTCAATACCATGAACAACCAGTCTGTAGCTGGTGAAATGTAGCCTCTGTAAAAGGCCAAATTGTGAAGATTAATAAACTAGAAGTCAAGTTTGGGCCTCGTAGCTGACAGTCCAAATCTTTAGTATCATAGCTCTGGGACTATTTCCTGGCAGAGCTTAAAGAAACAAAAATAGTGTTGCTCCCCACAGGAACAACATATAAAGATCCAGTATCATACACAATTCTTGGTGGCCAGTTAAAAAAATTACAGGTGAAGTTTGGTTATACAGTATTTGGGTTAAACGTTGACTAGTATTTATTTACATGTACTGTAATCCAATTAAGGCTGATTTTTTTTTTCTTGAAGGCACCAAGTAGGATAGATAACTGGAGTGAACAAGTCACACAAAACCTTCATAAGTATTAACATGTCAAAATCCACACTTTTTTCTAGTTTTTAAGATGTCCACATTCAAAACGTTCAAACCTTACGGACGGAAGATTTTTAGTATCTGCTAAAAAGGAATTTTTTAAAAAAGTGTTTCCATAATAAAAATGCATAGAAGTGTTTCTACCAAAAGGTTATAATCTTCAAAAACTCTTAAAATATGCTTTTCAAAATTTACTAACAAATAGCACTTTTTAAAACATTTGTCTCTCTTTCACATAGTTTTGGCTGTGATGTTTGCTGAAGTCCTAAAAAAATTCTTTCACATCAAACTATGTTTTTTTCTTCATAAATACCAGTATGTTCCTTCACTACAATAATGTCATTGCTAGAAAATCCTAATAAGTTTGGTAGAAATCATGTAGAGGGACTTGAAAGGTTGCTGTAGGAAATGCCGGTGGTACATAGCCGGCATACCCTCCGTAGGCAGCCACTGCTGCTGCGGTGGCGGCGTTCTTTTGCAGTGTTGCCATAGTGGCAGCAGAAGCAGGAGCTGCAATCGGTACATAACTTGCCCCATAGAACCCAGCTGTGGGAATTCGTTGGATATTGGAGGCCATGGCATATACTGGAGTTATTGGCCGAGTCTACAAGGAAACAAAACAGTGTTATTGCTTTGCAATGTGATTTAAAAAATAATGGTTAGCAAATTAAAACTGCATATTGACACCAGGAATTGAAAATAGTCAGGCCACCTGTATACCTAAATATATGGATCCTGAAATTCACTCATTGCTTGAATCACAGGCTAAGTATATTACGGTTCTATTCTATGCAGTTATTTTACTCCAGGAGTCACTGGACGCTAATAAGAAAGGGCTCTGGCATGTCAATTTCCCATTGTTAGCTCAAGGTACCAATCACTCAGTTCTGCCCAGTCTCTAACCATTGCTCAAATTAAAGATTTCCCATGCTTGGGTGGCTCAATGTTATACTGGCAGTGTACATATCAACTGAACAAGCAGAGGAGTTTTCACTGACATAATACTGTAGAGAAAGATAACAAATATTGTACTTTCAGAAAAATCTTTTTTTAATACCTGAAAGGGTGGAGGAGTGGAAACTGTAGGAATGATGGTTGCTCCATTGGGATCAGTTTGCACAGCAATAGGATTAAGGACATGTTCCATGGGGTGCATTTTGCTATCTTCCATTAGCTTAGTGCCTGGAGCCGCTTGAAAGACTTGGTATTGGGTTCCGATGGAAGGAATGGCCACTGAAATCAAATAAAAGCACCAATTAATAATTTTTACCACAGATAATAAATTTTCTATGATAATATGTCATAGCAACAACTAATATTTATACGGCACCTTTAACATATAAAAGGGCCCAGGGCACTTCTCAGAAGAACTCCCAGCCACCTGACGAAGGGACAGGTTGTCCCAAGAGCTTGCTGCTTTTGCTACAAGTAAACCTGTTTGGACTTTAAGCTGGTGTTCTGGGAATATTAGGTCAGATGACTAAGAGCTTGGTTTTCTCTTGGTCAAAGATACATGTTACAAAGAGCACTTTCAAGGTAGGAAGTAAAGTTGCGACCTGGAGATGTGTTGGGAGGAAATTTCTGAGCTGAGGATGTAGCCAGTTGAAGGAATTGCCATCAAAATTTGAGCAATTAAAATCTGGAATGCTCAAGAGGCCAGAATGAGATTAACACAAATACCTCAAGAGGATTGTGGACTGGAAGAGATTACAGCGATATATAGAAGTGAGGCCAAGGAAAGAATTCAATCAAGAATACAAACTTGAAATTCAAGATCGGAAATTGATGCAGATTAGCGAGCATAGCAGTGAATGGGATTTGGTGCAAATCAGTACAGTTTTGGATGATCTTAAGTTTATTGAAGGTAGCACAATGGAGGTCAGCCAGGAGTGCATTGGACTGGTCAAATCTATCAGTAACAAAAGGTATAAATCAGGGTGTAAACAACAGGTGAGCTGAGGCAGGGGCAAAATCAGGTGGTGTTGCTCAGGTGGAAATAGATGTTCTTAATGATGGCACAGATATGTCACCTGGGTATCAAATATGACACCATAGTTGCAACAATCATTTTTAGTCTCAGGCTATTACCATAAAAAAGGGGTGAAGTTGAGAGCTCAGGAATGGAGTTTGGAGCAGGGAACAAAAGTAATGGTCAGTATTTTACTGCCACCAGCCATTGGAATTGGAGCAGGCGAGTGGCGGAATATGGAAAGATCCGTTGACCTCGGGCGAGATTTTCTGGTTTCACGATGAGCGAGGCTGTAACATACTGCCCAGTGGCTTCAGTCCTCCTGATATTTGACTGGAGGAAATTTCTGCTCGTTCAGTATTGGGGTGGAATCCTCTGGTCCTGCCAACAGCAGGAAGCTCGAGACATGGGAGAACTTAATTTGGCACGAGATCAAGAATCAGCTCCCCAGCTGCAGGATAAACTTTAGGAGTTAAGTTCTCGAGACTTTAAAGTTGGGTAAAAGGTGGGTCAACCTTTCTGACGAACAATGTCAGGAGAGCCTTTTACAATGCATCAGAAAATCACACATACTCATTAAAATGCCAGGTAAGGCTTACATTAACATTGCAATGACGTACTGTGAAATTCCCCTAGTCGCCACACTCTGGCATCTGTTCGGGTCAATGCACCTAAGCAGCACGTCTTTCAGAATGTGGGAGGAAACTGGAGCACCTGGAAGAAACCCACGCAGACACGGGGAGAACGTGCAAACTCCACACAGAGTGACCCAAGAATCGAACACAGGTCCTTGGAATCAAGTGCCCCCTCTGAATAAAGTTCCCTGCCAGCAAGAAATTAGAACATTCACATAGGTGGCTTGCACCTGGCAAAGTAGACTTCTTCTATGATTAACAGTGACTAACTGCTGCAAGTTCCTCTTTGCAGAGTGTCTGCAAATGCCAGCTTTTGCTTGAGGTCGGGCGGTGGCAATGTAAGTTGCGTGAAGGATGATCGAGGAAGGGAAGAAGTGTTGGCAGAGAGTGGTGGAGCAGTGGCTGGGCAAAGATGGAAGGGATAGTGCAAGCTGACTGGGTGCCCTTTAAATATAGCACCAAGACCTTTGATTCCATGACTTCCTGCCTGTCCCCACCACGACAATCAGCAGGTTCTTTGCTGAAGCATACTTAATGGGCTTAACAGTGCAACATCATGAGTGATCAGCCATCTTGTCCCGAATGGAAATCACTTCCAACTTCCTGTTATCCACTGAACTTAGACTCCAGAATGGAAGATTCCAGTCTGGATGTCAAACAAGTAGTCTGACAGTTTAACAGCAGTGGAGGAATTGAGGGAGGAGGTGATGAGGTAGAGCTGGGTATTGCGAACAAACGTTTGAAAACCAACTACATTATGAAATTAGATTTTAATTCTTTTACATATATAGATATAATTATATATATGTATATATGATATACATACATATAAATTATTTTAAAAGAATGTTGCAAACAGTTTGAGAGATTATTCAAGAGTTAAACCTAGTTGGGATTTTAAGTGAAACAGTCACCCTTATACATGCTGCCCAATTTCCCTTTCCATTGACATCTTGATTCACTGCCAACTGATTTGCACCCCCCTATTTGTAGACTGTCGCCATCATTTAACAGGTTCTCAAGGATTTCTTGGAAACGTTTAATAGTTTGCTTTACATTGGCTGCGTGAAGTTGAGACAGGCTTGATGGAACTATATATGGGGAAAGCAGGTAAAAGGCTCAAATTGTGTATTTAGCATTTTTTAGTGAGAATCTAACACTATCTGACCAATTACTTATCTGTAAGTTAATTTAATAGAAATTTATTTTAAATTAAATAGTTGCTAGCTGGCAAAAATGGCAGAGAGGTAATATACTTCTCCTGCAGAATGTGGGAAATCAGAGACAATTCAAATGTCCCTGACAATTCTACATCTACAGGAACTGTATCAAATTGCAGCTCCTGTCGAACTGCATGTATCAGTTGGAGCGGCAGTTGGACACACTTAGCAGCATGCAGGAGGCAGAAAGCGACATAGACAAGAGTTTTAGAGATGTGGCCACACCTAATGCTTAGGCAGATAGATGAGTGACTGATAGAAGGGGCAGACAGACAGTGCAGGAGTCCTCTGTGGCTATCTCCCTCTCTAACAGGTATACCACTTTAGATACTGTTGGGAAGAATTGCCTATCAAGAGATGGCAACAGCAGCAGCCAGAGTGGTGGCACTACAGCGGGCTCTGTTGTACAGCCAGGAGGCTCAAAGTGCAGCAGAGTATTAGTAACAGGGGACGCTATAGTCAGGGGCATTGATAGGCATTTCTGTAGCCACAAAAGAGACTCCAGGATGGTGTGTTGCCTCTCAGGTGCCAGGGTCAAGGATGTCTTTGAGAGAGCATGAGACATTCTCAAAAAGGAGGGTGAGTAGCCAGAGATCATGGTAATATTGACATAATGACATAAACAGGAAGAGTGACAAGGTCCTGCAAACGGAGTTCATGGAGTTAGCTAATTGCAGGACCTCTAGGGTTATGATTTTGGGGTTACTCCCTGTGCCATGTGTCTGTAAGGCTAGGAATAGAAAGCTATGTGGCTGATGAGCTGGTATAGGAGGCAGGACTTCACATATGTGGATCATTGGGATGTCTTTGAGGGCAGATGGGACAAGTATAAGAAAAATGAATTGCACCTAAACTGGAGGGGCATCAACATCTTGGCAGGGAGGCTTGCTAGCGTCACTCAGGAGGATTTAAAGTAGTATGGCAGAGGGGTAGGAACTAGAGCAGTAAATCAACAAGTGAAATAGCTGAGAAGAAGTTAGAGATTAAGGCCAGTAAGATCGTAGTCTCTGGGAAGAACAGACAGGGAGGGGTTCCTGAACATGGTGGGTCTGGCGATCTGAAGTGTATTTGTTTTAATGCGAAGTGTATGACTGGTAAGGCAGATGAATTTAGAGCTTGGATTAGTACATGTGAGTATGATGGTGTGGGTATTACAGAGACTTGGTTGAGATAGGAACAGCTTAACGTTCCAAGATTTAGATGTTTCAGGCATAATAGGGATGTAAAAGTGGTGGGAAAGTTGTGTTACTGATTAGGGAGAATATCACTGAGGGAGGACACCTTAAAGTGCTCATTCAGTGAGGCCAAATGGGTAGAGCTCAGGAATAGGAAAGATGCAATCACTTTGATGGGGTTGTACTACAGGCCTCGCAACAGCCAGTGGGAGTTAGAGGAATGGATATGTGGGCAGATTATAGAAAAATGTAAAAATACAGGGTTATTGTGGTGGGTGATTTTAACTTCCCCTATATTGACTTCTACTGCCTTAGTGCCGGGGCTTCAATGGAGGGAATTTGTTAGATGTATCCAGGAGGTTTTTTGAAGCAATATAGAAATAGTCCAACGAGGGAAGGGGCCATACTGGCCCTGGTATTGGAGAATGAGCCCAGCGAGGTAATTGAAGTTTTCAGTGGGGGAGCATTTTGGGAACAGTGATCGTAATTCTGTGAATTTTAAGTTACTTATTGATAAGAGTAAGAGTAATCCTTGGATAAAAGTACTAAATTGGGGAAAGACTAACTACGATAATATTAAACAGAAACTGGGGAATGTAGATTGGGAGTGGCTGAGGATAAATCCTCATCTGTTGTGTGAGAATCTTTTAAAGGCCAGTTCATTAGAGTTCAGAACCAGTATGTTCCTGGGAATATGAAGGATAATTTGACAAGATTCAGGATCCTTGGATGACAACAGAAATTCAGAGCTTAGTCAAAAAGAGAAAGGAGGCATATATAAGGTTTAGGAAACTGAAGACTGAAAGAGCCTTTGAAGAATATAAAGGAATCAGAAAAGAAGCTAGGAGGGCTAAAAGGGGCCATGAGACATCCTTGGCAGACAGGATTAAGAAAAATCCCAAGATGCTTCATGTGTATATCAGGAGCAAAAGGGTAGCAAGGGACAGGGTAGGTCCACCAAAGGAGTCAGAGGAAGTGGGTGAGATCCTTAACAATATTTTGCATCAGTATTCACAAAGGAGGAGGACATGGTGGATGGTGAGACTAGAGAGGTTATGTTGATATTTTACAACATGTCAATATAAAAAAGGAGGTATTGGGTATTTTGAAAAGCATTAAGGTACTCAAGTCTCCAGGACCTGAAGGGATCTATCCCAGAATACTGAAGGAGGTGAGGGAGGAATTTGCTGGGGCCTTGCATACAACTTTTGTATCTTTTTTAGTTATAGGAGAGGTTCCAGAGGATTGGAGAATAGCTAAAGTTGTTCCTTTGTTTAAGAAAGGCAACAGGGATAATCCAGAAAATTACAAGCTAGTCAGCTTTATGTCAGTGGTAAGGAAATTATTAGAGAATATTACTGGGGGTAGAATTTACTCACATTTTGGAAAAATATGGACTCATTAACAATAGGCAGCATGGGTTTGTGCGGGGGAGGTCATATCTCACAAACTTGATTGAGTTTTTTGAGGAAAAGACAAAAACAATTGATAAAGGCAGGGTGGTGGATGTTGTCTACATGGATTTTAGCAAGGCCTTTGACAAGGCCCTCCCATGGCAGGCTGATATAGAAGATGAATTCACATGGGATCCATGATGAACCAATTAGATGGACATGGAAATGGCTTGGTTATAGAAGAGAGAGTAGCGGTAGAAGGCTGAATTTCTGACTGGGGACCTGTGGTATTCTGTAGGGATCAGTGCTGTTGTTTGTAATACATATAAATGAATTGGAGGAGAATATAGATGGTCTGATTATTAAGTTTGTGGATAATGCAAAGACTGGGGGAGCTGTGGGTAGCGAGGAGGATTGTCAGAGATGCAGAAGGATATAGATGGGCTGGAGACTTAGGAAGAGAAATGGCAGGTGTAATTTAATCTGGGCAAATGCAACATGCATTTTTGAAGTTCTAATGCAGAGAAGGTATGTGGTAAATAAATGGTAGAACCCTGAGAAACATTACCATACAGGGGGATCGAGGTGTACAGGTTCACAGTTTCCTGAATGTGGCAACACAAGTGAATAAGGGATCAACAAGGTATACACAGCATGTTTGCCTTCATCAGTCAGGGCATAGAGTATAAAAATTAGCAAGTCATGTTGCAGTTGTATGGAACTTTGGTTAGGTCATACTTGGAATATTGTATACAATTCTGGTTACCACACTATGAGAAGGATGTGGAGGCTTTAGAGAGGGTACAGAAAAGGTTTACCAGGATATTAAAAGCAAAATACTGTGGATGCTGGAATCTGAAAGAAAAACAGAAAATGCTGGAAAATTTGAGCTTCGACGAAAATCATCCAGGCTCAAAAATTGACCCTATTCTCTTTCCATAGAAACTGTTAGACCTGCTGAGATTTTCCAGCAATTTCTGTTTTACCAGGATGTTGTCTGATTTGGAGGGTCTTAGCTATGACCAAAGATTGGATAAACTTGCTTCATTTTCACTTGAATACCAGAAATGGGGGCGGTGGGGGGGGGGCTGTGGTGGTGGTGTTTAAAGTAAAAAGGGGAAAGTTTAAAGGCAATTTTTTCAAACAGAGGGTGGTAGTGCTTGGAATGCGCTGCCAGAGGAGGTGACAGAAGCAGATACACAAGCAATGTTTAAGAAGCATCTTGTCAGATATATGAATAGACAAGGAATAGAGGGATATGGACCGCATAGAGACAACAGGTCTTTAGTTTAGAAAGGCGTCATGTGTTGGCACAGACTTGGTGGGCCAAAGGGCCTGTTCCTATGCTGTACTGTTCTATGTTCTTTGTAAAGCACCCACAGCTTAATATATTTCAATATGTAATTGAAAGTGAGAGGTAACAGTCACACCCCCACTCCCCAATATCCATCCCCCTCCTCCCCAACTCAAAGTCACAGGGCAATACAGCATGCAAACAGGCCCTTCGACCCAACTGGTCCATGCTGACCATGGTGCCTTCCCAGCTAGTCCCAATTGCCCACATTTGGCCCATATCCCGCTAATCCTTTTTCATCCATGTACTTATCCAAATGCCTTTTAAATGTTACTACTATACTTCCCTCAACCATTTTCTCTGGCATCTCATTCTATATATACACCATCCTCTGCTTGAAGAAGTTGCCCCTCAGGTCCCTTGTAAATCTTTCCACTCTCATCTTAAACCTCTAGTTTTCAATTCCCCTTCCCTGGAAATATATGTGTTCATCTTATGTATGCCCCTCATGATTTTATATACTTCAATAAAGTCACCCCTCATCTGCTGGGAGTTAACAACAGCCCAAATGGTGCTTGACTGGATCAAAAGAAAATCCAATATTTGAATAAAATCATAAAGGAACTATCCAGATAAATCAGAAACAGAAAATGATAGATAGGGCAATAGACACAAAGCAAAGATTTTGGACCAGAGAAGTTAAGACACAATTGGACATATTCCCACAAGTGGTAAAAGGGGTGCAATAAAAGTTGGTATTCTTTAGTTGAGTGGAGAAAATCAAATTTAAATGAGACTTAGGATGGCGGCATTTGATATTTCCTAAAGATAACAGCACGACGAATATGGAAAATAGAGAGGGGAAGCTGAGAGAATATACAAAGAAGGATTGACAAGTGATGTAAAGATCTTACATTAGTAAAGGATTAAGATGTTTAGGAAACAAAAGAGTAGTTAAGAAAGTTAGAGTCGATTAGAGAGGGAGAAAAGAAATATTTACACGAAACATACAAAACTTGCCTCTCCTTAGTTTCTATATGAAAGATATGCTAGCAGGACCGAAGTGGTTCAGAAGATGAGGTGCAGTAGTTAGGTAGGGCAACTACTGATAAAGAATTAGCGTGATTATAGATAAGGAATTAGTACTGATAAAGAACTGTTAAAGTTGGTCCAAGTCAAAACGGAAGAGGCACTAAGCTTTAGTCTAAAATTCTGAGGGAATTGAGAGAGGAAAATAGGGACTCAGACCACAATCTGTTAAACATTCCTTGATATAGAAGTTGTGCCAGAGGATCTGAAGGTTGCAAACTTTTGTCCAAGAGTTAGAAACTGAGAAGTTTCATCATTCCAATACAAACTTCAATTTGCAGCAACATTAAAATTGCTGGAATGTTACCAGCTGGTATCCTGCAAATTGGACATGTGTTTCATAAATTAATATTAAAAAATTGGTTTGTTCATAACCACATGTAATGACGCTTTATTCAAGATGAGGATATGCTGCCTCATCGTGATAAAGTATCCAAAGTATCTAACTGAGAACTTCCATGCGAATTTAGCAGTGAGTCACAAAATTCCAGCTTCTCAATGTTTATTGAGATTATGTATCATCCTACAGGAATATTTCAAAATCCTATAGGGTTTTAAGAAGAATCCTAAGACATTAAGCTTCGCATTTTTCTTCTTTTTTTCTCTAGCTGTTAAGGTAAATGTTTAGCAAAACATTCCCTTTACTAACCTGCACCAGGTTTCATAGCGACTGGACTGACTGTAGCCAGATCTAAGCTGGGTATCAGTTCATACGCTTTGTCCTGTTGCTTGGCCTTCCCTTCATGATATCTGCTGTAAATACCTCTGCCTGCAGAATATCCACCCAGGTACGATCCACGAGGTCCTGCTGCTCTGTTGCCAGCTGCCCCTCTACCTCGGCCACGCACAGTGCCTGCTTTAAAACAAAATGTCCAATTTTAAAAATAGGGCCAATGTCGTATTTAAAATGATAAATTTCATTATTCAGAATTGCCACCAGGTTTTTGAGGATCCTAAACCTCAGGTTTGATTTCTAACTTGGGTCACTGTCTGTGTGGAGCTTGCACATTCTCCCCGTGTCCGTGTGTGTTTCCTTCAGGGACTCCAGTTTCCTCCCACAGTTCGAAAGACGTGCTGTTTAGGTGCATTGGCCATGCTAAATTCTTCCTCAGTGTACCTGGATAAGTGCTGAAGCGTGACGACTAGAGGATTTTCACAATAATTTCATTGCAGTGTTAATGTCAACCTATTTGTGACTAATAAATAAATGTTTACTTTTTATTTGTAAAGTATTTCACGTTAAGTCTGCTTGAACTGTGAAAACACCAAGCAGCATTGTTATATTTGGTCTGTGTCTGAGGAGAACATTTTGAGCTATACAGTCCTCGGGTAACATACCAGTGGTCACAGGTCTATTGATTGAAGCATTTAAAGTGGTGAGTAGACAAGAAGGTATTTTGAAGCGTTCAAAATTGTAATGGGTTAAAGTAAGATAAAGGAAAACAAAGATTTTCACTGATTAGTTAAGTTAGTAACCTGACTGCACAAATTTAAGATTGCCATCAAAAGAAAAAGGGAGGAATTAAGAGAGCTATTTTTTAATGTAGGAGCTGCTAAAACATGGATTGCCCCATCTGAAACTGCAGTTAAAATCCAGAATCAGTTGCCTGAATCATTTCTGCTCTCCCTAAGCCTGCTCTGTGCATATATCCAAAACTCTATATTTTACTAGCTGATGGTGCTTCAACCACAGGGGAACCTTGGAGGTTGCAGGGCTGTTTCCTTGCCTGGTGTTTTGTGGCTCAGCATAGCTGCTGAAGCATAGGTGTGATTTCCTCCAAAATCGAAATAATACTGATAATCCTGGCAGGTTCACACTTCAAAATGGTACCAAGGGACTGATTGTACTCGTGGTGCTGTACCCTGCTGGCATGTATTGAGGAGCGGAGCAGGCAAATATTACTTGTGCCAAATAATTTCTTTTAGCGTGGACAGCCAGCACTTTGAGGGTGTGGTTTGACTATGTTAATGAATAACCTAAACTTCCCTTTCTTTGGAATAATGTGAATTTCTGCCCACAGTGTACATCTGACCAGTATAACCACCCGTAAAAGGATGAGGGTAGGAGCTACATTGTGAAGGAAGAGGGAAGGGAGTATTGGGAAACAGGAAAAGTGGGCAATGAAGGGGAGCAAGAAGGGAAAACGGTGAGAGAAGAGGAAATTAAGGAAAGGATGAAGCAACCAGAAAGGAACTTTGAACAGGAAAGGGAATAGCCAAAAGTCATGATCCACATTGGAACCAACAACAGGTCCTGATAAGCTAGGAACTAAATTCAAAAGATAGATTTTGTGGGCGGTGACTTTCAGATCATTACCTAATCCATGTTAATTGGCACAGGAACAAATAGATCAGGGATACATACATGATTGAACAAGTGATGTGGGAAGGAGAGGTTCTATGAAACTAATACCAGTAACCAGTACTAACATAGAGCTGAGAGCTGAAATGGGCTGTACCTGGACTGCAGTGGACAAAGGTTCTAAAAAAATAAATAAGGCTGTAGAGAGGACTTTTAATCAATGAAGAAAGGGAAGGGTCTGTGTAAAAAATTATAATGTGAAGATGCTGGCATTGGACTGGGGTATAAACAGTAAGAAGTCTCACAACACCAGGTTAAAGTCCAACAGGATTATTTGATAGTAAACGCCACAAGCTTTCGGAGCGTTGTTCCTTTGTCAGGTGAGTGGGAGTTCTGATCAGAAGCAGGGCATATAAAGGCACACACAGTTTACAGAATACTGATTAGAATGCAAGTCTTTACAGCTAATCTGCTATTCAAGTCTTAAAGGTGCAGACAATGTGAGTGGATTTAGCATTAAGCATAGGTTAAAGAGATGTGTATTGTCTCCAGACAGGACAGTAAATGAGATATTGCAAGTTCATCTTTGCAAGTTCATGGGGTTACAGATAGTGTGACATGAACCCAAGATCCCGATTGAGGCCATCCTCATGTGTGCGGAACTTGGCTATCAGTTTCTGCTCAGCGTATGTCATGACAGAACGTTTACCTGAAGATCAGAGGCTGAATGCCCATGACTGCTGAAATGTTCGCCAACAGGAAGGGAACAGTCTTGCCTGGTGATTGTCGAGCGGTGTTCATTCATCCATTGTTGTAGTGTCTGCATGGTCTCCCCAATGTACCATGCTTCGGGACATCCTTTCCTGCAGCGTATTAGGTGGACAATTTGGCCGAGTTGCAAGAGTATGTGCCGTGTACCTGGTGGATGGTGTTCTCACGTGAGATGATGACATTGATGACGACGAACATCTCACCAGGGCCATCTGCACACCCCCAGTTCTTGCCTTCAAACAACCGCACAACCTCAAACAGACCATTGTTCGCAGCATACTACCCAGCCTTCAGGAGAACAATGACCACGACACCACACAACCCTGCCTCAGCAACCTCTGCAAGACATGCCGGATCATTGACACAGATGTCATCATCTCACATGAGAACATCATCCACCAGGCACACACTCTTGCAACTCGGCCAACATTGCTTACCAAATACGTTGCAGGAAAGGATGTCCCGAAGCATGGTACACTGGGGGGACCATGCAGACGCTACGACAATGGATGAATGAACACCGCTCGACAAACACCAGGTAAGACTGTTCCCTTCCTGTGGGCGAACACTTCAGCGGTCACGGGCATTTGGCCTCTGATCTTCAGGTAAACGTTCTCCAAGTCAGCCTTCATGGCATACAACAGCGCAGAGTCACTGAGCAGAAACTGATAGCCAAGTTCCACACACATGAGGATGGCCTCAACCGGGATCTTGGGTTCATGTCGCACTATCTGTAACCCCCATGACTTGCCTGAACTTGCAATATCTCATTTACTGTCCTGTCTGGAGACAATACACATCTCTTTAACCTATGCTTAATGCTATCTCCACTCACGTTGTCTGCACCTTTAAGACTTGAATAGCAGATTAGCTGTAAAGACTCGCATTCTAATCAGTACTCTGTAAACTGTGTGTGCCTTTATATGCTCTGTTTCTGATCAGAACTCTCCACTCACCTGGTGAAGGAACAGTGTTCTGAAAGCTTGTGGCGTTTACTATCAAATAAACCTGTTGGATTTTAACCTGGTGTTGTGAGACTTCTTATTGTAAAAAATTATAGCAAGGTTACATAGAGAAGAGATGACAGCAGATCTCAGAGTACAAGATGTTAAGTGAAAAAGGATAATTTAATACTCCAGAAACCAAAAGATTGAAGAAAGAAAATGATGCAACACCTGTTAAAAAATAACGCAAGAACGGTAAGAACATATTAAACTGTTGCTGCAATAGAGCATTAGCAACAATCTGTTGTAAGGCAAACAGTGTCACCACTGGGGCAAATGGGCAAAGTGGAAGCAGTTATCCAAATAAGAGTTCTGCATATGAATGCACATAGCATGCCTGTTAACATCAGTGAGTGATAAACACCAAGTTAGTTTAAAGAGTATGTTACAGTCACCAAAATGGAGACTTGGTTAAAAGATGGAAATGACTGGGAGCTAACTACTGCAGGGTACAAGATTTCAAACATAGCAATATTGTTAAAAAACAAAATTACAGCTGTCGCTAATAAGGGATTTCATTAAGGGCAAGCAGCCAGTGGAAATGCTTTGGATAGAATTAACAAACAGTATATGAAGCAAAGTTTTAGTGGAATTTGTCTATAAGTAGTAAATTTTGAGGTTTGTCAGGATAGTTTGATGGAACAAAATGCCTTAGAACTGAGGGAACTGGTCCTACTAGATTTAATGGCCACACTTGTATTAGTTAACAATCTGTAAGAGTGGCCCATAACACTGAACAAATGACCATATCATCATTGAATTTCAGGTTTGAGTGAGTAAAAGAGTAAGTCACAAACCAAGCTTTTTAATTTAAATAAAGCAAACTTCAAAGGAATGGCATGTAAATTAACCACAGTAAATTGGGCCAAATGGTTACCAGGTGAACCTTCTTACAAATAGTAAGAATTATTGAAAGAAGTATTTGCCACAATACAAAACCAACACCTACACTCAAAAGACAAAAGCTCCATTTGTGTAGTTAAGCAACCATAGTCAACAAATGAGGTAAGAGTAAGTAAGCATCAAGCTAAAAGGCGGTTTACACAAATAGAAAAGTTGAAATCTGGTGAACTGGGCTATAAAAAGCAAAATGATGCGAAGTATTATGAGGTGGAAAAAGAGAATAAAGCCTAGATTTTCATCTTCAAGGCTGGTAAGAGTCAGGAAATTTCTTGCAGTCCCCTTGGGAGCAAGTGCCCACAAACACTGGATCTTCATTGTTGGGTGGGTGGGTGAGTGAGTGGGGGCTGGTGGGAGAGGGGGGAGAACAACGTGACTCTAGACTGCAGTTGGGCCAGTGACTAGGGAAAGAGATCAGAGGCCCACTTTGATGTTATGGGACTTTGTCCCAATTATTAAAAAGTAAGGTGCTTTAGCCCTCATCCCTCACGTCACTTCAACACCTAACACTCCACATGTATCCCATACAGGTAATACACTCCACCCACCTCTTGGCCACTGATGCCAATATGCCAAGCAATACCTCCCACCTAATCCCCATAATTCATCATGCTCCAGTGTCAGGCTAAACCCCACCCTCCCCCAAGAGCTTTCATGCCTTTCATGCCAGGCTACAGCATTGCCATGACCATTGCCCCACTATGCCCCAAAGAAAGCATTGTTTGATTTATTCTTTGAACAATTGCACAATGTTTATTTAACAAGGTTAAAGGTTATAACTGCTTGAAGTGTCTTCTACTGATACTGGTCAGTTGAATGACTGTTCTTTAAAATTTTGTTTCACATATCCTAGTGTCACTATAGGGCGTATTGGTTCTATACAGTGTATAATGGGTCATTGACATGAAAGTGTCATTGCTTGGCATGAAGGGCATGAGTGGCCATGGGAGTGTATGGGGGGCATAAATTGGCATGGCAGTCATGAGAAGGACCATTTGAACTTAACTTTGAAAAAGTCCTATGATGCAGACTATGGTTCATGACACCTCAGAGATGGTGTGAATCACAATTCTTTAAAAATTTGGCCCCTTTCCATGAAAATTGCGGAGGAATAGTGCGTGCCTCTCCTTGCAGTGCAACAGGCCAGAGCAGAAGTGGATTCATGATCTGAACCAGCCTACACCCTTAAAAGATACCCCAGAAAATCAGAAAGCCCAGGTATGGGGTCAGGAATCCCAGAGTTGGGACCAGCCTGTAATTTCTAAAGGGCTCCTCAGTTATTCCCACGCTGCAAAAATTCAGCTCTAAGAAACAGCAGCAGGAGTAGGCCAAATGGGCCATCAGCTGTGCTCCAACATTTGATGGAATTGTGGCTGAGTTGCTACATCATCTCTACTTTCTAGTATTATCCCTTTCAACCCCTCAGTGTCTGTAAATCTTTTAATTTCAGTTTTGAATCTATTCAATGACTGAACATTCACACTCTGTAGCAAGGAATTCCAAAGCTTCACAATCCTTTAAATGAAGAAATTATCCCTCATTCGATCCTAAATGCTCCCCTGATCTGAGACAATTATCCTTAATTCAAAACTCTCCAACTAAGCATCTAATCTGACTGCAGTAACGAATCCCTTTTAAAGGGTGAAGTTTTGGAAGTTCATATGACCCGTCCAGCCAATTAGAAAAAAGCACGTGAATCCTGGAGCTGATCACGGGCTCTCCCTGGCAGACTAAGACTTGGGCCTGAATTATACCACCCCACCCGCCACGGGTATCAGAGCAGGCGAGGGACGTTCCCTGAAAAAAATCATTGGCCTCTGACGGTTTTGAGACAAGTGAGGCCATAATATCCCGCCCTTGGAGTCAATTCAATTGGTAGCATCATTTTCACTCTCTGTGAATAGTTATTATAGTTAATAAATAGTTTTGTTGTTATTCCCCTTTTTGGGACCAAGCCTCTAAAGATTTTTTACATTTTAATGAAACCACTTCACATTCTTCCAAATTCTAGACAATATATGCTGAAAATCTCCATCCTTGTTTGTGACTGGGATTCTCCGGTGCTGCCGAAAGTGAATGGAGTTTTGGCCGAAATGCTAAATTCTCTGTTCTCATTGTAGTGGAGTGAATGAGATGGATGAGATCAGGGAATCCCACCCAGTGGCTGATTTTATTGATCTCACTTTTGCATAAGCTTTGAACTCAAACTCTGGGCTGCTAACCCAGTCCTTTAAGAATTATGCTACCTCGCTCCCAGAAGAAACAACTGGAAATTGTAGACCTATTGGTCGTAAAATGAGAAACAAATTTGGTCATGTGGTTCTACAAACAGTAGCAAGAAGGAATACACAGAATTAAAGTTGTAGAAATTGTTTAATTGTGTTGGTGTTGCTTTGAGCAAAAGAATAAATGAACATCAGCACTGCAAACTTCCATCTGGGAACTCAAGATTTTAAGCACCACATACCTAAGTATACCATTAATATACTGAATAAAGCAGCACTCAAATATACAAGCTGTGTGAGCATTCAATTCAAAATTTATGTCTTGCCAAATCTGAAATATATTATCACTAATGCTCTGTGATTCAGGTCTTCCCAATGGAAAACCAATTTCTCTTTCCAACTTAAGTGTAAGTTGATTGGGATTCAGGACTAGCATATTCCTGTAAGGATGAAGGATAAGTATAGCAAGTTTTGGGAACTTTGGATAATGAGGGATATTGTGAGCTTAGTCAAAGAGAAAAAGGAAGCATTTGTCAAAGCTAGGAGGCTGGGAACACACGAAGCAAGTGTGGAATACAAGGAAAGTAGAAAGAAACTTAAGCAAGAAGCGCTAAAAGGGGTCATGAAAAATCATTGGTCAGCAGGATTAAGGAAAATCCGAAAGCTTTTTATACATAAGTAAAGAGCAAGAGGGTAGCTAGGAAGAGGATTGGCCCATTCAAGGGCAAGGGAGGGAATCTATTCGTGGAGCCAGAGGAAATGGGTGAGATATTAAATGAGTACTTTGCGTCAGTATTCACCAAAGAGAAGGACTTAGTGGATGATGAGTCTGGGAAAGGGTGTACAGATAGTTTGAGTCATGTTGAGATCAAAAGGAGGAGGTATTGCGGTTCTTGAGGAACATTAAGATAGAGAAGTCTCCAGAACCTGATGGGATATATCCAAGAATATTGAGAGAGGCAAAAGGAGGACATGGCTGGGGCCTTCAGAGAAATCTTTATATCCTCACTGGCTACAGGGCAGGTCCCAGAGGATTGAAGAATAGCCTACGTTGTTCCTTTGTTTAAGAAAGGGTAGCAAGAATAATCCAGGTAATCACAGGTCAGTGAGCCTTACATCAGTGGTAGGGAAATTACTGGAGGATGCTTCCAGACAGGAGTTATTCCCACTTGGAAATAAGTGGACGTATTACTGACAGGCAACATGGTTTTGTGAAGGGGAGGTCGTGTCTCACTAACTTGATCGAGTTTTTCAAGAAAGTGACAAAGATGATCGATGAAGGTAGGGCAGTGGATGTTGTCTACATGGACTTCAGTAAGGCCTTTGACAAGGTCCCTCATGGCAGACAGGTGTAGAAGGTGAAGATGCATGGGATCACAGGTGAACTGGCAAGGTGGATACAAAACTGGCTTGGTCAAAGAAGATAGAGGATAGCAGTGGAAGGGTGCTTTTTTGAATGGAGAGCTGTGACAAGTGATGTTCCTCAGGGATCAGTGCTGGGACCTTTGCTGTTTGTGATATATATAAATGATTTGGAGGAAATTGTAACTGGTTTGATTAGTAAGTTTGTGGACAACACAAAGGTTGGTGGATTTGCGGATAGTGATGAGGAACAGCAGAAAATATAGATCAGTTGGAGACTTAGGCAGAGAGATGGCAGATGAGTTTAATCCGGACAAATGTGAGGTAATGCACTTTGGAAGGTCTAATACAGATAGGAAATATACTATAAATGACAGAACCCTTAAGAGTATTGATAAACAAAGGGACCTGGGTGTACAGGTACACAGGTCACTGAAATTGGCAATGCAGGTGGAGAAGGTAGTTAAGAAGGCATACGGCATGCTTGCCCTCATTGGCCGGAGCACTGAGTTTAAAAATTGGCAAGTCATGTTGCAGCTTTATAGAACCTTAGTTAGGCTGCATTTGAAATATAGTGTTCAATTCTGGTCACCACACTACCAGAAGGATGTGGAGGCTTTGGAGAGGGTATAGAAAAGATTTACCAGGATGTTGCCTGGTATGGAGGGCATTAACTATGAGGAGAGGTTGGAGAAACTTGGTTTATTCTCACTGGAAAGATGGAGGTTGAGGGGCAACCTGATAGAAGTCTACAAGATTATGAGAGGCAATGGACAGAGTGCATAGTTAGAAGCTTTTCTCAGGGTGAAAGAGTCAATTACCAGGGGGCACACGTTTAAGCTGCAAGGTGCAAGGTTTAAAGGAGATGTATGAGGCAGATTTTTTACACAGAGGGTGGTGCCTGGAACTTGCTGCCAGAGGAGGTAGTGGAAGCAGATACGGTAGTGACTTTTAACAGATGTCTTGACAAATACATGAATAGGATGGGAATAGAGGGATATGGTCCCCAGAACGGTAGGGGGTTTTAGTTAAGTTGGATAGCATGGTCGGTGCAGGCTTGGAGGGCCGAAGGGCCTGTTCCTGTGCTGTAATTTCCTTTGTTCTTTGTTTCTCACTGTCCTCTGATGTTCAGATGTGCATCATAAAATATTTCAATGATGTACCGCTACTGCAAATTTGGGAACAATATGATAGCAGATCTTCAATGGAAATAAAAATTGGGAGTGATATAAGATGGGCATCTGACTTGCTATCATCCAGTTTAAATGGTAACAAACTCAAAAAACAAAGGCCAGAACTCTCTGGTCATGCACGCCCTGCTGCCACTGGGAGCGAGAATGGAGACTGTGACATTCAGCCAAATCTCCTTTTGTTGCAGTGGAGTCAGAAGATCCCAGCTCCAGGCAAGGTCAGAGAATCCAGCCCAACATCTTTCACCCTCCTAAAAAATGCTTATCAACGTGTTCAAGTCATAATGTTTTACTGACCTTTGGCAAAATATTCTCTGTTGGGACCAATCAGTGTGTTGTAAGGATACCCATAATAGGCTAGCGCGTAGGGATCACATGAGTAAACAATGTTTGCTTGAGGAGTTTCTGTTGGTCCTCCTTTTGCTGCTTTCTGGTAACGACTATACTGCTCTTTGTCCACAGGCTTGGCGAGGGTCACCTCAATGTAGGAACCTTCAAGGTCGATTCCATTTAATTTCTCCATGGCAAGGACAGCATCATCTCTGGTGGTGAAATGAACAAAAGCGTAATCTCGAATTTTCTTTACCCGCTCCACACAGCCGGGGTTGAACTGACTAAAGATTTTTTTTATTGTGTCCTCCATGGTTTCAATCATGAGATTTCTCACATAAAGAATTTTAACAGTTTCCATCACATCTTCGTCAACATCTATCTCTGGTTCAGCCCAGTCGACTGCAATCTGGTGACCCCACAGCTGGATTCTTCCGGGCATCAGTTTTCTCCGGGCCATGGCAGCAGCCCGGTGACTTTCATACTCTACGAATGCAAATCCTCGGTTTTTCATCTTGTCAGCTGCACTGGCATAGACAATCACATCTAACACACCTTCTGTTACTTTAGAAATCTCTTCTAAAATCTCTTCTCTTTTTTTCATTTTTGGAATGCCCCCAATGAAAAGTCTGCAGTTGTCCACACTGCTGCAGACGCCCAGCAACCTCCCTGGGCGAATCTCGTAGTTATTAAGCTCCCT
The DNA here is from genome assembly GCF_965287045.1 of Carcharhinus amblyrhynchos. Lineage (NCBI taxonomy): Eukaryota > Metazoa > Chordata > Chondrichthyes > Carcharhiniformes > Carcharhinidae > Carcharhinus > Carcharhinus amblyrhynchos. The sequence continues at coordinate 87,203,248 of NC_137324.1, read as the reverse complement.
AACTGCTCTTTTAGCTTCATGTTTGGCTGTGAACATGACAAAGGCATAACCTCGGTTTTTACCATCAAAGTCCATCATCAAGCGCATCTCATACATTCGTCCCACAGACTCAAAAACAGGGACAAGTTCATCTTCATAGACATCACGAGGAATTTTACCAATAAAGACCTCGCAACCACGAGGGGGAGGATGTCCCTCCCAGCCAGGAGGAGGCCCACCATATTTACGCTGGCCATTTTCTTGAACCATTGTGTAGCCTGTACGTTCCATAAGTGCAAGCAGGGTAGCTTCATTAGGGGCACCAGCAACACCTTCATGGACTTTAGTTGAAGACATGTTGCAAGAATCTGTACTCATCATGGTGCTGGAGTCTTCAGCTGTCATTCTGTCAAAACCATTCAAATTGTGCTTGGACCTGAAAAGGCAAGAGGAAAACCTTTTTAGTTGAATAACAAGATTAATTTAACCTGTATATGTGCTGCACATGGATTTCAAAACGGCATTTGATAAGGTTACTACACAAGATAAGAGCACATATTGTAGTGTGTAATGTAGAGTCTTTTTCAAGTTGACTAACTGGAACTAGTGCTGGCACCTCAACAATCTACCACCTGTATCAATGACTTGGATGAAGAGACTAAGCATATTGTGGCTAAATTTGCTGATGACACCAAGAAAGGGAAGAAAATAGGTTGCCAAGAGGAGGTAGAGTCTAAAAAGGAGTATGGATAGATTAAGTGAGTGGGCAAAACTTTGGCTGCTAGCTTAATGTGGGAAAATGTAAACATATTCACTTTGGCAGGAGGAACAGGAAAGCAGTATACTATTTAAATGGAGAGAGATTCAGATCTCAGTGATACAGGTGGATCTGGGCGTCCTGGTACATAAATCACACAATGTTAGTATGTAGATACAGCAAGTGATTCAGAAGGCAAATGGAATGTTGGCATTTAATGCAAGGAGAAGCCTTCCATTGTTTGCTGGAGCAGATGAGTGAAGGAGCAGAGAGACAGCTAAGATTTTACCTGTTAAAAACCAGTTTAAAATAAGTTTAAAGCACTTTGTTCTTTGTAGAACTATTTAAAGCATTTATTTATTGTATTTACTGCTTTAAGAATTCTGAGGGAGTGGTTAGCAGGCAGTTGTGGTTCATCAGATTTAAATCAGCGCCAGGTTTAAAAGGAGGCCTGGTGTAGACAGCGGGCAGCGTCTGAGCGGGCAGCGGAGTGAGAGGGAAGGAGAGTGAGCTACTAGGGCTTAATATCAAAAAGGGCTGGAAGGAAAAAAGGCCAGGTGAGTTCGTTTGAAAAACAAAAAAAACAAAAAAAAACAAACAAAAAAAAAATTTTTTCAAAACTACTACAGTAAATAATGGAAGGGCATGTGATGTGTGGTTTCTGTATGATGTGGGAACTGGTGGACCCTAGGGTTCATCCCAGTGACCATGTCTGCAGTAAGTGCAGGTTGCTGGAGGAGCTCCAGCTCAGGGTAAATGAGCTGGCCTCTGAGCTACAGACACTGAGGCTCATCAAGGGGAGAGAGGGTGCCATTGTCAATGGGGTGCAAGTGACATCCACCCCCCCTAGACTGGCTAAATCTAAGGGTCAGGGACAAGAGGGGGCTACTGGGAAGAGGAAGGGGGGTGAGGAGCGGAGGCCTCAGCCTCTTAATCTGCATAACAGGTTTGAGGTTCTTGCTTCCAAGTTGGACGAGAACGAGGCAGGTGAGGTTGGTGAGCAAGCTGCACACGGTACAGTGCTGCAGCAGGACATAGGCAAAGAGAAAAGGAAAAGGAACGTAGTAGTGATTGGGGATAGTGGGGTGAAGGGTATTGACACTGTCCTTTGTCACAATGACAAAGTGCACAGAAGGGTGTGTTGTCTGCCTGGTGCTCGGGTATGGGATGTCGCAGCTGGGCTGCAGAGGAACCTGGAGTGGGAGGGTGAGAATCCGGTCGTTGTGGTACATGTGGGTGCCGGCGACGTAAGCAAAATGCAGACTGAGGATCTGGGGAGGGAGTATGAAAAGCTTGGAATGGAATTAAAAAGTAGAACCGACAAGGTGGTTATCTCTGGGCTACTGCCTGAACCGTGTGCAGATGGGCGTAGGGTTGACAGGATTAAGGAAGTGAATGGGGGCTCAGGGATTGGTGTGGGAGGAATGGGTTTGAATTTATGGGGCATTGGCACCAGTATTGGGGTAGGTGGGACCTGTTCGGGAGAGATGGGGTTGGTCTGAACCGTGCTGGGACCAGAGTGTTGGCGAATCGAGTAAAGAGGACTGTAGACAGGGCTTTAAACTAATTAGTGGGGGGGAGGGTGTGAGGGTAGGTGACCTTACGAGGTCTAAAGTTAAGGAGAGTGTACATGTAAGGGAAGAGGCCGAGGATGTCCCAATAATAGAGGGAGTAGGGGGCGTGAGTATAGTTGGTGGCGTTGCGGCAAATAGGGTCCAGGTAAAGGCTGGGATGAAAGCACTTTATCTGAATGCACGAAGCATTCGGAATAAAGTGGATGAGCTGATGGCGCAGATCGACACAAATGGATACGATCTGGTGGCCATTACAGAGACGTGGCTGCAGGGTGACAGGGACTGGGAGCTGAATGTACAGGGCTATCAAGTGTTTAGGAAGGATAGACAGGAGGGAAAAGGGGGGGGCGTAGCTATGCTGATTAAGGATAGCATCACGGTGGTAGCAAGGGATGATATTGGAGCCAAGGAGCAGAGGGTGGAATCGTTGTGGGTAGAGATTAGGAACAGCAAAGGGAGGAAGACGCTGGTGGGTGTCGTCTATAGGCCCCCGAATAATGATCTGGAGATGGGGCGGGCTGTTAACGCGCAAATAAGCGCGGCGTGCAAGAATGGGACGGCCGTAGTTATGGGGGATTTCAATCTGCATATTGATTGGTCGACCCATGTTGGACGTGGGGGGCTCGAGGAAGAGTTCTTGGAATGCTGCCGGGATAGTTTCCTCGAACAGTGTGTGTTGGAGCCGACGAGGGAGCGAGCTATCTTGGATCTGGTGCTATGTAATGAGGCGGGTAGAATTAGGGACCTTGTGGTGAAGGATCCTCTTGGGGAGAGTGATCATTGTATGGTGGAGTTTCTGGTGCAGATGGAGGAGGAGAAAGTGGGTTCCCGGACACGCGTCCTTTGTTTGAATAGAGGGGAGTACGGTAGGATGAGAGAAGAATTGGCGAATGTGGACTGGGAGAGCGCGTTGGAGGGAGGGTCTGTTGAGGAGCAGTGGAGGATCTTTAAGGAGATCTTTCTTGGTGCTCAACGGAAATTTATTCCGATGGTCAAAAAGGATAGTAGGAGGAGAGGTAATAAGCCGTGGATAACAAAGGAGGTGAAGGAAAGTGTTAAACTAAAAGCGGAGGAATTTAGAGTAGCTAAGAGTAGTGGGCGAGAAGAGGATTGGGAGAGGTTTAAATGTCAACAAAGATTGACAAAGAAGTTGATAAGGAAGGGTAGGAGAAACTATGAAGCTGGGCTAGCGCTTAATATAAAAAAGGATAGCAAGAGTTTTTATAAATATATAAAAAGGAAGAGGCTGGCTAGGGTGAATGTTGGTCCTTTAGAGGATGAGAAAGGGGAGCTAGTGGTAGGGGATGGGGATATGGCTAAGGTATTGAATAATTTTTTTGTTTCTGTCTTCACGGAGGAGGACGTGAATAATTTGCCGGGTGTTAGCGATAGAAAGGTGGTAGGACTGGAGGGTCTTAATGACATTACTGTTACTAGAAAGGCGGTGCTCGACAGACTGGAGGGGCTGATTGTGGACAAGTCCCCAGGACCGGATGGAATGCATCCGAGGGTTCTGAAAGAAATGGCGGAGGTGATAGTGGATGCCTTGGTGGTTATTTTCCAAACGTCGCTGGATTCCGGGGAAGTGCCGGATGATTGGAAAACGGCTAATGTTACGCCGTTGTTTAAGAAGGGTGCCAGGCAAAAGGCGGAGAATTATAGGCCGGTTAGTTTAACATCTGTGGTAGGTAAAATGTTAGAATCTGTCATCAAGGAGGAAATTGCGAGGCATCTTGAAGGGAATTGCTTGATAGAGCAGACGCAGCACGGTTTCATTAAAGGGAAGTCGTGTCTGACAAATTTACTGGAGTTCTATGAGGATGTGTCTAGGGCAGTGGATAGAGGAGAGCCAGTGGATGTGGTCTTTCTAGATTTTCAGAAAGCGTTTGACAAAGTGCCTCACAAGAGGTTATTGCAGAAGGTCGAGGGACATGGAGTTGGGGGTAAGGTGTTAGCGTGGATAGAAGATTGGTTGTCAAATAGGAGGCAGAGAGTGGGGGTCAACGGGTGCTATTCGGATTGGCGGATGGTGACTAGTGGAGTGCCCCAGGGGTCGGTGCTGGGGCCTCAGCTTTTTACCATTTATATAGATGATCTGGAGGAGGGAACCGAGTGTAGAGTGTCGAAATTTGCTGATGACACCAAGATTGGGGGAACGGCAAATTGTGTGGAGGGTGTGGAGAGTCTGCAGAAGGATCTAGATAGGCTGGGCGAATGGGCCAGGAAATGGCAAATGGAATTTAATGTTGGCAAGTGTGAGGTGGTCCACTTTGGTAGGAAAAATGGTAGGAAGGACTATTACTTACGAGGCGAAAAACTGCAGCAGGCGACGGTGCAGAGGGACCTCGGGGTCCTTGTGCATGAGTCGCAAAAACCCAGCTTGCAGGTGCAGCAGGTGGTCAGGAAGGCGAATGGGATGCTGGCCTTCATAGCGAAGGGGATTGAATATAAAAGTAGGGAGGTCTTGCTGCAGCTGTATAGGGCATTGGTGAGGCCGCAACTGGAGTACTGTGTGCATTTTTGGGCGCCGCATCTGCGCAAAGATATTTTGGCCTTGGAGGGAGTGCAGAGGAGGTTTACTAGGCTGATACCGGAGTTGAGGGGGTTGAGCTATGAGGAGAGGCTGAATAAACTGGGCTTGTACTCGTTAGAGTTTAGAAGAATGAGAGGAGATCTCATTGAGACGTATAAGATGATGAATGGGATGGATAGGATAGAGGTGGAAAGACTCTTCCCGCTCAAAAAAGACAATAGGACTAGGGGGCACAGCCTCAAGATAAAAGGGGGGCGGTTTAGAACAGAGTTGAGGAGGAACTTCTTCACTCAAAGGGTGGTGAATCTCTGGAATTCTCTGCCCGTTGAAGTGGTGGAGGCTGCCTCGCTAAATATTTTTAAGACGCGGGTTGATGGGTTTTTGATAGGAGAGGGGATTAAGGGTTATGGGGAGAGGGCGGGAAAGTGGAACTGAGCAGCGACAGATCAGCCATGATCTTATTGAATGGCGGGGCAGGCTCGAAGGGCTGGATGGCCTACTCCTGCTCCTATTTCTTCTGTTCTTATGTTCTTATGTTCTTATGAGAATGGAATATAAAAGTGGGAAAATTTAACTTCAGCTGGACAAGGCCTGAGTGAGATCACACCATTGTTTATAGTTTCGGTCTCCATGGGAAGAAGTCTCCGATCTTGTCTGTGGTGGGACACATTGTGAGTGAGAATGGGAAATTTGGCGTTCCAGCTGAAATTCTGTGGGGCATGATTGTCAGTGCCTATTCTCTGCGGGGGCAATCCTGTTAAGATCATTAAATCTTGTGAGAGGGCCATAACAGGATTTGCAGTGATTAGATTTCAATTTGAGATCTTCCCCGCACCTCACTAGCAACGTAATCACGTTCCTATCCAGAAAGGACACGAAACTGATTTCCATTAAATTGACTGAATTTAAATATCATTAAATGGCTTAACATTGTTGTTTTTGGGAGCATTGAATGTTGGTGTGATGCTATGCCTGCAGGAATCACTGCTGGTTTTCAAAAATGAAGACCAGTCATGAAGACCACATTGGGGGTATGGAGATAAGTACAGCCACTGGGTGATTAGGAACGTGGCATGGCCCTCTGGCACAATGACACTGCCAACCTAGGTCACCAGCTTGTGTGCTGTAAATGGTGGGGTGTGCCCTGGGAATCATGTCCTATTTTGCCTGAAAGTCATTGAGCTGCATAACATAAAAAGGCAGGTGGATTTGGCTCCAGACTGTCTCATGCCTAGTTGCTCTGTTAGTTTGGGAAATTACCCTTTGATCCACAATTGTAGTGTCAAAGATCTTTGGAAAAACTACCACTAAGAGAATTTGAATGGTTTCTATGGCAAAGTTTGATTGGGCGGCCTTCTTTTTTGGGGAAATGGCAGCTAAGAGACGAGTAATTATTTTTACATGGCACTTTTACATCTACTTTTAACCAGCCTCATGTAGCCATTGGTTCATTGCAAATGGATGACTACAATGTCACACTTGTAAAAATTGTATGTCATTGCTTTTGGGCAAAGGTAAAGACCTTTGGGATACCTCAAGCTTCAGAAAGGCACACATAAGGTTCTGCCTGATCTATGGAGTAGTTCTATTTTCTGTTTTTCTCAGATTTCCAGCATCCACAATATTTTGCCTTTACCCTGATGGTTACATTATTCAGATTTGAACTTGCTGATTTTCACTCAAAGCTAACACTTCATGTTCTACGTGCATGCCATACTGACAATGCTCCATGTAATGGCAATTTAATATGCTGCCTATTTCAAATTCTTCATGAGTTGCTTACATCCGTCTATAACCTTTCAGTGACACTAGTCACTAACAGGAGATATCAGCTCAGTTTTGCATATTAAGCAATCTGTCTAGTTTTAAACGCAGAAAGCTAAATAATGTTGTATTATGATATAGATTAACTATTTATTTGTGTTTTCCCATGCGTAGCCAAAGCATTATCCAGATAAAAGTAATGCAAGCATCAAAGTACAAACAAGTTATACGTTGACTTGTGTATACATTTTTTAAAGATCAGGGCCTGTCTACAATATAAAGTACATACCATCAGACTGAAATACAAAAGCCAAAACTGGGTGTTCTCATACAGAGTCCTGTATGCAGTAACACTGTGTACTTTGTGGACAAACAGTAGCTCATGAGGGAAATCAGCGATAAGACCAGTTTTAGTAGCTTTTCTGCAATATAATGGTAGGGTTATTTACCCACAGTTAACCAGATGAAGTCTTTTGTTACCTCCGCACATGACAATTCCACTGCATTCATTACCATCCTTTCACATTCTATTTTCCCCAAACATAAGATCATCCTACACATGCTGCCCCTGAACGATTTTACACCAAGTCCCATTCATTCATCATCCATATGTTCTCTGACCAGCATCAGCTCCCAGTTAAACAATACAGTAATTTTCAGATTCTTATCCTCATTTAAAAAACCCCCATGATTGTGCCCCTTCCTATCTGTGATCTCCTTCAGGCCCACAACACTTCAAAACCATGAGGGGTCTGGACAGAGTAGATTGGGAGAGACTGTTCCACTTGATGGAAGGATGAGGAACCAGACAGCACAGTTTAGCAACATGAGGAAAAGCTTATTTAATGTAGAGAGTGGTTAAGACCTAGAATGCGCTGAGTGGGTGTATGTTGGCTCAACAGCTGCTTTCCAAAGAGAATTGAAGAAGAAATTTGTCATGTAAAATGGGATCAAGTGAATTGCTCTCGCGGAGAGCCGATAGGGATACAGTCAGCCAAATGTTCTCCTTCTGCGCTGAAGCCATTCTGTGATTCAAAGTCTCAGAGATATCTGCACTCTTCTTGAGCATTCAAAATTTTGTTGACCATGCCTTCAGTTGTGAAGACAGTAAGCTTTGGAACTCCCTCCCTAAAACTCTTAGACTCTGTACCATGCTGACCACCTCAAGATGCTCCTGAAAATCTACCTCCAATCCTTACAAAACTTTTGCTCTGATATCTCCTTATCTAGTTTGGTGTAAAAATCTGTTTTATCACACTCCTGCAAGGTGCTTTATTATGTTACTGGAGAAGTGTAAATATCTCTTATTGTACGATTTCTGTACAACTTAAAATTTAATATTACATTTTATGTACAAAAATATATCAGATTTAATGGCTAGTGAACCATTCAGATTAACAAGGCCCTATGCTCAATCCAGTTAACGGCTCTTGGAGGGAGTGACAATACGTTTTCATGGTCTGCAGATGAGAAAAAGAGTCCGGGATTAATAGACAACTAGTGATAGGTATCATTAATATCGAGTGATAGAAGATCATTGGTAATCTGCTGATTCCTGGTGGAAACTATGCATGGATAGAAATTGGATGAAAATAGAATATGTTTAACTGTGATTCCCCTACATCCAAATAGCTTGTTAAATGCATGTTAAGAGTTGAGCAGTTGGTTGAGTTACAGAGGCCAGCTGTTGTCCCTTCAACTACAAATTCTCAACTCAGTACTTTCAGGAGCAAGGGGACAGAATCAGAAAATAAATCAATTCAGTAAATCTGCAAACAGAATTATTGGAGATTCTGTAGAATTCTTTAATTCATCCATCTATGAGCACCACAACTAATTTTATCTGTTGGATTGGATTTTAATGTCTCCCACTAGAATTGGCAGGCACAGGAGGAAGGAATGGTAGTGGCTGGTAAAATATATTGTGTGCCCATCCCACCTCCTTCCCTCTCAGATCCAAAATGTTCTCCAAAATATAGGGGGTGGATAAGATGCCTATTAGTCTGCCTGTCTTTAGATCTATGAGGCCCTTAACTGCCCAATTAATTGAGATTAAAGGTCTCAATCTGCCTACACTGCCATAAAATGACAGGCAGTGGCAAGCAGCCCAAAGTGCGAAAGCCACTTTCGCAAAGGTTTCTTTGATTGGATGGACTGGCCAGCACCTCTCGAGAGTAGGACTTTCCATATACCGAGGAGTGGAAGTCCAACCCTGAGTTTGTTAGTCCACCCCCAGAATATTACTGCAATGGGGAAGATCTTTTAAAGTCAGATGTTTGGGACCAAATTTCCTTCTGCGGTGTAGAGCAATAGACACCCATGATCTAAACTCTACAAAAAGTACATTCGCAGTTGTCATGTCCTGCTAAAAAATATACTCCCTCAGTGTAAATGCAAGAATTACAGCACAACCCTCATGTCATACAACCAACCCAGTATGTTCCCCTCCGTAGAAAGAAGGAGATCCACAAACAATCCCCAAACAATGTTGCAAATACTGTAACCCAAGAATTAGAATTTGACAGAAGCAGGTGGGCAGACCCCCTTACTCACCCTGCTCCCCCGGTACCACACATCAAAACCAAGATTGAATTCAAACGGTAATGCTGATTAAACTGAGGCCTCCCTTGTTCCACCGTGAGAGCACGACGGGACAAATACTATCAAAGAGAAAAAAAATGGACAATCTGGATTTTTGCAAGATAACAGATGACAAATGCCTCTGTGCTCATATATCGTACGCCCTTGTCAGGATAAAAGACAGTATCACAAAATTAGGAGTAGAATTAGAAAGAAGTAATGTTGAGGATTACTGATGAACTGCAGGATAATATAACCATCCATGGAGCTTGAAAAGGCCAAAATCATGACAGGATTATCAACCAATATCCAGGATCCATCCAGAGTTTCACTGAGGCCTTTGCATGTCTGCCATCGTCCCAAAGCCGTGCTAAAGGGAAACCTAGGCCCCTGTGGAGAAGAACCGTCGCACTGGCTGCCTCCAGCCTTTCTCGTTGAACAACAAGGACAAGACAATGTAAGACAATGGTCGGAGTCCTTGATCGATCACAGGCCTCGAAGATCAGATACAGTGTGCTTAATCGAATTTGATACACCCAACCTTCAAATAGAGATTGGGTAAGCATGGCAGCTGGTTCTCGAATTCAGCTGAGAATTCATTCTCAGCTCCCCTCAGGACACTGGGCACAAGGATTCTCCTTCTCCAGCTCTACTCCCCGAATCAACCAGGGTGTTTGACATATCATGCAGCAGGGTTTCCAAGGACTGAAGGTGAGCCCCCATCGAGGAAACTGCCCTCTCGACTGATGGGATTCTCTTCAGGATATCTTGTAGTTCATCAGTGCTGTGCTGGGGAGCTGAAACCGTCACCCACAACTTCACTCAATGGCAGCCATCATCTTGGTGCCTGCAGCACCACCGAAGTATAGGCCCACTTACCAGTCATACCGTCACTGCGATCTGGGCCCTACCCCAGCTATCTCTGATTGCCTCATCAGGTGAGGATGTTCTTGACTCGACTTGGCTCCTCATCACTAAAGTTTAGCCAGGATCTTCCACAAACATAGCACACATTATACATATCAGGATCAAATAATAATAGGTTGTGCATGGGATTACAAAAAAAATTAAAAGATGCGTAGCACCAAAGCTCACAAAAAAAACAGCTGCTCCTGCACTTACATCATATTATGTGACTCCCCACTTCTAGTTTTAACAAATGTGCGCCATGGACAGGAATTCAATGTCCTCCCAGGAGACAAGTGACTCACTTAAATAGTTCAATGATGCTGCTTGCCTTACATTTTCTCTCTTTTTCAGCTTCATTGCTGGTTATATGTGAACATAAGTTCAAATAAACAAGGAGCAGGCGGGCCATTCAGTTCCTCGAGGCTGCTCCACCATTAAATAAGATCATGATCGATCTGATAGTCAGTTCAGATCTGCATCCCCACAAATTTTCAGGACTAAAGGGAGCGGGAGGGGGGTTGCTGTGTGGAAGAGTTAAATGCTTTTCTAGTACTACTTGTTGTTCAGGAGGAGCATCAATCCTCTCCCCAACTGGACTCCCATTCCCATCATCACTGATTGCACTCCATCCCCATCCCCACCCCCCAATTACCAATGCCCTCTAACTATCCCTTCAAACTCCTCACTGTGTATTCCCTATCCTGATGAACAGCAGCCCTATCTTCTCCTGGCCTATGTCCTCAAAGTGTTTTTCCCTCAACAGGAAGATAAGCCAGTTAACTAGGCCAACTGGGAAAACAGCTTTAAAAAAAATGTATGCAAAACTCCACAGAGTTCGATAAAACTCAAACATTTCCCAGCAAGAACTCTTCACCACCATTTCAAATTGGCATCTCAACAGTTATCAGAGCCATACTCTCTCAGGCACTGCCTCTAGCAATCCGGATGTATCACACATCATATTCCCAGCTCACACCTGTGGCTGGCACCTGTGTAGTTTCTGCACCTGTTTGCAGGTGGCTTCCTGGTTCTTGGGATGTCTCACGTAACAAACAGCTACTGATGAGAAACCACAAGCCAACATACTTTACCACAAGTGACCCAACCTCTTTTTGGCAAATGCAATAAACTTTGCAAACTGCTGCAAGCGTTACATTATTAAATGTTACTACAAGTTCAGGAGAAGTAAAATGAAAAACATTTATCTTTTTGGTCTTAGCTCCTGGTACAACTAGATTGATATGGGAGTCAGAGAGACACAAGTGCTTCCTGCTTGCTTTCAGGCCCTTGATTAAAATAGCGCAGGTCATACCATCAGAACCATATTTGCATATTTAAAGAAAAACCCTAATGATTTACATCAGGTGCTCTTTCTGTCTGCTTATCTGTAGAAAAAAATGTTCCTTCGAAATTTATGATACGTGGAACCAAACTGCTGTGAAGGCTCTCCTGTCCCTCTGCAAAAACTTCAGACCAGAAAATGGCATGAATATTTTTCAGGAGTCTCTGAAAGAGAACTCATGTGGAAATTCAATAAATTGTCAGTATAATTTGGTTTACCTTCATGTAAAATATGCAACACACCAGTTTTCAGATGGAGGAGGAGAAAGTGGGTTCCCGGACACGCGTACTTTGTTTGAATAGAGGGGAGTACGGTAGGATGAGAGAAGAATTGGCGAATGTGGACTGGGGGAGCACGTTGGAGGGAGGGTCTGCTGAGGAGCAGTGGAGGATCTTTAAGGAGATCTTTCTTGGTGCTCAGCGGAAATTTATTCCGATGGTCAAAAAGGACCGTAGGAGGAGAGGTAATAAGCCGTGGATAACGAAGGAGGTGAAGGAAAGTGTTAAATTAAAAGCGGAGGAATTTAGAGTAGCTAAGAGTAGTGGGCGAGAAGAGGACTGGGAGAGGTTTAAATGTCAACAAAGATTGACAAAGAAGTTGATAAAGAAGGGTAGGAGAAACTATAAGCTGGGCTAGCGCTTAATATAAAAAAGGATAGCAAGAGTTTTTATAAATATATAAAAAGGAAGAGGCTGGCTAGGGTGAACGTTGGTCCTTTAGAGGATGAGAAAGGGGACCTAGTGGTAGGGGATGGGGATATGGCTAAGGTATTGAATAACTTTTTTGTTTCTGTCTTCACGGAGGAGGATGTGAATAATTTGCCGGGTGTTAGCGATGGAAAGGTGGTAGGACTGGAGGGTCTTAATGACATTACTGTTACTAGAGAGGCGGTGCTCGACAGACTGGAGGGGCTGATTGTGGACAAGTCCCCAGGACCGGATGGAATGTATCCGAGGGTTCTGAAAGAAATGGCGGAGGTGATAGTGGATGCCTTGGTGGTTATTTTCCAGACGTCGCTGGATTCCGGGGAAGTGCCGGATGATTGGAAAACGGCTAATGTTACGCCATTGTTTAAGAAGGGTGCCAGGCAAAAGGTGGGGAATTATAGGCCGGTTAGTTTAACGTCTGTGGTAGGTAAAATGTTAGAATCTGTCATTAAGGAGGAAATTGCGAGGCATCTTGAAGGGAATTGCTTGATAGAGCAGACGCAGCACGGTTTCATTAAAGGGAAGTTGTGTCTGACAAATTTACTGGAGTTCTATGAGGATGTGTCTAGGGTGGTGGATAGAGGAGAGCCGGTGGATGTGGTCTTTCTAGATTTTCAGAAGGCGTTTGACAAAGTACCTCACAAGAGGTTATTGCAGAAGGTCGAGGGACATGGAGTTGGGGGTAGGGTGTTAGCATGGATAGAGGATTGGTTGTCAAATAGGAGGCAGAGAGTGGGGGTCAACGGGTGCTATTCGGATTGGCGGATGGTGACTAGTGGAGTGCCCCAGGGGTCGGTGCTGGGGCCTCAGCTTTTTACCATTTATATAGATGATCTGGAGGAGGGAACCGAGTGTAGGGTGTCAAAATTTGCTGATGACACCAAGATTGGGGGAATGGCAAATTGTGCGGAGGGTGTGGAGAGTCTGCAGAAGGATCTAGATAGGCTGGGCGAATGGGCCAGGAAATGGCAAATGGAATTTAATGTTGGCAAGTGTGAGGTGGTCCACTTTGGTAGGAAGAATGGTAGGAAGGACTATTACTTACGGGGCGAAAAACTGCAGCAGGCAACGGTGCAGAGGGACCTCGGGGTCCTTGTGCATGGGTCGCAAAAACCCAGCTTGCAGATGCAGCAGGTGGTCAGGAAGGCGAATGGGATGCTGGCCTTCATAGCGAGGGGGATTGAATATAAAAGTAGGGAGGTCTTGCTGCAGCTGTATAGGGCATTGGTGAGGCCGCAGCTGGAGTACTGTGTGCAGTTTTGGGCGCCGCACCTGCGCAAAGATATTTTGGCCTTGGAGGGAGTGCAGAGGAGGTTTACTAGACTGATACCGGAGTTGAGGGGGTTGAGCTATGAGGAGAGGCTGAATAAACTGGGCTTGTACTCGTTAGAGTTTAGAAGAATGAGGGGAGATCTCATTGAGACGTATAAGATGATGAATGGGATGGATAGGATAGAGGTGGAGAGACTCTTCCCGCTCAAAAAAGACAGTAGGACTAGGGGGCACAGCCTCAAGATAAAGGGGGGGGCGGTTTAGAACGGAGTTGAGGAGGAACTTCTTCACTCAAAGGGTGGTGAATCTCTGGAATTCTCTGCCCGTTGAAGTGGTGGAGGTTGCCTCGCTAAATATTCTTAAGACGCGGGTTGATGGGTTTTTGAGAAGAGAGGGGATTAAGGGTTATGGGGAGAGGGCGGGAAAGTGGAACTGAGCCACGACAGATCAGCCATGATCTTATTGAATGGTGGGGCAGGCTCGAAGGGTTAGATGGCCTACTCCTGCTCCTATTTCTTATGTTCTTATGTTCATTCTTCCTCTGGTAAAGACACTGACTCATATTAGAATATATTCCATAGTTGTCAGGTGCACTCTCATAAATTGACCAAGTAAATATTCTTCATGTAATTAGTGAAAAGCAAATTACTGAGGATGCTGGAAATTTGAAATAAAAATGCAAGAAATACATAGCAGATCTGGCAGCATCTATGGAAAGATGAACAGAGTTAATGCTTTAAGTCTGTTGCACTTCATCAGTGTGGAGATGCTGGCATTGGACTGGGGTAAACACAGCAAGAAGTCTCACAACACCAGGTTAAAGTCCATCAGGTTTATTTGTAGTAAACACCACTAGCTTGTGGAGTGCTGCTCCTGCGCTCCAAAACCTAGTGGTGTTTACTACCAAATAAACCTGTTGGACTTTAACTTGGTGTTGTGAGACTTCTTACTGTATTTCATCAGAACAGGGGAAAGTTATAACGGAATACATTCTGATGAAAGGTCACAGACCGGCAACATTAACTCTGTTTCTCTTTTCACAAATGCTGCCTGACCTTTTGAGTATTTACAGCATGTTCCAGTTTCACTTCTGATGAGTAAATATTGGTGGACCATTAGACTATTGAAAATATCCAACTGATTCAATATCAACGAGTGATTTGCAACTGAAACCATTGGATAGTTGTCAGGAGGACAGCCTCTGGTTGAATTTTCTTTCCCCCTTCTAAGCTCAAGATGCCATTTATGGTATTCCAATGATGACCTTGCTAAGATCAGCTGGCTCATTGCTCTGCTGAACCTGAGATGTTATTTTTGTTTGGCTTAGCACCACACTAAACAGCGCATTCAGTGATTGAACCCATCAAAAGAGCTGATAATATTCATTAAATAAACCATTTCTCTTCCAAAGAAAGAATTTATACGGTGTCTTTCACAAAATCAGGTATCCCAAAGTAGTTTACTGAGTAGACTGCAGCTATCCTCATTGGAATTCAGAAAAATGAGGGGGGGGTCTTATAGAAACATATAAGATTATGAAGGGAATAGATAAGATAGAAGCAGGGAAGTTGTTTTCACCGGCAGGTGAAACTAGAATTAGGGGGCATGGCCTCAAAATAAGGGTAAGCAGATTTAGGACTGAGTTGAGGAGGAACTTCTTTACCCAAAGGGTTGTGGAATTCCCTGCCCTGTGAAGCAGTTGAGGCTACCTCATTAAATGTTTTTAAGGCAAGGATAGATAAATTTTTCAACAGTAAAGGAATTAAGGGTTTATGGTGAGCAGGCAGGTAAATGGAGCTGAGTCCCACAAAAAGATCAGCCATGATCTTATTGAATGGCGGGGCCAGATGGCCTACTCCTGGTTCTTATGTACTTTACAGCTGATGAAATAATTTTGAAGTTCAGCAACTATTGTGATACAGGAAACATTGCACAATAACATACCCTGAACAGGTATACAAGCAAGTCTGTCAGGTCTTCTTTATTCAATATTAATTCATATCTCAGTGCGTTCGATCAGACCTGAAATTATTTAATTTAGGGGAAGGAATATTTATCATGTTTGTATCATATTTTTCTGCTATTTTAGAGGTGCTAAATTGTTGACAAATGAATGTCATATGGCCGCATTAAAGTTCATAGGTGAAAACTGTAAACAGTATATGACGTGTGTTGCTTAAACGAAATCACAGCATTCCCAGAGCTGTCATGCAATACATAAATTCCTCAATTTTCAGTATATAAATACATAATTGAATTGCAAAAGGGCCAAAAATCTAACAAGGAAGCTAACATTCCCTGCTGAATTTAATGACCTTCATAGCCAACCCCTCTCTCTGCATGGTGGGAACCATGGATTTAAAATCATCTGCCAATCTGCAGAAGCACTGCCAACAATTGGTCCCTAATTGACCTCAGGTGTGCCTAATCCAATCACTTTTCTGCAATGTTCATCTGACAGTGGTTGAAAAGATCAGACCAGGTTAACATTTAAGTATCACAATGGTGCTGCAAATCCCAGAACGCCTGTGAAATATCATTATGGATATCAACAAATGGATGAAAAAATTTCTTCTAATAAATTCCTTCCTGCAGCCTTTCCCCATATGTCAATCTTCCACATTTGAAAATAAGCTTCATTTAAAAAGTGACAAACACACTTCCTGAACATACCCTGAACTTCTATCGAGACCGTCGCAGTCTCATATTGGAAATTTAGTACGGGGTTGGTGCAGTTTCTGTGGAGTTCTACTGAACTCTGACTGAATTTTAAACAGGAGGTCATAGCAAACTCTCAGGAAATTCAGGGCCCTGTGTTTTATGCATAAAACTAGAGATTTTATTTCAAAGGTCACCTTTGGAAGATAAAACAGATCAGTAGCAAATTAAAATAAAAGAGAGGTCAAACAATCAGCTGGTACATTTAAGTGCTAGCTTTATTTCTAAAAGGATAATAAATATTACAGTAACTTTTAAGTGTAATTTGAACTGTTACATATGGATCTAAATTGCAGAAAAAATACAAGCAAAGTTGTTAAGGGATTTCATCTTTATAAAAGTGCATTTGGCAAGAGCATTTTTTCTTTGCAATAAAATTGCATAACACATTAAAATTAATCTTTTTGTCAGGAAAATAAATTGTCATGTAATGAAAACAACAGTTTTCCTCCAGTAATCAACTCAGAGCCACTTTCTCCTGGATAAAGTCAGTAAGAAATAATCTAATGCAATAAAAATGACCTAATGCAGTAAGAAGTGCAACCCATATAAAACACCATCTTCTTGATAAGTCTTATTTTGCATGTGTAAAAGGAAGTGGTTGCTGAGGAGGATCAACACCAATGAATGCCGGCCAAGCACACGTGTGGTTTCAGTAGGGTTGAATTAGAACTTCTTGTACAGTGATATGAGACTTGTTTGTAATCTTTCGCTGACAAGTAGTAATTATTATTATCTATCGTTTCTGCAAGTTGTCAGAAGAATGTGGTTGACATACCAGTAATCTCGTGAACTGAACTAAACTGGTACAAGGTCAGAATAGATCAATCAGTGTGTGAAAGAGATAAATAACTTAACATTTTGGGTGGGAATCTTCACCTCAGCTGGCAGACTGATCGAAAGAAAGAAAGCTCCTTCTCCATCTGGATTTGTCTTAAGGGGCTTCTTACTTATTTGTGCAAATTCTGATGAAACTCAGGTATTAAATGATCTCTTCCCTGTTGTTGCGAAGGAGGGGTATGGTAGCCTGGTTGTGGTGATCATGCGGGTAAACTGCTGAAATTAAAAAGAAAACTCAAGCTGTAAAGCAGACACTGTGGAGCTCTGAGCAAAGAGTAATTTGGAGATATGTAAAATTCTACTCATAACTTGAAGTGTTTGCAATTTTCCTGCTAACTCTTCACTTGGCACTAAAATTCAACACAGGTTTTGACAGAGGAAAGGGGTGGGACCAGATATCTTTTATGGATTATTATTTGGGGAACAGGCACCAATTTACCTTACAATTGACTTGAATATTGAAACACACAGATCACAGCGCTGATAAAACTTGGTAACAGGAGCTAATTATTACCCCATAGCAGTCAGCATGTCTGCAGTCAAAAGTCACAAAAATAATCTACAAAGCATTATAAAAAAACTATGATTTAGTTTTCTAAAAAAGTAGGGAATCATAAGCTCTTGTGTCATAGAGTCACTGTTATAGAGGTTTACAGCATGGAAACAGGCCCTTCGACCCAACTTGTCCATGCCGCCCTTTTTCCTCTAATGACTAAGCTAGTCCCAATTGCCACGTTTGGCCCATATACCTTGATAGCCATCTTACTCATTTAACTGTCTAAATGCTTTTTAAAAGACAAAACTGTACCTGCCTCTATGACCTCTGACAGCTTGTTCCAAACACTCGCTACCCTCTGTGTGAAAAAATTGCCCCTCTGAACCCTTTTGTATCTCTCCCCTCTCACCTTAAACCTATGCCCTCTAGTTTTGGACTTCCCTACCTTTGGGAAAAGATATTATTGGCCTTCTAGCAGATCTATGCCTCTCATTATTTTATAGATCTCTATAACATACCCCAACAAGCCTCTATGCTCCAGAGAAAAAAGTCCCTATCTATCCAGCCTCTCCTTATAACTCAAACCATCAAGTCCTGGTAGCATCCTAGTAAATCTTTTCTGCATTATTTCTAGTTTAATAATATTTTTTCTATAATAGGGTGATCAGAACTGTACACAACTTCAACAAGACATCCCAACCCCTGCGTTCAATGTCCTGACCAATGAAACCAAGCATGCTGAATGCCTTCTTCACCACCCTGTCCACCTGTGACTCTACTTTCAATGAACTATGACCATGTACCCCTTGATCTCTTTGTTTTATACCTCTCCCTCACCCTCTACCATTAACTGAGTAAGTCTTGCCCTGGTTCGATCTACTGTGCTATAAAACTTGAGAACATTAACATTGTTTTCTGGGCTGAGATCTAAGGAACATGTTTTACTCATGTGGTTCACCAGTCAAACAAGTATAGAAGTAGGAGCAGAAAATGCTGGAAATTCTCAACAGGTCTGGCAGCGTCTATGGAGAGAGAACAGAGCAAATGTTTCAAATCTGGATGACCCTTTGACACAGCCTTTGTCAAGTACAGAAGTGTGCAAAGAAATCAGAGCCAACATATAGGATGCCATCTAAAAAAAAGTACAACATAATACTAAATAATCTCCAGAATCAAAGAATCTTTACAGTGCAGAAGGAGGCAATTTGGCCCGTGGCATGCTGAAAGAATCTTCTAATCTCACTCCCTGCCTACCCTAATCTCTATACTTCTTGCATTTTCCATATTAGCAACATTGGTGTGAATCTGGTGGTGTGGATTTCCCAAGTGTGATGCATTATTTATTATGTTTTATAAACTCCTCTGTTAGTTCACCAAGTTTATCCAGTGAATAACAGAGGCATATAGAATAGGAAAATCCCAGATATGATCCCTGAGATGAGCTGTTATCAGCTGGCACAAGGCAATGCAGCACTAAGGGGCTACAATGGACTCAGCACCTGGTTCTCAATGGGAGGAGGGGTCAGGAGGGCAGGGAGGCAGAGAGGAGGGGAGGAGGGGGGCAGAGGGGAGAGGGAAGGGAGGGGGGAGAGGGGGTGGTTGGGACGCAGGGAGGGGGTGGAGGGGGGGTGGTGGGGAGGGGGGAGGGAGGGGGAAGTGAGCAGGGATGAAGGGAGGGAGTGGGTGAGAGGGAGAAGGGGAGGGGGGGGAGTGAGGGAGAGAGGAGGGAGGGAAAGATATCCTGGAAGTATGTGTGCATGGACGCCAGTTAAAAATAGAATCAGGCTGACTTCCTCTAAGCTCTGCATGTGAATAATGGCCCTTTGGCTGAGGATACTGATACTGGAGGCCCCAGTGAGGAATCAACGCCCTCAAGTTTGGAGGAAAAAGAACAAAATTGGCAAAGAGAAGTGAAATTATGTTCAAAATTTGCCTATTTAAACAGGTTTTTAAAAAATGTATATATCCAATCCAATCAAAGTCCAATTCAGAGTCGCAGCAAGTGAGATATTGCTGATCCAAGCTGACAAGACAGCCCTCTCACCTCCTGTCTTGGGCTTGGTCTACATGATCCAAGCTGATTGGAGCTGGCATTGCACCTTCTCCAAGGCTTGATCTCATTTGCATCTTAGCCAAAAGGCCGAGATACCTCTTTAAAAAATTGCTTCAAATGAAGCCTCAGTGTAACCTCACGACTTCAACCAAGTTCAGGATATCAATGCTACACGATCTTAGCCAAAAGGCCGAGACACCGTCGGGAAGAAGATACAAAAGTCTGGGGTCATGTACTAACTGACTCAAGAACAGCTTCTTCCCTGCTGCTGTCAGACTTTTGAATGGACCTACCTTGCATTAAGTTGATCTTTATCTACATGCTAGCTATGACTGTAACACTACATTCTGCACTCTTTAGTTTCCTTCTCTATGAATGGTATGCTTTGTCTGTATAGCGTGCAAGAAACAATACTTTTCACTGTATGTTAATACATGTGACAATAATAAATCAAATCAAAATTTATGCAGGAATTCAATACTCATTTAATAGTGCATACAGGGAAACTACCTGTGCACCAAGTATCCAGGTCATAAAAGTTTTAAATGTGATGATCCCACGTATTTGATCACCAATAGACTTTGCTCATATAGAGGAAAGTTCAAGCAATGTTTACATTAAAATCTAAGATCATGGCATTCAGGTATGAGTGATGACCCTTACACCCAATTGGAGCTACAGTTTACCTATCTTTGTAGGGACCTTACTAAGTGCCCTAATGTCACAGTTCAAAGTGCAGGACATGCAGTAGATGTCAGATTCTGACAGAAGTGCTGACCTTGAGATGATGATGGATTACTTAAGTAAATGGTATTTGCTACATTAGCAAACTCAAAAAACACTTCACTCCTAGATAATGTTTAAATCTCCAGGGATTAGTCATCAACCACTCTCAAATGCTTCACAGACAATTGGCACAGATGATACAAAAAATAAGTGATACAATTTGACTGGTAACTAGAATATGGGTCAAAGGAAAAGACAGATTTAAGGGTACATACCTGACCAAAAATGATTAACAGATTTTTGCATTTTACAGATTCTGTGCTTAACATTGAGAGCTTCTAATCCAAATGCTGCTGTGATTGACTGGCACCTGTTCATAAACTCACTCAAATATAATAAGATTTTAATGAGGACTGAAAGGTTCAATTACAACAACCACTTTGCCCATATGTGCAAAAGTGCACCTGTGTCTGTAATGGAGAGAGTTAAATGGTCCAATTATCTGAACATCAATAAACTTAATTGGCATGAGGTTAAAATTACACCTAACATTAATTTAGTAAGACTCAGCATCAGTCTCTAGAACATGGCACGGTGAGATAGAAGTTTTAATGAAATGCAGCATATTAGAAATTGATGTGCTTTAGGTAATGCATAGTGGGGAGGGCCAATGATGGGGTTAGGTGTCATGTACAATGTTTTTCTGAAGGTGAAAACACACAAGAACACAAGAAATAGAAGCAGAAGTATGCCAAAATACCTTTCATGCCTACCCTGCTATTCAACACGATCATGGCTGATCTAAGACAGACTCAACTCCTTTTCTGTGCTGTAGCCCTTTATTCTTCAGCCTATCAAATATTTATCCATCTCCACTGTAAATACTTCTGATGATCCAGCCTCCACTATCCTTTGGGGCAGAGAATTCCAGAGATCATCACTCTCTATGTACTTCAGTTGTAAATGACTGACCCTTTGTTGTGTAGCTATATCCCTTTGCTTGAAACTCTCCCGCTAGTAAAAACACCATCTACCCTGTCAAGCCCCTTCAGGATCTTACATGTTTGAATAAAGTCATTCCTCACTCTTCTAGACTGTAAGGAGAGATGAATATATAGCACAATTCCATCACAGATGGTTTAAAAAGCCTAGCGTGGCTATCACTGATCATAGTAGGAAGTAATGACATAGTGCTTAATGTCACTGGACTCGCAATCCAGCGGACTAGGCTAATGCCCTGTGGACATAAATTTAAATCCTACCATTACGACTTATGATGGAATTTGAATTCAATTAGTTAATAAAAAAATCAATTGATTAGTTAAAAAATCTGGAATATAAAACCAGTCTCAGTAATAGTGAATATGAAACTATCTACTGATTGTTTTTAACAACCAAGCTAGTTCACTAACATCCTTTAGCAAAAGAAATCTGCTATTGTTACTGAGCCTGGCTGGCACATGACTCCAGACTCATCATAACACTGACTTTTAACTGCCCTCTAAAACAAACTGTTCAGTTCAAGGGCAATTAGGGATGGGCAACTAATGACCCACATCCCATGAAAGAATTTAAAAACCTGAATTTTCAGAGTAGGTCATCTCTTGTTATTCCAGGAAGTGCACTGAACTCACGATTCCCTCATGTAGCGTTAATGGCCCTTTCAATGTATGTGCACAAAACACAATGCAGTCTGTGCTGAATGTCAGTTCAACACCACCTTGCATTTGTGTAACATCTTTAATATGGGAAAGGTTTTTTTGCAGAAGTATACTTGGACAATAAAATAACACCAAGACAAAATAAGAGTCATTAGCAGAGGTGATTATATACCCAGGGGTTTGCGTTATATTCTGTGGTGGAGCAGGCATAATAATAGCGTGAGTCCCACCATTTTATTGAAAAGGTGCAAAATATCACCAACCTACTGTTGAAGAAAGAAGAGACTGGAAGGTGTCCATGGCAGTTCAGAGGTGTTATAAATCATGAGGGACTTCTGGTGGAGAACATTTTGACAGGTAAGTTCAAAATATGTTCTTAACTTCACATGTCATAACGTAATGCTCTTTGAGAAGTTAAATATGTTTTTAATTTAGTGATGAATAGTGCTATGTGTCTAAAAAGTGATAAATAAATGAACCAGCATTGTGAAAGTGGAGAAAATGTTCAGATGCATTAAAGTACATTATCCAATGGCTACAGGCTACCAAATTAAATATTAAGGAAAGTGAAGGGAGAGTAGGGGTGGGTGGTTTTAGAACAGAAGGATAACTTGGGCAGATGTATGGTGGACTAATTCTAGTGCAGTATTTCTATCCAATTCTGTTATAAAATAGAATGCAGGATAAGGATGGAGGGAGCAGATTCAGTTGTAACTTTCACAGTGGACTTGTAAAAATACTTGATAAGGAAAGTAAATTACAATCTATAAGGGGAAGAGCAGGGGAATAGGATTAATAGAATAGCTCATTTAAGGAGCCAACATATGGCCTGAATGGTAGTTCTATGATTCTATTTAAAATGGATAATAACATCAGCATGCCCTGGATAATTATGCTGGCTCTCTAACTACACTTCATCTGAAAATTACACTTCATTTTCACTATGTGATTACTACTCAGGTGGCATTTTCTACATAATTATGAATTTAGGAAATTAGGATTAAACTAAAGGATTATGTTTTCTAAGAAAAATAAATATTATCTCTTTAAAAATAAAAAGAAGCTTTAAATAAAATGTTTACAGAGGATGGCAACTTCATCTTTCTTTTGCTGAAGTCCCTAATGTTGCTCACCAAAATTAGCAGCAACTACAGTTTTCCCATAATGCATGATTATTTTTGCATACAACAAGCACTTTTTTTTATAAGGTTGTGTGATAAATTTGCAATTATATTTTGACAATGTCAAAGAATTATTAAGCTTTTTCAGTTAGTTGTCACACATCTATAAAAGCTAGTAATTCTTTTAAGTTGACAGTTGACCTCACTCAAATGAGTTCCTTGCACCAAGGAAACCTGAAGCAACAGCAGGTTACTGATTAACTAGTGGTACCACTGACCAACTTGTACTAATCACTGCCTTCTATTGTGTGAATTTGCCAATCTGGAGAAAATAGTGCAGCTCTCATATCTGTAAGTTCCGTTGCATCGGCATAATAGAGCTACAAAGTGAAACAACTTGTGCCTGACCCGTGATCTTTGGAGCAAGTCTAGCCATTCGGAACTTTGGAAGCAAATAAGGAATCAGGCAAACGAGGAATTAGGCAATCAGATTTACTGCTGGGTAGACTTGCACATTGACGTCTTAATGGAGTTAATAATTTAAAGGAAAAATGAACAGAATAGTCTTAAGGACCTGACTCTGCAAGTCAATAAATATCATATTAGCTCTTTAGTTTTGTTCATCTGTAAGTTCTCATGGAGTAGCAACAATTCTGAATAAAGTATGCATCAAGAAATAAGTGTTCACTTTGCAGTTACATTGAAGACTGAACTTTGAATCAAAGATACCTATTGATTCTAGAAGATACAAAACTAAAATATTATGAAAACAGAAGAAAGGATAACATGCACAATAAATACTACTCAGCTGAAAGAGTACTTATTCTCAAATTCAGATTCAAAATTATTCAATTGCTATTATTTCACAAAATTGTACCAAAGTACACTGATTATTTAGGCCACTATTTGCTCAACACTGACACCAAACCCAAAAGCACTGTGTTATTCCCACATAATGCTCCAAATAATCCAAGTTTATCAAATACTTGTGTAACTAAAAACTGCACCTTCACTGTCACCTACTGTTGATACTGAAGTAATGTATCAAACTGACTTTGCAGGCTAACCTGCTTGTATTTACCTTACGAAAAAAGCGCCTTCTGGCTAATTATCTTTAAGTCTTGAACTCTTAGCTGTGGTCCGCAGCAAACCAGACAGCACAATTTCCTGCTATTATATTTGAAGTGGAACTTAATCAGACGGTTCTTCACAGAGAGAAGAAAAATCATTTACTACTAATCTTGGAAAAGGATGACATTGAATTAGACAAGTGATTGCCTTAAAGTAAATTAACACCATAGCTTTCGACCTCATTTACCTTCCAATGTTATGTTCTGCAGTTGTAAAATGTCTGCTGTACCTTCTCGTTTTCCTGGGTTAGACAATTGGGGTTAGAGCTGATGCCTCCGCCAAAGAGTAACCCTTCCTCCAAATCACGAGAATTGTGCAACTTAATTATGGTGTACTTATGCCTCTTCATTGGTCAATAATCCCTGGTTATTTAAATTCCTGGAAAGTCATTTGCTGAGGACAATTGGAAAAACTTTGGTGGGTGGGGTAGGCTTTAAACTACCTTTTGCTGTAAATTCATAATCAGTTTGAAAAGTGATGGTAACCCAAGTGTGTAACTAATAGATTCCAGAGCATGCAAACTCAAATCTTGAGGAATGAAAAAGGGGAATGACGATTTGATATTTTCACATGGATGAGGTTTTTTTGGAAAAGTACTTTAGTGAAAGAATCGACAAGGGAGAAAATTAGTCATATGTAAATAGCCTCTCCTAAATGCACAGAGTACAAACTTACATTGGGAAAGATCCAAGATAAGAAATTTTTAAAAATGATACTTATGATTATTTAAACTACTTTTCTGCTTCCCTTCACATTTGTTATAATTTCTCTTTTCTACTTTAATTTCTGTGCCATTGCATTTTACTGTGGAACTGAGCACAACTTCTGAATGTAGCTTCAACTCAATAAAATTATAAAGCTGCAACGGAGCATTCTTGTGGTGAATCAATGGGCTTACCAGTTTGTTGTGTAGTTTCACTCATAAGAATTTGTGAAAAACAAACTGTTCTCATTTGTAAACTGAATTCAATAGTGGGCAGGGATGGCAAAAGAAAGGTTCATGGCATTAAAACCAATCTGTACATAGTGACAGTAAACCAACCCACAGAAACAGTGAGGCAAAACAAATGTGCACCTTTTAAGGGAACCATGAGCTGAAGCAGGGCGATGATATACCTACATATTGTTTGGGATACAAGTCACAAAGCTCCCACAGTTCAGTGGGCTGCAAAAACTAAGCAAGCTAGAAGAATATATATTCTTGTTGCTTGCAACTTAAACAAATCTGGGTGCTTATAAAAGCAATTTACTGTGGATGCTGGAATCTGAAACAAAAACAGAAAATGCTGGAAAACATCAGCAGGTTTGACAGCATCTCTGGAGATCATAGAGCCAATGTTTCGAGTCAGGATGACCCTTTGTCAGGGCTGAAGGCAAAGAACAGCTCTGATGAAATTCTGTGTAACCCTGCGCATTTACCATGGCTAATCCAGCTAACCGACAGATCTTTGGACGCTAAGTGGCAAATTAGTATTGCAAATCCATTTAACCTGCGCATCTTTGGACTGATGGAGGAAACTGGAGCACCTGGAGGAAACCTAGATGGGGGAGAGTGTGCAAACTCCACACAGTCACCCAAGATCAGAATTGAACCCAGGTCCCTGGCACTGTGAGGCAGCAATGCTTATCTCTGTGCCACATGCCACCATGCCTTGTGTCCAAACAATTCATAAAAAGTCAGTCTACACGCAGTGAGGCACCAAATTGCCACTTTTTGGCCTCACCTGCACCTTAAATGGGAGACCCTTTTTTCTGAAACTGTGCTTTCTTGTTCTGAATTTCCCCTGAAGAGAAACATCCTCTCAGCATCTGCCCTGTCAAGTCTCTGTTTTAATATTCATTCCTTTGAATTCCAATGTGTATAGGCCCAACCTTCTGAATCTTTTCTCATAAGAGAACCTCATCATCCCAGGAATCAACCCAGTTAACTTTCTTTGAACTGCCTCCAATGGCAAGTATATCCCACCTTATATAATGAGACCAGTCACAAAAATATCACCAATTACCCTTTGTTCCTGCCACTTTGTATTCAATTTATTACATTCTCCTGGATCCCACGGGCTTTAATTATATAATACAAGTTTGCCATATCAAGAGCCTTGTTAAAATCTAAGTACACCTCATCAACTGCACTAAGCTCATCGACCCTCCTTGTTACTTCCACGAAAATTCAATCAAGTTAGTCAGACACAAACATTCCCTTAACAAATCCATGCTGACCATCCTTGATTAATTGTGCCTTTCTAAGTGACAGTTTATCTGGTCTCTCAGAATTGATTCCAATACTTTCCCCACTATTGACTGGCCTGTAATTATTCAGTCTGTCGTTCGTTTCATTTTAAACAGAAGTACAATATCAGCAGGCCTCTATGTAATTTACTGAAGCAATCGTGCTTGAATTTGCAGGGAAAAATGAGAGAGCGCCCGATTTGTTTCTCTTGTTTCAATATAATCAGGCACACCTTCTGCTTCTCAATTTCAATTTTCAGTATCTTTTGTGTTATTTAAGTGCAGTTTGATTTACAAATGTCAGCCTTGACTCAATGGTTGCATTCTCACTATTAAGCAGAGGTGGATTTACAACGAAACACTGTGCCTAGGCATAGGGCCCTGACCAACAAGGGCGGGGGGAACCCTGTGCCAGGCTGGTGCACAGGGCATCCAATCAGAAGCTGATTACTCTGCATTTGATGCTGATAGGCCCCTTTATATATATTTGAGCCTATCAGCAGCAAATGCAGAGCAAAATCAGACACTGCCTGGTGAGTCTGAAAGAATGGGAGAATTGGTAATAATGATTAACTTGTTGAGGTGTGCATTCAAGATCACAATGTTACAATGAGAAGCGAGGGAAAGGTGGCTGGACACACAACGAGGGATTAAGTTGCTAAGGTTCACAAATCAAGCCACAAGGAGCTGAGTAGCTGAGCAGGTGTGCGCCGGATGCTGGCACCAGCGATCCAGGCCAGCAACTGCAACAGGCACGCAGTGACCAAGCCCCTAAATCAAGGCCCGAGGAGCCGAACAGGTGAGCAGGTTTGTGGTGGGCACTGACAACATGGACCCAGGCCGACAACTACAACAGGCATGCAACACCCTGAATCAAAGCATGAGGAGCCGAGCACAACATTGTGCAGCAGCAGAGCAGACCAAGGTCAGCAATCAGTCATAGGAGTACACCAACACCCTACTGTGAGGGAGAGATGTGGCAGCTACGATGAGTGAGGCAGGCTGTCTTGAGGAGTGAAGACCCTAGGTGAGTGAGAATGGGAGTGCACGGGAGAGGGGGGAGACTGTGAGCAGAAAGAAGTTGGGGGGAGAAGAGTAGGAAGGTGTGAGGGGAGGAGAGTGAGGGGGATGGGTTGCAGACTTCCAGGGAGGATGAGTGTCTGAAGGCCGTGTTGCAATATGGAGGTGGCGTTTGTGATGGGGTTGGGAATTCACAGGGTGGGAACATTTGTGAGTTTGTAAGGGGGAAATGGGCAGGTGGAGAGTAGAATGAGAGTTGTTTGAAATCTGTGTTCAGAATCACAGCTTTATAGTTAAAAAATGAATCCAATTTTTGCAGAGCTTGAACCTGATAAAAACATGGGATTGACTGTGCTGGCTCCTTCAGACACTTTATTAGTTGCCTAAAATCAAGATCAGTTTCTCTACCAATATAAAGTGATACTATTAATCTGGCAGCCTATAATGCAGAAAATTGAAGGCAAAGCAAGAGGATGAAGCTAGGCAAAAAGGCAGTTTGTCATTTTACTTCAAAAAGTACTCAGTATTGAGAAGTGCACAAATTCCACATTCATTCTCAGCCAAAATTATGGGTGAATTATCCAATGGCTTCAGCTTGCCAATTTCTGGAGGTACCACATTGTCTGAAAATGTTGAACAAGAAGTGGACTCTGAAATGACAATCAAATCATAAGACATTGCTGATTCTTCTGTTGAAGTGAGTGGAGAAATCTACCCTGAAGACATTGCCTTATGGCCAAAATTTTTTCCACTGGGTATAATAGAATATTTTCTACTAAATGAACCAGAAAACAGGTAATATGGAAAATTTGAGGCAAGAGTTTGAGGTTGGTGGCTGAAAACAGGTTAGGAATCGCTATAAGTTCCATTTTCTGAGCGTGAAGAGAAATGGGATGATGGAAATTAGAAATGGTGGATATTTTCAAAAACCTATAAAGCAATCTACTGTTATGTTTGCAAATGATTCCCTGACTCTAGTAAAGGGAAACAAGCACTCATCTACGGGTACTCTAACTGGAGAAATGTTGGAAGAGACATTGCTGATCATGAAACTTTCTAAACTCATATTTAAGTACTTGTGCATTCATACAAAGATGTAAATTATCTGGAATAATTGATTCTGCATCATTGGCTCAGTTTGAAAAGAAGTGTTATTATTGGAGGAATGTGTTGAGATGTGTTGTTGCCACTGTCAAACTGCTGTCTTCTTTGGAACTACCTCTAAGAGGACATGATGAATCATAATTGTCAACCCAAAGAGAGAATTTTTTAGCCTGCCTTGAATATCTCAGTGAATTTGATGAGCTTCTCAAAGAGCATTTGAAAAGCTATCAATATTGTGGCTTAGGGAAGACCAACCTTTTAATGTACAGAATCTACGTTGATCTCATCACTATAATGGCAGAGCGGCTCAGAAACCAATTCACTAATGAAGTAAAAAATGTCAAATACTATTCCATAATATTTGATTCAACACCAGATGTAAGTCATGAGGACCAATTAAAATTAATTTGAAGATATGTGACAAATGATGGTGAAGTTTTAGAGGGTTTTTTGTTTTGCCTAGGTACAATCTGAGGTACAGATACAGCTGAATCCTGTGAGGCTACTGTACACTTTTTTGGTCTCCATGCATCAGTAGATGTTGCAATCACACTTGGAGCAGGCAATTGGAAAACATTTGAGAAACGAATTTGTGACACCAGGTGAATGATCCCGCTCATGTGGAGAACTTTGCTGATATAAATGAAACCTTATTAGATATAGCCACATCAGATTCAGAAAAGCCACGTTGAAAGCTGAAGCAAGATGCTTAGCAGGGAAGTTTGAAAAGGCACTGTTTAATTCAGAGATTTAATGCCACCAGCAAATCAATGCAAAATGTTGATGCAACTTTATTGAATGCTGCAGAATTGTTAGCCTCAATTATAAGTTTTGTGATAGAAGTTCAGAGTGACCATTGTTCAGTGGAAACAAAGGCATTAATACCAATATTAACAAAAAATATAGGTATCTCTGATGATGAGTAGATTCATAGAATCCCTATAGTGCAGAAGGAGGCCATTTGGCCAATGGAGCCTACAATGGAGCAATCCCACCCAGGCCCTATCTCCATAACTCTGCTAATTCCCCTGAAACTAAGGGGAAATTTAGTATGGCCAATCAACCTACGGGAAGTTAAACTAGTGACAATGAAATCACTTTTAAGGGGAAAGAGAAGACCATTGTTGAGATTGTCAATGTTATTTGTGACACAATAATGGTGCAATTGCAGAGTAGAACTGATGTGGAGATGCCAGTTTTGGACTGGGGTAAGTACAGTAAGAAGTCTTACAATACCAGGTTAAAATCCAACGTGTTTATTTGGTAGCACAAGCCTTCAGAGTGTTGTTCCTTCTTCCCCTGAGACTTCTTACTGAGAGTAGAAGTGAATCTCTGAAGAAAACTGTTGATTTATTCTGGGTGCTTTTTGACAGTGGTTTGGATGAAAATGTTAAAAGCCACTGCAGTAAGAAATCAAGTGAACTTATGGCAATAAATTATTTGATTTCATGAGAGGAAGTAAGGGAGTTAACTTTTATTTTTGACACTGAATGAGACTCTGTGAAATATATTGAATGGCAGCATATTACTGCTGCATTGGAATGGCTCATTCTATCCTGCATAGCAATGATGTCAATTGGCTGATCTTTCTGTCATGCTGCTCATTAGCAAGTTCCATGTTTGCTTGTCTCAAGACTCACATCACAAAACTGACCATCTTTACCATCATTCTGACAAGAATCATAGAATCATAGAATGCCTACAGTGCAGAAAGAGGTCATTTAGCCCATTGTGTTTGCACGACCATAATTTCACCCAGGCCCTATCCCTGTAATCCCATGTATTTACTTTGCTAGTCCCCTTGACAAGAAGGGGCATTTACAATTGACAATCAACCTAACCTGCACGTCTTTGGACAGTAGGACGAAACTGCAGCATCCAATGGAAACCCACGCAGACACGGGAAAATGTGCAAATGTAGTGAGCTGAAACCGGATTCAAACCTGTGTCCTTAACACTGTGAGGCAGCAGTGCTAACCACTGTGCCACCATGCCATCTCTAAAAGGTAAGCTTGAATTATAATTCAGCAATTATTCATGCAGGCAAGTTAAAAAACTGTAGTTTTGTGGCTTCTGTCTTTACGTTCTATGGGATGAAGGTGGGTGGGATTGGGAGGGATGTGAGGTTTGGTGGGGGAGGCAGAAATGAATGTAAATCCATTTCTGCTATTAAATAAGAAGTGATGTGGAGATGCTGGTATTAGACTGGGGTAAACACAGTAAGAAGTCTCACAATACCAGGTTAAAGTCCAAATAAACCTGTTGGACTTTAACCTGGTGTTGTGAGACTTCTTATTAAGTAAGAATATAGCCCTATATTCTTACTTAATGGATTCTAGCCCTATTCCAGATTTTCAGCACATAATATAGGCTGAGATTTTTGTGCAGTGCTGAGGATTTCTCTTAGGTGATACATTAAGCTGAGTCTTAATGGGGGAGATCTTCTGGTTTTCCAATCAAAATTTATCCTTCAACCAATATTGTTAAAAACGGATGGTGTGATCATTCATTTCTTGCTACTTTTAGGGCTTTGTTATGTGTAAAGTTGCTGCCATATTTTCTACATTACAAAATTGATTACATCTCAAAGTAGAGTATTTCATTGGTTACAAAGCACTTTTGGATATCCCAAAACCATAAAAGATATTATTATATATATACATATTTCATCTCCCAAAATTAAAATTGCTAAAAAACAGAAACATGGCAAACATGTAATTCTCGCTTTGAGGAGACTGAATAAGAGGGTCTTATACATTAATAGTATCTGAAATAATTGAACCCATTGGGTGGGTAGTGCACTTTTGACAGGTGTACATAGCCTACCCACCATAGTTGGTCCTTAGACACATGAAAAATAGCAGTGTGCAATACATTTTCTAGGCCCGTGTTCTTTGACCAGTCAAACACATCCCCGGGGTGATCATTTAATAATAGGGGGAATTCATACCTCAAAGTGACCCAGGAGTAATCAATGAGGCACCTTCTCTGTCCCAAGCTAAGGCAAATAGATTACTGCCTGTGGCTGTCATTAACTATAATGTCACAAGATCATTCCAGGATGCAGTAGGAGACAGCAGTGACAATGTGCAGTTTGCTTTTCCCTTCAGGAAGGTCATAGACTCTTTCCACTCCAGGAGAAATCCTGATAGCAACTTCCTCATGGACCAAGCCAAGCCGAACAAGAGAGCAGTAAGCTTTGTTTGCAATGCAGTCTTCCTCAGGTCACAATGAAGTATATTTCATTGTTTAGACTTTTTGCCTGCCCAATTTAAGAGTAGGGAGAACTCTTAACAATACAAATGTAGTAAAGGACAACTCACTCTGTGCTCACAAAGGAGCACGGTTAATATACATTTAAATGTGGAAGCTTACCTGTCAACGAAGATTTAAGAATTGGACATATAAATAGAGCTGATTAATTGTTACATTCTTGCTTTGTTCTGTCCATTTCAATTGATTTCTTTTACGACTTAATTTAGACATTGGAAGCTGATGATATCAGCAGCAGAACTGGCATATAGCAAAGTACTGACTGGGACACACGGAGGAAGGATGAATCCATTCCATATGATTCTTTCAGCTATTATTTTGACAGGGTATTTAAAGGGCAACATCTTCAGAAATGAGCATTGGACTGACTTTTTTTCATTAATTTCTGAACATAATGACAGAAATTGTATTGAAGTGGATTGTTATGTTACATATGACATCATGATGATGAACATAATGCATGTCCCCTCCCCTGAAAAAGCTTATCTTTAGCCAGTTGCCCTTAAGGTATAAACCAGCATTCCCATTTGAAACATTTTTACAAACTATAACAAGGAGAATAGAACGAAAGAACAAGTAGTCATATTTGATTGTCCTCCTTGCTCCTCTGATGGTAGTCTAATTCCATGGGTATTAATAATCCTGAAGTGGAGGTGCTGGCATTGGACTGGGGTAAACACAGTAAGAAGTCTCACAACACCAGGTTAAAGTCCAACAGGTTTATTCGGTAGCAAATGCCACTAGCTTTCAGAGTGCTGCTCCTTTGTCAGGTGGGTGACTCACCTGACGAAGGGGCAGCAAGCGCTCCGAAAGCTCGTGGCTTTTGCTACCAAATAAACCTGTTGGACTTTAACCTGGTGTTGTGAGACTTCTTATTGTATTAATAATCCTACAGTTAATCATATCAGTAACTGCACTCATTATGTAGGCCTGTGCATGGAACACCAATAGCTCTTGGCCAGAGGAACCATCAAAGTGAAAGCGGACATTTAAATGGACATCTTGATTTTTAACCCTCATGCTTTAAACCAGCAAAAGATTCAGTTCACTTCATGGATTCCTACCTTCTCATTGAGTATAGGTAATTTTAGGTAGATCAACAAACAATTCTTCAGGTATAAATTGCTGCTCACTTTATAGTCTGTCTTTCTTCCATTTTGTAAACTCCTTTCCCCTTACTTTGATCCTGCTCAGGGCACACGCTGTTCTCTGAGCAAAATGACCTACTCCCAAATCTCTGGTATTTTTGTGCCAGCTGGCTAGATGTGCTCACGAGCGTGGTGTTGATCGACTCTGCAGTTTCCCTCTGAAAGCAGAGTCTCTGATCCTCATTTTGTTTTTCCTGGGTGAGCTGCCTCTACTGGGAAACTTAACATGTTGGGAAACTGTGGGAAGGAAATGCCACAAACAATTAGCATTGCTGATTTATTCAGCTATCTGTGCTAGATCCCTATAAACTTTCACCAAGAAAGTAGCTATGCCAAGAAATGTTCGAATTACAAACCAATGACAGATGTAAAGTTATAGCTCAAATGGATGCTAAGCCAATTTGCTCTCTACTACCTTATGGCACTTCCTCACATACATACTTTTCATATTCCTTAAGGCTGTCCTTATAGTAGATTCACACCCACAGCTAATGTGACAATACACCTAATAACACTAAGCCTGCAGCTGTGCAAATAGCACATATGGAAACATATCTTTCTGTAGGGATTAATCACTTGAAGGATCCATACATTGAAGTTTAAACTTTCCTCCAGTTTGCTCATTTTATATTGAGGACGATTGGAGAAAAAAAAATACTGGATAGCTCCCAAAATTGAGTGGGAAACTTAATGCGCATTTAATTAGCATCCATTCATATCAATGTGAGCAATGTGCCAACTTCATGCTGCCTGCTACTTTTATGATAGGGTGTGCAGTCTAATGCTGAATGCATGGTTGCAGACCTTAGCAAGGGGCCCAAATTCATGTGAGGCCAACACCACTCAAAAATAACATGGACTGTTAAAAGTCAGTCCATACTTCTGACAGGTACATCCTGGCATTCTGGCTGGAGCAAAGGCTCCGTTGGTGAAAGAGAACCAGCCACAGTGTTTTCTCTATGCAGCACAGAAGGTCATGGCGCAGATTGTATACAGGAGGAGAGAGATCCTCTTCCCGCAGGGAGACAGGAGACTCTTAAAGCTGATGTTAAGCAGGTTGTAGAACCAAATAGTTACAGTCAAAACCAGCAGCTCAGCTCCAAGGATCTAGATTCCATTCCACAACTAATTTAATGATCTCACACAAGTAGCCAAAATCAGTGAATGTATCCTCACATGCCATATTGTGCCAACAGCACCATTCATCACCCCACCTTTGCTTGACTACCAACAATTTCTATCAACCATGACTTATTTTCTTTTGTTCATGAGATGTAAACATTGCTGGCAAGGCCAACATAGTGTTCATCCCTAATCGCCCTTAGGACGGTAATGGTGAGCCACTTTTTTGAACTATTTGGTGCCATTACATCCGCACTGATGTTAGGGGTTCCAGGGTTTTGACCCAGCAACAGTGAAGAAATAACAGTGGAGTTTCATGCTAGGATGGTGTAGAACTTGGAGGGGTTCTTACAGACGGTGGTGTTCCTATGCACTTGCCGCCCTTGTCCTTCTATGTGGTAAAGGTGACAGGTATGGAAGGTTTAGTGAATGGAAACATGATCAATTGCTGCAAACCTCATGCATTTAGCGCTGCTGCGTCACATTTACATCTCACAAAGATCAACAGCTATTCAACCATGACACCCACACTAACACACTCGCCTCATAGAAATCACTCTTTTTCTCACTGTCCAACTCATTACCATTATTTAGCGGTAGTTAGATTACATTACACAAGTACTGTGAAAGAGGCATATGGTTATATTTCAATTGAAGGCTGCTGCTAACAATTATATAATTGACATGAGATATGTGTTGGTACTGGTCCTGTTATTGAATTTCACTCCATATTTAAGTAAGATGTTTTAAATAATGTAATCTTTACATAACACTGTACAAGGCATAACACTTCAGATGGGTAATATTTACTTAGAGAGGATTTGGTTTAAAAGAAACAAATCTTAGTCAGCAGTGAAATATTAAAATTTGGCCTGTAAAGTTCAGAGTAATGCTGAATCATGCCAGTCCTGTCGTTCTGGTTCTGGTTTGGAGGGTGATAGTATCTTGCCATCAGCCTTGTTAAATTGCTAAATTCTGGTGCAGCCTAGACATTATCTGATAATTGTTTAGAATACAACAGTATATTTAAGGTACCTCAACAACAGTACTGGCAGAGTTTTGTTTTATTTATTCTTTCATGGAATGTGGGCACCATTGGCAAGGCCAGCATTTGTTATCCAACCTTAAATACTCTTGAACTCAGTGGCTTGCTAGGCCATTTCAGAGAGCGGTTAAGAATCAACCACATATATCACTATGGGTCTGGAGTCATGTGTAGACCAGGCCAGGTGGTTTCCTTCGCTAAAAGACATTAGTGAAGCAGGTGGACTTTTACAACAATCGACGGTAGTTCAGGGTCACTAGTGCTGCAATGGGTGTGCAGTCCAGTGCTGAATGAATGATTGCATACCTTAGCAAGGGGCCCAAATTTGTGTGAGGCCAACACCACTTAAAAATAACATGCACTATTAAACGTCAGTCTGCACTTCTGATGTCTGAGATGCATTCTGGCTGGAGCAAAGGCTGCCATTGGTGAAAGAGAATATACTCTTCACTCTTAACTGCTCTCTGAAGTGGCCTAGCAAACCACTGAGTTCAAGAACATGTAGGGTTGGGTAACAAATGCTGGTCTTGCCAGTGGTGCCCACATCCCATGAAAGAATAAAGAAAACAGAACTGTGCCAGTACTGTTGTTTGAAGTATTTGCTTCTTTTAAACCATGATTTTTTAAAAAGTTACAGGATTAGAAAGAAGGGCTATATGTAAGGGTAATTAGGCAGTGAAAATGCAATAGAAAGAGCTAAAAGGGTGTAAGACTTGGCTGGTGCTGCCTTTCTCCACTCTTATTCTGGGTCAGGTAACATGATTTATATCACCACAGTGAGACTGAAGCGTCGTGGTTGCTACTGTGACTTCATCCTGGTGAGCAAATTCAAAATGGCAGCCTACTGGTGGGTTAATGAGAGTGAGTGGATGGTGACTTGAGAGTCAGAAAGAATCTATTTTTAAGAAACACATTTTGCCTCTAATCTATCTGAATTAATATCAAGCAAAGTCTTTTTTTAAAAGAAACAAGCCAATATAATCCAGATGACGTCGGGAGAGATTTTCTTATGTGGTCTTTATAGGGAAATGTTAAATGTCTTCTTTATAAACATACATATGATTTCAGTATAAATGGCACACAGAGGATGGCTGAAATCTTCCGTCCTCATTTGCTGCTGGGATTTTCCGGTGAATGGAGTTTTGGCTGAAACACCAGATTTTCTGTTCTTGTTTGCAACAGGCCCACTGTGGACAAGACTGGAGGATCCCATCCAATATCTTTCTGTTCAATTATGGTGAGACTTGGAAAGAAGAACAGACCCCATTGAGACAGATTGCAAATTCTCCCGGTACTTCACACCTCAAAGCAGGAATATATTTTACTGATAACCTTTGGCTGTGGGTGGTGGGTTCTCTTCCACAAGAATTACAGATAATCAGACATTGCAAATTGATTCATAAGAAAATAACTAGGAGCAGGAGTAGGCCACTTGTCCCTTCAAGCCTGCTCTGCCATTCAATAAGATCATGACTGATCTTTTTGCGGACTCAGCTCCACTTACCCACCTGCTCACCATAACCTTTAAATTCCTCTACTGCTTGAAAATCTGTCTATGCCTTAAAAACATTCAACGAGGTAGCCTCAACTGCTTTACTGGGACAGGGAATTCCACAAATTCACAACCCTTTGGGTGAAGAGGTTCCTCCTCAACTCTGTTCTGACACCAGAAATGGGGTTTGCTGATGTGGCTCAAATACAGCTGGCATAGCAGTCTGCCAAAGAATGAAGGCATAATGATTGCTGTCAAGATACCTGGCCCTGACCTGCATGATGTACCCATGGTCACACATCAGCTGGACAATGAAGGAGTCAAATCTGTTTCTATTCCAGTAAAGGACAGAATTGACAGGAATAGCACCCAAAACAATATACATGTCCTCAATAGCATTCCGCACCACTGGGAAGCCAACAATCTGAATAAAGCCATGTAATCACTCCACTTGCTTGTATCCAGCAAGGGGGAATTAAATAATCTCTTCGCTCTTTGCGTAGAAAGCTTCAGTGACTTCCCTTATTCAACAGTGGACTGCAAGATATCCTGCACTAACTTGAAAGCAGCCCTTTGACAGCCAAATGATTGTCTTCAGAGTTACAAGCAACTTGGTTCTTGCCCCTGCTCTGATGGTTGCATTGTAGCTGTAGCAGATGACAGATTTCAGTGTCCATCACTGAGATTCAGGTAAGAGCATTGCACGCAGAGTGCCCACTACTCATTCTTCCAGTCCCCCAGTCATGCTCAAATCCAGGAAACCTACTAGTGCACCCATGTCTGGCTGCAACTGGTTTGTGCAAAAGACTTGAAGTTAGCAGAAAGCACTTCAACACCAGCCACAGTGCTTTCTGTAGACTTTTGAAACAACAATGAAAAATACCAGAAGAAATCAATCAGCAACTAACTTGTAAGTAGTTAGTGATCCATTTAAATGGCACTGGAAAGAGTCCTTCATGCTGCTTAGCACAACTCACTTAAAATACCTTTAAAGACCTCCATAACTAGGTAGCTTTAGTGCCTGGACCATTCAGGAGTTTAAAAGTTGTCTCGATGTCTGTCATTGTTTCGGTATATAGAATATCTCTCTAATTGTATCAAAATGTGGCCTTAACAATCTGTCAAAATATCATAAAATAAAAACATCATGTCGGAAAGCACCTGACATATCCAGTATAATCCCCCTGCACACAAACTTGAAAATGTGCCCAGCTGTTCCTGCAGTACGTATCTGGAGGTCAAGGAAAGGACACACCACCATTAAATAAGTGTACTTGTCATTTTAACCACTTTTCCTTTTAGCAGTTAAGTGCTTTGTCCTAATTTCTATGAATGAACCTTAGTTTTTCATGGGAATTCTGCTATGTGACATGTTTTCAAGAAGAGGAGGGTGTAACTGGAGGAGGCAGAAGGTGGGGGGAGGGAGGAGTGGGTGGGTGGGTGGGGGTGGCGTGCAATGGTTGGTTCTGGCTGCTTCTGCTGAAAAATAACTTGGTCAAAGAGGTAAGCTTTAAGGACAGTCCAAAAGGAGGGAGGTGGGTGAATGAAAGCAGAGAGATTTTCAGAGAAAATTTCAGAGTGCAGACCTATTGACTGACAGCACAATCAGCAAAGTCACATTTACACAAAAGAAGGCGTAGCAAGGTAATCAGAAGCCAGCTTATCCAAATTGGTCTTGCCAGCAAGATGCCACCAATCATTTCTATAAGGCTTGGTTCAGTGACCAGGCAATTGCCATAATTTTCTAACTGTTTTTGTCAGCAGTGATCCAGGTGAAGAACTATGCCTCCGTCTCCTTGCAGTTCTGCTACAATGCAGATCTTTGGGTTACATACCACGGAGAAGGCAAACATGTCTTTTAGCATTCCTTGTTAGTCTTGATCATAAAAACCTCAGTCGATGGCAGGAGGTGGGGAGCTGGACACTGGAGTGAAGATTGTTTCCCTTCTGCATCTGCAGGGGTACATCCGAGTAGCATATGCATTCAGCATTTTTACTATATTGTGTAATGGTACAGAAAGTCTTAATAATCCAACGCTGGTTAAATAAAGTAAAAAATCAGATCCAAAAAGAGAACCCTCCATTTGATGGCGAGTTAGTTTGAGCTAGTTTATTTTTCCACAGGAGGTTGCTATTCATAAAGCTTTGAAAGAGCAAGTGGATAATTAACGCAGCACTGCAACCTCTAGTGAAGTGAAATGGAGGATAGCAGTTTCAAGTATTGGATTGATTGATTTTTTTTCGAAGAGCAATCGATTCAATTTTCCAACCTCTGGATATAAGTTTGGACTTGTGCACTGTTTTTAACCTTCATTTTTTAGGCATGGTCCAACACTGACCTCACGGACACATACAAGTGAACAGAAAAGCAGTCGTCAGCACCATCCCATTGCCCTCAACTTTCAAAGAGAGATTGTGGCAAAGATTCCTGATAACAGTCTCTTTATGGTTCACACCTTAATATCTTTAGAAATACCAACCAAAACATACCAAAAGTAAAAGTTTTGGATAACATGCAAAAGGAACAAGTCATGTGACCCATCTTGCTCTACATATCACAGCTCCAAAAATCATGCAACATCTTTGATCCCAACTTAAATGCTGGAATCTGTTGAAAGGTGACCTTGGACCCTGTCTCCATTGAAACTGACAGGTCAGAGGAAGTCACTTAAAAGAAGTGTGAATGCACATGCACCACTAGGATTGCATCTCAGTCACCCGAAACAGAAAGGTTCAAAATATAGCATGCGGTGACCATTCCGTTAGGGGAGCTGGGGGACCCTCCTTGTAACAGAGTTTTAGTAGCATATTTTAAAATTATTTTAGTGTGGGTGTCATTAGCAAGGCCAATATTTGTTGCCCATCCTTAATTGGACTGAGAAGGTTGCTAGGCCATTTCAGCAGGTAGTTAAGAGTCAATCACATTACCAAGAGTCTGGAGTCACAAAGAGGTCAGATGGGTGAAGACAGCAGATTTCCTTCCCTGAAGGGCATTAGTGAACACTGATGATAATTTCATGGTCACTATTGCTAGGACTAGCTTCATATTCCAGACTTATAATTTCATCAGCTGTTGTCATGGGATTTGAACTCATGTCCATAGTATTAGCCTGGGCTTCTGGAATACTGGTCCAATGACATCACTGCTAAACCACAGCACCCCCAAGGCATGTTAGCCTCCTTTAGAAAGAGTCCAGGAAACACGGCCAATATTTTTAAATTCCATGAACCACCCCCAATCTATCATTCGGAGCACAGGCCTACCAATTCTGTGTCGGGCCAGAGAAGATGAATCTCATCCCAACCTGAGAGTCCCTGGCCATTATAATGTCTTTTCTTGTATCAGATGAACTATTCTTCATTTTAGAATAGAAATCCAAAGGCCCATTCAAGAATGGTGATATCAAAGCCAAACTTGTTCTCAGCCAACAGTAGCATTGAAGCGACTAAGGGTTGAAATGCTGACTGATTTGTTTCAGACTCTGTAGTCCATGATATGAAGACCAATTATAAGTTCTTTGCCCTCAAGAAGACTATTGCACGGCAGCTGAGTCTGAACAAGTCTTGTGTAACCAGAAAATGGTGCAATATGGAAAACTCTGGTGTGTATCTAAGGATGGTTGGACTTATTGCTTGCTGTGCACAGTAAAATAGATCCAAAGTGGATAAGAAGTATACAATCAAAATACTGCAGCTTATGAGCATCTGAAATAAAACCAGAAAATACTGAACAAAAGCAGAGTTGTTAATGTTTCAACTTGATGCTCTGACTTCACTCGCCACAGATGCTATCAGACCTGTTGAGTATTTCTAGCATTTTCTGGGTTAGAGGCAGAGCAGTTTGGATCAGAATTCATTTCACTGCAACAAGTGAGACTAGCTTTAACATTAGTGTGATTTTTTTTGAAAATGAACTTTACCCTAATTTAGAAAAAACTGCATAGCTGACATGCCACTAATAAATCCCACTAAGTTTCTTATTCAGCAGAATTTTTAATTGAAAGGCTCTTTGTACGTTAGTACTTGTCAGTTTCCTCTACAATGTATCAAAGTTATCAGACAATGTCTACAAAATTTGAAATTATGTAGCAAGGAAAGCTTTGGTAGCATTGTAACTTACCAAGAGAACAGCATGAATTAACATATAAAACACTGAGAATTAGGAAGACCTTTAAATTCTACATTCATGACCTGAAGGAATTAGACAAAAAAGTTAAGGTTGTTACCACATTCTCAAGCTGTATGTCAGATAGCAAGAGCTAGATAAGACCACATTTCCTCCAAATGAACATCAACAAAAGTTAAAGCCATCCTTTTTAGTTCCCATCAGCACCTCAATGCAACTGCTCTCATTCTTGCCATGTTCTCTGGCTACCTTCTTAGGCCAAGAAAGTGAAAAATCTTGATATCCCGCTGGAGTTTGATCCATTCCAAAATTGTTCCTCTTCCACCTCTACAGTGTTGCTCACAGCTGATCCCCTAAACCGTTCCTTCATTATATCGAGACTTGATTCTCCAATGCCATCATATCTGGTTTGCCCATTTCAACACTACAAAGTTTAATGAGCAAAATATCCCACTTCATGGCCATATCTACACTATGTCCAACACCCCCAAGATCACTGTCCTCCAATGTGCGACCTCCTGCCTTACATTTTTAATCCTGGGTGACTAAGTGCTCATGCTGTCCACTTCATCAATGGTGTGTTCTGATTCAAATATTTACCCCTACCCTCTGAAACTCCCTTTTATTCAACTGCTTTCAGCCAGATACCTGGGGAGAATTTTATTAAAACTTTGTCACAACATCCATGGTTTTTGTTCCCTGCCCCAGTTTTTTGCTATTCACTTCTGCCTATGTTAACCATAATCTTTTCCTCCTCATTAAGATGTATCAAATCATTTTATAATGTGTGTATGCTATATAAAAACAAGCTATTCTTGTTGTTGTAAAAACACAATATTTTATTTATAGATATTATTTTCCCCTCTAATTTTCTCTCATCTTCTTCTGAAGACACAAACAATGCTAAACTACATTTCCACAATTGCTGGTCATTCTTCATTCTCCTGTCGAAT
The DNA here is from genome assembly GCF_965287045.1 of Carcharhinus amblyrhynchos. Classification (NCBI taxonomy): domain Eukaryota; kingdom Metazoa; phylum Chordata; class Chondrichthyes; order Carcharhiniformes; family Carcharhinidae; genus Carcharhinus; species Carcharhinus amblyrhynchos. Next base: position 87,161,573 of record NC_137324.1, on the reverse strand, counting down.
TGGTTGTTCTTTCACTCTGAGAGTTTTTACGCAATGAAAGTCAGTGGGCTACACAACAATGGGGATATCAAAGCCAAGCTCAAAGCTGTTCTTAGTCAGCATCTACATGTTGGTGCTGAAGTATTCTGGAGTTCCAACACTGGCTGATGTTTTACATACTTATCAACTCAGGCCAAATACAATTAGAAAATCCTGTCTGCATTTTTGTTTTATTTTGGGCCCAATATCAGGTGAGATTCTGGATCATGACCCTGTGTCGTGTAGCCGCCTGATGCCCAATATGATCTCTGGAGGGATGGCCAATTAATGGTTTAGCAGTGCACTTGCAATCTAGTTAAAGATTGTGGGAAGGGATGGAATGGCAGCCTCACCATCCAAGGTGGGAGCTGCTGGTGCATGTACTAGAGAGATGGGTCATCTTGGAATGGAGGCACATTCTGCAGAGAAGTTAATTAATTTGAATGATACAAAGGCCAAAGCTACCTGGCTATTGTGGACAGCCACTGGTCGCAACTGTGGGAGGCGTGAAGTGGGAGAAGCTAGTGGGATAGAATGCTGCCTTTCCATTAATATACCCCTGGAATGCCATCTCCATCCCCTGGCTGTGTTTTAGCCTCTGTGGGGAGTCACAAGTCAACTGGAAAATTCCACTTGGTTTCTGTTGAGGGGTCTTAATAAGTCATTTATCTGGCATAATAGACTGCACACTACCCACCACTCCCTTTGGAATAAACATGTCTCGGAGGCAGGAACAAGTCAGAAACCTGAAACTCTGCTCACTATCTCCAGTCCTGTCTCTAATGGGAACTGAAAATTCTGCCGCTCTACTGCCTTCTCTGCTAAGGTCAGCTAATGGACGAGGGAACAGAAATGAGACATTCCTGGTCTGTATGGCTTAGTTCTGCAGCCTGTCTTCTTTGAAGTTGTCGGTGTAACGTGAGCAGAAAAACCTCATTAAGATTCAAAAACTGGGGCGAGCACAGGGTGGGTGGACTGCAGACAATGCTCACAATTGCTTTGAGAGGCCTGGGCAATTTGAACTCCTTGATCTCACCTGCTTGGCCAGATTCCCAGCTGGAATTGGTGGGAAGAAGCAGCTAGCTGACAGGCTGGAGCATAATATTTTGTGGCAAAAGGCTGCCACTGGAGGCTAAGGAATAGTCCTTGGCACTCATGTTGCATTGTTGATTGGGAAGGAGAGGCCTAAGCTTGCACTTGTGGGTTCTTAGGAAAATGCCTTTACCCAAAGCGAAAAAAAGTATTGAAAACTCAGCTCTTTGAGCCACTGCTGGTCCCAGCTCCTCCCTCACCTGGGTTGACCTGGTGGAAAAACCACAGCAACTTCCCCATTCCAAGCCCATGGTTAAAGTAGCAGCTGGGCCCTAATGCCACAAATTGGTGCTTGATCTGTGTATAGCAGGTTAAAATTGAAGACATCAGTGGTATGTGCTCTGGACAATTTTAACTGACAAGTTGCCCTGTTTCTGGTTCAAAGTGTCCTAGAAGATTCAACAAGGGGTGGGGTGGGGTGTGGTACCAGACGCCTTTCTGCTTTGAAAATTCCAGAATTTAAATCAATGCCAAATAATTGATCAACTTACATGTCGACATAATGGTGGGAATTTATTTTTTATTAAAAGTGACTAATTGAAATGTGTTAACTGCTGGGTGGGGCTCTCAATGAATGTCAATTCAAGAGTTTCAGTTGGTTCAACCTTTGATCGCTTGTAACCAGATAGACAAAGAATTTATTATTTTATTTCAACTGAATTAAAAAGAGAGCTTTTCTCAAACAGCTTCTTTTTTGTTCGATTCTATTTACCTGCTTTACAGCTACAACACCCCCTGAAGCGTTACACCCCTGTTGGCAGGCAGCCAGCCATTTAATAGTATACACTCTTATAATTTATCATGTCATCGTAACTGCTCAATTATGTTGCTGTCCAGTAACACGTCACCCCTCATTCTAAGGAATTCTGATGAAGATATTGCACACAAAACAACTCCTAGTTTTTATTTAGGTTTCCATTATCTGCAGGCTTTCGGTAACCCTCGGGGAAGAAGAACTGGAAGCCACTCAAATAAACAGTCCAGGAATTTTCAGCTTTTTCTTTTCGGGGACTCAGAAAAAGTAAGGATGGATCCTACACAAAACATTCCAGGCTGCTGAGGCCTTTTGGGACCTTCCCCCATCCCTCTTCCCCACCATGATCATCTCAGTTGAGTTCCTGCTGTCCCACATGCTGCAAGTTATAGCCTGGCACCCAGGTTGGGCCACTGAAATAAGATCCAAACCCTAATTTGGTTCAAGTCTCACACCAGTACAAATGGCCAGATGGAGCAGTGGCTCTTCCGACTTTGTATCCATTTACAAGCAGAAAAGGTTTTAAGTGCAGCAGAAGCAAAAACTTGAATAAGGGTTTCATTGGAAGTGGAAGTGTGCAGGGGTGCAGGAGGGTGATGGCATGAATGTGGAATTAAGTGATGTTGGCAATAGATAGGGTGTGTGGAGGAAGCTCCATTCTGGGGTGAATAGGAGCCCAGAATCAGCAGATGTTTGCTAAGTTCACACTGAGGCTAATAAAGCTACCATCTTTCTCTCTGTCTTAGTCAGCTATGTAGTCAACTGTTTCTTTTTCTGTAGATGTTAATCAGCAGCAACAACTAAGGTTTATATATTTTTTAATCAATTTGATGCGTGAGGAACTGTTCCTTTTTGTAAATCAGCCAGAATAAATTGAACCTGTAGCTGATAATTCTGGACTCATGAAATTAATTTGAAATTAAGCAAAAACACTGCATAATTCAAAATGGCCATTACACAATGCTTTAATTGGCTAGCAGTCAGAAGGTAAGTATAATTATTACACTAGACTGGTGTCTATTGTTAACTGCCATTTGGGCAAGTAGATTCCTAAATGCCAAGTTGCTGTCAGTTGCAGTTAACACTAGTGTTTAGTGAAGCTTTGGAAACAAATACTATGCCATAATTAATTCACATTGTTGCCATAGATACCGCCAAGCTTCCCCAAAGGAGAAGTTTCATTATGAAGTGGGGAACTCCAGTCTATAACAGTTCATGTAGCTTTCAAAGCTGTTTGGCTTTAGGGGGTATTCAGATGATAAAGACAACTGGCTAACATGAAAAGCAGTAATCTCCAATTTGGTTTCTGGTCCTAGGAACATGTGAAGGCCATTCTGCCTGTTGAGCCTGCACCACTATTCAATTAGATCATGGTTGATCATCTACCTCAACAACATCTTCCTGCGCTATTTCCATGTCCCTTGATGCCATTAGTCTCCAGAAATCCATCGATTTTTGTTTTGAATATGCACAATGTTTGAGCTTCCACATCAGTCTGGGGTAGAGAATTCCAAAAATTCACTAGCCTCTAAATGAAGAAGTTCATCCTTAACTCAGCCTTAAATGAACAGTCTTACCAAACTATGTGGTCTTGATTAAGATGGTAACAGAGTTGCTGCAATTCCCCTCAGCACCCCTGGACTAGAGAAATGGAAGAACACAAACAGGATTTCCATTCCTAATGCTTGCTAATGATCTCTAATGGACAGTACATGAGTATAAATCCTAGTTGAGCTCAAAATTTTTCTTGGCTGTGATTCTCACACAAGCTACCCTTTCTTTGAGTGGTTAACTCACAATTCATAGCAAGTTTCTCTTGAATGGCCTCTTTGCACAGTTTAACCACACCTTAACAAGCAACTATCGTGGGGTGAGGGGTTGGGGTGAGAGGAGGATGATGCTTTAATATCAATGAGTATTTTTTAGCATGGAAACAATTTAAAGAAGAAGGATCATCAACACCTTCTTAGGAAAATAGAGATAGGAAATTTATGCCGGTCTTGTCAATGATGTCAACACCCTGAAACTGAATGAAATAAAATTTGGTGATGCAATGATGATGGATGAAAAGGACATTGCAAGTTCTTCAAAAGTAAAATATTGTGGACGCTGGAAATCTGAAATAAAAACCAGATGAAAGTTCATGACCTGAAAAGTTAGCTTAGTTTCTCTCTTTACATATGCTGCTGAATATGTCCAGTATTTTCTGTTTTTATTACAGATTTTTATTTGCCTTCCTCATGTGTTCATCCACGTCAGTATTTTCAAAGGAATCTATGATCCTTGGTTATAAGCTGCAGTGGAAAAGAAAATTATACAGAGTGTAAAATAGGCTTCTGATGCGTTATTGCTCATTTTGTGTTACCATTCAAAATGAGTTTAAACCCTCTACAGTCTCCATACTCTGCCATCCTTCCTTCTTGTGGTATTTTTAAAAGATAGACTATAAACAAGGAAGGTAGAAACAAAACAAGAGCTTTATTGGAAAGATGTTTACTCTACAGACTGTTTGGATAGACTGCCCATTTGCAAATGGCCATTGGCATCATCAAGACATCATGTGATAGATCACTTAAAGTGCCCTTGTTCCAACTAGGGACAACAAGAATGCACAATTCTTCTGATGCCATTTCCTTTAGAATGAGTGATTGGAAGCTCTGTCCATTACAAAGCTAGGGAAGTGTTGACATTAAATGAGATCCAGGTTTGGGTCTAATTTCCAACTCTTCCAGTGTGCTGACACTGGAATAAGCAATAGAGCATATTGGAAGTGCTAAGGATTTTCAGTCTCTATGTCACCTACATGCTGGAAAGGGGCTGCCTCACAGCCCCAGGGACCTGGGTTTGATTCCTGGCTTGGGTTGCTGTATGGAGTTTGCACGTTCTCCATATCTGCATGGGTTTCCTCCCAGTGCTCCGGTTTCCTCCCACAATCCAAAGATGTACGGGTTAGGTTGATTGGTCATGCTAAATTGTCTTAGTGTCCCAGGATATGTAGGTTAGAGGGATTAGAGGGATAAATGTATGGGGTTGTGGGGACAGAGCTTGGGATGGGATTGTTGTCAGTGCAGACTCAATGGGCCGAATAGCCTCCTTCTGCACTAGAGGGTTTCTATGCAACTGCATAGTTCAAGCCACTGATATAGGTAAATAATTTCCATTAAGAGTTTTATTGAAGCGGAGAGATTAATTTATTTGAAGTACGTGCACTTAGACACTAAATATACTGTGAACATATCCTGTAACATGGCTGCGATCCTTCTGCACCACATGATTAAAATAATTTACTGGGAAACTCCAACTTCATCGGCAGCTGAGGTTCTCTGCTACTGCTGCAGTGAATGCAGTTTTGGCTAAGTGCCAAATATTCCATTCTCGCTGGTAGCAAGATGGGTGTGGTTAAGATCCATGAATCCCCCCAGTTATTTTTCCTTCCAGATTCCTTTCCTGTTTTCCCTTCTTTGAGATATCTTCATCTTGCTGAGGTGCAATCCACAGACACCAATTACCCTCACGTACATGACCAAAGTGGTAACAAATGTTGATCTTGCCAGTGACACTCATCCCATGAAAGATACTTTAAAAAGTTCCAATAATAGAATTGACCAGAGAATGCTGATGGCTGCTTGATTACTGAATAAACCCACTGAACACTTTTAAGGGTTTCGATTTAACCTATGGTTTGACCTGCAGTGTACCTTTTCTCATGAACCAATTTACCACCATGCACATAGTTAATATCAAAACTGGAACTCATCACAGTAACTAGTAAAAAGCAAAGTTACCATGGTCCCAGATAACCATAAGTTGCTCTCTCACACACAGGGGAGAGCTGACTAGTGCTGATTTAACCTGAGATTAATAGACCTCAGGCAAGGAGCAAGTTGAGAAGGCTGGGTCTTTACGAATAACCTTAGGAATTGAACCTGTACGGTTGGTATTGCACTGCATCACTAACCAGCCATCCAGCCAACTAAGCTAACTGACCCCTGAGCAACTAATACACACTGAAGCATGATTAGAATGTCCAATAATGGTGCACTATCAAATAGCTAAAATATCCTTTCATCACCTGCTAGAAATTTGTCCTCCAGCAATATTTGTTGCACACATTCTCACATTTTCTAACTTGTGGGAATAGTTTTTACTGGAGAGTGAAAGGAAGGAGGTGAACAAATTGTGCTGACACAAAGCCTATGTCAAGATTTTGACTGAATGAAAAGGTTCTATTAGAATGATGGAACAAACACTTAACTGAGTTCTATCACTGATGGTCTCTTGAACAATGAAGAGAAGTAATGAGAAAGAGAAATGAGTGATAGAAAATTCACCACTAGGTAAGTAATGAAAAGGAAAATAGAAGCTTACTAAAGAAATAGGAAAAAGTGACAGGCTGGAAGAGCAAAGGAAAAAAAAGAAAAATCAGGGGGATGTCAGAAAAATTAATATTGTAAATATTAACAGGTGTAAAATGGGAAATTTAAAAATAAACTTTCTGCTTTGTAATGTCTAGTTGAACCTATATTCATATAATTTGATTTTATTTTGTTTTTGCAAGTATTCCATATTGCATTTCTTATTTTTATGCTTCAATTTGTAACAAAGAGCAGTTTACCAGCCTATCACAGAAAGGGCGGTCACAGAAAAACCAGAAACATGCCACACTGCACTTGCCAGCGAGAACGGAGAATTTGGCACTCAACCATTCATAGCAGCTGGACTGGATAATTCCAGTCATGGATGAAGTTGGGGAATTCCGGCCACTTTTTTTTTAATCATTTAACTTATGTTGGAGTTTGCGACCTTTTCAGTGATTGGGAAGGTAATAACTAACTACAGTAAAGATAAGGTGGGTTATCACTGAATAACTTGCATCATGGGAGGGGTTCCACAATCCATGTCAAAGTACATTGACATAAAAATCATGGGGGCGAAGATTTCCTCCACATGCATGGTACAGTGAAATCGTAAACATGTTTATAAAGAACACTTTTATGAGTTCACTGCTACAACTACTTGCATTTATAAAGCATCCCTGAGGTAGTAAAATGTTCCAAGGTGCTTCACTGGAACAATCATGAATAAAAAACAAGCCATTTCAAGAGTGTTCAGTTAGGTGATCAAAAACTTGATGAAAGATGTCGGTTTAAAGGATCTCCTTGGAGGAGAGAGAGTTAGACAGATTTAGGGAGGGAACTGCAGAGTGTCGGGCCTAGCAGCTGAAGGCATTGCAGCAATGGAAATCAGGGATACACAAGAGGCCAGAGTTGAAGGAGCACGGCAATCTCAGAAGCTCTATGACTGATGGAGCTTACAGAGAAAGGGAGGAACAAGACCACGGAGGAGGAATTTGAAAGCAAGGATGGGAATTTTAAAATCAAGGCTTTGCTGAACCAGGCATCGATATAGATCAGCAAACACAGAAGTGATAGACAAACGGTCAGGTAATAGGAAGCAGGATTGTTTTTCCAGCAACACAGCATTATCAGTCCAATTTCACTTGACCCAACTCTCCCAGTGTTAGTTAATTCAGGGTATCCTATATTTATTTCATACACTTCCCAGAAAATATAACTTTGCAATTACACATAGTTGCAGGCTAGTCATTTGGAAGATTCAGTTGTATCAAATCACTAAAATGTCACCAACCCAACATTCATTGAGGCAATGGAAAGGACAAAAGCAAACTCAGCCTCGTTGACCCTGCAAAGTCCTCCTTGCTAACATCTGGGGCTTGTGCAAAATTGGGAAAGCTGTCCCAGAGAATAGTCATACTCATACCTTCCAATGCCCCAGACATCATCATCACTATCCCTGGATAAGTCTTGTCCCACAGGCAGGACCCAGCAGAGTTGGTAGCACAGTGGTGTATAGTAGGGGAGGGTGTTGCCCAGGGAGATCTCAATCACAATCTGCAAGCTCATGGCCCAGCAAATCCCTGACTCTATCATTAGCACCAAGGCAGGGGATCAACCCTGTTTCAATGAAGAATGACGGAGGGCAATCCAGGAGCTTCAACAGATATATCTAAAAATTAAGGCCAGAATTCTCTGATGTCATATGCCAACCTCTGCTACCAGCAAGAATAGAGAATTTGACATTCAGCCAAATGTCACGGATGAGATCGCAGAATTCAGCCCCAGATGAAGGTACAACACAGGACTACTTGCGTGCCAAACAGCCAAAGCAGCAAGTGATTGACAGACCTAAGCGATTCCACAATCAACAGATCAAATCTAAGCTCTATAGTTCTGCCACATCCGATCATGAATGATGGTGGACAATTAAACAACTCACTGGAGGAGAAAGCTCCACAAATATCCCCAAGCTCATTGATGGGGGAGCCCAGCACATCAGAACAAAAGATAAGGCTGAAGCATTTGCTACAATCTTCAGTCAGGAGTGCTGAGTGGATGATCCATCTTGGCCTGTTCTGGAGGTCCCAGCATCACAGGTGTTAGTCTTCAGCCAACTTGATTCACTCCATGTGATACCAAGAAAAAAAACAATGAAAACACTGGATACTACAAAGGCAACGCGCCGTGACAATATTCCAGCAATTGTACTGAAGATGTGCTTCAGAACTTGCTGTGCTCTAGCCAAACTGTTCCAGTACAGCTGCAACACTGGCATTTACCCGACAATGTGGAAAATTGCCCAGGTACGTCCTGTTCACAAAACAAATCCAATCTAGTCAATTACCGTCCCATCAGTCTACTCTTGATCCATCAGTAATGTGATGGAAGGGATCAGCAACAGTGCTATTAAGTAGCATTTTTTTTAGTAATAACCTGCTCACTGATGCTCAGTTTGGGTTCCACCAAAGTCACTCAGCTCCTGACCACATTATAGCCTTGGTTCAAACATGGACAAAAGAGTTGAACTCCAGAGGTGAGGTGAGAGTGACTGCCTTGACATCAAGGCAGCATTTGAATGAGTGTTGCATCAAAGAATCCTACCAAAACTGGAGTCAATGGGAAGTAGGGGGAATTTCTCCAGATGTTAGACATACCTAGCACAATTGAAGATGATTTTGCTTGTTGGAGGTCAGTCATCTTAGCTCCAGGACATCACTGAAGGAGCTCTTCAGGATTGTGCTCTATGTTCAACCAGCTTTTTTAAAGTTTACTTATTAGTGTCACAAGTAGGCTTACATTAACACTGCTATGAAGTTACTGTGAGGATCTTGTATTTTCAGCTGTTTCATCAATGACCTTTCTTCCATTATAAGATCAGAAGTGAGGATATTCACTGATGATTGCACAATGTTCAGCACCATTTTTGACTTGTCAGATACTGAAGCAGTCCATGTCCAAATGTAGCAAGACCTGGACAATGTCCACGCTGGGGCTGACAAATTGCAAGTAACTTTTGTGCCACACAAGTGCCAGACAGTGGCCATTTCCAACAAGAGAGAATCTAACTATCACCTTAACATTTAATGATATTACCATTGCTGAATCCCACACTAACAACATGCTGGGGGTCACCATTGAGTAGAAATTGAACTGGACCAACCATATAAATAATGTGACTACAAGGGCAAGTCAGAGGCTAGGAATCCTGCAGCAAGTAACTCATCTCCTGACAAAAGCCTGTTCACCATCTACAAGGCACAAGTCAGGAGTGTGATGGAACACCTTCCACTTGAGGGGATGATTTGACTTATTGTCACATGAATAAGTATACAGTGAAAAGTATTTTTTTTTGTGTGCTACACAGACAAAGCACACCATACATAGAGAAGGAAAGGAGAGAGTGCAGAATGTAGTGATACAGTCATAGCTAGGGTGCAGAGAAAGATCAACTTAGTGTGAGGTAGGTCCATTCAAAAGTCTGATGGCAGCAGGGAAGAAGCTGTTCTAGAGTCGGTTGGTACGTGACCTCAGACTGTTGTATCTTTTTCCTGATGGAGGAAGGTGGAAGAGATTATGTCCAGGATGTGTGGGGTCCTTGAGTGTGCTGGCTGCTTTTCCGAGGCAGCGAGAAGTGTAGACAGTGTCAACGGATGGGAGGCAGGTTTGAATGCCAGACTGGGCTTCGTTCAGAGCCCTTTGTAGTTTATTGCAGTCTTGGACAGAGCAAGAGCTACACCAAGCTGTGACTCAACCAAAAAGAATGCTTTTATGCTGCATCTATAGAAGTTGATGAGAGTTGTAGCAGACATGCCAAATTTCCTTAGTCTCCTGAGAAAGTAAAGGCATTGGTGAACTTTCTTAACTATAGCATCTGCATGGAGGGACCAGGATAGATTGTTGGTGATCTGGACACTTAAAACCCTGAAGCTCTTGATCATTTCTACTTTGTCCCCATTGATGTTGACAGGAGCATGCCCTCCTCTATGTTTCCTGAAGTCGATGACTATCTCCTTCATTTTGTTGACATTGAGAGAGAGATTACTGTCTCATCATTGTCTGAGATCTGACCCACAATGGGGGTGTCATCAGCAAACTTGAATATCGAGTTTGAATACAATTTGGCCATACAGCCAAAGATATATAAGGAGTATAGTAAGGGGCTGAGAATACAGCCTTGCAGAGCACTGATATTGAGGATGATCATGGAGGAGGTGTTGTTGCCTATCCTTACTGGGTTACAAAGTATAGGATCCAGTTGCAGAGGGAGGAACCGAGCCCCAGGCCACGCAGTTTGGAGATGAGTCTCATTTGGAATAATGGATAGTGCTGATCCAACCTTACTCATCAAATATCCAGGATGAAGTAGCCTGCTTGATTGGCACCCCTTCGACAAACATTCACTTCTTCCACCACTGACACAAAGTAGCAGCTGTGTGTACCACTAAAAGTAGCACTACAAGAATTCATCAAGGCTCCTGGGACAGCACCATTACCATCCAGAAGGCAGCTCACCATCTCCTTCTCAAGGGCAATAAATGCTGGCCCAAATCCCAAGAATGGATAAAAAAAAAGGAATCTGAACTCTTGGATGGAACTGCCGAACAAGATATAGGGTCAGATTTGATAACACTGGGGATTTGATAAGGAGAATTATACATTTTCAGTTATTCCATAGTCATGATTGTAAGTGTAATGCTGCTGAGCTGTCTTCAAACACATAGCTGTACACTTAATGCAAAGTCCAAAGAGCTATTCCCATGTTGGGTTGAACAATCGGTCCAGTAGGGAGGCACCTGGTGTTATCAAGATGCTTGTGGCATTCAAATACTTGCACAGCACGTCCTGCTCCTCCTAAACTGGTATTCTGACTGCCTCAATGGTGAAAGGGGCCTGCCCAGTTTTAACCAGCAGTACAGCCAACACAAAGCAGAAAAGTAAGACTGAATTATTTGTGTATGATCAGGAAGAGTTGGAAAATCTCCAGTGTCCCACAAAATAATTGAGTTGGGCACAATGAATATGAGCACCACCCCCACCTCTGTACCTGCCTAATGCTGCTAGCTTGAATCTCCATTGGAGGACCCTTCTGAGGCAAACATCTAACCACTCTTATTTTGAATGAGGCCGAAGCCTTGCTCCCAGGGTGACCAGCTCCATAGTTTAGGAATTCGAAAATTAAGAACTTCCCAAAGGACAAATACAAACATGATGGCAAATACCACTGATGTCAACTGTTTTTATTCGCATACCTGAGTACTTCTTGATAAGGTTTGGTCAATTTTACCATTTGGCAATGAGGAAATGCAATTGGAAGAGGGGTTACCTAGCTGATTTGCCTTTCCATTCAATCACTGATGTGCTACTCCCCATATCCAACCCCAACAAAATATAAAATCTAATCTGGGTGAATCTCCAGTTTGAAGAAGTGCTCATTGGTCCTAATAGTAAAAATATGAATGGGCTCTGGCAGATATAAGAAATTGTCTAGTAGAAAGGCAGCATCAGTATCTTGCACAAGTTATCCGTGTTTTCTTTTCATTGCTAGTGTGAAGTAGGCGGCATTAGGGCAAATGATGTATATCAGTCCCATTTCCTAATTACCGTTTGGCTAACAGGGAAGTCTAACTTGGGGACATTCATGGACAGGAGAATATAACTGAGCACTCAAAATAAAGGATGTATCTGAAAAAGAAGCCACCTGCAATATTAGTAGCATTTGGAAATAGGAAATTAAGGACTGCAGCAAAACCCTGAAATGGAAAAGGGTGAAAAATTAAGTAGAATGAAGAAGACAAACAAATTAGAAAACAAAGGGATTGAGATGGTAAAAAAGTACTTCAGGCAAAACGTGTAAGCAGAAAGCTTTGCAATTCACCAAATGCTACCTCTTTATCTCTTGTTTACTATTTTAACATTTTGGATATTGCTAAACAGAGAGACATGTTGCAGAAATGTTTCATCTTCCTCTCATCAGGACAAGAATGCCAAATTTCGAACAGTCACAACCATGGATATTACAGGAAAAAGGGTGCGGATGGTAAGTCGATTGATTGGTTAAGGTATTGCCATGAATGGAGAAAGCAATGAAGAACTTAAGGCTCCGCAAGCTTTTGGGTAATTCAAGAAAGGCAGAAAGTTTGACCAAATTCCTTTCATTTTCAGAGAATGCATCCATGCATGTTACTTCTAGCAAGTGTTATGTGCTCTACAGATTATCTTAAATTGGTTGTTAGTGTAGCTACTAGCACACTTAGACAGAAAGTGCTGTCTTAACACAGAATCACATCTAACTATAGATTTTTTGTTTTAAGTTTTGCAAGCACAGTTAGTTAAGTACAGTCTGTACTTTGCCTATTATGAACAACTGAAGGAACATGTTATTTGACTTGCTCAGCCAAATGCTAGGATGTACTTCCTACATAACTGACATCACACTGATACTGAATTTTGTACATGACAATGCGGCAGATGTTCATTTGGGCTGACAGCAGACTCCTCAGTGAAAACCACCAATTGTGTAACGACTGTATAATAGCAACACGAAAACCACTTGCTTAACCTGTTGTTCAAATTCTGAGAAACTTCGCCTTTCCAGAGTAAGATTTTCATGTCTGAAAGTGGAATGTTTGTACGTTTTGTGCAATACACAGCAAACAGTTACCTGGTCCGGATCGCCATTATCTCACAGGGTAGCTTTAATGTGGTCTATTTCTACATCCAGTTTGCAAAGTGAGCATTGATAAGGTCAATCTAGTAGTGTGTGGAACTACTCAAATCCCATCAGGTACATTGACCGGTGAAGGTAGGCTTGCAGTAGAGGGTAATGGAGAATCCATTAACACCCTACTGTTGGCAAAATGCCAGTCATTCCATAAAATGGCCTTTAAGAATACAAATCAGCTGTCTGCTTCCTTGGAGCAAATCAGTCGCTCTGCACCTGACTCCACCACGGCAAAATCATCCTGGCAATGCCAGGGAGCTGTCCCAACATAGCTCTGCACTATTTACCGACCTCCCCCGCTCTCCTGCTGCCCGCAACATCCCCCACCAACCCCCTTCCCCCCAATCCCACCTCCCAAACCTCCAGGAGTCATTCATTAATATATATTGTAACAGGAAATCAAAGATCTTCCAGTTCCTTGCACGCTCCATTTTACAACTGATCCTATAGATACTACAAACTGCTCATAGCAACAAATCTAAACTGGTGAACATTGATGACATTAATATTAACCAACACAGCAGAATATTGGACGAGAGACCACTCAGATGTAAAACCAGCAAATGCAATAGAAGTACAACATGTTAAGTTTCAAATTTCTGTCATGTTATTTTCACCACCAGACAATAGGTTATTTATCAGTGTCACAAATAGACTCACATTAACACTGCAATGCAGTTACTGTGGAAATCATTTAGTCGCCACACTCCATTGCCTGTTTGGGTACACTAAGGAAGAATTTTAACAAGACCAATGACCTAACCAGCATGTCTTTCAAACTGTGAGAAGAAACCGGAGCACCCGGAGGAAAACCATGCAGACACGGAGAATGTGCAAACTCCACACAGTGTTAACTGGACAACTCCACACAATGTGACATTAGAGAATGAAAGTTTTCATCCAGGCCAGTACTAAGCTTAAAGGACAGTTATAACTGCTTCCATTCTAGGGTTGCTTTCATTCAGATTTTGGGCATGTCCATAAACCATTTCTTTTTCTAAGACTAGGTTCCTAAACAGGCGATAGACTCCTAGACCCATATTACTCATTAGCCCATAGATCTGCAACTGAAAGAAGAGGTGGAGAAGATTTAGCAGTATTTGGTGTGCCAGTTTATCGATGGCAGTCTCTCAGAATCTGAAATAAAGTAGCTTGGTCCTCAATTTCCACAAAGGTCCTTTCAAATGTTTGTGTTTGCTGGATTAAGTCCCAGCAAAATGATATAAGCGATTGCAAACAATCATGGAAAACCTTTCACTCGAGTAACTTCTGCCTAAGTTACAGCAAGAACCAAGGGAACCCCAGTAGAAATTCAAGACCCCTAAGTATGAAAAAGATAATTTAGCATATCTTTATCTTAGGTCCTTCCAAGAATATGTGGTTTACATTATATCATTTTGACATTACGCTGGCAAATTAGGCGGATTACATTGAACTGTACACATTTGACTGATTTACCTATAGCAAATTTTCATGTGCTCTGTATCTGATTGCAATGCGAACTACTTTGTCCAGCATTATTTATTTTTAAGTTTGCAGTCAAAAGTCTACGTCAGAAAGATGCTTGGAAATGTGGACATCTTTTTTGTAAACTGTCATTAGGAGCGTTCATACTGCTGCGGTCTTAATAAAAATGATGTGGAGATGTCTTAAATAAAAGACATTCGGAGCTTTATGTCGTATTGTAACTGAATCATCTTTCCAACTCTTGCTTAAAACTCTAACAGAACAATTGCCCTGCAGAACTGTTAATTGCAGAAATGTTCTTTCAACAGCTGACCTTTACAACCCTATATATACTTGAATGTACTTCAGCTGTATTCATCCCCTATCTCTATAGCCCAAAGCTTGTTAACACAAAAGTTTAACAATGAACAGGTGACACACCACCCTTGGTGTAAAGACTTTACTGTATTGTCTCAAGCAATACTCATTTACAAGTAAAATGATTAAGTTCTATTCCCAATTTTTTCTGTTTAAGAGTCAAACAATGGTGAGTGTAGCTCACATCCACTGCAGTTGTTCAATTTATACCATTTTAAAGTTTCATTTTAGGGATATAAGGCAGTACAATGAGGAACATACCAGTTCATGTGACCGCATGGATCCAGAAAACAACCAGAAAAGAACTGGTCAGGATATACAATGTAGCATATAAGATCCAACAAGTATGCCGGAGGTTTGCTAAATATATTTTTGGTGGGTTATGAAGAAATTTGCAAAGTTTTCCCACAGAAATTAAATAAATTGGATACAGTCCATGATCATGTGAATCCTACATGAGGTTACATTTAACAGTAATGTGTGCTTCTGTTGCAGATTTTGCACATTTACAGTGTATGTTGCCACTACCCAAATACAATTTGGGTAGAGTACCAATGAAGACAAAAGTATGTCTATCACATTCATTCTGCTGAAATTTAATGGCTTGAAGTTTCTGCTAGGCTGTGCAAGCTTTTGCAGTGCAATTCTTTGAAACTGATCAAACTAGTGCAAAAGATTGATTATTTCTGGATAAATGGAGTTTCCATCACTAGTTTGCACTGGTTTAAAAAGCAATGCATAGTGGAAACTGGCTGTGTCCACAAAACTGGACATTGAATGAATCACTACCGTGAATTCCTGCTAATTGCAACCCTTTGTGAACCTTCGGGGGGGCTTTAAAAATTAAGTATTTTTAGGTGCTGGGACGCTAATTAGACACCTTTTCAAAGTTTTTAAATATTAAACACTTGTTAATTTACTATGAAACTGACTACAATACATCAACGATACTAATATAGAAAATGGTTGACACATTGCTTAAAGCTTATTTTCTTGGCACAAGCATTAAGATATGAGGTACAACACTTGTGGTGCCCATTAAACCACAACCCCAGCACATCCTCAATCTTCAAAAGAAGAGGAAAGAAAACTGGAGGAAAAAGTTACATCAAATTTAAGTTTTAGGAAGATTTCTGGGCACCATCTTTGAATACCTAACCCAAATGGCCAGGGTCAAATAACCTGCTGACCCACTAGTGAAGCTCAGAGGTTGAGAAGTACTATTTGGGTGAGGGACAACAGTGCTGCTGGGAGTTATGGAACATCACACCACAATGAATTTGCACTTTCAAGAACTGGAAAGGAGCAGAAAAATTGAGAAAATTGAAAAGAAAACGGAATTGTTTAAATTGGTAAAAGCCTCAGCTCCACATTTCCCAAGAGTTGCACAACAGCAGTGACACTGTCTCAGGATATATAGAAAAGTCAGACTCACCAAACATATTAACAGTTCACTCATGCTTAATGGCCTAAGAAAAATGCTTAAAAGACAACTTGTCAATCTTGTCTTCTAGGCATTCAACAGGAATATTTAGTCATGTGGAAATGTATATTGGGAAAGAAGTCAACTAATCATCGCACTTATTGAAGAATATGATCAATTTAATCATACACAATCCAACATAACTGTTTCCCTTGATAATACTGCTTCAGCTTTTACAGAAACTAATTTTAAAAGTAGTAGGTTTCAGAACAAATATATAATGGAAGTAGGCATTGGCAGTAAAGTAAAATCTCTACCTTCAGCAAGGTGTATTCTCCTTTCACAACCCAGTACGGCAATGGAATGCCCTTCAGACTCATGGCTGATTGCTTTTAGTTAATGTTTCACCAGACACAAAACAACTCTCCTGTCCCACCCTCAGAGCAAACAGCTCCACCGAGTACAAGGTGCACAAAGAGAGACACTCAGAGGAAGAAAGAGAAAAAAATTGAGCACAGTGCCTGCTGACAGAGCACTGCCAGCCATAGCGCCATTTAAAAAAAATTGTGAAGTATTTATGGAAAATTAAACCCAGAAATCACCCTAAAAATATCAGTGTAAACATTCAAATGAACATACGAACGGACCAGATTTTATCATTGATCCTGGTACACCTAGTGTGCAAACTTTATGGAAGAACAATAACTATTATATACAATTGACCAAGCATATGGTGCCATGGTTTAACACACACTTCTTGTCTAAAATGCACCAAGTCTCACATAAACTGGAAGCAAATTTTTAATTTTTCCTTTTCGCATAAGATCTTATCAATTTAATAAATCAGCACTGTAAGGTTGTTTTTGAAATTTATTCGCTCTTCAGCAAGAGTGAACTAAAAAGCAATAAAATTTTCCTCACATTAAATTTTTACTTGGCAAAAGTAATTGCTGTTTGCACATTAACTAGAGTAAATGATTCTTGTGAGTACATAACAATATATCTATGACAGAGACGAGGATTTTGTCAGGGAGGGAACAAATACGGATTAGGCATTGCGATTAAAACGGAAACAAAATACAACATTTTACTTTGAGTTGCCTTTCCGTCCCCCAGATGGTTTATTGACCTGATGGCCGATGGTGAGTTGAATGTTTTAAACCCTGAACCGCACAAAAACAGGACTAAACAATATTGCAGACTTCAGTAAGCATTTAAAAGTGACATATCACTAGAGGATAGATATTTATTCCAGTCACAGTGAGTAGAATCTTTTTCTTTAGCAAACAGAATTTCAACACAACCCACACAATGGTCTTAATCTTTTCCACTCGTGCTGGGTTGTAATATTCATTATGTGGATTCTCACTTTGTGACTTCAAAGTAACTTTCTTCAATACTAATGGTCTGCAGTATGGTGGAATATAATGTCACACCATATTAAATCTCTGAAACTGAACATCTGAATTGATGACATTCAGCGGTAATGACACTGAAATTATTATTTAAAAACACAGTAAATGGAAAGTTCCTACCTGTGAAGTCCGGACTGCTTGGCACTGAGAAATCTGTGCAAGCTGTTTCGCTCTCTTCAAGTCTATACACTGGAACCTTTATCAGTCAGCACTGGCAACTTAGGTACTATGGTGCTAGTCTGTTTACCTAATGTAAAAAGGGGAGGCACTATCGTATTAGCCTTTGGCCGCTCTGATTATTGCCATGTAAAGGGAATTTATTGCTGAGTTATGGAAAAGGGGACACAATTACAGGTTTATCACATCGTAAAAAATGTAAAGTTTGTAAAGTTTTAATTACTTTCTATCTGCGATCACAATTTTACTGAGAGAAATATGGGCTCGGTATTCAGATTCGCGAGACTGGTCAAGTGGAACAGCCCAGAGGGAAGGGAGGAGGGAGAAAAGACTAAATTATGTCGGGAGTCCACAACCAGTTACACTTGCATTTATGTAAATCATTAAAGTTGTGAAGCCAAGCCCCAAAGTCTGCATTGTCTAAACTAGCAACAATCCACAACTAGAGAATGAACAATGAGGAAAGATTAATGTTGAAATGCAAGGTAGCCTTGAAAGCAGATGGTTAACACAGTAGAAAGCCTCACATAAAAATATAGAGCATTAAATGTATAAATAAGGTAAACCCAGAACTTGAGTGGCATGGTGGCACAGTGGTTAACACTGTTGCCTCACAATACCAGGAATCTGGGTTCAATTTGGGTCACTGACTGTGTGGGGTTTGCACACATTCTCCCCATGTTTGTGTGGATGTCCTGTGGGTGTTCTGGTTTCCTCCCACACTCCAAAGATGTGTGGGTTGGGTTAATTGGCCATGCTTAATTAACCCTAGTTTCAAGGGGATTAGCAGGGTAAATATATGGGGTTATGGGCATAGGACCTGGATGGGATTGTGGTCAATGCAGACTCAATGGGCTAACTGATCCCCTTCCACACTGCAGGGACTCTATGGTATATTTGATACAATATATCAGTAAACAAGGAAAAAAAACAGAAATTTAAATTCGTGAAAAGTAAAGTTAAAACTGATCATTAGGAAGAATTATTCTAGTAAGAGTGATAAAAGTTTGCAATAATCTGCTAGAAAGTGGATTGGAGGAAAAGAAGTTATGGGTGGTCATTTTCAAAACACGGTTGGTTACTGAAGGCATGGAAATAAGACAGAAAAGCAACCGTTACAAATCCTGCTGGGCAAAAGGAGAGAACAATTTGGGGCAGCATGAGAAGGAAAAGTAATGCCTGGGGCACTGGAGACACCTGCTTAATTCTTCAGAATAGTGCCATGGGATCTTTGCTATCCACCTGAGCAGGCAGACAAAGCCTCAGTTTAACATCTCACTTGAAACACAGCACACTGGCTATGCAATGCCAGACTAGGGATAGGTCACAGCAAAGGAGACATGGACAAACTAATCATGGACATGAGACAAAGGAGTCTCGGCTTTGATTTTTGTGCTTAAGCTGTGGAGTGGGAGCTGACCCAGAACCCTGTGATTCCAAGATAAGTGTAACTGAGAGATGTATAGACTCTCAAACAAGGGACTTCAGATTAGGATGAACATCAATGGATCAAAAGACTTTATCCCATCCTGTCACATTGTTATGCTTCCATAGATTGGCTGAAATATAAGTTTTGAGTTTAGAGATGAGACACCTTGAGGCCATGTTCTCTGTGACAGGCCTGGGGCTCAAGATCCAGCAAACCCCGGAAATTATGTGAACCTGATTTTAATAAATTTTCATATCATTAGTGATCCCTCTCATCATAAAATTCCCCCAAGGCATATTTTCAAACCTCAACAATGTGATGGAACGTTGACAATACTTAGACATGAACTCAGACATGAGCTTGTCATGGGGATCCTCTTGGGGGTGTAAAGGTGCATAGATAGAGCCCCAGGGTAGAGGGACATTGCCAGGCAGTGTCCTGGAACTTCCTTCATGCAATGCCAGGGTGGCAGCATGTACCAGAGGGAAGTGCTTGAGTTGGACTCTTGTGGGAGCCTCATGGTGTGGGGGGAACTATTTATTTGTGGTGCTGAATGAGAGTGGATATGGGAGCTGCGGATGTCAGCGGTGGCTGTTTGTGAGGGGATGGGAAGGAGGGTCTAATGCTGGCGACGGGACAAGTGGGAAGTCCTGATAGTGATTATTTGGGAGGGTGGGGGGGGAATGGTAGGAAGGGGTCCAATGCTGGTGATGTTCGGGGGGAGGGTGTGTTGACATTGACATGACTGTTTGGGTGGGGATGGGGAGAAATGCTGGTTTTGATTGTGTTGGGGGGAGGGGGAAGGGAGATTCCAGCTCTGATTGAAGGTGGGGCAGGAGGAGAGACCCTGAGACCTTCGTGATGCGAAGGAGGTTATTTTTTGCTTTGATCTATAAAAACAGCCTTTATACATGATGACATGATCTCTTTACATTGAGCTTTCCCAGCATGTTTAGGCCCCACTCCTCATCATGATGGCGTGAAACATGCCCACTTTTTGTTTACAAAGTGCTAGGGGATCTGGAGAGAGACTTTGGTTTTCAGTCAGACCCTGACACTTTTGGTGGGATTTTACGGCCTCGATTGTCCCGAAACCATAAAATCCTGCCTAAGGTCAACATACCTTTCCATTGTCTGTCCCTTGCCCACTCTGATTCCCATGGTGGTAAAACCTTTGCCATTTTTGGTACAATTCTGCTCTGAATGTTTCAAGTTGTGCAGAAGGCAAGGAATCTTACCCATGCTAGAACACATTGTAAAATCACTGACATGTTGAGTGTCATTTTCTATTTATGGTAACAGGCATCACATTTTGTATTATTTCAGGCTGGGCCTCTGCAGATTTACTGTTGTATTTGTCAAACAAATCTAATTTACAGACTAATTCAAACGCTTCAACATCCACAAACCAACTACAATAGAAGTCAATAAGATAGCACATGATTAGATCACATCCCAGGACTTGTCTCAAACTTGCCCTGAATATGTAGATGAGGTAAGAGGACCAATTTCCATGATGTTGGGCCTCTATTTTTGTTACCTCCACAAGGCTGGTTTGATCAGACGTTGTTTTCAGGTCTTTTGGTTCCGTCATATTTCTCTCACTCTACAACAAGAGAATGGCAAAAGGATATCTCGATTGCAGCACAGCCATAGATGGGCTGTGAATATAGAAACAAATACAAAGGGATAGAAAGGGGAAAAGGATAACAAAAAATTGGGAAAAGGTAAAAACAAGAGTAAAACAAGAGATAGGGGAGGCATAGGGAAAAAGCATAGGCATAGGAAACAAAGTAGAATTTTGCACCTATGTTTTTCCTTAACTCCTTAGTTTGTTCAGCTTTGTCTCAAATACTGCTATCTGTGATATCTTACAATTCTGATGAAGTGGCCACACCCAAAACAAGAGCCAATTCTCTCCACAAAAGCAGCCTGGTGTGCAAAATGCTTTTGTTTTAGATTCCCAGCATCTATGGTGGTTTATTTCTTATTGATGAGGTGTCAGTTCTTTTCAATCAAACTTATCATTTTCAGCAGGGTTTACACTGAAAAAGGTTAGGGCAAATATCCATTATTCCCAGCGTGGGATTACTGGTCTAATTATAAACTGGATAATATGGATGTCAGCCACTAGTGTTTGAACAAGATAATGATTCCCAGGAGTAAAAATAACGAGGACCTCACACCAGTGCCATTGTTGTTTCCAACTGCCTCAGACCCCGTCAATAGCTCACATCTTCTAGCTAATTCCTGACAGGAAATTTTTTGCAGTTGTTAAGAGATGTGATCAGATTGTTCTGATATTAACAAGAAAATCAGTGACTTGGCGCAATATAGGACTTCAAACTTTTTAAAAGCACTACCAATGTCCTATTTGCTCATGTGACAAATGTAGCTTGTACTTTGCTCATACTGTGCAATGCACAATGCAGTTACTCTGCACTGTCCCATTATAGAACCTCCCCAGAGGCCTAAAGTCCAGTATTCTGCTGTCCGCACAAGAATCCATTCACAGTGAATCATGGGGAATTACAAATGCCCCCAGCATCATAAAGTATATGCTATCATATCAAACAGACAGATAAGGACAGGCAACATCTGTGGAGAGAGAAACAGAGTTAATGGATGGAATTTAATGTCCTTCCAAAGGCATATTCCAAAAGGGGAAGACTGTAATCAGGCAGAGGGTGTGAGATATAAATCCCATTGCCTTTCAATCTTCCTCCAATCAGGCTCCAGAGCCGTGAAGGAGCAATTAAGGGCCATTTAAATGCCTCATCATGTTTCTATTGATACTCATCCAATGGCAGGCAGAGAAGTCACTATCCTGGAAGATCATCCAGCAAGTGACTCGCAGACACTGAGTACCCAAACAAGAAACCCAACATTGGGAGAGTGAGGGAAGGCTATCCCTCGCTATTCAATCCTTTCTTCCCCTCCCTGCTACCACACTCTACCCCATTTATGTCCCTTCAGGCATCTGCTAGCGATTCCATCTGCAGACCTGAATTAAATATTGGCAGTGGTCTGATGCTGCCCAAGTAAGTGCCTAAATGCTTGGAAATAATGTCAAGCCTCTCAGAGAAAAACAATGTGGTGTTCCCACTGGTTTGTATAGTTGGTTTGTGGGATCCCCGTCGCCAGCAGTAAATTCCACCCCCACGGTTCAGTTCAGTGACCTTTCATTAACTCTGCATCGCTCTCCAACTACTGGACCTGCTGAGTATTTCCAGCATTTTCTGTTTTTATTTCAGATTACCAGCTTCTGCAGTATTTTGCATTAATACAGATGGCATTGTCATAACTGTTTAAGAAAAAAAATGGTGCAGGCAAAGGTCAGAAACAATCTTAATGTGACAGGCTACCCTCTTCTCTGTGCCCTGATCTATTTGATCTCTGAAGGCAGGTAACTGGCAACTGGTAAAACTCCAAGAAATTCAAACAGCTCAAAATTTCTATCTGATTCCAAAGTAATCAAGTGGGACAGCACGGTGGCACAGTACTACTGCCTCACAGTGCCAGGGACTCGGGTTTGATTCCCAGCTTGGGTCACTGTGTGTGTGGAGTTTGCACATTCTCCCCATATCTGCGTGGGTTTCCTCCTACGGTCTGAAAGATGTGCTGGTTAGTTGCATTGACCTGAACAGGCGTCGGAATGTAATGACTAGGGGAATTTCAGAGTAACTTCATTGCAGTGTTAGTGTAAGCCTATTTGTAACTAATAAATAAATTTTACTTTTTACCTTTAATTGAAGACACAAGACATCAATTCACATTACTAAATTTACACTGCTTGCATTCCATAGTGATACTCCTTTAGTTTCAAACAAATATTCCATAGCTTAATCTCTAACTTTACAATAACTATTTTGTAATAACATTCTATCACCATAAGTCTCCGATCCCGTCCGTGATTTGGACTTTCCAGTGCCACTGTAGTGAATGGAGTTTCAGCTGAGTGCCAAATTCTGCATTCTCACTGTCAGCGGGGTGAGAAAGGACTAGATCAGAGAATCCCACCCTACATTTCTTAAACTGGGTGCTCACCAAACTTTCTCTAATTATTATTTCCTCATTTTTCAATAAAATGTTTCTCTTTGCCAGCTGGTCTCCTGAAGGTTTTGATTCTTAGTTGCATTACAGTTCTATGGCCATTAAAGAGCCTCTGGCCATATTCCTGATGTGAACATGGACAGTGGTGGCCAGCTATTGAATTTCTGAGGCTAGATTGATGCTGTCCTCAGCTGATGTCTGTACACGTGCTCTTTGAGAATCGTTGGTTCATAGTCAGGAAATGGAACCCTGACCAATTTGAGGAGTGCAGGTCAGCACTGACCAAACAGTAACAGAATTACTTCCCTTATCTGCATGCCTCAAATACTCACTGACTTAAACAGCTGAGTCATCATCAGCACCTCATGAGTTCCTTTTTAAACCAGTTAATTGACATATATGAATTGTTTTTGCTGGCACTTTAATGCAAGTATTTACTTTTCCATCAGAAACAAAATCTGCTCATCTCTAACCTAGTGTACTTGTATTTTCTAGATCCGTCAGCAAAGTTTCAACAAAATAATCTGCTTACATCCACATTGTTTGTCCCATTCAGCATTTTAAGGAACTATGTCATGACCCCTCTGGAAGCAAATCCAGTCTTTCAGTATCTCCTCAAGGTTTCAATTTCCTGTCTTGTCCTTCTCCTGAACATTTCCATTTTATCAAGCCATTTTGAAAGTGGATTGACAATATGCCCATTCTGATGCATCTACACAGCATTAAAATAATTTGTTTTGATATATTTTCAGATGCCCTTCAAATGCATCCTACTAGCTGGTTAATACTGCTGGCAAAAATCGCAGGACATGCAAGATCAAAGAGGAGATCAGTGGAGCCATGTTGTAGTTGTCAGTAATTTAACAGCGTAGTCTAGATGCCAGTCATGGATATTTCCCATCTTTACATAGCAGGTATGCCAACAATCAAAGCTTTCCAGATAATATCTATTTGTCTGTACTTATTGACAAAAACAAGTGTAAGGTTTCAACTTCTCGCCCTGACCTCAGGGCAACATTGAGAGCAGATTGGCTAAAATCTTCTGCACCCATAGATCCATGTGATCAATTGGCTCCCACAATAGAAATGAAAAGATAAGATTTGTGGCTCATTCTCTCCGCCATCAGTGGAACACCTTGTTCTGACTAGTGGGCACGGCAGCAATGTTTCACAGAGGAGCATGGGCATTCTTTGACCACATGTGGCCTTTTATTGCTCTCCCTCAGGGAAAGAATCAGAGAGAATTAACACCTGGTAACGTGCAGCAAAATATTTTCCTTTTCTCAACAACAACAGCTTCTATTTATATAGCGCCCTTAAATGTTCTTGAACACTTCACAGGAGCATATTTAGACAAAAGCTTATACTGAACCATAAAAAAAAAATTGGGGAGGGATCCTCTGATCCCATTGGCCCTCACCAGAGAGGCTGCCAGAGAGAACAGAGAATTTGGCACTCAGCCAAAACTCCATTCACTGCTGCAGGATCAGAGAATCCCAGCCATGGGTGAGGTCAGAGAATACCAGCCATGATGGGAAAGGTTTAATTTGTCAAGGAATTAGAATTAAAGGAATGTCTTAAAGAGCATTAGTTAAGTGGTCAGGAGGGGTGGTTTAGGGAGAAAATTCTAAAGCTCAAGGCCTAGATGGCTGAAGGCACAGTCACGAATGGTAGAATGAAGGGGTGTACAGCATGCTAGAGTTCAAGTGATTCAAGTGGGCTGCAGTGCAGAGAAAGGTTACAGAGATAGAGTGAGATTAGGCCATGGAGGGATTTAAACTCAAGGAGGAAACTTTTAAAATCAATGGGCAGAATTGATGACTGCTCGCAATCCTGAGAGTTAGTGCGTCGTGTGCTCCCACCGACTCTCAGAAGCCCACCGCCATATCGTGCTCAATTGATCTCTGACTGGCAGTGGGTGGGACTTCCATCCACCCTTGGAAGGAAGTACTGTATTGGAGAGCTATCAGCCAATCTGACTGGCTGAAAACTCTCCAACCTGTCCAGGTAGTGTGCTGAGGGGGCGATGGAGAATTGTTTCTTTTTCCATTTGTCACCCTGCTCTGACCTGCATCTGCCAGCCCAAAAATTGAGACTGAGCAAGAGACAGGATGACACGTGACCTGCCAGAGACCCTGCCCACCCCAACACCCCAGCAAGAAATTACATCTCAGCAGGCAGGATCCTGGGGGGAATCTTGTCCATGCAATTTTACATTCCCCCCCCTCACCACCACCACCCCCCCACACCCTCCCTGCCTCACAAACCACCTGGGGAGCATAAAAATTTGCCACAATGTGTGGATGGACTGGAGCCCAATGTAGCCCAGGGACAATAGAGGTGATCGATGATAGTCCAGTGATTAAACAGCTATTTGGATTATACTTTTCGCCATTCGCCTTTTTGCAGGCAGTTGTCACAGTTTTTCTTTCTCAGTCATCCCTGCTTTGACAAATGCTTAGAGCATCTGAAGGATTCTCTTCCATGTAAATCTCTGTAACATAATTCCCCTGCACCATGGCCAACTAGGCCCTTGACTCAAAAACAGAAAGTGTTGGAAAATTTCAGCAGGTCTGATAGCATCTGTGGAGGGGGAATAGAGCTAATGTTTTGAGTCTGGACGACCCTTCATTAGATTCCAGCATCCACAGTCATTTGCTTTTATCTTAGACCTTTGACTTATTCTGTCCAATCTCCCAAGCTTCTTCCATCATTCTTCAAATCTCTCCAAATTGTCCTGACCTTTCATCCCACTAGCTTCATCATTTGATCCAACCGTTAAAGCGAACTCCTTCTGCAAGTGTAGGAAATGAAATTCTAGTTCCTCCTACTCCACTGTCCAGATGCACCTACAATCCTCTGGGTGCAGCTTGTGAATCATGTTCACTGTTAACAGTGTAACCTCCTCTACATTGAAGAAAGCAAATGCAATTTATGTGACCAACACCACAATTCTATCTCCAAGTTGACCCCCCAGCACCTTATCCTTTAAACTTAAAATTTTATATCAATATCAATTCCCTGTACCACTCTATCCCCTTTGTGTTTGGCTTGTTAAAGCTAAAGGAACACACTTCATCCTTTTACCAGGCACTTGTACACCTGTGGCTTAATGTTCACCTTAATAAACTCAGACCTTAATTATGGCTCTCACTTTCTCATTGGCAGAAAGTGCTGGCAAAGTGGGATGAGTTTGTTGGCCTTTTCAGAACTAGTGGAGTGCGGACTGTTGGGGTGAGACCTAGTTTACGCACTTCTCTTCTACAAGCTCCTTCTCTTTAGAACCTGCCAGATTTTCATGCTTCCATTCCTACCCACTTCATTCTTCTTTCTTTTCAAGAATTCATTTGTTCTCTGTCTTGTAAATTAGCTAAGTTCTTTGATTTCTCTCATTCTGCCTCCTGTTGGCCTCAATGTGCATCATACTGATAAAATTTTGCCATTTTATCGCCTCTTATTTTCCACTTTTTACATTACAGATCATTCTATTTCTTTTCCAGTGAATGTTTTGTTTCTCCCTCCCCTCCATTTCACATTTCTGCTCCTTTTACACTGTTCATCTCCAATATCTTTCAGTTTTGACAAAAAGGTCCACAACCAAAATATTAACCTGTTTGTTCTTTCCACAAATGCTGCCTGACCTATTGCGTCTTTTCTGGTTTTCTGGTTATGTTTCAGATTTCCAGAGTTGTCAGCTTTTTCCCTTTTTGGTTTTCCTGTTCCTGATTGCTACCCAACATTCCGTGTGGTGAGTAACTGTGCAGAACTGCATGAGGACGTGTCTCTCTTTCCCTTTACTGAAATATAGTTTGATTCCTATCTGTCTAATTGTAGCCAGAGCTTCACTTGCAATGATTCATCTTCATGCTCCTACAGTATTATCTCTGATGTTTCTCAATATCCTTGGCCTCTTCCTTCTCCCCTAGTGGGTTCCAATGTACGCTGGTAACACCCAGCTCTACCTCACCATCTCCTCTCTCAACCCCTCCACTGTTTCTAAACTATCAAACTGCTTTTCCAATATCTGGCACTGGATGACCAGAAGTTTCCTGCAATTAAATATTGTGAAGATTGAAACCATTGTTTTCAGTCCCTGTTCCCAAGCCTTGGGAAGGATGTCAAGTACTTGGAGAGGTTGCAGTAGAGATTTACTAGAATAGTATGAGGGAACACAAGTGGAGTTCTTTAGACATATAGAAGAGTTGGACTGCCTATTTGTCACCAGAAGAATAGATGCAAGAAGAGCAAGAAGAAAGCAGCTGGACAAGATTAAAAACAGCCTAAACTCGAACTCCAATGGGATCATCCACTGTTGTTATGATTGGAACGTTTGGTCACTTACACTACTTAGCATGGCGATTAGGTAACCGTGATGAATGAGGATGAGGAATTTCAGTTATTTGGAGAGAGTGGAGGAGATGGGCTTGTTCACATTAGCCAAAAGTGGTTGAAGAGAGATTTGACAGAGGTTTTCAAAATCCTGAAGGGTTTTAATAGGGCAGCTTTTGCAAACATACAGCACAGGCACAATGGGCCAACAGGCCTGTTTCTGTCTGGTAACATTCTGCAACACTAACATAATCTTTTCTTTCCATGGGTGCTGATTGTTCTATTGAATGTTTCTAACTTATTCTGTTTTTGTTTCAAGCAAATTGTCACTTGCAAGGCCAAAATGTTCCAAGTACATTTCCAAGTGGATTTCTTTTGGGTGCTCTGGTTTTCTTCCACAGTCCAAAGATGTGCATGTTAGATGGATTGACCATGCTAAATTGCCCCTTCATGTCCAAAAATGTGTGAGTTGGGTGGATTAGCCATGGCAAATGTGCAAGGTTATGGGGATAGGGTCGGGGGGTGGGGGGGGAAGGAAGGTGGGGAACTGAGTGGGATGTTCTTTCGGAGAATCGGTGCAGGCTCAATGGGCCAGTTGGCCTCTTTCTGCACTGTAGGGATTCCATGATTCTGTGATACAAGAAGGAATTTTCTGGTCGTTCACACTGTCAGGATCTTTCAATCTCACCAATAGCATATCCTTGCCACAGGTTTCCCATCAGTGAGGGGCGCATTCAACAGGAAACCCTGTTGAAAACGTTGGGACCAGAAGATCATGCTGCTGGCTAATGGCGTGGTCTCCGCCACCGTGAAACACTCTAAAAATTGTGCTGGGAATCCTGCCACTAACACCCAGAAAATAAAGATGGCTGAGTACGGTTTGGTAACATCGCCAATAAATAAAGAAATGATCAGTAATAATTATTTTGATAAGTAGACTGAGTCTATTGTTCACATGTAAATATATAAAATTAAGTTTGTCATTATTCATTCATTCACAGGATGGTCATGTAGGAAGCAGGAACTATATCTTCAGGTGTTAATATATACAGTAAGAAGTCTCACAACACCAGGTTAAAGTCCAACAGGTTTATTTGATAGTGCAAGCCTCAAGCTTTCGTAGCACTGTCCCTGCATCAGGTGAGTGGGAGTACAACTCCCACTCATCTGATGAAGAGGCAGTGCTCCGAAAGCCAGTGGCGTTTGCTACCAAATAAACCTGTTGGACTTTAACCTGGTGTTGTGAGACTTCTTACTGTGCTTACCACAGTCCAACGCTGGCATCTCCACATCATCACTAACATATACAACAGGCTGACCAGTCTGACTACAAAATGCCTCTCTGTTAATTTTTTAAAATCATACGAGAGTTTGTGGAATGCAGTCTTAACACTGGTACTGTAAGATAAACATGCCAACAATAATGTTGGTCTCTCCTAATCTGATTCTGGGACCTGGTATGCATCTCACTTACATGTGTAAGGGGCCTATTGCCTGTTTTAGACTGCTGTCAGGGATGGCTGGAAAATCGTCCAATCACAATTTCAGTTTGGAACTCTCAAGGTGTCCTCGTGGTGAAGGTTTTTTGTCCCCAAAACTGGGCCATCTTCAATCTGTTTCATGCCTATGGAACGATCCAATTTCTAACTGGATGGCAATTGAGAGGGACACCAAAGGCAACTGACATTTCTGGAATTATACTGCATCAAGGAATTAAAGGGGCAATTATGCCATCCCACTGTGCTAATCTTTTAGCGCAGCAGACCGCGGGAATCATGTGTCAGCCAGTTTGCGGGATTCCCATGAACGTTCGCACCGCGCTTGGGTCTTCCAGGCCCGGATTTCCGGTGATGTCTGCACAGTGCTGGAAATCAGCTGGGAAGCGGGGCTAGCATTTAAATAATATTTTACATACTTTTAAATGATATTAGTGGGCCTGGGACTGAATTCTCTGGGCTTGCTTGCATGTCCCACACCACCAGAGTGTTTCACTCCAGCGAGGTTTACAATAGCTCTCTACTTTTGGGGAACTAGTGGAATGACCCTGCTAGAGTGAAGAAGGGGGCAATCAGGGCTATCAAGGGGGTTGGACAGTGAGGGGGGGTGATGCCCTCTGGGCATGGGCACCCTGGCAGTGCCAGCCTGTGCCCCAGCACTGACCAAAGGGCAACATGCCCATGCCTGGGGACACCTAGGCACTGCCCGCTAGGCATGGGGCAGTGCTAAAAGGGTTGGCCTATTGGGGCCAGGGCCTAGTGGAGGGGCCTGCGGCATGATTGGTGGGGGGGTCCTGCTGCCACTCTGCATTGGGGTCTGGTTGAGGCAGGAGGGAGGCCAGCGATCGGTGCGGGCTGGGGGAAGGAAGATTGTCAGCTGGGGATGTCTGTCGGGTGGGGGCGTCTGCCTGTGGTGGGGTGAGGGGATCATCAATGCTGTGGGGGGGTTCAAGGCTGGCCTGCGAATGGGCAGGAGGCTGCGATCAGGCTGTGGGAGTTGGGGGGCAGCACTGTGGGGGTCTCAGGCTGGCCAGCGATTGAGCTGGCCAGTAAATGAGAGACTGAACCTTCAGGGCCACTGTGCATGCGCAGAGGCCTGCTGGTTTCAGCGTCTCTGGTGTGAATAGGCCCCATCTCCTGAAATTTAATGATGTTCATGCTGGTGGCCTTTGCAGTGTACAGAGTGTGGGAGATTGTAGTGTGAACTCCCACTGAAGAAAACAACATGAATTCTTCCAGTTTTCCTGTGAATTCGACACTTAGAATTTTTTCGGGAGAATCGACCACTAAGTCTCCTATGTGAAGGAGAAAATTACTGAAAGGCAATTTGTTAGGAGAAAAATAAAACCACCAGTTTTGAAGTTCTTTTCCTCCAGAGTTAAAACTCAGTTGTCTCTGCACTGAGTGCATTTAACCCTGGCAATAGCTCAAACATGACTTCTTAAAAAAAGATTGATCTATGCGTCTTCAGCAGGTCAAACTGGCAGCAAAACTTCATCTTCACCTACGCAGCTATCTGACTATTCAGTGTTTCAATACACAAAAGGCGTCTACAGGTAAATTCAAATGGCTATGTGCATGTCATTTTGTGGGAGTGACATTCATCCTACTGATAATTTTGACAGGAATATCAATGTGAGCACACAGCAGAATCTTATTCCATATTCACATGACTTTTTTTGGTAAAACAACTGACATTAGAAATATCATCTTGCCTCATTTTTCCTGGCTTGCACATTACTTCAACATTCACCTTCATTTCACAACGCGCACACACAGCTTAGAAACTGGCTAAGCTACTCTGTGAATTTGCAATGTTATTATTTTAATCCTGCTGCACATGTAACAAAAACTGTATTACCTCTGGAACAATGAGAAAGTGACCTTCAAATCATCAAGCTCATTCCCTCCACACATTGTATTAGACGTTAGAATCACCAGTTAAGCAACAACGGCTCACCGTTAAATCCAGCGGTTGGTTAGTCAAGCAATTGCTGTAAGTGCAAAATTTCAGCCCAGTCTTCCTGCCTGTTCCTTTCCTTAAATCTTCCTCCTGCCTTACTCTGCTAGCCTTTACTGCCAGTCTCGTGCTTGCTCTGTTTCCCTGTCTATCGCCCCACATTTACGATTTGCCTCTGTACAAACATATCTGATGATCAGTTCTGCTGTCCAACCGATTGAGGAAACAATTCCACAACATCAACCACAAGGTTCCAGTCAGAATTGTGCTGCCGACATTTGCAGGGAGATTTTTGCAGCCTGTTTCATTTTGAAACAACAAGTTTTCACACGGAGTGTTAACGTAAGGTCATGGTTTGTGACTAAGTATCTTCCACATTGATTAGGGAAGCACCATACAGTTCAGAGAAGGAACAATTGTTAAAGTGGGCAGAGTTTTCCACTCCCACCAGTGGTGGGAATCATGGTGGGCAGTGGCATTACATTTGACTTGAAGAAAAACGTCAGTTTCCTGCCAGCAGGAAGATTGTTTGGAATTTTCTTCTTCTGATTTTGATGGCAGGTTGAAGGGGGCTTGAGTTTCCCCCTGATTTATGGTGGGAACCACACTTGCATCAATTTGCATCTCCTGAATGCGCTGGAATTACATGCCTTCTCCAAATGATGTGGCCCGCCAGTGGATTATTAGAATGGTTTGCTTCCCAACTACATATAAGTGTTGTGTGTCTGGTGAGCTTCAGTTCATCTCAAGGTACAAAGACATTGTTTTCGTCGACATTTAAGTGCTCTAGGATTTTGGGCATTTGTATCACAAGCTGCACCAAAGCTGAACAGGGGATTCAGGCTTATGGGGGAAATGGGAGAGAATGTCAGAGAAGTGGGTTGGGTGATCAAGGAAGAGGGGTGAGTCCAAAGATGAGGAGAATATCTGAGAGAGTGGGGTCAGTGATATCACCTTTGGTGTCTGGCGGGGGTGGGGGAGACTGGACTCAGGGCATTGGAAGGGAGAAGCCACAGTCAGAGAGGGTAGTGGGATGAAGTAGGGTAACATGTCCAGGCTGAGAGTCTGGTAGGCAAATGTCTCATCATGTAGTTACAGAGAGGGACAAGTCTGGCTTAGGTAACAGGCTGGGTCATATGTTCCCATATGAATTCATGAATGAATAGGAGAAACACCCATCTCTGGTCCTTCAGGGTATCCTTTACCTGGGAGGGATGTGCAGTGGATGCCATATCTAGTAGGGGACCAGCAAAATGGATTAGCACTTGACTGCTAGAACCTTGGGTAGGTTCTTTACTCAGAGTGGTTAGAGTGTGGAATGCACTGCCTGCTGTGATAGTGGAATTGGACACTTTTGGAACTTTCAAGCGGTTATTGGATAGGCACATGGAGCACACCAGAATGATAGGGAGTGGGATAGCTTGACCTTGGTTTCAGACAAAGCTCGGCGCAACATCAAGGGCCGAAGGACATGTCCTATACTTTCTGTGTTCTATCTATGTCCTAGAGGGATAGGTTCCAAAGAGGTAGTAATGTTCTCTAGCTTACTGGGGTGATACTGGTTGGTGGGGGGGGGGGGGTGGTTTGAGAGCAGCATGATATGCCACTGATGGTAAAAAGTTGAACACTCAATGGAGCTCTGCAGAAAAAATGTAGCCACAACAATTGGGAGAGAGCAGCCACTGGTGGTGAAGTGCCAAACCTGGCCATCCTCACCAGCCATGAAATGGGCGCACTGGAGCTTGAGTGTGAGTATGTGGGAGGTTGTCAAGTCACAGTAAGGCTGGCATCTCGGAGGAAAGTAAGAGCCCCAGGGCAGACTCGTTACAGGATGAGGATAAAAGTGACAAATGGGCATCTCATTCTTACAATTACTTCAGTTATGTGCTAGGCACTGAGAGATTTCAATGCAAGTGAGACCAATTGTAATGGCAGTATATGTTAACAATTAAGTCTTTGTGATACCAGTGATGCCTCTGAATGTTTGTTTTCATCCCTCAGATGAGGCATCCACCAAAACCAGCCAAGAGGCCAATGACCTTTCTTTAACACTAGAGCATGACAAACCACAGGATCACCCATGGCACACTCTCCCTTAGCACCAAGCACCCGCACAGAAACTGGCATGTCAGAGAGCATCACTGTGTCAGGAGCATTAGTACTGCACAGCAATAAGGATTTATCATCCTCGCTGGTGCAGATGGTAGAAGTGGGGAGTGCCCAGCGTGCCAAAAGTTAGAGGACTGCTGGAGACAAGGACCATGCTCAAGGAAGATGATGCATCTCTGGATTCATCCAAAAAGCAGCAAATGCTGGTTGTTGAATGGGATGCATGGGTGATCTGCCGGAGATCCCTTGAGGGTTTGCGCGCCATGGCCTCTGTCATGGAGGAGTCCCAGCAGAGCATGAGCACTGTATTGACACTTAGCTCTGAGTGCACAGACACCTGCAACTTACAATAGTGCACTTTCAGACCAATAAACACCGAATTGTTGCTTCTCACTGGTTTGTTGACATTGAGAAAAAGCGGAACTGATTTTCACATTTCAAAATTACTATTTTATCCATTATCAAACTTTATTTTGACACATTAAAGAGCACTTAAGTCACAGATGTTGGAAGTTAATAATATAATGCAATTGTGTGAACTACAAGAAGGAACAGGGAATATTTTGTGCTGTGCCTGGAACAGCATTGTTTGAACCCAGGGCTTTCTATAATCAGCTTATTGCCACTTGATACAATAAAACCATTTACAAGGTTACAATGATTTCCATATTTGAGATGCTTAAAAATGACTAAGCTTTTCTTCAAATGTGAATTATCAAATATTTGGTTAAATTCTGATTGAAAAAAGGGATGTTAAAAAGATGATAACAAAAGTAGTGAGGCCTCTCTTTTGTTCCTCTCCCCAATCAGAAAGAATGTGAATTAAAATGGTCGAGGCAATCATTCAAAATGCAGTAGAAACGTAGGGTGGGAGAGCAAAAATATGAAAATGTCAATGCGAACTAGAGATCTTCAGCACAAACTGTACTCTCAGTGTACCTGGTCAGGCATTTAGTAAGTGAAAAGTAATACACTTGGGCAAACCAGCCAACTACACAAGAAACGTGTTCAACCAGAAATCCTTCTCTGGATGTTTGATACCATTGGCACAATTATATTCGTCTTTCTCATCAATGACCTTACAAAATAGGGCACATTTATTGCCAAGTGTGAATGTGACACAAAATAATTTAGGGGAGAAATTTTTTTTTTTGGGGGGGGGATACAAAAACAAAATGAAATTTAAATTGCTAAGTTCAGATGGTTCTGACAGGGTTACACACAACAGTTACTCAGAAAAAGTTAGAAGAGTTAAAACCACTTCTGGGTAACTACTGAAAAGACCCAAACTGTCCCTCTAACAGGACTCCCTCTCTCCTCACCCTCATCCCCCAAGGAGACACCTCCCACATTGTTGAGCCCCCAGGGGACACCCAAACTCCCAACAAACTTATGATAAGAAGATTCTATTTCATTTTGCATTAACAGTAATGACTGAATGTCCAACTTCCGTTCTACGTGCTTACCTTAAAACTCTAAAGTCTCACACAGAATGAATGCATCAGATTTTATATTAAAATATAGAATGTACTGGACTGAGTTTCTAGTAATTAGTTGGAAGATTTTTTTCAGGGAAATTAGATTCAAGTTTTTTTAAGTAGTGCCCTTGTCATCTTATATGCATCTAATTTTCCATTCAAGTAATTCCACCAGCAAAGCTGGCCGGGAATTACAGAGTACTTCAGCATTGCACATTTTGTACCCCAAATCTCACAATCCAGTTCCAAGTGGAATATCTCCTGGACATTTCTAATATAAATTGCTGGACGTTTTTTGGCAATCATTGTTTACTGAATCACTAAAGGATCATTGCATGTTCCATTCTTTGGAAGGATCTCAATTATCTGAAGACAAAATGTCACTTGCGATGTTCGCTTACAAATCAATAAAGTCATTTTGATATTTTAGTGCGGTGTTCAGAGAAGATTAACAATTAGCTTGTGGGTATAGAATTCAAGGTTTCCTACCCACTGATTATAATTCTGACTAGGTCAATTCATTTACAGGTAGACAACAGAGGACCATAACAACGTGGAAACCAAAAGCAGGAGTACGTCATTTGGCTCTTCGAGCCTGCTCTGCAATTCATTATGATCATCGTTGATCATCAGATTCAATATCTTGATCCCCCTTCCTTCCATATCCCTTGATTCCTTTAGCCCTAAGAGCGATAGCTAATATCTCCTTGAAATCAGACAACATTTTGGCCTCAACTACATTCTGTGGTAGTGAATTCCACACATTCACCACTCTCTGGGTGAAGAAATTTCTCCTCACCCTAGTTCTAAAAGGTTTACCCCTTATCCTTAAACTATGTCCCCTAGTCCTGGATGCACCCACCAATGGGAACATTGTTTCTGAATCTATAGAAACATAGAAACAAACTTCCCAGTGTCAGATTGACAAGATGTGGGTGGATGGTTGTCCCAAGGATTTAATGCAGAATCCCTCTTGGAACTTCACAGGTAAGGGTTTACATGGCAATTGCCCAGAAACATAAACTTCCTCTGGCCAATTGTCCTGCACTGAAAACAATCCAAAAATGAAATTTAAATTGCTAACTTCGGATGGTTCTGACAGGGTTACACACAATAGTTACTCAGAAAAAGTTAGAAGAGTTAAAACCACTTCTGGTTAACTACTGAAAAGACCCAAACTGTCCCTCTAACAGGACTCCCTCTCCCCCCACTCTGACCTCCCAGGGGGACATCTCCCACATTGTTGAGCCCCCAGAAGAGACACCCAAACTCCCAACTAATCACCCTTCCCATTGAAATTTCCCGAAAGGTGCTTTAGAGTGAAAAGGTGCTTTTCATTTGGAGCTAGTGGCAGGTGAACAGGCTGTGTGTAGAGTGATCACTGTACTTGAGACTACCCCTTGGAAACCTGATTGATTTTGGTATCAAGCCTCATTTAAATAAAATTGATGAGCCTCCAGCAATAAACAAGCACTAAGAGGCAGGTTGCCGATTTGGAGCAGGACTCTGTTTGAGGGGAGGAACAATTAGGAAAGTGGCGGGAAGTAGGGAACTGCAGGACTATGGAAGTTCCTCATAAGAGCATAATTGGCAGGTGACATTATTTAATACTGTCAGGCCAGGCCAGTGTGGAAGTGGGATGTGGAAGGTGATGATGCAGGCAACAGAGATGGGACAAAGTTCAGCACAGTGGCACCGTGGTTAGCAATGCTGTTTTACAGTGGGATCTGAGTTTGATTCCAGTCTTGAGGGACTGGCTATATGGTGTTTGCATGTTTGGGGCTGCACGGTGTCACAGTGGTTGACACTGCTGCCTCACAGTGCCAGGGACCCAGGTTCAATTCCGGTCTCGGGTGACTACCTGTGTGGAGTTGCACCTTCTCCCATGTTTGCGTGGGATTCCTCTGGGTGCCCTGGCTTCTTCCTACAGTCCAAGGTTGTGAGGGTTAGATGGATTGGTCATGTTAAATTGTCCCTTAGTGTCAACAGGGTAAATATTTTGGGGTTAAAGTGATAGGGCCTGTGTGGGATTGTTGTTGGTTCAGGCTCGATGGGCTGAATGGTCTCCTTCTGCACTGTAGGCATTCTATGAAGGTTACAGGCACAATGATTGCCGTGGAGCATTCATGCTCTGCATTCACTGAGTGGGACTTCTGTACCATGCACTTCATGCAGTGGAAGCCCAAAATTGCCTCAAGCCCCCAAGCATGGCAGAGGAGCCCAATCTAGGCATATAGTCAAGACCCATTTGTTTACATGAGGAACATGCATCGTTTAAACCAAGAGTCACTGAAACATTGATACATGTGAGCCTTGAACAAAAACCCAACAATAATTTATTTTCTTGTTTCAATACCATCCTGTTCACACTGACGTACAGATGAAAGTCCTGCATGTGAATTTCTGTTTGCAATTTAGTATTCAAGAAGGATATTTGTGTTGGATTGTGATGAGTACTTTAAAAATCTTAATCAGCACAAACTGGATTAATTTGAGCACATTGATATTGTTTTATAATGGAGTTCCCTTAGGGCCAACTAAATAGAATAATAGAGACACAATGATTATTGGTATTGATGGAGGACAAGTATTTAACATGCATGCATGACATTCCTATATCTGCTATTCATAATTGTGAATCTGATCCCTTTCTAGCA
This sequence comes from Carcharhinus amblyrhynchos, assembly GCF_965287045.1. Taxonomy (NCBI): domain Eukaryota; kingdom Metazoa; phylum Chordata; class Chondrichthyes; order Carcharhiniformes; family Carcharhinidae; genus Carcharhinus; species Carcharhinus amblyrhynchos. Next base: position 87,124,280 of record NC_137324.1, on the reverse strand, counting down.
ATAATTTCCTGTCACATTGCTGAAAGAAATTACAAATGCTGAGACTAAGCACAAACATTTGTTCCTAATTTGCACCCACTCTTTTGAAATTTATTCATGACCAGCCTATCATTGATTGGAGGTCAGTTTTTAGGTTTGCCATATAAACGTTTATCATATTGAAGCCAGAACTAGAATCTTGCAAAAGCAGATCAAGTCCATAAAATTCAATGCTTTATTTAGGATGTTGTAAATGCTAGTTATATAGATATAAATATGATCAACAGAATCTCAGAATGATAACAGTACAGAAGAAAGCCATTCAGCCTGTCATGTATGCAATGGCTCTATTGGCCCCACTCCCTGGCCTGCTCTCCATAGCCCTGCACATTCACTCTTTTCAGATAATAATCCAATTCTCTCTTAAGTGCCTCGATTGAACCTGTCTCCCCTGAACTCTCACAGCATTCCAGAGCCCAAGCACTGACTGCATGAAGAAGTTTTTCCTTGTGTCTCTAATTATATAGTTTTCCAATTGCCTTAAAAACTGTGCCCTTTGATTCTTGATCCTTCCTTTTCTTCTCAGTCCATGATTTTAAATACCTCTATCAAATCTCCACTTACCCTTCTCTAAGGAGTACTGTCCCAACTTCCCAACATATCTACATAACCAAAGTTCCATATTCCTGGAATCATTCTTATGAATTTCATTGGCAACCTCTTTAATGTCTTCACACCCTTCCTACAGTGGTGTGCTCAGAATTGGACACAATACTACACTTGAGCTCAACCAGTGTTTTAAACAGGTTTAACATAACCCCTTGCTTTTGCAATCTATGCCCCCTACAGATAAAGCTCGGTGTGCCATCTGCTTTATTAACCATTCTCTCAACCTGTCCTGGCACTTTCAATGACTTATGCATATGTCACCCAATTCTTTAGATTTTATATTATCTCTTCATGCTCTTCCTACCAAAATGAATCACTTCACACTCTCAGTGTTACATTTCATCTGCCTCTTGCCCACTCATTCTACCAATCTCTCTAAGTCCTTTTGAAATGCTGCACTATCCTCCCTATAGTTCACAAGACTGCCATTGTATCATCAGCAAATTTTGAAATTGTGCCCCATACACCAAGGTCCTGGTCATTAATATATATCAGGAAGGGCAAGGATCCTAACACAGACCCCTGGAAAACGCCATTAAAAACCTTCCTCCAATCTGAAAAACATCTATTAACTGCTATTCTCTGTTGCCTGTCATTCACCAATTGTGTATCCATGCCTCTGCTTTAATCTCAGATTTATAACTTTGTTTTTTGGAAGGTGATGTATGCCATATCAACAGCATTACTCTCTTCAAATCTTTGTTACCTCACCAAAAATCGCTCTATTTGCTCTTAACATATATACGCTGGTTTTTTTAATTAAACAGCATTTGCCCAAAAGACTATTAATTTTATCCTGAATTATCACTTTTAGAAGCCTCTCTAAATCTCTCTAACGCTGAGATTAAACTGACTGGCCTGTAGTTCCTGGGCTTAACTTTACACCCTTTTGTAAACAAGGAACAGAGGTAGAGTGCATGAGGCTCAGCTCAGTTCTTAGTTCTTTAGCCATTGCAGCAAAGTTCAAGGTTTTAGGGTAATAAAATCATGTGATTAACTGTTGAAATCAGGTACGGAAAATGGTTATAAGGCACGCCCATCAATTTGCTAATCAAAGATGGCACAAAGTCTGAGTACGAAGTTCTGCAACACGTTTAAAAATGGACAAAATGAAAAACCTATATAGTGCAAACATTACAAATCTATAGCTATATATTTTACTTTTGTTTAATTGCATCAATGGTTGCATTTTGGGAGGGTTTGATGTTATGAGGGACCAATGCTTGCAGACGGAGATTTAAAAACTACAACGGAAAACAGAGATTTTCCTTGAAACAAAATCTTTTATTTTCAAAATGAGTTCACTCAGAGCGCAATAAGAACAGCCCCCTCTCAGTTCATTGCTGCCACACAGTTCAATGGCTCGTTTGAACGTCATCAGTCTGTTGACCTTCACTTGCTCTATTTAACATTAAAACAAAAAGCATTCATTGAGGAATATGCAATAACAGCCAGGCTGGTTGATTTCAAATTGGTAGTTTAAGTAAATTCAATATACTTCCTCATATCACAATGCTTTTAGATTGCTTAAGGGAAGTTATTTTAATCTGAGCCAAATGTAGTAAACCCTTCATTATAATATGTTTTTGGAAGAGCCCTTGTGATAGCCATAAGGAATAACTACATGGAATCTGACTATATTAAATGCTTCTGCTGTTCACATTTAGTGAATTCCTCTGATGACAAATGATCAATGGAGCACATTACAGGCTAAGTAAATGAGTATTATAAGTTTAAAAATTGCTGAAAATGGGACATATTTTCTGTTTACATACAACAGAGTTGATTTTTGTCTTTAATACCTGGATACTAAGAATTCTCTGGGTAGAGCATAGAAATAAAAATCTGGCAGGGTCTGATTTATCGTCCAATAAGATGTCTGGGATGAATATCTGTCATGTTTTGTTTCTGAAGATATCCAATAAAGGTTTTCCTTTCTACACTTCACCCTAGCATTATTTAATTTTTTTAAATTTAAGTTTATTTATTAGTGTCACAAGTGGGCTTACATTCACACTGCAATGAAGTTATTGTGAAAATCCCGTAACTGCCACACTCTGGCACCTGTTTGGTTACACTGAGGGAGAATTTAGCATGGCCAATGCGCCTAACCAGCATGTCTTTCGGACTGTGGGAGGAAACCCATGCAGACATGAGGAGAACATGCAGACTCTGCACAGACAGTGAACAAAGCCAGGTATCGAATCGGGATCCATGTGACGCAGCAGTGCTAACCACTGTGCCACCATCCAGCCCGTTAAAGGGACTTGAATGAATATCCACCATGTTTTGTTTCTGGTGATTCCCATTAAAAGGATTTCCTTTCTACACTACCCCCTTGTTTCATTTAAAGATCAGGTGGCAAAGGCAAAATCTGCGCTGATGTCTCTTACTGAGTTTTCTAAAAATCCCATCGATACTTATTGCTTCAGATAATTTGGCTTTCTTAAAAAAAAATAAATTAATAATACATAAATTAATTCGAGAAGTCAGGATGTCTGCAGTGAGAGAGCTGCTGAATATTTCTGATGTTAACAGTCAATCTACTATGTACCATATTTAATTGGCACTATACAAAATCTGATCTAAACAGCCCAGAGGTCAGAGGCATAGTACAAGGACACTGCTGCCAGAGCTGGCAAGATGGGTGCCATACTGGACTGATACTGTGGCTGAGAGGAACCATCGATTGATTTGGCTGGAATTACCAGAAAAACTACTCACTGGCTGCTTATCTGTGCTGGAGGGATGATAGCAATTCATGCAAATTAAAGCAGAGACATATTAAATGATCTTGCCTCAGGAAACTTGCATGTAGCTTCCTCTAATGGTGAATCGCTTAACATATGCACCACAACAATTGCATAACTAACTGAGGAGATCCAGGGCTTCATTGTATTTGTAAGCTGAAAACTGGGTTTCATTAAGGGTTCACAGCAAGTCAACTGTGCTCAATGTAACAATGCTTCATGAATTGAATCAATGAGCAGGAATGTACAGGGCAATTTGAGTCATAATACTCACTTCTGGGAGAGAAGAGAAAAATTTCTATAACTACAGTTTTGTTTCCTTTGAAGACAATTATGTTTAAGGGCTTTTTTATATAAGGATTAATCTGAACATTAGAATACATCCCTTTTGCTGCTTGTGGGAGAGATAATTATAGAATTTTATTGAGTGAATTCTAAAGATAGAAACTCGATCATTTCATTAAATTGATATTACCTTTGTGCAAAATGCTTGGGGCATTTTAAGATGTGTGTGGGGGGGGGAAGAAAAGCCTATTTAGCAGCAGTTTCACATGCAGGTCACATGATGACACATTTCAGCATATTTATGTCATCACACTTTGTGTTGGCCAACAAACGAAAAGTAGTTTGGCAAACACTTTTTTGTGTAGATAGTGCCCTTTTAAAAAATACTCTTTCATCGCTAACATCATGAAAGAGGATAACACCAGAATTTGGTACAGAAGTGTGGGCATAAATTCGTGTAAAGCATCTCTATTTTGTAGTGTTTTGACTGACCAAGTGCAAAATATAAAACAAGATGCTGCAAATTGAAATCATCTGTAGTAAATTATGCTATGTATTACTTTAATTCTTTGCTTAATTACTATAATGCTGTAACTTAATGCTGTAACACTCTGAGGCAGAGAGTGGGGGTCAATGGGTACTATTCGGATTAGCGGATGGTGACTAGTGGAGTGCCCCGGGGGTCGGTGCTGGGGCCTCAGCTATTTACCATTTATATAGATGATCTGGAGGAGGGAACCGAGTGTATGGTGTCAAAATTCGCTGATGACACCAAGATTGGTGGAACGGCAAATTGCGCGGAGGGTGTGGAGAGTCTGCAGAAGCATCTAGATAGGCTGGGCGAATGGGCCAGGAACTGGCAAATGGAATTTAATGTTGGCAAATGTGAGGTTGTCCACTTTGGTAGGAATAATAGTAGGAAGGACTATTACTTACGTGGCGAAAAACTGCAGCATGCGACGGTGCAGAGGGACCTCGGGGTCCTTGTGCATGAGTCGCAAAAACCCAGCCTGCAGGTGCAGCAGGTGGTCAGGAAGGCAAATGGGATGCTGGCCTTCATAGCGAGGGGGATTGAATATAAAAGTAGGGAGGTCTTGCTGCAGCTGTCTAGGGCACTGGTGAGGCCGCAGCTGGAGTACTGTATGCAGTTTTGGTCGCCACACTTATGTAAGGATATTTTGGCCTTGGAGGGAGTGCAGAGGAGGTTTACTAGGCTGATTCCGGAGTTGAGGGGGTTGAGCTATGAGGAGAGGCTGAATAAACTAGGCTTGTACTCATTAGAGTTTAGAAGAATGAGGGGAGATCTCATTGAGACATATAAGATATTGAATGGGATGGATAGGATAGAGGTGGAGAGGCTCTTCCTGCTCAGAAAGGACAGTAGGACTAGAGGGCACAGCCTCAAGATAAAGGGGGGGTGGTTTAGAACAGTGTTGAGGAGGAACTTCTTCACTCAAAGGGTGGTGAATCTCTGGAATTCTCTGCCTATTGAAGTGGTGGAGGCTGCCTCGCTCAATATTTTTAAGACGTGGGTTGATAGGTTTTTGATAGGCAAGGGGATTAAGAACATAAGAACATAAGAAATAGGAGCAGGAGTAGGCCATCTAGCCCTTCGAGCCTGCCCCGCCATTCAATAAGATCATGGCTGATCTGTCGCTGCTCAGTTCCACTTTCCCGCCCTCTCCCCATAACCCTTAATCCCATCTCTTATCAAAAACCCATCAACCCGCGTCTTAAAAATATTTAGCGAGGCAGCCTCCACCACTTCAACGGGCAGAGAATTCCAGAGATTCACCACCCTTTGAGTGAAGAAGTTCCTCCTCAACTCCATTCTAAAGGGTTATGGGGAGAGGGCGGGAATGTGGAACTGAGCCACGACAGATCAGCCATGATCTTATTGACTGGCGGGGCAGGCTCGAGGGGCTAGATGGCCTACTCCTGCTCCTATTTCTTATGTTCATATGTTCTTAAAAATAAACTAATTTAATGTTGGCAAGTGTGAGGTTGTCCACTTTGGTAGGAATAATGGTAGGAAGGACTATTACTTACATGGCGAAAAACTGCAGCATGCGACAGTGCAGAGGGACCTCGGGGTCCTTGTGCATGAGTCGCAAAAACCCAGCCTACAGGTGCAGCAGGTGGTCAGGAAGGCAAATGGGATGCTGGCCTTCATAGCGAGGGGGATTGAATATAAAAGTAGGGAGGTCTTGCTGCAGCTGTCTAGGGCACTGGTGAGGCCGCAGCTGGAGTACTGTGTGCAGTTTTGGTCGCCGCACTTACGCAAGGATATTTTGGCCTTGGAGGGAGTGCAGAGGAGGTTTACTAGGCTGATACCGGAGTTGAGGGTGTTGAACTATGAGGAGAGGCTGAACAAACTAGGCTTGTACTCGTTAGAGTTTAGAAGAATGAGGGGAGATCTCATTGAGACATATGAGATGATGAATGGGATGGATAGAATAGAGGTGGAGAGGCTCTTTCCGCTCAGAAAGGACAGTAGGACTAGAAGGCACAGCCTCAAGATAAAGGAGGAGCGGTTTAGGACGGAGTTGAGGAGGAACTTCTTCACTCAAAGGGTGGTGAATCTCTGGAATTCTCTGCCCGTTGAAGTGGTGGAGGCTGCCTCGCTAAATATTTTTAAGACGCGGGTTGATAGGTTTTTGATAGGCAAGGGGATTAAGGGTTATGGGGAGAGGGTGGGAATGTGGAACTGAGACACGACAGATCAGCCATGATCTTATTGAATGGCGGGGCAGGCTTGAGGGGCTAGATGGCCTACTCCTGCTCCTATTTCTTATGTTCTTATGTTATGAAATGGAGTGATGTGTCATGGCAAATCAAGAGCCATATATCAATTTGCCAATCTGGAATGCATACATTGCCCTCTCTATGCTTATTGTTGACAAAATAATATTTGAAAATCATATACTGTCATTATACGTAATTTTCAAGTCTTAGATTCTAAATTACACAAAATATGGCGTATCTTGTGTTTATCCAAATTAACCAGGGATAATAATTGTGATTTGGGGTATGACATATTGACTGGAATTTAAAATGACAGTGCAGTGTAAATTGGACAGAGTTAGCGTGGATTTACGAAAAGGACCTTATGCTTGAGAAATCTACTGGGATTCTTCGATGATGTATTTGTAGAGTTGATGAGGGGAAGCCAGTGAATGTGGTTTATTTGGACTTTCAGAAGGCTTTCGACAAAGTCGCACAGAGGAGATCAATGTGTAAGTGAAGTCACATGGTTATAGGGGTAATGTATTGAGATGGATAGAAAACTGGTTGGCAGAGAGTAAACAAAGAGTAGGAATAAGCAGGTCTCTTTCCAAAAGGCAGGCAGTGACTCGTGGCGTACCGCAGTGATCAGTGCTGAGACCCCAGCCATTTCTGTCTTGGGTCTCTGTCTGTAAGGGGTTGGCATGTTCTCCATGCTCCAGTTTCCTCCCACAGTCTGAAAGACATGCTGATTAGATGCATTGACCATGTTAAATTCTCTCTGTGTACCTAATTAGCACTGGGGTGTGGCGACAAGGGGATTTTCACAGTAACTTCATTGCAGTGTTAATGTAAGCCTACTTGTGACACTAATAAATAAACTTTAAACTTTATATATGAATAATTTAGATGAGGCAATTAAATGTAATATCTCCAAACTTGGAGACGACAAATAGCTGGGAGGGTCAGCTGTGAGGAGGATACAGAGATGCTTCAGTGTAATTTGGACAAGCTGAATGAGTGGACAAATGAACGAAAGATGCAGCATAATGTGGATCAATGTGAGGTTATCCACTTTGGTAGCAAAAACAAGAAAGCAGATTATTATCTGAATGATTATAAATTGAGAGAGGGGAATGTGCAATGAGACCTGGATGTCCTCGTACACCGTTTGCTAAAAGTAAGCATGCAGATGCACCAGGAGGTAAAGACAGTACATGGTATGTTGGCCTTCATATACACGGGATTCAAACACAGGAGGAGAGATGTTTTGTTCCAATTATACAGGGCCTGGGTGAGGCCACACCTGGGATATTGTGTGCAGTTTAGGTTTCCTTATCTGAGGAAAGATGCTCTTGCTATAGAGGGAGTGCAGTGAAAGTTTAACTGTCTATTTCCTAAAATGGTGGGATTGATGTATAAAGAGAGATTGCGTTGGTGAGGATTATATTTGCTGGACTTCAGAAGAATGAGGGGGGATCTCAATGAACCCAATAAAATTCTCACAGAGAATCATAGAACCCTACAGTGCAGAAAGAGGCCCTTCGGCCCATCGAGTCTACAGCAACCACAATCCCACGCAGGCCCTACCCCCATATCCCTACATATTTTACCCGCTAATCTCTCTAACCTATGCATCTCAGGACACTGAGGGGTAATTTTAACACGGCCAATCAACCTAACCCACACATCTTTGGACTGTGGGAGGAAACCGGAGCACCAGAGGAAACCCACACATACATGAGGAGAATGTGCAAACTCCACACAGACAGCAACTTGAGCCAGGAATCGAACCCAGGTCCCTGGAGCTGTGAAGCAGCAGTGCTAACCACTGTGCTACTGTGCTGCCCCACAGCTAAACAAAGTAGATGTAGCAAGGATGTTCTTGATGGTGGGGCTATTCAGAACCAATGGTCGCAGCCTAAGGCTACAAGGTAAACATTTTAGGACTGAGATGAGGAGAAATTTCATCACCCAGAGAGTGGTGAGACTGTGGAATTCACTATCACAGGAAGTAGTTGAGGCCAAAATATTGTATATTTTCAAGAAGCAGTTAGATATGGCTCTTGAGCAAAGGGGATCAAAGGATTTGAAGGGAAGGCAGGATCAGGCTTTTGAGTTGGATAATCAGTGATAATCGTAATGAGTGAAAGAGCAGACTTGAAGGACTAAATGGCTTACACCTGTTCCTGTTTGCTCTGTTTCTATGCCTGGATGGTGTTAAGCTTCTTGAGTGTTATTGAAGCTGCACTCATTCAGCAAGCAGAAAATATTCCAAACTTATGCCTTGGAGATGGTGAGCAGGCTTCAGGGAGTCAGGAGCTGAGTTACTTGCCACAGAATTTCCAGCCTCCTAGCTGCTCTTGTAGTATTTGTATGGCTAATCCAGTTCGGTTTCTGGTCAATGGTAACCTGTAAGCATATTGATCATGGTGGTGGTACTTCGTCCATTTGGACTTAGCACCCTGAGTTAGGGTGACATAAATTTAGGCAGGGTTTGAATTCCTGATCACAGGAATACATATATGTAGATATCTGAAGAGAACAGAGTCAAACAGGTCTGTGATGCTCCCAAAAGTCAAATAATCTAATGACATTTATTGACCAGGAAATGTGAAAAGCTGGGGATGCGGGGGCAGTGGGCAGATGAAAATTCTTTAATAGAAACAGTTTAGGACTTTTTGAAAAATAATGCAATGCAAATTGATCAGAAAGACACCGTTGATTGAAGCATTAAATGGGAGAAACTATTCAACAGTGAACTTCTGTTTTCTATTCCCTCCATCCATCCCTATAAACACCTTCAAAACCAACTAATGAACGTCAATCTCAACTGAACCTTTGCTCTAAATGGATTTTGGACTGAATCCAAAATTAAAGCCATCAGAGCAGCAGCAGATCTGAAAGCACTTTGAAAACAGTTTCACTTTGCATTTCACCTACAAAAAATGGCACAATAATGAAACTGATTTTCACATCCTCAAATGTATTGCAACAAATTTCCATGTGAGTGACTGATGGCTTATACATGGACATGATCTCACATTACAATTTGTCAGTTTCACAGAATAAATTTCCAAGGCAAATCCAATTAACTACCCAATATTCACAATAAAAAAATGTGTACACAAAGCTGCTGAATGCCACAGCAAAGCACTAATCTGCAGCTTGAAGCATCATTAATGAACTGAGTCGCTTACATACTGTTAATGGAAACCTAGAACTGTGTGCATGACACCCCACCCTGTGCTCACCAGTTACAGTTTCCCACCTCTTAGAGTCAGCTAGCAAGTGTGACTGGAAATACCGGTTAAACAGTTTTTCTGTCAACCGTGAAACTGATTGCCATGCTAACATTTTCCTAAAGGATCAGATATGATTGAGCGATGAAGACTTGGCTCATACAGCAGTTTAGTTTCTGCTAATGAGCTTCAAGATCAGAAGATGCAGATGATGAGGCCATTATATTAGAAGCATTTATGAGTCCTGCACACATCTTGCATGCAGGCTTTGAACACTTGTCACTGACTGGGGCACGCATAGGCACATCAATGTATGTAGGCCTCAAACCTTCAAGATCAGTAAAACAAGTGCCCTGCCAAGCTTTTCATATGAATAGAATAAATGAAAGCAGTGTGAAAGCCACAAATCTTTAGAGGCTGAAAAGACCTCATAAATCCCCGGTAAATTTAGCTACACACTTCAGCTTCAGCACTTGGTTCAGTATTCAGACTGTAAAGTCTTTCTTGGAGGAAGACCCTAATTATAGAACGTAGAACACTGCAGCACAAACAGGCCCTTCGGCCCACAAATTGCGCCAATCATATCCATACCTACCAGGCCATAGGACTATCTATAACTCCCAATCCCATTAAATCCCATTTACTCATCCAGAAGCCTTTGAAAAGACCCCAGTGAGTTCGCCTCTACCACCACCAACGGCAGCCGATTCCATTCACTCACCACCCTCTGAGTGAAAAACTTACCCCTGACATCTCCCCTGTACCTGCTCCCCAGCACCTTAAACCTGTGTCCTCTCGTAGCGGCCATTTCAGCCCTGGGAAATAGCTTCCGAGAATCCACCCTATCTATCCCTTTCAACACTTTATAAACCTCTATCAGGTCGCCTCTCAACCTTCGTCTCTCCAGGGAGAAGAGACCTAGCTCCCTCAACCTATCTTCATAAGGCATGCCTCCCAATCCAGGCAACATCCTTGTGAATCTCCTCTGCACCTTCTCTATAACTTCCACATCCTTCCTGTAGTGAGGTGACCAGAACTGTGCACACTACTCCAAGTGGGGTCTGACAAGGGTTTTATAAAGTTGCAGCATTACCTCCTGACACCTAAACTCAATCCCTTGATTAATGAACGCTAGCACACCACACGCCTTCTTGACCACGTCCTCCACCTGCGAGGCCGGTTTAAGAGTCCTGTGGACCCGGACCCCAAGATCCTTCTGCTCTTCAACACTGCTAAGAGTCCTACTCTTGATATTGTACTCCTTCATCTCATTGGACCTGCCAAAATGGACCACTACACATTTATCCGTATTGAAGTCCAACTGCCACTTCTCCGCCCAGTCTTGCATCCTATCTATGTCTCGCTGCAACTTCTGACATCCCACCAGACTATCCATAACACCACCAACCTTAGTGTCGTCGGCGAACTTACTAACCCATCCCTCCACTTCCTCATCCAGGTCATTTATGAAAATGACAAGCAGCAAGCGTCCTAGAACAGATCCCTGGGGCACTCCACTGGTAACCGACTTCCTTGCAGAAAAAGACCCATCCACAACCACTTTCTGCCTTCTGCAGGCCAGCCAGTTCTGGATCCACAAGGCCAAAGGCCCTTGGATCCCATGCCCTCTCACCTTCTCAAGAAGTCTTGCATGGGGGACCTTATCAAATACCTTGCTGAAGTCCATGTAAACCACGTACACCGCTCTTCCTTCGTCAATGTGTTCAGTCACATTTTCAAAGAACTCAACTAGGCTCATAAAGCACGACCTGCCCTTGACAAAGCCATGCTGACTATTTCTGATCATACTAAACTTCTCTAAATGTTCATAAATCCTGTCCCTCAGTATCCTCTCCATCAACTTACCAACCACTGAGGTCAGACTCACCGGTCGGTAATTTCCTGGGCTATCCCTGTTCCCTTTCTTGAATATAAGAACCACATCCGCAATCCTCCAATCCTTCGAAACCTCTCCCGTCTCCATCGACGATGCAAAGATCATCGCCAGGGGCTCGGCAATCTCTTCCCTCGCCTCCCACAGTAACCTGGGGTACATCCCATCCGGTCCCGGCGACTTATCTATCTTGATAGAATTTAAAAGTTCCAACACATCCTCTTTCTTAACGTCCACATACTCAATCTTTTCAGTCCTCCACAAACCTGCAGTATAACCACCCAGATCATTTTCCATTGTGAATACCAAGGCAAAGTACTCATTAAGCACCTGTGCCATTTCTTCCGGTTCCACACGGACCTTTCCCCCTTCACCTTTAATAGGTCCAATCCCTTCAATTCTCATCCTTTTACTCTTCACATATTTGTATTTATTTTTCCTATCTTTTTACTGGTATCATATAACATTGTCAGATACAAAGGCAAGAGACCTGCTCCTGAGCTTCTGGGAATAATGTTCTATAATCAATTGCTAAAACATACATGAGAGCTGTTTTGTGGAACTCTATTTTAATCTTTCATCTCACCTTGACAACAGTGACAGAAACAAATACTTGGGAATCTGTAGGCCAAAACCCATGTCTTATCAACTTGTATGATAGCATTGGAACCTCAGTGGATTCCACTCCAACTGTTCCTGAACACTGTTTCCTGATTATAGCATGCAATTTGTGTGAATTAAAAATATATCATGGAAATCAGTGTGCAAATAGTACAATTTGTAAGGAGGTGTGTAGATACAGAAGATTGTGCCATGCACTGTAATACACAGCTTCAATTGCTGTAGGTTGCTGACTTGGCAATTGCTACATGGTGTGTGTTGCTATGATATCAGGAGCACGAGGTTAGTCCAATTGCAATGATTATGTACAAAGTGTGGTGAAGTTGAAAAAGTTGCTGTTAACATTTATTTTAATATGTTAGAGTATGTGTATCTCTGCAACTGTGCCTAAACCCCTGGAGGTTAGTAAGCAGTCCCAATTTTAAGAATGAGACATTAGCTTAGCATGCATAAAATGAAATGAAATGCACTTGTGATCCCTATTTTAAGACTTGTAAACTCATAATATCATTTAGCCATGAGCTATTTAACATCTGAAGTGTTTAATAATGGGATGTGAATGTAGTTCATGACATAGAAACAGAAAACTCAGTATGACTACTGCGAATTTTCAGGATCTGTTTCTGTGTGTGGGTATATGTGTGTCAAGGAAATGTCGAGAGATTGGTTGCTAATTCAGGGATTCAAAGACTAATCTTGGAAAATAAGAATTGAAGAAACATATATTTTAAACAGTCAGGCCAGTTGCTGCAGCCAGTGCTTGAAAATTCCTTTTAACAATCATTTAGGTGATACATTGGCTCCAACAAAGAAAGGTAGGAAGTACCATCCATTACTTAGGGTGAAACACAATTTGCTTCACATTGGTACTTGATAGGCACTGACATCGTGATCATTCAGCAGAGCACCACGTATTATCATAGAATCGAAGAGCACTATAGCACAGTAAAAGGGCGGCACGGTAGCACAATGGTTAGCACTGCTGCTTCATCGCGCCAGGGTCCCGGGTTCGATTTCTGATTGGATCACTGTCTGTGTGGAATTTGCACATTCTCTTCATGTCTGTGTGGGCTTCCTCCCACATTCTGGTTAGGGGCATTGACCTGGACTGTGGCAACGAGAGGAATTTCACTGTAACTTCATTGCAGTTTTAATGTAAACCTTACTTGTGACTAATAAATAAACTTTACTTTTAAAAAAATAAAAGGCCATTCTGCCCACATACCTATGGTAGAGCTATCCAATTAATCCCACTTCACAGCTCTTTTCCAATGGCCTGTAAAATATTTTTTTCGAATGAAACAATGAACAGGAAGGTACATCTTCCCAATTTGATTCCTGGAAATAGTTGGCCTCTGGCCTGTGTTCAGTATCTCCCTGATGACAAGTATGAAATCGGGAAGTTGTGGTATCAAAAATCATTTTTGTCTGACACATTATCAGTTACCATTCTTAAGAGGAAAAGGAATACATTTCAAGACATGCTCCTGCCAGAGAAAACTGTCTTGGATTTTCAATTTGAGAATAGTTGAGAACATTGAAGAAAGAGAGAGAAAAAGTTTGTGCTTCAGCATTTTTGAAGTATTGTTTCAGCCAAAAAGATACAACTGAATTCTCAACTGAGTTTCTAGATAAGGATGTGTTGACTAACCAGCTTGAAAATGGCCACAATGTATGTGTCTTTAAGGGATTGTGAATGGCTCTTATTTTAGTTAATAGAAACCTGAAGACATAATCCTATGTGCTTGTGGCCGTTGCAAAATTTTATAATTTAAGTCCATGTTTGTGGTGAGCAAGACAATTACGTTTTTCCAAATTCTATCATCATCACATATTGGGCAGACCAAATTCCAGAAACAGTTCATAATAAATCATATATAAATTCCATCCAAAATACGCCATTGTTAGCCTGACAGATAAATTAATACTGTAACAAACTCCCTAACTTATGTGCTACAACTATATTTGGCATTCTGGATTAAATGTTTCTGTCTGTCCCATTCTTCTAGTTTCCCTGTCTCTACTGCATCTGTTCTGACAACATCCCATGCCGATGCTTCAAAAATGTTTTTCTTTATCCTCTATGGGAATCCTTTATGGGATTCATCCACATCCATCATTGTTGATAGTGCATTTTTTGTCTTTTACTTTGTATTTTGCTGTTACCTTGCCCAAAACTTGACAGATATGTGATGGAAATGAGGCAGCGTGACTCAGCAAAACCACCTGTACTGACCTCAATTTGACTCCCTCCAATCACATTAGGATCATATTCCCTAGGCCATTGCTTCCTCATACCATTGAGATACGGGATCCAGAAACCTATCTTGTTTCCCTTCACTATTCATGTTATCATCACTCTTACCTTATAAAAAGCTTGGATTTATATCCTCCCATGCAAGCCCAAAGCACTTAACTTTTGAACCTCAGTTTCAGCCCTTCATGACAATAGCTGGTTTTTCTGTCCTTCAGTCAATGAGGAACTACAAACATTTTTCATTCTTCAGTCTTCCCTGTAACATTGGTCAGATTTTCTGTTTGTTGTTGACAAGTGACTTGTAACTCGAAACTTTATGGTTCATTGTTGAAGTGTTGTCATTCACTGCAAAGTTAGTGGATAGGCTCAGCTCTGGGGACAGGGACCAACTTGTCCCAAAACTTCAAGATTACATTGAATAAAATTGAATAGCACAGATGCCTAATTATTACTGCATACCACGCCAACCATGCTTTTCAAATTGGTCAGAAAATATTTTCATTTCCCTCTGAGTGTTTACATTTTTCCATCCTCCACCTGCCAGCTATTCTTCTTCGGAGCCCTAAGTAGAAATCAGGGCAGGTCAACAGGTCAGTAAAGAATTCCCTGAAAATGTTTATATTTTTTGGTTCATGAGATGTGGGCATCACTGATAGGCCAGCATTTATTATCCAATTGCTTTTGAGAAGGTGGTGGAGTGTCATTGCTGTCCATGAAGCGTACATATATCCACAGTGCAGCTAGGGATGGATTTTCATACAATTCCAAATGCATGCTGGTGAACAAAGTAATAGTTCCTTTCTGAGCACAAAGGATGGAAATTAATGCCCCCAGAGTGGCAGGTTTGGAGTTGGGAAGGGGATTTAATTGAGGATACAGGGTGGGGATTCGTCATTTTCCTGCCTCTCCCCAATTAAGTCAAGGGTAGCAAGATTTGTGGATGACCTTTCCAAACAGAAGCTATTGAGTCCTTTAAGTGAACAATTAATGCCCACTTAAAGGTTTCATCCTGCTAGTATTCAAGCATGGCAGGTAGGCTGTTGTCACATAGGGAGCTCTCCAATGCCTCAACAAGGGACCTAGCAGATTGATATATGGGGATGGGAAGCCGACTGAGACCCACGCTCTGCCAGTATCTGCCAAGGTAGGTTAATGAGCACAAGGATAATGGGTGAACTGGGCTTGGTATGAGTTACGGCAGGTCAGTAGAATTTTGTGGGGCCTCATCCATTTGTTTATTGGCAGTAGGACATTGGAGGCTGGTCAGGAGTGCATTGGGATAGCCAAGATTAGAGGTATCAAAGGCATGAGTGAGGATTTCAGCAGCAGACTGGCTAATGCAGGGGCAGCATTAGGCAATCTAACAGGGAGTACAAGAGGGTTTTAGTGTTGGTACAGATACCTGTTTGTAAGCTTAGCTTTGGAGTTGAGTATGAGGCCACGGTTGCAAACAGTCTGGTCCAGACGGTTGTCAGGAGTCTGTGAAAGGGAGCTTGTGATGGAGATGGAGACATTGACTGGAATTTTACCATCCATCACGATAATCGGAGTGGGCGAGGGACGGACAATGGAAAGATCCATTGACCTTGGGCCGGATTTTACGGTTTTGCGACGAGTGAGGCTGCAAAATCCTGCCCATGGGTTTTGTTTTTCCTAATATTTCATTGGAGGAAATTTCTGTTCACCTAGCAGTAATCTCTATCAATAATGATTCATAACTCACCCTCACATACCTAGCATACACATGGACTTCTGTGACTCATAACTGCAGCCCACACTTACACACATTTCCAGCTATTCAACCATGACAGGTATACCAACCAACCTGTTGCAGTACACTTGTTGGCATACTAGGCAGGATGTTCCAGCTGCGCTTGCCTCAAATCTGGAAAATCCCATCTGAAGTCAATGAACATATGTATGGTCTGTCACCAATCCCCTTCCCCACCCCCCCTGCTATGATTCCAATGACAGGCGGGATGGGAAAATTCTGCTCACTGTGTCTGTTGCAAAATAAGGCTGTGAATAACTGGGGGCAGCAGCACCTAATTGGTGGCGGAGGGGTTGGGGGGGGGGGGGGTGCGGGTTGGGCACAGTTACATGTCCTGATACCCATGGAGATGACAGAGCTCTCCATCATTGAAGTGGTCATAACTGAAGCCTTTGCCAGCAGTGGGGCTAAAAACCATCAAAGATCATGGTACCCTTATACCCACTCCCATTTCACATATCCACTTTACCCTCACCTAACATTCTCTTCTGCTTTGCAAGATGCAGCCCTGACAACATTCCAGCAATAGATGCTCCAAAACCAGCTGTGTCCTTAGCCAAGCTATTCTAAAACAATGAAAACATTGGCATCTACCCAGTAATGTGGAAAGAGGACAAATCCAACCAGGACAATTACTCAGTCAACTCTCGATCATCAGCAAAGCGATGGATGGTGTCGTTGAGCGAGCAATCAAGCGCCACTTACTCAACAATGACCCGCTCACGGACACTCAGTTTGGGTTCCGCCAGGGTCACTCAGCTCCTGATCTTGGTTCAAACATGGACAAAAGAGCTGAACTCAAGAGATGAGGTGAGAGTGACTGCTCTTGACACCAAGGCAGCACTTTATCAAATGTGGCATTGAAGAGCCCTAGCAAAACTACAGTCAATGAGAATCAGGAGAAAAATATTCCATTGGTTGCAGTCATACCTGGCACAAAGAAAAATGGTTGTGGTTGTTTAAGATCAGTCATCTCATTCCCAGGATATCACTGCAGGAGTTCTTCAGTAGTTGTCCTAGGCCCAACTATCTTCAGCTGCTTCATCAATGATCTTTCCTCCATCATAAGGTCAGAAATGGGGATGTTCAGCATCATTTATGAGCCCTCAGATACTGAAGCAGCTCATGTCCAAATACAGGTTTGGGTTGACGGGTGGCAAGTAACAAGTGCCAGGCAATCTCAACCAGCTCCAAAAGGAGAGAACCTAATCATCACTCCTTAATAGTCAAAGAATTCCCTTCCAACTTGATTTTCAAGTTTGCTGATCCCACCACCATAGTGGGTCGGATCTCAAACAATGATGAGACAGAGTGCAGGAAAAAGATAAAGAATCTGATGAACTGATGAGGCGACAATAATCTCTCCCTTAATGTCAACAAACCAAAAGAAATAATCATCAACTTCAGAAAAGCAGCCAGCATAATCAAGGACCCTAAGCACTCCGGGCATACTCTCTTCCACCTTCTTCCGTCAGGGAAAAGACACAAAAGTCTGAGGACATGCACCAACCAACTCCAGAAGAGTTTCTTCCCTGCTGCCACCAGACTTTTGAATAGACCTACTTTATGTTAAGCTGATCTTTCTTTCCACCCTAGCTATGACTGTAACACTACGTTCTGCACTCTTTCCTTTCATTCTCTATGAACGGTATGCTCTGCCAATATAGCAAGCAAGAAACAATACTTTTCACTGTATATCAATAATGTGACAATAACAAATCAAATTAAATCAAAATCAAATTAAATCATTACCATCACTGATACTCCACTGTCAACATTCTGGGGATTTCCATTGACCAGAAACTGAAACTGGACCAATCATATGAAAATTATGCTGCAAGAGAAGGTCAGAGGCTAGGAAATCTGTGGCGAATAACCTAACCCCTGACTCTTTGAAGGCAGCCCACCATCTACAAAGCACAAATCAGGAGTGTGATGGAATAATCTTCACTTGCCTGAATGAGCGCAGCTCCAACAACACTCAAGAAGCTCAACACCATCCAGGACAAAGCAGCCCACTTGATTGACACCCCCTCACCACCATCACCTTCAATGTTCACTCCCTCCACCACCAATGCAAAGTAGAAGCAGTATGTACCAGCTACAAGAAGCACTGCAGCAACTCACCAAGAGTCCTTTGACAATACCTTCCAAACCTACGATGTCAATCACCTTGAAGGACAATGGCAGCAAACACATGGGAACACCACCATGTATAATTACCCCTCTAAGCCACATAATAACCTGATTTGGAAATGTATTGCCATTTCTTCACTATTGCTGGGACAAAATCCCAGTACTCCCTCCCTAACAGCACCGTGGGTGTACCTACACCACATGGAATGCAATGGTTTCAGAGGGAACACCATTGCCTTTTCAAGAACAATTAGGGAATACAATAAATACTGACCTGGCTAGTTTTGCCCACATCCCATGAAACAATAAAAAAGCTATCTTAACCATGTATCTCTGGCTTGTCTTGTGCCTTTTTCTTTTCAAATACACAAGAACCTTGAGCTACCAAGTTATGATGGAGGAGGAAGAGGTGGAAGAGCAGGAAGACAGTGGTGAAGAAGAAACACTGTCACTCATTCTCACACATAGAATCCCTACAGTGCAGTAGGAGGCCATTCGGCCCACCGAGTCTGCACCAAGAACAATCCCACCCAGGCCCTATTCCCTCTCACATTTACCCCACTAATCCCCTAACCTACACATCCAGGGACACCAAGGGGCAATTTAGCATGGCCAATCAACCTAACCTGCACATCTTTGGAGTGTGGGAGGAAACCGGAGCACCCAGAGGAAACCCATGCTGACAAGGGGAGAATATGCAGATTCCACACAGACAGACAGTCACCCAAGCTGGGAATGGAACCCAGGTCTCTGGAGCTGTGAAGCAGCAGTGCTAACCACTGTGCCACTGGGCCACTCGCTGCTCCAGCTCAGATACTGACATGACATATACTTTAAAGGGTAGCTTAAAAGCAGGATGTGCATTTGGTAAAACATCAGGCACAAGAAGCCTGCAGCCAGAACAGGCAGCAAGTGGGGTATGGGTGTCAGCTCACCAGAAGGATGCTTTGGAGGACTGAGATTAAGACTTGGGGAAGTTGATGGTTATCTGCACCAGAATACTTGGTGCATCAATAGGGTGACTAGAAAGCCTTTTGTCATTGCCAACACTCATGGAGCAATGTGAGGTCTATGGGTACTGCCACCCTTGCTGAGGTGGTATTGTCTGAAGTTGGGCCTCCTAGGGCCAGCGCTGGTTGAGACTGTCCTGCAGATTCTCCCACTGAAACTCAGCAGTCTTCCACCAGCCATGCTGTGGCCATTGTGGTAGTACGGCTGAGGTGAGGCAGAAAACACCCACAAGACAGGCACCAAGAGAAAGCACAACGGTGTTTGGTTAATTTTTGAATAGTATCTGGCATGGCTTTATTCATGAAGTTGGTTTGTAATTTCAGCATTGTGGCCATAAGATGCTGTAATTGTCAATAACAGAGGAAAGGTAAGGTATGGGACCAGTGAACGGGGCACTGGGACTACAGACACTATATAACCAAATTTGTGGCACAATAAAAAATGAACTGGTCATTTAATTCATTGCTAATTGTGAACCCTTTTTATCTGCAAATTGGCTGCTGTTTTTGTCTACAGAACATTTCAATTCATCGATTATGGATTGGTGTGGGATATCATGGACACATGAAAGATGAGGTTTAAATGCACGTTCTTTCTCTTTCTTTCTGAAGCACACGGTTCCTGGAATCATAAAAATGTCCTAAAAATCTATTTTAATTTTTTCCGATTTTCTCCCCATGTCTCCAGCAGAGAAGTTTCCAAGGTACAATTCTGTGCGTACTTTAGCCCCTTTGGCAATTTTTTCAAGAGAGCTTGCAGCGATTGTGAGTAGTCTATTCCCATTCCTTAACCTTGTGATCCCAAGGTCATTTGTAGTATGCAACTCAATGAGGCATGGAATCTGGGACCTTTTGGTCTTTAGGGGTCACTGCCTTACCACTGACAATTGAGGAGGAGCAGTGAATATTCCTTGTAATATAAGGAAAAATCACATCAGTTCTGTACGTGGCAAATAGTTAAACCTAATTGTGCCTGACTTCAATCCCAATTTTAATCCCAATTGTGTCCCATCATGTGTAAAATTGGATGTTTTGTTGCGGCGCCAGTTTTTCTTCATTGGTATTTGTCTAAAAGCGTCTCTAATTTTAAGCAAATTGTAGGCAAGATGATCCAATGATTTTTCATCTTAAGCTGCACAATATCACCAAGGCACCATTATAGAAGCATGGCAAGTTGCTTTAACTTTGGAATTTATCATCAAAGGAAGCCGACTCTGCACAAACATTAAAGATTTCAAAAGTCAGCTAACAGCAGTAGTTTGGATCCACAGATGGAGGAATAGCAGGTGGCTGTGCAGCAATGGGAGTCTTTCACTGGCATTACTCAGGTCAGTCCTACATGGAGATTTATATAACTACAGCTCACACTTCAAGCAGAGTCCCCACCCCTCAGTCTGAAAAAAAATTCCACACTGTATTACTGCATATTTTCGTGGTGTGACAAGGATCAAAAGATTAGAGATAATTTCACTTAATTCCAGCTTTACAATGTGTTTTGAGTGGGAGAGCATTTGCTCGTTCAGTTTTTACAGCAATGTATTAAAGGTTAATACTCTCACTGATAAATGCATTTGTAGCTGAACTTAAAGTGGATCACACTACACTCTTGTTTCAATTATAAATAATAAACAAATTAAGTATGTTGTCTTTCATGGACAGTGCAAATTCCAACACAGACTCCAAACCAAATGTCTGCTTAAAAATTCTTTAAGCTGCATATTTAAATGAGAGACATTTTAAAAAAATGAAGTGTACAAGTAAGATTCACTCCAAAAATTATGAATTCAAATAGCTATGCACAGACAACTGAAACAACATCTTCTTAAATATGATTATTCTGCAGTTAAATACGGCTTTGTCTGCCATAATGCTTAGTGAATGTGATTATAAATGGCAAGGTCATTCAGAAGCCAACTGGAAATGGACCTGTGCACCTCACATCTCTTAGCTGTACACAGCAGCAGACCTATATTCTAAATGCTGGTGCTTGCTAGGGCTTGCAAAATACCACAGGCACAGTGGCTGGCATGATATTGTTTGTACCAGTGCCAGGTTCCTGGTGGGGAAAGGGGGTTGAGGTGGTCAGTCATGACTTTGCACTGGTGCAAACAGTGAACCAAAAGATGAATTTTGCTAATGTTGAAATCATGCAAATAACCCAGTTAAGCAAACAAATAGACACAGATTTTCAATCCAAGGGTATCAACGCAACTATTCCATGTCCAGGATTTGTCTATGATCAACAGTGTAGTCAATTAGCATTCCACCACTAGTTATTATTGTGGAGCACTGACTGACCAAACCAAGTAACTGAAGTGCTGCTTCTGTATTCTGAAGCCTGTTCAGTGATGGCTCAGGTATACTCTCATTACTATTATTCTACGTTATAGCTGTTTAGATAGTGGTGGGGGATGCAGAAATGGTCTCATAAGCCATATGGATAGATCTTAGCCTTTGTTGTCAATAAGTCATCCACACACTTGCTCATAAAGCGCAGGCACTGGAGTCGGTTGATGTCTGGCAGTATCCTTCCCAGATAGTACACACACAGATGAACAGTTTTAAGAATATGGTCCTATTTTTCTTCCTGTCTTGAATGAGTCCAAGGTCCAACTGGGAGGTCCCCTCCGAGCCACCACCATCCTGACTTGGAAACATATTGCTGTTCCTTCGCTGTCACTGGGTCACAATCGAGGAACTCCCTCCCTAACAGCACTGTGGATATACCTACACCTCAGGGACTACAGCAGTTCAAGAAGGCAGCTCATCACCGCCCCCTCAAGGGCAGCTTATAAAAGTCTTGGCTTCAATCATTCTCCCTCACAACACAATGGTTAAATGAAACAAAAGAACAGCAGGAACATTTTTTTTAACAAGGCCTTTCTTTAACCTTTGGCCCTCAGATTCTCTAAGAAATGGGGGGTGATTTTCCTATAAAAAAACCAAGTGTCCAACAGGTGGGAAAATGGGAGATTTTCTCACCTGGATTTTGGTGCACTTAGTCAGTTGAATATCTGGCACTCTGCGCTTCACAGGGTCCGCTGGCGGTTTTCACACCAACAGGGGATGGGGGAACTAATCCTGACTGAGAGGCCGGTGTGCTGAGCGGGCAACTGCACATATACCAATCTCCCTGCAGGGAGCTTGGCGCATGCGCACTGGCCCTCCATTGCCAGCCTCCCGATTTCTGGCCTCCTGATGGCTTCCCCAATCGCACCTCCCTCCCCATTCATCAGCAACAACATTCCCCCTGATAGACAGCCCGACAATTCCCCCCATGGCTAGCCCTGATCACTCCACCCACCGATAGCCAGCCCTGATTGCCCCTTCCTTCCCTCCCCCACCAATCACTGTGCAAAGTGTGCAGGGGTCCTCTGCCCTTTCCCACCACTGACCAGCCTGCTCTAGTCTAGTCCTGCCACATCAGGCCCTGCCCTCTTGACACTGCGCAGTTGGCAGTGCCAGGGTACTGGGCCTACAGTGCCAGGCAAACACTCCTGAAAGGTCAACCTCCTTGCCCACAACTACTCAGGAATGGTCTCAATGTCCTCTGCCCCCATGAATGAGGTTACCATCCTTGGTCTTCAATGCTGGGGACTTTAAGCCCCATTGGTGGAATCACCCTCAGCAGGGTAGGAGGCATTAGCGAGCCAGAAAATACTGTCCCATGCTTGCTATTGAGATGGAAATGTAAAATTCCATGTGGCATTCAGGCTTGTGCTGTTTCCTGGCCCAAGGCTGAGTACGCCATAAATAATGGCCTGCAAAAGCTTGGGCAGTGCAGCAGGCTGGGAAAATTGTGCCCATGATATCTAACCTAACAGAAAAATCCTCCAATTATTTTACACAAGTAGTCACTTTTTATGTGGGATCATCACACTTGAGCCCATTTTGGTCCTCATGTATACTTTTTCTGCAGCAAGGTCACTAACAAAGAAGAAATAACATTGCAATTACAGAGAGTTCTGCAGTCTGAGGACACCCTCCAAAGCCAATGAACTACTTCTGAAGTACAGTTCCTGTTGTAACATGGAAACACAGCAGCCAATCTGCACAACTGCATGGTCCCACAAACACCAAAGATTCTGCCTTCTACTGTCAGCATTGGATATCTTGTAGCACAGTGGGTCCCTACCTCTGAGCCAGAAGCTCTGGGTTCAATTCTCACTTCAGGACTTGATGCCAAAGAAGGTTCATTCATAATGCAACCAAACAGGTTGAGCATCAACCGGCAAATCTTTCCAATACACACCAAAGGCAGATGGTAAGAATGGGTGAAATTCCTGCTCAGCCATGTGATGAAAGAAAGTTGGAGTCCATACCATCACTATCCATAGTTCCAGTCTACAATACGAATGTAAAAATGCATGTTACTGCAGCAACTTGGACTCCCCAGCTGGACACCACCACCACTGTCTACATTCCCTTAGTGCTGCACTAATGCAATCTTGAGTTATATATTCAGGTTAGGAGTAGAACTTGAACTCACAACCTTCTGACTCAGAGGTGACGGCGCTGCCATGGAGCAGAGCCGACATCCACAATTATTTTCTTTCCTTATCATAAGGGTAAAGGACAATTGTGGAATCTCCATGTGTAGCCTAACTGGGATCAGCAAAGACATAGGAGGGAGGGATTTTGCTCCAGGGGGTGGGACCAGCAGCAGGAGTGGGAAATCCCATGGGAGTCTGAAAATGTGTTTCATGCTGGCAGGATTTCCAATCTAATTGCCATCACCCTCCACCAGTGATATAATAGGGATTGTAACATTGAACGTCAGGATCTACATTTGAATATATTTAAATATATTTATTAGGCCTTTATGTTTGATAGTCTCCCTTTTGATTCTTAAAATATCATTCCTGGGGCATGAACATCATTGGCTAGCCAGTATTTATTGCCCATCCCTAGTTCCCGAAGTTAGTTGAGTGTCAACCACATTGCTGTGGCTCTGGAGTCACTTGTATGCCAGACCAGGTAAGCATAGCAGATTTCCTTCCCAAAAGGGCATTATAGTGAACCAGCTAGGTTTTCCTAACAATTGACAATGGTTTCATGGTCATCAGTAGATTTTTAATTCCAGATACTTTCTTTTATTGAATTCAACTTCCACCATCTGCCATGGCAGAATTCGAACCCGGGTGCCCAGAACATTAGTTGAGTTTCTGGATTAATAGTCTACCGATAATATCATTGGGTCGTTGCCTCCTCCATTCATGTTGGCATAAGGGACAGGTCTTCCACAGCTTGCAGCTGGCATGCAGAACCCACCATCACAGTTCAGATGAGTGCTTGGCTTGGGGGGAGATAGTCATACCTGGGCGCTGCCCCCATCACTGTCCTGGCATGGCTCCTGCAACTGCCTTCTGGCACTGCACATGATAGGGGGAGGGGCACTGGAAAATCCAGGCCTGAAGAGTGGACTTGAAATTATATGGAACAATATTACACAGTGCAGTACATTCCCACATAAGACATCAGGATAGCCTCTGATGGCACAATTTTAGAGTCATTACTAACATGATTGGAGACCATTCCTTTATTTAGCAGAATTATATTTGAACTACAGGAAGCTGCCTCATGTTCACGAGTTCTCTATGCAAATTTGGCTTCAGCATTTGACAAAAATTTTTAAAAGTCAATTGAGTTTTACAACAGGTGATGCAGATCTTTACATCTTGATGTTGTGCTCACTGCTATAAACTGAGTAGTGCACATCCTGCTAAACAGGATACAAGTGACATCATCAGAATATAACCTCCTGCAGTCAGCCCACTCCCAAAACAATTAAAATATCTGCACTGATTCAGCAGGGGCCTGCCCACATGTTCAGCATCTCAGAATGTTTTATGCTATCTAATCTTTCCATAACAGTGTCAAAGTGTGACTTTATGATTTCAACAAATTTTAATGAATGTTACACCATTTTAAATATTCACTCAGAAAAATGTTGAATTTTTTTTCTTGAATGAATTCAAAGCTTGATCATGATTTTCTGGACACTCCCTTCACCACTAGCTCTTACCCCCCTTAGGTCTATTGAATTTCAGAGGGACCAGAGAGTTGGCATGGTGGCACAACGGTTAACACTGCTGCCTCAGAGCGCCAGGGACCTGAGTTCGATTCCCGGCTTGGGTTATTGTCTGTGCAGAGTCTGCACATTCTCTCCACGTCAGCATGGGTTTCCTCTGAGCGCTCCAGTTTCCTCCTACAGTCTGAAAAATGTGCTGGTTAGGTGCATTGGCCATGCTAAATTCTCCTTCAGTGTACCCAAACAGGCGCTGGAGTGTGGCAACTAAAGGATTTTCACAATAACTTCACTGCAGTGTTAATGTAAACCTACTTGTGATACTAATAAAATTTAGGATAATCCCATCAATGGATGGGGCGGGAAAATCCCACCCGTTGTTCCTAACTCACATACCCACATGTATACACAGTGGCCTCACATCAAAGCAAGGCTGAGCTATAAATCCCTTTGCTACCAAAGAGCTGACACAAAATAATAAATAGGGATGTCTGTAAATCAACTTGCAATTACAAATAACAATTTGGTGCCCATTTTTCTGACCTATGCTGTTTCATTACCCTCTACTGCATGTTGATGCGGAGCAATTCCTCTTATTTGATCTGATAGCAAGAAACAAAAACAAGACAAGTTTGTACCTGTTATGTGTTTTTTGTAAAAGGCTGCATACATGGCATTTACTGCCAAGAATGTATAAATGTGATGGCAATAAACAAGTTTGGTAATAAATATATTCTAATTTTCTTTTGAGGGGATTTGCACATGATTTCATAGACATTTCTTAGTCTTTAAGATCTCACCTAGTGACACTGAAGTTAAAGATATAGGCCGGAAACTTATCATCGTCCACGCCAGCGGGATTTTCCACAGTGAATGGAGATTTGGCAGGCCACCAAATTCTCCAATCTCACAGCAGCAGGAGTGCAGCGTGAGTGGCAAATAAGATCGCGCCCTTAAGATTTTGAGCTGGTGAGATAAATTGAATTATATTGTTGTGGGAAAAGAAAACAGCCAGAGTGGATGGGGGTGTCAGATACCAAATTCTATGTCTCCCGACACACTTTGAGGTACCACCTGAAGATATGACAATCATGAGAAATATAGTGGATTTGGTTTTGATGAAGTATAAGCTTAGAGCGTGTTAAAGAAAATTAGAACATGAGCTATATGGACCCTCAAGTCTGCAGAGCCATTCGAAAAGATCATGGTTGATCTTTGATCTCAATTCCTCTTTCTAGCTGATCCCCATATGCCTTGATTCCTCTGAGTCCAAAAATCTATATATCACAGCCTTGAATGTATTTGACTGAGCAACTACAGCTCTCTTGATAGAAAATTTTAAAGACTCGTGACCTCCAGGTGAATAAATTTCTCCTAATTTCAGCCCTGTATGATTTTTTCCTGTCCTGAGATGATGCCCCTTGTTCTGGACTCCCAGGGGAAACAGCCTTTACCCTATCAAGCCCCTTCAGAATATTGCAAATTTCAATTAAATCACTTCTCATTCTTCTTAACTCGAGTACCTGAAGGATGTGGAGGCTTTAGAGACGGTTCAGAAAAGATTTACCAGGATGTTGCCTGGAATGGAGGGCATTAACTATGAGGAGAGATTGGAGAAACTTGATTTGTTCGCACTAGGACAATGGAGGTTGAGGGGCGATCTGATAGAAGTCTACAAGATTATGAGGGGCATAGACAGAGTGGATAGTCAAAAGCATTTTCTCAGAGTGGAAGAGTCAATTGCTAGGAGGCATAGGTTTAAAGTGCGAGGAACAAGGTTCAAAGGAGATGTACGAGGCAAGTTTTTGCCTGGAACTCGCTGCCGGGGGAAATAATGGAAACAGACACGATAGTGACTTTCAAGGGGCGTCTTGACAAATACATGATTAGAATGGGAATAGAGGGATATGGTCCCCAGAAGGGTAGGGGGTTTTAGTCAGGCAGCATGATCAGTGCAGGTTTGGAGACCAAAGGGCCTGTTCCTGTGCTGTAATTTACTTTATTCTTTGTCCAACCAGCTCAATCTCTCCTCAGAGAACAAACCTATCATCCCAAGAGTCAATCAGTAAAAATTGCAAAATCTTTAAAAGCGAACTTTTAAGGAGATTTTTAATAACATTCAGGAAATATTTATCCCAGTGAGAAAGAAAGGCTCTGAGAAGGTTAGAAACATAGGAAGTAGAACCAGGAGAAGGCCATTCATCCCTTCAAGCTGCTCCGCCATTCACAATGATCATGGCTGGTATTCTATCTCAATAGCCTGATCCTGCTTTCTCTCCATATCCTTTGATCCCCTTTGCTCCAAAAGCTAGAATTATCCAGCCATTCATTCCTCACCACCATTGCCAGTAAGAAAGGAGAATTTCTGGTCTCTGCAGCAGAACTGGAGAATTCCAGCTTCTGGTGAGGTTGGAGAATTCGGCCCACAATGTTTTGGCCTCAACTGCTTTCTGTGACAATGAATTCCACAGGCTCACCACTCTCTGGATGAAGAAATTTCTCCTCATTTCAGTAAATGTAAAGCATCAATGTGGCCAAGTAAGGAAGTTAAAGGTGATATCAAATTGAAAAGAACATTGTACAATTCAGCAAAGGGTAGTAGTCGATTTTATTTCATTATATGTGAGATGGATGTGTGCATCACTGCCAAGGACCATCCTTAGTTTCCCTTGAATTGAATGGCTTGCGAAGCCACTTCAGACCTTGGTCAACCACATTGCTGTAGATCTGAAGTCACACGTAGGCCAGACCAGGTCAGGTCAGCACATTTCCAGCCCTAAAGGACATAGTGAACCAGATGACTTTTTCCAACAATCAATGACGTTCACCATTATTGGCTCTATTAGACAATGCCCTCAGATTTTCTGTGCACAGAATGCCAGAGAATCTGGAGAGACAATGCAGATGGAGAGCAACACACCAGTTTTCATCTCTAGTCATTACTCTTTGCACAGGGTGCAAGATTCTGCCCAATAAACCTGAGGTCATGTTTGCAATGCAAATTGGTAGTCTCAGAATTCTTTTCAATTTGCTAATTTGTTTTAATCTTTGGCCTGCAGCTTTCTCTGTTAAATTGGAAAGGTTGACTAAAATTACCTCCTTGCCTTTGGTTATCTTTCCTCCATTCATTATGGGCTGCCCTGAGGGCCACCCTCACCATGTAAAAACTTACAGTGGAGTGGTTGGTCCAGTAGGCAATCATTTCCTTGGCTTGTGCTATCTGTTCTGCTGATCTCAGGGATTGCCAGAAGAGTGGTGGTGATAGTCTCAGATAGAAGCAAAAATTTTACTAAACCTCCCTTTTGTAGGGAAGGGAGCCCTGTGATAAGCAACTCTCCTTCCTTTTGAGGCATGTTCCCTTAGTTTTGTTAGGCCTTAGCTCAGACCACAGGTAACATGGATCTTCAGTGCCTTGTGGGTATGTTACCCTTATTTCCAACTCTTCAGGTGTTGGAGTAGGAGTCCCACTGAAGCAGCACTTGTACCTCTCTTGAGTAATCAACTCCAGTATGCAAGGTTCCATAAAAAAACTAAGATAAATGCAAGTGAAGAAAAATTGCATGCACAAAAGTATTCTTTAAGTTTACGATTAGGTATTGTTTCTGTTCAAGAAGCTAGAAAAATGAATTTCTTCATGAATGTGTATATAATATATGTATTTGTGCACGGATGTATATGTAGAGAAAATGGAGCATGCTTCAGCAAGGGAAGTATTTGGGAAACAGTGATCACCATATCATTAGGTTTAAAGTAGTTATGGAAAAGGATGAGGGCCAATCTAAGGTGAAAATACTCAACTAGAAGAGAGCACAGTTTCGCCAAAGGATATTGCTGAAGAAGTAGATTCAAATAAAAAATTAAGTAAAGCAACAACTGAGCAAAGGAACATATTTGCAATGCAAACCATTTTATAAACTGCTCAGCTCTGTTCCACCCGTACACACCTCCAACAACATTGGCTTTTACTTGACAATGTGGCAATTGCCTCGGCATGTCCTGTTCACGAAAGCACGACAAATCTAATCCAGCCAATTGTTGCCGCATCAATCTACTCTCAATCATCAACAAAGTGACAAAATGATTTGTTGACAGTACTGTCAACCTCATCAATAAACTGTTCAGTAATGTTCAGTCTGGGTTCTGACGGGGTTGCTCAGCTCCAGAGTTCAATACAGCCTTGGTCTAAATTTGGATGAAGAAGTTGAGTTGCTGATATCAATGTGGCTGCTGTTGACACTAAAAGCAACTGACCGAGGGTAGCACCAGGTAGTCTTAACAAAATGAAGTCAATAGTAATAAGTGGGGGAAATTCTCACTGATTGGAGCTGTACCTGGCACAAAGGAAGATGGTTGTGGTTGTTGGACGTTAATCACTTCAACCCCAGGACATCACTGTAGGAGTTCCTCAGAATAATTTCCCACGCCTAACTATCTTCAGTTGCTTCTTCAATGACTTTCTGCTCATCGGAAGGTCAGAAGTTGGGATGCTTGTATTAATGTTTGCAAATTGTTCAGTATCATTCATAACTCCTTAGCGCTGAACAATCTGTATCTATATATAGGAAGACTGGACAACATTCAGGGTTGGGCTGATAAGTGACAAATAACACTGACATCACATAAGTGACAGGCATTGGCCATCTCCAATAAGATAAAATAGAACCATCTCTCTTTGATATTCAATGGCATTACCATCACGGATCCCCCACTATCAACATCTTGGGTGTTAATATGGACATGAAACTTAGCAAGACCAACTAGATAAATATCATGGCTTCCAGAGCAAGTTACAGACTGAAAATTCTGTTATGAGGGACTCACCTGATTTCCCAAAACCTGTTCGTCATTCACAAGGCACAAGTCAGGAATGTAATGGAATACTTTCCATGTGCCTGGATGAATACATCTTCAACAACACTCAAGAAGCTCAACACCATCCAGGAAAAAGCAGCCCGCTTGATTGGCACCACATCCACTAACTTAAACATTCACACCGCGGTGCTCAGCAACTGCAGAGTACCATCGACAACACACAATGCAGCATCACGTTAAGCCCTCTTTAACAAAACTTTGCAAACCAGCAAGCTTTACCCCCCTCAAAGCACAAGGGCAGCAAGTGCATAGGGACACCACCACCAGCAAGATCTTATCCAAATCAATCACCATTTTAACTTGGAAATGTTCCTTTACTCTCACTGGGTATAAATTCTGGAATGCCGTCCCGAACAACACCTCAGTATAGTTATACCACATGCAACATTCAAGAAAGCACTTGCCACCAACTTTTGAGGGCAACTAGGGGTAGACAACAAATATTGGCTTTGCCAGCTATGCCCACATTATTTGAAGAAATCTGAAAAGAACATATATGGAGGAGCTAATGGACTTCTTTGCCAATAGATTGAGATTATCTGATCAGCTGCTTTTGCTACTTTTCTCCTTTCTCCTAGCCCACTGCACCAAACGTTTGCTAAAATTTCACCCATCTTCCCCAGGCCTGAGCACTTCTAGCTCTGCATCTCCAAACTAATCTTGTCCAGGAGATCCACCTCTGGCTTCCGTGACCATATCCACAAGAGTGCTGACTACCTGACATCCCTGCTTGGTTTGCATGTTAGCTGAAATGTTGACTGATCTCTCTCTTCAGGTGCTCTTTCTCTGTCCTTCAATCTGCTATCAACAACTGTTCCCTCAAAAAACAGTTCTTTATTCCCACCCTCCTTTCAAACTACTATCCAATCTCCAACTTCCATTTCCTCTTCGAAGTTCTTCCCAGAAATCTATGTTTGAACCTCACCAATCAGATTTCTGTCCTTATCAAACTAACCAATGATAAAGTAAACTATGCTTATGTTCTTCTGTTCATTCTTTTTTGACCTGACTACAGCTTTTGACATGGCTAAATGCATCATCTTCCTCTAACTCCTGTTCATCATCATACAACTGGGTAGGATGGCATTCATTTAGTTCTAGATTGTTGGTGTGAACTTTAAAATGAACCTCTAACCACAATCAGTGCCATTACTCATACTGCCTTTTCCCAATTCTGTAACACTGTATTACTCCATTACTGCCTCAACTCATCTGTTGCTGAAATTCTCGGTAAAAAGTCTCACAACACCAGGTTTAAGTCCAACAAGTTTATTTGGTAGGAAACACCACTAGCTTTTGGAGCGCTGTTCCTTCATCAGATAAGCCCTGATGAAGGAGCAGCGCTCCGAAAGTTAGTGATGTTTGCTACCAAATAAACTTGTTGGACTTTTACCTGGTATTGAGAGACTTCTCATAGTGTTCACCCCAGTCCAATGCTGGCATCTCCACACCATGGCTGAAATTCTCATGCCTTTGCTACCTCTAGGTTTGACTAGTCTAAAATACTCCAGGCAGGTTTCCACAATTCTCCCTCTGTAAACTTGAAGTCATCCAAAACCCTATTGCCTGTGTTCTTACTTGAACAAAGTCCCATTCCCTTACCACCCATGTATGTATGTGTTGGCCTACCTTGCCTTCCAGTTAAACAATACCTTCATTTTAAAATTCTCAACTTTTTTTCAAATATCTTCATGGGCTCACCTCTCCCTATCTGGAATTCCCTCCCTAAACATTTGCACATCAACATCTCTTTCTTCCTTTAAGATGTTCAATAAAATTTATCTAGTTGACCAAACTTTTGACTAATACCTTCTCAAATTGCCAGGTAGTTATATTTAGCTTCATAATGATCCTATGAAGCACCATGGTATATTTTGTTCTTTAAAGATGTCATTTAAATACAAGTTGCTGTTGTTCAAAGAGGAGATAATTCAGGCTACAAACACATTATTATTATATGGAAAGGAAGGGTATCCAAAGTTAGAGCTCCCTGGGTGATTTAAGATATCAAGATTAAGATTAATTAGAAAAAGGAGCCTTATGTTGCATAACAGAAGGAGATTAAAGGAAATAAGGTTAAAGTTAATACATGAGACTAGACTTGTTGTTGATGTAAAAGGGAATCCAAAATAATTTATACACGGACCAATATATATAGTATACATATTGGATAGTCAAAGGAAGGGTGCAGCCCATAATGAAACCATCATGTGTAAACACAAGCCACGTACTTTGCATCTTAAGAGGAGGATATTGCCAATGTCTCAGTATAGGAGGTAGTACACAAATTGGATAAGACAAAAACAGATAAAGAGATGCACTTAAAAATTGGTAACATTTAAAGCCGACAAGGCACCTGTCTGGAGGGGACGCATCACTGGTTTCTGAATAAAATAATGATGACAGTTGCTGAAGCTCTGACAAAATCTTCCAATCTACCTTAGACATGCCACAGTGTTGGATGATTGTGAACGTTACATCCCTTTTCAAAGACACTGAAAAAGATCTTTCCAGCAATTCTAGACCAGTCAGCCCAATGCCGGTACTGGGGTTTAACCATCCACCATGGTGAGATTCAAATCTGGAACCCCAAAGCATTGCTCTGGGTTTGTGGTTTATCACTTCAGTGACCTATACCACTAGGGCACAGGAGGAACCCTAAAGTCTTTCAGCTCACCCATGCCTGCCACAAGATAATTCAGCACCTACCGTGGTGGAATTTGAGCCTGAGACCCCAGAGCAATGGCCCTGCGCTTGTGGATTACCAGTTCAATGACATATACTACTAGGCCACAGGGGGAAACCAATGCTAGTGGTGGGGTGAGACAATAATCCAGGACAAAGTCAATTGCCATTCAGAAAAATAAGGATTAATAAATATAAACCAGCATGAGATTGTTAAAAACAAATCATGTTTAACTAACTTGATTGATAGAATAATGGTTAGGGTTGATGAGGACCATCTGGTTGATGTATATATGATCTTTCTGTTCTATTTCATAAGGTGTCATATAATTAATTTGTTTATAAAACTGAAGCGCATGAGATTAAAGGGGCAGTGGCTTTGTAGATATATAATTGGATAAAAGACAGTCATTAGAGAGTGACAATGAATGACCGTTTATATGAAGGAAAGAGTGTAGTAGTGTCACTCAGAGGTCAACGGTGGGACCACTGTTCTTTTTGAGATATATTAATAATCTGGACTTAGCAGACAGGGCATCATTTTAAAGTCTGCAGATGGCATGAAACTTGGAACTGTATTGAAGAGTACTACCAGCCTCCAAGAGGGCAAAGACAGACTGAATTGATAGACATGTAGTAGATGAAATTTAACGCAGATAAGTGTGAAATGATTCATTTTGTTGGTAAGACTGAGGAGAGACATTAGAAGCACACAATCATACAGTGCAGAAGAGGCCCTTCAGCCCATCAAGTCTGCACTGACACACGAGAAACATTTAACTCCTACCTAATTCCATTCACCAGCACTTGGTCCATAGCTTTGAATGTTATAACGTGCCAAGTTTTCATCCAGGTACTTTTTAAAGGATGTGAGGCATCCCGCTTCTACCACCCTCCCAGACAGTGCATTTCAAATCATCACCAACCTCTGGATAAAAAAATTTCTCCTCACTTCCTCCCAACCTCCTGCCCCCTCACCTTGAACATATGTCCACTCGTGACTGACCCTTCAATTAAGGAGAAAATTGCTCCTTATCCATTCTGACCATGTCCCTCATAATCTTGTATACCTCAATCAAGTCACCCCTCTGCTCCAATGAAAACAACTCAAGGCTATCCAATCTCTCTTTATAACTTAAATCCCAGGCAGCATCCTGGTGAATCTCTTCTGCACCTCCTCCAGTGCAATCACATCCTTCCTATAACATGACAAACAGTACTTACTGTGGTCTCACTAATGTTCTGTACAACTCCATCATGACTTCCCTGCTTTTGTAATTTATGCCTCGATTGATAAAGGCAAGTGTTCCATATGCTTTTTTCACCACCCTACTAACATGCCCTTCTGCCTTCAGAGATCTGTGGGCAAACACTACAAGGTTCTTTTGTTCCACAGAATTTCTTAGTATCCTTCCGATCATTGAACACTTCCTTAACAAATTACTCCTTCCAAAATGTATCATCTCACACTTTTCAGGTTAAATTCCATCTGCCCCTTCTTTGCCCAGTTGACCATTCCATTTATATCTTCCTGTAGCCCAAGACATTCAGCCTCACTGTTCACTCAGCCAGTCTTTGTGTCATCTGCAAATTTACTAATCCCACCCCTCACATAGTCATTTATGTCCTTTATATAAACGACAAATAATATGGGACCCAACACAGATCCCTGTGGTATACCACTGGACATTGGCTTCCAGTCACTAAAGCAGCCTTCTATCATCACTCTGTCTCCTAATTGAAAAAATGGTACAATTGTGAAGGGAGTGTAGGAATAGAGACATCTGGGTGTATGTACATATATGTTTGATGGTGGAAGGAATAGTTGAGAAGTCTGTTCAAGAGGCACACAGAATCTTTGGCTTAATAAACAGTGGCATAGAGTACGGAAGCAAGGTAATTCTGCAAAACCTTTATAAAACGCTGTTCCTTCAAACAAAATGCTGCAGCAGCTGGAACATTGCGTCCATTTGATTGCATCATACTTTAAGACGCACATTAGGGCTCTGTGAGGATGCAAGAGATTTTGTTGGATTAATATCAGAGATGAAATACTTCAGTTATGTTGGAGAGACTAGAGAAGCTTGAATCATTCTTCTTAGAGCAGAAAATGTTCAGGGAAGGTATAATAGGAGGTCTTCAAATTAATGGAGGATTTTGACACAGTAAATGAGCAGAAACTGTTCACAGTGACAGAAAAGTCAAAAACACAAATTCAAGGTGATTTGCAAATGAACCAGTAAGAGAACTCAAAAGATGCACAAGGAAAACCAAATTACACAGTAACTTGTTATGATTTGGATTGCAGTTCTGGAAAAGTGGTGGAAGCAGATTTAAAAATAACTTTGAAGCTGGAATTATATAAGTACTTGAAATGAAATATTTGTAAAACAATGGAGAAAGAGCAGGCAGATCGGTTGGCATGGTCATATGACAAAGCTCTTCAGGTTTGGCTAATGCAGAATAACCAGTGCAAAATTTAGGATTATCACAGATTTTGTTCAATGGGATTTGCTATTCTTCCAGTGGGAATTGTTCATGACTAAAACGTAACTAGAATTTCATGTCATCCACATTTGACTCATCACAATTTCAATGTAATGGGAAAATGACAACTAAATTGAATAGGTAACAGTTTTCTTTTCAATGAGCTCTTAATTTTAATTGAGTCCTGCCTTTACTGAATTAAAAGGATCCATAGAACAAGGCATTGACGTACATCACTAGAACAACTGTATAGAACTTTCATATCAACTTCTTTAATGGAAGTTTATTGCTTTACAATAACAGAAACTTATATAGCACTCTTAACACCATGAAACATCCCAAGGTGCCTCACAGGAGCATGATAGAGCAAAGTACTGAGTCATCTAAGAAGGTATTAGGTCACATGACCAAATGTTTGGTCAAAGAAGTAGTTTTTAAGCTGTGCCTTACAGGAAGAGAGTGAGCTACACAGCTGGAGATGTAGGAGGAGAAGTCCAGAGCTTAGGCCTAGGCAAGAGAAGGCATGGTCACTCATGGTAGAGAGACAGAAATTTGGAATGCTCAAGAGGGCAGAATTAGGGGAATGCAGGCATCTGGGAGGTTTGTTGGGTGCAAAAGATAAAGAGAGACCAGGTCATGAAGGGATTTGAAAATGAGGATGAGATATTTAAAATCAAGACATTGCTTGACCAGAAGACAATCTAAGTCAGCAATCACAGAAGTGATACACTAACAGGGTTTGCTGAGAATTAAGACATGCAAGAGCAAAATTTTATGGAGGGTAGGATGTGAGAGAGTAGCCAGTAGTGTGTTAGAGTAGTTGAGTCTACATAACAAAGACATGCATAAAAGGTTTCAGCAGCAGATAAGTGAGACATGGGTGAAATCAGGTAATGTTACGGAGGTGAAAATAAGTGATCTTAGTGATTATGAGGTCGGAAGCTCATTTTGGAATCAAATGTGACACCAAGGTTGCAAACTGACTGACTTAGAGAAAGATGGAGGCAATAGCTAAGGCATGGAGCCTGAGGAGGAGTTTGAAAACAATGGCTTCAGTTTTCTCAAAAATTAATTGGAGGAAATTTTTGACCCCCAGTGCTGTAAAAGGATAGCATTAGTTCCAAAGTAGAGGCATATATAGTTGGAAAAAGTAGCAAACCTGAGGACTGGGGAAGTTCAGAATTCAACAAAGGAGGACCAAGAGATTGATTAAGAGGGGAAAATAGAGCATGAGAGTAAACTTACAAGGAATATCAAAGCAGACAGTGAAAGCTTCCATAAGTCTGTGTAAAGAAAAAGATTAGTGAAGACTAAGCTGAAACTAGAAAATTTATAATAGAGAACAAGGAAATTTCAAAGCAATTAAATTATTACTTTAGTTCTGCCTTCAAGGAGGAAAACACAAATAACTTCTCAAATGTTAATGTAACAAGGGTCTAGTGAGGATGAGGCAATTAGTTTTACAGAAAATTAGTACTGGTAAAAAAATAGTGCTGGAGAAATTAAATGGGACTTAAATACCCAGGGCCTGATGATCTACATTGAGGGTACTGAAGGAGGTCGCCATGGAAACAGTGGATGCATGGGTTGTTATCTTACAAAATTCTGTAGATTTCAGAACAGTCCCAGCAAATTGGAGCGTGGCAAATGTAGCCTTGTTATTTAAAAACAGGAGAAAAGGAGAAAATAGGAAATTGCAGACCAGTTAGTCTATATCAGTAATAGGGAAAATGCCAGAGTCTATTATGAAGGATACAATAACAGAGCACTTCAAAAATATCAATAGGATTAGACAAAATGTTTGAAAGAGAAATAATGTTTGACAAACCTATTGGAGTTTTTTTGAGGACGTAAATAGCAGAATAGATAAGGGAGAACCAGTGGATGTGGTATATTTGGATTTTGAGAAAGCTTTTGACAAAGTCACACATAAGAACTAGAAGCAGGAGTAGGCCATCTGGCTCCTCAAGCCTGCTCCACCATTCAATAAGATCATGGCTGATCTTTTTGTGGATTCAGCTCTACTTATCTGCATGCTCACCATGACCCTTAATTCCTTTACCGTTCAAAAATTTATTTATCCTTGCTTAAAAACATTCGGTGAGGTAGCCTCAACTGCTTCACTGGGCAGGGAATTCCACATAAGAGGTTAATGTGCAACATTAAAGCACTTGGGATTGTGAGGAAGAGAATGGCACAGATTGAGAACTGATTAGCAGATAAAAAAGAGTAAGGATAAATAGATTGTTCTTGAAGTTGCAGGAGGTGAATAGTAGGGTCCCACAGGGATCATTGCTTGGGCCCCAGTAAACATCAATAATGTTCACAGTAAACATCATTAATCTGGATGAGGGAACCAAATGTAATACTTTCAAGTCTGCTGATGACATAAAACTGCTCCAAGGTGTTTTGGACAAGTTGAGTGAGTGGACTAATGCATGGCAGATGAAGTATAATGTGGATAAGTGTGACATTATCCACTTCAGTAGGAAAAACAAAATAGCAGATTATTATTTAAATGATGATGGATTGGGAAATGTTGATTACATAAAGGAAGCTGGGTGACCTTCTACATGAGTAACTGAGAGCAAGCAGACAAGGACAGCAAGGATTTCAGTTATTGGCCTTGATTGCAAGAGGACTTGTGTACGGGAGCAAAGATGTTTTAGTGCAGCTGTACAGGGGCTTTAGTGAGATCATACCTGGAATATTGTGTGCAATTTTGGTCTCTTTACCCAACGAAGCATATACTTGCCATAGAGGAGGAGCAGCAAAGTTTTACTAGACTGATTTCTGGGATGGTAGGATTGTTGTATCAGGAGAGGTTGAGTCAACCATGCCTGTATTCAATAGAATTTAGAAGAATGAGAGGAGATCTTATTAAAACATATAAAATTCTGATAGGCCTGCACAGACTGTGCAGGGGTGTTGTTTGCTCTGGCTGTGATGTCTAGAACATGGGGTCACAGTCTCAAGATATGGGTTAGGCCATTAGGACTGAGCTGAGGGGAAACATCTTCATTCAGAGGGTGATAAACCTGTGGAATTCTCTACCACAGAAGGCTGTGGAGGCCAAGTCACTGAATATATTTAAGAAGGAAATAGATAGATTTCTAAACTCTAATGGCAACACTGGGTATGGGGGGAATGTGGGACAATGGCATTGAGATAGAGGATCAGCCATGATCAGAATGAATAATGGACTAGGCTGAAAGGGCCAAATGACCTACTTTTGCTCCTATTTTCTATGTAAGATATTCCACATAGAATAAAAATTCTGTGAGAGAAAAATATTCTCCTCATCCCTGCCTTAATTTGTCTTTCATCATCCCTTGATTTTAAAATAGTATCCTACAAGAGAAAGAATCCTGACATTCACCCAGTCAAGTGATTCTTAAATGTTTCAACAAGATCAACTCTGATTTTTCTGAACTCCAATGGAAACAGGCCCAATCTATCCAACCTCTCCACAGAAGATAACCTCTTCACCTCAGGAATCAGTCTGAGCATCATTTAATGCATTCATATTGTTTCTTAAATAAGAAGTGCAAAACTGTGCACCAATGCCTTGAAAACTGTAGCAACAAGTCCCTATTTTTAAATTCCATTCCTCTTGCAATACATATCAACATTCCAGTTGCCTTCATAATCACTTGCTTTGCCTGCATAACATTTTGTGACTCATATACCAGGTCAGTCCTTCTGTACAGCCAAGTTCTGTAATCTCTTAAATAGTATCCTGCTTCTCTATCCTTCCTATTAAAATGAACAAGTTCACATTTTCTCACATTATAATCCATCTGTCTTTTTCTCCCCATTCACTTAATCTATCATCGACAGAATCCCTGCAGTACAGAAGGAGGCCATTTGGCCCATCAAGTCTGTACCGGCCACAATCCCACCTATAACCCCACACATTTACCCTGCTAATCCCTCAGGAACTAGCATCAATTTAGCATAGCCAATCAACCTAACCCGCAGTAGTCTTTGACTGTGGGAGGAAACTGGAGCATCCGGAGGAAACGCACGCAGACACAGAGAGAAAGTGCAAACACCGCGCAGTGACTCAAGGTCGGAATTGAACCTGGATCCCTGGCAGTGCTAGCCACTGTGCCATCATCTCTATAACCCTTTACAGACTTTTTATGTCTTCTTCACAATCTACTCTCCTACCTACCTTTGTACCATCATCCATTCTCTGCTATTACCAAGGTAGGGGCTGTTACTTGGGTGTGTGATAATTGAGTGATTTTCTTTTCTCCCTTCCTCCTTTCTTTTGTTCTGTTCCTTATAAACATGTTTCAGTTGTGAAGGAGATTGATATGTGAAATACGGGCACATGTTGCTTTGCCAGAAACAGCCCAAGCTGCTTTTTGTTTCCAGCCTTTACCATTTTTGTAGCAGATTTTCATCATTTGCATTTTTGTGCTTTTTGTCCTTCCTAATTTCTGTGGTACAATTGATGATGATTACACAGTGTTTCGGTCTATTTGCCATTCCACAAATTATGCAGTTCATGCCCACATATAGCAAATTAAGTGACAAGTAGCAGTTGCACCACATAAGTGCCTGGTAATCACCACCTCCAGCAAGAGAGATTGCACAAATATCTCCCCAAGACCTTCCACTATGATATAACCACCATCAGGATCCTGGTTGATCATGATTGACCACAAATAGAACTG
Organism: Carcharhinus amblyrhynchos; assembly: GCF_965287045.1. NCBI lineage: Eukaryota > Metazoa > Chordata > Chondrichthyes > Carcharhiniformes > Carcharhinidae > Carcharhinus > Carcharhinus amblyrhynchos. The sequence continues at coordinate 87,084,185 of NC_137324.1, read as the reverse complement.
AACTAGCCACATAAATGTTGTGGTTACTGGAACAGGGCTGAGTTTAGGCTGAGTCAAGAGACTTACCTGCTGACTCTGAAAGTCTCTCGACCATCTACAATACAAAGTCAGGAGGAGTGTGGTGAAATACTCCCCATTTTGCCTGAATGGATGAAGCTGCATTAACATTCAAGAAACAAGAGACAAAGCAGTCCATTTGCTTGTCATCCCTTAAGTATTTATTCCCTCAGCACAATGTGGCTGCAGCGTGTAACCTGTCTTTCTCATGTCCTGAGAATTAATTTTTAAAAGCGTGACATTTTTCTAAAGGAAGAATAATTGGAATCTATTTATTCATACAAATGCATTGACATCAGTTACAACAATTCGAATGAGTACAGCATCACATGTGTTCCCTGGCCTGAACTAAGCTGTATATGTCAGCTTGGGTTGGAGACATTTACATAAGAACATAAGAAATAGGAGCCTCAGGCCTGCTTCCCCATTCAATAAAGTCATGGCTAATCCAATCCTGGCCTAAACTCTACTTCCCTGCCTCATTACCCTTACTTGATTCCCCTATGATTCAAAAATGTGTCTATCGTATATAATCAATGATAGTCTCCACAATTCTCTGAGGCACAGAACTCTAAAATTCCCTGACCCTCTGAGAGAGGAAATTGCTTCTCATCTTCATCTTACCACTTAAAGAGGGGATCTGATCAAGGTATATAAAATATTAAAAGGAATTGATGGAGTAAACATTGACTAAATGTTTCCTCTTAGGGGGCAATCTAGAACAAGAGGTCACAGGTATAGGTTGAGAGGAAGTAGATTTAAAACTGAGATGAAGAGGAACTACTTCTCGCAGAAGGTGGTGAATTTGTGGAACTTACTGCCCCATATTGCGGTGGAGTCTGAATCACTAAATGGTTTGAAGAAGGAGTTGGATATATTTCTGATAAAGAAACGGGTTAAAGGAATATGGGGAACAGGTACAGAGGTGGATTGGAGGCCCAAGAGAGATCAGCCATGATCTGACTGAATGATGGAGCAGGCTTGAAGGGCTGAATTGTCTACTTCTGCTCCTAATTCCTATGTTGCTATGGTTTCTTATTAATATCCATGGAGAGGAAAGGAGTTGAACTATCATCTCTGACAGTCATATAAGTGACCACTGCTAGAATGTATTCCACGTGTAAACATCAGGGGAGGAGGTAGGATTGTGTTTGCTCCATGTGATCAGACCAATAGTAGTTGGCAAGCACTTGTTTCAATTTGTGAAAAATGGCCAACTGTTTATGGTACTAGGATATTGGCCTGTAAAACTGTACTCCAACATGAGGCTGTACCTTCATGTTGAAAAGAGAGGAGAAATGGGTGAGGGAGAAAGAGTCCCTTAGGTCACAGGATATTTTTAAAATGGACTTGTCCAACCTCTTCCCCTCCCCCTGAACAAAAGCAAACATCCTTTTTAATAGACTTTTTCATTTTAACTGGGTCTTGTCACCTTTTCACCCATAGACATTAAAATAATTTGTTACTTCTTTTAAACAGATACAAAGTCTAGAATTATAGTTACTGTTCTCCTGAAAAAAAATCAAATCTGAAACCAAGACATCACATTCCTTGCTAGGAAAGTAGAATATTGAGGTCATCAACAGAAAAACAAAAAGATCAATACATTTTTTCAGTAGATAAAAAGTCAAAACTTTAGGCTGTTGTGTTAGCAGTTATTAGGAAAAAGTTGCACACCAGCAAGTTCCTTGTGTTACCAAATCCTCCCATCTCTCAGACTTACAAAGGCCACATTGTCTTCTGAAACCCACAGAGAAGATGTGCCTGATCTTGGCAGGGTCTAGGTGTACCCAGATCTCTTTGTTGTGATTTTTTTTACACTGGCACAGAAACATGAGAAGGCAGTTATAATTTTACTTCCTTGTTAACCCTCCTCCTCTCCTAACTCAGAACTAGTTGTGAACTCTCCTATGAACTGTGTTAATTCTGATACTACTGAATGGATGCAGTTAACTAGTGTGGGGAGAGCCACACTTAAGCTTAATTGAAGGCACCAACTGAATTAGAAGTATTTTTAATCAAGGTAAACATTTTGCTTTCTCTTTCTGGAAAATTGGCTTTGAAATTCCTGGGTGGGAGACTGGTTAGGGCAAAGAAGAGTTACAGAATTTCTACAAGGGACCAGTTCTGCTGGAGCTCTGCTTCTTTTATTTCATGGTGCTTTCATACTTTACACAAAGATACTAGACTGGCGGGATGATCAGAAACCCCAAGTGTTCTACTTTTATTAGGGCCTATAGTAAATATGTCTGCACAGGGCATATATTAACCAATCTCACAGCAGCAATTGACTACGGACCAATCATTGGTATCAGAAACTTGGCAACCAAGAATTTGCAGTACTTCTGTTTTTAATTGAATTTTCGGCTAATATGCCCTGGTCCCTGACAGAATGACAAGGTACTTCTCAGATATTCCTATGTTTCAACATGGAGAACCATAAATGGTAGGGTTTTCTACTAACAACTACATTGACAGTGATTCCCGGTTATGGCACCTTAACATCACTTTCCATTGCGATCACAATGCCAGTGCTTTGTGAATATACAACAGCCAAATTAAAAAAAAAAGTCACTGCCACTCTGCGCTTGCATTAAATAGGAAGACTCACAGTACACAAAAAGTGCTGGAAGACAGGCAGGCCAACATTAAGGCTGCAACATAAAAAGAAACCCAACTCATTTCCAATTCATTACAACTATAACAACTTATGTATATGGCATTTTTAGCATAATGAAATGTCCAAGGTATTCACACACGCATTATAAAACAAAGTATGACACTGAGCCACATAATGAGATGTTCGGTCAAATGAATAAAAGCAGAGTTAAGTTTTAAGCAATATCTTAAAGGAGAAAAATGAGATAAAGAAATGGAGAGTTGTAGGAAAAAAAATTATAGAGTTTACGGACTAGGCAACTGAAGACATGGCTACCAATGGTGAAGGGATTAATATTTGGGATGCACAAGAGGCCAGACTTAGAAGGGCCATTAGTTTTTTAAAATCATTCATGAGACATAGGCATCGCTGTTTGGCCAACATTTATTACCCACCCCTAATTGCCCTTGTTCAGAAGGCAGTTGAGAATAATTACATTGCTGTAGCTCTGGAGTCATGTGTAGGTCAGATCAGGTAAGGATGGCAAATTTCCTTCCCTAAAAGACATTAGTGAATCAGATGGGTTTTACCGACAATCGACAATGTTTTCGTGGTCATCAGTAGATTCTTAATTCCGGATTTTTTTAAAATTGAATTCAAATTCCACCATCTGTTGTTCTGTGATTCAAACCCCGGTCCCGAGAACAATAGCTGAGTTTCTCGATTAATAGCCCAATTCACTATGAGTACACAAATACGTGTATAAATACAAATATCCAGTCAGGACAAGTGCTTCTCATTAACTGCTCTCTCAATCTTCCTCCATATAATTCAATCAAACTGCTATGAAAATGGCTCAGGAAGATGCAACAGCAAACAGTGAGCAAAGGACCGGCCTTTCAGCAGAGTACACAAGCTGACGAAGATGATAATTCAGTCACTGCACGTATATCAGGTTATTAGCATAAAATGGAAATGTTCTCAGCTCGGCTCCTCAAAGCTGTAGTAGGATTCCATACTTTGCAATGTGGCACAGTAGCATCTCAGCAAATGGCCAATGTCACATTAACATGGGCAGCTCCAACAGACTATTCAACTCTGCAGGGGCTCACAACCAAGTCTGACATGCACAGTTTGTAATGCCCCTGCACATTGTAGACACCACTTTGCTTTCAAGTTCTCTAGGAAGAAGTTAATGAAGTCTATATTTATCAACAATAATTCATGTTGGCAGTGCTCCTAACTGATCCAACTGCAAATGTAAACTCATTCATTCATAGTCAGTGTGAAAAGCTTCCATTCACGACAACATCTATAAACTACACACTTCTTTATCTTCAGTTTGCAAAAACAGTTCTTCTAAGCAGCAACCAAGCATTATTTATATAACTGGAGCTTTGCACACAGTTAGTGTGAAGGTTCCTAGCAGTTCATAATCATGTAAATGTGCAGTATGCATCCAATGCAAAGTAGGCCTCAAGCCTCTGAGCCTGAAAATTATGGGTCTTACCAAATGGAGCGGTGTTGAATTTCAGCATTGTCAATTGCACTATCGATTCATATTTGCCTGTGCGGCTTATGTACATAGGTATAGACCAGTAGGCCAATTTATGTGCTGTAAGTGTTATGTAATACACATAAAAAGGCAAACTTGTAGTATACTGTAAAATGTTCCTGCTCATATGAGTCCATCCATGATTATGTCCCTCTCTTTCTGTAACTTTTTCCACATTATAATCCCTTTGGCATCTCCTTCATTTTAGCTCAGGCTTTTAGTGCATTCCCTTTCCTTCACTCCATTGTGAACAGGAACCACCTGTGCCTTATGCTCTGAAGTTCTCTCCCTAGACCATTTTACCTCTCCACCTTCCTCTTCTCCTAGAAGAATTTCTTTAGAAGCCATCTCTTCTACCAAGCTTTTGATCAACTACCTGATCTCTCCGTCAAAGTCTGATTCCCACATCCACTGCAGACATAGATGATGGTGGTTTGCTGCAGGTAGGTTAATAACAGCAAAGAACACCCACTCAGCATGTAGAATAACCACAAAAAGGAAGAACTCTAAGGATGCTCTATTCACCTTTAGGGGTTTCAAAAATCATTTTTCTTTTAGCCCTAAATTTGGCATTGCTTAAATTGATACAAAAGTAAATTGAACGTTTAAATTGTATTTTTTTGTTGGTAAAAATTAATGCAGTGTGTCACATTAATTTGATCAGATAGCTGTATGGAAATTGCCAGCAATGACAAAGATTGACATGTTTGTCTGTTGTAGTTGAGCAAATTCTTCAGGAAGATAGTGAAAACTGGCGGATGCTGCCCTGAATTGTTTCATCCAACTGCCACAGTTGCTTGACAATGCTTGTATGAAATTATCCTGTATATTTGTCAAATACAATATTAATTTGTTAGAAAATAATCCCATTGAGTTTGGTGGGTAAATTAAGATTTCCCCTGGTACTGTTTAGGCATCTACAACAACATTAATGAAATATTGCACCTCAACGTGGCAAGATTCTCAGACACCCTGACTTTTGCCATAACAAAAGGCATCGGGCATATGTGCAGCACGTATCTACAACAAATGTACATTGCACAACCTGAATAAGGAAGTTAATGAGTTGGTTATTAATTCCTTAAGTAAATTGAAAAAACACATTGGCCTTTGCATAAATCCCTCCTTGTAACCCCTTTGCACTCGTAACCCCTCCCCACTTGTAACCCCTCCCCACCATGAAGTGAGGTGAGAGTTGTGTGTTTGGGAATGGGTTGCTTGGGTTGAGGGGGTTAAAGCACTAAATACAATGAATGAATCAGGATCATGCTACACACGTTTCTCAGCCTTTTGGTTAAGATCAAATATCAGATCAAGCCCAAGATCAGGTGCAATGTATTTTCTTGTCAGCTTGGATCTTGTCTGTCTCTCTTGTGGGGTCCTTGAATTAGATTCAAATTGAATTTGAATTGGTTTTTGGAGTAAACAAGGAGATGGATTAAGGGCTTGCCCTGTCCACTCTGTGCATTGACTTTCTAACTTTAAGAAAGGAATAACATTTTTAAAGATACATGCTCCACGTATGCCCAATGCCTTTTTTATGGCAAAAGTCAAGGCGTCTGAGTTGTTGCCCTGCTGAGGCATGATACTCCGTTAAAGTATTTAAAAGTAACTGGAAACAAGATTTAAAATTCACCATTGCTGCGGAAATTTCTCAATGTTGGTAAAGCTGGCAGTGAGAACTGTCAGTTCCATAAGGTTCAGAATTCCTCAAAGATAAGGAAAAGCAAGCATGCGACTCCCCCTAAATCCATCCCTGAGCATTTGACTTCCCTTTTCCAATCCGGGACCATTATTTTAGAGTTGTGACTTAGAAACTTATCACTATTAATAAAATGATTTTCTCAAGAGTTGCAAAGTTTAATTTTATCTGTTCCTTCCATTTGACTAATGGCCATTATTTTCAACCAAACACAATAACGTTTTCCATTTTTTGGAGTGTGTCCCAAGGACTCTACAGAGTGTGGAGTTTTGTCAAATGGGTTGGCCATTTTGGTTACACCTCTCGGCATGGAGCTGAGATCTAATATCAGTGGAACCTGACACTACAATGTCCCTGCTGAATTTTGATGGAATTCCTGAAGTGGCTAGCGGTGTAAAAAGTCAGAAGTTTTAAAAACAAATATACATATCAGGCTACACATTTTGTGAAATTAAAAAAAGGAAACAAAATGGTTAAAAGTGAGAAGGTGAAAAGTGAACAGCCTTCGTAACCAGCTCAAAACTTTGTTGCTGGCTCTGAGAAAAGTCCCAACTGAAGCATTAATGTTTCAGGCAAGAACCCTTTGCTACTCTTCCATGTTTTAATTGATCTTATTTCCAGCATTTTCTGTTCTACTTCATAGTTCCAACATTTTTTTGCTATTTCACATAGAGTTGTATTAATCAGTTAAAATCAAGCTAATGGAGGGTGGAAAAGGAGGCATTTGTTCTTCAAAGAGGTCTAGAAATATTATTACCTAAGTCAAATACATTTTTATATTGTTTATACAGAATGTAAAGAAAAGCAATGCTTTAACATGGGCTCTAGATTTTGCTGATCTAAACAGCTCGTAGTTTTGAAATGCTTTTTAACTTCTTGTAACAAACCATATTCTATCAGGAATGTCTATCTGGGTCTTATACACTATAGTTTGTGGAATATAAGTTAACCCAGCATTTAAGATGACTCAATGTTTTCCATCCCAAAAGTCATATTTTTGCATATCCTTAACATATACAACAACTCCCCCATTTTAGGCACACTGTGCCTGCATTAGTTGTCAGCGTCAACTTTCCAACCCACAATTGGATGTTTTACTTACCAGTACTTATAACTGGCTGCAAGGGATCAAGTGGGCGATAAAGACTGTGGTAGAATTTTCCTGTCCCTCCCCACCATAGGAATCGTAGTGGACAGGGGATTGGACCATGCAAAGGTCCATTGACCTCGGGTGGGAATTTCCAGCCTTGGGGTAAGCACGGCCGGAAAATCCTGCCCAGTGTTGCAAAGATATATGGGAGTTTAAAACCTGCCCACACCCCACATGATGAACAACAAAGATAGCAATGACCCATACTTACGGTTCATTTTTATTTCTTGGCATATTTCTAATTCTGTTTGTGTTGAGATTTTGGGTTATATGTTGATATCTATGGCAATCTTGTGCATTTAATTACTAATTGCCCTAGCTGTTAAAGCTTACCTTTATGCCCAGACTTTTTTTGTACCTGGGGTATTCAATTTCAGATTCAATCCAGATTGGCCACTGGATTCCATGATTATAGGCAAAAAATAGTTCGGCACAGACAAGAAGGGCCAAAAGGCCTGCTTCTGAGCTGTAATTTTCTATGGTTCTTTGGTTCTATGATGAAGTATAGAACCATGATTAATATCACTAAAAATCTAAAAAATCACAACTGTACAGCCTGATCTTCACTTTTATCTCTAATTCAGCCTTTACACACTTCACTACCTTTCCTCTGCTTTACTTGGCACCTGCAGCACCCTCAATGCTCTCATGTAACAGATCAATATTTTTCACTTTGGTGACATACAAAACTCTGTGGAACATATCATTTTTTCCTAATCGTTACACAGCTTAACACATGGAAAACAATGAAAAATTATTGTTGAAGCCATGGATCATTTTTGCAATTAGTTATTCTGTCAATTAGTGTTTGATGTTGAATTCTAAACTTACAATCATCCAACAGTAATTTTCAACAGTGAATACTTCTAAGAATTTACTGATAAAACACGACACTAGATTTTGGTTTATGAGAGAAAAATTCAAAGAAAAGAAAACAATAGCCAAGAACCTTGACCTACCTCCTTTTAGATTCAGGACCTCAGACGCCAGTTGTCTGTTTCTTCATCGCCACTTAGTGAGAAGTGCAAAGGGTTTGGCAGCATACAACCCACATCTTTTTTAATCAAGGTTAACTCGGCAAGGAGTGCCCAGAAACTCCCTCTAATGCTATTTACTGCAGTAAAATCTGTCTTCCTTGCATGCGCGCCTGTGTGTTTTTTTTAAACAACACTTCGAGAGCACCAGAAGTATAATGAAATTTCGGGAAACTTGCAATTAGACCCACTTAATCTAAAATACCTGACTCTCGCTGACCTAAGCTGTGCATTCCATGGGGGCTAAATAGCAGCTCAGAAGCTGCAGCACTCCGAGGAAAAATTCCTAGCCAGTCTTAGAGTGTGAGGCACTATTCTTCTAAAGTTTGTTTTCAGCCCACTTGTGGCTGTTCAGCAAAGAGCTGCCAGGTTATTGTAGCCCAAACTAAGATTGTGAGGTTTAACTCACAATTTGTTTAGTCTCTTTCTCTCTCTCTTTCGTTCTCCTGATTCCCTCTCTCCTCAAACAAGTTAAGTTTTTGTCTCCTAATGCCCTGCCCCTAAAGTCACCAAACCAGAATTTTGCTGCAACACTGGCAACTTCCCGTAAATCTAAATTGTAATTTTATCCTGTTCACTGAGCTCCTATTGGCTTAAGGCCAACCGAACATTCCAGCTGAGGTAGGAGCACAGATACCTACCTTTTTTCAAGTGCGCAATAACTAAAAAGGGTGGATTGAACAAGAAATTGTGGGCATTAAGAAATTTGTTAAACATGATGGCTTAGAAAGGCAAAGGCAACCTGTCATCTTGAGGGAAACTGAAAGTTACAATGTTCTGTGGGAGAGAACACAGGCCGATGTTTCCGTGTCTCAAAATACAAAGTGCACCTGCTGGCACTATCATACAAAGAAAACTTGAAGAAAGCCATACAGTTCTTATCGGTTTTGTGATCTCCAGCTACTTTGAATTTATATAACATAAATGCATCTTACCTTGGATACTTTTAGAACTCACTTCAGGTAAACTTTTAAAAGAACAAGGTGACACATTATCTTAACTTGACAGACAAGAATTTTCCCAGTGTAAGGCTGAGCTCACTTACCTGGGGCAAAGCAAGATTTGGATTAAAGCTGGCAGGTACGTCGCTAGGAGAGTCCCATGACCTTTCTGATGTGTTCATAGCATCATACTGGTTATGACTCATTCAGGAACAGGTGGCAGATATTTTTCTCCCCCTTTTCTGTCAAGTGTTTAGGAATCACTGGTGGAAAAAGTGGAATTAGCGTAAGAACAAATGATGACTTTCTTGACTTTGATTGCCCCTATTCCCCCACACCTATATGAGAAAAAATTGTCCCCACCCTCAGCTTCACAAAATCTGCCTGGGAAAGGGGTTAATCTCTGAGTCAAATTCAATCAAAGTTTATAGTAAACTTTCCATAACCAATCAGAATCATGTTTATTGCTTGTGACCAAACAGTTTGAAACAGAAATTTGATAATACCAGAAATGAGAGGCATCTGTTAAAATCCTTATTCACATTGTGATACACAGACTGGCTTAGATTTCAAGCACTTCTAATTGTGACCAAAGCAAATAGGAGGAGAAGGAAGCAGTTCCCCCCATCCCCCATCTAGAATATTTTCACTGGGCATACACCTTGTGTCCCAGCCATACCCCCACTCAGATGAATCTCTCAACCCTGTCAATTCTCAACATTGCACAAGGCTCTAGAGCTCCACCTTTTGCAAACTCCAGCTGATCCAGGATATTGCTGCCTGCATCCTGTACTGAGCCTTCTTCAACTGCCACCTATGCCGTCGATGATCTACAATGGTTCCGCTTCCTCACAATACGTTTATATTAAAACCTTTGTCCTCACCCCCTTGGGATCTCCTTGATTGTACTCTTGCAACATGTCCCATCCACGTACACCAGTTTCTGACTTCTGTTTTTCAGGTCTTGCCGTTGTGTGTGGCCCCTTTCCTCTACCTCATAATCGTATCAAAGACTTCAGCAATTGAAGGAAAGCACTTGCATTTATAAAGGCTATTGTACAACCTCTGGACATCACAAAGTGCTTCATAGTCAATGAAGTACTTGTAATGACTTTAATCAGGCAATTGAGATGGGCCTGTTAGAATACAAACTCTCTGATTAAGGGCCAAATTGATGGGCTAATCAGGGAGCCTCTTGTTTTGTACTTAATTAGGAATGTCAGTTCCTCTGGGACTCCTGGTGTCGCTGCTAACTGAAAACACTCTGTGTGCAGTTGTCAGACTTGTAAATAAAGGGATTTTGGTGAAGCAACCTCTGCCTCCAAGGATTTATTACAATATTTTGAAGTATAGTTGCTCTTGTACTGTAAGGAAACACAAACTTTCATACAGCAAGTGTAACACCAATGGGATAAGTAACCTAGAATGTTATCCCTTCATTCATTCATAGGATATGGGAATTATTGGAAAATCCAACATTAATTTTCCATCCCTAATTACCCTTAGAGGGTGGTGATGAGCCCAAGGCTGGGGACCAAACACCAGAGCCTGTAGGCTGGGGGAGCCTGAGCTCAGTGTTGTGAACAAAATCTCTCATTGTCTACACTGAACAGCCAAAGCATCTCACCTAAAAAAAAACCTTAAAAATATGGATCTGTCAGTCTGAGAGTTCTGATTTCTTCTGAAGCCAGCCTGTCAGTGTCAAGTCAGTTTCATTAGTTGCTGTGCTGCTTCCAACTTTCAGGTAGCTTCACAATTCCCTTTTTTTTGAAAAGCCTGCCAGAAAACCATGAAAATTCCCAAGGATGAGCTGTAGCAGCACAGCAAATGAGAGTGTTTCTGGTCAAAAAATGGTAAGTGGAGGAGAAATTTGCTGGGGGTTTGAGGATGTCGGGGGTTGGGGTAAGGTTGGAGAGGGATTGGAGACATTAGAGGGGAGTTGGGAGGAGATTGGAGGATGTGGGGACATGAGGGGGGCAGTTGGAGGGGGAGTTGGAGGAAAGTTGGCCAATTTCCTAACATCAGTTGATTGCTCCGTGATATCTTTAGAGAATCACTGGGTCTCCAATTTCACCAGTGCTACAGTCTCTCTACCTACTACACGCAGGTGTAATGAAGGAAAGGCAAAACCTGCATTTATACAACAGCTCTCACAATGTCCCAAATCACTTTATAGCCAATTAAGTACTTTTGAGTTGTAGTCACTGGTAATAATGTAGACAATGTTATCACATAGCAAAGAAGGCTTGAAGGGCTGAATGGCGTACCTCTGCTTCTAATATGTATATCCATATGTCATTCTGGGATGGATGAGATGAACAGGGCTAAATGGCCTTCATAATTCATAATAATCTTTCGAATAAAAGGTGGAATCATGGCTGCAGTTCTGTTTATTTTGTTGTGATGAAAATTTACTAGGAGTGGGCTTTGTGGGGTGACAGTAGTGGGCTCATCATGAATCAGTAACCTGTTTGACACACTGCACATGGTTTTAAGAGCTTTCTCTGTTAAGTCCAATCTTGTCCTTTTGTCAACTTACCTATTATCCCACTCCACTTTGGTGTTTTTGAGTTTCCTGAGGTATTGATATATCATGATGAAGTTGTGTTGCATAGTAGATGTTGAAAATCTACTGTCGTGAGAAACAGCAATCAGCAGAGACTTCAGACTTGCCGATAAAGAAAAGACAGATACAATTGTGAACCATTCATTTGAGGGCTTCAATGCTTCTCACTGACAATGAAGATCTATGCTGTTTACTCATTCCACTCTGTTGCTCAGGGGTCATTTGATCTTTCTACCTTGGGAGCTTACTAATAAAACATAATCAAATTAAAACCCTTGTATAAAATAATTGTATTGAATAATATTATGCACCCAGGCAGAAGAATGTACTCCTTTCACAGAACGGAAAAGATCTTGAATAGTTAATCTGGATTGAAAGTATTGAATCTTTCTCCCAAAATATGAACCTACTTTCACGGTGGCCATTTGGTGCAATGTGCAGAAGATGTTAATGAGGGCAGATAAAGTAATCAAAACTAGTCTTATTGTCTCCATAGTTTATAAATAACTAATGGGATATTTCCAATCAAATTACAATATTGCACAATGCTGATAAAGTGAAATTTCACTCCTGTCCCCACCATTTCAGCATGGTGAATCGAGCACCAGCCAGTCAATTAGGGTCCACATGGTAGGAAGTTCGGCCAGAGAGGGAGACCCCACAGCCAATGGGGCATGTGGACAGGATGTTTGGCAGGTGCAGGGTTAGGCTGTGAACCAGAGTCAGTCACGGCCACCCATTTAAAGGCACGTTGAATCAGATTGGTTGCAGCTTAAGGCAGATTCCACATATGTCAGGAATCTTTGAAGAAGGCAGCTTCCATAGCAAGCTTTTTCCCAGGTCAGAAATGACAAACACAAGGAGTCACAAGTTCAAGGTAAGGGGAGGCAAGGTTCAATACAGATATGCGGGGGATGTATTTTACACAGAGGGTGGTGGGGGCCTGGAATGCACTGCCAAGCAAGGTGGTTAAGGCAGACATGCTAGGAACATTTATGATTTACCTTGATAGCCACATGAACAGACTGGAAATAGAGGAATCCAAACCGATGGTCTAGTTAGAAACATATGATCGGTGCAGGTTTGGAGGGCCGAAGGGCCTGTTCCTGCGCTGTATTGTTCTTTGTGTTTGTTCAAACACTGAAGCAGTGGAGGAGCAACAGATGAGAGCGTGTTTTTCCACTTGGGGACTATTGTATCAGCAATGTCTCATTCAGGACCCTTGCAGAGAGGAACACTGCTGTCCTAATCCCTTTCTGAATAATAAGTGTTAAGAAAAGTTACATTCTACCTTTTAACTCTGTTTGTCTCCCCACAGAGACTGAAAGACAATCTGACTATTTTCCAGCACTTTCTGCTTTAATCCCCATCATCTTTTGCCTGGCCAAAAGAGGTGGGGCAGGGGGGGATCAGATCACAAACAATGGTTCAACAATGACTTCCAACTTGTCCAGAGATTCATCATCAGAGCTTGCGGCTCACTCCACCAGATCATCCTCTGCCAGGGCCACCCTCTCTAATGGGGGAGGGGAAGTTGGGGATGTGTGAGGGAGGGGGAGGAGGACGTGTGGGGATGTGGGGGGTGTGTGAGGGGGAGGGAGCTGGTGCAGCAGACCATGCTGATTAGTAAAATATGAGCTGGAAAATATTGCAGGGAGATGCCTGGAATATCCAAGCATCAAAATAACATGATGACCCTGGTGGATGCGTGGCTCTCACTGTAACTCATTTTGGCCTCTGCCTGCAGATTTCTTATTGGGTCAAGAGTCATCCCTTCAGTGAGCATCACTTGTCTCCAAGAAATCAATCCTCCAATGGCTCTGGTGGACAAAACTTTGTTGCGCCCGAGAATGCCTAAGGCTGTAAGAGTCATAACTACTCTCAGGATAACAGGCACAAACCTGCATGATCCTTTGATATTGACCGCATGAAAACCATTGCGATTGACAAACTCCCCTGGCTTGCCTGATGGAACTTTGGATGCCTGAATTCCCCAGCTAGCAATTCAGAAAGGGAGGTCACTGTCTCCCTGGAAAGCCAGTCTGTGAGACACTGATGCCCTGAGAGTTGATAAGAACATAAGAACATAAGAAATAGGAGCAGGAGTAGGCCATCTAGCCCTTCGAGCCTGCCCCGCCATACAATAAGATCATGGCTGATCTGTCATGGCTCAGTTCCACTTTCCCGCCCTCTCCCCATAACCCTTAATCCCCTCTCTTATCAAAAACCCATCGACCCGCGTCTTAAAAATATTTAGCGAGGCAGCCTCCACCACTTCAACGGGCAGAGAATTCCAGAGATTCACCACCCTTTGAGTGAAGAAGTTCCTCTCAACTCCGTTCTAAACCGCCCCCCCTTTATCTTGAGGCTGTGCCCCCTAGTCCTACTGTCTTTTTTGAGCGGGAAGAGTCTCTCCACCTCTATCCTATCCATCCCATTCATCATCTTATACGTCTCAATGAGATCTCCCCTCATTCTTCTAAACTCTAACGAGTACAAGCCTAGTTTATTCAGCCTCTCCTCATAGCTCAACCCCCTCAACTCCGGTATCAGCCTAGTAAACCTCCTCTGCACTCCCTCCAAGGCCAAAATATCTTTGCGCAGGTGCGGCGCCCAAAACTGCACACAGTACTCCAGCTGCGGCCTCACCAGTGCCCTGTACAGTTGCAGCAAGACCTTCCTACTTTTATATTCAATTCCCCTTGCTATGAAGGCCAGCATCCCATTCGCCTTCCTGACCACCTGCTGCACCTGCAGGCTGGGTTTCTGCGACTCATGCACAAGGACCCCGAGGTCCCTCTGCACCGTCGCCTACTGCAGTTTTTCGCCACGTAAGTAATTTGTCCTGTGCCTTTAGACTCCCTGTGCAGGATAATACCTTCTCTGACCACAGACTGGCAGTTGTTGCCTTTCTTGTTCTGGCCCTTGTATAGCCACAGGTCCCCTACCTGCCTAGAGTGCAGAACCCTCCTGTCCCTGCAGCTGGCCTCCTCTGTCTCCTTTCCCTCATTTCCTCCTCACTGAGGCAGTATTCTCCGGAGTGTACAATCTCCATGGGGACAGTGATCTTTGCTTCCTCTGCTGGGCTCCTCATCTCCAGCATTCAAGTCCTCTTCCTCTTTCTCTCCTTATTTGTAATATCAGCCTAAAGTCCATGAAGAAATATTGTCTCCTAACAGCCATATGCTGCCACCTTCAGTAGCAGACACTGTTGAGACTTGCATCCTGTTTGCAGCTTTTCATCCATTCTTGTGTGGCCTCCTTTTACTTGGCGTAAATCATTCCTAATGTTTTTCCCATGCAACTAAAAATCACTGAGTGGGCAACATAATATTGCAGTCAATTGTCTCTTTACCCAGCTCAATAGGCCACAATTTGTCTTTTTAAAAAGGTGGGCAGATTTTTTGGCTGGAATTCTCCCACTCCGCCCACCACTGCAATTGTAGCGGGCAAGTTGCAGACAATGTGAAGGCCCATTGACAGTCGGACAGGAATTTCCGACTTTTAAACCAGCACGGCCAGAGAATTCCGCCCCTTATTTCAATGCCTGCTTGCTATCTGTATTACCGGAAGCTGGCGGGATGACCTTGGATTGATAACCTATTGTCACCATGCCATATCTTATGTAGCAGTGTGAGGGGCGGGTTGATCAGCCTTACTTGTGGCCGTAAAATGCAACCCAGTGTCTGTCCTAGAATATTTATTCCCAGCTTTGGTCATTATATAATCAATGAGCTGAATTATATGGGATGCAATGGTGCTCACACCCACCACCCTGTTCCGCACCTCCCCGCCTCCCCGTTTTTCCCCTGACTAAAAGTTTTGCAGGGGGGTGGTGGAGAATGACTGCAGTTAGATCATAGCTGATTGATAAGTGATAGGCTGGAGGTTGGATTTATTCCCACACTTCAGGGACAGGAAGCCCTACCTTAGAGAGCTACTGGCCAATCAGAAGGCAGCATCTTTCAGTGTACCAGTAGCGCCACTGAGAGCATGGCCACCGCATGCGGGTGATGAGAAGATGAGTTGTAATGGATTAGAACTGTGTAAGTGTTTGGTGGGGGAAGTGGGAATGGGCAGTGGCTACCAGGGTTTGAGAGGCTATGGGCAAAGACCAACCTGGGGACTTTCTGATAGACTGAGATGGCTCGTTTATGAGAAATCCCCCCGGCCCACAATTGAGTGTAGAAGGAAACCCACTTAAATAAGTCAATTGGCTGACTGGCAGACAGGTCATGTGACATGGTATAAATGCAACAGGACAGGGACAGGTGGGTAGGTAGCTTTCTGCAGTTGTGTCTGAAGTCGGTAGATTTCCTTGTGTAACTCTGCAGCACAAGGGAGGGATTGCGGGAGAATAGCAGCTTGAATGGAGGTTCGGGACTGGCACAACTCAACCAATGGTGAGCTGGGGGAAGTGTGGAATGGGGTTGAGGGCATGGAGATGTAGAAGAAAGATCTGGGGGAAAGACAGGGTGGAATTGGGGGCATGTAGGACTGGAAGAGAAAGGGCATCCTGGGTGTCATTAGTGGGAGATGGGGACAGTCAAGTCAAGGAAAGGAAATGAGAGGTCAGTACTGTTCACATTTGGGTTAGGCTCGATGTTGGTTGGTGGACCTTTTATAGGCTTTGAGTTTAACTACAACATTCCAATTATCCCTGTTCAGAGTGATCTCAGAAAATCTCTCTTACAATGCGTTGAAGGAAGTGCTAGCTGAGCCTACAAGTTCAGTCATGTCCCACAGAGTGGTGAGTATATAACTGGATACTAACTCGAACATTCAATAAAGAGTGAACACAAATACAGATCCTACTTTCTTTCACAATAAAGAAATGTTCCTATTCCACTGCAGTAATCAATGCGTGCCAACCATGAGGCATGTCAGTACCTTTAGATCTCTGATTAAGCCAGTCTCAACAAATGGCAATGATGCACTCTTGAATGAAGTAAAACCAAGTAATGTGTCATTCCCGTTAACAACAAGTAAAGGCAGTGAAAACCAATCCTACAATAAGATCACTCTGCATGTGCAGAAGTGACCTTTTGCTATGCTTTTCTCTGGCAAAAGAAAAAGGCTGCCTAAGGACCCACTGCATCTGCATTTCTTAAGATAATTAGCCGTAGTAATTCAAACAAATGCCAGTCTCCTTCAGCCTTATTGTGTACCAAAGAGAAAAGCTACACCCATGGCTTACAACGAGATGGCCTACACCTCAGGACCTCCATCACCAGTCCAGAAGGCAAGCAACAGGTTTAACAGCCCTCGCTGACCACTTCTCATTCGGTGAGCCTCTACTCATTCAGTAAGGGAGCCCATACTCCACAAAGCCCAAGGATAGATCAACCGATGATCTCCCATGCCCTTTGTGGCATCATAACATTAACTAGAGCCAATAGGCATCTCATTCTGAGACAGCTAATTATATAGATCTGTTACATATATGAGGTGCACCACTCCACAAGTGGGGCAAGGCAGCAATTTCCATGAATGACTACAGCAAATATGAGGACTAACCTCACACCTTTGGCACCACTCTGCCAATGAAATGCATTTCTTTCTCAGGCTTTTTTCAAAGAACCTCCAGATGAACTTCAATGGGGTTTAAATGAGCAAATCCTCTAAGACGTATATGAACAAAATGTTATCATTTTTATTGTTGAAGTTATTTTCTGAAGTGGGCTGGCCTGAGAAGTAATTATTGAACAATATTTGTCATCAAATATGTGAAAACAGTTTGATGGGCAAGTATGGGTTATTTAAAGAGGGAAAATAGAGATTCAAGATCCAGGCTTTTAGCCTGTTTCCTGAATGAATGGTCCAAATGTTCTGCTTTTTGTTCCATTCATTCAGGGGAAGTGGGTGTCTCTGGATGGGCCAGCATTTATTACCCACCCTTTTTATCTTTGTGTGGTTTGCTAAGCCATTTCAGGGACTATTTAAGAGTTAACAACATTGCTGTGGGTTTGGAGTCACATGTAGGCCAGACAAGGTAAAGGTAGATTAAAGGACATTAGTGAACAAAATGAACTTTTTTGACAATTGTTATAAATCAGGGCAGAAACTTTAAAGTATGTTATGACGTCTGCCTGGATCATAAGTTTTGCAATTTTAATTTGTCTAGGATGAGGCTGAAATGTTTCACTTCAGGTTTGATTCAACTGACCCACTTTTATCAAAGTTTATTTAGGAATACAGTTAACATGTATAGAAAGAAAATTAGCAATAACTTTTATTAATTACAAACAGAAAAAAAAAACATGATATTGTGTAACCCTTAATAAATATATGAAATGTTCCAACAAACAAACTTCCCTAAACAAAACCCTCACCACAGGATTAGCATAGAAAATATGAATGCTCATGTGAAGCTGGAACTTAATGCTTTGGTTGGATGCTGCAGTTCTCTTGATGTACACACAAACACACTTGAAGTCAGAACAGCCTCCCAAAACACCAGGGAGAGAGACAGGCTCTAGAACTAATTAGCAAAACCACCAACAG
This sequence comes from Carcharhinus amblyrhynchos, assembly GCF_965287045.1. Taxonomy (NCBI): domain Eukaryota; kingdom Metazoa; phylum Chordata; class Chondrichthyes; order Carcharhiniformes; family Carcharhinidae; genus Carcharhinus; species Carcharhinus amblyrhynchos. The sequence continues at coordinate 87,066,077 of NC_137324.1, read as the reverse complement.
CAGAATTTTCACTCCAGGAAGGCAAGAAGCCTTGCTTCTAGCTAGTCAGCAGAATTTCCAATACGAGGGAGAGAAAGAAAAACACTACTTTTCACTTGACAACCAGGACAGCTCCTGACACTAAACCAAAACTGAAAATGAATCCTTAGTTATTTCTGGGGAGGAACTACCTAACCTTGACTTGTCAATCAATCTTCTCCCTCACAATGCAAGGTCATAAAAGATCCCAGAATGTAGGCCCAGAGGACCAGAGTAAAAATAAACAAAAACCCCATTTAAATCAATGAAGCAGCAATGAAAGGACTTCTAACAGACAGTCTAGCAACAATGAAGCCAAAAGGCCTGCTTGCAACTGCAGAGAATATGATTTTTCAAAAAAATTCTTAAAGGTGCACTAACATCACACAAATCAACAATAGCTTCATGTTTTCTTAATTCCAGATTTTTTTATTGAATTCAGATTTCACCATCTATTGTGGTACGACACCCACACCGACAGAATTACTCTAGGTCTCTGGATTACTAATATCTCTTTAGAGACATTTGTGACTAGATCCAAAAGATAGCTTAAACACGAAGAAATATATTTGAAGGTTGGCAGTACTTAAGTTTTTTTAAGGTTAACAATGCATATCTTTTGGAAAGATTTGTGTTCCTTACTCAGAAACTGCAAAGAGAAACTAGTTCTCCACACTCAACACAGGTACCTCAAACTGCACACAGGCTGACGTTGGAGGGTTAAAGAAAGTCCATTGGAACCCATGATTCTTATTGACTAGAAGGATAAGGCAGCAGACGCATGGGCTGAACTGCAGGTTCACTTCCAAACCACACACCATCCTAATTTGAACTACATCACTGTTCCTACACTGCTATTGGGTCAGAATCCTGGAACTCCCATCCTAACAACAGTGGAACTGTACTACACCACATGGACTGCAGTAGTTTGAGACAGCAGCCCACCATCCTTTTTACCAGGGCAATTAGGATTGGGCAAATAAACGCTGGCCTTGTCAATGACACTCACGTCCCAAGGATGATTAAAAGAAAACCTGTGCTATGATACAAAACCTTGAATTATATCCTTTTGTCTGTGTAATCGTTTGAATTGTAGTCACACTAAATTTAAGTTTAGTTTAAAAACTGTATCTGAGATGGAAATAAAGAGTAGAAGAAAGATTTTTAAAAATTACCGCACTTCAGCCCTCCAAACTATGCTGCCTGACTGAACTAAACCCCCTTCCCTTCCGGGGACCATATCCCTCTATTCCATCCTATTCATATATTTGTCAAGACGCCCCTTAAAAGTCAGTATCATATCTGCTCCATTACATCCCCCGGCAACAAGTTCCAGGCACCCACCACCCTCTGTGCAAAAAACTTGCGTCATACATCTCCTTTAAACCTTGCCCCTTGCACATTAAACCTGTGCCCCCAAGTAACTGAGTCTTACACCCTGGGAAAAAGCTTCCAACTATCCACTCTGTCCATGCCCCTCATAATCTTGTACACTTCTATCAGGTCACCCCTCAATCTTCATCGTTCCAATGAGAACAAACCAAGTTTCTCCTATCTTTCCTCATAACTGATTCCCTCCATACCAGGCAACATCCTGATAAATTTTTTCTGTACTCTCTCCAAAGCCTCCACACCCTCCTGGTAGTGTGGCAACCAGAACTGAACACTGTATTCTAAGCATGGTCTAAGTAAGGTTCCATAAAGCTACAGCATGACTTGCCAATTTTTAAACTCAATGCCCCAGCCAATGAAGGCAAGCATACCATATGCCTTCTTAACTACCTTCTCCATCTGCATTGTCCCTTTCAGTGACCTGTGTACCTGTACTCCCAGATCCTTCTGCCTACCAATACGCATAAGTATTCTGCCATTTACTGTATATTTCCTACCAGTATTAGACTTTCCAAAACGCATTACCTCACATTTGTCCAGATTAAACTCCTTCTGCCATCTTTCCGCCCAAGTCTCCAACCGATCTATATCCTGTTGTATCCTCGGATAGCCCTCATTGCTATCTGCAAATCCACCACCCATTGTACTATCCACAAACTTATTAATCAAATCAATTACATTTTTCTCCAAATCATTTAGATATATTACAAATAGCAAAAGTCCCAGCACAGATCCCTGAGGAATGCCACTTGTCACAGCCCTCATTCAGAAATGCACTCTTCTGCTATTACCCTCTATCTTCTATGACCGAGCTAGTTCTGATCTACCTTGCCAGCTCACCTCTGATCCCATGCGACTTTACCTTCTGCACCAGTCTGCCATGAGGGATCTTGTCAAAGGCCTTACTGAAGTCCAAGTAGACAACATCCACTGCCTTACCCGCATCAATCATCTTCGTCACTTCCTCGAAAAACTCGATCAAGTTAGTGAGACCTCCCCTTCACAAAACCATGTTGCCTCTTGCTAATATTTCACTTATTTACAGGTGGGCTATATCCTGTCTCGAAGAATCCTCTCCAATAATTTTCCTTCGACCGATGTCAGGTTCGCAGGCCATTACCTGGATTATTCTTGCTTCCCTTCTTAAACAAAGGAATAGCAATGACTTTTCTCCAATCCCCTGGGGCCTCCCCTGTAGCCAGTGAGGATACAAAGATTTTTCCCAAGTTCCAGCAATTTCCTTCCTTGCCTCTCTCTCTCTCTCAGTATTCTGGGGTATATCCCATCAGGCCCTGGGGACGTCCCTACCTTAGTGTTCCTCAAGAGCCCCAATACCTCTTCCTTTTTGATCTCAACATGATTCAAACTATCTACACACCCTTTCCCAGACTCAACATCCACCAAGTCCTTCTCTTTGATAAATACCGACACAAAGTACTCATTTAAAACTGCACCCATTTCCTCTGGCTCCACGCATAGATTCCATCCGCTGTCCTTGAGTGGGCAAACCCTCTCCCTGGCTACCCTCTGGCTCTTTTTATATGTATAAGAAGTCTTGGGATTTTTCTTAGTTTTGCCGGCCAATGACTTTTTGTGACCCTTTTAGCCCTCCTTACACCTTGCTTAAGTTTCTTTCTACTTTCCTTGTATTCCACACTTGCTTCGTGTGTTTTTAGCCTCCTAGCTTTGACAAATGCTTCCTTTTTCTCTTTGACTAGGCTCACAATATCTCTCATTCTCCAAGGTTCCCAAAACTTGTCATACTTATCCTTCATCCTTACCGGAATGTGCCAGTCCTGAATCCTTATCAATTTACACTTGAAAGTCTCTCACATGCCAGATGTTGATTTACCCTCAAACATCTGCCCCCAATCTACATTCTTCAGTTCCTGCCTAATATTGTTGACTTCCCCCAGTTTAGCACCATGGTGTCCTCCTCCCACAGTACAGCTGTGATATTCTCCTTAACCAGTAATGCAACTCCCCCACCTCTTTTACATCTCCCTCTATCCCGCCTGAAACATCTATATCCTGGAAAGTTAAGTTGCGAATCCTGACCTTCCCTTAACCAAGTCTCTGTAATAGCAACAACATTATTGTTCCAAGTACTAATCCAAGCTCTAAGTTCATCTGCCTTACCTGTTAACACTTCTCACATTGAAACAAATGCACTTCAGTCCACCAGATCCTCTTTGATTAGCAACCACACCCTGCCTGCTCTTCCTCTAAGTCTTACTGGCCGTACTCTCTGGTTCCCCTTCAGCTAATTCACCTTTGCTTTGGTTCCCAATCTTCCTGCCAAACCAGTTTAAATCCTCCCATGTGACACGAGCAAACATCCCAGCCAGAATATTTATGCCCTTCCAGTTCCACCTGCCCCGGAAGACTTCCCAATGGTCAAAATATCTGAAACCCTATCTCCTACAATAGCTGTTTAGCCACATGTTGAGCTGTACTATCTTCCTATTTCTAGCCTCACTGGCAGGTGGCACAGGGAATAATCCTGAGATTACAATCCTAGAGGTCCTGTTTTATAGCTTTCTACCCAACTCCCTAAACTGCAGGGCCTCATCACTATTCTGACCCATGCCGCAAGTACCAGTATGTACCACGACCTTTGGCTGTTCACCCTCTCCCTTCAGAATGCTTTCTGCTCATCAGAAACATCCTGGATCCTGGCACCAGAAAGGCAAAATACCATCCTGGAGTCTCTTTCATGTCCATAAGAACATAAGAAATAGGAGCAGGAGTAGGCCATCTAGCCCTTCGAGCCTGCCCCGCCATTCAATAAGATCATGGCTGATCTGTCATGGCTCAGTTCCACATTCCCGCCCTCTCCCCATAACCCTTAATCCCCTCTCTTATCAAAAACCCATCAACCCGCGTCTTAAAAATATTTAGTGAGGCAGCCTCCACCACTTCAATGGGCAGAGAATTCCAGAGATTCACCACCCTTTGAGTGAAGAAGTTCCTCCTCAACTCCGTTTTAAACCGCCCCCCCTTTATCTTGAGGCTGTGCCCCCTAGTCCTACTGTCCTTTCTGAGTGGGAAGAGTCTCTCCACCTCTATCCTATCCATCCCATTCATCATCTTATACATCTCAATGAGATCTTCCCTCATTCTTCTAAACTCTAACGAATACAAGCCTAGTTTATTCAGCCTCTCCTCATAGCTCAACCCCCTCAACTCCGGCATCAGCCTAGTAAACCTCCTCTGCACTCCCACCAAGGCCAAAATATCCTTGCGTAAGTACGGCGCCCAAAACTGCACACAGTACTCCAGCTGCGGCCTCACCAATGCCCTATACAGCCGCAGCAAGACCTCCCTACTTTTATATTCAATCCCCCTCGCTATGAAGGCCAGCATCCCATTCGCCTTCCTGACCACCTGCTGCACCTGCAAGCTGGGTTTTTGCGACTCATGCACAAGGACCCCGAGGTCCCTCTGCACCGTCGCCTGCTGCAGTTTTTCTCCACGTAAGTAATAATCCTTCCTACCATTATTCCTACCAAAGTGGACCACCTCGCACTTGCCAACATTAAATTCCATTTGCCAGTTCCTGGCCCATTCGCCCAGCCTATCTAGATCCTTCTGCAGACTCTCCACACCCTCCGCGCAATTTGCCGTTCCACCAATCTTGGTGTAATCAGCAAATTTCGACACCATACACTCGGTTCCCTCCTCCAGATCATCTATATAAATGGTAAAAAGCTGAGGCCCCAGCACCAACCCCTGGGGCACTCCACTAGTCACCATCCGCCAATCCGAATAGCACCCATTGACCCCCACTCTCTGCCTCCTATTTGACAACCAGTCCTCTATCCACGCTAACACCCTACCCCCAACTCCATGTCCCCTGACCTTCTGCAATAACCTTTTGACAAACGCCTTCTGAAAATCAAGAAAGACCACATCCACTGGCTCTCCTCTATCCACTGCCCTCGACACATCCTCATAGAACTCCAGTAAATTTGTCAGACACGACTTCCCCTTAACGAAACCGTGCTGCGTCTGCTCTATCAAGCAATTCCCCTCAAGATGCAATGTCCACAGAGCACCTATCCGCTCCCCTAACTATAGAGTCCACTTTAACTACTGCTCTAGTGCTCTTTGTCCCTCTCTGCTTAACAACAGAGCCAGCCATGATGCCACTGCTCTGGCTGCTGTTGCTGTTATCCCAGATATCCACTTCCCCAGTATCCAAAATGGTATACTTGTTAGAGGGGGGACGACCACAGGGGATTCCTGCACAGACTGCCTGCCCCATCTAGCGATCATCCATCTAACTTAATTAAGAAAACAAAGTGAAGAAATAATGGAATCTTATTGGTGTCAATTATGTATAATTACAGTTCAATGCTTTTAAAATGCTAGTTAGACCATCAATAGACTGCAATACACCATTCAAAATCCTAAAGTCATTTTAAGTTTATTCTATTAGTATCACACGTAGGCTTACATCAACACTGCAACAAAGTTACTGCGGAAATTACCTAGTTGCCACACTCCAGCAACTGTCTGGGTACACTGAGGGGGAGTAAAATGTTAAAATATGTATTTAGATAAGCAAAGATATGAGGAGGATAGTGTGAAGCATGGACATGGAGACTAGAATGAAGCATGAGCTCAACAAGTTCATGCTTCACTCTAATCTCCTCTTATTTTTGCTCATCTAAATCCATATTTTAACATTCTATTTCTTTCTCCCTCATATGCTTGCCTAGCTTCCCTTTAAATACATCTGTGCTATTCTCTCCAACCATCTCCTGTGATAGCAGGTTCCATGTTCTTACCACTCTTCAGGTAAAGACATTTCTTCTGAATTCCCTGTTGGATTTGGTGATTATTTTATATTTGATGGCGTGTATCCTTGTGGTGAAGAGCATAACCATTCACCCTGTAGTCACTCTCACAATACCTTTTGTAATGTTAAAGACTTCAGTTGGGTGACCCCTTATTATTTGTGTTAATTCAATTAGGTGACGTCTTCTTATTTGTGTTAAGCTTCGCTGGCATAATCTAGGAGACAAAAGAGAAAGAGTTTTGACAGAGCATGATAACACAGGAAGTTAACTGGAAAGGAATAGGGTTTATTGCCAATCATAAAATTAAACCACTACTCTGTGGCATACATAAATCCCCTGAATCAACAGTTCTGCAGACCTTTCCCTGCGTCAGCCTTATGGAGGGCTCAGGTGACAAGGTCCACCTGGGCAGGCCATTACCTGTTACCAAGGGAATTCATATTCAACAAGGCCAAAGGCCTTTTAGGGATTCTCCACTGAATTCATGGACGTTATCACACAGAGGAAATAATAAACTGCTTCCAATGGCAGGAGAACTGGTAATCAAAGGAGAGGAATTTAAAATAATTGGCAGAAGAGCCAAAAGGATGATGTGGAGAGCTTTTCCAAGGAGCGAGTTATTACAATTTGAAATGCACTTTTTAAAATATGCAATGGGCCTTAAAAGAGGAGAAGGAGATGAAGAACTTCAAGAGGGAAATTTAAGAACATTAGGTCGAAGCAGTTGAAAGTGTAATTGTGAATGATGCAAAGGCAGGAAGGTTCGTAGCCAGATGACATATATTTAAGATAATTGGCAAAAGAACTTTGAAGTTCAGGAAATTTCATTTTATGCAGCGAATGGTTATGATCTGGAATACACCGGCTGAAAGTGATGGAAGCAGTTTAATGGTAACTTCCAAAATGGAACTTATATATTTGCAAAGGGACAATTTTCAGAGTCAGGAGGAAAGTGCAAAAAAGGGGAATGAACTGAATAGCTATTTCAAAGAGCAGCAATTGCCATTCTCGCCATTCTAGAACAGTCTATGAGCTGCTCGCATTATTAGAGATGCAGCAGGCAGAACAGGCTGGTGTAAAAAGAGGATTCATAGTGGAGAAAGGAAACTTTTCATTCCAGAATGATCCAGGGAGAGTGGACAATTTTGACAAAGGACAGTCAGGCCAATATCATGTAGCATGATTTAGCCAGATATCAGCAGCAGTGGTGATTTAATTGTTACCATTGGATTACGAATGGTAAAATAAGCTAGAGTTCCTGTTCTCAATCCTCCTTAATTTTAGTGACCCCATCGCTGGCAGCTTTGACTTCAGATGCCAAGGCCCAAAGCTCTTGAATTCCCTTCTTTAAACTCTTTGCTTCTCTTTTTTCCTCCTAGGTGCCCCTTAAAATTACTTCCTTGGCCAAGCCTGCTCTGATATCTCCTTATATAGTTTGGTGTCAAATTTTGTTTCCTAACCCTCCATGGAGCAGTGTATGGGGACATTTTACCATGTTATATAATACAAGATCTTGCTGCTCCTCTTGATCACTATCCATTATGGCGACCTTGTGGCGCAATGGTAGTGTCCCTAGTTCTTGGTTCAAATCTTCCCCCAGGACTCACTGAACACAGGAAGAGCACTAAAGATGTGGTTCACCTTCCATCTCTATTTGGATAAAGTGTGTGCAACGATGTGCTTTAAAAAAAATCACTATCCAGTGCTCTCTAGCAGCACAGTAGCCCAGTGGTTAGCACTGCTGCCTCACAGCACCAGGGGTCTGGGTTCAATTCCCGGCTTGGGTCACTGTCTGTGCAGACTCTGCATGTTCTCTCCATGTCTGCGTGGGTTTCCTCCAGATGCATCTGTTTCCTTCCACAGTCTGAAAGACATGCTGGTTAGGTGCACTGGCCATGTTAAATTCATCCCCAGTGTACCCGAACAAGCTCCGGAGTATTGTGACTAGGGGATTCTCACAGTAACTTCACTGCAGTGTTAATGTGACCCTACTTGTGACATTAATAAATAAACTTTAAACTTCACCAGAAGTGTCTGATGAACATGCAGACTACGCACAGACAGTGCCCCAATCTTGGAATCGAACTGGGGTCCCTGGCGCTGTGTGACTAACACCATGATTCATGATACCTTGGGTAAAGTTCTAGAAGGAAACTAATGGCCATTAAAGTACATCTCTGCTGGGAATTTACACCAATACACAGTGAGGGGAAGTAATATCAATGAGAAAAATTTAAAAAGACATCCATCTAGACTTTCCTTACTCATCGGTTCTGCTTTTCATTTTAAACCCTTCCTGTCTCAACTTCGATTTAATATACAGGATCTGAGTCATCACACATTAGCCAGTGAGCTGTAAGCTTGGACAAGATCACATTATCATTTGAAATTATGTTTTATAATCCAAAAATCCCAGAGAACTGACTTTTACTAATTTATACCATTACAAAGGGGAAGTTCCATTTAAAAGCTGTAACTAAAAAGGAAACCATGTCTTCCCCGTATGGGTTTGCAACACATCCTGCTTTCTGTGATGAAAGAATAAATATACTAACTTCTATGAGAGACTAACATTGAACTGGCAAGATCACATTGCTGCTTGTGGCTGTAACTTGGACTTTAACCTGGTGTTGTGAGACTTCTAACTGTGTTTATCTCAGTCCAACGTTGGTATCTCCACGTTGTTGCTGTTTTGGCAGAGTGGTTAGCACTGCTGCCACAACACCAGGGACCCTAGTTCGATTCCCAGCTTGGGTCACTATCCATGCGGAGTCTGCACGTTCTCCCCGTGTTTGTGTAGGTTTTCTCTGGATGTTTTGGTTTCCTCCCACAGATATGCTGGTGCATTGGCCATGCTAAATTCTTCCTCACTGTACCCACGTGCCAGAGTGTGGTGACTAGGGAATTTTCACAGTAACTTCATTGCAGAGTTAATGTAAGCCTACTTGTGACACTAATAAACTAAACTTTTAAGTGTTCAAGATTTAGTTTAACCCTCAAAATGCTAAGTTTTTACTATTATTGCTTCATTCCAAAATTTCAGCGTAAATTGCCTTCAGTATTATGGCAAGTAAAATAAAAAAGGGAAAAAAATACAGCCTATGAATCTTTATTCTTTCAAGAGTCCAATACAAATGAGGCCTTCTTTTAGCCATTTGTTGAATGTTAGAATATTAACCTGGCTAAAACCACTTAGTTTACCTCATTATCTTAATCAATTATCATGTGTTTGCATTTCAAAACAGTGCTCTTTAGTACATTCAATGTACTACAATGTACCCCCTACAGCTATGTGTATACATAGCAACAAAGAGAGCCAAATGGAGAGACTATAGGCATTGTTCTCAATTCAGTAGATCCTGCAATGTCCACATGCAGTGATGTTGATTGGCTTTAAAATGAAATCACACATAACTTGAATACATGAACTCAAAGTGGACATGAAAGCTTCCCATTTCCTGTTCAAAGGTAATGCAGTGGTTTTAATTCTGGATCACTCTCGTCTCCTCAGTGCACGTACTTTTACTTTAGTTCCTCAATTTGTAGCATTTAGATCTTTATGGAGTAAGCATGGAGGAAGTGAGAATATATACACAGCATAATTACCGTGCATAAGAACTGCTTCCTTCATAGGAATTGCTTCCCTTTCAAGAATTTGCTTAGCCATTCATCTCATGAGCAAAATGTGGTCACTATAGTCTCTTTGTTTTACACAAGTACGGTCATGAGTTTTGGATGACCTCAAGTTGATTAAAGGCAGTGTGGGCAGCTTCCAGGAGACCAGTGGAATTGTCGAGTTGAGGGTTAGTCACTGCCATCACCATTGTTGATAATTAAAATAATAAGAACAAAAATGAGGTTTTCAGCAGCTAACAAACTGAGGCAAAGGCAGAGTAGGCAATGTTATATAGGGGAAAATAGGCAGTTTTAATGCTGATGCAGGTATGTGATTGGAGGTTTATTTTGGCATTGAATATGATTCAAAGTTTGCATCGGTCTGGTTTAGGTTAGGTAATTGCTGGGGAGAGGCATTCAGCAGGTAGCACACGAACCTGTGCTCCAATCTCTTTCTGAGCCAAGACTCCAGTCTTCCCCTGGGCACACAATCTGATCTCCCCTCACCTGAGATCATACCTGATATATGTTTCTATCTCCCACTGACCCCCCCATCCCCACTCCAATTTCCTCTCCATTCCAATGTCCGATTTCCACCCCCATTCCAAACTCTGATCTCCTCCTATCCTGTGCTCCAACTTGCTCCTGACCCACATTTTGTTCTCTCTCTTCCCATGCACTGATCTTCTCCTTGACCCTGCTGTGATCGCCCATCTAACTTGCAATTTCTGTCTTTGACCAACATTTGGATCTCCAAATCCATGACCTGCCCTGACCTCCAATCCAATCTCTCCTCCGACTTAATCCCCTGCAACCCAAACTCTAATTTCCTCCCAATTTAGGATCTGCCTGCTACCTATTCTTCAATCTTCCTCCCCTGCACAATCCACAATCTGATCTCCTTTAACTCATAGACAAGGTAGATAGGCAATATCTTTTCCCAAAGGTAGGGGAGTCTAAAACTACAGGGCATAGGTTTAAGGTGAGAGGGAAGAGATACAAAAGTGTCCAGAGGGGCAATTTTTTCACACAGAGGATAGAACAAGCTGCCAGAGGTAATAGTAGAGGCGAGTACAATTTTATCTTTTAAAAAGCATTTAGATAGTTACATGCGTATGACGGGTATAGAGGGATATGGGTCAAATGCGGGCAATTGGGACTAGCTTAGGGGTTTTAAAAAAATAAGGGCAGCATGGACAAGTTGGGCTGGAGGGCCTGTTTCCATGCTGTAATCCTCCATAACTCATAACCTGCACCCTGACCTGTGCTCTGATCTCCGACCTGATCTGTGATTTCTCCTCCCCCCACCCCCTGTTTCTCAGCTGTGGGTTCAAGTTCCAGCTGACAGCATTTCAACTGAAAACAAAAGCAAAACACTGCAGACACTGGAAATCAAAAATAAAAACAAAAAATACTGGAAATATTCAGCAGGTCAGGTGGCATCTTTGGAGAGAGAAATGTGTTAATTTTCAAGTTCTAATGAAACATCAACTTGACCTGAAATATTTGCACTGTTTCGCTCTCCATAAATGCTGCCTGCAACTGCTGAGTATTTCCAGTAATTTTAATTTTTATTTCCATTTTTCAATTTGGTTTGCTGCTGTTAGGCAAACCAAAATAAACACTGATGATGTTCCGCCATTAAATTCATCAGTACTTCTATGTTACCTGAATTTCTAGGATTCCTGGCTGGTACTATCCCTTTTGATTTGATTTGATTTGATTTGATTTATTATTGTCACATATATTAGTATACAGTGAAAAGCATTCTTTCTTGCACACTATACAAATAAAGTATACTCTTCATAGAGAAGGAAAGGAGAGGGTGAGAATATAGTGTTACAGTCAAAGCTAGGGTGTAGAGAAACATCAAGTTAATGCAAGGTAGATCTGTTCAAAACTCTGATGATAGCAGGGAAGGAGCTGTTTTTGAATCAGTTGATACGTGTCCTCAGACTTCTGTATCTTTTTCCTGACAGAAGGCAGAAGAGAGAATGTCTGAGTACGCGGGGTCCTTGATTATGCTGGCTGCTTTTCCGAGGCAGTGGGAAATGTTGACAGCATCAAGGGATGGGAAGCTGGTTTGCGTGATGGACTGGGCTACATTCACAACCCTTTGTAGTTTCTTGCCCCCCAAATTTCCAGTTCATTCTCCACATACCTCTAAGTGTCCAGCGTTAGAGGGTCAAAGCAACTTGTTACCTTCCAAACTTATTTATTTACCATGTGTCATGTCTCAAACTGTTCTATTATAATCCGAAATGTGATTTTCGAAAAGATCAGCTCTGTTTTAAACCTCCCACTCCAAGAAGTGGGAGGGAGTCACGGAGCAGTACTGGAGTGGTGGGACATTGGCACAGTGGTTAGTACTGCTGCTTCACAGCACCAGGGGCCCGGGTTCAATTCCTGGATTGGTCACTGTCTGTGTGGAGTTTGCATGTTCTTCCCGTGTCTGCGTGGGTTTCCTCCGGGTGTTCCAGTTTCCTCCCACATTCTGAAAGATGGGCCGGTTAGGTGCATTGACCCGAACAGGGGCCGGACTGTGGCGACTAGGGGAATTTCACAGTAACTTAATTGTAGTATTAATGTAAACTTTACTTGTGACTAATAAATAAACTTTAAAGATGGAGATGGAGCATATTAAGATATCAGTACCAGGCAGACCAACCCTCACCTGACTCCTGTCTCTTAAAATGCAGTATTTATTGTATGACAAGGCTCTGGCAAAAGGTAAGAGGGATCAAGTTACCATACCAAATTGACTATATCATCAATGTTACAACTTTCACAGAAAGTGAGGAGTGGGCTCATGCTGTGCAATGACTAGCAGTTGGTCTGAGGCAGGAGGCACTGGTTTGCTGTGCTGTCTCTTTTTACATTCCCATGGGCCAGGAAAAGTAGGAGTGCTCACCCTATACTTCAAAATGAAGCCTTCAATTCTCTCATCTGTGATCTCTCATCTCATTCCTACCAATGCCCTTCCTTTAATTTTGATTTCCAGCCTCCCACATTGATGTCCAGCCTTCCATTATGGACCTCCTTCCTTCCCCGAAACTCCCCTGGTCAGAGATCTCCTCTTCCATGCTTCTATCCAACAACCATGCTGTCCATTTGGCTAGCTACTGAGCAGGAAGCAGCTTAAGTCAAATGAAGCCCTGCTATTACAATCAGCTGTAAAATGCCTTCAAGAGATAGGAGCATAACATCATTAGAAAGGAAGTGCATAACATGATCCAGTTTCATTTCATTTTCGCTTTTAAGCAAAGCAGACACAGACAGCTCTACACAGAAAGCTCTTCAAGCTTTCTATCTATGTGCCTAAAATTAATAAATGAATCTACAGCATGTTTACCCAATCCTTTATGAATGATTGGTGCTTTTATATCATTATAAAAACACAACATGATGTTCAGCAGTGGGTAAACAGCCTGATAGCAAGATTAAGTACAGGTACAACATGGAGAGCAGTTTTAGATCAAGCTACATGGCATGTGACGATCCTTCATGTTTTGGTCAGACTGTGGCCAGTTTGCAATGCCAGAAAGCATTGAAATCATAGTGTGGTGTCAGCACATAAACACTTTGAAAATACCAGTCAGAATATCGCTCAGATAATGAGCTGGTAAGCAGATGGATCTCTTGTGAAGAGATTGCAGCCTATAAAAGTTTTTTTAAAGTTTATTTATTAGTCACAAGTAAGGCTTACGTTAACACTGCCATGAAGTTACTGTGAAATTCCCCCACTTGTCACATTCCGATGCCTGTTCGGGTCAATGCACCTAACCAGCACGTCTTTCAGAATGTGGGAGGAAACCCATGCAGATATGGGGAGAACATGCAAGAGAACATGCAAACTCCACACAGACACTGACCCAAGCCAGGAACTGAACCCAGGTCCCTGGTGCTGTAAAACAGCAGTGTTAACCATTGTGCCACCAAGTTGGCCTGCTACCCTGCCACCCCATACCTGCAGGTATATACCTGCCAGTTCCATTAATGGGATAGTGTGTTGAGAGGACCAGCACTGAACTAGCTCAATCGGGAAAGGTGAATGACTAGAGTGTGGGTGAAATTGATATCGGATGAGGGAGAATCAAGTTTAAAAAAAGAAAAAAGTAATACAAATTGGGCCAGAAAAGGCTGCAATTATAATGGGGGGAGCTTCAGAAAAGCACGTGTAAGTAGCTACAATTATACTCATCCCATGAGAAGAAAGGTCAAGGGATATTGTTGAAACGTCCACAAATTTCCCCAGTTTCAATTGGGAAGCATCTAACCTACTATCTGAATTCAGAATGTTTAAACAGCATCCAGAACTGTGGGGTCCGATTCTCCCATTGCAACCCATAACTTTTCTGGCTGGTTGGCTCGGGAGATGCACGTCGGCCATTTTGCGGGTTCCTCGCGAGTGTTTACGACCTGCGTGCATCTCCTAACCGGAAGAAAATGATGTCACTGGGAACACGCAGAAAACCGGCGGGAAGTGAGGTAAGTCATTTGAATATGTTTCACTTTTATTTGAACTTATTTTAAATGTGATTATTGGGCCAGCATAGAACTTGCTGGACCCAATAACATCTCCCATCCTGCCAGGAGCACTTCATTCTGGCGGGGTTTAGAGTAGCTCCCCACGTTTGGGGAACTAGCAGGAGACCCCGCTGGATTGAATGGGAGGCAATCTGGGGTCCCCAGGGTATCAGGCAGCGAGAGGGTGCCCCTTGGGCATGGGCAGCCTGGCAGTGCCAGCCTGTGCCCTCTGGCACTGCCCAATGGACAAAAATGCCCATGCCCAGGGGGCACCTTGGCACTGCACATTGGGCATCGGGCAGTGCCAAGGGGATGGGGCCTATTGTGGGCAGGACTGAAGGGTGATTAGTGCGGGTCCTGTTGCCACTCTGCATTGGGATCAGTTTGGGCTAGAGGGAAGCCAGCGACCAGGACAGGCTGGCGGGGGTGTCAGCTGAAGGGGGTGCCTGCTTCTCAGGGCGGTCTGACCCCAGAGGGGATCAGCAGGGGGTTGGTGGGGGGTGTTCTGCTGTGGGAGGGAATCACCACTGCAGGGAGAGGTTGGACTGGACATCGGGACGCTCCAGAGCGAGGGAGGGATGGTCAGGGCCGGCCCAGGAATTGTTTTGGGGAACATGATTGGGCCATGGGGAGGGCTGGAGGGGCAGCACTGCGGGGGTCCCAGGCTGGCCAGCTCAATCGCTGGCCAACAAATGGGGAGACTGACAGATCGGGGCCACTGCGGATGTACAAAGTTCCAGAACTCTCAGACTCTGGTGCAACTAGGCCCCTCCCTCCCTAGGTTTTTAATTATATTCACGTTGTGACTTCTGCATTGTGCAGAGTGTGGAGATTCGAGTCTGAAGCTACAATGAGAAAACAGTCGTGATCTATAGCAGTTTTCCTACCAATTCAATGTTTTTGGGAGGATCATGGTTTCTTGATTCAGGTGTATCTGAACCAGACAAACAGGCAGAATATGTTAACACTAACAGCAGAAGAACTAAAGAATTCCCAAAAAATATGGGCTGCATTGGAAGAACAGTTCAGAATCAAGTCAAACCTTTGCATTCATTGACTAAAATTCATGCCATTTTGACAATACCTTCAGCAGGGTCTCCCAAACATTTCCAGCCTCGGAACTCTTTTTACCTCCCATGAATACTGAAGGAACCCAGAGAAACGTTCTTATTGTGTTGGAGCCAAACCACAAAATATAATTGTCTTCACACAATAAGTAAAAACACACAAAATCTTAATTAATAGAAATCTTTTCTATTTCTTACAAGTCTATGTTTATTGTAGTCAAAGCATTATCTTATTAAAAAAAAGGTCTTTTCTATTTTTCATTTTTAATGGGAGGAATGTTGCTGCTCTCCAGGTTCAAATAGTGAGAGGGCTGCTGAATTGTTGGATTCTCATATTGGATACATACAAATCCCTCTCTCAGACACAAGTCACACACACTCACAGACACATGTACTTACTCTCACCTCTCTCAAACACACTTATTTGTCACACACACACATCAAACCTCTCTCTCCTTTTCTTCCTCTCTCTCACACACACACTCACTCAACTGTCACGCACACTCATCTCTATAACCCTCTCACACACACTTAATCTCAGCTCTCTCTCACACACACACTCACACTCATCTCTCTGACTCTCTATTACACCTTACACACACACATCTCTCACACAGACACACTCACTTGTCTCACATATACACACATAAACACATACACACACACGCACAAACACACACACACACACACACTTTTCACCCCCACCCCATTCAAAATTTGCATTTTGTGCTTAATATATTTAAAAATATTTTAAAATAAGGGGTTGTCCATTTAAAATGAAGATGTGGCAAAATCTCTTTTCTCTGAGGTTTGAGAGTGTTTGAACCCTCCTCCCGAAAAGTTGGTGGAAGCAGAGTTAAATATTTTTAAGATGGAGATGGATAGATTTTGATAAGCAAGGGGGTGATAGGTTACTGAGAAAAGGCAGGATGCAGATTTAAGGTTATCATCAGCTCAACCATGATCTTATGATGTGAAGATGCTAGTGTTGGACTGGGATAGGCACAGTTACAAGTCTCACAACACCAAGTTAAAGATTAACAAGTTTATTTTGGAATCATGAGCTTTCGGAGCGCTGCTGCTTCATCAGGTGAGTGAAGAGTGAGAGCAGTGCTCCGAAAGCTCATGATTTCAAAATAAACCTGTTGAGCTTTAACCTGGTGTTGTGAGACTTCTTACTGTGATCTTATGAAATGGTACAGCAGGCTTGAAAGGCTGAATCACTCACTCCTGCTCCTGGTTTGTACGTCCCCATGTAATTGCTAAACCAAATATTAAGCTGTGAATCAAAGTTGACAATACATGGCTCAAAAACTGGAGTGTGAGAATTGAGTTTTGATTCATGGGGTGTTGGCACCAGTACTGGGTAAAGTGGGGGCTTATCATTGGGACAGTTTTCACCTGAACTGTGCTAAGGAGGAGTGTTCTGGTGATTCATCTTACTAGGGCAGTGGAGAGTGCTATAAACCACATTGTTGGGCAATGGATCAAGTTTGACAAGATGTGAAAAATTAAGTAGAGAAGACTAGGCAAAAGAGCAAATGATGATCAGAATGTGGCAGGAAGGAACAGAACACATAAACCTAAGAGTGCATCTGAATGCAAGTAGCATTCTAAACAAAACAAATGAGCTGAACAAATAGAAATAAATTTATCTGATCTGACAGCCATTACAGAGACATGGCTGGAGGATGACAGAGACTAAGACTTGAATATTCAGGAAGGATGATAAGCTAGGAAAAGGTGGAAGGATAGGTCTGTTCATTAAGGATGATACTGGTATAACAGAGAAGCATTACTTTAGTTTTGCAAATCAAGATATTGGCCATGGTTTTAGGCAGTGTCATGCCTGGAACAGGACATGTTAGAGCAAGCAGGGCTGGAGATTTGTGGGTGAGTGTTGTAGGGTGATAATGCATTTAGCATGTTCTGCACTGGTGCCAAGCGTCATCTGTATCTTCCAACCCACTGCTCCCGGATGTAACGTGGTTTCCACCTAGTAAGGGCGCCCATTAAAAATTTGTACCTAATCTCAGTGAAGTCAGGCTTGCCAGTGTGTTTAGGCCCCACCCTCTCAGAACCAGTGCAAAACTCATCGTTCTCCCAGGAAATGACTAAGGGGGGGATTCTCCTGGCCTGCTAGCTGGTGAATCAGGAGTCGGCGGAAAAGTTTATGCCAGCGCCAAACACGCTGTGATCCTCCCAGGCCACACTGCCAGTCCCAGTCGGGTTAATGTGATGCATATTTAAAACCATAAATTTAAATACGATTAGCTGGGTTGCAGCCCGACTCAAACAGCTCTCGCTGTTCACCCACCTCCTTAGCAGGATCTTTACTGGATGGGCTTTTCTACAGGCCCCCATCTGGTAGGCTTTCCTGGCATATCGGACCCCAAGAGTCGAGGAAGCACCACCAAAGCCTCAGCAATTGCAGGCATCCTCAGGCATGAAGTTTATCCAACCCAACTCCCCCATTTAGGCCTCCTACCCTCTCAGACCGTTGACTCAGGCCCCCTCTCCCCCTCAAATCACTTCAAAGAGGGAGTGAAACCACAGACTGTCAATCAGGATTCGATTCTGTGTACATTGTGCTCAGGATCAATGGGGTGATAGTATTGTATTCTACTGTTATGGGAAATTAAAGTAAACACAGTTGGCTGCAGGATGATAGAAGTCTATTGATCTGACAGCTGAATCTTTTGCAAGGCACTGCACATTGAACTTATGTCAGATCAAAGGTTTCAAGTCTGCTTGCTGGGAAGCCTTCAAATTCAAATCAGAAGTGTGAAAGTTCAATAGTAACTTTTAAAAGGGAATTAGAAATCTGCTTGAAAAGGAAAAGATTGCAAGGCTATCAGCAAAGAATAAGGTAGTGGGACTAATTGAACAGCTTTTCCAAGAATTGACTCAGCAAAAATAGGCTAATTGACTTCCTTTTGTGTTGTACAATTCAATAAATCTATCAATAATATTAAAGTTATCTAAGAAATCTGATTTGATTTGATTTGATTTGACTAATTATTGTCACATGTATTAGTATACATTGAAAAGTACTGTTTCTTGCGTGCTATACAGACAAATTATACCGTTCATAGAGAAGGAAACGAAAGAGTGCAGAATGTAGTGTTACAGTCATAGCTAGAGTGTAGAGAAAGATCAACTTAATGCAAGGGATGTCCATTCAAATGTCTGATGGCAGCACGGAAGAAGCTTTTCTTGTGTTGGGTGGTATGTGATCTCAGACTTTTGTATCTTTTTCTCAACAGAAGATCGTGGAAGAGAGAATGTCTGGGGTGTGTAGGGTCGTTAATTATGCTGGCTGCTTTGCTGAGGCAGCAAGAAGTGTAGACAGAATCAATGGATGGGAGGCTGGTTTGCATGATGGATTGAGCTACATTCATGACTAGTTTCTTGGGCAGAGCAGGAGCCATATCAAACTGTGATCCAACCAGAAAGAATGCTTTCTATGGTGCATCTGTAAAAGTTGGTGAGAGTCATAGCCCACATACCAAATTTTCTTAGTCTTCTGAGAAAATAGAGGCGTTGGTGGGCTTTCTTAACTGTAGTGTCAGCATTGGAGGACCAGGACTGGCTGTTGGTGATCTGGACACCTAAAAATTTGAAGCTCTAACTCTTTCTACTTTGTCCCCATTGATGTTGACAGGAGCATGGTCACCTCTACGCTTCCTGATGTCGAAGACAATCTCCTTCGTTTTATTGACATTGAGGGGGAGATTATTATTGCCACATCAGTTCATCAGATTCTCTAGCTCATTCCTGTACTCTGTCAAAAATCTGTCGAAGTTTATCTAACACCTTTACATTAATGATTCTAGCCAGTCTAATTGGCAAGCTGGTGGATGGGGGAAAACAGAACAAAAGACCTTTGTAGTCTTAATGCTCCAACCTGTAGAATGCAAGCTATGGCCTGCAGCACAAATCAAATCCAGCTACACTGGAAATATATTTTTAAATTCTTACTTTGCTTCCTTCTTTCGTCTTCTTGGCTTTCCTGTGTGCCACTCCCTAGAGAAACTTCTTGCTAGATTTCTGTTAATCGTTTTGCTATTGGCACTGAAAGGTATTCTGCAATGACTCACACTATAATTTTTTCATCCTGATTCTGGGTCATTGCAAGGCCTCCACTCAGAATACCAGACTTTTCCACCATAGTTTAGTGATGAGCTTAATAGCAGTGATGATATTGGCTTGGACTTCCTGCTTCTTCAGGGGAAGAACTGGAGGTTATTCTGACCATTGATTCCAGAGGTAGACTGCCTTTGTTTTGTTTTGCTTTAATCTGTTGTCTTGATTTTCAGAATTACGTATTGTCATTAAAAAAATCTTAAAGTGAGATTCTCTGGCCTCCCCCAAGTGTTTATCTTGGCACATGCCATTTGTTGGTGGTGCAATCGTTTAGTCCCACCATTGACAATGGGAATTCCCACTGAAATCACCCCAAACTGAGGAGAATCCTGCGGCAGAGAGTATACCACTGATGGGGCCGGTGTGAACAGTCAACACATTCCAGCCTTACATTACATATTATTGAGTGTAGCAATGGGACCAAATAAACCTGGTTAGTCAAACATTTCGAGACCTTTGACCATTGCAACATTGGACATGTGTTGTTTCACCTACCACTCTGACTTCCCCACCTCAACTAAGCCCATTCCTCCATGGATATTTGGTAAATGTAAGAATTAATGTGAAATCAGGTTGGGCTTACCACCAATATTTAAACATTGCTGGGGATCTATGGGCCCAGAAAGTGGAGAAGGTTACGCTTAGAGATGTAGCAATCCCCATGACAAGAATTTTGTCTGGAATTCTCCTAAGCCCCCATTGGTGGGTTCGATGGCAGGTGTTGGGGAAGGATATGGTGGGTTGCCCAGAAATCGGTTTCTTGCTAGTGTGAATTTACAGTGGGATCTTCTGCTGATGCCCGTCTCGGGAGTCAGAAAACCTGACAAAGACCATGTGAGCCTCATTTGCATCCCATCAATGGATCCGATCCCCCACACCCCTGAAAGATCCTTTGAAACGCTGATGGGAAAACATGCCGGCGTGAAAAATATTTGTAACTATGTGGCATGCAGATGTCAGGATTCATCAGGACAATGCCTAGGGCAGCCTCCAGAGCTCAATATGGAGGCGACCAGCACCCTGGACCCTGGAACATCACAGCAGTAAGTCGGAGGAACAACTGTAGATGAACCTTCCAGATTAGATGTCCTGGAGCGGTCTATCTTCCAGCTTCAGAATATTCCTGCAGATCCAGCTTCATTTTCAGGCAGTCTTTTTTTAATGATGGGTGAGTGATTTTGGACACCTTTTCAATATGGCATTCAGACACGATGGTGAACTACGTGCTATCCAAGCCTGCCCACCACTGAATACAGTGTGAAGCATCCCCAGTACATAATTAATGATATCAAACCGGAAGATTTGCTGTGTTTCCCTGTCGGTCACTAGAACAGGAAACAATCCATGTTCCCATTCCTGCCAATCTCAAAATGGGAAAATTCCACCCTTTAACTCTTTGGACATACAATTGATTGTAGAGTAGTTCAACATGAGTTCTCAGCATTGAGTTGCAGTGACAGCATTAAGCTGTCTCAATAGCCAGTTGCAATCAAGACATCTAACACCATTCCACAAATATAGAATTAATTATAGAATCCTACAAGGCAGAAGGAGGCCATTCAGCCCATCAAGCCTACACTGACAGCAATTCCACCAGGCCCACATATTTACTTTTCTAATCCCCCTGAGACTAAAGGCCAATCAACCTAACCCACACAACTTTGGAGTGTGGGAGGAAATCGAAGCTCCCTGAGGAAACCTATGCAGATACAAAGAGAACTCGCAAACTCCATACAGATGGTCACCCAAGACCAGAATTAAACCCAGACCCCTAGTGCTGTGAGGCAGCAGTGCTAACCACTGTGCCACCATGCCACCCATATATTATATATATATATTTTATTTTTCTTTCAGGACTGGATCAGTTGCTCAGTTCAATTATTATTCAGATTAGTGTTAAGCCCAGTTAGACCTCATTGAACATTGCTAAATTGTTGTATGCCGTTTCTTTCAGCGACATGAAGGCAGAAAGGGGGAAATTGTTGCTAGAAAAATTTATTTCACTGGTTTCTGGTTCAGAGAGGGAGGAGGTTGTCTTCACAGCGCAGCCGGTGGAGGAGCAGTGAATGACACACAATTTCTGTTTTAAACTGTGCTTGTGCTTTATCCTGAAGTTGCAGTGCAATTCAGAGTGGCAATGACAGCAAACGTTGACATTTCGTACTCATAAACTCCTTGAATCCTGGGCAAGATTTTACTGTGGGATAAAGTTATTGTCAACAATGTTTGGGGTAAAGATTTGAAGTCCTCTCCTATGGTACAGTCTCTGGCTTGCTGTAAGTGTATATCTATCCTTTTGATCTACCCTTATAGTAAGGCAGATATTTAGCCATGAGAAAATCTACACAATGGTTTCTCCAGCATTTATTTTACTGATTTGAAGCTCTTGATAATAAAGATTGGTGACCACTATTCCTGGAGGGAGTGCAGAGGAGGTTTACTAGGCTGATACCGGAGTTGAGGGGATTGAGCTATGAGGAGAGGCTGAATAAACTAGGCTTGTACTCGTTAGAGTTTAGAAGAATGAGGGGAGATCTCATTGAGACGTATAAGATGATGAATGGGATGGATAGGATAGAGGTGGAGAGACTCTTCCCGCTCAAAAAAGACAGTAGGACTAGGGGGCACAGCCTCAAGATAAAGGGGAGGCGGTTTAGAACGGAGTTGAGGAGGAACTTCTTCACTCAAAGGGTGGTGAATCTCTGGAATTCTCTGCCCGTTGAAGTGGTGGAGGCTGCCTCGCTAAATATTTTTAAGAAGCGGGTTGATGGGTTCTTGATAAGAGAGGGGATTAAGGGTTATGGGGAGAGGGCGGGAAAGTGGAACTGAGCCACAACAGATCAGCCATGATCTTATTGAATGGCGGGGCAGGCTCGAAGGGCTAGATGGCCTACTCCTGCTCCTATTTCTTATGTTCTTATGTTCTTATTCGGGTGTCACACACTCATAGTTCATGATGAATAACATTGCAACTAGATCCATACCAATCCAAGGGCATCATTAACTGTTCTTTTCATGCAAAGAAAGTAAACTCTATACTTGTTCAACATCACGGTACTGGGTGTATAGTCACTCCTGTAATACTACCTGAGGGAGACATGTAAAGTTATATTATTGTAGAGGTGTGTCACAGCAAGGATAATTAGGGGCAAAAGGAGCATATAATATTAGAAACCATTGAAGGAATTACAGACAGCAGTCAATGAAGTATAGGAATTGCTGATCTCCAGTAATTCAGCATATTCTGAACAATATTTTAAAAGATTGAGGGACAGACCGGCTAAGTTTAGTTTCTTGACACCTGGAGGCAATCCACATCTGCTATATTGGCTGCTTGATGGAAGTTAATTTAATAGCAAAGTTCTGACCCTCTCTATTTTTCATCACGATAACATGTTCTATGGTGAAAAAATGTATAACTTTGTAAGAGCAAAGCTTAATGGAATTGACATCCCATTTCAAACACAGCAACATGTGAACAAGTGGCAGATCTTCTTAAGAAGTCTAGTTAACATTTAATTTAGAGCTGCAGTGAAATTAGTATTTTGTGCATTTCCTTTATAACAAACAGGAGTTTAAAAGGTGGGTTAGAAACAAGTCAGTGGATGTGATTTTCTTGCCCCGCTATGCTATTTGACCAGCGTAGCAGAGCAGGAAATGGTAGCAGGATTCTAATAGAGGGATTGCGAAAGGCCTGTTGTGATCTTTCCAGGCCATTACTTATGACGTGATCAGCCTTGTGCAATCCGTGGTGCGAGGCTATTTAAATACTTCTAACGTTATTTAATCTGTTTAGTGAGCCAAGGGTGCTCACGTGCATTTTTCACCTCGCCGATGAAGATCCACACCCGCAGAGATCTCAGATGCTCCCTAGCAATTGGGATTTGATGTGATGGCCTCGCTGGTGGGATCAGAGGTCATTGAGGCCCCCCAGGAGGTTGGGAGCAGAGGGACTAGAATCCCTTGGGCAGTGCCAGCCTGGCACCATGGCAATGCCAGCTTGGCACACTGGCAATGCCCACTAGGCACTAGACTGTCCAAGGGGGCGGGGTCTAAGAGGGCAGGGCCTCATGGGTGAGAGGGGCCAGACTCGGGTGGAGGGATAGGAGGGGAGGGAAGGGGGGAACTCAGCATTGCGGGGTGGGAACAGATGTAGGGCTAGAGATCAGAGGCCAGGTTCCGGCCATCAGGAAGCTGGTGCTGGCCATCAGAGGTCGAGACCGACCATCGGGAGGCCAGTCATTGGACAGGGTGGTGTTTGGGGGATCGGTGATGTCCGAGGGGTTACCGTGAGAAATTGGTACATGCTCAATGGCCCCATGAGCAGTCTGCTGCTGACCTCATGAGCAGGATTAGGCCCTATACCCCTTACTAACATGAATCACCTGATGGCCTCTGAGTTGCACAGAATGCCATAAATATATGAGTCCCAACTCATCCAAAAAATGGGTGGGAAATCACCCACCGTCCGCCCATTGGACACTTTACATTTTCTGAAGAAAATCATGCCTAGTATTTGTCAACTTGGCTTAGTACTGAAGGAATGCTACATTGTTGGATGTGCCATTATTTGGATGGGACATTAAACTGTCCCTCCATCAGCCAATTCAGGGGTATGAAAGAGGTCCCAAGACATCACACAAAGAAGAGTACAGGATTTTTTTCCATTTTTCTGGCTACGGTTTATTTCTCATCTAACAGCACCAAAATTGATTGGTGCCTCATCTTATTTCCTATTTGTGGGATGTACTGAACATAAATTGGTTGCTACATTTGCATAACAACAGAAAAATGATTACATTTAAAAATAATTGTACGAGGTGCTAAATAAATGGAAGATCTTTAACAAGTACTAAAAGGACATACATTTATGGACCACCTATACTATAACAAAATGTCCCATGGCTCTGTGCGGTTCAATTGCTCTGTGATCATTTGATTTTGTTGGATTATTGATGTTCACCATGCTGGATTGATTAAGCCTGGACTCAAAAAATAAACAAACTGTAGAAGGAACTGGGAGCCAGAGTTCTGGCATGGAGTAGACATTTTAAAGCACTGTAAATAACACTTGTTACTCACGTAGAACCTAGTATCATCTGAACATAGATCTGAAATATAAAATATATAACAGACACTTAGCAGCAATAAATACAACAATGAGCCACATGAGGAGATGTTCAGTCAGATGGCCAAAACCAAGATTTTAAGGAATGTCTTCAAGAAGGAAGGCAAGATACTAAAGGGGAGAGGCCTAGGAAGGATATTCCAGCACCTTCAGCTTAGATAACCAAAGGTGCAGCCACCAATGGTGCAACAATTAAAATAGGGAATGCACAAGAGACCAGCATTAGAGAAAATGTGCGGCTAGATGAGATAGGAAGGGGCATGGCTATAGAGGAATGGGAAAAAAAGGACAAACATTTTAAAATCAAGACATTGGCTTGACCAGGAGGACAATGTAGTACAGGGGAGACAAGAGAATAGGACTTGTTGCAGGGTATCACATGGGCAGCAGGTGGGTTGGATAATCTGAATTTTCTGGTGGGTAAAATGTGGAATTTCAGGAGGGTATGCTTCAGAATAGTTGAGTCCAGAGATTTAAAAAAAAGCAGGAAAGAATGTTTCAGCAGCAGAAAAGCTAAGAAATGAGTGAATTCAGGTAATTTTACGTAGGTGAAAATAAGCAGTTTTAATAATGGCACGAATATAAGGTGGGAAGTTCATCTGGGTGTCAAAGGTGACACTGAGATTATGAACAGACTGCTTTAATCTCAAACTGGTGCTAGGTGGAATCGGTAGCTAAGGAACGGAGTTTGAAATGGGCACAGAAAACAATGGTTTCCATCTTCCCAAATTTAATTGGAGGAAATTTCTGCTCATCCAGTACTGGATGTCAGATAAGCAGTCTGATAACTTAGAAAAAGTGAAGGAGTCAAGAGAGATGTGGTGACGTGGAGTTGGGTATCATTGATGTGCATATAAAAACTAACCCTGCGCTTTTAAATGATATCAGATGATGACTCTCACCAACTTTTACAGATACACCATAGACAGCATTCTTTCTGGTTGTATCACAGCTTGGTATGGCTCCTGCTCTGCCCAAGACTGCAAAGAACTACAAAAGGTTGTGAATGTAGCCCAATCCATCATGCAAACCAGCCTCCCATCTATTGATTAAGTCCACACTTTCGGCAAAGCAGCCAGCATAATTAAGGATCACACACACCTCAGTTATTCTCTTCCACCTTCTTTCATCTGGAAGAAGATACAAAAGTCTGAGATCACGTACCAACTGACTCAAGAACAGCTTCTTCCCTGCTGCCTTTTGATTAGACCCTACCTTGCATTGTTGATCTTTCTCTATACCCTGTGACTGTAACACTACATTCTGCACTCTCTCATTTCCTTCTCTATGAACGGTATGCTTTGACTGTATAGTGTGCAAGAAACAATACTTTTCACGGTATGTTAATACATGTGACAGTAATAAAATCAAATCAATCAAAATGTTGTCAACAGCAGCATGAAAATGAGAAAAAGGAAATGGCCAAGGATAGATCCTTGGAGACATCAGAGTTAGCAGTGTAGGAGCAAGAAGTAAAGCCATTGCAAGTGATTCTTCAGCTATGATTAGATAGAAAAGAACAGAAGTAAGTGAGAGCAGTTCCACTGAGCAAGATGACAATAAAGAGGCATTGAAGGAAGATGGTCAACTTTGTCAAAGGCTGCACATAGATATTTAAGGATAGTTTATAGCTATAATGACATAATGTAAAGGAAAATAGGTCAGAAGGATAAATGGATGTTCCATTCAATCCTGTCACTTTTCTGCTTGGCAAATTAGACTAAAATTACCCCTATAAAGCATTAGTGAGTGTTAGTAAATTGGAAAATACTCTGAAACAAGTCAAAGCCAAATCCACTTCCAGAATAGAATGTCATATATACCAAGGTAAAGAAAGCAGGCTGTCTGCACCCTCTCAGCAATAATTTGTATGTGGCTCAGATAAGTGAATAAGAAGAATAATAACAGGAAAAAACAAAGTTCCCACACTAACAATGACTATATTTCAGAGCAAGTGTTTTTTTTAAATTAAAAAATTGTAATTTAGAAAGCAAATCATGCATAAGAATAAAAATTCACAGAATGTGAGTGTAAGCCACTTGCCCTAACATGAAAATTTCAGATATGATCTCACAGTTCTGCTTCTTTTACTAAGGATTTTGTCATCTCTGGAACAAAATAACAACCGATGCTGCTATGAGAATTACAAGTGCAATATTCAACCATATATATTAACAGCAGGAAGATTAATAAATCAGATGAGATGAGCTTCACAACTTAAAAGGCACAGAAGAGATTGGATCACCCATCAGAAATGTTTATGAAGGTTGCATTTCAATATGTTTTATCAGGACAGTTTTTGGGGGTGAATTAAGTGAAAAATTTATTAGTTACTGTCACATTTCATCAAACCATTTTTTTCCATTTACAAAAGAATACTTTTGTGGGATACTTTTATTTACTCATTCATATACAAATGAAGAAACAGGGATCTCACTGGCAAGGTCAGCATTAATTATCCAATCATAGTTATCCTTGAAACACTGGAATCCATGTGATGCCAGGTACACCCATAGTGCTATAGAGAAGGAACTCTAGGATTTTGACCCAGCAACATAGTTCCAAGTCAGAATGGTGTATGGCTTGGAGGAGAACATGCAGGACGTGGTGATCCTATAAACAAGTTACTTTGTCCTAGTTAGTAGAGATTATAAATTAGGAAGGTGTTGTTGTGAAATCAATCTGAAGTTACTTCATTGAGTAGAGAGTACACACTGTGGTCATGATGCATTAGTACTGAATGAAGTGACTGTTTAAGGTGGTTGATAGGGTGCCTGGCAAGTGAACTGCTTTATCTAAATTATGTCAGAGTTTTTGAAGTTTTGGGGCAGCACAATGGCACAGTGGTTAGCTGCCTCACAGCGTCAGGGACCCGGGTTCAATCCCAGGCTTGGGTCACTGACTGTGTGGAGTTTGCACAATCTCCCCATGTCTGTGTAGGTTTCTTCTCGGTGCTCCAGTTTCCTCCCATAATCGAAAATGTGGTGGTTAGGTGCATTGCCCCAAACAGGCGGTGGACTGTGGTGACTAGGGGAATTTCACAGTAACTTCATTGCAGTGTTAATGTAAGCCTACTTGTGACTAATAAATACATAAATTTTGAATGTTTCTGAAGCTTGCACTCATCCAGGCAAGTGGAGAGTATTCTATTACATTCCTGAATTGTATCTTGTAGATAGTGGAAAGATTTTGGGGGTGTCAGGAAATGAGTTACTCACCACAGAATTCCCGACCTCTGATCTGCTCTTGTCCAATTAGGTTTCTGGCCAGGGGATAACCCCAAGTAAATTGATGTGAGGGATTCAGTGGTGGTAATGCTATTGAACATCAAGAGGAGACATTAAGCACTTCCTTATTGGGGATAGGTATTGCCCGGCATTAATGTCACCTGCCACTTCACTGCTCAAGCCTGAATGTTATTCAAATCTTGCTGAATGTGGACTTAAACAGCTTCATTATCTAAGGAGTTGCAAATACAACTGAACCATGTGCAATCAGTGAACTTCCCCATTTCAGACCTTATGATGGAGGGAAGATCACTGATGAAGAAACTGAAGCTGGTTAGGCCTAGAAAACCACAATGAGGAATTCCTGCAACAATGCCGTCAAGCTGAAATGACAAGACACAAACAACGATAGCTATCATTAATTTTTCTAGGTATGACTTTGCGTTAGGAAACAAAGGGATGCTTTTGTGGCTTGAAGGCTGTTTCCAGTGGTATTTTTCAGGGGTCAGTATTACGTCCCTTTCTTTCCATGGTTTATATCAATAATGTGGAGATGCCGGTGTTGGACTGGGGTAAACACAGTAAAAAGTCTCACAACACGAGGTTAAAGTCCAACAGGTTTATTTGGTAGCAAAAGCCACTAGCTTTTGGAGCATTGCTCCTTCTTCAGGTGAGTGGGAGTTCTGTACATTGGGGAGACCATGCGGACACTACGACAACTGATCAATGAACACCACTCAACAATCACCAGGCAGGACTGTTCTCTTTCTGTTGGGCAACACTTCAGCGATCATGGGCATTCGGCCTCTGATCTTCAGGTAAGCGTTCTCCAAGATGGCCTTCACAACACATGACAACACAGAGTCATTGAGCAGAGACTGATAGCCAAGTTCCACACACATGAGGATGGCCTCAACCGGTATCTTGGGTTCATGTCACGCTATCTGTAATCCTCACGACTTGCCTGGGCTTGCAAAATCTCACTAACTGTCCTGTCTGGAGACAATACACATCTCTTTAACCTGTGCTTAAGCCTCTCTCCACTCATATTGTCTGTACCTTTAAGACTTGATTACCTGTAAAAGACTCGCATTCTAACCATTATTTTATAAATTGAGTTTGTGTCTTTATATGCCCTGTTTATGAACAAAACTCCCACTTACCTGACAAAGGAGCAGCGCTCTGAAAGCTAGTGGTCTTTGCGGCCAAATAAACCTGTTGGACTTTAACTTGGTGTTGTGAGACTTCTTACTGTTATATCAAGAAGCCAGACTTAAGTATAAAGGATATGTTTAAGAATTTGGCAGAGGAGTCAAAATTTGAAGGTGTGGTTGATTGTGAGAAAGAAAGTTATAGAGACTGATCAATAGGCTGATCAGAAGGACAGAGAAGTGACAATTGAAATTCAATCTGTGGAAGTGTGAGACGTAAAGCATTTGGGAGGAGCAAACAAGGAATTAGCAATGGGATACTGAGAAATGTAGAAGAACAGAGGGACATTGGAGGGCATACCCATGGATGCCTGGAACAGGAAGGTAGTTACGAAGATATGCCCTTTATTAACAGAGGCATAAAATCTAACAGTAGGGAAGTTACGCCAGAAATATATAAAAATTAGTTCGGGTATAGCTAGAGTGCTTTGTGCAGTTCTGGTCTTTGCATTACCAGGAAGACAATCGCATTTGAGAGGGCACTAAGATGAGTTCAAAGATGGTTCCAGGAATAGAGAATTTTTGCTAACAGGAAAGATTGAATGTTTTTTTAATCTGGAACAAAAGAGGTTGCAGGGGTATTTAATTAAGGTGTACAAGGTTATGTGGGGCTCTTGTTGATGAACATTGAAGATTCAGTTAATGGAATTTAAACTTTACTATTGTTGTGAAATGCTTGTCTCTGGATCATTAACCCAAACCGCTGTGTTCCTCACCCAATGAAATAGCCATAATGCTATCATTCTCTTACAATGAGATCTAAGACTTGCTTGTAACACTGTACAGAATTAGGATTCAAGAAACAAGCAAACAAAATCAGTGAGGAAAAATATAGGTATCAACCATGCACCAATAGCAATCCTCTCAGTTGAGTCAGAAGGTTGGTAATTTAAGTTTCGTTCACACACAATGAGAAGAAACTTAGGCTTACACTCCTGTGGATTTGTTGGAGTTTCAGAAGTGTTGTCTTGAGGGTGAGATGTTAAAATGAGATATATTTTAAAGATAAGGGGTGTCCCATTTAAGGAGGGAACAACTAGGAATTTTATTCCCCAGACAGCCTTTGGTTTTTGGAATTTCCTCCCAGGAAAAGCGGTGGAGGCCAGGTGTTGGAATATATTTAAGGCTGAGTTACAGACCTTTGATCAACAAGGGAGCTGAGGGTTGGGAAGATCGGCATGAAAGTGGTATTTACACCA
Source organism: Carcharhinus amblyrhynchos (assembly GCF_965287045.1). Taxonomy (NCBI): domain Eukaryota; kingdom Metazoa; phylum Chordata; class Chondrichthyes; order Carcharhiniformes; family Carcharhinidae; genus Carcharhinus; species Carcharhinus amblyrhynchos. The sequence continues at coordinate 87,035,742 of NC_137324.1, read as the reverse complement.
AAATTAGATCAGCAAAGAGTGTATTGAATATCAGATGCTGCCCAATGGGCCAATGGCCTACTCCTGCTCCTATTTCATCTGATCTTAGACTCCATCTGCTCTCTCAGTGAACATAACAGATTCAATGATGATGCTTCAAAGAAGAGGGGAGTTTTCAGCACTATCTTGTTCAATCTTGATCCTTCAGCCAACATCATTAAAACAGATTATCTGGTTATTATATCATTATTGTTTATTGGACTTTGCTGTGCACAAATTGATCATTGCACTTCTGATTCTACAATGGTGTCTGCACGTCACAAGTACTTTTTCACTATAAAATGCTTTGGGATATTTTGAGTTTGTGAAAGGTGCTACAGAAATGCAAGTTATTTTACTTAAACATTTACGTGCATCATCTAATAGATCAGACAGATCTCAGTGCATTTTCCTAAGAAACCCACAAGGTGCTGGAAAATCATTGCACACCTGAGTGTTCAAAGTATACTTCAGATTACAGTCAAAACTGTGATTTACCTGGGCAGCATTTTAAGGGGGGAGGATACCTATTTGTTGTATACTTTGTTCAAAAATGCACTACCATTTTATCTTGAAAAAAAATTCTTAAAATATTTCTTGATCCGCAGAGACCCAGCAGATTGTCAATGAGAGATATCACAGAGGAGCAAATAACCTCACGGTAATCACAAGACCTTGAGAACATAAGCTACCATTTTGATTCACTGCATCCACAATCGCTAAAATGCTTTTTCAATGCCTAAATCAATTCAAAGTTATCATTTCCTTTATGTTCAATGGAGCTGATACCAATCAAATGGTGTAGTAGTGAAGAAATGCAGCCTTCTGTTAGGTTAAGATTTGACCTTTTTTTGCATAAACCTTTTCTATCTTGAACATCTAAGGCTTGGTTTTCATCATGGAGGAAGGAATTGGGAATCAGAGCCAGCTGTTACCCAGTCTAGCATATATGTGACTCCAGACCCATAGCAATTTGATTGACTCTTAACTGCCATCTGAAATGGCCTATTAAATTCAAGGACAACTAGGAATGGACAATATAAGAACACAAGAATAGAAACAGGAGTGGCCACCAGGCCCTTCAAACCTGCCCTACCAATCAAAATGATCATGGCTGATCTATGCCAGCCTCAGCTCCTTTTCTGTGCCATCTCCCTTTAGCCCTCTATTCCTTGTTCTATCAAATATTTATCCACCTCCACTTTAAACATTTCTAATGATCCAGCGATTCTCCACCTTTTGGAGCACCGAATTCCAGTGATTCACCATTCTCTGCAAGAAGAAATTTCTACACACCTCAGTTTTAAATCTTGTAGCTACGTCCCCTTGTTCGAGACTCTCCACTAGTGAAAAAATCTCACCATCTATCTTGTCAAGCATCCTCAGGATTTTATACGTTTAAATAAGATCACCCCTCACTCTTCTAAACTCCACAGAGTATAGACCCAGGAAGACAGACCTGGATTATTCAGTCTCCCTTGATAGGACAACGCTCTCATCCCAGGAATTAATCTGATGAATCTCCTTTGGACTGCCTCCGATGTTATTATATCCTTTTTAAGGTAGGGGGACCACAGCTGTATGCAGTTTTCCAAGTGGAACCTCACCAACACTCTGTACAGTTGCAACAAAACCTCCATATTTTTAAACTCCAACCTGTTTGCAATAAAAACTAAAATGAAACATAGAAACATAGAAAAGTACAGCACAGTACAGGCCCTTCAGCCCTCAATGTTATGCCAAGCTATGTCCAAACCCAAGATCAAGCAATTCCATTCCCTATCATTCAGATGTGCTCCATGTGCCTGTTCAATAGCTGCTTGAAAGTTCCTAAAGTGTCTGATTCCACTGTCACAGCAGGCAGTGCATTTTACACCCCATGCTGTTTGTCTTCCTAATTACTTATTGGACCTGCTTGCTAGCTTTTTGTGATTCATGCACTAGAACACTTAGGTTCCTCTATACTTCCCTCAATTTCAGACTCTCCATTTAGACAATAATCTGCCTTTTGATTCCTCCTTCCAAAGTGCATAACCTTACTCTTCACATTGAAATCCATTTGTCAGATTTCCACCCAGTCACCCAAACTATCTATATCATATTGCAAAATCACAATATCCTCATCACAACCTGCCCTTCCACCTATTTTTGCATCAATAGCTGATTTGGGAACCTTACATTCTGTTCCTTCCTCCAGGTCATTAATGGAAATAGTGGTCAAGAACTGATCCCTGCAGTCCTTCACTAGTTATATCTTTCCACTCTGAAATAGACCCATTTATTCCAACTCTGTTACCTACGCGTCACCCAATTTTCAATCCATGCTAACACACAACTTCCAATTCCATGGGCTTTTACTTTATGCACTAGCCTCTTACGTGGCACCTAATCAAATGCCTTTGGAAATCTAAATACACTACAGCTACATGTTTCCTTCTATCTATTCTCTCTGTTACATCCTCAAAGGATTTCAGCAAATTTATCAAATATGATTTACTTTTCATAAAACCACATTGACTTGGTTTGATTATATTCAGCTATCCTATATGCTGACCTTGCCAGTGACACCCACATCACATGAAAGAATAATGAAAAAACTTTTCATAATGATATGTGAAGTATGCAAAACACTTTGTACTGACCATCCACATTGGTTCCTACCTCCCAGTTCACAACACTTCCACAGTGATGCCTCAGTTTTGATACAACAGCATGTGGCCCTTTCTTGTGCCAATGAAAATTGCTGGTGCTCGAAGTGGCGGCAGGAATCCTGGATCCTGACCCTGGCCACAATTTTTAAAGCCTGCCAACTCATTTCTGTTTTGCATTGGGCTGGGAAAATTTGATCTGCCCAGTATTAATAACTAGCAGTTGTATGCAGAGTAAAGTTAATGTTGTACTTCACCAACAATACACCTAAACCTCAATGGCAAAATGCCCTTCTGCAGTACTAGATTGACTTATTTCCATTTTCCATATGTGTGCCTTCTCTAAGTACAATGGACAATTTAGTGACATGACCAATTTAAGTCTCCAGTTTTCTGCTGTAGACTCAGTAGAAACTGAACTGAAGCTATCCAACCTCATTTCATTTGTCTTGTAGACAAAAGACAGAGAATTCTGTCAGCAAAGAGAACATTTATTTGCTAATTTCTGAGAAACGATCTTGTCCAGTTCTAACTTATCTCAGATTCACCATTTTATTCTTAGTAAATGGGCAGCCTCCATTTTAAACCATTGCTAACTAAAACAATTGTACAGCCCACCAAAACATTGTATTGTAATCTTTAATATAACAAAAATGCAGTAAATACTCAGGAGGTCAGGCAATATTTGTGGAGAGTAACAGAGTTAACATTTGAGGTTGAGATGACTTTTCTTGAATGTTCTGTTCCAACAGGCGTGTCCTGTTGAAAGGTCATCCCGATCAAAAACGTTAATGCGGTTTCTTCGCAGATGCTGCCTGACCTGCTGAGCATTACCAGCATGTTTTTGATTTTATTTCAGAGTTCCAGCATCCACAGAACTTTTACTTTTGTATAATCAATTTAGGAATACTTTAATATCATTCTAATATAAACTGAAAGAGCAATAGTATTATTCACCTAGGGTTTCCTTCCCTTTTGGTGCTCCATACGATGCAACCACTTGAAGGAGTGATTCTGAAATGTAGCCTGAAACTGTTAGGTTTTGTTAAATCCACCTTCATTTCATTGTGAGGTGTATCAGAACAGCAGATCTGCCCACAATCCTCTGCAGGCCAGAACTGCACCCTTGTCACTTTCTCTGCTGAAATCAGTAATTGAGCTTCAAATTACTATGATCTTGATATGATAGCTTGATAAATATCCCAGACAATCTATCATTGGCCCAATAGGAGAAATCTATGGGAAAAGTCACTTTGTTGGTCATTATTATCTATTCTCATGGAACCAATATGGCTGGCAGGCAGGCAGGAAATAAAAGCATAGTTCCAGCAGGAAGTGCACATCTTTGATCATATAGATATTATTTAAATATAATCTTGTGGTTATTGCAGAACTCTTGTTCAATTTTGATACACCTTAGGGCTTCTCATTCAGGTTAACTTCTGGATAGTTTTCAAGTGTGTGTTATCACCATGGAAGGTTAACCTGTGTATAACGAACAATCTTTTTCTTTTCAGTTCTGACGAAGGCTCAAAATGTTGGCTCTACTCTCTCTCCACAGATGCTGTCAGACCTGCTGAGATTTTCCAGCATTTTCAGTTTCGTTTCAGATTGCAGCATCTGCAGCATTTTGCCTGTACCTTTTTCTCATGTTGCACTTGGTCACTTCATAAGTAATTGGGCTTCAGCTATGGATGTACTGGTCAGACTGTCTTTTGAACTAGAGGATGAAAGGGAGCAACAAGGATGACCAAGAGAGTAGGAGCAGCTGTTAACCGGATGATGGATGAAGAGGTGAACGATTCACAGGAGGCCATGCTCACTCCAGATACTCAAGGAGCATGTCACCTACTTTAACTTGACTGAGGAGCAACATTTGACGTTCCTTCATTTCACCAAGAAGGCTGTCATCAACCTATAGCAGTCACAAACCGATCTGAGTGCTATAGTAAATGAGTGTGCAAAGGTGCTTGCTGGGTGTCACAGCGGTCCAACAGTCTGTTCTCCAACAGATTACGAAGATTGCTGAGGGAATGGTTATGCTACCTTGGAGCACAATCCTGCTGATTTTTCTCAAAGTATTCATTCTCTGGTCCCTTGCAGTTACCTGTTAGTTAAGCAGCTCAGACTGCTGCCACTAATGTTGAAAGCAGCTGGCAGCCAGGTCTTCTAGGCCCAGAGCTACTCAATGTTGTCCTGCGAGGCCATAAGCAGTCTTCCACACTCTACTCAGTGGTCTTCTACCAGTCATACTTCAAGGCAAATTGTGCTTTACTTGCTTGGCTTTGTTGATGAGATAGAGGGTTGGTGATGGTAATGCTGTTGACTTGGTGTGCATGGACTTCCAAAAAGCAATTTGATAAAGTGCTGCACAACAGACTTGTCAGTAATGTTGAGACTCATGGAATAAAAGAGACAGTAGCAACATGGCTATGAAATTGGATGAGTGACAAGAAACAAAGGCTGAAATTTCCCAGCCATTCACTTTGTTCACCCACAGAACCTCCACCATGTCATTTTGTGCTGAATGCAAACCCCTGCACACACCCAATGTTTCATCCCTGATGAGTGTGAGAACAGTTGTGCAATGTTTCTCCCGCACAGAAAAACCTATAGGCCCTCTGCCACAGTCAACCACCCCCCAAACCCTGGAAACACTTCCCACATTCCCCTTCATTGAAAGGATATCCCTCCCCACCCCCCATTGACCCCTCATCCGTTCATCAAGTTTGAGCATTTTAATAGTGCTACATTGTACCTGTGTACCAGAGTCCAAGGAGCTATCGAAATGCTGAGGGTCTGTCCACCTCAGGTGGAAGCTGAAACTGAAAAGCTGAGCACTTACCCCAAAGGGGGGGTTGCAGTATCATGTACTCTTTTCAACCTATTTATGAAGCCCACCATGTGCCCGTTCATTAGCAGGGAACATTCAATTCTCTGTTAGGCATGAATCAGACATATCGTTGAGGATGAGAGAAGCATCGTTCTGTTCTCACAGCAAGTCATCATCATTCTCCGCTAGACTCCAGCCAATGGCTTCAGGCCCCCTGCCCATGAAGATATGCAACATTGGTACCATATTTTTTGTTTTACCTAACATCCATAGGGGCTGGGGGGTGGGGGTGGGAGGAGGAACAACACAACACAGCCTACATCCGCTTGTCCCTAAAATGAGATGTTATGAGATACTTCCTGCTTGGGGGCCAATTCTGGCTCTCTCCACAGCCCTGCCTTCCTCCTCCTACTCCTCCCTGGTTTCGTCCTGCTCACTTCCCTTCTCAGCATCCATCTCATCTGAACAGAAGTGACGCTCAGCCATCTCCTCCTCTTCCAGGTGGTCTCCCCTCTGCAGCGCTGAGTTGTGGACTATGCAACACATCACAATATGTGGGAGACTCTGTAAGGTCTATATTGTAGGGCACCCTTTGACTTGTCCAGGCACCGGAGCCTCATTTCCTGCAGTCCAATAACCTGTTCCACCAGCACGTGCATTGAAGCCTCATTGTACTGAGTCTCCACTGGTATTTGTGACCTCCGCACTAGCATCAATAGCCACTTTCTGAGTAGGTACCCCTTGTCCCCAAGAAGCCATCACTCCAGCCACTGCTCTCCCTTAAAGAGAGTTGATATTTGTAAGCGACCCAAAATATAACTGTCATGGGTGATCCCCGGGAAGCGGCCCACACCTTCATGATGTGCATTGTATGACTGCAGATGAGTTGGACGTCGAGGGAGTGGAATCTTTGTGAATTGTGAATAGTGCTGCCTACCGCCAGAATGACCTAATCAATGATGCCTTGCACCTGTAGCTTCCCTGCTATGAGGGTGAAGCCTGCCTGGACCTTGTCCAGGTTTATAAACATCTCTGTTCTTGCACACAGAGCATCTGTGACCTCCCTAATACATTTGTGAGTGGCAGACTGGGGGATGCCATAGATGTCCCTTCCACTACCTTGAAAGGAGCCGCTGGTGAAAATGTTTAGTGCGGTTGTGACTTTTAAGGCCACAAACATTGGGTTGTCTTCCAGTTCCATGGGGTGTCAGTTCATGCAGTATGTGGCATCCTGTGGCATAGGCGCAGCCTTCTCTGGCACTGAGGCTCAGACACCTGATGTTACGAGCACTTTCACTGGAAGATTTGAGACAGGGACTGACTCAGAATTTGATCTTGCACTCCCGCTCCCTGGACAGCTGCAGGCCCCTGGTCCTAGGTATGCGCAGCAGCATGTCTTTGAATCATGCGCTGGAAGAGTGAGAACCATGATGAGTTATGTGGAGTCCTACCACAGTCCTAATGCTCATCCCTCCATGCCTCTGTGATTTCCAGCCAGATGACATTTATTCATTGAGTTAATATCTGCTTTCCCTCCCAACATCCCTCTGACACAACAGCTATGTGCCCGCATTATCTCCCTTTCAAAAAAATCAGGGTGAATAACATTGTGCCTCCATTTTCTCATGGCATCTGATCTGCCCCATTCCTTCGCAATATGGCAAGAGTGGCTCCCACCCTACTGTCCATGCTGCACTTATCTGGGTCCCTTGCATGCTTGGTGTCCCTTAAGTGTTGGACAGGCTGAGGAGAAATGGCTGCTTCAGAGCTGACCTTCGATACCAACCCCCCCCCCCCTCCCCCCGCCCCCGCCCCCCCTCAGAGGTGAAGGCACCAGGTTCATGCATACGTTGAGCTGTTGTAAATGGCGCTGGCATGTCATCAAACTGGTGCTTACTGAATATTCGGTGTGGGCTCAATATCCGGAGTGAATGTTTGATAATGAGAAACTGGTGCATTAAAATGAGGTTCCCAACATTCTGTAGCGTGTTCTACATCACTCCCCAGTGGGCCTGGACCAAGATTGCAAAATACCATCTTGCCAGCAAGAATCATGTTTTTCAAAACTCTTCACATTTTGAGCGTGTGCCACCATTCTTTCCCACAGAGAGTCTAGGCTTAATTTTCTGCCCATAGACTTTTTTAATCCAAGCACAATCTTGAAACCAACTTTTTTTTGAAAATCTAGTTACTCATTCAATAACTATATCTTTACTCACTGTCCAGGACATGTTCTTTAATAAAATAGTTCAATCTGTAAATAATGAAGTAGTTTTTAACTTTTAATGAACTTTGAAAACAAAGACTCAATGCTAATGAGATGATATAGACATCTGAACATTGGATCTATTCTTAATTTATTTCATATCCTTATGAACACCTTCTCTGGCTTAAAATTCCCTGAACTTTGCTGAAAATAAGTCAATGCATATAATTTTGATTTTAGATGCTAATATATCTATATATTGAGTGATAGTAAGTATTCTCCAAATCTCTACTAGCAATTATTTCAGATTTTTCTGATCCTACCAATGGATGGTGGACAAGGGCATCCAGCATTTGGTGATCATCATACCCTGAGTCTGATTAGTTATCTAACTCAAACTAAAACGTTTTTGAAACAGGTGAAATTAGTAACGTAATAAACTTGTTCTAATTAGTGTTTATTGTTCAGTTACCAATTAGTGTTCAATTTCCAATGAATTCTGACTTATTGTGGATACTTTAGATAACTTGGTTCAGCCCAAAGGTAGACCCAGTGGCAGACATTGTCATCAAGAATTAACAGTTAGAAAAAGGTTTCCCATACACTTGGCGAAAGAACTGTTCGATTGTATTGAGTTAAACATTTAATAAATGAGCGAGAACTTTATTCTTTTTATGCATCCTCTCATCACTATTTTCACAGATTAGACCCATCTTTTCTCTACACAAACAAAACTCTTAACCCACCTTTTCGAAACTCATTGCACACTCACTGACCATGGCAAATTATCCTCTCGTTATGATAGCTGAGCAGGCCATATATTCTAGGCTTCAAGTAACATTGCTACCCAATAGCTGGACTAAATTAGGTTTTCAATTTAATCTATCCAGAGTAATTGCTTAAAGTTTTTGCCTGAACAATCAACTATGGCAAATTTGTGATCTCGACTTCTGGAGGTTTACCTACAGAGCAGGTCTGAGACTTTCTGTAAAATGGAAGACGTACTTCAGGGAGGTTAATCAAACATCCTACAGCAAGCCCGGTGGTAGGGCTTGTGGCTGGGGCATTTGAAAAATCACAGCCGCGTTTCTCTTTCTATCACTTGTCCTGAGTTAAGTTAGTCACTGCAACAGTTTAAATTCCAGACTGTAGGGCTATGCAGTACTGCACCTCTCTACTTCCTCATCTGAACTCTAATATCAATTTGGTTTGAAGTAAATCAAACCACCCCATGGAATTCACAAACGATACCTAGGAATAATATATGCTATGACAGCAACAAATCTGTAACATTTAAACTTCAAATAAAAGTCAAATATGGCCAGGGTCTGCGCGTAGTTTGAGATCAGTCGAGACTTTGTGGAATAAGGTCTTTATAATCGCTTCTATTCTTTAGTCTTAATTTCCCTTTGGTGAATCCAACTCATCATCAACACTGCAATTGGAAATTCCTGATGATTAGTTTTCTTTAAACAGTCCTCTCTGTCACATACCATTCATTATTTAAAGGGATGCAATAAGAATGGAACAAAAGCATCAGAGATTCCTGTAATTCCCCCATTTGGGCAACACAGAGCATATAATAACGCCTCAAAGGTAGCAGAAATATTGTGCAGACAGGAAGGCGTGTGGAGATATCAGCTGTGTTTGGTTGCTACAACGGGTAACGTGTGCGTGTGTATGCACACTATGAGTTGGCCCTTCGCAACTCATACGAATCTTTGTTCAGATTATTGATGGACCAACGTGAAGTGTAGCGCATAGACCACATTCAGGTGCTATGTTCTCGAGCTTTTGATTTTAGTCCGGAAAGGTAAATATTGCAATGGTCTTGCTCTCAGCAAGAGAAGCTGTGTTGGGCTGGATGATTTGTGTGCCATGGTGATGGTACATTGTCACCAGCACCCTTCAATTCACCAGCGCTCATTCGCGCGTCTCTGAAGGGCAAAACCAATGGAGAGGAAAAAACAAATGCAATATAATACTTCGCTGCTTAACGTATTTTAATAACCATAGTTACTTATCGACAAGATAAATACAGCGGCAGTTACTGAGAAAGGAAATCCTTTACGTCAGAGAGTGATGAATTCGAAAGTTTCTGTATATGTTAACTAACTGCTGGTCAACGGTTATTTTAACATTTACAATTGGCCGGATGAATTAAAAAAAACAGGTTTTGTTGCCAAGCCTATCGAGGCGGTCGGTGTATCATTGTAAACTGGGTAACACGGCTACATACTCGGAATCTCTAACAACAATCGGATGGAATAAGGTTAAAGAAATGTACCTGCGACCTTGCTCACAGGTGACAATTTCAGTGGCCGCTCTAGGGTTGGAGAGGAGTCGCTCACAGCTTGGGGTACCGATTACAAAACAAGTAAGAAGCAAACAGTAATGTTGCACTTATTGCTCTGCCAACAAAGCACGGCTGCAAAGGAGGAAGTGAATCCAAATCTCAGTGAATAAAGAAGCGTCAGTTATATTCTAAAAGTGTTCTTCAGAAGTATTGACACTGTTTTATTAAGTTCAGACAACATTAGATGCATTGAATATGTGTAAAAAAAGTGTGGAAAATCCCCACCTCCCCCAATAAAATAACTATGTTCAAAACTTTATGTAGATTTTGTATGTAAAACACCTTACCATCTAGAAAGGGCAGTTCGAGCAACGAAACGAACTGGACTTATAAAGTCGATGGGGAAAGAAATGAAACCAGAACCCAGTGCTGTGAGGGGTGTTTTTTTTAAAAGCGCTGTTGCTACGGGTTGCAGATGTGTACAGGATAAAACATTGCACTTCCCCAAAAAAGTGGCTTTCTGAACTTCAGTAACCTTTTCCCATCGGGCAATGACGTGTAGAGATCGAAACAAGAAACAAAATACACAATGTAAATGATCCCATTTCTATATAATATGACAACGTTAGCAGGAGAGGCTGGTCACACTTACACAGCATGACTGACTGACTGACCCGGCCCCCTCACGCCATCCTCAGCCTGGCCTTATCCAAGTGCAAGTTCTTAGCAGGAAGTAAGTCGCTCACAAATTCTCAGGTTTCTCGGGATACTTAATGTTGACTTTGCTGAATATCTCATCGGCCACGCCCACAGACTCAGTGCGTGTTCCTTTATTTCCTAGTTCTCAGTTTCTGTATGTACATGTCACAAACTGGAAGGACAGGCGTCTATGGTTAACTTCCACTGAAGGCCAATTACTGTGAAGGAGTGGTTCCCTGATAATATCATGCCTCCCGCGGTGCAGGGGGATTTAATCAATCCGTTCAAAAGGGAACTGGAGCATTGTCTGAAAAGGGAAAAAAAAATTTGGACAATTTCTTGGGCTGGGGAAAAGGGAATTTCCTGGGCTAGGGGAAAAAGGAGGGAGGAGTGGACAATGGGACAGTCCGTTGACTCTTGGGCAGCATTTTACGGGTTTCAGGATGAGCGAGGCCGTAATCCCGCCTGATAGGTCAAATAGCCCCCTTTTGTGCTTTAACCATGCCATGATTTTTAGAACCATAGCATCCCTACATGGCTGAAGAAGGCCATTCAGCCCATCAAGTTTGCGCAGACTCTCAGAAAGAGCATCTTATCCAGATCGACCACCCTTTTACCAACTCTTGCATTTAGCATAGCCAATCCATCTAACCTGCACATCTTTGGAGTGTGGGAGGAAACTGGAGCACCCAGAGGAAACCCATGCAGGGAGAATATGCAAACTCCACACTGTGGAGGGGAAAAGGAATATGGAAGTGGAGAGGAGGAGGGAAAGGAAATGGACAGTGGATAGCGAATATTTTCAATGAGGGAAAATCAACAGATTTGATTTTCAAAACAGAATTTGTAAGTGTGCAGCAACTTGCTCCCATGTCAGGATTTAAATCTTTTCACACTATTGTGGGCCCATTTTTTTTAAAGTTCCAATAATCCTTGCAATGTCTCTGCTGTCAAACGGTGTAAGTTTTAAACAAATTTGTGCTATTGAAATCATATGAAACTTATTTATTTCTTTCCATCTAATAACATACCAGGTTATCGTTTTATGCAATGTCTGTAAAATGTTTCCTACCATTCGCTGTTAAACAGAGTTGTAATTATCAGGGTTTAAGTATTTCCTTCCCTCGCAGGATAATTGGTTGAGCAAGTAAACTACAAAAGTTAATATGTGGCAAGTTATTGCCATAATGGAAGGTCAAAAGTGCACTTGCAAAGCATCTTTTTATTGTTTAATTCAAAATGGTCTACTTTAAGTTGAGTTGTTAACACCCATTTATGAAGGGACAAAGATCAAGACCATTCAGATGCCGTTAATATTCTGTTTCTGATTAATCATTGCAAGAAACGAATGTTTCAAAGTGGTTGTGGGGCATTCTGGTGAGGGAATGTGAACAACTAATGGTTGTGGTATACATAGATAGCAATGACTTAGGTAAACTAAGGGATGAGGATCTGCAAGCTGAACACAGGAAGTTAGGAGATAAATTCAAATGCAGGACCTCAAATGTAATAATCTCAGGATTACTCCCAGTTCCTAGCGAAAGCAAGAACAAGAGAACAAATGAACACGTGGCTGGACAGATGGTGTAGCTGAGAGGGATTCAGATTGTTGAGGCACTGGGACTGGCTCTGGTGAAGGTGGGACCAGTACAAACTCATGGGCTGCACCAGGCAGAGCTGGGACCAATGCCTTTGAAGGGATTTTTGCTTGTTCTGTTGGGGAGAATTTAAACTAGTGTGGCAACGAGCTGGGATCACAGGAGTAGGATCAGACAGGTCAGATTCAGACCAGGAAAATGGAGGTAGAACATTAGCTCGTGATGTAGAAGATGTAGTGATAGGTTTGGAATTACAGGTGAGAAAGTTTAGAAGCATCCAGCAAGGGAATTGACAGGGTTAAACTATTTATGCTTCAATGCAAGGAGTATTACAAACAGGGTAGGTGAGTTAAGGACACAGGTAGACACAAGGCAGCAAAATGTCATTCGTATAATGGGAATCTGGAATAAGGAGGGGCAAAATTGGCAGCTCAATATCCCTGATGATAGAGTCTTCAGACACTGTAGAGTGGAAGAGAAAAAAGGAGGCGGACAAGCACAAGTGGTGTAAGTATCAATTCCAGTTGAGAGAAAGGATGATATACTAAACGGTGAATGAACAAGGCTTTCTGGATTGGGCTTAGAAATGTAAAAGGGGCTGTCAAACTATAGACCCCTAAGTAGTGCAAGGGAGATAGAAGAACAAATATGTAAGAACAAGAGGGCAAAAATAGGATAAAAGTTTAGCTATCCCAATGTCAACTGGGATTCAAAAATATAAGGGACACTGAGGGAGAAAGAAATCATGCTGTGTGTCCAGGAATTTTTTTCAACTAATTAGTCACAAACACAATGAGAGGAGATGCAATTCTAGAACTAGTCTTGGGGAATGAAGAAGGACAAGTGAGTGAAGTAAATTAGCAACTGTATTGGGGTAGTGATCACAATTCAGTTAAGATGAGAGGTCACATGACACCAGGTTATAGTCCAACTGGTTTATTTGAAATTACAAGCTTTTGGAGCACTACTCCTTCATCAGGTGAAGTGGAGTGAGGTGTGCAGGTGCAGCATATATAAGTGGAGTGGAGAGGGGCATAGAGTACAAAAGCTGCCGTCTAATGCTTCAGTTGTATAGAACGTTGGTTAGACCGCATTTGGAGTACTGCGTCCAGTTCTGGTCACCTTACTACCGGAAGGACGTGGAGTCTCTGGAAAGGGTGCAGAGGAGGTTTACCAGGATGTTGCCTGGCATGGGGGGACTGGGTTACGAGGAGAGATTGAAGAAACTGGGGCTATTCTCCCTGGAAAGACGGAGATTGAGAGGGGACATGATAGAAGTATATAAGATACTGAAGGGAATAGATAGAGTTAATAGCGAGAGACTGCTCCCTAGACTGGGTACGAACACGAGAGGTCATCATTTAAGGGTGAGGGGGGAGAGGTATAATTTGGAGGTGAGAAGAAGGTTCTTTACGCAGAGAGTTGTAGGGGTCTGGAACGTGCTACCGAGTAGGGTGGTGGAGGCAGGAACGTTGGACTCGTTTAAGATGCAGTTAGATAGGCACATGAGTGAAACGAGAATGGAGGGATATGGTAGGGGCTGTTAAATAGGGTTAAACCTCGGGAGACACCGGAAGGGCAGGCTGTATGATTAATATTTTTGTCTTTATTCCACAGGTGGAGGTCCACCTCGTGTCAAGCGAGGGGCATGCACACGGCGGGTTGTGCGTGGGCTGCTCTTGGAAGTCCAGGAGTGGCCTAGTACTTCATGTCGGTGTGTGTGCTTGATCCTGGACCGATAGACGGGCACCGCAACAGCTCAGTGACTAGCACTGCTGGCTGTGCAGACACATGGATTTGGGCCTGTGTCTGTGGGAGTTTGTGCATTCTCCCTGTGGTTGCGTGGGTTTCCTCCGGGCGCTCCGGTTTCCTCCCACACCCTAAAGATGTGCTCTTAGGCTAATCGGTTTTTACCAAATTGACACTATTTCTTCCCTGAATCTGACTGAGTAGGGTTCCATTCGTAGACATGCAGGGTAGAATAGGTGTAGGGTGATGCGGCGGCGTGGGCTCGTTGGGCCGAAGGGCCTGTTTCCCGTGCTGGGTTGTTCTTGTTCTTTGTTCTTTGTTTGAGTGACAATAGCCCATAATCTAGAGGGTCAAAGGATAAGTACTTTTCAGAATCGGTCCCATTTTTGGAAACATGTATTTCCATCAAGGACAAACACCACAGCATTTCATTTTACCGTAAGCCCACAGATAACCTCATGATGCTCCACTTCTCCAGTTTCCACCCCAAGCATGTTAAAGAAGTCATCCCCTATGGGCAAGCCCTGCATATATAAGGATCTGCTCAGAAGACGAAGAATGCAATGGACATCTACGGATACTGAATGATGCCCTCATAGAAACGGGATACGATGTACAATTAATCGATCAACATTTCCGATGTGCCACAAAGGAAGTCCACAACGTCCTCCTCAGGAGACAAATATGGGACACGACCGACTGAGTACCCTTCGTCGTCCAGTATTTCCCCAGAGTGGAGAAACTACGCTGGATTCTTTGCAGCTCAGCCTTCAACATGTCATCAATGACAATGGACATCACAGCCATCCCTGCACCTCCACTACTTGTCTTCAAACAACTGTCTAACCTCAAACAGACCATCGTTTGCAGTAATCTACCCAATTCTCAGGGGAACTGCAAGCATGACACCACCCAACCCTGCCATGATAATCTCTGCAGGACATGCCAAATCATTGACACAGATACCAGCATCACATGGGGGAACACCACCCACCAGGTACACGATACATACTCATGCGACTCGGCCAACATTGTCTACCTCATGCATTGCAGGAAAGGATGCCCCGGGATGTGGTACATCGACGAGACCATGAAGTCACTACAATGACAGATCAACAGACACTGCACAACAATCGCCAGACAGGAGTGTTCCCTCCCAGTCTGAGAACACTTCAGTGGCCAAGGATATTCAGTTTCTGATCTTCGAATAAGCGTTCTCCAAGGTGGCCTTCGAGATGCAGAATCATTGAGCAAACTGATAGCCATGTTCAGCACTTATGAGGGTGGCCTTAACCATGATCTCGGGTTCATGTCATGCTACATGTAACCCCACCATATTGTTCTGTGGAAGAAAAATCTCCATGATTGTCCTATTTTGGCAACATGTACACCTTGATTAAGGGTGATCGTTTATCTATCTGAATTAGTTTGCATAGTGTTTAGCATCATCTCATTCTTTAATTGTTCATAATTATGTCTCTGCCTTAAATTATTGGCTCTGAGGTCATCCCTTCACTTGTCAACACTTTATACATATTGATTATACTGAACTGCTTGCATTTGTCTATTAGCACTCATGATTACTTGCAAAGACTTGTTATTCAGCCAGCCTACACTATCTGTACTTATCCTTTGACAGCTTGATTACCTGTTAGCATCAGGCTATCATCACTCCACCTATATATTCTGTATCTGCACACCTTGCTCCACTTCATTTAATGAAGGAGCTGTGCTCCGAAAGCTTGTGATTTCAAATAAACCTGTTCGAGTATAACCTGGTGTCGTGTGACCTCTCATCTTGTCCACCCCAGTCCAACACTGGCATCTCCACATCATAATTCAGTTAGATTTAGCATTATCCTGGAAAAAACAGAGATAAAGCAGGAGTAAAAGTTTTGAACTTGGGGGAAGGAAAATTTTACAGGAATGGAAAGAGACTTGGCTGAGGTGTTCTGGCCAACACTACTAGAGTAAATCAGTGGAAAACCAGTGGGAAGCACTAAAAAGTGAGATCCTAAATTACAAAGTAGGCACATCCCCTCCAAAACTAATGGTGTTAATGCCAGATCTAGACCCCTCTGGTTGTCTAGAGAAATACAGTGGAAAATCAAACAGAAAACAAAAGCATATGATAGGCATAAAGAACTAAGCATTGCAAAAAGCCTAGACAAATATAGGAAAGGCAGAGACGAAATAAGAAAGAAAATCAGAGAGGACATGAGAAAAGGTTAGCAAGTAAAGTTAAAGAAAACCTAAAAGTGTTTTACCAATATATTAATGCTGAAAGGTTAGTAAAGGAAAATTGGGACCTATCAGATGTGAAGACAGGAACATGTGTGTGGATACAGAAGTTGTGGAAGGGTTTTAAATGAATATTTCGTCTCCGTCTTTATAAAGGAAAGGAATGATGCAGATTTAGTAGTGCAGGAGGAGCACTGTGTGAAATTGGGGTAAAGAGAGAAGTACTCAAAGGGATGGAATCCTTGTAAATTGATAAGTCAACGGGACCAAATGGATTGTTTCCGAGGTTGCTGAAGGAACTCAAGGGAGAGATAGCTCACACACTGAGGATGATTTTCTAATCCACACCAGATACAGGAGGGGTACTAGAGGATTGAAGAAATGCAGACATAGTTCCGCTGTTTAAAAAGGGATCGAAGGAAATGCCAAGCAATTATAGGCCAGTTAATCTTACAACAGTGGTGAGCAAATTAGTAGAATCAATCCTGAGAGATAGAATTAACTGTCATGCAGAAAAACCTGGACTGGTTAGGGATGGTTAGCATTGATCTATGAAAGGAAGGTCTTGCCTCACAAATTTGATTGAATTATTTGAGGAAGTGACAAGAAGGGTTGATGAAGGTAGTGTAGTGGATGTTGTGTACATGGGATTTAGCAATGCGTTTGATAAGGTCCCATATGGCAGATTGGTCAAAAAAGTAAAAGCCCATGGGATAGAGGGTAATGTGGCAAACTGAATAAAAAGTTGGCTTAGTAGCAGGAAACAAAGGGTAATGGTCGACGGCTGTCCTTGTGAATGGAAAGTTGTTTCAAGTGGTGTTCCACAGGTTCGGGTTTGAGACCCTTACTGTTTAGGTTGTAAATTAATGTGAACATAGGTGCCATGATTGGGAAATTTGCAGATGACACAAAGACTGGCTGAGTAGTGGATAGTGTAGAGGATAGCTATAATTTCCAAAACAATATAGATGGGTTGATGGAGTGGGTAGTAAAGTGGCAGATGGATTTTAACACAGAGAAGTAAGAGGTCATGCTTTTAGGGAGGCTAAACAGTTATAGGGAGTATACAATAAATAGCCCTCTTAGTACAGAGGGCTAGATGAAGTAAGAGATCTTGGCGTACAAGTACACAGGTCCCTAAAGGCAGCAGTTCTTTGGCAGAAGCATTGAATATAAAAGTAAAAAGTTATAATGTTGGAAATGTATAAATCAGTGGTGAGGCTACAACTGGAGCATTGTGTGTAGTTCTGGTCACCACATTACAGGAAGGATGTAATTGCTCTGGAGAGAGTGCAAAGGAGGTTTACAAGAATGTTGCCAGGGCTAGAAAAGTGTAGCTATGAGGAGAGATTGGATAGGTTGGGGTCATTTTCCTTGCAACAAAGAAGGCTGGGGAGGGGGAATTAATTGAGGTATACAAAATTAAGAGGGGAAGAGATAGAGTGGACAGGATATAAGTACTTAGAGAATTCTAGAACTAGTGCCTTAGATTCAAGACAAGTGGTGTAGAGGGGACATGAGGAAGAACGTTTTTACGCAGAGGGTGGTGGGTATCTAGAATTTGCTGCCTGAGTTGATGATGGAGGCAGACACCTTAAACTCTTTTATAAAGTACCTGGATCTGCACCTTAAGTGCCGTAAGCTACTGGCCCATGGGATGGATGCAGGAAGGTGGAATTAGAAAGGGCAGCTGGTGTCTTTGGGCTGGCACAAACAGGATGGGCCAAATGGACTTCTCCTGCACCATTTCTGTGGTTCCAGGGAGAAAGGGAGGCAACTGGGAGAAATAATACTGAGATAAAAAGGAAAGAATTCCACTAATTTATGCGTTCAGTGTCCACAAGGTTGTTAGGAGGTTTCAGCACTATTTCACATGTTGTTGGCTGTCACACGATTCAATGGTGGAATCTACTCAGGGCTGCATTTCAGCAATAGATCTTCATGTGACTGAATGGTCAATTCTCAATCCACAGATCTTTGGGCAATAGAAGACAGCACATGACTTTGTTCAGCGTAGAAACCTTGGGGTACCTTCATTGTCCACACACATTTCAGTGACATGTTGAACCACAACGACCAGGAACACCTCGCCGCTGCAACCTTCTTCTGCGTTTGCAACCAGTGTGGTGCTTGGTGTGCTACTGAGGACTTTATAAACTGCACCTCCCCTTGACCTTGCTGCCAAGGTTGGCCCTACCAAAGGCCTCCCAACAGCATAGGGTGCACCACCATGTCAACGTGGCAATCTGTGGAGGGCATACGTCTTCACATGCAGCACAAATGCAGCAAAAGCAGTGACCTAAAAAAATCAGTATGTGTTATTTAGTTAGAGAATTAGGGTGATTCATGTTGCTTGCGTCATTCATGTTCTACTCTGTATCCAAGAGAAACTTATCTGACATTGCATAGATACACTGACTACTTGTTCATGTCATTCATTCCTATGTTGCAATTGTGAACAAAGTTCATATACAGGGATAGTTTTCACCTTCTGTCATCCAATTTTCTTGTGCCATTTCCTTCTCTTTCCTCTGACCTCCTTAAGCCCATGATTAAACAAACCTTGTATTTATATAGCACATTTAATATAATAAAAATACAATTCAGTCATAATCATCAGATCTGAGGCTTGCTCAATTTACTATGTTTAAGCCTAAAGAGTGACTATTCTTGGACAAATGGCTGATCCCAGACTCCCTGATGTCTTTGAGATAGAAACATGGGTAACATTTTTATCTTCACCACAGCAACCACTGCAACCTAGAAGGACAAGGGCAGCAGACTCATGAGAACACCAGTATCTGCACATTCCCCTCCAAGTCACCATTCTGATTTGGAACCATCCATTTATTTCCTGTTGGGTCAAAATCCTGGAACTGCCTCCCTAACAGCACTATAGATGTACCTACACCACAGTACCTACACCTTCTTAAAAAGGTGGCTTACCACATTTTCTAAAGGGCAATTAGAAAGGGGAAATAAAAATGAAGTATGGGCAATAATCTGGCAAGGCAAATAGCAATATGATTGTCCAATAGTGACATGGCTTTGCAAAGGGAAAATAATCAGCCATGTTAATGTGTTAATGATCACTAAACAGCAACCTCTGGTGGAGGTTATATGCATGGACATCAGTAACTCATCTGACCGGCACTCGGCACAGACTCATTGCTACTTCATGGCCGTTTGGACAAAGTAATGCAAAGCAACTGTGATCTGCAGAATTGTACTACAATGAGTGAATCAATGGGTTCAGCATTGTAGGTATTATCCCCACAGTACGTCATATATAATACATGTACCCACTAGGGTACTACACAATATTTTAAATGGAGGCTGATGGTTTCAAATTATACATTAAGGGATCATTTTAAAGAATTACCCATTAAGGTACCTTATTGTTCAAGGAATACTTGGGAAACGATGATCTTTAGTACCAATCAACCACATTAATATTCAAAGAAAGAAAGAAGAACTAAGAAAGAACAAAAACAGCCCGGGAAACAGGCCCTTCGGCCCAATGAGCCCGCGCCGCCATCTCAACACCACCAGTCCCCCTCTCCACCCACGACCCTTGTCTAATGTTTTATGGCCATCCAGATTGAGGGAAACTGATTTAGGGACAATTTATTACCTCCAATCAGCCTAACAGCAGATCTTTGGGGTGTGGGAGGAAACCGGAGCACCCGGAGAAAACCCACGCAAGCACGGGGAGAATGCGCAAACTCCCACAGACACCGGCCCAAATCCATGTGTCTGCACAGCAATCAGCGATAGTCACTGAGCTGTCGTCTTGCCCAGTATCTGGTCCAGTTTAGGCACACACTAACGACATGAAGCACTAGGCCAATCTCGAACAACCAAGAGCAGCCCCAGTACGACCCATCGCGTGTATGCCCCTCGTTGGACAACAAGGTGGACCGACTGAAAACCTGTGAATGAAAAGGAAAAAAAACATTATTATTGTACCATATCCATTTACCTTACCAGGGACGTCCCAATGCTAATGACACTTATTTAAAACAATCTCCTATATCCACCCATCTCCAACCCACTCATGTGCCTGTCTAAGTTACTCTTAAATGACTGTAGTGTGTTTGCCTCCACCACCTTACTTGGCAGAGCATTCCATACCCCCACTACCCTCTGTGTGAAAAACCTCCCTCAAATATCTGTGTTATACCTCTCCCCCCTCACCTTAAGTCCATGGCCCCTTGTCCTATGTGTCTCTATCATAGGAAATAGCTTACCTCTGTTTACTCTATCTATACCTCTATTAGATCCCCCCTCAGTCACCGTTTTTCAAGGGAAAAGAGCCCCAATTTCTTCAATCTTTCCTCATACCCCAGTCCTTCCACACCAGGCAACATCCTGGTAAACCTCCTCTGCACTCTCTCCAGAGTCTCCACGTCCTTCCGGAAGTAAGGTGACCAGAACTGGACGCAGTACTCCAAATGCGGCCTAACCAACGTTCTGTACAACTGCAACATTAGACTCCAGCTCTTATATTCTATACCCCTTCCTATAAAGGCTAACATACCATAGGCTTTCTTCACCACACTCTCCACTTGCACTGCCACCTTCAAAGACTTGTGCACTTGCACCCCCAGGTCTCGCTGCGATTCTATACTCCTTATGGGCTTACCCTTTATCATATAACTCCCCCCTACATTATTCCGGTCAAAATGCATCACCTCACATTTATCTGGATTAAACTCCATTTGCCATGTATCTGCCCAATCAACCAGCCTATCAATGTCCCGTTGTATTGCCAGACACTGCTCCTCACTGCCCGCCAATCCAGCCATCTTAGTGTCATCAGCAAATTTGCTGATCACACCACCTACTCCCTCTTCCAAATCATTTATATACACTACAAAGAGAAGAGGTCCCAGTACTGAGCCCTGCGGCACACCACTAGTGACAGACCTCCAGCTAAATAAGGACCCCTTCACTACTACTCTCTGACTCCTCTTTGCAAGCCAGTTCTCTAGCCATCTAGTTACCTGACCACATATCCCATGAGCTTTAATCTTCTCTACCAACCTACCATGAGGGACTTTGTCAAACGCTTTACTGAAATCCATATAGACGACATCAATGGCTCGTCCTTCGTCGAACGTTTTTGTCACCTCCTCAATGAATTCTACCAGATTCGTAAGGCAAGACTTCCCCTTTACAAAGCCATGCTGCATATCCTTAATCAGATCGCAACGCTCTAAGTGCTCATACATCCTATCCCTAAGAATCCTCTCCATCAACTTGCCTACCACTGACGTTAAACTCACTGGCCTATAGTTACCCAGGCTATCCCTCCTACCCTTTTTAAACAACGGTACCACGTTCGCTATCCTCCAGTCCTCTGGGACCTCACCTGTGTCCAAAGAAGAGACAAAGATTTGATTCAATTACCATAATTCTGGTGAACCATTTATTTAATCAAATTCATTATTAATCAGATGATTCAAAGACCCCATTTTGCTGTTAAAAGGAAAATAAACTATGAAAATAGTTGCATTTGGGAAGCTGTGTAAACATGTCAGTCAGATCTAACTCTCCTGTTACTTAAAAAGGGATTAAATTTGTCAGTTCAAAAACACAAGCTTTCGTGGAAGCTCTATCAAATATGCAACTAGAATCGGGAGAAATGAGCAATGCCTCTCCACTTGATTTCACAATCTCCCACCCAGTGCAATTCTTGGAAATGAGTGGGCTGAATCCTTCATGTGGGGGCATTCACTTGTGCTATGTTTCAAATTAAAACCAAGGCAGACAGGCACAAAACTGGATGTATTAAAATAGGAGAGTATGGCAAAATACTTGCTAAAGCTGATCAGACTCCATGGCCGCTGAGATCATTAAAAAGAAAGAATTGCCCTAATTCAGAGGATAGTGTTGACAGTCTTTTCCAAATTGTGCTGCAGATGATTTCCAAGTTGACCTTCTTATGAAAGCTCATTGAGCTTGATTGTCAGGTGGGATTTTCTGGCTGGACCAGAATTTCCTGCCCAAAGTCAATGGACTTTGGCTGCTCTCCAAATTTTCCGGCCCTGCAAGTGTTATCATGGGAAGGACATGAAAATTCTGGCTGTTCTGTGTTGAGGCTGCCATTTTTTAATGGCTGCCCAGTCTCCCTGCTTGTTTACTGGCCCCCCCTTCCCCCACAAAATGAAATTGTGTCCCCCATTTATCAAGGAAGCATCACCAACCCCTCACCAAAGAGGGAAGTCCTTCTCCCCACCCATAAATAATGGGTAACACCACCCCTCCCAAACCTCACAGACATGAGGGTGACATGACCCGAATCCCCCTCACTCAGCTCCCCTCCCCCCTCAGAACCCCACTCAGATGCTTCTCCTGTCACACAGGCCCCCTCTTCCTCAGATCCCCCCATTCGAGTCCACTCCCACCTCAGAATCACCCTCTCAGGTCTCCTCCCCTTCCTCAGACCCACCATTGGGGGGATTTTCCAGTGGGAAGGCCCACTAATCATATTTAAATAATTCAAATGAGGTCATTGTATGGCGCGAACTCTATTATGTCACTGGCAGGGGTGTGGGGACAATAAAGTGGGGAAATTTTGTCAGTATGGAAACCATTTTGGGACTTTCCTTTGATTATCCACCCTCTCCACCGTTCCTACCCACCAAAAACAGGGGGAGGAAAACCTTCTCCTTCCCGCTGTCTTTACTGCCTCAAAATCCAAGCGATGGTTTCTAAAATATTCCCTGCCATTGACATTAAACTAACTTGCCTATAATTACCAGATTTACCCTACTGTCCTTTTTAGAATAACATTGGAATGTTCTGAAATAAGTATTCTGTAGGAAGGAGGTGTAGGGGGGGACTGTACCTAATTAGTAATGAAATATGTTTTGTAACAAGTGTGTCAGCATTTTTCCACAACATAGTCTTAATAGCAGACCAGTGGTTAACTAATTCACTCAGCAAACAGGCTTTTTATTAGTTTGACACATCGAGTGAAATCTTACCAGCTGTGAAGAGATCGTTTGGGTGTAGGCGGGGGAAGGAGGAGTGAAGTTTTTCGGAATGATGTTTTATGTTTAAAGCTAATTTATTTGTCACAAGTAGGCTTACATTAACACTGCTAGAAGGTTACTGTGAAATTTGCCTCTCTGGGACCTATTAGGGTACACTGAGGGAGAATTTAGCATGGCCAATGCACCGAACAAACCAGCATGCCTTTCAACTGTGGGAGGAAACTGGAGCATCCAGAGGAAACCTGCGCAGACATGAAGAGAATATGCAGAGTCCACACAGACAGTGACCCAAGCCAGTAATTGAACCTAGGACCCTGGCGCTATGAGGCAACAGTACTAACCACAGTGCCACCATGCTATAGCCGTTGATATGTTCCAGTTGACTTTTCCAGAAGCTGATGTGCAATTGAAGTGGCTACTCACTTGGTAGTAATGGTAGTCAATTAGTGCCAATTATCTAGCTAAATGGGGGCCATGACTGAGATCGCCCCTGGTAGTGGATACCCCACATTCAGGCAAAGCCTGCAATATCCATGGAGGAAGACTGGCCTACCAGCAGCAGGCGGGGCAAGGATTGGCAAGGGCAGGCGCAATGTTGATGGCAGTGGTTGGGGGAGCAGCAATGCCTTATGTATTTAACCATCCAACTTCTACTGTAAACCTCTACCACACAGGCCACAGCTGGGACTACAGATCATCCTGTAGGGGGACCCATGGTCTGGCAGCTGTGGTTATAAATCGTTCCAAATAATTTGTAATTTCTCAGAGCGTGCTTCCATCTGCTGCCAGACATAGCAGCACCCACCTCAGTCAATCCGACACTAAAAGGACATTGCTGTGGGTCCTCCCATTGGCCCAGATGGATGTGTGTCCCACCTCCCATCTCCCATTGGGTGGCATCCCAGAGGCAGTGCCTTAATTGACCACCTTGAGTAAGGTCACCCAGGGAGAATCTAGGCATCACCAGAGGGGTTGGCATGCACTATTGTTCTGAAAATTTTTAAAGATGGTAAGATTCTGCCCATTATACTGGCAACATGTACATAATCACGTCCTACCTCATGTTTCAGCAGTGCTATACCTGTAACTGCAAAAGATGGGCAATTTTTAATTATTGCTGGAGACTTCAATAGCATGAAAAGATAACCTACGCACCAAGAATAACGTAGTTTGATAGCTTTCCAATTGATGTGTTGAAATAACTAAAAATGTGTCTGTGTGTAGGATGAGGACGAAGGAGCAACACTGAGTGACACTCCCAAAAGCTATTAGGTGAGTATTTATTTCCAAACTATTTGCACAAACATTAAGAGATTTATATGGCTCAAGAGATTTCATAATTTACCTCACCTAGTAGTCAGTGTTAATCACAATGGAGTAAAACTGTGCTCCAACTTGCCTTGGCACACATCTGCTTTCCAGAGGAGTCCACACTTTTATGGATAGACAGCAATAACGTCCCAGTCAGAATAACACAACACTTTTGTGTTATGGCGTCACAGAGATGCTGGAGATCAGAACTGAGAGTCAGAACCATGAAGATTCAAATCACACTCTGCTCAGCCCTTGACCTGGGTGAGGTGAAAGTAAGCTGCACCATCTCTCTGCAGAAAGGAGGCAACATCGGATTGGAGAATCATGCTTGGTTACTCCCTGAAAGAGTCCTGGCAGTCTGAGAGCACACTAACCACTTGTGCTCATAGAAGGTGAACTGCAACAGAAATGTTTTGGTCAAGGCAGAGTGATAATTTAGAAAAAGAAAGAAACAGAAGAAAATAAATGAAAAACACCCCTGGACTCAGGTTTCCTCACTTCCATCAATTTTGAGGATGTCACAGGATGGGAATCGTGGTGGGCAACTCTCCCACCAATTTCTTAACAATTTCTGATATTTCTACAATTTTCCATCAGAGATGCTGGAAGGACATATGGAAATTATGTGTTAATGATGGAATATCATAATTTGACATAATTCCAGTCTCTATAACACGCTGCTATTTTATTCCTGACAGGCAGTGATGTTAAGAGGCGAGGGAGGATCCAAAATAAAAGAACCATTTTTTCAAGAAATACAAGCATCCCAAAATGAATGGTCCAAATTGGTGAGGTGAGGTGTGAGTGACTGCCCTGGACATCATGAACCAGAAGCATTCAGATTAGGCTGATTGTGATGTCGGTCAATGTCTAAACCTCTTTTGGACCCCAAAGTGCCATTTTAGACTTACAGGTCCTTTTAATACCTCTCTTAAAGACATGCAGCCGAATATTAATTCAGCTTCGTGAGAACGCCCCCTGCATCACCACCCACCCACACTCCCGCCCCTATGGTTTGAAGGAGTTAAAATGCAACTTTCAGGTGAGGTGCTTTTGACCTTTTCCTGCAGTAGAGTTGGTGGAAGTATTGTATACTATGTTTGACTTCAGTCAGAAGGAAGTGATACTGAACTTTGGAAGGAATAGTGCAGTTTTGAAAGTTTTCTGACTAGAAAACTTGCTTCAGTTTTGGAGATTACAGTTGCAGTTCCTCTTGGATTGCAACATGACATGGACGTGCAGCAAAGGCAGCAAAAAAGAGAAGTTGGTTGCAGAGGGAGGAGAAGGGAACTCAACACAAGGCCATTCCCACCATGGGTCTTCAAAGCACATTTCTCCATTCTCCTCTCAGCCAGGAGAAACATTCTCAGCAGCTATGCTTCACCAAGGGGGTAGTCACAGATTATACTACCTCCTTTAACCAGACAAGCAGTTGCAGGGGAAAGTGAGCATGGTGGTGACAGTGGTCATCAAAGCGACTGTGGGACAATTTCTATGCCTCAGGAACTTCCCAGGCTGGAGCAAATGATATTGTCAACATTTCTCCATGGTCATGCATCACTGCGTTAGGCAGTCACTGAGGTTCTGTGTGTTAGGAGAGAAGACTTCGAGATTTAAGGAACCGAGAATGGCAGGAAAGGTGAGTGGCATAACATCTTCAGGTGTCAACCCCCACACACTGACTATCCCAACATTCTCCTGCACAACACTCCTCAGACCCAAAACGACTTTTGGCTCCACTCACTCCTCTGTCTCTGAGCATCTTCTCACATCCCCGACAGTATAGCCAACAGTAACACTCAACCTCATCTTTGTGCCATGTTACACCCATGTCTCACAATCACCCTTCAAGAATGTTGTCCTCCCCACCTCTCCACACAAATTGTTGCTCATACTCACGTTGATCTGCTTTCTCTCCTCACTGGAGAAGAGTGTTCACAATGCCAAGGAGAGGGGAAAGGTTCCCCCATCATTGAGGAAAGGGCTATTTATAGAGCTTCCTCCTCATTTTAGTTGTTTAATTGTCCACTGATGTTCATAACCAGATGTGGCAGGACTGGTTAGATGTGATCCATTGGCTGTGGGATCACTTAGCTTTGTCTATTCCAGGCTGCTTCCACTATTTGGCATGCAAGTAGTCCTATGTTGTAGCTTCACCAGCTTGACATGTGTACCTGGTATTGCTCCTGGAATGCCCTCTTGCACTATACATTGAACCAGCATTGACCCCCTGGCTTGATGGTAATAGTAGAGTGGGGGATATACTGGGCCATGAAGTTACAGATTGTGGTTGGGTACAATTCTACACTGCTGATGGTCCATAGCATCTCATGGTTACCTAGTTTGCAGTTGCTGGATCTGTTCAAAATCTATCCCATTTAGCACAGTGGTAGTGCCACACAACATGATGGAGGGTATCCTCAAACCC
Source organism: Carcharhinus amblyrhynchos (assembly GCF_965287045.1). Classification (NCBI taxonomy): domain Eukaryota; kingdom Metazoa; phylum Chordata; class Chondrichthyes; order Carcharhiniformes; family Carcharhinidae; genus Carcharhinus; species Carcharhinus amblyrhynchos. The sequence continues at coordinate 87,008,711 of NC_137324.1, read as the reverse complement.
TGTGGGATTTCGTCTCCACAAGGACTGTGCAGTTGTCACTCCTACCAATACTATCATGGACAGATGCATCTGTGACAGGTAGATCGGTGAGGACAAAGTCAAGTTGGCTTTTCCTGCTTGGTTCCCTCACCACTTGCCACAGTCCCAGTCTAGCACCTATTTCCTTCAGGACCTAGTCAGCCCAGTCCATGATGGTACAGCTGAGCCACTCTTGGTGATGGACATGAAGTTCCCCACCAGAGTACATTCTGAGTCCTTGCCATCCTCATTGCTTCCTCTAAGTGGTATTCAACATGGAGGAGCATAGATTCATTAGCTGAAGGGGGAAGTATGTGGTAATCAGTAGGAGGTATACTTGCCTTATTTTGACCTGATGTCAAGAGACTTCATGGGGTCTGGATCAATGTTGAGGACTCCTAGGACAACTCCCTCCCAACTGTGTAGCACTATGCTGTCACCTTGGTGAGACAGGACATACCCAGCAATGGTGATGGTGGTGTCTGGGCATTATCTGCAAGGTATGATTCGAGGAGTATGACTATGTTAGGTTGTTGCTTGGCTAATCTGTGAGACATCTCTTCCAATTTTGGCACAACTCTCCATACGTTTGTTAGGAGGAATTTGTAGGGTCGACAGCTCTAGGTTTGCAGTTGTCGTTTCTAGTGTCTAAGTTGATGCCGGATCATCAGTCTGGTATTATCCTTTTTGAAAAGCTAATCCCTGTAATGGTGACTATGTTAATGATCATTGATGTAAAACTCTGTCTGATTCACTAATGTTCTTTAGGGAAGGAAATCTGTTGTCCTTACCTGATCTGGCATGGCCTTTATGTAAGTCCAGACCCACAGCAATGTTGTTGATTCTAAAATGGCCTAGCAAGTCACTTAGTTCAAGGGCAGTTAGAAATGGGGCACAAATGCTGGAGGAGGTCTTGTGGTGCAGTGGTAATCATCCCTGCCTCTGAGCCAGAAGGTCCAGGTTTGAGTCCCACTCTGGGACTTAATGGCCAAGGAAGGTGCATTTCAAATGCAGCAAAACAGGTTGAGTGTCAACGTGCAATTCCTTCCAACACAACAATGGCTGACTACAAGAGCGGGAGAGATTTCTGGTCAAACATGTGTGATGTGGCATGGCGCCCCTCTAGCTGTAAGCCTCTGGCAACAGCCTAGCAACATTCTTCCAAGAATTGCTAGCTATAGAAACAGACAAAAGTCTGCCTTAGTGCACCATTAGGTGCAGGAATGAATTGGAATGCTGGCCTTTCCAGCAATGCCCACATACCTTGAAAGAATAAAAAAAACTGCTGCATTTTTTACAACCTCTACATCATGATGGTACAGCTGCTGTTATCACAGAAGATGACAACAACTGAAAGGGGAGGAGATGTAGGAAGAAGCAGAAAATGAGGAGGAGGAAGGAAGCTTTTCTGGCTAGGCTATCTATGATTGATCCATCTAACAGCAATATCAGTGAATACAACTTCAATTCCCCATTCACCAAAACTCTAAGCAACACTCCTTACCTACCCAATGGACAATCAAAGTGTCCTCTCGGTCACACTGCTGAAATAACTGCCACCACAAAATAAATATCCCAAACAAATCTTATCCACCAAACAGCTAAAAATCCAAAAGTTAATCAATCATTCTTGTCCATTCTCCAAGTTCCTGTCTTGTGGGTGCCTTTGCCCAAGGGGCTGCGGCATGACTGGTGGAACACTGCTGGCTTTTAATGTGGGAGGTTGCACATGGCCTTGCAGGGTGACCTATGCAATTCTGGCCTAAAAAACTTAACTTTGGACAGCACAGCTCACCATGGGCAGCAGCAGTCTGCAATAGACTGACAGGCAGCAGCAAGAGAACTAGCAAAGCGATAGTGCAAAGAGCATACATCCTCAGAGAAAACACAGGTTTGTGCCCCATTTTCCTCAGGCCACACTTGGCAGTCTTCCAATTTGCTGGAGGACTTTGCTGGATTACTGTGAGGCCCCGAAAGCCTCTCTGATCATTGGTCTCTATGATGACAGCAGCCTGAGCTTGCTCCATGAACGTTGCATGCTTGGTAAGTAGTGTGTGTTGTATGACTTCAGTCTGATCTTCTGCTATAGCATTTCGACACTGGATGGCTTTCTACTTGTGCACTGGCCATTGTGGTTGGGTACACGTGCACTAATGGAGTTGGTTACCACTTCCACATTGGAAAGAATGGACTCCAAGCTCTGCAAAATACCACATGCAAAGCTGGTGTATGGCTCCTTCATGCTCATTGACGGTGATGGCAAGCTTTCAGGCAGGGCTGCCAAAGAACCAAACATTTCTGAGTGCATGCCATAGTGTACACTGCCCCTTCTATGTTCTCCAGTGAGCTGGCACCTGAGCTACTCTTTCTCCCTGCCCAGGTTGCAGGCCATTCACCCCTGGTGACTGACTGTGTGCAGACCTCATCTCTTTACTACCCCCAGGTGATGCCTGTATCTGCCAGCGTGAGATTAGGTGACAGTGTTTCGTCATCAGTCTCTTCCTCCTACTGCACTCTGGTTCCTGCAGCATTTCTTGACAGGTTGCAGATCTTGGGTATCTGAAAGGAGAAAGAGGCAAGGATAGGATTGCTGTGAGAATGGAGACTGAAAAACAAAAGGTGCCCATTTAAGCCATTTGCAGTTTGTGAATCCAAAGGGATGGTGGGATGAGGGCAAAGTGGGATGTGAGGAGAATTAGATTGGTGCTTGCTTCAATATTTCAGCCCTGCAGTTAGCCATGTCCTCAGACCACTGATGGAGAATATTGTCTCCTCCATAAGGGTGAGGATATGTATGAATGCTTGTCTCAATTGATTAGCTGCTACTGTATACAGTCGTGTGCTACTTTATCCTGAAGGAAGAGGGGAGAGTATCAGAATGTGATGCAATGTGTTTGGGTGATGTGGCTGTCATGGTTGAATAGCTGACAGTGAATGCACGTTGTGAAACCTGGTTGTGAGGCTTACAGCAGTCATTAGTGCTGAGTGTGAAGTGAAGCTATGAATGTCGGTTATGAGTTATGATGAACAGAAATTGTTGGTCGGTGAGTAATAGGAGTGTGATGCATTGAGCAGTTGGTGGGATACAGCATCTGAAGATGAAGTCACTGACCTTGACCACTTCTGTGAGGTCATTGGACTTCTTCTGGTACTGCGTCTAGATCCTTGGGGTTACAGTGCTGGAAATCACTTCACGGATCATCTGTTACCACTGGCTTCTCAGTTTGTCTACAGAGCCTTCTGGTCCTTTTTGGGTGCAGGATCTCATTCCTCCTCTCCACCTCTAGCTATATCAGAGAATCTTGGAACCTACTATCTACCATGTAATGCCATTCCTGTGACTTTTCCCAGTCAAACTGACCTCTAGAATGACTTTCAGCACTTGCTCCATGCAAACAAAGTGCATTTCTCCTTTAAGCTGACTTTAACCAGGCTGCTTTAAATTTGTGTTAGCCTCTGACAATTTTGCACACCCTGCTCAGGTGTGCAGCCACCCTCCAGCACACTTAGCACTGGCTGCATGCTGCAAACATTTGAATGAGCAGGCAGAAGTTTGTACAAACTTCTGCCTGCTCATTCAAATGTTTGCAGCATGCAGCCTATATCAGAAACAACCATCACATTGTTTTTCCTGTGGCCATTTCCAGAAACTATTGAATTTTGTACACCAGGTTTCTGAATAGTCCTTGCTGTGTTGGCAATTCTGCTGAACAGAACGGACTACTGCAAAGAAGTGTACTGACAACTGAACAACGAGGAACACTATAAACAGTTACCCGCAGATCTGACCAAAAAACACACCCATCAACTCAACAGACTGATCAAGACCTTTGATCTGGACCTTCAGAGTATCCTCTGTGCTCTCATCCCACATACTCCCCTCATTGGAGATCTCTACTGCCTCCCAAAGATACACAAGGCAAACACACCCGGCCATCCCATTGTATCGGGCAATGTGCGAGACCCTCTCCGGCTAAATCGAGGGCATCCTGAAACCCATTGTACAAAGAACGCCCAACTTTTGTCACGACACTACAGACTACCTACAGAAACTCAGCACACATGGAGCAGTTGAACCAGGAGCACTCCTCATCACAATGGATGTCTCGACACTCTACACCAACATGACGATGGCATTGCTGCAACTGCCTCAGTACTCAACACTAACAACTACCAATCTTCAAATACAATTTTGCAACTCATCCGCTTCATCATGGACCGCAATGTCTTCACCTTCAACAACCAGTTCTTCATCCAGACACATGGAACAGCCATGGGGACCAGATTTGCACCTTAATATGTCAACATCTTCATGCACAGGTTTGAACAAGACCTCTTCACCGCAAAGACCTTCAACCAATGCTACACACTAGATACATCGATGACATTTTCTTCCTTTGCACTCATGGTGAACAGTCACTGAAACAACTGTATGATGACATCAACAAATTCCATCCCACCATCAGACTCACCATGGACTACTCTCTGGAATCGGTTGCATTCTTGGACACACCCATCTCCAACAAGGATGGTCACCTCAGCACTTCACTGTACTGCAAGCCTACAGACAATGTCATGATGCTCCACTTCTCCAGCCTCCACACTAAACACGTTAAAGAAGCCATCGCCTATGGCTAAGCTCTCTGTATACAAAGGATCTGCTCAGATGAGGAGGATTGCAACAGACACCTCCAGACTCTGAAAGATGCTCTCATAAGAACAGGATATGACGCTCGACTCATCGATCGACAGTACCAACGCGCCACAGCAATAAACCACACCAACCTCCTCAGAAGACAAACATGGGACATGGAGGACAGAGAAACCTTCATCATCCAGTACTTCCCCAGAGCAGTGAAGCTACAACACCTTCTCTAGAGCCTTCAACATGTCACTGATGAAGACAAACATCTCGCCAAAGCCATCCCCACACCCCCACTTCTTGCCTTCAAACAACCGCACAACCTCAAACAAACCATTGTCTGCAGCAAACTACCCAGCCTTCAGGAGAATAGTGACAACGATACCACACAACCCTGCTATAGCAACCTCTGCAAGACGTGCTGGATCATCGACATGGATGCCATCATCTCACATGAGAACACCATCCACCAGGTACACAATACATACACTTGCAACTCAGCCAATGTTGTCTACCTGATACACTGCAGGAAAGAATGTCCTGCGGCATGGTACATTGGGGAGACCATGCAGACACTACAACAACGGGTGAATGAACATCGCTCGACAGTCACCAGGCAAGAGTGTTCTCTTCCTGTTGAGAAACGTTTCAGTGGTCATGGGCATTCGGCCTCTGGTCTTCGGGTAAGCATTCTCCGAGGCGGCCTTCACTACACATGACAGCGCAGAGTCACTGAGCAGAGACTGATAGCCAAGTTCCGTACACATAAGGAAGGCCTCAACCAGGATCTTGGGTTCATGTCACAAAATCTGTACCCCCAATGACTTGCCTAGGCTTGCAAAATCTTACTAACTGTCCTGGCTGAAGACAATACACATCTCTTTAATCTGTGCTTACCCTCTCTCCACTCACATTGTCAGTACCTCTAAAACTTGATTACCTGAAAAGACTCACATTCCAAACATTATTTTGTAAATTGAGTTTGTGTCTTTATGTGCCCTGTTTGTGACCAGAACTCCCACTCACCTGATGAAGGGACAGCACTCTGAAAGCTAGTGACTTGTGCTACCAAATAAACCTATTGGATTTTAACCTGGTGTTGTGAGACTTCTTACAATGTCTGCTAAGGCAAGTCAAAAGCAATTTTTTGTCAAAAATGGTGCTTCAGTAGCCCTACTTTGCTGAAAATTGAGCACTAATGTAATTTATTCATCTTTGTGGAGATTGAGAAGAAGTTGTAACACTTAAAGAATAACACAAAGGCAAGGTGCAAGTATTACTGTAGGGTGTTAGTGTAGGTCACAGAAGGACACGACAGAATGTTCCAATTGTTAAAGATCTATGCTAAAAACATGTAGAAACAAGAGGACAAATGTTAACACTAATACAGTGAATGACAACAGAAGTGCAATTAGCAGGCTTCTGCAAACAACACTATAATGATGTGGAAAAGCATATCAGACAAGAATTTTCCACTGGACAAATTACACTGTTTCAATCCACTGTGTTATGGTTGAAGACAACTTTTGGAGACGGCAGGAGGTGAAACTTGGAAGATGTGTGAGATTGTATGGTATGAAATAATTGTTGATTTATTTATATTGTGGAATCTGGCAACTAATGGAATTTTGACGATTGAAAGTGCACAGAACTACTTACGTATCATCTTAAACACATGGGATTGAATTTTCCTGTGGGGCATCAGGGCTCTGATGTGACAATCATTTTAAGGAGTCTCACAACACCAGGTTACTAACTGTGTTTACGCCAGTCCAACACCATCATCTCCACATTGTCACAATCATTTGCCAGCTTCGTTTTAGCCCTAGTGTAGTTGGCAGCACTTTTTCTTTCAAGTCAGAGGGTTCTGCATTCAAGTTCCATTCCAGTAATTCAGTACAAAATTCAAGGCCCAGTGCGGTACTGAGAGAGCATTGCACTGCTGGAACTGCATCGTCTTTCAGATGAGATATTAAATCAAGCCTGCCCTAGTTGACAGCAAAAGATTGCATGGCACTATTTCAAGGAAGTTTTGGTGAATTAAAAATGAGGTTCTTCCAATTTTTATACCTCAATCAACCTAAGAAAACAGATTATTTGGCCATTTTCCCTGTTCTATTAAAAGCTTGCTCTGCACAAATTTGCTGCTTCATTTCTTTCATTGGAACGGTGAACATACTACACTGTGATTATGAAAGTACTATATAAATGCAAGTCTTTCTTTTTGATGCAGGTTCCGAGACCAAGCATGGCCTCAACACACCTGCTAAAGTAACTTTACATAGGGCTAATTTACAAACAGGGGGGCACAAGAGGAAGGCTCACAGCAATGTCTATCTGGCAGCACTGGCAGCAACCGTGCCCCTCCTCCCCCACCCTGTCCCCAGTACTGGGAGTGTGGGAGAGCCCTAGGGGGCAACTTGAAAACAGCTTCCGAGCAAAGGGTTGACATCTCCAGAAATGTATTTGCAGCTACTCCTGAACACTTGGGGGCACTGCAGTCCCCTAATACTGCCAATTAATTCAGCCACCCATGGCCTGAGTCTGTCTCAGGTGTCTGCTAACACAACTGTGACACTGGGAAATTTGCAGCACTTAACAGCCCTTAATTCAAGTCTTAGTCAGCCTCCAAACTCACCTCCACTGGGAAAATTCAGCCCATGATATGTCACGTCAGTATGCTGACATGCACATTGATTACACACTCATAATGGTTTAGATAATTGTAAGACAGTAGATAAAATGTTTGTATATTGATAATATCCTATGTGCTCTCTTTGAGTATGTACTGTCAAAATCGCCATAGCTATATGTGCCATGAGCTTCGCTTGACATAATTCAAGCACATACGACAGAAGATCATTGTGAGGCTGGTTATGAAGTATATGACAAGGCACCGCTAGTGATGATGAGAGGGTAACACTAGCAAATGTTGATGAGGGCCCAGCTGGTGTCAGGGAATGTATAGTCCCCCTGCTGAGTTAACAGGAGACACAGCCCTTTGTGGGCCTGCTGTCCAATGGCTGCTATTAAAGTAACAATAGTGAATTGAAATCATTGACCTTGAGCATATCTCAATGGAAAGTGGTCTGCTGCTACAGGAAAACCCAATGCCTAGATATTCACTTTGTAACATTTTTCTTCTATTTAAATATTACTCTTTACTATATAAGATTGACCCATAATATTAATTAACTTTGAGTTAACCAAAGGTGGGACAAAGATCAGGATTTCATGGCTGGGTTTCATGGATCAGGTATTGCACAGCTGGGTTATTTCAGATTGGCAACATGTTTCAAATCCTATTACACATTAATTATAACACTGCAGCACATCTGACGATTCAGACACTCTGGCAAATCAGTGTCAACACATTACAGTGATTGATTAAACTTCCATAATCCTGCTGCTCTAGTGACTTGTCCTACCTTTAGTTAAATCAAAGTTAATGGCTTTTGTCTCCATGTCAGAAGGTTGTTGGCTCAAGCTCCCCTCCAGAGATTTGAGGGCACATAATCTGATGAAACATTGAACTAATGTCTACCTTCTCAAGTGGATAGCACAATTTGAAGAAGATCAGAGGAGTTCAAAGACTGTATCAGGCCACAGCTAGAATAGTGCAAACAGTTCTGGTCACTGCAATTCAGAAAGGATGTAATTGCAATGGAGATGCTGCAGAGGAGAATATTGTCAAGAATGGAGAATTTTAACTATAAGGAAAGATTGGATAGGCTGATGTTCTTTAGTCTGGAACAGAGGAGGCTGACATGAGATTTAATTGAGGTGTATAAGAACATGAGGGGTCCAGGGGGTGATTTGTCAGCACAGCGCCTTGGGAGACTTAAGCAGAGGCCATTTAACAGGCTTCCCACTGGGCACCATGGCCTCCGTGTGTCTCCAGCCACTGGATTTCTGGCATTGTCAGCTCCATGTCAGAAATTGTGAGGGTTGGGATTTTGGTGGGGGGAGAAATGAAACAGTTTTGGAGGAGAGTCAGTGCTGCTGGTGGTGGTGGTGTGGAATCGGGAGACGGGACTGCTGGGGGACCAACGAGGTGGGCTGGGAGGGGTGGGGGAGGGTGCGGTCAGGGTTGGCCCAGACGTGATGCCTGCAATCAGGGCGTGGGGACCTCACAGTACCAGCAATGGAAGCTCGTGAGGCTGGCCAGCAATAGAGTTGGCTAACAATCGGGAGGCCAGCAGTGTGGGGCCACTGCACATGCATCGATCTCTACTATGACAGATTGGCACATGTGCAGTGGCCAGCTCAGTGCTATGCTGCCGACCTCTCAGGTTTGAACAGGCCCTGCCCACTGATGCTTTGAAAGCTTGTGCTACCAAATAAACCTGTTGGACTTTAACCTGGTGTTGTAAGACTACTTCCTGTGCCTATCCCAGTCCAACACTTCGATAAAAGGACAGGAGTTGACTCATATTCATTTAAACAAACTTTCCTTTATTCGACACTTTAGGTACCAAAACTCAAACTTACAACAGTTGCAACAATTTAACTCTTAATATTAACTCTTTAATTTTAACTCTTTAACTGAAAATGAATACTACCCCAGATTTGAGCTAACTGGCCAGGCTGCTAATTCCCACTGTAGATCTCCCCTCACGGTTCTTGTCTTCTCTGACGATTTTCTTCAGGGCACATTTGCGATGGTGGATTTCAAGTTATTGCTGAAGCACATCTCTTTAACCCCAAACTTTCCCAATTTTCCAGAAAGTTCTCTGGCACTCAGCCAATGATATTACCAGAAACTGATCACAACGTTCAATCATAGTCAATGGAGTTACTCGTAAACAAATGTTTATACCAAGCTGCATGTAAATTACATTGACCGTATCTGGTAATAATAGCTCTGATGTGTCTATTATAGTCCGAAAAACTATTATTATTTGGTCAATGCAGGAAGTGTCAGGTGATAGCTCACATGCCAGGTCACAACTCACTGCAGCCTTATAACCTACGTCTGTGTTTAATTATAACTTGAATAAAGTTTCCAGCATGCTTGACTCTCATCGTCACAATTGCTCTTCCAGCTAATATTGCAGTTGTTGCTGCTGCTGTAATCCTTACTGTAGTCAGCTCTCCGGCCACAATGCCATCTTTGGGGGATGCTGTAAGAGGCACATGGGATTCTACCAAAAGGAGTTACAGTCCTTCCTTCCCGAAACCTGCCAGGTTGATCATCTTCCTTCTGTGTTCTCCAACCACACATAATATCTGATTTAGGACAAACCAATTAAACTAAATTCACAAATTAAGAGACGAAACAAAAAAAGCAGACTCTTAAAGGGATACTGTGTCAAACAAAAACAAACATCAAAGGAAGCTTAAAACATCAAAACAAAAAGGAAATTAAAGAGGTTGATAAAACACTTCAATCCCTGTGGTGCCCAAGCAGACACCACATTCTCTCTCTAAAGATATCCAACCCCAAGTATAGTCATGGTAGAGAGGAAGACAGTTGAGCCAGATAATCCCCTTGATTGCCCACTGCCTGACCCTGGTCATGGCAAATTTTGCCAGGCCCAGGAGCAAGCACATGAGGACATCTTCCTCACTTTCTGCCCCTTTCCGCACTGGAGGCTCGAAGATCAGGAGTATGGGACTGAAGTGTAGCCACATACATTATTGAGGCAGAGGCAGAACAAGATCCTTAAAGGCCATTAATTGGCCACTTAATTGCCTCAATAGACCTAAAGGCAGGTGGGCTGCCTGATGCGTTATCTGATCCCCAGTTGAGGGTGGACAGGAAAAGAGTGGGCTGACCATCTACTTTATTTTACATGAACCCCACCTTCAAATAGGATGGTGGAAGGTTGTAAAGTTCACTCAGATACTCCTAACTCAGAGATAAGAGACCAATGAACTAAACTGAAACTTTAATATTCCTACAATTAGGTATATAAGTTATTGGCCATGGTCCATGATGGTGGAAACAATTGATTACATAGCTTGAGGGTCACCACTTGGCATCAAGCACAGACCAAGTGAGGAGGCAGATCCCAAGTCTACCTCAGTCAGAATGGAAATGAATCCATTCGGTTGGTATCATTCTGAACTATCTGATGGCCATCTGGCCAACTGAGCTAACCAGCTCTCAGACCTACAATTAATACTCTAAATTTTTCAATTTAATTCAATATATTAAACTCAAAATATATAATTACCATTCAACAGCTAGCAGGAACAAAACATTCTGCAAAATTTTTAAAGTTCAGTGTTTGACTCTTTACACTTACTTCTATGTTTCCTTAGCGTGTAACCACATTGAGAACATGGTTGCATTTGGTAGGTTCACCACTGTTCACAGAGGATTTTTTTTTACATTCTTTGATAGGATGTGAGCATCACTGGCAAGGCTAACATCCCCAGTTGCCCTTAAGAAGGTGGTATTGAGCGATTTTATTTAACGACTGTAACCCATCTGGTAAATGCATTGGGTTATGGGAACAGAGCAGCAATTGCGGGGCTGACATGGGATGGAATGCTCTATCGAAGAGCCAGTGCAGACTCATTGGGCCGAATTACTTCCTTCAGCACTGTAGGGATTGAATGGTTCTAATAACAATAGAAAGAAGGAGCCCAACTGGTTGAGAAGGAAATCGACCGTTCCTTTGTTGATGGTGAGGTGGGTGGTGATAAACCATGTGAGGATATCAACCATGATTGAATGGTGGAGCTGATTCAATGGACCGAGTGGCCAAATTGTGCTCCTATGTCTTATGGTCAACACAGCATTTTCCACCAAACAACACTGATGCAGCAAAACTGTTCATCTCCAACTTTACCCTCTGGCAAGTTGGCACACAAGCTATTCTTTCCCCTTATAACTCACAGCCCATTTGTGTCTAGTAGCATAACACATGGAGACTCTGCCTCTATACTACATTGTTTGGGTAAATTTTCTAATGCTCAGGCTGACAGAGAGGTGACACAATACACATTCCAAGTATATTGTGGAAATTGTGGTCAGCAATTATCAAGAATGTGCAGGTACAAGCTGGGAGTTCAGGAGGCATCTTAGGATGGGTCAGGTTGTTAGTTGGCATTAGAATGGGTCAAAGGAGTGGGAGAACATAAGAACATAAGAAATAGGAGCAGGAGTAGGCCAACTAGCCCTTCGAGCCTGCCCCGCCATTCAACAAGATCATGGCTGATCTGTCGTGGCTCAGTTCCACATTCCCGCCCTCTCCCCATAACCCTTAATCCCCTCTCTTATCAAAAACCCATCAACCCGCGTCTTAAAAATATTTAGCGAGGTAGCCTCCACCACTTCAACGGGCAGGGAATTCCAGAGATTCACCACCCTTTGAGTGAAGAAGTTCCTCCTCAACTCCGTTCTAAACCGCCCCCCCTTTATCTTGAGGCTGTGCCCCCTAGTCCTACTATCCTTTCTGAGCGGGAAGAGTCTCTCCACCTCTATCCTATCCATCCCATTCATCATCTTATACGTCTCAATGAGATCTCCCCTCATTCTTCTAAACTCTAACGAGTACAAGCCTAATTTATTCAGCCTCTCCTCATAGCTCAACCCCCTCAACTCCGGAATCAGCCTAGTAAACCTCCTCTGCACTCCCTCCAAGGCCAAAATATCCTTGCGTAAGTACGGCGCCCAAAACTGCACACAGTACTCCAGCTGCGGCCTTACCAATGCCCTATACAGCCGCAGCAAGACCTCCCTGCTTTTATATTCAATCCCCCTCGCGATGAAGGCCAGCATCCCATTTGCCTTCCTGACCACCTGCTGCACCTGCAAGCTGGGTTTTTGCGACTCATGCACAAGGACCCCGAGGTCCCTCTGCACCGTCGCCTGCTGCAGTTTTTCTCCACGTAAGTAATAATCCTTCCTACCATTATTCCCACCAAAGTGGACCACCTCGCACTTGCCAACATTAAATTCCATTTGCCAGTTCCTGGCCCATTCGCCCAGCCTATCTAGATCCTTATGTAGACTCTCACCACCCTCCGCACAATTTGCCTTTCCACCAATTTTGGTGTCATCAGCAAATTTCAACACCCTACACTCGGTTCCCTCCTCCAGATCATCTATATAAATGGTAAATAGCTGAGGCCCCAGCACCGACCCCTGGGGCACTCCACTAGTCACCATCCGCCAATCCGAATAGCACCCATTGACCCCCACTCTCTGCCTCCTATTTGACAACCAGTCCTCTATCCACGCTAACACCCTACCCCCGACTCCATGCCCCCTTACCTTCTGCAATAACCTCTTGTGAGGTACTTTGTCAAACGCCTTCTGAAAATCAAGAAAGACCACATCCACCGGCTCTCCTCTATCCACCGACCTAGACACATCCTCATAGAACTCCAGTAAATTTGTCAGACATGACTTCCCTTTAACGAAACCGTGCTGCGTCTGCTCTATCAAGCAGTTCCCCTCAAGATGCCTCGCTATTTCCTCCTTGATGACGGATTCTAACATTTTACCTACAACAGACGTTAAACTAACAGGCCTATAATTCCCTGCCTTTTGCCTGGCACCCTTTTTAAACAACGGCGTAACATTAGCCGTTTTCCAATCTTCCGGCACTTCCCCGGAATCCAGCGACGTCTGGAAAATAACCACCAAGGCATCCACTATCACCTCCGCCATTTCTTTCAAGACCCTCGGATGCATTCCATCCGGTCCTGGGGACTTGTCCACAATCAGCCCCTCCAGTCTGTCGAGCACCACCTCTCTAGTAACAGTAATGTCATCGAGACCCTCCAGTCCTACCACCTTTCCATCTCTAACATCCGGCAAATTATTCACGTCCTCCTCTGTGAAGACCAAAACAAAAAAGTTATTCAAGACCTCAGCCATTTCCCCATCCCCCACCACTAAGTCTCCCTTCTCATCCTCTAAGGGCCAACGTTCACCCTAGCCAGCCTCTTCCTTTTTATATATTTATAAAAACTCTTGCTATCCTTTTTTATATTAAGCGCTAGCCCAGCTTCATAGTTTATCCTACCCTTCTTTATCAACTTCTTTGTCAATCTTTGTTGACATTTAAACCTCTCCCAATCCTCTTCTTGCCCACTACTCTTAGCTACTCTAAACGCCTCCGCTTTTAATTGAACACTTTCCTTCACCTCCTTCGTTATCCACAGCTTATTACCTCTCCTCCTACGGTCCTTTTTGACCATCGGAATAAATTTCTGCTGAGCACCAAGAAAGATCTCCTTAAAGATCCTCCACTGCTCCTCAGCAGACCTACCTTCCAACGCGTTCCCCCAGTCCACATTCGCCAATTCTTCTCTCATCCTACCGTACTCCCCTCTGTTCAAACAAAGGACGCGTGTCCGGGAACCCACTTTCTCCTCCTCCATCTGCACCAGAAACTCCACCATACAATGATCACTCTCCCCAAGAGGATCCTTCACCGCAAGTTCCCTAATTCTACCCGCCTCATTACATAGCGCCAGATCCAAGATAGCTCGCTCCCTCGTCGGCTCCAACACACACTGTTCCAGAAAACTATCCCAGCAGCATTCCAAGAACTCCTCCTCGAGCCCACTGCGTCCAACATGGGTCGACCAATCAATATGCAGATTGAAATCCCCCATAACTACGGCCGTCCCATTCCTGCACGCCGCACTTATTTGCGCGTTAACAGCCCGCCCCACCTCCAGATCATTATTCGGGGGCCTATAGACGACACCCACCAGCGTCTTCCTCCCTTTGCTGTTCCTAATCTCTACCCACAACGATTCCACGGGAGGGATGTGTTGGTAGGGGTGTGATGGATCAGGGGGGAGTTGGGTGGTCAGTTGTGTGGTGGTAGGATGACACGGTGAATGTAGGATGGGTGGGTAGGATGGATTGGGAGGTGATCAGTGGATCAGGGGTAGCCAAGAGTGTTGGAAAGTAGTGAGGGGGTTGGAAGAGTAGTGGGGTGTGGGGAATAATTAGGGGGTACCCTGGGGATCCAGAAGGTAGTTGGGGATGGGGGAGAGCTGAGGGTTGGAAGGATAACCAGGAGACCAGGAAGGTAGTCAGGTGGTTGGGAATGTAGTGATGAGTTGGGTATAGTTGGGGTGCAGGTGCGAAGTAGTTGGGGAATAGTCAAAGGTTTGGGAAGATTGTTGGGGGGGTGGTATAGTTACAAAAATAGTCAGAGGGTTGGGAGGTATTTGGGGTGGGGGGGGGTCAGGTGAGTAGTCAAGGTGTGGGGGTTCAGCTAGGTGTGTTCGGAGTTAGAAGTGGTTTTAATTATTTTGTCTTATAACTTCTTGCCAAGAAGTTTTCTTTTCTTGCCAAGAGAGTCAGAGCAATCCAAAATGTCCGATTTAAATCAGTAGGCTCCCAGTGCAGGGTAATTGTCCATTGGAAGTTTGAACTTCTCAGCCAATTCCCATACAGTTGTTGGATAGTGACTTCTGGATGATTCCCCTGGTGTATCTTTTGATATGTCACCACGACTCCATCCACCCTCCCTGGAGATCGTCAGTTCTGGGCCACTGTTGCAACGCTGCCACATTCTTTCTTTGAGGTGAGGTTCTGCTTTTTTTAAGCTGGGATTTTCAGAAATCTTCTAGGATTCATAGCAACAAAGCACCTCCCCCAACTTGCCCCACACAATTTCCCCTGGCACAAATAAGCATAGACAAAAGTGGAACACTGCAGAATGAATTAATCACAGTATTCAGTACGTGATCTGCATCATGCTTGAGAGAGAGCACTAGGGGTCCCCATAACTTGTGAAAACATTGCAGATGCAACAAGACATACAGAAAATCTGCAGGGATGTGGCAGCACTCTGACTATGATTCCAGTAAAACCATAGGAAACCCACATCATCCAATTTTAATATTTCCTACATAATGTTTTGCTGTAGCTAGGTGATGTTACTTAAACGAGAATCGTTACTGACATGGGATTTTCATGTGATTATGTAATAATTATTATTTCAAAATTCACTAACTACAGGAATTCACTTCAACTATGTAATATTACCCTATGAGAACTCACCATAATTATTTAATATTTTTTATATGACAATTTGCTACCAGTATATCTGGGATGCTTATTAATTGAATAATTAATTAACTTAATTTCATTATTCAAGGAACATTTGGTTACCAAATTGTATGACAAAATATGTAATGGAATGTTAAAGTAAGTGACAGCTTATGACATTTATTGGAAGAAATATTAGCTTTTCATTTTAAATTCAGCCTTTTGGCTAAGATCAAGTGTAGTATTGACATGCTGCGCTTGGTTGAAGTCATTAGGTTACATTTTAGCTTCATTTGAAGCAATTTTTTAAAGCGGCATCTCGGCCTTTTGGCTAAGATGCAAATTAGATCAAGCCTTGGAGGAGGAGCTACACCTACTCCAATCAGCTTGGATCATGTAGATCAAGCCCAAGACAGGTGGTGAGAGCCCTGTCTTGTCAGCTTGGATCGGGAATGTCCCAACTTGTTGGGACTCTGAATTGGCTTTAATTTGACTTGATTGGATTGGAATAAAGTAAACAAAAAAATTAGATCATTTGCCAATCTAAAAAGCTGCATTTTCTGAAATTTTTCAGCAGACATTTTTTATTTATTAGCCACAAGTAGGCTTACATTAACACTGCAATGAAGTTATTGTGAAAATTCCCTAGCCGCCACACTCTGGCACCTTTTCGGGTGCACTGAGGGAGAATTTAGCATGGCCAACACACCCAATCATCACATCTTTTGGACCGTGGGAGGAAACTGGAGCACCCGGAGGAAACCACAAAATGTTTGTGGGGAATTTGCAAATAGTGCAGTTCAGTGAATTTAGCATCTGGCAGTTCAAATTTCACTGAATGTTGACTATAGGTGAGTGGGATTATGCAAAATGTACTAGATGGTAATAATATAACTTTTGGAGAGATGTGACTATACAAAACCATCAATGCCAATTACAATCAAATAATTAGAACCACAAATCTGAAAATTAATATGTACACCATTTACTGAACTTGAAATTCCCGTTATTGTTTTATAAATAATTAAAAGTATCACAATGCACAGCGATGTTAATATGATTTTCAGGAAATTCCGGCTGAACTCATTGATGGGAATATTAAAGTGAATACTAGCATAATATGCTAGTCTCACCATTTCAAGAACTTTTAGGGCAAGATTGGAATGGGTAAAAAGAAACCAATCTTGTGGGTAAATATTTATTATTAATTTTATGTACCTATAACTACTGTTTTCTTCAAAAGAACTAGACATGTTGGGTTGGCGACATTGTCTAATTATTTAATATTTTTTATATGACAGCTGATGCCGAGCACCTGTTATGGGTTCCCCCAGCAATGGAAGCTGTGAATAACAGGAAACCTTGTTGACAGTAACAAGGTCAGACGATTCCATAGGCGGCCAATGGCGAACCATCACTGTCACAGCAAAAACCCACCCATTATTATTTCATAGCAACAACATGTAGTACCTCTAATACGATAAAATGTCTGGAGGTGCCTCGCAAAAGTATATATAATACAAAATTTGATACTGAACAATATACAGAGATATTAATGCAGATAACCCGAACCTTGACCAAAGATGGAGGTTTTAAAGGGCATTTTACAACTGGAAATCATGGTTGAGAGGTGGAGATGCTCATGGAGGGAATTTCAGAGCTTGCACCTTTGCAGCTGAGGGCACTGCCACCAATGGTGATGCAAGTAAAAGTGTGAATGCTCAAGAGATCAGAAATGGAGGAGTTTAGATATTGTGGAGCTGATTATAGTGACAGGGAGGAGTAAAACTGTGAAGGAATTTGAAAACAAGGATGAAAATTTTAAAGTTGTGGATTAGCTTAACCTTTTGCCAATGTAGATCAGCATGCACAGACGTGATGGGCAAATGGTAATCGTGGTGCAAGTGAGAACGCAGGCAGCAAAGGTTTGAAGGACTTCAAGTTCAAAAGGATAAAATGGGAGATTGTTTAGAAGTGCATTGGAATAATCAAATCCAGAGGTAGTAAAGACACAGGATGGGGAACCAGGCAGCAGGTGAGCTGATGCAGAGGCAGAGCCAGGCAATTACTGAGGAGAAATATGTGCTCTCAGCACGTTATATGATTGGAAATTCTTTTGGAGTCAAGTACGACACCAAGTTCTGAACAATCTGGTTCAGCCTCAGACGATGGCCAGGGAGAGGGATGAAATGGGAGACTAGAGAACAGAGCTTTGGCAGGGACCAAAGACAATGGAATTTAATGAGATTGATCCTAAGTGTCCAGCTATCATGAAAGTGGGAGAGTTCCTGACCAGTTTTTTGGGGGAGTTTTCCTCACCCAACCTTATGCACTTGATCAATGAAAAAATGGTCTGGATTATTTCTAGCTGTTGCAGACAGTGGGCTGGGCTTAATTTGGCACGATGTGGAGATGCCGGCATTGGACTGGGGTAAACACAGTAAGAAGCCTCACAATACCAGGTTAAAGTCCAACAGGTTTATTTGGTAGCAAACGCAAACTAGCTTTCAGATCGTTGTTCCTTCATCAGGTGAGTTACCCACCTGACAAAGGAGCAGCACTCCGAAAGCTAATGGCATTTGCTACCAAATAAACCTGTTGGACTTTAACCTAGTGCTGTGAGACTTCTTACTTAATTTGCCAGCCAGCCTATAGAGGGAGCTATAGCACATGTGCAGACCTCTGATTCTGCATATGCTTAATAGCTGCAGCAGGAGTCTGACAAAGAGTGAGCAAGCTATCAGGGCTCTGCTACTGCAGGCAGCCTCAACCAGCAACCCCTACCACAATCCCAGGGGTTCCCAGCTGATTGCGAGCTCCATAACACATGGGCATCTAGCCCATGCTGCTTTCTACATGCCCCCCAGACCAATTGTGCTCCCATTCCCCAATCCAATCACAACTGTAGAGTGCTAGCAGGCCCTCCTCCCCCGATCCCATCCCATTGCAGAGTGTGCAGTGGGCCCCCCAAACCCTGATTGTGCTGCCCCTGTCCCCATAGGCCCTGCCCCGATATGCCCCACCCCAACCAAGATGCCTGCTGAACATTGCCCAGGTGCCAGGCTGGCAGTACAAGGTGCCAAGGTGGCAGGCTGGCACTACCCAAAGGGCAAACCCCTTGCCCTGAGCCTCCCTGGAGGGCTTCAATGGCCTCCAATTCCACTGGTGAGGCCAACAGGATGTTTTCCCTGCTGGACTGAACCTCTCCCGGTGAGGCCATAGAGGCAAGTGAGCCCAGCCAATTGAGTGCCGGGCTCATTAAGCAAATAAAAATCAGAATTTCAATAAATTTGGATAAATTATTCTGCCTCTCGCCCATTTCTGGTGACAGGCTGACTTCAGTGGAAAAATCCAACTCTTATAAAATTGTGAGAGCTAGGAAATTGAGCACAATCCTGATTTCTTGGCTCCTGTGTGATTTTACCAGCTCTCTCCGCTCATTGATGGGGCAGGGCAAGCTGGTAAAATTCCGCCCAATGACTTCAGCCTCCATAATATTTAGTTGGAAGAAATTTCTGCTCATCCACTACTCGATATCAAATGAACAATCTGACAATTTAGAGAGTATGGAGGGGTTGAAAGAGGTGATGTTGAGATAAAGCCTACTGTTGTCAGTGTACATGTACGAACTGGAGAAAAATGGCAGGCTGGTCAGATAGGCTGATCAGTGGCTAATGGAATTAAATCTGGATAAGTATGAGATGATGCACCTAAACAAGCAAGGGAATATTTGATGGACAGCAGGACTCTGGGAACACCAAGGATCAAAGGGGCCTTGGTGTGCATGTATACCGGTCCGTTAAGGTGGACATAATACATAAGAAGGCGTATGGCATACTTGTCTTTATTAGCTGAGGCATAGAGTTTAAGAACAGGGAGATTATGCTGGAACTGCAAAAAAAATTAATTAGGCCACAGTGAGTTTATTGTGTGCAATTCTGGAATCCACATTATAGAGGGATGTGGTAGCACTGGAAAGGGTGCAGAGGAGATTTACCAGGACGTTGCCTTTGCTGGAGATGCACCTAAGTTATGAAGAGAGATTGGATAGACTGTGGTTGTTTTCCTTGGAGCAGAGGAGACTGAGGGGGGGACATAATTGAGATGTATAAAATTATGAAAGGCATAGATTAAGTAGGCAGGAATGAACCTTTCCCCTTGGTGGAGGGATCTATGACCAGGCAGCATAGATTTAAGGTTAGGGTTGGAAGTTTTAGAGGGAATGTGAAGAAACAGTTTTTCACCCAGAGGATGATGGAAGTCTGAACTCACGGCCTGAAAGGATGGTGAAGGCAGCGACCCTTATAATATTTCAGAAGTATTTAGATGAGCGTTACAGTGCTACAACATAAAAGGTTATGGGGCAAATTCTGGAAAATGGGATTTGAATAGTTAGGTGGTTATTTTTGACTAGCGCAGACGCAGTGGGTTTTAGGGCTTTTTCTGTGCTTTGAATCTCTACAACTCTATGATTGATGCTATATTTTTAGATCATGTCACAAAGGGGCTTTAAGTAAATGAGAACAGAAGGGTGCCAGGGTTAGGTCCTTGGTCCACTAAAGGTTAGGGTGCAAGAGCAGAAAAATAAACTATTACTGGTGATTCTTTGGCTGCAATTGAATAAATGCTGCCAGATCTAAGATTTTCCAGGCTTTGGTCGCCGCACTTACGCAAGGATATTTTGGCCTTGGAGGGAGTGCAGAGGAGGTTTACTAGGCTGATACCGGAGTTGAGGGGGTTGAACTATGAGGAGAGGCTGAATAAACTAGGCTTGTACTCGTTAGAGTTTAGAAGAATGAGGGGAGATCTCATTGAGACGTATAAGATGATGAATGGGATGGATAGGATAGAGGTGGAGAGGCTCTTCCCGCTCAGAAAGGACAGTAGGACTAGAGGGCAGAGCCTCAAGATAAAGGGGGGAGCAGTTTAGAACGGAGTTGAGGAGGAACTTCTTCACTCAAAGGGTGGTGAATCTCTGGAATTCTCTGCCCGTTGAAGTGGTGGAGGCTGCCTCACTCAATATTTTTAAGACGCGGGTTGATAGGTTTTTGATAGGCAAGGGGATTAAGGGTTATGGGGAGAGGGCGGGAATGTGGAACTGAGCCACGACAGATCAGCCATGATCTTATTGAATGGCGGGGCAGGCTCGAAGGGCTAGATGGCCTCCTCCTGCTCCTATTTCTTATGTTCTTATGCTTTTCTGTTCATATTTCAGATTCCAGCATCCGCAGTTTTTTGTCTTCATACAGAAGGAAAGGAGACAGCGAAGAATGTAGTGTTACAGTCATAGATAGGGTGTAGAGAAAGATCAACATAGTGCAAGATAAGTCCATTCAAAGTCTGATGGCAGCAGGAGAAGAAGCTGTTCTTGAATCAGTTGGTATATGACCTCAGACTTTTGTATCTTTTTCCTGACGGAAGAAGGTGGAAGAGAGTATGTCCAGGGTGCATGGCATTCTTAATTATGCCAGCTGCTTTTCCAAAGCAGTGGGAAGTGTAGACAGTGTCAATGGATGGGAGGCTGGTTTGCATGATGGATTGGGTTACATTCATGACCGTTTGTAGTTTCTTGTGGTGTTGGGCAAAGCAGGAGCCATATCAAGTTGTGATACAACAAGAAAGAATGCTTTCTATGGTGCATTTGTAAAAGTTGCAAAAGTTGGTGAGAGAGATAGTGACATGCAAAATTTCCTTAGTCTTCTTAGAAAGTAGAGGCATTGATGGGCTTTCTTAACTATAGTGTCGGCACTGGGGGACCAGGACAGGTTGTTGGTGATCTGGACACCTAAATTCTTGAAGCTGTCCGCCATTTTTACTTCATCCCCATTGATGTAGGTAAGGGTATGTTCTTCACTACACTTCCTGAAGTCGATGACAATCTCCTTCATTTTTTTGACATTAAGGAAGAGACTATTATGGCATGGTGACCTGTGTCAAAGGCTGAAGGCAGGTTGAGAGGGATGAAAAGAAATTGTTTATTTTTGTCATAGTTATATAGGATGTCCTTTTTGCCTTGATAAGTGTTGTTTTGGTACTGGGCAACAGTGGAAACTTGACTGGAGTAATCCATTGCTGAGAAAGATAAAAACAAATTTGATACCAACATGAGATGGGGCAGTTGTTTTCAAAGATGGAGGGATCAAAGATTGATATTTTGAGGAGATGGATGATGGTTGATTTGAAGGATGAGGAGACATAACCTGAGAAGAGAGAATTGTTAACGACGTCAACTAACATGAAAACCAGGAAGGGAAATTTAGTGGATGTTGAGTCAACAGAGCAGTGAACAAAGTTTCATGGGCAAGATGAACTTGGGTATGGCATGATGTGAGATAGGAGAGAAAGTAGAAAATTATTCAACTTTATGACTAAATCAGAGGGGGTATGTAAGAGGAAGCTTGACCCGATGGGATAAGGAAGGGAAGGAAGTGGGAGAGGCATGGTCAGATGGTCTGATTCTTAATGACAAAGAAGTTCAGGAACTCTTTGTACATGCTTTTGGAGATGAGCGTAGAGGAAACTGCAAGCTGTTTAATTCAACAAATAAAATAAGCCAATTTAATGTTACCACATTTTTCGTCTTTGGACTGTTTTAAGTAAACATATTTCAAAATTCATTCTGCTACAATTATAGAAGAAACTCAATACTCTGCCATCTTGTACTCTCATTCTATCAAAATTTGGCGTCTGACATTCTCAACATAGCAGGGAGCCAAACTCATCTGTTAGCTAAACCAAATGGTGTCCTTGAAATGAGAGAGGATGATAGGTGGCACCATCTCGAGGCTCTATATTTAGCAACTCATCCACATTTTGCTTTGCATATTTGAGTGAACTGTCAATAATTAGCAAAACTTAAGCTAAATATTGCCACAAATTAACCGAAAGGTTCTCAAGTCTAGAATGTTCTGTTGTACTCTGCTTTCCCTTACAATTCCTGATGTATGAGTTACTTTCGAGAATAATGGTTGTTTAGTGGCTTGATTGACTTGCACCGCAAGTTTTGCATCATCCCTAAATTTCTGGAAGCAAAACTTAACTGGGAGTAGGGTTGGACAGGCAGTTTGAGTGCCAAAGGGGCCCAACCTCAGCAGCATAAGACCCAATTAATTTTGACATTTATCCTAGATCTACAATGAAAATACAAAAACATACCTCAGATAATCTTCTTTGATTCTAGATTTACTTCCTGATGGCCATCCCAATAAGAAAACAGCAGTGGTTCCAGTATGGGCGCAGTTAAAATTCTGAATGGGTCTAATGACATCACTAGTCCCAATATTTGAAGAGGGCTTCTCCCTCATAAAGGAGAGGCATCACATTGCCTAAGGATGAGGATGAATGGAAGTAATGGATGGATAAATGGAGACGTGACAAAGTGTAATGAAAGAGAAAGCTAGATGTGCTTGCAAAGTAGATGGGTGTGAGTAGTGCTGTGATGGAGTAGCCTAGACAAGGCAAAATAAGGGGATGAAATGATGCATTCAGCAGGGTGAAGGTAAATGTGAAATGGTATTTATATTTCCTGACCTGATTATGTTTTCAAACTTCCTCAGAACAGCAGCTTAAAATGAAGGGTGATAATATCCAGATGGAAATAAACAGGCACGTCACAGGTTTTAAGTGGAAACACATCCAGTTCATGCTGGGCGAGTTGAAGTTAAAATCATTCCATGTGATTTTGTGGTGGATCTCCTTGTTGATCTTGGACAGAATCTGCTGCCTCATTTAAAAGCAATTTTCCTCTAAAAGCTAGAGATGGACAAATCCAGAGAAATTTATTCTATATTATATGTCATGAAATATTTTGTTCCTTTTGCCAACATTTTTCTCTTATTTGACTTGTGATGGACTCCAATTCAATAGATGCTGACAGTCCTCTGATATCTTATCCAAGTATCCATTCTTCATGTACAAGCTCAGACAGTGAGTTTCAGCAGACTTTTCAGTTGATATCCATACTTCCTAAGGTGGGGTCAATAGGAGAGAAAAACTTGACTAATCTTTCCTCTTCCTGAGACCAACTAAGAACATAAAAACGAATCAAAGGTGCAAAAGCTCAATTTCATCCATCAAAGCTCATCTTCCTCGTTCTTTAACCCACTCAGTTTAACTCTCAGCGGCATGTCATAGTATCCCTAAAGTGCAGAAAGAAACCATTCAGCCCATTGACCCTGCACCAACAACAATCCCACCTGGCCCCCCACCCCCCGCAACCCCACATATTTACCTTGCTAATCCCCCTATTACATAAATACATATTGGGACACTGAGGGCAATTTAGCTTGGCCAATCAACCTAACCCGCACATCTTTGGAGTGTAGGTGGAAACCAGAGCACCCGGAGGAAACCCACACAGACATGGGGAGAATGAGCAAACTCCACACAGACAGTCACCTGAGGCCGGGTCCCTGGTGCTGTCAGGCAGCAGTGCTAACCACTGTGCCACCATGCTGCCCCGCATGAACCTACTGTCTAACTGGACTTGTTGTCCTTTCCTGAATAGTGATGTTATATTGCTAACTTCCAGTGTGCTGGGACTGTTCCAAAATCTAGGGAATTTTGGAAAATCCCTAGCCAGTGAATCCACTACATCTGCAGCTATCTCTTTTAAAACCCTGGAATGTAAGCCATTAGGTCCTGTTACACTACACTTTGGGGAGCAGGAGAAACAAGGTGCCATGAGAATATCATCTTCATGTGACTCTGAAGAAGAGGATGGTGATATGGCAATGCTGCTCAAAAGCTGCCCAGCATGATATGGGGTACTCTTATTATTTTGAGGTTCAGTTAATTACATCAGAAGGGCTCAGTGCCTCTGAGGGTTTGTCACCCGTGAGGTCCATCTGCACACATGGAGATTCTAGCAGAGAGAAAATATGTGAATTAGTACTGGCAAGGTAATAATGTTGCAATTAATTGTTATGAAGACACATTTTACTTCATGTTGAAATCATGTCAGTCTGACTTTTGTAATGACATATTTCATTCTGCACCAGGTAACTGGTGTGTCGCCATAATCAAAGGCCAAGAATGCCAAAACATCTCTGATCGCCAAAGCTTTTTACTCTGTAGTTGTGGGTTCAGTGCTTTCAATTATCTGCTACAACAGGGAAAAGAGCAGACTTGAGTGGCTGAATGTGTTCAGCTAATGGATGGAATGCATTTGGTGAAAGTGATTATAAAGGAGAGGCATCACATTGCCTGAGGATGAGGGTGAATGGAAGTAGTGGATGGATAAATGGGGACGTGATAAAGTGTAATGAAAGAGAAAGCTAGATGTGCTTGCAAAGTAGATGGGTGTGAGTAGTGCTGTGATGGAGTAGCCTAGACAAGGCAAAATAAGTGGATGAAATGATGCATTCAGCAGGGTGAAGGTACATGTGAAAAAGTGCTTATATTTCCTGAGCTGATTATCTCATTAAACTGCATTAAGTTCAGGAATATGGCATAATGTTGTTGCTGCTGATCTCCTTGGTCACCAGCAGTCATACCTTTTATTGGAATATAGGAACAGAGGGCTTAGGAGCAGGACTAGGCCATTCAGCCCTTTGGCCCTACTCCACCATTCTGTAAGATGATGGCTGATCTGGCTGTTGCCTTAACTCCATTTTTCCATCCTCTCCCCCATAATCGTTGACTCCCTGCATCAATAGCGGGTTTCCCCCTTCCATTGCTGTTCCTTACTGTACTCAGTAACACATAAAGAAAGGCATCATTAATGTGGTGCACAGCCTTTAACTGTCCTGAATCCACTGTCAAAGCTCCTCTTTTTCTCCCAATTCTCAACTCTTCCAAATTGCATCACTGAATTGGTCCCTTAAATACTGGAATTGATGAGATTGCTTCATTGGGGCCCCACCATTACCACAACTGCATAATCAACACAAAATGTGTCGGTAAAATTATAATAAAGTGTCACAGATAGATGCAGGTTGCCATCCGCTTGATATCAGACACCCTCTCTGCCATACATCCATTTTCAATGCTCTTTGGAGTTATTATAAGGGCCCACATTTCTCAGTTGTGAAGTTAATTACTGGATCATTTGTACTCAGAGACTTTTATACTTCCATATTCTGGATGCCATCCTGATTTCTTGCAAGAACTAAACCTGCATGCAAATTCTCCACATTGGGTCAACAAGCAGTTTTGTACCATATTTAATAATTCCAAGTTTGTCAGTAAACTTCCATGAATAAAATCCTATTTTGTTTTGGGTTGATCAAAGTTGTCATTTGTATATCCTCCTCCTGTTGTATAAAGTGCTACCATCTTTCTTTACCTGCTATGTTGGAGACTCCCTTCCTTCATCTATTATTAACACTTAGTAGATCTATTTCACTCTTCGCCTTTCAGAACTTCAGCACAACCCTAGCTGAGATTAACTAACCCTACCTAGACCATAATGGAACCTAGATCTTCTCGATTTATATGGTTCAGTCATAATCATAGAATCCCTACAGTGCAGAAGGAGGCCATTCAGTCCATCAAGTCTGCACCGACCATAATCCTATCCAGTTCCTATCTCCATAACCCCATGCATTTATCCTAGCTAATCCCCTGACACTAATGTCAATCCACCAAACACACACATATCTGGACTGTGGAGGAAACTGGAACACCTGGAGGAAACCCACGGAGACACGGGGAGAATGTACAAACTCCACACAGACAGTGACCCAAGATGGGAATCGAGCCCAGGTCCCTGGCATTGTGAGGCAACAGTGTTAACCACTGTGCCACTGTACTGCCTCATAGAATCCTTACAGTGCAGAAGAGGCCATTCAGCCCATCGAGTCTGCACTGCTCACAATCCCACCTGGGCCCTCTTTCCACAATCCCTCATATTTACCCTGCTAATCCCCCTGACACAAAGGTTAATTTAACATGGCCAATCAACCTAACCCGCACATCTTTGGAGTGTGGGAGGAAACCAAAGCACCCAGAGGAATCCCACACAGGCACGAAGAGAACATGCAAACTCCACATAGCCAATGACCCGAGGCCAGAATTGAACCTGGGTCCCTGGCACTGTGAGGCAGCAGTGTTAACCACTGTGCCACTATGCCACCCCAGTCCTATAGCAGGCAATACATTTCTTCATTGAAGGACAGTGTTTTGACCAAACCTATGTCATAATTTCACAGAAGGTTTTTGGGAGCAACTTCAAAAAGACGCAGCAGGTATAAAGCTGGTCGTGCTGACCTATGAAATGTACTTTACCTGTTGGAACGTTCAAGATTATTTAAATCATGGATTAGTCATCATCTGTGCTGTATGCTGCATTTCTTGTGTTGTGCTTGTAACATGGCAACTTGTAAACAGAATTCCACAGTTGAGATATTAGATAAAGAAATAAGAACGTTAAGCTCCATGCTGTAAAATAAATGGTTCTTTATTCTGAAGTCAGTAATGGCAAATTTGTCACAGTTTACAATGATCTGCATGTTTTTCATTGCTAATTTCTTAAAAGTTTTTTAAGATCTTTTGGAAGTTTTGGGAGCTAAGAGTCTTGGATAGATTCTGTATTTGGGTGATGCCATCTGCTTCCTATCTTTGCAAGCAGTATTTTACCAGCTACTGGTGTCACATTGTGCAACAGCATCATGCAGGGAAAGACACCCACAAGACAGGCTCTAAGGTAGAGCATAATAGTAATTAGCTGAGTATAATATGGAATATTGTATGCATTGTTAGATAAAATTGTTTTGGTCTGGTTGCTTTGTGATGTCCTTTATGTTAGGATTGTGGTGAAGAGAATGCTGTAATGTTTTCTAGTAGAAGGTTGTTAAGATGGCAAAATGTCTTTCTAATGGTATGTTACGTTTTGTTACCAAGTGATTGGAGTGTAAGAGTAAAGAGGTATTACAGCAGTTATACAGAGCATTGATGAGGCCAAACCTGGACTACTGACTGCAATTTTGGTCTCCTTACACAAAGGAGGAAATATTTGCCCTTGCAAGAGTACAACAGAAGTTCACTAGACTGCTGCATGAGATGAGGGAATTGTCTTATAAGGAATGAGTGAGTGAACTAAATTGGATTTAACTAGAGAAAGCAGAAATTAGCCAGAGGGGAACAATGCTAGCCAATATTGGTATGCCGAGTGCTATGTGCATGGGCCAACAGTGGAACTGAAATCATTGAAGATCATAGAACATAGAACACTACAGCACAAACAGGCCCTTCGGCCCACGAGTTGCGCCGATCACATCAACACCTACCAATCCATAGACCTATCTATAACCTCCAATCCCATTAAATCCCATATACTCATCCAGAAGTCTTTTAAAAGACCCCAGCGAGTTCGCCTCCACCACCACTGACAGCAGCTGATTCCATTCACTCACCACCCTCTGAGTGAAAAACTTACCCCTAACATCACTTCTGTACTTGCCTCCCCGCACCTTAAATCTGTGTCCTCTCGTAGCGACCATTTCAACCCGGGGAAATAGCCTCTGAGAATCCACCCTATCTATTCCTCTCAACATTTTATAAACATAGTAACCTCCAACCTAATCTTCCTTCTCACATCCCACTCCCCCACAGTCCACACTCTCTTCTGATTTATGGGTTTCAGATGGTGAGTGTGTACCTTGTACTCACCCCTTCCCCATAACACAAACTTACTTTTCTGCCTTTTGTCTTCAAAATACACAAGAGATGCAACCTGGGCAGGCAGTGGAGAAACAAGGAAGATGATGTTGATGAAAACACAGCGCTGCCACTTGACTTCACACTTGTAGGCACCAACTCAGACATCTACATTACCTGTATATTAGAGAATAGATTAGAGGCAGGCTCTGTACATGGTGAGCTCCTGGACATGAGTGAACTTCAGGCAAGGATAGGGGCAAGTTTACTGAAAATATCAGCTTGCCTGAAGACAACATTACACATGTGTTTCAGTGCAAAAGACTTTGATGGGCACCTAGATGGGACAATCTATAGAAGAAAGCTGATGGCAATGCACAACAAAATGCTTGGAGCAGTGCCAGACAACCTGTGATCAATGGAAAAGTGTATGAAGGAGTCCATCATCAGTTTGGCATAGGACTTTGTGCAAAGCTTAGAGGTAATACTTTCTCATATGGAAGTGCTGGCCAAATCTGTTTGCAAAACAGTGGATCCAGCTATGTTGCAACGTTTGATGGTCAATGGTTCCATCAGCATGACTTAACCTCATTCCTGCCTTGGTTCAAATATGGACAAAAGAGCTGAATTCCAGAGGTGAGGCGAGAGTGACAGCTCTTGATATTAAGGTGATATTCAACTAATTTTAACATCAAGGAGCCCTAGCAAAACTGGAATCACTGGGTATCAGGGGTCAAACTCTCCACTAGTTGGAGACATACCTGGCACATAGGAAGATGGTTGTGGTTGTGGAGGGTCAGTCATCTCAGCTCCAGGACATCTCTCTATGAATCCCTCAGGATAGTGTCCTAGGCCCAACCA
This sequence comes from Carcharhinus amblyrhynchos, assembly GCF_965287045.1. Taxonomy (NCBI): domain Eukaryota; kingdom Metazoa; phylum Chordata; class Chondrichthyes; order Carcharhiniformes; family Carcharhinidae; genus Carcharhinus; species Carcharhinus amblyrhynchos. The sequence goes on along the minus strand of NC_137324.1, from coordinate 86,979,621 downwards.
TTTCAGCTGCTTCATCAATGACCTTCCCTCCATCATAAGGTCAGAAGTGGGGATGTTTACCAATGATTGCACAATATTCAACATTATTCACGGTTCCTCAGATACTGAAGCAGTCCATGTTCAAATGCAACAAGATCTGGACAATATCCAGGCCTGGGCTCACAAACTGCAAATAACATTCACGCCACACAAATGGCCATCAACAATAAGAGCCACTCTAACCACCATCCTTTGATATTCAATGGTGTTACCATCACTGAAACCCCCACTGTCAACACCCTTGGGATTACCATCGACAAGTAACTCAACTGGGCTCAGCACATAAACGCTGGTCAGAGGCTATATATACATTGTGGCAGGTAACTCACCTCCTGACTCCCTAAAGCTCGTCCACCATCTACAAGGCGCAAGTCAGGAGTGTGATGGAATACTCCCCACTTGCCTGGATGGTGCATCTCCAACACCACTCTAGAAGCTTGACACCATCCAGGACAAAGCAGGCCGCTTGATTGACACCACACCTGTAAGCATCCACTCCCTCCACCACAACACTCAGTAGCAGCGACGTGGGCTATCTACAAGATGCACTATAGCAATTTATCAAAGATCCTTAGACAGCAGCTTCCAAATCCATGAACACTTCCACCTGGAAGGACGAGGGCAGCAGACACATGGGAACGTCATCACCTGCAAGTTTCTCTCCAAGCCACTTACTATCCTGACTTGGAAATATATCACCGTTCCTTTGCAATCACTGGGTAAAAATCCTAGAATTCCCTCCCTAACGACATTGTGGGCCATCCCACAATAAGTGAACTGCAGGATTCCAAGAAGGCAGCTCACCACCACCTTGTGAAGGGCAACTAGGGATGGGCAATAAATGTTGGCCAACAGAATTGCCCATGTCCCACAAAAGAATAAAAGAAAGATATTATTAGGTAACATCAGTGTGGCCTTAGGTACTTAGCCTGATCTTAACCTCACTCATACATCATTTCCACTGGGTAAAATGAATGGCAGTTGGTTAGCACCAATCCTATATGATGTGTTCATATCTCTACTTTGAGAAAGACTGAAGGAGCATGACATTTGCCAGCAATTTCATCTCAGTGGTGAAGAAAATGAAAGTGATCATCATGCTAATGGCATAAGTATCAGTAAATTGTCTGATACTTGTGTAGATGATACATTAACTGATACTGAGGATGGCCCTTACACTAGCCTGGAAACAATCAGAAGCAAAAGAATTGCAATTGAAGTATTCTGAACAGTGCAGAACCTTATTTGCATATTTAAGAAGTTTCCAGGCCATTTCCGACAGAGTGTTGCTTGTCATTTTACAGCCCTGTCTAAAAATCGGATCAGATGAGTCATGCATGACAGTGGCGCTCCTCTCTATTGTGTTCACCCACCAATTTTCAATTGCCTGGCCCCCATTTATCTAGTGAGAAATGAAGCTGAAAATGCGTCAATCCTTTTAGATAATGGCCCCACTGCTTTGTCTGAGGTAATGTTACAGATATTCATCAAGAGGTAATTACCCAGAAACTCAATATGGCAGCAACCAAGCTTTTCCTGCTTCTCATTAATTCTGGTACCACATAAATCTGTCTAGTGGGTGAATAATTTCAACTCACAGTGCTATTAGATCCCAAGTGAGTCACTTCAACTCAGAATTGTCTGACTAATTCAGCCTGGTTAGCAGTACAGCTTGGTCAGAGTAATTGGGTCACTTTACAATACAGTTTGATCAATGCACTTTGCAACCATGTGAGTTTTTTTCTTGCTACCACTCTTAATGAGAATTAGTGAAAGTTGCTGAAAAGTTCTGCACAATTGAAAACAGTTGTTGAATTAAAATGTAAATGTTTTAACACATAGCTATGAACAGAGATGGAAAATTTCAAAATATCCTGCGGAAATTGCACAAAAAAGAGATTTTTGATGAGGTAACAGAGAGGGTTAAAGATGGTAGTGCGGTAGGTGCACAGGGACTTTCAAAAGGAGCTTAATGTGTCATAGCAAGAGTTTTTTTTTAACATGAACATTAAGAATAGAATCTGAGCTGGGGACATCTAACTACAGTCTTTAGACGACGGCCACAGGCTCTGCAGCCAACAAGCATATCACTACTAAAGATATCTTAGGCCTGAAGCAGAGGCTTCCCAATTATAAGTCCTAGCAGGAATGGACCTACACCAGGGGAATGTCTAAACTATTTAAAATGACTTGAATCCAGAGAGTTAGGCTGAACCGAATGCACCAAAATTGTGCACTATCTGATCAGTCCACATTTGGGAGAGGGAGGAATTCAACTTTGTTAATTATGTGTGCTGCCATTGTACACCAGGTGTTCATGTGGACATTGGGATGATGCAGGTACAAAAAGGGTCATGTGTCAGTAGTGCAAGAGCTCTCCTGGAGTGTGGACAAAAACACAGTGTGTAAGAACTGCTCAGTTGCTGTCAATACACATCTATTGGGATTAGTCCCTGGTCACCAGCTACTGTAACCAATACTTCTACATGGTGTCAGGAGTTAGCAGAATGTCACAAGGACTTTACCGCATCGACCAGCTTGTGTTTCACTAAAATGTTACAGACAACAGGACGAAAGTCATAAAAGAGTAGTGTATCTACTGTGGTGCTGCTCTATTGGACAAATCAAAGAAGGTATAGGTTTACGCTCTCCTAAGTTTAGCGGGTTCCGAGGCAGTTGAGAAATTTGAGTCCTTTGATTTTCAAATGAAGGAAGAGAAGGCAGACCCGAGGTATTACTAAAAAGTTTGAGCACTGCAGTATAGCCAGAACACTATACTGGATAGACATGTGTCCAATACTACCACCAAAAGTTTGATGAATCAATTCTATCATATGCTGCGACCTTAAAAATCCGAGAAAACAAATGAGCCTTTGGCACACTCACCGACAAGCTGGTGAGAGATCGCATTTTGTTTGGGATGTTGTCTGCAAGCAGCTTTGTCAAGATAAAGGTTTAACCCTGGAATCTGCCATGAGTGCTGAATGAGCAGTCAGAAAGAAGCAGCACAGAATTAAGGCGAGAAACAAAGGGCAGAACTTTCCCGCCTGTCATGGGAATCGAGGTGGGTGGGACAGGTACATGCAAAGATCCGTAGTCGTTGGTGGGATTTTCTGGTCTTGGAGCAAGCGCGGCCGGAAAGTTCCACCCAAAGGTTTTCATTGCTCCAATTGTGGGGCCATCACTCACAGAATAGAATTATATGTTTGGCATCTTGTAAACGCTGTAACAAGTGGGACAAATGGAAATATTTTGCAAAATTTTGCATATCCAAGCCACAGCAGTCTGCCCATGCCACCAGCTACACCACACTCAGTCAGTTCTCCAGAGCGTGAACAGGTTAAATTAATTGGAATATATTCTTTGTAGTCAAGGTACTGAGCCTCCAAAGACACTTTACTGTGAAAGCATCAACACCATTATGGAGAAGGGTAAGATTTTCACCACATTGAACATTGCCTGTAGCAATGCAAATCTGAACATAAAGATTGACTCTGCAACAATGTGCAATGTTCTGCCCTGGCAATTATGATAGGAAATTGAGCCATTTTTTGCACCAGATCCCAACATTCAGGTGGACTTTGTGGTGTATGGTCGACAAATTATCCACACACAGGATGGGTTCACCCTTCACTCCATGCAGGAAAGTTTCATGTCGATAACTAAAATGTGAAGCCACTTTTGCGTCTTCAGGATAGCATTACCCAGGGGTTAATCTACCTTGGTTCAGACATACACACTCTGCAGCATTAGGCTCCACAAATGATAGAGTATAAAGACCTGTTCAACTGTGACACCACTGGGAAGCTACTTGTAATATACCATATGACGTTAGATGGTTCAGTTCAACCTGTAGTCTGTGCGGCAAGAAGGGTCCCCCTAGCAATGAAGTAGGAAGTAATCAATGAGCTTTACTGCATGAGAGTACTGGATGTCATAGCTCCACGGACTAGGCTACAGAATGGGTTTCGGCACGTATCAAAGAATGAACTTAGAAAGATAATTTGTCATACCTGTCCTCAGGAATGGCCATCTGTCATATAGCCATTGATTTGTCTGGATCCAGCTTTACATCATTGATTGTGAGGAAGTGACCCATGTAAGAAACATGATTGACCCTGAATCTGCATATAGCAGGGTTGAACATTAACTGGATGGTCCTGACTCTACTGAGGGCCAAACAAAGATGTGCATAATTTTTTTGCATTGTTTGATCCCAGACCAGAATGTCAAAGAAAACATCACGGTCAAGATTTTTACTGACCCTGTCCACCTGAACAAGGTACTGCTCAGATCTCATCCCTCCATGAAGACAATGGAACAGGTCATAGCTGACATACCCAAAGCCAACATCTTTAGCATTTTGGATACAAAATGTGGGTTCTGGTAAATATCAGTTGAAGAAGAGTCCTCAAAGCTCACTACATTCATGTCTCTAGTAGGCAGGTACTGTTTCCTCCATATGTCCTATGGGATCTTCACTAGCTGTGAGATCTTCCAACATGTATAGAGCAGCTCCTTAAAGGACAATCCTGTGAAATCATCATCTGGTTCTGGGATCAACAGAATCAACATTCTGGTCTGGGATCAAACAATGCAAAAAAATTATGCACATCTTTGTTTGGCCCTCAGTAGAGTCAGGACCACGCAGTTAATGCTCAACCCTGCTATATGCAGATTCAGGGTCAATCATGTTTCTTACATGGGTCACTTCCTCACAATCAATGATGTAAAGCTGGATCCAGACAAATCAATGGTTATATGACAGATGGCCATTCCTGAGGACAGGTATGACAAATTATCTTTCTAAGTTCATTCTTTAATACATTGAGGTCACTGGACCCCTTTGTCAGCTCCTTCCCCAAGATATCAAATGGTTTGGCAGGAGCACTATACTATTACATTTAACAAGTTTAAGAAGGCCTCTCAAATGCTGAAGTCCCTGTACTCCTATCAGCAGATGCCTCCCAGCATGGACTTGGTGTGGTTTACATTCAGAATGGCAGACCAGTAGATTTCTGACTTACTCTGTGCAGTTTAGAAGAATGAGAGAAGATCTAATTGAAGTATATCAGATGATAAAAGTTATTGACAAAGTAGAGCAGATGCTTCCTCTTGTGAGGCAATCTAGAACAAGAGGTCATAGTTTCAGGATAAGGTATAGCAGATTCAAAACAGAGATAAGAAGAAACGACTTCTCTTAAAAGTTATGAGTCTATGGAATTCACTACCCAGAATGTGGTGAATGCCAAAACATTGAGTAAATTTTTTAAAAAATTTAACTAATAATGGATTAAAAGATTATGGAGAACAAACAGCAAAGTGAAGTTGAGGCCATAAGGAATGAGTGAAAGCAGTGGTGGGAGTTTAAACACGTAGTTTTGGATCTCACACAGGGCTAGCCTTTCAACATCGTACAATGCAGAATAGCAAATTTTTCCAATATAATTTATTCCAATACATTTGAAGAGTTTCACTTTCACAGTGCTGCTCTCTCTTTTGACAGCTTTCCAGTTGTCATAAATAATAACCTGGCAACCACATAATTTAATGATCATTTACACTTCCCAATCACAGCGCTGTCATCGCTCATTTTAATATAACTAAGATACATATTTTCATGATTAAGTATAAAGGAGGCAACACCAGTTTTATTCTCCTTTTATATTCTTCCTGCCTCCAATCCATGGTTCATGACTTTACCCTACAGATGTGATTTAGGAATATTTCTAAAACATGGTTGTCTCATTAAATATTCCAGAGATGTTCTGAAATGCTCACTTCTATAATGTTTCCAGAAACATCTAAATGAAATTGTATGGGCATTGTGACTTGTGCCCTTTCCCACACTGCTGAAAATGGCCACAGACAGAAGTGGGACTCTGTTTTGGTGCTCAGAAGCCTTTTCTTTTTCTAAATCTTGATTCTCTGCAGTCTGAAATGGGACAGAAAAATCTTGGCCCAGGTCTCTAAAACCATAAGTATTTCCTGCATCCTGCAGCATTTTGAGAGCACTAGAGATGCAGCAGGCCCACATAGAGAGGATGAGGTTGATAAGGACAATATGAGAGAGCATGAACAAGAATGGGTGAGAGTGTGAGAACAAAAGAGAGCACATGAGAGCAAGAAAGAAGCTGGGACTATGTGCAAGTATACACGAGAACAAGGGAAATGTGCAAGAGAAAGAGACAAAAAGAGATTTTGCATTTAAATTGCACCATCCATTACCTCAGGACATTGCAAAGTGCTAATAAATTGTAGTCACTGAGTTAACATAGGAAACACAAGAACCAATTTGTGTATATCAATATGGTAAAGACAGGTTTATCTAATTCAGCGTTGTTGATTGAGGGTTAAATTTCAGCCAGAACACTGAGGAGAACTCAACTGTACTTTGAAACATTACCGTGGTTTCTTTTTATCCACCTGAGACCAGGATCTCAATTTAACACTTCATACCAACTTAGGCACTTCAGGAAATGCAATGCAGCATTTCCTCAGCGGTGAGTTGAAGTGTCAGCCTAGATATGTGTTCAGGTCTCTGCAGTGGGACTGGAAACATGTAACCTTCTGACTCAGAGGCAAGAGTGCTAGCACTGAGTCACAGCTGACAAGTAGATTGATGCTGTGATGTGTGGCTAACAATTAGAGTAATTAGGGGAAATCCAACCCACAATGTGTTCCAGTACAAAGCTTTCAATTGAGGTAAATGGCAAGATATTTTGTGGGCAAAGTTTGTTCTGTCAAGCTGATTAAGAACATGAATCAGTGTATGAGGGGTCATTATAAATTATAAATATTTGTTGGTGGTCACACAATGTGATAAAATTTGCACTGATCAATGTTCTCCATTGATTTTCAGAAATTCTCCTTGAATTGATTCAGCATAACTGGTTCTTTACCTTAAATATCATCTCTGGGACCAGTTAAACACTGTGAAAGTGCATTTACCTCCTGATGTCACTGAACTGTTACATTTGCTCTCAGGTCTGCGAAGTCGCAAATGACTTGCTCTATTTTCACACAATGAAGTGGGACCCATGCTTTAATTGGAGAGTAGTCTGCTCCAAAGTTGCCAACAGCCAAACCTCTTGCAGCATAAACATCAAATGAGTCACCTGAAAGGATGAAATCTTTCCTACGTTCAGCGTACATCTTTACTATACACACTATATACATCTCCTCATAGCAAATGACGCATCTTCAGGATCACTGACACGTCCTTTAATTTGTTAAGAGCCCTTTAATAATTGCTTCCTTGTCTACTTTTTTTTATTCATTTGTGAGACATGGGTATCGCTGGCTGGCCAGCATTTATTAACCATCCCTAGTTGCCCTTGAACTGAGTGGCTTGCTAGACCATTTCAGAGGACAGTTGAGAGTCAACCACATTGTTGCAGCTCTGGAATCACATGTAGGCAAGGGCCAGATAAGGACAGCAGATTTCTTTCCCTAAAGGACATTAATGAACCAAATGGTTTTTTTTGACAATCAACAATGGTTTCATGGTCATCAATAGATTCTTAATTCCAGATAATTTTTATTGAATTCAAATTCCACCATCTGCCGTGGTGGGATTCAAACCAAGGACCTCAGTACATTAACTGAGTTTCTGGATTAATAGTCTAGCAATAATACCACTAGACCATCATCTCCCACTGCCCAGGAACATATGTGCCAGGAACATATAGAAATTGAGGTAAGGGTCTTTTCTTGTAGAACTTGTCATAACAGCCACCTCTGCTACCAGCATAATGTACATAAATCATGGAAGAGCACAACATTAATTGAGACCAGGGCGTTAGCTCCACAATTCTCTGTTACCAACAAAATGAAGCTTTGCACAGCTGTGTAAAAATATATACTTGACATCCAAATGCTGAATAAATTTAAATTCTAAATAATAAGTAATGGGGCTGTTGGCTTTGTTTTTCTGTTAAATGGGTGTTCGGTAGCTTGGAGGATTAAATATTGGCCTTTCATTGTTGGAAACTGAGTTCAAATCTACTTGTAAATGTTCCACGGAATTGCTAGTCAAAAGGTTCTACGTGAAATTACTTCAGGATACTTGCTTGAGTGGTTGGGGAGGGTCTAAACTAGAATGAAGGGGTATAGGAACTAAGCAAAATGACAAGAGAAAGAGAAACAAAGACAGTAATGAAACGAAGAACAGTAAAATGCATAAACAGCAGACAGGGTAATAAAGGCAAGAGGCAAATAGGGCAAAAATGCAGAGAAAGGTCAGGATGATTAAAAATGGCAAAAAGGCAAGCCTAAAGGCTTTGTATCTTAATGCATAAAAGGTCAAATAGGTTGGGGTTCTACTGACTGGAATTTAGAAGAATGAGAGGTGATCTCATTGAAACATAAGATGCTTAAGGGGCTTGGCAGGGTAAATGCTGAGAGGATGTTTTCCCTCATGGGAGAGTCTAGGACCAGAGGCTGTAGCCTCAGAATAAAAGGGCACCAATTTAAGGCTGAGATGAGAAGGAATTTCTTCTCTAAGAGGGTGGTGAGTCTTTAGAACTACTTGCCACGAGGGGAGAGTCATTGTGTAAACTTAAGGCTGAGATAGATAGATTTTTAATCAGTAAGGGAATCAAGGGTTACAGGGAAAGGGCAGGAAACTGGTCATGAGGATTGTTGGACCATGATCCCATTGATTGGCGGAGCAGGTTTGAGAAGCTGAATAGTCTACTCCTGCTCCTGTTTCTTTGGTCAGTCACAACCCAGTTCCTATAATGGGCATCAGCATGCAGTACACAATGAATCTTCTTTCAGTCAATAAATGCGATAATTGGCAATGTCATTCAGAAAGACCACAGCAAAGCTTATGTAAGAAGTGGGAAAAATGTCACCTCAGAAAAGCATGCTGTGTTTTGTTTGAATTTCAATCTTTTCTCCAGCATGTACATTCTGAAAATGAAAAACATACACATTTCTATTAGCAGTCTAAGTAATAAAAAAAAATTATTTTATGTTGTGTTTGAGTTAACAATAGGTTTCTGGTCTAACAATTAATCTGAATGGTGCTAAATTGTTCATTGGAAAATACATAGAAAATCCACCATGTTCTTCTATAATCACAGTGAATAGAAAATATCACACCTTGAGAGTGGTGTGCAGGCTAACACTAACGTTTAGATACAGACATAGATAAAATAGTATACATACATTAAATGATATTTTGCAAAATATTGTGCAATAATTAAAAGCAGAACATACCGATGTTCAAAAAATGCAAATACTCTCAGGTTCAGTTGGCAAGTTCTCTTTTGGCAGATTTCTTTCCATTGTTCTATCCATCCAATCCTTGTAGGAAAACAATGAATAGAAAACTGAAGAAGAGTGGAATATGTTTTTCTGTTATTAAGGTATTATCTATAAAATTCAAGCAAATTATTTGTAGCAGTCATTAAAAATGGAGAGGAACTGCAGAATGCTGCAGTTCAGAGGAATCTGAGTTTCCTCATTCATGAATCACAAAAGATTAGCATGCAGATGCAGCAAGTAATGAAGAAGGCAAATGAAATTTTGATCTTCATTGCATGGGAGATGGAGTGTAAAAGTAGGGATGTTTTACTGCAGCTGTACAGCTATTTGTGAGACCACATCAAGAATACTGCATACCGTTTTGGTCTCCTTATTTAAGGATGGATATACTTCCATTTGCAGTTCAGAGAAGTTTCACTAGGTTGATTCCTGCGATGAATGGGTTGTCTTATAAGGAAGATTGAGCAGGTTGGGCTTATGTTCATTGGAATTTACAAGAATGAGAGGTAGTCTTATTGAAACATATACCATAGGTATCAGTGTATAAATCAACCTTTGAAGACTTGAAAATTGCTCCATGAAAGAGGGTTGACTTCTATGCCAAGTATAGAAATGAATCATCAGTGTTGGTGTGCATGATCACCATTTCAAAATGTCTTCAGCAACTGATATCAAGAATGGGTGTATCTTAAACTCCTGCACATCTTCACAACATGACTAACATCACCTGCTCGATGCTTTGTGCCCAGGTATTGGTAAGTAAATCCTGCAAGTGTGAAAAATTGATGCTGATTACTAGCGTGATTTTCACATGTTGTGGCAAAAAAAGGGGGAGGTGGATTGTGGTGGGATGGGGATTGGTGCTCAACTTATATACTGAGTATATATAAAAACATGATTTTTGGGGCCAGCAAATGCAGTGATCTTATATACTCATCAACTGATGCACTACAATTTATGGTAAGATTCTGAGAGTCTTGACAAAGCAGATGCTGGAAATATATTGTCCTCATGGGGGGAATCTAGAATTAGGAGGCATTGTTTCAGGATAAAGTGTCTCACATCTAAGATGGGAAAAAGGAGGAATTTCTTCTCTCAGAGGGCCTCTGGAATTCTCCACCCCTGAGAGCAATGGAAGCTAGATCATTGAATATATTCATAGAATCATAGAATCTACAGTGCAGGAGGCCATTTGGCCCATTTGAACTGCACCAGCAACAGTTCCACCCAGGCCTCATGCCCGTAACCCAACATATTTACCTTCCTAATCCCCCTGACACTAAGGGGGAATTTACCATGGCCAGTCAATTTAACCTGCACATCCTTGGACTGTGGGAAGAAACCAGAAACAATCCGGAGGAAATCCACACAGACACAGGGAGAATGTGCAAACTCCACATAGACAGTTACCCAAGGCAGGAATTGAACCCGGGTCCCTGGTGCTGTGAGGCAGCAGTGTTAACTACTGTTCTACCGTGTCACGGCTGATCCGCGAAGGAGTCAAAGGTGGCTGGCAGGAATGAGGTCATGATCAGGTTATCCATAACCTTATTGAATGTGAAGCAGGCTCAATGGGCTGACTCTGCTCCTTTTTCTTATGATTATATGATCATATTCCACAGTAAAATAGATTATAATAGTTGTATTTCTTTTCTCATTTCAGTCCATTTCAAATGGACTGTATTCATCTATTCAACAGAATAGATACTCCAGTTCCAGCTATCAACCAACACACACTACTTAGGAGCTGAAAATCCATAATGCAGTTTTGCAATCATAACCTTTGCATAGCAGTGATTGCGATTCCCTCACTGATATGTGGCCCTGAGCTTGCTGGGTATTTGGTATCATAGTTGCCTTGTCAAATAATTCCAAAAGTTGCCCATACCATCTTTGGCATTCCCTGGAGTGTGGGAGGAGCTCAAGTCTGACAAGAGTTTGAATTATTAATGGAACGTTGTATCTTTTATAAGAATAGCTGATTTCATTGTTCCAGCATTAAGCATCCGGGTGTTCCGGAGTCTTGAACGCCCATCTCTGTTATCCTCACTTAAGTTCTAGAAGAGGAATATCTTTTCAAAGTTCAGGATGGTGGGAATTTGGAGTTGGGAGTGGGATAAAATTAATTTCACTGACCTAATTATCATTTTAATGCTGAGCCAGTTATAACATGGACAGAAAGGGAATGTCTTCAGAATATGTCAGCAATAGGCATTGTGAATTTTCACATCGAGCTTGCTCGTTGAATGCAATTTTCACTTGTTCTGTCAATTATCATAGAGTCTTTGAGTCAGAGTCATAGAGATTTACAGCATGGAAACAGGCCCTTCGGCCCAACTTGTCCATGCTGCCCTTTTTTTTAACCCTGAAGCTAAACCTAATTGCCTGAGTTTGGCCTATACACCTCTATACACATTTTGTCCTTGTAACTGTCTAAATGCTTTTTAAAAGACAAAATTATACTCACCTCTACTCCTACCTCTGGCAGCTTGTTTCAGCCACTCACCACCGTCTGTGTGAAAAAAATTGCCCCTCTGGACCCTTCTGTATCTCTCCCCTCTCGCCTTAAACCTCTGCCCTCTAGTTTTAGATTCCCCTGCCTTGGGGAAAAAATGTTGACTATCAAACTTATCTATGTCCTTCATTATTTTATAGACCTCTATAAGATCACCCCGAGCCTCCTACACTCTAGAGAAAAAAGTCCCAGCCTATCCATACTCTCCTTATAACTCAAACCATCAAGTCCCAGTAGCATCCTAGTAACCTTTTCTGCACTCTTGCTAGTTTAATAATATCCTTTCTATAATATGGTGACCAGACATATAGACAGTATTCCAAATGTGGCCTTACCAATGCCTTGTAAAAGTTCAACAAGACGTCCAACTTTATGTTCAATGTTCTGACCAATGAAACCAAGCATGCTGAATGCCTTCTTCACCACTCTGTTCATCAGTGACTCCACTTTCAAGGAGCTATGAACCTGTACCCCTATATCTCTTTGCTCTATAACTCTCCACAGCGCCCTACCATTAACTGAGTAAGTCCTGCCCTGGTTCGGTCTACCAAAATACATCACCTCGCATTTATTTAAATTAAACTCCACTTGCCATTTGACAACCCAATTGATCAAGGTTCCGTTGAGATAATCATTGTCCACAATGCCATCAATCTTGGTGTTACCTGCAAACTTACTAGCTATGCCTACTAAATTCTCCTCCAAATCATTAATATAAATGACAAATAACAGTGGACCCAGCACTGATCCCTGAGGCACACCACTGGTCACAGGCATCCAGTCTGAAAAACTCTACAATCACCCTCTATCTTTTGTCATCAAGCCAATTTTGTATCCATTTGGCTACCTCAACCTGGATCCTGTGAGATTTAACCTTATGCAACAACATACCATGTGATACCTTATCAAAAGGTCTTTCTAAAGTCTATGTTTAACAATATCAACTGTACTGCCTTCTTGGTTACCCCTTCAAAAAGCTCAGTCAAATTTGTGAGACATGATCTTCCATTCACAAAGCCATGCTGACTGTCCCTAATTAGTCCTGTAGATCCTGCTTCTCAAAATACCTTCCAACAACTTAGCCACTACAGATGTGAGGCTCACCAGCCTGTAGTTTCTAGGCTTTTCCCTGCAGCCCCTCCTAAACAAAGGCACAACATTTGCCAGCCTCCAATCTTCCAGCACTTCACCTATGGCTATCGATGATTCAAATATCTCTGCTAGGCGACCCGCAATTTCCTCCCTAGCCTCCCACAGCGTCCTGGGATATACTTCATCGGGCCCCGCGGATTTATCTACCTTGGTGCGCTTTAAGACTTCCAGCACCCATTTCTCTGTTATATGTACACTTCTCAAGACATCACTATTTATTTCCCCAAGTTAGCTAATATCCATGCTTTTCTCAACAGCGATTACTGATGAGAAATATTCTTTTAGGATCTCTAGGATCTTCTAGGACTTACATACACTGTTTTGATAGAATTGGCTCTTTGTTAGGATTTCTCAAGAAAGCAATATGTACGCATCAAGGCTTCAAATTTGGAACTCCGCTCCCGTACTTCCAGAGGTAAACACCTCTTCTGTATCAGAGAAAGAAAATCTGATATAATAGTTGTGCTGAGTCTTGTCATGGTCAACTCCTCAATAAACAGTTGAAATTCCAAATACATTAACAAATTACTGAAGATGTTCAAATTAAATTATTGGAAAAAATTCTTAGGGATAGGATGTATAAGCATTTGGAGCATTGCGATCTGATTAGGGATATGCAACATGGCTTTGTTCAGGGGAGGTCTTGCCTTACGAATCTGGTAGAAATTTTTGACGAGGTGACAAAAACAGTTGACGATGGGCGAGCCGTTGATGTCATCTACATAGATTTCAGTAAGGCATTTGACAAAGTCCCTCACGGTAGGCTGGTAGAAAAGGTTAAGGCACATGGGATACAAGGACAGGTAGCTAGATGGATTGAAAACTGGCTGGGCAATAGGAGACAGAGAGTAGTAGTGGAAGGGTCCTTTTCTGGCTGGAGGTCAGTCACCAGTGGTGTGCCACAGGGCTCAGTACTGGGACCTCTCCTCTTTGTAATACATATAAACGACTTGGAAGAGGGCGTACGTGGTGTGATCAGCAAGTTTGCAAATGACACCAAGATGGCAGGATTGGCGGATACTGAGAAAGATTGTCAGGTGACACTGCAGGATATAGATAGGTTGGTATATTGGGCAGATAGATGGCAGATGGAATTTAATCCTGACAAGTGCGAGGTGATGCATTTTGGAAGGAATAATGCAGGGAGGAGTTACATGATAAAAGGTAGACCGATTAAGAGTATAGAAATACAGAGGGACCTGGGAGTGCAGGTGCACAAGTCTCTGAAGGTGTCAACACAGGTAGAGAAGGTTGTGAAGAAAGCTTACGGAATGCTAGCCTTTATAGGAAGGGGTATAGAGTATAAGAGCTGTCGTCTAATGCTTCAGTTGTATAGAACGTTGGTTAGACCGCACTTGGAGTACTGCGTCCAGTTCTGGTCACCTTACTACCGGAAGGACGTGGAGACCCTGGAAAGAGTGCAGAGGAGGTTTACCAGGATGCTGCCTGGTATGGAAGGACTGAGTTACGAGGAAAGATTGGAAAAACTGGGGCTCTTCGCCTTAGAAAGACGGAGATTAAGGGGGGATCTGATAGAGGTGTATAAAATAATGAAGGGAATAGATAGAGTCAACAGTGGCAGGCTTTTCCCTAGACTGGGGACAACTATTACGAGAGGTCACGATCTAAGGGTGAGGGGGGAGAAGTATAATTTGGATACTAGAGGAAGGTTTTTCACACAGAGGGTCGTGGGGGTATGGAACACATACCAAGTAAGGTGGTGGAGGCAGGCACATTGGACTTGTTTAAGGTTTACTTAGATAGACACGAGTGAAACAGGGATGGAGGGTTAGAGTAGACGGTATTAGAAAGGGTCAGAGCCTCAGGACGACACTGGAAATGTATTATTACATGTTCTTAGGCTGATTGGTGTACCAAATTGACCCTACACTATTCTCCCCTGAATCTGGCTACATTAGGGGTACCATTCACATACACACGGGGCAGGGTAGGTGTAGGAAAAGGCTTTGTTGAAATGGCGGCGCGGGCTCGTTGGGCCAAAGGGCCTGTTTCCCGTGCTGGGTTGTTCTTTGTTCTTTGTAAATAGTCCAACTTTACACTGTACAATTGACTCTGAGGGAGTAAAATTGATCATGGACAGTGGTCCAAACTTGATGATAGGAAATTGGCAGTTCGTTGTATATTTTCATTCCCATTTTCTTTTCCATTGAAGTCAAAGAACAATTTCACCCCCTTAATGTCCACATTACATTGGGGACCAGCAATAAATGTGGTATGCTTCCAAAGAACAAAAATAATAAAAAGTAAAGGTAGTTGCAAAAGTGAAAAAAAGCTTTGACAAAGGGTTATCTGGACGCAAAACATCAGTTTGTTTCTCTCCTTACAGATGCTGCCAGATTTGCTGAGATTTTCCAGCATTTTCTCTTTTGGTTTCAGATTCCACATCGCAGTAATTTGCTTTTATAAAGGTACATGCAATATTGGTGCTTTGCTTGTGATTAACATTAATAATTCTACTGTTTGCTATAATTAACTGTTCGTTACGGTGTCCTGTTTATTGTAGTTCCTGTAACAACTGGCTAATTACTTGTTATCTAAATGTTCTCGTTAATTATAGATTATATTTTCCTATTCATCCTATTAGCTGACTCATTCATGCAAGTGAGTGTGAGGGAACATTTCTTCATAGTCTTGCATATGAACAAAAGATATGTACGCTAACCCTGAGTTTAAAGAACAACTTTTATTGCATTTCTTCACCTGTTACAAATATTTCAAAGCTCATTGAAATGATCAATGCATCTGCTGATGCAGTTATGTATTAACTATGTATACTTACACACTTTATCATAGAAAATAGAAATGTAGTTCATGTCTTACATGATTAAACATAGAGGAAGGAAATCTTTCCAAAAATAGCAGTGTGTTGTTTCTGGTGCGAAAACCTGCATGTTTCTCTAGCGAAACGGGTCAGTTTTCTCTCCAGAACTTACGACACTCTGGCAAAACAATTCAAGAGGGTATGTTTCATGCCATCATGTGGGAGGGGTGGGGCCTCAACACGCCACCAAAGCCTGGCTGTACTGAGATCAGGGTGCCATCTTTAAAAAACACCACAATCAGAACAGCAAAAAAACCCCCTCCTCCCTCTCCCCTCTCTCCCAGCCAGCCCACGATGGAGGTCTCACGGCTCCTCTCCACACCCCTGATCGCAATCCGCATTTCTCTCCTTGCACCTCCCTGATCATTGCCCCCCCCCCAAATCTTCAGCCCCTCTCCCAATCTTCAGCCCCTCCCACCTGCTGGCCCCCCAATAGTCAGAGCCAGCAGCCACCTCCAGCATCACCCCCCCCCCCCCTCAAACCCGCAGCCCACAAATGGCCCTTGCTGGCATCCCCTGCTCTTCCGTCTGCTCCTGGCCACCACAACATAGAAATTAATCTCCCTCCCCCTTCCCCCATAAGGCTCTCAGTGGGATCTGATCCTTGGCACAAGTTTGCACAGCTGGTCTAGATCGTGCATGGTGCCAACATGGCAGTGGAAAGCTGTGCTAAGGAGAAGTGCCAGTGGGTATTAGCAGGCCACTGCCCGCCTATGGCCCTCTCCTCCATGCTCCACATTCTTCCCAATCTTTAGGTCCCCGAGGGGATCCATATGACAGGTTCACATCTGGGTGAACCTGTTTTTAACCTCAATGACAATATTTGGCGGTGCAGCGTGTTAATCCTACTTAAATGCATGTCCATTAGGGACAGAAATCTAATGATGTAACGCAAGGGACAGGAAAGACCTGAGATTGCAATCTTGCCAGGGAGATCTGCGACTTAAGGATCTTGAGCCCCCACAGAAGGCAAGCATGGAATCAACTGCCCCCAGAACCAATGGCACACTGTTCTTGAGAAACTCAATTCAGTTTTCCACAATTTAGTCCAGCTCGAGTGGCTCTTGGACACAGTGATATATGATCCCTGGATGAGGTCTCTGTGCATGAGTAGTATTAATATCAATCTGGTGGGCACTGCATGCAATGGACAGAATGCAATGGACACTGCTCAATGGATAGAATTTTCATTTTGGGCTCAGAACCCAGACTTCGCAGTGACTTTTGATCCTGACCTCATTCCATGTCAGCAAAACATACATTGCGATATCACTGGACCTGAACTTTTTCAGAGTGGCAATCGACATCAGATTGCCATTCGGTGCCCAGCTTCTTACCTGATTTATTCTCAGCCTGCCTCATCCAACCTTCAGACTCAGACTGGGTGAGAACCAGGCAGTGCAGCATATCCCCAGGGCCTAGACTCGAGGTGCAGCAGATTCAAACTGAATGGAACCACATGCTCATTTATATGGCATTAGCTACTATAAACCTTGAAGGTCAACTGAGGTTTAAAGGTCATTGACAGGCCAAGAAGAAGTTATACATCTCAGCTTTGTGGATAGGATTTGGGGGGGAAGGGTTTGATCAGAGGTCAAAGGGGAGGAACAGAGAGCTTTGCAGAGGTGTGAGGGGTGGGGTGAGTCTTTGGCGAGGGGGATATAGGCCTCAGATTGGATTGGGTCTTGCCTCCAGTAGTGGGGACAGAGGTGTGGTGCTGGGCTTTGAGTTAGGTTGAGCCTCAGGGAGAGGCCTCTTGTTCTCTACCCAGTCTGGGGATAGGGTACAAGGACTGGCCTTTGGGGGTGTGGTGCGTTGGGTTAGGTCTGGTCAGGCCAGGGTTGGCGATGAGAGTTGGGCCTGGTGAGGTGGGGGAGATATTTCCCTTTGGGGGTGCCGGGAATCCCCGGGGTTGTTGGACGTGGGCGAGTCTCATGAGGGGTGTAGTCAGAAAATGGAAGATATCATTTTGGGTTTCTGCAGGTGTGGGGAGATCCTTTGGAGGGGTAGTCAGAGGATGGGATGTGATCCCTAGAAGAGCCATAGAATCCCTGTAGTGCAGAAAGAGGCCATTTGTGTATCAAATTTATACTGATCCTCCAAAACTGCTTCCCGCCCAGACCCTCCTCTCCGCCCTGTCCCCATAAACTCATGCATTTACCATAGCTAATCCACCTAACTTATCCATCTTTTAACATTAAGGGATGATTTAGCGTGGTCAATCCACCTCACCTAACCTGCACATCTTTGGATTGTGGGAGGAAACCAGAGCACCTGAAAGAAACCCATGCAGCCATGGGGAAAACATACAAATTCCACACAGTCACCCAAGGCCGGACTCAAACCTGGATGCCTGATGCTGTCAGGCAGCAATGCCATTCCACTGTGTTGCCCCATGTTGTTGGAGCTTTACTCACCCAGGCAAGTGGACAGTTCCATCACATTCTTGAGTTGTGTCATGTAAATGGCAGTCAGGCTTTGGGGATTCAGGAGGTGAGATATACACCACAGAATTCTCAGCCTCTGACCTGCTCTTGTAGCCACAATATAAGAACATAAGAAATAGGAGCAGGAGTAGACCATCTGGCCCCTTGAGCCTGCCCCGCCATTCAATAAGATCATGGCTGATCTGTCGTGGCTCACTTCCACATTCCCGCCCTCTCCCCATAACCCTTAATCTCCTTGCCTATCAAAAACCTATCAACCCGCGTCTTAAAAATATTGAGCGAGGCAGCCTCCACCACTTCAACGGGCAGAGAATTCCAGAGATTCACCACCCTTTGAGTGAAGAAGTTCCTCCTCAACTCTGTTCTAAACCGCCCCCCCTTTATCTTGAGGCTGTGCCCCCTAGTCCTACTGTCCTTTCTGAGCGGGAAGAGCCTCTCCACCTCTATCCTATCCATCCCATTCAACATCTTATATGTCTCAATGAGATCTCCCCTTATTCTTCTAAACTCTAACGAGTACAAGCCTAGTTTATTCAGCCTCTCCTCATAGTTCAACCCCGGAATCAGCCTAGTCCACTTTGGTAGGAATAATGGTAGGAAGGACTATTACTTACATGGCGAAAAACTGCAGCAGGCGACCGTGCAGAGGGACCTCAGGGTCCTTGTGCATGAGTCGCAAAAACCCAGCCTGCAGGTGCAGCAGGTGGTCAGGAAGGCGAATGGGATGCTGGCCTTCATAGCGAGGGGGATTGAATATAAAAATAGGGAGGTCTTGCTGCAGCTGTATAGGGCATTGGTGAGGCCGCAGCTGGAGTACTGTGTGCAGTTTTGGTCACCGCACTTACGCAAGGATATTTTGGCCTTGGACGGAGTGCAGAGGAGGTTTAAGAACATAAGAACATAAGAAATAGGAGCAGGAGTAGGCCATCTGGCCCTTCGAGCCTGCCCCGCCATTCAATAAGATCATGGCTGATCTGTCGTGGCTCAGTTCCACATTCCCGCCCTCTCCCCATAACCCGGAGTTGAGGGGGTTTGAGCTATGAGGAGAGGCTGAATAAACTAGGCTTGTACTCGTTAGAGTTTAGAAGAATGAGGGGAGATCTCATTGAGACATATAAGATGATGAATGGGATGGATAGGATAGAGGTGGAGAGACTCTTCCCACTCAGAAGGGACAGTAGGACTAGAGGGCACAGCCTCAAGGTAAAGGGGGAATGGTTTCGAACGGAGTTGAGGAGGAACTTCTTCACTCAAAGGGTGGTGAATCTCTGGAATTCTCTGCCCGTTGAAGTGGCGGAGGCTGCCTCCCTAAATATTTTTAAGACGTGGGTTGATGGGTTTTTGATAAGCGAGGGGATTAAGGGTTATGGGGAGAGGGCAGGAATGTGGAACTGAGCCACGACAGATCAGCCATGATCTTATTGAATGGCTGGGCAAGCTCGAAGGGCCAGATGGCCTACTCCTGCTCCTATTTCTTATGTTCTTATTATGTTCTTATGTAAACCTCCTCTGCACTCCCTCCAAGGCCAAAATATCGTTGCGTAAGTGCGGCGACCAAAACTGCACACAGTACTCCAGCTGCGGCCTCACCAGTGCCCTATACAGCTGCAGCAAGACCTCCCTGCTTTTATATTCAATCCCCCTCGCTATGAAGGCCAGCATTCCATTTGCCTTCCTGACCACCTGCTGCACCTGCAGGCTGGGTTTTTGCGACTCAGATATAAATGGCCGGTGCACTTTAGTTCCTGGTAAATAGTTACTCCAAGGATGCTGACAGTGGGGATTTCAGAAATGGTAATGCCATTGAATGTCAAGGGGAGGAGGTTAGATTCTCTCTTGATGGAGATGGTCATTGTCTGCATTTGTGTGGCACTTAGTAGCCCAAGCCTGAATGTTGTCCAGGTCTTGCTGCATTTGGACACCGCTTCAGTATCTGAGGAGTCAAACCATAAAAAGAGATTGTTTTTGCATAAGAGGTAGAAACATAAGAAAACAAATTAATGGAAGTCTTTTCTATTCCTTATATTTACATGTTTACAATAATTAAAAAGTTCTCTTATTAAAAAACATATTTAGGTCTTTTTTGCCATTTTTAATGGGAGGAGTGTTGCTGCTCCTTTGGTTCAACTGAGAAGAATACTGCTGGATTCTCATATTGGACACAGACCCACACACACTCACTCGCATCTCATTTGCGCACACACGCATTCCCTTTCATGCAAATACTTGATCACAACTCTCTCTCTTTCACACACACACACATACACACACTCATCTCTCTCTCTCTCACACACACACACACACACACACTCACTCACTCCCATTTCTCACAAACTCCCTCTCATCTCTCACACCCACACAACGACATCTCTTCAAGGCCCAGTTCCCCATGCTTGTTGTGAGGCCTAGCTCCCACCTGCTCATTGCCCGAGGCTCGGCTCATGTCCACTTGTTCCCCCCTTAACCCCAATTACTGATCCCCCCCACACCCTGCAGATCCTCCCCTCCTCACAACCCCCTTACGCTTGCAGATTCCCTTCCCTCACAGGCTCCCCTCCACCTCCTGTCACATGCTCTGCTCTTCCCATTGCTCACCCTTTCACAGGCCCAGTTCTCTCCATCACTCTTCCCCACACTCACACTGATTGATACAATTTAAATTTTGCGCTGTTTCCAGTATGTCTGGCTTGGATTCTAGACAAGTTCACTTCTGATTGGACAAGCTGGAACAGGATGAAACCCAAACTGTATCAATCAACCTGGCCTGCCTCAGACTCCTGGGAGGGCTCTGTGGACTCCCTGCCCTAGTACTATGGCTTTCCTGATCTTTCTCCTCCTTGACTGTATAGCCAAGCCACCCATGTTGTTATGACTTTGGCTCTGGCTGTACTTCCCTGAAAAACTATCATCCTCACCAGAATGC
This sequence comes from Carcharhinus amblyrhynchos, assembly GCF_965287045.1. NCBI lineage: Eukaryota > Metazoa > Chordata > Chondrichthyes > Carcharhiniformes > Carcharhinidae > Carcharhinus > Carcharhinus amblyrhynchos. Next base: position 86,958,430 of record NC_137324.1, on the reverse strand, counting down.
AGAACTGAATACAGGTTAAAGAGTGAGATGCATTCGACAGATGCATTACCTGCCAGGTGCTCTTTGTTTGTCTGGCAATTACCTCTTAAGTCCCGGCTGCCCACTTCCTGGAGCATGTTATCCATGTAGCTCTCAGCCTCACAGATGTACTGCAGTGACTCCAGCTTTGCTTAAGCTTCAAAGCCCTTCTTGCACAAGTGATTGTTCAGGACATGAGAAGTGCCAGCAACTCTCTCAAGATGTGCATATGATGGATCAGCCTTGCCTCTGTTTACTCAACAACTAGCTAAATTTATTAAAAATAACTTGGCAGTATGGTGGCACAGTGGTTAGCACTGCTGCCTCATAGCACCAGGGACCTGGGATCGATTCCCAGCTTGGGTCACTGTTTGTGTGGAGTTTGCATGTTCTTCCCATGTCTGTGTGGGTTTCCTCTGGGTGCTCCGGTTTCAACCCACACTCAAAAGATGTGCAAGTTAGCTGGTTTGGCCATGATAAATTGCTCCTTAGTATCCCATGGTGCTTTGGTTAGGGCAATTAATGGGATAAATGCATGGGGTTTACAGGGATAGCGGGGGATGGGATTGTTGTCAGTGCAGAAGCCAAATGGCCTCCTTCCACACTGTAGGGATTCTATGAATTTGGACAAAAACCATCTTCTCACCAGCTATTCACTAATCACCTTGGGTTCCTTTACCTTAAAGCTCTGCAAAAAAGTTGTTTTTAATCTAAGAATGACATTACTTATTGATGGATTGACCCATCCAGGTTCCAGAAATGAACAAGGAAATGTTTGAATTATCAACTGCCCTTTGGAGAACAATGAATTTGTCTGGCTCAGTAATTCTATCACCAAACCTGTCATAGGTTATGTTTATTTCTAATCTGTCACGCAGAAACAATCTGATTCCAATCTTCCAGGATCAGGATAGTCATCATTAGCCAATTCATACCCAAGCTTATCTTGTTCAGGTCAGCAGTATGTAGATTCAAGAAACGTTCTTTGATTAAATTGCTTTATTTTGGCTCACAGCCTAGTCTAGCAACAAGGAAACATTATAATGTCAGCGAAATTAACTTATGGATGGGACATAAACTCGGGCCTTTGGTGGACGTAATTAACTCATTTCACCATTTGAAGAAAGCCAAAGGAGTCCTCATGATATTCTGATCGACATTTATGCATCAGATAAAGCCATTAAATACAGGTTTATCAAATTTCAGTTTCAGGATGTTGCTGGGTGCAAGCTGGTGCTGTGTCTACAAGAGTGCTTACATTTCAAAAGCACTTCATTGACTCTCAAGCATTTCAGGATATTCTGAGGATGTAAAAGTGCTTTATAAATGCAAGTTCTTTTCTTCCCTGTTCCCAGATAATAATGTTTATTGAATTTGAGCACGCACCTGTTTTTTCAGACTTATTAACTTTTGGAACAGTTGGTATTCAGTTGTCTATTTGCTTTAATCAAGCATGCTGTCTGTCCACTATAACAATACTTGTTCCCTTATCTGTTGGTTCTATGTTGAAGTGTGGGTTCTTAGTATTGTCGGTCCACTTGTTTATTTACCTGTTAGGTTCTATTTTTGATTACTATTCTTGATCAGGTTATTGCCTGGAGTCGATTCTGATGGCATAGAATGTTATTTATTAGAGGGGAATTAAAGCAATCCGTTTTATTTTTCATTCAAACTTGTTTAAGTTTCTTTGAATTTGTTCTTTGGTATGTACAAATGTGATACGTATGTTGACAACAGTGTCAGTCATGGCTCAGTTAGTATCACACTTAGCTCTGAGTTAGGAAGTTGTGGGCTCATTGAGAGTTGAGCTACAAAAAGTAGGCAGACATTCCAATGCATTACTGAGGAAATGTTGTGTTGTCACAGGTACTGTCTTTCAGATGAAATGTTAAGCCAAAGTATTTCCTGATCTCTCAGTTTGACATAAAAGATCCTATTTTGAAGAGGATAGTGGTGTGTGGTCAAGTTGGGTGGTAGGAGCTCCAGTATCCTGGCCAATATTTACCCCTCAATCAACATAATTAAATTAGATTATTTTGCCATTATCACATTGCAGTTTGTGGAATCTTGAGCATAAATTCATTGCTGTGTTTCCTAACAACAGTGACTACACTACAGAAGTATTTGAGACATTCTATGGTTATGAATGGTGTTAAATGAAAGTCTTAAAAATTCTTTCCTTTAAAACTCTTTCCTGTGTTTCTGTGGGAAGAAAGACCTCGAAAATAACCATTCCTAGCATTTAGAGTGTTTTGATTTTGGGGTACACTGATGAGATTGTTTCTGTTTTACTGTTCTCTTCAGTTTAAAATGCAGTTGTTATTTATTATCCTATCTGCTGTCAATGGATATTTTGAAGAATCTGGCAGTCATTCCTGATATTCAATTTAATTCTTGGATTATATGCTGTTTTGTATGTGGAAACAATACTCTGAAATTAATTTCTGGTATCAAGGTTTGTGCATTTGGGAAATAACTTTTTGCCAATTTCAGTAACAACTTAAGATGCTTAATTGCAGTCTGTGTTCTTTGTGTTATATTACTGATGCCAGTCAACAGTGCCTTTTTTTGTTTCTGGATCAAATTCCAATTCGTCCAGGATTGCTATGGCATGAGTGAAATTTACTTCTTGGTTTCAATTTCCATGCAACATTTTTCTGGTTACTGTGAACATGTCTCAGTACAGGTTGTATATTTCCCTCTTCAGAGATAGATGCTGCCTCTGTTGCTGGTCTGGTCTTTTGACCCTGTGACAGAGATTGGCAGGATGGGCTTTGGTGATATAGGGAATGCTAATACAATGTACAAGATCGAGTACAATGTACAAGATCAAACCTGACGTTTGTGTAGTTCTCTCTATTGCCTAAAGAAACTGCTAACTGCAATCGATACTGCTGGTGTCAGTATGCAATCAAAATGAATGTATCCAGCAGTGTGATATTTGCACTAGTGAATTTCACAGAATTGTTACAGCACATTGTGATGGCACCTGCTCTCTGAATGAGCAGTTCACTGAATGCCATTCACTTGCCTTCTCCCTGTAACACTGCACATTCTTCCTTTTCAGATAAGTCCAATCCTCTTCTGAATACCTCCACCAGTCAGGCATGCATTCCAAATCTTAACCACTCACGTGTGAAAGTTTTTGCAATGTTACTTTTACTTATTTTGCAATTACTTTAAAATCTGTACTCTCCTGTTCTCTACATTTTCACAAATGGGAACAGTTTCTCCTTATCTACTCTGTCCTAAATTCTCATGATTTTGAATACCTTTATCAATTCTCGTCTCTTCTCCATGGGAAACAGCCCCTACTTCTTGAATCTATCTTATAACAGCGATTCGTCATCCCTAGAACCAGTTTATGAATGTTTTCTGCACTCTTTCTAATGCTTCTCTGTCCTTCTGATAATGCAGTGCCCAGAACTGGATGCAATCCTCTGTTTGAGTTTCCTCTTAGAGTTCAGTTAAAACTCCTTGATCTTGTGTGCTATGCCACTATTAATAAAGCCTAACTCTAGGGCATTCTATGCTTTATTTACTGCCCTCTCAACCCGTCCTGTATATGTCCTGTACCCCATTTTGAGTAGCACATTTTTATATTGTTCATGTTCTTCCTATCAAACTCAATAATTTCACAATTTAACATCATCTGTTTTTTGTCTGCACATTCCATTAACTTTCCTATATCCTTTTAAAGTTCTGCTATCTCCCTCACTGTTCACATGCTTCCAAGTTTCATATCATCACCTAAAAGAGGTCAAGTATCATATAATCTCCAATAAACTAACCCTGCACATCAAGGTCCAGGTTATTAATATGTATTAAGAAAAGCAAGAGTCCCAACATTGACAACAAGGAAATTCCACTAAAAAAGCTTCATCCAGCCAAAAAAATCCATTAGCCACTATTCTTTACATATAATTAAATCATATTAAATAATCGCTGCAATAATTACATTTTGATTTGATTTATTATTGTCACATGTATTAGTATACAGTGAAATGTATAGTTTCTTGTACTATATAGACAAAGCATACCATTCATAAAGAAGGAAAGAAGAGGGTGCAGAATGTAATGTTACAGTCATGGCTCGGATATAGAGAAGGATCAGCTTAATATAAGATAGATCCATTCAAAAGTCTGATGGCACCGGATATCTGGCGGGAAGACCAGGTAAGTCATTTCAATATATTTTAAATCTGTTTCTAATGTAATTAACGAGGCCGGGACTGAATTCTCTAGGCCCACTAGACTCTCCCACCCCGCCAGAGTATTTCACTCTAGCGGGGTTTACGGAAGGTCCCAACTTTCAGGGAACTATCACGATGACCCTGCTGGACTGAAAGGGTGGCAATCAGGGCCCCCCTGAGGGTTGGACGGTAGGGTGGTTGGGCTCCCTGGACATGGACATCCTGACAGTGCCCAACAGACAAAGTTGCCGTGCCCAGTGGGCACCTTTGCTCCGCACACTGGGCATCGGACAGTGCAAGGGGATGAAAACTATGGGGTGGGGGGGAGGGTCGGCACTGCTGGCGGGGGGGATGTGGTGCTCTGGGATGGTGGGATCAGGGCTGGGCCCAGGAATGGTTGGGGGGGCAGCGATTGGGCCATGGGGATGTTCAGGAGGCATCGCTGCGGGGGTCCCAGGCAGGCCAGCGAACAGGCTAGCCAGTAACAGGAGGCTGACAGTTCAGAGGGAAATAGGCCCTGCCCCTGAAATTTAATGATATTCATGCTGGTGGTGTCTGCAGTGCACAGAAGATAGGAGATTCTAGTGCAAAGTCCCACTGAAACAAACAGCACGAGTTACTCCAGTTATCCCGCAAATTCAACACACAGAATTTTTTTGGGAGAATTCCAGCCCAAGAAACTTGAAGCTTTCCATTTCCACTTCATCCCCACTGATGTACACAGGGACACGTCCTCCACAACGCTCCCTGAAATCATTGACTATCTTCCTCATTTTACTGATATTGAGGGAGAGATTATTGTCATTGCACCAATTCACCCTCTCTCCTGTACTCCATCTCATCGTTGTATGAGATCCAACCCACTACGATGGTATCAGCAGCAAACTTGAAAATCGAATTGAATTCATATTATAACCAATTACTGTAAAAATTATATATTGTAAACAATCACTGTAACCTGCTCAGTCTGAGCTGTTCTAAAATCACCAGAGGCTGTTAAAATAGATGTAAACTTAGTAAATTACCCAGTGTAAACAGGGACGTACAGGTTAGTGTGAACCGGTAACAGGTCAGCTTCCTCCCGTTCCATGATTCACCGGGCGGGCCCGTTGCCATGGAGACCGCCGGTACCATTCCGGGAGGAGGGGGTGAGCGGCACCGGGAGGGAGAGCAAAACACAAACCATCCCGCACCAAACAAAATAACTGAGGACCGGTAGAGACTGGTTAGTGTACGATATTATGTGTCCGTGGGGCAAGGCGAGCTGATCGGAGATTTGTGTATATGGAATGCCAACATTTATGAAACGCCCCATACCGCATTGGAGCAGTCCAAATTTAAATAATAACCGCCCAATGTACGGGAGAGAGCCGTAACTCGGCCCAGTGTAATAGACAGAACGTTAAATCAGTGCATTGAGTACAGGAGAGAGCAGTGACTCAGCACAGCGAGTATAGGAGTGAACATTAACTCAGCACAGTGTACAGGAGAGAGCGTTAGCTCAGTATATATGCACAGGAGAGAATATTAGCTCAGCACAGTGTAACTTCATTTATTAGTATCACAAATAAGCTCACACTGCACTGAAGTCACTTTGATAACCTCCTAGTTGCCACAGTCAGGCACCTTTTCAGGAACACTGAGGGAGAATTTACATTCGCCAATGTACCTAACCAGTATGTCTTTCAGATTGTGTGAGAAAACTGAAGCAAACCACACAAAAACATTGAGAACGTGCAAACTCCGCACAAACAGTGACCTAAGCCAGGAATTGAACCCAGGTTGCTGGTGTGGTGAGGCAGCAGTATTAACCACCGTGTTAGCATGCCACCGCCCATCTCTTTTACCCTGAATGCATTGGGACTGGTTCTAAGGGAGGTGGTACCAGTACAAATTGGACAGTCTGCAACTGGGTAGGACTGAAACCAATATCCTAGGGAGAGCATTTAAACCAATGTGGTAAAGGGATGGGAACTGATGCAGGAAGTCAGTGGGGAAAAGTAAAGTGGGGACAGAAACAAAAGGCAGGAAGGGGAAAAGTGGAAGGCGAAGGAACCAAAGACAAAAATCAAAAAGGGCCACAGTACAGAGACTGGAGAACTCCGTGAATGAATCCATCAAGGCTAAGAAAAATAAAACACAGGGAGAGTGTACAAAACATGACAGGACAGATGGCCTGAGAAAGCAGGGCAGAGAGCAGGGGAAGTCGAGATTAAACTATATTTATTTAAATCCAAGAGGCCTGATGGGCAAGGCAGATGAACTCAGGACATAGATGGGTACATAGGACTGGGATATTGTAGCTATTACTGAAACATGGCAAAGGCAGGGGCGGGGCTGGAACCCAAATGACTCATTTATTGAGGTCCTGGTCAAAAGGAAGGAGGAGATATATGACATGTATAGGCAGCTGGGAACAAGTGGTTCCCTTGAAGTGTATAGAGGTTGTTCGAGTAGAGTTAAGACAGAAAGCGAGAGGTCAAAAAGGAGACATGAGATTGCTTTGGCAGATAATGAAAAAGAGAATTGAAAGAGCTTCTACAAATACATAAAGGCCAAAGAGTAATGAAGGAGAGATTAGGGCTCTTAACGATCAACAAGGATCAACATGTGCGGATCCACAAGAGATGGGTGAGATCCTAAATGAATATTTCTCATTGGTAGTCACTGTTGAGAGACACATGGATGTTAGGGAACTTGGGGAAGTAAGTAGTGATGTCTTGAGGAGTGCACATATTATAGAAAAGGAGGTGCTGGAAGTTTTAAAGCGCATCAAGGTAGATAAATCTCTAGAACCTGATGAAACATATCCCAGGCCATGGTGGGAGGCTAGGGAGGAAATTGCGGGTCCCCTCGCAGAGATATTTGAATCATCGACAGCCACCAGTGAGGTGCCTGAAGATTAGAGGGTGGCAAATGTTGTGCCTTTGTTTAAGAAGGACTTCAAGGAAAAGCCTGGGAACTGCAGACCGGTGAGCCTAATGTCTGTAGTGGGTAAGGTGTTAGGAGGTATCATTTGAGACCAAGATCTACAGGCATTTAGAGAGGCAAAGACTGATTAGGGACAGTCAGCATGGCTTTGTGAGTGGAAAATTATGTCTCACAAATTTGAATGTGTTTTTTTAAAGGGGTAATTGAGAAAGAAGATGGGAGCAGTGCAGGTGATGTTGTCTGCATGGATTTTAGCAAGGGCTTTGACAAGGTACCACGTGTTCGGTTGTTACATAAGGTTCAATTTCACGGGATCCAGGGTGAAGTAGGCAATTGGATATAAAACTGTCTTGATGACAGAAGATAGAGAATGGTTGTAGAGGTTTCTTTTTGGAGGCCTGTGACCAGCGCTGTGCTTCAGGGAGTGGTGCTGGATCCAAGTTATTTGTTATTAATATCAATGGTTTGGATGAGAATGGCATGGTTAGTAAAGTTGCGGATGAAATACAGTGAAGAAGGCTATCTAGTATTACAACAGGATCTTGATCAATTGGACCAGTAGGTCAATGAATCAAATATGGAATTTAATTTAGATAAATATGAGGTAATTCATTTTGGTAGGTCGAATTGGGACATGACCTAGTCAGTGAATAGCTGGGTGTTGGGAAGAGTTGTAGAACAAAGATAGCTAGGAGTCCAGATTCATAGCTCCTTACAAGTGAGTCACAAGTGGACTGGGTGGTGAAGAAGACATTTGGCTTGGTTTCATTGGTCAGAACATTGGATACAGGAGTTGAGACGTCATGTTGGAGTTGTACAAGACATTGGTAAAGCTGCACTTGAAATATTGTGTACAATTCTGGTCACTATTATAGACAGGATATTATTAAACTAGAAAGAATGCAGAAAAGATTTACTAGGATGCTACTTGGACTTGATGGTTTCAGTTATAAGGAGAGTCTGGATAGGCTGGGACATTTTCCCTGGAGCATAGAAGGCTTACGGGTGATCTAATAGAGGTCTATAAAATAATGAGGGGCATAGATGAGGTAGATAGTCAATATCTTTTCCCAAAAATAGGGGAGTCTAAAACTAGAGGACAGAGGTTTAAGGTGAGAGGGGAGAGATACAAAAGGGTCCAGAAGGGCACATTTTTTTACTAGAAGGGGTGGGTTTCTAAAATGAGCTCCCAGAGCCAGTAGTAGAGGTGGGTACAATTTTGTCTTTTAAAAAGCATTTAGACAATTACATGGGTAAGATGGGTATAGTAGGATATGAGCAATTGGGACTAGCTTAGCAGTAAAAACTGGGCGGCATGGACAAATTGGGCCAAAGGGCCTGTTGCCATGCTGTAAATCTCAATGACTCTTTAAGTATAGCAGAGAGCATTAACTCAATATAAAGAGTACCAGAGAGAGTATTAACTTAGTACAGAGAGAGAACATTAACTCAATACAGTGAATACAGGAGAGACTATTAACTTAGTACAGACAGTACAGGAGAGAACATGAACTCAATAAAGTGAGTTCAGGAGCGAACATTAAATACAGTGAGTACAGCAAAGAACATTGACTAGATACACTGAGTATAGGAGAGAGAGCATTAATGTAGTACAGTGTACAGGAAAGAGCATTAACTTAGTACAGAGAGTACAGGAGAGAATATTAACTCAGTGAAGACTGTTCAGGAGATTTGATTTATTATTATCACATGTACTAGTATACAGTGAAAATATTGTTTATTGTACACTATGTGGCCAAAGCATACTGTTCATAGAAAAGGAAACGAGAAAGTGCAGCATGTAGTGTTACAGCCATAGCTAGAGTGTAGAGAAAGATCAACTTAATCCGAGGTAGGTCCACTTAGAAGTCTGATGGCAGCAGGGAAAAACTGTTCTTGAGTCAGTTGGTACATGTCCTCAGACTTTTGTATCTTTTTCCTGACAGAAGAAGGTGGAAGAGAGAATGTCTAAGGTGCATGAAGTCTTTAATTAAGCTTTACCAAGGCAGCGGGAAGTGTGGACAGAGACTGGTTGTGTGATGGACTGGGCCACATTTACGACCTTTTGTAGTTTCTTGCAGTCTTGAGCAGAGCAGGAGCATACCAAGCTGTGATACAACCAGAAAGAATACTTTCTGTGGTGCATCTGTAAAAATTGATGAGAGTCGTAGCCAAATTTCCTTAATCTTCTGAGAAAGTAGAGGCATTGGTGGGCTTTCTTAACAATAGTGCTGGCACGGGGGGACCAGAACAGGTTGTTGGTGATCTGAACAGTTAAAACCTTGAAGCTTTTGACCATTTCTACTTCGTCTGCTTTGATGTAGACAAGGGCTTGTTCTCCACTACGCTTCATGAAGTTGATGACAATCTCTTTCGTTTTGTTGACATTGAGGGAGAGATTATTGTCATCACACCAGTTCACCAGATTCTCTATCTCATTCCTGTACTATAGAAGAGAGCATTAACTCGGTATAGAGAGTACAAGAGAGAGCATTAACTCAATATGATATACAGGAGAGAGTATTGACTCAGTATAGAAAGTACAGGAGACAGCATTAACTCAGTTCAGAGAGTACAGGATGTAACGAGTCGAGTTGACTAAGGAGAACCGGTGGCTGTGGTTTATTTAAACTTTCAGAAGGCTTTCAACAAGGTCTGAAATAGAAAAATACTATGTAAAGTTAAAATGCACGGGATTGCGAGTAGTGTCTTGAGATGGATCAAAAGCTGGTTAGAAATAGGAAGCAAAGAGTTGGCATAAATGGGTACTTTTCCAATTTGCAGTGACTAGTGGGGTACCGCAGGGATCAGTAGTAGAACTGACCACATTATGTATTAATGATTTGGAAGAGGAAACTAAGTGTATTATTTCCAAATTTGTGGATGATGTGAAGTTGGATGAGAGGGTGAGGAGGATGCAAAGATGCTTCAGTGTGATTTGGACAGGCTGAGTGTATGGGCATATGCATGGCAGATCCAGTATAATGTGGATAAATGTGAGGTTACCACTTCAGTAGCAATAATAGGAAGGAAGATTATTATTTGAATGGGTGTAAATTGTCAGAGGTGGATACTCAGCGCAACCTTGGTGTCCTCATGCATCATTTGCTGAAAGTAAGGATGCAGGTACAGAAAGCAATAAAGAAGGCAAATGGCGTGTTCATCTTTACAGCAAGAGAATTTGCATGTAGGAATAAGGATGTTTTACTGCAAATGCATAGGATGTTGGCGAGGCCGCACGTGGAATATTGTGTGCAGATTTGGTGTTCTTATCCGAGGAGGGATGTCCTTGCTATAGAGGGAGTTCAGAACATAAGAACATAAGAAATAGGAGCAGGAGTAGGCCATCTAACCCTTCGAGCCTGCCCCGCCATTCAATAAGATCATGGCTGATCTGTCGTAGCTCAGTTCCACATTCCCGCCCTCTCCCCATAACCCTTCATCCCCTTGCCTATCAAAAACCAATCAACCCGCCTCTTAAATATATTCAGCAAGGCAGCCTCTACCACTTCAACGGGCAGAGAATTCCAGAGATTCACCACCCTTTGAGTGAAGACGTTTCTCCTCAACTCCGTTCTAAACCGCCCCCCCTTTTATCTTGAGGCTGTGCCCTCTAGTCCTACTGTCCTTTCTGAGCAGGAAGAGCCTCTCCACCTCTATCCTATCCATCCCATTCAACATATTATATGTCTCAATGAGATCTCCCCTCATTCTTCTAAACTCTAACGAGTACAAGCCTAGTTTATTCAGCCTCTCTTCATAGTTCAACCCCCTCAACTCCGGTATCAGCCTAGTAAACCTCCTCTGCACTCCCCCCAAGGCCAAAATATCCTTGCGTAAGTGTGGCGATCAAAACCGCACACAGTACTCCAGCTGCGGCCTCACCAGTGCCCTGTACAGTTGCAGCAAGACCTCCCTACTTTTATATTCAATCCCCCTCGCTATGAAGGCCAGCATCCAATTTGCCTTCCTGACCACCTGCTGCACCTGCAGGCTGGGTTTTTGCGACTCATGCACAAGGACCCCGAGGTCCATTACATTAAGGAGGAAATTGCGAGGCATCTTGAAGGGAATTGCTTGATAGAGCAGATGCAGCACGGTTTCATTAAAGGGAAGTCGTGTCTGACAAATTTACTGAAGTTCTATGAGGATGTGTCTAGGGCGGTGGATAGAGGAGAGCCGGTGGATGTGGTCTTTCTAGATTTTCAGAAGGCGTTTGACAAAGTACCTCACAAGAGGTTATTGCAGAAGGTCAAGGGACATGGAGTTGGGGGTAGGGTGTTAGCGTGGATAGAGGATTGGTTGTCAAGTAGGAGGCAGAGAGTGGGGGTCAACGGGTGCTATTCGGATTGGCGGATTGTGACTAGTGGAGTGCCCCAGGGGTCGGTGCTGGGGCCTCAGCTTTTTACCATTTATATAGATGATCTGGAGGAGGGAACTGAGTGTATGGTGTCGAAATTTGCTGATGACACCAAGATTGGGGGAACGGCAAATTGTGCGGAGGGTGTGGAAAGTCTGCAGAAGGATCTAGATAGGCTGGGCGAATGGGCCAGGAACTGGCAAATGGAATTTAATGTTGGCAAGTGTGAGGTGGTCCACTTTGGTAGGAAGAATGGTCGGAAGGACTATTACTTACGGGGCGAAAAACTGCAGCAGGCGACGGTGCAGAGGGACCTCGGGGTCCTTGTGCATGAGTCGCAAAAACCCAGCTTGCAGGTGCAGCAGGTGGTCAGGAAGGCGAATGGGATGCTGGCCTTCATAGCGAGGGGGATTGAATATAAAAGTAGGGAGGTCTTGCTGCAGCTGTATAGGGCATTGGTGAGGCCGCAGCTGGAGTACTGTGTGCAGTTTTGGGCGCCGCACCTGCGCAAAGATATTTTGGCCTTGGAGGGAGTGCAGAGGAGGTTTACTAGGCTGATACCGGAGTTGAGGGGGTTGAGCTATGAGGAGAGGCTGAATAAACTGGGCTTGTACTCGTTAGAGTTTAGAAGAATGAGGGGAGATCTCATTGAGACGTATAAAATGATGAATGGGATGGATAGGATAGAGGTGGAGAGACTCTTCCCGCTCAAAAAAGACAGTAGCACTAGGGGGCACAGCCTCAAGATAAAAGGGGGGCGGTTTAGAACGGAGTTGAGGAGGAACTTCTTCACTCAAAAGGTGGTGAATCTCTGGAATTCTCTGCCCGTTGAAGTGGTGGAGGCTGCCTCACTAAATATTTTTAAGACGCGGGTTGATGGGTTTTTGATAAGAGAGGGGATTAAGGGTTATGGGGAGAGGGCGGGAAAGTGGAACTGAGCAGCGACAGATCAGCCATGATCTTATTGAATGGCGGGGCAGGCTCGAAGGGCTAGATGGCCTACTCCTGCTCCTATTTCTTATGTTCTTGTGTCCCTCTGCACCGTTGCATGCTGCAGTTTTTCGCCATGTAAGTAATAGTCTTTCCTACCATTATTCCTACCAAAGTGGACAACTTCACACTTGCCAACATTAAATTCCATTTGCCAGTTCCTGGCCCATTCGCCCAGCCTATCTAGATCCTTCTGCAGACTTTCCACACCCTCCGCACAATTTGCCGTTCCCCCAATCTTGGTGTCATCAGCAAATTTCGACACCATACACTCAGTTCCCTCCTCCAGATCATCTATATAAATGGTAAATAGCTGAGACCCCAGCACCGACCCCTGGGGCACTCCACTAGTCACCAACCGCCAATCCGAATAGCACCCATTGACCCCCACTCTCTGCCTCCTATTTGACAGCCAATCCCCTGTTCACGCTAAAACCCTACCCCCAACTCCATGCCCACAAACCTTCTGTAATAACCTCTTGTGCGGCACCTTATCAAACGCCTTCTGAAAATCAAGAAACGCCACATCCACCGGCTCTCCTCTATCCACTGCCCTAGACACATCCTCATAGAACACCAATAAATTCGTCAGACACGACTTCCCCTTAACGAAACAGTGCTGCGTCTGCTCTATCAAACAATTCTCCTCAAGATGCCTCGCTATTTTCTCCTTGATCACGGATTCTAACATTTTACCTACAACAGACGTTAAACTAACCGGCCTATAATTCCCTGCCTTTTGCCTGCCACCCTTCTTAAACAACGGCGTAACATTAGCCGTTTTCCAATCTTCCAGCACTTCCCGGAATCCAGCGATATTTGGAAAATAATCATCAAGGCATCCACTATCACCTCCACCATTTCTTTCAGAACCCTTGAATGCATTCCATCCGGTTCTGGGGACTTGTCCACAATCAGTCCCTCCAGTCTGTCGAGCACTGCCTCTCTAGTAACAATTTCCCCATACCTCAATCCTAAAAGGTATAATCCTTATTCTCAAACTATGACCTCTGGTTCTGGACTCTCCCACCATTTAGAACATTGTTTAGCAATTGTTCAGCGAGGGTTTACCAGGCTTATTCCTTAGTTCTGTCATGTGAGGAGACAGTAAGTCAGTTAGGATTGTATTCATTGGAGTTTAGAAGAGTGAGAAGGGATCTCATAGAAACTTATAAAATTCTAGCAGGGTAGATTCATAAACAATGTTCCAAATGATGGGAGAGTCGAGAACCAGAGGTCATAGTTTGAGAATAAGGATTATACCTTTTAGGATTGAGGTATGGGGAAATTTCTTCACCTGGAGTGGTGGATGCATGGAATTCACTACCACAGAAAGTAGTTGAGGCCAAAACATTGCGTGATTTCAAGAAGAAATTAGATGTAGCTCTTGGGGCTAAAAGAATCAAGGGATGTAGGGAGAAGGTGAGGTCATGATATTGATTGTGATGATCATCCATGATCAAAATGAATGGCCTATTCCTATTTTCTATGTTTCAGGAGCGAGCATTAACTCAGCACAGGGAGTGCAGGAGCGAGCATTAACTCAGCACAGGGAGTGCAGGAGCGAGCATTAACTCAGCACACAGGGTGCAGGAGCGAGCATTAACTCAGCACACAGGGTGCAGGAGCGAGCATTAACTCAGCACACAGGGTGCAGGAGCGAGCATTAACTCAGCACACAGGGTGCAGGAGCGAGCATTAACTCAGCACACAGGGTGCAGGAGCGAGCATTAACTCAGCACACAGGGTGCAGGAGCGAGCATTAACTCAGCACACAGGGTGCAGGAGCGAGCATTAACTCAGCACACAGGGTGCAGGAGCGAGCATTAACTCAGCACACAGGGTGCAGGAGCGAGCATTAACTCAGCACACAGGGTGCAGGAGCGAGCATTAACTCAGCACACAGGGTGCAGGAGCGAGCATTAACTCAGCACACAGGGCGCAGGAGCGAGCATTAACTCAGTAGTGAGTATAGGAGAGAACATTAACTCAGTACAGGGAGACCAGGAGACAGCATTAACTCAGTGCAGACAGTACAGGCGAGAACATTAACTGGGTACAGAACAGCACAGATTGCAGGAGAGAAGTCAGAGTACAGCACAACACTGCTCTCACCTCCCTTAATCCAAATTTATTACCGCGACTTGCAAACATCTCGAGATTTGGCGGAAGCTGGGCACAGTAAGGATTTCAGCGACTGTAGTAGTCATTGTGCACACCTCTAGCGAGAGCTTCAACTATTAAATCAAAAGCAAGTTTAGCTCTGCTGTTACTCCTTCAAAAAAAGAGGTGAGACAGGAGCACCTTCTGTAAAGCTTATATTTTATTTTGAAAGTAAATTTACTATTTTCTATAAGGATTAGTGTTAAGTCGATGTTGTAAAAGTTTAATGCTTATATTCACGTGATAATGTAAGAAGTGCGTGAAGCTGGCTGAGATTTGAGTTGCTGCTCACTGACGGATGATCCTGGAATTATGTTCCTACAAACTGATGGTATTAAGATTTGATCCATTCTTGATTTGTTTTCTAACTACTGCCTTATATCCAACCTTGGTTATCTTGCAGGACTCGAACGATCGCTGATCCACGCCGACCTGGCAACTCTGGATTGGATCTCTCCATTCATTTTTCTTACCCTCCCGCAGTTCAGCCTGAAACAAAATCTGAAATGACAAAAGAAAAATTTTGAGAATTTTCAGCAGGTAAGGCAACACTGGGGAGAAACAGAATTAGTGTTTTAAGTCAATGGCATTTCACCTGAATTGGATTGTGAGAGAAAAGCAACAGGTTTAAGCAAGTAGAGAAATGTAAAAAGGTGACAGTGTGTGTGGAGACGATGAAGAACTCCCCCACCCCCGCCGCTTTTCTCTCTAGCAATCCTGCCCGACCTGAATATTGCCAGCATCTGCAGTATTTTGCACTTGAATCTGTTACTGCAAGGGTGCATTAAGCCCTCCTTGACCTCAATTATACTAGCTTCCTTCAACACCCGTTGTTCTACTAGGATAATTCCTCTTGCTTGGTTCTTCTCGTACTTTATTGATGCTTGACAGAAGATCTTTGCCAAAAGCATCTCTTCCTAAAAAATCCCCAGAAGTTCAACCTTTCCACCCCCACCTTGGTGCCCCCATGTCCTCTGTACTGTCCAGCTACTTGCCTGACACCCAATTTTGGGTGAGCCCAATTTTATCCAGCTGAAGATTGAGAATCCCTTTATACTTCAAACATTAGCCACCAATTTACGTATTCTGCCCCTTCCCTTAAATTTTGCTACTGTCTTAGAGTGAGCCAGAGTGCACAGGAGCGAACATTAACTCAGTGCAAAGAGACCAGGAGAAATCATTAACTCAGTACAGAGAAACCAGGAGAGAGTATTAACTCAATACAGAGAGTACAGGAGCGAACATTAACTCAATAGTGAGTATAGGAGAGAACATTAACTCAGTACAGGGAGACCAGGAGACAGCATTAACTCATTGCAGAGAGTACAGGAGAGAACATTAACTGGGTACAGAACAGCACGGATTGCAGGAGAGCGCTCAGAATAGAGTACAGCTGAGCACAACACTGCTGTTCCTTCCCTTAGTCCAAATTCTTCTTCTTAAACCCTACTTGAATTTCTGACACCCATATTGTTTTGCAAAAAGACTACCTTGGCTACTAACTCTGCAACATTGTCTGCATTTATTTGTTGTCTGCAGACTCTATCAAATGACTGGCCTCCCATTCTCCATGCTACATTAATTTCAGCTCGTGCCAGTCTTTGCTATCTGTTTCTCATTTTGTACCAAGTTTTGCTGATCTGTTACCCTTGTTTTTGCTACATTTGAGTTGTAATCTCCCAGTAACCTTTAATAACATTTCTTCATCGTTTTTCCCCTCTATGTCTAATGTCCTCCAGTCGTATAACCTCTTCTATCTTTGTTTTCTTTGACTTTTTAAAATATGTAAAACAATGAAGTCGTGGTCAATTAATGACTGGTGATGTAATGGAAAAACTGCTACTCAAAATGGTTATTGTGACCTCATAAACAAACTGATGTTTCATGGGAAATAATATTTTATAGCTATTTAACAAAAACAGTTTTGATGTATTGAATACCACACATTAATGAAAATGTAAACAGAATGAGGGCGCAGTGAAGGTAATTACGGCATGAAGTTTTTTAGTTTCAATTTCAGCTTTTCAGCAGGCTCTAGAGTTTTCAATGAAAGTAGTTAAGGCATTAAGTTTTTTGTTTAGTTTCAGTAGCTCTTTTTGAGAAAAGATGCACAACTTGCAATACAAATTGAAGTTAATGGAGTAAATTGGTGATTTTCCTGATAATTCAAACAAGGTAGGCAACTTGAGTGTTGTCAAGCTTTGTCAAATAATTATTTAAAAAAAAAACTGAACATGTAAACATCATAAATTAGCTACAGCACAGAAGATGACCATTTGGTCTGTCGTGTATGTGCTAGCTCTCTGCAAGAGCAACTCAGTCAGTCAGTCCCCCCCCCTCAACTGCTTTCTCCCCATAGTCCTGCAAATTATTTCTCTTCCAATATTTATCCAATAACCATTGTTGAATTTGCCTCACGATCGGCAATGCATTCCAAATCCTAATCATTTGCTGTGCAGAATAAGTCCTAGTGTTTATTTGGTTCTTTTGCCATTTGTCTTAAATCTATCTCTCCTTTGGTTCTCAACCCTTCTACCTATGGGAAGAGTTTGCTGTATCCAGATCCCTCATGAAATTGAGCATGCAATCAAATCTCTTCTCAACTTCCTCCTTTGAAGAGACGGGTCCATCTATCCTCATGTTTCATCCTGGGACCATGTTTTGAATCTTTTCTGGACTACAGAGACATAGCATCCCTATGGTGCAGAATAGAGGCCATCTAGCCCGTCGAATCTGCATTAACTTTCTGAAAGATCATCCCACCCAGGCCATCCCTTCCGCCCTATCCTTGTAACCCTGCATATTTACCATAGCTAATCCATTCAACCTACACATCTTTGGACATTAAGGGACAATTTAGAAAGGCCAATCCACCTAACCTGCACATCTTTGCGTTCATATCTGAAAACAATGGTGTCCAGAATTAGACAAAATACTTAGGTTTTATAATGGTTTACCATAGTTTCCTTGTTCTTGTGTGCTATACTTCTATAAAGCCCAAGATCCTGAATATCTTATTTATTAACTGCTTCCTCTATCTGCCTTGTCACCTTCAATGATTCATGCACAAATATTCACTGGTCCCTTTGCTCCTGCACCCGCTTTTAACTTGAATGTAGGTGATGAAATAACTGAGTATTGAAGCCTTTAAAAAGCAAAAACACAAGTTGCCCCCATGCTTGAGTATATGCAAAGACAAAAACAGAGGACTTATATTGCATCTTATGAAGCATTTATATTGCATCTTTCATGACCAAAGTTGTCCCAAAGCACTTTATAGCTGATTAATTTATTTTAAGTGTAGGAAAAGCAGCTTACATACATCAAAGCTGCACCAGCAACAATGGGGTCATAGAGGTTTATAGCATGGAAACAGGCACTTTGGCTCAACTTGTCCATGCCGCCCAGTTTTTACCACTAAACTAATCCCAGTTGCCAGTTGGGTGATGAGCAGATAATCTGTTTCAGTGATTTTGGTAGAAGGGAAAAGATAAATGTTGGCTAGATCTCTGGAAGGATATCCTTGCTGTTCCATGGGAGTTTTTGATATTGACATGAGGGAGAGACAATGAGGCCTTGGTTTAACATCCCATCTGAAAGATTAGACCTCTTACAGTGCCGCATTTCCTTAGCACTGCACTACAGTGTCAACTTAGGTTATAAGCTCAAGTCTCTGGAGTGAAACATGGATCTAGCACCAAAATTTAAAAGTGGTACCAATGTACAAGAACAAATGAACCATTTGGACTAGATCCTCCTTTGTGTTTAGTAAATGCTCTGAGTTGTGGAGGCACTGGTTACATTGCAGTTGAACTCAGTATTCACAAATTAGGGACGATAAAGTTGTCCAATATTTCCGTTCCAATTGGTGTCTGATAGGTATGCACAGATGTTTGGTAAGGCTAGGATGAGCTTGGATCTTTGATATGTTTTGCAGTTAAATAACCTGTTGGTACTGCCAAGATTCTCGTGAATAATGGTTGCTCAGTCGAAGATAGGAGCATGGTTAGCATCAATGGAACTATATTTTAATCAAAAATGAATACCTGTAGCAGAGGAGAGAGGAAAGCTAGTAGATAAAACTGGCATGGTTTGGGGGTGAGTAAGTTTTAAAAAGGGAAATAAGCACTAAAAACTGGACCACTAATCCATCATGAAAGTGCAAAGTTATATATGGAGAATAAAAACCTTTCTGGTGTGACAGCTCATTTTTTTTCTGGGAAAGTTTTGGAAAGTGAAATTCTTGTGTCTGAATAACTCAGGTTGGTGTGGTCATTGGACATTAGGTAGTTTTAGTTTTAATTCAGAGAATTTGTCATCTGCTGATGTGAACTTCCATTTTGGTCTCTGCAGGGAAACAGGAACTTGTTTGAATATTTCAGCCTGTCACCCAATTACAAGGGAATCCAAAAATGTCACATGCGAGATGTGAAACAGGTTCTTTAATTGAAAATACTTCTGAGATCTCAAATCTTGATGAATTGACTATCTCACGTAGAACACTTGCCAGTGAGAAGGACTTTGCTTTGCACGGTGAAAAGAACGGCTACCCTGATTTTATCTACAAGGTTTCAGCAAACATATTTCAGAGTATACATCTTGAGAAGCCACCTTCCAGAAGAATTATAAACTATGAAAAAGATCCAGGATTGACCATCCCTGAAATCAAAGATGAGAAATTCCAACGCTGGGTGTATGAGCTCGCCTTCAGTGCTTTGAAATGTAAGTAAAACAAGTGAATGAATTTTATTTTGAAAAATGTTGAAGAGATAGGAAGTAAAAATGAAAGGAGATAAAATTACGAAGAGTAAAAGAGAATACAATTGGAGAAAGATCTTCTAATAACATTGGTTCAGCTGCAATCATGAAATAGATGTAATGTAGAATCACTAGGATGATGTAATGAATTAAATGGAATACATGATGAAGTTTTTTTAAAAAAAGGATTAAAAAATATTATTTTGTGGGATGTAGGTATTCTTGGCAATGTCAGCCTAATTGCCCTTGAGAAGATGGTCGTGAGCCCTCTGCCTGAACTATTGCAGTCCACCTGGTGCAGGTATTCCCACAGTGCTGGATTTTCATCCAGTGACAGTGGAGGAATGGCAACATTGTTCCAAATCAGAATTGCATTTATTGCATCAGTGGAGACTATTGGGAGATCTAATACATGCATTCAAAATAATGTAAAAGCTTGAGAATAAAACATTAATGTAAACAGGTGTAAGTAAACATTGTTATAGCACCAGAAAAACAAAGGGAGATTTTTTCATGCAAAGGATCTGCATATGGAATACTTAGCCACAAGTAGCTGCAAGCTCAAACAATTACAAATATTAAATAAACATGAAATTTAATAAACATCTGCATTGAAAAACATTCAATCATGTAGAGAAAGAGCAGAATAATGACTGAATAATGATTAGTTCCAGGCAGGGCCCAAAAGGCTCAATGATCTCCATCAAAATATCTTGTTCTATGTTTGCTAATTGAAGAGGAATGGCAAAGCTGAATAGTAACATATCGTGGACAGCGCTGTGTGAATAAGAACAAGAGGAAAGAAAACTAACAAAACATTAGGAAAGACGGAATACAAGGGTGTTGTGTTTTTCTTCTCCTTGTGCTTACTAAGTAGGTGAACACCAAATTACCAAACACACATAACATTAATGCAAACAAACGTAGGTTCATTTATTTAAAGCTATGAGAAATTGGCAGCAGTATTGCACAATTGGAGAACGTGTGAACATGTCTGACTTGATTGCTTCCTCAGAATAAACCCCAAAAAGATCCAAGTAACATCCCAGAGTTAGCTGTAAATAACAAAATGGAAGTTAGGGAGGAACTCAAGAAAATTACAATCATCAGGCAAGTGGTACTGAACAAACTGTTGGAGCTGAGGATTGACAAGTCCCTGGATCGTGATAGACTTCAGCGTAGGGTTTTAAAATAGAGAAATAGCTGATGTGTTGGTTTTAATTTTCCAAAATTTCTAGATTCAGGGAAGGTTTATTAGATTGGAAAATAGTAAATGTAACTGCTTTATTTAGAGTAAGGAGACTGAAAGCAGGAAACTAGTGGCCAGATAGCTTAACATCTGTCAGAGGGAAAATGTTAGAAGCTAATATTAAAAATGTTACAGCAGGACACTTAGATAGTCAGGCAACAGGTAATCAGGGAGTGTCAACATGGTTTTGTGAAAGGGAAATCATGGCAGGAATTCTCCAGCTGTTCATGCCAGCGGGAATTTCTGGTCCCGCTGGAGTGAACGCAGATTTGGCTGAGCGTCAAATTTTCCATCCGCCCTTGCAGTGGTGGCAGGGTGTGAATGGCTGTAGAATTCAATTGCTTGTGTTCAACCAACATTACAGGTGCCAGGTTGGGGTTATAAGCAGTCCACCCGTATATTCTAGGGACTTAGGTTTATGAGTTTCTGAGCTAATAGCTCCGTAATGCGCAAGTAAGCATTTCCATGTAGTGTAAATAGTTACGGTTCTTTCTAAGGGTTATTTATTGAAAAGGAAGACGGTATTATAGAGCAATTTCAAATGGGTGTGGCTATGGCTTAAACACAAGTGTACAATTTAGAAACAGCTGCAAACCACTGGGTACTCAAGCCTGCTCCACCACTCAATAAGACCATAAGAATATAAGAACATAAGAAATAGGAGCAGGAGTAGGCCATCTAGCCCTTCGAGTCTGCCTCGCCATTCAATAAGATCATGGCTGATCTGAAGTGGATGAGTTCCACTTTCCCGCTTTCTCCCCATAACCCTTAATTCCCTTGTCTACCAAAAACCTATCTACCTGTGACTTAAATATATTCAGCGAGGTAGCCTCCACCACTTCAACGGGCAGAGAATTTCAGAGATTCACCACCCATCGAGTGAAGACGTTCCTCCTCAACTCTGATCTGAACTGCTTCCCCCCCTTATCTTTGGAGTGTGGGAGGAAACTGGAGCACCTGGAAGAAACCCATGCAGACACAGGGAGCATGTGCAAACTCCACACAGACAGTGATCCAAGGTTGGAAATGAACCTGGATCACTGGCGTTGTGAGGCAGCAGCGCTAACCACTGTGCCACCATGCCGAGTTACACACAGGTTGAGGTTTTGGTACTTTCCTGATTTACCCTCTTGTTTTGTTGTGGGCAAGTCACCAGGACCGGATGGAATGCATCCGAGGGTTCTGAAAGAAATGGCGGAGGTGATAGTGGATGCCTTGGTGGTTATTTTCCAGACGTCGCTGGATTCTGGGGAAGTGCCGGAAGATTGGAAAGCGGCTAATGTTACGCCGTTGTTTAAGGAGGGTGCCAGGCAAAAGGCAGGGAATTATAGGCCGGTTAGTTTAACGTCTGTTGTAGGTAAAATGTTAGAATCCGTCATCAAGGAGGAAATAGCGAGGCATCTTGAGGGGAATTGCTTGATAGAGCAGACGCAGCACTGTTTCGTTAAGGGGAAGTCGTGTCTGACAAATTTATTGGAGTTCTATGAGGATGTGTCTAGGGCGGTGGATAGAGGAGAGCCGGTGGATGTGGTCTTTCTGGATTTTCAGAAGGCGTTTGACAAGGTACCTCACAAGAGGTTATTGCAGAAGGTAAGGGGTCATGGAGTTGGGGGTAGGGTGTTAGCGTGGATAGAGGATTGGTTGTCAAATAGGAGACAGAGAGTGGGGGTGAATGGGTGCTATTCGGATTGGCGGTTGGTGACTAGTGGAGTGCCCCGGGGGTCGGTGCTGGGGCCTCAGCTATTTACCATTTATATAGATGATCTGGAGGAGGGAACCAAGTGTGTGGTGTCGAAATTTGCTGATGACACCAAGATTGGCGGAACGGCAAATTGTGCGGAGGGTGTGGAGAGTCTGCAGAAGGATCTAGATAGGCTGGGCGAATGGGCCAGGAAATGGCAAATGGAATTTAATGTTGGCAAGTGCGAGGTGGTCCACTTTGGTAGGAATAATGGTCGGAAGGACTATTACTTACGGGGCGAAAACCTGCAGCAGGCGACGGTGCAGAGGGACCTTGGGGTCCTTGTGCATGAGTCGCAAAAACCCAGCCTGCAGGTGCAGCAGGTGGTCAGGAAGGCGAATGGGATGCTGGCCTTCATAGCGAGGGGGATTGAATGTAAAAGTAGGGAGGTCTTGCTGCAGCTGTATAGGGCACTGGTGAGGCCGCAGCTGGAGTACTGTGTGCAGTTTTGGTCGCTGCACTTACGCAAGGATATTTTGGCCTTGGAGGGAGTGCAGAGGAGGTTTATTAGGCTGATACCGGGGTTGAGCTATGAGAGAGGCTGAATAAACTAGGCTTGTACTCGTTAGAGTTTAGAAGAATGAGGGGAGATCTCATTGAGACGTATAAGATGATGAATGGGATGGATAGGATAGAGGTGGAGAGGCTCTTCCCGCTCAGAAAGGATAGTAGGACTAGGGGGCATAGCCTCAAGATAAAGGGGGGGTGGTTTAGAACGGAGTTGAGGAGGAACTTCTTCACTCAAAGGGTGGTGAATCTCTGGAATTCTCTGCCCGTTGAGGTGGCGGAGGCTGCCTCGCTAAATATTTTTAAGACGTGGGTTGATGGGTTTTTGATAAGCGAGGGAATTAAGGGTTATGGGGAGAGGGCGGGAATGTGGAAGTGAGCCACAACAGATCAGCCATGATCTTATTGAATGGCGGGGCAGGCTCGAAGGGCTGGATGGCCTACTCCTGCTCCTATTTCTTATGTTCTTATGTCTCACAGTTGCACTATTGTGTGATTAACTTGTATGACCTCCACACTGGACAGATCCTTGTCACTTTGGCTAGTTGCCATGTACCTTCTGTGGAATGCTGAGCATGAACCTGTTGTGTTTTATCTTGAAACTTAGTAACTCATCACCTGCATTTCTGTCATGCATGCCTTTCATTCTCTTTTTTTTAAGTTCTTTTCTGGCTTCTGAAAGATTGATGGAAACTGGGTTGAATTATTCATATTAGTCTTCCAAACATAATTTCCACTGGTGATGGAATTGGTGCATCTACAAGGGTTGCTTGAAGGTACAGTATTGCAATGTATAGGAGTGCCTGTGTGCACTTTAGAATTAGAGGGTTTGCATTACAAATTTGGTCATGCAGTTAGATCTGGGGTAGTGCAGAGAAGTAATAGTGTGATCTATTCCTCAATTTTCATGCATGTTCCTGAATGGCTTATTAGCAAATTGAGGACTTTGACCTGAGGTCAACTCCCTTTATATTCCAAATATACTGAACATAATGCTTAGGGGTGTTTGCTTGGTGTATTGTGCAATTGGCAGATGATAAGGTGTTTAGAAAAATAATCAGTAATCACTAAGAATTTGTTCCTGTGGACATGGAAAAGGTCAGAAGCAATCTTGAGCCAAGAATATTAGGAACTTTGTGTTCTCATTTGGCATATTTTCCGACATAATCCTTAACTGCGACTTCAATGTCATTGTTCGTGCCCGGCCAATAGACCATCCCTGTCATGAGTCTCCTCTTGCAATCTAACGGGATGAAGTTGCTGTAGCCTGTCATATTGCAATGATATCAATATGATGACCTGCTTGCCCTGAAAGATGGTTCCCCATGTTATATCTAAAGCATCTTGAGAAGTCAAAAACTGTTTAATGCTCGTGGACACGCTGGCTATCCTTTGTTAAATGTTTTTCAGATTTTCTGCAGTATAGAGTCTTTTGTTATCTCCTTCAGTCGTTCCTGACACTCCTGTTATGCAAAACTCATCAGATCAACATGTCATCAATGTCGGTCAGGTTAAGCTGCAGATCTATGGACACATCTATGGTCACTGTCGGACTAGGTAACCTGCTGAACGTATTGGGTGTGACCATCAAGTTTGCACCAAACCTCGCAGACATAGCCCTGTATCTTTACTGTAGACGTTGCAGTGTCATTGGTGTGCTAGTGGTCAGTCTCTACCACAAATCTCTTGCCAAATAAGTAGGTGTGAAAACACACAACTCCAGACACTAATGTCTCCTGCTCGATGTTAGAGTAGGGATTTTGAATTAAATGCAATGGGTTTATCTTTCTGTAATATGCATACTCTTAAGCCTTTTAGGAATGTGTCCACTTCTATAGTAGGCACTTCTCTGTGAACATAGAAATGCAATAATAATACTACTGACAATGAGTGCTTTACTGCCTTAAAGCAATGTTGGTGGCTATTATGCCAAAGGAAAGGCACCTCCATTTTCAACAATTCCTGTCAAGGTGATGATTTTTGCATGGTATTCATAGAATCATAGAAACCCTACAGTACAGAAAGAGGCCATCTGGCCTATCGAGTCTGCACCAACCATAATCCCACCCGAGCCCTACCCCTGTATCCCTACAAATTTACCTGCTATTCCCGCTAACCTACACATCTCAGGACACTATGGGGCAATTTTAGCAAGGCCAATCAACCTAACCTGCACATCATTGGACTGTGGGAGGAAACCGGAGCACCCGGAAGAAACCCATGCAGACACGAGGAGAATGTGCAAACTTCACACAGACAGTGACTCAAGCCAGGAATCAAACCCAGGTCACTGGAGCTGTGAAGCAGCATTGCTAACCACTGTGCTACTGTGCCACCGATATTAGAAATACAAAGAGACAAAAGGTTGAGGGGATCCAAGCAGTTTAGAAGATCCTCCTTATCTTAGGGTGTTGCTTTGGGTATCCTCTGGTTTGCTCAGATCAGGACAGATATTAGCATTCAAATAAATGGACAGAAATAAATTGATTTGCTGCACTTTAATGTTGTGTTTGTGACTGTTAAACCCCATCCCTTCTTTATGTGCCGCTTGCATCAGCAGATGTAAATTCTGATCACATTCCTGTTTTATCACTCCCATGAAGGCTATACCAATTGCAATGCGTAAGAATCCTGGTATTTTACATGTAATACAATTCATGTGCATCTGAAAGAATTCCTGATAAGTGAATAGCCCAAAAGGAAATTGTCAAGAGCGGTAAGTGTATTACAGACAGAAGAGGAGAGATAAACTGAACCTCCAATTCACTTCCCTTATGTCTGCAACCAGTGTGGTTTGTTTGGAAAGGTGGAAATGGGTGTTCTTAAGCCCCCTTTTAGCATGTGATCAATTTAAAGGTCCAGCAGACGTTTGTGGGTTTAAAAGTAAAGAAAATAATTCATTCACACACCTACTCCAAGACTAAATGTGATGTCAATCACTCAGCACTCATGCACACACATACTGAAGAAGAAAATACAATTAAATGGAATAGAGCATTTTTACATGTTGTAAATAAAATAGTTTATAGTTCACATGCTGAGCTTGTTGCATGAAAACAGTCTTTGTGGATCTGGTGAAGATGGAAGTCATTTGCACTCTGAAGTTGTAGTTGTGATGAATTCAGATAGCTGGGGTTGGATATCCGGATTATTGTAGGATTCTCTTGAAGAAATGACTATTCAGCCCGTCATGAAGTTAGGTACTTGTGGCTTTTTGTATCAGGAGGTCCGATTTCTTCATGGGTGGACAAGAATTTAGGAATCAGGTTTGAAGGCTTTTAAAGAAATTATATCCTTAAATGGTAAAGATGACACAACTGTTTAAGTTTTTTTTGTGTTTTTCTGCAAACTATGCTGGTGTCTTCCTGGGTCTTTAGATAAAATTTGATATCTCCAGTTAGTTTTAGTCACATGACTAATGTGACTTGTGGGAGTGGAGAATCTAGCGGGGGGTTATGGTCTGATGAAGACACGAGGGATGGGGTTGGGGGCACTGTGGAAGGATGGCTCTGCAAAATGGGTTGGCGGGGGAAGAGCAAGGGTTCACGATGGCAGGTGGAGGGGGTAGAAGATGAACAATGGAAGGCCAAGGGAAGGGAAGCTAGACCCTGATGAGAGTGCAGTGAAAGCTCTCACACAACGGGGTCAAAGGGATACCACATCATTTACTGGAAGGGGATGTGCGAAGACTCCAGTTGTGACGGATAGAAGTCCGCATGGGGCATGGATGCCACAGGGAGTTAATGGGCTCACAGGGAGGATGGTTGACCCGAGAGACAGATTTCTTCCTGAGGCTGTTAGCATTTTTTCTTTGGGTTGCTAATATCCTGCATGGTTTGGTGAAGACAGGTGGGCTGAAGAGAGTGATATAAGTGTGCAGAACTGGTATTTAAGTATGACGCTGGGACCTTCAAACCAGTTGAAGGAGGGCAGGTAAATCAGCTGCTGGCCTGTCAGGTTAATTGGAATGGAATTCACCTCTGCATAATTAATGAGGTTCCACGAGTGGAATCCTGCCATTCTGGCCAATGAACAGGCAGCACCAGAGCTATCCGCCACTACGCTTAGTCTCAAAAGAGGAGAAGTCTGCCCATAAAGTTCTAGAGGTCCATTGATTCTGGAGTAAACTTCAAACAATGGCAGGTGTGAATTCCTCAGTGAGTGCTGTCTAAGCATATCTGTTCAAGGGATGATGTCCCACTCGTGGTGATTCATTTAGAACTTCCTGGAAGCTTCAGCTAGGTAGTGTCGAACAAGCAAAGTTTATCTAATTTAGCCATCTTATCAATATCCATTTTAGATCATAGTTCCAGGAGTTTCCACAGCAATGCAGTCCACGTTTGAAGTAATGAATAGGAAATGTCTTCACTTGGCATGAATGGTGTACAAAACACAATGAGATCTTTTCTGCCAGATACCCATATTTGGTGTTAAGTTTTGAAGAAAATTTTGGATTGAGCTCCTCCAAAGTAGGGATTTTATGTGGACAATGCTTTAAAGTTTTACTCGAAAGACTCTAATTGAGGCCAACTCATAATGACCCTTGTTTTCAGTGATGAAACATGTGATGGAGTTGCACTAGTCCTTGTTCTTGTACCTTTCAAATGATCCCATTCAGTTCCATTTTATCCAGCTTGACCTTCAACTTGGCTTGCAAGAAAGAACAAAGAACAAAACAGCCTGAGAAACAGGCCCTTTGGCCCAACGAGCCCGCGCCGCTATTTTAACACCACCAGTCCCCCCCCCTCCACCCATGACCCTTATCTATTGTTTTATGGCCATCCACATTGAGGGAAACTAATTTAGGGACAATTTATTACTGCCAATCAGCCTAATAGCACATCTTTGGGGTGTGGGAGGAAACCAGAGCACCCGGAGAAAACCCACGCAAGCACGTAGAGAATGTGCAAACTCCCACAGACACTGGCCCAATTCCATGTGTCTGCACAGCAAACAGTGATAGTCACTGAGCTGTCGTCTTGCCCAGCATCTGGTCCAGTTTAAGCACACGCTAACGACATGAAGCACTAGGCCAATCTCGAACAACCAAGAGCAGCCCAAGTACGACCCATCGCGTGTATGCCCCTCGTTGGACAACAAGGTGGACCAACTTAAAACCTGTGAATGAAAAGAGAAAAAACATTATTATCATACCATATCCATTTACCTTACCAGGGACGCCCCAATGCTAATGAACCTTATTTAAAACAGTCTCCTATATCCACCCATCTCCAATCCACTCATGTGCCTGTTTAAGTTACTCTTAAATGACTCTAGCGTGCTTGCCTCCACCACCTTACTTGGCAGAGCATTCCATACCCCCATTACCCTCTGTGTGAAAAACCTCCCTCTAATATCTGTGTTATACGTCTCCCCACTCACCTTAAGCCCATGGCCCCTCGTACTGTGTGTCTCTATCATAGGAAATAGCTTACCTCTGTTTACTCTACCTATACCCTTCATAATCTTATATACCTCTATTAGATCCCCCCTCAGTCACCATCTTTCAAGGGAAAAGAGCCCCAATTTCTTCAATCTTTCCTCATAACCCAGTCCTTCCATACCAGGCAACATCCTGGTAAACTTTCTCTGCACTCTCTCCAGAGTCTCCACGTCCTTCCGGTAGTAAGGCGACCAGAACTGGACTCAGTACTCCAAATGCAGCCTAACCAACGTTCTATACAACTGCAACATTAGACTCCAGCTCTTATATTCTGTACCCCTTCCTACAAAGGCGAACATACCATAGGCTTTCTTCACAACCATCTCCACTTGTACTGCCACCTTCAAAGACTTGTGCACTTGCACCCCCAGGTCTCGCTGCGATTCTATACTCCTTATGGGCTTACCCTTTATCATATAACTCCCCCCTACATTATTCCAGCCAAAATGCATCACCTCACATTTATCCGGATTAAACTCCATTTGCCATGTATCTGCCCAATATACCAGCCTATCAATATCCCGTTGTATTGCCAGACACTGCTCCTCACTGCCTGCCAATGCAGCCATCTTGGTGTCATCAGCAAATTTGCTGATCACACCACTTACTCCCTCTTCCAAGTCATTTATATACACTACAAAGAGAAGAGGTCCCAGTACTGAGCCCTGCGGCACACCACTAGTGACAGACCTCCAGCTAGAAAAGGACCCATCCACTACTACACGCTGTCTCCACTTTGCAAGCCAGTTCTCAACCCATCTAGATACCTGGCCACGTATCCCATGAGCCTTAATCTTTTCTACCAACCTACCATGAGGGACTTTGTCAAACGCCTTACTGAAATCCATATAGATGACATCAACGGCTCGTCCTTCGTCAACCATTTCTGTCACCTCCTCAAAAAATTCTACCAGATACGTAAGGCAAGACTTCCCTTTTACAAAGCCATGCTGCGTATCCTTAATCAGATCGCAATGCTCTAAGTGCTCATACATCCTATCCCTAAGAATCCTCTCCATCAACTTACCTACCACTGACGTCAAACTCACCAGCCTATAGTTACTCGGGTTATCCCTCCTACCCCTTTTAAACAACGGTACCACGTTCGTTATCCTCCAGTCCTCTGGGACCTCACCTGTGTCCAAAGAAGAGACAAAGATTTGCGTCAGAGGTCCAGCAATCTCATCCCTCGCCTCCCTAAGCAGCCTAGGATAAATGCCATCAGGCCCCAGAGATTTATCAGTTTTATTGCTACCTAAAAGTTCTTCCCTCGTAATCGATAGATCTTTCAATTGGTCTACGGCTCCCTCGATGACCGTACTAGACATCAAGCCCCCTCTCCTTCGTGAATACCGACGCAAAGTATTCATTCAGGATCTCCCCATTCCCTCAGACTCTAAGCACAATTCCCCTCGTCTGTCCCTGAGAGGACTGATTTTACCCCTAGCCACCCTTTTGCTCCTAACATAGGAGTAAAACGCCTTTGGATTTTCCTTAATCCTACCTGCCAAAGCCATTTCATGCCCCCTTTTTGCCCTCCTAACTCCCCTTTTGAGATCCTTCCTACTCTCTCTGTACTCCTCCAACGCTCTCTCCATTCTCAGCTGCTTAGACCTGACATATGCCTCTCGTTTCTTCCTAACCTGGTCTTCTATATCTCTAGTAATCCACGGCTCTCTAATCCTACCTTTCCCATCCTTCCTCCCAACCGGCACATGCCTTTCCTGCACCCATTGCAGTTTTCCCTTGAAAGACTCCCACATGCCTAACGTGGACTTGCCCTCCAACAGCCTATCCCAGTCTGTATCCCTAAGATCCCAGTCTGTATCCCTAAGAAGTGCCTGGTTGATTTTTTGATGGTAAGACATCCTCTTTCTCCTTAAATCGCTTAAGAAAATTGCTGATTCTGCTGAAACATTTGGGACATTGCATTGTCAGATCTGAAGTGATGGGTATATTTTCTAATGCTCTTCTGCTTTGTGATATCTGACTGGTAACCATCCATGGATCAATGTGAAATCTCAGCATGCTGGTAGACTTGCAATTGCTGAGCCTTTGGTTTGTGTCACTTCAAACATCTGTTACACCCATGATGACTGGTTGTATTTATACTCTAGCATGATGAATCAGAGGAGGCCAGGTCCTTGAGTACCTTTAAGACAGAGATAGTCCTTGATCAGTTAGGGGATCAAGGGTTATGGAGAGAAGGCAAGAGAATGAGGATGAGAATTATATCAACCATGATTGAATGATAGAGCAGACTCTGGCCTAATTCTGCTTCTATACCTTTTGGTCTTATTTTGGGTCCGGGGGCGGGGGGGTGGTGGGGTGGTAGGGAGACATTAGAGAAGATTCCTTAGCAGATTTACCACTGAAAGTACAAATTTGTATTAACTGTATATGTGAACTATTTGCCAATACTGAACTGTCTTGCAACCCAAAGCTTGCACTGAGTTTATTTAGCTCCACTGTTAAGATAAACTGCTAGACTTGACTTGTGTCTATCAGTCTGTCAGTACGCTTGTCAAATGCCATTGAGCAGGTGGATCTTTTATTTCCTAAGCTCACAAAAATGTGACTTCCAAAAGGGAATTGGATCATTATCTGCAAAAGAAAATTTTGCAATGCTACAAGGAAAAAGCTGGGGAATGAAAATAGGTGATTTGCCCCTTCAAAGGGGCAGCATGGACAATATAGGTCAAATGTCCTAACCTTGTGCTGTAACCATTTTATGATTCTATGAAACGTTTTGCACTTACCTTTCAGAACTTTGCTTTTTTCATCAGGCACCCCTTACAGGTCACAGCTTCTCCAAGGGAGATTTTCTGAGGGCTTACAAAATCCACAACAGCATGCAAAATTAGTATGCGGGAGGAGATACATTGGTCCTCCAATGGGAATGCCAACCTTTAAAGAACTGCATGCATGGTTTGCACCAAGGGCCTCCTCGACCCTTGAAAAGATCACACAAAAATGGCATGGAGTCGGGGAGGCAAAGGAAAATTGTTTTACCAGCAAAAAAAAATTAGGTTCAGCATTTTGCACCCCGAATTACATATCCACTGGGAGATGAAAATTCAGTCCCAAAAGTTGGCTTTCTATTTGTGTTTCAGTAGGCTACAAATGGAAAAATTAGATTTGCTTTCAGTATTGTGATGAATTGTTTTGGACTTGGTAAGCATTATATCATCAGAGCTACATGATTTTGTCTGTCTTTTTTTCCCTTTCAACAGACCAAGATGTCTTAGAAGAAATGTTGATTAACAGCTGTTTTTACCCAACTCAACAAATTGTAAGTACACACTTTGAAACTGAAGCAAGACAAATATACTTTTAACATGGTAGTTGGTGTTTAAAATCCAAACAAGATCATTAGTTTTTGCTACATTTTTGAAATAACTTTGCCTCTTCTCATGACTGCGCCATTGAGCCGTACACAACAGATCCTGGGTGAAACTTGCAATCAGTCAATTAATGTTGCAGCTGTTTTGTTGCCATAGTTATCCTGCAGTCTGTACAGGACTGTGTGTATCTAGGCATTGGGTTTTAGTTTAGTTTTGTTGGGAAGCTGTTCAACTGTTGAGATAATGGTCCTTGTTCAGATTCACAAATGAAGAATAGCTCTTTTGATTCTATATTGGAGAAAAACTTGAATCTATTTTATTATACCTGGGCAAAGATCCATTGTTATTAGGTTATAAGGAGAAAAAATTGCTAAGAAATGTTTTTTCGCCCTGAATAAAGAATAAGTTTTACTTATTGTGTTTACTTTCAACTGTGTAAAGCAGGCTGTCCAACATTTTTGCATGGGGGCCATAATTCCACTTTTTTTCTCACTCAAGGGACCACTAAGAAAATTTTAGAAAGATAAGGTTTGGCACAAGATTAAACATAAATTTCAATAGAAAAGTTGAGTACAAAGGAAAGTAACAATTTACTAACATGCTCTCTCCCTCTCATTCTCACCTTCTCACCCTGTTTTTCTCTGTCTCACACACACACTCTCTTGTACAAGTGCACATATTCACACAGTTTCTCTCAATCATATACAAAAGTGTGCTTTCTCTTTTGTGCACATACTGTCTTGCATACACAAACTTTTCTACACATGCTCTCTCTCTTACTTACTCACCTCACTCTCTCCATTACTCTCTTATCTCTCTCTCTCACACATGTACACACATATGCTCTCTCTCTTTTGCACACATTCACTCACTTTTTTTCTGTCTTGCACACATGCACACTCTCACATACATTCACTTACATTCATGAATTGTCCCTAGTGGGAAAACTGGTGAGAATCCCTCTGGATGGGTTGGCACAATCCAGATCGCAATCCATCCACACCTGATCACGTTTTTGGAGCTTGGCGAGATTCCCCCCGGTAAAGAGGCGTATGGGACCTAAAGATGTTGGCATGGCCTGCCATCTTAAAGTTTGCCCAAATCTGCCATCTTAAAGGCTGCCCCAAGGCAACAAACACTGGAGAGGAATGGGTTGTTATTGGAAGAGCAGCCCCTCGTAAAGTCTTCAACTCCACTTACCACTTACCTGTCTGACCGGCATTTTGAACAACAACTCTGGGAACCACATAGGATGGTTTTGTGGGCCAGGGGTTGGACAGCCTGGTGTAGAATATTGTGGCTGTTGCTCATGGCCTCCTAGCACCATGCTATTGCTGATTAAGGTTGATAAGAATACTTTCCAAATGAATGTTTTTAATAGTTGTGCTTCGTTTCTGTAATGAAGATAATTATGGTTTCCATGGGTGTGGGCAGCCAATCTGGCATGTTCCCCGCTGCTGGCAAATTTCCACAGTGGCAGGACTTGTTCAGGAAACCAGGTTGATGCTTTTCTTCCTCCTTTTACCAGCCCTCCTACCTCTGCTTCTTCCACCTAAAGTGGTGAAATTCAGCCCAAAGTCTCTTCTAGAAAGCTTTCTTGATAACATCTGAGGAATCTAATCATTCTGATCTAATCAGCACCAGCCTGTTTGCATTTTGTACCTGAATTTGTATTACCTTTGAGACAGCTCAGCTGTATGTTTTAGAAGATTGGTGGGGGCAATTCTCTTGAATAAATTCTAAGTGTCGAATTCGAGTGAAAACTAGAGTGCATCATGCTGGTTTTCTCAGTGGGAGTCCAGAGAAGAATCTTCCATGCTCTGTGCACTGCTGAGTGCCTCAGCATAAATAACATTGGAAACAAGGAGGCCGTAGAACAGCACTGAGCGGACCAAGCTGCCATAGTCCCTATTTGCTGGCCTCCAGATTGCTGGCCAGTTCAATTGCTGGCCAGCTCCCCAATCCCCGCAATGCTGGCTCTCTCATTATCACCCCCTTCCCCCACGCCTGCCACCACCATCACAGCCTGATTGCAGCTGCCCCCCCCCACAAACCGCAAGTGGGGAGCCAGCGGGATGGGAGAATTGCCTCCTACATATCAGATTAACCTTGATGAACATCAGCCAATGCTCGTTTGATAGCACTGCTGCCTCCAAAAAATGTTGTGGGTTCAGGTCTCATTCCAGGAGACTTGACCATAAAAATCAAGGCTGGCACTCTAGTTCAATACTAAGGGAGTTCTGCACTGTCAGAACTGCCATCGTTCAGATTTGCGACTCCTCAGATACTGAAACAGTTCACGTTCAAATGCAACAATATGCAGGCTTGAGCTGACAAGTGGCAAGTAACGTTCGTGCTTGCAAATGCCAGGCAATGATCATCACCAATAAGGGACACTCTAACCACTGCCCCTTGATTTCCATGGTGTAACCATCAATGAATCCCCTGCTGTCAACATCCTTGGAGCTGCCATTGACCAGAAACTCAACCACATAAACACAGTGGCTATAAGAGCAGGTCAGAGGCTTGGAATACTGCAGCGAGTAACTCACCTCCTGACTCCCCAGAGACTATTCACCATCTACAAGGCACAACAAAGAACAAAGAACAACCCAGCACGGGAAACAGGCCCTTCGGCCCAACGAGCCCGCGCCGCCGCATCACCCTACACCTATTCTACCCTGCACGTCTACGAATGGAACCCTACTCAGTCAGATTCAGGGAAGAAATAGTGTCAATTTGGTAAAAACCGATTAGCCTAAGAGCACATCTTTGGGGTGTGGGAGGAAACTGGAGCGCCCGGAGGAAACCCACGCAACCACAGGGAGAATGCGCAAACTCCCACAGACACAGGCCCAAATCCATGTGTCTGCACAGCCAGCAGTGCTAGTCACTGAGCTGTTGCGGTGCCCGTCTACCGGTCCAGGATCAAGCACACACACCGACATGAAGTACTAGGCCACTCCTGGACTTCCAAGAGCAGCCCACGCACGACCCGCCGTGTGCATGCCCCTCGCTTGACACGAGGTGGACCTCCACCTGTGGAATAAAGACAAAAAATATTAATCATACAGCCTGCCCTTCCGGTGTCTCCTGAGGTTTAACCCTATTTAATAGCCCCTACCATATCCCTCCATTCTTGTTTCACTCATGTGCCTATCTGACCACAAGTCAGGAGTGTGGTGGAATACTCTCCATTTAGATGGGTGCAGCTCCAACAATACTCAAGAAGCTTTACACCATCCAGGACAAAGCAGCCCGCTTGATTGGCATCACATCTACAAACATGCAGTCCCTCTGCCACTGACGCTCGTTAGCAGCAGCATGTACTGGCTACAAGATGCACTGCAGCAATTCACCAAAGGTCCTTAGACAGCACCTTCCAAGCCCACGACCACTTCCATATTGAAGGACAAGAGCAGCAGATAAATGGGAACACCACCACCTCCAAGTAGGGAGCCAGCCGGTACCTAACCAGTAGAAGTAGTAGAGGTGCTCAATGAATACTTCACTACAGTATTCACGGTGGAAAAGGATCTTGGTGGTTGTAGTGCAGGCTTGTGGCAGACTGAAAAGCTTGAGTATTTGATGTTAAGAAAGAGGATGTGTTGGAGCTTTTGAAAAGCATCAAGTTAGATAAGTCACCGGGACAGGATGGGATGTAGCCCAAGTTACTGTGGGAGGCAAGGGAAGAGATTGCAGAGCCTCTGGCGATGATCTTTGCGTCATCACTGGAGACGGGGGAGGTTCCGGAGGATTGTGGATGTGGTTCCTCTATTCAAGAAAGGGAGTAGAGATAGCCCAGGAAATTATCAACCGGTGAGTCTAACCTCAGTGGTTGGTAAGTTGATGGAGAAGATCCTGAGAGACAGGATTTATGAACATTTGGAGAAATATAGTATGATCAAAAATAGTCAGCACGGCTTTGTCAAAGTCAGATTGTGCCTTACGAGCCTGGTTGAGTTTTTTGAATATGTGACTAAACACATTGACGAAGGAAGAGCAGTAGATGTGGTTTATATGGACTTCAGCAAGGCATTTGATAAGGTCCCCTTTGCAAGGCATTGAGAAAGTGAGGGGGCATGGGATCCAATGGGACATTGCTTTGTGAATCCAGAACTGGCTTGCCCACAGAAGGCAAGTCTGTGGATGGGTCTTTTTCTGCATGGAGATCGGTCACCGGTGGAGTGCCCAGGGATCTGTTCTGGGACCTTTGCTCTTTGTGATTTTTATAAATGACCTGGATAAGGAAGTGGAGGGATGGGTTGGTAAGTTTGCCAATGATGTAAAGGTCGGAGGTATTGCGGATAGTTTGGAGGGATGTCAGAAGTTGCAGCGAGACATAGATAGGATGCAAGACTGGGCAGAGAAGTGGCAGATGGACTTCAACCTGGATAGGTGTGTGGTGGTTCATTTTGGCAGGTCAAATGGGATGAAGGAATATAATATTAAGGGTAAGACTCTTAGC
This sequence comes from Carcharhinus amblyrhynchos, assembly GCF_965287045.1. Classification (NCBI taxonomy): domain Eukaryota; kingdom Metazoa; phylum Chordata; class Chondrichthyes; order Carcharhiniformes; family Carcharhinidae; genus Carcharhinus; species Carcharhinus amblyrhynchos. The sequence goes on along the minus strand of NC_137324.1, from coordinate 86,922,265 downwards.
AGTGTGGAAGATCAGAAGGATTTTGGGGTCCAGGTTCATAGGACTTTCAAATTGGCTTTGCAGGTAGAGGATGTGGTTAAGAAGGTGAGTGGTGTACTGGCCTTCCATTAATCGAGGAATTGAATTTAGTGGTCAGGAGATAATGCTGCAGCTGTATATGACCCTGGTCAGACCCCACTTGGAGTACTGTGCTCAGTTCTCATTACAGGAAGCATGTGGAAGCCATTGAAAGGGTGCAGAGGAGATTTACAAGGATGTTGCCTGGATTGGGTGGATTGCTTAATGAGGATAGGTTGAGAGAGCTCGGTCTTTTCTTCTTGGAGAGACGAAGGTTGAGAGGTGACCTGATAGAGGTGTATAAGATGTTGAGAGGTATTGATCGGGTAGATTCGCAGAGGCTTTTTCCCAGGACTAAAATGGCTGCCACAAGAGGACACGGGTTTAGGGTGCTGGGGAGTAGGTGCAGAGGAGATGTCAGGGGTAAGTTTTTCACTCAGAGGGTGGTGGGTGCGTGGAATCGGCTGCTGGCGTTGGTGGTGGAGGCGGATTCGTTAGGGTCTTTTAAGAGACTTCTGGATGACTACACGGGACTTAGTAAGATTGAGGGTTATAGATAAGAAGCCTTCTTTTCTCAGTATCAGCACCATCAATACTGTAGAAATCTATGTACAACCCATTGATTTTAGTGGCCCAACTGTCAACCTTGGTCCCTGCAGCAATATATCTGTTCAATTCCAAAGCAATACAGCGTGGACTCTGAAATAGAGAAAGTTGTCTTTTTATGTGTTCTGAATTACTAAACTTGAGCACTTTTCTCTATAGGTTGACAGTTGGGCCACTAAAATCAATGGGTTGTATATAGTCTTCTACAGTATTGATGGTGCTGATATTGAGAAAAGAAGGCTTCTTGCAGAATCATATTTCTCTTCTGTCAGCTCGCTCAATATAATTTCTTTGTTTGTTGCAGCTGAGATTGAGTCTAATTACCAAGGCAAGAAAATAACTGAAAAGTGCTTGTTAGTTTTAAAAAAAGGAGTAAGAAATGTCTCAGCATTTTCTTTCCTTTTCTGGTGTTTCAAACTTAAAGCTTTCCCAATTTTCTTTAGAACATAGAACATAGAACACTACAGCACAAACAGGCCCTTCGGCCCACGAGTTGCGCCGATCACATCAACACCTATCTATAACCCCCAATCCCATAAAACCCCATATACTCATCCAGAGGTCTTTTAAAAGACCCCAGCGAGTTCGCCTCCACCACCACTGACGGCAGCCGATTCCATTCACTCACCACCCTCTGAGTGAAAAACTTACCCCTAACATCACTTCTGTACTTTCCTCCCCGCACCTTAAACCTGTGTCCTCTCGTAGCGACCATTTCAACCCGGGGAAATAGCCTCTGAGAATCCACCCTATCTATTCCTCTCAACATCTTATAAACCTCTATCAGGTCGCCTCTCAACCTACGTCTCTCCAGGGAAAAGAGACCCAGCTCCCTCAACCTAACTTCATAAGGCATGCCTCCCAGTCCAGGCAACATCCTTGTAAATCTCCTCTGTACCCTTTCAATAGCTTCTACGTCTTTCCTATAGTGAGGCGACCAGAACTGCGCACAGTACTCCAAACTTTCTTTGCTACAATTCTGTTGCTGTTTCAATTTTAGGTAATCACTGTAAGAAATGAGAGGAAAACAAATATTACTTAGTTTCCCATTGACGTGGATGGGAAAAGGAGTTGAGGCCATGCTTCTGTAAAGGACACCTGCACTGCTATTGTGATAAGAGAAACATACATGGAAAATCTGGTGTGTTGCATTCCTTGAGGAAGTTAACTGTTTAGCTACTCTTCAGAGCCCTTGAATGTATTGTCACCTCTCAATTCCATGCCCATCTTTCCAACTGCATGTTTTAATGTTTCCAATCAGATATCCACCTCTGCATAGTACCAAAATGGCTTTTATCAAAGTCACAAATTTCATCCAATGGTAAACTTTCCCTTCTCAACCTTCTTGGTCTATTTACAGGTAGTACGTGGTTAACCACACCATACTCTTCCAGTATCTCTTAACTATTGTTCACCTGGGTGGGACTATGCTTGCTTGATGCTATTCTTATCCATTGAATCCAGAGAATCTAGAATTAGAGAAGCCAGAGAATCACCTGCAGTGCCTTCTGTTCGTGCTCCTGCATTGTTACCTCTGGAGTCCCGCAAGGATCTATTCTTGGCACTCTCCTATTTGTGACCTACATTCACCCACAATGACATCATCTGTAAAGCGTCAGTATTCCAATATACATTAATAACATCCAGCTCTACCTCTACATTTACCCTAGCTAGTCCCCCTGACATTAAGGGACAATTTAGCAGGCCAGTCCATCTAACCTGCACGTTTTTGGACTGGTCCATACTCTTGCTGACAAATGTCTGAAGCTGAACCAAATTGCCCAGCCTTGATGCCATATTCAAGCAGAGATGAATTTCTGGTCCTACCTGTGCTATCATTATCACCACCTACCTTCACCTCTGTAACTGCTTCTCCCCAACCTATCTTAACTCATCTATGGCTGAAATACTCATTCATGCCCTTGTTAACTCTAGACTATTCCAAAGGACTACTGGCTGGTCTTTCACATTGTATCCTTTGTAATCTTGAGATCATTCAAATTTCTGCTGCCTGTGTCCTTATTTGCAACAAATGTCTTTCACCAATCACCTCCAAGGTTGCAGATTTATATTGGCTCTCTGTGAAACAGTGTGTCAATTTTAAAAATTCTCATCCTTGTTTTCAAATCTACCCATGGCCTTGTATCTCCCTAACTCTGTTGTCTCGTCCAGCCACACAGCCTTCTGAGACATTGACATTACAAAAATCCTGGCTTCTTGAGCATCTCTAATTTTCATTGCTTCACCGTTGCTGGCCATATCATCTGCTGTTAAGGCTCTGTGTACCTCTCAAAATTGCTCTGCCTCTATCTCTTTTTTTCCTTTAAAACGCTTTTTAAAACCTACATCTTTGACTACATTTTAGTCATCTGGCCTAACTTCTCCTTATGCAGCTTGGTGTCAAATTTTGCATCACACAATATTTGGTTTGTTTTATTACATTAAAAGCAGTATATAAATGCAATTTGTTCCTCTCGTCTGGTGTGACTCCAGACAATGAAGAGGTCATATCCAAGCCTTAACCCCATTAACCCCAGTTTTGTTCAAACTCCTCAGTGCCAAATTCTGTTAAATTTTGTGCTGTTGTTGAGAGTTGTTGCACTTACATTTCCTCTGGATCAAGGCTAAGATGAGATTTTAAGAAATGGTTCCAGCGGAGCAGATATAGTTTAATAGCACTGCTGATGATTCTTTCCATCATTTTGATGATTAGGATGAGGCTTATGCCATGATAATTCACAGTACTTTGTAGGATCATTGCCAGCATCAGTTTCACTGAATAGTTAATAGAAGTAGTTTGTGGTGAATAAAATTAATTTTGCGATTGTCTAATTTTACGATTGTTGTTGTATACAACAAATTACTTTTAAGTGCAGTAACTTTTTAAAGTGATCACTGCAGTCATTGATGCACAAAAAGACCCTACAAACTGCCAAGAGCTAAATGATCAGTTAAATGTCTTTGGTAGTTATGGTTGATGTAGCATTGTGGTTTGATTATATGGGGATGGGTTGGGAGAGAAACTCCTGATTCACTTTTCTAAATAGTGGCATGGGATACTATAAAATTGCAATATGAATTGTCTATTCTAATCCATTTTCCCGTAATATTCCATATTAATTGATGTGTTTATCTCATTTTGTCTTAAATGTCATGATTGATTGCTTTAGCGACAAAAGCCACTTCCTTACTTTTGTGTTCTAATCATTCTGCATGAGGGAATTTATTCTAATCTCCCCCTTTATTCCTCTAGAAACAATCTTGAATTTATTTTTCCATGATAACATTAGAAATATTTTTCATTCTAAATTTACTCTCTCAAATTCCTTAACTTTTTTGTGAGACCCCTTTAATCTCACTGCTGTACTGAACATAGTAAGAAGTCTCACAACCCCAGTTTAAATTCCGATCAGTTTATTTGATAGTAAACCCACAAGCTTTCAGAAACGCTATTCATTCGTCAGGTGTGTGGAAGGTTCTGATCAGAGAAGGGCATATATTAATGCGTACAGGAAGGTTCTTTGGAACAATATTTAGATAGCCCAGCTAGAGAGGGGGCTATACTGGACCTAGTACTGGGGAAGGAGCCCGGTCAGGCCGTCAAAGTTTCAGTAGGGGAACATGTGGCAAATAGTGACCACAATTCTGTAAACTTTAGGATAGTAATGGAAAAAGATGAGTGTTGTCCCATGGGTAGGGTGCTGAATTGGGGGAAGGCTAACTATAGCGGGATTAGTCAGGAATTGGTGGCCGTTGATTGGGAGAGGGTGTTCAAGGGTAAATCCACATCTGACATATAGGAGTCTTTTAAGGAGCAGTTGATGGGGCTGCAGGACAGGCATGTGCCTGTAAAAAGGAGGGATAGGAAAGGTAGGATTCGAGAGCCATGGATAACTAGGGAAATTGAGGGTCTGATCAAAATGAAAAGAAAGGCGTATGTTGGGCCCAGGCAGCTAAAAACAGATGGAGCACTGGAGAAATACAGAGAAAGTAGGAAAGAACTCAAACGGGGAGTTAGAAGGGCAAAAGGGGGTCATGAAATGTCCATGACAGACAGGATTAAGGAGAATCCTAAGGCATTTTATTCATACATTAAAAACAAAAGAGTTGACAGAAAAAATCGGACCCCTCAGGGACAAAGGAAGGGGAATTATGCTTAGAGCCCAAGGAAGTAGGGGAGATCCTGAATGAATAATTTGCATCAGTATTCACAAGAGAGAGGCACGTGTTGACTGGAAGTGTCTCAAAGGGAAGTGTGGACCTGTTAGAGAAAATCTCCATTATAAGGGAGGAAGTGTTAGGTTTTTTAGGGAACATTAAGACTGATAAATCCCCAGGGCCTGATGGCATCTATCCTAGACTGTTCAGGGAGACAAGAGATGAAATTGCTGGGCCTCCAACTGAAATCTTTGTCTCTTCATTGGACACAGGTGAGGTCCCAGAGGATTGGAGGATAGTGAACGTGGTACCGTTATTTAAGAAGGATAGCAAGGATAACCCGGGTAATTATAGGCCAGTGAGCTTGACACCCATGGTAGGGAAATTGTTGGAGAGGATTCTTAGAGATAGGATGTATGCACATTTAGAATGGAATAATCTTATCAGTGATAGCATAGTTTTGTAAGAGGGAGTTCATGCCTCACAAATTTGGTGGAGTTTTTTGAGGAGGTGACAAAAACAGTTGATGAGGGAAGAAGGGCTGTGGATGTCATCTGTATGGATTTTAGTAAAGCGTTTGACACAGTCCCTCATGGCAAGTTGCTGCAAAAGGTTAAATCTCATGGGATAAAAGGGAAGGTGGCTAGATGGGTGGAGAACTGGCTTGGCCACAGAAGACAGAGGGTAGCAGTAGAAGGGTCTTTCTCTGGCTGGAGATCTGTGACTCGAGGTGTTCCGCAGGGCTCTGTCCTGGGACCTCTGCTGTTTGTGATATATATAAATGATTTGAAAGAAGGTGTAACTGGTGTGATCAGTAAGTTTGCAGACAACGCAAAGATGGCTGGACTTGCGGATAGCGATGAACATTGTCAGCGAATACAGCAGGATATAGATAGGCTGGAGAATTGGATGGAGAAGTGGCAGATGGAATTTAATCCAGGTAAATACGAAGTGATGCATTTTTGTAGAACTAATGTAGGGGGGAGCTGTACTATAAATGGCAGAACCATCAAGAGTATAGACACATAGAGGGACCTGGGTGTGCAAGTCCACAGATCCTTGAAGGTGGCATCACAGGTGGAGAAGGTGGTGAAGAAGGCATATGGCATGCTTGCCTTTATAGGACGGGACATAGTATAAAAATTGGCATCTGATGTTACGACTGTATGTAACGTTGGTTAGGCCACATTTGGAGTACTGTGTCCAGTTCTGGTCGCCACACTACCAGAAGGACGTGGAGGCTTTGGAGAGAGTGCAGAAAAGGTTTTCCAGGATGATGCCTGGTATGGAGGATCTTAACTATGGGGACAGATTGGGTAAACTGAGGTTGTTCTCCCTGGATAGAGGGAGAATGAGGGGAGACCTGATAGAGGTGTATAAAATTATGAAGGGCATACATAGGGTGAACAGTGGGAAGCTTTTTCCCAGGTCGGAGATGACAATCACGAGGGGTCACAGGTTTAAGATGAAGGAGGTGAGGTTTAACTCAGGTATCAGAGGGACGTATTTTACACAGAGGGTGGTGGGGGCCTGGAATGCACTACCAAGTAGGGTGGTGGAGGTGGACACGCTGGGATTGTTTAAGACTTATCTGGATAGCCACATGAGCAGACTGGGAATGGAGGGATACAAACGAATGGTCTGGTTGGACCAATGAGCGGCGCAGGCTTGGAGGGCCGAAGGGCCTGTTTCCTGTGCTGTACTGTTCTTTGATCTTTATTTTACACAAAGAAAATGTTGTGATTTTTACCCATTTTAATAACTTTATAATGTTGCTTATATTCATCAAAATATCACACTGAAGTTAAAGCCTTTTGGTGTTAAAAAGATGAGATTACTTAAAAGATGACGTTATTTTCTGTTCTGGAATGAAGAATAGAGTTCCATCATAGCGGAGAATTTGAAGTCAGTTTAAAATATCTGGAAACAAAAAACTGGTATCAGTAAAAAAAGACCATGAAACTGTTGGATTGTTATAAAACTTTAACCCATTCACTTGTGTCCTTCCTTTAGAAACATAGAAAATAAAAGCAAGATTAGACCATTTGACACTTTGACCCAGCTCTGTCATTCATCGTGATCATGGCTGATCATTTAACTCAATAGCCTTTTCCCACTTTCTCCCATATCCTTTGATCCCCTTTACCCCAAGAGCTCTACATGTATAAAACTAATTTTTGAAAACCTACAATGTTTTGGCCTCAACTGTTATAGTGAAATCCGCAGGCTCATCACTCTCTGGGTGAAGAAATTTCTCTTCATCTCAGTCCTAAATGGTCAAATGGTCTAACCCACATCTTCAGAGTATGACCCTTGATTCAGGACCCCATTCCTTCCCTCCCATTGGGAAAATCCTTCCTGCATCTATGCTATCTAGTTCTGTTACAATTTTATAGGCTCCTATGAAATTTCTCCCCCCCCACCATTCTTCTGAGCAAATATAATCCTAATCAGCTCATTCTCTCCTCATTTGTCCATCCCGCCATCCCAGGAATCAGTTCAGTAAACCTTTGCTGCGCTCCCTCTATAGCAAGAATATCCTTCCTCAGATAAGGATCCCCAAACTGCTCACAGTATTCCAGGTGTGGTCTCACTTAAGGCCCTTTAGCCCTGTACATTTGCAGCAAGATATCCTTGCTCCTGTACTTGAGCCCTCTTGCTATGAAGGCCAACATACCATTTGCCTTCTTTACTGCCTGCATGCTTACATGCTTACCTTCAGTGACTGATGTATGAGGATATCCAGGTCTCATTGCACATTCTCCTCTCTCAATTCATAGCCATTCAGCTCATAATCTGCTTCTGTTTTTGCTACTGAAGTGGATAACCTCCCATTATTCCATGTTATACTGCATCTGTCATGCACTTGCCCACTCACTCAGCTTGTCCAAATCGCACTGAAGATATCCCAACTGCGATAACCCACTAGTCACTGCCTGTCATTCGGAAAAAGGTGAATTTATTCCTGCTCTTTGTTTCCTATCTACCAAACAGTTTTCTATCCATCCCAACACACTACCCCGAACCCATGCACTTCAATTTTACATTCTAATTTCTTAAATGGGACTTTGTCAAAAGCCTTCTGAAAGTCCAAATTAACCACATCCACTGGCTCACCCTCATCAACTCTGCAGTTACATCCTCAAAGAATTATGGTAGATTTGTCCAACATGATTTCCATTTCATAAAACCATGGTGAATCTGTTTGATTCTACACTGTCTTCCAAATGCTTTGCTATTAAATCTTTTATAATGGACTCTAGAATTTTGCCCACTACCAAAGTCAGACTGACTGGTTTATAATTTCCCTGTTTTCCCTCTAAATTCTCCCTTTTTAATTAGTGGGGTTACTTACATTAGCTAAATTCCAATCTGTAGGAACTGTTCCAGAGTCTGTAGAATCTTGAAAGATGATAACAAGTATCAGCTTTTTCTCAGGCCAATTCCTAAAGTACTCTGAGATGTAGATTATCGGGTTCTGGGGATTTATTGCCCTTCAATCTTTGTTTGAACAGAGGGAAGTACGGTAGGATGAGAGAAGAATTGGCGAATGTTGACTGGGGGAGCGAGTTGGAAGGTAGGTCTGCTGAGGAGCAGTGGAGGATCTTTAAGGAGATCTTTCTTGGTGCTCAGCAGAAATTTATTCCGATGGTTAAAAAGGACCGTAGGAGGAGAGGTAATAAGCTGTGGATAACGAAGGAGGTGAAGGAAAGTGTTAAATTAAAAGCGGAGGCGTTTAGAGTAGCTAAGAGTAGTGGGTGAGAAAAGGATTGGGAGAGGTTTAAATGTCAACAAAGATTGACAAAGAAGTTGATAAAGAAGGGTAGGAGAAACTATGAAGCTGGGCTAGCGCTTAATATAAAAAAGGATAGCAAGAGTTTTTATAAATATATAAAAAGGAAGAGGCTGGCTAGGGTGAACGTTGGACCCTTAGAGGATGAGAGGGGGGACTTAGTGGTAGGGGATGGGGAAGTGGCTGAGGCCTTGAATAACTTCTTTGTTTCGGTCTTCACGGAGGCGGACGTGAATAATTTGCCGGGTGTTAGCGATGGAAAGATGGTAGGAGTGGAGGGTCTCAATGACATTATTGTTACTAGAGAGGCGGTGCTCGACAGACTGGAGGGACTGATTGTGGTCAAGTCCCCAGGACCGGATAGAATGCACCCAAGGGTTCTGAAAGAAATGGCGGAGGTGACAGTGGATGCCTTGGTGGTTATTTTCCAAACGTCGCTGGATTCCGGGGAAGTGCCGGAAGATTGGAAAGCGGCTAATGTTACGCCGTTGTTTAAGAAGGGTGCCAGGCAAAAGGCAGGGAATTATAGGCCGGTTAGTTTAACATCTGTTGTAGGTAAAATGTTAGAATCTGTCATCAAGGAGGAAATAGCGAGGCATCTTGAGGGGAGTTGCTTGATAGAGCAGACGCAGCACGGTTTCGTTAAGGGGAAGTCGTGTCTGACGAATTTACTGGAGTTCTATGAGGATGTGTCTAGGGCGGTGGATAGAGGAGAGCCGGTGGATGTGGTCTTTCTTGATTTTCAGAAGGCGTTTGACAAGGTACCTCACAAGAGGTTATTGCAGAAGGTAAGGGGACATGGAGTTGGGGGTAGGGTGTTAGCGTGGACAGAGGATTGGCTGTCTAATAGGAGGCAGATAGTGGGGGTCAATGGGTGCTATTCGGATTGGTGGTTGGTGACTAGTGGAGTGCCCCAGGGGTCGGTGCTGGGGCCTCAGCTATTTACCATTTATATAGATGATCTGGAGGAGGGAACCAAGTGTATGGTGTCGAAATTTGCTGATGACACCAAGATTGGCAGAACGGCAAATTGTGCGGAGGGTGTGGAGAGTCTGCAGAAGGATCTAGATAGGCTGGGCGAATGGGCCAGGAACTGGCAAATGGAATTTAATGTTGGCAAGTGCGAGGTGGTCCACTTTGGTAGGAATAATGGTAGGAAGGACTATTACTTACGTGGCGAAAAACTGCAGCAGGCGACGGTGCAGAGGGACCTTGGGGTCCTTGTGCATGAGTCGCAAAAACCCAGCCTGCAGGTGCAGCAGGTGGTCAGGAAGGCTAATGGGATGCTGGCCTTCATAGCGAGGGGGATTGAATATAAAAGTAGGGAGGTCTTGCTGCAGCTATATAGGGCACTGGTGAGGCCGCAGCTGGAGTACTGTGTGCAGTTTTGGTCACTGCACTTACGCAAGGATATTTTGGCCTTGGAGGGAGTGCAGAGGAGGTTTATTAGGCTGATGCCCGGAGTTGAGGGGGCTGAGCTATGAGGAGAGGCTGATTAAACTAGGCTTGTACTCGTTAGAGTTTAGAAGAATGAGGGGAGATCTCATTGAGACGTATAAGATGATGAATGGGATGGATAGGATAGAGGTGGAAAGACTCTTCCCGCTCAGAAAGGACAGTAGGACTAGGGGGCACAGCCTCAAGATAAAGGGGGGCGGTTTAGAACGGAGTTGAGGAGGAACTTCTTCACTCAAAGGGTGGTGAATCTCTGGAATTTTCTGCCCGTTGAAGTGGTGGAGGCTGCCTCGCTAAATATTTTTAAGATGCGGGTTGATGGGTTTTTGATAAGCGAGGGGATTAAGGGTTATGGGGAGAGGGCGGGAATGTGGAACTGAGCCATGACAGATCAGCCATGGTCTTATTGAATGGCGGGGCAGGCTCGAAGGGCTAGATGGCCTACTCCTGCTCCTATTTCTTATGATCTTATGTTCAATCACATTGATTTCCCCAACACCATTTCATTACCAATACTGATTTCCTTCAGTTCCTCCTCTCACTCAACCTAAGTTTTCCAACATTCTGGTATCTTATTTGTGTCCTCCATTGTGAGGATAAAACCAAAGAATGTATTTAGTTGGTCAGCCATTTTTTTGTTCCCCATTATCAACTCTCCTGTACCTTATTGTAAGGACCTACATTTGTGTTCATTAATCTTTTTTTCTTCACATAGCTATAGAAACGTTTACAGTGAGTTTTTATATCCCATGCAAGCTTACTCTTATACTGTATTTTCTTCATCTTAATCAATCCCTTTGTCCTTCTTTGCTCAATTCTAAACTGCTCCTGATCCTCAGGTCTGTTGTCTTTTCTCAACAATTTGTGAACCTCTTCCTTGGATCTAATAGTATCTCTAATATACACTGTAATGCCATGATTTGATACTTTTTCCCATTTTACTGGTTCACCAGACAGGAATAACAAATGTTTCAATTCACCCATGCGCTCTTTGAAAGTTCTGGTCTCTGAAATGGCCTAGCAGTTGAATAAAACACCATGTGGACTGCATGTTGAACTTTACATGCATGGTTTTGGCAAGAAGCAGAGTTGGGTGAAAATAATTTAGAGGGAAGGGAACATTTGGGCTGATCAGACAGAGGTCAAGCATTGTACCTTTTATGGGACACTGTCCAAAGATTCAGGTGCCAGGTTTTTGGGTGACCTAGCAGCCAATGGTTCTTAAAGGAATCATTGGATGCTGCCCAGAAAAGGCCATAAGACATTTTGAAAGTTAAATGTTTTTGCAACCAGAAGGCACAGCAATCCTGTGACAGGATTTATCTTTTTTACAATACAAATTAATTAGGTCCCACGCTGGTTGTGGATCACACTGCAAAATTCAGGTACAATCAGTGGAGCTTGTGCCGTGCAAGGGATCTTCCTTAGTCTCTACCTGAAGCAGCACAACCAGTAGTTCTTCAAGAAACAGAAGTTTGAAGCCTCTGCCAAAAAACAAGCAAAAGCTCTGTGCTGGGTATAAATGTTGCATTTACAGGCTTTGGAGAAAGATGAGAGGAGTGGGATTAATTGGGTAGCTCGTTCAAAGAGCCAGCACAGACACAACTGGCTAAACGATTCTACGGTTTTCAAGTGAGGATAATTTGGCATTGATAGTAATTATCAACAAAACCCATGTTGTTCTAATTGGTTTTGTAAGTATTTTTGTGGGCAAGCTTTCATATTTTCCCTGCTTAGTTTATATTTTCCAAATCCAACATCGTTGCAAATATTAATTTGAATAATTATATTTTGTTCAACTATGTTGATGGCATAAGGCACATTGTTACTTTTTAGGTGGAAATATAAGCTGTGAGAAAGATAGAAAGAGGATGCAAAGAGACATAGAGGATGTAGTGAGTGAGCACCAAGATGGCAGATGGAGTATAATGTGGGTGAGTGTGAGGTTATTCACTTTAGTTGTAACAATAGAAAGGCAGAATATTGTTTTGAAAGGTATGAAACTTGTAAACGTTGATGTTCTGAGATACTTGGCTGTGCTTGTACAACAAATGCAGAAAGTTACCTTGTAGACTCAGCAAGCAATTAGGAAGGCAAATGGCAGATTGACCTTTATTGCAAGTGGATTGGACTACAGGAATAAAGAGCTTTGTTGCAATTATACATAGCTTTGGTGAGATTACATCTGGAAAACTGTGTGTAGTTTTGGTCTCTATATTTAAGGAAGAATATACTTGCTTTGGAAGTGCTATGGCAAAGGTTCACTAGATTGGTACCTGGATGAAAGGATTGACCTGTAATGCATGGCTGAGTAAATTGGGCTTGCATCCACTGGAGCTTAGAAGAATGACAGGAGATCTCATTGCAACCTACAAGATTCTGAATGGGCTTGATAGGATAGACGATGAGAGATTGTTTCAGCTGATCAGGGAATTTAAAAAACAGTCTGGGGTTAAGGGGTTCATCACTTAGTACTGAGATGAGGAGAAATTATTTTACTCAGAGTCGAGAATCTTTGAAGTTACCTACCCCCGAGAGATATGGATGCTTTAACATTGAATACGTTTAAGGGTGGGATAGGCAGATTTTTGGTCACTTGGAATGGAATGACCTGGGAGCACATGGGAAAGTGGAATTGAAGGCCAAGGTCAACCATGATTGTATTGGATGGAGCAGGACTTCTCCTGTTTCCATTTCTTCTGTTGTGCTTTTTCACTTCTGTTTCTCTGTTTTCAGTCCCTGAAAGTTGCTGTGCCCTGCATGGGGTATCATTGTGTGGCTGAAGCACACAGAAGAGGCCATTTGGTCTATTGCCTCTAAGCTGACTCTGAGCTCATACTTTCATGTTGGGAATTGCTGATAAATTGGGTTAGACTTGTGGCTAGTTGTCTTACCTTGCACAATGCTGTTTCTATGACTGGATTTACCCATGAAGCAGTAACCTCAATGACAGAAACAACTTGTTAGTTTTCCAGTACCCTTTGAGGCGTTGTGTGCAGTTTATGATTCCCTGGATGTAAGTATATCTGGACACTGTTAAAATTGCCAAATTCTCTAGTCAGTGAGGAAGGTGATGCATTGCTCAGTCCTTGCTACAAAAGTCTTTAATAGCTGGCTGAATGATCTGGCAAATTAGTCTTAAAAGTCTATTCACAGATCAAAAGAATCTGAATTTTGAAGAAACCACTAAGCTCAAAGATTAGGGAGAATAGTGGATAGTCACAATAAGAACAGAAGAGTTCTTTGGAGGAATGCTATCATATATGTATCCATTGGAAGACCGCATAGACTCATTGAAGGATTCCTGGGATAGATCTGAGTTGATTTGTAAGGTATGGTAGAATTTTTGAGGTTTTTTTTTTGCATCAATTTTTATTCTTAAATACTTCTCAACATTCAATAAGTTGAACTGTTGCCAATAAAGTTGAACAGTAAGAAGTCTCACAACACCAGGTTAAAGAAAAACAGGTTTATTTGGAATCATGAGCTTTTAGAGCCCTGCTCCTTTGTCACTCACCTGGTGAAGGAGCAGTGTAATCTAGTGTTGTGACACTTCTTACTGTGCCCACTCCAGTCCAACACTGGCATTTTCAAATCATAACAAAGCTGGAGACATTGAATAGGGTATCTTTAGAAAAGTTTAAACTCATGATGAAAAAGTTGAGGTTTATACAATAATGAAGGGAGTAGATTGTGATAATGTGGACATACTGCTTTAACTGGAAAGATTAGGAAGTAATCCAGGGGTCACACTAAGTTATGTTAGGGTAGAACTAGGTTGGATGTTAGGCTCGTCTTCTCTTCCCAGAGAATGGCACCCGGTGCATAGGGCATGACTAAATTATGATGTATGTAGACTTGCACCCCACTATATCCTATAGATTAGATGATATAGTAAGCAGATCTTTTCCTGATCATCATTTATTTGTGGTTATATTTTGTCCCTGTACAAGAGCATGATTAGGCCTCCTTAAGAATAGTATCCAATTTTGAACCTTTTCACTTGATGTGTGAAATTGAGGCTTTGGAAGAATTTTGAAGGTTGCAACAGATTGATGCAAGTTCAAAATATCTTAGCCACTCAGATAAACGTAAAATATGGGCACACATTCTTTAGAAAAGTGAAGACTGGATGATTTGAGTGTAGTCTCTAAAGACAGCATTCATATTTCCAAAGAATTTTAATTAGATCATTTAGGGAGGACCTGGAATCATCGTTATGAATTGCACAAGGTGGAACTGCATTGGAGTTAGGTGGTGCTTTTCTCAGAGAATAGGAGTTAAATGATCATATTAACAGTTTGTGCAGTGACTGCTGATCTGCTGTTTCATTCAAAAAGATTGCTGAACCAATTGCTGGTTGGGGGAAAGACCTTGTCATTCAGAAGGGAGGTGCTAAGTAATAAATGTCATGGTCAATGTGGTTTCCTCGATTGGTTTCATTTGCTGAGGAAGGTCAGATAGGTTAAAGGTTCCAAGTCTGAACTCTAGCTGAACTGAGGCGGGCTGAACAGTGGCCAATTTTCTCCTCCTATTCCTTTGAGGCAGAACATGAGAATTATAAAAACTCCTAGTGAAGAGAAAATTGATTTTACTTTGAGAAACAGGCAGCCCATCATACAAAAGTTCTAAAAGTACCTTGTTGTTGAAGTCATGTACTCGTCAACCATTTAAGATGCTGGCACAAGTTTATCAGCATGCTTTCAACAGGTAGGCTGACCTGTTTTGAGAAAAAACTCTCGAATGAATGGCCTTATTGTCTTGCTGTGGATTGCTTGACAGGTTCATATTTCAATGAAATTTAATTTCGTACTCTGAATATCGCACATGCATCTAGGGGCAAAATTAAAATGGCAGATTAGTCAAACCTCTAATTGTCCATTTAATTAGTACTGATAGACTATGCATCTTTGTTCATTAAAAGTTATAGAGGACTAACTTGCATTAGATGACTGCAATACAAGGCAGCAAGCGAACTTTGTGTTGCTTGTTGATTTAAATGATTTTGGTATGCAGCCAGCACTGTATGTCTGTACAGGATGCCAATATCATGAGTGACTACCATCAGTTAAAGCTAGTCTGCATCTCTTAAAAGGGAAATGTACTATGGATGGAGCAAGTGTTGGCAGTGCATGGAGACTGAATCTGATTTGAGTAAAACAGTTGAATGGTACAACACTTGAGAGAGTGGGCTCCAAGTTTTGCGAATATTGCACATGGTGAGTGGAAAAAGTGCAAAGGAGAAGTAATGTCCTGTATCCACATGGCGATATCCAGATTCTTATTGAGAGGTCATGAGGGCAGATATTGTGGAAGTCAACACGGAAGGCTTGAGGGCCAAGATTCACCGTCACAAGAAGTTTAATGATCTGGTCTGAGAAGTCAAGATTAGTAAATACATCATCAAATGCCATATCCTACTAACTGCAGCACTAGCCTCAGACACTGCTCAGTGTACCACAGCTCCATCATGCTACTACCAATGATATCTATCAATCAAGGTTCATATCTCACACATTTAGCAATACTACAAGCTTCACTCCCACATCTCACAGTGCCAATTATTCAAACATGTGGTCAAATTAGCCAAATTGCACAGCACCCACACACTTCCCTCTCTTTTGAATGAGGTGCACAACAAGAGACAAGAGTTTATCAGAAGAGACGGATGCACTTGTTATCCGGCTTATGTGGAGGAGATAGTGGCCCTTATTTGAAGGCCCACTATTGAGGCCTTGGACAGCAGCAAGCATGAAACCTTTAGTGTTGCAGTATCCTCATATCAAATCCTCCTTATCTTCCTTTCTTTCCACACACACGTCTGTAGGTATCAAAATATACCTCTTACTGTACGTGACCCCTCCATAATAACCTTATTCCATAGGACCATAGAACCCCCACAATGCAGAAAGAGGTCATCCAGATCATCGAGTCTGTACTGACTCTCTGAAAGAGCATCCCACCAGGCTTATCAAATAACCCTGCATTTACCGTGGCTAATCCACCTAATTGGCACATCTTTGGATTGTGGGAGGAAACCGGAGCACCTGAGGAAAGCCACGCAAACACAGGGAAACCATGAAAATTCCACACAGTGACCCAAAGCCGGAACTGAATTGTCCCTGGCATTGTGAGGTAGCAGTGCTAACCACTGTGCCACCATACTGCATTTGTATGCCTTTCTCCTTTTGGATACCCAAAAAGGGCAAACTGGCCAGGAGTCCAACAACACAAGTGGAGTCTCCATCAACTTGGCACAGGGCTTTCTGTAGAACTTAAAGCCAACTCTTTCCAGTGTGGAGCTGGTGACCAACTCAACGGGCACATCTGTAGATCAAACTATGATGCAACATCTGATAGCTAATATCTCAGCTTCCTAGACTGCTACCGCCTAATAGCAGCATGGTGCAGTGTGTTTTATAGACTCAAAACTTTTGAAGGTCATCCTGTTCAGTGTTCTCCATTGAAAGTCAGCAGCGTTCCAGCAGCAGGTTGCAGTCACTGAAGTAGCAATGTGTAGGAGCACTAGAATAGACAAAGATGCATGGAAGACAGGCTGTAAAATGATTACTGCGGTAAATAGTTGACTTTTGTGTGCAATATGGGATAATTTTTATTATAAATTTGGCTTAGAACTTTATTTTGAATATTGTTGAAAAGAGAAACATGTTGTTGAAGCTTTTCATTTATAATTCAGCAGGACAAATGCAGGAATGCTAGACTGAAAACTATCACAACAATTTTTACTAAAAGAGAAAAGGGTGCTGATTGGTTGATAAGTCAACTCCAGCAGAGGCATCGGCGTGGAGAAAGCAAGGGAAACAAGCTCCTTGCTAATTCAAAAAAGTTGAAGATTCGAACGTATTCCTTTTTTTTTGCAGAAAACAGATCTCTGCATGTATTTCTCCTATTCTTGTTCATGTAACTATTAGCACACTCAGGATTGTTCAAAAAGTGCTGCCCAATTGCAGAACCACATTTAAGAATAAACATTATGTTTTGGGTTTTCTAAGCGGAAAAGTGTTGAATATGGTTTGTAATCTGCCTAGTGTGAATGTTTGAAGGAAAATGCTGTTTGATTCAATCAGCCAATCATTGCAATATACAGCCTATGTGCCTGGAATTGTACTGGTGCTGAAATTCAACCATGATATTTGGATGAGAGGCAGAACATATTTTTGGATGATAGTACCCTGTTAGTGGATTTTCTTTCAAGGAGTATCCTTGGAATTGTGCAGTTGATTGCTTACCCTGTTTGAAGGTGTCACTGGCGCTGAACATGTTTGCTAGGTGTCAGATACAAATTAACATCAGGAAAGGTGAACCCCATAGCACAAAGGTAGGGCATACATATTAGATACTTGTTTGGCATTAGAACTGCTTCACTATCAATAGTACAAATCTAGTTGAAGTATAAAGTGATTGCATTTTTTAGCACTAACTATTATTTATTGGTTACTGACATTGGCTAACCCCATTTGAGGATTTCAACTCTGGTACATGGAGTTGGCAGTCTGCGGTAATATAATGACACCCTACTGATCTTTAACTAAATGGTCCACAAAGATCTAGAAATCTTTGTGCTATAGATTTCACCTTTCTTGATGTTGAGTTGATTTGATTTGATGCCATGTCAAGGAGCAGAATTCTCCCATGGCCCCACTGGCAGGTTCAATGGCAGGGAAGGGGAGGATTCAATGAGAGTCCAGCGTGAAATTTTCAACAGGATCGTCTGCTCGTCTCTGCAATGGTGGATTGGGAAACCTGCTGGAGGCCGATGTGAAACTGATTTGTGTCCTGCTAATGGAATGCAGATGATACCCAACTCCCTGTGATGCCAGTGGGAAAACACACTGGTCCAGACCACATCTGGAACAATGTGGTGTGCAAAAGTTGGGACTCACTTGAATAATGCCTGGGGACATCTTCAGAGTTCAGGATGGAAGCTGCCAGAAGCCCTGAATTCCAGGACACCACAGCAGTGGGCGGGGGGACGTCCACAAGTGGATCTTCCAGATTCAGTGTTATCGAGGAGGCCCATCTTCCAGTCTTAGAGTGCTTCTGGAGGTCTATCTTTATCAGGAGGTCCATCTTTTTCCAGGTGCATAATTAATAAGGTCATGACCAGAAGGTATGGCGTGGTTACCTCAGTGGGAACCACTTCCCATTCTGGCTAACCACAGAACTTAGCCCTGGCTGGGTGAATTGCATCCAAGGTGCGGTAATGTCAGCAAGGAGAAGAAGCAGCAAATCACATTAAAGAATTCTTGCAGACTGATCCACTAATTATGTTTGAATTTTTCCAAAATTTTTGAGTCAGTAGGGTGGGGAGTGGGTCTTAGCATGTCTACCCCTCATCCCATAACCCCTCCACCTTATTAATGCTGTATCACTCAGTCTGGCACTGGGCATCTTTGGGCGAGGGTCAGCCCTGGAAGCTTGCAAGCAAATTGTTGCTCATTGCTCTCTGCTTGGTGATCTCCCACCCACTACTGGGTTAATATTATTACAAGTTGGAGGAGGTATCTAAGTAAACATTAATTTCACATTTAAGGGAGGTGCAGGGAGGGGTATTGAGGTGGGAGCAGGCTAAAGGGAATACCAGCTGCCCCACAACCATTTGATGGTTAATTTAGAGGCATGCCTTCTGTCCATATGGATCAGGAAGTCCCACATCACGGGACAGAAGCAGGCACCTCTCCAGCTGTTTGGGAAAGCGGCGTGTGGCATTGGAACCAGGATTTAGGTCAGTTTGGGATTGCATCGGTTGTCGAGCTGGCAGACCCTAGCAAGGCAATGGAAGCTGGGGTACTGGTGAAGTCCAGCCTGGAGGGCGAGGGGTGAGAATCCTGTGGGGACCTTTCAGTTGGTCCAGGAGAGTATATCAAGGAGGCACCCCAGGCCACTGCGCTCTGCTGTACAGGGAATTCTGCTGGACTTTCCATTTGGCCTAGACTTTTCCCATCGATGTTTAAATCCCTGTGGTGATGGCTTGATTAATTGCCCACTTAATGTCCTCAATTGGTTCACTGGTGGGAAGGGGCTCAACGCTAGCATGTGCAATGGGAGCAGCATGGGTGGGAACTGGTCAGCTGGCTGCTCACTCAATTTAACAAGCTCTCTGCTGCCTTCAATGGGTGCTATTCAGATTGGCGGTTGGTGGCTAGTGGAGTGCCCCAGGGATCGGTGCTGGGGCCTCAGCTATTTCATTTATATAGATGATCTGGAGGAGGGAGCCGAGTGTAAGGTGTTGAAATTTGCCAATGACACAAAGATAAGTGGAATGGCAAATTGAGCAGAGGGTGTGGAAAGTCTGCAGAGGGATCTAGGTAGGCTGAGCTAGTGGGCGAGGACCTGGCAGATGGAATACAATGTTGGCAAGTGTGAGGTTATCCACTTTGGTAGGAATAATAGTAGGAAGGACTACTACTTACAGGGCGAAAAGCTGCAGCATGCTACGGTGCAGAGGGACCTGAGTTGCAAAAACCCAGCCGACAGGTGCAGCAGGTGGTCAGGAAGGCAAATGGGATGCTGGCCTTCATAGCAAGGGGGATTGAATATAAAAGTAGGGAGGTCTTGCTGCAACTGTACAGGGCACTGGTGAGGCCGCAGCTGGAGTACTGTGTGCAGTTTTGGTCGCCGCACTTACGCAAGGATATTTTGGCCTTGGAGGGAGTGCAGAGGGGGTTCACTAGGCTGATACCGGAGTTGAGGGGGTTGAGCTATGAGGAGAGGCTGAATAGACTGGGCTTGTACTTGTTAGAGTTTAGAAGGATGAGGGGGGAATCTCATTGAGACATATAAGATGATGAAACGGATGGATAGGGTAGAGGTGGAGAGGTCCTTCCCGCTCAGAAAGGACAGCAGGACTAGAGGGCACAGCCTCAAGATAAGGGGGGGGGCAGTTTAAAACAGAGTTGAGGAGGAACTTCTTCACTCAAAGGGTGGTGAATTTCTGGAATTCTCTGCCCGTTGAAGTGGTGGAGGCTACCTCGCTAAATATATTTAAGACGCGGGTAGATAGGTTTTTGGTAGGCAAAGGGATTAAGGGTTATGGGGAGAAAGCGGGAAAGTGGAACTGAGCCACTTCAGATCAGCCATGATCTTATTGAATGGCAGGGTAGGCTCGAGGGGCTAGATGGCCTACTCCTGCTCCTATTTCTTATGTTCTTATTTAGATCCATTGCAGGGGTGTGTTAAATCCAGGCACAGGGCTCAGGTTAACTTTGGGCCCAACCTCATGTCAATTCTGTGTACTGAGTATTTCTGACTTCTCTATTATCTCCCAGCTGCAGACTTTTCTGCTTCCCAGATCCATTTTTTGATCAGATCCTTAGAACAATCTTATGGAAAATTAAGTAGTTTATTCTGTATTAATACAGAGTACTGTGGATGAAGGAAATCTGTAAATATAGATGAAAATGGTGGAAATATTCAGCAGGCCAAGCAGTGCCATGGAGGCAGAAAGATTTAAACTTTTTTTAATCAAAAATTGCATTTTTCTTAATATTTATTGATTGAATTGCCTTTTGTGACTTTTAAAGCTTCATTAAAACTTTTACTGAAAGAGCTTATTCACTCCCAGAAGTCTGGGTTTGTGTTTGATATTTCTGCCCAGAGTCATAATTCTGAGCAGAACTTGCATTATTTAGTCTAACGTTTGTAATGAACTTAATTTTCTTGGATATGTTGGCACTGGGATGTTCAATTTTACCTCCATCAATTTCTGCCCTGTAGCAGACATATTAGAGGATACATTCCTGAGATAAAAATAGGTTTTTGTGCATGCACCTGTGCATGTGCGTGTTTTATTTATGGGACAGAATTGCAGTGTTGTGTATACATGCATTATTACTTAGTGTCCCATGCGCTTTAAAAAGAATAGTACATGGTGAAAGAAAGGATCAAATCTAACCAATTGAAAATCTAATCACTTAGAGTTAAAATCAGAGCCTTTAAAGTATGATTTTTTTGTTTAATTAGCTTAGAAATTCAATAGACACTACTTGATTTTTGAAGCCAATCACCTCCACCTGACAGGTCAATGCTAATTATGTACAGTTATGAAACAAAGCAAAAAGAGAGAAGGCCACAGGCAGTTTTTAATCCTTGTTTTGATTTGCCTTTATGTATGATTGAGGAAAAGCCTGGAAAATGAAGCACTGAAAGCTAGCTTTTCCCCAGAAACTAGTTCCTGAATGTAGCCTTTTAGCTATTGATGGCTGCTTTTCCTACCATATGACATTGAATTATACATCTGAACAGAAATAAGACAGAGAACAAAAGAAGAAACGCAAAGATGTTAGAGGCTACTAACTCAAACTATGTTCTGCAATTTACTGTATGCAATAATATGGTCTCTTGCAATGAGTGAAAGGAATGGCACAAATAGAATTGTGTCAAAAATAAAGCAACATCACTCAATAAGAATTTCTGAGTCTAATTTGTTCTAGTAGTTGCAAGCTACCACTTCATTGCCAACCTTTTTTTTCTGCAAGTTCCTTGAACATGTCTCCTCTCAAATCAGTGCCTATCTTTCCAGGAACTCCATGTTGGAATCTCCCCATTCAGTTTTTCACTCCTCCTACAGTAGTGAAATTGTTCTTATCAAATACATGACTTCTTGTATGACTGTGACAAAGGTAAGCTATCCCTTCTCATCCTTCTTGATCTATCTGCAGCCTATATAGTTAATTGCACCATCCTCTTTCGGTGTCCAATTGTGTGGGACTGCAGTGACTGGTTCCATTCTTATCTATCTAATCTTAAGAACATAAGAAATAGGAGCAGGAGTAGGCCATCTAGCCCTTCGAGCCTGCCCCGCCATTCAATAAGATCATGGCTGATCTGTCGTGGCTCAGTTCCACTTTCCCGCCCTCTCCCCATAACCCTTAATCCCCTCTCTTATCAAAAACCCATCAACCCGCTTCTTAAAAATATTTAGCGAGGCAGCCTCCACCACTTCAACGGGCAGAGAATTCCAGAGATTCACCACCCTTTGAGTGAAGAAGTTCCTCCTCAACTCCGTTCTAAACCGCCTCCCCTTTATCTTGAGGCTGTGCCCCCTAGTCCTACTGTCTTTTTTGAGCGGGAAGACTCTCTCCACCTCTATCCTATCCATCCCATTCATCATCTTATACGTCTCAATGAGATCTCCCCTCATTCTTCTAAACTCTAACGAGTACAAGCCCAGATTATTCAGCCTCTCCTCATAGCTCAATCCCCTCAACTCCGGTATCAGCCTAGTAAACCTCCTCTGCACTCCCTCCTGTACCTTTGATCAAACTTTTGGTCATCTGCCCTAGTGTCTCTGTGTGATTTGGTGTCAAATTTTGTTTTGACAACTCTCTTTATGAATTAGCTCAGAATGTTTTATTATGTTCATTTGGTGTTGTTGTAGTTACAAAAGTTAGTTTGTTTGCCTGCAATTGTTGTCCAAGAAAGGATTAAGCTATTCACTGCAAATGGGACTTTTTCAAATATGTTTTTAATTGACAGCTTTCTTTGACTGTAGCAAATATTTAATCCTGCTTGTTCCAAATTGCTTTTTTGTTTTTATCAACCAGTTTTCTCCCAAATTGGGGCACTTGTTTGTAGCTTTGAGGATGAGATTGTTAGATTGAAAAGCTTCTATGAACTAAGATAAAAGCAGATTACTGTAGATGCTGGAACTTGGATAGGGTTCCCCTTGTCCTCACCTTTCATCCCACCAGCCACCACATCCAAAGGAATATCCTCCACCTTTCCACCAAACATATCTTCCCCTCAGTCCAACAGTCAGCAATCTGCAAGAACCAAAGAGGTAGTGCTTGGTAGGCTAACGGGACTAAAGGTAGACAAATCCCCGGGTCTGGATGGAATGCATCCCAGGGTACTAAAAGAAATGACAGGAGTAATAGCAGATGCATTAGTTGTAATTTATCAAAATTTGCTGGACTCTGGGGAGGTGCCAGCTGATTGGAAAACAGCTAATGTGACGCCATTGTTTAAAAAAGGAGGTAGACAAAAGGCGGGTAACTACAGGCTGGTTAGCTTAACATACATAGTTTGGAAAATGCTGGAATCCATCATTAAAGAAGAAATAGCAGGACACCTGGAAAAGAATGGTTCAATCAAGCAGGCGCAGCATGGATTCATGAAGGGAAAGTTGTGTTTGACGAATTTACTGGATTTTTATGAAGATGTAACGAGTGCGGTTGACAGAGGGAAACAGGTGGATGTCGTGTTTTTAGATTTCCAGAAGGCGTTCGATAAGGTGCCTCACAAAAAGTTGCTGCAAAAGATTAGGGTACACGGAGTTGGGGGTAAAGTGTTAGCGTGGATTGAGGATTGGCTATCTAACAGGAAGCAGAGAGTTGGAATAAATGGGTGCTTTTCTGTTTGGCAGTTGGTGACAAGTGGCGTGCCGCAGGGATCGGTGCTGGGACCTCAACTGTTTACCATATATATAGACAATCTGGAGGAGGGGACCAAGTATAGGGTAACAAAGTTTGCTGATGACACAAAGATGAGTGGGAAAGTGAATTACATGTAGGATGCGGAACGTCTGCAGAGAGATTTGGATAGGCTAAGTGAATGGGCGAGGACCTAGCAGATGGAGTATAACGTTGGCAAGTGTGAGGTTATCCACTTTGGAAGGAATAATAGTAAAATGGACTATTATTTAAATGGTGAAAAATTTCAACATGCTCCTGTGCAGAGGGACCTGGGGGTCTTTGTGCATGATTCGCAAAAACTCAATTTGCAGGTGCAGCAGGTAATTAAGAAGGCAAATAGAATGTTGGCCTTTATCACGAGGGGGATGGAGTATAAAAGTAGGGAGGTCTTGCTGCAATTGTATGAGGTCCTGGTGAGGCTGCAACTAGAGTACTGTGTGCAATTTTGGTCTCCTTATTTGCAAAAGGATATATTGGCCTTGGAGGGAGTGCAGAGAAAGTTCACCAGGTTGATACCGGAGATGAGGGGGTTAGCTTATGAGGAGAGGTTGAGTAGATTGGGCTTGTACTCGCTGGAGCTTAGAAGGCTGAGGGGGAGATCTTATAGAGACATTTAAGATAATGAAGGGGTTAGACAGGGTAGAGGCAGAGAGAATATTTCCACTTAGAAAGGAAACAGGAACTAGAGGGCACAGCCTCAAAATAAGGGGGAGTCAATTTAGAACAAAGTTGAGGAGGAATTCTTCTCTCAGAGGGTAGTGAATCTTTGGAATTCTCTGCCCATTGAAGCAGTGGAGGCTACCTCGTTAAATATGTTTAAGTCACAGGTAGGTAGATTTCTGATCAATAAGGGAATTAAGGGAATGGGGGACAGGCGGGTAAGTGGAACTGAACCACTATCAGATCAGCCATGATCTTATTGAATGGCGGGGCAGGCTCGAGGGGCTAGACGGCCTACTCCTGCTCCTGTTCCTTATGTTTTTATTCCCTCTGGAATGCCCTGGTCCACTCCTCCATTATGCCCAACACCTCACTCCCTTTCCACAGCACTTTCCCATGCAATTGCAGAAGGTACAACACTTCACCACCTCCCTGCTCACCATCCAAGGGCTTAAACACTCCTCTTTTTCAGATGACGTTTAACCCCTTTAATTTGATCTATTGTGTTTGTTTTTCCCAAAGCGGTCTACTCTACATCAGAGACACCAAACATAGAACACCTTTGGTCCATCAGGCAGGATCTGTCGCTCGCCATTTCAACATCCCATCCTGCTCTTCTGTCCACATGTCCAAGCTTGGTCTGTTGCATGTTCCACTGAAGTCCAGTGCAAACTGAAGGAATGACACCTCATTTTCCAAATAGGCATTTTACAGCCTTCCAGATTTGAGTCCAACAACTTCAGACCACAAATTCTGTCCTGCACGTTCACCACATTTCTGTTTATTTATTAAAAATTATTTTCATTTCTTCCATTGTTTCATTCCTCAATTTGAAAACATCTCACTTTCCATCTTTTTTCCCTTACCACTATCTCCCCTCAACCCACCCCACTAGGACCACCTGTTACTTTTTCAGGTTGTCCTTTGTCATATTGCTTGGGAGGAATTTTGTCAAAAAAATTCTAAGTGACAGAAGGACAGGAAAGTAATAGGGTTTCTCGCTGTTTTTTTCAGCGAGGTAAGTAACATGAATTTACGGCACTCTGTGCAAAACAAAGGCCATCACGTGATTCTTGCCGGTGGGGGATGGTGTGATGCCTCTGCTTGCCTTTGAAGCTGGCTGCTGAGCTAGAGGTGCCAATGTGCAGGCGCCCCGATCTCCCAGTATACTGTGTACACACAATCTGCTGGGAAGTGTGTCACCCCTCCGCCACCCTGGCTGGTTAACATCCCCCCTGCCCCCCGCACCCCCACCTCCCGGTAAGGTCATGAGAGGTGAGGATCCGAGCACGAAACCCGATTTTTCACCTCTCGCCCTATCTTATCGGTCTGCTACACCAATTGCCTGGTGTGGCGAGTCAATAAAAGTACCATCCTTAGCTTTGTTCTGCCATTAACACATTCTGATCTCTTGGTGTGCTGCCGCTCGCACCCTTCTTAGCCGTGATCACACCATTCACATCTTTAACAATTTCTCCTGTCTCCACCAACCGCTGTCAAGCTCCCCACAACACCCACCCTGCCACCTCCCCCTTACCACAACAGTATAAATCTCATCCTACTTTCTACTGTCTTCAGCTCTGACAAAGTGTCATCCAGACTCAAAACATTTGCTCAGTTCTCTAAAGATGTTGTCAGACCTGCTGGGATTTTCCAGCATTTTCTGTTTTAGTTTCTATAAACTGTTAGATATACATCACCATGATGTGCTATTACCGTCTGTGATTAAAGGGCAGTATCACCAACCCTGTGAGTGGTGATTCAGTACAATCTTGTCTGATCTTTTATCTTAACTCCACTTTCCTGTCTGATTCCCCACTTATCATAGAATCATTGAACCTCTACAGTGTAAAAGGAGGCCAGTTGGCTCATCGAGCCTGCACTGACAGCAGTCCCATCCAGGCCCTATCCCCATAACCTCACATATCTATCCTGCAATCCACCTCACGCTAAGGGTCAATTTAGTACGGCCAAGCAACCTAAAACCCGCACATCTCTGGACTGTGGGAGGAAAATGGAACACCCGGAAGAAACCCACGCAGACATGGGGAGAAAGTGCAAACTCCATGTAGATAGTGACTCGAGGCCAGGCTTGTTAGGTTGTTCCCATGTTCTAGATCTTTCCAGCTAGGGAAGCAACCTCTGTGTCTACCATGCCAACCCCTCTAGAATCTTCATAGAATCATAAAATCCCTACAGTGCAGAAAGAGACCTTTTGGCCCATTGAATCTGCACTGACAATAAATCCACCCCGGCTCTATCCCTGTAACCTAGCATATTTATCTTGCTAATCCCCCTGACTCTAAGGTGCAAATTAGCATAGCTGATCCACGTAATCTGCACATCTTTGGAATGTGGGAGGAAACTGGAACACCTGGAGGAAACCCACAGACATGAGAATGTGCAAACTCCACATGGACAGTGACTCAAAGCGAGAATTGAATCTGGATCCCTGGCAGTGCTAACTACTATGCTACTTTACCACCCAAAGCCTCCACATTTTGCTGGTATTGTAGTGACCAGAATTGAACACTATATTCCAAGTGCGGCCTAACTAAGGTTCTGTAAAACCACAACATGATTTGCCAATTTTTAAACTCAATGCCCCGGCCAATGAAGGAGCATCCAGGAGGGCTTCTTGAAACAGTATGTAGATGGTCCAACTAGGGAAGGGGTCATACTGGAGCTAGTATTGTGGAAATGAGCCGGCCAAGTGGTCGATATTTCATAAGGGGTGCTGTTCAAGAATAGTGACCACAATTCAGTAAGTTTTAAGGTACTGATGGATAAAAATAAGTGTAAACCTCAAGTTAAGATGCTAAATTGGGGGTAAGCTAATTACAACAATATTAGGCAGGAACTGAAGAATGTAGATTGAGGGCAGTTGTTTGAGGGCAAATCAACATTTGGCATGTGGGAGGCTTTCAAGGGAAAGTTGATAGGAATTCACGACCGGCACATTCCTGTAAGGATGAAGGATAAGTATGGCAAGTTTTGGGAACATTAGATAATCAGAATATTATGAGCCTAGTCAAAGAGAAAAAGGAAGCATTTGTCAAGGCTCTGAGGCTAAAAAGACATGAAGCAAGTGTGGAATACAAGGAAAGTAGAAAGAAACTTAGGCAAGGAGTAAGGAGGGCTAAAAGGGGTCATGAAAAATCATTGGTCAGCCGGATTAAGGAAAATCCCAAGTCTTTTTATACATATATAAAGAGCGAGAGGGTTGGCCCACTCAAGGACGGGAGGGAATCTATGCACGGAGCCAGAGAAAATGTGTGAGGTATTAAATGGGCAAAGGACTTAATGAATGATGAGTCTGGGCAAGAGTGTGTAGATAGTTTGAGTCATGTTGAGGTCAAAAAGGAGGTGGTATTGGGGTTCTTGAGAAACATTAAGGTAAACAAATCCCCAGGGCCTGATGGGATACGCCCAGAATACTGAGAGAGGCTAGGGAGGAAATTGCTGGGGCCTTCGGAGAAATCTTTGTATCCTCGCTATAGGAGAGGTCCCAGAGTATTGAAGAAAACCCAATGTTGTTCTTTTGTTTGAGAAGGGTAGCAAGAATAAGCCAGGTAAAGTCAGCCTTACGTTAGTGGTGGGGAAATTATTGGAGAGGATTCTTCGAGACAGGATTTGCTTCCAATTGGAAATAATTGGACGTATTAGCGAGAGTTAACATTGTTTTCTGAAGGGGAGGTCGTGCCTCACGAACTTGATTGAGTTTTTCGAGGAAGTGACGAAGTTGATTGATAAGGCAGGGCAGTGGATGTTGCCTATAGACTTCAGTAAGGCCTTTGATAAAGTCCCTCATGGCAGACTGGGGCAGAAGGTGAAGTTGCATGGAATCAGAGGTGAGCTGGCAAGGTGGATACAGAAGTGGCTTGATCATAGAAATCGGCCACTTTAAGACTTGAACAGCAGGTTAGGTGTAAAGATTCGCATTCTAATCAGTAATCTGTAAACTGTCTGTGCTTTATATGCTCTGTCTGAGGCCAGAACTCTCCATTCACCTGACGAAGGGACCAACCCCGAAAGCTTGTGAGTTTACTATCAAATAAATCGGTTGGACTTAAACCTGGTGTTGTCAGACTTTTTACTTTGATCATAGAAGACAGAGGGTAGCAGTGGAAGGGTGTGTTTCTGAATGGATGACTGTGTCAAGTGGCATTCCTCGGGGATCAGTGCTGGGACCTTTGCTGTTTGTAATGTATATAAATGACTTGGAGGAAAACGTAACTGGCTTGATTAGTAAGTTTGCGGAGGACACAAAGGGTGGTGGATTTGCGGATAGCGATGAGGAACAGCAGGATATAGATCAGTTGGAGACTTAGATGGAGAAATGGCAGATGGAGTTGGGAGGTAATGCATTTTGGAAGGTCTAATGCAGATGGTAAATATACAGTAAATGGCAGAATCCTTACTGATAGGCAGAGAGATCTGGGTGTACAGGTACACAGGTCACTGAATGTGGCAATGCAGGTGGAGAAGGTAGTTAAGAAGACATACAGCATGCTTGTCTTCATTGGCCGGGGCATTGAGTTTAAAAATTGGCAAGTCATGTTGCAGCTTTACAGAACCTTAGTTAGGCTGCACTTGGAATATAGTGTTCAATTCTGGTCGCCACACTACTAAAAGGATGTGGAGGCTTTGGAGATTTACCAGGATGTTGTCTGGTATGGAGGGCATTAGCTATGAGAAGAGGTTGGACAAATGTGGTTTGTTCTCACTGGAATGACGAAGTTTGAGGAGTGACCTAATAGAAGTCTCCAAGATTATAAGGGGCGTGGATAGTTGGAAGTTTTTTCCCAGGGTGGAAGAGTTAATTACTAGGGGTCATAGGTTTAAGGTGTGAGGGGCAAGGTTTAAAGGAGATATGCGAGGCAAGTTTTTTACACAGAGAGTGGTGGGTGCCTGGAACTCGCTGATGGGGGTGGTAGTGGAAGCAGATACGATAGTGAATTTTAAGGGGCATCTGGACAAATACATGAATAGGACGAGGGATAGAGGGACATAGTCCCTGGAGGGGTAGTGGGTTTTAATTCAGCTGGGCAGCATGGTTGGTGCATGCTTGGAGGGCCCTAGGGCCTGTTCCTGTGCTGTAATTTTCTTTGTTCAGAATTGGACACAAAATTCCAGTTAAAGCTGAACCAGTGTTTAATAAAGATTTGTTATAATTTTCTTGCTTTTGTACTCTATGCCCCTATTTTTAAAGTGCAATATCCCATGAACCTTATTAACTACTTTCTTAATTTGACTTGCCATCTTCAATGATTTATGCACATATATCCCAGTGTTCCACTGCTCCTGCTACCCTTTGGAATTGTACGCTTTATTTTATATTGTCTCTCCATGTTCTTCCTACTGAAATGAATTACTTCACACTACTATGTTGTAAAATTCATCTGCCAATTTTCCATCCATTCTACTCATCCTTTGTCAGACTTGTGAAGTTTATCACTATCCTCAGTTCAAAATACTTGCAGGTTTTATGTCTTCTGCAAATTTTGAAATTGTGCCCTGAACACCTAAATCTAGATTGCTAATACATGTCAAGAAAAGACCAATGCCTGGGGAAGCCCTCTGTATGCCTTTGTCCAGTTTTGAAAAACAGTTGTTCACTATTACTGTTTCCTGTCACTCAGCAACTTCATATACATGCTTCTGCTGTCTCATTTGTTACATAAGCTCTAACATTGTTAACAAGGCTGTTATGTGGCACTTTATCAGATCATTGATATATAATAGCCAGAGACTCAATTCCAACTTCTATGGAATGTAACTAGAAACAACCTTCCAACCAGAAAAACACCCATTGACCATTGCCCTTTGCTTCCTGCCACTGAGTTAACTTTGAATCCAACTTGCTACTTTCTCTTGGATTCCATTAGATTGTCTTTTTCTGGCCAGTCTTTCATGTGGGGCCTTGTTAAAATCCATATAGAATACATCAAATATGCTACACTCGTTGAATGTTTTGAGACAGTAACAGGAATAGTCACTCAAGTCAGTCAAATACAGCCCCCCTGCAACAAATCCAAACCGACTGTCCCATGTCTCACTGTTCCTCAGAATTTCTTTCAATGTTTTGCCTATCACTAAGGCTAGGCTGACTGACTTCCGATATTTGTTCCATCTCTTCCTCCATTAATGAACAGTTGTACAACATTATCAATACCCCAATCCTATGCACCATGCCTGCAGCCTGAGAGGATTGAAAAATTATGGTAGGAGCCTCCACTGTTTCTTCCCTTATTTCTTTTAGCAGCCTGAGATACATTTCATCCAGGCCTGGCAATTTAATCTTTTCAAAAATAGTGTATCCCTTAATGTTTCAAAGAATAAAGTAAATTACAACATAGGAACAGGCCCTTCGGCCCTCCAAGCCTGCACCGACTACACTGCCTGACTGAACTAAAACTCCCTACCCTTCCAGGCACCATATCCTTCTATTCCCGACCTATTCATGTATTTGTCAAGACGCCCCTTAAAAGTCACTACCGTACCCACTTCCACTGCCTCCCCCAGCAATGGGTTCCAGGCACCCACTACTCTCTGTGTAAACAATCCGCTTCATACGTCTCCTTTAAACCTTGCCCCTCGCACATTAAACCTATGCCCCCTAGTAATTGACTGTTCCACCCTGGGAAAAAGCTTCTGACTATCTGCTCTCTTCATGCCTCTCGTAATCCTGCAGACTTCGATCAGGTTGCACCCCCTCAACCACTGTCGTTCCAGTGAGAACAAACCAAGTTTCTCCAACCCCTCCTCATAGCTAATGCCCTCCATACCAGGCAACATCCTGGTAAAGTCCCTAGTCAAACCCCACTTGGAGTACTGTGCTCAGTTCTGGTTGCCTCATTACAGAAGGGATGTGGAAGCTATTGAAAGGATGCAGAGGAGAATTACAAGGATGTTGCCTGGATTGGGTGGCATGCATTATGAGGATAGGTTGAGGGAGCTTGGTCTTTTCTCCTATGAGAGGTGACCTCTCATTACAAGATTTTGAGAGGTATAGATCAGGTGGATTCTCGGAGGCTTTTCTCCAGGGCTGAAATGGTTGCTACGAGAGGACACAGATTTAAGGTGCTGGGGAGTAGTAGGTACAGGGGTAAGTTTTTCACTCAGAGGGTGAATGGAATCGGCTGCCGTCAGTGGTGGTGAAGGCAAATTCGATAGTGTCTTTTAAGAGAGTTCTGGATGAGTACATGGGACTTAATAGGATTGAGGGTTACAGGTAAGCCTAGTAGGTAGGGATATGATCGGCGCAATTGTGGGCCGAAGGGCCTGTTTGTGCTGTAGTTTTTCTGTGTTCTATGTTCTATATTTTAAGTCTTTTCTGTACCCTCTCCAAAGCCTCCACTTCCTTCTGGTAGTGTGGTGACCAGAATTGAACACTATATTCCAAGTCCGGCCTAACTAAGGTTCTATAAAGCTGCAACATGACTTGTCAATTTTTAAACTCGGTGCCGTTGCCGATGAAGGCAAGCGTGCCGTATGCCTTCTTGACTATCTTCACCACCTGCATTTCCAGTTTCAGTGACCTGTGTACCTTGTACATTGTCTGATCTTACAATTACTGAGCACAAGCTGAAGGGCTTGCGATAGAAAATTTACTTGAATACATCATTACAGGCACACCTTTAAGCAGTTTGTGCATCCTATTAGAGGTGTGTCTCTTCTGTTGAGAAAGTAACTCTGTGATCATATCATCCAGGGCTGTAATGATTGTAATTTGAATTGGACATTTGTGCCTTTTGCATATGTCTTGATGTGGCACTTATTCAACATTTTTGAAAGTGAAATGAGAAAGCACTTGAGATCAGATCAACTGCTTTATTTCACTCGTGGTAACCATTAGTGAATAACAGTTTGTTCATTACAACTTGTCCTTGTGTAATAATTCAAAATAATGCGTGGTGCTATTCTGCATTTCAGTGAGTTGACTTTCAGCTTCTACCTGCATGAACTTTGCAACTGAGTCTGGTAAAAGCTTTGCCTTATACTGTCCATTTAAAAATCTGTCATTCTGTATTTCAATCTCTGCTTTATCTTCCTGTGTC
The DNA here is from genome assembly GCF_965287045.1 of Carcharhinus amblyrhynchos. Lineage (NCBI taxonomy): Eukaryota > Metazoa > Chordata > Chondrichthyes > Carcharhiniformes > Carcharhinidae > Carcharhinus > Carcharhinus amblyrhynchos. The sequence goes on along the minus strand of NC_137324.1, from coordinate 86,890,040 downwards.
CATTACTGGAGAAAAAGGCTCATGCCAGACAGCTCCTGATCCAAGCCAGGTTAATAAGTTGCCAAATGTTTAGTATCTGAGCAAAGCTTTAAAATAGTTGTTACCAAATGATATTGACACAGAGCTAGTAGCCCACAGGCCAGGATTTAAAATCCAATTGTGGCAAAGTGTGCATTTGAATTAAATTAATTTGGTGTGAAAGTTTGCACCAAAATATTACCAAATATGTGGCCCGCAGCCACATCCGGATTGGAGTTTGGAGACCGCTGCACTGAAGGAATCTGCTACCAGCACCTACCTGCTCTGGTGTACATGTGTTGCTAGTGTTATATTATGTGGTCCCTCAGGCAATTAGATAGGAGCAGTAAATCTGGTCCTGTCAATGTCAGACACAAAATGAATTTAAAAATATTCCTTATCCCTGGTGCTATCCTGATAAATCTGAGTTGCCCTTTCTGTGGGACCATTATGTCCCTCTTATTGTCAAGAGCTGCAAATGATAGGGCTAAATTTTTCCCTGCTGGCTAGTTTGCAGCTAATAGATCCATGAAATTCCCCAGGTGGCCTTCTCATTACCTTCTCACCTGTCCATAATTTTACATGGTACAGGCAAGGTTTAGGGAAGTCCACCCTGTGTATTGGCCACTTGAGTGGTTTTTCCTGCGGGCCCCAATTTTGAAGTGGATGGGAGGAGTTCAGGGGCAGGTGGGAGTCAGCAAGCCACCTTGCTTTGGCCTTGGGTGAGAAGAGGGGTCATCTCCTTCAAGAGCCCCTTTTACACACTGGTGCTCTCACCCACAAGGTCTGCTATCTTTAGGTGCTCCCTGTCCTTTGGGCATTGGGTAATGCCAAGGGCCAGGGCCTGAAGGGAAGTCAGCATGTGGGGAGCTGCGCACTCTGCAGTTGGGGGTCACAGCAATGGCAGGGGTTGAACGGGAGTGGCAATCGGCTGGGGGGGTGGGGTACAATCAGAGGGGAGGTTGGGGAGGCATTATCCAGGGTAGTGGTGCATTGGGAAATCAGGTGCCTGAGCATTGGTGCCCTCCACCAGGCAACTTCTGGTGTGAATAGACTCTGTCTGTTCCCCCTGCTGGCGAGAATCATGCTTTGCCTCATTTCTTTCTCCAAGTGGTATAAGATGGCATCTGACAGCTCACCCAAAAAATGGGTGCAATTCTCTCCCATTTTCATGCTTATGCGGCAGTTAGAATCTTTTTAGTAAGATCACCCCCAATGTATTTTCATGGTATTATACTTAGTTTTATAATGTTCCTGTGAAGCACCTTGGCACTGTTTACTTTGTTAAATGCACAATATATATACGAGTTGCTAGTGTTGACACTGAGGTTATAATTCAGGTTCAAGACTACCTTTCAGCAATCCTACTAGTTCTACTAGATTTTCAAAAATTATTTAATGGGATCTAAGTATCATTGGCAAGGCCAGTTTTTATTGTCCATTCCTAATTACCCATAAGGAGGTGGTGGGAACCACTGCAGTCATCTGGTGTACGATTTATCAGCATTGTACTGAAAGTTTTCCATCAGACATGTCAAAATAGACATTGTCCGTCTATTATGATCCACACAAAAAAGGCTTTGTGGAGAGAAATCAGAACAAGTTTGGACATGTTTGTTGTAGGTGCAGCAGAATATTAAAGTTAAATAAGCAGAACAGTTACAGATTCTTTCATACATGAGTTAACGTCACCATGAGTACCTATTGAAAGGAATTATCAGAATTGTGATGCTTGTTTTTGAAGTCTATCGTATTTATTAATGATTTACTGAAATAAAATTAATGTAGGTATATTGCTGGATAAGTTTGGGCCCTTTACTATTTGCACTTAACCTGAGTTTTACTGAATAGCTGGTGTGTAGTGTTAATACGTGCACTGACCTGGTAAAAATAAAATCTGTTTGATTATTTTCATGAGGTATGGGTGTCTCACAGGCAAGATCAGAATTTGTTAGATATCCCTAATTGCCCTTGAACTGGATGGCAGATTTCATCCCTATAGGCCGTTAGTGAACCAGATGGATGTCCGACAATCAAAAGTGGAACCCTGGTAACTTCCCACCGATGTCCTGGCACTGACCACCGGGCTTACAAAGTATTCAAATCGAGTTCCCCTTGTTACATGGCGGGACCCCCCTGATGTCACCGGCAAGGGGTGGGGACAATAGAGCAGAGAAATCCTGCTGACGTAATAGCTGTTTTGAGACTCCCCCGTGATTCTCTGCCACTCCTGCCTGCCTGAAATGGAGATGGAAAATCCTCTCTTTAGCACTCATCCACCTAAAAGTTAAAAGGCATTACTGCTCTATAATTATCAATTCTTTTTCCACTTTTTTACTGTAGTTTCTAAGTTAACAAATACAATAGATCACCTTCTGGAAATTTATTGTATTCAGAGGGTAACTGCTGGTATCAATCCAAATGGCTTTGCAAAGGACACATATTTGTATGTTCATATTAAACTTGAAACACCCAACGATCTAATTTGGCACCATTGGTTAGCACTGCTGTCTCACACCGCGGACCCGGGTTCAATTCCAACTTGGGTTACTGTCTGTGTGGAGTCTGCACGTTCCCTCCATGCCTATGTGGGTTTCCTCCGGGTGCTCCGGTTTCCTCCCACAGTGCTGGTGAGGTGCATTATCCATGCTAAATTCTCCCTCAGTGTACCCAAACAGGTACCGGAGTGTGGCAGCTGGAGGATTTTCATAGTAGCTTCATTGTAGTATTAATGTAAGCCTACTTGTGACAAATAAACTTACCTTTACTTTTCTATCTACTTCACCACTTAGTTTAATGCTCTGTGCTGAATCTTAAAGTGAAACTGGTATTAATTCCACAGATACTATGCTAAAAATTGAGAGCACAAAATATGACATTTTGTCACTTAAATATTCTTTACAGGCACAGGTCAATTTCTGAAACAAGGGAAAACCTAAGCTCATCAACCTTTAACATAATGAAATGTCTCAAGATGCTTTACAGAGGAATTACACAACAAAACGCAACACTGAGCCAAATAAGAAAATACTAGAGCAGATGACCAAACAGATAGGTTTTGAGGAGTCCTGTCCATAAAAAAAAGGACAAATCCGATCTCCTCAATTACAGCCCCATCAGTCTGTTCTCAATCACTAGCAAAGTGATAGAAATAATTATCTACAATGCTGTCAAGCAGCAATTTTTCTGCAACTTGCTCATTGTTGTTCAGTTTGGGTTCTACTGGGGCCTTTCAGCCTTGGTCCAGACATGGGCAAAAGAGCTGAATTCCAGAAATGAAACATAGAAAATAGGGGGAGGAGGAGGCCATGTGGACCTTCAAGGCTGTTCTGCCATTTATTATGATCAAGGCTGACCATTCATCTCAATAGCCTGATCCCACCTTCCCCCCATATCCTTTAATCCCCTTTGCCCCAAGAGGTGGGAGTGGCTGTCTTTGACATCAAATGAGGCATCCAGAGGCTTTAGCAATGGGAATCAGAGGGAAGTCCCTCTCTGAGCCTTATCTAGCACAAAAATAATTGTGGTTGCTGGAGGCCAGTCATCTCAACTCCAGAATATTATTGCAGGGTAGGCCCAACCATCTTCTACTGCTTCACCGTTGGTTTTCCTTCCAGCACAAAGTCAGAAGTGGGCATGTTCACTGATGGCCTTGCAGATATTTGTCAGGTAATTGACGCGTCTGGCGAAAGTATCAGAGATCTTATCCTATTCATTTTTGGTCTGTCAACTGGGAAGTCCTCAATATGTCTCTGACAGAAGGATCTGGAGGCAAAAGAATTTGAGGGTGACGGTTGGTTTGGACCACAGGTGAACCTAGGTTAAGTCCACTGGGATGGAAGACCTTGGAAAACTGCAACCATTTGATGGAATTACCTGTCTTGTGAAGGATTGTTTTTCCAACATGTGATGGAAAATCAAACACTGCCTGTACACTCTATGTCCTGAGTAGCTTCGATGTTAGCTTCACCATCTGTTGTCTCCCACTTTCAACAGCAGACTGCTGTTTCCTGCGAACCATATTGCTTCTTATCTGAGTTCCAATGTAAGGCAGCTGAGATGTCATACACCCTTCCCATCTCAGTCTTAACCGAGACTGTGTTCCCTGGTTCTAGAATCACCAGCCAGAAGAAACATCCTTTCTACCTCTACCCTGTAATGCCATGTAAGAATATTGGAAGTTTCAATGAAATCATCTCATTCTTCACAAATCTAGAGAATACGGCCCCAGTTTCCTCAGTCTCTCCTTATAAGACATTCCTGTCTTCCCAGGGATTAGTCTGGTGAACCTCTATTGCACTCTTTCAAAGTGTATATAAATGATTTGGAAGAGTAGGTGGTGTGATCAGCAAATTTGCTGATGACACCAAGATGGCTGGATTGGCGGGCAGTGAGGAGCAGTGTCTGGCAATACAACGGGACATTGTTAGGCTGGTTGATTGGGCAGATACGTGGCAAATGGAGTTTAATCCAGATAAATGTGAGGTGGTGCATTTTGGCCGGAATAATGTAGGGGGAAGTTATATGATAAAGGGTAAGCCTGTAAGGAGTATAGAGTCGCAGCGAGACCTGGGGGTGCAAGTGCACAAGTCTTTGAAGGTGGCAGTGCAAGTGGAGAGTGTGGTGAAGAAAGCCTATGGTATGTTAGCCTTTATAGGAAGGGGTATAGAATATAAGAGCTGGAGTCTAATGTTGCAGTTGTACAGAACGTTGGTTAGGCCGCATTTGGAGTACTGCGTCCAGTTCTGGTCGCCTTACTACCAGAAGGACGTGGAGACTCTGGAGAGAGTGCAGAGGAGGTTTATCAGGATGTTGCCTGGTATGGAAGGACTGGGGTATGAGGAAAGATTGAAGAAATTGGGGCTCTTTTCCCTTGAAAGATGGTGACTGAGGGGGGATCTAATAGATGTATATAAGATTATGAAGGGTATAGATAAAGTAAACAGAGGTAAGCTATTTCCTATAATAGAGTCACGTAGGACAAGGAGCCATGGACTTAAGGTGAGGGGGGAGAGGTACAACACAGATATTAGAGGGAGGTTTTTCACACAGAGGGTAGTGGGGGTATGGAATGCTCTGCCAAGTAAGGTGGTGGAAGCAAACACACGAGCCCTTTAAGAGTAACTTAGACAGGCACATGACTGATTTGGAGATGGGTGGATATAGGAGAACCTGTAATTAAGGGTCATTAGCATTGGGGTGTCCCTAAAAATGTAAATGGGTATAGTATGATAATAATGTTTTTTCTCTTTTCATTCACAGGTTTTAAGTCGGTCCACCTCGTGTCCAACGAGGGGCATACACGCGATGGGTCGTACTGGGGCTGCTCTTGGTTGTTCGAGATTGGCCTAGTGCTTCATGTCGTTAGTGTGTGCCTAAACTGGACAAGATACTGGGCAAGACGACAGCTCAGTGACTATTGCTGATTGCTGTGCAGACACATGGATTTGGGCCGGTGTCTGTGGGAGTTTGCACATTCTCCCCGTGCTTGCGTGGGTTTTCTCCGGGTGCTCCAGTCTCCTCCCACACCCCAAAGATGTGCTGTTAGGCTGATTGGCAGGAATAAATTGTCCCTAAATCAGTTTTCCCTCAATCTGGATGGCCATAAAACATTAGATAGGGGTCATGGGTAGGGAGGTGGTGTTGAGATGGCAGTGTGGGCTCGTTGGGCCGAAGGGCCTGTTTCCCAGGCTGATTTTGTTCTTTGACAAGTACATCCTTCCTTAGATAGGGAACCCTGAAACTGTACACAAATCTGGTCTAGTCCAAATGTGACACCAGGCCCATAGTACAATATATAGGGAACACAGGACTTAGGAGCAGTTGTGGATCTTTTGGTCCTCCATTCAATAAGGTCAGCTCCTCTTTCTTGTCTGCCACCGCCCCATAAATCTTGACTTCCTTGTCGAGTAGAAATCTGCTAATTCTCCCTTGAATAAATTCAATGACCCAGTCTCCATTGCTCTCTGGGAAGAGAATTTCCTCTGAGAGAAACAATTTCTTTTCATTTTCCTCTTATTAAACTGTGTCCCCAGCTCTTGTCTCCCCCATGAGTGGAAACGTCCTCCAAGATCTATCCTAATTTGGTTGACTTTTAACTGCCCTCTGAAATGGCCGAGTAAGTCATTCCATTCAACGATTTAGTATGGATAACAAATGCTGGCCTTGCCAGCGACAATCAAAACCCACGGAAATCTGTAACTGACTTTGTAAGCAAATATCAACGATAACCCAAACTGGGAAACATGTTAACTGAAGCTGCTGGTTACCAATGAACTTCCTAGAAAGGGATACAGAGAATCATTCGGTTGTCTCAAAAATGGCAATTAAAAAATATATAATCCTATTCATGCTGAATCTCATAAGCTGGAAAACATTTTACTACTTAAACTAGCTTTCTGCTTATCCTGATATGTTATCATGTTTTACATTTATTTTCTTATTTTCTTCCAGTCCATTGATTCAACAAGTCTCGTGGTTATTATGTTGTATGATTACCAAGATCGTAAATTCCAACCACGAAGCATCTCCGAAGCAGAGCAAGATGTAATACCAGAAGTTAGAAAAGTAGAAAAGAGCCTTTCAAAGTATGTACAGTGAAACTAGCTAAAACATTTAACATAATTGGTAATCGTTTTAAAAATTATATTTCCAATTTGTAACAGGAGAATGTAGCTATTTGGGTAAGGAGTACTGATGTTGAAAATCCCAGTCTTTTTTTGTTGTTGTATAAATGAAATATTTTAACATAATATTTATCGGAGGACCCCGTAAACTGTACTGAAACTATAAGTTCCCTTCAGTGATATGGCTGTTGCCGGAGCTGAGGGGGTTGAGCTTTGAGGAGAGGCTGAATAAACTAGGCTTGTACTCGTTAGAGTTTAGAAGAATGAGGGGAGATCTCATTGAGACGTATAAGATGATGAATGGGATGGATAGGATAGAGGTGGAGAGACTCTTGCCGCTCAGAAAGGACAGTAGGACTAGGGGGCACAACCTCAAGATAAAGGGGGGGCGGTTTAGAACGAAGTTGAGGAGGAACTTCTTCACTCAAAGGGTGGTGAATCTCTGGAATTCTCTGCCCGTTGAAGTGGTGGAGGCTGCCTCACTAAGTATTGTTAAGACGTGGGTTGATGGGTTTTTGATAGGCAAGGGGATTAAGGGTTATGGGGAGAGGGCGGGAAAGTGGAACTGAGCCATGACAGATCAGCCATGATCTTATTGAATGGCGGGGCAGGCTCGAAGGGCTAGATGGCCTACTCCTGCTCCTATTTCTTATGTTCTTATGATATGCATGCACTGTGGTCACATAGTTAAAGAAAGTTGAGGCTAATGGAATCTGTCTGGATATTCTTTTAACCCCGTTAAATTTTGACTAAACTTCTGTCTACGTGTTGCAATGCATGAAATCTGTGCCCCAAGAAAATACTCAGCTTGATAGGTCATTGTTTTGATGTTTACTCAGAGTTATGGGCAATGTGCTGAGATGGACTTGAGCCTTTGTTAAACACAAAATATACAATGGTCATCCACAGGTGAGAATTTACCAACCATGTGGTTACATTCTCCATTTAAAATATTCATAGTTATTTTTTATATAATAAAATAATTATCTTGCTCGTTGCACTGATAATGTCTTTAAGGGATTTGGGATAAAGCTAACATGTGGAAGAATGTAATAAAATACATCATTCACTTTTCATATTGATCAAAAAATATTGGTTTGTTGAAGACAAGAATATTCATCTCTTGATTTCAACCGCATTTTTATGAAAAGCATTAGTTGAATTTCATGTCAATTACAATGCAACCTCTTTGAAGTTAAAGATACATACTATTTCATACTGTGGGAACAAGTTATAATTGGATTCAGTTAAATCCAGCAGACTGCTTGTCTTCATACAATCATACAAAATAACATTAATACCTGTTTCACCGCACCAGTGAGTCAGTCCTAGATAAATTAAACCATCCCCTTTTCAGTATTTTCCTGATCAACTGTATATGTTTTACTGATTTTCGACATAAAAACGTATGAAATAGGAGCAGAGGGAGACCATTCAGCCCTTTGAGCTGGCTATGCCATTCAACAAGAAGTGATTTTTGATCCCCTAGAGAGAGAGAATGGGGAGCTTGATGAATTTACCCTTTCGGTTTCAGATCTGCGTACCACTTTGGTCACTACCTTCCTGAGCCAGCACGAAGTTGCGGTTTGCTTCCAGTCCCTTTCTCCCAATTAGGCTTGTGCACATGATACCCAGCTATAATGTCCTCCTCCTCCACCCACCACCTCTCCTGTACCTCAATCTTCCTTTCATGTCATGGAAAGCTCTCAACTGAATGGGATGTGTTCGTTCCCCTTATGATTTTTTAAAAATTAATTCATAGGATATGGGTTCTGCTGGCTAGGCCAGCATTTATTATCGATCCCTAACATCTTCCTCACAACAGACATCAAGCTAGCTGGCCTATAGTTTCTGTCTCCCTTACTTCTTGAACAGAGGGGTTACATTTGCTATTTTCTAATCAGATGAAACATTTCTCGAGTCTCGGGAACTTTGGAAAATTAACACCTATGCATCTACTACTTCATTGGCCACATCTTTTAAGACTCTAGGATGAAGTCCATAGGGACCCTGAGACTTGTCAGTTCAGCTTCCTTAGTTATTGTAATTTCACCAAGTCCCTCTCTTCCTTCCACTTCATGATTTAGAGCAATTACTAGAATGTTTTTTGTATCCTCTATAGTGAAGACAGAAGCAAAGTATTTGTTAAATTCATGAAGCTCTCCATTCTGTCTCTAGAGGACGAAGAATCACTTGTTGAATGGCTCAAGGGGCCAAATGGTCTCCTTCTGCTCCTATTTCATACGTTTGTATGTCGAAAATCAGTATATCCTTTCCAAGATGTGATGCCCAGAACCGAACTCAGTACTCCAGATGTGATCTAGTCAGGACTACGTATAGCTGTAGCAAGATTTTCCTTTATATTGTAGGTTTCTGGTTAATTAGGCTAACATTCCATGAGCCTCCTTGATTCTTTTTATATTTGATTACTACACTTCAGTGATTGAGCCTGTAAAGCTCTAACCTCCACTGTTCCTAGCTTTTCACCATTTAACTAATGCTCATCTATTATTTTTTGATGAAATGGATAATCCATCTGCCCACTCGCTTAGTCTGAAAAGTTCTGATAGTGAGACAACTGCCCTAAAATATTTCATCAACATGCCTGACATTAACACTATTTTTCCAAACACTGCAACTTTTCCTTTTAAACTTATGAAACTTACTTTGCTTTAAAAAAATTAATCTCTTCCAAATCCTTTCTGTGGGAAAAATGATCAAAAATCCCAAAATCTTACTTCCGCTTCCAACTTGCAGCTTGCAAGAATTTTCATCTTAAAACTTGGATTTAAATAGTGCCTTCAGCATTTAAAAGAAGATGGTGAGCCAGGAATGGCAGGGTTAGCTTGGATAAAGTGCTGAGATTTGAACTGATTATTAGAAGAGGAGAGAGGGAGGGGTTAAAAAAAGATGATGAACCTGAGTGTTTAAGGAGAGAATTTCAAAGAGTAGGACTCAGGTAGAGGAAGAAAGTTGTGTCACCAATGGTATGTGAAGGATGGGAAATACACCAAAAGCTGGAGCTAATTAAAAAGGAGTAAGGGTGAAAATACATATTGCAGAGGTAGACTGCGATGAGAATGTGGAGGAAGTTGAGGACAAGAATTTTTAATTTAATGTAGGATGTGAGTGATTAGCTCTGCTAACGTGCACTTGGAGGTGCTTCATGCTGTCTCTTTTGGGAGGAATCTCTTTGTCATTTCTTGGAGTCTATTTGAAAACTAACTTGATGTATGCCCTTTCTTTACAGTTTTAAAACAAAACTTGCAGCTGCACTTGCTCGATGTCGGATTAAAAATGATGCCATCTCCATCGATTTAATTCTTCCAGAATCTGTAAGAAATCAAGAACGACGAGCTTCTTCTTTGCCACTGTATGCCTGGGTAAATGTATTAAAGACCAGGTAATCAATGCAGATATTCCCCTCTTAACATATTATATTGCATAAAACAAGTAGACTATGTTTAACTAACAGGGTATTAATAAGATAATGATTCAGGCCTGCTCACAGTCCTATCCATCAAGAAGTACACAGTAGAATTAAGAAGAGCTGTTAGCTGATGACCTTCAGAGGACTAGTGAATAGAAAAAATATCTTTTGTGGCATCTTATTGTTTATTTGACAGATATATAGGGTGGGATTCTACAGCCTCACTCAGCCCGAAATCGTAAAATCCCGCCCAAGGTCAATGGACCGTTCTATGATCTGCCCTTCACCCATTTCGATTCCCATGTGGGCAGGGTGGTAAAATTCCAGCCATAATCACAGTTATTGCAAAATAGCAGAGACCTGTGAAATATTGATGGTCAAATTAGTATCTTTGTTGCACTTGTACTGCTTTAAAAACAGGGTTTCTTGTTTTTTTCACCAAAGTCTTTCACAGAATTCAAACATCTCACTTTGGAAAAACTTAAATAAAGCTGTCCATGTGTAAAAGCAGACCTAGAAATATGATACAAATTTTGTCAAGAATCTGGCCTTCTGATTTATTTATAGTCATAAAATATGAACATTCAATTGGGAACTGTTTTTCTTCTGAATTGAAGCAGTGGCATTACATCTGATGGGGTCAATATTATTCGATGAGTAAACACTCTATTTCCTTAACATCTGCTTGTTATAATTTCAGTGTCTAACTATTCCATGACAATCCTTGTTCAGTATCCAAGTTTTTTTTAGCAACATTACAACTGTTCTTTCCTTGCCTCTAAGTTTGTGCGCTGACGTGCCCATTGAAGATAGATTTTGTCAAAATTCTGGAAAGTCTAAAATCATCTTCATCAATAGAATCAGCATCGATGTATTCATTTAATTCACTTAACAGCTTTCCTAAAACTTGGCTATTGAAAATGAATGGATCTTCATTTTGTGTACAAAGAATAGCTTTTCTTATATGTTGTATCAACTACTACTTCCTGCCATTTTGCCATACTTAACCAATTCCATCTTCTCAAGCAAGTTGCACATTGGCACAGTGGTTAGCACTGCTGCCTCACAGTGCCAGGGACCCGGGTTCAATTCCAGCTTTGGGTGCCTGTCTGTGTGGAGTTTGCACGTTCTTCCCGTGTCTAAATGGATTTCCTGCGGGTGCTCCAGTTTACCCCCAAGCTTCTAAGATGTGTGGGTTAGGTTGATTGGCCATGCTAAATTGTCCCTTACTGTCAGGGTATTTAACAGGGTAAATATGAGAGGTTACAGGGTTAGGGCATGGGTGGGCCAAATGGCCTCCTTATGTACTGTAATAAAACTAAACTACAAAAAAAGCCATCCCCTCCCCCCTCTACCATCTCCACCCCACGCCTTCCCACCCTTCTCATGCCTTCCATCCGCATACCTCTCTTGCCATCCCATCAGTACCATTCCATCCTTATAGAAACAAGCTCTCCAGCTATGGTAACTGTCATTTATTTCCCTTCTTTCAGTTGTTCATTTTCTCCACCAACCCCCCTGATCCCACTAATTATTGGCAGCTGCTTGTGTGTCATCTGTTGTAGTCCTCCAAGCATCCCATATATCTCTGAACACGCCAACCCCCACCCACCAACAGACACACTTCTTAAACAGACCAATTAAGATAATCTGGACAGACAAACTCAGTGCTGTTATTATTATTGATTTGGTACTGATACTGCCCATGATTATTTTTACCAATGGGTTCCAATTGTATTTAAATGTAGAATCAGATCTCTCACATCTGGTTATCACAACTATCCCACTTTATAAACTATTGATTGGTATAAACTATTAATTGGTTAAAACTACTGATTATCATCCTAATGTGACTGGACAGCCTTGAAGATGTGACCAACTTACTGGAGAGTGAGGGCTTTACAAAAGTGAAATGTCCTCGTCAGCTTGAGGGTCTGTCTTTCTGTGAGGATCGACACTGTCAGGATGTGCTACTTTTTCCAACTCATCTAACAGCTAAGCTTTATGAAATGGAACTTGTCACCAGTTACAAGATTGTAATCCAGGTAAGTGGAAAAATCGAAGGGACATTAGAATAGAAAGTAATATACAATTCAGTTTGTTCTTGAGAAAGAGACATTTGAAGTAGTTTTTGTCTTCTTTGTCCGCATTAAAAAAAGTTTATTAATTTTCTGTTTCCTTTCTTTCTCCCTAGGACAAAGGTCGAAGCCTTGCACCACACTCAGTGAAGGTTTTAATGAACATGGATGATGATATTGTTGTTACAAATGCAGATTCACAGTTGACTGTTGCCCATATGTCTACTCTAATTAACCAGAGCACGTCCAAAGTTTTTGTCTGTGGGGTGAAAGCAGAATCGCAGCAACTTGAATTGAAGAACCTGTTTGAAAAGATGGGCTGTAAAAGTACGTGATTAAATGCTTAACTGTTTGTTTCCTATATATTAGGTCGCAGATTAAAGATTATTAGATGAATATACAAAATCATTGTAAATTATCAAAGCATATGTTTTAGTGGTTGCCACCTTTCAAAAGTCCAATCCAGCTGTTGCACGTGTTTGTATAAATGAACAGCAAAAGTGAATTATGTTTGTCTGGTTCTATGAACTCTCAGTTTTAATAACCTTTTCAACTACTGCGTTCACTTGTGGCTGAAGTAAAGACTTCATTTAAAAGCTGAAGGGGCAATCTTAGCAAAAAAATTTAAGTGCTGAATGAATGTGAAAATGGGAGAGAATCACGCCCTTTCTTTGGGCGAGTTTCCCACATGCAGTTGTATGATGCTTGGAAAAAAAATGAGCCCAAGCATGATTCTCGCCAGCAGGGGAAGTGGGCAGAGCCTGGTTATGCCAGGAAGCTGGCTGCTGAGCTGTAGGAATGAGGATCTCCACCAGCAAGCAGATAAGGACAAGTGAGCCAAGACAATTGCACCTGGGACTCACTAAAAATATATAGATTTCCCCCTGAATATTTAAATCAGCCTCATGCCCTTCCTGGCCATGAGGTTGGTTTCAGGGGCAGAGCAGAGCCAGTTAGATTGCGAGAGGTGACGATCCAGGCACGAGCCCAATTTTTTGCCTCTCACTCGATCTTACTGGCTCACTGTTCTGATCGGCCGGCATGACAAGCCTGTTATTTTTCTTTAAAGCTTAGAATGCCTGGCTGTGTGCATCTGGCTCTACATTGTTCAGTCTATTAATGTTAGTTAATTCGATAAACAGTAGGACAACAGTAGTATTCCTAATTTCAGGAGATATGGAAAGACATTATAATGGGAAGCATAACTGTTAACTTTCACTTTTGTTTCTGGTCATGCTTATTTGATGTTGGATTTTATATATTTTTTCAACACAGAAGAAATAATCAGAAAATTGATATAAATTTGCAACGTAAATGAAATAGTTAAAATTATAATTAAGGGGAAATGCATAGTCTAGTGGGTTAGATGCTGGCCTTTGGCCTCTGTAACCTGGGTTCAAATCCAACTCTCTTTGTTGGCATGAAGACTCTACCAGCAATAAAGTTCTTATGAGAAATAACTGGGGAGTATCAGTCCAGTTCTTAGTAGACACAAGACCACAATACAAATCTCACTAATTTGGGCATCTTGTTCAGTGACCATAAATGGATGGCTTGGGTTGGGAAAAAAAGTCTCGCTATTTTAATCAGATCACCACTAAGGCATGCTGGAGTAATATAAAGGGAGCTTAATTCTACAAATGATTGTGCTGTGGCCAGAGAGTCCTGTATAGGAATAATAGGAATTGTAATTCCTGTAATAGGAAGAGTTCCATTCCCCAGCATTAACAACTCGTACCTTGACAAGCATTAAAATTTAAAAATGGAAAGAAATTATATGGTTTTAAGGTTATGTAATAAAATTAATTGTTGCTTGTTGTAAAGACAAAATGTACTTTATCCAATCAAGTAAAAAAAAGCCTCAAGAAAATGTCTTACCTAATTGCTTTGCAGACATAAAATTGATACCTCAGAAATTCACTGACATTGAGCCCATAGATCCACGTTTACAAAAAGTTAAAGTTATTCTGCTTGTGCCTCAATGTTCAGCATCAGGAGTCAGCAATCCGGTGGATTTTATCTTAAATGAACATGGAGGTAAATTTAACCAATAAGTTTTCTAAGTTGCTATTACTGAATCACTGAAGTATCATGTGTTGGAGGACCAACATTTTTTTCGGAAGACTGGAAGGAAGCAGGCAAGAGCCCCCGTAATTTACGGAGTTACAAATTTCAATCTTGGCATGGAGGTTTGATTGACATAAAAGAAGCTAGATTAAATATGTTCCTTGGATCGTTCTTGTGTGCATACTTCCTGCTGGAAGAACAGTTGAAAAATTCTGGCCTTTACCTTGTTATAACACTGCTGTTTGTGGGGGCTTGCTATGTGCCTAATTGTCTGCCACGTTTCTTCCATTACAACAGTGACTACACTTCAGAATGAAATGTACTTCATTGGCTGTAAAGTGCTTAAAGCGATCTGCTGAAATGTGTAAATGCAAGGCTGTCTTTCTTTCCATTGCGAGGTCAGGCAATCAGGAGGAAATTTATACATAACTTCTTTATCAAATTTATTTGTAATCATTTTACAGTACATTCTAAATCATGTTTCCTAGACACAACTCTGCTGCAAGAACTTTCTCAGGGAAAAGTATCGGAAGAGAAACTAAAGTCACTGGCCCAGAAACAGGCAGAGGAACTGCTGCATGCCACTAAGTGTAAGTTTAAAATATACAGAAAGTGAAATCAGAGTTAATATGTCTAGGGGCAATATCTGTGTATCATTTAATAAAAACAGATAGTGCTACATGTGCTAGAATTTTATGTATAAATTTTCAAACCAGGAATGCATAAAATCGCACAAGAAGACATTGGGTGGTGCATGTCCCAAAATCATCGTGCCCCATACGATCCATCAGTTGGTGGATGGATGCGTGAGTCAGAATTGTGCCTGCAGACAATCAAGAAGCCAATTTAAATTAATTAACCAACAATTAACTGGGATTTTACAGTGCCCATCTGCTTTTATGGTTGGTGGGTACACCAATTGTTCAGGCAGCCTTAACGTTTGAACTGCAATCTCAGTTCAGGTCCTGAAAGATCAGGGCTCAAACAGAATCAACAATTATGTCTGGGGACTGAGGCCTGTGTATGATTGTGCTACCTAGAAATCCTTGGCACTGTTTTTAACATTCACAGAATTGTTATGACACAGAAAGAGGCCTTTTGGTTCATCATGTATGTATCGGTACTTTAAATGGGTAATATTATTTAGTGCCATTCTCCTGCCTTTTCCACCAACCCCTGCACATACTTACTATTCAAATAATCATCTCCTGCCTTCTTGAATGCTTCACTTGAACCTCCCTCCATCACACTCCCAAGCAGTGCATTCCAAGTGCAAAACACTTGTGTGAAAAAGTATTTTTTCACCTCACATTTGCTTTCTTTGCAAAACACTTGAAATGTGTGCCCTCGTTCTTGATTCTCTTACAAGCGGGAACAGTTTCTCCCCATCTACTTTGTCCAGTCCCTTCATGATTTTGAACATCTCTACCAAATCTTCCCTTCACCTTCTTTTCTCCAAGGAAAACAATCCCAACCTCTCCAATTTATTCTGGAACTATTTTTATAAACCTCTTCTGCACGCTCTCCAATGCATTCACATCTTACCTATAGTGTGATACCCACAACTATACACAATATTCCAGCTGAGGTTTCACTGGTGTCTTGTATAAATTCTTCACTCTTATGTTCTATACCTCTATTAATAAAGCCTAGAATACTATATGCTTTATTTAATGCTCGCTCTGCCTGTCCTGCCATTTTCAATAAGCTATGCACATGTGCACCCAGGTCCCTCTGCTCCCACACCTCTTTAAGAATTTTACTCCCTTTATTATATTGACTCCATGTTCTTCTCATCAAAATGCACCACCTAACACTTTTCCTTATTGCCATCTCTGCCACTTATCTGCTCACTCCACAAACTTGCCTGGGTCCCTTTGAAATTCTACACTGTTCTCTTCCCAGTTTATAATACTTGCAGGATCTGTTTCATTCACAAACTTTGAAATTGTCCCCTGCCCACCAAGATTTAGATTATTAATACATATCAAGAAAAGTAGGGAGGGCGGGGACCTGTGTCCAGAATTGGAGTGGGACACTGCTGGCAGTGTTTAGTTTATATGCACAATGTGTACTGTGAGCATCACAGATCTGGAATACGAGGCAAAGGTCTTCCCAGCAACAAATTATCTGGACAAGGGGCAACCATGTCAAAAAAACATAGAAACATAGAACATTACAGCACAGTACAGGCCCTTTGGCCCTCAATGTTGTGCTGAGCTATAATCTATAATCAACCCTGCCGTTGACCTGTAATCTGCATTCAGGTTTGTCCTACCAAAATGAATCACCTCACACTTATCAGGGTTCAGATAAGGAATAATCCCATAAAATTGGGATTGTTGGTCATCCTGGGCTACGCATTCACTCTAGGTGTAGTCAGCCTTTCCACTCTGGCAATGCATTCAGTTGCTGAGGCCCTCATCTTTGGAATTTCCTCCTAAAACCTTCTCACACTCAACCACTCTTTCTTCCTTTAGGACCTCCTTTAAACCTACCTGTATGACCAAACTTTGTGCAGGTACTTTGAGCCTGTCTTAGAAGACACAAAAGAGATCATAAGGATACTTGAAAATCATGAGGTAAAAAGGAAGGAAGAATTTAAAGCAATCACTAGGGGAAAATATTGGATCTAAAGGTTGATAAGTCCTTGGACAGGAGCAGTGCTCCGAAAGCTTGTGATTCCAAATAAACATGTTGGACCATAACCTGGTGTTGTGAAACTTCTAACTGTGTCCACCCCAATCCAACGTCGGCATCTCCACATCAAGTCCTGGGATGTGATGGCTTTCACCCTAGATCGCAGAGATCATAAATGCAGTGATTGCTCCTAAGTTTCCTAGATTTTAGAAAGATCTCAGCAGAGTGGAAAATCACTCGTATAATATTTCAATTAAAGAAAGGAGGGAGACAGAAAACCATAGGCTAGTTAATTAAATGTCTGTCATAGGGAAAATGCTATTCACTATAAAATTCACTATTATGGAAGTAATAGCAGACATTTAGAAAATCACAGTACAATCGGGCAGGTTTTGTGAAAGGGAAATTAGTTTTGACTAAATTATTAGAGTTATCTGAGGAAGTAACTCACAAGGTGTATAAAGGAGAACCTGTAGATGTACTCTATTTGGATTTCTAAAAGATGCTTCATGGGTACCCTATGAAAGATTACAATACAAAATAGGAGCCCATGTTAGCATGGATATAGGATTGGTTAGGTAACAGGAAGCAGAGAGTAGGGGTAAATGGGCTATTTTTGGGTTGGCAAGCTGTTACTAGTGGACTGCCACAGGGATCAGTGTTGGATCCTCAACTATTTACAGCCTGTATCATTGACTTGGATGTCCAAAGATATGCGGGTTAGGTGGATTGGCTATGCTAATTGCCTCTTAGTGTCAGAAGGACTAGCTAGGGTAAATGCATGGGGATAGGGCCTGGGTGGGATTGTGGTCAGTGCAGATCCGATGGGCCGAATGGCCACCTCCTGCACTATAGATTCTATGAAGGGACTGCATGTATGGGAGCTAAATTTGATGATGACACAGCAGATAGATATGAAATTAAGTTGTCAAGAGGATTTTAAAATATTTACAAAGGGATTTAGAAGGTAAGGCAACACGGTGGCACAGTTGTTAGCACCGCTGCCTCACAGCACCAGGAACCTGGGTTCGATTCCGGCCTGGGGTGGCTGTCTGCATGAGTTTCCTCCAGTTGCTCCGGTTTCCTCCCAAGAGGAGGTTAGGTGGATTGGTCATGCTAAATTGCCCCTTGGTATTCAAAGATGTGTAGGCTGTAGGTTAGGTGGATTAGCCATGGTAAATGTTTGGGGTTACGGGGATAGGACAGTGGAGTGGGCATGGGTAAGATGCTCTTTTGGAGAGGCGGTGCAGACCTGATGGGCAATATGGCCTCCTGTACTAAAGGGATTATATGGATTCTGTGGAATTGAGTGGGCACAAAACTGGCAAATGAAATATTATGTGGAAAAATGTGAACTTTGGCAGAGAGAATAGAAAAGCATTATGTTATTTAAATGGAGAGAGACTGCAAAACTTCTACGGTACAGAGGGATCTGTACATGAATCGTAAAAAATTGGTATGCAGGTGCAGCAAGTGATTAGGGAGGCAAATAGAAAGAATACTGGCATTTGTTGCAAGGGAATCAAGTATAAAACGCTGCTGCAGCTGTGCAGGGTCATTGTTAGACCACACTTGGAGTACTCTGTATAGTTATGGTCTTCTTACTTAAGAATAGATATAATTGCATTAAATGCAGTTGAAAGACGGTTCATTCATCTGATTGCTGGGTTGAAAGGGTTACCTTATGAGGAATGGTTGGACAGGTTGAATCTGTACCTATTACAATTTAGAAAACTATGAGGTGATCTTATTGAAACATGTAGGATCTTGAGGGGAATTGATGGAGTGGATGCTGACAGGACATTTCCCCTTCTAGGAGAGTCCAGAACTGGAAGCCATCATTTAAGAATAAAATGTTTTCCATTTAAGACTGAGAGGAGGAAAATTTTTCTCTGAGGGTTATTAGTCTGTGGAATTCTCTTCTTCAAGACCTGTAGAGGCTGGGTCACTGAATATTTTCAAGGCTGAGAAATATAGAGATTTTCTTGGCAAGGGAGTTCAGGGTTATGGGGAATAGACAGGAGAGTGAATTTCAGACCTGGCATTATCTTACCAAATGGCGAGGCAGGCTCAAGGGCCAAGGAGCTTACCCTTGTTCCTAATTCTTGTGTTCTATATAAGCATTGAGTCATCTATCCTAATATTTATTCATGTGGTTTGGACCAAATTTGCTTCTTCATGTGTAAAATGTAAAGTGGCTTGAGACCTTTTATTGTATTTAAGGGCACTTATAAATGCTCTTGCTATGTGCAATCACTGATTGTGTACACATGTGGGAATCCAGTCATTGCTACAGATGAGGCCAGTTAAATAGAGAGGGCTGACTGTTTTGCGGCAAACTACATATAAGCAGTAGCCATTTGAGACCTAGGCGACAGTAGGCCCTTGGAGGGAGTTGGAGGTGGAGAAATTCAGAATGTGGTAGCCTTGATGGCCAATGGCACTGTGTGCCATTTGGTTGATTGAGAGGGATGTCTTCTTCTTGCAGGCTACCAGTGTCAGCAACAAACTGATGTGAAAACCTAAGCCTCCTGGGCCACTGTTGCTCAATCATGTTAACGAAATTCACCCTCTGTCCACATACCTGGTGCTGGGGGTATCATCTCTTTCAAGCTAAAACTCTATGTCCATTCCCTCTATTTTGTGGAACATTGTGGCAGTGAAGAAGGCCGATGAGAAACATCACTACAATAGCGAGGTTCATGCAGACGTTACTCCCATGCTGCAGTGAAGGTTGACAGCAGGGAAGTTAACAAGAAGGTGAGTAAACTTCAAGGTAATTGAAAGAATTCCCAAAAATGTTGGAAATGATCCTGAAAGCAGTGAAATCAGGCTCTCAGAACAAATCCTGTAAGCACAAGCCTTCCACTGAGGCTGGCTACAAGTTTAGCAATTTCATTTGTTAAGAGTTTTCTAGCATGTCAATCTCATTGTTCAATGAATTGCTCCTATACTTGCACCTTGTTGACTCTTGGCAAGTTGCACATAGTTCTGTATACCTATGTGCTGACTATTAAAGCCAGAATGCTGGGTTACTTCTCAATTAATGGCTTCTTTGAATATTTGATTATTTGCCTGAGAACTCTATGAGGGTTCCCTACTTGCCTGCACAGCTGTTTGGGTCAAATCTGAATTGGGCAGGATCATGTCTGGTTTTTCACTCACCGGCATTTTTCGGGGTCTTATCCTTCCTGCCCGCACCTTTGGCAGTTAAAAATCTGCCCATGGCCCTCTTGCCTGTAGGGCATTATGGACCAGTTATGTTTTGCAACTGACCAGCATGGTGCTGGCCCACACTTTATACCCAATACATTGAATTCAATTTCACAACTTCGGGACTTGGAACTGATGATCTTTACATTGCTACCATAATCATTAGACTACTATCAAGTTTTAAAGTTTATTTATTTATGTCATAAGTAGGCTTACGTTAACTTTGCAATGAAGATATTGTGAAAATCCCCTAGTTGCCACACTCTGGTGCCTGTTTGGGTACGCTAAGGGAGAATTTAGCATGGTCAATGCAACTAACCATTATGTTTTTCAGACTGAGAGAGTATGTGGGACAGTGGGACTATGCCCTAACAGTAGATCTGAAGATTGCCTGTTTGTTTAGTAACAGTTTAAAAGCAAAGTTATTTTGTGTTATTTTTAAATTATATTCAAACCAAGTTAATAATGAATAGTATAATGAAAAAACACTTTACTGCAAATGTGTTTTAGAGAGTAATATTTAAAATATTTTTATCATTACAGTAGAGAGGATTTTTATGTTTAATTTGTTTCCTTTTTGACTAAGCAAGAATTAAGATGTTTTGCTCTCTACCCTGTCTGAAAACATTGGAATTATTGCACCAACATTCAAAACTCCATTTATCCAAATACTGATATATTTATTTACCACACAAAATGACCAAAATTAGTTTCTTTTACCTGTTATATTTAATGTCTTTAAGGCACTGTGACATTTTTATTGTGTATCACTTCGAATGCATCCATGTTCTGAAGCTGGAATTTCTGATAAGACATAAAAAGCCAATATAAATGACAGACTGCAGACTTTGAGTCATTAATCAGGGTGCTTGGAATCAGATTCTTTGTTTGGATCTTGTGTGTATAAGCTGTTCCATTTTATCTTGTGTCAGCTCTTGATGGATGATGGTTATTGCAGTTTGTATGGTATGGAGGGAAAACAGAAATTAGTTTTCCTTTTTGAGAGAAAAAAAAACTCTCATAGATTTAGCAACCTGGTTACAGGCCCCAATAACAGAACAAACTTCAAGGAAGGAAATAAATAATTCTGGAGCATGTTCTTTGATTATTGTTTTGCCATTGGCTATGCATTGGATTATAACATCACTTTTACATTTGGGCAACTGGTGTATTTGACTGTTTTATCCATGATGATCATTCTGTGTATTGCACTTGTGTGAAATTATCATTTGCTAATCTCAGTGCTGCTTGTGAATTTTAGATCTTTCATTGATGTCTGAGATATCCCTGCTGTCTAATTCATAAAATGGCAATGCTTAGGTAATAATATCATCTTACAAAAGGTACTAAAACATTCATATTGGCTGGTTTAATAGACTCAAAAGATTGTGAAATCAACAATGATAGTTGTTCTATGCCATTCCCTCATTCAAGAAGCAGGCCGGCAAATCTCTGACAAGCATGTTAAGCAAAATCTGCATGACAAAACTTTTTAAAAACGGTTGAAAATTATGGGAAAAAAACATTTCATGCTCATTTTCGTCAGTTAAAAGTTTGAGTTAAATAAAAGCAAAAGACTGTAGATGCTAGAATCTAAAGCAAAAACAGAAAATGCTGGAAAATCTCAGCAGCTCTGACAACACCTGTAGAGAGAAAATAGAGCCAATGTTTTGTGTCTGGATGACCCTTCATCAGACCCGCTGAGATTTTTCAGCATTTTCTTTTTGTAAAATTTTGAGAATTGCTTTTATTTTTAGAACAGAAATATTAGTGTTAGAATTTGCATGCATTAAATAATTTGATGGAGAACATTTCTAAAATATGAAGCTTGGGTCAATCTATTAATACTCGTTCTGGGAACAACCCAGATTTTAGAATTAGTATTGATGAATATCTAAATTAAGTATTATGACATCTCCATGATAATGGGATACTATTATGAAATATATGAAAATATAAGGAAATCATCAGCTCACTAGTAACCAGTTTATCTAATACGATTTTCAGCACTGGACAGAATGCTTTTTTGATTTTCTCTATTGAAGTAACTGTGTGTTAAAGCCCCTGTGCCAATTCTGCCATTCCATGACCCCACCCAGCTTTAAAGCCCCTAAGTTAATGCTAACTCATGACCACCTCAGCCATCACCTTTTGTGCTTGCACCCTCCATGTCAACTTACCAAGTATCTACCCAAGACAGACCCCAAGTGCCATGTTGAGATGAAATAAATAGAGTTCTAGATAACTTTTACAGACTTCATGATATTAAAAATACTTGCATTCATAAAAGTCCATTCAATTCACTTAATTAACTTTGACTACTTAATCCCTTGTAAAACAGTTTTCTTTGTGACCCACATCAAAGACATCTAATCATTTAATAATCTATTTGAAATGTCAGTCAAACTGTGAATTTATCTATGTTTAATCTAAGCAATGTGCCTGAATAATTATTTACACACTCAAAGTGAAAATTCACAGCAAGCTCACGGTGAGATTAACTCAGAAGGTTAGTTTATTTCACAATCAAAAACCTGGGGGAGGAGTGTACACAATTTCCCATTCCACTACATGCATGCACGCACACACACACACACACACTCCCACTCTCCCATGTGCACACAGCACACCACATCCCATACACATAACACACACACAGCCCCCATCCACTTGGTGGTGGACAGTAAAAAGGAGTGTTACAGTACAAGAACCACAGATACAGGTATTAGCTGATGTGATTTCCAAAGTCAGAGTCCAATGAAGAATCCTTTTACATAGGAGTTTGGGTTTAGCTGGCTGAAGACCGGAGTTGTAGTATTTGCTTTGCAGTTGGTGGTTATCACAAGATGAAGGAGACACACAGAGACAGTGTCTGTTCTGTGGGCAATGGTACAAAATCTACCAGCAGAGACAGATTTGAAGGTACAGGCTATTGTTGTGCTTGAAATGACCTACTTCTTGGTTGTTCACCAGTTGGATGTTAAAACAGCAGATTGAGGACTTCTGAGTTCTCAAAGGCACATAGAAAGTTTAAACTAGTCACTCAAGTCATGTGACTTTCTTTCTCCACAATGACTTCAAAAGGAATGTTAGTCCAATATGTGGAACCGGCATTAATTTTGGGACTGTAAATATCCCAGTCATTAGCAGTTGAAAGAGTTACATTTATATTGAGGGAATGGTGTCAGGAAGCCATTGTCCAGGCAGACCCATTGATTCTGTGAGCTTATCAGATGCAAATGGCTTCCCTTTGGTTCCCAGGTGTGTCATGAAACAATAGCAGTTCTGCAAGCCTAATGAGTTTGGATGTGCAAGTGTCCTGATTTTAGTGATGTACAGGGATTGAAGGATGAGATACCACCGGCTGAGAAAATAATTATTTTGTACTTGTATCTCCTGGGGGTAGCACCTAGGCAATGGACCAAACCCATGACCATGTGAATTGTAGCAGCCATACAAATTTTCCAATCACATAAAGATTGATGACAAAATAAGCAATGTAGATGGAAGCCTAAAATGCCAAAGAACATTGATAACTGAGTGGTAAAACTGTGGTAGATGGATTTCAATTTAGCCAAATGTGAAATCATCCGCTTTGATCCTTAAAATAATAGAACCAGGCACTTTCTAAGTGGTGAAAGATCAACAACGTTGGAAATCAGTGAGACATGAATGTTCAGGTATGGCAATCATTAAATTATTAGGAAGTAGAGAAAGTAATCAAAAAACATAATGGGATACTGGCCTTTATATTTAGAGGACAAGTATAAGGGTAAAAACTCAGCACCACACTTTCACAAAGATATATTGACTTTAGATGGAGTGTGGTGTAGATTAACTAGAATGATATCTGGCTTCAGGAGTTAAATTATGAGGACTACACAAACTGGGATTGTATCCTTGGGAAGTTAGAAGGTTAAGAGGTGATTTGATGGAAATTTGCAAGATATTATGGGGAATAGATAGGAAATATAGAGAGAAACTGTTTCCATTGGTTGGAAAGTCTTGGACTCAGGCTATTGCCTAAACGTTAGAACCAGATCTTTCAGGAACAAAACTAGGTATCACTTTTCACACAAGGATTGTAGACATTTGGAACTTGCTTCTGTAAATAGATTGATTGATGGATTTTTGTTAACCAACGATACTGAAGGAATGAGGCAAGACCTGGTCTGTGAAGTGGAGCTATAGATCTGTTACAATCACATAACAGATGGTGGAACAGGATGAAATGGCCTTACTCCTATTCTGACAAATAATTCTGTGTCAGGACAGAGACTAATAAATGTATTTAAGAGACAAATTAAATATTTATTTTGCAATTTCTCACTTATTCTATTTTTATTACATTTCATTTTCCTCCATGTTGACATGAAAGCTTTCCTTTGGTGAATATTGTATGTCATGTGCCAGATATAAGTGATGAAAAACCAAAATGTAGCTATAGATTTAAGAAAATGTTTGACCTTCATAGGTATGAACTATGAGGCAAAATATATGTAAGAACATCTAAACTAATAATGATTTTGGCGAATTAATTTTGCAGTATCTTTTCTAAAATTAAGCTCATGTATCTTTCAATAGTTCCAAAGGTCCAGGCTATTGTGTATTCTACATGTTCAATTTATCCTGAAGAAAATGAGGAAGTAGTGAAGCCAATGTTGGGAAGGAAAATAGAAGGAGCCAAAGTACAACCTTACAGGTATGTTATATACAAAACATCACTTACATTCACACAAGCAAAATTGCAACCAAACAAATATTATGCCAGAACAAAAGTAAGAATCTATATTTATTTACATATATTTTCAAATTGTAAGATTCTACATGGCATTCTTAATTTTGTAACATTATATTTAGTCACTGGTGCAAAAATATTATACCAAGAACCAATGAATATTCTGAATGTAATGTATATTATACAAGCACTTATTAATACAACCTGTATTTTATTCGGACTTGTTTTTGGCAGTTGGTAAAATATCTTGTGCAACATAAAGCTGTTTTTGCAAACGGTGCCAGAAAATGTCTTAAACAGATCCAATTCCAACTCTTGTAATTTAATGCAAGTCTCTGCCAATAGCAGGCATATCACATATTAAGTTGGTATGTTGAGTCTTGAGATCTGGAAATTTAAGTGGTGTGGAAAATTGCTTGGCAATAATCAAAAAGCAAGACAAATTTAACCTTGCCAATTAACTCCATATCAGTCTATTTCCACCAGCAGCAAAGTGATTGAAGTCAACAGAGCTACCTATTACCAATAATCTGCTTATTTATGTTCTGTTTGAGCTCTGCTGGAATCATTTTCTGTAATTACAAATGTTACCAAAACCTTGATCCCAATTTGGACATGAGCTGAATGCCAGAGGTCAGAATATTGGATCTGATAGATTAGGCCAAGCAGAAAAGGGCTGTGTAAAATTGAGTTCATCAAGATCAAAGTCAGTATCTTCTAATAGTTGTGATATTTGATGTAAAGGAAGATGTTTGTGGTTTTTAGAGGACAATCTTTGTAGCCCAGAAGGAACAGTGTTCTTGAGGGCAACATTCTTGGCTCAGCCATTTTCTGTTTTACAACTGCTCCTCTATCTGTCATAACGTTTACCAGGTTGATTTCGGGAATGGCAGGACTGTTGTGTGAGGAGAGATTGATTAGGTTAGGATTGTTTTCGCTGGAGTTCAGATGAATGGGGGGGAATCTCATAGAGACTTATAAAATTCTAACAGGACTAGACAGGGAGGATATTCCCAATAGTGGGGGAGTCCAGAACCAGGGTCACAGTCTGAGGATTCAGAATAGACCATTTAGGACGGAGGTGAGGTGACATTTCTTCACCGAAAGAATGGTGAGCCTGTGGAATTCATTACCACAAGAAGTACTTGATGCCAAAAGATGGATCTAGCACTTCGGGCAAATGGGATCAAAGGTTATAGGGATAAAGTGGGATTAGACTACTAAGTTAGATGATCAGCCATGATTGTAATGAACGACAGAGCAGGCTTGAAGGGCCAAATGACCTCCTCCTGCTTCTGTCTTCTATCTAAGATCTGGAGGGGGTTCTACGCTTCAGCATCTGATGTTTTTGCAACTCCTTTGATTAATGGTGCTGCCCAGTTCAGCCTACAGCAGGGCCCTGATGCTCAGCTTGGGTACGTAATGTATCAATGCTTCCTTCACCAATTACTTTTCTCATTGTGGGAAAAAAAATGTGTAGACCTGGTAGAGCTGCTTGCTGGCTCCAAATTCCTGCTTCCTCCCCTCTATGTTTCAATGAGATCCCCTCTAATTCTTTTAAAATTCCAAAAGTAAATACCCAGTTTCATCAATCTCTCATCATAAGACAATTCCTCATCTCAGGATCAGTTTAGTGACCCTTTGTTGTGCTGCCTCCAATGCAAGTATGTCTTTCTTTACAAGACATCTTTATTCATGCATTCTAATGCCCTTTCAAAAAAAGGCCAACGTGGCATTTGCCTTCCTAATTACTTGCTGTACCTGCATGTTAACTTCTTTTACAAGCAGATCCTCTTTTTGAACATCACTTAACGAGTTGGAGCTTTTAAAAATATTCTGCTTTTCTGTTTTTATGATGCTAGTGAATAACATTATACTCCATGTACTATCTTTTTTGCCCACTCACTTAACTTGTCTATGCAATCTCAGTGTGTCCTCCACACAGCTTACCTTTCCACCTAGTTCTGTAACATCAACAAACTGAGCTACCTTACTCTCTGCCTCTTCATCTAAGTTATTAATAGGTACTTATCCATAAAGAATCTCCCAGTTGAAAAATCTTCTTAAAATCTATAGTTACTTTAGGTAGTCAGTGTTTGCAGCAATTGCACATGGAGCTGACATTATTGGCCAGGTAGCATTTCTTTCACTGGAGTGAGAACCCGTGCTTTCTCATCTTAGTTCGGGTAAATCTCCTCAGTTAATTTTCCTGCCTTTTTCTTTGTTTTCAAACAAAGATTTGCCACAAATGTGTTATAAGAGCTGAACATATATCCAACTGTTATAATTTTTAAAACTATCTTCAAGTTATCCTATTTTTGTTTTCTACAGGCTAAGTGCCCCTGTTATTCCTTTATGTTGTCCATCAGAAATAACCTGTGCAGCTGACAAGTACTTAAAGATTGAACCATCAGAGCAAGTCAATGGGTGTTTTATTGCAGTATTAACTCGAGAGGTAAGCTCACGTAGATTTTTTCTTTACAAATTTTTGTCTATTCATCTGAACTGTAGTTCCAAATCAAATACAGTCCACCATCCAAATGTAGATGGCAACATTAATTGCTGGAGTATTTGAATTTAATTAAACAGATGTTTTCCTCAGACGTGGTGATAATAATCATTATGTAGCACAAGATTTAAAAATTGAGGATGTAGCAAAATATTTCAGTTTTCTGAATTAAATTGCATAATATTAAACAGCGGAAACATAGAACATAGAACACTACAGCACAAACAGGCCCTTTGGCCCACAAGTTGCGCTGATCATATCCAAACCTACCAAGCCTATCTATAATTCTCAATCCCATTAATTCCCATGTACTCATCCAGAAGTCTCTTAAAAGACCCCAGTGAGTTCGCCTCTACCACCACCGACAGCAGCCGATTCCACTCACCCACCACCCTCTGAGTGAAAAACTTACCCCTGACATCTCCTCTGTACCTGCTCCCCAGCACCTTAAACCTGTGTCCTCTCGTAGCGACCATTTCAGCCCTGGGAAATAGCCTCTGAGAATCCACCCTATCTATACCTCTCAACATTTTATAAACCTCTATTAGGTCGCTTCTCAACCTTCGTTTCTCCAGGGAGAAGAGACCCAGCTCCCTCAACCTATCTTCATAAGGCATGCCTCCCAATCCAGGCAACATCCTTGTAAATCTCCTCTGCACCCTCTCAATAGCTTCCACACAAAATCGAGGGAGTGTGATTCACACCGTCATAGTGGTGGGCGAGCCTTAAACGTGCTGACAAAACCTGACTGCTCAGAGCTTGAATGCCATGTTTAACAGGTGCTCCTGTCAGAACTCCAAAAACCTCCCCCATCTCACCACTAAGCTCTCAGGGGCTCCCCTCCCCTGATCGCAGCATTCATTCCAACTGCTCTACCCTCCCCCCACACTCCCCACCCCACCGCCCCTCAACAGTCTCTGGAATCATCAGCTTCTTCCCTCCCATGTTCGTTATCCCCTGGGGGAGATCCCCCACGACAGGTTCATGTCTGTGTGAAACCTGTTGTAGTCATGTTGGCATGGTATCAATGTATGGTGGGGGATCAACAAATGGTGGTGGGGGGTGCGGGGGCGGGGCAGGGGCAGGTTAATATATTTAAATGCATGCTAATACTGCAAAGCAGGTGTATGCCTGTATGGGTGTGAATCTGATGACGTCACTCCCAAGGGATGGGGTAAATCCAAAGTTGCGTTCTTGTCAGCGAGAACCATGATTTCTGGATCTTGAGCTCCTGACAGCAACCATTCAGATGGCGAACGTGGACTCAAGATTTCACCCATAGATTCAATTTCTTTTTGAAAACTTAAAATGAGCGTCAAAATAAGAGTGCATTCCAAATCTTAACCATTTGCTGTGTGAAATAGCTTTTTTCCCTATTGCCATTGCTTCTTTTTGCCAATTACCTTAAATCTGTGACCTCTGGTTCTTGATCTTTCCACCAATCAGAACCATTTCTCCTTAACTACTCTGTCCAGACCCCTCATGTTTTTGAAAACCTTTATTAAATCCCCTCTCGACGTTTTTCTTATCTCCAAATGAAAACAGCCTCAGCTTATTCCAGCAGTAGTACTGAAGACTTGTGCTCCAGAACTTGCTGTGCTCCTAGCCAAGCACAGTACAGCTACAACACTAGCATCTACCAGGCAATGTAGAACGTTACTCAGATATGTCCTGTACATAAGAAACAGGACAAATCCAACCTGGCCAATTACTGCCCATCAGTCTACTCTTGATCATCAGTTAAGTGATGAAAGGAGTCTTCAAAAGTGCAATTAATTGGCACTTACTCAGCAATAATCTGTTCACTGAAGATTAGTTTGGGTTCTGCCAGGGTCACACAGCTCCTGACTTTGTTACAGCCTTGGTCCAAACATGGACAAAAGAGCTGAACTCCAGAGTGATTGCCTAGACATCAAGGCTGTATTTGCTAAAAATGGGGTCAAGGAGCCCTAGCAAAACTGGAGTCAATGGGAATCAGGCGGAGAGCCTTCTGCTGGTTGAAGTCATATCTTGTACAGAGGAAGATGGTTGTGGTGTTCGGCAGTCAGCCCTCTCAGCTCCAGGAAATCACTGCAAAGTTTCTCAGGCTAATATGCTAGGCCTGACCATCTTCAGCTGCTTCATCAATGACCTTTCTTCCATAAAAGGTCAGAAATAGAGATATTTGCTGATGACTGCACAGTGTTCACCGCCATTCATGATTCCTCAGATACTGAAGCAGTGTCCATGTCCAAAATCAGCAAGGTCTGGAAAAAATCCAGGCTTAGGCTGATGAGGCAAATAATATTCATGCCAAATGCCAGGCGATGACCATCTTCAACAAGCGAGGATCTAACTATTACCCCCTAATATTCAATGGCATCATCATCGCTGAATTTTCCGCTATCAACAACCTGGGAGTTAACATTGACCAGAAACTGAACTGGACTAGCCATAATAAATACTGTGGCTACTAGAGCAGGTCAGAGGCTATGAATCCTGTGGCGAGTAATTACTCCCTTACTCCCCAAAGCCTGTCCACCATCTACAAGGTACAACTCAGGAGTGCAATGAATAGTCCCTGCTTGCCTGGGTGAGTGCAGTTCCAACAACACTGGAGAAGCTCAACACTATTCAAGACAAAGCAGTCCCACTTGATTGCAAACCTTTTCATAAACATTCAATCCCTCCATCACCACCGGAATGGTGGCAGCCGTGTGTATCACTTACAAATGCACTGCAGGATCTTGCCAAGGTTCCATAAGCAGCACCTTTGGAACCCATGACCACTACCATTTAGAAGGCCAGGGATTGCAGGTATCTGGGAACTACCTGGTTGTTTCCCTCCAAGACACTCAGCATCCTGACTTGGAAATACATCACTATAACTAGGTCAAAATTCTGGAAGTTTCCTATCTAATAGTACTGTGGAATTGCAGTGATTCAAGAAAACAGCTCACCACCACCTGCTCAAGGGAAACTAGAGGTGGGCAGTAAATGCTGGCCTAGCCAGTGATCCCCAAATCATGTGAATGGAAAAAAAACTTTTCCAACCTTTGTACGTAACTGAAGTTCTGCACCCTTGGAACCATTTTTGTGAATCTTTTTGCATGCTCTCCAATGTTTTCACATCCCTCCAAAAACGTGTTAGTGAGAACTAAATGAAATACAAGCGTTGCGGCCAAACCAGTGTTTTATACAGGCTTAACATAACTTCCTTGCTTTTGTACTCTATGCCTTATTAATAAAGCCCAGGATGCCATATGATTTATTAATTGCTTTCTCGACCCATCCTGCCACCTTCAATGATTTTTGTATATCTACATTCAGGTCCTGCACCTCTATTAGAACTGAAGCCAGTATTTTACATCATTTCTTTGCATTTTTCCAACAAAATAAATCATTTTGCGTCTTTTTGCATTAAATTTCAGGCCTGAAGGGGGGGAGGAGGTAGTTGAGTCTGTTTGAGCCTTCGAGGGGAGCAGGGGAGGGGTTTAGTTGGACTTCAACTGTAGAGGCGTATGAGTCTAGCCTTGGATGGGGTATTTCTATTGGGATTGAGGCAGTGGTGGAAGGGAAAGTGACAGAGGAGTTCTGGAAATTGAGGGAACCCTGTGGTGATGGGGAAATGTTTCATGGCAGGGGAAATCGCAGAGGGGTAGGTGAACCTCCTCTGTACAGTCAGCCTCCAAAGATAAATCTTTCCTTAAATAAAGTGACCAAAATTGTACACAGTATTCTAAGTGTGGCATCACCAATACCGTTTATAGTTGCAGCAACACATCTTTACTTTTATACTTCTGATAAGGACAGATTACTTAGATTTCATTTGTATCTCCTTGCATTTAGATGATGGAAATATAGAATAAAAATACTGTTAATTATGTTGGGGTTCATTACCTGCACTTCATTCAAGAGGGCATTAATTGTCTGTTTAAGACCTTCAGTTGGCCCTCTGATAAGCAGGCTGCCTGATGCCATCTCTGGCGCTAGTAAAATTGCAGTCAGGGCAGAGAACTAGGTGGAGGGCAGACTGCTCCCTGGATTTCGAATGCCCCACCTGCCTTTAAATTCACCAGTGGGGGAGTGTAAAATCCAACCCCACAGTAGCTTGCTTTCAACAGGCAATTGGACTTGAGCTGAACTAATCTGCAGGGTTTGGGAATGTGGTACTAAATTTCATAGCTCTTTTAGAGAGCTGACACAAGCAAGATGTTCTGTAAGATTTTGTAATGCTATAGTTCTACACGTCAGGAAGGACCAAGATGTTCACCTTTGCTTATCTGATCTTAGTCAGAGCAGCTTTAGGTTAATGCAATTAGCTTCAGCATCTCTGAGATAGGAAATGAAAAAACAACCTGGTTTGCATAGAGAAAGGAGTAGGCCATTCAGTCCCTTGTGCTTGTTCCAATTTATTAGGCTTTGACTGAAGAGATTAAACTGGAGCGATTTACTGGAGAAATTGAACAATTTGGGCTTATTCTAATTGGATGGATGATAGGGGATCTGTGCGAGGGATATAAAATACTAAAAAGGATTGATAAAATAAACATAGACCAAATCTAGAACAAGAGGTCACAGGTATAGGTTGAGAGGTGGTAGATTTAAAACTGAGATGAGGAGGAACTCGCAGAGGGTGGTGAATTTGTGGAACTCGCTGTGCCATAGTGCAGTGGAGTCTGAATCATTAAATGGTTTCAAGAAGGAGATAGATATATTTCTGATAAACAGGTTAAAGAGATATGCGGAACAGGTGGGGAGGTGGATCTGAGACCAGGAAGAGATCAACCATGATCTGATGGAATAGTGGAGCAGGCTCGAAGGACTGATTTGCTTACATCTGCTCCTAATTCCTATGACTGAAATGTACCACAACTTCAGTTCCCCATCTGTACCCGTTACCCTTGATGTTCTTCCGTAACAAAAAATCTACTGATCATAGTCTGGACAATGTTAACGGACCCATATTCAGATCCTTTTGGGGGAAGAAAGTTCTAGATTTTCTCTTTGTGTGAAAAATGTTCTTGCTGATTTTACTACTGAAAAGTCCAACTTTTATTTTAAAATTATGTCCCCTCCTGAGGGAAGAGTTTATTTTTATCTGCTTTTTGAATTCCTTTTATCGTTATAATGTTATATTGAACTGCAGGTAATGAGCTCAGTATTTTTATTTTATATTATCACCATCTAAATTCAAGGAGATGCAAGTGATTTTATGCAATCTGTCCTCATTAGTTAACACCTTAAACGCTACTGTCTATCTGGTGAATCTCTGTGCTTGCAAATATATCCTTTCCATATTGGGAAGACAAAATGCAGATTGGGTGATTGCTTTGCAGAGCACTTCCATTGCTTTAGTGTTCCAGTGGAGCTCGGTGAAAGCTTGAGGAACATACCCCATCCTTCAAATGAAAATTTTACAATCTTCTGCACTTAAGTTCAGCAATTTTAAATAATTTTGTTCTGTGTTTTTTTTTGTGCAGGTTTTGTTTTCACCCATTTCTTTCAGTCCTTTTACTTTGTATTTGAATGGCTGCTATCTAGCCATTTATACTTCAACTCGACATCTTTTGTTTCTTCACTTGTCTCATTACCATTCTCTTTGTCATTAAACTTTTTGATATTTAATCTGCCCTGCCCATCACCAGGCCTTTCCTTTCATTCTTCTTCCCATCCACAACCACTCATTTGACCAAAATATATTAGCTTTCTAACTTTTCTCAGCTCTGATGCAAGCTCACAGACGTTAAATGTTAGCTGTGTTTCTCTCTCCATAGATGCTACATGACCTGTTGGGCATCTTCAGCATTTCCTGGTTTCGTTTTGCATTCTTTTTGAGGTTTGATGCCCAATACCGTGATACTCCGGATGGAGTTCACGCAAGGATCTGTACAACGGAAACCTATATGCAATAACTTTAAGAAGGCCCAAGGTGTGGACCTCTTTGAATATGACCCTCCAAATTAAGATAATATTGGCTTGTCCAATCAGGAAACCCTGCATGTCTACATAATGTGGAGTGTCAGAGTTACTGGCACTCTGGGTTTATACTCTGCGTGAGGAACTATCTGTTTGAATGTTGCTTATTATGTAAATCTAAATTTGGTGAAGGGACACTGGCCTCGGAAGAGTTATCTCATTAACCCTTCTACTTTTTTATTCCAACCTAATAGATTTTTATTCCTGGTTACTGTTCAGTGATCACTGATGTAAGATGGCTGTGGAAATCAACTAAGGACATTATAGTAGTCAGCTATGATTTTTAAAAGGTCATAGATTTGTCATTTTAATTAGAAACTGAAGGTGCAAAATATCTTCACTTTTTGCCTTCTAGATAGAAGTTCTAGTGAATTTAAGAAGTTAATTCTGCCCAGGCAAAATTTACTTTGAATAATCCTTTTATGCTGACATTCTGTTCATGGGAAAAGTCAATTAGCCAATTTTGAGCAAAATAAAATGGATTATTAGTATGTTTCAAGGTTATAAAACAGATTGGTGATTCATATGTTATGATGCTGAATGCAATTTATGTGCCCTATCAGATTATGGTACAGCAGATAATGTACTCCAATATAATAACAAACTGTATTTTAGATGTAGTTATTTTGAAATTTGAGTGCTATAAAGTCCAGTAGGTTTGCAAATTCCATCATTAATTGAAACTGTTTGTCATGGAAGTTCTGTAAATAGTATACAGTCCTATAACTAGTGATTAAGCAAATTCAACTTTATAACAGAAGAATAAGATTTATGTGGAAATATGATGCATTACTGAAGGTAGATCTTGCAAACTGTGACTTGTTTGTAATATTTTCAGCTCGTCCTGAAAGAGGAGAGTATGTTAGTGGTAACCTAATGATAAATTTTGAGAATGTGTTTGTCATTAACAATTAGGGTAGAAGATATCAGAAAGGTGGCAGAGGTGTGGAAATGTAAAAGGAATAATAGCGAGAAGATTAGAAGGTGTGGAATGTGTGAAAAGTAGTAGAAGGAGGTGGTGTGGGGCAGTGAGAGGCATCCCTGATAGCACCACACTCCTTCAGTGGCTTGATTTCATTACTACGCTGCATTGGATTTTACATATAAATAGGATATTTCAAGGTAGTAAAAATAAATTTGATATTTATGTGCCTATTAATTCTCTGGTTGAATTTATTTATCACTCAAACCACTAAATTCCCAGTATATATCTTGGAACATTGAGAAAACAGCGGTGTCAGGTCTGACTCCATTGTTCATGACATGCTCCATTGTTCAGTAGTCAAAATGCCCCTCCCCTGCAAGAAGGTCATGCTGTTATTAAATAGCATCAGGCACACATCATTTTCAGATTCAGAGTAGGCAAGCTGTAGTGAACAAGCATATCATAGTAGAAAGAAAATCCAAGATAGATTACATCACTCCTACAGGCCATTTGACTCAACTGATTTATGCTGGTGTTAATGCTCCATACAAGCCTCTTCCCACCCTTTGTGATTGAACAATCAAGTTGCATTGGCAACCTACCTTCAATGCAACTGAATTTTAGAAAACAATCTTTCTATGTTATAGCACCCATGTGATTCGATGTAAACTGTGTGTATGTATAGCACCGACTTGGGTGACTGAGAATTTACATGAATGAAATTTTACTGTGGTAGATTTGGACATGTCACATTCGTTGAAACCAAAGGTATTTTGAAACGTTTAATTTTTCATAGTAAATCATAGTTATAAACTCTGATGAAACGTCATCTGGATTCAGAATGTTAGCTCTATCCTCTCTCCACAGATGCTGTCAGACCTAAGATTTTCCAGCATTTTCTGTTTTGTACTGTAAAAGCTAATCCATTTTTAATTGCATTGAAATTACATGGATTACATCACTTCTATAGGTCATTTGGCTTAGCTGATTTATAGGGGAGTTTTGCTCCATAAAATCCTCTTCCCATCCCTTTTAATGTGATGTGAGTTGACCTATTCCTTCCAAAGCAGGCAGCAAAATATTGGAGTCAGCGTGAGTAACATTGTGGAGTAGACTGAAAGACATGAGAGGGTAGCACCAATTAAAACTAGTCTGCACAAAGAAAGCTACCTCGCACCTTTTAAAATGGAGGTGCAGTATGGCTTGAGAAAGTGGTGGAAGGCATTTAACAATTGATTTTTAGAAAAAAATATACATTCATGGGATGTGGGCGTTACTGGCAGGGCCAGCATTTTTTGCCCATCCCTGAGGGGATTTAAGAGTCAACAACATTGCTGTGGATCTGGAGCCACATAGACCAGACCAGGTACGGATGACAGATTTCCTTCCCTAAAGGACACTAGTGAACCAGATAGATTTTTCCCACAATCAACAGCAGTTTTGTTGTCATCATGAGACTTTAATTCCAGATTTTTAAATTAAATTCAAATTTCACCATCTGCTATGGTGAGATTTGTAACCAGGTCCCCAGAGTATTACTAATCCAGTGGCAATACCACTGTGCCACTACCTCTCCTCAAGTCTCTGACTTGAGAAAGACTGAACAATGAAACAGCATGGGAGAGAGAGTAACTAGCAAGACTTTCTTAAATTACACTATATGTCTTGGTTCGGAACATATTGCGAAGGGATGGATTTCATCCACTGAAGGCTAGGAAGCTCTCCAGATAAATCACAAAAGGCAGGGGACTAGGTAGCATGGTAGTTAATGCCTGCAGTTACGCCTCAAAGGCATGAATGCTAGTTGTGTTGTAAGGGTTTAGACAGGGTTTGGGGAATTGTCTAGTTTCTCAAAAGTATGCTTTTAAACCAGAACTATTTATTTTTGACACACATTTAAGCATTTGGACCACTACATGAGGTAAACGTTTCTGTTGTCTCCAAGATCTCTGTTCTGTGATTTGATATTATTGTTACATCAGGACCATGCATGCTTTAGATGGTAATCCTTCACTCTATATCGCCGCCAAGCTTTTATGCCCATCATTTTACATGCGCCTACCTCTCCACCCTCTTTCTTTCTCTCTTCCCCCACCCCCCCCATCCTCTCCCTGATCTTCAACACTGGTAACTCATGACCTCTATGCCTGTGATTAAAGTGCCGAGCCTGGTTTTACTTTGTTCTTCCTCATTTGTTGGGTTTAAGTTTTTGTCAGAAATGGAAACTGTGGATTAGTGTGCATTACTAAATTGAGCTTGGTATCCACAAGACTGGTAGATACAAGATAAGGTGAGTTGTATCATATTAGTGCACATTACTGTGCAGATAATAACAAGAGGTGATGTCCTTAAATTTTGAGCATCTGCACCCCTTCAAGAGCCAGCAGGTTGAGGAGGCTGTTTCATGTTTTGGATCTTTGCTGCTGCCTTGCTTAGATGATTTTTGGTAGGTCAGTATTCAGTCAAGGGTAACACCAAGATAAACGAATGTTGTTCGTGATTCAGTCTCTTGCCATTCAAGGAGATGTTGAGTTCCCTCTTGCTGCTGGCATTGTGGAGGTGGAATATACTTGATTTTTTTTTCCTGCTGGGCTGAAGGTGCCATGTCTTACAGTAATTGTCCAGCTTTGCAACATCGTTGTTTAGCGTTGTCTCAGTGTCCAAGCCTGAGACAACAATATCATCAGTATAGATGAATTTCTGAGAGTTGGAGGCAGACTGTTGATAAAGAGATTGGAAATGTTTGGGGTTAGCACAGATCCTTGGGGAAGCCCGTTCGACTGTTTCCTCCAGGCACTTATCCCATCACCATGTGCATCCTGAACCATCTATCTCAGTCATAGTTCGATGACATCATGGGAGTGGGGTCTTGAGATTTTGACAAGGACACCATTGTGCCAGACTGTGTCGTATGCTGCAGTGACATTGAGAAAGATAGCATCTATTTTTGAGGTTATTTTCAAAGTCCTTTGATGGAGGTGATCAGTGCAAGATCAGGTCACGTGTTTCACCCTCACTGGAAGCCAGCTTGTTCAATTTTCAAGGCTTTCTCCATCTCTGGTATGAGACAGTCTTAAGACCTTGCAGCACACAGAGCAATAATCTTGGTCAGCAGCTTGAATGTACGTTTGGGTCTTTTTATGGATTTGGGAGATCAGTGGCTTTGGACATGCGCCAAAGTTTGGGCAATCTTCCTTCAGACAACTCTTCTGAGTAACTGATCCACATGTCCGTTACTGGTTGGCTAAGATGTTTGAGTATCATAGGAAAAATGTTGTCATAACGAAAACAGAAAATGCTGGAAAATCTCAGCAGGTCTGAGAATAGTGCCACCGTTTTGAGCCTGGATAACCCTTTGTCAGAGCTAGGGTGCTGTCAGATGCTGTCAAACCTGCTGAAATTTTCCAGCATTTTCTATTTTTGTTTTTGATCCCAGCATTATAGCACTGGACTTGATTTTATTGTAACGTGGTGTCCAACTCCACTGCAGTAAAGGATTCAGGAAATGAGCTGAACTTGGAATCTTTTGAAAGGGTCTTCCCAGTGTTGTCTTTCCTATATGCAGAAGACGAATCTTAACTTTGTTGGCATTTACAGATGGTTCACCTAGTGTTGGCGGTTCCTGGGCTGCTTCAAGGTGGCCTAGGAGCCCCCAGTATTTCTGGCTGGAATGGGTGAAATTCAAGTTTCTGGTAGTCTTCCCATGTAGCTCAGCAGGCAGTGTCTAAGGACTCCCATCAAGTGATTGGCTACATTTGAGTCTCAGTTTCCTTATGGTGTTAAAGAGAACCACATTCCTCTTTGAGGCAGAGGGTGATATCCCCATTGGATGGATTTGGTTTTTATTCAGTGTTAAGCCCACATCCAGTAAAGCTTTCACTAATTCTGTGACCCTATGATCACGCTCCTCTCTCGTGCATCCGTGTTTTGAGTATGTTGTCTTTGATATATTACTCCTTCCCTGCCTTTGGTCATTATTATTTCAATTGATCATATCAAAGAACTGTCGTCATCTATCTATACACCACTCAGGAAAAACAAGCAGCATGCCTTAATGATCATCAGCCGGCGGCTCTAACATCCATCATTATGAAGTGCTTCGAAAGGTTAGTCATGGCACAAATCAGTTCCAGCCTCCT
The DNA here is from genome assembly GCF_965287045.1 of Carcharhinus amblyrhynchos. NCBI lineage: Eukaryota > Metazoa > Chordata > Chondrichthyes > Carcharhiniformes > Carcharhinidae > Carcharhinus > Carcharhinus amblyrhynchos. Next base: position 86,851,699 of record NC_137324.1, on the reverse strand, counting down.
GGATTATCTTGACCCACTACAGTTTGCCTACTGCTGCAACAGGTCCACAGCAGATGCCATTTCCCTGGCCCTGCACTCAACCCTAGAACACCTAGATAACAAGGACACCTATATCAGACTCCTATTTATTGACTACAGCTCAGTCTTGAACACTACTATTCTGAAGAAACTCATCTCCAAACTCCGTGGTCTGGGCCTCGACACCTCGCTCATTGACTCCAGGAAGCCCCTGTCTACATCAGTGGGGACGAAGTAGAAAGAGTCGAGAGCTTCAAGTTTTTAGGTGTCCAGATCACCAACAACCTGTCCTGGTTCCCCCCATGCTGACACTATAGTTAAGAGAGCCCACCAACGCCTCTACTTTCTCAGAAGACTAAGGAAATTTGGCATGTTGCTTATGACTGAGACCAGCTTTAACAGATGCACCATAAAAAGCATTCTTTCTGGTTGTATCACAGCTTGGTATGACTTCTGCTCTGCTCAGAATGTAGCCCAATTCATCATGCAAACGAGTCTCCCATCCATTGACTCTGTCTACACCGCCCGCTGTCTCGGCAAAGCAACCAGCATAATTAAGGACTCCACGCACCTGGGACATTTTCTCTTCCATCTTCTTCCTTCGGGAGAAAGCTACAGAAGTCTGAGGTCATGTACCAACCAATTCAAGAACAGCATCTTCCTTGCTGCTGTCAGACTTTTGAATGGACTTACCTTACAGTAAGTTGATCTTTCTCTACACCCTAACTATGACTGTAACATTACATTCTCTCATTTCCTTCTCCATGAATGGTATGATTTGTCTGTACAGCATGCAAGAATCAATACTTTGCACTGTATGTTCATACACATGACAATAATAAATCAAATTATCTGGATTCTTTGTCCAGAGGCAGCTGTCAAAATCCACTATTCACATCCAATTTAGAAAATAAAGTGCTGGTTTTGCCATTTACTGAGGCTATCAGGTGGATCTTGCATGCCACTTAATTTTTTAGCTGAGGTATATCCATGCAATTGTTATAGAGCAATTTGGTTTGGGATAATTACCATGTCTGAACATTATTTTCTTGCCATGGTGATTGGTGAGGTTACTCCTTGCTTCTGCATCTTTTTCATTTTGGCCTTTGTTCAAAAGTGAGCGAGAAGCTCTCCTCAGGTTAGAGAGGAAAATTGGTTTAGCAGCAGCTCGTAGGGAGGTTGGTATATGGTCTTCAATTTTCTTTGCTCCGTAAACAATTATAGGCGGCACAGTAACAGCGGTTAGCACTACTGCTTCACAGCACAAGGGACCCGGGTTCAATTCCTGGCTTGGGTGACTGTCTCTGTGGAGTCTGCACATTCTACCTGTGTCTATGTGGGTTTCCTCTGGGTGGTCCAGTTTCCTCCCACAGTCTGAAAGACTTGCTGGTTAGGTGTGTTGGCCATCTAAATTCGTCCTCAATGTACATGAGCAGGTGCCAGAGTATGGCGACTAGGGGGTTTTCATTTTAAGAACATAAGAAATAGGAAATAGGAGCAGCAGTAGGCCAACTAGCCCTTCGAGCCTGCCCCGCCATTCAATAAGATCATGGCTGATCTGTCTTGGCTCAGTTCCACATTCCCGCCCTCTCCCCATGACCCTTAATCCCCTCTCTTATCAAAAACCCATCAACCCGCGTCTTAAAAATATTTAGCGAGGTAGCCTCCACCACTTCAACGGGCAGAGAATTCCAGAGATTCACCACCCTTTGAGTGAAGAAGTTCCTCCTCAACTCCGTTCTAAACCGCCCCCCCTTTATCTTGAGGCTGTGCCCCCTAGTCCTACTATCCTTTCTGAGCGGGAAGAGTCTCTCCACCTCTATCCTATCCATCCCATTCATCATCTTATACGTCTCAATGAGATCTCCCCTCATTCTTCTAAACTCTAACGAGTACAAGCCTAATTTATTCAGCCTCTCCTCATAGCTCAACCCCCTCAACTCCGGCATCAGCCTAGTAAACCTCCTTTGCACTCCCCCCAAGGCCAAAATATCCTTGCGTAAGTACGGCGCCCAAAACTGCACACAGTACTCCAGCTGCGGCCTCACCAATGCCCTATACAGCCGCAGCAAGACCTCCCTACTTTTATATTCAATCCCCCTCGCGATGAAGGCCAGCATCCCATTTGCCTTCCTGACCACCTGCTGCACCTGCAAGCTGGGTTTTTGCGACTCATGCACAAGGACCCCGAGGTCCCTCTGCACCGTCGCCTGCTGCAGTTTTTCTCCACGTAAGTAATAATCCTTCCTACCATTATTCCTACCAAAGTGGACCACCTCGCACTTGCCAACATTAAATTCCATTTGCCATTTCCTGGCCCATTCGCCCAGCCTATCTAGATCCTTATGTAGACTCTCACCACCCTCCGCACAATTTGCCTTTCCACCAATTTTGGTGTCATCAGCAAATTTCGACACCCTATACTCGGTTCCCTCCTCCAGATCATCTATATAAATGGTAAATAGCTGAGGCCCCAGCACCGACGCCTGGGGCACTCCACTAGTCACCATCCGCCAATCCGAATAGCACCCATTGACCCCCACTCTCTGCCTCCTATTTGACAACCAGTCCTCTATCCACGCTAACACCCTACCCCCAACTCCATGCCCCCTTACCTTCTGCAATAACCTCTTGTGAGGTACCTTGTCAAATGCCTTCTGAAAATCAAGAAAGACCACATCCACCAGCTCTCCTCTATCCATCGCCCTAGACACATCCTCATAGAACTCCAGTAAATTTGTCAGACACGACTTCCCTTTAACGAAACCGTGCTGCGTCTGCTCTATCAAGCAGTTCCCCTCAAGATGCCTCACTATTTCCTCCTTGATGACGGATTCTAACATTTTACCTACAACAGACGTTAAACTAACAGGCCTATAATTCCCCGCCTTTTGCCTGGCACCCTTCTTAAACAACGGCGTAACATTAGCCGTTTTCCAATCTTCCAGCACTTCCCCGGAATCCAGCGACATCTGGAAAATAACCACCAAGGCATCCACTATCACCTCCGCCATTTCTTTCAGGACCCTCGGATGCATTCCATCCGGTCCTGGGGACTTGTCCACAATCAGCCCCTCCAGTCTGTCGAGCACCACCTCTCTAGTAACAGTAATGTCATTGAGACCCTCCAGTCCTACCACCTTTCCATCTCTAACATCTGGCAAATTATTCACGTCCTCCTCCGTGAAGACCGAAACAAAAAAGTTATTCAAGACCTCAGCCATTTCCCCATCCCCTACTACTAAGTCCCCCTTCTCATCCTCTAAGGGACCAACGTTCACCCTAGCCAGCCTCTTCCTTTTTATATATTTATAAAAACTCTTGCTATCCTTTTTTATATTAAGCGCTAGCCCAGCTTCATAGTTTCTCCTACCCTTCTTTATCAACTTCTTTGTCAATCTTTGTTGACATTTAAACCTCTCCCAATCCTCTTCTCGCCCACTACTCTTAGTTACTCTAAACGCCTCCGCTTTTAATTTAACACTTTCCTTCACCTCCTTCGTTATCCACGGCTTATTACCTCTCCTCTTACGGTCCTTTTTGACCATCGGAATAAATTTCTGCTGAGCACCAAGAAAGATCTCCTTAAAGATCCTCCACTGCTCGTCAGCAGACCTACCTTCCAACGCGCTCCCCCAGTCCACATTCGCCAATTCTTCTCTCATCCTACCGTACTCCCCTCTGTTCAAACAAAGGACGCGTGTCCGGGAACCCACTTTGTCCTCCTCCATCTGCACCAGAAACTCCACCATACAATGATCACTCTCCCCAAGAGGATCCTTCACCGCAAGTTCCCTAATTCTACCCGCCTCATTACATAGCACCAGATCCAAGATAGCTCGCTCCCTCGTCGGCTCCAACACACACTGTTCCAGGAAACTATCCCGGCAGCATTCCAAGAACTCCTCCTCGAGCCCACCACGTCCAACATGGGTCGACCAATCAATATGCAGATTGAAATCCCCCATAACTACGGCCGTCCCATTCCTGCACGCCGCACTTATTTGCGCGTTAACAGCCCGCCCCACCTCCAGATCATTATTCGGGGGCCTATAGACGACACCCACCAGCGTCTTCCTCCCTTTGCTGTTCCTAATCTCTACCCACAACGATTCCACGTTCTGCTCCTTGGCTCCAATATCATCCCTTGCTACCACCCTGATGCTATCCTTAATCAGCAGAGCCACGCTCCCCCCTTTTCCCTCCCGCCTATCCTTCCTAAACACTTGATACCCCTGGACATTCAGCTCCCAGTCCCTGTCACCTTGCAGCCACGTCTCTGTAATGGCCACCAGATCATATCCATTTGTGTCGATCTGCGCCACCAACTCATCCACTTTATTCCTCATGCTTCGCGCATTCAGATAAAGCGCCTTCATCCCAGCCTTCACCTGGACCTTATTTGCCAGAATGCCACCAACCATACTCACGTCCCTTACTCCCTCTATTATTGGGACATCCTCGGCCTCTATCCTTACCTGTACCGTCTCCTTAATTTTGTAGTGTTGCTGCAAGCCTACTGCTGACACTAATAAAATAATTTAAAAAATAATAAACTAAACTTCGCAATTTTTGTTTCAGAATGTAGCTGTAAGGCAATGTCCTATTGGTATTATTGCTAGACTAAATCACACTGACTCTTTCCCCATTACCTCTTGCCCAGCTACAACTTCCTTAATGATCAATTCTATCACCTTCCCCATGACAGCTGTCAAACTCACTGACTTATAAGTATCTGTTTTCTGACTCCCTCCCTTACTGAATAGAGAGTTTATATTTGTACTTTCCAGTCTAATGGAAACTTTCCAGAATCTGAGTGATTTTGGAAAATTAACATTGGCGTGTAAGGTACCTCATTTAAGACCCTAAAATGAAATCTATCTGGATCCTCGTCAGGCTACAACTCTTATCAATTTGCTCAGTACTGTTTTCCTAGTGTTGTAATGTCACCAAGTTCCTCACGCTCTTCCACCTCCTAATTTACATCATTCACTAGATTGTTTTTTTGTATCCTCTACAGTGAAGACAGAAACAAAATATTTCTTTATTCATCTACTATTTCCTTATAATCTACTATCAGCTTCCCATTGTCACCCTCTAGAGAGCCAACAACTTTACATACTCTCTAACTTTGCTTACTTGCAGCATGGTGGCACAGTGGTTAGTACTGGTCTTGGGTGACTGTGTGGAGTTTGCACCTTCTCCCCACGTCTGCATGGTTTTCCCCCCCACAGTCCATTTTAGGTGGATTGGCCATGTCGATGGCCCCTTAGTGACCAAAGATGTGAAGGTTAGGCGGATTAGCCTTGGTAAATAAGCAGGGCTCAGGGATGGGGTAGAGAGTTGGTGCAGACTTAATGGGCTGAAGGGCCTCCTCTGCACTGTAAGGATTTTATGGTTTTTCTTCTTTAAAATACCTGTAGAAATTCCTGCTTTCTGTTTTTACATTTCCAGCTAGCTTCACCTCACACTAATTTCTTTCTTCTAATTAACCTTTTAGTCATTCTCTGATGTTCTTTATATTCTGCCCAATCATCTGGCCTGCCACTCAACTTTGCATAACTAAATAATTTTCCTTAAGTTGGATATTTTCCTCAACTTGTTTAGGTTTTTTTTTATTCGTTCATGTGACCTGGGTGTTGTTGGCTAAGCCAACATTTATTGGCCATCTCTAATTACCCTCAAACTGAATGGCTTGTTAGGCCATTTCAGAGGGCATTTTTTAAGAGCCAACCATATTGCTGTGGGCCTGGAGTAACATCTGGGTCAGATGGGATATGAATGGCAGGTTTCCTTCCCTAAAGGGCATTAGTGAACCAGATGGGCTTCCTCGACAATTGACAAGGGTTTCATTATCATTGGACTTTTAATTCTGCATTTTTCCAGATTCAAATTTCACCATTTGTAGTGGTGGGATTCGAAGCTGGGTCCCCAGTGCCTTATCCAGGGTCTCTGGATTACTAGCCCTGTGATAGTACCACTACACTTCCCCTTAACCATGGAGGGTGGGTCCTCCCCATAGAATATTTCTTTATTGTAGGAATATACTTATTCTGGGTATTCTGAAATATCTCCTCAAATGTCTGCCACTGCTTGTCTATTTATCCAACCTTTAGCCTAGTACCCCAGTTCATTCCCGCTAGCTTAGCTTTTATGATCACATAGTTGCCCTCATTTAAGTTTAAAATTTGAGACTTAGACCTACTTTTCTCCCTTTCAAATTGGATGTAAAATTCAATCATATTGTGGTTGCTGCTACCTAGGGCTGCCTTTACTCTGAGGTCATTAATTAATCCTGTCACAATACACAGTACCAAGTCTAATATAGCCTGCTCTCTGGTTGTTTCCAGAACATGCTACACTAAGAAACTATATCAAAAGCATTCTATAAACTCCTAATCCAGGTTACTACTGCCAATCTGATTTTTCTAATTTATATGTAGATTAAAATTACCCATGATTATTATCATCCCTTTATCCCAAGCTCCAAATATTTCTTCTTGTATACTTTGTCCTACGTTGTGGTTATTATTAGGGGCTCTGAGGACTACTTTCACAAGTGACTTCTTTCCCCTAATATTCCACATCCACAAACTGATTCTACATCCTGATCTTCTGAACCAAAGTCATCTCTATCTATTGCACCAATGCCATTTTTGATTAGCAATGCTAATCCTTCACATTTACTCGCTTCCTGTTCTTCTTAAACGTTGTCATAACGCTGAACATTCAGGACCCAACTCTCATCATCCTGCAGCCATGTCTCCATAACGGCCATTAAATCATATTGATTTACTTCAAAATGTGCTCTCAATTTGTTTGTGTTGTTATGAATGCCACGTAAATCCAGGTACAGAGCCTTTAGTTTTGTTTTTTTGTTATATTTCGAATATAACAATGTTTTGCAAAGTCTGAGGTAGCTGTATACTGTCTGCTCAGTCCCTTTACCAGCCTCACTCTCTGTCACATCACCCTGTCCCTCACTGCTGACCAAAGTAGGTGATCCTATTCTAAGAGGTGTCTTCTGGAATAAGGTATCCAGATATTTCTCTCCCTCCCTTAGCGTAGTGTCTGCAGTTCGGTTTCTAGATCAATAAACTTGATCCAGAATTCCTCCAGCTACTTATGCTATCTCCAGATGTGTTTGTCCTGGATTGCCTTGGTGTCCAGAAGCTCCTACATTCCACAGCTGCAACATAACTTCTGTCCTGTTATTTTTACTTACGTCATTTAGTAAGCATAATTTAATTATTTTCTTAATTAACTAAGAATAATTCTTACGTTATCACACTGTTTTACCCTATGCATTGAATTCCCATGTCAACCTAGTTTGTTACTCACTCGGTTTCCATCTCACTCGGGTATCTCTTGTCTCCTTGTGCACCTCTTACTTATCAATCTAATCTGAGCTCGGTGGATGGACACACCTCATTGAAAGATGGATGGAAAAAGCTTGCAGGATCTTTTCAAATGTGGAGCAAAAGTATTCCCAAATTGAGAAGGAAGGGTTGGCGGTTGTATTTGGTGTGAATTAGTTCCATCAGCACATCTACAATCTATGATGACTCTGAACATTTCAGAGACCTTGCCAGTGTTAACAAAGCAGATTAAAGCCTGGACCCACTAAGATCTAACATTATCTGAAATGAAGCACACGATCCTAAACAATAGATCCCAAGGACAATCTTCCAAAGAAATTAAACCCTACCTCATTAAGAAGGCTGAACTTTGTATTCAGGACAGCATCCACTGTTAATGGAACAACGTAATACGGCCACCCAGGAGTATCAGAAGTGAAGATGCTGGCTAGGAGTTATGTCTGGTGGCCCCATCTTGACTCTGACTGACATCACAGACTTGGTGAAACAATGTGATCTGTACCAGGAAAATCAAAAACTCTCACCCTCAGCCTCTCTACATCTGTAGAAATGTCCTGGTAGGTCAGGAGTGCATGTGCATGTAAATTTTGTGGGCCCCTTTATAGATTCAATCTTTTTAATCATGGCGGATGTACACTCCAACTGGTTGGAGATGCATCGGATTGGCACCATGACTTCTCAAACTACGAGCAAGGAATTACAACAAAGCTTCAGTGTACATGGATTACTGGAAGTTCTGGTTTCTGATAACAGCGCAGCCTTTGATAATGGTGAATTCCAGAAATTCGTGCTCTCCAATAATATCTGGCAAGTCTGAACTGCACCTTATCGCCAGTCGTCAAATAGACAGGCAGAAGGGACATTTTAAACCCTCAAAAATGGTATGAGAAACAAGCAGCATCTGTGGAGACTAAACTGGCACGATTTTTGTTCGATACAGGACCACACCATACAAACAAGAGGTGTTGCTCCAGGGGATGAGCACTTTGTATGATATTAAGTCTGCTGTTCCCAAAGTTGGCGGAGAGCGTGGAATCCCAACAGGAAAATCCAAAAAGAAACTGATTCTTCAAGGTCAGAAAGAACTTTTATAACAGGTGATTTAGTTCATGTAAAGAACTATGGGGATAATCTCTGAGATTATTATGGAGAAAACAAGACCAGTATCTTACAAGGTCAAAGTTCAGGGTGAAACACTAAAGAAGCACTTGTGCAAGCAGCCCCTGTTCTGGACACGAAGATAGCTGCTGCCAGTGCCAGCCCTCAACTCAAAGCAGACTCCGGATAGTGAAGGTATGGACTCAGAGATAGACACTGTAGAAGTGAGTCTCCCGGCTGAAGTGAACCCTGAGGAGAAATCCGCATTGGAAACCTTGTAATGCTCTGTGACTCAGCCCCATCTTCAACAGGTGTCCAACAGAGCAACAAGCAATGGAAGGGACCTCCTCACAGTAGGGGTGCTGAGAGAGACGCAGACCTAAGGCATGATGTTATGATAGCCACCAAGGCCTCAGGGGATCATCAGTACATCTCCCTGTGAGCTTTGTGGAGTATCAGCTGCCTTATTCAGTAAGCGGAGGCTCACCCAATGGGAAGCAGTCAGCTGGGCCTTTTATGTCTGTAACTTACCTGCAGCATTGTTATAGATCCCTAGGTGAAGCTACCAGACTGTAAGTTGCAATCATGGCCCTTTCCTTTGGTGCACGTCATCTTCCCAAAGTCCTTGTAAAGAGTAACCTAGGCCCCTGCAGGTGAAGACCTGTCATATCCAGCCACCAATGAACACCAAGGACAAAACAACTTAAGACCAGTGGTCAGAGTCTTTGATTGACCCAGGCCTTGAAGACTGGATGCAATGTGCTTCATTGAACTCCCTTCAAATCAAGATTTTGAAAGCATGTAGCCAGTTCTCAAAGGGAATTCATCCTTAGCTCCCCTCGGGAGACCGGGCACACGGATACTCCTTCTCCTGTGCATCTCCCGGAATCAATCAGGATGTTCGACATACCATTCAGCTGGATTTTTAAGAACTGAAGGTGAGACTCCAATGAGGAAACTGTCCTTTTGACTAATGGGATTCTCTTCTCTGCTTTTTTCATTCTCTTTAGGATGTCTCGCAGTTCATCAATGTAATCCCAAGTCTATGCAGGGGAGCCGAGACCATCGTCCATAACTTTACTTTCAATGGCAGTCATCACCTCAATGCGTACGGCACGGCTAAAGTATCACTCCAGCCACCAGCAATACCATCACTGTGAACTAGGCTCTATCCCTGCTATCTCAGATTGTTTCAAACAAATGAGGTTGTCCTTGACTTAACTCAGCTCCCGTCACCAAAACATACCCAGGATCTTCCATGAACAGATTATACACATTGGGATCAAATAATTATCAGGATAAAAAACAAGAGTCAATGTAGCACCAGAGCTTGCGAAAATGCAGCCGTTCCTGTGCTTACACTATGTGACCCCCTTGCTTTTCATTTTGATAGCAATGGGGAAGGTGCTGAAAGACCCATTGCCTGGAGCTCAAGCGTGTGTCCAACTGAGTGGCCAATTAAGGGCTGCCTCCAGCTTGTGCTACATTTTACTAACACAGTGGCATCCTCTGGTGTGGCCTTGATCCTGCTGTCCGTGCAAAGGGATTGCCCTCTGCCTTCAGCCCTATGGCGGAATCCCTGCAACACTAAATTCTGGCCAACCTGAGCTCTCAAGCCTCATCAGAGTCTTGTATGTTTCATTGAGATAATCTTTTATTCTTTTGGAGAATGTAGATCCAATGGGAGGCCCATTAGCTTCGGTCTCTAGGTTGTTAGCACAATGGCATTAATACTACATCACTGTCTCCCCTCAGTGTGGGTTTTGCATGCTGATTGTTTTCGACCTAATCAATTTGATGAGTGGCATACTTTGAGCTTACAATGAATGTACACTTGGTATCTGCTATATTAAAAGCCTACAAAGTCATTTTAGCTCTCAATAAATGGACTTGTCATGACTGAAGAGCACAAGATAACATGAAACATTCCACTTCCAGAGTAGGATCACAGCAATAGAAACTGGGCACAGTGCATCTCTTATTCTTCTCAGTTGAGTTGCATTACAGCTATACCCTTGGTTAAGAATGGATGCTTCATTCAGATATTAGATTTTTTTTCAGCATATATTGCCCATCTTCAGTTGCTGTTGAGAAGATGGTGGTGAGCTGCCTTCTTGTACTGATGCAGGTAATGTAGTGTAGATACATCCACGGTTCAGTTCGGGAGGGTATAAGCAGATCTTTTTCAGTTTGCTTTCATTGCTGCCAAATTGTCTACAAGCGTTCTTTCATTGCTACTTCAAAACTTCAAATGGGGTCTGTTTATTTTAACTCTGAGTTGTTTTACGATCCTGCATTGTTAGGAGAATGGTCATGTGTTTCTGGACAGTTTTTTTTCCCCTTTCCAGTGAGTTTAAGGTTTCATTTTCTGTTTGGCTGCAGTTAGAATGGAGTTTTAGAAGGGACAGCGAGCTGAAAAGAAATCTCTCTCTCTCCCTGGTTTTGGAAATTCTACTGGTTAGCTGAAAGCAAGGTTTTGCCTTTCTGAAGGGGGGAATCAGCTGTTGGTGGCTTGCCTAGAGTCCCTGGTGTCTTGGGAAGCTGGTCTGACTTCAAGCTGTTCTGAGTCTATTTAGAGGACTGCAGACTACATCCAAACGACTCACGCCCAGTACCACGTGAGCATTAGTCTTCAGTGTCTTAAATCTCTGAAAAGGGTCTTTTGTCTACGGGATTGGTTTGATTGGAACACATTAGATATATCTATTAAGGGTATACATTATAGTGGTTGTTTTATTTCATGTTTGTAATTGATAGAAGTTCTTGTTAATTTTCTTACTATACGTGTTAACAAAATCTTAAAAAGATTCTGTTTGGTAAAAGCTCCCTAGTGAAATGGTTTGAGTTATAAGGAGAGGCTGGATAGATTGAGTCTTTTTTCCCTGCCGTGCAGGAGGCTTGAGTCGATCTTATAGAGGTCTATAAAATCATGAGGGGCACAGATAAAGTAGATAGTCAATATCTTTTCCCAAAGGTAGGGGAGTCTAAAACTAGAGGGCATAGCTTTAAGGCGAAAAGGGAGAGTTATATTAAGGGTCCAGAGGGGTACTTTTTTCACTCAGAAGGTGGTGAGTGTCTGGAATGAGCTGCCAGATGCAACAGTAGAGACGGGTACAATTTTGTCTTTTAAAAAGCATTTAGACATTTACATGGGTAAGATGGGTATAGAGGGATATGGGCCAAATGCGGGTAATTGGGACTAGCTTAGTGGTAAAAATTGGACGGCATGGACAAGTTGGGCTGATACACTCAATGCTGTAAACCTCTATGACTCTAGTGGGTCATTTGGACCATACCTGAAGTGAAACATATCATGCTTACCCTAACCAAATTCAAGATGCAAAACTTACAGAAAGCAAAGTGTGGGTAAATGGGTGTTTTTCTGGTTGGCAATCAGTGACTAGTGGTGTGCATCAGCGATCAATATTGGGACCGCAATTGTTTATGATTTACATAGATAATTTGGAGTTGGGGACCAAGTGTAGTGTGTCATAATTTGCAGATGACAGCAAGATGAGTGGCAGAGTAAATTGTGCAGAGGACGCTGAAAGTCTGCAAAGGCGTATAGGTATTCTAAATAAGTGGGCAAGGATCTGGCAGATGGAGTATAAAGTTGGTAAATGTGAAGTCATCCATTTTGGTAGGAACAACAGCAAAATGGACTATTATTTAAATGGTAAAAAATTACAGCATGCTGCAGTGCAGAGGGACCTGGGTGTTCTTGTGCAGGAATCTCAAGGAGTTGGTTTGCAGATGCAGCAGGTAATTAAGAAGGCAAATGGAATTTTGTCCTTCATTGCTAGAGGGATGGAGTTTAAAAATAGTGAGGTTATGTTGCAGCTGTATAAGGTGCTGATTAGGTCACACCTGGAGTACTGTGTACAGTTTTGATCTCCTTACTTGAGAAAGGATATAGTGGCACTGGAGGGGATGCGGAGGAGATTCAGTAGGTTCATTCCAGAGTTGAGAGGTTTGGCTTATGAGGAGAGACTGAGTGGACTGGGGCTATACTCATTGAAATTCAGAAGAATGAGAGAAGATCTTATAGAAATATATAAGATTATGAAGGGAATAGATAAGATAGAAGCAAGGAAGTTGTTTCCACTGGTGGATGAAACTAGAACTTGGGGGAATAGCCTCAAAATAAGGGGAAGCAGATTTAGGACTGAGTTGAGGAGGAACTTCTTCACACAAAGGGTTGTGAATCTGTGGAATTTCCTGCCCAGTGAAGCAGTTGAGGCTATCTCATTGAATATTTTTAAGGCAAGGATAGATACATTTTTGAACAGCAAAGAAAAAAGGTGAGCAGGCAGGTAAATGGAGCTGAGTCCACAAAAAGATCAGCCATGATCTTATTGAATGGTGGAGCAGTCTCGAGGGGCCAGATGGCCTACTCCTTCTCCTAGTTCTTATGTCCTTATCTAGGCAGGCTTCATAAAACATTTGAAATTTCTGACCTGAACTATAACAATACAAAGTAAGAGCAGGTGTTGGCCACTCAGCCCCTCGATCGTGCTTTGTCATTGAATAAGATCACGGCTAATCTGATTGTAACTTCAGCCCTGTATTCCTGATCCCCCTTTCGAGTCCCTTGTTAATCAAGAATTTATCTGATTCTGCCTTAAATAATTCTAAGATTCTGCTTCCACCATCTTTTGAGGAAGAGTGTTCCAAACACACAACTCAGAGAAGAAAAATTCTCATCTCTGTTAAATGATCAATACCTCATTTCTAAACAGTGACTCTTAACTCTTGATTCTCTGACAAGAGGAAATCATATTCATCCTGTCAAGACCCCTCAGGATCTCATATATTTCGATCAAATCGCCTTCTGAACTCCAGCAGATACCCAAGTCTAATCTATCCAGCCTTTCCTGGTGTTAGTCTAGTAACGCTCCTGAACTACTTCTAACACATTTACTTACATCTTTCCTTAAATGGGGAGACTGGCACTGTATACAGTATTTCAGATGTGGCCTCACCACTACCCTGTACAACTGAAGCAAAACCTCCCTAGCTTTGTAATCAATTTGTCTCATCATAAACAACAACATTCAAGTAGTTTTCCTAATTACTTAAGTACTTGCATGCTAGTCTTTTGTGATTTATGTACCAGTACACCTATGAATCTCACAGCTCTGCAACCTCTCACCATTTAGTCAATTAGTTTCTTTTTTATTCTTGCTGCCAAAATAGACCCATTTCACGTTTTCCCACATTATGCCCCATTTGCCTGATCTTTATTCACTCACTTAACCTATGTTCCTTTGTGGTCTCCTTGTGTTCTCTTCACAACTTACTTTCCTATCTATCTTTGTCTCATCAACAAGTTTTGCAACCAAACCTTTGGTCCCTTAATCCTTTTCCTCTTAAATAAATGACTTAAGTTTACTACTTTTTCATCTAATGAAACCATTCTCAAATATAGGGAAGTTTGAAAAATTAAAACCAATGCATCAACTATCTCACTAGCCACTTCTTTCAAGACCCTAAGATGAAGTCCATTAGAAACCAGGGATTAGTCAACCCCAATAGTTTGTTCAATATCAATTTTCGGTGATTGTAATTTTCCTGAGTTCCTCTCTCCGAACCGTTTCCTGATTTACAGTTATTTCTAGGATGTTACTTGTACCCTCTATAGTGAAGACTGATGCAAAATACCTGTCCAATTCATCCACTATCTGATAGAAATCATAGAAACCCTACAGTGCAGAAAGAGATTATTGGGCCCATTGAGCCTGCACTGACCACAATCCCATCCAGGCATACTACCCCCATATCCCTACATATTTACCCACTAATCCCTCTAACCTACACATCTCAGGGCACCACGGGGCAATTTTAGTATGGCCAATTAACCTAATCCGCACTTCTTTGGACTGTGGAAGGAAACCAGCAGACCTGGAGGAAACCGACGCAGACAGAAGAGAATATGCAAACTCCACACAAACAGTGAACCAAGCCAGGAATCGAACGCAGGTCCCTGGAGCTGTGAAGCAGCAGTGCAAATCACTGTGCTACCGTGCCACCCACATCTTCCTCCAGTTAATTGTCTTTAACCTTGGCATTGGATAGGCATCTGCACACTTGTTCTTTGTTGCAGTGAACGTCAATCCCCCATACTGTATGTCCCCTACTACCATGATATTACTTTATGCTCCCTCTATTTGAATAACTTCCTGTACCACAATGCCATAGTCAATCAGCTCATCTAGCCTGCAGCCCCCAATCTCATCCAGTCAAGCTGAAAGAACCTCAGACTTGTTGGACAATCTGGAAGCTGACAATCCTGTACTCTGCCCTCTGAGTCCACTTAGCTGCCTTAACTACAGTCATCTCTAGTTGCCCCTGACCACCTTCCAAATCAGAAGATTCTAGTCTAAGAGGTGTGGCTGCTGGGACAAAGTATCCTGGTAACTCTCAACCTCCCTGCTATGTCACAGTGTCTGCAGCTCTGCTCCCAGCTAAATGACGCTGAGCCAAAGCTCCTCAAGCTGTAGGCACTTATTGAAGATGTGTTTAACTTGGATCACACTGGTATCTGGGAGTTTCTACATGCTGCAGCCATGACACACCACCTGTCCTTCCATATTTATGTGCTTTAATTAATTACTTAGCTGTTGGACAGCCTTTCAGGAGTCAGGAGGTGAGTTACTTGCCACAGAATTCTCAGTAGCCAGGATATTTATATGGCTGGTCCAGTTCAGTTTTTGATCGGTGATAACTTACAGGATGTTGATGGTGGAGGATTCAGTAATGCTGGTGCTATTGAATGTCAAGGGCAGAAGGTTAGATTATCTCTTGCTAGAGTTGGCCATTATTTTGCAATTGTGCTGTGTAGATTTTACTTGCCACTATTCAGCCCAAACCTAAATGCTGTCTAGGTCTTCCTACTTGCAAACAGGGGCTCTTTCAGTATCTGTATTAAAATGTAACCAATGATAACATTGGATCTGTTATAATGTGATCAATTGTAACATGGTAGACTATGAAACCAATGACAAAATGATGTGGTGGTCAGATGACTAGCTGACTCAGTGTAAATAAGCAGCATTTAGGAATTGTGGACAGCTTGGATGGTCCAGCGTGTGGCCTGAAATGTTGGAGTAATGACATTTTTTTATTAAGCCTTTTTCTTTGATTTACTTATTGGAGTAAGTTTTTGTTTTTTTTTATAAAAAAAAAGTATTGATGAAAGTATTGCCCTTTAGTTCAATAGCTATGATATAGGAACATAGGATGTAGGAGGAAGAATAGATCATTTGGCCCTTCAAGCCTGCTCTGCCATTCGATAAGATCACGGCCGATCAAAAGGTAAACCTGTCATTCCAAGAATGATCCGTGAACCTTCTTTGAAGTATGTCTACAACATTATATGCTTTTTCAAATAAGGAGACCCAAACTGTTCACAGTACTCCTGATGTAGTCTCATCAAGGCGCACAAGCAACAAATCTTCCCTACTTTTCTATTCCATTCTCTTTACAATAAATAGCAGCATTCCATTTGCCTTCCTAATCACTTACAGTATCTGGGTGCTAATATTTTATGATTCATGTACAAGGATGCCCATATTTCTCTGTGCCTCAGAGTTTTGTAACCTAGCCCAATTTAAGTAGTATACTGCTTTCCTATTCTTCCTGCATGAATGAACACGTTCACATTTTCTCATCTTATACACCATCTCCAATTTTTTGCCCACTCACTTAACCTATCTATATCCCTTTGTAGACTTCTCCTCTTGACTACTCCATTTCCTACCTGTCAACAAAGCCCCACTATCATCATCTTGTTAGTTAACTAGCCCATTATCTATGCTAATATCTTAAGCCCTACACAAGGAGCTCTTACTATGTGCAGTAACCCTCAATGTGGCACCTTATCAAATGTAATTTGGAAATCCAAGTACGCCACATATACAGGTTCTTCTTTATCCACTTTGCTTGTTATTGCCTCAAAGAACTTTAATAAATTAGTTAAATACAATTTCCCTTTCACAAATTTACATTGACTCTGCCTGATCCCATTATGATTTTCTAAGCATGCTTCTATAATCTCCTTAATAATGGATTCTAATGATTTTCCTAGGGCAGATTTTAGATTAACTGCCCTCTAGTTTCCTGCCTTCTGTTTCCCTCCTTTCTTGAATAAAGGTGTAACGTTTGCTATTTCCCAATCTATTGGGGTTGTTTCAGAATGTTAGAACATCAACAGTACAGAAAAGGAACATGTCCTTATGCCCATGATGTTATGCTGAACATGATGCCAAATTTAGCTAATCCCTTCTGCCTGCCCTGCTCCATATTCCTCTAATCCTTGCATAGTCATGTGCTTACTTAAAAAGCCCCTTAATTGCCTGCACCACCACCCCTGACAGTATGTTTCAGATACCTACCACTCTGTGTAAAAAAAATTGTCCCTCACATCTCCTTTGAACTTTCCCCCTCTCACCTAAAGTTAGATATTAGATATTAGATATTTCAACTCCGGGGGGGGAAAAACATCTGACTGTCAACCCTATCTATGCCTCTCAATTTTATAGACTTCTGTCAGATCTCCCCTCAGCCTCCGCCGTTCCAGAGAAAATAACCCTAATTTATCCAGCCTCACCTTATAGCTCATACCCTCTAATCCAGACAGCATCCTGATGAGCCTCTTCTGCATGCTCTCCACAGTCTCCACATCCTCCTTTTAATCATAGAACCCTACAGTGCAGAAACATGTGGCGACCAAAATTGAATGCAATACTCTAAGTGAGGACCAGGCTCATGCTCTACATGATCAGCACCCACTTTATTCTTTTCCTTTTTACGTACTTGCACAAACACTTAAACCTGGATTTTTTTCTATGATGGAGAATCTCTCCATTTTTGCAAAAATGGCAGAGGAGTCAGAAACCTAGAAGTCCCACCCTTGAACACAGCATTTACTATTTTCATTAGTGCTTGAATAAGGGCAGGTCTGGATTTGCACATGCGCATCTTGTGGGTACAGCTGCCCACATAAAACAGCAGTTGCCTCCAGCCATGTCTAATTTTTGATAGCCAGAAATGGGAAACACTATTTGTGCAGACTGTGGCTTATAGGAACAGGCCTAAACTTTGTGGAGTCCTTTGGAGAGGTGGGGTACTCTTTTGGAGAAGTGGGGTGGTACATTCTGTTACACCTTTGGGAGAGATGAGGTGCGCTTTGGGATTGTTAAAGGTGGACATGATGATGCATGAAAAGTGCATATACTAAAATCAATCTGTCAGTATAAAAGCAAAATGCTACAGATGCTGAAATCTGAAACAAAACCAGAAATAGCTGAAAAATCCCAACAAGTCTAACAGCATCTGTGGAGAGAGAATAGAGCCAAAGTTGAGAGTCAGGATGAAGGGTTCCAGTGGATTGGAGAAATATCCAATGTACCAGCTTTATTCAAGAAAGGAAGAAGACAGCTGGAAACCACAAACTAATTAACCTAATGTCTGTCAGAGAAATTGCTAGAATTTATCATTAAAGTTTATTGATTTATTAGGTTTATATCAACACTGCAATGAAGTTACTGTGAAAATCCCCTGGTTGCCACACTCCGGTGCCTGTTTGGGTACACTGAGGGAGAATTTGGCATGGCCAATGCACCTAACTAGCACATCTTTGGAGTGTGGGAAGAAACTCGAACACCTGGAGGAATCCCACGGGGAGAACATTTAAACTCCACACGGACAGTGACCCAATCCAGGAATCGAATCTGGGTTCCTTGCATTGTGAGGCAACACTATTAACCACTGTGCCATAGTGTCGCCTAATGGAGGTTATATCAGGGTACTTAGAAAAGCATAATGGGATCTGGCAGAGTTAACATGGGTTTGTGAAACAGATATCATGTTTAACTAATTTATTCAAATTTTTTGAGCAAGTAACCAGCAAGGTGGTTAAAGGGGAACCTATAAATGTTCTGTGCCGTGATTACAAGAATGCATTTTATAAAGTGCCACATCAAAGGTCACAACACAAGGTAAGATTACATGGTGTGGGACAGTGGGGTGGGGGGATAACATAATGGAATAAAGGATTCGTTAGCTAAAGAATACACAGAGTAAGAATAAATGGGTCTTTTTTGGGTTGGCAAGTTCTAGCCAGTAAATGCTACAGGGTTTCATCCTGGAGCCTCAACTATTCACAATCTACACCAATGATTTGGATGAAGGGACCAAATGTATGATAGCTAAATTTGCCAGTGAGAACAAGACAGAGAGGAAAATAAGTTGTCAACAGGAGGAGCATCTACAAAGGGATATAAATAGGTTAAGTGAGTGGTCAAAAATTTGGCAAGTGGAGTATAGTGTGGGAAAATGTGAATTTGTCCACTTTGGGAGGAAGACCAGAAAATCAATATACAGTTTAAACAGAGGGAGATTGCAGAGCTCAGTGATACAGAGGGATCTGTTACTTGAATCAGAGAAAAATTAGTATGCAAGAACAGCAAGTGATTACAAGACAAACAAAATGTTGGCATTTATTGCAAGGGAAATAGAATATATAAATACAGAATTTTTACTGCAGCTGTACAGGGCATTGCTGAGACCATATCTGGAATACAGTATACAGTTTTGGTCTCCCTATTTGAAAAATGATATAGGCCTGATTTTGCAGGTGAATTGGGTGCCAAGTCTCACTGGCAAAAGCTCTCAATGCAATTGGCCCCCACCCCCCACCACTGACATCCTTGCTGGTTAGTCTTCTGCCAGCCTTAAAGTACAGCATGTCTGCCTCTCATCCACTCCAACCATAATTCTGGTGAGTGTTCCTTCAGAAAACCTCAAGGCAACCATCCTCTTGATTGGACATGGAACACAAACCCATTCCCATGGAAATGGAGCGTCAGCCTGATTGAAGTGTTTAAGTGATGCCAGGGCAGATAAACCAGAGGCAGCCTGCCACAGATGTGGCATGAAAATACTGCCTAAATATGCAATTCAAAAATTGCTGATGCTGCTATTCTCACCCAAAAAAAACACATCAAAATAATGGAAACTTCTATCCAAAATTGTGTTAGAAGCAGTTCAACAAAGGTTCCCTTGACTCATTCTTGAGATGAAGGCGTTATCTTACGAAGAAAGGTCGAACAGATCCTGAGGGGATTTGAAAGTGAATACCAGGAAGGATGTTTCCACTTGTGAGAGAAACTAGAACCAGTGGACATATTTTAAAAACAACTGTTAAGACGGAGATGAGACATTTTTTCTCTTGATTGTTGATATGTGAATCCGAAAGCAGAGGAGGCTGGGTCCTTTAATTTACTTAAGGCAGAGTTGGACAGGTTTTTGATAGACAAGGAATGCGGAGATTATTGGGGGGGGGGGGGGTGCAAATGACAAGTGGAAATGACATTACAATCAAATTAGCCATGACCATAATGAATGGGGGTAAACGTTCAAAGGACTGAATAGCCTACTCCTGTTCCCAAGTCCTATGTCAGCAATGGAGTAATTGTAATGGAGGTGTCAAAGGTTGGTAGGGTGGAGAAAGGTGATATTACAGAGGTGGTCATAGGCAATATTTGAAAGACTACAGATTGGCAGGTCACCTTGGGGTTAAATCGGACACCGAAGTTGAGTAATTTAGGTAAGTGCAGTTGATAGTTAAAGAGAGAAGTGGAAGCTTTCACTAGGGAACAGGTTTTGTTACCGGAACAAAGACTATGCCTTCATTTCTTACCAATATTTATTTGGAGAAAATTTCTGTTCATGTAGTACAAGATGATGAACAAGGAGCATGACAAACTAGAGGTGTCGGAGCTAAGGTGGACCTGAGTATTTTTCTGACAATTTGACCAGTTACAGTTAAAATATTTTTCATAAGTTTAAAAAAAAAATCAAGTGAACTATGTAATCATATCCTGAAAAAGCAACCAACTTAGTTAGGTGGTAACACCTAATGTGTGGGTTGCATTCAAAACCTCTAATGCTTTGCTGATGGGTAGACATTAAAAGTGTAAACGTTTGAATGCAGTATGCTTTTTACACCTATAGAGGGTGCAGTAATAGAGGTCTCCAGTATAATTATGTCTTGCTTCTGAATTAAGTTTATATAACAATCTAATTCTTCAAATCCCTCCTCCCAACCTGGTCCTTTCTCTTCATTCCCTTGCACTCTTTTCCAATTAACAGTCCCCTTCTGGCCTCCATTCCTTTCCTGTCCCCTTTGACCTTCTCCTCCCCATAATCTTCATTTCTATCTCCCTATTTGATTCTCTATTCCCCACCCTTCCTCTTTCTCCCTCTTTCCCCTTCCCCCTTCCTCCTCCCCCCTTTCCCCTTCCTCCTCCCCGCCCCTTTCCCCATCCTCCTCCTCCTCCCCCCTTTCCCCATCCTCCTCCTCCTCCCCCATTTTCCCTTTCTTCCTCCTTCTCCCCACTTTCCCCTTTTTCCTCCTCCTCCTCCCCCCTTTCCCCTTCCTCCTCCCCGCCCCTTTCCCCATCCTCCTCCTCCTCCCCCATTTTCCCTTTCTTCCTCCTTCTCCCCACTTTCCCCTTCCTCCTCTCCCCCTTTCCCCTTCCTCCTCCTCCCCTTTCCCCTTCCTCCTCCTCCCCTTTCCCCTTCTCATCCTTCATTTTTCACTTTCTTCTTTTTCCTCCTTTCCCCTGCCATGTTTTGTAATGATACTCTTCCCTTCTACACTTTCACCCTGTTTGAACTGAAAATTGCATTTGGTCTTGACTCACTATATAGAACCTCATAGAAGAACCTCAATATATTTTGAGCCAAATGTTGCCATTAGTTTGACTTGCCCTTGCATATTTATGTTTTTTTTGCAATAAGCTGCTGCAAGTATACATGGTGACGGCACAGAGAGGGGAACTAGGCATCTGGAATCTCAATGAATTATAGAGCTAGTTGTTTATTTCCTTAGCCAACAAGATTAAAGGTTTGGGAAATAAACAGGACTGAGAAGGGAGGGAATGAATTAAAATAATGAAATTAATGTCAAATCAGGCACAGAAAGAGAAGTAATGATAGAAAGAAAGATTGGTTTAACAGAGCAAAAAGAAACAAAATAAAAACAAAAAAGCAAATATTTACTTTTTAAATCTCCAGCAACTAAGACTTGGACCAAGATGCCACACATCAAGTCGCTCATTTTCAGTGACAGAAGTTGAATAGCCGTAATTAAGACATTACATGTTGTTAAAAGGTACTTTGGCTTGAAACAATTAAGCTTCAATTAATTTAGTTTGTGTCAATGTGCTCGATTCAGTGTATTTCAAAGTTGGGACAGACAGTGGGATGCTGTTTTCACAAAGCTTGAACAGCTACTTTTGGATATTAAAATATAACTCCCTGTCTGCCCTTTGCTTAAATTGCTGTATTGGCAGTGCAAACATAACATAAGAACATAAGAAATAGGAGCAGGAGTAGGCCATCTAGCCCTTCGAGCCTGCCCTGCCATTCAATAAGATCGTGGCTGATCTGAAGTGGATCAGTTCCACTTTCCTGCTTTAGAACATAGAACATAGAACACTACAGCACAAACAGGCCCTTCGGCCCACGAGTTGCGCCGATCACATCAACACCTACCAACCTACAGACCTATCTATAACCCTCAATCTCATTAAACCCCATATACTCATCCAGAAGTCTTTTAAAAGGCCCCAGTGAGTTCGCCTCCACCACCACTGACGGCAGCCGATTCCATTCACTCACCACCCTCTGAGTGAAAAACTTACCCCTAACATCACTTCTGAACTTCCCTCCTTGCACCTTAAATCTGTGTCCTCTCGTAGCAACCATTTCAACCCGGGGAAATAGCCTCTGAGAGTCCACCCTATCTTTTCCTCTCAACATTTTGTAAACTTCTATCAGGTCGCCTCTCAACCTTCGTCTCTCCAGGGAAAAGAGTCCCAGCTCCCTCAACCTAACTTCATAAGGCATGCCTCCCAGTCCAAGCAACATCCTTGTAAATCTCCTCTGTACCCTCTCAATAGCTTCTACATCTTTCCTATAGTGAGGCGACCAGAACTGCGCACAATACTCTAAATGAGGCCTGACAAGGGTCTTATAAAGTTGCAGCATTACCTCCCGACTCCTAAACTCAATCCCTCGATTAATGAAGGCCAGTACACCATACGCCTTCTTGACCACCTCCTCCACCTGCGAGGCCGATTTAAGAGTCCTGTAGACCCGGACCCCTAGATCCTTCTGCTCTTCAACACTACTCAGACTTCTGCCCTTGATAGTGTACTCGTTCATCCCGTTGGTTCTGCCAAAATGGACGACTACACATTTATCTGCGTTGAAGTCCATCTGCCACTTCTCCGCCCAGTCCTGCATCCTATCTATGTCCTGCTGCAACTTTTGCCATCCTTCCAGACCATCCACAACACCACCGACCTTAGTGTCATCAGCGAACTTACTTACCCATCCCTCCACTTCCTCATCCAGGTCATTTATGAAAATGACAAACAACAAGGGTCCCAGAACAGATCCTTGAGGCACTCCGCTGGTGACTGACCTCCATTCAGAAAAAGCCCCATCCACAACCACTCTCTGCCTTCTGCAGGCAAGCCAATTCTGGATCCACAAGGCCAAAGGCCCTTGGATCCCATGCCCTCTCACCTTCTCAAGAAGTCTTGCATGGGGGACCTTATCAAACGCCTTGCTGAAGTCCATGTACACTACGTCCACGGCACTTCCTTCGTCAATGTGTTCAGTCACATTATCGAAGAACTCAACTAGGCATAGTTTCTCCCCATAACCTTTAATTCCCTTGTCTATCAGAAACCTATCTACCCGTGACTTAGATATTCAGCGAGGTAGCCTCCACCACTTCAACGGGCAGAGAATTTCAGAGGTTCACCACCCTTTGAGTGAAGAAGTTCCTCCTCAACTCCGATCTAAAGTGTCCCCCCCCTTATCTTGAGGCTGTGCCCTCTAGTCCTGCTATCCTTTCTAAGCAGGAAGAATCTCTCTACCTCTACCCTATCTATTCCCTTCATTATCTTATATGTCTCTACAAGATCCCCCTCAGCCTTCTAAACTCCAACAAGTACAGACCCAGTCTATTCAGTCTCTCTTCATAGGCTAACCCCCTCATCTCCGGTATCAGCCTAGTGAACCTTCTCTGCACTCCCTCCAAGGCCAATATATCCTTCTGCAAGTGCGGCGACCAAAACTGCACGCAGTACTCCAGCTGCGGCCTCACCAGTATGCTGTACAGTTGCAGCAAGACCTCCCTGCTTTTATATTCTATCCCCCTCGCTATAAAGGCCAACATTCCATTTGCCTTCTTGATCACCTGCTGCACCTGCAGACCGGGTTTTTGCAATTCGTGCACAAGGACCCTCAGGCCCCTCTGCACCGTAGCATGCTGCACCTTTTCGCCTTTTAAATAATAATCCTTCCTACTGCCAAAGTGGATAACCTCACACTTGCTAACATTATACTCCATCTGCCAGGTCCTCGCCCACTCACTCAGCCTATCCAGATCCCTCTGCAGACTTTCCACATCCTCCACGCAAGTTGCTTTTCCACTCATCTTCGTGTCATCAGCAAACTTCGTTACCCTACACTCAGCCCCCTCCTCCAGATCATCGATGTAAATGGTAAACAGTTGAGGCCCCAGCACCGATCCCTGCAGCACTCCACTAGTCACCAACTGCCAACCAGAATAGCGCCCATTGATTCCAACTCTCTGCTTCCTATTAGACAGCCAATCCTCTATCCACGCTAACACCTTACCCCCAACTCCATGCACCCTAACCTTTTGTGAGGCACCTTATCAGAAGCCTTTTGGAACTCTAAAAATACCACATCCACCGGTTCCCCTCTGTCTACCGCACTAGTCACATCCTCATAGAAATCCAATAAATTTGTTAAACACGACTTCCCCTTAACGAATCCGTGCTGCGTGTGCTTGATCAAACCATTCTTTTCTAGGTGTCTCGCTACTTCTTCTTTGATGACAGATTCTAGAATTTTTCCAACCACAGACGTTAAACTAACCGGCCTATAATTCCCTGTCTTTTGTCTGCTACTTTTTTTAAATAGCGGCGTAACATTAGCCGTTTTCCAATCTTCCGGCACTTCCCCGGAGTCCAGCGAATTTTGATAAATAATTACTAAGGCATCCGCTGTCACCTCTGCCATTTCTTTCAGAACCTTGGGATGCATTCCATCTGGTCCCGGGGACTTGTCTACCTTCAGGCCCGTTAGTCTATCAAGCACTACCTCGCTAGTAACAGTAATCGCATTAAGGCCCTCATCTCCTACCATCCTTCTATCTTTAATATCCGGCAAACTATTTGTGTCCTCCTCCATGAAGACCAAGGCAAAAAACTTATTTAAAGCCTCAGTCATTTCCTCATCGCCGACCGCTAAATCCCCCCTCTCATCCTCCAAGGGTCCAACATTCACTCTAGCCAGTCTCTTTATGTATTTGTAAAAACTTTTACTGTCGTTTTTTATCTTTAGAGCTAGTTTAGCTTCATACTCTATTTTTCCTTTCTTTATCACCTTCTTAGTCATTCTTTGTTGATTTTTAAATCTTTTCCAATCTTCTAATCGCCCACTATTTTTAGCTGCTCTGAACGCATCAGCTTTTAATTTAATACTCTCCTTTATTTCTTTAGATAACCATGGCTGGTTATCCCTTTTCCTACAGTCCTTCTTTACCACCGGAATATATTTCTGCTGAGTACCGAAAAAGAACTCCTTAAAAATCCTCCACTGTTCCTCAGCTGTCCTACCAACCAATCTGCGCCCCCAATCTACATTCGCCAATTCCGCCCTCATCTTATCATTCTCCCCTCTGTTCAAACAGAGGACACAGGTTCGGGACCCTACTTTCTCATCCTTCATCTGTATCAGAAATTCAATCATACTATGATCACTTGTCCCAAGAGGATCCCTCACAAGAAGATCCCTAATTCTGCCTGCCTCGTTACACAGCAAGAAGTCTGACAACACCAGGTTTAAGTCCAACTGATTTATTTGATAGTAAACTCACAAGCTTTCGAGGTTCCCCTCTTTGTCAGGTGAATGAAGAGTTCTGGCCTCAGACAGAGCATATAAAGCACAAACAGTTTACAGATTACTGATTAGAATGCGAATCTTTACACCTAACCTGCTATTCAAGTCTTAAAGTGGCTAACAATGTGAGTGGAAGGAGCACTGGGCACAGGTTAAAGAGATGTGCATTATCTCCAGACAATACAGTAAGTGAGGTTTTACAAACCCAGGCAAGTCATGGGGGTTACAGATAGTGCGACATGAACCCCTGGACGTTCAGCTCCCAGTCCCTGTCACCCTGCAACCACGTTTCCGTAATGGCCACTAGATTATATCCATTTGTGCTGATTTGCGCCATCAGATTTGTTCCGAATGCTTCATGCATTCAGGTAAAGTGTCTTTATACCAGCCTTTATCTGGACCTTATTTGTAGACACGCTACATGCCCCCAACTCCTTTTATTAGTGGAACATCCTCAACATTTACCTGCACACATACCCTCTCCTTTACTTTAGATTTTGTAATTTCTCCCCCCGCCCCACCCCCACTTTAATTAGTTTAAAGCCCTATCTACAGTCCTAGGTATACGATTCGCCAGGACTCTGGTCCTGGCATGATTCAGACAAAGACCATCCCATCTGCCCCAATACTGGTGCCAATGCCCCATAAATTCAAACCCATTCCTCCCAGACCAATCCCTGAGCCACACATTCATCTCCTTAATCCTATTTACCCTGCGCCAATTTGCACATGGTTCAGGTAGTAATCCAGAGATAACCACCTTGTCAATTTTGCTTTTTAATTTAATAACAATGAATAGCATCATTTGCACTGTTACTTTGCCATCAAAATCTGGTTTAATATGGTTTTGACTTGTCACACTTCATAGTGTCAAAATATTTAAAACTAGAAGAGAAAGGTAGAAATTTGCTTGCACTCTTCAGTTTGCAAAAATCTCTCACCAGCGGCTATAATTGATCTCAGGATGTTTAGAGCAATGAGACTTTAATCATCTTAAACGAGAAGCCAGTTAAACATGGATTTAATTGATCAACAAAGCAGCAGAATAATTGTGCATTAAATTGTAGAACATAGTAAAAGTGTTTTGTCTAATGCTAGATGAATAGTGCCATAGGAAATCAGGAATATCACTAGAAATTTCTCAATCACAGGTCCTTTATGTGAGAGTTGGATACTGATTCTAATCACAGTATGTGTAGTCTGTCTTCCCAGGGTAAGTGCCTAACTTGTGATGGAGTTGCTGAATGATACCCTGTATCACAAGGACTTTAATACACACTGTTCACTGAGGTTTTCATTTACCATCTCCTGTTTCCTTTTAGTAGAGCTTCAATGTCTTTGGCAATGAGACAATATAATTTGAAGAAATTCCTGATAACTTTTATATTGAAATTAGAAAACGAGAAGAAAATCTTCAGGTTTAACATTGGCAGAACTCAGCAAATGGTCAAAATTGTGCCACGCAGCTAATTCTGAGCTACAGTGTTTGTTGTTTGACTCTAATTCTGATGAGGCAGACTGTGCAGCATATATTGATTCTAAATAGCTAGTCAGCAGGGCATGCTTCAAAATGCCAATGGGTTCTAGTAATGATGGATTATATGATGCTTGTTACCAAAAACCCTAGTGGTGTAAGCAGTTGTTAGATTCCAAGTGAAAATCCTGCCTTTCTGTTGCTGGCTTTAAGCATTATCTGGGGCAAAAACCTTAAGGCAGTTGTGCTTTCAAATCAGTAGTGAAAGGCACCTGTGGTGCCTTTGCAGCTTGCTCACAAGAACAAATAAATTTTTATTGAAGCCTGAGGTTTCATGTAGACCAATTCAAATGAACATAAAGCACCATAACGTGCTTTTATCCTTCAGTGCCCATTTGAAATGGAAGCAGGGAAACTTCCCCAGTTACAGCCTTCAAGTTGCAAACCTTAGGGGATCATTTTAACCTAAGCTTCTCAGTGGGATACCATCATCAGATTAACTGCCAGTCAATGGACAATCTCTACAGTTTACTTGGCTTTGCAGGGATGCAAGAGAGGCAGTGGATCTAATTATATCATTTTCCAGCAGGCTAGCTAGGTTAAAGTTATTTCCTTTCTTTTTTGAATGTTTATATTTTTAGTGCACTGTTCCTATTATATAAAATTTTCCCATATTTTTGATATTTCAATGTTTACAGTTTATT
Organism: Carcharhinus amblyrhynchos; assembly: GCF_965287045.1. Taxonomy (NCBI): domain Eukaryota; kingdom Metazoa; phylum Chordata; class Chondrichthyes; order Carcharhiniformes; family Carcharhinidae; genus Carcharhinus; species Carcharhinus amblyrhynchos. Next base: position 86,824,016 of record NC_137324.1, on the reverse strand, counting down.
TCAGACAAATGTGACAGTACAACTTTTTTTAGTGCTACATTCTAAAAAATAAGTTTGGAAATATTTTAAAGTCACTGAAATTATGCTTGTGAAATATACTCAGGTCTAGCAGAGTAAGTAGGGAAACAGAGCTAAAAGGCTGCATTTTCAATGTGCGATGGGGGTGGTAATATAAGCAAATTGATCAGCAATTTTCCACTATTGTATGTTGTGATGGCTTCACAACACACCACCAATTTGCAGTGATTTGGGAACAGAAGTGGGACCTAGCAACTTACACAATTATGATGGATGATGAATTGTTCATGTAAATGAGCTCATTATAGTCCAGTTTGCAATTTTTGATAGGAGGCAGAGGAACCACACCACAGTGTAGTTGTGGCTGAGGGAGATAATCATAAGACAGCATAGAAGTAGAAGGGTCTGAGGAGTCCTCATGCATTGAGAATGTGTTGCCATCACAACAGTACAGCTCCCTGTGCATTGTTTGGCCTGCAAACACCAGGAGATTTTTGGGATGTTGGTTGGGGGTTGGGAGTTGTGAGCGTGTGGGATCAGGGGAGTGAAAGAGCAGGGTCCAGGAGGTCTTTTCAGTTCAGCGGATAGCAAACAAAGTCAGTTCTGGCATGGAAAATGAGGACAAGCAGTAATGAGGAGCACCATCTGCAGCAGAGAACCACAAGGTGTAGGATGACAATACTGTATCAAAGTATAAAGGTATTCAGATATCAGTACAACCCAGACAAATGGTTTCTGACATCTGTTCTTGTTTGGGACCATCCCAGGCCTCTCAGATCCCATGGGCATACCCTGCCAGTAGCTGTAAAAATCAGAATGGCTTTCACCTTTTTCACCCCAGATTGTATAAAGAACTAGCAGTGGACCTTGATGACATTTCTCAGGTAACAGTAGATAATTGTAAGCAGGTCATAGATATGCTGTTCAAAAGGACAGGGAAATATACTCCAAACAACAAAGCAGATTTGCCTCCTTTACTGGATTCTTTCCGGTGCAAGGTTTCATTGATTGCACCCATGTGGCCATCAAGGCACCAAGTGAGCAGACAGAGAGACACTTCAATCCATTAAAAAAAATTAATGTTCTGCTGGTCTGTGACCACAACAAGTGATTTATGCAGATAATGATATTGGCAGCTGCCATGATGCTCTCATCCACCGACTGTCACAATTGCAACAGTTTTTCATGATATCAACAAGCATCTGTGAAGGCTGCTAGGGGATAAGGGATAACCTTTGAGGTGACTTCTGAAATGGAGGCACAGGCATTCCAGAGAGATGTGGATCCTGAAGCGGGAGAAGTGCTGGAATAACAGTTACTCAAAGCTCGAAGATGCAGTGAAAAATGAAGATTGTGCTTTGCAGGGAGTCCCTTGGGCCATCTAAAGAATGAAGGCGTTGTCAGAATGGCAGGGACATGAGGGCTACTCTGATGCAGGCACATTTCATCTAAGCTGTATTCATCTAATTGGCTGTGTGACCCCCTCCATAACACACACGACTTTAAATACTTCCATCGTTACCCTTTAGTCTCCACCAGCTATACTACCCCGGATATAGACCTTTGTGTTGCTTCTTGACTTCTCTCTCGTACCTCATTTCCATTAAAGAATGGAACATCACATCAAACAACATGTTAATTGTACTGACTCATGTAACACAGCCACAAAACATATCACCCAGTGAACCACAAGTGCAGTGGATAATTTAGTGCCCCACACTTGTGTCTCCTTCTTCAGAGCATTGACCCTGTGGCGACTGATGAGGTGGAGGCAGCCCAGTCACTTTTGCCTGCATGCTGCTGAGATGCACATGGCAATCATCCTTGCCATGGAGGTGCAACTTTGACATCAGTGCAGCGGCAGGCTTTTTTCACAGGATCTTGCTGCATAGATGGTTCCTCATTCAGAAGGAACAAGGAAGCAGATGAAGATGATGCTGTCCTCTGAGAGGTTGCCCCTTGTTATTATCAGTGACTGCCTCAGCTCCATCATTGACACACTTGATTCAGACTGTGTTTTGGCAGATTTAAATGCTGAGTTGTCACTGAAATTATTTTGTATAGTTCCTCAGCCTTTAAGACAAAGTCAATTTCAGCTTATTTGCCAAATCCAAAAGCTTTGTTTTAACCATCTTTTGTAAAGCATTCAGAGTGACCTCTTCCACACCCAGGAAATCTTTCGCTACTGAATGAACCAATGTTCCACAAGGCGCTCCCCATTTAAACTAACAGAATGCAACACCTGAAAAAAAAGTTCCTCAACACCCACTGTCTTTGAGTTCAGTAATCCTAAACCAAACAAGGAATTACAGCTTTGAATCCCAAATTTTGTTGGGTGTCAGATCTGAGCCCCAAAGTATATTATGAAACCAGACTAGAACCCAACAATTTTCTATTTTGCCATAAATATGAGGGTAGGATGTTTCACTCCAGATATGATTCTACTGACAAACTAGGGAGCATTTATCAAAACAGACTTCATTTAACCAAACAGTTTAACAATAACAAATGAATTAGCTTAACCTTTAACAGTTGGACAATAAAGGAAACTTTCTAAGTTCTAACTAATCATTATATCACTTTCAATCAAGCAACATTTTTCTTAAAAACTTAACATGCACTTTAAGCATAGTTAGCAAAACTGGGGCATACTTGCTTTAACTTTTGTTAATAATCTTGGAGCATCGAGAAAACTTCTGGAGGGAGGAAGTGAGAGAGAGAGAGCATCTTTTTTTTTAAACCAGGCAGCAACTGCTCTTTATTGTAAAATTAAAATGTAATTTTGTTTCTCCACAAGCCTGGACCCTCCCATTTCTAGTATCACATGACTCTGTCCTTATATACCTAACGCGCCTTATTACTTTAATTAAAAAAGCACCCCATTCGGCCTTCTGCAAAATAAACACTTGTGTGGCTAAAATGAGTAATTATCCTGCTGTGTCAGCATCTGCTGCATTTCTACCAAACTGATTGCTTGTAACAAAGCACTACCTCTTAAAGCAATTCCCCCTTAAACATAGAACATATCAATGCACAGTGTTATCGCATTACTGAGCCTTGAGGAGCCCATTTGTTTATTTTGCCATGTACTTTTTTCTGTCCGAGGTGAACTTTAAACCTTAAATTGTTCAGTGTTCCAATGCTTTTAGTCATCTGGGCGGGTGAGGGCTCGTAACAGCTTCAGGAAGAGGCTGTGTTGCAGGTGGCTAAGAAGTTGAGGAATACAGCACCTATCTTCAATTTTTCTGAAAGCTGTCTTCAATGTAGGTGGTAAGGGCCAGTACCTGTTCCCCTATGCTGCGGTCCTTGCAGAAACCAGTTTGCTCGATGCTAAGGACCTCTTTGATGGGGATATGCACTGAAGAATGAGGCGTTCAAAGAGACCGATTGTATTGTAGCTAACTGCATATATGGGCTCTTTTCTGGGTTTTGGTATGGTAATGACTTTCGCTGTCTGCCATTTCTTTGGAATAGCATTGGAATTTATGACCATCATGTAAAACCAAGTCTCGGGGCCCATAAATTCTGGCACAATGTTGTCATGTCCTGTTGCCTTTCCACAGTTCAAGCCCTGTAGGACCTTCTTAAGTTCTGCAACCTGAAAGGGAGCAGGATGATGTCTTCTCAGTGATGCTGATGGTGTTGCTTTAATTTATGCCAGATATTTCTTTTGGTGTTTTTGTCTGTAGGCGCCTTAGCTATAGCAAGCTGGAGATATGGTTGTGAGTAACTGAACAGAGGTTTTGAGTGAGTAGCTTTTGGGCTACTCCAAGGTGATGAATTAGGTTCCAACACTCCCTATAATGGTTTTCTCCCACTTGGTGTAGTGTGCAGCATTGAGTAACTCAATCAGATAGTCCTCTGACGTCTTGTATGTCTTGAGGAGGGCAGCACTCTTCACCTAAGCATGTCAATAGATTGATAGCCTCGGGGAATTGCCATGTAGACTACACTGTAGATGGCACAACAAAGGTGGTTGTATGCTTCATCAACAGTGATGTTTTGCAGTGGGATTGTTTAGATGCTGCATTCCAAGGTTTCACTATTTTGTCAAGTTGGTTTCCAGAAATTCTATTGCTTTTTTTGGGGCTGTTGACTATTGAAGACATGTAGATCTACGTGAATGAGTAGAGGATGGTGTTGGCTGTGTGGAAAGTCATCCAAGACAATGCTTTGTGCAGGGTGGGGAGCTCATTAAAAGAACTGACCCAGCACAGGTTGGGGGAAATAATTCCTACACTATCTGGCTGAATAGGATGTTCCTCACTGTTTGGGGTTGTGTCAGATAATTTCTGAACGTCTATTCTGCAAGTGCTGCACTGTTACTGTCCCTGTCTGAATTATGATTCTTGAAATTTCTCATATTGATGGCTCTGTAGGGGTAGGTGGCCAAGACTTGCTGCTCCCACCTGGTGCTAGGAGTTTGTAGACATTGGCTACGTGGTGTCAGAGAAAGTGGGCATGGGAGATGATATGCTTGAACAATGTTGGTTTGGACAAAGGTGGCATAGCCATATTTGGCATGGGGGCAGTAGCACAGGAGGTAATAGCCTTTGATGGAATATTGGCCTACTACTTCTGTTCTGATGTGGGTTTCTTGCTTGTTGAAGGTAAATGATATCATGGAGTGTTAAGCAGCAAGAACTTCAACAAAGCTTCACTTGGCTGCTGAAAGGCCTTGAATGTTGAGACAGTGGATTCAGAGAATGGACCCTACTGCAATGTAATCTTGGGCGGATTTTCATTATTCCTTTTGGCTTTGGGACTTCGACTAGGATTTGGAATTTAGTTTGCTGGTAGGATCATTCACTTCCCTAGACAAGCCTGGGTACTGGCGGGGACTGCAGCATAAATGCTGATCCATTGCTCCCCCCTTGATACTGATCATGGAGGATTCAGCATTAGTGATGCTGTTGAATGTTATGGGGAAGTAGTTAAACTTGCTCTGTTATTTATGCCTGGCACTTGTGTGGTATGAATGTTATTTGCTACTTATCAGCATGAGCCTGAATGTCGTCCCAATCTTGCTGCATAAGAACATGGACTGCTTCAGTATCTGAAGAATCACTAATGGTATTGAACAATCAGTGATCATCATTGAACATTTCCACTTCTGATCATGTGATGAAGGGAAGCTATTGATGAAGCCACTCAAGACGGTTGAACCTAAGAAATTACCCTGAAAAGCTCCTACAACAATGTCCTGAAGCTAAGATGATTGGCCTCCAACAACCACAACGATCTTACTTTGTGCTAGGTATGACTCTAATCAGCGGAGATTCGAACAAACTTGGGATATAATTAACTATGGCAGGCCAAATTTATTGTTCGTTTCTAATCACTCTAAGGCAACTGTGGATCTTCTCCTTAAACACTCTGCAGTATTTATCCCAGTGATGCTCCTACCCTGTTGATAGGTGGAAATTCCAGAATGTTGAGCCAATGACAGAGAAAGAACAGTGATTATATGTCCAAATAATTTAGATGTCCTAAATGCTTATTTGCTGTGCTTTTGGAAAAGCATCCAGACCATTGTGTTTGTTTATGAAAATTGCCAGCAACTAATTTTTTCAGTAGGATTCTGACCTGTGTAATTTTCTTAATTTAAAGCGAGATCCATCAGGAGCAGTATCTGTAAAGGATGTTTTGGCTCGAGCTGCAGCAAAGGGACTACTAGAAGGAGTTGAGACACCCAGGATTCGAAAAAAGGAAGAAAAGCGAAAGAAAAGCAAAGTCTCTACACCAAAAATGGGGTCATTTAGTGGAGTCCAGTCAAGGATCACTGAATATTTAAATGAACAGAAACCAGCTACAGTTAATGGAACCTCCACAACCTCCCAGCAATTATCCAGAAGTGAAGCTAGCACAACTGGGTCAAGTATCAAATTATCTCAACGTGTGCCTGTTCCTACCTTACCCAATAAAGTAAAGAGAAATACTAGCAATGTTTCTTCAGTGGGAAAGATTGCTAGTAGGAAAGGAAGTTCAACTGGAACAAAACAAGAGATGAAGTTGATTTTAAAGCCTGTAGAGATGTTGCTTCCTCCAGTTACAATACGATACCTCAATTCAACTGGGGCTCAAAACCATGGTTACAATCAACCCTACCTGTTCCAGTATCATGGATTAACTAGTCAACCAGCATTCCCCTATTCACGTAATGCATTTGTGACTTCACTTGGTGTGAAAAAACAGAGAGACACAGGTATGTCTATTCAGCGCAAGCAACCACGTCCTTGGCTCTAAGGTAAAAGTTGAACTGCAGAAAATACTTTGAAATTTGAATTACATCTTTAATGCAAACTGCTTTGATGTTTTATATAATTGTTTTAAAAAAATATTTCAGTATATACGTTTGAAGTATACGTGTATGAATTCATTGCTGGACAAGTAAAAACAAAATCAGAAAATAACATATCGCCAGTAATCATAAAATTTAAGCATACATACTTAATCATTTACTAGACATGTATTGTAACTGTGAAGTATTGCCAAGGAAATGAAGGCCAGAAATATTGTTAGTGCTGTCACTAGCCAAAATATAGTTTAGAAAGGGAATTTTAGTAGCACCTTTCTCTTTTCAGCAGTTTTCCTCCTTGAAATGAAGCAATATTCTGTATATTGTGGGTGGATAGCCAATCTAGTCCAAAATATCACAGTGAGACTGGTCAAACTAATTCAAGTCAAAATCACACCACATTCCTTTCTAGATCATTCTAGGCCATTTTTTAAATAAATGTAATCACTGAAGATCCAAACACAGGGAAAATAGATAACCCTAATGATCTTTAACCTTTGATAAGGAGGGTGAAAAGAACCAGTTCAAGAGCCATGTGAAATGTACAAAACAGAAATGCTTAAGAAAAACTCTTACCTTCCTATCACAAAGAGGTGTCCATTCCCTCCACCCCTCCTCTGAAAACAAAACACAGAATTAGCCACTCTTATAAGAAAGCTTTTAACTCAGAAGAGAGGGGTTGTGGAATATGCCAGTATTAAGTAAATGTTCATCACCAGACCAAACGTGGTGTGATTAGCTTACCTTAATTTTGTTTTGATCCATGCGGTAGAGCCTCAAAGATTAAAACATCCTATAACAGCCTATGGATGATTGCTCTACATAGATTTAGGAACATAAAAGAGCATGTTTCCAAGTTAGGGTTATGTATTATATCTATCTAACCTCTGATATTGAGTAGTTTTGGTTTTTATTTTGCAGCATACACTGGTTGTAGTAAAGTTTGAATTCCACAGTAACAGCACCATATTGTCAATAGATCAGTTGCTTTCTGTCCCTTCTATCTTAATCCCTTGTTGATTAAGTCTGGGAAAGGGTGGTAGGAACAAGAGGGAAAGGTAGACTTTGTTGCAACATCAGATGTTCAAAAGGGAAGTGTCTGAATGGACACTTTGTAATAATTTGAAGTTTCCTCCTACTTGGCAAACTTAGACAGTAAGACATGCACTTTCATATTCTACAGTATAGTAGATGAGAAACCCTTAGCTGCAGTTGTTTGCATCAAATCCTTTATACTGTGATTAATATCAAATGTAATTCTTTCAACATTAATATTATCACGTGATCGAGTAATGTCTTTTTCTTTTTGTATTCTCCATATGACAGCCATTTGAGGGCTGCCTCTGGCCACCACACATTTAACATCTGTCACCCAACCCAGCATATTTGCTGAGAAATATCCTTTACCATTCTATCTTGTAAGTATAAAGTAATAACAATTTTCCTTTTGCTGGCTTGAATCCTGTATCAAATGGATCTGCAGTGAGTGGGGAGGGGCAGTCACAGAATCCTCCATAACCATGTATAACTAATACTATTTGGGCTTCTTTCTATCTCCATTTTCAGCTTCACTAGTTGAGTCTTTTTGCTGACTTTGTTGTTTTAGGCTGATAGGCCTAAATATTTCAATATTTGCATGAATGACACCTGGTGTTCTGTTTAATTTCTTGATAGACCAATTATCTTCCAGTTTGTCTCTCTAGTCAACCCTCCAATATCTATTTACAAGAAAAAAATGAAGTTAAACTATATAATACTGGTATTGAAGCTGCATGAAATATCAATTTCAGTGGTATTTAATCTTTTTAGTCTAAGGTTAAAAACCAGCACTTACTTTATCATTTTTAAAATAAATTACAACAAACTTTAACTTAATATTGTGCTGGATGAATGATTAAATCAAAAACCTTTAGTGGATGCCCAGGAGATTGGGCTTGTGTGTGGTTCTGGCCTGAATTTGTTTAAAAGGACTCACATGTATGATTTTGTTTCTTGGGCCTGCTGATATACAATGGTATTTAGAGCATAGCTAATCAAGAATATTGCACGCTTGTTGTTCAGATTCTCTACAATTTATGCAGATAACTTCAAATTAATGGAGTTTAATGTGCACCAACTATTGCTGACACATTTATGACTGCTATTGGAAGATTTAATAATGGTAAATCTTACATTTAAATGAAAAACTACCAGTCAAATTACTGTACAAATAAAATGGGATGAAAATATTTTAAGCAATATTACTTCTTTCCTGAATAAGTGCATTATGGATCAATGTGGAACTTCTGTGTACAAGAAAATACATAAAGAAAAGATACATTGCCGTTACTGTCCATAATAATATTCAAAAACTGCAGAAGACAAAATTGCCATATCTACTTTTCAAATGGAATTTGCCAATCTAAATGGCATGTGAGATGTCAATAAAATTAAATTGTTCTGTTGATGCAAATATCAATCAAATTATATTCAGTAACAAATATTTTATATTTAACATTTTATATCTAAACTTAATGAGTGCATTTCCATGATAATACTGTAACAGGGAGCAATCTTATGGAACTTTTAAATCAGTTTGAGTGGTTGAAATATCTTCTGTTCAAATGTTCTGATTTGTTAAGATTTGTCAAGTTTTCTGTACACTTTGATAGTATGTACCATGACAGAGCTATTTTACCATGAGTGTAAGGCAGAATTCTATTTTGTTTTCAATAACTGTGTTTTTAGCATTCAGGTCAATTTTGATCTGGTATTAGTTTGTTAGCTACTCCAGTTTGAAAGCATTGTGCGCATACATAAATTGGCATTTATATGCACTTCTGCCTTTACTTCATTATTTAAATGAGTATCCAAAGACAACAGCAAGCTACTTCATCCACAAAATGTAAATGTGACTTCTAAAATGTTTAATTTTATTAAAATTTAGGTATGGCCCTTGTCCCACTGAGAACAAATGTACTTTTGAGGCCATTGTTTCTTCTAATAAATGAAGAATTTATTAGAGGGCGGAATATCCAGTCACGTCTCCAAGGCATAGCCTGTGCTTTCTCAATTTTAATCTTTTCAACTCACTTCGATATTGTACTACTGTTGTAATGTTGACTCAATGCTGTTGCCTGTGATTTGAGGAATAAACTTATTCTTTTCAATGCAAAGAAAACATATAGTGCCATTACGTAGCACGCAGAATGAATAGAATTCTGCCCAAAATCTCATCAATAGTTTAGTGTTGTTGCACATTCTTTGTCAGACTTGTAGTTTGAATAAGTTTGCACTTAATTATGTATTCTTTGTACAATGTTCCAATTACAATTAAATTATAACAAATGTACTCTTCCTTTGTAGTTTTTATTTCTATAAAGGTTTTAACAAAACAGGATCCTGCAATAAAATGAGATGCCACAAATGGATTCTGAAACACAATACAAATCATTATTCACTGTTTGATAGAGCTTTTCAACTCAGAATTGAATAAATGAAATTTATAACTTATAGGTATCAAAGCCATTCCTGGAAGCACAAAGCAGCCAGACATGAAGCCAGAATGTACTGTATGCGCATCAAAAAGAACTTGAAGGCAGGATGTTCTCTGTGCTCATTAAAAGATTTGAAGCCAGGATTTTCTGTGTGTATCAAATACTTACAATCACTAAGTATGTAGACTCGTTAATAGAGAATGAAAGTAGATGTTAGTCGAACATTACCTATATTTCTATCGTGAAATTAAGAGCGATCTACCAGTTGTTTAATATAAAGTTCTAAATGAATGTATTGGAGTTGGAAAGAGCAGAGTATCTTTAACACAGGAACAGCAGAATTGAGAGTTAGGAGAACTTCAAACTAACAACTACATTAGGCTCAGTATCAGAACATTCTTCACACATAATTTAGTTCCATGCCCTCTCATCTCTAGTGGGGAGTGGTAGTTGGAAAGAAAAAAGGAAATTTACACTTGATTTTCTGCCTATTAGTTTATTGATTGGAAAATTACAAGCTATGCATCTATGAATCCTTACAATAAATACCGTGCAAGTGCTGCTTCCTGCTGGGTGCAGATGGTTTTCAGCACATCAAATGAATCTTACCGGAGCCAAAAATCATTTCCTTTAAAGCCACCACTACATGTCTTGATCGGAGCATAGCAGATTTCTCTGTTTGGATGAGTCAGGAGGTGTCATTGACTTTATTCATCATATCTAGCGTGTGAATTGCTCCAGCTCCAGTTGACAATTCCAAAAGGTGATGTTTAATGTCAGATCTTACATAGGTTTTCCTATATTTATAATTCCAGCACTGTCAGTTGGAATTATGAATATTTAAACAGTTTAAAGCCAGAAATGAACCTTGTAAATTTTACTGATTTATTTTGCATCATTTATAAAAAAAAATATGAAAATTACAGGATCTTAAAACAAATATCAACTCCTGGTTTGATCCATCAATGGCACCCATCCCAAATCCCATGGTGTGGGTCTTAGGGGCAGGTGCGTGCACTGGCATGACATGAGTCTGATTCTATGACATGGACTGTGGAGCTGCACTGAAACTCAGAGAAGGTAGGCTGGCAACTGAAGAAAAGTCAGCTTAATAAAAATATTTTCCCAGGATTGGTAAGGCCAAATTGGATATGATTACCATTGGGTTGCTTATAGTTGTGGTTTTACTAGACAATGATGCGTTCTGGTGGATTGCCTGGAGGAACTCAGTAAAAGCCTCAGATTTGCTTTCAAAATCCTACAAACTTACAGCAGTTACTGCATCACTGGAGCACAATAGCTTCTTCTGCTACCATTGCATTTCAGGAATTCACTGAATGATCTTCCCTTAACCCTTCTCACCCACCCCAGCAGTCCCCTTCTCTTGCTCTTCTCCATGCTGCTTCTCATCACCCTCAACAAAGGAATGGTATCAGATTTCCAAAGAAAATTAACATCCAACTCCACCTGTCAATCATCTTTCTTGACTCCTTCACTACATGTGTTGGCAGACTGCTTTCTGATCATCAATCCTATATAACCTGCAAATTCTTCTGATTAATAAACTGGAAACCATATTTTTAAACTCCTTTCACATACTCTGTACCCTTGCCACTAGTACCATTTCACTCAGTGAATCAGGCTCTTTGCAACATCAGCAACAATTCTGACCTGTCTCTCCAACCCCCCGATCCTGTCCATTACAAAAATCACTTACTTCCTTTTCAATATTATCTATCGCTGACCCTATCTCAACTGCTGCTGAAACTCTCCATGCTTTTGTTTACTCAAGACTTGAATATTCTTATTCTCTGTGGCTGGCCTCACATTTTTTACCTTTCATAAACTTGAGTATTCTACTGCACGTAACATATTCTGCAACAAACCCCATTCACTGAGGGGGATTTCTGGCATAATAGTGGGAATGAGGAAGACCATGCGGAGATCTGTTGATCTTGGGTGGGATTTTTCGGCCATGTTCACCTCAAAACTGGAATATCCCGCTCACTGTTCCCAGTTTTCCAATGTTGTGATTCAAAATCCTCATCTTCGCGTTCAAATCCCTTCAGTGCCTCGTCCCCTCCCTATTTCTAACATTCTTAAAACCACCAAGAACATTGCATTCTTCCAGCTCTGGCTTCCTGTATTCTGAAATCCCATTGCCCCACAATTGTTGGCTGTATATATGGATTTTAGTAAGGCGTTTGATAAGGTTCACCATGGTAGGCTTCTGCAGAAAATGCAGATGTATGGGATTGAGGGTAATCTACGAAATTGGATCAGGAATTGGCTAGCAGATAGGAGACAGAGGGTGGTGGTTGATGGTAAATATTCGTCATGGAGTTCAGTTACGAGTGGTGTGCCTCAGGGATCTGTTTTGGGGCCACTGCTGTTTGTAATTTTTATTAATGATCTGGATGAGGGTATAGTTGGGTGGATTAGTAAATTTGCTGATGACACCAAAGTCGGAGGTGTGGTAGATTGTGAGGAAGGGTGTCATAGTTTGCAGGGAGACTTAGACAGGTTGCAGAGCTGGGCCGAGAGGTGGCGGATGGAGTTTAATGCGGAGAAGTGTGAGGTAATTCACTTTGGTAGGAATGACAGATATGTCGAGTATAGGGCTAACGGGAGGACTCTGAATAGTGTGGATGAACAGAGGGATCTGGGTGTATGTGTACATAGATCCATGAAAGTAGGGAATCAAGTAGATAAGGTTGTGAAGAAGGCATACGGTGTCTTGGCGTTTATTGGTAGGGGGATTGAATTTAGGAGTCGCAGCATCATGTTGCAACTGTACACAACTCTGGTGCGGCCGCACTTGGAGTATTGTGTGCAGTTCTGGTCCCCACATTATAGGAAGGATGTGGAGGCTTTGGAGAGGGTGCAGAGGAGGTTTACCAGGATGTTGCCTGGTATGGAGGGGAGGTCCTATGAGGAGAGACTGAGGGATTTGGGGTTGTTTTCGCTAGAAAGAAGGCGGCTAAGAGGGGATCTTATTGAAACATATAAGATGATTAGAGGTTTAGATAGGGTGGATAGTGATAGCCTTTTTCCTCGGATGGAGAAAGCTAGCACGAGGGGGCATGGCTTTAAATTAAGGGGTGGTAGTTATAGGACGGATGTCAGGGGTAGGTTCTTTACCCAGAGGGTGGTGAGGGATTGGAATGCCCTGCCTGCTGCAGTTGTAAATGCGCCTAGTTTGGGGGCGTTTAAGAGATCCGTGGATAGGTTTATGGACGAGAAGGGATTGGTTTAGGTTAGAGGGTCATTGTTTTTTAACTGGTCGGCGCAACATCGTGGGCCGAAGGGCCTGTTCTGCGCTGTAATGTTCTATGTATACCTTCAATCATCTAGACCCTAAGATTAGGAATTCTTTCCCTGCACATCTCCATCTTTTTCTCCTTTGCCCACTTAAGAGCAAATTTTCTCTTTCATAACTTAATATTTTCTTTCCTGATTTAATAATGCTTCTGTGGAAAAACCTTGGACTTTCTCCTATATTAGAAACATTATACGGATGCTAATTGTTGATGTAGTGTAAAAAAACTCAACAGTGACGTAATGACGCTAAACAAATCCAAGTCCTGCTTCAAAGCACTTTGACTCACCTATAAGAATTATCACAGAATGTGCTTCCAGGATTGTTTCTTACCTTCTCTGAGTTTCAGTGCAGGTCCACAGTCCATGTCATAGAATCAGACTCATGCCAGTGCACGCGCCTTTGATCTTCGGGTAAGCGAACTCCAAAGTGGCCTTTAAGACACAGGACAATGCAGAATCATCCAGCAGAAGACGGTCTCAACTGGCATCTTGGGTTCATGTCACACTACCTGTAACCCCCACAACTTGCCTGGGCTTGCAAAATCTTATTAACTGTCCTGGCTTGAGACAATTCACACCTGTTTAACCTGTGCTTAACCCTCTCTCCACTTGCATTGTCTGCATCTCTAATCTGGAACTTTCAAGCGGTTATTGGATAGGCACATGGAACACACCAGAACGAGAGGGAGTAGGATAGCTTGATCTTGGTTTTGAACAAAGCTCAGCACAACATCAAGGGCCAAAGGGTCTGTACTGTTCTATGTTCTATCTGTAAAGTCTTGATTATCTGTTAAGACTCACATTCCATCCAATATCTCATAATTGAGTCTATGCCTGTATATGCCCTGTTTGTGAACCCAACTCTCCACTCACCTGATGAAGGGGCAGCACTCTGAAAGCTTGTGCTACAAAATAAACCTATTGGACTTTAACCTGGTGTTGTGGGTCTTCTTACTGTGCCTATCCCAGTCCAATGCCGGCATCTCCACATCATGACCACAGAAGTAAAGGGGGAGTGATGTTATATATTTAAGTGGTTGCAGATTGTTTCAAGATCTAATTACATGTTTTGATGATGATGGCATTAGAGTGTTGGAATGGCTGCTAAGTTACTTTCAGTTTGTACAGGCATGACCTCCTAGAATAGATGTGTTGTTGCTTGTTTGAATCCAAGTGTGCAAACCACAACTTTTCCTTTTAGTTAAAACCCACAACTTCTAACATAGGTAATTACAGATGAGCAGGGCATTTCCTGCATGACGCAGTAGAATTCTTGACTTGCCCCTAGTTACTCCACAGTACTATATGCAAGCATAGAAGTTAGTGGGGTTAAAGGGACAGTGGTTGCGTGGATAAGAAATTGGCTAAGGGACAGAAAGCTGAGACTGGTAGTGAAAATTTGTATGTCAGATTGAAAAGTGCAAAGTGTGCAAGGATATTTCCCCAGAGACCAATCTTGGGACCACTGTTTTAGATGTATATCAACAATCTGGACTTGAATGTACACAACATAATTTCAAAGTTTGTAGGCATCATTAAACTAGGAAACGCAGTAAACTTTGAGCAGGATATTAAACAGACTTCAGGAGAAAACAGACTGATGAAATGATCAGGCACATGGGAGAAGAAATTTAATGAAGTGTGAAGTTATTCATTTTGGTTGGAAGAAGAAGGAAGAAGTATAAAAACTAAATGATACAATTTTAAAGGGAATGCAATAATAGAGACCTGGGAATGACACCAGGCATTGGTTGCATGTTTTTATAACAGTCTATGAGCAGAAATACATGACTCCTGGAAGTCATATCAACAACCAAAAGTGCCAGTGACTGTCAATATAAGGAGCATTTCTTTGCTGTGTGATTAGTGTATCAAGACTGACAAGGCAGCTCCAAAGTAGAACTCTGTCCCAGTGATCTATAATGTCAATTGGCCACTATGTAAAATGGTAGAGTAGGAATAACTTTGAGTAACTTTAGATCCGGCTGAACAATTAAAACTCTTAAAAAAAAAGACCCTTGTCCAAGCAGTAGCCAATGGCTTTGCAATGGATTTTAGTGGTGCCACTTCTGCCACTTTTACTACAGCATACCCGTGTCATGTTCATACAATTATTCAGCACGCGGACAGATATTTTCTTCCTTCTTGCCACACTTAGCACTATCCATTACAATGGAAGATATAGTCCTGTACAAATTACTGTTCTGAAAGCAGTTAATAAAGTTGCAGAAGGACAGACTGAAATAACAATGGAAATTCTATCTCCAGCTCAATATGCAGCCCCTGCATACTACTTCATGATTGAATATGGATGATTGAGGGTGCACCATTCCCTTCACTGTGGTGCAGCACTTACAAATAATTCATTATATTATGATGGCTCTTAATAAAGTTAATAGATATGACTTGTCCAGTTCTTTTTCAATCAATTATACTGGATGAACTAAGAACTTAATGCAACATCCAGGGTCCAAAATTGATTTCAGCAGAAATGAAAATAACAGGCAGCTAATTTATAACAACAGTAGCTTTAACCCAGGCAAAGTTAAAAATGTGCCCATGATAAGAAAATTCACAACATACGAACTTACTTTTCAGTGCATCACTCCCAGACTCACTCATTAATCTTCAAACATCACTACATTTTTGTTGATGCTGAAATATACAAAATTCTTCAAGACTGTAAGTTTTGGAATAGACTATACTTTATATTTTTGATGCAAGTACACAACTTTCAAAGAAGTAAACACAATGGGATATAGTTCTTTGAAATGAATAATGTATAAACTAGTAAACATTCATGAAATTTATATTTCCATAACTTATTTTTGGCTCCAGGCCGGTGCAGATTGCAGACCATGACTCCTGAAAGTCATACTCATCACAAAAAATGCAGCTGACTCTCAATATGTGGATTTTTTTTGTTGTGTGATCAGTTGTGAGATGAGAGGCAGAGTTAAATATAATGTTTATGCAGTTTATTCTCACAATGGATTACATTTACAGGTGTAAAATCAGTGGGAAGCAGAAGAGAACAGCTATTTTGCTGTAAACAGCTGCTTAACAGCCCACTTTACAGCTCTAACATAGATCGTTTTCCATAGCAATAAGTGTACATAGTTATAAGGATTAAAATAAAAGATAAAATATTAGAGGCCTCCCTGAGCTGGCACTGCTCAGACTTTAAATGCAACACAATTTAAGATGATGAAACAGGTTGGAGGGCTGTTTAATATCAAACAGATATAACAAATATTAATCTGCAGTTTCAACAGAAGTCATATCAACCAAGTAATAACTGTTGGAATGTAGAATGCCAATCACTTTAACAAGGAGTTCCAAATGGAGAGGGAAAAACATACCTTACGCTTGCTCAAGTAGTCGTACAGTGCACTGACACTGCATTATACACAGGACTTGGAAACCAAGTCAATTAAATGGGTTCTCACTGCCCTTTGAGTTTGTAAAAGCAGGCTATCCAATGATCTCAATAGTAAGGACATCCTGTCCTTTCAATGAAATGCACTTATTCATTATGGCAACACCATCAGAGCTTCTTTTGGGTGCAACAGAAAGCAAGAACTCCAAACAGTCATGGTTCAGATTGTGTCTCTGCTTGTATGTAGTGAGTATCTGCTCTAAGAATATCGGATTTGGTAGGATAGCAGTCGCTATAATTTTAAGACTGTTGCTGCTACTGACCACAATGTAATTTCAAGAAGGATACAATGAACTCTGTGGCCCAAGATTGCTCATCAGTAATGAACTTTGGTAAGTGTCCAATTACACTTAGAAGCGACTACATTAAGCAAAGTATCAAAGACGTATTTCAAATCAGTTTGCAATTTAAGAATGTCTTTTTTTTCCAATATCATCTTTGGAATATAAGGGCTGAATCTGCCATCCTGCAGTCTCAATCAACAACAGCAAAATATCCTGCTAGGAAAACAAGGCTGGAAACAACAAAGTGTGTTGATTCTTTGTCCCACATGCGCTGAAATACAATGCTTCTGGTTAAAGCAAGGGATAATTGAATCAGCCTTATATTGCTTATAGTCATTTACCTCTAATGAGCAAGGTATTGAAAGGCAAAGGGTGAGTTGAATGAAAAGAAACTGTTACCTCCTACAAGATCTTAAAAAGGGATATCCTCAAAATCCATGACTACATTCCACATTATTTACCTGGTTTCAATGAGAAAGTTTACATGTGGTGTAACAGGCACAAATACCAGAATAGTGAACATCAGTTATTGTACACATGAATAGCTGAAATTATTTTTGAAGCTACAGGGTTCCTGCATAATAATACCCCAAAGCAACAGACTTTAACCAGTTGATAATTTCTACAGGTATTTAGACCAACAAGTAAAAGGGGTATCGTTGGGAAGCACAAAAGGATGCATGAATGACAGTCTAACTAGTAGACTCCTGATACTGACTTCAATACCTACAATTATCATAAACAAAATCTGCTTTAAACTAGCTTTGTTCCTGTGTCACAACAGTACTTTGGCTCATTGTAGTGAAAGAATAAGAAAAATTTAAAAATTAACTTACGTCAGTCTATAGTATTTAAAGATTAATTAATGTTAGCTGCAATGTGAAAACTGACAGTTGAATGTAATACAACTTAATTAGGAGAAATATTTCAATATAAAATACAATAAATAAAATAAAAAATATTTTCATTAATATGTTTTTGTTTTAAAAGTTCACTTGCTGTCTTGCTTAAAGTAGCTATATGGCATGCAAAGCAGTGACACAGCAATTTGTCAAGAAAGCCACTGCTTGTAATGGATGCATAGATAATGTTTGTAATCTAGTTACAACCAGCTGGCCTACTTGTTAAAAAAATAAAAAGAACTGATATTCTTCTACAAGTCTTGTATTTATCATAACGAAAAGAAAAAAACTGGCTTAGGTAATGGCCATTTTACCAAATGACAAGAAAAAATCCTCCAAAGACAAATTTGGTCAAATCTAACCTGCATTTTTTTTAAAAACACAGACCTGGATTTGCTGCAGTGCTCATCACTTTTAATATTTCGGCAAAGCATTGCACAAATTTTCATGGCCTCTGACACAACTTTCCTTTATTTGCTAATAATCTGCAGCTTCTCTTAGCATATCTGCAGCTTGCAAAATTGATGCAATTATACTGGTACCAGTGACAATTCCCCTCTCCCATCAATAAAATGCAAGTAGAATTTTAATGTTAAATTTGATGTTTCTCTTAACTACTCTTGGAAATCAGTGAAATATTTAAGTTGTGTTCAGATGCATCATGAAATTAGAGAAAGCAAACATTAGGGTTAACTGATTTTGAAGTCAGACAAAACCTTTTGGTGCACATTTAAAACAGGAAGTAAGACAGATTTCTTAAACAGCATTGCTACAGATAAGGGCATCATTACCTGTTGCCATTCTGAGAGGTAAATAATTGTTAAGTAAAATCCGTAATATTAGCATTTTGGGGTTATTCACCCTGTCACTTACTAATTATGTACGTGTTCACAAGCCCCACTTATAAGAAATCTTCATCCCCTACTGCTGCTGCTGCCACCGATCTCCACGTAATCTCCATAATGTGGGTACTATACTGTTAGTGGTTTTGTCAGCTGAGCTCTATCTGCTCTGATTCATCTACATACCTCCAGTTCATTAGATGAATTATGGCAGAAATTTATCACTTTCCCCTTCTTGGTTTTAACTTGTAATTTTCTTACTCAATTAGCTTCAATTTTCAACCCAGAACCATCTCCTACATCTGAAGCAAAGAATGGAAAGAGAAATTTAACGTTGTTTACTTTCGTAAACAACAAAAAAGCACCCCTCAAATGTTTATGTTGAACTTTAAAAAAAACAAGCCATTTTAAAGTTAAGTTGCTCATTAGAGCAATTGAAATGTGGGCATTCCAACTTCCCTTGTTCTGTGAGCTGAATGCTTTAAAAAAGGCATTAATTCATAACCCCATTAAGGTATCCTGGACATGGTCTCTTCCCTTACCCCTATCCCTTCATGTTCCCTCTGTGTCAAAGCATGAGAAAACTACTGGCATCTTGATTATACAGTGCAGCTAGACAAAAATCAACCATGGTGGATGAGGTTCTCTGGCCTCCCCTCAGCGTTTTTCTTGGTGGCAGGAGGCAGTGTCCCATTTGCTAGTAGTGAGATCCTCTGGTCCCACCACTGTCAATGAGAATTGCCAGTGTAGCCCCCCCCCTTGCCGCTGGGAAACCCACAGTACAGGATGCGCCACTGGTGGGACCAGAGAATCCCGCTAGTGTGAATGACCAGAGAATTCTGACCAGTATTTAACACAAATAACTAACAATCCACTACACAATGGGAAGAAGTACTCCCAAGTATTATTGGCATTTTTCCAAATGACACTGCATCAAGCAGCAATGCAGATTTCACCAACGAATGGTCCAAGCAGCAAAGAATACATACTAAACACAATTTCTGATTGTTAAAAATGTAAAGATTTAGATGATGAAAAATAACTAAAGATTAAACTTTTTGTTGTTTTCTAAAAAAAATTCATAGGACTTAATAAATTTATGGCTTTATGGCTACTTATTGTTCTATGCTACAGGGAAAATGTACATCTTGTGGCTAGGACAATGATTATGAAATGAGCTTATGAAAGCTGACAAAACTGGTGAGCTGCATGACTATGTTTCAACATTAGTTCAAGTTGTTTTAATTAGTACTTCCTTCGCAGATAGCAAACAGCAGAGCAACAGGGAATCACTCTTGATCACCTTATAAGTCGGGTACACATGATTACACAACTGCAATGGCCAAAAGGATACTACTGACTGAAAGGAAACAGTTCTATTATAGTCTAAACACCACTATGTTACACCAGTGTTAGTGACAGAATAAGTGCACTAGTAAATACTTCTGGTGTAAGGTTGATTGTGAGAATTCCAGCCTGAACGGACTGTGAGACAAGCTGCTTGGGAACCATTTAGTCCAGGGCTTATATAAATTCCAGACACTTTCCATCAGTTAGTGAATTCAAACGTTGATCGTTGATAGCAGAAAGTTATTCATGCGCCTCCCAACATGTCATGATGAAGAATGAGACAACATGCTCGTCTTACATTAAATTCGACAATAAACAATATATGTTGAAGACAAGAGGATCAGCATATATAACTTGAAGGCTCAACATCAGTATGGATCTTGTTGTTTTATCTCAGTTATTCCTAGACTAGTGTCTAAAGGGATCTTTCCAGATCCTCTTCATGGTGATTCAGATACTGGTCGCTTCTGTTTCAAAGTGTCAATGAGAGACAAAACTCCACGTTTTACACTGGTTGTGACACGCCTTGTCACAGAGTCTGTTGGAGGACCAGAAGAGCACATCCTTGGAGGAGGAGGTCTGGCAACTAAACACTTCTGATACCGAAGCTGCACAGAAAAAAGCCATTAAATAAAATTAATCTCAAGATAATTAGCCAGAAAGATGGAGGCTTCAGTGTAAAGAGTTCACAACCATTAAATAACTTCTCTGAAACATTAAATATGCCAAATTAACTTTTTCAATTTTAATTACTTAGGAAACAGCATGGCTGAATCTACTCCAGAAATCTCAAGATGTCAAGGACTAAGAATTGTCTCGCATGGAAATATTGCAGAAAATTGTCTCAGATACATACTTTTCAGTGTTATAACCTTGCTAGTTACATTCAAACATATTAGTTTAGAACAGGAGTAGGCCAATGCACTAAATACAGTTTGGGACACAGAATGTCAAGCTGGGATTTTGGTGAATAAGAGATTTTAATGGTTATTGCTTCTCTAAAGTCAAGTTTTTATTTACATTTAGCAATTAATTCAAATCACTTTAAAATTGTTAAAGTTAACAGGTAAGCTAAGTTTCTTTCCGGCTTAAACAGCGATAAACAAGCTTTCAGAGCAGCTGCAGCTAGTTAATTAGGGAGGTAGCTTAAACTGGTTTCTGAGCTTTAGCAGAGCTTGGCTCATCCTTGCTTCTCAGCAAGGGATATCTGAGCGTTGCTGGATCTACAACATATTGCTTGAGGCACTGTTTGTCAAGCTGAGAGTTTGATGAGTGAGGGAGTTCAGTGAAAAGAGAAGAATAAATTAATTTTTTTAAATGAACACAATAAAGATGGAGGAACCGGTGACATTGCCACCATGTCTGTAGCAAATGTCTGTGGCTTGAAGAGCTTAGGCTGAATCAAGCTGCAGACATTGTAAAGGATCAGGGAGGGGCAAGTTACCAATGCACCTCGTTTCAGAAGGAGGTCATATCCCCTCAGGTTAGTGTTGTCTGCTTTGGTCAGTGGTCAAGGTCAGGAAGGTGTTTCTGTGAGACAGGCATGTAAGGTGATTCATAAGGTAGGTATGGAGGTGATTCAAAAGATAGGTATGGAGGAGACTGAGCCTTTCAGCTGAGCAACAATTTCAAGGTTCTTGCAGCTTGTACGGACGCCAGTGAGGGCTGTAGTGTGGATGAACATGACACCATAGTAAAGGAATCCATCTGAGTGTGGGGGATGTTAAGAAGAATGTCGTGGTAGTATGGGACAGAATAGTCAAAAGAGTGGAAACAGTTCTCCACAGCTGAGAGCAAGAATCCAGAAGGCTGTGTTGTATTCAAAGGTCGGGGATATCTGCCGAGGGGTGGAGAGGAACTTGCAGTGGGAAGGGAAGGATCTAGTTGTCATGATCCATGTAGGTGCCAACAACATCGGTCAGACTAGGAAAGAGATCCTCCATAGGGAATATGAGGAGTCAGGCACTAAATTAACAAGCAGAACCTCAAACATAGCAACCTTTCAGATTATTATCTGAGCCACGTGTAAATTGGCTTAGGGTAAAAGTGATTAGAGTCATGGAGGTTTACAGCATGGGAACAAGCCCTTTGGCCCAACTTGTCCATGCTGTCCTTTTTTTTAAAACCCCTAAACTAATCCCAATTGCCTGCATTTGGCCCATATTCCTCTATATCCATCTTACACATGTAACTGTCTAAATGCTTTTTAAAAGACAAAATTGTATCTGCTTCTACTACTACCTCTGGTAGCTTGTACCAGACACTCACCACTCTGTGAGAAAAAGTTGCCCCTCTGCACCCTTTTGTATCTCTCCCCTCTCACCTTAAATCTATGCCCTCTAGTTTTAGACTCCCCTACATTTGGGAAAATATATTGACTATCTAGCTGATCTGTGCCCTTCATTATTTTATAGACCTCTATAAGATCACCCCTCAGTCTTCTATGCTCCAGAGGAAGAAGTCCCAATCTATCCAGCCTCTCCTTATACCTCAAACCATCAAGTCCTGGTAGCGTTCTAGTAAATCTTTTCTGCACTCTTTCTAGTTTAATAATATCCTTTCTATAATAGGATGACCAGAACTGTATACAGTTAGAGATGAATGAGATTAGAGAGACAAATGCGTGACTCAAAGATTGGTGTGGTAGAAATGGGTTCCAATTAATGGGGCACCGGCACAGTACTGGGGAAAGTGGGAAATGTACCACCATGATGGACTATACCTGAACCATGCTGGAATCAGTGTTCTTGTGAGTTGTATAATTAGCAAAATAGAGGGCTTAAAACTAAATAGTTCAGTGGTGGGGGGTGCACGGAGAGATCACGTAGGGGCAGATTGAGTAAATTAAATTGAATAATAAGGAAGATCAAGGTAACAATTAAAATAATGATAATCTGAGTTTGACAGGAAGGGACTTGGATTGTAAACTGAAGAGTATGGCAGCTGATAGAATCAGAGCTCACATTGAAATTCACATGTGTAAACTGATAGCCATTAGATTGCTACAAGAAAAACAAAGCTGGGACCTTCATATCGAAGGAGGTTGAGACTTTAGAGAAGAACAGGAAGCTGGGGTAGTTCTGTTTGGTTGGAACTAAGTAACAGCAAAGAGCAGAAAACATTGGTCAGAGTTGTTCATATACCAATAAACAGCATTGGTAATGTAAATTACATTATAAAACATTAAATTAGAGGTGTGTCTAACAACAGGTGGTGGAGGCAAACTCGCTGGGGTCTTTTAAAAGACTTCTGGATGAGTATATGGGATTTAATGGGATTGGGGGTTATAGATAGGTCTATAGATTGGTAGGTGTTGATGTGATCGGCACAACTCGTGGGCCGAAGGGCCTGTTTGTGCTGTAGTGTTCTATGTTCTATGTAACAGCAATACAGTAATCGTGGGGCTTTCAATCTATTTATAAATTGGATAAACATGATTGGTACTAATTTTGTGGAGGACATATTCTTGGAATGGATGTAAGATGGCTTTCTAGAACAATACACATGGAGGAAGTGAATACAGAATGGGTTATTCTAGATCTAGTATTGTGCACTGAGAAACACAAATATCTTATTGTAAAGGCACCTTTAGGAAAGAGTAACCATAATATGACAGAACTCAGAAACTAGGTCCTAAGTTTAAACAAAAAAAACTGAAGATTTGAGGGGCAAAGTGGCTATGGTCCAATGAGAAACAACATTAAATGGGGCTCAAGTACTGATCCTTGTGGCACCCCCCACTAGTCACAGCCTGCCAACCTGAAAATAAACCATTTATTCTTATTTTCTGTTTTTTCTCCGTTATTCAGTTCTCATTCTTTGTCATTATGATTGTGAACAGGAATGATTAACATTTAATAAACTAATACATCGTTTGCAACAAAAATACATTCCTTCAATGCACAAAAGCCCAGAAAGTAGTGTACCAAATATGGTTAATGAAAGAAATCAAGGACTGTACAGGACCAAAGGAAGAGGGGATTGAAGGAAGAGGGACCCAAGAAAAGGTAAGCCTGAGAATTTGAAGCATTTTAAAATGCTGCAAACAATGACAAAGAAAATACTAATAAAGGGAAAATAGAATGAGTAAACCAGTGACACACAAAAACAGACTGCAAAAGCTTCCACAAGTACGTAAAAGAAAGAGATTAACAAAACTAATTACAAAACTAATTACAAACGGAATCAAGAGAATTTATAATAGGGAATTAGAAAATGGCAGAGAAACTATACAAATAGTTTTTGTCTGTCTTCACAGCGGAAAATACTAAAAACCTCCCAAATCTGGAGAACCGAGAAACTAGCCTAAACAAGGAACTTCAAAATTAATATCAGTAAAAAATAGTACTAGAGAAATTAATGGGACTTAAAGTAGATAAAGCCTCTGGACCTGATGATCTACATCTCAGAGTGTTGAAAGAGATGGCTGCAGTGCACTGGAGGTCATCATTCAGAATTCAATAAACTCTGGAACAGAACAGTTCCTGCAGACTTGAAAATGGCACAAGCGACCCCATTATTTAAGGACGTATTGAAAAAACAGGGAACTACAGATCTGTTACCCTGACATCAATAGTAGGGAAATTGCTCGAATCTATTATAAAGGAAGTGATAAACGGACACTTAGACAATCATGATCTGATTAGACACAGACAGCATGGATTTATAAAATGGAAATCATGTTTAACAAATCTGTTGGGAGTTTTTTTTTTAAAGAGGATGTAACTAGCAGAATAGATAACGGAGAACTGATGAATGTGGTATATTTAAATTTTCATTATGCTTTCAAATAAGATCCCAGGTAAGGTTGGTAAATAAAATTAGAGCATATGGGAGTGGGGGAAATATACTGGAAAGGAGTGAGAATTAATTAACCAACAGAAAACAGAAAGTAGGAATAAATGGTTCATTTTCAAGTTGGCAAGCTGTAACTAGTGAGAGGCTAAGTCAGTGGGCAAAAATTTGGCAGATAGATTACAATGTGGAAAAATGTGAGGTTAACCAGTCTGGTTGGACAAACAGAAATACAGAATTTTTCTCAAATGGTGAGAGGTTGGAAGGTGTTAAATGTCAGAGACATGGATGTTCTTGTTCACGAGTTACTGAAAGTTAACGTGCAGATACAGCAAGCAATTAAGACAAAGGTACATTGGCCTCTACTACATGAGGAGTTGAGTATAAGAGTAAAGATGTCTTACTGCAACTATATAGAGCCTTGTGAAGTTTTGGTCTCCTTACCCAAAGAAATATATAATTGCCATAGAGGGAGTACAACTAAGGTTCACCAAACTAATTCTTGGGATGGAGGAATTGTCCTATGAAAAAAGACTAAATAGACTGGAACTTTTTTTGGGGCTTTGGAAGAATGAGAGGATATCTTATTCAAACATTCAAAATTCAAATAAGGCTTGACAGGCTAGATGCAGGAAGAATGACATTTTCTCTTGTTGGAGATTCTAGAATCTCAGAAGGTAAGCCTTTAGGACTGAGATGAGAAGGAATTTCTTTACTCAGGGAGGATGGTGAAACCTGGACAATACAACACATTAAAACAGATTTTAATCACCAACTAAATTCTGTGCCCAGAAGGCAATAGAAGCTAGTTGTTGAGCATGTTTAAGACTGAGAGTGATGGATAGTGCAGGAAAATGGTACTGAGGTAGAAGATCAACCATGAACTCATTGAATGGTGGAGTGGGCTCAAAGGCCTATTCCTACTCTTATTCCTTTTGTCCTTTCTCAATCCTTTAAACTTTCTCTGCCATTCCATGGCTAATTGGAGTGTGGCTTAAACTCCACATTCTGCCTACCCCCAATAGGCTCCCTTGTTAGTCAAGAATCTATCTACATGTACCTTACTAAGCCTCCTACATCATCAAAGGTTCACACTCAAAAGAAAGAAATGTCTTCTCATCTGTGTCAAAAATGGGAGACCCCTTATTCTTAAGCTATGATTTAGAGGACATTGCAGCTTTCAAATATAGTTTAACAAGGTGCCCAACTATAGAATTATCTTCAGATGATACGCACCATGCATGCAGCCTGCACAGCCTCAGATACATTTCCTGCATTTGGTTCACACCAGAAGACGTGACACTCAAAACGTTGATTTCCTGTGTCCATAATAAAGGCAAAGGTATGGATATCTTTCCCCACTCCTATAAATGATAGGAAACGAACACGGCACTCCAACAAAACCTCATCTTCATCCTGCTCCAGGTGGGTGAAGAAAAATAAGAGCAACAGTTGTCATACAGATGACTGTGATGAGTTCATTTTTCATAATTTTAGACAAATGGAAACATTTTAATAATGCATGAAATTAAAACCTGGACAATACAGATTTTAATCACCAACTAAAAGGTATGAGAGACCAACTAAAAACTAATAACCACTCCAAAAGCCAGCAATCAGAGAATACCTTCAAATATTGGTGGGAAAGTCTCTCCTTTGATGGAAGCATGGTATTTTTGTCCTCTTTGATATATCTTTTAAATTATTATATGCTATTTAAAATTTATTTCAACTATATAAAAAAACTGACCAAATATTCCAAGGATGTTGCAGGAGAGAAAAGGAGGAATTCATTTACACAGGATCTTCCATTACTCACCTTCTGCCTTATCACAGTAACAGTGGCATCGGCAACATTCATAATAACAGATATCCAGTCTTCCTTGTTAGTCGTGGCCAGTAAGCTCTCAATTGCTCCATTCAGTATTTCGATACCTACCGATCACAGCAGAAAAGTGAAAGATTTATTAGTCAACATTCTTCAAATAAAAGGGGCTTATACTGGAACTTGGAGCTGAAAAACGAAATAGTGTTCGGAGTGGGGGTGAGAATTTTCAGTCAGGAAATCTGGAAGTAAAGGTTTCTTACATGCCCTGTTGTATGCAACATAGAACAACTTATAAAAATTGTCAACAGGTTTCTTGCCCAATAGTCAGCCTATCTGACAGAGCGGATAGCCGTCAGGCTAGGAAGCCAAACAAAAGTTTGCTTCACTCAAAGGGTAGTCAGTGAATGTATTCAAAAAAAGGGGTAGTTTTTAAAAAGATTTTAATGGCATCAACGTGTAGAGGGAGACAGTATAAATATGGCATTAAGATAGGCATGATCATATTGAATGGCAGAGCAGATTCGAAGGGCCAAATAGCTACTCTTGCTCCCAGTTTCTATATGCCAGCTAAGTGTAACATTGAGGGCAAAGTTGGGACAATACAGACATTGTGGAGAATTCTGGTTCCACGTATTAAAAGTCGAAAGTGGAATAAAATAGAAATGTGCAAACCATTTTTAAAAAAAATCCTGAGTTTGGATTGGTTTCCCACCCCCTGTCCCACCTCAGTTTAAGCATGAAATGAGTAGTTTAGGTTGAGTTGAAAACTTCAACATTTTTACTCATCTACCCATCTCCAACACACCCATTGTCGGGGGTTAAGCGCCCCTAATGTAAGTACATCTTTCATTATTTTTGTCTCGTTTTTAAAAATAGCAGTATTTCAGTTACTTTACACTTTGTAATTATTTGGAAATAACACATCAAATGGATATTAGAATGATTCTTATCCTTTAAAATTGTACAAGAAATTAGTGGAATATGGCGTTGAAGAAATATATCTAACATTTTGGCTTGTTTTTATTCGGAACAAAAACAATACGATGTTCAAATATTTTTAATTCATTATAATTTACCTAATGGTTTGGCCACAGGCAACACACCGAGGTACTGAACGTGAAACTTCTGTACAAGTTCCGTCTTTGGTGTTGGGAAATCTACTACAGAGCAGAAACAAATTTAGGCATGTCAAATTACTTTTCTCTTACTGCATGCATTAGTTAGTAATGTCCATTTTATTACATTGATACAACTTATAGGCACCAACCAGAATTCTTTGCTTGCATGCTCACCAACCCAAGATTCCTCCCATTAACTAAGATGGGCAGGAAATTCACAGGCAGTGGCAAAACCCTGACTACAAACTCAAAAAAGTACATGAAAATCTAAATTCTCAAAGGCAACATACTATTGGACCATTGTGAATGTAACAATTTTTCATGGTATTAATATAAAAATTGCAATAATATATTATAAAAGTTTCAAAATACTGAATTGCCTCCATTTATGGAGGTATATTAATTTGCAAAAAATATAGTTGTACCACCAATACTGTGACTGCATTACAAATATGATTCAATGCATCATAATGTTATGATGATAGGAGATTTTGTTATTGTATGTTCACAGATGGATCATTTTCTTGAGTCCATTAATGGTCTAATTATATTCTCAGTAAATCAGAATTACAGTTTATGTTAAAATGTTTTGAACTTTAATTTGTTCTATTCATTTTCAGGGTCAGCTGTTTGTTATTTTCTTGTTTATGTGACCAACACAATTAAGGTACATGAATAGGATGATCTAAAGATGAAAATAAAGTTAAGAGTCCAGTATTTATATAATCTCTCATGACTTCAGTATACTCCAACGCGCTTTAGAATCAAAAGTACAGTCAGTATTACAAATGTGGCACCCAATCAGCACACAGTCATAAACTGCAACAACATAAATGACCAGATAATTTGTTATGGTCACGTTTGTTGATTGAGGGATAAATATTTCCGCAAGAGACCAGGGAGAACACATCTTTTTATTCATTTGAGAGTTACGGGTGTTGCTTGCTAGTCAGTATTTATTGCCTATCCCTAGTTGCCAAAGGGCAGCTGAGAGTCAACCACATTGCTGTGACACTGGAGTCACATGTAGACCAGACCAGGTGTGGATGGCAGATTTCCTTCCCTAAAGGATGTCAGTGAACCAGATGGGTTTTTCCGATAATCGACAATGGTTTTGTGGTCATCAGTAGATCCTTAATTCCAGCTCATTTTTTAAATTCAAATTCCACCATCTGCTATAGCGTGATTCAAACACAGGTCCCCAGAACATTAACTGAGTTTCTGGATTAATTGTCTACCAATAGGGGCAGCATGGTGGCAAAGTGGTTAGCACTCTGCCTCATCACTCCAGGGACCTGGATTCAATTCCTGGCTTGGGTCACTATCTGTGTGAAGTTTGCACATTCTCTCTGTGTCTGCATGGCTTTCCTCCCATAGTCCAAAGATGTGTGGGTTAGGTGCATTGGCCATGCTAAATTGCCCCTTAATGTCCTGGGATGTGTAGGTTTGAGGGATTAGCCGCGTCTATATCTAGGGTTATAGGGATAGGGCCTAGGTGGGATTGTTGCCAGTGCAGACTTGATGGGCCAAATGGCCTCCTTCTGCACTGCAGGGTTTGTATAATTAGATGATAATACCACTAGGTTTCCACTTCCCCTTGCTCTTCTTTCAAATAGTGTTGTGGAATCTTTTGCAAACACTTCAGAAGGACAGGTTGGGCCTTTGTTTAACATATTTTACAGTACGTTCAGCAGAATAGCTCCCATGAGTACAGCAATGGACAGCCAGTCTAGGTTAGCCATTCAAATCTCTGTAGTGATCCCATAACTTGCTGATTCAGAGACCACAGTGCCATCAATGAACAATGGCTATTGTTGTAAAAAGCCACAATCTGATGAAATGGGCTAGTTGGTCAGAAAAATGTTACCTTGTAGAGGAACATCAAGATTCACATTGACTCGATCCTGAGAAATGCTGCAAGCCACAGCTTTGGCATTCCTACGTTCTGCCATAATCTGCAGAAAAGATGAACAGGTTATCAATCTAAATTGATGAAATACACTTCATGCACTGGCTCATACAGTATTAATCATTGTCAGTTAATCACCACTGGTGTTCAAGAATCTATCTTTGGTTCCATCCTATTTCTCATTAGCAAGGGGGAGCATGTCAACATCATCTGAAATCACAGCATCAGTTTACACATCCATACTGATGACACCAGCTTTATCCCATCACTACTTCCCTTGACCCGTCCACTATCTCTAAATTATCAGACAGCTTATGGGATGAATAGAAATTTCCCCCAATTAGAAACTGAGAAGAAACCCGCCACAAACTCCAGGCCCTAATCACTGACCCTGTCCCTTTACCAGGCAGCTGTCTGAAACTGAACCAGACTGTTCAGCTGTTCAAACTTGACTCCTGGATGAGCTTTCAACCACATTTCTGTACAGTCAGGTCTTCTCTGTTTTTTGCAGACACCTGGTTTCCTCCTTCATTTATTCCCGCTTTCGCTAAAATTTATTTGTTCATGGGATGTGGGTGTCACTGATTAGGCCTATCGTTAATTGACCTAGATGGTGGTGAGCTGCCTTGAACTGCTGCAGTCCACGTGGTGTAGATACACCAGTGCTATTAGGGAGGGAGTTCTGGAATTTTGACTCAATGACAGTGAAGGAATGATGATATAGTTCCAAGTCAGGATGGTGCGGGGTTTGGAGGGGAACTTGCAGGTGGTGATGCTTTCTTGCATTTGCTATCCTTGTCTTTCTAAGTAGCAGTGATTGCAGATTCAGAAGGTGCAATTAAAGGAGACATGGCGAGTTGCTGCAGTGCATATTGTAGATGGTACACTATTATTGAGAGTTTATCTCGAGCTTATTTGGCTTCTCACTCCAGATGCAATCTTACTGAAGGCTTTTGTTCCTAAACATTTATGTACATGCTAACTATTTACAAAGATTAAATAAAACCATGGCAGAGCTGGAGCAACTCTGAGATGCTTCACACTCATCTCCTCTCTGAGTGACACCACTGTGATGCAGCTCCTAACGCACAGATTCAGTAGCTATCCTTGGATTTAAACATTTACCCACAGTGCTACACCATTGAGCCACAGAACCTTAGAAACCCTACAGTGCAGAAAGAGGCCATTTGGCCATCGAGTCTGCACCGACCACAATCCCACCCAGGCCCTACCCCCATATCCCTACATATTTACCTGCTAATCCATCTAATCTACGCATCTCAGGACACCAAGGGGCAATTTTAGCAAGGCCAATCAACCTAACCTGCACATCTTTGGACTGTGGGAGGAAACCGGAGCACCTGAGGAAACCCAGGCAGACACAAGGAGAATGTGCAAACTCCACACAGACAGTGACCCAAGCTGGGAATCGAACCCAGGTCCCTGGAGCTGTGAAGCAGCAGCTCTAACCACTGTGCTACCGTGCTGCCTGTGTGGCACATACAGTGTTCCACACTAGTGTGGAAATAGTGAGTGTTTAATGGGGTGGCAAACAAGCAGACTTCTACATGGTAGATGGTGTCAAGTATCGTTAGTATCATTGGGACTGTTCTTATCCAGGCAACCGGAGAGTATAATCAGGAAAACGTCAGCAGGGCAATGCCATCTGAGCTTTTAAATAAAAAGCCTCAAGCTTTTACAAAATCGATGAGTTCACCACCATCAACATCTTTGGGAGTCACTACCAGCTAGAAGTTGAAATAACTCAATCGCAAGTGACAAATGACTCATCATTTAATCCTTCAAAGAACTCTCTCATGTACAAGAGTTAAGTGTGTGATTCTTTCAACATTTACCTAGATGGGTGCAGTCACAAAAGCAAAAAACGCAACATCATCCAAAGTTACCCTGATCCATTGCACTGCTGGTGGACTCCCATTCTCTTCATCTGAATATATTCTAGTCAAGAGATCCTCAACATTTGAGGCACAGCATTTACAGGAATGCACATCTATCTAAATAACAACTAGTCTCTTATATGTTTAATCAACAATGACTGGCCTGCATGTTGGAAAATAATCACAAGAAATTTTAAATTATTGAAAATGGCACAAAACACATATTTTTCAAAATATATTTTAAAAAATTAAAATTTAGATTGAGATACAATAGAAGTTTCACAGAAGAAAAAAAAGTTAATTCAAAACTTTTGAAAATGTATTTATTAGTGTCCTGGCTACTAAAAGTTTCAGCTTAACTTTTGGAGCATCCCTGAATACAAACAAGAGCAATGGATGGAAACTCCCAGGCATGATTAATGCGCCCTGGGCATATGGACAGTTTTGTGAGCGGGACAGGCTTCTAGTGCAATATTCTTACAACCGGTGCAAAGGATTGTGAAACGTGATTGGCACGGAATGCGATTTGTACTTAGAATTCCTCAATCCTTTGGACCGGATACACCAATATCAGGTGAATGCATAAATAAACTACTCAGTCAAGTGGAAAATCCAGGTCACTATCTGGGATTGGATAAATACATGGTATCAGGTTCGCTTTACAGACATGTTTTAAATTCAGATGAAAGTAATGTCTAGTTTCACAAAGGTAGATTAACAATCGACAATATATAAACCATACCCAAAACATCCACATGGGAAACTGTTAATCTCAAATGTGAACAGTATTGTAATATTGGTATCTTCAAACAAAAGAACACTGAACATACCACATCACTCAGCATTCACATTGACAACTTGTTCTAACCACTACAATCAATTACCTCCAAAAACCCAATTTAGTGACTGGAAAAATAGCAGATGTTTCATGATTTCATTTAGTGGCAATATCAACAAATTCTGACAAACTGCAGTGCAAGTCCATTAAATTTTGACACAATCAAATTACTTTGTTGGTTTAAACATTTAATCACTTTTAAAAATATCACAAGTTAACAGCAAAAATTAAAGCACAAACGTAGCAAGAAACTAAATTGTTTTAAAACATAAATCACACCAACACATTTATTGTACCAATTTACATGCTGACAGTTTAAGACAACAACTTGCATTTATGTAGAAAATTCAATTAGTAAAATATCCCAAGGTGCTTCACAGGAGTTGTATCAAACACAGTTTGACTCGAGCTACAGAAGGAAATATTGGGTCAGATGGCCGGAAATGTGGTAAAAGAACTAAGTTTTGAACATTTTAAAGCAGGAGAGAGACAGGCAGGGTGGTTTGGGTAGGGAATTCCAGAATTTAGGGCCAAATTGGCTGAAGGCATGGCTGTCAATGGTGAAACGATTAATATTTGAGATGCATAGCAGGACATAATTAGAGAGCACAGAATCTCTGAGGACTGTAAGGATTGAGGAGATCACAGAAATAAGGAGAGATGAGGCCACAGTGGAATTTGAAAACAAGGATGAAGATTTTAAAACTGAGTTGTAGTCAATTGGGAGCCAATATAGGCCATTGAGCACAAGGTGATGGGTAAGGAGGACTTGGTGCAAATTAGGATAAGGGCAATAGAGGTTTTGCATGAGCTCAGTTTATGGAGGGCTTGTGGGAAGCATGGTGAGAAAGGTTTTGAATAGTCAAGTAGAAGATAACAAATGAAGGTTTCAGCAGTCGATGAACTGAGGGAAGGCTGGAGAAGGACTCTTGCTTTTTTTTAATACATTGATAGGATGCAACTGGTGCTGGCTAGACCAGCATTCATTACTCATCTTTAGCTGCCCTTCAGAGCATGATGGTGAGTTAATTTCTTGAATACAACTGAGTCTAGCTAGGCCATTTTATACAGCAGTTAAAAATCAACCACATTATTGTAGATCTGAAGTCATATACAGGCAATACTAGCAGATTTCATTCCCTAGAGACATTATGACAATCTGGTCATTTCTAGTTTTTTATTCCAGATTCTATTTAATTAATTGAATTTAAATCCCTCCAGCTACCTTGTTGTGATTTGAACTCATGTCTCTAGATCATTAATGAATTCAGGCCTTTAGGTCACCAATCCAGGAACACATCCACTATGCTGCCCTATCATGTATAGAGGTGTAGGTAGGCCACTGTGGAAATGGAGAGAATATGGGGTTGAAATATCAGTTGTGTCAAATAGGATATCAAGGTTGGAAATAGTCTGGTTCAGCCTCATAATAGCCAGAGGGGGATGGAGTCAGTGGTGATATGCAGAAAAAATTGGCTATGTCACCCAAGGGTAGAGCATGTATGGAGGAATGACGAGAACACTAAGATTTCCAGATCGACACTACCGCGAGCACTAAGTGAGTTCAACCTTGCCCAACATGTGGGAGGGTGTTTTGAAATTTAACAGACTATCGACCTAAACTGCAAGGGGAGCAAAATGCAAGTTTAACCAGGTTGCCTCTTTTTACATGCAATATTATACATTATTATAAATTAGTTGGGGGTTGAGGGTCTGCAGTACCTAATCCATTTGAAAACAGGACATTCAACCAAAAAGGTTGGAGATTAAGAAAGAGAGTGTGTGTGAAGACTGAAGACAATGGCTTACATCTTCCCAATATTTAATTCCTTTATTCTTTCAAGGAATGTGGGCATTGCTGACAAGGCTGGCATTTGTTACCAATCCCTTGAACTGGATGGCTCTTTAGGCTATTTCAGAAGGTAGCTAAGAATCAAATCATATCGCCATGCATCTGGAATCAAATGTAGGCCTGACCAGGCAAGGGCGGCAGATTTTCTTCCCTAAAGGACATTAATGAACTAGATGGGTTTTTACAACAATTAATAATGATTGTTATGGTCAACATTACTGAGACGAGTTTTATATAGATTGGATTTAAACTCCCACTGGCTGCTGTGGTGAGCTTGTTCCCAAAGTATTAATCTGAGCCTTTGGATTACTAGTCCAGTGACATTACCATTACACTTGCTCAAGCAAAAATAGGACAAGACTTTCCCTGCGGATTTCGGAACCCACATCAGGTTCAAATTGAGGTCAGAAGCCCAACCATGTGGAAATAATCACTCTGTGATTTTCCCTGGAGCAGTTAATTAATGCTTAGAGGACAGATCGGAGACAGACAGACAGACTGAAGAGGTTAGAACCCCTCTCCTTGGAGTGGAGAGTGAGAAGAGATTTGATAGAGCTGCTCAGATCATGAGGGCTATGGACAGAGTAAATAAGGACAAACTGTTTCCCTTGTAAAAGGATCAGAAACAAGAGGGCACAGATTTAAATGATTTGCAAAAGAAGCATGTCAGAGGTGAAAAAAAACTCACGAGAATGCACTGCCTGGAAGTTTGGTGGAAGCAGGTTCAATCGAGGCATTCAAGAGGGCATTAGATGATTACTTGAATAGAAGAAAAGTGCAGGGGGATGGGGAAAAGGCAGAGGAATGACACTAAGTCCCAACATTCATTTGGAAAGTCAGTCCAGACACAAGGAGTTGAATGGCTTCTACCTGTGCCTCAACAATTTTGATTCTGTGACAGGCTTGCTGTCCAATTAAGGAGGGCAGGAAGGCAGGCTGTTAGTGGTAATATCAGTAGATTAGTAATTCAGGCTAATGATCTGGCAATCCAGGTTCAAATCCCTCTACAGAAATGGGAGGAATTTATAAATGTCACCTAGTTGTGGCTGACTGATTACAGTGATGGAGCTGAAATTCACTGGGGTCTCTCCATGCACGTTTGATTTCTGCCGACTGTGTTTCTCATTATTTATTTGTGTGCTTCTCATTCTTATTTTAAAATGGCCACCTGGCCTACTAGATAAGTCTTCAAAATGAATTGCTACGCCATCAAAAAATTTTGAAGCAGAAGGGCCAATCAGGTGTCTTTTAGCTTGAAAGCAGCAGTAAGTTGCAATGGAAGGTAACTTCTTTTAAGGTGCAAATTATTAAATGGTGTTTGCAGCCAGACTACCACTGAGGTAGGGAACACCTCCATAGGTCACCTGTGACTGCTGCTGTACTCAGGCAGGGAGGGAAGGCATCTAAGTCTACCTGGTGTGTTTCTCTTACCAATCTTTTATTGTGAGGGAGGTGCTGTCTGCAAGCATCTAAACTGGCCTCTGCCCCTGACGGGAACCTGGAAGTTGAATGTATAATTTCCTTTCAGATGATACTACGAAAGATACAGGAGACAGATGAGAAATAAGAGAAAACCAAGAATAAATACATAAATACTTGGGGACTCCAGAGCTCCAGAACAGGAAAAGACGTGTTTGGGGGAAGGGGGTGGAGGGTAACAGCAGATTTGGAGGGGAAGAGGATAGGAGAAAGCAGAGGGAATTGCTGACAGTATCAGTGACAATGGGGGAATCAGGAAAGAAATTTAAATAGTCAACAGCTCAGTGGGAGTTGGGCTGAACAAGCAGGAATTGGGTTTTGTGATCTTAGAGAGTGCAAATGGGAGAAAGAATCTGAAGAAAGATCCCAGGGGCTGGGTGGAAGAGAAGTTTTGGGCAAGATTGGCCCAGTGGGGTAAGGGAAAAGTTCATATTAATCTTCATAATCATTTGCAAAATCAACCAAATTTTGTGCACTGATTTGACATCTAGTGCAGCCTCAAAACATGTTAGAGAGCATTTCATTTCTAAAGCCAAAGGAAAAGAACAACAGTAAGAGTGGGGAACAATTATTGACTCATCTGTAAGGTTTTGTGCAGCTGAACTATTTGAAAGCCACAGATCAGGGTCAGTAAGCTATAGAACCTTGGATAATGAATGTTTTACAAGATTCAAGCATACAGTCAACACCAAATGTAACATGTTCATTCATGTACTCAGTAACCAATTTAGTTATATTCAGA
The DNA here is from genome assembly GCF_965287045.1 of Carcharhinus amblyrhynchos. Taxonomy (NCBI): domain Eukaryota; kingdom Metazoa; phylum Chordata; class Chondrichthyes; order Carcharhiniformes; family Carcharhinidae; genus Carcharhinus; species Carcharhinus amblyrhynchos. Next base: position 86,787,628 of record NC_137324.1, on the reverse strand, counting down.
ATACAAAAATTCTGTTTTGATTTCACTATTAATTTAGCCTTAAAAAAATCATTTTTGTTGTCTGTATTCACTGCAACTTAATACTATTCACAATGTTGGACAGTGACCTCCACATAAAATCACACAAAGGCCCTTCTATTAAAGGACTCAGATCCTGAGCTTCAAATGGTTGTGAATGGGATTAGGTTCATTCTGCAATATCGAACTGGGACAAGTTACAGCTTAGCAATTATTGGCAGGTTACTATTGTCCGTAAAGGCTGCATTTACATTCTATTTTTAGTGTCACTGCAGGACAGGTTTTGCTGAACACAAACGCTAATTGTTACTGTGAATACTGTAATTAAATCAAGAGCACAGGGACTTTACAGATTTGCTCAGTCTTGTAGAGTCAGGTTGGATCTCCTGGCTCTTGACTTACAGTAGAACTTTGGCATCAGTGGAAAGTAATGAGAACTGCACAAGGCCACACAACATTTTAACAGCCTATTTTTGTTTATTTCATTAGCTTCCATTTCTTCACTGAGGTTGAAACACTCATTAAAAATCAAGAACTGCAAGTTGTACTTGATAGGGCAGGAATTATTTTGAGTTATGTAATTGTGGTGCTTATCATCAGTATTTGTTACAGTATGTTTGTTGTAGTGTCACTGTGGTCCAAACCTGCATGCCATTCAGTTAAAATTGCAACTCCAATGCTTTTTTTAAAATTCATTCGTGGGACATGGGCATCATTTATTGCACATTCCTTGTTCCCAAGGGCAGTTGAGAGTCAACCATGTTGCTGTGGCTCCGCTGTCACATGTAGGCCAGACCGGGTAAGCTCGGCAAATTTCCTTCGCTAAAGGACATTAGTGAACCAGATGGGTTTTTCCAACAATCGACAATGATTTCATAGCAATCAGTAGATTCTTAATTCCAGATTTCTTTTATTGAATTCAAATTCCACCATCTGCCACGATGGAATTTGAATTAACTAGGTCATTGCTTCCTCATTCAGACATGACTGCTCATATCTTCTGCTTTCATCATTTACCAAGTTCATAATTTTTCTGGGGCTCAGGCAGGGTTTCCGAACATTCCCTCCTCCCTTTTCCCCCCAACCTTCACATTCGCTGATGTAAATATCTTAATTAAAAGATGAATGTTAGTGCCCAGTGCCTTATTTAAAAAAAAAGTTCATTTTTCCCTTTATGGGAGCACAAAATGAAAAATGGCCAAAGAATCTTATAACCTTGGTCATTATTATAAAGGCATAATTTATAAAATACCAAGAACTTTGCATATTCTGAATCATAGAATCCCCACAGTGCAAAAGGCAGTCATTTAGCCCATCAAGTCTGCACCGACAACAATCCCACCCAGTCCCTATCCCCATAACCCCACTGATTTATCCTATTAATCCCCCAACACTAAGGGGCAATTTATGTTCCATGCACCTAACCAGCACACCTTTGAGCTATAGGAGGAAACCAGGGCACCTGGAGGAAACTCACGCAGACACAAAGAGAACAAGACACCCGAGCTGGGAACCTGGTGCTGTGAGGTAGCAATGCTAACCACTGTGCTGCCCAACACCATCCAAGATGGGTGAATAATGGCTGTTTTTATTGTATAGGAGATTTTTTGAGCTGGTGCATACTCATTCTCACCTTGGAGCAGATTTCGTGAAGACTGGTTGCGATGGCTTTTGCTGGTGTATCACATCGGAACACATGACATTTTAGGATTCGTGTATCTTTATCTCTTGCTACATAGGCAAAGTCCCTGCACAAATAAAAATGTGAGACATTAGCGGCAATGATTTACACCATTTAAGCAAGGCTCAAGTACTTGACAAATCATTTCTCATTTACTGAAGGAGAAGAAACATACACTGTTTCCAATAGTAGGGCATTATGCACAAGTAACAATGACGCTAGTATCATCATACAAATATTTGTTAATATTTAACTTTTGACAGTAAAATTAATAAAATTATTTTCAGGCACAACTCAAATTTTGAAATAACTGATTCTGGTATTTGTGGCCAATGCTTAACGTGTTTGTATAATTTTACTCTTATTTTGGCAGAGACATCAACCCATTAAAATTGCATAGAGAGAAACATTGTTAGAAGTATTTCTCTGCTGTCATCACCAATAGTAATGTACAGCCTGCAGAGCAAGAAATTATAAACCAGACAGATTGTGTATTTTGCAGGTATTTTAGTGCAATATTTCATGTAAATGGGGTGCTTTTTTTTGCTGAACACCTGGCAGTAATTATTCCAATGCTACAGTGTGTGACATCTTAAAATAGCAACAAAAATATAGCACAACAGGAAAGGCAATCATGTCCAAGGTAATTAACTATTTCCCTATTGTAAGCTAACATTTACCAGTCAAGTTAACACAGAACTTCCAGTTCAGAAGATGAGAATAAACCACCTGCAGTTCCGCTGCCAACACTACAGCATTCAATACTAGAACATTGTCTCACATAAGAGCATTAGAAATAGGAGCAAGAGTAGGCCATACGGTTGAGCTGATCATGGCAGATCTTCAGCTTCGTCCATTTTCCCATCAACTCCCTGGGCGAGATTTTCCAGCCACGCTCGCCCCAAATCCAGAAAATCCTGCCGAGGTCAACGGAACTTTGCGTGGCCCACGTCACGCCTGCTACAATTCCCGTGGCGGGGTGGTCGGAAAAATTCACACTCCTATGTCCCTAAATTTTCTGAGGCACCAAAAATCTGTGTACCTCAACCTTAAAAGTATTCAACGATCAATCCCTTATCCTGAGACAGTGGCCCCATGTTCTAGATTCCCAAGCCCGTGGAAACAACCTCCATGTATCTGTCCTGCCAAGTCCTTCTCAATCTTTAATGTTTCATCGAGATTACCTTTCATTCATCTAAATTCCACAGTGTACAGACCTATTTACTCAGCCTCTCATCTACAACCCTTGCATCTTCAGGAATCAACCTAGTGAACCTTCACAGTACTGCCTCCAATGCAAGTATATCCTTCCTTCAACATGGAGACCAAAGCTGCACACAAGTATTCCAAATGTGGTCTCACTAAAGTCCTAAACAACTGTATCAATATTTCCTTATTCTTCTAAGCCAAGGCCCATCAATAAAGGCCAACATGCCATTTGTTCTTCACATTGCTTGTTGCATAGTAACTTTTTGGAATAAAAACAGAAAATGATCAAAATACTCAGTAAATCAGGTGGCATCAGAAACAAGGCTAATATTTCAAGTCAATGACCTTTCATCAGAAACTCAAACTGTAGGCATTTACTGCAGATATAGTTGTCCAGCACTGATTTCCACAAACTCCTACAGATGGCAGTTACAACACACAACCAGACCTGCCACATCTAACTAACCTTATTTATCCATTTGATCAGTTAACTATAGAATGTATGGGGCTGTAAGGACTGGGGAAACAGTACTGCCCATATTATGATGTAGAGTCAAATGGGAATAGTAGAGCATAGTGCTGAGTCTTGCTGAGGTTGGCATGAGTATATGTATATAGTTGTGTTATTAATAAATAGTTATTATTCAACTCTATAAGCCTCTAGTCCTCTTCCCTTGAGTACATACAATCTTACAATATGATGATAACAGGCGATGGTCCCCAAAATCCATAAGAATGAAAAAGTAAAGAAATTCCAGTCAGACTGGAGAGAAGTGCACCTAACCTGAAGACCTCAAATGCACAGCTGTGATCACCTATGAAGCTGCATTACAGGCATGGAGACTGAAGAGCAGAAGGAGATCCAATGTGCAGTGTTATGAGGACTCCACCAGAGCACAGAGAGGTCTACTGCAAGACCCAGTTGAAAGCAGAGGCAAAAGACTAGCCAAATCGCAAAAGGATGACAAAACTCCCATTTAAAGAGAAGTCAGAGTAAAAAAACGGCACATCCAAATTGGGCAGTTAGGTTGAAGTTGAGCCGTGCTAAATTGACCGTTAATATCAGGGGGATTAGTGGGGTAATATGTGGGGTTGCAGGGAAAAGGTGGGATTGTTGTCGGTGCAGGCTTGATGGAGCGAAAGGCCTCCTTTTGCGCTATAGGGATTCGATGAATTTGACTCTCCAAACTTAGAAAAGCGACGAGCTGACCAAAACAATTTATTCAAAAGATTTTCTGCAGAATCATTGAAGTTTAAAATGGCTCTGTAACTGTAACAGCTGACGACATAATTGCCAACAGGGAATAAATTAATCTTCTGATAACTTTGAAGCGGTCATGAAGTCCTCGGACACCTACTCTAACCTAACAAGCAATAAACTTTGGAGCAAGCAAAATTTAACAAGAGACTCCAAAAGCTTGGGGAACCCGGGGACTCTTCATAAATGAGTTTACAGACTGGCTGAAGGCTGTGACTATGGTGACCTTAAACGTTAGTTCGCAAGAGACTGAATAATGGTGGGAGTGGCCAATAACACTCCTTGGATTGTCATGGTTGAGATGTGAAAGTTAAAAAAAATCATCAGCTGGACTATTTTATAAAGATATTTTTCTTTCTCTCCTGTTGAAAATGGAAATTGCTGAGCTAACAATATGTCTCCAGCTACTCATCTGATGCTTTCCAGCAATTTCAAAGTAGCAATGGCCATGGGGGTGAGGGTGTTTCCAAAGGAAAATCTGCACAGGTTGTAATCTCCCATAAATGGTGCTAATGGCTGAAACATTAGCAATCCTAACATCTGTTAGTTTACCTGACACCAGTGTCTCCAAAAACAAAAGGAATCCTGATTCCCATTAAACCTCAATATCCCAGTCATCCTGTGTCTAATACTGAGGAGGTGATGCCACATGACATCCCCCAAACCACTTGGTGATTGTGTCTGTTGGAACTGAATTCCAACAGTTACTGTTTGATGTCCAACATGAAAAAACTCCAGGCAACAGCCTGTGCTGTCTACCGTCAAGCTGACAGCAGCAGAAAAAAAAACAGACCCTCATCAAACCTGCTGATTGCTGGAAAATTGTAACTCAAGCCTTCTGATTGACACTTTATATGTGCCTTCTCCCGTCATGCAAATCTTGCTCTGGAAAGATGGGGTTAATCTCCTCTCAGAACGAACATTCCAGTTGACCTCTGAACCCATGTAAAATCCATACCTATATTTTATTGTGGTTGTGCCATGAATCATCTTCCTTTTTCCTCACCCTCTATTTATTGTTCGAGTGTAAAGAAGTGTACATTATGAAACCCTTTCTCGCATGTGTGCGCGCAAACATAAACCAATCCTTCAATTTTCATCTTAAGATTGCTGTGCAAGTTCTTAATAGAAGATTGAAACATTTCCAAAATTAAGAGTTAGGAAGATACGTTATAATTTATAAAGAGGGAAATCAGAATTTTTAAAAATCTGTTTATGGATGGGTAGAAAGTAAGGAAATTAGGATAATTTAAACTGAATCTGCACCTCTGTCAGTGACAAGATGGTAGTCATGATGTGGAAATGCCAGCATTGGACTGGGGTAAACACAGTAAGAAGTCTCACAACACCAGATTAAAGTCCAACAGGTTTATTTGTAGCAAATGCCACTAGCTTTGGAATGGGCTGTTCTTTCGTCAGGTAGGTGGGAGTTCTGATCACAAACAGGGTATATAAAGACACAAACTCAATTTACATGAATAATGATGGGAATGTGAGTCTTTACAGCTAATCAAGTCTTAAGGATACAGACAATGTGAGTGGAAAGAGCATTAAGCACAGGTTAAAAAGATGTGTATTGTTTCCAGACAGGACAGTTAATGAGATTTTGCAAGTCCAGGCAAGTTGTGGGGGTGACAGATAGTGTGACATGAACCCAAGATCCCGGTTGAGGCCATCCTCATGTGTGCGGAACATGGCTATCAGTCTCTGCTCAGTGACTCTGAGCTGTCGTGTGTCATGAAGGCCACCTTGGAGAACGCTTACCCGAAGGTCAGAGGCCGAATGAGTCGCTGAGCAGAGACTGATAGCCAAGTTCCGCACACATGAGGACGGCCTCAACCGGGATCTTGGGTTCATGTCACACTATCTGTAACCCCCACAACTTGTCTGGACTTGCAAAATCTCATTAACTTTTCCTGTCTAGAAACAATACACATCTTTTTAACCTGTGCTTAATGCCCTCTCCACTCACCATACTGTTAAGACTTGATTAGCTGTAAAGACTCACATCCCAATCATTATTCACGTAAATTAAGTTTGTGTCTTTATATGTCCTGTTTGTGATCAGAATTCCCAACCACCTGATAAAGGAACAGCCTGTTCCAAAAGCTAGTGGCGTTTGCTACAAATAAACTTGTTGAACTTTAACCTGGTGTTGAGAGACTTCTTACAGTGATAAGATGCATATAGCAACTCCAACAGTCCAATTCATTATGCAACAAAAGGGCAAGAAGACTCCAGTGCAAGGAAAGCAATACCCAACCAAAACACATGGTGCTAGACCACTGTCAGCGCTGAGGCACCAAATTATCCCATCAGCAAGGACAGTTTTCAGCGAACACTATCCATTGCTTTCACTGAACTGCTTGGGACCCTTTGAAAAAGTATGCATGTCCAAAATATCTAGATACAGTTAAAGTTTATTTATTTGTCACAAGTAAGACTTACATTAACACTGTAATGAAGTTACCGTGACATTCCCCTAGTCGCCACAGTCTGGCGCCTGTTCGGGTCAATTCAGCTAACCAGCACATCTTTCAGAACATGGGAGAAAACTGGAGACCCTGAGGAAACCCACACAGACACGGGGAGAACATGCAAACTCCATACAGACTGTCACCCAAGCCGGGAATCAAAGCTGGGTCCTTGGTGCTGTGAAGCAGCAGTGCTAATCATGTGCTACCGTGCCACCCTCGTGCGGAGGATCCCAAAAGAATCCATGAGATTGACAAACCACATAAAGAAGTCCAATAATGCTACTTGGGAGAAATTATGGATCCCAGATTCACATTTTTAAGTTAGGCATAGGAGTCAGTGTGATACTCCTGTTGGATGACGAACCATGACTATAAGACCTCTGGCTACAGGTGACAGGTACACCATTGTGCGGTCCCAGGGGAATTCAACAATAGATCAAGAGCCACTCAGTACGGCAACAAGCAAATTATCAAATTTCTGTATGTCACCACATTCAACTCATTTCTTTCTGAGCAGAAATGCCAGTATTTCTTTCAACCTTCTGAAAAGGGCAGAAGATGCCTAAACAACCATTGTAGCCAACTACACTCCTGAGGGTTCCACCGTTGCAGATGTGATGATACTGTGCCTTTAAGAAATGTATTTTTATAGAACATAAGAAATAGGAGGAGGAGTAGGCCATCTAGCCCTTCGAGCCTGCCCTGCCATTCAATAAGATCACGGCTGATCTGTCGTGGCTCAGTTCCACACTCCCGCCCTCTCCCCATAACCCTTAATCCCCTCGCTTATCAAAAACCCATCAACCCACGTCTTAAAAATATTTAGCGAGGCAGCCTCCACCACTTCAACGGGCAGAGAATTCCAGAGATTCACCACCCTTTGAGTGAAGAAGTTCCTCCTCAACTCCGTTCTAAACCACGCCCCCTTTATCTTGAGGCTATGCCCCCTAGTCCTACTGTCCTTTCTCAGCGGGAAGAGTCTCTCCACCTCTATCCTATCCATCCCATTCATCATCTTATATGTCTCAATGAGATCTCCCCTCATTCTTCTAAACTCTAACGAGTACAAGCCTAGTTTATTCAGCCTCTCCTCATAGCTCAACCCCCTCAACTCTGGCATCAGCCTAGTAAACCTCCTCTGCACTCCCTCCAAGGCTAAAACATCCTTGCGTAAGTGCGGCGACCAAAACTGCACACAGTACTCCAGCTGCGGCCTCACCAGTGCCCTATACAGCTGCAGCAAGACCTCCCTACTTTTATCTTCAATCCCCCTCACTATGAAGGCCAGCATCCCATTAGCCTTCCTGACTACCTGCTGCACCTGCAGGCTGGGCTTTTGCAACTCATGCACAAGGACCCCGAGGTCCCTCTGCACAGTCGCCTGCTGCAGTTTTTCGCCACGTAAGTAATTGTCCTTCCTACCATTATTCCTACCAAAGTGGACCACCTCGCACTTGCCAACATTAAATTCCATTTGCCAGTTCCTGGCCCATTCGCCCAGCCTATCTAGATCCTTCTGCAGACTCTCCACACCCTCCGCACAATTTGCCGTTCCACCAATCTTGGTGTCATCAGCAAATTTCGACACCATACACTCGGTTCCCTCCTCCAGATCGTCTATATAAATGGTAAATAGCTGAGGCCCCAGCGCCGACCCCTGGGGCACTCCACTAGTCACCAACCACCAATCCGAATAGCACCCATTGACCCCCACTCTCTGCCTCCTATTAGACAGCCAATCCTCTATCCACGCTAACACCCTACCCCCAACTCCATGCTCCCTTACCTTCTGCAATAACCTCTTGTGAGGTACCTTGTCAAACGCCTTCTGAAAGGCGTTTCTTTGTAAGGGATATGTTTAAAATTCAGCTGTTTCACATTGTGTCCACTTGTCTGGGCAACAGGCAGCTCAAATATTGAGAATGCAGGATAATGACTGATTTTAGCTAATGGTGTACTTGCCTAAGGCATGTGTGTTTACTTAGGTTTCCCTTGGGGTTTCAGAGTAGGGCTAGTGGTTAGGATTTGGCGCCGCGGTTTGATCCCCAGTTAGGAATGAAAACTTGCATTCAAGAGGCCACTAGGTATAGCAGTTGGGACGAATGGGATCAAAGGTTATGGGGAGAAAGCAGGATTAGGCTATCAAATTGGACAAACAGCCATATTCATGATGAATGGCTCAAAGGGCCAAATGTTCTCCTCCTGTTCATATCTTCTATGTTTTTATGTTTTGATTAGATTGATCGATAAGAGACAATCATGTCACGGTATGGTAGCACAGTGGTTAGCACTGCTGCTTCACAACTCCAGTACTTGTGTTCAATTCCCGGCTTGGGTCACTGTCTGTGTGGAGTTTGCACATTCTCCTCGTGTCTGCATGGGTTTCGTCCAGGTGTTCCAAAGATGTGCGGGTTAGATTGATTGGCCATGCTAAAAAATTGCCCTTAGTGTCCTGAGATGCGTCAGTTAAAGGGATTAGTGGGTAAATATGTAGGGATATGGGGGTAGGATTGTGGTCACTGCAGACTCGACGGGCCGAAATGCCTCTTTCTGTTTTGTAGGGTTTCTGTGAACTTCCATGAATCATGTGCTAATTGGAGGAGCTATGCTTGCAGGGTAGATGCACAGTTTCTCTTTTATTTTCAGTTATCAATTTTCTGCCTGATTCTACAAGAAGCAAGAGAAACCTGTATCACTCTCTCTATGGAAGCTGCTGTTTGGCTGCTGTCAGAAGACAATACAAATTGCGGAAATGTGATAGCAAATTGTAATCTATTTGCACACTCTGTCACAGGGTGATATGTACTGTAGATTATATTTTAGTTCAGAGTTTTCTCTCCTTTATGTTACCTATTGTGGAAGAATGGAAGAATATGTTTCCTGAGAAGCAGCAGTTCTTTAAATACATCGCCCAACCTTTGCAAATAGAATCAAATCACATCCTTTGAAAAATACCACAAGTACAATAGCAGGCTAGCTGTCAGACAATACTTTGCTTAATCCATTAATCTTCTAACTGAATGACAGTGCAAATACTAGCAGGATAATGCAATGCTAACCAGAGATAGCACAGTTTTAATCTCAGGAGGTGTGCATCCAAAATCCTGGCTCGTAGTGCAGAAAGCTTGGCATTGAAGTCACAAAATTGTAAAATTACCCCTTATACATTAACACTTGGTTTGATGTTGAAGATTCATTTCCTACATAGGAACCAGCAAAATTATGTAACTGAATAGAAATGACCAGCAAAAAAAAATTAACTAATCCTCTAGGTCTGTGGACTAGGATAAAAATCTGCAGCCACACTGAGAGTGAATGACTAGTATAAGGTAGTTCAGACAATGTCCCGCTCTTCATAGCATTTGTTTATTTGATAGCAAAATAGAACTTCTCTGCAATGCTGTTGTTTAGACATATAAAAGGTGTATTAAGCAGGCTTAATTAGAATTATTGGCCACTTGTATCCAAGTAAAGGAGAGAGATTAGGCTAAGGAAAAACATCCCAAAAGGTCACGTACCTAAGAACCATGAAGGTAACTTTAAATTCCTTTCTCATGAATGGGATCCAATGACTTTCTGTTGAACTGAGTGTTTACGTTAAATATCATTTTACTGGTTATTCAAATTACATGATATTTTAAAACTCCAGTAAAAAGAGACAGTTTTAATCTCCCTTTGAAGCTAATTTGCTGCCATATTCTAAATTCTTTCCACTAGCACTGATGCTCATCTGCATTATCTTTAATTGCCTCCCCATCCCAAAAAGTGCAATATGCTGTTCCTTAAAGCTAGGAAAAATGTATTGCTTAGAACTTGGATATTTAATTCCATTTTTTTTTACTTAAAAATCCAAATTGGATTTTAAACAGCTTTGACACAGGTGAATGGGGCTGTAAACATGTGTAATATACTTAAGTGCTCACATTCCAAGTGCTGCCATTATTTTCAACCTTGGTATATACAGCACTCACAATCTTCTATGAAGGATGAAACATACTTTCAAAGAAAGTCAGAGCTGAAGGTTTTCAGCAACAGTGCAAGCTGCATTGCCTACGTTGGGTCTTTAATATCCCTATTTAAATTAACCTATAATACAGACAGGTTGGCACAATAGAAAGAAAATTTGATTCAGTTATTAGGTTACAATGACGTTCATTCCATGGCAATAAAAATCATGCAACTGTTATGAATGGAACCATATTTCTAGACAGAGGTGTAGTCAAAAGCAAAAAAGCTCTAGTTTCAAAAACAAACATTCATTCCCACTCAAGGGAAATTGCTTTGCAGAAAGTGAGATTTCTTCCCTTCTGCACTAGCCCCAACAATGCAATTGGCACACAACCTGCACTCCCAGGTTTTTATCATTGTTATCAAATATATAGAAGGTTCACAAAAGCAACCTTGAATGTTTCCTTTTCTTTCTGTGAGGAGGCACAAATATTTTGTACTCCTCTCCTAGACCATAATGGCATAGATGGGGAAGTAAGTGAGCCAACTATACTTCTAATTCTCCAGATTATGCAGTTCTTGATTGCTGCTACCACAAGCATGAAAGCATAGAGCACAGAACAAGTACTGTTCCTCTAAGGAATGGAAAAATAAAGTAGCAAGATGCCTGATTGAAAATTGGCTCAGTTGTAGGAGACAGAGGGTGATGACAGAAGGTTGCTTTAGTAATTGGAAGCCAATGTCCAGTGGCATACCACAGGGATCTGTGTTTGATCCTTTATTATTTGTCATTTATATGAATGACATTGGCTATGTGGGGGGTAAGATTAGTAAGTTTGCAGATGACACAAAGATTGGACGGCTGGTTAAGAATTAGGTGGAGTGTCTTGGGCTATAAAGAAGATATAGACGGAGTGGTCAAATGGACAAATATAGAATATTTGTTCCTCACATCCCTCTCCTCCCACAAACCTCCTGCCCCTCGTGACTGACCTTCAATTAAGGGAAACAGCTGTTCCTTACCCACTCTGTCCATCTCAAAGTCTTGTACACCTCGATCAGGACACCCCTCAGTCTTCTCTGCTCCAACGAAAATAACCCAAGCCGATCATCCATCCTCACTTCTTAAGTGTTGCATCTCAGGCAACATCTTGGTGAATCTCCTCTGCAGCCCCACCAGTGCAATCACATCCTCACTGTAATATGGCAACGAGAACTGCACACAGTACACGAGCTGTGGTAACAATGATAAAAACCTGGGAGTGCAGGTTGTGTGCCAATTGCATTGTTGGGGCTAGTGCAAAAGGGAAGAAATCTCACTTTCTGTAAAGCAATTTCCCTTGAATGGGAATGAATGTTTTTGAAACTAGAGCTTTTTTGCTTTTGACTATTTGACCACTCTGTCTATATCTAGAATTTAACCCTGAAAAACGTGAGGTGATACACTTTGGAAGGAGAAGTTTGACAGGAAGTTTTCGACGAATGTTAGGATGCTAGGCAGTTTTCGACAAATGTTAGGATGCTAGGCAGTTTTCGACGAATGTTAGGATGCTAGGAAGTTTTCGACGAATGTTACGATGCTAGGAAGTTTTCGACGTATGTTAGGATGCTAGGAAGTTTGTGGAATATAGGGATCTTGGCATGTTTGTCCACAGATCTCTGAAGGCAGAAGGGCATATTAGTAGGATGGTGAAAAAGGCAGATGGGACTCTTGCCTTTATCAACTGAGGTATAGAATGCGGAAGCAGGGAAGTCATGTTGGAGTTTGATAAAGCCACAGCTCGAGTACTGTGTGCAGTTCTCGTTGCTACATTACAGTAAGGATGTGATTGCACTGGTGGGGCTGCAGAGGAGATTTACCAGTATGTTGCCTAAGATGGAACACTTAAGAAGTGAGGATGGATGATAGGCTTGGGTTATTTTTGTTGGAGCAGAGAAGACTGAGGGGTGTCCTGATTGAGGTGTACAAGATTATGAGAGAGATGGACAGAGTGGACAAGGACTAGCTGTTCGCCTTAGTTGAAGGGTCAGTCACAAGGGGCAGGAGGTTTGTGGGAGGAGGGGGATGTGAGGAAAAATCTTTTTACCATAGGTTGGTGATGATCTGGAATGCACTGCCTGGGAGGATAGCAGAGGCAGTTTGCCTCACACCTCTAATCACATCTTGGATGAGAATTTGGCATGCCATACATTGAAGACTTTGGGCTAAGTGCTGGTAGATGGGATTAGGTGGGAGCTTAAGAGTTTCTAATGTGTCGATTCCAACTCGATCCTCTATCACTTGACCAATCTTGCACAAGTCCTATCAGCAAGGCTAGAACAGCATTGGCAGGAGCAAAGGCAGAATGGGGGTGGGGGGAGTGGGAAAAGAGTGGTGGAATGAAAAGTTAATAATAAAGAGAATGAGTTTATATAAATATATTAACTAAAATCAACGAAAAACACATTATATTGAGTTTTCTATCAATGTTGGATGTGGTGTTCCTGCCCACCATAATGGGCATTGCCATTGAACATGGCAGAGCAGGTTGCAAAAGCAATTTTTAGAAAGCACTTAGAATTGTGGGCTTTATAAATAGAGACAAAGGGCTGGATTTTTCAGATGGTGGCATCTTCCACTCCACCACCAAAAAGGTTGTCAGGGAACATGTCCCTGCTCCACATGACTGCCCCACAGCCACAGGGCGTTCATTGGCTTCTGCCCCCATGCCTGGAAGCACTCCCACCTCAGGGAACTGTTGACCATCTGATTGGCTGACAGCTCTCTCATCTCAGCAGTGCCACTGGGTGCAGTGGACATTGTTGGTCATACACTAATTCCAATGGGATAAAGCGGAGGTGCTCAGCATTGGAGTTAAGTGTGGAGGTGTATCAGAGGGGTCAGGAAAGGAGGTGCTGGGGGGCCGGGTTGCAAATGCTGGTGTTAGGGTGGGGTTGGGGAATGGCTGCTGTTCAGGAAAGGGGACTGATGAAAATGGCTCACTTCCTGCCCAAGGCTGAAGCAAGTTAACTTGCTGGGCCTCTCTCCCATTCTTGACCTCACAGAATTGTTACAGCACAGAAGAAAGCCATTTAGCACATTACATCTACAAAAGCTCTCTGAATGAGCAATTCACTTGATGCCATTCCCCTGCCACCTCCCAATAATCCTACACATTCTTCCTTTTTCAAATAATAGTCTGATTTCCTTGAGAATGCTGTGATTGAATCTGCCTCCCCCACACTTTGGCAGTACATTTCTAACCCTCATAACTTGCTGTACAAAAATGTTTCTCCTCACATCACTTTTGCTTCTACTAAATTACTTTAAATCTACGCTCTCATGCTCACAATCCTTTTACAAATGGAAAGGGTTTCTTCCCATCTGACCCCTCAAGACTTTGAATATCCCAATCAAATCTCCTCTCAACCTTCTTTTCTTTGAGGAAGATAGTGTTAACTTCTCTAATCTATTTTCATAACTGAAATTTCTCACCCTGGAACCATTCTTATGAATCTTTTCTGCACTCTCTCCAATGCCTTCACAGGGATGAGGGATCTAGTTTGGTGGATAGACAGGAGAAGCTGGGGTTGAGAAGACTTGAGACAGATGTTCAACATCATGAGCAGTCTAGACAGAGAGATAGGGAGAAACTGTTCTGAATGGATGAACGGTTAAGGAATAGAGCAAAGAAATTTAAGGTGTGATAAGCAAAAGAGCCAAAGGCAGTACTAGGGAAAACTTTTAGGCAACGAGTGGTTATAATCGGGAATGCACTGTCTTTTAAAGAGTGGTACAGGAAGATTCAAACTGAACCTTTCAAAAGGGAATAAGATAAGTGCACACAAAGAAAAATATTGTAATCTTATGGAGAAACTGCAGGAAGTGGGACAAGCTGGATTGCTCTTGCAGATAGCTGACCCAGGCTGGATGGGTTGAATGACCTCCTTATCTTCTCTGCTCCTTACAACCATCCTACGCTGCTATGGTCTTAGAATTCCTATAATATTGCTTTCATTGGGTACAGAAAAAAAAACTTTGCAATGATGAGATTCCACTATAATTTAAACAAAATCTTGGATGGAATTGATTAAATGATTATTTAAACCCTGCTAAAGCAAACAAAGAAATCCTTTGTAATGTGCAAAACTAATAGGTAATCTTCTTTCTTTTAGCACATTGAATACAATTAATTATAGATTGGGATTATCATTATGATACAGGGCAGAAACTGTACATTTTGAAACAAAGGAAAGCTAAATGCAGAAATCTATTTCACTCTATTCAGTACCCCCTCTTTCCCCCACAACTCCCACTCCCTTCCAATCCCCCGAATTTCCTCATTATTCTGTTAAAATGGTACCTGAGAAGAAGAAATTATAATGTACCTAATGGATGATGAATATTCCTGCCATAAAATATTTAAACATTAAACATTTTTTAAAAAAATACAGATTTTGTTTGTAGCTGTAACTTAGCTGTACCCATCCTGCAGTTTTGCAAACCCATCTTCATTGTGTTAACTTGAAACAGCAAACATTTCAGAAAGAAAACATTCACCTGATCAGACAATTCAAACAGTATAAACTACAGACGCTGTATGCTCACAGAAATACACCATTAAACATTCTGTGCAGAAATACTGTGGCCGCTGACAGTCATATTACAAACTATTTAATTATCTATGTTTTCATGCACAAACATATTTTTATGTTACTTTTGGGCTCTGTGGATGTTTTACAGTCTACCATACTCCAGGCATTTTGCTGTTCTCAGACAGACTAGAATAAAATGACAATAAGGATATAATATGTTGATAGTGTAAAGTTTCTGACTTCAAATACTGCCCATCAAACAGCAATTCACTTTTCTTCAATTCAGCCATGAATATTCATTACTTTATTTTAAGATTATGCTTACAGTGAACAGAAAGCACTGGGGGCTTTACCTATAAACCAGTTATTCAGAAATATACTCAATTTAAATTGATTATTGCAAATGATCTTTGATTCTTGCAATAATCTTTTATCGTCAAGAATATAATTCATGCTGCATCACCTATTCTGTTAGCAGCATTTAAAAACTGTCAGGGTTAATATGTGCAATAAGTTACTATTAATTTCTAATAATATTAAGTTACTTTAATGGATTATAATACACACAAGAGACTTGTAGTACAAAATAAAATTCATGCATCGTGACATACGCTTAATGAAAGCCATCTGATATACTATATATATAGATATTTAGTCTGAAACACAAGTAATAATATGCAAATCATTCTGTCAGAATCTTTGCACTATTTAAAACCAGATCATCTCTTGAATATTGTGACAAACCGAGGAGTTTAAGACTCACTACAGCTGTAAATTTTGGCGCTATTAAAAATACCACTTGAAGCCATTGGAAAGCACAGGCTAAATTAGGGATATGACAAATGTTCCACAAGTGACCCAAGAGAAAAATTCACAAGTGATTTTTGAAGGTTAGGTTACAAATAGGAACCATCCACAGTGTCTTGTATCTTGGGATTTCTTTTTAAATAGTAGAGGTGCTACGTCAAAGGAAATCTGTTGTTGCATTCCAGCCTCGGATCTGGTATTCTAGTCTTGACTGTTCTCTTGTACTTTGGGTCTTCTGAATCCTCTCTGTTTGATTTCCTGTGACCATAGCAACACTCTCCCAGTCGATAAACATCTCACCATTATTTTGCACTTCTCATTAATAGCATAAGCAAGACTGATAAGAGACTATTGGTAATCTCATGCATTAATAAGAATCTTACTGTTCTTATATGAAGGAATACATAAGCACTCTGGATACCCTAATCCTCTTTTTTAACCAATTACTTAGTTTTAAAAAATAATCACGCAAAAAGTGTTTGCTGTTTAGGTGACATAACTAATTGTGAGAATTTTAGCACTGCAATTTAGGATTACAAGTTGGGAAACTAGTTGAAGGCTGTTCCGATAGGACAAATTAAAATTCCTCAGAAGATGAGGAAGTAAGTGCAAGGTTATGGGGAGTGGAAGGATTGTGCTGAATTGCTCATTTTGGATAACTGATGCAGACGGGCAGTTGGGCGGCACGGTGGCACAGTGATTGGCACTGCTGCCTCACAGCGCCACAGACCTAGGTTCAATTCCCAACTTGGGTCTCTGTCTGCGTGGAGTTTGCACATTCTCCCCGTGTCCGCATGGGTTTCCTCTCAGTCCAACGGTGTGCAGGTTAGGTGGATTGGCCATGCTAAATTGCCCCTTAGTGTCAGGGGAACTAGCTGGGGTAAATGCATAGGGTTATGAGGGTAAGGCCCGGGTGGGATTGTGATCGGTGCAGACTTGATGGGCCGAGTGGCTTCCTTCTGCACCGTAGGAATCTATGATTATGACATGGTGTGCCAAATGGTCCCTTCTGCACTTTGTTCATTCAGTCCATTTTGTGACTGTTTCTGACACAAGCCTAAGAATATTATTAAATATATAAATTTTGAAAACTTAACTCTGCTAGCTTTACAGCAAATGAGAAAAATAGCATTTTTCAGAACTCATATTTTAGGATTTTTCTCTCAAATTCCACATCAACTCATCCTTATGCGATTATTTGTTATCGTGCTGCAATTCATAAGCGCAAAACTGTCGAGGAGATGGAAATGAAAAGAATGATAGGCAAATGTACAGTTAGAACATAAGTGGCCATAAGAAAGACCATTCAGCCTTTCAAGATCACCCCTGCATTCACTGAGATCATGGCTGATCTTCTACTTAGAATCATGGAATCCTTACAGAGCAGAAGGAGGCAGTTGGCCTGTTGAGCCCGCACCGACTCTCCAACAACAAACTTGCCCAAACCCTATCCCCATAACCCCATGTATTTACCTTGCTAATTCCACTAACCTACACAACTTGGGATGCTAACGGGCAATTTAGCATGGCCAATCAATCTAACCTCACACATACGTCAACACCATCTTGCTCTACTATCCTCGTATCCCTTGATGTCTTTTTAAGATGTAGAAATCTAACAGTCTCAGTGTTGAACAAACTCAATGACTGAGCCTCCACAGCCCTTAGAGCCACGCTTTGAGTGAGAAAATTCCTCCTCATCCCAATACTAAATAGTCTACCTCTTATTCTGAGATGGTGTATTCTAGTTCGAGACTCCCACCCCTCCAATCAAGGGAAGCATCCTTTCTGTACCAACTCTGTTGAGCCCTACAAGGATTTTTTATCTTTAAATGAGATTACTTTGCATTCCTCAAAGTATCACCAGACTATGCCCGACTCAGCTCATCTGCCACTGAAACTCTCCTCCATGCTTTTAAATATCCTAAGTAATAGGAGTAGGCATAGACCATATGATCCTACTCCTCCAATCAATATGATCCCCCTATTAAAGTAAAACTCCACTGGCAACACACAGAAAAGAAAGCTTGCTTAACCAAATACCTACAAATTTAATACAGATAGTTAGGCTTAATTTACTGAATGATTGCTGAGAAAATGCACCGACTATAAAACAAACTGAAAAACATGAAATTTCAGAAATGCCGCGGTATAACACTTTCTGGGCTATTCCCTGCCAATATCTAGTTTCTAGCCATTTAAATCAGACAAATTAAAGTCAACGTTCCAAAATAATAATCAAGGACAGAACAAGCTGACATTTTTAAAATTGTAATTATTTTGAATTTGAGGCTATTTATCACATCTTAACTTTTAATAATACATTTAATAAATGTATTATTTTGTACATACCTATGATGATAATTCAAAATGAGACCCAAAATAAAGTAAGCACAGTGACAGAGTCAAAACTGACCTCAGTCAATTGTAAGGAAGACGAAAGAAAAAGGTGTGGGTTCTGAAACAAGTCATTATCCAGTGATCTATGCTCAAAGTGCACGTGAAGGTCAGCTGAGGATAAAATCAGTGTCAGTTTGTCAACATTCATGGTCTAGACACACAGATGAACAGTCAGAAAGATGAGGTACATGTCTTGGAACCATATCCCAGAAAGGAATTAATGACTTCAGGCATGATGGAGAAAACTGAATAATATGTGCAAGTTTTTTTCAGATCACGAAGAAGTTGAAATATTTAAAATAAAGTGGACTGAACCCGCCAAGTTGCCAAATTGCAACCAATCTAATCTCTGACGGTAATGAAGTTTGAACCCATCAAGAATGACACAATTTTTGTAAATGCTAATACAAGCAATGAGATTACAGGACATTAAAACACACTAGGTTCTATCCAGACAACTGAATTGAGTCTTTAACAGATTAATCTGTAAATTTGCCCTGAAGGAGGATTCATCTCAGTACAATGCACTTCAAAAGAAAATGAAAAGTTCTGAAGCCAGGTCAAATCACTTGGAGGACAAGATGGATGGTGTATGTGCACTTGACCACAGCTTTAAAAAAAAGTCATCTACTTACACTTAACTGTAACACCATCTTTATTCTGACAATATGAACTATTTTAAGAAAAAGTAAAATTACCTCTCTCTGAGTCCAGGAAAGCAGAGGAAAGAAATCAGAAAGAATGCAATCAACAATAGGAGAACATGTAAATAACAGAAAAGATGATCACAATAAACACATTCATCAGTCTAAGAGCTATAGAAGTTTTTCTGAACACAAAAATGAGTGGAGAAAAAAACAGTAGATTCCCCATGATTTTAGTTAGTTGCTGAAGCATCAGCATGCCAATACAGACTACTGAGTAAAGCAGCTCCATAACTTTCCTTTTGCCACACAAAGTTTTAATTTTTAAGTTTTATTAGAGTCCTGAGTAGGCTTACATTAACACTGCAATGAAGATGCTGTGAAAATCCCGAGAGAATATTACTTAAAAATAAAATTGTGTGACAACAAATTTTGCACAATTTGGACAATCACATATTTACTTGTGGCATACAAAGAGTGCACACTGAACACAATCAGAAACCCTAATTGTGAGCTGTTCTGAACCCATCTTGTTACTCAATCACTGGTAGATTGATTATTCCTCTTGGCCTTGAATACTCTCTAGGTTTCACCATTTCTTTCAGCAAATATGTGCAAAAGTCAGCCATACCAGCAGAAAAGAGTGTGGAATTTAATATGCAAATTATGTCCAGCACAAACTAAGTTTCAGCAATCTTTTGCAGAAATTGAAAAACTTTGCACCGGAACTTTCCCTGCCCAGAACACAGGCCCATCCAGGCTATATTAATCACGGTTACAAGTTTTTGTGTGTGTCACTTGCCTGCTGGCCTCTGAGGAAGCTCTTCAAATTTAGTTGGTTCCTTTGGGCAAGGCATTAATAGGCACATTTTAAGTTTTTGAATATAATTTCTAATTTACTAGGAACCTGGCCATTTGCACTAATATAACTAGCAAATGGTGTTAAATCATCTTCACTTAATTAAAATACGGTTTACCCACAGCTAGTAGATTAAACACTGAGTAAAAATGCTTATTATTTGTGATAATTCCATTTCTGGCTGCATTAATCAAACTGCACCAAGTTACCATTTTTAAATCTATCAATATTTTATTTTTAAAACAAAAGCAATGTTTATATCATTATGCTCTAAGATCTGCCTGATTGCACCCATTCATAAAATATTTTATATTCAGTGATATGCACTGGAGTCTTCAAGTGGGGAAAAAACACTTGCTTAAAGTAGTGAATTTTAGGTGCAATCTGCACTGTTAGGAAAACAAAGGTAGTTTTTTGGGATTCTGAAACAAGTCATTATCTAGTGATCTATGCTCAAAGTGCACATGTGAAGGTCAGCTGAGGATAAAATCAGTGTCAGTCTGTCAACATTCATGGTCTAGACACACAGATGAACAGTCAGAAAGATGAAGTACATGTCTTGGAACCATATCCCAGAAAGGAATTAATGACTTCAGGCATGGTGGAGAAAACTGAATAATATGTGCAAGCTTTTTTCAGATCACGAAGAAGTTGAAATATTTAAAATATTTGAAATAAAGTGGACTGAACCCGCCAAGTTGCCAAATTGCAACCAATTTGTGTTGGTAAACAATAAGGTATAGTTTGAAGTGGGTTTAATTTAATGTTTCTGGAAGGGTAAAACCTATATTCATGCTGGACAAATTCCATTTTTGTGTGAGGGTTGGTTAAGTTTCAACTCTGTTTCTATTGTGCTTGGAGAGGGTTATGGCATGACGAGTTAATAGGAGTAGCAGTTGCTGCTTAGCAACTGGAGGCTATTTTAGCTGGATATATTGCAGTGGAAGACATGACATCAGGAATTGAATATCTCTCAACTCCGCCGGATGAAAGTCTGGGAAAGATGGGATCTGCGAAAAGGCAAGCTTCCTAGAAGTTCAGTTACTGTCCAGATTACCAAGGAATTAGGACAGAAAGAATTTCTCAAGATGACCAATGTTAAAAGAAGAAAGCTTTGTTCGGAAGAATTCAATGAAAGTAAACAAAGTGTTCTGAGTTAAAGAGACAATTACAATAATCAGATTTAAAGTGGGATAGCAGACCTCAAAAAGTAAATCAAACGTCAGGAAGTCTAGAGTTAAAGCCACTGTGAACAATATGTACAACAGTCAAGATGAAGGAATCCTAAAGTGGTTGGTGTAAATCCTGGATAGGATTCACTGCTAAAAGTGGAGCAGGAGCTTTGTTTAAAATAGTCACCTGTAAAACCTGGACTGGATTTCAGAATGCAAACAGCTGAAGGAAAACATTATTAAGAGAAGGTTTTAAAGTGTGTCTTTGGGAGTGGAATTTGGAAACTCCCATGTGACAATCAAATGGGGGATTCTGAGGAGAAAGTCACAGACAGTAACTTGGGTTCAGGGATGATGTGTATTTGACCACAGCCAGTGTACTTAAAAGGGACTTTGTGTTAATGAGACCATTGTAGCTTAAATTGTACTTTGGTAATCTGTGTTAATTGTAAGATCTGTATATACTTGTTAAAATAAGGGGCAAGCAAAGGAGTACTGTATAATAATCCACCTTTCATGTTTAACAATTCTTCTTGTTAGAGCTAATTAGCAGTCCTGTAGCTCTATAATTTGAGCTGGGGCTCCATTCTGGGATCTTGCCATCCAGTTATAACATCAACCAGGATTGTAACAGCACCTAGAACAAGGATCAGCCAAGAGCAGAAACTCTGCCCTCTTAGGTTTTTATATATGCATGTTAAAAACATGAGTGTGACACATACTGCTTGTTTCACTGGTCTGATCATGTACTCTCCATTTCCGTCACTCATACTAATCACTTCACTGTTTGTGAATTTACCTCCTTCCAATGTTCAGGCAATCGTATCAAATACTCTATATGTGACATGTTGCACCATGGTCCCTGGAACTACACTTTAATGAGAGAAAAACATTACCAATAGGAATATTTAATCCATTTTAGTATAATTATGTCTGTCTAAGCAGGCACTGCAAGGTATGTGGTAGTGTTCAAAGATCTAGTATAACCTTGGAGAATATTCAGCAGTACACACACGAGCAGCTCTGACAAATGGCCTCTATCTGAATTGATTCTTTCATCTTTCAAACGCTGATTGATCTGTAGCGCACTTCCAACATCTATTTTGACTTTATATTTCCAGATTTGTGATTTTTCAATCTCTATGTCTATTTACTCATTGAATTCTTTAAAGCTTTGCATTTTGTATTTCACAGACACCAAGCACTTTGCCTGGCAATCCTGGAATACAATAATATATGCTCTAAGTTTTATTAAAACTACAATCATAAGGACAAAGATAAGATCCAATTCTGATATATTGAACTGCTGCCAATGGGCAGAATGAAGCTAAGACATGGAAATTACTCTCAATGCTGCATTGCAGTTTCCCTCCAAAAAGGAACATTCAGAGTTTTGTAAAAAATCTACAATGAGCAGTTGTTAAAACCAAAAGAGAAGAGGATGGACTTGGACTCCAGTATGCAGCTGGCAGAGAAAAAAAAAGAACAGCTCCCCATTATGTCTTCCTTCTCACTGATAGTATTTTCATATTATTCCACTTAGTACCAAAAAACCCAGCTCCAACTACACAATTGTACATGTCACAGCTCTGTGTATTCTATGGATAAACAAAACAACTTGCACTTATAAGCACCTCTAGCATAGTAAAAGATCCCAAGGTGCTTCACAGGAGCATTATCAAACAAAATTTGACATCAAGCCACATAAACCCATATTAGGACTGATGACCAAAAGCTTGGCCAAACAGATAGGTTTTATGAAGTGCAGGGAAGTACAGAGTTTTGAGCCAAGGTACCAGTAGACATGGTGCAATTGGTGCAGTGATTAAATTCAGGGGTGCACAAGATATCAGAATTGAAGGAGAGGTCTCAGAGGGCTGGAGAACTAGAAGAGACAACAGATAGAGCGAGGGGCAAGGCCACAGTGGGATCTTAAATCAAGAATCTGAATTCTAAAATTGTCTGACTAGGAACTAATGTGGTTCCGCGAGTACAGAAAGGAGGATGAATGGGACTTGGTGCAAGTTAGGATAGGGGCAGCAGGCTTTTGGATTAACTCAATTTTAATTATGGTTGAAGATTTGAAGTTAGCCAGAAGGCTGATATCAGGATAGGTTAGCTCAGGGGTAGCAAAGATATGGATAAAAAAATTTCAAAAGTAAATAAAACGAGACTGGTGGGGAGCCTAATAATTTCATGAGGTGGAAGTAGCCCATCTGAATTGTGCAGTGATGTGGTTAGAAGCTCATCTTGAATACAATATGGTTCAACCTCAGACACTTGCCAAGGAGAGGGTTGGAGCCAGTGCCTATGGAATGGAGTTTGTTGAGAGACTAAGGACAATGGCTTCAGTCTTCCCAATATTTAGTTGTGAAATTTCTGCCCATATAATACTGGATGTAGGACAAAAGCCTGATAAATCAGACATGAGTGATGGTGAGTATATATGTGGACACTGTGTTTTTGAAAGATGACTATGTGAATATGGAATGCTCCACTTCGTTTCCCAAAGGCCATTTTAAAAATATTCATTCTTGGTATGAGCATGTCACTGATTAGACCAACATTTATTACCCATCCATAACTGCCCTTGACAGGTGGTGGTGAGTTGCCTCCTTGAACTGCTGAAATCTTTGTGGTGTAGGTACACCTACATAGCTATTAGAGAGGGAATTCCAGGATTTTGACCAGTGGCTGTGAAGGAACAGTGTTACATTACCAAGTCAAGATGGTGAATTGCTTGGAGTGGAACTTCAGGTGGTGCTGTTCCCATATGGGCGGCACGATAGCAAAGTGGTTAGCACTGCTGCTTCACAGCTCCAGGAACCTGGGGTCGATTCCCAACTTGGGTCACTGTCTGTGTGGTGTTTGCACATTCTCCCCATGTCTGCGTGGGTTTCCTCCCATAGTCCAAAGATTGGTTGATTGGCCATGATAAATTGCCCCTTAGTATCCTGAGATGCGTAGGTTAGAGGGATTAGTGGGTAAATATGTAGGGATATGGTGGTAGGGCCTGGGTGGGATTGCAGTCAGTGCAGACTTGATGGGCCGAATGGCCCCTTTCTGCACTGTAGGGTTTCTATGATTTCTATGTTTCTAAAGTACAAATTTTCAAAATTAGGATCAACCAAGATAGTTGAATGCATATACTGAAGAATTTTACTTAGATTCATTTAAACAAAGACCTGAACGGGCAAATAAGTCCTATGGGCAAGGGTCAAATGTGCTCAATTCATTAAACAGATTGCAGGAGGGAGGGGATAAGTCAATTTATGGGCCATAAACCATTAATGATTACCTTCTTGATAGTACAGTGGGAATTTAACAACGTTCATTAATAATAAATTTTATGTAACAAAAAAATGAGGGTGAATTTAATGTGGACCTGTCTGCGTATCTTACATAATGCATTAGAATAGTGAGGGGTGGCCGAATGAGAACTAAACAAATTGCACTGATCTATGTGGAATTCAGAGCACTTGGAATACTCATGTGGATTTCCTACTCTGCTTCATTTGCTATTTCCCTGTACAGTTACAAAGACGCCTTTAGAGGTTAGGAGGGCTCTGGGGAAAATGGGATAAAAAAAGCCTTCGACAATACAGGTAGCAGCAGCAACAGGAAAACAATGAAAATATTTAAGGATGTAATTTAGATTAGTTTTGTCCCTGCACTGGCTATTTGCAAGCCACAAGTGGGTCACATGCAGCATCTGGAACATAGCAGCTTTGAGTGGGTGGGTGCATAGCAGGAAGCTTTGAAGACCTCCAACTGACATGAACTTAGCATTATAAAGAGGAAAAGTGACAAACCTGAGGTCAGTTACAGGCAGAGGCTTATGATGACAGAAGCAGGCTACTGACATCCATATTAACAACAATGGCCTTGGTAAGGAAATTTCTGACAGTTCCTGCAAAAGACTTTCACAATTCAATGGGGCTATCGACTTCTACCATCACCCTTCTATTTTCTTCAGAAATAGCATCTCCAGATCACCACATGACACATTTCAGTGCAGACACTGTGAAGCCGCCAGTGGTCCTTCAAATATGATCCTGACTTATCATCCCACCCATCATCCTTACGTGGGCAGTGTTCTTGGAGACCGATCCCTTATTCGATGCCTTCCAGAAGACTGAACTGGAAGGGCCGCTGCTCATGTGTTCAGGATCCAACCCACCATTCAAGCTAAATCTAAAACAGCAGGGTCTCATCCATAGGAATAGGAATAGGCCAGTTACTTCCTTGAGTGCTCTGCCTCACCACTTAATATCACCACAATGTTTGTAAAGTCTGTTAGTGATACCTTGCTGGCTTGACAACAATGCTTAAATTATATGAATGAACAAAAAAAATACAGAACTTTTGCATCAAAAATTTGCTGACTATCTCTGTGTTTTAAAAATCTCCATCTGTTCACAAACCAAGGCGTTCCAACACAATGAGTTTGAGATGCTTTCTGATGATCAAATAAAAAAATCAAAAGATGTAGTCACATCACATTATTACGTCCTGGAATACTTTCCACAATTCCCTTAGTAAGGGTGTTAAAATTAATTACATAATCTGACATGGAATTAATTAGTAGCAATTTTATGACACAACATTTTGGGGTGCAATTACGCAGAATCCAATACTTTGTCCAGTGCAACATTCACTATGCTGAGGCGTTTCAGTATCATGGTAAGAATATAAACATGCAAGTCCATTTAATTTTGAGCTCAATAATCCTTATTAGAAAACAAATGGGTTCTTATATTCGTTCAGTCAGGAATAAAATATCTCTGCATTAAATTTTAGGCTATTAGTCACATAATTGATACTTCAATGAAGTTATCGCTTTCTATAATTCTATTGATGATTAACTATTTTTCGGTTTAAACAGATGTTTTGTTTACAGATATGGAAACACCTCAATGCTACATTTTCAAAGACTCAATTATTTATCTTTGTTATGTAATACAGTTACCAGCCACCAGCTGTATAAGGTGCATTTGAGGCCACACCTGGAGTACTGTGTACAGTTTTGGTCTCCTTCCTTGAGGGAGGGTAAACTGGCACTGGAGAGGGTGCGGAAGAGATACACTAGGTTGATTCTGGAGTTGAAAGGGTTGGTTTGTGAGGAGCAACTGAGTAGACTGGGACTATACTCATTGCAGTTCAGAAGAATGAAGGATGATCTTATAGAAACATACAAGATTATGAAGGGAATATTTAAGATAGAAGCAGGAAGGTTACTATCACTGGCAGGTGAAACTAGAATTAGGGGGCATGGCCTCAAAATAAGGGGCAGCAGATTTAGGACTGAGTTAAGGAGGAACTTCTTCACCCAAAGGGTTGTGAATCTGTAGAATTCCCTACCCAGTGAAGCAGTTGAGGCTACCTCATTGAATGTTTTTAAGGCAAGGATAGATAAATTTTTGAATAGTAAAGGAATTAAGGTTATGGTGAGCCCACGTTGAGTCCACGAAAAGATCAGCCATGATCTTACTGAATGGTGGAGCAGGCTTCGATGAGCCAGATGGCTTACTCCTGCTGCTGGTTCTCATGTTGTTACGTGGTTAATTGTGATTCCTAGGGGCAACAAACAAACTTTAAAAAATGACACTTTAATACACCCATGAAACGTGCCACGAGATGAAACTAATAACCTCATCATGAGTATTAAACATTGGAATGAAAATGGCAACAAAAAAGTAATTTTTCAAACATTTGAAATGTTACAAAAGCATTTTTTCTTCAGTTTTTTTCTCCTCTTGTAAAGGAACAGGTTAATAAGGTTTCAAGGGTTCCAGTTGCCACGAAGCCTGACAATGAATGTCAACCATCTATCTGACTATTGCAAAGTCACATCTAGCCCTCATTCAACATCCTCACATTTGCACTTCTGGACAAGGTCACTGAATAGTAATCAGGATCAGGAATCTTCATTAATTTTTCACTCCATCATCCAGGAACACAGACGGATTATAATGGCCAAATTGTCATGCTGGCCAAGTCCACTAGATCAGCACAGAACACATTTCAACCCAAGAATATCCTGGCCTGTGGCTTAGCAACAACAATGATTTGCATTTATACAACATTTTTTACACAGTGAAACGCCCCAAGGGACCTCACAGGAGCACTAACAAACAACATTTGACAGCGAGCCACAAAATGAGATCTCAGGACAAGTGATTGGCTTTAAGCTGTATACCATAAGAGCAGGGAGAGATAGAGACAAAACAGTAAATGCTGGAAAATCTCAGCAAGTCTGATAGCAGCTGGCTCTGACAAAGGGTCATTCAGACTTGAAACGTTGGTTCTATTCCCTCCTCACAGATGCTGACAGACCTAAGATTTTCCAGCATTTTCTGTTTTTGTTTCAGATTTCAACATCCGCAGTATTTTGCTTTTATATTAAGGGAGAAGTGGAGGACAGGATAGGGTTAGGTAGGGAATCCAGAGCTTAGGACATAAACAGCTGAACACATGGTCATTAATAGGGAAAGCATGCACTAGATGAATTCACAAGAGCCACCAGGACAGTGACCAGTTGTTTAAATAAAATGTAACTGGAAATAAGCAATTTACAGATAATAATCCAAGGTACTACTACTGGTATAATTCACTTGAAATCAGAGTAGAAAAGTTGCATAGTAAGCTCTATTCAGTGTTCATCTGCATAATTCATGGCGCTAAAATTATTTCTTGGAGTGGCTTTTATTTACTTCATTTAAAGTGTGATGACCACGAGGAATTTTTTTGGGTTAAAGTTTTAATTAAACCCTTTAGCAAGTGCAGGAATTGTGATGTGTGATTATGTCCATTTCAAATGACGTGAGAGAGGCAGCATGCAAACTTTGTGTTGCCTACTCTGTTCTTTGGTTGAGCATGCTACCCACCAAAAGATGCTATTGACTGGCTACATGCTTAGCGGGGCGACGGAGGAAGGGAGGGTTGGGGGGGGAGAGGGGAAGTTGATTTGCAGAATGTGCGAAGTCACCCTGCAAGTCCCTCTATAATCTCCCTCACTGAAAGTCAGCAGCCTTCCACCATGTTGCAATAATGGATAGCACCACATAGGAGCACTAGGACAGGCAAAGGCACCCACATATAGGCACTAATGTCATACACAATCATGAATAATTCGATGATTTGATTTATCACATGTATTAACATATGGTGAAAAGTATTATATTAAATGCTGTACTTAATGGAAATTAAGCATAACTCTCAGTATCTGTGCTGTTCATGCAGTCCAGTAGCAGACAATTACATTTGCGTGTCGAGCGGGTAAGCCAGTCTCTGGTCCACTGTGATGGCTCAAATAGGAGGGTATGTGTGACTGGCACAAGATGAACGGTTGTGGCTGCTATCAGGTCAGCAGGCATAGACCTATACCATCACACATTCAGGAGGTGACAGTTCTTGCAACTTGTGGTAAATTTCCCTCTTAATATGTCACACCCATAGAATTGTATGCATGCTGTCAGTGGCTTTCTGCATCTCTAGGAACCCTGCTATTCTGGTAAAACCACATGCCTGATCTTCTAGCTTCTCTCTGGTTGAGGGAAGACCATGAAATCTGCTCTCAATGTACAGGGCCTCTCATCTTCCTAATATAGCAATGCAGAGAATTATGATATGTTGGCAATGTTACAAACTCCAACCTGGAAGGATCTACATACATTGAAATTGAGGGCAATGGTGATCTTCTCGGCTACCTGCAGTTCTCTTCTCAGCTGTAAATCCAACTGGATGAGTAGGTAGAGTTCAGTGAAAGTTCCTTGGTGAGGTGGCAGTAGGAGAAATTTTCTCTGAAGGCCCTAGAATGATATATGCTTCTATTAAGAGTCCTTGTCCTCTCTCTGCAAATAGCTTACCTACTTTGTTGCCTGTGCTTCATCTCCCTGCCATGTTGCAGGTGAATAAGGTCAGTAAATCCCCTATTACAACCAATAGATTATCAGCTGACAAATCTTCAAAATATTCTGCATTCTTTGGAAACATTCAGCAACACTCCTTCTGACTCCAACATTTCATCAGAACTTCTCCAACAACATTGAACACACTACTTCTATTCAATCTACAACAACAGAGGAAAGTCAAGAGAACCTCATCTGAAAATCCCATGCTAAAGGCCTTTAAACTGTCCAGTGGAGGCCTGTGGCTATGGAGATCAACTTTGTGGCCAAAATCTCATGCATTTAAAATAAATCATCTAAGACAGTTTAATTGTTGCAAGACTAACTTGCCAAAAAAAAACTCATCATACATGTTTGGGCTAATAAATTAAGCTATTAATTATAATAACTGCCATCTTTTGGTTCAGTAAGAAACAAGGTCA
The DNA here is from genome assembly GCF_965287045.1 of Carcharhinus amblyrhynchos. Lineage (NCBI taxonomy): Eukaryota > Metazoa > Chordata > Chondrichthyes > Carcharhiniformes > Carcharhinidae > Carcharhinus > Carcharhinus amblyrhynchos. The sequence goes on along the minus strand of NC_137324.1, from coordinate 86,758,248 downwards.
CTGCAGCTTCCAAGTTCATTTTATATTTCATCATTTCAAATTTAATTGAAAGGAGAGGCTTCATCCCACACCTATACTTTGCCATGCAACATATTAAATATAAAGGAAAGAATCTGAGTAACAAAATCTAACAATAGTCATTAAAGATGAAGTGTCATTAAAGATGAAGTGTCTCAAAACTAGCAATCTCAGCCAAATCCATGCCAAATTTTGGAATTTTGGTTTTCAGGCCAGGTGCTTTGGAATGGATTAGCTGCGATCAAGGGTCACTTGGATTATTCATAGACCATGGGAAAAGGCAAGCTGATAACTAATTCAAGTGCCACTGCGCCAATGCAGCACCAAGCTGAACAAGCCAGTCAGTTATTTTACTCATCTAATACTTAAAATTCACGCATGACATCATAAAAATGTCCAGATTTTTGTGTGTCCAGACTTGTGATACTATCAGTATTAGGCAAAATAATTAAAACTTATTGCAAGATTTTAAATATGTTAAGGCTAGGTGCTGTTTGAAGTATGTTACAGCTAGATATTATTTGAACAAGATTACACTGCATTCAAGCAAAATTAAAAGCAAGATCAAAAGCAAGATTAAAGGTGTCCCTATCTGTGATTAAAAAGATTTGCAAAGTCCTTATTAAATTAAAGGATTTAATTCCTTTAACAATTACATTCCCTTAAAAATTACAATCTGAATTCAGCAAATAATCATCCTCACTTGGAATGATTGGAGAGGATGGATGTAGCAGTGAAATTGTTCTTTCTTTCTCTTTCCATTACTATTCTCTTTTGTTTGTACCTCTCTTGTGTTTGTACCTCTCTTGTGTTTGTACCTCTCTTGAATTATCTGCTCCTCCACATGCAGAAGCTTACTGCAGTAAGCTCTCATTTTTGTGATTTTTTACATTTCAGGGAAAAGAAAATCAATTAAGATAAAACAGCATAATTGCTGGTCCCGTCTATTGCTATTAACTGATTTTGACTGACATTTATAAGTACAATTTCAAATAATTAAATATTAAACCACATTTTCTTCATTTATTCAACGCAGTCAATTGTTAGGATCCTTGAAATGTCTTGATCATGTTTTTGCTCATGAAATTAAGGGACAGCACCCAACAGGATTCTTTGCTACTGGTGCTTACCGCAATCCCTTCACTTCCAGATACAATCAATATTATGCCATGTCATCATCAGTTCATAGTAAAACAATCCTAGTTGTAAACAAAGTAAAAAAAGTTTAATTTGCATGAGCGTATTAGAAACATAGAAAACAGCAGAAAGGCTAAGCTATTCGGCCTTCAAGCCCGCTCCACGATTCAGTATGATCATGGCTAATCATCCAACTCAGTGACATGTTCCTGCTTTCAACTCCACCGTCATATTCTTTGATACCTTTATAGAGTCATAGAATACTACAGTGCAGGAGGCTGCCACTTGGCCAATCCCATCTTTAGTCTCAAGAACCATATCAAACTCCTTCTTGAAAACATACAATGTGTTGGCCTTAACTGCTTTCTGTGGTACAGAATTCCACAGACTTACTACTCTCTAGGTGAAGAAATTTCTCCCCATATGGCTTACCCCGTGTCCTTAGATGTGATTTCTGTTCTGGATTCCCTCACCATTGGAAACATTTATCCTGCATCTACTCTCTTCAGTCCTGTTAGAATGTTGTAGGTTTCTATGAGATCCCCTCTCATTCTGCTAAACTCCATAATATTTTTAATATCAATCAGAGTAAAAAGCTTGAACAATTTTCTTGGGGTTCTTGTCAGCTGAATGTGATGTGCAGGACTTAGCATCTTCTTTTTTTGGACTTAGTTGCTTTGATCCTTGAGGTTCTTCTCATGTAGAGAATCTGACTTCTATAAGTGCATATTCCAAACCACCCTGGTCTTCCCATGATTTGTAAGCCAACCTGCCCAACTTGATCATTTTTCCACACCAAACTCTGACTTGTCATTTTATTGGCTGACCTTATTGGAAACACACTTCTATCCTGTCTGGTCTGAAACAAGACTGCAGTTGTCCTTTCGGGCACATCAATCTCAGCTCTGAGAGTAAGGATGATCATTTAGTAAAAGTACAAACATATGATTTCAACCCTTCCCAATTCATGAAGGGAAAGTTGCGTTTGACGAATTTACTAGATTTTTTTGAAGATGTAACGAGTGCAGTAGACAGGGGGGAACTGGTGAATGTGGTGTTTTAGATTTCCAGAAGGCGTTTGATAAGGTGCCTCACAAAAGGTTGCTGCAGAAGGTTAGGGTACACGGAGTTGGGGGTAAAGTGTTAGCGTGGATTGAGGATTGGCTATCTAACAGAAAGCAGAGAGCTGGAATAAATGGGTGCTTTTCTGGTTGGCAGTTGGTGACTTGTGACGTGCCGCAGGGATCGGTGCTGGGGCCTCAACTATCTACCATATACTTAGACGATCTGGAGGAGGGGGCTGAGTGTAGGGTAACAAAGTTGGCTGATAACACGAAGATGAGTGGAAAAGCGAATTGCGTGGAGGACACAGAAAGTCTGCAGAGAGATTTGGATAGACTCAGTGAGTGGGCGAGGACCTAGCAGATGGAGTATAACGTTGGCAAGTGTGAGGTTATTCACTTTGGAAGAAATAATAGTAGGATGGAATATTATTTAAATGGTGAAAAGTTGCAGCATGCTACTGTGCAGAGAGACCTGGGGGTCCTTGTGCACAAATCACAAAAACTCAGTCTGCAGGTGCAGCAGGTGATCAAGAAGGCAAATGGAATGTTGGTCTTTAACACGAAGGGGATAGAATATAAAAGCAGGGAGACCTTGCTGCAACTGTACAAGGCACTGGTGAGGCCACAGCTGGAGTACTGTGCACAATTTTGGTCCCCTTATTTGCGAAAGGATATATTGGCCTTGGAGGGAGTACAGAGAAAGTTCACCAGGTTGATACTGGAGATGAGGGGGTTAGCTTATGAGGACAGATTGAGTAGATTGGGCCTGTACTCATTGGAGTTTAGAAGGCTGAGGGGGGATCTTATAGAGACTTACAAGATAATGAAGGGGCTAGATAGGGTAGCTGTAGAGAGATTGTTTCCACTTAGAAAGGAAACCAGAACTAGAGGGCACAGCCTCAAAATAAAGCGGGGGGGGGGATGCAGTTTAGAACAGAGTTGAGGAGGAACTTCTTCTCTCAGAGGGTACTGAATCTCTGGAATTCTCTGCCCATTGAAGTGGTGGAGGCTACCTCGTTGAATATGTTTAAGTCACAGGTAGATAGATTTCTGATCGATAAGGGAATTAAGGGTTATGGGGAGCAGGTGGGTAAGTGGGACTGATTCACTTCAGATCAACCATGATCTTATTGAATGGCAGGGCAGGCTCGAAGGGCTAGATGGCCTACTCCTGCTCCTATTTCTTATGTTCTTACGTTCTAACCTCTAAAACCATAATCTTGATTTCAGTTTACATCATCAGAAAAGGACCAGACTAAAATTATGAGTCTCGGATGAGAGTTGAACCTCCACTTCAAGGACATAAGTAAGAAAGCCTGACAATTCAGGGCAGTATTGAGGGAATGCTCCACAGTGAGAGGTGCCTTCTTTCAGATGAGACACTAAGGACCTGTGTGTATCTCTGGTAGATGTAACTATACCATGGAAAAGCATGGGAGTTCCAATTATGTCCTGGTCAATATTTATACCTTAGTAGTAATAAAACATGCGTCCATCTTCTTACTGTCTTTGGGACCTTTCTATGCACAAAGAGGCTGGCAAAGTTTTTGCTGTATAACCCTGTGATAGTACTTTATTTACTGTCAAGTGAATTGGAACATCCTGCGATTGTAAAAGACGTTACATGAATGCAGGTTCTCTTCTCCTTTCTTGTAATTAGTTGCGACAGAATTGCAAGTGTTGAGACTTCCCTGAAGACCAGGAACAGTCTCTGTCAAATTGAAAATGCATTCAATAACAGGATTCTAACAGCTATTCTTTCAAGCATTGCTTGAATGCTTTTATCATGAACAATCCCTAAGTGATCGTCATTTATTAAAAAGCCTCAGCCTTTATGCAGAATCACACCTTACTGCTTCCTCTCCTGCTTGGTATTTGATAGTTTCCATTATGAAGCAATTTTATTTGTTTAAAGAGCTATTTGAAAATTAAAGGAAATCTCTCAGTATTTAAAAAAAACTACGTCAAATATCCCATTTCTACATCCAAAAACCAAACTCTTTTGAATGCCAATGCAGTTAATTTGTATGTTAATAAAGCAATGTAATATCATAGTAGTATTAACAGGTAAGAAGTAGGGTATGAAAGTTATCCAGTGAAAATCAACCTAGTATTTGTAGACCACAGCTAGGCTAGGCTTAGGCTGATGCAGCAAAAAGGCTTAGATCTACCATATATGCAGTAGGTCCAGAAACTAAATGCAATCACCCCAAGGGTTTCAATTAAAGAACACTCGACCTGTACAAGTAAAATCTTAATCCTGCACAGCAGAAGAAAATCAGATTATAATGTCTTAACACTGAGCACATTAGCATTTTCCTTTTTCTAAAAACAAGACATGTAACAATGCTGTAAGCAGCAACATAGTTTGTCACTAGAGTTGAAAACGATTAGCACTCTTTGGCCAATTTAAACAATTACCTAATTTAAATGCTGGGAATTTAAATTGGGGCGGGGAGGGAGAGGCTCTCATTAGCTCCAAGGTTACAAACTGTTGTAAACCATCATTTTATGTATTATTCAGAAAAGTTTTTGAATATCATATGTCCTTTAATTAGGAATGGTCACGATCTATAAAATATTAGATGACAAAGATGTTTTGAAAACATTTGAAAAGTGCAAGTGTAAATATTTTTTGGGTTTACAGGGGAGTGTGCCAATACTAGTGGCCAAATGGCCTCCTTTTGTGCTGTAATTTATCAATCTCCCTTCTTCATCTGTGTACTTCTAGTTCTAGAAGGTCTTTGAGTTATTGCAATAAGCTTTTCAACTAAATATGACCCAAAAGTTATCTGGTAAATGTAATACCATGCATAGATGTCATGTGATCTAATATTATATGGTTAGAATATCATGTAATCAAACATTCAGGCATGCTTACAGCCAGAGTTAGAACACATGAAGATAAGATAAAAGGAGCAGGAAGTGGATCATTCAGCCCCTCAAGCCTATTCTAGCATTCCAAAAGATCAAGATTGAACTATGACATCAACTCTATGGGCAGGAATCCACACCCTGTGTTGCATGTTTCCTGGCAGCGGGGGATGGCTCTCCACTCCACTTCTGATGTTCACTACAATTTGCATACCCATCCCACTATAGGGGAGGTGGTTGCCTTCGAAAGGATGAGATCACCCTGCCAGTGGGAAGGGCTAGAAAATCCTGCCTTGTTCCATGGAAGAAATTTTTTATCTCAGTCAAAATTGACTGATCCCTTATCCTGAATCCATGCACTCTAGGTCCTAAGAGAGAGCAGTTTCTTAGCATCATCCCTCTGAAGTCACTCAGAATCTTGCCATAGCTCAGTTGGTATAACTCACGACTCTTGAGTTAGAAAGCTGCAACTTGAAGTTCCACTCCAGAGCTTGAGCACAAATGTCTAGATTTATACTCTTGTGTAGGAATGAGGGAATGCTGGATTGTCAGAGATACCAAATTTCAGATGAGACATTAAATTAAGGCCATAACTACTCCGTCATATGGACATAAAAGATACCATGGCTTAGCAGGTCAACATTGTCAGGGATGTGGGGAGAATTAGCAAAATAAAAATTAGTAAAATCCAGGTAATTTAGAACAATTGGAGCGTGTCACAACCATTAGAAAAGCCATGTGTGCACATATAAATGGGGGGAAACATACACTATCAAGGTGCACTTAAAAATAAGAATGTAGTACTGAAGGAAACAGATTTTCAACAACTAATTTAAAAATAAATATACATTGTGAAATTACTAAATTCTAATTCTGTCACATATCTGATCTGCTAAAGAAACTATTCTTAAAATTATTTTTTCCCTGTAACCTACTTTAAATTACTGGGCATTGTAATATGGTTCTTCTTCTAAACAGTCTACTTTTATCCTCCCAAAACAAGCTGGGTCACCATATTTCTGCAAAGGATGAATATAAAGCATAATAAAATAATCTAGTAAAGTGGTTGCAAGTTAAAACAATGTAGGAAAATGTTCCCATAGTTTTTAAGTTAATCAATCTAAAGTGGAATTCACAGCTAAGAGTTCTACCAGTGCCTAAAGCCAGTCACTGATACAGTCAATAGCACAAGTCCATACCAGTCCCAATGTTTTACAGAATGTCTAGTTTTATGTTTTCAGAGCTTTATGTTCATATTAAATAAAACACTATCATTTTGCTACATGTCATTTTTAGGAAGGTGTCAGGGCACTTTGCAAAGGCATCACACTCAAAATTCTCAACAGTACAAATATAAAATAGTATAGAATCCCTACAGTGCAGGAGGCCACCATTCAGCCCATCGAGCCTGCACCAACACATACATTAAGTTTTATAGGAACTCATACAGTCAGTATCAAGCACTCATACTCAGAATACAATTTTTCATCAAATTCAGTTACATTCTGCCACTCATTCCTATCTGTATCGAACAAAAAAATAGTTTGATAAGGACAACTAACACAAAACAAGATGCAGCATCTGTCAAATGAGCTTGAATTACAAACAGCCATCTTTCCATTTCACTGGTCCACTTTTATCACTATCATTGCAGTGGCAAGTTTTTCCAAAGGACCATATCAGGAAACCAACAATTTTTCAGACAAAAATCCTACTATTCTAGAGTACAATATTTAGTAATTTGAATGTATTACTTTATACAAGATTGATAATGAACTGATTGCAATTGCTGCCGGGTTTCTGTTTACTTTTCATTTCACATAGAAATGACCTTTTGTTTCTCACACTCCAGTGCACTACATTTTGGGGCCACATGTATTACACACAGATTCTTTACTCATAAATCTACTGCAATTAAAGCTCATGAACTTCAATGCTGGCACCAAATGCCCAAATAATCATAGCGTAACTGCACAGTACTGGCAACTGCCCCAGTTGAGTTCCAGATCATTTACTACAATTGTACAATTTAACCTTTGGCATATTAATGCGCATATTGACAAATGCATTCTCCTCAAGCACAGTATTTAACAAAAGCAACCTTTTACACATGCTCACCATAGCAGCATGTTCACAGCCAGTAAGTTACCGATCTTTTAGACTAAAAGTACTGTATGTTAGCTACATCATGCACTACTATAATCGCCAGTACATTTCCATATGGAAAAATAACAAACACCAAGTACTTACAGTACTGCAGATATATATCTCTACATGAGGAAACTGCCATCCTAAGGGACTATAAATATATTCCCTTATCATGCTAGAAAGCACAATCTTCATTTCACTCTAGAACAGGGCATCAGGCAAAAGATCTAAAGAGGTACTAAAACGGTCTATATAGCATGCTGCTTGGATTGCTGTTAATTTCCCTTCCTTACCCCCTTCAATTACTGCAGCGAAAAGGAATTAAACTGCTGAGCACGTCAGATGCCTTCACACTACAGACAACACGCTGACTGGAATCATTCCCTCAGGCTTTCGTATGCATCAGGTGATGCTGAGTGCTCCTGATATAGCCGTGTACTTCAATGACCTGTGGAGAACCTCCCGAGAATGACAGCTTATTCATTTATTAATATGGTGATCCAATTTCTTTCAGTCCTTCCGCACTTTCACATCAGACAGTAGCCTAGTTACATCCTCAGATGTCTTTCTGATTACAAACAGCTGCCATCAGTGTAGAAATGCCTCTTAATGCTGCAAGCACTTTACAGAACACATTTCCTACCAATCTGTCACCATAAGCATAGTACTTACAAATATACCAGGGATAGTCCTATTATTAACATGTTTAATCCAGGAGGAAAAAAGTGCTCCAATTGCTAACTTTGCAAAGATATTACTACATTTCAATTTTCTCGACATATGCTTCTGATTTATAAAATGTCTTTGCAAGTTATGTTATGCAGTGCCCTTGCTACAAGGAAAGTGCATCATTTCCTAGATTTGATTCTTAAAACTTATTTATTGTTATTCTTTTCAATTACTAGAATAAAAAGTGAACATAAGTAATTTAAAAAATACCTTTTTCAGAAAACAACTATAATTGTTCAAAATTGAGCTAACAAAACTTTATTATATGTCATAAATTCTTGATCAACCTTAATCCACAGTTCCCAGTTAATTCAAGTACAATAGTTCAGCAAATGGCAGGAGAATCTGCCAGCTATCTAATATTAATAAGTAAATTATAATAACAGATTAATGAACATGGCCTTAGTTCAGGGTGTGAGGAATGAGCATAGCAAGGTCTTTCGCTATTCACCTTCCCAATTAAAAGAAAATCCCCAGGTACAGCCTTATAAAAGCCTTATACAATATACATGAAAGAATGTTCCTTATCCATGTAATTAAAAGTATATTTCAAGCTTAAAGAATTAATTGGCTATAAGCTTTGCAATACAATCACTGGCTGCTTCTGTTCTCATCAACCAGAAAAAAGAATATGCTCGAAAAACTAATGGCAAAATATCAATTTCTTTTGTTTAAAATATTATAAAATTTTATTCTACATACTTCTTTAAGAATCCTATAAAGACAAATGAAGATTTTACAATTTGTCTGCTCTTGTCCTGATTTTAAAAAATATTTTGCCTCCAGCTGTACGGAACTGAAGGGTTGATGCTGACTGCATGAATGGAGTTTCTGAATTAAACTTCAATATAATAAAATCAAACAAGTTAGTTTGAATTTGTATTGCAAGTTTTCAAACAGAATATTGTTTATGCTTTGAAATAACTCTTGAAGGTGTGTTTTTGTAAAATCCCTCTTTTGACAGACCCTTTGAAAGGCACAGCACCAGGTCTGCACTTGAAGATCTATCCTCATTTCCAATTTTCCTGCAGTTCAGCATGCATCATGCATTGGATATTTTCCTCACAAAAGAACTTGCTATAATAGGCAGCAGCAAAGCTTTGGCAAATGAAGTGGAAATTGCCACCTCAAAACTCAATTTGAAAAGAAAAACATTGCAGCAAACTAGTCAACTTTCGAATACACAAGAATGTTGGTCCAGATTTTATTCAAAGGAAATTAGAGCAATGAACCGAAACCTCCTATTCAACATTCTCCCACACAACTAGCATTTGTACATGTTTGAAAGAACACTGCATATACTTTTCCACTTTTGCATGTTTTAATCTTATACACACACACACCAATAAAGAGAATCTCACTGTTCAAGGCAAGGATGGGCTGAAGTGTGCAAGGTGCAACCTTTCAAGCCTTGAATATGATAAATAATATTTCAAAATTATTTATTGTAACACTCTCTGCCAGTTCTATTTCCATTACGTTATTTCTGTGGTGTCTCAATCTTGTTGAGAACTATACGTACCATTTACCAACTTTTGACAAAGTTTGCCCAGGTTTTGATTTACATTAACAAGATTCACAGCACTGAGCTCAACAGCATTACCTGCCTGACACCAACAGAAATCTGGTCTTGTCCTTTTCTTTACTCTAACACCTGCCACCTTTCGCACCTTGAAACTACTGCCACCACACTAGTTTGCCACTGTCCAAACTGAAGCGATCTTTGAGCCCTCATTACGTTAAAAAAGTGTTATATACCAGCTGTGATAGTTTAACAGTCCTGCTTTTAGAAGCACTGAAAGCATTTGGCCAACATTTAACTAGTTTGTGGTCTCAATGGAATCTGTAGGAATGTGATTCCCAATTCTAAGCTTGGAAACTTCTATTATTCAAATGGTAAACATTCTAGTCTGTAAAAATATTAAGCTCTGCTTCCATTTGGAAAATAGAGGCCTTTTCAGTTTAGTGCAGAAGGCCTTTGCTTTTTTTGAATCTTACGTGGAAGCAAGAGATGGAATTCTACTTCCCCCATTCATCACCAAATTTTCACTGTTACTGTCACTCACTGTTCTAGCCCGATGCCTCATGCATCAATAGCATTCGCCTTCTCACCCTCTTGGTGCTCCACCTTTCACATCACTCCATTTCATTCTCAGTACTCATGTCTTGCTGGACTTTCCACATTCTCCTGGCAGAACTCTATTGCTGTACTTTTCTCAGCAGCAGCCTACAACTCTCTTCTCAATCCCCAGGATTTCTCCATCCAATACCCCGATGTCTGTTTAGAACTCAATTAACATGATTCTTGTGCCAGAAAGCAATTGTTTCTTGCTCTACACATGTACATAGGAAGAGTTAAAGAGGAAGAGTTAAACAGAACAAATGTCCGAATGTCATTGGTTAAAGCATAAACAAATGAACAAGCCAGGTGAGAAGGATACCAACAGCTTACAATGAGATATTGGTAAGGTAAGTAAAGGGGTGAAAAGTTGGCAAACGGAATATAATGTGGAAAAATGTAAAGTTGTTCATTTTGGAAGGGAGAACACACCTGAACGAAGGAATAGTGTTTCCAAAAGCTTGTGGGTTTACTATCAAATAAACTGGATGGACTTTAGCCTGGTGTTGTGAGACTTCTCCAGTTTCCTCCCAGAGTCTAAAGATGGGCAGGTTAGGTGGATTAGCCATGTTAAATTGCCCCATGGTGTCCAAAGATGTGTAGGTGAGATGGCGTGGGTAAGATATGTAGTCAGAGAGTCAGTGAAGACTCAATGGGCTGAATGGCCTCTTCCACATTGTAGGGATTCTACAATTCTACGAGGTGCAGCAGGTAATCAGGAAGGCTAATGGAATGTTGGCCCTTATGACAAGAGGGTTGAAATATAAGAGTAGGGAGGCTTTGCTGCAACTGTACAAGGTCTGCACGACAACGTTCTGATGAGACAGGGAAGTTTTGGTAGGTTACCGGAGCCATGGTGCACGAAAGTTGTAATGAATTTAGTCAAGAAGACAAGTGTACAAAAGGTTCAGGGAGCTAGGTAATGTTAGGGATCTAGAGGAGTAGGAAGGAACTTAAGAAGGAAATTAGGAGAGCCAGAAGGGGTCATGAGAAGGTGTTGGCAGGTAAGGTTAAGGAAAACCCTAAGGCATTCTACAAGTATGTGAAGAGCAAAAGGATGAGATGTGACGGAATAGGACCTATCAAATGTGCCAATGGGAAAGTTTGTATAGAACCGGTAGAAATAGCAGAGGTGCTCAATGAATACTTTACTTCAGTATTCACGGTGGAAAAGGATCTTGGTGGTTGTACTGCGGCTTGCGGCAGACTGAAAAGCTTGAGTATGTTGACATTAAGAAAGAGGATGTGTTGGAGCTTTTGAATAGCATCAAGATAGATAAGTTGCCGGGACCAGATAGGATTTACCCTAGTTACTGAGGGAGGCGAGGGAAGAGTTTGCAGAACCTCTGATGATGACCTTTGCGTCATCGATGGATACGGGACAGGTTCCGGAGGATTGTGGATGTGGTTCCTCTGTTCAAGAAAGGGAGTAGAGATAGCCCAGGAAATTATTGACCGGTCAGTCTAACCTCAGTGGTTGGTAAGTTGATGGAAAAGATCCTGAGAGACAGGATTTATGAACATTCAGAGCAGTTTAGTATGATCAAAAGTAGTCAGCACGGCTTTGTCAAAGGCAGATTGTGCCTTACAAGCCTGGTTGAGTTTTTTGAAAATGTGACCAAACACATTGACGAAAGAAGAGTGGTAGATGTGGTTTATATCGCGGGTTGATGGGTTTTTGATAAGAGAGGGGATTAAGGGTTATGGGGAGAGGGCGGGAATGTGGAACTGAGCCACGACAGATCAGCGATGATCTTATTGAATGGCGGGGCAGGCTCGAAGGGCTAGATGGCCTACTCCTGCTCCTATTTCTTTTGTTCTTATGTTCTTATATGGACTTCAGCAAGGCGTTCGATAAAGTCCCCCATGCAAAACTTCTTGAGAAAGTGAGGGGGAATGGGATCCAAGGGGATGTTGCTTTGTGGATCCAGAACTGGCTTGCCCACAGAAGGCAGAGAGTGGTTGTAGATGGGTCTTTTTCTGCATGGAGGTCGGTCACCAGTGGAGTGCCCCAGGGATTTGTTCTGGGACCCTTGCTGTTTGTGATTTTTATCAATGACCTGGATAAGGAAGTGGAGGGATGGGTTGGTAAGTTTGCCAATGACATGAAGGTTGGGGGTGTTGTCAATAGTTTGGAGGGATGTCAGAAGTTGCAGCGTGACATAAATAGGATGCAAGACTGGGTGGAAAAGTGGCAGATGGACCTCAACCCAGAGAAGTGTGTGGTGGTTCATTTTGGCAGGTCAAATGGGATGAAGGAATATAATATTAAGGGTAAGACTCTTGGTAGAGTGGAAGATCAGAAGGATCTTGGGGTCCGGGTTCATAGGACGCTTAAATCAGCTTCGCAGGTAGAGGATGTGGTTGAGAAGGCATATGGTGTACTGGCCTTCATCAATCAAGGAATTGAGTTTAGGAGTCGGGAGATAATGATGCAGCTGTATAAGACCCTGGTCAGACCCCACTTGGAGTACTGTGCTCAGTTCTGGTCACCTTATTACAGGAGGGATGTGGAAGCTATTGAAAGAGTGCAGAGGAGATTTACAAGGATGTTGCCTGGATTGGGTGGCATTCTTAATGAGGATAGGTTGAGAGAGCTCGGTCTTTTCTCCTTGGAGAGACGAAGCATGTGAGGTGACCTGATAGAGGTGTATAAGATGTTGAGAGGTATTGATTGAGTGGATTCTCAGAGGCTTTTTCCCAGGGCTGAAATTGCTGCCACAAGAGGACACAGGTTTAGGGTGTTGGAGAGTAGGTAAAGAGATGTCAAGGGTAAGTTTTTCACTCAGAGGGTGGTGGGTGCATGGAATCGGCTGCCAGTGGTGGTGGTGGAGGTGGATTCAATAGGATCTTTTAAGAGACTTTTGGATAAGTACATGGGACTTAGTAAGATAGAGGGTTATAGGTAAGCCTAGTTGATAGGGATATGTTCGACACAACTTGTGAGTCAAAGGGCCTATTTGTGCTGTAGTTTTTCTATGTTCTATGTAATGGTGAGACCTGCAACTGTACAAGGTACTGGTGAGACCACATTTGGAGTATTGTTAACAATTTTTGTCCCCTTATTTATTTCATTGGTAGTAGTTCAGAGAAGGTTCACTATGATGATCACTGGTAAGGAGGGTTAGTCTTATGAGGAAAGGTTAAACACATTGGGGCTGTATTCATTGGAAATCAGAAGAATGAGAGGTGATCTCATTGAAACATATGGGATTCTTTAGGAGCTTGACAGGGTAAATGCTGAGGGGATGTTTCCCGTCCTGGGAACGTCAAGGCCAGAGGGCATAGTCTCAGAATAAAGGGGCACCCATTTAAAATTGAGATGAGATGGAATTTTGTCTCTTGGGGTTGTGGGTCTTTGGAACACAAGGCTGAGATTGATAGACTTTTAAACAGTAAGGGAATCGAGGGTTATGGGGAAAGGGCAGGAAAGTGGACATGCGGAATCTTGCTGGGATCAGCCCATGATCCTACTGAATGCAGGAAGAGGCTTGAGGGGGCTGAATGGCTGACTCCTGTTCTTATTTCTAATGGTCTTATAAGTTATGAATATCGCACAGTACAATTTCAAATCACAAAATGTCTACAGAGAGCAGCAAAATCATGCAAGAATTATGACTGAAGACATTACTGCCAGAGGCAAAGTAACAAGCATTCTCCAGGATTAAATTTTTATCAGCAGATACCTATAATTCATCAATCTTTCATCACAGCCTTTCAAAAAATATTATTTGGTCAAAAATCATTAGCAATAGTTTCATCAAGTGCAGCAGAGGTCTTGAAAAATAAATCACTATGAACATGTTAAATTTCAATACGATGACAGCCACAGTGGCAATGCTTTTAAGGTGACATTTTTTGCAATAATAGGTGATTTTACAGGGTCCCTTCCAAATACACCCGGAAGAACTGGAAAATGTTGCAGAAACATTGTTAGTTCCTCCAAAGATTTTCCGCCAAAATTATTGAGGATAATCAAGAGAAACGCAGTGGAAATTCCAATCCTAAATGAGTGCAAGCCATTTCCTTCTTGAAGGTTCTCACAGCATGATGTGACCTGCATTTGTTATCATTTAATTTATTATAATATCCTACAATTTACAATATATCATTTTATTCTGCCTATTCATGAGGCTATGGAGGTCACTATCGCCGTAAGTAGTAGTACTCTTTAACTACTTCAACTTGCAAAGTGCAGTGAATTTTGTATTTCTAATATCTCTTAACTCTTTGGCTTATCCAAGTTGATCTGCGATGCAGCTGCAGCTGATTTACAATAGCCTACATTTATATAATGCAAGTTAGGGATATCTTGGTCAAAAGAAATTTCAGCCTTCCAGATCCAAACTTAATTGAGCCAATATGTAGAGGGAAGCAAGGAGATGAAACAGTGGTGATTGGCTCTAACACACTTACTTCAGGTGGGGGGAGGGGCAGCTCCTTTATCCCAACGTCCATGCCAGCAACCTTTTCAAGGGTGGCTTTTAACCATCTTTGACAATGAATCTACAGATTGTTCTTGTGCTGCAAACTATTTCTCCTTGTATGTTTTACTGTGGTCCTGGACCAGATTCTCAGGTTTTTGGTAAGATCCAATCAGAGACCAATAATGTTTTGTTTAAAGCAGACAAAGTTTGTTCAATGAATAAAGCCACAAAATTCCACAGCTTTTGAACAAATAAAAATAATGTTATTGAACAAGTTCAGACAGATAAAATAATTTACAATATCTATCTGATACTCTAACATTCATAGGTTCCTTGAACAGTGTGTGTTGGAGCCGACGAGGGAGCAAGCTATCTTGGATCTGGTGTTATGTAATGAGGCGGGTATAATTAGGGACCTTGTGGTGAAGGATCCTTTTGGGAAGAGTGATCATTGTATGGTGGAGTTTCTGATGCAGATGGAGGAGGAGAAAGTGGGTTCCCGGACATGTGTCCTTTGTTTGAACAGAGGGGAGTACGATAGGATGAGAGAGGAATTGGCGAATGTTGATTGGGGGAGCACATTGGAAGGTAGGTCTGCTGAGGAATAGTGGAGGATCTTTAAGGAGATCTTTCTTGGTGCTCAGCAGAAATTTATTCCGATGGTTAAAAAGGATCGTAGGAGGAGAGATAATCAGCCGTGGATAACGAAGGAGGTAAAGGAAAGTGTTAAATTAAAAGCGGATGTGTTTAGAGTAGCTAAGAGTAGTGGGCGAGAAGAGGATTGGGAGAAGTTTAAATATCAACAAAGAATGACGAAGAAGTTGATAAAGAAGGGTAGGATAAACTATGAAGCTGGGCTAGTGCTTAATATAAAAAAGGATAGTAAGAGTTTTTATAAATATATAAAAAGGAAGAGGCTGACTAGGGTGAACGTTGGACCCTTAGAGGATGAGAAGGGGGGACTTAGTGGTAGGGGATGGGGAAATGGCTGAGGCCTTGAATAACTTTTTTGTTTCGGTCTTCACGGAGGAGGGCGTGAATAATTTGCCGGGTGTTAGAGATGGAAAGATGGTAGGAGTGGAGGGCCTGAATGACGTTATTGTTACTACAGAGGCAGTGCTCCACAGACTGGAGGGACTGATTGTGGACAAGTCCTCAGGACCGGATGGAATGCATCCAAGGGTTCTGAAAGAAATGGCGGAGGTGATAGTGGATGCCTTGATGATTATTTTCCAAACATCACTGGATTCCAGGGAAGTGCCGGAAGATTGGAAAGCGGTTAATGTTACGCCGTTGTTTAAGAAGGGTGGCAGGCAAAAGGCAGGGCATTATAGGCCGATTAGTTTAACGTCTGTTGCAGGTAAAATGTTAGAATCCGTGATCAAGGAGAAAATAGCGAGGCATCTTGAGGAGAATTATTTGATAGAGCAGACGCAGCACGGTTTCGTTAACGGGAAGTCGTGTCTGACAAATTTATTGGAGTTCTGTGAGGATGTGTCTAGGGCGGTGGATTGAGGAGAGCCGGTGGATGTAGTGTTTCTTGATTTTCAGAAGGCGTTTGATAAGGTGCCGCACAACAGGTTATTACAGAAGGTTAGGGGGCATGGAGTTGGGGGTAGGGTGTTAGTGTGGATAGGGGATTGGCTGTCAAATAGGAGGCAGAGAGTGGGGGTCAATGGGTGCTATTCGGATTGGCGGTTGGTGACTAGTGGAGTGCCCCAGGGGTCGGTGCTGGGGCCTCAGCTTTTTACCATTTATATAGATGATCTGGAGGAGGGAACCGAGTGTATGGTGTCGAAATTTGCTGATGACACCAAGATTGGTGGAACGGCAAATTGTGCGGAGGGTGTGGAAAGTCTGCAGAAGGATCTAGATAGGCTGGGCGAATGGGCCAGGAACTGGCAAATGGAATTTAATGTTGGCAAGTGTGAAGTTGTCCACTTTGGTAGGAATAATGGTAGGAAGGACTATTACTTACATGGCGAAAAACGGCAGCATGCAACGGTGCAGAGGGACCTCGGGGTCCTTGTGCATGAGTCGCAAAAACCCAGCCTGCAGGTGCAGCAGGTGGTCAGGAAGGCGAATGGGATGCCGGCCTTCATAGCGAGGGGGATTGAATATAAAAGTAGGGAGGTCTTGCTGCAACTGTACAGGGCACTGGTGAGGCCGCAGCTGGAGTACTGTGTGCTGTTTTGGTCGCCGCACTTACGCAAGGATATTTTGGCCTTGGAGGGAGTGCAGAGGAGGTTTACTAGGCTGATACCGGAGTTGAGGGGGTTGAACTATGAGGAGAGGCTGAATAAACTAGGCTTGTACTCGTTAGAGTTTAGAAGAATGAGGGGAGATCTCAATGAGACATATAAGATGATGAATGGGATGGATAGGATAGAGGTAGAGAGGCTCTTCCCACTCAGAAAGGACAGTAGGACTAGAGGGCACAGCCTCAAGATAAAGGGGGCGCGGTTTAGAACGGAGTTGAGGAGGAACTTCTTCACTCAAAGGGTGATGAATCTCTGGAATTCTCTGCCCGTTAAAGTGGTGGAGGCTGCCTCGCTAAATATATTTAAGACGCGGGTTGATGGGTTTTTGATAAGAGAGGGGATTAAGGGTTATGGGGAGAGGGTGGGAAAGTGGAACTGAGCCACGACAGATCAGCCATGATCTTATTGAATGGTGGGGCAGGCTCGAGGGGCTAGATGGCCTACTCCTCCTCCTATTTCTTATGTTCTTATTCAGGGTTAATATGTGGTACATGTGAATTAACAGGCAACACATGCTCGAACACATTACACTGCACAGTAAGTGGCAGATTTGACCAAAACAGATACAAAATGTAATGATGCTACTAGAATCAATGGCTCCAAGTGACAGTATGTCTCACATTCTCACCAGAAATCTAGATAGTATTAATCTGCTAAAACAATTCACAAGTTTTTAATTGAGCACCCAATTAGAACCTACTTGATGCTCTCCAGATAGAGATGGTCACCGATAGCTTATATCTGGTCCCATTCTAACGTTGCTAATCTTTCTTTTATCCAACAGGATGAAGCTGCATTAGCACTGCAAACATAATACAGGAGCCAGCATTCTCAGCTACCTCAAAGTTGCTGATTTTGGATGAGCCCTTCACTTTGTTTAACAGTTACTGTTTAAGACTGAACGTTAAAAGTACATTGTTCAGATAGAGTTGATGGGCAGATTAAATCCTTCAAATTAGAAAATAATCAAATTCACTTTGACTAACATATTTTGCCATTCCAAAGAGTGTGACATCACAGAAGTATCTGCAGTGCCAAATAACAAGAAACAGCTATTGTTTAGGAGTAGCTTGGAATGAAATACCATCATGAACAAGGGAAGTGGGGAAGAAAATCTGCTTAAACCTCAATGACCAATGACAAAAGTTGATTTCAATCCACTGATCTTTGAAACCAGTACTGTTCAACAAAATCATTGATGACAAATCTGTGTTAAAATCTTCCATCCAGCAAGCAAAGAACACCACTACTTGGCCTTCATAGACAACACATTAGCTGTCTCCTGTCTCATTTCCCTTTCCACAAAGGCGATGTGTTAACACAGTATAATCACAAAACCAAACATTTAGTCGTTCATTTCAATAGATTGTGAAGCCAGTATTTCCTTCAGTAGATAACATCCAAAATACCTGATCTGAATTCAAACACAACCAGTAGTAACGAATGATGTTAGGAGAAACACATCCCCAGCAACAAGACCAGCTAAACGCAGACAACAGGATGAGGGGGGGAGAGAAAAATTAAAATGGAGCTCGCGCAACACGTCTCCACCTGATCTGTTTCTTCCATTATTTCTGTTGGACGCACAAATGATATAAGTAGTCTTAGAAATATATATTTATTAATTTAAAATTAAGCAGCAGTCTTAAGGCTCAAAAAGCAACATATTCCTCCTCTTGGAGGAAACAAATGTGTAACCAAAATTATATCCAAGGTAACAGACTGGCAAAGAAACCACCCTACAGGTTGTTGTTGTGATGGTGACACAGATTAACAAAGACACACAATGTGGCTTTTACGGCATTAACATGTGTTTGGGTATTCAGCTCTTCTTCTGGAGGTTACAGTGGGTGTGGGAGGTGAATAGTTCCAGACAGACTACATTTCCAATTTAAACTGAGTTTTTTGCCAATAGAAACGTGGCGCACATGTGATTCCAAAACAGCATTACATTCCGACAGTGTTGTGAAGGACACCCAAGGGCACACATTTCACAATCCATTTCAGAAAATAGAGATACACTGAGCTGAAGAAATACTTGCAGCTACAGAACACCGTCCTACCAAAGGGTTTTTAGAACAAAAGCCACCATTTGATGCTAGATCAGCGATGTACTCTTCAAGTCACGAATCAGGGTGTGTTAACAATTACTCATACTGCATTCTAGAAGAGAAACGAATTTTCTTGTGCAAAGGAGACAATAACCCCTCAGAGAACAATGTCTGTACTGTACACAAAATGGCTGTTCTTGTACATTACAATCTTCTTAACAGCTGATATCCCATTGCAAAAGAATTCAGTTTTTATACAGTTAAGAAATAAAAACAGAAAAATAGAAATTATTTAACATTTAGGGTGGTATGCTTGATAGCTATCTATTTAGTTGGAGCTGTAACTGGCAAGGGCTCTGATAATTATATTTTAGAGCAGCCTTGAACAAGGCAACAATGCTGCAGCATCATAAGTGATGACCAGGCAATGAATCATTCTGAGGTATCGGCAGCTTAAATTACAACACTGTATAATGGGAGCTCCTGTATGCCCGGAGGGTTACATTTTCATATATATTGAAAACACTTTCCGACCCATTAACTGCAAAACTACAGTGATGACATTTTATCATTGCATCTTAACTGTAACAAATATGTAAATATTAATTCATTTTATACAAAATGTTTAAAATTTGGCTTTTAACCCAGAGTATTATAACAAGTGCAATAAAGGTCATGTTTTCCCCAATTATTCTATAAAAATTTATCAAGGTTAACAACTCATCCTCCTTTTAGTTTAGCGTTATGAAGGGCATGGTGGAAGAACAGGACCAAATTGGTTTAAAACTGATAGACTAATATTGATTTGATGCTTGTTAAGACCAGAAATTTTTAAAAGGAATTTTATTTGCGCATTCTTAAAAAAGGAAGTAATTCCTCTGTCCAGAAAGTATTTACTTTCCTATCCTTTTTTCCAAATGAACAGGAGTGATGGCTGCGACACTGCACACTAACTTGCAAATGGGAAAGGCATAACTTTTGTGTAAGCATGCATCTGCAAAATAATGGCCTTTACTTCAGCAACCTTTGTTGGCAACTTTCTCCAATTTGGTTGTAATCTCTGTTTGGCTCAGTGATAACATTCATATCTTTGGAGCCAGAAGGTTGTGGATTCATGTTACTTGGACCCTCTGTTAGTATAACCCAATGTCTTCTTTACCTTTTCTTTTATTACAGCCATGTATTATATTGGTGCTTTCATGGATTTAGTCAACAGAGGACTCATTTGATCATTTTTCTCATCTGCATGCACTACCACAAACTATCTTGTCCCCTGACTAATTGTTCTATAATTAACCATGCCAAACTGCATCTGTCATCTAATGATCATTGGGTCTATATACTATAATCAAGATTGCAGAGCAACAAATTGCTTAACTCAGTTGGTTCTTTTCAATAGAGTAATTTACTAAGCATGATCTCTCAGACATTCTGCCCACCCTAATTGTTTACAATCTCCATTTTCATTATTACACCTTGTGACCGTACTTCCCCATCACCTTATCTAAATCAACACAGTTGAGAGTCAGTACAGGTCACGCTTTGTGAAAACTGTGGATAACCATTCCAAAACATTTCCTTAAGCTCATGAGAAAGTTCTAGGTAACTTATGACTTCAAAGGAAATAAAGGGTTGGATCAATTCACTGAGTCTTAGAATTTTTCCATTATTGGATACTTGCCAACAAAGTGGGTTACAGCAGGAAACTGCCAGAGTGTCAGCAGCTAATTTGCATTCTTCTCAATAAGAGGAAGCTAAGGCAAATTACAAATGTTAATGAATTAAATTTACCAAGTGAATTACATTTTTAATAGTGTTTAGTTTACACTTGATTATGAGAGTTGTGGGCTCCTGAAGGTTGAAGTTCTGGGTTCCTTTGTACAAGTCACGAGAGAGTCACTACACACACACATAGAGGGGGAGTGTCGGATCATACACCAGTCTACAGGTAAGTCAAATAATTTCCTGTATTACTTCTAAAATAAATCAATGGGAACAGAACGGACAGTATTTAACAGGCCTGTTCACCACAATACAAATTCCATTTGTGTGGAACCGGAAGAGATTGGAGAGGCATTGAACCAACATTTCTCTTCGGTGTTCACGCAGGGGGACATGAATGTAGCTGAGGAGAACACTGGGTTGCAGGGGTGTAAACTAGATAGTATTGCAGTTGATAAGGGGGATGTGCTGGATATTCTCGAGGGTTTGAAAATAGATAAGTCCCCTGGTCCGGATGGGATTTACCCTAGGATTCTCTGGGAGGCAAGAGAGGTGATTGCGGAGCCTCTGGCTCTGATCTTCAGGTCGTCGTTGGTCTCAGGTATAGTACCGGAAGATTAGAGGATAGCGAATGTTGTCCCATTGTTTAAGAAGGGGAACAGAGACTTCCCCGGGAATTATAGACCGGTGAGTCTTACTTCTGTTGTGGGCAAGGTTTTAGAAAAAATTATTAGGGATAGGATTTATAGTTATTTGGAGAGTAGTGAATTGATTGTAAATAGTCAGCATGGTTTTGTAGCGGGTAGGTCGTGCCTTACTAACCTTATTGAGTTTTTTGAGAAAGTGACCAAAGAAGTGGATGGGGGTAAGGCAGTTGACGTGGTATATATGGATTTTAGTAAGGCGTTTGATAAGGTTCACCATGGTAGGCTTCTGCAGAAAATGCAGATGTATGGGATTAAGGGTAATCTAGGAAATTGGATCAGGAATTGGCTAGCAGATAGGAGACAGAGGGTGGTGGTTGATGGTAAATATTCGTCATGGAGTCCAGTTACGAGTGGTGTGCCTCAGGGATCTGTTTTGGGGCCACTGCTGTTTGTAATTTTTATTAATGATCTGGATGAGGGTATAGTTGGGTGGATTAGTAAATTTGCTGATGACAAAGTCGGCGGTGTGGTAGATTGTGAGGAAGGGTGTCATAGTTTGCAGGGAGACTTAGACAGGTTGCAGAGCTGGGCCGAGAGGTGGCGGATGGAGTTTAATGCGGAGAAGTGTGAGGTAATTCACTTTGGTAGGAATAACAGATGTGTTGAGTATAGGGCTAACGGGAGGACTCTGAATAGTGTGGATGAACAGAGGGATCTAGGTGTATGTGTACACAGATCCCTGAAAGTTGGGAATCAAGTGGATAAGGTTGTTAAGAAGGCATACGGTGTCTTGGCGTTTATTGGTAGGGGGATTGAATTTAGGAGTCGCAGCGTCATGTTGCAACTGTACACAACTCTGGTGCGGCCGCACTTGGAGTATTGTGTGCAGTTCTGGTCCCCACATTATAGGAAGGATGTGGAGGCTTTGGAGAGGGTGCAGAGGAGGTTTACCAGGATGTTGCCTGGTATGGAGGGGAGGTCCTATGAGGAGAGACTGAGGGATTTGGGGTTGTTTTCACTAGAAAGAAGGCAGCTAAGAGGGGATCTTATTGAAACATATAAGACGATTAGAGGTTTAGATAGGGTGGATAGTGATAGCCTTTTTCCTCGGATGGAGAAAGCTAGCACGAGGGGACACGGCTTTAAATTAAGGGGGGGTAGTTATAGGACGGATGTCAGGGGTAGGTTCTTTACCCAGAGGGTGGTGAGGGATTGGAATGCCCTGCCTGCTGCAGTTGTAAATGTGCCTAGTTTGGGGGCATTTAAGAGATCCGTGGATAGGTTTATGGATGAAAAGGGATTGGTTTAGGTTAGAGGGTCATTGTTTTTTAACTGGTCGGCGCAACATCGTGGGCCGAAGGGCCTGTTCTGCGCTGTAATGTTCTATGTTCTATGCTACTAAATCTCCTGAGGGGGCTGTAATGGGATTTGCACCGGTGACGTGATCAGGTTCACATCCTTTCTGGGCGTTAACCTGATTTCCATGAATATTAGTTAATTTAAATTGAATTAAATATCTTCATACTGCAGCATCCGCACAAAATGGATCATTCCCCAACCCCCATCTCCGTCATTTTTGTGCCTTCCCCATGGAGCTGGAATCTCAGCACTTGCTTTCTACAGGCTGTTGGCCCTCTGATCCACCTGCTGCATCATTCAATATGATCATGGCTGAATCTCTGTCTCAACATCATACTCCCAGGATCTTTTTGTCTCTTGACACCTTTACTGTCCAGAAATCTATTCCCTTCTTAAGCATATTCATTGACTCGGGGCGGCACAGAAGTCAATACTACTGCCTCACGGCACTGGGAACCCAGGTTCAACTCTGGCCTCAGGTCATTGTTTGTGTGGAGTTTGAACATTCTCTCTGTGTCTGCGTTTGTTTCCTCCAGATGCTCATGTTTCCTCCCACAGTCCAAAAATGTGTAGGTTAGGTTGATTGACCATACTCAAGTGACCCTTAGTGCCAGGGAGATTGGCAGTGTAAATACACGGTGTTACAGGGATAGGCCTGGGTGGGATTGTTGTCGGTGCAGGCCCGATGGGCTGAATGGCCTATTTCCACACTGTAGGAATTCTATAATTCCCTGAGACTGTGACCCCACATTCTAGTCTCCCCAGCCAGTATATTCTTTCTTAGGTAAGGAGACCAAAACTGCACACTATACACAGGTGTGGTCTCACCCAGGTGCTGTACAGTTGCAGTAAGATATTCTTGCTCTTGTACTCAAGTCCTCTTGCAATGAGATTCTTCCTGCTTAGAAAGGATAGCAGAACTAGAGGGCACAGCCTCAAAATAAGGCGGGGGGGGGGGGGGGGGTGGGGGGGGGCGCAGGGGCGCAGTTTAGATCGGAGTTGAGGAGGAACTTTGTCACTCAAAGGGTGGTGAGTCTCTGCCCATTGAAGTGGTGGAGGCTACCTTGCTGAATATATTTAAGTCACGGGTAGATAGGTTTCTGATAGACAGGGGAATTAAGGGTTATGGAGAGAAAGCGGGAAAGTAGAGCTGATCCATTTCAGATCAGCCATGATCTTATTGAATGGCGGGGCAGGCTCGAAGGGCTGGATGGCCTACTCCTGCTCCTATTTCTTATGTTCTTATGAAGGTCAACAGACCATTTGCTTTCCTAACTGCTTGCTTCACTTCCTCTGAATATCTTTGTTTGGAAACTGCTGGTTCATCAGCGGCCTTCTCCCATGTAGGCATGGAGTCATTGACTGATGGAAGATATGAAAGGTTCCATCTGTCACTCAACCTCATCAACGTCTATCTATTTACTTTGGTAGGTATAACAGCAAAATGGACTATTATTTAAATGATAAAAAAAACTGCAGCATGCTGCTGTGCAGAGGGACCTGAAGGGAATAGATAGAGTCAATAGTGAGAGGCTGCTCCCTAGACTGGGTACAATTACGAGAGGTCATGATCTAAGGGTGAGGGGGGAGAAGTATAATTTGGATGTGAGAGGAAGGTTCTTCACGCAGAGGGTCGTGGGGGCATGGAACGCGCTACCGAGTAGGGTGGTGGAGGCAGGAACGTTGGACTTGTTTAAGGTTTACTTAGATAGACACATGAGCAAAACGAGGATGGAGGGTTATAGTAGGGGGTATTAAATAGGGTCAGAGCCTCGGGAGACACCGGAAATGCAGACTTATATGTTAACGTTTTTGTCTTTTTATTCCGCAGGTGGAGGTCCACCTTGTTGTCAAACAAGGGGCATGCACACGGTGGGTCGTGCGTGGGCTGCTCTTGGAGGTTCTGGGAGTGGCCTAGTACTTCGTGCCGGTGTGTGTCCTTGATCCTGGACCGGTAGACGGGCGCCGCAACAGCTCAGTGACTAGCACTGCTAGCTGTGCAGATACATGGATTTGGGCCTGTGTCTGTGGGAGTTTGCGCATTCTCCCTGTGGTTGCGTGGGTTTCCTCTGGGCGCTCCGGTTTCCTCCCACATCCCAAAGATGTGCTCTTAGGCTGATTGGTTTACCAAATTGACACTATTCTCCCCTGAATCTGGCTAAGTTAGGGGTTCCACTCGCAGACACGCAGGGCAGGGTAGGTGTAGGAGGATGCGGCGGCGCAGGCTCATTGGGCCGAAGGGCCTGTTCCCGTGCTGGGTTGTTCTTTGTTCTTATCTAGGGGGGGCCAACTGTCATGATCTGAAGCTTTTTAAAATTCCCCAACATAAACTGCATGAAAATCTTCCTGCCACTGTTAATTTTGTTAAAATTCTCTGCTGGACTGCTTGAGTGACAGGCCAGTTGGTGTATCACATGTTTACACAGTTTCAACAGGCTTCTCAGCTGACACTTCTCTAAAGGTTTTTCATTATGAATGCTTGGTTAAATTTCAAAAGCTAAATTTATCTCAAACAATTCTGGGGTCACAGTTCAATCATCAGCTGAAAAAGATGATTAAAGTATATGGGGCACAAACAGAAGTTTGTTTTATTAGAAATTAACCACTTGTCTAGACCTCAAAACTTTGATGCTTTTGTGAAAGGGAATTGTTTTACTATAAAATCTGTACAGTCAATGCTGTATTCAATTTTTAAAAATAAGTTTATATCCACATGGCTCCTAAGGTCTGCCCACAGCGGATACTGGGTAAATCACTATGGAATTGGAATGGAGAATACGAAGGGCCATTATCAGCATGGAGGCCAAGGGGTGGGTAGAAAAGTAAAGGGCTATTAGAAAGGAGGGGTTAGAGGACCGAAAATCATCCAAAACAACTGGAACAAAGTTTTGCAGAACATAGGCAGGCCTTCTGCCCAACTTCATCTCGCACCCATCCCCCGAAATGAAAATCTCACACTTCTGGCAGATATTGCCAGAACTGTACATTTTCCTGACCGAAACAGTTCATCACACAATTCTAAATCTTTAATTTCTTCAAAGTAGGATTTGCAGATTAGAAAAGTCACTGTCATGTGGTACAGATGTTCATTCCCAAATTGTACAATAGGCACCTAAACTTTTCTGTATATTCTGGTGGTTTCTGTTCATTCCATTTAGTGTGGAACTGTTGAAGCAACTAACGCACAGATTTTTTTTTGCTGGACTTAGGCAAAAGGTGATAAACAACAGCAATATAATTTAAGGGCTAACCACAATTATGAGTTCACATTCAAAAATGCCTCAATTATGAATGAAATTACATTTTGTTGTAAAATATTAATCTTCAATCGATTAAAAGGCAGCGGCTGTACCTCTGAATTTTTCCAGATCATTGCCGAATGCTTTTACTGTGAATACCAGAAACATTTGCAGTGTTGGCACCTGGGAGACCAAATCTTTATAGGATTGCACCAACTAATCCAACCTTTTGTTTTTACATTCCAGAATAGGTCTGGAAAAAGTGAGGTGCTCGATTGAAGTGTAGTAGCTTCTTTGCTATCTTTAAGAGGCAGCACGGTGGCACAGTGGTTAGCACTACTGCCTCACAGCTCCAGGGACCTGGGTTCAATTCTGGCCTCAGGTCACTGTGTATGGAGTTTGCACATTCTTCCCGTGTCTGCATGGGTTTCCTTCCATACTCCAAAGATGTGCAGATTAAGTTGACTGGCCATGCTAAATTGCCCCTTCGCATCAGGGGTATTAGCAGGGTAAATTTGAGGGTCTACAGGAATAGGGCCTGGATATGATTGTTGCTGGCGCAGACGCGATGGGCCAAATGGCCTCCTTCTGCACTGTAGGGATTCTATGAAGGCATTTTGGATAATTCCTTACCTTTGATTAAAAGTCAGGTGTCCATGTAAGAGCGAGGGGGAATACAGAGCAACAAAAAAAAATCAGGTTCTGCTGCAAGAAGAGCAAACTCATTCCATGAGCTGCTTTGTGATAGGATAAAATATCAACGTATTTATTATTTTAACAATAACATACAATAATATACCTGCTTACCCAAAAAAATGCATTATTTTAAGAAACAATTTGAAGTGTCCTCACTTCAAATATTTAGTGCAGCGTTGTATTCTATAATCTACTGAAAAATCATTAAAAAATGACTAGATATGAAACTAGCCCTGTCAAAGCTCTAGGCTCCAGCTCACTGACCTAAAAAAGGCTGCAAAAACTGTCTGACAAACAAAAGATATTTTGCCATTTGTTGGCTGAACAGCAACAGGACGAAGATCATTACTTGAAAAACAAGAAATATGGTAAAATGGGAGCATGTGGGAGTCACGGAAGCTTAATTTGCTCACAATGAAATACAAGTGAAGACCTGAATTTATATTTGGTTGATGATTTGAGAATCTTTAGTTGAAGTTCCATGCTTTAATTAAAACCATTAGTTACAAAACAGCATAGAAACGAAGTATTTGAACATAATAAAGATCTTCACGTCAGGAGAATGGATGGAGCAAGAGGGGAATTAGGAATGTTGAACTGGCAAGAGGCTTCACAACCAGGGAAGGCAGATTTTAAATAATTGAGCAATGAAAAAAAGGAAAGTCAAGGAGAAATAATTTTACTCAGCAAGTTATGATCTCTGCATGAAAGGTCAAAGCAGGTCCAATGGTAAGTTTCAGAAGGCAATTAGTTATATAAACAAAACAAAAATCTGCAGGGCAAAAGGGAAAGAATGGTAGTCAGACAATTGGCATCTTTTCCAAAAAGCTGGTATAGTTACAATGGATCGAAAGACATCCTCCTCCTGTGCTGTTTGATTTTCACAAAAGAACAGCTGAGAAAGTTTTGTTTTAAAAGGAGAGTTTGAAATGTCAGGAGAAAAGCATTAAGGGGAAGAGGTTTAGAGTTCATGTTGGAGAGGAAGTAGATAGTTAAAAATTTTACCTCTAAACAAGAAATACTGGGTGCAGGGCAGGAGAATTGAACTGGACAGCCGAGTTGGAAAACTGTAGAGCACAGGGCGTCTTTCTTTAGTCTCATCTATCCTCACAGAGTTCGGACAGACAAGACCAAGCAGGAATCCGTAAGCAACGGCAAGTATTTTCAGTTGGGTGCAACAAGACATAGAGAAAGTACAAAGGTGGTGGCTGAGTGGGAATTAACGTGGGGCTGTTTTTGTTGGAAAATTTTCTGGAATACAATGAGCAGCTGAGTCATGAATAAATAAAATTATAATTAAGTGGTGCAGTGAGAGGTGTGACGAAGTCAACAGTACTGCAATAAAGTAAATATACTGACAAAACATTTCACATTTAATGCCGGACACTGAAGCTCAGTTAAATCCAAATGAGCAGCTGAGGAAAGGAGTGAAGTCAGGTATAAATGGCATAGTTTTTTGCAAGGGGCATGAATATATGTTAGCATGCAGGTATGCAAATAATTACGAAGGCAAATGGAATGGTGGCCTTTATTTCAAGGGGATGAAATACAGAAGTAGGGATGTTGTGCTACAACTGTACAGGGCATTGGTGAACCTATACACAGAGTACTCTGTACAGTTCTGGCCTCCTAAGGAGGGATGTACTTGTTTTGGAAATAGTTCAGTGCAAGTTCACTAGCCTGATTCCTGGGATGAAGGGATTGTCTTATGCAAAAAAGTTGAGTAAGGTGGACCGATATTCATTGGAATTCAGAAGATTAGGAGGTGGTCTTATTGAAACGTACAAAATTCTGAGAGGGCTTGATAGGGTCGATGCTGAACAGCTGCTTCCTCTTGTGGGGAAATTAAGAACTGGGGGAAAGAGCTTAACAATAAGGGGCTGCCCATTTAAGACAGTGATGAGGAGATATTTTTTCTCTTAGATTGCCATTAGTCTTTGGAATTCTCATCCACAGAGAGTGTGGGAGTTAGGCCATTGATATATTTGAGGCTAAGTTAGATAGATTTTTGATTGATAAGGGAGTCAAGGATAATGGGGGCTGGTAGGAATGTGGGGGTAAAGATCGCAATTAAAATCAGCCAAAATTTAATTGATGGCAGAGCAAATTTTATGAGTAAAATGGCCTATTCCTGCTCCTATATCTTTATAAATTCTGATTAATCTGTGACTTTTGTCAGATAGGCTCTGATGTGAAACTTTCTATTAAAAGGGAATCACGTACTCTTTAGTATTTCGTTCGACACAAGTATACAAATTTTAAATCCATTTTAAAAATTAGCATGTAAATAGTGTTTATAGTTCAAAACCACATCCTACTGTACATTCCGCTATTGAATTATAGGGACAATCATTTTGCAAAAAGTCAAATGAATTTGGATGACTGACTGTGGAAACTGGCTAAGTTCATTAATTTGCAAAGCAAAAAATAATCACACATTACATATGTGGAGATGGGTTTTCAAAAGTACTCTGGATATTCATAACATTTATCAGTATCTTGTATTTCCATTCATATCCTGTTTTACCTTCTGTTCCACATTTTCGCAATGTTGCTCTAAATGTTATCCCATTTAAAATCCCTTTGTCCAAACTAGCAATGAAGACTTCCATCTAAATTTATTGTACTGTAATTACATCCTCCCTCCAGTATTCATGTTATAATGTTTCAGCTCTGCACCTCATATTCCTTAAGCCTTAAGGAATAAATCTCTGATGCTTCAACTGATTCTGCTTCCCAAATGGCTAAAGATTTGTTGTTTACAATGTTGTTTAATGCTGCAATGTGACTCACTCACACCTGCTGAAAGCTACATATATTGATATACAGGGACCTGTCCTTTGCAGGCAAAAGAAATATGCACTTTTTTTGAATTAAGCAAAAGCATAGGGAACAATTGTTCACTGGTGCATTCTCCATCACAATGTCTTGACCAGTGTTTACTTGCCAACCAATCAGTGCTCTTTTCTCACATGGTATAAATTATTGCTTCCTTTAAAATTTGGCACACTTGTGCTATCATGATGAGTACAAGATAAAAAGCTCCAATAACATCTTTATTCAGCAATACTCAAGTATTGCAACCAATAGGCTATCGAGTTCTGTATTTCTGAATATCAAAAGGCAATTTACAAATAATGTCAAATCTACTTTTTAGAAGTTAATGATTATCAAATAAAGGTTACCTCCATTATCTGTTATATACTTTGAAGCATTTCAGATAATGTTTGAATTGCATGCAAAGTTACATTACTTCCACATTAGCAGTAACAACCCTTGTTTTAATAACCTCTTGGATCTGCGTAGGGGATCCAGTTGTAAGATCCTACCTGGTGCATAATATAACAGTGGATAAAAACATGAAATTTGGGATAGAATATGAGCTGAAACTAGGTCAATACCATATGAACACACAAAGTTCAGATCACTGTGTTAAGTATCACTGTGACAATGGTGGACCAGCATTAGAGAAAAGATACACCTCTTACAGAATTCGCCACCCACAGTTCTGAGAAACTTTGTTCACGATTAAAGTGACAGAAGAACATAAGAATGGTCAAAAAATGACGTCATTCAGCTGCGTACTAACCTTGCACAAAACATGTACTCTGTCTAATCAATTTACTTGTCTGAGGAAAAGTTTTGCAAACTTTATTTTTGGAAAGTTAAATTGAAGTCTAATTTCTGACAGTGCAACTTCTGCTTTAACAGCCTTAAATACTTGTCTTCCTCAACAGCTCAGAAAGCATCAGATACTTGAGACAATCTGATAATTTCTGACTATGCATTTACATTCTTCACACCTTATTTAAAAATATAATTCAATATTGCACTAATTATTTTAGCTGGGATTCATTTATTTGCTCCCAAGTGGCATGAATTGACCTCCAAGGTTTCATCTTAGTTTTGCTAATCATATACTCACCTCTCAGTTTTGCACTCCATCTAAGTTAAATAATAATCTGCTTCCATCTACATAGCAACATAGAAAATAGGTGCAGGAGTAGGCCATTTGGCCCTTTGGGCCTACACCACCATTCAATGTGACCATGGCTAATCATGTGCTTTCAGTGTCCCACTCCTGCTTTCCCTTCATACCCCTTGATCCCTTTAGCTACAAGGGCTATGGTCAGCTCTCTCTTGAACATATTCTAGTAAACTGGCTCCAACAGCTTTCTGCGGTAGAGAATTTCACAGGTTCACAACTCTGAGTGAAGAAATTCTTCCTCATCTCAGTCCTAAATGGCTTTTCCTTTATTCTTAGGCTGTGACCCCAAGTTAGAATTATAGAATCATACAGAGCAGAAGAGACCCTTCGGCCCATCAAGTCCACACCCATACATTAGAAACACCTAAACTCCCACATAATCCCATCTGCTGGTACTTGGCCCAAAGCCCTGAATGTTATGATGTGCCAACTGCTCATCCAGATACTTTTAAAGGATGTGAGACAACCCGCCTCCACTACCCTACCAGGCAGCACATTCCAGACCGTCACCACCCTTTGGGTTAAAGCAAATTTTTCCTCACGTCCCCCAAAACCTCCTGTCCCTCACCTTGAACCTCCCCCCAAATCTCCAGTCCCCTTGTGACTGACCCTTCAACTAAGGGTAACAGCTGCTCCTTATCCACTCTGTCCATGTCTCAATCTTGTACACCTCAATCAGATCACCCTTCAGTCTTCTCTGTTGTATCAAAAACAATTCAAGCCTACCCAACCTCTTTTCATAACTTAAATGTTCCATCCTAGGCAGCATCCTGGTGAATCTCCTTTGCACCCCCTCCGGGGTAATCACATCCTTCTGCTAATGTGGCGACCAGAACTGCACATCAAAGTTCTATACAATTCCAACATAACTTCCCTGCTTTTGTAATCTAAGCCTTGATTGAAAGAACAAGTGTCCCATATGCCTTTTTCACCACCCTACTAACATGCCCTGCCGCTTTCAGTGATATGTGGACAAACACACTAAAGTCTCTTCGTTCCCCGAACATCCTAGCATCCTACCATTCACTGAATACTTTCAAATTACTCCTTCCAAAGTGTATCACCTCACATTTCAGGATGAAATTCCATCAGCCACTTATTTGCCCATTTGACCATCCCATCTATATCTCTTGTAGCCCAAGACACTCCACCTCACTGTTAACCATCCGGCCATCTGCAAACTTACTAACTCTACCTTCCACATAGTCATCCATGTCAACTATATAAATGATGAATAATAGGGGGACCAACAGAGATCTCTGTGGTACGCCACTGGACACTAGCTTCCAGTCACTGAAGCAGCCTTCTGTCATCACCCTCTGTCTCCCACAATTGAGCCAATTTTGAATCCACTTGATCAAATTACCCTGTATCCCAAGTGAATTTATCTTCTTTATAAGGCTCCCATGTGGATCTTCTCAAAGACTTGGTTGAAATCCATATGAACTACAACAACTGCATTATCCTCATCTACACATATTCACGTACTCCAAAAATTCAATCAAATTTGTTAGGCATGACCTCCTCTGACAAAACCGTGCTGACTATCCCTGATCAAGCTTTGCCTCTCCAAGCAGAGATAGATGCTCTCCTTCAGGAGTTTCTCCAATAGTTTCCCTATCACTGATGTGAGACTCATTGGCCTTCAGCTCCCTGGTTTATCTCTACAATCCTTCTTAAATAGCGGAAACACATTAGCTGTTCTCCAGTCACCTGGCACCTGCCCCATGTAAGAAGTCTCAGAACACCAGGTTAAAGTCCGACAAGTTTATTTGGTAGCAAAATCCACTAGCTTTCGGAGCACTGCCCCTTTGTCAGGTAAGTGGGAGTTCTGTTCACAAACAGGGCATATAAAGCGACAAACTTAATTTACAAAATAATGGTTGGAATGCGAGTCTTTACAGGTAATCAAGTCTTAAAGTTACAGACAATGTAAGTGGAGAGAGGATTAAGCACAGGTTAAAGAGATCTGTATTGTCTCCAGACAGGAGACAATACAGATTGTTCCTGTGGAGCAGCACGGAGAGGCAGCGATTTTGGGCGTGCGTGGAGGTCGAGATTCAGGTAATTTTCAGTAAAAATTTTTAACTTTTTCTTTCTAGTTTAAAGTTGCGAGCAGCGGTGGGTTTTTTTTTCTTTTTTTTAAGTTAGCTAGAAACCGGAAGTTGTCATTAGGAGGCTTACCGGTAGTTATAGGTTTTTTTTGTCCCTCTGACCCTATAAATTGGTACAGGGAGGATACCCGATCCTCTACACAGGTAGAGTATCCCACCCTCCCCCCTCCTCTAACCTAATAATAAGTGTGTGGGAAGTTTTTTTTCTCCCCTCCTGGAAACTGTTTCAGAGATGGCGGTTCAGGCAGTAAGCTGCACCTCCTGCGGTATGTACGAGGTGAGGGACACCAGTGGTGTTCCTGCGGATTTTACCTGCAGGAAGCGTGTACACTTGCAGCTTCTGGAGGATCGTGTTAAGGAGCTGGAGCTGGAATTGGAGGAACTCCAGATAATTCGGGAGGTTGAGGCGGACATTGATAGGAGTTACAAAGAGATAGTCACTCCTAAAAATGAGACTTGGGTAACTGCTAGGAAGAGGGGTAAGAAGCAATCGGGGAGACAATCCCCTAGGGCTGTTCCCCTCCAAAATAAGTTTTCTGTCCTGGAGGCTACAGTTGAGGAAGAATCAACTGGAGATAGCCAAAGGGAGCAGGTCTCTGGAGGTGAGCCTGCTGGGAAGGCTCAGGTGGGTAGGGGAAGTAAAAGATTGGGCCTGGTGACTGGGGACTCCATAGTTAGGGGGACAGATAGGAGAGTCAGCAGTAATGGAAGGGACTCAGGGCTGGTGTGTTGCCTCCCAGGGGCTGGGGTCCATGATGTTTCGGAGCAGGTGTTTAAGACTCTCAAGGGAGAGGGGAGTCAGCCCCAAGTCATAGTTCATGTGGGGACACATGACATAGGGAGGATAAGGGAAGGGGATATTAAACAGAAATTTATGGAGTTGGGGTGGAAACTTAGGGCCAAATCAAACAGAGTGGTTATCTCGGGACTCTTGCCTGTGCCACGGGATAGTTTAGAGAAGAACAGAGAGAGGGAAAGTTTGAACTCGTGGCTGAGGGGATGGTGCAGGAGGGAGGGGTTCAGGTTCTTGAACAATTGGGGCTCAATCTGGGGAAGGTGGGACCTCTACAAGAGTGATGGTCTACACCTGAATCAGAGGGGAACCAATATCTTGGGGGGAAAATTTGCAAAGGCTATGCAGGGAGGTTTAAACTGATTCAGAGGGGGGGTGGGATCCTGAGTAGCAGGGATGAAATTGAGGGGGTCATAGATGAGGACTGCAAAGCACGGCATCGCGGGGGTGGAGTAGAGCATGGTTTGAAATGCGTATACTTTAATGCGAGGAGTATTCGCAATAAGGTGGATGAATTTGCAGCGTGGATCAGTACCTGGAACTTTGATGTTGTGGCCATTTCAGAGACATGGATAGAGCAGGGACAGGAATGGTTGTTGCAGGTTCCGGGGTTCAAATGCTTCAGTCGGAGTAGAGAAGGAGGTAGAAGGGGGGGAGGAGTAGCATTATTAGTCAAGGACTGTATCACAGTGACAGAAAAGAAGTTTGATGAGGACTTGTCTGTTGAGGTAGTATGGGCTGAGATTAGAAATAGGAGAGGAGAGGTCACCCTGTTGGGAGTCTGTTATAGACCTCCTAAAAGTTCTAGAGAGGTAGAGGAAAGGATTGCAGAGACGATCCTGGACAGGAGTGAAAGTAATAGGGTAATTGTTATGGGAGACTTTAACTTTACTAATATTGATTGGAATAGCTATAGCTCTAGCTCGTTAGAGGGGTCAGTTTTTACACAAAGCGTGCAGGAAGGTTTTTTGACTCAGTATGTAGATAGGCCAACTAGAGGTGAAGCTATATTGGATTTGGTGCTGGGAAATGAGCCAGACCAGGTGTTAGACTTGGAAGTTGGTGAACATTTTGGTGATAGTGACCACAATTCGGTTACGTTCACCTTAGTGATGGAAAGGGATTGGCATGAACCTCGGGGCAGTAGTTATAGCTGGGGTAAGGGTAATTATGAGGCTATTAGGAGAGAATTAGGGAGCATAGGTTGGACTAGGAAACTACAGGGGCTTGGAACATCCGAAATGTGGAGTTTATTCAAGGAGCAGCTACTGCGAGTCCTTGATAAGTATGTCCCTGTCAGGCAAGGAGGAAATGGTCGAGCAAGGGAACCGTGGTGCACTAAAAAAGTTGATTCGCTGGTTAAAAGGAAAAAGGAGGCTTATGTCAGGATGAGGCTTGAGGGCTCAGGTAGTGCACTGGAAAGCTATAGATTAGCCAGGAGGGAGTTAAAGAGTGAGTTAAGAAGAGATAAAAAAGGACACGAGAAGACTTTGGCTGATAGGATTAAGCAGAATCCTAAGGCTTTCTTTAGATATGTTAAGAATAGAAGATTGGTTAGGGCAAGATTAGGGCCAGTCAGATTCAGCAGTGGGAAGTTATGTGTGGAACCGGAAGAGATTGGAGAGGCACTGAACAAATATTTCTCTTCGGCATTCACGCAGGGAGACATGGATGTAGTTGTGGAGAACACTGGGTTACAGGGTTGTAAACTGGATAGTATTGCAGTAGATAAGGAGGATGTGCTAGATATTCTTGAGGGTTTGAAAATAGATAAGACCCCTGGGTCGGACAGGATTTACCCTAGGATTCTCTGGGAGGCAAGAGAGGCGATTGCAGAGCCTCTGGCTCTGATCTTCAGGTCGTCGTTGGTCACAGGTATAGTGCCAAAAGACTGGAGGATAGCGAATGTTGTCCCATTGTTTAAGAAGGGGAATAGAGACTTTCCCGGGAATTATAGACCAGTGAGTCTTACTTCTGTTGTGGGCAAAGTATTAGAAAAAATTATTAGGGATAGGATTTATAGTTATTTAGAGAGTAATGAATTGATTGGAGATAGTCAGCACGGTTTTGTGAAGGGTAGGTCGTGCCTTACAAACCTTATTGAGTTTTTTGAAAAAGTGACCAAAGAGGTGGATGGGGGTAAGGCAGTTGACGTGGTATATATGGACTTTAGTAAGGCGTTTGATAAGGTTCACCATGGAAGGCTTCTGCTGAAAATGCAGATGTATGGGATTGAGGGTGATTTAGTTAATTGGATCAGGAATTGGCTAGCTGATAGAAGACAGAGGGTGGTGGTTGATGGAGAGTATTCGTCATGGAGTTCGGTTACAAGTGGTGTGCCTCAGGGACCTGTTTTAGGGCCACTGCTGTTTGTAATTTTTATAAATGATCTGGATGAGGGTATAGAAGGATGGATTAGTAAATTTGCTGATGACACCAAAGTCGGAGGAGTGGTAGATAGTGAAGAGGAGTATCATAGTTTACAGAGAGACTTAGATAAGTTGCAGAGCTGGGCCGAGAGGTGGCAGATGGAGTTTAATGCGGAAAAGTGTGAGGTAATTCACTTTGGCAGGAATAACAGATGTGTAGAGTATAGGGCTAACGGTAGGACTCTGAATAGTGTTGACGAACAGAGGGATCTAGGTGTATATGTGCATAGATGAAATTGGAAATCAAGTCGATAAGGTTGTTAGGAAGGCATACAGTGTCTTGGTGTTTATTGGTAGGGGGATTGAATTGAGGAGCCGCAACGTCATGTTGCAACGGTACAAAACTCTGGTGCGGCCGCACTTGGAGTATTGTGTACAGTTCTGGTCCCCACATTATAGGAAGGATGTGGAGGCATTGGAGAGAGTGCAGAGGAGGTTTACCAGGATGTTGCCTGGTATGGAGGGAAGGTCCTATGAGGAGAGACTGAGGGATTTGGGGTTGTTTTCGTTGGAAAGAAGGCGGCTGGAAGGAGACCTTATTGAAACATACAAGATGATTAGAGGTTTAGATAGGGTGGACAGTGATAGCCTTTTTCCTCGGATGGAGAAAGCTAGCACGAGGGGACATAGCTTTAAATTAAGGGGGGGTAGTTATAGGACGGATGTCAGAGGTAGGTTCTTTACCCAGAGGGTGGTGGGAGAATGGAATGCCCTGCCTGCTGCAGTTGTAGATGCGCCTAGTTTGGGGGCGTTTAAGAGGTCCATGGATAGGTTTATGGATGGAAAGGGATTGGTTTAGGTTAGAGGGCCATTGCTTTTTTCTTAATTGGTCGGCGCAACATCGTGGGCCCAAGGGCCTGTTCTGCGCTGTAATGTTCTATGTTCTAGGACAGCACATCTCTTTAACCTGTGCTTAACGCTCTCTCCACTCATTGTCTGTACCTTTAAGAATTGATTATCTGTAAAGACTTGCATTCCAACCATTATTTTGTAAATTGAATGTGTCTTTGTACGCCCTGTTTGTGAACAGAACTCCCGCTTACCTGACGAAGGGCAGCGCTGCAAAAGCTAGTGGCTTTTGCTACTAGATAAATCTGTTGGACTTCAACCTGGTGTTGAGAGTCTTCTTACTGCGTTTACCCCAGTCCAACATCAGCATTTCCACATCATGACCTCCCCCGTGGCCAGAGGAATTGAAAATTTGGATCAGAGACCTTACAATTTCCTCCCTCGCCTCCCACAGCAGCCTAGGATACAATCCATCTGGACATGGAGATTTATCTATTTTTAGGGCTGTCAACACCTCTAATACCTTGTCCTTCCCAATGTCAATTTGCTCAAGAACTCATAAGCCCTCTCCCTGAATTCCATACCATCACCCTCATTCTCTTGGGTGAAGATGGATGTGAAGTATTCATTTAACAGTCTACCAATGTCCTCTGGTTCCACCCACATATCGCCCCTTCATCCCTAATGGGCCCTGCTCTTTCCCTTGTTATCCTCTCCCCATTGATATACTTATAGAATACCATGGGATTTTCCCTATTTTTACCAGCCAGAGATTTCTCAGATCCTCTCTCTGCATATCCCAGTTAATCCGAGTTCTGGACTTCCCCAACATCAGGAACATTCTTCCCGCATCTAGCCCGTCCAGTCCCATGAAGGTCTTGTATATTTCTATGAAATCCCTTCTCATTCTTAAAAAATTCCAGTGTGTTCAAGCCCAGTTAATGCAGTCTCTTTTAAGTACGTCAGTCCTACGTCATTCCTTCTGCTAACCATTTCAAATATCTGAATCGTGTCTCTATCCAACTTCTTTAATGAAAAGTTTAACTCTCATAACCTTTCACACCTGGTAGCTCTCAACCTCAAAATCCCCAATACAACAGTATCCATCTGTAGGGATCAGAGTTGAATGAGGATAAAACTGACTGCCTAGAGAGCACTGGCAGTCATGGGAAAATGCATTGCAAATTCCAATGTAACTGTTGGATTTTTATGCAAGCTTTTATCTCTTCCAAATGTGGGACTTCAGAACTTATAACTTGCATCAGCTTATCTTAAAGAATAATTACCAACTGGAAGAGTGACCTGCACATCCAATTTCGCAGCAAGTGTAATGCAGAGTTACAGCATAATTTCAGAGCATTTGACTATTATGCTCCTTGCTCCATCATCACTAGCAGGCATTTCCCATTGTACCACAACAAACAAATCTCAACAAGAGAATTGTTACTTTGCAGCATTTCCAAATACCAGACATTAGCAGAGGTCAAATTAATGTTCAATGCCTCCAAATACTCATTAAAAGATATTAGGGGTTGTTTCAATCACTCAGGGATACTGCAATGGCAACTTCTTTCAGGCATCATTAAGGACCCAAGAGGAAACTTGATGACCAATGGCAGATTTGTCAGCAAGACAAAATAATGATCAGCAGACTTGATAAACCAACTGCTCAGATAAACAACAATCTTGTCTAATACGCTGTGGAAAAAGAATTACATCATGATGTCACAGGATGAGAGCTGATAAAAGCTTTTTGCTGTTATTTTTAACGCGCTCCTGGGTCAACATTGCACTATGTGTTACACTTCAACATGTCATGTTAAATTGGCATTTGCTCCCTAGAAAAGCCAACACAAAGTAGAATAATGCATTTTGGCTTTCAGAAATTTCAAAGAAAACTTCTCAGTTCCTTATATTTGCCATGTCCATTTATACACTGGTGTGCAGATCTCCTTTGAAGGATGAACCATTACCTCTGGAATTCCACAAGCATTCCTCCTTAGTTCTTTCTATTTCTCATCTACATGCTGCCCCTTAGTAGCAACATCTGAAAATACATCAAGTACTAAGCTGACAAACCAGATCTGCCTCATTGCCAACTTTTCCAATCCTTCTATCATCGCCGATTTGTTTCATTATTTATCTGACATCCAGTCCTGGGAGGCAGAAATTCCCTCCAACTAAATGCAGCAAATGCCAAAGCTATTGTTTTCATTTCCTGCCACAAACTTGGGTCCTGAGCCATTGTCCAAGGCTGGGGTCAGATTGCGTGCAACTGTTGGTTTCTGAGCCTAAAAAATCAACATCAACCAAACGCCTACTTTCACCTCCGTAACACTGCTCAACTCTAACTGTCCCTAAGCAATTCTCATCAAGCTTGTTATCCCTAGACTTGACTATTCAAACACCATCCACCCTCCATTAACTTCAACCCATCCAAACTCCCACCTGACTTCCACGGGCTCCCAGTCAGACAACTCTTAAATTTTGAAATCCTCAGGAATATTTAATATAAATCCCTCAGTTCTTTCCAATACTGCAATCTCCTCCTGCCCTTTAAGCCTCTGAAATATCTATCCCATCAGAGTCGTGTTTTGGAGTTTAATGCGGATAAGTGTGAAGTAATTCACTTTGGCAGGAATAACAGATGTGTAGAGTATAGGGCTAACGGTAGGACTCTGAATAGTGTGGATGAACAGAGGGATCTAGGTGTATGTGTAACTAGATCCCCGAAAGTTGGGAATCAAATAGATAGGGTTGTTAGGAAGGCATATGGTGTCTTGGCTTTTATTGGTAGGGGGATTGAATTTAGGAGCCGCAGCGTCATGTTGCAACTGTACAAAACTCTGGTGCGGCCGCACTTGGAGTATTGTGTACAGTTCTGGTCCCCACGTTATAGGAAGGATGTGGTGGCTTTGGAGAGGGTGCAGAGGAGGTTTACCAGGATGTTGCCTGGTATGGAGGGGAGGTCCTATGAGGAGAGACTGAGGGATTTGAGGTTGTTTTCATTAGAAAGAAGGCGGCTAAGAGGGGACCTTATTGAAACATATAAGATGATTAGAGGTTTAGATAGGGTGGACAGTGATAGCCTTTTTCCTCGGATGGAGAAAGCTAGCACGAGGGGGCATAGCTTTAAATTAAGGGGTGGTAGTTATAGGACGGATGTCAGGGGTAGGTTCTTTACCCAGAGGGTGGTGAAGGATTGGAATGCCCTGCCTGCTGCAGTTGTAAATGCGCCTAGTTTGGGGGCGTTTAAGAGATCCGTGGATAGGTTTATGGATGGAAAGGGATTGGTTTAGGTTAGAGGGTCATTGCTTTTTAACTGGTTGGCGCAACATTGTGGGCCGAAGGGCCTGTTCTGCGCTGTAATTTTCTATGTTCTATGTTCCTCTAATACTAGCCTCTTGCATGTTCTCAATGCTTACCACTCCACAAACGAAGGCCATGCTTTCAGCTATCTGGGCCCTGAGCTCTGGAATCGCCTCAGCAGCCTCCATGCTCCTCTTTAGTAAAACACTGCTATAATCCTACTTTAACCAATCTTCTAGCTACGTGTCCTGATATCTTGTGTCAAATTTTATCTGGTAAAGTCATGACTGACCCTTCAGTTTAAGTGGGACAGCTGCTCCCTTTCTAGCCTGTCTGTGCCCCTTGTAATCATGTAAGGTCACCCACTTCTCTGCTCGAACGAAAACAACCCAAGCCTATGCAACCTCTCTTCATAACTTAAATGTTTCCATCCCAGGCAACATCCTGGTGAATCTCCTGTGCAACCCCTCCAGAACAATCATGTCCTTCCTATAATGTGGTGACCAGAAAGCACACAGTACTCTAACTGTGGTCACAACAAAATTCTATACAACTCCAACAAAAACAGAAAGATCTGACCACATCTGTGGGGAGAAACTAGGGCCAACGTTGAGTCTAGATGACCCTTCATCAGAGTGAAGAGCAGTACTTCTTCAGGGAAGCATTCCTAGAAGAGAAGTAGCAGTGAGTTAAACACTGAGATAAAAGCAAAATACTACGGATGCTGGAATCTGAAACAAAAACAGAAAATGCTGGAAAATCTCAGCAGGTTCGACTGCATCTGTGGGGAGAGAATAGAGCCAATGTTTCAAGTCTAGACGTCCCTTCGTCAGAACTGGTTTTTGCTTCAGATTCCAGCATCCCCAGTATTTTGCTTTTATCTTAGTGTTTAACTCACTGACACTTCTCTTCAAGGAATGCCTCCCCTGAAGTAGTACTGCTCTTCTCTCTGACACGGATGTGAAGTATTCATTGAACAACTTACTCATTCCTCTGGCTCAGCCAGATTTCTCCCTTCATCCCTAACAGGCCCTACTCTTTCCCTGGTTATCTACTTCCCATTGATATGCTTATAGGATATCTTGGGACTTCCCCTACTTTTACCAGCTAGAGCTTTCTCATATCCCATTTTCACTCTTCAAATTATTTTCTTAAGTTCCACCCTGCATTTTCCACTAATGCCTTTGCTGATTTTCTTCCTTTGTATCTACTCTCTTTTCCTTCTCATAGTATCCCGAATATCTCTGGTCACCCATGGTTCTCTAGGTTTTGTTACTCCTTTTGATCACCCTAGGGGAGACGTGTTGGACTTGTACCCTCCCCACTTCCTTTTTGAAATCCCCCATTGGTCATCTATAGATTTCCCCACAAGTAGTTTTTCCCAGTGTATGCTGGCCAGCGTACCTTTATCCCTGGAACTGTTCTCGAAATTCACTTAGCATCTTCACAAAGCCTTCATGTCATTCCTATATGGCAGCATTCAGAGTTGCACACAGTACTCCAGTTGCAATGAACTAATGTTTCATCTAAGTTTAGCATAATTATATTTATAATTATCTATATTTATAATTATCTATATTTATAATTATCTATATTTATAATTATCTATATTTATAATTATCTATATTTATAATTATCTATATTTATAAGGCACAGGAGTTTATGTGCTTTACTAACTGTCTTTTTGGCCTCTCCGATCTTTAAAGATGTGAATACAAACATTGAGTTTTCTTTTTTCTTGCATCCCTTTAAAACTGTATTATTTAAGATGTATTTTCTCTTCTCATTCAATCTACCAAAACCAGCTCACTCTTTTCTGTGTGGATCTTCATCTGCAATATGTCTGTCTGTTGCACCAGCCTATGCCCCCTTGAAGGATTGTTGTCTTCCTCACTATGTACTACACTTCCAAGTTGCTCCCTGTACCTGCAAGTCCAGAAGCAAAGTATTAATTTAAACTTTATTTATTAGTGTCACAAGTAGGCTTACATTAACACTGCAATGAAATTACTGTGAAAATCCCCTAGTCGCCATACTCCAGCACCTGTTCAAGTACAATGAGAGAGAATTTAGCATGGCCAATTTAGCCTAACCAGCACATCTTTTGGAATTTAGCACTTCAGCCATGTCCCTGCTGCCGATAGATCTCCACCATCCCTAATAAACAGCCCCATTGCACTTCTAACAGCTCTTTCATTGTTAATCCGCTTACAGATGTCCTTTTTATATTAGATGCCATTCTATTCTCATACCGTCTCTTTACCTCTCATTTTCATAGAATCCCTAAAGAGCAGGAGGAGGTCATTCAGCCCATCAAGTTTGCACTGACAACAATCCCAACCAGGCCCCATCCCCACATATTTACCCTTCTAATCTCCCTGACCATCAGGGGAAATTTAGCATGGCCAAGCCATCTAATCTGCATATCTTTGAAGTGTGGGACGAAACCCACACAGACACAGGAAGACGGTGCAAACGCCACATGGACAGTCAGCCAAGACCAGAATCTCCCGGGTCCCTGGCACTGTGAGGCAGAAGTGCTAACCACTGTGCCATCGTGCTGCCCATTTTCTTTTACATTTCTCGACATTTTTGATATTCAACCTAATACAGATGTGAAATAATTTAAAATAGAACCTATCTTGCCTTACTAAATTTCAAAATAAATATCAACAGACAAGTTTCACCACAGGTCTGGGTTAGGTTCTAGATTCAAACATTTGTCATGATTCAAGGTTATTCTATTCTGTACTAATTGAACTGATTGATCAAGGCATATATAAGGACTCGGATCTCAGATGACGTGAACATCTACTTATAGGATTCTAAGCAATAATTCCAACTATTAAATAGAACACAAAATGTAGAACACTACAGCACAAACAGGCCCTTCAGCCCACAAGCTGCGCCGATCATATCCATACCTACCAGGCTTATCTCTAACTCTCAATCCCATTAAATCCCATGTACTATCCAGAAGTCTCTTAAAAGACCCCAGCGAGTTTGCCTCTACCATCACCGACGGCAGCCAATTCCACTCACTCACCACCCTCTGAGGGAAAAACTTACCCCTGACATCTCCCCTGTACCTGCTCCCCAGCACCTTAAACCTGTGTCCTCTCGTAGCAACTATTTCAGCCCTGGGAAATAGCCTCCGAGAATCCACCCTATCTATACCTCTCAACGTTTTATACACCTCTATCAGGTTGCCTCTCAATCTTCGTCTCTCCAGGGAGAAGAGACCCAGCTCCCTCAACCTATCTTCATATGGCATGCCTCCCAATCCAGGCAACATCCTTGTAAATCTCCTCTGCACCCTCTCAATAGCTTCCACATCCTTCCTGTAGTGAGGCGACCAGAACTGCGCACAGTACTCCAAGTGGGGTCTGACAAGGGTCTTATAAAGTTGCAGCATTACCTCCCGACTCCTAAACTCAATCCCTCGATTAACGAAGGTTAGCACACCATACGCCTTCTTGACCACATCCTCCACCTGCGAGGCCTCCAGACAGTTTAATTAGTCCCCGATGCTAGCGGGAACCTGGAAGCTGACTGCAAATCCAAATTGGCCACTGTTAATAGGCACCCAATTTCTTGGATAGACAACCTATTGTATGCAGGCAAGTAGAATAG
The DNA here is from genome assembly GCF_965287045.1 of Carcharhinus amblyrhynchos. NCBI lineage: Eukaryota > Metazoa > Chordata > Chondrichthyes > Carcharhiniformes > Carcharhinidae > Carcharhinus > Carcharhinus amblyrhynchos. Next base: position 86,714,702 of record NC_137324.1, on the reverse strand, counting down.
CCCTGTTGCCCTCTCACATCCAGAAAAGTGACTCCAGGACAGGGTTAAACTGGGGAAGTGGCATGCAGATCAGCATAACTTTTAGCGTCTGGCCACCTCTGACCCCAACCCCACTGGAACTTAAAACTCAAGCCACAGAACTCAAGTCATCCATACGATGTACTGCACTAAGACAAATGATGACTGCCTCATGTACAAGTCTTGCTACTAATCAAAATCTTAGCAGTAGGTTCTTAAAATAGTACATTGTTCCCAGTTGGAAAAATGCTGGTTGACTACGTTATGCATCATCTGCTCTGGGAGTGAATTAAACTTGAAATAAATCTCAGGAAATAGTTTTAGCCCGTGTATAGTGTGCTTTTCGCATGATATTTTTGACCTTTAGAAGTGACAGGAGATCATGGTGTACATCCAAACTATTTCCAGTGACAATGTGAGATCATTAACGATGCATAGGATATACTAGTATGCAGATTCAATACACAGAAGACTCAGCAGCAACTTGTCTTTATATAGTGCCTTCAAATAGTAAAATGTCTCAAGGTTTTTCACAGAAGTTTAACCAAGCAAAATTTAACATTGAACTGCATAAGTTTATAATCGGGCAGATGGACAAATACTTGACAATGTATCAGGCCATGACAATCTACAACAGTGTCTGGACAATATCCAAACTTAGGCTGGAAAGTGTTAGGCATCATCTGCAATACACAGGTATCAGGTAATGACCATCTTGAAGAAGACAACTCCCAGCTATTGACCCTTAATCTTCACATCATCATCAGCGTTAGATTCCGCAGCATAAACATCCTCGGGTCACCATCAACCAGAAGTTGAACTAGGCGAGCAAAACCAACATCATTGATACAAGATGGGATTAGAGGTTAGATGGTTTACCATCTGTCCTCCACAATCCCCACCCTCCCTGAAAACCTCTCCATCATCTGCAAACCTAAGTGAGGAGTATGATAGAATACTTGCCACTTGTCTAGATGGCTGCAACTGAGAGAACACTCAAGAAGCTCAACAAATAGTTTGATTGCACTATGGCTGCAATGGGTACAGTAAAAAGAAAGCAGTGCAGAAACTCACCAAGGTTATGTGACATCATCTACCTTCCATGTGACCTCAAGCTGGAGGAAGACTATGAGCTGCAATATTGTACAACAACCTGTCTTTAACATATATTCCAACAACAGAATCCTGAAATTCTGCATTTAATTCTAAGGGGACCATTGTACTTAAAGGAGAAGGCCAATCAGCTTGTCAGGGCAACTAGGGATGCCAATAATATGTCTCACCTGCAACACCCACATCACAGGAATGCAGTAAAAGCTCAAAGTGATGTGTACATTCAGTTACATCAGAAGCAAGACTGGTAGTCCTAGTTTGTCTTTGTTAAGAAATGTATATTATACTGAGTCTAAAATGGTTCTGCAAACAGAACAAGATTAGTGCTGCCTGTGGACAAATCACACAGTTTCATTTTTATATGCTAAGATTAGTTTTTGGGCAAAGGCAGCAACATTGTACAAAATGTGCATATTTTCCATTGTCAAGAGCTAAACAATAACATGGAACAAACCAAGTCATCATGGAAAGTTATGAATTCTGACTTCTAAGAGACAGCAGTCAATCTCCCAGACCTGCAATACAGCCAAGCAAGTACGTCTGGTAGTGCAGCATTCTGCCATCCAATCATTCATCAGCAGGCATGTTTAAGGACTTTGACATTGGAAATGCGTAAAAATCCTAATAGAGTAACTTTCTCAGCCAGAATTCAAAGTTTAGAATGTTTTCTCACTAATGTTTAGTCCAACAGCTGCAGACAAAAGACTAAGACATAATTTAAATCAAATAATTTGTCAAATTTCTAAAATTGAGCACTTACCGCCCATTATCACGGCCCACACCCCACACACGAATGCTGGCGATTGGTTGAGAATGAAGAACAGTACGATCCATTGGGTCAATTAGGTTCAACATGTTATTTTCCAGGATGAGGTACATGTCTTTACCCTGAAATACAATAAATATCGTATCATTTATATCCACTTGCCATTTCGCAGGTTGTTCAACCTCTCTGCATCACTAATAAAGCTCAAATAACTTGGTACCTATTTTACTGTCAATTAGAAATATCATTGAAAAGTTATTGCAAACCAATTTATCAACTACTCCACACTTGTCCCTTCTCAGAATTGTGATGCATTTGCCAATATTTTTTCCCCTCCAGTGTATTTGGTCTCTTGTGCATCCACCCCATTCTGTCCTGCCACTAGTAGCTACACAGGCCTCATGCCTATGAATTTCCTCCATAAGCCCAGTTAGTTCTGCACCATTCTCTTCACTGTGGCTATACATTTGGTCCTGTCTCTTCATTCTTTACAATGTTTAAACTTGTATGATCAAAACAAGAACTATCGCTAGTTTTGTTATCTTACCTCTCCCCAAATCCCAACAGTGTCCCTGATGTCATTTTTACAGTAGGAGAGCTGCCGGATGCAGTTATTCACAGCAACACTGCTCTTGCCGGGCGCCAGGTCTTCCTCTGCCATTTCAACCCAGCCCAGAGACCGCACAGCGAAACACTGCAATTAAGTAATTGGGAATTAATGTTCCAAAATACATGATTACAACAATGAACATGTCCAGTACCACAATTAAAATTCATTGGGTCGTAACAGATAGACAGCATTTCAACTCGCTTTTTTAAAAGGAACTATTTTCATCAAGTACAATGTACTGAGGTTAAAAGCTTCCCCGTTTCAGACATGATACCAAGTCTAGTTCAGACCTGCATGCTTACTTGAAGATTGATTGTCAACAAAGTTCATTCAAAGTCTGTAAATAAATTCTCAAATTCCTCAGTTCACAAAAAGAAACAGCTTGTGATAAGTCAAATCATGGGAGGTTATGTATGTAATTGGCGACTGGTGGAAAGGTACATGACTTCAACAATTGAGAGTCTGGAAAAGTCATTCTTCATCTGTTTGAGAATAGAATACCCTCCAAGTACTGTCTGTGAAATCTCTTGAGAATGAAATTAAAATTAACAAACTAGTTGTATAGACTTTCAAATAAAATAAAAACCACAGAGCACAGACTGTAATGTATGATTCCCAATTTAAAACAAAACTGTTGGGACAAAACACCCTTAAGCTTGTTATTCATTCCCATCCTATCCTATTCCTTTGTTCAGGTCATTTGGGGAAGCACGGTGACACAGTGGCTAGCACTGCTGCCTCACAGCACTCGGGACCTTGGTACGATTCCAGGTTGGGTCATTGCCTGCGTGGAGTTTGCACATTCTCCCTGTATCCGCATGGGTTTTCTCCGAGTGCTCCAGTTTTCTCCCACAGTCCAAAGATGTGCAGGTTAGGTTGAATGGCCTTGCTAAGTTGCCCCTTAGTGTCCCAGGATGCACAGGTTAGAGAGATTAGCGAAGTAAATGTGTGCGGTTGTCGGGATAGGGCCTGAGGTGGGATTGTTGTTGGTGCAGACTTGATAGGCCAAGTGGCCTCCATAGAACCATAGAAAATTACAGCTCAGAAACAGGCCTTTTGGTCCTTCTTGTCTGTGCCGAACCATTTTTTGCCTTGTCCCACTGACCTGCACTTGGACCATATCCCTCCATGCCCCTCTCACCCATGAATCCGTCCAAGTTTTTCTTTAATGTTAAAAGCGACCCCGCATTTACCACTTTAACCGGCAGCTCATTCCACACTCCCACCACTCTCTGCGTGAAGCCCCCCACTAATATTCCCTTTAAACTTTTCTTCTTTCACCCTTAACCCATGCCCTCTGGTTTTTTTCTCCCCTAGCCTCAGTGGAAAAAGCCTGCTTGCATTCACTCTATCCATATCCATCAAAATCTTATACACCTCTACCAAATTTCCCCTCATTCTTCTACACTCCAGGGAATAAAGTCCTAACCTATTCAATCTCTCTCTGTAACTCAGCTTCTCAAGTCCCGGCAACATCCTTGTGAACCTTCTCTGCACTCCTTCAACCTTATTTACATCCTTCCTGTAACTAGGTGACCTAAACTGTACACAGTACTCTAAATTCGGCCTCACCAATGCCTTATACAACCTTACCAAAACACTCCAACTTTTATACTTGACACTCCGATTTACAAAGGCCAATGTACCAAAAGCACTTTTTACAACCCTATCCACCTGTGACGCCACTTTTAGGGAATTCTGTATCTGTATTCCCAGATCCTTCTGTTCAACTGCACTCTTCAGAGTCCTACCATTTAGCCTGTACATTCTACTTTGGTTTGTCTTTCCAAAGTGCAATACCTCACACTTGTCTGCGTTAAATTCCATTTGCCATTTTTTCAGCCCATTTTTCTAGTTGGTCCAAATCCCTCTGCAAGCTTTGAAAACCTTCCTCACTGTCCACTTCCCCTCTAATCTTTGTATCATCAGCAAATGGAATTTAATGTTGGCAAGTGTGAAGTTGTCCACTTTGGTAGGAATAATGGTAGGAAGGACTATTACTTACATGGCAAAAACGGCAGCATGCAGCGGTGCAGACGGACCTCAGGGTCCTTGTGCATGAGTCGCAAAAACCCAGCCTGCAGGTGCAGCAGGTGGTCAGGAAGGCAAATGGGATGCTGGCCTTCATAGCGAGGGGGATTGAATATAAAAGTAGGGAGGTCTTGCTGCAACTGTACAGGGCACTGGTGAGGCCGCAGCTGGAGTACTCAATGCAGTTTTGGTCGCTGCACTTATGCAAGGATATTTTGGCCTTGGAGGGAGTGCAGAGGAGATTCACTAGGCTGATACCGGAGTTGAGGGGGTTGAGCTATGAGGACAGGTTGAATAAACTAGGCTTGTATCGTTAGAGTTTAGAAGAATGAGGGGAGATCTCATTGAGACATATAAGATGATGAATGGGATGGATAGGATAGAGGTGGAGAGGCTCTTCCAGCTCAGAAAGGACAGTAGGACTAGACAGCACAGCCTCAAGATAAAGGGGGGGTGGTTTAGAACGGAGTTGAGGAGGAACTTCTTCACTCAAAGGGTGGTGAATCTCTGGAATTCTCTGCCCGTTGAAGTGGTGGAGGCTGCCTCGCTAAATATATTTAAGACGCGGGTTGATAGGTTTTTGATAGGCAAGGGGATTAAGGGTTATGGGGAGAGGGCGGGAATGTGGAACTGAGACACGACAGATCAGCCATGATCTTACTGAATGGCGGGGCAGGCTCGAAGGGCTAGATGGCCTACTCCTGCTCCTATTTCTTATGTTCTTAAATTTGCTGATCCAATTTACTATATTATCATCCAGATCATTGATACAGATGACAAACAACAATGGACCCAACACCGATCCCTGTAGCACACCACTAGTCACAGGCCTCCACTCAGAAAAGCAATCCTCCACAACCACTCTCTGGCTTCTTCTATTGATGATGTGGATGTGCCAGCGTTGGACTGGGGTAAACACAGTAAAAAGTCTGACAACACCAGGTTTCAGTCCAACCGATTTATTTGATAGTGAACTCACAAGCTTTCGAGAGGACTCCCTCTTCGTCAGGTGAAGAGGGAGTCCCCTCGAAAGCTTGTGAGTTTACTATCAAATAAATCGGTTGGACTAAAACCTGGTGTTGTCAGACTTTTTACTGTGTTTACCTTCTTCTATTGAGCCAGTTTCTATCCAATTTACTACTTCCCCATGTATACCTAGCGTCTGAACCTTCCTAACTAACCTCCCATAAGGGACCTTATCAAAGGCCTTGCTGAAATCCAGGTAGACAACATCCACCGCCTTCCCTTCATCCACTTTCCTGGTAACGTCTGCACTATAGAATGGAGACAAATTACACTCTCTTTATCAAAGTAACTGAATGTTGATCTGTTATTGTTTCCAATGTTTTGATAGCTATTAAGAATGTTAATAGAAGCGGAAACTATTGGAAATACATATCCAGTTCATCAGTATCTGTAAATGGAGACAGGTTGACATTTTGAGTGTAGATCAGTGGTGAGCAACCTGTGGCCAGGGGCCACATGAGGCCCATCTGGATTCCAACTGTGCCCCACTTGATATTTTGTTGACTGTTGCCCATGTGCAAGGTAGCCACATTCCACTGATTTCTGTCCATGTAAACTTTTTCCTACTGGTATGACTGAAGGGATATGCATGTAAAGCAAGGGCAAGTGAGGTGCACGCTGATTGTGCGCAGCATTGACCAAGAGAGCCTGCATTCCCTCTGGGTCCAAAGTGTCAACATTCTTTTGTTTTTGCCATTTGAAGTTGATAGTTCTACTAACTGATGAACAATTAAGCATTTTCTAGAACTCTCATGAAATAGTCAGCATTTATTAAATATACTTAATCTTATTCATGTGGTCATGGTTGGTGAACAAGCCTGATTTCAATCTTGTGGCCCACTGAAATGATGGAGAACCACTTATGCAGCCCACTCACTCGTTTAGGTTGCCCATTACTGGTGTCGATCCTTCATCATGACAGTTCCAACTAGTTTCACATTTACCATATTATAGTCACTGAATAAAATTACAACTAATTTGTTTTAAAAACAGCAAAATATTATCCAAACCAAAGTTTGACTTGTGCTACTGAGGCAGTGACATTTTTCCAAGATCCCAAAGTGGTCATCATCACATGCATTTCATGAGGATTTTGTTTTTAATGCTGAATTTCAAAGAAAGTAATAACGTGTTAATAGCAGCTTCTACAATTTAAAAGCATAAATAAATCCATTAGACATTGTAAATCAATGGAAATATGATGAAATTATAGACATTATAGACAAGGAAGCTTGTGCATGCTGACTGCAAGAAGTTGCGCATGCTCCAAGGAAATAATAGAATTAGAAAGAGTTCTTTGTATCAGAATGAAAATGAGACATTTGTCGAATTCTGCAATATTAGGCCAGCCTCTCCAATACCTCCTCCATCATGAAAAGACAATTACCATGTTTGTTTTAAAACAATACATATTTATGGAATCCTACAGCGCAGGAGGCAGCCATTTGGCCCATTGAGTCTGCACTGACCACAATCCCACCCAAGCCCTATCCCCATAACCCCATGCATCTACCCCAGCTAGTCTCCCCCTAACACTAAGGGGCAACTTAGCATAGCCAATCCACCTACCCCGCAGATCTTTGGAATGTGGGAAGAAACCGGAGCACCCAGAGGAAACCCATGCAGACACAGGAAGAACGTGCAAACTCCACACAGACAATGAGCCAAGTGGGAATTGAACCTGGACCCCTGGCACTGTGATGCAGTAGTGCACCGTGATTCCCAATATGTATTATGCATCACAATATAACTATGGCTGGAATGTTATGGCCGTTCAAGCCAGTGGGAGCTTCCCATTCCGATGCAATGAACAGAGATTTGGCTGGACGCCAGATTTTCTGACCTCACTGCAGCAGAAGTGTAATGTGAACGGCCAGTAAGATTAGGCTCTATGTACCTAAATATCAAAGAATGTTTACAGCACCAAAGGAGGCCATTTAGCCCACTGTGTCTGTGCTGGCTCTCCAAAGGAGCATATCTAAAAATACTTGCATGATTGCAATTGCAGTAATGAAAGGAATTCTGTCGAAGAGGTACAATTCCCAAAAGATCTCTAGTAACTGGAGATGCTATTACATTATATAAAATGAAAGTGCTGTTACACTATGTGAACAAATAACTCAAGTCTGCTGTACTAGAGAACTAATTTACATTGTGAATTGTGTCAAGCTCTCTCTGAGCCAATGTGAGTATTCATGAATTAAAATGTGTGGGGAATGCTAAAATGACACCCCTGCACTTGGAACAGTAGTGAGAAAGCTGATGGGAAAGAAAAATCATTCCATACAGGAATTTGTAAATTGCTGTACAGCTACTGGTCCAGATTGGTGCAACTATGATTGATTATCGTAAAATAGTAAATGGTTATGCAGAATGGGATTGATATTTGATTACATTTGGATTTCACTGAACCAGTTCATCCATAAAAAAAAATTGGCTGGAGAACTTTAATCACCAATACGTATTGTTCTTTCACACCTCTTTTCTCAGGCTATAGGTTACACTGGCAAGGCTACAATTAATTGTCCATTCTATTTGCCCAGAGGTGTGGTGGGCCACCTTCTTCTATCACTGTAGTCCTGCTGCTTTGATACTTGTGTTAATATGGAATTCCAGGATATCGATCAGTGACGAAGGACCAACAATCTTGACAGTAGGGATCACAGAAGAGAAAGCCAATGTCAAAGTAGTCTTGGCAAGTTGCTGCAGGGCACCCTGTGTATCATACATCATGCAGTCAGAATTTGCTGATAATGAAGAGGTTGTAAGTAAGTCCTTTGAAAGGGACATCAATCAAAAAAACTGCTCTGTTCCGGAAAGTATCAAGGCTATTCAAATTTCCTTCCAACTTGATTATCAAGTTCGCTGACAATACCATTATAGTGGGTCGGATCTCAAACAATGAAGAGACAAAGTACAGGAATGAGATAGAGAACCTGTTGAATTGGTGCGGCCACAATAATCTCTCCCTCAATATCAACAAAATGAAAGAGATTGTCATTGGCTTCAAGAAGTGTAAAGAAGAACATACGCCTGTCTATATCAATGGAGACAAGGTGGAAAGGGTCGAGAGCTTCAAGTTTTTAGGTGTCCAGATCACCAACATCCTGTCCTGGTCCCCCCATGTCAACATTATAGTTATGAAAGCTCATCAATGCCTCTACTTTCTCAGAAGACTAAGGAAATTTGGCATGTCAGCTATGACTCTCACCAGCTTTTACAAATGCACCATAGAAAGCATTCTTTCTGGTTGTATCACACTTGGTGTGGCTCCTGCTCTGCCCAAGACCGCAAGAAACTAGAAAAAGTCATGAATATAGCCCAGTCCTTCACTCAAACCAGCCTCCCATCCATTGATTCTGTCTACACTCCCTGCTACCTTGGCAAATAATTAAGGATCCCATGCACCTTGGACATTCTCTCTTCCACCTTCTTCTGTCAGGAAAAAGATACAAAGGTTTGAGGTCAAATACCAACCAACTCAAGAACACTTTTTTCCCTGCTGCCATCAGACTTGTGAATGGACTGACTTTGCATTAAGTTGATCTTTCTCTACACCCTAGTTATGACTGTAACACTACATTCTGCACTCTCTTGTTTCCTTCTCTATGATTGGTATGCTCCATCAGTATAGTACGCAAGAAACAATACTTTTCACTGTATACCAATACGTGACAAATAATAAATCACATTCCTGCCTTGAGTTTTGGTGATTGTACTAGAGGTTTTAAGGAGTTAGGTGAACACTCTTGGCAAACCAGCCAACCTTTGCACTGCTGTCATAGCCACTATATTTATGTGGCTTGTCCGAATGAGCTTCTGGGCAATGGTAACCCACAGGATGCGGATGGTGAAGAATCAGCATGGAATTGCCATTGAAGGCCAGGGAAGGCGGCTTAGTTTTCTCTTATTCACAATGGTAATTTCTTGTAAGGCCCATATGTTATCCAAATGCCAAGTAATGACTAATGCTGCGATGAACGACTTAAAACATCCTGTTTGTTTTGGATACTGGACAATTGTCACCTTTAACTGGGTAGACAGCATCATATCTACTTGGAATGATTTGGCGAGCTAGTGGATTGGCTAGTCCTGGTGCACAGGTTGCCAGCACAGCAGTCAGGTTGCAGTCATACACTATGTTGTGCTCACTGCACCAAGTCTAGAAAGAAATTAGCAGCTGGGCAAAGCATACTGCCATATTCTCATTTTAATGCAAGGAAATGACATGTACGTTGGATATGAAACTCTAGGATCGCAAAACGTGTCCTCCAGTTACGCTCTGACTTAGGGTCATACCAAATTGCTACTAAAGATACGAAAGTCATCCGAATTGAAAAACCTGCAGTATCAACACTGAACCAAAATACACTGCAAACATTGCTACATCAAGCACAAGCTCAGACCAAATAATATAGGCCCTACAAAATGAACCAGATTCTGACTGCACAATGCTGCCATCAAGTGGGCACTGGTCACCATTAATTGGCCAGATTTTGCTATGAGAACAACCACCTCGAGACTGCTATTTGTCATTTTAAGCCCATCATTCCTCACCTCAACAGACTTTTGTCCACAAAGTTGCTGAAATTACAAGCTGATAATGGTGCAGCAAAGGAAACAGGGCATCTGGTGCCAAGTGAATAGGGCGACATACATATTATCATCTTAACGAGTGAGAGTTAATGTTAGTGGCCTAAATACAAAGAAGGCCGCGATGGAAGATGAATTAAATAAAATGAATTCAGTGTCAAATCAGTAATGGAAAGAGAAATGAAGTGAAGGAAAAAAAGATTGGATTGAGAGAATGGAAGAAGAGACAGAAAGGAAAAGAAAAACAAAATATTTTTTAAAAATATTCAAAAAAGGGAAGGAATGGGATTCCATATTCATAATTAATTTTCAATGCCAGTGGTTGATTGGCAGGAATTTTTTCACATTGCTAAATGGTTATTTGCACTAATTTACTATTCACAAATATCAGGGGCAGGTTTAGCTCATCCCCACGATGCAAATACAAATGCAACTTCATGCCATTCAATTCATGTCAGTGTTGCGGTAGATGACAAAATGCTGATTTTTCAAAACTAACTGCAGAGCAATATCATTTGGACAATAAGTATTGCCATTTAACGATGCATCAACTCCCCTCCTAAAGATTTAAACATGTAGAGTCATTGCTATTAGCCTGATTGTTATTTTGACAGCAAATTCTGGCTCAATATTTAACAGGGAAATGGCAAAATGCATGTCTTTAAATCAGAATTTACTTGCCATTTTTATTCAACTCCAACCAATTTGGTAATTTCAACAATCAGCATTTCATGAGTTCAACATCACAATTGCTGAACTCGCAGCTAAAACAAACTTTTATTATAAATAAATTCATAAGGGAGGTGAAAATTGCAGCTACATCTAGCTTATTGAGTACAAATGGATGAAATATCTAGCCCAGCGTAAGTCTGTAAATTATAGCATTACACACACATATTAAACATATATTAAATATTTATAATACGATATATATAAAATATATATGTATATATGCTGGCCTAGTTATTCATTTAGTCTATTTTCCACAAGGCAAAGCACGGTTGTTCTTCAGTGGCTGCCAGTTTACTCCCAGAGTACAGTACATTAAGGAATTAAGTCACTTAGTGAATACCAGCTTTACCTTCCTCACTAATTTTACTGCTACCCTCAATAATAGAAACATTAGTTAACTGCATGCTCGAATCTGTAGCAGAAGCATACTCATGCCCTTGACCCAATTTTGAGTGAAAGGAAAATTAAAGAAGGAACGCCCCATTAAATACAAAATCAGACTTGATGGACCGAATGGCTAGCTTCTGCTCCAACGTCTTATTGTAATGCTGAAGCAATCTGATCATTTGTTTAATGGTAATGCTACATTGCAAAAAAGATAGAGACAAAAATATTCAGGATTAGTATTAAAATATTTGCTTCATGAATTTAAGATTAATATTAATCGCAAATAAAAATAAAAATACGCTACTGCATGAAACTTCAATTTTAGATGGCGATATTGTGCTCAAACCTGGTTCACGTTGACATAGAATTAGCTGGTACAATGCCACCCTCAAACTCTTGAATTTTAAACTAACCAAACTCTATCAATACATTCGCTGAAACAGCATAATCAGTCAATTATTCAGCAGACAGCTGGCCTCTACAGTGAAGGATTCTGTATTGATTGGGGAATAGCTACCACTTTAATAATCAGTGTTAACATCTTGTTTGGATTAAGAGAGTTTTGAATCCAGCTGAGTTGAGACAAAATTCAGATTTTCAGTCTGGCATTATTTAAGGGTTAAACTGTACGAACATACAAACAAGGGGCTGAATGGCCTACTCCTGCTCCATGAGCCTGTGCTGCCATTAAATAAGATCATGGCTGATCTGATAATAACCTTAAACCTACATCTCACCTACCCCTGATAACCTATCATCCTCTTGCTTACCAAGAGCCTATCCATTTCTGTCTTAAAAATATTCAGGCAATGCTCTCACCACATTTTCAGGAATAGAGTTCCAAAGATTCACAATCTTCTGTGAATGAAAGAATTTCTCCTCATCTCCATTTGAAATGGGCACCCCTTTATTGTTAAATAGTGACTCCAAGTTCTAGATCCTCCCATAAGAGAAATCATCCCCTTCACATGCACCTTGTTAAGACCCCTCAGGGTCTTCTATGTTACAATCAAGTCACCTCTTAAGGTCCAGTCTGTCTAACCTTTCCTTATAAGGAAACTCACTCATTCCAGGTAAACCTTCTTCCAATGCATTTATATCCTTCCTTAAATAAGATGACCAATACTGTACACAGTCTTCCAATATGGTCTCACCAAAGCAATGTACAACTGAAGCATAACCTCCCTACTTGTGTGTTCAATTCCCTTTGCATAAACAATAACATTCTATTAGCTTCCCAATTACTTGCTGTACTTGCATTCTGGCCTTTTGTGATCCCGCTCCATCTCAGGATTCTGCAATATTGCATCAGTTAGATAACATGCTTCTTTTTTATTCTTCTTGCCAAAATAAACAATTTCAAATTTTCCCACATTATACTACAGTTCCTGGCTCTTTGTCCACCTACTTATCCTATCTATGGTGGTGGTCATAGTGGGGTGGGGGGGGGGGCGGGGGGGCGGGTTCTCTCAGCCCATTAGCTCAGATCGTGAATCGCGATGGTTCAGAGAACTGGGCATCGGTACAAACCAGCCAAATTAAAATAACCTGACCACTTCAGAGTTTTCACAGCTGACAGGTAGGAATGCAGATATTGAACACAGGGCTGCCTGAAATCACTATGCCAGGGCTAGAACGGGCCATCCAGCCATGACATCGCTGTCCTGGCAGACTGGTGAGGTCAACCACTTGCCCCCAGCCTGAGCCCACCCAACCTGCAGGGCCCTGGAGAGACACTTTCTTTGCAACCTTGCAGCAGCAGAGGAGCAAATGGCCACTGGACCTCCCTCCTCAAGTCTCCACAGGCCCAGGTGTCAGCAACAGGGGGCAGTGCACTGTCCACACTGCCACAGTGTGAGGCCTGAACAGGCCTAAGTGGGAGTCTGAGGAGGAAGGGCTGCTGTGTCAGTGTCTGTGCGGGGCAGGGGCGGGAGGGAGAAATTATCCCTTATTTGCAAATGGGAGGTGGAGAGGATGTCGTACATAGGTGAGGGGTTGGTGGTCAGTGTGGGGACCACCTTTATATTTTTGTGGAAGGCTGGAGGTCAGGTCATCATTTAAAAACAGTGGGCTTGGCCGGCGGGTTGTCCGCTATGAATAAATTAGCATCTAAGATTGATGCTGCTAATGTCGGTGAGAAGCCAGGAGGGTAGGCATTTAGTCCCAATTTGGGAGAATCGTGGCCTTTATCATTTTGTAGCCTATGTCCTCTTCACAGCTGATCTTCCTACCTATTTTTGTGTCATCAGCAAATTTGGCACCCATCCCTTCATCCAAGTAATTTACATAAATTGTAAACAGTTGATACTCCAGCACTGATCTCTGTGGCTGACACACCACTCATTACATCTTGCCAACCTGAAAAAAATCCTCTGCTTGTTCCTCTCTGCTTCCCATCAACCAGTAAGAAGTCCAACCAATTTATTTGACAGTAAACTCGCAAGCTTTCGGGGATTGCCCCTTTGTCAGGTGAATGGAGAGTTACAAATCATCATCAATCATGATTTCACTGAATGGTGGAGCAGACTTGACGGGCCAAATGGCCCATGTCTTATGGTCTAACCTTTGATATGGCAATTTATCAAATGCCTTCAGGAAATCTAATATGGTACACTCACTGGTTCCCCTTTATTCACATGGTGGTAATGGCCAGAATCTTGCACTCTCCCACAGGCAGATGAACATGGAGCACACAATTGGGTGCCATTTCAAGCACACACATACTTGCCCTGCCGCAATTTTACAAGTGGCAGTGTAAAATCAGAAAGCCCTCCAACTGGACTTTTATTAAATATAAAACTCCAAAAGCTTCATGGATAGAAATATTGCAAACAGGTCAAACATCAACAATACTGTAGAGATTAATCTTCAAAACGCATTGCTACAAAAACCAAGTTACTGGGATATTACCATTTCAAAGACAAAACAGTGACCATCAGACAATCCAATTAAAGAAACTGGGAGACCATTGGAACTGATGGCCCCACTATACAAACAAACATCAACTGCTAAGGAGAAATGGACTACATCATGTACATTTTACTGTGGAAGCAGAGACAGTACACCTGAATGATGTCCACTGTTTCAGTCATGGAAACCACTTCCCGATGAATGTTTTGTCTGAGCTAAGGCAAGAATTGAGCTGGAAGAGTTTACAAAGTGCTAAGCACTGACCACCCAAACAACATATCTCCAGAATATACTTTGATAAAGTTTGGTAATAAAAAGAGAACAGGTCAGTCTTGGGCTGCTGTCACAAAGGAGGGTCAGGAATGGTTACCCTGACTCACAGCCTACAGTTCCTTCCAGAAGGACCACCTGTATGGAGAGTTGTACATATCAGCCAGATCTGCGAGATACTGGGGTTGAGAACCTATCTCTCCAAGCCACTTGCCATCCTGACTTGGAAATATAGTAGCATTCCTTCATTGCCACTGTGCCAAAATCTTGGAACACCCTCCCTAACAGCACTGCGTGTGTATTTACAGGCATGGACATGAAGTGGTTCAAGAAAGCAGCGCTCCACCACTTTCTCAAGGGCAATTAGAGATGGGCAATAAATGCTGGTCTAGCCAGCAATGCCCACATCCCATGAAATTTTTTTAAACAACTGAATTTACACAGTGTTTGTCATATTCAGTGATTTATTTTAGTTTGTAAGTTATTCCACCTTGAAATGCACAGTGATGCACATATACATACAGTATTTCAACTGGTACATTGCAAATGTCCAAATGAAATTAAGTCTGGTTTTTAACATTGATTCCTATGAAAATTGTTATTCTTTCATTTTCAGGAATGCAACCACAACTTTAAGTGAGGACCTAGTGTGAACAGAGGGAAAGCTCCTGTTTTTGATATTATCAATGGCTCTGTCTGATTGACACTTTTACAGGGCTGCAATAACAGATTTCTATCAAAACTTTTTTAAATTACTGAATGGATGTTTCTTTCCTCAGCGTTTCAGAACTAGACACTTATTAGAACCACCGAAAAGTTATAGCACAAAAGGAGTCCGTTTGGCCCATCTCGTCCATGCCAGCCTAAGGACACCCAGGTGCCCTTTCTAATCCCAACTTCCTGCAACCAGCCCACAGCCCTGTAGCTTATAGCACTTGAGGTGCAGATCCAGGTACTTTTTAAAAAGAATTTAGGGTCTCTGTCTCCACCATCAACTCAGGTAGTGAATTCCAGATACCCACTATCCCCTGCATAAAAACGTTCTTCCTTATGCCCCTCTACACCTAGTCATTTATTTTGAATCTACTCCCCTGATTCTAGACTTCACCACCACAGGGGAAAAAAAACTTATCCTGACCACTTTACTCTTCCCCTCATAATTCTGTACACCTCTATTAAGTCACCCCTCAGCCTTCTTTGTTCCAAGGAAAATAACCGCAATCTATAAATTCAGTTTGTTCTCACTGGAACAACGGAGGTTGAGGGGTGACCTGATAGAAGTTTACAAGATTATGAGTGGCATGGACAGAGTGGATAGTCAGATGCTCTGTCCTAGGGTAGAAAAGTCACGTACTAGAAGACATAGGTTTAAGGTGCAGGGGGAAAAGCTTAGGGGAGATGTGCAAGGCAAGTTTTTTTTTACACAGAGGTTGGTGAACGTCTGGAACACACTGCCTAGGGAGGTGGTGGGAGCAGGTATAATACCGGCATTTAAGGAGCAACTAGACAAATACATGGAAGGATATGGACTCCTTAAGTGCATATGGTTTTAGTTTAGGCAGACATCATGATTGGCGCAGGTTTTAAGGGCCAAAGGGTCTGTTCCTGTACTGTACTGCTCTTTGTTCTATCCAATCTCTCCTCATAGCTACAGTTTTCTAGCTCTGGCAACATTCTTGTAAACCTCCTCTGCACTTTTTCCAGACCAATTATGTCCTTCCTGCAATATGGTGACCAAAACTACACACAATACTCCTCACTGGCCTCACCAGTGATTATACAATTCCAACATTATATTCTTATTTTCATACTCTAGACCTCTGCCAGCGAAAGAGAGTATTCAATATACCTTCTTTACAACCTCATCTACTTGAACTGCTGCCTTTCGGGACCTGTGTATTTGTACGCCAAGATCTCTTTCTTCATCTATTTCTCTTAGCAGATTCCCATTTATTGTGTATTCCCTATAAATGTTTGGCCTCCCTGAAATGCATTATCTCTATGTTAATATCTGTCTGCCACTTTATCGTACACTCCACCAAACCAGCAATATAGTTTTGTGGATTATAGCTATCTTCTACACTATCCAATATTCAGCCAATCTTTTTGTCATCTGCAAATTTTCCAATCAGGTCCCCCCACATTCATGACCAAATCATGAATACATAACACAAACACAAGGGCCCCAATACCAGACCCTGTGGAACATCACTTGAAACAACTCTCCATTTGCAAGGGCATCTATCGACCATTACCCTCTGCTACCTGTCACTAAGCCAACTTTTGATCCAGTTTGCCACATTAGCATGTATCTCTGGGCTTTTATGAAATTGCGTAACATCCACTACATAACCTTCATCAATCTTTCTTGTCACTTCCTCAAATAATTCAATCAAGTTAGTGAGACAAGACCATCCTTTAACAAATCCATACTGACCATCCCTGAGAAGTCCATGCCCAAGTGACAGTTAATCCTATCTCTCAGGATTGATTCTACTAATTTGCCCACCACCGATGTAAGACTAACTAGCTTATAATTGTTTGGTAATTCCTTTGACCACTTCTGAAACAATGGAACAATATTTGCATTTCTCCAGTCCCATGGTACCTCTCCTAAGAGGATTGAAAAATCATTCTCAGAACATCTGCAATGGCCTCCCTGACCTCCTCCAGAAGCCTCAGAAACAATCCACTTGACCTTGGCAACTTCGCAACTTTCAAGGATTCCAACCTTTGAGTACTTCCACTCTCTTTATGATCACCCCATCCAATTTCTCAGTGTTCCTCCTGGACTATTAAATCTGCATCATCCCTTTCCTTTATGAACAGGGAAGCAAAATAATCATTAAAATCCTTTCCATAGCCTCTGCATGGACACACAAATTCCCTTCAACTTTGATAGGTCCCACTTTTTACATAATTAATCTTTTAGCATTAATGTATTGGTAAAACATCTTTAGATTTTCTTTAACTTTACTTGCTCATCTTTCTTCATGTCCTCTCTTTGATTTCTTCATTTCCTTCATTCCTGCATTTTCTATATTCATCTAGGCTATTTGTAGTCCTTAACTCTTTGTGCCTACCATAAACTTTCTTTTCCTGTTTGATCTTCCCCTGTATTCTTTTAGGCAACTAGAGGAGGGATCTAGATTTGGTAGTACCACAATTATTTTTGGAAGTGACGGGTCTACTTTTTACATTTAGGATCTTGTTTTTTAGTGCTTCTCATTGGTTTTGTACTGGTTTATCCTCCAGCAGTGCTGTGCAATCCATCTCAGCCAAGCCCCTTCTCATCCCTGTAAAATTTGCCTTCCCCCAATTCAAACCTTGTACTTCTGCTTTAATTCTGTCCTTTTCCATGATGATGTTAAATCTAACTGAATTGTGGTCACTATCCCCAACATGGTCACCAACTATCACTTCAACCACTTGCTCTTCTTCGTTCCCCAAGACTAGATCAAGAATTGCTCCTCCTCCTCATCGTGTGGCTGATTGGTTCTGTACACATCCATATTGTGAGGGGGGTACAGGAAGTGCATGGAGGTTATAGGTAAGACCTTTTAAACTTACCTTTCAAAAGATTCCCAAATTCAGACTATTGTTCACGTTTCCTTTGAGGAGCTGTGAACCAAGAGTCAACGAGGCCCATTTCAATTACAATTATTTGGGTTAGCTCGGTATGAATGCACTGCCCTCTTACCTATGCTGTGTTGGCAAAAATTGTTTCATCAGGAATGACAGAGGGGGAGGGGTGGGGGAGTGAATTCTGGAATCAGACCCCGGCTGCCATTTTTAAATGTCTTTGGAATTGGCCCAACTCAGAAGATCCTTATCATAATGTATATGAAAATACTTTGTCCCAAATATTTTATTACTATAAACATATTTTTCTCCTTCTCCTCCCTAACATACATGTGTAATTTTAGATTAATATATAAAATGGGCATGCGTGTTAGGAACGCAGGAACCTCAGAAACCCCTGTGATTCTCAGTGGCATGCTTGAACATCCCAATTTAGGCAGATGTACATATAACCTATACAACCATCCTATTCAACTTAAGGAAATGGGAAATGACTTCATCTAGAATGATAGGTTTGTTTGCCATTAAAATAGTATCCAGTGTCAGTTGGAATGAAGTGCAAGCCACATTTTAAAGATGTAGAGCTGTACTTTCTTTCTAGTGTTGGGAACCTGAATTGGGAGAAATTCTGGATCCTGACTCTGCATTGCATCGGAACTGAATGCTGGAAAAGGATTTTAGTGTCAGTCTATAAATGCCCAAGAGATATATTGGCCATCCAATCAAGGAAGGCAGCTAACTTCCAAGGCTGGAGGACCAATGGGAAATTTTCCAACAAACTTTCCAGGCAATGGTCCCTGTCCAAGGTGGGAGTTGACAATGCATGAAAGACTGAGAGCAAAAGAAAGAGATACGCCCTTCATCCTGAGGTACCTTATTAACTATTTTTTTAAATATAAAGATAGAAACATGCCACACCTGCCAGCTGACCTCTCTCCCCCTCCTCAGGGTGGTGGCCTGTGGCTGTAGCTTTGGCCTTCACCGTTTGGCAGCTTTGGGGGTGGAAGTGTTGTGGTGGTTTAAAAAGCCCATTGTAGTGCTGGCCCTTTGGTCAGCTGCGAGAACGCTGCCTACGCTCACTGACTATGTTCTGGCTACCACAGGGAGACCGCCTACTGACTGGGAAATTCAGAAGTGGGGACTTTGATAGGCAGCTTCTTTATCGTTTACCTACTATTTGCAGCAGATAGCCATTCTTCCTTTACTACGACCTTTACAAAAATGACTGAGATAAAACCATGTAAGCAAACGGACTTGCCAGCTGGCGTCAGGAATTATTAAACCTGTCAACCTTTGGTCTCAACCCCATCAGACCTCAGAAACCTAGCCTGTGGAGTCTGGCGTCTATATATATTATTTTTACAGAGTCTTTCAGCAATGCTAAAGTATGAAACAAATTAAATTATTGATATGGGTCCATTTATCATTTTCAGCAGATGTACAAAAGCAAGTATCAGAATGGTAGGCCATTGTTAATTTATGAATAACGCACCTTTTTCTATTCATTCAAGAGATCTGGGCTTCGCCGACTAGGCCAGCATTTTTATTACCTTATTTCTAATTGCCCTTGAGAAGGTGGTGGTGAGCTACCATCTTAAATTGGTGTAGTCCATGTGGTGCAGGTACACCCATAGTGCTGTTAGGGAGAGAGTTCCAGGATTTTGACCCCGCAACAGTGAAGGACTGGCAATATATTTCCAAGTCAGGATGGTGAGTGGCTTGGAGGGGGAACTTACAGGTGGTGGTGTTCCCATATGTCTGCTGCTATATGTTCCGATATCTTTCATTTTTTAATATAGTTTGCAGTAAGAATGAAAAGGAGCGTGCTTTGTATACTTTAAAAAAAACTATTACCTATTAATAAATACTAGACATTTAAACTTATGTTCTTTGTGGCAATGTTAAAAGTGTGAGGTAATTCACTTTGGCAGGAATAACGGATGTGTAGAGTATAGGGCTAATGGTACATAGAACATAGAACATAGAACACTACAGCACAAACAGGCCCTTCGGCCCACAAGTTGCGCCAATCACATCACCTACCTACCTACAGACCTATCTATAACCCTCAATCTCATTAAACCCCATATACTCATCCAGAAGTCTTTTAAAAGACCCCAGCGAGTTCGCCTCCACCACCACTGACGGCAGCCGATTCCATTCACTCACCACCCTCTGAGTGAAAAACTTACCCCTAACATCACTTCTGAACCTCCCTCCCCGCACCTTAAATCTGTGTCCTCTCGTAGCGACCATTTCAAACCGGGGAAATAGCCTCTGAGAGTCCACCCTATCTATTCCTCTCAACATTTTGTAAACTTCTATCAGGTCGCCTCTCAACCTTCGTCTCTCCAGGGAAAAGAGTCCCAGCTCCCTCAACCTAACTTCATAAGGCATGCCTCCCAGTCCAGGCAACATCCTTGTAAATCTCCTCTGCACCCTCTCAATAGCTTCTACATCTTTCCTATAGTGAGGCGACCAGAACTGCGCACAATACTCCAAATGAGGCCTGACAAGGGTCTTATAAAGTTCCAGCATTACCTCCCGACTCCTAAACTCAATCCCTCGATTAATGAAGGCCAGTACACCATACGCCTTCTTGACCACCTCCTCCACCTGCGAGGCCGATTTAAGAGTCCTGTGGACCCAGACCCCAAGATCCTTCTGCTCCTCAACACTACTCAGACTTCTGCCCTTGATAGTGTACTCGTTCATCCCGTTGGTTCTGCCAAAATGGACGACTACACATTTATCCGCGTTGAAGTCCATCTGCCACTTCTCCGCCCAGTCCTGCATCCTATCTATGTCCTGCTGCAACTTTTGCCATCCTTCCAGATCATCCACAACACCACCGACCTTCGTGTCATCAGTGAACTTACTTACCCATCCCTCCACTTCCTCATCCAGGTCATTTATGAAAATGACAAACAACAAGGGTCCCAGAACAGATCCTTGAGGCACTCCGCTGGTGACTGACCTCCATTCAGAAAAAGCCCCATCCACAACCACTCTCTGCCTTCTGCAGGCAAGCCAGTTCTGGATCCACAAGGCCAAAGGCCCTTGGATCCCATGCCCTCTCACCTTCTCAAGAAATCTTGCATGGGGGACCTTATCAAACGCCTTGCTGAAGTCCATGTACACTACGTCCACGGCACTTCCTTCGTCAATGTGTTCAGTCACATTATCGAAGAACTCAACTAGGCTTGTAAGGCACGACCTGCCCTTGACAAATCCATGCTGACTATTCCTGATCATGTCAAACCTCTCCAAATGTTCGTAAATCTTGTCCCTCAGAAGCCTCTCCATCAGCTTACCAACCACTGAGGTCAGACTCACCGGTCGGTAATTTCCCGGGCTATCTCTGTTCCCTTTCTTAAAAATAGGAACTACATCCGCAATCCTCCAATCCTCTGGAACCTCTCCCGTCTCCATTGACGACGCAAAGATCATCACCAGGGGCTCTGCAATCTCTTCCCTCGCCTCCCACAGTATCCTGGGGTACATCCCATCTGGTCCCGGCGACTTATCTACCTTGATAGAATTCAAAAGTTCCAACACATCCTCCTCCTTAATTTTCACGTACTCAATCCTTTCCATCTGCTGCAAATCCATAACAAAATCTCCCAGATCGGCTTCCACCGTGAATACTGAGGCGAAGTACTCGTTAAGCACCTCCGCCATTTCTTCTGGTTCCACACAAACCTTTCCCCCCTCACCTTTTATAGGTCCTATCCCTTCTCTTCTTATCCTTTTACCTTTCACATATTTATAGAAGGCCTTGGGATTCTCCTTAATCTTACCCGCCAAGGTCTTCTCATGACCCCTTCTGGCTCTCCTAATTTCCCTTTTAAGTTCCCTCCTACAGTCCTTATACTCCTCAAAATCTTTAACATCTCCTAATTCCCTGAACCTCTTGTACACCTTCCTTTTCCTCCTGACAAGGTTCAACACATCCTTTGTGCACCACGGTTCCCTCGACCCACCAAAACCCCCTCGTCTCATCGGAACGTTGTCATTCAGAGCTCCAGACACACATTCCTTGAATATCTGCCACCTTCCTTCGGAACCTTTCCCTAAGAACGCCTCCTTCCAGTTTATTTGTCCAAGTAACTTCCTGACTTCTTCGTATCTCCCCTTACCCCAGACAAACACCTTCCTAGCCTGCCTGATCCTATCTCGTTCCAACGCAATTGTGAAGGAGATAGAATTATGGTCACCATATCCAAGATGCTCTCCTACCGAAAGATCCATCACCTGCCCTGGTTCATTCGCCAGTACCAGGTCAAGTACAGCCTCTCCCCTCGTAGGCTTGTCCACATACTGCGTCAGGAAACTGGTAGGACTCTGAATAGTGTGGATGAACAGAGGGATCTAGGTGTATGTGTACATAGATCCCTGAAAGTTGGGAATCAAGTAGATAGGGTTGTTAGGAAGGCATACGGTGTCTTGGCGTTTATTGGTAGGGGGATTGAATTTAGGAGTCGCAGCGTCATGTTGCAACTGTTCAAAACTCTGGTGCGGCCGCACTTGGAGTATTGTGTGCAGTTCTGGTCCCCACATTATAGGAAGGATGTGGAGGCTTTGGAGAGGGTGCAGAGGAGGTTTACCAGGATGTTGCCTGGTATGGAGGGGCGGTCCTATGAGGAGAGACTGAGGGATTTGAGGTTGTTTTCGTTAGAAAGAAGGCGGCTACGAGGGGACCTTATTGAAACATATAAGATGATTAGAGGTTTAGATAGGGTGGACAGTGATAGCCTTTTTCCTCAGATGGAGAAAGCTAGCACAAGGGGGCATAGCTTTAAATTAAGGGGTGGTAGTTATAGGACGGATGTCAGGGGTAGGTTCTTTACCCAGAGGGTGGTGAGGGATTGGAATGCCCTGCCTGCTGCAGTTGTAAATGCGCCTAGTTTGGGGGCGTTTAAGAGATCCGTGGATACGTTTATGGATGGAAAGCGTTTGGTTTAGGTTAGAGGGTCATTGTTTTTTTAACTGGTCGGCGCAACATCGTGGGCCGAAGGGCCTGTTCTGCGCTGTAATGTTCTATGTTCTTGTCAGCACTCAGGCCATTCCTCCACGCAAAATGTTTCCTTTAGGCAGGGTGGGGTTTGATGGATTTAACCCTCCCACAAGATCTGAAGTACTATTCAGTAGACACTTTCAGAACAGATATCTACATATTCCTAGGTAATTCTGCCAATTTTAAGAACATACATGCATTTACGTCAACACCAAATGAAGGACCTCTCTTTTACAGTAATTAATACCTTTTCATTCCAAGAGAATGTATTGTGACTGACCCAATTATATTTTGTAATAACTTAACACAAGTCAATTGCTCTACACCTCAAGTAGAATTGTTATGGAAATTAACGCTTTTTTTAACAAAAGAAACTGGCTGCTTGAATTCACAGAAAAAAATTGACCTTTTTAAACTAAAAGAAATGGGAACAATAAAGATGATAAAATGAAGCCAGAACGCTTGACTCACTAATTGAACCATTTACTAGCAAAGTGCCGCTAGTGACTGTGATGCCGGCAATAAATCAAAATCTACGATACCATTAAATGTAATTACAGCCTTTGGTATACGGTATTTTTTAAAAAAAGTTTTGTTTCAAATTTAGTACAAAATTACGTATACATATAAAAATGGAAACTGACAACATAAATGAATGACTTTTTAAAATATCCATATGCACATTCAAAAAAAAAATCGCTTCTGACATTTTCTAAAGTAAAAAGGCACTCAAGCTGAATTGATAAATAAATACTGCATTATTTATCTGCAATCCTTTTCCAAGGCAGCAAATGCATTTTAATGCTATTGTTGGCACTCAGCCAAAGTTCTGCTGCAGATGTCCACACTCGAGTCAGCCACTGCAGTCCTGGGCAGCAACATTTCAGCCAAGAAGACAGCAAGCTGGCAGTAACCACATTTCTGTTAACAATCAATGAGTGATGTTCAGTAAATCTGACTCAACTTTTTAGCACCAATTTTGTCCTAACCTCATGGGGAATTAAGATGCAAAAATAACTTCTGAATCACTGCTGCAAAGGGAAAAGAAATAAACCATGTCTACCTTTATGCTCAAACTGCATGCAACCAATGCCCTATAATCTGTTTCCTTTCATTACATCATAAAAAAGGTGACCTCCACCCTTCTGGAACTGTGGTCATACAGAAGGTTTACATCTCGTATTTATAATGTTACAAATTTGTACATGGTATTGATAGATTCAGCAATGTCAGTCACTGTCAAATCGCGAGTCCCTCATAATTTAAACTGAAAATTCATATCATTGCCATGGTGGCACAGTGGTTAGCACTGCTGCTTCACAGTGCCAGAGACCTGGGTTCAATTCCTGGCTTGTGTCACTGCTTGTGCAGAGTCTACACTTTCTCTCCATGTCTGCGTGTGTTTCCTCTGGGTGTTCTGACCTCCTCCCACAATCCGAAAGACATGCTGGTTAAGTGCATTGGCCATGCTAAATTGTCCCTCAGTGTACCCGACTAGACATTGGAGTGTGACAACTAGGGGATTTTCACAGTAACTTCATTGCAGCGTTAATGTAAGCTTACTTGTAACACTAATAAATAAACTAAACACATGCCACAGGTGCTTTACCAATCTTTTTGATTGCATTTTTGATAAGATGGGGCTTGCTATGAATCATTAAATTGCTTCATTTTGCTGCTAGTGAACAGACAAGTTAACCACTAAAACTGTATTCATCTTCAATTAGTGCTACTTGTCTAACCATAGCAAAGCAAAATAATAAACATGCTTTGATTTAATTTATTAATGTCATATGTATTAGTATATAGTGAAAAGTATTATTTCTTGCGCACTATACAAAGCATACCATTCATAGAGAAGGAAGGGCGAGATTGCAGAATGTAGTGTTACAGTCACAGCTAGGGTGTAGAGAAAATCAACTTACTGTTGATTTTAATAATTCAGAAGTCTAATGGCAGCAGGAAAGAAAGGTTGGTATTTGTCCGCGGACTTTTGCGTCTTTTTCCTGATGGAAGAAGGTGGAAGACAGTATGTCGGGGGTGCATGAAGTATTTAATTATGCTGGCTGCTTTTCCAAGGCAGCTGGAAGTGTTGACAGTGTCAATGACTGGGAAGATGGTTTGAGTGATGGACTGGGCTTCATTCACGACCCTTTGTAGTTTTTTGCGGTCTTGGGCAGAGCAGGAGCCATACCAAGCTGTGATACAACCAAAAACAACGCTTTCTATGGTGCACCTGTAAAAATTGGTGAGAGTTGAGGTGGACAAGCCAAATTTCCTTAATCTTCTGAGAAAATAGAGGCATTGGTGGGCTTTCCTCAAGATAGTGTCGATATGATCCTTCCTCATCTCAATGGATGTCTTGCTTGACTTAAATTAACTACCTCTCTATGCTCTGCTTTGGAGCCTACTGAAAACTTGCCATCATAGGATTCTGACTGACCTTGCACCACTTTCTGAATCTAAAAGACTGCTGTCTTTTTTTTTAAGATAGCTACATTCACAATCCTATTAGAAAGTTTACACTGGATATCTATTGCTAAACAATTGGGAGCAGGGAACACCCAACATAAAGGGCATGAGATATTTATTCTACAAAATAACGGGCAAAAAAAAGTCCGAAATGTAACCAAAGTTGTTGGACAGAGATAACTTGCTTACAATCTTTTTTATGAAGATGGGACACTGAATTGCCAATAAATACGTTAGTGCATCAACCTACGATGCAAAGAAAAGGACAACAATTTATCCCACAATCACCAGGTTGATCATCTGTTAATGTCTCACTAGTGTCTATGTCAAGGTCACTCAATTTGTTTTTCCCTTTGTGGTAAGTCTTGGTCATTCTACTTTCCTCTGTACAAATTCCTGAATCTGCCTGGTCGAAAACGCCGCCTGAATTTTTGTAGAAATTTTACTCTTCATAGAATCCCTACAGTGTTGTCTCCCCCCGTACTACCTGAAAAATAGTGGTGCAATCAGATTGCATGGTAATTCTCAAAAGGTAATTATGCAGCTATGTCAAGAGAACTAATTTTCAGAGTTATGCAAATAAAGCTGGAGAGTGGGGCTAAATTGGACTGTTCTTTCAAAGTGCTGACACGGGCATGACAAGCTGAGTGACTTCCTTCTGTGTTGTAAGGTTCCATAATTTAAAGTGCTTACATTTCACAGCTTATTATTAGTACAGCAATTTATAACATGCAAGGTCGTAATTTCCACGGAGTGGCAATCAGGGTAGATGCAGAAAGGATGCTCCTGATTGTGGGGGAGTCCAAAACCAGGGGTCATAATCTAAGGATATGGGTTAAACAATTTAGGAATGTGATGAGGAGTAATTTCTTCACCCAGAGAGAGGTGAGCCTATGAAATTCTCTATCAGAAAAGCAGCTGAGACGTAAACATAGTATGTTTTCAAAAAAGAATTAGATATAGCACTTGGGCCAAAAGGGATCAAAGGATATGGGGGAAGGCAAGATTCGGAGTTGAGGAGGAACCTCTTCACTCAAAAGGGTGGTGAATCTCTGGAATTCTCTGCCCATTGAAGTGGTGGAGGCTACCTCGCTAAATATATTTAAGTCATGGGTAGATAGGTTTCTGATAGACAGGGGAATTAAGGGTTATGGGGAGAAAGCAGGAAAGTGGGACTGATCCACTTCAGATCAGCCATGATCATATTGAATGGCGGAGCAGGCTCGAAGGGCTAGATGGCCTACTCCTGCTCCTATTTCTTATGTTCTTTTGTTCTTATGTGTCTATTGAATTGGGTGATGAACCGTGATCAGAATGAATGGTGGGGCAGGTTCACAAAGTGCTGAATGGTCCATTCCTGCTTCTATTTTCTACCAGCATCAGCTTGCCACTCCATGCCCAATTACATACATGACACTTCTTCTGTGCCTGTCTTGCCCAAGCTCTAGACTCAAGTTGAGTGAGATTCAGGAAGCACAGCAATCCTGGAGGCCCAGTGTCAAAGTCCAGCTCCATTACATTTAAGGAAGAAATGCCTCCTTCTTTACGGCATTAGCTGCTGTAAAACAGGTAGGTTTAAAGGTCCATTGACAGGGGGAAGATAAGTGTCTGAGGTAGTCGGATAGGATCTGCGAGTGGAGTGTCAGAGGTCTGAGGTGGTGGGGAAGTGAGAGTGCCTGTCAGGAGAGTCATCAGACTATAGGAAGGGTGAAGGTGGTGGTGGGCAACACAGCCAAAAATTCTGACTTAAATCACATTTTCAGATGGTTCACAGAGCTGGGCAATTGCCCAGAGGGAGTTTCTGCTTCTGGACATTAGCTGTGCAAATCCATAACTATGAAGTTCCAAAAGGGATTTCCCAGTGCATCTTTTGGGTAAGCCCCACCCCAAATGCATTAGGAAGCTCGGACGTAACAGCCCAGAGTAACACCCATCTGAAAAAAACCAAATTACACTTCTGGCCAACAATGTTTTATAAATAAGACATGTTCAAAAGAGATAACGTAATGTCTAGAAAAGTAAAAGTAGGAATGAAGTACAGAAAGTTATGAGCTGTATTTTTTTGATAATCATCTTTCAACATCATTGCAACATAAGTATGCAAGATCATCATCTCAATTGCAGCCGCTATCATTTATCATCCATGGGTTTTCAGTAAATGGAGAACTTTTAATACATGCTAATCAATGCACATTGGTAAAGAACAGATTCTAACCAATACAGTTGAAATGCAGGATAAGATCCAGCTTCATCTATGCAAAGCAGCAAACATTAGCAACAAAACAGATAAAAAAGACAGAATTTATGACAGATAGAAGAGAAACGGAGTATGGTACCATACCGCAATAAAATAACCAATTACCAAGTTGGCCTTGGCTCTAGGGAGAACAGTGAGAAGGATTTTTTTTTACATACAGAGGGGGTGATTCCCTGGCCCAATTAGGCTAGGCACAAATCTCTGACCAATGAATTTGGCGAGCGGCCTAAAATGGGACTTGGATAAATCAATTACCAATGCTCCCAATCCATGATAGCTGGCATGATCTGGATTTCATCCGGAAAGGGCAAGAACCTGATCCAACCTCACCTGCATATAATTTAATTCCATTAGTGAGACTGAAGTCAACCGCAGCGGGCATCTTTCACCTCCCACCCACTGGGAAGTAAACAGTCCCCATGGATTCCAAGGGGGAGCAAAGAGGTGAGTACTGCTCAGCATTCACTTCCAGGGTGCCCTCAATAAAACATCTACTGCTAAAGAGCAGGAGGTTTCCTTGAAGGGAAATGGGGATTGGGAGGGCTCAGGCAGACCTGGGAGGGCTCAGGTCAGGGGTCTCCCCCAGGATTACGGTCATGTGGCGAATCTGCTCTCTCTTACTGTAAAACCATTAACTATTTCTCTAGAAACCAATTTCAAAGATTTGTCAGGTTGCGCTGGCTAGTCTGCTCAGTTTACTGTAAAAATTTTGAAGTACTTTGTTTACAATCTACTTCACATACCGTTAACTTTTACAAGCAACTGGAGTTGCAGCTTTTGCTCCTCCAAAGGAGAGATTATAGTTGTTCATTTATAAAGCACTTCACATTCCGTTAACTCTGAAATGCTTCCTAGAAAGCGCACCTATTCAGCCTGAGTTTTTTTAAAAACGGGCTTTTATTTGACCCCTCATGCCTGAACAGCATGCCTTTACCAAAGACTGGTTGCCACCAGCCAAGCAACTGACATCACTTAGACATTAGAAAAATACAAGAGCAGGAGGAGGCCATTTGACTCTTCGAGCCTGCTCTGCCATTCATTATGGTCATGATTGATCACCTAACTCAATAATCTAATCCTGTTTTTCCCCATAACCTTTGATCCCATTTGCCCCAAGTCCTATAACCAGCTGCCTCTTGACTCAACGACTTCCTGTGGTAATGAATTCCACAGGCACACCACTCTTTGGAAGAAGAAATGTCTCCCCAACTCCGTCCTAAATGGTCTACCCTGAATCCTCAGACTGTACCCCTGGTTCTGGATTCCCCCACCATCAGGAATATTCTCCTTGCATCTACCCTGTCTAGTCCTGTTAGAATTTTATAAGTATGAGATCCCTCCTCACTTGTCTGAGCTCCAGCAAAATCAATCCTAATCTAGTCAATCTCTCTTCATACATCAGTCCCGCCATCCCTGGAATCAGCCTGGTAAACCTCTGCTGCACACCCTCAAGAGCAAGAGCATCCTTCCTCAGAAAAGACCAAAACTGCACACAATACTCTAGGTATGGCCTCACCACGGCCCTGTACAATTGCAACAACACATCCCTACTGCCGTACTCAAAACCACTTGCAGTGAAGGACAATATGCCATTTGCCTGCTTTACCACCTGCAAGCTTACCTTCAGTGACTGGTGCACAAGGACACCCAGGTCCTGCTGCACATCCCCTCTCCCAATTTATAACCATTCAGGTAATAATCTGCCTTCTTGTTTTTGCTTCTAAAATGAATAACCTCACATTTATCCAAATTATACTGCATCCACCATTGACTTGCCCACTCACTTAACCTCTCATCACAGTTCACCCTCCCACCCAACTTGGTATCATCTGCAAACTTTGAGATGTTACATTTTGTTCCCTCATCCAAATCATTAATATATACTATGAATAGCTGGGGTCCCAGCACCAATCCCCGTGGCACTCCACTAGTTACTGCCTGCTAATCTGAAAAGCACCCATTAATTCCTATTCTTTGTTTCCTCTCTGCCAACCAGTTTTCTATCCATCTCAATACACTTCCCCCGAATTTAAGTACAATGGTCCCTCAATGAGGATTTTCTCATAACCACTGGCAAAATTCTCCGGATAACCATACTGGGGAACTTGGAGCCATGATCAAGAACATAGCAAGACAGTATCCTGGCACTGACCCCTGGCACCCAGGTAGTGTCAACCTTGCAATGCAACATTGGTACTGGAGGCAGTGCCAGTTTGGCATTGCCAAGGGGCAGAGCCTGAAAAGGAGCTTGAAGGGGGCAGGGCATTTGACAGCCCAGTGGTGGGTAATCACTCATGAATTGGTGAGGATGCCAGTGAGAAGGAGGGGAGAAATGTCTGTAGTGTTATTCTCATAGAATCATAGAACCCTACAGTGCAGAAAGGGGCCCTTTGATCCATCGAGTCTGCACCGAACACAATCCCACCCAGGTCCTACCCCCATATCCCTACATATTGTACCCACTAATCCCTCTAACCTACGCATCCCTGGACACTAAGGGGCGATTTCTTAGCATGGTCAACCAACCAAACCTGCACATCTTTGGACCATGGGAGGAAACCGGAGTACCCGGAGGAAACCCACACAGACACGAGGAGAATGTGCAAACTCCAGACTGAGATCAGGATGCCCCAATCTCAGAGGTCTCACACAAGTTGCAGTGTAAATCACCCCAAACTCAGAAAATGTCTAAGCGTGGGTAGATTGCAATTGAGATCAAACCAACCCAGAGACCAAAATGTTTTGGGAGAATTATGCTCAGAAGCCATTTTAGTTTGCACTTTGCCTGATTGTGGTATTGAGATGGTTACCAATATTAACATGACTAAATCTGGCCAGATTCCCTAATGGCAGTTACACTATAGGACACAGTTTACATTAATAGGGAGTTAAGAAAAAAAGTACTGCAATAGTCATGGGTGACCTTCATTTTGACTGGATGAATCAAATTGGCAAAGACAGCACAGAAGTTCGTAAGAGTGTATTCAGGATAATTTCTTAGAGAATTACATTCTAAAGTCAACAAGGGAGCAGGTCATTTTAGACTTGGTAATGTGTAATGAGATGAGATTAATTAATGATGTTATAGCAAAGGAGCTTCAAGGCAATAGTGATCTTAACATAATACAATTTCATAACTCTCAAAGATATATCCCAACTAGAAAAAGAAGAATGTGTTAACTGTGGCTAAATTAAATATAGTGTCAAATCAAAAAAAAACAAAATGCTGCAGATCAGTGGTACATCAGAAGATTGCACAATCTTTCAGAAACCACAAAAGAATGACTAAAAAGATAACGAGAAACATTAAAGTCTAACATAAGACTAGAAATACAAAAACACATAGTAAAAGGTTCTACAAATATACCAAAAAGAAAAGAGTAGCTGAAGTGAGCATTAGTCCCATAGATGTTGAGATTGGAGAGTTAATAGTGGGAAACAAGGAAATAGTGGAAGTGCTGAATGCATATTTTGTATCAGCCCTCATTGAGGAAGCCATAAAAAGCATCCAAGGATAGTTTTGAAGGTCAAAAGGAAGGGACTTGAAACAATTACAATCACTAGAGAAAAGGAGTTTTTGGGACTAAAGACTGAAAGGTTCTCCTGAGCCTAATGATCTGCATTCCAAGATCTTAAAAGAAGCAGCAACAGTGATATGAATGCTTTGATTGTTATCTTCCAAAATTTCCTGATTCTGCTACGGTCCCAGGGTTTGAAACCCTGTATATAATACCACTAAGGGAAAAGAATAAGGATAAATGGGTTGTTTTGAGGTTGGTAAACTGGAACTAAGAGTGCCACAGGGATCACTGCTGGCGCCTCAACTATTTACAACCTATATTAACAACTTGGCTGAAGGGATTGAATGCATGGTAGCCAGATTGGTTGATGACACAAAAATATTTAGGAAAGAAAACTGTGAAGAGAACATACAGAATCTACAAAGGTACATAGATTGGTTAGATGAGTGTGAAATAATTGACAGATGGAATATAATGTTAGAAAACATGAGGTTGTTCACTTTGGCAAGATGAACAGAAAAGATGATTATTATTTAAATGGAGAACGATTGTAGGAATCTGTAGTACAGACGGATCTGGATGACCTTGTACATGAATCACAAAAAGCTAGCATTAAAATTTTGTTCAGGACATGCGGCGTCGCAGGCTGAGCCTTGCTCATCACCCATCCCTAATTGTCCTTGAACAGTTATTTTTCTGGGCCATTTCAAAGGGCATTTATGAATCAACCACATTGTTAAGGATCTGAAGTCATGTACAGGCCAGGCCAAATAAGGATGACAGGGTCTCCTTCCCTAAAAGGACATTAGTGAACCAGATGTGTTTTTATCATAATAGTTTCAAGGTCATCATTAGACTTTTAATTCCAGGTTTTTATTGAATTCAACTTCCACTATCTGCCATGATGGGATTCAAACCCGAGTCCCCAGACCATTATTCTGGGTCTCTGGATTACTCATTCAGCAAAAATGCCACTACGCCATGATTGAAGATGTGACTGGAAAGGCAAATGGAAGGAGGGCCTTAATGAGACCATTCCTGGAGTAATATGTATAGTGTTGATCTCCTTAATTAAGGGGGCAATCTAACTGTATTAAATGCAATTCACAGAAGGTTTGACTTGGCTCATTCCTCAGATGAAGGAGTTGTCTTATCAGAAAGAGGTGAGCAGAATGGGCCTTCACGCGAGTTTAGAAGGTAGGAGGGATTATCTTATTGAAAAGTTTAAGGTTCTGAAAGGACTTGAAAGGGTGGACACTGGGACGCTATGTCACCTTGTGGGAGTCTAGAACCAGGGAACATGGTTTAAAAATTTGGGATCTCCCATTTAAGACAGAGAAGAGAAGGATTTTTCTCCTCCCCCTCCTGAGGGTTGATCAACATTGGAATTCTCTTCTCTAGCGTGCAGTGGAATATATTCAAAGCTGAGTTAGACTTTTTGGCCCACAATGAAGTGAAGGATTATAAAGGGGAGACAGGAAAGTGGACTTAAAAATCACAATTAGATCACTCATGATTTTACTGAATGACGGAGCACGCATGAAGGGCCAAATGGCCTACACTGCATGATCTTATGAACGTGGGCTCATAAGAGAGGTGGCATGGTTGCTTCCCTTTATTTGTTCCATCTTTTCTGCCTTTTAGGATTGGTTCTTACTTGACTACAGGAAAGGAGCAAGCTGTTTGGTGAGAATCTGATAAGGGTCAAGTTCTATTCTATCCTTGTGGTTTAAAACAGTGCACAACGTGGTGGTGAAGCTAACAAAATACATTAAAAAAAACACCATAAATAAGTAAATAATTTAACTACATAATTGTTTAAAACATATTAAGATGGCAGGGCAGGTGGTGTGTCCAGGCTGCAACACGTGGGGGCTGCGAGATAACACTGTGATCCACAGCAAACACATCTGCAAGATGTGTTTGTGGTTTGAGGAACTTCAACTCACAGTCATTGAGCTGGAGACCGACCTGCATGCTCTGCAACACACAGGGAAGGGAGGGGTTACCCAAATGCCAGGTATCAAGAGGCAGTCACATATCTTTTAGGATGGGGTGTTACGGTTTGGTCAGTGATCTGGGACAGGAGAGTATGACTGCAAGTCAGGCAGGTAAAGGGACCCAGGGGCAGGAGCGCAGGAGTGTCTGTCTCTGCAATTGTCCACAGGTCAGAATTCTCTTGGCTTGTTTAGATGTGAGTGAGTGAATCAGCTGACTGATCATGGAACTGTGGTACAGAAAGCCATTCAAGTGGGGGAAGCACGTAAAAATGCAGTGGTAGTTGGGGATAATACAGTGAGGGGGAGTGACCTGTTCTCTGTAGCAAAGAACGAGAGTGGAGATGGCTGCCTAGTGCCAGTGTTCAGGACATCTACGTCGGGATGAAGAGAAACTTGCAGTGAGCATGAGAAAGTCCAATGGTGGTGGCCAATCTAGATACCAACAAGATATGGAGGACCAGGAAAGAGGTTCTGCATTGTCACTATGAGGAGCTAGACACCAAATTAAGCTGAACCCCAAAGGTAATTTCTGGATCATTACTTGAGTTGCATGAAAATTGGCACAGGACAAAGAACACTGGAATAATGAATATATTGCGCAAAGGCTGGTGTGGAAAAGTAGGTTCGGGTTAATGGGTTGCTGGCACCAGTACTAGGGAAATGGGACCTGCAACCTGGAACTAAGGGTTATGGGGAGCAGGCGGGTAAGTGGAACTGATCCGCTTCAGATCAGCCATGATCATATTGAATGGCTGGGCAGGCTCAAAGGACTAGATGGCCTACTCCTGCTCCTATTTCGTATGATCTTATCCACCACTGGGATGGGCTACGGCTGAACTATGCTGGGGCTGATGTTCTCACGAGTCAAGTAACAGGGGAAACAGAGAAAGTTTTAAACCTTGGGGGCAAAGGGAAGATGTGATAAACCAAAGAGTAGAAACAATGCAAGAGAGGAAGATACTAAGATGATAAACAGACCATTGCAGGGAGGAACAAGAGTACAAATCAAAGAATAGATCCACAGGTAAGGCTAGATACAACAAAAATAATGAAAGGAAATAATAAAGGCACTATATCTAAATCGGCATAGCATTTGAAACAAAACAGAACAACTGATAGCACCAATAGGAATTTATAAGTACAATATGACAGGCATTATAGAGACATAGCTACCAGGTGACAGAGGTTGGGTCCTGAATATTGAGGGATATGTGACATTTAGGAAGGACAGGAAGTTAAGAAAAGGTGGAGTGACAGCACAGTTAATTAATGACGGTATTAACACATTAGAAAGGGATGAGCTAAGCTCAGGAAACCAAGATGTAGAAGCAGTTTGGATTGAGTTGAGAAATAATAAAGACAAGAAGCCACTTGTGGGAGTTGGTATAAGGCCCCCTAACTGTAATTGCAAGGGGAAACAGAGTGTAAACATAAGATAATGTGAGCTTGTCAGAAAGGTATGGTGATAATTCTGGGTGATTTTAATTTACACACAGATTGGAAAAATCAGGAAGGCAAAGATATGATCGAAGATGAGCTCACAGAAGATTTTGGGGCTTTTTTTAAAACAGCCCATTCTAGAACCAAGCAGAAGTCAGGCTATAGTAAACCTGGTATGATGCAATGTGGTAGGTTAATTGGTAATCTCAGTGAAGGTACCCATAGGTAGCAGCGATCTAAATATAATTGAATTTTACGTACAGTTTGAGGGAGAAAGGAGTGTGCCCAAGTCTAGTATTTTAAGTTTAAATAAGGACAATTATGAGGAAATGAAAGTGGAGCTGGCTGGAGTGAACTGGCAAAAGTGCTTAAATGATAGGTCAATAGAGGTTCAGTACCAGACATTTAAAAGAACGTTTCAGAATACACAAAATAGAGTCATTTCAATAAAAAAGAAAAATTTCAAAGGAAGGCCTGTCATCCATGGTTAACTAGAAAACCTAAAAACAATAATAAAATTATGCAAAAACATATACTTGTGCAAAGATGAGTGGCAGGTCAGAAAATTGTAAAGAATATAGAAAACATCAAAGGATGACAAAAAGATCAATAAGGAGGAAAAAAACCAGCACACGAGAGAAAGCTAGCTAGTAACTATCTTGGATCTGGTCTTATGTAATGAGGCGGGTAGAATTAGGGACCTTGTGGTGAAGGATCCTCTTGGGGAGAGTGATCATTGTATGGTGGAGTTTCTGGTGCAGATGGAGGGGGAGAAAGTGGGTTCCCAGACATGCGTCCTTTGTTTGAACAGAGGGGAGTACGGTAGGATGAGAGAAGAATTGGCGAATGTTGATTGGGGGAGCGCGTTGGAAGGTAGGTCTGCTGAGGAGCAGTGGAGGATCTTTAAGGAGATCTTTCTTGGTGCTCAGCAGAAATTTATTCCGATGGTTAAAAAGGACCGTAGGAGGAGAGGTAATAAGCCGTGGATAACGAAGGAGGTGAAGGAAAGTGTTAAATTAAAAGTGGAGGCGTTTAGAGTAGCTAAGAGTAGTGGGCGAGAAGAGGATTGGGAGAGGTTTAGATGTCAACAAGGATTGACAAAGGTTGATAAAGAAGGGTAGGAGTAACTATGAAGCTGGGCTAGCGCTTAATATAAAAAAGGATAGCAAGAGTTTTTATAAATATATAAAAAGGAAGAGGCTGGCTAGGGTGAACGTTGGACCCTTAGAGGATGAGAGGGGGGACTTAGTGGTAGGGGATGGGGAAATGGCTGAGGTCTTGAATAACTTTTTTGTTTCGGTCTTCACGGAGGAGGACGTGAATAATTTGCCGGGTGTTAGCGATGGAAAGGTGGTAGGACTGGAGGGTCTCAATGACATTATTGTTACTACAGAGGCGGTGCTCGACAGACTGGAGGGAAGGATTGTGGACAAGTCCCCAGGACTGGATGGAATGCATCCCAGGGTTCTGAAATGGTGGAGGTCATAGTGGATGCCTTGGTGGTTATTTTCCAAATGTCGCTGGATTCCGGGGAAGTGCCGGAAGATTGGAGAACGGCTAATGTTACGCCGTTGTTTAAGAAGGGTGGCAGGCAAAAGGCAGGGAATTACAGGCCGGTTAGTTTAACGTCTGTTGTAGGTAAAATGTTAGAATCCATCATCAAGGAGGAAATAGCGAGGCATCTTGAGGGGAATTGCTTGATAAAGCAGACGCAGCACGGTTTCGTTGAGGGGAAGTCGTGTCTGACAAATTTATTGGAGTTCTATGAGGATGTGTCTAGGGCGGTGGATTGAGGAGAGCCGGTGGATGTGGTCTTTCTTGATTTTCAGAAGGCGTTTGACAAGGTACCTCACAAGAGGTTATTGCAGAAGGTAAGGGGACATGGAGTTGGGGGTAGGGTGTTAGCATGGATAGAGGATTGGTTGTCAAATAGGAGGCAGAGAGTGGGCGTTAATGGGTGCTATTCGGATTGGCGGTTGGTGACTAGTGGAGTGCCCCAGGGGTCAGTGCTGGGGCCTCAGCTATTTACCATTTATATAGATGATCTGGAGGAGGGAACTGAGTGTATGGTGTCGAAATTTGCTGATGACACCAAGATTGGTGGAACGGCAAATTGCGCGGAGGGTGTGGAGAGTCTGCAGAAGGATCTAGATAGGCTGGGCGAATGGGCCAGGAACTGGCAAATGGAATTTAATGTTGGCAAGTGCGAGGTGGTCCACTTTGGCAGGAATAATGGTAGGAAGGACTATTACTTACATGGCGAAAAACTGCAGCATGCAACGGTGCAGAGGGACCTCGGGGTCCTTGTGCATGAGTCGCAAAAACCCAGCCTGCAGCTGCAGCAGGTGGTCAGGAAGGCGAATGGGATGCTGGCCTTCATAGCGAGGGGGATTGAATATAAAAGTAGGGAGGTCTTGCTGCAGCTGTATAGGGCATTGGTGAGGCCGCAGCTGGAGTACTGTGTGCAGTTTTGGTCGCCGCACTTACGCAAGGATATTTTGGCCTTGGAGGGAGTGCAGAGGAGGTTTACTAGGCTGATGCCGGAGTTGAGGGGATTGACCTATGAGGAGAGGCTGAATAAACTAGGCTTGTACTCATTAGAGTTTAGAAGAATGAGGGGAGATCTCATTGAGACATATAAGATGATGAATGGGATGGATAGGACAGAAGTGGAGAGACTCTTCCCGCTCAGAAAGGACAGTAGGACTAGGGGGCACAGCCTCAAGATAAAGGGGGGCGGTTTAGAACGGAGTTGAGGAGGAACTTCTTCACTCAAAGGGTGGTGAATCTCTGGAATTCTCTGCCCGTTGAAGTGGTGGAGGCTACCTCGCTAAATATTTTTAAGACGCGGGTCGATGGGTTTTTGATAAGCGAGGGGATTAAGGGTTATGGGGAGAGGGCGGGAGTGTGGAACTGAGCCACGACAGATCAGCCATGATCTTATTCAATGGCGGGGCAGGCTCGAAGGGCCAGATGGCCTACTCCTGCTCCTATTTCTTATGTTCTTATAATATAAAGACAGATAACAAGAGTTTCTATAGATATTTAGAAAAGAAAAGTTAACGAGGTAAACGCTGGTCCGATAAGAAGTGTGTCTGGGGAATTGAAAATGGAAAGTCGGGCTATGGCAGATGAATTAAGAACATAAGAACATAAGAGATAGGAGGAGTAGGCCATCTTGCCCTTCGAGCCTGCCCCGCCATTCAATAAGATCATGGCTGATCTGTCGTGGCTCAGTTCCACATTCCCGCCCTCTTCCCATAACCCTTAATCCCCTCTCTGATCAAAAACCTAACAACCCGCGTCTTAAAAATATTTAGCGAGGTAGCCTCCACCACTTCAACGGGCAGAGAATTCCAGAGATTCACCACCCTTTGAGTGAAGAAGTTCCTCCTCAACTCCGTTCTAAACCGCCCCCCCTTTATCTTGAGGCTGTGCCCCCTAGTCCTACTGTCCTTTCTGAGTGGGAAGAGTCTCTCCACCTCTATCCTATCCATCCCATTCATCATCTTATACGTCTCAATGAGATCTCCCCTCATTCTTCTAAACTCCAACGAGTACAAGCCTAGTCTATTCAGCCTCTCCTCATAGCTCAACGCCCTCAACTCCGGCATCAGCCTAGTTACTGTGTGCAGTTTTGGGCGCCGTACTTACGCAAGGATATTTTGGCCTTGGAGGGAGTGCAGAGGAGGTTTACTAGGCTGATGCCAGAGTTGAGGGGGTTGAGCTACGAGGACAGGTTGAATAAACTAGGCTTGTATCGTTAGAGTTTAGAAGAATGAGGGGAGATCTCATTGAGACGTACAAGATGATGAATGGGATGGATAGGATAGAGGTGGAGAGACTCTTCCCACTCAGAAAGGACAGTAGGACTAGGGGGCACAGCCTCAAGATAAAGGGGGGGCGGTTTAGAACGGAGTTGAGGAGGAACTTCTTCACTCAAAGGGTGGTGAATCTCTGGAATTCTCTGCCCGTTGAAGTGGTGGAGGCTGCCTCGCTAAATATTTTTAAGATGCGGGTTGATAGGTTTTTGATAAGAGAGGGGATTAAGGGTTATGGGGAGAGGGCGGGAATGTGGAACTGAGCCACAACAGATCAGCCATGATCTTATTGAATGGCGGGGCAGGCTCGAAGGGCTAGATGGCCTACTCCTGCTCCTATTTCTTATGTTCTTATGTTCTTATAAACCTCCTCTGCGCTCCCCCCAAGGCCAAAATATCCTTGCGTAAGTACGGCGACCAAAACTGCACACAGTACTCCAGCTGCGGCCTCACCAATGCCCCATACAGCCGCAGCAAGACCTCCCTACTTTTATATTCAATCCCCCTCACTATGAAGGCCAGCATCCCATTCGCCTTCCTGACCACCTGCTGCACCTGCAGGCTGGGTTTTTGCGACTCATGCACAAGGACCCCGAGTTCCTCCGCACCGTAGCCTGCTGCAGTTTTTCGCCACGTAAGTAATAATCCTTCCCACCATTATTCCTACCAAAGTGGACCGCCTCGCACTTGCCAAAATTAAATTCCATTTGCCAGTTCCTGGCCCATTCGCCCAGCCTATCTAGATCCTTCTGTAGACACCCTCCGCGCAATTTGCCGTTCCACTAATCTTGGTGTCATCAGCAAATTTCGACACCACACACTCGGTTCCCTCCTCCAGATCATCTATATAAATGGTAAATAGCTGAGGCCCCAGCACCGACCCCTGGGGCACTCCACTAGTCACCAACCACGAATCCGAATAACACCCACTGACCCCCACTCTCTGCCTCCTGTTTGACAACCAATCCTCTATCCACACTAACACCCTACCCCCAACTCCATGTCCCCTGACCTTCTGCAATAACCTCCTGTGAGGTACCTTGTCGAACGCCTTCTGAAAATCAAGACAGACCACATCCACCGGCTCTCCTCTATCCACCGCCCTAGACACATCCTCATAGAACTCCAGTAAATTTGTCAGACACGACTTCCCCTTAACGAAACCGTGCTGCGTCTGCTCTATCAAGCAATTCCTCTCAAGATGCCTTGCTATTTCCTCCTTGATGACGGATTCTAACATTTTACCTACAACAGACGTTAAACTAACCGACCTATAATTCCCTGCCTTTT
The DNA here is from genome assembly GCF_965287045.1 of Carcharhinus amblyrhynchos. NCBI lineage: Eukaryota > Metazoa > Chordata > Chondrichthyes > Carcharhiniformes > Carcharhinidae > Carcharhinus > Carcharhinus amblyrhynchos. Next base: position 86,674,846 of record NC_137324.1, on the reverse strand, counting down.
GCCTGGCACCCTTCTTAAACAACGGCGAATTAAACAGGTATTTGCATAAGTCTTCACCGTGGAGGACACGAGTAGCCTCCCAAAAATAGCCGTACATCAGGAAATGGGAGGGAGGAGCTCCGGAAAACTATAATCTCTGGGAAGTAGTATGGAGCAAATTGCTGCATCTGTGAAGTAACAAATCCCCGGATCCGGGTGGACTTAACTCTAAGGTCGTGAAAGAAGTGGCTCAAGATTGATTCTGCAAGATTTGGGGAAGCTTCCATTACATTGGAAGAGAACAAAAGGGAGGAGACAGAAAGCAGGAAATTACAGGTCAGTTAATCTAACATCTGATAGCGGGAAATGTTAGAAACCATTATTAAAGATGTTACAGCACAGCTCTTCGAAACATTCAAAGCACTCAGGCAAAATCAACATGATTTTTTGAGCAAGGGGAAATCATGTTTAACCAATTTATTGGAGTGCTTTAAAGGAATCGCATCTGCTGTGGATAAAGGGGAACCAATGGATGTACTTTGATAAGGTGCCACATCAAAGATTTTTGCAGAAAATGAAGGCTCATGGCGTAGGGGGTAACATATTAGCTTGAAGTGAAGATTGGCTGACTTACCAAAAACAACTGACATAAATGAGTCTTCTTCTGGTTAGCAGGATGTAACGAGTGGTATGCCACAGGGATCAATGCTTGGGCCTCAGCTCCTTACAATTCATATAAATGACTTGGATGAAGAGCCTGACAGTACAGCTGCAAAATTTGTTGATGACCCAAACATACGTAGGAAAATAAATTGTGAAGAGGATGTAAGGAGGCTACAAGGGACACAATGGGTTAAGCGGAAGGGCAAAAATCTTGTAATTGGAGTATAATGTGGGCAAATGTGAGATTGTTTATTTTGGCAAGCAACTAACAAAGCTTATTATCTACATGCAGAGCCCTGAGGTAATAGCAATCTCGGTGTCCTTGTGCCTGAACCACAAAAGGTACAGCTAAGAAAGCTAATAGAATGTTCCCATTTATTGTGAGCGGAATTGCTTACAAAAGTAGGGAGTTTATGCTTCAGTTGTACGAGGCATTGGTGAGACAACTTCTGGAATATTCTATACAGTACTGGTCACTTTATTTATGAAAAGATATAAATGCGTTATAAGTAGTTCAGAGAAAGTTTACTAGACTACTATCAGAAATGGGTGGTTGTCTTATGAGGAAAGGTTGGAGAACTTAGGTTTGTATCCACTAGAGTTTAGAAGAGTGAGAGGTGACTTGTTCAAACCCTTTAAGGTCCTGAGGGGTATTGACAGGGTGGATGTGAACAGGATGTTCTCTCTTGCAGATTTCATGCTGTCATGGAATCCCCTTGAGGCCCAGCTCTCGCAAACATCTTTGTTGGGTTCCATGAGGACAAGTCTTCAATAGAATTACACCAAACCTCCTACCTCTCTTGCATATTTCCAATAGGTGGAAGATATGTTTGTATATTTTGGCCTACAGCAGCATGTAATAGTTTCCTTACATGTCTTAATGAGCTCCATTCTCTAAATAGGCTCCCCTTTGAATTGGAGCAGTCAAATGAACTTCCCTTCTTTATTGTACCAGCTGAGAAATTTGCTGGGGGTGGGGTCTCTCTCTCTCTCTCTTCACAGTCTGGCTCAAGTCCACCTTCACTGGTCAATACTTTGGGATGCTTACAGTTCCACATGCTACAAGATTGGTCTCATCAGCAGCCTTGTAAGTAGGGCCTGAGCCATTTGATCACCATACAAGCTTGATACTGAAATAGGGCACATTAAAAGGTACCTGTGGGATAATGGTGACCCTCATCAGATTACTGTGCTGCATTACACACAAACTCATGAATGTGCCCAAGGCTGTCACTTTTGACACTGTAAAGTGCCCAGTCTATCTCAGATTAGCTTCGGAGGGCAACGTATCTCAAAAATTACAGCAATAGGTGAAGCTAGCTGATTCAACTTGCTACTAAGCAGCTGTATCACTTGTAGCATTCACCACTGACAGGATGTTGCTGTCAAGTTCAAAGGACACCTGCCAATCAACAAATGAGTCATGCGGGATATGAATTTCAGTGCCATTGTGATGTTAAGTATGTTGGCTATATATTAAAAAGGCTGACAGATCATAGTAGACAGCATAACTCTCAGGCTGTACCTAACTAGCCTGTGCTTGCAAACCTCAGAACGCAGTGTTAGACGTGGATTCTGCAATTATTTCCTAAATAATTCCCTGTGTGCTAAGAATTATGCTGACAACCAATTTAAGGCTGTCAGCCAGACATGCAGTGTGGCTCATTTGCATGTACTGGAAGCTACATATATTAATACACAAAGCCCTGTTCTTTGAAGACAGAAAGGACATGTACATACATTGCACTTGTTTGCTGAACAAAATAAGTTACAGCCATTCATTGATTCATTCCCCAGGGTAGTGCCTTGACCAATCACTAGGTAAAGCAGTGATTGGTCAAGTTACCTGCTTTAAATTTCAAACAACGCTTGGCTATTATCTGTCTGTCCCCATCAACTGGTGCATTCTCCATGGCAATGTCTCTACCACAGTCCACTTGCCAACCAGTCAGCATTTCGCTCTCAAAGGTACAACATATTCGTTTCCCCTTATACTGGAATTCTTGCGAAGTGACCTGATGAGTGCAAGATGAAAAACTTTGACATGCCCCTTTTCAGCAATACTAAAATTCTGTACTAACAATTGACTATATGAGATAAGTGTTAATTAATGCCAATCAACATCCTGCCACTGAAAATTATTACTAGCATGAGAATGCATTCTTTCAGGTATTTTAACTGTTGTTGGTGATGCCGAAAATGTAAAATTTTTAAAAATCATGCTTTCAAGCTCTTTCTATTCATCGATGTGACGTTGTCAGCTCACACTTTCAACAAGTTGTCATGCAAAAGATTAAAGAGCAAACCTGGAAAGGCACGTTAGTTATTGGCAAATATTGTTACTTCACTGGCTCCAGCAAAACATAAGCCATTGATTTCCACATTTAAAAAGTATTTTAGCATCTGTGCTGTAATGGCTTTATAACTCCAGCAGATGGAAGCAATTTTCTGAATTTGTGCTATGCAGCAAGCAGACTTATTTGTGCTTCTTTTTCAATCGTAATGGGAACAGAATTTGAGAGACATTCTCCCAATTTCAAAATGAGATGCATTTTGGTAGATCGAATCGGGGCAGAACTCGGTTAATGGTAGACATTGAGGAGAGTTATAGAACATCTTGTTGAAGTTGTACAAGACATTGGTACGGCCACACTCGGAATACTGTGTACAGTTCTGAGCACCCTATTATAGAAGGGATATTATTAAACTAGAAAGAGTGCAGGAGAGATTTATTAGGATGCTGCCAGGACTTGATAGCTTGAGTTATAAGGATAGGTTGGATAGGCTGGGACTTTTTTCTCTGGAGCGTAGCAGACTGAGGGGTGTTCTTATACAGGTTATAAAATAATGAGAGATGTAGATCAGCTAGATAGTAAATGTCTTTTCCCAAAGGTAGAGGAGTTTAAAACTAGAGGGTATAGGTTTAGGGTGAGAGGGGAGAAATACAAAAGTTATCCAGAGAGGCAATTTTTTCCCCACAGAGAGTGGTGAGTGTCTGAAACAAGCTGCCAGAGGTAGTAGTAGAGATGGGTACTATTTTGCTTTTAAAAAGCATTTGGATTTGGACAGTTACATGGATAAGATGGGTATAGAGGGATATGGGTCAAATGCAGGCAAGTGGGACTGGCTTCGGGGTTTAAAAATGTGGAGCGGACAAGTTAGGCCGCAGAGTCTGTTTCCATGTTGTAAACATCTATGATTCTATAACTCTAAGGTAATCAACATTTTTGATTAGCCATCATCACCCATTCTCTGAAGCACTATATATGTAATTTCAGGATTAGACAAATAAATTTTAAACAAAAAAAGACATCACATCTTTTATATTTCCGAATCAATTTCAATCCAATGTTTGAAACAGCTTCATGCTCACAGTGAACTTTAAAACACGATGTTTATTTGATATTAATGTTTGAATGTTATTATTTAAATTTTTGAATGAAATATTAATTTGAACTCATTTCACGTGTGACTGGGCAGATGGTTCACTCACAGTAGGGTGAAGGAAGACAGGAAGATGCAAATCTTCCCTTGCCATTGTTTCCTGATTTTAGTACATCGTCGAGTGAGATTCTTATGTTTTAAATAACCATTAATGAAGCAATCCAGCTATTGCACTGGCCCAGGCTGTTTTAGTTGAGATTAGTAAATTCAGAAACAAACCAACCTTCTGACCAGCATAAGTTAACACTAGCAGAATATTTTCACAAATTTTATGGATTGATTTTGTAACATTGAAGTTGTTGTACCATTCCAAAGACAGCACGCAGTCTGATGCATACAGAAACCTAAACAAAAACTGCCGGGAACACTCAGCAGTCAGACAGCAATTATTGAAAGAATAAGAGCTAGACTGACTTCTCAGTAATAGAACTTGAACAGTACTACAAGATATTATATATGAACAGCTTATAAGTAACAGGATGAGGGAATGAGATGTTGCGGGGAGGGTGAGGGAAGGAAGACTAAGTAAGAAGAATGACTTGCTGAAGTGATTAGGTGACAAACAGGAGCTGGTTTGACAAGGAAGTATCATAGAATCCCTACAGTGCAGAAGAGGACATTCGACCCATTGAGTCTGCACTAACCCAGGCCCTATCCCTATGTATTTACCCTGCTAAGCACCCTGACACTAAATGGCAATTTAATTTAGGCTGCACATCTTTGGACTGAGCGAGGAAACTGGAGCACCCAGAAGAAACCCATGCAAACACCAGGAAATCGTGCAAACTCCACACAGTTACCCAAGACCAGAATTGAACCCAGGTCCCTGGTGCTGCGAGGCATCAATGCTAACCACTATACCATCCCAAACTGACAGAAATGGGATTAGCACAAAATGGAAGGAGGCACGAAGGGAATAAGTGAAATAAATATTTGAGAAACAATTTGCATCTGAAGGAGAGCAAGAAGAGTTAATGTTTTGAATATTTTTAGATCTTTGTCAGAACTGAAGGAAGGGAGAATGTGTTAGATTTTAAAGTGTAGCTATGAGAGATTGCAATAAAATATTGTAACTTTAAGAACAAAAGACAGGTAGGCTGGAGTGGGAGCGGGAGGGGGCTTGCACTGAAACAAAACATGTATGAGCTATTTAAGAATAGGTGGGGGAGGAGAGCTATTCTCACAGCTCCACTTTAAAATCCTAACCCAAAAACTGCCAAGCACCAGCCCACTCCTGTCAAACCATTTCCTGTTTGTCACCTAATCACTTCAGCCCCATAAGGTGTATCGACTTATTTTAGCATCACCTACTGTCAAGAGTGTAAATGAGCAAAGGTATTAAAACTGTTGGTCAACATTAAGGATAGATGAAGAAAAGATGCCTTGTGGCAATGTGAGCTGCTTTCCTTCAGTTTCACTCAGAGTGGGACAGAGAACAAAAGTGGACTGACATGGCGCTGAAGATTTCACTTGCAGACAGAGTGGAGGCATTGATCAAAGCAATCAGTTTAGATTCACCAATCACACCATCACATGAAATACAATTCCAATATGGCATAAAACATATTTACAAATAATTTATTTTGAGCTTTGCTGGGGCAATGTAAAATGCAATGACTCCAAGCTGAACTCTGTGCATGGCTTGAAACAAACATGTGTACAACATGCTCTTGGTTGAGAATATTCCAGTTGCAGCTGGGCAACGCAAAGTAGAGAATATCTACACCTACACTCCACAAACTGCAGGGATCAAGGCCCAGGTCATCATCACCTTAAGGGCAATTAGAAATTGACAATAAATATGCTGCAAGTGCCAGTGACATCCACATCCCTTGAATTAATTTTAAAAATGCATTGCTGAGCCAGAACCAATACCACAGCTGTCATGCTTAGACCGATAGCTACCGCATAAATGCACCCAAGAATGTTACTGTCACGAGAAAGAAGCAGAATAATAACTCACATTCTACATTCTGTTCTTTGTCTCTGGTGACAGGTTGGGATGTGGAATGTCATCTCAGACTGCTGTGTGTTCTGACTCTTTCTGTTGACTAAGTATTTAGAATTTAATTAATCTAGACAAGGATTTTCACCAGAAATGACTGACTGACTCTTGGTCACCCACTGTGAATGCTATTTTATCCAAGCCATCTGCTTTATCAGCTTGAATTTAGATTTGGCTGTGGCCAGGATCTTTAGATTTCTGCAGCATTCCTCAAGTCAAATTACTGTGGTAATCCCAGGGAAATTTCACAACACTAAGATATTGATTCTGCAGCAGGTTTTTGTAAGAGTTGGACGGACCCCTTTGGGATTCACCCCATTGCCAACCCTCCGCTGCACCCCCCAATGCCAACGTAATCTGGTTCATGCCCAGCAAAGATGTGAACCAGATCAACATATTTAAATCCTGATTTAAATATACAAAGTCAGTTTAAAGCCAGATCCACCCAATTCCTGGGATTCAACGACCCTTCAACGCAATAAGAACCCAGGAACCATAATTCCGGTAACACCAACAGAACAGAGCCACCAAATGTGGCACAGCACAGTGGTATACAATCACAAGGAAGTTGCCCTGGAGTCCTCAACATTGACTCTGGATCTCGTCAAGTCTCATGGCATAAGATCAAACCTGGGCAAGGAAACCTGCTGATTACCACCAGCAAATGCCCCCCCACTGATTAATCAGTACACATCCATGTTGAACACCACTTGTAGGAAGCATTGAGGGTGGCAAGGGTACAAAATGTACTCTGAACTGGTAACTTCAAATGTCCACGACGAAAAGTGGCTCAATAGCACCACTACTAACCAAGCCATGAGAGATCAGTTGCCAGATTGAGTTTGCAGCAGGTACTGTGCATAAGAAGATGAAAAACATACTTGACCTTGTCCTCAAGAATCTATCTCCCGCAGATGCATCTGTCCATGACAGTATTGATAGGATTGACCACTGCACAGTCCTTGTGAAGACAAAGTCCCAGAGGATATCATCCATCGCAATATATGACAACATTACCATGCTAAAAGCGATCGATTTTGAAAAGATCTACGCTTGTTCAGTGTTATGAGACATACCCAAGGATGGTGATGCTGGTAACTGAAATACTATCTGTAAGCTGGGATTCAGTGAGTATGACTATGTCAGGCAGTTGCTTGACTAGTCTGTGAGACAGCTCTCCTAATTTTAGCACAATCCCCCAGATATCAGTAAGAAAGACTTTGGAGGGGCAACAGGGCTGAGTTTGCTGTTGTCATTTCCGGTGCCGAGCTCAATGGTGAGTGCTACATAGAACATAGAACAGTATAGCCCTCAATGTTGTGCCGAGCTATGTCAGAACCCAAGATCAAGCAATCCCACTCCCTATCATTCTGATGTGCTCCATGTGCCTATCCAATAACCACTTGAAAATTCCTAAAGTGTCTGACTCCACCATCACAGCAGGCAGTCCATTCCACACCCCAACCACTCTGAGTAAAGGAAATAATTTTACAGGATGGGAAGGTCACTGGCTGGACCAGCATTTATTGCTTGTCTCTAACTGCCCTCCTTTTCAGAAATATTTGAGAGTCATCCATATTGCTGAGAGTCTGGAGTCACATATAGGCCAGATCATGTAAAAACAGAGATTTCCTTCCTAGTGAACCAGATGGGTAGTTACAACAATCGACAATGGTTTCACGGTCATCATTAGATTTTCAATTACAGATTTTTATTGAATTTAAATTTCACCATCTGGTTTGGCAGGATTTAAACCCCAGTCCTGGGTTACTATTCCAGAGACAATACCACTGCACCACTGTCTCCCCTAAACACAAGCTTAGGACTCTGAATCACTCATCCCGTGATATTACCACTACCCACCATCTCCCTCTTCATCCCTCCTGCTCTTTCAGTTTTCTTACTGTCGGTTTTCAGGTTTCTTCCTGACAATGTAGCACTTTTGAAGCAAAGCCATTTCAGAATTCAAAACTGGGCATCCATGCGACACTATAGGCCGTCAGCAACAGCGGAAATATATGTATACAATCTAACACATCATGGTCTGGCATAACCTCAATCTACCATTACTATCAAGCCAAGGGATCTACCCTGGTTCAATGCAGAGTGCAGATGGGCATGCTGGGATCAGGCATCCCTAAAATGAGGTGCCAACCTGGTGATGCTATAACACAGGACTACACAGGCATGACTAATATCAGAATCAGTAACTGATAGAAATAAGTGATCCCACAACCAACAGATCAAAGCTCTGTTGCCCTGCCATATCCAGTCGTGAATGGTGATGGACAATTAAAAACTAATTGGAGGATGAAGCTTCACAAATTTTGCCACCCTCATTAATGGGAGGATCCCAGCACTTCAGTGCAAAAGATAAGGCTGGAGTATTTGCAACAATCTTCAGCCAGAGGGTCTGAGTGGATGATCCATCTTAGCCTACTCCGGAAATCCCCAGCATCACAGATGTCAATCTTCAGCCAATTCGATGTGCTCCACATGATATCAAAAAACATCTGAAGGCACAGGATACTGCAAAAACTTTGGTTCTGACAGTATGCCAATAGTACTGAAGACTTGTGCTCCAGGACCAGCTGTGCTATTAGCTAAGCCATTCCAGCACAGCAACAACACTGGCACCTTGCCAGAAATGTGCAAAAAGTACACAAAAAGCAAGACACATCCAACTTGACAAATTCCTGCACCGTCTGCCTACTCTCAATTATTAGCATTGGAAGGATTGATGATACAATAAAGCAGCACATAGTCAGCAATAACCTGCTCACCGACACTCAGTTTGGGTTCTGCCTGGGTCACTCAGCTGGAAATATTTGAGATGGTCATCTCATGTTACAGCACATTAAACCATTAGCAAGTAACTAAATACTGAAAAATATACTGGCTGCGTGCACCAACAATAAATAATAGTAATCCCTATATGGTGCAATAGTGGTGAATTAAATGTGCAACATAGTTGTCTATTTTCAAAAGAAAAGATTAATAAATAAAACTAAGGGCACAGAAAGTCATATGGCAGCAGGAGGCTGTTGCTATAATGGAAACCTGGCTACAGGAAGGGCAAAATTGGCAGCTCAATATCGCTGGATATACAGTTTTCAAGCAGACTAGAGTGGATGATAAGGGGGGGGCAGGGGGGCATTAAAGATTAAAGAATCAAATGCAGTTGTGAGAAGAAATGACATACCAAACAGCTTAACGAATGAGGTTTTCTGGGTTCAGCCTAGAATTAAAAAGGAGCACATTATAGACACCCAACTAGTGAGAGGGAAACAGGAGAACATACATGTAGAAAATTTTCTGCCTGTAGGGATAAGGGGGCAATAATAGTAGGAGACTTTGACTATCCCTTAATCAACTGGTTTTTGAACAATATAAGAGGCAACATTGTTGGAAAAAAAACATATACTGTGTCCAGGATTTTTTTTTAAAACAATACATGACAAGCCCAATGACAGGGAGACACAATATAGTCTTGGGAAATGAGGTGGGCAAGTGGGTGAAGTGGCAGTGAGCGAAGTGGCAGTAGGCAACCATATCAGGGATAGTAGCCACAATTCAGTTGGATTTAGTCTTATTATGGAAAAGGACGGGGTAAATCAGAAGTAGAAGTTTTAAATGTGGGGTGTGTGAAATTATACAAAACTGCGAAGTGATTTGGATGAAGTAGACTGGACAAGAATATTAAAGGATAAATCAGTGGTAGACCAGTGGGAAGCTCTAATAACTGAGATCCTTTTGGATGTCCCCTCCAAAAATAAGAATGGTGCTGCCAAATCTAGGCCCTCATGGTCGTCTAGAAAAATACAGGGGAAGATTAAACAGAAAAATAAAGCTTATGATAGTCACAAAAAACACAGCACTGCAGATAGCTTAGAGGAGAATTGAAAGTATAGGGATCAAGTGAATAGAAGAAATAAGGAAGTCAAAGAGAGCATGAAAAAATATTAAGAAGCAAGATCAAGGAAAACCCAAAAGATGTTTTACTAGTTTATAAAAAGCAAAAGGCAAGTTAAGGAGAAAGTGGGACCTATCAGAGATAAAGAAGGAAACTTACATGCAGATGCAGAGAATATGGGAAGAGTTTTAAGTATTCTTTTTGTCTCCATATTCACAAGGTAAGGGGCAATGCATATATAGTAATCCAAGTGGAACAGTGTGAAGTATTGGATAAAATATTCATAACAAAAAAGGAACTGTTAGAGGAGTTGGAATCCTTGGAAGTGGAACTTTGCAGGGCCGAATGTTCCCTAGGATGTTGAAGGTGGTCAGGGAGGAAATAACTGATGCTCTTAAGATTATTTTCCAATCTTCACTAGACATAAGAGAGGACTTGAAGAATGCAAATGTGGTTCCATTGTTTAAAAAGGGTACAATGTAAAAGCCAAACAATTATAGGTCGGTTAGTCTTACTTTAGTGGTGGGCAAATTGTTGGAATCAATCCTGAGAGACTTTCACTTAGAAAGGCATGGACTAGTCAGGGGCAGTCATGACTTTGTTAAAGGAATGTTAAGCCTTACAAATTTGATAGAATTCTTTGGAAGAAGAAGTGACAAAGAGGATTGATGAAGATAGTTCAGTGGATTTTGTTTACCTGGATTTTAGTAATGCATTTGACAAGGTTGAACATGGCAGACCGGTCAAAAAGATCAAAGCTTGTGGGATACAGAGTAATGTGGCAAATTGGATTCAAAATTGGATTAGTAACAGGAAATAGAGGGTAATGGTTGATGGCTGCCCTCAAGAATGGAAAGGTGTTCCAAGTGATTTTCCGCAGGGCTCAGTGTCGGGAACCTTGCATGTATTTTACATATTAATGGTTTGGACTTGAACGTAAGGGGCACAATTGGGAAATTTGCAGATGACATAAAAATTGGCTGTGCAGTGGATAATGTAGAGGACAGCTGTAAACTCCAAGATGATATAGATGGATTGGAGGTGTGGGCAGTTAAGTGGCAGATCATAGAATGTTACGGTGCAGAAGGAAGTCATTCAGCCCATCAAGTACTCACTGACCGCTGTCCCACCCAGGCCCTATCCCCACAACCTCAAGTATTTACCCTGTTAATCCCCTGACACTAAGGGGCAATTTAGGATGGCCAAACTATCTAACCCGTACATCTTTGGACTGTGAGAACAAACCGCTGCATCCAAAGGAAACTCACGCAGACACGGGGAGAATGTGCAAACTCCACACGGGCAATGACCCAACCTGGATCCTTGGCACTCTGAGGCAGCAGTGTTAACCGCTGCGCCGCCCATGGAATTCAATTCTGATAAGTGTGAGGTAATACATATGGGGAGGTCTAGCAGTAAAAGGGGATACAAAATAAATAAGAATATACTGAGAGTGGTTGAAGAAGTGAGAGATTTCATTTGCAAGTGCACAGGTCCCTATAGGTAGAGTAGTACAGGTAAATAAGGCATATGCAATGCTCTCCTTCATTGACAGAGGAACAGAATACAGGTAGGGATAAAATGATGGAACTGTATAGGACGCTGGCAAGGCCATAACTGGAGTACTGTGTGCAGTTCTGGTCACATCACAGGAAGGACATGATTGCTCTGGAGTGCAGAGAAGATTTACTAGAATGCTGTCAGGGCTGGAGGATTGTATCTGTGAGGAAAGAGGAGAGAGGTTGGAATTATTTTGCTTGGAACAGAGAAGGCTGAGGGGTGACAAAATTTTGAGGGGAAGGGATAGCGTAGTTAGGAGGAACCTGTTTCCCTTGGCAAAGTGTTCAAAAACTAGGGGTCACAGATTCAAATCAAGTGGCAGAAGGATTAGATGGGACATGGGGAAAAATCTTTTTACGCAGTAGGCTGTGGGTATCTGGAATTCACTGCCTGAGTTGATGGTGGAAAAAGACTCAAAATTCTTTTAAAAAGTACCTGGATCTGCTTTAAGTGCCATAAGCTACAGTGCTATGTATGAGCTGTATGCAGGAAAATGGGATTATAAAGAACAGCTGGGTGCCTTTGAGTTGCCATGGACAAGATGAACTGAATGGCCTCCTTCTGTGCTATATCATTTCTATGGTTCTAAATAGAATGGAGGTTACTCAAATTTTAGGCAAATAAATTAACATGACTCTCCTCAAAAAAAAAGACAGGAACATGTTGAAAAATTATAGGTCAATTAATATTAATTGTATTCTAATAAAGTCTGAGGAAAGAACTATAAGGGACATTGGTTAATCAGAGTTGGTCACCAGAAGTTTGTGAAAAGCAAGTAGTTGTGCTTTCTCAAACTTATAAATTGTTTTTTGAAGAAGTGAGAAAGGATAAACATAGGAAATCAATGGATATGTTTAAATTTTGAAAAAATATTTGATAGGATGCCACTTAATCCTGTTTTGCTTCGAGTTACTTAACATATCACTCGATTACTGATGTATACATGGGCATATGCATGTATTCAGAGTACATTATTATTCATCTGACAATGTTATGATACAATTCTTCAATTATTTATCTCCAGAATGCAAAAAAAATTCCAACAGTGCATTTTCTCTGTAATGTTACTCACTGGAAAATCTTCGAAGAGTAGATGCTAATACAGTCATGTACTAGATATCAATGGAGTATATCTACTTCTTAAAGTTGTATGATTCATTAATTCTGGAGATTGAATCTGGAATTTTGTTCAAATTCCAGATGCAAAGCAATTCTTAAAATACTTAAAGACAGGAGCATATCCATATCGGGGAAAACGTCTAAATGGTGAAAATAAACTTTTTGAATCTAGCTCTGAATACTTACTCTGGTATTAAAGGAGATTAAGGAGACATTCCTGATAACAGATTGAATTGTACTGAGCCTCAAAATCCAACAACGTTCCCCTTTAAAAATTTAGTTTTGTATCATTAACTTTTCTCGAATTGTTGAAAGAAATTTGAAATGGTTATTTCATGTTACAGCACATTAAAGCATTAGCAAGTAACTAAATACTGAAGAACTACACTGGTCGCACGCATCCAATTGTAAATAACAGCAGTCCCTACACAGTGCAACAGGAGTCAATTAAATGTACAACATTGCTGTCCATTTTCAAAAATAAAAGCTGAATAAATAAAATCTTTCACATAATCGTTGTCCTGACAAAGAAGCCATATGCAGAAAGTTTGATGCTAAAGTTCAGAAATGGCGGTGAATCAACACTGACCTTTGCCTCTGGATCACTGTTGATAGTACAGGAACCATCTTCCTCGGACTGTGGTACTGTTCTGTGGACGCAATTGGGAGCATTAGTACTTAAACAGCAAACAATGTAAAAGGAAGATATCACTGCACTGTAAATTTCAATAGACCAACACTTTTAAAATATTGCCCCTTACCTCAATTTTAGAGAAGCATAGCGCAGAGTTGCTCCCTCAAACTCTTTCAGACTTGGGTCTGGGTTCACAGTGGCAGCATGGAGATCCTATGACAAGAGAATTCCCTCTTAATTTTAAAGAAAATTCAAATAAAAATCTGCACCATTTGAAAATCATTACAACATTTTCAAAATGTCGGGCTCAGTTACATACTCACTAAGTTATGAGCATTGGGGAATGGAACCCATCTCGCAATTTTGACATTCAAGGACAGCATCATGAACATCAGGCACGTCACATATTAAAAAGGGACAAACTTGAGAACAGTTTATTCTACTAAACCAGGGACATTCTTTTCTGCTTTCCACATTAGTCATCTTTCTGGCTTCTCTGAATGAGATTGCCAAATTAGGGCCAAATAATTGAGAGTTCTGCACTGTGGGCTTATGGTTACTGAACACATATATAGACTTGTAATCAACAACGATAGGAGACCTTCAACTGTAACAAGGGTATTAATTGGATTCTAACCTGAATCTCAATAATGAATGGGAGTCTAATAACCTACTGCGCTACCCACTATGGCAAATCTTACTATATATTCTTACAAGTTCCCAACGTAGAATGAGAAGGCTTTACTTCATTATGTGGTTTTCACAGGAAAAATGGACCTAGTCACATAAGAGTGCTAAATGAAGAATTGGACAATCTAAACTAGCTTCGGGTGGTGATGAATCTACAAGGCAAGGCTGCTCACAGCTTTGGCATTAATTGGTAAATGTCACCCAGGGAGGCCTCAAGGCTGGAAAATGTGAGAAACAGGACAATTCATGCTGATGCAGTTGGGATATTTTTCCTCAGCTTTAGTTAATTCACCCTACTGAGACAGATGTAGTGTTTTTTTCTTCCCAAACCAAATATGTAAGTGTACAGATTAATTCTGAACAATTCAGGGTTAGGAAGGAAGCATAGATTAAGTACTTAGACACCAGAGGAGTGTAAGATAAGAAGGGGCATAAATAGATTAGGAGGGAAGTTCAAAAAATAAATAGGAAGCCAAAGAGGAACTATGAAGTTAAATTATCCAGGAATAGAATAAAAAAAGTAAGATACATTACAGGCACAATAATAACAAAGGAAGGTTATGATGGGAATAGGACTATTAATGGATAGACAAAATAATACCACAGGTAATGATAGATGACAGAAATATTAAACAATCATTTTACTTTGGATATTTAGCAGGGAGCTATAACAGGTAGCCAATGTATTGAATGATGAAGTGAACAATGAGATAAATAAAAAAGGGGATATATTGAACAGGCTAAACAAACTCAAATAAGAAAAAGCACCTAACACAGATGGACTGCAAACTACAAATAATCTAGGGAAGAGAAAGCAGGAGCAATATCACTCACATTTCTTGGTTAAGAAAAGAACTAACAAATGGACAATTTAATTCCTATGTTTAATAAGTGGGACAGAGCATGTCTAGCAAGTAATAGGCCAATCAGCTTAGCATCAGTGGTAAAAAAAAGTAACAATGAATAGTCAACATGCATTCCAAAAGAGAAGTTTTATTTAATTTTTGAAGGAAGTAAGAGGGAGAGAGTATACAGTGGGAAAGCAGTAAATGTAATTTATCTGGATTTTCAAAAGTTTTCGATAAAATGGCCCATGATAGACTGATAAGGACAGACAATGTGGATTCAGAGTACAAGTGGTAGAAGAGATTGCTTGTTGACTCCAAGGCACATGGCAAAGAATGGAAGTGAAGAAATGGAATGTTCACAAAGTAAAAGGTGGAAAGTGGTCCAAGGATCATTGTTGGGACCACTGCTGCTCACAGTTTACGTAACAAGTTGGACTGTTAGGACTGTTGGAATCAAAAATGCAATTTCTTAGTCTGCCAATGACACCACACTGGGAAATGATCAACACTGAGGAGGACTGCAAAAAATTGCAGGAGGACATTATTGGTGGTTATTTTCCAGACGTCGCTGGATTCCGGGGAAGTGCCGGAGGATTGGAAAACGGCTAATGTTACGCCGTTGTTTAAGAAGGGTGCCAGGCAAAAGGCGGGGAATTACAGGCCGGTTAGTTTAACGTCTGTGGTAGGTAAAATGTTAGAATCCGTCATTAAGGAGGAAATTGCGAGGCATCTTGAAGGGAATTGCTTGATAGGGCAGACGCAACACGGTTTCATTAAAGGGAAGTCGTGTCTGACAAATTTACTGGAGTTCTATGAGGATGTGTCTAGGGCGGTGGATAGAGGAGAGCCGGTGGATGTGGTCTTTCTGGATTTTCAGAAGGCGTTTGATAAGGTACCTCACAAGAGGTTACTGCAGAAGGTCAGAGGACATGGAGTTGGGGGTAGGGTGTTAGCGTGGATAGAGGATTGGTTGTCAAATAGGAGGCAGAGAGTGGGGGTCAATGGGTGCTATTCGGATTGGCGGTTGGTGACTAGTGGGGTGCCCCAGGGGTCGGTGCTGGGGCCTCAGCTATTTACCATTTATATAGATGATCTGGAGGAGGGAACCGAGTGTAGGGTGTCGAAATTTGCTGATGACACCAAGATTGGGGGAAAGGCAAATTGTGCGGAGGGTGTGGAGAGTCTGCAGAAGGATCTAGATAGGCTGGGCGAATGGGCCAGGAAATGGCAAATGGAATTTAATGTTGGCAAGTGTGAGGTGGTCCACTTTGGTAGGAAGAATGGTAGGAAGGACTATTACTTACGTGGCGAAAAACTGCAGCAGGCAACGGTGCAGAGGGACCTCGGGGTCCTTGTGCATGAGTCGCAAAAACCCAGCCTGCAGGTGCAGCAGGTGGTCAGGAAGGCGAATGGGATGCTGGCCTTCATAGCGAGGGGGATTGAATATAAAAGTAGGGAGGTCTTGCTGCAGCTGTATAGGGCATTGGTGAGGCCGCAGCTGGAGTACTGTGTGCAGTTTTGGGCGCCGCACCTGCGCAAGGATATTTTGGCCTTGGAGGGAGTGCAGAGGAGGTTTACTAGGCTGATACCGGAGTTGAGGGGGTTGAGCTATGAGGAGAGGCTGAATAAACTAGGCTTGTACTCGTTAGAGTTTAGAAGAATGAGGGGAGATCTCATTGAGACGTATAAGATGATGAATGGGATGGATAGGATAGAGGTGGAAAGACTCTTCCCGCTCAAAAAAGACAGTAGGACTAGGGGGCACAGCCTCAAGATAAAGGGGGGGCGGTTCAGAACGGAGTTGAGGAGGAACTTCTTCACTCAAAGGGTGGTGAATCTCTGGAATTCTCTGCCCGTTGAAGTGGTGGAGGCTGCCTCGCTAAATATTTTTAAGAAGCGGGTTGATGGGTTTTTGATAAGAGAGGGGATTAAGGGTTATGGGGAGAGGGCGGGAAAGTGGAACTGAGCCACGACAGATCAGCCATGATCTTATTGAATGGCGGGGCAGGCTCGAAGGGCCAGATGGCCTACTCCTGCTCCTATTTCTTATGTTCTTATGTTCTTATTATTAACTTGCAGAATAGCAAATAAAATTCAACAAAGATAGATGCGAGATAGTACGCTTTGGTAGGCAAAAAAGGGAGGTCACCCCCTGAGGTGTAAACAACAGAAGACACCAGACCAGTTAATAAAATGAATCTGTCACTTCTACTCTCTTTGAATTCATCAGACAGTGCGTGATTTTTGTCATTTCCTTGGCAGTTGACATCTTGAGCCAAAAGCAGCATCCAGACAGGGACTAGAACCCGGGACCCTCAAGATTAAGATCTGGTGCTCTTACTGATTGTACTATCAGGGCTCCAAGAAGCAAAGGGACCTTGGAGTACAAATACGTCGATCATTAAAAGTTGCACAATGGTTAGCAAGGCCATTGAAAAAAATCAAACCACTAACCATAATCTCTCGAGGGGAGAATTGCACAGCAGAAAAATATTAAATCTATATCAAACTTTGGGTAGACCACATAATGTACTGCACACAATTCTGTTTGCCAAGGAGACATTGGAGGGGCTAGCAAGAAGATTTGAGGATATTGGGAATACGTGGATGTATGAATCAGGAAAGGATTGAAAGACCAAGTCTCTTTTCTTCAGAAAAAAGGCAGCTGAGGAGTGACCTAAAAAAAATTTTCAAAATTACAAAGAATTTGAGTTAGAGACTGTTCCCATTTGTATGGCAGAGCACAAATAGAGACCATGAATGTAAGATAATCACCAAGAAAACAAATATGGAATTCAGAGGAAAGTTCTTTACCCAATAAGTAGTTGGAATTTGGAACTCATGACCACAGCAAGTGGTTGAAGCAAACTGGGGTGGCACAGTAGCACAGTGGTTAGCACTGCTGCTTCACAGCTTAAGGGGCCTGTGTTCAATTCCCAGCTTGGGTTGCTGTCTTTGTGGAGTTTGCACATTCTCCTGTGTCTGCGTGGGTTTCCTCCCACAATCCAAAGATGCTTTGCAGGCTGGGTTAACTGGCCATGCTAAAATTGCCCCTTAGTGTCCTCAGATGCGCAGTTTACAGGAATTAGCGGCTAAGTGTGTACGGATATGGGGTAGGGGCCTGGGTGGGATTGTGGTTGGTGTAGACTCAATGGGCCCAATGGTCTCTTTCTGCACTGTAGGGTTTCTATGATTCTATGAAATTATATTGACTTAAGGGGAAGCTAAACAAGCATATGAGGGAGATGGGAATAAATGATTGCTGTGATAGATTTGGATGAAGAGAAGATAGGAGGAGGCTTGAGTGGAGCATAAACACTGCCGTGACTCGCCAACTTTAAGGGCATTCAAATGGTCATTGGATAGACATACCGATAATATTGGAACAGTTTAGCTTAGAGGGTCATTAGATCAGTTCCACTGGTCAGCGCAATATTGAGTGCCGAAGGGCCTGTATTGCGCCGTAATGTTCTATGTTCTATGGTCTGTTTGGACCAAAATAGACTGTTTCTGTGTTGTATGTACTATATAATTTGTGGACAAAATTTCAATTTGGCAGCATTTCCCCAAATACATAAAACTAGATGCAGTATCACATTTTGGGGATTGGACTATACCAGAACAGCTTTAGGAAATTGATTGCTCCCGTTCTATCCAACCCACTCAGGTAATCAATACAAAACAAACTGCTTCAAAAATGGAAAATAACTTGATGGAGTTTTGACTAATTAGAAAACAGTACTGTACACACTGCAAAACTTAATGTATCCTCTCCAATTCCTGATGCAATAGAAACAGAAATACGGCCAAACGCAACAGGCACCCTGCCTCACGTGTGCTTAACACTATTTACAAATATGTAAAAGACGCTATAGCAGTGTCTGATTCCCACAAATGTCATGTAAGCGAAATACATTTCAACAACCAATAATTATCACAATGGAGAAAAGTGAAATGTGCAGAAAAATCCAGATTTTGCCATTTTGCTCCAAACATCTTCATAACTGACATTCAAAATGTGTTTTGCTGAAGAAACTGCTTTGAATGTGTCCATTATCTTTATTGAAAAACTAAAACACAGAACAAAGAAAGAACCTCAAAAAACTGAGGCAATTCAAAAAAACAGCAATGGATGAGGCATGAAAATTATATTTTAAAATCCAAGTAAAGGAATGAGTGAACCATCTCCAGTTCTGATGCCATGGCAAAAATTGAACAATAGTCAAAAAGTAATGGCTTTAATACAATGATTACAAAAGGAAGAGGTAAAGGTTGCAATATATTGGAACAATATGTTTGTAACTTTGGAGAAACAAATAAAGTGGTACTCTAACTAGAACGACAAATTCAACTTTTATTCCTATTCATTAACTCCCCATTAGTTTGGGCATTAGTAAACAATACAGGACATTTAGTTTTGGAAAGGGTTTCAGAAAGTGATAACAATTTACGTCACGCGTCACCTTCTCCTTGCAATCAGCATTAGCCATCAGTGCATCAAACTTGAAGTAAGTATGCCACAGGCTAAAGTTATGGTAACTATAATTTGCAAGTTAAGGTCATAAATACAAGTTAGCTACTGATAAAATTTACTTTCATCAAGATGTTTCATATTGTCTCATGCACAGACCTTAGAGCTTTTTGTTTTTTCAAGAGCTTCAATCTTACCAGAATTGATGTTAAGTAAGCTCCAGAGAGAAGTCAACTTAATTTAAACACCAACTGGTAATAACACTTGGGAATCCAATCATATTCTACTTGGAACATTTGCCACAGCACATACCCAGGAAAAAGAACGGGTTAAGTTTTTAAAAAGTTAACATAGTTGCAATTCTCTTAATCCTCAAAAACCACATGAAAAAGTCATAAAACACTAATATTCGTATAAACTTGTTTGCCCACTCAAGGCATAGCAAGGTGACAGCTGCCATCACAGCATGTATTGAATGTGTAAATTAACAGTGAATTGCATTATATAAATCAGAAGAGTCCGAACTATTTTGTACCACAGGTTGTTATTTCATCCCCACGAACCCAAATCCAGTAAAAGTTTTAAAACTTACAAATACCATGTTGTTGTTTTGATTTAGTTAACACTTCAGTGCTATTGAATGGTTTAATTACTTGCTGCTTAGTACATATACTCAAGTTAATTTGAATATTAAATTGCATTGGAATTATAAAACTAATTTTTTTTTGGAAGAATATGCTAGCTGAATAATATTCATAAAATACTTGCCTTCCAAATGTCACTATTAATCTTTCCACCATTCAGCACAGCAAAATCAGTCCATGGTTTCTAGATACACAATTAATCACAGAGGAAGGGACACATATGCATAAAAACAGAAAAAAGGACAAGGTTAGGACACTAAAGCAGTTAGTGGATCAGCTTCTAAACACTACAGTAACATTTCTATTAAAAACTACTGGCTTTTAACAAGATTTGTGGTTAATGATTTACCGTGTTTACAATCCCATGCAACGAACTCTAAACTAAACACACATACAACGGAGACAATTATGACGAATAAAAGAGGAACACAAAATTGCATTAACATACACCTGATTCCAGCTCTTAGAAACATTTCCTAGTGTTTCACACAGTAATGTTGTTATCAAGGCTGATGTGGCAGTTACATTGTAGACAGCAAGATCCAACAAGTAGCAATGATAGAATTACTAGTTAATTGATTTTTGGTGGTGTTGGTTGAAAGCAATGTTTGCCAGGAAGCTGGGAAAATTCCTGCTCTTTGAAAGATGCCAGGAGATTTAATAAAACCTAATAATAGACACAAGGATTGCGGTGTATGATTAATCCACACCTCTTTAAAGTTATGCAGGGAGCACTCAGACATTGTGCTTTCCGCTTATTTCCATAATTGTGGTGTGCAGCCCAGCACTAAGCACGTCACTGTGTGGCTGCATGTTCAGCAGGGACCCAAGTTCATGTAAGGTTGGTGGCAATTAAAGCCAGTCAGCACCTCTTAAAAAGGTTGAAGGATATTCTAGTAGCAGCAGCTTATTCATCTGTCTGGGAAATAGATTGGAAGAACTTTCTTGGTAGTTTCAGAAATAGAAAAGGATTTAAAACTCCATTTAAATTAGTAAATAATAGCAGCTGTGAAGTGGTAGACTCCATAAGTGCAGAGGTTGACCATGCACGTAACAATGGCAGAATGGTATTAATGGTAGATTTTAACTTCCATGTAGAATGGGATGAACTGACCCGTGTATGTCACCAAAGTATTAAATTTCCTGAGTGTGTCCAGGATAGTTTTCTGCAGCAATATGTCATTGAATCAACAAGGAGGCATTTTGTAATAGATTTAGTAATTAGTAAGGAACCAGATTTAGTTAACAGCTTAATGGTACATAAATATTTATCTAATAGCAATCATAATATGATAGATAGTGTTCAACCTGGTGCTTGGAAGCAGGAGATGCAAAACAGCTGTGAAGATTCTGAATTTAAGCAAGACAGATTCAAGTGGGATGAGACAAGGAATATCCACTACAAATGGGACAAATTCTGTTAACGTGACAGAAGATCTGTAGAAGGTGTTCAAAAACAAATCTGATGTGACACGGAACCAATTTATACCCTTAAAGGACAAAACTTCTACTTGCCAAAAAGGACAGCCACTGATATCTAAAAAGGTAAGCAGTGATATTAAACTAAGATGAAAAACATTCAGATACCCAAAAAAAAACAGATTCTGGCAAATAGGAAAGATACAGAGAACAGAAAAAAAATGACAAAACAAATAATAACTACTGGAAGGAAGCATAAAAATATTACAAGGGATATCAACTATATTTTAAACAGTTACAGGAAGGAGAGCGAGATCAAGGACAAAGTGGACACCTTGAAACATGATAACAGTGACATTGTCCATCATTTCCTATTTTCATTGACAGACTGAATAATTATATTGCATCAATATTTACAGCAATGGAAGAAGTCTGCATGTTAAAGTCCCAAAGAATATAATACTGAATTAGGACAGGGATTCACCAAAACTAATGCAAATAAGAGTAACAAAGAAAATAATGGCACAAAAGAATTACAAATCCCAGATGATTTAAAAGGCATTAGGGGAGAACATTGTAGATGCATTAACTATAAATCGATCAAAGTTTTCTTGACTCGGATCCGGTTCATTGCGATTGAAAAATTGCACATCAATTCATTATTTGAAAAGGGTGAGAAACCACAGAATGGTTAATACACCAATAGACATAATAGACCAATTAGCCTCAACATCTGTTGCAGAGAAAATACTAGAATCTATAATTAAAGATAATGTGACTGAACACCTTAAATTTTCAGCTGATCAGAAAGCACAAAGGTTGGCTCAAGCCTGACAGGTTTGATTTACTTTTTTAATGTGGTGACTGAAGTTATTTCTATAGGCTGCTAGATAGCATTTGATAAAATCCCT
The DNA here is from genome assembly GCF_965287045.1 of Carcharhinus amblyrhynchos. Taxonomy (NCBI): domain Eukaryota; kingdom Metazoa; phylum Chordata; class Chondrichthyes; order Carcharhiniformes; family Carcharhinidae; genus Carcharhinus; species Carcharhinus amblyrhynchos. The sequence continues at coordinate 86,652,546 of NC_137324.1, read as the reverse complement.
CCTGGTCCCTAGCTAAATACATAGCTAAAGTTGAAGCTCACAGGCAAATTATTGATCTGGTTAGGAAACTGATTGAGCAATGGAGACAGTGTAGTAGCAATAACGGGCAGGCAACCTAATTGGCAAAAAGTGACCAGGAGAGCCCCATTAGTGCTACATAATACGTCAAGGGAGAGCAGCATGCCACCACCAGAAGGGAAATACATTGTGTGATCCATTCTCAGTTTCACTTTGACCTGTGAGCAGAACACAGCACACACAACTCTGAGGATGATGTCTTCAAAATTTCTATCCATGTATATACATTCTCACGTGCCTATTCTTACACAATCCTTTGAGAGCATTTGCTGCCTTTATATCATTATAAAAACACAACAGTAAAGATGTGTTGGGGCCTCAACTATTCACTGTCTTCATGATTGACTTAAATGATGGGATAGAAAACTACATGTCCAAATATGTCTCATCCACAAAGACAGGCATGATGGTAAACAACGTAGATGAAAAGAGATCGTGGTAGGTTAAATTATTGGTAAAAATTGTGATGAATGGATTGCAATGTAGACAAAAATGAAGTCATCCAATTTGAACCCAAAACGGATAACAGGATAGAGTAATTTCAAAATAGTGAAGGTCGTAAGAACTAGGAGAAGAAGTGGGCCATCTGGCCCCTTGAGCCTGCTCCGCCATTCAATAAGATCATGGTTGATCTCTTTGTGGACTCAGCTCCACTTACCCACCCACTCACCATAATCCTTAATTCCTTTATAGTGTTCAAAAATTTATCTATTCTTGTCTTAAAAACATTCAATGAGGTAGCCTCAATTGCTTCACTGAGCAGGCAATTCCACAGATTCACATCCCTTTGGGTGAAGAAGTTCCTCCTCAATCTGTTTCCCTTATTTTGAGGCCATGCCCTCTAGTTCTAGTTTCACCTGCCAGTGAAAACAACTTCCCTGCTTCTATCTTATGTATTCCCTTCATAATCTTGTATGTTTCTATAAGATCTCCCCTCATTCTTATGAATTCCAATGAGTATAACCGCAGTCTACTCAGTCTCTCCTCATACGCCAACCCTCTCAACTCTGGAATCAACCTACTGAATCTCCTCTGCACGCCCTCCAGTGCCAGTATATCCTTTCTCAAGTAAGGAGACCAAAACTACACAGTACTCCAGGTGCGGCCTTACCACTACCTTATACAGCTACAACATAATGTCACTATTTTTAAACTCCATCCCTCTAGCAATGAAGGACAAAATTCCATTTGCTTTCTTAATTAACTGCTGCACCTGCAAACCAACTTCTAGTGATTCTTGCAAAAGGACACTCGGGTCCCTCTGCACAGCAGCATGCTGCAATTTTTTACTATTTAAATAATAGTCCATTTTGCTGTTATTTTTACCAAAATGGATGACCTCACATTTACCAACATCGCACTCCCATCTGCCAGACCCTCGCCCACTCAGACTATCTATATCCCTTTGCCGACTTTCAGCATCCTCTGCACACTTTGCTCTGCCATTCATCTTAGTGTCATCTGCGAATTTTGACACACTACACTTGGTCCCCAACTCCAAATCATCTATGTAAATCGTAAACAATTGCGGTCCTAACATTGGTCCCTGAAGCACATCACTGGTCACTGACTGTCAACCTGAATAACACCCATTTACCCCCATTCTTTGCTTTCTGTTAGTTCACCAATCCATGCCAATACATTACCTGTAACACAATGCACCTTTATCTCATGTAGCAATCTTTGGTGCAGCACCTTGTCAAATCTTTTTAGAAATCTAGATACACCATATCCACAGGTTCTCCATTGTCCACTGCATATGTAATATTCTCAAAGAATTCCACTAAATTAGTCAAACATGACTTTCCCATCATGAATACATACTGCGTCTTACCAATGGCACAATTTATATCCAAATGTCTTGCTATTTTTTTCCTTGATGATAGATTCAAGCAGTTTCCCTACTACAGAAGTTAAGCTAACTGGCCTATAGTTACCCGCCTTTTGTCTACCTCCTTTTTTAAACAGTGGTATCACATTCGCTGTTTTCCAACCTGCGGGAACCAGCCCAGAGTCTAGCAAATTTTGGTAAATTACCACTAGTACATTTACTATTTCTCCCACCATCTCTTTTAGTACCCTGGGATGCATTCCATCAGGACCAGGAGACTTGTCTACCTTTAACCTCATTGCCCAACACTACCTCTTCCATGATAATGATAGTTTCTAGATCCTCACCTGCCATGTCTTCCTGTCATCAAGTTTTGGCATGACATTTGTGTTTTCCACTGTGAAGACTGACAAAATACCTGCTGAATGCTTCAGCCATTTTCTCATTTCCAGTTATTACATCCCCCTTCTCATCCTCTGAAGGACTAATGTTTATTTTAGCCACTCTTTTTCGTTTTATATATTTGCAGAAACTTTTACTATTTGTTTTTAAATTTTGAGCTAGTTTCCTCTCATAATCCATCTTACTTTTCTTTATAGCTTTTTTATGGCTTTCTGTTGACCTTTAAAAGATTTCCCAATCCTCTAGCTTCCCACTAATTTTTACCACATTGAATGCATTTTCTTTCAATCTGATACCTTCCTTTATTTCCTTAGATATCCAGGGCTGATTATCTCTTTTTCTACAGTCCTTCCTTGTCACTGGTATATAAGTTTACTGAGTACTGTGAAAGATCGCTTTGAAAGTCCTCCACTGTTCCTCAATTGTCCCACCTTAAAGGTTTTGCTCTCGGTTTACCTTAGCCAATGCCTCCCTCATCCCTTTGTAGTCTCCTTTGTTTAACCACAAGACACTGGTATTGGATTTTACCTTCTCACACTCCATTTGTATTTTAAATGATCGCTTCTACTGAGATGATCCCTAACTGCAAGATCATTAATTATTCTAGTCTCATTACACAGGACCAGATCTAGGATAGCAAGCTTCCTTGTAGGTTCCATTACATACTGTTCAAGGAAGCTATCGCGGATACATTCTATGAACTTTTCCTCAGGGCTGTCTTGACTGACCTGGTTTGACCAATTGATATGTAGATTAAAATCCCCATGATAATTGCTGTACCATTTTTATATGCATCAGTTATTTCTTTGTTTATTTCTCGCCCCACCATAATGTCATTATTTGGTGGCCTATAGATTAAGCCTATCAGTGACTGTTTTTCCTTACTATTTCTAATTTCCACCCAAATGGATTCAACCTTTTTTTCCATAGAATCTATATCATCTCTCGCTATTGCCCTGATGTCATCCTTAAATATCAGAGCTACACCATCTCCTTTACCTTGCTGTTAGTCCCTCCAAGCAGTCTGATACCCCTGGATACTTAACTCTCAGTCATGACCATCTCACAACCATGTTGCTGTAATGGCCATCAAATCATACTTGTTCGCAATGATTTGTGCCAGCAACTCATTTATCTTGTTTCGAATGCTATGAGCGTTCAGAAAAAGTGCCCTTATGCTAGTTTTTGTACCTTCATTTTGAATTCTAACACTTCAATTAATAACATTTCCTGAGTTCTTCCTTTTAGTTTTTTTCCTGATTTTTGATGTAGTAAGAACATTCTCCCCACATTTTGTCCTTGCTCCCTCCTTCTCAGACTTATTACATCGGTTCCCTGGTATATTAGTTTAAACCCTCCCTAACCGCTATAGTGAACACTCCGCCTAGGACATCAGTCCCAGTCCTGCCCAGGTGTAATCCGTCCAATTTGTACAGTTCCCACCTCCCCCAGAACCAGTCCCAACGCCCCAGGAATCTGAAACCCTCCCCCGACACCATCTCTTTAGCCATGTATTTATCCGATTTATCCTGTCATTTCTATTCTGACTAGCACGTGACAATGGTAGTAATCCAACTTTGAGGTCCGATTTCTTAATTTTCTTCCTAGACTCTTGTATTTTGCTTTTAGGACCTCATCCTTTTTTTTAACCTATGTCCTTTGTACCAATGTGTATTACGATCACTGTCCGTTTGCCCTCCCCCTTCAGAATGTCTTGCAGCTGCTCCTAGGCATCCCTGACCCAGCACCAGAGAGGCAACATACCATCCTGAAGTCTTGTTTGCGGCCACAGAAATGTCTGTCTATTCCCCTTACAATTGAATCCCCTATAGCTATTGCACTGGCACACTTTTTACCCCTCCCCTCTACAGCAGAGCCAACCGTGGTTTGCTGCTGCTTTCCCTAGAGAGATCATTTCCTTCAACAGTATCCAAAGCCGTATATCTGTTTTGCAGGGGAATGGCCACAGGATATTCCTGCATTACCTGCCTATTTCTCTTGCTCTGTCTGGTGGTCACCCATTCTCTTCCTGCCTGCACAGAGTCTGAGCCTGCGGTGTGACCACCTCTCTTTCCAGAGAGCTTAGTGAATCCAGGTATACAAATCATTAAAGTGTCATGAATATAGCATCTCCAACAGGTTGACGTACTGTGAGTGCACCCAAAAAAAAATCGATTAAATTTATCTAGTTGTGTGGGTGAAGAGAGTTCGTACGTTTTCCGCTTCTGTGTGCAGTTTGCTTCTCAATTTCAGCCTACACCATTGGCTACAGCAAAGAGAGAGAAATGTGTAAACCTCTCCTTGTCAGTACACAACCTCTTCATTGGCAGGTCCTTATCTGTATCACCTCATGATGACACATGGAAACTGAGCTCTAAGTGGCTCCAGTCTAAAGCTTCAGAGGAACCTGGAGAAGGTTTGGCCCTCAAGACACTGCAGTATACATGCCCACATCCCTGGCACTCTCAGCTATGAGTGAATAGCTCCACTGCCTCAGCAGAGTTGAAGGTTAAGAAAAACAAAATACCTGGAGTGGAGACAAAAGGCAGGCTGATAACTAAATGTGCAATCTTTTTGGCAACTCCTGCAATCGATGCAATGCCACACAATGCACTTTGTAATTCCTTTGGACCCAGCTTGGAGTTTAAGAGGGAGACCCTGACATTTTGGTAGACCAGAGTCGTCATAAATTTTGCCTAGGCTTGCACCTTGGACAGCATACTTCACTGGACAGCATTAGGCAGCATGAAAGACGGCAATTAAGTGTGATAAATCTAACTCGATTGGTGTCGAGAATGGGTGCTGTGGCCTGTCTTTGGTGGTGGGAGAGACCACTGTGTCTCAAAAATCAAGCAACCACCAACTAGTAATGTGCTGACCTGCCACAGACCATCTATTTCCATGGATACTTGCAGCATCTGCTCAATAAGTGGACGGAATCTATTGCACCAGGCAAAAAAAACAAAGCTAATGAAAAGAAAGACGATGCCAACTATTTGATTGACAAGCTGGAATGTCAGGACCAAATACATGAAGCTGACAGACAACTTGCAGTGGATAGATAATGTGAGAAAGACAACTCTGATTGGCATGGAACTTGAAAGGCTGAACACTGACATTGCCTCGCTACAAGAGACAAGGCTTACTGAGAGCAGGTCACTGAAAGAAAAACATTACCCATTCATTTGCAGGGCAAGAGCTCAGAGGAAATGCACAAGGAAGGTGTGAGCTTGGTTGCAAGGGACACACTACTCTCAGTAATAGAGCTCCCCACAAATGGTTGAGAATGTATTCTCTCCATCAGGGCCAGTTAACCTCCGAGTATCCATGCTCCACTGCTGTCCTCCACAATAGAGGTGAAAGATCAGCTCCATGAGGAGGTGTCACAGCTATCAGCAGGACCTCCAAATCAGGACATTTTTATCTACTAGTGGGTTTCAACAAAGTGCAGAATATAAGGCATGACTTTCCTGCCTCAAACATTGTGGCCGGAGAAAGATAAATGAGAATGGAGAGAGAGTTTTGCTGCTTCTGCAAGCTTTGTGCAACTAACATCTTTAAGAACAAACATACCACAAAATGTCCTGGAGACATCCAAGATCAGGACATTGGCACCAGAGGAATCTAATAGTCACCAGATGTGACTCTGAACAGCATTCTCAAAACATTTAGTTACTACAGCACTGGCTGTGATATCACTCCTTGATCTGCACCAGAGTTCAGATGTAACATGCAAAGTGTTTTTCATTCAAAACACAGATGGTACCTTGGGATCAGCCAATATCAACCATTCTACCCACCCCGATAAAAGCCAACAGCTCTTCAAAGATTGAATAGGTACTCTCTGGCCTTCCCAGAGTGCAGAAGCGAAATAGAGCATATTTTGAGACACTATCTGCAAGCACTGCACTGTCAACACATAGGAAGCAAGGGTTTAAATATGCTGACTGGGGTTTGAGGCTAACATCACTATGATGGAATCTGTCATTGAAGCCAAATGGTCTGCTGACATTTACTACTAGAGATCTGAGCAGAAGACTCTGAACACACTAAGAGCTGCTTCATGTAAAGTCCAAAAGATTGCTAGGCAATGTCAGAATACGCACATGTCCTTTGACACAGGGAATGGTAGGGGCATTTATGAAGGGATCAAAAAGGCAACAGATCCATCATCAAAGAAAACGATTCCACAGAAAACAAAGTGTGAGGCCACACCTGGAATACTGTGTACAGTTTTGGTCTCCTTACTTGAGAAAGGATATACTGGCACTGGAGGGGGTGCAGAAGAGATTCACTAGATTGATTCCGGAGTTGAGAGGGTTAGCTTATGAGGAGAGACTGAGTAGACCGGGCTATACTTAGTGAAATTCAGAAGAATGAGGGGCGATCTTATAGAAACATACAAGGTTATGAAGGGAATAGACAAGATAGAAGCAGGGAAGTCATTTCCACTGACAGATGAAACTAGAACTAGGGGGCATAGCCTCAAAATAAGGGGGAACAGATGTAGGACTAAGTTGAGGAGAAACTTCAACCAAAAGGTTGTGAATCTGTAGAATTCCCTGCCCAGTGAAGCAGCTGAGACTACCTCATTGAGCATGATTAAAGCAAGGATAGATAAATTTTTGAACAGTAAAGGAATTAAGAGTTATGGTGAGTGGATGGGTAAGTGGAACTGAGTCCATGAAAAGATCAACCATGATCTTACTGAATGGCGCAGCAGGCTTGAGGGGCCAGATGACCTATTCCTGTTCCTAGTTCTTATGTTCTTACGATATTATGCCTGTACAAAGTCCAGCCCAGTAGCAAAAGACACATTAATATCAGGACTCTGTATATTACAATGCTAACACCTATGTGTGAGAAAATATTTAAAGTTTAAACTGCAGAATAAAACAGGTTCACTTAGGATGGTGGCACAGTGGTTAGTACTGCTTCACAGTGCCAGGGACCTAGGTTCAATTCCCAGCTCAGGTCTGTCTGCCAGGGTCTGCACAGGTTTCCTGCAGGTGCTTCAGTTTGCTCCCACAATACGAAAGACGTACTGGTTAGGTGCATTGACATGTTAAAATTCTCACTCAGTGTACCTGAACAGGCGCCAGTGTGTGCTGACTTGGGGATTTTCACTGTAGCTTCAGTGCAGTGTTAATGTAATCCCACTGAGACACTAATAAACTTTTACAAACTTTTAAAATGAAACTTTATTTGAATTGTTAATTTCAGGGTTTCTATTGTCAGTGCCTAACTTTTATTCATTAACAAAACAGAAAACTAAATTTTGTTTTCAAAAAGCAAACCAGACTACACATTAGCACAATATATTAAAGTGGCAATTCTTTGCACCACAGATTTGGGCAAAATACAGATTTAAATTCCTCTCCAAACATATCCCAATCTAAACTGCATCATACAGACGCTGAGGAAAGAACGCATATTGGTTTTTGGTAGCTGTTAATGTAGACAATAACAGCAGGTTGGTAGGAAGGCATGCACCAAACCTCTTGATTATCGGCTTCAAGCTAGGTAGAATTAAAAAAATACTGAAAAGAAGACATGTTAGGCTGAATGGCCTCCTCCTTTGCTGTACACCTCCGTGATTCTTTGAAAAACACCAAACTGAAAAAGGGAAAGACACTGATACCAAAAGAGCAACAACTAAAATTTAAACATAAAAATTAGATATATAAATAGTCATGGCTGCAGACGGAGAAGAGTTTTGGAAGGGAAGGAGCTGTCCAGCACCAATAATCTGGTACACCTGTAGACCAATTCAAAATTGAAATGACAGAATGCAGAAAACAAGTCATCCTTTCAAACAGACATGGCATGTGCAATATGCAGAATGGTAGTGGAGGGAAAGGATAGTGAAAGTGAAATACAAATCCCTTATCCTTCATTTGCACTCAGTTGATTTTAGAAAGCATTCCAAATAAATAAAGTGCAGATATAATTATGCCAACTTAATACAAAATGTTACCTCATTTTCTGGAGTGGGAGAAGGGGTAATGGAGCTCAATGATCCTTTTCGTGCATCTGAGACTTCTGCTGATGTGGATACTGGCCTCTCCCATTGCGTAGTGCCTGTTGGTATATGCCAATAATAGATGCCAGGACTGTCATTGATCTTCTTCCATCCTGGTGGGAGGTCAGGGTCAGTCTGAAATGACTGATCACTCCATATATCTGCTGGGAAGAGGAGTTAAAAATAATTAACAAAATTAAAGCACTGCTTAATCCTCGAGGATTGCACTAGCATTTTTGATATTGAAGCAAGCTATAGTTCAGAGACCAGGTGGTTGTGAGTAGGGCTTTTGTTTGAATCCGTTAGACAGGATAACGGTCACCTCTTTTCAAATGAATGTTAAGATTTCTTTAAACCTGAAAAGGTCCAGTTGGATTCCAAATATGTACAGAGCATAAACAACTCACAAGAAACTATCTTAAAATAAATCCTCATTCTTCAAAAGTTGGCCATCCTCAAAATTTGTCAACCTCACAACCAGCTCTGTGTGATAAAACATAATATTCTTCAATTGTTTTTGGTCCCCATCATAGCCCATTCTTCCCTGTTGCTGACTGCATCCTCCTTTCTAGCTACTTTCTCACATTCAAATGAAGCAAGCAAAACCTTGGCATTCTAAACCTGAAATCCCAATCACAGCATCAGCAAAACTGCTCTCTGCTTACTTCTCCTCTACAAAATTCCTCTGGTGCTACTTCAGTCTACCCACCACTGAAACCCCCATCTTTGACTCATATTCTATCCTGCCCTTCATACTGACCTCCCAAATCAAGCTCTGCTCCAACGTCTATTTCTTTGTTAACCAGCAATGGGGAAGTCCCTAAGCCCTGAAACATTCAGCATTTAAAATCTTCACCTTTGTCCTCAAATATCTCCATGATCTTGTTGCGCACCTTCTCTAACATTCTCACACTTATATTCTCTCCCATCTGTCTTTATGTATTCCCCTCCTCTCTGAAACCCTCTCATTAAAGGAATTTACACTTGACATCTTATCTTCTTGCTGGCTTTTCACTGAAACTTCCGTCAGTTCTTAAGACCTAACGGAACTGAAAGAACTGGCAATGCGTGACTGAAACTCATGATCTTCGTGTAGAGACGTTTTCATTAATTCATTCTTTCAAGGTTTGTGGGCATCAGTGGTTAGGCATTTGTTGCTCACACTTAATTGCCCTCGAGTCATCTTCTTGAATTGCTGTAGGAGCACCATTTTTAAACATCAACCAGACCTGCCTGCAGTGATTTAATGCTTTCTAACTTAGTATGACTGCAGCTGAATAGACACACCATACAACACAGACTGTTTGCATTCATCTGTAAGAAAGAAGGCATTGATCAACGTGATCCAGCTCCTTTATTGGCCACAACATCCTTCATTTCCAATGTCTGCAGCTATCAGCCCAGAAATCTGGGCAAGGAGCTTTTAGCAGGAGAATGAGCACAGAGCAGACAGGCGATGGCTCCATGGTTCAGCAATATCACCCTGCAGGTTCTCCACCAGCTGGCACAGGAATGGCTAGAAAGGATGAGATTGCCACCTGCCCAAGGAAATCTGGATGAGATGGTTAGCAGACCAGTGTTCAGCAGCACATCTGGGTGCATTGTCAGAAATCTGTCAATAACTTCCCCCACACCGCCAGGGTAGGTCTGCGTGAATGATGGTCACACTGTGGTTGTCAGCTGGGCAGCACACAATGGGTGTCAATTTTGGGACGTCCAATGTCCCTTCTCACCTCTCTTACTTTTTATATATCTAAAAAAGTCTCTTGCAATTTTCTTTTATGTTACTGACTAGCTCACCCACATATTTCATCCTCTACACCCTTTTTTTTTAGTTGTCCTCTGCTTGCTTTTAAAGGCTTCCCATTATTCTTTGCTTCAGGGAATGCTCTATCCTTTGCTTTTATACTATCCCTGACTTCCTTTGTCAGCCATAGTTGCCTTGTCCTCCCGTTAAATTCATTCCAAGGAAGAGGAAGAATGTTGTGTTCTGCCTTCTGAATTATCCCCAAAAACTCAGCACATGGCAGCACAATAGAAAGACCACCTAGATACATCAGGGTGGCATTGGTGTTTACCATTAACGTTTTTTGGGGTGAGGGAGTAATGTACAGTGGGGGGTGCACATGTAGTTATACTGGGACAGGGAGAGGAAAGTGGCTTCACTGACTGGGGATTGTGGAGACTTTGAAACCGACAACACAAAATAATATTACTGAGTGCTTTCAAAACACAGATGATCATATATGTTGATTATGTGATGATCCATAACACACAAACTATTATATGCTGCATGTTACTATGGTGCTTTATTGCTATTTTGGTTTTATTGGCGTGAAGTCACAATTTTAAAATAGGATCATGTTGGAAAATAAGTTGGGAGACACCAATGGGTCAGTTAAGGCTAATGTTCTGAAGTGACTGGAATTCAGTCTTACTATATTTTGACCATCAGTTTACATGGAATGTGTACTTACTGAGAACATTAAAATACAAGATACATTCTTTAACTTGCGTAATCCTTATAAATCTGTGTACATATGTAACCCTATAAGTGGGGTGAGGGAGTAACGATTTATAGTTAATTTTTTTCTGTTTAATGTGTTTACTGTTCGGTCAAAAGTTAATCAGCAGTCTTGTAACTATTCATCCATGTTTCTAAAGAAAAAAGTAAATGTTACAACCTACTGAGGTGGGGTTTCACTCTAGGGCAGGTGGCACGCTAGCATAAGATCATCCTGCGGAGGAGTTCCCGTTGAATTGTCTGGCAGCTGTGGCCAGTTTTAGATAAATCTTTTTCCAGAAGTCTTCAGAGAGTGGTTCCACAACAAGGCTCACTAACCATCTTTCTCATACATTGACAGCTCCCACTTGGCCCACCAGCCTTCAGAGCCTGTTTGTCATCCTTCACTGGATGGCAAGCATGCTCCCACCGATTGGCTAGCCTGTAAAAATCATGTCAGTTGATGCGAGGTCAGATCCTGGAAAAGCAGCCGTTGTTGGGATCCCGACCCCAGAACAAGAATCCAACCCCAAGCACCAGACAAGTTGGAGTTTGTTAAAATGAAGTCAAATTTGTTCTACTGTTAAGTTATGGCTTAAATTTGACTTTATTAGAATGCAGCATTCTTCTGAAGTTTTTTTTAGGCTAAATAAAAATAACGCAAATAACGTGCATATTACAAAACACTGAATTTTGTTTTATCATAAAACCAATGAATCATTATCTATTTAACAGCAGCTATTAAGTTCTGAGAACTACTCACACCACAGAATCAGATGATTGTAATTTTTAATTATACCTATAGACTGATGTATAAGGTGGCATGGTAGGTCAACAATGAGCACTGCTGCCTCACAACACCAGGGACCCCAGGTTCAATCCCAGCCTTGGATGACTGTTGTGTCGAGTTTGCATATTCTCCCCATGTCTGCATGGGCTTCCACCGGGTGCTCCAATTTTTTCCCACAGTCCAAAGATGTGTAGGTTAGGTGGATTGGCCATGTTAAATTGTCCCTAGTGTCCCAAGATGTGTGGGTTAGGAGAATTAGCCAGCTAAATACGTGGGGTTATGAGGTTGGAGCCTAGGTGAATGCTCTGTTGGAGAGTTGGTGCAGATTCGATAGGCTGAATGGCTGTCTTCAGCACTGTAGGGATTCTATGACCTTAAAAATAACAATCTAACAGTAAAAAGTGCTTGTTTTTAAAGTAACATCTAGAACTTATACATAGTGGAACACAATTGGGAAGTAAAGTTTACAAGGCACATGTGCTATGAAATAAATCACAAATATAAATATTTTGCTGGGTTTCACTTATTCGGTTTATCTGAACACTAAGTTCTTACAAGCACACAGAATGGCAACCTTACAATGGAATTTGGAGCAGAAATATGGCTATAGCCAGATAGCTTCTCACAGGAACCTCTTTCAGCCAATTTCAACAAAACCTTCCTTCAATGTGTCTCTCCTTTGCATCATTCTAAAATAAAGATTATAAAGTGTTCCACGACTACCATTTTCTCGCTTAGTTAGCTTTAGTTCAGAACAAGGAAAAAAAAAGAGTATGTGCAGTACTAGGGAAGTGCTACACTCTTAGAGGTGCTGTCTTTTGAATGAGATGTTAAACCAGGGTCCCATCTGTCCTCATAGGGGGATTCAAAAGGTCCCAAAGCAAAGGTTGCAAGGCAACAGTGACTACGTTTCAAAAGCATTCTATTGGCTGTAAGCACTTTGTGACATCTTGTGATCATGAAAAGACACCATACAAATGCATGCCTTTCTTCTTCTTTTAGTTGATTTGAAAGTAGCAATCCCACATAGATGCACATGATTAAAATATATCCACTAGTTGAGTAGTTTTGCTCCATTAACTTTTACTGCCATTAGACAATTTGGCAGATATTAATACTCAGTTGGCAAATGGTGATGTGCACAACAGTGTTAATGACTGTGATAGAATCACTGAATATATGAGCAATAGTCTGCAGCTAATTACCAGGAATATCCCATTATGTTATGAAGTAAATCTGTTGCTGGGTATGTAATTAGCACAGCTGATTTGAAAACTTGCTGCTCAAGTAATTGCTTAGTGGTTAGGTGATTTGAAAAATCAACTGACAATCAATTGAAGACATTCAAATCTTCTGATAATTTTCAAAAGGTGAAAAATTAAATATAACTTCTCCCTCTTAATTATATAGCATCAGTCTGTGTAATTGTAGGTTTTGCAGGTTAAATGATTTCTTCCCAATAAATGCTCAAGTTTCAAAAGCCCCGCCAAACTTTCTTCTGAGTGTTCATAGATTTCTGCAAAAATTTCTGATTTTGACCTTTTTTGATTGTATATGCCTGATTCAGCTGTTCTTAGAGGGTCAATATTTCACATGGACTCCGATTCAGACCTTTCCAATGACACCCAAATTTGCATTGGTGTTTTCTGCTATTTTTATGAGGGGCAGTTCTCTTCTCTCTGACATCCAGCTTCTTCCTGATGTCTCAGCTCTCCGTCAAATCTAGCGCAAACTTCAATCTAATTCAAACTACCTTCAGTTCACCCTTCGGAAGGTTTAACAGTTAAAAACATTCAGAACTATTCATCTAATGCGAACATTTTGTTTAAATCATGCGAAACACTTGCACCTTAGATTAAATGCGTTGTTCACTTGCAATTTAGAAAATTTTTTTAGATTTGTAAAACATTAGACTAAATCAAGATAGAAAACAATTTCACATTGTAATCCTATAGGTAAAAAAATTCTAAATGTCCACAACAATTTAGTACTGTGCACAATTTGGAGATAAGTATAGAAACTGTTTTTCAGTTATTTATCTCTACACTTTTATTTTACAAAATTTGTACTCTTTTGTCCTCTTTATCAAATCAATAGGGATTTGGATTAGTATCAGATGGATTAGGAGACTGGATCGAGGTAAGATTAACGAAGTGGGTAGGAATAAATCTGAAGGTTGATATGTTATGCAAATAAATTGCTTATGCACTTGTGTGTCCAATTATGCAGCATGCACAAATTAAATCACAGGGGGCAAATCAAACTTCAGTCATAGCAATTAAGGGAGCAGATATTCCAGCAAAATGATGGGTGATGCTTCCACACTTACTATTGACTTATCATTAACATGATTATTTTTAAACTACTGCTGGAGAATTTGGTGTAAAATCTTCTGACCAATGTTGACTGTAGCTAATTTGAAAATAAAATACATATCTAATATTTGGGTTTCTCAGATGTCAATAGAATACCATGATTTACTGACGATACAAAATCCATTTTAAGCACAGGCTGAGTTGCACAGCACACACATACCACATATGGCACATGCACTACGTCACGGAGAATTAAGGTCATAAAATCATGCCTATGAGTTCTTCAAATGGCACACTGCCAATCTCTGTGCCGCATTGAGGGTGAAACAAAAGTCACCCATTGTTCCTTGTCTGCATGTGCAAGCAGTTTGTTTGTAAGAGAAGCTTTGGTATAGACCTAAGAGCAAGTCCATTGCCCTTTTGTCTAGACAAACCTAGAGGGGGAAAAACATAAGTGACAAAAATGAATTTTTTTTTAAGAAATGATTGCTTTCTTCACACCTACCAACTCCACAGTGCAAGGTATAGTTAGGCATATCCCCAGCTGCATTATTTTCCTGTAATTTTTTAAAGAATAAATAACGCAAATTACAAAATATGCCTAATACAGGCAAGAGTCAAAATGTCATTCAATTCCTGAATTTCCCGTGATGTCTTCAGCAGGTCTTCCATAACTAATGAGCCAGTTAATATGTTATGGCTCTTTTTTGACCCAAAGGTGAAACTAGATTTTGATTAAAAAGAATGATTCCTCAACTTGAACATCAAATAAAATCCTCCCCCTTTCAGACAAAGAATTAAAGCTGAATTAATATTATGCAACTCTGATGTCTTCCAACTGTAGTGAAAATTTTAATATTGCTGCATGATTTACTTACTGCATAGCAGTGACGCTGCGTGATTTTCGAAAGAGCCCTTCCCTATGACAGGGCAATTTATCATTTATGGAAGGTGCCAACAAAATGAATCTATGGGTTATTCATGGACGCATTCGCCTTTAACAGCTGTAGGAATTTTCTAATCATCAATACATTTTACTGATTACAATTTAAATCAAAACTAAAACAGGTGAATGCAATATTTTCTGGAAATAATTTTGAGAAAATCACACTGCTTTTCTGGATTTGAAACAATTCACAGTAGATTTTGCAGCTGAACTCTAGCTAAAAAGAAATTAACAAAACTCCACTAATTCCTTCATCAACATATACTTCAAAGACAACAACCTATATTCGCTTGTTCATGAGAAGCTCAGCTAATATAACAGGAATACAGAAGATCATATTTTAATGCCAAATTTACTTGTGCTTTGCTCTTTTTTAAAAGGCTCTTGCCACAACACAAACGTTCTGGTAAGCGATCAACATCATGCACTGTTTAGTGACAGGAATTGCTGCTTAAGAAGTCAACTCCATGACAGATGTCATTTTAAGGACGCATCGTTATTTAGTAATAGTTCAATGTAACATGGTCTTGGTTCAATTGAGTCAGAAGGTCATGGGTCTAACACTCACATATTATGGATTGAAACATCAGTACTGTACTGCATTACTGGGGCAGCCATCCTTAAGATCTGATGTCAAACTAAAGCTTTATTTATTTGTTATTGTGATTCAGGAAGACAAGGGTTCTATAGCATCGTTGAAAAACTGTATCAAAAACAGACCAACTGAACTCTTATTGGGTTGGTACTCCTTCCTGTTTTGGTTTGATATTTCAAGATTTACAAAGGAACTTTGGGTGCACAAACTAAATTTGTGGATTTTCTGTGATTGCTTTGAGGTGTTTCAAAGAAATCAATAAGGCATTTTACAGTACAAGTCTTTTTCATGCTTTCTTAAGTAAAGATTATCTCTGCTCCAATTACTTTAGATACATTTTACAACAGCTGCAAAATGATGTGGGGAATTAATAAATATTGCCCCCCCACCCCCCCCCAACACTTTTTTTTTGTCAGTTTCCCTCCTGTCCTTAAAGTCTTTGTGCCCCGGTTTTCTGGGACAGTTCCCAGTTGAGGTTGAAGACCCAGCAAGTATAGAGTCATTTAGGGCACAGGAAGCTGCCCAAAGATCTATGCCAATTCTTTGTGGAGCAGGGGAATTTCACAGTAACTTCATTGCAGTGTTAATGTAAGTCTTACTTGGTGACTAATAAATAACAAACAATTCAGCTCCCTCCCATTTTCTTGCTCTATCCCCATAGTTGTGTTTCCTTCAAGTATTCATCGAACTTCCTTTCAAAATCATTCATTGCCTTTGCTTCAACTCCCACGTGGGGAGCGTGTTTACGGTCATTCCTATTCACTGTGTAAGAATTCTTCCTCACATTCCCTTGAGTCTCTTGCCAAAAATGTTAAATCCGTGTCCCCTAGTCCTGGAGCCATAAGCCAACGGGAACAGCTTTTGTTTGTCTATCTTATACAAGCTGGTCATAATCTCGTATCCTTCTGTCAAATCTTCCCTCAATCTCCTTTGTTGGAAGGAGAACAACCCCAACTTCTCCAACCTAACCTTGTAGCTATATCTATCATTCCTACAATCATTTTTGCAAATCTTTTCTGCACCCATTCAAGGATCCTCATTTTGATTTACTTCAGAATAAATGCTCAAATGTGACAATTAACGAGAATACACTGTTGACAAAATAGCTCTGTGGAATGCATTTATACAGTAAGAAGTCTCACAACATCAGGTTAAAGTTCAACAGGTTTATTTGGTAGCACAAGTTTTTGGAATGTCGCTTCTTCTTCAGGTGACTCTCACTGAAGACGACGATACTCCAAAAGCTTGTGCTACCAAATAAACCTGTTGGATTTTAACCTGTTGTTGTGAGACTTCTTACCATTCTTACCCCAGTCCAACGCCGGCATCTTTACACCAATGTTTGCGACAGAGAAACTATGTACGTCAAAGGTCACAAGTACAATAATCACAGTAGGTGGCAAGTGGAATTAAGTAATGAAGAATTTCTGGGAAGGCTCAGTTTCACGCATGTAAAAAAAGAGCAAAACAAATCCTATGCCCACCTGGCAGAAATACTTCAGCCAAGTGGGTGCTTTCTGCCACAAACAGCCTCTGACTGATTTTAAAGTGGACAATGTGTTGCAAAGATGGCTGCCATGGGTCAGGCAGCACAGTGACACAGTGGTTAGCACTGCTGCCTCACAATGCCAGGGACCTGGATTCGATTCCTGGTTTGGTTCACTGTCTGTGTGGAGTGCGCACGTTCTCCCAGCATCTGCATGGGTTTCCTCCCACAGTCTGAAAGACTGTGGTTAGATGCATTGTCCATTGTAAACTCAGTGTGCCCGAACAGGCGCTAAAGTGTGACAATTAGGGGATTTTCACAGTAACTTCATCACAGTATTAACGTAAGTTGACTTGTGACACTGATAAATAAATTTTAAACTTTTGGTGACCTCTGATTTTCACAGGTGAAAAATTAACTGAAAAGTTCTTAAGATGCAAGTAACTGTGGGTGGAAAGTCGTCCCTTGAAAACACACCCAAAATGCAAAACCACGTACGAATTTACACCTCATATTGACTGGGTATTTACCAAAACTCAAGATCAATAGCCCCAGACTCAACTGCTGCAAGCTTGACACTTAGAGAGGAACAAAGAGATCAGTTTATCACGAGCAGGTGAGAATACCACCATTCATTTTCTCATCTGAGCAACGGCGTCTAACTCTGAATCCGTTGTGTGGACAATAGAGATGCTAATCATGTGGTCACATAATTGAAACTCATTTCAGATAAGAAATCTGATTATTCCAAATACCAGTCAGATTCAGGACAGCTTGGAAACTGGCAAGACAACGTAGGCAATTCCTCCAGCAGGAACGACAGAACCTTGCCTGAAAAACCCCTTTACCAAGATAGTTAGAGAAAAGGGCTAATACATCTCCGCTTACAAAGATACAAGTCTAGAGAAATCAGGCCACCGTTTTGTCTGGAAACCCAAAGGCTTCCAACTTTCATTCACCCAAAGAACCATGTGAAAAAGCCATTCAGGCTTGCAACGCATGGAACTTAAACAAGTGATTTAATAACCTAAACACGTCTTGTATTTAGAATCTGTCTTTACAAGTGTGTGCACGTGCACATGAAGGAATGAGCATTTTTCACTGCATTTATCTTTCAGGATGTTGTGTGAATAAACATCATCTTCTGATTTAAACTTATCCAAAAGTTACAACATCAAAAAGCTTAAAACATTTCCTATCAACACACATCTTGCTGAAAACAACCCAGAGTTGAGGAGGAAATGGAAAAAGTTATCCCACCTTCTGTCCACAATGGCAGATACAAGGAAGAAACTGAGACCACTTCAAATGTCAAAACGAGCTACAAAAACATTAAAATTTTAACGCACAGAGAGATACAGCTACTAATCCAGTAAGCTTCTGCTGGACATCAGAAATACTAGGAGAAATTTTTTCAGCACTTTGGTGGCAGGTTTGAAGGCCAAGGGTCTGAGAAAATGGTAGGAAATGTGTCAGGCCAGCTCCCCAACGTGCGATCTGCTTCTCCTCCACTTTTATCAGAGACCGCTTCAGAGTGGTGATGGCAATCTGCCTATTGGTGGTGGAAATGCAATTTAGGTAATTATGGAGGCAATTAGTGGACATTTTTGGAAAGTGATGCAATTTTGTCAGCAGCATACAGGATCCAGACTCAGACTACAGTCCGTCTGTAGATTTAGACAAATTTTTCTGAGTTTATGAAATGCCGAGAAACAATATATGATCACTATTTCAGGAAGCAAGGCATGACCGTTTGCTGTGTCCAAAACATTTTAAGTCTGTCTTGTACTGAAACTGGAGTAGAGTTGTCTGTTTCAGTTAAAGGTCTGAACTCACTCTTGCAAAAGTCAAAGAGCAGGACATACCCCTTTAGAGGGTTTTGAAGAATATGCAAGCTTGTCACGTGTTTATGGATAAATGATGAAGTAATTTGCGAACCAATCCAGTAGACTAAAAATTGGTTTCACCAAATATGACGCAAGGCTGGAGTCAAAAAGCATATAAAAAACAGCTCGTTAAACCCAAGGGTGCACAGTCCAAGAGGTCAAGACCATTATTGTCAACTACGCATAGCAAAAGACTGCACTGCAGTTGATCAGAATGCCACTGGACTGATATTCAAGGGAACTGACTGCACACCACTGCTTTTGTCAAATATCACGTTTCGTACTTGCATGTTCTCCCTGTGTCTGTGTGGGTTTCCTCCGGGTGCTCCGGTTTCCTCCCATAGTCCAAAAGATGTGCTGGTTAGGTGCACTGACCCAAACAGATGCTGCAATGTGGCGACTAGGAGAATTTCACAGTAACTTCATTGCAGTGATAATGTAAGCCTTACTTGTGATTAATAATTAAACCTTAACTTTGCTTATCGTGAAATATCTTAATAAATCTGTTGGGCTTGTTTCAACTTACTTGTACAGAGGGGGAATTATTATTAGTCATGAAAGGGTATTAATGCAGATTTAACTGGAAAACTACTGATTGGATGCAAGAATAGAACAAGATGTCAGATTACCATGGGATTCTTAGGTAGTGGTTGCATTAAATAATAAGTGGCAATCCTCAGGATATCTGCAAGCATATGTTAGCAATTGTTTATTTGTCACCTGCAGACAGATCCTTCAAACAGCACCAAGCAATAGGAATTGGTTGCCAGCCCATCAGCTGTATGGTGCCTCCATTTTGTGTTGCTTTCTCCTTCTCTATTCACCTCAGCAACATACAGCATTCAGAGAGGGTCTGCCAGCCACTCTTCCGTTTGGACACTCTTGATCGGCCCTCCTGTCTTCTCACACATCCAGCCATGCCTAATTGGTTGGCGTGCTTGAAGGCAGTTTAACTGGCAACCCTCCTCCAGAAGGAGGCGAACATCCAGCCATCTGGTTTGCAACCCAGAAATCAGCCCTGACCTTGGGCTCGCAACTCATGGGAAAATTCAGGCCACAATGAGCACAATTTCTTGTACGTACTTCAGGATTGGAGTTTTTTTTGTCTGTAGGCAAATGTAATGCACTGCCTGTATGTGTAGTGGAGGCAAGTTCAATTGAGGCATTCAAGAGGGCATTCGGTGATTATTTGATTGGAAACAGTTTGGAAGGTTATGGGGAAAAGGCAGGGAATAGCACTAAGTCACAATGCTCATTTGGAAAGCCACTGCAGATATGATGGGCCAAATGGCCTCTTTCTGCACCATAATAATTTTGAGCTTCCCATCTCCTACACATTTTTGGGGAACTGTGAAAGAGTGATGTTTTTACTTTACCATGCATACAAATCATACACAATCGTTTTGTTTGTAGTTTTATACTACACCACTAGGTGGTGAACGTCATTTCAGTTAATTCTGATTAAGTGACAACACCTGTATCCACATTATCATAGCCTCAGTGGAGGTTGATCTCCACATGTATTCCACTAGCAGAAGCAAAGCTGCCGTGCCAGTTCTCTTGAAATGCAGAGATAGTTCAGCAATCATTGATTAATCTCTAAAAACAAAATGACTCCGGCATTGATGTAAAAAGACAGATTTTCCAAAGAGGCAACAAAGACAGTGGGTATGAAAAGCTGACATCCCTGAACAGTACTACTGTATTATTTATAAACAGTCTGAATATGCATCAATGGTCTGCTATCACATCCGCAGAAATTGTTTATTTGCTTTGCATTTGTAGCATATAACTTAAACGTTGGCTACAAAAAGACTGTAGGTTTTGTGGATTAGCTGTGTTAAGTTGTCCCCTAGTGCCCCAGGGTGTCTAGGTTAGATAGATTAACTATGGGAAATGTGTGGGTTTACAGGAAGAGGGTAGGGGAGGAGGCCCTGGTAAGCTACTCTGTCAGAGGATAGGTGGAGACTCATGGGCTCAATAGCCTCTTTGGCACTGTAGGGATTCTATGAAGTGGCTTGGGGAGGATGTCGGAGTTGGACCACCTCTCTTCACAAGAGGATTTTGTGAAGGCACTATTGTGGCACTTCTCTTGCATTTGGAGATGTTTAGATGCTTGCAGTACATGGTTTAAGCCTCAGCACAAATCAGCACGGGATCACTGCTGCCAGGTAAACCAAGAGCTTAGTCTTGGGTTTGCAATCCTGATCTTCAAACGTTCTTCTCCTCAACAAGCTGAAACTGAGTTAGCACATTACAAATGATGGTGTATTTTGTGATTTATGTCCGCCTTTACTGAGGGGAGGCCCCCCAAGATATAGAAAATGATCCACATTTTCCAGGATCTCATTGCTGAACCTAATCAACAGATCACAACAGAGGGAAAATGTTTTAGAGTTGGAGTACACACATTATCATACGCATACTGAAATTCTACGACCGAGGTTCGAGTGGTTTTGGATTGAAGGCTGCATGGTTTGAAGAGTATCCCATGTGTTCTGTAAATCATCCCTATACCTACGAGTACTGGAGGTGAGCTGTTGTACTGCAATGAGGAAGATGAAGAGAACTGCGGCAATGACACAGCCTTGTTTGACCCCCCGTTTTCACTGAGATGAGGCTCATCATCATTCAATTGGTGAGGATCATAGCTTGCATGTCACCGAGAGGTAGGCAAAGAATACTGACAAATTTCTGAGCGCAGCCAAATTTTAAGGTGGAGATTCTGTAAGTCTTCATGGTTGACTGGTCAAAGACTTGTGTGAAAAAGGGCATTTACAGCAGTTGGTCCTGTTCCCTATACTTTCCTTCAATGTGCCACACAGTGATGACCATGTCTGTGATACCTCTCGATGGGAGAAAACTGCATCGCGGATCTAGAAGTTCTCCAGCCACTAGGAGAAAGTAGTTGAGGGGGATCTTGCAACAATCTTCTCTCTCAGCGGCCAAGGAACACCTTGCCTGGTCACGGTGCAGCTTTCACCCGTCGAGCAGCATCCATCTATCGTGTACATGCCCACTACATCCAAAGGAAAGACAAACTGCCTTACACAAAGTCCAAAAATAAAACGTAAACCTGAATTCAAAAGTCACAACTGTTAGAGCAACAGATATTAGTTGAAATTTACAGCACAGATTCAGGACATTCAGCCCAGCTAATTTATCCTGGTATTTAGCTCCACATGTGCCACAGATCGATAGGAGATTACTACATAAAGAATCATGGCTGTCTAAGAAATAAACAAAAGGTCAAGAGAATGATTTTATTGTTAATTCTACAGAAACAAAGAACAAAGTAAATTACAGCACAGGAATAAGCCCCTTGGCCCTCCAAGCCTACACTGACCGTGCTGCTGACTGAACTAAACCCCTTACCCTTCCAGGGACCGTATTCCTCCATTCCCATCCTACTCATATTTGTCCAGATGCCCCGAAATACTCACAAGCGTATCTGCTACCACTACCTCTCCCTGCACAGTTTCAGGCACCCACCACCCTCTCTGTGTAGAAAACCTGCTGAAGAATTCAGTTTTGCCATTACATCCCACCTAAAATAAACAGAAACATCTAGCGTGAATAGAATTATGAAGCTCGAGCTTCTAAATTGTTATTCACAAGTTAAATATTTATTTCCTTGCAAAAAAAATTTGTTTGAACTATCATCCAAATCCAAAGTGTAACTTCTGCTCGCTGATAGAAAACACGCAGCACTAATCACTGAGATACGTTAAACAACTCTGCATTCACGTCAGTTTTAAACCGTATCAAATGAAACTCACGGTACAAAAATAGTAAGGCCCTCAAAAGTCTTTTTGAAATAAAAAGAAACAATGAATCAATGAGAAAAGAGTTGAGGAGAAATGTTTTCATCCAAGGGGGTAGTGGGGGTCTGGAACTCAGTGCCAGAAATTTTTTAAAAATACTTGGATTTTCACTTGAAGGGCTGTAATTTGCAGGGCTACAGACCGAAAGCTGGAAAGTGGGGCTAAGCTGGATAGCTCTTTTCAACCGGCACAGGAATAATGTGTTAAATGGCTTCCTTCAGTGCCATAAATCTTCTACGTTTCTGTTTCAACGAATGACCATTGCCACGTCCTAATTCTATATATGTATAAAATTAATAAAAACATTTCATAACCGTGAAAATGCAGGAGCTGTACTCCCTCAGCTGCTTACACTCCATCCACATACTCACTGTCCATTGGTAACAAGGCATCCTAGGTTGCATTCCATGTAATTAATCACTTCAGTTACATTTTAAGTATTGAAAATCCACACATGTAAGGAGATGAAAGATAGTTTTACAATTTGAGTCTTTCCACCCAGATGAAAACAACCACCCTCCACCCCACCCAACCTGCCCTCACTTAACATCAGTACTGCACCATCACAAATCCAGCCTGGTTTTTAAATAATTAAACTCCAGATCATTCCGCATGCAGAACAAGATGTCTGAAGTTTCACCTACCCTCATAATTCACAATAATGATGGCCAGCTTGTAATCTTTCCCCAGCATCATTGCGTGCACAGACAACACACATAAATTCCCTCCCCTGCAGTTTAATTAATAAATGGAAACTCTGTGAAACAGATAATGGTTAGGCAATACTCAGCGCAGACTTCCGGGTTATGTCTGCTGAAACCTGTTCACTCTTAATAAGACTACACAACATAGAGACTGATCATTTGGTGCATTCTGCCTTCCTTTCCGCTCAGCACTTTGCGTTGCTATGACAACCAAAAGGATTGTCTCCCTGCAGTTTCTCAGTAAAACAACCATGTGACTGAAGAGATACAGTATTGGAAGGCAATTTCTTTTTATTGATTAACTAGAAATACTTGCAAACACGCAAAGGACAAAGGTACTTGTCTAGTGTATGAACGGCAGATATTAAAGTGAGGTAAAAGGTCACGGCCCATTTACTACCTATTTGCTTATAGCACCGGAATAATACTTCTGAAAAATTTAAATCTCCCTGAGGCACCCAATCATCTTCATGCATTCTTTGTGCACTCTCTCCTCAATCTCTATTTTTCAACCTAAAATCCATCATTTTAATCATTAGCTCGTAACAATATTTATATATTGTATACAGAAGTTGCAATCAAGTCATGTCAGAAATTGAAAACCATGATTAGAACAATGTCGTGACTTCCTCACAGCTCCATCACAAAACTATCTTGCCTAAGAAATGTTCACATGCAGCCACATTTAATTGTAAAATGCTGCCATAATTTACGCCACCTCACTCTATGTCAGTGAAATCCTATACTTTCATTTCAGTTAAGAACACAAAGACCAAGTTTGAACACTGGGATCTACACAATGGTTATAAATCTTAACGGACAGCTCAGATTTATGTGGGGAATGACAAACGGTGAGATGAATTACAAATGTATATGTGCAATCCTAAGATCGTTCTGCATTGCTATTACTCCTGCACATAAAAGAACATTAACGTTTGTAATTCACTGCAGCCTATTGAAAATGGATCCATGGACTGACAGGTCAAGAAATGAAGAGCATGAGCCCCAGTAAAAATGAAGTGATAAAAAACTGGCAAAAATAACCTTCAAGTAGCGACAGAATACACCAGCTTACATCACTGCAATATTTGGAAAATGCAGTGAAAAATTCCAAAATATAGACTATCTTGGTCTAGTCCGTATTACAGAATAGTTAGGGGGAACACATTTCTATTATCTATCTTTAGAGCTAAACATGCAATGTGACAGAAAGACAATCTACAAAGTAACCACAAACCACAGCACTGAGCTTCAAAAGGTAGATAATTCTACTTAAAATGTTACGTGCACCACTTTAGTAAGAACAAGTCCATGGTGTAAACTAAAGGGGAAGAAAAAAGTCTTTTTGAATGTTAACTGAGAAAAAGGTATTGGGAAAAAAGGGTATGCCCGCACACCCACACACGTGCATCATGGTTCACTTTTTGGAACTGTTATTTCTCTTCACTATTCAGCTGTGGAATCTCTTGTGATAATCATCACTAAGTAATCGATGCTCCTCAATAATCCAATCCAACTGAATTTTGCATATCCTTGCAAACAAATCACAAGAGCAGCATTTGGCAAACACCCTTTTTGTTTTGAACATAATCAAATTTGAATAATCAAAACACAAAGCTTCACATCCAGTCACATGCTTTGCATGAAGTTTTGTTCTTTTTCAATTTACACTTCAGACCACAAATATTCTGCATAAGAGCTGAATGACAGGCTTCCTGTTCTCGTCAATGGCACAGTGGCTAGCACTGCTGCTTCACAATGCCAGGGACCTGGGTTCAATTCCGGCCTCGGGTGACTGTGTGGAATTTGTACATTCTCCCTGTGTTTGTGTGGGTTTTCTCCGGGTGCTCTGGTTTCCTCCCAAGCACTAAAGGTGTGCAGGTTAAGTGGATCGGTTGTGCTAAATTGCCCCTTAGTGTTGAAAAATGTTTAGATTAGGTGGATTAACCAATGCAAATACTCGGGCTTACAGGAATGGGCAGAGGGGTGGGCCTCAGTGAGATGCTCTTTTGTTGACATAAATGGATCTTTTTCCAATTGGCAGTCAGTGACTAGTGAGATTCCACAGGGGTCTGTGCTAGGACCCCAAATGTTCACATTATATATTCATGATTTAGAAGGAACTGAACGTATTATCTCCAAATTTGAAGATGATACAAAGTTGAGTGGGAGGGTGAGCTGTGAGGAGGATGCAGTGATGTTTCAGGGTGATTTGGACAGGCTGTTTGTGTGGACATCTGCCTACAATGTGGATAAATGTGAGGCTATCCACTTTGGTGGCAATAATAGGAAAACAGATTATTATTTGAATGGGTGTAAATTGAGATAGGTGAATACTTAAATGAGACCTTGGAGTCCTCGTGCATCTGTTGCTGCAAGTGTGCAGGTACAGCAGGCAGCAAAGAAGGCAAATTGGCCTTCATACTGAGAGGATTTGAATTTAGGGACAGGGATGTTTTGCTGCAATTGTATAGGGTGTGAAGCCACACTATTGTGCACAGTTTTGGTGTCCTTATCTGAGGAAAGGTGTCTATGCTTGCTATCAAGAGAGTACAGTAAAGGCTGACTCCTGGGATGGCGGGTCTGTCACATGAGGAGAGACTAAGTCAATTAGGATTATATTCATTGGAGTTCAGAAGAATGAAAGGGAACTCATAGAAACTTATAAAATTCTAACAGGATTAGACAGGGTAGATTCAGAATGAATGCTCCCAATGATAGGGGAGTCCAGAACTATGGATCTTAGTTTGAGAATAAGAGGTAAATCTTTTAGAACTGAGGTGGGGAAAAAATTTCTTCACCCACAGAGTGGTGAATGTATGGAATTCACTACCACCAAATGTAGTTGAAGCTAAAACATTGTGTGATTTCAAAATCAGATATAGCTTTTAGGAGGAAGTGGCTGATCAGGATATTTAATTCGATGATCTAAATGAATGGTGGTGCAGGCTCAAAGGGCCAAATGCCTACTCCTGCTTCTAGTTTCTAATCTCATTTTGTGATTGTGTAACTTCCCAACTCCTTGAAATTCTGCTCCAAATTCCTTGCCAAACTTCACATAGGGCCTTACAGGATTCACTTTCAATCCGATGTACAGTACCCCCAAGGCTTTGGCAGTTTCTCTACATAGAAACAAGAGAAATTCTGCTTCCATATTCCAACCCCAAGGTCTCACATCCACAAGGAAGCATCCAATTGTTTGAAGCTGGGTTTTAGTTGTGTAATGATAGAACTTCTTGACACATTCAAGATGTGCACTTGTTTCTCTTTGTCCTCAGTTTTTTCTACCGTGCTCTGATGCTGACATTACTGACATTGTCTAAATCTGCAATAAGGCTCACTTCCATATTACCAATCACTATTCGATTTATTATTGTCATATGTATTAACATACAGTGAAAAGTATTGTTTCTTGCATGCTATACACACGAAGCATACTGTTCACAGAGGAGGAAATGAGAACATGCAGAATGTAGTGTTACAGTCACTGCTAGGGCTTAGAGAAAGATCAACTTAATGCAAGGCAAGTCCATTCAAAAGTCTGACAGCAGCAGGGAAGAAATTGTTTTTGAGTCGGTTGGTATGTGACCTCAGACTTTTGTATCTTTTTCCTAATGGAAGAAGGTAGAAGAGAGAATGTCCGGGGTGTGTGGGGTCCTTAATTATGCACTCTTTGCCAAAGCAGCGGGAACTGTAGATAGAGTCAATGGATGGGGGGCTGGTTTGTATGATGAATTGGGCTACATTCACAACCTTTTGTAGTTCCTTGCAGTCTTGGGCAGAGCAGGAGCCATACCAAGCTGTGATACAACGAGAAAGAATGCTTTCTATAGTGCAGCTATGAAAGTTGGAGAGAGACATAGCTGACATGCCAAATTTCCTTAGTCCTCTGAGAAAATAGAGGCATTAGTGGGCTTTCTTAACCATAGTGTCACCAGAACAGGTTGTTGGTGATCTGGACACCTAAAAACTCGACCCTTTCTACTTTGTCCCCATTGATGTAGACAAGGGCATGTTCTCCTTTACGTTTCCTGATTTCGATGACAATCTCCTTCGTTTTGTTGACATTGAGGGAGAGATTATTGTTCCTGCACCAGTTCACCAGATTCTCTATCTTATCATTGTTGGAGATCCGACCCACTACAGTGGTGTCGTCAGCAAACTTGAGAATCAAATTGGAGGGGAATTTGGCCAGAGTCAGAGGTGTTTGTTTTTGTGGCTGCTCCCATTGACAGAAAACATTTATCCCTGATCACTATTCATATCCTCACTCTCTACATAGAGAGATAGAGTTTTACAGCACAAAGCAAGGTCCTTCAGCCCATCGTGTCTGCACCGTCCATCAACCATCTACCTATTCTAATCCCATTTTCCAATACTTGGCCAGTAGCCTTGTATCTTATGGCATTTCAAGTGCTCATCTTAATACTTTTTAAATGTTGTGAGTGTTCCCACCTCTATCACCCTTTCTGGATCCCTACCATCCTCTGATCTCTACTCATAGAATCCCCACAGTGCAGAATGAGGCCATTCTATCCAGAATGTACACTGACTCGCCAAGAGAACATTGCTACCAGGCCCCAACCCCATAAACCCATAGCCCGACATATTTACCCTGCCAAATACCACTAACCTACACATCTTTGGATACTAAGGAGCATTTTAGCTCGACTAATCAACCGAACCTGGACTCAGAGGAAACCAGAGCACTCGGAAGAAGCCCACGCAGACACAGAGAGAAAGTGCAAACTCCACACAGAGTCACCTAAGGTTGGAATCAAACCTAGGTCCCTGGCGCTATGAGGCAGCAGTGATAACCATTGATGTGTAGATGCCAGCCTTGGACTGGCTGGCAGTGTAACAAATCTCACAACCAGGTTAAAGTCCAATTGGTTTCTTTGGTATCGCAAGCTACCACTGTGCTACCTTAAATCTTTGTCTCTCATAATTTTGTATACTTGATCAGGTCCTCCTTCAGCCTTCTCTGCTCCAAGGAAAATAATCTGTGCCTAATCAGCCTATTTTCATAGCTTAAGTGTTCCAACCCAGGCAACATCCTGGTGAATCTCCTCTGCACCCTCTCCATTGCAACCACATCCTTCTGATCAAAATTCTACACATCTTGTACAGCTCATCATAATAATCTCCTTGCACTTGTACTCTATGCCTCAGCTAATAAAGACAAGATTCCCTTACGCTTGCTTCGTCATCTCATCTATCTGTCCTGCTGCACCGTGTAGATCTGTGTAGATCTATAGGCATGCATCCCAAGGACACTCTGATCCTCTGTCCTTCCTAGCATCCCATCATTCATTGTGTATTCCTTTGCTCTGTTAATCCTCCCAAAATGCAACATCTCACATTTTTCAGGGTTAAATTCTATTTGCCACTGTTCTGCCCTCTGACCAGCCCATCTACATCACTCTGTAATCTCAGGCTTTCTTCGTTGTTATTTATCACACCACCAATTTTCATGTCATCCACGAACTTACTGATTGTATCTCCTGCTTTCACGTCTACATCACCAAAGTAATGTACATTTCCATCAACTTGTCTTGCATTTATATTACTTTTGTCTCTTTTTTTTAAGCTTTGCTTCTGCACTTCTTGCCTAAGTGGACTTTGCCCCCACATTTTCTGCCTATCTGTCCCTTGGGAGGGCATTTTTTTCCATAGTGTCCTCAGTTGCCACATCTGAAATGTTCTGTTTTTAAGCTAACATTTACACAAATATGATTCAGTTGTGCCATTCAGTTAACCTCATCTTTTGTCATGCCAATGGTATTGGCTGGACCAAGTTTCTTGCTGTGAAATTGCCCATCCACTGAAAACAGCAGCTGCATTGGAAGCAAAGTGTCACCCAATGTTAAGTGACCTCCTATTCCCTGCTGCTTATGCCTCAGCTTATCTGACTTGCAGTGTTGAGCCACCTGGTCCATTATCTACTTATTCAGATCAGTTGCATCCATTTTATTGACGCCTGTCTCTCAAAAAGTCACAAATTGGGCAAATTATTCCCCCATCTCATCTGATAGACAACATGACTTTGCAGCATGGCATCTGGCTTCACTACATAGTGGTCCTTCATGGTCTTCACTATATGTTTGTAACCCACCTTTTCTCCCACGTCAGACAAAATTCTCCCACACCGAATAACAAAAAGACTCATTGCTGTTTTCTGCCTCAACACTGCCCTATCCGAAGACAGAAAGTGATGGTCAGCATACACTTCAAACTCTCTCAGATAGTACTGGCATCATCCCTTGGATCAAATGGCACAATTTCTCAGGCTGCAAACATATCTGCTCCACCAAACACCACAATACAACCTTAAAACATCTCTGTACTTGTCTTTATCGCCAATGTCACATCTCAGGCAGAAATTTAACTGCAAGGACAACGTCACTTAAACTGCCTGGCTAACTCCCTAACTCTCTAATTTTCAAGTCCCCCAGGTCAGGTGATCCCGTACACGCCATACCACACACATTATTATCTATTAGAAATAAAACAGGGAAGTGGGAAGATAAAACAAAATTATTTGCATCTCAAGGAAGTTTTCTGAAATGGAAGATTAATAGTGTAGATCTGTAGCTTTCAGTATTGACAATCTGACTATAGGATATTTAAGCTTCAGTGTTGGTTCTATATTAGAATGATGAGTAAATATAATACTATCACAGACACTGCCTTACTTAAGCTGCCTCAAGACCACATTATCCTCCAAAATTAGGCTCATCTAAAAGCAAATCCATGGTAATTGACTGATACCTAATTAAGGAAAAAGCCTGATGACATACAGTCGCACTACCTTTACCAATTAATCAGAAAGTCCTCTCGCACAACGAATACCAGCAGTATTATTCACGTAGTGATAAACTGCATTGCAAAATTGCAGTATTGTTGATCATAAACCTTAAAAATTTAATTATGTTGAAGATGGATAGTGATTGTGACTGCATTGTCACTGTTGATTAACAAGGGATGAATAGCATTGATTCACACCAGATTCTGCACCAACATTCACTTTATGATAGTACCACAATGATAAATGGTTACACGTCCAAAGCCGTAAAGGCAAGTTAGGAGTAGAGGTCATGAATGTAACCTGAAATTCCAATCAAAAATCTAATGTGGTTGTAACATAAACCAAATACTATTACAAACTATTATAAATTGAGGACATATTCAACTGGAATGAAAATCAAGCAGTTGCTAAAACAGGGCAACCAATCCGCAACACCGGTTTACACTCCTCATGGCAAACTGAAAATCTACCCAAATTTCAATACAAATAGAAGCAAGCTTCCTGCTGTAGTGTAAGCCATAAATAACACTCAACATGTAGAAGAAAAAACAAAGTTTTCTCTCCTGTGTTTTATGTTTTCAGTACCTATATATTTTTTAAATCCATGATGCTATTGTGCTCAATTTGTTCAAATAAGATCAGTGTCTTATGCACAGGCAGAAAGTTCCAGCACCTTCCAAAGTGCATTGGCTTTATACATTTTTTGAGGAGTTAAGCCTTCAGCAAACATTCATGTCTCACTCAATAAGATATTTAGTTTATGGGCAAGAAGGGCCTATGACGTGGAAATAGGGTGAATATTACTTAGTTTTTTTTAAGCTGTGTTTGAAATTGAGGAATTCAGCCTGTTCAGAAGCTACAAAAGCATTAATATTTGGTTTGGATAGCTAAAGCTAAGCAAAACTACACTCAACACTGTCAATGAATTCAGTTCAATCATATTCTTTAAGGAATTATTTTCTAGTTAATATTTTAAGAAAAAATTGCAGCTTTAAAAGGCAAGAGGGAGTTCCAGTTTCTCTCAGGCACCAACTTTCATAATTCATTGTGCTCTAACATAAATAAAGCTTCCACTCACACTGAACCTTAAATGTACTATAGCAACGCTTGCTGCACAAATTTCCAGTGATTTCCCTGCTCCCAACCGATAGATCCCAAGAGTCACAGGCAGCAAGTCACAAACAGCATAAATTCAAGGCCTGCATTTAATGTATATTTTCCAGGGAATAAATTTTGTCAGCTGTCGTAGTTGCAAGGGTGGAACGTCAAAAATTTGATTTAGTGCTTATGGATTCAAATCATAAAATTGTGCTTTTGCAATACTATAATATGAGAACATCTGTTAAAACACAGACAGCAGGAATGCAAAATTAATTAGCCTCTTCTGAGAAATGTACATGGCTCAACTGATAACTATTTAAACAATAAGGATGCATTGGGATAATGTTATTTTGATACTTCACATTCTAATTAGTAGGTCATTCCAAGCAATTTGTGGATCATGGTGAAAGATTATTGAACTCCTTCCTCTTCTTTTTCTTCCTGCCAGTCCATCTCCATCATTCGCCTCACATTTCCTCTCTCTGCAACAGATGACCAGATCATTTCAAGCACTTCTCAGCTAATTTTTTGATGGTCCCACAATTCTCATTAACCCCCCGATGTGCTGGTTCCTGGTTTTATCCTTTTGCATTACTGCACAATTTCAAAACTGCGTCAACACTTGATTAGTGTCTGTCATTATTCCTCTGTTCTTGATGTTGGCCAAGTGTCCGTAACAAGACCGATCTCAGCTACCAAATTCACAAACTCTACCATCTAGAAGGACAAGTCGAGCAAATACATGGGAACATCACTCCCTGAAAGCAGTCCTCCAAGTCACACATCATCCTAATTTGGAACCATGTCACTGTTCCTTCAGTGTTGCGGAGATGAAATCTTGGAACTCTCTTCCTAACAGCTCTCTGACTGAACCTACATGGACTGTAGCACTTTCAAAAGGTTGTTCATCATCACCTGCTCAAATGCAATTAGGGATGGGCAATAAACGCTGGTCTGCTAGCAATGCCCACATCTCATGAAAGAATACATTTTTAGAAACCATCTTGCAGCTTCATCCTTTCAATTTCCAATATACATGTAATTTTCTATCAGAAAACACCCCACTGCACTCCCTCCAATCCCCCTAGTCAAGGCTGGTCAACTTCCATACTTCATTTTCAGCCACCACTGACCTGTTAGTTGAAATACTCACATTCTTTAAGTTCTCGACCATAATTGTTAGGGGCTGTTCCAATGGTTTTCTTCTTGTATTTAAAAAACTATTGTTTCCCTCAAGTAGCCAAAGTAACAGAGTGGTTTCAAGATTATCTTTACTATAGCTAGTTCCAGGACTCTGAACATCCATTCAGGGCATTCTGAATGAAAAATTCAGAAATACAAAGGTAATTAAAGACTCAGGTTTGATTACAAGTAATTAGCATAAACCAGTAACAGAATAGGAATTCTCTCTGTCCAATCATAGTTAAGGTTACATCATGCATACATAAGGGTAAATGTCCAATTAAAACCTGTGCATGTTTATGTCATCAAGAAATTATAGCTATATATCTGACCAATGGTCTTTCAACCTCCCTTTCCATTGTTCCTTGTTCTAACAAGCAGACATGAACTGCAGCTGCACATCATATGATTAGATAGTCCTTGAGCCTTGTCTGAGCTTACTTCAATCAAAACCTGTCATTTGCACATAGCTTTTCCTGTGTGGCTGGGTTCAGCTTGCATCTTGTGATTTTTTAACCCTTTTAATAGTCTTTACATTTTGACATTGATCCCCTTCCCTGGGCTCAAACTGACAGCACATAAATTAGGTCTTTGGCCTATGATATTCATACCCCCGTCTTTCTGTGCTATTCTCCAGTTGTCATTTTCTCATTAACCCCAACAAATAACTCAATATCATCTGCAAACAACATTGACCAAGGCACTTCCTGTCTCACTTGCTTATTTAGAACATTCAAGCAATCAGGAAGAGACTCAGTGCCGAACCTTGGTGTCACATATCTTTGCCTTAAAAATGCTGACTTCCCCACGTACAACTTCTTAGTTTCATCTGGTGCTCCTTATACATACCCTTTAATAGTTATATGTACTTTACAGGGACTCTATGAATTCCAGCACATCTCCAGACTTCCTTCCAAAGGCATCCTGTCATGAGCCTTCTCTAAATTGATGAATGTAATCTTAACGTTGCATTGACTTTCACAATATTTCTCTGTCACTTATCTAAAATAAAAACGGCATCAGTGGCCCTTTTTCCCAGCATGAATCTGAACTGACCTTCATGGATTTCTACTATTTTTCTCGGTTTCTGCTCCAGAACTCGCTCCCATGTCTTGACAGTGTATGAGAAGAATTTAATTCCTAGGTGGATTTTCTAATCTTGAATTTGTCCCTTTCCTTTGAATGTTGATGCCAAAATGTCTGGCCTCCTTGCCCTTGGGAATTTTTCCCTCATCACTGCACAATTGAGCAGCTTATTCAGGGCCTGGACCCCATAGTCATGTATGCAGGTCCATACTCCTGCTGGTATCTCATCGAATCCTACTGCCTTGCAGTTTTTCATTCCTTTCAGTGCTGTTCTGATTTCTTCCAGGTTGATGTTAATTTTTATTCCCTGATTTGCAGCTACCTCTTCTGTCTTCGTTTTTGGCTTTTCTTCTTTCATATGCCAGTTCAATTATTGGCCACATCTCTTTGAATTCATATCCTTTCGCCCCGATTAGTCCACCTGCAGCCTTGATTTTGACATATATTTCTCACAATTTTTGTCAACTATCTCTAGCAGTTGTTGTTCTGAATGTATGTTTTTGGGCCTCTTTGGTAACCAGACTTGCATACATTTCTTTCACAGCCAGGAAAATCTCAAGTAATCTCTATCTGCATCCCTCTTTGTCTTTTTGTATGGTTCTTTATATTCATTGAGTACTGTTTCATCTTTAACAGTTCCTTAATTTCTTTTACCACTTTGTGTTTTCATTCCACCATAACATTTATTTTCCTGCCTGGACTTCGACTTCTCTTAGCTGTCTCTCCTTACTCCTCAATGTTACATTATTGTTATGCAATATTACTCTTCAGTATAGATTTCCTATATTAAAAATATCCATTCCAAAAATAATTAAATGTCACTCTTGGCTTAGTTTGTAGCTCCCTCACCTTAGAATTAAAAAATTCTAGATTCAAGTGCAACTCCAGCGAGTTGAGCAGATAATCTAGGTTAATGCTGCATGGGTAAAGGAATTGCTTTTTGGAAGAGATGCAAAACTATCTGGATGTGTAAGACATTACCTTAAAGAAAAGCCAGGTGCTCCGGTATTCTTCATCACCTCAATCAACACTGAAAAATGGAGTAACTGATCATTTATCTTACCACTGTTGTGGAATCTTACTGTGTATCAGGTGACTGCTAGATATTCTACAACAGCAAAAATGCCTAAAATTAGCTGTATAGAGTCTGTAAAATTGTTAAATAAACACAAACATTTTATTCTTTACTGTTTAGAGTTCACCTTACCAGTGAAATTCACTCCTACATCATTAGTGAATCGCTTAAACAACTAGTAAAGTCACAGAGTTACTTTGTTTTGAAAAAAAGGAATCGTTCAAAAAATGTTGACAGATTCCAATTCTAGGTGTCAGTTCTGAGTGTGCTCAGACAGGATTTTTGAAGAAGCAGGTACAACTGTGAGTTGCACACATCCAAAAAGAGTGAACAAATTCGAGTAACAGTGATAGAGTTTAACCTCAGTGACAGTCAAGAAAGCTCAACATCTCCAAATTGCAGCAGCTTAGATCGTGAAAGTCAATAATATATTGAGAGCTGGGCTGGGTAAAACGGTTAACAGAAGGACAATGAAAATTTGGCGACAGTGGAAATTGGTGCAGAGTCAAGGCAGGGGCAGGATGATGGGATGAAGAAACAAGTTAAACCAAGGGGCAAGGATAAATCAGTTAAGTACATAAATAATCAAAGTAATTAATTAAATCAATGGGGAAGTAGAAGACATCATGTTAAAGGGATTTATATTGCATTAAATTAAAATATGGCACATATAAATAGTAGTAAGGAGATAAACAGAATGTAGTTGAGGCCAAAACATTTTCTGATTTCAAGAAGAAATTAAATATAGCTCTTGGGGCTAAAGTAATCAAAGGATATGGGAGGAAAGCAGGGCAGGGAGGGGGGTGGGGGGAGAGATCAGATATTGAATTCAATGATCAGCCATGATCAAAATAAATGGCAGCGAAGTCTTGGAGGATCGAATGGTCTACTCCTGCTTCTAGTTTTTATGTTTCTATGTAAACAGAAAGCATACATAATAACTGTGCACTCTGAAGCGAACTTCTCATGTGTACAAAATTGCTATAGAAAAGTCAAGAGGGAATAAGCAGACAAATTACCTGGCATTAACTTAGGCACCAGAAATGATAACAGCAAATCCAACCCTGTTGATCCTTCATGATCCTCCTCACTAACATGCTTACAACCAAAATTCCTGACCTTACAGCCAAGATTCCAGACACCACCATCACCATTCCTGGTTATGTCCTGCCCCACTAGCAGGACAAGCCCACTGAAGCTGGCAGCTGGTTTACAGTTAGAAGAAGTGAATTACTTTGGCAGTACATCACATTGACTCCAAACCACATGAAGTTTCATGGCATCAGGTTAAACATGGGGCAACGAAATGTCCTGCTGGCTATCACCCACAGCATCTCCTGGCTGATAAATCAGTACTTCTCCATGTTGAGCACCAATTGGAGGAATCACTGAGGGTGGCAAGGGCACAGAATCTACTCAGGTGTGGGGCTCCGTAACCAAGACTTGCTCGGTAGTGCCACTACTGACCAAACTGGCCAAGTTCTGAGGGGCACGGAGGTTAAACTATGGCAGGGAGTGAAGGAACCAATAAAATGTAAAATTTACTAGAGCATGTCCATACCAATCTACCTGTTGAGGATGAAGCTGTGTGTGACAGTACTGATAGGAGTAACTAGTACACCGCCCTTGTAGAGTTGAAGTTCCATCTTCACATTCAGGATAACCGCACATTGCGCAATGTTGCCACTGTGCTAAACAGAGTAGATTCAGAAGAGATCTATAGCTCAAAACCGGGCATCCACAAAGCACTGTATGCATTCAACTACAATCTGTAACTTCATGACCCAGCATATCCCTCTCTCTACCATTAAAATCAAGCTGGGCAATCAATGCTGGGTAAATTAATGCAGGCATCCATGCCAGAAGCAGCACCAGACATACCGAAAAATGTGTTGAACTGGCAGGACTGCAACACATGACTATTTGTATGTCAATCATCAGAAGCAGCATGTGATTGACAGAGCTAAGCAATCCCACATCTCACAGATCAAAGCTCTGCAGTCCTGCCACACCCAGTTGCAAATGATGGTGCACAACTTAACCACTGATCTGCACAATACCACTGCAATTTATTTTGACTTGCATCTAATATTTCCAATCTACTATATTTCCAACGGCTTCACATTGACCAGAATCTTTCAGGACCTAACCATTAATCACTCCCTGTTAATGTAGCTTCAATGCAATTCATACATACACCCTTGATTATCAAGCAACATTTACAACACAGCAGCTCCTATCAGCGTTCATTAAATGATGACAATTAACCTGCTGAATCTCACTCATAATATTTACCATACAAGAGGGATGTGGCACCTCTATGTACATCGAAGTATATTTGAGTTACAATTTTCTGTCACTGGTATCACAAAAAAAATTATAGGACATAAAATAGACAGAAGTCAAAGTTAAGCGGTCTGTACTTGGCAAAATCTTGATTACTTCAAAATACATTTTTGCTTCAAATGCAAGTTTAAGAAAGCCTCAATTGTATTAGAAATTATGTTCAAATTCAGTAAGTTGAAACAAATAACGTCTGAACTCAACTGGTCCCACTGGTGTAGGTTGGGAGACCAGTTATTGAACGTCACGCTGCCAGGTAAGTAAAGCCAAGCAGCTGGTATCAGAAACCTGCAGATGCAGTGAACTAAGGCCTGAAGTTTCACAAATCATTAACATAGGTTAAATCTTTGTGCATGTTTTCAATTACCTAAACAGCAGGAAATTAGGTGCTGGCATAAATCAGGAACTTTAAAAGCAATGCAAACAAAAACCTATCAACTACAACACATAAATATTCATTTAAAAATACTGAGGATGGATTATAGAGTACAAATTGCATTCACAGAAATATGGGAAATGGTATCAATCTGGCTGCATTTTATCAAAATTCTTTACCCAGTGAAATATCTTTCAATTAAGATAATAGCTTCTCAATTTTTATGCTGCAGTCCTCTACTTTGACTTGTTAATTTATTTTAATTTTAAGTTGCCATAATGTGTCTGTTTCTCAATACAGTTTCATTTCAAAATGATGTTAAGAAAATAATTCAGAGGTAGTAAAATATCAACACTTGGTGTTTTAGTGGATATAGCATAACAAGAAAGCACCTGGTATATCCAAATTCAGCCTGCAGGAATGCATGATCCTGATGCACACAAGCATGAACTGAAATAATCTGTACTGTACTTACCATTATTAGCTGCTTCTCTCCAGTTTAGCTTCTGCTGATCTACTACCAGCATCCTTCAACCCAAGTCTACACATGTCCGAGCAACTCCATATTCTACACTATTATCAACACCAGCATTCATCAAAATATACAGTACCCAACTGCACACAACAGGAACACATTCAATTAATGTTTTACAGATGTGTCCTGCACATAATTACTCTATCACATCTTGCTCCTTCAAAACCTAAAACAATGCAGTGTTCACAACATTACTACTATTCCATTCCAACAAGTAGGAGAGAAGATAGCCATGAAGGAACAACAGCAGGGCATCCATATAATGCAGTCAGTATGGTATCATCTCCGACTAAAAAGACAATAATGTAGTTACTAGCCGATTTTGTTTAGGAGTTGACGTTTTGAAATTGTCCATTTTGACTACTGGCATTCAATTATCAGTCACTTCAATGCATTTTGACATAAAGGGGTATACTCTGGTAGTAAAGAATGCTCGCTGCTCACTCTTAGTCACTTAAATCAAATGTAAAATTGGATGAATCAGCTAAATTTCTGAAAATGCCAACCACTAATCTTGCAGGATAGAATTCCTGCTTGGGCTTCTAACCTTCAGCTCCCTGCAGGTGCACTTCAACTCTAGTATAAATTGATTTAGTGGGAGATTTCTATTAGCTAGAGTGCTACTCTCAACACCAAGACCTTTCCTGCTTTCTGATCAATAATTCAAACTGAACGCAAGAGTAATGTCAATCAAGCCAAGCTTACCAATTGCCCAATTGCCGTATTCTCCAATGATTAATTGCAAGGTTATAAAACAACAAAAAAGAACTTAAGTAAAATATTATGCATACCTATCTATTAGCTTGTGAGCAAATGTTCCAAGCAGATGCGAGTGTAAGTTTGAAAAGAACTCAAATTACATACCAGATACACCCATGTTAAAAGATTGCCCTTAAATGTTTGCCTAAAAAGTCTTAAAATTGAAATGTATTGCAGGTCTTTGTAGCATTTAAAGAACTTTTAAAATATATAATTAAGATTGGAATTGTGCAGCCATTACGAGATCATAGCAGCAAAGGTGGAAATCTATCAACACATTCATTGAATGCCACCATTCATTGCAACCTGGTGCAGGAACCTGTATGGCTAAGGTCACTCATAGTAGCAGTGTGGCTGGGTCTCCAATTTTGCATATATCTAACAGCTCTCACAGCCTCGCTGGTTTCTTACCTCTCAGCTTCAGTGATGTCATTGCTGCCAGCTTGACTGGAAATATGCTTTCATTGCTACTCAAGTGCCTTAAAAGGCAATGTTTGTGTTTAAAGTATAAAGAACAAAGAAAATTACAGCACAGAAACAGGCCCTTCGGCCTTCCGAGCCTGCACTGACCATGCTGCCCGACTGAACTAAAACCCCCCATCTTTCCAGGGATCATATCCTTCTATTCCCATCCTCTTCATTTATTTATCAGAGCGCCTATTAAAAGTCACTGTCATATCTGCTTCCACTACTTCCCCCGCAATGAGTTCCAGGCACCCCGCATCCTTTGTGTAAAAAACTTGCTTCATACATCTTTAAACCTTGCCCCTCGCACCTTAAACCTATGTGCCCTTGTAACTGACTCTTCCACCCTGGGAAAAAGCTTCTGACTATCCACTCTGTCCACGCTTCTCATAATCTTACAGATTTCTATCAGGTCGCCCCTCAACCTCCGTTGTTCCAATGAGAACAAACCAAGTTTCTCCAACCTCTCCTCATAGCTAATGCCCTCCATACCAGGGAACATCCTGATGAATCTTTTCTGTACCCTCTCCAAAGCCTCCACATCCTTCTTGTAGTGTAGAAACCAGAATTGAACACGGTATTCCAAGTGCGGCCTAACTAAGATTCTATAAAGCTGCATCATGACTTGCCAATTTTTAAACTCAATGCTCAGGCTGATGAAGGCAAGTACGCCTTATGCCTTCTTGACTACCTTCTCCAACTGCATTGCCAATTTCAGTGACCTGTGTACCTGTACACCCAGATCCCTCTGCCTATCAATAAGGATTCTGCCATTTACTGTACATTTACTACCTGCATTAGACCTTCCAAAATGCACTACCTCACATTTAGAACATAGAACATAGAACACAGAACACTACAGCACAAACAGGCCCTTCGGCCCACGAGTTGCACCGATCACATCAACACCTACCAATCTATAGACCTATCTTTAACCCCCAATCCCATTAAACCCCATATACTCATCCAGAAGTCTTTTAAAAGACCCCAGCGAGTTCGCCTCCACCACCACTGACGGCAGCCGATTCCATTCACTCACCACCCTCTGAATGAAAAACTTACCCCTAACATCACTTCTGTACTTTCCTCCCCGCACCTTAAATCTGTGTCCTCTCGTAGCGACCATTTCAACCCGGGGAAATAGCCTCTGAGAATCCACCCTATCTATTCCTCTCAACATTTTATAAACTTCTATTTGCTGGATTAAACTTCATTTGCCTGGATTAAACTCCAAGTGCCATCTCTCCACCCAAGTCTCCAACTGACCTTTATCTTACTGTATCCTCTGATGGTCCTCTTGCTATCCGCAATTCCACTGATCTTTGTGTTGTCCACAAACTTACAAATCAAACCAGTTACATTTTCCTCCAAATCATTTATAAATATATTACAAATGCCAAAGGTCCCAGCACTGATGCCTGAGGAGCGCCCCTTGTCACAGCCCTCCACTCAGAAATGCATCCTTCCACTGCTACCCTGTCTTCTATTTCTCAGCCAGTTCTGTGTCCATCTTGCCAGCTCACTTCTGATCCTGTGCGATTTCACCTTCTGTACTAGTCTGCCATGATGAACCTTGTCAAAGGACTTAATGAAGTCCATTAAGACAACATCCATTGCCCAACACTCAATCACCTTCGTCACTTCCTCAAAAAACTTGATCAAGTTAGTAAGACCTCCCTTTCACAAAATCATGG
This sequence comes from Carcharhinus amblyrhynchos, assembly GCF_965287045.1. Classification (NCBI taxonomy): domain Eukaryota; kingdom Metazoa; phylum Chordata; class Chondrichthyes; order Carcharhiniformes; family Carcharhinidae; genus Carcharhinus; species Carcharhinus amblyrhynchos. The sequence goes on along the minus strand of NC_137324.1, from coordinate 86,611,740 downwards.
TGCCTCTCATTAATACATCCACTTATTTCTTAGTGGGAGTAAATCCTGTCTCGAAGAATCCTCTCTAATAGTTTCCCGGTCACAGATGTAAGGCTCACCGGCCTATAACTACCTGGATTATCCTTCTACCCTTCTTAAACAAATGAACAACATTGGTTATTCTTCAGTTGTCTGGGACCTCCCCTGTAGCCAGTGAGGAGACAAAGATTTCTTCCAAGGCCCCAGCAATTCCCTCCCTTGCCTCTCTCAGTATTCTGGGGTATATCCCATCAGGCCCTGAGGACTTGTCTACTTCAATGTTAGAACCTCACTATATCCTCTTTTTTGATCTCAACATGATACAAACTATCTACGTACCCTTCCCCAGACCCACCATTCACCAAGTCCTTTTTGATGAATACTGACACACAGTACTCATTTAATACCTCGTCCATTTCCTCTGGCTCCATGCATAGATTCTCTGCTCTGTCCTTGAGTGGGCCAATCCTCTCCCTGGTTATCCCCTTGCTCTTTATATATGTATAAAGAGTCTTGGTATTTTCCTTAATCCTGCAGGCCAATGACTTTTTGTGACCCCTTTTAGCCCTCCTTACTCCTTGCTTAAGTTTCTTTCTACTTTCCTTGTATTCCACACTTGCTTTGTGTGTGTCCCCAGTTTCCTACCCTTGACAAATGCCTCCTTTTTCTCTTTAACTAGGCTCACAATATCTCTCATTATCCAAGGTTCCCGAAACTTGCTATAACTATTCTTCAACATTGCAGGAATGTGCTGGTCCTGAATCCCTATCAATTTATACTTGAAAACTTCCCACATGCCAGATTAGCTGCATTACTCTGGGATTAGTTTTACAATCCTGCATTGTTAGGAGGATGGTCTCGTGTTTTTGGACAGTTTTTTTTCCATTTTCAATTTGAAGCTGTAGGTTTGAGATTGTGTTTTAGAAGAGACAGCAAGCATAAAAGTATCATTCCCTCTCTCCTTACTTTGCTTTGTTTTTGAAATTTTCTCATTTTCCTGAAGGGTGAAAATCTGCTATTGTTGGGGCTGGACCAGTCCCTTTGGTATTTTGGGAAGCTGCCTTGTCTCAAACTGCTCGGAGTGAATCCAAGAACTGCAGATTTCAACCAAAGGACTCAATTTCCATCATCACATGAACAGTAGACTTTGCTGTATTGAATTTGTTTAAAGGATTTTGTCTACGGCAAGAGTTTTGGTTTGATTGGAACACATTAGATATCTTTGTTAAGGGTTATACATTATAGTGGTTGTTCTGTTTCTTTTTGTAATTGCTAAAAGCTCTTGCTAATTTTCTTACTATTCATGTTAACTATATTCTTAAATAATCTTTGTTTGATGCAAGTTCCCTAGTGGGTCTTTTGAATCACAGCTGAAGTAGAACATATCATGCTTATCCTAGCCAAATTCAAGACGCAAAATTTGTGATTCAGGCCGGCTTCATAACTACTTTGGAGTTTTTTTTTACCTGAACCATAACAAATGTGAATGGCTGAAAATCACTTCTCAAAGGGTTCTACTTATCTCCCCATAACCAAGGATGAAACCTACTTGTTTTCAGCATCAATTAGCAGATGACTTCACATTTTTGGCTCTTACACGAGATATCCTACATGGTTTCACCGATCACTTATTAGTTATCTTGCATTTCCAACGTACTTATGTCTGCTCAATACCCAAAGAAAAAATAGTGAGGCCTATGGATAAACAGAGAACTACTCTATACTAGTGCACCGGAATTAACATGTGCTGTCACATAAAAATCCTCTTCAGTAGATGGATCATCATCAGACTGTAGCAGTGGACTCCTTAATTAAAATAAGCCAACAAACAAGACATACAAATTATCCTGTCCTTCACGACACGTCAAAAACAACTTACCTTGAGGACCATTTCAACCTAACCAAATCCCTAAACTATTTATTCATTCTCACTGGAACGACAGAGGTTGAGGGGCGACCTGATAGAAGTCTACAAGATTATAAGTCTATAATAAGAAATAGGAGCAGGAGTAGGCCATCTAGCCCTTCGAGCCTGCCCCGCCATTCAATAAGATCATGGCTGATCTGTTGTGGCTCAGTTCCACTTTCCCGCCCTCTCCCCATAACCCTTAATCCCCTCTCTTATCAAAAACCCATCAACCCGCTTCTTAAAAATATTTAGCGAGGCAGCCTCCACCACTTCAACGGGCAGAGAATTCCAGAGATTCACCACCCTTTGAGTGAAGAAGTTCCTCCTCAACTCCGTTCTAAACCGCCTCCCCTTTATCTTGAGGCTGTGCCCCCTAGTCCTACTGTCTTTTTTGAGCGGGAAGAGTCTCTCCACCTCTATCCATGAGGGACATGGACAGAGTGGATAGTCAGAATTTTCTTCCCAGGGTGGAAGAATCAATTACTAGGTGGCATAGATTTAAGGTGCGAGGGGCAAGGTTTAAAGGAGATGTACAAGGCAAGTTTTTTTTTACACAGAGGGTCGTGGGTGCCAGGAACTCTCTGCTGGGGGAGGTAGTGGAAGCAGATACGATAGTGAGTTTTAAGGGGCGTCTGGACAAATACATGAATAAGATGGGAATAGAGGGATATGGTCCCTGGAAGGGTCGGGGGTTTTAGTTCAGTCAGGCAGCATGGTTGGTGCAGGCTTGGAGGACAGAAGGTCCTGTTCCTGTGCTATAATTTTCTTTGTTCTTTGTTCATGTGGTGAAACGTAACCACTTAAATCAAACTGGGCAGGCTAAAAACTGACTGTAGACCAATAAACTAACTGCAGGCAGCTCAATAGAAATCTGCAATTTGAGCATCTGGCCATAGGGGTTTTCAACAAAATAAACTACAAACTTCACTGGCACTGCCCCTGTTCAGCTAGTCCAAGTCACATCTTTACCTCAGATCTAACTGTCAAAGGATCATCATCACTGGCTAGCTTGTTTCAATAATATGTGCCAGATTCCTTGACCAAATAGCTTCAAAGACCTTGTTGGAAAGACGTTAAATCAACTTCTTCACTTTACATAAATCAGTTAATATTTTGCTAAACAAGCCTAGAACCTGCAGCCGTTCGTAAACTTCGAAGTGAGTAGCTTGTCTATTGAAATAATTACTATAGTAACCCATTATTCAAAATGAATAGGATAAACTTTACCTATCTGAATGAAGCGTGCACTTCCTGAACATTGCAGTAATGGCTCCCAGAAATTGTAATCAACTTTCCGAGTACTGTCACTAGCTATAAGGAATCCAAATCGATCAAATATTTCAAACAAAAATTTATTTTGTTGCAGTAATTTAGCAACTGAACATTAATTCTGCTCAACTGACATGAGATCAAAAGAAACACAAGCGAAAGCTATGGGTGAAATTGAAGCTGGCCTTTCCATAACTTTAACTCACCAACATAGCATCAAACTGCATTTTGAGCATGCCAGCGGCTTGACATTGTCTATTGGATTATTCTCTAAGATCATGTATGCACTTATATCAAACTTTTTTCCTCAAGCTAACAACTAGAAGAAGAAGAATCCTTACAGTGTAGAAGAGGCCATTTGGCCCATCGAGTCTGCACCAAGTCTGACAGATATCTTATCCAGCCCCTCTTCTCCACTTATCCCTGTAACCCCACACATTTTACCATGGCTAATCCATCTCATCTACACATCTCGGGCCACTGAAAGATAGTAGAGCCAATCCCCCTAATCTGCAAATCTTTGGAGTTTGGGAGGGAATCACCACACCCAGAGGAAGCCCAAGCAGACACAAGGAGAATGTGTGAACTCCACACAGACAGTCACCCAAAGCCAGAATTGAACTCAGGTCCCTGGAGCCGAGAGGCAACAGTACTATTCACTGTGCCACCGTACCACCCTAAAGGTCACCTCATTTCTCAGGATTTCATTTTACCTGTCATTTGTCTACCCAGCTAGAAAATTGATCAAAACAGCTTTTCACCATGTGAAATGGACAGAAGTTGGTTATATTTCCTTAGCTTTACTGTGAGGCTGTCAATGGAACCCTTGGCATGGGCAGCAAGATTTGAATGTATATGCAGTGACACCACAGCTACTGAAGAAACCAATAAACTTACGGAAGTGTTTTTATAAAAATGACCCTTCCACAGAGAAGTATGCTGTCAGCAGAAAAGATAAACTGCAGCAATCACCATCAACAGGAGCAGAATGAATGTGAAGCCCACACAAAGTCTATCAGCATTACTTTTACATTATTGCATCTATAGTTTTTCTAAATATAGCATCTATATTTTGGAAACATGGAACATAAATTGGGAGTAACAAGTTGTTTCCTCATGCTGGAATTTTGTGCTGTAATCTAATGGGCCAACCTCTACAACCCTGAAAATCCAAATACAACGTAGAAGTGCTTCAACTAGAAGTTGTTTGACAATATGTGAGGAACTAAAGCATTAAGCGTCCATTCTCCATTCACTTTTCTGAAATTTTGGGACTACATGCCTACATTGAAAGAATCCATATTCCAATAAACAATTATTTCCTTCTGAAAAACAACTTATTAAAAAAAAAATTTACTTTCAAGAATAATACCTACAATACAATGGTCAAATACGATAGATCTGAAATGCTGTTGTATGAAGAGGTTGCAATTTTCATACCTGTTTCTTCAGGTGAACTTAGTGAAGCACTGTCTTGTGACAGTGTGGTCCAGCTTGAATCTTCATCGCTCGGAGCCATGTTCTGCATTTTACTTAATGCACAGTCAGTTTTCCCTCCCAATCTAGGTGGGTCTTTCTTTATTTCAGGGCTGGAGGATATTGTGGCCATTTGGCAATCTTCAGGACTAATTGACACGCTCTCATCACTGGCTGCCTCATCGTTTGCGGCAGTTTTATCGTGGGGCTGGTCAGCATTTTCTTCACTATCAACAGGGTTGTTGCCATAATTTTGCTCTGACTCACGAGTGGATGATTCCAGGTCTGCATAGTAATTCAAGAAGCTCTTACTCTTCCTTGGTTGCGCTGTGAAAGGCTCAATGCAAGATGTGTCTTGCAAGATTGGCTCCTTCCCTTCCAATTTTTCTGAAATTATGTTTTTGACAACATTTGCACTGATGTTTTTGTTCATGACTTGTTGGCCTTGTTCTGCGGCTTTCCGCAGTTGATTTTCTCCGTTCTTAGCCAGTTTTGAATTGGCGTTATTTACTATGACTGGTGTGGCTGTGGTCTCTCCCAGGCCCATTGCAGCCTGGATATTAGTCAAGGCATATTTCTTCCTGCACTTTGGAGGAGTGTTGTTCTTGATTTCTGTGTTCTTTATTTCTGAGTTTACCAATTTGTTGTGGGAGGAACGAAGATTAAGCGTATTTGGTGGGGTGGCTGAACTGTTGCGATTCACTACATCTGTTTGGCTGTTGGTGGTTGCAAGGAACACTGACATAGTGTCCGCAGAGGAGTCAACTGAAAAAAGGAAACCAAACTTAAGTCAATTATAAAATGCAAATTTCCTTAGTGTTCCAAAACTATAACATTGCAACATAATAACAAGATCCCACTACTGATTTGTAACCTGTATTAGGTTGTCTGATTTTAATCAAGGTAACATTATGGTCATTCCAGTTAGCCGCAATGCTAGTCAATCAGAGAAAGGTAGAGGGCTTATGCTCCTGCACCAATCATTATCCAATGGCCACCGATGGAATGTGAGTGATGTCATCTCCCAGGGCCTAGACAGCTGAAGGTGCAGCCAACAATGGTGAAACTATAAAATCAGAGATGCTTAAGAGGCCAAATGAGAATTTTTAAATCACAGCATTGTTTGACTAGAAGCAAATGTCGGTCAACAAGCACAGGGGTGACAGGTGAACAAAGTTTGCTGTGAGTAAGGACACAGGTAGCAGATTTTTGGATGATCGCAAGTTAACAAATGGTAGAATGTGGCAGACCAGCCAGGAGTGCATTGGAATAGGCAAGGCTGGACATAACACAAGTACGAATTCAGGGTTTCAGCAACAGAAAAGCTGAGTCGGGGAAAAGCCAGGCAATGTTACAAAGCTAGAAATCAGTGGGCTTAGTGATGGTGTGGATAATTAGTTTGAAGCTCATCTTGGGGGTCAAATACTTGGGGACCAGCATTGTGATCATCATCTTAGGCAATTGCCAGGGAAAGGAGTCTGCAGCAGGAATGGAGGACAATGGCATCATTTTCCCAATATTTAATTGGAGGAAAATTCTACTTTGAACATGAAAATATGGAATATTAAAGCAAACAAATTCAATTCCTAAATTTTGTCTCAAGGAGTTGCCATTTGTGTCAAGTTGAAGAACATAATTGTTATAGTATCCAATTCCAAATATTAAGATGAAAACATTTCAATTTACTATTGTATAATGCAGTGAATTAAAACAGGAATTCTAATGTACTATGCCTCATCCATTCAATGTGACAAATCTTCACATATGTAGTGCAATTGATCACAACATTAAATTCCACTGTTTCAGGTGCACATAGAACCGTACTGAAAACTCACAGACTGGAACTGAAACTAGATCTACCAACCTTCAATCTTCTTAAAATGTCTTACAATGAATTATTCAGCCTTTTTTTTGTAATCTAGACTGGAGTCCTTATACCAAACAATAGAATTGTTGTAACAATGTGCTACAAATGGAATTGGAATTTGCAATTTCAAAAACCACAAACAGGTAATAGCACAATGTAAATGTATTTACGAAATGCCCAATTACGAAGCTATTTTTGCAGCAATGCAATGCGTCACATTTAAAATTAATTTAAACAGCTTCAGAGAATCAAAATATTTTTCTGGTGCATAGACTCATTCAATTGTCAAGTTCAAATTTCAATGTTATTTTGGTTCAATTATTTCATTAGCTTATTAAAACTGTTTTTTAATCCTCTATCTTCTATGCTCTTTGCCCTGCTAACAAATTTCATCATTCTAGCTCGAAAGTTCAAAGAACACTGATTTGCTGTGGAGTGCTTCAATAGTTAAACGGCAACAATGGAGTTGTATCCTGCTGGACCTATTCAACATAGACTCAAGTCTACAATCCACCAATTGTTCAGTTTCATCTCTGATATTGTCTGACTGGAGTTGGTGGCTGCAGAGGTCATGCTGAGTCACTCACTCCTGATTACTGAGAATAGAGTAACTAATGGACAAATTGCCTGTCCAATTCTCTCACAATTGGAGTGTATGTACCGAGAAGCTAAATATTACATATTTTTTAAAAGCTGGTACATAACATTTAAAAAAACATATGGGAACTGTTGACCATTATGAAAGAAATATAAATGAAAAAACATCAATAGTGGAAGCAGGACAATTAGGAACAGCTTGGCAATAAATAAAGAGCAAGCCACGGGACTAAATATTATATATCTGAAGCACGAAAGCTTGTATTTTTTTTTAATTCCCCCAAGTTGAGATCAGCCGGGTATCATGACTGCTCTCCCTTTAAGAGGTTTGTCTAAGAAGTCACAATCTAGAAACATTTCTGTCAAATACTCTCAAAAGTAAAGAATCTTACTTTGACCTGGGAGCACTTCTGACAGGGATCACAGGGCTTCAACAATGAGGATACTGGAGTATAGGTTATATGCAATCTGGAAAGAGGGATCATTCAATTAAACAAAAACAATCCAAAAAAATAGATACAGAAACAAAGGCACCAAAATAAGCACCAAATCACAAGCTTCATAGCATTAGGGTGTAAATCAAAAATCATGCAGACAGTTGAAGATCCATTACACTAAAATGATCAAAACTGAGATTTCCATGCTCAAGTTAGCATAAACTTGCTTGGCAAATAACACAAAATTTATGTAGCAGCATAATATCCATTAAGTTGAAATGCAGGTTTAACTTCCATTGTTACAACTTGTAAATCCTGGGTGCAATTTCTGTCCTTGTGGTAAACAGAATTTGATGAACAATTGTAATTTGAATGCACCATTTAGAACAACAGTTAATAACACTAACTCAAAATCTTTGGAAAAGCATTTGTTACTGAATTATTGGGGACTCTATTAACACATTAAACAAAAGGGCAACCATAATGTTTTGTCAATGAACAAAATAAACAGCATAACTGCTTTAACAGAAAATGACAAGCCTAAGCTTCTGTTCTATGAGGTGCTCATCATTTATATGTTTATGAAATGTGGATTAGCATCACTTTGAAAAATCTTTTCCACATTCAATGGTCAGGATTTGACCTGCACAAAGCTGTATGCAACAGCAATGATAACCCATGTGTACATGCTACAGCAATTGACAATCCTTCAATTATCATATTTTTATCATCATTCAGGTAAAGAATCTCCAAAATGATCCATTTTGTGACAATTTCACATCATGATTAAAATATTCTGAATTCATTTTTTGCATGTTTAATTTGGATGAGAACCTAATTCATTTTATCTTTACAAATTTCAAACATACATATATAAAAGGAAATTTTAGATTCTAATCCCAAATTTATCATACTCAAAAGAAGAACAAAAAAAATTCAGCCCGGGAAACAGGCCCTTCGGCCCAACGAGCCTGCACCGCCATCCCAACACCACCAGTCCACCTCTCTACCCATGACCCCTATCTAATGTTTTATGGCCATCCAGATTGAGGGAAGCTGATTTAGGGACAATTTATTCCTGCCAATCAGCCTAACAGCACATTTTTCGGGTGTGGGAGGAAAAGGAGCACCTGGAGAAAACGCACGCAAGCAAGGGGAGAATGCACAAACTCCCACAGACACCGGCCCAAATCCATGTGTCTGCACAGCAATCAGCGATAGTCACTGAGCTGTCGTCTTGCCCAGTATCTTGTCCAGTTTAGGCACACACTAATGACATGAAGCACTAGGCCAATCTCGAACAACCAAGAGCAGCCCCAGTACGACCCATCGCGTGTACGCCCCTCGTTGGACACGAGGCGGACCGACTTAAAACCTGTGAACGAAAAGAGAAAAAACATTATTATCATACTATACCCATTTACAGTACCAGGGACGCCCCAATGCTAATGACCCTTATTTAAAAGGTTCTCCTATATCCACCCATCCCCATCTCAGTCATGTGCCTGTCTAAGTTACTCTTAAAGGACTCTAGCGTGTTTGCTTCCACCACCTTACTTGGCAGAGCATTCCATACCCCCACTACCCTCTGTGTGAAAAACCTCCCTCTAATATCTGTGTTGTACCTCTCCCCGCTCACCTTAAGTCCATGGCCCCTTGTCCTACGTGTCTTTATTATAGGAAATAGCTTACCTCTGTTTACTCTATCTATACCCTTCATAATCTTATATACCTCTATTAAATCCCCCCCTCAGTCGGCGTCTTTCAAGGGAAAAGAGCCCCAATTTCTTCAATCTTCCCTCATACCCCAGTCCTTCCATACCAGGCAACATCCTGGTAAACCTCCTCTGCACTCTCTCCAGAGTCTCCACGTCCTTCCAGTAGTAAGGTGACCAGAACTGGACGCAGTACTCCAAATGCGGCCTAACCAACGTTCTGTACAACTGCAACATTAGACTCCAGCTCTTATATTCAATATCCCTTCCTATAAAGGCTAACATACCATAGGCTTTCTTCACTACACTCTCCACTTGCACTGCCACCTTCAAAGACTTGTGCACTTGCACCCCCAGGTCTTGCTGCGATTCTATACTCCTTACGGGCTTACTCTTTATCATATAACTTCCCCCTACATTATTCCGGCCAAAATGCATCACCTCACATTTATCCGGATTAAACTCCATTTGCCACATATCTGCCCAATCAACCAGCCTATCAATATCCTGCTGTATTGCCAGACACTGCTCCTCACTGCCTGCCAATCCAGCCATCTTGGTGTCATCAGCAAATTTGCTGATCACACCACCTACTCCCTCTTCCAAATCATTTATATACACTCCAAAGAGAAGAGGTCCCAGTACCGAGCCCTGCGGCACACCACTAGTGACAGACCTCCAGCTAAAAAAAGACCCCTCCATAACTACTCTCTGACTCCTCTTTGCAAGCCAGCTCTCTACCCATCTAGATACCTGACCACATATCCCATGAGCTTTAATCTTCTGTACCAACCTACCATGTGGGACTTTGTTAAACGCCTCACTGAAATCCATGTAGACGACATCAACGGCTCGTCCTTCGTCGACCGTTTTTGTCCCCTCCTCAAAGAATTCTACCAGATTCGTAAGGCAAGACTTCCCCTTGACAAAGCCATGCTGCGTATCCTTAATCAGATCGCAACACTCTAAGTGCGCATACATCCTATCCCTAAGAATCCATCAACTTACCTACCACTGACGTTAAGCTCACTGGCCTATAGTTACCCAGGCTATCCCTCCTACCCTTTTTAAACAATGGTACCATGTTCGCTATCCTCCAGTCCTCTGGGACCTCACCTGTGTACAAAGAAGAGACAAAGATTTGCGTCAGAGGCCCAGCAATCTCATCCCTCGCCTCTCTAAACAGCCTAGGATAAATGCAATCAGGCCCCAGAGATTTATCGGTTTTAATGCCCTCTAAAAGCCCTAACACTTCTTCCCTTGTAATCAATAGATCTTTCAATTGGTCTACCGCTCCCTCAATGACCGTACTAGACATCAAGCCCCTCTCCTTCGTGAATACTGACAGAAAGTATTCATTCAGGATCTCCCCTCAGTGGGCTACCAATCTTGCCTACCATTATGAAAACACAATACGATCCTGGTGCCTATTAGCACTTACGCTTCTCAGATTTAATTAAATTTTTTAATTAAATTAGTAAGTATATAAAATAGAGATAGCCAAATTTTCTGAATCTTAGAGACACATCCGATCATCTTCAAACATTCAAAAGCTGCAAGACACAGACAACCTTCACATATGTATTTTTATTGCTATTCCTGCACTTTAAGGAAAATCTTGTAAAACTATTATAATAGTAATATCCCTGAAATAAGATGAAACTTACAGATATTAGGGCTAATCACAGCTAGAAACAGACAAAACAAATCTGTTACACTGAGACTCATCAATACTCTCTGCTTAATTGGAAGAGCAAGTGGTGGGGGGGATTTTTGAATGAGTGACAGTACTTACTTCCCAATAGATTTTTCTTTAACATTCCTCTGTTCGGTAGCAAACTATTTTCCAGACAAATGCTGCAGGTCAGAGAGTCACTGCAAGAGGCTGGGTTAGGCAGCTGGAGACACGTCTCCAAAATGGTGGTCATTATGCAACTTTACATCAGACTGGTGATCGTTGGTTCTCTCCCATGAAGCTGTTTGTGGCTATTCTTGGGCAGCCAATGTTCCCTCATAACTCAATCATCCTATGTTTAGAAATTACCTTTATACCCTTTTCTGAGCACCCTCAAACTCAGGGCAGTACTTACAAAAATGACAGGGCTGTGAATTGGCTAATCAGCTGCCCTATTTTTTTTTTAAGAAGAGCCATTTGCAGCCTGTGAGCCATAGTTCAGCTATCCCTGGTATAGAACTACAAGTGAAGATGCCTTGTTAGGTATTTTTCTTCAGCCTCTTTTGTGGCATTAAAGGTTGCAAAAGCAAAATGTTGAAGATGCTAGAAATTTGAAATAAAGACAGAAAGTGCTAGAAATACTCAGCAGGTCTGACAGCATCCGTGAAGAAAGAGAGACATACATTTCAGGTCAATGATCTTTCAACAGAAGCAGACAAATTTAAAGATGTAACAGGTTTTAAGCAAATGAAAGGGAAGGAAGATGGAAAAATGGACCAAGGGGAAGATTTGTGATAGATTGGAAGATAGGGGAAAAAGAGTCAAAGGAGCTGATGGTACAAAGCCAAAGAAGTGGTAATGGGACAAGCAAAGTAACAAGTTGTGTCTCAAGGTGGTATAAATGGCAGAGCCATGAACAGCTGTCATCCCAAAGCAAAGCAAAAAAGAGGAAGAAAACGAAATGAGAGAAAACAAAAACTCACAAAACTGGCAAAGAGAAAAGAAACCAAATGGAGCCAGAGGTTATGATCTAAAACTCTGAACTCAACATTGAGTCTGGAAAACTGAAGTGCCCAGTCAAATGGTGATGTCCCTACCAACCACAATGGGGAGGAATCTTCAGCTGAGAACAAAAGCAGCCAGATTGGATGCATAAGTATGAAGAGTTGCATTGTCAGAGCAGGTGCATCAGAGGTCCAGCAACTGGGAAAATGATATCGAAGGCCGCAAGAAACTAAAACGTCATGAATGTAGCTCAATCCATCTATTGACTGTCCACATGTCCTGCCTCGGAAAAGCAGCTAGCATAATTAAGGACCTATGCAGCCAGGACATACTCTCTTCTTCCATCAGGAAAAAGGTTCAAAAGTCTGAGGTCACATACCAACTGGCTGAAGAGCAGCTTCTTCTCTGCTGCTGTCAGACTTCTGAATGGACTTCCCTTGCATTAGGTTGATCTTTCCCTACATTCTAGCTAGGGCTGTAACATGACATTGTGCACTCTCTCATTTCCTTCTCTCTGAAGGATATACTTTTTCTGTGGTGGAGGGCTGAATGTTTGTACATGTGGTGCCAATCAAGCGGGCTGCTTTGTACTGGATGGTGTCAAGCTTCTTGAGCGTTGTTGGAACTACATCCAGGCAAGTGGGGAGTATTCCATCATATTTCTGACTTGTGCTTGTGGATGACAGATAGGCTCTGGAGAGTCAGGAGATGAGTTACTCGCCGCAGTATTTTTAGTTTCTGACCTGCTGTTGGAGTCACTGTGTTTATGTGGTGAGTCCCCTGGAGTTTCTAGTCAATGGTAACCCAAGGATGTTGACAGTGGGGGGGATTCAGTGACAGTTACACCATTGAATGTCAAGGGGCGGTGGCTGGAGTGCCTCTTATTGATGATGGTCATTGCCTGGCATTTGTGTGGCCCAAGCCTGGATATTGTCAAATCTTGTTGCATTTGACCAAGAACTGCTTCAGTATCTGAGAAGTCACAAATGGTGCTGAACACTATGCAATCCTCGGTGAACATTCCCACTTCTGACCTTATAATGAAAGGAAAGCCATTGATGAAGAATCTGATATTATTCTATCTAAATAACTCCCTGGACTAGCATAAGTGTAAATTGTATTCATACCGCTCCACTTTGAACTCAACTCTTCTACAATTTTACCACCTAAAATTCTAGACTCCATTCTTCCCCTCTTAATTAAATAATAGTTTCCTGATACTAAGCTAATTCACATATTAAAACCCCCCTCAAACAGCTTCACTCATCAATTTCTCTTCCATCCCATTCTTCAAATTTTATTTTCTTTAATTCTTAAATCTTCATTTTTTTCAAAGATCTTGGCAGATGACACATGGACCATACTTTATAAATGAGCCACATGTAGAAAAATATTTTTTTCCCTTTGGAATGTAATTCAATTAACTAGGATTTACTTCTGGGCTCTTTGACAAGCCATTCCTCTTACAACACTCTTCATCAAGTGGATCTTACAAAACCAGATGCAGCAACTCTATATACATCTGCCCATGCAAAGAACATACACTTTTTGGGGCTTGCATGGTCCAAAATTACTGATGCTTTCTGCACTTTATGAAAAATAATAGCAACCTCCTGTAACCCAAACATCTCACAAGCTATAGCCACATTAGAACCTCCACGGTTTTAGCTTTAAACTATGCAATGGATAACATATCCATAATGTTTATTCTACAAAACTAAATCTTTATATACAGTGACATTATTATAGAATGTCAATCTCTGTGCCATTCAAATTCCTCCTTCCCTGGTGGAGGAAGAGAGCACAATTATGTTGATGTCTCGAACAAAAACCCAGCATAGACACAGTGGACTGAATGGCTCTCCTCAACCCTTTGGGGTCTTATAGCTCCATGAAGTAGCTGACTTAAGATTTGTTCCCAGGCGTCTGCCAATGTGACATTGCCCCTCAATGAATCCTGCCATTTTCTCCACAGTACTCTTATTTGCTCCAGCTGGCCCATGGTGGTTGACAGTGGTTGACATGCTCCCGTACTTCAACTAACTTAACTCTTCAGCCAGCCACACAGAAAAATGTAGGAGATACCCATTGATGGTTTTCCCTCAATTTGATCTCCAGCTTCCCCAAAACTGCCCACAAATATTGGAAACTCAAGTGACATGGGAGAATAAACCTGCATATCTTGGCACTGTAAATTAGTGCTCAGGCTTTGAAAGGAAGTATTTCACTTGAAGTATTAACATACTTTTCTGCAGCAGAGTGTACATCGTCATAAATTTGTATCCATAGCTTGTTTCAATCATTTATAAAACTAAATGAGAACAAAACAATATTCCACAGTATTTAAATGACTTGTATATATTGGAGCTGAAGCCAGGGTCAGGAGTTGCAGGATGGGACATACCAGTCACCTATGGAAGCTCTCCGCCACCCAGAGAGTCCCACACTGCAGTCGTGTATCGCAACAAGGAAAAAAAAAGCAAAGCTTGTCATCTATGGTGGAATGAGTGGCTGCTGACTTGGAGACCTGTGGATGTTGGATATTGGTAAACGTATTTTATTTCCATACAGACAAATTTGTTTTAGGGACTTGAATAATTGGCGATCCAGTAACCCTACAGATACGTTTGACTACTGCTTTCTGGTTAATTATACCTAGTGCCAATCTAGAGAAGACTTGTTGAAATTGTTGTAAGTGCATGAAGTCAACTTTCTGCTTTTAACTTAAGTAGAGCCCTGATGATGGCTTGTGAGATCTGCATTGGAGCAATGAAGGGTGGATAATTTATGTTTAAAAGACCACTTTGTGATAGGAGCAGCTTCTGTTTGCCATCTGCTGCTTTTTCCTAACATGAAAGCACCATTAGAGATGCAGGAGGTTAAAGAGTGTTTGTTGTTTTATGAAAGGTTCAAAAATACATGGTAGGCTGGGAAGAATAATTATGTTCCTCAGTAAAGTTAAATTCATCTGATTATTTTCTTTTCTTTTACTACCCCTTCCTTCCTTTTTTCCTAGACTTGTCCTTGGAGACTTGTAATCTTTGACTTAATGGGTGCTATTCGGATTGGCGGTTGGTAACTAGTGGAGTGCCACAGGGATCGGTGCTGGGGCCTCAGCTATTTACCATTTTATATAGATGATCTGGAGGAGGGGGCTGAGTGTAGGGTGACAAAATTTGCTGATGACACAAAGATAAGTGGAAAAGCAAATTGTGCGGAGGGTGTGGAAAGTCTGCAGAGGGATCTAGATAGGCTAAGCGAGTGGGCGAGGACCTGGCAGATAGAGTACAATGTTAGCAAGTGTGAGGTTATCCACTTTGGCAGAAATAGTAGTAGGAGGGATTACTATTTAAAGGGCGAAAAGCTGCAGCATGCTATGGTGCAGAGGGACCTGGGGGTCCTTGTGCATAAGTCGCAAAAACCCAGCCTGCAGGTGCAGCAGGTGATCAGGAAGGCGAATGGGATGCTGGCCTTTATAGCGAGAGGGATTGAATATAAAAGCAGGGAGGTCTTGCTGCAACTGTACAGGGCACCGGTGAGGCCGCAGCTGGAGTACTGTGTGCAGTTTTGGTCACCGCACTTGCGCAAGGATATTTTGGCCTTGGAGGGAGTGCAGAGGAGGTTCGCTAGGCTGATACCAGAGATGAGTGGGTTGGACTATGAAGAGAGGCTGAATAGACTGGGCTTGTACTCGTTGGAGTTTAGAAGGATGAGGGGGAATCTTATAGAGACGTATAAGATGATGAAGGGGATGGGTAGGGTAGAGGTGGAGAGATTATTCCCGCTCAGAAAGGACAGCAGGACTAGAGGGCACAGCCTCAAGATAAGGGGGGTGCAGTTTAGAACAGAGTTGAGGAGGAACTTCTTCACTCAAAGGGTGGTGAATCTCTGGAATTCTCTGCCTGTTGAAGTGGTTGAGGCTACCTCGCTAAATATATTTAAGACACGGGTAGATAGGTTTTTGGTAGGCAAGGGAATTAAGGGTTATGGGGAGAAAGCGGGAAAGTGGAACTGAGCCACTTCAGATCAGCCATGATCTTATTGAATGGCAGGGCAGGCTTGAAGGGCTAGATGGCCTACTCCTGCTCCTATTTCTTATGTTCTTATGAGATGGATTTAAAGTCAAACAATCATTCATTTTGATTATATGGCAGGATAATTTTACCTTAACTTCAATGAAGTAGCATACACGGTGGTTCTTTAATAAGTTGCAACTTTGCTTGTCAATTGGCCTTTTTCCCTTTCTAAATAACCTTCCCACAGAGGCTCTGTACCTTTCTTCCTGTTACAAATTACAGGAAATAGAAATGTCAATTCTTAAATCAAGCCTGATATGCAAATTGTGTGTTTGAACACAATAAAAGTTGCTGCAGCAGTTTGAAATCCAGGACGGATATCCCGTTTCCACCCAGCAGCCAGTTCACATTTACTCAAAGGAGCCATACATTACATCCAAGCTAGAATTCTGCAGTGCTAAACATTTAAAGGTTGTCCTCATCATACGTATATACAAGAAACAGGGCATCATATGATTAAGTCCATTGTGTCCAGCTGCCAGGGCTACCTTACATATTACGCAGCCCAGTCCCTAGCAAATACTGTCACTTGAAAAAGGCAAAAAAGGTCAATGTCAAAAAAAGGATTCATAAACCAGTCCAAACCTAAAGAACAAAAAAAGCTGGGAAAAAACCTCAGCAAATCAAGCAGCATCGGTGGAAAGAAAAAAGTTAATATTGCAGGCTGACAAGCTTTCATCAGAACTGAAGAGAAACAGGATTTCAAGACCTTGTATGACGATAGTGAGGGGGAGGGGACAGGAAGAACAAAGGAGATTAAATAGCAAAAGATTTCATGATGCAACACCCAAAGAGAATGCTGAGGGAAATGCAAAGGAACAAACAAGTGGATACTACTGTTTATATCCATC
This sequence comes from Carcharhinus amblyrhynchos, assembly GCF_965287045.1. Classification (NCBI taxonomy): domain Eukaryota; kingdom Metazoa; phylum Chordata; class Chondrichthyes; order Carcharhiniformes; family Carcharhinidae; genus Carcharhinus; species Carcharhinus amblyrhynchos. The sequence continues at coordinate 86,594,845 of NC_137324.1, read as the reverse complement.
TGAATATCAACATACCTTCCCACTTCATCATGACCCCTTTCCAAAAAAAAATTGTCCAAACGCAACCACTCTCCCTTCCCCACTCAGCAAGCTGTCATTTGTTCCCAACTTTTTGCTTTCATGACTTCTGGCCTTTGCTCTCTTATTAACACAAATATATAGTATATATATGGCAGGTCTGTCACATGAGGAGAGACCAAATCAATTAGGGTTGTATTCACAGGAGTTTACAAGACTGGGAGTGCATATTGTAGAAACTTATGAAACTCCAACAGGGTTAGACAGGGTAGATTCAGAAAGAATGTTCTAATGGTGAGGGGAGTCCACAACTAGAGATCTTAGTTTGAGTATAAGGGGTAAGCCTTTTAGAACTGAGGGGAGAAGAAATATCTTGAGCCAGAGAGTGGTGAATGTGTGGAATTTACTACCACAGAAAGTAGTTGAGGCCAAAACGTTGTGTGATTTCAAGAAGAAATTAGATATAGCTGTAAATGGGACTAAAGGGGTGAGTGGGTGTGTGTAATCATGATACTGAATTTGATAATTAGCCATGATCAAGATGAATGGTGGAGCAGGCTCAAAGGGCCAAATAGCCTACTTCTGCTTCTACACTTTCTAACACATTCTGCTATCTTACGTTAATGTAGCTTCCATAGTCCTTCACACTTTCTTGGTCTTATGCTCTACACATCGTTATTACTATCTCTGTTCTCCTAAGTCCCACCTGTCTCTGACCTTCTATTTTACTTCACCTCTTCCTATACAATATAGGATCCATCACCTTTCTCCCCCTTTTTAGCTGTGAAGAGTCATACTGACTCAAAACATTAACTCTGTTTATCACTCCACAGATGCTACCAGATCTGCTGAGATTTTCCAAAATTTTCTGTTTTTATTTCAGGTTTCCAGCATCCGTAGCGTTTTGCTTTTACCTTAATTTACAAATGGGCCTTTTCCAATCTTTTGGATCCAGCACAGAATTCAACAATTTTAGCGCATTACTGCTACCTCCATCTTGCTCAATGTGTTTTTGTTCCTTATTAATTTTGCTGGATTTTGTTTTTTTTAACCCTTCTTATTGCAGTTGAGGCCAAAACATTGCGTGATGACACGAAGATGAGTGGAAAAGCAAATTGCGCGGAGGGTGTGGAAAGTCTGCAGAGGGATCTGGATAGGCTGAGTGAGTGGGCGAGGACCTGGCAGATGGAGTACAATGTTAGCAAGTGTGAGGTTATCCACTTTGGCAGGAATACTAGTAGGAGGGATTACTATTTAAAGGGTGAAAAGCTGCAGCATGCTATGGTGCAGAGGGACCTGGGGGCCCTTGTGCATGAGTCGCAAAAACCCAGTCTGCAGGTGCAGCAGGTGATCAAGAAGGTGAATGGAATGTTGGCCTTTATAGCGAGGGGGATAGAATATAAAAGCAGGGAGGTCTTGCTGCAACTGTACAGCGTACTGGTGAGGCCGCAGCTGGAGTACTGTGTGCAGTTTTGGTCGCCGCACTTGCGCAAGGATATTTTGGCCTTGGAGGGAGTGCAGAGGAGGTACACTAGGCTGATACTGGAGATGAGGGGGTTGGACTATGAAGAGAGACTAAATAGACTGGGTCTGTACTCGTTGGAGTTTAGAAGGATGAGGGGGGATCTCATAGAGACGTATAAGATAATGAAGGGATGGATAGGGTAGAGGTAGAGAGATTCCTCCCGCTCAGAAAGGATAGCAGGGCTAGAGGGCACAGGCTCAAGATAAGGAGGGGGCAGTTTAGATCGGAGTTGAGGAGGAACTTCTTCACTCAAAGGGTGGTGAATCTCTGGAATTCTCTGCCCATTGAAGTTGCTAAATATATTTAAGTCACGGATAGATAGGTTTTTGACAGACAAGGGAATTAAGGGTTATGGGGAGAGAGCGGGAAAGTGGAACTGATCCACTTCAGATCAGCCATGATCTTATTGAATGGCAGGGCAGGCTCGAAGGGCTAGATGGCCTACTCCTGCTCCTATTTCTTAAGTTCAGTTGGCAATTTGCACCTAATTTGGACACAAGCTTGTTTCTTTACTAAATCATTTGCTAATCTCTTAGCTATCGTATCATGAAATCTTTGCTGATTTAATCTCCCTTCACTCCACTCTACCTCGAGACAATGTTTTTCCTGCCTCCACACCCTTTCACAGGCTTAATAACGCTTACATTTCTAATTAAAGATCACGGACTTGAAATTCTAACTGTTTCTCTCTCCACAGATGCTGCCTGACCTGCTGTGTTTCTCCAGCATTTTTTGTTCTCATTTCAAATTTCTAGCATCTTCAGTGTTTGGCTTTTGAATTACACTTCAAGACAAACTTTGAAAAATATGTATTCATAATACATCTTGGATTAATTTATTACACCATTGGTTTTTCTAATTGTTAGCTCTATCTGCGAATTAAGCAACACTCAGTTCAGCTCCTTTCAGATAAAGCTGAATCAGGAGAATTGAGGTTTTATATTAGTCAGTTGCTCCCTTCTGTTAAACTGGCGATTGCAATTATTGATCATTTAGTGGGTTGTAGAAAAGAAAATGTCAGCTGAAAAGAAGCTGAGAAGAATTATTATTTGATTGCAGATATTGAGTTTCACATTTCTAGCCTGGTTTTACAAAATTAAACCGATGTAACTAAGAAAATATGAAGAAAAATGTTAAATATTTAGAGAAGAACCAAAAATACTAATTTTACATCACATTATAAAGATTCAATGATTAAGTGAACTGTAATGTGATTTAATATTTATGAAAAGAATGCTTGACTGCCTTTGCCCTCAATCATAATTTACTACCGGGCCAATTCAGGATTTTAAAATTATCTAGTCATTTTCCTAAAATGTCTTGATTTATGACTATTTAAAGATTAAAATCCGTAAAACAGGAAAGGTGGCATGGAACAGGATTTAACATTCTTAATGCAAGGAGTGCATTAGCATGGAACATAGGAACAGGAGTATGCCATTTACTTCTCCTAACCTAATTCATCATTCCATGAGATTATGGCTGATTTGTGACCCAAGTCCATATCCCCCACCTTTACCTCAGATTTCTCAACAGTCTTAGCTAACAAAAATCTATCAATCTCAAATCTTTAATTAACTGAACTTGTACCAACTTTCACTTTACAAAATGTTCCAAACTTCTACGGCCCTCAGTAGATCTCCAGGTGTGGCCTAACCAGCACTTTACGCAACTGAAGCACTGATTGCCCTGCATATAAAGACCAGAAATCCACTGGGATTATTTTCTGTACCTGGTCGTAACAATTATTGATGTATTTATCTGGACTCTCAAATCTCTTTAGACCTCCACTATTTCTAAATAGTGAAAAGTTAGAAATGTTCTGTTCTATAATTTTTAAATTCAAAGTGAATCACCTTGCGTTTGTCTACATCAAAATCCATTTACCACAGTTTCTTTCCTTTGTTTAATCCACCTATTTTGTAATTTTATGCTTCCTTTAACACCACTTCCAATGCACCCATCCATGTGTCATCAGCAAATTTGTATATATAGGTTTCTATTCTAAAGTTTTCAAGGTTTTGGGTACAGCTATCTATTTCTGAATAGAATGCATGCAGAAAAATCATGCAGGGAGGATCACATATTTGTACAGAAGCCCTCTCATTTTTATTCCATTAATTTCAATGGACTGAAAGTTGAGCAGGTAACCTCAAGAGCTTATGGCTTTGCTGCTTAATTATAATCTCTGCACTCCACTCGGGTAATGCCAAACGCCAATGCAGTAAGAAAAAAATCCAAAAATGCCTGCAAGTTGTAAGCCTTCTATGGTCAGCTCATTAGTCTAGCTATTTATAAGCAACTGCTTTGACCTTGTACAGTGAAATAGCTGACTTGAGGGGAAATTTTGGTAAAGCTGTAATTTAACAGAAATGCAGGCAATTAGAGGAAGTGGCAGCAAAGGAAGGCATTAATTCCCCCGCCTTTGGGAATGTTAAGATATTGTAACCCTTTGGTAGATGCTGCCAACATTGAAGAGAAAAAAGAAGAGATGATAGGCAAAAATGGAGTGACAGAAAACATGCAGACAAATGTCGAGGCATCCCAGCACTTGGGTTTGGTGGCTAATAAAGTGGAGATGGTGTCACATGTTACAATAAAGTTATAGGTTAGCACTGCAGCACACCAGGCAGGAGTCAAAAGGCAGATTTGGGATTGCAGCTGTCTGCTCCCATTATGGGCTTTGTTGGCCCAAGATGCACGTTAGATGCAGGTGTCACTGTAGTAGATGGTATAGCTAAGTTTTCTTTTGCTAGGTACATTCCTAAATTGTTCTTTCTGGTTTCATGGTTGCTACAGTTAAGAGAAAAACATCGAGCATGGAACTTATTCGATTGCGATCATCTGGTACAGCAGATAACAATCTTGATAAAATATTCTTGCCACTTAACAGTTCATCTTTTAAACATGGTTAAAAAGACAATAACCCAAAAATAAGTTCCCCCAGAACCAGTTTCCTTCAGACACAATATGATCCAGATGCAAACTAGCTTCAGAAGGTGACTTTGCTATTCCTCCTACCTCCATGTTAGAAACTCCAGGCTTCCATGGCACTGCTCCCATTTCCCTCTCCAGTTCGTTACTGTGAGCTTACGTTTTGATTTGCAAAACCTTTTACAGGAGCGGGAAAGGATTATAACCACCTTTTTTGTACTCAGTAGCAGTACAAGGACAATTATTTTCCACTGGCAGGAATAGTACTTTAGTGTGGGGTGTTCTCAGCATTTTAGTTCTCTTGAGTGAAGTCACAAAGAGGCGGGGCAGGGATGCCGTATAAAAGGTTAAAAGCTATTTATGCTAATAGCTGGAATGCATCAATGATGTCAGATGATGCTAGATCAGATATAACTGGAGCCTAAGGGAAGACAGTTCTAATGTCCATCTCTGTAAATAGTGTGAACAGTCAACAAATGTTCACCAGCTTCCAACAGCCTGATTTCCAGCTCTCTGCTGTCAGACACAAGAGTCCTGTTGTGATATTAACATGTGGTGGTCAGCTGTCTGTAAACCATTTTTAAAGATCTCCATCAATGCCAAGAAAGGCAGGAAAGCAAAAAAGCATTCAGCTCAGCAGAGCACACTCGAGAAGCACCCACAGAGCAAATGGAGCAAAAAATTGTGACCAGAGTTACACAACAGTTATAAGTAGGTGTGCAGAAATAAGTAGAAAAGCCATCCCCTGCCCAACCTCCTGCACCATGCCTTGGCCAGGCCATGCACTTTAGGCATTGTGGCCTCCGCTGCTACCACACCATGCCCAGATTCACAGAGAAACAAGATATGGATCTAGTCAGTGTGCTACTATACAAAGTTAGCAGCAGAGCTAAAACACGGAACTGGATTGACATGAAAACCACTGGATACACAGAAGTTCTTTGTGCCTTTGGCTCCTACTTTGGTTTGAAATGTGATACAGGCACAGTCTGAGAAAAGTTCGGCAGAGCTACCCAGAACTCTGAAGCACTGATTTCTTCCAATATCATTGTTATCACTGCCAGTTCATAGGGGATATGACCAGGCACCTATCGGGCAGGGCAGGGACAGACTGACAGCCGAGCAGAGACTGCTAGCCAAGTTCCGCACACGAGGATAGCCTCAACTGGAATCTTGGGTTCATGTCATACTGTCTGTAACCCCAATGATTTGCCTGGACTTGCAAAATCTCATTAACTGTCCTGTCTGCTGGCAATGCACATCTCTTTAACCTGTGCTTAACTCATTGCCTGTACCTTTAAGACTTGATTACCTGGAAAGACTCGCATTCCAATCATTATTTTGTAAATTGAGTTTGTGTCTTTATATGCCCTATTTGTGAATAGAACTCCCACTCACCTGACGAAGGGGCAGCAAGCACTCCGAAAGCTGTGGCTTTTGCTATCAGATAAACCTGTTGGACTTTAACCTGGTGTTGTGAGACTTCTGTGTTTACCCAAGTCCAACACCAGCATCTCCACATCAGGGCGGGGAGAGATAGGGCACAGTCATGGCCATTGTTAGGTGTTTCCATTATGGCAGGAACCGATCAGATTGCAGCAACACCTATCCGGCCATTAACACAATTGCCACTCGTGCCACAGGAGAGGCATTTTCAAACAGTCTACTGCGAAAAAAGGCCTACAGCTCCAGGTCAAAAATCTAAAGGCACACTGCTAATAACATCTTTGAAAGCACAAGAAAATCCTCATTTATATCTATCACTATTTTTTAGCCAAGATCATAAAATCCAAAGGATCCCAACACTACCCACTGGCAAGACTGTAAAAACTGCTTGATGTTCTTCCCATCTTGCCCATGGGAGCACCTCAGGATGCGTCAAAATGTATTCAAGGATAAAATCATTGAATCCCTACAGTGCAGAAAGAGGCCATTCAGCCCACTGAGCCTGCAACAACTCTGCAACAAAGGATCCCACCCAGGCCTATTTCCCATAACATACTCGCCACATATTTACCCCACAAATGCCCTTAACCTACACATCTTTTGGACAGAAATGGGCAATTGAGCTTGGCTAATCCACCTAACCTGCACAACTTTGGGGTGTGGGAGGAAACCTGAGCACCTAGAAAATCTCCAGACACAGAGAACATGCAAAACTCCACACAGACACGGAGAGAACATGCAAAACTCCACACAGACACGGAGAGAACATGCAAAACTCCACACAGACACGGAGAGAACATGCAAAACTCCACACAGACACGGAGAGAACATGCAAACTCCACACAGACACAGAGAGAACACGCAAACTCCACAGACACAGAGAGAACACGCAAACTCCACACAGACACGGAGAGAACACGCAAACGCCACACAGACACGGAGAGAACAAGCAAACGCCACACAGACACGGAGAGAACAAGCAAACGCCACACAGACACGGAGAGAACACGCAAACGCCACACAGACACGGAGAGAACACGCAAACTCCACACAGACACGGAGAGAACATGCAAACTCCACACAGACACGGAGAGAACATGCAAACTCCACACAGACACGGAGAGAACATGCAAACTCCACACAGGCACGGAGAGAACATGCAAGCTCCACACAGACAGACTCACTGTCATTCTCTATTATCCCCGATGGCTCACATCAAACAACTACATGGCCCCACCTCAATGATGGTTACCTCCGTACATAACAGGGATTTTCGCAATACGTGGCAACCCTGATATTGTTATTTTAAAAAATGACCCACAATTCACTAATGAGCGCTCTGAGCATTTCACTAAAATTTGTAGCTTCACGCACATTGCCAGCTCACCTAGATACCCAGAAGCAAATGGTGAGGCCAAATAGAGGGATCCAGGTTGCAAGGCCCTATTAAAGAAAAACAATGTCAACCTGGCCTTGCTTAGTTACCCATCTACACCTTTACACAACAGCTTGGCTCCTTCAGAGCTCCAAATGGGTAGGAAGTTACACTGTTGGCTCCAGAGACTCCTGTATTCTCTTTGACCAGGTATCACAGAAAAAGGAGGATAATCACTATGAAGCAAACCAGGCTGTAACCTTTAACGCCTGTCACAAGGTGCAGGAATGGCCAGAACGTCATCCTGAGGAGACAGTACAATTTGCCCAGAATCAAACTGACCGAGTTTTGAGTCCCTTGTTTATCCTCATTCTTACTTCATCAACAGTGACGATGATTCCCATATACATAGCAGATCAGCATTGCTCTCTCCCAGCAAGCCGCTTTTGCAGGGCTGAACTGACTGTCCAGACAAAAGCAAAAATGCTCTGACCACCCAAATGAACTATTCACATCCTCATTTGCAGGATGCCTGTGTCACATCAATCCTCCAAGAGAAACTAGGACTCAGTCAGGCAAATTAATCAAGTTGGAGCAGGGCTTGGGATGGCAGGATACATCAGAGAGAGTAGGGTAAAAATATAAATAGCTAATGCGTAAAATGATAAACTTGGTGGAGGTGTAGTGCAAAGAGTTAACCGGTATGCTCAGAATGCATCATTAGTGATATTCCTAGATCACATGTAACCAGGGCCTAAGGGAAGAAGATTCTAATAGAGTCTATCCCTGTATACAGTGTAAATAGTCAATAAAGGCCCACTACTTGCAGCCACCTGGCTACTGGCTCTCTTCTATTTCTGGGTGTTGGCACTCAGGCATGATATTAATGCAGGGGAATTAAGTCAAAATCAATCATCTTTGATTAGCTGCTGTAGTTCACGGGGACAGTAAGACAAGTTCAGACAGCAAGGTAATTAGTAAATTAGGCCGGAGATTATATAGCAGAATCTTTATAACCAATTGTTGATATCACACACTTTGCTTCCATAGAATCCCTACAGTGTAGGAGGAGGCCATTCAGCCCACTGAGTCAGCACCGACTCAGTGAACGTTACTCAAGCCAACTCCTTTCTCCTCACCTCCTATCTAGATAACTAATTTTAAGACTGAATGTATTGTTACTTTTCGCAAAAAGATCACAGTGCGCTATCTTTTTGATTCTATTCATTGTTCACTACTTCACATTATCTGCAGTTGGGTTTAAAACATTTGCAGTAAACTATCACAGTTATAAAGTTTTGACAGAGTCTGCAAGTTTGTTTTTGCTCTCAAAGTTTAATCCTAATTGCTTCCCTGTATTTTTTTTAATCTATGTGCCGAGTTTGGTTCTTCCAATGCTGCCTAGGTTTCTCCATTCATATATTTTTGTTCACTTCCTGGAAAGTTGGGGCCCTTTCCTAATTTAGTCCTGCACTCAAGAATTTTACCAAATGTATTTCTAGTTTACAGATGGTTAATATCAGCAATAAAGTACTTGAAAGAGAAATATGGACGTAAATTTGAAATAAACTTGATAAAATTCTCTGGTAGAGCATCCGGGGGTCTTAGAAGACTGGAGCCAACATGAATTGGGAGAAAACTCTCCACTAGTTAAAGTCACATGTAGAAACATAGGAAACAGAAGCAGGAATAGGCCATTTGGCCCCTTGAGCCTGCTTTGCCATTCAATATTATGGTTGATCCTCTACATCAACATCATACTCCTGTGCTCCCCACGCTCCTGGTCACCTTCAGTGTCTAGAAATCTACATCCTTCTTAAATATATTTAGTGCTTTGGCCCCACTGCCTTGTGGTTGAGAATTCCACAGGTTCATCACCTTCTGAATGAAGGAGCTTCACCTCATCTGAGTCCGAAATGGCTCATCTTGTATCCTGAGACTGTGATCCCTTGATCGAGATCCCCCTCTAGCCAAAGGAAACAACATCCCCGTCTGTCCAACCCTATCAGAATTTTGTAATTTTCAATCATTTTCAATTTTTCTAAATTCCAGTTAATACACATCCAGTTGACCCAAGCTTGTATAACAATCCTGCTATCCCAGGAGTCAATCTGGTGAACCATTGCTACAATCCAGCTATGGCAAGTATATCCTTTCTTAAGGAGGCCAAACCTGTGCAGAATACTCACCAAGGCCCTGTACAGCTGCAGTAAGGCATCCTTGCTCTAGTACTCAAGTCCTCTTGCGATGAAGGCCAATATACCATTTGTATTCCTAACTGTTTAATGTATCTGCATGCTTGTTTTCAGTGACTGGTTTACTAGGAAACCCAGATCCATTTATATATCTACATTTTTTAATCTATCACCATTTAAACAATACTCTGCCATTCTGTTTGTCAGTCTGAAGTGGATAACTTGATATTTATCCACATTATACTGCATCTGCCCACTCACTCAATATGCCCAAATCACCTTGAAACCTCTCAATGTCTTCCTCACCACTCACAATTCCACCAAGTATACCTAGCATAAAGGGAGTTCGTTATGCTTATTGGAGGCTAATCATCTCAGCTCTTGGCCATCAGTGAGTTCTTCAGTAGTGTCCTAGGCCTAATCATCTTACTGCTTACTCAACGACCTTCTGTCCAACACAGGGACATAAGTGAGGATGTTTGCCGAAGATAACACTGTTCATTACCATTCGTGACTCATCAAATATGGATGTTATTCGTGTCCATATGCAGAAAGACCTGGATAACAAACTGGTTCAAGTTGACAAGTGGCGTATTACTTGGGTCACACAAATGTCAGGCATTGGCCATCTCCAACAAGAAAGAATCTAATTCTCCCTTGGGCATTCAACAGGATTAACATCCCTGAATTCCAATGATCAGCATCCTGGGGTCACTTTTGACTAGAAACCTGACTGGATCAGTCATATAAAAGCCGTGGCTACAAGAGCAGGTCCATAGCTGTGAATTCTGCTAAGAGGGAAATTTCATTCCCTCTACTGGGGGGACCTGGGGGTCCTTGTGCACGAGTTGCAAAAACCCAGTCTGCAGGTGCAGCAGGTGATCAAGAAGGCGGATGGGATGCTGGCCTTTATAGCGAGGGGGATAGAATATAAAAGCAGGGAGGTCTTGCTGCAACTGTACAGGGCACTGGTGAGGCCGCAGCTGAGTACTGTGTGCAGTTTTGGTCGCCGCACTTGCGCAAGGATATTTTGGCCTTGGAGGGAGTGCAGAGGAGGTTCACTAGGCTGATACCGGAGATGGGGGGGTTGGACTATAAAGAGAGACTAAATAGACTGGGTCCGTACTCGGAGTTTAGAAGGATGAGGGGGGGATCTTATAGAGTCGTATAAGATAATGAAGGGGATGGATAGGGTAGAGATAGAGAGATTCTTCCCACTCAAAGGACAGCAGCACTAGAGGGTACAGCCTCAAAGGGGGGGGGGGGGGGGGGGCAGTTTAAAACAGAGTTGAAGAGGAACTTTTTCACTCAAAGGGTGGTGAATCTCTGGAATTCTCTGCCCGTTGAAGTGGTGGAGGCTACCTCACTAAATATATTTAAGTCACGGGTAGATAGGTTTTTGGTAGGCAAGGGAATTAAGGGTTATGGGGAGAAAGCGGGAAAGTGGAATTGATCCACTTCGGATCAGCCATGATCTTATTGAATGGCGGGGCAGGCTCGAAGGGCTAGATGGCCTACTCCTGCTCCTACTTCTTATGTTCTTATGTTCACTGCCAGCACACAGTGGCAGCAGTGTTTCTGATGCACCAGAACAACTCACCAATGCTCCTTCAAAATCTACCCTAGATGACCAAGAACTGCGTGTATGCTAAAACCACCACAGGCAAGTTCCCTTGCAAGTTTCACATCATCCTGACTTGGATCTATACTACCAATCCTTGACTGTTACTGGGTCAAAATCTTCGATAGCTGTGGATGTACTTACACCACATGGAGTGCCATGGTCCAAGTTAATGGCTCCCCACCACCCTTTCAAGGGCAGTTAGGAGTGGGCAATAAATGCTAGGTTTTATCTGTGATACTAACAGCTTACGAAGGAATAATTCCCCCTTCTGCAGTTGAGAAATAACCCTTTGACTCTAGTTGAACCCCTCACTATTTCTGAATATGAACAACATTTCACAACATGAAATCTAATTCTATGTTCTTATAGGAGTTAAGGGTTATGGTGAGAGGGCGGGTAAATGGAGCTGAGACCACAAAATGATCAACCATGATCTTATGAATGGCAGAGCGGGCTCGAAGGGCCAGATAGCCCGCTCCTGCTCCTGGTTCTTATGTTATGCTAATATGAGTACTACAACAATTTGAAGAAACATACCATTTGAAAGCACTGAAGAGGTGAAGAAGCAGTAGGGATGATATAATACAACAGTGTAGAAGTTATCAAAAAAGCTAAGTGGCAGATGCATACTTTTGCCAGTTAAGAGTTGGAATTCAGCATTCCAATTATCCAGTTATTTCAGCAATGAAATTTTCAACAAAGCAAAATAAACCCAAATCAAAACAAATGTCAGTTTTAATGCATTTACTTATTCCATCTGTTCACAAGGTGTAATTACCACAAAAACAAAATCCCATGTGAAATTTATTTGACAGTTGTAGATAAGGCAATTCTTGCAGCAGCTAGAACAGATCTCTTTGAAAGCATGTGCATGCATGGTTCAGTGTGTCTCACTGACGGCTCAGTGGGTACACACACAAAGCAACTGAGCTGTGTCCAGTCATTTTCTAAAATCTGCTCCTCCAACGCAAGACTTTGGGATTGCTTTCTAAGCTTCCCATCACAGAATCTCTATCAAAGGCAAGATGAAAGATGCCATGTCAGAAAGATCAAAAGAGGACTATCCATACCTGCTATTAGGCAAAATGCTCAGCTGCGAATTCAGGTCCCTTCAGATTTAGGGTCAGCTGGGAAGAGCAGTAGACTTGTATCATCTGTCACAAGGTGATTTGCAGCCAACCCAAGAATAGCACTGCTAGTGCCAGTCATGGTCATTTCTGCCTCTGCAAGTGATCACAGCTTTCAACCAAAGCACTCCCACAGATGTGATAGACAAGTGGCTGATGTTCTGTTTCACAGGGCTAACACATTTAGCTGATCTTCTTCAAAGTACAAATTGAATGGAAAAGGCAGGTGGCCAATTCCAACCTCCTGCTGCATTTCCTGAAGAACAAGGTTATTAATATCTCCAATGCAGCCATCCAGTCAGATAGATCCTACTCTACTACCCACCACTTGCACATCTGTTCAGTCAACATCAGCTTGCTACCTTTTCACTGTTTATCTTCATCATCTACATTTCCAGCCAGGATTTCTGGGTGTTTCATAACCTAGTCACCCTGTCAAGAGTGTTAGTCAACTCTTCATTGGAGAGGGTGTTTCTAGACACCAACCACTAAACAAGGTCATTATCCATAAAGTTGTCTGTGATGCCTTCAGATGTTTTCCACTGGTGAGTAATTGTCTGCAACTTTGATTGCCACCTTCTTCCTTTGCTTGACATATAAAATCACATTTTAATTCAGATCATTTATTGACTTAAATTTTTATGCTTTCCACTCTGCAAAGAATAAAGTTGGATAGTCTAGTAGAGTATTGCAGTAAATGAGAAACAACCTTCACTTTTCTACTGCAACAATTTTGCAACTTCAGGAATGCACACTCCCACAGACAACCCTGTGTGTGGGCAACAGCTTGAATTGAATATTTAATTACACCCAAACCAAGGAGTTCACGCAGGAACAGCAGTGTGTCAACAGTCAGACAGATGTCCCACTGTGCACCAATCTCATCAGAAATGTGACACTTCTGTATCAGTTATTGGGAACACTGTGACATTCTGGAATAGTTTAGAAAAGAGTACTTAGAGGCAAAGGACATCCAAGATTTGAAATTTATAGTTTTAATAAAAGTTGCCTCAGTTCTGAATTTAAAATAGCTTTGCAAGAATCTGGATCAGGGATTTAAATTAATGACTGCACATATCTTAATTTATTGATTATTGTACTCCCTTTTAACTCATTTAGTAATTTTAAAATGTTTAAGAAAACAGATGTCAGTGCTTGTAATGTAGCCATTTAACCACTGTTAAGTATACTTAATTAAGATACAGGATGTGTTGAAAGCAAACTAAATACATCTCAGTCTTTGCAAACTCATACCTAATGAAGCAGGTCCATGCATTTAAATATGCATCCACTTGAAACTACGTTGAGAAACCAAAACACTTCATTGATCAGTTAGGTAAGATCATTTCAGACCACTTCTCTTGCATTGTTTTCCACCCACATTCACCTTACCTCTCCCACGAGCACTACCATCTGTGTCTGGGAGAAACACTCTCCCAATTCTTAGACCAACACTTTAAATATTCCAACTGGCCCTCCACATACCACAGCATTTCTACAGCTACCATCTACTAAATTACACCCTTGTCTCCATCTTCAATGCTCTAGTTTCCATTAAAACTATTACTCTTCTACTGTCTGATTCTGCTAACTGCTAATGCCATTCATCTCCACTCAAAGTCCAGATTTGAATGACAACTGAATTAGTCATTCACCACCATGTTTGTCTGGCCCACATATCATACTACGGCTCTCGTTTGTCAAAATTTATTGCAAGATCATCCTGGAATGCAAAGGTGACCTCCCAGTTTCTGTTGTATATTGCAAACAATTTTCATAAAGTACTCTCCCCATCTCCTCCTCCATCACCTACAGGTGAGAAATTCATGGTCTTCTTTGTCACCAAGACTGAGACCATCTGCCTCCCTTACCTTAACTTTCTCTGCCCCGCTCTAGCCCTGAGCTTGCATGTTTCTTCAATTTCTCTCTTCAATGCCTTTGTTGAACTCATCAAACCATGAAATCCACCTATTTTTGTCCATTAACTGCTTAGGATCCAATATCTCTTACAAGTGTTTCTGTGAGTACTTTTTACTTCCGTACCGGAAGTCAGGCGAGGGGCTAGTCGGGAAGGGAGAGCGGGGGGTATAAATCTGATACTCACCCGTGGATCCACCTCATTGTTCTCCGGAGCAGTGTACCTGGTGGCTGTGGTGAGTGTTGGATTTACTTCAAAGTGCTTTTTGACTGCATTTCCAGTTCGCGGGGTTTCTGTGAGTACTTTTTACTTCTGTACCGGAAGTTAGGCGAAGGGCTAGTCGGGAAGGGAGAGCGGGGGGGTATAAAAAGGTGACAGTAATAGACAGCGGGCAGCAGAGTGAGTGGGAGCTGAGTGAGAGGTATAAGGGCTTTGGCTCGCTGGGCTTAGGCAAGGTGAGTGCAGTTTCTACCTTTCCCGTGTTGCATTTCGGCACATACAAATCCAAGAGAGGTTGGGACATGGCCAGGACTATGGGGAGGAGCGTTAGCTGTGTTGGGTGCCACATGTGGGAGTTCTTAGAAGCATCACGTCTCCCGAAGGCCCACATCTGCGTCAAGTGTTTAGAGCTGCAGCATTTGAGGGCCCGGGTCAGGCAACTGGAGGTGTGTTTAGAGGATGCATTTCTGGTTGGGGAAAATGAGGAGTTAATGGCTAGGAACCATGAACAAGTGGAGGTCCCAGGGGCTGAGGAGCAGGATAGGTGGACAACTGTTAAGAGGAAGAAGAGGAAGAAGAAGAACAGTCCTGGTCCAAAGACCACCCCAGTGGTCCCCCAAAAGGCATCGACAGGGGTACAAAAGGAAAGACAGGGGGGCCAGAATGACTTAGAGGGAAGGAACGGGGCTGGCAATGTGATAGTGGTGGGGGATGGGAGGGTCAAAGGAATTGACAGGAGGTTCTGTGGGCAAAAGCGTGACTCCAAGATGGTAGTCTGCCTCCCTGGAGCAGCGGTACATAATCAGAGAGGATAGAGGGAATTTTGAAAGGGGAGGGGACCCAGGCAGGAGTAATAATACACGTAGGGGAGAGGGACGTAGGAAGGCAGAGTAGGGCAGATGTACGCAGGCAATTTCGGGAGCTGGGGTCCAAACTGAAGAGCAGGACCTCCAGGGTGGCATTCTCTGGGCTGCTGCCTAGTACCAGCAGGGCTAGGAACAATGAGATCATGCAGCTGAATGCGTGGCTGAGGGATCAGTGCAAGGTAGAGGGCTTTACTTTTATAGACCACTGGGAAGTATTTGTGAGAGAAGGGCAACTGTACAGGAGGGATGGGGAAAATTTGAATGGGAGGGGGACAAATGTCTTAGCAGGGAGGTTAGCTGGAGTGTTTAGGCAGGGTTTAAACTAATAGGGAGGGGGGGGTGAGGATGAGACTGATAGCTCATTACACACTGGGGTCGGGAGTGAGTTGGGTGATAGGGTAGGTTTCGGTGAAAAGAAAATTATCAGGGGGAAGGAGGTTCCGAGCAGGCCTGGTGGGTTGGACTGCGTCTGTTTCAATGCGAGGAGTGTAACGGGTAAAACAGATGAGCTTAGGGCCTTGATGTTTGTGAGGAATTTAGATGTGGTGGCAGTGACGGAGACGTGGTTAAAGGAAGGGCAGGACTGGCAGCTGAATGTTCCTGCGTATAAGTGTTTTAGGTGTGACAGAGGAGGGTTGAAGAGAGGTGGTGGGGTGGCGCTGTTAGTGAAGGAGCATATCACAGCAGTGTAGAGGGAGGACAATATGGAGGAGTTAGGGATTGAGTTGGTGGGTGGAGTTGAGGAATAAAAAGGGAGAGATTACGATGCTAGGGGTATACTATAGGCCACCCAACAGCCCAAGGTCAGTAGAGGAAGGTATTTGCAGAGGCATTTTAGATAGGTGCAGAAAGAATAAGGTGGTTGTAGTGGGTGACTTTAATCTTCCTGGAGTGGATTGGAAGGTGCCTGGAGCTGGAGGTACGGATGGGGAGGAGTTTGTAAAATGTGTGTTGGAAGGGTCCTTGGAGCAGTACGTAACTAGCCCGACTAGGGAGGAGGCTATACTGGATCTAGTGTTGGGTAATGATCCGGGGCAGGTGGTTGAGGTTGAGGTAGGCGAACAGTGACCACAAGTCTGTCTACTTTAGGATAAAAATGAAAAGGGATGAGTGCCGTCCGAAGGGGAGGGTGCTGAACTGGGGGAAGGCGTGCCATAGCCAGATTAGGAGGGAGCTGAAGGACACTGATTGGGAGGGGCTGTTAGCTGGCAAGTCCACGGTTGGTAAGTGGGAGGCTTTTATGGGCAAACTGATAATGTTACAGGAAAGCTATGTGCCGGTAAAGAGAAAGGATGGGAAAGGCAGGATTAGAGAGCCGTGGATTACAGGGGGTATTGAAGACTTGGTCAGGAAGAAGAGAGAGGCATATGTTAGGTCGAAACAACTGGGAACGGAGAGAGCGCTGGAGGAATATAGAGAGAGTGGGAGGGAGCTTAAAAGGGGAGTTAGAAGGGCGAAAAGAGGTCATGAAATGGCTTTGGCTGATAGGATTAAGGAAAATCCAAAGGCATTTTACTCTTACATTAGGAGCAAGAGAGTGGTTAGAGGGAAAATTGGTCCTCTTAGGGTCAAAGGAGGGGATCTATGCATCGAGTCTGAGGGAATGGGGGAGATCCTGAATGAATACTTTGCGTCAGTATTCACAAAGGAGGGGGGTTTGGTGTCACGTAATGTCTTGGAGGGAGCTGTAGATCATTTGAAGGAAATATCCATTACAAGGGGGGGGAAGTGCTAGGGTTTTTAGGTAGCATAAAAATAGATAAAGCTCCGGGGCCTGATGGCATTTATCCCAGACTGCTTAGGGAGGTGAAAGATAAAATTGCTGGGCCTCTGACGCAAATCTTTATCTCTTCTTTGGACACAAGTGAGGTCCCAGAGGACTGGAGGGTAGCTAATGTGGTACCACTGTTTAAAAAGGGTAGTAGGGATAACCCTGGTAATTATAGACCAGTGAGTTTGACATCAGTGATAGGAAAATTATTGGAAAAAATTCTTAGGGATAGGATGTATAAGCATTTGGAGCGTTGCGATCTGATTAGGGATACGCAACATGGCTTTGTTCAGGGAAGGTCTTGCCTTACGAATCTGGTAGAATTTTTTAAGGAGGTGACAAAAACGGTTGACGATGGGCGAGCCGTTGATGTCATCTATATGGATTGCAGTAAGGCGTTTGACAAAGTCCCTCACAGTAGGCTGGTAGAAAAGGTTAAGGCACATGGGATACAAGGACAGGTAGCTAGATGGATTGAAAACTGGCTGGGCAATAGGAGACAGAGAGTAGTAGTGGAAGGGTCCTTTTCTGGCTGGAAGTCAGTCACCAGTGGTGTGCCGCAGGGCTCAGTACTGGGACCTCTCCTCTTTGTAATACATATAAACGACTTGGAAGAGGGCGTACGTGGTGTGATCAGCAAGTTTGCAAATGACACCAAGATGGCAGGATTGGCGGATACTGAGAAAGATTGTCAGGTGACACAGCAGGATTATAGATAGGTCGGTATATTGGGCAGATAGATGGCAGATGGAATTTAATCCTGACAAATGCGAGGTGATGCATTTTGGAAGGAATAATGCAGGGAGGAGTTACATGATAAAAGGTAGACCGATTAAGAGTATAGAAATACAGAGGGACCTGGGAGTGCAGGTGCACAAGTCTCTGAAGGTGTCAACACAGGTAGAGAAGGTTGTGAAGAAAGCTTACGGAATGCTAGCCTTTATAGGAAGGGGTATAGAGTATAAGAGCTGTCGTCTAATGCTTCAGTTGTACAGAACGTTGGTTAGACCGCACTTGGACTACTGCATCCAGTTCTGGTCACCTCACTGCCAGAAGGACGTGGAGACCCTGGAGAGAGTGCAGAGGAGGTTTACCAGGATGCTGCCTGGTATGGAAGGACTGAGTTACGAGGAAAGATTGGAAAAACTGGGGCTCTTCGCCTTAGAAAGACAGAGGTTAAGGGGGGATCTGATAGAGGTGTATAAAATAATGAAGGGAATAGATAGAGTCAACAGTGGTAGGCTTTTCCCTAGACTGGGGACAACTATTACGAGAGGTCACCATCTAAGGGTGGGAGGGTGGGAGGGTGGGAGGGTGGGTGGGTGGGTGGGTGGAAGAAGTATAATTTGGATACTAGAGGAAGGTTTTTCACGCAGAGGGTCGTGGGGGTATGGAACGCGCTACCAAGTAAGGTGGTGGAGGCAGGCACGTTGGACTTGTTTAAGGTTTACTTAGATAGACACGAGTGAAACAGGGATGGAGGGTTATAGTAGACGGTATTAGAAAGGGGCAGAGCCTCGGGACGACACTGGAAACGTATTATTACATGTTAATGTTTTTGTCTCTTTTAATCCACAGGTGTCGGTCCACCTTGTTGTCAAATGAGGGGCATGCACACGGTGGGTCGTGCGTGGGCTGCTCCTGGAGATTTCGAGAGTGGCCTAGTACTTCGTGTCGTTGTGTGTGCTTAATCCTGGACCAGCAGATGGGCACCACAACAGCTCAGTGACTATCACTGCTAGCTGTGCAGCTACGTGGATTTGGGCCCGTGTCTGTGGGAGTTTGCGCATTCTCCCTGTGGTTGCGTGGGTTTCCTCCGGGCGCTCCGGTTTCCTCCCACACCCTAAAGATGTGCTCTTAGGCTGATTGGTATACCAAATTGACCCTACACTATTCTCCCCTGAATCTGGCTACATTAGGGGTACCATTCACATACACACAGGGCAGGGTAGGTGTAGGAAAAGGCTTTGTTGAAATGGCGGCGCAGGCTTTGTTGAAATGGCGGCGCGGGCTCGTTGGGCCGAAGGCCCTGATTCCTGTGCCGGGTTGTTCTTTGTTCTTTGATATTAAGACTCATCTGTCTTCATCCTCCTGGCCTTCAAATCTACTGTATTTATTCCTCCTCTTAAAAAAACTTCTGTCCCTCTTTCTAAATTACTGACACATCTCAAACTTCCTTTTCTTATCTAAAGTCCCTGAACATGTGCCATCATCCAAATCCATGCCCAGCCCATGCAATAAAGGCCAACATACCATTTGCCTTCTTAATTGCTTACTGCATCTACGTGTTAGCTTTCAGTGTTTTAAGTATACATATTAGTGTCACAACACGAACACTGCAGTGAAGTTACTGTGAAAATCCCCTAGTCGCCAATGCTTGTTGATGTACACTGAGGGAGAATTTAGCATGGCTAATGCATCGAACTAGCACGACTTTCGGACTGTGGGAGGAAACCAGAGCATCTAGAGGAAATCCATGTAGACACGGAGTGACTCATGAACAATTATACCTTTGAAGTTCAACATGTCCCAGCCTCTCATCATTATAATAGAAATGGAGTAATTATTTAAAGAAAATGGATCGTTTATTTTCCAGTACCAGATTTTTTGCCTATTTGCTTAGTCTCTCCAAATCTCCTTGAAGTGTCTTGGCATCCTCCTTACAACTCAACACTTCCACCTCGTTTTGTGTCAGCTGCAAACTTAGAAACATTAAATTTAATTCCCATTTCTAAATCTTATATAGATTGCAAAGATCAACAACTTCATCTCTGGGACATTACCTACTACACCTCTGCCTCAGCTCATCTGCTACTGAAATTCTCCTCCATGCTTTTAAATAGCATAAAAAATAGGAGCAGCACAGACCATATGGTCCCTCAATCCTGCTCCCCCCTTCAATATTATCTTCTTTCCCTTCCTCCTTTATGGTATTTCCTAACACACAATTCTTTAACCAAGTTTTTTGATTGTTGGCCTCAAGATCGCGTTATTTGGTTTGGTGTCAAATATTGTTTGATTATCTCCCATGAACTGCCTTGAGATGTTTCGCCATGATCAAGATGTGAATACAAATACAAATTGTTGGCGTTGGTCTTTGAGAACAATTGCAGCTGTCAGAAAGTTGAAACTTTCAGCCCATTGGTATAATTTGAACTCAGGTCAGAAATGGAAAATCCAGTGTTTTAATTTCTGCAACATCCAGGGGCTTCTGCATGCAATAAGTTAAAGACATGATCTACAGCAAGTTGCACTGATACTATTTATTTGAAAATAAGGGTTAATTGGAAGGTGATGACACCTTCCTGTCCTTTTCCTGCTGTTTGCAAACTGACTTATGAATCATGGGGCTAATCACTGCATCCTGTTGAGCTGAACAATAACTGACAGTAGTTTAAAATATGTATCCTGACAGGTGCATGTCATCATATCACAACACCACCAACACGTACTACACCACAAAAACACAAACGTGCAGAGGAGATTCATCAGACTGGTATCAAGGATGAGGGACTTCAGTTATACGGAGGGATGCAGGTTTGTTGTTCTTAGAGCAGTGAAGGGTATGGGATTCAACGATGATAGAAAATAGGCAGAACAGTGGTTAGCACTGCTGCCTCACAGCGCCAAGTACCTAGGTTCAATTCCAACTCGGGTAACTGTCTGTATGGAGTTCGCAGGTTCTCCCACGTCTGCAAAGCTTTCTTCCCACAGCCCAAAGATGTACAGGTTAGGTAGGTTGGCATGTCAAATTGCCCCCTAGTCTCCCAGGATGTTTAGGTTAGATGGATTCGCCATGGTAAATGTGTTGGGTTATAAGGATAGAGCAGAGGAGAGAGCCCAAGTCTGTGCCAGAGAGTCAGTAAAAAGTCTGACAACACCAGGTTTTAGTCCAACCTATTTATTTGATAATATACTCACTAGCTTTCGGGGTTACCCCCTTCGTCAGGTGAATGGAGAGTTCACCATTCACCATTCACTCTCCATTCTCTCCATTCACCTGACGAAGGGGGTAACCCTGAAAGCTAGTGAGTATATTATCAAATAAATAGGTTGGACTAAAACCTGGTGTTGTCAGACTTTTTACTGTGTTTACGCCAGTCCAACGCCGGCATACCCACATCATGACTACCAGAGAGTCAGTACAGACTCAATGGGCCAAATGGTCGCTTCCTGCGCTGTGGGGATTCTATGATATAGAACTTGGAATAGGAAAATCTAGGCATACCAATGGCATGGACAAGGCTTTCAGATGAGCAGAAACAGGACTACAGCACTTCGCCATCACCTCAGGATCACATTTAACATTAAGACTGCAAAATTCTGGTTCAGCTTCAGGCAGTTGCCAGGGACAGGGTTGGAGTCTGTAGCAGAACATGAAGACATGATTTGACTTTTCCCAATATTTAGCTGGAAGAAATTTCCACTCAATCAATACTGAAGGTCAGACAAATAGTATGACAAATCCAAGTCAGTGGAGGAGTTGAGATGGGCAATTATGAGGTGGAGCTGGGTGTCTGCAGGATACACGTGGAACCTGATGTTGTATTTTCAGATGATATGGTCCAGGGGCAGCATGGAGATTAGAAACACAGGGAGCCAATGACAGAAATTTTGGGGAGGTGGGGGACTAGAACTAAATGATGTGGGAGTAGGAAAAGAGGCCACTGTAAGAAATCCTCTGGCTTTGCTTGTCACTCAAGGCTCAGCTGGAGCACGCTTATCTGGTTGTGGGTTGCTAGAGTTGACTTTTGTGATCAACTCTAGGACTTGATCACGAAAGTCAGGCTTACACTCTGGTACGGGACTGAAAGAGTGCTGCACTCTCAGAAGTGCCATCTCTCAGACAAGATGTTAAATCAAAGCCCTGGCCTCTCCCTGTGAGTGGATGCAAAAATCACATGATACTATTTCAAGAGCGTTTTCCACGCTGTTCTGACCAGTACGGACCTCTCAATGAACATCACAAAAACTGATTATCTTGTCATTTTCATATTGCTGTTTGAGAGAGCTTGCTGTGTGCAAATTGTCTGCTGCATTTCCTATATTACAGCAATAACTGCTCTTCAAAAAATACTTAATCATCAGTCAAGTGCTCTGGGGTATTTCAGGGCCATGAAAGGCACCATACAAATGCAACTCAATCTTTCTACTCTTTCCTACAACTAGGCAGATAAGAATGCAACCAGACGAGGGCAGTCTGATCCAGCTGGCCTTTGGTGCAGAGGCATTGGAGGAGGAGGTGGGCCAACTCTGTCTATGGCTATAGATAGGTCGAGAAGGATGAAAAGGAACACTTTTAGCTTTGTTACAGTCACACTGAATGCCATCTGCAATTATGAGATGGGCCATTTTAGTGCAGTGACAAAGGTGGAAATCCAACTGGAGGGGTCCATCATGGAGCTGCAGAAAAGACAAATTTGACAAGTTTTGAATGTTCTACTTACTTGTGCTGTGCTCCAAAATTCTTCAGACGATGTTTTTCTTCTAATTAAAAACTGACTGTTACAGCACAATGTTTAAACTTGTGCAAATCTTAAAAATTCCAGCGAGAAATTGGTTGCAGCACAGTGACAAGCATGTGATAAAAAACCAAAACAGTAATGGCTGATTACATAGGGTTCATCTCTCTTGGCAAATTGATTTAGCATCAATAGGGATCATGAGCTCCCAGTACTGTACAACTTCAGCCCACAAGACATAATCATCAGAAGATATGTGAAACAAACTGAGGATTGCTGCATAGTTAACTGCAATGAAGATACATCCACACATACTTGCAGACCTACAGCAAGCACCAAGCATCAGGGCAGCATGGTGGCACAGTGCTTAGCACTGCTGCCTCATAACGCCAGGGACACGGATTTGATTTCCTGCTTGGATCCCTGTCTGTGCGGATTTTGCATATGCTGCCCATAACTGCTTGGGTTTCCTCCTGGTGCTCTGGTTTCCTCCCGCAGTCCAAAAGAAGTGCATTGACCATGCTAAATTCTCCTTCAGTGTACCCAAACAGGTGTTGGAGTGTGGCAACTAGGAGATTTTCACGGTAACTTCATTGCAGCGTTAATATAGTCTACATGTGGCATTAATAAATGTTAAAACTTTAAACTTTGAACATCAGTATTTGACAAAGCCTGCAACTGCAGCCAAACCATGAAGGCCTTTGTAAACTCAGCATTTCTGTATGACTTCTTTTTACAATTCAATGCATGCCAGCACCATAAAATCTTCCTGTGACAAATGTTATGCGTATGTTAATGTGATGCGCATCATAGAAAAATGAATTCATATTCTAAAAAAAATTCAATAACATAACTGCTGTAATTATAATATAGTGTTACATTCCTAATTCCAAGTCACAAACTTGAAATACAAATGATTCACATTAGATATATCGGTTTTATGTCACTGAAACTTAGTTCCCTTAAAACAAAATTTCAAATGGCTTTCAATAACCAAAAATCCACACTGCAGTAGAATCTTCTAAATATTCACCTTCAGAATTTCCACAATTAATCTACTGGAGCAAAAAAGAACTAAACTGCTTTACCCATACTTACATATGCTATTTGGACGATGATATGCCCCTGGGTATCGTCTGCCCATAGTGACCAGTCAGCACATTACAGCATCTTAGAAGCACTGATTAAGCAAATTTCAGGCCTGAAAAAAACAAAATTAATTTAAGACTTACTACAAATCACTAGGCTCCTTCCATTAAAATATTAATGATCTTTGCAACACGAGGGATAAATAAACTCAGGCACAATTAGTTATGCCATTTCAAGCATTAACTGAGTTATGATCCAAGAAGCACCATACATCTGCCTATGGATGGAAAAATTGCCATGAATCTGAAAAAGTATTAGAATGTCTGACTAAATAATAAATTTAACTCCAAATTCAATTCTAGATTTTTCTCTTGGAGAGCAGTAGAATTTATAGTCATTCTTACTTTCAAGTTCAAACCTACTGGACATAATTGACAGCATCAATTGATATCATTATAATTGAGAACAAGTTGCATCAGTATAAAAGAACTATATTTCACAGGTTTAGTTAAAGATTCTGCAAAGAAACAAATTTACATTTTTAAGGACATTCTTGTGCATGAACAGTGATTAAGAACATGTTATGAATTTGCTTTGTGTCTTAATGAATAGAGCTCATAAAATACTAATCATTGCATAACAGAAGGATCTTGGGTTCAATCTCTGGTTTCTGTTTGTTTAGTTAAAGTTAACGGGGACAGCACTTGGGGCACTACAAAATTGCCTTTCAAATCTGTATAATATGCCATTTTGAGCCATGATAAGTTACTCACATACAAGGAGTGCTGATAAATTAGTACAGTCTATTAGTACAGTCTCCTGTGGAGAACTCAAAGTCAAATTTTGCACTAAAAAAACTAGAATTGATCAAATCAACAAAGATAGCACAACAAATTAATAATTAGAACTTTTAGATAGTTAGGAATTTGAGGTGACTGAATTCAGAGGGGAAAATATTATGAAGATTTTGCCCACATTCTATATAGTTTTTTTTAACCTTAAAAATAAACAACTCTAACTTTGTACTACTGTTGTCTCTGGCTAATCCCATCAGGAGATCTGGGCAAAAGGGAAAATACTGCGGATGCTGGAATCTGAAACAAAAACAGAGAAGGTTGGAGAAACATAGCAGATCTGATGGCATCTGTGGAAAGTGAATAGTGTCTGACGAAAAGTCATCCAGGCTCTGTTCTCTCTCCACAGACGCTGTCAGGCCTGCTGAGTTTCTCCAGCATTTTCTGTTTCTCCGTCAGGAGATCTGTTGTCATGGTATGCCACACATCTGTCTTGAATCACCCTCTCACGTTCACTGCAGCTCTGTCATCCAACTATGCCGAGATCGACCCTTCTCTCTGCTGCCATATAGTTTGCTCTCTAAAAGAGATCTCCAACTATTCCGTTCAGAGCAAATCGCCAAAATATTGACCTTTCCTTTACTGAATGTCACTTTTTAGACTTCTTTCACTATTGCTATTCCAAGTACCTTCATTTGTCCTATGTTCTCGATATGGAATTTTTAACACACATCTTAGCTTTCGCACTTCAAAGGCCTCTATTTTTTTCCAAAGATCTTTCCTTGTTCTCCACGTTTCAGAAGCATACGGGAAAATAGAAAGGCTACTGTAGCAACTTGAGTTTTTTTCCTTGTTACATGCTTGAGTTATCTTGTTGTTAATACATTCTTCATCTTCACAAAATTACTTCTGGCTATCTCCATCCTCCTAACTGCTGCATCACATTTCCATTCCTGTTATCACTTGTCTGAAATAGACAATTTTACCTACTTGTTCCAACATGGCACTATCCACTTTAAACTTCACTCTCGCTTCTCCTATATACTCCTTCTGAGTACCATTGTTTTTGCCATTTTAGTGTTCATAGTCAATCAATATTTTAGACTTCTAAATTTTATTTGATGTACAATTTTTTTTTAAGCCTGTTCTGATTCTGCAAGTCACGCTGTGTCCTTAGCATATCACAAATTTTCATGTTTGAAGAATTTTATTTATTATTAACATTGGAAAAAATATAAAATGAAACAACACAGGAGGCTATTCAGCTCATTGCACCTGGAAGTAATTTCATTATCATGAAACAAAAGGTTTTGAAATGGTAAAGATTATATCCATCATTGATGAAACAGCAGTAACAAAGAGAATATGCTCGGGATTAGCATAAGAACAGAAATGGAAGTCTGAATACTTTTAAGAAAATGCAATGAAAATGTGGAATGTTTTATTACAAGTCTCAATTGACACAGAAGCTATAACATCCACTGAATGGAGATTGAACGAATGTTGAACAGGAATAATATAAACTGAAAATAGAACTAGAGTAAGTGTTATTAATTAAGAAGCTAGCAATACTACAGTGGCACGGTAGCAGAGTGGTTAGTGTTGCTGCCTCACAGCGCTAGGGACCAAGGTTCAATTCCCAGCTGGAGTCACTGTCTGTGTGGAGTTTGTTTGTTCTCCCGTGTCTGTCCTCTGGGTGCTCTGCTTTCCTCCCACAGTCCAAAGATATGTGGGTTAGATAGATTGGCCATGCTAAATTTGTATTAGGAGTACTAGCTAGGGTAAATGCATGGCATTATAGGGATAGGGCCTGGGTGGGATTGTGGTGGATGCAGACTCGATGGGCTGAATGGCCTCCTTCTACACTATAGGATTCTATGATAATGAGTCAAAATCATCAATGTTGTGATTTCTCTGGTTTTATAATTAAATCAAGTGTCCACAATGCCAACAGATACCGAATTACAAATGAGTTACTATCCTCTATCTTGAGGTGCTCTTGCTAGTTTCCAGTCGTGAACACTTTGCTATAAATTCTATTCTATACAACATGCACAAACATCACTTTAAATTCTACATGTGCTGGCGCTATGCCTTAATTTCATTTGTCATCCTTAACAGGCTATCTTGGAAGTACCATTAATTAACAGCTTCCACGCGGATTTTTCTTCCTCCTAGTGCAGTTAATCACTATGTAGTATGTTATTCCACAACCTGCAAGTAGGTTATTTAATTACTAACATCCAATTATCAGCAAACACACCACAGCACAAAACCATTTGGCACAAGGCACTAATTTCAGTAATTTATAATTAGAGATAGAAACATGAGTGAAAAAAGTGAATTTCCCCCCAAAAAACAAAGTGTCCTAATTGGTGAGATTAGCAGAGTGATCTGTGCCGGTCTGTCAGGTGCCCTCCAGACCACAATCATTCCACACTTAGTCATTTTTTGAGAGAGTGGCAAGTTGCACACTGGTACTGGCAGGGGAGGGGGCTAAACATACTGGATGCAGAAAGGTGCCGTTTCACAAGGGCACCCCAATCTCTCACCACACTAGGAGACCCCCTCCCTCCCTCCACTCACGAGCATCGTCCCGTGCCCCAATTAGCAGCATTTTCACCTACCCACTCCCCAACATGGGTTGTCAGAATTGGGACCTTCCAATGGTTCCCTGTCTGACCCACGGCATGCCCCTTCATGATGCCCGGTGGATAGAGCCCTATGCCCCCGATCATCCAGGGGCTTTAATGGCCTCCGAGTCCCCCAGCATGGCCGTTGCAAGATTCCAAGAGCTGGGAGAATCCAGTGTCGAACAGGCTACACGTATTCAAGTACTACTTTAATTATGCTAATCGGCCTTGCCTTTCTGGGCATGATCCAGTTCATGCCATTTGAAAGGAACAGGACAATTGCAAACTGTTTGGCACCAGGCACAGGACCAATTTTTTGACCCGCATGTAATCTTCCAGGATCAGTGTGATCCGTGCCAGATATGGAGAATCGAAAAGTCACTCCCATTATTTCTATTGTGGTCAAAGAGAAAATAAGTTGCCAGCTGCGATTTCAACCCTCCTCCAAGTCAGACTTCTGGTATGTGCTGACAGTATATTGCTAAGTTGCAATTTTCAAGAATTCTGTTTTACGTGCTTCTAATAAGCTTATACGCATTGAGCAATCCTTAGATTTACACCAATAATAGTCAGATGCATCTGATCAAAAGCCTACTCTTTCAAACTCGATGCTCCAAGGTATTGCCACCTCTTACAGTCCTGTTAATGAAACAACAAATTTCAAGCATCCTCAGGTCAAACAGGACTTTCATTGTGTTCAAATGACATTATTGTAATCAGCGTTTCAAACCAGTGGCCTAATTTTTAGAGGAAGCAGTCCTGAAGCAGATAGGAAGAGTGTGCATTCAAGAGTAACAAAAGACAAAGCGACAGAACAAATATCTAGTTAAATTATTCAAAAGGGTTACATGCCTTAGTGTTTATACGTGCAAAGCATCAAAAGATGAAAAAAAAATCAGAGTCCCGAGGTAGATTCTTAAAAGTAGCTACCTATAATTATAATCGCTGGTCCAAGATAAAGTAGTATAATTAACACACTCAGAGTAGTTTCCTAATAAGAGGATCAGATTTATATTACCATTACGTCCAATATTAGGCAGTAATTATGATGGTTGGTTCTTACAATACTTGTTGTATATTAAAGGACAAAATAAAGCAAGTTTAACCTTTTTAGGTATTAAATCAAATTCATTAATTCTTCCCAAAATGAAAATAAATACCCCCAAGATATGACCTGATCACAAAATTTTTTGACAGGAACGCTGAACAGTATCAATTGAATCACAGCACTGCCTTTACATTTGAAATTATAAGTCACATTTTTCTCCCCTCGTGTAACCAGCTGCTTTCTGACCTCACCAGTCCATCTGTAGATCTAATTGTTCAAAACAATCGATCCAAATCGAGAATCAGGATTCAAAATTCAACTGGGCAAAATATTTTAATGCAGAACATTAATAGGGGAAACTGGTCATTCAGCTCCTCTCTTCAGTTCTGCTGCTCAATTTCGGCACAGCTGATTTGTATTTCATTAATCTGTTCTCTGCTTTTTTTCTCCGTCAACTGCAGCTTTTTTTGGGTTCACAGCTGATACTTACAGCTTTTTTTTTCACCCAGTTCCAATCTCAGCATTATAAAACTGAGGCCAAGATGGAAATCATTCTATTTCTTGGCCTTCCCTGAAATGTTCCAAAATTAAGTGAAACTTTATTTCTGAGAGCATGGTTAGATATAGCATCAGGGAGAGAGGAATGGAAAAACAGAAATTATGGGAGCAATTCTCCCAAAAGTGCTGAATTGGTGGGAAAACTGTTCTTTTCAATGCAACCTTAGACCCAAAGGTCTGTGCTCTGCAATGCAGAGGTCACAATCGCAAATCCTATTAAAAACCAGGCCGGGGGGGCGGGGGCGGGGGCGGGGGCGGGGGGGGGGGGGGGGGGGCGGGGGAGGTGTGGCCTACTTGCACTGGAGTCTGACAGGTCTGGAACTCTGCGCATGCTCAATGGTCCCAATCTGTCAGTCTCCTCGTTTGCTAGCCAGCTCAATTGCCAGCCTGAAACCCCCAGAGTGCTACCTCTCCCGATCCCGGCCCCGACATCCTGCCCCCTTTCCCAGAGCGCGCAGAAGTCCAGCCCACACGCCCACCAATAGTGGTGACCTGCCCCACCCCCTCAGAGCACCCCAATGTCGAGCGCCCCCCGGCAAACCACCAACCAGGCCCTCCCCCCACAAAATTCGCTGCCCTCCCTCCACCACAGACCAATCCCCATGCAGTGGCAGTGGGACCCCACCAATCACCCCAAGGCCCCAACCACAATAGACCCCGCCCTCTTGGTGCTGCCCAATGCCTGCTGGGCAGTGACAAGGTGCCCCTGGGCATGGGCACATTGCCCTTTGGGCAGTGCCAGGGCATTGGCTGGCACTGCCAGGGTGCCCATGCCCAAGGGCACCATCCCCTTCTGCCCGACCCGCTGGGAGTACCTGATTGTCACCCCCCCTTCATTCTGGCGGGGTCTGCTGCTAGTTCCCTAAACGTGGGAGTTACTCTAAACATCGCTGGAATGAAGTACTCCTGGCCGGGTGGGAGATGCTATCGAACCCGGCAAGTTCCGTGCCAGGCCCAATAATCACATTTAAAATATATTAAAAAGGGTTGGCGGGTACTGAAGTGGATTGTCAGGTGATACAACAGGATATAGATAGGTTGGTGCATTGGGCAGATAGGTGGCAGATGGAATTTAATCCTGACAAATGCGAGGTGATGCATTTTGGAAGGAATAATGTAGAGAGGAGTTATGTGATTAAAGGTAGACAAATTAGGAGTATAGAAACACAGAGGGACCTGGGAGTGCAGGTTCACAAATCCATGAAGGTTGTGACACAAGTGGAGAATGTTGTCAGGAAGGCTTATGGAATGCTAGCCTTTATAGGAAGAGGTATAGAGTTTAAAAGCTGCCGTCTAATGCTTCAGTTGTATAGAACGTTGGTTAGACCGCATTTGGAGTACTGCGTCCAGTTCTGGTCACCTTACTACCGGAAGGACGTGGAGGCTCTGGAAAGGGTGCAGAGGAGGTTTACCAGGATGTTGCCTGGCATGGAGGGGTTGGGTTACGAGGAAAGGTTGGAGAAACTGGGACTGTTCTCTTTGGAAAGACGGAGATTGAGGGGTGACATGATAGAGGTATATAAGATACTGAAGGGAATAGACAGGGTCAATAGTGAGAGACTGCTCCCTAGATTGGTTACGAATACAAGAGGACATGATTTAAGGGTGAGGGGGGAGAGATATAATTTGGATGTGAGAGGAAGGTTCTTTACGCAGAGAGTTGTGGGGGTATGGAACGCGCTACCGAGTGGGGTGGTGGAGGCGGGAACGTTGGACTCGTTTAAGGTTCAGTTAGATAGGCACATGAGTGAAACGAGGATGGAGGGTTATGGTAGGGGTTATTGAATAAGGGTTAGAACCTCGGGAGACACCGGAAAGGCAGGCTTGTGATTAACGTTTTGTCTTTTCACTCCGCAGGTGGAGGTCCACCTCGTTGTCAAACGAGGGGCATGCACACGGTGGGTTGTGCGTGGGCTGCTCCTGGAGGTTCCAGGAGTGGCCTAGTGCTTCGTGTCGGTGTGTGTGCTTGATCCTGGACCGGTAGACGGGCGCCGCAACAGCTCGGTGACTAGCACTGCTAGCTGTGCAGATACATGGATTTGGGCCTGTGTCTGTGGGAGTTTGTGCATTCTCCCTGTGGTTGTGTGGGTTTCCTCCGGGCGCTCCGGTTTCCTCCCACACCCTAAAGATGTGCTCTTAGGCTGATTGGTTTTACCAGATTGACACTATTCTCCCCTGAATGTGGCTAAGTCAGGGGTTCTATTTGTAGATACGCAGGGTAGAATAGGTGTAGGGTGATGCGGCGGCGCGGGCTTGTTGGGCCAAAGGGCCTGTTTCCCATGCTGGGTTGTTCTTTGTTCTTTGTAAACAGATTTAAATTACTTACCTGTCTTCCTGTCGGTTTTCAGCGTGATCTCGACTGCTGTTCTCCAGCTGTAGGAGACATGCATGTGTCGGGAATGCACACGCAAATCCTGCAAAATGGCCTACACGTGATTTTCCTGACCGGATCTGCCAGAAAATTTGCGGGTTGCAATGGGAGAATCTATGCTCTTTGAGGCATTTTGTTTGTGCATACTTTTAAATGCTCTTTCAATTTCTCTTTAAATTAAAGAGCTTTTGTGCCAGGAATGTTTGCTGTCTAATCCAATTAAGTATCTCAGTAGGTTAATTGGAATGCATGGAACAACAATCTGTAGAGCTGAAAAGATGGTATCTTTTCACTAACATACACATACAAGTATATGACCTGTACCTTTTGGATACCTGCATATTCCCAAAGGAAATGTGTACGTGCAATGTGGATACTTCAAAACATGTTTTCAAGTTCAGTACGGCTGCTGAAGTGATAAAATATGAGACTCTTGGTTATTTGGGTAAAGACTAACAAACAAAGCAAGGCTGTACTTTACAGTTCACCTTTCTGCCTTCCATCACTTTTGTTCCTCCTTGTCCTCCCTTTCCCAACCTCACATATAAAGCAAAATGAAATTGTAAAAGCTTGATCATCTAACCCCTAAGATCTAACCATCTAAGAGATTTAGAATCATAGAAAAACTACAGCACAAACAGGCCCTTCTGCCCACAAGTTGCACTAATCATATCTCTACCTACTAGGCTTATCTATAACCCTGAATCCTATTAAGTCCCATGTATTCATCCAGAAGTCTCTTAAAAGACCCTATCGAATTTGCCTCCACCACCACTGACAGCAGCCGACTCCACTCACCCACCACCCTCTGAGTGAAAAACTTACCCTGACATCTCCTCTGTACCTACTCCCCAGCACCTTAAACCTGTGTCCTCTTTTGGCAGCCATTTCAGCCCTGGGAAAAAGCGTCCGAGAATCCACCCGATCAATACCTCTCAACATCTTACATAACTCTATCAGGTCACCTCTCATCCTTCGTCTCTCCAAGGAGAAAAGACTGAGCACTCTCAACCTATCCTAATAAGGCATGCCTCCCAATCCAGACAACATCCTTGTAAATCTCCTCTGCACCCTTTCAATGGCTTCCACATCCTCCCTATAATGAGGCGACCAGAACTGAGCACAGTACTCCAGGTGGGGTCTGACTGGGGACATAAAGCTGCAGCATTATCTCCTGACTCCTAAACTCAATTCCTCGACTGATGAAGGCCAGTACACCATACACCTTCTTAACCACATCCTCTACCTGCGAAGCCAATTTGAGAGTCCTATGAACCCGGGCCCCAAGATCCTTCTGATCTTCCACACTGCTAAGAGTCTTACCCTTTAATATATTCCTTCATTCCATCTGACCTGCCAAAATGGACCACTACACATTTATCCGGGTTGAAGTCCATCTGCCACTTTTCCACCCAGTCTTGCATCCTACTTATGTCACGCTGCAACTTCTGACATCCCTCCAAACTACTGACAACACCCCCAACCTTCATGTCATTGGCAAACTTATCAACCCATCCCTCCACTTCCTTATCCAGGTCATTTATAAAAATCACAAACAGCAAGGGTCCCAGAACAAATCCCTGGGGCACTCCACTGGTGACCGACCTCCATGCAGAAAGAGACCCATTTACAACCACTCTCTGCCTTCTGTGGGCAAGCCAGTTCTGGATCCACAAAGCAACATCCCCTTGGATCCCATTCCCTCTCACTTTCTCAAGAAGTTTTGCATGGGGGACCTTATCGAACGCTTGCTGAAGTCCATATAAACCACATCTACCGCTCTTCTTTCATCAATGTGTTTGGTCACAGTTTCAAAAAACTCAACCAGACTCGTAAGGCATAATCTGCCTTTGACGAAGCCGTGCTGGCTACTTTTGATCGTACTAAACTTCTCTGAATGTTCATAAATCCTGTCTCTCAGGATCTTTTCCATCAACTTACCAACCACTGATGTTAGACTCACCGGTCAATAATTTCCTGGGCTATCTCTATTCTCTTTCTTGAACAGAGGAACCACATCCACAATCCTCCAATCCCCTGGAACCTCTCCCGTCTCCAGTGATGATGCAAAGATCATCACCAGAGGCTCTGCAATCTCTTCCCTTGCCTCCCTCAGTAACCTAGGGTAAATCCTATCTGGACCCAGCGACTTATCTATCTTGATGCTATTCAAAAGCTCCAACATATCCCCTTTCTTAATGTCCACATACTCAAGCATTTCAGTCTGTCGTGAGCCTGCACTACATCCACCAAGATCCTTTCCCACTGTGAATACCAAAGCATTCATTGAGCACCTCTGCTATTTCTACTGGTTCTATACAAACTCTCCCATTGGCACATTTGATAGATCCTATTCCTTCACATCTCATCCTTTTACTCTTCACATACTTGCAGAATGCCTTAGGGTTTTCCTTATTCTGGCCTGTCAAGGCCTTCTCATGACCCCTTCTGGCTCTCCTAATTTCCTTCTCAACTTCCTTCCTACAAGCCGTATACTCCTGTAGATCCCTAACATTACGTCGTTCCCTGAACCTTTTGTACACGTTTATAGAAAGTTAATGTAGCAAAATGTAAGAAAGTTAATATAATTGAAAATTAAATCTCTAAAGGACATTAACCAACCTACTTGTTAAAAAAAAGGAGGTATCCTGTAAGTTATAGGTCTTGTATTGATCTCACAATGCGAGTGCATTCGAAGAATGATATTCCAAAGGTTTACTTATTTACAAGTACTTATTTAGAACAGTTAGCTATTTTGACAGACATACCAGTAGTTATAGTACTGCAACCAAGGTTTCTGAAGGGTTAAACAACTGAGCAAATAAAAATGTCTACAAATTCAGCATACTATACTTCAGTGCAACAAAAGCTCTACTTTGAATCATAGGGACTCAGAACATCCTGGGTGAACTGCACAACTACTGTTTAAAACCAAAGGAGAAGCTGAAAATTGAGGCTATAACCTCTATTGAAATGTAACAAAGGGACTGATTTGCATTTGGTACGCATTTCAGCTCAGATCCCTCTCACTTTCCAAATAAATCTCATACTTTTGTCACAAAACTAATTATGCTTCTCAACTAAAAGCATGTAAGGCATGAAATATATGTAACCAAAGTGGCTTTGGTCCAGAAACTTCAAAGAGCTATGCAATACTTCCCAAGACATTTCCCCGTCACTCTCCGGCCAATATGTTAAATATATGGGGGCAATCTTCCCAAAAAAAATTTTAATTGTCAGAAAAGTCTGAAAACGGGAGTCTTTCACGCCAGCTTCTTGGGAGAGTTCAACACTGAAATCTTCCCACACACTCAGTTTTTCCTGACAGCAGGAAGTTCCCAGCTTGCCACCCTGAACAACTGGCGTGGCGAGCCAATAAAAATCTCGCCCAGAATGTTTTTATATTCGTGGCTCCAGTTTTGAGCAGGATTTCTGATTTCTAATTCAGCATAAAAAGTGTCTACTGTTCAGTAAATATTACAGTAAATGAACAGTTGTAATCACAAGCTGTTTTGTGTGTTACATAGCATTTCATTGCCTCCAAAAACAACTCAAAGAAGATATCAAATAAACATTTACAAACACAGCTACAAAAATATTGGTTATGTGCATTGGCACATAACTCTGCAAGTTAATCAATTTGATATTGTACTGTAAGAAATTGGTTCTGTGCGACACTTAACAGCTTCTGCCAATAACCATTTCAGATTTCCTTTTTAGTTCTCAAAGGATGATGTAGAGGACAGAGAATCTATACAAAAAATAAGCTATAAATGTTTGATTATTTTACTGACATTTACAGTGGCTAATGTAAATAAATATCTAAATGTGCAGCCATGAACCGTGCAGAGACGAAAAGTAAATCTTCCTGCAGCTAAAGATTGAAATCTTGATGTACTGTGTGCTGACTCTGGAGTTTCATATCCTGATGACATACTTGTTGATGCACGGAGTAAAAATCCATGTGCTTTTCCCAAACAGACAAGGGGAATGTCTACAGCAGTACAGGAATATAAACAAAATCATACCCACTATAGTATAGGCAAGTACCCTACAAAATAGAACTCGGATGAGAGGTTAAACTACCATTCTTTTGAATCTGGAAATGGGCTCAAAATTATCAAAGCCTTAAGAATTCTGAATGATACGAGTTGGACTCTGAACCCAACAATGTGTATTACCATATGGTGCCTTTATAATACAAGAAAATCATCCCACATCACTTCAAAGTGACACAAGGGGAAAGAAAAAGAACATTGTGTCAAATAAGGAGATATTCCATGCAGTGGCAGGAGACAGATTTTAAATATGGTTTGAAAAGAGGAAAGGTAGAGGGGCAGAGGGGTTTTAGGGAATGAATCCCAGTCCAGAAGGCTGAATTAAGATATTGTTACTAATAATGGGGCAAAAAGACAAGAATTGTACAGAAGGTCCAAGGGACAGTGAGGAGAGGGTGGGAGGAGGTCACAGAGGTAGGGAACAGTGAAGGCATGAAGGGGTGTAAAGGTGAGAGAAGTGGAACGGGAGGGGCAGAGTTGCACATGGACTGCAAGAGTTCAAGAGGGCAGCTGATAACCACCTTCTCAAGGACAATTAAGAATGGAGAAATAAATAAATAGTGGCCCAGCTCGCACCCCCAGAAAAAACTCACCTCTTGATGCAACTCTTCTCATCTCTTTCATTGCCAAGTTTTCATGAGTCCCAGGAGACTCATCTCCAGAAGATAAAAGAAACCAAAACCCTTCATAACATGGAGGCACACAACCTCTGTAAAAGATTACTAAATACCTAAATACACTGACCTTTTATTCCAAAGTGGTTTCTTTTAAAATGCTAGTTCCGTTTTATTTGTTTCATTTTGTTTTATATGTCCGATAAGTATGGTATGCATATAGGAGTAGACCAACAGAGGGGTTGTTGGTAGGGGTACGTGACATTCAGTACAAAAGATTGTAGTGTGTCAAGACCAGGCTCCAGTGTTCTGGCTATCTGAGTTGTAACATAGAGGTTGCCAAGGTTAGCTGACAATGGGTACAGTTGCAAGATGGTCAGTGAGGAAGAAGGATGGAGCAATTGGTTGCTGCTCAATTCTTAATTGATGCTTATGTGACAATCTTACGCCTCTGTGACAAAAATAGACTGTTCTACCTCATCCTTTTCAATCTGTCTACAGCCATTAGCATTGTTGACATTCCCCTGCAATGCCACCCCACTGTCATCCAGCTGGGTCTATTCCGATCTATCCAATTCTAATTAGAGACAGATCCGCAATATTTATTTTCTCATTCGTGCACCATTACCTCTGGTGACCCCCAAAGATCTACTCTTGGCTTTATTTCTCAACCACGTGCTGTTCTGAAAATGCAGCATCAGTATCCACAAGTATGCTGATGACACCCAGCTCCACTGCTACATCATGGAATCATAGAACCTACAATGCAGTAGGGAATCATTCGGCCCATCAAGCAACCACAAACACCAATCCCACCCAGGCCCTATCCCCATAACCGGAGTAAACCCACACAGACAAGGGGAGAAGTGCAAACTCCACACAGTCAGCCGAAACCAGAATCGAATCCAGGTCCCTGGTGCTGAGGCATCACCGTGCCAATCTGCTACATCACTAGATATGTCAGCTAATTCTAAAATGTTGCTGTTTGTCCAACATGCAGTACTCAAATTATCTCCAATTTAACATTGGAATTGTTTTCAATCTCTGCCAGAAACTAGTTACCCACTCTGAGACAAACCTAAACTGCTCACAAGCTCATCATATTTGTCCCTGAGATGGAATCACTGGCCACAAATCCGAGCCATCACTAAGATCCCCTAGTTTCACCTCCATAACATTACTTTACTCCACACCTGCTTCAGCACATCTGCTACAGAAATCCTTATCCATGTCCTTGTTACCTTTGGAACTGACTATTCTAATGCACTTGTGGTTGGCCTCCAAAGTTCTATCTTCCAGAAACTGGGTCCTCACGTCAAATCTTGTTCAGCTCCCTCACCTAAATTTGCTCCCAGTTAAGCAACATCTCAATTTCAAAATTCTCATCGTTTTCAAATCACTCCATGGCCTCCCCGCATACTACCTGTAACTGCCTCCAGCCCTCAGATATCTGCATTTTTCTTGAGCGTCACTGATTTTAATCGTACCATCACCAGTGGCTGTGTTGTTCAGCTGTCTACAGTCTTAAGTTCTCCAATTCCCTCCCTCTCTAGCTCACTTTCCTCTTTTAAACTCACCTCTGACCAAGCTTTTAGTCATCTGCCCTAATATCTCCTCATGTGACGTGTCCTATTTTGTTTTATAATGCCCCCTTGTACCTTGGAACATTTTAAGGGTATATAAATACAAGTTGCTGTTATTGCCAACTCCCAAAGTACTCACAGTGCAATTGATCTTGCAACGTCAATAACAGGGGTGTAAGGACAGTCAGCAAAAGAAACAGAAAAATCACTAATGCAATCAGGGGTAGGAAACTTCAATTTTTAATGCTGAAAACAGTGTTTCCAGGAAGTACATCTGATTCCATCCTTAAATGCACAGTGGTGACCTTGATGAGAAAAAACATTTTTAAAATGAAAAAACAGAGGTAATCAAGAAGTCTGCTCAATTAACAAAAAACCCCAAAGGCTGACTTTGTCTCAACTGGTTAATGGTTTAATCTTGAGCAAAAGACAATTAAATGTCACAGACAGGGGCACTTGTTACAGTGATAGGCAAACTTTCTACTGTGTGGTGAAAATCAGGCTGGTATAAATGGGCATTTATTTGTCACAATCATTTAAGAATTACATACAAATAATGAAAAAGTCAAAGTAAAATGTCCATTGTTGTGTAGAACGTTATTTTCATGTGCGAAGAGGGGAGGCGAGGGAGAAAACAGAAGTGCAGATTATAAGCACAGGAAGCCAAGGCAGGGTTTCCCACAGGATTTCCTTGTGATATTTTAAAAAAAATCAAAGCTAACAGACATTTTGCTTTGCATCACCTCACACATTAACAGGATTTAAAGCTCAGACATCCACCCATGGCTAATTTGAACAGTGGAAATGCAAGTACTTTGCATGAATTAATTGCCATTTATAGCAGAACTCTCATTTTAAAAGATTTTTGCTAAAACAAAATTAGAATACCTAAGCATCAATACTCACATCTACGTAATCAAATTTCTCACATCTGCCAAGCATGTCCATAATTGTTCTTCCTTCTCACTGGTTCCTCATATCCATAAGCAGATAAAATAATGTAAAACAGTTTTTCCCATTTTCTCTCCAGACATTGTGAAATATTTGCCAGTGACATCAAAGAACTGACAGGTGACCAACAACAACTTGCATTTATAAAGTGGCTTCAATTTGGCATACCATCCCATGTTGTTTCTCAGGAGGTTAGTCAGTCAAAAATTGATGCTGAGCTTGAGAGAGATAATAGGATGGGCACAGTCACAGATGTAGGTGTTAAGGGATATCTTAAACGAGGAGCTCCTTGAAATTGCAAAGTGCCCCTCCCCCTTACCATTAGGGTAACTTAACCAAACTGGTACAGCTGAAGGATGACCTGCTTTTAACCACATAAATAACTAGCTTCTATGTGAGAAATAATCATTTATGTTTCCCCAGTAAATACACCTCCTCACTGCACTGTACAAGGACAGTAGTACCATTTGTACAATATGTTTTCATTATACACACTGAGTTAGTAACTCAGCTTAATACAATTGTGTATACACCATTTAAACAGGAATGCACTATGTAACCAGGTAGAATTCATTCTATACATTTCATTTTGTTAGCTAAACCTCACTTCAGTGTATGGTAGTGATAAAGGTTTTTAAAAAGACAGGCAAGTTACCACACAGATGCAACTGTTCAAGAAGACAGCACGTCACCACCTTCTCAAGGGCACTGGGGAATGGGCAATAAATGCTGGCCTAGCAAGCAGTACTGGCCTGGGTGGGATTGTTGTTGTGCAGACTCGATGGGCCAAAAGGCCTCCTTCTGCACTGTAGCAATTCTATTACTGATTAACTGCAGAAACTCTACAAGTAGCTAAATCTTTGTTCCAAAATAAATAAAATTACAGGTCTAAAAATAAATCAATTATAATGTTCAATTAAATATCCTTGCCATCCTCCCTAGGATGAATGTTCACTAGTTTTATTGCACATCAGATTTGTTTTGACTCCTGGTACCAAGTTCTTACCTAGATGGTGCCATCGCCAGAAAAAGCTTTCTGGTATTACTAAATCTAGTCCCCAAGAAGATCCAATAAAAAAAAGGAGTGGCGGATTTTTCAAAAATTGCGCAGTGTTGGGTCAGACGAGAAAGCAGTGTGAAACTTACTTTCACAGCTGCCAATTCCAGCTTGATCAAACAGCACTCTGTCCAATTCCAAAGTGCTGGCGAGAAACGAGGATCTCACAGCCATCTGGGAGGTGGGGGCCTAAAAAAAAACTGTCTGACAATTCAGTGATCAGGGGCTGTCAAGAACATTAGGGCCCTCTTTGGGCATGGGGAACATCCTCGAATCCTCATACTTAGACGGGCAAGCTCCCCCCCCCCCACCACTGAAAAACTGGGGCACCACCCACTCACATACAAGGAAAATCCCAGAAAGCCTGGCCCTGCCATTGCCAACTTGACAGGTACTATGTACCTTAGCACCTGGGGCCTATACTCATCTCTGCACCTCTGGTGTGGTCATCAGGGCCAGTTTTTGTTTTTGATGTCACACCAGCAGGGATGGGGACATTCAACTCTCCTGGAAGCAATGGTGTTAAAACTATTTAATAATATTCAGTCAGTTCTG
This sequence comes from Carcharhinus amblyrhynchos, assembly GCF_965287045.1. Classification (NCBI taxonomy): domain Eukaryota; kingdom Metazoa; phylum Chordata; class Chondrichthyes; order Carcharhiniformes; family Carcharhinidae; genus Carcharhinus; species Carcharhinus amblyrhynchos. The sequence goes on along the minus strand of NC_137324.1, from coordinate 86,555,054 downwards.
GGTATCAACCTGATTACATCACCGGCATTGGAAAAGGGAGATCTTAAATGAAGGTCATACCACCATAAATCCCATTATGACCCTTTCGCAAAAATTAGCAGCCAGAACGGGATTTGCGGCCATGGCAAAACAGGCCTAAGAATCACACCCAGTATTCCCAACGGTCAGCCTTGGTGAATCGGAGAAGTTCACTGTTTTGTTCACCACCATTAAGTCAGGAGTTTTGGCAATAACATTGCCCTTAATCCAATACAAAATAACACTATTCTGAATTTATTTCTCAGAACGTAAATTGAATAAAATTTATGAATATGCATGTTTACAGGTTAATAACAGAATTGGAGAAGTCATTTTGGTCCATTGTCTGGAAGAATGATGACAACAGCTCTAATATACATTCACAGCCCAAAAAGGCATAAAGCAGCTGCAGTCACCAACATTGCAGGAAACAATTTCCACAATCATTTTTCACATCTAGCTTCCTTCTGATAAGGTGAACACTTAGAATAATGACATGTGGACTGATAGCCAGCTGTGCATTCATATATGAATGTGAATCAAATAACAGAAACAGCAGGAATATACAATCCATTAAGGGCAGAAAATGCCGTACATTTAACAACATGCAAAAGGCTGGATAGCCAGACAACACTTACACATTAAAATCCTGGGACAAAAGTGGTTTAGAGTCATGCCAAGCCAATCACCGAGCATGCTACTTTCAAAGATGCTGAACTGCTGCCTTCCAACAAGATAGACTTGAAATAACAATGTACAAAAATGGATCTCCATTTTCTGAATCAGCAACGTGTCCATAGGACTGAGGAGATAACATCGCATACCCAAGGCTTCAATTTTAACAACAATTTTGTTCAATTTAGAATCTGGGCTGCAAACTTCTAAATGTATGCTCAAGTGAATTTTATGCCTTGGTGCAAGTAAACCAATTTACTGAGTTAATTCAGTACCACTGTAAAAACAGATAAGAAAACTTGCACTTACATGGTGTTTTCACAACCATAGAACTTCTCAAAGCGTTTTATTGCTGATGAGGCGCTTTTGATGGAAGCAAAATACTGAGGATGCTGGAAACCTGAAACAAAATCAGCTGCAAGTGCTGGAAAAAATTCAGCAGGTCTGGCTGCAACTGGACAGAGATGATGTGGATATGCCGGCGTTGGACTGGGGTAAACATAGTAAAAAGTCTGACAACACCAGGTTTTAGTCCAACCGATTTATCTGATAGTATCAAATAAATCGGTTGGACTAAAACCTGGTGTTGTCAGACTTTTTACTACTGGACAGAGAAACAGAGTTAATGTTTCAAGTCCAATGTGACTTTTCTTCTGAACCCCAAAGTACTCTTGAAGAATAGTCACTGTTGAAATGTAGGAAACAAAATAAAAAACCTTACTTTGCACGTGTATTTAAACTAATTTGCAGGACTGTGCGTGACAATATATACAAAACAGGCCAAGTGCTGGGAGATTAATTTAGCACATTTCATAACCTCAATCATGCACTTCTAAAGTTTTGCCTCCGTTATAACATAGAAAACACAGAAGCCAATTTACACACAAGATTCTACAAACATCAATGAGACAATGACCAGATAATTTCCATAGAATCCCTACAGGGTAGATAGTAGCTTTTTGGCCCATCGAGTTTGCACCTCATCTCCAAAAGAGCATCTTAATCTTATCCAGGGCGCCCCAGTGTAATGCCACACATTTACCATGGTTAATCCCCTAACATAAACATATTTGGCCAAAGGGGCAATTTTAGGCTGGAAAATCCATCTAACTTGCACATCTTTTGACCGTGGGAGGGAACCAGAGCACCCCGAGGAAATCCATGCAGACACAGGGAGAGTGTACCAACTCCACATTGTCATCCAAGGCCAGAATTAAATGGGGTCCCTGGTGCTTTGAGGCTGCAGTGCTAACCAATGTACCACCTTCAAATTTGCTTTACTGATTGATTGATTTATTATTGTCAAACATACTAGCATAGTGAAAAATATTGTTTCTTGCATGCTATGCAGACAAAGCACACTGTTCATAGAGAAGGAAAGGAGAGCATGCAGAACGTAGTGTTACAGTCATAGCTAGGGTGTAGAGGAAGATCAACTTAATTTAAGGTAGGTCCGTTCAAAAGTCTGATGGCAGCAGAGAAGAAGCTGTTCTTGTGTCAGTTAGTATGTGACCTCAGACTTTTGTATCTTTCTCCCGACAGGAAGAGGTGGAAGAAAGTATGCCCTGGATGCGTGGGGTCCTTGATTATGCTGGCTGCTTTTCCAATGCAGTGGAAAATGTAGGAAGGGTCAACGATGGGAGGCTGGTTTGAGTGATGGACTGGACTTTGTTCGTGATCCTTTGTAGTTTCGTGCGGTCTTGGACAGAGCAGGAGCCCTACCAAGCTATGATATATCAGGAAGGATGTTTTCTATGGTGCTTCTGTGAGCATTATTGATGTTCATTGGTGGATAAACATTGGCCAAGATGCCAACTAGAATCCCCTTGCTCTTCAAAATAGTGTCATGGAATATTTTATATTAATTTGAGAGGGCAAATGTAGCCTCGAGTCAGCATCTCATCCAAAAGGCAAAAAGCAGACCATGATATTCTGGAGCACCATCTAAAAACCTAGAGAATGTTACTGGTCTGCACTGGTGAATACAAACCAGTGATATTAAATTTGATGGTATCACAAGACAACAGAAAAACATGATTTCTTGTAACATAGTTACAATAGGGAAGAGCTTTGACAACATACTTCAACCCTCAGCGTTCTGCAATTTGAACTGATTAAATGGAGCGATAGATTTCCTAGAACCAGCAGCAGCAATAGAAAACTATGCATGTGCAGACTTGTACATTATCTTTCCAGCTGCAAACATTTTTTGGTTTGTGCCGGCCAGTGATAAAACAACCACAGAACTGGTTGGCCTCTAAGGTCACCATTTAAACTGACTGCACGCCACAGTTGTTTATATCTCTCAGTACTGTGCCTGTGGTGGAACTGCAGCAACAAGAGGTGCCATCTCATTTATAATGCAGCAGGAATGCTTGGAAAAGTGGATTCCAGCACGAATGCTAGTCAAAGCTGATTTCACATCAGCAAGGTAAAATAAATGCAACATTTATTGCTATTACACATGCAGACCTTCAATATCTATATTTATGGATTATTACTTACTATCACTTTTGTTGTACCTAGAATGATCAATTATATTTTTGCAGCACGACAAAACATGGCATTTTTCTATCAATCATACCACATCATATCTTGTTGAAACATTTTTATGTCCTACCTATGGGTTGTGCATAATCAAAGACTGCGCATTCTTCAAAATAATAACATGGGAACATGGTGTCAGAGCAGCATCTCCTTCACTCAAATCCTAACAGCAAATATCTTCCTGCACCATGTCAAAAATTAAAACAAATATATTTTCTTCATAGTTTTCCATTTTATTCTGTACACTATGACCACTGTAAAAAAGCACATTTGATTGTGTAGAAGTGCCTTCAACATGGCCTTTAAAGATTTCCAACTGCATCATACCACTGATAATCAGTCATGCCATACTGGTATTGAATCACAGCAGCAACTTTTTCCTCAACTCAAAAGGTTAACAGGGTAATCAAAGGAATGGCTGCGGCTGATAAGGAACCAAAAATGAGATCTTTCTATGGAGGTAGAAAGCATGGCTGAGGTACTGAATGAGTCTGTCTTCACAAGGGAAAAGGATACTGCAGAAAGAGGCCATTCAGCCCATTGAGCCTGCACCAACAACAATCTTACCTAGGCCCTAACCCAGTAATCCCATGCACTTAATTAATCTCCGTGACACCAAGGGACAATTTTAGCATGGCCAATCAACCTAACCCACACATCTTTGAACAGTAGTAATAGTAGTAGTAAGTAGTAAAGGAGGCAAGATTTATTCCCACTTGGAAATAAATGTACGTATTAGTGAGAGGAAACATGGTTTTGTGAAGGGGGGGTCATGCCTCACGAACTTGATTCGAGCTTTTCAAGGAAGCGGCGAAGATGATTGATGAGGGTAGGGCAGTGGATGTTGTCTACATGGACTTCAGTAAGGCCTTTGACAAGGTCCCTCATGGCAGACTGGTGCAGAAGGTGAAGTCGTATGGGATCAAAAGGTGAGCTGGCAAGATGGATACAAAACTGGCTTGGTCAAAGAAGACAGAGGGTAGCAGTGGAAGGGTGCATTTCTGAATGGAGGGCTGTGATAAGTGGCATTCTACAGGGATCAGTGCTGGGACCTTTGCTGTCTGTAATATACATATCAATGATTTAGAGGAAAGTGTAACTGGTTTGATTAGTAACTTTGCAAACAACACAAAGGTTAGTGGAATTGCAGATAGCAATGAGGAACATCAGAGAATACAGATCAGTTGGAGACTTGGGAAGAGAGATGGCAGATGGAGTTTAATTCGGACAAATTTTGCAAGGTCTAATACAGATAGGAAATGTCCAGTAAATGGCAGAACCCTTAAGAGTATTGATAGGCAAAGGCATCTGGGTATACAGGTACACAGGTCACTGAATGTGGCAATGCAGGTGAAGAAGGTAGTCAAGGCGGCACACGGCATGCTTGCCTTCATCAGCCTGGGCTTTGAGTTTAAAAATTGGCAAGTCATGTTGCAGTTTTATAGAACCTTAGTTAGGCTGCATTTGGAATATACCGTTCAATTCTGGTCGCCACACTACAAAAAGGATGTGGGGGCTTTGGAGAGGATACAGAAAAGATTTACCAGGATGTTGCCTGGTATGGAGGGCATTAGCTATGAAGAGAGGTTGGAGAAACTTGGTTTGTTCTCACTGGAATGACAGAGGTTGAGGGGAGACCTGATAGAAGTTACAAGATTATGAGAGGCGTGGACAGAGTGGATATTCAGAAGCTTTTTCCCAGGGTGGAAGAGTCAATTACTAAGGGGTGCAGGTGTAAGGTGCAAGGGGCAAGGTTTAAAGGAGACGTATAAGGCAATTTATTTTCTTTTTTACGCAGAGGGTGGTGGGTGCCTGGAACTCGTTGCTGGGGGAGGTAGTGGAAGCGGATACAGTAGTGACTTTTAAGGGGTGACTGAATAGGATGGGAATAAAGGGATATGATCCCCGGAAGGGTAGGGGTTTTAGTTCAGACGGGCAGCATAGTTGGTGCAGAGTTGCAGGGCTGAAGGGCCTGTTCCTGTGCTGTAATTTTCTTTGTTCTTTTTCTTTGAAGCTGCAATAACACCAGCCTTCGGGATCAAATCCAATGAAGAAGTTGACTTAAAAGGTTGACAATCCTCAAAGCTGAAAAATCACCTAACCTGCATCTTGAGTTACTGAAGGAAGAATTAAAATCGCAAAGACTCTTTCAATCCACCTGGGATGGTGCCAGAAGACTGAAAACTGTAGGCTGTAAATGTGACACCACATTTTTAAAAGGGGGAGGAGGATAAAGTCAGCAATTAGAGACCAATCAGCCCAATGTCAGTGGTGGGGAAACCAACAATAATCTGGTTTGGAAAAGTATGGACTCATAAATGAAAATCAGGACAGACCTAAGCCACTTTTGACTGATTTGATCAAGTTCTTTGATGAATTAAGGGAGAGGACTGCTGAAGGCATTGTGGTTATGTTTATGGACTTTCAAAAGCCATTTGACAAAATATCATGCAAACCAGACTTGTTAGCAAAACTAAAGCCTGTGGAATTAAAGGAACAAGGGCAACATGAATACAACATTTTTGATCATTTTTATTCATTGGAATTTAGAAGAGTGAGAGTAAATCTCATAGAAACTTATAAAATTCTAACAGGATTAGACAGGGTGGATTCAGAAAGAATTTTCCCGATGGTGGGAGAGTCCAGAACTAGAGGTCATACTTGGAGGATAAGGGTTAAACCTTTTAGGATTGAGGTGACGAGACATTTCCTTACCCAGAGAGTGGTGAGTGTGTGGAATTCACTACCACAGGAAATAGTTGAGGCCAAAACATTGTGTGATTTCAAGAAGAAATTAGGCATAACTCCTGGGGCTAAAGGAATCAAGAGATATGGGAGGTAAGGGGATTAGAAAATGAATTTGATGATCAGACATGGTCAAAATGAATAGCAGAGCAGGCTCAAAAGGCCAAGTGGCCTTCTCCTGCTTCTATTCTCCATGTTTTTATGACTATGGAGCAGAGAGTCATAGTAAACTGTTGCTTTTTAGACTCAAGTGATGTGCTCTCAGGTGTCAGAATTTGGGTCACTACTCTTTTTGATGTGAATAATCAGACTTGAGTACACTTCTAAATTTGCAAATAACATGAAACTCGGAAATGGTGAAGATAGCAACAGGCTTCAGGAGGACATAGAGAGACTGCTAAAATAAGCCTACATATAGTGTGCAAAAATATAATGCAGAGAGAGAAGTGATACATTTTGGTTGGAAGAATGAGAAGAAACAACAGCCCATAACTTATTGACTCTCCAGCATCAGTACCCCAAAGCAGCACTGGGAAATCCCTTTCTGAAGTTCTTAAGAAAGCATTTGCCCAGAAGTGCTAGCTTCCCTCGGATAATTGCACTGGGAATTATCTGGCAAAGCGAATTAAGTCACGGTTCTGCCAGTGATATACTAACAGTTATTCTGAAAGAGTCAGAATAAATAAAAGCACTTCCAACTTCAGTGTAATTATTTTAAAGACCAAGACCCAAGCCCAAGCCCCACTGGGGACACCTCCCACACTACCAAACTGCCAGGAGACACCTCCTCAATACCACCAACCCCATCCCCCCAACTTGAACTGACCTCACTCCAACCCTCAACCTGGCCCTGACCCCCAAACCTCACATCACCCCCCCCCCCCCGATCCGACTCCACACCCCAAACTCTGATTCTCTCACCCCCACGAATGTCTGATCTCGCCGCCGCCGCCCCACCTGCTCCACTCCCACACACCTCCGCCCCCCCCCCCCCCCCCCCCCCCACACACACACACACACACACACACACACACACACACACACACACCCCATCCACTGACTTTGGACACTTACCTTCTCTCTTGCCCCGTATTTCCAATTGGACGCTTATACACACCCACTTTATGGTAGCTAGGGCTTCCGTTGCTCCTTCTACACTTCACCATGGGAGCCAGGATGCACTTTATTGCCTGAGATCTCACCCGGTCCAAGTCAGGCACTTTAGAAATCAAGCACAGCTAAGTGGGTATGGAGTGGCAATCTACTGTAGATCGCCACTCTGAGAAAGCTATGACCCAATATTAACTAAATGGTAAAATTTTAAAGGGGTACAAAAGCAGGGATATCTCAGGTTGTAGCATCCATATTGTTGGCAATTCCTGGTTAAGTTGAAAAGCTGTTAAAGAAAAGCACATATGCTGGGATCCTAGGTTTTACTAATAGAGGAATGGCATCTTAAAAAAAAGTTATACTGAACTTTATAAACAATCAGGCCTTAGCTGACTATTGTGTTCTATTTTGCTGAAAACATGACAAATCTTTGGACAGTGTGCAGAAAAGATTTACAAGAATGATTCCTAGGATGGAGGACTTCAATAGTGTGGAGAAATTGAAGGAATTGAGGTTTTTCTCCTTAAGGGTAGAGTAAATCAAGAAAAGATACAAAGAGCTGTTCAAAAGTTATGAATGGTTTAGTTTGTTTCTGGCAGAAAGGACATAAATTCAAGGTGATTGGCAAAAGAACCACAAGCTGATGTGAGAAAACATTTTTTTATACAAGCTGTTTAGATCTGAATGCACTGTCTTTAGGCTACAACACAGGTAATATTTCACCATTAGCTTGGGGTTTCAGCATTCCATTGATGACTCAAGTAGGTGTGCTACCTGTGGTGAAACTGAAACATGATACACACTAGAAAAGTCCCAGATTTGATTCCAGGACTGTGATGTCGTTCGATTGTGGCTATGTCTGATTATTGACTAATCTGCTCTACTACAAAGAAAGGAAGAACTTCTAAAGAGGGTCCTTGGTTTAACAGAGCATCGTCAACAATGAAACATTCCTTCAGAACTACAATGAAGTGTCAAATCTGCATTATACACTCAAATACTAGCAGGTTTGAACCCACTGAACAACATTCTGACTCAGGAGGACAGAATGACACCAGTGAGCCACAGTTACTTGGTTCCCTATTGCAATATCCTCATTAATCATTTTCTATGCAATGGTTTACAAATGCAGCTCCTCTGGGCTTATGTGGGGACTATCAAGGGGTCTACGGTACAGTGTGAAAGACATGAGCAAAGTGAGGCCACAATTCATGCAGCGGAAAATGGGCTGGCTGTCTCACTAAGAGACAGTGCAAATGGACAAACTCCACATTGAAAAGCAAAATCACACGTCTCACTGACATCCTTAAGTAAATACCCATTATTTTAAAATAGTTGAAACACTCTTTACATGTAACACTTCCACATTATATAGTAAAATTTAAAAGGTGTCCTTCAATCAAAGAACTCTGAGAACCATTTTTCTAGACTCATGAAGAGTGGGGACTGGGCCAGGCCCCAGAACGTTACCACCTTCAGCAGGGGATAGGTCAATTTACAGGAGGGCAGAAGAAAGGCACAAATGGCCACATATATGAATACCGCAGAATATTGAGGTACAACCTCCCAGTATTAGAGAGTTCAATCCGATAAAGCCAGACAAATAGGACTAAAACTGTTTTATACAAATAACGCACAATTGAACCATCTCTGATGTTAATTTTACTCCCTAACAAATTAGGCTTAGTAACTCCATGCTGATGCAAATAACCTGCCATCATCAGTACTCAATGTTTCAATTATTTTTGTTAAAATAGCAATTAAAATAAGGTAACTATCAAGGTTGATTGTAACTGTGATCTTTGAGAGGATTCTGATGAAATGATCTCTAATTTTACCTGGAAGCAAAATGCACCATTTCACCATCGCATTAAGTCTTTCAGCTCAGATAAGAAGACAGATGTTCAACATAGATTTACAAAATTAGGGAAGCAAGCATGGTATGAAAAAATCAAGTTACACTTACACATGACAATTCATTCATAGGTCATTATAAATCAAGTGATCTATTAAAAAGAGATTAGGTGCTTTAAACTGCAAAACAAAAATCAAGAGTGCAAAATACCAACTGGGTCTTGGGAGGTATAGCACAGATTGCCAGTAACAGAAAAAGTGGAAGAAAGGTTGCACAGATTTGCTGAAATAAAATGAGTCCTTTAGAATGTCAGAAATTGTGGTAGAGTTTGTATTTTAACAAATTCCCCACTCTCCGACCTTAAATATATTCAGGAGCTCATGTTCACAGTTAAAATGCTGGTAACTTGGCAGCAATAGTCCAATGGCAGTCAGACCCTCCATCCAAATGACACAAGGTTAGAACAAAAAGAAATTGATAGGCAAGCAAAAAAAAATTAGGTTAGACTAACAATCTTGCCAACATTAAAATGATAAAATGGTGCACAGCTCCAGCTGGGTGTCTAACTCACTTTGGGAGCTTAAGTAAATAAATAAGGCACCAATGCAACGTGTGTTGCTGAGTATTATCCCAAGAACAAATTACAGCATTCTAAGCAATAAATGACCTTATTTTCAAAACTAAAAGCCCGATAACAGCAAATAATTCTATAACATTGCAGCGCGGTACAAAGCAATGCTAGGTTGGTGCTACAGAACTCTGGTTTTGATTCAATTTGGAGTTTGCTTCTGTTGCAATACACAACCACATGAGTTAGAGAAGGATTTAAGAAAATTATTTTACAGCTCTGAAACACATATTTATTAGAAAACTATACTTTGGCAACAAAGGGAAATTATGCAAAAAACACACCCTTCCAACTGTTGAAATTAGGTCCGAACCATATCTCAGCTTGAAGTGTGAGGTGACATTTGACTTTGTCTGTTGTTAGGGGAGACAAATTAAACTATTTCAGCAGTCACAAGCAAACAACTGCAACTTAATGGCACAAAATTTCCCAGAAAAAAGAGAAATGAATGGTAATGAAGGTAAGAGAGAAGGGGAAATGAATGATCGAGCACGAGGAGTGCCAAAAGCATAGACAAGGGTCGTGGGTGGAGAGGGGACTCACAATGTTGAAATGGCGGTGCAGGCTCGTTGGGCCGAAGGGCCTGTTTCCTGTGCTGTGTTGTTCTTTGTTATTGATTGGTCAACCCATGTTGGATGAGGTGGGCTCGAGGAGGAGTTCTTGGAATGCTGCCGGGATAATTTCCTTGAACAGTGTGTGTTGGAGCCGATGAGGGAGCGAGCTATCTTGGATCTGGTGCTATGTAATGAGGCAGGTAGAATTAGGGACCTTGCGGTGAAGGATCCTCTTGGAGAGAGTGATCATTGCATGGTGGAGTTTCTGTTGCAGATGGAGGAGGAGAAAGTGGGTTCCCGGACACGCGTCCTCTGTTTGAATAGAGGGGAGTATAGTAGGATGAGAGAAGAATTGGCGAATGTGGACTGGGGGAGCGCGTTGGAAGGTAGGTCTGCTGAGGAGCAGTGGAGGATCTTTAAGGAGATCTTTCTTGGTGCTCAGCAGAAATTTATTCCGATGGTCAAAAAGGACTGTAGGAGGAGAGGTAATAAGCCGTGGATAACGAAGAAGGTGAAGGAAAGTGTTAAATTAAAAGCGGAGGCATTTAGAGTAGCTAAGAGCAGTGGGCGAGAAGAGGATTGGGAAAGGTTTAAATGTCAACAAAGATTGAAAAAGAAGTTGATAAAGGAGGGTAGGAGAAGCTATGAAGCTGGGCTAGCACTTAATATAAAAAAGGATAGCAAGAGTTTTTATAAATATATAAAAAGGAAGAGGCTGGCTAGGGTGAACGTTGGTCCTTTAGAGGATGAGAAAGGGGACCTAGTGGTAGGGGATGGGGAAATGGCTAAGGTCTTGAATAACTTTTTTGTTTCTGTCTTCATGGAGGAGGACGTGAATAATTTGCCGGGTGTTAGCGATGGAAAGGTGGTAGGACTGGAGGGTCTTAATGACATTACTGTTACTAGAGAGCTGGTGCTCGACAGACTGGAGGGGCTGATTGTGGACAAGTCGCCAGGACCGGATGGAATGCATCCGAGGGTTCTGAAAGAAATGGCGGAGGTTATAGTGGATGCCTTGGTGGTTATTTTCCAGACATCGCTGGATTCCGGGGAAGTGCCGGAAGATTGGAAAACGGCTAATGTTACGCCGTTGTTTAAGAAGGGTGTCAGGCAAAAGGCGGGGAATTATAGGCCGGTTAGTTTAACGTCTGTGGTAGGTAAAATGTTAGAATCCGTCATTAAGGAGGAAATTGCGAGGCATCTTGAAGGGGATTGCTTGATAGGGCAGATGCAACACAGTTTCATTAAAGGGAAGTCGTGTCTGACAAATTTACTGGAGTTCTATGAGGATGTGTCTAGGGCAGTGGATAGAGGAGAGCCGGTGGATGTGGTCTTTCTGGATTTTCAGAAGGCGTTTGACAAGGTACCTCACAAGAGGTTATTGCAGAAGGTCAGGGGACATGGAGTTGGGGGTAGGGTGTTAGCGTGGATAGAGGATTGGTTGTCAAATAGGAGGCAGAGAGTGGGGGTCAATGGGTGCTATTCGGATTGGCGGTTGGTGACTAGTGGGGTGCCCCAGGGGTCGGTGCTGGGGCCTCAGCTATTTACCATTTATATAGATGATCTGGAGGAGGGAACCGAGTGCAGGGTGTCGAAATTTGCTGAGGACACCAAGATTGGGGGAAAGGCAAATTGTGCAGAGGGTGTGGAGAGTCTGCAGAAGGATCTAGATAGGCTGGGCGAATGGGCCAGGAAATGGCAAATGGAATTTAATGTTGGCAAGTGCGAGGTGGTCCACTTTGGTAGGAAGAATGGTAGGAAGGACTATTACTTACGGGGCGAAAAACTGCAGCAGGCGACGGTGCAGAGGGACCTCGGGGTCCTTGTGCATGAGTCGCAAAAACCCAGCTTGCAGGTGCAGCAGGTGGTCAGGAAGGCGAATGGGATGCTGGCCTTCATAGCGAGGGGGATTGAATATAAAAGTAGGGAGGTCTTGCTGCAGCTGTATAGGGCATTGGTGAGGCCGCAGCTGGAGTACTGTGTGCAGTTTTGGGCGCCGCACCTGCGCAAGGATATTTTGGCCCTGGAGGGAGTGCAGAGGAGGTTTACTAGGCTGATACCGGAGTTGAGGGGATTGAGCTATGAGGAGAGGCTGAATAAATTAGGCTTGTACTCGTTAGAGTTTAGAAGAATGAGGGGAGATCTCATTGAGACGTATAAGATGATGAATGGGATGGATAGGATAGAGGTGGAGAGACTCTTCCCGCTCAAAAAAGACAGTAGGACTAGGGGGCACAGCCTCAAGATAAAGGGGAGGCGGTTTAGAACGGAGTTGAGGAGGAACTTCTTCACTCAAAGGGTGGTGAATCTCTGGAATTCTCTGCCCGTTGAAGTGGTGGAGGCTGCCTCGCTAAATATTTTTAAGAAGCGGGTTGATGGGTTCTTGATAAGAGAGGGGATTAAGGGTTATGGGGAGAGGGCGGGAAAGTGGAACTGAGCCACGACAGATCAGCCATGATCTTATTGAATGGCGGGGCAGGCTCGAAGGGCTAGATGGCCTACTCCTGCTCCTATTTCTTATGTTCTTATGTTCTTTAAGGGTGATGAGGAAAACAGGGAGCAGATTTTGAAAGTGTCAAAATTTGTTTAATTATGCCTCTTGTGAAGCCCCAGAACATATTTATTTCATCAAGGTTGCCATATAATTGCAAGTTGTTGTTTTTGAGGTAAGAAAGGAAGAAGACTGCAAGCTTCGACTTTAAAGGTACAGAGGGCAGGGTGCCAGCATTGGCCAGGAGGGGAAAAGAGCAGCAGCTTGAAGGAGCGGGAAAATAATGTCAGTGTGGATGAACAAAGGGATGAATGCAGGGAGGGGGTATAAAGGCAGGGTAAGTGGGAAAGAAGGACAGTGTGAAGCTTGATCTGGATTGGAGCAGGGAGAGGGGCAATGGAGGAAGAAGAGTTCTAGCCTGAAGTGGATTTGGGGCAAAGAGAGTGAAAAGCACCAACAAGGTAGGAGGGGTAGCATCCCTTACCAGTACCCAGAAACAGAACGCTGCTGTGAACTAGGGCAGAGGATTAAAATATGACCAGAGTGTTGAGGTAGATTTCAGAGAAATGGTGGCATGATGAACATCTAACGACCATTTTGCTTTTCCTTTTTCTTAAAAAAAGGATTAAAATGTTACCAACTGTGAGTTAAAAAGTGTTTAAAATCAACTAGAATGCACCATTTTCAATACAAGATTCAAAAGTTTACAGTGACCACGCACAAGAACTCTTAAACCTCTTCCCAGCCATCTCCTCTCTATTACATTTATAATTAAAGCTCTCCTTGAACTGTCTGCTTTTGTGAAGATGTTAGCATTTTGTCCACTTTCTACGTGTGCCAAGAATGTTTGTCATGGGAAATGGAGAACTAGCAACATTGCAGTAGCACACAGTAATCACACAGTGGGGGACAGAACGTTCCAGCTGTTCACACCGGATCTTTTGATCCTGTGAAAGTGCACCCCCACCGTAGGTTTCCAATGTGGCAAAGGGTGCATTCAATGGTAAACTCCGTTGGCAATGGTGGGAATAGAAGACCCTGCCACCGACCAACAGCACCACCACCATGGAAAATTCATCATGCAGTTGTAGCATAGTAAAGGTAGCCGTATGTCGCAGTGCTACATATACCAAACCTATAGGGTGGGATTCTTTGGTCTCACTTATGGTGGGATCTGTTGCAAGGAAGAATGGAAAATGTGACATTCCAGCCAAAGCTTCATTAACTTTCAGCAGCACCAAACAATCCCAGCTGCAAACGAGGACTGAAGATTTTGGTCATAAATGCGAAAGACAAGATTTTCCAGCTGCACTCACCCAAAACCATAAAATCCTGCCCAAGATCAATGGATCTTTGCATGTCCGCCCTGCACGTGCTACAATTCCTGTGGCGGGCAGGACAAGAAAGTTCCCTTTAAATGTCTACAAATGTAAAAATAAGTGTACTGTGGTTTCTTACCTTAATGAGTACAATTGTATCAAGTTAAGACCAGATCTATCCTAACTTTTGTAACACAATCAAGTTTTCACCTTTAAAAAGACTTTCTAATAAAGAAACCAAGCACACTGCACTCAAGATCAGTAACACAAACATTGAAGTTATTTGTCCAGCTAGATGAACAGACAGAGAAAACAAAGATAAAATCTCTGTTATGGTACAGAGCATTATCTACACATACATCACATACCTGCCCTGCTGTAGCTTTGGCTCTATGTCAAGCTTGATAGAAACAAATAAAAAAAGAGCGTGTAAGCTAAGTAAAATCATTGACAACGAACATTCTTGCAAATCAATGCTCTAGATCAGTAAAAGATGTTTTGTCAGATGGCACGCCGAAGTACAACTACATCACAACACAAAATATGCGTCACATCACATGAAATTACAACAAATCGTGAACATAATGCATTTTCATGTCCTATTTTCCCCACATGTAAAGTAGGGAGACTTTAATGCCATAAAGTAAACTACTATTTTCTCTTTATTAATTTTAGCAAAATAATAGAAACAATTATACAGCAGAGGATGTCAATTAATACTCATTTCTATTTTTTGATTAGAATTAGTGGACATAGGAAAACATATTCCACAGAAATTGTCATTTTAATTCAATTTCCAAGTCAGGCATTTGATCTCGGGTTACATTTTTAAAAAATTCCATGCCCATTCATAAACTGCTTTCCTTTCACTTTTACACAGAACTAATGCCAAACACCAAACAAAATGTAGATGATTTTATTCCAGGTCTCAATACTGCAGCAAGCCGCCTGGTCACACACTAAGGCTGGTTGAGTCAATCTATAATTTTCCTTCTTTGTGTCAAAATGTATATGCACAATGGACCTCTGCCCGACAATAGAAAGTATAATGAATTAGTTATAACGCTCTGCATTAAAATACTGTCCATCTGCTGTTCCCTCACCCAAGTCATCTGCAATATAAGTAAAGTCACCCCATAAATGAAATCTAAACGTGAATAACCTTTGAATAATTTTCCTTTTAAAAACATGTCTACATCACAGCTCTGAAGGCAAGAATAATGCACAACTGGAGAGCACTGAATTAAAATTAATAGAAGTCATCAAATTATTAGACTTTTAATTGCATGTGACATAGCCAATAGTAACAGTGTAGATGGCATTTCATATTCAGGAGTAATTAACTTGCTGGATTCTAGTCTCAGTTTGGATCACAAGTTCTGGCAATACAGAGCTCAACTAACTGACAAAATCAATGCTCTGGACAAATAAAGACAATGAGTTTCACCAAACTGTGATTTTAATGTAATACGTAACTGAGAAATTTTGAGCAATTTGCACTGGAAACTCTTGACCCAATGCTTAATGGGCAATATTGTGTCAATATCTTGGAATCCTTCACTAACACCAGCGCCACGAGCACGACAGCTGCAGTGGCTCAAGTGTAAATCCACCCCGATCCTCCCGTGCCCAATTGACCCCACCCCACCCACCTTCTCAGGACAACCAGCAATAAATAGGTAATAAACTCAGCTAGCTCTGCTTGTATCCCAAAAATAAATATAACAAATACCTTCAGAGTTTGTAAACAGCTATTTAAGATTTCCTCTTCAAATACAAAAGTCTACTATTTTGTAACAGATACCATGCCTCAGAACGTATAGCACACGTTTCCTCCACTATACAAGTTCTACTTACTTGTTATTGACTACATTTATTTCACAAAGGTATCAGGACATATATAATTTCTGCATTTTTTCCACTATTTCAACTGACACAAATTTTTAGTAGTTTTTGTCCATTGATACTCGAAAAAGCAAACTGTGCCTTTGACTGTTAACCAAATAGGTCCATTGACTGAAATTGTTGATGGTTGCAGTGCTGGAGCTTGGGATATTTCCAATGACCTGATCATGCTGATTGGTTATTTGTACATCGTAGCTAACGGATTCATTTCTCTGGAAACTTGTAGATTGAGAGAAACTTCACAGACATGTGTTTTTACTGTCAACTGAGCAATACAAATCCTGTTAAGCTCTACACGATATGGAGATGTCGGCGTTGGATTGCAGTAAACACAGTAAGAAGTCTCACAACACCAGGTTAAAGTCCAACAGATTTATTTGGTAGCACAAGTCACTAGCTTTCAGAGCGCTGCTCCCTCAAATGCATTCCTCCCTCAATACATTCCTATATTCAGTTTCCCTACAATGCTGACTCCCCTTGTACAGCTGTTCTGCATCATTGGTTTTCTGGTTTTTATAAAGAGTAGGTTAAGCCTGACAAACCTGACTGAACTATTTAGAGGTGTTACAAGCTCTACATGAACATAGCACTTACACTGTACATTAAATGTAGTCAATTGTACTTCTTGAATAAGATACCCTCAAGTTTGTAACCTGACTTCAATAGAATAAATGGGTTTACAAATGCAGGTTTATTTCCTATCTACCACTGTAGCTATTTCATTCATAAAATGGTAAATGAATTTTATTTTCCTTACACAAGCAAATAATATTGCATCTTTTGGTTCTGGCTGTGGTTCACAATGCAAAAAAAAATTTTACCTATAAGAATGTTTCATACATTACAAATAAGAGTTTTGAAACAAACTAAACATACATGAAGTCTTCTATATTAGTACATTTGCAACATATAGAAATGTTTACAAAATAAACATGTAAACTTTTCAACAGTCACCACATTTTCTTGTCCTGCAATATCCTTTGGAAACTGATCATTTAAAAATAGCTCAATTTTCCAAACAGTCAATATTTCAGAATAAGGTAAAGTTAAAATACAGTGATAGATTCCTGCAGATATATTTAGTTTTCAGGGTGCTGAGCACATTTTCTTATAAATCCCCAAAATTTACCTTGTGAACCATAGGGGAAGCAGGCTATTTTCATGCCATCCTTTTTTCATGTTTTACTCCTGGGCAGCACAGTAGCACAGTGATTAGCACTACTGCCTCACAATGCCAAGGACTCAAATTCAATTCCTAGCTGGGGTCACTGTTTGGAGTTTGCACATTCTCCCCAGGGTTTCCTCCCACAGTCCAAAAGGTGGGCTGATTAGGTGCATTGGCCATGCCAAATTCTCCCTCAGTGTACCCAAAACAGGCACTGGAGTATGGTGACTAGTAGATTTTCACAGCAACTTCATTGTAGTGTTAATGTAAATCCACTTGTGACACTAATAAATAAACTTTAAAACCTCGAACTTACAAAGTCAATGCTTAGAATGGTGCAGGCTGACCCAAATCCACTCCTTGCTCCAAAAACCAAATTCAAATTCTAGCTGAACCCAATTCAAGGTCCCCAGAAAACACACAAATAAAATCCAAGCTGAAGGCACTGCACCACATCCTGGGCTTGATCTGATGCTTGATCTTAGCCAAATGGCAGAGATGCATGCTAACTGTTGTTGTAACATAGGAGCACCAGATCATAGTCAGATATTGTATCCCTTTCATGTTTGCCAAGTACCAGCATTATAAAAGTCACAGTAAACATATTACAACAAAACTCACCCACATCTTTACCAAAAGGCATCTGGGGATGAGAACACTGAGCCAAGTAAACTTTATTTCTTCATCAATGTTTACAAATAGTCATGTATTTCAGTTGCTAAAAAAAGCAGACTTCTGTGATGCTGCTTGAGGGAAGTTAGATGACTGTCTCTATAAGTCCTTCCCCTTTTGATTTCCCTGATCATTTTGCTTGAGCTACTTCCAATCCTATGCCTCTGATACGTCCAGCTGTCCCACACTCCAATTTGGAACCCCCAAAAATCTCTGTTATTGCCCCCCTTGATGCCCATGTCTCCAATGCCATCTTATCGTATTCTCCTTGTAATACCTGCTCTCAATGCATTCATATATACAGTTTTCCTACAATGTTTCCACCGACTCCCCTCCTACAGCTGTTCTGCATCATTGGTTTTCTGGTTTTTATGAAGAGTAGATTAAGCCTGACAAACCTGACTGAACTCTTTGAAGAAGTGACTAAAAGAATGGACAGGGGAATGTCTACAAATGCCATTCCTTTGGACTTTCAGAAGGCATTTGATCAAATCTCTCAAAGAGACTGTTAGCGAAAGCTCATCAACATGAAGGAAAATTACTGAACGCTTAGGAAGTTGGCTGAGCGGCGGGATGTGGGTATGCCGGTGTTGGACTGGCGTAAACACAGTAAAAAGTCTGACAACACCAGGTTTTAGTCCAACCTATTTATTTGATAATATACTCACAAGCTTTCGGGGTTAGCCCCTTCGTCAGGTGAATGGAGAGTTCTGGCCTCACACACAGCATATAAAGCACAGACAGTTTAGAGATTACTGATTAGAATGCGAATCCTTACACCTAACCTGCTGTTCAAGACCTGAAGTGGCTGATAATGTGAGTGGAAGGAGCACTGATCACAGTTTAAAGAGATGTGTATTGTCTCCAGACAGTACAGTAAGTGAGGTTTTGCAAACCCAGGCAAGTCACGGGGGTTACAGACAGTGCGACATGAACCCAAGATCCCTGTTGAGACTGTCCTCATGTGTGCGGAACTTGGCTATCAGTCTCTGTTCAGCAACTCTGCGCTGTCGTGAAGGCTGCCTTGGAGAATGCTTACCCGAAGGTCAGAGGCTGAATGCCCGTGACCACTGAAGTGAAGCGGCGGGAGACAGAGGAAGAATAAGAGCCAGGTACTCTAAATGGTGGGATGTGACTACTGGTGTCTCAGAAGGAGCCTGTTAGAGCCTGAACTATTCACCATCTTCATTAATAATTTAGCTGAGGATTGCTGTGGCACAAAGATAAACACTATAAGCAGTGTAGATGAAAGCACAAAATCATAAAAAGATAGTGACAGGTCAAGTAAACAGGCAAGACTATGGCAAATGAAATTCAATTTGGGAAAATGTAAAGTCACCCATTTTGGATCTAATTAAAATAGAATAGGATACATTCTAATGGTGAAAATCTGAAAACTGTGACGGTCAAAGAGATTTGGGGTCCATGTAAACAGACCATTAAAATGTCAAAAACAGATATAGAAAATAATCAACAAGGTTAGTGGAATACTTGCCTTATCCACAGGAGTAGGATACAAGGGAGTAAAGCCTTGTTTCAAGCACACCTGGTCATTCTGCAAACTACATCTTGGGCTGGATGTAATGGCTTTGAAAGGAATATAACATGGATTTACTAGAATAATACTTGGACTTGAAGGGCTAAATTATAAGGAGCGATTATGCAGATATGTGTTATTTTCCCTGGAATTTAAAAGGTTAAGGGGTGATTTGTTCGAAAAATATTAAGGGAGCGGATAAGATGAATAAACTACCCCCACTGCTGATAGTTTAATACTGGAAACACTATCTAAAAATTAGAGCCAGACCTTTCAGGAGTGAAATTAAGAAATATTTCTATACACAAAATGGTAGAAATGTGGACCTTTCACCAACAATTGGAAATTGATGCTGGATCAATTACCAATTTTAAATCTCAGACTAATCTAACTTTCTTAACCAAACAATTAAGAAGGGTACAAGGGAAAGCCAGGTATTTGGAATGATGGTGCAAATCAACCACGATTTTACTGAATGGCAGAAAACATTCAAGGGATTACCTGGCAGGGGAGAGTCAATGATCAGGCAGGTGATGAGGCTACCCTAATTTACCCCAGGTGTGCTGGTTTGCCTGGGCTAGGGTAAAGTAAAGGATCAGAATGGCCAATTAGGCCAAACCGAGGTTTTACCTGATGCAATTTTTTTAAAGCAATCTTGGCCTTTTGGCTACGATGGAATTGTCACATCAAGCCTGGGATGGGGTGCAATGCCTCATCCTGTCAGCTTGGATCTAGTTTGTCCCATATGTGGGGACTATGAATTGGATTCAATTTGAATTTTCTTTTTTTCAATAAAAATTTTAAAAACATAGCCTACTCCTGCTCCAATGTTCCCAATACTTCTGAAGTTCAAATGGGCCACAAGAGATGAGGCATAAAATAAGGACAGAAACAGTATTAGTGAGAGGCAGGTATGGATAAAAACTGAAGCAATAGAATGTGTAAGCAAGGAAAATGGGACATTGGGAAATGCTAATGAGCAAAAATGAGGGATGTCAGGAGAGCAAGAAGACTGGGGAATCCAATGAGGGATCAAAAGTTAGAAGAATATAGAATTAATAATGATGAGTTTGAAATGTCAGTTCCTGACTTAACACTTAGTTTGCAAACTACCTTCAAACAGCAGAAAATCAACATTAATCGACTGGATGAAAGATGAGAAAGTTATTTTAAAACAAAAATTTTTCAATAGCAGTATCTGCTGGCTTGACCACAAATGTATGCAGAACAAAACCATGACATAATGTTGCATTTATTGTGCAAAATCTTGCTGGACTATTACAAGAGTTATATGGATTTTTCAAAAAACGTGACAGATTTACTGATATTATTTAAACACTAATCAATCTTCCAGGGTTTGACAGACTCTCCCTAGTCAGAGAATACAGACAGTGCCACATTTTCCTCAGTTATCTCTCTTTTCCTGTTTCTTATTACCTCTCCTCTTCTGCTGGTCACCTCTTTTCATTTATTAAATGAGGTCCTACATTTGGGATGAAATCAGTGGTATACAAGAATTCCCTGAAATTTAAAGGTGGGTGTGTTGAATATGTTGCACTTGTGAGGATAAAAGAAAGTGGAGTCTCAGCACATGGATTGGTTGCAGCCAACAAGGCAGGTTTATTGAGAAATCGTTCACCATACAAAGGCTAGGATAACACTGACTAAAAGCCCACACAGCAGCCAATGACATCACAAACTAAACACATGACCAAACTCTTAAAATGGCAGCACAACAAAACATCTACCCAATATATGTGCACAAAAAGAGTCTTTGAGCAGTTATTTTTAAAGTTAATGGTTTTCCTTGCTTAACTCAACAGCACAAGGAGACGAAGCAGGAGAACGGCAAGTTGCACAGAAGCTCAAGACCAGCAGGAGTCACTCAGTAGTAACGGGGATTATGGAAGGGGTCAGGAGCATGGAGAAGTGGGGGGCACCTAGTGTCCAGAGAGTGGTGGGAACAGCTATTCAAAGGTAAGAAAATGTGCAGCCTAAAGGGCAATGTCAATGGTGTCCAAATACATGCCCATCTCATGGTGTTTGCTCACAATATCCTTACAGGGTTTTGAGCTCACCGGCAATATCTCAATTATCCTCTCTGAGAAAGTGCTCTCAGACAATTCCTATACAGTGTATCATTTGCAGAGCCAGCTGAGCCTTCAAATTTATTCATGTCTCACAGAGATGCGTACAACATTGGATACTAACACAAACTTTCAATAAAGTGTGAGCAATAATCACACATTGTTTCTCCTACAATAAAATTTCCCTAAATCCCCAATTAGTATCAATGTGTGTCCCAACCATGCCAATACATTTGGATCTCAGAATAAGTTAGTCTCCACAAATAGTTTGTGTAGTCTTGGGCTCCTTATGCAAGGGAGGATGTTATTACTGTAGACAGAGTGCAGTCAAGGTTTACCAGTCTGATTTCTGGGAAAGCAGGACAGATGAATGACAGATTGTATCCGTTAGAATTATATTTGCTGGAGTTCAGAAGAATGAGAGGGCATCTCAGAAACCTATAAAATTCTAACAAGACAAGACATGGTAGATGCAGGAAAGATGTTCCCAATGCTGGGGTGTCCAGAACCAGGAGTTGTAGTCTAAGGATATGATGTAAAGTTATAAGCCTGTAGAGTTTGCTACCACAGAAAGCAGTTGAGGCCAAAACATTGTACATTTTCAAAAAGGAATTGGATATAACTTATGGGCTGAAGGAGATCAAAAAGGATATGGGGGAAAAACGAGATCAGCCATGGTCATGATGAATGGCTGAGATGGTTCAAAGGGCTGAATGGCCTACTCCTGTTCCTAATTTCTTTGTTTCTAAATACCCATGGTGCACAAATGAATGAAATGAAACAAATGTAATGTGAAGTATTTTTAAATGAAATTTTAATTTGAAAAACACACGTTGCACCTTTGTGCTCTCAAGTTTTATTGTTAACGGAAATGTAGTTGGGCAGGAAAGATATGGCTGTGATGCAGATTCTGTTTGTCCAGAAAGTTTTTTTTTATGGCCACCAGTACCTGCTGCATTATCAGCTGACGGTGAGTTTCACCAATGATATGCTTCCCCTGATGCTGAATCGCAACATTTTCCATGGACACGACTGGCACTTGGAACTTTAATTATAATTGCATGGGAAATGGAGAAAGTGAAAGGCTAAGTGGCACACTGTTCCAGTTACAATGCTGGGAATGAGACACTGTTGATGAAAGCTCTGCATTTACTTCCTAATACTTCCTCCCCAACATATATAAACTAATTATTTGCCTCCAAGATTGAATTAACATTGTCTTTTTCTGACTCTCATAAGCAATGGTTAACAATCGTCTTTCCTCATTGTCACAAAAATCAAAATAAGCAGCTAACTTTAAAATGTAATTAGCGTGGGTGGTTCTTGAAAGTTGAAATCAACACAAAGGTTTACTCTCCCCTTCAGTTTAATGTATTTCCTGAAGAACACAAGTTATAATGCACAATTGCAACATGCAACTTTCCATAATGTATGCACACTGCCCCTTAATTTTCATCTCAACAAAGACAAACAGCTGATTAGAAGTTAAAGATAAAAACAGCACAATTGGTTGAATACTGATTCAATCTGCAAAATTAGGCACAGGCACATGCATGCTCAAATTATATATTTCAAATTCAGCTCACAATTCTTTGCCAAAAAGTCAAGTTGAAGCTTAAGTTTTTGAGAGAGGCTGAGGCTTTCAAGTAAAACTATAATGAAGATGTGAAATGGCATTCTTATGAATAAAACGTCACCAAGTTATTGTGAAATGTTTTATTCATATAGATAATATTGAAAGCATTGCCGGCAGCTTCCTAGCTCCCCAGCATCAGAAATGAGGGGTACCCCAAAGATGCACTGGGGAATCCCTGTTGAGTGTTCCCAAGTAAGGGTTCACCCAGCAAAACCCCACACACCAATGTCTAACTCATTTCCCTAGCCCGAGTGTCAGAACCCACACTCCCTCCTCCCAATATTTGCATCCATCACCCCATGTTCCACCAACACCAACCCCCTCCCCACCTCGCCCCCTCCACCTCATTCATTTCGATACTTGCCTCCTCCTTGGCCTGTTACTTCCAACAGGACGGTTAAACTTTTACAGCTAGTGCTGTAAAAAGGAGGTTTAGATCTATTTTGTTATGAGTTTTTTCCTAATCCCGATTTAGAGAATGGGCCTGAAATGCTGCACAAATATAAACCAGGTTGTGTATGCATTGTTTTCTCTGAGTGCTACTTTTGCACACTTGCTTCTACTGTATCGAGTTTATGTTATTTCCAATAGTCTATTTTGTTTAATCAGGGCCTTGTAAATCTTATGATAAATTAAGCTATAATTGCACTAAAAATCAAGACTGAAAAAAAAAGTGTGTCCTCCTTTACAATTGACCATCTGCTTTGCTGCCTGAATTCTCCCAGTCTGAGTCAGGAAGTTTGGGCGAGACAGGTACTCAAGAATTTAATTGCAGGTAAGTCTGTATGAAGTGGCAATACAATGCTGATTGCCATCCAAGGAAGTTATGGTGCATTATTTCAAACATTTGATTTGATTTATTGTCACATGTATTAGTATATAGCGAAAAGTATTGTTTCTCGCGCGCTGTACCTGTTCATCAGGAAGGATAAATGAGGGTGCAGAATGTAGTGTTACAGTCATAGCTGGGACATAGAGAAAGGTCAGCTTAATATGAGGTAGCTCCATTCAAAAGTTGATGGCAGCAGGGAAAAAAGATGTTCCTGAGTCGACTGGTACGTGATTTCAGCCTTTTGTATCTTTTTACTGATGGAAGGAGATGGAAGAGAATATCTCTGGGATGCTGGAGGTCCTTGATTATGCTGGCTGCTTTTCAAGGCAGCTGGAAGTGTAGGCACAGTCAATGGATGGTTTGCATGATGGGCTGGGTTTTGTTCATGACCCTTTGTAATTTCTAGTGGTCTTGGTCAGAACAGGAGCCATACCAAGCTAATGATACAACCAGAAAGGATGCTTTCTATGGTGCATCTGTAAAAGTTAGTGAGAGCCATCGTGGACATGCCGAATTTCCTTAGCCTCCTGAGAAAGTAGAGGTATTGATGGGCTTTCTTAACTAGATATTTAATTACAAAGAACAGAAAATATTTTGAGCAATTGAGAACCTGTTTATGGAGTTTGTCCAACCATAGTGATGTACACTCACAGTAAATCACTACTGTGGATTGCGCAACTTGGTTGCTTCACTTTTATGTCCACTGAACTCAATCTAAAGAAACAAAAGATATTGAGGGCAATGAAATACCTACTCCACATACTTAACATAATAAATAATAGGTACATATTAATTAATAATATTAAGTTTAGAACACAAATTAGTTAAATGCAACTTGTCATTCATGATCCAATTGCTTTCCTAAACTAGATGGGATGGAGATGCTGGTGTTGGACTGCGGAGGGCACAGAAAGAAGTCTCTGAACACCAGGTTAAAATCCAACAAATTTATTTGGAACCATGAGCTTTCGAAGCACTGCTCCTTCAATAATTAAACCAAGTTAGTTCAACTACACCATAATGTTATTTTCACTGTTTCAATAACTGTGGTTATGATATTTTAAGCTAATTAAGGAAAAAAGTATTTTAAGAACATCTAAATATGCCACTTGTGGCATGTAGCTTATTTTTGACCAGAGAAACTTCATTGTGATGTTAAAGAAGCTTTAATTCCATCTACTGAGAAATCTACAAGAACAATGAGCTTTTCCAATCAGTATTATTTTAACAACAGGGTGAAGCCATTATAATTACCTATTTAAAATTGAGGTTTCTCACAAGAGGGCTGGACAATTATTAATGGTGTCCAGGAGCACTGCAAACCTGCCTCATTTAGTATCAGATGACTAAATTTGTCAGAGTTGACATGCCTCTGAATTCCCAACATGCCAACTCCTCCATTTTCTGGCCCCAAAAGAAAACAGTTACCAGTTGGCTATCTGGCTACTGATCGAGATTTTAAACTCAGGAGTTTCAAATTGGGTCAAAAAACGATTAGTGAATCCGAAAAAAAGTTTATAAACTTGACTTGAATCAGGAGCTTAAAATGAACCTTAAGTTTACATGTTAATCATTTCAAAAATCAGAACCGATTCCTGCTGAAATACACATTTTGGACAAAGCTGTGAAGTTATCCATGGTCAACTGATTTCAAATCTGTCAACTTCAAACTGTCATGCCCACACTACAGCCTGCCAATCATGTTCACTAATTCATATTCCAGATAGACCCTATAGGATAGGAAGCTAGAAAACTGCAGCAGAAAATGACAATAATCATTTCTTATACTACTGCTGAATTCTGGTGTCTAAATGATATAACCTTCAAAGGAAAGCAAGAAACTCTTCGGAGATTTTTGTGCTGCAACACTGAAAGGAGAAAGCACTGAAATAGCATGTTGTGTGGGGGTCAAAATCTGTGTGTTGATGTGCAAGGAAATAAGATCCATAAGCCCTACTAACCTCTGGACGTTCTTCCAGGTTAGACAGCCTTGCGTTGCAGGAAGGTGACACAAACATGTTGTAGCCAAATGCTCTGGTCCATACATCACACTTTCCCAAAAACAATCTGTATCTGGGAGTTGCTACACAAGATCATTTTTAAAGATACTTGTTATATTGTTGTATTATTCTAAAATGACTTGGAAACTATGTTGTCATGCATAGGTATATATTTATATCCAAGTATCACAGCATTAGTTATTGCAGTACGGTCAGTGCATCATAGAAACATACAAAAGAGGAGGAATAGGCCATTCGGCTCTTCAAACCTGCTTCACCCATCAACGTGATCGTGGCTGATTCTCCATACTCCAGCAGTCTCCCCATATCCCTTGACACCTTTGGAGTCTAAAGCAACAATTTATCATTCCGTACCAGTGAAATCGGGGGAAAAGAAAAATCACAATGCAAGTTCTATTACTTTTGTATAGAAGTGTGATTATTTCAAACTTCTGGAAATGAATCAGAAAAGGCTTTCCTATCAATCAACATGTTTTTCTCCCTTAGTTTAAATTGTTGCAATTGTTTGAAGTTTGGTATTCTTGCATTTGCTCAGATGAGTGCAAGATGAAAATCTTTGGCAACATGTCTTTCCTTCCAGCAATATTCAAGTTCTGTATTACCAAGGAAAAACTGAATTAATCATATGAAAATTAAATGCCCACTGCAGCAATGAGTGTACAGCTCCAGTCCATGAATTGGGAGACTGATAACGTCATACAGGCACTTGAGAAGTGCAGACTGACATTCACTAGTTTTCCAAAAGACACGAGTGACGAGAAAAGGATCCGCTACATTGTTTTTTGGGCTGGAAAGAAAAGATTGCATCTTTTAAATAGATGGAAATGAGCAAATACAAATTCAAGGAAACAGATGAAAGGCTGTATGATCAAGTTATTTAGGGCTCTGCACACATTAATGAACAAACAGCTCTGAATATCACAGGCTGCTGACACTGCCACAGCACACGAAGCCACTATTTGAAAGATGAAGACGCTGATTACCCAAACAGCTAATCTTCAGTTAAATCAAGGGAAAGGTTGCGGTTTGACGTAGTGAGACATCAAGAATGCACACCAGAAAGAGGTAAGTGTGTGCAAGAACTGTGGGCAACCACGAGTTCACAGATGGAAAGAAATGTTCCATGTTCAGATCATACTACAGAGCTTGTCAAAAGCCCAAATACTGGGGAACACTAATGATGACCGTGAAACGATTATTGATTGCTGCAAAAAGAAAGTAGACCAAAATGGGTCATCTTTGGATTGACAAGATAGTGCCACAGGGATCAGTGCGGGGGGCCTCACCTATTTATAATTTATAACAACGACTTGGGTGAAGGAACCAAACGTATGGTTTCTAAATTTGTTAATGACAAAGATAGGTTGCAAAGTTAGTTGTGAAGAGGACATAAGGAGTTTGCAAAGGGCCATAGATAAGTTGAGTGGGCACAAATTTGGCAGATGGCGTATAAGGTGGAAAAATGTAAATATGTCCACACTAGCAGGAATTGAACAGCAGTATGTTATTTAAGTATAGAGAGACTGCAGAAGTCTTGAGGCCCAGAAGGATCTGAGTATCCTGTTACATGAATCACAAAAACTTAGAATGCAAGAAGTAATTAAAAAGACAAATGGAATATTGTCATTTATTACAAGAGGAATAGAATATAGAAGTAGGGATGTTTTGCCACAGTTACACAGGGTGTTGGTCAGGCCACATCTGGAGAACTCTGCATTGTTTTGGGCTCCTGATTTAAGAAAACACACAAATATGTTAGAAGACGTTCAGAGAAGGTTCACTCAATTGGGCCAGTATCCACTGTAGTTTAGAAGAGGTGATCTTATTATCCTTATATAGGATCCTCAGGAAACTTGACAGGGTGGATACCGAAAGCATATTTCCCCTTGCAGGAGAGACTAGAAAGAGGAGACGCTGGAGGAAATTATCCCATCCCACCCTTCACTGGAATTGCAGTGGATGGTGGATGGCCTCAGGCATGATTTTCCTGTTTTTGGGCAAGCGCAGCCAGAAAATTCCACCTGAGGTCAACGGACCTCAAGAGGTGTGAAAAAATTTCTTCTCTCAGGGGTTTGCAAATCTCTGGAACTCTCTTCCCCAAAGAGCAGTGGAGAAAGGGTCAATTAATATTTTTAAGCCTGAGGGGGATAGATTCTTGGCTAACATTGGAGTTAAAGGCTATTGGCAGTAGATGGAATATGGAGACAGGCCATAATCAAATCAGCCATGATCTTACTGAATGGCACAGCAGACTCAATCGACCAAATGACCTGCTCCTAATTTGTATGTTCATCCAGACCATGGCATACTGTGAAAACAGATTTGTTCACATACAACAAACTTACCTTATGGTAATAGACCATTATTCAAAATGCTCATTTATCATGAAGACGGAAGAGTTCAGAACTACAACAGTCACCAGAGCAGTGAGAATGATGATTGCTAAGCAAATGATTTCTGAAAGGTGATATGTGATAATGGAACCTGCTTCACCTCAAGCTAGTTAGAGGAATGATTGAAAAGGATAGGTTCAACAACACAACCTTATCACTTCATGACCCAGGGGAACATAATTTCATAGAATGATAGTTAGATGACCAGCAAGACTTTCAAAGTGCCAAGCGACAAAGGTAGACACCAATCTTGCCTGACTGCTGCTCAAAATACACTTCTCAAACTGATGCAAATTGGCTCCAGAGATAAAACATAAAAGACAGCTCTATCAAGGAAGATACATTCTTTAAATGGCTAGGAGGAAGTAAGACAACAACTCCCTGATATACAAGTAGAAGAAAGTTAAAAGTATGGCAAGTCCTTGCCCAAGTTTGAGAAGACAAACTGTGCATGTATAGAATCCAATTATGAATAACTGGAACTCAGCAAAAGTTGTTGGTGAAGCTGAGGCTCCAAGGTCAAACATCATCAAGACTGAAACTGGTAAGCAGAGCCATGTTTCACCTACACCCAAGTTAGAACGGCAGAAAAGGGCATTAGAAATATCAGCCATGTCACTAATAAGTGAAAAAACATCAACAGCATCACCAACAAGCAGTGTCACATCAACATCATTAACAAGTGACACAAGATCAGCAATCACACACAACCTTTACCACCAAGAGCAACATATAACATCGCAAGTACAGCATGGCAAGTCATCACTTAGAGCGATGATTTCCATGAGGTAGAGGCATACCTTACCACCTGAGCAGTACTATGGGTGGCACGGTAGCACAGTGGTTAGCACTGCTGCTTCACAGCTCCAGGAACCTGGGTTTGATTCCCGGCTTGGGTCATTGTCTGTGTGGAGTTTGCACATGCTCCTTGTGTCCGCGTGGGTTTCCTTCGAGTGCTCCGGTTTCCACCCACAGTCCAAAGATGAGCGGGTTAGGTTGACTGGCCATGTTAAAATTTCCCCTTAGTGCCCTGAGACGTGTAGGTTAGAAGGATTAGTGGGTAAGATATGGGGGTAGGGCCTGCATGGGATTGTGGTCAGTGCAGGCTCGATGGGCCAATGGCCTCTTTCTGCACAGTAGGGTTCTATGATTCTATGATGGATAAAGCTTGTTGAGAAAATTCAACAAGCTATAAAAGTTTGGAATCATATGGTTAATTGCATATTTTCTTTAGATATAAAAAATGATAACATAGCCTTTCAATCATTAAAGATGTATTTCTTTTTTAAAAAGAGATGTAATGTTTTATTCCAAAATGATTTTGGAACTATGCTGTCATGTGTAGGTACACACGTATGTCCAGGGTGCCACATCATTCACCACTGCAGTCTGTATACCAAAGCAACCATGTATTCTGCAGCACACAGTGGGATCTGAAAAAACTACACTCAACATAAGCACCGGTATCTTCGGCTAAATGTGTGATTTTTTTGAAATTCTGGGAGATATGATAGCTATCACACTGCTTGCTTATATATTTATTTTGAATGAAAGCAAATAATGAAAATTTTTGTGAATGTAAAGCTTTATGAGGAGAAAATAAGCAATTTTGTTTGCTTTCCATACAACTTCAGCTAGCAGTTATCTTTAGGAAAAAGGTCTGGATGCATTTCCAATGACATTACAACACAAGATGCATGGTTTATGCAATTCACCTCTGAAATACAATGAAATGAAGCCCAAAATCAATTCAGTTCAAACACCACAATTTAATCACAACGTCAGCCAATAGATTCATTAGTTGATACTGAATTCGTATAAAATGCAGTTACGCATCTGCTTCAAGGACACAGGACATTGCAGTGTCCAGATGACACTGAAATCTCTGGAGCTTTTCTTCATTACTCAGTCAATACATTGATAATACATCCAGCAGCCTGTATTATTCACCAATAAGTTAAATATACAGCCTATATTTATTTCCTGTTAAACAATCATTGATTATCATTCAATAAACTTGCAGTAATTAAATGAGAAGCATTAATCTTTCAGTCTCGAGGTCATTAAGCTTTAGGAAGTGAAGTGCACTGCACGTCAGTGGCTGCCGTAACAACTGACATTGGTAAAAGACAAAGCTTTCCCTCAACTAACCCAATGAATTTCACAGTAAAAAAAGATTGTAAGAATAAAATTTATCCTCCTTGGAATTACATGAAGGACATAATGTTATTATGGGACCTAGATGATGGCTACAAATCACTTAATTCATAACATACCATCGAACTTCAGATCTTGTTAAAGCCTTTCAATCAGGTAACAATTCTTTCAGGTGGAATTACAATGGTTGGAAAACGTTGATTAGGAATTTGTTACCATCTGTGTACAAGTTAAGGAACATTACATCATAAACCAAAATGACATACCATGAAAACAACCAAAGTATAAGATGATCTAATGCACTTTTCACAGAGGTTCAGTACTGTTACAAGAGTGGAGATTAAAAGAACTAGGACTTTTAAACTTAAATTACATGCTTTTTTTGTGATTTAAAAAATATGCATATGCTGACATTATTTCTCACCTCTTGCTTGACCGGTCAGTTGTTTAAAATGAAAAATCATTAATATTAAATAATTAAATAAACAAGAATTTAACCCAATGCTTGACTGCAAATGTTGTCTTGTCAATACTTTTGGGTTATTGAAAGGGTAAGGATAATGAACAGCAAAGAATTCTGAGAGAACTTTATCAATAATTGCTGTTTTATAAGTATGCCACTTACAACTTCAGATCTTTCCAGCTACAACATTGATACTAACCGCAGGGTTCTTTTTTACAAAATCATGTTTTGCAAGTTCTCTAAGTCAGACTAAATAATACAATGTTTCCCATTATTAGAATTTCAGCTTGATATAACTTTCAATAAAAACATAATAAACAGCAAACACACTGGAACAAAAAAATTAGCATGAGTGACTGGCAATTATTTTTACATTTATTTTGAGAGGTAACAAACACATGGTATTGATACAGAAAGTAAAATACTGCGAATCATGTAAATCTGAACAAAGGGGAAAATACAGGAAAAACTCACCAGGTCTGGCAGCACCTGTGAAGCAAGCAATAGAGATTATGAATGGTTTTTAATGGCGGTAATGAGGGTCTTGCTCTCTAGTTGCAGAGCAGGCAGGAACACTGCCTCCCTTCAAGGCCCACCAATTTAGGTGCCAACCAGGCACTTAATGCCAATAGGTTTCACTTTTTTTTGGACATCTTGCACAGCAAGACCCTCCCCACAGCTGGACAAGTAATAGCAGCAGTAAGATGAGGTGGACATTATAGGAGGCAAGGTACAAAAGCTGTCCATGAGTATTCAGACTTAAAACACGAAAGAGATGAGAAGGCAGCAGGGTCCCCATCCTCCAACCCTGTCTGATTAAATAACACCCCACCCAAACCTCAGGGGAGGACATTAGACTCCACCCAAAGCTTCAAATCTGTAAACTTTCAACAGAACTGTTGATTTGTCACCAAACTGAAACATTTAACTCTGTTTCTCTCACCACAGATGCTGCCAGACCTGTTGGCTATTGCCAATGCTTCCTGCTTGTATCACATACATTATTTACTTGTTTCTAGGCCACAATTTAGAAGCAAATATAATTATGCATTCAGGGTCCTATCTTGAACATGAGCTTAACTTACCTAGAACTTTCAGGTTAATGCCCTGGAACAAGCACTTCAAACAAGGGACAAAAGATACCCACTGCAATCTGTATAAGACATTCATGAGATGAAGGGGCACACAATACAGTAGTTGCAGGAGGATAGATGACCAAATGCCCCATGCCGCAGAAACGATGCACGCACACAGATTTTCAGGAGGGCTGAGGTGCTGCAAGACAAGCAGATCAGGAGAGAGCTAGGAGTGTTAGAGCAAGACAGCTTTCTCTTGAGATGAAGAGTGAAAAGCCAGGTATCGGACAAAGTCAGCATGGATTTACGAAAGGGAAATCATGCTTGACAAATTTACCGGAATTCTTTAAGGATTTAACTAGTAGAGCCGACCAGGGAAAACCACTGCATGTGTTCTTTTTTGATTTTCAGAAAGATTTTGACATGGTCTCACAGGTTAGCAGATAGGAACCAAAGAGTTGGAATAATTGAGTCTTTGTCTGATAGGCAGTCAGTGACTAGTCAGGTACCGCAGGGATCTGTGTTAAGACCACAACTGTTCACATTATAGATTAGTGATTTGGATGAAGGAACTCAATGTATTTTCTCCAAATTTGCAGATACTACAAAGTTGGGTGGGAGGGTGAGCTGTGAAGGTGCAGAGATGTTTCAGCGTGATTTGGACAGGCTGAGTCAATGCGCATATGCATTGCAGATGCAGTGTAATATGGATAAATGTGAGGTTATCCAGTTCGGTAGCAAAAATAGGAAGGCAGCTTATTATTTAAATGGGTGGATATTGACCAAGGACACCTTGCTGTCCTTGTGCATCAATCACTGAAAGTAAGCACACAGCTACAACAGGCAGTAAAGAAGGCAAATGATATAGCATCAGAGAGTACAGGAGGTGAATCTGTGGAATTCACTATCACAGAAAGTAGTTGAGGGCAAAACAGTGAAATTTCAAGGAGGAATTAGATATAACTCTTGGGGCTAAGGGAATCAAGGGATATGTGGGGAAGGCAGGATCAGGGTATTAAATTTGTTGATCAGCCAGAGCATAATGAATGATGGAGCAAGCTCGAAAGGATAAATGGCCTACTTCTACTCCTATTTTCCATGACTTTGAACACTTCTGTCAATTCCTCTTTCAATCTTCTGCATGAAGAACTCCAGCTTCTTCAATCTATCCATTATACCCAGAACCATTTTTCTCATAAGTATTTTCTGCACCTTCTTTAAAGTCATCACATCCTTCCTAAAATGTAGTCCCAGAATTGGACAGAATACTCTAGCTGAATCTCAACAAATGCGTTATTAAGAAGTTCATCACAGAGAATCTTTTGTAATTAATACCCAATTAGATCAAATCCAAGATACTGAACACCTTTTAACCACTTTCTCAGCCTGCCCTGTTTAATGATTTCTCAACATATACCCAGGTCTCTCAGCACTCTTTTTAGAATTGTATCCTTTATTTTATATTGCCTCCCTTCGTTCTTCTTATCAAACCATTATTTCATACTTCTCCATACTAAATTTCATCTGCCATCTTTCTGCCCATTCCACCAGCTTAAGTCCTCTTGAAATACAACACAATCCTCCTCACAGTTCGCAAAACATTTCCAAGTTGTCGTCTGCACATATTGAAATCTTACCCTTTATACTCAAGTCTAATTGATGAATATATGTCAAGAAAAGCAGTGATGCCAGTAACACCTACTGTGTTAAAGACTGTCTTTGTACTGCAATTCATTAGTTAACAGCTTATTTCTAGCCTTAATACGTTTCAGGAGTGTAATATTTCCTAGTTACTGATTTCACTATCCTCATCATTTTAGCAAATGAGGTGTCAATTACTAAAGTCCCTGGAAGAAATATTGGGAAAACAATTCGTGCAACGTATTGGTGATCATTTAAAGTGAAACCTATCCAAATAAATTAGAGGGATTGAATAAAAATCAAGGACCAAAACAAGTTGCCAGCTTCTGGCAGCAAAGTAACACACAACATAATGCACTTGGGCTTTGGGCCTAAAAATAAACATTGTTTACAGCCGAGTGGAAGAATCGCCAGTCTTCAGAGAACAGAGTTGATTTGCCGTACAACTAAAGATGACGAACAACACAGGTTTGCATCAGCCCCATTTAAAAAAAAGGCTCTTTTTTCAATTCATAACATTACTTCCTTCTCATCAATGCTTCTCCCCTCCTTTTTGAACTGAGTTGTTGGGGTAGAACTCCACAGATGCCAGCCCTAAATGAGATCTGCTAATTTAATAAAGACTTCAGATCAAAACACAGCCCCTCTTTCCACCTTAATATGGCTCAGCTACCCCCTGGATAAACATGTCAAACCTTTAAAAAGGAGAAAGCTTTGATATTTTCATTATTTCTGTACCCACTTTTTATGAAACAAAGGGACAGGTGTGGACAAACTGCAGTGCAGCTTCATCTACACTCAATGGAACAAATACATATTCCCCAATGGCACAATTGAGCGTAACCATTTTTACTATAAACTTTCCCCTGGGCTTGTAACATTTTTTGAAGTCAATGAGATGTTTTAAAGATACTGGCAGACCGAATGCAAGTCATAAAAAGTAATGTCTCAGTCATACAACTCCCATTTATGGTAAGAAAAGTGAAAATACACAAACATTACACAATTTAGTTTTGCTCTCATTGTAAAACTATTCAACCCACGAGCTTGGGCAAAAACACAGCATTTTTTCTATTCAGCCTGAAAATTTTAAGATGCGTTATGCAAAAGCAAATGTTTTACACCAATCATGACAGACATTTGTGACACAGCCGATTATATGGTTCCAGATGATGTGTTGCTTCAAATATGTTAACTAGTGGCTGGTGCTTAGTGGTCTGCTACTTCAGTGCTTACCGCTGGTTACTGTAAAAAGTAAGCCATCATAAGCTCCTCCTATCAGTGCATAGCTGGGGCAGTGCCTCCCCGTGGCAAAATATGTAAACTGGATACGTGGCAGATTCAAGATAAACTACAGGAGACTCAGAGGAGGCAAGACCCCCAGACACATGGGCACACAGTCCCATGCTGGTGGTTATGTCCTGGTGCCCATAAAACAAATCCTCAACTATGGGCAAATTGCCCCACTGCCTTCTGGATATCACCAGAAAGAAGGCAGCTAAGGGAGTAAATCCTTACAGAAAATCCAGAATGCAGTCCCATAGGACTGGGTACCAACTACACAGCTTGCCCAATGTGCATAGGGCATCAGGGAATTGGCATGGTGAACAAAAATGAACAGTTGCTGGAAATATGCAGTTACCATGGACTTTGCAACAAGAAACTACTTCCAAATAAAGCCATGTCACAAGGTGTGCTGGAGACATCTGCAATCAGGTGACTGGCATTAGCTAGATCTCATCATAACCAGGTATACCAGCCTCAGTGTCCCTGTCATTCACAGCTGTCACAGCACTGACTGTGACATTAACCATATCCTGGTGTGTGGCAAAGTCAGGCTTCAACCAAGGAAACTACAACACTGCAAGAAGAAAGGTTGTCCTCGGGTCAACCCTTGCCATACCACTGATCCAGAAATATCCCGTAAGTTACTCTATTTCTGGGCAGCATGGTAGCACAGTGGTTAGCACTGTTGCCTCCACCACTGTGCTAGCAACCCAGATTCGATTCCGGCCCTGGGTGACTGTGGAGTTTGCACATTCTCTCTGTGTCTACATGAATGTCTTCTGGTGTTGCGGTTTCCTCCAACAGTCCAAAGATGTGCAGGTTAGGTGGATTAGCCATGGTAAATGTGCAGGGTTACGGGCTTAAGTAAGATGTCCTGTTGGAGAGTCACTGCAGACTTGATGAACCAAATGGCCTCCTTCTGCATTGTAGAAATTCTGTAGTCAATGCATGCGAAATACTTGCTGCTGACCAGAGTGCTGGGAGCCATGCAGTCAAGGAATGGAAAAAGCAGAGGACAAAAGAAATGACTGGATGGTGGGAGTGAGAGATCACTGGAAAGAAAAACTATCAGCCGGCCTCACGCCAATACCATTAATCTATATGAGCTGCAAAAGGGACTGCCACTCAATGATCTATGTTAGTGTTAAGAGTTACTCGCTACTTGAAACTAGGACTAAAAATGTACACGTCACATATCAACTTGAACTTTAACCAAATAAAAGCTAAACTTAAGTAAAACGGCATTTTAATAGGAGAGAAGAGTTTGCCACTTTGAAGGAAAGAGCTGAAATAAACAAAGAATTGGAAATGGCACAAAGAGCGAAGAAACAGTGTAGGCTGGAGGTAAAGAAAGAAATACAATATTCATATTGAAAGTTGATAAGTTTTTTTTTGACTTGAATAAGATCTGTTAGGTGTTTTATCAATGGTGTTCCCTCCACCATAAGGTAAATGGGAACGTTTGCTAATGATGGTGTAGTGTAGAGTAACACTTACGAGTCTTCAGATGCAAGAGCAGGCCATGTCCATATGCAGAAAGACCTGGAAAGCATTCAGGCTTGCTAATATATTAATAATATTATTGGTGATATTATTACCAATAATATCTGGCAAGTATTATTCACATCTACAAGTGCAAGCAATGACCATTTCCAACAAGAGAGAATCTAATCATTTCGCTTTGACACTCAACCGCATTACCATCACTGAATTTGCCACCAACAATATCCTGAATGTTACCACTGACCTGAAACTTAACTAGAATAGTCTCAAAAATAGCGGCCAAAAGAGCAGGTCAGAGGCTGGGAACTCTGCAAAGAAAAACTTACTTCCTGAATCCCCAAAGCCTATCCACCATCTACAGGGCACATCTACAGAGTGTGATGGAATATTCTCCACTTGCCTGATGAGTGCAGTTCCAATAACATTCAAAAAGCTCAACACAATCCAGGATAATGCAGCCATCTTCCATCATTAATATATACAGTTCCCCCAATATCATGTGAATTATGTGAATAATACTTGCCAGATATTATTGGTAATAATATCACCAATAATATTATTAATATATTAGCAAGCCTGAATGCTTTCCAGGTCTTTCTGCATATGGACATGGCCTGCTCTTGCATCTGAAGACTCGTAAGTGTTACTCTACACTACACCATCATTAGCAAACGTTCCCATTTACCTTATGGTGGAGGGAACACCATTGATAAAACACCTAACAGATCTTATTCAAGTCAAAAAAACCCCAATATCACACAATGGCAGCTGTGTACAAAATTTATTACAGTAACTCATCAAGGCTTCTTCAACTGTTCTTCCAAACCTGTGATCTCTACCACCTAGTACAAGGACAGCAGACACATGGAACACCACCATATGAAAATTCCCCTTTAAACAACACACTATCTTGACTTGGAATTATACATTATTCTATTCCATTATTCCATTCCTTCACTGGCTCTGGTTCAAATTCTGGAACTTCCTTCCTGATATTGCTCTAAGCAGCTCACCAGCACCTTTGAGAGTAATTATGGATAAGCAATAAATGCTGGCCTTGGCAGTGACATTCACAGGCACAAAAAAAACCAGACAAAA
This sequence comes from Carcharhinus amblyrhynchos, assembly GCF_965287045.1. Classification (NCBI taxonomy): domain Eukaryota; kingdom Metazoa; phylum Chordata; class Chondrichthyes; order Carcharhiniformes; family Carcharhinidae; genus Carcharhinus; species Carcharhinus amblyrhynchos. Next base: position 86,517,639 of record NC_137324.1, on the reverse strand, counting down.
TGGATTAATAGCATGGAAGGGCAGGCACAGGCAATCAATATTCAGCACAGCACAACATAGATGCTGTGCTGCATCTTGGCTGTATCATCTGAATAGTGAGAGTAATCAGAGTTCAGTAAGCATGGATGCTAAGCATAGATAGTAAGCTTAGTTAATGTCCAAGAAGGTCTGTTGATGACTGCTAGGAAGAAATACCACAAAAGAATTCACACCGGAAACATATAAAACAATAACTACTCCCAAAGTCAACAAGCATCAGCAAATCACGGTGAGATTTTTGAGCAATCACAGGAATATTTTCATACATGACAACATATTCTCGTTAACGATAAACTACTAACAATAATAAAAGGTAGAGTGAAAAATTAAAGAGAAACATTGGGGGTACCAAACCAGCAGAGATTTTGTTTCATATCATATTTGTCAAATATAGACCCAGAACATGCTTCTTCCTCTTTCCTCAAATGTGAGGCATCAGAGCAGAGGCACTGCCATTAGTGTGCACTGTCGCTCTTAGCAATTGGCAAGACTATTTCGTCAAACCTTGGGACTCAAGTGTCTCCCCAAGGTTCCCAATGTAGGAAGTAGAATTTTACAAAAAGACAGAACAGAGATAAATACAAGTTGCAACAAAACTCTCCCATGTTTATTGGTCTCAAGTCATAGAGCCATTTGCGACACTGAAACTGGTCAACAGGGAAGAATAAACCAGCATTTTCCCTTCACAATCACCATCTAGTGACTCATTGCTGGGAAATATACATATACTGGAACAGAAACAGGTCAGGTTACCCGTAATTCACTCCAGAGTAATCTGGCAACAATCAAACTGGGCTAACACAAGCAACGGCTAATTAAGCAACATTCTAGGCTTATCGTTCCTCACTCACGCACCTCTTGTCTCACTCCCTCCCTCCCCCATCACACCCCTGCACCCATTTAAAGGCCCAGCAGAAAGTGCTGGAATGATTCTTTGAATTGTAGAAATAAAATAGTAAGGGGTGGCAGTGGTGTAGTGGTATTATCATTGGACTAGTTCCTGAGACCCATGGTAATGCTCTGCAAATCTGGGTTTGAATCCAACCAGGGCAGATAGTGGAATTTGAGTTCAATAAAAATCTGGAATTAACTAATGATGACCATGAAACCATCAATAGCTGGAAAAACCCATCTCATTCTTTAATGTCCTTTAGAGAAGGAAATCAGTCATCCTTACCTGGTCTGGCCTACATGTGACTCTGGGTCCACAGCTGACCCTTAAAGCTCTCAATACCAGTTAGTGACGTGGCAATAAATGCTGGCCCAGCCATGTCCCATGAACGCATGAAGTTTTTAAAAAGATAAATTGGCAATATCGATCTGGGGCATAACCAGCTGTTTAAAAAGGAAAATAAGTTCTCTTCCTCACTCAAATAAAAGGAATAATGGGCACATTTTAAAACTCTGAGATCACTGCTGAAATCACATCATATTCTAATTATGGAACTGTTTTCTAATTCATTGGTGAACATTCAAATATAGCAAGTATAGTCACTACCTTAGGGGCCACAATGCTTAATATTACTAGTGAGTTACAAAAGTCCAATTATAGCAGCACCTGGTTGATGCCCTGACAGGAACAAAGCCATCAAAATTATGTTACTTGGGATTACAATTTGTTTGTGTTTTGGCAATATAATACAATTAGGTTTTTTAAAGGTAATTTCAGTCTATTATTTCCAGAAAATATTACATCTGTACTAGCATGTTTAAAAAATTCAATCCTCTTCACTCCTGTTAAGTTACTGTAACTAAACGTCATTTTGAAGCAAACCTCAACAAGTTAAAACCTGTGCTACTTGGAATGAGTGGTAGTAACTCAGGTCTACCTACAGTCATTAAACAATACCTTGAGGGAGATGGTAATTATGTGGCCAAAATTGAATTGAATTGTTTGCCAACAGGTTTACATTCCATTTCTTGATCACATCAATTAACTTTCTCCAGAAAGATGAAGAACAAAGTACAACAATCCCCATCGATACTTCATAAATATTCTCAATAGCAAGCACCACTTCTATAAGGGTAAACGAAGATTTAGTGAAAGACCTGATTCAGATATTTCGCTCGCATAACAGTGACTTTAAGTATTTTCTTGCAACAAGGAATATTTCACCTATTGATAAGAATGTAACTAACAGTTATATTTGAAATTGGCAACAAATGCAAGAGTATAGTTGACAAGCATATAATAACAAAGGGATTAGAAATCCAGTGCCCCCACACTCTGACTATATCTGCTGAAGAACCACAAATTCACTTTAGTAGTGTTGTGTATACTTTAGTGATTAGCATTGAGGCTACATGTGAAATCATATGAGGCAAAGTACATTTTTAATTAGTAAATTTAAAGTAAAAATAGATACTGCCCCTGGACTTGTGATATTAATACTATTGCATATACATGTTTACATCAACGTTCCATTGCGTTTGTTTGCACGTTGAAAAGCAGAGCACAAGGGTTTTCTTTAATTATTATGCTTCTTCTGCAAGGCTTTACGTCTGCTAAGATGGGGTGTCACGTAGGGTGAAAAAGCCAGACTTGAATATTATCTCCGATATAGGAAGTGGTGGAATGACTCACCGTGAGCACTGATGCACCTCAGGACCTAAGGAAGCCCTGACAGGCACATGTGAAGTACTCAGGTGGGAAGCTGAAACTTCCCATTGCCGGTTTTACTTTGTCTGGACTGCTGCATGATTCCCTGCTACAGTGGGATGAGGGGGTCATATCTGTAAAAACATGGGCTGTTTGTGCTATAATTACCCTCGTTTTGTTTTTAGGCAGATTTACTTAGAGATTTTCCTGGCCAGTGTAAAGCCTACTGAGGTGCGCAGCTTTAAGGAAATCAGCTGGAATGTCAAACACTCCAGCAACTACAGCAATCCCCACCCCTCCCAACAATACTCACCCTCCTTCCAACTTGCCTTCTAGAATCCGTGGCTCCTGTCCAGCCATGTTAGGACAGTCAGCATTGTGGGGGAGTGTGTGGGGAGGGGAAATGAGTATTGTTTGGGATTGGGAGCAGGGTGGGAAGTGGGTTGTCTATGAAGTTGGGGAGGGGAGGGGGGCAGCAGCAGAGGGGGGCAGCAGCAGAGGGGAAGGTTGTGCAGAGTTAGTCAGTGAACTGAAGGCAGACTTCAGGAACCAGAAACTGTGATGGCTCCCATATAAAAAGGCAACTGTGTTTTTTAAATGGCGGTCATTACCACTCTGCAACTGACAGGAAGATTTGGACCTATGGAAATGCGAACAACATTGCTCCCCTCTCCCTACAGTCAGCTGAACCAATCAGAATAACCTCTCCAGCTCAGCTGAAACAAGGAAGCCCAACTAAAGCAACTCTATAACAGGGTATGTCATGATAAAATAGGGGCAGGTCTGGTGCATCTCATCATTCAAGTTAATATTCTCAGTAATCATTCTGATAAAATTTTGGTTGCCCTCATATTCCTGCATTAAGATGGATTCATGACAATTCCAAACTATAGGGGAAAATAAAGACTGCAAAATTCCAACTGAATTGTGTGGATGTTTGCTAAGTATATGTACATGTGTAGTAAATATACATTTACATGTATTGTGTGTAAACTGCTTTCTCCTAAACAGTGCATGCAGCTAAAATGGTGTAATTTTAGTTATGTCTATGACTAGCCAGCAATTTGTTAGATTATATTGATTCAAAGATTTGTTGCCCAACTCTCTCTCTCCATGCTTAATCTTACGTCGTGGGATGTTTCTGTGGTATCAGGCGGCCTGTTCAATGTTTACTCTTAGATGAATCACAATTGCCTTCAACAGTGACCACATCTCAAACTGTTTCTTTTATGCTGAATCAGACCATTCAGTCTTGGTATCCTGTTAGTCCTGAATTGAGTTATAATGCCCAGATCCTTTCAGTCACCAAGATGAGTTACTTGCCCACTACTTGCTACACTTCAACTTCTCTAATGCCCAAATCTTTTTGCATGTTTGTGACCTTCAATGCTACAATGCACTCTTTGCTGGTCTCCTATACTCCATACATTCCATTTTGTCCAAAACATTTCACCTTAATGTAACCTCTCTAAATAGTACACACTTTCTACAATTCAGCCAATTTTATTTCCATTTCTATGAATTACCCTGACTCCACACCGCTTGAAGTTCAACACAATAGCCTTTAGGTACACCAACAGACATTTTGTGGAAGTCTAGATCTATCACATTGAAGGGTTTTCCCTTCCTCCAAAACTCTAAAGAGATTGTTAAGCGTGGTAGCCCTCTTCAGAATTAATTTTGGCTTCTGGGTTATCACACTGAGAAATCTCAAGGTACTTACACTTAGAGCATGAATCCTATTGTTGTCACAAAACTGAATATACTGGAAAATCTCAGCAAGTCTGACAGCATCTGTGGAGAGAGAGAACAGAGGTAATATTTTAATGACCCTTCATCAGATCTCGACTCAAAACGTTAACTCTATTCATTCTCCACGTTTAATAAGGGGTTTGATAAGGTGCTGCACAAAAGATTGTTACAGAAGGTTAGGGGGCATGGAATTGGGGGTAAGGTGTTAGCGTGGATAGGGGATTGACTGTCAAATAGGAGGCAGAGAGTGGGTGTCAATGGGTGCTATTCGGATTGGCGGTTGGTGACTAGTGGAGTGCCCCAGGGATTGGTGCTGGGGCCTCAGCTAATTACCATTTATATAGATGATCTGGAGAAGGGAGCCGAGTGTAAGGTGTCGAAATTTGCTGATGACACAAAGATAAGTGGAACAGCAAATTGTGCGGAGGATGTAGAAAGTCTGCAGAGGGATACCTTACACTCGGCTCCCTCCTCCAGATCATCTATATAAATGGTAAATAGCTGAGGCCCCAGCACCGATCCCTGGGGCACTCCACTAGTCACCAACCGCCAATCCGAATAGGCTGAGCGAGTGGGCGAGGACCTGGCAGATGGAATACAATATTGGCAAGTGTGAGGTTATCCACTTTGGTAGGAATAATAGTAGGGAGGGCTACTACTTACAGGGCGAAAAGCTGCAGCATGCTACGGTGCAGAGGGACCTGGGGGTCCTTGTGCATGAGTCGCAAAAACCCAGCCTACAGGTGCAGCAGGTGGTCAGGAAGGCAAATGGGATGCTGGCCTTCATAGCGAGGTGGATTGAACGTAAAAGTTGGGAGGTCTTGCTGCAACTGTACAGGGCACTGGTGAGGCCGCAGCTGGAGTACTGTGTGCAGTTTTGGTTGCCGCACTTGCGCAAGGATATTTTGGCCTTGGAGGGAGTGCAGAGGAGGTTCACTAGGCTGATACCGGAGTTGAGGGGGTTGAGCTATGAAGAGAGGCTGAATAGACTGGGCTTGTACTCGTTAGAGTTTAGAAGGATGAGGGGGGATCTTATTGAGACGTATAAGATGATGAAAGGGATGGATAGGGTAGAGGGCACAGCCTCAAGATAAGGGGGGGGGGGAGACAGTTTAGAACAGAGTTGCGGAGGAACCTCTTCACTCAAAGGGTGGTGAATCTCTGGAATTCTCTGCCCGTTGAAGTGGTGGAGGCTACCTCGCTAAAATATATTTAAGTCACAGGTAGATAGGTTTTTGGTAGGCAAGGGGATTAAGGGTTATGGGGAGAAAGCAGGAAAGTGGAACTGAGCCACTTCAGATCAGCCATGACCTTATTGAATGGCAGGGCAGGCTCGAAGGGCTGGATGGCCTACTCCTGCTCCTATTTCTTATGTTCTTATGTTGCACAGATGCTGTCAGCCCTGCTGAAGTTTTCCAGCATTTTCAATTTTTTTTAGATTCCAGCGTCAGCAGTAATATGTTTTTATCCCAGTATTGGACTAGGTGAGGGTCATGGATCTGTAATTGTTAATCTGTTTTGTTACTTTTTCCTCAAAATGGCTAACTGTTTCCCCCCAAAAGTTGATAATCACTGGCAACACCTCAGAATTTTCCCCAGTCCCTCTCAGTATGCACAGATCTAAGTCACTAACCCTGAGAATCAATCAGTTGTAGAAGGATTCTCAAACTAATTAACAAACTGACCACAATATGAACATTCCTTCAATGCCAGCTCCCATACAGCTTATGTATTTATTGGGACTTGTCATTCCTTTAAACAACATGAAAATGGGATTATAATGAGTGTAAGGCAGTGATGTGTGACTGCTGTGACGAGCCTCACATGATGAGCTACTTCCTCCCCAGTTCACAGTCCGGTAATGTTACTGATCCTGCTAAATGTAATGATATTTGAATGGGATATTTAGTCTTATGCAGGTAGGTGTGGAGATGTGGTACAATGATCTTTAAAACTTGTTAATTTTGAGTTATTTTTACCTATTTTAGACCTTTGGTCTCATTTATATCAAAATTGTTAATTGTCTTGGGGTTACTACTAGATAAAATACTCTTTTGCTCTACTTCCATGCATTCATTAGTGAAGTAACCATTTAAAATATTAACCTCCACATCCATCCATGATTTTAGCTCCATTGTTTTCTCTTCTTTTTGCTTTTCAGCATTTAATTTTCCAGTTAACATCTTTAGGAACGTCTTTACCTGGATCATACTGCTGTTCAGGAGTCCCCACATCCTGCAGTCACAATCCATTACCTGTCCTGCAATCTTTACTATGTGTTTATTAATTTATTATTTTTCTTAATGAATAAACCCTAATACTCCCAATAAAGCTTTACTACTGCTGGTACACCTTACGACTATTAATAAAACTTTGCAATCACTAATAAATTATACAAAGAAAAAGAAACAAAAATACTCACTTACCCGATTCCTACTTCAGAAAAATTAGAATTTCAAGTGCAATTTAGATTCAGTGTTCCATTTGTAAGTGGAAATTTTATCCCACTAGCTTTCACATCCATTTGTCATTTTCTTTACCTTCAGTTAGACATTTAAATGTCAAATATAATGCATCAAATTGGGGTGCAATTTATATGCAGTCTACTGAAGCCTAGTCAACAGCTGTGGGAAGTCTGCTAAGGAGAAAAGAGACCTGCGGAGTGATGCCACAGAATATGAAATTTAATTTAATTCAAGTCTTTAGGTGTCCAGATCACCAACAACCTGTCCTGGTCCCCCCATGTCGACACTATAGTTAAGAAAATTCACCAACTCTTCTACTTTCTCAGAAGACTAAGGAAATTTGGCACATCAGCTACGACTTCCACCAACTTTTACAGAAGCACCATAGAAAGCATTCTTTCTGGTTGTATCACAGCTTGGTGTGGCTACTGCTCTGCCCAAGACCAGAAGGATCTACACAAGATCATGAATGTAGCCCAATCCATCACGCAAACCAGCTCCCATCCACTGACTCTGTCTACACCTCCTGCTGCTTCGGCAAAGCAGCCAGCATAATTAAGGACCCCACACACCCAAGACATTCTCTCTTCCGCCTTCTTCCTTCGGGGAAAAAGATACAAAAGTCTGAGGTCACGTACCAACCAACTCAAGAACAGCTTTTCCCTGTTGCTAACTTTTGAATGGACTACCCTGCATTAAGTTGATCTTTTTCTACACTGTAACACTACACTCTGCACTCTCTCGTTTTTTTCTCTCTGAATGCTATGTTCTGTTTGTATAGCACGCATGAAACAATACTTTCCACTGTGTGATAATACATATGACAATAATAAATCAAATCAAATTTATTAAATTGAGCAATTCTCCCACAACATCCTCATTAACATCAGCTTTTTTTTGCCAGTGCATTTGTTTCCCTGATGAGCAGGTAAACCTACTAAAAGTATAAAGGTCTGTATCAATTTTGATGGTTACCTCTCCTATAAGAGACTTTAAATTCTTCTTCAGTCTTGAATTTTATTCTGTTTTACTTGAACACTAAAAACTACTTGTTCCAGTAGGAGTTACCAAGCACAGCAGTCTCAAGGCAATCTCACTTTCTTAAACACCACAACCAACAGACTTACAAGGTCTGTTTTCAGCTGAAAACAGATGTTCTATGTTTAAAAAAAGTGTATGCAAATCTGCTCAGTTTGAGCCAAAAATTACATTAAATGCAGTAAAATATTGGTTGCCGCTGTGAGTTGAAATTGAATCAATTGTTCTAAAATGAAAGTTGGAATGCTGCACTTTTAGTGGGACACACTAGTTTTTAAATGCATTCAGGGTAGTTCAACAAATGTGCACTGCAGTAAGTGAAACGGATGTACATTCTTTTACGGAACACCCGTCCAAGTGGCTCAAGACTATATCTATTTATGCTGGATGTGCCAATGCACATTCCAAAGTTTATAACATAAGTTCTGCTGACAATTTTTTTATTCACTAAAAGGATGCGTGCTTCACTGGAGAGGCCAGAATTCACTACCAATCCTAACTGTCCTTGCAAAAGTGGTGGTGAGCTGCCCGCTTGAATCGCTGCAGTCCATGTGGTGTAGGTGATCCAACAATGATATTAGGAAGGGAGTCCCAGGATTTTGACCCAACGACACAAAAGGAACAGCCACATATTTCCAAGTCAGGATGCTGAGTGGCTTGGAGGGCAACACCCATGTATCTGCTGTCCTTCTCCATCTAGTTGGTAGTGATCTTGGGTTTGGAAGGTGCTCTCTAAAGAGCCTAGGTGGGCTCCAGCTGTGCATCTTGTAGATGGTACACACTGCTGCCACTGTGGAGGAAATGCATGGAGATGATGGAGATGATGGAGATGATGGAGATGATGGAGATGATGGAGATGATGGAGATGATGGAGATGATGGAGATGATGGAGATGGACTGGACGTAATCCAAAGGCCCAGGGTAATGCTTTGAGTATCTGGGTTTGAATCCCACAACAGATGGTGAAATTATAAATCCAGATTTTTACTGAACTTAAAGTCTAATGATGACCATGAAACCATTACTGATTGTCACAGAAACACATTGGATTACTCATGTCCTTTAGGGAAGGAAATCTGTCATCCTTATCTTAACTGGCCTTTAAAGAGGATCTAGAGTCACATAAAAAAAGTCCTCAGGGATGTGCAACAAATAAAAGGCACCGCTGGTGACATCCACATCCCATTAATGATTTTGAAAAAGAACAGAACAGTGAATGTCCCCACTTCTGACCTTCTAATGGAAGGGAGTTTATTGATGAAGCAGCTAAAATGGTTGGGCCAGGGACCCTCAGGAACACCTGCACTGATGTCCTGGAACTGAAGATGATTGACCTCCAACAGCCACAACCATCTTCCTTTGTGCTAGGTGAGACTCCACCACTCTCCCCACCCTTTGCGAGGGCTTCTTGATGCTGTACTCAGTCAAATGCAGCCTTGATATCAAGGGCAGTCACTCTCACCTCACCTCTGGAGCTCAGCTCTTTTGTCCATGTTTGAACCAAGGATGTAATGAAGTCAAGAGCTGAATGGTACTGGTAGAACCCAAATTGAACGTCAGTGAGGAGGTTATTGTTAAGCAAGTGCCACTTGATTGCATTGTTGATGGTCCCTTCCATCACTTCATCAATGATTGAGGGTACACTGAGGAGCGGTAATTGGCTTGCTTTGTATGTACAGGACATACATGGGCAATTTTCTACATTGCCCAGTAGATGCTACTGCTATAGCTGTAGGTACGACAAGTTCTGGAGCATGCTTGTAGTACTATTGCTAGAATATTGTCAGGGCCCTTTGTCAGTGCCTTGAGCCATTTTTTGATAAGCGTGAATCAAATTGGCTGTGGCCTTGATCATCTCAACGTCAGTGCTGAGGGACAGGGGAAAAAAAAAAATCACAGAACACAATCTTTTCAGAGAGAATCACTTTTCCCAAATCTCTCTGGATTTTCAACTCATGTTGCCTTCTTTCTGACGGAGAATGCAAGCTGAAAAATCGCACCCAATAACTGCTGGATATGATTATATTTTATGTTTGCCACTAGTAATACACTAGAAGTGGAGCAACTCACAAAACCACTTGACAGAGAGAAATCTGGTACCTCAGTAATTACTTGTTTGCTTTGTTTACTTTAATCGTGCTATTGAAAGTCATCTAGTTAAACTAAGCAGGACTCAGACTTTCCAAAACTGGTAACCCTTTATTTGAGAGAATTTTTATTTTTGCTAAATGAACATGTTACTACTTAAAATGAAAACAAAATTCAACCCACTTTTTCAGTGTTGATATTTATCTTCTACTTAAGACGTAATCTCAATGCCATCTGCCCATCCTATTCCCAAGCCCTTTAATCCTCTTCTCTTCAAGTACTTACCTAAGCCATTCATAAATGTTGATATGGGATTGGATCTTGGCTACAAAGACAGGTATCTTCAACTCAAAGGACCCAGCTCAGTAAAAAGTGCCCCAATATACACAAATAGTGTGTGGGGAAATGAATAGTGATGACTTGAGGAGTGTACATATTACAGAGGTGGTGGTGCTGGAAGTCTTAAAACACATCAAGGTAGATAAATCCCCAGGCCCTGATGAATTGTACCCCAGAACATTGTGGCAGGCTTGAGAGGAAATTGCGGGTCGCCTAGAAAGATATCTGAAGTATCAATAGTCACAGGTAAGGTGCCTGAAAATTGGAGGGTGGCAAACGTTGTACCTTTGTTTAAAAAGGGCTGCAGGGAAAGGCCTGGGAATTACTGGCCGATGAACCTCACATCTGTGGTGGGTAAGTTGTTGGAAGTATTTTGAGAGACAGTATGTACAGGCATTTAGAGATGCAAGGACTGATTAGGGACAGTCAGCATGGCTTTGTGAATGGCAAATTACGTGTCACAAATTTGATCGAGTTTTTTGAAGAGGTGACCAAGAAGGTAGATGAGGGCAGTGCAGTTGATGTTGTCTACATGGATTTTAGCAAGGCCTTTGACAAGGTACCACATGGTAGGTTGTTGCATAAGATTAAATCCCACGGGATCCAGGGTGAGGTAGCTAAATGGATACAAAATTGGCTTGACGATAGAAGTCAGTGGGTAGTTGCAGAGGGTTGTTTTTCAAACTGGAAACCTGTGACCAGAGGTGTGCCTCAGGGATCGGTGCTGAGTCCACTGTTACTTGTCATTTATATTAATGATCTGGTTGAGAATATAGGAGGCATTGTTAGTACATTTGCAGGTGACACCAAGATTGGTGGCATAATGGACTGTGAAGGTTATCTAGGATTGCAACGGGATCATGATCAACTGGGCCAGTAGGCTGGTGAATGGCAGATGGAGTTTAATTTAGATAAATGCGAGGTGATGCAGTTTGGTAGACTGAACCAGGGCAGGACTTACTCAGTTAATGGTAGGGCATTGGGGAGAGTTACAGAACAAAGAGATCGAGGGCGACAGGTTTATAGCTCCTTGAAAGTGGAGTCACAGGTGGACAGAGTGGTGAAGAAGGCATTAGGCATGCTTGGTTTCATTGGTCAGGACAGTGAATACAGGAGTTGGAACGTCTTGTTGAAGTTGTACAAGACATTGGTACAGTCACACTGGGAATACTGTGTGCAATTCTGGTCACCTTATTGCAGAAAGGATATTATTAAACTAGAAAGAATGCAGAAAAGATTTACTAGGATGCAACCGGGCCTTGGTTATTTGAGTTATAAGGAGGGGTTGGATAGACTGGGACTTCTTTCTCTGGAGCATAGGAGGCTAAGGGGTGATCTTATAGAAGTCTATAAAATAATGAGAGGCATAGATCAGCTAGAAAGTCAATATCTTTTCCCAAATGTAGGGGAGTCTAAAACTAGACAGCATAGATTTAAGTTGAGAGGGGAGAGATACAAAAGGGTCCAGAGGGCAATTTTTTCCCCACACAGAGGATGGCGAGTGTCTGGAATAAGGTACCAGAGGTAGTAGTAGAGGCAGGTACAATTTTGTCTTTTAAAAAAACATTTGGTTACATGGGTAGGATGGGTATAGAGGGATATGGGCCAAATGCGGACAACTGGGATTAGCTTAAAGAAAAGGGGACAGCATGGACAAGTTGGGCCGAAGGGCCTGTTTCCATGCTGTAAACTTTTATGACCTCTAAATGTTTTCTCTTTGTAGGCATGCATAAGTCGACCCTTTATAGAATTCATCTGTTCAGAACTTTGCAATTTAACTGCTCTCCCAAAGAAAAGCACACATGCTGTCACCCCATTCCTTCCAAGTTCCACAGTCTCCTCCTCATCCTACTCATGCCTTTTCAAAATCCCCATCCTCATCTACAAATTCTTCATGGCCTTAATTGGAAACTGTTCGAGTCCTAATCTTCAATCCTCTGATCAGGATCATTACATGGTCCTTTGCTCACACTTCTTCATCACAGGAGATAAATCTTTCAGCTAACCGCACCACCAAGGAAACTCTCCAAAAACATTTTGCCTTGATACCTAAAACTTTCTGAAAACTTTCTCTTCAACTACTTCTCTATCATGCATCCCTAAATTTCTTCATCTGGTTACTTTCATTCCTTCGAAGGCTCTCTACGACATGTGATGAATGATATAGAAAGCTATAGCGGCGACACAGTGGTTAGCACTGCTGCCTCGCAGTGCCAGGGACCCGGGTTCAATTCCAGCCTCGGGTCACTGTCTGTGGGGAATTTACACATTCTCCTCGTGTCTGATGAGTTTCCTCCCACATCCAAAGATGTGCAGGTTAGGTAGACTGGCCATGCTAAATTGACCCAAGTGTCGGGGATCAGCCAGGTAAACTCGTGGGGTTACAGGAATAGAGCCTGGATGGGACTGGGGATGGTGCAGACTTGATGGGCCTATGGCCTCCTTCTGCACTAAATTAAACTCCATCTGCCATTTATCGCTGGGATTCTATGATTTTCAAAATGTCTTTACAAAATGAAAAGCCTTTGCCTTCAGCCATCACCTGAGAGCGAATGGTGTATTTTTGAACTCTCAAAAATCGCCATCTAATTACTCAAACTAGCTGAAGCTAGTACAATAAAATCACTGTAGTTCACAAAAACCAGGCAGAAAAAAATGATCTGCACCAGAAAAATATTGCCACAACACTTTCATCTCATGTGATGATGGATTGAATGAAAGATTTAGTTCCACTGATGCAAACACAAAGTTTTTCTGCTTATCAGCAGCTCTTGATGAAACCTTATTATACTTAAAAGACGAGTGTATAACCTTTTAATAAATATTTATTTCCATTTCTTACATCTCAATTCCTTTTCACAATATACATGAAAAGCAAACCATTTTCCTTAAAAGAGTTGATCAGTGAAATAGTTTCAGATGTTGGTCAAGTTGGCCATCAGTACTGTACCTCAGAGGTATCAAATTAAAAACAGGCTTTCAGAAGACCTAGACTTGGTCATTTTTCATAATTATCTCTCAAATCTTATCATATTAACAGACATGAAATCAAACATCTGTCCAAGACAAAAAAAAATCTGAATCAAATACAGCCACTAGATCCTAAAGATTACCATTCAAAGACATTACTGTATTAAACTTGTTGTGAACTATTAATACTTCAGCAATAAAGTTTCTTGCCAGTTTGTGGTTTAAAGCATGAACTTGTTTTCTGGAATGCACTAATTGCTTCATACATTTTTTTCTGACCACTACACAATTAACAGTAAGCTTTCATACTGCACTGGCTTATTTCTGTGCATCTCCAACATTGTTAATTCGCATGTTTTTCTTTACAGATACAGAAGGGATATTATTTTTTAGATTCTTAAGTGTTCACATTAATTCACTGACAATTACTTACACGAAACTACTTCACAATTTATTTGTTGTAATTTTTGATCTTGTGCAGGAGATCAATGCAATCTTTTTATAATTAAAGTTCAAACCAAGGTTTGAATATTTAAAAGTTGCCCAGAAATACCTGTGTACATCACAGTAAATTTGGTTTCAAAACATCTGCACAGCAGTAAGTTAACATTTATCCTAGCCACTTTCAATGATTTAGGTGTGAATCTGTATCACGAAAAAATACCCAAAGATGGGTTTCAGTGCAGCTCAAATTAGCACTGGGCTGAGCTCTTGAAAAAAGCCATAATGAAACTAATGGTTTCTTCTCAAATTTCCTGATATCCAAACCAGCTTTAATGTGATGGTAGTTACTGCAGTCCCCTTTCTACAACTAAAAAGTTGAACATTCACTGAATCAAAATTTAAAGCAAATAAGGAAGACAGTTCCTCATCAAAATCTCTTGGTCAAAATAAATATGTTTGCGCTGTCCATCAACAGTTCATAACAAAGATTTTATTGATAACAGAATAGGATTTTAGGACATAATTTGCAACATTGTACAAGAAGCATTCCAATCCCTGCTAGTTTTTCATAAACTCCAAGATTAGTTAACAAGCTGTTTAAACTTGTGTCCAAAATTGCCAATGTCATTTCATACTTTTTAATTGTTGAACTACATTCTCCACATGGCAAATAGACTAGGTTATGGTTTTATTTTGCAACAGCACTTTTTTACATTATTGCTGCAGCAAATCCTTCAAAGTCTTCTCCTTCCCCCACATAAAGTGGAATCTAGTTTGTTTAGAAAGGACATTCATGAAGAAAAGCAGCAATTAGTGAGCTGAGTCAGAAATATTTTATGCCAAATTAGAACCACAAACAATGAAAGAAATGAATGTCTGTAATTACCAAGGAAATTGTGTACTTGTACAGCTACCAAAATCATAGTTATGTTTCACACTTTTTTAAAAAATTAAGTCTCTTTTGTCATGGAAATTATTGCTCTGACATAGTTTAGAGGTGCAACAATATAAGCAAGATTTATAGCATGCTCGAAGAGATCAAAACAGCTACTGAAGCAGAAAAGTAGACAAGGCAAATGCTAATGACCTGGACTTCAACAAAACCCTGTCCAGATGGGTGAAGTGCAAAGATCTAGGAAGTGACAGATGTTCCAATTTATAGCAGCAAACTGATTTCACCAGGGTTGTTAACAAATGATGTTGTTATATATTTTAAAAAGACATCCATTCAAGTTCAATTAACAGATTTTAGTCTCAAACCTCAACCTTCCCATTATCAATATTTAAGAACCAGATCTACACACCACATTTGTTAACATGTAACACACTGATTGTAAAGAATTAATCTGGTTTTGACCAAGTCAAAGCACAACATACTTTGAAGGGTTCAGAAGCATCATCTTTAATTCTTTGACTGGTTTGCAACTTTATTTGTCAGATGGAGTTCTATATTTTTCTTTGTGGGGCAGTATTTTGATATAATTTTGAAACAGTCTTAGTTGTGTTAACACAAGCTGGTGATAATAGCAACACTGTTGTGTACCAAGTTAGTGATGCTTGATTTAATAATTCTTCAGTTGTCAGTGCTAGTTTCAACTCAAGTAATTAATTTCCACAAAGTGGCAATATAACAACACCTCGTGGTTTTCTGGACAATGGGGTGAAAGGCAGTCACTATTCTACTTCCAGCTCACTCCTTCAAGGGAAGCAGGACATGAGTTAACTTGTATTCTTGCACACAAACCTGATCACTGTCCACAACTGTTAGGGACATCTCTAACAATAGGAAAAAGCTGAAGGAACAACAGACAAATTATTGTTCCTGATCTCATTCTAGAAATGCATGTGCACCCTGGTCAAGAAAGACCTGGATTCAAACAAAATCAGAAAATGCTGGAATACTCAACAAGTCTGGCAGGATCTGTGGGGAGAGAAACAGTTAACATTTCAGACCTGTGACCTTTGATCAGAACAGCTGCTTCCAGGCTGCTAAATATTTCCAGCATTTTCTATTTCAGGCTTGGAGCAGTTGTTTTTGCTGAAGAATTAGATTGAGCTTGGTTGCGATGCT
This sequence comes from Carcharhinus amblyrhynchos, assembly GCF_965287045.1. Classification (NCBI taxonomy): domain Eukaryota; kingdom Metazoa; phylum Chordata; class Chondrichthyes; order Carcharhiniformes; family Carcharhinidae; genus Carcharhinus; species Carcharhinus amblyrhynchos. The sequence goes on along the minus strand of NC_137324.1, from coordinate 86,501,834 downwards.
CCCCATGATCAAAAAAACTTGTCGAGACTTCCTATGCAACCTTAACAATACATACATGTAAGTGGAAGATGTAATGGAATCCTCAATTACCATTATAACAAAATTCCTATGAGCTTTCAGGACAGAAGTGGCTGGAATCTGTTATAGAGATTAGAGTGGGGACACTTAGAAAATCTCAATACAATCAGCAGAGTCAACATGGCTTTCTGAAAGGTATAGGATGCTGAGGAGACTTGGCAGGGTGGATGCTGAAAGGATGTTTCCCAACGTGGGAGAGATTAAAACTAGGGGCCGCCCATTTAACACAGAGACAAAAATACATTTTTTCTGTCTGAAGGGTGCTGGTCTTTGGAACTGTCTTCCCCAGAGGTGGGGGCAGGATTATTGAATATTTTTAATATTTTTAAAGCATAAGTCAATAGATTTTTGACTAACAAGGGTGTCAAAGGTTACCTGGGGTAGGGAGAAACGTGAAGCTGAGGCTACAACCAGATCAGCCATGATCTTACTGAACGCTGGAGTAGATTCAAGGGACTCAATGACCTACTCCTTCTCCTAATTCATATATTCATATGGAGTTAGTAAGGCAGAATACCAAAAGCTGGAAGTGGAGAACATTTTCCTTTCCTTCTTTCTCCAGCAAACACCCCTTCCCAAGCCAGTGTTTATACAATCTTTGCAAGCCTCTTTATCTCAGCAACCTTAACTGGAAAATTCCAAGAACTGGATGTACACACTGCCACCAGGATACAGGACCCCAAATTTGAGATTGTGACTGTTAGAAGCTGATGCACAAATTATCTCTCAAAATCTGAACTAAGGCCACGTCAATATAAAAAGTCTCTTTACATCTGAAATGAAGGACCATTGAACATTTGAAACATCAGTGGCAGCAGCATCCTTTCATTTACGTAACGTCATGGACATGCAGAATACCCACTGGGGATGGGATAGATTCACGTAGTGCACTTTGGCTGACGGCTGAAGAAACCAATCTGCAAGAGGCAGGCTCTGCCACAAGCAACATGGTTATCAGGTATGATTGTGGTTTGTTATCTTTGGTGTTGACACTTGTTGTCAAGCCACCGTGGCCACTTGCAGATGTCAACATCTAATAATTAAATATTGGATAGTAAATCCGCAGTTTGTGTGAACAGGCTGTTTTGGTAATGTACAAAACTTGCAGTCAGCTGTGCAAAATAAATTTAAACATGGAATTCAGTACAGCCTTCTCCATCATGCTCCCACTTGTCATGTGGCAAATTAACCAGACTTGATGCTCTTCATGAGATGAGAGATTTTCATATGAGGGGCCTATGGCAGCCTATTTGACCAAGAACGCAGTTCGAGACTCTGCCTGACACAATCCATGAATGTTTCAAAAGGAGGAAAAAGACCTTTAAATTTGAAATCTGTAGCCTGGCTCCATTACGATATGTGGTAAGAGGCCCCACTGAAGGAAGTGAAAGCATGTTGAAATATTTTAGTTTCTACACCACAATTGGATGTTGTACAGTGATGAACTGCGCTGCTAAAAATATTCTTTGTAAAAAGTCTGACAACACCAGGTTTTAGTCCAACCTATTTATTTGATAATATACTCACAAGCTTTCGGGGTTAGCCCCTTCGTCAGGGGCTAACCCCGAAAGCTTGTGAGTATATTATCAAATAAATAGGTTGGACTAAAACCTGGTGTTGTCAGACTTTTTACTGTGTTTAACGCCAGTCCAACGCCGGCATACCCACAACAAAAATATTCTTTGACAGAGCAAATCTACAGTACTATTGCTCACCTTCAATGCTGTCCATCAATCCCAGTTTATCTCGGGGAGATTGTTACAAGATGCATCCCACCCTTTGCTGCATCCCCAGCCCAGCAACAACACTGGAATCTATCCAATAATGTGGAAAATTGTCCAGCTAGGTCCTGCCCATAAAAAAGCAGGACAAATCCAATCTGGCAAATTACCACTCCATCAGTCAGAGATGGATGAGAACATAAGAACATGAGAAATAGGAGCAGGAGTAGGCCATCTAGCCCCTCGAGCCTGCCCCGCCATTCAATAAGATCATGGCTGATCTGAAGTGGCTCAGTTCCACTTTCCTGCTTTCTCCCCATAACCCACCAAAAACCTATCTACCCACGTCTTAAAAATATTTAGCGAGGTAGCCTCCACCACTTCAACGGGCAGAGAATTCCAGAGATTCACCACCCTTTGAGTGAAGAAGTTCCTCTTCAACTCCGTACTAAACTGCACCCCCCCTTATCTTGAGGCTGTGCCCTCTAGTCCTACTGTCCCTTCTGAGCAGGAAGAACCTCTCCACCTCTACCCTATCCATCCCTTCATCATCTTATACGTCTCAATAAGATCCCCCCTCATTCTTCTAAACTCCAACGAGTACAAGCCCAGTCTATTCAGCCTCTCTTCATAGTTCAACCCCGGTATCAGCCTAGTGAACCTCCTCTGCACTCCCTCCAAGGCCAAAATATCCTTGCCCAAGTGCAGCGACCAAAACTGCACACAGTACTCCAGCTGCGGCCTCACCAGTGCCCTGTACAGTTGCAGCAAGACTTCCCTATTTTTATATTCAATCCCCCTCGCTACGAAGGCCAGCATCCCATTTGCCTTCCTGATCACCTGCTGCACCTGTAGGCTGGGTTTTTGCGACTCATGCACAAGGACCCCCAGGTCCCTCTGCACCGTAGCATGCTGCAGCTTTTCGCCCTTTAAGTAGTAGTCCCTCCTACCATTATTCCTGCCAAAGTGGATAACCTCACGCTTGCCAACATTGTATTTCATCTGCCAGGTCCTCGCCCACTCGCTCAGCCTTTCTACACCCTCCGCACAATTTGCTTTTCGACTTATCTTTGTGTCATCAGCAAACCCTACACCCTACACTCAGCTCCCTCCTCCAGATCATCTATATAAATGGTAAATAGCTGAGGCCCCAGCACCGATCCCTGGGGCACTCCACTAGTCACCAACCGCCAATCCAAATAGCACCCATTGACACCTACTCTCTGCCTCCTATTTGACAATCCTCTATCCACACTAACACCTTACCCCCAACTCCATGCCCCCATAACCTTCTGTAACAGCCTTTTGTGCGGCACCTTATCAAACGCCTTCTGAAAATCGAGAAACACCACATCCATCGGTTTCCCTCCGTCCACCGCACTAAACACATCCTCAAAGAATTCCAATAAATTCATCCGACACAACTTCCCCTTAACGAATCCGTGCTGCGTCTGCTCCATCAAACAATTCTTCTCCAGATGCCTCACTATTTCTTCTTTGATGACGGATTCAAGCATTTTTCCTACAACAGAAGTTAAACTAACTGACCCATAATTCCCTGCCTTTTGCCTGCTACCCTTTTTAAACAGCGGCGTAACATTAGCTGTTTTCCAATCTTCCGGCACTTCCCCGGAATCCAGCAAGGTTTGGAAAATAATCACTGAGGCATCCGCTATCATCTCCGCCATTTCCTTCAGAACCCTGGGATGCATTCCATCCGGTCCTGGGGACTTGTCCACCATCAGTCCCACTAGTCTGTCGAGCACTACCTCTCTAGTGACAGTGATCTCATTCAGGCCCTCAACTCCTACCATCCTTCTATCGTTAATACCCGGCAAACTATTCGCGTCCTCCTCCGTGAAGACCGGAGCAAAAAACCTTTAAGGCCTCAGCCATTTCCTCAAGCCCCACCACTAAATCCCCCCTCTCATCCTCTAAGGGTCCAACATTCACCCTACCCAGCCTCCTCCTCTTTATATATTTATAAAAACTCTTACTATCCTTTTTAATATTTAGCGTCATCAACATGAGGTCATCAACACTGCTATCAATTGGCACTTGCTGAGCAATGCCCTGCTCACTGACACTCAGTTCAGTTCCGTCAAAGTCACTCAGCACCTGACCTCATTACAGCCTTAGCTGAAACATGGATAAAAGAGCTGAACCCCAGAGGTGAGATGAGAATGAGTGTCCCAGACATTAACATAGCATTTGACCAAGTGTGCCATCAAGGAGCACTAGCAAAACTGGATTAATGGGGGTCAGACTGGAAATTCCCTGCTGGTTGGGGTCCTCTGCTATTTGTGATTTTTATCAATGACTTGGAAGAGTGGGTTAGTAAATTTGCTGATCACACCTAGATTGGTGGAGTAGTGAATGAAGTGGAGGGCTCTTGAAGGCTGCAAAGAGATATTGATAGGATGCAGAGCTGGGCTGAAAAGTGGCAGATGGAGTTTAACCCTGATAAGTGCAAGGTGATTCACTTTGATAGGACAAACTTGAATGTGGATTAAGGGTCAATGGCAGGGTTCTGAGGAAAGTGGAGGAACAGAGAGATCTTGAGATTCATATCCACAGATCTCTGAAGGTTATCACTCAAGTGGATAGAGCCGTGAAGAACGTTTATAGTGTGTTAGCGTTTATTAACAGGGGGTTTGAGTTTAAGAGTCATGGGGTTAAACTGCAACTGTACAGGACCTTGGTGAGACCACATTTGGAATATTGTGTGCAGTACAGGTCACCTCACTATAAGGAGGATGTGGAAGCACTTGGACAGAGCGCAGAGGAGATTTACCAGGATGCTGTCTGGTCTGGAGAATAGGTCTTATGAGGAAAGGTTGAGGAAGCTGGGGCTTTTTTCTTTAGAGCAGAGGAGGATGAGAGGTGATGTAATAGAAGTCTATAAGATAATGAGGGGGAACAGATAGAGTGGACGTTCATTGACTATTTCCTCGGGTGGATTTAGCTGTTACTAGGGGGCATAACTATAAGGTTCACGGTGGGAGATATAGGAGGGATGTCTGAGGTAGGTTCTTTACTCAGAGTGGTTGGGGTGTGGAATGCAATGCCTGCTGTGACAGTGGAGCCGGACACTTTAGGAACATTCAAGCAAATGTTGGATAGGCACATGGAGCACACCATAATGATAAAGAGTAGGATAGCTTGATCATGGGTTCGGACACAGATTGGCACAACATCGAGGGCTGAAAGGCCTGTACTGTGCTATACTGTTCTATACCTGTCATAAAGGAAGATGATTCTGGTTGTCAGTCATCTCAGTTCCAGGGCATTGTTGCAGAAGTTCCTCAGGGTAAGGTCCTAGGCCCAACCATATTCAGATGCTTCATCAAGGACCTTCCTTACATTATAAAAGGTCAGAAGTAGGGGCGTTCACTGATGACTGCACAATGTTCAGCACCTTTCACAACTCCTCAGATACTGTAGCAGTTCACGTTTAAATGCAGCAAGACTGGACAATATCCAAGCTTGAGCTGATAAGCAGCAAGTAATATTCACGCCACACAAGTACCTGGAATCACCATCTCCAATGAAACGAGTCTAATGGCATTACCATTGCTGAATCCCCCACTGTCAACATCCTGGGGGTTTACCAATAATCAGAAACTGAACTGGGCTAGCCGTAAAAATGTTACAAGAGCAGGTCAAACACTGGGAATTCTGTGGCAGCTAAGTGTGATGGAATACCCTATACTTGCTTGGATGAATTTAATTCCAACACCACCCAAGAAGCTTGACTGAAACTTGACTGGCAGTCCATCCACCACCTTCAACATTCACCCTCTCCACCATCAACACAGCAGCAGCAGCAGCGTGTACCACCTACAAGTTGTACTGCAACAACTCACCAAGACTCATTCAACAGCACCTTCCGAATATCCACCAACTAAAAGGACAAGGGCAGCAGATGCACAGGACATCACCACCTGCAAGATTCCTCCAAATCACACAACATTCTGACTTAGAACTTTATTGCCATTCCTTCACTGATCAAAATCCTGGAGCGCCTTTCCTTAGTGCTGTGGGTGCACCTACACCCCAAGGAATGCAGTGGTTCAAGAAGGCCACTCATCAGTATCACCAAAGTGGACACCAAATGCTGGCCTAGCCAGCGGCTCTCTCATCGCATGAATAAACAGAAGTATATATATTTTGTATCACACAGCAAATATAGTGATCTGATCTTCACAAGTTTCACGAGCATCAAAATGCTATAGGACAATATTGGCTGTGCAGTCATTACTCATAGATCAAACCCAGCAAGACGTTTTATATATGCACTGAGTCATTCTCTTTAAAATCTCTTTTTTCAATCTTGCAGAAACGCAATTACTTTAGGTATGATTTTGAAAGTCTGGTTCCTACTATGGGTTCCAGACTAAGATATTGTAGGTGTGCTTCACCATAAAAAATTCAATCTATTTATGCACTGGGCAGAAAATTATGATTTATGCCTATGCAATTTTCTGATCCACACTCTCAGCAGGAAATGTTTCTTACTGGGAGCATGCAATTGGAAATCTCAGTCGCAAATGTTTTGATCAAACTTTAAAATCTTCATCCTTTGATTGTGATGCACAAGACTTCAAAAGGTACTAGAGAGAAAAGGGCTTACTTTTCACTTTGCGTTGAGTTCCTGAATGGCAGTAGGCAGGCTGGCCGATTTTGATGGATGGGCAACATTAGCATGCCATTTACTAACTGTGTGATCAAAACGGCCAGCAATTTAGAAGTGGGCATTAGAAAGCCACTGTTGGGGGTCCAGAGTACAGTACCCAGCACAAAGTAATTGGCATAAAGGAGAGCAATTCTAGGGGCAGGGGCAGGGGCGGGGGTGGGGGAGGTGGAATAAGGGAATAAAGCCAAAGGCATAAGTGTCCAGAGGTTGTGTGTGGGTTCAGAGGCAAAACCACTCTTTTGGATAACAAGGAAACCAAAAAATATTTACCTCACTGGCATTGTCTGACCCAGTCTGCTTCTCCCAGCAGGTTTGCCTGGCAGAAAGGCCAGCACTGCTTCTCTCCACATCACTCAAGTTAAAATGGAATATCTGGTTTTGATGACATCAATGAAGCCCAATCTACATAGTGAAAGTGAACTCTTACTGACTTAGGGCTGTTGACATCACCACTACGACTTTGTCATTCATCATCTGGTTGTAGCAAGCAAGGACTGCATTAAGTCTCCCCATTCAGTTTGACCATGTTTAGCTGCCTCATTAATTCCCTTAGTCCATCATAAGACTAACTGTGGGATTCTTCACTAACAATTTCATTGTTCAACTACACTCAATATTTAAGCAGCTAATAACACACAACAGGACTAGACCTGGTTCATTTCCCTGGCGGACAGAGCCATTAAACCCTCCCCAAACTATTCAGAACAATGTTCATTTGATTTATGGGGAAAGTCTAGAGGAACTGGCATTCTCCTTAGAACAGAGAATAAGGATAGATCAAGAAGTGTTTTAATAGAATAATTAAAGAGAAAATGTTTCCTGTGACAGAAAGGTTGGTTATTAGTGGACACAGATGTAAAGAAGCTGACAGAAGAACCAGAGGCAAAATGCAGAGAATTCTATTTTTAAAAACAGAGCAGGTTTTTATGATCTAGAATCCACTTTCTGGAACAACAGTGAAAGGTTATCAATACACTAACAAAGGGAAATTAGATAATTACTTGAAGGAGAATTATTTGCAGGACAATGCAGAAAATGCAGGGAAGTAGGAAAAAGTGGGCAGCTCTTTCAAGGTGCTAGCACAGTACCAATGGATTAAATAGCATCCTTTTGTGTTGTACCATTCAATGATTTGACACTCTTGCCACTGGACTCAATATTCACACTTGGTGCATTTTGGCCACAGCACGTACATTACAGAATGCATTCCGGCAATCACCCAGTTTCCTTCAACAACAATCTTGAGCCTTGTGGCAAGTACCATCAAAAACAAGAGCAGCATTTCACAAGAACACCACAATCTCCAAGTTCCTTTCCAAGTCACAGAACATTCTGATTTGGACACATATCACTGCTGGATCAGAACACTGCTTTTGTTTTAATTTAGTCATGGGACACAGATGTCGCTGGCTGGCCAGCCAGCCAGCATTTATTGCCCTTACCTAGTTATTATTGTTCAGTGGGCAGTTGAGAGTCAACCACATTGCTGTGGCTCTGGAGTCCCACATAAGCCAGACCAAATAAAGATGGCAGATTTTCTTCCCTAAAGGATATTAGTGAACCAGATGGGTTTTTGCTGACAATCAACAATAGTTTCATGGTCATCAGTAAATTCTTAATTCCAGATCTTTTTATTGAATTCAAATTCCACCATCTGCCATGGTGGGATTCGAACCTGGATCCCCAGAACGTTAGCTGAGTTTCTGGATTAATAGTTTAGCGATTACTGGCCATCGCCTCCCCAAGACTAGAAACCCAAAACCCTAGATACTCAAAACCCAAAGACCATTATGGATTCACACTGGGACTGCAACAGCTCAAGGCAATGAGTGCGATTGTGCCCCACCTCATACACATCAAGAGAAAATAAATTTAAAAAAACATGGTCAATTTTCTTTCTGCATATGTACATCCAGTGTATAGGGGAAACCTGGATGCGCCTTTCAGTTTATTTTTACCTCTCTCTTTTCATATATTCTACAGGCAATTTGATTGCTTAAGAGTTGGGAAGTTTTAGTGCCTGTTTTTGTCTACATGACATAAAGATGATTTGTTTTGAAGTTTTACATGCTAATAAAATACCCATTTCATATAATAATGCATCAGCTGTGAATTCATTGAAAAATTCACTTTCAAAAACACAAATCAGATTTTAATTTATACAACACAGAAGTTTTTTGGTTATATTTATGCAATCTCATTAAAAAAATACAAACAGCAAAACAGACTTCATTCATTACTTGCAACAACTCAATTGCCAAGCAAAACCATGACTCCCCTTCACCAATAACTTTTGTTTTAAAAAGCAACCCGATAGCAATGTGCTCTAAAATTCTGAGCCACAATCAATTTAATACAGTATTAGCAATCTGCATCCTGATGCCAGATCAGAAATGTCACTCATCACTTTCAGGTAGTCTATTGCAACATCACTCATCATGCCACATTCAGTTCCTTGTTCTCTCCTTTATTTCAATGAAGATATTGGTTTCAGAGTGAAAAGAGAAAGTTATCAGTAAAATTCAGACCGTAAACCCAACCTCCATCTGATGCTCTCTTTTACAATCCTCAAGGATTAATTACATATACTTTGTATCACACAATGGAACATAACCAGTACAATGGCAGAATGATACCACCTTTGAAAGATGAACTCAGAAAATGTCAAGTGCGGCCAATGCTACAATAACATGCGCATGTCTAGCATCTCGTCTTTCATTTTGAATATCCTAGAAAGACAGCTACAATATCTTTACATGAATGAATTTTTTAGATACTGTCAATCATTACAGTACCATTGCTAAACAAAAGCAGTGTAAGTTATAAACATTATTCAAACTGAATATAATTCAACACCAATTACCATTCCCTTGGAACAACACCAGTGAAGGGGAAGTGAAAATCTAGTTGATGGCTTTTCAGTTTTAGGTATGTGTATGTCAGAAAAAAAGAATCCAGTAAAGATCACACAATGCAGTGATCTGAAGAAATACAGTCGTGGCAAAACACAGCAATCTCCAGGAGGAAACAAGCCAGTAACCTTAATTATGTAAAGAGATCCTTTGAAAAGCTTGGTGCCATGGTGTGATATTTAGCACTCGTCCCCATAGTCATAGGTTTCAGCACCATTTGATTTGTGTGTGGAAAGAGCATGATCAGTCCTCGTGAGGGTTATTCTTTGGAATATATCCTCCAGGGGAAAGTTGGGCTGCTGATCAAATGATATCTTTCCTGGGGGAGGGAGGGAAGAAAGAAAAGGGGAGTTTGAGAGGGGTTGAGTGTACCAATACTATGCTTTCTCTGAAAGATTCTTTGGTTAATTATGAAAAATATGTGAAGTCAGAACTATGAAAAAATAATACAAAGGAACTGAGAAATATTAAAGGGAAAATAAATCAGTCAATAAGCATGGTTTGCTATTTTAGAGCTTTGCAGCAATGTCCCTACTACATATTATCAACACGATTAACACATCATGGCCCAATAAATCCCTCATCCCGCCATTATCAAGCCAGGTCAATAGTTGTGGCTCAACAGAAAGCGTAGGAGAGTGTGACCGAAATAGCACCAGGTGTGCGGAAAAAAATTGGGTGTCAACGTGAGAAAGCTACAACACAGGAATTCATGCGTGCTGAACAGCAACTGCAGCATATTATAAACAGAGCCAATTAGTCCCACAACGCAACCAACTCATCAGAGCAAAGTTCTGCAGTCCAACCAGATCCAGTCATGAATCGTAATGGATAATTAAACTGACAAGAGGATCAGCCTTTATGAACATCCCCACCCTTAATGATGGGGGAGCTCAGCACATAAAGCAAAGGCGAGGCTGAAGCTTTCACAATCATCTGCAGCCAGAACTGTATAAAGCAGATGATCCATTTTGGCCTTCTGCCGAAGTCACCATCAAATATGTCAGTTTACAGCCAGTTCAATTCCCCCCCGATATTAACTTCAGCTGAGCAAGAGACTCTGGGCCTAAGACAATAACCCAGCAATCATGCTGAATACTTGTGCTCTAGAACTAGCTACATTAGAAAGATCAGAAAAGTGACACAACTGAGAACAAGGGATTATTTGTAGAGTTAATTTTTTTTCACTTATTCATTCATGGAATGTGGATTTCACTGGCAAAGACAACATTTATTGCCCAACCTGAATTGCCCTCGAGAAGGTGTTGAGCTGGTTTCCAGTCAGTGGTAACCCCAGGATTTCACTGAGGTTAGGGGAATGCTTTTGATGGTAATAATGCTGTTGAATGTCATGGGAGAGGTGGTTTGACTTTGTCATATTGGAGATGGCAATTGTGGCACACATGGCAGAGGTGAATAGATTCTTGGTAAGCAAGGGGTGATAAGTTAACAGTTACAATCAAATCAGCCATGATCTTATCACATGGTGGAGCAGGCTCGAGGAACTGAATGGCCTACATCTGCCATATGTTCATTAGTTACTTGCCGCTTAGATGCTCAGCCTGCATGCAGCTTTTGCTGCATGTGGGCACAGACTGTTTCACTCATGATCCAAGGAGTTGTGAATGGGAGTGAACACTGCAATCATCCACGAGCTTCCCCACTTTGACCTCTGGGAAGGAAGGTCATTAAAGTAACTGAAGGTAACTGGGCTGAGGATACTAGATTGAGGAACTCCTGCAGTGATGACCTTTGGTGGAGGTGATTAGTGAAGTAGGGAAAAGCTGAATGCATTTTGTACCTGAAGGGAAAGGGTTAATGGATTTTGTACCTAGAATATGTCCCAATCATAACCCTTCATCATGACTGATCTCCTTTAGCTTATATTGTTCCTGGCATTAATATAAGTTATGTGTTCATGTCTTACGTGCTTTAACTTTCATTTGTGTAAAGTCAGATAGTTTAATGTGGCTGTTATTTTGTAGACTTTGTAAATCTTACCTATTTGTGTTAGTTAGACATTGTTACATAAATGGTAGTTTACGATACCGGATTTTAACAGGAAGAGTCCTGCTGGGACAGCCGTGATCACACAAGTAACTTCAAAGAAGGGATGCCAGTACTCTGCAGAAGGGGTTTCCTGTGTCCTGCCTGCAGGACTGTAATTCCTCATTAACTCCGGGGCTGCATCACAACCCAGGAAGGAAGAACTGGAGGTCTGGCAGGAATTGGAACTTTGAATCGTGATTCCTGCTGGAGCTCATAATATATAAATACCCACTTGTGTTTGTGTTCTATGATAAGTCTGGTAGGCCTTAATCGGAGCCAGCTTCTCCCCAAAGCTTTGGAATAAAAACCATTGTATTTTAACTCACTGTCTCAGAGGTACTATTTTACCTACAACAATTAACCTCCTACAATCACAAGCATCTTTCTTTAAGCTCGGTATGATTCCAACCAATGGAGTTAGTTCTCCGAACTCATACCGACTCAAGATTTTATTAGGGTGTGTTGGTATCACATTCAGTTAATGCTACCTTGATGTTAAGGCAGTTCTTTTGTCCATCTTTATGCTTTGGCCATCATGAGATCTAAAGCCAAGTGACCCAAGAGGAACTCAAGCTGAGCTCTGACCACTTGACTGCACTGCCAATGACCCCTTCCATCACCCCACCGATGACTGCGCATGGGCTGATGGTGTTCTAACTGGCTGGATCAGATTTGTCCTGCCTGGACATGATATACTTGAGCAATTTTCCACATTGGTAGGTAGACTGCCGGTGTTGTAGCTGTACTGGAATCCCAAAACCTCCAACACAACACGTGCATACTTTCACCTCACGCCTCAGTTTCAGAAACCAGCTCACCACCATCATCTTCAAGGACAATTTGGAGTGGACAATAAATGTTGCCCTTGCCAGTGAAACCCATATCCCATGAATGAAGCAGCGAAAATGAAAGTTAGCTCTACAAAGAAGCCTTTGTTCACAGCTGCATTTATTTTTCTGTTCTTCACTTTATTTTCCCTATGACTTATGAGGAGGAGGGAGGAGGGAGGAGGGAGGAGGGAGGAGGGAGGAGGGAGGAGGGAGGAGGGAGGAGGGAGGAGGGAGGAGGGAGGAGGGAGGAGGGAGGAGGGAGGAGGGAGGAGGGAGGAGGGAGGAGGGAGGAGGGAGGAGGGGAAGAAGAAGAAGAAGATTTGGTCAAGTTTTCTGCTTAATGAACATTGTAAAATTACACCCATATAGCATTAAAGGCTCTCCAGAGACTTTTTGTTAAATTAATGCAAAATTAAGATAAGGAAAAAGGGAAAAATCAGCAGTAATTCAAATGAGAAATAACGTTACAGAAGAAATTGAAAAAATGGAAATTAACTATGCAGTAATCTGTATAAAAAAGGGAACTAAGAAATTGCAGCAGGAGTTGGCTAACCAGTCCTCTGGTCTGCTCTGTCATGTAATAAGGTCATGGCTGCTCTGATCATGGTCACAGCTCCACTCTCCCTCTTGCCTCCTATGATCCTTAATGTCCATGCACATCAAAAAATCTGTCTAACGCTGTCCTGAATATATTCAATGACCCAATCTCCAATGCTCACTGGAGTACAGAATTCCAAAGATTAAAGACTATTGGGGGTGATCTTACTGGCTCCTCATGGTGGTCGATCAGCATGGCGAGCTGGTAAAGTTGCGAGAGAGGCATGAAACTGGATTCACGCCTGGTTTCTCACCTCTCAAATGATACAGAATCATCTGGGCTCACTTAACAGCCTTGGCAGTGAAGGTCCTCACCGGCAAGGATCATGTATGGTCCCCAGCAACAGGGACCTGTTGTCATGGCTTCGCCAGTGGGACCAGAAGCTATTGAGACCCCCAGGTGGTCAGAGGTGGAGAAAAGCAGTGCCCCTTGGGCAATGCCCAGAGGTAGGGCTTAACAGGAGAGGGTGGGGCAAACACGTGGGAGCTGCGTGCTCTGCAATTAAGGATCAAGGAGAGGAGTTGTGAATAATTCTTATTGCAATAACTGCGTATACTTTACACAGAGCACTGGAAGATATCGCGCATGTGCAATAGAGCCCTCTCACAGTCAGCAGCTGGCTTCTTGGCGAGAATAGACTCTGTCCACTCCCTCTTCTGGCACAAAACACACTTTGCCTCATTTTTTTCTGCAGTGGCATAAGATTTGAATTTTTCACTTGCCACAAAAATGGGCAAGATTCTTTCCCATTTTAAGGCTTGTTCAGCACACAGAATCTTTTTGGTAAGATTGCGCCCCCACCCCCTACCTCACTCTTAAACGGGACTACCCGTATTCTGAACCTGTGCCAGAGATGTAGATTTCCCCATGAGGAGAAACATTCTCTCAACTTCTACCCTGTCAAGCCCCCTTTATTTCAATAAGAACACCTAATTTTTCTAAATGCCAACGAGTATGGGCCAATTTTTTCCTCATAAGACAACCCTTTCACCACAGAAATCAACCTAGTGAAACTTCTCGGAACTGCCTCCAATGCAAGTATGTCCCTCCTTAAATAACAAGTATAAACTATTATATCCAGAGTACTTAGTGCAATTGACCCAGCAGTCATCAAAAATACGTCAAGAATGGAAATGGCAGTTTAGTCTAAGTCTCAACTTAGCAACCAAGTACAGCTGTAATGATCCCACTGTTGCGTCTCAATTCCTCTGCCTGGTTAATTGTGTGCATTTACTACTCAGTTTGCTTTCTACTAATTTAAATACAAATTAGTTTGAGAACTAGCTATGCTTTATGGACTCAGTTCATGATTCCCCACATTGCAACTGATGAAAGAAAGGAACAAAAATTGAAGTGAAAGGCATGAATTGAATCTCACTCTATTCCATGACAGTGGCCAGAGTGATTTAATGAAAGCGATAGAAGTCTTTTTTGTATATGATTTTGGATACTAGGGAAAGGAGAGGTATATACACAGCTTATAAAAGAAAAATGTAAACAAAAATATAAAGAGATAAATATGAAAATGTTTGTGTTTTGGAGGTGGGAGATGGGCAAACAGGGAGAGGGGTAGTGAGAAAACAGGCAATAAGTTAATCTATTATTTCACTCAGCTCATAGTTTTCACCAGGGACGTACCATCTGCTCCCAGAATATTATTACTGCCGTACTAAACTACCTGGCAGGTGGTGCACACAAGAGACCAAGGATGATTTTCTTTGTGATTTATTTCCCCAACAGCTCCAAATGCTTAACCTGCATTCCCCCAATAATAGAATGCTGCAATGCCAATATGCTGCATGTTGTTCATGGTTACTCTTCTATTCTACACTTTTGTCTGCATCACTGGTACCCAAGCTGGTATACCCAGTATATAAACTCTATGGATGATCCCATTACTACTCTAACCCTTGGCTCCCGCTCCAAACTGCTCATGGTCTCATTATTTTTCTGATGCATTTCTCTACTCCAGGCACCTTTGGAGTAACTGCCCTCTAAAACAAATGCATCAAATAATTTTTTCCCTCCCAAATGCTGCAGGATACAGCAAATAGACTCTCCAGTCCTGCTGTTTTCTGTTTTAAGGGACACAAATTTCACACATGTAGCCATCCTCAAGACACACACCATCAGCCGTGGTTCAGTTGGTAACGCTCATGCCTGTGAATCAAAAGATTGTGGGTTAAAATCCCACGCTGAACACCTGAGCACAAAAATATAGGCTTATTAGGAATTAACTTTGCCCCAATGGCCAGCAGCACACAGTTACCAACCTCTCCTTGCTTTTTCACTGTCAGGGTCTTCTCCCAAGCCTCCATTACTAAGAGCCTGTCAATCACAGAAGTTTCACTGCTTGGAGCATCTTTCTTTGTTCCACTCCCCTGCGGCTTTTTCTCCAGTTATTCCTACTGGTTGATAGTTCCTTCTGGTGACTCATTCCTCAGCCCTCTCTCTCACTGGGACCTCTCCCTGGATTCCCTTTATCTCTCTGGGGTCTCTCTCTGTCCCTGTCCCAGGATTCCTCTCATTGTCAAACCTGGATCCCATGATCAGGGTTTTTGCACGGTTTTCTTCCACATAGGCCCACTGGCCAATTGTCCTCAGTCTGAAAATCCCACAATGCTGAACGGCATGTGCACCACCCATTCCTAATCTGTGCAAGTGTAAAAACTCCAGGGACACGTTCCGATTCAAGTTCTCAACCTTGCTCTCTCCTCTGCTCTGCAGCCCACCTCCCCCCGCAAGTTTCTTTCTTGGCTATCACAATATCACACTGATGTTTGAGGGAGTTTTGCACCAATGTACAGTGTTTCTCAAATTACAGCAGTGATTATACTTCATAAGTACTTAATTGGATGCAAAACACTTTAGGACATCCTGAGGTTTTGAAAGGCACTATAGAAATGCAAGATTTCTCTTTTATCGTCATCAGGCAACAAAAGCTTTCTACAAGCATGCCCAGCCTCATGACTGGAAACAAGCCAGAACTCAGAGACAGAGGAAACTGTCAGCCAGTCAAAACAAATGGACCACCTTCAAGCCCCTGGAGATTTAATATTTATATTGCAATATCCAGTAATTGAGCAGTACTCAGAGCTGGCAACACAACAGCACCGTACATGCAAACAATCCAGATAGAAATTCTGGAATCTCTACAATGCAGAAGGTCTGTACCGAACCTCCGAAAGAGCCTTTGACCCAGGATCCACCATCCTGCTCACTCACCCTCCCTACCACAGACACCATGCACATTTACCATGGCTAATCCATCTAACCTACAACAATGAATTGTGGGAGGAAACCCATGCAGACATATGCAAGCTCCACACAGTCATCACGGCTAGAAATGAACCATGTCACTGGCACTGACAGGCAGCACTGCTAACCACTGTGCTACATGCCACCACTAAGTTAAATTACACTAAAGCCATATATTTGTGAGAAATGGGATTAGCTCAATCTCCTCATGCTAAAATCAAATCAAAAACAAAAGCCATCATTGATTGAAACTTCAATTGAAAACACAGAGTTCTTTTAATAATTCACGGTGGCACAGTGTTTAGCACTGCTGACTCTGAGCCAAGGACCCAGGTTCAATTCCAGCCTCAGGTCACTGTCTGTGTGGAGTTTGCACATCCTCTCCATGTCTGCCTGGGTTTTCTCCGAGTGCTCTGGTTTCTTCCCACAGTCCAAAAATGTGCAGGTTAGGTTGATTGGCCATGCTAAATTCACCCTAGTGTCAGGGAGATTACCAGGGTAAATACGTGGGGTCACGGGAGTAGGGCCTGAGTGGTTTTGTGGTCGGTGCAGATTCAGTGGGCCAAATGGCCTCCTTCTGCACTGCAGGGAGTCTGTGATCTTCTATGTTCTGTTCAGCATGTTTGGCTGCTGAGTAGGCAGGCCATGCTTTAAAGAATGACCTGGGGTTGTTGTGGTGCTACCATTGGCTTCAGCATCCTGGGTTGGGAAAGAAAGCATTGAAGGATTCCTGCTCCCAATTGCTATCTAGAATCCCTTCTGAATATGTGCACTATGTGGACTTTGTGCACAGACAAAATCTGGTCATATCCGCTTCATTTAAATCATGGCACTGTTGTACTCACCATCAAGGCTCAGATTAGAAATAGTAATTTAGACCCATAAAACCAAACAAAAATTGCATGCATTAAATAGTACTTGAACAGGAAGTCAGGGCATTCCCTCATGGACTGGTGTGGAAGGAATTAAACATTATTGAGATACTGACAAGACTGGAGGATGAAATGCCAATTTTTAAAATTTATTTACGAAGAAAAGCAACACCTAAATATCAACAGGGTTGAGCTACAGACTACTATAAACAATTTATGGAAAATCTCTTTGAACTCATCATCCAAAGGCTGTAGTTGGAAACAAATGACCCTGTAGGCCAGACAATTGCTGCATCCTCCCCCATGTGAAGCCTTAAAGTGCAGGTATAGGCAAAAGACATTTTGTTTCATGATTCCAGAAACATATCTTATTGTCATGTTCCATATTCATCCTTCTGCAGCAGTACTGAGCTGTTCAGATTCTGGAGTAAAATGTTTGCGGCAGTTTCCTAATCTGATAGAACATTGGCAAAAGATTAGTGAAAACCACATTCACGCCGCTTCTCTGTGGTTTTTGCTGAAGTCACATCAGGGCAGAGAAAATTACTGGCAGTCACTTCTCCTCTATGCTGCAGCAAAACAGTAAGAAATTAACTGCAAATTCTGGTACAAATCTCTCAATAAGGCTTTGCTCAATTTGACAGTTGGCAATATCAGCTTGTATAAATCGCATTAATGGATCACTGCCCTGTTCACTGGACTGTGGAGAAACCAATCTCTAGTTCTTAGGCTCAGAACAGTCCAAGTAACTGGGTAAAACAATTGAATCTGATTAGATTAATCTAATCCTTTTGAGATCCCATCTTGTACATCACAGAAGATGTGGCTAGGTTTCCACAGTTCAGAACAGAAGAGTTGGCATTATTTCAGCTAAAGCACAAGAGCAACCTGGACTTTATAACATCTTGAATATCTCAAAGCATTTCACAGGAAGAAAACATAGAATAAACAGAAGATAAAAGGTCGGAAGAGTGACAAATGCCTCAAAAAACAAGTTCAAAAGAGGATTTTGTTTAAAACAGAGAGATGTGAAGAATTACCAAGGGTTTAAGGAGGGATAGCCAGCGTTTAAGCAGCTGAAAACATAGCCAATGCTAGGTCAAAGAAAGGGAGAATAAATAAAAGGTCAGAATCAAAGTAGCAGAATTTCCAGAGAAGGGGAGTTTTGTATGGCCGAACTTATTCCAGAGTTGTGTGGGTGGGGCAAGGATTTAAATACAAATACAATAATTTTAAATTTGAAACTTTGGGGGAACTAGATCATCTAAGACAGAGAGTAAAGGGTGATGGGCAGAAATGAATGAATGGGGTATAGATATGGGACACAGTTTATATATGCTGAAGCTTATTGAATAGGATTGTGGATGGGAGGGGAGTCATTGAAGTATTCAAAGTTGTAAGTGACCGTTATGACAGAGGGTTGAGGGGATGGAACTACGATATAGAAGACAGGCAATGTTACAAATGTAGAAGTACATCTTTATGATGTAAACAATATAGGATCAAAACCTCAATTTCTATGCCCAGTTTGCCTCTGAGTTACTAACAACTTGGTTCAGCCTGATATCATGATCAGAAGGATGAAGCCATTGGTGAAATTCAGTTGTCTATGTTAGAAGCACAACACTTTGGCTTCAGTCTTTATAGTGTTCAGCTAGAGGTAACTGTAACTCACCCAAGACAGAAAACTTAACTGACAGCAGGGAAGCAGTGAAGAACTTGACATAGGTGGTGGCCAAGAAGAGCTGGATATTAGTGCAAATGTGGTAGCTGACTGCAGGCCTATGGGCGATGTTGCCCAAGAGTTACGTGCAGATTAAAGAGGAAGAGGAACTCAAGGTGGATTTCTGGAGGACTACCAAAGTTACAGTGTCACAATAAGGAGAGATGTTGTTGTTAGTGATGTTCTGGCCTCTATGTGTATGCCATGTATACAAGTTGCTACATTTAAGTTCTAATGTGTTGCATCAATTCAAAATGCCTGGGAACAACCACAACTGGGGAATTTCAAATATTCTTTCCCAGCTTGTGGAATTCTTTCTGAACAATTGTGCTCCGTTTGGCAGCTACATTTCTTATTCTTGGACTTTGTACCATTTAAGTGAGTCAGAGAAACATACAAGCTTTAAGTTCCGTCTGTTTGACAGGACAGAGTCAGCCTGTGGATTTAATGTGTGGTTCAGCAAGAGGCGATTAAACCTGTTCTTACTGCACTACTCTACCATCCACTTTTGCAACCTCCAGCATACTTAGAACAAATAGACGATGTTCTGGTAAACTAATTATTTTACATCACTTAAATCTTTTTAAAGAGATCAGCCAGTCAAGAACAACCGCAAGTCTGATAAGTCCAAGATATTGCCCAGATTTATCTTTCAGATGCTGATCCTACTGCTATGTATTTCCAGCAATTTTGGTTCCAGTCAGTAATCGTTTCCTATTTTACCATTAGTTGAAAGCTAGTCTCATCAACACAACCTTTCTCCGGTTGCTAAAATCATACTGTAGGTGAGAATTCAGCACCACTATTTATTCTGAAACTGCTTCTGTTGAAAGTGTTTCTATAAAATGAATGGAATATCAAACTATGTCTTGCGGCTGAGCATACCATAAATGGAGTACAAAATTCTGCCGAGGAAGGACAGATGTCATCAGCTCCCATTAAAATATGGATTAAAGCCTTGGTTGCAACAGAAATTTTACAGCCTCCCTTTAATCCGAGTCAACTGTTCAATAGTGAGTCCATCACCAGAACATACTGCAACCTGTTGGACACATTGGAGAGATAAGAGTTAACAATCAGATTGACCTGCATAACTATAACTGGTCAAAGAGCAGCAGGCTTTTTAAATATCCAGGGAAACGTTGAGATGCCTTTGCAAGTAAATACATGACTGCAACATGAACCATGATAACTTTGGTGACCAGTGTAATAAAAATAGTCAGAGGAATCAATTAACCATGGTACAGACTGGATATTTGGTTAAATAAGCTGTTCATAAAGAGACCCATGGACAGATAAATCATGAGGTTGTATCTGTGAAATATGTCTTTGAAGTAAACAAACTGAGGGATACAAGTTTTTCTCGGGGGTTGGAGCGCTGAAAAGAGTGAAGCCCAAGGCTATTCCTTTGTCCTAGATTGGTCACCTATACTGTATTTGAATAAAGCCTGTTCCATATGCTCCACTATCAAGTATCTCGTGCTTTCTCAAAGCATGTCATTGTGAACCACAGGACGTGGTTGACTAATGGGCAACTCAACACAGCCTGTCAAACAGAATGCAACCACTCCAAAGTGAGCTCTGTGAACATCATTTGATATAACATCTGTTCTTGTTAGATTTATCTCTCACAGCATCCGAGTCACTTGGGAATTAAAAATATTTTACAACCCAAAATCAGGAATTACAATAGGAGACAGCACTAATTAAACGCGAGCTTTCCATTTGCGTAAATTTTAATCAACAAAGGTAAAAAGGGACCGTTTGAGTACTTCACATCAAGTCAATTTCTTGTTCAGATTGACAACATTATTAGAGAATGCCAAACATTGTTCAAGAGACAGCAAGGAAATTGAAGCTTTCCTCTCAATGAAATCAGAAGTTCCTTAGAAACTTAAAAACTAATGGTGAGAAATGGCTACAGGGGCTTGGCAACAGATGCCAATACCAAAACAACACAAAACACCACCTAGTAATCATTTCATATGTGATACTTGCAGTAGAACTGGCCTAAACCAGATTGGTCTCTTCAGCCATTAGCAAAAATGGACCATGTGAAGCTACCCCATTCCCAATGATTTACTTGATGCATAGCATGACGCAGTTAGAAGGAACCAGTGGCGATTCTAGTAAATGAAGTGACTTTTTAACATATCTAGCTAGTCAAAAACTACTGTAACATGAAATTATCCAATCCAATTTCAGTTCATTTCCAGCATACTTAAAGACAAGTAAGGAGTTTTCCTTGCATGCTGACCAACATTTCCCTCTCAACTACAGCCATCAAATCATTGTTTACATGTTGCACAAGCAGTCATTGGTGCACATCTGAATAATAATAATAATAATGGAGTAACCTTAATCATAGAATCACAGCAGTGCAAAGGAGGCCATTTGATCCATGAAGTCTTCATCGGCTCTTCAAAAGAGCATTTTACCCAGGCCCCTATCCCTGGCTTCTCCCATCCCCGTAATTCCATACATTTACCATGGTTAATCTACCATGGGACAATTTAGCATGGACAATACACAAAACTGGCACATCTTTAGATCGTGGAAGGAAACGGGAGCACTTGGAGGAAACCCACGCAGACACACACAGAAAATTACCCAAGGCCAGAATTGAACCTGGGTCCCTGGCACTGAGGCAGCAGAAAACTGAAGGATCAACTGATAATTAGCTGTGTTTTGAGAAAAACATTGGATCATCAAATTATTTGAATTAAGCACGTAAAAGGATGCAGTTACAGATCATTTTTCGGAATGCAATTTCTTCTGTAGAATCAATCCACTACACGAGCTATTCAATGCAGCTATGGCTAATGTCTGAAAGCACAATGCAGTTCATCAATGTAAATCTGTAGAGACAGTTCCAATTATTTTGCAGTTAATGATACCTCTACAGTGGGTGAACAGAGATGAGGGGATAATGAGCAATTACAACGTGCATTCTGCCATTAAACCCATTTCTACTATAAGACTATCTTTGCTTACTGGTAAACCAGTAGCTCAACTGGATTTTCTACTTTAATTTACGTCATTGTGTGCCACTCTCACTCTCCCAGCAAACCGAAAATCAGACCTAACATACATTTTCTGTGTCTTAATGCCACTCTGTAACACCATTGCTGATAACATGGCATTGTGAACCTCATCCAAAAATATGCTAGATTCAATACACATGATGTCAGCAACGGTACATTTCCACCACTTCTCCTGACCTCTCCACTGTCTCCAATTTGTCACAAAGATCATCAAACTTTCAACCAATTAAATATTGAGAAAACCAAAGTGATTGGGTGGAATTTTCATTTGTGGATCTGAATCCTGCCATCAGAAAGAAACGTGCATCAGGAATCCACACACGTCATTGTCAGAATTCAGAAGGTGATTTCTGAGGAGGCAGCCAAAGTCCCCATCCAGCTCCCAAAGCTGGAGGGCCAATGGGAGACCGACTAGCACTCAGATCGACAGCCCAATATCAGAAGTGGGAGCTACTGATTCAAGAAAAAAAAGAGAGAGAGGACATTTCAAGATCAAGACGCCCTCGAAAGCGATTATATATTTTTTTCTTTTAAAAACTGCTAAAGCTGACAAGCCAACCATTTATATAGATGATCTGGAGGAGCGAACCGACTGTATGGTGTCGAAATTTGCTGATGACACCAAGATTGGTGGAAAGGCAAATTGCGCGGAGGGTGTGGAGCGTCTGCAGAAGGATCTAGATAGGCTGGGCGAATGGGCCAGGAACTGGCAAATGGAATTTAATGTTGGCAAATGTGAGGTTGTCCACTTTGGTAGGAATAATGGTAGGAAGGTTATTACTTACATGGCGAAAAACTGCAGCATGCGACGGTGCAGAGGGACATCAGGGTCCTTGTGCATGAGTCACAAAAACCCAGCCTGCAGGTGCAGCAGGTGGTCAGGAAGGCGAATGGGATGCTGGCCTTCATAGTGAGGGGGATTGAATATAAAAGTAGGGAGGTCTTGCTGCAGCTGTATAGGGCACTGGTGAGGCCGCAGCTGGAGTACTGTGTGCAGTTTTGGTCGCTGCACTTACGTAAGGATATTTTGGCCTTGGGGGGAGTGCAGAGGAGGTTCACTAAGCTGATACCGGAGTTGATGGGGTTGAACTATGAGGAGAGGCTGAA
Source organism: Carcharhinus amblyrhynchos (assembly GCF_965287045.1). Classification (NCBI taxonomy): domain Eukaryota; kingdom Metazoa; phylum Chordata; class Chondrichthyes; order Carcharhiniformes; family Carcharhinidae; genus Carcharhinus; species Carcharhinus amblyrhynchos. The sequence continues at coordinate 86,478,946 of NC_137324.1, read as the reverse complement.
TAAACTAGACTTGTACTCGTTAGAGTTTAGAAGAATGAGGGGAGATCTCATTGAGACGTATAAGATGATGAATGGGATGGATAGGATAGAGATGGAGAGGCTCTTCCCACTCAGAAAGGACAGTAGGACTAGAGGGCACAGCCTCAAGATAAAGGGGGGGCGGTTTAGAATGGAGTTGAGGAGGAACTTCTTCACTCAAAGGGTGGTGAATCTCTGGAATTCTCTGCCCGTTGAAGTGCGGGAGGCTACCTCGCTAAATATTTTTAAGACGCAGGTTGATAGGTTTTTGATAAGAGAGGGGATTAAGGGTTATGGGGAGAGGGCGGGAATGTGGAACTGAGCCACGACAGATCAGCCATGATCTTATTGAATGGCGGGGCAGGCTCGAGGGGCTAGATGGCCTACTCCTGCTCCTATTTCTTATGTTCTTATGTTCTAACCATTTCAATTGACAGCTTTTGGCTGCTGCCGTGGCCCATCTGAAATGAGTCGATGGCTATGCAGTGGCAGGGAGGAGGGTTCACCTGCCAGAACCTCTTCACTGCTGTTTGTAGTCGAGAGGCTGCCTCCATCCCTAGACTTGAGTTCCAGCCTCTGTGGAGAGCTTACAGGTCAAGCTAAAAATTCCAGTTAGCTAAGGAGATAGGTCTTAATTAGATCCAACAGTCCAATCACAGTTTATGAACAGGTCCCCTCCAATCCTCCCAGATAGAAAATAATCCAGAGGCAAAACCACAGGAGGAGGCCAGCCCTCTGTCCCTGGGCCCACTTTCACAGCCACTTAAAAATGTAGCCCAGTCTTTGGGCCCCATCACACAGACCATATCGTAACCAGGACCATGATCATTCTCTCAGCCACTATCCAAAATCAACCTTAAAGTCCTGAGCTTAGTTTATGAACACATATCCTCTCCATCACCAAAACCATCCACAACCAAATCAAAAACATCACTCAGCTCCATCCCTGCCTCACTACATCTGCTGCTGAGGCCCTTGCTTACTTTGAGACTGGACTATTCAAATATCTCCTGGCTGGCACCCCATCTTGCTTTAATCTTGACATCATCCAAAATTCTGCTATTTCCTACCCACATCAAGATCCATTCACTCTTGACCCCAGTGCTCTATGGCAAATACTTGCTCCCACTCCAATCATGCCCCAATATTTAAATTCTGACTACTGTTGTAAAATTTCTCCATGGCCTTATTCCAGCTTGTAGCTTCCTCCTGACTTAAACTCTCCAAAATCTCTATTTCTTCAATTCTGGACCCTTATGCACCACTGATTTTCATCACACCATTACAGCTATGGAGGTGCAAGCCTGGAAATTCCCGCCCTAAACAGCTCTCAATCCTCATTTTGGACATTCCTGAAACCTTACCACTTTGACCAAGCTTTTGGTCACCTGTCCCAAAATTTGCTGACATCGCTCTGTATCAAATCCTGTTTCACAGAACTCTAATGAAGCACCTTGGGACATTTCTCCAAGTAAAGGCACAATATTGTTGTTGAATGCTGCACTGCAGTTAAAAGCAGTGAAGCCAGTTAACATTAAGCAAGACAAGTGTATGCCATTCTAACCTAGAGCTGGGACAAGAGGCTAGGGAAAAACATTGGCATTTGTGTTAATTAACACAATCAATGCAAGACACAATTCAAGGTACACAAAGGTGACATTTCAAAGTTTAAGATCTTTGAGCCAGATCTTTCAATTTTTCTGCTGGTGGGGAGCCTCACTTGATAAAAAGTATGTTTTAAAGTAAGTCTCAAGGGAGAAAACAAAAGGAGAGAGAAGGGGCAAATTTCAGAATATGGATTCAGGCTGAAGGAATGGTTGGGGAAAGGAAAGGGGGACAGATAAAAGACCAGAGTCAGGGCAATGAAGAGTATGGAGGGATGGGGGATGGGTTTTCAGAGCTAAAAGTGATGACAGCAATGAGGTGGGGTGAGGCCAAGAAAGAATCTAAATACAAGGATGATAATTTTGAAGTCTAAGGCACTGTAGGACAGAAGTCAGTGTGAAACAGCAAGGATGTAGTTCTTAAGTGAGCAGGTCTTGGTGTAAAACAAGATACACAAACAAGAGTTTTAGATTAACTGATTTGGAGAGGGTGAAGAATGGGTAGCCTTCCAGGAAGAACATGGGAAGTGACTAACGAGACAATTTTAACAGCAGGAATTAGATTTTCATTAGGTCGGCTGAAACAGGGGTAGAAACACAGCCTTATTACAGGCAAAATCAAGGCAAATAATTCTTAAATATTTGAATTTCTATTTTTACCTGTAAGGTTTACCACCTCTTTATACCCATCATTCAACAGGAATCAACATCCCACCAGAGAAAATGGAGTTTGAATAATAGTCAAACTGTAACTTTGTAGCGGTGTGTTCAATAATCGACAAGAACTTCCAGATGGATTTTGCTGTCATTTTGAAGAATGGATGTTCAGCAAGGAGAGCAGTTTCTCACTATCCAGCTGGCGTCATCTTGGTTGTGACATTAAACCAAATCTTGATTTACAGGTGCAATTGCAAATATTATGTATGAAGGCACTGTTAGAATCCGTCATCAAGGAGGAAATAGCGAGGCATCTTGAGAGGAATTGTTTGATAGAGCAGACGCAGCACGGTTTCGTTAAAGGGAAGTCGTGTCTAACAAATTTACTGGAGTTCTATGAGGATGTGTCTAGGGCGGTGGATCGAGGAGAGCCGGTGGATGTGGTCTTTCTTGATTTTCAGAAGGCGTTTGACAAGGTACCTCACAAGAGGTTATTGCAGAAGGTCAGGGGACATGGAGTTGGGGGTAGGGTGTTAGCGTGGATAGAGGATTGGTTGTCAAATAGGAGGCAGAGAGTGGGGGTCAATGGGTGCTATTTGGATTGGCGGATGGTGACTAGTGGAGTGCCCCAGGGGTCGGTGCTGGGGCCTCAGCTATTTACCATTTATATAGATGATCTGGAGGAGGGAACCGAGTGTAGGGTGTCGAAATTTGCTGATGACACCAAGATTGGTGGAACAGCAAATTGTGCGGAGGGTGTGGAGAGTCTACAGAAGGATCTAGATAGGCTGGGCGAATGGGCCAGGAAATGGCAAATGGAATTTAATGTTGGCAAGTGCGAGGTGGTCCACTTTGGTAGGAATAATGGTAGGAGGGATTATTACTTACGTGGCGAAAAACTGCAGCAGGCGACGGTGCAGAGGGACCTCGGGGTCCTGGTGCATGAGTCACAAAAACCCAGCTTGCAGGTGCAGCAGGTGGTCAGGAAGGCGAATGGGATGCTGGCCTTCATAGCGAGGGGGATTGAATATAAAAGTAGGGAGGTCTTGCTGCAGCTGTATAGGGCATTGGTGAGGCCGCAGCTGGACTACTGTGTGCAGTTTTGGGCGCCGCACCTGCGCAAAGATATTTTGGCCTTGGAGGGAGTGCAGAGGAGGTTTACTAGGCTGATGCCGGAGTTGAGGGGGTTGACCTATGAGGAGAGGCTGAATAAATTAGGCTTGTACTCGTTAGAGTTTAGAAGAATGAGGGGAGATCTCATTGAGACGTATAAGATGATGAATGGGATGGATAGGATAGAGGTGGAGAGACTCTTCCCACTCAGAAAGGATAGTAGGACTAGGGGGCACAGCCTCAAGATAAAGGGGGGGTGGTTTAGAACGGAGTTAAGGAGGAACTTCTTCACTCAAAGGGTGGTGAATCTCTGGAATTCTCTGCCCGTTGAAGTGGTGGAGGCTACCTCGCTAAATGTTTTTAAGATGCGGGTTGATGGGTTTTTGATAAGAGAGGGGATTAAGGGTTATGGGGAGAGGGCGGGAATGTGGAACTGAGCCACGACATATCAGCCATGATCTTATGGAATGGCGGGGCAGGCTCGAAGGGCTAGATGGCCTACTCCTGCTCCTATTTCTTATGTTCTTATGTTCTTATGAACGGATGGATGAAGGTTCTGGTTTTGCAGCGTGCGTATGTGCCTTATATTTATGTAGAGCCTTTAATGTAGTAAAGTAGACTATGGTGTGTTACAGGAGCAACTAGATAATCAAAATTTTGGGCTTTAAGAAGAGTCATAAAGGAGGGAAGAGATGTTGAGAGGCTCCAAGAGAAAACTGCAGTACTTATAGCCATGGTAGATGAAGGAACAGCCACAAATAATAAATAAAGCATTTAAAATTAGGGTTGCACAAGTGTTGCACAGAATCAGGGAAGTACAGGTTTCTTGGTTGTTTGCTGGACTTGTGGAAATTAAAGTGATAGAGAAGGTTGAGGATTTAACAGGGATAACAATTTTGAAATCAAGTTGTCACTTAACCAACAGCGACCTGTGACTACAGGGTTAATAGGTGAAGGTGGTGGGCGTCAGGATACGGGCAGCAGAGTTGTGGATAACCTCATGTTTAAGGAGGGTGGAAGGTGGGCGGCTGGCCAGGAGTGAAACACTCATATTTAAAGCTAACAAAGGCATAAACAAGGTCACTTTCAGTTGTTCCTGAGGTTTTATTTTGCCTATGATGACATTATGAAATAGAATAGGAAATGTTACTTAACAGGATGGAAAAAATGTTTTTAATCAACAAGGAAAATAATTAATATTGTGGATTCTGAGCTGAATGCCAGCATTTGGTGTAAAGATGCTCAAGCTTTGAAGATTTCATACTAATTGCATTTCACAGCCATAAATACTGTCAATACCTCTGGAACTTACAATAGTTAACTCCTTTGCCTGAAACCCTGCATGCCAATGTGATTTAAAGCACGCAAAGGCAAATCCTTTAGGCACTTTCTATATTCTCAGCTTTCAATCACCACTGCTAAAGGCAACCGACAGAGAGGTCATCCTGCCATAATGAAGTACAGACCTTTACCAACTGCATTCTCAGATTTCATTATCCTTTTTCTACACTTCAATATACTCACAAATCATACTCATCTAAAATGGCAAGATATGCCTGCAGAATAATGTCTGCACTGTGTCAATGACTAAGAATGTGTGATATCTTTTTTAGGATAGGAACTCAGTTTTTGGGTGTGGTGATGGGAGTTGATAAGAAACCACAAAGACAAGATACACCTGAAGGAATCAAAGATAACAACATTTGCTACACGAATCTAAGAGGTGGATCAAGAATAGCAAATTGACAGGTGAACTGCTGGGATATTTTTTCCATGATTTTGGCTGTTTACAACAAACAAAACTAGGTCAATGTTGTTTTATTCATTCAGTGAACGTGGGCTATGCTGGCTAGGTCAGCATTCATTGCCCATCGCTACTTGCTCAGGAGAATAAACATGGATCTGCCTTACTCATAAATAAACTGTGGCTCCATTCATTTCATTTTCAGTGGAATTCAAATTAAACTGAATATTGATCCTAAAGTGAAACATTAAGTAAAACAAACTCAAGAGCACACAACAAGTGGAACGACAGAGCAGAAAACCAAGTTGAAGATGTAGTTACAAGCTTAGAGAAAGTTAGAAACCATGGGTTTGGTGCCCCCCAAGGATCAATGTTCAGCCACCTCTTAATTGTTATCTATATACTGCCCTCAATGGCATCATCCAAAACATGCGCTGTGACACTCAGCTCTACCTCAGCACCATCTCCCTCAACTCCTCCACTACTGCCAAATTACCAGACTACTTTTTTGACATCCAGTATGGGCTGAAACTTACTCTAATTAACTACTGAAAAGAGATTGTCTTCAGTTCCTGTTCCAAATTCTGTTCCTTTGCTACCAACTTCATCCCTTTAATTAGCAATAATCTGAAGATAAAGGGATGTCATATTTGACCCCGAAATGAGGTCCCAACTACACATTTGTGCCGTCGCTAAAACTGCCTATTTTAATCTCCATAACATTACTTGATTTTGTCCGTCTCAGCTCATTTGCTGCTGAAACCCTCATTTATGCCTTTCTTATCTCTAGAAAGAAGTATTTATACGCACTCTTAACTGCTCTTCAAAATCTAACCCTCCACAAAGCTAAAGTCATCCAAATCTCTGCTAACCTTCGTCTTTAAATGCCATTTGACTATCACCCCGATGCTTGCCAACCTACACTGACTCGCACTTGAGCAATGTCTTGATGTTAAAATTCTCAACCAAGTTTTTAAATCCTTCCATGGCCTCATCCCTCCCTAACTCTATAATCTCCTCCAGCCCCATGAACCTCAAGAGGTATCTTCTCTCACTTAGTCGCCATCTCTTGGGCATCCCCAATTTTAATAGCCACACCACTAGTGACTGTACTTTCAGTTGCCTAGGCCCCAAGATCTGGAATTTCCTCCATAAGCCTCTCAAACCTTCTGCCTCTCCTTCTTCCTTTAAGACTTTATTTAAAACCTAACTCTTCAAACAAGCCTTTGACTGCCAATCCTAATATCACCTTACATGGCTCGATGTCTAGTTTAACCTTATCATGCCTTGAGGTGATTAAGTTAAACGTGCTCTATAAATAAGCTGGTGTTGTACACGAAGCTACTGTCTTTTTGAATAAATTGTTTATCCAGCTTCCAAATTCAATCAACCTGAAGAAAAGAGACTCGGTACCTGTATGTCATATTGAAGTCTTTTCACAATCTTAGGGATTGTGTAATAATTTTGGACATCTAAACTTAGTATGGAAATTTACTTAGTTAACCAATGTTGGGTCAAACACTGGCATCCCTAACTCATCAAGCATTTCACTATTACATAGCTGGATTATAATTTAGAATATTTATCATTAATACCTTTTACAAATGCTCAAAAAAGCAAAAGACATTCTAGTAACTGAAATGATTGACAACTCCATGCCCAAACAGAAGAGTCCCAGATCAGAAGGTGTGCAGACTCAGCTGGTTAGTCCAAACCAGCAATCGATCAGTAAACCATTCTGGATTACTAATTAACATGCATGTCAATTAGATGTACACGATCTCAAGCCTCCCAAGTAAAGCATCTCATTCTGCAAAAACTATACTAGTCTACTTCAATTTCCTTCAGGTTTATTTTAAGTAATTCTATCTCACTCCTCCTCCTGAACACCAGTTTCCTCAATTTACAAACTAGAAGGTTTCATCCAGTTTTGCGGTGAAGTCGCACACAAAACAAAGCCAATAATTTATTGCCTGCCGGGGGGGTGGGGTGCGGAGAACAGGAGCAGTTGAATTGAGGGGGGAGAGAAGAGAACAAGAGTAGCTGAATTTAGGCTATTAGATATCCTTTATAAAACTAGGTTTTCAGCAATGCATTAACTTTTGCACATAAAGATACAAAATAAATAGACTGAAAAATAATGACAATAATTTTATGGATGACTTAAGAGAAAAACACAGATAGAAAGGAAATGAAAACAGAAAATGTCCTAAATAGCCAGCTGGTCTGGCAGAATCTGTGGAGAAAAACAATCTCTAACAGGTTTTTATTTCAGGTCTACAGCATCTAGTTTTCTGCTTTACAGATGGAAATGACTTGTGATCTGGTTAACAGACATGTGCTCATAAGGCAGCCATAGAATACACTGCAAAAGCAGGTCACATTGTTTCTGTTTACCATGACATCCTTCTATTGCCAATTTCCAAGCAATTACTATAATTTCATATTTCATCAGCGTTTGCTGTAGTATGTAATTGCCACTTCCAATCTTAAAATTACTTCAAAGGAAATCTCCGTATAGGATTCTAAGTTATTGGTAAATCGTTTTGTTCACACCACATTTACAAATGCACTTACTGTTAATTTTTAGCAGTTATTTACAAATTTGATATGCTAAAAGCTAACTTTTCACGAACTGTACGAGAAAGTAAAATTTATACCAATCATTGAACAAACTAATTCATTTTACAACGCTAAACAGGCATGAAAAAGTAAATCTCGGCAAATGACCAAGTTATTTGGTTTATTATTGCAAAAGCCTTAAAGAAAGGGCTATTCAAGTTACATTTTACCACACTAGAGCCTGCGATGTAATTTCGTATAGATTAGTGACATCTGGAGCCTGAACGCACGATGGAGAATCCGAATGCTGTAGAAGCTGGACCTTAATCGTAATTGAAGGAACGCACTTTTAGTACCGGGGAACAACATGAAATCTGTTTAGCTTTCACGTCAACCCAAATTGAAATGAACTCGAACTGGATAGAGCACTGGCCACACAAAAAACACAAACTATTACATTGCCCATCTAAACATAATCAATCCACAGCATGCTGAAACCGATATCAAAAAGGCGTGCTAGCGAGGAATGAAAAGACAACTCTGGCTTATTTCCTTAACCAGTAACACCGACATTTCAACTGAATCACTTACTTACCCGAACAATAAAGCTATAAAGGCGCCCTTTACCGTTATTGCCCGGTTTTGATAGAAGGTAAGTTTTGTAACTGGAGAAACTGAAGACTAGCCCGACCGGTCGCAATAAAATAAACCAGACCAGGTCCTCCACACGATAACCGAGTGACCTGAAATTGAATAGCGCCGATCCCCACCTTGTTTCTCAGCAGGAGGGGAGGAAGGACGTCAAATGACGAGTTAGAGACCTCAAGGCAGATGGATCCGTTATTTGGACGGCAACATAAAACCATCCACCCCGGAGGGAGATCCAGCAGAAAGATGCAGGGACAAATCATCAGGTTGCAGCAGATGGAGCACGGACAGGAATTACGAGCAGAGACAAACGAGACAGGAGCAAGGACGACTCACACAGGCTGTCTGCTGGCTCCGTGGTTCACTATGTAAACATTCAGCCCAGTGGGTTCTGCACATTTCAGTAAAGACTGTTCAAGCGGATTTGTGTATTCACCCTGCTCCACAGCACAAAAGAACCTCTTGACAATCTGCCCAAAACCAAGGTGAACATCAGGCTACCTCGCTTTTCCCTGTAAACAGAGTTTACAACCTTCCTCCTGATGATCCCAGCTTTAATATTACAGCCCACTGTGCGAGGCTACAGTCGCACTGAATGGTTTAAGGAAAGCGCTAGGACTTTCAATGGTATCGAACCACAACATCGCCAACTCTCTCCCTCTCTGTCTCTCTGCTGCCCTGACACGCACTTCAGCTCATTGCATCTAACAGTCTTCTGCAGTTTCTCTCCAATCGAGTCCGCTGTACGGAACCTGGCTATCGCTGTTTTCCTATCTGTATGATGGCTATCAATGCAGTGTAAAGTGGCGCAGTATCACTGGGTGTTATTCAACACCTTCCCGCTGCAAGACTAACGTTTTAACCCACAACTACATTCTTGCCCTTGTGTAAACTAACATTTTGCTCGGGGGTGGGGAGGTTGCTGCGTTACCCACTTGCATGTCCACATCCTTCCTTCCTTCATTCCCTCCTGGTTATTTGTAAAGCCGTCGCGGTTATTTTGCACTCACACAGTTTCCTCGCTCTCTCCGCGGGTCCTTGCTGTCAGCCCGAGAAACCAGTCTGCTCACCAGCAGCCGCAGTCACTCAAGTCTCTGGGTCCGCCTCTAGCTTCCTTGCCGCAATCCCTTTGCCCGGTTGTCCTCTGCTGTTGCCTGTATGCGTAGGGGGGGCGATGCCCGGGACCCCAGCAGCAATACCCAGTGTCAGTCTCTCCGTCAGCAGCCCCGCCCCGCTCGGCACCTCCTGCACCAGCGGCCGATCCTCCCTCCCGCCCGCTCCCAATCCCAATCCCAGTGCAGAATTCCTCACATTCCAGGCGCCAGCCGCGCTCTGCCTCCCTCCCAAAACAAATCACCGCAATCCCGGAAGAGATTCCCCGCCTCCGATCCTTCCCCCCACCTCCACTCAACACTTCCCCCCCCCCCCTTCCTCCAAAGCAATGCGCAATCCGGCGGAAGTGATCCTTTTCCCCAGGATTGCGTAAACGGTGGGAAAGAATTCCGCAGGGAATCGCGGCGACAGAAACAGAGAGAAAGAGCGTTTGGAACTGGGCAGTTTTCCAGCGAAGACACGTGGAAGTATCAGTGGCATCTGGGTCCTGCACCAGCGGCTCATCACTGAAGTTTGGGTAGCTTTCTTCCAAATAGAAATCATTTGATATAAAAAACACAAACGTTATGCTAACTAACAATTCATAGCCCTTTTTTAATGACCATTATCTCACCTTCACTGTACAGAAAAAGTTTCAACAGTAAATATAAAAGTACTTTTGTATCAGGATTACAAAATTTAAACTAACGTTTTCTTGAATGTACGGGGAAATCAAGGGGAGTTTTCCTTTTATTACAAAGGGGATTGTTAGAAAATGCAATTCCCTACCAGAAATACCAGGCAAGTAGACTCCTGAATAGCTTTTTGAAAAGTAAAGTAATGGCATGAAGAAGCTAAATCAGCAAGATTAAACCAGACAGAAGGGACTAAATAGAACACTCCTTAGCCGTGTTGACCTAATGCCCTGATTCTGAATCATAGTTTCCCTACAGTGCAGAAGATGTCCATTTGGCCCATCAAGTCTGCACCAACTGACAGAGCATCTTATCCAGGCCCACACCCTCTCCCCATAACTCCACACATTTACCTTGCTCAACCACCTAACACAGTGGTTAGCACTGCTGCCTCACAGCGCCAGAAACGTAAGTTCAATTCACGGTTTGGGTCACAGGCTGTGCAGTGTCTGCGCGTTCTCCCCAGTTCTATGTGGGTTTCCTCTGGGTGCTTCAATTTCCGCCCACAGTCAGAAAGACATGCATTGGCCATGCTGAATTCTCCCTCAGTGTACTCAAACGGGCACCAAATTGTGGCAACTAGAGGATTTTCACAGTAACTTCATTGCAGTGTTAATGTATGCTTACTTGTGATATTAATAAATAAACTTTAAACATTTTGGGGCAATTTAGCTAATCCGTCTAACTTGCAGATCTTTGGAATGTTAGCCTTTAGTGGATCTGCAATACAAAAAGGGAGGAAATCATGACCTGAATTCTCTGTCCATTCACACCAGTGAGATTCTCTGGTTCTGCCAATAATGCACCCCCACCCATGGGTTTCCCAGCAACATGGGGTGACATCAATGGGAAATCCCATTGACACCTTTGGGACCAGAGAATTCTCCCACTGGTGAATGGCATACTGCCTTCCACCACCGAGAAACACACACTGGGAGGCTGGAAAATCTCACCCCATATTTTAGTAATACTAAATCCACGCCAGAGCTCCATCTGGAGTACAGTATTCAAAATTATAAAGGGATTTGACAGAATAGATACAGATAAACATTTTATTCTGGTGGCTGCACAGATATAAAAGCATTTGTTGTAATCTTCCCAAATTCCCTAGATTCTGAAACAGTTCCAGCAGATTGACAAACCACAATGTAACATCTGTCTAGTAAAAAAGAGGGAAACAGCAAGAAACTGTAGGCCAGTTCACTTTACATGTCATTGGGAAAGTATTAAAATCCACTAAGGAAGTAGTAACAGGTCAGTTAGAAAATCCTAGTACAATCAAGCAGACTCAGTACGGTTTGATGAAGGGAAAGGGAAATTATATTTGACAATTTTTTTTATTCATTTGTGGGACATGGGCGTTGCTGGCATTTATTGTCCATCCCTAGTTGCCCTTGAGAAGGTGGTGGTGAGCCACTTTCTTGAATCACTGCAGTCCATATGCTATGGATTGACCCACAATGCCGTTAGGGAGGAAATTCCAAAATTTTGACCCATCAGCTGCGAATGAACAGTGATATATTTCCACGTCAGGATGGTGAGTCGCTTGGAGAAGAACTTGCAGGTGATGGTGTTCTCATATATCTGCGGCCCATGTCCTTTTAGATGGAATTGGTCATGGTTTGGAAGGTGCTGTCTAAGGATCTTTCGTGAATTGCTGCAGTGCACCTTGATCGTAGTACTCACTGCTACTTAGTGTCTATAGTGGAGGGGGTGGATATTTGTAGGTGTGGTGCCAATCAAGCGGGCTGTTTTTTCCTGGATGATGTCAAGCTTCTCGAGTGTTGTTGGAGCTGCACCCATCCAAGCAAGTGAGGAATATTCCATTACACTCCTGACTTGTGCCTTGTAGATAGTGGATAGGCTTTGGGGAGTCAGGAACTGAGTTACTTGCCGCAGTATTCCAAGTCTCTGACCTGCTCTTGTGGCCATTGTGTTTACTGGTGAGTCCAGTTGAGTTTCTGGTCAATGGCAACCGCAAGAATGTTGACAGTGGGGATTCAGTGATGATAACACCATTACCAAGGGGTGATGGTTCGAGTGTCTCTTATTGGTGATGGTCATCGCCGAGCATTTTGTGGCACGAATGTTACTTGACAAACTTATTAGAGTTGTCCGAGGATGTAATAAGAAGGATAGATAAAAGAGATAAAAGCAAACAAAAACAAAAAATTGCTGGAAAATCTCAACATGTCTGACAGCATCTGTGAAGAAAGAACAAAGCTAATATTTCAAGTCTAGATGACTCTCCGTCAGAGCTCTTTTACCAATCGAAGAGTTGTGAGGGGGGTGGGGGGGGTTCAGAATAGGACTGTAACATGGAATACTCCACATAACTTATAAAGAGACAGGCATAACCCATTGGGTACCCATAGCCACATCTTTTATTGGAGGAAATGAGACAAGTTAAAGGAGAAATTAAAACAGAAAAATGCAGGAAAATCTCAGCAAGTCTGCCTGCATCTGTGGAGAGTGCTCTGATGAAGAGTCATCTTGATTCAAAACAGCTCTCTTCACTCTCCAAAGATGCTGTCAGACCTTCTGAGATTTTCTGGTGTTTTCTGTTTTCATTTTAAATTCCAGCATCTGCAGTATTTTGCTTTTACCTGAGTGCATTAACTCGCTGCCATTTCTCTTTCAGGAATGCCTTCCCTGAAGAAGTACTGCTCTTCTTTCCAATAGAACTTCCGTTTGTCTCTTTCACCCTGTCCACTGTCAGTGCTTTCCATTTCCCTCCTTGTGTTCAACAAGGTGTTTAAGAAAACTCATTTTCACAGCCTTATTTCTTATGTCTCCATCTCCAATTCACCCCATGTGGATTCCTAATGAAGTTCCATCCCTCATCTTTCGAATCCACCAAGGATTACAGGTATCTCCGGGACAACGCTCCTTGGACAGCTGTTCTCACCACATCCTGAGATCCAAGCGCAGTGCATGCACCACCATATACACACCCTTGATATCTCTATCCAGCAACACCGGCTCATTCTTTCCTTAAAGCTGTCCTTATCCAGTTTCACTTCATTCTTCTCTCAATGCACTAATAAGAAAGTTTTTCTCTTCCTTTTAGGTGTTAAGGAACGCAAGCTCCAACAACTCATCGATACTAACACCCATCCAAGACTCTCCACCTCCTCCCGTCCCTCATACCCCATCTCTCCTAACCTCAGCCCTTGTTGCTTACTCACCACACCCTCTGACCTTCCCCTCTCTGAGGCTGAGTGTGCTGCACTCAGCAAAGGACTGGCTTCGTACCCTTACATCCTCACCTCAACAAATTTCGGTCTTGACATGATGCTGAACTCTTCTTCCACTGCCTTCATCTCTGTGCTCACTTCTTTGGGCATTAGTTCTCCCTGTGTTCAGCAGATCCTTTCATCCACCTCCAACAATTCCCCCCCCACTCTCCAGCCTCTTCCCTGCTCTTGATCTTTTCATTGAGAACTATCAGCGTGACATCAGCCGTCTCAATTTCTCTGCTCCCCTCAACCGCTCTAACTTACTCCATCTGAACTGGCTGCACTTTGCTCTCTCAGGTCCAACTCTGACCTTGTCATCAAAGATGTGGATATGCCGGCTTTGGACTGGGGTAAACACAGTAAAAAGTCTGACAACACCAGGTTTCAGTCCAACCGATTTATTTGATAGTAAACTCACAAGCTTTCGAGGTTCCCCTCTTTGTCAGGTGAATGGAGAGTTCTGGCCTCAGACAGAGCATATAAAGCACAGACAGTTTACAGATTACTGATTAGAATGCGAATCTTTATACCTAACCTGCTGTTCAAGTCTTAAAGTGGCTAACAATGTGAGTGGAAGGAGCACTGATCACAGGTTAAAGAGATGTGTATTGTCTCCAGACAGTACAGTGAGTGAGGTTTTGCAAACCCAGGCAAGTCACGGGGGTTACAGATAGTGCGACATGAACCCAAGATCCCTGTTGAGACCATCCTCATGTGTGCTGAACTTGGCTATCAGTCTCTGCTCAGCAACTCTGCACTGTCGTGTGTCGTGAAGGCCGCCTTGGAGAATGCTTACCCGAAGGTCAGAGGCTGAATGCCCATGACCACTGAAGTGTTCGCCAACAGGAAGGGAACAGTCTTGCCTGGTGATTGTCGAGCAATGTTCATTCATCCGTTGTCGTAGCGTCTGCATGGTCTCCCCAGTGTACCATGCTTCGGGACATCCTTTCCTGTAACGTATCAGGTAGACAATGTTGGCCGAGTTGCAAGAGTATTTACCGTGTACCTGGTGGATGGTATTCTCACGTGTGATGATGGCATCCATGTCGATGATCCGGCATGTCTTGCAGAGGTTGCTGTGGCAGGGTTGTGTGGTATTGTGGTCACTGTTCTCCTGAAGGCTGGGTAGTTTGCTGCGAACAATGGTCTGTTTGAGGTTGCGTGGTTGTCTGAAGGCAAGAAGGGAGGGTGTGGGGATGGCCCTGGTGAGATGTTCGTCTTCATCAATGATATGTTGAAGACTCCGGAGAAGATGTCGTAGCTTCTCCGCTCGGGGGAAGTACTGGATGACGAAGGGTACTCTGTCCACTGTGTCCTGTGTTTGTCTTCTGAGGAGATCGGTGCGGTTTTTCGCTGTGGCGCATCAGAACTGTTGATCTATGAGTCGAGCGCCATATCCTGTTCTTATGAGGGCATCTTTCAGCGTCTGGAGGTGTCTGTCACGATCCTCCTCATCTGAGCAAATCCTGTGTATACGGAGGGCTTGTCCATAGGGGATGGCTTCTTTAACATGTTTAGGGTGGAAGCTGGAGAAGTGGAGCATTGAGAGATTGTCTGTGGGCTTGCAGTACAGTGAGGTGCTGAGGTGAGTGTCCTTGATGGAGATGCGTGTGTCCAAGAATGCAGCCGATTCTGGGGAGTAGTCCATGGTGAGTCTGATGGTGGGGTGAAATTTGTTGATATCATTATATAGTTGTTTCAGTGATTGTTCACCATGAGGCCAAAGGAAGAAGATGTCATTGATGTATCTAGTGTATAGCATCGGTTGAAGATTCTGTGTAGTGAAGAAGTCTTGTTTGAACCTGTGCATGAAGATGTTGGCATATTGAGGTGCAAATTTGGTCCCCATGGCTGTTCCGTGTGTCTGGATGAAAAACTGGTTGTTGAAGGTGAAGACATTGTGGTCCAGAATAAAGCGGATGAGTTGTAAAATTGCATCTGGAAACTGGCAGTTGTCAGCATTGAGCACTGAGGCAGTCGCAGCAATGCCATCGTTGTGGGGGATGTTGTAGAGGGCCGAGACATCCATTGTGACGAGGAGTGTCCCTGGTTCAAATGCTCCATGTGTGCTGAGTTTCTGTAGGAAGTCCGTAGTGTCGCGGCAAAAGCATTCGGGAAACCATGCAGACGCTACGACAACGGATGAATGAACATCGCTCGACAATCACCAGGCAAGACTGTTCCCTTCCTGTTGGCGAACACTTTAGTGGTCATGGGCATTCAGCCTCTGACCTTCGGGTAAGTATTCTCCAAGGCGGCCTTCACGACACACAACAGCGCAGAGTCACTGAGCAGAGACTGATAGCCAAGTTCCGCACACATGAGGACGGTCTTAACAGGGATCTTGGGTTCATGTCGCACTATCTGTAACCCCCGTGACTTGCCTGAGTTTGCAAAACCTCACTCACTGTACTGTCTGGAGACAATACACATCTCTTTAACCTGTGATCAGTGCTCCTTCCACACACATTGTTAGCCACTTTAAGACTTGAACAGCAGGTTAGGTGTAAAGATTCGCATTCTAATCTGTAAACTGTCGGTGCTTTATATGCCCTGTCTGAGGCCAGAACTCTCCATTCACCTGACGAAGGGGCTAACCCGAAAGCTAGTGAATTTACTATCAAATAAATCAGTTGGACTGAAACCTGGTGTTGTCAGACTTTTTACCTTGTCATCAAACCCACCGACAAGGGTGGTGCTATTGTTGTCTGGTGTTCTGACCTCTAATTCGCAGAGACGGAGCACCAACTCTTAGACAATTTCTCCTACTTCCCCCTGGACCATGACTCCCACCACCAAACATCAAGCCACTGTTTCCAAGACAGTCAATGACCTCATCTCCTCTGGAGATCTTCCCTCCACAGCTTCCAACCTCATAGTCTCCCAACCCCGGGCAGCCCACTTCTACCTCCTCTGCAAACTCCACAAACAGGACTGCCCCTGTAGGCCCATCGTGTCAGCCTGTTCCTGCCCCACTGAACTTATTTCCTCCTATCTTGACTCCATTCTCTCTCCTCTTGTCCAGTTCCTTCCCACCTACATCCACAATTCGTCCAATACCCTACGCCATATCAACAACTTCCAGTTCCCTGGCCCAAACCGCCTCCTTCTTACCATGGATGTCTAATCCCTCTACACCCCCATTCCTCATCAAGATGGTCTGAGACCTCTTTGCTTCTTTCTTGAACAATCCCCATCCATTACCACTCTCCTCTAAGGAGAGAGATTAGAGCTAATGTTTCGAGTCTAGATGACCCTTTCTCAGAGTGGCCCCTACTTCTTATGATCTTATGACATCCAGCTCTACTTTTCCACCACTTTTATCAACCTAGCCACTGCCTTTGTGCTGTCAGACTGTGTCTGACATTGAGGTCAGAATTCTCTGGCTGTTCATGCTGGTGAGATTCTCTGCTCTTGTTGGCAGGGTACCCTTCCAGCTGGTTTCTCAGCAGCGTTGGATGACATCAATGGAAAATACTATTGACAGCAGCAGGACCAGAGAAATACACCGCCAGCGAATGGTGCACCGCTGAGAAAAACACAACTGGAAAGCCAGAAAATCCCACCCATAGTCATTGACAAGTTGCAATTTTCCCCCGTTAACTATCGAGAAGACCAGAGCTATTGTCTTTCCAGTATCACTGCACATTAGCCATCAAATCCACCCTGCTCTCCTGCTAGTGGCGCCAACCTGTTTTGGATTGATAGGTCACCCAAAATTCTGCTGTGCATATCTTATCCTGCAGCAAGATCCCCTCACCTGTCACTCCTTTACTTGCTGTCATCTATTGACAACCAAACCCCTGATCACTTGCTGTGTTTGGATTCAGTTGTGACTTTGCCTCTAAGAATACTCAGAATATATTCCTGCTATAAAGAAAATTTCTAAAGAGAGGAGCCACCATTCATAGTTAACTAAGTAAGTTAAGAAAAGAGTCAAACTTAAGGAAAAAACATATAACTGCATAGAAATGAGTTGCAGGTCAGATGACTGGTCAGAATATAAAGAACAGCAGAGAATGACCAAACGGTTAATCAGGAGAAAGAAATTAGAGTATGCGAGGAAACTGGCTAGGAATGTACAAATGCATTTTTTAAAAATTTGTTCAGGGGATGTGGACGGCACTGGCTGGGCTAGCATTTGTTGCCCGTCCCTAATAGCCCTTGAACTGCGTGGCTTGCTAGACCATTTCAGAGGGCAGTTAAGAGTCAACTACATTGCTTCACATTACCTGGGCCAGGCCAGGTAAGAACAGCAGATTTCCTTCCCCAAAGGACATTAGTGAACCAGATTGGTTTTTACGACAATCGACAGTACTGAAAAATTGATGGAGCTGTGGGCTGACAAGTCTCTGGGTTCTAATAGAACCTAGTCGCTAGGGTCATAAACGAGGAGATTGATGAAGTAGTAGATGTGTTGGTGTTAATTTTCCACAATTTTTTAGATTCTGAAAGGTTGCATCAGACTGAAAAGTAGCAAATATAACCTCTCTATTCAAGAAGGAAGGAATACAGAAAACTATAGGTGTCTGTCATGGAGTAGGTATTAGAATCAATCATTAAAGAGTTTATAGCTAGGCACTTAGACAAGCTGAAAGTAATTAGAAAGAGTCCATATGGTTTTATGAAAGGGAAATCAATTAACCAACTTATTAGAGTTCTTTGAAAGAGTAAAATGTGAGAGCAGCCTATAGGCACACTATACTTGGATTTCCAGAAAGAATTTGATAAGGTGCCACGTCAAAGGTTATTGCAAAAAATAAAGCTCATGGTGTAGGAGGTAACATATTAGCCTGAATTGAAGATTGACTGGTTGGCAGAAAACAGAGTATGTGCACATAGGTCTTTGCCACATTGGTAGGATGTGATGAGTTGAGTTCCAAAGGAGTCACTGCTGGTGCCTCAACATTTTACAATTTACAGCAATGACTTTGATGAGGGGATTAAAGCATGGTGGCTAAATTTGGAGATGACACAAAGAAGGGTTGAAATGTATGTTCTGAAGAAGACAAAGAGTTTGCAGATCGATATAGGTATGTTGAGCAAGTGGGTAGAAATCTGGCAGATGGTGTATAATGTGGGAAAGTATGAATTGTTTACTTTGGCAGGAAGAGTAAAAAGCAGAGTATTACTTAAATGTGTAATCAAGAAGGATAATGGAATGCTATTCTTTATTATGAGAGGAATTGAACATAAAAGTAAGGATTCCCTGGTTCAGTTATTCAGGGCATTAGTGAGATGATAGCTGAGATTTTACCAGTTCACCACACCCATCAATGAGCCGTGCAAGCCGGTAAAATCGTATGAGAGCCAAGAAATCAGGATCAAACCCAATTTTTTGGCTCTCACGATTTTACAAGAGCTGGGGTTTCCCGTGCAGTCAGCCTCTCGCCAGAAATTGGCAAGAAATATTTAAATATATTATAATGTTAATTTCATGTTAATGGTCTACTTCTCCTATTTTATGTGTTTGTAACCACCTCAATCCCAAAACATCCCCTCACTACCCCAAACTCTCCATTCCTCCTCTTTTTAAAAGTCTGCCTCTTTAACCCAACATTGGGAAACATACTTTCAATGATTTAAAGATGATCTATGTTTGCAATTCACTCTCTAAACCCCTCTGCTTCTTCTCACTTCTCTCTTTTTTTAAACAGTTTATTAAAAGGCATCTCTTTATATATGGTGTTTCATCATCCATCATGTTTTACATTGGCTCAGTGCCCATTACCACCTGAATGGCGTTATTGTGAAATGCTTTTGGACACCTTTCTGTGTTGAAGATGTTACATAAATACAAGTTTTTGAAAGGAAAGGCATTGAATGCTGCTATATTCAGAAGAAATGACTGATCTTCTTTGCACCATTACAGCAGTGATGATGGTATTCCTTTAAGCATATTTTAAATGAAAAAAAGTGTAACTTGCATCTGGTTCAGTAGATAACTTATCCTTTGCTAATGGTTCAATCACTTCAGATAAAATGCTCTCTCTATACAGGTTTTCAGCCACATTGATCAGTATTTTATTTTTACATTTTTTTGACATTACATTGGAAAATTTAACTAATCATAAAAATTTAATTATTTTCTTTGTGTGTCCAGACAGATCTACAGGAATTCCACCATTTCATATTCTTATTCTGTACAGAGGAGGAGAAATACATTTAAACTCCATTCTCCCTCCCCACAAATCCCTACAAGTGTGGTTATTTTAGAAAGGAAGAATTGTCCCTTTCTAAGCCCCGATTAGGGTTTGGGCAATTTAAAGAACCATGAGTTTAAGAAGATTATTTATTCACTTATTCAAAGTCTAAACACTATGTGAGTCACACACCACACATTCAAGAAAATACAACTAAAGAAGATGGTGCACTTCTGTGTTAATACAAAAGAATAACTGACAGTTCGCGTTTTGACTCGTTGTAGGAAATCAATCTTTGGGGGCCTGGTAAAAAAGGAAGTCTTTTCCACATTTGAGTTGTGGTTTAGATGTATTGGATATCAGGATTATTCCCTCAAAAAGATGAATGTTCAGTAGGTCATAATGTTTGGCACTTGTGGATTAGTTTCACAATGTCCAATTTCATTACAGTTGGACTTGGATTTAGGAATCCAGCTGGGAGGCTTTGAAAAACTTAACAGCCTTCAGGTTCTTAAAAAGGCAAAAATGGCACTGCCTTTTCTGCAGACTGTTTCAGTGTATTCTTCAGACTGCCCCAGCATTTTCCTGAATCATGGGATAATAAAGGAGTCCGGTGTCAGAGGCTAGTATCAGTCAGATGATCAACAGCCATTATCCACCGACATTGGATTGAAGCTAAAAGGCCATTGATGCACAATAGGAGATAGATGGTGGTCATTCACACTTATTTTTGGATAACTGGCTTATCTGGCTCTCTTTTGTAAACCATTGATCATGGACGCGAGAAGCTTAGAGGTCTACTTACTTAAATGTAAATCTCACAGAGAACATTCGTCCTGATATATCCATTCCAGGGGAAGTTCTCATCCAGGGTGATTCAATTAGAGTGTTCAAGAAGCTTAAGATAGCCAGTGTAAATGTCGCAAAGACCTCCTGACTCTTGGCAGCTCTTTCAGCCATCTTATAAGTGCTCATTTTAAAATATAAAAGTCAGTTCCAGAAGCTTCCCCCAGGAACACAATTCATGTTTGAAGTTATAAATAGGATATTCCTTCACTCGCCACATCAATACACTGCTTCAAGTTCAAATATAATAAATATCATAGAATACCTACAGTACAGAAGGAAGCCATTCAGCCCATTGAGTCTGTACTGACCACAAATATATATTTGAGAAAATATCAGATTTCGATTTCCAGCATTTTAATATAGCAAATCTTGCACAAAAGGATTTGGAAAGATTGCTGTCTTTCAACACAGATAATCAACTTTCACAAAGGTACCTCATCAACAATGGTTAGGAAATTTAGATAAGTGACTTTTCCATGTGCTCAGTGATCTAGCTCTACATCATGTAACATAAAATCCAGCAGTAGTCTATGTGGTCCCTTTTCTGTTATGGTAGTGGCCACATTGCCTGAGAGGTAAGAATGCCCTCACTTAGCTGGCCATGCTACAACTTTGGGCAGAATTTTCCCAACATTCGATTAAGTGGCAGTTTTGGCGTGAAAACCGGTGCAAATCCTGATCCCGGCAGCAAGATTCAGACTGCAATTTTTAGGCACTTTAAAAAAAAATTTCCACATGAAAAATGCCACACCTATGGCACGAAGCACCTGATTCACCTGCCCCAGGGGTCATCTGAGCAGTTCTATCAAAAGGGTACTGCATTTAAATAACTCCACAGCACATGCTCACAGTCAATACAGGAGATGGCAGCAAAAAAGAATGCTCCCCGCTTCAAAGAAGGGGCCCTCACCCATCTGTTTGATGCTACAGAGGAGAGAAGGGGAACAACCTACCCTCAGGCTGGCATGACACCCTTCAGCAAGATCACAAACCAGCCTGGCAGACGACGGCAGCACTAGTGAGTATCAGCAGCCCTTCCACGAGAGCACAGAGGTGCAATGCCACAAGAAAATGAATGACTTATTCCATTCTGCCAGGATAAGTGCTTCCTGTGTCCTTTCTGTACTCCACCATGCCGTCACTCCATCAGAATATAACTCAATCCACCCCCACATGCTGCCACATCGCAGGGCCCCAGCACTGATCTCCCACAAACAGGAAAGATTCGATGAGGGCTAAAGCTGCAATTTTAAGCCCAATAAGTAAATGTTAATGTGTTCAAATTCACGTTAATCAGTTTGTGCCCTTCCTGCGTGTGAACTTATTCCACCATTGGAAGGGGGCTGGGAAGATCGCATTCTGAAATATTGACGCAAATCCCATTTTTGGCCTCTCGTGATGTTTAGCACCATGATGGGATTTGTGCCTGTAGCGAACGGGCGTCCTTGTTTTTTACATTAACATGCAGCTTTTTCCCGAAGTATTTTGAAACAATAGAGAATTATTTCACTGTTCTTAGGAGCACTAAGGCAGTGTTGTTATTGGAAGTAACCAATAGCTGTCTAGCATGGACCACTAGTTGGTTTAATTGTCTCACTTGCAGATGATGGATTGACAGTGAATAAATTAATTCATCTGATAACAAAGTTATTTGTATAAAATGAAGCCTAAAGGTGGCATTCAAGGCTGCAAAGCTACTTATAAATCTACTGCTGAGAACACTGCAATGCCTGGGACCTGTACGCTGTGTCACTCCCCAGCACTATGCTCTCCCTTTAAAGCAAAAATGGATTTTGCAGAGTGTGTCCATGGGAAGGTCTTAGTATTTGTCTCTCTAAATTCTTTTATGTTGCCTCATTGATTAGAAGAGTGTGCTGATACCTACACCTATGGGTTACATGACACATTTGCTCCCGATTCAGTCAAAAAACAGATTCTTAAAACAACTAATCACAACTTCGTAATATTCAAAAAACTTAGAACCGTGAAGAAAAATATTCATTACTTTCTAGTTTCTGTTAACCTTGGTAATTTGGCCTCTGCCCAAGGGGAGGAGCCAGGGATTTGCAAGAAATTGATTGCAGATTTTTCCCACAGTCCAAAGATGTGCAGAATAGGTGCACTGGCTATGCTAAATTGCCCCTTAGTGCCCCAGAATATGTAGGATAGAAGGATTAGCAGGGTAAATGTGTGAGATTAAGGGAATAGAGCCAGGGGTGGGATTATTGTCAGTGCAGACTCGATGGGCCGAATGGCTTCCTTCTATGAATTGCCAATGTATGTTATTAGGAGATTTAAGAGGAAGTTTACTAGGCTGATGCCGGAGTTGAGGGGGTTGAGCTATGAGGAGAGGCTGAATAAACTAGGCTTGTACTCGTTAGAGTTTAGAAGAATGAGGGGAGACCTCATTGAGACGTATAAGATGATGAATGGGATGGATAGGATAGAGGTGGAGAGACTCTTCCTGCTCAGAAAGGATAATAGGACTAGGGGGCACAGCCTCAAGATAAAGGGGGGGGGGCGGCGGTTTAGAACGGAGTTGAGGAGGAACTTCTTCACTCAAAGGGTGGTGAATCTCTGGAATTCTCTGCCCGTTGAAGTGGTGGAGGCTGCCTCGCTAAATATTTTTAAGACGCGGGTTGATGGGTTTTTGATGAGAGGGGATTAAGGGTTATGGGGAGAGGGCGGGAATGTGGAACTGAGCCACGACAGATCAGCCATGATCTTATTGAATGGCGGGGCAGGCTCGAAGGGCTAGATGGCCTACTCCTGCTCCTATTTCTTATGTTCTTATAAGGGATATTGATGCTTAAGGTGGGGTGTGTGTTGTCAACAAGACCATCTTGCAGGGCTGAAACCTTGATCACCTGGCAAGGGTGCGTTTTTTGGCCTTTTGGTCAAATCAAGTGTCAGATCAAGCCTGAGATTGTGTGCAATGCACCTTCTTATCAGCTTGGATTATATATGTCTCCTCTGTGAGGACCATTAATTGGATTCAATTTGAATTTGAATTGGTTTTTGGAGAAAACAAGGAAATGGATTAAGGCTCAACCTTGTCCATTCTGTGCATTGGCTTTGTAACTTAAAGGATGGCAATCACCCAGAAAGACAAGAATCAATTCAGACCAGTATTTTTATTTCCATGTTTTACTGGAGTTCAATTTTAAACTACACAATACTAGTTCAGATCAGTATTCTTATTTCCCTGTTTGCTGTTATTTTTCTCTTCTGGGCAGTCACTCATTAAGCTCAGGATGTGTTTAAGTTTAAGTTAGGAAGTAGTTGAGCAAGTTAATTAGATTTCTGTTTGTGACAACTTTTATTTATTGAGCATCATTAATGTGTCAAAACATCAGAAGGTATATCTTCTTGTGTTGAACCAAATAAACAAAATCAAACTAACTTAAGGACAACTCACAAAGGGCAGCTCCCTACAGGAAGGGAATCACCCAAAACAAAAAACAAAGTGGAAAGGAAACTTAAAACATCAAATTCGAATGTGATTGAAGGGGTCAATATTACACCCCAGTTCCTGCGGTGCCCAGCAGTTACGAAAGGCATCAACTGAGCCCTCAGACACTGTATGCTCCCTCTTTAGGGACACCCAGCCACGAATATAGCCGTGGTAGACAGGCGGATAGTCAGGTTGGATGACACCCTCGATCACCCGCTGCCTGGACCTGTAGATGGAAAAACATCATAAGATACTACACAGGAGCATTAGCAAACTTTAAGGGAGCGTCAGGACATAATTAAAACATTGGTTAAAGAGATACATTTTAAGGAGCGTCTCAATGGGGGAAACCAGAGGTTGAAAGTTGGGGAGGTTTCAGGAGTGAATCTAAAACGGAGGGCTTTAACAGCTGAAGGAAGAGCTGCCAATGGTGGAAATGACACTTCGTTGCATGGTAAGGTCAGTTTCCAAAAAAAACCCATCTTAATAGCAGGCAGCTTTCCTTTTCACATCTATTAGGAAGAATCCGTTGAAATGTAACATTCCAGTCATTATATGATCATTTTGTGTATAATATTCCTATCATTATAGAAGTGTTCCTTGGACTTAACATGAGAAATGTCAAAGTACTGCCGCTAACATTTGCTTTGACGTTTTAAAAAATTAAATCTTTCTTTAATCTTGATTATGGAGTCCCCTGTCCTCATCTTTTATTTTCATAACATTAGTGATTTGAAGAGATTTGAATTTAGAATAATACCCTATTGATGAAGCAAGTCATGCTGAATCCGTACAGTTAAGGTAGGAAGTGTGGTCCCTGCATCAAATTTAATTATTCACTCTTATTGGACCCCGTAAGCTTAAGCTCATGAGAATCTCTACTTCATATATCTTATCATATGCTTAGACTTGTTCATTCACACACTTGTTTCAGTGATCTACATTTACTCCTGGACCAGCACAGCAATTTGATATTCATCAACCTTGTGTTCAAATCCCTCCATGGACTCACATCTGTGACCTCCTCTAGGCAGACAAGCCTCTGAAATCTCTGCATTCCTCTAATTTTGATCTCTGACACGTTGATGATTTTTAATCACTCCATAAATGGCTTCATGGTATTGTCACTGGACAGGTAATCCAGCGACCCAGGGTAATATTCTGGGGGCTTGGGTTCAAATTCCAGCACAGCAGACGGTGAAATTTGAAATCAATAAAAATATGGAATTAAAAGTCTAATGAAAGACCATGAAACCATTGTCAATTGTTGATATAAAAAACCACCTGGTTCATTAATGTCCTTCAGGGAAGGCCCTTACCCGGTATGGCCTAAATGTGATTCCAGCCCCCCAGACTCCTAACTGTCCCGTTAATGGTGCCTGTTTTGAGCAAGAGGTCAGCGAGAGCATGCCCTCTATCCTGGAAGCCCTGGATGAACCTGTATCTGGGGTCACCATTGCAGATGTCAGAGCAGCCTTCTTGAAGGTCAACCCATGGAAAGCAACTGGCCTGGATGCACTGGATGTGCACTCAGATCCTGCATGGATCAGCTGGCGGAGGTATTCACAGACATCTTCAACCTCTCTTTACAACAACCTGAAGTCCCTAACTGCTTCAAGAAGAGGACCATCATCCCGGCACCTAAGAAAAACCAAGCAGCATGCCTTTATGACCATTGACAGATGGCTCTGACATCCATCATTATGAAGTGTTTTGAAAGGCTAGTCATGGCATGAATCAAATCCAGCCTCCCGGATTACCTGGATTCACTATAGTTTGTCTACCATTGCAACAGGTCCACAACAGAAACCATTTCCCTGGCCCTGCACTCAACCCTGGATCACTTAGATAATAGGGACACCTATGTCAGACTCCTATTTATTGACTGCAGCTCAGCCTTCAACACTATTATTCTCACAAAACTCATCTCCAAATTCCATGGCCTGGGCCTTGGCACCTTCCTGTGCAACTGGATCCTGAACTTCCTAAGTCACAGACCACAATCAGTAAGGATAGGCAACAACACGTCCTCCACAATCATCCTCAACATTGGTGCCCCACAAGGCTGTGTTCTCAGCCCCCTACAATACTCCTTATACACATAAGATTGTGTGGCCAAATTCCCCTCCAATTCAATTTTCAGGTTTGCTGACGACAACACCGTAGTGGGTCGGATCCCAAACAATGATGAGATGTAGTACAGGAATGAGATAGGGAATCTGATTAACTGGTTTGGCAACAATAATCTCCCTCAATATCGACAAAATGAAGGAAATTGTCATTGACTTCAGGAAACGTAAAGGAGAACATGCCCCTGTCTACATCAATGGGGACAAAGTAGAACGGGTTGAGAGCTTTAAGTTTTTAGGTGTCCAGATCACCAACAACCTGTCCTGGTCCCCCCATGCCAACACTATAGTTAAGAAAGCCCACCAGCGCCTCTCCATGTGGCTTGGCATCAAATATTGTCTCATTCTGCCTCTATGAAGCACCTTTGGACACCTGCATTTAGATAGTAAATTTAATGTATGTTGTTGTCCAAGTTGCACTGATTGATAGCTTGTTCTTCCCTACCCCTGTTTTAGTAAGTTGTTTTGGATTTGTTCATCTGTGTCTTGCTCACCTGAACTTGACAGTGGAAAAGGAACAGGTTATTCTCAGGGAGAATTGTTGAGCTGTTACAGAGGGACACAAGTTGCGTAAGAGCTGACTAACTTGCCTGTTTTTTTTTGTAAGCCACAACCATCACCATGTGGACAAGGTCCTTTTAAACTGTGCATTTTTGCAAATTTTGCAGCAGTTTTTTAAAATCATTATTTTCATTTTGTTAACTTTAAAGTCAAATTGTTTATTTTGGCAGCACAAGATTTATGTCACTTATTTCATAGGAGGAAACTAATTCTCTTGTTTCCCCAGGAAACTAATACTGCCATTTCCTCTTCCTCCTTTGAAACTCAGTCTTATCTCTATATCCTTATCTCTATTTAAACATGCATACTGACAAAATTTTGTTGACAAAAAGTATACTGTATGTACAGCCATCTCTATTAACCATTAACCTGCTACAAAATGCATGAATGGTGAACTCTGGGACAATATTTACTAACGCAGAAAGAAATACAGTGACTTAACACACTCTGTCACCTCTGAAACTTGGCTTCAAATCCAGTTAGTTAGAGATAATTTTTTTCTCTTCACTACCTGTAGGTATCTTAGATTCAATTGAACCCTTGTGAACATTCACAATGTAATTCTACATGCCATAGCATGAAACGATTCCTAATTCAGTCAAAGGTGACACAAGACCAAAGTACAACTTGTCCATCTACTTGAGATGACGTGTTGTGAATTTGATTTGATTTACTGTCACATGTATACAGTGAAAAGTATTGTTTCTTGTGTGCTTTGCAGACAAAGCATATAGACAAAGCCAAGTTACTACAGAGAAGGAAAGGAGAGACTGCAGAATGTAGTGTTAGTCATAGCTAGGGTGTAGAGAAAGATCAACTTAATGCAAGAAAGATCCATTCAAAAGTCTGATGGCAGCAGGAAAGATGCCGTTTTAGAGTTGGTTGGTATACAATCTCAGACTTTTGTCTGATGGAAGAAGGTGGAAGAAACTATGTCCAAGGTGCACGGGGTTCTTGTTTATGCTGGCTGCTTTTCTGAGGCAGCAAGAAGTTAGACAGTCAATGGATGGGAGGCTGGTTTGCGTGATGGACGGCCTTCATTCAAGACCCTTTGTAGTGTCTTGCAGCCTTGGATAGAGTAGGATCAACTTGTATTACAACTGGAAAGAATGTTTTCTATGGTGTCTGTAGAAGTTGATGAGACTTGTTGTGAACGTACCAAATTTCCTTAATCTCCTGAGAAAGTAGAGGCATTGGTGGCCTTTCTTAACTATAGCATTCACATAATGGTATAATCAAAAAATGGATCCACACAGCCTTTTGGGGAGAGAACTGAAAGTAGTTCAGACTAATGAGATGATAATCTTTGCTTTCTAATAGGTGTAACTGCTGTATGCAACATGAGGTTGAGCACCTTAAAATCAATTTGCAATCGAAGTGGGCTGACTGCATCAGTTCTGCAATCCCACTACTTATTGCAGGTAAAACCCATGCTTATGTGTTAAAAGGTTATCCTCATCAGTGAATTATAAATAGATATCACAGGCTTGCCTATTACATAGCCTCTATTTTTGAGATGGGAAATGCATCACTTCTACATTTCATGTCATCTGAGAGCTTAATCTGTATTCTAATGCTTAACTGAAACTTACACTGTGCACATACACGTGACATACAAGTGAAAATACACTGATTATTTTAGTCAAGAGCATGATAAATTAAAAGTCTGTCTTTTTTCTGTATATAAGACCATTGCTTTAGCTATGAAATAAATAGCAGCTTCTGTCTTCCCTGGTAATTACTATTTTTTAGATTTTTTGTTTCTTTTAGCCAATTTTTCCATTTAGTGAATGAGTGTGAGTGTATAAATGTGAATATGGAAACAAGACAACCAATAAATTTTTGATGTGTGAAAAATATTAATTATAGGGGATAAATGTATAAATCAATAGTAAAAATGTGGTAAACAGCAATTTAACCTTCTAATTTAATGTTGGCAAGTGTGAGGTGGTCCACTTTGGTAGGAAGAATGGTAGGAAGGACTATTACTTACGGGGCGAAAAACTGCAGCAGGCGACGGTGCAGAGGGACCTCGGGGTCCTTGTGCATGAGTCGCAAAAACCCAGCCTGCAGGTGCAGCAGGTGGTCAGGAAGGCAAATGGGATGCTGGCCTTCATAGCGAGGGGGATTGAATATAAAAGTAGGGAGGTCTTGCTGCAGCTGTATAGGGCATTGGTGAGGCCGCAGCTGGAGTACTGTGTGCAGTTTTGGGCACCGCACCTGCGCAAAGATATTTTGGCCTTGGAGGGAGTGCAGAGGAGGTTTACTAGGCTGATACCGGAGTTGAGGGGGTTGAGCTATGAAGAGAGGCTGAATAAACTGGGCTTGTACTCGTTAGAGTTTAGAAGAATGAGGGGAGATCTCATTGAGACGTATAAGATGATGAATGGGATGGATAGGATAGAGGTGGAGAGACTCTTCCCGCTCAAAAAAGACAGTAGGACTAGGGGGCACAGCCTCAAGATAAAAGGGGGGCGGTTTAGAACGGAGTTGAGGAGGAACTTCTTCACTCAAAGGGTGGTGAATCTCTGGAATTCTCTGCCCGTTGAAGTGGTGGAGGCTGCCTCGCTAAATATTTTTAAGACGCGGGTTGATGGGTTTTTGATAAGAGAGGGGATAAAGGGTTATGGGGAGAGGGCGGGAAAGTGGAACTGAGCAGCGACAGATCAGCCATGATCTTATTGAATGGCGGGGCAGGCTCGAAGGGCTAGATGGCCTACTCCTGCTCCTATTTCTTATGTTCTTATGTTCTTATTCTCTCAGCTTGTACTTTTGCATCTTGATTTGGATTTCTCTTTGTCTCTGCCCAAGTGTCATCCTTCATGATGTTTTTAACTGTTGCTATATTTTACTTTTACTTACCTACCACTATTTTAGCACCATCTCCTTATGTACTCCTTGTCTCTAACTCTAGCTGTTGCATCTCTCTATTGCACACTTTGTCCATCCACCTAATTATGAAACATTGGTACTGGCTTTAACTGAGGGCTGGTTTTCAGTGGGTGAGTCCTGATGTCAGCTTGAAAAGAAAATAGAGATCGTGAATATTTTAATTCAGCATCTTAATGAAATGTTGCCCAGTAAATCTGCTGAATGCTGATGGAACATCCTGTTGGAATCATTATAATAGGCAGAGGGGCAACGTCACTGCACACCGTTCTCCCTTGCCCCATGAAGAAATAATAAAAATGTTCAAACTTACCTTTGTTGTGTCTTCTGGCTCTAATTTCTTCCCATGCTGGGTTGCCCAGGCAGAAAAACCTACTCTGATTTCTCACTCAGGTCTCAGAGTAGGTATTGCTGTTGGGTCCAATTATAGCATTGATACCCAACAAACAGATTAATATTGAAAAGGATCCTGCTGGCTTTCAGCAGTGTCCTTCCTATCCAGTAAATTCAGTGAAGTTCCCAAGGGGAATTTAAACTGTCCACCTTCTCAGTTTTAACCACAGAACAGCAGCATTAAAATCATCACCAAATTTTCAGCACCAGGTCAGTTTTGTTGTTTGTCCTAAGTTGTATACAGCCTACAGGGAGGTTCAGTTGTTTGACACAGATTCTTTGAGAATCCTGACAGCCATTCTGAAAAGAGGCACAACTAATAATATAATTGCTGTACCCTGACGTGCTATTTTTGGTTTATTGCTGGCTTGGTATCATGGTTTCTGTAATAATGCAAAAGGAGGCTATATTTTTCATCCTGGTATCACATATCATAGAAACATAGAAAGTAGGAACAGGAGTAGACCATTCAGCCCTTCGAGCTGGCTCCCCCATTCATTATGATCACGGCTAATCATCCAACTCAGTAAACTACTCCCGCTTTCCCCCATATCCTTTGATCACTTTAATTCCAAGAGCTACATCTAGTTCTTTCTTGAAAAGTTACAATGTTTTGGCCTCAGCTGCTTTTTGTGGTAGAGAATTCCACAGGCTCAACACTCTCTGGCTGAAGAAATTTCTTCTCAACTCAGTCCTAAATGGTTTACCCCATATCCTGAGACTGTGAGCCCTGGTTCTTCCACCATTGGGAACATCCATCTTGCATCTGTCCCTCTAGTTCTGTTAGAATTTTATAGGCTCCATGAAATCCCCATTCATTCTCCTAAACTTCAGTGAATATAATCCTAACCAACTCCACTTCTCCTCATGTTCCACCATCCCAGGAATCAGTCTGGTAAACCTTCTCTGCACTCCATTGCCTCACTCCCCCCACACGCACCCCTAACCCACCCCAGCCTAGGCAAGGTGTGTTTTGTTACAAGCCCACCTTTGCCTCCATGCTTTTGTTTAATTCAAAAAAGGTGCAATCCTGGGCATACATTTTTTGCCTGCAGAGGTCAGATCCCTGCATACAAATATGTGTAGAGTCATAGAGGTTTATAGCATGGAAATAGGCCCTTTGACCCAACTTGTCCATGCGGCCCAGTTTTTACCAATAAGCCAGTCCCAATTGCCCGCATTTGGCCCATATATCCCTTTATACCAATCTTACCCATGTAACTGTCTAAATGCTTTTTAAAGAACAAAATTGTACCCGCCTCTACTACTACCTCTGGTAGCTCGTTCCAGACTCTCACCACCCTTTGGAAAAAATTGCCCCTCTGGACACTGCTGTATTTCTCTCCTCTCACCGTAAACCTATGCCCTCTATTTTGGAGTCCCCTACCTTTGGGAAAAGATGCTCACTATCTACCTTATCTATGCCTCTCATTATTTCATAGACCTCTATAAGATCACCCCTAAGCCTCCTACGCTCCAGGGAAAAAAATCCATGTCAATCCTGCCTCTCCTTGTAACTCAAACCATCAAGTCCCGGTAGCATCCTTCTAAATCTTTTCTGCACTTTTTCTAGTTTAATAATATCCTTTCTGTAATAGGGTGACCAGAATTGCACACAGTATTCCAAGTGTGGCCATACCAATGTCTCGTACAACTTCAACAAGACGTCCCAACTCCTGTTTTCAATATTCTGACCAATGAAACAAAGCATGCCGAATGCCTTCTTCACCATCCTGTTCACCTGTGACTCCACTTTCAAGGAGCTATGAACCTGTACCCCTAGATCTCTTTATTCTATAACTCTCCCCAATGCCCTAACTTTAACTGAGTAAGTTCTGCCCTGGTTCATTCTACCAAAATGCAACAATCTAAATTAAACTCCATCTGCTATTCATCAATTGGCCTAGCCCAATTTATCAAGATCCTATTGCAATCCTAGATAACCTTCTTCACTGTCCACTATGCCACCAATCTTCATCTCATCTGCAAATTTACTAACCATGCCTCCGAAATTCTCATCTAAATTATTAATATAAATGACAAATAAAATGGACCCAGTACTGATCCCTGAGGCACACCACTGCTCACAATTCTCTAATTTGATAAACAATCCTCTACAGACACCCTCTGTCATCAAGACAATTTTGTATCCAATTGGCTACTCACCCTGGATCCCATGAAATTTAACTTTATGCAACAATCCACCACATGGTAACTTGTCAAAGGCCTTGCTAAAGTCCATGTAGAAACTGTTGACTGTATTGCCCTTACCTACCTTCTTGGTTACCCCTTCAAAAAACTCAATCAATCAAATTCGTGAGATATGATTTTCCACTCACAAAGCCATGCTCACTATCCCTAATCAGTCCTTGCCTCTCTAAATGCCTGTAAATCCTGTCTCTCAGAATACCTTCGAACAATTTACCCACTACAGACATTAGGTTCACCAAGCTCTTCCCTACAGCTCTCCTTAAACAAAGACATAACATTTGCCACCCTCCAATCTTCAGGCACCTCACCTGTGACTATCAATGATTCAAATGTCTCTGCTCGGGGACCCAGTTTCCTCTCTAGTTTCCCAAAATGACCTGGGATATACCTTATCAGGTCCAGGGGATTTATCTATCTTAATGCATTTTAACACTTACAGCTCCTCCTTCTCTGTAATATGTACGCTCCTCAAGACATCTCTATTTCCCCAAGTTCCCTAACATCCATGCCTTTCTCAACACTAAATATAATGAGAAATATTTATTTAGGATCTCACTCATCCCTTGCAAATCCACACACAGATGACCTTGTTGATTCTTAAGAAACCACATTGTCTCCCCAGTTATTCTTTTGGCCTTTATGTATTTGTAGAAGCTCTTTGGATTCTCCTTTGCCTTATCTGCCAACGCAATCTGGTGTCCCATTTTTGCCCTTTTGATTTATTTCTTAACTCTATTCCAACACTTGCTATACTCTTCAAGGATCCACTTGATCTCAGCTGCGTGTCATATACCTCCTTCTTTTTCTTGACCAGGACCTTAATAGCCCAAGTCATCCAGGGTTCCCTACTTCTATCAGCCTTCCTTTCACCCTAAAAGGAATGTGGTTACCCTCAACACTGATTAACACACTTTTGAAAACCTCCCATGTACCAGATATTCCTTTGCCTGCCAACAGATTCCCCCAGTCAACTTTTGAAAGTTCCTATCTAATATCATAAAGATTTGCCTTGCCCCAGTTTAGAATTTTAACTTTTGGGCCAGACCTATCATTCTCCAAAACTATCTTAAAACTAATGGAATTATGGTCACTAGTCCCAAAGTGATCCCTCGCTAACACTTCTGTCATCTGTCCTTCCTTATTTCCCAAGAAGAGGTCCAGTTTTGCCCTCTCTCTAGTCGGGCCATCCACATACAGAATTAGAAATTCTCCAACAAATTTCTCTCCATCCAAGCCCCTAACACTATGGCTGTCCCAGTCAATGTTGGGAAAGTTAAAGTCCCCTACTATTACCACCCTAGTTTTCTTGGAGATATCTGTAATCTCCTTACATATTTGCTCCTCAATTTCCCATTGACTATTTGGGGGCCTATAGTACAATCCTGTCAAAGTGATCTCTTCCTTCTTATTTCTCAGTTCTATGCATATAGACTCAGTGGGTGTACCCTCAGAAATATCGTCTCAGTACTGCCATGCTGTTCCACCAAATTAAAAATGCAACTGCGCCATCTCTCTTACGTCCTGTTCTATCTTTCTCATGGCATCTGTATCCTGAAATATTGAGCTGCCAGTTGTGACCCTGCCTTAGCCATGTTTCAGTAATAGCTTTAATATCCCAGTGCCATGTACCCATCTATGCCCTAAGTTTATCTATCTTGCCCATCAGGCCTCTTGCATTGAAATAAATAATTTAATCTAGACTGCCCTTGCTCTCTGATCTGCTCTTGCCTGACCTGTCTAGTACGAGGATTACTGACACCGCCTTTACTATTTAACATTCTCTCTTTAACTTCTGTGCTGTCCTCAACTTTCTCTTCTGTCTCCCTACTGCTTTGGGTCCCATCCCCCTGTCAAACTATTTTAAACCTCCCAAGTGGCTTTAGTAAATTTCCCATCAAGGTTTTAGCCCCCTTCTAGCAAACGTAAGTGAGCTACATTGTGAGCCTGACTGATCATGTGAAATGGGTTATTAGGTTAATTCATAAGAACATAAGAAATAGGAGCAGGAGTAGGCCATCTAGCCCTTCGAGCCTGCCCCGCCATTCAATAAGATCATGGCTGATCTGTCGCTGCTCAGTTCCACTTTCCCGCCCTCTCCCTATAACCCTTAATCCCCTCTCCTATCAAAAACCCATCAACCCGCGTCTTAAAAATATTTAGCGAGGCAGCCTCCACCACTTCAACGGGCAGAGAATTCCAGAGATTCACCACCCTTTGAGTGAAGAAGTTCCTCCTCAACTCATTAATTCATAGCACTCTCAGGATTGTTCAGCAAGGCCTAACAGCACAATGTTAAAATTATGTTCTGAGTTTTACTGGCACATGTTGGTTGAATAAGCTCAGTGCTCTGCCTATTGCAAACAGCTGAACAGGATATGATACAATCCACTGTATGGCTTGTGTACCTTGCATCGTATGAACATGGAAATTGATATACCAGCATACTCATTTTGTGGCAGACAGAACATCTTTTTAGGTAAATGGCAACATCCTGTTAGTAGAGTTGTGTTGACACAGTACATTCGCAACCTAAAGTGGCTAAATTTTCCTTGTTGTTCAAATACTTTCAGTGTAATTTGAGGTAGACTGGGCATTGCCGAGGTTCGATTTTCAGTGTATACAATACACATCTTATTGGGACAGCCATTATATCACAGGATATTTATGATGTGTTCTATTTCAGCATCGAGCTTGCACAGTGAGCTGTCGTCATAGCCAAACTTTTATTGTGTGGAGCTGCAAGAATTCTAGACACATATACTGAGTAGTGAAAGTAGCCTTGAGATAGACAGCAGTGGAGAACCCACAAGTGGATTCTTCAACAAGCTTATCAAAGAAACTCATAAGACTGCTCCATTTCAAAGGTGAATTTGAGCATAGCTGGAGTGCATTTATTTATGTAAGTAAATTCTTGCATGCAACTGCAGATGCAAACATAGCAAACATGTCATCTATGTAGCAGAAATATGCAATGAGTAGATTTAAAGGTGATTCCATCGATTGTATTCACCATAGCAATATCTCAACCAATCAGCCAATTTGCCAATCAATTGGCACTCACTTTCTCTTGCAGTATAAATTATTTTCTCTGTGAAATGTGGCATTCTTTCCTTTGTCCCGATGAATGCAATACGAAAAGCTTCGACAAGTCATTTTTTATTGGGAAAATGGCTATTTTACTATTTTTGAAGGGAGTAACATATTAGTGAATCGATTGGGATGCACTGCAGGAAGATGTTTGTATGCTTTTAATCAGGAAAGAGCAATAACGTTCATTGGCCCAGATCCAAATATATAGTTGGCTATCTCATCGCATTTCACCAAGTGGTAATCCCATTATTGCAGTAAACACCAAGGTATTGTTCAGCTAACTTTCAAAGCTAATGCCTGTTTATCAAAGTGATTGTGAGCTTTTAAAAAAAAACAGCACAATCTGTGTCAGCTCCTTGATTTATCCTGAAGGCTTCATGAGGCTCACTAAATTCTGCTGGGTAGATTTTGACTTTGTGCACTGGTGTAAATCAGATGATAGCAAATCTGCAGCCTGTTTTGCATCTTTCATCACTTTTATTTTCACAATGGCCTCTGTAAATTTGAAATTAGATAAGTCATACAAAGTCTGTATTGTTGTTTTAGTGAGTGTGCAGTTCCTCTTCTTAAGTATTGTTCCAACTCAAATTATAAGTGAAAAACAATCAAAATGACTTGTTTTACTGATATATTTGATTAACCCAAGGAACCTCAGAATTTTTCAGTGTTGGCATTTCAGCTATTATGTCTGTGCTGACCCTTTGTGGCTGCAATCCAGAAATGATTCTACTTGCAATATTCTCCCCATATTTTCGGTCTCCAATGTTTATTAACTTTTTCTTTAAAAAAAATGCTCTTTACCTTCAGTGGTCCTTCTGGTATATCATTCCATATTCTAACATCTCTCCATAACTATATTTCACCTAACCCTTCTAATGACCCCCTCAACATTGCACCTCAACCAGGGAAAGTATTTCTTCCTTATCACCTTATTAAAGCTATTAATTTGAAAACTGCTGGATGATTCAACTCTCCAACTACAGGGGCATGCCTTCTTGGGCCTAGCATATTTATTTTTATGCTGGCCCCTTGAGGCTGCCTCAATATAATTTTTTGTTTTTTGTTTCCCCTCTCCACATCAATTTAGCTTTAATTTTTCTTGTGATGTGAGCATCACTAACAAGCTCATCATTTGTACCCATTCCTAATTGCCCCTTGAGAAGTCAGGATGGTGTGTGGCTTGGAGGGGAAATTGCACGTTCCTACATATCTATTGCCCTTGAGCTTCTAGGTTGTACAGTATGTAGATTTGAAAGGTGCTGTAGAAGATGGTTTAGCAAGTTGCTGCAG
Organism: Carcharhinus amblyrhynchos; assembly: GCF_965287045.1. Classification (NCBI taxonomy): domain Eukaryota; kingdom Metazoa; phylum Chordata; class Chondrichthyes; order Carcharhiniformes; family Carcharhinidae; genus Carcharhinus; species Carcharhinus amblyrhynchos. The sequence goes on along the minus strand of NC_137324.1, from coordinate 86,442,565 downwards.
TTCATATAGTATATAGTTCATTGTGCATTGGTTGTGGACTGTTTAAGGTGGTGCTGATCAAGTGCATTTTATGATGATTTTGAGCTCCTTGAGTGTTGCTGGAGCCCCAATCATCCAAATAAATGGAGCATATTCCATCACACTCCTTGTAGATGGTGGACAGGCTTGGGGAGTCACAGGTGAGTTCCTTACCATAGGATTCCAACCTTGGACCCACTCTTGTAGCATTTATATGATTGCTGTGGTTAAGTTTCTGGCCATTGTTAATGATGATGGCTTCAGCAATGGTAAGCTTTTGCCTGTCTAAAAGAGATGATTAGATTCTCTTTTGTTGGGGATGTTTAGTGCCTGTCACACGTGACGTGAATGTTATTTTCTAATTAGCAGCCCATGTTGTTCAGATTTTGATGGATATAGATGTGGACTTTTCAGTTTCTGAGGATTCATGAGTGATGCCGAAAATTGTGCAATCATCAACGCTCATCCAACCTTTGAGCTGATGGTAGTGGGAATATCAAAGAAGCAGCTAAAGGGATTGAGAAGACTAGCCTGAGGAACTCCTGCAGTGTGGTGACTGGGGCTGAATTGATTGGCCTTCAACCACAAGCATCTTCCTTTGTGCTAGGTACGACACTAACAAGCGGAAAATCTTTCCTCCGCTTCCTTTGGTTTCAATTTTGCCCGGACTCGTTGATGCTACATACAGTCACATGCTGCCTTGATGTCAAGGAGAGCCACTCTCACATTGTCTCTCAAATTCAGCTCCTTTGTCCATGTTTTGACAAGGGCTGTAATGGGGTGAGGAGCTAAGTGGTCCTAGTAGAACACAAACTGAGCATTGGTGAGCAGGTTATTGCAATGCAACTTTGATAGCACTGTTCATGACACTTTCCTGATGATTGAGAATAAACTGATGGAGTGGCAATTGGCTGTATTGGATTTGTCTTGTTTTTTTGTGGACAGACAGGCCAGGGCAGTGTACTAAATTGTAAAAATAAATATCAATGCTGTAGATATACAAGGGTAGCTTGGCTAGGGGTGTGGCTAGTCTGGTGCACAAGTCTAGGGTACCATTGTTGAGATGTTTTCAGGGTCCATAGCTTTTGCTGGAGCTTGTATCTGCTAATCTGGATACACTGAGTCATGCAATCTAAATGTAAATGTATTTACAAAATATGAATGGCAATTTATATGTAAAATATATTTGTAATGAACATCAATGTAAAACTGATGCATAAAATATGTACATGAACGTACTTTTCTGAGAAGCAATTTTTTAAAAAATTGCTTTCACTCTCTACTATTCTATTAATCTATATCCCCGAAGGCTCTTGCTGTCCTCCTTGCTGTTGTCAAACCCCCTAATTTCAAGTTGCAAATTTGATATCATGCTCCTTATATCCAAGTCCAATTTATATATAGAGAGCACAATTATCTTGCGCCAACCCCTGATGTTTAGAACTTCCAACTGTTCATCGATCTGTGCAAGATCCATTCATCTAACACACTTTGCCCCATGTCCATTGATTAACTACGCCTGATTTTTTTTTGCTGCAAGCTGCTCGTGAGATACCTTATGGAATAGCTTTTCATATATATCACAACGACTCAATTTTTTTGGTCTATACAATCAGTCATTCCTTTCAGAAACTCCATTAAATTTGTCAAATACAACTTGCTTGTAAAAATCCAAGCTGACATGGACTTGATTATCCCAGTAATTTCTAAGTGCTCACTATTATCTCAAATTATGGTTCTAACATCAGACTACCTAATTTATTATGAGTAAGACAGAAAATGCAGATTTGACTCGGAAGATGAGGTAACAATGTTTAACTCAATCTTTTACAATCTGCACCCTCTCTTTTCCTTCAGTATGTACGGAATGCTTTGCCTGTATAGTGCACAAGAAACGATATTTTTCACTGTATACTAATACATGTGACAATAATAAATCAAATCAAATCATCTGTAAACAGAACAAATAAGTTATGGGGGGGGGGGGGGGGGGGGGTGCGGGGGGTGTGGTTAAACAGCCCAGATTTCTCCTCTCAGTACCATCCGTAAACAGAAAGGTATTTTTGATTTTCTCTTTATAAGTAGTGATGTATTTTCCTGAATTTGAAGTGTTGCAATCTTCTGTGAATAACCCCACAATAATCCTGCGATAAGTAAAATAAGAGTTGGTTTATTTTGCCCTTGTGCAATCGGAAAGGAGTAGGAGATAAAAGGGTACAGGGCAATTAGCAGTTTGGTTTTGTCCAGAGTCCAGAATCAAGAAGTCCAATGGCTTATTCATTAACAGGCTTACTGTTGCAGACTGATCCATCTTTCCAGAATTAAGGACTTCCATGATGGGAGAAGGCATATAGAGATGAATTAGTCTTGAAGGCACAGATACAGAAGTTCCAATATTCCTGTAATACACAATGTAGACCAGGGCTAGGAAATTTACCTGAATAGAGTTTTTTTTCCTGCTGCTACCTGCCCTATTGTAAAATGGTAGGCTGCCTGGGTTCAGTTCCACATGGCAATATTACAGGTTCTAGTAGCTTGGGTGAGGTCATGTGACACACCTCCCACTTCTTCTCCTGGGTGTTAGACAAAGGCTGCATTTTCCCAGGTCTGAAATCTTGTGATGGTTAATGGAGGAGTCAGGGCCTTTTGTCCTTTGCAGACAAAGCAGCTGAAATTCTTTGACCTTGCCTGCAGCTGCGATTCATCGATCCTGCTGTTGTTGAATACCAAATTTTCTATTCTCACTGGGAGCAGTAGTGGGATGAGTGAGACTGGAGAATTATGACAACCATCTCTCTTGGTCAGAATTATTACTTTCAAATGTAAAACAACTTTGTGCAGTTCCAGAAGGGATTTTGGTGCCTTTTTCAGAGATAACGTGACTCAGCTGTGGGTCAGAAATTCCTTTGGTGTGAATCATGGTCAAGCAGGGTAAAGCCTTGTTCATTTTTTAGATAAAAATAATTTTACAGACTAGCCAGGTTGTCCTAAACATATATGTTCCTTCCTGTCAAAAAGCAGACAAAGCTTTTCTTTGATCTTTAGTAACACCTACTGAAAATGAGAATGTTACAGCTGTGTACACAATCAAGGTAAAAAGTCTGATTACAGATCACGAACCCACATCATGTACACAATCAGGCTCAGGCATGACACCCTTTCTAGTTAAATAGCTTGGTGATAATCTGTGAGCCTTGTCAGCGAGTAACACTGTCCATGTCAGTGCGGCACTGCGCTATCCTATGGAAGTCAATGATTTCAGAAAACCGAGTGACTGTGGAATATTGATGGAAAGGAATACAACGGACCTTAATTTCTCTGTTTCGTCTATTTCAGTCTTTTTTTATAAAGAACAGAAATCATTAGTGATTAGTGTGATGAATGAAATCATTGTTGGTGATGTTGTTGTATGAAGTTTACTGCCTTCCCCTCTGTTTTAAACAGATGTCAAATTGTTTGAAATAAAATGAAATAAACATAAACTGGGAGCAGGGGGAGGCAATGCACTCCCATCAGCCATTCAGTAAGATTACAGCTGTTCTGAATTTAAGAACCAGGATCAGGAGTAGGCAATTCAGCCCCTCAAGCCTGCTCTGCCATTCAATATGGTCACAGTTAATGTTGTCTCAGCCTCAACTCCACTTTCCTGCCCGTTCTCCAAAAACCTTCAACCCATTACTCATTAAAGTCTATCATTACTCATTGAAATCTATCCCCTCCTTGTATTTATTCAATGTCCCGGCATCCACCATTATCTGAGGTAGTGAATTTCACAGATTCACTACCCTTTGAGAGAAGAATTTCTTATCTATGTTTTAAATTTGCTATCCTTTATCCTAAAATAATCACATCTCATTCTAGATTGCCCCTCAAGAGGAAATACCCACTTTACATTTGCCCTGTCAATCTCCTTTACCATAATTTCAAAACCTCAATTAGATCTCCCATCATTTTTCTAAACTCGAGAGATCATTGGCCTAAATTGCTCAATCTCTCTTCATAAGACAAACCCATTATCACTGGAACTAATAAATTCTCCCCTGAGGATACCCTTGCCAATTTGATTAATTGTGTATATGCAGATTAAAATCACCCTTGGTTATTGCTGTACCTTTCTTACAAACCCCCAATATTTCCTCATTTACATTGTGTTCCATGGCAAAACTACTGTTTGGGGACCTATATATTACTTCCATCAGGAACTTCTTTCTCTTGTTACTTCTTATTTCTACCCAGACTGATTCTTTGGTTGGGATTTTATGGCCTTTCCCATCCTGAAACTGTAAAATCCCACATGAGGTTAACCTTTCCATGGTCTGCCCCCTATCTGCTCTGATTCCCATGGCAGACGGGATGGTAAAATTTCAGCCTATGTCTTGATCTCCCTTGCCCAGTGTTTGTGGCCTTAAGTTCATTTTCTTACCTGTGTTCCATAATTCTTGACCTTCTAGTCAACCAAAAATCTCTGCCACGCAGCTTCGAATATATTCAATGAGGCAGCTTCCACTGGTGGCTGGGAAAAGGAATTTAAAACACAAATGACCCTCTGAAAAAAGATATTCCTCCTCGCCTCCCTCTTAAATTCTCAAGATAAGGAGAACCCTTATCTTGAAACTGGGTCCCCTAGTTCTAGATTTCCCCATGGGAGGAAACATCCTGTTTGAGCCTATCCTGTCAAGCCCCCTGAAAATTTTATGTTTCAATAAGATCATTTTTTATTCTTCTAAACTCCAATAAGGAAAGACTCAACCTTTTAGCATAATTTCATGCAACCCTTTAATCACAGGTATCAACCCAATGCACCTCTCTAAACTGCTTCCTATGCAAGCATGTCTCTCCGTAAGTAAGGGGACCAAAACTGTACAGCATATCCTCGGTATGGTCGCACCAATGCCTTGTAGAGTTGTAGTAAACTTTTCTACTTTTATATTCCATCCCCTTTGTAATAGAGGCTAATATTCTATTTGCCTTCCAAATTCCTTGATGTGCCTGCATATTGACCTTTTGTGATTCCTACATGAAGACATCCAGATCCCTCCGTATTGCCACATTTGGCAGTCTTTCTTCATTTAAATAATGTTCTGTTTTTCTATTCTTCCAGCCAAAGTAAGCAACCTCACATTATCCCACATAGTACTCCATCTGCCACATTTTTGCCCACTCACTTAATCTATCCATATCCATTTGCAGGCTCTTTGTATCTTGCTCACAACTTGCTTTCTTACCTAACTTTGCATTGTCAGCAAATTTGCCTGTAATAGTCAGTTCTTTTATCCAAGCCACTAATGTAGATCACAAATAGTTGAGACTCCAGCACTGACCCCAGTGGTATTCCACTAGTTATAGTTTGCCAACCTGAAAATGTTCATTTATTTCAACTGTGTTTCCTATTAGTTAGCAAATCCTCTTTCCACGCTATACTAATGTATCAGCTCCAACACATCAGCTCTTATCTCATGTAGTACCCTCTATATGGCACCTTACCAAATATCTTTTGGAAATCCAAATACTCAGAATCTACTTGTTCCTTTTAATCCACCCTGCTAGTTATATACTCAAAAAATTGCTAACCATAATTTCCTTTTCATGAAACCAAATTGACTTCGCCTGATTGTATTATGATTTTCTAGGTGTCCTGCTACTACCTGTTTAATAATGGATTCCAGCACTTTCCCAATAACAGACATTAGACTAACTGGCCTGTAGTTTGCAGTTTTTGACCTCCCTCCTTTCTTGAATAGATATTGCTGTTAGAAATTGGTCACTTCAATGAGGTACTCTTACCCATAAGACAAACAAAGGACAAGAGTCAACTTACAATTATACTTAAAATAAACTTTGGTCTGTATTTCAATACTCATAGTATCAAACTTCTTACAACATACTTTTAACTCAAACAAACCACTCTCTGTCTTAACTTATCCAAGACCTAAATACTATCCATGAGATTGAACTGTCCAGGCTCACTTCTCCAATACAAATCTTGGTCGTAGGTCTTTGCTGAGTTCCAAACTCAGGGTTTTTCACATGGCAAAGGTTAATCTTGAGTCTTTGCTATTTCCTTGCTGGATTGTCATTGCCAACTCTCTGCTCTCTGCCGCCAACACTGAGTCTTCGTTGGGGGTGGCCTCCAGCTGTCTTTTCTTATCCCCCTCTTTGCGCTCTTCCGGAAGGTTCCCTGGCTTCCAGCCAAAAAGGCTACTAGGCAGGGTTGCAGTATCACATGGGATTGCTGATTCCATAGATGGAAGACATCAGGACTCCCTAGGTGTCCATCCTCAGGTGCAAAGGATTTAGGTAACCCTTTTCCATTTAAGGTAATGGCAAGTATGGCTGAAATAGGGGAATACACAAACACTGTACTTATTTGGTCAAGGCTGAGCAATTCTGATTCCAGACTTGTTTTGTCCAGATTTGCCCTTGCTGGCTTCTGACCTTTGTGTTTCAACGTGGCCTGTCCGAATTCCTATCAGTCCTGGCTGTGGGGGCTGTTTGCTGTTCAATTTAGATCGTCCATTTCTGTATCTGGCCACTGTTCAGGCCCTGGGCCATTTGGCCACAATGCGTTACATTAGCAGTTTTCTAACCTGCTAGGACCTTTTCAGAATCTGTTAAATTTTCAAAGATTGCAACCAATGCATAAACTATCTCTGCAGCCACTTCTTTGAAGGCCTTAGGATGAAGGCCTTTAGGTCTAGGGAACTCGTCAGCCTTAAGTTCTATTAATTTCCTATTTTTATTTTCTCTAGCGATAGTGGTTATTTTCAGTTCCTTGCTTGCTTTCTCCTTTTGATTTTCTACTGTTCTTGTAATGCTTTTTGTATCTTCTATTGTGAGGGTGGATAGAAAATACTTGTTCAAAGAGCTAGTCCCACCCTCTCAGGAACTCTATAAAACACTTACTCTTGTTACTCTTTCCCTATTATAAACTTGTAGAAGCTTTTACTGTTTGTTGTTTTTATTTCTTGTTAGTTTTGTCTTATACTCCAATTTCTCCCTCTTTATTATTATTCTTGGTCATCCTTTGCTTGTTTCTAAAACCTTCTAATCTTCTGGTCTACCATTAATCTTTGCAACATTGTACACCTTCTCTCATAAGATGTCATCTTTACTTTCCTTAGTTAGCCAATTGATGGTGCATCCTCTGGTAGTATACTCCACATTTGAATATATCCTGGTTGAGAGTTATGAAATATCTCCTTAAATGTCTGCCACTGCTTCTCTACCAACTTCCCTTTTAGCCTATTTACCCAGTTCACTTTAGTCGACTCTGTCTGCATACTCTTGAATAATTGGCTTGATTTAAGTTTGAGGCAATAGTCATGGATCTGTGTTTCTCACTTGAAAGCAAAATTCTACCATTATATGATCACTCTTGCCTCAAGGATCCTTACTACTATGCCTTCAATTAACACTATTTCATTATATGTCAACAGGTACAAAATAGCCGGTTTCTTGTTAGGTTCAAGTATGTAATTTCTATAAAACTACCCCAAATACACTCTATGAAGTCATCCTCTAGGCTACCTTTGTCAATTTGATTTGTCCAGTTGATGCGAGGTTTATGTCACATATGATTGTTTCTTGAAAAACGCCAGTTATTTCTTGATGCATACTCTGCCAAGTGTGTAGCTGCTGTTAGGGGCCTATAAGCTACTCCCAACAATGACTTCTTTCTTTTGTTATTTCTTATGTTTACCCAATTTGATTTTAAAACTTAATCTTCTGAACTAAGTTAATTTCTCATTATTGAACTGATCTTAACCTTAATTAACAGAACTACCCCATTTCCTTTTCCTTTCCCCTTATCCTTCCAAAATGTCAAATGAACATTCATATTCCAGCCTTGGTCACATTACAACCATGTTTTTTTCATTATTTCCATGGGACTTGGGACATCACTGGCTAAGCCAACATTTTTATTGCCAACTTCTAATTACCCTCTAAACGATGGTAGTGAACTATCTCTATAATGGCTATCAGATCATACTATCTTACTTCTATTTGTGCCATCAATTCATGCCCCTTATAATGAATTCTATGAGGATTCAGATAAAGAACTTCTAATTCTGTCTTTTTGATACTCCGACTTTACTTGCTAGCACTCTTATGTTTGTACACTCTGTTTCTTCCTGTCCTACTCAGGATATCGTTACTAGCATTATTATGCTGCACTATTCCCTGGTCATTTCTCTTAAATTTTGGTAATTCGCCTGTATTCTAGTCCCAGCACAGTTCAGGTGAAAGTGCTCCCAATGTTATAAGCTCCTACTTTCCCCAGTGCTGGTCCCATCTGGGGTCCACTCAGAAAGTTAAGGATAGCCCTGACTTAAAAGAAAAGGCTTACAATATTGTAAGAAAGAAAAACAGCAGCAAGTCGGAGGATTGGTGTTATTTTCAGAAACCAGCAAAAGATGACCAAAACATTTATAGACTGGAAAAAATAGCATATTGGATTAAACTAGCCAGAAATGTAAAAAAAAATTGTAAGTGTTTTTTTGAGTATATAAAAATGAAAAGAGAAACTAAAGTAAATGTTTGTCCATTCAAAGCAGAGACAGGAGAAATTATTTTGGGGAAACAGGAAATGGTAAAGACATTGAAAAAATATTTTGTGTCTGTCTTAATAACAGAAAACACAAGTTTCACACCAGAAACGATTGACAATCTAGGGCTAAAAGAGTGAGGAAATTAAGAAAAAAGTTTTGCAGAAACATAAAGGATTAAAATCCAACAAATCCCTGGGACGTGATGTGCTATCCCCTAGGGTTCTGAAGGAGATAGCTGCTGAGATAGTGGATTGCTAGTTATGGTTTTCCAAAACTCCTTAGGTTCAGGAATGGTCCTATCGGATTGTAATTTGGCAAATGTTGCACTGCTTTTCAAGAAAGGAGGGAAAGTGAAAACAGTGAACAATGGGTCAGTTAGCTTAACATCAGTTGTTAGGAAAATACTGGAATCTATTAAGGAAGTCTTAACAATGCACTTGGAAAAACATTGTATGATTAGAATAAATCAACATGATTTTATTAGAGAAATCCCATTTAGACAAATTTATTAGTTTTTTAAGGATATGTGCAGTCGGGTATTTAAAGGAAAAACGGTATGTGCAGTATACCTGGATTTCCAAAAATTCATTTGATCAGGTGCCACACAAAGGTTAATAGGAAAGATAAGGATTCCTGGAGATGGGAATAATATATTAACACGGATAACGGATCGGTTACCAGGTAGAAAGCAGGAAGTGGACATAATTGTTTTTTTTCCCACTTTGGCAGGCAATGAATGGCGGAGTGCTGCCAAGATCATTACTGGGACCTCAGATATTTACAATCTATATTAATGACTTGATGAAGAGACAGAGAATAATGTATCTATATCTGTTAATGATATACATGTGGGGAGGACACAGAGGCTCAAAATGATACAGATTGGGCAACTAGGAGACAGATGAAGTATAATGCAGGGAAGTGTGAAGTTATTCACTTTGGTCACAAGAATAGAAAACTATTTTTTTGAAAGGTCTGAAACTTGTAAGTGTCAGTGTTCAAAGACACTTAGATGTTTTACATAAGGAATACAGCATGTTAGCTTGTGGGTGCAACAACTGATTAGGAAAGCTAATGGTGTGTTGACCTTTAGTGCAATGGTTTTGAAGTACAGCGTTTTATGAGACCACATCTGGGACATTGTGTGCAGTTTTCGTCTTCAGAGGAAAGGATATACTTGCATTGGAGTTGGGGCAACAAAGATATATTAAATTGGTTCCTGAGGTGTCCTGATGACAGTGTCACCCTCTGATGAGAGGCTAAGTAAATTGGGCTTACATGCTCTGGAGTTTAGATGAATGAGAGCATTCTCATTCAAGATTCTGGAAGGTCTTCACAGAGTAGATGCTAAGGGATTGTTTCCACTGGTTGGTTCCCTGTACAAACATAAGGGCACACTCTCAGGATAAGGGGCTGATTATTGAGGACTGGGATGAAAAGAAGTTGCTTCACTCAGAGGGTCTTTGGAATTCTCTACCACAGAGAATTGTGGATGCTCCAATATTGCATCTATTTAATGGTGGGATAGACAAATTTTTGGTCTCTCAAGGAGTCAAGAGATATCGGGATCAAGCAGGAAGTGGAGTTCAAACCCAAGATCAGCCATGATCGCACTGAATGATGGAGCAGGCTTGATGGATCATTTGGTCTAATCTTGCTCCCATTTTTTGTATTCTTGTGTTCTTGGTTGAAGTGGATCACACAGGTCTCCCATGCAACAACCAGTATACATCACTTACCCCATCACCTACCTTGCCACCTTCACTGTATTTTATCCAACAAATTAGAAATGTGAGGTGAGATAAAACCTTTTCATGCAACGCATGATTCAGGTCTAGAATGCACTCCCTGGAAGTGTGGTGGAAACCTGTTCAATTGAGGCATTCAAGAGGGCATTAGATGATTATTGAATAGAAACAATACGTAGGGGTATGGGAAAAAGGCAGAGGAATAGCACTAAGCCATAATGCTCATTTGGAGAGCCAGTATGGACACAATAGGCCAAATGGCCTCATGAGTTCTAATAATAATGTGATTTTGAAACATCACTTGGATCATAAGAACATAAGAACATAAGAAATAGGAGCAGGAGTAGGCCATCTGGCCCTTCGAGCCTGCCCCGCCATTCAATAAGATCATGGCTGATCTGTCGTGGCTCAGTTCCACTTTCCCGCCCTCTCCCCATAACCCTTAATCCCCTCTCTTATCAAAAACCCATCAACCCGCTTCTTAAAAATATTTAGCGAGGCAGCCTCCACCACTTCAACGGGCAGAGAATTCCAGAGATTCACCACCCTTTGAGTGAAGAAGTTCCTCCTCAACTCCGTTCTGAACTGCCCCCCCTTTATCTTGAGGCTGTGCCCCCTAGTCCTACTGTCTTTTTTGAGCGGGAAGAGTCTTTCCACCTCTATCCTATCCATCCCATTCATCATCTTATACGTCTCAATGAGATCTCCCCTCATTCTTCTAAACTCTAACGAGTACAAGCCTAGTTTATTCAGCCTCTCCTCATAGCTCAACCCCCTCAACTCCGGTATCAGCCTAGTAAACCTCCTCTGCACTCCCTCCAAGGCCAAAATATCCTTGCGCAGGTGCGGCGCCCAAAACTGCACACAGTACTCCAGCTGCGGCCTCACCAATGCCCTATACAGCTGCAGCAAGACCTCCCTACTTTTATATTCAATCCCCCTCGCTATGAAGGCCAGCATCCCATTCGCCTTCCTGACCACCTGCTGCACCTGCAGGCTGGGTTTTTGCGACTCATGCACAAGGACTCCGAGGTCCCTCTGCACCGTCGCCTGCTGCAGTTTTTCGCCACGTAAGTAATAGTCCTTCCTACCATTCTTCCTACCAAAGTGGACCACCTCACACTTGCCAACATTAAATTCCATTTGCCATTTCCTGGCCCATTCGCCCAGCCTATCTAGATCCTTCTGCAGACTCTCCACACCCTCCGCACAATTTGCCTTTCCCCCAATCTTGGTGTCATCAGCAAATTTTGACACCCTACACTCGGTTCCCTCCTCCAGATCATCTATATAAATGGTAAATAGCTGAGGCCCCAGCACCGACCCCTGGGGCACCCCACTAGTCACCAACCGCCAATCCGAATAGCACCCATTGACCCCCACTCTCTGCCTCCTATTTGACAACCAATCCTCTATCCACGCTAACACCCTACCCCCAACTCCATGTCCTCTGACCTTCTGCAGTAACCTCTTGTGAGGTACCTTATCAAACGCCTTCTGAAAATCCAGAAAGACCACATCCACCAGCTCTCCTCTATCCACCGCCCTAGACACATCCTCATAGAACTCCAGTAAATTGGTCAGACACGACTTCCCTTTAATGAAACCGTGTTGCGTCTGCCCTATCAAGCAATTCCCTTCAAGATGCCTCGCAATTTCCTCCTTAATGACGGATTCTAACATTTTACCTACCACAGACGTTAAACTAACCGGCCTGTAATTCCCCGCGTTTTGCCTGGCACCCTTCTTAAACAACGGCGTAACATTAGCCGTTTTCCAATCCTCCGGCACTTCCCCGGAATCCAGCGACGTCTGGAAAATAACCACCAAGGCATCTGCAGTTATATCAAGTAGTTTAACAAATTAAGGTGTAAATTTAATGCAATTCTCTTTGGTACTGGTTTGAACTACTGGCCCCTGCTTAAAGAAACAAAAATGTAAAACCCACAAACCACTCACCTATCTCTTTGCCTAATTAAATCTTCTGGACTTCAGCTCTCGTGTCCTGCTGCTAGTCTCTGACTCCTTCTCTCGGGCCACTCGTATTTTGCAATAAAGTCAAAATAACACCTCCTCCCTCAATGCACCAAATTCTCTCACTTGCCAAACTGCCAAGCTTACACTCTGCCTTGAGCTGCATTTAGTCATGTGCAGCTACATTTGTGCATTCCATCCAAATAGCAAAAAGAGAAATTTGATATGCAAATGCTTGGAATTCTTAAAGTATCATCAACAGTAACATTTTGCCTTGTAGTTTTTTGTTTAAACGATGAATCACCAGGGCTAGTGAATTCTAACAGTTGTGAAACCCTGCAGAATGACAGGACTGAATTGGCGTAGAAAAGATATTGAGTCATCTTTCTGTTTCTGACCATATTTCTACTAACAATTCAGTTATGTAGCAGACAACCTTAGTAACACTAAAAGCCAACACCCCTAATGATCTCATCAGTACTCGCTATTTCAAAGAACAGATTAAAATCTTTAATCAAAATTAAATCAAATGATAGCAAATAATTTTGATTAAAAGATTTTCAATCTGTTTTTTGAAACAGTGAGTACTGATGAGATCATCAGGGATGTTGGACTTTTGCTCTTAATCAGCCTCTCATCATTGGACAACTTGTCATCACAGGAACCAATTTGATAAATCATTAATGTCTCATGTCCAATGCAAGTTTATCTTTCTTTCTGAAGAACAAAACTACACACGGTACTCCAGATGTGGTCTCAACAAAACCATATACTCCACCCTTCCCAATGCCACCCCACACTTCTCACCTTTTCCTGAAGGCATTTATTGATGCTGAGTTAAGCTTTCAAACGAACATTGAAGCAGGAGGTGGCTATTTGGCCCCTCGAGCCTGTTCTGCCACTTTACTAGATAATGGCTAAGCTTCTATCATAACTCCAGCTTCCCACGCAATTTTCATATCCCTTGATGTCATTGGAATCTAGATATCCATCAACCTCTGCTTGGACATACTCAATGACTGAGCCTCCACAGCCTTCTAAAGTAGAGAATTCTAAAGATTCACCACCCTCTGACTGAAGAAATTTCTCCTCACCTCGGTCCTAAATGGCCTACCTTTTATTCTGAGATTGAGTCTCTTGATTTTAGAACTCCCAAACAGGGGAAACATCCTTCCTGCATTTACCGTATCGAGCCTTGTAAGAATATTTTACACTTCAATGAGATCACTTCTCATTCTTCGAAACTTTGGAGAATACAGGCCCATACTTCTCAATTTTTCCTCATAGGACAATCCCACCATTCCAGGGATTAATCCAGTGAACTTTTGTAGCTGTTCCTCTATGGCCAATATATTCTTCCTTTTATGTAAGGAGACTAAAACTGCACACAAGGGTCTCACCAAGGCTCTATACAACTGCAGCAAGACTACCTTATTCCTATATTCAAATCCCTTTACAATAAAGATTAACATACAATTTGTCTTCTGAGTTGATGGCTGCACCTGTATGTTGGCTTTCAGTGACTTATGAATAAAAATACCCAGGTCCCTTTGCACATCAACACTTCCCAATCTCTCACCATTCAAGAAAATCTCTGCATTCCTGTTTCTCTGACCAAAGTGAATAACTTCACATTTTTTCACATTATATTCCATCTGCCATGCTCTTGCCCATTCACTTAGTCTGTCTGAATCTCCCTGCGAATTTAAAATCAGGGCTAGTAGGACTAGATTGTTGAAAAAATAGAGTTTCCACTTAGTGTCTATGCCCTGGTGTAATGAATTAATTGGGCACCAGTGTTTCTCAAAAAAAAAGACAGATAGAGTACATGTCTTTAAATGAACTTGTCTGATTTTCTATACACTTAAGTTAATGAAGTGAAATTAGATGTGTTGCAAAACACCCATCACCTAATTTTCTGATATTGTGTGTGTGTGAGGGAAATCATGTTTGACAAACCTGTTAGTATGTTTTGAGGTATAAGCGTTGGCAAAACATGCTGCACTATACAAAACCTTGGTTAGGGTGCATTTGGAGAATTGTGTGTAATTCTGGTGGCCACACTACCAGAAAGTTGTGTAAGCTTTGGAGAGAGTGCAAAGAAGGTTGGCCAGAATGCTGCCTGGTCTCAAGGGTGTTTGCTATGAGGAGAGGTTGAATAAACTAGGGCTGTTTTCACTAGAAAGAGGTCTACAAAATTATGAGAAGCATAGACATGATGGATAGTCAGAAGCTTTCTCCAGGGTAGAAGCACCAATTACGAGGGAGCACAGATTCAAGGTAAGAGGGGGAAAGTTTAAGGGAGATGCGCACAGTTTTTCCACGCAGAGAGTGGTAGGTGCCTGGAATGTGCTGCCAGAGGAGGCCATGGAAGTAGGCACATTAGCAACATTTAAGAGGCATCTGGATGGGTACATGAATACGGAGGGAATAGAGGGATATGGTCCGAGGAAGGGCAGAAGGTTTTGTTTTAGTTTAGTTAGAGTATATGATTGGCATGAGCTTGGAGGGCCAAAGAGCCTTTTCCTGTGTTGTATTTTTCTTTCTTCTACCCAACTCTAATTGATCAGCTTCCTGCTGGATGACGACTAATTGGCGATCTGATGCTTGATTCACTGTGTCGAGATGGCGGGGGCAGGAGCGAGCAGACCACACACTTCCCATTCTGCCTCCCTCACTCTGCCAGAAACCATGAAGTCCAGAGGAATGCAATTTCAGCTGCTTCTATTCTTAAAATGTTATTATTTCTAATTATTTTTTCCATTCTATTTTGGCAATAATAACTTTCCCTTTTTTTCATTTTTATTATTTCTTTTTGTGAATACAGCTCTTCATTATATTGTTTTTTTTAACCTATCTCTCTTGCACCTTGCTCAGAACATTGGTTCTTGTGGACAACAGGAGTGGAATTCTCTGGTTTTCCTACACAGCGCCACCCAGTGGCACTCTAACACTATGATGTTACATGCTGATATTGTTCAAGTTATAGAATTAACCCATTCCTTTGACAAAGCACTGGATGACTTCAGTCATGTTTTGTAAACACCACAGATTACCTGGTAAACTTTCCATTTTTAGAATATCCTTACAAAATGTCTTCTTTCCTTAAGGCATTGGCCTAGATCCCTCAGTCATGGCTGCTATTGTTATGTCAGTAGATTTGTCTGGATAGCACTGTAAAATTGCTCCATGCCTCCTTCACATGCCAACCAATTCCTGTTTCCTCAGATGGTTGGTGGAGTATTCTATTGCAAATGAATTCAAAAAATGATAGAATATCCTTCAACATATTTGCTGCAAATTTTATGGATTTGAACACTGGATGCCAGGGACATGTATTTGGCCCAGGTGTTCAGTATTCTCATGATACATTAAAAATGGTTTTATACAGATTAAAGAGGAGGAAACTCATAGGAATGCATGTGAGTGTAGGTCATGCTGTCGGTAATATCACTTTGTGGATCATCTTGGCCGCTTCTTGGTGAGTCACCTGATGAAGGAGCAGTGCTCCGAAAGCTCATGATTCTAAATTAACCCGTTAGAATTTAACCTGATGTTGTGGGACTTCTTATCATGGTAAGATGCAGGGGAATGCAAAGTAAGGGTTGTTAAAATGACGGAATGTGATGAGGAAGAGTATAGTATGTGAAGATTCTACAGCCTTACAGTTATTATGCCAATGGAAACTTTTGCTATGAATTGATGATTGTTCTCACTCAGTTGAAAGAAACTCTCCCCTCCAAATTTCCTACAGACTGTTTTGTGCAGGTCCAACTTCTCTGCAACAGAGTGGTCCTTGTGTCCCTGCCTTCCTAACGATCAATCCAGACAGGCATGAGTCTGTCCAGGTGGCAGCTCTGCAAAACAAAGAGACTGCTCTCCAATTCTCCTTCAGCATCCTGCTAATCCTCATCTTCCTCCTCTGAGGGGCTGTGATTTTCCAAAGCTTCTCCCTCCTTAAGGTTCACATCCCTCTGGAGAGAAATGTAATGATCCGCTGCATTCTTCCATCACAAAATGCAAGAGAGCTTGTACTGAGCGGTGACCGCCAACTAGTCAAAGCACCCGAGTTTCATCATCAGAAGGCCAGTGACCTACTCAGTGCTGACTCTTGAGCTTAGGGGGCATCAGTTGCAGAATCTCTCAGTTTCCAGGGCAGGGCGATGCACTGGAGCCAGCCATCTCTACAAGACTTAAACATTATCTGCTAACAGCTATTCATCAATCTCCATTCATAAAAAGTTGTGAGTTTCAGAGGATAATGGTGTGTGTGTGTGTGTGTGTGTGTGTGTGTGTGTGTGTGTGTGTGTGTGTGTGTGTGGAATTCACTACTACAGAAAGCAGTTGAGGCTAAAATGTTGTCTGATTTCAAGAAGAAATTAGATATAGTGCTTGGGGCTAAAGGAATCAAGAGTTGTGGGAAGATCAGGATATTTAATTCAATAATCATCCAGGATCAAAATGAATGGTAAAGAAGGCTTGAAGGGCTGAATGGCCTAATCCTGCTTCAAGTTTCTATGTATGATGGCAACTTTCAGGAAAGCATGCAAAAACCTGCTTAAAGTGTTGGCTTCAGTCTCATGACAGCCTGATGTTAAGGAAGGAGAATCTCTTCCAGTTGATGGCCACATGGGAGCAATCGATGATCCCCTGTACCTGAGAGTACCCTGTACCAGCAAGAGAGCCAAATCCCACTGCCCTTTGAATATACCACTACCCAACTTGAATTCAATGTAACCCCGACAACTCTCAAACCGAGTGTCTATTATTTCTCGGATGCACTGACATGCTGCTGTCTGTGAGATGCCACTAATGTCTGTTGTTGCTTCTTGGGAGGAGCCAGCTGCAAAAAATGCAAGGTCATGGTGACTCTTGGAAGCATGGAAAAGCTATGGTGACTTTTCCAATGAATCCTTGGATGACCCTCAATGCCGTACCAGCTTAACCTCCACTGGGTCACAGACTCCCCTTCCCTGTCATGTTGGAAACCTGTGTGGATCCTACACCTTTAAAAGAAAACTCAAAATTGGCCTTTGTTGAGCTGACAAGCTATTGAAGCTTAACTGATCATTTAAGCAATCTAGATAGATTGTTTCTTCAACCTTCAGTTGCAGCCTTTTAAACTTGGAGCCTGTTGATCTTACATTGGAAACTGGCATACTGACCGCAAGAGGGTTTAACCAACTGTCCACCCCTCAAATTAAATGCATGTCATATGTTCAGATACTTAGAGTTGGTTTTGCACTCATGTGAAATGTAATGTTTCTCTTATTCCAAGATGTATCATTTATTTTCCATGGCTATATATAATCAACAAGAGTGCAGGTGGACAGAAGGAAATCACCTAATCTCTTCACAAGGACATACAAAAATATGATTTAAGAGTAAGAGTAAGCTATTGTTAGAGGACTTCAAAATACTCTGGGAATTAAACCACTAATAAAGAATATTAGAACAAAATATATATAAGGCACAGACTGCCTTATATATATTTTGCAGAAGTACTATCTGCATAGAAACACACGTAACTACAGTTAGAGAATTTAAACATGTATTTCTGAAAGTGTATAATAGAACAGGCATACACCTTGGCTAATGACACAGAGTTCTAAGACATCATGGGAAATAGGCCAGTAAAGTGAACCACATTCCTTACAATAATACACACAAGGACAAGCTAGAGATTCCAGGCAGCAAATGAATAGGCCGAGTATTCGACCAGAAAAGAGTTTAGGCCAAGAGGCTATGGGAAAGTCAGACTGAAACCACTAGAACTTATTGTTCCCATGCTGTCAGAGAACATACAAACAAAGAACAAAGAACAACCCAGCACGGGAAACAGGCCCTTCGGCCCAACAAGCCCGCGCCGCCGCATCACCCTACACCTATTCTACCCTGCGTATCTACAATTAGAACCCCTGACTTAGCCAGATTCAGGGCTATTCAATTACATCTGTAATTGACCAAGATATATGACACTTACTAATAATGATTGACCTGTACTAAAGATGATTGGTTCATTTCCAACTGGGATGAACCACTGGGCACGTAAAACGACTTTTAGAAATTATATAATTATATTACCGAAGTGATGCAACTTCAGAGAAGAGTTGGACTGTCCAGCCCTTCTCTCCAAGCACACATTGGTCAATAAAGAAACATCTTTTGCCAGGATACTGTGTCACAAGTCTTTGTGTTAGCTAAAGCTCAATACTTAGCCTCTGAAAAAAACCCTTACAGCTATTCACACCTTTCCCCTAACCCAATGGCTGATCTGACTGTAGTCTATTTTCCTGTCCATCTCATATACCCTTTGATTCTCTTGACAGTCAAGAACCTGTCTAACTCAGATTATCTAACTCAGAGATCTGGTTCTAGAGGTAATAGAAGAAATGGAAAAGAATCCCACACCATTAGCTGGCATCATCATTTGCTTTGCATTTTACCATTTTGAGGAACTGAGTATACATTGCAGCCTAACACATTAATGTCTTGCCTTTCAAGCTCTGTTTCAAGTGTTGGTTAATTATCAGCATTTTATCACATGCAACATTCTTTTGCCCTTTGGATGCCAAGAAGGAGGTGACAAGCTTAAAGTCAAATCTGAAATGAGCTTCCACAGTACCCTGCAATGTCCACTTCTGCATTGGCAAATGCCAGCACAGACACACTAACTGTGAGATCAGTTGGTTTAGTTGCAGTTTGACAAAGACCAGAAGATGGATGAGAAGCCTGTACAGTTTGTGTGTCTATAGAGATGTTCATAATTCACAAATACACACTGACAGCAGACAAAGGTGCAGCCCATCATGGAAAACTCGGTTATTGCAGGATACTCTACAGAAGAACCCCTACCAACAACCACTCCACATTACCTCCCTCTTAAGATAGGTCCTAAGGTCGACTATACATTTTCTACTTAAAAAACCATGGCATCTTCTAATGCACACAAGTTAACAAGCTGATGAACCAGATGATATAGAATCTCTACAGTGCAGAAGGAGGCCATTCAGCCTATCGAGCCTACTCTGATAACAATCCCACCCAGGCTCTATCTCCGTTAACTTACCTATGTAACCTGCTAGTCCCCTTGACACTAAGGGGTAATTTAGCATGACCAAGCCATCTAACCTGCACATCTTTGGAGTGTGGAAGGCAACTGGAGCATTGGGAGGGAACCCATGCAGACACGGGAGAAAGTGCAAACTCCACATAGTTACCCAATGCCTGAGTTGAGCCAAGTCCCTAGCACTGTGAGGCAGTGCTAAACACTATGCCACCATCCAACCCCAAATAATAGAATGATATGAAAGAGTTATTGTCAAAGCTGATGCTGTATAAATACAAGTATTTTAAAAAATTATCATAAAGAGTTGTCAAAACTCCTGCAATCAATAGCACTTTTCAATATAAAAAGGTACTGCTTCCATCGACCCAGTAACACCCAGAACTCACAAATTGCTGTTGTATCTCCACTTGCAACTGACTCCTAGGTCTCCAGCTTCTTGTGGATCTAGATCACAATGCCATAATATGGTAGGAAAGAAAAGGTAAATGGTGGGGGTGAGGGTCAGGGGGTGGGGGAATCATTTGCCTATCTGCCTACTCAGAAAATGGTACACATACGTATGGGAAAACATGATGAAAAATAAACTAAATGAATATGTAAAATAAATAACTAGCCATAGAAGCAATTTTGGACTTGCTGTGGTACCATTTCAAGATCCTTTTGAAACTCATATGGTTTCATTTATTTAATAATTTCAAAGTCAGCAAATGAGGAGATCTACCCAAGAAAACACTGGGTAATTTAATCCTGATTATTTTTCAACTTTAGTTTTTGAAGAGTAATGGAACTATATTGTCAAACAAATAATCTCATGTAAAAATCACATTCCAGTAATGGGGTCAATAATTTATTCATCAACATACAAGGGGAAGAAACATGAAGCAATGTAGCTGCCAAAGTAATAATTAAACACATATTAGTTCTTCCTGCAAGCTAATTGGAAGCAGAATTCTGCAGTGTTGGTTTAAAATGGATGCTTGCAGATTCCAGCTTGGCAATGTCTATATTTTCTACTAAGCTGCCTAGCCCTGCAGAGCTGGATCAAATCCACCAAACCTTAAAGCACTATGATGTAGTCAGCAGAAATGTTCATGTGATATCATCTGATGCAATCAATTTTTCACATGCAATACTTGGATAAGACAATCAATTTTATTGAGACAAATACTAAAGATTAAATTAAATGTGACTACAGATGACACCAAATCTGCCATTAAAGGCAAGTTATTCAACTCTCCCTCCGCCTTTGAGACAATCATATTTGGAATCATGGTCAAACCATTAAAATAAGCTCACAAAGATCAACCACAAAATAAAAACTTGGTTCAATGTCAAATATCTGGTAAAATAAACTGCAAAAACTGGACCGAGTAATTTTTAAAATATTCTTGACTCTATGAAAACTTCCATGACACGCCATGCCCTTGTGTGGGGAAGCTCAAATGCAGTGTTAACCATTAATTGCTTAACTGGGATTACTGGGGCAAACTTTAGATGAAAGAGTATTTGTGGTTTAGCAATATTATTGACACTAGCACAAAGGGATAGGAAGTAATGAAAAACTGAATTATAGCCTTTATCTTGGTGGATCTGGTCAGACTCCACATGGAGTAATGCATTCAAAATGATAATGAGATTTGATAGAAATATTTACCATGGTAGTGGTGGGGGGCGGGGGGGAGGTGTGGTTGGTGGTGGTGGTGGTGGAATCCAGAACAAG
The DNA here is from genome assembly GCF_965287045.1 of Carcharhinus amblyrhynchos. Classification (NCBI taxonomy): domain Eukaryota; kingdom Metazoa; phylum Chordata; class Chondrichthyes; order Carcharhiniformes; family Carcharhinidae; genus Carcharhinus; species Carcharhinus amblyrhynchos. Next base: position 86,421,487 of record NC_137324.1, on the reverse strand, counting down.
CTCAATTGGTAGCACTTTAGACTTTGAGCCGCAAGTTTATCTCTCAAGTCCCAACTCAGGACTTGAACACAAAAATCAATGCAGTGCTGAGAGAGTGGCCCACTGTTGGAGATGCTGGGCCACAACTTTTATGGAGTGGCAATCGCTCCTAATTTTCTTTCTTGAAATTCAGCCATAATTTTCTCTCCCTTTCTAACTCAGGCCAGGCAAGAACAATATAATGCAGTGGGTTCCCGAGGCCTTCCATTGAGGACAGCTGATTCAAAGGTAAGGAGAACATGTGTCGTCTTTTACTGCAGTAGCTGCTGTAAAATAGGCAAGTTTAGAGGTCCGGCCACTTTGAGAAGTATGTAAAGTAGGAATGGGGGTAGAGTGGTCAGTAGGTTGTTCTGATGGTGAGGAAAGTTGGTCAAGGGAGGGATTGAGTGGTCAGGAGGATGGCCAGTGACAGGAGGGGGGGTCAGATTGTCAGTATGGGATCATGTGATTGGGAACATAGTCAATGGGAATCGGGGCAAGGGAGGGATTGTCAGTGATGGTCAATGGGAGACATGTCAGTAGAGGTTTCAGGTGGGCAGGGGAGAGGGAGGGAGAGTAGTTGGGGGGTAGTCAGGGGATATTCAAGAATAGAAGGTAGTCAGTCAGAGCGTAGTCAGAGGCTGCTATATTTCCTACATATTTGGATAGTGGCTACACCTCAAAAAGTACTAACTGGCTGTAAATTGCTTTCAAATGACCGTGGTTCTAAAAAAATGCTATACAAATGCACAGTTTTTTTTTAGTAACCATAAATTTCAAGGTAGGTCATTTGGGGTAGTGGAAATCTGGAATTCTCCCCCTACATGTTGATACTGGATCAATTGAGATTTCCAAGACCTTTGATACCTTTTTTTGAGGAAATGTATCAAGGGATATCGATCAAAGTGGGATAAATGGCGGTGAAGTACGATACTAAAATGGCAGAACAGGCTCAAGGGGCTGCATAGTCTATTGTCCATATGCTCCAATTCATTTGTAGGAAGGTTCTAAATAAATATCCTGATTTTAAACTTATTTATTTAAAGAGAACTTTTTGTATTGTTGCAAAAATAAAGATCCAGATTTGTTGAATCTTTTCTTAAATTTTATACACTTTTCAGCCACATTCTAAATGGGTGAATAAATTATATATATATAATTATTATATTATTATATTATTATAATTATAACTATATAATATATAATATAACTAGGCTGATACCGGAGTTGAGGGGGTTGAGCTATGAGGAGAGGCTGAATAAACTAGGCTTGTACTCGTTAGAGTTTAGAAGAATGAGAGGAGATCTCATTGAGACGTATAAGATGATGAATGGGATGGATAGGATAGAGGTGGAAAGACTCTTCCCGCTCAAAAAAGACAATAGGACTAGGGGGCACAGCCTCAAGATAAAAGGGGGGCGGTTTAGAACGGAGTTGAGGAGGAACTTCTTCACTCAAAGGGTGGTGAATCTCTGGAATTCTCTGCCCGTTGAAGTGGTGGAGGCTGCCTCGCTAAATATTTTTAAGACGCGGGTTGATGGGTTTTTGATAGGAGAGGGGATTAAGGGTTATGGGGAGAGGGCGGGAAAGTGGAACTGAGCAGCGACAGATCAGCCATGATCTTATTGAATGGCGGGGCAGGCTCGAAGGGCTGGATGGCCTACTCCTGCTCCTATTTCTTATGTTCTTATGTTCTTATGAAAGTGGTTTTTTTGTCCAAGTAAAGCTGGTAGGGACAGGAATGGAGGTGGGTGAGCTGATGTGGGGAATTCATTTAGACAATACCGAGGCAGCTGGTTGTCCTGAGGAAGAGTTTGCGTCAAAGCCTTCACCAATAACACAATGAGAGGGAGATTTCACATAAGGGTCAGAGGTCTGGCAGCCATAAGGGACAGGTGGAAAGTCTTGGACCCAGGGACTGGCAGCAGGAGGCCACCCCATCATGCAGTGAGACACCTTTCTGTTCAGCATCATCTCTCTTCATCTCCAATTTCTGCTCCTGCCCTCTCCTGATGGCTTCTCTCCTTCCAAGGAATCACTGTCCTCAGGGTCCACGTCTCTCTAGATTGACATATTATGGGACAGCACAGCAGATCACCACAATGATCAAGAACCTTACAGGAGGGTATTGCAAGGAGCACTCAACCATTCCAGGCATGAGACACTCTGCCCTCTAAGGCTGCAATGCCCCATCAGTTGTGATTTTGACTAATTGTCCAGCATTGGTAAAGAGGCCATCTGTCATCTGAATGATGCACTGCTGTGCAATTGTCTGTGAGATGCTGCAGAGGTTCGCAGTGATGAGGGCACAGATGACTGCAACTGCCTGGCTAGAGAATTGGCTGGCTGGGGGAAAGAAAGTTTGAAGACCAATATCTGAAACTAAATCATGGTTAACAGTCAGCAGTGATCCCCACACTCCTAAATGTATCAGTGACTCAGACAACCTACAGATGGCACCTAAAAGTACTGGAGAAGTACTATTAGCAGTCCTTCATAAGATCCTCCAAATATGACTGCAAAGATGATGTAACAGTAGTATTCTCTCCCAAGCCAGTACATCCAGCATGGAGGTGTTAATAACAAGCCTAGCTCTGCTCTGAAAAATATGTTGTTTTTATGCCTGACACCATGATTCAAAAAGCAACTGTTCTACTTGGGACAGTTACAACAGGAACCTCCCAGAAGGACAGCAGGGACATTTTAAGGAAGTCCTCAGAACATCGCTGAAGAGGTCAAACATCCCTCAGATTCCGGGGAGTCGCTGGCTTGTGACTAACCAAAATGGTGAAGGTTCATTATCGAAGACACTGAACACATGGAGTAATGCTGATTTGATTTCATTTATTATTGTCACATGTATTAGCATACAATGAAAAGTATTGTTTCTTGCACTTTATACAGACAAAGCATACCGTTTATAGAGGAGAAAACGAGAGAGTGCAGAATGTAGTGTTAGGATATTAGCTAGGGTGTAGAGAAAGATCAACTTAATGCAAGGTAGGCCCAATAAAAACGTCTGATGGCAGCAGGGAAGGGTTGGTTGGTACGTGATCTCAGACTTCTGTATCTTTGGGTGCTCTGGGTACTACATCCTTCATTCTCCTCGTCCCTCTCCTCTGATCTCCAGATGCTCAGCATTCTGTCCTTCCCATGCAGGCTGCTGCTCCAGATCTCCAGTGACCTCAGTGCGGCATCCATTTCCAGCTGCTGTATCTTTCCTGGTGCAAGGTGGAGTTCAAACAACCTTGCGCACTGCTCCAATGCCCATAAAATGACTGGATAGTTACGCCTCCTTGAATTGGCAAAGATCTTGATGCTGACTTCTCCCTTTATCTGTGATGAGTTGCTGCAACTTTAATTTCAAGGGGGCAAGCCCCTTAACATATCATAAGCATGTAGACATTTAAACTTTTGAAAGTATTCTGGCATTCATGACCCACCTCTGGCATGGTCCTCACCTACTTTCCATGATTTGAGACAGGTAGCTGCTGAATGCCAGCTGCGCTCAGGAAAATCTGAAATCTTTCCAAAGACAGGCTTTTTGCAAGCTCTTAATAATACTAATTGGCCTGCTTAAGCAAGTTGGTAGGCCTATCCTCCCTGCTGTTCTCAAGAAAATTGGTAATGTTGGAAATGGATATCCAGGTGTATGACATTATCATCATTTTCTCCAAACACCCACCTCCATTCTGGCCCAAACTGGGCCTCTGAAAATCCACTAGGCAGAGTATAGATTTTCATAAATGTAGATACCTGCAACAGTACAATATCTTGCATCTGCACAATTCTCAATACTACATGATTAAGTGTAGCATAAATCTCTCATCAAGCACACTTCAGAAAAAGGCTGATTTAATTTATCTCCAATGTAGAAGTTCTCCAGTAATGCTCATGGAGTTAACAGCAATGCTGTGTCTATCATTTTCTTACTGTTTATGGTAAGAGCTGCTCAGATATTTATATATATTTTATAAAATTGATTGACCTACAATGTTTGCTGAGTCACTGCATCACACAGCCATTTTGTAACATGCTATGTGCTCTGGTCCCTAATGCTTTCCCAGAATAATGAATAATGGCTGGATATATGCAACATTTTCTTTCTTATATACATCAATTATATTATCTTGTGACTAAGTGTCCTTAAATCAATTTACAGATTAAGTTCGTAACTATAAATAGGATTTATAATATTGCCCTTATTCCTAAGAATTACGGCACTTTTTGTATCAAAAATACATGCTTCCGAAGAACTGAAGGGGAATATATTATGAACATAAGAGTTTTGATATAACTGTCACGGCTTTATTTAGTTTCCTTTATGCATGGAAGCAGTAGAACAAACAAAGGAAGATTTTGCTTTTCTACTTTTCATTTAACTGACTATTTTGAAAATTTAATTGTTTTAATAGGAACACAAAGCTCATGAAAATTGCTCTATAGACACCAAGATCTGACAATGTTAGCCATCTGAAATTCAAAATAAATAAAATCACATTACTGACAAGTTTTAAAAACTGGAATAATACAGGCCAGTATTATAAATCAACAAACAAGAAGAAAAACATGTTCCACTTAAATATTTTTAAGGTGGATTAAAAGCATCAAAACATACCGAGAAAAATAACAATAAGCAGCTGAAAAGCCAGTGTTTCAAGCTTCAAGACTTGAAGATTGAAGACTTGTGCTCCAGAACTTGCCACTCCCCTAGCTAAGGTCTTCCAGTGCAATTACAACAATGGTATCTACCCAGCAATGTAGAAAATTGCCCAGGTATGTCCTGTACACAAAAGGCAGGACAAATCCAGCCAATTACCGCCCAGTTTACTCTCAATCATCAATAAAGTGATGGAAGGGGTCATCAACAGCGCTATCAAGCAGCATCTGCTCAGTGACGCCCAGTTTGGGTTCTGCCTGGGTCAGTCAGCTCCTGACCTCATTTCAGCCTTGGTTCAAACATAGACTAAAGAGCTGAATTCCAGAGTTGAGGTGGGAGTGTCAGCCCTCAACATCAAGACCACATTCAACCCAATGTGGCATCAAGGAGCTCTAGCAAAACTGGAACCAATGGATATCAGGGGGCAAACTCTCCACTGGTTGGAATCATACCTGGCAGATAGGAAGCTGGGTCATCAATGACCTTCTCTCTGTCATAAGGTCAGAAGTGGGAGTGTTCACCGATGATTGATTCAGCACCATTTGCAACTCCTCAGATACTGAAGCAGTCCATGTTCAAATGCAACAAGACCTGGACAATATCCAGGCTTGGGCTGACAAGTGGCAAGTAACATTCACGCTAGACAATGACCATCATCAATAAGAGATACTTTAACGACCGCCCTTGACATTCAATGGTGTAACCATCACTGAATCCCCCACTGTCAATATCCTTGGGGTTACCATTGACCAGGTACAACTGGACTCATCACATAAACACAGTGGCTACAAGAGCAGGTCAGAGGCAAGGAATGCTGTAGCAAGTAACTCACCTCCTGACTCCCCAAAGTCTATCCACCATCTACAAGGCACAAGTCAGGAGTGTGATGGAATACTTCCCACTTGGCTGGATGGGTGCAACTTCAACAACACTCAAGAAGCTTTACATCATCCAGGGTTAAGCAGCCCTCTTGACTGGCACCACATCTACAAACAAACATTCAATCCCTCCATTACAATGCTCAGTAGCAGCAGTGTATACTATCTACAAGGTACACTGCTGCAATTCACCAAAGATCTTTAGGCAGCACATTCCAAACCTACGACTACTTTCATCTGTAAGGACAAAGGCAGCAGATAAATTGGAACACCACAAGTTGCAAGTTTCCCTCCAAGTCACTCACCATCCTAACTTGGAAATATATTGTTGTTCCTTGTCAGTCGCTGGGTCAAAATCCTGGAATTCCCTCCTAACAGCATTGTGGGTCAACCCACTGAATATAGACTGCAGCGATTCAAGAAGGCTCTTGGCTACTTCTGAAGCAATGGTGCTGTCAAGTCAACCAACTAGAATTGTGTGTTAAAATTACATTTATCATTAAACTGCAGGAAAGAGTTCTACACGTAGATACCAAATGTGGAAGGCCAGAGAAAAACTGTTACATATCGTCATTAACACTAATTGTGGATTTTAAATTATAGTGTACCATATTTTCAAATGCCTGACTGAGCTGAAGCTTTCAGTAGTTTTACCCTTGAATCTGGATGAAGTGATGGGCTGAGGACTGGCAAATGGTGGTTAAGAAAAGTAAGAAATGCTGCTATGTTGTGTTGTTGTTTCAAATCTCTCAGCCAGAAGAAACAACATCCCTATATCCAGACTGTCCAGCCCTGTCAGAATCTTATACATTTCAATGAAATCCTATTTAAAATTCTTCTAAATTCCAATGAATTTAGGTCCAGTTGACCCAATCTCTCCTCATACAACAATCCTGCTGTCTTAGGAAATATTCTGGTGAACCTTTGTTGCACTTCCTCTATGGCAAGTATATCCTTTTGTAGGAAAGGAGACCAAAACTGCACACAATGCTCCAGATATGGTCTCAGCAAAGCCCTGTATAGCTGCAGTAAGATATCCTTTCTCCTGTACTCAAGTCCTCTGGTGCAAGGTCATCTAGACTTGAAATGTTTGCTCTACTCTCTTTCCACAGATGCCATTAGACCTGCTGAGGTTTTCTAACATTTTTCTGTTTTTGTTTCCATTCATAAATCTATGTTGACTTTGTCTAATCCCATTGATATTTTCTGTGTCCTGTTATCACATTCTTTATAATAGACTCTTATCATTTTCTCTACTACTGATGTTAGACTAACTAATCTGTAATTTCCTTTTTTCTCCCTCCCTCCTTTTTTAAATAACGGGGTTACATTTGCCACCCTCCAATCTGCTGAGAATGTTCTAGAATCTACAGAATTTTAGAAGATAACCACCAACACATGCACTATTTCCATGGCCATTTCCTTTAGTATCTTGGGATGTAGATTATGAGGCCCTGTGATTTATCAGCTTTTAGTCCCATTAATTTCTCCAACACCATTTTACTAATAATACTAATTTCCTTCAATTCCTCCTTCTCACTAGACTCTTGATCCTTTAGCATTTCTGGGAGGTAATTTGTATCTTCCTCCATGTAGACAGAACTAAAGTAGTTGTTTAATTGCTCTGCCATTTCCTTGTTCTCTATTATAAATACTCCTGTTTTGGATTGTTGTGGACTGTAGCATATGAGATGATGCCAGTGACTGCATAAAGAATGCAGAGATCAATGTACAGACACCATTTACTGGAACACAACCACTCATGAACATGTAAAGAATATAACCTCCTATTCTACCCTGGTGTATTTAAGTGCTCTTTTGAATGTTCCAATGAAATTTGGCCATGGAATCTGCAGCTGAGGTTGAGACAGGCTGTTGATCATGCTGCTTCTTGGCCTCGGATGGCCTTGGCAATCATCCTCTGGCTGCCCAAGTCATGGCAGACTGGGCAGCTCCTGCACTGGTGCGGGTGTTTCTTTGTGGCCATGGCTACTGCCAGATTTGAACCACTGGCAGTGGGCTGAGGGATGACTGTTCACCCTCAGAGAACACTGAGACGAGTCCCAAATGTGGCAGGCCGTGACAACTCCTCCTCCCCCGTTACACAATGGTACTTCTCAGTCTACCAGAGATGGAAGGGCATTTGGTGAGAAGTCCAGGTGCCTCATTCTCCTCTCACCAGGCCAGAGCTACACAGAGTTCACGGCTAAAGCCTATACCTACGTGCATATCTGGCATCCACAAAATCTCTGCTGAATTTGGGTCTCCAGAAGAGTCATGAATTTCTTGATGTAGGAAGCCATGTGTTTGCACATCTGAGACATGGCAGAACGCATGGCCTGGCTGGATTGCTCCATTGTCTATCCATTGTTGTGCATAGTTTCTGGAAGCTACATTCAATATTCAGTTACCTCTTATTGCAATTCTACAATATTCCCTAATGCCAACACCAGAGGCCCATGATCAGCTTATGCCTCAGTGTAGGCTTAGCTTTCAACATCTTCTGACTGTCAAGGCCTTCGACAGCCTTCTGCCTCTGCATATCTGTAATGTGCTCACCGGCTTGTGAACCCTAAGTCGAGTTGGAACTGCAGATCCAGCGAGATGAATGCATCTGCACTGGCGGAGAATGTGGAGAAATGATATGACCTTGGAACCACTGAGAAATAGTCACCTTGCTCCTCAAAAGTGGATCAATATGGCATGCCTTACTCGAACTTGAACTGCCACACTTTCACAAGTCCTGGTCTGAGGAAACTCCTGACCTGGTTCAAAATCCTTGAACTTCCTACCTAGCAGCATCCCCACATGAACTGCAGTTAAATATGCAGGTCTGTTACCAAGGGCTACTATGGGTGGGTAATAAGCGATAGTATTAAGAACTCTCATTTCCCAAGAATGATTATATCTTAACCAAGAGTCCGGTCTGACTCCTCCAGGAAAACATAAAAACCTAGGAGAAAGTCCTTGACCTACGTTAAGAGAGGTCTAAGATTTGCAGATTTGACTTCTCTGTATTTGAAATTGAATACAGTAAGAAGTCTCACAACACCAGGTTAAAGTCCAACAGGTTTATTTGGTAGCACAAGCCACTAGCTTTCGGAGCACTGCTCCTTCATTGGGTAAGTGGGAGTTCTGTTCACAGACAGGGCATATAAAGACACAAATTCAATTTACAAAATAATGGTTGGAGTGCGAGTCTTTACAGGTAATCAAGTCTTAAAGGTATAGACAATGTGAGTAGAGAGACGGTTAAGCACAGGTTAAAAAGATGTGTATTGTCTCCAGCCAGGAGTGTTGGTGAGATTTTGCAAGCCCAGGCAAGTGGTGCAGGTTACAGATAGTGTGAAATGAACCCAAGATTCTGGTTGGGCCGATTCTCATGTGTGCAGAACTTGCCTATCAGTCTCTGCTCTGCGACTCTGCATTGTTGTACGTCATGAAGGCCGCCTTGGAGAACGATCAGAGGCCAAATGCCCGTGACCACTGAAGCGTTCCCCAACAGGAAGAGAACACTCTTGCCTGGTGAATGTCGAGCAGTGTTCATTCATCCGTTGTCATAGCATCTGCATGGTCTCCCCAATGTACCATGCCTTGGGACATCCTTTCCTGCAGCGTATCAGGTAGATAACGTTGGCCGAGTTGCGAGTGTCTGTACCATGTATGGTGGATGGGTGTTCTCACCTGAGAAGACGGCATCTGTGTCAATGATCCAGCATGTCTTGCAGGGGTTGCTGTGGCAGTGTTGTGTGGTGTCGTGGTCACTGTTCTCCTGAAGGCTGGGTAGTTTGCTGCGGACAGTGGTCCGTTTGAGGTTGTGCGGATGTTTGAAGGCAAGAAGTGGGGGTGTGGGGATGGCCTTGCTGAGATGTTCATCTTCATCAATGTCATGCTGAAGGCTCTGGAGAAGATGTTGTAGCTTCTCCGCTCCGGGGACATACTGGACAACGAAGGGTACTCTGTCCGCCATGTCCTGTGTTTGTTTTCTGAGGAGGTCGGTGCGGTTTTTCGCTGTGACACGTTGGGACAGTTGATCAATGAGTCAAGTATCATATCCTGTTCTTATGAGGGCATCTTCCAGCATCAGAAGGTATCTGTTGTGATCTTCCTCATCTGAGCAGATTCTGTGTTATGGAGGGCTTGTCCATAGAAGATGGCTTCTTTAATGTGTTTGGGGTGGAAGCTGGAGAAGTGGAGCATCGTGAGGTTATCCATCGGCTTGCGATACAGTGAAGTACTGAGGTGACCGTCCTTGATGGAGATGTGTGTGTCCAAGAATACAAAGGATCTGCTCAGATGAGGAGGATTGCAACAGACACCTCTAGACGCCAAAAGATGCCCTCATAAGAACAGGATACAAAGCTCGACTCATTGATCGACAGTTCCGACATGCCACAGTGAAAAACCGCACCAACCTCCTCAGAAGACAAACACGGGGCATGGCAGACAGAGTATCCTTCGTTGTCCAGTACTTCCCTGGAGCGGAGAAGCTACGACATCTTCTCTGGTGCCTTCAGCATGTCACTGATGAAGATGAACATCTCAGCAAGGCCATCCCCACACCCCCACTTCTTGCCTTCAAACATCCGCACAACCTCAAACGGACCACTGTCCACAGCAAACTACCCAGCCTTCAGGAGAACAGTGACCACAACACCACACAACCCTGCCACAGCAACCTCTGCTGCATCATCGACACGGATGCCATCATCTCACGTGAGAACACCATCCACCAAGTACACGGCACATACACTTGCAACTTGGCCAATGTTGTCTACTTGATACGCTGCAGGAAAGGATGTCCCAAGGTACACTGGAGAGACCATGTAGACGCTACAACAATAGATGAATGAACATGAGTCGACAATCACTAGGCAAAGGTATTCTCTTTCTGTTGGGGAACACTTCAGCAGTCATGGGCATTTGGCCTCTGATTTTCAAGACATTCTCCAAAGCGGCCTTCACAACACACGACAGCGCAGAGTCGCTGTGCACAGACAGATAACTAAGTTTCGCAAACATGAGGAAGTCCTCAACCGGGATCTTGGATTCATGGCACACCAGCTGTAACCCCCATGACTTACCTGGGCTTGCAAAATCTCTTTAACCTGTGCTTAACTCCCTCTCTACTCACATCGTCTGTACCTTTAAGACTTGATTACCGATAAAGACTCACATTCCAACCATTATTTTGTAAATTGAGTTTGTGTATTTATTTGCCCTGTTTGTGAACAGAACTCCTGATGAAGGAACAGTGCTCCAAAAGCTAGTGGCTTGGGCTACCAAATAAACCTGTTGGACTTTAACCTGGTGTTGTGAGACTTCTATGTTCACCCCAGTCTAACGCCAGCATCTCCACATCATGGCTACCATAGACTTTGAAATTGAATGCAGAACTATTATATAAAATATATTGTGGGTCCTTTATGTCAGAACTTATAATCAGCTTGCAAAAAAATGACAATTTGCTCTGTGCATTGATAAAGATGGGATATCATCTTTTACAAATCAGATTCAAAAGGTATTGAAACATATTTTGGATTAAAATGTGACTTTCCCAGGATGGGATCATACTTCTTGCTCTGTTTACCAATCTGGATGGTGAAAGCCAGAACCACTTTGCACTGGAACTCTTAAAGGGGGAATAATTTTAAGGTTATGATTCCATCATCCTGTATCATTTTAATGTTGAAATAAAATGTGTATTTATTTCACAATTTTTCAGAATTATTTTAATAAAGACTTGGAATGTTTATACTAAGAAAAAAGCACCAAAATGCTGAATCATAATTGAAGTATTTGCAAGACTTCAGCAGGGCATGAAGATTTTCTTTTAAATGATGCATATAAAGTAGCTTTCAAGACTTTCCGTAACTTTTTCTTTATTGATCCTTCGCCCGAGTAAGATATCTGCACAGCCACCCATGGTGGATGACAGCAAATTTAGCTGCTCACTGCTTGGCTTCATAGCGAGTCCTGATGCGATGCAATATTTGACAAATCTTCACCACTAATTTAGCCACTCTTCTGCTTAATTGGGGTCTGCAATCTGGCTGAAGCTCTCTGGTAATGCCAGAGACATTTCCATACTTGTTGTCTCACTCACTGCCACCATATGATATTCCTGATTTTGCTGTGCTAACATAGAATATTTACAGAGTCTGCTGAGGCAAGGAAAACAGTAACTTTATTGAGAAACACCTTGCATTGGCTTCACCTTGCTATGAGTTCTACAAAAGAGAACGAGATCATGAGATATTGCATCACTGTTTTGATGGTGGGTGGCATGTTTCATTAGCATATCACAATTAAAATGAACCTCTCATACTACAGTGATGTCCACAGTTGTGTCAAACAAGTGACTAATCCCTCAGTTTGCATAACTGCTCTTTTATCTTCTTTTCCATTGAATAACAACTCCAGCACAAAGTGGCAAGCCAATTTCATAGCACTACTGCAATTCCTAAATTGCTGTTTCTACTCCTCCTCTGTCACCATCACCATGCATGGTGATTCACCTGATGATACCTCTTCAAACTTGCTAAATACATTCCATAGCTTGTAAACATTAGTGAGAGACATAGGATGCTGTGAGGTGTTATCTTGTTCTGAGCCATAGGGAGCTGCTCTTCCAGGCACATAATGACGGAAAAAGAATAAATGTTGGAATTCTGGCTCTGATTCATTTGTTAAAACAGCTTTCATTGTGAGATGTTGTGTTCGCATGATTGTGTGCAGGATGCCAGTGCAGGATTACATGATAATGCAATAAGATGTAAAAGTCAGATGTTACTAATTCCAGGCATGGAGTTGTCAGCAGCTTTACCTTTCTATGCTCCACCAGCAAAGATACCCAAGGTGGCTTCCTTCAAAGTAGTCAAAAGTTGGTCATTTCTGAGTCCTCTTCTAATTCTTATCTTTGAAACAAGTCAGTATTAATTGCATCTGATGGGAGCTAGAACTTATCTAACATCCAGAATATTGCTGAGCCTTTGACTGTTCAGAAAATATTTAAAGAATATTAGCAGTTTTTGTGACATAATGAAAGGTGAAAAAATGGAGCGTTGGACATCATATTCATGAGTTCAACCCATTTCTCTAAACATATTTGCTAACCTAACACCAGCAACTGCATTCATCAAAAATAAATTCACTGAAGTATCTGAAGACATTTTGTTAATTTGAAGCTACGCTGTATACACAGTGCTCTCTGGAGCAAAGATAAGAGAAACTGAGATTACGTCTTCCAAAAAAAATGATTAAGAGGCTATCTTATTGAGGTGCTCAAAATTAAGACAGGTAAATATTTCTGATAATCAATGAATTAGTAACTGGAGATACAAATTTAAGATAATCATCAACAGAACAAACAGCAAGGTTAAGGTAATTTTATTAGACACAAAAGATTGCTTGGACATGGAATCCTTTATTGGAAATAATAGATGAAACAGGCCACAAACTAGCTTTTAAATGAGTAGCTGATATATATTTAAAAAAGAAAAAATATGGAGTAAAGGTTAATGGACCTATATGGTAATCGTTTCAACGCACTTGAACAGGTATGATGATTTTCCACTATTAATCTATCAACAGATTCTTCAAAATCTAGTTATCTCTATTTGAAAATCTACAGGAGGTACAAATGCCACCAAGAGCAGAATTTACAACACAAAAGAAAACCTGTTGGACCATCATTTTTACACCATGTTGACTTTTAACTGAAGTTTACCTTCTTTATAATCATTTCACTGCACTTTCTCCATATCCTTTTATATTTTTCATTGGCAAATTACACCTAATTCCCTTTTATGTAATATTATATCTCTGTTTTAAGAGCCACAAATAATACATCCTTTGCAGAAACATTAATTTCTTTGCTTCTTACCGTGGTAACACTCAGAATTCCTTTTCTACTAATTGCTAAAAGCAAAAATGTTCTTTTCTAATCCCATAGATTCTAATGGCTCTTAACCTGTCTAAAACATTTGAGTAAGCACGGTATATGTCGTGATGGCTGACTATAGTAGCACACCTGATGACTTTAAATCAGGCAAGGGATCAAAATCTATAAACTCTCGAGAAATGCATTTTAAAAATGGTACAAGCTGATTAATATATAAGAATTAACTTCCAGTTACCTGTGATAAAAATCTGTCCCACTTATGTAAAATGAGATTGATTAACATCAAGAAAACATAAACATTTTGTAAGTTCTTCTGATGTCAATGACACATTAAAAACTTTAACTATTGAGGCAAATTTGTTCAAGAAGGACTTACAAGGCCGGTATTTAATTTGTTCTGGCATTTCAATTGCATTTTAAAATCAGAGAATTCCTACAGAAGGAGGCCATTCAGCCATTGAGTCTGCAATGACTTTTATCCAGGCATACTCCACATATTTACCACACAAATCCCCCTAATCTTGGGACACTAAAGGACAATTTAGCATGGTCAATCCACCTAATCTACACACCTTTGAACTGTGGGAGGAAGCCCACAAAGACATGTGAGAACGTGCAAACACCATACAGACATTTATGAACCAGGGTCCCTGGCATTGTGAGGCAGCAGTGCTAACCACTGTGCCACCATTTTAATAAAAAGTGTCTGAAAATTTGGCACTGATCATCTCATATCATCCAAAGACAAAACTAATGAAAATGGTATGTACGATAAACATTGTTTTTACCAAATGTACACATACTGCTACGTGCAGTCAAGGTCAGTGTTTCTTTTCCAAATAATATTCACATTAAGAAATGCCAACTTTGTTGACAATTTTTTAAAAATAATATTTAAAAAAATTCAATAAGTATCAAATGATCAGATTTCATTGCAAACGCACCAGCTTTAAACAGTTTTACCATAGACTACAGTAATTGAGAACATGCATGGAAAGGAATTTATGTTTTACAGCAAAACCTTCAAGTCCTTGTATATTTAAATCTGAAATCTGAAATACTAGAATTAAAATGCTCATAAAATAATAAATTCCAGTGGAAAAATGGCACATGAATTAGCTTAGTTGCAAAGATATATATTTAAGAATCAGCTTCATGAACATCTTGAATATAAAATAGCCACTACAAAAAGACTCACAAGAAGTACTAAACTTAGAAATTATGTCAAGTTTTCTCTCCATGTAGGAACCACTTCAATTTAATGATATACTATTTCTTGTTACTCTCAAAAGCATCAAATGCATCTATTTTCCTTTACCATTTGCTTACCTCACTGTAGTTGGAGCAAGATCGCTAAATGACAGAAAAATTTATTGGGGTCACAGCTTTTTCACTTGCATATATTCAGCTTTAATGTCATTAGCTGTTGAATTGAAATTAGATGTTTTCCTGAAGATTTCATCACGGAACTTTCCCCTATTTTCTAGCCATCAATCAACACATCAATCCTCGTGACAAATGGCCTTCTTACACTAAACGGAAAGCTAAAAGACTGATTACCAAATTGGATGATATTTGACTGTCAACCATACAGCCCTTCACTTCCATTTCAATATCTTTACCTCTGGTAAAGATAAGTGTTCAAAGAATTTATGAGTGGAATTTTCCTGCCCCTCCACTATATGTTTTGCAGTGGTAGGAGGCAGTGTGACACTCATTGATGGCGGGATCTTATGGCCCCATCAATGTCTATATGGTTTCCCGCTGAATGCACCCCTCTCTGTTAGGAAACCTGCGATAGGGGTGTGCCATTAGCAGGATCATAAGATCCCACCGCAAGATTTTGGTACTTTTAATGTCTTAGTGATTTTCCTCCAAGATTGTGCACGGCAGTGTCTTGGAGACTGTAATTCCCAGAGACTCCAGGTCAATCCTGGCGGGTTGGCAGCCTTGCTGACCATGGACACATCCCCTCAGCTACTGCAATAGATATACTGTATTGTATTTATTTCTATAGACCTGTCCCAAATACATTGGGATCTAGTGCAGGGAAGTGGCAACTGAGCTTAAATAAAAACAATTTTAATTTCTAGTTATTTAGCCTGCAGTGCAAGTTATATTAAATGGCGATTGTTAATTCACAAAGGATTTTTTTTTGCACTTGACTGCTCTTTTCAACCGCTGTGAATCCCATGCATTGTTTAAAACTATTGGTCAGCATCTCTTCGTTATCAGCTCTTTGCACTCGGTCATAAATTGCGCATTGCGTCATGGGGGGGGGGCAGAAAAACATAATTCTAACCGTCTGTCTGGGAAGCCTATAACCAATCGACCAAGAAACATTTAAATCAAGATACTTCTCTATTTTGAAACCTGCTCATGTGGTTTGTTGGCTTCTGACTTCCAGAAGGATCAGGAGACATGGACTGTGCTACTGTAATCTTTTCCAGTCTTGAACATTTATCAAAGGGTTTGACTGGATTCCTTCCTGACTTGTTCCCATTCGCCCGCGATTCGCCCACGGCAAGAGCAGCAGCAGGTGTTTTGCTGATTTGATGAGGGGATTGACCGCGCTCCCCTCTCTCGCAGTGGATTCACTCTCGGGCGGGTATTAAAGCCCCGCCTTACTGCCGGGCCCTACCAGACTCTTTCTTTTCCCTTCACAGAGAAGCAGCGTGCGGTTGCAGACAGGTCTCAAACACACAGACAGGATCCGAAACACTGCAACAATGGAATGGAAAGCAATGGAAATCAACCCCGAGGTAGTAACCTCTTTTGTTGTTGTCCGCGTTGTTGAAAACGGCCTTTCGATGCCGTGCTTGACCCATTTTAACCACCTTGTGTTTGATTTTTATTTCAGATGTTGAACAAAGTAAGTGCGCAACGCAGGTTCATTGGGCACCTCTTATCGGCAAATATTTCTTCAGATGGTCCTGAGTTAAGTTATACTATACATCCTGAAAGCTCTGTTTAATCTCTCATTAACCTAAGGGCGTGGCCATATCAACCGCACTGTCGAATTATTGATGCACCAATAAAGGATGTATTGCGTTAGCTTGTAAAGATGTTCACTGGATTAAATGAATCTGTATATAAACATGGATTAACGGTTTTTCTGGCTTCAATAAAATCCTTACCTCTTTCTAATGTTAGTGTCTGTCGCGTCTGGGTGTGGCATCTAGCTGGAAGTTCGTGGATGTTCTGGGTCTAGAAAACGAATCCCTCTCCATGGTGCCATCTCCAGTGTGTGCTTTAATGTTGCTGTTTCCTCTAAGTCAACAGGTAAGGCATGCTTCATTTTGAAACAAGCTCGCCCCATCTGAATAGTGTGCTATAAAGTAACGTTTATTGAGATTTGGAATATTAGATATTAACCTGTGTCACATTCTTGCTTTTAAATATGCTGAATCACGCTGTGGTCTGGCGCTTCAGACGCTACAGCTCCCTATATACAGCTACAGCCTGATACAGTAAGCCTAATACTTATTCCTAAACTGAATTGTCATTTTTTTTTTTGCAGATGTGTAAACTACAGCTCATTACTCTGCTTGTTACATAATCTTGAGGGATGATTGGGTAATGGCAGCATATCTATTCCAGTCTCCACCAAGATGAAAAGTACAAAATGGCATCAATAGATGTTTACTCCTTTTGATTGTTTAAAGGGAGCAAATGTTTTAGTCCTAGACTTTTTTGGTTCACTCAAGACATAGCTGATGAATTATTCCTACATCAAGCTTGGATGCAACTCCATACTAAGCATGACTTTTCTCTACACTTGTAGTCATTTCCATATTCATCAAATATGGATTGTGTTTCAGTGCAGTTGGATCTATTTCCATCTGAAATGGAAATGCCTAACTTGGTATTGGTTTCATTGCATGGAGCAGGAGTATTGAATGGGTGATGAAATTTCTTAAATTTAGGCTTTAAGAGATAACAAGGGTAAGCTATTTAGGATGATATGGAGATTCTCAAACTGCCTGTTAATGGTTTGACCGATGCTGTTAAATTCTTTAATAAAGCAGTGAAATTTTAATTGGACATTTTACATTCTAAAATTGGGAGAGCAGGATTTGGTGCATAATCTGGCTTCATTGGGACAAAGGTGGGCAGGTCATGTGATTGCTTAACTATGCCCTTGTACATAGGGCAGGAAGGCCACCGAAGAAGTTTTGCAGGAGCCCATTTAAGTGCTGTCTGGCACAATTGGATGAGAATCCAGGATGAGCCTTCCATCTGACAACACCCTTCAGTTTATAGATTCTGTGGAGCCTTCAGAATTGGAACAAGATCAGCATCTGAATATAGTGTCTGTAACTGATAGCCATAACGGCATCTGTGCTCCTTGAAGACAGGTCCTTGGTTAATTATTTGGTTCATGAGCTGTTAGTAGTTTTAGTGGTAGTTTTGCTACTGTGTTCCACACTTGGGCAGGTCATAAGTCCTGATGTCTGACTGTATTCCAACAAACTGAACTAATCAGTTTTTGGAAGGGTTTCCATCTGCAGTTCAACACATTTTCCTGTCTGACTTTACTATTTGGTGCCTATTGCTGTACATATCTCAACTAGTTCAGGTTACCACTTCCCTTGTAACCCCGCTATCATTGCAATTTGGCTAAAATTTGCATGCATCTAAGCAATTAATAAACAGGCATCAGATCAGATACTTCAATTTAGCAATTGTCTTTATGCAGATTTCCTTGCATCTAGGTTTTTTACTAAAACTGATATTTGTTTTCCTGTCTTCTGTGCTTTAGCTTGACTGACTTCTGCCATGAACCTGCCTACTGAATGAGTTTCTATTGTTTCTGCATGTTGCACCCAACACTTATTGGAGGCTTTGGTTTTTTCCAGCAATAGTTTATGCTGCTTGGTTTTAATCTGAAAGTCCTTCAATTACTTTCACTTGAGTAGGAATAGAAATTCTTGTTTCATGGCAAGATTAGGGGGGCTAGGCAGCCAGTTAAATTGAAATATGTTCCCAAGATAGAATCCATTATGAATGATAGTTTAAAGTAAATTGAACACTCCTTGAAGCTCCCAAAGTGCATCATTTGACTGTATTCTACAACAGTGCCATTGTTTAGAAATTTTAAATCCTATTTGCCTATCTTCTCTCTCAGCACCTGTTCAATTGCCATTCTTGTAGCTGTTGCACCATGGAGCCTTTCTCTTTTGGGCCTATCATACACCTTTCCCACTGCTATCTGTATTGAATTCAACTGTTCATTATTCCTATTGCACTGCTTTTTTCCTCTTTTGGAGGAACACATTGCCTTTAATATGGAATGCTTACAAACATGGACCAAATTGCTAAAATCCACAATTTTACAAGATTGTGGCTGGTGTTTTATGCTTTTTTACTGTGCAACAATAGCTGCACAACTCAATTACTTGGCCCTTGCCCCAAAGGGCAACTGGATGGCTGAAGCCAGTTTCTAAATTGGGGAAAGTCTATGCTTTTGAGTTATTTGTACTTTTGACAGTACAAACTGACACAGCTGAGCTCAACTGAGGAAAACCTTAATCCTGCTTGTTTCTACAATTTTGATAAAATTCTTGACAAATGGATAATACAGCTTCCATTAATTCAACTATTATAAATGTATAATATCATTCCTACTTGTACACAATTGTACCCATGGCAAGAAATGCCTTGAGGCATTGATCTTAACTACATGTTGTATACTAGATTGACTTTTCCTCTTCTCCCCACAATAGCATGAATCCCACAGAGAACGCCAAACATCAGAATTGAGTGGAAAGGGTATTGACCCTAAAATCTACTTCTTGAGGCAGACTATTTCAAATTCCTGTGGCACTATTGGGCTTATCAACACCATTGCCAACAATCAAGATAAACTTGACTTTGGTAAGTTTGTTTTTGTGGAATAAAATGTTTTTGTTTATGCAGCTATTTTTTGGTCTAGTTGATGCACCAATGTGCAGTTAGGTAAATCATAATTTTGACAAGTGAATGTCTAAATTCTTCTAGAATTGAACTTGTGCTGCACACACACTAGATAACTTGATCTGTTCCTTGCCCTGTCCCTGCAGTGGAAGGCTCTGTATTGAAGAAGTTTCTGAATGAGACTGTTGATCTCTCAGCAGAACAGAGAGCCAAACTGTTGGAAAAAAATGAGGTGGGAAAATTTTTCTTTAGTTAGCAATTAACATTCCTAATTCTCATGATTAATTTAAATTTCTTTTGTCTGCAGAAAATTCGTGCAGCACATGATGCTACTGCAGATGAGGGAGAGTGTCGAGTAAGTATTCTTCGTATGGCCTAAACTTGCACTTAAATGACCTATGCAACAAATTCAAAGCACTTTTACTGCCAGCTTGTCCTTAACCAAGCTATGATTGGACCAAATGTTGGCTTGGAAGTGGGTGTTCTGTGGGGTACTCCACCTGTCATCCATGGTGGAACAACTAGAATTGAGAATGCAAGTCTGTCACATGTATTGTTTCTATTAATCATGGCTGAGGTGTAGAGATTTCAACTTGCAGCAAGGAAGAAGCTGTTCTGGAGTTGGCTGGTTCATGACCTCAAATTTTCCATCTTATGGAGGAGTATGTCCAGAGTGTGGGGTTCATGATTTTATGTTGGCTACTTTTTCAAGCAGTAGGAAGGTCAGTGGATTGGAGGCTGGCTTGCATGTGGACTGGGCTTCATTCACAATCCTTTGTAGTTTGTCCCTTGGGATTGTGGGACAGGAGATCTGAGGCTATGGAGGGCTTTTAAAAATAAGGGTTTTAAAATTCAAGATTTGATTTTCCAAATGTCATTGTGGAGGTTGACCTCCCATTTTGAGTTGGATGTCTCGCAGCATTAATTGTATGTAACAGCAATGGAACAAATAATCGTAAATCAACTTGTAGTGGAAAAGCAAAGCTGCAAATTCTACTATTGCCCAAGTGCTCATGTGAGCATTTGGTACAAGATCCACTTGATCTAGCCTACAGTCTTGGCAGAAAGTTGAACTGGACAGCTGTGGTTAGCACTGCTTCACAGCTCCTGGGTTCAATTTGCAGCTTGGGTCACCTGTCTGTGTGGAGTTTGCACATTCTCATGTCTACATGGGTTTCCTCTAGGTGTGCCTGTTTCCTCCCACAGTACAAAGATGTGCATGTTTGGTTGATTGGCTGTGCTAAAATTGCCCGTTAGGGTCTGATCCCACTAGGTTAGAGGGATTAATGGATAAAACATGTTGGGATGAGGGTAGGGTCTGGGTGGTATTGTGGTCAGTGCATAATCAAGGGATGGAATGGCTCCTTTACTGTTAGGTTTCTATGCATTCTAAGCTAAATGCCCAGCTACTTGGTTAGTGTCAACCTAATTGAGGCACTGAATGCATGAGGATTTGATGGGCTTCAAATTTCACCAAACAAAGTTGTCCATCTGGCTTCTTTTTTGGATTTGGATCCAAAACATCTGAGCAAATTGAGTGCCTTGGATGACCAAGTAATGGGTAATGCACTTTGCATGCAATCATCCTTTTTGGATTTGAGCTTGCTGTGAGCAACAGCTGCTGCATTTCCTACATAGTCACTTTTTTGGGCAGTGGATGGAAGATCCCCACAGCACTTCATTTTATCGTGCACTTTTTTGGTTGTCTTTAGCTTTGTCATGTAAAAGGCTACAAAGCCCCCTACATGTAAACTGAAGTCTTGTAATGGACTTAGTTAAATTCCTGATTTGAACAAAGTTTGAAATGGTTAACTTCATTTTAATTGTTGGAATTCTGTATTTGCTTCTAATAGGTGCATGAAGATGGTACAAACTTTCATTTTATCACCTTTGTTGCAGTGGATGGGCACCTCTATGAATTGGGTAATTCAATTTTGATTGCCATTCTTTCAAACTTGCATCAATGCCTTAAGGGCCAAGTATGTAGTCAAAAGGCAACAGTATAGAACAAAACTAACTTTTATAATGCAACAAGTCTGACTTGCAAATGGTATGGGTTACATTGCCCTAGCCAGAAATAACTTTGCACCCATTTTGACATGGTTTGAGACATACTAATTCCAGTATACAAAATTAGTTATCTTGTGGGCTACTTGGCATACTTTGTTAGTGTACATATTTTTAGGCCTCAGTATCCTACAGACTTGAATGTAACTTTTTTCTTTCAAGATGGAAGAATGCCATTCCCTATTGACCAAGGAGAAACATCAAATGATGGGCTATTACAGGTTTGTTGGCACTTGTTTGTTACTGTCACAGTTGTAACTAGATAATACAACTATGAAGCTTAAACTTGGTTCTGGCCCTCAAGTTTAGTTACTAACCCATGATATCTCATTCCAGGATTCAGCAAAGATATGCAGACAGTTTATGGAACGTGATCAAGGAGAAGTTCGTTTCACTGCTGTGGCCCTTTGCAAAGCTTGAATATGGCCAAAAACCAGTATGAGTGCACAAAATCACAGCTTAATGTGCTGTTAAAGATTTCTGCTTTGCTTAAATAACTGTATTGGGGCACCAAAAAAGGCACTTTCTGTGGATGTTTTAATAGATGGCATTTCTGCACTAACCTTGTAGCAACATCCTTGTACTGTCTTGGATAGTAGACCAGACCTATATTTGCTCTAGATAAAAATTTGTTTCATAATGTCCATCTTGTGTTACATTGCAACCAGATCACAGCATTGTGCTAACTTAAGGCTGGCTGCAGGGATTTGTAGAAAGTTTGTTCTGTTCCACATTGTGCCTAATTTTACAGCTATTCCTGTAATATGTTGGCTGTAATCAAATAAAATTTACTAGTGAAGCAACATTGTTCATTGATCAATAGTAACTATCTTTGTACATTTTAAATGGGCTGAAGTTGTACAGTTTAATCTTGGTTAACACAACTAAAATGCATCCAAGAAACATCAGTCCCCTTCCATGCATCCCAGGGAGGAATTACATTTTTGAACCTATTTTCAGCTCTTGTGTTTTATGCAAGAAAACAAATCTTGTTTGAGACCTTGACTTAGTTTGCTTATATCCAGTTTACACATGGCTCAGCTGCCAATGCAGTTATTCCAAGGTTCTGCATTTTGACTTTAACAAGGTCCTCCCTCTTTTCCTGTTGCTTGCAGCCTCTTCCAAACCACCTACACCCCCCCCCCCCCCCCCCCAGCAGTAGTGACATGTCATTATTCTAATAGTACCATTACTGGTGCAGTTCTAATAAATTGTTGTAATGCACCTGATTCCAGCCCCAGTAATTTGCCCTCTGCAATGGCCTTAATAGCTACAAGTGACAACCATAATCTGAAAAATTAAGTCTCCAGATGCAAGGAGTTCTTCTACACCCTGATACAAGGCAACTAACAAATATTACAACCTTTTTTTAACTTCCCCACTGACCAATTTATGCCATGGTCAAAACAATACAAACTTTGCCTTTCCCAATGCAGGCAGGTCCTCCATACTGTGCCTAATTTTATTTTACTTACCACAGTCATAAGATCCTATCTGATCATTAGCTGGTGTTCACTTTTTACTTGAGGGGCCACATCAGATTTTCTGCCTGATGTTTTACAACATTGCAGCTAGAGTCCAGTTTTTAAAAAAAACTTAGGGTGTGCAACATCCACTACCATCCCTATATAATCTAATTTTATTGGTGGTATTTTTAAGTTTCCATCACCTAAAAGCTTGAAGGTAAATAATATGCAGCACTCCTGTAACATTTGTTTCCTGTCTGCTGTCTCTTTACCTCTGCTTATCACAACCCACTTGCTGCAGGGCCATAGTTCTAGCAACATATGGAGGGCTAACAGTACAAAGCTGCATGCACTCTAACTTTGAATTAAGATGCCTTCTAGAATGTAGGAGTTAATCCCATGTGTATATAGGGATAGAAGTCACTTGTTTCTATAACCATGACTCTGGTTTGCAATGTTGATTGTTTTCTCTAGATGCTGTCAGACCTCCTGAGTCTGTCATTTTTCTGTTTAATAGCAGAGTCTAATAAGAAACCAGGACAGTTAGAATGGTAATTGACTCTTCCACCCTGGAAAAAGCTTCTGAATATCCACTGTCCATACCCTTCAATCTCTGTAGAATTCTACGAGGTCATCCCTCAATCTCCGTCGTTCCAGTGAGAATAAACCAAGTTGCTCCAACCTCGTAGCTAATGGGGCAGCATGGTAGCACAGTGGTTAGAACTGCTGCTTCACAGCACCAAGGACCTGGGTTTGATTTCCAGTTTGGGTCACTGTCTGTATGGACTTTGTTTTCCCCATGTCTGTGTGGGTTTCCTTCGTGTGCTCCAGTTTTCTCCCACATTCTGAAAGTTATGCTGGTCAGGTGCATTGACCCAAACAGGCACTGGAATATGGCAACTAGGGGAATTTCATGGTAATTTCATTGCAGCGTTAATGTAAGCCTTACTTGTGACAATTTTTTTGTTTAATTCCATCCATGTCAGGCAACATCCTGATAAATCTTTTCTGTACCCTCTCCAAAGCCGCCACATCCTTCTGGTAGTGTGGTGACCAGAATTGAACACTATATTCCAAATGCAGCCTAACTAAGGTTCTATAAAACTGCAACATGACCTCCCAAGTTTTAAACTCAGTGGCTGACTCAATGAAGGCAAGCATACTATATGCCTTCTTTACTACCTTCTCCATCTGCGTTGCCAGTTTCAGTAATATGTGTACCTGTATACACAGATTCT
Organism: Carcharhinus amblyrhynchos; assembly: GCF_965287045.1. Classification (NCBI taxonomy): domain Eukaryota; kingdom Metazoa; phylum Chordata; class Chondrichthyes; order Carcharhiniformes; family Carcharhinidae; genus Carcharhinus; species Carcharhinus amblyrhynchos. The sequence goes on along the minus strand of NC_137324.1, from coordinate 86,397,341 downwards.
CCTATCTATCAATACTCTTAAGGGTTCTGCCATTTACAGTATATTTCCTATCTGCGTTAGATCTTCCAAAATGCATTACCTCACATTTGCCTGGATTAAGCTCTGTCTGCCATCCCTCCACCCAACTCACTATCATCTGTTGGTCCTCATCACGACCGGCAAATCCACCAACCTTTGTGTCATCCGCAAACTTACTAATCAAACCAGTTACATTTTCCTCCAAGTCACTTATACATTACAAACATCCCTGAGGAATGTCACTTCTCACAACCCTCCATTTGGGTTTCCACTACTACTGTCTTCTATGACTGAGCCAGTTCTGTATTCACCTTGCCAACTCACCTTTGAAACCCATGCAACTTCATCTTCTGCACCAGTCTGCCATGAGTGGCCTTGTCAAAGGCCTAACTGAAGTCCATGTAGACAAAATCCATTGCCCTACCCTCATCAATCAACTTCATCACTTCCTCAAAAAACTCAATCAAGTTAGTGAATCACAATCACCTCTTTGCACAACCAAGTTGCCTCTCGCTAATACGTCCACTTATTTCAAGTGGCAATAAATCCTGTTTCGAAAAATCCTTTCCAATAATTTTCCTACCACTGATGTAAGGCTCACCAGCCTGTAATTACCCAGATTATTCTTGCTACCCTTCTTAAACAAAGAAACAACATTGGCTATTCTCCAATACTGTGGGATCTCTCTATAGCCACTGAGGATGCAAAGATTTCTCTCAAGGCCTCAGCAATTTCCTCCCTTGCCTCTCTCAGTAGTCTGGGGTATATCCCATCACTCCCTGGGTACTTCTCTACCTTAATGTTTCTCAAGAGCCCTAATACCACCTCTTTTTTGATCTCAACATGACTCAAACTATCTGCACATTCTTTCCCAGACTCATTATCCACCAAGTCCTTCTCTTTGGTGAACACTGACGCAGAGTACTCATTTAATAGATTCCAAAGGTTTTGAACAAGCAAAACTAAAATTTATGATACAAGTTCAGAAAGGTAAAATAATTTACAATATTTATCTTGTACCCTATGTGAACTAAAATGCAAAATGTGATTGGACACCCCATAGTGCACAATAGATGACAGTTATGACCAAACACAATTCCATGGATTTCTGAACAATCCACTCAGATGTTTGTCACATTGTGAGCTAACCAAGCTCACAGAAACTCGATCTTTCTCATAAGGTTTCCAACCTCCACATCAGAAGATTTTCCCTTGGATGGTTTCAATAATATGAATAAACATACACCAGAGATTTTTCCATTCCTTACTCCATTCTTTTCTAGTTTATCTTAGAGATGTGCTTCAGTCTTCTAAACATATTCTTATTCTCATTTACTTTGCAAAAATTGAAACTTTAACTTCTACTCCTTTCACAATTTCACCCAAGCATCCGTTTACTTGCTTTTTCAATTCTTTTCCAAGCTTATTAATTATTTCATTAAGCTCAGTAACTATTCAGGTAACTTTAGTTTTCTTTGTTTCAGTATCATTTATAGAACCTTATTGCAAGGGTTCATGTAAGGGCATTTAATTAATTTTCTTCCAGATTACTGACTACACTTTCTTGATTTTCTTGATTTTTTTCTTGATTTTCTTGATTTTTCTTTCTTGATTTTCAGAAGGCGTTTGACAAGGTACCTCACAAGAGGTTATTGCAGAAGGTCAGGGGACATGAAGTTGGGGGTAGGGTGTTAGCGTGGATAGAGGACTGGTTGTCAAAAAGGAGGCAGAGAGTGGGGGTCAATGGGTGCTATTCGGATTGGCGGTTGGTGACTAGTGGAGTGCCCCAGGGGTCGGTGCTGGGGCCTCAGCTATTTACCATTTATATAGATGATCTGGAGGAGGGAACCGAGTGTATGGTGTCGAAATTTGCTGATGACACCAAGATTGGTGGAACGGCAAATTGCGCGGAGGGTGTGGAGAGTCTGCAGAAGGATCTAGATAGGCTGGGCGAATGGGCCAGGAACTGGCAAATGGAATTTAATGTTGGCAAATGCGAGGTGGTCCACTTTGGTAGGAATAATGGTAGGAAGGATTATTACTTACGTGGAGAAAAACTGCAGCAGGCGACAGTGCAGAGGGACCTCGGGGTCCTTGTGCATGAGTCGCAAAAACCCAGCTTGCAGGTACAGCAGGTGGTCAGGAAGGCAGATGGGATGCTGGCCTTCATAGCGAGGGGGATTGAATATAAAAGTAGGGAGGTCTTGCTGCGGCTGTATAAGGCTGTATAAGGTTATAGTGGATGCCTTGGTGGTTATTTTCCAGACGTCGCTGGATTCCGGGGAAGTGCCGGAAGATTGGAAAACGGCTAATGTTACGCCGTTGTTTAAGAAGGGTGCCAGGCAAAAGGCGGGGAATTATAGGCCGGTTAGTTTAACGTCTGTGGTAGGTAAAATGTTAGAATCCGTCATTAAGGAGGAAATTGCGAGGCATCTTGAAGGGAATTGCTTGATAGGGCGGACGCAACACGGTTTCATTAAAGGGAAGTCGTGTCTGACAAATTTACTGGAGTTCTATGAGGATGTGTCTAGGGCAGTGGATAGAGGAGAGCCGGTGGATGTGGTCTTTCTGGATTTTCAGAAGGCGTTTGACAAGGTACCTCACAAGAGGTTATTGCAGAAGGTCAGGGGACATGGAGTTGGGGGTAGGGTGTTAGCGTGGATAGAGGATTGGTTGTCAAATAGGAGGCAGAGAGTGGGGGTCAATGGGTGCTATTCGGATTGGCGGTTGGTGACTAGTGGGGTGCCCCAGGGGTCGGTGCTGGGGCCTCAGCTATTTACCATTTATATAGATGATCTGGAGGAGGGAACCGAGTGCAGGGTGTCGAAATTTGTTGATGACACCAAGATTGGGGGAAAGGCAAATTGTGCGGAGGGTGTGGAGAGTCTGCAGAAGGATCTAGATAGGCTGGGCGAATGGGCCAGGAAATGGCAAATGGAATTTAATGTTGGCAAGTGTGAGGTGGTCCACTTTGGTAGGAAGAATGGTAGGAAGGACTATTACTTACGTGGCGAAAAACTGCAGCAGGCGACGGTGCAGAGGGACCTCGGGGTCCTTGTGCATGAGTCGCAAAAACCCAGCTTGCAGGTGCAGCAGGTGGTCAGGAAGGCGAATGGGATGCTGGCCTTCATAGCGAGGGGGATTGAATATAAAAGTAGGGAGGTCTTGCTGCAGCTGTATAGGGCATTGGTGAGGCCGCAGCTGGAGTACTGTGTGCAGTTTTGGGCGCCGCACCTGCGCAAGGATATTTTGGCCCTGGAGGGAGTGCAGAGGAGGTTTACTAGGCTGATACCGGAGTTGAGGGGATTGAGCTATGAGGAGAGGCTGAATAAACTAGGCTTGTACTCGTTAGAGTTTAGAAGAATGAGGGGAGATCTCATTGAGACGTATAAGATGATGAATGGGATGGATAGGATAGAGGTGGAGAGACTCTTCCCGTTCAAAAAAGACAGTAGGACTAGGGGGCACAGCCTCAAGATAAAGGGGAGGCGGTTTAGAACGGAGTTGAGGAGGAACTTCTTCACTCAAAGGGTGGTGAATCTCTGGAATTCTCTGCCCGTTGAAGTGGTGGAGGCTGCCTCGCTAAATATTTTTAAGAAGCGGGTTGATGGGTTCTTGATAAGAGAGGGGATTAAGGGTTATGGGGAGAGGGCGGGAAAGTGGAACTGAGCCACAACAGATCAGCCATGATCTTATTGAATGGCGGGGCAGGCTCGAAGGGCTAGATGGCCTACTCCTGCTCCTATTTCTTATGTTCTTATGTTCTTATGTTCATTGGTGAGGCCGCAGCTGGAGTACTGTGTGCAGTTTTGGTCACCGTACTTACGCAAGGATATTTTGGCCTTGGAGGGAGTGCAGAGGAGGTTTACTAGGCTGATGCCGGAGTTGAGGGGGTTGAGCTATGAGGGGAGGCTGAATAAACTAGGCTTGTACTCGTTAGAGTTTAGAAGAATGAGGGGAGATCTCATTGAGACGTACAAGATGATGAATGGGATGGATAGGATGGAGGTGGAGAGGCTCTTCCCGCTCAAAAAGGACAGTAGGACTAGGGGGCACAGCCTCAAGATAAAGGGGGGAGCGGTTTAGAATGGAGTTGAGGAGGAACTTCTTTACTCAAAGGGTGGTGAATCTCTGGAATTCTCTGCCCATTGAGGTGGTGGAGGCTGCCTTGCTAAATATTTTTAAGACGCGGGTTGATGGGTTTTTGATAAGAGAGGGGATTAAGGGTTATGGGGAGAGGGCGGGAATGTGGAACTGAGCCACGACAGATCAGCCATGATCTTATTGAATGGCGGGGCAGGCTCGAAGGGCTAGATGGCCTACTCCTGCTCCTATTTCTTATGTTCTTATATTCTCTTTACAGTTCTTTAATTCATTTATCAAAATGTCATTCTGTCTCTTTTAATTTTCCACATAACCACATTTTAACCCACATATTAGTCTGGCTCTAATTCTGTCATTTAAGACATCTCAAAATTCACTTTATTGAGCTAATATCTTTTAAGTAGCTATGAACTTGTGATTGATTGATCTTCTTGTTGGTTACATTTATGGAACCTGAACCATTCGATGACAACCAAAGTTTTAGGTGAGAATGGCCCTGTAATATTTCCACAATCTCATCATAGGTTTTCAAGCCTGGTTATTCTGGTTGCACCAGACTTTGCAGGAGATTGAATGCTCCCCCCCACTCCATCCATGATGCTCAGAAAGTTGGGACCACTATGCTACCACAATTTTGTTCACTTGAACAAAGTATTCTAAATTTTCAGTGCCTGAGCTCCACCATTCAGTGTCCTCATCATTTGATTCCATGGTGCCAAAGTGTCTGCCATTTTTATCATGGGAAGAACTTCCTACAAAGTTTTTAGCGCTACTTGACTTATTTATCTTTCAAACACTGTAACTCAGATCAGCCTGTTTCCTTCTGCGTTTTGCAATGTTCCCCGGCTCTAAAATATTATAAGCGACTGTTTAAAACTCACAATGCTCCATATACCACTCCAGATCTTTCCGCAAAGAGCATTTGGGGAGTTTCTTTTCAATGTTATTTTCTCCAGAATCTGAGAGATTCTGAGATCAAATATCAGCAGTAACCGATATTTGGCACACCTCTGATGCCAAATTAGGTGATATGATGATTTTATCTTAATCCTTTTTGGATGTCTGCAGCACGGATTGAAAATTTTTCTATTTTTTTTATTTCCCTGTCTGCGCAGATCTGACTTTCTTGTTGCCAGTTTCCTTTGTGGTAATTTTAAAGGATAGACTGCAGACCAGGAAGGTGGAAACAAACAAGAGCTTTATTAGAAAGGTGATAACTCTACACTCTGTTAGGAAAGATTGTGCAAGCAGCCGATTGTGTCGTCGTCAATACTTCACATAATCAGACTCTTAAAGTGACCTTGTTCCAACTAGAAATAAACATGAATTGCTATCTAGGTTAACTTTTTCTTTTCAAGTCCCTGATACTCTATGATTACCTCAATTATTATACTGCTTTCCTAGCCCTTGTTTTTAACTCAACTTTAACTTTCCTGCTAATACAATTATCCTAGCCTTGGGTGCACATGTATGTGATTTCATGCTGACTGGGCAATTAACTGCTAGTCAGCTTGAAATGTGTACTGAGAAATGTTCAGTGCTGCTGTGGTGATGGAGTTGGGAACAGAGCAGGCACTGAGAGAAGTGAGGGTGCAGGCAGGCACTTCCAACAAGTTCCCTGAAGGATGACAGCTGCTGTGGAGATACTTCAGGAAGCTGCAGTACTGTGTAAATGAAATGAGCTCAAAAGAAATGAAATTCAAGCATCTGACAGCAGACCACACTGCATTTCACCCCTCAAACATCTTCTTCCATTTAATTACCTCCAGGTATTTTGCTTGGATCAAATTTGTATCAAAAATATGAAGGCTGCCTGGCTGATAGGCCATTTCGTCAATCATAAAAGTGGACTGAAGACATAAAATTGCTGACCACTCGTAATGACCTTCATTGCCTACTTAAGTATTGGGGAATACTGCACTCCTGCTGACTGTAATGTTGTGCACAAGCACAGTGATGTCGGAATATGTGCCTGTCATATTCTCAATTTTACAGGATTCCAGGTTGGGTGCATACCCCCATGATCATTCTGGCCTGTGATACTGGGACATGAGCAGAAGTCTGGAACCCTGGCAGTGTATATGAAATGCTCATTAGCAATACACATAGACACCTTAATTTAATATGCCTTTTCATCTTGAGTCATTGAACGTGTAGACTTCAGAGGCCCTTGAACTGAATAAGAGCTGTGGGATTCTCCAGTAGTCATTAGTGCTGGTAGTTCAGCTCCACGAACAAACTGAAATTGTTATAGTCCGCATAAAATACTGCATCTTGAATCTTCTTTAAAAGGCAGTTCCGAAAATCCTTATGTCTGTCAACCTCATTAAGAAAAATTGCCCCTTATGGACTAATTCTAATTATTTTGTTTATGGAAATTATTGTACTGTTTCAGAATCTTGCTTCATTAACCTATAAATAAAACCTTTTCTTATTAACCTACCAATATATTTATTATCTTCTGACTTTCGGAAAGAAGTATTTAAGAAATAATTTAATGTGATACAGAATGAATATTTATAATAAGAGGAAAGAGCTCTACTTGCCAAAAATGATTGCCACACACAAATCAGAGGCAAGAGACTACATCAAACTAAAATGGAAAAATGAACATGCAAAAAATGTGACAAATCTTGGCAAATGAGGGACATAAAAAGAATTGCAAAGGGCGATACAACATAGAGTTACAAAAAGGGAACATGACCTTGCAAAGGCTATCAATGCCAACACAAAACTTATTTACTAATAAATGATCCTCTGATTTGAGTCTATTTGTACCTTTATGTTTCCATCCTCCCCTCTGATTGCCACCTTGATGATGAAGTACTGGAGCTAAGCATTTGTCTAAGGGCAGGATTTTACATTCCTGACTGCCCCAGAAACAGAAATTACCACCCGAGGCCAACAGACCTTTGTCTTGTCCATCATATTCACTGTCCCACCTATGATGATTCCCATGGTGGGCAGGACTGGAAGTTTGAGGCCTAAATCTCTTTTTGCACATCTGATCACCATTTTGACATATTCCTGCATATGTTTATATTCGTTGCAATGAACACATTCCTTTTTCTTTAAGAGGGAGTTTAGAAAAAGTTGGGATTAAAAGACTGACAGGTCAGAGTAGATTAGATCAGAGTGAATAGAGTATAGAAAGGCCACAAAGTGCCTGGAATATATTGTTAATGCATAGAGACACATATAACCACTGTTAGAGAATTTAGATATGAATTTTTGGAAATATATTCTATATTAAAGTCATACACCTTGGCTTATGACATAATGCTCTAAGGCATGATGGAATGTAGTCAAGTATAAAGAACCACATTTCCTGGAACAACAAATATTAAGCAAAGGGAAGAGCAATTCTTATTAGTGTCTCTAGACAGCCCTAATGAATAGAATATTCACTAATCAAGGGAGTACCAGAGATCCCAGACAGTTCTAATGAATAGAATATACATTGCACCAGATAAGAGTTGTTTAGTAAGCATCAGGAGATTGTGAGAAACTCTAAAAGAACTGATCACACAGTCCCATGCTATCCAGGAGTAAATGTTATTGGCCACGGTAAATTTTCAATACTAATAATGATTGACTCATACCTGGTTGGGGTGAGCATGGGGTGAGCAAATGACTTTTGAAAATTGCATAATTGTAACACTGAGAGTCATGTAATTTCAGAATGATTTAGAACTGCCCCAAGTCTCTTTCCCTGGTACATTGGACCAAGCTTGGGAAATAAAGAAACATCTTTAACCAAAGTACTGTCTCCACCTGCCTTTGCGTTAGCTGAGCCATAATTGAGTGGAAGCCAGCTTAATACTTAGTCTCATTCCTACATCCTGTAGGACTTTTTATGCTCAATTTATACAATATATAATGCTAGACAATGTGTGCAAAATAGCATCAGTTGGAAGAGTTGGTAAGTTGTACTTAATTAATCTAGAATGCCCTCACCACAAACTGAACTGCCATGCATCCATTCTGTATTGACAAAAAGGTGGAGCGTGTGAATAGCAATGTGTGCTAGGATTTGTAGTTCCTAAAGTTCTGTAGAGGTTCCCAATGTTTTTTGTTGAAAATTCCTTTGGAGATGGATGGCCTTTTCAAGCCCCCTTACCTTACCTTAGAAATAGCCTTTTGTAGTCTCCAAGAAGGTGGTGGTTCAAACAGCTGGGAAAAAGTGAAGAAATTTCAAAATATCCATAATAGGGTTTCTCTTGGTCCCATCTTCCATCTTGCACCCTTCATATTAAATGGATGATAACCTTCATCCCAGAGTATTTAAGAAAGTTGTCCTGGTAATAATAGATTCATGGGTGGTCATTTTCTAAAATTCTTTGCAGTCTGAGTTGGTTCCTACAGATTGGAGCCTGTTATTCAAAAAGGGATCGGTCATGAGATGAACACCCACAGCCGCGCATTGAACCAACTCATGAGGTGTCATCCAGTCCATTCCTCCGCCACCCCTGACCCTAGTCATCCTTGTGTCCACAATCCATCTCACCACCAGCCACCAGACATGAAGTTGGTGGAAAAGCAGATTCTTGAGCAGCAGCTCTTGGACAACAGTGGGCACTCTAGCTTTTGTCTGAACAGAGTACAAACTGAAACTAAAAGCAGGAGTCTCTGAAACACCCCAAATGACAGCCCCATCAAATCATGTGACCTGCTCTTAGCACCATCATGCAACTACTTAAATATATAACATCACCCAATTTGAGAGCTAGTGTTGTAGTTGAATATATGCACTGCTGTGAAAAGTTGTATCTTCCACAACAGTATATGACCCAACAATTATGCCCTAGAATATTCATATTAGAATGCTGAAAACGTTAATCATTTCCATTATTTAACCAGACTGGTTAGCATGCTTAATATGAAAAAGATAATATTTACGTTTTATTGCATTAATGTTTGTTAATTTAGAGCTAGACCATAGCCCTAGAGTTAATTCAAGGTCCTGAACTTAATTTAGAAACAAAATACTGCAGATGCTGAATACCCTAATATATTTTTAAAAGTGTCTTTTTTGATTTGATTTGATTTATTATTGTCATATGTATTGGTATACAGTGAAACATATTGTTTCTCACACACTATAAAGGCAAAGCATAATGCTCTTAGAATACATACGGGAGAAGGAAAAGAATGTAATGTTACAGTCATAGCTAGAGTGTAGAAAAAGACCAACTTAATATAAGATAGGTCCATTCAAAAGTATGATGGCAGCAGGGAAGAAACTCTTCTTGAGTTGGTTGATACATGATCCCAGATGTTTGTACCTTTTTCCTGATGGAAGAAGGTGAAAGACAGTATTTCCAGGGGGCATGGTGTTCTTGATTATGCTGGCTGCTTTCTGAGGCATTGAGAAGTGTAGACACAGTTGATGTACAGTAAGCTGGTTTGCGTGATGGACTGTGTTATGTTTGTGATTTCTTGCAGTCTTTCTCAAAGCAGGAGCTATACCAAGCTGTGATATATCCAGAATGGGTGCATTCTTTGGTCTGTGCAGAGAGAAACAAAATTAAGGGCCTGAATTTTTGTAAAGTCAAAGGGCTCTCTGTCTCAGCCAACATGGCACTAGAACCCTGAAGTCCTGTTTCCAAAGCTGGCACCATCCATTTCTTCTGAGATAAACAGGATGAGATGTATTTCATATGGTTCATGCAGGCATGCAGTTGTTTTCAAAATGAAGCAATTTTGGTCATCCAGATTTCAGAAAATGATTCGTGAGATTTGCAAGTTTGAGGAAATGGTCTAAGACAAGCGGAGGTCATTGGGCATTTAAATACCCTTTGGGAGAGGTAAGGATTTTTGGGATGGTTAAAATTGACATGAGTATATTTAAACAATGGATAAGTTCTGCAGAATTGTTAAGCAATCAAAACATTTAAATCTACTACCCTTTAAATTTTAAAAAGAAATTTCAATCTCTTGTCGCTCTGTTGAAAAAATAGATACTTGCAAATTCAAAAAATGTTTGTTGACATACACCTATGAGTTTGGAAGCCTTAGGCTTTTCATAGAATTCATTGAATTTCAATAGCACAAAAGGAGTCCATTTAGCCCATTGAATCCACATAACTCTCTGAAAGACCACTGCCCCCATTCTAATTCCATAACCCTATGCATTTGCCATGGCTAATCCTTTGAACATTAAGGGGCAATTTAACATGGCCAATCCTGCACATATTGGACTCCAAACTCTTTCTGGGGGTAGTGGGCCTGATTCCTGTTAGCATCTGCCACCCCCATCACTCCCACCCTCCACCACTGCAATCACTCTGCAGCACCCAGTGTGAACCGCCCTGTCTACATACTGCAGCACCCAGTATGAACAGCTCTGCCATCACCTTGCAGCACCCAGTGTGAACAGTTCTGCTGTCACCGTGCAGCAGCCAGTGTGAGCAGCCCTGCCTGCACCCTGCAGCACCCAATGCGAACGGCCCTGCTTGCGTCCTTCAGCAGCCAGTACTCACAGCCCTGCCTGTACCCTGCAGCACCAGTGCAAACAGCCCTGCCTGCACCCTGCAGCACAGAGTGCAAACAGCCTGACATACAGCCTACCTAAAGCCCTCCAGACACATTGTTACAATTATTCACTTCATCCTGGACCACAATGTCTTCGCCTTCAACAATCCAGACATATGGAACAGCCATGGGGATCAAATTCACAATTCAATATGCCAACATCTTCATGCACAGGTTGGAATAAGAGTTTTTCACCACAGAGGACCTTCAACTGATGCTATACACTAAATACATTGATAACATTTTCTTCCTTTGGACTCACAGTGAAAAATCACTGAAACAATCCTATGATGACATCAACAAGTTCCATCCCACCATCAGACTCACCATAGACTACTCTCCAGAATTGGTTGCATTCTTAGACACATGCATCTCCATCAAGGACAGTCACCTCAGCACTTTACTGTACCGCAAACCCACGGATAACCTCATGATGCTCCGCTTCTCCAGCTTCCATCTTAAACACGTTAAAGAAGCCATCCCCCACGGACAAGCCCTCCATATACACAGAATCTGCTCACCTGAAGAGGATTGCAACGGACACCTCCAGACGCTGAAAGATGCCCTCGTAAGAACAGGATATAGTGCTCAACTCATCAATCGACAGTTCTGACGTGCCACAACGACAAACCACACTGACCTCCTCAAAAGACAATCAAGGGGCATGGTGGACAGAGTATCCTTCATCGTCCAGTACTTCCCTGGAGCGGAGAAGCTATGCCATCTTCTCCGGAGCCTTCAACATGTCATCAATGAAGACAAACATCTCACCAAGACCATCCCCACACCCCGACTACTTGCCTTCAAAGAACTGCACAACCTCAAACATTCTCCGCAGCAAACTACCCAGCCTTCAGGAGAACAGTGACCACAACACCACAAAACCCTGCTGCAGCAACCTCTGCAAGGCGTGCCGGATCATCGACGTGGATGTCACCATCTCACCAGATACACAGTACATACTCTAGTCACTCGGCCAACATTGTTTACCTGAGACGCTGCAGGAAAGGATGTCCCGAGGCTTGGTACATTGGGAAGACCATGCAAATGCTACGACAGTGGATGAATGGACACGCTCAACAATCACCAGACAAGAACATTCCCTTATTTTGGAGAACATTTCAGTGGTCAAGGGCATTCAGCCTCTGATCTTTGGGTAAGCGTTCACCAAGGTGGCCTTCACGACACACGATAATGCAGAATCACTGAGCAGAGACTGATAGTCAAGTTCTGCACACAAGAGGACAGCCTCAAACGGGATCTTGGGTTCATGTCACACTATCTGTAACAGCCACGACTTGCCTGGGTTTGCAAAATCTCACTAACTGTCCTGGTTGGAGACAATTCACACCTCTTTAACCTGTTCTTAACCCTCTCTCCACTCATATCGTCTGCACCTGTAAAGACTTTATTCCATGTTAAGACTCGCATTCCAACTATTATCTTGTAATTGAGTTTGTGTCTGTATATACCCTGTTTGTGAACTGAACTTCTTCATTCACCTGATGAAGTGGCAATGTTTCAAAAGCTCGTGCTACCAAATAAACCTGTTGAACTTTAACCTGGTCTTGTGAGACTACTTATTATACATACACCCTGCAGCACCCAGTGCAAACAGTCCTGCCTGCACTCTGCAGCACCCAGTGTGAGCAGCTCTGCCTATGAAGTGAATGTTGGCAGATGCACTCCATTGATATTCAATCATGGATCAGACCTGTTTTCTTTCCCTTTGGCATGGTAATTAGGAGGGAGAAACTTCTCCCCATGAGTTGCCTTTTTAACAAGCAGTCATGGTATGTTAATGCATGTAAATGGGGTTCTCAGCATGGAGCTGCTTGCCAGTTGCTCTGCGGTAGGCTACCATGAAAGTGCGGAGAGGAAAATTCCAACTTGTTTTCCCAGTGGTGTAAATGTCCCACTTGGTTTCATTCCAAATTTTCTGCTCCCATCCACCACAACACTTATCTCTGGTGGGACAGGAAAATTCCACCTTAAAGTGTATAAGTATAGGCCAGTAGTTCTGGGAATTCTGCCAAAACTAGCAGAATGAAAGATAAGATAAGTAAAAAATCTCAAACAGAAGAGCAATGGTAATGTGTTGGGGTGCAGGGCTCAGCAAAAAAGTTGAATGGAATGAGACAATGAAACAATTAAAAACAAGAAACAAAGTTTGAATGTTGTTACAATGAGGAATAGGCAGCAACAGGAGTCAATGAGAACCAAGGATGTGAGTGTGCAAATGTTAATGCAAAATACAATATTGGTACCAGAATTCTGAATGAGGTGCACTGTTTGCAGAGAGTACCTGCGTGGCCCCTAAGAATAGCATTAGAGAAGATGGATCTTGAGATACCCAAAGGATTAAATGAGGATTTATGTAATGTTGGCAATGGGATAAAGGCAGCATTAGCAATTGACTGGATATGGGTTTAAATTTCAGCTCAGGATAGTGAGGACATATATTTGCAGTTTCATTCTGAATGTGTTGGGGTTGAAATCAATGCCTAAGGTATCACATTTCTGATGGGAAAATTAATTTCAAGGTTCTTATCCTAATTTTTAGTCACCAATCTTTGATAGTACACAGAAGAAACGAGGGAGGCAGTGGTGCAGTAGTTTTGTCACTGGACTAGTGATCCAAACCTACAGCAACGTGGTTAACTCTTAAATTCTCCCTGAAATGGCCTAGCAAACCAAGGGTAATTAGGGATGGGCAATAAACCCAGCCAGTTACACCCATGTCCGATGAACAAACAAAAAAAAAGAACATTTCTAAAAAGCTCTAGATACTGAAGAAGTCTCTTTTTCTGAAAAATAAATTTCCATACAATAATGTTCTCAAAGAGAATCTCCTCGTACAAGACAAGATCAAATAATGTTTACATAAACTTGTAAGTCTCAATACTCTGTTTTTTGTGTTATTTCATGGGTATCACTGACAATGCCAGCATTTGGTGTCCATATCTAATTGCCTTTGAACTAAGTGACTGAGAGATCTTTAAAATTCAACCACATTACTATGGGCCTGGTGTCATATGTGAGTGAGGCCAGGGCAGATTTTCTTCCTCACAGGCTATTAGTGAACCAGGTGGACTTCTGTAACATTCAGTGATAATTGTCATTGCCACCATTACTAAGACTAATTTCATAAAACAGATTTATTCACTGAGCTTGCAGGTGCAGCAGGTGGTCAGGAAGGCGAATGGGATGCTGGCCTTCATAGCGAGGGGGATTGAATATAAAAGTAGGGAGGTCTTGCTGCGGCTGTATAGGGCATTGGTGAGGCCGCAGCTGGAGTACTGTGTGCAGTTTTGGGCGCCGTACTTACGCAAGGATATTTTGGCCTTGGAGGGAGTGCAGAGGAGGTTTACTAGGCTGATGCCGGAGTTGAGGGGGTTGAGCTATGAGGAGAGGCTGAATAAACTAGGCTTGTACTCGTTAGAGTTTAGAAGAATGAGGGGAGATCTCATTGAGACGTATAAGATGATGAATGGGATGGATAGGATAGAGGTGGAGAGACTCTTCCCGCTCAGAAAGGATAGTAGGACTAGGGGACACAGCCTCAAGATAAAGGGGAGGCGGTTTAGAACGGAGTTGAGGAGGAACTTCTTCACTCAAAGGGTGGTGAATCTCTGGAATTCTCTGCCCGTTGAAGTGGTGGAGGCTACCTCGCTAAATATTTTTAAGACGCGGGTTGATGGGTTTTTGATAAGAGAGGGGATTAAGGGTTATGGGGAGAGGGCGGGAATGTGGAACTGAGCCACGACAGGTCAGCCATGATCTTATTCAATGGCGGGGCAGGCTCGAAGGGCTGGATGGCCTACTTCTGCTCCTATTTCTTATGTTATGTTCTTATGAATTTAAATTCCACCCACTGCTTTGAACCTGTATCCCCAAGGGATTAGTCAGGGCTTCATGATTACTAGCGCAGTAACACTACCACTATACCGCCACCTCCCCAAAATGATACCCTCAAGTGCGCTATCCCTTTACTGTAAATTTGTTACTTTATAGAGACAGCACTGCAAGACAGGAGGATTTTGTCAGCATGAGGAGAATAGGGGAGGTCTTGGGATACACTAGTAATGTCCTTAATGAGGGTGCAGAGGAGGTTTACCAGGATGTTGCCTGGTATGGAGGGGAGATCCTATGAGGAGAGGCTGAGGGATTTGGGGTTGTTTTCGCTGGAAAGAAGGCGGCTAAGAGGGGATCTTATTGAAACATATAAGATGATTAGAGGTTTAGATAGGGTGGATAGTGATAGCCTTTTTCCTCTGATGGAAAAATCTAGCACGAGGGGGCATGGCTTTAAACTAAGGGGGGTTAGTTATGGGACAGATGTCAGGGGTAGGTTCTTTACCCAGAGGGTGGTGAGGGATTGGAATGCCCTGCCTGCTGCAGTTGTAAATGCGCCTAGTTTGGGGGCGTTTAAGAGGTCTGTGGACAGGTTTATGGACGAAAAGGGATTGGTTTAGGTTAGTGGGTCATTGTTGTTGTTTTTTTTTAACTGGTCGGCGCAACATCGTGGGCCGAAGGGCCTGTTCTGCGCTGTAATGTTCTATGTTCTATTACCTTCAAGTCCTACTTCAAGACTTGATGGCCATCGAAGGTGCATTAATAACATGGTCAGGAATGTTGATTACTAGCCTATAAGCCCTTCCAGTATGCCTCATGGTAGACATTAAGAGTGGGAGATGTTCCTGATCAGCCATTTGGAGAAGACAACGGCCCTGAGATGTAATGAGGTTCACGCCCATAATGGGTGTGAATCTGATTTCAATATTAATATGTTAGCAAATAATTAAACACCACACCCCACCCCCCCCATTTATCGATCCTTAGGGGAGGTGATGGTCTAGTGGTATTATCGTTAGGCTATTATTCCAGAAATTTAGCTAATGGTCTGGGGACCTGGGTTTGAATCCCACCACAGCAGATGGTGGGATTTGAATTGAAAAATAAATCTGGAATTAAGGCTCTACTGGTGACCATAAAACCATTGTCGACTGTCGGAAAAACCCATATGGTTCACTAATGTTCTTCATGGAAGGAAATCTGCCGTCCTCACCTGGCCTGGCCTATGTATAACTCCAGAGTCTCAGCAATGTGATTGACTCTCAACACACAAGCCAGTCAGTTGTATCACCATTTCTAGAAGGCAGCTCAGCACCCCCTTCTCAAGGGCAACTAGGGATGGGCAATAAATGCTGGCCAACCAACGCAAACACCCAATTGTAAACCTATCGTGGAGTTTGGAGGAAGGTGGGAGGGGGGAGTCCTCCATGATGGGGTGGGGGAGGGAAAGTTATTATTTTCCTCTGATCACGGCATCCTTTAAACATGGCACCCCAATCTCAGTGCAGCCAGCCTTTACTAGCGTGTTAAGGTGCCACCCCTATACATGATGGTGTGAAATATACCCACCTTTTTTTTTGATAGACTATTAGAAGACCTGGAGAGAAAGCTTGCCCGTTTCTCTGGACAGAAACACGCCAATTTTCAGTCCGGCCCTGACACTTTGCCAAATTCTGGTAATATCACTCCACAATCCTGAGAATGCAGAATTACTTTAATGAGTTGGGCTCAGAGACCAGATTTTTATCACCTACTTGAAGACATAGCTACTTAAGAATAGGTAGTCTTCACACAAAGGGCAGTGGAAATCGTGAAGTTGTTGAGCATGAAACTCAGGGGTTGCAGATATTAAATACAAATGATTTGAGTTAGATTAATGCTCATGTTGAGACCCCATAACAAGAACAACTGTTCGTAATTCCTTATGTGACCTTAATTCACCATACAAAAGGGGCCAGATATTCTCCTAGTGTCCTGGCCAACTTTCTTCCCATTCTGCCAAAATTAAGTTAGCTAATCTCTTAAAGGAAATAAATAAAGTAAGTCTGAGAGGGAACATAATCCAGGTTTTAATTGCTAAAATGCAATAGGATATGTTGAATAACTTCCCAAATCATGATGATTAACCCTTTAGAAAAAATACTGAATCATTTGCTGATGGAAGAGATTGAAGGTTGTAGACAAGCATGGCTATAAGGTGTTCAAATAGTTAAGGATGAATTAGTGCATTGTGGAAGCACACTGTCCTTTCACTTTTGGGACCTTTATTAAAATTCAGGTGAGATTGTTGTGTGTACGTGAACTCAACTTGGACAATGTCAACTCCGTCCCTACAGAACAAAGTTTAAACTGGACTTCTCAGTCCACAGCTGGCTACCATGAACTATAATAAATAGATTATTTGAGAATGCCACTCCTTTCATCCTCAGATTGCAATTGATTTTGTTTTTCTTTCATCTTTACCCCAACTACCTGATGTTGCCACCAATCCCCAGCATGTGACTCATAAGACAGCTGGTTATGCAATCATCATGCAGTTGGCAGTCATGCAGCTACCAGTTGTTATCTGTTACCATCTGCTGCAGTGACATTGTGAGATAATTTTCTATGCTGTTGACAGTTGAGCAACTGTCTTGACACTGGTTAAACAATGGTAAGGTCTGTTAAAAGCTAGAAGTTGCATTACTTAGCTTTGGAACTGGAATGTCCCCCTGGAAATAAAACCACTTGAAAGGTCTGAAACTGTTGCAATAGTTTCCGCCTGTGTTATGTTTCACTGTTCATACACAAAACAGCTGCTAAGTAAAAACATGTTGTAACTTGTGTTTTTCTGCTAAAGATAAATAGAACGTTTTCTTGGGAGATCAAGCAGTAACCAAACTTTAATGACGTTAGTAGTAACCTTCCGAAATAAAATCTGGAATTTATCATTTTCTGGATAAAAGGCAATGGCTTTGAATATTAATCAAAATAAAATTCACCAGTATGATTCTTGGTGCAAAAGGAGGACATCGAGAGGCCCCAGTGATCAATTTGAAATAGATTTTATAGTTTATCATGCACAACTCTTCTTTTTATGAAGCAGCCCAAGGGCACATCCAACAGAATTTAATCAATATTGATTAAATTCTACTTAAATGCCAAAAAATGACCACCTCCAATGAGAGGAAGACCAATCATCCCTCCCTAAGCTTCAATGCCATCACTATCACTAAGTCCCCCCTCATCAACATTGTGGTTACAAAAGCATGGTAGAAGCTCAGTACCCTGCCATGAGTGGGTGATGACCTCGCAATCTTTTGCAAAGTTTAATATGACTCATCTACTTCGGTGCAGTCATTGCAATGGTCAAGAACTCAATTCCAGCCACGACAAAGTAGATTGTTTGATTACTAATAATATTTGATTACTATTGCACTCAATATTCATCCCATTCTCCCCTGTCTCACAGTTGCTGTAGCATTTTATTCTTGCATTTTAGCACTACTTGATGTGCTGCCGTACTCATTAAGATTACTAAGACAATATCTCCCTCCTCTCTGAACTCTATCATCAAAATGGATAAGAGCAGCAATGCTATGAGAACATCAACTCCAAGTCATATAACATTCTAACCTGGATATATATCACTCTAACTTCCTTTTCAAAATCATGGTATTCCCTGTCTAACAGCATTTTGAGAAATCCATCGCTTCAGCATTGCACTGGTGCAAGGAGAGAGACCACTGTCACCTTCTCGTCAATCAGGTATGGAAATTCAGCCCTTGCTAGAATTGCTCACATCTTTTGCTTGGTAACCTTCGCTCTTGTGAGATGATGGTTAGTGCATGATAGATTTTTGAGGATAGGTGGCATGCAGATTTAAGATTTTAGCTCAGCCATGATCTTATTAAATGAAGGAGCAGGCTTGAGGTGCTTAATGGCCTACATTTTTGTTCATATATTTATATGTTGGTACGATGGTTGGTTCTGTGTTAAATAATGCCTGGTGTGGCTCAAGAGCCCTATTCTGTCATGGCACTCTCTGGCACAATTGCTGTGGAGGAGTAGACTCGGAAGGTACATGATTCACTGGCCATTATTTCACCTGGGCCCTCTTCCTGATCAGCTATGCTTTTTGTTTCTGCTTATTTCTTCCAATGCACTTCCCAGTTGTCAGTGTCAGTGCCCATCATGTTCATCTCTTTTGTACATTTCCTTGTAGTGGAGGCCTGGGAATCCAGGAGGTGATAACCGTGGCCAGTTCACCATACAGAATGTCTTTGGATAGACAGCCATCATCCATCAGATGAATGTGGCAGAGCCAGCTTGAAAATCATTGGCTTAGCAATGAGTGTATATTAATGGAATTGACGTGCTCCAAGGTCCCTGAGTTGGAGACTTTGTTCTGCAAAGAGATGTTGAAAGTTTGTCTGAGACAGCAAAAGAAACTGTTCAGTCTTTTCTCTTTCCCAGCTTACATTGTCCAAGTCTCACCATATCAGGCTCTGCCATTACAGACTAGATTAATATTTATTATTTGGTGGCCTGCAGTCATTGCTAGCTAGATCAGCATCTTTTGCCCAACCCTAATGGCCCTTAAAAGGTGAGTCACCATTTTGAACTGCGGCAGTCCCTGTGGTGGAGGTACATCAGCAGTGCTGTAAGGAAGGGAATTCCAGGATTTTGATTCAGCGACAGTGAAGGACAGGCAAGATAGTTAGGAGGGAAGCAGGCCACTGGTGGTGTTCCTATGGTATTGCCTTTGTCCTTCAAGGTGCTGGACAAAGGTCCTGTCAAAGGAGTCTAGCTGAGTTACTGCACTGCATCTTGTTTGTGATACATACTTCTGCCACTGTTTGTTGTTGGTGGAGAGAGTGAATGTTTAAGGTGGGGTGGGAGTGGTGCCAATCAAGTGGGCTGTTTTCTCCTGGATGGTGTTGACACCTTGAGTTGCATTCATCCAGGCAAGTGAAGAATAATCCAACATGCTTGTGATTTGAGCTTTGTAGATGGTGGACAGGTTTTGGGGAGTCAGAAGGTGAGTTAGCTGCCACAGAATTTCCTGCTGCTGACCTGCTCTTGTAACCATAGTATTTATTTGCCTGGTTCAGTTCTATTTCTAGTTAATGATAACCCACAGGATGTTAATAGTGGGGTATTCAGTGCTGCTAAAATAAATGGAAAAAGTTATATTCTCTTTTGTTGGAGCTGGTCATTGCTTGGTACTTGCTCGGCACAAATGTTACTTGTGATGTGGCGATGCCAGTGTTGGACTGGGGTAAACACAGTAAAAAGTCTCACAAAACCAGGTTAAAGTCCGACCAGTTTATTTGACAGTAAACCCACAAGCTTTTGGAAACACTGTTCCTTCATCAGGCATGTGGAAACTTCCAAGTCATTTTCCACACATCTGATGAAGGAACAGCGTTTCCGAAAGCTTGTTGGTTTACTATCAAATAAACTGGTTGGACTTTAACCTGGTGTTACAAATCTTACTTGCCACTGATCAACCCAAGCCTGAATATTGTCCAGAGCTTGCAGTATGGGCGTAGTCAGCTTCAGTATCTGAGTAGTACCAAATGTTATTGAACATTGTGCTATCATCTGTGAGCAACCTCATTTCTGGCATTAAGATGGAGAGAAGATCATTGATGAAGCAGCTGATGATGCTTGGGCCCAGGACACTACCCTGAGAACTGTTCAGGACAATGACTCTGGGCTGAATTTAGATTATCCAGTCTGAGCATGTGCAATGTACATAATTTCCCAGTTACAATATTTCTGTTCAGTCAGTTGTGTGAATTGCTTATTTGCTTTCATTGCACTTGCTACTGCATTGCCTTTCTCCGACTGTAGAGGAGAATTAATTTTATAGCTTTACTGAAGTAAACGTATACATAAAAAATGAAGACGGGTTTTTAGGTGTCTCGGTGTATGAGATGATGGGAAAATAATCGTTATGACAATAGTTATATGGTATTGTTTTGTATTTTCAAGGGAGAGATTTTGAGCAACAGAGGGAGAGAGAGGTTTCAGCTAGGGAAGAATGTGAGAAAGAAAAAAAAGGTGGTTCTTCATTTAATGTTCCTTCAATTAAAAAGGAATGCCAGTTGCATCAAGGAGCCAACTATTCTCCACCTGGTAGTTTGCAAAGTTCAATGCATACTGTTTAGAATCATAAATACCGTACAGTGCAGAAGAAGGCCATTTGGCCCGTAGGGTCTGCACCGACCACAATCCCAGCCAGGCCCGATTCACGTAACCCCATGCATTTACCCTAGCTAATCCCCCTGACACTAAGGGGCAATTTAGCACATCTTTAGACTGTGGGAGAAAGCCTGGAGCACCTGGAGGAAACCCGTGCAGACATGGGGAGAATGTGCAAACTCCACAGTGACCCAAGCCAGGATCAAACCTGGGTCCCTAGCACTGTGAGGCAGCAGTGCCACCACTGTGCCATCATGCTGCCCAACTAGTGAGACGGAAATTGTTAATTCCTGACATTCATGGGATGCAGTCACAGAAATAAAAGTTCCAAATAGAGATGAACACAGACAATCCTCCCCGCCCCGCTATCCCCCCCACACCCCCGCCACCCCACCTTATTATTTGATTCTGCTTTACAACATTTTGAGGGAATAGGAAGGGATGAGGGACAAGGGATGAGAGAAACTAGTTGAACGTGGGAGGGGAAGGGGTGGTCAAGTCTCCTGGCATCCGCCCTTGGGGAGAAAGGGGGAGTGCAGAAATTAGATGGGAAGTTAAAGCGGGTATGCGTAATAGTTGTGTAAGTGGAAGAGGAAAGTACAGGGTTGGGCGGGTCCTTCAAAGAGATAGAGATTAGGTTAGCAGTGGGAGTGGGGCAACAATAGGAGTGAGGAGGAGTAGGAAGGTAAGGGGATTGGAAATGCAGTGGGACAATGTGGTGGTCGGGAAGCATAAAATATTGATGGAAGGAATGAGAACGGATCCCCCAGATCCTCGCCCTAAAAGTAACTTTTCCATTGCAAATGTAGCTTGCAGCCCTTGATGGCTCTTTTCCCCACGCATCATCCATCACCTCCCAACAGAAAGACCGAGAAAGAAAAGATATTTAACTGGAGAGAAACAATAAAGAAAACGGCAGAAAGAGAAGAAAGAAGACATGATCCGTAGCACCAAGGGATCAGAGACAGGTTAAGTACATGACGATATATTCCGATTTATGTACAATCCTGCAAGAGATCCGTTCGTATCCAAATTAAAAATGCATTTGTCCAAACATTTCTGCTAAGATTTTTAAAATCAAATTTCCCCTTCCACTTCGTGAAAACATCTTGTCTTCGTGATTGTCATCGAGAAATTCGCCCCAAATTAAAAGACAAACAGCTGAAAATGAAAGATCCTTGCAAAGGATGACTCAGTCTGTGTTACTGGTTCACAAGCAGGGGGCAATCTTCACTCAGATACTGAACATGGTCAGTTGCCATGGTGAGAGGGAAGCGCAGACAACCATAGGGTAAGTCTAGTTCTCTGATGCCTGAAGAAACAACACAGGGCAACAGGAGATTGGCACCATATTTACATCACATATATTTGCCACGATTATAAGAATTACCGACATTTAATTAACGAAATCATGCAAGTTGGATGTCCGAAGCGAGATCCGCCTCTTTCTGAATAGATCCACCAACCTTTCGGCTTTTCTTTCTTCTGCCCAAGGGTTTCTAACGGGAATATTAACCTACATTTTAATATTTATCATAGGATGACATTAGGTTAGTTTACAGTTTTTGCTTTTACACTATGCGTCCCCAATGGATATTGGTGTAGCAATGCACATTTGAGTGTTTGTAAATGTGTTAACAAAGTAACTCTTAAAATATCAATACAATAGAGATCTAGTGCAGGACGTGGTGCATCGAGAGACAATGTGCACCTGTAAAACTTATTTCATTTGATACACAATTGCTGAATGATGCTGCAGTGTATTTTGTATTGATGTTTTTAATAATGCAATAACGGTTTAAATGATGGATATAATTGTCATTTCTGTCAATGCTAAGAGCCCGCCAGGGACAAATTGAGTACCAGAAATCTTTGATTTCAGCAGTCCAGTTTATATTTAGACAGGCACCCGATTGGGGAAGTCGTTTATCAGAAAGGCTGGCGCCTTTACTTGTGATAACTTGTGTGAAAAATCGAATGACCTTTACTCTGGCATGATATAATTGGCATTTCTGATTAAGTTAACCCCAGGCCCACATAAACTAACTGACATAAACCATCGTCTCACTGAGCTAATACCATGCACCTAGAACTCATGTTTAGTGCGTTGCCTTTGCAGCAGTTTTGTTGGCACCTCACTTCTCAATCCTCTCTCACACACACAAACAGGCCAAAGCAAGCAATGAAAACAGCAGCGTTTCACTGCCTGAGGGAAGCTTGAATCTGCTTTTAAATCTCATTGAGTATTCGTCTCATCGACTTCCATGACATACAACATCTTGCCTGACTGTACGGACTAAAAGTCCTGGAAGAGCCATCCCTCTCGGTGTTGGAGGTGGCCCTGGATTTGTATTGGATACACGGCGCTGGGCTTGCCCTGTTTATTTTTAGCTCTGGTTCAGTGTACGGCGCCGAGCGGCCAGTCTCTCCACCGGATTTGATCAGCACAGCACAAGCCGAGGGGGGCGGGGGCGGGGGGAACCACACGAGAACCGCGGCTACCAATCCTCCTTTTTTTAAAAAAAGCCCTTGTGAAAGCGTTGAGAGCAGCGTGTTACGAGGATCTGTCTAATTCTAATTCAGTCCGAGTGCTCTGAGGACTGTGGGCTTGGAAATGGCCAGTCCCAACGCCAAAGACGTGGACTGGGGAGCTGAGAATCAGCAGCAAGACCTCGGTCCAGGTCCAGCTTTCACTGAAGCCCAGCACTGGATTGAAGTAAGTTGACGGGTCTGCATTTGAAGTGGAGGTTGAGTGGCCATTTGATAACCATGATCTGTTTTTTTTTTGAAAGCTTATGCTCCCGGAATAAAATGAATTACTGTACCAAGACAGCTGCAGTAACAGAACCTGCCATCTGAAAACCCGCTGGTGGTTTAATAGAAGCCGCGATTTCAAATGTACTGAGGGCGAGGGGAAACACTTGTGGTAACCTTGAGTAAGGAGAACGGTCCTGACACTTGCTGTAATGGAGTCCTTTACTAATGTTACCCTGACAGCGATCTCACTGACAGCAAGTGGAAGTTTGAGAGAGTGGGGGAGCTCAGATGCATGCACAGGGCATTTAGATAATATTTTGGCTGTTTTGCTTCCAGTACGGTCAGTAGCTGACACAATGCCAGGGTGTTTACAGTTGTCAGAGACAGGCGCTTGCAATGTGTTATCCTTTAGTGGCAGACCGAGCGGATAGCGTTTATAACCATTGGGCCGATGTTGCAGTCAATGCAGTTTTATTTCCCAGGAAGCTAGCAGATAATCACGCGTGATCTACTGATGTTAAGGCGCTTTGTTAAGGTGATGTTGCTGGGAAGTGAGGGCAGCATACATTGTTGGGTGAGAGCATGGAGTGTGCAATATTTGAGGCTCCGAGCCAAGTGAATTTGCCGCAGGCAGAGGCAGTGGAAGCTATCTGCAGGATCTGGGGATGTCCGAGCACTTCGGATTTCTCCTGTAATTGAGGGCACGGTGGAGGTGGAGGAGGTGGGCGGGCTGCTGCACCACCACCTCCCACCCGCCCCCCCCCCAAATCCGGGCTGCTCGCTGACACACATTAAAAAGGCTGTTTTTGAGTTTACTATGGGACAGCCTGGAGAAGTTTTCCTGATCCGCCCACTCGAATCTGTTGGTCCTCCCTTAAAACTCGCTTAGGGAAGGCTTCTAGGCAAGTTTCAGCATTGTAGCATTGAGGCGAGTCAATGAAGATAATGTACTATTTTTATTTATCGCTCCGGAAATAACTGTTCTTTCTCATTGCTTCCAAATGCCTCTTTATTTAATTAAACGATACTATAGTTAAAGTGCTACTTACTTCAAGGTTTCTCACTTGACATCAATGCGCGTTCCTTCAAGGCACATTGATGTCAAGCGTGAAACCTTGCAATTAATAGGTGCATACACTTTGTAACTGTTATTCGGTGCAGGGTTCATATCTGCCAGTGCACATGAAAGCTTAATGTCACGTCCACGTACTACAGCAGCGATAGCATTTGTTAAATCACACATTCAACAAATGTAGCTCATTAAGTGAATTGCTTTGTGGCATATCTTTGTTTTCTATTGGTTTAAAAGCTCGCAGCAAAAGCCATAATGAAAAACGACATTGTCGTTACACATCAGGCTTTTGTGATTTTAAATATGCATGGCTGTTTTCAACCATAAGACTGGACTCAGTGATAGGATCCTCACCCCAGAGCCACGCGGTGAACAGAGGAGGTCAAGCCTACCTCTAGAGCCAGGAGTGCAATCAGCTAGCTGGAAATGTAATATAGTAGAGGGAATGTTAGTAGAAGTGCCGTCTTTTGAACGAAATGTTTATCTGAGGCCCAGTCTGCTTCTTCAGATGATGTTATTTGAAACAGAACAGCGTTCTCACAAAATCTGGACAATAGGGAAAGTACAAATAAATTTTTTGTGTAGTCAGACCTGCCTGGTATTCCTCCACAAATCCCCCTCTTCCTTCAAGCATGTCAAGAGTGCCAACAGCTTGAGTTTATACAGTTAGTTCATATGGTTCAATTCAACGTGGAGAATTTCCATTGGAAATCCCATTTATCTGAGTGACAGAACTGGGGTGAAACTAATTAATTTAGAATAACCATAATAAGGTTTTATAAGAATCCATTAGTATCATCAAGAAAGAAAGAATGACAAAACTGGCCCAAAGTTATTTATCCTGCTATCCTGTGCCAATTTAATTAAATCTTAGTTCTTTGCAACCAAAACAGAAAATGCTGGAACATCTCAGCAGATCTGACAGCATTCGCGGAGAAAGAATGGAATCAATGTAACGAGTCTGGATGACACTTTGTCAGGACTGGTATCTGCAGTATTTTGTTTTTATTTTAGTTCTTTGCAATCCTGATCTCTTTGAGGTTGGAGTGAGT
This sequence comes from Carcharhinus amblyrhynchos, assembly GCF_965287045.1. Taxonomy (NCBI): domain Eukaryota; kingdom Metazoa; phylum Chordata; class Chondrichthyes; order Carcharhiniformes; family Carcharhinidae; genus Carcharhinus; species Carcharhinus amblyrhynchos. Next base: position 86,371,760 of record NC_137324.1, on the reverse strand, counting down.
TGTCAGTTTTAAAAATGGTTCAACAGTTTTCATAAGCGGATCATTTTTGTGAAGCTCACAGAGGCAGAACAATTATATAATTGTGATGATACTGTGTTATTTGGATATACCTTATGTGTAAGGTGGGGAAGTGTTTTGTTACAAGAGGTGATTTGTTTGCAAAATCACATGGCTCAAAGGTTGAGAATGCAGGATGGTAACTGATTTTAGCTAGGAATGAGTTATATTGTAGAGTTCATGGACCTTTTGTTTATTTAGGTTCTCCTGAGATTTTAGATCAGGTATGCAGAATCATGTGAGTTTTGATTAGGTTGATAGGCAGGGACAGAGTGATGTGATTAATGGGTTAGCTAAGCTTGCAGGAACATTGAACATGGAACATTACAGCACAGTACAGGCCCTTCAGCCCTTGAAGTTGCACCGACCTGTGAAACCAATCTAAAGCCCACCCGATCTACATATTCCAATATCATCCATATGTTTATCCAATGACCGTTTAAGTGCCCTTAATGTTGGCAAGTCCACTACTGTTGCAGGCAGGGCATTCCACGCCCTTACTACTATCTGAGTAAAGAACCTACCTCTGACATCTGCCCTATATCTATTACCCCTCAATTTAAAGCTATGTCCCCTCGTGCTAGCCATTTCCATCTGAGGAAAAAGGCTCTCATTGTCCACCCACCTAATCCTCTGATCATCTGATATGTCTCTATAAAGTCACCTCTTAGCCTTCTCTCTAACAAAAACAACCTCAAGTCCCTCAGCCTTTCCTCATAAGACCTTGCCACCATACCAGGCAACATCCTGGTAAATCTCTCTGCACTCTTTCCAGTGCTTCCACATCCTTCCTATAAGGTGGTGACCAGAACTGTACACAATACTCCAAGTGTGGCCGCACCAGAGTTTTGTACAGCTGCAACATGACCTCATGGGTCCGAAACTCAATCCCTCTACCAATTAAAGCTAACACACCGTATGCCTTCTTAACCTGGATGCCAACTTTCAGGGATCTATGCACATGGACACTGAGATTTCTCTGTTCATCCACACTACCAAGTAACTTATCATTAGCCCAGTACTCTGTATTTCTGTTACTCCTTCCAAAGTGAATCATTTCACACTTTTCCACATTAGACTCCATTTGCCACCTGTCAGCCCAGCTCTGCAGCTTATCTATGTCCCTCTGTAACCTGCAACATCCAACCGCACTGTCCACAACTCCACCGACTTTAGTGTCATCTGCAAATTTACTAACCCATCCTTCTATGCCCTCATCCAGGTCATTTATAAAATAAAACAAACAGCAGTGGCCCCAAAACAGGTCCTTGTCGTACACCACTGGTAACTGAACTCCAGAATGAACATTTCCCATCCACCATCACCCTCTGCCTTCTTACAACTAATAAATTTCTGATCCAAACCGCGAAATCACCCTCAATCCCATGCCTCTGTATCTTCTGCAATAGCTTACCGTGGGGAACCTTATTAAACACTTCACTGAAGTCCACATACACCACATCAATTGCTTTACCCTCATCCACTTCTTTGGTCACCTTCTCAAGGTATTCAATAAGGTTTGTGAGGCATGACCTACTCTTCACAAAACCGTGTTGATTACCCTTACTCAAATTATTCCTTTCTGGATGTTTATAAATCCTATCTCTTATAATCCTTTCCAAAACTTTGCCCACAACAGAAGTAAGACTCACTGGTCTATAATTACTAGGGTTGTCTCTACTCCCGTTCTTGAACAAGGGGACAACATTTGCTATCCTCCAGTCTTCTGGCACTATTCCTATTGACTATGAGAACCTGAAGAGCAAAGCCAAAAACCAGTTGCATTTTCATTTTTAAATCTACGCAGTTACTACCTGGACCTGCTAGAAAAAAAAGTCTCTCTCTCTCTCTCTTTCTCTCCTCAGAGGTTGTCTGAAAGTCCAAGACTGTTAACCTAAGTCACCAGCAAGTAAGCCTGTGTTTTGCAAATTAATTATAAGGAGGAGCTTAGGTCAATAAGAGAAATTTTGCTTGATTGCAATTCATAGTGAAAGGTTAGCAGTTAAGACTTGCATCTTGTCATGTTTAAGTATTGTTCAATTGTTAAAGTTAAGCTAATTCATTCATTATAGTTTAATTGTGTTGTTAAATAAAGTTTGTTTTGATAAAAACTCCCTAGTTTGTCAGTAAAATTGTCCCTGGAGTGATACATTGGGGGCGATTCTCCCAGAAGTGCGGATTTGGTGGGAAAATTGTTCTAAATCCTGACTGTTTTGACAGTTCACCTTCTCACCTGAATCTCTGCACTCTCTATACTGCAGAGGTTCCAGTCATGAATCTCATTAAAAACCCAGGGCGGGCCCTATTCGTGCCAGAGTTTGACAGTTCTGGAGCTCTGCGCATGTGCAGTGGCCCCAAACTGTCAAACACCCATTTGCTGGCCAGCCCACTAACTGGCCAGCCTGGGACCACCTCAGTGCTGCTCCTCAGCGCCTCCCCATGGCCTGATTGTGGCCCCCACAGCAGTTCCTGGGCCAGCCCTGACCCCCCTCCATTCCAGAGCACTCTGATGCCCAGACCCCACTCCTCAGCAGTGGCGATCTCCCACCCCCCCTCAGCCCAGCAGTCCACCCCCCCCCCCCCCAGCTGACTCCCTCCTGGGGTCAGACCCCTCCCAGACACAGGCCCCCCAGCAGATCACCCCCCCCCACCCCCCACCAAGGCCACCCCAATCACTCCCCTCCCTCCATCCCGGACCAATCCCAATGCAGAGTGGCAGCAGGACCTCCCCATCACCACCAGTCGCACCTAGGCTGCCCACAATAGGTCCTACTCCCTTGGCACTGTCTGATGCCAGGTGGGCAGTGCCATGGTGCCCCCTGGGCATGGGCACTTTGCCCCTCAGGCAGCACCAGAGGCACAGACTGGCACTACCAAGGTGCCCATGTCCAGGGGGCACCCCCCCACAGCCAGACCCTCGATTGCCCCCTTTCACTCCGGCAGGATCTCCCGCTAGCTCCCCGAATGTGGAGAGCGAGTCTAAATCCTGCCGGAATGAAGTACTCTTGGCAGGGTGGGAGATTCAGATAATCAACAAATATGCATATGTAAAATAGATTAAAAACAGATTTAAGTAACTTACCTGCCTTCCTGCCGGTTTCCAGCATGGTCTGGCCAGTGATTGTTTGCCAGCTGTGGGAGATGCACAGGCATTCCCCACACATGAGCAAATCCCGGTACAAAGCCACAGATGTGCAGATCTAATCTAGACCCACCAGAAAAGTGGCGGGCCGCAATGGGAGAATCGTGGCCATTACATCCTCACATTAATGCCAAAATAGAAAAATTGTTGGGGTCAAGTCTGGCTTCATAATATGCCTTGGAGTTTCTGATCTGGTACCACAACATAATGGAAATATGGAGCTCAAAACACATAAGAAGTACTGCTGGAGTACTGTGTGCAGTTTTGGTTGCCGCACTTACGCAAGGATATTTTGGCCTTGGAGGAAGTGCAGAGGAGGTTTAGTAGGCTGATTCCGGAGTTGAGGGGATTGAACTATGAGGACAGGTTGAATAAACTAGGCTTGTATCGTTAAGAGTTTAGAAGAATGAGGGGAGATCTCATTGAGACATATAAGATGATGAATGGGATGGATAGGATAGAGGTGGAGAGGCTCTTCCCGCTCAGTAAGGACAGTAGGGCTAGGGGGCACAGCCTCAAGATAAAGGGGGGGGCGGTTTAGAATGGAGTTGAGGAGGAACACTCAAAGGGTGGTGAATCTCTGGAATTCTCTGCCTGTTGAGGTGGTGGAGGCTGCCTCGCTCAATATTTTTAAGATGCGGGTTGATAGGTTTTTGATAGGCAAGGGGCTTAAGGGTTATGGAGAGAAAGCGGGAATGTGGAACTGAGCCATGACAGATCAGCCATGATCTTATTGAATGGCGGGGCAGGCTTGAGGGGCTAGATGGCCTACTCCTGCTCCTATTTCTTATGTTCTAAGAAACTGCAGAAAACACTTAAGTCACACCTCTTGCACTCATGTGCTGCAATCCATCTTGGCTGAGAATGGGAATTTTCTTGACATTCACAATATCTCATAAATGCTCAGCTTTGGGCTGCTAGATCTGCTGTAGTCTCAGTCAGTGGGAACAGGGATAATGTCAAACTGAACAATGGAGGAGCTACTTACAGTGGAAATCTCATCGGCAATCAATATGTCTTGCTTTTTGTGAGCGATGTTTCAGATTGCCCTTTAGCTACTTATATGATCATGTATCCTAGACTGTAATGCTCCTTGTGACCCAAGCAAGGTATCTATGTCTTTCGTAATTGCTGTTTCAATCTGAAGATTGATCTAACAAATAGGAGGCAGAGAGTGGGGGTCAATGGGTGCTATTCGGATTGGCGGTTGGTGACTAGTGGAGTGCCCCAGGGGTCGGTGCTGGGGCCTCAGCTATTTACCATTTATATAGATGATCTGGAGGAGGGAACCGAGTGTATGGTGTCGAAATTTGCTGATGACACCAAGATTGGTGGAACGGCAAATTGTGCGGAGGGTGTGGAGAGTCTGCAGAAGGATCTAGATAGGCTGGGCGAATGGGCCAGGAACTGGCAATTGGAATTTAATGTTGGCAAGTGCGAGGTGGTCCACTTTGGTAGGAATAATGGTAGGAAGGATTATTACTTACGTGGAGAAAAACTGCAGCAGGCGACAGTGCAGAGGGACCTCGGGGTCCTTGTGCATGAGTCGCAAAAACCCAGCTTGCAGGTACAGCAGGTGGTCAGGAAGGCAAATGGGATGCTGGCCTTCATAGCGAGGGGGATTGAATATAAAAGTAGGGAGGTCTTGCTGCGGCTGTATAGGGCATTGGTGAGACCGCAGCTGGAGTACTGTGTGCAGTTTTGGGCGCCGTACTTACGCAAGGATATTTTGGCCTTGGAGGGAGTGCAGAGGAGGTTTACTAGGCTGATGCTGGAGTTGAGGGGGTTGAGCTATGAGGAGAGGCTGAATAAACTAGGCTTGTACTCATTAGAGTTTAGAAGAATGAGGGGAGATCTCATTGAGATGTATAAGATGATGAATGGGATGGATAGGATAGAGGTGGAGAGGCTCTTCCCGCTCAGAAAGGACAGTAGGACTAGGGGGCACAGCCTCAAGATAAAAGGGGGGCGGTTTAGAATGGAGTTGAGGAGGAACTTCTTCACTCAAAGGGTGGTGAATCTCTGGAATTCTCTGCCCGTTGAGGTGGTGGAGGCTGCCTCGCTAAATATTTTTAAGATGCGGGTTGATGCGTTTTTGATAAGAGAGGGGATTAAGGGTTATGGGGAGAGGGCGGGAATGTGGAACTGAGCCACGACAGATCAGCCATGATCTTATTGAATGGCGGGGCAGGCTCGAAGGGCCAGATGGCCTACTCCTGCTCCTATGTCTTATGTTCTTATGTTCTAACAAACACTTTATGCGGCAGATGTTAACATGAGTTACTTTATGTCACATTGAATGAATATTCAGAACAATAGTTATAATCATATTCACTTGGTCCAAGCAGGGTACTTTATCTTTGTATAATGATGTAAAACAAATAACACACCATGCTTCCCTACATCATTGTATTATTTAGTTTGATTTTAATGATGTGACCTGAATATAAAATTTGATGTGGCCATTTTACGTGTCTAACCGGGCACAATGATAACCTGCCTAGAAAGGCAGAGGCATGTGGTCAATCTGCATAGGATTTCCGACCATTGCAAAATTAAACATGGCCAATCTTCAACTAGTATTTCTAGGTTATGAGCAACCTTAATGCACATTAAAGGGATTGCTGGAAGTGAGTCAAAAAGGCACCTGTATGTACAGGAATATAGTTTCTGGAGAAGTTGGAAGAAGCCGGAATACTACCCAAAACAACTGTGAGCTACTGCCACCCCTCCCTTACTGTCCTAGCCTAATTACCATCTTTCCCATTGGACACACCTGTGCACCTTAGCAGAACGCAAAATTGGCAAAGCGCTCACAGGTGTGCTGTATTAAACAAGTAGATCAGTGCCAAATCTCACCTGAATTAATGTTTTATGTCACAAGGATAAATTTTGGGATGTCTTGGGCCTTTGGTACCCTGCTGGAATTGTACTCAGTTTCAGGTGCTAACAAATGTTAGGGGTTGGTATCTTACATCAGTCCTCTTACCTTTTTGGTTTTCTCTCCTCAGTAAGAACTCCCCCAGCCTTCCCTTTGATTCATCCTGAATGCCCTTATCACCTTTGATATTTTTCTTCCTACTTCTAGCTGAAGCTGGGACTCAGTTCCTGATGTCCCATCTCCCTCTTCTGTCAAATGGGTGGCCAGAAAGGGTGCTAATGAAACTCGCCATGGTGCCCCTTACCTTTGAAAACAATTCAATGATATAGTCAACAGAAAGGGACTTCCTATTCCCCTGTCGTGTCAATGTTTGTTGGGAGCTCCTTCACTGAGGTGACAGCTTATCCATTGTCTTGATTGTCCTGAGTAAATGTATCAGTGTCTGACTTTATTTCTCCAAATGTCCGTGGCCTTCCTTTTGAAATGAGTATTTCCTTTTGGGTAAGATACTTGAGGGTGAACAGCACTTTACTGCATCTCAGCAAGGAGTCAACATTATCATAGGAGGAGGAGGGGGGAAGGTTGATGGAGAAATGAGACAGACTATGTCAGAGTATAGACGGGTATACATTTGTGGCAACATTCCATGTGCATGCTGTTGGAAGGAAGCCTTACCCACTGTCAGCACCTATTGGAAAATCATGGGTGTGGTACTGCTGTAGTGAGTAGATTCTGCGTTGTCAGCATGCGCTCAGAATATTACCTCCATTCTTTAAAAATACATTTGGGGTTAAATTTCCAAATGTGCTCAGCAGTTTCACAATGATACCATCATGGAAATGGATCGCTCATGTGAGTAACTGTTTTGTGGGAATGAATCCTTCATATCAGTGTCATCTTAATGGGAAGACTTGCTTATTTGCTGGTATCCTTCATATGTGTCAGCCTTAGCTTAGTGGTAGTTCTCTTATCTTCATTATGGGATCAAGCCGAACTCCAATGAATTGTACATATTTGTTATTATAGTGGGGAACGCAGCATTGTAAAAGGTGCTATCCTTCAAGCAGGATTTTAAACCAGGATCTATCTGCCTTTGTAGATGGTTATGAAAGATTTCAGGCATTATTCTGAAAAGAAGCAAGGAGACATGCTCTAGCCAATATTTGTTCTTCAAACAAAATTACTGGCATATATATTTCATTGTGCTCGTTGCAACATTGACTGCAAGGTATACACTTCATTGGTTGTGAAGTACTTTGAGACAATGTGTATATACAAGTTCTTACTTCCATACAAAATAACCATGCATGTAGATGAATCCTTCCAGGACTTGAACATTTTAATGTTGGGTAATAAAACTCATAATTTTATCCATTGGTGAGGTCAATGAACTTGTCCAAGGCATAGTATTCAAATCAGGGGAAGCTGCAATATCACAAGGTCGGTACTTGCTTGCAGTATTCCTGCAGGTCAATCTCAGCAATCTTTTTGTGAGCACTTGGAAAGAAGATTTTGAAGGCATGGAGATAAGCACGGGGGTGTGAAGCTAATTGGATCGCTCTACCAAAGAGCAGGCCCAAGGGCCTAATGGCCTCTTTTTGTGCTATTTGAATCTATGATTTTCCTGGGTGCCATAGGAGTGCTGGCTCCAAGAGAGAGAAGTGATTCCTTTGTTCTATCAGACTGGGGTTTCCCATTGCAGACTGTGTCCTAGCTCAATGTTGCTTGAAGAACTAGTAATTGTGACACAACTGAAATGAAAGAGTTTCATCAGCTTTTAAAAGTGATTTACTGACAGCCCTTCCCTGCCTCCTCTGCTTCCATCTCCATTCTCCTCAATTTCCCCACTGCTGTCCACACTTCAACTGCTTACCTGCACTTCTCCCCTAATCCCTTGCTGCTTCTCCTAATCCCCTTGCTGCTTTCCCTAGCCCCCTCACTGCTTTTCCTATTGCCCTCGCTGCTTCCTCTATTCCCCTTGTTGCTTCCCCTGGTCCCCTCGCTGCTTTCCTTATTCCCCTCACTGCTTTCCCTATTCCCCTCGTTTCTTCCCCTATTTCCCTCGCTAGTTTCTCTGTTCCCTTGCTGCTTTCCCATTCCCCTCGTGGCTTCCCCTATTCTCCTTGCTGCTTTCCCTATTCCGCTTGTCGCTTCCCCTATCCTTCTCGGCTTCCCCTAATCTTCTCGCCGCTTCCCCCACTCTTGCTGCTGTTCTCACATCTCAATGCTTCCTCTCCCCTGCACTCTTCACTGTTGGCTTCTTTCTGGAATGGATAGCAGTGCGGGAAATGAGGAGAATGGTGAGGGGAGATGGGTGAGCAGCAGGGGAAACATAGAAGAGGCAGGGGAATGGGCAGACTGGTTGGGGAGCAGGGAGAGTGATAAGGGGAAGAAGGAGAATAGTGGAGGAATGGGAAGAATGGCAATGGGAATGGGGAGAATGGCAAGCAAACAGCAAGCGGAATGGGGAGCCTGGAGGGGAAGGTGGGATGCAGCAATTGGATGCACAATGATAAATTATTGGAGAAAACATACATGCCAGTGTGTGATCTGACGTCCTGATGTCCTGTTTCCCGGTGACAGTAGTTACAGTGAAACACTTTATTAGACTTTATGATGAAAGTCTGTTGTGAATCTCTAACTTTCATTTTTACTTGGGTGTTACAATTGTATCCTCAGCCCTGTTACTCTTATCTTCCATGTGTTGTTTTTCTTGCTCTCTGACATGGTATAACTCTTGATCTTCCTGCTTGGTAATATCAATTTCTGTTTCCACATCTATCATATGCACAGTTGAGGATTTCTGGACTCCTGAACAAGCTTTTTCAAATCTACCATAACCTCATCCTTGTGCATGGCTACCACCTGGAGCATTACCATGATATGAGGCTTCACTGTTACCTCTAATCTTGCATACTTCTGCACAGGCTGGACTTTTCCACTTTGACTAGAAATGGAGGTATTTGAAAGGTTGTTGGCTACCAGAGCAATAATAGCATTTAATTTTCTCACTCCGAGGTGCTCTGGATGTCACTGAAATCCAGAGAACCACCCATCTGACTTAGGAAACGAACTCCCTTGCAATTTCCAGCACTCCCTTTCTGCCATTTCCATGGCTTTGGCATCATTGCAGGCCTCCTGTCATGTTACGTTATGCTTTTGCTCAAAACTGGCTTGGATTTTATTGATCTATAGGCCTCCTTTAGATTTCTGAGGTTGACTTTTACGTTCACGCTAAACCCATTGTGATGAGAAGGTTTCTTTAATTTGAGAATGTAAACTGCAGTAGTTTCACTTGGCAATTGCATCCTTTGATACAATGCAACATTTCGCGTAATCTCATTCTTAGTTGGGCTGTATTATGAATCCAGAATTTCATTCATTTCAGAATAGTTGTAATATTAGGGACTCATGGACAAATTGGTTAGACACCACCTCAAAGGCATCTGGTCCCATCTTTTTATTTGGCCAGAACTTTCTGGCTATTTATGCCAACAGGATCTTCTGGTCTTGCTAATGGAGCATGCTTGCTGCAAGTTTCCTGGTGGCATTGAGTGGAGTCAGTTGTAAATCCCATTGGCAGTGGTGGGACCAGAGGATCCTGTGACCGGCAATGGCTAGTGCCTCTTGCCATGAGAAAGATGCTGCAGGGAGGCCAGAGTATCCCACCCTTTACCTCATCTCCTATTTTGTTCACTTTCAGCCACATGTGTAACCTTTATTCATAATTTGTGATGGGCTGAATTCCCCCATTATCCTAAATATGCTTTCAGTGCCATTTTTAAAATTATGTATCACTGACTCACTGTATGTCTGAATATGATGTACATACAGAACAATTTTTCAAATTGCCCAAACTTTCTCAAGGTCAACTGACACATCAAAAATGTGTCACACTGTCCTTCAGTCCTTAATTTCTCAACTGAAACCATATAGAATCATACAGTGCACAAGAGGCCTTTTGGCCCATCGAGTCTGCACTGTCACATAAGAAACACCTGAACTCCCACCTAATCCTATCTGTCAGCGCATGGCCTATAGCCTTGAAGGTAATGATATACCAAGTGCTCATCTAGATACTTTTTAAAGGATATGAGGCAGCCCGCCTATGCCACCCTCCCAGGCAGCACATTCCAGACTGTCACCATCCTCTGGGTAAAACGTTTTTCCTTACATCCCCCTTAAACCTCCTGCCCCTCACTTTGAAGCTATGTCCCCTGTGACTGATCCTTCAATTAAAGTGAACAGCTGCTCCTTATCCATTCTGTCCATATCTCTCATAATCTTGTACACCTTGACTTGGTCTCCCCTTAGTCTTCTCTGCTCCAATGAAAACAATCCAATCTTTATGAAGAAAGCAACCTTTTTTCATAACTTAAATGTTTCATCCCAAGGGACATCCTGGTAAATCATTCTAGTGCAATCATATCCTTCCAATGATGTGGCGATCAGAACTGCACACAGTACTGTGACTGTGGCCTCACCAAAGTTCTATACAGCTCCAACATGACTCTCTGCTTTTGTAATCTATGGCTCAATTGATAAAGGCAAGTGTTCCATATGCTTTTTTCACCATCCTGCTAACATGTCGTTATGCTTGTGTGGACAAACATGCTAAAGCCCCTTAAGTTCCGTTCTACCTTTGTAAGTTTCTGTTGTGTATTGCATTGAATAAGACTAACACATGCTCTGCTGCAAGCAGCCATCATTGAACTAACATTATTTACACCTCCCCAACAGAGAGGGAAGCAGAGAGGATAATATAACAAAATGCTCAGATCTTGCAATGTACTACAGACACACACCTGTTTTCCTTGGCGGTTTACTTGTTAATACAGAAAACCCTGCTGGTGACTAATAGAAGTTGCTTTTACTGTGCAATATAACATGGGGTAATGACCTAGTCAGCCAACCAAATATTTTATTCCACATATTTGCTATGTCTGGTTGTGGTTTATTCTCTGTTCTTTATTTCTCCTTAAGCAGCTGCTGGAACTGCTTAACTGAATGGTGTGGGGCCCACTGAATAAGTGACTTGAGACATAGTTTACTGAAAATAAACTGCATCAAGACATGTGGACTACATAAGATACTTACACAACGGGGGCAATGGCACTCTTTTCTTTGCAAAATGAAAACTTCTCAAATTCACAATATTTTGATTTATTCAGGGATGACTATAAACAAAGAATACTTATATTTCTGCAATTTATAACTTGCTATGATGGAAATCTACAGGAAGTTTGTTTTTGCCAAATGAATATGAAAAGAGGATGATAAATATGTTGTTTAATTTCTCTTGCCAATTCCAATAAACTTGTTGGAAGTGAATCCTTATAGAAGTCAAGCTGTTGCTGCATTTGAGTATTCAAGCCTATGGTTTTTTTTAATAGGGCCAATGAAAGATAGTACTCATAATATGGGCAGGATTGTATATTTTGCTACTGGACAAATTATGAAGCCAGTCAAATGCAGCTTGTCAGTGATGGTAGGATGTGTTAAATGAGTAAGAAAATGTTAGGAAAATTTTGTAACTTAAGGGGAAATGCAATTTGTGTTTTTTTTCAGGGTGTAATGATACTCGCTAAATAATGCAAAAGTGAGGTACTTCAGTGCAAATTATATTGCATGATTGGATAAGTAAATAAAGGTGTTGCTCCTTTAAGCAACATTTAGTAGACAATCTCTTTAGTTAGATGATGTTCGAATGTGGAACATACACAGAATTACATAGAATATATATAAAATTACGTAGAATACACCCGTAATTGCACAGAATACACAAAGAATATACATACAATTTACACAGAATATGCATAGAATTTTGCAGAATATGCACAAAATTAGACAGAATATACATAGAATATATTTAGAATATACAGGTACTGAACCGGTCACTAGTATGAACAGTTCCTGCTGGTGTTTATGCTCCAGATGTGCATCTCCCATCCTTTCTTGGCTAACTGGAACTCCCTCCCTAACAGTACTGTGGGTGCACCTACACGATGTGGACTGCAGCAGTTCAAGAGTGTGGCTGACGGTCGCCTTCTCAAGGGCAATTGAGGATGGACAATAAATGTTGGTCCAGCCAGCGACACCCACATACTGTGAAAGAATTAAAAACATTCCATCTGCCCGTTGAAGTGGTGGAGGCTGCCTCGCTAAATATTTTTAAGAAGCGGGTTGATGGCTTCTTGATAAGAGAGGGGATTAAGGGTTATGGGGAGAGGGCGGGAAAGTGGAACTGAGCCACAACAGATCAGCCATGATCTTATTGAATGGCGGGGCAGGCTCGAAGGGCTAGATGGCCTACTCCTGCTCCTATTTCTTATGTTCTTATGTTCTTATTATCAGTATCTTCACTCAAAGGGTGGTGAATCTCTGGAATTCTCTGCCCGTTGAAGTGGTGGAGGCTGCCTCGCTAAATATTTTTGAGACGCGGGTTGATGGGTTTTTGATAGGAGAGGGGATTAAGGGTTATGGGGAGAGGGCGGGAAAGTGGAACTGAGCAGCGACAGATCAGCCATGATCTTATTGAATGGCGGGGCAGGCTTGAAGGGCTGGATGGCCTACTCCTGCTCCTATTTCTTATGTTCTTATGTTCTTATAATCTTCTATTCCTTCTCTCTCACATGCTTCTCTGGCTTCCCTTTAAATTAATCAATATTATTTCAGTTACTCCATGTGGTAGCAAATTCCACCTCCTCAATACTCTCTGGGTAAAGAAGTTTCTTCTGAATTTGTTATTTGACTCTTTGGTATCTATCCTATATTGATGGCTGTGAGTTTATCTTTTCCTTGGCAGTGGGATTATTTTCTCTCTCTAATCGATCAAAATCTTTCAGAATTTTCAGGACCTCTATCAGGTGACCCTTCAGCTCTTTCTTTTCAAGAGAAAAGAGATCCAACCTGTTCATCTTTTCTTAAAGGTACAACCTATGTTTGGTATCATTCATAAATTAGGTTTTAAGCAACAGGTGAGCTGAGACAAAGGTGATGTCACCGTATCTTCCTATGTCTGGCTATTGAAGTGTTCAATGTTGGTTATGACTCTAACTAAAGGATGGCAGCTTTATAGGCCCCATCACTAATGTAGAGTTGGGGAAGTGGCGGGTATCCAGTAGTGGTGGAATTTAGCAAGGTAGCTTGGTGGGCTGGAGGAACCTAATTTTTTTTTGTGTTAAAATTATATCAGCAGTCTCTAAGTTACTTTTTAAGAAGACCTTTGCGACATTAACAATAAATTTTCAAATTGGCTGTAGCAGTAATGCATGAGCTCTAGGTGAGTGTCATGGAATGTCACGTGTTGTTTGAATGTCACCATAATAGGTAAACCACTTAAAATGACACTCAAAACATCATGTGCAAGCAAAATAGTGAAGTGTCCCCTTCTTTATTCAAACTCTGGACATGTGATGTCTGCCTTTACATATTTGAACGAGAAGAGGTCATTGTGATTAAAGCATTTTGCGGTTAAAATTGACCAAGTTAGGAATTTTGGCCTAATGCATTTAAATCCTCAACTCCAGCAGGGAAGTAACTCAGCACTTTTATTGCTGGATCGTATCTTCTTCTAGGCCTCTGCATGTGAAATTGGCTAATTACTATTCCTTTGTCTTTATTGTCCTTGTGCATTAGAAACTTATCAGACTTATATCTCTCTTATTTTGTGTACTTTGTTAGATCTTTAGTTGGAGCCTGAGCTTTCACAATGTTTCTAAATTAGAGACAGATGACCCTCGGCATACACTAGGCTGTTGGTCTGGAAATTAATTTTATTGCTTCTGTTATGGATAGGGGGAGAGTTAAACAGCACTAATTTCTCCTCTCACCACCCACCAATAAACAGAAAAGTGTTTTGATTTGTTCCCCTCTTTATGATCGGTGGCATATTTTCCAACCTCTCAGTTTTGGTGCAATCCAAGTTTCAATCAATAACCCCACAACAAACTCAAAATAGGATGAACTCAAATGGCTAGTTTACTTGCACACATCGAAAACATGAAAATAGGGTTCACAATGTCCTTCAGATAGTAAAAAGAGAGATATAAAAAAGAAAGATTTAGTGTGCAGAGACCATTAAGAAAATAAATATTTTTTCACATGGGTTCCGGAGTCCAGAACCAAAGTCCAATGAGGTATTCCTTCACAGAAGTCAATGGGTTGAAGACCAATGCTGTATAATTCATTTTTCTGATGGCGTTGACTTCACATAATGAAATAGGCTCGTAGGGATGAATCAATCTTGAGGGTGATGGTACAGAATTTCAAGAAAAGGCAGTATAGTTGTAGTCATGTGTTCAACTTGGGCAGAGCTCCTTTTCTGTGAGGCTGGCAATTAGTTGGTAAACAGCAGACTCAGCTTTATAGTTCTGGTTACACAAGCCTGAGGCCCATGTCACGTGACTTCCATTTCTCCACGCTCTCTTTGACAAAAGATGTGTATTCCTTATCTAGATCCCCAAGCGTTGAACGGTATACTCTAGCTATTGTAGATGATTGCAACCTGGATGATATGCATTTAACTTCCCATTAGCATTTCTTGTAATCATTTTCATAGTATCGTGCTTTAATTATGAATGATTGACAACTCTGTATTCCAAAGATTTGAGATGTATAGGACAGGAATTTTTAAGTGGTGAGCAGTTCTGGCGAAAATGCACCTCAGCTCTGTGACTCTGGAATCACGTGTATTTCATGTATAATACTTTATCCTGAAAGACTGTGGACTACTTCATGAGAAGAAGATTTTCTACTGATCCATCTCAAGGAATTGTTATATTCCAAGTGACTGCAAGGATAATTAAAAATTAACATCTTATAGATTGTCTGCAGTTTGCTCATTCTGAATTGTGCTGTATGGTATCCTTGGTACATATTTCTGTTTTTATGTATCACTTGGAAGTGAATCCAGAGCAAATATTTAATCTGACTATTGTAGCCATTGGTCCAGTATTTTCTATCATTTTAATATTATAGAAGATGTCGTGGGTATCCTACATATTCTCCAGAATGCAATTTACTGTGACTAGGATTAACCATTAGATCTGGACTACAATAATCCAAAGAACTAAATTTGCAGATTTAATTCATAAGAGGCTTAATCTGTTTATGGGAAGTACTTATCAAGGTGCTTATAAGAAAAAGGTTTTGGGCAAAAGCCCAGGCAGTAATAAGAAAACGTTACAATTTTTGAGATATTTTATGCTTTCCTGTTGTTAAATTCTTTATTTTCTGATTATACAGTCAACCATGAAAAGACTACTTTTGCATTTGCTGCATTGCTAATTGAGATTTATAATCAAGAAATGAGTTTCAGTAAGATTATTAAATCTAACTTCATCCTTTACAGATAAAAATATTTAGATTTGAGTGTTTCAGTATCTCTTAATATAGGTGTTATGTAATTGTTGACAGTTATAATCTTGGACAGCAATTGTTATTTTGCTTAAATAGTGAGAATTTACTTCAAATTGTGGGCTGGTGGAGTGACTGGTGACACTGTTGTGTCATCACATCACCAACTGTGCTGTTGCGAACAAAATGTCATGAAACATTTACTAAAAGATCCCATGAGAAAACATTATCAAAGTAGCTCAGAACTGCGGCAGGAAATGGTGTCACTGCAGCAATTACTGCAAGTGCAGCATGAGCTATTCTGGTCATCGGCAAAGTGGCTCTGAAATATTTTAGAGCAAGCTCTTCCCATGGGCCAGAATGGATCAAAATCACCACATTGATCTTTAGAAAAAAGATACAGCAACAAATTCTAAGTTACAGTCTAAGACTGCGCATTCAAGGATAAAATAGCACATTGCTTGTGTGACAGTGACACCAAATTTCTATTTTGATGAAAATAGGTAAATTAGTGTCTTCCTTTATGATTAATAACATGCTAATGTAAATGAAGGCCATGCAGCTTTGGAATATGCTAATTTCTATAAATTGAATTGTCATAGCGTGGACTTAGTTATAAATATGTCCTCTTGTTTCTCTATACAAGGAATGTCATTCCCAATGAATCAACAATAAAGTACAGTCATGTTTATTTATTAGTCACAAGTAAGGCTTGCATTAACACTGCAATGAAGTTACTGTGAAATTCCTGTAGTCGCCACTTTCTGGCATCTGTTCGAGTCGTTGCACCTAACCAGCACACCTTTCAGAATGTGGGTGGAAATTGGATGAAACCCACGCAGACACGGGGAGAATGTGCAAACTCCACACAGACAAACCGGAAATCAAACCCAGGTCCCTGGCGTTGTGAGGCAGCAGTGCTAACCACTGTGATAATTGCAACAAGTTGTGTTTATATTGCCTTTTCCACCTTTTGGGCGGCACGGTAGCACAGTGGTTAGCACTGCTGCTTCACAGCTCCAATGACCTGGGTTCGATTCCCGGCTTTGATCACTGTCTGTGTGGAGTTTGCACATTCTCCTCGTGTCTGTGTGGGTTTCCTCTGGGTGCTCCGGTTTCCTCCCACAGTCCAAAGATGTGCGGGTTAGGTTGATTGGCCATGCTTAAAAAATTGCCTTTAGTGTCCTGAGAGGTGTAGGTTAGAGGGATTAGTGCGTAAATATGTAGAAATATGGGGTAGGGCTTGGGTGGGATTGTGGTCGGTGAAGACTCAATGGGCCAAATTTCTGTACTGTAGGAATTCTTTAATGTCGTAAGATTTCACAGAAACACCGTCAATCAAAATTGAACCAAGCAGCATTAGGATCCACAAAATGTCAACATATATAATGAACAATCTTTATTTTCTGCTTTATTGTCAAATCTGGCAGAGATTTGCTCAACTTGGGTGCAGTAACTATTGCTCATGTTTGAAGAAGTCTGACAGTTGAAATTTATATAATCAATCAATTTTTTGAAAACAGAAAATATAACTGAATTATTCGATTGAAAATGAATAATTGCAGAAATTAACGAATAAATCCGTTCATATCATGGTATTATGTGTTTGCAACGCTTTCACCGGCAGGAATGGATTTTGTGATGATGATAACAGTGAGATTTTTGATAAGAGAGGGGATTAAGGGTTATGGGGAGAGGGCGGGAATGTGGAACTGAGCCACAACAGATCAGCCATGATCTTATTGAATGGCGGGGCAGGCTTGAAGGGCTAGATGGCCTACTCCTGCTCCTATTTCTTATGTTCTTATGTTCTTATGTTGAGACAAACAACATTCACCATTTTAGTTGCCATTACTCACCTCAATTGTCCCCTTATCTACTGCTGGATCAATCTGCCAGTTTCTGGTTAATTCATCATGTCTGCTTAGCTCTCCACCTTTGACTGAAGAATCTCTTGTGAATCCAAGCCCATTTCCTTTTTTTTGTTCCTGATTCTTTTTGAGCCCTTACCTCCTTTCTGCTCCTCTTCTTGTCACCCAGTTGCCTTTCAGTTATTCCTTCTCCCAATCCCAGCTCCAACTCATCACTGTTCCTCTGTTTTTTTCCTACTCCCATTTAAGGTTGAATCATCCTGCAATACCCCAGAAGAGCTCATCATGTCACTGTCTCCTTATGAACTGCAACCTCAACTGCCCCATCCTTCCCTCTCACCAGCCTGCCTAAGGCTTCTCCCATCCCTGTCACTCTACCCACCTCTGTCATGAGGTCGAAAGTCATCACCTAATTTCTACATTTCCCAGCAGAATACCTAGCCTCAAAAGCAAGGATCTTCTCTTCCATGGTTTTATTGTCATAATTGCATAAACAACATGATTTTGACAAATGTTAGACTCCTGGGTAGCAATATCTTGCCAGTTATTGAAGTGGTCTGCCAGGTTATACTATCCTCTGTGCCTTACCCACATAGCTATGTTGGCAGTGTGGTATTGTCACCGAGTCACATCTTTGATTTTAGTCTGGTACTTCACTTGTCTCAGTCACCTCAGCTTCTTCCATCCTTCATGTCTCCTAAAAACCCTCATTTACTATTGTGTTCCTCAGCCTCACCCCAACTTCAGGTTAAAGGGACAATCCTTTAAAACAGAGATGAGGGGGAATTTCTTCAGCCAGAGAGTGGTGAATCTGTGGAACTCTTTGCCACAGAAGGCTGTGAAGGCCAGGTCATTGAGTGTCTTCAAGACCGAGATAGATAGGTTCTTGATTAATAAGGTGATCAGGGATTATGGGAAAAAGGCAGGAGAATGGGGATGATTAAAATGTCAACCATGATTGAGAGGTGTAGCAAACTTGATGGACCAAGTAGCTTAATTCTGCTCCTATATCTTATGGTCTTATGGTTTAAGTTTCTCACTCAGGCATCTTTCCTTTTACCTAGCTCAGCCTCTATTCTAAATACCTCCTCATCTTTGGTGCTTCCAAGCTTCCATCTGAGCTCACCTTGCCCTTCTGTGATTTCGCTATTTTTCGGTCCTCTCTTCACCTTTCCATCTATATAAATTCTTCTATAAACATTCACTGGCACCCTCTAGACTTGACCATCTTGCCTGATCTTTCCACTCTCATGGCCACAATCACAGACAACATAGTCTTTGGTGTGGGCTTTGAACTTCCAGCAATGTGATAAATACACTTGTGAAGATTTTCTTTGTTTTTGATTTCTAGAGAAATCACAAACATGTTCTGAAGGAATCTGTTGAGAACTTCATTCAATGCAACAAAACAGCAGACATCTTAAATATTGCAATATCCATCAGGAATCTTATCCCAGGGTATAGTTTGATATGTTATCCTTAAGCTAGAGTTGAATCAAAGTGAAAGTCAGATGGTTTCTTTAATGGGCCACTAATCTGCATTGAAATTTTTAGGTGGGGCTGGTCAATTGTAAATCTACCCTAATATGTCAAGATAATATGAATATTTTGACTTTCATTGATGTGCTAGTCTTGTTTCATTACATTTAAATCATCTTTCACCAGGTAGTTACAACTTATAGCAAGTAAGATTTGAAAACAACTGTTTTAATCTTCATCAAAACAACTTCAAAAAGAAACCAGTGACATCTCAAATGTTTTTATGTCTGTAAAATATTTCATACCACACCTCTTTCCTTTCATATATTGTAATAATCTCACCGAGGCCAGTCTTCCATCATCAATCACCCTTTAATTCACAGTGATACCTGAACATCTTTCAACAGCCACAGAGTGCAGTCTATTGACTGTCTGCCTGAGCGGAGTCAGCTAGTTTTAATGCCCCCACCCACCCACTGTTCTTTCTCTATTGGGTGAGCCTTCATTTGCCTAATAAGAGAGCACATAATCAATGAGGCCCACCAGGAGATTGATTGATGATTGCCCATGGCCATCTTAGCAGACATTATAAGAGTATACAATAGATAGCTGATCACCTAGGTGAAGTGGGATTAGAGGGTATTGAATTATTGGACTAATGTAATTCAGGCTACGATTCTCCCAAAAGTGCTGAATTGGCAGGAAAACTGTTCTAGTTTCCGACTGTTTTGTTAGTTCAGCTTCTCACCTGAATCTCCGTGCTCAGTGCACTGCAGAGGTCCGGGGAGTGGTGGGGAGGAGGTGGCGGTGCTATTCATGCCGGAGTTTGACAGTTCTGTGCATGCACAGTGGCCCTGATCTGTCAGACTCCCCAGCTCAATCGCTGGCCGCCTGCGACTCCCGCAGCGCTGCTCCTCCAGCAACCACCCCCCCCCCCCAAGGTGCAATTGTGGCCCCCACAGCGATTCCCGGGCCAGCCCTGATCACCCCCCCGCACCCCCCGTCCCGGAATGCCCTGAAGCACAGCCCACCTCCCCAGCAGTGACGATCCTCCCTCACCCTTCACATCCCAGCAGACCCCCACTCCACCCCTCCCCCTTGCTGACCCCTCCCGGCTGCCCTCTACCCTAGACCGATCCTGCCTGCAGAGTGGCAGTGGGACCCCGCACTGATTACCCCTAAGCCCGCCCGCGATAAGCCCTGATGCCTGATGGACAGTGCCAAGGTGCCCCCTGGGCATGGGCACTTTGCCCCTTGGGCAATGTCAGGGAGCACAGGCTGCCATTGCCAGGGTGCCCATGCCCAGGGGAACAACCCGCAGCCACCTGACCACCTGAGGGACCTCAGTTGCTCCCCCTCCATTGCTGGTTCCCTGAATGTGGGGAGCTACACTGAACCCTGCCAGAATGAAGTACTCCTAGCAGGGTGGCAGATTTGATCGGGACCTGAAAATTCCCAATAATGACCTGCTAAACATATTTAAAATACATTTTAAAAAGATTCAAATTACTTAGTGCCTTCCCACCAGTTTCCAGCCTGGTCTCTGGGAGATGTGCATGCGTTCCTGGCGCATGCACAAATCCTGGTACAAGGCTGGCGATGTGCATCTGCCACCTCGACCCACCAGAAAAGTTGTGATGGGAGAATCACGGTATCCATTTTAAAATCAGATAATCTGATTTTGATTTTATGTAATTTGATGTTATGCTACAGCTCTTTACAGTTATAAAACAAAACTTATAACAATTTGAGAAATTGAGAAATAGGAGTCACTTTTAACTTGCTGAAATTGGCATTGTGGAGTGGTAACATGAAGGCTTTGACTTAATGCGTCATGAATCCTAGGAATTCACAACTACAGGTAGGACTTTGAATGCTCGGTTGTTGAGAATATCCAAGGCTGAGCGCAACAGATTTTTGGACTCCTAAGGAAGTCAAAGGATCTGGGGCTAGGATGGGATGGTGCAGTTAAGATCAAATATCAAACATAATTATACTGAATGGCCTTCAGTGAATGGAGCAAACTTGAGGGGCCATATGGCCTAAAACTGCTCCTATTTCTTATGCACTTTTAAAACAAAAGTATGCATCATGGTGGAGGGTGAAAAGTCAACTGTTATTGTTAATGTAACTTGCACTCACATAGATAAAAGTTTAAAAATGCCTCACTAATCATGAGATCATGACAAATAAATTCAGGATAGTCACAGTTAGAATCCCTGCTAACTATGCTAAATCTTAAATCATGGATTTTATTCTTTTCTAAATCATATTCAGTCATAAAATACCATCAGTGTTTTCAAGTAGAAAACATTTTATTTGCTTCAATGAACACATTTCTGTCATAACACAAATAGAGAGTTTCATGAAGGCAGTTTACTTAGGTTATTTGTGTTGATGGGATATAATAGGTGGATCTACTTGACCCTCAACCTTAGCTCAGTTTCTCTCTCTGTTTAGGTACCATGCTCAAAGAGGGCATTAGCTACCATAGATTTCCATTTGATTTTTATTGGCCCATGACTATGCTTAGCAAAGCACTGCAGCAGTTTTCTGTTGCCTTCTGCAGTACAGCTTATCAGGAGACTCTCCTTTTCCTCTCACCTGCGATCAGGCATATTGGAAGATTTTATAGGCTGATAATCAATCTGTTTGGCCATGTTATGAAGGGACCTCCTGTGGCCATCAAGTCGTGGTGTGAGACTTGAACCTGGTGTGAGCCAGGGATGCTACCTACTGTGCCACAAGACCTCACTTTCAACCATTTACCTGTCCAAGTTAGCATTTGTTGCAAACAGCACCACAGCATCCTTAGATGATGATATCTTGGCTCCACAGTCCTTTTTTATACAGTATGACACCACTTTATGCAATGTGTGACAGATTAAGGACTGATCTAACAGTTCAAAACTCAACACCATGAGACACTGCGGTCCAACAATTGCAGCTGAATTTAACACCACCACAAGTTCTAACTTTCTAATCCGACATTTCACTCATTTCTTGGCCATTGTCAATTTGGGAGACAAATTCACAGAGTAAAGGAGCATATTAGAGCAGCAACAAATAAATCTTAGAACAAGTTACTATGCGATGCATAAAGCTAAATGCATGCTATCACAAACAACAGTCAATAGATAGAGATGAGTGATCCCTCATTCAGTAGATCAAAGCTATGCAAGCTTTGTTGAGTTTCTTCGAGTTGGGAATGGTAGTGGATAGTTGGAGGAGGGGGCACCTCAGCCTTGCTGGAATCCTGGATGTGAATGCAAGCAACAAAGCTGAACTGTTTGCAAGTGCCTTAAGGCATGAATGCTGATGGGACAATCTTACGCAGCTTCCTTGCAAGGTCCCCAGCAGCACAGATACCAATGCCCAGCCAATTCAGTTCACCATATATGATATTAAGTAGCAGCTCAGTGCACTGAACACAGTAGAGGCTATGAACCTAGGTAACATCTTAACTGTCGTGCTGAAAATCTTTACACAAAAACTGACCATGGGGAGGGGGGAAATCTATGAATTAATATCCCAAAATGGGATGGCATCTTCAGTTAAAATAATATAGTTGGAATAAATGAGACTTAATGGAGAAGAAAGACTCATCTTTCGCTATGTTCATCAGAACTACCATCAGTATTTTACAGCCAATGAAATACTTTAGAGATGCAGTCACTATTGTAATGTAGGAAACAAAACAGCCAATTTGCAAAAAAAAACAGACTTCCATGAACAGCAATGAGTTAATAACCAGATAATCTGTTTTTTCAGTGATGTTGGCTGAGGGATTAATTGCCAGGATACTGGGGCAACTCCCCTGCTCTTTTTCAGAATAGTGCCATGGATATTTTACGTACATTTGGGCGGGCAAGCAGAACTTTTGTTTGACATCTCATTCAAAAGATATAAAACACAAACTTTGGGAGTTGGAGAGAAATAATGATGGTGAAAAACTGATAAAATTAAATCAATTGCCACAGTCGCTTCCATTGTACCATAACCTCTGCTATTGCACACGTTGGTTGTTATTCTCCAGCATCAGGAAAAAAACATGTAACACTCTTTATAAATAACACGGTATTATTCCATAACCTCTCATCTGTTCAGTCAGCTTCCAGTTGTGTGAAATGAGCGGGGAACAATGCAGAAAATATGACACTGCAATATATGATGAATCTGTGTCACATTGCACAGTGAAAAGGAGTCATGATGAACAGAAAATAACTCCAATTACTCTGCTCACTGAGGCTGTTATTAGACTGTGGTCACTTCTCACAGCATTCTTTCTGTGTACCCTGAGAATTATTCCTGACAGAAGGGGCAAGGGGTCACAGAACAATACTTTGTCTACTATAAAGGATGTTTTTAGTTTTTTTTCCTGATGTCGAGGAGTAACAACACATGTGCAGAAGTTATGGTTTGTAAGGAAAGTGATCAAGATCAGAATCCTGGCTTATTCATTGCCCCCACCCCATGGTTTATTCTTTCCCCATTCCTAGGCCAATAGCACCGAGGACAGTTTTAGCTTTGTTGCTATGCCATAAGCTTTATTTAAGTAATTGTTGACAGTTGTTTATCTGAGTGAATTGGAGACTGGAGGGGGGTGTAAAGGAGCGGGTGAGATTTTAGTCCATTCCATGTAATTTTCAGTCTGAAGAATGCAGCTTTCATAGTTTTGCATCATTCTCTTTGTCTCATGTGTTTGTCCGGAGCATCAGGATGGTGGAATGTTCCAATACCGGCCTCCAACACCACCAAAGCACGTAGAGCATTTCTAAAATGGGAACTAGCAGCTGTCCTTAGGGATTTCTGGCATTTGAAGAGCTGTAGAGATTGGCACATTACAGCTGGACATATCACAGCAGCCACCAGACAGCATGGGATTAAAAATAAAACGGTTGCAGGATGATCTGGCAGCATTATATTTCTTTATAAAGGAGGAATGATTTGTATTAAGAAAGCACAGATGATGAAGTCTCTTGTGCCGAACTGGTAAAGGCTTGCTTTGCTCCAGTGATATTCTACACAGTGAAACATTCAGGGTTTTATTAATTCAGGCAGGAAAAGCAGCAACAGTTTTGCAGGGTGAGCTATCCAGATAATAATTTACTCTTCCTGCATCTTGCAGCGTGGAGACATGGAAAATGATTTTCAACTAGCGCGTGAGTCATGCAATCTCAAAATGGAACAAGCTGGCAAAGGAAACAGTCACAACTTCATCACTTCAAGACACATCTTTAGATTATCTCCATATAAATGTTTTAATTATCAGGATTACCATTTCAGTAGGTTATGCCTGGTTTAGCTAGTGTAACCTACATAAACATTGACAGAATACAAATAATACTCTTTTAAGATGATACAACTAAAGCAGAAGTAGATCAGAAGTGGAAGGGCTTCCCCCCACCAAGCTTCATTGCCTGTGGCCTCCATTTCCAGTGTGATTTGGGGTGGGGGGGGGGGGGGTGTGGGGAAGGACTGGTGGAGGGTGGGGTGGAGAGGAGAGTGTAGTTAAAAATCACACTGTGCATGGTTTTTGTGCAAAAAGGTTGTGACAGTTTCACAAGCAGTTTATTGATATCCATTTGTTGTTGCAGTTAGAGAAGGAAGGGCAATAAAGTACATCAATGAACATGGCTAGAGGTGACCTTTTTGGGGAAATCACAGAACTGCACATTGCTGTTTACATTGTTGTGGTTTGGACTCCTAGCCGAAGAAAGAGGTGATGTTGGGTGGCCTTGTTTACATTGAAAAGAGAACATTTGGCTTAAGTGTATAAACATTCAAAGCCATAAACGAGCAACAAAATAGATGAAAAAAGACATAAACCAGCTGAAACATTTGACATTATTATGGTGTTATATTTTTCTGCCATGCTACTATAATTTTTCAGATATTACATAATGCAGCTTCAGTTGAAGTCCTCAAACAGGACTTTCTGAAGGATTAAATAAATTCAGGATTATCAATTCACTGAACAGTAACTTAATTGCAGTGTTAATATAACACTATTTGTAACCCTAATAAAAAAATTGGGCACATTATTTTCTTTCTTGACTTGCAAATTTAAGTCATAAACTAAAATAATCAGTAGTCAATTTACCAAAAGAATTAAAATTAAGAAAAGCAAAATGTGTAGCAGGTTGGTATTATGACTGGTTCCCAGGTGAGGTTCCCGAAATTTGGTAGCCTGAATGAAATCCCTCACTTTGTTACCCTCTGTCCCCTTGGTGGGAACTATCTTGGCACTAACCGACAACTTGTGAAAACCTGGACATGCACCCTAAATTTTTAACATCCAGCTGTGATATCCCCTAATGCCTAGTGTAAGGAGCCAACAACTTTCTTCATTTCTTTCTTCGTCCAGCTCCTCTCATTTGATTGAAACAAGATTATCGAAAAATCATCCCTTTTCCCAGTTCCAATATTTATGTTTTAAAAGAAGCCGATTGAACCAGGCTTTATTGAGTTAAAGAATGAGTTTATTCTCTACTAAAAGCAAGAAAATGACAAAATACATGCATGAACGTCAGACAGATTAGAAATGAGAATTGAGTCCAAAGGAAATAAATTAAATCCTTGACTCATGAGGAGTAAATGATGAAGTGTTGCGGCTGTTGCGATTTGTGATTTGAATAGTGTTGACTTCAGTAGGTGACTAGTCTGTTTTAAAATTCCAATAGTGCTGACTTCAGCAAGTGAATAGTTTCAGGATCCCAGCTTTCTGCAGTTTGGCTGAGAAGTTTCCCTGTTTTCTTTTCAGCTGTGGTCTTTGCTTACTTGGCTTATTACAATGATCAAAGAGAGAGAGATACATATCTGCAAAAAACTTTTGCGAGGTGCTGCGCCTTGGTAGCTTTTTGCTTCTGTGTCACACACACTCTGACACCCGAGCACATGACTGATTTTGCGCCCTCAGCCACCTTTGGCTCTTGTATGTCTATTAAAAAAACTCACAGGTTTTATTCAAAGTCCAACATGTGCAGACCTAATTCAGTATTCTCCTCCATTATGTTGGCATTAGTTAGTATATGAACAGACAGGGGGAGGTTAACATTTTGAGTGGATGTCTTTGTGAGAATTTGATTTTTAAGTCATACGTTTCCTCTTTATAAAAGCAGTTAGGATATTGTATTTTGAAACTCTTACCTGATCCTCTTCTTTCCCCATTTTGTTCTGGACAGTGTTGTAAAAATGCTGGCCAGAATTCTCCAGCGTCATACCCCTGCCATTGCTGCCAGCAAAACGGAGAATTTGGGCATTTAGCCAAATCTCCATTCACTGCAACAGGACCGGAGAATCCCTGCCGCAACTTCGAGCATAATTTTTTATTTTGCATTTCTAATATTTTCAGCTTCTTTCTTATTGTCTTGCTGGGAAGGTTTCCTGTTCAAACTAGTCAACCTATTACATTTTTATTGAATAAATAAGGGAGAATGGATAAAGGAAATTAGATAAATATGGAGTGTATGGATTTTCAAAGAAACTGACATACCACAGAGGAGAATTATGGCAAACATACTAACATATGGAATTGAAATAAGGAAATGTGGTCATAGTCAGGAGATAGAATCGCTAAAAGAAGAGGCAGGAATATCTCTGGCCATTTCTACGAAAATGAGTTCAGTTTTGTCGTTTTGTGGGCAAATGTGGCATGGAAGTTGTGTACAGATAATTGATCACTAATTGACTTTTGTTGGTTTTGGTTGAGGGAGTAATGATGGGCAGACCATCAGCAGAAATCTTGAATATTGCTCTGAGGTATTTTAAGTCTATGGACAGATGGGTCCTTGATTCAATGTGCTGCATTTTTGCGAGTTGGAAAGACTCAATAGACCTTTAAAAATGGCATATAGGTAGTGGATTTGAATTCCTGCCCCCCATTTCTGACCAATTCAATTTTACTGGCAGTATCAGAGACTGAAAACAAGAACTCAGCCATTTAAGCTGATCCCATTTAAAGAAACCCCATTTAACCAGACCACATTTAAACAGACCCTGTTTAAACAGGCTGCATTTAAACAGATCCCATTTAAACAGACTCCATTTAAACCAATCCCGTTTGGAAGTATGAATTTCTAAAAATTACACTTTTACTTCTTGTTCCTGAATTCGTTGGGAAGAAAGCTGCGTTTATTTTATGTTTGGAAGTTGGTGGTCTTTCCTATACCAGAACTCTATCTCTTCTCTCTCCTGATTAGAGAGAAGGATCCAGATTCTCAGTCTGCTCTGTGATTACAATTGGAGCAACATTGGAA
Organism: Carcharhinus amblyrhynchos; assembly: GCF_965287045.1. Taxonomy (NCBI): domain Eukaryota; kingdom Metazoa; phylum Chordata; class Chondrichthyes; order Carcharhiniformes; family Carcharhinidae; genus Carcharhinus; species Carcharhinus amblyrhynchos. Next base: position 86,344,715 of record NC_137324.1, on the reverse strand, counting down.
ACATTGCTTGAGCTTAACTGAAACCTCCATCTTTTATATCAGAAACATAAGAACTATTGTGGCTGCACTTCAATCTTTTGCATTAAGACAGAAAGTAAGACAATTGCTGAAGATTTAGAGATCACTCTGAAAGAGTGGAATCACTGGAACTTTGTTTCTGGTCCTTCAACGAAGTTGAGAATCTGATAGATTATTGGGCTACAGTCAGTCAAACATATCAGGAACATGCATTAGATTATAGGAAATCCATGGGTTGCATTTTATGTACCACCACTGGGCAAGTTTTCAGTGAGTGGGAATGTGAAATGGTGGGAGGTACTATCATTTGGGTGTGCCCTTTGTGGGTCAGGAGGAGGGAGAAACCCTCTGTGATAGCAACCCCTTAAGATAGCAACCCCTCCCCTTCCTTCCTACTTGCCTGTTCCACTAAGCATGCCATCCTGCCTCCATCCCTTCAAGTAGCAAGATCCTGGACTTACCTGGTTCCGAGATCCATGGGCTTTCTTGTTGGGGCTGTTTGCAGTCCTGGCAGTGCCCACTAAAGTATGCTTGGGCTGTTGGGAACTGATGAATCAGCTGACCAATCCAGTTCCTCAGTTAGGGGACAGAAGTCCCGCACTGCCCTAATTCAGTGTGTCGTGGCTGCAGGGTGCACTAACATGACCATTCCACTCTGACTTGCTCTCAGCGGGAGATACATCTGCATTCCTGCAATATTCTGCTCTATGACTTGCCTGTTGGGATCTTAGTATAATTTCTCTTGGTCCTTTTGTTCTCTGAGCAACCAGCAGCCAGTTCAGTGGAATGTCTGTTTGTTCAGTTATTTCTGCCTACACCCTATCATGCTACCCCTATAAATTGTGCCATCACAACCACTTTGATACAGTAATTTTCAATTATGAGTACTCATGATTCTGGCAGTTTCCATCAATTCTATGAATCAGACACTTTAGTAGTGCTGTCTATTAATATTGTATTTTATTTGTCCTAGATCTGTAGAGATTGTTGGGTGATTAAGTTGCTGTTTCTTGATTAAAGTATTTTGGTTTTATGGTGAGGAACAGCAACTCTATAAAGTAATCTGTTCAGACCAGCTGAAATTCGTTCTTGGATTGATGACATGTAATTCTTTACTGTTCTGAGTCAGTGTATTGCTGCCATGTGTTTTGTTGTAAACTGCTGGGTAGTCGAGAATGGCACATTTCCTCCACTCCATGAGTTACTCCTGTGTGCTGTTAGTTCTGATATATTGCACGAATCTCATTTGCAGAGGTAGATGTGACTCCAAAGATTTGCTGTGAAGTTTTGAGGTGGGTCATAACTCTCTATTGGGAGTTACTTAACATCCTTTGTTGATATGACAACTATTCAGTTTAACAAAACCAGCATGACAATTAGTAGCAGAAGTGGATTAGCCTTGTATTTCCCAATGAAAGAGCAGCAGGAAACTGTATTACATATGTGTTGGCTGATACCTTCACAACAAGGGCTCTTTTGCCCAGATCAACTCTTTATGTTTTTGGAAGGCTGGAGTAGATTCTGTCTTCTTTCCCCATCAAGTTATCAGTGGGTCCTTTAGGATTTCCCATCTCTTAAAACTAATGGCTGCAAATTCTGTGGGATTTGCTAAATTCTAAACTCTCATCCCCAGTTGGTACACTTTATCCCAGGGCTGCGTATTTGTAAAATGACTTCTTAAATATATTCATTGTGTTAAATATCAGCAGACCACACATTGAGATTAGTAGGAAAGTCATGGGCAGAATTTTAAGTTCCTCCTCAGAGGGTTTGTAGGTGTGGGGATGGATAACTTTTCCTCCAGGTTCCTACCAGATTTCTGCTGATGGTCTGCCCATCATTATTCCCTCAGCCAAAACCAACAAAAGTCAATTAGTGATCAATTATCTGACCTGCCATTATACAAAGTTGCTGTACACAACTTCCATGCCACATTTGCCCACAAAACAACAAAACTGAACTCATTTTCGTAGAAATGGCCAGAGATATTCCTGCCTCTTCTTATAGCAATTCTATCCCCTGACTGTGACCACATTTCCTTGTTTCAATTCCATATGTTAGTATGTTTGCCATAATTCTCCTCTGTGGTATGTCAGTTTCTTTGAAAATCCATACACTCCATATTTATCTAATTTCCTTTATCCATTCTCCCTTATTTATTCAATAAAAATGTAATAGGTTGACTACCTGGAAGAGCTCTGACCTCTTGGCAATTTAGCACTGTTATAGGCAAAGCTTAGGCAGCCAGATTATTGACCACTGAAGAGCCGCTTCCTGCCCAACCCCAATTTTCAGGCTGGGGGAAGGAGTTCAGGGCAAGGCAGGAAACCCAATGTAATTCAGGCCTTGAGCAGGAAGGGGAGTGGCGGGTGGATAGGATGGTACCATCAGCAGCCTCCACTTGACATAATGTGACCTCAATCCCACACAAGGACTGACCCCTGCAGGTCCTCTCTCCACCCCTGACATCTCCACCAGCAATTCCACCCCCTCTGCCCTCTCCCCTGGGCATTTCCTCCTCTCCCCACCCTGGGATCCCCCAAGAATTACTTGACTCCTAGGATTTTGGCTCTGGGGACCGCTTGCAGTCCCAGTCCAGTCCACTGTAGCTTCTGGCGCCTCAGGGATCAGAGAGCAGCTGGCTGACTGGATTGGTCGGCAGCTCTCTGAGGCAGGACTTTCATCCAAATGAGGAGCAAAAGTGTTGCCTCCAGCCAATTAATGTTTGTCTGGTCGTTAAATGGCTGCAAGGCAAGCAGTAATCATAGACTCTTAGAAGCCGTTCAGTGCAGAAGTGGCCCTCTTATCCAGGCCTTCTCCTCTGCCCTATCTCTGTAACTCCACACATTTCCCATGGCTAATCCCCCTAACCTATACATCTTAAAACACTAAGGGGCAATCCACTTGCCTGCACATCTTTGGATTGGAGGAGGAAACCAGAGCACTTGGAGAAAACCCATGGGGAGAATGTGCAAACTCCACACAGATAGTCACCCAAGACCGAATTTGAACACAGGCCCCTGGAACATTGAGGCAGCATTGCTAACCACTATGCCACCTTGCTGCCCTGGTGGAGATGTGCGGAAGACTGGCAGGGTGTGAACTGTGCAGGTATGAAGCATGAATCTGCTGGGTCATTTGAAATAATGCTGCATTTAAGCAGACCCTTTTTTTCTTATTCTTGCTTTGTACCTTAACCTGTGATGTAGGAGTCATGATTTTGTTTGAGAAACGTAAGTGCCCTTGAAGAGAGGCAAAAGTCTGTTCAATATTCTTGATTTGAAGATATTTAAATTCCCTACGCTTTAAAAACAATGAAAGACTAGGCTGCAGCTATCAGTTAGAATTAGAATACAAAACATAAGCTGCTGTAGTGGATTGATTAATAGACCATCTGAGGTAACTTAGAAACATTACCTGCTGTTCCTGTACTTGCATTGAAATTGACCCCCTCTTTCAATGTAGACATTTTGCTTTAAATTGTTCCATGCTCTCCTCCATTAGCAATTTAAACCTTATAATATGATGATCACAGATGTCTAGGTTTATCCATTGAAGCTCTGAAGAAGGTGCACCCCAGGAAAAACATTGGTTGATTGACAACTCTGGCTCTCTGTGCTCTTCAGTCAATTTTATTTTTTACACAAGATGAAGAGTTTAAAATGCTTGCAGTTTCTGCTGGTGATATTTTGTTGGGTTTGAATGATTTACACTGTTATTGGGCTGTAGTGAAAACATTCTTTATATTTTTTTTAACAGATCCTATTGCCACATGGAATTTATCTATCCAATGTTTAGTGGGTGAATGAGCATGAACATGCCATAGCTTGGCATGTAGGGCATGAGTGTTCGTAGAAGTTAGATGGGAGTGCATAGTTTGGTATTGCAGGTATGAGGGGTAATGGAGTGTGGGCAGGGGCCATGAATGGGGTCTGTGGATTGTGTGTGTGTAGGGGAGGAAATCAGGGTAGAGGGCTTTTTTGTTTTTATTGTAACCTGGATGAAGCTTCAGAGCACTGAGGGCCTTTTAAACAGACTGCTCCACAACCACTAGTCCTTCTGGCTGCTGCTGAATTCTTTCTGGGCTGGTAAGCCCAGCTCCAGCTTGGACCACCCACCAAAATACCCCACCCCCCCCAACCAAATCACCCCCACTCCCCCCCTCCCCTGCCACCTCCCCACCTCCCCACAACCACACCTTCCAGAAGAGAAATCTTGCCTTTGCAGACACTTCTTGCTGAAGCAGCTGTGCTGTGGCAGGGAATTTTCCAACTCTTGCTACCCACCTCCAGGATGCAAACCCAGCTCAAGCATTTATTCTGGATGCCCTTTGGAAGGGCATTGGCAAGAGTTCTTGACCTTGTAAACGCAGTGCCCAGTGTAATACAATGTCAAATACAGATCAGAAAGTTTTCAGTTTCAATCTCTGGCTAATCCTGGGTTAGCTGTCTATTGTTGATCTGTATCCCTGGACTACGGGGAATGCAGTGTAGTGGTTATGGAATTGGACTGGTAATCCTAAGGCCTCACTAATGTCTCACTATCTTGAAATAAGAAAAAGCTGGCATCAATAGAAATAATTGTGAAGTTGCTGCACAATTGTAAAACTCCAGTTGGTTCTCTTACATCCTTCAGCAAGGAAGCCTGTTGTTCTTATCTGATTTGGCTTATATGTGACTGCATTCCCATAATAATATGGTTAAATCTAAATTGTCCGTTAAACTGATCTAATAAGCTATTCAGTTAAGTTAATAAATTGCATCTAGGTGAGGCCCACATCCTGAAAATTAATAAAAAAGAAAAAGATTAGCCACAATTTCCACTTCAGATTTCTACCCCGTAACCCAGGTTAAAAAATGCATGTGTAGATATGAAGGTGTGGTGCAGTCAAGAGTAGATCTGTCAGCGATAACCTTTTGATAGCTGCTGTCTAGAATCAAATATTGGTCGATTGGCATTCCATTGTCGTTCATTGATTGGAAGAGAAACAGGGGATATTTAAAAAGAAAAAGAATAAATTAGAAGAAAGGGTCAATGATAGTGTGTCGCATCACTCAAATGTATGGCTGGCCTGTCATCCTCCCTCATCAGGTTCTTTTGCTGTAATTGGCTATTAATTGCTGTCTTCCTATTCTGAGTCATCTGTCAATTGGCGTATCAGTGAAAATTTAAAACAGGCCAGTCATGCCTATGCAGTGATAGTCAATTGCTATTTGTTATGTTGCTCATTGCTAGCTATTGCTGGTGTAAATCACTGACCTGTCTATTTAAAGTTCTGGGCCAAAGGTGAAATGGATATAGTTGCAGACAAGTAATTGTAATAGAGTGTGTAATGATACATTATGAACATTTATAGACGCCTTTGCTTCAGTAAGTGACAATATTTCACGTATCATTTTGTGTGTGTAAAGTTACAGACAATAATTTCAAGCATCATTCAGTGCAGGTCGGAGAGTTGGTGTAACAGTATTGTAGCCTGACCAGGTTCAAGCTGTGAGTGTGACATTTTCCCAACATTCCTTTAACTGCACAATCAGAAACTGACCGATTCAATTATGCATCATTAGCTGGAACTGGACTGACAATAATCAGACTCTGTAACTTGAAACTTGTAGGTGTAAAAGAGCTCATGATTGTTGCTCTATGCAAAAGTATTTCAGAGCTTAGCAAATCTGTTCACAATTTAGCCTTAGATTTTAAGAAACCCTGGGGGCGATTCTCCCAAAAGTGCTGAATTGGTGGGAAAACTGGTCTAGATCACGACTGTTTTTTCAGTGGGAGTTCAGACCTGAATCTCTGCACTCTGTGTACTGCAGAGGTCACAGTTGTGTGAATCTCATTAAAACCCCGGGTGGGGGGTGGGGGGGGGGGTGGCGGGAGGGGGAGGTGGGTGCCTATTCACGCCACAGTCTGACAGTTCTGGAACTCTGTGCATGCTCAGCGGTTCCGATCTGTAAGACTCCCTGTTTGCTGGCCAGCCCAATCGCTGGTCAGCCTGGGACCCCCACAGTGCTGCACCTCCACCCCCCTCTTCCCCACAGCCCGATTGTGGCCCCCACAAAATTTCTGGGCCAGCCCTGAGCCCCCCGACCCAGAGTGCCCTGATGTCCAACCCACTCCTGCCCCATCAGCAGTGGCGATCCCCCTAGCCCCTCACTCTGGCAGCCCCCCCCCCCACCCCCCCCCGCCGCTGATCCTCTGGGATCAGACCCCACCCCTAAGAGGTAGACCCCCTTCCCCCAGCAGACCATCACCCCCTCTCCAGCCCAGACCGATCCCAATGCAGGGTGGCAGTGGTAGCCCCCCACCCCCCATCCTCAACAATCACCCCTAGGCCCCACCAGCAATAGGCCCCAACCCTTTGCATTGCTCGATGCCTACTGGCGGTGCCAAGGTGCCCACTGGGCATGGACACTTTGCCCCTTGGGCAGTGCCGGGGCATAGGCTGGCATTGCCAGGGTGCCCATGTCCCCCACCACCCAACCTCTTGGGTGGCCCCAAATGCTCCCCCCTTCACTCTGGTGGGGTCTCCTGCTTGTTCCCCAAATGTGGGGATCTACTCTAGCTGAAGTACTCCTGACGGGGTGGGAGATGCTTTTGGGCCTGACAATTTCCATGCTGGGCCCAATAATCACATTTAAAGTGCATTTAAAATATAATTAAAACAGATTTAAATGACTTACCTCTCTTCCCACCGGTTCCCAGCGCAATCCCGACTGTGACTGTTCCTTGGCTCTGGGAGATGCACGTGCATCGGGAACACACATGTAAATTCCGTGAAATGGCCTATACGCGATTCACCCGACTGTGCCCACCAGAAAATCTGCATGTCGCAATGGGAGTATTGCCCCCCCTATTTCTGTTCAATCCTTCAATGTGGGGGATAAAGGTGTTGGGCAAAAAATAGCTTGCATTGGGCTTCACTGGAGTATTGCAGCAGGCCAAGGACGGACATGTGGGCATGAGAGCAAAATGTTGAGTTGAAATGGCAAGTCCCAGAAAGGTTGGGGTCATGCTTGTGGACTGAGTGAACGTGTTCCCCACGGCTATCACCCTGACTGCCTTTAGTCTCCCCAGTGTAGAACAGACCGCATTTGATGCGATGAGTACAGTAGAAGGTAGTGCAAGTGAAATGCTGCTTCACCTGAAAGGAGTGTTTGTGGCCTTGAATAGTGAGGAGGAAGGAGGTAAAGAGACTTGTGTTGTACATTCTGAAATTGGAATCTGGGTGGTTGGGGGCAGAATTTGGTGTGGGATCTGAAGGCAATGTCACTTTTCACATTTATGACAAGTCCTTTTTTCTACTTGTCATAAATGTGCAGAGTGACATATTATGACAGCATGAAAATGAGAGAATAGATCATGTGATATATTTCCTGCTATTTGTATCCTAGCCATGCTGGGTGCAAATTAAACCAGTACATTCTTGATGTCCATTGTTTTTAAAGGTCCCAGAGGGAGGGAGAAGGGTTAAGCTTCAAAAGGTTTAGAATCAGTTGTCTTTGGGAATGCAGTGGAAAGAACTTCAGGGACTATACAAAATATTTGAACTTGCTGAGCCAGGGCTGTAGATTCTACAACAAAATCCCTGTCCCAATTAAGATGAACATCCCACTCAAACTACTTTTAAGGGTGAAATCTAACGCATGTAGTTATTTTCAAAGGAAAATCAATTGTCTTCACTCTAAATGAACAAACCTATCAGAACGAATTTTCTATTCTCAGCGTGAAAGGGGTAGAATTGTTGTACAATGGGCTTGTGGCTGCCATCTGGCATCAGGTGACATCACAGCATTTCCTGTACTTGGTTGATCTCATTTCCACAGATAGATTCCTGACTCATGTTGGTCACACCCCTATCCCCAGCTAAGATGGGAAATTGCATTGTGAATTTTTAAAAAAACTTGTAAACAGTTAAACGTAAATTAACAGCTGAATTGCTGCTTTTTCATTGGAAAAAGTTTTAAGACCATAAGACCATAAGACAAAGAAGCATAATTAGGCCACTCGGCCCATCTAGTCTGCTCCCTCACTCAATCATGGCTAACATTTTTCTCATCTCCGTTCTCCTGCCTTTTCTCCACAACCCCTGATCCCCTTATTAATCAAGAACCTATCTATCTCTGCCTTAAAGACACTCAGTGACCTGGCCTCCACAGCCTTCAGCGGCAAAGAGTTCCACAGATTCACCACTCTCTGGCTGAAGAAATTCCTCCTCATCTCTGTTTTAAAGGATCGTCCCTTTAGCCTGAGATTATGCCCTCTGGTTTTAGTTTGTCCGACTAGGGGAAACATCCTCTCCGCGTCCACTCTATCCAGGCCTCACAGTATCCTGTAAGTTTCAATAAGATCCTCACTCATCCTTCTGAATGCCAACGAGTATAGACCTAGAGTCCTTAACCGTTCTTCATACGACAAGCTCTTCATTCAGAGATCATTCTTGTGAACCTCCTCTGGATCCTTTCCAAGAACAGCACATCCCTCCTTAGATATGGGGCCCATAACTGCTCACAATACTCCAAATAGGGTCTGACCAGAGCCTTATACAGCTCAGAAGTACATCCCTGCTCTGATATTCTAGCCGTCTTGACGGAAATGCTAACATTGTATTTGCCTTCTTAATTGCCAACTGAACCTGCATGTTAACCTTAAGAGAAACTTGAACAATGACTCCCAAATCCCTTTGTGTTCCTGTTTTTTACTTAACTATCGAGGAAAAATCAATGATTGGCAAGGTGTTGGTGGAAGCGGGCAATGCAGTGTCTTAAAAAGTGAGGATGCACTGCAGCACCCAGTCCCTTCCTGAGTCGTTGGTGAATGTGCTGCAGTACAGGCTGGGTTAAAAAAGCTTATCTTGTCTTCATGTTGTTTTGAGCACTCTCAACAATGTTCAGCATTCAAGTATTCTGGGAGGAATTGGTGGCCAGGTTCAGTGCTCTGCAAGCTACCTACCTGACATTTGGTACAGAAATGGCCTGTGAAGGCTTATCTCAGTGTAGGTTTTAACATGCACTCAGCGTGAGTACACATGCCACAAACTGTTCTGGAGCAACCTTTACATAAAACTTCACAAAATCTAAAGCACAGAAATGGGCATTTAGCCCAACTGGCGTATTGTGGTATTTAAACTTCAAACAAGCCTCCTCGCACACTGATCACCTCTTCCCACTACCCCCCACCCGCCCCATCCCCCCCAAACACCACTCAATCTCTCGGCCCTAAGTGTGTACTTTACAATTTGCCTCTCAGTACTTTGGGTAATGCAGCAGAAGGTGATGTTGGATGTCTCTGTCAGACTTTCAGTGTAGATCAATAACAAACTAACTCAGAAAACTGGTTATATTGACTGCTACATTAGCCACTGGTTTCATATCTCTCTGGGCAACATGTTGATTGACAGTGCAAAGACTGCAAGGTGGTGAAGGAAAATAATTTCAGGGCTCCGCTAACCTAACCTACTAATGACAAATGTTGTAATAGTGCAGATTGAGGTTAGCAGAGATGGGTTAGGAAAGCCTTGAAATTATTTATCTTCACCATCTTGCAGATAGAGCTGACTTGTAAGTGGACCAAGCTGACTCAGGGTGTACAAAGCCAATTTCCAATGGTCATTCTTGGGCTGCTGTTCCCGATCCTATAGGTATGATTGCTGGCATCATATTGATGAAACCAAAGCCTTTCCTGTTACCTGCTGAAAACCCAACTAAATCTTTCTGTCTTTTCCAATTACTGCCCTGTCTTTTCCTCTTCAATGAGTCATTACTTGCCAATTCTGGTTTTGCTCTGATAATCCAGCAAAGTGAGGAGAACATTTGCCCTAGAGTACAGCCTGTGGCAAAAACCTGCATGTGGAATCTTTTAATATGTACAGACTGTTTCATGGTAGCTACCACATGGTTCTGGCTGACCAGAGGACTCTCCCAGTCTTGCCACCTGCCTTTCATGTGTAGGAAGGGTCAGTTCCCTGGGCCCAGCAATCTAGAATAAACTCCCTCAACCCCTCGGTCTATTCCATCTCACTCCCTCCAGTGTAAACCTCTTCACAGACCATATCTTCAACCAAATTTTTATTCAACTCTCTCAATATTTTCTTTCCTGACTTCACATTCATTTCTAGAGAGCACCTCAAGAGACTTCTTGTTCTAAGTTTGCTGAATAAATGCAAGTTGTTACTGATGACTCAGACATGGCTTCTTTCATCTCCTTCCATTTCAACATATTGTGCTGTGATTTTGGTGTTTTCAAACAACACCTGGTATTAAGATGTCAGTTACTTGACAAATGGCACTGCAATTGGTTTGGATTACCACTAGATGCTGTGAAAATTGCTATGGCTCAATGATCTTATTCGACAGAATTTTACATTCTGGCAGCGGGTGATGTTCCTTCCAATCAGTCATAAAATTGGGTGTGGTGATGGCAGATCAGATTCCCAATCTCATCATACTTGAACCTCTTATTATGGGAAACAAGCAGCACCAAAAGTTAGAAGACTGCCTTCCAAATCAGGACAGTTATCACCCTTTTTTGTGGCAATTTCATTGCTAATTCATTGCTTTTTTTTGGGTGCCATATAATTTAACAGTTGATGTGCAGGCCTCATGGGAGGGCAGGAATTGCGTGTGCAGGATGGTCAAAAGTGCACTAGGTTGGGATAGAATGCATCAGACAGGAACAAGGTGAGGAGTTGGAAGCTACGGCTGGGGGAAAGGTGAGAGAAGTTGTGTTCAGAGCACTTTTAACAAAGGGCTGAAGTTCATCCAGTGTAGGGTTCAACAAGAGAGTTATCTGTATGGTGGCTGGGGGGGTGGGGGTGGGGGAGGGGCATGGCTTCAGGCAAGGAGGGGCCATCACAGGGCAGGATGAAACAAAGTGAGGCATGGTCCATTCCAGCAGAGGCTCCTCAAGTGAGGAGGAGGGAAGGATTTCATTTTCTAAGTGTGCAGGTAGTTTGTGATGTCTGTCTGTGCATTCTTCAGCTATGTGTGTGGTACCTAGAAATAGCCATGATGCCTATATCCTCAGGTGTAGCCAGATACCGCAGCTGTTTGTATCCCCAGTGCAACTAGATTACAGGTTAACAGGAGGTAAGATACCCTTTAAAGAAATGGCTCATGACGACCATCAGGCATTCATGCTCTGAGGCAAAGACACCGTAAAAGCTGACAATCATTTATTAAGGCCGATATAATCATGTGAGACTCAATCATATACATCCAGTAATCACCTGTGATGACATAACGGCGCCTATAGCGTCTTCATTCATTTACGGGTGAAATACTGTGCTGCTTCCCCATCAGTACCAGCTTCACTGAAGGTAGTCTGCTGACCTTGATGCCTCGTTTGCCTGGATGGTTTGCCTGAGACCATGAGTGTCCTGGAATTGTAAGGGACTCCTACATTGTGGCCCTTTCTCCACGGCATCGTGAGACATTGGCATCAATGGCAAAGAGGCAGAGGAGATGCTGGCATCATCAGTGGTGCCCTGAGAGGAGTTGCCAGATGCAGACAGCTGCTGCTGATCTGTTAATTGGTCTGTTAAGGTTGCTTACCTGAGATGAATGAGGATTTTAGACTCTGGGTGAGTTGTCCATCTATATCCCTGTCAATGTCTACCTGAGGTCATTGGCAATGCCGAGGCTTGCAGGGTTGAATACATACCCAGAAACCCCTGACTTAAACCCCTGGCTCTGTCTACACTTCCCACTGCCTCGGCAAAGCAGCCAGCATAATTAAGGACCCCACGCACTCAGACATTCTCACTTTCACATTCTTCCTTCGGGAAAAAGATACAGAAGTCTGAGGTCACGTACTAACTGACTCAAGAACAGCTTCTTCCCTGTTGCTGTCAGACTTTTGAATGGACTTACCTTGCATTAAGTTGATCTTTCTCTAGCTATGACTGTAACACTATATTCTGCACTCTTTTATTGCCTTATTTATGAACAGTATGTTTTGTCTGTATAGTGTGCATGAAACAATACTTTTCACTGTATGTTAATGCATATGACAATAATAAATCAAATCAAATCAAATCAAAAATGAGAATCATCATTCTCTGTCCCTGAACTGTATTTGTAATGAGCATCATGGCATTGCTCCCCTTGCAGTTCCCTTTCATTGCTCTCCCCTGAATCTTGCAGGGTGCCAAGATTCTTTCAATTAGCCTGGTGGGTATACGTGGATCATTCATGCACACCTCTGTCCCTGGACTGCACTCTACCCATCTCCTGCAGGCCCTCCCTTGTGCTGTAGACTGCCAGTGTCCTTTTCACCCTCTGCTGGCAATTATATCTGACCACATGCACACATACATCACCCCCTTCCAACCAGCTTTGGGCTTTCATTAACCGGGGGTCCTGCTGGTCTGTTGTTAATAAGCTGGCTGGTGCATGATTGCAATGGTACCACAGGACTGGGGGAAGTGAGTGGATGAATCTCAATATAAAATGATTCTTTTGTTCTGCGGAACTCCTGGAAAGATTTTCAATGCAATCTGTCACCTTAGTAACAGTGATTCTGTTGCTTCTGTTGGAATATAAACATTCTTCCTTAGTTTGACCTGACAGACAGGAAAGATACACAAAGCTGGAAAAATATACATGAATTTCTAAGCCTAATACTGAACAGTAGCTGAAAAATGTTTCTTTAATTACCCTCTAAATATTACTTACATATTAGACAGAAGGTACAAAATATTTAAAGAGTGCTTTACATATGTTCCTTTTTCTGACCTTTTAAATTGGGACTTATATGCATTCATATTTATTTATAGATGAGTACTGTACAGGAACAGGCCCTTCGGCCCACATGTTAACTTATATAACTGGCAGGAATGCCATCTGTTGGTATTCCATCATTTTCAATCGCCCACTCACCTGAATTGCATCTACAGTTCTAATTCCATCATTCACTCATTGGAAAACTATTTCTGTGAAGTTCCGCTCACTATTCATTTGATTCAAATGTAAGCTGTTTGATGAATGTCATTCCGTTGATAAATACGGTACCTTTTGTTTAAATGGATTTATACCCTATGCACGCACTGCATCATAAATCTCATTTCAAACGTTTATTGAAAAGTCTCATCCCTGAATGAGTGAGACTTGGTTGGCCTTCAAAATCCCAAACGTTATTTCGGGCCTTGTGTTGAATCACCCCCCCACCCAGAGCTGCCATTTAAACTTAAGGGAAATCATAGGACATAGACAGCAGCTTCAATGAATTTCCTTTTTTGTCAATTTGCAGTTTGGCTACAAACTGTAGCCATTCAGTGAAAATAACTCAACATGTTTGAAAGTTTGAATAGGAAAAATGAGTTGCATTTGTGGCAACTTTCCATTGCAAGTTAAATAATGATCATTCTACATTATTATAATTATGTACTTCTTTTGCAGCACGGTTGCTAATTGTCAAAATTGTATTATAATTTCATATACATTGCACTAAATAAGAACATGTTGCATTATTTAAGATTACTTTATTCAGCTTAAAAATACAGCAATGAAATACAAAGGTTGACTTTTGGAGAAACTTGTATTTCCTTCCGTGAAAGAAAAATCTTGTAGATGTTAGAAATCTGAAATAAAGACCAGGAAATGCTGGAATGATTCAACTGGTCAGGCAGCATCAATGAGGAGGGAAACAGAGTTAATGAGTGAGCTCTGACCAGAAGTCATCAATCTGAAATGTTAACTCTGTTTCTCTCTTAACAAAGCTGCCTGACCTGCTCCGTAGTTCCAGCACATTTTACTTTATTGTTTACTTCCTATAGTTTTCTTAGAGGATCAAATGATAATAGGATAGTTTAAGAATAAGAGAATTGTGCAGGGAGGGGCCCAAAAATGACTTCATTTTTAAAGAAAACGCTACCAGATATTGACAGCTTACCCAAAAGTGGAATTAAAATGATGTGGAATGAGATCTGGTTTCTGGAGGAAATAATGGCCAGCAAGTTGATGGTCGCACATCATACATAATCTGACAACACACTAAGAACTGAGTGTAACTGGGGTAGAAATATTTCAAAATTTATTATTCATGGCGATGGGCAAAGGTCTGAAAAATAATTGATGTGATTCTAGTGTGATGTAAGGTCATCTATAGAGTTAGATGTCTATTGTAACAGAATTCATGGAAATGTAATGAGGGTCAAAATAGCATTAAGTGAACTAGCCTATAACAGTTATTATTAAGACCATAACTATGAAATATTTGACAATTAAATAAAGATCTTTATCTTGTGTCATTGATAGGGCTGTGTAGAAAATTGAGCAAAGCTGCAATATACTTGAGTGGCTAACTTGTGAATGAAGTGAGAGCAGTTTACAGTTATCTGGATCCAGAGAAAAATTCATTTTTAGCTTGTTTCCTTATGTCAGTCATGAACTTTCTATTGTTTCTGATTTCTGAGTTTTCCCTTTGGAATTTGAATCTGCCATTTGTCCTGCTAACTATTGACATTGCAGACTGTGCAGTTTTGACAGGAAAGGCTGTGTTTTTGCTTTTTTAAAAAAAAGATTGGAATGATGATAGAGTAGAAGACTTTACCACAGTCCACATGGCAAGGAGAGGAATTGGAATAATATTGCTGTATCTAATATTATTACAGTGCTCAAAGGCTGCTTGATGGACAATGACAGATTTCCTTTGCTTTAAGACTAAGGAACTGCAGTGAACAATGGTTCTTCTGTGGCACAGGCCATTGCATTACAAATGAGAAGCTGGCAGGTAAATGTAGGTTTGGCTTAAACCCTGGGAAATGTCACTGGTGATTGTCTCTGTCTAAGTCTTTGGGGAAATCAGAGGTGAATCATGTTACAGCACAATATTGTGCATTTTATTTTGGAAAATCACTATATTGAGTAGCAATGTTAGGACTGTTATGGGTATTAGTAAAACTCTGTATAGTCTAAATTTATTGGATGTACCACTCTCTAATCCTGAATAAGTTATATTTAAAATGTAAAAAGCTGTCCGTTAGAATTAAAATTAAAATCTGGATTTTTTTGTGGAATGAGATGAAGATTTAATTGTCTTCTTGGATGAGCCACAGTTTATCTAGTTGAATATTAGGAAGAGCAAGAAAAATTGAATTGCTCCCTACATTAATTAGATTTAGAAATAATTTTTAAAGATTAGAGAGCTGGGGCAGCGTGATGGCACAATGGTTAGCACTATTGTCTCAAAGCGCAAGGATGCGGGTTCAATTCCAGCCTTGGGTGACTGTGTGGAGTTTGTATGTTCTTACCGTGTCTGCATGACTTTCCTCTGGGGCAGGATTTAACTCTGAGCTTTCCCCACTCAAACTCCTGTTAAAATGGTATTGGTATACTTCTGATGTTATAGGATCCCTGCCATCATTTATTCATGAGGTTCCTGCTTGACACTGATAAGCATCACACCCAACACCGAAGCCAGTGGCATTAAAGTGAGAAATTGTCGCTCCATCTTAATTGTTATCTGCTTTGTTGCTGTGCAGCTGCGAGTGCTGTATTCACCACGTTGTCACGCAGTCTGCTGGATGCTATCTGCTCTTGAATACCTTGCATAGGTGTCTATTCTCCATGTATATCTCAATAAGCATGTTTGTTTCAGAAGCATCTCTCAATCAAGCCTGATCAAGTTTTACTTAAAGCTATACCAATATACTGTGTGGCACAGTGGTTAGCACTCGGTCAACTGTCTGTGTGGAGTTCACATGTTCTCCCCGTGTCTCTGTGGATTTCCTCTGGGTGCTCTGGTTTCCTCCCACAGTCTAAAAATGTGCAGGTTAGGTGAATTAGCCATGTTAAATTGCCCTTTGAGTCCAAAAATGGGTAGATTTGGGCAGATTAGCATAATGAATGTGTGGGTTCAGGGCAGGGAAAAGGGTATGGGTAATACACTCTGTCAGAGAGTTGGTGAAGACTCAATGGGCTGAATAGCCCTCTTCAGCACTGCTGGAATTCTCTGGATTCTACGGGTAGTTTCCAGAAAGCGGTAATTAGGTTGCAGGCATGGGAAGAATCCTGGCCACCGTTTTTTTTCCAAAACTAATTATTGATCTCCCCAACTTAACTCAGCACAAGCCAAGAATTGAACCAGGAGCCTTCCTGATCTGTGTAGCTCAGCTACTAAGTTGGATAAACTTGTCATGAACAAGCAATTGGTAGCTTGATTTATTTTTGTAATATAGTTTAGACCAGTGACTACAGAAGACTAGCCCTCATTCTGTTCAAAGCTCTATTCTATGTTGTATAGGTCAGTGGTTTTCAAGCTCTTCTATGTGGGGGAATCTTATAAGTATTAATTCACTTATAATAACTTTGAGGGCTCCCAGAGGGTCAGCGGTCGGAGAGATGCCTGGCATCCTGGCACTGCCTACTTGGCACCATGGCACTGCCCAGTGGGCATTGGTCAGTGCCAATGGGGAAGAGCTTGAGGGGACAGGGTCAGATAGGGTGGGGCCAGATATAAGGAGGTAGAACAGCAGAAACATCTGCATGGGAAATGGGACTGCTGTTGGGCCCACTATTGGGGATCAGGGGTGGCCTTTGGGAGGTGGCCATTGAGAGGCTGGGGCCGACGATCAGAAGCCAGAAGCGGTCATAAGGAGGAGGGGTCCAGCCACCAAGAGGCCAGCCATTGTGGTTGAGGGGAATCGGGCGGGCAGTTGGGAGGCTAGCAATCAGGAGGCAATGGGAGGGGAAGAAGCTTTTGTCAACCGATCTACCAGTATATGATCAGCACATGCAAACTAGCCCCCTCCTCCCCGCCCCTGTAGTCTGATGCCAGCCTCTTGGGCAGGATTAGGCCCCCCCCATCACTGCATTAATCCCCAAGTGCTGTAAATTCATTCCGCTAAACTTTCCCAAAAAAAAAACAGGTGGGAAAATCTCCCATCCACTGGCACTTAGTTTTTATTTGGAAAAATTGCCTGCTCTATCTTTCAGACATTAAATCAAAACCCTTCCTGTCCTTTCAGGTATATAGACAATATTTGTAAAAGTACAGAAGACGTTCCAGTCAAAATTTATCACTCAATTGACATCCCCTGGTCATTTAACCCGTTGCTCTTGGTGGGATCTGGCTGAGTGCAAATTGACTGCTGTATTTTCCCAACATTATTACGATGACAATATTCAAAAAGTACTTAATTGGCTGCAATGTACTTTGGGATGTCCTATGGTAACAAAAAATGCTAGGTATATATTTAGGTATAAAATATATTTATTTTCCAAATCTCTTTATTCCCATGGACCAATGATACTACTCAAAACAAATATTCAGTACTTACCGTGGATACAGTTACATGTTGCCAGGGTCCAAAGAGCTTACTGTGTAATCATCCAAATATGGAGCAATCTGGTCTTTCATGTGATTGGTTGCAAGTCTGGTGCAATGCTTATGGTGGAGCACATTTTCTGTTTATGTTAATTTAGCCTTATGTTTTTGCAATTTTCTTGTTGCACAAACCAAATAAAGTTTGACTGGCAACATTGGCCCTTTAAAGGACCTTAAATCATTTATACTATCTTAAATTTGGGACTGTGTCTGGAAGTTATTGAGATAAAGAAACTCCAGACAACTTTTCTGTTGGCTACTTTTTTAAAAGAGTATTTTTGTTCATGTTGTCTGCAGAGATTCATATGTAGAATTATTTTGAATCTATAGCACAGAAATAGGCCATTTAACCCAACCAATTTATACCACACATAAACCTCTTCCCGCTCTGCACTTATGGTTCTTTATTCCCTTCTGTCTCATGTATGCTCCAAATCTCCCCTTAAGTTTGCCAATGTTATCTGCTTCAATCATTCAGTGAGCAAGTTCCAGATTTTCCCTAAACACTCCTTAAAGTGTTTCCTTCTAAACTTTTTATCTGATCTTTCTGTGGCTGTCTTGCATTTATAATCACTTGTTTGAACTTTCTCACAAGTAGAAACAATTTCTTTACATCCACTCTTTTCAAATCCTTCGTAATTTTAAAGATCCCATCAGGTCTCCTCAGTTTTTTTTGCAGAAATGAAAACAGCCTGCTGAATCTTCCCTGACAGCC
Source organism: Carcharhinus amblyrhynchos (assembly GCF_965287045.1). NCBI lineage: Eukaryota > Metazoa > Chordata > Chondrichthyes > Carcharhiniformes > Carcharhinidae > Carcharhinus > Carcharhinus amblyrhynchos. Next base: position 86,326,657 of record NC_137324.1, on the reverse strand, counting down.
ATGTGTTCTGAATTGTGGTAACTTGCCTCAGTTCTTCCTTTTTGTAGCATCGAGATCAGAATTGCACATTGTGCTCCAAGCGTGATCTAACCAAGGCTGCCTTTTCCACTAATGTTTATAAAAATAAGCTTGAGGTAGATGAGGTCACTTTTGTTAAGAATTTATGGTCCTTGTGGGACTACTTTTCATCCCTTCCTATTTCCTGAGGTAATGTGCTGTTGAGAACATTGCAGTATTAATGGGTTTACTTTACAGATAAACAATTGGCTGTTGAAAATTACAGTTATTATACATAAGGTAGAGGAGTCAAAATTTTAAACAGTGTAAAATCTCTTTGTGCAAGGTTTTAACATGGTCATTAAGTTAATGATGCACAATGGAATTATACATGAATGCATTGACCGGTGTGATAAAAATAAATTTCAATAGGATATCTAATCCCATTGAGAATTATGAATACCAATTGGATTTCAAAGGCAGCATTTTAAGGGGTGATGCAGAAATGTGATTAAAAAAAAACTTTGAAGTCATCACCAGCTTTTTTATGGGCAATACGTACATGTGTGAAATTCATGAGCATGTTACTTCCATCTTAGATGTATTTTCTTCTGCTGCTCTCAGGTGTCATATTTGACTTTGATAATCACAGCCTTCTTGTGGTCAACGGTGATGATGTTAACTTGGACAAACTAACAATTGAGACATAATTACTAGGAAATTGTAGGGTCATGTATAATTATAATTGTAATTATGTTGGTTTATCACTATGATAAAAACATCCCATTGCTGACCAAGTACAATTGTGTTGGTTGGGAAATAGCCATCTTCTTTCTTGACTGATATTATAAGGTTTTATTCACGATCTTTTTTGATGAAGTAAAGAAACCATCTTTTGTGAAAGGACAATGAGCTCATTTGCAACCTGAACTTCCTCTACTGGGATTAGAAAGACAAAGCCAAGAGTTGTTTGGTCATTGAGTTGTGTTTTATTTGGTTTTCATTGTGGATAGATAGGCTGAAATAAAATAGGTAAGAATGCATTGAATTCCTGCTCCAGATTGAGTGAAGTTGATATATTGTGGAGTTCTTTGTGGATCAAAGTAAAGTTTCACACGGAAGCGTTATATTATCCTTTGAAATGATACCAGAACTCAATCAGGTAAAGCCATTGTGTTGATTACAAAATCTTTGCTACCTATCTCAAAGATTCCACTTCAAAAAAAACTCACAAGGACGAATAAGGTGGTGAAAGATTTTCAAATTCCACTTTATCAAACTGTCAGAAATTGTAACTGTTGCAAACAGTGACAATAATTCTTCACAATTTCATGTCAGGTTTTATTTGATGGTCTCCTTCTATAACTTGTGTGCATGAACTAATTGACGCGGAGAAATGTGTTGTTTTGCCCGTCCATCAGTGGGAAAGGATTTCAGTTGATGTTATTTGCAAAGATGTTGCACTTCTGCTGAGTAGTTGTTTCTAAGTAACATGATTGATTGTGTAGTGGTTTTAATCTTTCATTTCAAGATGTTTTCCCACAATTGATAATTTTGCACTGTAACTTCCTATATGTAGAAAATGGAAGCAAGAGTGGGCCATTTGACCCTTTGAGCCTGCTCCGCCATTCATTTTATCATGGCTGATCATCAAATTCAGTATCCTGATTCTCCCTTCCCCACCATATACAGTGATCTCTTTAGTCCCAAGAACCATATCCAATTTCTTCTTTACCTTTACCTTTCTACCCAGGCTAGTTGAATTGAAATGACATTGAGCACTAGGTAATCTAAATTAACAAATCATAACATAGGTATTCAGTGTCAAACAGTGCAGAGGATATTAGTGAAATCATCACATCAGAACAATTAGACATTAGTTGTCTATTAGATAGCCTGGAAATAATTTTGTGAGAGTATAAAACTGCAGTTCCCCAGCCTAACCCGCAATTTTGTCGATCATTGTCATCCTTGGGTCAGAAATAAGCTAGTGGCTCAGAGGCCTCCATTGATTAATTTGAGTGTGAGAGCAGCTTAGGGACAACACTCCATTCCATTTTTCTTCACTGTATAGAGATGCTTAGTTACTGCTCAGCACTATGCAGTTGCAATATAGGTCAAAGAAAGAACTTCACCAAGACTTCATGATCTACAATATTAGCAATCCAGTGTCCACGAGAATGTGCTCTAAACTACTGTTTTAGAAAAAATCCTTGGTAAAATGTGACTTCTGCCCCCTTGAAATGGTATTAACAGCATAAAGAATGTCAAATTCTCCACCCATCTCAGCAACAATAAATTTTCAATGAACTGGAGAGATGTGTCATCAAACCAGTTGTTTTCTGGTTAGGAAAACCAACATATTGCACATTCATAACATAGGGATACATTTAATATACTTTACTCCAGAATATTTCTCTCCTTTGAGATCTACTTTCAGCTTATAGTTCAGTCTACCATTGAATGCAACCCTACTACAGGTGCAATTAACTTTAGGTTCCTTGTTTAAAAGTCAGGTTAAAAAACAGTTCAGATCAATGTGTGCTGATGTGGTATCAACTGGAATTGAGCAAAGTTTGGTATCTCCAATGCTTAACTTAAGAAGTTTGCTTCCCTTGGGAAACAAGACTGCAATTGATGGTAAAAAATTGTACAAACTGTTTTATTATTTGTGTAAGAAATGGCATTATAAAACAATTTTGCATTATAACGATTACAACTTCATTGTTATGGGTATTTGACATCAAGGTCACAAAACATGTATGGGTAATGAAGTTTGTTCAGTCCATTTTGAGCCGCCAATGTGGAAAGAGCTAAAATCTAGGGTCACTGACCAAGAGCTGGAAAATAGGATTGGACTGGATAGTCCTTTATTGGCTGGGACAAATGGTCACCTTCTATTCCCAAAATTTTCTGTGTTGTTAAATTTTAAGTTGGAGAAATTTTAAATTTCTCCAACTTGATGCTACATTCAGTCCTTTCTTAAAATGTATGTTTTTTTTAACTATTGTGCCCAAAGCCCATTTAGTTGGTAGTTCCGTGTGCATATGAAGAAAAACCTCCTGACATCAGACACCAATTTGTCATTTACTTGTTTGAACTTGTGTCCTTTCATCCTGTTCTTACAGTTTATATTCAAGTGCCTGGCTGGATTCTTCTTTGTAGTTTCTCAAGCCATGGAGACAGTGCAAAGAAGCAGCACTTGCTGATCCACAGTGCTGGAGGTCTAAGTGGTTAGAAAGGACTGAGGGAGCATGGAAAAAACTTGATAAAAGTATTGGAAAGGCCTTTTGCATGTTCCCTCAGTCCTTTCTAACCATTTGGACCTCCAGTACTGTGGATCAGCCCAGTGCTTCTTCTTTGCACTGTTTCCATGCTTAACTGTCTGCCCTGTGTCTCAGTGACCAGAATTGTATGTTGTCCTCATGGTCACAAAGTACTCTAACTCTAACTCTTGAGTTAGAGTCAATGCAGTAAGGTATTTTCTCAAGAAATTACAAACGGTGCAACTTCAATCTGATGCGGGTTATGCTTTAAAGAAAATAAAAGAATCTTTACAAGGCCTGAATAAATTTTTGGCTACACATACTGATCAGATAAACAACAAAAAAAGGAAAATGTTGAATAATTTGAGGTTAGCATGGTGATACATAGGTTAAAAATCCTAGTTTAAATGCTGCTTTATCCCCAGCTTTAGATTGCTGGGTTCAGTTTTGCTTTTCATAATCTTCATTGAAGAGGAAGATTTGCACTGAGGATGCTGTTGGGATAGAACATACTTATTCCTGACTGACAATAGATTCACTGAAATGTGCCAGGTTGTTGAGTGTAACAATCAGCTTGAGTCAGGAGGAGCTGAGAAGGGAACAGAAACAGCATTGATATCTGTTTTATTATCAGCTTCTAGTGTTTAGAAGTTCTAATGCTAGTTCCCATGGATGTTTTGTTTAAACTGGCACCAGGGAAAATAAAAGTATGTTGTTTGGACAAGGTCAGATATTTGCAAAATGCAACCCAACTCAAATAAATCATTGAGTAATCTTAAGAGGTTCAGAATCAACAAAAAAGTAAGGCTGCAGTTTATGCCGTTGAAAGAGATAATGTGCAGTTGTGTTAATTTCATTAAAATTGTGAAATGTTAATTTTTTGCATAGAGAGTAAAAGAATAAATTTGGATGTTTTGAACTGTAAATGGAAATGACCACGACAGAAGTGAAAGAAGTCATTACATGTCATATTGGAGGCTACTCAGCTCATCATATGCTTGCTGGCTTTCCACAAGAGCAATTTAGCTAGTCCCACTCCTCCACCGTTTTCCCTGGGCAGTACAGTAATACGTGGTTAACACTATTGCCTCACAGCGCCAGGGATCTGCGTTTGATTCCCAGCTTGGGTCACTGTCTATGTGGAATTCTCCCTGTGGGTTTCCTCTGGGTGCTCCGGTTTCTGCCCACAGTCCAAAAGACGTGCTGGTTAGGTGCATTGGCCATCCTAAATTCTCCCTCAGTGCACCTGAACAGGTGGCGAAGTGTGGCGACTAGGGGATTTTCACAGTAACTGCATTGCAGTGTTAATGTAAGCCTACTTGTGACACACATAAATAAACTTTGAACCTATAGCCCTGCATTTTTTTCCTTCAGCTATTTATCCAATTCCATTGTGAAAACCTTGACAATCCTCTCAGACAGTGTATCCCAGATTCTAACCAAGCACCGCGTAAAGTACTTTTTCCTCATGTTATCATTGTTGCATTTGCCAATCAGCTTAAATTTGTGTCCTCTGGTTCTTGAGCTTTCCACCAATGGGAACCTGCTCTACTTGCTCTACCTAGAGCTCTCTTGATTTTAACACCTCTCTTCTCAACCACATTTTTGCTCAGGAGGACAATCTTAGCTTTCCACGTAACTGAAATCCCTCCTGCCGGAAACCATTCATGTTAATGTTTTCTGCACCCTTGCTATAGGTTTCACACTCCTCCTATATGTGACGCCCTGAACTGGACACAATTACTCCAGCTAGGTCTGAACTGGTGTTTTACAAAGCTTCATCGTAACCTGACACAAAAACAAAGTACAGTGGATGCTGGAAATCTGAAAAAGGAACAGAAAATGCTGGAAACACTCAGCAGTCTGGTGAGAGAGACAGAGCAATACCTCAGGTCAATAAACTTTCATCAGGACCTTGAGCAGTAGCTATTGCAATTCTCCACTCCTCTGATACCACCCCTTCAGAGGTCAGTGCCTCTGAAATGTTTACTCATTTTCCCACAGCATCCTTGGATCCATTCCATTTGATCCTAATTATTTATCCAGTTTAAGTATAGCCAGCTTTTCTAATACCTCCTCTTTGTCAATATTTTTAGCCCGTTTGATGCTTCAACTATTTTCTCTTTCACTATGAGTTTGGCAGCACCTTCTTCCTTGGTAAAGACAGATATAAAGTATTCATTTAGTACCTCAGCTGTACTTTATCTTCCGTGCACAGATCTTCATTTTGGCCCCTATTTATCCACGACCTCTCCACTCACTACATTTTTGTGATTTATATGTCTTCAGAAGACCTTCAGTTTCCTTTTATCTTAGCTGCCAAACTCTTTTCATCCTCTCTTATTTCCTTTTCCACTTCCTCTCTGAACATTCTATATTCATCTTGCTTGCCACTGTGCAGTGCCAACCAGTGCAATGGAACAATGCCAGGGATGGCACGGGCATGTCCCTCTCCCCGGGGACCAAAGAGGCAGGTCTCAAATCTACTCCAGCCCCCATATGGATTGAACCCTATTGCTGTTAACCTGATCTATATGTCAACGATTGAGCCAACTGGGCTAAGCATTCCCCCACCTTTTGCTGCTTACTGTCTGTGTATAAATTGGTTGCAGGGAGAAGCACTCCAAATAGAGCAAAAAAAGGGAGAGGGCTCCAGGTTTACTGATGTGACACTGGAGGTTGCAGTGTATGAAATCAAACAGAGGAGAGCAAAGTGTTTCCACAAGGGGACCCCTCAGGTCAAACCCAGAGAAGGGAATGGGAGCAGGTGGATTGGGAAATCAGTTCTTGGAGTCTCACTCCAAAGACCTGGCAGCAGTGCTGCAACAAGTTCAGTGAGCTTGCATGGGTGGTGAAGATCAATTAATGTATCTTCAAAAGACACCACCCACTCACCACACCACCAAAATCTCACACGTCTCAGTACACCACCCCATCATCCATCAGCAATTTCTACCAATTTGGGCTCAGTCCTAATACCCAGTCACTCCACCTCACCCTCATACTTACCATTGCTGCAAACCTCACACCCATCTCTTGATGCTTCCAAAACCTTTAGCTATTCAGCCATGGTAGCACTTATCAAATTGCAGACATTTTCCATCCCTTTTGCAGAACCAAATAGTCCACAACAGCTAAGCAGACCTGAATTGGTGAGAGGCAGGCATACCCACATCACCTAAGACCTCTGGAGGAAACAGTGCTGCATGTCATGCAAATTTCTGTGACTGAGGTTGTTGCATCCAGTGTTACCAAGAAAGTTGCGATGCTTCCAGCAGGCTTTCTGTACACAGGGCAGAAAACCACTCTGACCTTCCTATTAGGATACAATGATCTTCAAAGTCACCAAAGTGCCTCCAAGAACACACCATAGTACTTCCACAAACTTGGCAAAAGTGGAAGTGAATATCAGATCACCTGCAAATTGGCTGACTGGCCCTTTAAATAATGTTAGTGGGGATGGGGTGAATTGCTTCATGTAGCTGAACAGTATTAATAGAACCTGAAGAGTTCCAGTTGGCAGAACCTGTGTCAAAACAGTTTCGGAGGTGATTTGATGCCATAAACTGCCCAGTGTGAAAGGGCACAGGGATGCACTACCAGTGGTGGCACTCTTATCCCAGTATAGTGCAGCAGCTGGACTGTGCGGAAAGTGGCTGGAAATCGCCCATTCACCACTCTTTATAATCCGGGCTCGGTGGCAGAGTGATGCTGTGGAACCGAACTCCCGGACGATGTGATTAATTTAGTGACACATTATTTAGTGTGGCACCCTGCTTAAATGGCACAAAGAGAAAACAAAGAATTAGGGCAATATCTTCCAATGCCACCAGCAGGGGGATCTGTGGTGGCTGCAGGAGGCAGAAAATTCAATACAGGATTGGCATTTTGTTCTCCCGATTTTCAAGAATTTCCCAGTGAACAATGTTGGGAACCTGGCTAGCACCGTATGCAAGTTTCCTTTGCACTTTGTTTCTGTTCGGGCAGTTCTCCCTCCTTTTGGGGAGCTGCCCCTTTTACTTTGCCCATGAGTTCATTTGAGTTGGTTTATTTGGTCTGCCCTAAAAGAGGCAGCAGCATGAGGAGTGCCAGTGGGGAGAATTTACAACGTTCAGCTCTGAGAAAGTTTCACTGGTAACTTTCACCTCATTCACCACTTTGAGGTCTGTTGATATTGCTTTCTTCTTCTTGTGGACCCCGCATGGGGGCAGAGGGGCGTGGTGGAGGTGGGGGAGGGGGCAGTGTCTGGGGAGGGGGCAGTGTATGGGGATGGGGGGGTGTCTGGGGAGTGGGGGGAGTGTCTGGGGACAGGGGGAGTGTCTGGGGGAGTGTCTGGGGGAGTGTCTGGGGAGGGGGGGACAGTGACTGGGGAGGGGGGGAGTGCCTGGGGGAGTGTCTGGTGAGTGGGGAGAGTGTCTGGGGGAGTGACTGGTGAGTGGGGAGAGTGTCTGGGGGAGTGACTGGGGAGCGGGGGAGTGTCTGGGGGAATGTCTCGAGAGGGGGGAAGTGTCTGGGAAGGGGGGTGTCTGGAGGTGGGGAGTGTCTGGGGAGCAAAGAGAGTGTCTGGGGAGCATGGGGAGTGTCTGGGGAACGGGGGGAGTGTCTGGGGAGCGGGGAGAATGTCTGGGGAGCAGGGGCAGTGTCTGGGGAAGGCGGAGTGTCCAGGGAGCGGGGTGAGTGTCTGGGGAGCTGGGGGGAAGTGGGGGGACGCTCTGGGGAGCAGGGGGAGCGTTTTGAGAGCAGGAAGAGTGTCTAGGGAGCAGGGGGGAGTATCTGGAGAGTAGGGGGAGTGTCTGGGAAGCGGGGGGAGTGTCTGGGGAGCGCGGGAGTATCTGGGGATGGGGGAGTGTCTGAGGAGGGGGGTGTCTGGGGAGCGGGGTGAGAGTGTCTATCTGGGGAAGGAGGGCAAATGTGTAAGGGTAGACTGTCTGTGGTGTTGATGGTGAGATCCTGAGGGGGAGAATTCAGGGTATAGGTGTTAGAAAGGAGCAGTCACAGGGATTGGGAAGCAGGAGCGTCGCAGGTCCAGGGTGAGAGTTTGGTTGGTGAATGTCTCATCAGGTGGATGTTGCTGGTGGTCTGGCGCAGGCAAGATGTTGACAAGCTAAAGAGTAGCAGCGGGGTGTCTGGAGGTGGATGGTGATATGATTCAGGGGGAGGTTCGAGGGTGACAGAGGGGAGAGGAATGGTGATGTTGGGTGGGACTGTGATGATGAGAGAATGTTGCTGGGTGATAAGGAGATGAAAGTAGATGATAGTGGAGTGAATTTGAAAGCTGACATGCACCATTTTTCCAAACTGGCCACACAGGTGGTCAGTCAGTGAGACCCCTTGACGTAGGAGGTGGGTGTTTTTAGGTGGGCAGAATTCAAGATCAGCGCAACTGTCCGACTAAAGGGACACCCTAATAATAATGAGGCAACTGGGTGTCAAAGCTGCTCAGTTGTGTTCTCTATGGTGAAGGCCGTATTGCAGCAAATTTGTTCTGACTCATGGATCTCAGAACATGGAGATTGTAGCAAGGTGTGGAGCTGCTATTTGTTCAATGCCATTTGACATTGGCTGCAGTCAGAGAGATGGAGGGAGGGAGGGAGGAAGGTGAATGCCTTCAGAGACATGGCAGGTGATGGACGACCAACTTGTGAGTGGAAACCTCCATCCTCCCAGGTGAATGGTCATGGTTGAAAAGGGCCCATCAGTTAGTCTTTCTATGCTGCCAAGGCAATAGTCCATCTATAGTGTCTCGGGGGTAGTGCAGGAAGTTAAATTGTGTCAGAGGGAGGCATCTTTTACATGGCTCTCCTCCAGATGAGGAGAAGGAAGGCATCTCATTGGTTGGCAATCAACCATGAGGAGCAAGGGCCTGAGCAACAAGAGGCAGCAGGGCCTTGAGAAGCTCAAGATGCTGGCAAATGGGGTGCAATGGCAGGCATTGGCCTGACCATGGGTGCTTTACCAGCAGTGCTCTTATCTAGAGATGAGCAAAAGGTAATGCTGGGGGGTGTCTTTGTACTGGGATGTGATTACTCTCCTGTACGAGCTGTGGCTGCAAGGATTCTGGGGGAGTAGTGCAGAGCTCCTGGACTGCTCGAGTGAAGGGCTGCCTAGATGCTGTTTAAAATGGTGCCATGACCTTTGGTGTCATGAAGTAAGGGCAGGAGTGAGCAATTTCCTGCCTTGCGATTTGCCGTGCTCCTCATGGATGCACAATTAATGACTTGAACTACAGACAATTGAGCAAGTTCCATGCTGACTTTCTAGCCTGCTTTTGGACTTAGATTCCAGAAAGGAAACTTCCACCCTTACAATCAGAGAATCAGTTCAGTGAGCTGTGCACAGGTCAGAGTAAGGACTGTGAAACACTGTGGAGAGATACTCCGACTCCTCCCTTCCCTTACAGCGCCCTGCATTGAGACTGTGGGATCACTGAATGTAAGTTGTAAACTGGAGGAGGAGAGGGTTTCCTGACTGGATGATGAAAGCGAGCCTCTTTTTTGGTCCATTTTGGTAGTTGTCCAATCAAACAGCTTGGATTTCATTGGGGAAAATCCAGCAAACTTCCTTTTAACTTTCTATTAAATAGCTCATTACTGTAATTCTAATTAAATGTATTTAAAGTTTTATTCACAAATTATGCACTTCTTAAAAACCCCACAGGAGATGATGAAAATAATTAATAACAGATGGAAGAGGCTGACTGAGATTATTCCATTTTATTTTCATTAACACACTTAGGTCCTGAAATTGGGCTGCATCAGAATGCTTCTAATTACCTTGGCTGTGGCCTGCACCCTGTCTTTAAGGGTGCTAGCAAGATGTGTCATGTGTGTACCCTGACTAAGGGTGCTAGTGAAGGCATGTCTTATGTGCCCTGACCAGCTATGTTTCTACTTTCAGCACTGTAGCCAGGTCCTTGGGACCAGACTCTGAGAATTGACTACTTTGGTTACCTGCTCCCATTCCTGTCTCTGGGTTTGCCTTGAGGATCACCTGGTTTTCTATGGAAACATAATGCCACCCCACCCTTCCAGCTCCTGTACCAGTAGCCAAAATCTTGCTCCTATGCACGCCAGTGAGACTTTACAGTCTCATCGAAGGCTCACCCCTACCGTGGGGTTCTCAGCAGGGAGGGGTGCATTTAATAGAAACCCGTCAATAATGGCAGGACCATAACATTCTGCCACCATCAGTGAGCGGGTGATGCCTCCCACTGCTGCCAAACACGCAGTAGAGCAGGAGCAAAATCAGATCATCTCCAGTGTCACCTGGGAGTAATTTCCTGGTGGTTGCTCCACTTGCTGTATTTTTCTTTCTCGCGAGGTCTTCTGCAGTCTCCAGAAGCTTCTGTTGAATGACTACATCTCTCCCTTAAGATGGACTCAAGCTAGTTGTGTGTCATACTAGACCCTCATACTACCAAGCAGCAACAAGTTCCATGTTAGGTTGTATGTAGTTTGCCTGCTACTTGTGTCAATGTGACCAGTCACAGGGTAATCACGATCTAATGCTGATCAGTCGAACATATAGACTGAATTTTATACTCACTCCAGTGGGTATTTTGGCCAGGGCAGAGGGCCGGGGGGTTTGTGTATGTCATTGATAGGATTCCCTCCAAAATTGTGCCCGGCCTGACCTGGAAGCAATTTTGCGCTGGGGTTGGCAAGGTCTGTCATGGAAAGGCTACCTTTTCCCAATTAAGGCCACTTAGAGGCCATTTCCCTCCCAACCTCAATTTTTAGGCTGGCAGGCACCCCAGATAGATCAGAGCGAGAAATAGGAGAACTTAAAATGTGCATGTTTCCTCTGGGTGCTCTGGTTTCCTTCCACTGTCAAAAGATGTGCAGCTTAGGTGGATTGGCCAAGCTAATAAATAACCCCTTAGTGTCAGGAGGATTAGCAGGGTAAATATGTAGGGTTACAGGGTGGGATTGTTGTTAACACAGGTTTGACGGACTGAACAGCCTCCTTCTATACTGTAGGGATTCTATGATTCAATGCTACCTCACCAGTGTAAGATCTTGTTTTAAGAACATAAGAACATAAGAAATAGGAGCAGGAGTAGGTCATCTAGCGCTATGAGCCTGCCCCGCCATTCAATATCATGGCTGATCTGAAGTGGATCAGTTCCACTTTCCTGCTTTCTCCCCATAACCCTTAATTCCCTTGTCTATCAGAAACCTATCTACCCGCGACTTAAATATATTTAGCGAGGTAGCCTCCACTACTTCAACGGGCAGAGAATTCCAGGGATTCACCACCCTTTGAGTGAAGAAGTTCCTCCTCAGCTCTCATCTAAACTGCCCTTTTACTCTATGCCGCTGCTGGAATGTGGCTAGAAGTGCCTTCACTACTTATTGCACACTCTGCCTCATTTTCCTTGTTTCAGAGAAAATAAAATGATAACATAAGAACATAAGAAATAGGAGTAGGCCATCTAGCCCTTCGAGCCTGCCCCGCCATTCAATAAGATCATGGCTGATCTGTCGTGGCTCAGTTCCACATTCCCGCCCTCTCCCCATAACCCTTAATCCCCTCTCTTATCAAAAACCCATCAACCCGCATCTTAAAAATATTTAGTGAGGCAGCCTCCACCACTTCAACGGGCAGAGAATTCCAGAGATTCACCACCCTTTGAGTGAAGAAGTTCCTCCTCAACTCCGTTCTAAACCATCCCCCCTTTATCTTGAGGCTGTGCCCCCTAGTCCTACTATCCTTTCTGAGCAGGAAGAGTCTCTCCACCTCTATCCTATCCATCCCATTCATCATCTTATATGTCTCAATGAGATCTCCCCTCAGTCTTCTAAACTCTAACGAGTACAAGCCTAGTTTATTCAGCCTCTCCTCATAGCTCAACCCCCTCAACTCCGGTATCAGCCTAGTAAACCTCCTCTGCACTCCCTCCAAGGCCAAAATATCCTTGCGTAAGTGCGGTGACCAAAACTGCACACAGTACTCCAGCTGCGGCCTCACCAATGCCCTATACAGCTGCAGCAAGACCTCCCTACTTTTATATTCAATCCCCCTCGCAATGAAGGCCAGCATCCCATTTGCCTTCCTGACCACCTGCTGCACCTGCAGGCTGGGTTTTTGCGACTCATGCACAAGGACCCCGAGGTCCCTCTGCACCGTCGCCTGCTGCAGTTTTTCGCCACGTAAGTAATAGTCCTTCCTACCATTATTCCTACCAAAGTGGACCACCTCGCACTTGCCAACATTAAATTCCATTTGCCAGTTCCTGGCCCATTCGCCCAGCCTATCTAGATCCTTCTGCAGACTCTCCATACCCTCCGCACAATTTGCCATTCCACCAATCTTGGTGTCATCAGCAAATTTCGACACCCTGCACTCGGTTCCCTCCTCCAGATCATCTATATAAATGGTAAATAGCTGAGGCCCCAGCACCGACCCCTGGGGCACTCCACTAGTCACCAACCGCCAATCCGAATAGCACCCATTAACCCCCACTCTCTGCCTCCTATTTGACAACCAATCCTCTATCCACGCTAACACCCTACCCCCAACTCCATGCCCCCTTACCTTCTGCAATAACCTCTTGTGAGGTACCTTGTCAAACGCCTTCTGAAAATCAAGAAAGACGACATCCACTGGCTCTCCTCTATCCACCGCCCTAGACACATCCTCATAGAACTCCAATAAATTTGTCAGACACGACTTCCCCTCAACGAAACCATGCTGCGTCTGCTCTATCAAGCAATTCCCCTCGAGATGCCTCGCTATTTCCTCCTTGATGATGGATTCTAACATTTTACCTACAACAGACGTTAAACTAACTGGCCTATAATTCCCTGCCTTTTGCCTGGCACCCTTCTTAAACAACGGCGTAACATTAGCCGTTTTCCAATCTTCCGGCACTTCCCCGGAATCCAGCGGCGTTTGGAAAATAACCACCAAGGCATCCACTATCACCTCCGCCATTTCTTTCAGAACCCTCGGATGCATTCCATCCGGTCCTGGGGACTTGTCCACAATCAGTCCCTCCAGTCTGTCGAGCACCGCCTCTCTAGTAACAATAATGTCATTGAGACCCTCCAGTCCTACCACCTTTCCATCTCTAACACCCGGCAAATTATTCACGTCCTCCTCCGTGAAGACCAAAACAAAAAAGTTATTCAAGACCTCAGCCATTTCCCCATCCCCTACCACTAAGTCCCCCCTCTCATCCTCTAAGGGTCCAACGTTCACCCTAGCCAGCCTCTTCCTTTTTATATATTTATAAAAACTCTTGCTATCCTTTTTTATATTAAGCGCTAGCCCAGCTTCATAGTTTCTCCTACCCTTCTTTATCAACTTCTTTGTCAATCTTTGTTGACATCTAAACCTCTCCCAATCCTCTTCTCGCCCACTACTCTTAGCTACTCTAAACGCCTCCGCTTTTAATTTAACACTTTCCTTCACCTCCTTCGTTATCCACGGCTTATTACCTCTCCTCCTACGGTCCTTTTTAACCATCGGAATAAATTTCTGCTGAGCACCAAGAAAGATCTCCTTAAAGATCCTCCACTGCTCCTCAGCAGACCTACCTTCCAACGCGCTCCCCAGTCAACATTCGCCAGTTCTTCTCTCATCCTACGATACTCCCCTCTGTTCAAACAAAGGACACGTGTCCGGGAACCCACTTTCTCCTCCTCCATCTGCACCAGAAACTCCACCATATAATGATCACTCTCCCCAAGAGGATCCTTCACCACAAGGTCCCTAATTCTACCCGCCTCATTACATAGCACCAGATCCAAGATAGCTCGCTCCCTCGTCGGCTCCAACACACACTGTTCAAGGAAACTATCCCGGCAGCATTCCAAGAACCCCTCCTCGAGCCCACCGTGTCCAACATGGGTCGACCAATCAATATATAGATTGAAATCCCCCATAATTATTGCCGTTCCATTCCTGCACGCCGCACTTATTTGCGTGTTAACAGCCCGCCCCACCTCCAGATCATTATTCGGGGGCCTATAGACGACACCCACCAGCATCTTCCTCCCTTTGCTGTTCCTAATCTCCACCCACAACGATTCCACTTTCTGCTCTTTGGTTCCTATATCATCCCTCGCTACCACCCTGATGCTATCCTTAATCAGCAGAGCTACGCCCCCCCCCCCCTCCTTTTTCCTCCCGCCTATCCTTCCTAAACACTTGATACCCCTGGACGTTCAGCTCCCAGTCCCTGTCACCTTGCAGCCACGTCTCTGTAATGGCCACCATAGATTAACAAGAATCATTTACCAGCTCTCAGGAAGACATTTCTAAAACAGAAATCTCTTCCCTCGCTTTGAATTGAAATAAGTGTGCAGCTGAAGAAGATCAAAGGCGGTAGTAGAGACAGTCTCAGATAGAAAGATCAGTAAAGGAGCAGACAGAAGATGTAAGGATGATCCTATTAATATGAAACAGTATATCGATTGAGGAAATATATTTTGTGATACTGTGTATGATTTATTTATGGTAATTGAGGCGTGTTTGGGAGGATTAGGTGGGGGTCATTTTGATTTTGTGCACTGAAAGAGGATAGAAAATAGCAGTCCCTTTTACATCTTTCCCAATTTTTATATTCTTTGACTGATTATTGTCTGATTTATACTATCCCAATGATTTTGGACTTATTGGCTTGAAAATAATAAGGGGTAGGGTGCCTGGCCTATGGTGTAATAGCCAGGCATGAGCCTACCCTGGTTTAGCCAGCTCACCCTGCAGTTATTTAATGATTTTGGAATGTTAATTGGTTTCCCACCACAGTGGAGAGGAAGTCCCGCTGCAGATAGCTTCCAGCAAATCATGTGGCTGGCAGTCCCAACAGCTAAACCAGGAACGGTGACCAATGCTGTGAAATGCAGCTAGTTCCAGACAGCAAAGTGCATTGTGGTGGAGCCAAGTGTGAAATTGTGTCTGGGATCTCACCAGGGTTAGGCTGGCATGTCCTGGTGACAGGATTTGGGGGAGGGGCAGATTGGACAGTGGGGGGAGGGGAAACACAGGAGTGAGTAAATACATGGCAGGGTAATGGGCATGCGGTTTGAGAAGGAGGCCCCACCATTTGCCTGACCACCAGTCTGCCAGTTATTTGGTGCCAGCCTCCTTTGCCATGGGTAAAATCCCAGCAATGAGAGGAGGAGGCCATTAAATGGCCATTAATAGGCCACCTATGGACCTCAATTGGCTGATGGGTGAGTGCCCGATGTACCCCCTGTTTCTGAAAAAATCATTACAGAGTGGTATGGTGGCAGGCTTGGTGCTACTGCCATAGTGGCCAATTTTATAGCTCACGCATCTGCCATCCCAGCCTGGGGCCTGTAAAGTTCCAGTCATTGTTCCTAAACCCCTCCTCAACTGGGGTTTATCTTGCATCATGGTTGCGATTCTTCCAAATCAGGACTAAGTGTCCACGCCAGTGGGAAAGCCAGAGTGTTTCACATTGCACTACCAATGATCTGCACATGCTATTCAGAAAATATTAGCGGGCTAGCTGTCCCCTTCATGTGTTTCACCCTAGGTTCTGTTCATGCCTGGCTTAAATGCACCTCCCCCCCAACAAACTCAGGCCATTCCTGAGGCCCCCCCCCCCCCCCAGTAATGCTGCAGTTGCTCCTTGGTGCATTCACATCCACATGGAGAGCCTATGTCCACAACAGCAAAGTCCTCACGATGGGCTCTGCTGAGCTCCTCTTATATTTCCTGGGAACGCAGTGCAGGATGAGTCATAGAGGGACCCTGGCACATTCCTGTATGAGCTTGGTCAGGAACTTATGTGCTGGGGAAGTGAGGCCATTGCTGACGTATAATGGACTGCCGTGTACACCTCAGATCTCACCTGTTGGCACACCTCCACCAACTGCTCCTTTTCACTGGGGTTGTCAGACTCAGTTCGGATTTTGCCCTTTGAAGACTGACTGTGGCCCATGTACAAGCCCTTTCAATGTCTCTCAGATCTAGTTAAGGAGAGAGTCAGCCAAGGAGAGTTAGGTGAATGAATACCTCAACCCACATCAGCTGAAACAGTACAAAAACGGAATATGCTGGAAAATATCAGCAAGTCTGACAACATCTGTGGAGAGAGAATAGAGTTAACCTTTTAAGTCTGGATGACCCCTTGTCAGAGTTGAGTCAGTGCCCTGCCAGTCAGCTCATGCAACATAGAGGAATTGCTTGTTGAGTCAATCACTCGAGCCCCCATTGTGGATTGCACTCTGTCTCATCCCTACAGTTGCTCAGTCTGGCCACATCTTATTAAACCGCAAGCCCTGCCCCCACCCGTCAGGAACTTATGTGCTGGGGAAGAGAGGCCATTGCTGACGTATAATGGACTGCCGTATACACCTCAGATCTCAAGGAGGGTGGGGACAGGGCTTGCGGTTTAATAAGATGTGGCCAGACTGAGCAACTGTAGGGATGAGACAGAGTGCAATCCACAATGGGGGCTCGAGTGATTGACTCAACAAGCAATTCCTCTATGTTGCATGAGCTGACTGGCAGAACACTGACTCAACTCTGACAAGGGGTCATCTAGACTTAAAAGGTTAACTCTATTCTCTCTCCACAGATGTTGTCAGACTTGCTGATATTTTCCAGCATATTCCGTTTTTGTACTGTTTCAGCTGATGTGGGTTGAGGTATTCATTCACCTAACTCTCCTTGGCTGACTCTCTCCTTAACTAGATCTGAGAGACATTGAAAGGGCTTGTACATGGGCCACAGTCAGTCTTCAAAGGGCAAAATCCGAACTGAGTCTGACAACCCCAGTGAAATGGAGCAGTTGGTGGAGGTGTGCCAACAGGTCAGGGCCACTGACTAAGCCATGGGCATGCCCAGTATACCCGTGGATTCCTTAGAGAGTAATGCATACTCTCAGATGGACAGAATGCATGATATTTTCATTGGAGAAGGAGACATCGCAGGTGAGACATGCAACCGACACCAAGCCACATACTGACAAGTTAGTTGCCCAAGAGTGGCATCTTAGTGATTACTCTGAACTATTCCCCCATGGCACGAGGATGTCCTGCCAGGTCATGCCACAGCATGTTGACCTTCAGCCAGGCCACTCCTGTGAATCGGAGCGGGGGGGAGTGTTTAGGAACACCAAAGGTCATCCCCGTACCACCAGCACACGAACAGCACAGACACCCCTACCCACAGGTACATCCCAGTATAACTCTCAAGTGAAGACTTATCTCTTTGCTTATCCTCAATGCTCAGTCCCCTACTTTTCAGGACCTGTACCAATTCCCAACTGTGGGACTTCCAGCTGGACGCATCTTGGGTGGCTGTTGAACCGGCAACTCAGCCCACTAATGAGATTCCATGGAGGCCATTTGAATATTTATTGGGCACCTACTCATTCTGGCTGGGACCCCCAACTGGGCCAGCAGTGTGCCCTGGGAGGTTTGGCACCTGGCACAGAACCCATTTTTCATCCAACACCTGATTCCCAGGGCCACTGCGGTTCTGGCTGGGAGCTAGTGGGCCCAGAGACCACGCTCTCATGTCAGGATCTGTTGCAGACTCAATGATAGAAATTGATTAGTACCATTAGTCAACATTACATTATTTTGTACCGTATGACTATCCAGAAGGCAGGAAGTTAACCACAATCAACAGTGGTCTTTTCTGTGCTAGTAATTCTCTCGGACCTTTTCAGTTTACTTCACCTGCTTTTCTCGAGGCTTAACAAAATGATCTTGATGTCAATCACCCAAAAGCTTTAAAAAAACTCAAATTCAAGAACACTTGGTGTTGGACTGAATGTCCCAATTAATCTGTTTCATCTCTTTTACATGCACTTTCCTCCAGAACACGTTTTCAAAGTGTGCATTATGGATTCAAAACCTGACCAGTGTGAAACTTTGCTCACATCTATCTGATCATTAATCCTGAGAGTATATTATCACTGCATGCTGAATTTTAAATTAACTTCAGCCTCTATTATAACAAACTCAAATTACATTAATCTTGAGAATGAACTGTGCAATCTTATCATTTGATTGTTAAATAACACACATTTGTGTCAAGTGGCCCTGTTTAGTATTTTTAATAGAGTAATGCTTCCGTTAAAACAGTCAACTGAACAATTCATTATGAATACGTTTATTGCTTTTATGATTTGCACAATTTAATTTCAAGGCTAGAAATGGTTGATATATAATATTTACAGATAACATCAATTAATTCTATCTTTGCTTGCTTGTTTATCCAAGAACACAGTAGTCCCCATTAAGCTGGGGACAAAAAAATCTGTCTCTTTCAGCAAGCAGTAAGCTTTTAAATTAGTTACATAAATAGTATACTTTTTCTTGTGACTTGACCTGAATAGGACTTTTGTCTCTCTGTGATCACATGCAGATGTCCATAAATGCTAAGCCTAATGGACTTTGACTGGACCACAAATTTCGGTAATAAAGCTGCACCATGAGGCAGAACAGCATGACAATTTCAAGGGTGTTCACTGATTAAATATGATTGAGAGCATATTTTATTTTAATCGTTTCTGATACCTACATAAACATTGCAGACTTGACCTATAGACAGCCTGTCAAATCTGTCTGCATCTGCTCAGTCTGTAACTATTGATTTCATCAAAAAGGCTTGACTGAGAAAATGTCCAACAGGTTATGAATTGGTAATTTTACCTTTCAGGGTTTGCATCATTCAACCACTTTTTCAAATCAGCTTTCAATAAGAAGCAATGTGTACCAAACCCATATGTGTATATAAATATAGGTTGGATGGTTGGCTGTGAGGCAGCAATCTATTTCTATCACAAATAATAAGGACCGAGTTTCTGCTTAAAGCTCACTGGTAGCTATTGCTTGATGTTTCCTATGCGTTGTTATACCTGCCTGTGTAATTTTAAATCTTAATGGGAATGTCATTTTCAAAATTATTGCATGCAGGTAGACTTGCTGCTGAGTTGAAGAAAGGTTGATATTTGTAAAACTGCTGACTGCTTTCTCCACTTTGTGCCTCACAGCTTTCTGTCCAAACACATGGGTTGGTATCACTCTAATAATGTTACCATGGATCATGGAATCATAGAATCCCTATACTACAGAAGGAGGCCATTCGGCCCATTGTCTCTGCACTAACACCAATCCCACCCAGGCCATTTCCCTGTAGCCCCACATATTTACCCCACTAATCCCTTGAACCTACGCATCCCAGGACGCTAAGGGACAATTTAGCATGGCCAATCCACCTAACCCACACTTCTTTGGACTATGGGAGGAAACTGGAGCACCTGGAGAAAACCCACGCAGACATGGGAAGAACATGCAAACTCCACATAGACAGTGACCCAAGCCAGGAATCAAACCTGGGTCCCTGGCACTATGAGGCAACAGTGCTAACCACAATGCCACCTTATCGCCCAGAGTGGAAAGTATCATTACTGATGTTATTGTTTGAACATTTTTGCGCCAAATCTCAATGGGAATGTAGGCTGGAATTCTCCAACCTCTTTCATGGCTGGTATTCCCCAGTCCCACTGCAGTGAATGAAGTTTTGGCTGAGTGTCAAGTTCTCCATTCTCACTAGCAGTGGCGGCAGGGAGAATTTCAGATGTAGTCCATTTAAAATAGCAGGGGGAGATGGCTAGGAATGCACAGTTTTACACTGTGTGAAAGAAAGTAAGATGAGGGAGCATGAAGATTTAATTCCAAAGACTTGAACATTAAACATCTGCCAATAGCAGGAATATTAAATGGACAAGAAGTCAGAGGGAGAGGAGCAGAAAGTTGTAAAGCTAAAGTACTTTACAGAAATAAGACTCAGAATCTTGTGAAGGTGATGGAGGTCTTGTTTGCTGGCTGGCGAGATCTTCTGGTTCCACCGTTGTCAATGGAGTTTCCCTTTAAATGCACCCCTCATTGTCATGAAATCCATAGCAGATGTGTGCCATCAGCGGGACTGTAAGGTCCATTAGTGTGAATGGCCAGAAAGTCCTGCCCCATATCTACATGTGCCTCTTCTTCCATCTTGCGTGTTACTTCCTGATAAAAACTTGAATAAATTAGTTAACCATGATTTCCCTTTCACAAAACCATGTTGACTGTCTTAATTCCGTTATAACTTTTTCCATGTATCCTGCTATAACCTTCTTAATAATGGAT
This sequence comes from Carcharhinus amblyrhynchos, assembly GCF_965287045.1. Taxonomy (NCBI): domain Eukaryota; kingdom Metazoa; phylum Chordata; class Chondrichthyes; order Carcharhiniformes; family Carcharhinidae; genus Carcharhinus; species Carcharhinus amblyrhynchos. Next base: position 86,306,274 of record NC_137324.1, on the reverse strand, counting down.
TGTAGAAATTACCCTATGATAGATGTTAGGTGAACAGGGCTGTAGTTTCCTACTTTTTGTTTTCCTTCCTTGAATAAAGGTGTTACATTTGCTATTTTCCAATCTGCTGAGACCTGTCTAGAATCTAAGGAATGCTTTGACCATCTCTGCAGCCACTTCCTTGAAGACCTTAAGATGCAGGCCATTTGGTCCTGGGGACTTATCAGCCTTTAGGTCCATTAGTTTTCCTAGCACCTTATGCTGGTGCTTGTTTCTCTATGATAAAAACAAATTACTGCAGATGTTGAAATCTGAAACAAAAATGGCATTTTCTATTTTTTGTTCTCAGTGTTCCTTCCCTTTCACCTCTTGATTTGTAAATTGAGGAAGTTTTCTAAGTCTCCAGTGAAGGTGGATACATGCTGCTGCCATTTCCTTGTTTTCCGTTATCAATTGCCTAGATTCACTCTCTACAGGACCAACTTTAGGTACTATTTTCCAGTTTAAATACTTGTGGAAACTCTTACAATCTATTTTATATTTATAGCTCTTACTATTTATTTTATATTTACTCTCATACTATGATTTCTTAGTATTTATCCACTCGTCTGATCTGCCTCTAAACTTTGCAGATCTGTACAGTGTTCTCTATTATTCTTTCAAAAGCTATGGGTGTTGCTGGCTGGGACTGCATTTATTGCACATCCCTAATTACCTTTGAGAAGGTGGTGGTGGCCTTCTTGCACTGCTGCAGCCCATGTGGTGTAGGTATATCCATAGTACCTTTTGGGAGAGAGCTCCAGGATTCTAATCCAGCGACAATGAAGAAATGGTGATATATTCCCAAGTCAGGATGGTGAAGGATTTGGAGGGAAACTTCCAGGTGGTGGTGTTCCCAGGTATTGGCTGGCCTAATGCAAAGGTCACAATTTTGGAAAGTGTTTTTAAAGGAGCCATGGTGACTTGCTGCATTGCATGTTTCTTTTAATTTCATACAATCTGTAATTTCCTGTTTTATCCACAGATGATACATCCTTTTCAAAGATTCTTTCTTTATTGGGATAAATCTTTGCTGAAAGTTATTAAATATATCCTTATTAGTCTGCATATATACTGCCCTACTGTTTGACCTACGCCAACCATCTCTGTCCTCATTTGTGGCTGTGATTCTCTGGTGCCACTGAAAGTGACTGGAGTTTTGGCTGGAACACCAAATTCTCTGTTCTCACTTGCAGCAGGGCGGGCACAGACAAGATCAGAGAATCCTGCCTCCAATTCCTCAGTTCACTTTAGTCAGCCCTGCCTTCACATCCTTATAATTATTTTTAATCAGGTTTGAAACACCTTTTTTGGTTTGAACAATGATCATTAATTGTCCATGCCACTAAACATGCCAAGGAAAGAGGCAAACCTGGAGAGCAATTTATTAACAAGGATAAGATATTCACATTTTAAGTCTTAGGGAAGCAGATGTAGGATGTAGAAACAAGAATGATGGGAATATGAAACTTGAATATGAAAAGCAATGCTTTGAGTAAACCGGAATTTATGGAATCCACTAAGAGAGTATTGGAATAATTGCGGCTCTGAAACTACCATACTCTCTCCAAATGTGTCACTCATTCAAACTTCCATCACTCTGAGTGATATTGTAGATGATTCTACACTTGGCCATCATGATTCAGCTTATTCAGTATGTTGTTTCCTGGCTTTAGATTGTACTGAGTCCAGGATAGGTTATCCTGCCTTTCATCTCGTGTTCTGCCTTATTAGTCAGCTATTAACATCCCATCACTTAACAGAAAGCTCAGATAATGTTAATAATCTGTTCATAAAAGATCCATTCATCTGATGATGTCTGATCTTCTACAATATCCATGGTTGAGGTTCCCAAGCTCCTCTTACCATCAGCTATTTAAAATTGGCCTGATTTTAGAAGAATACTGTGAACAATAGGACAGATGGAACTCTTGTGTTTAGGGCGATACTTCAGTTCTGTGTGAGCTGGAGCAGATTTCTGCTTGAGAGATTTGTCACTTCAAGGTTGGCTTATCTAGTCAACCGAGCACTGTTAAAACATGCTGAATGTGACTTATGACTTCCTGACAATTATATCAAATTAGTTTAAGATGCTGCACATAAACTCAGGAGATAATAGACTATGCCCAGAGTGTATGACAAAAGGTCACCCTGACTTGAAACGTTGGCTCTGTTCTCTATCCACAGATGCTGTCATACCTGCTGAGATTGTCCAGCATTTTCTGGTTTTGTATGTCTCTCTTGTATTGAGCATTTTCTTTTGTAACTGTAGAGGCCAATACATTAACTGAAATTCTCTGGCTGTTAACAGCCCTCCACCACTGCAAGTGAGGATGAGAATTTGGTGCTCAGCTAAATCTTCATTCACTGCAGCGGGACCAGAGATTCCCACCGGCATGAATGGCTAGAGGATTCCAGCCATTGTATATTAACCACACAATACAAATAATAGGTACAAGTTGTTAAGAAATAATTATATTAGACCCTTCTCTTAGGTGAGTGCCATATTAAAACATTTTTGGCATTTATTGTATGCACTATAATCTCGAAAATCATTGTTAATTTGATAAAAGCTCACTTTAAAATTATTAATGGTGGTCTATAGTTAATAAGATATTGGTTGTTCTTTTCACATGATCAGGTGTAAGGTGATACCATCTTCAAATAGTAACTGGGGGCAGAATCCTCCCATTCTGGACTAAGTCCTGTGATGGAGGAAGGGACAGGGTGTGTTTTGCGCTATGGAGGCCGATAGGAAACCATGTCAAATCTTCCAGCTCCATTCGCATTAATAATGCATCCAGGGATTTAGCACATGTTCTGGCAGCATACCTGGATGCCATATTTAAAAGGCATCCAACATCACTGATCCACTGTTGAAGAATGAAGATGGACAACCTGAAGAAAGAAGATGGATCTCCAGGGATATGCTGAGGCTGGAAAATGGACCTCCTCGATGACACTGAATCTGGAAGATCCACCTGTTGATGCTCCCTCCACTCACTGCTGTGGTGTTCCAGGGGCACTGGTACACACCATCCTGAACTCAGGAGGCAGCCTCAAGCATTGTTCAGGTGAGTCCTGACTTATGCACACCACCTTATTCTAGATACATTCGGACCAGTGTGTTTTTATGCTGGTGTGGGAGGAAGATTCTAGTTGGGCCTTCATTTACATCCCATTAGTGGAACGCAAATCATTTTTATGCCAGCATCCAGCAGGTTTCCTGATCCGCCTTGGCAGGAGCCAGTGAAAGATTCACAGGAAATTCACACAGGCATAAAACTAATTTTGGACTCCTGACAAATTCTCTCCCCCACATTGTACCTGCTGGCTATGAGAGAATTCTGCCCTAGGATCTCCCTCTCAATTCATTGTTGGGCTTTATTTTAAATATTTAAATAATTTTCTGGATAATTCTGTCTTTTAATGCCTGCAAGTTGAATATTTATGGGATGCTTCAGCCTGTGGAAAAGCAGTAAAGAATTACAAAAAATAAGTATCAAATACTCAATCTCTTCCCAATTGTCACGGTTGTGTGGAGCCCAGTCCCACTGAGTCTATGCTGTGGGAATTTCTTTGTACCACTCTTCTCTTCAAATCAGGAGAACAGATGGACCTGACATACCTTACTGATCTACTTAGAGTTACATAAAATAGTCACAAGAGTAGTAAGCTATTGTTGTGCTCTGGGAATATATTGAAAAAGTGATGCACTAACATTCATCCAGGTAAGACGTATTCTGACTATTTGTGATGAAGTACTGATGAATATTATTAACTCTTAGCATCATTTGTTTGATCAAATTGGAATTAGCAGAAAATCTTTTAATTGCCTTATAGTGTGGTCATATATGTGAACACTTGAAAGTTCTCAATTTAAATATTAAACCAGAACATTTTTGCATTTTCATAGAAATAGAATCATAGAATCCCTACAGTGCAAAAGAAGGTCATTTGGCCCATTGAGCCTGCTCCCACCACAATCCCACTCAGCCCCTATCCCCGTAACCGCATGTATTTACCGTGCTGATCTCCCTGGCACTAAGGGTCAACTTAGCATGGCCAAACAACCTAACCTACATATCTTTTGAGTGTGGGAGGAAGCCATAGCACCCGGAGGAAACACAAGCAGACAAGGGGAGAATGTGCAAACTCTACACAGAATTTCACCCAAGGCTGGAATTGAACCTGAGTCCCTGGCATAGTCGCAGTCATCCCCAAAATTAAATAATTTTTTAATTTATAAACCACGACCTGCATATCAGGATAATGACTGCTACATTCTGTCCCATATCAGTAATGAAATTCTGTGGCACCCAAACACAGGACTTCATAAGCATTCTGATAGTGGTGCTTGTAAAATGTAGCCGTAATTAAGCTGGCTGCTGAAGTGAAAACAATATTCATTAAATCAATAAGTTATCTTCATAGCAATCCTTTTTATACCAACTCATAATGAGAAGTGCTTTCATCTCTTCATTGTTCTTTTATCTTGTTGGCTTACACATTTCTCACACTACTACTGAAGTGAAATAATGTTTATCAATATATCAAATCAATAAGTTCATTTGTTTCATCTTGCGATGGAAAATGTTTCAGTTTCTTCACCATTTTTTTGTTCTGCTTGCTTACATATTCCAGGTTTGTTAGAAAATAATGAGAGCAAGTTTAGCAGTTGGTTGGATACCAGACTGTACAGCTAAAGTCAATCCATTATTCTTGTCTTGTGTACGGACTTTACCAAGCTACAAGGGTTTGGTAGTAGATAGTGGGCCCAATTTTACTATCGTGTTGCGCCTGTTTTCGGGTGCAAAAACTTGGTAAAGTCGGATGTGAAGCAAGTAGTGCGATCTGCGCCCATCTCCATGCCAGTTCCCCCTTTACCAAGGCACGAAAATGGCTGCGATCAGGACCGTGCCTGAAACGGGTGCGACGGCCATTTAAATGCATTTGCACACATTTATATTGAATTAATGGCTGCACGGCCAACCTTACCAGCTTTTAGTTTTACCACTGTGTTCGTCCATCCAGAATTGCCCTGAAACAGTCGTGCTACAAAGAAGTCCGATTCAGGTGCCCCAGTTAGTGAGGAGGTAAGTGCTGAGCTTTGGACGGCTTTCTGCTTGAGATTGGTGGTGGGGGAAAGGTGAGTCCGCTGCCAGTCTGCCTGAGATTGGTGGGAAGGTAGGAGGCAGAGGACAGCAATCGGTCTGTGTGGCGGGGGATAAGGGGGTCAGTAATGTTGTGGGGGTGGCGCAATGTCTGTGGGGACCAGGGGGAGGCATTATCCGGCCTGGGAGGGAAGTGGCAGGGAGCAGCATTCTATCATTTTTTCTGCGGATGCACAGTTGGAGGTGTTGATCGGACCTGCAGCATTTTGGGTGTGTTAAGCCCCACTGTCAGGCTTGTACAGCACGATTTGGAATTGCTGATATTTTTGCAGGCAGTGTGCATATGGGGGTGCCTGAGAACAGGTCTAAATGTTGGATATGAAACACTCCCAGTTTCAAGCCTGCCTAGCACTTAGAATCAAAATGCTAAAGTAAGGCCCAGTGTGTACAAATGCATAAATGTGTATTTATCTTTTGGCTCAATTCCGTTTGGAGTGTGTGGGGAAACCAGAGCATGATGTGGAGATGCCGGTGTTGGACTGGGGTAAACACAGTAAGACTTCTTACTGTGAAACCAGAGCACCCAAAGGAAACTCACGCACACGCAGGGAGAATGTGCAAACTCCGCACAGACAGTGACTCAAGCCGAGAATCAAACTGGGACCCTGGTGCTGTCAGGCAGCAGTACTAACCACTGTGCCCCGTACCGCCCCTGCAGAGAGAGTACACAGGTGAGAGGGAGAAAGTTTAAGGGAGATGTGCGCAGCACGTTTTTCAAACAGGGCGCGGTGAGTGCCTGGAATGCGCTGCCAGAAAAGATAGTGGAAGCTGGCACATTAGCATCATTTAAGAGCCACCTGGATGGGTACATGAAGAGGGAGGGAATGGAGGGACAAGGTCCGAGTAAAGGCAGACTTTTTTTTAGTTAGGGCATCTTGATTGGCATAGGCTGGAGGGCCAAAGGGCCTGTTCCTGTGCTGTACTTTTCTTTGTTCTTTTTACAACAAGGTGAGAGGCAGAAATCTGGCTGGGAGAGAGGGAGGGGAGGGCAGTACTGTCCCTCCAGTGACAGGCATCTTGCCAGCCACTGGCAATTTATGGCCCACCTCCTTTAGCTCTGGCGGAAAAACAATTGAACCAATTAAAATGGCAATAAAGAACCTTGTTAAGCTTTATTTTCTTCTTACCCAACAGTGCACAGGTTCCTCACAATGTCTGCACCTCACCAGTGAGTCATCTGATGAAGGGGCATCACTCCGAAAGCTCATGATTCCAAATAACCTGTTGGACTTTAACCTGATGTTGTCAGACTTCTTTTTAAACCTATCTTAATGGCTGTGCCTTTTGCCACCTCACCTGGCTCTTTTCCTGCTATTCACTCAGCCACTGTATATATCAAGTTGCTGTTACTGTGTAGAAAACTACTTGCAAAACCGGGACTATGTGGGTACACCCTGTACCTACACAGATCTTGGACACTAGACTGTCAACTGGAAAACAGACTCTTGAATAATCGTACTTAGGGTTGGAGTAGAGGCCTGGATTTATTGCTCATTGACCACAAGTTAGCAACAAAAAATTGAATATTTCCAGGACGAGGCATAGTTGCGGGAGTAAAGGTAAAGAAAAGGTGAAACTCTTGGAGGTGGGAAGAATTATTTGGCAACTGTTCCTCACAGCACTCAAGGGTGTTTTCATGTTAACCAGAATTGTGACTTAACAGTGTCAATAGGTAAGTTGACTATGCAGTTTTCTGACCAATAAATATAGCTTTCACGAAGACCTGAAGAGTTAAAAAAAAATTGTTTTTTAATACTTCAAGAAAGGGGCAAAAAAGGCCAGTTGAAAATATTTGAATCATATATAAATTAGAAGACGAGTCTGTGGCTGTCACTGTGAAGACTGCTGCATGTTGACTCCAACCCATTAAAATAATTTTTAATGTTTCAATGCAGTGAGGGTGCTCAATAAATTCACTTTTTTCTTGGGATTGACATTTTAAAAAGGGCAATGTGGCATCTATCAGAAATATTCTGAAATTTTTTAAATTCTACTGCAAAATTGTTCCAGTATTGCCACGCAGATCTTGAGGAAACCATAAGGAATTACTGTCACACTAGATAAACTGTTGCCTCTAAACCTGATTTGTGTTTGCTTACAAAGTCTGTTTTTTGGGGAATTCTCTTGGTATGTTATTACTCTGTGTACAGTAACCACCAGTTAGACAGAATGGCATCTGAAATATTCTAGCCTGCAGCGTGTGACCTGCCATGTGGTGTCTGTGACCTTGAATACAGTCTCGGCGATGTCCAGTACTTTGACTTTGTGTACTGATAAAACTGGCAAACAAATCAACATTGTGATAGATTAGATGGTAAACCAGATGCGACAAAAATGTTTCTGGTGAAGCTTAAATCCGGGTTAAGTCATTGTTCTGCAGTCTGCATTTTGTATCAAAAGATGTACAAAATATTTTTCACATAATAAAAATTGAAATCCCAGCTAACAGTCTATTTAATTATCTGTGACAGTTTACAGCACTTACAGAATCCCTGCTCTTTTTTCTTTATGAAGTGCTGCATGACCTTGCAGTGATAATGTTATCCATCCAATATAGCCAGCAAGGGAAGGGAGAATGCTGACTTGTAGAATATATCTACTTATTTATTTAGTCTCTGATGGTTTGAATTGGAAAAAAAATACTGCCTAGTGCTTTTATTCAATGTTGAATGCCCAGGAAGATAATGGGTGGGATTCTCCCAAAAAAATTGTAAGTGTTGAATTCATGTAAAAACTGGAGTAAACGCTGCTAGTTTCTTCAGTGTGATTTGCAGACTGAATCTCTCACACTCTGTGCCCTGCAGAGTGTAAATAATCAGTGGACAGGGCCTATTCTTGCTAGAGAGGCCAGCAGCGTAGCATTGAACCGGCCACAGCGTATGTGCCTATCTATCATAGCAGAGAAGGACACATGCACAGTAGCCCCACACTGCCGGCCGCACGTCGCTGACCAGCCCCACTACCCTGCATCACTGGCCGTGCAATCCCCCCACACTCCAATTCCCGACCCTCCTCGACATGCCCAGTCAAGCCCTGATCCCCTCACCCCCTCGGCCCACCTTGGTCTCTCCCCTCCCCCATCCCACCAGCAGCCCCAACTCTCCCCAACTGCAGTCCCGACCATTCCTCTGCAGTCTCGACCACCTCCCCCGCCCCCCCACTCCCACCCACAGTCCCGACCTCCGGTGGTGGAAGGCCACAAGTGGGGATCTATTGTAAACCCCACTGGAATGAAACACTCTAGCGGGCCCAGCGATCTCAGTCCCAGATTCACTGATTATATGCTAATTCTAATTTAAATAATTTATACAGCTCCACGCTGGCATCTGGCTGCTAAATAGCCTCTGCTGAGTTTCCTAGCTCACTGTGCTGCTTTAGCCTCCAATGGATTCCTGAAGTGTACCCCTTCAATAGACGGTGAGATATATATAAAAAGCATGGAATAAAAAACTTCCTTTTGACCAATCAAATCTAATGATCATCAAATCTATTTAATGTAGGTAATGATTGTTAATCTCCCAAAGAAAGGTTATGCTTTTTGACAGGGTGGTATGGTGGATCTGCGTTGGATTCCCAGTTGTTTGGGTCACTGTTTGTGCGGAGACTGCACATTTTCCCCATGTCTGCATGGGTTTCCTCCGGGTGCTTCGGTTTCCTCCCACAAGTCTGAAAGACGTTCTGGTTGGGTGCAATGGCCATGCTAAATTCTCTCAAAGTGTACCCGAACAGGTGCTGGAGTGTGATGACTCGGGGATTTTCAGAGTAACTTCATTGCAGTGTAAATCTACTTGTGACCCTAATAAATAAATAAAATAACTAAACGCTGCAAGGCTGGTTTGCACTCTTTGGGCCCGATTTTACCATTAAGTTGCTAAAGCCAATCCATACACCTTGTCTTGTGTATGTATGGACTTTACCAAGCTACAAGGGTTTGGTAGTAGCTAGTGGGCCCAATTGTGCCCGTTTTCGGCTGGGAAAGCTTGGTAAAGTTGGGCGTGAAGCAAGTATTGTGATCTGCACTCACCTCCGTGCCAGTTCCCTCTTTACCAAGGCCCGAAAATAGTTGTGATGAGGACCCCACCCAAAACAAGCACGATGGCCATTTAAATGCTTTTGGATACATTTATATCACCTTAATGGCCTGCACGCATAACCTTACTGGCACTTACCTCTTTACCACCGCGTTTGCCCATCCAAATTGGCGCAAAACAGACATGCTCTACAAAAGTCCACTTCAGGCACTCCAGTTAGTGAGGAGGTAAGTGCTGAGTGTTCGATGGCTCTCTGCCTGAGATCAGTGAGGGGTGGGAAGGGAGATCTGCTGCCATTCTGCCTAAGATCAGTGGGGGAGGAAAGGGGGCTGTGATTGGTCTGGATGAAAGAGGGGGTGGGGGGGATAATGGGGTCAGTAATGTTGTGGGAGTGGGACAATGTCTTTGGGGGCCAGGAAGGCATTATCCGGCCTGGGAGGGATGTGGCAGGGGAGACGCATACTATTTTATTTTGCGCATGCGCAGTTGGAGACGCTGATCAGAACTGCAGGATTTTGGATGCGTTAAGCCCCGTCCACAGATTTCTGCAGCATGATTTGAAAGTGCTGATATTTTTTCAGGCAAATGTGTATGAGGGTGCCTGAGAATGGGCCTAAAAGTTGGATCTGAAACACTCCCAGTTTTAAGTCCGCCCAGCACTTAGAACGAAAATGGTAAAATAGGCCCCTTTGTGTTCAATGATAATTGCAACAAGCAAATAATTAACAAGGCAAAGATATAATAGTTTATTTATTTTATTACACTTAATCTGCAGCAACAATGCTTGATTGTATTTGTAACAGCAGATTTTAACTGCAAGTTGTGCTATCTGTTCCATGCTTCTCAGATTGTTGCCAGAAAATTGTTCTAGAAGAATTAACTGAAAATATTTCTGACGCAGAAGTTGAATTTATGAGTATGTGCTGTTTATCCTCCTCAGAGATCGTCTCCACAATTTAATTTCTATAGAAAATATATTTAAAATATTTGCCTTTGCAAGGCTGCTCTCTCGACATTGATTGCATTCAGTGAAGAATGGAGAAGCCAAACAAGGGAGACATCAATAAAAAGGATTGCTTTGGATCTGGCCTGCTTCTTATCATTCGCGTCAATGGAGTGTGGAATCCAAAGGCCATTTGGAGGACATTTGTGTTTTCTGCAGCCTCCGCTGACTGTGGAAAGTTAGGAAGCTCTAATGCAGGACAAAAGAAGAAAGAATACTGTTCAAAAATTAAAATTCCATAAGCAACCTTTAACTAAATTACACTGATATCAAAGGTGAGCAGCAGGCGTGTTTCAGAAGTGAATTTCCTTAATTTCTGTCACCTTAGTAGAACCATTTCAGTTTTACAGAGGGCGCAATCCCTGCTCCTATCAGCTTGGATCCTTTCGATTGAGCCCAAGACAGGAATAATTAGCCCTGTCATGTTGGCTTGGATCATAGGGACTTCGATTTGACCAAAGGAGTGGCACGGTGGCACAATGGTCAGCACTACTGCCCCATTGCTCCAGGGTCATGGGTTTGATTCCCAGCTTGGGTCACTGTCTGTGTGGAGTTTGCACATTCTCCCTGTGTCTGTGCGGGTTTCCTCCGGGTGCTCCGGTTTCCTCCCACATTCCAAAGATGTGTGGGTTAGGTGCATTGGCCATGCTAAATTGTCCTTTTGTTGTCCTGAGATGCGTCAGTTAAAGTGATTAACAGGGTAAATATGTGGGGTTATGGGGTTAGGGGCTAGGTGGGATTGTGGTCTCGATGGGCCAAATGGCCTCCTTCTGCACTGTAGGGATTTTATGAATTTGGTTTTTGGTTGGGTATAACTGAAAAAAAGCAGTGGCATTGAGAGCATCATAATGCAGGCCATAAGCCCATGAGGCAGTCCACTGCCTTGTCTCGCTTTCAAATAGCAAGGAAATACACTGGAAATGAATTTAAGAAGACAAAGAAAACACAAATATTGCTGAAAAAAGGCACATGTCAAAGCATTTCACCTTGCGTTCATCAGGAAACATCAATTCGTACTTCATGAGAAGAGAATGCTGATTGGTACTCATGAAACATTAAACATTAAACATTGTTTCCTTTAATTTTGCGATGCATGTGAAAGTCCTGATGATGAAAGATTGAAAACTTCAATATGTCTCATTTTTCAGCGACTAAAATCAAAAGTAGTGTAAATTGAAAACAAAAACAGAAAATGGAAATGAGGTTGTTAGAGTGCCAACATAAAGTGAGCAGGGACAAGAAGAGTATTAACATGACGGCTGGGGAAGTGCAAAAAGTTTATCATTTAACTGGATTGGCGAATGGGAAGAATAGATGTAGGAGAAGACAAATGTACGAACTGGAATGGTGGAAGATGGCTGAATTTTAACTCCAAGAACTGGTGAGTTGGAATTGTGTCAGAGATTCAAAAATTCTGAAACAGGAATCAAACCTCACTCTAAAGGTGCCCAATTCTATTTCTTAAAAAGCAGATGACCAATCCACTTGTGAGATACATCCTGATGATTTAAATATCACAGTGAGGCTGCCTCCTTTTATTTTAATAATCATTCTGTTTAAAGTCATTTCAGCTAGGTTTTCCAGACTTCAGGAACCCCTGCAGGTGCAAGGAGGTGAGAAGTACTGAATCCATAAAGTAGGCACAGTTGGTTGACCAAGCGATGCATGAATCATTCCTCCAAGCCCAACAAGTTACATAGTAAACGCCCATCCGCTCCCCATCAGTGGAGCCACCCCTGACACCATTTGTTTCCCCTTTCCCAAGCACCATTTGGTTGCTCCTCAGATTGCCATTGAATCCTTGCAACCCCCTCCACCCACATCTTTCTCTAACAGCCACCTTTTGATTCCCATGATAACCATTCAACAACACCCTGGTCAACTCTCTGCTGCAACTGGGACAGCATCCCCACTCCCACAGTTGTGATGCCTCCTTCCCCCATGAACTCTCCCCCACTACACCTAGCCTCACCTGTCTCTGTGACGCTGTGACGCAGGCTTTAGTTCAACGGAAGCCTGAAGTTAAAAGCTGCAGGACATTTGGAAAACCTGTTTTGCCAAGTTTCCAGACCTCCCAACAGCACCTCCCACATGGAACTTGCTTGTGGGCTGAAATTCAGGCCAATGTCTTTGCAACAGATTGTGGAATTAAATAGGCATGCCTATATGGGGGCTTTGATGAGAGGGGCCTGTTTGTTGGGATTTGGATACGGGAGAGAGATAACTTCACTGGATGTCTGGTGGGAAATCTGTTTACACTTAATTCCAATAAGATTTGACCAATATTATGAGACTTTTTGTGAAATGACCAAATAAGTAATGTTACCATTAGTGATTACATGATGTGGGTAGGATATCAAGTTAGAACACTTGACATGTATCAGTAAGCTAATAGATGTCAATAAGAATGATTAGATTAATATATGGAATGTATATTCAGTAAAACACAGGACTGATCTGCCTCTGTAAAGGGACTTTTGTTTGAAAGATATGATTCCCTTTCTTGAGGCTCTTAAAATGATAGTTTCATTTTTATTATTGTGTTTCCTTTTTGCTAAATTTGAAGCCATGCTGCCAAATATCTTGGAATTTTATCGTAAAACTTTTCAAAACTATGTTCCATGATGCTGCGCAACATTTATTCTTATCTGAGGAGCAATGACAAGTAACTATACTGACTCTCTCCACATGTGAAGAATTGTGATGTGGCTGAGGTACAGCAAAACCAGTGATTAGTAACTGAAATCCTCCGGATCATAGTATGATAACAGTTGCCCGTTCTTACTCCCATCTCCCTATTAACAATGTGTATTATTTGTTCAAACTCATTAACTTATTTAAAGAGTTACTGATAATTGTCCTTTGGTATCCATGATGGGCTGTTGGCTTTTGCACATTCCCCCTCAATGTTTAGGAACTGACATGTAGACAATCATGAACTGCTTCCCAATATCTGGCACAATTTGTTAATACAACTGTGCACTGTCTCACAGTGCCACTTAGGTGATGTGTTCTTAAAGAGTCCTCATCAATCTCTGCCTCAGTTCGAAAAAACTCTCTTCCCTTTTTAGCAACACATGGTATTCGCATTCTGAAAACATCATCTCATTTTCATATGACACTCATGCCAAAAATACCATGGAGCATCTGAACTATTTTCCTACAGTCATGACCAAATGTTACTATCTCAGAAACACTCTTGGCTCCAAGTTATGACGGTAATTTTTAAAAAAAATTGTTTATGCAATATGGGCAGCATTGGCAAAGCCAGCACTTATTGCCCATCTCTAATTACCCATGAGAAGATGGTGCTGAGCCACCTTTGTGATCTGCTGCGGTCCATGTGTTATAGGTTCATCCACAGTGCTATTAGGAAGGGATGTCCAAGATTTTGACCCAGCACAGGCAACATAGTTCTATGTCAGGATATGGCTCGGAGGGGAATTTGGTGGTTGATAGAGGTTGTGGATTTGGGAGATGCTTTTCAAGAATCCTTGGTGAATTGCTACTGGGTATCCTGTACAGAGCTGCCACTCTGCACTGGCGGTTGAAGGAGTGAATGTTTAAGATGGTGAATGAGGTGCTGCTGAAGAGATTGTTTTATCCTGGATGTTACTGAGTGTTGTTGGAGTTGCACTCGTCCAGGCAAATGGAGAGCATTCCAACACTCCTGACTGATGTCTTGTAGTTAGAAGATTTGGGAAGTGTGTTATTCACAGCAGAATTCCCAGCCTCTGCTCTACTTTTGTAGTCATGATATTTATATGACTGTTCCAGTTTGGATTCTGGTCAATGGTTGCTTTAAGATGCAGATGGTGAGAAATTTGTGATGATAATTCTACTGATTGTCAAGCGGGCAATAGTTGGATTCTGTCTTTTGGAGGTGGTTATCATCTGGCACTTGGTGTCAGTGTTACTTGCCATTTATCTGTCCAGTCCTGAATGCTGTCCAGGTCTTATTGATTATGGACACAGACTGTTTCAGTATCTGAGAAGTTGCAAATTGTATTAAACGTTGTGCAATCATTAGCAAGCACCCCACTTTTGACCTTATGAGATGATAATTGATGAAGCAGCTGAAGTCGGTTGGGCTTCAAGCACTATCCTGAAAATCGCCTGCAGTCTTGGGACTGAGGTGATCAACCACAACTGTCATCTTTTGTGCCAGGTATGACTCCAACAAGTCAAGAGTTTTCCCTGATTCCCATTGACTCCAGTTTTGCTAGGGCTTCTTGGTGCTACATTGTATTGGAACAGTTTGACTAGGGGCTACATTTGGAGCACAAATTTTTAATACTGCCAAGAGGATGTTGTCCAAGCCCATAGCCTTGGCTGTATGCAGTGTCTTCAATTGTTTATTGATATCATAGGGAGTGAATCAAACTTATTCAATATTGGCATAATGATAGGGAAGCTGGGATGGCACGTCTTGGTACTTCTGGCTGAAAATGGTTACAAGTGCTTCAGGCTTGTTTTTTACAACTTTGTGCTGGGCTCCCACAGCATTGAGGATGGGAATATTTGTAGAACTCCTTCTTTGGTTATTTGTTTAATTGTCCACCACCATTCACAGCTTTGATCTGATTTGCTAGTTGTGGGATTGCTTAGGTCTGCCTGTAGAAAATTGTTTTTGCTGTTTGATATCCACGTGGTCCTGTTTTAGTGCTTCACAGGGTTGGCATCTCATATTTATAGGAATTCCTGGTGCCACTCCTGGCATTCCATTCTGCACTGCTTATTTAACCAGGGTTGTTTCCCCTGCTTGATCATAATGCTAAAGTGAGGGATATGTTGGGTCGTGGGATTACAGATTGTAGCTGAATGCAACTCTGCTGCTGCTGATAGTTTACAGTGTATCATGGATGTCCAGTTTTGAGCGGCTAGATTTGTTTTGACTCTATCCTATCTAGCATGATGGCAGTGACACACAACAAATGGAGTCTGTCCTCACTGTGAAGATGGGACTGTGGAACTATGTTGTGGTCATTCTTGCCAATAATCTCATGGACAGATGTATTTCCAACAGGTTACCTGGTGAGGCCGTGGTCATGTAGGTTTTTCACGTGTTGGTTCTCTCACCAGCAGCAGCAGGCCCAGCCCATTCTACCAATTATATCTTTCAGGACATGGCCAGCTTGGTCAGTAATGGTGCTACTGAGCCGCTCTTGGTAATGGACGTTGAAGTTCCCTAACCAGAGTACATTATGTGCCTTTACTATCCTCAGTGCTTCTTCCCAGTAGTCTTGAACATGGAGGAAACTAATTTATTATTTGAGAGAGGGCAATACCTAGTAATCAGCAAGTGGTTTTCTTGCCCATATTTGAACTGATTTCATGAGATTTTTTTGGATCTGGAGTTGATGTTGGGGACTCCTAGGACAGCTCTCTCCTGAATGTATAGCACTGTGCTGAAACCTCTAGTGGGTCTATCCTTCAATGGGACAAGACATATCCAAGATGATGGTGGAGGAGCCTGGGAAAATGGTTGTATGACATGGTTCGGTAACTATGACTGTCAGGCTGTTGCTTGACTAGCCTGTGAGACAGTTCTTTCAATTTTGGTACAAGTGCCTAGACATTAGTGAGGAGAACAGGGCAGGCTCTGCCTTTGTAATTTCTGGTGCCTGGGTAATTGCCAGGTGGTCCTTCCACTTTTCCTTTTTTTCAATTTTTCTGTCATGGTTTGCTGCAACTGAATGAAGGGAGGTTCAGAATTAATCACATTGCTGTTGGTCTGGAGCCACTTGTAGGCCAGACTGGGGAAGGATGGCAGATTTCCTTCCCCAAAGGGCATTAGATAAACATAATGACCCAACCTATTCTTCTTATCAAACCATGAATTGTCAATGAAACGGTTGGTGTTGAATTACAATCTAAATACAAAAGAACTTTTCCAGTATTTTCTGATTTTGTTTTAGATTTCCAGCAGCTGTAGTATTTTTCTTCTATTGTAGAGTTTTTCAATCCTGTTACTTCACCTTCAGATCTTCAACCATCTAAATGATTGCATCTGATTGCAACTGCTGCTTTTGCTATTTTTTCTCTGTTGTCACTGTGGGGTCCTGTATAAATTCTATTCCTCATTTATTGGAACTAAGACACCCTCAACGATCGTTAATTATATCAATTCCAATTTGTATACATTTTCAAGTAAAATAAATAATTGAAAATACATGGTGATATCTATAATGCGGATTTTTTTTAAGAACTCTGATTCTTGATAGCACAGATTGGAATAAATAACTAACAGATCATTGTTTGGAAAGGTATCATGGAAGATACCAGAAAGGGTGAAGTGACTTCATGTTCTAACTACCAGGCCAAGTAATCTATTTTAAATGTTGCTGGCAGCATATTTGGAAACAATTGTTCCAATGGCATCAAACATGTTGTCAAAGGACAAAAGGGCAGTTATAGAGTTCAGAGAGTCCATGCTATATATTGATGAGTATTTTTAGGCCCAATTTTACCTCACTCAAAATCCATGCAATCATGCCGAGTTAAAATTGGGCCTAAATTTGTCTCATATACTCATAAGAAATTTCTTCTGCAGTAAGGTTTATCCTCTCTCAAAGTTGTGTTTGACAGCACTAATCATGCTTTGCAATAAAAGATGGAAAACCAAAGACCTGCCAAATCAAACCATTCATCTCATAATATATATGTTGTATACAGCTGATAGCAGTAGTGAGTGTTACTGGCAGTTTAATAGTTGTAGGTATTTGGATAATGCATGCTTACACATGGCTATTTTTCCTTTTAGACATTTTGCTCCAACAACAAACCAGCTTTCATTTGTATAGTGCCTTTAATGTGGAGGTTCTCTCTCTTAGTGAAAATGGTGGCAGAGACATGGAACCTGAAGTCCCCATGGACCCTGCCCTCTCCATTATTGCTGCAGTTGGTGGGGTGGGTTATAAATCACATAGCTATGGTGCATGGAAGCAAGTGAACATGTCAAACTGCAGCTGCCTCAGTCAGATCTGATTTTGGATAGTACGGTGTCTAAAACATGTCTCGGTGGCTCACGTACTTTAGACCTGGAAGAGAAGGTGTAAGGCTGCCAAAACTTTTCAGAGAAGTAAACTCCAAAGAAAGAAAACTTTAGGAGACGTAAAATGCCATTTGGGTGAGGTATGGTGTCCTTTGGGATTGTTAAAAGCAGAGATGATTATGCATAAAAAGTTCATAAACTCATTTGAATGGCGACGTTCATTTGAATTATCGAGAGAATTGTCAAGCTGTCAAGAGATTTAAATCTCCTTTTCTTTAAACATTTGAAAATAACTGTCTAAAGTGTTAACAAAAATCCAGTGCTTGCTATTTCGCTCTGTTGACAGAAACATGAGGTATATCTTTATAGACTTCATGCTGCATGACTGATTTCACAAATTTTCATTATCACAGTAGGGTCCATGTCAGTTCACAATTTGATTGATAACTTCGAGTGGTTATAAAGTCTGAAGTAAATATAGATGTTTATTTTCATTAGGATTTAAAGGAAGTTAAATGTAGTGAATGTTTTACTTTTTTATCAGTGAGAGTGCTTTTCATTGAAATAGTGAATTCATCAATTCACAGTATTTAATCTCAGTGTGGCTCATGAGGTTTGTCCATCGTGGATACTGGATGAGTTGGGGTGGTAGGTGTAAGGGCAAAGGGCGGTTGGTGGGGATATTTTTTGCCACTAAATTGTCATTGGGCTTTAAAGGGCCATAACGGTGTCCAGAGGGTCATAGTTTGACATAGGAACTATAAAGGAGTTCCTATGCAGGTGAGCAGAGGGGCATAGATTGGCATGGGATGTCATGGATGGGCATGGGGAATATATGCGGGGATGAGTGGATGTGATGTAATAGGTCTATTTTTTGCTTTATTTGTTATTTTGTATCTTTGACCCTGACTGGACTTTTGCCTCCGCACATGGCAACCTGGGAACTCTTTTTGGAACTGTCTTTGCAATTTCTATTGTCCCCCATGCTATTCCTCACTTCCCCCCATCCCCTGGTGAGGTTTGCGGAGCCATGATTTGTTCTAGACGAGAGCAAAAGTTCAAGCTAGGGCTTTGGGAGAGATGTGAATAGATACAATAGATGACACAGTAGCAGAACTATTAGAACATATTGAGGATCAGAAAAGAGGGAATTGGGAGCTTGAGAGTAAATAATGGAATGAGCAGTTTTTCTATGAGTTGATAGTAATGCTGGTGGGGATAGGGATAGGAATGGTAAAGGGCACAGGGCAGCAGGGAAAAAAAGTCTTATTGTGATCAAGACCTCAGAGATGGTGAGACTGAGGCAGTGGCTATGAGAAAGAGAATTAGAATATTAGGATGGAGAAATTGGAAGAGGGAAAACCAGGGAAATTTAGGTATGGGCTGTTTGATCGATTTTTAAAATATTATTAGATAAAACACACTGTGATTTGGCTATTGAAAGATGATAAATTTTTTAATAGCCTGGGGTAACTAATTATATTTTCACCTGTCATATGTTTACTAGAAAAACTGTTTACTTGCAAGAGCCAACAGTGTTTGGGAGGCAAATGGGTGCAAGTGTGAGGCTCAAAGTCAAGTACAAGAAGTTGAAAGATACAAATAATGGAAATATGCCAACATTGGTTGCAACAATGTTTAGGTGAAGCTCTTTTGGACTCAATTGAAAGCTTCACACATCTTGACAAGAACATTCGAGCCAATCAAGTCAAATATGATCTAATCTGCAGGATTAAAACAGCAGCTGCATTTCAGAAATTGCCACCAACACCTATTTTGAACCTAAAGAACTCAGCCATTAAGATTCTAGTATCCTTCAGCTGCGTTGGATTGCTCACACACTTGTAATACTCTAAACACATTTTAAACTTTGGATGCAGTCCACACATGATGCATGGGAAGATCTATTATAGCGCCTGATTAAGACACATGGATCGTCCCACAAAAACCTGGCAGTTGGTGATTTACACTTGTGATCCCACTCCCTTGAGCACTAACACTTATACTGTAATATAAGGATGGGGTGGGGAAGATGTACAGCCTTATAGGCAGCATGGCAACAGTAACATATATTTAGTTGCATCATTCATATCTTAAGGCACTTCGCCCAAGGTGTAATCAAAAAATGGATGCTCAGTCAAAGATCTCAGATGGGATAATCTATATCTTGGACAGAGAGGTGAGCTTTAAGTTATAGTTATCAAGGAGGAGAGGAAGACAAAGGGGTTGAGTGTTGTCCAGAGAAATTCCAAACGCAATGTGTAATTGGTTGAAGGTATGATTTCCCATATGACTTCTTAACCATCTTATCTATCTGTCCATCCACCTTCAGGAATCTCTGCATTTGCCCTCAATGTTCCTTTTGTTTAAATATACCATTAAGTATCCTGCCTTTTATTTTGTATTCCCTTGTGCCTTCCCCAAAAGCATTCCCCCTGATTTCTGCGGACTGAATTACATTTGTCATTGTTCCATCCACCTGACTAATCCATTGAGATCTTCCTGTAGTCTATAGCTTTCTTCTTCATTATCAACCGAACACCCAGTCTTTGCATTGTCCACATGCTTTTTAGTTGTACTCACTAAATTCAAAATCGTATCATTGATATCTAGCACAAAAAGCAAGAAAGCTAATGCTGAGACCCAAAAAACTCCACAAGTTACAGCTTTCCAGTCACACAAACATCCATCGACCATTAGCCTTTGCTTCCTGCCAGTGAGTCTATTTTGGATCTAACTTGCCACTTTGCCTTGGGTCCCCTGACCTTTTACTTTCGCGATCAGTTTTTCATGTGGAGTCTTCATAGAATCACTGTGCAGAAAGAGGCCATTTGGCCCATCATGTCTGCACCAACTACAATACCTCCCAGGCCCTATTCCTGTAACCTCACGTATTACCCTGACAATAAGGGGCAATTTAACATGGCCATTTAACTTAACCTGCACATCTTTGGACAGTGGGAGGAAACTGGAGCACCCGGGGGAAACCAGAGAGAACGTGCAAACTCCACATAGACAGTGATCCAAGGTCAGAATTGAACCTGGGTCCCTGGCGCTATGAGGCAGCAGTGCTAACCACTGTGCCACTGTGACCTTATCAGTAGCTTTGCCAAAATTCATGTAGATTACAGCAAATGCACTGTCCCCACCAGCCCTCCTTGTTACTTCTTCAAAAATGTAATCACATTAAAGAGATATGACCTTCCCTTACCAAGATTTATCCTGTCTTTCAAAGTTTTTTCCAATGATTTTCTCATCCACTGAGTTAGGCTGACTGACCTGTAATTACTCGGTCTGTTCCTTACTCTCTTTACGAAAAATTGCATAACGCTACCAGTCCTCCAGTCTTCTGGCACCACATCTGTAGCCAGACAAGTTGGGATATGATGGCCAGAGTCTCTGCTATTTCTTTTCTTGCTTCCCTTAGCAGCTGAGCATATATTTCACCCACCCCTGGGGATTTATCCACTTTCATAGATTTTAAAACTCCTTAAAACCTCCTGTCCTGCTCTGTTAAATTTCATCCCACATTTCACATTCCTCTTCCTTTATCAGACCTCTCTTTTGTGAAAACAAGTACAAACTATTTATCAAGAATGATATCAACATCCTCTGCCTCTACACACATGTTAGCCCTTTGGTTCCTAATAGTTCCAACTCTGTTTTTCAGTTCTTTTGTGCTTTATGTGTTTAGGAAAAAATATTAGAGGGTGGGATTGTCCACCTTCCCCACAACCCATGGGATGTTTTGTGGAAGTGGAAAGAGCCCATCATTGGCTGGTGGTGGGATCTACTGATCCCATCACTGTCAACAGGTTTTCCTGTTGTCCATGTGCTCTACCATCATGAAAGCTGAGGCAGAGGCTTGCCGTTGGTGGGACTGGAAGATCCCACTGGTGGGAACAGCAGAACATTTTGGCCTGTTCCTTGATTTTGTGCTTCTCTAGGTTATCTGCTCTATTGAGTTCTCAGTATCGCTTTTAAGCCCCTAGACATCCAGAGACCTCTGGATTTTCCAGTCCCACTCTTTCTCTTTAAAAGAACAGACTTGCTCTAAACCTTCACTATCTCTTCCTTGAATGCTTCCTATTGATCTTACACTGATTTACCTTCAAGTAATTGTTTCCAGTCTACTTGAATCACAGCTCAGCTTAGTAAAGTTAGCTTTTTTCTCACTTGGCAACTGATCTATTTTTTATTTGTCCTTTTCCATAACTATCCTAAATCCACCTGAATTATGGTCATTTCCACCAAAGTGCTCTTCAGCAGATTCCACTTCCATCTGCCCAGCTTAATTCAAGAACAAAGAACAAAGAAAATTACAGAACAGGAACTGGCCATTCGGCCCTCCAAGCCTGCACCGACTATGCTGCCTGACTTAACTAACATCGTGATGTGGAGATGCCGGCGTTGGACTGGGGTAAACACAGTAAAAAGTCTGACAACACCAGGTTTAAGTCCAACCGATTCAAATAAATCGGTTGGACTTAAACCTGGTGTTGTCAGACTTTTTACTGTGTTAACTAACATCCCCTACTCTCTGGGGGCCGTATCCCTTTATTCACATCTCATTCATGTACTTGTCAAGATGCCCCTTAAAAGTCACTGCTGTATTCGCTTCTACTACCTCCCCCGGCAACGAGTTTCAGGCACCCACCACTCTCTGTGTAAAAAATCTGCCTCGTACATCTCTTTTAAACTTGCCCCTTGCAACTTAAACCTATGTCCTCTTGTAATTGACTCTTCTACACTGGGAAAAAGCTTCTGACTATCCATTCTATCCATGCCTCTCATAATTCTTCAAAATAAGTCAAGAGCCATCCCTTGTTGTAGTTTAACAAAGTTCTCCTGAATGCATTTTAAGTGTTTTGCATCCTCTGTATCTTTCCAACTAATTCTATCCATGTTAATTTGAGGGCCCAGGAGTTGAAATCTTCCACTCTTGTTGCTCTATTGTTTTTACACTTCTTAGACATGTGCTTACATATTTGCTCTTCTATTCCTGAGTGTTTGGGGATCTACAATTCACTCCCAGTAATGTGATTGTCCCTTTCACTATTGTTCTATTCAACCCCTTTGGTCTCATTTAATGGTCCTTCTACCATCTTTCCTTACAGTTATAATTGTTTCTTTAATCAATATTGTAACCCCCCCTCTTTTTTTACTCCTCTCTCTACCACAGTTGAAGACCCAGTACCCAGAAATATTGAGTTTCAGACCATTCCTGCTCTTCTTTCAGCCATGTCTGAGCAATAGCTAGAATTTCACACTGAACGTGTCATGCTGTGCTCTCAGCTCTTTTCCTATGCTCTAGAATTCTTGCATTGAAGTATATGCCATCTAGCACAATTGCCTATTTTTAACCTTTGTTTCCTCAGCCTTCCAAACACACTTATACTGACCCTCTGACAGGGTATCATATCCAGGCCACACATTTACCATCTGTCTAACCTGCACATCTTAGGACATTAAGGGGCAATTTAGCATGGCCAGTCCACCTAACCTGCACATTTTTGGGTAAAACTGGTGACATACAAGTGGACAGAATTTGTTGAACTGAGATCACAGAATCATAGAATCCTACATGTAGAAAGAGTTCATTCAGCCCATTGAGTGCATCAACCACATTCCCAACCGGGCCCTATCCCTATAATCACGTGCATTTCCCCTAGCTAGTCCCCCTGACACTAAGGGGCAATTTAGCATGGCCAATGCATCTAACCAGCGCGTCTTTCAGACTGTAGGAGGAAACCAGTGCACCTGGAGAAAACCCACACAGGCATGGGCAAACGTGCAGACTCCACATAGTGACCCAAGCTGGGAATCAAACTAGGGTCCCTGGTGCTGTGAAGCAGCAGTGCTAACCACTGTGCTACTATGCCGCCCCAATATTTTATAGGAGTATGGGGCTGGAGGAGGTTACATTATAGAGAGTGGGGAGGCCAATGAGGGATTTGTAACCAAGGATGTGAATTTCAAAATGGATGAATTGCTTAAATGGGAGCTAATGTAGATGAGCATGTATAGGTCTGATGGTGGAGAGGACTTGGTGTGAGGCAGGAAACAGGGAACAGACTTTTCGATGACCCCAGGTTTGCAGAGGGTAGAATGTGGGAGCCATTCGATAGTATATTGAAAAAGCCAAGTCGCATGTAAGGTAAACATTTTAAATTAAGAAGGCCGATAATCCTGTCTTCATTTTTTTCTAGTAGAGAAGATGAACATTCCTAAAAGGAAATGCTGTGAAATAAAAATGAATCTCTTTTGCTAGTAGTTGCTGTTCACCACTGTCTAATGCACACTGCTGGATGTGCATTTGCTTGGGTGAATGATGGCAATCTCAAACTTCAGCTACAATGCTCCCCTATTCAGATAACCTACACGTAATCAATATCTGTGGTCACTTGCAGATTTTCTGTGTAACTCTGCCCTAGCAGGAGCCTTCAGATGAATCAGAATAAGAAGACATATTGGGGGAAATGACTCTACCATATTTTTAACATGAAATAAAACTAATTGAAGATTTAAGGTGGATATAAATATCAAATAACAGTCCAAGCAAGATAATTTATTTTATTTCATCTTTTAATATGGATATTCATTGTGCAAGAACAGTTTTGTATTCAAAGGGTTAATGTACTGGCATTCACTTCACACATAAGGCATATTAAACTGTGCACATTCCACAGGAATTTCCTCATTGATTTGAACGGCTGTTTTGGAGACAGTGCCAATGGTAATGTAATCTGGTGATTCTGCACATCCTGTTAGTTACATCTGCAGCAAAATGTGCATTTCATAAATCAGGCCTCAGTGGAAGTTTAAAGATGTGAACAAACCATCTGAAACAGACTTCATCAAAGTAGGTGCCATGGTAAATTGGTGGAGCGCAGATTACTCTTATCTGGCGATTTATTTAGATGATCATGTTTAGACCTTGCCTTTTTTAAATGACCAGAGAAAACAAATGCTATATTTTTTTCTCTCTTTATATTGTACTGTTATATTACAGCATACTGTAAACCAGTGCTGATTCTGGAAGAACTTTTTTACCTGCTGTGGACGTCAGGGATGACTTCAACTGTTACAGTTTGTATGACCTGAATGAATATTCAACGACTCCCAACACAGTCAGACATCTGGCAGCTGGATTCCTCTCCACGGGTTGGCTATCACACTAACTGTCCCCCTTATGATCTGCCACCAGATACAAGCCAATGAATACAATGCTTTACTGTTACAAATCCCTCTGATGTATCTGGCAGCATAAAAGTTTAACTTCACTGTTACCAGAGTGGAGTAATGGTTTTTCATTAATTTCAGGAGTAAAGACCTGTGACAGTTTGCTTTTGAGTTGACTGTTAGGAGATGAATATGAAAAGTTGACATTGTAGACCATCTGATTTATTCATCCTGTGGAGGGGAGAAAAGTCTATGTTGGGTAATTTCCCTTCTTGGCACGGCTGGATGTGACATTTGACATACAAAGAATGACAGATACAAACAAGTATTCCACCGTAAATTTTCCTACAGTGTATTAACTTAAGATGCAGGAAAACTTGAACTAGTTATATTGGGCTCTCAAATTTATTCATTCATTAAAACAAGCAGGGCGGCATGGTGGCACAATGTTTAGTACTGCTGTCTCACTGTGCCAGGAACCCGGGTTCGATTCCCGGCTTGGGTCACTGTGTGTGTGGAGTTTGTGCATTCTCCCCGTGTCTGCGAAGGTTTCTTCTGGACGCTCCAGTTTCCTCCCACAAAGATGTGCAGATTAGGTGGATTGGCCAATTTAAATTGCCCCGTAGCAGCAGGGGGACTAGCTAGAGTAAATGCATGGGGATGTGGAGATAGGGCCTGTGTGGGATTGTAGCAGGTGCAGACTCGGTGGGCTGAATGGCCTCCCTCTGCACTGTAGGATTCTATGATTTGATGAAGAGGATTTCCATTCAAGGTGGTTAGAATGGAAAATTAGAGAACTAAATTATAGCTCTCTGATAGTGATTCACAATGTCCTAAAAATAACAGCCAACAATAAAGGTTTGACATGTCAGAGCTCCTATAAATACAGACTGTTATTAACTATACCTGTGCAGTCTTGAAAACACCTTACAATCAGCCAGTAGTCTTCAGGAACAGGAAAGGCTATCACTCCATCAATATTCAGCTGGTGCGTAATCACTGCTGGCAAATCATGTAGTTCTTTGCCTGGTTTCCAGCAGTTGTCATGACACATGTAAACCATCACGTGCATTGCTTGACCCATAAGAACATAAGAACATAAGAAATAGGAGCAGGAGTAGGCCATCTAGCCCTTCGAGCCTGCCCCGCTATTCAATAAGATCATGGCTGATCTGTCGTGGCTCAGTTCCACATTCCCGCCCTCTCCCCATAACCCTTAATCCCCTCTCTTATCAAAAACCCATCAACCCGCGTCTTAAAAAATATTTAGCGAGGTAGCCTCCACCACTTCAACAGGCAGGCCGGTTCATCAATTGAAAGGTTGGCTACTTGGGGACATGATTATCATCCACACCTCCCCGACTCATGACAACAGCACATAACTCATGCGCTGATCAGATATATAACCCAGTCCAGCTTTCACAAGAGCCATCACAGAGTTCACCATCAGTCTACTGAAACACTTCCACTGCCTTTCACTTAAGTCCCCAGGTTCTGTAGTCCAGTCTACAGGAATTGTCCCACATTGTGGAGGAGTGTTGCAACTGCTGAACTTTGCTGTGGAGCACAGCAAACACAGAAAAAGACCTGCTTCAATGTATTGATGAAGGTATAGATGAGGGGGAGAACGGAGCAGAAGCAGGAGAGTGCCAGCACCAATCTGCTGCAAGAGCTACTTGCCAACAGATGATAGTCCAATTCTTCAGCTAATCTACTCCCTCCCTTCACTCTACTCCTCATATCCACATTAATACACCTCAATACCAATTCTACCACCTTCAAAAACTTCCAAATTTTAACCAATGCCCATATTATGATATCTATTATTGTAGGCTATAATGGCATTGCAAATGGTAAATGTCGAGCTGCCCAAATCCTCAAAGGAAACTTGAATCAGCTGTCACAACAATTATGCAATTTCTGTATTACGCGGAGTTCCCTGAAGTCAAGATAAGTGTCTCTCAACCAATTGTCATGATTTCATATATTAAAGTTAAACATTTATTGTTATAGCTCAGATCAGAAACTCCAAAGTGTTTTATGAACCTACCTAAATCTTAAGTTTTGCATCTTAAGTTTGACTAGGATAAGCATGGTGTGTTCCGCTTCAGGGGTAATTCAAAAGATCCACAAGGGAACTTTTATCAAACAAAGTTTATTTAAGGATATAGTTAACATGTATAGTAAGAAAATGAGCAAGAACTTTTATCAATTACAAACAAGGAACAAAACAACCACTATAATGTATAACTCTTAATGAACATCTCTAATGTGTTCCAAATTGAAACCAAAACTCATAGACAGTAGAAACTCTTTTCACAGCACAGACTACTGCTCATGTGATAATGGAAATTTGAGTCCCTTAGTTGAAGCCTGCAGTTCTCAGAAATTCACTCCAAACAACTTGAAGACAAGACAACTTCTCAAAGCACCAGAGAGACTCTGGTCCAGCCCCCAAGAGCAACAGATTTTCACCCTTCAGGAAACCAACAGAATTTTCTTAACAACAGGGAGAGAGGGAAAATATTTCTTTTGAGCTTGCTGCCCCTTCCAAAACTCAACTCCAACCTGCAGCTCCAAAGTGAAACTGAAAATGAAATCCCTGTCACCTAAGCTGCATAGTTTTGTCTCCTTCCCAACAATTATATCACCTAAGGCTGTGAGCATGAATTAAAAAAAAACTCCTAAAGGTATACTAACATCACCTTACTAAAGGTAAAACAAATAAATTAACATTTAAAACACAATGACATCTTTACGCTGTTAACAGTAATTTACGAATATTTCCTAAAAGATTTTGGCTTAAGTAAACTGAGTTAAACCTCCTTTTGAAGGCAACAGTCCTTAAAGATTTTCAATCTATAGCAAATTCCAGTAACATTATCATACAACGCTCTGCTACTCATCTTACGCAACCTCTCCACTAATGTTGACAGATCTGGCATTGACACACACCGTCTTAACTCATTTTAAATATGCCTTTTCCCTTTGCTTTTTGATTTGATTTATTTGATTTATTATTGTCACGTGTTAGCATGCAGTATAAAGTATTGTTTCTTGCGCACTGTTCAGCCAAAGCATACCATTCATTGTGGAGGAAACAAGAGAGCGCAGAATGTAGTGTTACAGTCATAGCTACGGTGTAGAGAAAGATCAACTGAATACAGATAGGTCCATTCAAAAGTCTGATGGCAGTAGGAAAGAAGCTGTTCTTGAGTCGGTTGATATATGACCTCAGATTTTTATATATTTTTCCTGATGGAAGAAGGTGGAAGAGAGAATGTCTGGGGTGTGTGGATTCCTTAATTATGCTGGCTGCTTTGCCAAGGCTGGTGGCATTGTAGACAGAGTCGATAGATGGGAGGCTGGTTTGAGTGATGGATTGGGCTACATTCACAACCTTTTGTAGTTTATTGCGGTTTTGGGCAGAGCAGGAGCCATACTGAGCTGTGATACAAACAGAAAGAATGCTTTCTATGGTGCATCTGGAGAAGTTGGTGAGAGTTGTAGCAGCCATGTCAAATTTCCTCAGTCTTCTGAGAAAGTAGAGGCTTGGAGAGCTTGCTTAGCTATAGTGTCAGACTGGGGGGACGAGGACAGGTTGTTCGCGACCTGGACATCTCAAAACTTGAAGCTATCGACCCTTTCTACTTTATCCCTGATAATGTAGACAGGAGTACGTTCTCCTTTACACTTCCTGAAGGTGATGACAATCTCCTCCATTTTGTTGACATTAGGGGAGAGATTATTGTTGCCACATCAGTTCACCAGATTCTCTACCTCATTACTGTACTCTGTCTTGTCATTGTTTGAGATCCGACCCACTACAGTGTATAAGGAGAATAGTAAGGAGCTGAGAACACAATCTTGTGGGGCACCAGTGTTGAGGATGATCGTGGCAGCGGTATTGTTGCCTATCCTTACTGATTGTTGTCTGTGGCTTAAGGAGTTCAGGATCCAGTCACAAAGGGAGGAGCCAATGTCCAGGCCAAGGAATCTGGAGATGAGTTTCATAGCAATAATAGTGTTGAAGGCTGACCTAGACAATAAATAGGTGTCTGGCGTAGGTGTCTTTGTTATCTAGGTGTTCCAGGGTTGAGTGCAGGGCCAGGGAGATGGTGTCTGCTGTGGACGTCTTGTAGCAGTAGGTGAACTCTAGTGGTTCCAGGCAATCTGAGAGGCTGGAATTAATTTGTGCCGTGACTATCCTTTCGAAGCACTTCATAATGATGGATGTTAGAGCCACCGGACAAAGCATTAAGGCATGCTGCTTGGCTTTTCTTTAGTACTGGGATGATGGTGATCTTCTTGAAGCAGATAGGGATCTCAGATTGTTTTAAGGAGATATTGAAGATGTCTGTGAATACTCCCGTCAACTGATCCATGCAGGACCTGAGTGCTCACCCAGGTACCCCATATGTGGGTTGACCTTCGAGAAAGCTGCTCTGACATCTGCAATGGTGACCTCAGATACAGCTTCTCCATTCTATTATTTGCAATCCTTTAGGAGTTCCTCTTCCCAGAATTGATCAACTGTTTTTAATTACTTCACGGCAACGATGATTATCAAGTAATTTTCTATCTTGCCTCATCCATTTACAATTTCCCAATTGTATACGTTCCTTAAGAAATACAATATTTAACTTCAAATCACTTCCCTTTTCTTCCTAATGCAAATTTCCAATCATGCTGCTTCCTTGCCACTCCATCCTAGCTCTTAGCTCTATTCATTACTGTTTCAAACCATTTGCCTCCCCACCTCCTTTATTAATGCTTTGAACGTTGCAATCTACTGTCTCCAATTCTATTAAAACATTCATACCCACACAAGCTGGTTTCCTAGTATATGACAGTGATATTAAAAAATATTGAGATTCTCATTTTCCTTTCAAGGCTCAGTGGCTATTTTGAAATGATGGACAGAATTTTACGATCCCATCACATACTGAAGTCAGCACTCCTTTGATGTGCCCCCCTGCACCACCCCCTAGTGGCTTCACCAGGTCTGGTAGAAGGCTGATCTGCAAACTCGGACACTTATGGTCAGTCACCTCTCTGCTTGGGCATTAGGGGACCTGCATGCAGTTTTGCGTAATACATTCCCAATATACATGAATGTATGAATCTCTTTCTGTTTAAGGTGAACAAAATATTTTCAGTGATCTATAATACCGAGACCATATTACAAAATAAGCAAGTAACTCAAAATTTGAAATGCAACGCTTCACTTGTCATGTGTGCAAATGCTCGGTACATATATATAAACTGTAGATTGGTTTAAAAAGTGTTCAGCAGATCCAGGAGATCTGGGAAGAGATTTTCTGGATGCACCTGCTGTGCGAATCTTGATGGGTGGGACCACTTTAAGGACCCATGAAGTTTAAAGGTTATTTATTAGTGTCACAAGTAGGCTTCATGGTTACTGGGTCAAATTCCTGGAATTCCCTCCCCAACAGCATTGCGGGTCAACCCACAATATGTGGACTGCAATGATTCCAGAAGGTGGCTCACCAGTACCTTCTCTTAAGAACTAGGGTGGGCGATAACTGCTGGCCAGCCAGCGACACCCAGGTCCCGCGAATGAATACAAAAAACATTAACACTGCAACGAAGTCACTGTGAAAATCCCCTAGTCGCCTGTTCTGGTACAGGAAAGGGAGAATTTAGTGTGGCTAATGCACCTAACCAGCACATCTTTCAGATTGTGGGAGGAAACCGGAGCGCTAGAGCGACGCATGCAGATACAGAAAGAAAGTGCAGACTTCACACAGACATTGACCCAAGCCGGGAATCGAACCCAGATCCCTGGTGTCGTGAGGCAGTAGTTGTGCCAAGTACTGTGCTACTCTTACATAAGATCATAAGAAATAGGAGCAGGAGTAGGCCATCTAGCCCTTCGAGCCTGCCCCACCATTCAATAAGATCATGGCTGATCTGAAGTGAATCAGTTCCACTTTCCTGCTCTCTCCCCATAACCCTTAATTCCCTTGTCTGTCAAAAACCTATCTACGCATGACTTAAATATATTTAGCGAGGTAGCCTCCACCACTTCAACCGGCAGAGAACTCCAGAGATTCGCCACCCTTTGAGTGAAGAAGTTCCTCCTCAACTCCGATCTAAACTGCCCCCCCCCAACCTCATCTTGAGGCTGTGCCCTCTAGTCCTTCTATCCTTTCTAAGCAGGAAGAATCTCCCTACCTCCACCCTATCCATCCCTTTCATTATCTTATACATCTCTGTAAGAGTGTGTAGGAATTTGTGTGTAGGAGTGTGTAGGAATTGGACAGGAATTTCTGGTCTTGGGGAGCGTGCGGCTGGAAAATTGCAGTGCGCACTTTTTGTCTTTGATTGGCATCACAACATGAGTTAAATGCCATCCAAAGCCAATCCAATTGGGTCACAAACCACTTCTACATGGATTTAGGCAGGGATATGTTATGTCTAGTTATTCTGGAAGTTAGTGTTGATAAGAAACAGAAGTCGCTTTGAAAAGGTCTTAAAGGCCCAGAATAAATACTGCCTTAAACAACTAGTGAACCAATGATATCATACCAACAGTGAATGAATAGAGCTGGCAAAATATTTAGCGTGTTCTTGTCGCTGATACAATCTTGTCTCAGTACGGGATATCATTTGAGTCTGAAACATCATAGCTGAAATTTATGCTGGAGGTGTTCATGGCACAGAATTGGAAATGGCAGCTCAGGTATCGGTTTAAGCCGGAAGCTACATTTTATTATTCACAGACACTGGTCTGGCCTACTTTTGGAAAAGTACTAAATTACATCTTTGAGTAATAGCAGATTTGTGAGAAAGTCTGAGTTGAAGACATTGGTGTGTACAAATAACTCAAAAATGATGTGTATTTATTTTAACCAGTATATCTTTTGTAAGACTCATGGGAGATGCGCATACATGTGAAAAGACTGTGTTAGAGCATGGGTTGATGCATGGGTTGATAATACCACATGCATATTTGAGGTACATTGTAATGTTACTGGTGCAAAAGTTTTATGTGGTAGAAATGTGTATCAGGAATTTGCACATATGGCAATTTTTCATGCAATAAAAGCATTGCAGCAAGAACATTCTTCTTCTCACCTGGTTGATCTGATGAGAAAACCACTGTGGCTTCCTTATGCAAGGCCTCTAGTTAAACGCTGATTTGCAGATTGACAAGTGTTTTGCTGGACTCCGGTGTGTGGCCCTCTCACCTGAGTGGAAGAGTAGGTTAAGACTGGAACAACTATGGACTTGAGTGAAACCTTTGCACATAATTGCCATGGGCAATTTTAACTGCCTGCCTAGCTGGCTATGACATCTTCTCCGGAGCCTTCAACATATCATTGATGAAGACGAACATCTCCCCAAAGCCACCCCCACACTCCCACTTTTTGCCTTCAAACAACTGCACAACCTCAAACAGACCATTGTCCGCAGCAAACTACCCAGCCTTCAGGAGAACAGTGACCATTACACCTCACAACCCTGCTACAGCAACCTCTGCAAGATGTGCCGGATCATTGACACGGATGCCGTCATCTCATGTGAGAACACCATCCACCAGGTACATGGTACATACTCCTGCAACTTGGCCAATGTTATCTAACTGGTATACTGCAGGAAAGGACGTCCCAAGGCATGGTACACTGGGGACACCATGCAAACGCTATGACAACGGATGAATGAACACTGCTCGATAACCAAGCAAGACTGTTTTCGTCCTGTTGGCGAGCACTTCAGTGGTCACGGGCATTTGGTCTCTGATCTTTGGGTAAGCGTTCTCCAAGGCGGCCTTCATGACACACGACAGTGCAGAGTCACTGAGCAGAGACTGATAGCCAAGTTCCGCACACATGAGGATGACCTCAACCGGGATATTGGGTTCATGTCACACTATCTGTAACCCCCACAACTTACCTGGACTTGCAAAATCTCAGTAACCTTCCTGTCTGGAAACAATACACACCATTTTGATGTGTATTGTTTCCGGACAGGAATACACATCAAAAATACACATCCTTTTGGTGTGGCACAAGAGCTCTACTCTAACATGGCAATCTCTGCCACATTTGCTGCAGAGGTAGATAGTGAGCTGAGAAAATGCATGATTTGCGGACTCTCTTGGCATCCTTCTTAGCCAGCTTAGATTTTTGTTTCTGTTTGTCTCTTCCAATGTACTTTCAAACAGTCAGCCTCCAGAGTTTCTGGCTATTTGTTACTGTCTACCAGTTGTCAGTATCAGTGTTCATCATTTTCATATCTCACTAACAGGTGATTTTGTAGCACAGGTATGGACCTTCAGGAGGTTGCAACTCAGTGGTCAATTCACTCTGCAGAAGGTCTTTGGGTGTAGAGCTGTCGTCCCTCCGATGAACGTGGCTGACCCAGTGCAGGCATTGTTAGCAAAGTGTGTAGCTGATGGAATTAGTATTCTCCAGGATCTCTGAGTTAATGACTTTGTCCTTGTTTAAGACCTGATGCTGCATATAATTAGCAATGCAATGATCTTGAATAACTGATCTTGTCTTTGTAATCTTATCTGATTTTAAACTCTGCAATATCTTGCAATCCACCGTCTCTTCAAACTTACTAGACACTTTTTCCCATGTGCAAATTATTTTCACAGATTTGCTAATACATTTATCTACAGTTCCCTAATGATTCTTTTGAAAAAAATAATCGCCAGGACTTTTTGGCTCCATCATGCTGGGACACGCCCCGGGAGATTTGGCGGCCTATCCAAATGTTCATTGACTTTCTGCGGTACTAGACGATACCAATGATGGGCAGGGCAGGAAAACCCTGCCTTGCATGCAGCTGAGCTTTATAGATCTAGAATGT
Organism: Carcharhinus amblyrhynchos; assembly: GCF_965287045.1. Taxonomy (NCBI): domain Eukaryota; kingdom Metazoa; phylum Chordata; class Chondrichthyes; order Carcharhiniformes; family Carcharhinidae; genus Carcharhinus; species Carcharhinus amblyrhynchos. The sequence continues at coordinate 86,273,028 of NC_137324.1, read as the reverse complement.
TCCAGATTTGATTCCAGTCTCCATTGTACTGATTAATTGGAGCCAAAGTGGCATCTGGGGCTTCATAATTTCCCTCTGCATTTCTAAGATAGGATAATGGAAAAGAGCCAGAATGTTTTCTTGATTTATCAATGATTGTTGAAAAGTGATTAAATGTTTTTTTTAATTCAATCATGGGCGTCATTGGCTGGCCAGCATTTATTGCCCATCCCTCGTTGTCCTTGAAACTGAGAGTCTTGCTAGGCCATTTCAGAAAGCAGTTGAGAATCAACCACATTGCTGTGGATCAGGAGTCACATGTAGGCCAGACCAGGTAAGAACAACAGGTTTCCTTCCCGAAAGGACATTAGTGAACCAGATGGGTTTTTCTGACAATCGACAATGGTTTCATGGTCATCAGTAGATTCTTATTTCCAGATTCTTTTATTGAATTCAGATTCCATCATCTGCTGTGGCTGGATTCAAAGTCAGGTCCCCAGAACATTAGTTGAGTTTCTGGATTAATAGCCTAGTGATAATATCACTAGGCCATTGCGTCCCCCAATGTACAGGACAAGATCAGACTTAGCTACGATCCCACCTCTGTCATTGATTATTCTCTCGGTTTGGGCCATTAGATGAGTGGTAGGTATCCAGACAGAGATGGCAAGTCATATAAAACATTTTTGAAGGCTGGTAATTTGTATTAGTTTGAAACATGCAGATGCCTTTTATGCTGATGGATCTAATGCGCTTATTTAAATTTTAACGGAATCATTAATCATTTGTAGCAGATGAGCCCAAACACTGCTGGATCTGTAAGGGCATTTTAAACAGGAAGGCATAAATCTCAAGAGTCATATCATCCATTCTTCTGTATGTATTAAGATCAAGACTCAGAACTTGTTCAGTCTGTGCTTTGGGGCTTTGGCTTCTTGAGTAGATAGTAGCTTGAATCCTGCTTTTGAATTTATGGTCTTTGAGTGAAACATTATCTTATAAAGGATGTGACCTAGAACTCATAAACTATGTTGAGGGGTGATGACACTTTTGAGAGGGCTTAGGTTAATTCAATTATTGAACAACATGTCTTAAATTGCAGCTTAAACAGCAGCATGTTGATTGTTGGTCAAAAGTTAAATGCATTCCAGATCAAGTATTTCAGTGGAGTTCATTGAATTCATCAGTTTTGATCAGCACCGTTCAAAAAGCCTATCAGTGATTTAATGATGTTGTGGAACCACCATACAAACACAGTGATTGGAATCACTTCAATTCTCAACTTTGTTCATTGTCCACTATTCCTGATTTATGGGCTTTGCTACTTTGCATATGTGAGTTCCCGAATAGCTATTGAATAAATCTACATCATACGCATTGTAAGTCCATTAATTTTCCTCTTCCTCCTCATCACACAATCACTTCTGATATAGATGCTCTCGATCGTGGGAGTGTGTTACTTTTCCCCTTGCTGTAATCCTACCCTTGTTCCTTTCTCCATTCATAGAAGAGAATCATGGCAAGCAGCACAGCGGCACAATATTTGGCACTCCTGCCTCACAGGCTCCCAGGTCCGAGTCTGACCTTAGGTGACTGTTTGTGTGGAGATTGTACATTCTCCCTGCATCTGTGTAGGTTTCCTCCGGATGCTCCGGTTTCCTCTGATAGTGCAAAGATGTGCAGGTTAGATGGGTTGACCAAGCTAAGTACATGGGGCAGGGCAGAGTGGAGTACCTTGGTGGAATGATCTTTTGGAGAGTCGATGCAGACTTGATGGGCCAGGTGGCCTCTTTCTGCACTGTAGGGATTCTATGACTCTATGAAAAATTACTGCACTGAAAGGGGCTATATGGCCCATTGTGTCCACGTAATATAAAGAAATGGCTGAAGGCACTGGATACTGCAAAGACTTTAAGATCATGGGCCCTGAAAATATTCCACCAATTATATTGAAGACCTGAACTCCAGAGTATGCTGTGTTCCTAGCCAAGTTGCTCCAGTGCAGCTACATCACTGGCATCTACCCAACAATGTAAAAGATTGCCCAGGTGTGACCTGTATACAAAAGACAAAACAAATCCAACTCAGCCACTTACTGTTCCATCAGTCTATTCTCGATCATCAGTAAAGTGATGGTCGGTATCATCAGCAGCGCTATCAAGCAGCACTTGCTCAGCATAACTTACTCAGGGGCACTCAGTTTGGGTTTCACAGGATGACTCAGCTCCTGACCTCTATACAACCTTGGTTCAAACATGGACTAAAGAGATGAACTCCAGAGGTGAGGTGACAGTGACTGCTCTTGATATAGGATCCCTACAGTGCAGAAGCAGGTCATTTGTCTCATCAAGTTTGCGCTGACATTCCAACAGAGCATCCCATCCAAACCCTAACCCTGTAACCTCATGTATATACCCCGCTAATCCCCCTAACCTGGGACACTAAGGGGAAATTTAGCATGGCTAAACCACCTAATCTGCACATCTTTAAATAATTGAAGGAAACCAGAACACCCAGACAAAACTCATGCAGACACGAGAGGAATGTGCAAACTCCACACAGTCACCTGAGGCTGGAATTGAACCTGAGTCCCTGGCACTGTGAGGCAACAATGCTAAACACTATGCCAGCATGCCACCCAAAATTGAATTTAAGTTCCGCTATCTGCCACTGTGAGATTTGAATCCAGACCCCCAGAGCATTACATTTGGTTGCTGGATTCTTAGTCTAGTAACCAATACCACTGCACCACTTCCCCCCAGATATCATGAGATATTTATAATATTTCAGTAAAAACATCCCTTCCTATGTATATTTCTAACTGACATATTAAGGAGCAGCATCACCAGTTAGTAGAAACTAGGCCACAATTTTCTGAATCATTCATCAATTTTTTTTATATTGCAGTTGCTGTGGTTTTTTATTTGCACCCCAGTGGTCAAAACCACAAAGCCACTAGTCAATTTATCAAACCATCTCCAGTATTGCGGCTGACATATTAAAGTTCTATTGTCCTTTGGAAGTTTTTAATTACTTTCCCTTAAGAAGCATTCTCCTTGTTTGTTGGATCAAATAAGTTTAGTACAACTAACAATCAGATTATTTAGCATTTTATGTGAACGTCTGATTTCCTGTTTCTTCCACCTAATTTAGTTTCTTAATTACATTACTAATTACTTAAAACTCATTTTTACTACAGATTTTTTAAAGAATAGCTGATCGAATTTGCATTCCATCCATCAAGTGGGAAATATTTAATCATCCTGACATCCACTTTATCAAGTTCAGTAAGACTGATAGAGAAATCTATATTTCAGGTTAAATTTTGTGGGAATGCCAGTGCAGCATGAGAGGCAAGGGAGCGTTCGGAAAAATCAGGAGAAAAGGGTAGGGGAGTGCTTGTCACTATCCTACTGTCATTATACCAGTGGAAGGAAAGGTGGAAGATGTTCCTCCTGCCCAGAGCCCAATTGTGCCACAAAATTGGCCAATTAAGGGCCTCTTCCCACCACCTTTGGGATTTTAGCAATTTTAGTAGGTGGGTCCTCCATTGCATGGGAAGGCCACCTGGTAAATCTGAGCACCTTTTCTGTATGCTCGCGATGGATGAGCCCTCTTAATCAGACACTCTGAGGCCCACAGAGCAGCTCCCGTGACAACACGCCCACTTTTTGGAGAAGTGCTTTGATGACTGTTCACACCACTGAGAGTTAAACAAACTGACATCAATGACCACCAGTGAGATCATAGAATTCTAAAAAGTACAATTCAGCCGTTAAGGCATTCCTGACATTGTGATGAGTGACAATGGTGCTCAGTTCATCAGTGATGACTGCAGACACTTCGTAAACAATTGAGAAATTTAACACTACAAGTCATTGCCTCATAATCCACAATCGAATGGAAAAGCTGAAGCAGCAGTGAAAGTAGTCAAAGGGATCATCAAAAAATAGAGTGGATCCGGCACAAATCATGTCAGACTCAGTAAGACGAAACATGCCTTCTGAAGACATGGAAAGGAGTCCAGTTCAGCAACGAATGGCACACCAAACCCAAGCTACTCTTCCAACAGTAAAAATACTATCAAACCAGAAGTAGTAACAAGAGTGATTGATAAAATCGAAGTAAATTGACAGAAAGACAACACTTACTTCAATAAAGCTGCCAAATCTTTGCCACGGCTGAGAATTGGAGAACTAGTGCAGGATTTTCCATGAAACCTGCCGCGTGCTTTGCAGTGAAATCACCTGGTTCCATTGAATGGTGAGGGTGCACCTTCGGCAGGTCTGCAAGATCTTGCTGGTGTGAAGGGCTGGAAAATTCCAGCCCCCAGAGGGCAAACATTCAAAACTCACAATAGAAGTCAGGCCACTTGGCAAGATGACACTATACATGGTGAAAATGAATTCATAACATAGATACCTATTGGAACTAGAGAGCTGATAAGGAAGATGTGAGTTCACTAACCACACAAGGAACTGAACAAACATCACTTCCAGAGGGTCAGCCATTCTCCAGTGAAGATCAGGGATCAGCAGCAAATTTTACCACAGCAACAAAATTCCCCAGAGGCAACATCATTCTTGGAATGAGCAGACACTAGACAGTCAGTAATAACCCCATTCGAAAACCTGAGTGCTTTAAGGATTATTTGTGTAATGTGTGTGTAAGGACAGACGCAAGTGGGTCAAAATGGAATGATTGATTTTCTATATGTGTGTGATTGTTTTAATCTTGGAACATGTGTGTGCCTGACTTGCAGCTGTAAATGATAGTGAATGCAGATTGTTTTTAACTTTTGATGAAATGGCGAATGTTTGGAGAAGTACTTTTGTGCAAAGTAATGTGATGAAGTAATGTGACATCTGATGACGCCCTTAGTATAGAGGGTTGAGAGCAGAAGCCATTTCATCCACTACTAGAATCACCCCCTCCCCCCCTCCGACCCTCCCACTCATAATCAGCAACTGCCAGCGCTCCACACCCCACCCAATTGTCGGGACCTGCCTGACTGAACCTACAAATCCAGAGCCACACTTAGCTTGTTGCAAAGGCAATGTCCTTGCCATGAATCCCAATGGGGTGCAGTCCCAGCAGTGACCATTGCTTCCAGTGATGCTACTGAGCTGCTGGCACTTTGAATGGCCAGCAGCTTTTGTAAGTGGCAATAATCCCTTAAAGGGATTGGAGCTGTGACTGTGGCTCATTGGCTGCAAAATTGGCAGAAAAATCCATCCAGAGATTCCCCAAACCGCGAAAGTGGGTTTGTCCCTGGCTACCCGGCCATCATTGCCTTGGCACTCTCTAGCCCATTGAGTGCACTGTTTGCACTATAATCATAGGCAATGTTAAGTAAGTCCAGAGTTACAAAATTTTCATACCATGCGAATTAAAACCATTATTGATGAGCATATAATTCATCATTTAATAAACATTTTATAGTGCAAACTGCAGAGTGCGAAGCGACATTTTTCAATATGCACCCATATTGGGCATGAGGCTGGAACCATCTTCAAGTTTGGACACATGGGCATTGGATCACTAAGATGCTGAGTGCTTAATGAACACTGAATTTGCTGATTGGTGTCAGGGAGAGGGGCCTGTGAAACCTGGCAACTTCATAGCTGAACCAAGCCAGATGAAAACTGGAAAAGTGGAGGAAGACCCTCTCTGGAGAACCTATTGTGATCAGTTCACAGAAATTTTGTGAAGCCAGGAGGAGCAAGAAGTCCACAAAAAATAATAGACTTTTAGTGGTTGCTTCCTCAGGCTATTCAAGGCTGACTATTATTGGGTAGAGTATACATGGTGCACGCTCTTTCCTTTGACACTGATAATTGGAAATGTGGTTGTATGTCCAGAGAAGTCAAATTCACTCTTGGCTGTTTTTGGCTGCTACCCAGGTTGCCCGATTGTCAGCTTGCCTGGAAATCACGTCAGACGGCCATTGGGCTGATGATGTTTGTTTTAATGTAACTGGCTTCCCATTATCTATCATAAACAGACTTGTGTGCCAATTGCAAACCACTCCACGCGCACCATCCATGCCCAAATGTTTGACAAAATCTACAGAAAGGTTTAGAGACCTGTGGTTCCCTTTTGAAAAGCAGCATACCATTGATCAAGTTCCATTTAGAGAAGCTTTTGGAACCTGTTCAAACTGTTTAAAGTGGTGTTGGGCAGGAGACCCAGCAGGTGACTCTACTACTGAATTTTAACAATGGTTCCTATGTCCCTGGGCCAATGTTTTGCTACATTAACGATGCTACAAAAATGCTGTTCCTACTGTTGATCTCTTTAAAAAATGCACGTGGAATATTACAGATGGCAAATTATTACCATCTTTAAATTCAGCTTGCTTGAAGAAAAGACTCTCTGGGGTGAAGTAGCAAATCAACCATTTCTTTCCGAAATAGAATTCTGAATAAATTGCAAAACTAGTAGCTTCCAGGCTGGAAGCAATTCTGATGTGTCTTCAACACAAAGATCGGGAGGACTTTATGAATGATTGCCTGACTCGAGGTAGTTCAAAGTTTCATTTAATATTGGGCATGCTGTTATGAAATATAAATTGGTTTTTATTTGAAGGAAATTTGCTGTGATTGTAAAGGGTTTCATTGTAACCACACCTGGAGTACTAGAGTATACACTTACCTCAGAGTGGAGTAGAATGGGCCTGCAATTTCTGGAGATTTGGAGAACGTGAAGTGATCTCATAGAATCCCTACAGTGCAGAAGGAGGCCATTCAGCCCATCGGGTCTGCACCTATTTTTCGACAGAGCCTCTTACTCAGGCCCACCTCCCCTACGCTATCCCAGTAATTCCACATATTTACTCTGCTAATCCACCTTGCCTGGACATCATTGGAATGTGGGAGGAAGCTTTCTTGTGCATTGATATTAAGAGAATTGAGCTTCTTTATAAATGCATTTGTACTTTTTGTTCTTTTTGATGGTATCAATGGGTGCTATTCTGGTTGGTTGGTATCGATGGGTGCTATTCTGGTTGGCGACCAGTGGAGTGCTGCAGGGATCGGTGCTGGGGCCTCAACTGTTTACCATTTATATAGATGATCTGGAGGAGGGGGCTGAGTGTAGGGTGACGAAATTTGCTGATGACACGAAGATGAGTGGAAAAGCAAATTACACGGAGGGTGTGGAAAGTCTACAGAGAGATTTGGATAGGCTGAGCGAGTGGGCGAGGACCTGGCAGATGGAGTATGATGTTTGCAAGTGTGAGGTTATCCACTTTGGCAGAAATAATAGTAGGAGGGATTATTATTTAAAAGGCGAAAAGTTGCAGCATGCTATGGTGCAGAGGGGCCTGGGGGTCCTTGTGCATGAGTCGCAAAAACCCAGTCTGCAGGTGCAGCAGGTGGTCAAGAAGGTGAATGGAATGTTGGCCTTTATAGCGAGGGGGATAGAATATAAAAGCAGGGAGGTCTTGCTGCAACTGTACAGCATACTGGTGAGGCCGCAGCTGGAGTACTGTGTGCAGTTTTGGTCGCCGCACTTGCAGACGGATATATTGGCCTAGGAGGGAGTGCAGAGGAGGTTCGTTAGGCTGATACCGGAGATGAGGGGGTTGGACTATGAAGAGAGACTAAATAGACTAGGTCTGTACTCGTTAGAGTTTAGAAGGATGAGGGGGGATCTTATAGAGACATATAAGATAATGAAGGGGATGGATAGGGTAGAGGTAGGGAGATTCTTCCCGCTTAGAAAGGATAGCGGGACTAGAGGGCACAGCCTCAAGATAAGGCGGGGGGGGGGCGCAGTTTAGATCAGAGTTGAGGAGGAACTTCTTCACTCAAAGGGTGGTGAATCTCTGGAGTTCTCTGCCCATTGAAGTGGTGGAGGCTACCTCGCTAAATATATTTAAGACACGGGTAGATAGGTTTTTGATAGACAAGGGAATTAAGGGTTATGGGGAGAAAGCAGGAAAGTGGAACTGATCCATTTCAGATCAGCCATGATCTTATTGAATGGCAGGGCAGGCTCCAAGGGCTGGATGGCCTACTCCTGCTCCTATTTCTTATGTTCTGATATTTATGAAAATCATAATAAAATCTGCAAGCAAGAGCTAACATTTTGCCCATGTAAAACTGTTATGAATTTTATCAAGACAAGAATACTGATTGCTATGATTGTACCACTTCCTTATTTTGTTTATTTTAAATTAAAAAACAATTACATGATAAATGAGCTTTAATTTTTCTGAATTGACACTGATGCAAAGTCTTAAGTGCTTCTAAAAAATTTCTGGAATTCAGATATGTGTTTCTCATTATTTTTATTCCAATTATAGATTATAATTAACATTATGGACTGGAATTGTGAAGGGTGGGGGGATCTTGTGCAAACATTATGTACTGCACGGAGCTAAGCACTGCAACAAGGCCTCAAATTTGTTCAGTTATCTGTTTTGTGCCAGATCAGTTTATATTGTTACTCATTCATGACAAAGCAGAGTTTGTGGCACAGATTTTCTTGATCTGACAGCTGAGTGTTGGAGAACGCTGGATGGGCAATTCCCACAGGCCAGGGTTGCTTTTGAGGGTTGGGCCGCCACAAAATCAGAAGACTGGAAGTCTTTGGATAGATAATCCTCTGTGCTAGGTTACAAAGTCATTCTCGTGGAAGTGTACTCTTGCTACTTGTAACCCCACACAATTAGCTTTAACCTTATCTATTTGTCACTCCTGCTATTTTCTATCAGAATTCCAGTACAGGGCTCATGTATGTCACAGCAGCCCCAGCCACAGCTCCATTTGCAGCTTAAGTTGTCCCAGATGTGTGATCTGACCAGCCCATGGAAAACCCACCTCTTTCAGGATGATATAAATGACACAGTAAACTATTTTTAAACTTTGTCCGCCCTCTTTATGATGAATGCCCCAAATTGGTTTTGCCAAATTTGTTTGAATATTTGATATTGTAACTAGCAGAGTAGATAAAGGTGAACCAGTAAGTGGATTTAGTATATTTGGATTTTCAAAAGTATTGAGATAAAGGACCTGATTTTATCATTATGTTGTGCCCGTTTTCAAGCATGAAAATTTGGTAAATTTGGGTGAGTGAGAACATAAGAACATAAGAAATAGGAGCAGGAGTAGGTCATCTAGCCCTTCGAGCCTGCCCCGCCATTCAATAAGATCATGGCTGATCTGTCGCTGCTCAGTTCCACTTTCCCGCCCTCTCCCCATAACCCTTAATCCCCTCTCTTATCAAAAACCCATCAACCCGCGTCTTAAAAATATTTAGCGAGGCAGCCTCCACCACTTCAACGGGCAGAGAATTCCAGAGATTCACCACCCTTTGAGTGAAGAAGTTCCTCCTCAACTCCGTTCTAAACCGCCCCCCTTTTATCTTGAGGCTGTGCCCCCTAGTCCTACTGTCTTTTTTGAGCGGGAAGAGTCTCTCCACCTCTATCCTGTCCATCCCATTCATCATCTTATACGTCTCAATGAGATCTCCCCTCATTCTTCTAAACTCTAACGAGCACAAGCCCAGTTTATTCAGCCTCTCCTCATGAGTAATGTGATGCACACCCACCTCTGCGCCGGTTCCCCCTTTACCAAGGATCGAAAATGGCCTCAATTGGGACCGTGCCCAAGGCGGGCACGACAGCCATTTAAATGCATTTGCATGTACTTAAATTGACTTAATGGGCTGCATGCCCAACTTTACTGGCATTTCCCCCTTTACCACTGTATTCACCCATCCAAAATCGGCACGAAACAGACATGCTCCACAAAAGTCCAATTTGGACGCTCCAGTTAGTGAGGAGGTAAGTGCCTAGAGTCCAATGACTCTCTGCTTGAGATCAATCGGGAGGGAGGGGGTCCCCACTGTCTCTCTGCCTGAGATCAGTGAGGAGGTGGGGGGGGGTCTGCTGCCGCTTTGCCTGAGGTCAGGGGGAGGGGCCCGTGATCAGTCTGGAGTGGTGGGGGCTGTAGGGGGATAAGGGGGTCAGTAATGTCGTAGAGGTGCGGCTGTGTCTGTGGGGGCCAGGGGGAGGTATTATCCGGTCCGGTAACAATGTGACAGGGGAGCTGCATTCTATCATTTTGTTTCTGCGCATGCGTAGTTTAAAAGCGCCAATCGAAACTACAGGATTTCTGATGTGTTAAGTCCCACCCACTGGCTTGTGTAGCGCGATTCGGAATCGCTGATATTTTTGCAGGTAGAGTGCATATGGAGACGCCTGAGAATGGGTCTAAAACTCGGATCAGAAACACTCCCAGTTTCAAGTCCGCCTGGCAGTTAGAATCAAAATGGTAAAATAGGACCCAAAGTACCATGCAAGAGATTGATTCACAAAATTAGGGCTCATGTGTTTAGGGTGTATTATATCTGCATGGATTAAGGATTGGTTAGTGGATAAAAATTGGAGAGAGTCGGAACAAACAGGTCATTTTCAGATTGGCAGGCCAAAACTGTTGGGTAATCATAGAGTCATGGAAAATTTATGATGCAGAAGAAGGCCATTAGGCCCATCATTCCTGCACCCATTGATGAAGAACTATCCAGCCCTAATTTTACTTTGTTGCGCTAGAACCTTGGCCCTGCAGGCAATGGCTCTTCACGTGGACATCCAAGTATTTCTTAAATGTGGTGAAAGTTTCTGCCTCTAACACTGCTTTGGGCAGTGGCACCACAAGATTAAGTGCTTAGACCGCAGTTACGTGCAATCTCTATTAATGGCTGTAATTTTCCAACCATTTGCACCCGACTGCTATTGTAAGCGACAACAGAGAATTTGGCGCCCAGCCAAATCTCTGTTCACTACAGTGGGACCAGAGAATCTTATCAGTGTGAATGGCCAGAAAATTCCAGCCAATGGCTAAGATGAGGGACTGAATGTATTGTGCCAAGATATCTGATGATGTTCTTTGGGAAAGTAAGCAGTAAGGGGAACGCCACAAGGCTGTGAAGGAATATAGACAGGTTAAATGACTGGGGATGTGGCGATGGAATATAAGGCGGACCAAGTGCAAAATTAGTCACTTTGGTAGGAAAAATAATAAAGCAGAATTTTTTTTAAATAGTGAGAGAGTGGGGACTGCTAATATTGAAAGGGGCCTAGGTGTCCATGAAAACAAATCACTGAAATTTAACATACGGTGAAGCAATTACTAGAAAGGCAAGTGCTATGTTAGCCATTATTACAAAGGGAGTTGAGAATAAGAGTAAAGAGCAAAGTGTTCTGATGAAAGGTCACAGGCCTTTAACTTTGTTTCACCCTCTATGACTGGAATGAGACTTGCTGATTATTTCCAGCATTTTTAAAAATTTTACATTTTATGTAGAAGTAAAAAAAGTCTTGCTGCAGTTAAATAAGGCCTTGGTGATCCCAAACCTGGATTGAGGGAATTGTCTTTTTAGGAGGTTTTAACTCAGTTCTTACTTCGATCTTCTTGCATTATCCTTTAGTTCACCACAATATTTTTATAAGATTCCAGAAAATAAATGAGACGGAAACAGACTATTTGGCCCAACCAGTCTGTATCAGTGTTTATGATCCACTCGTGCCTCCTCCCGTCATTCCTCATCAGAATTTATCAGCGTAAAGCTCTATTCCCTCCTACCTGAGCAGGCTGTCCAACTTCCCCTTAACTGAATCTATACTATTCATTTCAACCACCATGTGGTAGTGAGTTCCATTTTCTGGCCACTCTGTTAGGTTTCTGTGTGACTGTGTTGTACTGATGGCCTCTGTTTATGGGTTGTACTCATTCCGCAAGTGAAAATGTTCTCTTGGTATCCACCCGATCAAACCCTTTAGCCTCCTTTTTTCTCACAGCAATCAGAACTGCCCACAGTATAGCCTTGAGTAAAGCCTAACCAAGGTTTGATACAGGTTTAGCTTAGCTTCACAACTTTTCAATTCTACAGCTATGGGAAGCAATCTGGAATAAAAAAACTTCTGCATTTTCTCACATTGGTGTGCTTGAGATCACCAGCTTTGGGTTGAGATTGCTGTTTCTGTATAAAGCTTGAGGGGATCTGATGTTAGCAATTGTGCGAATGTATAGCTTTACAATGATTTTATAAAGTGTGACTGTGTTGTTGAATGATTAACCATGGAAAAGAACAGACAATTTCTGCTTCTGTTAAAAGAGGAATTGTACACCATGAGTGTATGAAGCATGATGGCTACTTCAGAGATTCTGGGAAGATGCAACCCATAATTTATCTGTCTCACTATGTATCGATCATTCTATGTGGCTATTCATTCTGGCTGTACCGCATGCCTGGCCATTAACACGTATGATATAATTGTACCTTCTTGTGCTATAGATAACACCAGTCTTCAGTGTTATATCTTTTTGTAGAGAATTTATGGTGGGGTGGGGGGGCAGTTCTCCCAAAGAAGATCTAAGTGCTGAATTGGCAGGAAAATGATATAAATCACCATTGTTTTCTCAATGGAAGTTCAGACTCAAATTCCCACACTCTGTGTAATGCAGAGGTCACAACTGTGAATATCATTAAAAGGTTGGGGGGGGTGGGGCCTATTCACACTGAGGCTGACAGTTCCAGAACTCTGTGCATGTGCAGTGGCTCTGGACTGTCAACCCGCACTTCATTGGCCAGCTCAATCGCTGACAGCCCGAGACCCTTGCAGTGTTGCTTCTCCCAACACCCTGATGGCCCCATCGTGGCACCCCATCCATTTGTGGGCCAGCTCCAACTTCTTCCCCCATCCCGGAGCATCCCAATTTCTACCCCCCCATGCCTCAGCAGTGACGATCTCCACCTCCTGCAGCACCTCCCCCCAGCCCCCCAACCCCCCAACCCTGCAGACTCCATCCCTGCATGGAAGGCAGATCCCTTGCCAGCGGACCCCCTCCCCGGCTGGTGGACACCCCCACCTCCTGGCAGACCCCCACCCCCACATGGGAGGCAGACCCCCTTGGCCTACCACCATCCCCCCACCAGTCCGTTCCGATCGCTGGTCTTCCTCCAGCTCCGAACGATCCCAATGAAAAGTGGCAGCGGGACCCCCCCCCCACCGATTACCCCAAAGCTCCACCCACAATAGGCGTCGTCCCCTTGATACTACCCCATGCCCTGTGGGCAATGCTAAGGTACCCCTGGTCATGGGCACTTTTCCCCTTGTGCAGTGCTAGGGGGGACTGCCAGGATGCCCACGCACAGGGGGCACCACTCCCCACCGTTCAACCCCCTGTGGGACCCTGATTGCTCCTCCCTCACTCCAGCAGGGTCTCCCGCTACTTCTGAAAATGGAGAGTTAGTCTGAACTCCGACATCGGTCACGGGCCAGCAAACCACATTAAGAACGGATTAAAATTACTGACCTACTGTTCCTGCCACTTTCCAGTGTGGTCCCGACTGCGCTGGATATACAGTGCTGGAGGTGTGTGTGTTGTGGGAATGCATGCACAAATCCCACGAATTGGCCCACATGCGATTCTCCCAGCATACTGCACTAAAAAATTAGCTTGGCATGATGGGAGAATAGCACCCTATATTTTCAATTCAATTCAATTTTAAAATAGAAGGTAGTAAGCTATCCTCCTTAGTGTACTGCCTGGCACTCCTTAAAATCAGACAAGAATGGTGAATGAGTACAGAAGACTCAGCCACATATTTCAATTCTATTTTATATTACAGCCAATGCATGTAGTTAAATGGTCAAATATTCCTCCTTAAAGTTCAGTTTGCTTTCCTCACTGCAGGCAGCTGCCTGCATTATGGTGTAATCCAGCACAAAAACGCATTTTCATCCTTGTGGAATAACAAGCTTCCCTCTTCTGTGACAGAACAATTCCACTTTGTTCCAAGGAAATAAAGGCACATTCTGTGAAAACAGAAAGAAAGAATGAACATTATCTCTGACATCTCCAGCTAATCTGGTTGTGTAATGAATTCTCCACAACCTACAGTGAAATTTTTGCACTGGGATGTGTGACTTGAATGGCTTTTTTAATTTTGTTTCTTAAAACTTATAGTGAAGGCAGGCTGGCTGTATGTTAGGGCCCTTTAGATTCTTCTGTAGCTCATGTACAGAAGTACATGCATAACATGTTCAGATGCATGCTTCTGCATTTTGTGGTTCCTATAAATCATTCATGAGCAAGTGCTATTTTTTGAATTGCTCTGTGTCAGTGACTGATTTTAACAAAGGGGACTAGATCAGGGACAGAAAGTCATTGTGATGCAGTCACTAGGTTGTGGTGGCACCCATGATGGCAAGGGAATTATATTTCATTGCTAGTAGTGATTGGATATGGCACAATTACTTCTATTTTCTGGGCAGAGCTTTCACCTTGGTACAATGTCACCAGCACTAATATATTTTTGGCTCTGGCATTGGACCAAATACTGTAGAAGGTTTAGTTCAACGCAAACCAAGATGGTGCTATCAGTTCTGGCAACACTAAAGCTGTAATATTTATGCATTTTAAGAGTGGAGGTTGCCAGCTGGTTGAGAGAGAGGGATAGATGTCTTCAGTTGTCAGGTGTTCCTTAAACTCCCAACAAATAGCTTTACAGCAACAAATAGCTACAGAACTAAGTAGACTGCTTTGGGTAGGAATGACTTCCATAACTCTGAAATTATTGTAATTTTTGAAGAAATAATGAAAATCAACTAAAATAGCATGGCTGTTTTAGTGAAGTCTAGATTTGTAAATGTCTAAATTTATCGAAGAAATAAAGTACAGTTCAATATGGCAACCACTAAACAAAATATTATATATCACTGTAACTTGAATAACATGTTTCTTGCGACATAAAATAGCTGTTGTTATAATTCTGTCCATTGCACTGATTATCATAATTCTCAATGGCATTTTAACCCATTTATTTATCTCTGAGCTCCACCCTTTGGTTTGTTCCATCTCTGTTGACTCTGACACAACTACCAGTACAAAGGAAACCACCAGTGGTGCCCTAACTCGCTGCTTTCAGAATGCCACATCATTACTTTGTAGAATTCATGAATGGTATCTTATTATTTGTTCTCAGGACATGACAAAGTCAAATTTATTACACTGCAGGCTCACAGCACCAAGGATCCGGGTTCAGTTCCCAGCTTGGGTCACTCTCTGTGTAGAGCCTGCACATTCTCTCCATGTCTGCGTGGGTTTCTTCTGGGTGGTCTGGTTTCCTCCCACAGTCCGAGAGATGTACTGGTTAGGTGCATTGGCCATGTTAAATTCTCCCTTAGTGTACCCGAAGTGCACAGTAATTTCATTGCAGTCTTAATGTGAGCCTACTTGTGACACTAATAAACAAACTTAAAAAAAACTTTGTTCAAATACATGCTTGATTAGGACCAATTGGGAAAGAATGGCAAATTAATAGCCCTAAATCATATTTGTGAACTAAAAAGAAAGAAACTTGCATTTATATAGCACTTTTCATGATCACTGGATGTCTCAAAGCACTTTTCAATTAATGAAATACTTTCTGAACAGTAGTCACTGTTGTAATGCAAGAACAGCAATGTGATAATGACCAATTAATCTGTTTTTTGTGAAGTGAGGATAAAGATTTTCTAGGACATAACTCACTGCTCTTTTTCAATAAAGTGCAAAGGGATCTTTTACATCCACCCAAACAGGGCCTTCATTTAACTCTTCATTCAAGGGGCAGCACGTCCAACAGTGCAGCACTCCCGCAATATTGCATTAGAGTGTTAGTTTCTTTTGTTACTGTGCTCAAGCTCCAGAGCAGGACTTGAACCTGGAATTGTATGCTTCAGAGGCAAGAATGCTACTAACACAGCCACAAATGACATTTGTGTGGTTGTTGCAGTAATTCAGCAGCTTTCATTATCATTTTTGCTGGTGCCAATGCACTTTTACAACTTGCCACAGTAGGATTTAAACTCGAAGACCAGAATTTTCCAATCCTACGGGAATCGTAGCAGGCGGGTGGGGGGAGCCCTGCAAAGCTCCATTGACTTCAGGCAGGATTTTCTAGTTTTGGGGTGTGCATGGCCAGAAAATCCTGGTTTATTAGTCTGGTACCGTAACAACTGTTTCCCACACCCTACCACATATTGCATATCCAGTGAAATGTAAAGCAGGCACCAGATATTTTTGTTTTTCTTCAAGCATGAGACATGCAAGAATTGATTCCAAACTTCTCAGAATGTTGGCTAACATTCTGCTTGTGGGATTAAGAGGCTTAACAGTATTCTTTTTATGATGGACACTTCCATACTTTTCCCTGTTTCTCCTCAACGCACTACATGTTATTTTGAAATGGTTATTAATGTGAATTGGCATACAGTTCCAAATTTCAACAGCTCTCACAGTTGTGTAGAATGACGTTCACAGAGATGTACACGTGGGAGATCACTCTTGCCAAGTTATGTGTCAAAGATCGTCATTTTCTCTGTGTAGACAGGTTTTAGCACCTGCACATGAGATGAAGAAAGAATGCTGCCCAATGAGTCACAAACAAGAAAATTCAAAATGGTGTCCTTTATAGTCAACAGAGCAGAAAATCCTAACAGATGTCAAATAATGGATCTAGTCCATCACTCATCAATCATCTTGGTCCTATGTTTTTCTTGCAACAACAATTTTTGGCTTTGAAATTTCAGATTTGGTTTTTGATTTTCCATGGTTTCTACTGGAGGAATAGGCAATAGGTAGTGACAAGGACATGTGTTTCTGAGAGAAAGCCCGTGATAGGCCATTGATTCCAGGGTCAGTGAACATTAAGACAACATTTACAGAGTTTCCACTCACTTGACAAGTCATAATATCTCTTGAGGCATAGGGACTTTACCACGAAAGACTTAACTCTTGAAGGGGCCTTTCTGAAAGTCCACTTTTAATATATGCCCATGTCACCCAACCCATGCTGGACTTGCCTCTGGCATTTCACTCATTCTCCAATTCTAAAATGGGCACTACAGTGTTTGCATCTTTTAAAATATCTTTTCATGTGTTGTGGAAATTGAAGGTCAGTGTTTGTCAGCTATCCCTAATTTCCCTTGAAATGAGTGCCTTGCCATGTCATTTCAGAGGGCAGCTAATAATCAACCACACTGTAGTGGACTGCTGTGCATCTGGAGTCACATGTAGGCCAGATCAGGTAAGGATGGCAGATTTCCTTCCTAAAGGACATTATGAAACCAGATGGGTTTTTTATGACAATTGATGGTCATCTTTACTGAAACTAGCTTTTCAATTCCAGATTATTAATTGAATTTAAATTCCACTGACTTGTGCCCAATACATTAGCCTGGATCTCTGGATTTCTAATAAGAACATAAGAACATAAGAAATAGGAGCAGGAGTAGGCCATCTGGCCCTTCGAGCCTGCCCCGCCATTCAATAAGATCATGGCTGATCTGTCGCTGCTCAGTTCCACATTCCCGCCCTCTCCCCATAACCCTTAATCCCCTCTCTTATCAAAAACCCATCAACCCGCGTCTTAAAAATATTTAGCGAGGCAGCCTCCACCACTTCAACGGGCAGAGAATTCCAGAGATTCACCACCCTTTGAGTGAAGAAATTCCTCCTCAACTCCGTTCTAAACCGCCCCCCTTTTATCTTGAGGCTGTGCCCCCTAGTCCTACTGTCTTTTTTGAGCGGGAAGAGTCTCTCCACCTCTATCCTATCCATCCCATTCATCATCTTATACGTCTCAATGAGATCTCCCCTCATTCTTCTAAACTCTAACGAGTACAAGCCTAGTTTATTCAGCCTCTCCTCATAGCTCAACCCCCTCAACTCCGGTATCAGCCTAGTAAACCTCCTCTGCACTCCCTCCAAGGCCAAAATATCTTTGCGCAGGTGCGGCGCCCAAAACTGCACACAGTACTCCAGCAATCCAACAGTAATCCAATGACATTACCCTGATGCGACCATCTCCCCAGCAGTGCAGTACCATGTCCTACCATAATGATATTAGAATTCCACTGACAAAGACATATTGATTTCTGTGATAAATAGGCAGCTGCCTGAAATGATTGCAGGCATCATTACAATATGTGAATAAATATATGATGCTGGGAATTAAGATCCCAGTTGCTGCATCTGGGAATAGTGCTGGAAGCAGTTTTGAGGCTTCCAGGTCTGGAAGATAACAATAGCAAAGGACAATAGCAAAGAAGAAAATGGGAAGAGAGCGAAGAAGGAAAGGGCACAACATTTGCGTCTTCAGTAAGAGAACATAATTCCTGAACCTCTAAGAGGAGCCGTGTATGTGGTTACTGCTTTTTAACAGGAATATGGTCAGTTACCTATTCCACATGTTGGAATGATAGGTGGAGGACAACACCAGGGCCTGCATTAAGCTGTATCTGACAGTGAAGATCTCAGTGGTTGTATCTTTTATGCCTCTGGTTTGTTCAAAACTACCTTGGGTGATATCAGCATCATCAGTCAATTTGTTATGCACATGGTAACCTGGAAGATCACTTGATGTTCTGTTTGCAGGGTGACAACTATTTATTAGCTTTCCCAGGGAGGAGGAAAGCAGTACTTTGCTTTCCTAACAAATAAGGAAAAAGAGCTCTGGGATTTGCCCAATTTGCTGGATTCCTGTATGTGCAGAGCCTCAGAGGCTGGGCACACAACCCTATGTGTCCCCATCATGAACCATCACTTAATGGGAAGAGCCTTCATTTGCTCCATGTTCAACTTGTTTTATGACACAGGCAACGAGTTATGTAGGTCTGTGCACAGTGTACAGGCAGCATTCACGCTGCTTTCATACTATGCCAGTTCTCAATGCCTTCTCTGTTCTTCTGGGAAGTAAAATGGCTGCTGAGGGATAAGAGCTATATTCTGAGCATCTGGCTCAAAATTTTTCACAGGAACTTGGGCACGTAAGTAGAGTGCTGATTATAATGAGAGCCATGCAATGAGAAGTCTTCAGACTGAGCAAATCGTTAACATCTTGTAACAGAGGTCTCAGTGTCTAAAAAGCTCGAGGGGAGTCATTTAGCACACCAGGATTCATAATTGTTTATAGAATCCTCACAAAAATCTTGCAAAATAATGGGCAGTTATTGTGGAGCTGCCTGAGGAGGAAGAAGTGGAGAAAGGAGATGAAGATGGGAATGAGAAACTGAAGAATGAAGAGGAGGATCACAACCAGCAACACAGAGCAGTAAGATAGCAAGTAATGAGGAGAGCCATCTCCCCCGTCCCAGAGCACAAATCCCTCTTTCCATCTGGCCCAGCCGTGACATCCAACATATCAGTGTCCTCAACGTATACAGCTTCATAGATTACATTACCAACAACCTGAAGGACTACATCAGTACCAAAAGCAAAACATGCTCCAAATGGTCCATTCTTGATTTGACATGTGCTTGTACAAGTTTTGCTTAGCCATAAATCTCTCTCTTGTGCAAAGCCCTAAGGTCTACCTTGTGCGCTTTATTACACAACCTAATGCTGCTATGAGGTGGCTTTCCAGTGGCTACTGCTTGGCTGCTGAACCTCCATGGAGGGTGTGAAGTGATCATGGTGGGCAACTGTGAGACTCTTGGGCAATTGTAAAGACAGTTGCAGACTGTCAGATGTAGAAACCGGAGCAGTCTGGCATCACTAGGCACACTGATTCAGAGGTTGCTGGGGGAGAAGTCAGATGTCATGTCATCCTCCCCCATGGAGCCAATGGGACTCCAGGGGCTGACCCTCAGCACTGCCATGGCTCTGCAGGAGAAATAAGCTGGGGGTGATTTTACCTGATTCTTAAATTCTGAGACTGAGGATTATGATTGACACAATCTCACACCAAATCCAACATCCTTTTATTGAGAATTTTAAACAAAACAGTTTCAAATACCTCAGATGTTACTCTATCCACCCCTTCCCCCATTGGTCAATCTGAGATGACGGTATTCACTTCAGAGCAATCTTTGATTGGGATCTTCCTGCTTGGTTTACTGGGATTCTTCACATGGAGAACATTAAATCATACAGGTGGTCAGGCTGAGATGATATGACAACGTTGTTTCAATCCCCATATAAATCAAAGTAACCAAATTTATTAAATGACCCCCCAAATGAAGAAGTTATCATGAACAGTTCACTTTCTATAACTTCAACTGACATAAACCAGAACGAATAACAAATACGAATTCACAGGTAAATGGAATTTTAAATCAACAGATAAATTTTGAATGCAGCTAAGGTGATGTCATTCACACCAACCATCATCTGCCTTCAGCACGTATGGCATTACATAGCCTGACAGTTCCATAACGTGCTGTTCTTTATTCACTGCACTCCATAGGCAGTTACTTCCCACGTTATTATTCTTATTATATCATTTCTAATATCACGTAATGGGCTAACATCCCACATAACCCATGCTGGGCTGTTCATTTCCATTTCAGTTCTCAGGGTCCTTCCCAAAGCTTTAGGAGGTTGGATACCGCCCTGTCTTGTTTTAGATCCTGTAAATCCTTTTAAAACATAGGGTGATCTGCTCGGTCAGTGTGATCATGTGAGATCTGGGGTGTTCAGTACCATTCTAGAGACTCTAGTATCCACCAGATACCTCCTCCTCACTCCCTCTACCCAAATCTCTATACATAGTCTTCCAATCGTCATAGCTATGTGGGCGCAAATATTCAGACTGGGTATGGACCCTTCTCAATGTTAATGAAAACCTGGCACTAATATTCTGCTTCTCTATGTTTTTAACTTCGACATTTATTTATCCCATACTGGAGAGTCACAGTAAAGTATCAAATTCAAACTCCTGTTCATGACTGGGTCTTTTGTAGACTAATTGCTAAATATTAATTGCCATGGAGTGTTTAACAGGTCGATGTGATGTATCTATTATGTATGGCTGAAGGGAGTTAGCAGGCTTTTCAATTTGGTGTGCTAGTTTCCTTCTCATATTTTGCTTACAGATTGGCAGCAGCAACGTGGAAAAGAGCCAAATGGGTAAACCTCCCCCGGTCAGTAGACAGCCTCTCATTTGGCAAGTCCTGAGCTGTGCCTACATGTAGTCACACATGGAAACTATGTCCCTCACAGTTAAAGGCTAAAATTTCAAAGGAACTAGGAGCAGGCTCGACCCTCAGACATGCACTGTGCATGCCACTGGCATGTTCTGGCAATGATGAGTCAAACTATGGGTGAATTGCAGCAAAGGCATGTGGAAAGCAACTGAGAAACATGATTACAATTCATACCAGATAAATGCTAAGCAATAATAAAGAAAAAGAAACACTTTACCTAAAAGCTCCAAAAGGCAGGAACTGGGCAATTTTGCAAAATATCCGTGATAATTGGGTGGCACTGTGTCACAGTGGTTAGCACTGCTTCACAGCTCCAGGGACCCGAATTCAATTCCGGCCTTAGGTGACTGTTTGGAGTTTGCACGTTCTCCCCGTGTCTGCATTGGTTTAGAACATAGAACATAGAACATAGAACACTACAGCACAAACAGGCCCTTCGGCCCACGAGTTGCACCGATCACATCAACACCTACCAATCTATAGACCTATCTATAACCCCCAATGCCATAAAACCCCATATACTCATCCAGAAGTCTTTTAAAAGACCCCAGCGAGTTCGCCTCCACGACGGCAGCCGATTCCATTCACTCACCACCCTCTGAGTGAAAAACTTACCCCTAACATCACTTCTGTACTTTCCTCCCCGCACCTTAAATCTGTGTCCTCTCGTAGCGACCATTTCAACCCGGGGAAATAGCCTCTGAGAATCCACCCTATCTATTCCTCTCAACATTTTATAAACTTCTATCAGGTGGCCTCTCAACCTTCGTCTCTCCAGGGAAAAGAGACCCAGCTCCCTCAACCTAACTTCATAAGGCATGCCTCCCAGTCCAGGCAACATCCTTGTAAATCTCCTCTGTACCCTTTCAATAGCTTCTACGTCTTTCCTATAGTGAGGCGACCAGAACTGCGCACAGTACTCCAAGTGAGGCCTGACTAGGGTCTTATAAAGTTGCAGCATTACCTCCCGACTCCTAAACTCAATCCCTCGATTAATGAAGGCCAGTACACCATACGTCTTCTTGACCACCTCTTCCACCTGCGAGGCCGATTTAAGAGTCCTGTGGACCCGGACCCCAAGATCCTTCTGCTCTTCAACACTACCTTCTGCTCTTCAACACTACCTTCTGAGTAGTTTCTCCTGAGTGCTCCAGTTTCCACAGTCCAAAGATATGCAGGTTAGGTGGATTGGCTATACTAAATTGCCCCTTAGTGTCCCAAGATGTGTGGGTTAGATGGATTAGCCATGATCAATATGTGAGATTATGGGGAGAGTGTGGGGGAGAAGGCCTGGTAACATACTCTGTCAAAAGTTGGTGCAAGCTTGATGGGCTGACTGGCCCTTTCTGCACTGGAGGGATTCTATAAATACTTGAAAAAAGACAGCACGGATTTGTTAAGGGCAAATTATGTTTAGCTAACCTGTTTGAATCTTTTGATGAGTTAATAGAGAGGGTTGAAGAGTGCAATGTGGTTGACGTGATGTATCTGAACTTCCAAAAGGCATTTGTTCAAGTAATGATAATGAAGGCATTATAAGAGTACAGGAAAGCTTTGCAAGAATGGTTCCAAGGATGGGAAACTTCAGTTGCGTAGATAGATCACAGAAACTGGGGCTATTCTCCTTGGAGAAGAGACGACTCAGAAGAGATTAGATAGATAGATGTAAGATCAGGAGGAGTTTAGACAAAGTAGAAAGGGAGAAGCTGTTTTGAGTGGTAGAAGGATTAGGAACCAGTGGACACCATTTTGAAGCGATTGTAAAAGAAGCAACAGCAACAAGAGGAACAACTTTATTATCCAATGAGTGTTTACGATCCGGGTTCAAAGAGAATTAGATAATTAACTGAAGGGAAAATATTTGCAGGGCTACAGTTAAAAACTGGCGGAGTTCTTGCAGAGAGTTGGTGCGCCAAATGGACTCCAATGCTGTAATTGTTCAATGATTTATGATCCTATGATTTAGTAGTTGAACTCTCTGTTACAATGGTCTAAAGGAGTGGATGAGCTAAGGAGGCCACTGGTATCACCAGACACCGTCATCCGTCAAAACAAGTCCATATCAGTTCTTTTGATGGCTTGTAATTATAAATTCTATAGATCACATGCTCCTAAGTCAAATCATAAGAACATAAGAACATAAGAAATAGGAGCAGGAGTAGGCCATCTAGCCCTTCGAGCCTGCCCCGCCATTCAATAAGATCATGGCTGATCTGTTGTGGCTCAGTTCCACTTTCCCGCCCTCTCCCCATAACCCTTAATCCCCTCTCTTATCAAGAACCCATCAACCCGCTTCTTAAAAATATTTAGCGAGGCAGCCTCCACCACTTCAACGGGCAGAGAATTCCAGAGATTCACCACCCTTTGAGTGAAGAAGTTCCTCCTCAACTCCGTTCTAAACCGCCTCCCCTTTATCTTGAGGCTGTGCCCCCTAGTCCTACTGTCTTTTTTGAGCGGGAAGAGTCTCTCCACCTCTATCCTATCCATCCCATTCATCATCTTATACGTCTCAATGAGATCTCCCCTCATTCTTCTAAACTCTAACGAGTACAAGCCTAGTTTATTCAGCCTCTCCTCATAGCTCAATCCCCCCAACTCCGGTATCAGCCTGGTAAACCTCCTCTGCACTCCCTCCAGGGCCAAAATATCCTTGCGCAGGTGCGGCGCCCAAAACTGCACACAGTACTCCAGCTGCGGCCTCACCAATGCCCTATACAGCTGCAGCAAGACCTCCCTACTTTTATATTCAATCCCCCTCGCTATGAATCCTTTGTCTTGTGTTAAATTAGTTCATCTTGGAAAGGGCAGCAATTGGTGGTTTAATTTTTCTCAGAAATTCCCAGTTTTCCCTCACTCCTGGAATGGCAAGTCTGTCTTACAACGAGAGATTTTAGGGAGCCAATATACTCTAGAATTTTTAAGAATGAGAAGTGATCTTGTCGAAACCTATAAAATCCTTAAAGGGATAGGCAAGATAGATGCAAGTAAGGTGTTTTCTCTGGTTTGGGAGTCTAGAACCAGGGAACACAATTTCAAAAGAATGGGGAAGCCACTTAGAACTGCAATGAGGAGAGGTATTTTTACTCAGATGGTTGTGAATCTTTGCAACTGTCTATCTCACAGGGCTGTGGAAGCTCAGTCACTGTGTATGTTTAAAGCAGAAATTGACAATTTTCTTAACACATAAGAACATAATAAGAACATAAGAAATAGGAGCAGGAGTAGGCCATTTGGCCCTTCAAGCCTGCCCCGCCATTCAATAAGATCATGGCTGATCTGTCGTGGCTCAGTTCCACATTCCCGCCCTCTCCCCATAACCCTTAATCCCCTCTCTTATCAAAAACCCATCAACCCGCGTCTTAAAAATATTTAGCGAGGTAGCCTCCACCACCTCAACGGGCAGAGAATTCCAGAGATTCACCACCCTTTGAGTGAAGAAGTTCCTCCTCAACTCCATTCTAAACCGCCCCTCCTTTATCTTGAGGCTGTGCCCCCTAGTCCTACTATCCTTTCTGAGCGGGAAGAGCCTCTCCACCTCGATCCTATCCATCCCATTCATCATCTTATACGTCTCAATGAGATCTCCCCTCATTCTTCTAAACTCTAACGAGTACAAGCCTAGTTTATTCAGCCTCTCCTCATAGCTCAACCCCCTCAACTCCGGTATCAGCCTAGTAAACCTCCTCTGCACTCCCTCCAAGGCCAAAATATCCTTGCGTAAGTACGGCGCCCAAAACTGCACACAGTGCTCCAGCTGCGGCCTCACCAGTGCCCTATACAGCTGCAGCAAGACCTCCCTACTTTTATATTCAATCCCCCTCGCTATGAAGGCCAGCATCCCATTCGCCTTCCTGACCACCTGCTGTACCTGCAAGCTGGGTTTTTGCGACTCATGCACAAGGACCCCGAGGTCCCTCTGCACCGTCGCCTGCTGCAGTTTTTCTCCACGTAAGTAATAATCCTTCCGACCATTATTCCTACCAAAGTGGACCACCTCGCGCTTGCCAACATTAAATTCCATTTGCCAGTTCCTGGCCCATTCGCCCAGCCTATCTAGATCCTTCTGCAGACTCTCCACACCCTCCGCGCAATTTGCCGTTCCACTAATCTTGGTGTCATCAGCAAATTTCGACACCATACTCTCGGTTCCCTCCTCCAGATCATCTATATAAATGGTAAATAGCTGAGGCCCCAGCACCGACCCCTGGGGCACTCCACTAGTCACCAACCGCCAATCCGAATAGCACCCGTTGACCCCCACTCTCTGCCTCCTATTTGACAACCAGTCCTCTATCCACGCTAACACCCTACCCCCAACTCCATGTCCCCTGACCTTCTGCAATAACCTCTTGTGAGGTACCTTGTCAAACGCCTTCTGAAAATCAAGAAAGACCACATCCACTGGCTCTCCTCTATCCATCGCCCTAGACACATCCTCATAGAACTCCAGTAAATTTGTCAGACACGACTTCCCCTTAACGAAACCGTGCTGTGTCTGCTCTATCATGCAATTCCCCTCAAGATGCCTCGCTATTTCCTCCTTGATGACGGATTCTAACATTTTAACTAACCGGCCTATAATTCCCCGCTTTTTGCCTGGCACCCTTCTTAAACAACGGCGTAACATTAACTGTTTTCCAATCTTCCGGCACTTCCCCGGAATCCAGCGACGTCTGGAAAATAACCACCAAGGCATCCACTATCACCTCTGCCATTTCTTTCAGAACCCTCGGATGCATTCCATCCGGTCCTGGGGACTTGTCCACAATCAGCCCCTCCAGTCTGTCGAGCACCGCCTCTCTAGTAACAGTAATGTCATTGAGACCCTCCAGTCCTACCACCTTTCCATCTCTAACACCCGGCAAATTATTCACGTCCTCCTCCGTGAAGACCGAAACAAAAAAGTTATTCAAGACCTCAGCCATTTCCCCATCCCCTGCCACTAAGTCCCCCTTCTCATCCTCTAAGGGTCCAACGTTCACCCTAGCCAGCCTCTTCCTTTTTATATACTTATAAAAACTCTTGCTGTCCTTTTTTATGTTAAGCGCTAGCCCAGCTTCATAGTTTCTCCTACCCTTCTTTATCAACTTCTTTGTCAATCTTTGTTGACATTTAAACCTCTCCCAATCCTCTTCTCGCCCACTACTCTTAGCTACTCTAAACGCCTCCGCTTTTAATTTAACACTTTCCTTCGCCTCCTTCGTTATCCATGGCTTATTACTTCTCCTCCTACGGTCCTTTTTGACCATCGGAATAAATTTCTGCTGAGCACCAAGAAAGATCTCCTTAAAAATCCTCCACTGCTCCTCAGCAGACCTACCTTCCAACGCGCTCCCCCAGTCCACATTCGCCAATTCCTCTCTCATCCTACGATACTCCCCTCTGTTCAAACAAAGGACACGTGTCCGGGAACCCACTTTGTCCTCCTCCATCTGCACCAGAAACTCCACCATACAATGATCACTCTCCCCAGGAGGATCCTTCACTGCAAGGTCCCTGATTCTACCCGCCTCATTACATAACACCAGATCCAAGATAGCTCGCTCCCTCGTCGGCTCCAACACACACTGTTCAAGGAAACTATCCCGGCAGCATTCCAAGAACTCCTCCTCGAGCCCACCGTGTCCAACATGGGTCGACCAATCAATATGCAGATTGAAATGCCCCATAATTATGGCCGTCCCATTCCTGCACGCCGCACTTATTTGCGCGTTAACAGCCCACCCCACCTCCAGATCATTATTCGGGGGCCTATAGACGACACCCACCAGCATCTTCCTCCCTTTGCTGTTCCTAATGTCTACCCACAACGATTCCACTTTCTGCTCCTTGGCTCCAATATCATCCCTTGCTACCACCCTGATGCTATCCTTAATCAGCAGAGCTACGCCCCCCCTTTTTCCTCCTGTCTATCCTTCCTAAACACTTGATACCCCTGGACATTCATCTCCCAGTCCCTGTCACCTTGCAGCCACGTCTCTGTAATGGCCACCAGATCATATCCATTTGTGCTGATCTGCGCCACCAGCTCATCCACTTTATTCCGAATGCTTCGTGCATTCAGATAAAGCGCCTTCATCCCAGCCTTCACCTGGACCCTATTTGCCGGAATGCTACCAACCATACTCACGCCCCCTACTCCCTTTAGTATTGGGACATCCTCGGCCTCTACCCTTACCAGTACCCCTCTCCTTAACTTTAAGCCTCTTAATGTCACCTACCCTCGCACCCTCCCCCCCGCAATTAGTTTAAAGCCCTGTCTACAGTCCTCTTTACATGATTCGCCACGACTCTGGTCCCAGCACGGTTCAGACCCACCCTATCCCGCCCGAACAGGTCCCACTGACCCCAATACTGATGCCAGTGCCCCATAAATGCAAACCCATTCCTCCCACACCAATCCCTGAGCCACCCATTCACTTCCTTAATCCTGTCCACCCTACGCCCGTCTGCACTCGGTTCAGGCAGTAGCCCAGAGATAACCACCTTGTCGGTTCTACTTTTTAATTCCATTCCCAGCTTGTCATACTCCCTCCCCAGATCCTCAGTTCTCATTTTGCCTACGTCGTTGGCACCCACATGTACCACAACGACCGGATTCTCACCCTCCCACTCCAGGTTCCTCTGCAGCCCAGATGTGACATCCCGGACCCGAGCACCAGGCAGACAACACACCCTTCTGTGCACTTTGTCATTGTGACAAAGGACAGTGTCAATACCCTTCACCCCACTATCCCTAACTACTACTACGTTCCTTATCACCTTCTCTTTGCCTATGCCCTGCTGCATCACTGCACCGTGTGCAGTTTGCTCACCGACCTCACCTCCCTTGTCCAGACTGGAAGCAAGAACCTCAAACCTGTTATACAGATTGAGAGGCTGAGGCCTCCTCTCCCCACTTCAGTGTTGAAGTGGATGACCAGCCATGATTGCATTGAATGGCAAAGCAGGCTCAATGAGCTGACTGACCTATTCCTGCTCCTATGTTCACATAATAGAGAGAAAAACAATGAGAAGACCACTTCTGGTCATTATCTATTACCCTGTTGGAAAGTGCATTTTTGTGTATATCAGATGAAGACAGGTGTGAACACTATAGAGATGTGAATGAGTGACCTATAGATGTTCACTGTTAAGGCTTGCCCAGTTGAGGTACCAAGCACTTAGAAATGTGTCAAAAAGAATCAATGATTTTTTAGAGGAGGGGAAAAAAAGAGAAAAAAGATTTGAATGTATCACCACACAAGAACATTGTAAATCATTGGTAATCTTTTTACATGATGCAGAACAAGAGTCACTCAATAATATGTAAATGGTGAAACTATAATGGGTCAATTGACTGCAGCAGTATTTCAGTCTTGAGGATAAGGATAATACAGAAAGGCTATGTGGATATCTATAACTCCATCCAGGTTAAGTAAGTTAAATGGCCAAATGACCTGATTTGAGGCTCCTACCTGCACTCATCTGTTCAAAATGTGATATTTGACAAATCTGTTGTAAGTATCTTTAGGAAGGCTGGTTTCAAAACCTTGCCAAATGAGTAGACCATCCTCATAAGTTACAGCTCTTCACAGAGAGTAAATAAACTTAACTGAAATTAATGAAGAAAAGCAAGAAATTATGTAACTCAAAACTTTGGCATCTCTTATTGGATGCATTTACTGCAGCAACTGGAACATAAATAAACTCCTTGATTTTAGTTTACAAGTCTGGCAATTTCAGCTTTAAAAGTTTTATTTTGTTTTTCAAACTTTTATTGGTTTTCCATGTCAGACAGACAATTTAAAGAGGAAGGAAAACCTGTGTGTTTCTTACTGATACAAAACCAGCTGAATAAAGGAAACCAATTAAATGACGCTTACTTAAGAAGTGAGATCCACAGAGAGCCGTAAAATGCTAGTGTTCAGCTATAATAATTCCATCTGAATGCCAAATTTGGGTGTGACAGAAAACTGATTTTCCAGTGACATTTTTTAGGTATTGAACAGTGGAAAACATAATTTGTGACAACATCAGAATTTTTCAGTACCATTATCTCATATGTTATCCTGTCTGCTACGTTGTTATAGAATCATAGAATCACTACAATACAAAAAGAGGCCATTCAGCCCATTGAGTCTGCATCAATGCTCTGAAGAGCATCCCATCCAGGCCCACCCCCCTGCCCCATCCCCATAACGCATCACATTCATCATAGCTAAACCACCTAACCTACACATTAGGGACAATTTAGCAGGCCAATCCACCTAACCTGCATATCTCTGTACTGTGGAAGGAAACTGGAGTGCCTGAAGGAAACCCATGCAGACATGGGGAGAATGTACAAACAGTGACCCAAGGCTGGAATCGCACTCAGGTTCCTGGCGCTGTCAGGCAGCAGTGCTAACCACTTTGCCACTGTGCTTCTCTGTCCTGGATATAAATTCAATATTTCTTCCTTGTGCTAATAATTTATAACTGCTCTGGAGAACAGATTCTTTGTGGGATAATCAAGGATTGCTGCAGAATCTAGTCATTTTTTTGAAGTGACTTGTGCATCTTGATTTACATATTTTACATCTTCTCTGCATCCTTGCTGGACTGAAATTTGCATTTATCTATTGCCTTTCCCATCTCCGGATCTTTCACAGTTAGTTATTATTTCTGAAAGTGTAGCCACTGCTGTTTTAGAGGCAAATATGGCCAGCCACTCCACTCACTTTGCACTTCCACAAACAGCAACAATCTGTTCCACAGATGTTGGTTAAAGAAGGTACATTGGTCAGAACCTCAGGGCATTCTTCTAAAAATTACCATATCATTTTCTTATATCCGCTGGAATAGGCAACGGGATCTTCCAAAATCTCCACTGAGAGAGGGCAGTGACAATCTTCAATGAGTACTGCGGAAAAGTGTCGACCTAGATTATGCATTCCACTGCTGAAGTGGAACCTACTTATTCAGAATGCTACCACTGAGCCAAGCTGCCATTCATGGATTCCTATTCAAACCCAATCCTTCTCAACATTAAAGCTACAGTGGGAACTTGCAGCTTTGGCAATGGCAATAAGTGGATGTTGAAACCAACGGGAAATTGAATGGACTGCAAAACAGGAGGCCAATCTGTTTTACCCAATTCTTTATGAGGCTATTTACCTTTCAGTTATCCCTTCTTTCTGCTGTGTACAATATGTACTATACAAAAACTTTAGATGCTTACTTATTCATAGTGTACCTGCTGCTGTCTTTACAAACAGCAAGGGCATCAGTCCACCCTTCATTCTTATGTGTTTGCGAAACACAGTTTCCTGAAGCATTTGCTAGAGCAAGGATATTTACCACCCATTCTTGAAGCAGTCACTGCCATAGATGTCTATGCAAGAGCATAGAGTGGAATTTACTGACCCCCATCTCCCCAAGTGAGTTTGTAGATCTGTTAGATTAGGTGCGAAGTTATGGGGTAGTGACCCTGTTGCCTCTCTGCCTCCACCTCATTAAGTTTTGGATGGGAAGACTTGCAGGGGGAGGATGGTCTTTCTCCTCAGACACTGACTGGGACAAAGTCCCTTTCTTTCAACTGCTCTCCCTTCCATTGCAATACCACCTTCCTGTCTCTTGCCAGTACTCTCTCCTGGTGACCCCAATCTCACCCTTGATCCTATGAAGGTCCCAGTGAAAGCCTAAGTGAATTACTAACAGCAACCTCTGCTCTCAGTTGCACAGTTAGTAATGGGGAGCTGTGGGCCTCTGAATGGACAGTGGTTCTTGGGGAAATGGGAAGTAGATGACCTTCAGCAGCAGCATAAATGCAAAAGAAGAGGAGGAACAGTTGATGCCTGAGTCAGTGAAAATACATATGGCCCTGCAGCCCGATAGAGTCCACGGTCAGAATTCACCCATCTGGGACTAAGTCCCGTGGTGGGGTGGGAATGCGGAGTGTTTCCCACAGCGGAGGCTGGTGGGAAAATGCGCCAAATCTTCTGGCTCGAACCTCATTAATTATACAACTGGGCGTCTTGCACCATGCTATGTAACAAGACAGGCCCGATGGCATGTAGTCTGCTGTCCTATCTGGGCGTCATATTGAAAAGCTGCCCAACATTACTGACCTTCTATGGAAGAAAGAAGATTGACTCCTGAAAACAGAACAAGTTGGAAAAACTCAAGGTCTTGCAGCATCCGTCGAGAGACAAATAAAGTTAATGGCCCGAATTCTCTCAAAAAAATTTGAAGTTGCGAATTCACATGAAAACTGGAGTAATTCATGCTGCTTTTCTCAGTGGGGGTTCAGAGAAGAATCTCCCACTCTCTGCAGTCCTACCCACCCAGCAGACTGATCCCAGTCCACCCCACTAGCTAGCCTCCTTCCTTCCCCCATCAATCCTGTCTGTTGAGTGGCAGCAGGACCCCCCCATCCTCACTGATTGGCCCACTAGGCCCCACCAATTAGGCCTCACCCCCAGGCTGCCCATTGACCCTTTCTTGATGGACAGTGCCAATGTGCCCCTCGGTATTGGCAGTTTACCCCTTTGGCAGTGACGGGGGCACAGGCTGGTGCTGCCAAGTTTCCAATGGCCAGGTGGCAAGCCACCGCACCCCCCCCCCCCGCCCCCCCCCACACAACTGCCCAACCATCTGTAGGCCCTGATGGCCCACCTTTACTCCAGCAGGGTCAGAACATTAATTCCACGATACCGGGAGTTGTTGCTGCCAGAAATCTGGTGCTGGGAGACACTGTTGGAGCAGAGACACATGCACGAATCCTGTGAATTGTCTGATGTGAGTCTCCCACCCTCTGCACTAATTTTTTAGTGCAATGGGATGGTAGAAACATGGCCAATGTTTTGAGTTGTATGACTTCTTCAGCTCTGATGAAAAGGAGATTCACACCTTCCTCCAGCAGGTTTCTTGATCCACCATAGCGGGCACCAACGGAACTTCCTGCTTCCTGTTTTAAGATAAGCCAGCGTAACACTGATCTTTGTACCTCCCACTGAATTCTCTCCCCCCTCCCCCCCCCGCAAACACTGAACCTGCCCTGGGGGCAGGGGGTCTTGGAAAAATTCCACCCCACACTAACTCCTCCACATTCCAATTGTGCTAATGATCATAAAATCCTGAAAGCCATAAGTTCATAGCATCTTTGCATAGAATGCGGACAAAAAAACAAACTGGGCCACTGACACTAGTGTGGAATTTTACTATCCCGCCTGCCATGGGAATTGGAACGGACAAGGAACAGACTATGGAAAGGTCTGTTGACCTTGGGTAGGATCTTCCGAATTCCGGGCAAACACGGCTGGAAAATTCCACCCTAGAAATTTAAAACAAAGAATGTTGAAAATGCTCAACAGGAGAGTCAACACCTGTGTAAAAAGGAAGGAATTAGCATTTCCAGTGCAGATTGTGTCAGAATTGGAAGATACAACAGATGAACAGAGTTTGGAAAGGACGCGAGCAAAGGGATGATGGAAATATAAGCATACACATCCAAGGGAGAAGTCGGATAATCTATTAACTGTATCAGAGATTGAAGATTAACGATTACAATAACGTTAGCATGAGAAAGAGGAAACTTGATAGAAATATTTATGAGACAGGGAAAACTTGTGACCAGTGATGTAGTTGGGGGATGGAAGTAAGCTTATAAAAATGAAAGGCCAAGTGGAGCAGGTTCCAGTGGTCCTAGAGCCTGGGAAAAGTCATTCTTGGAACCTAATATAAATTCTTAGCATTGATTTGAATCTTTGATTCCCAATTTTAGTTGGGGTGAGGAGTGGATGTTGGGCTAGTGTTAATGGATTTTCATGTTTGCTGGCTTAATTGCTCAGTCCTGTGACTGCATGCAAGAGGGTTCTGACACACATTAGAATGGACCGACCACAATTTACTCCAGTCATGCAAATAGATAATAGCAAGAAACTTATAATCATATTCAAGATCATAAGAGGCTGGTTCTAATTACATTGGTATCAATTGTGATTTGACTCTGGTTCAAGTCTATCTCCATAGTGGGTATATTTAATGAGCTTTTCCCAATCCCAGTATTCAACTGATTCTTTAATTAGCCAGGAAGTACAGCAGTCTTGGTCAGACCCATGTTCCAAAGTACAGTCATTGCACAGAAATAAAACTTGGGACATTTCTGTATCTATATCATCTTTATGTGCACACATAATTCTAAGGATTAGATCCCAAGAGCTGCTTTGGTTCTTAGCTGTTCCTTCTTAATAGGCTTCCTTTGCAAAAGAAGTCTTTAATGAAATTTTTACAAAGGGCTGTACAGCGCTAGAAATTAGATTAAGATTAGTAGATGAAACATTTTATGGCTAAGATAAAAGGGAACCCATAGGTCCTTCAGAAACACATAAATAGTAAAACTGTATTCAAAGGGAGGGTGAGACCAATTAGGGACCAAAGGGAGATCTTATAAAGGCAGAGGCATGGTTGAGGCATAACTAACTGTTTTGTACCTGAGAGAAGAGAATACTGCAAGTGAAGAAGACAATAATAGCAGTATTGGATAGGATAGTGCCAAGGGATTAGGAACAGTAGAGGAATAGCAGGATTTGATTATAGTATGTGCAAAAACTCAAAGCTCATGCACCTTTACAAAAATTGAATCAAAAAGACAAATAGAGCATTTTGCTTCATTGTACATAACTCTAGTCTGGCCACCATTGAAACAAAGGGCTGAATTTTATGGTTTTGATCCCTGCACTTCTTGGTGATATGTTTAGCCCACCTAGGCTAAAAGCTGCTGCCCCAATGCCACTTAATGATTGGGGTTTTAGAGAACTTGAGGGGAGAGAGAGGAGCTGAGGGGAGTAATACATGAGGGACTCCCACTTCCCATCCCCTGCCTACCACCACCCTGCACACAGGGAAACCTTGGCATGAGCCTCCCCACTGCTGCAGGGCCCTTGAGTGGTTATTAATTGCTCAGTTATAGGCTTCAACTGGCAGGCATGCAGCTTGAATCCTCTAATGCTGCTGGTAAATTGTAGTGAGGGCAGAGACGTGTAGGTAGGCAGAGGGTAAGTTGCCCACTGGATTTTACATGCCCATTCTCCCCATTCATCTTCAAGCATGCCAGCGGCAGGAGTGTATTTTCCAGCTCATGGTATTCAACTCTGGGTCAGACTCCTGAGGATATTGGCCTTTTAATTGAGTATTGCACAAAATTAAGACAAGTAATGCTGAGGATTAAACATGTTAAGTTATGAGGACCGGCTCCATAAACTTGTTTTTATTCATTTGAGTTTAAATAGCTGAAGGGTCATCGAATTGATAAAAGGATGCAATGGGGTTGATACAGAGAAATTGTTACCTCTAAACCAGAAATCCCGAACAACAGCACAATTTTGTGAGTGAGAGCTCAGCCATTCAGGAATGAAATCAAGAAACAATTTTTCATAAAAGGGTAATGAAAATTTGGGATTCTCTTCCCCATAAGGCTGAGGATGTTGAGCCAATTGACATTTTCAACACTGTGATTGGTTGATTTTTATTCGGGAAGGCTATGAAGGGATACAGATGAAAGTTTTGGAAATGAAGTTGAGGCACAGATCAGCCAGGATCTGTTGAAAAGGTGGAACAATCTTGTGGGACTGAATGGAATCATCCCACACAAAACTCCTGCTCAATCACCAGCCTGATTATTTCTGACCAAATTGACTCCCAAACCCCCATTCCTCCCATTTGTAGTTCTTATCCTTAAATCCCTTTGAGGCAGAATTTGTAGCAGAAATTCCAACCACCCTCTGTGCAAAGATTATTTTTCACCAATCTCCTCTTTCATTCATTTTATGATTATCTTACATTTGTACTCCCCTGCTACCATTTTACAGACCAAAGACTTCAATTCTCACTCGTGTCCTTGAGGGGAGGAAATCTCCCGTGCTTACCTGGTCTGGCCTACATGTGACTCCAGAACCACAGCAATGTGGTTGACTCTCAACTGCCTCACAAATGGCCTAATAAGCCGTTTCAAGAGCAACTAAAGATTGGCAATGAATGTTGGCCCAGCTAGCACAAATGAATATCGCACAAATGAATGAAAAAAAACTTCTGTTAATAAAATCTTGCATTTCTTTAGTTTCTCTTCAGAACCATAACCCCTCATTTTTGGCAATACCCTAGTGAAACTTTTCTAGTGCTTTTATATCCTTTTTAAAATGGGGTGCACAAAGCTGTGCACAATGCTATAGCCAAAATAAAGTCTGTGCCATTTTGATGTTACTTTCTTGCTTTGTATTCTATTCTGAAGATGCAAAACCCGGTGATTTTAAATATGATTTGATTTCATTTATTATTGTCACATATTCGTATATAATGAAAAGTATTGTTTCATGCGTGTTATACAGACAAAGCACACCATACATAGAGAAGGAAAGGAGGGAGTGCAGAATGTAGTGTTACAGTCATAGCTAAGAGAAAGATCAACTTAGTGTGAGGTAAGTCAATTCAAAATTCTGATGGCAGCAGGAAAGAAGCTGTTCTTGAGTCGGTTGGTATGCGTCCTCAGAGTTTTGTTCCTTCTTCTCAATGAAAGAAGGTGGAAAATTGTATGTCCAGTGTATGTGTGCAGTCCTTGATTATGCTGACTGCTTTTCTGAGGCAGCAGGAAGTAATAGTCAATGGATAAGAGGCTGGTTTGCGTGATGGACTGGGCCTTCGTTCATGACCCTTTGTAGTTTTTTGCAGTCTTGGACGGAGCAGGAGCCATTCCAAGCTGTGATGCATCCAGAAAGAATGCTTGTATGGTGCATCTGTAAACGTTGGTGAGAATCATAGTGGACATGCCAAATTAGCCTCCTGAGAAAGTAAAGACTTTCTTAACTATTGTGTCAGCCTGGAGGAACCAGGACAGGTTGTTAGTGATCTGGGCACCTAGAAACGTGAAGTTCTAGACTCTGTCCAAGTCATCCCCATTGATGTAGACAGGAGCATGTTCTCCTTTATGCTTCCTAAAGTCGATGACTATCTCCTTTGTTTCATTGACATTGAGGAGAAATTATTGTCGTTGAACCAGTTCACCAGATTCTCTATCTCTTTCCTGTACTATGTCTCAGCGTTATTTGAGATCCGACTCACTACAAGTGGTGCCATCAGCAAACTTGAAAGTCAAGTTGTTGGAGAATTTGGTCACACAATCATAGATATATGAAGAGTATAGTCAGGGGCTGAGGACACAGCCTTCTGGGCATCAGTGTTGATGCCTATCCTTACAGATTACGGTCTGTGTGTTAAGAAGTCTAGGATCCAGTCGCAGAGGGAGGATCTGAGCCCCAGGCCATGGTGTTTGGAGATGAGTTTTATAGGAATAATGGTGTTGAAAGCTGAGCTTTGTCAATAAATAAGAGTCTGACATAGCTGTCTTTGTTATCTATATGTTCCAGGGTTGACTGTAGGATCAGGGAGATAGCATCTGCTGTGGACCTGTTGTGGTGATAGGCAAACTATAGTGGATCCAGGCAATCTGGGAGGCTGGAATTGACTTGTGCCATAACTAAGCATGAAACACTGATGATAGCCATTAAAGCATGCTACCTGACTTTTCTTTAGTACTGGGATAATGGTCATCTTCTTGAATCAGAAAGGAGCCTCAGCTTGGTGTAAAGAGAGATTAATGATGTCTGCGAATACCCCTGCCAGCTGGTCCACGCAGGGTCTGAGTGCTTCTCTTGTATTGGTCTTCCATGGTCCTGTTTAAATGTGAAAGATATAGGGTAGGCTGTAAAATGTTCCATTGATGTGCTTTATGACCTTATCAACATTTGTTTGTCACCCTTGATAACTCCCCCTTTGATTCCTCCAACAAATGCATATAACCAACATTTTCCTTAGATCATTAGCATTACACAGGATCTATTTTGGGACGCATCGACTGTGTTTAACCTCTCATAATCCAATACTACAATGAATCCAATTGCTGATCTACAGATAATTTTGCATTTTTTTCCCAAATGACTGATAACTGTAAGTTCATGTTTGGAGCCTGGTATGATGGTTGACTTGTGTGAAGTGTGCTTGGCTGAGAAGGACTTCTATTTATTACATTGTGCGAATAAAATTAAGATTTGGTGATCAAATGAAGGTTACATATGCTAGCCTCCTGAGGCAATGCTTGTTCAGATGAACACCATTAGGACAGAGGATGGTAGATCTCATTGGTTTTAGTACTCAGGATAATTGATGCTCTCAGCATTGTGAATCATCACAAATATCAATCCTTCAGCACTACAACATCACAATGTCGTATTACGTGTTCCCCTTGTTCAGATGTTTAACTTGCGCAATGTATTTCATGCTACTTTATAAAATAATAATAATGCAATTTACACCCTACAGCTGAATTTTTAAAAATTGTAGTTATTGATCAGCAGTACAATTACATGAATTGTAACTTTTGTGCTGATGTGAGTATTAGAATTTTATCTTTGTATATCTCTTTGTATGTCTTGGGGGGGATTTGATTTTTGTAGATGTCCCTGAGCTGGTTAGGCAAGGACAACCACATGCACCCGTGAACACCTGAAAGCCTTCGCAATCACAGCAGCACTCCATTCTACAGTGGGGATTGCCCTTTGTTGCTTTCAGAAGCCCCAGGTATTATCAGACCTCTTTGAAGTGCTTTGAGTGACAGGAACTGACAGCTTCATTAGAGAGATTCCCCTGCTTTCTCTCACAAGCCACAGCTCCTCTGAAACTTCTTAGCATTTAAAACTTGAACGCACCCAAAGATGGGCAGGTTAGATGGATTGGCCAAATTAAATTGCCCCTAAGTGTCTAAAAATGGTGAGTAAATGCATTGGGTTTTGAAGACAGGTTGGGGGGTAGGGTTGGGCCTGGGTAAGGTGCCATAAATGATAGTCGGTGCAATTCAATGGGCCAAATAGCCTCTTCCTACAATGTCATGACTCTATGGACAGGATTTTGTGGCTTCACTTGTCCCGAAACCATAAACTCCTGCCGGAGGTCAATGGCCCTTCCCATTGTTGTTCCCTTGCCCACTCTGATTCCTGTGGCAGGCAGGGCTGTAAAATTCCAACCAATGGTTCTGTGTGGTAACTATATTGATTGACAGGAGCATTCAATTTCAACATGGAGGTTCCTTTTTTCAGCTTGAATGAGCCCCAGCAGCTCTGAAACATCTTAGAACTGTTTTGATTGACAGCTCCAGAGTAGATCAGAGGGGATTAGCGTTGTTTACACAAGGAACTGATGGTCATTAGTTGCTAAAAGCTGTTTTGACTGACAGCTCCAGGGCATAAAAAGAGTTAAATTCAATCAGCTCACAGTCCATTAAGCTTGAAGCGCTTCCTCTTTTCACTGTATCTGGTCTATTGATCCCATTTTTTTAACATGCAGTTTTTTTTCAGGTCTCTGACCCTTCCTAAAAAGCAGATATGCTTTTCAACACTGTTTTATTTTGGCATTGGCTTTTTTTCCTTGCCTCCAGAGCTACTGAACCCATAAATTTCATATCATTGCTTTTTTCTCTTACAGTTTTTTTTAACACTGCCAAGCTTCAAGATTGGATAGACTGGGGCTTTATCTTTGAAATAGAGGAGGCTGAGGGAAGATTTAATTGAAATACATAAAATAAAGGGGGGGCGGCGGGTGGAGCTATTTCTAAATGCGGAGAAGTCGCTGGGGACATAGATTAAAAGTGATAGGCTGAAAAATTAAAGTGGAATTGAGAGGAAATTATTTCAACTAGAGAGTGGGAGGAGGTTAAAGGCAGAAAGCTTCTAAAACATGCAGTGCATGGTTATCCATTAGAAGTATTATGATCTATGGGGCTATTGCCAAGGGCTAAAATATGAATCACTTTCAACTGACAGACACCTCTTCTGCTTGGTTTTCTATTAATCAGTAGCCAATCTCCTCACTTCATCCAGTAGTCCCTTCAGAGAGATCATTCATATTCATTAAATAAGACAACAAAATAATTTTGCCATTGACATATGGGTGCAGAATCTTGTCCATTTGAACATTGGCTCTTAGAAGTTTCATAAGTCTGACTTTCGATTTGAAATTGACCTTAGATTATGACAATGCCACACTTAACAAACATTCCAGATCCTACAAATGAAGACTTTCAATTAAAGTACCGGACCCTTTTTACATGATTGTGCTTTCTCCTCGTCAATGTTCGTCTGCTCAAGAACTGGTAGTATTATTTCAATGTAATTCATTGGCACTCTAGGACATCATAAGAAAATAGTAAGATGTTATGCAAGAATGCAAGTCTTTTTATGATAGTTTTTTCATCAGTTTTAGCATTTATGAGTGACATGGTGGACAGGTGGTCACTAGGGGATATGTAAGGGATGGTCTTGGGATAACTGTCCGTCCCTGTGTGAGGAGTGTTTAACTTCCAACGATTAGCTGAGATTGGAAGCTCGTGAGATAACATATGTGTTATTCTATATCTCGCTATTATATACAAGCTCAATACCCTAGTGTATGGTGCCACTCTGATATTCCTGCACTAGGTACAATTTCAAATCTAAATTTCATTCTATTGTCATGGGTGTGTATGAAAGATAGAACTGTTGAGATGCAGTTGCCACTACAGGTTTGATTCACTTATATAAGATAGTTTAAATGGACATTGCATGGAATACCTGTGATGAAGCAAATTTATGGGGAGCAATTCAATTACAGGCTTCAATAATTTTTTTCTGGGTTCTTGCTGCAGCAGAGAGTATCAGATGTAAATCCACAGCTATAACTCCAAAAGATTAGTCTCATAAAAGATCGAACATGATCTTCCTGCATTAATGTGAGTCTGAGTTATTCTTCCTTCAGTTATTCTGAAAGAAGGGAAAATAGGGAGTGTTCTTGAATTTCAGTTGAAAAGCTGTTTGTCGATTCGGGCACATTTGGCCTGGTGTGATTCACATGGGGGCATATTTTTTGAGTTTTAAATTGGTTGAATCTCATCTCAGTAAACGCACTGATTTTCCCACAGATGGCAACAATTAGAATTGCACAGTGGCAACAGTGGTTAGCAGTGCTGCCTTACAGCGCCAGGGGCCCGGATTCAATTCCTGGCTTGGGTCATTGTCTGTGTGGAATTTGCACGTTCTCCCTGTGCCTTCGGGTGCTCTGGTTTCCTCCCACATTCTGAAAGACGTGCTGGTTAGATGCATTGACCCCAACAGGCGCTGGAGTGAGGCCACTAAGGGAATTTCACAGAATTCATTCAGGAGAATCAGGGGAATAGACTAATCATTTTGAGCCTCTGCCTCCCTTCCATTGCATTCTGAAAATAGTAATTTCTTTCCCTTTGAGCCCTATGATGGATCTTTGGTTCTTGAAGCTTTTTCAATGCTGATTTTCAAAATCAACTTGAGACACAGACATACACTGGTGGCCCAGTGTCTGTCTGCAGTTCCTTAGGCCTGCAGCACTCTCTGAGTATAAGGTCCTCCCTTGGCATGTCCAGACCAGGGCAACTGCAGTCTACTATCACCAATGACTTGCATTCTATGAAGTGCCTTTAACATATGTAAACATCCCAAAGAGCTTCAAGGAGCACTACCAAACAATTTTGACACCAAGTCAT
Source organism: Carcharhinus amblyrhynchos (assembly GCF_965287045.1). Taxonomy (NCBI): domain Eukaryota; kingdom Metazoa; phylum Chordata; class Chondrichthyes; order Carcharhiniformes; family Carcharhinidae; genus Carcharhinus; species Carcharhinus amblyrhynchos. The sequence goes on along the minus strand of NC_137324.1, from coordinate 86,232,508 downwards.
AGGAAGGACATACTAGGTCAGGTGACCAACAGTTTTGTCAAAGAAGGAGGTCTCAAGCAGAATCTTAATGGAGGAATGTGAGGTAGAGGGCTTTAGGGAAGGAATTCCAGAGCTTGGGGCCAAGGCAGTTACCAAGGATGGAATGATTAACATCAGAATTACACACAAGGCCAGAATTGGAAAGTTGTAGGGTTGGAGGAGATCGCAGGGGATAAGAATTTAAAAAGAAAGATGAAAATTTTATAATCATGGCATTGATAGACCTTTGGCTGTCCATCAAAGCTCCTCAGTCTCATCTTTTCTTGAGAACATGCATCACATTGTACAGTTTGAAAGCTCCGACCCTGACAGTTTCAGAGTGAAGAATGGAGTGAAACAGGGCTGTGTCCTACCCGCCCCCCCCACTCTGTTTGGCATTTTCTTCTCCATGCTCCTGACCTTTGTCTTCCCTGAAGATATGGAAGGAATCTACTTGTGCACTGTGTCAGCCGGTACAGTTGTACAATCCATCTGGACTGGAAGCAAAGACAAAATTACATCACGTCCTGATCAGGAAACTCCTCTACACTGATGATGTTGCACTAGTCCCCCACATGGAAACACAGCAACAAAGACTATGGCTGTCTGTCCCCCACCTGAAACTTTTTCTCCCTGACTCAAAGCATCAAGAAAACTGCGGTCATAGGACAAGGTGTTGCACCTGATCCCCTGATCACACTGAACAACACCCCAGTGGAAGCAGTTAGCAAGTTCTGCAACCTTGGGTTCACGGTCATACACAATCTGTCCCTGAATGCAGAACTTGATAATGCAGCCAGCACTTTTGGTCAAATCATGAAGTGTGCATGAGAAAACAACAAGCTGACTGTTAGAGCCACACTGATAGTTTATAAGGCCTGTATTACACTGTCCCTTGCTGTATGGCTGTGTAACATGGGTGATTCACAGCTACCAGGAAAAGCCTAATCATTTCCATTTTTAATGTCTGTGTTGCATTCTGGCTATATCTTTGCAGAACATAATCAAAACTGCAGCAAAGTGTGGGGGCAAAGGGTGGGGTGTGGTGTGGGGGCAAAGGGTGGGGTGTGGTGTGGGGGCAGCAGATGGAGGTGTGGTGTGAGGGCAGAGGGTATGTTGCGGTGTGGGAGCAGAGGGTGGGGTGCAGTGTGGGGGCAGAGGGTGTGGTGCAGTGTGGGGACAGAGGGTGGAGGTGAGATGTGGGGTCAGAGGGTTAATGTTATGCACTCATTTGCTCTTTCTCATGAATGAGTGGATTCATGAAGGGAAAGTCGTGTTTGACGAATTTACTGGATTTTTATGAAATTGTGACTAGTGCGATAGACAGAGGGGAACCAGTGGATGTGGTGTTTTTAGATTTCCAGAAGGCATTCGATAAGGTGCCTCACAAAAGGTTGCTGCAGAAGGTTAGGGTACATGGAGTTGGGGGTAAAGTGTTAGCGTGGATAGAGGATTGGTTATCTAACAGGAAGCAGTGAGTTGGAATAAATGGGTGCTTTTCTGGTTGGCAGTTGGTGACTAGTGGAGTGCCGCAGGGATCAGTGCTGGGGCCTCAACTGTTTACCATTTACATAGATGATCCGGAGGAGGGGGCTGAGTGTAGTGGAACAAAATTTGCTGATGACACGAAGATGAGTGGAAAAGCGAATTGCGTGGAGGATGCAGAAAGTCTGCAGAGAGATTTGGATAGGCTGAGTGAATGGGTGAGAACCTAGCAGATGGAGTATAACGTTGGCAAATGTGACGTTATCCACTTTGGAAGAAATAATAGTAGGATGGAATATTATTTAAATGGTGAAAAGTTGCAGCATGCTACTGTGCAGAGGGACCTGGGGGTCCTTGTGCGTGAGTTGCAAAAACTCAGTCTGCAGGTGCAGCAGGTGATCAAGAAGGCGAATGGAATGTTGGCCTTTATAGCGAGGGGGATAGAATATAAAAGCAGGGAGGTCTTGCTGCAACTGTACAAGGCACTGGTGAGGCCGCAACTGGAGTACTGTGTGCATTTTGGTCCCCTTATTTTTGAAAGGATATATTGGCCTTGGAGGAAGTACAGAGAAGGTTCACCAGGCTGATACCAGAGATGAGGGGGGTTAGCTTATGAGGAGAGATTGAGTAGATTGGGCCTGTACTCGTTGGAGTTTAGAAGGCTGAGGGGGGATCTTATAGAGACATATAAGATAATGAAGGGGCTAGATAGGGTAGAGGTAGAGAGATTAGAAAGGAAACCAGAACTAGAGGGTACAGCCTCAAAATAAGGGTGGGGGACAGTTTAGAGTAGAGTTGAGGAGGAATTTCTCCTCTCAGAGGGTAGTGAATCTTTGGAATTCTCTGCCCATTGAAGTGGTGGAGGCTACCTCGTTGAATGTGTTTAAGTCATGGGTAGATAGATTTCTGATCAGTAAGGGAATTAAGGGTTATAGGGAGCAGGCGGGTAAGTGGAATTGATCCACTTCAGATCAGCCATGATCTTATTGAATGGCGGGGCAGGCTCAAAGGGCTAGATGGCCTACTCCTGCTCCTATTTCTTATGTTCTTATGTCCTTTTCCCCAGTCACTTCCATCACTTACTCATTAGTCTTTCTGCCTGTGTGGCATATGCAGAACACCATTCTATATGTCCACTTTGTGAATACATTCAGTTTATCAATAGTCTCTTTGCTTGCTGTCCATGTCTCTGAGGCATACAACATAGATGACAAAATGTCACACTCCAACCTTCGTTTTCTAAGATAAACTACTGCTCAGTTAAATAAAAATGGAAGTGTGGTGCAGTTAAAAAGACAAAGACTGCTGACTGGGGAGTCCAGACGTTGTACTCTGACCCTATTTAAGTTTCAGTAATGATGAGTATAAGCCAGTTGGCATTATGGAGTTCTCAATTTGCAGGGGTTGATTGTACTGTGATGAGAAAAACAAGCTGGAATGCTCCTTTCTCTCATTGCTGCATAATGGATGAAGTGGATTGATGCAGTTAGCAGGTGTTTTGACAAGGGAAAGGAAACTAGCTCAAGCTATTGTTTCATACCTCAAAGTCTCAGCCTGCTCAAAACAAACACTCCTCTGTCAAGAGCTATGATGAAAGTGCTAAATTGTTTGCACCCACTGATCTGCACCCATCCTTAGATGTACATCCTTAGAAATAAGTTTGAATGTTTGGCCTTTGTATTAATCATACATAATAATAGAACTTTTGCAAATTAAACATCTCTATAGCACAGTTCAACAGCAAACCGTGTTTTACAGTAATCGGTAGCTATGGTTGTTGCATGTGTTTTGTGGAGAGTGGAGAATATAACCAGGATTTAACTGACTGTCGATCGATTGATGGAATGCCTGTGTGTTTTGGTTATGTAATAGTTAGCAGACACATCAATAGGCATAGTAAAGCAGTAAATTACTGGAGAAATTTCAGTTGATAGCAAATATGGAAGAAATTAAAGCTGATTTCCTTTTAAAAGGCAAATCGTAAATTTAAGAAGGTTCTTGCTGCAGGGGCACTGAAATCCTGTGATTTGTGTTTGCAAAGCATATTTAAGGAATAAACAATTTGTTTACTTGCAGAAATTTATAATTCAATTCCAAATGACAGTGAAATAGAGTTTATCACAAATCACATATGTAACTTATCTGTCCAACATTTCACTAACATTCTGTTTGTCTTTGGATGTTACATGTGATGCAAAACCCCTACTAGTCAGAGTCTGCCCTCTGTTGAACACAGTCAGTATAGCCACAGGCACAGAACCCACTTTTGGACCTCCACTCCTTTGCTCACCAGCTGTTTCCTGATTTTCTGCTCTTCAGTGTCTCCTCATTAGTGTGAGAAACATCACTTTAAGAGCTTTTCATTAGATATTTAACCTCCCATCTCATTGCTTGGGGCAATTTGCACAGGGAGCACATACTAATGATTTTTTAAAAGCCGTTAGTCCTTTCTCAGAGTTATAGAAGCATGGAATAGAATCCTTACAAGTATAGAAGGAGGTCATTCAGCCCATCAAGTCTGCACGAACAACAATCCTACCCAGGTTCTATCCCTATCATCCCACGTGATCACCCTGCTAGTCACCCTGACACTAAGGGGTAAGTTAGCATGGCCATTTCCACCTTACCCTGTGGGCAGCACGGTGGCACAGTGGTTAGCATTGCTGCCTCACAGCTCCAGGGACATGGGTTTGATTTCCAGCTTGGGTCACTGTTTGTGTGGAGTCTGCACGTTCTCCCCGTGTCTGTGTGGGTTTCCTCTGGGTGCTCCGGTTTCCTCCCACAATCTGAAAGACGTGCTGGTTAGGTGCATTGGCCATGATAAATTCTCCCTCAGTGTACCCGAACAAACACCCGAGTGTGGCGACTTGGGGATTTTCACAGTAACTTCATTGCAGTGTTAATGTAAGCCTACTTGTGACACTATTAAATAAACTTTAAACTTAAAGAAAACTTTACCCAACATACCTTTGGAGTATGGGAGGAAACCAGAGCAGCTAAAGAAAACCCATGCAGACATGGGCAGAACATGCAAACTGACAAATTCCAAAACCAAATATACAAAGCAAATCATATCATGACACATAAAATTGTCAACTAAGCACTCTTGTGCATTTTCTTGTCCCTGTCTTGCGGATACCTTTGCTTGGCCTTGTGCTCCTCTGCAGTGCTATCCCAATGGTTGAAGCATGACTTTTGGAAGAAGGCTGTTGACTTTCACTGGGGTAGATTGGAACTGACCGTGGGAGGATGCCGCTAAGCAACTCTGGGCCTAGAAAGTCCGACTTCAGATTGCCCCATCTTGGGACGGGTGACAACTGACTGGATGAGAGGCAACATTAGCTGAGTGGGAGGGCAAAAGCTTTCATCTTGAGAGAGGATAGTAGTTCTTACTCCATAGAGGTACTATCACTTCCCTGGGGTCCTGCTTCAGTGATGGTAGTAATCTGTTAGAGGACACATCGCTGACCTGTGCTGACATACCGCAAGTCTCTTTGAACATGCTGTAGCTATTCTGGGGCAGCAGTGTAGGCTTGCCTGGCAGTAAGTTGAGCTTACATTAAAACAGTAAGTTAGCATGGCAATGAGTTGACCTGGCATTACATACACCTGAGTTTCCATGCACTACCCAAACTTTGTCTGGCTTCTGCTTGTGTTGCAATGGAAGCTGCGACATGCCATCAACTCCTGCATTGAAGATGGGTCCACCTGTGTTCTAATGGAGTTGCCCACCACTTGCATGTTGGAAAGGATGCACTCTGTGTTGTGCACAAATCGCTGTGCCAAGTTGGTGCCAGATTCATCCATGCTTCTTGACATTGGCTACAGGATTATTTGACAGGCCTGCCAATACACCAAGCTTTTCACTGTATATTCTCAACTATAGGTTGCCACGAGCTGGCATGTTTTCTACCCTGGCTGCCAGCCACTCATGCTCATTGACTCACTTGCAGACTCTACCTTGATGCTAAGCTCTCAAGTATGTGCAGTGCCAGTATCTGAGTTGGTGACTGTGAGTGCAAGACTGACCGGTGGTGCTTCTTCTTCTTCACATTCTTCTCTTCCATCACTGCTAGGAGTACTTGGGTATTTGGAAAGAGTTGCTAGCATTGTGGTGAGGGGACTGATGAGGGGAAGTTTACCCTATCAGTAGCTTGTAAATATGGAAATATTGTGGGTTGAGGAGGACTGGAATGTGAGAAGGAGGATTAGATATGAGGATTCCTCATCTCCAGTGGTTTTATTTCTGGCACTGGCCACACCTTTTGTGATGATCATTAATAAGTGGCTTCCACTGTGGTAAGGACATGCAGCCATGCCTGGATCCTGAGGGTTGTTCCTCCAATTATGCGCGAATCTATCCTGCAAGACGTGGGAAATGTGTTAGTTAGTGTAATCTAATTTGGGTGCTGTGGCAGTGTGTGTACACTGCAAAATGTGGGTGTGTGATTTGCAGCAATGCTAAGTGTGTGAGAGTGAGGTGAAGCTATGTGTTGAGTTGTGATCGATGGATATAACTAGTGGGTATGTGATGGGAGCGTGGTGCATTAAGCACCATGTGAGGCTATTTGTTCAGTTGGTCAGATTTGACATTTGAAGATGCATTTTGGCCTTGACCATTTGAGAGATGTCATAGTTTAGCAGAAGGAAGCCGTTTGGCTCATCAAGACTGCACCAACTCTCCGAAAGAACATCTTACCAGGGCAACCACCACCACCCCCTCCTCAACCACCCCACACCGCCCTATCCCTGTAACTCTGCACATTTACCATGGCCAATCCACCTAACCTGCACATCTTTGTGGACTGTGAAAGGAAACGTTTCTTGTCTCATCATGGCTTGAATATCTCTTTAAGATTTGAAACACTCTTAAAATTGATATTCAGTGTCAAGTGGAGGAGTATTTATATATCTGAGCTCCAACTGAGGGAATTGATCTGTAGCTGTGCTGCAGACCTGGATTCTGACCCATTTCTGAGGGAACACATGGCGAAGGCTCATTATTGTATTCAATCACTTTACCCATCTGTAAGCTAATAGTCCATTCTAAAAACACATGCACTATTCAAAAAAATCCAGTAAATATTCTTAAGTGGGTAAGGTTACACAAAATAATTCTTCTAATTTAAAGTTAATTTTTAAAAAAAATCATCTTCAATGCTGACATTTTTTAAAAAAAACTTTTGAGGCTAAAATCAAGATGATCGATATTAATTCAGCAGATTATTGTTGAATTGGGTTTCTTTTAGTGCAGCTTCAATTTAAATGAATATTGTCCAAAACACTTCTAATTAAAATAAATTAAATAAAATGAAGCAGCATCCTTTACCTTTTGGAAGAATGGTGACCCAGTTATTCTAAACCATGTTCATCCGTCAGCTGAGTCTCAGTATTCTCTGTAAACACTTTGAACCTAATCTTTCATACTGGCTCAGTTCTTTTTTGTGTAGATACGAATGTTGCTGCATTTTCTGTTGCTACTGTATTATTAATCAGAGATTGTTTTGTACAGTTTAATGTTGGAATCTTCTGAAATAGCAATAATAAAGTCCACATTGACCCAGTTGCGACTTGCTGTTATGTTTTTAAATTGTTGGAATATTTCAGCAGTTTATAGGAAACATTATTTTAATACGGACTATATAACCCATTTCTAAAACGTTCTTTTCTTCTTTGAAGCAATTCTGATGTGTGAACCTGGTAGACTGATATAGATGATTTAATGTTAGATTTTGCCCAGAATTCCCTCATAAATCAAGCTCTCAGAGTCTGCAGTGTGTATAATGATCTGCTGTGTGAAGGCAGGTCTATTCTGGGAGAAATTGAAAAGCATGTTCTCCAATCATGTAGTCCCTGGTGACTGGTCTCTGTCACTGTTAGCCAGCTCTTTTAGGTCAAGGAGTGATGTTTGAGGGAGAAATGCTCAGTTCATTGGGTTAAGCCCAAGCCTTTCCCAATTGGGTTCAAGTCCAGCTCAGGCTGATGGGATTGAATCCTCCTTGTATATGTTGACTGTAAGGGCACTAGTTTGGAAAATCTCAATTAAAATCCTAATTGGTAATTTTAACTTGGAGAGGGTGCAGTATGACTATTCTGTAGGGCCAAAATGATTACACTGCTGGAGTCAGTAGTGCCATCTAAGGTCAGTGTTAAAACAGAGAAAGGTAACTTTATTTTGCATCTAGTTGTGCAATAACAGACATGAGAGTATTTGATGTTAGCTGTAGATGAATGGCATGGGAAGTCTCATTTTCCCTTCGTCAATATTTCTAAATGAGGGAAATTTTTAATGCAATGGCTTGTTGTGCCATGACAAAAGAAGAATTAAAAAATATAAGACTCTTCAAATGAAAATTAGTAAAGGCTGAACTAGTAATTTGTTCGATTCACAAATTTTCAAGTTTGTGTTTCTTATGCATCCATAATGAAACACAAATGTCATATTTGATTAGAAATGAATCTGTTGACAATTTGCAGGTCTTTCTCCTAACGATGTATCTGTGAAAATTGCATTGGTAAGAATGAAACATTGTTATCCCAGAAATGAAACACCTCACCTGCAATTTGAATTCTTTTTGAATTAAAACCATAACTTTTTGTTTAGGAAATAAGATCCTTATTAGTTACAGTTTGCCATTTGGGTTTATTTTACATGTATTGAGAAATGGACAGGCTGTTCCAGGGCTGATAATATATGTGCTCCTTAAAGTTGGTGTGATTCACGTGTTATTTCTTCATATTTCCTATTAAAAATAATTCCCTTCTGTTTGCAGCAAGTTACTGGCAGAAGTTTCGGTGATAAGGACTTTCGAACTGGTTTGGAAAATGGAATCTTACTTTGCGAGTAAGTAATTTTAATGCTTCTTTTCCAATAAATAAACCGACCAAAGAAGGTGAGAGATCCCATTCTCCTTGGACACTGAGACTGATTTAGCTGTTCGCTGTTTCTTTAAGTGGAGTCAGGGCTCTGCTGTAATTGCATTCATAGCTTTTGTACCCTGTCTGAAATCTGCATAAAAAGCTTTCACTGTATCAACTAAACATAGTTACTTAAGACTTGCACTGCTGAATTTAAAATAATTAGAGCCTATTTGGTGGTTAGCACTGCTGCCTCACACCTCCAGGAATCCAGGCTTGATTCTGATCTTGTGTGACTGTGTGGAGTTTGCACGTTCTCCGCGTGTTTGTGTAGGTTTCTTCTGGGTGCAGTGGATTTCTCCCACAGTCCAAAGATATGCAGGTTGGGTAGATTGGCCATGCTAAATTGTCTCTTAGTGTCCCAAGATGTGTAATATAGATGATGTATGGGGTTACAGAGATAGGGTGGGGGAGAGGACCTGGGTACGATACTCTGTCAAAGAGTCGGTGGACTGAATGGCCTCTTCTACACTGAAGGAATTCTATAACTTCTGATAGAATGGAAAATTAACCTTAGTGAGATTAGTTACCAACAAGAATGATGTGCTTTCTTTTGTGCTAAATTAGCTTCCGGTCAAAGAGTACAATATCAACCCACCCCTCCCAAAAGTTAACCTTTAACAAATAAAAAAATACACATGTCACCATGTGTAAAATATCGGCCAGAAATGGAATTTACCTCCTGGCTTTTACTGTGTTCCATTGCCTGGAACAAATAAATAATTGGCACGTAGAGAGAGGCCATATGGTTCAGCCCTCTGCCCGTATCGTGGCAGAAAACTGTCTTCTTAAAAGTGGTAGTGTTTATAAAATAACAGTTGCAGTGATTTGGTGCCTGGTAGGAGCCATTCTATATCATAATGTCTTAATTCAAACTCCAATCGCATTGACGTTAACTAACGCTGGTGCTGCCGTGTCAGTTGAAGCACTGTTGACCGTACTTACAATGTCAATATGCTTGCGTCTGGTCAACATGCAGGAAAAGTAATTATTCCAATATCTCAGATTATTAACTAATCCTGCAATTTCCTGACATCTGGTGCGTACATGATTAAGCCACAGAATATTTACCACAAATAGGCTTGACCATGAGCCAATCAAATCGTTTATTTGTATGATGTGAACACAGCTTGTTAATCAATTGTTTATTTGGTATATTTGCAGAATTTGTCAACAGATTCTGTTAGCCTGATGATGAAATCGACTGCACTTTAAAGAGTTAGTTGTTAATAAAAGGCAAACTAATCTGTAACAGATTAAATGCTTTGTAGCCTTGCACACATCAGTCCAATCAATGCAAAAAACACTACTGGAAAACCTATATTATGCACTTCCACAGCAGGCAAGGAGAATGTTGTTGACACAAGTTTGCAATCATATGATGCTTATTATTAAGAATTTAGCTGGATTTGCCTCCTCCTGTTGTAAGATGGTCAGGGCAGGACTTTCACCCATTGCTCTGATCCTGCAATGATCGCGGTCTGGTTTACTGAGTTGATGATCATTAAATACGCAATACAGTCTCCTAGTAGCACATCTACTAGCAGGGGAAGTCTCATTTTCCCATCATCAGTATTCATTAATGAGGGAAATTTTTAATGTTATGGCATATGTGTGCCATGATAAAGGAAGAATTTAAAAATTCCCTGCCAACTCAATTTTGAAATTTGCTGATGACACCACCGTTGTGAATCGAATCTCAAACAATGACGAGACACAGTACAGGAAAGAGATAGAGAATTTGGTGAACTGGTGCGACGACAATAATCTCTCCTTCAAAGTCAACAAAATGAAGGAGATCATCAGAAAGCATAGTGGAGTTCATGCGCCTGTCTACATCAATGGGGACAAAGTAGGTATGGTCGAAAGCTTCAGGTTTTTAGGTGTTTAGGTCACCAACAGCCTGTACTGGTCCTTCCATGCTGATGCTATAGTTAAGACAGCCCACCAATGCCTCTATTTTCTCAAAAGACTAAGGAAATTTGGCATGTCCACTATAACTCTCACTAACTTCTACAGATTCACCATAGAAAGCATTCTTTCAGGTTGAATCACAGCTTGGTATGGCTCTTACTCTGCCCAAGACAGCAAGAAACTACAAACGGTTGTGAATGAAACCCAGCCCATCACTCAAATCAGCCTCCCATCCATTAACTCTGTCTACACTTTCCACTGTCTTGGAAGAGCAGCCAGCATAATCAAGGACCCCATGCACCCAAATGTACTCTCTTCTACCTTCTTTCATTGGGAAAAAGATGAAAAATTCTGAGATCATGTAACAACCAACTCAAGAACAGCTTCTTCCCTACTGCCATCAGACTTCTGAGTGGACCTACCTCGCATTAAGCTGATCTTTCTCTACATCCAAGCTTTGACTGTAACACTATATTCTGCACTCACTCCTTTCTCTCCCTATGCTTTGTCTGTATAGCATGCAAAAAACAATATTTTTCACTGTATACTAATACATGTGACAATAATAAATCAGATCAAATCAGAATCAAATCAGAATCAGGTGGGTATATGGGCACCACAGATCTGCATTTAAAATAACTAGCTCTCAGAAATGTTTCTGTAGTAAAACAAGAACATGAGGAATTCTTTTAGTTGCTTCAGTCTGTTCTGCCATTTTACAAAGTCATGGTTAAACAGTACTTTTATTCCATCCATTTACCGTGGCTCCATAATTTTTTATATACTTGTCTAGCTCTTGGAACTGTCATAACATTCTAGTGAATCAGTGTTGCACTCCTTCCAAGGCTAATATATCCTTTCTGAGATATGATGCTCTGAACTGTACACAGATCTCCAGATGTGGTCGTACCAGGTATTTGCATAAATGTACCAAGGCATCTCCTCCCCTTTATATTTGAGCCCGCTAGTTAGAAAGGCCATTAGCTTTTTTGATTTTGTTTTGTACCCAATTATTACATTTTAGTGACCTGTGCACATAGACTTATAAATCTCTTTCAAAATCCACTGTTCCTTGCTTTTAACCACTTAAATAGTACTTAGATCTATCCTCTGCTGGTCCAATTTATTTACATTCATGAGTTGTGAGTGCCATTGGTTGGGTCAGTATGTATTTCCCATCCCTGATTGCCCTTGAACTGAATGGTTTGCCAGGCCATTTCAGAAGGCATTGAAGAGTCAACCACATTTCTGTGTATCTGGAGTCACGTGTAAGCTGCGCCAGGTAAGAATGGAGAATTTTCTTCCTTAAATAAATCCTGTCTCGAAGAATCCTCTCCAATAATTTCCCTACAATTGACGTAAGACTTACCAGCCTGTAATTACCTGGATTATTCTTGTTACCCTTCTTAAACAAAGGAACAACATTGGCTATTCTCCAATCCTCTGGGACCTCCCCTGTAGGCAGTGAGGATACAAAGATTTCTCTCAAGATCCTAGCAATTTCCTCCCTTGCCTCTCTCAGTGTTTCTTGGGTATATCCCATCAGGCCCTGGGGACTTGTCTACCTTAATATATCTCAAGAACCCCAATACTTCCTCCTTTTTGATCTCAACATGACTCAAACTATCTACAAATCCTTTCCCAGACTCATCATCCACCAAGTCCTTCTCTTTGGTGAATACTGATGCAAAGTACTCATTTAATACAGTGCCCATTTCCTTTCCACACATAGACTACCCCCCCTTGTCCTTGAATGGACCAACCTTCTCTCTAGCTACCCTCTTGCTCTTTATATATGTGTAAAAAGCCTTGGGATTTTCCTTAATCCTGCTGGCCAATGCTTTTTTATGACTCCGTTTAGTTCTTCTTACTCCTTGCTTAAGTTTCTTTCTACTTTCCTTGTATTCCACACTTGCTTCATGTGTTTCCAGTCTCCTAGCTTTGACAAATGCTTCCTTTTTCTCTTTGAATAAGCTCACAGTATCTCTCATTGTCCAAGGTTCCCAAAACTTGCCTTAATTATTTTTCATGCTTATAGGAATGTTCTTGAATCCCTATGAACTGACGCTTGAAAGCCTCCCATATGCCAGATGTTGGTTTGCCCTCAAACATTTGCCCCGAATCTAATATTGTTGCCTAATATTGTTGTAATGTAACTTCTAACAGTATTAGCAGTTTAAAGTAAAAAAAGTTAAAGTTTATTTATTAGTCACAAGTAGGTTTACTTGCAGCGAAGTTACTGTGAAAATCCATTAGTTGCCACACTCCACTGCCTGTTCGGGTACACTAAGGGAGAATTTAGTAAGGCTAATGCACCTAACCAACACTTCTTTCGAACTGTGGATGGAAACTGGAGCACCTGGAGGAAACCCATGCAGACATGGAGAGAATGTGCAGGCTCCACACAGACAGCGACCCAAGCCAGGAATTGAACCCGCTTCCCTGTGCTCTGAAGCAGCAGGGCTAGCTACTGCGCCACTGTGTTTAAAGAAAAAGATGGTCATTTGCACATGTGGGACCCCATTCTCCCAACCTGACGCACACATTTTTTGGAGCATTGGGATGGGAGATGCATGTATTGGCCATTTTGCAGGAATCGCGCATATGATCCTGACATGCATGTCTTCACAGTAAAAAGTCTGACAACACCAGGTTTTAGTCCAACCTATTTATTTGGTTGGACTAAAACCTGGTGTTGTCAGACTATTTACTGTGTTTACGCCAGTCCAACGCCGGCATACCCACATCATGCATGTCTTCCACAGTCGGAAAGCAGATGCAGTTGGGACCACCGTGGAAACTGGCAGGAAGAAAGGTAAGTGATTTAAATCTGTTTTTAATGTATTTTAAATGTTATTATCGGGCCCGGCACGGAATTCTCCAGGCCCGATAGCATCTCTGACCCCGCCAGGAGTTTGCCACTCTCGTGGGGCTTAGAGTAGCTCCCCACTTATGGGGAGCTAGTGGGAAACCCTGCAAGAGTAAAGGAGGCAATTGGGGCCCACGGGGGGTCAAGCAGCAGGGGAGTGGTGCCCTCTGGGCAAGGGCACACTAGCAGTAACAGCCTGTGCCACCTGGCACTGCCCAAGGGACAACTGCCCATTCCCAGAGGGCACCTTAGCACTGTCCGTTGGGTGTCAGGCAATGCCAAGGTGACGGGACCTATGGGGCAGAGCCTGGGGGGTAGGCAAGGAGGCAGGATCGATGAGGTGGGACCATGGGGGTGGGGCCTAGAAGGTGGGGTCTGGGGTGAAGGATTGGGGCCAAGTGGGTTTAGCCTATTATGGCAGGGCCAGGGGGCAGGGGCCTATTGTAAGTGGGGCTAGGGAGACGATCAGTGGGGGTGGGATTCCCATGGCCACTCTGCAGATAAGATCGGTCGGGGCAGGAGGGAGGTCAATAATCAGGGCGGGCTGGGGGTGTGGGGGTTGAGGGGGGTGGGGGGTGGTGGCCCGCTGGGGGAGTCTGCCTTCTGGGAAGGGTCTACCTCCCATGGAGGAGGATTGGCGGGGGGGGGGGGTGCTGCTGGGGATGTGTGGGGGGGAGTGTCACTGCTGGGGGTGGGGTGTGGTGCCTGGATATTGTGGTGCTCTGAGATGTGGGGGGGGGTTTGGGCTGGCCCGGGAATGCTTCTGCGGGCTGTGATTGGGCTGTGATCAGGCCACGGGGGAAGTATAGGGGCAATATGGCTGGGTTCCCAGGCTGGCCAGCGATTGAGCTGGCCCGCAAAGTGCAATCTAACAGTTTGGGACCATTGCAAATGCACAGAGTTCTGGAACTCTCAGACTCCGGCGTGAATAGCAAACCGCGCCCCCCTGCCCACCACCACCACCGAGCTTTTAATGATATTCCTGATTGTGACCTCTGCATTGCAGAGTGTGGGAGATTTGAATCTGAACTGCCACTGAAAAAACAATCGTGATTTACACCATTTTTCTCACCAATACAGATTTGGGAGAATCGGGCCCGTAGATTCAAAGTAATGCCCAACAGATTTATTGAAAGAGATGTTTTCTGCAAAGAACAGAGACTGAAACTAAACAGCAGGCTGTGAAGTACTCTAATTATATCACTATCAATCATGTGATCAGCTCTTAAAGCAATCATGCAACAATTTAAAATATTTAACACCATCTGACGCTGAAAAAGTTGTATTGGACAGCACTCACTCACAGGAAATGGTAGATGTAGCAGTAAGAAAATGAAATCTTTAACATCAATTGCAAAGAATATCTGTGTACCTGGAGACATTTATGTAATGAGTCCTTTTACCCTTGCCTTCTTGTAGAGGTTGTATACGTCTAAATAAATGTCTGCAATATACCATTGATTAGACTCTAAGGTGTTCTCCTGCTCTGCAAGTTCATGAATGCATATTGCATTTGAATGAAGAAGTTGTTCTGCTGATTACTTTTCCCAGAATGCCAGTTTGTAATCAACTTGAAATTTAATAACTGATGGAAACTCATGGTTGAAATGTGCAAGTTCTTTTAGAGTCACCTGGATGGCAAAATATGTTCTGTAGAACTGGTATGGGTGAAAATTGAGGGCATCCTGCTGGCGAGACACTGGTAGTGAACATAAACTGCTGCTTGTTCTATTACAGTCCTCAGGGACTGAGTATATGCTTTATGCTGAATGGATTCCGAGCTGTTAGATGGCCTACACCAACAAGAAACCACCAGAATTTAACACTGAAGCTGTAGAATTTCCAACCTGGTGTTGTGAGACTTCTTTCTGGAATTTCCAACCTTCCAGTGACTTGTTTTTAGCTTTTTCAGTCCATATAATGTTAATGAAAAAATGTATTTCTTACCTGGCAATAAATAATTTCAAACTGAAATTTATCTGGCATCTGGCTTTGAAAATTGAATGTGTTTTTGGGTGAATTGCAATGTCACTCAGATGAACATTCTCAGCAATGATCCGGAAACGCTCTGAGGTTACATTTTATGCACAGAATTTTTGAAAGACATTTGATATTTCACACTGAGGATTTGTAGGATAAGCAGGAAATGTTTATCATAGTTACAGACTCCTCATCCATTTATCCTTAAAGGTCAAATGGTGGAAAGTTACTTGTATGTTATGTTATGGCTCAGGTCAAAAACTCCAAAATGTTTTATGAAGCTTGTCAGAACCATCATTTTTTATGTTGAATTTGGCTAGGATGAGCAGGATAGGTTCCAATTCAGTATGATTCAAAAGACCCATTAAGGAGCTTTTATCAAACAAAGTTTATTTAAGAATATAGTTAACATGTACAATAAGAAAATTAGCAACATCTTTTATCAATTACAAACAAGAAACAAAACAACCACTATAATGTATAACTTTTAATGAATATCTCTAATGTGTTCCGATTAAAATGAAAATCCATAAACAACATAAACCTTTTTCATGGGTTTATCACTGCTCAGGCTAAAGCTGTAACACTGGAATCCAGATCCCTGGGTTGAATGCGGGTTTCAAATGATCTTGAAAACTCAGAGCAGTTTGTAGTCATTAGCTCCTTAAAACACAGATTCTTTAACTGCAGGATGGCAATCAGGATGTGTTTTTAACTAACTAATAAAACTTTCAAAATAAAAACAGAGAGAGATTTATTTTGGCTATGGTTCTAACATTGCAGCCACAACAAAACTAAAAACAGCTCTTGTCACCTGACTGCACACAGTTCTTTTCCTACTCTCATCAATGACATCACCTAAGGCTATGACCATGATTTAAGAAACCTCTTAAAGGTACACTAACATCACAGTTATCATGCCTAAGTCTAATTGTAGTTTCTTTAATCACTCACTGTAAAAGAAGACTTAGAATGCTTTTGTACTTATCAGATGAGGTCCATACTTCCATACTCCACCAGTTATCGTACTTAATGCATAACTACATAACTAAGGATAAGCCAGCAATGCCCATGTCCCATGACTGACTTTAAAAAAACTGAAAGAAAGATGAAAAAACTATTTAGATTGCAGAGTAATAAACAGTTGATACTGAGTTTAACTAGAATTCAGTGTCATTACCAGAATTCTACTGCTCCACCTGCCACAAATTTGGAGCGGGAGAGGGGTGGACAATGGAAATGACCATTTATCTCAGGCGGGATTTTCCAATCTTGGTCGAACAAGGCCGTAAAATCCTGTTTAGTGAAATTCATGCAGCTTTGTCTTTACAGTTTACAGTGCCATGAATGAACTTGCATTAAGTTACAGCTTTGTGACTCATTGCCAATTTTATATTTTCTGAGGCTTAGTTACAAATTGATTATGTATGTTATTGATACCACTACTTGTGTTATATATCATCTGTTGTTATGGTTATGAAGTAAAATATATTTTTATTCTTTGGCAGGATAGTATTTGAAAGACAACAGTTGGTGATAATTGTTTCCAGTCAATGTTCATTTTATTTATTCTCCAGTGATTTTTCCAAAAAATGCTTTGGTGACATGTTTACAGGTTTTTGTCTATGTGAAAGTGAACAGTGATAATTTGATGTGATGTGCTTTTAGACACAAATGACAACAGGACCTACCCATCTCCACCAATACAAGGCATGAGTGAGAAGCATGGTGAAATAGTCTCCACTTGCTTGAATGAGTGTGGCTCCAATAACACTCAAGAAGCTCAACACAAACCAGGACAAAGCAATCCGCCTAATTGACACCCTGTCCACCATAATAAACATTCACTCTCCACCACTGATGTGGACTGATAGCAGTGTGTACCAGCTACCAAATGCACTGCAGCAACTTACCAAGGCTCTTTTGACAGCAACTTCCAAACCTGGCCCCCCTACCATCTAGAAGGACAAGAGAGGCAGATGCATAGGAATACTACCACCTGTAAGTTCCCTTCCAAACCACACACCCTCCTGACTTGGAAATAGTCATTCCTTCACTACATTGAGTCAAAATCCTGGAAACCATTTCCTAACAGCTCTTTAATGTACCTACACAATATGGACTTTAATGGTTCAGAAGGCAGCTCACCACCTCCTTCTCAAGGGCAATTAATGATGAATAATAAAGGCTGGCCTAGCCAGCAATGCCTCTAACCCATGAATGAGTAAAAAAAATTGCTGTCACAAGGAAGCGTAATCTTGAAACTACAGCAAGATCATGTCAAAGTGAAATCAGTAGTACTTTTTACCACAAAGTGTATTGGAATTTGGAACTTTATCCTGCTGTGGATGTTGAGTCAAGTGCAATTTTCAGGATTGAGATAAATATATTTTTGTTAGATAAGGGAAAAAGGAAGAAAAATGGAGTTAAGATACAGATCAGCAATGATGCAATAGAATGGCAGAATGGGCGCAAGGGAATGAATGGCTCACTCCTCTTATATTGTTCGTAACTGGAGTGTGAGAAGCATTACGAGGGAGTTAGTGAACACTGAGAAGATATCAGTAGATTGAAAATTGGCAAGTATGGTGGCCGTATTTAAAAAAAGAATGACTGCCCATATGCATAATTGAAAGGTTAATGGACATTGACCTTTATCTCAAGAGGACTGGACTTCAAAAATAAGAAAATGATGCTTCAGCTACACAGAGACTTCATCTGAAAGCTAAGTTTAAATTTTGGCACCAAGGAGGTGGTACAGTGCATATTCATCAGACTTGTGCATGGTGAGTTAACTTAGATCAGTTCATTACAAAAATTTGTCTTGTGTTGTCTTGAGATGGAAGATGGAAACATGATCTAATTGATCATGCTTCCATCAATAGATCAATATAAAGTAGCATTGAGGTGGGTGATCAGCCCCATGATCAAATTGAATTGCATTCTTCTGGTCCTATGTTCCTATGTGTTTAAAGTAATAAAGTAATGGCTAAATAAAGGATAATTGTGTCTTTGAGTGAGGAAATTGAAAACAAAGGACCATAATCTTAAAATCATAGCTCGGCAGTATAAGGGTCTCGCAAAGAAAAGGGTAACGTGGAACTGGGTACTGTACTGTCCACAGTGTGATGTAAAGAAATACATGACCTGAGCCCCGAGTGCAGACTTGTACTGGATAGAGATATGTGTAGAGGACGATCTTATCATCCTAGGAACCAGTTCAGTGAACTTTTGTTCCACTCCCTGTAAGGCAGGTATATCCGTCCTTAGGCAAGGAGATGTAAACTGTGCACAGTGCTCCATGTATGATCTTAATGATGTGCTGTATAAATGCGCTAAGGCTTCTTTACTTTGTGTTATGTATTTGAAATGATTGCATTTCTTCTGGTGTAATGTCACATGATCTGTAGCGATGCAGGCAGGGAGATGCACGGGCTTCTGTTGCTCTTTCACCTTACTCTTGGAATAAGCAACACCTTCTTAATAAAGCTGCATCGTGTTTAACTACAGCCCATAGTGTGACACCAAATTACTCTTCTTTGTGATAGCTACCAATTGATACGTAACAGGTTTATACTTCAATCCCTTTCTTCTTTGCAGCTCTCTTTGCATGTTCATTTTCTGTGATTTGTTTACAAGGCCCCTTTAAAAACTAACTTTTTCTACTTTCTCTCCATTTAAAAAATATTTTGTTTTCTATTTTTCTCACTAGAATGGATAATTTCATACTTTGTCTGCCATGTTCTTGCCCAGTCACTCAACCTGTATACATTTGCACCTCTTGCCATCCTTCTCACATCTTGCATTCCTGTGGGAGACATGACTTTGATCACAGCATGAATTCCATGAAGTTTGTTAGTTTAGTTCATATTTAATTCAATAATGCCAAATACTGTCATTGGAATGGGCTTGAGGCTCAATGGTTGGTTCTTGCCTTGGGATTCATTCTTAAACTGCTGTTTTCATTTTCCACTGTTTTTAACAACTTAATGATTATTAATGATTATTCAGGAACATTCTCAATCAAGGTGTATACATTCTTTAGGATATCAGAATAATCATTATTGTTTAGTGTTAAAAAGCTGTTTGTAGGTTTCTTTACTGGTAAGGGAAGATAGAATTACTTGCAATATATTTAGTCTTGTCGTTGAATGAAATGCACTTGTGTGCTTTATTGAGTGATGACTAATACTGATTGATTCAACAAAATTCACCTCTCTCATTTTATTTCTGCACTTCAAGTCTGTTTGCTCCTGAAATCTTTATGGCATTGGGGAAACAATCCTTCTTGAGATGTCTGTTGTTTGGTGCCTGGCTTTCCAATGTAAATGACTAATAGTTCACAGGCTGAGAAATTGAAATTAGTCTCAAATTAATTGGTACAGATCCACAGTCTAAACCATCCATAATTTGGCAATAAATTGATGGTTTCATTCAGAAATGCCTAAAGAAACTGGCAAATGAAATGCTGGATCAGTACAATATAGGGTGTTCTTTTAAAGTTGGTATATTTTTGGGGATAGTGCACAAACAGCTACGCTCAGCATATGGTTGTAGCTAAAGTGCATTTCTTGATGTTGACACTCAGGGGTTTAATTGACTTTGTATGCTATTTTTAGCATGTGGCTTATTTGTAGAAATGACCTAATTAAGGGTGGGCCCCTTGCTCATTTCTCCATGCCTCATAATCTTGCACTTTCCCTCTTGATTGCTTGTAAGAGCCTTCCATTTTCAATTTCAATGAGCAAAATACTAGGAGAAAGAATACACAAGGCTTTTGTGCTTAAAGGAAACACAATTCCTCCCTGTACAGGATCCTCCATCTGTAAGCAGCCTTTTCCCTCAAGTTTCCAGCTCTTAACATCATCACCATCAAAAATTAACTGATTCAATTGTTGGTCATAGCTCATTAAAGGTTAAAGTTTTAAAAATTTATTTATTAGCGTAATTAACACTGCAATGAAGTTACTGTGAAAATCCCCTGATCGCCACACTCCGGCGCCTGTTCAGATACGCTGAAGGAAAATTTAGCATGGCCAGTGCACCTAGCTAGCACACCTTTCGGACTATGGGAGGAAACTGGAGCACCTGGAGGAAACGCACGCAGACATGGGGAGAACATGCAGACTCTCCATAGACAGTGATCCAAGCTGGGATTTGAACCTGGGGTCCCTGACACTATGAGACAGCAGTGCGAACCACTGTGCCACCATGCAGCCCTCGTAACCCTAAAGAACATAAGAACATAAGAAATAGGAGCAGGAGTAGGCCATCTAGCCCTTCAAGCCTGCCCCGCCATTCAATAAGATCATGGCTGATCTGTCGTGGCTCAGTTCCACATTCCTGCCCTCTCCCCATAACCCTTAATCCCCTCGCTTATCAAAAACCCATCAACCCGCGTCTTAAAAATATTTAGCGTGGCAGTCTCCACCACTTCAACGGGCAGAGAATTCCAGAGATTCGCCACCCTTTGAGTGAAGAAGTTCCTCCTCAACTCCGTTCTAAACCCTTTATCTTGAGGCTGTGCCCCCTAGTCCTACTATCCTTTCTGAGCGGGAAGAGTCTCTCCACCTCTATCCTATTCATCCCATTCATCATCTTATACGTCTCAATGAGATCTCCCCTCATTCTTCTAAACTCTAACGAGTACAAGCCTAGTTTATTCAGCCTCTCCTCATAGCTCAACCCCCTCAACTCCGGCATCAGCCTAGTAAACCTCCTCTGCACTCCCTCCAAGGCCAAAATATACTTGCGTAAGTGTGGCGACCAAAACTGCACACAGTACTCCAGCTGCGGCCTCACCAATGCCCTATACAGCTGCAGCAAGACCTCCCTACTTTTATATTCAATCCCCCTCACTATGAAGGCCAGCATCCCATTCGCCTTCCTGACCACCTGCTGCACCTGCAGGCTGGGTTTTTGCGACTAATGCACAAGGACCCCGAGGTCCCTCTGCACCGTTGCCTGCTGCAGTTTTTCGCCACATAAATAATAGTCCTTCCTACCATTATTCCTACCAAAGTGGACCACCTCGCACTTGCCAACATTAAATTCCATTTGCCAGTTCCTGGCCCATTCGCCTAGCCTATCTAGATCCTTCTGCAGACTCTCCACACCCTCCGCACAATTTGCCGTTCCACCAATCTTGGTGTCATCAGCAAATTTCGACACCATACACTCGGTTCCCTCCTCTAGATCATCTATATAAATGGTAAATAGCTGAGGCCCCAGCACCGACCCCTGGGGCACTCCACTAGTCACCAACCGCCAATCCGAATAGCACCCATTGACCCCCACTCTCTGCCTCCTATTTGACAACCAATCCTCTATCCACGCTAACACCCTACCCCCAACTCCATGCCCCCTTACCTTCTGCAATCACCTCTTGTGAGGTACCTTGTCAAACGCCTTCTGAAAATCAAGAAAGACCACATCCACTGGCTCTCCTCTATCCACCGCCCTAGACACATCCTCATAGAACTCCAATAAATTTGTCAGACACGACTTCCCCTTAACGAAACCGTGCTGCGTCTGCTCTATCAAGCAATTCCCCTCAAGGTGCCTCGCTATTTCCTCCTTGATGACGGATTCTAACATTTTACCTACAACAGACGTTAAACTAACCGGCCTATAATTTCCTGCCTTTTGCCTGCCACCCTTCTTAAACAATGGCGTAACATTAGCCATTTTCCAATCTTCTGGCACTTCCCTGGAATCCAGCGACGTTTGGAAAATAACCACCAAGGCATCCACTATCGCCTCCACCATTTCTTTCAGAACCCTGGGATGCATTCCATCCGGTCCTGGGGACTTGTCCACAATCAATCCCTCCAGTCTGTCGAGCAAAAAATTTCCAGTTCCTGCAGTGCAGGAGGAGGCCATTCAGTCCATCCAGACAGATCCTATCCCAGTATTTACCCTCCCCCTGACACTGAGCAGTAACTGATCCTGCCCAGTGTCCCTATGCTGCTGATGTTTGGAGAGTGTGAGGAAAGGCTCCCCCCGCAGACATGGGGACGGTGTACAGACTCTACACAGACACTGAGCCCAAGACCGCCAACTGAAGCCGGGGCCTCCCATGTTAAACATGGTACCTCATCTGAGTCTGGGGCAACTTAGCTGGGTTGATCCCCCTTGAGGTTGCAAATAACCCTGCTACACCAGTTGATTATTGCCCATCCCAAATTTCTCCATAAGCATTACAGCACAGTCATTATTTTTAATAGTTAATTGTTCCATTTAAAAAGAAAAAGAAGGCATTTATGTTAGCTTGTGTGCTAAAATTAGCACACAGGAAATTAAGCCCCTAAGTGTCAAAGTGAAGAAGTGATTAATTTTTTTTGTACTGATATTCTCTAACCTTAAGCAGCAATTCACTAAAGGATTAATTAAGATGGTGATCAACAAATTAGGAATCATAGTTACATGTCTACAGGCGTTTATCAGCATCATCATTTTAGAGCAGAATCCATTGTGTGTCCCTCTAAGGGTTATATCAGGACGGTCTGCACGTTTTGAACAGTAGTACTAACATAAGAACAGAAGAAATAGGAGGTGGCGTAGACCATTCAGCCCCTTGAGCCTGCTCTGCCAATAAGATCATAGCAGTTCTTATCTCCTGTCTCATGCCTGTCCCATTATTCTTGACTTCCTTTTAGATCAAAACCTGGGTATCTCAGCCTTGATTATACACAATGCCAAGTGTCCACAGCTCACTGAGGAAAATAATTCCATACACTAATAACCCTGACGAGATCTTAAATATGTAATCTCTTATTTTCAGTCTGTGTCCCCAGTTCTAGATTCCTCAATGCATGAAAACTCCATTCAGCATCTAACCTATCAAGTCCCCTCAGAATCTAATATGTTTCAATAAGCTTACCAGGCTGGGCCCCATGGTGGCACAGTGTTTAGCACTGCTGCCTCACAGCACCAGGGACCCTGGTTCGATTCCTAGCTCAGGTCACTGTATGGAATTTACACATTCTCCTCGTGTCTGCATGGGTTTCCGCCAGGCACCCTGGTTTCCTCCCACAGTCCAATATTGTGTGGATTAGGTTGATTGGCCATGCAAAATTGCCCTTTGGTGTCAGAGGGACTAGCTAGAGTAAATACATTGGGTTATGAGGATAGAGACTGGGTGGGATTGTGGTCAGTGCAGACTCAATGAGCTGAATGACCTCCTTCTGCACTGTAGGGATTTATGATTCTTCCAAATTTTGAAGAGTATAGATCCAACCTCCTCAACATTTCCTCATAAACAATCCCAGAAGAAAAAGGAGGCAGAATAGGCCATTCAGCCCCTTGAGTCCACTGTGGCAATAAGATCATGGCAGTTCTAATTGTGGCCTTATCTCTTCTTTTATGCCTGCCCCATTACCCTTGATTTCCCAGGAATCAGCTTAGTGAATCTTCTCTGAACTGCTTCCAGCGCAAGTTTATAAAACCCACTTATGGGACTTGGGCGTTGCTAGCTAGGCCAGCATTTAGTACCCATCCCTAATTCCCCTTAGTGAGTTGTTGAATGGCTGCAGTCCCTATGCTGTAGGTATACCCACACTGCTGTTCGGAAGGAATTCCAGGCTATTGACTTTGGAATGAAGGAACGGTGATATATTTCCAAGTCTGGATGCTGAATACCTTGGAGAGGAACTTTCAAGTCATGGTATACTCATGTGATTTTTGCCCTTGTCCATCTTGATGGTAGAGGTCGTGAGTTTGGAAGGTGTCATCTAAGGAGTTTCGGTGAGTTCCTGCAGTGTATCTTGTACACCTTATTAATGAATTATACAGAGGGTGATGTCCTTTAGTTAATGAGGTAGGTTGTACAAAGGACTGTAGGTGTGGTCTAACATCCTGTACAGTTGTAGCAACACTTTCTTACTTTTATTTATTTGTTCACCGGATGTGGATATTGCTGGCTATTCCATCATTTGTTGCCCATACTGAATAACTCTTGAAAAAGTACTGGTGACCTACCTTCTTGAACTCCTGCAGCCTCATACAATATATGGTGCTCTTTTAAAGTTGGTGTATTTTTGGGGATAGTGCACAAGGAGCTATGTTCAGCATATGGTTGTAGCTAATGTGCATTTCTTAATGTGGCTTGGCGGGGAATTTGCAGGTGATGGTGTTCCGATGCATCCGCTCCACCACCTTTGCAATAAATACCACTGTTCCACTTCCCTTCCTAATTATTTCTTTACTTGCATGCTGACATTTTGTGATTCGTATACAAGGACATCGAGATCCCTCTGTACCGCAGTGTTCTGAAGTCTCTCTCAATTCAAATAATCATCTGCTGTTATATAGCAACAATATACTTGTACTCAAGCATTTATTGATGTCAGAATTAAGTATCTTTGGGGACTCAGACTCAGCTCAACATTAGCACATTTGTCATTGATTCAGGATCTTGAAGCCGCAGTCCAGAACCTTGAGCAAGCAACCAAGGTTGGCATCTTCGTGCAATACTGCAAGAGGTGTCTGAGGTGCTGCCTTTCAGATGGATTGTCAAACCAAGATAGATGTTAAAGATCTCAGGATATTGTTTGTCCTGGTGATCATTTATCCCTTAACTAACACTGCTAACAAAAAAAATCAGATCATTTACCTCATTGCTGTTTCAGGACCTTGCTATGTACAAATGAACTATTTTTTTTACAGTGGCGACTATACTTAAGAAGCAGTTTACAATGGGATGTCCTGAGATCATGAAAGATGCAATATCCATTCAGATTCTTAACATTTTTAATATGCAAAGACTGTTGAAATGCGTGACTCATATCGATTTAAGCAAATGCCTCAGACGTTCTATGTCAGCAATACCTCACAAACAGTTGAATGACCAGCTAATCTGTTTTTCAGTGATGATGGTTTGTTAGATATCATATTCAGGACATCAGAAGGGCTTGCTGCTTTTTAGTGGTGCTGGGTTCTTTACTGACCCATCAGAACACACAAGAAGAATTTTGAACAGGTTTTTGCAGAGTAAAGCTCAATTTATTTTGTCACAAAGAAAAGTACCTTGATCAAAACTTCAAAAGCATTTCCTAATCTGACCAATTGATGATGAATTAGGACCAGTCTAATTCAATGGGAATTTTCTTGGCTTTCTAGCAATGGTAGGCGGAGGGAGGGTGGGGAGCGGGGTGGAATAACTAAGTGTTTTTCATATAAACTAGTGCTTATTTTATAATAACTTTTATAAACAGGAATATAATTGTAGTCTGAAATCCTATTTATGTTTCAGCATTATATATTTGGATATAATAAATCTCTTCATAATCTTAGCTTCCTGAATCCTAGATTTTATTCTATTATGGTAATCACTAATGCGGAAAATTGTAATTGATTATCATGGAATGGGTAAAGAGTAATATTAAGCCTTTATAAATTGAATGTGGGGGGGGAGGGGAGTGGAATTTTAACATGGGTGAAGGGGGTGGTTGGATGTGAGTGGCTGGAGTAGTGATTGGGCTAAGATTCCGAGTGCATCAGGAAGCTAGCTCGAACCCACAACTTCCAGATTATAATGAGGGCAGTGGGCAGGCCCATTCCCAGTTTTGGAAGCCTTGGAGATAACCTGCCTTGCAAGTTTGTAGTGTGGCCAGCTCGATTTCCGGGGCCTTGCAAAACGTAATGCTATCCCACAGCCTCACAGTAATGAGAAATGTTCTCCTTCTCAAAGGAAGATTAGTGGAATTGACATTTATGAAACAAACGGTAACTCTGCGACAAGGTTTTTGCCATACTGAAACTTCTTGTTTGGAATTACAGTTTTGGATATATTTTAATTACTTCTGCTTTCAAACAAAATGTCATCTGGTACAACAGATCTTCGAACCCTATAATTGCTGGTTCTGTGAACAAAGGGCCTGATGTCACAAAGCTGTGCACTATGATTGGCAGCATTGCTATTCTATAAGTAAATCCAGGGCACCGTACAATTTAATGGTGCCATACTGATATATCTCCAAAGCCAGATACTTCAAATACAAATGGCATTTTTTTTAATTCCACCTACCCACCAAGCGTACACAGGGGAGATTGGGGGTGGTCTGTGCACATTTTTCTGATTATTTAATTTAGTTGTCAGGAAGTTTTATGTAACATTTGTGTGAATATTCAGGCAGGGGTGTGAGAATTCCCACTGACAAAACAAAATTAGGACTACTTTGCCAAGAACATTGTATTTGTGTTTTCTACAGCACTCTTTATTTGTGAAAAGATGCCTCAGAATATTTTATAGTGTGTGCACCAAATGGCAGGAGAAATGGTAAAGTTTTGGTTTTTGAGAACCTAGCACAAAGATAAAATGCTTATTAAATAAGAGAAATGAACTATGTTACATTAGACAAAAAGTAGCAGAGATTTCAAGACAAACACCAGTAAATGAGTCAGATCACACTACTCCTTCACCCCCCTTAAACTCTGATATGTCAGTGTGCGGTATATGTAACTAATGGGGGAACTGTGGCTGGACACAACACACCTCAAAAGGAGGGATAGATATCACCAAAGCAGCTTCCATGGATTTCTCATCAACCCAACCACACAACCACCACCTTCCCGCCCCTCATGTATGATACACCATCAGCCAGCTAGCCTCACTGAAACTCTGCTTTTCTCAAAAGGGCGTCCATCTCCACACTCTAAGAACCTGCCTTGGAATTCTCTCCAAATGTTACTTCCACTTAGATGGTTTCTACCAAGATTCACCTCCAAGATTTCAGTCTCATCTTTCAACGTTCCTTTCCCCCAGATCACAGTGTGGCTCAAGCTTCACTTATAGATGTTCGGCTCTGCCAAGCAGAACACTATTGCTCCATGGACCCACAGATAGCAGTCATCAACCTTTGGTGGGATTTTCTGGCTTTGTTTTAGTTCGGCTCCCCAACTTTAACTTGGACCCAATTACTTAGCTCCTCTTCTCCATTTTATTCAGCAAGATCTATTTCTGATCTCTGCCCTTGTACTCTACCTCAGACTGCATTATGATTTTCTCCCCCATTCCCTTGTTTGGGATCTTCTTTGTCTGGGAGATCTGACCTGTCTCCCTCCCTGTGTCTGGGGTGCATTAGAAATGACTGAACGAAACAATAGAGCGGCTGTCCTTTTTAGAGCAAAAATACTGGAGATTTATATCCTTGTTGGAACAAGAATGAGTGGATCCAGGAAATCAATGCCATAGGGATGGACTGCAGAGCAGGATAAAATACTCAAAAGATAGTGGAGAAGTTGAAAGGGATAAGAGCGATAGGGACTATAATCACAGTGAGACAGCGTGTAATTTGGGTTTTACCAGTGCAGTTTTGATTCTACAGTTAGTCTTGTACTCCCACTCCTTTATGTTCTATGCTGATTATCAGTTACAGTGAAGGGTATTAAACTAAGAGGATGCATTCTGACTTCTTGTTGTCTCCCTTTACTTTTGTTACTTGACCTGAAGAATTTATAGGTAAGTTGATCTAGAAAGTTCTTGCCTTGCATCCCAATAAACCAGAAAAAAACAAGTGGAAAAATGGTTGCGAACACTGGAGGTAACAAACAAATGAAAAATATGTTTTAAATTAAGCTTTTAAAAACAGAGCTACTGGTGTTCCAGGCAATGTGTTTGTTACAGCCTCATTTATATTATCTATTATTTCACCGTTACAGAGCAGAATTCCTTTTTACAGAAATAGTTGTGAGGCTATATATCTCATCTGTATACCCTCTAAGACTGACAATATGAATATAAAATATATTTGTGATGAATTGAAGTAGGTTGCAAACAACATTGGTGCAATATGTTACATATTAATGCATTGTTTCAAGTTACAAAGCATTTGAAATTTTAATTCTACTTTGTAGTGGTTTCTTGGTTACTAATTTGATGTCAGAATCTCAGTTTGAAGCTAAATGATGTGTGTGGGCCCAGATACCGTGCACTAATAAAAAGATCATCTGGAATACATTGTTTCAGATGTACAGTGGTTCCAGAATAAAAGCAGTTGGTGCAAAGCTCACCATAAATCTAAGCCCTGAAAGTCAAACGTTATTTCTTGTAATTCACTGTGCAGCTATTCAGACTAAGGTAGAACTGACTATTCCATTGCTCTTTCCAATCAGTATGCAACCCTTACAAACAACCAGTGGTCAGGAAGCAGAGTGCAGAGTTTGAATCCACATGGATAGCATTTTGCTTTCTCTCCACATTCCACAGCAACGTGAAGAGCCAATATAAACTCATACGACTGCCAAAACCTGAGTCAACAAAGCACCCCATGGTGCGCTCTAGAAGGTGTTTGCAACTTCATCAGATAATGATGTTTGCTTGCCATAAATTAATAAATTATGCAGGCTCTGAAGCAGCTGAGAGATAGGAAGAAAATTAATTTGGCTCAATGGAAAAATATCTGAGATCAACAGCTACCGGTCCATGATTTGTGTGTGCCAACACTGTTGCAAAACTGTAGCTATTTATAAAATCTCTTTTCATGTAATCATTTCCATAAGTTAACATAATACTAAGAATCGGCCTCCAAAATCCCCCTTAACTGGTTACAGACTGCCATTTGGGTAGAAGAGATTTATTTATTTTTTCTCAATCTTTAAAGTTATAAAATCAATGTGCAGTGTGGACAGGGCAAGCTCGAATCCATCTTCTTGCTTGCTCCAAAAACCACATTCAAAATGAACCCAATTCATGGTCCCCACAAGAGAGACTGACAAGGTCCAAGCTGACAAGGTCCAAGCTGACAAAGTATGGCATTACATCCATCTTGGGCTTGATCCCACACATGCTCTGAGCCAAAAGGCTGAGACCATTGTGCCACGGATTAGTTAACAAAGCAGCAATACAATGTTAACCTTGTGTGAAGAACATTTTACTATTGGGACCATTGGTCACAAAGGGCAGGTACCATCCTATCTCGTTGTAGTTATTCTTACTTTTACTACACGGGGGGAGTGGGGGAACAGTCTGTGTTTTAACTAAATTCTGGATTCTTGTCTCTCTGAGGCAATAGTTCAAATGAAAATTTTTGAAGTCTCCTTTACAGTGAAATAAGATGAATTGTCAGATGTATTTACATAAGGCAGGTGGAGCTGGTGCAGGGCTATTTGTTAAGAGCTGTGCACAGGTGCTTTATTCATTTAGTAGGACCTTAATTTTCTGGGGTTAGTATTTAAGGAGGTAAAAAATCTCTTAGACATTGTCACCTGTTCAAATTATTAATTTCCAGCAGTGATAGATAATCTATTGCCACCAGTATGTTTTGGTGACGAGTGTCTCTCCATGTGACTTCACGTAAACCTGTTTTGATTGACTTCAGTTGAAGTATTTCAGGCTGTATAAATCTGGAGGTTTCTTATTGTTTTGTTTTGCTTTTTACTCCCAGATTATTAAATGCTATAAAGCCTGGGGCCGTGAAGAAGATCAATCGGCTGCCGACTCCCATTGCAGGATTGGTGAGTTTTGAGTTATTTTCTTTGCCTAAGTAGCTCCTTTCCTCTTAGAACTTCATAAAACATCTTGCATTATGAATTACCTTTATTTGCAGAAAACTGAATCTTACTACTTAAGGAAATCCATTCTGGTCAGGAAAAGCATGATATAAACGCAAGACTTTCTTTTCAACTGTGACATACTCAGTAACTCCTTGGTTCAGTAGGTTCAAACCTGCTTTGTCACTATTTGCTTTCGTATCAGGAAATTCCTTTCAAGTAAACACTTGAATAATGATAAGATTTGTACAAACTGGCGGTGTTTTGATTATTACTGAGATAAGAGACAAGTTGCCAAAGGTTTGTGTCTTGCACACACACAGGACTAGAGGGCACAGCCTCAAGATAAATGTGGGGGGGGGGGTGCAGTTTAGAATGGAGTTGAAGAGGAACTTCTTCACTCAAAGGGTGGTGAATCTCTGGAATTCTCTGCCCGTTGAAGTGGGGGAGGCTACCTCGCTAAATATATTTAAGACACGGGTAGATAGGTTTTTGTTAGGCAGGGGAATTAAGGGTTATGGGGAGAAAGCGAGAAAGTGGAACTGAGCCACTTCAGATCAGCCATGATCTTATTGAATGGTGGAGCAGGCTCAAAGGGCTAGATGGCCTACTCCTGCACCTACTTCTTATGTTTTTATGTTCTTAGGAAAAACACAAGAATACCAAATTTTAAACCATCGGACAGTTTATACCAGAGCAGAAAAGGCTGCTGATTGGTTGACAGGTTGACTCTAATTGACTGAGACATTGCCGTGGAGAAAGTGATGAGGAACTAACTATTATCTTTGTGAGCTCTGGGGTAATTTCTATAATTCCCCATCACTTTCTCCATTTCAGTGCCTTGGTCTTGATGGTTGAGATTGCTAGCCATTTTCACATCCTTGTGTAACTGGGTATTAAAGGATTAAATTTCACATAGATGACATGGGCTGTGATAACAGCATCAGAAGTGGGGGCCATTGCCCTATAATTGAAATGTGGCTGGCTAATCATAATCGTGCAGCAGCTGATAAATTATTGGCCTAGACATACAGGGCCCATCCTGTGGATGAGTGCAGACAATAAAGCACTGATATTAGCCTTACCTGATGGAAAGGTGCCAGTGCCATCTGTAAATTGTTAACTTGTCAATATTGTAGTCTTGAAGAATCCTTTATCTGATGAAGGAGCAGTGCTCCAAAAGCTTGTGGCTTGTGCTACCAAGTAAACCTGTTGGACTTTAACCTAGTGTTGTGAGACTTCTCACAAGGCAGGCTCAGAACTGCTGATGATATTAAAGTAGCGACAACACAAGAGAATGAAAAGATGTTGAGCTTAGGTGTCCACCACATCAGACATGTTTGGGAAATGAGGTGTGAAGTTATATCAAGCAGTCTCCAGGAATGGGGACTTGTAGTCTGAGAAGGAGAACTCCTTAGGGCATCCTCACATCATTTCTCCTGCACCTCCATCAGCACAGAGATATCTGTGAGTATGCGCTTGTAATTAAATTCAGGACCTAGTGAGCACATCAATGGGTATGTGCTTGGAATTAGATTCAGAGCCTTGTTAGCACATCACAGATGTGTAGGGGCAGTTGGCAGAGTTGTCAGAGGCTATGCTCAGCCCTGCACATATGATGGAGTCCATTCAGTCTGGTGTGTGTGTGTGTGTGTGTGTATGTGTGTGTGTGTGTGTGTGTGTGTGTGTGTGTGTGTGTGTGTGTGTGTGTGTGTGTGGTGGTAGAGGTGGGAAGGGTGTGTAATATCAGGCAATCTGATTGAAGTTTATAAAATTATGAGGGGCATAGGTAGTTGGAAGTTTTTTCCAGGACAGAAATGGCAATTACAAGGGGGCACAAGTTCAAGGTAAGGGGGGAAAGATTCAGTAGAGGTGTGCGGGGAAGTCTGTTACACAGGGTGGTGGTGGGGGCCTGGAATGCACGGTCAAGTGAGGTGGTTGAGGCAGACATGTTAGTGACATTTAAGACTTATCTGGATAGACACATGAACTGATGGGAGTAGAGGGATAAAGGTGGTTAGTCTAGATTGGACAATGTGGTTGGAGGACCGAATGGTCTGTTCCTGTGCTGTACTGTTCTTTGTTCTAAAGGGCTTCCCTGCATTTGTTTCCCCCTCACTAAGCATTCCCCTGGCAGCACCTCGGCAAGGTTTACAACTGCTTTTGCAAAACGAGAAGCAGTTGAGCCCTGACACTGTCCCCAGAACCCTGGCAGTGCCAACCTGGCAATGCCTCTAGGAAGCTCCATTTGTAGAGTTCCCCTTAACTGTTGGGGTGTGGCAGTCCCAGTGCTTTTGGGGAGTGGGGCGGGGGGGTGGTGTTTGACCTTAATCATTGTTGGGGGGGATGTTTCTCTGGTCCTTGTGGGGTAGCGGAGTGTCATCCTTATCTGTGGAGGAGAGAGGGGTGGCCCTGGTGCATTTTGTGGTGTTGCCCTTGTCCATGTGAGCAGCTTGCCCCAGAGTTTGTGGTAGGGGTATTCCCTGCATCCATAGGTGGGGGGGTTGGGGAAGAGTATTTTTTCAGTGCAGATCAGGGCCTCACTCCACCAGTGTGGTGGCGAAAATCATGCCTTCAGGGATTCTGTGCATAGAGTGCCAGAGGATCTGAAGAGAAAACTCAGCTATGCAGCTGGAGAGCTGCACACTGCTTTCTTGCCCCAGCCAGCACGAGTGTGAATTTTCACCATCTGGGTCACACTTGCTTACTATATGGAATGGTTTATTCAAGTGCCCTCCTAATCACGATTGAATTTTCCCAATGTAGAGCAGACTGCTTCATGGATATCAAAGATATTTCCTCTACACTGGAAAGACCAAACTCAGGTTGAGAAACTATTATGCAGAACACCTTCATTCAGTCTATAAGTGTCATCCCAAAGTTAAATTCCTTGAGTTTCTCTTAATCTTAACCTCAGCTTGGAATTCTGATTTCCAGCCCTCTATGCTATCACAACACTTTCCTGTATCCCTTCCCCCCATCTTTGCATTTACTTAAAATCTTTTTCTCCTCTAACTTTCTCCAGTTCTGATGAAAAGTCATTTCCCTGTAACACTAATTCTATTTCTTTCTCTACTGATGCTTCCAGACCTGCAGTGTGTTTTCAGCATTTCCTGCTTCTATACCAAACCCAATGACTTTGGTTTCTTTAGTGTGAAGTTGTAACTAATCCCAGATGTGAGGCAGAATTCTCCGGCCATGCTTGCCTCAAAACCAGAGAAACCCATCCAAGGTCAATGGACTTTTGCATGGTCTGCCTCCCGCCCGCTACAATTCCCGTGGCGGGTGCAATGGGAGAATTCTGGCAGTGCTATAGAACAGTGTAAAAGTGATTAAGTGCTCATGGGGCTGGATTGTCCTCCATGCTTTTGCCTGGTGGGGTGGAAAAGTGCTGAAAAATTGGGTAAAATTTGGTGGTGAGGCCTGTTGTTGTCACACCATCCTTCCCTTAATCTTCTTGCCCTCTCCCCATCAAGTCTGTCATTGGTCACCTCTTGTATAAGAGGGATAGGGAACACTTAAATGGGAAGGGTACACATATTTTAGCTGGGAGGCTGGCTGGAGTTTTTAGGCAGGGTTTAAACTAATATGGAGGGGGGGTGGGGAGGAGAGAGACAGCTCAGGCACTGGGAGTGAGTTGGAGGTCAGGGTAAGTCTAGATGATAGGAAAATCCCCCAGGAGAAGGAGGATCCTAGAGGGCCTGAGGGTCTTAGGTGCATCTGTTTTAATGCGAGGAGTGTGACGGGAAAGTCGGATGAACTTAGGGCCTTGATGTTCGCGAGGAATTTATATGTGGTGGCAGTGACAGAGACGTGGTTAAAGGAGGGGCAGGACTGGCAGCTGAATATTCCAGGGTATAAGTGTTTTAGGCGTGATAGAGGAGGGTTGAAAAGAGGAGGGGCAGTGGCACTCTTAGTTAGGGAGCAGATCACAGCGGTGCAGAGGGAGGATAACATGGAGGGGTTGGAAGTTGAGTCTCTGTGGGTGGAGTTGAGGAATAGGAAGGGGGCCATTACTGTGCTAGGAGTGTACTATAGGCCGCCCGATAGCCCGCGGGCAGTGGAAGAGGGTATATGTAGGGACGTTTTGGATAAGTGTAGGAAGAACAGGGTTGTTGTAGTGGGAGATTTTAATCTCCCTGGGGTGGATTGGAAGGTGCCTAGAGCTGGGGGGTTGGATGGGGAGGAATTCATAAGATGTGTATTGGAAGGATCCTTGCAACAGTATGTAGATAGCCCGACTAGAGAGGGGGCGATACTGGATTTAGTTCTGGGCAATGAGCCGGGTCAGGTGGTTGAGGTTGCGGTAGGCGAACATGTGGCTAATAGTGACCACAACTCCATCTACTTTAGGATACGAATGGAAAAAGATGAGAGCTGTCCTAAGGGGAGGGTGCTAAATTGGGGGAAGGCTAGATACAGCCAGATTAGGCAGGAGCTTAGGGATACAGACTGGGATAGGCTGTTGGAAGGCAAGACCACGTTAGGCATGTGGGAGCCTTTCAAGGGAAAACTGCAAAGGGTGCAGGAAAGGCATGTGCCGGTTAGGAGAAAGGATGGGAAGGGTAGGATTAGGGAACCGTGGATTACTAGAGATAAAGAAGACTTGGTTAGGAAAAAACGAGAGGCGTATGTCAGGTCTAAGCAGCTGGGAACGGAGAGAGCATTGGAGGAATACAGAGAGAGTAGGAGGGATCTCAACGGGGAGTTAGGAGAGCAAAGAGGGGGCATGAGATGGCTTTGGCAGGTAGGGTTAAGGAGAATCCAAAGGCGTTTTACTCCTATCTTAAGAACAAAAGGGTGAATGGGGTAAAATCGGTCCTCTCAGGGACAGACGTGGGGAATTGTGCTTTGAGGCAGAGGGAATGGGGGAGATCCTGAATGAATACTTTGCGTCGGTATTCACGAAGGAGAGGGGCTTGATGTCTGGTACGGTCATTGAGGGAGCGATAGACCAATTGAAAGATCTATTGATTATGAGGGAAGAAGTGTTAGGGCTTTTAGCTGGCATTAAAACCGATAAATCTCCGGCGCCCGATTGCATTTATCCTAGGCTGCTTAGGGAGGCGAGGGATGAGATTGCTGGGCCTCTGACGCGAATCTTTGTCTCTTCTTTGGACACAGGTGAGGTCCCAGAGGACTGGAGGATAGCGAACGTGGTACCGTTGTTTAAAAAGGGTAGGAGGGATAGCCCGGGTAACTATAGGCTGGTGAGCTTAATGTCAGTGGATGGTAAGTTGATGAAGAGGATTCTTAGGGATAGGATGTATGCGCACTTAGAGCGTTGCGATCTGATTAAGGATACGCAACACGGCTTTGTAAAGGGGAAGTCTTGCCTTACGAATCTGGTAGAATTCTTTGAGGAGGGGACAAAAACGGTCGACGAAGGATGACCCGTTGATGTCGTCTATATGGATTTCAGTAAGGCGTTTGACTAAGTCCCTCATGGTAGGTTGGTACAGAAGATTAAAGCTCATGGGATATGTGGTCAGGTATCTAGATGGGTAGAGAACTGGCTTGCAAAGAGGAGTCAGAGAGTAGTAGTGGAGGGGTCCTTTTCTAGCTGGAGGTCTGTCACTAGTGGTGTGCCGCAGGGCTCAGTACTGGGACCTCTTCTCTTTATAGTGTATATAAATGATTTGGAAGAGGGAGTAGGTGGTGTGATCAGCAAATTTGCTGATGACACCAAGATGGCTGGATTGGCAGGCAGTGAGGAGCAGTGTCTGGCAATACAACGGGTTTATTGATAGGCTGGTTGATTGGGCAGATACATGGCAAATGGAGTTTAATCTGGATAAATGTGAGGTGATGCATTTTGGCCGGAATAATGTAGGGGGGAGTTATATAGTAAAGGGTAAGCCCGTAAAGAGTATAGAATTGCAGCGAGACCTGGGGGTGCAAGTGCACAAGTCTTTGAAGGTGGCAGTGCAAGTGGAGAGTGTGGTGAAGAAAGCCTATGGTATGTTAGCCTTTATCGGAAGGGGTAGAGAATATAAGAGCTGGAGTCTAATGTTGCAGTTGTACAGAACGTTGGTTAGGCCGCATTTAGAGTACTGCGTCCAGTTCTGGTCGCCTTACTACTGGAAGGACGTAGAGACTCTGGAGAGAGTGCAGAGGAGGTTTACCAGGATGTTGCCTGGTATGGAAGGACTGGGGTATGAGGAAAGATTGAAGAAATTGGGGCTCTTTTCCCTTGAAAGACACCGACTGAGGGGGGATCTAATAGAGGTATAGATAGAGTAAACAGAGGTAAGCTATTTCCTATGATAGAGACACGTAGGACAAGGGGCCATGGACTTAAGGTGAGGGGGGAGAGGTACAACACAGATATTAGAGGGAGGTTTTTCACACAGAGGGTAGTGGGGGTATGGAATGCTCTGCCAAGTAAGGTGGTGGAGGCAAACACACTACAGTCATTTAAGAGTAACTTAGACAGGCACATGAGTGGGTTGGAGATGGGTGGATATAGGAGATTGTTTTAAATAAGGGTCATTAGCATTGGGGCGTCCCTGGTAAGGTAAATGGATATGGTATGATAATAATGTTTTTTTCCCTTTTCATTCACAGGTTATAAGTCGGTCCGCCTCGTGTCCAACGAGGGGCATACACGCGATGGGTCGTACTGGGGCTGCTCTTGGTTGTTCGAGATTGGCCTAGTGCTTCATGTCGTTAGTGTGTGCCTAAACTGGACCAGATACTGGGCAAGACGACAGCTCAGTGACTATCGCTGATTGCTGTGCAGACACATGGATTTGGGCCGGTGTCTGTGGGAGTTTGCGCATTCTCCCCGTGCTTGTGTGGGTTTTCTCCGGGTGCTCCGGTTTCCTCCCACACCCCAAAGATCTGCTGTTAGGCTGATTGGCAGGAATAAATTGTCCCTAAATCAGTTTCCCTCAACCTGGATGGCCGTAAAACATTAGACAGGGATCGTGGGTGGAGAGGGGGACTGGTGGTGTTGAGATGGCGGCGCGGGCTCGTTGGGCCAGAGGGCCTGTTTCCTGGGCTGATTTTGTTCTTTGTTCTTTGCCGTGCATTGTATTCCTGGCAATTCCAATTCCCGCAGTTTCCTGGGACCGTGGTGTGAAATGTAGTGAGAGGCTCTGGGCAGCTCAGTGTTGACCCTTAAATTAGGGCTCAGGGAAGTGAGTTGGGATCAGGTGGAGTCAGACGTGGGGGTAGCAGGGGGGAGAAGTTCTAATCCATTCATTGCTTTGCCCCAAAGAGGAGAATCTAGCTGAAATTGTCTGTTAATAAACCAGTTAAAATGACCATTACTCTTACTGGACCAGAGGTACCATTTCAGCAGTTCAGCTTCCTTCCTGTTTCGGTCATTTTTTTTGATGTTATGGTAACCTGCATTTTGTCTTGGTGTGCCTGTTTTTAACCAGAGCTGTAAGAAACTTGCCGCGTGCTGAGAATGTCTCCTGATGGTTCTTGTGTTTTGTATTTGATGTTGTCCTGAGTGCAGCACAAGCATGAGAAGCCCTTACTTTAATTCATAGTTCACACAGTTTTAATATAGTACAGGCCACTGAGGGTCAAAGGTCAGCAAATTGTGTTGCTTTCAGGACGAAGAGGCTCAAAATCTCCCACAGCTGGTGTTATACTGAGAGTATGATCTTCACAGGAGAGTCACTTTATATATTTAGGAGTAACCATTGTTTCAGATATCTTTTCTTAAAAGCAAGACCTTAATGCCTTCAAGCGAAGGATCATTTTGGTGATCATTGAATCCAACAGTGCAGAATGAGGCCATTTGGCCCATCAAGTATGCACCAGCCACAATCCAATCTAGGCCCTCTCTCCAAAACCCCATGCATTTACCCTGGTTAGTTCCCCAACACTAAGGGCCAATCCACCTAACCCGCACATCTTTGGACTGTGGGAGGAAACCGGAGCACCTGGAGGAAACCCATGCAGTCACAGGGAGAATGCGCAAACTCCACACAGACAGTCATCCAAGCGGGAATTGAACCCAGATCCCTGGCGCTGTGAGGCAGCAGTGTTAATCACTGTGCCACCTTGCCACCCCAGGTGAAGAGCAGGGGCGTTCCCCCAGGTTGTCTGGCCAGTATTTCTCAACCAATAAAATCGAAGCAGAATATCTGGTCATTATTGTTGCTATTTCTGGAGTCTTGTTCTATGCAAATTTTCTATGTCAGAACTTTATGAAGTATGTTATTGTAGAGCACTTGGGGATTACTTAAGGTTGTAAACGGTGTTATGTAAATGCATTTCTTTCCATTTGAACATAATGCCTTCATCTGGATGTCACAGAAACCAGCTAAAATAAATCAGTGGACAAAGTTACAAATCTGGTGGCAATACTGGGCTCTCAGAGTTTAACATGTTATAACCTATTCCAGTATTTGACTGATTTTCCAAAAATATATCCCTGGAATGGGGCAGAGCCACTTTGGAGAACATCAAGTTCACTTCCTGTAATTTTCTATGATATCTTGTGCGTCTTTAATGTGACATGGCCTGGAATAATGACATATGGGGAGGGGCGTTTCTCCAAAAAAAGAAATTAAGTCCCCAATGAGCAGGAAAATGGGTATTTTTCCTGCCCATCTTTTGAGCAGGCTGAGTGAAATGAATCCCCAGGACGCTGTACATTACAGAGGGGGGAGGTAGGGGGTCACAGAGGCCAGCAATCAGGGGGCTTGGGAGTCACAGAGGCTGGCAATCGAAGGGTTCATTGAGGCTAGTGATAGGAAGCTGGCAATGGGGGGGTGGGGGCAGTGCGCATGCGCTGACCCTGATCACCCCCGCCCTCCGATCCCTACCGATCCCTTTGGGCGGCACGGTAGCACAGTGGTTAGCATTGCTGCTTCACAGCTCCAGGGACCTGGGTTCGATTCCCGGCTTGGGTCACTGTCTGCGTGGAGTTTGCACATTCTCCTGGTGTCTGCGTGGGTTTCCTCCAGGTACTCCGGTTTCCTCCCACAGTCCAAAGATCTGCGGGTTAGTTGATTGGCCGTGCTAAAAAATTGCCCCTTAGTGTCCAGGGATGCGTAGGTTAGAGGGATTAGTGGGTATAATATATAGGGATATGAGGGTAGGGCCTGGGTGGGATTGTGTTCAGTGCAGACTCAATGGGCCGAAGGGCCTCTTTCTGCACTGTAGGGTTCTATAATTCTAACGCAGAGTGCGCAGTGGGTCCCCAACCCCCAAACACCACTGCTCTCCTCAGGCTCCATCTCTTTGACACTGCCTGATGCCTGATGGGCAGTGCCAGGGTGCCATACTGGCACTGTCCAAGGGGTAACACCTTCCTGCCCCCAACCTACAGGGCAAGCCTCAATGCCTCTATCCCCACCAGCGGATGGGGACCATACATGTTCCCTGCTAGTGGAAACCTCTCCCAGTGGAGTGGAAAACATTAGCGAGCCTGGACGATAATGTCCCGAGCTCGCTAATAATATGGAAATGTTAGTTTCCATATTGTAATCAGCCTCATGCTGATTTCTGACATGTGGCTGAATACACTTAAGAAAGGTCCTCTGCTGAGATTTCCCGGCGAGCTGCATTACTCATGCAACACAGTGGACTGGGAGAATCGCATTGTTTTGTTTCTGATTTTCTGATTTATTAGTGTTTCCGGGTTAAGAGACATTTCACAGGGAATTTTCATAAAACAGCAGCTCCTGCACTGTTGACTGTGAGAACTCTGCTACTGTTCCACCATGTCTGCTATTGGAGTAAATACATGTTGCGTAGACACTAACACCTGCTACAACTTTAATGTAATAAAACATTCCAAGATGTTTCACAGGAGCGTAAGCAGACAAAAAAAAATTGCTGTCATCCAAAGAAGCAGGAGATGGATAGGTAAAAAAGCAGAGAGGTTTATTCAGGGAATTCTGGAATTTCAGGTCATCTAGAAATTATAATGCTGGATGCAGACAGGATCGGCCTGATGTAACTGATTACTTAATTGCACTTAAACATTATTATAAATGTGTTAAGATTGTGCAAGATTTACAATGACCTTTACCTTTAAATGGAGCTTTCAGATAAATATTTTGTTCTCAGCACACCCATTTGAAGATTTTATTTTTTACTTTCTGACTGAGGAAGTGAGATCGTTAACCAAACAATGTTGTATCTATCACTAAATCAATCGCAAATAATGTTGGTTGTTCAGACCTTTTACACACAAGGTCCAAGCAGACTATAATACCAGGAAGTCTTGCTGACCAACCTTCAGAGTTGGTCACTCAGTAAGTACTCAGTAATTGCAACAGGATCCTGGGAAAGAAAGGATCTTACAGGCTTAAACAACGAAGGCAGTTTGTAACTGTTATTATTTTGTGAGAGAGCAGAAGCAGACAGGAAACATTAGACCCCAGAGAATGTTTAAAGGATTACATATTTCAACGAGACAATAACAGTCTTGCATCTACTGAAAGTTAACAGATTTACCATGATTGAAAGCACCACTTGTCCTTCTTCTAAAGCTTTGTTCTTTCTGCCGCTGTTCTTGTCTTTTTAGGGTAATCGTTGCAAGGGTTTGTTCCCAGACTGTGTTTGTGATCCTTGTAATCATGCTGTTTTTCTTAGTTACACTATTTCTTCTCCTATTTGGCTTGGAATTTCCAATCAGTGTTGCATTCCATGCTTCTGACATCTCTCTCCACGCTGACCCATGTCGTTCACTGGTGTAGGGCTGAACGTATTATTGGGTTCCTGACAATATTTCAGCTCGGATGAGTGGGAAAATCTGCAATTGCAAGTTGCATAGCCTACATTGTCAATTGAATAGGAATATTTTGTAATTTTCCTGCCTCGCAGTCAATTTTATTGGGCTACAATGCCCTTTACGTTTTAACCCATACGTTTCTATCCATTGCCTTTGCTGTCAATATACGTACACGTTGTAAATCCTACTACTGGTTTGGGAGATTTCTAGCATTGATGCACTAACTACTTTGCTGTTCATTGTTTGTGTTCCTGAATGCACTCATGCTCTTAATAGTGTAAAGTAATAGGAAGCATTGGGCATACTCTACTTGCAATATGGGTAATCCACAGACTCAGTTGTTGCTCAGTTATCATGAAGCTGTTTGTTATAAGCTAATGAAATTGTTTGTGTTGTGAATCTTTTGTTGTAGTGTGTCATTGCATTGTTGGCATTGCCATAATGCAACAGGAGTCCCTGCGCCCAAACACCCAACCCCTCACACATGCAAAATTTTCTCTCTCAGTTTTGCTAGGTTCAATAAACTGGGACACATTCTCCTTCATCCTACCGTCATTACATCTATTGATCTGGTGCCACTTTTGAATGGCACCAAAAGTATTCTATTTCTGAAGAGTTCTCTAAGCGTTAGAAACACTGAAATTGTCTTGAACAGCATATGTTGCTGTCATGTGGCAGAGAAAGGTGACCATTGGAAGGGTTTAGCAATGAAGAAGCTGCTCAGCGAAAGCAGTCTGAAAAGCAGGGACGTCCAGTCAACATCCATTGTGTATTTCGATTTTTGCCTTTTGATAATTGCTGCTAGATAGTGAGACACCCAAAGGCCAGATTTTTACAGAATTTGTAAGACTCTGCAAAACTTTAAAAATAGTGAGTGTGACCTGGCTCCCACTTCCAGCAGATCCTATTTTTGCCAGTAAGGGGAAGGGGGC
Source organism: Carcharhinus amblyrhynchos (assembly GCF_965287045.1). Classification (NCBI taxonomy): domain Eukaryota; kingdom Metazoa; phylum Chordata; class Chondrichthyes; order Carcharhiniformes; family Carcharhinidae; genus Carcharhinus; species Carcharhinus amblyrhynchos. The sequence goes on along the minus strand of NC_137324.1, from coordinate 86,191,197 downwards.
ATCACACAGGCAGGAAGCTTGTATCCAATCTCAACATTTGAACTTAGTGCTCTGTTCACACAGATCCCATTTTTGTTGGTCTTAAGGCCTTAAACCACAGAACAATCCAGAGTAGGAATGATTCACTCAGGGAAAGCCAACTTCAATGGGGTAAGAATGGATCTGGGTGGAATAAATTGGAAAGAGAGGTTGACAGGAAAAATGATAATTGAACAATGGGCTACTTAGAAGAAGTGATAGTTTGGGAACAGTCAAGATATATTCCCACAAGGGACAAGGTAGGGCAAATAAATCCAGTGCTCCCTGGGTGACTAAAAAATAGAGATTAAGATAAAGACTAAAAAGAAGCTAAAATGACTTGAGGGAAAACTTTTCCAAATGGTGAAGATTGGGACTTGGAATGCACTGCCTAAGAGTGTCATGGAGGTTGGTTCAATTAAGGCGTTCAGAAGGGATGTGTTCGGTGCCTGAGGTCACCACCTGATATGGATAGTCTGCAGAGTTTTGGTTCATATTTACATCAATGATTGTACAATTGGCACCATGTTGTTCTGGATGACCAAATACTTTCTCAGTACGAAACTTAGCTCCACAATACCACAAAGCAAAAGAAAAATGCTGGAAATCTGAAATCAAAGCAGAAAATTTGGAACCACTCAGCAGGTTTGTCAGCATGTATGGAGAGAGAAAGGGAATTAACGTTCCGCGCTAATGACCTTGCATTAGAACAACTGCCGCCATACTTGACACCTGTCTTAAAGTTTACACCTTAGGCCCCAATTCCATCTGCCTCTCTGACTGCTTGCTCAGACTGAACCCATGATACACAGTTTTAGCGTTTTCACCCAAAGTGGTGATGAAAAGCTCATTTGACAACAATCTTGTTGTTTTGTTTGCCCAAAATTGGTTTGGTGAGTATGATAATATTAGCCACTGGAATTCTTGATACGTAACATTCAATAAAATCATACAGTGCAGAAGAGGCCATTTGGCCCATTTAGTCTATACTGACCATGTGACAGAATATATTATGCAGGCCTTCTTCCCGCTCTATCTCTGTAAGCCCACACATTTACCATGGCTAATCTTCCTAATGTACATATCTTTGGACACTACACAGCAATTTAGCATGATGGTCCCGTCTCTGCTGTCATCAATATTCTGTGTGGAGCATGTTTACAGAATTTTAACTTTGTGCAGCTGGGACTCAGAAAACTTGCAAAAATCGATTTTGTTTTAGCAGTTGGTCGCATATCAGCATATTAATGTTATATATAACATTAATATGCTGGGTACAGCTCTATCATTTCTGGGCCCACTTGACGAGTTAGATAATTGTAAACATATAGGAGAGAAATTGGGCTCTATAGAGCCAATTTTTAGAAGTTACACAACTTTCTAATGCTTGATAATGATCTCTGAGATTTGTATACACACTTCTGCTGGGAAGTATGTCAAACGGCATCTGATGTGTTCACACCTACTAACTCCAGACAGCATGAAGAGAGTTAAAATACGGCATCAATCATTTTTGAATGCCACATTTCAGTCTATGCCCTATCTTAGCCTTGAACATGACATTAAACAGTATAAAGGAAACCACCATGCCCCATGCCACCACTTCAATTTAAAGGTGCTATGAACAATTCATAGGTCAGTTGCTGGATGAAACTGGCTGTTAGTGAAATTTAGTGTTTCTGGAGCATTCCTATTCCTGTCCAGAGATTTGCTTCTTGGTCTTCTGGCTAAGATCAGGTGTAATATTTGGTCTCATGTCTTGCCTTGGCCAATGAGGTTAAACTGAGGCTTCACCTGAAGCAATTTCTTTAAAGCCATCTGGGCCTTTTTGGCTAAGATGAAGTTCATTTCCAGTCAGCTTGGATCTTCTTTGATTTGATCAAGCCCAAGATGGAATGTACTTCCTGTCTTGTCAGCGTGGATCTGTTTTGTCTCTCATGTGGGGACTCTGGACCAAATTGGATTTTTGATTGGCAATAAAGTACCAAAAGGTACAAAAAGAAACCTGTCTAGAGATTCAGACCAGTACATTGCAGATTTAAAAGCTTGTACTGAAGCATGTTTTTTTCCAGAAGTGGGTGGTCTGGCTGGTGGTCCTTCCTTACAAAATTAAGCAAACTGGGGGAATGGAGAGAGGCCATGCAGCTAAGGACAACCTTCTGGAATGGGGAAATCATATCCAGAGAAATATGAGGGAAAAATTCACTTTCCTCAACTTCAGTGAGGATCAATGCATTGGCACTGTACATCTGCTTCACTAAAGAGATTGTGAGTGAAAATGGACAACCACTACAGCTACAACTGCAACTGCAAAGCAAAGCAAGAACCATGTTGCCTGTGACTGTCAAGGTGGTCATGATGTAGAGATGCTGGCGTTGGACTGGGGTAAACACAGTAAGAAGCCTCACAACACCAGGTCAAAGTCCAACCAGTTCATTTGATGGTTGGACTTTGACCTCGTGTTGTGAGACTTCTTACTGTCTAGGTGACCATTCATTTTTCTTCATTTTCATACATCTGGCTGTTTGCAGCCTGCTGCTGGAGATCTAAGCAGCATCACACTCTTTTCAGTATATTGCTGCATTACAAACATCATTGAGATTGCCTATGCACAGAGAGACAGCTTCCATTCAATCCATCTTGACCCAATCTAGCAGGCAGAGTGAGTATGAGGATTTGTAGAGATTGGTTGCAGTGCAAGGTGCCTTTGGAACAGCACTGTGATGTTTGACGGCACTGTCACATTGCTGCTGCTCCTCACTGAGGAAAGAAATGAAAGTCCAGGACATGCTGATGAATGTTTCTGTTACTTGATTGTGGTTGGAACTTTAGCTAATCTTGTGGTTAATCCCTACAATGGTCTGAAAGTAAGTGAAAAATGACAAGTTGAGTGCAAGGTGATCTTAATCGCTGCTTGTACTGCTGTTCCTATGGTGCAGGTTTCTTTGCAGTGGCCAAAATAAGTCTGCACTTAACTTCCGACTGATCTCGTTCTTAGATTCTCTCAATTGTTACTAGGTAAATGTGCATAGATTTGAAGATATGATTGAAGATATGTGGGCAGAATGGGTAGGTGGTTTCACTTAAGTTCTGCAATCTGGTGATCTCCCTGGCATGCATTTGTCTATCATGTACCAGTTCAAGAATGGAGTACTGTAAAAATCAACCCCATCATTAATTTACTTTGATTTGTTGATTATTATCATAATTTGAACTTAAATACCTTATTATTCTAATAGTGTGTGCTGTAAAAGCACTTGTTTAGCCCCTGCAATATAAATGCAAGTCTGTACTTGCTTTCTAAACTCCTTCTTATGCTTTCTTTAGGTAATTAACAGCATGGGAAAACACTTTTCCCAGCAACATGTGAAGGCACTGTGTGTTTCCCATGTCACAGTCCCCAAAACAGTTGACATTACCAGTGGCAGGCATGTTGATGGTGCATAATCTAGAGACATAACAAGTGGCTTCTTCGAGAGTAACAATATCCTTTCTGGACTTAGGATTTCTTCAAACAGCCATGTAGAACAGTGATATAATAAATACAGATGTCAGGATTCTTGTTAAACATACCTTGAGGGTGTTGAAACTGAATTCTGATGTTTGGACAGATCAGAGGGTGTTACTCTATAACTCTGCCAAAGCTCAAACATTTTTGTACTCTGTTTCCTATTGTACTTCACCGCACACAAAGGCATGAACCAAACGGAAAGGGAACTGCTTGGCTTCCAGTCTCCTTGGTCATAGCAAAAATTCTGAATGCATCGTGTAAATTATGGGTGAGATTTGGCTCATTTCTTTTTTTTTAAATCTCATTTCTCTTCCTCAGAAGGTCAGCGATCTGTGAGGATGAATTTTAAAAAAATCTGTGATAGGTTATTCTCTTTCAATTCCCCATGGTTGTCTCCAAATCCAACCGAAACATCTGACAATACTAACATGGCTACCATTAGCAAATTTCTGCAATTGCCACATTACTGCACATAGCTGTCTACAGTGTATCAGTATGCAGTTGTCACCTTCTCACAGGAAATAGGACGCATAGTTGGAATCACTGTTTAAGAAAGAACTTATCACATTCTCAAAGCATTTTCAAACTAATGGAATCCCACTCACTGCAGTCGTGTTGTGAAATGCTACAGACAGTTTATACACAGTAAGCTGACGAATAGCAAGCGAATGAATATCTAGATAATTTTATTGTTGGTATTAACTGAGGCAGGAGCATTGGCAAGTAACTGGGGAAAATCCTCTGATCTTTAAACAATGATCTTTTTTGCCCAATTGAACAGGCGTTTGGATTTAAAGGACACTATTTTATCACTTTGATTCAAAGTGCTGGGCGGGCTTGAAACTGGGAGTATTTCAGATCCAACTTTTAGATCCATTCTAAGCGCCTCCATACGCACTCTGCCTGCAAAAATATCAGTGGTTCTGAATCATGCCGCACAAGCCAGTGGACGGGGCTTAACATGCCTGAAATCCTGCAGCTCTGATCGGCGCTTCCAACTGTGCATGCGCAGAAATAAAAATGATAGAATGCGGCTCTCCTACCACATCACTCCCAGGCAGGATAATGCCTCCTCCTCACACCCACAGACATTGCCGTACCTCCACAACATTATTGACCCCCTTATCCCCCACACCCTCCGCCAACAAGACCGATCACAGGCCCCTCCCCCCTTTCCCTCACTGATCTCAGGCAGAGTGGCAGCGGACCCTCCCTTCCCCCCCATTGATCACAGGCAGAGTGGCAGTGGACCACCCATTCCTCCGCACCGATTTCAAGCAGAGGGCCATCGGACGCTTACCAGCTGGAGCACCAAAATTGAACTTTTGTAGAGCATGTCTGTTTTGTGCTGAATCTGGATGGGCGAACGCGGTAATAAAGGGCAAAGTGCTGGTAAGGTTAACCGTGTAGCCTATTAAATCAATTTAAATGCATGCAAATGGGTGCAGTCCTGATCACAGCCATTTTCCGGCCTTGGTAAAGGGGGAACCGATGCGGAGGCAGGTGCGGATTGCGCCAATCACCTCACGCATGACTTTACAAAGTTTTCGTGCCCAGAAATAAGTGCAACTTGATGGTGAAACTGGGCCCAAAATTTTATCCGAAAGAACTTGGATCTAACAATATAGCGTTCACTGAACTGCTGAACTACTAATTGAGAAAATCTGCAGTCCTTACCAGGGCTGGAACCAATAGCCTGTATGTAGTTGTGAGTTGTTTTTAGTGATTGTGATGGTTATGCCATTGACAAAAACATACAGTTAATGATGCAGGTTACAGTCAGTGATGTGACCACCACATGCACTGAATACATGTATATTATTACTTTGTAATACCCTGAAACCCTATGTGACCTGAAGTAGCATTGTATTATTCCGCAACATTTAACATCATGGTGAGAATTGTATTGAGACCAGGAGCTATAATTCATAAGACATTGAGTAATTTGCTTTCAGGACTAACTTGGCGGTAGAAGTTGCTGTTAGTGGTGCTCACATCTGCATGTAGTTTGCATCAAAATTGAATCTGTGTTATTTTAAAGGCGGCATTAATCTGTTTATTTTGAATGGTCTAATTGCTGTGCTACAAGAATGGGTAGACAAACGTAACATTTACAATATTCATTGCCAAACTGTACAATTGAAACCTATAGTAGAAATCAAATTATAAGAAAAAAGATTTAATTATATTTTTAATTATTTTTTCAGGAAATAAGCTCATGGTGATTACGGATTTATAAAGAAGTGTATTTCATTGTGGAGTAAACCTAAGAGCCTGGACTTTGCATGAAAGGGATCAGCACCTTAAAATAAACAAAGGGAGAAGTTGGTTTGTGTTTCAGTTGGGGTCAAACAGTGTACTGGAATGCAATTTCTTGGCAGTGGCATTATTTTCCTTCTTGTGTCTGGGAGCCAAGCCTTAGTTACAGCCTCGGCCAGACATTGGCAGCTGTGTGGTGTTTATCCGAAGACATTGGGCTCCACCTAGCTGTAGCTGCACACAATATAATCATTCATTGCTAAACCAGAACCACAGGGACACAAAGGATTTAGTTCTCAGCTTGGACAATGATGTCAGTAAAACACAGCCTCTTTAAGCCATAAGTAGAAAAACACCGGACTTGAATATCCCCATGTGCAGCCCCTTTGTGATGCCTACAATACAAAGTTGTGTTTGAAGCCTTCTATTTTTTTCTGGGCACCAGTTGAAAGATTGTGCTGAACAATTCAATTATGACAGTGTTTATGTGCAAAAGAGGGGATGACCAAACATTCCTTATCAGTGGACTAGTGTTTGAGAAAGTTCAGTTTAGTAGACTAGACACTTTTCCCTGGCATTATTCCAGTAATGTTTCAGAACTGATTGAACTAAATGACTGAATTGGATATTTTTATTGGCAGCTTCTGAGACATCAGCACTTAGTCAGGCCACAGCAGAATAATCATCTCTCTGAAAAGATGCAGGGCGTTTAGGAGGTTCTTATTTCAGTTTTATTAATTTATAATTTTATTTATTCCATGTGTACCAATTGTGTAATAACGCCTACAGTGGGTAAACTATGATGTTCAACATACTCTGTGACTTGAAATGGCTCCACTCCACCTGTGTAATAATAACATGTGCACAAATTATAGTGGGAAATACTGTCTATATCAGTAATGACAACAATGATTTACAAGTCAAAGAGTCCTAGGGCTGGATTTTAGGGCCCTCCGTGGGTGGGTTAGCAGACAGGGGGATGGGTCGTCAGATTGGGCACTATGTCATGGGCTCCATTCCTGACAACTGCTGGGATTTAACCTGGAGTGGGAGAGGCTGACACCAAGTGTGAAGCCTGGCATCTTTCACTGTTCAGGCTGGTGACCAGTGAAGGAGAGCGAGGGAGGTGACATTCTTTACAAAACCATCGTACCCATCAGAGTACCCCCTCCCCCACACTCCAAGGTTACCGGAAGGGGTGGGTCCCGGCCACTCCACAGAGTGATACCAACACAGAAGGAGGACATGCAGCCCATTGAGTCCCTGCTGGACAAACCTTTCATGTTTTAAGATGTGTTTCAGAAGTTTTTCAGTAAACTTTTCTGTGAATTTATTTTCATAAATGTTGCAAAGGTAAGTTGTCCATCTGTTTGAACAGTTAGTGTAATTCGTGAACAGCTTGACATAACCCAATTTCCCCAGTACTGAAATATTCATGATATCATAATAAAATATGTACACAAGCAACAACTGCCATATCCTGTCCGGTGTTCCCAGTATGGGACATCATTTTAATAGTGCTACTCAGAAATAGGTTGCAAAGCTTCCTTTATAAATTGCAAATGGATCATCATGCATGACACATGCCCACACATGACAGTAACAACTGCAAGATATATGAGAAATATGGCAAGGGTACAGAGGAATGGGGATTGAATGTATCAAGTTCAAAAAATCTGGCTTAAGGATAAAAATCTGTGCAAGGCAGTAAATACAAAAAAAAAGTCAGCTCTGAGGAGACCAGGTGGTGTTATGTTCCATGGAATACTTAGTTGTTTTCTTGTAAAAGTGAAGTGGTCTCAGGATAAAGTCACTTGTAGTTTCCTGATTGTAAATTTATAGTGACCTGGAACACATGTACAAAGGTGATTCGGACAGACATAATCAATCATTTCAAAGGAAATTGGATGAACACTTGAGGGAAATAAATTTATTGGGCTGTGGGAATAGAGCAGGGAAATTGACTGGATTGCTCTGTCCACAGACAGCCAGCATAGACTTGTAGGCAGAATGGTCTCCTTTTGTGCTGTAATGATTCTTTGACATATGTTAAAATACAAGCCTCATGTGAACTTGTCAAATACTATTTTGTTTTCAAATATGCAGTGCTGCTCAATGGCAACAGGAGGAAAGAGAGAACACTTCAAAAACGCTCAGAAACTCTCTCTTAGCGTTTGGCAACATTGACATTAATGATTGGGAGGAGCTTGCTACCAATCATTCAAAATGGTGGCAACTTGTTTACAACATTGTATCATGCTCAAGTGTCTTAACAATGAGGCAGAGAGGTGGCAGTGAAGCAAACAAATCCCAACTGCAGATCTCACTACCTTGTGGGACATCCTGCCCCATGTGCCCAATCATATGTGGGCCGAGGATTGACCTGTTCTGTCACAAGAAACGCCATGGTAGAAACATGTAATCCTGAGTAGACATCTTCTGCCAATTAGGACAGTTGCCACTGATGACTGTCCCAAATAACATGACCAGTGTAATAGGATTATTTTTCCTTGCTCCCCTTGTATGCCTGTCTCGGTGTTAGAAGGAGGCCCAGCCTCCTCTCCAGCCCCACCCCTCTCCCTACCGTTTCCCCCCAACAGTTATCCCCTGCACAGTTCCGACCCTTCCCTCGCAGATCCAACAGTTCCCCCCTCCCCCACACAGTGCCAACACCTTTGGCAGGTTAACTGCTCCGCCCACCCCCCCACCTCAGCTTACCCCGCCCCTGCCCAGCCTGCCCTGATCGCTCTGGCCTTCCCCCATTATTCCCAATGGCAGCGTGGCAGCGGAACGCACCACCAAGGCCTCCAATCACCACCAATCACCCCCCAGGCCTCCCGCCTCTAGGCCCACCTCCATATGTCCCACCCCTTGGCACTGCCCCATGCCCAGTGGGCAGTGCTACAGGTCTCAGGCTAGCACTGCCAAGGTGTTAATGCCCATGGTGCAACCATCCTGCTGCCAGACCCTCTGGGGGGCCCTGATTGTCTCCCCTTCACTGCATTGTGGTCGGGCCACTAGTTCCCCGAAAGTGGGGAGCTACTGTAATCTCCACTGGAGTGAAATATGCCCAGCGGGGTGGGGGAGGCTAGTGGGCCCAGAGATTTCAGCCCGGCCTGCTAATTATATTTCAATTAGGAATTAGGCTGACTTTACTGCCTATATCGCTCTTAGTCTCCAGGACAGAAAATTCCACCTAACGTGTTGAAATTTGTTTAAACATGTTCCAGATGTAAAAATGCTCTGGAATCCATCGTCTTTCTGTTTATAAATACATTTTTGAAAAGAATTGCATTAATTACACCAGTTTTTTATTTGCTGAAAGCATTTGAATGTTGATTAGATGACAGATGACATACCTGCAGGATAAAATATTATTTAACACTTTCCATTTGAGCTGTGCAGATTATGATCAGGAATGGAACAGCAAGGGATGAAAAAGAATGGACAATTAGTGCAGGATAATGAACATATAAATCACATTGCATGTGTATGAAAAGCACTGATATAGTGAGCTAGCCTGATAACATCACTGTGTTTATGTCTCTAACAGGACAACATTACTCTATTTCTGAGAGCATGTGAAGAGCTTGGACTTAAGGGATCACAGCTTTTTGACCCTGGTGATCTTCAGGATATGACCAACAGGGCTACAATCAAGTAAGTAAGAAAAGAACCACTTGTGGTGAATAGTAAATTTATAGAGAATAGCTTCTACAAATTGTGAAAGGATTTCAACATTTATTTGCCTTGAATTCTTTCTTAATCCTGGTAATTATTTTTTGTTATTTGCTTACAATAAAATAGATATACTTACGAATCTCTTTTAAGTACATTGCTGATAGATGCATATCTTTACCGTGGCCAATTTTGGTTGTAATCAAACCAGCTCTAAACAAGACTGGAATAAACTGCCATTTTTACCCCTGACCTATTTATTGTTCGTTGTCATGATGTGGAGATGCTGGCATTGGACTGGCATAAACACAGTAAGAAGTCTCACACACATTAAAGTCCAACAGGTTTATTTGGTAGCAAACACTACTAGCTTTCGGGGCTTTGTCCCTTTGTCAGGTGAGTGGAGAGTTCTGATCACAAACAGGGCATATAAAGGCACATACTCAGTTTACAGAATACTGATTAGAATGCGAGTCTTTACAGCTAATCAAGTCTTAAAGGTGCAGACAATGTGAGTGGAGATAGCATTAAGCATAGGTTAAAGAGATGTGTATTGTCTCTAGACAGCACAGTAAGTGAGCTGTTGCAAGCCCAGGCAAGTCATGGGGGTTACAAATAGTGTGACACGAACCCAAGATCCCGGTTGAGGCCGTGCTCATGTGTGCGGAACTGGGCTCAGCGACTCTGCACTGTCATATGTCGTGAAGGCTGCCTTGGAGAATGTTTACCCGAAGATCAGAGGCTGAATGCCCGTGACCACTGAAATGTTCGCCAACAGGAAGAGAACAGTCTTGCCTGGTGATTGTCGAGTGGTGTTCATTCATCCATTGTCTTTTCCTGCAGTGTATCAAGTAGACAACATTGACCAAGTTACCTGGTATGTATCAGTACTCAACGCCGACAACTGCCAGTTTCCAGATGCAATTTTACAACTCATCCACTTCATCCTGGACCACAATGTTTTCACCTTCAGCTCTTTATCCAGGTACACAGAACAGCCATGGGGACCAAATCTGCACCTCAATATGCCAACATCTTCAGGCACAGGCTCGAACAAGACTTCTTCACCGCGCAGGACCTTCAACTGATACATCAACACTAGATACATCGATGACATTTTCTTTCTTTGGACTCATGGTGAACAATCACTGAAACAACTGTATGATGACATCAACAAGTTCCAGCTCACCATCAGACTCACCATGGACTACGCTCCAGAATCGGTTGCATTCTTGGACACAAGCATCTCCATTAAGGACAGTCACCTCAGCACCTCACTGTACCACAAGCCCACAGATAACCTCACGATGCTCCACTTCTCCAGCTTCCACCCTAAACACGTTAAAGAAACCATCCCCTATGCACAAGCCCTCCGTATACACAGGATCTGCTCAGATGAGGAGAATCACAACAGAAACCTCCAGACGTGAAAGATGCCCTCATAAGAACAGATATGGCACTCGACTCATTGATTGACAGTTCCAATGCACCACTGAGAGAAACAGCACTGACCTCCTCAGAAGACAAACACGGGACATGGTGGGCAGAGTACCCTTCGTCGTCCAGTACTTCCCCCCGGAGTGGACTTCTTCTCCGGAGTCTCCAACATGTCATTGATGAAGACGAACATCTCGCCAAGGCCATCCCCACACCCCCACTTCTTGCCTTCAAACAACCGCATAACCTCAAACACACCATTGTTCGCAGCAGACTACCCAGCCTTTAGGAGAACAGTGACCACGACACCACACAACACTGCCACAGCAACCTCTGCAAGACATGCTGGATCATTGACATGGATGCCATCACCTCACGTGAGAATACCATCCACCAGGTACACGGTACATATTGCAACTTGGCCAACGTTGTCTACCCGATACACTGCAAGAAAGGATGTCCCAAGGCATGATACATTGGGGAGACCATGCGGACGCTTCGACAATGGATGAATGAACACTGCTCAACAATCACCAGGCAAGGCTGTTCTCTTCTTGCTGGTGAACACTTCAGTGGTCACGGGAATTCAGCTTTGATCTTCGGGTAAACGTTCTCCAACGCAGCTTTCATGACATATGACAGCGCAGATTTGCTGAGCAGAAACTGGTAACCAAGATCCGCACACGTGAGGACAGCCTCAACCGGGATCTTGAGTTCATGTCACACTATCTGTAACCCCCATGATTTGCCTGGGCTTGCAACACCTCACTTACTTTCCTGTCTGGAGACAATACACATCCCTTTAACCTATGCTTAATGCTATCTCCACTCACATTGTCTGCACCTTTAAGACTTGATTGTGTAAAGACTCGCATTCTAATCAGTATTCTGTAAACTGAGTATGTGCCTTTATATGCCCTGTTTGCGATCAGAACTCCCCAATCACCTGACGAAGGGGGCAAAGCCCCGAAAGCTAGTGGCATTTGCTACTAACTAAACCTGTTGGACTTTAACCTGGTGTTGTGAAACTTCTTACTATTTATTGATCCTCAGCCCGTATGTAACAGTATCTCATTCTGCTTGCAGCACGTTATCCCTTTTTACTCACTAAATATACCAGAGGTTAAATCAAATAGCTCAGATAGTGCTAACTGTGCTGTTCATTGGCTAGTACTGTTTAAAACTAACCTGTACTGATTAATGTTGGGCCTGCTTCTCCAAATGCTCACCTGCATCCCCTAAAGCTAGTCTGCGCCACTTAAAGCTAACCTACACCTCTTAGTGGGCTGGAGTAGGTTCTGGGAGTCATAGTTTAAGAAAATCTGACTTAGGAAAGAGTGAGAAATTGCACCTCAGAGGAGGGGATGAGGGCTCCAAACTTTTCCATTGTTGTAATAGGGGTTTTGAGGGGAGGGCTTGGAAAGACGGAAGCATGTCCTGTATCAGCAGAAAGCATGAGGGCACAGAGACGAAAGGCAGTGGGAGAAGATAGCCATGGCCAGGAGTCAAATTCCGAAGACCTTAATGCAGTGCAGCAAGAAGTTCAATGATCTTACGTGAGTTGTTAAGGTCAGTGAATGCATTTTCAAATGCCATCTCCTACCCAATTGTGTCATTAACCTCAGCCAATGTTCAAATCACTACACATCCATCGTGCGTGCACCTGCCAACGATCACTATCAATCACTTATAGCACCACCTCACTCTCACACACCTAGCATCACTGCAAGTCTCATACCCATATCTCACAGCTTTCACACATAGCTGACCAGTGGGTCAGGTGTGCCTAAATGTCTTGACCCCTATGGAGGATACAACACTGACCATTGTTGAATCACCTGTTACCAAGGCCATAAACAGCAGTGGGACAGAAACCATTTAAGATGATGGTACCTTCATGTCTAATCCTCCTTCTCACATCCCATTTCCTTTCAGGTTTAGGGTGGGCTTGCATGGTATTACAGTGCTTGCAGGGTATTACAATAGATTACAGTGCTTAGTGGATTACAGTGGATTACAGTGCTTGCAGAATATTACAGAAGTCCAGTCCAGCAATTTGTTCTCCAGGGACTGGAGGGACAGAGCATGTACCTGCTGTTTGTCAGAATGAACACTGCCATTCTGTCAGTGCCCTTCTTATTGCCTGCTACTTAGCAATTTCTCCCGGACTGCTGCCACCATGCAGAAATGTGCTGTCTGCGACTGGGCTTACAGGACCCAGGGTGGCTTGTGGTCATCCCCCATCTACCGTCTTCACCGAAAGTCCGCAGCCTTTCACCAGCCATCCTGCAATGACAGGGGTATTGCTGCTTCAGAGCATTGGAATAGGCAAACACACCACAAAGTAGGCACTTACAGATATGGCATGAATTCATTTATAATTTGGTTCGGAATGCTTGTTTTGTGGTGGCTTTGATTTTTGCATGTTGGCCAAGTGCATTTTGTGATGTGAGGGAAGGTAAAGTATGGGATTGTGAGTAGTTGAGAATATGAGGTTGTGATTACCGCAGTCGATAACTTCTTCACAGGCAGCCAAGTTACCTTCACCTTTACTGTTCAGTTTATGCTCCCACCCTACAGCTGCTTGGTGGCAAGGGCTGTGTCCTCTTGAGGACAAGACTGTGCAACATGCAGCAGTCTATCATGAACTTTGATAGCTACACCGCTGTGTATTGCAGGGTTCCTCCAGAGCAGAAGAGGCAGCAGAAGTACTGTTTCAGGATGCGAATGAACTACTGTATTACCTTTTGTGTCAGCATGGCTTTTATTATTATGCATGTTGTGCTCTTGTGAATTGGTTGCACAATTCTCAGTCATGTCGTCAGCAGAAGCCTTTGTTACCATGCGCCCACCTTTGGTTTCCTGTGGTAGCTAAATGCAGCTGGCACTAAAGACTGCTACCATGACTGCTGCCAGGATTTGGCCATTTTTTGTCACCTGTGGTCTCACACTAGATGAACATTAAGGATGGGAATCCTTCTCGGTCACAATATAGGGCAGAATTGATGTGAGGTGCCCGCAAAATGATATGCATGTGATTAATGGCATCCTGCTCCGAGCAGAAATCTGCAATCCTCATGAAGCTGCGTGTTTCCTCCATCTGTTCATCTTTGACAAGAGAGAAATTAATATATGCATCTATCTTTAAACAGAGGGCCTTAGTAACTTCCCTTACATATAACAGCACAATAAATTGCAATGTTGCAAACATCTCTAGCATGGCCTTGGACAATGACAAATTAATAGAAGTTTATTGCCATTGTCATCTTCATAGTCACTGAGAATTTGGTACTTGCCCTGCTCTGATGTTATGGTTGCAGTAGGTGACAGATTTCACTGAAGATTTGCTTACTGAGGTGCAGACATCAAACACGCTGTTCTTTGCTGAGATTCAGTGAGGAGAATTGTTACCTGAACACCCGTGGTGAATATGCTGTCCCGCTGAAAGCCCTCCTCCCTCTCTTCCATCTCCTCCATCTATCAGCAGCCTGTCCTGCTCTGTATGGTGTCTGTTCATTCTCCAAGTCATATTGTATCTAAAGGACAATGCTAATGAGTATGGTATTGCCTAGAAGCAATTTGGTTTGTACAGCAGCCTTAAAGTCAGTAAATGTCCTTCCCCACTTGCCATATCACTTTTTGTAGACTTTTGCAAATTGAGACAGCCATTGTAAACACAAACATTTGTAGAATTGGAGCAACAGCAAAAAAGAACAACGAACCTGGAATTGATGATCCCTTTAAAGACCACTAAGTGGACATCCTTTTGCTGCAGGATGTGTGTTCAACTATGCAAGGCTAAGAAATGCAGTTCTACACTATTGGAAATGCTGTCATTTGAAAAAATATGTTGAACCCACCTTCTGAGGTGAATATGTAAGATCCTGAGGTACTATTTCAAAACAGCTGGAGAGTTACCTCGTGTCCTGTGCAATATTTATCTCTCAGTCAACACCACATTAGCTGATTGTCTGGCCATTATCACATCATTGTTCATGGAAACTTGCTGTGCACAAATTGGCTGCTATGTTTCCTACATTGCAACAGTGGTTACACTTCAAAAGTACTTCATTGGCTGTAAAGTGATTTGGGACATCCTGTGGTTATGAATTGTGTCACATAAATGTATGTTTTTGTTTCTTTCAAAATGGGAAGTGCATACGTCTGCCAGATGTTCTCTCTGCATATGCTGCTGCCTGCATCAATATGGAGTTTGCTCAGTTTGCCCTACATTTGTGTGCACACATTGCAGACGCCATTCAGAGCTCTGAGGGTAATCATAGCATGCAAAAGTAGGGGCACTAATGAGCCAGTCTTATCTTCAGAATTGCTGGACATCTGGAATATGTTTCAAGATTTCCATCGTTCTCATTATATTCATTGAAATAAAACTCAAAGTTGTTTTGGCAAGCTTAACAGATGCAGATGTGCTGCAGACAACATTTTTTCATTGTTTTTTTTGAGTTATTGTATTTTAGTATTTATATCTGAGCAAATACAACTAAGAATTGGCATCTCATTCATGAGAAAAAAAGGTATAAACATTAAGGGTGATTCTCCAGCCCCTCGCATACGCAAGCACGAATTGCGTTACGGCTGGAGATGCTTGCGAGAGGGGCCATAACATGGTTGGTGCTGGTGAGAACTTATTTCTCCCCACCCCCAGCTGGCAATGTAATCAGATTCATGCCCACTGAGGGCAAGAAACCAGATTAGCACATTTAAATCCTCATTTAAATATGCATATTCGGTTTTAAACCGGATTCACCTGGCTCCCAGCATCACCCACCTGTCGGTGCAACCTGAGGCTGGCAGGAGTCATCATTGGTTTCTACAAATGGAGATCACATGTGATGACCATGCCGCGGGAATCAGAGACCATTGAAGCCCCAGGGTGGTCAGGGACATGGTGGGGCCATGCCTTAGCAGTGCCAGGTTGGCATTGCCAAGGGGCAGGGCCTGAAGAGGAAGCATGAGTGGAGCATAGAGAGACTTGAAGGGGGGGACCTGAAGGACAGACATTTGACGATCTGCAGTCGGGCATTGTTCAGTTGCAGGGTGGGGGAGGTGGACCCTCTCCGTCATTGAGTGAGGGCAGGGGGAGGGGGTCTGGGTGGTTGCCTGCAGATTGGCCAGCCTTGCCAGTGTCTTTAGGTCCCATGCATCTCAATTCGCGGCAGTTATCAACCTGAGCTTCAAAGAAATAACTAATTGAAGATGGATTGTAATCTGGATCATGCCAACCCACCTGGTGGGAATTGCAATACTTTACCCACTGGGGACAACGCTTAGAAATTTTTGGGGGAGAATTGCATTCATTGTGTCAAAGAAAAAAAGTTTTATCATTAAAGAAACTTGTAAGTAAATAAGCACAGCAAGGTATATACAAGCGAAATGTTTTGATTTGAAAACATACCACATACCGTACTGGTGAAATGAATGTAACTTTATTTTCATCACACGATCATAATGTCACAGCATAAATTTGGATGGAAATGATCTTCTGTCCGTTTGACCCTTATCCCTCAAAATACCATCCCAAGCACTTTTATTTCAAGCGTTTAACTGTTTTTCAAATGAGTCCCATGTTCTGGCTTCAACCAACACTCCCAATAATTTGTTCAAACTGTCAGTCACACTTTGTGTAAAAGAATACTTCTGGATACCTAGGATATAATTATCACATTACCACAATAGGGGTCAAATTCTCTGGTATTTGAGTCATGGTAGGAGAGGGGGAATGATTGCTCTGGCTGCTGCCTATGGCAATGCCGAGAATGTGTTTTCAGAAATGTGTTTAAGATATTGTGATCAGATAAAGCTGTCCCCCAGTATATTTACATATTCTGGCTTACTGAACTTTGGCTTGCGCCCCCCCCCCCCCCCCCCGGCTTGATATATTTTTGTGGTGAACAACTAAACAGAGAACAGACGGTGACTTTGCGGAATCAGGATTTACTAAGTCTATTTTGTTTTTGAAGATAATGCATCTGACTACCATCATTCAACTTGCCGTGCAAAGTATTGACAGCATATTGATTGATTTATTTTTTCAAAAGAGAGTTCATTGATTTCTGATCAGTCATTTAAATATGCTTTTTCTTCTTTAAATAACTTTCCAAAATGAGGCCAGGGAAGTTGATGCACCATTTTTTTCATTCATTTTCTCATTGATGACGCTCTAAAACTTGCCATGGCAAGTAGATTGTGATGTATAAGGACTGATGTATGTTGTGCAGCATTTTGTAAAGCATTAGTAAGACTTCACTTAGACATCATATCATGTATGAAAACTATATCTATCAAAAAACATTGAAACATTAAAGCATTGTTCAAAGGAGGTTAGAAAGTAGCTAGATGTGAGGAACTTGTGGACAGCATTTGAAATTGATGCTGTCCACTCAACTGCACAAGTGCTTTTGTCCTTCCTGCTATCCACCCCAGATATTGCCTGAAAATACTGCATTTTTTCTCAAGTTGATCCCTATTCATGAAATCCTATGGTTTTCTAGCTTAACTCTCAACCAGTATAGGTCCCTACAATTTAACGTAGCAATAGATGAAGAATGTTTGCAAGAGATAGTCGATTCTATTCATAAATGAAAATGGTAGATATGGGCTTACCCTCAACTTCAAGAAAATATATACCATTGTGATAACAAAGAAGAAAAAGATTCCAGTATTCAACAGCACAGTAAATGAAAGCAAGTTAGAACAAACAAATCAATTCAACTATCTCGGAAGCACAGTAACATCCAATGTCAAAAGCAGTACTGGAATCTGCAAAAGAATTGGATAAGCCAAAAGTTCTTGCTTTGAAGGGAATGCAGTGAAGGTTTATCAGACCGATTCCTGGGATGATGGAACTGACATATGAGCAGAGACTGAGTCAGTTAGAATAATATTTACTGGATTTAAGAAGTGTGAAAGGTGGGAGGATGTAGGGGGAGAATCTCATAGAAACCTATAACATTCTCACAGAACTATACAGTATTGATGTAGGAAGGATGTTCCTGACGGTAGGAGAGTCGAGAAATATGAGTCGCATTCTAAAGAAATGGTTAAATCATTTAGGACAGAGATCAGGAGAAATTTCTTCACCCAGAGAATGGTGAGCCTATGGAATTCTCTACCACAGGAAACAATCAAGGCCAAACCATTGAGGGTGAAATTTTATGAGAATGATTTTAAGTGTCCAGCTAGCGTGAAAATGGGAGAGTTCCTGGTCCATTTTTTGGGCAAGTTTTTACACCGAATCTTTAGTATTTCATCATTGAAAAAAATGGTCTTGGGCTGGACTTAATTTGCCAGCCAGCCTGTAGAGGGAGCTACTGTGCATGTGCAGACCTCTGATTCTGCACATATGCAATTGCAAAAGCAGGAATCTGACTGGTAGACAGAGAACTGTCAGACTCCAGCTGCTGAAGGCAGCCTGAACAAACACCCCCCCCAGTGCTGGAGCCCACAGCCCATTTCCAGTGAGAGGCTGACCGTGCCAGAAATCCAGCTCTCGTAAAATGATTTCATTGCTCTCAAGCAATCTTATCAATTCGCTCCGCCCATTGATGCGCGGGGCAGCCGGTAAAACCTGGCCTGTATGTTTTCAAGAAGGAGTTAGATATAGCTCTTGCGGCTAAATGGATCAAAGAAAGCAGGAATCTGTGCAGTGAAATGTTTTGCCTGGTCCTCAGCCATATCCCCATCCCCTACCACTAAGTCCCCCTTCTCATCCTCTAAGGGACCAACGTTCACCCTAGCCAGCCTCTTCCTTTTTATATATTTATAAAAACTCTTGCTATCCTTTTTTATATTAAGCGCTAGCCCAGCTTCATAGTTTCTCCTACCCTTCTTTATCAACTTCTTTGTCAATCTTTGTTGACATTTAAACATCTCCCAATCCTCTTCTCGCCCACTACTCTTAGCTACTCTAAACGCCTCCGCTTTTAATTTAACACTTTCCTTCACCTCCTTCGTTATCCACGGCTTATTAACTTTTTTGTTTCTGTCTTCACGGAGGAGGACGTGAATAATTTGCCGGGTGTTAGAGATGGAAGGGTGGTAGGACTGGAGGGTCTTAATGACATTACTGTTACGAGAGAGGCGGTGCTCGACAGACTGGAGGGGCTGATTGTGGACAAGTCGCCAGGACCGGCTGGAATGCATCCGAGGGTTCTGAAAGAAATGGCGGAGGTGATAGTGGATGCCTTGGTGGTTATTTTCCAGACGTCGCTGGATTCCAGGGATGTGCCGGAAGATTGGAAAGTGGCTAATGTTACGCCGTTGTTTAAGAAGGGTGCCAGGCAAAAGGCAGGGAATTATAGGCTGGTTAGTTTAACGTCTGTTGTAGGTAAAATGTTAGAATCCGTCATCAAGGAGGAAATAGCGAGGCATCTTGAGAGGAATTGCTTGATAGAGCGGACGCAGCACGGTTTCATTAAAGGGAAGTCGTGTCTGACAAATTTACTGGAGTTCTATGAGGATGTGTCTAGGGCGGTGGATAGAGGAGAGCTGATGGATGTGGTCTTTCTTGATTTTCAGAAGGCGTTTGACAAGGTACCTCACAAGAGGTTATTGCAGAAGGTCAGGGGACATGGAGTTGGGGGTAGGGTGTTAGCATGGATAGAGGATTGGTTGTCAAATAGGAGGCAGAGAGTGGGGGTCAATGGGTGCTATTCGAATTGGCGGATGGTGACTAGTGGAGTGCCCCAGGGGTCGGTGCTGGGGCCTCAGCTATTTACCATTTATATAGATGATCTGGAGGAGGGAACCGAGTGTATGGTGTCGAAATTTGCTGATGACAAGATTGGTAGAACAGCAAATTGTGCGGAGGGTGTGGAGAGTCTACAGAAGGATCTAGATAGGCTGGGCGAATGGGCCAGGAAATGGCAAATGGAATTTAATGTTGGCAAGTGCGAGGTGGTCCACTTTGGTAGGAATAATGGTAGGAAGGATTATTACTTACGTGGCGAAAAACTGCAGCGGGCGACGGTGCAGAGGGACCTCGGGGTCCTTGTGCATGAGTCGCAAAAACCCAGCTTGCAGGTGCAGCAGATGGTCAGGAAGGTGAATGGGATGCTGGCCTTCATAGCGAGGGGGATTGAATATAAAAGTAGGGAGGTCTTGCTGCGGCTGTATAGGGCATTGGTGAGGCCGCAGCTGGAGTACTGTGTGCAGTTTTGGTCGCCGTTCTTACGCAAGGATATTTTGGCCTTGGAGGGAGTGCAGAGGAGGTTTACTAGGCTGATACCGGAGTTGAGGGGGTTGAGCTATGAGGAGAGGCTGAATAAACTAGGCTTGTACTCGTTAGAGTTTAGAAGAATGAGGGGAGATCTCATTGAGATGTATAAGATGATGAATGGGATGGATAGGATAGAGGTGGAGAGACTCTTCCCGCTCAGAAAGGATAATAGGACTAGGGGGCACAGCCTCAAGATAAAGGGGGGGTGGTTTAGAATGGAGTTGAGGAGGAACTTCTTCACTCAAAGGGTGGTGAATCTCTGGAATTCTCTGCCCGTTGAAGTGGTAGAGGCTGCCTCGCTAAATATTTTTAAGACGCGGGTTGATGGGTTTTTGATAAGAGAGGGGATTAAGGGTTATGGGGAGAGGGTGGGAAAGTGGAACTGAGCCACGACAGATCAGCCATGATCTTATTGAATGGCGGGGCAGGCTCGAAGGGCTGGATGGCCTACTCCTGCTCCTATTTCTTATGTTCTTATGTTCTTATGTCAGTAATGAATTATGTGAAAATTGAAGCTTTGGGAGAAAGGAAGGAAAGAAAATTAACAGCTTCAAAATGTGCTGCTTATAAAGGATCCTGAGGATAAGCTGTTTAGGGATAAGAATGAATAAAGAAATTCTGACTGAGGCTGGAAGAAGAAAATAACTAAATCAAATGGAATTCTAATCCATGGTGTGCCTAATCACCAATGGAAGGATTAATGGAAGAAGAACAAGATACTGACAGTGAAGGAAGCAGCCAGACTACATTGGAGATTGGCTGAATCAAAACTTCAACAACAAGATCAGCCACTGAAGCTATGATTGAAAGGTTTAGGAGACCATGGTTGCCTCTGCTACTTGGCATGGAACTCAGATGATGACAATCATTTAAAAATCCTTCTTTCTGTCTCTGTCTACTAATATTGTCAACTGCCTTTTCTATTCAGGCACTGCTCCATCAATAAAAGCTGCCATTATCTCCCCACTGCTTAAAAATCCATCTGCAACCCTTCTTTTCTCTCTGGCCACCTTCTCCTCTCCAACTTCTTTTTTTCTAGGCATCCCTTCAGTACTTTTGTCACATTTCCATCACATTCATAGCACTAAACTATATATCATTCATTTTTGTGGGGCTTTTCTCGATCATCCAGTGTTTATGCTGCTTGTTTGGGATTTCAGTAGATATTTTACTGAAGTTGTGGTAGACCATTGACGGAACCATCAGGGAAACTCCAGCACATGCACCTGATCATGTTAACTATTGCAAATCATTTTGGCTGCCATGTCTGCATTTTCTTTATTTCTCAGTGGTCTTCGGCACTAATGACCACAATGTTCTCCCCTGCCTCTCCTTTATGATCCAATCTTGACTCTTACCAGTCCCAATGCAGACACTATTTAATTAAAATTAATCATGACACATGATTTCCTAAACTATAGTGCCTAGAGCTGCTACTAGATTGCAAAATCACTCCAGATATGCTGTCTATTACATAAAGCTTTGCACAAGTACCACTAAATGGGAAGCTTTCCCCTGTAGAATAGGCCAGCTAAGTAGAGTGAATGGTTTTTATTCATTCATACCTTCAAATACACACTTCCCATAAAGTAGAGATTGTAATGAAGAACAGTTAAAGTTTACTAGTGTCACAAATAGGCTTACATTAACACTGCAATGAAGTTACTGTGAAAATCCCCTAGTTGCCACACTCTGGCATCTGCTTGGGTATACTGAGAGAGAATTTAGCATGGTCAATACACCTAACCAACACATCTTTTGGACTGTGGGAGGAAACCAGAGCACCCAGAGGAAACCCACACAGACAGAGGGAGAATATGCAAACTCCACACAGATTGTGACCCAAACTGGGAATCAAACACAGGTCCCTGGAGCTCTGGGGCAGCAGTGCTAACCTCTGTGCCACTGTGCAAACATATCCATGTAAAAGGTTACAAATCTAACATTCAGATTGTCCTTGGATTTCATTATTTTCTGATAAGGCTTAAGTTTAAGCTATAGATTCATTGTTTACATGGTCGTTGATAAATCACACAACAGTTGAGTTGTCATCCTAAATGAGGCTATTTAGCTAGCAAATCATAGCTTGTCAGCATTAGTTTAGCTCCTCTCCAAGCCATGTTGCCAAGGTTTAATTGATGTCTTTATTGGACCAAACCACTATGATTTGTGTTTTACAGCAAATTCTTCATTTCTAAGACGGAGGATGGGATTTTCCAGCCATGCTGGCCCCAAAACCGGAAAATCCTACCCAAGGTCAACACATCTTTGCATGGTGCCCCCCCCCCCCACCGTCCGCCATGATTCTTGTGGCGGGCAGGATGGGAAAATTCCCCTCAAAGTGTTTTTCTCTGAGTAGCTAAATTACTTGTAGGTATATCTGACCAACCAAACAAGATGTCAGCCTTCGATTAGTTGGGAGCATTCATGCCTCTAAATTTGAAGGCATCATGTTCAAGTCCCTTTCCAAAGGCTTGAGCACATAATCTAGGCAGACAATCCAGTGGTGAAGGAATGCTGAACATTCAGAGGTGCCTTTTTTTCAGATGAGATATTAAACTGTGGCTGCACCTGCCCTTTCAGGTGGAAATGAAAAAAAGAACAGGGAAATTTTCCCCAATGTCCTGACTAATAATTATCCTTCATCCTGTGTCACTAAAAACAAAATGATCACATTATCCTATTGTTGTTTGTGAAACTACACTGTGCTCAAATTAACTACCACATTTTGTGCATCATTACAGTGACTGACTATTCAAGGTCACTTCATTAACTGTAAAGTGCTTTGGGATATCCTGAGGCTGCGGAAGGCACGACAGGAACAAAGGAGTAGGAGTAAGCCATTTAGTCCCTTGGAACTGTCTTTCCATTCAGTTGGATCATGTCTGCTCTTTTCCCATATCGCTTAACACCTTTGGCACCTAATATCTCTGATCTATATTGCCAAGGCTGAATTTTCACTGAAAGACAGAGCAGGTTTGGCGGTGGCATATCTGAAAACATTTCAGTGGTGAACAGCCTGCAGGTTTCACAATACTATCCTGCCTCCCAATGATTTTAGAGTCATAGAGCAGAAAGAGGCCCTTCAGCCCATCATGTCAGTGCTGTCCACCAAACACCTATCTATTCAAATCTATTTGAATTTGATAGTGGCGTCTTCTTGGGGATGGCAACCCCCTGAAAGTGGCAAGTTCGGACAGTTATTGCAAAGATGATTTACTGTTTCATGATGACACATGGAAAACACACTAGGTCAGCAACATGCCCAAGGAGAGGAGGCCACTACTGAGTGGGCAGCCATTTCAGAGAAGCGGGAGCCATTCCTGATGACTGAGTACTGGATTCTCTGATGATTGGCACCTTAAGAAGAGGCTAAGAAGGATAATCCACTTGACATTTCTAGCTGAATATAGTTGCAGTATAGATTATAAGAGAATAGAAGTCTTGCTACAGTTGTACAGGGCATTGCTGAGGAGACACCTGGGATGTTGTGTGCATATTTGTTCTGCTTACCTAAGGAAGGACATAATTGCCCTGGAGTGGGTACAACAAAGGTTTATTAGATTGGTTCATGGGATGAGGGACTTGTCCTCTGAGGAGATATCAAATAGACTAGGCTGATATTCTTTGGAGTTTAGAAGAATAAAAGGTAATCTAATTGCAATGTAAAAAAAATTATGGGACTTGTCAGGTTAAGTGCAAAAATGATCCCTGGCAGGGAAATCTAGAACACAAGGTCACTTTTAGGACTGAAGTGAGGAGAAATTTCTTCACTCAGATGGCTGTGAAATTTGGGAAATTTCTATCTCAGAAAGTTGTGCATACTCAGGTATTGAGCATGTTGAAGACTGAGGTCGATAGGTTTTTGAATACAAATGGAATTAAAGGACAATATGGACGAAGTTTAAGAAGATGATCAGCCATTATCTTGTTGAATGGTGAAGCAGATTTGAAGGGTCAGTGGGGTCACTCCAGATCCTATTTCTTATGTAATTATTTCCAACATGAGAGTGTTATCTTTACTTGTCATTTAATGACAGTATCATCACTGAAACCATCCACTAATATCCTGGGGGTCACCATTGACCAGAAACCTAATTGGATCAGGCATATAGATACAAGAATAAGTTGAAGACTGAGTGTTCTGCAGCAACTAATGCATCTCTTGACTCATCAAAACCTTCCCACTATCTACAAAGCATAAATCAGGAGTGTGATAGAATACTCTCCTCTTGCCTTGATGAGTGCAACTCCAAGCACACTCAAGAAGCTTGGCACCACCCACGTCAAAACAGCCTACTTGATTTGCATCCTGTTCTGAAGTTTAACATTCATTTCAAGGGCCCAAAATATATATCTTTCCAGTGATCTTCTTGAGATTTTCTCAGGGGCTACTTTTTGATTTTTGGGTTTCATGGTCCCCTTTTTCATTCTTACTAATGCTTTTATTAGGTGATGAAGTCAAGTAGTAACATTATCTTCTGTATTTGTACTGACAAATGGGCTATTTGAACTCCCACAGAAGTAGAACTAGAAGAACTCATCGATATTTTTACTAATCATCACCCCTCCATTAAACTTAAAGCCAGAACCTTTGATAATTTCCGAGACACCGCAGTATTTAACTTGGCAGAAGATATACTCCAGATCCGAAGATTCTGCTCTTTGCCTGACCTGAAGTCATGAATTAATGTAAAGGGCATCAGGGCCACTGTCCTCTGACTACATACCAATCTGCCAAAGTCCTATCAGAGGATCAGGACATGCTCTGTTTTGGTAAAGGAGGAGTATAGGACATTATTATATGAATCTGTTAATCAAAGCGTGTCAGACTGTTTATGAGAGAGTTCACCCAACTCTGGGGAAGCCCTCAGAATTTAGTAAGGACAACCTTGTAGATTGATTGGGCTGCGTGCGCCTCTTTCATGATTGAATTTGATGCTTAAGTGGCATCCATGAAATCAGAAGTCTGTGAAATTCCCTTTATATTGGAATGCAGTTATTAATTAACAGACAAAAACAGAGAAAGCAGAACAGTTACATAATTGATCTAGAATGTAATAACGCAGCATTTCTACACTTCATTAGTCCATTTAGCCATTCAGTTAACTCATTCACTATAAAGGATGCAGTTTGGCATCACTCCCAATGTCGTCCATTGCCCTGGGAAGATGCCAAATAACCTCATTATTACAGCTGCACGGAATGGATTCAGGCTACAGGGAGAGATTGTAACCAGGCTATTAAAAAAACCCAGTGTCTGGAGCATATAAGAACTGTATCATGAATCAGAGCATACCTTATACAACATAGGAGCCCATATTGAAAAACAGGAGCGAATCATTCCAAACCCCTCTTACTTTGAGGTAAAAATGGTCCTGTTGCCAATTTTAGCAAAAACAATGTATAAACAATAAGGACATTCCATTTCATACTCACAATGACATCATGGGTAAAATTATGGTCAAATGATTTCATGCCTCTTCTAAAACATGTATCTGCTCATTTTTTTTAAAGGCTGAAAGAACTCTGCTTATGTCCCACGGGTCAGTGTGCTCATGTGCATGTCCTGAGTTGACAGAACTGAGAATCCTATGTTGAGATGATGCTCTATGTAGAGTTAGTTCATCTGAACAAATGATGGTGGGAATATTACAATTGCCTAGGTACCATTGGGGAAAGGAAGAAAAATATCAACCATTTCATGGGGACATAAGGTGAGGATGGGGTCAGGCTTTACTGTGTGATTGCTTCCACAATCTGCCAATATTCACTCGACAATGGATTGCTCTGATGTGGGCCACCAGTAACCATGGAATCATTTCCCATTGCAGCTTCAAAACTAAGAGAAAATTGGAAGAAAAAGACTTGCAATAATTGTATAAAAATGATACCTAAAATTGAAAAGGCTCCAAATAGTGAAAAACATATACATGTTTTCATATAACAAGCTGAGCAGTCCCACATACCAGAACAGAAGCTGTTGTTCACTCCTTTGAGGTGACCCTTTGCTTTAGAAAAAAATATTTGCACTAAGCTATTTATGCAATCCAAGTTGTCATAACATTTTACTCAGTGCTTTGTGAATGCATCAGCTTCTTTCACACTTTAAGACTCAGTATAAACTGCTTTTTTCAGCTCTTAATCCCCCTTCAAATAGGCCCAAAGAATGCTTCCTCTTTACAGTATTGTACTAGCAGCAGTAGAATGCCTTTGGAAAATGTCAAGATTGAATGACAAATGTGCTATTCATAAAGTACATAGCTGCTCTGACATTTTCCACTTATACACTATTTCCTTGCAAGCCATGATGCTCTTCAACTGAACCACCACAGACCCTATCTTAGTGAAGACTGGGGTCAAACAAGGCTGTGTCATCACAACAACCCACTTTTCCATCTTCCTCACTGCAATACTGCACCTCGCCTCTAGCAAAATACCTGCAGGCATGGAGATAATCTACACAACAGAAGGGAAACAGTTTACCCTATGCTGCCTTCAGTTTAAAACCAGAGTCACTCCACCTTCAGTCATGGAGTGCCAATGTGTAAATGATGATTGTGTGCACACTCACTCAGAAACTGAGTTCCAAGTCATTGTTGACTCCTTCTTCAAAATATATGACAACATGGGCCTTTCAGTAAGCATCCAGAAAATGAATCTCCTCTTTCGTCTAGCTCTGACAACACAACATTCCCTGTCAATTAAGAAAAATGGTGACAAACAGTGAAAATTATGAACCATATCTTGGGTGTCTGTTCTCAATGAAGGCAGACATAGATGACAATATTCATCATCACCTCCATTGTGCCAGCTCAGACTTTGGCTGACTGAAGAAAAGAGTATTTGAGGACAAGGATCTAAAACCCAAGGCGAGGGTCATGGTTTACTGGGCATTGGCGATTCCTATGCTCCCATATGCTTTGACTTGCACAACTTACAGACGATACCTCAAATCACTGGACAAGCACCAGCAGCATTATTTTTACAAGATCCTCCAAATCCAGTGGCAAGAAAGGCAATATAACAGCAATGTTCTCTCCTCAGTCAACTTGCTTAGCATCAAGATGCTAATCTCTCATAATTAGCTCTCCTGGGCAGTGTATATTGTTCATAAGACTGACACAGACTCCTGGGAACTGCTCTAGTTGGAAGTCGGTTGAGGCAGGAGACTCCCAGGAGGATAGTGTAAACATGTTAGGGACGTCATCAAAGCCTCCCTGATGAGGTCAAACATGCTGGTTAACTCATGACAGTCCCTGACTTGTCACTGACCAAAGTTCATTTGGGAAGGCACCGGAACAGGTCAGGAGTCTTCATTGGCAGCATGCAGAGATGAAACAAAATGTTGAAGAGAATGTACAAATCTCCCAACAGCTCATTTACCTGACCCTTAAAGCATCATCTGCTTCCCCCATTTGCTAAAGTGTGCAGACTGAGTGCCTTGGACTTGTCAGCTATCTGAGAACCCTCTCTTACCCAATGGGGGATGTAGGGTGCAGTTAATATTGAAGCCTTTACATTCTTTAACTTGCATCCAGACTTAATTCATGATTAAATGGTGTACTACTTTTCAATTATATTCTATTTATGGAATTACCTCTTTGGTTATTTATATATTTATATCAGTGAACACAATTTTTATCCTTTTGTTACAAATGGTACTATTTTCTTTCTTGTTAATATATGGTGAACGGAATCTAAATCACAGGAATGTTACAGGACAGTAGATTATTTGGCCCATTGTGTCTGCACTGACTTACCAAAATGGGCAATTCACCGAAAGCCATTCCCCTGCCTTCTCTGCACATAACTCTGCACATTCTCCCTTATCAGATAACTGCCTTTTCAGATAACAGTCTAATTCCCTGGTGAATGCTCAGCTGAACCTGCTACTTGCCAGAATACCATAAATATTAATGAGGGAAAGATATTTCACATCGTATGATGCTGAAATCAACGTGTGCCTGCATTTCACCTAAATGCCAAACTTCGCTACAAGTATGCCAGACCTTAAGTGTAGGATAACCTCCTTGGTTATGCAGATATTCCTAAGGTTGCAGTAGAATATTGCAGTTAATCATTTGCTACTGAGTCTTTAATGCAGCATCACTCATTAACTGTAAGGAAATTAGAACAGCACGGTTTCCAAAGTTCATATTTTCAAATGTATGATCATAATTCATACAAAATGTCCATGACTTTAAAAGAAAAATAATGGGCCATCCATGGAATTAATCAGCTTTGCAATACAGGAACAGACCATTCAGTCCACTAGGTCTGAATGAGCTTTCTCCCACCCCTCTTCAACTAACACTAGCATCATGCTCTTTGTTTCCTTTCTCTGTCATCTGCTTATCTTGTTCCCCCTTAAATACAACTGTGATATTTGCCTCAAAAGCTCCATGTGGTAGTGGATCCCACATTCACTACACTCTGAGTAAAGAGGTTCTGTCTGAATTTCTTATTGAATTTATTAATGACCACACATACCTGAACTCCAGCTACTAGGCAACAGGCCAGATAGAGGAAGAAGCATGATGTCATGTGGAGAGGGGAAAACTTACCCGAAAAGCGTGTTATGTTATTTATTAAGTCAGTGCAGTCTGTTGGAAGAAATGTGCTGTTGGTTCAAATTTGAATAAACTGTATGGCCAACAAAATTACAAATTGGTGAATAATGTCATGTTCCAATTGTTAACTAATCATTTTGTCTCTTTTGTTAATTCAGGGTAACAGAGTGCAGCAGGAAAATGAAAAATGTAAGTGTCTTTTATAACCATTTTTATAGGTTATTTGCATTAAAAAAGGGAAAAACTGCCTTTGTGATTTTGTACTACAAACCTATGCCAGAATAGCATAAATATTGATGAGGGAGAGATATTCACATTGTATGATGCTGAACTCAATACGTGCTCCTGCCTTGAACCTAAATGCCAAACTTTGCTATAAGTATGCCAGACATTAAGAACAGGGTAACCTCCTTGGTAATGCTGATATTTCTAAGATTATGTATCCCATATTTCATATTATGGATACGTGAACATTCTGAGAGGGAGAGTAATTTTTTTTTTACTTTGGGCCCATTTTGTTCCAGCTAATAAGTGGTTATAGGCAGAAAGTGGGCTGGACTTGGAGCTCGCTGGAGGTGGCAAGATGGTGGATGATCATGGAGAATTGCATGGGGACAGTGGCACAGTGGTTAGCACTGCTGCCTCACAATGCCACGGACCCGGGGTTCAATTCCAGCCTTGGGTCATTGTCTGTATGGAGTTTGCACATTCTCCCCATGTCTGCATGGATTTCCTCCCATAATCCAAAGATGTGCAGGTTAGGTGGATTGGTTATGCAAAATTGTCCCTCGTGTCAGGGAGATTAGTGGGGTGGATGTGTGGGGTTGCAGAAGTGGGGGTCTGGGTGGGATTATGGTTGGTGTGAACTCAATGAGCTGAGCAGGCTCCTTCTGCGCAATGAGGATTCTATGATTCTATGAAGCTGTCAGCGACAACAGATAACAAAACAGAAACTCACCTGTTAACAGTGGGATGTGCTTAATGGCCCACTTGCATATAATTTACTTGCAATTCGATGGGATTTCATCCTGCCTGATTCAGTGAGACGCACATGAACCTTCAGTAACCCACCCAGTGAAAGCTGCTGTCTTACATATGTGGCCTCCTTAACTCACTGTGGAAGTCCTTTAAACTTCCAGGAGGTTGACTCACACTGCCCTGGATTAATCCTGTTGATGTTTTTGCTGTGTAAAAACTCTGAGTGGTGGAACCTCTGGCAGGCAATTAAGATCTAAGAAGTACTGGTCCTAAATTTAAAGGGATAGTACACAACTGAGGTGCAGAGGGACCACCCCTTAAAGTTAGAGCTTATTACAGCTCTGAATCCCTAAAGGGAGGACACTTAGAAGGTGGCCTGGAGGGAAATGGAGAGCCAGCGGCAGCATGGATATCATGAACCCCAACCTTTTTCATTCTTGGGAGCTAGAGGGGAGGTGCTGGCTGGAGTATGACATCTCCACATTCAGTTGATCAGGTAGATGCCGCCAAATGCTCCTGCGTAATGGCACAGGAATCTTCGAAACGTCTTTTTGTGCTAGAGCAACAGAAATTCAGATGAAGATTTAAACTGCAGAGGACCTTCTTAAAAAGCCTGGAAGATGATATTTAATTCTAATACAGAGTGGCTACCCTTCAAAAATGCACCAGCTCAAACATGGCCATCAGATAATGCAGGTGACCCAACATCAGAATCACACCCTTTATGTGATCCATAATGGCGGCAAGCCCACATTTTTTTTTGTTATTTAATTGGATATGGGCCATCCTGCTCAGTCATTTCAGAGGGCAGTTTGTGGTTTGCAGTCATGTGTAGGACAGACCAGGTTAGATTTCCTTCCATAAAGGGCATTAGTGAACTAGATGGATTTTTACAACAATCTATGATAGTTTTGTGGTCATCATTATTGAGACTAGCTTTATGTTCCAGATTTTTATTAACTGAATCAAATTCTACCAGCTGCTCTGATGGGATTTGAACTCATGTCCCCAGGGCATTAGCCTGGGAATCTAGTGATCTAGTGACATTGCCACTACAGCACCATTTCCCCCATTAATAAGCTTGCTGCCACATAGTTAGGTTCAGCTGACCACCACAGACCTGTGTCAAATCCCCAACAACTTCCTGGTCTGCTAACAGGTGTTGCAATGGTAGAAGTAAATCTAGTGCAATATCCCCCCTCGTCCTCAGGCACAATGCCCTAAATAGGCACTGGCAACAATGGACTTCCATGTGTTGGGCCATGGTTATGCTTGGCAAGAAACTGCAGTGGTTTGCCGTTGCCTACTGTAGGTTCTGGCTGACCAGGCGATTCTCCTGTGCCTAGCACTTTCCATATGTGTATTGGAAGGATTTACAGGCTGACAGACTTGACCATGTTATGAATGGACCTTCCATGACCATCCAGTCCAGGGACTCAAAGTTTCTGGCTCAGAGGTAAGGAAGCTTCCACTACTCACAAGGCCTCCCATTCCAATTTCCCTACTGAAGATTAACACTTGCTGGGTGATCACTATTGTATAAGCTATGGTTGATTACTGGGACTATTAGGAAATAACAGTATAAAAATCAACTTTAATTTTGATTAACCATAGTGACTTCCAAGCTCCACAATGGACTAAAATAACCCATTACTAAAAATGCTTGCATATTCCAGTAACATTGACAGACAATTAAATCCAGTATTATTTCAACTTATGTGTTGCTTGATTCACAAACCCTGAAATTCCTGGTGTTTCAGAGTGTGGAACTGAAGACTTCCAAACTCTGGGAATCCAGGAATTGGGAATGGACCTGGTTAAATTGAGATTCCATTTTGTTTGCATGCCTCCTTTTCCTTAAACTCTTCTTGGAGAAGAAAAATTGATCAGATCTTCTGCTCTTTCCACTCCACTATCAAATGGGTATATCTGAGAGGCTTTCTGGAATTTCCCAAGAAATTTGCCGAATCCTATTGAATTCTTCAGAAAGGCTCAACATTTTTATCAAAGATTATTAATCAGGAACAAAGGTGTCACTTGAGGACTGAAAATGTTTTTAACAATATGTTTAACAGTCCAAAGATGTGTGGGTTAGGTTGATTGGCCATGTTAAATTGCCCTTAATATCAGAGAGATTAAGAGGTTGCATATATGGGGTTACAGGGATAGGACTTAGATGGGATTGTTGTCGATTCAGGCATGATGGGCCAAATGGCCTCCTCCTCCTCTTACACTGCAGATTCTATGATTCTATGATTGTTAGTCTATAATGACCTTGGAACACCATAGTCAGAGCAGCTAAGGTGTTCCAAAGTCGTTATAGAGTGATGATCATAGAATCATAGAATCTGCAGTGCAGAAGGAGGTCATTTGGCCAATCGAGCCCTGTTTTCCAAGGATACACTGGGCCTGGCACTGCTGAAGCACCTTGGAGATGTAATGGTTCTCAATATCAGGCAAAGCAATACCCCTTACTCACCCCGCCTCATCAGCTTCCATCAGCTCCCTTTTTTAAACAATCTATCTCCTCCTACTGCTGCTCCAATGCCAATCTCCCTTTTCACTTTATGGTCCCTGAAATTATCATAGAACATAGAAAACTACAGCACAAACAGGCCCTTTGACCCACAATGCGCTGATCATATCCCTACCTATCAGGCCTACCTATAACCCTCAATCCCATTAAATCCCATGTACTCATCCAGAAGTCTCTTAAAAAACCACCGATGCAGCCAATTCCACTCACCCACCACCCTCTGAGTGAAAAACTTACCCCTGACATTTCCTCTGTACCTACTCCCCAGCACTTTAAACCTGTGTCCGCTCGTAGCGACCATTTCAGCCCTGGGAAATAGCCTCTGAGAATCCATCTGATCTATACCTGTCAACATCTATCAGGTCGCCTCTCATCCTTTGTCTCTCCAGGGAGAAAAGACCTAGCTCCCTCAACCTATCCTCATAAGTCATGCCACCCAATCCAGGCAACATCCTTCTAAATCTCCTCTGTGCCCTTTCAATAGCTTCCACATCTTTCTTGTAATGAGACGACCAGAACTGCGCATTGTACTCCAAGCGGGGTCTGACTAGGGTCTTATAAAGCTGCAGCATTATCTCTCAACTCCTAAACTCAATCCCTCGATTAACGAAGGCTAGTACACCATACACCTTCTTGGTCATATCCTCCACCTGTGAGGCTGATTTAAAAGTCCTATGGACCCAGACCCCCAAGGTCCTTCTGATCCTCTACACTGCTAAGAGTCTCACCCTTGATATTATACCTCTTCATCCCATTGGACCTGCCAAAATGGACCACTGTACATTTATCCGGGTTGATGTCCATCTGCCACTTTCCCGCCCAGTCTTGCATCCTATCTATGTCACGCTGCAACTTCTGACATCCCTCCAGACTATCCACAACACCACCAACCATCGTGTCATCGGCAAACTTACCAACCCATCCCTCCACTTTCTCATCCAGGTCATTTATGAAAATTACAAACAGCAAGGGTTGCAGAACAAATCCCTGGGGCACTCCACTGGTGACCGACCTCCATGCAGAAAAAGACCCATCCACAACCACTCTCTGCCTTCTGTGGGCAAGTTCTAGATCCACAAGGCAACAGCCCCTTGGATCCCATGCCCTCTCACTTTCTCGAGAAGTCTTGCATGGGGGATCTTATCGAACTCCTTACTGAAGTCCATATAAACCACATCCACTGCTCTTCCTTTGTCAATGTGTTTAGCCACATTTTCAAAGAACTCAACCAGGCCCGTATTATCTCCCAACTTCTTGACCAACCCAATCCCCCTCCAGTTCCCTCTGCAAATCCCTCCAAATTTCCATTCCATTCCCTCCAAATTCTTGTTGCACTAATTCCTGGACAATATAGTCACTGATATGTCACAGGGACCGAGTAATTTGTTCTGGGAACATTGCTAAATGGATAAATGGTGAGCAGCACATTCATGGAACTCCTCTACTTTTCAAATATGCTATGGGATATTTGGCATCTAGCTGAAAGGATTAGTATGCTCTCAGTTTAATGCCTCTGCTGAAAGACAGCACCTCCAGAGCCCTTTTTGAATTTCCATTCCAGTTCCTCCTAATCCCTGTTCCAACACCTCTAAATTCCTGTTCAAATCCTGTCTACATCCTTGTAATCCAGCTTCCATTCTTCTCATATCAACCAAATAGCCATAGCCAAATTCATGAATGAACTGATTTTGCATTGACAGCGATGTTCAATCCCTCATCATCTTCCTCAGTGATAAAATTTAATTTAGGCTAATACTTCAGTGAAGTACTGCAGGAGTGCTGCATTGTCAGAGGTCCACCAGACTCATTTCCGTACCCCACCTCCTCCAATTCCCCTGGGCTAGGCTCACAAGCCTGAAACAGCCTCAACCTCTGTTTAATTTGAGAAGTTATATTAGACTTGAAATGTTTGGTGGGATTTTCCACTCCCTCTGTGATGTATTTTAAGTGGCGGAGGCGGTCCCCCATTGGCTGGTGGTAAGGTCTTCTGGTCCCGCGCTGTTAACAGGCTTTCCAGTTATTTGCATCCTCTGCCACTGAAGAACCCGCGGGTGGTTGGGGCTGTGTGGTTGGACCTGAAGAACCCACTGGTGGAAACAGTCAAAAAATGTTTGGTCATTAACTTTGTTTCTCTCTCCACAAGTGCCGCCAGATCTACTGGGATTTTTTTTAGCACTTCCGAGGTCCAGCATCTGCAGTACTTTGCTTTTTCCCAAGTTTTATTTCCTGCCCCACAGTGAAGTTACAGCCCCTTGTCACCAATGATACAAGTAGCCAGCTGAGGAGCAGGAAGAAGAGGTGGAAAAGAAGACAGGAGGGAATCAACAAAAACTCTTTCTGGCTGGGCTGTCTGTGATCGACTAATTCGATTGCAATACTAGTAAATGCAAGACTGCCAGTCCCACACTTTACCTTCTCTCTGTTACTGATCATCACAGTGTCTGCTTGACCGCAATACAAAAATAAAAATCAACACAAAGTAAACATTCCAACCTAAATCAAGCCATAATGGGTATAAATACCATCTAATCTCCATTCTACACCATGTTAGTGTTTCGTATTCTCTGTACCTTTGCCTATCCTAGTTCTCCTATGCAGTACTAACTGTGTGACTGCAGCATGGATGTTAGAAGATTGCTGACTTTCACTGGGAGAGATTGCAGATGGCCTTGGAAGATGACCTCAAGCAGCTCTGGGCCTCGAGGGCCTGGCTTCACACTGCAACATCTCTATTTAACTGACAGTGATCTGAGCTGGCTGACAGGCAAAACCAAGGTAATGTGTCGGTGATGTGGAGGGTGGTGCAGTGTTCCTGAAAGAGAACAGCAGGCTTATGTTCCACAGAACAACAATCATTCACCTGGGCAGCACCTCACTCATCAGATTACTGGACTAGTTAAGCTATACAAGCCCCTTTGCACGCTGGTATGTGTAGTCGTAATAGCTGTAGTCTGAGTTTGCCTGGCAGCAAGCTGACCTTGACATGACTTCAGCCTGACCTTCCTTCACAACATCCAAAGATTGGGTGGCTTCTGCTCGTGCTGAATTGGAAGCTGAGCCATCAATCTCTGATGTTCCAAAATGGATGTGTCCGCAAGTTTTCTAAAACTTGGCCACCATTTCCAGGATTATTATGCATGTTTTTGCAGCTTGTGTTTTACAAATCATCACCATTGTAACCTGACCAACATTCTTTTCCAGTGCTGTCACTGGCTTGGTGGATGGTAAAGTAGAAAGAAGCAACTCCAAGCTCTGCGCAAAGAGCCTTGGGCCAAGTTGATGTCAGACTACTCCATGGTTCTTGACATGGACCATAGGCTTCCTGACGGGTCTGTTAGTGCATCTCCTTCTGGCAAGCTGGAAAGCTCATGCCCTTGTCTCCTGAATTGGCTGCAGGCTGTTTGTGCTCAGTGTCTTACCATGTGCAGCACCTAAGCCAATTTCTTAAGCATGCACTGTCAACATCTGAATGTGAGATTGTGTGACAATGTTTCTTTTTCATCACTCCCTTCCATCTCTTGCTCTTCCAGCATTGCCTGGCCAGGTTTTTCATTCTTGGCTCTCTGAAAGGAGAAAGACACAAGATACAGTTATACTGAGATGGGAAGCAAGAGGTGTATGTTTACATCATTTATAGCTTGTAATTGGGGAGGTATTGTAGTATGAGGGAAAATGAGATCTGAAAAACTGTATTAGGTAGGAGAGTTGATGTTTCAAGCCCCATTGCTGTTCAAAATCTCAGCCATATCTGCTGCAGTGATGGCAATGACCATCCCCTCCAGCAGTGTCAGACATGCAGCTGCACTTGACCCTCTCTAAGTTAAGTCCTGCCACCCCTCAGTTTTATGCCACCTTGTCCTGCAGGAGAGAGGGAAGTAAGTCAGTGGGTGCAGTGTGTTTAAGTGGTGTGGCATTTGAAGATACATTCATTGATCCAGACCACTCAGGTGAGATTATTTTTTTTTATGTGACTCTATATCCAGGTTCTCAGTCCTCAGCCCCTGGCACAACTGCCATGGTTGTCTGTTTCCACTGTTTTGGCAGTGTTTGTGCAGAGGGCCTCCTTCTTCACAATGGCTGTGTGATATCTCTCCTCTCAACCTCTTTCACCAAAGCCTCTGGTTCTGCATCGCAAAATCTTGGTGCTTGCTGTCTGTCATATTGTGCAATTATTTAGTATTACCCATGTTAAAAATATTTTACTTCCAATTACTTCCAGCACCTGTTTCAGCTGCAATGTGTCTCCTGTGCAAGAGGTGCAGTCTGCACCAAGCAGTGCAAGCTATTGCAACTCTGCTCTCTTCTCAGGCAAGCAGCCACTCAGCAGCAAGCTCTGCTCTAGTTGGACACTATTATCATTGAAGTTAGCCAGCATCACAAAGTTTCCATGCTGCTGGCACTAGAAGCAACAGATTACTGTTTAATTATGCACTGTGATCCCCAGAAACACAAATTAAAATATGTTTAATATTTAAGCCAGAAATCTAAATCATAACCATTACTTGAAGGTTGGAATATGTAGGCTATCATTTGTTCACTACCCACTGAACAAATTTTTGCAAAGGACCAGAGGGAAGTAATTTTTCACAGATTCATTAACATTTACAGCACAAAAGGAGGCCGTTTGGCCCATCATGTCCATGTCAGTCAACCAAGATCTGACTACTGGAATATTCTGCCAGAGGAGGTGGTGGAAGCAGGCACATTAGCAACCTTTAAGAGGCATCTAGATGGGTACATGAATAGTGAGGGAATAGAGGTTTGAGTAAAAGCAAAAGGTTTTTTTAAATTTAGTTAGGGCATCATGATTGGCATTGGCTTGGAGGGCCGAAGGGCCTGTTCCTGTGCTGTACTTTACTTTGTTCTTTGTACACGAATCTCATTTTCCAGTACTTGGTCCATCGCCCTGGAGGTTATTGCAGTGCAAGTGAATATCTAAATTCTTCATAAATGACATGAGGATTTCTGACTCAACCACTCTTTCAGGCAATGAGTTCCAGACTCTCCACCACCCTCTGTGTGAAAAGGTTTCTCCTCAACTCCTGTCTTGCCCCTGACTATTGACTCCTATTATTGGAGAAAGTGCCTTCCTATCCACCCTATCTATGCCCCTCATAATCTATCTCAACCTTTGCTGCTCTAAGGAAATAGCCACAGTCTCATAGGTCAGACCATCTAGCCCAAGCAGCATCCTGGTAAAAATCTCCTCTGCACCCTCTCTCATGAAGTCATGTTCTTCTTATAGTGTGGTGACCAGAACAGCACCCAGTACTCCAATTGTGGCCTAACCAGCATTTTATACAATTCCAGCATGACCTCCCTACTCTTATATTCTATGAATGTTGAATGTTTAGGAATCCAGTGTTGGGTAAGTTAAGGTCAGTGACCTCCTGATCCATTGGGAAGAATTTTGTCGGATCATTGGGGATGGTGGTGAAATCAAGGAAAAGCTGTGCTGGTTCGGCTCCTTCACTACATCTTGCCGTCAGGGAACCTTACCAACAGTGGGACCGGCCTCAGACAGGCTGCACCTCACAAGGAGACAGGTAGCAAATTTCAGTGTTCCACTACCCTATTAAGGGCATTTTGCCAATGGCTGATGCACCTCTCTCCAGGTGGGTTGTGGAGGCTGCCAGCTGAATGCAGGCAATATCCCAGCAGCAGCCCGAGCGAGGGAGTATTCTTTTATTCAAAGAGAGGACCATGAGCATTGAAGAAACCCCCCCTTCCCCCTACAATCATCTTGGAATGGTTTCCCCGCTATCAATCTAACTTTTAGCTTTTCAAAATGATCTTCCGCCTGCTTTTTTTTTCAATTATCTTTATTGTGAGTGTTGTAAGAAAATTGAAATTTGTAAGAGGCCAGCAAATCGGGATAAGTTCTCTAATAGCTTTTGATTCTCTTTAATCCAAGTTACGAGTGTACTTTAGAGGAGCTGCCATATGGCAACATCACCCATCATGATTATGCTCACCATCTTGAGCCTACTATGTCCTTGTATAGTTAATGCACAATGGACATTAGCAAGTATATATTAAGTTGCAGAACATTTAACCTTCAACAATGGCCTGTCCACAGCAACTTGGCCTCTGCTGAAATGAGTTGATCTCACCCAGAAAATGTAATTTCAGCATATTTAACTATTTTGGTAGCCCTGTTAGTGCATAATGCATGACATGTTTTGAGTGCAACAAAGAATTGGGGGCAGGCAGGAGTACTGGATTTTGCTTGCAGGGTCTATGCATATGAATGGATGTCACTTGTAGCAAGCTGAAATAAGCCACATTGCAAGCTTGATTTGAATATCTTAAATTGGCTGTCAGTGCAAACAAAAGGAATATTTTCAAACCTTGCACCTTTTTTGAAACAGTCAGAAGCTTGGAGACCTATCGTCCCCATTACTTTATTCATGGCAACACGTTGGCCAATCAAAAACATATCGGCCGATAAGTGTCAATTTGCCAACCAGTCAGAATGCTTTTTCTGTGTAGTATAAACTGTTGTGATAGTTTGAAATTTATCATTCCTGCATTTGTCCTGATGTGTGCAAGATGAAAAGCTTTAGCAACATGTCACTCTTTTCAGCAATGTTCAAATTCTGCACTACAAAACAACTACCTGCAGTGTTGCTCAAACACTCTAGTGACATTATCGGGAGCTCCTGCTTTAAGTAAATTTTGGAACTTTGGTGAGCTTTTAAGGTACATGCTTCCACTGCACTAATATAGTGTCTGGCTCCATTGAGGGATACTGAACCAGTGCTGCCAGTGGTAGAGAACTGCCGGCTCTGATTGGCCAGCAGCTCTTGAGGTAGGATTTCCATTCTGCTGGGGGAAGCCCTGCAATGAAATATTCACTTAATGTTAGGTCTAATTAATTGGTTCAAGGCCATAGCATTATCAATTGCTGTAGGTGCCTCCCTCCCGGAGATGCATTCTGTGGCAAGAGAATGCGAACCAGTGATGATTACATCTAGGGTAACCTGCTCATCTAGGTGCCAATTAAGACACTGAAATGGACAATTCAATCAATGGCAAGTGGAGAACTTGGCACGTGGAGAGATGATCCTAGTCTCGCTGATCAAGAGGTTAAAAGGCACTCAGTTCCTGATCAAGGGACCCTGAATTGGGAAGGAGATGCCTGCTGAATGCCACTCCCTGCCTTTTCCTTCTATCCTGCTACCCTTCTGGCTAATGATCCTTCCCCTCAACCCCTATCCCATTTTGTTTGTCTTTGTCCACAATCACAACAATGATTCCTGGTGAAGAATCAGCGACTGTTTTCAGGGTAGATTTCCCACCCTATTGGGTTAAGTTCTGCAGTTAATTGTTGTCTATGGAGCCGGCAGCCCTGACGACAGTATTCCTGCTGCCAATTAGGAACTCAGTTCTTTTAGGACTTCTGGACATTGGGTTGACAGGGGCCATTTGGTGGCGGGCATCCCAGCCCCACTGCCCTCAATAAATTCCGACCTGTATGTCAATGAAGATGCTTATTTTATGGCAATAAAGAGTTTTCCAAATACAACACATTCTTTTAATGATACCATGATATTACACTATTAGCAACACGGTGCATCAAAATTCACTGAATCATTTATATCCCTCAGGTCTTAATCACTATTTACTGGCTGGGAAAAACAGCAAACTGCTGCACATCCTACAGTGGGCCCACACTGAACCTGAAAGAATTTGAAGGACTGTTGTCTCTGATCCAAAAGGTAATAAACAATGGTGTATGCGTGTGTGTAAACAAT
Organism: Carcharhinus amblyrhynchos; assembly: GCF_965287045.1. Classification (NCBI taxonomy): domain Eukaryota; kingdom Metazoa; phylum Chordata; class Chondrichthyes; order Carcharhiniformes; family Carcharhinidae; genus Carcharhinus; species Carcharhinus amblyrhynchos. The sequence continues at coordinate 86,151,212 of NC_137324.1, read as the reverse complement.
GGTGTATGCGCGTGTGTAAACACCCACAACATTGCTGACCGCCTTATTCCCCCCACCTCCTTGATAATCCAGACCGATTGTGGCCCCTCCCCCTTTCCCTCTCAATGATCACAGGCAGAGTGGCAGCGGACCCCCTTCCCTCTCAATGACCACAGCTAGAATAGCGGCGGACCTCCCTTCCCCCTCACCGATCTCAAGCAGAGAGCTGTCGGAACCACCTCCCCCCCAACTCCTCTCCCATCAATCTTAAGCAGAGAGCCGTCGGCCATTCAGCACTTCTCTTCTTTCTAACTGGAGCGCCCAAACTGGACTTTTGTAGAGCGTGTCTGTTTTATGCTGATATTGGATGGGCAAACGCAATGGTAAAGGGGGGAATGCCTGTGAGGTTGCTCGTGCAGCCCATTAAGTCAATTTAAATGCATGCAGATGCATTTTCGGGCATTGATAATGGGGGAACTGGCATGGAGGTGGGCGCGGATCGTGCTACCTGCCTCATGCCTGACTTTACCAAGTTTTCGCACATAAAAACGGCACAACTTGATGGTAAAATCAGGCCCCATGTGTGAGAAACACTGTATGTGTGTGAGACTGCGTGTGAGAGACAGTGTGTGCGTGTGTGTGTGTGTGTGTGTGTGTGTTTGTGTGTGTGTGTGAGACTGTGTATGTGTGTGTGTGCTTTTCCTTAATGCTGGAAGTTTGTACTGTCAAGTATCTTTGCTATTACTGTAAAGGACTATCAGCTTGACCTAACATACTGCTCATTTTCACTTGCGTAATCCTATTATTAAAACAATGTGGGCAAAGTCCATATAAAACATTCAACTTCTAAAATGAAAATGATAAATAGAGGGAGAAAAAAAAACCCAGGTGTAGAAAATATGCTCTGTGATCTTATTTCACAGATGCTTGATGTATTCATTACCAATTCAATCATATGAAATGGAACGTGGCAATGGTACAGCAGCTTCTGTTAGAATAGGAGATCAAAGCATTTGATCCAAACATATCAGGTGTTCATACAATAATATCCCCAAAAATTATTTCAAGGCTCTTATGTAACTAGTTTCAAACTTATCTAATGAATACTTCCAGTGATTTCAACTTTTTAATTACATAGTTTTTTTTAAATGCTTTTCTCAGAACTGGAGAAAGAGAGTGAAAGTTGTTTAATTCCCAATACTGAATAACAGTACATTTGGCAAATACTGCCTTCATTCATAACCATGTTTTTTTAAGGAGGTATTGAGCGAGTCATTAAAAACATCTCAAATGTTCGCAGTGATATAATTTCATCACTTGCTGTAATTCTAACTTAATCTAAGAGCTAAAATAAATGTATTTGTGAGGTAGATAACAACTGTAACCAAATGTGGAAAGCACTAAGTCATTTGGCCATGTGAAATGAGCACAGAAGCGAACAAGAGCACCACTGTATTTTAACTGTGTGTAATTTCTTGTTAACTTTGTACCGCTGTGGTGAGATATCAGGCACAGCTTTTATTTCAGCCATGGAAAATGCAATGATTAAATTGTCATAAATAATCCAAAATCATATACTTGTGTAAGGTGAAATTGAGACCTTTTTTGAATATACGTGTGCTGATCGGTTATTTGCTACAGCAATTAATGTTCAAGTGATCTTTAATTGCGACAAGGGGTTTATTATAGCACTAGGCTGAGTGCAGCATAGGATGGCTTCCATTGACCTTTCCTTGGGCTAGAGTTGCAGTGTTTAGTATGGGCTTCTTGCCTTGGAAAGAATTCCTAATCAGGGACTGTGAAAGCAGCGATTGTTCTCAATGCTCCGACCGTGTGGGTCAGATGCAAGTGCGTTCATAGCCTTCAAAGCCAATAGCTGGCAAGCAGCAAAGTGCTGGAATGATTTTTTTTAAAAGGGAAGAGGAAAGCTTTTGCATATTTTCATTGCTGATTACCTCTGAAAGCTATTTCTCCTTAACCCAGGAATTTATTTAGTCGGGAGAGAAGGTTGAGCACAAACTTGGTTACATTGCAATCCGCAGATTGTCACTGTGCTCTGGGAATGGCCACAGGCAGAGTTTGGGTGAATGGGTGAAGGGCACAATTGTCACTGTTTGGAGAGCTGTTGGAAAATAAGAGGATATTTTATTCGGAGAACACTGATGTTGAATGTGCATAACTGTACCAAACACAGCCAATATAATCTTTGGACTGTAATACACAAAGTAGAAGACGGAATCGTTGATTTTGTTTCCTTTTTTAACCCTTGAAGATCGGGGTAAGTAATTTCTAATAAAAAATCAATGTCTATCGTAATGAATTATTTCATGTTCTGCCTGTTACCAGGAGATGGAAGATACAGACAGTCCAAAACGAAGCATCCGTGATAGTGGCTACATTGACAGCTGGGACTCTGAACGCAGTGATTCCCTGTCACCTCCCAGACATACCAGGGATGATTCCTTTGATAGTCTGGATTCATTTGGATCACGGTCACAACAGACTCCATCACCTGAGGTGATACTTAGAGGAAGTAGTGACGGTAGGTAGTGATAATGTCCCAGGATGGTATCTGCTACATGCAAGCTCAGCAGTTTGTCGTAAGCCGGGGACTGTTTGCAGCTACGAGTGCACAGTATAAATCTATAAAAACGCGTATGGGTATATGGGGCGATAGTTCATCATTGTACTTCAGAGTTACATGGGGCCAGCAAAGCTCAGTTATACCAGCATTTCCCATATTGCTCTTTGGTGAGGGACAATGCTGCCCTGCGCACACAAACCTGTCCACATACATGAAAATCTCTTAGTACCGTTGGAATGCAGTTTAAATGTCACCCTTGATAACATGACAAATTTTAAACTTTACTTCACACTGAGCTTCAGTTGTACAAAAACAAGCATGAAACTGAAGTAACACGAAAGAGTATCCTGGAGGTTTCATACCACTTTGCTAAGCTGAGATTGGGCAGGTTGGCACCCACATTACACTATGAAGCTTGTGTTGATACAATGCCAAAAAGATTTACATTGATGTAAATGGAAATATAACTGACCCATTAATGTGATATGCATGTGAACCTAATCTGCGAAAGGCGATATTTGACAATAACTGCATCTGACTGAATAACCATTGACCAAAATGCTGAATGAATTGTCCTGCTGTTTACAATGTTCTTTATCAATTATAACAAATTGTGTGCTTTCCAAAAGCAAGCCCAGTAAAAGTCCTAGAGTGAAAAGCAGAAAGCACCCACCCCAGAAATGCCATGAGACTTTTTTAAAGCAGGGATACAATTACAAACTTTGTAATCTTACCCAATGTAAGTAAAGAAAACATACACTTGAATGATTGAGTTTAGGAAATGAAGCATATACGCACTTATCCTAGATAATGTTTCCAGAGAGGTTGTGTGAATGAAAAGATGGCAATGGAAGCTTTCTTTTTCAGCTATTGGAAGAAAATAACAAAGCAGGCAGCAGTTTATGTGAAAAAGTTGGCAGAATTTGGGCAGTTGTAAGAACATGCATTTTGGAAAATAAGGAAACATATGTAACTAAGGCTGCTCACAATCAGAAAAAAGTTCCTTCTTACAAATGTGGTGGTGGTCTGAGTAGGGCTGTTTATAGAAGGTCTATTCTTCTGTACAGAATTATAAGATATAGTAGAGAGAAAAAAAGTGACTTTTAAATGTGGAATGTACCTCTCATTCCAGGATGTATGTTACAAGTGCATTGACAAGGACCATTGTACTAACGAGAATCTTGCACAGGGGCAATTTCAGGATTACAGTGAGATGCTACATCACGGGTTTATTCGGACATGTTGGATCAATGGATATTTTTCATTAGGACCATTTCAGTTGCTGTATAGAAATTGGGATTATCCTGCTTCTTGACATCATTTCTTTGCAACTTCTTTACAGAAGGCAGGATAAAGAAAGAAAACAGGACAGTCCTGATTGGCACTGCATTTCAGAGTGTGGAGAGTGTGTGAGTGGAGGCTCAGGCACATACAGGTCATTAGATTTGACAAGCTACAGGTGAAAAGGAGACAGATTACCTTTTGAGTATCATTGGTCTGTAACTTAATTTAGGCATTGCTAAAAATGTGTCACAACAAAGTGACATGATATTTTCTGACAATATTCTTTTGGATACTCTGAAAGGTCGTGGCAGTGACTCTGAATCAGATATAACACAGAAGGCGCCCGATGTGAAGCGAGACGACATGTCTGTAAGACGTACTTCCTGCAGTGAACCTAAATCATCCTTGCCCTTTAATCAGTACCTACCCAACAAGAGCAACCATACGGCCTATATGCCAGCACCTCTTCGGAAAAAACGGGCAGAGCGAGGAGAAACTTATCGGAAGAGTTGGAGCAACACTACCTCACCTGTAGGAGCAGAGCGACCTTTCAGGTAAGCCACATCATATGGTTGTTTTTATGAATTACCAGTACTAAGTAACAGTCACATGTGATCTAAGCCTTTACATTGATTTGAGGAGCTATACATTGTGATTTAATTATAAATCTAAACATTCTGATCTGATTGTAAATAGTTTTTGTTGCTCATTGTATGGCTTTATTCAACTGGACTATCTTTCTAATCCTGGCAAAGCCCATAGCTGCCTGTTATTGCTCAGTAGAAAACATCTTACATTAGTGTCCAATGAAAATGATTGTGCCATCATCATAAATTTTGACACAGCAATTCGCCCTTCATTTGAATTGCAATAAAAAGAATCAACATGAATGCATTTGGAAATAGTTCAGTTGTGGTAAAATTATTAGTCTGCTGAATAGACATTATTGTCAAATTGTTTGCTTATATTGAATTATTCCAGTTTTTGAGCGAAGGAATCCTCACTGTAAAGCAGTTGACCATGAAGGAGAAGGATGCCGTACTCTTAGCAATGTTCATTTCTTAGTACTGAAACAGAGCAACCTTCAGCTTGAACCTTGTAAATCCAGGTCATACTCTACAACATATTGAAAATGTTGCTGTGAAAAGGGAGTAGCTGAGCTTCACTTAGCTACTATCTTAGCAGCCTGTGGCTAAGGTAATAATTCCAAATGGTATAAGAGCTCCCCTGCACTGGTTTTTGCCTTTCTCCAATGACAGGACACTTGAAGTTAAACTGTATCCCAGTGAAGGTTGTAAATGATCTGTGACACTGCTTACAATGTAAACTGGGTGCTTGTATAAGATCTACAATTTTTTTGCCTTAATATATATCATATAACTCATTAGTCATAGTCACCCTGAGACTATTGAAGAAGAGCAAAATGAAGACGCCTATCAGGATGAGGATTTTGCTGAGACACCATCTACGTTTTTCAAAGTTCAAGGAATTGATGATTCCAAGACAGCAGTGAAACATGAACAAACTCCAATTGGAGATACAGACAGTCTCAAGAAGCAGCTGCAAGTTTGTGTGGCAGAAGATCCAGGGCACAGAGCATCTACAGAAGGTGCAAAATGGGAGAGGAAGGATGAAGAAGAAATTAAGAAGTTGAAACGAATTCAGAAAGCTGGTATCACAGTCATGCCAGCATCAAAGCGATATTGCAGGTCAGCTGTGCGGTGTTGAGCTCTCATAGGTGTGAAATAAAGGCATGAAATTCTATACTGAGGCACAATGTGTTATTGCTTTATTGGGTTTTATTATACCATGGTGTTCCGATATGAGTAATCTTTAAACTGAACATGAGGGAAATTGTGATCAGAGAAAATATTTAAACACAAAGTGATTTCATTTTAATGAAATGTGAAGGTGGTTAATTAATGTGCTTTTAACATGGAAAATGAAAATTCATTTGAAGGGTTTTGGTTTAGAATGATGCTTTTAATTATTTTGAACGATTGATTTTGACATGGTATAATAGGAATCCGTGATGAGGCTGGGAAATGTGTCAGTATAATTTAAGTGTGCTGATTGATGCACATTTTGGTTTGGCCATATTACTTAATTCACGTTAAGCAATAGTTTTTCTGCATTAATGTAGCAAAGTTTTTGGTTAATGACTATTCTGCTGTATTTGAATATTTAAATCACAATAGATAAGTACTACAGATATTGGCTGGATTACTCACCCTAGCATGGCACCATTTATACAACTAACGGTTTGATAGAAATGTTTGTCATTGCACCGCTCAAGCCTTAACGTAGCAACATAGCCATGTCATCAGTTAATGAACATATTCTTGTTAGTCATGCCTAGAAGTTGATTCTTTGACACAGAATGTCGCAGCCCCCTCATTTACCAGGGCTACTCCCCCTAACCTACATATCTTTAGGCATGAAGGGGCAATTTAGCATGACCATTCCACCACATCTTTGGACTGTGGGAGGAAACCAAAGTACCTGAAATAAATCCACGCACACACAGAGAAAATGTGCAAACTTCACACGGATAGTCACCCAAGGCCAGAATTAAACCCAGGTCCCTGGCACTGTGAGGCACCAGTGCTAACCACTGTGCCACCATGCCCCATAGAGATGATTTTAGAAGTTCTTACTCAGAGCACAGACTCTTACCACCAAAACACATTTTGGAAATGTTAATGGATAGAATGTCATGAGAGGCACGTGCTCAAATTCCCACTATGTTTTCTCAGCAGACGAGGGGGCGACACACACTTACAAAATTGCATTTAATATGAGTAAATGTGTGTTACAATATAGAGTGATATGTGGAGGGAAGTGATATCAAATATAGGATTGGGTAAATAAATGTGTATTTCATAATTTCCTGACTCCATCATACTCATTGAGCGCTTCAGTTGATGGGAATTATATTGTGAAAGATATTCTGAGTCTGGACTAGCACTGAGCAATTGGCTAAATTGTGTCACAGATCCACTGGGACATAAAGCTTCCTGTAAGATTGCCGAGTTGGAAAATATCCCAAAGAGTAACATGTAGTATGAATGTGAAATTATTTCATCCTTGAAAGTGTCACTATATACAGGCGTATACTGGCATATACTGGTCATATCCAGATTTTAAGGACAACCATTTTGCCAGCAGTATAGATCAGCAGGCAGACTCTTACTGGATCATATGGCTTGAACTATAGTAATATTGGATTTGACTTCACTGCAGGCCCTGTGGAGATTATAATCCCATATTAATAAATGCAGAAAATGGCAAGGAATAAAGTTTGAGCTGTTACTCATAGTATTTGGACCCTATGTTTTAAACCACTTTAATCCTTACACTCTTATTCTCGATAAAATTATTTATATTTGCAAGTCAAACACAACTTTCTTATAAGAAAATTATGTCAGTGTTCCAGGTTTTCAGCACCAAGAAATTACATCATACTGCACCAGGCATGAAATGGGCAGCTAAGGCTTCAAAATGGCAGGTTGTGTTCTGCATAGAAGTGCAAAATTAGGTTGTGCTAATATAACTAATATTTATATCCAGGTCCTGTGTTAGTTGCAGGACTGTTTTTATGAGCCCATATGGCTTAGTTGCAATCTGATAAAAATCACCCAGCAAATCATGCCAGTAACAGTCAATAAGGACCCTGCTGCATTGTTCTACAAGGGTTCAACCATTCCACATGGGTTAGTTACTGGTTTGTCCTCTTAATTTGCAGGTTAACATTTAGGCCTTTTGTTGGCTATTTTCTGAATTCATCAAGTGGTACTGTCTTTTAGGTATAATTCTGTGCTGGTACTGGGCATTTTATATTTTGAAAATAGATTTATTGCAGTCATGAGCGATCTAGTAGGTTGGCCTTTGGGGCTGAGGGGGGAGTAGGTACAGAAAAAAAACCATAGAGCTGATATTGCTGTTGGCAGAAGCCTCATCGTCATGGATGCCACTGCATCGCTCATGGAATTGACCACTTGCCCCATGTTGGGCAGATTAATGACCAGACTCTGTGTGAAGCCTGACACAAATAGAATCTGGACTCTTCAATGCCCTGAAACATGTGTACAAGCTTACTGGCAGGCTACTCAATGCTTTGCCTGGTGTATTCTCCTAACCTTCTGAAGCTTTGACCCTTGAAGTTGGCACTAGAGTCTTCTACAAAGCAAGCTAGAGCATGATCTTGCTGTCCAGTGAGCTGGCACCTTTGGCATCTGCACTTTGGCCAGGATTTTCCGCTCCTTTTCACGTCAGACAGGTTCGGTAATAAAAGCGGAAAATATCACAAGTGAAAGCATTAACGCGATCGTCTGCTTTCCCGATCTGTGACAGGCCATGTTTCCCGACGTTCACTGTACAATTCTGGGCTGGAATTCTCCGGCCATTCATTCCCCACTACCACCATCACCACCAGAGAAGACGGAGAGTTTGGCGCTCAGTCAAATCTCTGTTCACAGAATCCTACTGCTGTGAATGGCCAGAGAATTCCACTCCTGGTCTCCTTACTTAAGGAGGGATATTCTTGCTTTGGAAGTCATTCACAGAAGATTCGTTAAGCTAATTTCTGGGATGAATGGGTTGCCTTATGAGGAAAGGTTGAGGAGCTTGAATATATATTCATTGGAACTTAGGCAAATGAGTGGTGATCTTATTAAAACATATAGGCCAATATTTTACGACTATGCTTGGATGAGGCTACCCGAGGCCAACAGTGAATTCCATTCTGTGAGCATCGCTCACCCCGATTCTGAGGCGGGTGTACATGTAAAATTCTAGCCGTAGGATGGAATTTTACAAGATTGATTTTAAATATCCACCTAGCGTGAAAAAGGGAGAGTTCCTGATTTACTTTTTGGGCATGTTTTCACACCCAATCTTATGCACTTAGTCACTGAAAAGGTGGTCTGGATATTTCTAGCTGCTGCAGGCAATGGACTGGGCTTAGTTTGCCAGGCAGCCTGTAGAGGGAGCTACTGCGCATGTGAAGACCTCTGCTTCTGCACATGCTTAATAGCAACTTAGGGGTCTGACAGAGAGCAGGCCGCCTTGACCAGCTCCCCTCCCCACAATCATGGGGGCCTGTGGCTGATCGCAAGCCCCACAGCGCATGGGCATCAAGCCCCTGCCACCCAGACTGATCGGGGCCCTTCCCCCGATCTGACAGCAACTGCAGAGCAACAGCAGCCGCCCGATTCGATCTCTTTACAGAGTGCACAGCATTCTCCCCTCCTACCGATCGGTGCCCTGCACCCATTGACCCTGCATCTTGGTAAAGTGCCCAGGTGCCTGCTGGGCAGTGCCAAAGTGCTAGGCTGGCACTGTCCAAGGGGCATGCCCCCCTTGCCCTCTACCTTCCTGGGGGGGCCTCAGTGGCTCCAGTTCCACCAGTGAGGCCAACGGATGTTTTCCTCACCAGAAAGAACCTCTCCCAACGAGGCCGTACAGGCAAGTTATCCCAGATGATTGTATACCAGGCTCGCTACACATATATAAATTAACATTTAAATATATTTAAATAAATTATTGAGCTTCTCATCCATTTCTGGCGAGAGGCTGACCTCGCCAAGAATTTTGTTCTCATAAAATTGAGATGACAAATCGGGTATGATCCTGATTTCTTGGCTCTTGTGTGATTTTACCAACTCACCCCGCCCATCCATCCATAAGATTTTGAGGGGGTTTGACAGGGTAGATGCTGAGGACATGTTTCCTGCTCCCTCCTTGTGGGGATTGTAGAACAAAGGAGCACTTTAAAATAAAGGGTTCCCTCATTTACAATGGAGCTGAGGAGGAATTTCTTCTCTCTGAGGGTCACTCATCTCTTCTACAAAGAGCAGTGGAGGTTGGATCATTGAATATATTTAGTGCAAGGTTTACAGAAAGTTCTGATCTGTAAATGTGTCACAGTTATGAGGGACAAGGAGGAAAGTGGATTTAAAGCCACAAGCAGATCAGATATTGCTTTATTGAATGGTGGACTTTGGGAATAAATTTCACATTGTGCCCCCATGAACAGGATCATGCAGCCCTTGCCTTGTCTCCCTCCCACCTTCTGGTTTTCAGACCAGATCACATTTTTAGGTCCAAATGTCCACATTATGTCCCACAGTTCATTCTATGGTAATATTGTGCTACCTGACTCAAACATTGGATCACATGATATTTCCTACATTGATAAGGAGTTTTAGATTAATGGTTGCAGGGAAATAAATGCCCTTATTTTTATTTAATATTTTTCTAAATGATTGACAGTGACTGTTATCAATAGTTGCACCAACTCTTAGCAAGACTCCGATAATTTGTTTTTAGCTGAGATGCATGATAAACAATGCAATAAAAACTCAGCTTTTCCAAGAGGTTGTGCTATCAATGGGACATCACATGCAGTAAATAGCTTAGCAGAAAATCACTGCTGCACGATAGAACTCAATGTCGAAAACCTCCGATCTCAACCATGGCTAAGATTCTCTGGTGCCACCGCAGTGAATGGAGGTTTGGCTGATTGCCAAATACTCTGTTCTCACTGGCAGTGGGGCAGGTACGGATGAGATCGGAGAATCCTGCCCTTGGGGAATCACGAGTGATCTACCCTGGGATTTCTCCTAAATTACTCACTTTACGCAAGGCATTGCTTGTCGCTGGATCATCTTGGAAAATCATCCTTTTATTACCAGTGTGGAATAAAATGGCATGTGCATGAAAATGGAATGAAAGTTGCAAAGGACTGTGTGTGGAAACAGGCATGGGGAAAAAAATCATCCAAATATAAATACTCACATTTATAGTATTTGAGTGTGGAAGTTTTTCTGCTAACAGCACATAGCCTAATGCTCACCAAGCTGAAAAATTCTGTTGTTTCTATTGGATGACAAGTATTTACAGCTTTTGCCCCTTTACAGTAGACAAGAACAACAATATGAAAATAGTGGGCAAACCACTCCAGATATCATCCTCCGCAGGGAGAATACATTTCTGACAAGTTATCAGGACAACGAGTCAGAATCCGAGGAGGAGGAACAGAAAGTTCCCGATATTGAGAAAGACGACCTTGCTTTGAGGAAGGCCCAGATGCACCAGTCCAAGACCAAAATTGCTGTCAATCAATTCTTACCTGGACCGTGCACAAAGAAAGATAGGGAGCGCTGGCAGAGTATTAAACAATCCACACATAGAACTCCTAGAGCTTCACAAAGTAAAGAGCAAAAAATAGACAGGTGTGCATTATCTTAGTTTGAAATTGGTATCTTTCATTCTATTTTACTGATCTTCGTGCTCTCTTTATTTCTTCCTACAGCCTAATTAACTTTTCTGCTCACAGCCTGCTGGCCAAATTAGAATGAGACCCAATTGTTACAATGGACCAAGCTTTTTGCCAGGACTTTTGGATGGCCCCTTTTGACTGCTTGGAGTCCACATTGGTTCATATTTACCAATTAATTTCAGCACATTCAGGAGCTAGCTGGATAGACATTTAGCAAAGCAAGCAATGGAAGTGTCTGAGAAATAATGTGACTAGCTAAATGGGTCATAGTCTTGTACATACCAACTTCTAGTCAACACATTTTTCTGAAAATTTACTTATCGGTAACCTTGTTGGTTTTCTCGCTTCCACTTTGTGTTTTTTTATTTTGCTTTTTTATATAAAAAATTAATTATATTTTTATTGAAGATTTTTCCATTTTATACAAAAAATGCGACAAAGTCTCAAAGATTGGTAAAGTACAGCAGATGATTTTCAAATATAAGTAGGAAAAGAGAGAAAAAAATACCAACATCGTTGGTTTGGAATATTTATTGTATCAGTGCCTCAACTGTGCTTTTTAAAGTGAAAGGCAGCTTTATTTACTTTAATGATGCATGCACTTGGTATCTCAAGCTATTTCTGGCTTCAACCTTGTATATGAATTTGCTATTATTTTCATAATGCTTCAGTATTGATGTTCAATTTAAAATATTGCAATGAGGAATCAATTTTGAACAATCCACCAAAATGGGTATGGATGCAATAGTGCAGCTGTAATGGTCACCCAATGGATTGAATGATCAGTTCACACCAATAGGCAGTTCCTTGAACCAATGGGAAGTGAATTCCAGTGGCTGCATCTCAATAGGTGAATCGCGTTGGAGATCAGCAGAGGGAAGACTCACCAGTGGTTGGGCCTACCCAGCAGCTAATAGCCAGCTGCAGGATTTTTGTGGGGCTAGGAAAAGCATTTCCCATCCCACCCCGCCCCCCCGGCCCAATGTTCTTGGCCATGACTGGAATGTTTCTGCACCTCGTTTGTTGCAACTGTGTGGAGTGTATCCACATTAACTCTCTCTTGGAAGTCACATCTGGCAGGCCTTGGCCATCAATAGGGTTGCCATTGCTTTCTCTGCTATTTCAAACTGCTGGATGATTTGTAAACAGGATGGTTAGCAGTTCAGAATTCACCAATTATTTTCCTATTTTTTTTTGGTCAAAACTGTACATTCAAAATATATGAAGCAGAAACTCACCAAATTCTCTTTAGATTGACAGTATGTTGTAAACTTCCATTCCCAAATATCCAGTGGAGGAGAAGTGGCTCTGTTCATTTGAAATCATTCTCCCCTTCTAAGTATAGATTGCTTTGCATATTTCTAACACTTTTGTTTTCAGTTTGCAATTTAAAATCTTCACATTGTGAATTTAATTCAGATAGAATATCTTTAATTCCGTAAAAATGCATAGCAGATGCTGAGAAGGATAAATATTGTAAACAAATGTAGACCATGTAAGTTTGCAGTTTGTTTTTGAATACCCAGCTTTTACACAAAAAACCTTACTTCAGTTTTCATGACTTGGGACAGATTAACAGAAGGCCATTCAGCCCTTCAGGCCTGTTCCATTCAATTAGACTGTGTTTATTATGTAGTACAACTCCAGTTACCTGCCATTTCTCCATATCCTTTGACACCCAAACAAAATGTATCGATTTCAGTCTTGAAAATTGACTCAACATCCATAGCTTTTGGCAGGTGAGTTTCCCAACATCTCACTATCCTTCCTGATTCCTAAATGATATGCCTAAGTTTACATCTAAAGATTATGTCCCTGTGCTCATCAGAAAAGTCATGATGCGGAGATGCTGGCGTTGGACTGGGGTAAACACAGTAAGAAGTCTGACAACACCAGGTTTAAGTCCAACTGATTTATTTGACAGTAAACTTGCAAGATTTCGGGGTTTGCCCTGTCGCCTGACGAAGGGGCAAACCCTGAAAGCTTGCGAGTTTACTGTCAAATATATCGGTTGGGCTTAAACCTGGTGTTGTCAGACTTCTTACTGTGCTCATCAGAGAAGACATTTAATAGAATTATGAACCTATTATTTATTTTAACATATTTTTCTGCTTCTGTCTAACCTCATATTCATTCTTATTAATGTGCATTGAAATACCTATGCTGCCACCTTTCTCCTAGTTCCTACTTCACCATATTAATCTGTTGCCAAACAGGCACCTATCTGCAAAACCTCACTTCTTTTCCCTATTTATCTTCTCACTTGATATTCTGTGCTTTTTCCTCTTTTGACCTGCATACAATTGTTCAGCCAAAGTCATGTTCAGGTTGCAGAGAGTGAGGTGGTTGTCCCAGAAAAAGCAGGCGTGCTCCTGAAGTCACAGCAGCAGAATGAGCCTGAAGCGGAAGAGCAGCTGAAAGCCCCAGATATACAGCGTGACGATCTGGCTCGGCGCAAGGCCCTGGGTGGCTTTACCAGTCGGCAAAAGCCTCACACCTTCGTCCATTCCTCTATCACATCAGCTGATATGGAAATATGGCAAAGGCTCAAGCTTTCCACTGACACCAGGTTGTTACTGACCTTGCCTTCTTGTTGTTTCTAATAGAAAACATCATACAGAAAGCTGCTGTTTCAAATGTTCCTGGTCTATTGTATATTTTTGCATAATTTCTTAATCTGTACATATATTTAAAATGATGCTTGAAAAATAATAATTGCCCATCTAAGAACCTCAGTATTACTTACGTGGCGAAAAACTGCAGCAGGCGACGGTGCAGAGGGACCTCGGGGTCCTTGTGCATGAGTCGCAAAAACCCAGCTTGCAGGTGCAGCAGGTGGTCAGGAAGGCGAATGGGATGCTGGCCTTCATAGCGAGGGGGATTGAATATAAAAGTAGGGAGGTCTTGCTGCAGCTGTATAGGGCATTGGTGAGGCCGCAGCTGGAGTACTGTGTGCAGTTTTGGGCGCCGCACCTGCGCAAGGATATTTTGGCCCTGGAGGGAGTGCAGAGGAGGTTTACTAGGCTGATACCGGAGTTGAGGGGATTGAGCTATGAGGAGAGGCTGAATAAACTAGGCTTGTACTCGTTAGAGTTTAGAAGAATGAGGGGAGATCTCATTGAGACGTATAAGATGATGAATGGGATGGATAGGATAGAGGTGGAGAGACTCTTCCCGCTCAAAAAAGACAGTAGGACTAGGGGGCACAGCCTCAAGATAAAGGGGAGGCGATTTAGAACGGAGTTGAGGAGGAACTTCTTCACTCAAAGGGTGGTGAATCTCTGGAATTCTCTGCCTGTTGAAGTGGTGGAGGCTGCCTCGCTAAATATTTTTAAGAAGCGGGTTGATGGGTTTTTGATAAGAGAGGGGATTAAGGGTTATGGGGAGAGGGCGGGAAAGTGGAACTGAGCCACAACAGATCAGCCATGATCTTATTGAATGGCGGGGCAGGCTCGAAGGGCTGGATGGCCTACTCCTGCTCCTATTTCTTATGTTCTTATGTTCTTAATTGCTGAAGTACTTGTTTTTAATTTCATGTGACCAAATTCAATCTATTATTATGCAATACTGGTGTTACAGCGTTTGCATCACTTCCTTTCAGTATTTTACCCATCCCTTGAAGAAGCAAATCAAAACACAATATAACTTGTTATCATATGTCAGATTCTGTTGTCTAATCTAAGATATTTTCTTAAAAGAACACCATTTAAAAGAGAATAACAAAATTACCCGTAATTAAACCAAGTGACCTATGGGAGACTGTGTTGATGCCATGGACTAGTATGTTGCCTTTTATCCTGGGATCACCATTTCTGACAAGGCATGTTGATGGCATTAAGGCCTCATCCTTTTGCTTGCTTATGGACACTAAATGAAATAGATGTGACCATTCTCATCAATATTCTTTGCATGCTTGGAAGTCTAACACAAACTACCCATTAGCAGCATTGGTTTTCAACAAGCTGGCAATGTTAGAGAGAGGCTGAAACAGATGACTATTGTGCAAACCAAATGTGCCACTCTATTTTAATAGGGATGCCCTGATGAACTGTGATTATACCATATTGTTAAGGAAGAATATAAACAGCTTTGTTATCTATTAGTCTGATTCCACCTAACCTAAAGAAATAGAAGGCAGCAAAGCATTCAATCCTATAGCACTGACTGCAACAGTCTTAAGCCTGAAGAAATTGCCAAAATCCCCCTCCCTAAGCGTATCAAGTTTTAATTAGTTTGCCACTTTTAAAGTCAATATTTAGGCCCGTATGTGTAGCTGAAATCTGCAATGATCGCTGCCATTGACTATCCTTCTCTTGGGACTTTTTCCCATTTCATTCACTGAAGCCATCAAATGTGAGGTTTGTCCACTGAAGGTAACAATCAGAGATTCCCTCCACACATGCTGAACCTGAAACAAAAATATTTTCAACGATAGTAAAGTAGATGCAATTTGCATGATCAAACAGTCAACTTAATTATGGGCAAATTCTCTTTTATCATTAAACATGTAATCTTCAGTGTTCTTTTGTCTTAGTCTGTTGCTAAAATACGCACATCCATGCAGACTGAAGTTTTCAAGCAGACTAAAATTCCTGTCTTTTTCAATGTAAGGGATTACTCTTATGTACTTTTTTACTGAATTAGTGAAGGATAAGAATTTTGGCTCCCTGATAGTAAATATGCATCTTTCACTCCTGTGCACAAAACCGCCCTTTCTGGGTGTGCGCACTCTTTAGGTTGCAAATTAATTTTCTTGTTTATCTCCTCAGACAATGTACCAAATTTAATCAATGAGGGTGATTTACACCATGCTTGATATTTTGTCACAGTTATGGGGAGACGCACTGTTCAATGTCAATTTCTCTCTTAATTTTTCCTCTATTTCCCTCTTTTTTTTCTCTCCTGACGGAAGTCAGTCACTTCTAGGATACAGTTCCTTATTTTCCTTCCATTGGCAGCGATGTTTTGCCACCATTTCCATCTGCCTTTGGACTTCTTTACAAGCCATCAGCAGAAGTTTATCAGCAGACAAATAAATCTTTGGATTTAATTTCAGTGATAATCTTGCAGCATATGTAGACCTGAGTGGTTTGCATTAAAACTGTACATTAAGTCAGCATGTTCATAATCAGTGAACACACGAACCAATCAGTCATTCAGCCTTCCAAGCTTGTTCTACCATTCAGCTGAGTTTGTATCTTAACTCTATCTACCCACCTTGGTTGTGAAACCCTCAGCACCAGAGCCTAACAAATTTGAATCAACCTAAGTTTTGACATTTGTGATTGACTTAGCCTGAACAGCTTTTGAGGAGAGAGTTCCAGACTTTTACTGACCTTTACATGTAGAAGTGCTTTGGACATCATCTTTTAGATAGCCCAGTTCTAACTTAAAGGTTATGTTGTTGTTCTGGTCTCCCTACTGGATGAAACAGTTCCTCCCTATTTACCCTATCAAATACATTTATCATTTTAAGCATCTCAGTTATGTCAAAAATTAAACTTATGTTCTTGAGGAAATAGAGGCTTGGTCTATGCAATCTGTCCTCATAACTTACCCCATTAAAGCCCCTGTGTAATGTTGCTGTATCTGTGTTGCACCCCCTCCAACACGTTCCTGAGGTGTGGTGTCCAGAACTGAATATAATACTCCAAAGGGGCTCTTCTGTGGAGCTGAAACAAAACTTTCACCCCTTGATCCCTATCCCCTTGAGAAAAAGATCAACATTGTATTAGCCATTTAAAATATTTATTGTACTGGTTTTTATTCATTTCTATGTTTGTGGCACTAAGTATTTCTGCTCATCTACAGTAACTAGCTTCTCTCCATTTAGAAAATATTCTATTTTTCTTGGGATCAAAGTGGATGACGTTGCACTTTTCCACATTGAACTCTATCTGCCAAGGATTTGCCCACTCACAAACAAATCAAAGTTCTTTTGCAACTTTTAGCGCTACCTAACTTAGTGTTATCAGCAAACCTGGATATACAGATGTCTATTCCATCATCCAAGTCATTTATGAAAATTGTGCAAAGCTGTGATTGATCCCAACACAGATCCTTGGTGGGAGTGGGGATAGATGATGGAGTGGGGGTGGTCACCAATAATCATAATCTGCTGATTTGAGTATATGGCCATTTTCCCTACTCTTTGGCCAGAATCCTGTGCTGCTATTGGCAATAAGTAACAAGGCGGCTGGACACGTAATTGTGCAGGAGGCAAAATGCCAGCTTCCCGACAGTGAGATGAAAGTATGGAATTAAAGTGGCAATAGATTGCAGCAAGCACTGGGAACCTGTTTGTTATTTTGGGCATGTCATGCATACACATGAAAACAGCATTTTGCCAGATTAAATAGTGCCTTTGCAATTAACTCTGCAGTGAATGAGAAACAAGTGCCCTTAGAAAGGGTTGCATGCAGTCAGTGAATAAGCTTCCTAGTGGATTTGGGCTGAGCAGCCAGCATAATTAAGGATACCACGCACCTCGGACATTCTCTCTTCTACCTTTTTCCATCGGGAAAAAGACACAAAAGTCTGAGGTCGTGTACCAGCCGATTCAAGAACAGCCTCTTCCCTGCTGCCATCAGACTTTGAATGGACCTACCGCGCACTAAGTTGATCATTCTCTACACCTTAGTTATGACTCTAACACTGCATTCTGCACTCTCTCTTTCCCTCCTGTATGAACGGATGGTTTGTCTGTATGGTGCGCAAGAAGCAATACTTTTCACTATTTACTAATACATTGGACAATAATAAATCAAATCAAATCAAATCAAAAGCTGTAATCTCAAGGTGTCCACTCACACAGCCAAATTGATGCTGCTGCATTGCATGAAATGAATGCATGTCCAGGTGCCCTTTAAGTATGGTGCCCAGATCTTTGACCCTATGAGGTAATGGCAGGATCATTAATTTCTGCCAACATTCACTGCCAGATTGGTTAGGCACCTCATCCATGAAACCATCTCATTGATTGAGCCCCATGATTGCTTCTGCCTAGCCATCCTGCCTACAAGCAGAAGTCCCCACGTTTCCTGTCCCACCATCAGGACACTCGATATTGCATCAAGATTCCAGCCTTTGTCTGCTGTCTCCTAAAAAATTCCTCATCAAAGCCTCCAATTTTGTATGCTTTCATTTTTACTAACAAAGTGGCTGAAAAAATCATATAATAAACTGAATGTCCTCACAAAACTGACTGGATAGATGATCCTGTTTAGTAGTTTATTGTTCATATTTGTTAAGAGTTTATTTCCATTTTTAATGGATACAAACTAAGGAATTAATAGTCTCTGTTTTCTGCCTTTAATCTTCATTTTTCTTCATTCTGCACAACTTCTTCTAGCGAGGAGACTTCCAAGCCAATTAGAAATTGTTCTGAAATGAAGCCAATGTCTGAAATTGAAATAGAAAGAGCAGCTCAAGATGACCTTGCCTGTCGTAAGGCAAGAAGCAATAGAAGTGCTTCAGGCAGCTGCCAGCGGTTTGTGCACTTTGGCCCAGTGACGGAGATAGATCAGCAACGGTGGGAGAAGCTGAGCATCGCCAGGGCTGGTCCAGACAGTGAGTCAGAGGAAGGGGAAGATAGTTGCACTATCAAAGCCTACACCTGCCATCTCTTACCATCAGTAGCTTCAGCAGTCATGCTCAATCCACAGGACAGTGTAATAGGAGGTGAATCTCAAGTCATTTCTGACAGCGAGGTCAGCTTTCACTTCCAAAATGAGCAAAGGTACATTTTACAACCTCTCCAGTAAGCCTGGGTCAAGAGTGATATAATATTTTCAGTTGCATGGTGTGATTTAATCTCTTAGTAATGCAATGTGTTTGCAATGTAGGGCTGAGGTCTCTTATCTTGTATAACTCTATCTTATTCAAGAATTTTGGCTCTAAAATAGCTTTGTTTTATTGAGACTTCACCCTGCTGTAATGTAGATAGTTTGACATATGTTTTTAATAATAATGGAGATAAAAAAATGGACAATGCAATAGCCTAGACATTGATCATTTATGCTGTTAGAGGTTTCCATTATTCGTATTAACCACTTCACTAGAAATGTATGTTCCTTTAACAGCTTAGTTATATTTCACTTCCTGCGGAGGTGGGTTTCTTTTTTATGGTACAATTGGGATACATTTTGCATATTTTATTCTGCAAAATTGGAAAATATGTTGCTGTATAATGGGAAATATTGGCTTAGGATTATAATTTGTTCTGGTTCATTTCGGTACCATTTGCAACTTTTGGATCACCATATTCATAATGCTTTTTGGTTATGGTCAGTAAAAACTTTCTTACTTCAGATATACTTATCCACAATAATGACTTGCGACACAAGCTTACAGAAAATTTGGTGCAAGGTACAATCACGCCTTCACAGTAAATGAGTTAGAAGTGTTGGAAGGAACTGAAATATTTCAGTGTGGGTGGGTTTCTGTGTGGGTGGCAGGAACCCACTCACTTCTGCCTTTAACACAAGTGTGTTCTATAGTGCACAGGACACAACTATGTCATTCAAATAGGTAAAACACTCAAATTTAACTGTTGGCTCCTGGATTTTCTAGGCTTCTTAGGACAAACTGGAAAAAACAGAGAGAGAGGACAGTGGGGATTGAGCAACTGATATGCTTTAAATACTGATATCAGACACATGCTTCCTTACCCAAGCAAAAGACTTTTTCTCACAGGACTTATTCCAGAAGTTATGCTTCACAATTGTTAACTTTCAGGTCAACATGGGGGCCACTAATGCGACTCTACCTTGGACCGCAGATGAGAGATGGAGCAGTAGCAGCAAGGACAGCAACAGCATGGGTAGCACCAGCAGCCACCTTCTCCCCTTCTCCTCAGCCATCTACTACTCCACAGAATGTTGGGGGGAGGGGGTTGGTGGAGGAGATAATGCCTCCAGCACAAAGTGCTCCGTAACCTCTTCATTGTTTGGAAACCCCTGTTGTCTGGAACTATTTTTAAACAAACCCAAGTATTCCCATATCATCACTGGCATTGTTTTAGTTCAGTATTTTGAGAGCGGAAATGTAGGCGGGAACTCTATCACCTCACCCGCCACTGGAAATCTCCACTGAGCTGGAGTGGGAATTTCCAGTCTTGCCTGAACGAGCTGTAAAATCCCACCTATGGAATATACACAGGTGGACTTTCATCCATTGGGGCTCAGGAAATAAGGGATAGGACTGGCAGCTTGATATTCTGGGATTTAGATGTTTCAGGCATGATGGAGAGGGATGTAAAAGAGGTGGGGAAGTTGCGTTACTGATTAGGGATAATATCACTGCTGTACTGAGGGAGGATGCCTTAAAGGGCTTATTCAGCGAGGCCAAATGGGTAGAGCTCAGGAACAGGAAGGATGCAATTACTTTGATGGAGTTGTACAACAGGCCTCCCAAAGCCAGCAGGAAATAATAGAACAGATATGTGGGCAGATTAGGGAAAAGTGTAGAAACAACAGGGTTATTGTGGTGGCTGATTTTAAATTCTCCTACATTGACTGGGACTCCCTTAGTGCCAGGAGCTTCAATGGGGGAATTTGTTAAGTGCATCCAGGGAGGTTTCTTGAAGCAAAATGTAAATAGTCCAACTAGGGAAGGGACCATACTGGCCCTGGTCTTGGGGAATGAATCCGCCAAGGTGATCAGAGTTTCAGTGGGAGAGATTTTGGGAACAGTGACCATAATTTTGTAAGTTTTAAGATAAGAATAAGAGTAGTCCTGAAGTGAAAGTACTAAACTGGAAGAAAGCTAACGACAACAATATTAAGCAGAACTGGAGAATGCAGATTGGGGCAGTTTGAGGGTAAATCCACATCTGTCATGTGGGAATCTTTTAAAGGTCAGTTGATTAGAGCTCAGGACCAGCATGTTCCTGTGAAAATGAAGGATAAGAATGGTAAGATTCAGCAACCTTGCATGACAAGAGCAATTGTAAACTTAGTCAAAAAGGAAAAGGAGGTATACATAGGTTTAGGAAACTGAAGACTGAAAGAATGTAACAAAAGCAGAAAAGAACTTAAACAAGGAGTTAGAAAGGCCATGAAATGTCCTTGACAAACAGGATTAAGGAAAATCCCAGGGTATTTTGTACATATATAAGGAGCAAGAGGGTAGCTAAGGAAAGGGTAGATTCACTGAAGGAATTTATGCTTGGAGCCAGAGAAAGTGGATGAGATCCTTAACGAATACTTCGCATTCACAAGGAAAAGGACATGGCGGATGGTGAGTCTGGAGATGCGTATGTTGGTATTTTAGGTCATAATATAAAAAAGGAGGTGGTGTTCGGTGTTTTGAAAGGCATTAAAATAGACAAGTTGGGAACTATCCCAGACTACTGAGATAGGCGAAGGAGGAAATTGCTGAGTCCTTGTACAAAATCTTTGTACCTTCTTTAACCACAGGAGAGGTTCCAGAGGACTGGAGAATAGCAAATGTTGTTCCTTTATTTACGAAGGGCAATAAGATCACAAGCCTTACATCAGTGGTAGGGAAATTATTGGAGAAGATTCTTGGGGATTGGATTTATTCACATTTGGAAAAATATGAACTTATTAGCGATGCAGCATGGCTTTGTGCAGGGAAGGTTGTGTCTCATAATCCTGCTTTTTGAGGAAGTGACAGAGATGATTGTTGAAGGTAGGGCGGTGGATGTTGTCTACATGGACTTTAGCAAGGCCTTTAACAAAATCCCTCATGGCAGGCTCAAATAGAAGGTGAAGTGACATGGGAGCCGCAGTGGGCTAGTAAGATGAATACAGAACTGAGTCATAGATGACAAAGAGTAGCAGTGGAAGAGTATTTTTCTGGCTGGAAATCTGTGACCAGTGGTGTTCTGCAGGGATCAGTGCTGAGACCCCTGTTTGTAATACATGTAAATGATTTGGAGGAGAATGTAGGTGGTCTGATTAGTAAGTTTGTGGATGGCACAAAACTGGGGGAGCTGCAAATAGTGAGGAGGATTGCCAGAGAATACAACAGGATATAGGTAGGCTGGAGACTTGGGTGGAGAAATGGCAGATGGAATTTAATCTGAACAAATGCGAGGTGATGCATTTTGGAAGGTCTAATACAGAAGGAAGTGTACAGTAAATGGCAGAAACCTTAGAAACATTCATATGCACAGGGATCTAGGCATGCAGATCCACAGTTCTCTGAAAATGGCAACCCAAATGGATGCGGTGATCAAGAAGGCATGTGGCATGCTTGTCTTCATCAGTTGGGGCATAGAGTGTAAAGGTTGACAATGCATGTTGCAGCTGTATAAAACTTTAGTTAGGCCACATTTGGAATATTGTATACAGTTCTGGTCATCACACACTTATAGAAGGATGTGGAGATTTTGGAGAAGATACAGAAAAGGTTTAGCAAGATGTTGCTTGGTTTGGAGGGTATTAGCTATGAGGAGAGATTGGACAAACTTGGTTTATTTTCACTTGAACGTCAGAGGCTGAGGGATGACCTGATAGAATTATACAAAATTATGTGAAACATGGATAGAATGGATAGCTGGAGTCTTTTTTCCAGGGTAGAAATGCCAATTACTAGGGGATGTGGGTTTAAGGTACAAGGGAGAAAGTTTAAAGGAGATGTAAGAGGCAAGTATTTCCCCTAGAGGGTGGTGAGTGCCTGGAATGCACTGCCAGAGGAAGTGGAAGAAGCAGATATAATAGCAACATTTAAGAGGCATCTTGACAGATACATGAATAGGAAGGGAATTGAGGAATACGGACCACGTAGAGGCAAAATGTCTTTAGTTTAGAAAGGTGTCATGTGTTGGTGCAGGCTTGGTGGGCTGATGGGCCTGTTCTTGTGCTGTACCATTTTTTGTTCTTTCTCTTTGATCTTTGAGATCAATCAGCTATCACCTCTTTCAACAGTGGATAAGAAATTGATGTCCGGGTGCCTTTTACTATGGTGCCTGAGTATGATGGCAGGATGGCCGCGATCCAGACCGTTCTGCTGTGAGATAAGTTGGGAAATTCCAGACTGCATAATTAAGGATGGAGCATTGTGCAATTAGCACATACTCCTGCTGGCCTCTGTGGCAAGAAACACTCCCAGTTCCTGCCCTCACCACGGGACTTAGGTCCAGAATAGAAAATTCCATGCATTGTATTTATTCCTCAGGTGTATTTAACCTAGTTGTGCAAAGCAACTTTGACTTTGCTTGCACTGAACTTGTGAAAATTGGTGATGCAGCCCGAACCGACTAATCTAGTCTGACTCCAGGTTTGCTTCTGATTGACTATGGCCCTGATCTCAGGGTCAGTAGGGAAGTTTTACCACTGACCTTGAAGAAGCTGCCTTAAGCATCAAGTGATCTCTGTGGCCTGGATTTTCCCCTTCTCAAAGCCATGTTGAATCTGGCATCAGGTCAAAGGATTGTCCAAGTGTCCAACAACAGTGTCGTCACTGAATAAGCAACCAATCACATGTAGATATTCCCATAGACAACAAAGTAGGAAGCAAAAGTGTTCTGAATGTTTCAGTTTCAATTTTACAGAGTGAAATATATGATTGAGAAATACATGTGGGGTTAGGGTAGACATTGAAATATCATAAATAGTTAAAAAATAATTCTTAAATTTGCGAATGGAGAAATTTGGCATCGTACCAATATAAAATTAGCTTCTTGGAGTCAGTGAAGCTGTTAGTGGTAATCATGAAGTTAGTACGCTGTTAAAAACACTGTTGCACCTCATTCAACAAGGTGTCATTTTTGGAGGGTTATACAGTGATTCTAATGGTTTAACAGGGCAAGTTTGAGTCAGTTCTGCAATTTATTCCTGCTTGCAGCCTGAGGTGAGTTCAATGCCGCACCTTATGGGGAAGCATAGAATCACTGTCTGCAACTTACAGATTTAACTGCACATGTGCAGACTTTAGATGTTGCTGTCAGTTTGAGGAGTAATGAGGGCAAACATTGACAGTTCCACTGTTGTAACTAGCTTCAAATTCCAGGTAAGAAGCACAGCCTGTCTTTAACTGTAGTATAAATTAATTGAACCTTCTATTTATTAGAGCTAACTAAATTAGCCTTCTTCAAATTCTTTGCATCATTCAACCCACCCTCGAGGATGGTGTAATTTTTGTGGATCAGTGGGTATGAAATATCCCACACACCCCCACCCATTGGTTCCCGGTGTGGAGCAGCCTGCTCAACAGGCCAAAGGGGCCACTCCAAAAGATGGTTGAATTTTTCCTTACAATTTGGTGCGGTCAGGAGGAACAGCAGCAGGGTGATTTCCTGCTCCCCTTGATCGGCGAGCTGTCTTGCAGTGTCTGCTCTACATCCGCAGCGTACTGGCTGCTTGTTAGTGAGGTTCATCAGGCATTTCTAATCTGCACATATATTTATTTTGAGAGATATTGGCTGGAATTTTCCAGCCGTTCATGCCCCACTGCCACTGCAAGCGAGGATGGAGAATCTGGTGCTCAACCTAAGAACCAAAGAATCCCGCTGACGTGAACGATCAGAAAATTCCATCAATTCTCCATCTCTTGCTGTCCTAGGAGGATATTATTAAGAGTTTAAACTTTGAGTCCAACTTCGTTTCACTGATTTTTTCAAATACACCAGACACCAATTTTATACACTTTTGTTATTCTAGAAAAATACAGCATTATAACTAATCTAAGACCAATAAAGTAATTTCTAGCCAATATTTCCTTGATGCAGTAGCAGTGTTATAAAAACAGAATTTTCGTAAAATAGGAATAACTAACAGTTGCTTACGGAGAATTGGTATAGCTTTGGTTTAGTAGAATAAATCATAAAACTCCATGGCTCTAAGAGACTAATACTTGGCCAACCAAGCAGCAAATCTCCATGTAACCCAAGTATATTGCTAG
Organism: Carcharhinus amblyrhynchos; assembly: GCF_965287045.1. NCBI lineage: Eukaryota > Metazoa > Chordata > Chondrichthyes > Carcharhiniformes > Carcharhinidae > Carcharhinus > Carcharhinus amblyrhynchos. The sequence continues at coordinate 86,126,214 of NC_137324.1, read as the reverse complement.
CTGTGAGGTTTCTAACCTCAAATCTAGTCTCAATAAAAAAAAAGACATTCCCTTGTGTTGAGGACAGACCCTGATAATCGAGTACCCAAGAATCAAACTAACCACAGCACAATCAAACCAGTAATCTCTCCCAAACCAAGGACTGGGCCAATGTAGACTTCATTATTAATTTCATTCAAAACTCCTCTTAATTAATCCTTAATGGGGCTTTTTCTGTGCTTTTTCTGCTATTTTTATACTTTCCTACCTCACTGTCCACATCTCCCCTGCTTCTGAGTGCATTGATTCCTTCCCATGGGATGGTCACCGTGGGACAGTCACCGTAGTTATTGGTCATTGTGTGGTTACAAATCAAAGAAATCACTCTTTTACATTAGACCCAAAAGTCATTTGGCCCCGATATTTATGGGCATATAAGGAGGGGATGATATAGGTTAGTAGTGTGGGAACAAGTGGAGGAGCCTTTTAAATTTATTCTTTCATGGGATGTGAGTGTCGCTGACAAGGCCATCATTTGTTGCCCATCCCTATTCACTCTGGGACAGAGTGGCTTGCCTCACATCATTTCAAAGAGCAGTTAAGAGTCAATCATTGGCTATGGACCTGGAGTCACATTTTGGCCAGACCGGGAATGGACAGCAGATTTCCTTCCCTAAGAACATTAGTGAACCAGATTGTTTTTTCACAACGATCAATGATAGTTATCCTGGTCACCATTAGTGAGACTTGTTATATATTCCAGATTTATTAATTGAATTTAAATTCCACCAGCTGCTGTGTGTGGATTTTGAACCCTGTTCCACAAGAATGTTAGCCTATAGCCTCTAGAATTCTAGTCCAGTGACAATACCACTATGCCACCACCATCTGGAAATCCTACTGAATTTAATGCCTTGCCATAATTTATTTCTTCTGTTTCCTGCCTGGCAGCCAACCAAACCACCGGATGGGAAAACAAACGGCAGGAGGCCACAGCCAGAAAGCTTTGGCAGCAATCCACTGCAATTGTGATTGCAGAGTTGAGGCTGGTGGAGAGAGGCCACTATCAGCTGAATGGAGAGTGCTGAAGATTTTTTTGAAGGGCTGGGGAAGCTCTCCTGCCTCTCTTGAGCCACATAAATTGCTATTAAAAGGCTTGACCATTTGGAGCCAGTACTCCTAATATAAACATATAGCAACATAGAAACAAGAAGCAGGAGTAGGCCATTCAGCCTTTCGATCCGGCTCCGCCATTCATTTTGATCATGGTTGATCATTGAATTCAATATCCCAATCCCCCCTTTCCTCCCATATCCCTGATCCCTTTAGCTCCACGAGCTATATCTAATTTCTTCTTGAAATTAGACAACATTTTGGCCTCAACTACGTTTTGTGGTAGTAACTTCCACACATTCACCACTCTCTGGCTAAAGAAATTTCTCCTCACTTTGGTCCTAAAATGTTTACTCCTTATTGTCAACTATGGCCCTGAGTTTCGGGCTCCCCAACCATTGGGAGCATTCCTTCTGAATCTATCCTGTCTAACCCTGTCAGAAATTTATAAATTTCAATGAGATCCCTTCTGCCCCTATTTCCCTCTGGGTTTCCCAAGCGCTAGGAAACCCAGCCAGCAGCAGTTAAATTGAAATTAAATTGCACCTTTGAAGCTTGACTTAAATATGGTAACGAAGTTTCATCTCGCCAGAATGATACACATATTCCTTGTCCATTGCCACAGGTGGGTCCACGGTGGGTTGGGGACATGCCTCCTTTTTTTGGAGTTAATTCACCCCCATCCCCCACAACTCTGCCAGTTCCAACTACCTCCTACTCATTGGGGTAGGGATAAATATTGAGGTTTAGGACAGTTCTGTACCCATTCCTGTAACTACAATGATAACTACTATTTCTACCATAATAATAGATATAGTGAAGCAGTATTCATTCTCCCAGGACATGTTAAAGGAACAAATTTGTGTTTTTAAGTCTTTATCTGCTGAAGTTGTATCCTGTAGACTGTAAACATGAAGTGAATGTTTTATTTCTTATCTAACCATCTTGTTCTGCTGTTACCTTACTTCCCATTAGTTGGTGCCTTCCTTCCTTTCTTAATTTACCTCTTCTTCCATAGCTATAAACCGGAAGAGACTTTCCTTAGTGACACGTGCACAGCTGAGTATTTTCGAAGAACCCCTTCTCCTGTCCTGGTTGTCCAGACAGTAACTCTGAGTGAAAGCAGTCACGATTCCAGTGACGAAGATGAAGAAGAGAGGGTCCCAGATCTAGAGAAAGATGACATGATGAGCAGGCGGATAAAATCCACCTCTAAGCAGACCAGTGCTGCCTTTAATAAGTTCCTCCCAGTCCCCAGTTCACAACAAGGCCAGTCAAAGAGCGGAATCAATGATGGACGTGAGAAGATGAATAAACCCAAGAAGGGATCTCTGTGGACGTGAGCTTTTTGTTTTGTTTCATTTAACTAAACAGTTGCTGTGGGCTGGAGCCTGAAGTGCACTTAAACTCATTGCAAGTGTGGAAATGTTTGTGTTGAACCAAGTAACACTTAGCATGTGTTTGCAGTTGTTTTGTCTGTGTGTCACCTTGACTCATCTTGAAATATTACAATAGCATTGTAGAAATATTTACAAAAATAATATAAAAGGTAAATGGGACTGTATTTTTCATGTTTTCATGTCCCAGTGATAACAGCTAAAATCAGTTTTTTTAATTTGATAGCTTATTCTGTTTTAACACTCAGCCTGTGGTACTTTTTCTGCACCTTGGAAATTCCTTTGTCCTAGAACTAGTAACATTTGAATACACGGGCAATAATTTTAATCTGAAATGATGTCAGTCCCTGAAAATAAAGCTGCCTTGTTTGACTGACACCAGGCATAGGGTGTGCTGTCTTGGGTTCACTGTCACATACAGGAGCATTCTACGCAAAATATTTAATTACAGATGTAACCAGGATTTCAGAAGCATAAAACATTGTAACAAAGGACAACTGAAGGATAATCACACAAATCCCTTTGTTTATGAGACAATGCGCATTCTAGTAGTGGACGTTTGGACTTTAGCTCAATCACCGGAGCCACAGGTTTGCTTTAATGTCACCTGATGTTGTGAGTGCTTACTTTCATGTAAAATTACAGAAATCTGATTATCGACATAACTTGCTGCAAGAGGATGTGAGAAGGTAGAAATCTGAAATGAAATAAGGAAAAGTTTTCAGGCAGAATGATTGTCTGAGATTGGGGGATATGTCTAGGCTATATAGAGCTGACATTGACTTCCAGTGATGGTACGCGCCAATTATGAACAACTGGCTATAAATTAACACTGGAACAATCCACTTTGTGTAAAAACCTCCCTTCCTTGGATAGTTTGAGCAGTTAATACATTTTTAAATTGTTCAAATGTTGATACAAGAGTATATGAATTATTGTCAAGCATTTATATAAATAGTTGTTTTTATCTTTTATGTTCTTACCAGAGAGCTTTCCATACCTGATAAGTGTATGGACAATTTAGGCATGCCGATTAAAATCAATGACTGGAAAATGAGGACCAGGAAGTACACTTAGTACCATACAGCTGTCAAAATCAACAAGAATTACTTGTATATCCACTAAAATAACACTATTCTCTTAACAGCTCATAAAAATGTAAAACAAACCAACAAACAGCTGTGTCAACAACCTGAATAGCAGGTTTGGAAGTCAGCCAAGCACTCATAGGAAGTCATATTACACGACTCTAGCCAAACTAAATCCATGAATGGTTTTGAAGTCAACCTAGCATTCAAAGTGAGATTCCATTGAACCACTACATCAACAAGAACTCCTGAGCTAAAGCCATTAAAGCCTTTGAAACGAATCAAAAGCTCAATTAACTCTCAAAGCTTTTAAACAACCAAATTGATGGCTAAGCTGAATCTTGCAGGGAAACCAACATCTAGAACATATTTAATATCATAAGATATGAATTTCATTTTGTGCAATGCAGAAGAGCACTTTATCCAAAAGGTAAATACATGTTGATGCATCTGAAAACTTTAATAATGCTATTCATTCTGTCAGCAGTTTGTCAGCTCTCAAAAGTGACAACCTGGATACCACCTCATTTAATAATCACTTATGTTTTCAAAGTAATGTCCTTCCATCACTTGAGTTTACCTTTGCGCTTTGGGGAAAAGCCTGCTTGTTTTCTTTTATGAATTTACTTTAATTCCAAAGTAAACTGGGGAGAACCCAGAAAAGAGTGTAATTGGACTTCCTAGAAAGCATTTTAGTGCCATGAGATGCCCATCTGATCTGAAGTTACCATGGAGATGAAAGTCAGAAAACAAAGGGTCAATAGGTAGCTAATTGTGTAATCAAATTACAGCTGGAATCAGATTCTGCAGTTTTACCATATCCTGGTGAAAAGGCAAATTGAAGACTCCCAGAATAGAGCAGGAATACTATGTGTTTTATACAGGGAGCTGAATGCAGGGAGAGTGGAGATTGTGGAATGGACAACAGCCACATTGCTACAGTTTCAGTTTTGCCAGAGCCAACCAGACCATTTAAAAGGATCAAATAATAATTCAACTGTTAACTAATATTTGAATTGTGTTCATTTTGGTCAGTTTGTTACAGTAATTATTTTAAAAAAGTGAAGTCTTCTGATTCCCATCACATGGATTCCTTTCTTCTAAAAAGTTATCCATATTTATGGGGATCATAACATACTATTAAAAATATGTGTATAGCTTCTGATAAAGCAGTTTATTCTGACATATGGCAATACCTTTTGAACTTCCATACGGTTGCCAGTACCATATCACGGATCCCCCATGGTCCATGGTACCTCTGTGCTGCCTCACATAGATGGCCTACTCCTGCTCCTATTTCTTATGTTCTTATGTTCTTATTGCCTTCCAAAACCAGCCTGAATCCATCAAAATTGAGGAAGGTCTGAAAAGTCCATTTCTGTGATGGTGCTGCCAATGTTGAGACATTGGTGGGTGGCCAACACATCCTTAACCCACACTGAAGAAAATTGGCAGTATCAAGAAGGTTTGTTAATCTTGGATCCAGGTCCCATCTCCCATTCTCAAATCCCACCTGATGAATTTTGACCCTGCCTAGGAACGAGAAAATCAAGGCCAAAGCCTTTTTCCTCCTCTTTTTGTTATCTGGTTCCGTTTCATATTTAACGCAAGCTTTTTGATTCTGTGGTCAGAATCTTTGAGATCATCCCACTTGGTTAGGATTGATCAGCCCATCAGCAATTTCTCCCCTCTCTTTATTTTGATCTTCCCATATTGCTGCCCATTATTCTTGTATTAACTATACATACATAGATTCAGCTGCCAAATAGAATCCTTCTTCAATGCTGTGGTTCTGCTGCTGGGGTGCTGAACTCCAGAAACTGCCAATGGTTGTATAGAAGGGGAGTTGATGGTGTAGTGAAAATGTTATTGGACTACTAATCCAGAAGCCCAGCCTAATGCTCTGGGGACATGGGTTCAAACCCCATCATGGCAGCTGGTGGAATTTAAATGCAATTAATTCATATGGACTATAAAACTAGCCTCAGTAATTATAAAAACCCATTTAGTTCACTAATGCACTTTAGAAAAGGAAGGAAATCTACCATCCTTTCCACACCTGTTTACATGTGGCTCCAGACCCGCAATCTGCTTTTAACAGCCCTTAGTTCAAAGGGAATTGCCAGTGATGCCCACAACCCACAAGAGAATAAAGAAAGAAACATTAGGATAGAACTGCTTCTTGCTTTATATTTTCCCACATCAAAGATCAGCCAGGCCTTATTCCAAAATATTTTGGTTTTCATTCGTCTAATCAGCAATTATCAGCAAAAAGCTTTCAGCCATTTAATAAGCAATGTTGTGGAATTCACATCAACCCCTAAATTGTATTACATAATTCAGGATGAAAAGAGTGAAAAATAGTTTAAAAATAGCTTTAAAACCATTAATGCACCAGAATAGATTAATTAGGTAAGAAACAGCTAACATTAAAACAGCTAATATTAACATAAAACACTTGGGCATCTTCCAGGTGGTCAAGCAACCTGGATGGAAACGTAAATGAGGATTTGCTGATCTTCTGTTAACCTTATGGTGACCAATTAGGAAAACCACTTCGGCAGTTCATGTCCAAATTCAGCAAGACCTGGACAATATTCAAGCTTGGACTAACAAGTGGCAAATAACATTTATGCTGCAGGTTTGGCAGACAATGACCTTCTCCAACAGGGGAGTATTTAAGCATCAGCTCTTGACATTCAATAATATTACACCTTAAAGCTTGTCTTTCCTGGATGAGCACAGCTCCAACAATGCTCGAGAAGCTCAGCACCATCCAGGACAAAGTAGCCCATGTGATTGACATGTCATCCACAAATATTCATTCTTGTCACCCCAATGCAGTGTCTGCAGTGCGTACCATCTACAAGATCATGACTGCTACTATCCAGAAGACTAAGTGCAGCAGACACATGGTAGCATCACCACCTGGATGTTCTCCTCCAAGCCACTCTCCATCCTGATTTGGAAATATATCGCTGTTCCTTCATTGTTGGGTAAAAATCCTGGGGCTCCTTTCATAACAGCACTGTGGCTGCACCTATGGATTGCAGCAGTCCAAGAAAGAAGCTCATCACCACCTTCTCAAGGGCAATAAGAGATTGACAATAAGTGCTGGCCTGGCCAGGAAGGCCCAAATCCCATGAATGAATAATAAAAATAGAAATTTTGGAGGAGGGAGATAGCAGGGAAACATTTAAGGTGTTTATTTTTATATTGTAGAATGAGTATTACAATGATGAACTTATACCTGGTATCTAAGTTTAATTTTCAGTAGTAGAATCATAAGAGTGTGTTATCCCAGTACAGTGACTTACTGTCCTAGGGAGACTGAAGCTTTGGACCCGCTATCAATTAAAACATTAAACACCTGTTATACAAACAAATTTCCATTGTGCATTTTTGAAGATCTGAATTTTTTGCATTTTTGATGTTTCTTATGTTTTCTTGTAAATTTTCTGTGTGTTCTTTATATTTGGTCCTGTAGATACAGTCCTACAGATGCCCTGTCTGATGATACAGGGTAAGTGGTATCTTGTGTTTTAAAATTGTGGAAGTGCATGTGCTTGATCAGTATTTGCAAGTGCTTACTAAACCACCAAGAATAATGAGTTTCTCTGGGCTTGCGTGTTTAACTGCTTTAACTATATATAACACACAGCTGGGGATTACTGACAATAAAGCACTTTATAAGAAACAGGTGACTTTCACTTATAAACATGCATCAGATTTGGGGAGAACTGAAAATGGAATGATCTTTCCAAGTTGCAGTTCTTGCTAATGATTGCCAATTGCTATTAGACTATTGCATAACTTACAAACATATGAATTAGGAACAGGAGTATTTGACCCGACAAGCCTGCTCCGCCATTTATGGCTGATCTGATTGTCAACTCTACTTTTCTGTTTACCTCCTGTAACCTTTGACACTCATCAGTCAAGAATCTATCTAATTCAATCTGAGAAATGTTGAATGATACAGCCTCCACTGCTCTGTGCGTAAGTGAGTTCACAGAGTAATGATCCTCTGAGGGAATAAAACTCTCCTCATCTCCGTCTTAAATGGGAGACATCATATTTTTAATCTGTGTCCCCTAGTTCTCATCTTATCCACAAGGAGAAACATCCTTTCAGCATCTAGCCTTTTGAGTTTCCTCGGAGTCTTATATGTTTCAGTAAGATCACCTCCCATTTTTCTAAGTTCCAATGGAGATTGGCCCAATCTCATATGGTAATCCCTACATTCCAGGAATCAGTTGAATGAACCTGCTCAGAGCTATTTCTAATGCAATTGTATCCTTCCTTGAGTAAGGAGACCAAAACTGTACACAGTACTCCAGAGGTGGTCTCACCAATGCCCTATACAACTGCAGAAACATTTTCCTACTCTAATATTTCATTCCTCTTGCAATGAACAACAACATTCCATTTGCTTTCCTAATCATTTGCTTCTTCCATTTCCTTATTTCTTATGGTTAATTCCCCAAACTCACTTCTTCGAGGAACAACACTTAATTTAGATACTCTTTTCCTTTTTAAATACTTGTACAAACTCTTCCTATCTGTTTTTATATTTCTAGTTCGCTTTCACTTGTACTCCCATATTCCCATGTGTGTTCTGTATACCTATGTAGTTACAGACCTTTGCAGACCACACATGAAAGCAACTGGAACATTTAAATTCAACATCAACTAATGCCAGAATGCAAGCACATACCATGCTGTAAAGTAGAAAAGGTTTGGGGTAGGAGATTTAGGAAGAGTTGGCAAGACACAAGGATCAGGCAGGGGCACCAGTACCTGGAACACATTGTATTTTCTTGGCTAGGTTTGGACATTTTACATCCAATGACTCAAGTTTTCCATACTTGCATCTTCACAAATATGAAATGTGTTCTCAATAATTCTGTGCAAAGCCTTCAAAAGGGAATTGTATATGTGTTTGAAACAAGATCAATTTATTCTTACTGAAAGGCGAAGCAGGCTCAAGGGGCCAAATGGCCTATGTCTGCTCCTGTTCCTTATTTCCAGGGCTATGGGGAAAAAGCCAGGCAGTAACACTAAGTGGACAGCTAGTTCATCACCCTGAGTAGCCTCCTCCTGTGCTGTCTACTTCTTTGAAATAAGAACTGGTATTCTAGCTTTAGGGAAATTGTAAAAACACATTTCTTGACAGTCTAATTCTTTCTCTGCAGGTGCATGTGATTTTAGATGATGCTGTTTTGCATGCAGAGTAAACTGTTTAATGTTTGTTCTTGATCAATTGCATTTGTGAAATTGAAATCAAAGTATGAGCTCTAGCCAGCACTTTGGTTAAATTAGCACTGAAATGTTCAAAACACAAAATGAATCAGTGGAGGTTGTCATAGAGTCATAAAGCCATTGAGGTTTATAGCATGGAAACAGGCCCTGCGGCCCAACTTCTCCGTCCCACCTTTTTTTTTTAAAACCCCTAAGTTAGTTCCAATTGCCATTTGGTCCACATCCCTCCACACCCATCTTACCCATGTAACTGTCGAAACGCTTTTTAAAAGACAAAATTATGTCTGCCTCTACTACTACCTCTGACAGCTCCAGACACTCACCAACCTCTGTGTGAAAAAATTGCCCCTCTGGACACTTTTGTATCTCTCCCTTCTCATCTTAAACCTACGTCCTCTAGTTTTAGGCTCCCCTACCTTTGGGAAAAGATATTGACTATCTAGCTGATCTATGCCCCTCATTATTTTATAGACCTCTATAAGATCACCCCTCAGCCTCCTACGCTCAAGAGAAAGAAGTCACAGTCTTTCCAGCCTCTCCTTATAACTCAAACCATCAAGTCCTGGCAGCATCCTAGTAAATCTCTTCTGCATGCTTTCTGGTTTAATAATATCTTTTCTATAATAGGGTGACCAGAACTGTACACAGTATTTCAAGTGTGGCTTTATCAATGCCTTGTACAACTTCAACACAATGTCCTACTCCTGCATTCAATATTCTGACCAGGCATGCTGTATGGTTTCTTCACCACTCTGTCCACTTGTTAACGCCACTTCCAATGAGCTATGAACCTGTACCCCTAGACCTCTTTGTTCTGTAACTCCCCCCAGTGCCCTACCATTAACTGAGTAAGTCCTGCCCTAGTTCAATCTGCCAAAATGCATCACTTCACATTTATCTAAATTAAACTCCTTCTGCCATACGTCAGCCCAGTGGCCCAATTGATGAAGATCCCATTGCAATCGGAGATAACCTTCTTCACTGAGAACTATGTCACAAATCTTGGTGTCATCTGAAAACTTACTAACTATGCCTCCTAACTATGATCTCATCCAGATCATAGGTATAAAATGACAAATAACAATGAACCCAGCACAGATCCCTGAGGTCTTCCGCTTGAAAAACAACTCTCTACAACCACCTCTGGCTTCTATCATCAAGCCAATTTTGTATCCATTTAGCTAACTCACCCTGGATCCTGTGAGATTTAACCTCATGCAACAACCTACCATGTGCTATTTTGTCAAAGGCCTTGCTGAAGTCCATGTAGACAACATCAACTGCACTGCCCTCATCTACCTTCTTGGTTACCCCTTCAAAAAACTCAATCAAATTTGTGAGACATGATTTTCCACTCACAAAGTCACACTGACTGTCCCTAATCGGTCCTTGCGTCTCTAAATGCTTATAGATCCTGTTTCTCAAAAAACCTTCCAACAATTTACCCACCACAGAGGTGAGGCTCACTGGCCTGTGGTTCCCAGGCTTTTCCCTGCAGCCCTTTTTAAACAAAGGCACAACATTTGCCACCCTTCAATCTTCAAGCACCTCACCTGTTACTATTGATTATTCAAATATTTCTGCTAGGTGACCCGCAATTTCCTCCCTAGCTTCCCACAATGTCCTGGGATACACTTCATCAGGTCCCGGGGATTTATCTACCTTGATCTGCTTTAAGAGTTCAAGCACCTTCTCTGTAATATGTACACTCCTCAAAACATCACTATTTATTTCCCGAAGTTCCCTAACATCCATACCTTTCTCAACAGTAAATACTGATGAGAAACATTCAGGTGGTGGTGGGGCAGAGTCATTTAGAAGCATAAGTGCACTGGAAAAGTGCTAAAACACAATGGTGTTACATGAAGAAGTGACTCTTTGGAAGATTAACTGTTCAGCTTCAAATGGGTGTGATGCAAAGTGCCATTGCTTGGAGTCTGGTGTCATTTTCTACTGGAAGTAAATTAGACACGAGATCCAAAGGCCCGTATAAACAACATTATACAATGAGTTTGTGCAACATTGTTAAAAAGAAGGTCTTATATTTCTCTCGTACATTTATTGACTGTGTATTTAGCTTTCCAGTTCTTGTGAAGCTTCCCACTTCCAAATTGGCGTTGTATCCTCCCCTTGTACAATGCCTTGAAATGTTGCTCCCAATGAGGGGAAACAAGCAGGTTGTTGTTGATTCTATGAGTTACTAAAATTTCTAAGGTATTTCTATATATGTTATAGCAAATAGCTGGCGACAATAAAGATTTGCTTGTGATTTATTTTTGCAAAATGTGGTAAATAGAATTGTAAGAATCATAACTACAATATCATCCTTTAAACTCACATTTACACTTTCACTAAAATGAACAAAGAAAATTATTCTAGAGTAAAGGCAGCAAAGCATGATAACTAAATCAAATAGGCTGCAAGATAAACCCAAACAATGGGTAGGACATTCTGTTCTGAAAGGTTATTTAAAGAGTGAGGTTTTAGAGTTTAATCAAAGTTGACTTCAATGATCAATGAAAAATTGTACAGCAAGGATTTGTGCATGTTAAATGCCACAAAACAGAATGCATAATCATCTGTTCAACCTGCTTCTGTTGATACAGTTGCCAGATGGCCAGCATTGCTTGGCTGAACTGCAAGGCTAACTAATGCATTCGGTCTTAGACTGGCTTGTTTACATAACTTGAAGGGAGTTGTAGCTTTGTTTAATTATCAATTTTATTAACTTGCAATAAGTTTATTTTTCTTTAAAGCAGCATTTCAATACCTATTTGTTTATTTACACAAGATTAACAGTTGTTAGGTGGATTAAAGGCTTCTTCCATGAGACTCTCATTGTCTTATTTGATTGACAGTATTACAATAACTTTTTTCAAAGGGATTTTTGAATGGCTGATTGTTTTTATTTCATGGGCATTTCAAAGACTTGCCAGTGTTATTTGGCTCATCAGTTGTATACCCAGTGTATACTGGGTGAGTGGGCATGGGGGTTGGTGGAGGTTGAGGGAGACTGACAGCTAGAGGGTCTAACAACCATGTATACAACTGGAACATGTCCAATCATTGGTGGTGGAGCTTCTATCCTGCTGGCCATGCCATTTCTCTGCCTCCATTGCTGACTTGAGCTTGCCTTGTGAGGTAGCAGCTCCAACTCCAGCTCACAGCTTACTACCAGAGATGCAAAAGGAGCTGCCTTTAAATGCCAGGACTGCAATGTCTGGAATAGTCCAAGCTCGAAGATGAAAATCTGGCCCCAGAACTAGGGGCCATCAAGATAAGACAAATCCAATAAGGGATTCAGGAGAAATATCTATACCCAGAGAGCCTTTAGAATGTGGAATTTCCTATCCAAGGGAGAAATAGAAACAAATAACATAGACGCATTCAAAGGGAAGCTGGTTAAGTACATAAGGAAGAAAAGACTAGAAAGAAATATGGGTAAGATGTTTGGACATATGAAGGTTAGAGAAAACTTGCATGGAGCATGAGCACCAGCATATGTCTGTTGGGCTGAATGGTCTCCTTCTGTGCTGGAAAGTGTGTGCGAGAAAGGTAATTGATTCAGAACCCTGAAAAAGAGAGGTCTTTCCAATCTGTAAAGAGATGCTACATGACTTCAAGCTGTGTTTACTTATTGTATATGTTGTGGCTTTAAAGAGACACCACACAGTCTTTGCAGTTGAATCATACCCATCTGTGTTTAACAGTTCAGGATTTCATTTACTTTGAGCAGTGCTTCAGATGGTATGCTTTTAATCTAACCTTGTCTTATTTAAAAAGGAACACTACAATTTTGTTCTTGTAATTGCAGGGCTGGAACAGTACTAGGTAGCAGCAGTTGATTTTGAAGCTGTCAGCATGTAAAAGATGCACTTACACCAATAGCTAGAAATGTACCAGATTATATTGTTTCTCTAATGCTTCCACCAATCATTTACCAGTTACAATGGAAACTAGAGAGAATTTACATGGAATTTCTACCCAATATGGTTTATTTTTATTCATCTCGGTACATATTCAATGAGGCATACTAGCTTGAATCAGAGCTCAATTCCCCAGGCAGCAAATGTTTGCAGTGCATTTGGGAAAGGATACTAAAAATTTCTGGATGGAATTAGGATCGTATAGAAGAGAAAGAATTTTTAATATAATTGATCACGGGGAATGTTTGAAAATTGTAATTATTACCAAAACATGGAGATTGCACAACTTCCTGATAGCAACTGCATATTCTGTGGCAGTCGGAGGAAGATAAGACTTCAATGGGAGATGGCAACAAGTCATTTGGAACGATCAAAAGCTGCTGAAGGGCAGGATGAGGTGACAAGTACACTGGGTGGGAGCAAATTTTAAATCAGTGACAGTTTTGGAGGGGATCTAATCTATGAAATCTTTATACTGTTGCTTAGATAGTGTCCTCAGTCTGTTTAGAGCAGTCAGATTTACACTTTATAATTCTAATCCAGGTGACAAGCCTAGATTACTTCCTGCAAGTTAGAATGCACAGATGTTGTGGAATTATTTTTGAAGACTTACACAATTAAAGTTACAATAGACCTCTTGATTGGGACATTCAGAAAGGAAGTTTTGATGCGGATCAGAGAATAAGCTTGTTTAGTCAATGGAGTAAACTTCCATCCTTAATTTATGGATGAGTTCCCAGACATAAGTATTCCAGTGAAGAAGGAACTATTGACACTGATTAAGAATGGACTTGTGGGTGAACAGGAATAATAGCTTTCAGTTCAGATCAGCTATCAACATTGATCATTTTTATCATATTTTCAACAAGGACGTTAAGATATTCTATTCTATAGAGTAGGGTGCTGTGTCAATCATAATTGCACATCTGTACAGTACAGTAGCTTTCACTAAGGTACATTTCTCAAGGTACCTATGCTCTTAGAAAAAACAAATATCAACCACTGAAGTTGTCAGAACTTTTCAGTCAAACGATAAATGAATGAACAATAATACATTTTTGCAATACTGTTGTTTTTACATAATCACAAGCAAATTAATTGCGCAATCAGTCATAATCCTTTAATGTCACTAATCTTAAATGCAGCATATTTCTATGGGTGTTTACAAAGGTAGGTTCTTCTGTAATATCTTCTTTTGCAGAAACATTATTATTATCCCGTATATTGTGTGGCAACATGTTTAGTGTGGGTTGGAAGGGGATGCTGCTGTTGTGTTGGCTCACTTGATAGTTATAAACCTTGTGTTGATGTTAAAAAAAATCACAAGTCTCTCAGGTGCTGCTGCTGTCATTTTGTCTGTTTTTACTTTGGTTCACATTTTATTAAACTGCATGGCTTGTAACATTTTAATAGTTTCAGTGCAAAACATTATGCATGATCGTTCCCCATTGTGGATTTAAACCTCTGAGAACATAGTGAAGCCAACAAAACTTGAATCACTTGCAATTGGACATTTCATTCTCTTTCCAAATCATAAATCATACAAAATAATAAGGGAAATACTTTGAACGTGAACATTTTACCCATCTGTTTTTAAATGAAAACATCAGAGAAGTTGGGTCATGGATACTTTTGTAGAACTGTTTTGTGGATGGTTCATTTGGTTCAAATGTAGTTCCTTTCCAAGAACTTCCTGTAAGGATGAATAAGTTTTGAGTGAAATCCCATGGCACAGTTTTGCAATATTAAACACTTTTCTCCATGAAATCCCCTTTCTCTTTAACATTTATGATATTATTTGATGATATGGATTGATGTAAAGATAAAATGAAACTCTCAGTTTTGCAAATTAGGAAAATGCTCTAACCTCAGGATAGTCTGTGCTCATTTGGCCAATAGTCAAATAACACTTTACATAATCTTAAAAAAAAAGCCTTGTAATCTGAGAGAAGTATTTCCAGATTGTAGAAAGTTTTGACAGTGCTTTTCAGTGCTACTTGCTGTTAGTCAGTCCTTTGGAATAGACTGCTGATCAAGTTACTTTGTTTTAGACCCAAAGATTGTTATGTTTTATAAATGCAGAGTTTGGTAATTAATTTGTTTAAATGCAATTTTTGCCTGTCATTTTTCTTCAATATGGTCTGATGCTTGCTTAATCCCAAATGAATGATAAGAGGTTTTAATTAAAAACTGTCAAGTAGAGACAGTAAAACTTGGCCCTCTCCTCCAGTTGATTACTGTAGAACTCTTGTATGATGTATCTCATCCCATGAGTAAAAATAATATTATTCTTGCAAAAATCAGCTGAATAGGGTTTCATTTGATGATTTCTAGCACCCTCATGTGGAGGGGGAACATACCCTAATTAAATCATCTTTGAAAGGAAAGGAAAAGCATTATCACGCTCATTTCTATCCTCCTGCATTACAGAAGTGTCAGCATGAATGATATGAGGGCTGAAGATGATGTTTCAAGCCAGCCTCACGGTAAAGCTCGCCATGAGGAACTACACAACATTCACAGTCGACTACGTGAAGACCAGGACAGATGGCAAGAAGTAAGAGTGGAAAATAAAATTGCTTAACATTGTTATCAATCTACACCATCTAACAAATTGCTGCAATACAGACCTCCCCTTGTTTCGTGTATTCACAAACTCTGATTCCACACTAGCTTCCCATTCATAGAGTCATAGAGGTTTACAGCATGGAAACAGGCCCTTTGGCCCAACTTGACCATGCCGCCCTTTTTTTTAAAACCCCTAAGATAATCCCAATTGCCTGCATTTGGCCCATTTCTCTCTATACCCATTGTATCCATGTAACTATCTAAATGCTTTTTAAAAGATAAAATTGTACCTGCCTCTACTACTACCTCTGGTAGCTTGTTCCAGACACTCACCACCCTCTGTGTGAAAAAATTGTCCCTCTGGACATTTTTGTATCTCTCCCTTCTCACCCGAAACCTATGCCCTCTAGTTTTAGACTCCCCTACCTTTGGGAAAAGATATCAACTATCTACCTTGTCTGTGTCCCTCATTATTTTATAGACCTCTATAAGATCACCCCTCAGCCTCCGACGCTCCGGACAGAAAAGTCCTAATCTATTCAGTCTCTCCTTGTAACTCAATCCATCAAGTCTCAGTAGCATCCTAGTAAATCTTTTCTGCACTCTTTCTAGTTTAATAATATCCTCTCTATAATAGGGTGACCGGAATTGCACACAGTATTCCAAGTGTGGCCTTACCAATATCTTGTACAACTTCAACAAGACATCCCACCTCCTGTATTCAATGTTTTGAATAATGAAACCAAATATGCCGAATGCCTTCTTCACCACTCTGTCCACCTGTGACTCCACTTTCAAGGAGCTATGAACATGTACCCCTAGATTTCTTTGTTCTGTAACTCTCCCCAACGCCCTACCATTAACTGAATAAGTCCTGCCCTGGTTAAACCTACTAAAATGCATCACCTCGCATTTGTCTAAACTCCATCTGCCATTTGTCAGCCCACTAGCCCAATTGATCAAGATCCCATTGCAATTGGAAATAACTTCCTTTACTGTCCACTATGCCACCAATCTTGGTGTCATCTGCAAACTTACTAACCATGCCCCCTATATTCTCATCCAAATCATTAATATAAATGACGAATAGCAGTGGGCCCAGCACTGATCCCTGAGGCACACCGCTGGCCACAGGCCTCCAGTTTGACAAACAACTCTCTACAACCACCCTTTGGCTTCTGTCAACAAGCCAATTTTGTATCCATTTAGATACCTCACCCTGGATCCCATGAGATTTAACTTATGCAACAACCTACCATGCGGTACCTTGTCAAAGGCCTTACTAAAGTCCATGTAGACAACATCAACTGCACTGCTCTCATCTATCTTCTTGGTTATCCCTTCAAAAAACTCAATTAAATTTGTAAGATATGATTTTCCATTCACAAAGCCATGCTGACTGTCCCTGATTAGACCTTGCATCTCCAAATGCCTGTAGATCCTGTCTCTCAAAATACCTTCCAACAATTTACCCACCACCATATCCAGTACCCTTCTGCCCTGCTCTTTGCTCTCTAGTGACGATTGCCCACCCATCTGGCAGCAATGAACAACATGGGAAGATATTGGTAAGGGCCAGAGCTCCTGAACTCCTTAAGTTTCCTCCAACATGCTATAGTTGATTCTTAGCATCTTGTTGTCAGGTAGTTGGGTTGGCAGTTGTAGGTTTCCAAGTGTTATATTAATGTAGCAGCATTATACAATGATGGCATTATGTGGTACCTTAGTACTTTGTACAATGTTGCTAAATTTGCATTAGAAGTGTTAGTGCTAAGTTAAATGGATGTTAATGCCTCTGCCAAAATAGTGGTGAAAAGAGTTTCAAATGAACAAGTTGGCATCTGGCACTTGTACCCAAAGTGAAACATCAGAGTCAAACTATTTCACCAACATAACAAGCTGCATAAATTAAGCTTTACATTGCTGCAGCTGATTTAACTTTTGGAAAATTTCTCTTGAAGTGAAAACAAGTTTCCACACAACATAAGGTAGCAATTCTGTAATGATAAGTTTTCCCATTCTACATTATATTTTTACAGCCTCTACGAAATAAAAAGTATATATTTTTTGCTGCAACTGATATTTAGAGGTTTAGGTTGGCTGTGTTGGTCAATGTGAGGCAAGTGTGTATGATTGCATTTATTTCATATATCACAGGGCTTAATTAATCTGCCAGGAATTGCACCTGAAAGGGGGTTGCAGTGGTTTTGTGCTCTCTTCCTATCCATCTATGCTGCTGGTTGCTGGCTCCGGAAGACCATCTGATGCCAGACTAGACTCATTTAGCTAATGTTGGCAGGATAATGTGATAGGATTTGTACCACATTGAGATTGCCTACATTGCTATGTAGGCTGGTCAGCAGCCCAGTCTGATGACAAATGGTATCTGAATCTTCTCTTACTAGATTTCTACTTCTGCAATGCCAGAGTCCTGAATGACATTATTTGTAACTTTATGTTCCCCTCCCCCCTCAATTTCCCTACAGCCTTTGATATTTTGACCACACTACTCTCCTCTAGCACTTTTTCTCCACTGGTGATAAAATACTGTGATGTTCTTTAACCTCAAAGGTTACCATGTGTTCAACCTGCGTGTGGCAACTATGGTCAGCACAGAATGCTGGTGAATGGCCACTATCCTGGTCACAGTCACAATGTTTTTGTTCTGCATCATATTGTTTCTTCGGTGTTTAAGCCCTGCACAACAAACCAGAGAATAACTACTGGTTGATAAGTGCTGTTAACTGACCACCTGGTTCATGACTGTGGTGCGTAAGCCAATCACACATGGCCAACATGCTAACCATGAATTGGATTTTATCAGCCCTCTAAGAATGGGCTAGAACTGGAGGGGGCCTGAAAAATCACATTATTGGGCTTGGCCACTCAGCCCTTTGGGCCTGCTCTGCCTTTTCATAAGATCATAGCTGTTCTGACTGCAACCATCCACTTTTCCCAATATCCTTTCACCCCCTTGTTTATCAAAAATCTATCTAGCTGTGCTTTGAAAACATTTAAAGACTCTGCTTCCACTGCCTATCCAGAAAGGAAGCTCCAAAGATGAGCCACCCTCTGAGAGTGACACTTGATTGCATTGTTGATGAAGTGGGCAGGGCCTAATTCACCAGACAGCCAGCAGCTCAGATCAGAGCCACAAGCTGAGCATTTGCAGGAAAACCCGAATAAACACCAGCTCTGCTGACAGAACCCTCCTGGGCCAAATATAGCCTCCCCCTCCCCTCCATGGACATCGGAGACCCCATCCCCAATATTACTGATCCATTACTATTTTTATGCAGGACCTGGCTCGCTGGAAGAATCGGAGGAGAAGTGCTTCCCAGGATCTTATCAAACGGAAGGAGGAACGAGATATTGTGGAAAAGATAATGAGTGGGGATCGCAGTTCAGAAAGACGGAAGAGCATTAAAACATACAGAGAAATTGTGGAGGAAAAGTACGAAATTTTTATGTCATGTTGTCCAAAATTATCATGTTTCCATTCATTGTGAAGCATATTTGTCAATAATTGGTACGAAGGGGTGAATTTTAACGCCTCAGAAATGGTGGGTTGAGGCTAGGCGGGATGTAAAGTATTAAAGGTTTAAATCCTGACCACAACCTTTCTCTAACTTGTCCACTTCCAGTTTAATAGGGATAGGATAGGGGCAAGGACCAATCCACTTGCAGAAGGTAAATGGACAATTTAATTATTACAATATTTCCATTTGCCTATTGGATCCAGCATATCTGCCTCACCAAACCCTGGAATCGCGTACACTCCTAGACCCTTCTGATCTTCCTCTGGCCATCCCAAAGCTGATGCCCTCGCCCACTTTGAGTACTCTCATTCCTCAGGCCTCTGACCTCCCCCTTGTCTCCTCTCCACTTGAGACCTCCAATCTCTCAGGTTTTACATCCCTGACAATGCACCTCCTCCACTCCACACTGGATTAGACCTCCATTCCCGACCAAGCCATGTCAATACCATTTCATTATATAAAAAAATGTCCTTCCCCAAACTTCTCAAGACCTTAAAGCTCCGTGTTTCCCAGTCATTTCACCATCAATTGACATGAATAACTTTCTACTTTGCCTACTTTATCCAAAGCTGTCATGATTGTGTACACCTTTATCAAATCTCTTCTTTGCTCAAAGAACAAACCCAGCTTCTCCAGTATAATCTTCTAGGTAGAATTCTTCATCCCTGGAACCATTCTGGTAAATCTCCACTGCATCCTGTCAAGGACCTTCACATCCATCGTAAAATGTGGTGACTAGAACTAGACAGAATATTCCAGTTGTGGCCTAACTAGAGTTTTATAAAGGTTCAGCACAGCTACCCTGGTTTTGTATTCAATACCTCTATTTATGATGCCCAAGATTCAGTATCCTTTGCTAATTATTCTCTCAATATGTCCTATCATCTTCAAAGATCTATGCACATAAATCCCTTGATCCCTTCATTTCTCCACGCTCTTATGAACTGTGTCATTAAGCTTATATTGCCCCCTCTATCTTTTCTGCCAAAATTCATCACCTCAAACTTCTCTGCATTAATTTCCTTTTGTCACTTGTTTGGTCCTTCTGCTAATCTATATCCTGTTGCAGTTGATTGTTATCATCCTCGCTGTTTGCCATATTTTAAAGTTTGGTATCGTAGCCACAATTTGAAATTTTACTCTATTCCTCTATATAGTCCGAGAACTGACCCTTGGGGAACACCACTGTCCAGCCTTCTGAAATGTCTTTTTTATTCTAATTTAGTCTGGTAAATTGGAGACAGGATGTGAAATGGGTATCTGACCCAAATTTCTCCTGTTCCACCTGGGCAGATTATGTGGAACTGATCTCTTTCATTTAATACATCAAAAAACCCCATAGAATCATAAAATCCTACAGTGCAGAAGGAGGCCTTTGACTCATTGACTCTGTCCAATCCCACCCAGGCCTTATCCCCAAAATCCCCATGCATTTAACCAAGTTAGTCCCTCTGACACTAAGGGGCAATTTAGCAACTCCAATCCACCTAAACTGCACATCTTTGGGCTGTATCTGGGAAAGGCTGGTTATAGGTTGGGTGGCACGGTGGCTAGCACTGCTGCTTCACAGTGCCAGGGACCTGGGTTCAACTCTGGCCTGGGTCACTGTGTGGACTTTGCATATTCTAAAGTTAGAGTTTATTTATGAGTCACAAGTAAGGCTTACATTAAAATTTAAGGTAAGAAGGAAATTAACACTGCAATGAAGTAACTGTGAAATTCCCCTCCCTGTGTCTGCATGTGTTTCCTCCAGGTGTTCCGGTTTCCTCCTACAGTCCAAAGATGTGTGAGTTAGGTTGATTGGCCATGCTAAATTGACCCTAGTGTCAGGGGGATTAGCAGGGTAAATATATTAGGCTACAGGAATAAGGCCTGTGTGGGATTGTGGTTGGTGCAGACCCGAAGGGCCAAAAGGCCTCTTTCTGCACTGTAGGAATTCTATGATTCTATGATAAAGTGAAATATTTAAACCTTGTGTTATAGTTCATTACTATATTTTGAATCTCAGGGAAAGCAGAGAACAGGCACTCCAAGAAGCGTACAAGAAAGCAAGGACCCCAGAAGAAGCTGAAGCCATTTTGAGAAAATATTCACAGCGATTTATCATCAGCGAACCCATTCTAGAAAGCTTGGTGATGCCAAAATTCCTGGAGAGAAGTCAATCTGTGGACTCAGATACTCCATCCTCACCAACAAAGGATCCTAATTCACTGAAATACTTACGACAGCAATCATTGCCTGTCCAAAAATATACTGCCACAGTTGAAGCAATGATCATTCCAAGCAGCCAGTCCCAGACTAACTTTTCTGCCACAGTAACATCCCCAACAAGATCATTTGCCTCTAAGGCAGTGCCTATGTTGACTCCCAAGCCTTATTCACAACCAAAAGATTCACAGACTGTGCTGAAATCATTTAAGGTAAGAAGGAATTATTCAAGCCAAGCCTTCAATCTTTCAACTGATGGACTGAGTACTTATTCAAACATTAGTTGCTATATCATGTAAAGCTAGTTATTCAAATCAATCAATGCCAATTAAACCATAGAGAAGATTCCTTCTTGAGGTTAGCCCTTAACTGGAGAATGGTGTTCAGTTTTGAGTGTAACACTTTGGGAACAATGTCAAAGCCGTGGCAAGGGGGCACAAGAGATATACTAGAATGGTACCTGGGATAAGATACTTCAGTTATGTGGAAATCCTGTTCTCTTTAGAGCAAAGAAGACCAAGAAGAAATTTTGATAGAGGTGTTCAAAATCATGAATGGTTTTGATAGAGTAAATAATGAGAAATTGTTTCCAATGGCAGCATGTCAGTAACCAGACAATATAGATTGATGATAATTGACAAAAATGCCAGAGGCAACACGAGAAATATTTTTCGTCCGTGGTGAGTTGTTTTGATCTTGGATACACAGCCTGACAGGATAGTGAAAGCAGATTTGATAGTAAATTTTAAAAGATAATTATATCAATACTTGAAGGGAACATATATACAGAACAGTGGAGTGGGACTAATTGGATACATCTATTAAATTCTATTACATGATCTCACCCAACGGTGCCCTCTAGTACTTACTCTGCTGGAGTACTTGACATCAGTGGGAAGGCACTTAACTTGCACAACAATATCTCAAATACCTGCCAACCCTATGTTGCCAGAAACTCTTGGTAAATACATATTTTGAAAGTGGTGCCTCATGAATAGCCTGTATCAACACTCACAGCAAAGAAGTGAGCGCTAAGGTGAACTTCATCAACTACATTGGTTCCATGGAAGTTAGAACAAAATTATGGAATTATAGATAAGCACAGTATAGAAGCAAACCATTTGGTCCATTAATTTTGTGCTGGTAGTTTTCTCCATATCAGCCACCTAATATAACACTACTCTCATGTGCCAGTTGTACGCTATCTGTTATCTTAATATAGCAACAGAAAGCATCTCTGGAAACAACAAAAATATCAAGCATCCATATCTGCAATTCCTTATTTGAACTTTGAACAAGTATTTTGTATCTGTCATCAAAGTGGAAGTCACAGAAGGCACCCCAAGAATAGAAGAAGAGCAGCAGGTGGGAATAGGGTAGGGAGAAACTTAAAGCACTCATACTTACTGGAGAAAAGGTGGAAAACTAATGGCTAACTAGTCCCTTGGATTTGATGTCCTGTATCCTAGGATCATAAAGGAAGTGGCTGCAGGGATGGTGAATGCAGGACATCAGTGGATATAATCTTCCTAGGTTCCCCAGATTCTGGAAAACTCCCAGCGGATTGAAAAACCGTAAATATAATACTGCTATTCAAGAAAGGCGGGAGACAGGAAATAGGAAACTATAGGCCTGTTGGTGTAATACCTTTCATTAGGAAAATGCTAGAATTCATTATTAAGGAGGTTGTAGCATTTAAAAAGTTATATTATGATCGGGCAGAGTTAACATGATTTTGTGAAAGGGAAATTATTTTTGACAAATTTATTAGAGTTATTGAGGATATAACAAACAGGATATATAAAGAGGAACCCACAGATGCAATGCATTTGGATAACAGAAAGACATTTGATAAGATAACATATAAAAGGAACAAGGTAAGAGCTCATGGTGTTGGGGTGATATATTAACATGGATAGAGGACCAACTAACTAACAGGAAACTGTGGGATACATGGGTCATTTTCAAATTGGCAAACTCTAATTTGTGGAGTTTTGTTTTATTTGTTCATGGGATATAGGTGTCGTTGGCTGGGCCAGTATTTATTGCCCACGCCTGAAATCATTTAAGAGTCAACCACATTGCTGTGGGTCTGCAATCACTGTAGGCTATACCAGGTAAGGATGGCAGATTTCCTTCTCTTAAGGACAATGGTGAACCAGATGGGTTTTTTACGACAATGAACAATGACTTCATGGTTATTATTAGACATTTAATTCCAGATTTTATTGAATTCAGTTTTATCATCTGCTGTGCTGGAATTTGAACTTGGTTCCCCAGAGCATTACCCTGTATTTTTGGATCACTAGTCCAGTGATAATCCCACTAGGCCACCACCTCCCCCAGGAGGCTGCAGGGATCAGTGCTGGGACTCAACTATTTTGATTTGATTTGATTAATTATTGTCACATGTATAAGCATACGGTGAAAAGTATTGCTTCTTGTGCACTATACAGACAAAGCATACCGTTCGTAGAGAAGGAGAGAGTGCAGAATGCAGTGTTACAGTTATAGCTAGGATGTTACAGTTATAGCTAGGATGTAGAGAACAACTTAATGCAAGATAGGTCCATTCAAAAATCTGTTGGCAGCAGAGAAAAAGCTGTTTTTCTGGCGATTGGTACATTTTTCCCGACAAAAAAAGGTGGAAGCGAGAATGTCCAGGATGTGTGGGGTCCTTAATTATGCTGGCTGCTTTGACGAGGCAGCAAGAAGTGTAGACAGAGTTAATGGACGGGTGACTGGTTTGTGTGATGGATTGGACTACATTCACACCTTTTGTACTTCCTTGCAGTCTTGGGCGGAGCAGGAGCCATACCAAGCTGTGATACAACAGAAAGAATGCTTTCTATGGTGCACCTGTGGAAGTTGGCGAGACTCGTAGTGGACATATCAAATTTCCTTAGTCTTCTGAGAAAGTAGAGGTGTTGGTGGGCTTTCTTAACTATAGTGTCAGCATAGGGGGGCCAGGACAGGTTGTTAGTGATCTGGACACCTAAAAACTTGAAGCTCTCGATCCTTTCAACTTTGTCCCCATTGATGTAGACAGGGGCATGTTCTCCTCTCTGCTTTCTGAAGTCAATGACAATCTCCTTCATTTTGTTGACATTGAGGGAGAGATTACTGTCGCTGCACCATTTCACCAGATTCTCTATCTCATTCCTGTACTCTGTCTCGTCATTGTTTGAGATCCGACCCACTACAGTGGTGTCGTCAGCAAACTTGAAGATCGATTTGGAGGGGAATTTGGCCACACATTTATGATCACATTAATAATTTGGATGAAGAACCAACTATTATAGTCAGATTTGCTGATGACACAAACTAAATAGATAAGCACATTGTGAGGAGGATGCAAAGGACAGGATTTTATGGCTAAACATTGGGCTGGCTGCAAATTGAGCAGGCCACTCCCTGCACTAATGTAAAATACACATGAGGGCACCAGGTCAGCAATCCAATATCATCATGCCAGCCTCCAATATTACAGAAGGTAACGAGTGCTGAAATTAAAAGCCCATCACCAGTTCGAAAAAAAAATTAGCAGACAACTTAGCTTGTTAAAGAGGTAATTACAACAATTTTATGTCTTTTCATAGTTGCATGGGAAAATTGTTAGAAGTGACTTATGTCAGGTATGAGGCATGGCACAAGGGAAAATACGATCAAAGCTGTGTGTAGCAGTAGCACTTGCTGCTAAAGGTGGCACAGTCTGGCTGTTAGGAAACTTTATTTCTCCAGTTTTTATATTCTAACATTACAAATGACAAGGAGAGAGGAAGAAGGCTTGGATACAAAGCAATGCTAGAGGGGAGGAGCCCAGCAGAGGAACCAGAGATCACTATCCCCACGGAGATTGTACACTCTGGAGGATACTGCCAGAGGAGGCCAGTTGCAGGGACAGGTGAGTTCTGTAGTCCAGGCAGGTGAGGATCCCACTGCTGCACAAGAACCGGAACAAGACAGACAACAACAGCCAGATTGTGGTCGCAGAAAGTGTCATCCTGCACAGGGACTACAGAGGCACAGGATAAATTACCATCAACTCTTAGGGCGTTAGTGTCTCACAGACTGGCTCTCCAGGGGGACAGTGACTTCCCTTTCTGAATTGCTGACTGGGGAGATCAGTTCAAATTTAGTTGGCAGCTACCTCATGCTTGTCATTCTCAATATGAAGACTGGTGCATTGGGGTTATTCCAGGAACCATCTGGAAAGCTTTGTGGCCCATCTAAATTTTTAGCTCACCATTGCATAAAAGCCACAGATCTAATATTTAGGCAGCAAATGACTTCATATCCTTCCTCACCAATGACATTAGCCAGGCTGAGAGAGCCAGAAGCTTTTTTGTGATACTGATTGCCCAAGGAGTGATAGGCTGCACGCAAGTGACCATCAGGCCAGCCAGATGCATCTGTCAGTCAAAAATATCTTCATTCCAATTTGTGTGTGGCCATCATCAAAGGATCATGCAGGTGTGTGCCCATTATTCTAGGAGTAGTCATTCTCTAACACCCTTAGGCACTCCCAGGTGCCACAAACTTTCTGTTCACCAGAGCATTGTAGGGTTGGCATCTTGAAGACAAGCGACACTCACTGAAGTGTTGGTTCATGACACTGGTGTGATATCCACAGACAGAGAGAGAAATGTGAAAAAGATGCGTCTACCAGGTTCATTGTGAGAATTCAATGCTTGAATCATGCAATACTCTCTGTCTTGTGTCTTTTTATTTAATTTAATTTAGTTTGATTTATTATTGTTACATGTATTAGTATATAGTGAAAAGTATTGTTTTTTGTGCTATACAGAAAAAGCATCCTGTTTGTAGAGAAGGAAAGGAGAGAGTGCAGAAGGTTACAGTCATAGGATGTTGAGGAAGATGAATTTAGTGCGAAGTTTATCTATTCAGAAGTCTGATGGCAGCAGGGAAGAAGCTGTTCTTGAGTTGGTTGGTGCGTGTTCTCAAACTTTTGTATCTTTTTCCTGATGGAAGAAGGAGGAAGAGAGTATGTCCAGGAGGCATGTGGTCCTTGATTATGCTGGCTGCTTTTCTGAGGCAGCAGGAAGTGTAAACAGAGTCAATGGATGGGAGGCTGTTTTGCGTGATGGACGTTTCGTTCAGTCTTGGACAGAGCAGGAGCCATACCAAGCTGTGATACAACCTGAAAGAATGCTTTCTGTGGTGCATCTTTGTGTATGCAACATCTTACACAACCTGGTGCTCCAGAAAGGGGAGACCATGACAAATGACAATCTAGTAGAGCAAGTGTGAGGATGAGCAGGAGGCGGAATGCCAGTCAACCATAGAATCTGATGTATAACAGAGAGGTGCAAGAATCCCTTATCATGCAATGTTTTACTTAAGGATATGGAATTCATCAAACCAGAAAGACTCACTCACCTCATTCTTGTAGCTGCATACATTAACACATTTATTGGCATGTGTCAATGGCGAGGCACATTATGAGGCCCTTCAGTAGGGTACATATAATCTAAAATTACCTCAAGTCAGTCACTCAAATCCAAACCAGGACACCACACAGATGAAACACAAATGAAGCCAGAACAGTAGGTTCACACAACACCATCACTAAATACACATTCTAATCAACATTTGTGTATGTGCTACGGTGTTCCCTTATCGCTGTTATCTGTGCTGGGGACAGGCTGCGGCCTCTGGTGCCCTTTTGCCTGGGATGACTTTGGTAAGCCTCCTCTGGTTGCCTGAGGCCATCAGAGCTGCAGTGTGGACGGGTCTCCTGAGCAATGGCAGGAGTTTTATCTGTGGCCATGACATTCTGAAACATTGGTGTCAATGGGAGAAGAGCAACCAAGAGGTCATTTGCATCAGGAGCACCATATAGGGATCCCCCGACGGCAACAATACCTGCTCATCCACTGCCATGAGGTAAGGTTGAGCAGGTTAAGCCTGTACTCATAGGAGTTTAAAAAAATGAGTTGTGATTTTAAGGAATCATACAAGATTCAGAGGGGATCTGACAGGGTAGGTGCAGAAAGGATGTTTCCTCTCATGGGGGAATCTTGGAGTGGGGGCACAGTTTAAAAATAAGGGGACTCCAATTTAAGACAGAGATAAGGAATTTTTTGTTCTCAGAGAGTCATTAGTCTTTGGAATTCACTTCCACAGCAAGCAGTGGAGGCTGGGGTCATTGAATATATTTGAGGCTCGAGTTAGACAGATTTTTGATTGACTAGGGAGTCAAGGGTTATAGGGGACAGGCAGGAAATCAGATCATTGAATGGTGGAGCAAGATCAATGGACTGAATGGCCTATTCCCGGTTGTTCCTATTATAATTTTATGAAGAGTGAAAGGGGATCTCATAGAAACTTATAAAATTCTAACAGGATTAGACAGGGTGGTTTCAGAAAGAATGTTCCAGACAGTGCAGAACTAGGGGTCATAATTTGAGAATAAGGGATAAACCTTTTAGGACAGAGGTGAGAAGAAATTTCTCTAGCCAGAGGGGGCGAATGTGTGGCATTCACTAAGACAGAAAGTAGTTGAGGCCAAAATATTGTGTGATTTCAAAAAGAAATTAGATACAGCTCTTGGGGCTAAAGGGATCAAGGTAGTTATTGAGTGGGGGGGGGAGGGTGGTGGTGGGGGGGAGGTGAATGGGAGGGTGGGGTGGGGGGATCAGGGTATTGAATTTGATAATCAACCATGATCAAAATGAATGGTTGAATAGCCTCAAAGGGCTGAATGACTACTCCTGCTTCTATTTTCTATGTTTCTATTTAATTGTAGCTTAACTAAGAACATTTTGCATTTGGACCAACCAAGTATAATTGCATTTAGAAAAAAATACATACAATCTTATGATGCTGTCAGAATGTCTTAACAATGCTTCATACTATCTGTTCGTTGGATTTCAAAAATACATCATTTACATTTTATTGGTATTTAAAAATTTTTGCAAAATGAACTTTTGATTTTCTATAAATTTCCACCTGTATATCCAAAGAGTTTTTATTCTTATTGCTTTGAATGTTTTTTTCTATTGTGGTAGCTTATAGAAATGTTTAGTTTTATGTTTCAACTGAATATTATAATTAACATCTGATCTGAATTATTGTCTTTATTTGTGTGTATATGTGTGTGTGCGTGTGTATGTGTGTGTGTGTAGAAAGATGGAAAGATTAGAATAAATGGAGAGACCAGTCCAACATTTACCAGAGTTGAAGACAAGGAGTACACATCTGCAACGTCTTCCCCAACCCTTACAAAATCACAGATGTTCGAAGGTATTGCAAGAGTGGACAATGCTCCATCAAAACCATTAAAATCTCAGACAGATAGTTACTGCCAAGTGTTTGAACTTGAACAAGCAGCTTCTTCGACCATAAGTGATCCGCAGAGTGAGGATACCGAGCAGGTAAGTACACCTTTATTAACCACTGGCTCTGCCACTGGTCCCTTTACCAAATGCTGGATAAGGGCAATTCTCAAGAATATTTGTTATGTGTTCGAAGCCATGACATGTAAGATGGTTAATACATTTTCACTTCATGTTACCTTTCTGTCAGTGTTCCCCGATGTAAATACTCATCATATATACTGATTTTAATCAGCATCATCCCACCCCAAGTCTGATAAGAGACAAAAAGAAAGCACACAGGTTAAAATGGAAACAGGTGCCTTGCCCTCTGGTTTAACACAGTGCTCACGTTGACCATTTTATCCCTGTTTTTGGACAGCAGGAGATAATTTAATTCAAATATTAAACTCTGCATTTGATGATTTTAATCAGACTCCAATGCTATGCTAAATTTTTGCCACAAGCTGAGTGTATGGTTCTGATCTGATTTGGGAAACCCAGTGGAAGCAGCAGCAAGCCCTTAGGAGATAAGTAATTAATCTTCACAAGATTTCCTTTTGGACCAGGATGCATAGGATCAGGACTCCTTAGTCATCATGACTACCTTCTTCATTAAACCCATCACTTATCTGACTTTGGGGTCTGTTCCAACTGGTCCTTCCCCATTTGGCTGACTATTATCTGTCAGCTGCCCATCATTGACAGCAAGTTTGACGGAGAGTCGCGTTTGGTATGTTTAAATGAGGCCTAAGAACGGAAATGGCCTGGACCTCGTGACATTCTCCCCGCAAGCATCACACTTATCCATAGCAGTGCTGTTGTGTATTCTGGCAGTTACGTGCTGTTTTGATGATTGTGCTTCATAATAAATCTCTGGCTTCTTTTTCCTGTAGGATAAGAGAACCGAGACATCAATCACCATTCCCACCAATCACCAGCCAAGCACAGAGGAAGAATCTGATATAAAATCTTGCTGCAATGAGAATGTGCAAGAGACAATAAAAGATACTGCACAAGAAGGTGTGAGACTGAACTCAAACATGCTGCAATAAGTTCCAGCTTGGTTGTGTGTCTTATTGTGGTAAAACAGATGTCAGACTTTCCTGAAGTCTTGCTTTCCAAGTCTTGCAAGTGAGAGGCTCAATGCAATAAAATGGCACTGTAACTGGGAATTACATTATATATAAACACAAGGTTCAGTGAAAATGTGTGATTGAAAACAATTTTTAGAAGACGCAGTTTGCTAACTATAAACCTGCTTTTACCCCTTGTCCCTGATCCTCTGGGGATCCAGACCAAATCTCTAACAGCACTGTGGGTATGACAGCTGCAGCAATTCAAGGTGGCTCACTATCATCTTCTCCAGGGCAATTGGGAATAAGCAACAAATGTTGGTCTAGCAGTGACAGACATATACTATAAATGAAATAAAATGGGCAGCACAGTAGCACGGTGGTTAGGACTGCTGCTTCACAGCTCCAGGGACCTGGTCTCGATTCCCGGCTTGAGTTACTGCCTGTTTGGAGTTTGCACATTTCTCCTCGTGTCTGCATGGGTTTTCTCCAGGTGCTCCAGTTTCCTCCCACAATTCAAAGATGTGCAGGTTAGGTGGATTGGTCATGCTAAAAATTGCCCCTTATTGTCCTGAGATGCGTAGGTTAGAGGGATTAGCGGGATATGGGGGTAGGGCCTGCGTGGGATTGTAGTCGATTGTAGTCGATGGCATCTTTCTGCACTGTAAGGTTTCTATGATTTCTATGATTCTATGAAGCTTTCTTAGAGGCTAGAAGCAAACAGTTGATCATAGTGAGTCATTAATAGGCTTCTAAAAAAATGCATTGATTATTTCAGGTTCAAACAGTACTATATGTAAGGAGCGGAGGAGCTTTTTTAAATATAATTTATGGTCAAGGAAGTGATGTCTGATGGAACTCCAATTCCTCCACTCTTTGACATTTGTTTCATGTGTTTATTCCTTTCCCTGCCCAAATTTTCTGCTTTAAATTTTGGTTGCTTTTCTGTCCCATGTGCACTGAACCATTTTTGGCAGGAGCAAAGAGGCTGGATTATAACATTTACTGCAATTGACAATGGCCCAATACCAGCAGTCACAGTGTTCAGAAAGGAATAAGCCTCCTTTAAAACTCATACCCTGAAACTGAGAGTGTTTCACATCTGTGGATCTGAAAGCTGTAGGCTAGCAGATTATTCATTTATGTCAGTTATGGCTAAAATGCAGACACTTCATCCAATTTAGAGCCTCATGATGTCCCGCTATAATTGTTGCATTGTCTGCTAATTACTAATTACCGAGAACCACAGAATGGCAGAACATACTCAGGGGGCTGAATGGACTATTGGTCTTGTGTTCCTATCACAAGTATCTGTTTACTTATTTACTAGTTCAACATTTCTTCTTGTAAAGATAAAGAAGATCATGATTGGAACTTAGAAACATCAAGAGCACACTTTGCCCTGTCAAACAATGCAGCATTGGGCACAAGTAACACAGTCGATTCCAAAGTTCTCGTAGTTGATGAAGCCTGCTTAAAACCAGAGAAAGAGGAACCCTTTGAAAGTGCACAGAAACAGCTTAAACAAGAGGTAGGCATTGATTTAATCTAATACACTGCTTTCAAAAGTTTCACTTTTTTCCATGGATAGTCAATTGATTGCTCTGTTGCAATATCTTATTGTAACCCAAAATTGCAGTTTCCAAAGTTTTTCAGGGAGCGTTGACATTAATGTGACTTTGTAAACTAACTTTCAAACTATTCTGGAGTGATTGCAGAGTCACCAAGATGGAAGCTCACTGTATGCTTTAACTCTTCTTTTCATTTTAAAGAAGTGAACTTCAAGGGCGCTCAGTTTTACCTGATACAGTTTAATATTTGCAATGTCACCCATTGTGTTTATCACAACACAGGCATTAAAATCAGAGACACTTCAACACGATGAAACAGGAGATGTGTTCGATTCCATTCAGAAGATAAGTGAAGTGGAGGAAGAGACTGTGGAGGGCAGTCAGCCTGTTGGTGCTATTAATCAGCAAGGTGAGAGATCTCAAAGCACAGCGAACATGCCTGCGGATTGTGAGATGCAGTTAGCTTTAAAACGTAGAACAGTAGTGTTTAGTGTATCAAGCTGTGAAAATCATCTCAAAATTGTGTTATCAACAAATTGCGTAAGAAATTGCATGGCTGCAGTCTGCATTATGAGATAGTGTTTTATTTTTCAAACTGTGCTTGCAAAATATCTTCATCAATTCCCCATGTTTACGCTCCTCCCCTCAATAGGTTGAATGGCCTCATCCTGCTCTTATGTTCATAAAAAAGGGGCTACTAATAAAACCATGGATTAACGAAGTGATTTAAAGTGCTTATTTTTTATAATAAAATAAATTTAACCATTTTGCCATATATCCCTATGAATAATTTTTAAAATAAAGTTTGATTTTTTTATGGTGGGTTTTACATTTGTCAATTTGGAAATAACTTTGAGCGTAAACAGGAGAAAAAGAAACACTTTTCAAAATGGGCTAACGCACAGTAGAGAATTCCACCAGTTACTGGACCTGTTCCTGCTGATACCAATTCCCTCACCTCTCCTTCAATGCTCACACCCACCCTGGCCATTGCATACATCTGGCCTAGGATCTAGCAACAATTCCAGGCCTTGGTTGGCAACCACCACCTCCCTGGTGACACTGCCATTCAATAGAAATGCTGACCTCTGATTGACTAGCAGCTGTTGGAAAGTGGGACTTCTGCCCCCCAGGATTCTT
Source organism: Carcharhinus amblyrhynchos (assembly GCF_965287045.1). Lineage (NCBI taxonomy): Eukaryota > Metazoa > Chordata > Chondrichthyes > Carcharhiniformes > Carcharhinidae > Carcharhinus > Carcharhinus amblyrhynchos. The sequence goes on along the minus strand of NC_137324.1, from coordinate 86,094,010 downwards.
GATCCTGGGAAAGACCCAACTGCTGTCCAGCTAAGTGCCTGAGAGGCACTTCCCTAAGAGAGGCAAGGCAGGAAAGACGCCCGTCACCTTCATTAAATAACGCCTCTTATATCTTTTCATGTAAGCTCTAAAAGTTTTTAGCTAAGCAAGTTTGTGAGAAATGAACAATTAGTTCATATCAGTATGTTGATTTCTGTATTAATTTCAACATTGGTGAGTTCAACACCACATGCTGTAGAGGAATATTGATTCATTGACGGTAACTCTGGATCATCACATTTAACTATGGTAGCACTCTGGAAATTGTTTATCGATTTATGAGGTGAAATGACTGCAAATGCTTTGACGTCATTCCCATTGCAAAATCCATGATTGAATCTTTGGGGAAATAACTTCAATATTTTGCTCATTAGCATTTTAACTATCTTTTGCCTCATTGCTTCTTTTTAAGTTTGTGTGAATATATTTTCCTATGATGTAACTTTTTCTTTAAATCTTTTCTGAGAAAAATGGTCAAAAAGTCAGTAACGTGAGACCTATAAGGTACAATTTAGAAACAGGTAAGTGTGGTAATGATCTATCACTGAAACTCTTATTTCGTTGAATTACACAATACATTCAGAGTAATTACAGTGTCATCTAACAACAACTGGTACTAAAGGAAGATCTTATGAGGCTAATATGTTTCTGCATTGAACCATCAGATAAAATGACTTGGTGCAAATATTACTCACCCTACAAAACCAAGATACAAAGATGGAAACAGTAATTTCTAAAGAATCTATAACCTTAACTTACTATAAAGGAAGTGCAGTTAGGCTTTCATCACATGGAGAAAAAGATCTATTACTGACTCCTCCGGCTTCTCATCTTCCAACCTTTAGGTGAGCCAACGAGTTCCCAGGGCAGCATTCAAAAAAAGGCAGGGGGTTACTCTCAAGTGCCTTGGCCAGTATTCTTCCCTCATCCATCATCACTAAAAATAATTTGATTATTATCTTACTGTTGATAATGGGGCTGTGCCATGCGCTCAAAGTACTTAATTAGCTGTAAAGCATTTTAGCGTATCCTGAGGTTCTTTTTCCTTTAAGATTTTGTCCCTTTTCTCTTTTTACACACTTTAATGAATCAAATTTGCTTATCAATTGCTGCATTCCTATTAATTCTATCTTTGCCATTGGGCCTCTGTTTTATTTTATTCATTCAAGGGATAGGGCCCAACCCCAATTGTTCTTGAGAAATTGGCGGTGAGCTGTCTTTTTCTTGTGATCCATATGGTATAGATACAGCCACATTGTTGTTGTCCAAGGGATTCCAGGATTTTGACCTAACAGCAGTGGAGGAATGATGATATATTTCTGACGCAGGATGCCAAATGGATTGGCAAAGAACTTCCGGGTAGTGGTGTTACAGCACGGATTTGTTAAGGGGAAGTCGTGTTTGACGAATTTATTGGAATTCTATGAGGATGTGTCTAGTGCGGTGGATGGAGGGGAACCGGCGGATGTGGTGTTTCTCGATTTCCAGAAGGCGTTTGATAAGGTGCCGCACAAAAGGTTGTTACAGAAAGTTAGGGGGCATGGAGCTGGGGGTAAGGTGTTAGCGTGGATAGAGGATTGGCTGTCAAATAGGAGGCAGAGAGTGGGTGTCAATGGATGCTATTTGGATTGGCGGTTGGTGACTAGTGGAGTGCCCCAGGGATCAGTGCTGGGGCCTCAGCTATTTACCATTTATATAGATGATCTGGAGGAGGGAGCTGAGTGTAAGGTGTCAAAATTTGCTGATGACACAAAGATAAGTGGAACAGCAAATTGTGCGGAGGGTGTAGAAAGTCTGCAGAGGGACCTAGATAGGCTGAGCGAGTGGGCGAGGACCTGGCAGATGGAATACAATGTTGGCAAGTGTGAGGTTATCCACTTTGGCAGGAATAATAGTAGGAAGGACTACTATTTACATGGTGAAAAGCTGCAGCATGCTACGATGCAGAGGGACCTGGGGGTCCTTGTGCATGAGTCGCAAAAACCCAGCTTACAGGTGCAGCAGGTGGTCTGGAAGGCAAATGGGATGCTGGCCTTCATAGCGAGGGGGATTGAATATAAAAGTAGGGAGGTCTTGCTGCAACTGTACAGGGCACTGGTGAGGCCACAGCTGGAGTACTGTGTGAAGGTTTGGTCGCCGCCCTTGCTCAAGGGTATTTTGGCCTTGGAGGGAGTGCAGAGGAGGTTCACTAGGCTGATACCAGAGTTGAGGGGGTTGAGCTATGAAGAGAGGCTGAATAGACTGGGCTTGTACTCGTTAGAGTTTAGAAGAATGAGGGGGGATCTTATTGAGACGTATAAGATGATGAAAGGGATGGATAGGGTAGAGGTGGAGAGGTTCTTCCCGCTCAGAAAGGACAGCAGGACTAGAGGGCACAGCCTCAAGATAAAGGGGAGGCAGTTTAGAACAGAGTTGAGGAGGAACTTCTTCACTCAAAGGGTGGTGAATCTCTGGAATTCTCTGCCCGTTAAAGTGGTGGAGGCTACCTCGCTAAATATATTTAAGACGCGGGTAGGTAGGTTTTTGGTAGACAAGGGGATTAAGGGTTATGGGGAGAAAGCGGGAATGTGGAACTGAGCCACGACAGATCAGCCATGATCTTATTGAATGGCGGGGCAGGCTTGAAGGGCTAGATGGCCTACTCCTGCTCCTATTTCTTATGTTCTTACCATGTATTTACTTCCCTTGTCCCTTTAGATTGTAATGGTTATGAGATTGGAATGTGCTGTCTAAGAAGCCTTATTGAGTTCCTGCTGTGTAGCTTGCATCTTGTAGATAGTACACACAGCTGCTACTGTGTGTCAGTGCTGGAGGGATTGAATGCTTGTAGAAGGGGTAACAATCAAGCGGGTTGCTTTGCCCTGGATGATATCAAACTTCGTGAATGTCATGGAGCTGACAAGAGTATTCCACACACTACTGACTGATACTTTGTAGGTGGTGGCAGACTTTAGAGAGTCAGAAGGAGATTCAATTCCCTTGTATATTGATTTAGAATCATAGAAACATTGAGGTAGGAGCAGGAGAGGCCATTTGGTCCTTCGGGCCTGCTCTGCCATCATCACGATCATGGCTGATGGTCCAGCTCAATAGCCTAATCCTGCTTTCTCCCCATAACCTTTGATTCCGACCACTTCAGGTGCTATATCTAGCCATCTCTTGAATATATTCAATGTTTTGCATCAACTACTTCCTGTGGTAATGTATTCCACAGGCTCTTTGGGTGAAAAAATGACTCGCCATCTCCATTCTGAATGATTTACCTCGAACCCTCAGACATTGACCCCTGATTCATAAGTTCACGAGATAAAGGAGCAGAATTAAGCCATTCGGCCCATGGAGTCCGCTCCGTTATTCAATCATGGCTGATATGTTCCTCATCCCATTTTCCTACCTTCTCCCCATGACCTTTCAACCCATTACCGATTAAAATCTGTCAATGGTTCTGGACACCCCCAACATCGGGAACATCCTTCCTGCATCTATCCTGCCTAGTCCTGTTAGAATTTTCTGAGTCTCTATGAGATCCCCCTCATTCATCTGAACTCCAGTGAAAACAATTCCAACCTAGTCAATCTTTCCTCACACATCAGTCCCACCATTCCTGGAATCAGTCTGGTAAACCTTCCCTGTACTCCCTCAAGAGTAAGAACATCCTCAGAAAAGGAGGCCAAAACTGCACAGAATACTCTAGGTGTGGTCTCACCAAGGCCTGTATAATCACAACAACACATTCCTGCTCCTGTACTTGAAACCCATGCAATGAAGGCCATCATACTATTTACTTTCTTTACCACCTGCTGCACTTGCATGCTTACCCTCAGCGACTGGTGCCAAGCAGTCAGCCAAGCAATGGTGCATAACCAATCAAACGCCTGCTTCACCCACCATCCTTATTGGATGATGACTCCAGAAGCATCTAGTTAAATTGCTACTTTCTGAAAAATTGTCTGGAAGGGATGTTGCTCTCACAGCTGGGTTGTAAACCCAGAAATGGCTGAAAATATTTGATGGTGGGAAGAAGTCAGTGCTTTGTGGCCATATAGCTCAGTCGCACAACATGAACAATGAAGGTGAGTAGGTGTTATGGGGATAAGGGAATTGCTGTCTTGCCTTTTGCATTATCTCTTAATGGCACTGGCTGCAGCATGGTAAGACAATTGCTGTAATAAAAGGAACATAAATCATATAACCAAAGGCACAATTTCTGACTCTGAGAAGATTTAGAAATTGTGAAATTCAATTCTTCTGATGTCATCAGATGAACCTAACTAGAAAGTAATCATAAGGGCCAGAATTTCCTGGCCATTCACACCTCACCGTCTCTGCAAATGAGGATGGAGAATTTGGCACTCAGCTAAATCTCTGTTCACCGCAGCAGGACCAGAAAATCCCCCCAGCATGAACCGCCAGAAAATTCCCCCCAAAGATCACAATAAAATGAAAGGTGACCCATTTAACCAGGATTACCCTGCATCAGATTGTTTTTTTCAATGATTTCATGGTTTTTACTTTCACTAGTCTATGCAGAAGTTCATTCCAACTGTTAAACATTCTTTGTACAAAGTAGCCCTTCCTGATATCTGCCCTACATTAGTTTGAACCTGTTCTCCAATTGTTTCCTCAATTTAAAGTAATATTCTGGATTTTCCATTGTATATTTCTATCGAGTCACTTCTTGAACGGCTCCTTTCTATTCTAAATTTCTCTAACCTTTCCAGGTAATTCAGATCCTTGAAGTAGGGGTCAGTTTCATGGTTCTTCTCTGTATTTGCTTCCACACCGTAATATCTTCTTAGTTTCTCTGTGACCAGCAATGGACGACCCAGCTAAGGCAGAGTTTTATCTGATAGCTATGCAATATGATCACAAATTTCTCTGACTCATATTTTATTGTTTTGGCCATGTAATTCAACATATTAGGTGGGATTCTCTGGCTGTGCGCACCCCAAAACCGGAGAATCCTGGCCGAGGTCAATGGATCTTTGCGTGGTCCAGCCCCCGTGCTACGATTCCCGTGGCGGGTGGGACAGGAGAATTATACCCATTAACTTTGTCAGCTGCTTCATTGCATTGATTTGTAATGTTGAGTGCCACAGTTTATTAAGACTCCAAGAATTCTTTGAACTTAATTTTACTACTTCAACTTAATTCATGGGACATGTCTGTTGCTCATTTTTCCTTCCTATGCATAGTTTTTACTTGCATCAAATTTTATCAGCTGTTGTTTTGTCCATTCGCATATTTGCCTAAGTCATTCTGCAGTTTCTGAGCTGCATTTCTATTTTGTATCATCTCCAAATTTGACAAGTTTGTACTGAGCTTCTAAATCCAAGACATTCATATACCTGAAACATTTGCAGTCCCAACACTGAGTTCTAGGTGACTCAACTCATTATTTCCCCAACCAATATACTCCTCAAACTATTTACATTTTCTCCCCCTACAGATAATCATCTTCTCCAACAATGAGTTTAAGTAGTCACTTTTCACATGGAATTTTATCTAGCAGTTTGAAAGTTTAATTACGCATTTCATTAGATTTACTAATGTCTACTACCTTCAAAATAAAATCAAGGAGTTTTGTCAGGTGGGTTATTGAAGAAGGGTCAGCTACTCTGGACTTCCAATATACAGACATTGAAACACTTCAGGAAGAGAGTTTCAAAACTCACAATCCTGTGAGAGAAAATATTTCTCCTCATCTCTGTCTTAAACGGGTCACCCCTTATTTTAAATGGTGATCCCCTAATTCTAGATTCACCCACCAGAGGAAATATTGTTTCCACATCTACCTTGTCAACACCACTAAGGATCTTGCATGTTTCAGTCAAGTAGACTCTTACTCTTCTAAACTCAGTGGATCCAACCTTTCCTCATAGGACAACCCTTCCAACAACTGCTCGTTTTTCAACTCATTTAGGAATTGACTGTTATTAGTCTGCACCGACCACAATCCCACCCAGGCCCTACCCCATATCCCTCCACATTTACCTGCTAATCCCTCTAACCTACGCATTTTAGAACACTAAGAGGCAATTTTAGCATGGCCAATCAACCTAACTCGCACATCATTGTTCTGTGGGAGGAAACTGGAGCACCCAGAGGAAACCCACGCAGACACAAGGAGAATGTGCAAACTCCACACAGACAGTGACCCACACCGGGAATCGAACCCAGGTCCCTGGAGCTGTGAAGCAGCAGTGCTAACCACTGTGCTACTGTGCTGCCAATTTGATTTAATTAAACATTTTATTATCACAAAAATGGCATGATTTTTAATGTTAAATGTTCCAGCAGCACTGAATGCTGTTAAATATTTTAATCTATTTTGGTACATTTCATTTATTATTACAAATGGTTAGTTTGCAGTGATAAAGCACACCTGTAGCATATGGCAATACTTCTGCATAACTGTATACTTCATGGGTTAGTGACCTCCTGAGTTTCAGTCACACTAGAGGAATCAGTTCACATAGTGAAAACCTATTCTTCCTGCATGTTATTTGAATTAAAATAAAATCTGTAAGGTGATCCAATGGTTATTTTGTACATTTTCCTAATATAAGGATGAAAATGTAAGGTATTCTGACAATAGCAATTGTTAAATATGCATCACAACAACAGTTGCATAATACCTTCAGAAATATCTTATACCGTCTGAGCATGTATGGCTGAAACAGTGGTGTTACTTTTAGGGTAAGCACCAAAATAAAAATGGCATTTCTATGGCATAAGAGTAAAATATGCACAGATCTGCATGCAAAATATCATAAACATAACTATCTCTATGGGATTACAGTCTGTAGCAGGGTCTTTGGAGCAGTAATTAATTAGTTGCCACAATCAGCTATAAGATTTTTTAATGCCACACACATACATATATATGTAAGTATCTGTTATCTAAAACAAATCTATTTTTGAAAATTGTACTAAATACCCAAATACTATACTTTTGTTGTCAGTCATTTTCTTATGATTTCTGTTTCCCTTTTTTTATTTTATTCTGCTACCTACCTTAGAGCCACCTATTACTGCCAGTGTTCCGGTTACAGTTCGGAACTCCTGGCGACGCTCAGAATTTTTCTCACAGCCAGGTAAAAGTTGTGCTTAGTCATTTCCTCCTTATATTTTGCTTCCTGTACCTGGGAGTGCTTTGGGACACACTAATGATCACATGAATCATTCCCTGCTTTCCTCGATTTGCCTACCTCATTACGTGCTGCATAGTTGCCAAAGCATGCCAATGTGGGGAAAGAAGCAGCTGCGAAAGTAATTCATTGATAACTCCCTTTTGAAATTAACACCAATGCTAAGGAATTCTAGTGAGGTTAAAAAATGTTGTCACAAGAATAAAACTTGTTAGATACTACACAGATCATAGCCCATAGGACGTTAAAAATAGTGCCTTCCACATTATTGGATGTAATACATTGGAGTTAAAGAAGAACTTCTATGCACAAACAAGTCTATCGAGCATTTAAAGGGAATGCAGAGGGGTCAGCTACAGTGGACTTCAACAACTGCTCTCTAACTCATTTATAAATTGGCCATTATAATTAGAACCCCACTTTTAAAAAAACGATAGTGATCTTGTGATTCCATTCAATATGCCACAATCTGAATATAATGATTGCACTAAAAATATTATTGCCATAACAAAAGCTTTATTGTTACTGTGAGACATCTCCGCACATCAGAGACATTGGTCTGTGGCTACCACATGAACACCTTTGTGAATAGTAACATGTAATATTTCTAGGCAAGTGAGCCACATGGAGAATCTAAGTCCTGGCTAAAGCTAGCTATGATATAAATAATGAATTTCAGAAATAACCTTTGTAAATGTATGTTGATCATCAACATTAACAATATTCAGATCCATTCTCGTGTGAACATAGGCAAAGTGGCACTGTTTGTCCATCAAAACAGTTTCTTTTTTCTAATTTGTTCAATAGTTGCAAGATAATCAGTGCATACATTTTGGAGATTTTTTCAATCTAATAATTTTATTTGTCTTTACTTAAAATGCCAGTCCCATGCCCTTAGAAATTTATACCTAAAATTGGTAGGATTGGCAACTATGTGCAGTGCAAACCCTTGGGACTCGAATGTGTTCTCTGTACTAATCTGCCTGTTTCCCTACTTCAGGTGGCAAATAATAAGACTTTAAAAAATAGAATCACAACAGCATGGTGTTGGTGCACAAATTCTTTGCAATCCACAGCTGTGTCCTAAATCTGCTTAATTTAGCAGCTGCTGGATATCACAAAGAGTACAGATAGTAAATCCCAGCTCTGTGGCTCACTTCCTCTACCTCACTTACGGTTCTTTCATCATTTTTGGAAATCATTTTGTTGGTGGTGGGTCATGTACATTTACCTGGTCATTACGTCCTTTTGTTCATTATGTAAGCCTGGAATTTCAATGCCAGAATTTTACCACCTCGCTTGCCTGAGGCTCGTAAGATCCAGTCTGAGGTCAATGGAGAATGCCACTCTGCAAAATTTGCCCGCCCCGATTCTGGGGTCGACATGCAAGTAAAATTCCGGCCCATGTGTCTATCGATGGTTTCAACGGTTGGAGAGCAACATGGAGTGCTCCCTGGTGCCCTGGCCAATATTTATCCTTTAGCCAACACCAAAAACAGTCGATCTGGTCATTTCTGCTACTGCCGTGGTACCTTGCTGTGTGGAAATGGATCGCTATGTTTCCTACATTACAACAATAACCACATTTCAAAAGTACTCCATTGGCTGTAAAGAGCTTTAGGACGTCCTTGGCCATAAAAGTTATTATACAAACACAGGTCTTGCTTTTCATTTTATTTGGCATCACTAACAATGAGAAATATAATATTTCATTTTCCTCCCATTGTTCATGCTTATTATGGTATTGATTGCAAGCTCCAAAGAACTCACTTGATGCATCCGCACATTTCAAGAAAGTGACCAATTTCTAAATGATCTTTTCTAGCCTGCCATTAGCGCTGATTGCTGGCTCTTTGTGGAAACTGCTTGCATTTGACAACCTAGTTGGATATCAACATATTAAATAGAGCAAATTAATTAATAAAACATTTAAAGAAATTATTTCTGGTGTCACTGCTCACGACGTGTAGCTGTCCTCCCAGGACAGGTGGAATTTCAACCAATGATCATTAATCCTGTATAAAATGCTTGTTTTTTTTATCTTTCAGCAGGAGTGGAAAGCAATGAAAATGTAAGTACAAAACATTATTGTTTTATCTGTGTAATATGGTCTTGAATGAGCAAGAGTTCTTTCTGACAGCTAATACCTTCAGTGTAGTGTTGTGTGTTATTGTCCTAGTTTGCTTCTCAATATTATAATGAAGAATCATCTTGATCAGTGCAGAATCATTGAGGATTATGTGTACAGTGTTGTTTTTTAAATTCCTTTACTCAAGTTGCTGAATATTCAAGCTATTTCAATAACAGCATTGTGAAAAATGATGCCTTTCAAAGGCAAACCAGTGATGTTAAGTTGAAGTTTCAATAAAAGATGAAGATTTGAAAATCTTTTATACAGGGTCCTTTTGCGAATTTCATCAATGGCTTGGTGTAGTTATTTTGTTATTTCTTCATGAACATCTTTTTGGTTCCAAGTGTACTGGGAACCAGTTCTATCTGCTAGGCCACAGGCCCATAACTGGGTGTTCTGGGATGGACCCTCTGGGTTTCCCTCCTTTTCTCACAGCGGGGAAACTGCTGGCTTCATGCTGGTGGATGTCCCATTTTGATGAGGATCTTGCTACAATGGCACACTGATTGGAAAATGTATTTTATTATTCCATGGCACAATGCATCAACACTATCATATTCTTTGCACTACATTTAATGATTATGTGCCTGCGTGGGTTTCCTGTGGGTGCTCCGGTTTCCTCCCACAGTCTGAAAGATGTGCTGGTTAGGTGCATTGGCCATGCTAAATTCTCCCTTGATGTACCTGAACAGGCGCAGGAGTGTGGTGACTCGGGGAGTTTCACAGTAACTTCATTGTGGTGTTAATGTAAGCTTACTTGTGTCACTAAGAAATAATCCTTAAAGAATGGCACTATTTCTGTTCATGATTCGTTCTTCATCTCATTGCTGATTTCAGAGGCTATCTCCATTAATTAGGAGCAGAATTTGTTTTTTGATGTGACTTAAGTGGACCTTAAAATAGTTTTAATTTTTTTTACTTTGAACTTGTGACATATTTTAACTAAAATGAAATTCTTCATTGGAGGTTGAGCTCTTAGAATATATCTTGCACAGCAAAAGTATTTCTTTGTATATTGATTATTTGGCTAATTGGCGTTCAGTCAGTCACCTTATCAGTAACAGAACTCACAAAATCACAAGATGAGGAAAAGTTCATCTTCGCTTTTCCATTCAGAAAAAAAAATCTACAGTTCTCCACATCACAATATCCTATTAGCTTTATCTGCTCTATTTTAAAAGATGTTCCAAATTTTGGTTGCTGTCTTTGCAAAACTGTTCCTTCTGGCTTCAGTCTTAAATTCATCTTTACCAATTTAAACTTTGAACTTTGAAAGTAAAAACAATTTAACTTTAATTTTTTTCTCCAAGGCTACCCATTAAATTTATTAATTTAGTTGCCTTATTTAATTTCAAAGATCTTGTCTCAAACTCATTTTTTCAGTGCTCAAAAGCACTGTGTTTAGCACTTTTGCTCATAGTTAAATATTCTGCTGATAAAGCTATTATATTTTGGGAGTAAATATTGAGCAATGAATGACCAAACATCTTGGTATGCTTTTTCACTGAGCCTCAGTTCCCAGCGCAAACAGGAAAAGCAGACTCCAAAATGCAGTAGAGGAGAATTTTGGTTTGGGTCTGATACAAATGCAATATTAGCAGTATACCTCGAGTACCCATCCAAGGCCAGAGTTGAGAAAGCTAGTTTCAGGACTCATTTACATTTTTTAACCACTTTCATGGGAATGGATTGACTTCTGCTCAGGACGAGTTGTCATGTAGGGCTTTTTGGGGAGGGCTTTGTGATAGGAATGGGGGAAAAGATGGTTTGGCCTGGGCCAGAAACCCTTAAATAAAGAATATGAAAAATTGAACATGATGACAAATGGGTGTACACATTCCCCACCAGAACCTCTTCTGTAGGTCACTATTTGTTAGGTGAAAATGGACAGTCAGCATTTGAAAAGGCCTTAATGATTTATGTTAATGTTTTTGAGTTATTGAGATTTACTCCGCCACAGCAGTTAGATGTTTTATCATAACAAATATTACAATAAATGTCCGAAACTCGACTGAAACAACAGTATTCCATACAATATTCCAATAAAATGATAACATCAGTGTCAGTATCCTAAATCCTACCTATTTTGATTTTTAAGAACAGCAAAGAGCATTTGATGGAATTAAAAACCTTCGAAACATGGGGTAAGAGTCAAAGGTTAATGTTGCTTTACACCCTTCAGTGATTGTCTTTAGGGACTCTTTGCTGAGTTGAATTACAATAAGCTAACTTGGAAATTACCATTGCCCAATGAAACAAAAGTGAAATTAATCTAAGTGGATTTGTATATTTGAAACTTAAGGGCAAATTTTAACTCCATCTCCCCGCTCTACCACTCCCTTTACACTGCCGCATCTGGTAGAAAGAGCAGAGCTGAGGTTAAAATGGAGTGGGCCAATATCCTGCTCTACTTCTAACTTGTGGAAGCTATTGAGAGTTTGCAGAGGAGATTTACAAGGATGTTGCCTGGATTGGGAGGCATGCCTTATGAAGATAGGTTGAAGGAGCTAGGTCTCTTCTACCTGGAGAGACGAAGGTTGAGAGGCGACCTGTTAGAGGTTTACAAAATGTTGAGAGGAATAGACAGGGTGGATTCTTGGAGGCTATTTCCCAGGGCTGAAATGGTCGCTGCGAGAGGACACAGGTTTAGGTTGGTAGATATAGATGTGATCGGCGCAACTTGTGGGCCGAAGGGCCTGTTTGTGCTGTAGTGTTCTATGTTCTATGTAACTTACAATGATCTTGATGCCACTGTTTTCTTTTTGGTTGCATTCATGCCTCGTAGGCTTATGCAAAATGAAATCTTATGGCATGCATTAGACTCCAAAGGCATTTCAGCTGCCAATTGAACAAGGTGCCTAATATGAGACTCAAATCACAGCTGCACATTTTAAAAGCACTGCATGCATGAAGTCAGTTTCACATTGAAGAATTCAGTTGCAAAATTTTTCAAATTGATTATACAAGTGTTCAGTTTAGTGTCATGTTTGAGTTACACATTTTTCCAATAGATTAGTGAAACATAATTGATTAAAAGTTGAAACAATGCCGATAGTTTGATATTCCCAGTATATTGCATGTGGAGGGATAGGGAATGGAATTGCATCAAATGTATAAGTTTGAGAAGACTTGTGATACAATGGTAGCATTTGTACCTCTGGGCCAGAAGTTCTATGTTCAAGTCCTTCTCTGGGACTTATAAAACCCTAAGATATAGGAGCAGAATTATGCTATTCGGCCGGTTGAGTCTGCTTCACCATTCAATCATGGCTGAAAAGTTTGTAAACCCCATTCTCCCACTTTTTCCCTGTAACCCTTGATCCCTTTAGCAGTCAAGAACCTATCTATCTCTTTCTTAAATGCAGTCAATGACCTGGCCTCTGTGGCAATGAATTCCATAGATTCACCAGCTTCTGGCTGAAAAAATTCTTCACCTCAGTTCTAAAGTGCCACCCCTTTACTCTGAGGCTGTGCCCTTAAGTCCTAGTCTTTCCTACAAATGGAAACATCTTCCCCATGTCCATTCTATCCAGGTCTTTCAGTATTCTGTAAGTTTCAATGAGATCCCTCTTATCCTTCTAAACTCCATTGAGTACAGACCCAGAGTCCTCAGATGTTCCTCGTACGTTAAGTTTTTCATTCCCAGGATCATTCTTGTGGGCCTTCTCTGGGCCCTTTCCAAGGTCAGCTCATCCTTCCCAGATACGTGGCCCCCAATTGCTTGCAGCATTCTAAATGTGATTTCAACAGACCCTTATAAAACCTCAGCAGTACATCCCTGCTTTTGTATTCTAGCCCTTTCGAAATAAATGCTAACATTGCATTTGCTTTCCTAACTACTGAGTCAAACTACAAAGAGCGATGATAAGAGTCCATGGGATCCAAGGAAATTTGGCAAATTGGATCCAGAATTGGCTAAGTGGCAGGAAACAGAGAGTTACGATTGAAGGGTGCTTTTCAGACTGGAAGACCATGTCCAGTGGGGCCTCGCAGGGGTCAGTGTTGGGCCCGTGCTGTTTGTGGCTTACATAAATGATTTAGACTTGAATGTAGGAGGGTTGATCAGTAATCTCATGGATGGAACAAAAATACGTAGGGTGGTAAATAGTTAGAATGATAGCCTTAGGTTACAGGAGGGTGTAGGCGGGCTGGTCTCTTGGGCTGGTCGGTGTCAAATGGAATTCAATCCAGATAAGTGTGAGCTGATGCACTTGGACAGGACAAAGGAGGCAAGGAAAATACGTGATGAACAGCAGGATCCTGGGAAGCACCAAGGCTGAGAGGGACCTTGATATGCAGAAGGATCTAGATAGGCTGGGCGAATGGGCCAGGAAATGGCAAATGGAATTTAATGTTGGCAAGTGCGAGGTGGTCCACTTTGGTAGGAATAATGGTAGGAAGGACTATTACTTACGGGGCGAAAAACTGCAGCAGGCGACGGTGCAGAGGGACCTCGGGGTCCTTGTGCATGAGTCGCAAAAACCCAGCCTGCAGGTGCAGCAGGTAGTCAGGAAGGCTAATGGGATGCTGGCCTTCATAGCGAGGGGGATTGAATATAAAAGTAGGGAGGTCTTGCTGCGGCTGTATAGGGCATTGGTGAGGCCGCAACTGGAGTACTGTGTGCAGTTTTGGTCGCCGTATTTATGCAAGGATATTTTGGCCTTGGAGGGAGTGCAGAGGAGGTTTACTAGGCTGATACCGGAGTTGAGGGGGTTGAGCTATGAGGAGAGGCTGAATAAACTAGGCTTGTACTTGTTAGAGTTTAGAAGAATGAGGGGAGATCTCATTGAGACGTATAAGATGATGAATGGGATGGATAGGATAGAGGTGGAGAGGCTCTTCCCGCTCAGAAAGAACAGTAGGACTAGGGGGCACAGCCTCAAGATAAAGGGGGGGCGGTTTAGAACGGAGTTGAGGAGGAACTTCTTCACTCAAAGGGTGGTGAATCTCTGGAACTCTCTGCCCGTTGAAGTGGTGGAGGCTGCCTCGCTAAATATTTTTAAGACGCGGGTTGATGGGTTTTTGATAAGCGAGGGGATTAAGGGTTATGGGGAGAGGGCGGGAATGTGGAACTGAGACACGACAGATCAGCTATGATCTTATTGAATGGCGGGGCAGGCTCGAAGGGCTGGATGGCCTACTCCTGCTCCTATTTCTTATGTTCATATGTTCTTATGCATGTGCACTGGTCCCGTAAATTGGCAAGACAGGTGGATAAAGCGGTTAAAAAGGCATATGGTATTAGATGTCACATTGAATTTATGAGCAGGGAGGTTATGATGGAGCTATATAAAAATTGGCTAGGCCACAGCTAGAGTTTTGTGTGCAGCACTGGAATCCACATTATAAAGAGAATGTGATAGTATTGGAAAGGGTGCAGAGGAGATTTGCCAGGATGTTTCCTGAGCTGGAGGGTTTGATTTGACTTGATTTGATTTATTATTGTCACATGTATTGGTATACAGTGAAAAGTATTGTTTCTTGCGTGCTATGCAGATAAAGCATACCGTACATAGAGAAGGAAAGGACAGAATGCAGAATGTAGTGTTATAGTCATAAGTAGGGTGTAGAGAAAGATCAACTTAGTAGGAAGTAGGTCCGTTCAAAAGTCTGATGGCAGCAGGGAAGAAGTTGTTCTTGAGTCGGTTGGTATGCGTCCTCAGACTTCTGCATCTTTTTCATCAAGAGAAATTGGTTAGACTGGAATTGTTTTCCTTGGCGCAGTGGAGACTGAGGGGGTTGTGATTGAGATGTATAAAACTATGAAGGGAATAGATAGAGTAGACAGGAAGAAACTTTTCCCTTTGTTGGGGATCAATGACCAGGGAGCGTAGATTTAAGATAAGGGGCAGGAGGTTGAAAGTGGATGTGAGAGCTTCACCCAGAGGATAGTGGGAGTCTGGAACTCACTGCCTGAAAGTATGGTGGAGGCAGAGACCCTCGTAACATTTAAGAATTATTTAGATCACAGTTGAAATGCCAAAGCACACAAGGCTAGGATCAAGTGTTGGAAAATGGGATTAGTATAGTTGGATGATTTGTATTTGACAGGTGCAAGTTTGATGGGCCGAATGATCCTTTTCTGTGAAGTAGAACTCTGCGACTCTTTGAGATAATGGAAATCTGAAATAAAAACAAAAAATGCTGGAAAAACTCAGTGGGACTATTCTCCCAAAACATTTTAAATGTCGGATTCGCATGTTAACTGAAGAAAATTCCACTGGTTTTTTCAGTGAGATTTTCAAAATGAATGTCCCACCCTCTGTGCACTGCAGAGTGCACTAACATGAATGATGTGAAAATTCAGTGGGTGGGGCCTATTCCCACGGGGCAGGCTGGCACTGTAGTGCTGGGTGGCCCACTGTGCATGTGCCGATCTGTCAGTGTTGACATTGGCACATGGGCAGTAACCCTGCACTGCTGGCTTCCTGATCTCAGCCCTGCGACCCCAGTATTGCTGTCCGTACGAAACCCCCCCCATGGCGCAATTGCTGGTCCCTGAATATGTCCTGCCAGTCTCGACACCTTCCCCCACCCTGCTCCCGGCCTGTCTTGATCTCCCTCCTGCACCCCATTAGGCTCCGCCCTTTTGGCACTGCTGAATGCCCGATGGGCAGTGCCAAGTTGTCACCTTGGGCATTGTCCCTTGAGCCTTCGCAAGTGGCAATGCCCATGGGGCACATCCCTGGCACCTGAACCTCTGGGGGGCCTCGTTGGCTTCCCCTTCACTCCAGGGGAGTCGAGCCGCTAGCTCCCTGCAGGTGAACCACTTCTGACTGGGGGTGGGGTGGTGGAGAGGCTAGCGTGCCCAGAGATTTCAGTCCTGGGCCCACTAATTATATGTTAAACTATTAAAATACTTGTTTGAATAATTTATTCAGTTCGCACTAATTTCTGGCGTGGAGCTGACAGCACTGGAAATCCGGCTGCTGGAGACTCGTGGAGGCTGTCGCACACAGTGGGAAGTAACTTGAGCCTTCCAGCTCGCTGCATACAAAAACAGCACAGCGGCCTGGGAGAATTGACCCCAGCAGCAATGGAGAGAGGAGTAATGTTAATGTTTAGAGTCCAAAGAGTGATATTGGACATGAAACAGAGACCAGAATTTTCCAGGCCAATTTGACATGGGTGCAAATCTCATTATGGCTGGAAACTGATGCAACAGGGTCTTAACAGGATTTGCATTGGGAAGATCTCGGAATTAGCTGAATGGATGGCGGGGGGTGGTGGATGGAGAGATGAATGGGGAGATTATCAGAGGCAGTGAATTGTTGCAAGGGACAGGGGAGGGCAAAAATTGCCAGTGACAATGAATGGATGGGGGCAGTATGTACAAAATGAAAAGGCCTCTTCCTTCCCCCAAATGAGTTTCTGTGGCACTCTTTAAGAGTCAGGTTCATAGAGCCAGGGTTCTCCCAACTCTGTGCAGCCGGCATGAGAGCAAGAATTCAGACCATTGTGTTTGTGGATAATATTAGTGAGGTGCAGCGTGTAGATGGAATGTAGAAGGTTGCCAAAGCTAAATCTCTGGCCTCACCAAAGGTAACTGTAGGAGCAGGGAGAGAAGCTATTAGATTCTCTGGCTATGATTAAATAGATAAGAATGCAACTGTTGCCTAGTTGGGTTGCCTAGTCCAACCCAACTCGGCAACAGTGGAGAGGCACAGTCACATAGGATTTAATTTATGATTTTGATAGAGGACATTTTTGTACTGTACTAAGGGCAGAGATCAGATTGGAGAGATTCAAAAACAGGGTTTTGGGAAAGATGGGAATGGCTTTGGAAGGCAATGTCACTTTTGACAACATTGGAGAGGAAATGTAGGGTGGTCATTTGCAAGGACAGAGCTGTCCAGCATGGAATTTGTTGAGGAGATGGGCGATGACAGCAGATTTGAGGAAGATGGAGATTGTACCCACAAAGAAGAGACAAATGATGAAAGAATGTGTTGAATGGAATGGACTTGAATGGACTTAGAACACTAGCTGGGCTAATTGGCTTGTTTTGGTACATTCCATGTAATTTTCTGTAAAGTGCCAAACCTTAGGTGTGCCATCTAACAAAGAAATCATGCACAACTTAATTGTTTACCCAGATGTATGGGAGGGTAGTCATTGAATGAGTCATGTTTCTCTTTTGTGTCTGCTAAGCTGGTGGAGACCCTGGCACGTCATATCCCAGTTCCTTTGATTATGCCCAGAAAAATAATCACTTCAAAAGTGGGGAGAAAAGGATAGGGATTATTAGTGCT
Source organism: Carcharhinus amblyrhynchos (assembly GCF_965287045.1). Lineage (NCBI taxonomy): Eukaryota > Metazoa > Chordata > Chondrichthyes > Carcharhiniformes > Carcharhinidae > Carcharhinus > Carcharhinus amblyrhynchos. The sequence goes on along the minus strand of NC_137324.1, from coordinate 86,076,437 downwards.
CAATGTGCTCTTGTCTTTTCTAAATACATCTGCTAAGCAATATTGTACATGAACATAAATTCAATCATAATAATCTGTAATACTATAGTTCATGACTAAAATCTTTCATTATAAAAAAGATTTGTTAATACTCATATTTAATAAATTGATCACTTAAGCTTTTTGATAGCAATTTAGTTAGTCCTATCCTGCTGTAATTTTTTTGTCAGCCTTCCACAGTAGCTATCATTCTTGCTCTTACTTACTGGAAACATCACCTAAGTGGAAATTTTTCAAATCATGAAATAACATCAGTCTGTCACACAACTTTTTCTTGATGTGGATTGTTAGATCCCAGTTGCTCCTTTAAATCTCCCTAAGCGTTTTGACCGCTGGTATTGGGACCCAGAAGAAGAACGCAAGCGTCAGGAAAGATGGCAGAAAGAGCAGGAACGCTTGCTCCAGGTACATTAACACAACTTGCATTGACCCCCTGCTACACATTGCTTATTCTGCTGCTGCTTATCATATAGGTTCAGCTAGATACGGTGCATCCTCAGTTAAGGCTCTTTGCACTAATCCATGTTTTCTTTTCACAAACATGGTTCTGATTAGCCAACCAAAAAACAGTAATGAGAGAGATGCAGAACATCATTGTCCTGATAGGCAGATTGGAACCATGAAAAACTGAAATGAAAAAGGTTATAGGATTGCTGCAGTAGGGAGCAAATTACTGCAATTCAATAAAACATATTTCTGGAAATTTGATTTTGGAATGAATTTTACTGAGTTGAGATTGATCCTTCCTGCAATCATACAATTATTTAATCCAGCCTATCTTATCTGGAAGTTGTTGAAGATCAGCATCCCGAGGAAGATTTCTAGACCATTGAACTAGATCACTTGAATTTGACTGTCAGTTTTTGCAAATGCTCAAATTTGTAACTCCCTGAGGTGACGTCACACTTGTATTGACTGAATCACCTGAGGAACAGAAGACAAGCTAGTAGACCTTGTACAGTCTGACAACATCTTCAGACCAACATTCCCACTGCGCTGCATGGTGCGTGAGTGCACAGCAGCTTGCATGCTATCATTCAGACCTTGTTCTATGCCACGGAAAGAATCACACTGGAGAAATCTGGCTGCGTGCAACAACTAATTATTTAAAAGGGAATATTGCTTATGATTTCTCCTGTAAGAAGGGGTGACAGTAGTGTAGTGGTAATGTCGCTGAACCAGTTCTAGACCCAGGTTAATGCTCTGGAGAGATAGGTTCAAATGCCACTGCGGCAGCTGGTGACATTAGAATTCAATTATGGGGCAGCACAGTGTCACAGGGGCAGCACAGTGTCACAGTGGTTAGCACTATTGCCTCACAGCTCCAGAAATCTGAGCTTGATTCCGGCTTGGGTCACTGTCTGTGTGGAGTTTGCACATGCTCCCCGTGTCTACGTGGGTTTTGTCCGGATGCTCCGGTTTCCTTGCACAGTCTGAAAGACATGCTGGTTAGGTGTATTGACCACATTAAATTGCCCCTTAGTGTCATGGAGTACATTGGTTTGAGGAATTTGTGGGATTTTGGGTTTAGGGCCTAGGTGAGATGTTGTCAGTGAAGATCCAATGGGCTGAATGGCCCCCTTCTGCACTGTAGGAATTCTATGATTCCATGAAGTGGCATTGATATTATTAGCAAGCTCCTCTGTTGGCACAACTGACCTGTCCTCTTGACCAAGAAGGACATGAGTGTGAGGAACTAACTCAAGTCAGTGAGGATTCTGAAAAAAATGACACCAATTTATATTTTTAAAAACTTCCTTTGTTAGAAAATGGATGCAGTGGTTTGGATCCTTTTTATTCATGCTCTTACCATTCTGTAGTAACATTACTAGTGATACAAAGCTGTACTGCTGAAAAGTACAAAGCTTCACATTAACAGTAATTTGCTGACTACTGCAGTAAATGGTTGCATTTGCAAATACATAGAAATGACTAATTTTCTAAACAAAAAAGGCTGATAATTCTGCTTCTGTGGGAAAGATAGTAAGAAGTGGTTGCCACGCACTGTGTAAGGTGATGGAAATTGTAGCAGCTGAAATCGTGACTTTCTGCATGATCCCAGTTTTTTTCCTTTATCACGCAAAATATATTTGTGTTCATCTGTGCCATGCGCCGTCATCTTTGCTTAATATTTCTTGAAAGTGTTGCAGAGTGTATGACACTCTTACAAGAGGTAAAATCATCTAACCTGTGAAGCCAATCGATGGAGCATGTTTTTCTTGATATTCACTGTCTCCAGTCCATGTGAACATCTGCATGTCCCTCGTTAACTCAACAGTAGATACGGTTGACAGTGAGAGGGAGCTTCTGTAAGCTATTTTAACCAGTTTTACAGACCAACTGGCTTGCATCAATTTATATGAATTAAATAATTGCTCCTGATTTTCAACAGGTAAGGCATCATGGTTAAGAACAGCATGGACTGTTATGCTGAAATGCTAACTATCATTGCAACAGCATGACTGCTTGGCTGAAGATTAGTGAAAATGGAATCAAACTGAAAGAATGTTTAATCACCTGCTTTCAAAACTTTTACTGAGCCTGCTTGAATTAAACCTTTTGCAATATTACACATATGCCTTTATTGCACTTGTTTAAATTAATTTGATCCTTCACATAGCTGACTTTTAACTATACTCTGATTTGGGCAAACAAGTCATTCAATTGTATAAAATCACAACAAAGAAAAATAGTCAGTGGTTCACCATGAAGTCTCAACATCAACTTCTCAAAGTAATGAGGGTTGGGCAATAAATAATGACCTTGATAGTGATAATGTAGAGATGCCGGTCTTGGACTGGGGTAAACACAGTAAGAAGTCTCACAACACCAGGTTTAAGTCCAACCACTTTATCTGACAGTAATCCCACAAGCTTTCGGAAATGCTGTTCCTCCATCAGGTGTGTGGAAGGTTCTGATCAGAGAAGGACATATAAAGTCATACACAGTTTACAGAATACTGATTAGAATGCAAGTCTTTAAAGATTTAATCAGTATTCTGTAAACTGTGTGTGACTTTATATGCCCTTCTCTGATCAGAACCTTCCACACACCTGACGAAGAAACAGCGTTTCCGAAAGCTTGTGGGATTACTATCAAATAAACTGGTTGGACTTTAACCTGGTGTTGTGTGACTTCTTACTTGATAGTGATACCCATACCCTGACAATGAATTCAAAAAAGGAATGTGAGCTGATGATCCATCTAAACATATAAATGTCAAATATTCCACAGTGGTCAGAATCTTCATCCTCAGAGGTGTTGTGCTCTCCACCATAGTCCCAGAGGACCATTAGCTGGTGGTGATTTAACCTGACAGTCACCACATCTCAAGCAAGGGGCAAGGTTGAGAAAGCACATGCATAACCTGAGCCAGAATAGGAATTGAACAAATGCTGTTGGCATAATTCTGCATCACAAACCAGCCATCCAGCCAACTGAATTAACACAGCTCCTTAGACATGTAAGTCCTGAGCAGGATACACCATGACTGACACAAATAGGGGACATTAATTATAATCTGTTATCCCAATGCCTATAATGGTCTCAAATATACTAGTAACAACTTTGGTCTGATAGAGTTTAGGACCACTGAAAGGAACACAAAGGGGTGAGAAGGAAAGTTTTTAGAATATACTAAAAAACATATACATAAATGGATACCATTAGAACTAGGACAAGAAACCCTATGATCCTTGGTCTGTGACCATTAATTGATACCTAATGTAGTGTTATAAGTATCCTCATTAACCTGGAGCAAGGGGAAGTTAACAAAGGCTTGCATTCCTTCTTGCTATTTAGTAACTCCTCCACATGTGAGGAAAAACTGGGCTGTCTACAATGCTCAATTGGTTAGGTTCATATCTGAGATTGATTCTTTGGCTCAAGTGCAGAAGGTAGTTGGAACCCAAGAAATACTTGTAAAAGAGTAGACAGTGGGGAGTGGAGGGGAAATGAGAGGCACGGTGGCACAGTGGTTGGCACTGCTGTCTCACAGCACCAGAGACCTGGGCTCAATTCCAGCCTTGGGTGACCATTTGGAGTTCACATGTTCTCCTCATGTCTACGTGGGTTTCCTCCAGGTGCTCCAGTTTCCTCCCACAGTCCAAAGATCTGTATGTTAGTTTGATTGGCCATGGTAAATTGCCCTTTAATGTCTCAAGGTATGTAGGTTAGCAAGTAAATGCATTGGGGTCATGGAATAAGCCTGGGTAAGAATTGATAGATTCTTGATGACCAAATAGCCTCCTTCTGCACTGTAGAGATTCTATGATTCTATGGGTTCTATGAAAGGAAGGATCAGCATTGACACACCACATGTAAACTTTGAAAAGGATGCCACTTCTTCACTCTCCCTATGAGTGTTCTGTTAACAGTAAAGTGCTGTCTTCATTAACCATGCTTGTGGTGTGGAGGGTGCTAGCACGAGTGAGACGCTTTAGGCAAAATTATGAAATAAATGGATTTTTGAGGCATTCAAGTATCTCTAGCTATCATTATGAAGCTTGCACGTTGCCACTGCATTGTGAAGCCAATAATCATGTTGTTATTCTAGAACGGAGAAGTCAAATAAATGTGATTCAATGTAGTCTAAGTGAGAGTTTTCATGCTGGAACTATTGTAAATTTGACACAATAGCTCCAGTATAACATTGACATGACACATGCAAAAACATGAGATTCCACCCATAGTTCTCAATAATTTGAATTTATTATCCCAACCATCAGGAGATAATAACAACATGCCCTCCTACAATAGACTCTAATTAACCATAAATGTGTCATAATTTAGTCAAGCCTTTGTAGTGCATGGAATTATTTGATAAAGTGGGATGATTGCTAACAACTATGCATGTGCTGATCATATAGGACATAAACTTTGGTACTCAATAATCTTGGTCTGTGATCATGGTGCTCTAATAAGACAATGGGACATCAAATGCTTGTACAAAGCTCCGAGACTCAGCATGTGGGTCAGTGACAATGGTCATATATAATTCCAGTTGATCCAAATTCCAAGTCTGATTTTAAATTGGAGATTTCCAGGGTTAAGTGAGGCGATAAATCAAGATTAAACGTCATAGGAAAACTTTTCTGTGGAGTCTTTAACTGTTTTATTTGCTAACAACATAATTGCAAAGTTGTGTGAATGTTGTTCTTAAATACTTTGAGTATTCAACTTATTTTAGGGGGAATGTGTCTGTACTTGTAAATATATCCTACATGTTATGAACTTTAAATTTGGTGGTGGCAGTAAGATTGAATGCGATTTGAATTCTCACTCTAGTTAATGATATCTTAATATATTTAGTGGTCTTGCTTGACTGGGCTTGCTCTGAAATGTTGAATGCAATTACTGGGAAAGCAATGAATTTGTAAAAATTCCATTAATTTCATTACAACAACAAAGAGATTACTTAACAATTCGTCTAATGACAGTTTTCACCGAAAGAGACAAAGGCATGAGTCTCTGAGATGAAGGCTTAGTAGTTGATCTGTTCCTTTAAATTTAACTCACTGTCTGGCAATGGTAAGTGACACAAGTGTTTTACCCGATGACAGGAGAGGTACAGAAGGGAGCAAGAAAAGCTCCGTCAGGAATGGGAGAAAGCACAAAGAGAGGTTGAGGAGGAAGAACGTCGATACCATGAGGAGGTAAGAAAGGAATCAAATTACTCATTTGTGACCTAGTGTTAGACTGACAATTTTAAAATCACTTTGCTTTCAATAAAAGATCAGTCTCAATGAGTAATTCTGCTGATGATGTGACCAATGACTGTCTTTCTTCAATGAGCTGTGTGATGTGGCGCAGAGCAGCAGGGTCCAAGCTTTTATCCCAAAATGTGGGCAGGGTACCATCAGTAGGGTATTTATTCTCACTGACAATAACATAGGGAGAGGAAGAGACAGCCAGATTAACTCTTCATTGCTTCCCAGTCATCTCAGTAGGAATGTGAGCTCACAAGGATGCCATAATATAAGCAACCTAAGGCCCACTGATAATCATCTCTCAAGTGAGGGCTAGATTGTGTTTAGCTGTGACATAGCTCACAATCAGAAAGTTGACTCATGGTAAATATTGAGGCACATGAGAAATGGATATTTAACAGAGATACTGGAAAGTATTCAATGGTCATGAATCGTTCTCCAGCATGAGTCAGTAACTTCAGAAAGAAAAAGACTCCCATGGCTAATTTTTCAAGAGTCTAATGATAGATTTTGTTTTAATTTATCCTTGGAATTTGAGCATCACTGGCAAAGCCAACATTTTTTGCATATCCCTAATTGTCCTGGAACAGATGGTGATGGGCCATCTATAACTGATTGGCTTACTAGGCCATTTCAGAGAGCAGTTAAGAGTCAACCATATTGCTGTGGTTCCGGAGACACCTACAGACCACATCAGACAAGGAACAGCAGATTTCATCCCTAAAAGACATAAATGAACCAGATAGATTTTTACAACAAATCAGTAATTTTATGATCATTAATAATGAGATTACCACTTTCATGTATTCTGAACTTATTAATTAATAGAATTTAAATTCTCCTGGCTATCATGATGGGGTTTGAACTCCTAACTCTGGGCTGTTTATCTGGGTCAGATTGCTAGCCCCAGTATCATTACCATTATGCTACTGTCCCCAAAATTAAAAATGATGGGAAAACTGACGGCAGTAAGTCATGTAGCAGGAGTGATGCCAGCAAGCATGGAAAGCAGCCAGTCATGTTGAAGTATGCTCACAGAGAACAAATTAGGAAATTAAGAGCTTCTTAATCTTCACTGTTAAATTTTCCAATTGTGAAATAAATCATTGTGATTAGATTCAGATAGAAAATAAACTATCAATACTTATTTTAAAAAATGTTGCTTTGTATTCTAGCAATATATGGATATTTTTAATGTAATGGAGACATATGATATTTCACAAATATAAATTTAGTTTCAGGCTCAGTGAGGATGTTTAGCATTAATTATGAACTTAGTGCTCTATTAAAAACTCGGTTACATCTCAAGTAAAAACCTAGTTAGTTACATTTCATTCAACAATGTTTTTCTAGTGAGACTAACAACTGGAGAGTGCAAGTTTGTGATTCCCCATTGGTTGTAGTTTGGCAGCTCCTCAACAACACTGTCTGGAAAAGCATAGAATCACTAACTTCAACTTATAAATTCCATGATATTCTGCAATTCTGCAGACTTCTGAATTTGTCATCAGTTTCGGTGGATTAATGACAGAGACCACTGATTTGATTTGATTTATTATTATCACATATGCTAACATACAGTGAAAAGTATTGTTTCTTATGCAATGTACAGACAAATCATACTGTTCATAAGAAGAAAATGAGAGAGTGTAGCATGTAGTGTTACAGCCATAGCTGGCGTGTAGAGAAAGATCAACTTAATGCAAGGTAGACCTCAGACTTTTGTATCTTTTTCCCGAAGGAAGAAGGTGGAAGAGAGAATGTTCAGGGTGCATGGGGTCCTCAATTATGCTGGCTGCTTTGCTGAGACAGCAGGAAGTGTAGACAGAGTCAATTGATGGGAGGCTGGATTGCGTGATGGATTGGGATACTTTCATGACATATTATAGTTCTTTGCGGTCTTGGGCAGAGCAGAGGCCATACCAAGCTGTGATACAGCCAGAAAGAATACTTTCTATGGTGCATCTGTAAAAGTTGGTGAGAGTCATAGCTGATGTGTCAACTTTCCTTAGTCTTCTGAGAAAATGGAGGCGTTGGTGGGCTTTCTTAACTACGCTATCGGCATGGGGATCCAGGACAGGTTGTTGGTGATCTGGACACCTAAAAACTTGAAGCTCTCGATTCTTTCTACCTCGTCCCCGTTGATGTAGATGGGGCATGTTCTCCTTTATGCTTCCAGAGGTAGATGACTCTCTCCTTCGTTTTGTAGACGTTGAAGGAGAGATTATTGGTGTTGACCAGCTCACCAGATTCTCCATCTTATTCCTGTACTCTGTCTCGTCATTGTTTGAGATCCGACCCACTACAGTGGTGTCATCAGCATACTTGAAAATTGAATTGGAGGGGAATTTGGCCGCACAGTCACAGGTGTATAAGGACTATAGTATGGGACTGAGAACACTACCTTGTAAGGCATTGATAGTTTTGCCACCACAAACTCTGGAAAATATTTTATTCACAAAATATAACGTTATACCTTTATTATTAAATTTTGATTTTATTTGATTTATTATTGTCACATGTATTGCTATACAGTGAAAAGTATTGTTTCTTGAACACTATACAGGCAAAGCATACTGTTTATAGGGTCAATAAGGGAGAAGGAAAGAAGAGGGTGTAGAATATAATGTTACAGTCATAGCCAGCGTGTAGAGAAAGATCAGCTTAATATCAGGTAAGCCCTTCAAAAGTCTGATGGCAAGAGGGAAGAAGCCATTCTTGAGCTGGTTGATGTAAATGTGATAGTGACACCTAGTGATGAGCATAAACAGTACAGAATATATTTCTCCCATTAACTATTTGCAAAGTTTTGAATGAGTTGTCTGAACTTATGAGCAACTATGATTCGCTTTCCTTTTACTAGGAACGTAAAATAATTCAAGAAACGGTGGCTCCACTGACTCCACAATCACCAGCTTTGCCCATCCATCTTCCTGACGAGTGGATCGGCCCATCAAAAACTGAGGAAAATAGGAATTCTGAGTTCCCTGATGGACCCTCCGTAGACCAGGAGAACAAACAGGTTGAATTGCAGATACAAACAGTAAGTTGGTTTGGTTAGAGTCTGGTGAAATATTTTAATTCTGTAAATATAATATTTATTTTAATGAAGGCGTTGCTGTTATCAGAAATATCTCACCCTCTGGTCTAACACCTTGGCCAGGATTCTCACAAAAATCTTAAGTTCCCAACATGCGGGAAAATGGGAGTAAATCCCGCCAATTTTGTTAGCATGATTTCCAGAATGAATGTAAGGTGAGGACCTAGAAACTAGCATTATAACAAAAGAGGTAGTGTTGGGCAAGTTAATGGGGCTAAAGGTAGACAAGTCTTCTGGTCCTGATGGAATGCGTCCCAAGGTACTAAAAGAGATGGCAGGAGAAATAGCAAATGCACTACTGGTAATTTACCAAAATTCGTTGGACCCTAGGGTTGTTCCCACAGATTGGAAAACAGCAAATGTGACGCCACTGGTTAAAAAAGGAGATAGATAAAAGGCAGGTAACTATAGGCCAGTTAGCTTAACTTCTGTAGTAGGGAAGCTGCTTGAATCTATCATCAAGGAAGAAATAGTGAGACATCGGGATATAAATTGTCCCATTGGTAAGATACAGCATGGATTCATGAACGGTAGGTCATGTTTGACTAATTTGGTGGAATTCTTTGAGAACATTACATGTTCAGTGGACAATGGGGAGCTTGTGGATATGGTGAATCTGGACTTCCAGAAAGCATTTGATAAGGTACTGCACCAAAAACTACTGCATAAGATAAAGATGCACTGTGTTATGGGTAATGTATTAACATGGATAGAGGATTGGTTAACTAACAGAAAACAGAGTGGGGGTAAATGAGTGTTTTTCTGTTTGGCGTTCAGTGACTAGTGGTGTGCTTCGGGGATCAGTGTTGGGACCCGCAATTGTTTACAAGTTACATAGATGATTTGGAGTTGGGGACTGAGTGTAGTGTGTCAAAATTCACAGAAGACACTAAGATGAGTGGCAGAGCAAAGTGAGCTGAAAGTCTGCAAAGGGATATAGATGGAATAAGTGAGTGGGTGAGGGGCTGGCAGATGGAGTACAATGTTGGTAAATGTGAAGTCATCCATCCTGGTGGGAATAACAGCAAAATGGACTTTTATTTAAATGGTAAAAAAATTGCAGAATGCTGCTATGCAGAGGGACCGGGGTGTCCTTGTGCAGAAATCACAGGAGTTGGTTTGCAGGTGCAACAGGTAATTAAAAAGGCAAATGAAATTTTGTCCTTCATTGCTAGAGGGATGGAGTTTAAAAAAAGCGAGGTCATGCTGCATCTGTATATGGTGCTGGAGAGGCCACACCTGGAGAGGCCACACCTGTGTACAGTTTTGGTCTCCTTACTTGAGAAAGGATATACTGGCACGGGAGGGGGTGCAGAGGAGATTCACTAGGTTGATTCCGGAGATGAGAAAGTTGGCTTTTGAGGAGACACTGAGTAGACTGGGGCTATACTCATTGGAATTCAGAAGAATGAGGGGAGATCTTATAGAAACATATAAGATTATCAAGGGAATAGATAAGGTAGAAGCAGAGAAGTTGTTTCCACTAGCGGATAAAACTAGAACTAGGGGGCATGGCCTCAAAATAAGGGGGAGCAGATTTAGGACTGAGTTGACGAGGAACTTCTTCACATAAAGAGTTGTGAATCTGTGGAATTGCCTGCTAGTGAAGCAGTTGAGACTACCTCATTGAATGTTTTTAAGGCGAGGATAGATAAATTTTTGAATGGTAAAGGAATTAAGGGTTATGGTGAATGAGTGGATTAAGTGGAGCTGAGTCCATGAAAAGATCAGCTATGAAATATTGAATGGTGGAGTAGGCTCGAGGGGCCAGATGGCCTCCCCCTGCTTCTAGTTCTCATGTTCTTATGAATCTCCGACACACTGTGCATCATAGAGTGCCCTAGTGGGATTCACTCTTGAAATCTGGGGGCAGGGCTTATTCCCACCCAAGGGACTGGCAGCATAGTGTTGAACAGTCCATGCACTGATCTGTTGGGAGGGGACTTCAATGGCCTCTCCCCTCCTGCGGGATCAGACCACCTCTTCCCTGTTACTGGGGAGGAGTAGTAAACCCAACTGGAGGGAACCACTCCTTGCCAATGAGGGAGATGCTAGTGGGCCTGCAGAATTCGGTCTCAGGCCCGCTAATATGGAAATTTTCATTTCCATATGATAATCAGCTTTGCGCCCATTACGTCAAAAATCTTAGTCTCAGAGACGTGGAGGCCATTATGCCCAGCAGGAAGCCCACGGAGCTGGTACTGCTGATGTCTTCTGGCCCACTGGGCTACTCAAGCAATGCAGCAGGCTGGGAGAACCAGCCCCCGATTGTTGGAATCAGTTATTAGATAAATAATAGTAGCACATTTGACAAATCATAATCTAATCCAGCAAAGTCAGCATGGCTTCATGAAAGGGAAATTGTATCAGCCGAACTTAGAATTTTTTGGGGAAGTCTCAACTACAGTGAATCAAGAGGAACCAGGAGATGTTTTGTATTTGAAATTCCACAAGATGTTTGACAAGGTACTTCACAAGAGTAAATTGTAAGATAAGAGCCCATGGTGTTGCAGGTAGTATATTGGCATGGGGATAAAAAGCAGCAAGTGGGGATAAGGGGTTCTTTTTCAGGTTGGTGACCTGTAACCAGTGGGGTTCCACAGGGATCGATGCTGGGATGGCAACGGTTTACATTATATATATTAATGATTGAGGACGGAAGCGAATGTACTGTAACCAAATTTGCTGATGACACGAAAATAGGTGGAAAGGCAAGTTGAGAGGGATGCAAAGAGTTTACAAAGAGATATTGATAGATTAAGTAAGTGTGCAAAAAATTGGCGAATTGATTTAATGTGGGAAAATGTGAAATTGTTCATTCTGGAAGGGAGAACAAAAGAATATAGTATTATTTAAATGGAGAAAAACTGCAGAAAGCTGCAACAGAAAGGGAGTTTGAAGTACTTGTGCATGAAACATAGAAAGCTAGCACACAGGTGCAGCAGATAATCAGGAAGGCTAATGGAATGTTGGTCCTTATTTCAAGGGGGTTGGAGTATAAGAATAGGGAAGTCTTCCTGCAACTGTACAAGGTATGGCGAGACCACATCTGGAACACAGAGCAGGTTTTGGCCCCTTATTTAAGAAAAGATATTGGGTGCAATCTTACTGGTTTGCTGCATTGGTCATTCAGCATAGTGAGCCGGGAAAAAAACGTGTGACGGGAAAAATCCCGTTTGTACCCTGTTTTGATGCTGAGAGCAGCTTTGCACCTAGAAGGGGCACAAAGCCTATTAGTATAAATTTATAAGCACTTAATTGTTTCAGCACTACTGCTTCCACCCTCGCTGGCCTAGGCAACAATGTCCACATTGTGACAATGAATGCATTTTTTATATTCAGATTATGCTCCATTATCTTTATAGCTCAGGTATCCTTTTGTGTTCTTGAATCTGCATTGTGAAAAACACAGACCAAGCACTTTTGGAGTTATGAAAACAAGATAATTCCTGGTATTTCCATTTTTAAAACTGATTTTTATTATGTTTAGACTTTTACATTTCATTAATAAGACAACCATTTTATTCTTAAAATGTTCTAATCAGTTTTTTGACTCTTCTATTTAAAGCACACTTGACAACATCCTTGGGGTCACCATTGGTTAAAGAATAGGTCAGAGGCTAGGAATACTGCAGCAAGTAATTCCCATCCTGACTCCCTAAAATCTGTCTACCATCTGCAAGGCACAAGTCAGGAGTGTGATGGAATACTCCCCACATGCCTGGATGGGTGCAGCTCCAACAACACTCAAGCTTGACGCCATCCAGGACAAAGCAGCCTGTTTGATTGGCATCACATCCACAAACAGCCAGTCTCTCCACCATCTATGTTCAATGGCAGCAGTGTGTACGATTTACAAGATGCACTGCTGCAAGTCACCAAAGATCCTGAGACAGCACCTTTCAAACCCACAACCACTTCCATCTAGAAGGACAAGGGCAGCGGATGCATGGGAATAACACCACCTACAAGTTTTCCTCCAAGCCGTTCACCATCCTGATTTGAAAATAGATTGCCATTCCTTCACAGTTGCTGGGTCAAAATCCTGGAATTCTCTCTCTAACAACATTGTAGGTCAACTCACAGAACATAGACTTTACATAAACACAAACTTGTTGGACTTTAAGCTGATGTTGTGAGACTTCTTAATGTGCTTACCCAGGCGCAATACCAGCATCTCCACATTGTGATTCAAGGAGGCAGCTCACCACCACCTTCTCAAGGACAACAAATGCTGGTCAGCCAGCAGCATCCATGTCCTATGAAGGAACAAAAAAAGCTTTTCCATATTATTGACTCAGTAGGTCTGGCAGCATTTGTGGAAGGAGAAACAGTAAATGCTGAAAGTTAAGCTTGTCAGTGAAGGGGAATTCCTCAGGATTTCTCATGCTGCAGTCCTAACTTTTGGCAGAAATCCTATACTGATTTGGTCAGTGGGATTTTCAGCAAAGTTACAGCGACATAGCAGGGGAGGTCTGAGAAAGTTCACTCCCAATATCTCTATCCTATTTGCATTTTAATATAGGTTCAGGGTCTCTGATTTAACTGTCAGGAAGTTACGCTCCAGGGCAGATTTTCTATTTGCAGCATATGTTTGAGCAAAACAGCAGAAGAGAGAAATATGACCACAAATCTTTTTCTTGTAGCCATGCTCCTGTGCTTATGTAGATCGTTCATATTTTCTTGTGGGTGACATTCCAATGGGATGCGAGATGGGATTTGAGTATTTGTAGATAGTCTTATTCAGCAGCATTCTGATGTAGCCTCAAGATAGTTTAGATTAAGATTAACCCTGAAAAGCTGACTTGTCTGTTCTCTCCATAGGTGTTGATTGGTTTGCTCTCTGTTTATTACTTTTGCTTTTTTGTTTAATTCAGATTTCCAGCAACTTCAGTTATTCCTTTGTCTGGAAATATATATTTTACAATGTTGACAAATAGACAAAATCAAGGAAATGTGACTCAGATAATTGGCTTGGTCTTTCATTCTGCTAAGATTTTAGCAGTCGAGAGACAATTGTTGAGATGAAAACAGAAAATGCTGGAAATATTCAGTCGTTCTGGCAGCATTTGTGAAGGAAGAAACAATTAATGTTTCAGGTCAATGGCCTTTCGTCAGTGATGTAGCAGTTTTAAAGCAAGCGTGAAGCCATCACATTGGAGCCTCCACATTCAGTGCATCATTCTCTGGCATTTACATCACCTCCAGTGTGATGCCACCACTGAACACAGCTTCACTTCCCCTCATTCAGCAATGGACTGTTAATTCCACAACACCCTGACCTACTGCACTGTCACCTACCAACACAGTCTCCCCTTCCCACCACACCTTCTCATACAGGTGCAGGAGATACTATACCTACCTGTTGTCTCTTTTCTTCTCAGTATGTAAGGTCCCAAACATGCCTTGCAGATGTAATAGTAGTTTATTCATATTTCTTTCCATCAGATATGCTTTATTCATTGTTCATGATGTAGTCTATTTTACTTTAGAGGGACCAAATATAGACACGGTGAGTGCTTTATGGAGTATCTGTATTCAGTTCATCCAGCCTATCATTCTGGTCACCTTGAACCTTTTGGATCCTGAGCTTCCAGTCACGTTAATTCTTTGTTCCACTCTCACTCGAACATTTCTATCCTGGGTCTCTTACACTGTTCCAATGTATCTCAACACAAGCACAAGTAGCAGCTACCTTCCAGATTTAACACTTTGTTCAAAATTTCAGATCATAACCTCTGGTCTCTGATTTGTTTTTGGATGGCGGCTGTTGATGCTGTTACACTTCCTCTAGACACATTTCTTGTTCCTTTATCTGCCCCTTTACGCCCTCCCCATCCCAATGCAGTTTTTTCTTGATTCATCATATAATTTGTCATTGAATCTGTCTTTTGTTCAATGTCTTTGTTTTGGGGCCTTTGTGTACCATTCGGTCGAGAACACAGCTGAATACCATTGAATCTTCTATTCTGAGTGCTTTGACATTCCAACCTGAACTGAAAAAAGTAGGGGGAAAATGATTGTTTCCCAAAAAAATGAATAAATGATCTTATTATTTGATCAAAGAGGGGCTCTGTTCCCTTAAATTGTGCTCCAGTCATTACCAGAAGACTGTCCATCTGAGGTAGACATGCACAGTCCAAAAACTTAAAGGCCAACGCCACATCTGGAATCGCCAAATTAAATTTCATTGGTCTGTTACGTCGCGATCAAAATCCATGATATATTCCTCTATGGGCTGGTTTTCTTGTGTTCTAATAGTCAAAAATCATCCACCCTTCATAATTCTCCAAAGCTTATCTTTTTGGTAAAAAACCTGGCTGGGATTCTCCCAAAATGTTCTGAGAGGGAGATTCTCCAAGGACTGAAGTCCCCGTGCACCCCTCGCCCCCAGTAGCCAGCCCTAATTGCTAGCCTCTCCCACCGATCCCAAATGCAGAATGGCAGCAGGACCCTCTCACTCCCACAGATCACCCTAGGAGGCCCTGCCCTTTCAGGTCCTGCCCCCTTGACACTGCCCCATGCATGATGGGCAGTGCCAAGGTGTCCTCTGGGCATTGGCACTTTACCTCTTGTGCAGCCCTGGAGAGCCAGGCTGGCAATGCCCAGCGGGCACCCCACCCCAGGCACCCAACCTACTGGGGGCATCGATTTCCCCCATCACACCAGCGGAGTTGGATCGCCAGTTTCCCAAAAGTGGGGAGATATAGTAACCCTGCAGGCCCAGTGATTTCAGTCCCAGATTGGTTAATCTTATTTATATTGTAGGGAAATAATATCCTGCATCAATAATGCAGGTCCATGCCTATTTCCAGCACAGAGCTGACGCCATTGGAAATCCGGCACTGGGAGACGCTATCAGGGCGTAACACCCAGTGCAGATCCAGCGCATCAGGCACTGCTTGAATCTCCCAGCCCACAGCACTAAGAAATTAGCACAGCAGAATGTGAGGATCACCTCCCTTATCTAGATATTGCACTGGGAGCTGTAACCCTTCTTCATTTAGGGCATCTGCTGTCCAGTCAGGAAACACTTTGCTCTTTATCTTACTTCTAGCCAGAATTGCCAAAGCAAAGGCCGTACCTTGCTTGTTCCTTGGTATTGTAGTAACAAGTTCCACAATTCCACTTTGCCTTCCATTACAGATATGGTTAAAAAGACAGGGAATAGTCAAACAACATATGTTTGCTTCTACCTTCTGCTATGACCATGTCCTGAGTCTATAGCACCTCTTTAGACCTTAGAAAACAAACACCAATCTACAATGGGTTTTCCTCTGCCGCCATCTGGCAGTAAGGATACTTTAGTTACAAGCAATAAAACAACTAACCTCAGAAAGTAAATCAAAGAAAAAGGTTTAGTAAAGAAACTTCATTACTTCAACACTTGAGGTCACACCCTGGGTCATGCAAGCTTCCACAATTCCCAAATGCTTCTTATTTATACTGAGTCCACTGGTCAGCTGACCACCACATTATTTTGCCATTAGTTGCATTGTGTCACAGCATGTTGCCATTGTTTGCATTACAACAGATCCAATGTTATCATGGTTACATTACAACATCTTTCACCCTGTCACACAGCAGGCCATTTGTTCTTTTCCTTCGCTCCCCCTTTCCCTCCCCTGTACTTGCTTTAAATCCATTACATCTCTAACTTTTTCCAGTTCTGATAAAAGGTCATTGAGTTAAAACCTGAACTCTTGTTTCTTTCTGCACAGATCACTGTCAGAACTGTGTCTTCAAGCATTTTCTGTTTTTATTTCAGGTTTTCAGTACCCACAGTATTTTTTTGTATTAGACAAATGATGTTTGGATCTATAAACTCACTTGTGCCTTTAACTGCTAGAATACAGTGGAAACAGAGAGTTGGCATGCAGAAGAAAGGGGTCGGATGCAGGCCGAAGAGGAGCAACAGTGGCAGAAGGGAGGGCAAGAAAAGTTGATGTGGGAGCAGAAAGAAACACTGGGCCTTAAAAACGATGAGGAAGGACAGCAGAAAAATGGGGATGAAACTGAAAAGAACGAATTGGAGAAATGGCACTGGCAGGAGACCAAACAAGTTGAATCTGAAGAACAAAAGTACGTGTGAGTAAAATAATAAGTTTTGCAAACCCTCTTACCTCTCATTCTGTATGATAATTACAGTACCGCTCATTTCACGTTATTGCTATAATAGTTATATAACAGGCACATTAAAATGGTGTATTATTTAATATTGTTTATAATAAATCATTATCTATTAAGCACTAAGAAGTCCGGTAATATATTTTATAATTAATCCACCTTTTGACTTACCAATCATCTAAACCTTTTGCAATAGCCCAAAGCCAAGCAATCTGTTGATACCAAAGGCAAACGTGTTTTTGAGGCTGTTATTAATGACAACAGCAGGGCTTAGAGATCAGCAAGCCCAATGTGTGGCAAACTTAATTTTCTGATTATTTAAATTACCTCTCATTGCTTTTATATTTAATGACTTGATAATCAGGTGCACTTCAGTTTGAGGCTGGTGTTCTCTGTGCATAATCCCCCTCAGCCTGTGCCGCCATTGAGCAGCACTCTACAGCAATTCCAAAGCCTCAGAGAACTTACTGATTGAACCATAAGGAAAACTACAAAATGGAGCACTGGCTTCTGCACCTGACTCTCCAATCAACACTCTCATTGTGCAACACTGCATGTTATGAGTGACGTCTCCAAAACTTCACTGTTTTTTAAGAATTGTTCAATGTTGAAGATTGAAGACAAGAAATACTGTCGCTAGAGAAAATGAATCAAATAATCAAGTTTGCATTAAACACAAGCGCCCTCCCTTAAGAAATGAGCTTGGACTATCTTCAGTTAATTCACAGAGGGTTCTAGATTGTCTCAAAAGAGAAAACATCCTCTCAAGTATCTAAAACCCTCACTCTTGCACTATATCTTCAGCCATGTTTTCGTCTGAGCTATCCTCCCATTTCTGCACTCACTCGCATATGATGCTTTTTTTTGATTTGATTTGATTTATTGTTGTCACATGTATTGGTATACAATGAAAAGTATTGTGTCTTGCATTCAATACAGATAAATCATACCATGCATAGAGAAGGAAAGGAGAGAGTGCAGACTGTAGTCTTGCAGTAATAGCTAGGATGTAGAGAAAGATCAACTTAATGCAAGATAGGTCCATTCAAGAGTCTGATGGCAGCAGGGAAGAAGCTGTTCTTGAGTTGGTTGGTATGTGTCTTCAGAATTTTGTACCTTTTCCCAACGGAAGAGGGTGGAAGAGAGTACGTCTGTAGTGCATGGGATCCTTAATTATGCTGGCTGCTTTTCTGAGGCAGTGGGAATTGTAAACAGTGGATGGGAGGTTGGTTTGCATGATGGACTGGGCTTGATTCACGAACCTTTGTAGTTTCTTGTGGTCTTGGACAGAGCAGAAGCCATACCAAGCTGTGTCACAACCAGAAATAATGCTTTTATGGTGCATCTGTAAAAATTGGTGAGAGTCATAGCGCACATGCCAGATTTCCTTAGCCTGCTGAGAAAGTAGAGGTGTTGGTGTGCTTTTATAACTGTAGTATCGACGTGGAGGGACCAAGACAAGTTGTTAGTAATCTGGACATCTAAAAACTTGAAACTCTTGATCATTTCCACTTTGTCCTCATTCATGGAGACATGTCCTTCACTACAGTGGAGATTACCAGATTTGAGATCCTACTTGCTAATCTCATACCTAGCTTCCTAAATTCTGACTGTAGAACCATATCCCTATTCCTACTTATGTCATTGACACCAAATTGCTTTCCATTATCTGACTAAGAATCGTACCAATTCTTAGCTCCTGCCATTAGGATGTGTTAGAAAGATTTGAAGGTTGATACTCAACCCATTTGGCTATATTATAAACGCACCTTCCTTGCCCATCAAGTCCTAGAGTGGAACTTAAACTCAGAGCTTCTAGCACAGAGGCAGGGACATTACCCACTGAACTAGAAGACTGCGGTGCTCCACATTGTATCTCCCAGAGATTTGACAGCAAGAGTGGTTGTGTGATCTTATCCTAAATACATTTCTTAATGCTGCAACATGTACTGTGTCACTAATCTACCACCTAAAGAAATGAAAAGAACAATTTTTGTTGGAAATATGAAATAATTTTCAATAACGTTTTGACTTCTATACCAACAGGTTGAACCTCCAGTCTGAAGCAGGCATTTTCCAGATGGACAAAGAGACTGTTAGTGAAAGTCAGAACCAGACAGACTGGCAAATACCCTCCTCATGTCACCAGCAACTACCAGCTCAAGGTTAGACTTCCTGAATTGGATTTATACTTTTTCCTTCATTTTTGAATCACCAGATGTTTCTAAAAAATCTCTGGTTGGGATTTTCTGCACCCCCGCCACCACTCCCCATCAACCCCATGGCATATTTTCCAGTAGTGGAGCTGCCCACCTTTGGCCAGCAACAGTATCTTCCGGTCCCACCGATGCCTTAGGGGCTTTCTGTGACCTGCGCCCTCAATCACTGGGAAGCGCACCACAAGGGGTGACCATCTAGGACTGGATAAACACGCTGGCAGCAAGGACTGGAAAATTTCAGCCCAGGTCTCCTTTCTGGCTTAACTTCTTGAACTTCCTGGAAGCAGCAATCAGCATTGGATTAACACATCAATCCTAGTTTCTTACCCAAAATCCAGTTTCATTTGAATTTCTGACACAGGCCAGGCAAGACCAGAGAAATCATAGAATGATAGAATCCCCACAGTGCAGAAGGAGGCCATTCAGCCCATTGAGTCTGCACCGACTCTCTGAAAGAGCACCTGACCCAGACACAGAAGGGAAGGAGGCCATGTCCCCATTTTTACAGAAGTAGTCACGTAAAGCAAGTCGGTTTGAAGGTCCAAACAAGTTTTTAAAGATCCTTTATAGGCCAGGGCGAAGGTAAGTGTATGAGATAATTGGGTAGGTATTGGGGATGAGGGGAGCTTGGGGATTTGGGGGGCCTTTGGAAGCATGAAGGGTGTTGTGCCTGGTGGGGAGGTGAGGGGGATCAGGGCTTGGAATGTCAGGCTTCAGTGGTACAGTGGGAACGTTGGGTCAGGCTTCAGGCGGGGGAGTTGGGGGAGTGTGTTGGATCCGTCCTCAGGAATGGAAATGACGGCAGCTGGCATGAGAGTTGGGGGCTGTGGGAGTGAAGAATCTCCGTGTGGAGGGAATCTCATGGGGGAAGGGGTGGAGGGAATACCCTATGGAGGTGTTAGGGGTATAGGGAACCCCTATGGGAGGTTCAATGTGGACCTGCAGTAGCCATTAAGATGTTAGAAGAGATTTTAATTCTTCTAACATTTTCTGGGTAACTATTGGTGTAATCCAGTCAGAATCATCTGAAGTTTTCCCACTGCCGCCAGATCCACCTATCTCATTTTAAAGTGGCACTGAAAACTATAGTATACATAACTGGGAGTCAGCTTTCTATTCAGAGATCTTTCAGATTTACAGCATTTTTCCAACATGCCCAAAATCACTTGTATCTGACTGATAACATTTCAGTCAACTTTTCCAATAACACAATACACGGTACTTCCATTAATTCTGCAAAAGTCAGCCTTACAACTGAAAGTGGCATGGTGATCTCCATTGATTGCATTAATGGAGAGTTCCGTCATGCAGTGAAATGTATGTTCAGTTGTGTGTTTTTAGGTGAGGGTATAGGTAGGTCCAGAAGGCAGGTTGAGTGCCAAATTATTGTTCCATGCTGTCTGAGGTCTCTTCCAGCGTACCCAGGCCACCACGTTGTCTCCCTATCTAACAAGGTGATCAACATGGATCATGATGCATATTGGCTGATTTGGATCTGCACCATTTTGTTACTTCCTGACTCCTTTAGTGCTGAAATCAGCGGTTTCATTTAATTGAGATAAAAGCATTTCATTGCTCTAGAAATGAATGACTGTGTTCTGATGCCAATTAATTCATTCCCATACATTTAAAACATTCACCTTTTTTCTGTTGCTTTCAGCTGCTGGGTCCCCAGTGATTGCAAGCAAATCCTGGAACACACAGGAATTTCCTTTGTTTCTTGAGGTTCAGAGAAAACAACAGCAGGGGCTTCAAGGTGGACTGAAGACTGGATCTTTGGACAGAAGCTGGGCTCTTCAGTCCAGTATGACGGACAAAAAGAAATGGTAAGTAGTCGAATTGTTCAGCAAAATTTTATCTGAACGGTAACTTGTATTTGACATTGTGAACCTTGCACCAAGTGGTCTGGCAGTAAATCTTATAGTATAAAAATGGGAAGCTTTGAATTTCCATTATACATTGTTCAAAGTTTTAAAGTTTATTTATTAGTGTCACAAATAGGCTTCCATTAACACTACAATGAAGTTACTATGAAAATTCTTGAGTTGCCACACTCCAACACCTGTTCAAGTACACTGAGGGAGAATTCAGCAAGGTCAATGCACATAACCAGCACGTCTTTCGGACTGTAGGAGGAAACCAGATCATCTGGAGGAAACCTACGCAGACAGAGGGAGAACGAATAGACTCTGCTCAGACAGTGCCCATGCCGGGAATCAAACCTTGATCCTTGGCACTGTGAGGCAGCCATGCTAACCACTGTGCCACCGTGCTGCCGAACACTACTTGTCAAAAGATGTGGTGGATCATATCTGCTGCATTCTATAGGAAGAGCTAATGTCACATGGACTGGGAGAACATACTCCGTCAGTTTCCTGACGGCCACCATTGCACTCAATTGTTTTGCTACTAGGTTGTTCCAGGATCCACAGAGGATCTATGTGACATCTCTCAGTCCCATATAAATGTATCAAGGAGATGCTGGATGCAGCAAGGGACATCATTGAGTTGAGTTCACATGGATATAGCTAGCCAGACTGCTAGATTCTTCAGTGTCATGGCAATTTCTGGATTCCCTAGAGTTCAGCTTGTGATTGCACATGTGTGACTTTGGGAGCTTCATGGCAGCAGCCCCTAATGGTCATGAGCAGGAAAGGGTTCCACTCACTAAACACTCAGTTGGTGTGTGACATCATGCACATTTGTGCCAAGTACTCTGGGAGTTGCCAAGACTCATACATATGAGACATTCTCAGATGCTTCTATGGCAAGGCCATAGCTCTTACAGGCCAGCTGCTGAGTGACAAAGGGTACCTGCAGAAATGAATGTTCATGACCCCCATACATCATCTTCAAAGTCCCTCAGAAGAAAGATACAATGTGGTGCTTACTTCAACGTGATCAATTATAGAGCAGACCTGAAGATGTGCCTCTGATGCTTAAACTGCTGAAGAGCAGGGAAATTATCTCTGGATCATGGCAATAGTTATCCCTCAAATCAACATTTCATAAACCAAATTACCTATTCATTATCACTTGGCAGTTTCTGTAGGTTTGCTGTGTGCAAATTGGCCACTGCGTTTCCTACATTACAGCAGTCACCACACTTAAGAAGTACTTTACTGGCTGTAAAACACTGAGAAGTCCAGTGCAAGGAGGCAGTGGTGTAGTGGCAATGTTACTGAACTTGTAATCCAAACATCTCAGCTAAAGCTCTGGAGACATGGATTCAAATTTCACCATCCAAAATCTGCAATGAAAAGCTAGCTTCAGTGATTGTAACCACAAAACTATCATCACTTGTCATAAATGCCCATCTGGTTCACTAACCTCCTTTGGGGAAGGAAATCTGCCATTCTGACCTGGAATGGCCTATGCATGATTCCAGATCCACATCTTAACTGCCCTCTGAAATAGCTTTGCCACCCGTTGCACATGTGGCTTTGAGAGCTCTATGGCAGCAACCCCTAACGTTCAAGGGCAATTAAGGATGAGTAACAAATGTTGGGCCTTGCCATCAACACCCTCATCCCATGGATATAAAAAAAATCAGAGAAGTGCAAGCCTTTCCCTTTCTTTCTTGAACAATGACAGCGTTGCTGTCATTACTATTGCAAAATCTGGGTCAATGTACATCAAGCTTATTATACATTTGTTTTATCCCTGGCTTATGAGCTGCCTGCGTTGGCTGATGACCCATGCTACACCATTCATACCAACTCAATACGCATTGCACAACTGAGCATTCTTATCCCTTTCCACTGAATAGTAGCTGAAGGTGTTAAAGGTTCTCAAAGTGCTGAACTTTGAAATTCAATTTTTAAGTTCAAACAAGCATTTATTTAGATGCTTGAGAATCTGAATATTTTTATGGATGACAGTAAATTCCTTGATGTTCTGGAGGTCTATGTTGAGTACAGAGTTTTGGAGAAGTACTCAGAAATAGTTTTTCCCGAACAACTTTCCAAGTGCTGCGATGTACAGAAATCTTTAAAAGTTAGGACTTCATTGATGTTAGGGCTCACCAATAAAAGAGAAACAATATAAATTCTTTTTTCCTGGCTTGTTTTATTTAATTGTTAACAGAAGTCATGTTAAAAGAGCCTCCAGACTCACTGCCTTGTTATCTATCTTTTCCATTCTGGGGATTGGTGACCAAAGTACTTTATAAATGCTCAGGCTGAAAGGGAACATTGTATGGTGGAGTTCTACTTAAACCCTTCCACAGAGCTCAGGTACCATTTACTTCTGCATTTCTTCTTTTGGAACTTCATTGCATTTGACCAATTTGCAAGTGAACTCCATCGTGTTCCACCTTCACAGAACGGATGATAGAAATCCCTCTAGCATCAGTAACAATGAATGCTGACCATACAATCATCTAACTTAGCCTGCCCTGCTGTGTTCCAAGGAGGCACAGGTCAAGGGTTAGGGGATTTTCATAGATCATTCAATCAAGCCTGGGACTGTAGTGAAAAACAATTAATATACAAGGCCTCCAGAAACTGTCAAACAAATGTGGGAGATAGTACCCATATTTGGACATCTGAAGAATTTTACTGAATGCATTACCAATTTCTCCAAATATTCAGCCGACTGTACAAATGAATATTGTCATCATGTTTGTATCTGTTCTTTTCCTAGGTCTGGATCTCATGAAAACTTACAGTCAGGCCAATCTCTGCCCCTTCCACACTCATCTCCCCCCCTTCAGCTCCAATCACCCAGCAGGTAGGCATCACAGAAAGGATCAGTGATACATCCTGACAACCCCTGCAAAGTTAAAATGTGTGCTACAGCCCAAAATGTGTAGATAAACAGAAAGGAGTGCTGTTACTGGTTAAATCCTGATTCAGGATATTGAGGTGTAATGTATATCTAATGATTATTTTTCTAGTAAAGGGTCAAGATTAAAACCATGAAAGTTGCTTATCGTGTTTAATTCTTGGAAGAAACAGCTTTGATCATTGTTTCTCTACGTGGTTTTGTAGGTCAGTCAGTGGGAAGAAGCTGTGCTCAACTTGTGGGCTTCCTCTTGGAAAAGGTGCAGCCATGATCATCGAAACACTCAGTCTTTACTTCCATATTCAATGTTTCACGGTGAGTCCTAATTCAAGAAGCTGTACACAATTGTCTATGTTGATGGTGACCAGGTATTTTTATAAAGGGGAATCAGGACAGTATTTATATATGAAAGTATTATTTGTAGAAATTATTGTAGAATTAATAATCTCAAAAAGAAAGATCTTCTGGTCCATTAAGTCAGCTCCTTTATTTAATTTGTTTATTGGATGGGATTCAAAATTGCCCTTCAGAAGATAAGCCACCTTCTTGAACCACTGCAGTTGATCTGGTGTAGGTATATCCACAGTGGTGTTAGGGAGTATGTTCCAGATTCAGATGCAGCGACAGTGAAGGAATGATGATGTGCTTCCAAGTTTGGATCTTGTTTGGCTTGGAGGGGAACTGGTGTGTTCTTGTCCTTCTAAATAATTGAGGTCACAGACTTGGAAGGTGTTGTTGAAGGAACCTTCATGAGCTGCAACCGTCCATCTTATACACTGTTGCCATTGTGCATTGCTGTGGAGGGAATGAATGGGGTTGCTTTTGAGAATTAAGCACATTGGTTTTGTCTTTGATGGTATTGAGCTTAAAGTCATAGAGTTATAGAGGTTTACACATGGAAACAGGCCCTTCGGCCCAACTTGATCATGCCGCCCTTTCTTTTTTAAAACCTCTAAGCTAATCCTACTTGCCCGCATTCGGCTCGTATGCCCCTGTACCCATCATATCCATGTAACTATCTAAATGCTTTTTAAAAAACAAAATTGTACCCTCTACTACTACCTCTGGCAGCTTGTTCCAGGCACTCATCGCCCTCTTTGTGAAAAAATTGCCCCTCTGGACACTTTTGTATCTCTCTCTTCTCACCTCAAACCTACGCCCTCTAGTTTTAGACTCCCCTACCTTTGGGAAAAGATATTGACTATCTAGCTGATCTGTGCCCCTCATTATTTTATAGACCTCTATAGGATCACCCTCAGCCTCCTATGCTCCAGAGAATAAAATCCCAGTCTATCCAGCCTCTCCTTATAACTCACACCATCAAGTCTCAGTAGCATCCTAGTAAATCTTTTCTGCACCCTTACTAGTTTAATAATATATCTATAATAGGGTGACCAGAATTGCAGACATTATTCCAAATGTGGCCTTACCAATGTCTTGTACAACTTCAACAAGACATTCCAAGTCCTGTATTCAATGTTCTGACTGATGAAACCAAGCATGCTGAATGCCTTCTTCACCACTCTGTCCACCTGTGACTCCACTTTCAATAAGTTATGGACATGTACCCCTAGATCTCTTTGTCCTGTAACTCTCCCCAACGCCCTACCATTAACTGAGTCAGTCCTGCCCTGGTTCAGTCTACCAAAATGCATCACCTCACATTTGTCTAAATTAAATTCCATCTGCCATTCGTCAGCCCACTGGCCCAATTGATCAAGATCCCATTGCAATTGGAGAAAGCTTTCTTCATTGTCCACTATGCTGCTAATCTTAGTGTCATCTGCAAACTTACTAACCATGTCTTCTATACTGTCATCCAAATCATTAATATAAATGACAAATAACAGTGGGCCCAGCACTGATCCCTGAGGCACACCACTGGTCATAGGCCTCCAGTTTGAAAAACAACTCTTTACAACCACCCTCTGGCTTCTGTCAAGAAGCCAATTTCGTATCCATTTAGATACCTCATTCTGGACCCTGTGAGATTTAACTTTATGCAACAACCTACCATGCGGTATCTTGTCAAAGCCTTGCTAAAGTTCATGTAGAGAACATCAACTGCACTAGCCTCATCTACCTTCTTGGTTACCCCTTCAAAAAACTTAATCAAATTTGTGATTCATGATTTTCTACTCACAAAGCCACACTGACTGTCCCTAATCAGTCCTTGTGCCTCTAAACACCTGTAGATCCTGTCTCTCAAAATACCTTCCAACAATTTACTCACCACAAATGTGAGGCTTACTGGCCTGTAGTTCCCAGGCTTATCCCTGGAGCCCTTTTTAAACAAAGTCACAACATTTGCCACTGTCCAATCTTCAGGCACCTCACCCGTGACTATCAATGATTCAAATATCTTGGCAAGGGGACCCACAATTTCCTCCTTAGCCTTCCACAGTGTCCTGGGATACACTTCATTGGATCCTGGAGATTTATCTACCTTGATGCGCTTTAAAAGCTCCAGCACTTCTTTCTCTGTAGTATGTACACTCCTCAAGACATCACGATTTATTTCCCCAAGTTCCCTAACATCCATGCTTTTCTCAACAGTAAATACTGGTGAGAAATATTAATTTAGGTTCTCACCCATCTCTTGTGGATTGGCACATAGATGACCTTGTTGATCCTTAAGAGGCCCTATTCTCTCCCTTGTTACTCTTTTGCCCCCTTATGTATTTGTGGAAGCTCTTTGGATTCTCCTTTGCCTTATATGCCAAAACAATCTTGAGTCCCCTTTTTGCTTCTTGAATATTGTGGAATGGCAAATGGAGGGTATTCCATCACACTGTTGGCTTGTGTCTTGCAGATTGTGAACAGGCTTTGGGAGTAAGGAGATAAGTTACTCTCTGCAGAATTCCCAGACTCTGACCTGCTCTTGTGGCCACAGTGTTTAAATAGTTGGTCCAGTTAGGCTTCTGGTCAATGATAACCACCAGGATGGTGATACGTCCAGTAATGGTAATGCCATTGATTGTCAAGGGGAGACAGTCAGATCCTCTCTTGTTCAAGATGCCTGTGGAGGCCATTGTTTCCACTTTTCACTTCCCGACCACTTTCTCCGCTTTCTGTGGCCCAGGAGCGATCTGACATGGGCGCATGTGCAGTTCAGAGCTCCGATCGTTTCAGGCAGGCTAAGCCCCACCCACAGCGCAATTCAGACTGGTGATTTTTTTTTCAGGCTGACTGCGTATGAGAGCGCCTGAACGCAGATTTCCAAGTCGGATCTGAATTGTGCCTAGATTCAGCACTTAGAATGAAAATGGTAAATCCCATAGGAATCAATGTTAAAACTGTTGTTAGGTCCTTTAGGATCTTCCTTAGCGGAAAAGAAGCAAATATTAAAACATTGTAATCTCAAATTGTAATATTTTACATTACTTAATTCCTACACTGGTAAATGAAGAAACTTTAAAAATAGAATAAGTTTAAAAATTAAATAGATTTATTGTCCGTGATGCATGGAGCTGGTATTCAGTATAAGGCAGAGTTGGAAATGGAAAAACACTGGAAGGTTTGTTTTGCTGGAAGCTAAATAAGAAATCGATAGTAATCCTCTCAATAAAAGGTAGTTAACCTTGCTGTAGTAGGAGTTCTGGATGTGATCAGTTTGGTTGCAGTTTGAAACCATTGCAGCAGACTATTGGAATCCGAGAGTGTTTTCTGAGGTTTTAGCCACTTTGCAGAAATAGCAGAGAGGCCCATGTTTGAGCTGTGGAATCCAGATTTGTGAAGTCAGTAAAGAAATTGGAGTCTTATCATGGAATCATAGAATTTTACAATGTAGAAGGAGGCCACTTGGCCCATCAAGTCTGCACCCAACAACAATCTCACTCAGACCCTATCCTTGTAACCTCACAAATTCACTCTGCCAGTCTCCTTGACATTAAGGGACAACTTAGCATGGCCAATCAACCTAACCTGCACATCTTTGGATTGTAGAAGGAAACCAGGGCACCCGAAGGAAACCCACGCAGACATGGGGAAAATGTGCAGACTCAGCATAGATAGTGACCCAAGCCAGGAATCGATCCCGGGTCTCTGGAACTGTGAGACAGCAGTGCTAACCACTGTGCCAAAAGTTAATGGAATGACACCTCCCCTTATTTCACATGCTATATCTGATTTGGCAGTGAAATAACTCCAATGTACAGTTTCTTCTAGCCCATGTGCTGCTCAAACCTCCTATCAAATTAGTTAAGCATATACAGTTCCTTGTCTTGTTCATTCTAGTCCAGATGTCTGATTTCTCTCACTGCAATATTAGTGTGGCACAGTGGTTAACACTGCTGCCTCACAGAGCAAGGGAAACGATTTCAATTCCATACTGCGTGATTGACTGTGTGGTGTTTGCATGTTTTCTCCATGTCTGCATGGGTTTCCTCTGGATGTTCTGGTTTTCTCCCACATTCCAAATATGTGCGGGTTAGGTTGATTGGCCATGATAAATTGCCCCTTAGTATAGGGGATTAGTCAAGTAAATACATGGGGTTATAGGGATAGGCCCTAGATGGGATTGATGTCAGTACAGATTTGATGGGCTGAGTGGTCTCCTTCTGCTTTGTAGGGATTCTGTGGTCATCAGCAATTTGCCATGCACAAAACTTTAAAAACCTGAGCATGCAGAAACAAGTCTTAACAAAAGGCAGACACTATTGGATGCCCTGCTGCAGCAAAATCTGGCCCAATATAATATGAAAAGCACTATATAATTTAGTTTGCACAGGCAGAAGGTACCTTCTTTCCTGGTATTGTTTAGTCTTGGTATTGTTTGCCAATTTATTCATGCCAATGCCATTTTAAAGATGTGCTTCATTATCAATATCTCCAAAATCTTTTACCTTGTTGAAGACATGAAGGAAAATTAGAGTAACAGGAAGGATGAATCAACATTTGTGTATGCTCACGGAAAGGATGGGGCCGTAAGTACATGTAGCAACCTAAGAGGGGGACAATATGCCACATGAACTTCCTGATCAATTTTTGACCATTCCATATTCTGTAGTGCATTCAGATAAATTGACAAGTTTTTTTTTGTAGGTTTGAAATGGCTAATTAACTTTTATTGTGATATTACAGTGTGGTATCTGTCAAGGACAACTTGGAGATGCAACCACTGGGACAGATGTGCGGATCCGCAATGGGCTTCTCAATTGTAATGATTGCTACATCAGGTCCCGAAGTAAGTTATGCTTTTTGTAAAATGTTCCTGGGGCAGAATTTTAAAGCCCAGCTATGGTGAGAGTTGGAGCCGGTTTGGGGGGTGGGGTGGGGGGGGGGGATGGTGTGGGGGAGGGGGGGGGGGCACAAAATGTGAACCATTCAAAAAGTCAATTGACTTTGGCAGGACAGGAAACCTGGCTGGTGGGAGAGGTCATAAAATTCCATCCATGTTTCTCACTTAAAAGTTATAAAGATATAATCTGAAGAATCACAATTTCTGCAAGGCTGAAAGTTAAAAACTTTGGTCAACATTTAATTGCTAATATTAAAGATTGTGACATTCATATTCAAATATTTTCCTGTGACTAAGTTGAAAATGATTTGCTTTTATTTACAGTGTTGTCATTATAATCATTAATCTTTCAGTCATGATGGTAAATATTTCACATTGAGCAGAAATATGAAGCGAATAATCAATTATCACATGCAAATTTTTTCCCTTTTCTTCCACATTTTAAATTTAAATTGAAAATTTACATCTTGTAAAATTACCCTCAGCAGATCAGATGTACACATTTCAAATATCATTTCAAATATTATACTATAGTTGGCAGCGCTTTATTTAATTTGCCAAAGGGTCATCTGGACTGGAAACGTCAGCTCTTTTCTCTCCTTACAGATGCTGACAGACCTGCTGAGATTTTCCAGCATTTTCTCTTTTGGTTTCATTGAATAAGTTTTTTACTAAAGGTGGGGATTTTCCATCACCATTTTCAGTGGGCAAGAATGATTGAGAATTGAGCGGGAGTCTGAGGACAGCATTTACTCTGGCAGAATTCCCCTGCTCAATTGTCTCCAATATTCATTATTTACCATGTAACAATTTCAAAGCTCTTTTGTCATTCTTAGCCAATCAACTTCATTGATACACGTCCCTTGGATGCTACTATGATCTCTTTTATATTCAGAATGTGGCTAGAAATTTAAGAATAATAGGTTATGTAACATAAGAAACATTGTACTTTTTTTTAATGACTGGCATTCATAGCTTGGGATTCAGAACAGCTTTCTCCAGAAATGCATTAGTCACTCCTTTGGTTCTAAGTTTATTACATTTATATTTTATTTTCTGCTTTCTGTGACTAAACCATTTTCAAAACAATCTAAATTCAGCATTCATTCTTTGAGCCTTAGTCTTTTAACTGATTTGCAAGTGGAACATTATATAAGCTGTAAATTCATTACTTGGATTTTTAAATGCGCAATTTTTATTCTCTA
The DNA here is from genome assembly GCF_965287045.1 of Carcharhinus amblyrhynchos. NCBI lineage: Eukaryota > Metazoa > Chordata > Chondrichthyes > Carcharhiniformes > Carcharhinidae > Carcharhinus > Carcharhinus amblyrhynchos. Next base: position 86,046,015 of record NC_137324.1, on the reverse strand, counting down.
ATTTAGGAGTAAACATTTCTTGTGCTGCTCCTGGCTCATATCAGGAAAATAAGTAACATCTGCTCATGGTTTTGCATTCAACAACTTTAATAAATGGGAGTTATGAGCTGGAAGAATGTAATTTAACAATATATATTATACGTCAGGAGTTCAGGGTGGGAAAATCTACTCTTGAGTTACCTTGTGAAAGAATTCTTAATACAATTTCCATATTTGTGTTTAAAAATGATAAAAAGAATGTCAGTGAGAAATAAAACGGGTAATTTTTCCAACCCGTTGCGTTGGGGCCTGGATTTCCAGCATCATCAACACCATGGGCATGGAACTGATTAAAATATTTAAATCACCATTTAAATCTTATTAGCTGAAGTCTCTGGGCCCATTAGCCTCTCCTGCTTCCCCCACACCTTGCTAGGATAGGTTCACTCCAGGATGGTTTACAACAGCCCACTAATGGGGAGCTGGCGGCCTGATCCCGCTAGAGTGAAGGGAGGCCATGGAGGCCCTCCAGGACGTCAAGTGTAAGGGGGGTGCCCCCTGGTCATTGCCAGCCTGGTAGTGCCAGCCTGGGCCTCTGGCACTGCCTAAGGGGCAAAGTGGCACTGCCCATTGGGCATCAGGCAGTGCCAAGTAGGTGGGGCCAGAAAGAGGGGCCGTATTGAGGATGCGGCCTATGGGGGCAAGATTAGTGGGGGGATCCGCTGTCACCCTGCATAAGAATCTGTGATGGGGGGAGGGAAGGTGATGATTGGGTCTGGCCAAAGAGGTGGGAGGGGTGGGACTGTAGTGGATGGGGTCAGGACTGCTGGGGTGTCAGGGAGATTGGGACCGCGGAACAGAGAGTGTCAGGGAGATCGAGCTGGGGGGGGGGGAGGGGGGAGGAGGAGCGGCTGGGGGAGGGGTCGGAGCTGGCCCAGAGATGTCCGGGAGGCCAGCGATCGGAGGGCTGAGGAAATCAGATGTGGAAGGTTGTGTGCTGGCCAGTGATTGAGAAGCCAGCGGTGCGGGGCTACTGCACATGACAGAATGGCGCATGCAAGGTGGTCCGCTCAGCGCCATGCTGCCGCTTCTCCAGTGGGAATAGGCTTTCCCACTGATCTTCATTGTGAATCTCGCTACTGCACTCTGCAGTGCTGAGAATGTTGGAGATTCGTTTTGAAAATCCTGCTTAAAAAAAAACCAGCAGGAGTTACTCCAGTTTTTAGACGAATTCAGCAGTTAGAATTTTCTTGGGAGAATTCCGGTCACAGTGCCCCATCGTGGAAGGGTATATACAAGCCTGGCCAGCCTTTTGGAGGGCCAAGTCTAGAATTGCAGCACTGTGAATGTTAAGAAGAGATCTGCTCAATGATGTCAATTGAACATAACTGAGTGATTCCATGATGTTATCTATCTCCTGTAAGTCTTTGTAGCATTGCAACATTTATAACCTGAGATGCGCTATAATTAAATATTGTCCATACTGAGATTGCCTTTGTTTTTAGCTGCTGGACAACCCACCACTTTATGACCTTGCACATGCCAATCAGCAACAGCAACTGGAAGTTGGATAGAACACAGGTGGCCCGATGCTCAGTGCTGATCCTTGTGACGACTGACAATCGCGGATAGAAACTGTCATTCACTGGCTTTCTCATTAGAAGAAACATCATTTTCCAAAACAGCTTTTACCTGCATTGTTATCTTGGCAGTCTACACTTCGGATCATTTTCGTACCCAGTGAAAGCACCATTCTTTTTGTGCACACAGTTACAAAAGTAGCATACTATTTTTGCTGTTGAATAAAAGCTTTTAACTGGATTCAACATGTATTTAATTAATATTGTGTGATATGTAATTTATTTTATCGCCTCCTCCAATCATGATAAATACATAAAAGTGCAATGATTATCAGAGAAACTGAATAAAATTAGGGGCAGAATCTTGTGTCCTCCGTTTGGCAGGCTTGGTAGTGGGAGTGGCATTCAATGGGGTGGTATGGGAGCAAATGGGGATTTCAACACCTGCCCACTGCCAAATGAGACCCTTAAGTATTAGGCCAGCAGCAGGCAGGAGGTTCTCCATGCATCCTGGTGTGTTTGCTTGCAGGCCCTCAGAGTCTGATCAATGGACCTGGCATTGGAAAGGAGCAGCCCTGCTAAGAGCTATCCCCCCCTGCTCATATTGCTGACCCCCGCTTCCTCCCCTCCCCACGATACCCCTCCCATAACCCCCTTCCCCATCACTCATCAGCGCCTGGGTCCCTCCTCGATCCAAAGCCTCATGTGGGTTTTGTACCTGCAGCAGCCAACACCTCCCAGTTGGCACTGCTGGATACAGCAGAAATTGCTGGCCTCTGGTTAGTGGGGAACTCTCAGCAGGTGTGGGACTTCCAACCCCAGAGTCCTTGATCCTGGGGAAAGGCCGCCTCAGGTTTGTTAAGTGCCTGAGAGGCAGGAGATATGGTGGGCCTTCACAAAAAGGAGGTCCTGTTATGGAGGTCCCGCTGGCTTTCCGGTCAACAACTGTGGTCCGTACCCCTCCCTAGCCTTTGTCTCCAAAGGGTTCAGCCTTATGTTTGTCCTATGTAGTGGATAAAAACTGTCTTTTTCCTTTTCCTGGACTAACATGAGCTGTCATTGTAACATTAAGGGAAAATTGAGTTGATTCGAAATGGATAGATTTACAGTCATTCAGATATTTTGAATTGGCTTTATTCATAATGCAAGAATATCACCATATGGTCTAGCATATGAATAAATGGATCATGATCGAGGCAATAACCAAGTTGTTTTTTGATACTAGATAATAACAAAATACAACGACACGACTTATTAATGCATCAGAAAATAGAAAGAAAAGCTGAAATGCTTGTCTTTCGAAAACTATGTGTGAAAGCCTGGGATTTACTACACTGGTTTGTGTGCAGAAAGGACACAATTGGCAATCAATGCCAGCTCTCCAGTGTGTACTTGTAAGCTGTTATATTGCATCAGGTTTTCTAAATGTTCAGTACTGGCTTTGCTCATTTATTGTTTATCTAATTGATCTAAGTTACTATAAAGAAGAATTTAGATCAACATTTTCTTTAAGTTAATGATTAAGGAGTAGACAACCACCAGGCTGCAATTCATATTCAGGATCACAAAGAGAAGGTATTAACTCTTCCACACTTTGATCAGGTTTTTTTGCGTATTATACAGCCAGACCCGAGCTTTTCTGTTGACCCAGTGTTTACTTTCTCCATGTGGATTTTTATCTCCTGTAAATCCGGTGTATTTCCTGTAAATCAAGGCGAACCAAGAGTTAAAATAATGAAATTCCAGTAAATATTGCGCAATGCCTGCAGGTGCTCAAATGCTGCCCATTGTGATTTGGTTTATGGCCTGTGCCACCATTTTAGATTCTGGAAAACTGGGAAACCTATTTTGGAACTGACTAGAAAACAATGCAGAGTAAGTTTGAACTTTCACAATTTTGCCTCAAATTGGGTTAAATATTCCCCCAAAATATCAGAATGCCTGTATACTGCAAGAAATTAAAGTACCAGAACCCAATTAAGGTAACAAAGAAGTGAGTAAAATTAATTTGTAGATTATTATTGTTTTATTATAAAACATTCTACCTATTATGATACATTAAAGCTGTGAAACTTTTTAAATAGTCAATCTTTCCAAGCAGAGAAAGAATTTAATTGAATTCAGCATTTTTATATTATTATGAAGTCTCAAGTCACTGCTGGAATTTTCCACAAGGCCGCTGAAGGTTTTTTTTCTAAATTACTGTGAAATTGCAGATACCTTACTGGAAGCGTCAGTTACAGGCACGCATTTTGTTGTATTTTACTGAAATATCATTATTTTTACCAGAAACCTTTAAAATTTAATTTTTCTTGATTTGTAGGTAAATGAGAATAACCAATTACAACTAGCCTGAGATATGCCATGATCCCTTGCTTAAAAGACCATTTATATCGCAAGCAGATGCCTGCAAAATGATTCTATGGAGAACTGAAAGCAGCTAATTAGCCAACTGCATTGTCTCTGCCTTAAACAACAGCAATACAGTGTCAACTCCATAGTCACCGAGGCTCTTGATTTCCATATTAAATATTAAGGTGTAGTCCATGATCATTTAGCAGTATTGTTGAAGAGTGCGCAATTAAGTAAATCTCTTTCTTTGGCTCAGCAATAATTATTTCTTAAAATTACACCTTTGACATTTATTTATTGAAATAGATAAAAACATGTTTTGCATGCTAGTCGAGCCCTTATGCCGAGGTATTATATGATAATTGTGTGCTGTATTTTTATTTGTAACCATTGTTGGATCAGTCTTTTGGAAGAATGATTTTATCTTTTTCACATTAAAACTGTGCCTTAGAAAATGCAGGCTGTTGCACATTGACGGTCAAAAATGTTGAGCGTCTGCAGTGAATGTGAAGTAATTGGTATCTGGCTTGATAAACATCTCTGTCAGCTCTCAAATGAGCTGGGTGGAAGCGATACTGCAAAGGAGATGAGTTAAACATGAAGCTGAGGCCTAATTGGTTTATCTCATGTGACCGGTTCATATTAAACTGAATTCTACTCTTCTGCATGGTTTCAGCAAAGGCTGATGTTTATCTTGCAGTCTATCTGTTGTGTAAAATACATGTTTCAGCGCCCAAAATATTTTTAAAGAGGACTTTTTACACATTCTTGTACTCTTTTTCTCCTCAGAAATTAACAGTTGAGAGGAACAGTGAACATATATAATAGCACATTCTGTACTTGTTCCAAGAGCCCCATTTGCAATTCTCTTTATCTTTTAAAATAAAGTTGAAGTGGCGCCAACATGAACCAGGGACAAAGTCATTAAGCATTTAAGTGGTAACATTGAAATTTCTTGGCCTGTAGAGTAAATTGCTCCAATACAGATTTATATGTAATACACTGAACATCAATATTCAAAACCAATGAATGCTGGTACTTAAATCAGAATACGGGCTGGAAAATACAATTGGCAATATTGAAAATTAATTAATTACAGGTTTAAATTATATTCCTCTGTTTACTATTTTAAAGCAGTCTTGTGGCACAGCAGGTAGTGTCCCTCCCTCTGAGTCAGAAGTTCTGGGTTTGAATCTCACTGTAGGACTTGATGGCCAAGGAAGGTATGCTCAGAATGTGACCAAAGAGGTTGATTATAAACTTGCAAATCCTCCCAACACATGGCAATGGCAATTGGTAAACATGGGAGAGATTCCGGGTCAACCATGAGATGGAAAAATCGTTGGAGCCTTGACTATCATTACCCATAGCTCCAGGCTACAACATGCATGTAAATATGGATGTTACCATAACAGTGTGGACTTTGTGAGTGGATTGTAATCCACTAGCGCCACTATTTTAAAGGAGCTGTTAATTCATTTAAAATACATTGACCGGGACTTTCTGGCCCTGCCATAGTGAGACACTCTGAGAAGGATGTGGCAGGTCAGCCAAATATCCGTTGACTTTTGGCAACACCAGATGGCTGGTGGGGCTGGAAAATTCTGGCCATTGCGTTCATCCGCTAATAACATCAATAGTAAGTTCTTATCCAAAATGTTAATATAACGTTTCACACAAGTGAACTCCTGTCAGTCATACCAGAGATGAACACTTTGCTTAACAAAATTGTATAGCACCAATTCTATGAAAACACAGCCTTGATAACTAAATAGTCAAGTAAAAAAGTGTAGTTCTGTTTTTGAAAATTACATTTTGCGTTAAAATGTTCCACTATGTGTATGGTTGACTTTACTGACTTTGGGAAGTCCATGTTTGGTTCATAAATAAAAGCTTATTCAAAGTATCTATTGTTGTGCTTACTCTTCTCACCTTGTTGGTAAGACTCATCCATTCATATTTGCATGATCGGATGTAGTACCCTTACAGTAGCATGCAATGAAACTCGACCACCAACTGCTAACATCTGTGTAGCAAGTTATTAGATTTGACTATATGTAGTTAACAACATTTCTCCCAAAACATGCTTAACCAAATATGGACTTGGACTGGTGCTTTTTTCAGTGAATGATTGTAGCTGGGGCTAATAAACTATTGAAATTGTCTGCTATATGCTACAGTTCAACCATTGCGCTATATGTATAGTGATTTGCCTCTTAAAGAAAAAATACAATGCGTTCAAATAATGCAACAGCTTTTATAGTAAATGTATGTTGTTTATAAATAAAAAAATTTAAAGTACAACTGTGTAAGGCTTTTATTATTGACAGACCAAGTATTAGAACATTTTAACATTCATACCTAATTAACATATGCTCCCACAGACTTCCAGATAACCTATCCATTATAAATTCCTATACACATTTAAATTGGAAATTCTGTGGACATCTTTTTAAGGGTGGCGCTTTAGAACATCAGGTCTCAAGGCTTTTCAGCCTCCATTGCAGAGCAACTCCAATGATCTGACTTCACTACTGCCCAAACTGCTGATGCTTTAGCTGTTCATAAATAATTAAATCATCAAAGTAAGGAAATGATATATCATTCTGAAATTCCTCAAGTCCATAACACACACACACACACACAGGTAAATTCCCTGTGAAAAAGCTCAGGGCCCAGTACTATATAAATGCTACTGAATTCTATCTATGTGGCTTTTGCTTTCTACTTCTGCATAACAGAGCTCTCTTCATCTTTATGGGCAGTTTTCTAGGTGGTCAGTAGTGAATGTCATTCCTTTACTGCTGACTGCAAAATCCAGACCATTGGTATGGCAGCAATCATTCCATGGAACTTAACATGAAAAAATTATCATCACAAAGGGATGTAATAGGCATTGCAGATAAATACTGACACTTCAAAAATTGTCAAAGTTAACACAGTTTTTAATGATTTGAAGATGGACTGTTGTGAGTCACACAGCATTTTAAGATATAATAGCCTGTATTTTACTGTACCAGTAATGTTAAGGTTGTCAATACTTGCCACTATTACAGGATAAAGCTGACAATAACTTCTGAAATCCACACATGTGCAAGTTGGTGAAGATTAGGACATTTGATTAAATTAAAACTCCACCAAATGTCACAGGATTTGAATGCACATCCCCAGAGCATTAACCTGTTCCTCTGGTTTGCTCGTCCAGTGAATTTGCCACCACGCCACCATTTCTCTCTTCCTATTGAGATGAAAAGTAGAGTATGCAAATGTTTGCTTGGCAGGACAGAACTTGAATATTGCTGAAAAGAGAGACCACGTTACCAAAGTTTTTCATCTTGCACTCATCAGGACAAATGCAAGAATAGCAAATTTCAAACCATCACAATAATTTATACTATAGAAGAAAAGGCTGCTGATTGGCTGAGGCATTATCATGGAGAAAGGAATATGTTCAAACTTTCATCTATGTGAATTACACTGATGCTTGGGGACCCTATAGTTTATAGGGAATGAACCCCTGTGTATGACTGTATGTCGCTTGTGACAAGCGTAAATGAGCCATGTTACAAGCTAACTAATTATCTTAAATTAGTTGTTAGTGTGGCTATTCATGCACACAGGATTGTTCAGCAGGTGTTGCCCATCATTAAACGGTAGAGGTTTTTGTTTTCAGTTTTGCAAGCAAGGACTGGTTGAATAAGATCTGTGTTCTGCCTAGTATGAACAACCAAAGGAACATGCTGTTTGATTTGATCATCCAATTGCTGGGATGCATGCAGCTGGCATTGCACCAGCACTGAAGTTCTCAAACAACGATGCTCAGTTGTGTGATACGCAAAACCTCCTTTTGAACTGACAGCAGCATCATGTAGGTGGAAAACACCAACCATTGCATAGTAGTCGTGTGAATTGGCTTATTTAACACATTGTTCACATTTTTGAGATACTTAGGTCTTCCAAGGTAATTGAAGGCGATGGTGAGCTGTCTTCAGAACCACTGCAGTCTATGTGGTGTAGCTAACACCCACAGTGCTGTTAGAAAGGGAGTATGACTAGAAAAATTAATGGGTTTAAAGGCCAACAAATTTCCTGGCCTTGATGGTTTATATCCAAGAGTTTTAAAAGATTTGGCTGTGGAGATGCTTTGTGTGAATGCGTTGGTTTTGAGTTCCATAATCTCTAGGTCCGTGAACAGAACCCTTCAATTGCAAGGTAATAAATATAACATTATTCAAGAAAGGAGAAAGTGAGCAAACAAGAGACTACAGGCTAGTTATCCTGACATCAGTAATAGGAAATAATCTAGAATCTGTTACTGGGGATGGGCTAACTGCACAATAAGAAAATGATACCATGATTAGATAGAGCTAACGTGGCTTTGGCAAATCAATCAAAGCATTTTGAGAGTGTAACTAGCTGGGTAGATGAGGGAAACCAGTGACCATATTTAGATTTTAGAAGGTATTTGATAAAGTGACTCGTAAAAGGTGGTTATGCAAGGTTAGAGTTCTTGGAATTGGGAATAGCCATAGAATAAAATCATAGAATCCCTACTTTGCAGAAAGAGGCCATTCAACCCATCGAGTCTACACCGACAACAATCCCAGCAAGGCCCTATCCCCATAACCCCACATATTTATCCTGCTATTTTCCCTGAAAAACAGGGGCAATTAAGCATGGCCAATCAACCTAACCCAAATATCTTTGGAGTGTGAGAGGAAGCTGGAGTACCTGGAGGAAATCCATGCAGACATGGGGAAATGTGCAAATTCCACACAGACAGTTACCTGAGGCCAGAATTGAACCCGGGTCCCTGGCATTGTGAGGTAGCAGTGCTAACCACTGTGCCAGTGTACCATGTTAGCTTAAATTGAAAATTAGTTCATAGGCCAAAAATAGAGATTCGGAATAAACAGGTAATTTTGGGCTGGCAGCTTGTAACTAATAGGGTAGCACAAGGATCAGTCCTTGGGTTTCAGCTATTTACAATATATATCAATGATTTTGATAAAAGGACATAGTCTAACATATCTATGTTTCACGAAGGAACAATATTATATACAAAAGCTGTGAGGGGGATGCAAAGAGATGGCAAAGAAATATAGATAGGTGAGTGGACAAGAGATGGCAAATGGAGTATAATGCAGAGAAATGGAAAGACTGATTATTTTTTAAAAGGTGAGAGATTCACATTGATATGCAGAAAGGATTTGGATGTCCGTGTACCTGAATTGCAGAAAGTTAATGTGTAAGCAATTAGGAAGGTAAATTTTATGTTAGCCTTTTTATTTGGCAGTACAGAAGGGTCACTCAGGCCACTAGGAGAGTGTGAAAAGCTGATAATTAGCTGGCACACCGTTGTGCTAATGCAGCATCTAGCCAAACATGCCAGTGAGATACTCATCAATATTAATTAAAATTCATGCATGGCAGCTTAAAAGAATGTTCTGTTTTCAGACATCAGCGGTTTTCAGATTATTGGTTTTGAGACACAGTGTGATTGCAGGAATTTAGCAAAGTAGGGTGATCCCATTGAAATGTGGCACCCTTAGCTGCCACATTCCAAGGGTAGCATGGTGGCATAGTGATTAGCACTGCTGCCAGTGATCTGGGCTCGATTTCAGCCTTGGGTCACTGTGTAAACATGCACATTCTCCCTGTTTCTCTATGAGTTTCCTCCAGCTGATCCAGTTTCCTCCCACAGTCCAAAGATGTGCAGATTAGTTGGATTGACCATGCAAAATTGTCCCTTAGTGTCCATAAGAACATAAGAACATAAGAAATAGGAGCAGGAGTAGGCCATCTAGCCCCTTGAGCCTGCCCCACCATTCAATAAGATCATGGCTGATCTGTCGTGTCTCAGTTCCACATTCCCGCCCTCTCCCCATAACCCTTAATCCCCTTGCCTATCAAAAACCTATCAACCCGCGTCTTAGAAGTATTTAGCGAGGCAGCCTCCACCACCTCAACGGGCAGAGAATTCCAGAGATTCACCACCCTTTGAGTGAAGAAGTTCCTCCTCAACTCCGTTCTAAACTGCCCCCCCTTTATCTTGAGGCTGTGCCCTCTAGTCCTACTGTCCTTTCTGAGCGGGAAGAGCCTCTCCACCTCAATGATGTGTAGGCTTGGGGGATTAGTGGGATAAATGCTTGGGGTTACAGGGAGTGGCAGGGGGTAGGCCTGGGTAGGATGCTGTGTTGGAGAGCTGGTGCAGACTTGATGAGCCAAATGGCCTCCTTCAGCATTTTAGGGATTCTATGATTCTTAGAGAGCATACAGTGTAAATGCTGAGAGATTGTTTTCCTTGACTGGAGCGACTAGAATTAGGGATCTTAATTTCAGGTTATGGGATTGGATAACCCAGACTGAGATGAAGAGAAATTTATTCTCAGAGGGATGTGATTCTTTGAAATTTTCAAACCCAGTGGGTTGTAGATGTTAAGTTATTGAATTTATTCCTGACTGAGAGCAATAGATTGTTGGATATTAAATGAATAATAGAATATGGATATAGGATGAAAAAGCGGAGTTGGGATTCAAGATCAACCATGATATTATTATGGTGGCATAGGCTAAAGTTTATTTATTAGTCACAAGTAAAGTTTATATTAACACTGCAATGAACTTACTGCAAAATTCCCCTAGTCACCACACTCCAGTGCCTGTTCGGGTCATTGCATCTAACCAACACATCTTCCAAACTGTGGGAGAAAACTGGAGCACCCAGAGAAACCCCACACAGATACAGGGAGAACATGCAAACTCCACACAGACAGTGACCCATGCCAGGAATCAAATCTGAGTCCCTGGCGTTGTAAGGTAGCAATGCTAACCACTGTGCCACCATGTCACTCAAGGGCTTAATGGCTTTCTCCAACTCCTTTTTTAAAAAAATGTCATTTACAGGGTGTGGCATCGCTGATGAGGCCAGCATTTATTGACCAGTCCTTGAGAAGGTGATGGTGAGCTGCCTTCTTATCCCGCTGCAATCGCTGCAGTGTAAAGACATCTACAGTGCTGTTAGGGAGGGAGTTCCAGGGTCTTGATCCTGTGATAGTGAAGGAATGGTGATATATTTCCAATACAGGCTTGGAAAACTTCCAGATGGTGGTGTGTCGGCTGCTTTTGTTCTTCTAAATGAATGTGGTCATGGGTTTGGAAGATGCTGCCTAAGGAAACTTGCTGAGTTCTTGCATCTTGTAGGTGGTACACACTGCTGCCACTGTGCATCGGTGGTGGAAGGACTGAATATTTGTGGAACGGGGGCGCAATCTAGTGGACTAATTTGTCCTAGATGGTGTCAAGCTTCTTGAGCGTTATTGAAGCTGCACTCATCCAGGCAGGTGGAGAGTATTCCAGCACACTCCTGACTTGTAGCTTGTGGCTTTTGAGAGGGAGAAGGAGAGTTACACACCACAGGATTCTAAGCCTTTGACCTTCTCTTAGGTTTCCCCGAGTCCTACCATTTTCTTCCTTTCAGATATTTATCTAATTAATTTTTGAAAGCTACCATCAAATCTACTTTGGCTAACCTTTCAGGCAGTGTATTCCAGATCATAATAATTTGCTAGATAAAAAAGAATCCCGCTCGCCTTTGTTCTAGCTGAAATCAGGAATGGTTTGAAGAATTCCAGAAAGGATCGTTAGAGACAAGCCATAATCTAATAACAGCAGATTTATCTATTTCCTGGTTTGGAGAAGTCACGCTATATTTAATTCTAATGAACATATACCGGATTCTGGAATCAGCACTCATTCCAGGAGAGTTCAACCTCAGTTCACCTATTTTCAAGTTATCCTGAGCCGTGCAATGAAATCAAAATTATGAAGCAAGGACAGTCCCAGCCATAAAAATAGATCTTGGCACAATTGGAAATAATTGGATCATATTTGTTTGTGACCACTTTATGTACAATTTTGTCAGATTAACTGATTGATCAAATCGACCGTTCATCTATGCTCTTTCTTCATTAACAACTTTCCAAGCGTGGAAGACAAGACATTTTCAAACATAGTTACTACAGAGCAAAGAGCCCTGAAATCAGATTAAACTACCTGAGAAACAACGTAAATAGGTTAAGAAGCAATTTAAGAAATGCATACTATTCCCAGCAAATGGCCAATCTTCAGCTCTAGAGGTTGGTGAAACAATATAAAAGCTTTCCTTAGCTCAACAAAGAATCACAAAGCCATTACTGCTTTTAGTAATGGTACCACTTTTGGGAATATAGCGGATCCTTGAAAAAGATTGACAAAAATTATATTCATCGGTTAAGAGTCTTCCTCTTTTAATGCATGGTTTGGGTTTTTGTACATGGTGCCAATAAATATGCATGGATTCTCTGAAAATCAACAGCTCAGCTCCAGTTATGGAGAAATTTGCAAATATTCTGCTGATACTTCGCTTAATAATTACATTCAAATTCCTTACAACATTTATAAGCAAATTATACGTATATTTTCGTGGGAGTCCTTTAGAAAATATCAGGACCCTAGAATCATAAATATTAAAAATACTGCTAAATTATATGTATGTGGATATATATTGAATTGAAGGCATAGGGTGTTAAAGTGCAGAAAAGGTGTTAGGTTATGTTGATTAATTGAGAAGCTTTGATCTAATCAAGCAGAATATTTTGCTCTGCTCTCATATTAACACAATATATAATTCATAATCAAGGTGTCCATAAATAGGCCATGCCAGGTTCCCAGAATGGTCAACACAACTTCATCTTTTTCTAATTATGACAATCTCTTAACTACTCACATAAGTTAATGTGCTTTTAAGGATGACATTATAAAGGGGCAGGTTGATTACATCTACTTGGAGCAGACATCTGGTGAAACTGCTTCTGTCTGAAATCGAGCCATAGGTCACTCTCCCTTTGGTCATTAACTGTTGGAGAGGATCTTTGCCCGAGATTTCCAATATTACTCCAACAGCCTTAACAAAGGCCAGGAAATGCATAAAATCCATCTAAAGCATTTTGTTGTGTCTCCATGTTTGGCCACATCACACAAACATGACAGAATCACAGATCTGTTACAGTTCAGAAGAAAGCCACTTGATCCATCAGCTGAGATTTTACCAGCTTGCCCTGCTCATCAATGGACGGAGTGAGCTGGTAAAATCATGCAAGAGCTGAGAAATCAGGATCATGCCCAATTTCACGGTCTTGCGATTTTACAAGAGGCGGATTTACGACAAGGTCAGCTTCTCCCCAGAAGTAAGCGACAGGCTAAATAATTTATTTAAATTTATTTAAATACCGTTTTCCATGTGTTTAGTGAGCCCGGAGCTCAATTGTCCCGGTTCGCTTGCCCCTTTATCGCCGGGCCGGGAGAGATTCTCTCCAGCAAGGAAAACTTCTGCTCCCCATGAACAGGGAACAGTCATGTTACCCTCTCCGGTGGAACAGGATGCCATTGAGATCCTCCTGGAGAGGACAAGGGCAAGAGGGGGTGCCCCTTGGGCAATGCCATCCTGGCACCTTGGCACTGTCAGCTGGCACCTGGGCAATTCCTAGTAGGCACTTTAGCACTATCCACTGGGCCCACTGAATCGGAAGGCTAAAAGATGTCAGCATGTAGTCGAACCTGTAAACGGAGCGTTCCCTTTGCAGCAACTGCATACCTGTACTCTCAGTAATTGGGGACAGCTGAATTGGTCGTTCTGGATCAGCCTTTGCATCCTTAAGATATTTACTTAGAACAAGAATGTTCAAGGTTGTCTAAAGATGGTACGTAGTTCCTCATATATTGTCAAAATCCCGAAGTTCAAAACCGAACAGAGTCTACTTTTAAGTGGGAACATACAAATGCGTTCTTCGTTAAAAAGGCCGCTGCTATTTACACAACCAATATTTCCAGGATTGATTATACTTTTGTAGAAAAGAACTCAATGAGGAGTCTCATAACATTTCCCTATTTGTTTGTTAAAATTCATTAGAAAACAAAGTATTATTAAATTTTCGATGCGAAATTGATTAGGTGTAATAATTAATTACTTAAACAAATATTAAGAACGTCTGGGCAGCTCGCTTCTGGAAAGCATCCGAATGCTTCACAAACACTGCAGAGGGCGACAGACACTGCAACAATAGGATTCACTCCATCAGGCCGCCAGGGACAGCAAGAAACTGACTTCCTGTCCGTTTGATAGTAAGTTCTAAAGCAGAAAATATAGGAAGTCTCTACTGGGACTTGAAAGATGGGTTTCCGTTCTGTATGATAGGGATTTCTGTTAGGATATTGTGAACTGGTACCCGATATTTATGATTGTAATGTCTATTGGTAAACAACCCAGTCTGAGAAAAATCATTATTGGGGTTGTTCACTACGCTGATACCAGAGATGAGGGGGTTGGACTACGAAGAGAGACTAAATAGACTGGGTCTGTACTCGTTGGAGTTTAGAAGGACGAGGGGGGATCTTATAGAGACGTATAAGATAATGAAGGGAATGGATAGGGTAGAGGTAGAGAGATTCTTCCCGCTTAGAAAGGATAGCAGGACTAGAGGGCACAGCCTCAAGATAAGTGGGGGGGGGGGGGGGGGGGGGTACAGTTTAGATTGGAGTTGAGGAGGAACTTCTTCACTCAAAGGGTGGTGAATCTCTGGAATTCTCTGCCCGTTGAAGTGGTGGAGGCTACCTTGCTGAATATATTTAAGTCACGGGTAGATAGGTTTTTGATAGACAAGAGAATTAAGGGTTATGGAGAGAAAGCGGGAAAGTGGAACTGATCCACTTCAGATCAGCATGATCTTATTGAATGGCGGGGCAGGCTCGAAGGGCTAGATGGCCTACTCCTGCTCCTATTTCTTATGTTCTTATGGTTGTGAGGACTGATTGTCACGGATAACAAAAAAGGTTTTCCTTGAGATAAATCAAAATACTGCGGATGCTGGAATCTGAAACAAAAACAGAAAATGCTGGAAAATCTTACCAGGCCTAACAGGATCTGTGGAGAGCCAACATTTTGAGTCTGGATGACCCTTCATCAGAGCTAGAACAAAGAAAATCAGAAAAGATAGTGGGTGGGGGTGGGGGCAGGGGGATAGGAATGTTGTAATAGGACATAAGGGGATGTAAATGCAGATGAAGGCTGAGAAAGGTGCTAAAAGTGTCCATTAGGTGATCACAATGTACGAATGGCAGAACAGAGGTACAGATGGTTAAGGTAGTCGCCCTGAGATGGGTGATGGAGGGTCCAAGAAGGAGAATGGAAATGGAGATGTGGAACATTGGAAGTGAGAAAGAAGGATGATAAGAATGGATGAATGAGATGAAAAGAAGAAACAGAACAAAATAAATGGAAATGGGATGAAGGTAGAGGGGAGAGTTCATGCTCTGAAGTTATAGAATCATAGAATCCTACAGTGCAGAAGAATGACATTTGGCCCATCGAGTCTGCACTGACCACAGTCCCACCCAGGCCTTATCTCTTGTTGAACTCAATGTTCTGTACAGGAGGCTGTAAATTGCACAATTGGAAGATGAGGTGCTGTTCCTCCAGCATTGGGGTTCACAAGAACATTGCAAAAGGCCAAGGATAGACATGTGGACAGGAAAGCATGGTGACGTATTGGCAAGCGACAGGAAGTTCTGAATTCTGTTTGCAAATGGACCGAAGGTGTTCAGCAAAGTGATCACCCAGTCTCCATTTGATGTAGAGATGACTGCATTGGGAGTGATGAATGCAATAAACCAGATTGAAGGAGGTGCATGTGAAGTGCTGCTTCACCTGAAATGGGTGTTTAGGAGCTGGAGAGTTGAGCATGGAGGAAGGAGGTAAGGGGACAAGTGTTGCACCTCCTACGATTGCATGGGAAGGTGTAATGGGCAGGGATTGAGGTGTTGGATGTGATGAAAGAGTGGTCTATGGTGTCCCAGAGGGAACAATCCTTGTGGAATGCTGACAGGTGGTGTGAGGGGAAGATGCTTTGAGCAGTGACTCCATGCAGGAGTTGGCAGAAATGGAATTCTCTGCCCGTTGAAGTGGTGGAGGCTACCTCGCTAAATATATTTAAGTCACGGGTAGATAAGTTTTTGGTAGGCAAGGGAATTAAAGGTTATGGGGAGAAAGCGGGAAAGTGGAACTGAGCCACTTCAGATCAGCCATGATCTTATTGAATGGCAGGGCAGGCTCGAAGGGCTAGATGGCCTCCTCCTGCTCCTACTTCTTATGTTCTTATGTCCTTATGTTATGTCATGTTATGACAAAGGATGATCCTTTGAATGCAGTGGCTGGTGGGCTCAAAAGGAGGACAAGGGGAATCCTGTCCTGGTTCTGGGAGGGAAAGGAGAGGGTGAGAGCAATGGCCTGAGGAATGGGTCGAGAGCCCTGTCAACAGCAGTGAGCGGAAAATCGCGATTGAGGAAGAAGGAAGACATATTGGCAGTGCTAATTTGGGAAGTGGCATCGTCAAAACAGATGCAGCAGGGGTGAAGAATCTGAGAGAATGGGATGGAGTTCTTACAGGATGCGGGATGTGAAGACCTGTAAGTCAAGGTTCTTGTGGGGGTCAGTGGGCTTGCAATGGATACTAGTGGACAGTTTATCACCAGAAATGGAGACAGAGTGGTCAAGGAAGAGAAGTGTTGGAAATGGCCCATGCGAGGCTGATAGAAGGATGCAAATTAGAAGCAAAGATTTTCATTTACATCGGCCATTCACATCTTAAAGTGCCCCACAGCCAATGAAATGCATTTTGTGTAAAGCAGAAAATGGGTGGATTAATTTGTGCGCAGCAGGCTCCCACAATTAGCAATGTGTGAATGACCAGATCACCTGTTTTTGTGATGCTGATTGAGGGATAAATATTGACTAGGACAGTGGGGCTAACTATCTTGCCGGGCACAGCAGATAAAGATTCCACTAAACATCTCTTCTGAAAGACAACGCCTCCAAAAAATAATCCACAAAAAGCAGCTCAAGTGAAACTTGGACCCAGAGCTTTCTAACTGCGAGGAAAGAATGCTATGGACCGAACTACAGATAATAACAGATAGGAGAGAGAATGTGTATTGAGATAGAAAGGATTGAACCCAGTCTATTTAATGAAAATGTCTATTAGAATATCAAGAAGTGATGCCCACTTTAATACGGGAAGCTCTTTTGGCATATTGAATGAGATATTATATTCAGACTGACCAGAATGCACGAGGATTGCAATGACCAATTAACAGTTTGCTTGGGAGAAACCTTCAGTGGTAGACTCGCATCCAAATTAACAGTTGATGGAGGTTCCAGTGGCAAATTACTGACTGGCACCCAGCAATTGTATGGAAACATTACAAGAGCATCAAATCCACTCGTTTTGATGAAAACGACTGTTAGCATTTTACGAGCAGGCATAAATCTTGCTTGAATTTGCATCTATTTGATTGTGCTTACGGTTAGAACACCGGGGACATCAAGTGTGGTTGATTAAAACGTTATTGGGATATCAGGGATTCGCACCCAGTCGATCTGATGGACACCAGGGATGGCCCACTGACACCAAATCTATTTGATATGAATCCTTTCAGTATGACAGAGACTGACTCCCTGTCTATTTGATGGGAATCTCCATTGGGACATAATGGATTGACATCCAGTGGGAATTTAATTAGAACATCGGAGAGTGACACCTAAGTCTGTTTAATCTTGAGTTGTGTTATCAATGAACGGCATCTCCAGCCTGCCTGCATTCCGAAGGACTTTGAGATACCAGCGAATTTCACGTCGTAATTTCAGGAAGCATTAGTATCAATCTGTAAGGACTCATAACTCGTTTTACACTTAAAATCATTGGTTATGGTGGCGAAATATTTTGGGAGCTATTTTAAGTTTTATGTTATTTCACCCATGGTATAAGCCACATGTCTTTGAATACTCAAGGTTTCAAATCAGCTGTGACTTTCTTTAATTATTCGAGTTACTTTAGACTTCATCAATAAGAATATGTTTAATTCGTTCAAAGGCTTTCTACTTATTTACATTGTTCCCTATGCGAAAAAAAACTTTGAGAATCTGAGGAAAGCACCAACTGAGGGAAATAGAATATAACCTGTAATTTCCACAAATAAGTATAGTTTCGAAAGCGTTTCCTGTAATAACGAAAACATGTAAATTGTTGGGATACATTTCTTTTCATAGATTCCACTCAAATCTTTGATTTAAGAGAGGATGTGACTCTTCAAGTATGTGTGACACAAATGGCCCGGAGAATTAAAATGATTCATTCGATGCGCATGTCGTGTGCCTGTTCGGTGTGATTCTTCTGTATTTCCATCCCATCGGGGTGAGAAATTTGCCTACCTTTTTACCGGGTCTGCGAGACACAGTTTATAAATGATCAAGATATCACTGATAAGAACGATTTATCATTAACAGCAGACTGCTTTTGTGTTTTTCTAACCGCTCCATATTTTCAACGGCAATCCGCAAGGAATCCCACTGTCCAGTTCAGGGCAAAGCCAAATGTCCGGATTCTGTGTTGCACCAGAAATTCCCTTTCTGCCTCCTAAACCCAATGGAAGCACGGGCCCTTTTAGTATATTTTTTGGCCATCGCGGCCAGCATTGACTAATGTTGCGATACCGCACCTTTGGCATGTCATATTTTCGAAATAACACTAATATAATTTGGTTATTTAAAGTCAATCGCTCTCACACTTAGTACAACAATATCCACTAATATTCAAGGAATAAGTGACACAATTAGAACTTTTCATTTAATTTGATCTCACTATTGCTTTCAATTAGACTGGTAATGGCGAAAATATGCAGATTATGCCATTCATATGACAGTGGAAAAGGCTTAAAGCTTTTTTGTTAGTTAATTCTGTATAGTAGTAACTAACTCACGTGGGCCAATTGGCTGTTGTTTCGGTTTCATTATCAAAAATGAAATAGTAACTGCCTCACTAGGGCCAGCATTTGCGCGGAAACATTATCTGATCACACACTAAACACAGGAAATGCTGCAAGTGCTCAGCATGTCAGAGAGCATCAGTGGAGAACCTTTTTGTCCACAGATGCTGTCTGAAGCGTTGAAGTTTTCCAGTACTTCTTATGTTTATTTCAGATTTCTAGCTTCTGCGGTGTTTTGCTTTTGTGATCTGATCGTTTATCTCATTGCCGTCTGTGGGAACTTGTTGTGGGAGGTTGGGTTGTCACGATGTTTTACATTACAACGGTAAATATACTCCAGAAGTCATTCATTGCCTGTGAATGCCTCGGAGCATCTTAAGGTCCTGAAAGCTTTTATAAAAATGCAAGTTTATTCTTCTTTATTTCCCTCATTTCCACGTCATTAGCTCGCAATAGCTTTTTGCTTTGATCTGATCAGAATGTTTTGTCGCAGCGAATCTGAAATCGTGCTGGTCGATTCGAATTCAGTGAAAAAGCTGAACTTTAATCGCCGCGAGGTCGCTTATCTGTTCAGGGAAACCCAACATAAATCGGGAACTTAAAAAAAATGAGGGAAAACTAGTCCACGTTTACTTAAATGGAGGCTCTTCTAGAACAGGGATTACTACAATGGTTGATATTTCATATGTAGATAACACAAAGTGAAACTGTAGTATTAACCAACAGGTCTGTTTTGTCTTTTTTATTATTATCATTATTTCACAGTTTTGCTTTCGTCGTCTCTGATATTTCCATCAAATATGACATTTTGTTTTAAAAATGAAAACAATTACAATTACAGTTTGTTTATAAATGCTGCAATTTCAACCACTCCACTTAAAAATGTGTCTGAGCTTCTTCACACAAGACGAAACAGATGTTAATATATTAGAATAATGTCCACTCTGTGTAAGCAAACGATATTTAAGAAATTCACATTGACATTCTTCTGTAAGCCTACAGCACATAGTTGCTACCCTGTTTTCGGTTTACTTTATCCCTCAGCTCCTAAGTTAATATCGCCACAACTTCAATAACAAAGAAAAAAAACACAACCATCCCAACCTTTGCTTTGCATTTTATTATCAACAATCAAGTTAATGGTACACTTTTGGAAAACTATATGCACACGTAGAAATATTTCCCTTATTTAAATATAAGCATCCATTATACCACATATAAATAATTCTGAACTCCTGAACATAATTCATGAGGATTATGCTCACCATAATTTCGAACGGGACGGAGAAAACAAAAAACGACAACATGCATTTAACAAAAATATATACCATTATTATTATATGAGCCACCTTTTACCTAAACAAAATAACTCAACCCGTGATGATCTGTTTAATTCTGTATTCTCCATAAACACACTCCATACGGACTACAAGGGAGAGGGGGAAGTCTTTTAAAGTCACCTAGAGAGGACAATTTATACTGAGAATAACACTTTTACAGTTTAGTCACGGAACACCGCTGTAGAAAGACACACAAAAATTATTTTTTTCGTCATTTTTTAAACTTTTTTTTCTAATCCCAGTGTTGGAAGAAGGGGGACAAAAGTTCAGAACATGCTGCTCTTTACTAAAGTGGCTTTGGTTCCGTTGGGTCTTTGCAGAGAGGAGAGGACACTGGCGAAAGGACCTCCTATTGAGTCGGGCACTGCGCTCACCCCGCCGGGGCCCGTTGCCCAGCCGGTTCCCGCTACCCCTGCGGCCGCCGCAGCCGCAGCCGCCGCCGCCGCAGCCGCTGCCGTGGCTGCCTTGGCGGCGGAGTCACCAACCCCCACGCCACCTCCTCCACCTCCACCGCCACCTCCCCCTCCTCCTCCTCCTCCTCCCCCGTTGCCAGACACACCGCCGCCGTTGCCCGGGGCTGGCACACAGCCGCCTGGACCCGTGCTGTCAGGGTCGGCCGGTTTCGAGTCCTTGTTGTCATCCTCCGAGCGCAGGTCGGATTTCTTGGACGAGCCGCTGCTCTTGGCCGCTGCAGCCGCTGCCGCCGCCGCTCGCTCCTGCTTGCGGAATTTAGCCCGCCGGTTCTGGAACCAAACCTGGGGAAAGAGAGCAGAAGGGAGAGTGATAGGTGTCTTGTTGAACAGAAAGTGCAATCTGGTCTCAAATTCCAACATTAATAAATGACCATAAATGAGAAATGCTTAAGAAAAAGATAAACAACGCGGTGAAAGAAACAAGAAAAGGGAAAGAGAATATTGTTGAATCTGTTGGGGTTGCAGGAAGAGGCGGCTCTCAGGCTGAGAATCAAGATTTGTCGCATTTCTGCTTAAGAATTTGAGCAGCTCACTTGTTCGGTTCACATTTGGTTTCAGGCTCTACCCACCTGTTTATCGATTGTATATATCCACGTGTGTGTCGATCTATTTAAATATAGCATTGTATCTATCCACTGCCGTAGTTATTTGGCCCACACTGAAGTATTTCTCTAATATGATTTCCATTGTGTGTGGCAGTAACTTACATGACCAGAATGTGAATAATACATATTGTGCACTGATAAAAAGATACATACATCGATAACTTCGTTCTAATAAAGCCATTTCGCTACTTAATAATGCATACAAAGGGTGAAGGTGTTATCCACATTTACAGTAAATAGTGTCACTGCGTGTGTCTAGACATGTTCCGGTGTAATGTCTAATTCTTTCAATATTAAGGTGATCAGAATGCTCGTGTTAAATGGGAATGTTGCTGTCCTAGGTCAGTGCTCCAATAATACCTGCACCCTGGCCTCGGTGAGATCTATCTTCAGAGCCAGCTCCTCTCGTGTATAAATGTCCGGGTAATGGGTCTCCGCAAACACTCGCTCCAGTTCCTTCAACTGGGCGCTAGTGAAAGTGGTCCGTATCCGCCTCTGCTTCCTCTTCTCGTTCAAGCCGCCGTGATCCGTGAACAGTTTGTATGGGACTGCCAGGGGAAGCAGAGAACCAAGAAAAAAGTTCAGAAGTTGGAACAATATATATTTTTTAATTGTTTGCCAAACATCCTTCAAATAAGGGTGAACAACATCATAAACTCTTCTCCGGGAAAAAAATAGAAATAAGAAATGTCCATAAATGCAAGATAGGAACATGAAGAGGCAATTCGCAATCCCGCTCTGCGATTCACTGAGTGGAAGGCAGCTATTTAAAAAGTGTGGTTAAACATAATGTGTGTGCTGAAATTAATTGCAGATGTAATTAGTGGAACGCAGGATAATGCAAAAAAGTGAAGAAATTATTCCGAATATTTGCCCTCAAAATATAGAGAAATAGGCAATTTTAAATAAAATCAGCAATATTAGCATTATAATTGTTTTTATTTGGCTTAGCGTATGTTTATTTTTGTGTAAAATTGTTTCTAAATTGCCTTTCCTACGTTTTGTGTCTTAAAGTTTATCTAACGTTTTAAAATGATCGTCGTATTAAGTCCAAGCCACTCTGCTTTAAAGACACACTGGTAATGAGCTTTAGTCTTTGGTTATTTAATTACACCAGGACAGATTTTCTAAGCTTTACGTATCATCGCAAAGTAAATAAATTATGCCTATCATTTTGGCAGCTTAAGATAATTTTGTTGGCGGTTCGGGTGTGACTAGTATAGTGTAACCCTGTAACTGAATTATCCATTGCCTGCAATCGCTTCTAACGTGATAAATTCTTTCATTTGTGTAAGCAAATTTCGTTTGGTAAATACTAAACACATTTCAATTTTCAAATGCAATCAACCTTCCTATATACATGTTTGTTGCGGGGAGAAGGGGTACACTTTGGAAAGGATTGCGAGAGCTGCTTACCTGCCGCGTATGGACTGCTCTGATGGTCCCTAAGAGTTCCAAGGCTGCAGGATCCTGGAGTTAGAGATGGACATCCCGAGCTGGCCCCGAATGTGGTCCTTATAGGATTATATTGGAATCCACTCGCCTGGCTGCAAGAACTGAAGTCAGCATAAGCTGAAGCAAGGCTTGAAGTGTCCATACCAGCCATACACGACTCGTAGGCAGAAGAATTGAGGTAAGAATATTCCATTTTATACATTGAAAAGGCTCTGGATATCTGGCCAAAAAAGAATGAGAAAAGAGAAAGAGAGAGAAGGTGCCTTTGGTGGGTAGATGTGCACAGCACAGAGCCTGCTTTACAACTGGGCTTCTTTCTAAGAGGAGAGCTTAGTTTTATCAAAATGCCTCCTATGAGCTGCCTTGCCTCAGGTCTCTAGAGCATATAGTCCTCATAATAAACTTGGCTGTTTCCACTTGGACAATAGCAAAGCGGTGGTCTTATTGCCTTCGCTTTTACATGACAATAACTCATCAGTCTATTGGGCTGGCACAGGGGGACCGAGCTGCCCAACCTCCCTATCATTGATTCCTGCATCTCTAATTAGAATTTAATACCACACCATTACGCACAGAGTCCCCTCCATCATCCCTCTAACCATATCCCTGCCCTTAATTCAATCAGACTACTTTTAAATAATGAAAGTTGGGTGACGATTCTCCCTGATCCAATTTTCCTGCGCTTTTAAGCTTTTGAAACGATCATAGCGCGGGCACAAATTGAGATATTTTCTGTTTTCGGGGAGGAAGCCTGGTGTCATGGTCCGCCTTTTTTGTAATAATGTTACACGCTCAATTTAACAACAAGTCTCTTCCCTGCTGTGCGTGAAATGTTATCACGGGTGGACATTCGATGGACGCTGATATCGTGCACAGAGCTAGTACAGAAAGAGAAAAAAAAGATTTTTTTTCCTAAACACACCTGGCTGGGAAATGTACGGGAAAAAGGCGATGAACAAATATTGTGTACCCAAGGGTAACCAGTTTGAAAATCTTTCTGTGCCGCAACGATTATTATTTTTTAAAAGAAATAATGCATTCTCATCGTTTTTTAATATGTTGACATAAATAATAAACGCAAAACACCAAATATTTCCGCTTTATGACCATTATTAGATGCCTGTGCTTTCGTGCGATAGGGATCGGAAATATTTTGACGATTTGCAATACCGGAAATACAACAAATGAGACTATTTTGAAATATTCTATTTAGGAACAAATTTTAACAGAATTGTCTAGTTATCATTTCATATGGTTTGGACAAACATGCCCTGCAGATATACGCGAGGAACTTGATCTCTAGAAGATAACATCAAGTAAGTCCGTGCACACAATCTTCTAGTGCACAAACGGGCAACTTAAAAAGTTAAATGCAATATAATCGATTCGGTTAAAAACGTGAATCAAAACTACAATGTTATTTAATCCAACACTCCACGGGATATTTTACCTCCTAATTAATCCTTCAACTGTGCAGTGTGCTTTTTACACGGAAACACTCTAATATAAGGCAACAGTTGATGTGATTTTAAATAATTAGAAAATTAGTGTAATTACATCAATGAGTCTTTTATGTGTTAAATACCAAGCGAAATTGAAAAACATTATTCCAAATGTAGAGTGTATACAACACAGGCGTTTATTTCTATCTAAATCGGATCTCAACTACAAAAATACTGGCACTAAACCGGAAATTATATTAATGAAATAACATAAACATCAAATAAATGACAATATAAAACGTGATTTTTTTAAAAAAAGGAGTTTGTTTATTCGAATATGTAGGCTTATTCTAATTAATAGCCAAAGAATAAAGAAGATAAACATGACAGTAGGTAAAAGAGAGAAGGGAATTTTAAAATTCGTTTGCAGGTAATGTTGTACAACAAACAATATCTAAAGAGGCTGGGACTCGGATTGATGAGGCTATATCCCATTTTACAAATAAAAACAGCAGGGTTTTGAAACAGGTATGTGGGGAGGGGTGGGGGGGGGGTTACTGTAGCTTTATTGATGATGGGCTATGTAATCCGTGTTGAGTTGTGGTTTTGATAAAGACGGGCTTTCTTTTGTGCTTTGTACACATTGTTTCTTTTTGTTGTTTACCGGGGAAATGAAAACAAAGTTACCAGTGACATTGGGAAACAAATTGCGCATTGCACTAAATTGCTTTCTCATCATCACTCTTCAGCCAGACGACAAAGGCGAGGGAAGCACATCTGTCTTCCAAATCTGTTCAGTCGCAAATCTAAAGAGCTGCAAAGACGAATGTGAATCTGAGTATTATTACAAGAATTTATCTTTATTTATTCTCGCTTTCATGAATATGAATGCCATTTCTCTCCCCCTCACAATAAACAGCAGCAACAAATGAGGAAACGGTCCTGCTAAAAAGAATAAACTTTTCTTTTCCAAATGCTATATTTTAATATTATAAATATCTCTTACTTTGTATCGCTTCCATATGATGTTTGAAGTGATTTGAATATTTAGGTAATGCTCAGGAACAACCGTACGGCAGAAAAGAGCAATATTTCACTGGTGGGTACCGGCCTTGCTCAGTTTCCTATCTAAACAGATGTGAAGGGGCCGCTGTACAAGTGTCTCCTCTCTATATACAGGTGCGATCGATACCAGGCGATGCTTGGCCCTCGCCGTATCAGACTAAGGCTGCCACCGCAGATTCCGGTGATGTGGATTTTAGATTGAATCCTCATTTAAAGTGATTTTTTTTAATATATGAATTTCGCCTCTCCCGCTCAAAGGCCGACAATGCAATCACCTTGGTTCAAAGCTAAAAGGAAAGCTGCTTATCCATCCTTCGGCTCGACCTGTAACCAGACAGAAGAACGTTCAGAAGGGCACAACAGTTACATTAATACAACAATGCCGTTACTACCAACGTATGGCCATAATATAACATCAAGTTCGCAACCGCTTCTCTCCTGAATTGTAAGATAACTTCACCTCACATTGCGAGTAACGATGTCAGTGTCTCCTTAAGGTTGAGCGATTATTGAATTTAATTGTGCATCATTGTCCTATTTATACAATCCTTGAGGCAAATAGCAATGTTTGGGGTTTGCATATTTGAAACATTGTTTTTTTCCCCCCGTTTCAGACCTTAACTGATAAGTCACGGAGCCCACTTACATCAAATAAAACATCAAAGCAAGCCAACCAGAGAACAGAAACTGCACAATTGTACAATGGAGGCGTTTTCCCCCTCTCGCTTGCCTTTCTAGTTTTTGTAAGTTTGTTTTGCCTCTAAAGGCACAAAAAAACACATCTTTTGTCGCCAGGTTTTATTTAGTTGTAGGATAAATGAGTGGCTGTGACAATCAGCAGCCCCCTGTTTTGTTCAACTTGCGCTCTCCACGCGAGCTTCTGGCGACCTAGCTCCGGCTAGAAAGTTGTAGCAAATGGTTAATTCAATTATTAAAACTATAGACCAACTGCTCCAGCAGGCATCCACCACGCGTCTGGGGAGAGGGAAGAGGGAGAGAGAAAAAGACCGTCCCAAATATAATTTAATAGAAGTGAAGGCAGGGGCACCCGTTTGGAATTTTAAGCTGAGACCAATACAATTAAAGGCGCGAATAGGAGCCAGGCTATGAATATTGTCTGCAATCTAAGAGAAACACACACAAACACACACACAAATCCAGAGTCAGCGCTGCTTGCCAGATGTGAATAGAAACGTTGAAAAATACAAGCAATAAATCAGTTGAAGAGGTTTACTTTATTTGGAAATGAGCCATGTCTATTAATTCCACATTCTAAGCACAATGCAAAACTTTCTGTACATCTCGAAAGTCCAATTGCATAAATAAATCAAATCGAGGGAGTAGGCGCAGTATTTGAGGAACATTATTGTAGCTTTGAATCGGGGGCGGGAGCGTTTAAGTGAGCAGTTTAGGTATTTGTATCGATGTAAATCTGCAAATAGTGAACAAACACTAGCGATTCTTCTTTCCATTCCAGGCGTGAATTGTAGCGAGAAGAAAGATTTTTCTCTCCCCTTCCCCAACCCCCTTTTCCTTTTTTTTGAAAGAAGAGGTTGGAATGTTGAAAGACAGCGAAACAAAACAACCGGTAACAAAATGCCATTGTATTCCTCTTCTGTATTGACTGAAAACGCCTTGTCAAAGATAGCATAACGTCTCACTTTAAGGAGATGTTTCACCCGAGGCTAAACACAACATCGTGGGACCAGCTATAATATTGCAAACCCCAGTGAGGATTATATGAAAATATTCCCATCACTTCAATTAGATTTGATTCACCAACATTTAGTCGCCGAATATAAACGCCGTAAAACACAACTGATAAGAAACACTACTTCGGAATAGTCACTTTAGTTAAAAATGGTTGATGGTGCTGCGATTAGTGTTATTGTTATGTTCAATTCCACATAAGCATTTGAAAAGTATCCTTGCCAATGTTTAATAATGCTACCCTTTCATTTTTATGTTGATCTGAAAGAGCATAAATTACATGGCAAATGTTACACAATGTATGTTTAATCCACCATTGACATCAATTTGTTTTAAAACGAGCAAATAACAGACCGCCTTTGGTAAATTGGAATGTAAAGCTTATTTGCTTATGCGCACTCATTATGGAAGTATATTTTTCAGTTTAATATTACAAACACATTGTGAAAAAAATTGTGTGCATCGGCTCTCCGCCAGTCTCCTAGTATCTATAAGAGAGGGAACATCTGCTAAGCTTAAAGAAACAGAGCGTTTGAACAGGGGCACAGATGTAAAGTGACATCTGCCCATGACAAAGGAGGAAAAGGGAAATTCAATTAGTGAGAGGCCTTTTGCCTGCCGCCTTGAAACAGCCCCTAAACCTGTAAGATCAACCCGACACACTGGCAGCCCACACCCACCACTTTGCCTTCATGCCATTTCTCTTTCTTTGCGTTTGCCATCTTTATGATCCGAATGCGTATATTTTACCGATCAGTATAGGATACAAATAAGGATGGCGTTTATGCAATCGAGTTTACCCACTCAGCATCACAGTCATTTCTGTAATAACCGGTCTACATCCCTTCCCGTCAGTAAATAACACTCTGCTCTGTGAGAAGCGATACTTTATAAGAATGCTTTCAAAACAACACATTTCCTCAAACTTGCTTTTAAGTAATAACTAATCGCTTAGCAATTCTTGAGCATTATTTCCTAATAATACAATTCTCTTCATTTCTATAAGACAGATAATGATACTTGTAGCATATTTACTAACACTCTGGCAATATTGTGTGGGTTGGTGATCTATATCGTTATTTTTGCAGTCATTTTGTAAAGGAATTTGCTGGATGTTTGTCACATTGTGATTTTAGTTTCCTTGTTTTTCCTCGGCCTCACGGAAAGGATTGTGTTTAATCAGACAATTTGCATCCCGATGCCCCCTGTGACCTGGAGACGAGTGCTGCCCGTGAATTAGCATGGTAATCTCATTCTGATAGATAAAATTAGCAAAGTTATTACCCCAAATGTAGGCCGGGCGTTGGAGAGTCGCTGTCCTGAGAATCAATTACTAAATTACCCGAAGCTTTTAGTGGACATTAACAGAACAAAAATTGCTATCGACCTGAGACAGAGAGATAAAAATCTGCGATCATTAAATCTGCCAGTACTAAACACAAGGCTGATTCATAAGAAACTGCACAAATATGATGGAATTTAATTTTCAGCGGAATCCGTTGTCAACATTTCATTTGTTCTCCCAGCGTTTTAGCATCCCCGTGCACTGACATGATTTTCAATGCTTTCGAATTGAATCGGAGCTGGATGTTCCATCCCTTTATCACCAAGATAAAGACATTAAGGTTCAAGTGGCCGTGCCTTTCAATTTAAAGCATATATAGCGTGACACGGTTCAGCACTGACACTCAATCTTCAAAACCAGGGTACATGACAAACAAGAATAAAAGAGGATTAACTTATTCCAGCTGCATCTTCAATAGAAATGGGAGCTTTTCATATCTGTACACGACTACATAAATAAATATTTGTAACTCAGCATTGCTAAATACAGGAAGCACTCCTGCTCGAGTAGCTTTGATTAAAAGCATCTTCTCGAATCAAACCCCACTTCTCACAGCACAGTGCTTACTCTCAGGTTGGTTCACTTTGCAGGCAATCTTAAGAAGAAATCAATTCAAGATTTCAAGGATAACTTTCAGAAACATGTAGAAATCTTTCCTGCACTTTGACTTTATATCATTAAATTTTGAACACTCATCCAAACTGTAGGATCTAAAAGTAGGCAAATGATACTTTAAAATACCTTTGCAAATTTCATTTGATCACACTATTTAGCATACTCTGTTTTAACTTTCAGTTAAATTATGAACATTGAATTGATTCCTCGTGAAAAAGAGTCCTTTTACAACACAGAAGACCAGACAGATAGACGGGTGGAAAGATATGATCACGGGGTCTCTTTATAGCACTAAAGCTGTCAAATTGCCTTTGTATTAGTAATTGACGTTATTATTAGTATTATTCACATCACCTGTCAAATCTTTATTAAGCATCAATTGAAGTGCTGTTGGGGGAGTCTGGGTCAGGCTCATTAACCAGCTTCTGTCCTGAGTTTTGCATGTACAGCCCCTCAGGCAACCTGGCTGCCATAGAGCTGTATGGATACACACACAGCAAGGACATCCACAGGGCTGGCCACATCCATTACTGTTCAACAACCAGCTATTGTTTATCCAGAGGTTCAGTGGAATTAACTGATTAGTGTCACCATACACAATGAGTTCCGCCTACGACGAAGCAAATGATAGTCACTTTTAATTCATAGCGCGGTGTTTAATGTAAACCTTAGGCGCAGATTAAATGGATACGTAAACAAATTATGACAATACCAAATTTTGCTCCATTTTTGTGCGGCCAACTAAGTACAATGAGTAAAAACAGTAAGTAAAAGTTTCAATCACCACATATCTGAAAAACAAAACCTGTTACAGAATGCAATGTTAGTTAATTTGTAGCCTTGCCCTATTAATATTCCCGCATTGTGTGTGTAAATCATGTATATTTCAAGTCCGATCAACACGGATTTTATCAGCCGATTAATTTACCCTTTGACAAATTATTTGTGTGGCTACATACAACACGCACGAAGTGTGCGTTTAAGTAAAAGACTCTTCTCCAATCATCAGTTTAAGAAATTGTTGAGAATGTTGTAACGTTAATTAACATAACAGCTAATATTTAAATAAAGCTGGGAGTTCACAATGGGGGCGGGGGTGGCGGTTGTGTTGTCTGCTTTGGCAAATGACCTTAACTTTGACCTACTAAGTTGTGCTTTCTAATTTCTTCAATTCGACACAGTAAAGGAAAATATGAATTTTGAAATTAATCCAGCATGTTAGTGCAAGTCCGCACCATTGTGATAAACGGAAAACAAATCTATGTAACCATTCCTAATAAACACTAGACATCATTACTGCCACCACAATACGGACACAGCAATCAGTTTCTAGTTAATAATAGTGTCACAATGCTATCCCTGCCTGCCTATCTGTAACAGGGCCATAGCTGATAACATCACCAATCCGATTTTGTTTCTGTAACCCCGAGTTAATACTTGAACACTACTGGGAGAAAGTCTCCAGCCAGATTTAGCTTTCACTGAACCGAAGTATCTTTACATTGAAGGATGAAACGCCTGAGGATGGCAGCGTGAGCAGACAGGGAAATCTTAAAGCCAACGGGACTATCTCCATGACAGGGCAAACTTGTCTTGTTCTAAAGTGTGAACATTTCACATTATTACATCCTTGGGCTGTGAGGCTGAACGGGAACAGCTGAAAAATCTTTAGATGAAAAAAATCGCTCATATCATATTGGGCAATATTCTATCCCGGCACATTGATTAGACAGTGTAGACCACGGGCAAGCGTTTCCTATTCATAGAAAAACCTAATTTAGTCCAAGGGTACAATAGAACAAATTCTAACTCCAGTTTTGGGGCTATAGTTGATGAACCTTTGGCTCTTGCAGACTACGGCAGTGATTTTGAACACTTAGTGATATCCCCAGGCTTTGACTTCGCGCATTCTATAAAATAGTCGGGTCACTTCTGTAACCTTTAGCTCAATAATAATCTTCAGCTTGAGTCAATACAATATTGTTAGACGAGTGTGGTCATTACATGTGCAAGGTACTGCTCAGCCCTGTGTTTCCTGAATGTTGCATGAGCTTTATTTAAATCTTTTTAAAGCGAGAGTGGTGTAGGTTCAGTGTGGCAAACTCAGTCTGTTGTCCATGACATTCGCAGTGTTTCATTTGTTACCTGTGATCTCCATCTGCTTGTTCACTGATTCATGGACTGGCGGCTATCAGATCCTGAACACCGGGAACAACAATAACTGGCAATTTTATAGCCTTGTGTTATCCAACAAAGTGTGACAGTGAGTTGCATAAGGAGATATTACGACAGGCAACCAGAAGCTTGCTCAAAGGAGAGAGAGAGTCTGAAAAGGGATAGAGGCAATCTCCATCCTCAAGCATCCGTTGTGTACGGTTCTGTCTCACTTATTAGCCATAGCCAGCAAGGTTGTGGTCTGTCTTTTATGCAGCAGGAGCCATCCATTTGTTCCAGGTCATTTCTGAGGTAGGGTATTCAAATAGAGTCAACTAAAGCTACCACTTGTTCCATTGACACAGTAAGTAGTCTCACAACACCAGGTTAAAGTCCAACAGGTTTATTTGGTAGCACGAGCTTTCAGAGTGCTGCTCCTTCTCCGAAAGCTCATGCTACCAAATAAATTTGTTGGATGTTAACTTGGTGTTTTGAGACTACTTACTGTGCCTACTCCAGTCCAAGACCAGCAACTCCACATTGTTGCTCATTGATACCTACAAGGAGGAAAGTTCTTCCCTAATGTTCCTGCAAATGAGAATTGCATTATCCAGACTCAGGGATGGCAATTACCAAACAGGCTCAGAGAATAACATCAAAATCCCCACACATTGACATAGCTGATTCCATAGGAGATATGGATTCCATGACTCCAAAACCAAAGGCTCTGCATCTCCAACATGAAGCAAATACATCCTTATTCTTTCCCACTGCTCATTATTGCATGTTTGTTGAATTGTGCTATGCTCATCTTCACTGGCATTATCTAATCACATAATGCTTCACCCCTGTACCCCCCCCCCCCCCCCGCCCCCCACAACCACTATCACCTCCGCCACACGAATGCTAACATCTGAGTTAGTGTCTTTGCCGGATGAAGCTAATGACATTGGGCTGAAATTGAATGGGCTGAGTTATGGGAATGTGGGATTGCCTCTTGCTCTATCATGCCCTGATCGTCATAATTTACTTCTCTTCCATGTCATATTAAATCAATATTATACCTCTCCATTGGCAAAGAGACCATTTGGTCCAACACGCAGGCACTGGTTCTCCAAATTGATCCAAAATCAATTCAGTTACAAAGTTACACATTAAGTGCAGATTTACTCTGGACGTTCAAAAGAGGAAGTGACTAATATTGCTGCACATGTGGATGAATGGGATATTGGGTAATGAACCCTTTCCTCACCCTATTCTGCTGTATCTTCCTCTGCTTCAAATATTATATCCAATTTTCCTTTAAAAGGTACAATATTTTCTGTCTCAATCATTCCCTGTGGCAAAACATTCCAAACTCTAGCAGCGCATTGTGTGAAGAAATTTCTACTTGTCGCTCTCCAAGCTCTGTTACTGAAGACTTTAAATTGCTAATCCTTAATTGCAGAGGCCCCAGCCAGAACATTTTTTTATTCATCATAAAAAACTCTTGTGAAAAATTAATTTTGTTCTTGCCATTTCTGTTCATGAGGATGCAGTGCTAGTTTCTCAATTTCCTCCTCATAATTATACTTCAGCACTTCATCATTTTGCCAATAAGCTTGTGCTGTAAACTCTCTGCTGCTTTAGTGACATTTCAAGAATGGAACACCCAAAACTGCAAACTGAGTTCAGACTCTGGGCTAACCAATCATTTCATTATTCATTCCTCACTCTTATATTCCTATCATATATTTATAAAACCCAAGATTCTGTGAGATTAACTTGCTCTTCACAGTTGTGAATTTACATTTAAACTTCTTGGTCTCTCTGCTAATCCAAACCCTTCAGCTTCTCTTCATTCTTTTTTTTTCCCAAAATGCATAACTTCAAACAACTAGCATGCAAATGAAAATGTCCAGCCAGAAAAATATGAGCTGGTCCATTGATCCTGTCCTATTCAATTGTATTGTATATAGGCAACATCACTCTCAATACAGAAAGTGCTGAAAATTTCAACAAGTCTGACAGCATCGAGCCAACATTTTGAGTCAGGATCCTTTTAACTACTTTAAATGGTGACTGTCCTGAAGGAGCAACTTGAGTGTATTGCAGACACAATCATCAGGATGCAATTTGACCTGCACACCATCACCCTGGTTCTGAGATCAGGGTGAGAGAAGAGCTGAGCACTTGGTCACCCATCCGGCTCTTGGAACATCTTGGATTGGCAGGAAGGACAAACCGATCCTGGTGGAGGGGGTAAGCAGCAGCTGCCACCTTTGGGAGTTTCTCTCATGGTACTTTTGATGTGAACAACATGTCTTCTGTCCATCAACCACTGACAGTGGCTTTGAGTATTGCTGCAGCAACTGACATGTGTCTGTGCGAGAGTCTCCGAGAGTGACCAGCTGCTCAAAGCCTCAGCTGTGCAAAGTATGCCCACCATAGTCATCCAGGGCAAGGGAAGCGGCAAATCCAATAACTCTCTCCAGTGCAGTTGCAAGTGAAGGGGAAACATTGTATTAGAGCACTTGTAAATGTTGTGGTCCATATTCACAGTAGTTGCAAATAAGGACATACTCGTGATATCTCTCTTTACATATGTTTGTTTGTCTTGAAGGCTTGTGATTAAGTGCAAAAGTCACATTCCCTCATAATTGTGCTCTTTTTGATAACTATGGAAAGTGTGGCCAGTGGCTGAACATGAAGGTTATGTATCAATCACTGAAGGAAATGTGTTAGCTTATGGGTAATTGGAGAAGGTTGCATGTAAAGGCTTCAGGACTTGCTCATTGTGAGTGCAAGATGGAGAATATATTTCAAGAAACCTGTTACTTATTTGATGTATGGTGATCCACAGAAATAACAGTCATATTAAAGTGCCCCCAGCATCACTGCCATCCACCCAGTCAGAGTTGTGGACATTCCCAGCAGCATTGTATGTTCCCTGGCATCAGCTTTGTCATCGCCCTCAGATAACCAGTCCTCTTCTGGCATTCCCTCATCCTCCAGAGTCTCTCATCTTTTTATTGCAGTGTTGTAGAGATCACAGCAGACCATGACCATCAGCGACACCCATGAGGGGAGTACTTTAATGCACAACTTGAACAATTCAAGAAACTGAGTCACATCTTGAGAAGGTAAATTGTCTGCTTGACTATAGCCTTGCTGCTGGCATTGCTGACATTGTACCTCCTCCTTCTCTTGGAATTTGAGACCTTCATAGGCCTTATATGCTGTTTCTTGAATGAATAGCCCTTATTGTCTAAAAGTTATCAAGTTCGGTGAAAAAGATCTGGAATTTGGGAATTTGCCACACACCTGCTGGGTCGTGCAGACCAGTTGCACATTGATTGAGTGGAATCCCTTCATTTTGACAAAGGTGCAGGATTGTCCCACAGGAGTCTGACAAGCTACGTGTGCAATTAGTAGCTTCCTGCGCTCTGGGGAAATCAGCAATGGCAGCAAACTTCTGGCTCTCTTGTTCTGGCTTTGGGCAGCGTGAGTAAAATCAATGTAATTGCTGGTCCTCAGAACATTGCATCCAAGAACTCCTTTATGCAACAGTATGCAGCCTGCTGGGTTAAAGAACAAAGAAAGAACAAAATCAGCCCGGGAAACAGGCCCTTCGGCCCAACGAGCCCACGCCGCCATCTCACCACCACCAGTCCACCTCTCTACCCACAACCCCTGTCTAATGTTTTATGGCCATCCAGATTGAGGGAAACTGATTTAGGGACAATTTATTACCTCCAATCAGCCTAACAGCACATCTTTGGGGTGTGGGAGGAAACTGGAGCACCCAGAGAAAACCCACGCAAGCACGGGGAGAATGCGCAAACTCCCACAGACACCAGCCCAAATCCATGTGTCTGCACAGCAATCAGCGATAGTCACTGAGCTGTCGTCTTGCCCAGTATCTTGTCCAGTTTAGGCACACACTAACGACATGAAGCACTAGGCCAATCTCGAACAACCAAGAGCAGCCCCAGTACGACCCATCGCGTGTATGCCTCTCGTTGGACACGAGGTGGACCGACTTAAAACCTGTGAATGAAAAGAGAAAAAACATTATTATCATACTATACCCATTTACATTACTAGGGACGCCCCAATGCTAATGACCCTTATTTAAAAGGATCTCCTATATCCACCCATCTCCAACTCAGTCATGTGCCTGTCTAGGTTACTCTTAAAGGACTCTAGCGTGTTTGCCTCCACCACCTTACTTGGCAGAGCATTCCATATCCCCACTACCTTCTATGTGAAAAACCTCCCTCTAATATCTGTGTTGTACCTCTCCCCTCTCACCTTAAGTCCATGGCCCCTTGTCCTACGTGTCTCTATTATAGGAAATAGCTTACCTCTGTTTACTCTATCTATACCCTTCATAATCTTGTATACCTCTATTAGATCCCCCCTCAGTCGGCGTCTTTCAAGGGAAAAGAGCCCCAATTTCTTCAATCTTTCCTCATACCCCAGTCCTTCCATGCCAGGCAACATCCTGGTAAACCTCCTCTGCACTCTCTCCAGAGTGTCCACGTCCTTCCGGTAGTAAGGCGACCAGAACTGGACGCAGTACTCCAAATGCGGCCTAACCAACATTCTGTACAACTGCAACATTAGATTCCAGCTCTTATATCCTATACCCCTTCCTATAAAGGCTAACATACCATAGGCTTTCTTCACCACACTCTCCACTTGCACTGCCACCTTTAAAGACTTGTGCACTTGCACCCTCAGGTCTCGCTGCGATTCTATACTCCTTACAGGCTTACCCTTTATCATATAACTTCCCCCTACATTATTCCGGCCAAAATGCATCACCTCACATTTATCCAGATTAAACTCCATTTGCCATGTATCTGCCCAATCAACCAGCCTATCGATAAACTCGCTGTATGGCCATACACTGCTCCTCACTGCCTGCCAATCCAGCCATCTTGGTGTCATCAGCAAATTTGCTGATCACACCATCTACTCCCTCTTCCAAATCATTTATATACACTACAAAGAGAAGAGGCCCCAGTACCAAGCCCTGCGGCACACCTCCACAGACCTCCAGCTAGAAAAAGACCCCTCCACTACTATTCTCTGACTCCTTTTTGCAAGCCAGATCTCTACCCATCTAGACACCTGACCACATATCCCATGAGCTTTAATCTTCTGTACCAACCTACCATGAGGGACTTTGTCAAACGCCTTACTGAAATCCATGTAGACGACATCAACGGCTCGTCCATGGGGATGGGTTATCCCCATCAGGTCTCTGATGCTGCATGAAAAGAACCTGTCATGAAGAAGCTCAGCACCACTGTGACCTTAAGGCCATAGGCATTGGGTGGCCACCAAAGTAGCTTAACTAAATCTCTCCAGCCAGCAACCCACAAAGGGGTGTAACAATTGCCCTTGAGACCTTTAGTCATCTTTGGTACTGAATCTCATTCATTTGCAGGTAATGGAATCACCACCTGTATACTCTTGATGCCTCTGATGAGTATCTCAAGGCTTCTCCTCACCATTAGAGCCTAGTGCTACTCTGTCCCCATCTGCAGACCCAATGCCTCCTGGACTCCCTCTGATCCCTTAGTCCTCTTATCCTTCTCCTCTTCCACCTCCTAATTTTCCTCACTGGAGGTTGTATCTCCAATTGACAGTACAGTCCCAACTGTGTCCAAGAATTAACACCACTTACTGCTGGGTTACAGACAGAATATTAAATAAGGTTTCAGAAGACCCCACTCAGTGAGAGGACAGTCCTGATGAAGAGAAAGTATCTGAAATTCTAATATGGCCCATGAAGTGAGCACTCTTGGCAGCTCAAGACACCTGAACTGCAAGCTGAGGATCTGTTCTCAGCTGCAGTTCAAAAATTCACCCAAACAAGCTAACATTCATAAACATGTGTTTCCAATCTGATGTGAATCTGATCTTGAAGGCTTATTATTGTCTTCTGACTATATTATTTCAGTCAGGATATTTGTTAATTGCTTCAATAGGCATTAAAATGTGGGTGGGTTCCCAATATCTCGACCAACATGTGGATCCAGTACAATGGCATTGGGAATGATGCCCAGCATCATCATGTCACCTATTACTCTGGGAAGAAGGGTCGCAGAGCATAAGTTTCTGTCTCCAGGTGGAAATATTTTTCCACGTCTCTTTTACTTATTCCACTAATTACGTTAAATCTGTGCCCTCTCGTTTTCAACCATTCATGACTGTGAATAATTTCTCCCCATCTATTCTGTCCAGACCCTCATGATTTTGAATATGCCTCCCAAATCTCCTCTTAGTTCTCTTTTCTCCAAGGAAAGCAATCTTAATTTCTCCAATCATCGAGTATGATCATGACAGAGATCAATAAATTTCTAGGTACTGATAACATCAAGGGATATGGAGCAGTGTAGGAACATGGTGTTGAGTTGGATGAACAACCATAATCTAATTGAGTGGTGGAACAGGCTCAAGGAACTGAATGGCCTACTCCTGTTTCATGTTTCTCTGTTCCTATTTTCATAACTGGAGTTTCTCATTCCTGGAGCCATTTGGAAAGCATGATCAGAAGTCATGTCATATGCCTTTAATAACCTCTCCTCAATCAAGGGGATTGCAGAGTATCTCAAATGATCGTCTGTAAAAGTTTTCCATAAACAGGCTTCAAACAAATAAGCCTCTAATTTCCATGTCAATTTGTTGCTCTTTTTTGACTATTCATATAATGAGCATCTTTCCAGTCATTTGGAATGATGCCAGGCTCCAGTGAGCTATTAAATATATCAGTAAGGAGCTCACTGAGCACAGCTCACATTTCTTTGAGAAATCTTTGGTAAATGGTGTCTCGATCAGCAACACAGTCTGATTTTAGAAGTCTTACTCCCTTCAGGATTAGACGTTCTCAGCCATTTCAGGTAGCAGTTTTTGTTGCCTTCAGCTTACCACAATATCTAACTCCAGCCTCCCAAGTTGTAAAATATTTTGGTTTAATCTGATTTTTCTCCGCATTTGACCAGCTAGACATTGACATTGTTCTACTATGTGCCCCTCTTTAACTTTAGAGATATGCATGGCTTTTGTTTTGCATTGAACCCACTGAAAAAAATCCATTATGCATCTATATTGGTAATAAACCTGTCTTATAGTTAACCCAAAGATGACCTGATTTAAGTTCTCTCCGATTTTTGTTAATTCAGCGCTCTTTTAAATTCAGAACAAAGCATTATATTTATGGCATTTTTCTTTGACTGGTCTGGTTTTATCTAATACCTGCGCTAACCATTGCAAATTTATATTAAATTGCTTCTAGTAGCCGGACTAATTCTTCCTGAACTCTTTTGTATTATTTATCAAATATCTGGATGTATCATGAGCCCATTTGAAAGTATGCTCTTTATACCTAAATCCAAATTATCTGATTATACAAAGAGCAAAGACGAACCCAGAACTGATCCTTGGGAAATTATTGGCTTTTACAAGTCCAAGCAATACACATTTACCCAAACCCTTTGTTTCCTTTCCAGCATCTAACATTTAGTCCTGTTACATTTACTGCTATGCCATATGTTTATTTTTTTCTGACAAATCTCTTGTTAAACGCCTTATTGATGTTTTCTGAAAATTCACTAGTTCTACTGCATTCCCATTATCTATCTGATTGGTCACATCTTAAAAATCTCATTACAGGGATAAGGAAATGTAGCTATGAGGATAGAGGTTGAGTGTTTTGTTGGAGAAAAAGAAGCTGTGAGGAGACTTGAGAGATCATGAGGGGCATGGACAGTTTAAAAAGTGACAAACTATCGTCACTCAAGAGTACATGAAAAACAAGACGGCACAAATTCAAAATAATCGATATAAAGGGTAAAAGTATGGTGAGAAAATTATTTTTCATTCAGAGGATTGTGGGAATCTGGAACAAACTTTCTAAGCAGGTGGTGGAAGCAGGTTCAATTGAGGTATTCAAAAGGAAATTGGATTGCTTTGAGAAAAGAAAGAATTTGTAAGGTTACAGGGAGAAGACAAGAGAATGGAACTAGGTTGAATGCTTTTTCAGCAATTTGGAATAGATTTGATGGGCTGAATGGCCTCCTCCTGCATTATAAATATTTTGTGATTTGTTTCACATACCTTTAATAAATCCACACTAAAAACAGAAAATGCTGGAAACACTCAGCAAGTTAGGAGAACTGGTGACAGCCATTGACTTGAAACATTCATTTTTTCCTCTCCATACATATTGTGTATTTTTCAAAATGTTGGCTTCTTAGTTCAATTTCCTAGCATGTGTTGACTTATGCTTTAATAAATTCAAGCTGCCTTTTGTCAGCCTGTACATTTCTAAATGCTTGCCATGTTTATCCAAGTATTTAAAAAGTTTGTTCACATCTGAGATTAGACTATCTGCTCCATAGTTACCCAATGTATCCTCTCTTTTCTTGAATAAACATGTTACTCTTGATTCAAAACAGAAAATGCTAGAAAGATCCAGCAAGTCTGGCAGCATCA
Organism: Carcharhinus amblyrhynchos; assembly: GCF_965287045.1. Lineage (NCBI taxonomy): Eukaryota > Metazoa > Chordata > Chondrichthyes > Carcharhiniformes > Carcharhinidae > Carcharhinus > Carcharhinus amblyrhynchos. The sequence continues at coordinate 86,006,557 of NC_137324.1, read as the reverse complement.
GTGGAGAGAGGGACAGAGTGAATGTTTTGTATGTATATAGAACTCTTCTTCAGAGCTGAAGAGGGATAGAAATTACGGGCGGAATTCTCCAGCCACATTAGTCGAAAAGCCAGAAATTCTCATCCGACTGTCAATGGCATTTTACATCCTCACAATACACCCGCTAAAATTCCAGTGGTGGGCAGGATGGGGGAATTCCAGCCCATAGAGTTGGAGAGGGGGGTGAAAAAGGTGGAGCAGAATGGAAGGTCAAGGATAGATGGGAATTCAATATAGATTGACAAAGATGTCATGGAAATAAGACAAAGGGGGTCCAACAATAGTGTTAATGACTAAAGAAGGTGTTAATCATAGCACAAAGCTAAGACAGCAGGATGTACAGAACAAGGGTCAGCACTCTGAAAACAAAATAAGTTACAGGTGACCAGGTGGGAGAGGGGGTTAGGGAAAAGATATCAAAATGAAGGAGAGGTTCATGGTCTGAAATATTGGCTCCACAGTATTTTGCTTTTATTTTACTTTGGATACTTTTCAGTCCCCTGTGCTCTTCATCATCCACGTTCTCCATTAGGATGAAATTTCTGCCCCTCCACTCCTTGCCCTCCGCATTAGCTTTCTATTCTCTATCATCTTCTGCTCACTTTTGCTTTAATGCATTTCAAGAAAGTATGTTTTTCTCCCTTGGGCACCCAGCAAACTTTGTCTTTTTTATTGCATTTCATCTAGGAATGTCTGATGATTGACCTCAGAAAACATTTGTACTCTCCTTTGTGCTGCCTTACACTATTCTGCACCCTCTGAGTGCCTGTCTTTCTCAATTTGAAGACACAAAATTTTATTTGAACCATTTAGTACAGCTATCTATCAAACACTTCATTCATGTAACAGGAGCACTGTTTATTTTGCTCCCCAACCTGACTCTGAAATTTTCAACCACTCTGACTATTTATTGGCTAAAATTTCCAGCCACACTGTTACATGAGATTTCCAGTCAGCCGATATCAGTGGGTGTTCAAATGATTGACAGCACATTATAAGATAGGATTGAATCTGGACAAGGCTGCAGGACAGAACAAAGAATAAAGAAACAGGCCCTTCAGCAGCATAGGAACAGACCCTTCAGCCCTCCAAGCTTGTGACAAAATTCCCATTCCTGCAGCACAACATCAGGCAGATTAGCCCCGTGAAATTTTGGAGTGATTATTTAAATAAGGCACATGTCTATAGTGCAGCCTCATTATTCCTACCCTTTCCTTCCACTTACCTCTTTCTCCTTGCCTCCCTCCCTCACCCTCCACATTCCTCCTTCCAGTATCTTTTACTCCAACCCTTCATCATGGCCCAATTATTCTCACTTTCCAGCTGTCAAAACTTGCTTGAATTTAAGATGACACTTGAACATGATTATCTACGTGCAAATGCTGAAAGTAGGCAAATTATATTAAAGTTTGTATAAAACTGGAATCTCACCCACGTACCAGCGCATACCAGAAAACTGTGGCCACTGTAAACTTTTTTCTATCTGTAAGATTATGTTCAACTCCTTCAGCAATAGGACTTGTGTCTTCCAGTTTAATCCAGCACAGATCCTAATATACAATGTGTGGTCAATTCATTTGACAATCATGGCAAAGGTGAGAGCTCATGGAATTTAGGAGAGGAATAATAGCGGATTTATGCAGATTACTTAAACAATAGACTCTAAATGGAATAGAGGAGTAGAAATACACAAATCATTATAGGTTGTGACAGATTATATCAAAAGCAAATCAAACTCAAAGTTTTATTTCTCAAGATAAAACTGAAAAGAGATATTATGCTAAACCTGTATAGAGCTTAATTAGGCCATACTGAATGTACTGTGAGCATAACCACATTAAAACAAAGAAGCAGAGGCATGCAAGAGGGTGCAAAATACAAGGATGCCATCCAAATTATAAAACTAAAAGGATATATAGGTGAGGGAAATATAACAGGAGGCAATGGCCTAGTGGTATTATTGCTGGACTTTTAAACTAGAAACCTAACTAATGTTCTGAGGACTTGGGTTCAAATCACGCCATGGCAGGTGGTGGAATTTGAATTCAATAAAAAATATCTGGAATTAAGAAGCTGCTGATGACCATGAAACATTATCAATTGTCAGAAAATCCCATCTGATTCACTAATGTCCTTTAGGGAAGGAAATCTGTCATCTTTACTTGGTCTGGCCTATATGTGACTCCAGAGCCATGGCAGTGTGGTTGATTCTCAATTAGGATTGGCAATAAATACTGGCCAGCCAGCGATGCCCATGTCTCACAAATGAATTTTAAAAACTATTCAGAAAAATGAACTATTCTGGGAAAGAGAAGATTGAGGTGTGACTTTATGATAGAGTTGATATAGAAAATATGTTCCCACTTGAGAGGAAGAGTAAAACAGAGGTCATCAAGGGAGGAGTGTCCCCAAGAAATTAAATAAGGAATTCAGCAAAAGTGGCTTTACCCAGGGACTGTTGATAATGTAAATTTGTTACGACAGAAAACGGTGAATGGTATTGGTGAACTTAAGGAAACATTTGGTACACACACAAAGAAGAGAATAGAGGGCTAAAGTTTCTAGGGTTAGATAAGGAAAAATGAGAGGAGGCTTGAGTGGAGCATAGATGCTGGCATAGGCTGGTTATCCATATGGTCTGTTTCTCTGCTGTATAGACTATGTAAAGAACTTTAAAATGGCTTTAGACTATCAGGAAGAAGTAACAAATGGATTAACTTTTGCATTGGTGCTTTTCACAATCTATTGAGGATGTCCTTGATGAGAGGATCAGAACCAGAACTAGTAATACGGTGCTTGTGATCAGACCCAATCCTGAGCTTTTGCACCAATCAGCTGCTTTGTGAAACCACTCTATTTATACCCGGGGCCTGCTTTCAGAGATGAGGAGGTGGCCAATCACATTGCTTTAAGGTCCCTGACTGTTTCCATTCTCCTGCACCAGTGAGCTTTTGCCCCTAGGCATATTCCCACCAATTAAATAGGCCATGACTCCTGCTCCCCATCACTGTTATCCGGAACTTTCAGTAACATAAGTAAAATTAGTTATTAAGAGTTAAGTAGCTAGCTGCTCTTCCCTGTTGTGTGTAACAGAAAGAATGCAGCAAAAGAAGGTCAGCAGCAGTTCATCAGCAACTAAGCTATTGAGTGTGTGAATTGCTGTATGTTTACATTGGCTTGGATCCCATGCCTGGCTGAATTGCTCATGTCTGAAAGCATTTCTTCTGCTGGCTTTCCTTGATCTGTGAACAATTTAGAAACCCATCATTGGATTCTTTTGGTGGTAAAAGATATTTGAATTTCAAACAAGATTTGACAGTTGTTTGTCCCCTGTCACCTCTAATGATTACCATTCTGGATTTGTACCACCTATATGTTCTCATTCCACAGTAGACATTCTCCACATTGTCTGGTTATAGCATACACTTTGCATGGTTACTGAAGGAGGTAGCAGAAATAATCGAATCATAGAAGGTTGATGTTAATCTTTGGGCAACAAACAGGTAGAGGCAACTTAAGGTGCCGGTCTCATCCATAATGAGCTGGTGAGCTGCATTGTGACATCTGATCCAGGTCAGTGCAATGTCAGGTCATTCCTGCAGCAAGGCAGGTCTGGCAAAGGAATGGGAGTGGGTGGTGACAATTATGGAGGGGGTAGGAGGACACCCAGTTTGCAGTTGCTCAGATTATTTTTGCAGGACACTCTCCTGCTTCTTCTGGCTCCAAACAAACAAGTTAAAGCTTACCTTCCAGGGCTCTGTTTGGCTCTATTGCCAATGGAACTGGTCAAAGAGTGTACGGCTCACATTATAGCCAATTCTATCCTAAAATGCTAACTGAGTTCTTACTTATGTCATAAATATATTTCAAGGGTCCTACTTCCTAGTTTAGGCAGGTGCTTTGGCTGCCTAACAGTAGGCCCATATAAAATTGGGCCATATAAAATCAGTCAATCGTCAGCATTGATGCAATGGCAAATCCACGAACACCAATTGTGGCTGTTCCCAGCTTGTTGCTGTCAGTTTTGGAAAATTAAAATTGAATCCATAGAATATTATAGCAGAGAAGAAGGCCATTTGGCTCATTGCCATTATGCTGGCTCACGAAAACAGCAATTCATGGGATGTCCTGAGGTTGTGGAATGTGCTATTCAAATGTCCCTCCCTATCTATGTTTTTTGCAATTAAATATTTATCCACTTCCATTTCAGAAGTTATTACACATTTTACTTCCACAAATGTTTCTGGGTATTCCTCTGAGCCAGTTTGGAAGTTTAGCTTCCACTCCAAGACTTGAGCCCAGAAATCTAAGCTGATATTCCAGTGCAGTACTGAGGGAGCTCTGCACTGCCAAAGGTCCTAACTTTCTGACAAAATGCAAACCCAAGGACTTGTTTGCCCTGTCAAGTGGATCGAAAATATCCCAAGGCAACATTTTGAAAAAAAAAACAGGGGAATTATGTTAAAGGAAAGCATTTGACACTTCTAAATGTCAAAGGTGATTCACTGTGGATGCTGGAAATCTGAAATAAATCAGAAAATACCGGATAAACTTAGCAGGTCTGGCAGCATTTGAGGCAAGAGAAACAGATTTGTGGCAGAATTTTCCTGTGCCGCCACCATGGGAATCGTAGTGGGCGGGGAAGGAGGTGGGGATGCAGACCATGAGGAGACTTGATTGTGTGGATCCCAGTAGGGCACTTCCTCTTGTGGAAAACACAGTTTAAAAATAAGACCCCTCCATTTTGAGATGTAAATTAGGAATTTTTTTTCTCTCAGACAGCCATCAGTGTAGTAGGTTGTAGATTGAAACCAGGTCCGTTGACCTCAGGCTGGACTTTCCAGTCTTGGGGCAAGGGCAGCTGCAAAATCCCACCCTTAATGTGTTGAGCCTGTATGACTCTAAAAGAGTCACATGGATTCAGAATGTTAACTTTCCTCACATGCTTTCAGGCCAGGTGAATTTATCCAGTATTTTCTGTTTTTATTTATTGTTATTAGGGGAGAATTATCCCTTTGGTCCTGACTAATATTTGTCCCCCTAATCAACATAGCAACATAGGAATTAGGAATGGGAATAGGCAATCTAGCCCTTCAAGCCTGCTCCCCCATTTAACATGATCATGGCTGATATTATAGGACATAGAACATAACATTACAGCTCAGTACAGGCCCTTCGGCCTTCGATGTTGTGCTGACCAGTGGAATGAATCTAATGACCCTCTAACCTAAACTATTCCAGTGTTATCCATATGCCTATCCACTGACTATTTGAACGCCCTTAAAGTTGGCGAGTCCACAACAGCTGTAGGCAGGGCATTCCATGCCCTTACTACCCTCTGAGTAAAGAACCTACCTCTGACACCTGTCCTATAATTACCACCTCTCAATTTAAAGCTATGTCCCCTCGTGTTAGCCATCACCATCCGAGGAAAAAGGCTCTCACTGTCCACCCTATCTAACCCTCTGATCATCTTGTATGCCTTAATTAGGTCACCTCTTAACCTTCTTCTCTCTAACGAAAATAACCTCAAGTCCCTCAGCCTTTCCTCATAAGACCTTCCTACCATACCAGGCAACATCCTGGTAAACCTCCTCTGCACCCTTTCCAATGCTTCCACATCCTTCTTATAATGCGGCGACCAGAACTGTACACAATATTCCAAGTGCAGCCGCACCAGAGTTTTGTACGGTTGCAACGTGACCTCACGGCTCCGAAATTCCATCCCTCCACCAATAAAAGCTAACACACCATATGCCTTCTTAACAACCTTTTCAACCTGGGTGCCAACTTTCAGGGATCTATGCACATGTACACCGAGATCTCTCTGCTCGTCGACACTACCAAGAGTCCTTCCATTAGCCCTATAGTCTGTACCCCTGTTACTCTTACCAAAGTGAATCACCTCACACTTTTCCACATTGAACTCCATTTGCCACCTCTCAGCCCAGCTCTGCAGCTTATCTATGTCCCTCTGCAAACTGTAACATCCATCCTCACTGTCTACAACTCCTCTGACTTTGGTGTCATCAGCAAATTTACTAACCCATCCTTCTACACCTCATCTAGGTCATTTATAAAAATGACAAACAGCAGTGGCCCCAAAACAGATCCCTGAGGCACACCACTAGTAACTGAACTCCAGGTTGAATATTTCTCATCAACCACCACCCTCTGTCTTCTTTCAGCTAGCCAATGCCTGATCTAAACTGCTAAATCATCCTCAATCCCATGCATCTGCATTTTCTGCAGTCGCCTACCATGGGGAACCTTATCAAACGCTTTGCTAAAATCTATATACATCACATCAACTGCTTTACCCTTATCTACCTCTTTGGCCACCTTTTCAAAGAACTCAGTAAGGTTTGTGAGACCCGACCTACCATTCACAAAACTGTGTTGGCTGTCCCTAATCAATTTATTTCTCTCTAGATGATTATAAATCCTATCCCTTATAATTCTTTCCAAAGCTTTGCCCACCACAGAAGTAAGGCTCACCAGTCTATAATTCCCAGGATGGTCTCTACTCCCCTTCTTGAACAAGGGGACAACATTTGCTATCCTCCTGTCTTCCGGCACTATACCTGTAGCCAATGACGACATCTTGGTTTCAATCTATTTTCCTGCCTGCCCCCATAACCCTTTATCCCATCAGCATCACAAAACCAGATTATTATGCCTAAATCACATTGCTGATTGTGAGAGCTTGCTGTGTGCAAATTAGCCACCATACTTCCCATGTTACACAATGGCCACTATTTATAAGTTTTTCATTGATTGTAAAGTGTTTTGGGGATGACTTGAGGTCAAGTTGGTGGCGCTGAGGTTGTGAAAGGCACATTATAAATGCAAGTCTTTCCCTTTTTAATTTTCTCTGCCAGAACAAGATGAGTTACTTTCAGTTTCTCTAGTTCCCGTGTGTAACTGAATGCCTTGACGTTGATCTTTGATGGGTGCTGGTCCAGTGAGAGGCACAGATGATCTGAATGAATGGACTTCATTCACATTATTGTCTGTGAATTCCTTGCAACACAACATGCAGCTCCATGCGCTCCTCACTGTTGATGTTGCTCAATGTGCTCCTCACTGTTGATGTTTCTCCATGTGCTCCTCACTGCTGATGTTGCTCCGTGTGGCCCTCACTGCTGATGTTGCTCCATGTGGCCCTCATTGCTGATGTTGCTCCGTGTGGCCCTCACTGCTGATGTTGCTCCGTGTGCTTCTCATTGCTAGGTGTTGCTTCATGTGCTCCTCACTGCTGATGTTGCTCCGTGTGGCCCTCACTGCTGATGTTGCTCCGTGTGGCCCTCACTGCTGATGTTGCTCCGTGTGGCCCTCACTGCTGATGTTGCTCCGTGTGGCCCTCACTGCTGATGTTGCTCCGTGTGGCCCTCACTGCTGATGTTGCTCCGTGTGGCCCTCACTGCTGATGTTGCTTCATGTGCTCCTCACTGCTGATGTTGCTCCATGTGGCCCTCATTGCTGATGTTGCTCCGTGTGGCCCTCACTGCTGATGTTGCTCCGTGTGCTTCTCATTGCTAGGTGTTGCTTCATGTGCTCCTCACTGCTGATGTTGCTCCGTGTGGCCCTCACTGCTGATGTTGCTCCGTGTGGCCCTCGCTGCTGATGTTGCTCCGTGTGGCCCTCGCTGCTGATGTTGCTCCGTGTGGCCCTCACTGCTGATGTTGCTCCGTGTGGCCCTCACTGCTGATGTTGCTCCGTGTGGCCCTCACTGCTGATGTTGCTCCGTGTGGCCCTCACTGCTGATGTTGCTCCGTGTGGCCCTCGCTGCTGATGTTGCTCCGTGTGGCCCTCACTGCTGATGTTGCTCCGTGTGGCCCTCGCTGCTGATGTTGCTCCGTGTGGCCCTCGCTGCTGATGTTGCTCCGTGTGGCCCTCACTGCTGATGTTGCTCCGTGTGGCCCTCACTGCTGATGTTGCTCCGTGTGGCCCTCGCTGCTGATGTTGCTCAATGTGCTCTTCACTGCTAATGTTGCTCAGTGTGCTCCTCACTATTGATGCCGCCGCTGTTCTTCCTTTTCTTCACTTAGACTTTTAAATGTCAAAGGTGATTCACATCTGCAGTAGCCAATAACTTTCTTAGCTTCCTTGAGATCTTAGAACATAGAACATAGAACACTACAGCACAAACAGGCCCTTCGGCCCACGAGTTGCGCCGATCACATCAACACCTATCTATAACCCCCAATCCCAAAAAAACCCATATACTCATCCAGAAGTCTTTTAAAAGACCCCAGCGAGTTCGCCTCCACCACCACTGACGGCAGCCGATTCCACTCACTCACCACCCTCTGAGTGAAAAACTTATCCCTAACATCACTTCTGTACTTTCCTCCCCGCACCTTAAATCTGTGTCCTCTCGTAGTGACCATTTCAACCCGGGGAAATAGCCTCTGAGAATCCACCCTATCCATTCCTCTCAACATTTTATAAACCTCTATCAGGTCGCCTCTCAACCTTCGTCTCTCCAGGGAAAAGAGTCCCAGCTCCCTCAACCTAACTTCATAAGGCATGCCTCCCAGTCCAGGCAACATCCTTGTAAATCTCCTCTGTACCCTTTCAATAGCTTCTACGTCTTTCCTATAGTGAGGCGACCAGAACTGCGCACAGTACTCCAAATGAGGCCTGACAAGGGTCTTATAAAGTTGCAGCATTACCTCCCGACTCCTAAACTCAATCCCTCGATTAATGAAGGCCAGTACACCATACGTCTTCTTGACCACCTCTTCCACCTGCGAGGCCGATTTAAGAGTCCTGTGGACCCGGACCCCAAGATCCTTCTGCTCTTCAACACTACTAAGACTCCTGCCCTTGATAGTGTACTCGTTCATCCCGTTGGTTCTGCCGAAATGGATGACTACGCATTTATCCGCGTTGAAGTCCATCTGCCATTTCTCCGCCCAGTCCTGCATCCTATTTATGTCCTGCTGCAACTTTTGCCATCCTTCCAGACCATCCACAACACCACCGACCTTCGTGTCATCAGCGAACTTACTTACCCATCCCTCCACTTCCTCATCCAGGTCATTTATGAAAATGACAAACAGCAAGGGTCCTAGAACAGATCCCTGGGGCACTCCAATCTTGTAGCAACTTTAAACAAAATTATAGCAATTGTCCAGCCAAAAGCAGTAGATCATTGTCATCAAAGTTCCAATGATGAGGAATTTTGAAGATTGGATTTAGGAGTATGAGTTTGGTCCTTTGAGCCTGCCCCCCGCCCCTACCCCCTACCCCCCACCTATTTGCTAAGCTCATGCCTGATCTAGTTGTGGTCTTAACTCCACTTTCCTGCTTGCCCCACATAACCTTTGTCTCCCTTGTCTATCAAGGTTTATGTAATTTACTCTTAAATTCAATGACCCAGCCTTCATTGCTTTCTGAGGAAGAGAATTCCACACACTGATGGCTCTCTGAGAGAAACAAAATTCCTAATCTCCATCTCAAAATGGAGGGGACCTTATTTTTTAACTGTGTTTCCCACAAGAGGAAGTGCCCTACTGGGATCTACGCAATCAAGTCTCCTCAGCCTCCTATATACTACAATAAGATTGTCTCTCTTTCGTCTGAACTCCGATGGGTCTCAGCCAACCTATTTACAAGATAAGCCCTTCACCCCAAAAATGATTGAGCAAATATTTTCTGACTGCTGCTAACTCAATTTGAGTTTTTACAAATAAGGAGACCAAAACTGTGCACAACATTCCAGATGTGGTTTCATTTAGGCCCAGTACAGCTGTAATAAAACTGCTTTACTTTTATATTCCATTCCCCTTGCAGTTAACACCAACATTCCATTTACTTTGCTAATCACTTGCTGTACCTACATACTAACATTTTGTGTCTCATATACCAAGACACCCAGATCCCTCTGTACCCCAGAGTTCTGCATTCTCTATTTTAAATAATATGCTGTTTTACCATTCCTCCTGCCAGTGGACAAGTTTTGTGTTTTCTCACATTCTACACCATCTGCCAAGTTTTTGCCCACTCAGTTAATCTGCCTGTGTCCCTATGCAGAATGTCCACTAACTAATTGTAGATTAATGACCTTTTAATTAGCACTGGAGTATAACATTAGCAAGTGTGAGGTTAGCCACTTTAGAAGAAATAATAGTAGGATGGAATATTATTTAAATGGTGAAAAGTTGCAGCATGCTACTGTGCAGAGGGACCTGGGTGTCCTTGTGCACGAATCACAAAAACTCAATCTGCAGGTGCAGCAGGTGATCAAGAAGGCGAATGGAATGTTGGCCTTTATAGTGAGGGGGATAGAATATAAAAGCAGGGCGGTCTTGCTGCAACAGTACAGGGCACTGGTGAGGCCGCAACTGGAGTACTGTGTGCAATTTTGATCCCCTAATTTGCGAAAGGATATATTGGCCTTGGAGGGAGTACAGAGAAGGTTCACCTGGTTGATTCCGGAGATGAGGGGGTTAGCTTATGAGGACAGATTGAGTAGATTGGGCCTGTACTTGTTGAAGTTTAGAAGGTGAGGGGGGATCTTATTGAGACATATAAGATAATGAAGGGGCTAGATAGGATAGAGGTAGAGAGATTCTTTCCACTTAGAAAGGAAACCAGAACTAGAGGGGACAGCTTCAAAATAAGGGGGGGAGGGGTACAGTTTAGAACAGAGTTGAGAAACAACTTCTTCTCTCAGAGGGTAGTGAATCTCTGGAATTCTCTGCCTGTTGAAGTGGTGAGGGCTACCTCGTTGAATATATCTAAGTCACGGGTAGATAGATTTCTGATTGATAAGGGAGTTAAGGGTTATGGGGAGCAGGCGGGTAAGTGGAACTGAACCACTGTCAGGTCAGCCATGATCTTACTGAATGGCAGGGCAGGTTCGAGGGGCTAGATGGCCAACTCCTGCTCCTATTTCTTATGTTCTTACTGGACATGACTGTTTCACTCTTGACAAGTGGGCAGGTTCAAAGCTTAGTGAATGTTGTCCTATATCAACATGATGGTGAGGTCCTAATAACCTGATAGAGCCCAGATTTCTATAAGGAGGTGCCATTTGTGTCTGGCAGAAGCATGGCCACCTAAGTGAAGGTTTTGTTGAAAATGGCAGGGAGAGCAAAGATGATCGAAAATGCTTTTTATAGTTTTGGCCTTGTCATTTTTAAAAAAATAAATATTTGAATCCTTAATTCTCTCTGCCCCACTACTGCTTTCACATTTTATTATTTACTGTCAATTTTCTCTCCTTATTTTTCCTCATGGAACCTCACATTCCTTCACATCAAATTTCTTCTGGCATCAGATCTAGTAACTTTACTACTTTTAAACCTTTCACTTCAATCTTTCTCCAATTGCAGCAACCTTTCTTTCCTTATCTATTGTGGCAGAATACAATTGAGACATTTTATGAGATATCTTGGATTACTCTTTAATAAAATAAAGATAAAAGAACAATGATTGTACAACATATTCCATTGGTTTTTCTCATTTCTGTCTTCCTCATTTATTTTCTGTGTAAGCAATCATCAAACTTAGGACCTGCTTTCACCTTGCACATTGGAATCATCCAGATAAAGGTTGGAATTCTTCATTGAGATTAAAGTTTTTTTAAAGTTTATTTATTAGTGTCACAAGTAGACCTACATTAATACCATAATGAAGTTACTGTGAAAATCCCCTAGTCACCACACTCCAGCATCTGTTCAGGTATACTGAGGGAGAAGTTGGCATGGCAATGCACATAACCAGCATGTCTTTCAGACTGTGGGAGGAAACCAGAGCACCCCGAGGAAACCCACATAGACACAGGGAGGATGCGCACACACTGTGATCCGAGCCAGGAATCGAACCTAAGTTGCTGGCGCTGTGAAGCAGCAGTGCTAACCACTGTGCTAACCACCATGCCACCCTATGTGCATTGGTGGGTGGTTCTGGTGGCACCTTTCCTGCTGGTTGGAATGATGGGGTTCCTTGCCAGATTCTGGACTTAGAACCTCATTTATGCACAGGTGAGTACCCCTCTGAGCCTCCTGATTGGTCAGGAGCTGATTTGTCTGCCCACTGTCAGCTGACATGTTCGAAGGTCCCAGCACAATATTCAAACACCAGTCCAGCACACTCATATTAATCCCTCCAGCTCACCTGTCTTCACCAGACCATGCAGGATGTCAGCAACCCAGAGGAAAAAAGGCTAACAGCCTCAAGAAGAAGTCTATCTCTCAACTTAACCATCCTCCCTCTGTGTCCATTCTGATATGATGCCCAGGTCCCACTTGAACCTCTGCACAACACATCGGGAATCTTTGGGCATCACCTGCAAATAAATGGTGTAATATCCCTTTGACTCCCTTGTTTGTGAACTTTCCATGCAACTTTGTGCCTTGTATTAATCCAACTCCTTGGCCCTGCCTGCCATCATGAGCCCTCATCTTTCCCACCCACCCCCAATTCTACACAGCCCTCCTTCAATATTGCCCCCCTTGTTTTATCATGCCACCATGCACTCCATCCCTGGTCAAACTTTGATTTATTATTGTCACATGTATTAGCATACAGTGACAAATATTGTTTCTTGTGTGCTTTACAGGCAAAACATACCATTCACAGAGAACATAAGGGAGAAAGAAAGGAGAGGGTGCAGATTGTAGTGTTACAGTCATAGCTAGGGTTCAGAGAAAGATCAGCTTAATATATGGTAAGTCCATTTAAAAGTCTGATGGCAGCAGGGAAGAAGCTGTTCTTGAGTTGGTTGGTACGTGACCTCAGACTTCTGTATTTTTTTCCTGATTGAAGAAGGTGGAATAGGGTGTGTCTGGGGAAGCGTTGAGTCCTTGATTATGCTGGCTACTTTGCCAAGGCAGCAGAATGTGTTGATGGAATCAATGGACAGAAAGCCGGTTTGCATCATGGACTGGGCTATGTTATTGACCACTTGTAGTTTCTTGCAGCCTTGGTTAAAACAGGAGCCATACCAAGCTGTGATGCATCTGGAAAGGATCTATATAAATCTATATAAGTTCTACTGTTATCATTCCCTTGGTCATATATAGGCTGTTTTCTTTAATCAGTCCATTCCCATAGCTTCTGTACAGTTATTTCCAAGCTAACTATTCAAACTAACTGCTTCCTACCACAAGGTTGTGAAGGCCTCTGTGGATTGCTCCATTAGCTTCGAGCTAGGCAAATCTTCCAGCTTCTTTTTCCCCCCAGAAATTTTGTTTTTTTGGACCAACAAGTAGCAGGATGTAATTTCTTGGTGACAGAAGAGATATGGGAGAAAATGCAATCTTGAATTGAGCAGTATCATCAAATTGCAGTCCAAGCTGGCAGTTACAGAGGTTAGATGGATGTGAGAGGAGAGGTACATTGTTGCTAAATTAAAAAAGGCTGATTTCAATTTTATCTGCATAGAACTGGAGGGAACTTTGCTATCCATAATTGATCTCAGACAAGCAGCTGGAGAGGAAAACAATAATCTCTGAATGGAAACAAAAGACCAAAAGTTATAACCTATGGTTATAAAGAGGAATTGATTCTGTACTTCCAGGTTAGCAAATGGAACATGGACAATGAGAAGGTGCAGAACCAAGGGTGAAGTAATACAGTATCTTGTTGATAAGCATGCAGATCAGGGAGGACCAACCACCACAAGATCCATAATAATGTTACCAAGACAACTATGAATGGGAGATTGGAGTAGAGAGCAGAAGATGTCATGAAGAAACATCAGACAAGAATTGAATGATCAGTGCTTTTAAAGTAGCAACAAAAGCGATAAAGAGGTACTGTAACAGAAAATGTCACTTGCGACTTTGACCAGAGCAGTCTCTATATAAAGAGCAGGAAAGATGGGTGTGTAGTTATGAGCCAACAACATATTGCAGGATTTGAAAGAAGGAAGGAGATAAAGTGATAACAAGACAAGATGTATGGTTTGTAACATAGGGATGAAACTTAAGGATGGTGATAGGTTAATGCTATTAGCAAGCAGAAGAATGAAAAGCAAAATTTGGGTGATAAAGGACTGATAAGGAGATGGGTTGATTGATTGTTCATGGCATCATCTCTTTTGTGGAAAAAATGATGGAATAAAGAGTGGGCCTACTTTTGGAAATGAAGAAGTGACAAGAATCGGAGTCAACTCATGCAAGAGGGCAGAGATGTAATTAGGATTGACTTTGATAGTAACATAGGTAAGTTCACGATTTTCATAAGTTCCTCACATTTAGTATGTAAGATGGCAATGAAATAGGTAAGATAGCGGACAAAAGAGTTGTTTAACAGTAAAGAGCAGAAATTTTGAATTAACCATTGCTCTCATCAATAATTTTGGAGTAGTAGGAAGATTTAGCCAGAGAGAGGAACAATGGCAGTTCTATGGATGTTCAAGCCAGATTGGCAATGAGTGTCAGATATATTCAGGAAAAGGTCAGGAAATGGGATAGAGTAAACAACTGCAGTTGAAGGCACGACTCCAGCACTCTGGATCAAATGGATTGCTTAAAATTTCTATGGTTTTATTATTTTGATTGAATTCTCTGATTGCTTCAGTCAAGTTTACTTACTGGCATTCTGTTGAGTTATGGAAACCAATACTGAATGTATTCAATGGAAGCAAAATAATCTAACCTTTTCTGATTTAATCTACATTTGCTCATCGTCTCCCCTGCTTCACAGAAGGTATTGACTTCAGCTGGAGCTTTTGTTCCAGTGTTAGCTGTCTTGTCCAAGGGATCACTCTTTATGGAAGCTGACTCATTTATCAACCAATAAATGAAAAGACAGAGTAACATTTTATAGTCACCTTATTTCAATTTGTTGTCGTAACATTCCTTCTGACATTGATATTCACACGCAACATCATCGTTGTTAATATGTTAAATGCGCTCTTAGTCACACAGCTATTGGAAATTGAAAAGGGGTGCAAGGTCTTGCATTTATATATCACATTTAATATAGTGTAAAAAAGCGCTTAACAGCAATGATCATACAAACATACATATGAACGTACAAAGTAGGAGCAGGAATAGACCACTTGGTCTTTCAAGCCTTCACCCCCATTCAATAAAATCATGGCTGATTGTGACCTAACTCCACAATCCCACCTACTTTCATTAACAAATGTTACCAAACACAATATGCCTCTGAGCTACATAAGGAAATATTACACAGGTCTTGCTCACAGAGGTAGTTCTTAAGGAGCATCATAAAAAACACTGGAGAGTAAGAGACGGAACTCCTTGGGTGAGGTAGCTGATGATCTAGTTACCTATAGTAGTGTGTTAAAATTAAGGATGCACAAGATGCCAGGATTGGAGATATCTCAGAAGATAGCTGACAGAGTTCAGAATCCCTTAACCAATGGATCTGATCAAAGCTCTGAATTTCTGCCATTTGCATAATAGTGGACACTTAGGTGCCACAAACACCCCCATGCTCAATGAGGGGGTAGCCCAGCACGTCAGTGTAAAAGTCAAGGCTGAAATGTTTGCAAATATCTCCAGTCAGAAGTGCCAAGAATGGAGAACTCCACTATCGCAGATTTTAATCTTAAACCAAATCAATTCACTCCACGTGAAATCAAGAAATGACTGAGTTTACTGAATACAATGAAGGCTATGGATGCTGACAGCATCCTAGCTGTGGAATTCAAGACTCCACTCAAGAACTAGCAGTGTCCCTAGCCAAGCTGGTCTTGTAAAGCTAATGGTTAAATAGAAAATTCCCCAGGTATGCCTTATCCACAGAAAACAGGACAATTCCAATCCAGCCAAATATTTTCGCATCAGTCAACTCTCAATCATCAGTAAAATGAAGGAAGAGGTTGTCAACAGTACCATCAAGCTGCAAAAATCTAACAACAAACTGTTCACTGATGTGTAATCTGGGTTCTGCCAGGACCACTTAACTTCAGACATAATTGCAATCTTCGTCTAAGCATGGCAAAGGTGTTGAATGTGGTTTACTCTTAACTTCCCTCTGAAATAACTTTGCAAGCCATTCTATTCAAGAGCAATTAGATGGCATTGAGAAAGACAGAAACATAGAAAAAAGTAAAACAAAATTATTTGAAAGTTTTAAATAATTTTTTATGGAAAAGATATTGACTATCTAGCTGATCTATGCCCCTCATTGTTTTGTAGACCTCAATACTATCATCCCTAAGCCTCCTATGCTGCAGAGATCCAGCCTCCCCTTATAAATCAAACTACCAAAGCCCAGTAGCATCCTAGTAAATCTCTTCTGCACTCTTTCTAGTAAAATAATTTTTCAATTTTTTTTTACACCCAACAATAATTATATTCTGAAGGAATGAGACTCCAAACTGGTTAAACGGTGATTAAAACTAATTATGCCTTTAAAAAATACTTTTATCTGAATACAACAGCCCTTATTTCATTTGCCATGTTTAACGGGAATTTAATTGAGCGTGTACAGTGACTTCATGTCCTTATAGATTTCAAGTTGAATTTCTCAGTGAGGAACCAATATAGTGAAGCTCATGCAGATGCATGGTCAATCAAACAACAACTTAGGCATTTGCACATTTACCTGCATATGGAGTCATAGAGTCATAGAGGTTTACAGCATGGAAACAGGTCCTTTGGCCCAACTTGTCCTTGCCACCCTTTTTTTAAACCCCTAAGCTAGTCCCAATTGCCCACATTTGGCCCATATCTCTCTATACCCATCACACCCATTTAACTGTCTAAACGTTTGTTAAAAGACAGAATTGTACCCGCCTCTACTATTACCTCTGGCAGCTTGTTCCAGACACTTACCAACTTCTGTGTGAAAAAATTGCCCCTCTCGGCCTTTTTGTATCTCTCCCCTCTCAGCTAAAAACTATGCCCTCTAGTTTTAGACTCCCCTACCTTTGGGAAAAGATATTGACTATCTAGCTGATCTATGCCCCTCATTGTTTTATAGATCTCAATACTATCATCCCTAAGCCTCCTATGCTCCAGAGATCCAGCCTCCACTTATAAATCAAACCATCAAGGCCCAGTAGCATCCTAGTAAATCTCTTCTGCACTCTTTCTAGTTTAATAATATCCTTTCTATAATAGGGTGACCAGAACTGTACACAGCATTCCAAGTGTGGCCTTACCAATGTCCTGTACAACTTCAACAAGATATCCCAACTCCTGTATTCAGTGTTCTGACTGATGAAACCAAACACGCTGAATGCTGTCTTCACCGCTCTGTCAACCTGAGACTCCACTTTCAAGGAAATATGAACATGTACCCCAAGATATCTTTGTTCTGTAACTCTCCCCAACACCCTACTATTAACTGAATAAGTCCTGTCCTGGTTCAATCTACCAAAATGCATCACCTCACACTTATCTAAATTAAACTCCATCTGCCATTTGTCAGCCCACTGGCTCAATTGATCAAGATCCCGTTGCAATCCGAGATAACCTTTTTTCACTGTCCACTATGCCACCAATCTTGGCGTCATCTACAAACTTACTAACCTTGTCTCCTATATCTCATCCAAATCATTAATATAAATGACAAATAACAGTGGACCCAGCACCGATCCCTGAGGCACACTGATGGTCACAGGTCTCCCATTTGAAAAACAACCTTCTACAACCATCCTCTGGCTTCTGTCATCAACAGGGTAAAGTCCAACCAGTTTATTTGATAGTAAACACACAAGTTTTCAGAAACGGTGTTCCTTCGTTAGGTGTGTGGAAGGTTCTGATCAGAGAAGGACACACAGTTTACAGAATACTGATTAGAGTGCAAGTCTTTAGAGCTAACCTTCTATTCAAGTCTTAAAGATGCAGACAATGTGAGTGGAGATAGCATTAGCATAGGTTAAAGAGATGTGTATTGCCTCCAGGCAGGACAGTAAGTGAGATTTTACGAGCCCAGGCAAGTCACGGGGGTTACAGATAGTGCGACATGAACCCAAGATCCCTGTTTGAGACCGTCCTCATGTGTGTGGAACTTGGCTATCAGTCTCTGCTCAGCGACTCTGCGCTGTCATGTGTCATGAAGGCCACCTTGGAGAATGCTTACCTGAAGATCAGAGACCAAATGCCCGTGACCGCTGAAGTGTTCGCCAACAGAAAGGGAACAGTCTTGCCTGGTGATTGTCGAGCGATGTTCATTCATCCGTTGTCGTAGCGTCTGCATGGTCCCCCCAATGTACCATGCTTTGGGACATCCTTTCTTGCAGCGTATTAGGTAGACAATGTTGGCCAAGGTGCAAGAGTATGTGCCGTGTACCTGGTGGATGGTGTTCTCACGTGAGACCCTTCCACACACCTGACGAAGTAACACCATTTCCGAAAGCTTGTGTGATTACTAACAAATAAACTGGTTGGACTTTAACCTGGTGTTGTGAGACTTCTTACTGTGTTTACCTCAGTCCAACCAGCATCTCTACATTCTGTCATCAAGACCATTTTGTATCCATTTAGCTGCCTCACCCTGGATCCCCTGAGATTTAACCTTATGTAACAACCTATCATGCAGCACCTTGTCAAAGGCCTTGCTAAAGTCCATGTAGACAACATCAACTGCACTGCCCACATCTACCTTCTTGGTTACCCCTTCAACAAACTTAATTAAATTTGTGAGACATGATTTTCCATTCACAAAGCCATGCTGACTATCTCTATTCAGTTCTTGCATTTCTAAATGCCTGTAGATCCTGTCTCTCAAAATACCTTCCAACAACTTATCCACCACAGATGTGAGGTTCACTGGCCTTTAATTCCCAGGCTTTTCCCTGCAGCCCTTTTTAAACAAAGGCACAACATTTGCCACCCTCCAATCTTCAGGCATCTCACCTGTGACTATCGATGATTCAAATATCTCTGCCAGGGACCCGCAATTTCTTCCCTAGCCTTCCACAATGTTCTGGGATACACTTCATGTGTGGACACTAGAGATTGCCACCTGATTTATTCCACAATAACGTTGAAGTTAACCTCACCATTGCTATTCATGTGATGCCATGCTATAGCTGCCAGACTGGGTGCATGAAGCTGATGAAAGAACCAAAGCAGAGAAGTTACTTATTTCCAAGTTACCTACAGCACAATGGCACAGTGGTTAGCACTGCCGCTTCACAGTGCCAGGGATACGCGTTCGATCCCCAACTTGGGTCTCTGTTTAGAGTCTGTGCGTTCTCCCTGTGCCTGCGAGGGTTTCTTCTGGTTACTCCAGTTTCCTCCCACACTCCAAGGATGTGCAGGTTAGGTGGATTGGCCATGCTAAATTACCCTTTCGTGTCAAGGGGAAAACCTAGGAAAAATACATGGGGTTACGGGGATAGGGCCTGGGCTGGATTGTGGTCAATGCAGACGATGGGCCGAATGGCTTCCTTCTGCATTGTAGGGATTCTATTCTATCTGTCTTTACAAATCTACCTGCAGCAGACACATCTGCCATGATGCTGCTTTCAAAGATTTTTCCAATCCTACTTCCAGTCTGACCAGTTCCTCCAGGCATGAAGTTCTGGCAGAAACTTTTATTGCTGTAGAAGAGAGAAATGTGATGTTGCGGAGGAATATCACCAGTGTATCAAGATAGGCTGATAAGAGCAATAAGGACCAGATAGAAAGAAAAATGTTATTTTCATTCTTAAAGTTCTTTTTAAATCTCCAACAATAATCATATTCTGAGGTCATAAAGCCCAATATTTGTAAAATTAAACTTTCAGAGACAGAGAGGTTTCTTGATGGAGGAACACTGAGAGTTTTGGACATTTTAAGTAGAAAGGCATGAGACATAATTATTGGGCTATTTCTTGTAGAATGGCCACTACTAGAGCCTCTCTGAGCATGCAGTGAACTGTGGGCTTCCACTACTAGCCTGTTAGCCTTCTCCTGGAGCTAGCAAGCAGTGAACATAAGAACATAAGAACATAAGAAATAGGAGCAGGAGTAGGCCATCTAGCCCCTCGAGCCTGCCCCGCCATTCAATAAGATCATGGTTGATCTGTCGTGGCTCAGTTCCACTTTCCCGCCCTCTGTCCATAACCCTTAATCCCCTTGCCTATCAAAAACCTATCAACCCACGTCTTAAAAATATTGAGCGAGGCAGCCTCCACCACTTCAACAGGCAGAGAATTCCAGAGATTCACCACCCTTTGAGTGAAGAAGTTCCTCCTCAACTCCGTTCTAAACTGTCCCCCCTTTATCCTGAGGCTGTGCCCTCTAGTCCTACTGTCCTTTCTGAGCGGGAAGAGCCTCTCCACCTATATCCTATCCATCCCATTCAACATCTTATACGTCTCAATGAGATCTCCCCTCATTCTTCTAAACTCTAACGAGTACAAACCAAGTTTATTCAGCCTCTCCTCATAGTTCAACCCCCTCAACTCCGGAATCAGCCTAGTAAACCTCCTCCGCACTCCCTCCAAGGCCAAAATATCCTTGCATAAGTGCGGCGACCAAAGCTTCACACAGTGCTCCAGCTGCAGCCTCACCAGTGCCCTATACAGTGGGCAATGAAGGAGCAAGAATCCGAGTGGTGGTAAGGAAAGGAAACTTCAGTTTTGGGCAAAGATGCAGCAATAAGTTTTCATATCTCACTTTACCTTATTCCCATCTCTATCCTGCCTAATTCAGGATAAGAACCAGAAAGAAAAATTCAGCTTATGACGTTCCCAGCAATATGAATTTGTTAAAAGATTTTTGAATGTTCTACAGTGACCATTTAAGATTGTGCCTTGGAAAGTTATAATTTCTAACTCTGCTTCATTTAATTTCCCCAAATTCAATTGAATTGAATTGGAAGGTGACAAAAACTGAATGATGATATGCAAAAAGCTTATTGATACAGGCAAATATTGTAATTTAGAATTTCTGATTAACTGCGAAGCCTTATTTTTACATAACAATTAATAATGAAATCTATAATTTAACAAATACAATTGCCTATGTGTGACATAGATTTGTTAATTATTCTTTTATAAACATATTAAAGTCATCAATGTTTTACAAAATTACTTCAAAATGGAAACAATTAAAATTGTATATTTATTTCACGGACAAAATCATAAAAAGATGAAAAAATTGTTAATATAAAACATAATTGTTAGCTATATGTTTGAGAATGGAAATAGTAAATATATAATTAAGCAACAAACCAATATAAAATTAGTGTTAGGGATATCTTTCAAAAACTAAATAGTAAATAGATAATTTACCAACAAGCCACAAAATTGAACCATAGAATCCCTACAGTGCAAAAAGAGGCCATTTGGCTA
This sequence comes from Carcharhinus amblyrhynchos, assembly GCF_965287045.1. NCBI lineage: Eukaryota > Metazoa > Chordata > Chondrichthyes > Carcharhiniformes > Carcharhinidae > Carcharhinus > Carcharhinus amblyrhynchos. Next base: position 85,985,295 of record NC_137324.1, on the reverse strand, counting down.
TTGAGTCTGCACCAACACTCCAAATGAGCATTCCACTCAAGCCCTCCCTATCCCGGCACATTTGCCACACATCTTTGGACCCTCAGGAATAATTCAGCATGGCCAATCCAACTAACCTGCACATCGCTGGACTGTGGGAGGAGACTTGAGCACCTGGAGGAAACCCTTATAGACACAGGGCGAATGTGCAAACTCCATACAGAAGCCAGAATTGAACTCGAGTCTCTGGCACTGTGAGGCAGCAGCCCTAACTATTGTGCTGCTGCGCCACCCACATACACATCATAAAATCATTAAAACAACAAAAATAGCTCAGCATTATTTGATTCATAGAGCCAAAGTTTGGAAAAGGCTAGGACAATATGTATTTATAAAATTAATAGGGCATGTTACTCCATCTTGTCTCATGGTTACAAGAAGCTGCAGATGCAGTCTTGTTAAAACTCTGATGAAAGTTATTAATTTGAATTGCTTCGCCAATATAGCCCTTTAAATCTTTCTGGATCAATAGAAATTGAGAAGCGAGCTCTGCAGCACTCACTGCAGAACGAGTGCCATTGGATTCAAGATTTAAATTAATTTCTATTATATTGCGCCAATGTGACTTACAGCACAGATGTCAAATCTACTAAACGGTTCACACATTCTCAGTCAAAGAACCAACACAGAAGGCGAGTGATGTGAACACTACACTCATTTTTCTCATTTTAATGCCGCTTTTTGAAAGCAGTACATTATAGTCAGCAGAGAACATCCGTCACAAATACGTGTTTCAAGATCACTTCCATTTTATAGAGGAAATCTGGTGTCAGTTTAAGAGATTTTTGATTCAAGCAGTAAACGAAAGGTAAGCTTTATTTTTATTGTGGAGTGAAGTGAGAGAGCAAATAGAAAATGGAGAAAAAAATGAGAAACCTGATGAAGATTGGGATCACATTACATTAAAAATGGAAACAAATATTTGAAAGATGTTTGTTTTTGATTTCAACAATATTGCAATAACATAGCCATCTTGGATTTTTAAAATTTGTTCGCATGTTGTACTCTATTTTGACATGTTGTACGGAAATTGTTACATATGGAGATTATACAAGAGCCTAATGAAGATATATTATGACTTGCATAATTGCAGGCATAATTTTCCAAGGGCTGTTTTTACTGATTGCTGAATTTTTGCAGCTATTTTCCTTCCATTATACGTGTTGCCATGCAGCAGGCTGATGTGTTGTGTCTGAGCACACACCAGCATTGACCTTTGCTGTAAGATCCACTATAGGCAGCACAAAGTCTCACATCAATTTACCAGGATTGGATGTGGCATCTTGTGCTTAATTTGATTTAGAAAAAGATGCACCTGGCCCTCCATTTCCCCAAGGGTTGGGGAGGGGGTCTGGGCCTTACAGACGTCATCCATCTGAGTGGCCCATGTGCCTTTCAAGTTCTGAACAGTTTATCTTCATTTTCCAACTTTTAACCCTTATTATACGGACGACACTCCCAATTCATGTGGGCCTTTCTTTTTTGCTTGACATTTCCTTATGCAATGTGGATAGATAAACACACAGGTTCACTTGAAACTTCTGCACACGCAATGCAAATAGATAAATATCTTCCCACATATAGTGAACCCATGAACACATATATTACCTTATAAGGAATTGAAATAAACATAGGAATGGTTGAATAGGGATGTGCTTTCTCTTTTTTTTCCCACTATATATAGAGGACGTAATGGATAGCCATAAGTGAATTACATGGCAGTAATCCAATCCAGGGGTTCAGGTGATGTCATAATCCCCTGAGAGTGATATTTGAGTGGTTTATTGTCATCTGAACCCCAAGATTGGATTAGTGCCTTAGTGGATTAGAGAGAATTATTATTATTGATAATAAAGTAAAATATAGATTCCCTTTTTTGAAAGACCAGTCTTTGTTAAATTTTATACAAAAAATTCCTGTTGCTATTTGAAAATATGAACTGTGCTGTGCAACACAGAACAACATTATTCTCAATTGAATGATGCAAACCATGACGACATTGCCCAATTTAACTTGAGGCCCAAACAAATGCCTCCAATAGGGTCAATGTCAACTGAAGACAGGATTGGTACATTGAGGGTGAAAGCCAACAAGCGAGGCCAGAGAGAGGCACGACCAATTTAAACCACCAGATCTCATTTTAATAATGGGCAAAGCTCGTGGGAATGAGGCCAAGAATGGAAGTTGGAAGCAGCAATTACAATAGTAGCTGGACACCACTGGGGACCAAGGTGGGGTAGTTTCCAGTATGAAGGAAGTTTTGAGGTGGGGAGAGATTGCAGGTTTTGCATTTGTGGAATGAAGAGGAAAGATCAAGGTAAAGGAGGCATAAGGATTCACTGGAAGGTACAGCTGAGGATAGTTGCAACTTCTATTCCCCGAGAAAATCTTCCAAATTTTAAAACTTAGCTGACCTTAGCCTGTCCATGTCACTCAGCTGCATCCTGTCAGATTTCTCTGGCAGGTTTTCCACTAGGTGGACTTCCTGTCAAGTTGCAGTAAAAGTATCATTGTGGCCCCACTGATATCATCGTACTGAACAATTTATATTTAAGTTAAGCTCCCATTATGAACCTCACTTGAATTGACATGACTTAGTGATCAAGCTATCAAGGAAAATAGCAATGGGAGAGAATTGAGTGGCCTTGGGCCAACAGACTTACTGATTTTAACTTCTCACACATTGGGCAAAATTCGTCCATCTGGGACTAAAAGTCCCATGGTGGGGCTGGGGACAGGGGCAGAGAATGTTTTCTATTGTGGAAGCCAACAGGTCATATCTTCCAGCCCCAAAATCATTAACTTTGCATCCAGGGGTTTTGTGCCATCTTCTGTGATGGTGGGGCAGGGGGGTGGGGGGCGGGGGGGTGCTTGATGGCATGTGTCCAGTGCCCAGCCATCATATCCAAGTGCCATATTTAAATGGTGCCCAGACATTCACAATGTCAGATTAAAACCAGAGAGATGTCTGGAAGGTCATCAATTGGCCCTGCTCTAGTGTTCAAGGATGTTTCCCTAGGCATCATTTTGGACCACATCATGTGCAGGAATGTGCTATACCCTCATGATGGGAGGAGGAGGCAAAACAGGGAAACTAACTCTGCATGGGCACAGGTGGCTGATGCCATTTGTGCCCATGGGGTTCACAAGAGGTCAGCAATATATGCTATATTTGCTTTGCCAAGGTAGGTCTCATCAAAGGCCACAAAATCCATAAAGACTCCAATACATCAGGGATTAGGGGCAATGGCATGTTCCACCTCTTAACCACACTTCAGTGCTTCCCTGCAGTACAATGGCCTCTGTGCTTTCTTTACCTTTTAGCAGGCATGGGACACTACATGGAATGGGATGGATAAGTGTGGGGACCCGACACAGATGCAGAGGAAAGCAGCTTCAAAACACATGCATGTACAAGCCTCCACCTTGTATTGTGAATGTGCTGAGTGCTCTGGAGGGAGCTGGGTCCACAACATTTCTGCCCAATCTGATATCCCAATCTGATGCCCTGTCATACAGGAGAAATGTTGTGATCCAGCTCCCTCCAGAGCTGGGGTTGCAGAGACAAATTATGTATGAACTAAATTCCAATACTCCAATTGATGTAATATGCAACTCCACTCAAGCGTGTCTCTTCTTTGAGCAGGAGGAGCTCCGTCACAATTGTGCCAAACATGGGAAGACTGGTGGGGATGGGGGGGCGGGGTGGGGCAACAATTCCTGAAGTTCTGACTGAGTTTGAGGAAAGGACAGCTGAGCTCACAAGAGTGGACGTGACAGAGCCATTAGTGATAGTGAGTTTGGCCTTGAGCTTCCACTGAGTAAAGATTCATCCATTCAATACAAATCTGATGTCTAATGCGCCTCCAAGTTGGAGGCAGCTGACACTGTGAACTGCGCTCTCCTCTCACTTACAGGTGCCTCCAGGAAGAGACAAGACCCGAGGAGAAGGGCTCCTTATAAAATCCCAGCCCCAGCCCCAGCCAAAGCCCCGAGATGAGCCAGGAAGGCGTGGAAGAGGAGATCTTTGCACCTGTAGTGGTGTCACAGCCCTCATTTGCACCCACCACTGGCTTAGGGACACACAACTTGGTGGGTATTAGTGCTAGTTTAGAAGAGTCTCACAGACACGTGAACGTAATAGGAGGAGACAAGTTCAGCTGAGCTCGTGGCTCTCGAAGGACATCTGGAGAAAAGGTATCTGTGAGCTCTGAGTCTAATGATCAGCCTCTGGAATCAGCTTTCTGATTCATGGGAGGAAGTCAGCAAGAGGCAGAGGAATATCAGACTGAGATGTTAGAAACCCTCAACAGAGTGGCGTGTGAGTCAGGTGAGCCTGTCCATCTGCTCTCTGGTGAAGTGGTGCCCACATGTGCACACCACGAGATCTCCATGGGGAGGATGGCGGATGTTAAGGAAACCCTGGTCCAGCAGAACCCCTAGTTGACGCTGGAGATGTGTACGGACCTGTGCTCCATCGCCGTTGCCATGGATGAGTTCATGTTGTAGCAACCTGAGAGCCTGAGGGGGGCATGGAGTACCTCCATGTCCCTCTAGGTGTCTCTTCCCCTTAGGGAGTTAGGCCAGGGCCCTCAAGCACCTGAAGAGAGGGGCAGCAGCAGCTGGACTCTCAGACATTGTCTTTCCCCCGAATCCCCTCGGCCTGTGGTCCCTTCAGCCTCATTTTCTGTCATTGCTGAGGGAGTGGCTGACCCACCAGTGGAAAGTCAAAGTCAGCCGGGTCCTCCGGGCATCTGCTCCCATTTAATTTTGAAGACATGGCAGTCATCAGGTTTTCATGAGCTCCCACCTCAGTACCCCTCCCCAAGTCACCCACATTCTTTACCCCTACTGCTGGGTGGATCTTCATGTCTATTGCACCGCCATGAAGCAGCTCTCAGAAGGTGGGAAGCTCCGGCTTAGCTAGTTATTCAGTCCGGTTTTGGAACTTGAAAGTCTTCACCATGGATAGGTAAGGATGCAGCAAGGTTAGTGTGGAGAGGAAGGTTTACATATCCCCATCACTATGGATTCCCTGGCATCACCTTTCACCTCCCCACTGTTACTCCACAGCCCAAACCCTTCTCTTTCAGAATGTCTGGGTGAATGTGCACATTTCTACCCGCCTGAAAACCCCACTGCCATCCACATTGATCTCCCATCCTCCTCCTTCCCCCCCTGAGCTTACCCCATGTCCCACTAACCACCCTCTCCACCTTCCTACCGATACTGCCACATCTTCACCTTCCCATCCTACCAACTCGCTCTGCCCCTCTCACACTCAGGACCACATCCGACCATTCCCACCCTCAGTTTGTTTCCCAGGAGGCAGTTTCCATAAACCCCTCCCTTCCATTTTCACCTGGACAAACCAATCCTCCCTTTACTCCTTTCTCCACCTTACTGCTTACCCCCTCTGAACTACTAGTTTCACCCCCACTGACAACATCGTTCCCCCCCTTCCTAGCTTCACCTCCCTGGCACCTTCTTCTCCTCCACCCAGCTTCACCATCTAAAATATTCCTCTTCCTCTCACACGTAAACCTTCCTCCCCACACTAACATTGCCGCATCCTTATCAGTCCACTGTGAAGACCTTCAAGCTCCAAAACAGGACTGAATAGTCAGCTAAGCCAGAGCTGCTGCCTAGAGACTTCCCATCTTCCGACAGCTGCTTCATGAAGATCCACCCAGCAGTAGGAGGCTTTTAAGGACTACTAATTGATCACATAAGGGCTTCAATTGGTGGGTGGACCACCTGAGGTCACCTATATCATTGGTAATACCGTGATGGGAGCAGGTAGGCACCAGCAACAGCTCCCAATTTTACTGCTCACTGTTGGTGACCTTGAGCAGGGACCAGCCTGTCCCCAGGATAGCCATTAGATTCAGTCCAGGATTCATGTCAAAGCCATGGCAGCAACACTAAATAAAGTTGAACAACCTCATCACGGAACCTTTACATATATGTTTATAAACCATGTGGTAAATGGCTAGTGTGAAGTTCTTTCTCGATTTGGAGTACTTGTATGGTACTGGCTTCTAAGTATATTCTGGCCATCAGCCACACCGTATTTTCTTATCTAGACACATTTATCATCTTGCTGCTGAGCATGTTTTATCTCCTATAACTTTTATGCAGTAGCTGGTAGGTGTTGAGGAATGAGAGAGGTACACAAGTCAACCTTCTCGAGGCCATCGGTAGATGTCAAATACCACTGATTAGTTGAGTTAAAGTGATGAAGATCCTAATTGAGTCATTTGACTTTGAGATGGTGACCATTCCTGACCTTTTGTTGACATGGTTACTGGTGAGATAACCTCTTGCTGAAGCACGTTCTCAATTTCAACTTTGACTTTGTCCAAGAGTGGGTGGGACTTTGCTTGATGTAACGAAACAAATTGGTTTTGCATCATCTTTTAGGGTAATGTGATCCTTGGGCTTCAGTCTTTCCCAACCTGTAAATAATCTTGGAAAGTCATTCCTTAATGTATTGCTATAAGGCTCATCAGCAAGTAGTCACGGCACAAATCAATACCTGCCTCCCAGACTGCCTGGATCCACTACAGTTTGCTTATCACCACAACAGGCCCACAGCAGATGCCATCTCCCTGGTCCTACACTCAACCTTAGAACACTTAGATAATAAAGACACTGATGTCAAACTCCAATTCATAGACTACAGCTCAGCCTTTAAAACCATTATTCCTATGAGACTCATCCCCAACCTTCATGGCTTGGGGCTCAGCTCCTTTGCAACTGGATCCTAAACTTCCTATCTCACAGAATGCAGTTAGTAAGGATAGGCAACAACACCTCCTCCATTATTATCCTCAACACTGCAATGCTGTGTCCTCAACTCGTTACTATACTCCTTATACATCTCTGACTGTATAGGCAAATCCCCCTCCAACTTGATTTTCAGGTTTGCTGATGACACCACTGTATAAGGCCTTATTGTGCCTTAGGTTGTACAATCTTCATGTCATTTTAGTTGAGTGATTAAAAAAAGCTTGGTGTATGAGGGTGTTTATAACTTGGATAAAGACTTGGAGAGAAATGTAGAGTTAAGAGTTAACCTCAGAAGCATATAATGCTGATGGAGCAATGACGTAACATCACGTGGTACAGTAACAGAGAACTGGAAGGAGCAGAAATTACAACCTCATGCAGAGCTCCTAACATGTTTATAATAGCTGTAACTATTATGCGTAGCATGGTGGCAGAGTGGATAACACTACCGCCTTATATCGCCAGGGACCTGGATTTGATTCCTGGCTTGGGTCATTGTCTGTGCAGAATCTGCACGTTCTCCTCATGTCTACGTGGGTTTCCTCCGGGTGCTCTGGTTTCCTCCCACAGTCTGAAAGACATGCTGGTTAGGTGCACTGGCCATGCTAAATTCTCCCTCAGTGTACCCAAACAGATGCCAGAGTGTGGCGATTAGGGGATTTATACAGTAACTTCATTGCCACGTTAATGTAAGCCTACTTGTGCTGGCTGCTTTTCTGAGGCAGCAGAAATTGTAGCTGGTGTCACTGGATGGGAAGCTGGTTTGAGTGATGGATTGGGCTTCGCTCACGACCCTTTGTAGTTTCTTGCGGTCTTGTATAGAGCAGGAATCACATCAAGCTTAACTTACGAGTCACCTATTAGGGAAGACAGGCCGAAGCAACAGAATTGGGACCTGTTGATGTTCAGGAAGTCACCCCATTTAAAGTGTGTCAGGAGATGGTGAGGCAGGTGACATATTCCCAAAGAGGATTTGTTGCATTCTTTCCTTCCCTCTTTGCCCTTAGCTGCAACTGTCAATCTTCAGAAGTATTCCATGTAAAAAAGAAGCTTTTTACCACATCTTTACCCAGGCATTATTCTATCTTTCTGCTTATCCCCTTTTATCTCTTTGCCAAAACAGCAATTGGTGACCAGACCCTCCAGCTCATGTGCAGTCAATTATAATTCATGTGTTTGGTGAATTCCTCACCACTGAAGGAGGGGCTAGAAAAAGGGAGTGTGAAAGAAGTACTAAGGTGGAACCACTGAGCATAGAAAGAAGAGGGGGAGGAAGAAGAGTTTTCAGGTCAGAGTGGGAGAGACCCTCCTCCAACTGATGTACAAATAGTGGAACAAACTCCCATGAACCTCCCTTCAAAGGAGAAATGATTTCACAGCAATGGTAGACCATTGCGTTCACTCTGACCTCAGGAGAAGGCTGGGAGGGAGAAGATGTATTGTCTGTCACCTTCCAGATTCCCTGCAATTCACTTGGGGCAGGGAAGGCCGAGGATGGCATTTAGGCCCAGAGGCCAATTGAGACCCTTAAGGGGCAAATTAATGATAGCCTCAGGGCTTTGTTGTGCGGTCACTGGCATTCTGCTAGCAGTGTGGTTAGGGGTTCCCTGCACCACTTGCGGAGATTGCCTTGTAAATGTTGGTGGCTTCCTTTCAGCTTCCTGGGTGGGAGACCTTGTGGTCCATGGAGACCCTCCCCTTTCCTGAACAATGACACTGCTTAGCCAGCCTTGGGGAGCTTCACATACATTCCTCTGTTCCAGGGTCTCGCCTCTGGTTGCTGCTCCAATCCAGGCAATGGCCACTACTCCCCAGTGTTGCTGGGACTGAGGTACTGATCACACTCTGCGATCAAGGATCTGAGAAAAGGATCTTGGCTGAAAGTCCTGGTGCCATAATACATAGAATCACGCGGGGATTTCTGAGTACGACTATAATGGGGTTGCCCTAACCTTCTAAGCCGTCTTCAGGACCACCACCATGGCCATTAAATTCAACCCATTTAATGCCCTGCAGATTTTAAACCATGGAAATAATTGTGGAGGTGCACAATTTCACATGTATAAGGTATTGATGAAGCTTATTGAAATTGTGCAGACAGGTGCCAGTTCCAGGTGTACCTGCTGCATAATGCCTCACAGTTGAGGCCTTTGTGCCAATGTTTTTTATACCTTCATGGGATGTGGGCATCACTGGCAAAGCTAGCATTTATTGCCCATCTTTAATTGTTTTTGAGAAGAACATGGTGAGCCATCTTCTTGTAGTGCTGAATTCTGAGTGCTGAAGGTATTCCCACAGTTAGTGCTGTTAAGAAGGCTGTTCCTCAGGATGAACGGCCTCCTTCAGCTCCTAAATTATATTTTGACCCAGCAATGATGAAGGAATGGCAATAAAGGTGTTCCCATATGTCTGCTGGTGTTAAAACCCTGGAATTGGGAGCTGCTATCAAAGGAGTCTTGGTGAGTTCTAGCAATGCATCTTATAGATGGTACACACTGCTACCACTGTGTACCACTGGTATAGGGAGTAAAAGTTTAAGGTGGGAGTAAGGTGTTTCCGAAACAGGCTGCTTTGTCCTGGATGGTGTTGCGATTCTTGAGTGTTGTTGGAGCTGTACTCATCCTGAAAGTGTAAAGTATTCCATTACACTCCTGACATGTGCCTTTCAGATGGGAAACTAGGAGGTGAATTATTTGCCACGGAATACTGACTTGGTCTTGTAGCCACAGCATTTATATGGCTGGTCCAGTTAAGTTTCTGATCAATGGTGATCCTAACAATGTTGATGGGTTCAGTGATAATACCATTGATTGTTAAAAGGAGTTGGTTAGAGTCTATCTTGTTGGAAATGGTCATTGCCTGAACTTGTGTGGTAGGAATTTTACTTCTCCTTAATAATCCAAGCCTGGACCTTGTCCAGCTCTTGTTCAATGCAGGCTCAGGCTTTTTTTTAACATCTGAGGAGATATGAATGGAGATAAAAACTGCAAACATCAGGAAATAGCCCAGGTTCTAACTTTATATTGAGAGGGAAGGTCATTGCTGAAGCAGCTGAAGAAGTTGGGCCTCAAACACTATCCTGAGGAACTCACTGTCAGCTGTTAGCGCTCACATGATCTTTGAACTTTGACCTTTGACCCAAAGTGCAAGAGTCAAGAAATAACATTTGGTTTGAGCATGCTGTACCCGGGAAAGAAATTAGCATAGGGAACTGCAGCTTATAGATTGCTTTTCCTGATAAAGATTAATGATCTAGATCTTGGTGTGCAGAGGACAATTTCAAAGTTTGCAGATAACATAAAGAGTCAAAGTATTACAAACTGTGAGGAAGATAGTGTAGAACTTCAAAAGGACATAGACAATTGAATAGAGTGGGCAGATAGGTGGCAGATAAAGTTTAATGAGGAGAAATGTGAGATGATTCATTTTGTTAAGAAAAATGTGGACTGACAATGTAACATAAGAAGTAAGAGCAGAAGGATGTGGGTATATCTCTGCATTGATCATTGAATGTGGCCAGACTGATAAAGAGAGCAGTTAATAAATATAGTATTCTGGGCCTTCTTAATGTAGATAGCAGAATCTCTGCTTCTGAATGACAATGGTGTTCTTAATGGCCACTGTAATGGAATCATTATATTGCTGCTCCATATCATTAGGTAGAAATCATACTAGTGCTATAAACCACAATAGATAGCTTAGTTTCTCCAACAACCAACCCCTCCATCTGTGGCCTACTACAATCAAGGACTGAGTGCCAAATGAGTGAGAATGAAGGCATCATGCAAGCTTCCAGTTGCATCATTATATGGCTCAATAACAGTAATTCACATCAGATGCTTTCCTCACCAACTCTCCAAATTGAGTTCCATAATGAATCTCACTATCACTGTCAGTGGGTTGGAGGCTCAGAACTGTTGTTTCACCTTCCAGGTAATCTTTTTAAGCTATAGTCTTAGGAGATGTTGATTCACAGCAAGATCCAAGAACATCCATCAGAGTTCATAAACTAGATATCTAAAATTTGGTATTGCCAAAAGAGCTTCACTCTTACCTTGCACCTCTTCCTTTTCTTCCATCCCCTTCCTCCTCCTCCTCCAGATAGAGATCAAACAGACAAATTCCAAATAGGAGTTCATCCTAAACCTTTGGCAATTGTCTTCACTGCATCCAAAAAATTTCTGTAATGCTATCAAGTTGAAATTGCACAGTGCTTCTCCACCATTATTTACCAGATATTGAGTGAAAACCCCATGAAAATGGTATCATTGGGAGAATTACCATGAAAATTCAATCTCTATCACTTGAACATCTAGTACAGCAACAATGCAATGACATTTTCTCAATGATTAAAGATCCTGTACCTCAGAATTTTTGTTGTCTCAGACTTTACTTTGCTCAGAAAGCTCTTTGTTATTTTCCAGTGGCCTCTATTTATGAGAGCAGCCAGGATATGACCTGTGACTGAAGTTGGGACAGGAAATCAGGTCGCAGGTCATTCTTACGTCGTAAATATTACAATGCTAATTGATCTGAATCCCTGCGCCTCCTTCAGGCACAAGGCTGCAAAGGCTTTTTCGGAGAAGGACAGGATGTTTGGAGGCAGTTAACTGGGAATACTGATCTAGCATTGCAAGTCTCCAACCATCTGATCAAGTACTCCTGGGCATTATTCCCGGGAAAATCAGTCCTATTTTGCAATGTAGCAGGAATGAAATCTTCAAACAATAAAATAGCAGCTATTTCTCTTACTGTCATAAGGTATGGTGTATAAACTGCAACAATATTGTCCCGTATGAAATAAATTAACATTCAAGGATACAATAAATCAAGCATCAGAGAAAGACTTGGGGTTATAAAGTATGTGACCTTGAGAGTGAAATAATGCCTCCAGCTATGGATGTGGAACACGATAACACACTCTGAGTCACTTCTGAAATACTTGAATTGTTAACCATTGCAGTGCAAGTATCCTTAGATTAAATTTACTTTTAAAATGGTAATCATTCTTATTCATTTTATGCAGACTCTATTCTAGGCTCTCTGATATTAATGTTCCTAGCTTATTTCTTATTCAAGTCACTGACTGTAAACTATGTCTGTGGGGACTTGATGGCACAGTAGGTCAGTCCAAAAGGAGGGCGTGTTACTTAAAATACTTGTAGATAGATTAGGAAAAAGAGAGGTAGCATACTGTTCTGTATGATCACCAGTGGATACGTTCATACACCAAAAGTACCACGTAGAAGAATTAGTAATAGATTGTTTTTTCACATTGCTGGTTTACTGCACTGAACCAGTTTGCATCAAGTATTATTCAGCAGGTTCATGAATGCATGGAATTACGCAAACAAAATATTATTTGGTAGGTTTGCTAATTGATTAACATTTGCAGAGGAAATGTTATTCAGAGAATCACAAATGGATTGGAGATTGCACATCCCACTCAGTTACTCACTAATTTTGCCGCATTATAGACTTACATTTTTCCTTCCTGTAACATGATTCTCCTTATTCCCACGTCAGAAATGACTTCCCTTCCCTGTCAGAATCAGAGAAATGAAATGCTCCCTCCAACAGCCCCCTACACTGCACCTAATTCATTTTAAATGTTCCTGAAAAAATGCACAAGGAGGGTCAAAAGAATTTGAATTCTACACTTCTGCAGATTTTGTCGCCATTGTTATAAAGACTGAACTCTTGGATCTGACATTAACTTGCAGACTTGTTCGGAGTAGTGGGAAGTACATGGGGCATTGGTGGGGTGTTCCAATGTCACCTTTTCATACAGCCAACTCATTATAATTTTACTTTGGGGTTTAACGTTGATAACTCAGCAGCTGGCATTATGAGGACGCCCCAAGATGCGAGTTCAACTCCAATATTTATGATCCAAAGATGGCATTTGGAGGGATTTGCAGTTGGAAGCAAGAACAGAAATATGAAAGTTGGTTCCAGATAGTGAAAAACTGAGTCCTACTTCAGTGATGGTTCTCTTGATATGCTGCTGAGGGCTGGGAGGACAGAACTGAGATACATTTTCACAGCAACAGAAGGAAGAAGCCTGCCAAAAGAATGCATCCAGGTCATCCAGGAGTGAACAGCAGAAGTATTGTGCCATGTTCTTGGATTCAGTGCAGGAGGCACTTCAATGACTTACTTTGGTTAGAAAAGTTGAGTAAAATTGCAAATCCACTTCCATCAAGCTGCGTGCATCATCCCAACCTTTCATTCTGCCTCATCAAGAATATGGCATCACATCTCCCTCATACAATATTACCTTTCTTGTTCATCTTTCCAAAAACATCTTTCTCTTTCCAAAAACATCCTTACTTCCTCATCTACCTATCCACCAGTGCCACTCACTCTGATCCTTAAGAAATTTGATACATCTCCCGAATAGTCATTCATGCCAATCACAATGCATCCATTGGCTCAACATATGTCTTTACAGTTACTCATAGGTTTGATCTCACTCCCATTGTAGAAGAAGCACAGAACATTAGTTGAAAGGAGAGAAATCGAATTGGAGGATGATACCAAAATGGGTGGGAAGCAGACAGTGAAGAGGATATAAAGATTTTGCAGACAGATATAGATAGGCCAGGAAAATAGGCCAAAATTTGTCAGATGGAGTCTAATGTGGCTAAGTGTGAGGTTGTCCATTTTGGCAGGAAAAATAGAAAGACAAATTATTACCAAAATGGAAAGCAGATTCAAAATGCATCCAGGCAGAGGGATCTGGGGTCTATGTTCATGAATTGCAAAAAATCGATATGTAAGAGCAGCATGTAATAAAAAAGACAAATGGGATGTTGGCATTTATTGCAAAAGAACTGGAGCATAAAAGTAGAGAAGTGTTTTTGCAATTGTATAGGATGTTGGTGAGACCACATCTGGAATAGTGTGTCCAGTTTTGGTCTCCTCATTTGGGGAAGGTTGTGGTGGCACTGGCGGCTGTTCACCAGTTTGATTCCGGGCGTGAAAGGGTTGATGTAAGGGGAGAGATGAAACAGTTTGGACTTATATTCATTGGAGTTTAGAAAGATGAGTTGGGATCTGATCGAAGAATATCAAATTTAAAAGGGATTGATAAAGTAAATGTAGACCAACTGTTTCTTCTTATGGGGCAATCTTGAACAAGAGCTCACAGCTTTAGGTTGAGAGACAGTGAATTTAAAACTGAGATGAGGAGGAACTATTTCTTGCAGGGGGTAGTGAATTTGTGGAGCTCGCTGTCCCATAGCGCAGTGGGGTTTGAATTGTTGAATGGTTTCAAGGAGGATATAGATATACTTGTAATTTTAAAAAGGGATATGGGGATATGGGGAATAGGTGGGAAGGTGGATTTGATACCAGGGAGAAGTCAGCTCATGATCTGATTGACGGAGTAGGCCCAAAGGGTTAAATTTGCCCACTTCTGTTCCTAATTTGAATGCTCCTATGTTCCTTCGTAGATATCTCAGCGAACAACAGTGGAGGAGGAAGCATTGATGGTCATTCAGCATTCCTGACCACTGGTGATTTCATGCTCCTAGCTTTCTGATGATGCAATTATGAGTGGCTCACATGTAATAAAAACCCACAAGAGCTCAAGAAATAGAAACAGGTGTTAGCTACCAGGCCCTGAAAGCCTGCCCCACCGTTCAAAACGGTGGCTGATCTGTGCCAGTCTCAACCCCTTTTTTGTCCCCATAGCCCTCGATTCCTTGAATATCAAGTATTTATCCACCTCTGTGTCCCTTGAATATGATGACTGTAGGTAGCTTAGGAGTGATCCTTGAGCAAGATTTTCCTGCTTCGTTCATCAGTATTCTTGTTGTTGATATGCGTCTTCTGTCATCTTCCTTGAATGCTCCTCTGCAGGACTCTTTCAGGAGCTTCCATTCAGAATGCATGCACAATCCTTTTGTAGATACAAATTGTCTGGGCGCATCATCATCTGTTGTTGGTTAGTGGATTCCCAAGTTGTCTTCCAAGGCTTCGCTCTATAAGGATTTCTACCTGTCCTATTGTGATTACCTGTCTGACTTTAAATAGTCTCTGCTGATTTTAACAGTTTGTTGAATTAACAGTTCTAGTCACTTTTACAGTATCACTTCAATTAACAAGTATTGCCCTATTGCTGAAGAAATAGAAATCCTCTCAAAGTTTTTTTCCTTGTATTCTTCAGGACAAAGGGAACAACAATTTATACTGCACATGATAAGGGAGTTTGAATCATTGAATGGTTTCAAAAAGGAGATAGATATATTTCTAGTTAAAAAAACGGTATAAGGAGATATGGGAAACAGGTGGAGAGGTGGATCTGAGACCAGGAAGAGATCAAGTGGACTTTGATTGATTGAGACATTATCATGGAAAATGCAACTGGGAGTTATTGTTACTTAAGCTTTTGTTTAATAAAAAATGGTTCAATGCCTGGACATAATCAGTTGACTTGCAGAGAACAAATCCCAGCAAATGAATACACGTAGCTTCTACTATAAGTGAACTGCATTGTGAGCCGGGACTGATCATCTTAAATTTGTTGTTACTTTAATTTTTAGCACACTTAGGATTTTTCAGCAAGTCCTGGCCCATCACAGAACCACATCACAATGTTAGACATTATGTTTTGAATTTTGCCAGCAGAGGATCATTGAGTACGATCAATCCTCTGCTTATGGTGCCCAGCAGATGATGTGATTGGTCAATTGTTGGGATGTATGGCTTTTATATTTGGCATCATAATTGCACTGAAACTCATATACAACATTACTCATTTATATTATAGGCAAACATCTTTTTGGAATGGACTGTACAGCAGTCTCAGACAAGACAAGTGGAGGCTGGATCTGCCTTCTAATCAAATCTCAGATGTAGCAATACTGGTGAGTTTCTGACGCTGAAATACTTCCCCTACTACCTTCAGCAGGTATTCACCTCTGTTATTCTGACAGCAGTTTACATCCCACCCCAGTGAAGATCACACTGGATGAAAAATATGCCATCACAAATAACCTTGAGACGAAACATCCCGAGGCCTTGTTCATTGTAGCCGGGAACTTCAATCAGGCCAAGCTCAAGAGTGCCCTACCAAGATACTACCAATGTGTTTCCTGTCTCACCAGAGGCCCAAGCATTCTCAGCCACTGCTACACAAATGTCAAACATGCCTACCGCTCTATCACCCACCCACAATTTGGCAAATCAGATTACAAGACTGTGCACCTGCTCCTGGCTTACAAGCAAACACTGAAGCGTGAGAGTCCGATAAAAGAAGTCATACAATGTTGGTCTGAAGAATTAGATGATCTCCTACGGGATTGCTTCGAGTCAGTGGATTGGTCAATATTTAAGAACTGAGTGACAAACCTGATCAAGTAACAGACTTCATTAGCAAGTGCAGAAAAGACTGTGTGCCAAAGAAGCAAGCCCATGTGTTTCCCAACCAGAAACCATGGATGAACAGGGATATCCACTGCTTGCTGAAGTCCAGGTCTGAGGTGTTCAAGTCGGGTGACCCTGACCTATACAAGAAATCCAGAAATGATCTATGGAGAACCATCAAAGATGCCAAGAGATAGTACCGGACCAACCTAAAGTCCCAGGCTAGCCACACGGACTCCCACCAACTATGCAAGTTCAGCAAGACATAACAGGCTACAAGATGAAAGCACCGATGCACCCCTTCCTGATGAGCCCAACGGATTCTATGCATGTTTTGAGTAACAGGGCAGTGAGAGCACGCCCTCCACCCTGGAAGCCATGGCTGAACCTATATTCAAGGTCACCTTCACAGATGTCAGACCAGCCTTCCTGAAATTCAACCATGGGACTGGCCCGGATGGGGTACCCAGACGAGAACTCAGATCTTGCGTGGACTAACTGACAGGCATATTTGCAGACATCTTTAACCTCTCCTTACACCAATCTGAGGTCCTTGCCTGCTTCAAGAAGACAATCATCACCCCTGTACCAAAGAAAAGCCAGAGTGTGCCTCAATGACGATCACCCATTGGCTCTGACATCCATCATTAGTGCTTCGAAAAGTTATTCATGGCACAGATCCACCCTCCAGATTGCCTTAATCTGCTACAGTTCACCGCAAGAGGTCCACAGAAGATGCCATCTCTCTGGTCCGACACTCAACTCCTGAAGCACCTGAATAACAAGGACACTTATTCAGATTTCTATTTATTGATTACAGGTCAGCATTCAACACCATTATTCCAACAAAACTCATCTCAACTCTGTGCCTAAGGCTTGGTTCCTCCCTCTGCGGCTGGATCCTAGACTTCCTAACTCACAGATTGCAATCAGTAAGCATAGGTAACAACACCTTCTCCATGATTATCCTCAACACCAGTGCTCCACAAGGTTGTGTCCTCAGCCCCTTACTATATTCCTTATACACCTATGTCTGTGTGGCCAAATTCTTCTCAACACTGGTGCTTGAAGTATAGAATGGCAAAGTGAATAGCAACAATTTACATTACTATATTACTTCTTATTCAAGTTAACCATTTTAGAGTGTACCACAAAGCAGCAACAAGTGTATATGATGTGATACATTACACAGGAGGGAAAGGATGAAAAGAGTTCAGCGGGCAAAAGTCTCCCTTGTGATGAGCGTTTATTTCATTGTGCTGTACTGCTTTCAAATCTTCCTCTTTATTAAACTTACTGCTCCTGGTTGAAGCTGGAATGAAACGTTCGTTCTTTGATTTGAATTTTGCAACTGTGGAACATCACATGAATTCATCATTATAACTTTAATGAGGCCTCAAGGAGCAAAAATTGTTTTTAATTCATTTCTTGCTAATGTTAGTTGATATATTTAGGAAGGTAAGTAAAGATGGAAAGTTTGGGTGAGTATTTTACCAGCATTAGATCATGTTTTGTTTTCCCCCTTGCATCTAGTCTTCAGTAAATTAATGACAATTGGTCCCGTACAGTTCATGCGATACAATTGCAAATCTTGGAACCATTCTAAGCATAGTGTCTAATAATATTCAAAACTTCATTCAAAATTATTACCACTGCACTTTTGTCTTCTTGTTTTTACTGACTATCATGAGAAAATGGGCAGATGATGCAGAAGTTAATCTTCAAACTGGTCGCAGTTTTGATTTCATGGAAAATGTTGCAAAATCAATTTTATTCAACATTACAACTGTATTTTAAAGTGTAATCTTATATCAATTTGAATGATCAGTAGCATGGTGCTGAGAATAATGGACCTATGAGAGGTTTTTTTTAACATACAGTTGGTGTTTTCATTAAATTACACTTGTCAGTCGCAACTTCCAACAATGCATAGAAATCATGGGAATGCACTAATTGTTACATTTTCAAATGAGATGCTTTGTTTGTGGTGCCCCCCCCACCCCGCTCCAATTGTGTTCAAATGATGTATTACTGCACAATTTATCAATAGCATATACCTAAATGAAAACCTGCTGACCAGCTTGTGATCATAAAACATTTTAAACTATTCCCAAACTGCAGGGAATTGCTGTATACTAAGGCAAAGGTGTACATGGCTAGAATTTTTTTTAGTTCTAAGTTTCATATGTCTCAGTGAGAAATATTTTCGTGGTCTGCTTAGCTTGCATTTAAAGTCTCCCCTCTTCAGCAGTCATTTTTAAAAGTCCCAGGCTCTCACAAACTCCACACAATGCCTCCTAAAACAGATTTGAATGCATTGATCTTTATGAGGAGACAGGTTACATACATTAAAAAAAATCGTAAGTTTAATTGTGCAAATTTTAAGTTTATTCTGTTCTTGCTGTTAATTGGGATGTCTTTTTAAATGCCAGTACATGATCTTCAGATCGTTTTTGCTGTAATATCCTGCAGCATGTCACTCAAACTCTAAAAAGGTTACCTTCATTTCAAATTTCTTGCAGTGATACATGGTTATCACATTCTCTCTAAACCAGACATCAGCAACGGGAGAATAACTTGTGTCCAATGTGAGATGTCCTTGATCTCACTATAATGGATGACCCTTATGTGCCCAGGAATCATAACTGAAAACAAACTATCAGAGTAACATCGGTGCATTTAGATATCAAGTGTATAGTTTGCCCCTGCTGCATCCTTAATTATAAAGAAGCCAAATAGCTTTTAGGACAAGTACGTTTGAAAAACAGATGACACAACATATGCAGGTGGTTGTTATCTCTCACTAATGTGTTGAGAGAAACAATAAAAGCCTAAAAATATAAAACATCATTGAAGGTTTTCAGGAATTTGAAGGCAAGTTGAAGTCAGGTACATTCAAGGTATGGGAGAGAAAGATTTTTTTAAATATCCCTAGGAATAAATGTTGTGCAAACTGTAATGACTCAAGGGCGGCACAGTGACACAATGGTTAGCATTGCTGCCTCACAGTGCATTCAATTCCAGTCTTGGGTTACTGTCACACTGTCCACACTGTCAGTGTGGAATTTGCATGTTCTTCCTGTCCTGCATGGGTTTCCTGCAGGTTCTCTGTTTTCCTCCCACAGTTCAAAGATGTGCGTTCGGTTGATTGGCTATTTTAAATTGCCCCTTAGTGTCAGAGGGGTTAGCAGGGTAAATATGTAGGGTTACAGGGATAGAGTGGGATTGTTGTTGGTGCGGGGCAATGGGCCAAATGGCCTCCTTGTGCACTGTAGAAATTCTATGATGATTCTATGATTATACATGAAGTTAACTCGAAAGTGGTGATATAATTGCAGATTTTCTTTTAACGTAGAAGGTTTAAAAATCTAAAGTATCTATTTTCTGAGCCCTCAGATTCTGCAAAAGCAGATCACAAATCATGGGCACAGCACTTGGGTCAGGAGGTTATGTTACTACATAATAATGAGGCACTGATGTGATGTTGAAGATGCCGTCTTTCAAATGAAATATTAAAAGTAGGCTTTCTGTCTGCATAGGTAGGTGTAAAAGTTTCCAAGATACTACTTCACACTCCTCATTTCTGAAATAATTTTCTTCCTTCAGCAAACATGAATTATCTATTAATTCACTCACTTATTATTTATGGAACATTGTTGTGCACACATTAATTTCTACATTTATCTGCAACATAAGAGTGTGTACATTTCATGGAATCACTGAATTCTTGCAACGCAGAAGGAGGTCATTCAGCACACTGAGCCTGCACCAACTCTTGGACAAAACATCGCACCCAGGCCACCACCGCTTCCCCCCCACTCCCCTCCATGCCCTATTCCCATAACCCCATGCATTTATCCCATAATCCCCCTAACCTACACATTTTGGGACATTAACAGGCAATTTAGCATGGCCAATCCTCCTAACCTGCACATTTTTGGACTGTGGGAGGAAACCAGAGCACCTGAAGGAAACCCACGCAGACATGGGGAGAAGATGCAAACTTCACACAGCCACTCAAGGCTAAAATTGAACCTGGTTCCCAGGTGTTGTGAGGCAGCAGTGCTATGTTTTGATTGTAAAGCATTTTTTGGCATCATGAGGTGTTGAAAAGGAACTATTCCCTTCTATCTAAGGGACTGGTGGAACAGTCCTCTTTGCACTGCCATGCGTGGAATAACTCCTCCGATGCTGGTATTCCTTCACCAAATTTAGATTTATTTACATAGTAAGCACCACTTAAACAGGGACTTCCTCACCCAGAGTATAAATGCAGAGTGCCAGTAATTCTGACATTCCATATCATGTATGGAGGCAGAGTCCCCTGATTGGTTAAGCCATTACTTTCTTAATCTGGGAGTTTGTATTCTAAGAGGTTCACATCATGGGCCTCATGATAATCATTACAACTGGTGCAACTTAAGCTGTGCTCATCCAGATAAAATACCTTTTTTTCATCTGTAAAAATATATACTTTCAATAAGCAGCAGATAATGAAAAAGATAGTGCATGATTCATGTGACCTCCTGGATTGGTTTTCATTGGCTGAGGAGCTCTTGGAGGAATTTTTCAGAGTATTCTTTTATTTTCCCTGGATTTTTCTTTGTTCCTTTGTCTGCCCCAGCTAGAGATTGTGTGGCTGAGGGCTGGAGGATCTTGGGGGAGTGAAAATATCTGGTCACGATGCTTCAGTCACCCTGAATATGGCAGACACAATTGTCCAATTGGTCTTTTTCTGCCATTCAATTTTCATTTGTTCAGCAAAATTCCGTGTTACTTTAGTGCTTGTGACAGTCATAAAGTGGGAAAAAGGAAATGCTTGAGGTAGAATTTTGGATGGCTGCATGCAATAACATTCTCCTGAATGGCAATTGCATATGCTTTTGCAGCGGATGCCTCAGGATTGGGTCTGTTGATCCAGAAAACATATTCCCACTTCACACCAAAAGTAGGTGTATTGGGGCCTGTGGAGACGGTTGATGGCACCTTTGTGGTTGTGACCAAACAGCCAGTGCAGGCTCTTGACCATTCTAACATGGCTTTTTTCATGCATTACCGTGTAAATCTTGCATCTGATGTTGGATTTCCTCAACTGACGTCTAATCAGACATAATCAGATAATTTACAGGCCAGTGAGCCTTACGTCTGTGGTAGGGAAATTATTGGGGAGGATACTTCGAGGCAGGATTTACTTCCTCTAGGAGGTAAGTGGATGTATTAGCGAGAGGCAACATTGCTTTGTGAAGGGGAGGTCATTTCTCATTAACTTGCTCAAGTTTTTCGGGAAAGTGATGAAGATGATTGATGAGGGTGGGGTAGTGGATGTTGCTCAAATGGACTTCAGTAAGGCCTCTGACAAGGGCAAACTGGTACAGAAGGTGAAGTCGCATGGGATCAGAGGTGAGCTGGCAAGATGGTTAGAGAACTGGCTCGGTCATATAAGACAGAAGATAGCATTGGAAGGTGCATTTCTGAATGGAGGGCTGTGACAAGTGGTGTTCCTCAGGGATCAGTGCTAGAACCTTTGCTATTTGTAATATATATAAATGATTTGGAGAAAATGTAACTGGTTTGATTAGTAAGTTTGTGGAATTCCACAAAGCTTGGTGGAATTGCAGGTAGCGGTGAGGACTATCAGAGGATACAACAGGATATGGATTGGTTGGAGACTTGAGCGGGGAGATGGCAGATGGAATTTAATCAGGAAAAATGTGAGGTAATGCATTTTGGAAGGTCTAATACAGATGGGAAATATACTGTAAATGGTAGAACCATTAAAAATATTGATAGGCAGAGGTGTGTGGATGTACAGGTACACAGGTTACTGAAAATGGCAATGCAGGTGGAGAAGATAGTCAAGAAGACATACGGCATGCTTGCCTTCAACGGCTGGGGAATTGAGTTTAAAATTTTGCAAGTCATGTTGCAGCTTTATAGAACCTTAGTTAGGCCATGCTTGGAATATTGTTTTCAATTCTGGTTGCCACACTACCAGAAGGATGTGGAGAGGGTACAGAAAAGATTTACCAGAACGTTGCCTGGTATGGACAGCATTAGATATGAGGAGAGGTTGGAGAAACTTGGTTTGTTCTCACTCGAATGTCGGAGGTTGAGGGACATTCTGATAGAAGCCTACGAGATTGAGAGGGGCATGGAAGGATAGAATTTTTTTCCCAAGGTGGAAGAGTCAGTTACTAGGGAGCACAGGTTTAAGGTGTGAGGGGCAAGGTTTAAAGGAAAGGCAAGTGTTTTACATAGAGGGTGGTGGGTGCCTGGAACTCGCTACTGGGGGAGGTAGTGGAAGCAGATATGATAGTGAGTTTTAAGGGTGTCTGGACAAATACATGAATAGGATGGGAATAGAGGGATATGGTCCTCTGAAGGGTAGAGGGTTTTAGTTCAGTCAGGCAGCCTGGTTGGTGCAGGTTTAGTGGGCCAAAGAGCCTGCCCTTGTACTGTAATTTTCTTTGTTCTTCGTTCAGAAATTCACAGCTGAGTGGAACACCAGAGAGCATCTACTAGAGAAGAGTCCAGCAACATAACATCAGTTAAAAGGACATTCTGTCCCTGCATGTCTGTGCAACTGCAAGTAAACAATTACTGATGGGAGGGCATGGAAAACCAGCCAGGCAGCCTGTCCTAAGTGGCAATGAGGTGTCAATCTGGTGCAGTTTACAATTTAGGACAATGGTCATGCTAAACAGTGGAAGCAACATGCAATAGACAGGGACAATGGGCAGAATTTTCCCACCCTGCCCACCATGGGAATCGTAGCAGGGACTGTGCAAAAGTCTGTTGACCTCGGACGGGATTTTCCAGCTTTGGGGCGAGCACTGGATCCCAATGGATCAAACCTAAACACTGCAATCCAGTTATATCCAGTTGTTACTGTTTTTTAAAATTAATTTCACATCCCTAATTGCCCTTGAATTGAATAGTTTGCTCAGCCATTCTAGAGGGTATTTAAGAGTCAACCACTTTGCAGTGGATCTGGAGTCACATGTAGGCCAGATGGCAGGCTTTCTTCCCTAGAGGACAGGCAGGTTTTTACAACAATCCACAATGGTTTTGTGGTTATCAGTAGACTTTTTGTTACAGATTTTTGTTGAATTCAAATATAAATCTTGGTCTCGAGATCATTACCCACTAGGTCTCTGGATTACTAGTTGAGTAACAGTATCACTACGCCACTGTCTCCCCTGGTGGTAGCCAATTAAACAACTAAAAGGAGAAAGAAGCTTCACAAATATCCCCATCCTCAATGATGAAGAGCCCAGCACATCAATGCAAAAGAAAAGGCCGAATCTCTAGCCAGAAGTGAGTGATGAGTGGATAATCCATCTCAGTCTTTATTTGTCCCAGGATCACAGATCTAGCTCTCAGCCAATTTGATTCAGTCCATGTGAAGTGGATGAAGGCACTGCATACAGCAATCGTTATAGCTTTGACATTGGGCTATGGATTGAAGACTTGTGCTCCATGTCCCTAGCCAAGCTGCCTCACCACAACTACAACTCTGAACTGGCAATATGGAAAATTGTCTTGAAAACTGTTCAGGAAGGACAAGACAAATCAAATCCAGTCAATTACTAACCGATTAGTCTATTCTCAATCATAAAAAAACTGATAGAAGTTGTTGTCTACAGTGCTATCAAGCAGCATTTTCATAGCAGTAACCTGCTCATTGATGCTGAGATTGGATTTCACCAGGGGTACTTGGTTCCAGACCTCATTACAGTCTTGGTCCAAATACGGTTCAAAGAGCTGAATTCTCAAGAGAGTGACTGCCTGTGACATCAGGACAGCATTTGACCAAATGTGGCATTAAGGAGCCCTAGCAAAACTGGACTCAATGGGAGTAAGGGGAAAAACTCACCATTGGCTGGAATCATGCTTGGCACAAAGGAAGGTGGTTATGGTTGTTGGTGTCCAATTATCTCAGTCCCAGGACATCACTGCAGGATTTTCTTGGGGCAGTGTCCTAAACTCAGTCATCTTCAACAACTTCATCAATGTCCTTCCTGCACAATAAGGTCAAAAGTGGGGATATTCTCTGATGATTGCATAACATTCAGCACTACCCTCAACTCCTCAGCTACAGAAGGAGTCCTTGTCCATTTATGGAAGGGTCTGTGCTAATATACAGCAAGCAGGATTTGCCCCACACAAGTGCCAGCCAATGAAAGATGCTAAACATCCCACCTTGACTTTCAATAGCATTATCTTTGCTGAATTTCCCCACAATCAACATCCTGGGGGATTACCATTGACCAAAAATGTATATCAACCAGCCACATAAATATTGTGGCTACCAGATCAGGTCAGAGGCAAGGAATTGTGTGGCCAATAACTCACCTCCTGACCCACCAAAGTCTGTCCACCATCTACAAGTCACAAGTCAGGAATGTGATGGAATACCCTTCGTTTGCCTGGATTAATGTAGCTCCAATAACACTCAAGAAGCTTGACCCATTCAGAATAACACAGCCTGCTTGATCAGCATCCTAGTAACTACCTTAAATATTCACTCCTTCCACAAACAGCAGCAGTGTGTGTCATCTGCAAGGTGCACTGCGTTAACTTGTCAAGGATCCTTCGTCAGTACCTTCCAAATCTCTAACCTCTACTACTCAGGAGGACAAGGGCAACAGGAGCACAATCACCTGCAATTTTCCCTGCAAGCTACACATCATCCTGACTTGGAATTATATCACCATTTCTTCACTGTCACTGTGCAAAATCCTGGATTTTCCATCCTACCACAACTATAAGGTTGCCCACACTGTAAGGATTACAGTGGTTCAAGGAGGCAAATAACCATTACCTTTGCAAGGATAGTCAGGGAAGAACAATAAATGCTGACAATTGCATCACATGAAAAATATTCACAAACTTTTCTAATCACCAAAAGTTGCTTCTCTCTTGTGTTACCAGTCTAGGGCTGGAAATTCCTATTACTCAGTGATTTTTTTCAGGGTAATGCCTTTTATTTTCCTTTTCTCCAGGGTGTACCATCAACCTCCTGGGAACCATGATCCCTACCCCGCTCCGTCACTCCAGAGTCTGCTCTGTACTCAGCTCTTTAACCATACTTTTGGTCACCCCTCCTAATATCTCCACCTTTTTTTCCCCTTAGACTCAGTAAAAGACCTTAGTATTTTTGTAAAGTTAAAAACACTAATAAAATGAAATTTGCTGTTCCTGCCATTCTTGAAAGCAGTGGTTCAATCTTAAGTTCAATCCCATAGGAGTGTTTAATCCTCTGGAGTGGTACTCTTTTTTCCACCATTCAACCACCCTGCCAAGTGACTACTCTTTATCTGTAACAGTGTATGGTGCAAGTTCATGTGACCGAACCCCTCATTACAACTGGGACAAGTATTTTCTGTCCTGATCAAAAATAAGCATATCAAATTGCAGCACAGATCAGGAGTAGATACCTTTGCTGATTGTTATTTTTCCTGGTGGATGATCCTGAAGCCAATTGCAATGCTCGATAATTCATTTGGCTGACAAAAAAACAACTTAGCACAATGCTGGGATGTCGCCTTATTATAACACATAGCACATTTATCAACAACAATAACTTGAATTTATTTATATATTATCTTTAATGTAATAAAATTTCCACAAACGCTTCACAGAACTGAAATGAAATTTGGCACCAAGCCACATAAAGAGGTATTAGGACAGTTGCTTGTACTCGTTAGCGTTTAGAAGAATGAGGGGCGATCTCATTGAGACGTATAAGATGATGAATGGGATGGATAGGATAGAGGTGGAGAGACTCTTCCCGCTCAAAAAAGACAGTAGGACTAGGGGGCACAGCCTCAAGATAAAGGGGGGGCGGTTTAGAACAGAGTTGAGGAGGAACTTCTTCACTCAAAGGGTGGTGAATCTCTGGAATTCTCTGCCCGTTGAAGTGGTGGAGGCTGCCTCGCTAAATATTTTTAAGACGCGGGTTGATGGGTTTTTGATAAGAGAGGGGATTAAGGGTTGTGGGGAGAGGGCGGGAAAGTGGAACTGAGCCACGATAGGTCAGCCATGATCTTATTGAATGGCGGGGCAGGCTCGAAGGGCTAGATGGCCTACTCCTGCTCCTATTTCTTATGTTCTTAATTACGCAGACAATGTCATCAGCACAGTTGGGGAGAATGTGTCCATACTGGCAAACAGACAGCGTTCCACCAATGGAGGCCTGGAATGTTAGGGAGGCTCCAGAAACAACTAACCTTTCCCTCAACCAAGTACCAAGCCTTTCAGAGGCATGGGTTCTGTTGAACTTGGTGGATGGCATTTTTTGGTAAGTGCTCCACTAGGTGATGGCCGAGTGGTATTATTTATTTAAGGTATAATGAACGGGTCATATGACCTGTGCTGATGTCTGCTTGACAGCAAACCTATATGGCTTGATTGTTAAAGATTAAAGGGGACCCAAAATCTTTTACTGGGAAGAAGATGCAAAGTTTTTACAGTTGGATACAATGGCAGCAGCCTATCTGCTAACAGTGGGGAGTCTCCCAAAAAAGTGTTGAGAATGCTGGGTTGTAAACAATAGTTTTAAACTGTCTGTTTAGTTCCAAGATGAAAGAGTTGGGCTCTCAAGTTTAGCCAATCAGCATTTCTGCTTGGATACAAGACCCATGTGATTTGTGTTGCCATAAAAATTGGCCTTGGAGAGGAATGGTTTCTAAGATATCCCTGAAAATATTTAGGCACAGGCAGTCTGCCAGGGTCTGGGAGTGAGAGCAGTTACAGTTTGAAGGTTCACAGAGCAGGAATGCTGGTCAGAGCTTGTGCTTGGATTGGAAAGACCAAATTCATGAGTTAAAACGAAGATTCATCTAGCGTGTTTGAGGGAGGATCTCTAGTAATAATCTCATTAAAGACAGTTCTAGATTAGAAGTTACCGGCTGAGAAAAGGAAAGAACAGAAGGAAAATTGGAACGGCAAATTGTGCAGAGGGTGTGGAGATTCTGCAGAAGGATCTAGATAGGCTGGGCGAATGGGCCAGGAAATGGCAAATGGAATTTAATGTTGGCAAGTGCGAGGTGGTCCACTTTGGTAGGAAGAATGGTAGGAAGGACTATTACTCACGGGGCGAAAAACTGCAGCAGGCGACGGTGCAGAGGGACCTTGGGGTCCTTGTGCATGAGTCGCAAAAACCCAGCCTGCAGGTGCAGCAGGTGGTCAGGAAGGTGAATAGGATGCTGGCCTTCATAGCGAGGGGGATTGAATATAAAAGTAGGGAGGTCTCGCTGCAGCTGTATAGGGCAATGGTGAGGCCGCAGCTGGAGTACTGTGTGCAGTTTTGGTCGCCACACTTACGCAAGGATATTTTGGCCTTGGAGGGAGTGCAGAGGAGGTTTACTAGGCTGATAGCGGAGTTGAGGGGGTTGAGCTATGAGGAGAGGCTGAATAAACTAGGCTTGTACTCGTTAGAGTTTAGAAGAATGAGGGGAGATCTCATTGAGACGTATAAGATGATGAATGGGTTGGATAGGATAGAGGTGGAGAGGCTCTTCCCGCTCAGAAAGGACAGTAGGACTAGGGGGCACAGCCTCAAGATAAAGGGGGGGTGGTTTAGAACGGAGTTGAGGAGGAACTTCTTCACTCAAAGGGTGGTGAATCTCTGGAATTCTCTGCCTGTTGAGGTGGTGGAGGCTGCCTTGCTAAATATTTTTAAGACGCGGATTGATGGGTTTTTGATAAGCGTGGGGATTAAGGGTTATGGGGAGAGGGCGGGAATGTGGAGCTGAGACACGACAGATCAGCCATGATCTTATTGAATGGCGGGGCAGGCTCGAAGGTCTGGATGGCCTACTCCTGCTCCTATTTCTTATGTTCTTATGTTCTTTAGTCAAGAGTTAGTCTTTAAGGGATATCTGAAAGGAGGAGAGAACTGGGAAATGCAGAGAGGTTTAGAGAGGGAATTCCAGAATGCAAAGCCTGGGAATTGAAGACAAGACCACCAATGGTAGAATAGAAATGAGGATTTGGAAGAAGCCAGAATTGGAGGAGTGCAGATATCTTAGAGGAGTGTATGGTTGGTAGAGGTTACAGAGATAGGGAGGGCTGAGGCCAGGCACCTTTTAAAGTTTATTTATTAGTCACAAGCACATTACATTAAAACTGCAATGAAGTTACTGTGAAAATCCCTTTGTTGCCATACTCTGGCGCCTCTTTGAGTACACTGGGAGAGTTAAGCATGTCCTTTGTACCTACCCAGCACATCTTTCGGACTGTGGGAGGAAACCAGAGCACCTGGAGAAACCCACGCAGATATGGGGAGAAGATGCAGACTCCACACAGACAGTGACCAAAGCCACAAATGAACTCAGCTCCCTGGCAACGTGAGGCAGCAGTGCTAACTTTGTGCAGAATCTCTCTCAATGTGAACCTAAGAATCGGTACTGGAGCTTTGAGATCTGCTTTTCTAATCATTGAAATTAATCGCTATAAAATCCTAGTTCCACCAGGAAAAGAATCATGTAAAATTTAACTCCTGGATCTATGTGCCTGCAGGAGGTTTTTTTCTGTAACCACAGGACCATTAGTGAAAGATACAAAACATTTCTCACTATCTGATGTTACAAACCTTTTGAATATAACGTTAGTCATTGTTTAGTTTTTACGAGTCTACTTAATAGAACACGATCATACTGTATGTCTATGTAACCTCTAAAGATTTCATTGCCTTTACTTTCGTTAATCTTTTAATATAGCTACTCAGTACAAAATCATCCATTTTCATTAAAATCACTAAAAATTGCATTAGATAAGGTAAGAAATTTGTGCTATGTAAAGCAGAACATTGTGCATTGAAATTCAGAAAGCATTGCCTTTAATTTTGTCTGAAAGAGAACCATTTGTCAACAAATGAGACATTCTTGCAACAATTCATAAAGTAAATCTATCCTGAATGTATTCTGCTTCCGCAAATAATATCCCTGACATATCTGAAGGGAAACGCGAGGATACTTCACAATTACTCTCATTTTTATTACTAATGTATTGCAGGTATTAGTTTGACAGCCACGTGACATTTTAATTAAATTAACAAAACAGTATGCTTTCCAGAACCTGACAGCTACTGAGAAACACTCAAAACTCATGACCTTCATAGGTGGTACTTAATTGTGATCCAAAAAAATCATTGAATCATACAACACAGGAGAAGGCCATTTGGCCCATCATGTCTGTACTGGCTCTTTGTAATTTTGCTTCCCTGCTCTTTCCCACCTGCTCTTTCCTCATACATCCCACAATGTTTTCCTTTTCAAATACTCACTCAGAGATTAAAAAGATCCTTTAAGTGAAAGTGATTCCCATAAACACTGAAGCATTTGGTCCTTTGGAGTCCAAACCTGAAGCTGTGGAATTATATTTCATTGCAGATTCCACAGCACCAGTGACAATCAAACAAACAGTATACACAACAGTCCCAGCCTGGCATGCAACTAGCCCCAGCTCTGATCTGTGACTGAGAAAGTGACAACCATGCCACTGATGGGAACATCTTTAAATGCTGCAAGTAGCAATGCTGTGCCTTAGTGGTGCCAAGGAAATCCAACCAGCACCTTCAAAAGGGCAATTTGAGATGGGCAAGAAATGCTGCCCTTATCAACGACATCCACATCACAATAATATCTAAAAGGTCAGTAGTACCTGAAATACTTGACATCACTAACACCAAAGTTACAGCTGTTATCAGCAGCAGTTTTGAAATGTACAAAAGCTATTGGATACAATATGGCTCTGAAATCTCTTGTCCTTTTGGGGATTTTGGGGCTTAAAATTAGGGCCAACTCATTTGACTGGGTGGCAAATTGAGGTGGAAAATATTTACCCCAGTTTTCTGCTTCAAAATGAAGTATAGAAGATGCCATTCAGCCCATTGTTTCTGTGCTAGTTCTTTGAGAGAACTGCATAATTAATCCCACACCACTGTTCTTTCCCCATAGGCCTGCAAATACTTTCACTCACATTCATTGTTTGAAGAATTTACTTACGGTACTTTACAGGTGATTTCGAGAACTTGGCAGGCAACTTTCACAGGCTGGGAAGCTTGTGTGTCTAATCTTCACTTTGTATCTATGATCCATCAGATCAATATGAATGCTGTTTATGCTGTCTTAGCTTGGCACTCAGGTGAGGACCCAGGTGGCCAGCAGCACCAAGAGTTGGAGCATCAGTAGTTGGAGCATCAGTAATAGGCCTTCCTCACAGATCTGTCAATCTGCTGGAGAGCTGGGGATAAGCAGAAAAGTGCAGCTTACAGGAGGCCATATGCATAACTCAGTGTATACATGCAGAGTTTGCACTGGCAGTAATCTTCCAAGACCCCTTAAATTCTGGAAAAGTCCCAGAGGATTGAAAAGCTGCCAATGTAACACCATTATTCAAAAAGGGAGGGAGACAAAAAATCATAACTATAGGTCAGTTAGCTTAACATCTATTGTTGGGAAATATTAGAGTCCATTACAAAGCATATAATAGCAGAGAATTTCGAAATACATATAATCAAGCCGAATCAGCATGGCTTCATCAAGGGGATTTCATGCTTGACAAGTTTATTAGAATTCTTTGAGGTGGGAATGATCAGTTTAGATAAACGAGAACCAGTAGATGTAATATACTTGGATTTCCGAAAAGCATTTGATAAGATACTGCATAAAAGGCTACATAATAAGATAAGAGCCCATGTTGTTGGGATAATATATTAGCATGGATAGAGGATTGGCTAACTGATAGAAGACAGAAAGTTGGAACAAGAGAGGCATTTTAAGAATGGCAATCTGTAATTAGTGGAGGGCCATAGTTACTTACAATATATATTAATAACTTGGATGAAGGAAGTGAATATATTATTGCCAGGTTTGCAGATGACACAAAAATAGCTGGGAAAATGAATGGTGAGGATGACACAAAAAGTCAACAGCGGGATATAGACAGTTTAAGTGAGTGGGCATAAACTTGGCAGATGGCAAAAAAGGAAAATGTGAAGTTATGCACATTGATAGGAAGAATAAAGGAGCTGAATATTATTTAAATGGAGAAAGACCACAGAAGTGGTGGAGTAGGTTGGGCCTGCACTCATTGGAGATCAGAAGACTGAAAGGAAACCTTACTGAGACATATAGGATTGTCAGTATGCCTAACAGGATGGATGCTGAGAGGTTGTTTCCCATTTTGATTTGATTTGATTTATTGTTGTCTCATGTGTTGGTATACTGTGAAAAGTAATGTTTATTGTGCACTATACAGACAAAGCGTACTGTAGATGGAAAAGAGAGAGTGCAAAAAGTTGTGTCACAGTCATAGCTAAGGTATAGAGAAAGATCAAGTTAAAGTGAGGGAGGTCCATTCAAAAGTCTGATGGCAGCAGGGAGGAAACTGCTTTGAGTCAGTTGGTATGTGTCTTCAGACTTTTGTATCTTTTTCCTGATAGAAGAAGTTGGAAGAGAATGTGTCTGGGATGGGTGGGTTCCTTGATTATGCTGGCTGCTTTTCTGAGGCAACAGGAAGTATAGACAGAGTCAATGAATGGGAGGCTGGTTTGTGTGATGGACTGGGCTTCGTTCACAACCCTTTGTAGTTTTTTGCAGTCCTGGAGGCCTACCAAGCTGTGATACAATCAGAAAGAATGTTTTCTATGGTGCATCAGTAAAAGTTGGTGAGAATCGTAATGGACATGCCAAATTTTCTTAGCTTCCTGAGAAAGTAGAGGTTTTGGTGAGCTTACTTAGCTTGTGGGAGAATCTAGAACCGGGAGCATAATCTGAAAATAAGAGGTCATCCATTTAAGACATAGGTGAGGAGGAATTTCTTCTCTCAGAGGCTAGTTAAGCTGTGGAATTGTTAACCGCAAAGAGCTGTAGAGGTTGGGTTATTCAGTATGTTCAATGCTGAGACAGATTTTTGATCAGGAAGGAAATCAAGGGTTATGGCAATAAAGCAGGAAAATGGAGTTGAGGATTATCACATTGGATCAGCCATGATCTCATTGAATAATAGAACAGACTCGATGGACTGAATGAACTACTTCTGCTCCTACATGTTATGGTCTTATGGTTCCTGGGCTGGAAACTAGGATTGTATCCAATGGTTGTTTGCTATGCTTCTGTTTGAGTTGTTCTCTTGAATTGTACATTTCTGTTATTTATGGTGAAATTATAAAGGAACTGTATCTCACCACACTTGGAATGCAAGGTGCAAAACCATAAGATCTCTATGATAACCCCTATGAATTTCATGGTGAATCACTGATTGATTTCTTGTGCAGCTCATTGAGTATGAGTTCTCCTGGTAATAGTTAGTGGCCAGCCCAGCTGGAACTCATCACCTGAGCGTTCTATAAAGCAGGTCTAGGACTGGATGGTAGTCCCAGGCAAGTTCTAGTGTGTGTACACCATGGTAGTGGTTTTACTTTGTACTCTGTGATAAACTATGTTCCTTTTCAGTCAGGCTTCCTGAGTCATTCATTTCATTTTGACTTTGGGAGATATAGTGAGATATCCCAAATTAATTCAACCAACCACTCTGCACCTCTCTCAGTTTTCATAGAAGTCAATGGAATTAAAATTCAGCAATGATATAAAATAGATGGCTGGCTCGACATCATTAATTTTACACATCCACCAAAATCATAATGATCTCATCTGAGTGTCATATTTATCATATTTCATAGCCCAGTGTTTAGGATATGGTTTGAATTTAGTCCTGACAAAAACACTTTCAAAGTGAAGGTTCAACTCTGACTGAAAAAGCCCTGTTGTGCCTTGCATCTCCACAGTTTCGGTGTTTGGACCCGTAAACTCCATGTACAGCTAAGATATGAAAAGATATTTGTCACTATTGAAGTTTTTGGCTATGTATTTCCTGACAGAGGGAGAGGCCTGCAATGAAAGCGTAGTACCTTATCACTGCCTGACCTTAATTAAATGACACCAGCGATAGACATTTCACCTAGCACTGGCTGAAAAACACTGGTCAGGGTGTTACTCTACAGAGTGAGCAGCTGGGAATTTGGTGAGTGAAGAAGTTCTATTCTAGATTAACTTGCAGTTAGTTGAATAAAAATTACTGTTTATGTTAAGCTCTAATTCCAATCCAATCTTAAGCAGAGATAAACAAGATCTCTACTAGAGAGCCACTATGTTTATTTGATTTGATTTTGATTTGATTTGGTTTTTTTATTGTCACATGTATTAGTATTGTTTTTTGCACATTATACAGACAAAGCATACCGTACATAGAAAAGGAAAGGTGAGAGGGCAGAATATAGTGTTACACTAATAGTTAGGGTGTTGAGAAAGATCAACTGAATATGAGGTAAGTCCATTCAAAAGTCTGATGCAGCAGGGAAGAAGCTGTTCTTGAGTCGGTTGGTATGCGTCCTCAGACTTTTGTATCTTTTTCCAAACAGAAGAAGGTAGAAGGGTGAATGTCCGGGATGCATGGGGTCCTTGATGTAGGCTGCTTTGTCGAGGCAGTGGGACTGATATTCATTCATGACCGTTTGTAGTATCCTGCGAACTTGGACAGAGCAGCAGCCATACCAAGCTTGATACAACCAGAAAGAGTGCTTTCTATGGTGCATCTGTAAAAGTTGGCGAGAGTAGTGGACAGGCCAAATTTCCTTTGCCTCCTGAGAAAGTGGAGGCATTAGTGGGTTTTCTCAACTATTGTTGGCGTGGAGGGACCAGAACAAGGTGTTGGTGATCTGGACATATAAAGTTGAAACCCTCAACCCATTTCCACTTTATCCCCATTCATTTAGATGGGAGTATGTCCTCCACTATGCTTCCTGAAGTCAATGGATATCTCCTTTGTTTTGTTGACATTAAGGGAGAGATTATTGTTGTCATGCCAATTCACCAGATTCTCTAGGGACGATTCTCCCAAAAATGCTGAATTATTGGGAAAACTGTTCTAGATCATCAATATTTCCTGGGGGGGGCCGGGGGAGGAGGGGAGGGGGCTGCTCATGCTGAAATTTGACAATTCTGGAACTCTACGCACGCGCAGTGGCCTTGATCTGTCTGTCTCCCTGTTTGCTGGCCAGCTGAATCGCTAGCCAGTCCGGGACCCCCCACAGTGCTGCCCCTCTAAACACCCCTTCCACCACAAGTCCCCCCAAAACAATTTGCAGGCCAGCCCTGAAACCATCCCCAGCCCCAGAGCACTCTGATGTCCAGCCCCCCACACCCAGCAGTAGCAATACCCTCATCCCCCTCACCCTGACAGATCCCTCCTGCTGATCTTCCCCCTGGGGTCAGAACACCCCCAGGAAGCAAGCCCCCCCACCCCCAGCCTGCCCCAATTGCTGCTGTCCCTCCATCCCAGACCAATCACATGCAAAGTGGCAGCAGGAACTCCTTCCAAGCCCCACCAATCACCCCTAGGCCTACCCACAATAGACCCTTCCCTTGGCACTGTCCGGTGCCTAGTGGGCAGTGACAAGGTGCCCCCGGGACATGGGCACTTTGCCCTTTGGGCAGTTCCAGAGGTACAGGCTGGCACTCCCAGGGTGCCCATACTCAGGGGGCACCACTCCCCCACAGCCCAACCCCCTGCAGCTAGTTCCCCCAATGCCAGAAGTTATTCTAAACCCCGCCAGAATGCAGTACTCTCGGCAGGGTGGGAGATTCAATTGGGACCGGCAAGTTCCAGATAAAGACATTTAAAATACATTAAAAAAAGATTCAATGACTTACCTGTCTTCCAGTCGGTTTCCAGTGTGGTCTCGTCTCCAACTGTTCTCCGGCTCTGGGAGATGTGCATGCATTCCCAGCACATGCACAAATCCCAGAACAAGGCTGGCAATGCGCATCTCCCACCCCGGCCCACCAGAAAAGTTGCAAGTCGGGATGGGAGAATCACCCCGCTATCTCTTTCCTGTACTCTGTCTCATCATTGTTTAAGACCTGACCCCTCCCCACTACAGTGGTGTCAGCAGCAAACTTAAAAATCAAGTTCAAGGGGAATCTGGCCACACAGTCTTAGGTGTATAAGGACTATAGAAAGGGGCTGTGGACACAGCCTTATGGCAGATCGGTGTTGAGGATGATTGTGGAGGAGGTGTTGTTGCCTATCTTTACTGATTGCAGTCTGTGGGTTAGGAAGCCTAGGATCCATTTGCAGAGCTAATGGCTGAATCCCAGGCCATGGAGTTTGGAGATGAGTTTTGCAGGAATAATAGTGGTGAAGGCTGAACTGTAGTCAATAAATAGGAATCTGATATAGGTGTCTTTGTTATCCAGGTGTTCCAGGGTTGAGTGTAGGGCCAGGGTGACAGTGTCTGATGTGGATCTTTTGTGGTGATAGGAGAGCTGTAGTGGATCCAGTTAATTTAATTAATTAACTCACCCAATCTGGTTTCTAGCAGAGCTGATGCAGTGTGACTTGCATTGCGTGCAAGTCTGCCATGGAGGAAGTGCAGAATAGGTGCTTTGTACTAATCCTTGGGATATTAAAATTGTTTGATGTGGAGAAATTGAGGAAACTAGGCCTGTATTTTTGAGAGCTGTGGGGATAATCTTATGGAAACTCACAAAATTCTTACCTGATATGGCAGGGAAAATGTAAATTGGATGTGTCCCCTGAGTAGTGAGCCTAGAACTAGGGTCACAGTCTTGGATTAAGGAGGAGGGCCATTTAAGACTGGGATGAAGAGGAATTCCTTCACTCAGAGGGTGGTGTGTCTTTGGAATTCTCTTGCCCAGAAGGTTATAGAAGCTCAATCATTGAGCATGTCCCAGACTGAAATCGATGGATTTCTGGATATTAGTGACATCAAAGGATATAGCAATAATGCCTGAAAGTGATGTTCAGGTAGGCAATCAGCCATGATGTAATTGAATGGCAGAGCAGGCACAACAGGCCAAGTAGCCCATTCCTGCTCTTGCATTCCTATGGGCAGGGCAGGGCAATTTACTGCAAAGCTTTGATGAACCAAATGGCGACCTTCCGTGATGTATGATTCCATGATATCGAGGGTAAAAGTCTTTTTAAGAATTGCCAAATTGTTGCCATCCCAAAGAGCTAACAGTGATGTTTGGAACTCCACAGTGCCACCTCCCCAGATTCCCAGTCCACCTTACCTTCCGGGCCTCCTGAGCTTGGCAAGTAACTAATAAATTAATGTGACCTTAAAAAAAATCATCAACCCCCACTGGTGGTCAAGATTCTACCTAACCTGGTGCTGTGGCAGAGCTCCACTGGCTGATGTCTCCAAGTGTGATAAAATAGAGAGAGAGATATGTAGAAGTGACCTTTAGTGGGCCCTTACTTACATGATGAGATGAACTGCTCTACTCTGGTGGTTGTAACATGGTTTAAGACATTACAATGCTGAAACATTGGAATTAGTTCAGCTATCTTTGGCGATTTGTGGATTCTGTTTGACTTAATCAGATACGTGCTTCACACTCCATTCTGTATTTAGTGAGAAAATGTCACAAAATAAATAATTCTACAAGAAAATCGCATCAAAATTGAAAGAGCTTTCCTACCTCCAGAGTGGGAATCACAGTTACATAATTCCAGCAGCAAGCTTATATGAGTTTTAAAATAAAGAAGGTTATTTATTCTCACATACATGTCCCGAGTTAAATGTGACATCTCACATACACTCTTACACACACAAAAGATCAGGTCCAGATGGAGCCAGGTACTGTTACAAATTATGATTATCTTACACTCTGATTCAAAGTCTCCAGTCTACTTAATTGCAGGCTTACAGTTTCTTAAATGGTTTTGTTGCTTTAAAGTTGAAGTGAAGGGCCCAAAATATTCCAAGCACTAAATTGGCAAGAAAAATGGTGTAATTCACAATTATTTTTTTCCGTGAGAGTTCAGACTGGAATCTCCCACACTCTGTGCAATGCAGAGGTCACAATCATGAATCTCATCAGGGTTGGGGCCTATTCACGCCAGAGTCTGACAATTCCGGGCCTCTTGCACACATTAGACTGCAGTTTGCTGGTCAGCTCGATCACTGATCAGCCCGGGACCCCCACAGTGCTGACTGTCCAACTTCCCCCACCACCAACCCACCCCAAAGGCTGGATCAGAGTCCCCACAAGCATTTCCAGGCCAGCCCCAACCCCTCCCCCATCTGACCCAGAGAGCACCAATCACCAGCCAATGCTTTACGCCGGCAGACCCCCACCCTCACTGACACCCCCGGGAGGCAGACACTCCCAGCAGACCAACCCCCCTCCCCGCCCCCCCATCACCCAGCCCATTGGTCTCTCTCCAGCTCGACCAATCCCATCTGTAGAATGGCAGTGGAATGCCCTCCCATCCCCACCAATCACCCCTAATCCCAGCCCCCTAGACACTGCCCCCTTAGCCTTGCCCACAATAGCCCACCCCCTTTCCCAGGCCCCACTCCTAGGCCCCACCACCTTGGCACTGCCTGATGGCCAGTGGGCAGTGCTAAGGTGTCCCCTACGCATGGGCACTTTTCCCCTTGGCTGTGCCAGAGGGCACAGTCTGGCACTGCCAGGGTGCCCATGCCCAGGGGCACCACCCCCCCACCCACCTGACCCCCTGAGGGGCCCCGATTGCCCCGCCTTCACTCCGATTGGGTCTCCCGCTAGTTCTCCACAAGTGGGGAGCTACTCTAAACCCCATCAAAGTGAAATGCTCCTGATGGGGCGAGAGATGCTATTGGGCCTGGAGAATTCCATGCTGGGCCTGATAATGACATTTAAATGACGTGAAAAACAGAATTAAATAACTTGCCTCTCTTCCCACCAATTTCCAGTGTGGTTCCGACTGCACCTGCTCACTGGCAATGGGAGGTGCACGTTCATAGGGAACGCATGTGCGAATCCCGCAAAATGGCCAACATGCGATTTTCCCATCCTGACACACCGAACAATGTGCACATTGGATGGGAGAATTTGGCCCAAAAAGTCCCAAAATCCAGAAAGATCAGAAAATCCGATCCTTACCTGAAACCGCAATCCCCATCAGCCTTGTTCTGCATCATATCTGCATCATAACACACTGAATTTTTGCTCTTTGGGCCCAGGATTGTTGGCAGAAACCAACTGGCCCATCCCTCATCCCCTCCTTTTCCCAGCCCTGGCTGCATCCACCTCAGCAGAGAAATCAGTCCGTCTTTAAGTATCTTGTTTCCCCCACCCTCCTAAGCCAGGACCCTAAATCCAGAAAATCGTTGTGTCCAGTACATGTCTGGTGTTGATATAGAGTCTAGTATCTATGTATCACTGTTCCTTCACTGTGGCTGGGTCAGATCCGAACAGCACTGTGGGTGTATCTACACCACATGGACTGAAGTGATTCACGAGGGTGGATCGCCACCACCTTCTCAAGGCCAATTAGGGAAGGGCAATAAATGTTGGTCTTGACATTCATATGCTGGGAATGAACTTTTAATAAGACATTCTAATCACCTCCCCATGACATTTCATTCAATGGCATTATCGTCATTGAATCCCCTGCTATCAACATCCTGGAATCCACCATTCGCCAGAAACTTAACTAGACCAGCCAGATAAATGGTGTCGTCACAGCAGGTGAGAGGCTGGGTATGCAATGATGAATACCTTGACTCTCAAAATCTTTCCATCATCTACAAAATATGAGTCCAGAATGTGGTAGATACTCCCCACTTCCCTGGGTGAATGTATTTGCAACTCTATTCAAGAATTTTGAGACCATCTGGGAAGAAGTAATCCGTTCGATTGGCACCCCATCCGCCACCTTATACATTTAGCCCTTCCACCAATAATGCATCAGAATGACAAGCAGATATCTGAGGTTGAAGCTCTGCCTGAGTGAGAGGTGGAAGTCTCACCTCCAGCCAATTGACACTCTTCTGAGTATTAAATAACTGTGGTGCTCTTGTGATTGGCAGCTATGTGTCCTCCACCAGGAAACTCTGCCATCTGAAAAATCCGGTTGACTATGTGTGACTAAATGGTAATAATCCCCTACATTATTGGTGAAACGTATAAAGTCTCACCTTCCAAGAGATTATATTGGTCATTTGAGTGCCGCCCACATGATTTTCCATATGATTTGGTATGAATTCCTAGTACGATCATGGGTGAAGCTATTGTGAATTTGGGAACTTAGCCTGACAATATGTTTTTCTTCAAACTGTCAATGCTCCAGCAATTATTAAAGATGTGTAATGATCTGTGCATAACACAAAAACATATTTAAAGTCACGAAAACTTTTATATTAAGTGCCAATTTTCCTTTCAGATTTTGCGCTAGCATGATGTTGTTGGGATGTGTCTTCAGCTCACCCAGACATCTTGATTACAGCGGATACTCTGGATTCACAGTTTGCTGATGATACAAAGCTAGGTGGAAAGGTAAACTGTGGGGAGGACGCAGAAAGGCTGCAAAGAGATATAGATAGGCTAATTGAGTGGGCAATAAAAAGGAGTATAATGTGGGCAAGTGTGAAGCTATTCATTTTAGTCACAAGAATAAAAAAAGAATATTCTTAAAAGGTGTAAATGTTGATATTCAAAAAGACTTTATCTGTACAAAGGCGGAAATTTAGTATGTAAGTACAGCAAACAAGTAGGAAAACAAAGGGCACATTGTAAACTGCAAGGGGATTGGAGAATGTCTTGCAACAATCGTGGAGTATGTTGGTGAGACCACATTTGGGATACTGTGGGCAGTTTTGGCTCCAAATTTAAAGAGGAATATACTTAAATTGGAGGTGCAGCGAAGGGTCACTAAATTGATCTCTGGGATGAAGGGGATGTCTTATGATTAAAAGCTGAGTAATTTGGGCCTGTGCACTCTGGAGTGTAGAAGAATGACGGTTAATTTCATTGAAATATTTCTTTTCTGGAAAGGCCGGACAGGGTAGACACTGAAATTGTTTCCACTGGCCGGGGAACCTAAAACATTGGGGCACAATCTCAGCAGGAGTGGCCATCAGTTAATATTGAGATGAAGCAAAATTACTTCACCCAAAGGGTTTTCAATCTTTAAAATTCACTACCCAGGGTTGTAGCTGCTCCATCATTGAATACATTCAAGATTGGGATCGACAGATTTTTGATTGCACAGTGATCCAAGGGATATATGGAGTGGCAGGAAAATGAAGTTGAAGCCCATGATCATCCATGATCATATTGAACGACAGAGCAGACTCGAGAAGCCATATGGTGTCCTGCTGCTCCTATTTCCTGTTTTCTTATGGCAGCTTCTTGACAGACTATCTGCCTGAGTTGAGATCCTGTATCAGCTGAGGAAGGGAAATCACAGCTGGTTGCCTTTGGGGCACAGTCAATGACCTTTTTAAATTTAATAAACTGTGGGAGTTTAATCAATCATTATTTATTTTTATTCATTCAAAGGATGTGGATGTTGCTGGCTAGACCAGCATTTATTTTCTATCCCTAATTGCCCTTTGGATTTCTTGAACCTTTGCTGTCCAGGTAGTGTTGCTACATCCACAGTGCTGTTAGGGAAGGAGTTCCAGAATTTTGA
This sequence comes from Carcharhinus amblyrhynchos, assembly GCF_965287045.1. Lineage (NCBI taxonomy): Eukaryota > Metazoa > Chordata > Chondrichthyes > Carcharhiniformes > Carcharhinidae > Carcharhinus > Carcharhinus amblyrhynchos. The sequence continues at coordinate 85,944,594 of NC_137324.1, read as the reverse complement.
CCCAGCAACAGTGAAGAAACAGTGATATATTTCCGTGTCAGGATAATGGGTGACTTAGAGAGGAACTTCCAGCTGATGGTCTTCTCAGGTATCTGCTGCCCTTGTTCTTCTAGATAGTAGAGTAAGGGCTTGAAAGGTGCCATCTAAGTAACCTTGGTGAGTTCCAGCGGTTTATCATATAATTGGTATGCACTGCTGTCACTGTGTGTCCGTTTGGAGGCATTAGGTGTTTGGGATGAGGTGCCAATCAAATGGGTTGCTTTGTTCTGGGTGAGTTTCTTGAGTTTTGTTAGAGCCACACTCATCCAAAGAAGTGGAGTGTATTCCATCATACGCTTGTGCCTTGTAGATTGTGAATATGTTTTGGAAAATCAGGAGGTGAATTACTTGGTCAGGGAGGAACAGGATGAGTGAGATAATTTAAATCTCATTAATTCAGTGATAACAACTCAACATGATAGTAACGTGCAATCACTTTAGAATGGCTATCCGGCTGAATGGATAAATTAATGTTATGTAGGCTAGAAATCTGGAGGTGACAATGGGTGGTGAGAAATGAATAGAATAGATTCCAAACCAAGTTCTTGCCCTTCCTGCTGGAATTACACTGGGGAACCCAAGTAGCTTCAGAGAAAGACCTGCAGTGATATATTTTTGCACAAAAGCTATTATCTTGTGTAAGGTATGTGCGTTACACTTTTATCAAGTTACTGCCATATGCAGGTGTTCTGTGAGGATAAATGTCATGAGAAGTGTTTAGCTGCTTCTTTACTACAATATGATCTTAGGGCCAAAGTAACCCTCATCCCTGGGTCCTGCAGTGGATCTGCTATGAGCTGCATCCCTTGGACTGCACAGGCAGCCTGACTCTTCCCCTGGCTTTCTCTTTGAGAAGGCCTAATCCAGAGGCTCTTGTCCTGAGAAGCGATAGGATAATTTCAGTTGCCACCAGCTGGTAATGGCACTGGTCCTAGTTTGGGTGATCAATGAGCTGCAGGATGACAGATCCGTTGGTTTCCATCAAAAAGTGAAATCTCCTCGTAATCCATGACCTCCTGGGCTGCAATTTGTGCTGCTGATGAAGAGGAGGAGGCACCAAGATGTGCTGGAATCCTGCTGCATGGTTAGGAAGGAAGAAACAATCACGGACTGCAATGAAACTGAAATGTTTCTCTGAAGAGAAATGTTTTCCTGATGTCAATGCATATGAGGGCAGAGCCCAATGGTGGAATGGAGGTCATGTCACCAGCACCAATCTCTTCAGGTCCACAAATGGGTCATTGAAGAACCACTTTATTTTGCTCCCTGAAGCCTCTTTCACCTAAGTTCTGCCTTTACATTCATCCTGCAGGCTGTGTGGTTTCAGGCTCAGCCTTCAGATCGGCTAAGTTAGCATTCCCTAGATTGCCACTCAGGCCCCTTGCTTTAATGATCCCTAATAAGTCCTTAGTCCTTGCTTTCCAGGATGAGCCTGGAATAGTAAGCAGTTTTATGGGACAAAAGTAGGGCCTGATCAGTTCAGCAATGAATGGATAAAACCAATGTCTTCCTTATCTGCTCAAGTCTGCATCCCATGGACTTAATGAAAGGGAGATGAGAGCCACATCAAAGAAAATAGACAGGGTGAGAGACAGTTATAGTTTCAGTGGGGATTCAGGCATCAAAGTTGAGTAATCTGTAGCTATAGACATTCCATTGTGCAGACTAAAGGGATAAAGGAGCGGGAGAGAATTCATTCCAGGGGAAGGTGCAGTAAAAAGAAAGGTCGAGGTGAGTGGGTGAGGGGGAGAGGAGTGGTGGTAGTGGGGGGGGAGGGGGAGGTGCGGGGAGCAGGCAGAGGCATGATGTGGGTGGAGATTGGTAGAAGGTAGTAATCAGAAACTAAAGCAAACTATTAAAGATACTGAAAACCTAAAATAAAAATAGAAAATGCTGGAAAAACTCAAAAGGTCAAGCAGCATCTGTGGAGATAGAAACATGTTTTGAGTCCAATATGATTCTTCCTTGGAACTGGAGAGAGGTAGAACTTGTGATGACTGTTGTTCAGTTGAAAAAGGGAGGAACTGGAGCAAAATAGAAGGCTTATGGATAGCTTGGAGGGTAAGAGAGATTAAGTGGCAAAGATGTCACAGGAAGCAAGACAAAGATAGCATTAAAAACTAATGCTTTTGTCCAAAGTAGGTATTAATAGCAGAATAAAGGTCAGAAAGCAAATATCAGAAAGCTCTAACAGTAGAAAGGGGTCAGTGTTGTCTGGAAGCAAAACCATGGTAAAATTCAAAATGGAGGACTGAGTTCAGGATCTGAAGTTGTTGAAATCAATGTTGAGTCCAGAAGGCTGTAAAATGCCAAATCAGATTATGAGGTGCTATTCCTCCAGTTTTTGTTAAGCTTCTCTGGAACATTGTAGCAGGCAGAGGATAGAAATTTGAGCATGAGAGCAAGATGATGAATTGAACTGGCAAATGATTGGAAGATCGGGATCATACTTGCAGACTGAGTGACGGTGTCCCACAGAGTGATCAGCTACTTTGTGTTTAGTCTCCCTTGGATGGTCAGGAGGTAAATGGGCAGGTGTTACATCTCCTGCGATTGTATGTGACCACACTGGGGGGAGGGGATGAGGTGTTGGGGGTGATAAAAGAGTGGACCAGGGTATCTCAGAGGAAGCTGTCCCTGCAGAATGCTAACAGTGGAGTGAGGGGAAGGTGTGTTTGGTGGTGGCATTGTGTTGGAGTTGGTGAAAATGATGGAGGATAATCCTTGGAATACAGAGGCTGGTGAGGGGGAGCTCACCATAGATCTGGGAGGGAGGGGAATGGGTGAAGCTAGAAGTGCGAGAAATTGGTCAAACATGGTTGAGGGCTCTGTCAACTAAAGTGAAGCACAATTCTCAGTTGAGAAAAAGGAAAAACATATCAGAAGTCCCATTGTGAAATGTTACGTCACCAAAGCAGATGTGACAGAAATGGACAAACTGGGGAAGCGGAATGGAGTCCTTATAGGAAGCAGGATGTGAAGAGGTGTAGTCAAGGTAGCTTTGAGAATCAGTGGGTTTGTAAACAATATTAATAGACGAGTCTATTTCCAGAAATGGAGGCAAAGAATTCACAAAGGGAGGGGAAGTGTCAGAGATGGAATATGTGACAGAATGTGTGAAATTGGAAGAAAAATTGATGAATTTCTCCAGTTGCAGTCGTGAGTACAAAGTGGCACCAATATAGTCTTCAATGCACTGGAAAAAATGTTGTGAGAAGGGCCCTGAGTAGGACAGGAAAAAGGAATGTTCCACATACACTGCAACAAGTCAGGTATCATTGACATCCAGGCTGGTGCCCATTGTCACATCTTTATTTGGAGGAATTGAGACAAGAAGGAAAAATAGGTGAATGAGAGAACAAGTTCAGCCAGATGAAAGGAATTGGTGCTGGATGAGGATTGTTCAGGTCTCCATTCAAAGAAGAAGCAGAGATCCCTCAGACCATCCTGGTGGGTGACAGAGCTGTAGAGGGATTGGACATCCATCATGAAAAAGAAATTGGAAATTATTGATATGACATAGGGCATTAGAAGAATCTCAAATAGCTGGGAAGAAACTGGAGAAGGGGAGAGGGAATGGAGTTAAAATAGGAAGAAATGAGTTCAGTGGAGCAGGACGAGGCAGAAACAATGGATCTATCAGGTGAGCCCTATTTTAGATTTTGGAAGGACATAAAAGTGGGCTTGCAGAATCGGCGGTCTATCAGTTTGAAAGTTGTGGAGGTGAGAACTCTGGAGGATTTGATGTCAGTGATAGTTTTGAAAACAATGGCTTCATATTTGGTGGTGGGCCATGGTCCAGAAGGGGTATCAAGAAGTATCTGAGAGTTGCCACTTAGCTTGTGAGATGGAAGTCAGTACATTAGACAACAACAGAAACATTCTTGTCAACACATTTGATAACAAAGGCAGGATTGGAGAGGAGTGAGCAAGCTCATAAGGAAACAGATTAAAGTGGGTGAGAGGAGCAGAGAAATTAAAATTGCCAATATTGCATGAACATTTCTCAATGAAAAGATCAAGAGCAGATAAGAGACCAGAGTGAGAGGTCCATGTAGAAGGAGAATACTGGAAGGGGTCTGTGGAGGAGAGGAAAGAATCCTGCCCAAACAATTGAGTAGAGTAAGAAGTCTCACACCAGGTTAACACCAGGTTAAAGCCCAACAGGTTTATTTGGTAGCACAAGCTTTCGGAGTGCTCCTTAGGAGTGACGTTCCGAAAACTTGTGCTACCAAATAAACCTGTCAGACCTTAACCTGGTGTTGTGAGACTTCTTACTGTGCTTACCCTAGTCCAACACCAGCATCTCCACATCATGGCAAACAATTGAACACAGAGACGAAGGTGACAGAAGAAGTGTTCAGCATCGTGCCAAGCCCAAAATTCATTGAGATAAGCATGTAAGGGGATAAATTTAGCACCAGAAAGGAAAGGTCAAAGGGTATTTATTTATTAGTGTCACAAGTAGGCTCACATGACACTGCAATGAAGTAACTGAGAAAATTGCCACACTCCAGTGCCTGTTCAGGTAGACTGAGGGAGAATTTAAAGTGGCCAATGCACCTGACCAATGTGTCTTTCAGACTGTGAGGGGAAACCGGAGCATCCGGAGGAAACCCATGCAGACACGGAGAGAATGTGCAGACTCCTCACAGACAGTGACCCAAGCTGGGAACTGAACCCCGGTCCTGGCACTGTGAGGCAGCAGAGCTAACCACTGTGCCATCGTGCCGCCTATGTGGAAAGAGCTGGGAAGGGATGGGGTTAAATGGAAGAGAAAGGGTGAAAGGATCCAGTCGGGCATTGATACTAATAAATTGTTGGAGCTTGCGTTCCTTAACACCTGAAAGGAAGAGAAAAAATCTCTTGTTAAGACACAAGATGAGACTAAGAATGAAATGTTACTGGGGATGAGGACAGCTTTGAAACAGAGTGAGTTGGTGCAGCTGGAGAGAGTGTTTGAGTTTGTACATACAGTGGCAAATGGCACATGAGTGTGGATCTCAGGATTCAATGAGAACAACAGTATGAGGAATGTTGTATGTCTTAGAGATACCTGTAATCCTGGGTGGATTCAAAACAGGAAGGGTGGAACTTTGCTTGGATTTCATGAGGAGTAAGCCGGAGCCGGAGACAATCACTGAGGAAGGAAGTGTGGCTGTGAATCAAGTTTTGGTAAACACCTTATCAAACACCAGGAGGGAAATTAAATGCAATGAAGCAATGATGCCCTTAGCTCTGATTGACACAATGGGAGTACATGGCCATGCAAGGTCAAGGAGCTATTCATGAATATCGTTTGGAAGTTTATGTAGATGCAATGAACACAGCATAAATCCTTTAAGCAATGGGATCCTTTCAAGTCTGCTTTATAACATTTGCCAGATTAAGAACATAAAAACATAAGAACATAAGAAATAGGAGCAGGAGTAGGCCATCCAGCCCTTCGAGCCTGCCCCGCCATTCAATAAGATCATGGCTGATCTGTCGCTGCTCAGTTCCACTTTCCCGCCCTCTCCCCATAACCCTTAATCCCCTCTCCTATCAAAAACCCATCAACCCGCGTCTTAAAAATATTTAGCGAGGCAGCCTCCACCACTTCAACGGGCAGAGAATTCCAGAGATTCACCACCCTTTGAGTGAAGAAGTTCCTCCTCAACTCCGTTCTAAACCGCCCCCCTTTTATCTTGAGGCTGTGCCCCCTAGTCCTACTGTCTTTTTTGAGGGGGAAGAGTCTTTCCACCTCTATCCTATCCATCCCATTCATCATCTTATACGTCTCAATGAGATCTCCTCTCATTCTTCTAAACTCTAACGAGTACAAGCCCAGTTTATTCAGCCTCTCCTCATAGCTCAACCCCCTCAACTCCGGTATCAGCCTAGTAAACCTCCTCTGCACTCCCTCCAAGGCCAAAATATCTTTGCGCAGGTGCGGCGCCCAAAAATGCACACAGTACTCCAGTTGCGGCCTCACCAATGCCCTATACAGCTGCAGCAAGACCTCCCTACTTTTATATTCAATCCCCTTCGCTATGAAGGCCAGCATCCCATTCGCCTTCCTGACCACCTGCTGCACCTGCAAGCTGGGTTTTTGCAACTCATGCCCAAGGACCCCGAGGTCCCTCTGCACCGTCGCCTGCTGCAGTTTTTCGCCCCGTAAGTAATAGTCCTTCCTACTATTCTTCCTACCAAAGTGGACCACCTCACACTTGCCAACATTAAATTCCATTTGCCATTTCCTGGCCCATTCGCCCAGCCTATCTAGATCCTTCTGTAGACTCTCCACACCCTCTTAATTAATTAATTAATCAGACTTGGATCACAGACAAGTTAAGCAAGTCACAAAAGACTTGTTTGGAAGGTCAGCAATTATTTTTCCACAGGAAAGGAAGCAGAATCTCAAGAGTGAGTAGCACTTTCATGGATGGCTGGATTTCCTGAAGAACAGGACCTCATGGACAACACAAACATTTGATCATTTGGCATTCTTTGGACTATGGAAAGATTGGTGGCATAGATAAATAGTTTGAAATTGGTATTGGTGCACAGCAGCCAAGATTATCTGACAGTGCAAAAATAGGGGGTTTTATTCCAAGAGAATAGCGATGATTGGGGGTAAAAATAGAATGGAGAGATGCTGAAGTGAATGGATGAGCTGAGGCACCTGTGACTTAAATATATATTTCGCAAAGTGTGTGTGCAAGTAGATAAAATCATAAAAGAAGCCAGTATGTTGGATTTTATAAATAGGAACAAGGAATAAAGCCATGTTTAAGGTATTGTGTGCAATTTCAGGTGCCTCAATATGGAAAGGACATTAAAACAATTGTGCATACTCTGCATAAATTCATCAGGATGATGCCAGGGATAGAAAACTGTAGTTAAGAAGAAAGACTTGTGATGCTAGGACAGAATTGGTTAAAGCATGTTTAACAAACAAAGAGTTTCAACAGGGTGAACAGGGAAAGATTATAGCCTCGAGTTGGGGATCGATTGATGAGAGACTGTCAATTTAAAAATGAAGAGAGTGGGGAGAACTTTCTTTATGCAGAAGGTTGTTGGAGAATGGAATACTTTGCCACAGCATTGGGACTGAGGCTAATGTTTATTTGAAGAGAAATGGAATTAATCCTTGAAGCAGAGGAAGGTATAGAGGAAGAATTGTAGGGAGAGATGAGGCAGTGGGTTTAATATTGGATTCCGCCAAAAACACAGCAGCCTCCTTCAGTGCTTTAAAGTTTTCATTAATGGTTCATTGGCAGATGTGAATAGGAATGACTTTCATTGCATCAACATACAGATGGAATCAGGTAATGCAGATGAATGGATAAGGTGCCAACAGCAGCCATGCTGCCTTCATTTTGCAGCAGTCCCCTGTTTCAAACTATTAAGAAGGAACAGACACAAGTCTCTCCAGGGAAACTGACACTCCCACAGAACCTTGAGCCAGTTAGGAACCCAAACAATAGCTGAAAAAATGTACAATGAGACACATGACTTTCGCCAAATATAAATGAAATGTACAATTGCATATTGGTCTCAATTTTAACTCACTCTGCTTGGTAACACCAGGCAGTGGCAGTAAAGTGGAGTAGGGCTTTTATTTAACCCTTTACTGTCTCAATCAGACACAGCCTCAATTGGCTACAGTAAACATACCCATCTAAATATGCAGAGGAGGCTATGATAATGTCATTGGAAATGATCTGTCTCTGTTGTATCCTACATAATGCAGTTTACAAATAGGAACTCATTCATCTAGTGGACCAGGAATGCTTTGCAGCCTTGGCAGAGCAGTGCAGGAAAAATGAGCTAGGTTGATGTTGCAGCCAGAAGTAATTATGTGCTAAATCAAAGGAACATATGAACCCAGAACTTAGAAGTAGGAGTAAACTATTCAGCTCTTCTAGCCTGCACTGCCATTCAATAAGACCCTGGCTGATCTGAGTGTGATTGCAGCTCCACTTTCCTTTCTGCCCCTCCCCATAACTCTTGACTTTTTTTACAAAAATCTCAATCTTAAATAAATTCCAATGACCCAGTCCCAGCTCTGACAAAGGGTCACCCTGATTCAAAATGTTGGCTCTATTCTCTCTCTACAGATGCTGTCAGACCTGCTGAGATTTTCCGGCATTCTCTGTTTTTGTTTCCAATTCTGTTATCTGCTGTGTTTTTGTCTTTATATTCGGGAAAAGGGCTTGCCTGAAGTATGACTAGTGGAAACCTTCTTTCTGACATTAAATAGGGACAAAGGGAGTTCCCAAACCAATGGGCAGATAGGCAGCGCAATGCCTCACCCTGTCAAAAACATGAGGGCACATAGCTGGAACTGCACCTCCACCTGGGGGCAGGGGGTTCCAAGGGACATGAAACATGTTGGGATAGTATCCGCTCCCAGGCCAAAGGCCCCAGCTTTGAATGGCCTGGTGGGTAGATTTATGGCAGCTTTAAATGTGGGCAGAAAAGCCCCAAATTGGCCCAAGAGTGTGAGGGTGATGCCTCACTGAGGTGAAAAGCCACCCAAAGGTACAGCAAGAGCTGACCATCCACCAGAGGGCAGTGCTGTCCCAAAAGGCATGGACTATACCACGCAACTGACTAGCAGAGGGACTTCAACCAGGTTAGACCTCATGATCACCCATCATTATGCAGAATCAAAAGGTGACTGGACAGGGTTGACCAGCCTATTTAAAATGATCCATAAACCTCCTCCAGGCCAAGCATGGTAGCCCTCTCCAGGCTGGATGCAGGAGAGGCCCCTGCCAGAAGGCCATCTTCCTTTCATCCAGGCCTATAAATGCTGGCCCAAGTTCAGGTGCCAACCACTCACCTGTTGTCATGCCAACTGAATGCATCTAGCCACAAATCAAAGAAATAGCGAGGCACTTAGAAAAGAATGGTTTGATCGAGCCAGACGCAGCACGGATTCGTTAAGGGGAAGTCGTGTTTGACGAATTTATTGGATTTCTATGAGGATGTGACTAGTGCGGTAGACAGACGGGAACTAGTGGATGTGGTGTTTTTAGATTTCCAAAAGGCATTTGATAAGGTGCCTCACAAAAGGTTGCTACAGAAGGCTAGGGTACACGGAGTTGGGGGCAAGGTGTTAGCGTGGATAGAGGATTGGCTGTCTAATAGGAAGCAGAGAGTTGGTATCAATAGGCGCTATTCTGGTTGGCAGTTGGTGACTAGTGGAGTGCCGCAGGGATCGGTGCTGGGGCCTCAACTATTTACCATTTATATAGATGATCTGGAGGAGGGGGCTGAGTGTAGGGTGATGAAATTTGCTGATGACACAAAGATGAGTGGAAAAGCAAATTGCATGGAGGGTGTGGAAAGTCTGCAGAGAGATCTAGATAGGCTGAGTGAGTGGGCGAGGACCTGGCAGATGGAGTATAATGCTAACAAGTGTGAGGTTATCCACTTTGGCAGAAATAATAGTAGGAGGGATTATTATTTAAAAGGCGAAAAGCATGCTACGGTGCAGAGGGACCTGGGGGTCCTTGTGTATGAGTCGCAAAAACCCAGTCTACAGGTGCAGCAGGTGATCAAGAAGGCAAATGGAATGTTGGCCTTTATAGCGAGGGGGATTGAATATAAAAGTAGGGAGGTCTTGCTGCAACTGTACAGGGTACTGGTGAGGCCGCAGCTGGAGTAGTGTGTGCAGTTTTGGCCGCCGCACTTGCACAAGGATATTTTGGCCTTGGAGGGAGTGCAGATGAGGTTCACTAGGCTGATACCGGAGATGAGGGGGTTGGACTATGAAGAGAGGCTAAATAGACTAGGTCTGTAGTCGTTGGAGTTTAGAAGGATGAGGGGGGATCTTATAGAGACGTATAAGATAATGAAGGGGATGGATAGGGTAGGGGTAGAGAGATTCTTCCCGCTTAGAAAGGATAGAAGGACTAGAGGGCACAGCCTCAAGATAAGGTGGGGGGGACAGTTTAGATCGGAGTTGAGGAGGAACTTCTTCACTCAAAGGGTGGTGAATCTCTGGAGTTCTCTGCCCGTTGAAGTGGTGGAGGCTACCTCGCTAAATATATTTAAGTCGCGGGTAGATACGTTTTTGATAGACAGGGGAATTAAGGGTTATGGGGAGAAAGCAGGAAAGTGGAACTGTTCCACTTCAGATCAGCCATGATCTTATTGAATGGCAGGGCAGGCTCGAAGGGCTTGATGGCCTACTCCTGCTCCTATTTCTTATGTTCTTATGTTCTAACAGAAGCTAGAATGCTCCAGTAGTGCTAGTGCCAGAATCCCCTAAAGAGACCAAAGTCCCTTTAAGATACCACAAGTGTCCTGACCCTCAGCTTACTCACAGTCCCTGGGTCTGAACAGCTGAAACCCCGAATTACTAAAGAGGGCAGGCAGGAACAAGGGTGGAGAAGAGCAAATTAGCCTTATGATCCCAGGGTCTGGCACTCAAGCATGAGATGTCAAGCATTCTGCTGTAATTGTCCAGAACAGTTTGCCCCATCACTCACCACCACCCCCCTCCGCCCCCCACTTCGTGTCAACCACCCTGAGAAATTACCAAATCCTTTTGAGGAGGTTGGAATGCCTGACCAATCCCCTCCCAACAGAGGGAGGTCAGATCTCTAACACCGAATAAATTTACCCATGCAGATATATTCAAGTCCTCCCAAATCACTAAAACTTTCCCAAACACAAGAACAGACAATATCGCTGTGGAGGTATTTGTCCAGAGTTTAAACCTCAAAAAAAGAAATTGCAGCAGAGAACTGTCATTTTTCCTGCTAGTTGTGTGACTGCTGTGCTAGTATGAATGAGAGAATGTGTGTATATTTCTTCACATTCTGTACTTCTTAAGAACACGTACATAAAAAATAAAGTAGAACATTTTTTTCCTCCAACAGAACAGCTTCTTCCCTGCTGCCATCAGACCTTTGAATGGATTTACCTTATATTAAGTTGACCTTTCTCTACACCCCAGCTATGACTGTAACACTGCATTCTGCGCCCTCTCCTTTCCTTCTCTATGAATGTTATGCTTTGTCTGTATAGTGCAAGGATAAAAAACTTTTCACTGTATATCAATACATGTGGCAATAAAAAATCAAATCAAATCAAATCACCACAACTTCACTGGAAGTATAGTAGAAACTCGGTTTATTTGTGTAAACAGAATACACCCAAGGTACTTTCCTACTGGTAAATTTTTCAATAGAATCTCTGACTATGGATGCAGAGATGTTTACTAAGAACTATTCTCTCCCACTACCTGCAATGATACTTTTTTGAAAATTGGAACTATCACAAACCTTACTTCCTGATGAACTAGATGCTTCCTGGATGATGGACATTGATGTACAGGTTGATACTTCTGTTCCGGATGGTGTGTGAACATCGAATAAAAAGCTTTCTTTACGTGTAGGCCCCTTGGGTTGATATTAGGAATTTTAATACATAGTGTCGAGGACAATGTGATAGCTTTACATCCTGTCTGTTTGGCAAGAAGAGTTTCTGTCACTTGCTTGACACAGGTGTACACAGCAGATCATCTGTTGTAGAGAGTAAATTGGAAGAATGTGGTGAAATGTAAGTTTCATGCTGCGGTATCTTTCACTGCGACAGTAATCCAGCTATTGTCTGCATGACATCCTGCAGCAGATGGTACCACTCTGTCTTGTGAAGCAGAGGCAGTGAAAACAGATTCTTCTGACATATGCAGGTGCACATGGGTGAGGCTATATATATATGGGCCTGAGTTGGTGACATGTTCAGACAGAATGCTCCAGATGTCATTGTACTTACATTTGGAGGTCCCTCGTGTATTTATCAAAAATATTGAGCCTATTTTGAACCAGAGAATGAAGTCCCATGCTCATTATCTAAATTCCCACCAAAAACAAGAATACTTGTTAATTTCACAGAATAGTTAAAACCATTCATCCTATTGATCCTGTGCCAACTCTCTATAAGAACATTCCAGCTAGTTCCACTTCTGGAATGCAATTATTTCCCCCTTCATGAAGTATCCAATTCCCTCTTGAAAGCCCCCATTGAATCCACCTCCATCATCTTTTCAGGCAGTGCAGTCTGGATCGTAATAACTGGCCGTATAAAAATTTTCTCCTCATGTTCCCTTTAGTTCTTTTCCAAATTACCTTAAATGGAAACAATTTCTCCATAAGGGGGCAATTTTGAGACTACACTCTCTGCAGGAATGGCGGTGCACCCTCGAAATCTAGAAAGCACAATTCGTGCTGGCAAGTTCCAGAGTCCCAATCTGACTGCTGCCAGCAGAGTGACATGAAACATGCTCATTTTAATACATTAGCATGATATCAGTGAGCACTCCCTCCGGGACTTCCCCCCTCACCAGATATGCAGTGGGCGCTGATGTAAAATCATGACAGTGCCATTTACAACAGTGTGACCCTGGCACCTTCACCTTCGAGGGGATTTTGGAGGTAAACGCGCAGGCAGCCAGCACCCTCTGTGGTATTTACTGCTCAAGCGGCACTGGAGAAGACATGGGGACAAACTGATAAGTACAACTCGGGGGTCCCACAACCAGGAGAAGGCGTCGGGAGGGGTCACTTGCAGGCCTTACGTTTCCTTCATTTCGGGATGCCCCTTGCTCTAAAGGGGTTGTGAAGGTTGCTATGCAGGCATGCTTCCCGTGTTCTCCTTCCTGGCTTCCTGTCCATATTGCAGCTGAGAGAGCTGGCCAGAAGGTAAGAGAGCTTGAAAACAAGAGGCTCAACACTGAGGGCGTCTGTGAGTTACCCGGACCCATGAGAAGCCAAGCTGTCAGGACACATTAGAGGAATAAGGAATGGGCTACATCTCCCTCTTGTGGCCTGAAAGGCCTCGTACTTGGGGAGGATGACTGTAGTGTGCTTGGAACCCACACTCAGGCAGTGGAGTGAGGATAAAGGGGAGAAGCTGCCTGGTTGTCCGGGGCGCTTGCACGTAAAGTTTGATCTCAATAGGTCATGGAAGGCTGCCCAACTCGGCACCTCATGAGACCTGGGAGAAACAGGGTGCCCTCTGGGAATGATCTGGACATGCTCAGTGCTTGGTCTGACATGACTCAGCCATGCCTTGTCTGCTACAAGATACAGACAGTTGGCTGAACAGCTATCCCAGTGTCCCCTCACTAGTGGTTATGCCATTAAATGCTGTGCAGCCAGACAGCACTGCCTTTTAGTGGAAGTTAATTGTTAACCCTTCGCAAGCCAGAGCCCCAGGCATTGAGTTGACATTCCCAGTAAGGCTGCAATATCACACTGATAACACTGCTCTGTCCCCCTATGCAGAATTTGATGGTGATGTCTATCATCACGCGCCCCAATCAAGGCCATGACAGGGTGCATCGGTGAGATTCCCCCATCACGATACGAACACTGGTCACATGCAACCACTTGTTTGCCCTCTGACATGACAAGATTGTCTACAAGATTATGAGATGCACGGGTAGCGTGGATAGTGAGAAGCTTTTTCCCAGGGTGGAAGAGTCAATTATATTAGGGGCCATAGGTTTAAGGTGTGAGGGACAAGGTTTAAACGAGATGTACGAGGCACACTTTTTACATGGAGAGTAGTGGGTGCCTGGAACTCATTGCCAGGGTTGGTAATGGAAGCAAATATAGTAGTGACTTTTAAGGAGCGTCTTGACAAATACATGAATAGGATGGGAATAGAGGGATATGATCCCCAGAAGAGTAGAGGGTTTTAATTCAGTCAGGCAGCATGGCCGGTGCAGGCTTGGAGAGCTGAAGGACATATTCCTGTGCTGTCATTTTCTTTGTTCTTTGTGATGCCAAGTTACTTGGAGGTGGGGATTTGGGGCTGGGGAATGTGGCTTTTGGTACCACTGACATCCTGGTGGGTCCACATGCTGCAATGTGCTGGAGTTGACAGGGACCAATGTGGAGATGTGGCTACAGTGTCTGAGTGGAGGATGCATGGGATGGCATAGAGTGTGCTGCAATTGGGTGGTAGTCCCAGAGGTTTTGAGGAAGGAGGGCGGGACTATCTCATGAACCTTTATAGCTCACTGTGGTCTTCTCTTCGTTACAGTGCATGGTCTGGAGGGTCATGGAGCTGTCGAGTTGGCTACCCTACCTATTGGCATACAGCAGCGGCAGAGACATCGACCAGTGCCCTGTGGAGGAGGGAGAGGTTGGGCTTGTTGCTGTTCCGGGAGCAGCGCCCAGATAAGTAGATACTGGCCAAAGGTTTTCCAACATCGGTTATCATACCTGCAGATATTAGAGATGCAGTACCGTAAAAGGCTGCGTCTGTCCAGGGGGATGGTGGACCACCTCTGCCTGATCCTGCAAGAGCTGGCACCACATGGAATGGGAGGACACCCACTGCCTGTGACCCTTAAACTCACAGCCAGTGACTCGTTCCAGAGCTGCATTAGCGACCTACGTGACATCCCCCATACACAAATGCATCCAGAAGGTTGCAGATGGCCTTTATGCTTAGGCTCACATGTATATCTTGGACGTGGACCAGGCAATCCAAAGTGCCAGTGCCATGGACTCCACCACCTTTGCAGGCAGTATCACATTCCACTGAAATGAAAACAGGAAGCGCTGGAAAAATATCAGCATTTCTGATAGTGTCTGTAAAGAGGGAAACAGAGGGGTGATCTTGAGCTCACTCTCGCCATCCACTAGATTGCTGGTGTGGGCTTAAAATGCAGCAAAACCTGGAAGTCGAGGATCTCGCCAGCAATGTCGCAACTTCTGATTTTTGCCATCCCTCACCTGCGACATGATCAGTTTTATGCCAACAATGCGTGTGATCCTGATTTACATACGTTTAAATTAATTTTAATATGATTAATCCACTTCCCCTGGCCAGATAGTGATCTCCTGCTGTATATCCACACAATGCTAACGCGACGTCAGCACAGTTTGCAAAGGTTCATCCAGATGTGAAACTGCTGTAGAGATTGTCCTGGGGCATAACAATGACCCTTCAAGGGTAATCTAGATTTGAAACGTTAGTTCTGTTCTCGTTCTCTCCCCACCAATGCTGTCGGACTTGCTGAGATTTTCCAGCATTTTCTGCAGATTGGCCAACAGCTCTTGAACCTACCAGACATAGCACTGCAGTGGCCAGAAGCAATACTGCAGTGCTCTACCTGGGACTAACTCGAGGACCTTCAAAAAGGTAGGTCTCGGTGGACCCAGGAGGATAGAGGATGCCGTGAGGGGTCAGGAGAGAGAAATCATGGCGTTGGAGTATAGGCCAGTGGGGAGATGATCGCAGAGCCCTATGTCCTGGATTAGAGAGCACCCCAACTCTGAGGAGGTCTTCAGAGTGAGGGCCTCTCTCCCTGCCTGAGGTGGGGGAAAAGTGCAAATGCCATTTTCCCACCTTACCTGTATCCATATGCCTAAAATTTGAAGTTGGGCAGGAGAAGGCTCTTAAGTGGAGAATGGGTGTATTTCTCACCAAAACACCTGCCTGAAAAAGTGCAAAACTGGATTTGGGCAAACAGGCTCCAGGGTATCTCATCCATTCAATTTTATGCTTCCCCTTGCCTCAGAACCTGCTTTGGGAGGAGCTTAAAATTCTGCCCATTAATCTATAAGAGTGGTAAACTTTTGCAGTTTTATTAATACAATTAAAACTGGTATTAATCGCAATAAAATAAGTATTCTTGTTGAGTCTCTAAACCTCCCCTTATGAGTAACCCTATTTTAAATTATGAAGAATGACTTACGAAAACTATACTGGCACATTTACTAGTTGCATTGTTATACCTAAGTCAGCTTCTTAGTAAATCAAATATTTTTAGGGTGCAAAAACTTCTTCAATGTGCCAACTTGTTGTGCCTATGCATCCAAAAAGGATTCAATTTGAAGACCCTCCTTGAGCAATCGTAAACAAGCATTATTAGTGGAAACTTTCATTGTCAATATTTCAACATGGGGAAAGATTTGTTTTATGGGTGGAGTCAATTTCCCTTACATTTTTTATAAAGCCAATGTTAAGAGTCATGGAAATTCAATTTATAGTCAACATAATTTACATTTAAATTCTGTGATCTTGTGTACTGGTTTGGTCGTTTTCATCCAAATTGCATTTGTAAAACCATTGCAAAATATTGGTAACTCTAGGCCAATATATACGAATCATGGTAGACAATGGAACAACATTGGACAGAACACCAGATGAAATTGTTACAATTCTTTGGATATTTTACGTCCACCACAGCAGGCAGATAAGACTAAAGTTTAACAGCTCAATTTGAAAACATGCAGCACAAATTATTTAAATATCAGTCTAGATTACATGCTGTTCCCCGCATTTCTCTTTTGGTTTTCATGGGGTGAAGATCATTCCTGTTGTTTTCCTTAGTGGGTGGACTCTGGGAAGAGTTCTTCAGCCACAGGGTGATCACAGCTATGAAGAAGTCTTGCAATGACCTTCCCTGTTGATGACAATAGGAAAATTCCTCTGTCGTTACTGCAGTCAGACTTCTCAACTTTCCTGTAGGTGGCCACAAATGCAGCAACTCTGAGATCCCTTGACATGTCGTCCTCCTTCCAGAAAAGTGAAATGAGTTCATGTATTTGTGCCAAGAGTTCTTCTCCGCTATGTTTAGTACTTTGGTGGAGCTTTCATCTGTTCTGATGCCTTGTTGTTCTTTAGCTAATTAATGACTTGCTAATTATTGTAATTGGCATTAAAATGTTAATATAGGTAACAAAATAGCTGTTCAGTAAGCCAACTTTTTGGATGAAGACTTCCTCACTGCTGTATTTAGTATGAATGCTAAATTCTCCCTCGTATATTCGAACAGGCGCTGGGGCGTGGTGACTAGGGGATTTTCATAGTAACTTCCACTGCAATGTTAATGTAAGCCAACTTGTGACACTAATGCATAAACTAAAAGAAAGAAGATCAAACAGATGTCTTTGATACATCTAGACCATTGCATATTTATCCAAAAATCTATTGTAAAAACAGATGGTGTTTTTTAAGAAATAAAAAAAACTTTTTTTATTTCATCAGTGAATGATGTTTATATTAAATAATTCTAATTTTTGTTCGTAAATTGATGCTTCAAATGTCAATAGGTTAAGTTCCAATTTTGTGCACGAGTTTCACCATGTAACTGAATAGCAAGGAAGTTACAAATGAGTTTTGATCACTTTCATGGGTGAAAAATATTTACCACGCCTTGCTTCTCTCCTTCATGTATATCACTTCTTTATGAATTTACACTGCTGTAAGATTGCAGCTGTAGTTATTTAAAAGTACATGCATTGTTTCACTGTGAGGTAATTGCGCACGTACAACTGCATTAGGCAGAAGGAAACATGTATGAATCAAAATTTTGGAAGACTGATCTGTCTTTACAATAAGCTGAATATTTTAAACATATTTACAAAGACTACTTTCTAGAGGCTTTATAAAATGAAGTAAAATAAATATTTTCTGCCTTTGAAAATATATCAAGCCCATTGCTGATCACCGTCTATTATCAGTCAGTTAACAGTGATTTTTTTTAAACTGTCCAAGTATCTATCTATACATAAGCCAAATGAATTCATACATCTTATGAAAATAAGACCTTTACCTGACATAAAGATTTCTATTTTGAATTCACACTTGCTGATTTATCTGTTGATTTACTGTAATCCTGTTAGGTAAGGCCATAAAACCAATAGACAAAAGAACAGAATTATGCCACTTGGCCCATCGAGTCTGCTCCTCCATTAAATCATGGCTGATATTTTTCTCACCTCCATTCTCCTGCCTTTTCCCTATAACCTTTGATCACCTTTTTAATCAAGAACCTATCTACAGCCTCTACAGACCTGGCCTCTAAAGCCTCCTGTAGCAAAAAAGTTCCACAGATTCACCACTCTCTGGCTGAAGAAATTCCTCCTCATCTCTGTTTTAAAGGATCGTCCCTTTAGTCTGAGGTTATGCCCTCTTATATGGTCTTATAAAGATAAACTTTACCAGGACGTTATTGAATAGGACCTTTCTGTAAGCTTTCATATTTGGCTCCTTTCAATAATTTCTCATATACTACTGCTTATCTTTTATCCAGTGTTGCTTTTCTGATGTTTGATTCTTCACCAATGTTTTCAGCCATATTCTGTTAAGATAAATCAGGTCCTCTTGGCTGAAAAGATTTCTGTCAAAGAAAAGTACACTTTAACCAAGAGAAAATTAATTCATTCAGATGCAGGTTGTGGGCAGGTTTTCTTCTTTGGATCCCCATACTAACATCCTGGAGCTATCCTTCCAGATCCAGTTGAGAGCTGAAGGAACATAGTGGAACTGAGTGCTGCTGTTCTCGTGATCATTATCGAGGCCTTTCTGTGAATGACCACATGAAAAGTGTACTTCAATAGGACGAAGAGACAGTGCTCCATCAGAATCCGGTCTGCTGATCATCTAGGGAAATGTAGTCACTGAGGGACATTGATTCAAGGAGTGCAACATCCTGTTGCCACAATTATCTCCTTGATTGTAAGCAAATATTTAACATTTTAAGAGAACTGAATATTTCATGCTTCACTGACAATTCAATGACTTATCAAATTGTTATTTCAACTATTCTCAGTTGCAGACAACTAATGGTCTTTTAGACTTAGTTTGATAGAGCTATTATAAGATTACTGGATTGTTTGTGGCAGATTTTGTAAAATTGTCAAGAAAGTCCCTTTGCAAAGTGATATTGCAGCTTTAACCTTATTTGTGCAATTGGGCAGGGGATGATTTCACTCATTACTTTAGTTCAGTACTTGACTCTGTTTATAACCTGAAAGTAAAACACAAAGTAGCCATCCCATTTCTGCTACCGTAAATACCAATGTACTACTTAGTATTGTCTCTAACATTGCTTGACATCTAAATTCACTTTGAATTATTGGTAAATTGATTTTGTTTTTGTTAGAAACTTGCCAAAGAAAAGCATGGCTTCTTTGCATTTATCTAAAAGACAACCAGGATCATTTGCACTGTCTTAATATCCCTGACATGTTTTCAGAGGATACTGTCTGCAAATATTTCCTTTGCAAAGCTCCTGTTGATATTTGTATCTTATTACTTTTCTTATATAAGATTGACTGATAGATTCTAACAAAAAAAATCAGATTTCAGTATATTTTATTGAACAAAATTGAATATTGCAGACACTAGTTCAATCGTTTTCATCACAATGGAAACAATAAAGATCCAACAGACTTCAATTCAGGCACGTATCAAAGAGCAGCATGCATTGTGAAGTGAGGAAACAGGTAATTAAAGGAAAATTGTAAGATATTACCTTCAAGACTGCATGGGTTGATAAATTTACTTTCTTTTCGCTTCATATGTTTTTAGCTAAGAGATCTTTAACAGAAAAAAATTACTGTAAGTGTAGTGGATTTCTGTACCCAAAAGCAATACTGTAGCAATCTGTTTGTTTTATTTTGTCAGTATGACAATAAAAAGCCTGTAGTGTTGCCACAAAATATAGGAATGAATTGATTTATTATACATGTGCGGCAACACTGCCCATGCAGCTTTAAGGACAAAAAGAAATGTGTTATTTGTTTTGTGTTTGCATTGATTAAAATAAGGAATTATTAAATATGCTTTTGCATTTTTTTCTATGAACAATAAATGTACTGTTACTTCAGCGTCACTGTTTATGGGTTTTATTAAGCATAAGTCTTAATGTTGACAGCATAAGTTTAGGAGACAGTCCATCATTTGAAGGATGGGTGCCAAATCATAATTTACTTAGACTTTGCAATCTTTTATGTACTTATGGACTTTTTACTTATAATCACCTGCACTATGTAGACAAAGGTAACCCCTGCTTTGCCAGTCAACATTACCAAGAGAGTTAATAACGATACTTGACATTCCACCTAAATTACAAGACTCCTTTTCCCTTTATCTCAAGAAAATGGGAAACAATATTACAAACCAAAAAAAGCAAAATAATCAAATCTCTGGAAAGATTTTACAGCTTTGGAGGCTTCCAGTGAACGATGTGTGCTTTTATGGAGATGGACGATGAAAAGCAAAATAATATCTCGCAATTCTGATTGTTCAAATATATTCTACAACACAGAAAGCTCCAAGCAGGCTGGAGCAGGCATGGGGCAGGAAGGTTAAGTAGAGAAGAAGGCACAATACTTCAGATTGGCAGCAGACTGCAGCAAGAATAATCTAATCAAAACTAAATTCAATTATCTATTCCCAGGGCAGGCTCCCGAGGCTGCTGCACTGAATACTAGGATAGCTCCTCCTAGACATCTTTTCCAGTCAAAGTTGCTTGATGAATGCAGATGAAATTTGAAATATGAAAATCTGAAATAATTTATGGAAGTTGTCAGAAATTTGGACTGCTGGTAGTGTAATTTCCTCAGAGACAATGCAGACTGGCTCATTGCTTCCAGTTTTAAAGCAGGCCCTGGTCTTCCAATAGATGGATCAAACCTTCTAAAATGCTGTTTCAGACAAATTACAGCTCATTACAAACAGCCTTGCACCATGCCATTATGTCACAGGAAATCTTTTTTCATTTGCACAAATTTGCCTGGAATTCTTTTATTTATTTGAGTATCCATTATCGGATCTGAAATTGAATTACTCACAATTATTTTCTGGGAGGCGGATGTTTGTGTACATGCAATAAGTGGACACCGTGCAAGTGTAACGTACTACACTGTTCTTTTTAAATAACCGTACTGGGATTAAACATACACTACTTAAAATTTTCGAAAAGTCACAGCATGGATAATATTAATCTATTGAGATAACCTTCAAAATTATTTTATTAAAAGGCACGTTTAAAAGCTGTGAGAGGTTAAAGTAGAAATAATAGGCTTTTATTGCATTGCATGCATAATAAATAAATTATAAGCCAAATATAAGTAATGTCTTTGTGTGGTATGTTTATATATATCATATTAATGTTTAGCAACAAGCCATCAATGTGTGTATGTATCCACAAGAAAATATCATTAGATTATTGTTTGCGTTCTGGATTTAACATAATGCCAGACACAATGAACAAAGGATATAGCTTATATTTAATGCTAATGAGAAGAAAGCTGCTCCCAACTACATGGCCTCTCTAAGTGGGGGTTCAAATATACAAATAGGATGGTTTTGTATCTTCTCAGCAACCCACTACTGCAGGAAACTGTGTAATAGCACTTAAATAAATAGAGGCGCTGGGTAAGAGATTATTGCTTGTATTATGCTATTGTAGACATAGTTGCCCCATGGTCTGACATAACTGCATGAATGTGGGACAAGACAAATGCAATGTATGGCTGTGGGTTAGTATTGAAGCATGACCCCATATCTGGAGGGTTGAAAGTTATGGATCTATTGATTGCTCCTGGAGTTTTGAAGTGTGGCTGCCAAGGTCTGCCTGCTGGTAGCTGGCTGGTCTGTCTGTCTGCCTGTTGGGTAACAAAGTATTTGAATGGAACCACAGGCAGCTTTTCTTGAAACATCCATGAAGTTGCGCTTTCTTTTATATTAACTGACCACTGAAAAAAGTGGCCCCATCAGGAAAGAAGAAAAGCGTCAGAGAAAGAATCTGGCTGCAAAAGATACAAGAGCCTCTCCATTTATATTAGAAATTGTGCTTTGTGTAGATGTGATGTTATATAAATTTTGTAACAATTAATACATTCTAAGCATTTATTATATAGTCTATCCAAATATATTTTTTACTTTCCTTTATCCCAAAAAGTATAAATAAGTCTCACAAACAAATAGCTGACATGTCTAAAGTCCTTTTTTCAGTTTTTGTGTCAGCTTTCTCAAGTGAAGTCACAGCACAAAAGAGAAGTAGCAGTATCATAAGTCAAAGCATCATTTCATTCCTTGTGTACAATGAAAAAGAACATAGAACCATTTTGAATTAACCATTAAAAAACTTCACATTATTTGTCTCAAAAGATGGCTACACAATGTCAGCTCGTAAATGCAAACATAAGTGTCATGGATAAAAGGTTCTTGAAGAACCATTTGCATATCTGACATACATATAGTAGTTTTATGCTCATGTCTATTTACACATGGAGGATTTTGGTTTACATGAGGTTGAAACAAAAATATTACGCCAAAGAATGTTTAAATGTGGAACTCTCCACCACAAACTAGGTTGAAGCAGACCCAATGAATTACTTAAAGGGGAAATAATAATTGTTTGTGAAATAAAAATATTAAAGGATTGGAGGAACAAACTGAAGGATGGAGTTTGGTTGAGTGGTTCATGTGAAGGAAAACAGCAGCAACACCAACATGTAGGATTGATTGTTTCAGAGCTGCAAATTCTGTGAATTAAAAATAAATTCAGATCAAAGAATAAGTTACATACTTATTATACTTCTATAAATTTCTCTAATTCTACTGCATGATATTTGGAATTAGACTTCTGAGGATTATATTATAATATATGATATAAGATGAGAAGTATGCATTGTGAGAGTGGAAAAATATTAGGTCGTCTTTTTATCCGTTTTAAAACATTTTTCAGTGATCAGCTTGTTAGTAACTTGTAACTTATTTAAAATACTAAATTGAGATTCTTAAAGCATCTTCATACAAAGAGTGAAATTCTGTAAAACTCTCCAGCAGCTGATTAGTATGCTTATATAGTGAAACCCATAATGCAGTAGATTGTATATGGTCTTTGGAAGGAACCGTGTTAATGGACTATCCTGCCCTTTCTCAGTCCAGTCTTTCTATTGTTCTGACAAAACCAAAATACTGAAGCTACTGGACATCTGAGATTTAAAAGAAACATTGGAGATGTGCAGCATGTCTTGTAGCATCTGTGGAGAGAGGAATTGAAGTATTTTTCAAAATGCTTTCCAAATAGCTGTTTGATAAAATTCTAGTGAAAATGGCAAATTGTTGATTATGTCATTTCTTAACTGCTAAGCAATATATGTACTACTAATAACACCATTTGGTGTAATCTCTGTTGCAGGGTTGGTACCGGTAAGAGAGCAGTTAGTTTCTTTATTGTAGCTGTGTAGATTGGATTCAAACTGTAGCAAGCAATATGGTCATGTTAGTGTGTTTTGATGAATGCAACAAAAAGAACACAAAAAAGACATGACTGCTTTGTGAGCTTGTGTAAATCTTAGTCATTTGTATGTTTCTTTTAATTTTCTGTAACAGCTCTAATTGACTTCTAAATTAATTGAAGTTCGTAAATCTGAGGATAAATTGGGCATCTGCTTCATCAATCAAAAATCTCGAAATCTGGAAAATACAGTTCACCAGCAATAAAATTCTGGCAAAATGAGTGATAAAGAAGAATCTCGGTGAAGCACTTTCATGCTTGAGGAGCGCTGAAGTTTACAATCATGTTCTCTGCATTGACTACTCAGATTTATACCACAGGTCCGAAAGTTTAAATCCATATTCCCATTAGTTTGATTATTTCTCAGTGGAGATACCAATAGATTTTGATGTTCTGATTTAAAACCTATCTGTCAATGAGGTAACAGTGTCAAATACAAGTCAATATTTGGAAAATTCTCATGAAATAAAACATCGAATTTTTCAATTGAATTCTAATTGCTGAAAAATTATTTGTCTCATTTATTGTTGGCATCTTTAAAAAAAACTGATAGACTTCCTTCATTTAGAAATATACTATGGGCTCAGCTGTTTCTATATTTTTGGATAGACTTGACCCTAATATAATCCCTTCTATAAATCTTTTAACTACACAGTATTTGTTATCATAAGATAACCGATTTTGACAGAAATAAGAAGAAAAGTCAATATGCATTCTGTTCAAGAAAGCTGCAATCTGATTTTGTTTAGTTTTGTGAATAATGTGTTTCAAGGTTCCTGATATACTCTATTAAACTAATATATAGCTACTAATTGAGTATTATAGCTGGTAGCTACTGATGAAGCTTTTTATGCCTCCACGTACTTGGGTTAACAACATCAATATGTAATATGCTAGATAAAGCTTGTTGAAATGTAATTCAGTTTCCACATAACACTTTATCAAGATTGTTTTATATTCTAAACATTCTGCTGAAAACGGCACTGCAGGACATTTTGTAACTGGTTGGCCACAAATCCTTTCATTTTTCTCAAAGACCTTCAGTGTGTTTTCCCTGTGTCTTCAAAAATAAAGCAACCATACATTGCATTTAAAATATTCTGTCGAGATGCAATGCCTTTTGGGCAGCATTCTCCACAGATTTTGGCACCTTAGCATCAGGACAAAATGGGGTGTCCAAGCCCACACTTGCTGGCACCAAGACTGGCAGGGCAATCTCCCTGGAGGCAGCTCCTATTCACCACCTCTATAATTGCTGAGTGGTTCTCAATGTTGTCCAATCAGAAGGCCAGCAGCTCCCAATCCTTAGCAACCTCACCAGAAAAAGACACCGCTGATGTAGGTCAGGGGTGTAAAATAATTCTGAAATGCCAAGCTCAGAGTTGAGGGTAAGCCTCTCCAGATAGATTATTTGTGCTGCAATTGTAGCCCCTATGACATACAGACCATTTTATGTGGCATGGACCCTGTGGCAATGATATCTCTCCATATCAGTGGAGGCTACCTCCACTGAGCTGGTGGTCGCCACACACAGTAGAAGAGCATTCTAATGCCAACAAAATACTGGCATTGCTACAGAATTGGCCGTATTTGGTGCCTTAACTATGTTAATTGTCCTCCTGCTGTCATGGAACGGGCAACAAATCTGCTTTCCAAGCTGGCCTTGGGGAAACTTTCCCATCAGTAGAAATGTATTGGGGGGGCTATTCCAATGTGGTTCACCCATTTTCCCAATTCAACCCTAGCCCCAACCTTGCCACAACAGGGTCAGAAAGATTCAGTCCCTTATGATAGTGTTAACTAAAAGTGAAGCATATCGGCCTGGACTTCAGTCTATATTGAAGCAATGGCTCTCGCTGCTGACTCAAAGAAAGTTGCCCACAAGGAATGAGCAATCTTTGTGGCATGGAGGATAAGTAGCCAGAGTAAACAGCTCATTAAATTGAGTTTTTTTTCATAGAAAGCAAGCCAGGGAGGAAAATATTATGATTATCTTTCATAGAATCATAGAATTCCCTACATAGAAATTTGGCCCATGGAGTCTGCATTGAGCCTCTGACAGAGCATCTTGCACAGGAACAGCCCCCCAACCCCATAAGCTCAAACATTTACCTCTAAGTGGCAGTTTAGCATGACCAATCCACCTAACCTGCACATCTCTGAACTGTGAGAGGAAACCAGAGCACCCAAAGGAAACCCACACAAACATGAGGAAGAATGTGCAGAGACTCCACACAGTCACGCAAGGCTGGAATTGAACCCAGGTCCCTAGCGCTGTAAGGCAGCAGTGCTAACCATTGGGACACAGAGCAAAATGTCAAAAACAAACTTCTAAAAAACTGTATTTTTAAAATAAGAATGTTTTAATAATCATAGAGAAATTCCACAAATATACAATTGGTTTTTCAGGGCCAAGGGGGTCTTTTAGCGGTAATCGTTAACTTACAATACCATTAGAAATAACTATACTTTTCAAAGGTATTTTACAGCAACACTAATAGCATAAAAGGGTAAGTTCTAGCCAGTTCAATGATTTCCATTTGACTGTAGTTTATGGAAAGTGTGAAAGATGTGAAGACTCCAGAAGTTACTGTCAGTTTCAGAGAAAAATTCTGAGAATTCATGGTCATTACTACTGAAAAATCTGGACCAAATTTTTAAAGTTAAAATGAAGAGTGCAATATGTTTCATCTTAAAGATGTAAAATCTTCAAACATAATTTAATACACTGGAGCTTTATTCGCTAATGGTTGGCGATCAAAAATAAATCACACAGAATTTTCTTCAGAAAATGTAATAAGTTACATTTTACAATTATAAAACAATTTTTACAATTTTACAATAGACAGAATAGATTGATGGACAATAGCTTGTTTTGTTCCATGTTTTTTTAATGCTCTCAGCATAGACAGGCATAGAAAAATGAGTACACGTTTGAAATATTCAGGTGTAGAAATGTAACATCCAAAAACACCTTTTTGACTATTTATGTTTAGATCTTAGTTATGTACCTATCTGATTATGGAAATCATCATTGATTTACTTAACAGTAATTTACAATGACATTGTGACATATTGAAAATTTTATTAGCACTAAATTCACCATCATTGTTCAAATATTCATACACAGATATAGGTTGGACAGGCTGACCCTGTTACTTATTATTGGTCCTTGAAATTGCCTTGGGGACATTGTGCTTTGTCACCCAAAGGGGCTATAAAGAATAATGTACTTTTCCATAAGTAGTATTCATCTGCCCTTTTTAGTCCATTTTACAAATGACTGATCCAATATGTGGAGAAACAAGCAGTGTATTAAAATAGGCCATTCCATACCCCTATATGAGATGCGCGTCCCACTCTCTCGATACTCCCCTCGCACTTTCCTCCCATTCCTTCCCCATTTCCTTACCCAACATCCCTGCGACTTTGGGTTACATTAAATTCCACCTCAATGACTTCTCCAGTGGCCAATAGATCTTATCAAGGAAACGTAAATCAGCATAAACAAGCACTAATATTGCAGTTTTCAAGTAGGGGTCAAATAAACCTTTGTGTGGCTTTAGTTTTTTTATTCTATTGAGAAATTCATCTCCATATACGAATTAAACCAGGAAAGAAATGCTCCCATTGTTTTGATGAATCCAATTCCTCACAAACAGGTAAATAGTGGATTCTATTTTCAATGTGAAGATTATCACTTAGTCAAAGTTTTCTGAATTTCACATTTTCATAATTTGTTAAAGATATTCATGGAATCATATGGAGATGTAGATTTTTTTGCTTTTGTCATATATGCTACCATTTATTACTTATTCATAAATAAAATCTGAGGGCTAGAAATTCACCTTGACTGGTGGCACAAAACAGGCAGTTTTAGCTTATGCTCAGATTCGTGCATAAAGGTTCTGTTTATGCTGAAGTATGCATTGCGATATTAATTGTTTTCAGTGCAAAACCATGCTCAATCATTACTTTTTCTAAGAGTACATGTCTTCAGTTAAATGTTCATTATGGCATGATGAAGTATATCCTAAAGTTATTGCTGGATGAAGATTGTTTTACCCTTTTCAAATATAAGAATGCCATTAAAATGTTCATGTATATTTTTAAAAATATCTTTAAACCACTAAAAATCCTACTTCACCATCTTTAAAGCCAATTCCAGGTCAATAGATATTCCTGTAATGTGAAATAGTATTTTAAAGAAGTTTTTCTATTTATGTAAGAGGATTGAACTGTACCGCCTAGATCAATGCAATTCCTGATCAGTGTTTTTTTCCCATTGTGTATCTTAAATTAAATAAAACAGCATTTTGTACAACTTGTTTTGATCAGTGTACGTAATTATTTATTACATCCAGGCAGAGTTAGTAGTCAGAAGTTCTTATTATAATAAAAAGACATGCTTTCCGCGCAGTTATTAGAAGTCTCTGAGTAGTGACTAGTTGTTTAATCAAGTGTGTTTTTAATTAAGGTGAACATTATCCTATTTTACTCTAACAGGTGTAGTTACAAGGGTAGATTAGTAAGAAATATCTTGGATATGGTGGTATCAGTTTTAGTTATTTTCATTCTATTTATGCATTGCTCATTTCCCATTTAAGCTCTATTACTTGAATACAGGTAAGTTTGAAATGAAAACAGTTATTAAACTAGGGGGAATGCAATAAAGATTTATCAGACTGAATCCTAAGATGAAGGAATTGTCTTATGAGGAGAGATTGATAATCTCGGCCACTATTCTCAAGAGTTAGAAGAATGAGAGGTGATCTGATTGAAACATAAAATTGTTAAGGGGCATGGCAGGATAAATGCTAGGAGGATGTTCCCCCAGCAGAAGAGTTTATAACTAGGGTCTGCAGTTTCAAAGTAAGGAGTCGACCATTTAGGACTGATAAAAGGACACATTTCTTTAGTCAAGGAATTGTGAATCTTTGAAATTCTCTACCCCAGAGGGCAGTGTGTGCTGTTTGCTTAGTATATTCAAGATTGAGATAGATAGGTTGGTGGGCACTAAGGAAAATGGGGATAAAAGAAGGAAGATAAGCCAGGATCTTCTTGAATGGGAGAGCAGGCCACATAGCCTTCTCCTGCTCCTGTTTCTTTTATTTTAAAGTTTCAAGTTTTGTGGAAGTTGGTATGAAGTATAGTTGAAGGGACATTGAATCATCATGGAAAGAGAGTGAATAAAATTCTTCAGCAGCATTTTTTTCCTAGCTTAGTAGGTAATCATGCAAAACTGCAGTTATCCATCAACATCACATCTCCAATGTTAAATCCCTACTGGTTGCTTACCAAAGAGAACACTTTCTCAGAACAGAGGCATAGGGACTGCCATGTTCCATAAATTGATTAATCATATTTGTTGATACTTAGTTTAGGCCATGAGACATAGGAGCAGAAGTAGGCCATTTAGCTCATCACATCAGCTCCACCAAGTGAGATAATGACTTCTCATATAATGCTCAAGCCCAGTTTGTTACTTTATCCTCAATAACCCTTGATTCCCTTAGTGATTAAAAACAGTCTACTCAGCCTTGAATATACTTAATAACCCAACATCTACAGATCTCTGCAGTGAAGAATTCCAAAGATTCACTACCCTCTGAGATAAGAAATTCCTCCTCATCTCTGTCTTAAATGGGCAACCCTTCATTCAAAGATTATGCTCTCTGGTCCTAGACTCTCTCACAAGGGGAAATGACCTTTCAGCATCTACTCTGTCAAGCCCCCTAAGAATCCTATTTGTCTCAGTAAGGTTGTCTCTCGTTTTTCCAAACTCCAATGAGGATAGATTCAACCTACTCAACCTCTCCTAATAAGACAACCCCTCCATACCTGGGATTAACCTCGTGAACCTTTTCTGGATTGCCTCCAATGCCAGCGTATCTTTCCTTAGATAAAGGGGTCAAGACTGTTCACAGTATTCCAGATGTGGTCGAACTAGTGCCTTGAATAGTTTTAGCAAGACTTCCCTTTTTTATAACCCATTCCCTTTGAAATAAAGATTACTACCCTGTTTGCCTTCCCTATTACCTGCTGAACTTGCCTTGCTAGCTGTTTTTAATGTATGCGCGAGAATCCCCAAATCCCTCTATGCTGCATCTTTCTGCATTTAAATAATATTCAACTCCTTTATTCTTACATAACTTCACATTTCCCTACATTGTATTCCATCTGTCAAGTGTTTTCCTACTCACCTAACCTGTAATATGCCTCTGTAGACCCTTGAGTCATCCTTACCACTTGCCTTCCCATCTATTTTGTTGTCATCCAAAAATTTGGCAATGGTACATTCACTTCCAAGTCATCAATATATATTTCAATAATTGTGGCCCCAGCACTGATTCCTAAGGCACTCCACCAGTTACAGGTTGCCATCTTGAAAATACGCCTCTTATTCCAACTCTCCGTTGTCTATCAGTGAGCCAATCCTTTATCCATGTTAATATACTACCCCCAAAACCATAGGCTCTTATTTTATTAAGCAGCCTTTTGTGCAGTATCTTATTGAATGCTTTTTGGAAATCCAATTATATTATATCAATTGGTTCCCTTTTATCTATTCTGCTCATTACCACCTCAAAAAATTCTAATAAATTGGTCAGACATGATTTCTCCTTCATGAAGTCATGTTGACTCTGTTTGATTATATTATGCATTTCTAAATGCTCTGCTATTACACCCGCTAACATTTTCCCAATGACAGAAGCTAAGCTAATTGACCTATAGTTACCTGTATATGTCTCCCTCTCTTTTTGAATAAGGATGCCAAATAGGTAGTTTTCCAATCCTCTGGGACTTTACAAGAATTTTAGGATTCTTGGAAGCTTGCTACCAGTGCATCCACTATCTTTGTAGCTACTTCCTTTAATATCCTGGGATGGAACCCATCAGATCCAGGGGGCTGATTGGCTTGTAGCCCCATTAATTTCCCTAGTGCATTTTCTCTAGTGATAGTTATTGTACTTATTTCCTGCATTCCCTCCCCTCGCCCCTAGATTATTTACTACTTTTGGAATTTTATTTGCGTCTTCGACCATGAAGACTGACACAAAGTATTTATTTAATTACTCTGCCATTCCCTGCCTCATCATTATTATTTCCCCAGTCTGATTCTCTACAGGGCCTATGTTCACTTAGCCTCTCTCTTCCTTCATATATATTTAAAGAAGCTTTTGCTGTCCATTTTTATATTACCTGCCAGTTTACCCTCACAATTTATCTTTCCCTCTTTATTTATTTTTGGTCTTTTTCTGATAGTTTCTCAAACTTTCCCAATCCCCTGGCTTACCACTAATCTGTACCACAGTACATGTTTCTTTTCTTTCAGTTTAATAATATTCTTAACTTCCCCGGTTAACCACAGTTGATTTATTCCACTCCTAGAATCATTCTTCCTCACTGGTATATACCTTTCTTGTGAACCATTTGACCATTTTGACAAATGTCCACCATTGCTTATCAACTTTCTTTCCTGCTAAACCCCTTTTCCAGTCCACTCCAGCCAACTCTACCTTCATTTCTTTATAATTACTGTTACTATTTAAGTGCAGCACAATTGTTTTTGACCAAAGTTTCTCACTGTCAAATGAAATGCTAAATTCTACCATGTTATGGTCATTGTTTCCTAGAAGATGTTTTATCTGAAATTGTCACATTACCGGATCCAAAATAGCCAGATCCCTGGTTGGATATTGTTGTAGGAAGCTGTCCCAAATACACTCTATCAATTATTCCTCATGGTTGCATTTGCCAATTTAGTTTTCCCAATCTACATGAAAATTAAAGTCACCCATGATTAAAGTACTGCCTTGTTATATGATCTTATTATCCCTGATCTATTATTTGTCCTATAGCATAGCTGCTGTAAAGGGTCTATAGAGTTCTCCAGTGTCTTCTTCCTCTTATTACTTACCTCCACTCATATGGATTCTACATCTTCTGATCCAAGATCATTGCTTGCTATTGTATTTAGTCCATCTTGTACTAACAAAGATACTCCATCACCCTTTTCTTCCTGCCTGTCTTTAAAGAAGTCACATACCCCTGAATGTTTAGTTCCCAGTTTTGATTTCCTTGCAATTATGTCTCTGTAATGGCTATAAAATCAGATTCAGTAATCTCAATTTGTGCCATTAATTCATTCATTTTGTGCTGAATTTTTCAATTCTACTCCCACATCGATTTTTTTAATTCATTCATGGAATGTGGGTGTCTCTGGGAAGGCCAGCATTTATTGCCCATCCTTGAGGGTATTTAAGGGTTAACCATTTTGCTGTGGGTCTGGAGTCACATGTAGCCTAGGCCGAGTAAGATTTCTTTCCTAAAGGACAATTGTGAACCAGATGGGTTTTTACGACAATCGATAATGGTGTCATGGTCATCATTGGACTTTAAATTCCAAATATTTTATTGGATTCAAATTTCACCATCTGCTATGGTGGGATTTGAACCCAGGTCCCCAGAGCATTACCATGGATCTCGGAATTACTAGCCCAGCGACAATACCACTACCGCCTCCCCATAAATTTGTTCATTTGTTATAAATTCATTAATTGATCAGACTTCTTTTGTTTCTCTCCTGATTTCTGTGTTTCTGAGTAACTGTCCCAATTCACACTCGAGATAAAATTACTCCACATCACTCCAACTACAAAACCATTTTGCTTTAATTTTATCTGTTCACAAACTTGCAGTTTCCTTAACACAATTTATTTAGTGATAAAATGAACCTTTGTAAAGTTGTGGGTTTTCCCCTAGTTTTTTATGACCTAATATGGATCAGTTTTGAGTTTACGCTAGAGATCATACAAGTTTCAAACATGTGCTGAGGCAAGAAGGGCTAGTTAGATTTTATATTAGATTTTAATCATTTAAATTGGAATGTTTACATTATCTGTAACTCTACCCAACATATACACATTCCCGTACCCCTATGTATGCTTAAGCAAAACAATAAATATATCATTGTATGGACACCCAGAAAAATGTATTTGACTGAGATAACAAAAATTCATATTGACTGGATGTTTCTTCCCATAATAAAGTAGATACTTCAGTGTATTATTTCCGCATGCACAATTTAAAGGTCGTCATAGTATTGCACAGGGAAAACAACATCACAGTGCAAAACATTATAAGTGATTGGGTTTAGGCCTCATTTATCCATTCTGTGAATTTCACTCTGCTTTTTAATTATTTTCTCCAACAGCTTAGTTAATGCCGGCATCTCCACATCAGAGTTTGGTTAATACCTTTTAGTACTTTGGAAATTTTTATGAATAATTTACATCCATCAATTTAATTGGGTGGACAAAGCATTTGCTGGTTATATTGGCATCTGCTCAAATCACAACTTTTTCTGGTTTCCATACTGAGCTGATGACTCATTTCAATTATATTACAAAAGAGGTCATACTTAGTGCAATTCAACTGTGGAGTGAGTTCATATGCAGTGATGCAATCTGCTAATTTTTACATATGTGAACATTTATTACTACTGAGCAGGGGAGATTTTGCAGATTTCATCGCATTGTATGCAGTAACATAAATGGATTGTGACTGGTATCCCAGCAGTTCCAGGTATTACTGCTGGTCTTAAGTACAGAAACATGATCCCCGTATATAGAGTTTCTATTTCCCTTTATGCTTTCATTCTAGTTTGCCTGGATGTAACAAGCGTCTTGGCACCATGCTGGGTTCTCAGGCAGCTGGAGGACAGATCATGCACTTGTGTAGCTGGGGGAGGGACAGTATGTCTTAGCTCTCCCCTTTCACCCCAGTTACTTCCTCTCCACTACTTTTCCTGTAGCAGACGGCTGGTGGCTCAATGCATAAAGATCATTAACTAACAACTGAGCACCTTCCCTCTCTGTTTAAGCTCTATGTAGTTGGGTAAGAGGCTTTGACTCAGTCCAGCCCAAGTAGTATGCATCCATTATGAGGGGTTGTATTAGGCTTTATCTGACGAGGGCTCAGCCTTGCCCTGGGCTTCATCAATCATTTAGATCAGATCCCCTTCATACAATCACGCCTCATTAATCGCATCAGAAATAGGCTGCGTAGCTCGAGATGCCTGTACACTTTTCCTCTTAGTGTTTCATTGCTTGGCGTTTCTGGCAATAAAAAGGTCCATAAAAACAAATTGTAATGAATAAATTAAAATGCAATGTCAATATGTAACAATTTTATAATTTCAATCTTAAATAGCACAAGTAATAAAACATGCTTTTCATTATTACTTTATTTGCTCCCTCTGGCATAGTCATTTTGATCATTTTCTGCAAGGTTGGATTAAGTTACAACAGTAAATACTCAACAAATACTGAAACACTCGCAAGTCGCTTTAAAACGAGTTTTGGCTTTCCTTTTCTCTGAAGTAATGTAACATTTATTTTGAAGTTGATTTTCTTGTGTTAAGGAAAAGCCAAGCAGAGACCGATTGTTTTGCAATGGCACAAGGAAATTCTAGATCATACAGCAGAGTAACTTAGAACGGATGAGGGTGTACAAAGCAACATTCAGGTAGCTTACCTTTAGATCATTTCAAGCATCCTGTATCTTTTTTTTAAATAGCAGCGACTCTGTGACCCAAATTTAAATTGCCATGTTGTGAGACCCTATACTGGCAGTTCAGTAATAACATCAATTTCAATCATTTTATAATACCAGACTTGCAATTTTCTTTTTAGGACAATCTGTTGTATTTCATGGACAAGTAAGTGTTATTCCAACTAAAGTAATCCTGATATGGGTTATTACGTGATCTGCGTTTTAACTAAAAGCTAATTTATATTAATAAGGATGATTTGATCTCTCAAAGATGTGTCTAATTTCCAAGATTTTAGTTAAATAGCGAACAAAATTAAAGGAGAAGAAAAAGGGGGAGCTGGGTCTCCAGTTAAACGTTTTTAATAACGATTGTTTTCTGTGGAGCAAGCTCACACGAAATCCTAGAGGAATTAAAGATCTGATTAACGTTATATTTTCTACCAGACGGAATGGAGCAATAAAGCAAACAGCGCGGAAATGGGACTTCACCCATCAATTAGATATCTATTAGCAGCCAATGCAGGCTTCGCCACAGGAAATGTCACTTCACAGGAACATCCAGTGCTTTCACTTTCTCGTCAAATTAAACAATTCTTCATGGTTCGAAATATAACCCAAACAACCCTTTTGTTTTTAGCACGACACCTGCTTACACCACGCTCCTCTAAATAAAACACAACAGTGCAGTGTGGAGAGGTTTCCCCCATGCACCTGCACAGTAGATTTGCCTCTAATGTACCAAAGAAAATCATATCGTGCAACCGTAATTTTTACTAATATCAAAAATCGGATCGTTTCATCATTAGCAACTGCAGCTCCTTTTACTTGGATTTGCAGAGTTTCATACATCCCAGTAGCGTCGGTCAAATTTATTACTTACTAGTTTAATTGAAAACAAATCATTTGCAACAGCCTAAATAATAAGGAAGTGAGTATCTAACCGTAGACAGGGCAGTCAGAGATCTCTAAAAAGCACTGGCAAAATTTTTATTATCTTTACCGCAAACTTTTTAATTAAGAGTAAAGAGAATTTCAAAATGAAATGTTATTAAGTATGTGTCACTCATCCGAGCTTTTATTTCTAGTGATCTGCACTCACCTAAGATCTGTTTTGTTTGAAAAAAAAGCATAATGCATTAGTTAAAATCTTTCAGTCAGACTTCAAAGGAAAAAGAATGAAGCTGACTCAGTTATACTTGATGCTGTCTTCATTGTTTCAAACCTTTGGCGAGCAAATAGGAATTTGATTTTTTTAAAAAACTTTGATTTTGCAAATAGCGTCTTCACGCAAATGCGTGAAGTGAGTAGAGATACTCACCTTTTGTTTGGTGTATTCACTGAATGTCTTTTTTCCCTCCCTCTGTATAGCTAAAATCTAGTACTTTTCACACAAAAAAATCCCCACAACAGACGGAGATCATTTATCATCAATGATAGTTTGGCAGTATGACAACTGTGTCTCTGCTTTACAGTGACAAAGACCGAATCTGCTAGAAACTGAGCAAAAAAAATCAAGGAGCTCGCGAAGCAGAAAAGTTTGTGTATAAAGAAAGTACTGTTGCTCTATTCAGTGCAATGAATTGAAATGGATATTTACAAATAAAACCAGCTGAAGACTCTGGTCAATGCATAAAAGCTGCAAAGCAGCTTAGATGGACATGCTCTGTGGCTAATATTATAATTTTCATAATGCTCTTTTATGTTGTGCTAGACTCCTCCGGTGAGGAGCCCGCAGAGCTGGTCAAAGAGTCTTTGAGAGTGAGCAGAGCCGGGCAGCTAGGAACTGCGAACCCCCCGCCGGAGTGAGTGGCACTACGTGCCCCGGCCAGGACTGCTCTTCCTCTGCCTGCAACACCTCGGCAGCGGCAGAAGACTCCTATTTAAAATGTGCATTTCCAAGAGCAAATCACTGCCACGCCAAGCACCTCACCATTATCCATCCCATCCCCTTTCTCTCTTCCCTCGGTATCTTGGCAGATTCTCAATCTTTTTTTGCACATTATCTACCATTTTCATTTACTTTCTCATTCTAAAATGCACTTTTTGCTGTCTTTTTCCCTCTCCCCATTCATTCGGCTCCTCCAAACAGTTTAATTGTCGCCTTGAGTCGAATAATCTGAGTTATTTTCCTGTGTGCCTTTGCAGCCCATTAAATGTTTGTTTTTGCAAACATTATCAAACAGATTTAATCTCTTTCACTTAGTTTCGTGACTGATTTTGTTTTCTCACTGGACAGTTTTCCATTTGGATTTGCGGTTTGATTCCTCCTGTTCCATTTACATTTTATTCAATTCCCATCTCTGCAGTTCCACTACCCTCCCACATACTGCCCATTCCCCCATTTCCTTCACCTTCCTAAGTTGTTCTTAGTTTTGTTTCCAACATTATCTCAGCCCTTTTTATCCACTAGCACATTTCATCTCACCTCTACTTTCTCTTTACAATTTCAGAATATAATCACAATCGTTTAACGTGTCCCTAAATCCTCAAAAGCATTTTGTAACCGTTCAGAACGTAAAGATCTAGTTTGGTGACTGGACGTGATTTATTGAATACGGGCTCACTTTACGCACTGGCGTCGATTGGCATTTTTCTTCTGAACCGCTTTGATAACGCACTATAATACAAGCTTCCAGCTCGAATTACATTCATTGATACTGTGTTGCTATAGTGTGTCATTATCTATGGCACCGTGGTAATCGTTTCAAACTTTGTAAAAGATGACCCTTTTATTCTAATTCATCATGTCCGGGCTTCTTTTGTTCTTTATTTTCGCGGAGATTTAAACACATATGAGATACAATTGATTTGTTTTAAACGAAGCTCCCCAGAATGACTAAAACTTTTCATGCAAGGTTTCTAACCACTTTGAGAAGGCGGATTTTGGATGAAATATTGGAGTCTCGGTTCCAACTGTTAAAAGTTGCAGAATGTACTTGGCGGTTAATTTTTAATTGCTTTAAGCAACATTAATAAAGTTTCTACCACCTAAGATTACATATACTAATATGGGAGACAGGGACTTCAACTCTGATCGTTTAAGTGCCTTCCTGGAGCCCAAATTGGGCACAAAACTCAGTCTACAAAAGAGTGTGTGTATAGATATATATATATATAAACTCAAGTATATCCATAATCAATGAAAGTGAAACCAAACTAAAACTCTTGCTTTATTTGCCTGAAAGGAGCTCCATTTATCATCTCACAAGACAGCTTCAATGATCTTTATCTGCTTTGCCCAGATTCTGACCCAAATTCAGCATTTTTATGGAAAATTGCAGTCAGTTTGATTGATGAAATCTAAAGGCGCCTAAAACGGCACCAAAGATCCCCAGCAGTGGAACTCCAACTGAGTGCATCAATGTTGGTATTGTCCCTGTAAAAAAAAAGTGGAAAACGGGTAAAAAGTTAGTGATTTTTTTGTTAAAAATTCACAATTTTAAAAGGAGATAACATGTTTATTATTCACGCTCACGCGTGCACAAATGCACAGAATCCCTGTATATATTCGAAATACATTTCTGCCTACCTTGCAAATAATCATACTTACACAATTTAACTTTTTTTTGTGGAACGTTTAACAATTTCCATTGTATACTGTCCATTCCCTTCGGAAACGCCCGAACGTATTGAAATACAATTGCTAGATTCAATTTTGTTCTCCCTGTAATTGGGGATTCCTGCTTCTCAAAGGGTACCAACAACGCCACACCAAAAGGGCCACAGTAAATGATAATAATTGCGCTTAATGTTTTTGTATCGACCACAGCCGTTTCATAAATCACCAGTGGCCGATAGTGCGCATTATTGCACCATAGATCAGATCATATCATATGTCGATGTTGGACGCTCTGAGGCGCTGCAAAGTTACAGTTGGGCCTCAATGATCTGCACATTTGGTCAAACCAATCTAGAGTTTGCCCGTAATCCAACGCCAAACTTCGACACATTGACATCTGAATAATATTTTAAAATACGGCCTCTCCCTAAATGCCTAATCTGCATTTTTTCCTTATATCAGGTTTGTAATTTTGATGATTATAATAATTTAAAAAAATAATATATCTTCAACATGTTAAACATTTGAGAAAACGTTATCTCAAAGATAATCTGAAACTTCTAACTTTTTTTTAGCTTCGGGGAGCTACAAGTTTCGATTTAGGAATTAAAAAAGATTTCGAACTGCTGGTACATTTAAGCTTGGTTACTAAAATAGGGCACTCAGCGTGCATACTGTACATCATGCAGGCAAACTATTCGGATTGGATAATGCACTGATTAACCGAATAGTTACCGTGCATGTCTTGTCTTGTTTGCTTTGATATATTGCTGCAGAATATTGACACCTGCCTAATGGTTCTAAATTGCCACCTCTTAACAAACGGAAAGTAGCTCGCAGACAAGCTGATAGAGTAAAAAGTTGATGAATGTAATCGTACTAGGGGGGAAATTTGGGGGCTGTCTCTTGTCACATTACCAAAGGGGTTTCAATAAATCTTCTTTAAGTTTTAACTAGTTCTGCCCTTCGACTCCTCCGGGCGGGGCGGGGATGCTGTGTTAAGAGTAAGAGTGTGCTGGTGTGCCAATGTTCAGGAACAGCTGCTCCTAAATACAGACAAGCCCTTGTCAATTAAAGCATTGACAAGCAGGTCCACACAGCCCTGGGGCGTTGAGCAGCCAGCAGTGTGCGGCCCCTACAATTAGTATCAATTTTTACTGGGACCCCGAGGGCACAAATGCACAGCCAAGTAAGAAACAAAACAACAGGCAACGCCAAAGCTAGAAACAGCCGGAAATTCGAATGATGCTGAGCAGATTACGAGGAGGCCATTTGTGAATGTGTTCTCTCCGGAGCTCATATGCAAAGACTTTTCAGTGCATGTCCTCATTCTAACTGCCAGGCTCCTAGGCTGTGGCACGCACCAAGTCCCAGGGAAGATGAATGAAGACATTATTTATCATCTACGAGTAAAAGTTCTCCCCTTGCCGTGTCCTTTTGTGACCAGTGTCACCTCCAGCAGCTGGTGGCATGCAACGCTCCCATGGTCCTGGCCTTTGGCCCGGGAGGATTGGACAAGGGACACCGCTCCAAGGAGCACAACTGGGATGCCTCAGGTCAGAGAGGCCAAGCTTCCAGCAGGACTACAAATACACCAGGAAAGGAACGAAACAAAACCCAGAGGGACAAGGAGGCCTAGGGGATCATTAGTGAAGGTGTTTGTTTAACTAATTAGGAAACTAGTAGTGGTGGTGGCGGGGCGGCTGGGAGGGCGGTAGAGGCTTGTTAGTCATGGTACCGCTGAGGGAAGACAAGGTTCAGAGTACAGGAGGACAGGCAACATCACAACACTGACTAGGTGACCCTGTGAAGTTCAAGAACAAAACAAACAGCACATGCCAAAGGGAACAGCAGTCAACTGGAAGGCAACAAAGCGCCTGACACTGAAAAAAATGATTCATTATTAAATATGGGAAAGTTTAGGCATAGGGGCAAGGGTCAAGAAAAGTCAACAAGAGAGCAGGTCTAATGAATGAAGGAATTTAATATCAAAATTACATAAATCTTCAACTGAGGCCAGCGACATAATGAACACAAAAAAGAACGAGTGTCCGAGTCAACACTGATTTGATAATGGCAGGGAAACGGATTGCTCCATCTTGTTAACATGTGATGTAAAAACTTAACAAGAGATAAAAGCTCTGAGTAGCCTGAAGGATGACAGCACACAACAGCATGTCTGTGAATTGGGTTTCACACATTACAAAACAAATAACAAAAGACAATTATAAAATAATGTAGGATTTACAGCACAATATTCTGCAACAGTGGAAATTAGTTAGAAATCTGAAACAAATTATAAGAAAATCGCTCATGAGTTTTCAAAAGCATCGCAAACCGATGAGATTAAAACATCTTAACAGGTGATTTTATTCACGGTTCTTGCGCACCTGACTGACTCAAGGCATATTCATATTGGAGTGTAAACAGCCGCCTGTATGTTTATTACAGAACAAACAATAAAATATCTCTCTCCGTAATACTCTTTTGGGGGGAGGGACTAAGGGGTAATCTTTTCGTTAAGAGGCTTGAGAACTACTTACTCCTCGCTATCTGAGCAGAGTTCGAGTCAGACCACTGAACAGGTCTAAATTGATCTGATTAAGACCGTTGTAACAATATATCAACGCACAATCTGTCTACATGCACCTGCTGACGCTTGCTGTGGGGTCATGAGCGGCCATCACCTCTCAATTCGACTAAACACGAGTTCCTGCTTCCATACACTATCTCGGACACAGCACAGGATATTCCTACTGCCTAGTGTTATTCTGGGGTGCAATATCTGTTAAATACAGAAAATTACAGATTAGGTCATTTGGGTGGCATGTTACACAGTGTGCTGAGGTCAGTAGCAGTCAGTCCATCCATTAGGAGACAGTAATTGCCTCAGGTCTGACAGAATGTCGTGCACTTCTGGAGGCACCATCAATCTCCATCCCGTTATCCTATTGTGCACAGCTCGCTAATCCGGGTCATCAATTCAACATTTTACTTAGATTTTGCCCAGATCATCAATAGCTGTGCAAGTATTTGTCCATACAGCGCCAATGCGTTTTCTTTTTTCTTCTGAGCATAAAACCACAGCGATCCAGACCCTCGCTTCTTTTACTGTACTGTATATATTTCTGTCACTTTTATTTACTCTCAACTCCTCTGCCATGTATAATCCTTTTCATTTTACTTCCCAGCGCCTTTCCCGTGTTTTCTATCTCTTCAATTCCCTTATACCTCTCCTGTCGTTTCATGTTTTCTTCCAACTGCTTCTCAACGTTTTAATTGGATTACACTTCATAACTTTTAAAACTTCCATCTCCACACATTCACACCTCGTCACCTTGTTTCCTTTTACCCCTCTCTCAGTCTCCACCTTTCCAACATCTCTGTCTCCTTCCTTCTCCTGCACCATATTTATTCATAAAAACGTGATTATTAGAGAAATCCTTCCTTTTCTGACATTTTAATAGTACAAACTAATCATCTGCATGACATTCCCCATTCATCTACCCAGGAGCCGAAAACAAAGAACGGCTTTTCGCTATGCCTGTCCACTTCCCAGGCTATTTTAGGACCAATTTTAGGTCAACAACTGTATACAATGCCATCCTTATGTGCCCAAACCGATCATGTTGATGAACCAATATTTCCTATGTATTAATGAGAGTTTGTGCTGGTCTGGAATGTGATGTAACCTGCGACCAAACAAGGAATGCACTGTTTCCCCTTCCAACAATTTGTCAAATGCACTTTATATAATGTATGGCTCGTTTACAACAAATGTAGTTTTACAGTAAAGTTCCGTGTCTGTTACATACTCAAACTGTTTATGGTGTGATGATAGACTGTTAGTCAAACAGCTCAATTTAGCAGTGGTTTGAAGCAGTTCTTGAAGCATTTTTCCGAAGGGAATCGCCAGCAGAGAATTATTCCAACGGGACTTCACCTCAAGGAACTCGCCAATAACGTCAATTCTGGCAACAGTCGATTACGGGATAATTTTTAATATATATGCAATAAATGTTCACTTTGTTACAATGAATGACAGAAAATAATATCGGCAAATCTTAATATACATCTATTACTGACAAATGATCTACACACATGGTATATTTAACTTTGATTAATTTATTTGCAGATTATTTTTGATAATGCAATAAGTATTACGATGAGCCTGACATTTGCTCTTCACTGGGGGCACACAGGCGAATATCTCTCATTAAAGTGAGATGATGAAGCTGTTTAAATGTTATTAATAATTAATTGCTTGCAATTAATTTTCCACATTGCTGTGCAAAAAAAGAAAAATAATCAATTTTTATAGAGACTGACCAAACCCCAATGAAACACAAAGAAATTAGCAAGAAACGTATTTATTCACTACACATATAACTCCAAGCTCTCCATCATTTGATACAAGCAATTATCTTATATCTGTAAGGGGAGATAATCTTTTTGAATTCAGCCCGACAATACACATGGAACTGTAGATCCATAAGCAGCAATCTGAACAACATAATTTCAAAGCAATGAGACAAACCGAGTCCAGACACAGGACAGAAAGAAACAGCACTAGCTCCAGACCAAGATGGTAAGCTGAACACCTACATTTTTTTTCGTTTCTACTCCATTCTTAAAGTTACAAAGTCAATGCGCAGGGTGAATCGGGCGTGCCCGAATCTATCTCCTTGCTTGCTCCAAAAACCAAATTCAAATTGAATCCAATTCATGGTCCCACAAGAGAGACAGACAGGATCCAAGCTAACAAGAAAAGGCATTGCACCCTATCTTGGGCTTGATACTACACTTGATCTTAGCCAAAAGACCGAGAAGAGATCACCTGCATTTCTTCGTTTTCGACCTTGAAATGAAATCAATTGATTGATGTACAAGAAGGAAGTGGTGTAAGGTGGTGGGGGTTGAGAGTATTTTCCGAGCCAAATTCGATGTCGAACACAACTGATATCTATAGCGAGTGATGATTATTTATCACAATATTCTTGAAGCACAAGTAAAAAGTGAGCCTTACTTTCTATCTCATCTGTAAGACAAGTTGTCACTTGTTTCTGTAAATTAACAGAGACAATGTATGAAGGTGAGATCTCATAATAACTGGTTTTGGAGCTTCTTTAGTGTAGAGCATCTTATTAGGTTAACAGCTAACGGTCGGTTTCGACCTGCACAAAATTGTCCGTGTATTATTTATATGCCCCAATTGGAGGATTGTCATTACATACCTTATTCAGTTTTAATATGGTCTTGCGAAAAAACAAGGAGCCATCATCTAATGAGCCGTGGCATAATCATTCGGTAAAGGACCAAAGTGCTGAACTGTTTTGGGTATGTACAATCTACTGAAACTTTCCAAATTTTTTTCTAGGGTGCTGGAAGTTTTTATTGCCACCTATCCACATCATGGACTCTCGTTCCCTCTCGTTTGTTCTCATTATCTTTTTGTCATTTTCCACTAAAGCCCGGTCCGTTCAAAAGGAGAACACCATTCATTTCACCTGTTTCTTTTCTCTGATACAATTTTGTTATCCAATATTTTTGTGCGCCTATACTCGTGGTGTAATCATGGCACCACTTAATCCCTGTTACCTGATGTAGTGAGTCTTCTCTCCTCCACTGTGCGCCATTGGATTGGTTCATTTTTTTTTAAAAAAGAGACATCTTTAATTTCGACTGATATAGTCAAACACTGAATGGCAAGTGCCCAGAACACTTTCATTGTCAACACCGTAAATTAGCACTGACAAGTATGCAGATTAAGAAAACGGTTCCACAGCGGACGATACCCCTTTACAACAGGAGCCCACTGACTGCTGTGTGAATGAATAACAAAAGTCGAGCGAAGCTTGTCCTGTAAAATGTACAGGGTCTGGAAAATAAAATACAAACCTGTGTGAGGTACTCGAGCTACACTTAATGTTTAACCTGCTCCCTTTCCTTCACCTTGCTGATTGCTGTTTTATCAATACAGAGTGGACGATTTAATTCAGCAAACGGTTCTGGGCAATATACTTTCCAGCCGTTTGGGATCTACATATTCTGTG
This sequence comes from Carcharhinus amblyrhynchos, assembly GCF_965287045.1. Lineage (NCBI taxonomy): Eukaryota > Metazoa > Chordata > Chondrichthyes > Carcharhiniformes > Carcharhinidae > Carcharhinus > Carcharhinus amblyrhynchos. Next base: position 85,901,330 of record NC_137324.1, on the reverse strand, counting down.
TGAATGGGACAGTTCAGTACATATATTTTAAATCCTGTATGTGAATGATTTGTAATCAGTAATTTGGCCCAGAGTGGTCAATCTGAAGGCGACAGCGGAACATCAGGCCTGTAGAGTGAATGTGTCACATCTTCATCCAAGCTGCCCAGCACCAACCCGACGGAATGTGCTCACATTACCGAACACACGCAGAGATCGGACAAAACCACTTTGCCTACAATAGGCAAATTTCTCTCTCCTTCTACCGTTCACATGGCGTCCTCTTTATCCTCCCTTATCAAACATTAGGGTGGAAACCCATTTTGTAACTACAAGCCGGGTTAAAGACTAATCAAAAAAATGATTACAATTACTTGTGCTGCGTGTCTGGGCAATCATAACCACGGTTGCAAATACCTAAAATCATAGGGAAAGTCAATGACAAATTTAAACAAGTGATATTTAGCCTTCAACATTTGATCCAATACCTACCGCTGCTGCAGTGCAATTCAAAACAACGGCAAACATTTTAAAAATCTACTAAACCGTTTTTTAGTTGAAGTAGTTTACTGCTATCAGTTAAATGTTCTTTGAGGCGTTTGCTAATTACAGTTAGAAAGGAGGAAAAGATATCAATCCGATACAATCCCATTAAAGTGTATAATTCGATTAACATTAAGAAGACATGTTTGTATTAAACTTTGTCTATCTTGACATTTCCAATGGGGTTGCTGCTCTTTTTTTTACTGCCACTGTATTCACCGACAAAGGAAACGTATTCATAAGAATGTTTCCTTTCCCCTTTTTTCTCCCCTTTCTATTTTCTCGTTTGTATTCTCTGGTTCTCTTTCTTCGCTCTGTTTGCTTTGGTGAACTTTTCTTTACAGCCGAGAAAAGAATCGGAGCCTTTTATTTTTCGATTTCATCTGAATTCCCATTTTTGTAGCTTTGATTCTTCCATTTACGGGCTTTGACTCCTCTTGTCAGTCGTGTCGGTCAGTACTCTTTTGTCTCCTCCCACATATTCTATAGGAAATTCTTCAGAAGACGCTTGGTACCCAGTGATGAATCAGCTTTAAAATGGAGCAAATGAATCGAATACTGGGGAAGTTGGTTTCCTTAGTAATTGCTCTTGTTTTGGTGAAAATGCATGTAACATGTTTCGTGTTGGTGCATCATAACAGTGGGGGTTTTGAAATAAAGATTAGAAAAGTGTATTTATTTTCGGTCACTACTTGATTTTGTTTATTCAAAAGTATTTCCAGGTTATTTCCAAGTTAAATCTATATATATCTTATATATATAGACAAAATAGATGTATATAGAAAATGTACATGTGCAGTTGAAGAACAAAGAAGTTATTAATCTTTATAATTATTCTCAAATGCGTATGCACTATTCATATTCACTATAGGCCATGTTGCAGTTTCAAAACTATAATAGGATGGCGGGTTTATCAAGGAACAAAATAATTTTCTTTGAACTTACAAATAACTTGTTTTTAAATCTTGTAACCGCAGTTTTGTTTTTACCAATTTGCACAGTGGGTGTATTACACAGACCATGTCAGCTCTCTTGCTATATAAATGTACATCATCCCATACGGAGCAATGCATTTCCGCTCTAAGTACTCTTTATTATTTAGTTTTATCACAGGATATTATATTCTTTGCTATGTTTTCTCGCATTTGACGTTTGACTTTATTGTTTTCAAAATGATAAATAACACCAATCTGGCGCTACACCAGGATTTCATTTTTTTTTTGAGCAGGAACATAAATTGATTCTGATTTTGTAAGATTACAGTGATCCCCATTCTGTAATTTTAATCAAAATATGTGGAGGAAATCTTCTGTGAGTCCTTTTCGACATTGTTGTGGGTTGCAGCTATGTAATAACCCACAAAGAAAGACTGCATCAGGTTAGATGATAAAAAGTAATGTACTCGGAATAAATCCCCCCCCGCATCCCCATTCCACTTTTAAAACATCCTATACAAGACGAACATTCTACACTTCCAAATAATGCACTCGACACTCCCATAAAATAAACGTTTACTTATAATAACTATTCAACGTGAAAAAAATCTTTCGACGCCGAAAAGGCTGAGCATTATATTTGTAATGATCCTCCTCAAACACAAGAAATAAAAATGCAGGAAAATTGCCAAGTCATGCATTAGGTAAGTCAATGCATTCTCAAGAAAAACTAAACTTAAAATCAAACCTCCTTCACGGGAATGTTCACTCTGATCATTAACAACCTCAGTTCACATAAACAAACTTAATAGTTGATAAGGCTTCCAAAAAGAGAAAACAATCTCGAATGGACCCGTTTTCCTAACTTCGACTTTTGGTTTTCCGAATAAACGCGGCAACAACCTATTCACAACCTTAATGACTGGAACGCGCCGGAAAGGTCGAAGGAATATCAAAAATATTTAGCTATTGAATGTCCTTTTACTGGCGAAATACAGGTACAATATATAGACATTTACACGCCCTTCCACTTGTTTACACAAATCTCATACAGCATTATAAATTGGTAAAAATAACATGTACATATTGCCTACATCGGATAAAACACTTAAAGCAGAAAATTCATATCCAAAGCAGACAGTTCATACCCCATGTTATCGATCCACACCGAGACAAAGATTAAGGTCACAATCGCGGTTTAAAACTAAAATAATTCGAAAAAGCTTTGTAGCTCCGAAATTGAGGTTGGTTATTCCACAATAAGGAAAAAGCTTGGAGTACTAATACTTACAGAGTGAACGGGTGAGAGACCACATTCAAAATTATTGCATTTCGTCTCTGTAGAATGTGTAACATATTTCTGTTACACTCCACACATAAGCTAATGTGGGCTTTTTTTGCATCATACCGCACCATTTTATACATGATGAGCCATCAGTAATAGGATTATTAAACAAAAACAGTCTCAGGCGCTGGCGTTAACCTTTTAAAATGGCTAATTAAGTTTTGAACTGAAAAATTAGATTTTACATTGCTTACCATTTTTGTTGATGGTTAAGCTATTTCCACTGAGTGGATATTAAAATAAACAAAACATTCCTACCATTCTAAAGTAGCGTGCAACTTTACATTTTAACGCACCCTTGTTTTTGCTGTATTTGTCTCTTTAGAAATAAGCCGTGATTATTAACCAACTCCACGAGCTAATATTATATACAGATAAACTAATTATAATCCACTACTGCCCCTGTCAATTACTTGAAATGCAGAGATTCGTGGCGCCCTCCTGTGGACACAGCCTCCTTTAACGCCTTGAAAGCAATTGGATTATTCACATCTTGAAATCTGTAAGAAACGGGTTGACCTGGGTCATTGCTTTAGTAAGCTTTGTGGTTTTTACTACCAAATAAACCTGTTGGACTTTAACCTGGTGTTGTGAGACTTCTTACTGTGTTTACCCCAGTCCAACGCCGGCATCTCCACATCATCATTGCTTTAGTCGCAGCCTTGCCACTTTTCTTGCATCGGATGATATGCGTGTTCTCCACAGGTCCCTAAATAATTGTTTTTCATGTATACTTAGGCGGCATGGGGCAGCCGGAAATGCGGGAGGAACTTACTTTAGTGGCAAATTCTAGTTTTGCCACTATTTTCCAATCATATGAAAGCATTATGTACTGCAGTTAAAATAACTTTACAGATACTAACAGAAAATATCGAGATTATTTCAAGCCTAGAGTGCGGTTATCAGCTTTTAAACCCTAGATGAATTTCACGTCTTTTCTACATTCCATATCAAGCATTTAAACTAGTCTTTGTCATCAAGGAGCAGAAACTTAAAATTGGAAAATGCGGAAGAGTCTTCGTTATGAACAGATTCCATAAAATTTAAATTGATGTTTTCAGTAAGATGTTGCAGCTTCCACCTGTGACAATATCTATGTGTCAGCTTGTAATGTTTATTTGTATCTACAATACACTAGCACCTTTCCAAAGATCCTTTATTTCTAGACGTTACGAGGAAAATGATTCAAAATAAATATTTTGGATTTTGTTTTCCGCGCAGGAAAGCAGCCTGGAAGAGCATGAGTAAACTAACTGCTGCCTGTGCGATATCACCATACCGGCGATTGGGCTAGAACACGGTACGGTGTCCATTCTGACCTGGCACCTTCCCCAGCCTAAATGGAGCTGCTGTGTCATAACCGGGTGGTGCTGGGCGGTGTTTCTAATCTGCTGAGCAGACTGAAAGCAGCAGAAGGAACCCTGCCTGGCACAAACAAAAATTGTAACACAATCCTTTGCCCTAAATGTTCTTCCTAATCCCAAAAAAATCCTAATATGTGAAACTGAAATGACAGGATGCTTTTCATCCTTGCTCTTCCCAAGTCGTCGTCTGCAGCGAGGTGAGCAATGGTTCACAACACATTATTAGGCTGCGTTAAGAGCACTTTGTAAGCTTGTAGTAGCTCCCTTCACTGAACATTGTTAAACGAACCCAGCCTTCTCTGTTGTGTGAACAGGATAAACAGGAAACGCTAAGTTACTCGCGGTTCACAAAGTATTTTTCAATTATGGAACACGTTTTTCTCAATATAAATGTTGATCATGCTGCAAATGGGTATGAAATAATCATTTAATGATCCCCCGATAATCTGCTATTGTAAATGGGCACAAATTCTGAACGTGCTGAACGGGGGTGGGGAATCATATATGTAACATCTGCACGCGATCTAATTATGTGTACATCAAACCTGCGGTTTTACTAAATCTATTCTCGACCCAAAACGTGACTACCTCGCATCGAAATCGGTTACAAGCCATGAAATGCAACTTCTCATTTGATGTTTGCGTCTCTTTAGATTTTCCAAATACTTTCGATTTACAACACGGGCGCAGTTGACGCCTTCCGTGCCCGCTGGGCACCGCAGGGGCTGGGGTGTGTTATAGACCTTGATAACCACATTTTGATTTAATGTTTTAAGTTTCCTTTGGACTTTGGTTTCTGTCCTGGCAGTTCCCCCCTTCCTTTTTGGGGGGGCTGCCCCTTTTAATTTTTCCCTAAGTTAATTTGAGTTTGTTTACTTGCTGGGTATGCAAAAGAGGTACCAATGCAAAGCTGTTCTAGGGGCACTTCAACCTGAAAGCAGTTGTGTATTCTAGAGTTCGGATGGCAACCTGGGCAATCTGCAATAAAGCAAGGAATTGAAACCCGACTGCTAATTGTAAGTCCCACACTGCTTGTGTTAGGCACCAAATGCAATATCAGCTCAGAAAATGTTGGAAAACCTCAGCATCTGTGGCATCTATGGAGAGATTATAGAGCTAACATTTTGAGTCTGGATGGCCCTTCAGACATGTAGGACCTGCTGAGATTTCCAGCATTTTCTGTTTTTGTTTCAGATTTCAGCATCCACGTGAATTTGCTTTTACAGTATAATCTCATCTCAGTGTGAAGACACATTTGAAAAAAAAGACAAATGGCCCAATACAGTTCCTGGAAACTTTATGTTTACTTTTATCGTTTTTCCCCTGTATACTTTCTCATAGCATTAACGTCAGCCAAAAACAAAAACAGAAAATGTTGGAAAATGTCAGCAGGTCTGACCGCATCTGTGGAGAGAGAACAGAGTTCTGATTACCCTTCTCCAGAGCTTGAACATCAGCTAGTTGACAACCTGAGCACACCACAGATGTGGGAGTCTGTATAGACAGTGTGAATGTCACTGCTCTCCATGCAATAAGCAGAGAGATAAATCAAGGCAGTATAAAGGACCTATGTTCTACCATCCACACATTGGTGATCACTTATGGATACTTTTAGCATCTTTCTCAGCCTTCATCATCACTATTTACATTCCCTGTGTTCAATTACAGCTCCCTCCCCCCTGCTCCCCCCCCCACACCCTCATAGTATAAACCTCATCTCATTCTCTTTGCTCTCAACTCTGACGAAGGGTTATCCAGACTCGAAACGTTGGCTCTACTCTCTCACCACAGATGCTGTCAGACCTGCTGAAATTTTCCAGCATTTTCTGTTTCTGTTTCAGATTCCAGCATCTGGGTCAAAGGGCCTTATTTTACCATTTTGATTCTAAGTGCTGGATGGACTTGAAACTGAGAGTGTTTCAGATCTGAATTTTAGACCCGTTCTGAGGCACCCCCATATGCACTCTGCCTGAAAAAATATCAGTGATTCCAAATTGTGTGCAGAAGCCTGTGGGCAGGGCTTAACCTGCCTGAAATCTTGCAGCTCCGATCGGTGCCTACAACTGCGCATGCTCAAAAAAAAGATAGAATGGGGCTCCCCTGCCACATCGCTCCCAAGCACGATAACGCCTCCCCCTGGCCCCCACAGACATTGCTGCACCCCCACAACATTGCTGCCCCATTATCTCCCCATGTCCTGCCACGCAGACGATCATGGGCCCCTCCCCCCCCAAGTGATCACAGGCAGAGTGGCAGCAGACCCCCCCTTCCCCCCACCAATCACAGGCAGAGTGGCAATGAACCACCCTTTCCCCCTCACTGATCTCAGTCAGAGTGGCTGCGGACACCCCCTTGCCCTCCCCCCACCACCGATCTCAAGTAGAGAACCATCAGATGCTCGTCACTTACCTCCTCACTAACTGGAGCGCCCAAACCGGACTTTTGTGGGGCATATATGTTTCATGCTGATTCTAGATGGGCAAACATGGTGATAAAGGGGGATGTGCCAATAAGATTGGGTGTGCAGTCTATTAAGTCAATTTAAAAGCATGCAAATGCATTTAAATGGCCATCATGCCCATTTCAGTCGTGGTCCCGATCGAGCCATTTTTGGGCCTTGCTAAAGAGGGAACCGACATGGAGGTGGGTGCAGATAGTGCTACTTGCCTTATGCTCAACTTTACTGAGTTTTTGTGCCCGGAAGCGGGCACAACCTGATAGTAAAATTGGGCCCTATGAGTTTCACGTTGAACTTTATTGGTCAGGAAGGAGTAGCTGTTTCACAATGGGCTGCTTTAATATTAAACACAAATAGCAACTGTAGTATACATTGGAAAAGATTGGAATAGGTTTTGACTAAGTGTGTAATTAAAACAAAAACATTTTCTGTTAGTTTCTCACTTTTCCTCCTCCTCATCCCTCTGGCTTTATTTTGATCAGGACATGGGGCAGTCCATTCTGTATTGTAATTGACTCTGCTTAAGCTCTTTTGCTCAATAGGCCAAGTGACATAGTGGAATGCTGCAGGTCAAGAACTCCTAGTCTGGTTACCATTTCTTCCCCAAGCAACACAAACCTCGGGTCAAAAAAAGCAAAAGGTGGCCACAGAGGTCGGTTGACGTTTGGATTCAAACTTTGAATTTCTTCATTCAAAGTCTAAATTATTTTACAGCAGGACAAATAATAAAAGCAATTACTTTTTCCGTAGGTAGTGACTATCCACAGAGGTAGGTTAATAAGTGAAAATGTGGTTACAGAGCTATTGCAATGGAACCTCCAATATCATGCAACTTCTGGTCTTCGCAGAGGCTTATGTTATTTACAAAAAATATGGTTCAATATCCTGTAATATATAAGACACATCTTTTAAATATATCTTTTGAAAACTTAATGATCCTGGTATCCATATTGTTATTAGACCAACTGTAGTACCAATTTTAGAAGTGACCATATCTGTCATTTCATTTCCCAAGAAACAATATTTATTTTCCACGACAAAATATGACTGAACTTGTAATGAAGATCAGTAACTGTAGGGATTTATTTTATCAGCTGATTAAACTAGTATTATTTCATACCATTGCTCAGCACAGAAATATTAATGTAACATTAAAAACAATAAAAAAAATTCAATTTTATATTATAATTATTTGTATTTTGTTTAATCTCCAGCATCATTTGTTTAAATTTCATTTTTTTCTAATTTTTGGTTCTGATTAATTTTATGTTCACTCCAATATCCTTTTCATAATTCCTCTACAGTTAAAATCCTTAGTTGTACAAAATTATGTTCTGTTTTGTGTTCAGTATTTTGTATTCGTTAATGCCACCAAAGTCATGTTTTTCAATTATGTACATAGGTCATTACAACATAGTTGTGGTTCAATCATTGCTGTTTTTCTAAATTTAAGCAATCAATGTTTTGATTGTATTTTTAAGAAAGAAAATGAAGACAGAAGAAAGGAGGTTTTGTCGTTCAGTGGGTTGTGCTCCTGCCTGTGAAACAGAAGCTCTGGATTCAAGTCCAACTCCAAGAATTGTTGTCCACAGATGGAGTCCTTATGAATGGCCAAGCAGGTTGATAGTTAATCTGCTCATCCTCCCAGTACACCCATTGCGGACTGTAAGAGAAGGGGAGATTCTTGGTCAGCCATTAATGAAAGCATGCCTTGCCACTGCATCAGTATATGGCAGAAACCCCTCATGAAGGCATGAGGAAGGCTGCATCCTACATCAAATGAATAAATCCAAAGAACAAGAAGAAAGAACGTGAATGGCCACGCATGCAAGTGGAAGGGAGTGGTGATGAAAGCCTGAACTGCAGCAGGACTAAAGCAAGAATGGGGACCAAAGTTCAAACAGGATTATTAGGAAAGCCACTGACAACAGGAGACCAATGGGAATGTGCTGCATATGGGGAATGATCAGACATGGTGAAAAAAATAGTCCTTACCCGAGGAGCAAGTATAATTAAGTAGAACTGTTGAATCAATAGAGTGGGAGTCAGTCAGGTCAGCTTATTAGATCCCAAAAAGCTGTAATTCAAAAAGCAAAATTTGAGTTATATTTTTCTTTAGTCTTTGCCGAGAGTCAACCTTTATAAGCCTAACTGCCTTACTTCATGCTATAGATGCAACCAATGTTCCACAAGGTCAACAATTAAGGGCAAATATTCCATATTTACTGGTATTCTTAGTCCACTAACAAAACTGTATTATGGAAACTCATATTAGAAAATTAAACTTAGCAACACAACCACCAAAGCTGACAGTGAAAACCAGAAAATAGATTTGGTGTGACTAAGTTGGCAAAATGATTGTCAACCTTCAGAAATGATTGTCATAGACTGAGACTGCAATAATTAACTGTTACTCAATTCTTAACTGGGGAAGCAAAGCTCACTTCTTAACTGTGGCAAATTTCCTCAATAGGTAAATTAACTCTGCCAAATAATCAGCATATCATTATGCTGTATTAATCTATGTTAATCAACTGTGGGACACTTGTACAATACCAGCAGTCATAATGTGATCAAAGTATTTTCACCTTACTTGTTAAGACATGCTATTCCATTTGTCTTTGCATCTTTGTGCTCATAATGTCAGCTACTATATTAGGGATGAAATCAAAAAAATATGGATATTGGGGTATTACTCTTGACAGGATATTAGCAAGTAAAAAAGCAAAATGCTGTGGATGCCAGAAATCTGAAGTTATTTCATCTTTTCTGCCTTTGGGTGGCACAGTGGTTAGCATTGCTGCCTCAGAGCACCAGGGACCCAGGATCAATTCCCAGCTTTGATCACTGTCTGCGTACAGTTTGCACATTCTCTGTGTGTATGCATGGGTTTCCTCTGGGTGCTCTGGTTTCCTCCCACACTCCAAAGATGTACGGGTTAGGTTGATTGGGCATGATAAATTTCCCCTTAGTGTTAGGAGGTTAGTAGCATTAATAGGTAGGATTATGGGGATAGGGGCTGGGTGGGATTGTGATTGGTGCAGACTTGATGGGCTGAATGACCTCCCTTTGCACTGTAGAGATTCTATGATTCCACCCTTTGACAGGCCTTCCCTATTGTTCTTTCCCAATGCCCCCTTTCCCTACCTCTGTACTTATTTAAAACTTATTAATTTTTTAAATTGGCCTGAAGCACTAACCCCATTCCTCTGCCCATTGCTGCTGTATTGTGAATTGAACTGTTGAGTTTTCGTAGAATTTCCTGTTTATATTTTATGCTATTGAGTAACTCCACCCTATAGATTAGAGAATTCTGCCAATTACAAGTACTCCCTGAGACATTTCTGACTTTCTTATGGAAATAAAATTGGCCTATTCTAGTTTGAATAGGTTATTAAATCTCAAGCCAAAATCTTCTCAGGATAACGTTTATGAAGCAAGCAGCAATAAATTTGAATATTTGATCATTTATCTCACTGGTGTTTGTGAGTATAAATTGGCTGATGTGCCTGCCTAATTAAAACAGGGATATATTCTTCAAAAACACTTCAGTGGCTGTGAAAAACATTGGAATGTTCTGAGGATGTAAAAGATACTGGCCAGTAATGCTGGTGGGATCTTTCAGTTCTGCCGATGGCACACCCTCTTCCCCCCACCATGGATTTTCCAGCGGTGAGAGGTGCATCCGGAAGTGAGAGATATATTCAATGGAAATACCCCACTGATAACAGTGGGATCAGAAGGTCCACCCAAGACTTCCACTGCACCCCCATATAAATACAAGTCCTTTTTTTTGTATTACAGCCAGTCCAAAGTGGGTTTCCCCAAAAGTTGTTAATCTGGAAGAGGCCCCTAAGTTTGTCACTTTTCAGATTGTACAAGCCTAGGTAAGGATAGATGACTGGCTCTGTATCTTTATTCAACCTGCTGTCTGCTCATAGCAACAAAGGTTTAATCTAACAAGGTTCCCTTTTTATGGATAACTTTTCCAGGCCCAATAGTTATATCTAAAAAGAAGCCAATTTAACCTGCCTTTCTTGAGTTAAGATGGAATAAATTTTTAACTACTAAAAAGGGGTAGGAAGAAATGGTAAAGCAAATGCATCTACATTCAAACAGATCAAAAGTAAGAATTGAGTCCGATAACAAGTAAATATAAATAAAAGTTGTTACAGAACAGTCCTTGAGTTGTGAGGAATGGAAGGTGTTGTTTTGATTTGATTTATTATTGTCACATGCATTAGTATACAGTGAAAAGTATTGTTTCTTGCTATGCAGACAAAGCATATAGATATAGGGAATGAAAGGAGAAAGTGCAGAATGTAGCATTACAGCCATAGAGGTGTAGAGCAAGACCAACTTAATGCAAGGTAGGTCCATTCAAAAGTCTGATAGCAGCAGGGAAGAAGCTGTTTTTGAGTTGGTTGGTATGTGATCTCAGATTTTTGTATCTTTTTCCAGATGGAAGAAGATGGAAGAGAGTATCTTCAGGGTGTTTGGGGTCCTTCATAATGCTGGCTGCTTTTCTGAGGCAGCAGGAAGTGTAGACAATGTCAGTGGATGGGAGGCTGATGGACTGGGTTTCACTCATTTTATTGCAGCTGTTATAGGCTGATTCCAGTAGTTGATTCTTCAGTTCAGGTATAGTACAGTAGGTTTCAGTTTTTTATCCAGCTGTGATCCTCCTTCCAACTGATTGACTTTCACAGTCAAAGAGAGAGTTTTAGATGTTCCTCCAAAAGCTGCATGTTTTGCAGGGGCTCTGCTTCAATTACCAGATCACCTCCTGTGTGGCAAACTTTCAGCTGCTTTTCTCGTGGAATGCACATAGACATACCTTGAGCAACTCTCTCAACTAACTTTTAACCCCTATCTTGGGATATTGGAACTGGAGCCCACTAGTTAGTCCATGCAATTTTACCCAGTGTCTTTGGATGAGATAGCCATTATGCTCTTTTGCCTTCATCAGAGATGGTATTCAGTCTTTGAACTTTTTAGAATTACCTTGTCTGGAACCACAGGAAGAGGTTCCATTGTTCCTGGAACATCCTAGCCATTCATGTCAGTGGTTAGTGATACTTACTCAGCCATTTTCGGATCTGCATTCTTTCTAAAAATATAAAATCTCGGGTCTTTTTAAAGTCCAATATTTCTGTGTATAATTCCAGGATTCTTTTCTCCTTCATCATTACAATTACCTTTTGCTTGGAAATTAAACACTGACTCCAGGGCAAACAAACCTCATACTATTGCAGCTAAGATAATGTTTTGATATCCTAGCATGAGTTGGTACTGTAATTACAAATTATTGATGTTGTGTGGATATGGTTAATAATGGATAGCTATTTTGTGGATTCCAATAGTCAGAAAAGTTTAATCAGAAATCCCCAATCTCAAAGTATGTACAGAGAAGAATTGAATGGTCCCTCAGGAAATATGCCAGTGTGGAGACAGGTAAATTTATGCTGTCCAGACATAACTTTCACTAGCACAATACATCAAGGTCTTTGGTTGCTGCAATCTATTCAAGAGACTTAAAGTACTGGGATTATTATAGCTGTGGTTTAACAGAAAGTTTTACACCACAAATTACTGAATAGAGGAATATCAAACACCTTAGGAAAACCTGTAAATGTTGGTCTTTCATGTTCAAGTTTTCTGACTTTTCTAGCAAAGACTGTCTTACAAATTCTTTCTATATATATAAAACATAGAACATTACAGCGCAGAACAGGCCCTTCGGCCCACGATGTTGCGCTGACCAATTAAAAGGCAATGACCCTCTAACCTAAACCAATCCCTTTCCGTCCATAAACCTATCCACGGATCTCTTAAACGCCCCCAAACTAGGCGCATTTACAACTGCAGCAGGCAGGGCATTCCAATCCCTCACCACCCTCTGGGTAAAGAACCCACCTCTGACATCCGTCCTATAACTACCACCCCTTAATTTAAAGCTATGCCCCCTCATGCTAGCTTTCTCCATCCGAGGAAAAAGGCTATCACTGTCCACCCTATCTAAACCTCTAATCATCTTATATGTTTCAATAAGGTCCCCTCTTAACTGCCTTCTTTCTAACGAAAACAACGTCAAATCCCTCAGTCTGTCCTCATAGGACCTCCCCTCCATACCAGGCAACATCCTGGTAAACCTCCTCTGCACCGTCTCCAATGCCTCCACATCCTTCCTATAATGTGGGGACCAGAACTGCACACAATACTCCAAGTGCGGCTGCACCAGAGTTTTGTACAGTTGCAACATGACGCTGCGGCTCCTAAATTCAATTCCCCTACCAATAAACGCCAAAACACCGTATGCCTTCCTAACAACCTTATCTACTTGATTCCCAACTTTCAGGGATCTATGTACACATACACCTAGATCCCTCCGTTCATCAACACTGTTCAGAGTCCTACCGTTAGCTCTATACTCTACACATCTGTTATTCCTGCCAAAGTGAATTACCTCACACTTTTCCACATTAAACTCCATCCACCACCTCTCGGCCCAGCTCTGCAACTTGTCCAAGTCTCTCTGTAAACTATGACACCCCTCCTCACTATCTACCACACCTCCAACTTTGGTGTCATCAACAAATTTACTAATTCACCCAACTATACCCTCATCCAGATCATTTATAAAAATTACAAACAGTAGTGGCCCCAAAACAGATCCCTGAGGCACACCACTTGTAACCGAACTCCATGACGAAGACTTACCATCAACCACCACCCTCTGTCTCCTATCTGCTAGCCAATTCCTGATCCAATTAACTAAATCACCCTCAATCCCATACATCTGCAATTTCTGCAGAAGCCTTCCATGGTGAACCTTATCAAACGCCTTACTAAAGTCCATATATACCACGTCAACTGCCTTACCCCCATCCACCTCTTTGGTCACTTTCTCAAAAAACTCAATAAGGTTAGTAAGGCACGACCTACCCACTACAAAAGCATGCTGACTATCTCCAATCAATTCATTACTCTCTAAATAACTATAAATCCTATCCCTAATAATTTTTTCTAAAATCTTGCCCACAACAGAAGTAAGACTCACCAGTCTGTAATTCCCGGGGAAGTCTCTGTTCCCCTTCTTAAACAATGGGACAACATTCGCTATCCTCCAATCTTCTGGCACTATACCTGTGACCAACGACGACCTGAAGATCAGAGCCAGAGGCTCTGCAATTGCCTCTCTTGCCTCCCAGAGAATCCTAGGGTAAATCCCGTCCGGCCCAGGGGACTTATCTATTTTCAAACCCTCTAGAATATCTAGCACATCCTCCTTATCAACTGCAATACTATCCAGTTTACAACCCTGTAACCTAGCGTTCGCAACAGCTACATTTATGTCTCCCTGCATGAATACCGAAGAGAAATATTGGTTCAATGCCTCTCTAATCTCTTCCGGTTCCACATATATCATTGGTTTCATGGAACTTCCTAGATCACTGCACTGTAAATGCAGTATGTAACATATATCAATCAATGTCAGCATTTTACAAGCAAATCATCATTTTCACTGGGAGTGGAGGAGGTCAAAACAAAATAATCAGATCAGTCTGAAGATGGGATTGGAGGCAATTAGAACCTATTTATTTCGATGCCAACCCTGCAGCCTGTAAGATGCTATCTCATTAAGTGGAAAAAGACACTAATGGTGGTTAAACTCACATTATTAGATGTCCCTGAACCTGAGGTAGAAATATTTTTTAACCAGCTGTCAGTTTCAGATTTATAACTGTGCTTATTCAGTTCTTGACTCCAGTAAAGTTTTTTTTAAATAACAAGCTTTTAAATGTCCCATTAAAAACTTTCGTTCTCCCTGCCTTGGAACCTTTTTGCAGCACAGTATGCCTGGTCGTTTTAATTTAGTTAGACACATCAGTCAATTTGCACCCACAAACAACAGTGACTTAAATCATCAAATCTTCACTATTATGAAGATTCACTGATAAGGAGGTGTCTCCTGGTTTGAATGCAGCTTGACTTGATCAATGCATTCTTGGAGTTGTCAGGCCATGTACATAACAGAGAATGGGTTACAATGGTGACAAATTTTATTTAATTAATAAAAAAAATCACTGATATTCCCATGCTAAGGATTTTACTGTAGTATACACTGTGACAGATTATTGACTTCTTTGTGGGTGTGCTGCACATCATGGTTATATTCGACAGCAATAAAAACCAATTTCAATTTATTTAGTGAAATACCCTTTGTTACTGTACACTCATTGTGAAAGAGCCTGCACCACCTGTATTGAAACAGACAATATCTGTAGAGAAATGTGAGGTGTGATGATTAATAAAGTTAAACATCAAGCACAGATTGGAGGCAGTCAGTTTGATCCGCTCGTTTGTAAAATTCAACTCCTTGGAACTGTTAATTCAAATCATCCATTTTGCATAGTCCAGTCTATTTCAATTATGATTGTCATCTTTAATGATCCTGATTTCTAATACAGGAAGATAAACCTTCTAAACAAGGTCAAAAGAGCAATGCATTAGATCAGTATTTAATGCACTCAGTAGTCATTTTAACACTGTTAGTAATCAATTTAAAATGCATAGGTTAATGCCTGTATAAGACAGTGATCAGAATAATGCCAAATAAACATGCCATATATTTAGACAATATTATTGTCTGCAGTCATGTTAGTCTCGTGTGATTTAAGGTTTTAAACACAGAAGGTATGTTTTGAAATCCACAGGTTGATAAACATTCAAAGTGGAAATGTATAGAAATGTTTTTGTTTTCCATATTCAATTTTCATTGTTCCTGCTTAAATTGCCAAAAATAAAAGCTCCACACAGCAGATGACTACCACATACAGTGATATTAAGCTGAATATTTTCAGGTCAGTCCCATCCTAACATCTGGATGAATTCTGGTTGGGAACCTGGACGTGGCTATGACGGACCCAGGAAGCAGCCAATGATGAAGCTGCCTCCGAGTGCCCTGTCCAATTGGGAATAGTGGTCAGGTTCCATTCAGCATGGTGTGTGGGTAGGGCCATTGGTCACCTTTGCAGTGTGGGAATTGTAAGACCATCAGCAGGAATGGCAGTGGTATCCTCACTGGAAGAACAATGGCTGCTATTGAAGCATGGCAAGCATTAGTGGAGACACTGGGCCCTATTTTACCATTTTAATTCTAAGTGCTGGGCAGATTTGAAAATTGTTTTAGATCCAACTTTTAGACTTGTTCTGAGGCACCCCCATATATACCCTGCCTGCAAAAATATTACCGATTCCAAATCACACTGCAGAAGCCTGCGGGCAGGACTCAAAGTGCCCAAAACCCAGCAGCTCCGATTGGAACTGCCAACTGTGTGTGCGCAGAGAAAAGTGATAGAATACTGCTCCCCTGCCACAGCTCTCCCGGGCCAGATAATTTCTCCCCCTGGCCCCCACTGACATTGCCCGACCCCCACAACATTATTGACCCCCTTATCCCCCTCACCCCTACTGCCACCCAGGCCGATCGTGGGCCCCTCCCTCCCTAGCCCCCCACGATCTTAGCCAGAGTGATCCACCCTCCCCCTTCCCCTCACTGATCTGAGGCAGAGTGGCAGTGGACCACCTTCTCCCCCCCTCCCCCCACTGATCTCAAGCAGAGAGCCATTGGATGCTAGACACTTACCTCCTCACTAACCCTCATTGACAGAGCATCCAAATCGGACTTGCATGGAGCATGACTGTTTTGTGTCAATTCTGGATGGGCGAATGTGGTGGCAAAGGGGGAAGTGTTGGTAAAGTTGGATGTGCAGCCCATTATTCAATTTAATTGCATGCGTGATCCTAATCGTGGCCATTTTCAGGCCTTGGTAAAGGAGGAACTGCTGCAGAGGTGGGCACAGATTGCGCTACTTGCCTCATGCCCGACTTTATCAAATTTACGTGCTCAAAAATGGATTCAATGCAATGGTAAAATTGGGCTGACCATGAAGTGGCTGCAAATATTTGCCTTCTGCATGAAATTAAAGTTTGTAAACACATCTAAAACCTCAAGTGAGTTGTTCCTTGAGCTCCACTGCAAAGATGGCTTTGGCCTCCTGACATAGCAGGGGAGCAGGTGCTATTGGGAAAATTTCTTGCCTTGCACTCGTTAAGCTTCAGCAAAGGCAATAGGAGGCACCATGTGTCATTTTCATTGGACAATGCTTCCAATGCTGTCTCTACAAACCTGGAAAAAAAACAACCTATTAGCCAAAACTTTCTGCATCCAATGCTGATCAGTCAGAAGATTTACGCACTTATGTAACGTTGGCTCTATTGTCTCTCCACAGATGCTATCAGACTTGCTGAGATTTTCCAGTATTTTCTGTTCTTGTACACATTTACCTGGTTACATTTAAAATGGACGGGCCCCCGATGCAACATTCTCAAGAATTCCCTTAGCGTAGGAACCCCACAGAAGAGTGGCAAACAGGATCATTGCATATAACACAGCTCAGTGTTACGGCTTAAGTTTAACTGTCCAGCCTGAATTTTATTGAATGGGTGAAGGGATGAATGCTAGTGAATTAATGAATGAGTAGGGTGACTGGGTGAGAAGTAATCGGGTTTGATGGATGAGGTAAGTGGGAAAATGGGTAGGGAAGCAGTGGGTGAAGTGGGTAGATGGGTTGCACAGTAGTCAGGTAGGATCTGGTGTAGTGGAAGGATTGTCAGCTCAGGGGGCCAAGGAGGAGCCAAGGGTCTGTATATATCTTGGTGGGTGGGGTGGGGGGGGCAGGGTCAGTTCTAGTGATACCTGGGAGTTGGATTAGGAATTTTCTGTTTAATACTTCCTGAATAACTAGCCAGGTAAGTACATCAGAGCTGTGCAAAGACTCCAACTGTAATTCAGACACAGCGAGACTTTAGCAGATCGTCCCGGGGAGGAGGGAAATTGCTCATTGGAAGTTAAAACTTCAACATTCGGGTTTTCCACAGGGTTCCAATGTGCACTTTGCATAGTACGTTTGGTCTCCAATGATCCAGAAACCAGAAGAGCTGTATCATTGTTTCCAGAAATATTTGTCTTATTCATACGTGGAACATGTGTATCACTGGCTAGGCCAGCATTTATTGCCCATTCCTAATTGTCCTTGAGAAGATGCTGTTGAGCAGTCTTCCTGAACTGCTGCAGTTGAAGTGGTATAGGTACACCCACAATTCTGTTAGGGAGGATGGTTCTGGGATTTTGACCCACGACAGTGGAGGAACTGCAATATATTTCCAAATCAGGATGGTGAATGACATAGAAGGCAATTTCTAGATGGTGATTTTCCCATGTGTTTGCTGCCCTTGTCCTTCTGGATGGGAGTGGTCATAGGTTTGGAAAGTGCTGTCTAAGTAGCCTTGGTAAGTTCTTGAAGTGCATCTTGTTTATAGATGATACACATTGTTGCCACTGTGCATTGGTGGTGGTAGGAGTGAAAATTTGTGGAAGGGGTGCCAGTTCTGGATGGTGTTGAGCTTCTTGAGTTTTGTTGGTGCTACACTCATCCAGGCAAGTGGAGAGTATACCATCATACTCCTGACTTGTGCCTTGTAGAAGGAGCACAGGATTTGGGGAGGTAGGAGCGGAGTTACTTGCTGCACGATTCCAAGTTTGTGACCTGCTCTTGTGGCCACATCATTGAAATGGCTAGTCCAGTTAATTTCTGGTCAATGGTAACCCCCTGGATACTGATAGTGGAAGATTCAGTAATGGTAATGCCAATGAATGGCAAGGGGCAATGGTTAGATTTTCTCTTGTTGATGATGGTCATCGTCTGGCACTTGTGTGACACAAATTTTGCTTGCCACCTGTCAGCTCAAGCATAGAATCATAGAATCCCTACAGTGCAGAAGGAGACCATTAGGCCCATCAAAACTGTGCTGACAACAATTCCACCCAGGCCATATCCCCGTAACCCCACATAATTACCCTCCTAATTCCCCCTAACTCTAACGGGCAATTTATCATGGCCAATCCACCTAACTGGCACATTTTTAGACTGTGGAAGGAAATCAGATTGCCCAGAGGAAACACACACAGGCATGGGGAGAATGTGCAAATTCCACACAGCTCCCGAGGCTCCGAGGCCAGAATTGAACCTGGATCCCTGGCACTATGAGGCAGCAGTGCTAACCACTGTGCCACCGTGCTGCCCCGAATGGATGGATATAGAATGCATGGACATAGTTCATGTCTTGCTCCATTTTGACATGAACTGCTTTAGTATCAGAGGAGTTGCGAATGGTGCTCATGTTTGACATGACTTTTTACCTTTGTGAATGAAGAACTGAGGCTGTTTAGCTGCAGGTTTGCCCACTTCTCACCTACAGGATTGACTTGGCTCTTCCTATTTTAAGGTATATGTGTGGTTATCAGAAGAGGATAGTAAAAGTTTTAGCTGCATTCACATTCCAATAGACTGCACCATAACCAATTTTAATGTAGGCCCCTGTTACTGTGTCCATTGATCAGCACACTAGTAGACCTGATGAAATTGTAAGGGTTATTAGAACACCACAATGAAATACAGTGGGACAATGGTACTTGCCCCAGTGATAGGTTAGTATTTACCCCTACTTGTTTATACACCCCTTTCTGCTCTACTTGCAGTGAGCAGAGGCAGCAGGTATATCAGAGAGATTCTTTAGGTGATCTTTCTTCTAAATTTGATTTGACTTTTTATTGTTATATGTATTGGTGTACAGTGAAAAGTATTGTTTCTTGCATGCCATACAAACAAGAATGAGAGAGTGCAGAATGTAGTGCTAGGGTGTAGAAAAAGATCATCTTAATACGAGGTAGTTCCAATCAAGAGCCAAATTTCCTTTGCCTCCTCAGTAGAGGCGTTTTGTAAATGTGTTTAAATGATGTTTAAAATGTACAAAAATTGAAATATATTTTTTAAAACTTTGGTTCATCTTGACATTCTGCTGTTAATTCCATTAAAAATTACTTTTATATGTAACAAAATGAAGTGTCTGTAATTAGCTTCAGCTTAAGTTTATTGGATTTTCATAGAATCCCTACAATGCAGAAAGAGGCCACTTGGCCCATCGAGTTTGCACCAACCACAATCCCACCCAGGCCCTCCCCCAATATCCCTACACATTTACCCATTAATTCCTCTAACCTATGCATCTCAGGACACTAAGGCAATTTTAGCATGGCCAATCAACCTCATCCACACATGTTTGGACTGTGGGAGGAAACTGGAGCACCCAGAGGAAACCCATGCAGACACAAAGAGAATGTGCAAACTCCACTCAGGCAGTGACCCAAGCCAGGAATTGAACCCAAGTCCCTGGCGCTGTGAAGCAGCAGTGCTAACCACTGTGCTACCATGCCACCCCGCATTTTGCTATGTATTTTGTTTAATCCAGTTTTAAGAGTCTCCCTGATGCAATATTGATCCTTACTAATCTCTTGAGTAGCAAATTTGCTATTTGTATTGGCATATGTAGCTTGGCTATTTAAAGTGCTTTAAGAAAGTTTAATACTTCAGATGACATTTGCAAGCCTCCTGGAAGTTGAGGTGAACTATTTCTCTGATTGGTATTCCACAATGCAGTGCAGATTGAAAACTTGATTTCCATTGCTGCTTTTGGACATTGAGCCTTTAAGATTAACAACATGTCTTTCCCCTCCCTTCTTCCATCTCTACATCCCTCATTTCCTTCTCTGCTTCACCCCCTCTCTCTATTCCTCATTTCCTTCCCTCCCTCTACCCCTCATTTCTTTCCCTCTCGTTTCCCTTGCCTCCCTTCACTCTCTCCATTATTCCCTTCCCTCCCTCCTCTTCCCTTCCTACTCTTCCCTTCCCTCCCACTCTCATTCCCTCCCTCCCTCCATCATTCCATCCTCTCCTTTCTCTTCTTTTCCCTCTATCCCACTCATATTCTCTTTCCTCGCTCCATCATTCCCTTCCCTCCCTCCCTATTTACAAAAATAAGGCAACAGAATCATTGTGGTAGACTGAAAAAATATATTTTATTGCCAAGAATTTGGAAAAGATGAGGTAGCTCTTATCCCAGATGTCAAACTGCTGTTTATGTTAAATGATAATGTCAAAATGGTATCAATATTTTGTATTTATAAAAGCATTTTGTTAATAAATATTTTTCATTAAACTTTGCAAACTGCTACAAATGTCTTATTGCAACATCAAAACAAATACAAGATAATTATATCTGAATAACAATTGAAAGTGAACAATATATTCGAACAGGAAAATGTTTAAATGAAGATATAAGTATACTAACACAAGATAAATTAGATGAATGCTTTTTAAAAATCTTGCTATCATTTCCTGGAACACATTTAAGAGCTTCTAGAGAGAGAGAGCTGAAAGATTGTGCTGGAGGGGACTATTTCCATTATAAAACTTATGACAAGGTCAAAACCATCTCCAAGGTAACAGCATTTTATGGCACCTGAGAAAGTTAGCAAAGAGACCTCAATGAAACACCGTTAGTAGCTTGTACTGCAGCAACATCTCTCTAGTTCCCTTGAAATAAAACCAGCATTCAATTTGCCTTCACCATTACCTTCTGCACCTGTATGCTAGTTTTTTGGATTTCATGAACATGAACCCCCAAATCCCTTTGTGACACAGGTTTCTAGAGTCTCTTTCCATTTAAGTAATCCACTTTCTGTTCTTTCTTGCAAAAGGAACAATTTCATGTTTTCCTACATTGAATTCCATTTACTAATATTTTGCTTATTCTGAAGAGCTGTGGTCCCAGCACTGGTCCCTTTTGCACTCCAATTGTCACTGCTCTCCAATTTGAGAAAGTCCTACACCCCCACCCTATTGCTACTTGCTGCTTTGTGTTGTCAGCCAATCCTCTATCCATGCCAGAATATTACCTCCAATGCCATGAGCTCCTATCTTGTTTAGCTGATTTTTGTGTGGCATGCTATCAAATGTCATTTGAAAATCCAAATATACAATATCAACTGGTTTTCCTCTAGCTGATACTTCCTCAAAGAACTCATTTGTCAGACATGATTTTCCCTTCATGAAACCATCTGCTTGATCAGATTATGACTTTCTGAATGTTCTGCTATTCTCTGCTTAATAATTGACTCTAATATTTTTCCAGTACCTGAAGTTAGTCCAACTGGCTTATAGTTCCCAGCATTTGCCTCCTTCCCTTTTTAAAAAAGGGTACCATGTTGGCTGTTTGCCCATCCTTTGGCACAGTTCCAGAATCAAAGGATTTAAAATTAATTTTAAAAAATGCATTCACAGTCTCTGTCACTACCTCCTTTAGGATCCTAAGAACATAAGAACATAAGAAATAGGATCAGGAGTAGGCCATCTAGCCCTTCGAGCCTGTCCCACCATTCAATAAGAACATGGCTGATCTGAAGTGAATCAGTTCCACTTTCCCGCTTTCTACCCATAACCCTTAATTCCCTTGTCTGTCAAAAACCTATCTACCCGTGACTTAAATATATTTAGCGAGGTAGTCTCCACCACTTCAATGGGCAGAGAATTCCAGAGATTCACCACCCTTTGGGTGAAGAAGTTCTTCCTCAACTCCGTTCTAAACTGCTCCCCCCTTATCTTGAGGCTGTACCCTCCAGTCCTGCTGTCCTTTCTGAGCGGGAAGAATCTCTCTACCCCTACCCTATCCATCCCTTTCATTATCTTATATGTCTCTATAAGATCCCCCCTCATTCTTCTAAACTCCAACGAGTACAAACCCAGTCTATTTAATCTTTCTTCGTAGTCTAACCCCCTCATCTCCGGTATCAGCCTAGTGAACCTCCTCTGCACTCCCTCCAAGGCCAAAATATCCTTGCACAAGTGCGGCGACCAAAACTGCACACAGTACTCCAGCTGCGGCCTCACCAGTGCCCTGTACAGTTGCAGCAAGACCTCCCTGCTTTTATATTCTATCCTCCTCGCTATAAAGGCCAGCATAAGAACATAATAAGAACACAAGAAATAGGAGCAGGAGTAGGCCATCTAGCCCTTCGAGCCTGCCCCGCCATCCAACAAGATCATGGCTGATCTGTCGTGGCTCAGTTCCACTTTCCCGCCCTCTCCCCATAACCCTTAATCCCCTCGCTTATCAAAAACCCATCAACCCGCGTCTTAAAAATATTTAGCGAGGCAGCCTCCACCACTTCAACGGGCAGAGAATTCCAGAGATTCACCACCCTTTGAGTGAAGAAGTTCCTCCTCAACTCCGTTCTAAACCGCTCCCCCCTTTATCTTGAGGCTGTGCCCCCTAGTCCTACTGTCCTTTCTGAGTGGGAAGAGTCTCTCCACCTCTATCCTATCCATCCCATTCATCATCTTATATGTCTCAATGACACCTCCCCTCATTCTTCTAAACTCTAACGAGTACAAGCCTAGTTTATTCAGCCTCTTCTCATAGCTTAACCCCCTCAACTCCGGCATCAGCCTAGTAAACCTCCTCTGCACTCCCTCCAAGGCCAAAATATCCTTGCGTAAGTGCGGCGACCAAAACTGCACACAGTACTCCAGCTGCGGCCTCACCAATGCCCTATACAGCTGCAGCAAGACCTCCCTACTTTTATATTCAATCCCCCTCGCTATGAAGGCCAGCATCCCATTAGCCTTCCTGACCACCTGCTGCACCTGCAGGCTGGGTTTTTGCGACTCATGCACAAGGACCCGAGGTCCCTCTGCACTGTCGCCTGCTGCAGTTTTTCGCCACGTAACTAATAGTCCTTCCTACCATTCTTCCTACCAAAGTGGACCACCTCGCACTTGCCAACATTAAATTCCATTTGCCAGTTCCTGGCCCATTCACCCAGCCTATCTAGATCCTTCTGCAGACTCTCCACACCCTCCGCACAATTTGCCGTTCCACCAATCTTGGTGTCATCAGCAAATTTCGACACCATACACTCGGTTCCCTCCTCCAGATCATCTATATAAATGGTAAATAGCTGAGGCCCCAGCACCGACCCCCGGGGCACTCCACTAGTCACCAACCACCAATCCGAATAGCACCCATTGACCCCCACTCTCTGCCTCCTATTTGACAGCTAATCCTCTATCCACGCTAACATCCTACCCCCAACTCCATGCCCCCTTACTTTCTGCAATAACCTCTTGTGAGGTACCCTGTCGAACGCCTTCTGAAAATCAAGAAAGACCACATCCACCGGCTCTCCTCTATCCACCGCCCTAGACACATCCTCATAGAACTCCAATAAATTTGTCAGACACGACTTCCCCTTAACGAAACCATGCTGCGTCTGCTCTATCAAGCAATTTCCCTCAAGATGCCTTGCTATTTCCTCCTTGATGACGAATTCTAACATTTTACCTACAACAGACGTTAAACTAACCGGCCTATAATTCCCTGCCTTTTGCCTGCCACCCTTCTTACACAACGACATAACATTAGCCGTTTTCCAATCTTCCGGCACTTCCCCGAAATCCAGCGACATTTGGAAAATAACCACCAAGGCATCCACTATCACCTCCGCCATTTCTTTCAGAACCCTTTCAGCATCCCATTCGCCTTCTTGATCACCTGCTGCACCTGCAGACTGGGTTTTTGCGACTCGTGCACAAGGAGCCCCAGGTCCCTCTGCACCATAGCATGCTGCAGTTTTTTGCCCTCTAAATAATAATCCCTCCTACTATTGTTCCTGCCAAAGTGGATAACCTCACACTTGCTAACATTGTACTCTATCTGCCAGGTCTTCGCCCACTCGCTCAGCCTATCCAGATCCCTCTGCAGACTTTCCACACCCTCTGCACAATTTGCTTTTCCACTCATCTTTGTGTCATCAGCAAATTTCGTTACCCTACACTCAGCCCCCTCCTCCAGATCATCTATATAAATGGTAAATAGCTGAGGCCCCAGCACCAACCCTGATGCACAAACCATCAGGTCCCGGGAACTTGTCAACTTTTAAGACTAATTCTTTGGCTCTTAGCTTTTACTATTTCTGGTATGCTTGTAGTAAAGATTGATGCAGGATATCTGTTCAACTCCTCTGCCATTTCCTTGTTCCCCATAATTACTTCCCCAGTTTCATTATCTAAGGGGCTTTCTTTTATCTCTCTTCCTTCTAATATATTATTTAAAAGTTCTGTATCCTGCTATCTTGCTCTCATTGTTTATTTTCTCATTCCGGATTATTTTCTTAGTCTATCTTTGCTGCATTCTAAATCTACCCTACTCTTTAGAGCTACAACTAAACTTTGCCAGCTTATCGCTGAAAACCTCCTCATTGTGGCTGGGATTCTCTGGTGCCATTGAAAATGAATGGAGTTTAAGCTGGAACACCAAAGTTTCCATTCTCACTTGTAGTGGGGCAGGCACAGATGAGATCAGAAAATCCCATTCTATATCATTCTGCTTTCAACTTCATGGTTATTCGTGGTAAAGAGAAACAATTCTTTGGAGATTTTATTTTTGGAAAAAAACTCCAAAGATCTGTGGATTAGGCTAGCTATTTCAAGTGCTTTAAGAAAGTTTAACACTTCAGATGACATTTGCAAGCCTCCTGGAAGTTGCGGTGAACTATCTCTCTGATTGGTATTCCATAATGCAGTGCAGATTGAAAAGTTGATCTCCAGGTTATCTGACCATTGCTGCTTTTGGACATTGAGCCTTTAAGATTAACAACATGTCTTTCCCCTCCCTTCTTAGGGATCATGTCTGGGGGGGATTACATTAGAACATAAGAACATAAGAAATAGGAGCAGGAGTAGGCCATCTGGCCCTTCGAGCCTGCCCCGCCATTCAATAAGATCATGGCTGATCTGTCGTGGCTCAGTTCCACTTTCCCGCCCTCTCCCCATAACCCTTAATCCCCTCGCTTATCAAAAACCCATCAACCCGCGTCTTAAAAATATTTAGCGAGGCAGCCTCCACCACCTCAACGGGCAGAGAATTCCAGAGATTCACCACCCTTTGAGTGAAGAAGTTCCTCCTCAACTCCGTTCTAAACCGCCCCCCCTTTATCTTGAGGCTGTGCCCCCTAGTCCTACTGTCCTTTGAGCGGGAAGAGTCTCTCCACCTCTATCCTATCCATCCCATTCATCATCTTATACGTCTCAATGAGATCTCCCCTCATTCTTCTAAACTCTAACGAGTACAAGCCTAGTTTATCCAGCCTCTCCTCATAGCTCAACCCCCTCAACTCTGGCATCAGCCTAGTAAACCTCCTCTGCACTCCCTCCAAGGCCAAAATATCCTTGCATAAGTACGGCGCCCAAAACTGCACACACTACTCCAGCTGCGGTCTCACCAATGCCCTATACAGCCGCAGCAAGACCTCCCTACTTTTATATTCAATCCCCCTCACTGTGAAGGCTAGCATCCCATTTGCCTTCCTGACCACCTGCTGTACCTGCAAGCTGGGTTTTTGCGACTCATGCACAAGGACCCTGAGGTCCCTCTGCACTGTCTGTGGTTGGTGCAGTCTTGATGGGCTGAATGACCTCCTGCTCTGTCAGGATTCTATGAATTTCTGATGGCTGAATGGTTGACAACCAGATTTAAGCTAATTGGTAAAGGAGCTGGTGGTGACATAAGAAAAAAAATGTTTCTGCAATGTTTGGATAGTAGATACAAATTCAACGGTGACCTTCAAATTGAAAATGGATTAATATTGTAGAAATATGGGGGAAGTGTTTCCAACAAGATTGCTCTTTTAAAGACTCAGCAGAGGTTGCACAGGCAGAATAACCTTACAACATTCATTTGTATCCCACTTCAAATACCATACTTCTTAAAACGAGGATCTTGTAAGTGGCACAATGACTGCTGCCTCACAACGTCAGGGAACCGGGTTCAATTCTGACTTCAGGTAACTGTGTGTAGTTTGTACGTTCTCACTGTGTCTGGATGGGTTTCCTCCCACAGTCCAAAGATGTGCAGGTCAGGTGGATTGGCCGTGCTAAATTGCCATTTAACGTTAAATAGAAACATAGAAGATAGGAGCAGGAGGCCATTTGGCCCTTTGAGCCTGCTCTGCCATTCATTACAATCATGGCTGATCATCCAACTCGATAATCTAATGCTGCTTTTCCCCCACAACCTTTGAACCCATTTGCCCCAAGTGCTATATCTAGCCGCCTCTTGAATACATTCAATGCTTTGACATCAACTACTTCCTGTGATAATGAATTCCACTCCTGTAGTAATTTCCACAGGAATTAGGGGGACTAGCTGGGGTAAATGCATGGGATTACAGGAATAAGGCCTATCTGGGATTGTGTTCGGTGCAGATTTGACGGGCTGAATTGCCTCCCTCTGCACTGTAGAATTCTTTGATTCTAATATGTTGGAAATGCCTGGGTGGGATTGTTATCAGTACCGGCTCTATAGGTCCACTGGCCTCCTCCTATACGCACAGTAAGAAGTCTCACAACACCAGGTTAAAATCCAACAGGTTTATTTGGTAGCAAATGCCACTAGCTTTTGGGGCTCTACCCCTTCGTTAGGTGAGTGGGGAGTTCTGTTCACAGGGCATATAAAGACACACCTTCAGTTTACAGAATACTGATAAGAATGTGAGTCTTTACAGGTAATCAAGCCTTAAAGGTGCAATGTGAGTGGAAATAACATTAAACACAGCTTAAAGAGATGTGTATTGTCTCCAGACAGGACAGTAAGTGAAATGTTACAAGTCGAGGCAAGTCATGACTTATGCTTAATGCTCTCTCCACTCACACGGTCCGCACCTTTTAAGATTTTACAGCTAAAAAATCTGAAGCTGTAAAGACTCACATTCTAAACAGTATTTTGTAAACTAAGTATGTGTCTTTATATGCCCTGTTTGTGACCAGAACTCACCTAGAGAAGGGGGAGAGGCCCGCAAGCTACTGGCGTTTGCTACCAAATAAACCTGTTGGACTTTACCCCGGTGTTGTGAGACTTTCCACCGCAGACAAGACACTATCTCCTTCTCTATGTTGTGACTCTCCGAACTTGCTGCCCCACGTGCTGTGACTCAACTCTGCGCAACATCAGCAACCTCCTCCGAGGAAACCACTGCGGCTGCGCACAGCAGCGCCGGAAGCGATTGAGCGGCGTTCGGATTGTTTCCAGTTGAAGCGGAGCCGGAGTTGAGGTTGGGAGTGAGAGTCCCTGACAGCGCCGGCAGCGGGTCCGTCCCCTATCCTCACCGAGTGTGCGGTTGACCAGGTGGGAAGACCGGGCAGGGGACCGGGGGAGTGCCGCTGGGAACATTATCCAGTTGCGGCGATGGAGAGGAGCTGCTGGCAGGGGGGGAGGGAGGAGTGTCGGGGCAGCGCCATCTTCAGACTGGGGACAGGGTGCGGCAGTGAGCCAGGCCTCACCGCTTACCGGGAGGGTGGAACTAACCCCCGGGCTGGCACGTTACAGCCCGAGACACCGGGCTACAGGCCTCGGCTGTTTGATTGTCTGTGTGGAGGGGAGGAAAGTAATTACAGCCCCAGAGATTTCTGCCAGTAAGGTCTGGAAATGTTAAAACTCAGCGATTGACAAGTCTGCCCCACCTGGACGGGCTGCCCAAACTGGAACCCAGCCTAACCTCATTTTAACGTCTTAGTGTGACTTGATGAGGTGAAAATTTGGGAATCAGTCTGGGGATGGGAGAGAGGAGAAGGAATTAGATGTACCCATCTGCACTTCCACCTGTCACCTGCTCCCCCCAACCAGGAGATTGGAAATGGGATAGTTGTCATGCTGTAATTTGTTTGGAATATTCAGTTGTCATCTTGTAATCTGTTTGTCAACCATGAAGGAACAAAACAAAAATCATAAAAACGCCACAGTGCAGAAGGAGGCCATTTAGACCTCCAAGTGTGCACCGACAGCAAACCAACTAGGCCTTGTGCCTGTAATCTGATATATTTACTCCTCTAATCCCTCTATCCGACAAGCATCTTTCATTCTTGAATTGCATTCGCTGCTGCTTCATTACTGCTGGGCATCAATCCTATATTTCAAACAAGGTTCCACGAAGGTACTCTTCAACCCAACATGTAGCTATTTACCATTTATATAGATGATTTGGAGGAGGGAACCGAGTGTAGGGTGTCGAAATTTGCTGATGACACCAAGATTGGGGGAAAGGCAAATTGTGCGGAGGGTGTGGAGAGTCTGCAGAAGGATCTAGATAGGCTGGGCGAATGGGCCAGGAAATGGCAAATGGAATTTAATGTTGGCAAGTGTGAGGTGGTCCACTTTGGTAGGAAGAATGGTAGGAAGGACTATTACTTACGTGGCGAAAAACTGCAGCAGGCGACGGTGCAGAGGGACCTCGGGGTCCTTGTGCATGAGTCGCAAAAACCCAGCTTGCAGGTGCAGCAGGTGGTCAGGAAGGCGAATGGGATGCTGGCCTTCATAGCGAGGGGGATTGAATATAAAAGTAGGGAGGTCTTGCTGCAGCTGTACAGGGCATTGGTGAGGCCACAGCTGGAGTACTGTGTGCAGTTTTGGGCGCCCCACCTGCGCAAGGATATTTTGGCCTTGGAGGGAGTGCAGAGGAGGTTTACTAGGCTGATAGCGGAGTTGAGGGGGTTGAGCTATGAGGAGAGGCTGAATAAACTAGGCTTGTACTCGTTAGAGTTTAGAAGAATGAGGGGAGATCTCATTGAGACGTATAAGATGATGAATGGGATGGATAGGATAGAGGTGGAGAGACTCTTCCCACTCAGAAAGGACAGTAGGACTAGGGGGCACAGCCTCAAGATAAAGGGGAGGCGGTTTAGAACGGAGTTGAGGAGGAACTTCTTCCCTCAAAGGGTGGTGAATCTCTGGAATTCTCTGCCCGTTGAAGTGGTGGAGGCTGCCTCGCTAAATATTTTTAAGAAGCGGGTTGATGGGTTCTTGATAAGAGAGGGGATTAAGGGTTATGGGGAGAGGGCGGGAAAGTGGAACTGAGCCACGACAGATCAGCCATGATCTTATTGAATGGCGGGGCAGGCTCGAAGGGCTAGATGGCCTACTCCTGCTCCTATTTCTTATGTTGTTATATAATGTATGGGGAGAAGGGATTATAGGAGAATCAGCTTATACAATTGAGGTGATACTGGCACTGTAATATGTACAGTGAATGCCTAATTTAAAATTACAATTTAATTTTAACACCAAACTATCATTTTGATATTTACAAATTTCCCTGAAATTCATACGTAAACTATCCATTTCAAAGGACCATTTACATGAAGCTTTTCGTTGAAGCAGAAGAGCTGTAACAGTTGTGTAGGAATTTGGTGCTGGCATCACCCCATAGATTATAATTAGATGAATGGTCAGTGAATGCATTTTTAAAAATTTGTTTTATTTAATTAAAATTTTGTTTTTCTTTCAGCATTATTCAGATATGGCAGATGCAACTAGAAATGGCCCTCCGGGTGGTATCTTGGTGAGTATAGCAGAATACTTTGTCGTAGTTCATGATCAATTACTGTCACAACCGTTAATTTGTCTACTCTTTTGATCTTGTGTCTCCTGTAGTTCTTTTTGAGCAAACTGCACTGCTATCTGTTGAGATTTGTCTTTAAGGACAAATGCAGACCATTTGACTTTTCACACATCATGTTCAGAATATGCTAAAGTAGTAGTACTGGTTCTGGACTTGCATTCAGTGACTTGGATTACTGATCCCAAAACATAAGTTTAAATCTTTTCTTGCCCTGTTCTTAAATTTGAGAATTTAACTTCAGTTTTAAAACAAAATTTGGATATTGAAACACCAGGATCAATAAAAGTACAGTAGAGCAGCTGTCAGATTGTAGTAAAAAAGTAACTTTTTCACTAATGCCTTCTCCTCTGGCTCA
The DNA here is from genome assembly GCF_965287045.1 of Carcharhinus amblyrhynchos. Taxonomy (NCBI): domain Eukaryota; kingdom Metazoa; phylum Chordata; class Chondrichthyes; order Carcharhiniformes; family Carcharhinidae; genus Carcharhinus; species Carcharhinus amblyrhynchos. The sequence goes on along the minus strand of NC_137324.1, from coordinate 85,870,938 downwards.
ATTCCCTTCCCTTTCAAATCTGCCGTGTTATTTCGCTCTTCAAAAAAAACCATTAGCGCCCTGTCCTTGCAAACTACCACCCTGTCTTCAGCCTTCCTTTTCTCTCCAAAGTGCTTGAACGTATTGTTGCCTTCTAAATTTGTGCCTATCTTTTTAGTAATTCATGTTTGTCACCCACTAAGGTACAAAACAAAAAGCAGCTTTCGTTCTTGAATTGTGAACAATTCTACTACTTTACCACTGGGCATCAATCGTTTTACATTTCAAACAAGGTTCTGCAATTGTAAATACTCTTCAACCTAACATAGTGCATAGGAAGATGAGATTACAGGAAGATCTGCTTATACAATTGAGACACTGGCATTGGTGGTTTTGTAATAGGAATGTGATGTATAAGTTTCTGAGTCTTCCACACAAAATTGTCACAATCACAATTGCAAATGTCATCCTATGTGACAAAGGCAAGTTATCTCTCACCCTTCTTGATCCTAGTTCCATTTTTGTTTATAATTGTGACCGGAAAATTGCCATCAGCAGTTTCTCTTCCCATTTCTGCATAGTTAGTTTCCTCCAATTAAGTATCAAGAAGACTAAAGCCATTGTCTTCTGTCCCAGCCATAAATTCTGCTCTTTGCCAGCAATTCCATCCCTCTACCTAGCAACTGCATAAGGCTGAAATTGATTATTTGCAATCTCGGTGTCAGATTTGACAATGAGATCAATTTTCAACCACATAGCTACCTATTGTGAAGTTGAGTAGAGTAATTGTAGATTAAGAAGTATAATGTTAGAATTTGGTGTTTGTAAAATTATAAAAAATTGTAAAATGCTAAGATGTGAAAGCACTGCATGGTCTCTTTAAAAGGTGGCGCTTTTTTTACGTTTAGAGAGTTTAAAAAGATGTAGGTGAAATGAGATCCCAGACTGATACATTTGTATCGAAGAGCCAAGCAGCAATGTTGCCAAGACAACAAACAAGATTTTAAACTTTTCGAAGCAGTTTAAATCAGGAACTTGGATACCAGCAACCTATTAGATTTGAATGTGATGGTTTTGGCAACTTGGGACCAATCCTATTGTAGGGGATGTCGATACGCCATCACAGGTATAAACAAAGAGGGCTGTGGGAAAATAAGCAGAGAAAGCAACAGCCTCATCTATGTCTTAAGACAAAGCCTCATCTCAATAGTGAAGGTATCAAAGGAGACAGAAGTTCCAGACTGAAGAATCAGCAGAGAAAGCCCAGAATATTCTGGAAGACTCCAAACCTCGTAATTTAGACAGTGACTAAAATTCTTTTTTTTTGTTAATAAGTGGGAATTGTATTTATCTATGAACAGTATTCCATTGGAATCACGTTTTATTCAGTTTGTTAATAGTTTAGTTAACTTGTTCACTGTTACTTAAATTGTTACTTGACTTTACAGAGTGTGCCAGGTAGTTATTTTGATTTAACCACTAAAATTGCTGAAGAGCAGATTGTAACACTTCATAATCACTTTTACAGATTGAGGTGAGGCATTTCTTTGAGTGGTTAGGTGTTAGTTCTCAGAGAGAGATCCATCTCTGCTTCATAACACTAACCATCAAGAAGATTGCCTGTGTACACCTTTGTGATATTGCTGGTCTTCACCCTTGCATCAGATCTTATGAAGTTCTCATTCATGCCTTTGTTAATTCCAGTTTTGACTTTTCCAATGCAGTTCAGACCAGCTCCTTGTACTCTACCCTCCATAAACTCGATGATCTAAAACTCCATCTGTGTCCCAACTCCGACAAATGCCTTCACCCAAAACCACTGACTTAACATTGGCCGCTGGTTAAACAACATCTCAGTTTTAAAATTCCGGTCATTGTTTTCCAATTCCTCCAAGGCCTGGTCCCTTCCTACCTTTATATTGCTCTCCAGCCTTAAAACCCTCCAAGATATCTGATCTTTAATTTTGTTTCTTAAAGATCCTTGGTTTTTAGCACTCCACCATTGCTGGTGTGCCTTTAGCTGCTTAGGTCCTAAGCTCTGAAATTCCCTTCCTACATCCCTTTGCCTCGCTACCTTTGCCTTCCTTTTTTAAGGTGATGCTTAAAATTTAGTTCTAACCAAGTTTTTGGTCATCTGACCTAATATTTTCTATTGTGGCTCAGTGTCAAATTTTTGTTTATAATGTCTTAAAATACAGAACATTTTATGATGTCAAATATACTATGTAAAGACAAGTTGCTGTTTAGGGAAGAATATCTTTACCCGGTCTTGTTTATGTTTTACGAGTTCAAATTGATATCTACTCTCTGAAATGCCTAGTAAGTCAGTTGTATAAAGCCAGGACAATTGAGGATGGGCACTAAATTTGGGCATTGCATAAACACCCAGGTCCGAGAAGCATTTTTTTGGAAATCTCTAGTTCTAATAAATTATACATTATTTCTTAATTTTACAGTTTTATCTGTTTCCTGAAGATTGAGCTGCAGAATCTAGCTAACTTTATATTTTATACTCCCCAGAGGTATCCATTTGAGCTTTACAGAAAGAAAAGATGATTGACATTCTTAAAAGTTAATTGTGTTCCTGCCCCACCACGTCTCCTATTTTGTCTCCGCACAGTGCTCAGTTGAACTGGGTTTTTGGAATAGACAAATTTTAGTTTTTAACATATATTGCCTGTATAGGTGTTCCTACTCTGCATGTTGTTGCATGGCAGAGACATCAAACCACATTCAGTGCATGTATGTTATTGCAATGTATGTTTTGAAGTTCCTAGGTTACTAGAAGCCCATAGTACCAATATTTAAATGTCACTGTTGAAGGAACTGATAATATAGTCATTGTTTTCTTTCATTTGCAGCTTGTCTTTTTAATGGGATTATTGGCGCCCTTACTACTTTAATCAAAAATAGACGTGACCAAGCTATTTAGTAGGTTGTTGGAAATATTTAAGGGAATCCATTGAAAATCCTACTCTTGGATTGGATCTTTGGTCAATTTTCCCTGTATGTTTCTGGCCCATGAGTTTGGAAGTGTGTTCAGTTTTTATTTTCCACTGTTGCCTGGTTATCATCACAGAATCTATTAGAGTTTTTAAGTTTTACTTCCTCTGCTGATTGTTTAATTTTTAAGTCCCTAAATTTCACAGCTTCAGCTACTTCCACATCCTTTTACCCCTCCCTTTTTTCATAATCCTGTCCAGGGATCCACTTCCCCTCATAGATACCCCATATGTTTCCTCTAGCGATCTAACATGAGTGGTTGTCTTAATACTACACTGCGTAACAACATTCTCTTTCTCTTTCTTCCCCCCCCAGCCCCCCGCCCACATATACTTCTAAATCACACATCCAACTTGGCTACTTGCAGAGCTCTTAAGTCAGTTTTAACTAAGTGTTGGAAGAGAAGCAAGTCACTACCTTGAAAATAATACTTCCACTCCTCTCTAAATCCGACCAGATTGAGGGATGAAAGGTTTCTCTGCCTGTTGGCCTTCTCATCCACAAAAGGCTTGAGCATTCTTTCTCCAGTTTCTGGTACTCATGAGCCTACAACACTGAAATATCTCTAATTGAGCATTCATTAGCAAGATGATTTAAAGAGGTCACAGGTTGGCTGGTTATGGAAATAGAACAAACATGGTGTAATATAAAGTCGGGGCTAAATTTTGTTACTCAAACAAATGTTGAGGTAGATTATCTTATTCTCCATTACCGCAGCTGGCAGTAAATGAAATGGGAAGAATTCAATCCCGCAGCATTATCATCCCTCACCTTGAGTTTATTTCTGAAGAAGGTTTAACGGATATATGTTTTTTCACTTGCAGAAATTTGTCTTTAATCTCACATGTTTATTATGCAATTAACCTGGTGTAGTTCAAAACAATTATTTAACTGCTTTTTCCCTAAACTGAAAATGAAGGAGAGCAAGCAGCAACACAGGTATGAAAATGCCATCTCCTGCAAGTTTCCGTCTTGTTGCACGCCGTCATTACTTGGAATCGTATCGCCATTCCGTTACTGTTGCTGGTCAAAAATATGGAACTTCCTTTTTGACAGCACTGTAGACCTACCTACACCACTTGTGCAGTAGTGGTTCAAAACAATGGCTCAAAGACACCCTCTCAAAAGCAATTAGGGATGAGCGTTAAATGCTGACCTTGGCAACAATACTCACAGCCCAAGAAGGAATTTTTAAAAAGCCTTCAGTGTCTGCTGTACTGCAGTCTTGAACCATAAGATGCTGGCCTTTATAGCGAGAGGGATAGAATATAAAAGCAGGGAGGTCTTGCTGCAACTGTACAGGGCACTGGTGAGGCTGCAGCTGGAGTACTGTGTGCAGTTTTGGTCGCCGCACTTGCGCAAGGATATTTTGGCCTTGGAGGGAGTGCAGAGGAGGTTCACTAGGCTGATACCGGAGATGAGGGGGTTAGACTATGAAGAGAGACTAAATAGACTGGATCCGTACTCGTTGGAGTTTAGAAGGATGAGGGGGGATCTTATAGAGACGTATAAGATAATGAAAGGGATGGATAGGGTAGAGGTAGAGAGATTCTTCCCACTCAGAAAGGACAGCAGGACTAGAGGGCACAGCCTCAAGATTAGGGGGGGGGGGGCAGTTTAGAACGGAATTGAGGAGGAACTTCTTCACTCAAAGGGTGGTGAATCTCTGGAATTCTCTGCCCGTTGAAGTGGTGGCTACCTCGCTAAATATATTTAAGACACGGGTAGATAGGTTTTTGACAGACAAGGGAATTAAGGGTTATGGGGAGAAAGCGGGAAAGTGGAACTGAGCCACTTCAGATCAGCCATGATCTTATTGAATGGCGGGGCAGGATCGAAGGGCTAGCTGGCCTACTCCTGCTCCTATTTCTTATGTTCTTAAGATGAAATTTAAACTCTTCAGGATTTAATAAAGTGATAGTTTATTTTCATGTTATCTGAAAAATTGCCATGCAAAGCCTCCAAATGCACCATCTCCAATAGATTAATTTGGATGGGCAATAAATGCTTGTCTTGTCAGCAGTATATACATTTGAAGAATGTATTTGGTTACTATGTTGTCACATTTTCTTTGTACATAAATTAGAAAAGCTGATGCTTACCTGACATTGTCGGGGAGAGAGGGAGACAGCGTGGTTTCTGATTGCTTTAAAGCCACAACAGTGATACTCCCATTATTAATTAGTTTCACCTTCCTCCCACTTGCAGCCCATAATATTCCAGGTTGTTTAAATTTGGGTGCAGTACAGCATGTTAGGGGACCCTGTTGCTCATGATGCTTTAAGTTGCATAATCAAAGCTTCCCAAAGGGGAGAGACTTTCCCCAAAGAATCCATTATTGTGTTGTTGGCTATTACTTTTACCCAGTTTAGTTTCCATCACCTTTTGTTTATTTGATATCGAAAATGCTGCATAGGTCGTAACATTTAATTTGAAAATATATTGATAAAACCTGACAGGAGTTTCCAAAGAAAAACCTCATTTAAACAATGTAATTTTACCTGTGATATCTGTCATGGCTGTAAATCAGGCAATGATTGGATTTTAATGTTAAAAGTTCTATCATGTAAGATCAAAGCTCAGGGCTATAATTCTTAATATAGCTTCAAAAGCCAGCATCTGTGTGCAACCCCTTTCCAATTTCACTGGGTGGCAGAGCAACAAATGCAGTTTATATGTATGCAGTAAGAAAATATCCGAAGGCACTTCACTAAGGCAAAATAAAAATAAATGTTGAGCCAAAGGAAGAGATAGTCGGAATAGTAACTAAAAAGTCTGAATGAGAGGCGGATTTTGAGATGGGTTTTAAAGAGGTTTTTCAAGAAAGAGAGGCTCTGGTGCATAGGGAGGAAATTCTAGTCATAGTTATAGAGCTTTACATCATGGAAACAGGCCCTTCAGCCCAACTTGTTCATGCCATCCAACTTTTACCATTAAGCTCTATGCCCATGTAACTGTCTAAATCTTTTTTAAAAGACAATTGTACCTGCCTCTACTACTTTCTCTGGTGGCTCATTCCAGTCACAAGGATTATAAAGGAATCAATTGATGAGAAAACATCAGATGGCGGCGTAAGAGATCAAGATGCGGTTTGACGATGAGTGTTATATTGTCACTATAGTGATTTGGGTGGCACATGTGGCAAGAAATATAGCCAGGTGGAGTGTTTTCATTACGGGGCAAGATGTTGTCACCTGTGACCCAAATTTTCGTCAGATCACAATATTGATGTGGTTATCCAAAATGAGGTTATAAGTAACAGTGTTTCTAGTCTTCCTCATTCCTGTCCTATCCCAGAGTCTACTGTTTTTCTTCACCTAGACCATAAGACATAGGAGTAGAATTAGGTCACTCGACCCATTGAGTCTGCTCTGCCATTCATTCGTGGCTAATATTTTTCTCATCCCCATCCTCCTGCTTTTCCCCATAATCCTTGATCCCCTTATTAATCAAGAACCTATCCATCTCTGTCTTAAAGACATTCAATGACCTGGCCTCGACAGCCTTCTGCAGCAAAGAGTTCTAGTTCCACAGATTCACCACTCTAAGAATATAAGAACATAAGAAATAGGAGCAGGATTAGGCCTTTGAGCCTGCCCTGCCATTCAATAAGATCATGGCTGATCTGAAGTGGATCAGTTCCACTTTCCCACTTTCTCCCCATAACCATTAATTCCCCTGGCTCTAGCTGAAGAAATTTCTCTTCACCTCTGTTTTAAAGGATCATCCCTTTAGCCTGAGGTTGTGCCCTCTGGTTCTAGTTTTTCCTACTGGTGGAAACATCCTCCACATCCATTCTATCCAGGCCTCGCAGTATCTTGTAATTTTCAATAAGATCCCCCCTCATCCTTCTAAACTCCAATGAGTACAGACCCAGAGTCCTCAACCATTCCTCCTGAGTTTATTTAATTATTAGTTCATCATCAAATTTCTTCTGCAAGTCTATCCATAACTTCCTTCATTGCCCCAATTTATTTGACGTATTTCAACCTATTTTCTTTAATTTCTCTCAATTTATGAATCTGAGCTTACTTGTTGCTAAAATTTGCGTGAGATAAGGCAACAGCATATGTCACTACATTTAATAAGTATTTCACCTAAATTCCCACTCCAGCCAAAAAGTCAACTCTCAGAATTTCAGTGAAACAGTAAGGCAATAAGTCTGATTTTATTGAATTGATTTCACTCTATTCCCTATCTGATTCTCTTTTCTAATTCCCATCACGTTAAACCCATATTTAAATTTACTTATTGATAGGAAAAAACTTCAGCAATTCATTGCTTTGGAGATTTGATTTCTGCTTCTCTTTTAGCTTATTACATTGCTACAAGTCAACATTTATTTAACTAATTCATTTATTCAAGCACTTCATTTGTTCAGTTCATTACTAATTATATCTAATTCCTCACCCAAAAGTCTAATGACTGTGTAATCTCATAATGTTCCTAACCCATATGCAGATTAATCAATTTAAACCAATACAGTCTGAACTACCTGTGTACAATGCCACAGGCATCTTTAATGCACATTACACAAAAAATCTCCATAGGATATGTGGTTCTTATAAGATCTGCATTTACTGTAATACTTTCCTAGTTGCAGTTTGTTCATAATACCCTTATGGTTAGAAAATGAAGAATCCTCAAACTCAATTGTGAACAGACTAGAGGTGATCTACCTTACATAATTCCAAGTACCCACCTTGGCACACAGTTGGGAACATGTCTGGAAACCAGTCAGCTTTCAGAGCACTGAAGATTTATCTGAATGAAGGACCTTTATCGACCTGATTGAATTATTGAGAATCCAAATCACACACTGGCGTCCACATGTATTATAACCGTGATATGAAGTTGTCAACATTGGACTGGGGTAGGCACAATAAGTAGTCTCACAACAGCAGGTTAAAGACCAACAGGTTTATTTGGTAGCTAAACATTTGGAGTGCTGCCCCTTCATCATCTGAGTGCCTCCTGATGAAGGAGTGCCTCTTTCAGGCACTCACCTGATGAAGGGGCAGTGTTCCAAAAGCTAGTGCTACCAAATAAACCTGTTGGACTTTAACCTAGTGTTCTGGGACTACTTACTATATACTATAACTGCATCCTTAAAATTCTGAGCAAGAGGGGATCTGTAACTGGGTTATGATCACAGTTGGCTGTCTGTTTTCTGTAGGAAATATATACTGCTTGTTAAGAATAAGTTGAGTCTTTTGTAGTTTCACAAAACAATCTCTTCACGGAATTGTTCTGTGCTCTGAAATTGAAATCATCCACTGGCATTTTACTGATATCCATTTCCCCTTTGGACATTTTTTTGGTTCATTCAATTATTTTTGTCCTTTCTAATTGTGGGTGGTTGTTTGAACAATTATGTATCATTCACTTTGTTTCTCAGACTGGTAAAAGATGGGTAGTAGTGCTCTAGAAGCATTAGAGCTGGGACGACTTCACTATTTGCGTAAGATTTAGACTTGGGAATCAGGAAATTTAAAAATTTGCAGATGGTGGATGCAGTTAATATGGGGAACAGTGACAAAATAAAGAAATACATTAATAAACTTGCAGAATGGGTGTGTGATTGGCAAATATAATTCAATATAGATAATTGTGAGATACATTTTATTAGGCAAAATAAGGAGGCTACATATTCATTGGGAAATGTTTCTAAAAAGGATAGGCATCTAGGTGCTCAAATCAAAAAAAGTAACAGTGCTGATTAATAAGGCTATTAAAATAGCAAAAACGCACTGTGGTTCATATCTACATGGGCAGAATTAAAAGCAGGAAAGTTAAGTTAAACTTGTTTAGAACCTGGTTATACCACACACACTACTGTGAACAGTCCTGGTCCTCAAATGATAAAAATATATGGAGACAGGTGCAGAAATATTCATTCAGATGATAGAACTGTGAACTATTACCTGTCAGGAACAATTGAAGTGGTTGGGACTCCTTCCGCTAGAAGGTAGAGGGCTTCAGGGTGACATAAAAGGAGTTTAAAATTATGAAAGCCTATGATCTTCTAAATATTGAAAAATTGTTTCCACTTGTATCAGGACCAGAACTATTGACCTTAAATTTAACATTGTAACTAATCAATCCAATAGGAATTTGGATTGAATAGAAAGTGGAACTTGCACAGATGCAGTTGAGGCAACTGGCATAGTTGTATTTAGAGGAAGGCTAGATTAACACATTCAAGAAAAATAAATATAAGGATACGTTGATGGAGTTGAATAAAGAAGGATGATAAGAGGCTCATGTGAATATAAACACCAGCATGAGTTTGTTTCATAAATACTATGCAATGCCTCTGTACTTGATCTGTAATGCTTACAAAGTATTCCTTAGCATTTGGTATTATTAGACTATTTACCTTCCCATTTATAGGCATGCGTCCTTTTTTTTATCTTTTTCAGCTTGTCACATTTACCTTCCTTCTGATACTTTTGTGAAACACTTAAGATTACAACTGGAAGTGAGGTTTTATTAAACTTCAAATAAGTACATTAAACAAAATAAGTTATTGTACTCAAAATAATGTCATTAAAGGTCATTAGCAATCCTAATATATAGCACAGGACAAATCATTACTGGAATGATTATGGTACAGGAAATGACCATTTAGTTCATAGTCTATGCTGGCTCTCTGTAGAGCCATTTTAGTCAGTTCCATTCTACTGTTGGAATTTCTGTTTAAAGGATACTTTGCAATTATAACCAAACTCAAAGGAAGCTTTTAGAAAATTTGAAATTTCATCAGATCAACATCCTGGGGATAAACATTGAGCAGAATTTGAACTGGACCAGCCGTATAAATATAGTACTATGAGAGGATGTCAGAGGCTGGGAATTCTACAATGAATAAATCGTCTCCTGACTCCCCAAAGTGTCTCCACCATCTACAAAACACAAGGCAGCAGTGTGATGGAATACTCTGCTCCTGCCTGGAAGAGTGCAGCTCCAGAAACACTAAAACTTGACATCATCCAGACATAAATAGGGTACAAAACACTTGTTAGGCCAGGCCACAGTTTGAGTACTGCAGTTCTGGTAGCCAGCTATAGGAAGGATGTGATTGTGATCATGTGCAAAAGAGATTCACCAGGATTTGGCCTGGGCTTGAGCATTTAAGCAACGAAGAGAGGCTGGTTTGCAGGAGTTGTTTTCCTTGGAGCAGAGAAGGCTGAGGGGGTATCTGATCACGGTGCACAAAATTATGAGAGACATCAGGTAGATAGGAAGGAACCTTTCCCCTTAGTGGAGTCAATAGAGGAAAAATGTTTTCACCCAGTGGGGGTGGGAATCTGGAACCCCTAGTAGAAGCGGGAACCCTCAAATCATTTAGGAAAGTATTTACATGAGCATTTGAAATATCATAGCAAAACGTCTATGATCCAAGTACTGGAAAGAAGGACTAGAATAAATAGGTGCTTTATGGCTGGTGCAGACACAATGAACAGAAGAGTTAAGTACTACCAGACCAGGGTCTCAATATATATAGTAGGCAATGAAAATGCTGCATTTCTCATAAATAAACTACATTCTACCGGAATTTAACCGTTCTTGGGTTTATCTTATTTTAATCTTTTTGTATGTTAGAATTGGAATGGTAGAAAATCCCAATTGTGTCCAACGCAAACATGGCAAAAGCTGAAGCCGCACAGCTCTACAGTCATTGGCAGGGACAGCTGTCAACATATCCTCAAAGCTACACCAGCTGCTGAGGGTAGGGGGAATAATCTTAAAGCCATCTGGGGTGATGCCAAGTGCATTCCTTGCACAAAGAACAGTGAAAATCTGGAATTCTGTAGGGACTCAGTTCCAGTTATCTGTCAGCCATACTATGCAGAAATCCACTTCCTTCCAGTTATAAGTAAGAGATCAACGTTGGACAACAAGTTACATAAAAGAGCAGGAGAGAGAAAATCGAGAATGAGTAGTTCTCGAAACAACTATTGCAAAGCCCTCAGCTTCTTTCATCCAAAAGCATGCTCCCAGTTCCCAGTTCCCAGTTCCCAAACCCAGGCTTTTTCTTTCTTGGGCTCCTGTGGCAACACTGTTTAAAACCTCCCAGCAGGCCACAGCACATTTGCAAGCTTAGCAGTTGGGAGCCAGTGGATTATTGTATGGACCAGTTCTAATGAAATATAAACCATTTGTTGCTGTTACAGATGCTGTTGGACTTGTTCAATTTATTTTACGTTTTGGGTTTGCAATGTTTGATTATACATTATGAAGAAAACCACTGCTAATTTCTAGGAACTTTTAAGTTACAAGTTTACTCAATACTCCTATTGATCTATAAATAATTTGCAGGTGAATGTCTAGTACTTGAAGTAAATCGACATTTGTGATCTTGGCAGAAGTGCAGACTTCTCTAACATTGCCTGTAGCTTCTCTTGACCTGATTAGACATATCTCACCTAATGCAAGGATCCTTTTCAGAAGGAAACGATTGTTGTGTAAACATTCATCAGTAAGCTTTTGGCACTGAGTATTTTATTGAAGATAGTCCATAATTAGTTTATGAATCTGTGTTTCAGCAATTCATGATGGCGAACAAACTGGAAGCTGCCATGTGGCTTTCTCGGCTCTTCACAGTGTACTGTTCCATTCTCTTTATCTTTCCTTTCATGGGGTAAGTGTTGTTACATTTTGGACCCGTATTAACACAGGAGGCTTCTTTAAAAAATAGAAATACTATGATGTGTCATTAAGTTTGTATGTTGATGCATTTTATATTAGTATATTTTGGAATTGTGGTGTTTTTGATAGATCAGAATTGTTACGCCGCAGAAGGAGGCCATTCAGCTTCTTATGTTTACACCGGCTCTCCAAATGAACGTTGATTTTTGTGCCATTCCTCAGGTTTTCCTCTATACTCTTGTTTACTATTCAAATAATGATGGAATGCCTTCTTGAATGCCTCGATTGAGTCTGCCTCCACCTCACTTCCAGATTATACATTCCTGATCTGAAGCACTTCTTTTGTGAAAATGTTATTTCTCACATTATATTTGTTTCTTCTGCAAATCGCTTTAATGCTGTGCGTTCTCATTCATGATCCGGTTACAAGTGGAAACAGTTTCTCCCTATGTATGCTGAGCAGCCCCCTCATTTGTTTTAATACCTCTATCAAATATCTTCCTAGTCTCCTTCTGGGAGAACATTCCCAACCTCTGCAATCTACCCTCATAATCAAAGTTTCTCATCCCTGGAACCATTCTTGTAAACCTCTTCTGCATTCTCTCCAATGCATTCACATCCTTCCGATACTGTGCCACCCAAAACTATGTGCACTGCTCCAGCTGAAGTCTTGTACAAGTTCAGCATAACCACCTTGCTTTTGTACTCTATCCCCTTAATAATAAAGCCCAGTATACTACATGCTTTAAATGATTACTCTTTTTACCGGTCCTGTGTGGCACTGTGCCCAAAATAAAATTGGATGTTTGAAATTAAAGAATTGGGCACTCTAAATTAATCTACAATCAGATCCAACACATAGCCAGCAGAAAATCGGACCTGGCCAAAGTTCAAATATACAGAACTCAGGCTGCTGGGGCCTGGCTGGGTCCAGGTGGATTAATAACCATCAAGTGATCATTGTTCTTATTTGATATGCAAGGGCCTATTGTCCGCAGCCTAAATGGGGCAGACTCCAGGCGCCCGGGGCAGGCTCAGGTGTTTTGCCAACAGGTCATCAGCTAGACCATTGGGTGCTGAGACCCGCATCCCAAGACCCCATTGGCAGAAGGCTAAGGGCAGGTGGAAAAAAGCACGAGGCCACAGGGGAATAAAACAGACATTCCGGATATCTTGGGAGCGAAGTCTCAAGACGGGAGACAACCCAGACCAGAGGCAAGGAAGAAACGGCCAGTGAGAATCACCTTCATAAAGATGAGCCAGAGGGACAGGATTGGAATGAGGCACTCAACTGAGTGTTAAAATGGATGGTGTGGGCTTGTAGGGCTGAAGGGCCTGTTTCCTGTGCTATGTTGTTCTTTGTTGGAAGATTCATAGCTCATGGAGTAAAACGGATAATAGCAATATGGATACAATACTGGCAGTGTAATAATAAGAAAATAATGGTCAGTGGATATTTTTTGGGCTGAGGAAGGTTTGTTTATTTTTCTTCCCTGTGGTCAGTATTGGGATCTTTGTTTTTCCTGATATATATCAGATATATATATACATCTAGATCTTGGTATGCAGGGAACAATTTCAAAGTTTGTGAATAACACAAAACTTGTAAATACTGTGAAGAGGTGTAGAACTTTATGGAGATGGAGTGGCAGGTGAAGTTCAATATGGAGAAATGTGAGGTGATGCTTTTTAGTAGAAAGAACAAGACAATAGAAAATAAGGGGTAATGTTCTTAAGAGGACAATTATTTAAATGGTGAAAAATTACAACATATTACTGTGCAGAGGGACCTGGGGGTCCTTGTGCATGAATCACAAAAACTCTGTTTGCAGGTGCAGCAGGTGATCAAGAAGGCAAATGGAATGTTGGCCTTTATCGCGAGGGGGATGGAGTATAAAAGCTGGGAGGTCTTGCTGCAATTGTACAATTGTACAAGGTACTGGTGAGGCCGCAATTAGAGTACTGTGTGCAATTTTGCTCCCCTAATTTGCAAAAGGGTATATTGGCTTTGGAGGGGGTGCAGAGAAGGTTCACCAGGTTGATTCCAGAGATGAGTGGGTTAGCTTATGAGGAGAGATTGAGTAGATTGGGCCTGTACTCATTGGAGTTTAGAAGGCTGAGGGGACATCTTATAGAGACATATAAGATAATGAAGGGGCTAGACAGGGTAGAAGCAGAGAGATTATTTCCACTTAGAAAGGAAACAAAAACTAGGGGGCACAGCCTCAAAATAAGGAGGAGTCAATTTAAAACAGATGAGGAGGAACTTCTTCTCCCACAGAGTAGTGAATCTTTGGAATTCTCTGCCCATTGAAGCAATGGAGGCTACCTCGTTAAATGTATTTAAGTCACAGGTAGATAGAGTTTTGACCAAGAAGGGAATTAAGAGTTGTGGGGAGCAGGCGGGTAAGTGGAACTGAACCACTATCAGGTCAGCCATGACCTTACTGAATGGCAGGGCAGGTTCGAGGGGCTAGATAGCCTACTCCTCCTATTTCTTATGTTCTTATGAGCTTACAGGAGCAGAGGGATCTGGGTATACATGTGCATAAACCTTTGAAGGTAGCAGGCATTGTATCTGTCCAATTCAGATACTTCAACCAGCTTCTTAGTCAAAGTTTTACCCAGATGTCTTGTGAGAAGAACAAAGTACGGACACGGTTATAAACCAACAAACTGTATTAAATAGTTAACTTGTAAAGTACCCACTATGTATACAAGAAAACACCCAAAATTCGGCTACGTTGCTGTCAGAGGCCCAGCAATTTCATCTCTTGTCTCCCTGAGCAGCCTAGGATAAATGCCATCGGGCCCTGGAGGTTTTTGGCAGGTTCAGAATCCAATGAAGACATACAATAATTAACACTCAATCCATAGATCTGTACTGTGTATTGATTGCTTGTATAAGTGATACTGCCTCCAAGAATTGGAAAATGAAGTAAAAAAAATTGAATTTTTCAAAAAATGATGTGAAATATATTTATTAAAATCTGATCCTTTGTTTTTACAGGTTATATGAGGCTGCCAACTTTTACCAACGTGCCCTGTTGGCAAATGCCCTTACCAGTGCACTTCGATTACACCAACGCTTACCTCACTTTCAGTTGAGTCGTGCTTTTTTGAGTCAGGCTCTGTTAGAGGACAGCTGTCACTATCTCCTTTTCTCATTGATTTTTGTCAACTCTTATCCTGTTACAAGTATCCTTTAAATGTTGGCTGCATCTTAATGTAGTTAAGATGTTTAGATGTAGTGATCAGGGCACCCTTTAAAGATGGTGTCTTAATCTCAGTGCAGTCGGTCTTGCCAGCTTTGAGGCCCTGCCTCGCTAGCATGACAGCATAAACCATGTCCACTTTATTTTCCAGACTAAGAGGCTCAAAAATCTGGAGAGAATACTGGTGAGTGGTGTTGGAGAGCTTCATTAGAACTGACATTTTGCCAAATTCTGGTAAGGCCCCCTCACCCCTCGTCCTGATTATCAGAATGCACTTGTCGAACTTTCAGTTTCTATTGGTGCATATTGAGAAATCCTGCAGACTTCATACTAGCTCAAATCAACAATATGAAAAACGTATTGCCAATCATTCATTCATTTAATTAGTTTTCAATCTTGTGTGGAAAATGGGTTGCTGTATTCATCAATATAACTGTGTTTCTGAAGTAATTCTTTAGCTTTAAAATGCTTTGGGGTTGCTGAGGAGGTAAGAAGTACTATAAAGTGCAACTCAATTCAGCTTCATAATGAAGTCCCTGACTACAGTATTTCCAGATTCATGGTAATTTCTAACTCAAGTCCGATAATATATTTTACTTTGTAGTTTTATTACTATAGTGAATGGTATCTTCCTTAATTATCTACTTTAGTGAGTATTTTTCCAGTTTTCCTGTTTTCTCTGCTGCATGCGACGAACTACACAAAGAAAATATTTGATGTAAGTATTGGTGTTTTTGAATGATGTCCTGTCCTGTGTGTTAGTGGTCAAAGTTTATCACTTTATTGAAACATAACATGTCTTTTTAATCTTAAATTGACAAAGTTGAAACACTACGTTTAAAATTACTATGGCACTTTTATCAGAGATGAAAGTGAATGTGGATGTGATCCATAATATCATTTCGTGAATCGTTTGCCACCAGCCATAATATGTGGCAGGCTTACATTTGTTTATAGGAGACTCATGTTACAGAATCTACTAACCAAGGATGAAACATGGTTTCTTTACTATACTATAGAATTTTGGTGCTAACTGTTGAATAGAATAGTAAGCAAACTGTTGTGTAGTATGTGCAAAATATATTATTAAATTACCTTTCCAGCTGATTTTGATAGAGGTAAAAATATGGGTAATATCACTTCCACAGTGCAAAGATCCAGGTTCACATTTGGATGTCCATAATATGAAACATGTATTATGCAGCATTATTTCTCCTGTAAGCATTGTACTGAACTAAACAAGTTTGTTTTATTTTGCATTTGTGACTCAGTTCACGTGTTAAATGTACTGCTAACTGTTCTTATACTGCCCATAGTGCTAGTGCAGTGATCATTCACTTGGGGTGGCTCTGTGGCATGGTGTTAGCATGGCTGCAACACCAAAGACTAGGGTTCAGTTCTGGGCTCAGGTCACTGTGTGGAATTTGCACGTTCTCCCTGTTTGAGTGGGTTTCCTCCAGGTACTCTGGTTTCCTCCCATAGTCTGAAAGACATGCTTGTTAGGTGCATTGACCATATTAAATTCACCCTTGGTGTACCTGAACAGGTGCTGGAGTTTGGTGACGAGGGGATTTTCACAGTAACTTCATTGTAGTTAGTGTTAATGTAAGCTTACTTGTGGCACTGGTAAATAAACTTTAAACTTACTGTCAGAGGGATTGGCTGGGTAAATATGTGGGGTTATGAATAAATTTGCCCTTTATTTGAAATTATCTTTTTTATGGGACTGACTGATGCCACTGCTTGCAAGAGATATCAAAAGAAGACCCAAATTTATAACTAAAACAGAGAAAGCTGGAAATTCTCACGTGGTGCAGCACCCGAGGAGATAGTAAACTGAACATTTCAGATCAATTATCTTTCATCTCACCTGAAATATTCACTTTGTTTCTGTCTCTTCAATTACTGCCAGACCTGCTGACTATTCCGAGCATTTTCTGTTTATACTTCAGATTTCCAGTATCCACAGTTTTTGGCCTTTGTCCCAAAATTATAAGGGTTGATTATTGGATTTTAAGAGAAATTACCCTCAGAGATCTGACTGTCAGCAGCCTTGCAGTTTTCGTAACTTTTGAGTAGAGTTGGGACAGTTATTTCATGTTGCATAAATCAGTATTCAAGTTTCCAGTTACAGCCAACATTCAGCTGGAAGGGCAGTCAGTATTTTTTCATTGCCGTCTTTCTTTCCTTTCAGATCCTGGGCCCAGCCAGTTTGACTTTTCTGAGATCCATTTTGGATAAAATTTCAGCCAATCAGCAGAACATTTTGAAGTTTATTGCCTGCAATGAAATTTTTCTGATGCCAGCTACAGTCTTTATGCTTTTAAGGTAGTATATCTTCAGTAGACCCATGAACCTTTGGCTCCACAAATGAAAATTAAATTAAAAGTACATTTGATGTTTAAACAATCTTAACTATTTGCACATATGTTTAATAGTTTGGAAGCAAGTAATTGAGAGGGATGAAGTACTGTGTAATAATTTTGTATTCTTTCACTTTAAAAGTGGGAATGGAAGCTTGCTGCAGCCTTTCATCTACTACCGATTTCTTGCACTCCGTTACTCCTCTCACAGAAATCCCTACTGCCGGTAAGTATTTTCAGTTTTACAGATTTGTTGGCTAAAGGTCTTACAGGTATTAAATCTAAACTGAAATCAATCTTGGTGGACTGTAAAATATTTAAACATAAAAATTGTGATTTTTTTTTCCCAGTGCAGGTGTTTGTTTTGGTCCAATAGCAGAAATAGTTATTTGCATGTATACAAAACATGCCCCAAATGGTTAAAAATTCACTGTATAACTGCTTCCTTATCCTAATCCAAAAGTGCCAACTCCAACATGGTTAGAAACTCCAGCTTTATAGAAATAACAATATTGCTGTTGACTGGTTTTCTATAGAAATCAGTACTAGATGCTTGCTTTTCATGATACGTATCAATGGTTAACTATTGAGGGAATGATTAAAAAGTTTTTAGAGATGATTTATGGCCATGTAGTTAATAATGAGGAAGGACGGTGTAGACTGTAGGAATATATAGACAGGTCAGGTGGACAGAAAAATAGCAAATAGTAAAAGTGATTCAGACGTAAGAGTGCTACTAACTGAACTCACCTGACAGTGATGATTTTTGTCAACATTCTTTCCTGGATTTAGAAGGGCAGGATTCTCAGGTGGGAAATTCAGGTGAATCATTACATCAGAATGTGACAATCACGCAGTTGGTTGGGACTTGTACACCAAAGGAATGAGAGAGTAAGCTTGCAGACAGCATAATAACTGACTGCAAAATCTTCTATAGTTATGTGAAGAGAAAAAGACTGGTGAAGACAAATGTAGGTCCCGTAGTGTAGTTGGAATCGGTGAATTCATAATGGGCAATAAGAGATGGTAGACCGGCTGAACAAATACTTTAGATCTGCCTTCACTAAGGAGCACACAAATAACGTTCCAGAAAACCAGGAGGTAAAGGGAAGGAAATTCATATTGGTCAGGAAATTGTACTGGGGAAATTGCTGGGATTAAAACTTGAAAAATCCCCAGGACCTGACACCCTGCACCCCAGAATACTTAAGGAAGTGGTCCAAGAAATAGTGGACACATGGTGATTATTTTCCAGCATTCTATAGACTCAGGAAGAGTTCCAATGGATTGGAGGGTAGCTAATGTGACCCCCACTTTTTAAAAAAAGAGGGAAGAGAAAACAGAGTTAAAAATAGTCAGTCTGATATTTGATGGTGGGGAAAATGCTGGAGTTGATTATTAAGGATTTAATAACTGAACATTTGGAAAGCGGTGACAGGACTAGTCCAAGTCAGCATGGATTCACTAAAGAAAAATCGGCAAATGTTCTGGAATTTTTTTGAGAATGTGACCAATAGAGTAGAGTGAGCAAAATTAAAGCTCATGGTACTGGGTTTATATATTGACGTGGATGGAGAACTGGTTGGCAAACAGAAGCAGAGTGTGGGAATAAAAGGATCCTTTTCAGAGTGGCAGGTAGTGACCAGTGGGGTACCACAGGGTCACTGCTGGGACCTCAGCTATTCACAATATACATTAATGGTTTGGGTGAAGGAATTGAATGCAATATCTCCAAATTTACAAACAGTGTTAAGCTGGGTGGCAGTGTGTGTTGTGAAGAGATGCTAAGAGGCTGCAGGGTGACTTGGACAGGCTGAATGGACAAATGTAATATAATATGGATAAGTATGAGGCATCCGCTTTGGTGGCAAAAAACAGGAAGATTATTATCTGAATGATGGCCGTTTAGGAAAAGGGGAAACACAATTTGAAAGTTAAAGTTTATTTACTAGTCACAAGTAAGGCTGATGTTAACACTGCAATGAAGTTACTGTGATATTCCCCTAGTAGCCACTGTCCGGCACCTGTTTGGGTCATTGCACCTAATCAGACCTGGGCATCATGGTAGAACAGTCACTGAAGGCTGCCGTGCAGGTATAGCAGACGGTAAGGAAAGCTAATGGCATGCTGGTCTTCATAGAGATGTCTTGCTGCAGTTATATAGAGCCTTGGTGAGGCCACACCTTGAGTACTGTGTACAGTTTTGGTCTCTAGTCCAAAGGAAGGACATTCTTGCTATTGAGGGAGTCCAGTGAAGGTTCACCAGACTAATTCCTGGAATGACAGGACTGACATATGAATGAATTCTGGATCAACTGGGCTTGTACTCACTGGAATTTAGAAGAATGAGAGGGGATGTTATAGAAATATATAAAATCCTGATGGGACTGGACAGGCTAAATATTGGAAGAATACTCCCAATGTTTGGGAAGTGGGGAAGTGCAGAACTGGGGGTCACAGTGTAAGAATAAGGGGCAAGTCATTCAGGACTGAGGAGAAGAAGAACTTCACTCAGAATTGCGAACCTGTAGAATTCCCGGGTGCAGAAAGCTGTTGGGGCCGGTTTTTCAAGATGGTGCCAGAGCGAGGCGACTTCTTGCAAGCTGGCCCAGCATACCTTCTAATTCTATCGTCTACTCTCATTTTATGCTTCCAAAACTTCATTTTAACTCTTAAACTCTCTAACAATGCTCCTTCTCTACACCCTAGCTAAGACGGCAACACTATAATTCTGCACCCTCCCCTTTCCTTCTCTATGGAGGGTATGCTTTGTATAGTGCACAAGAAACAATACTTTTTACTGTATCCCAATACATGTGACAATAAATCAAATCAAAAGTTTGTTAGATATGTTCAAGAAGGAGCTGGACATGGCCCTTTGACTAAAGGGATCAAGGGGTATGGAGTGAAAGTGAGAGTTGGATACTGAGTGCGTGATCAGCTATGGTCATACTGAATGGTGGTGCAGGCTCAAAGGGTCGAATGGCCTACTCCTGCACCTTTGTTTTGTTTCTAATACTACATATCCACAGGTCCCCACACCTAAAGGCATTGGGACAGGTAGGTAAGGTGTTAAGGCATACAAGATACTTTTCATTTATTAGCTGAGGCATAGAATGTGAAAGCAGGTTATATTAGACTGTCTAAAACATTAATTAGGCTACAGCTAGCGTAGTGTGTACAGTTCTGGTCACTGCATTACAAGAAAGGGATGATCACACTAGGGAGGGTACAGATGAGATTTTGGCAAATTTTGAAAGGACTGGAGATTTTTGGGTCCAAGAATAGGCTGGGGTTGTGTCCTTTAGAACAGAGGAGGCCAAAACAAGAATGAATTGGTGTATATAAAATTGAGAGTGCTAGAAAAAGTAGGTGGGAAGGACAGTATTGCATTGAGTGCAATATTTAAGGTAATGGTGGAAGGATGAGAAGGGGTAGTTTTTTTTAATGTAGAGGGAGGACAATATCTAGAACTAACTGCTTGTAAAAGTAGTATAACAGAAATCCGGTGGACCAAGGACTGGAAAGTGAAAGTGGTTGAGGTACTCATTGTCAGCCATTGTGGACATGAAGCATAGATAAGTCTCTTTATTTCTGTAATTTTTTATTATCTCCATGAGCAATGATTATTTGTTTAAGGCTAATATTTGAAATTTGAGTGTTGCATCCATTTCATAATTGAGGATTAATATGAGTTTTGTTATTTAATATTTATTAGATAGTTAGTGCCTTGCCACTCCTGTTCTGTCATTAGTTGCTTTAAAATAGAAAACTTGTTTTACTTTTCTGTAACGTGATTGAATAAAAGGTTTCTATCGCCTTATTTCCTCTCACTGATGTTTATTGTCTCCTGATGTTTATTGCTGCCAATTGGATGTTCCAGTCCTGCTGATGCTGAAACCCTGCCATGGGTTCCCCAGCAATGGTAGGGGAAGCATATGATAGGAGACTCTGACAGCGATGAGACCAGAAAATCCCACATCAGCAAATCGTGGGCTGCCTCTGTCACTGTGAAACACTTGGTGGGGGAGGCATGGAAAATCCTATCCAATATGTTTTTTTATTTGCTATGAGAATTAAACAAATATTCTAGCAGAGGAGTAACAGTTAAAGTTAGAAGAAAGCTATTATCTGACATTTTTCTAACCCTGTGTAGGGGTGGCATGGTGGCACAGTGGTTGGCACAGCTGCCTCGCAGCGCCAGTGACCCAGGTCCAATTCTTGGCTTGTGTCACTGTCTGTGAGAAGTTTGCACATTCTCTCTGTATCTGTGTGGGTTTCCTCCAGGTGCTCCGGTTTCCTCCCACAGTCCAAAGATGTGCGGCTTAAGCGGATTGGCCATGCTAAATTGCCCCTTAGTGTCAGGCGGACAAACAGGATAAATATATGGGGATAGAGTCTGGATTGTGGTCATTGCAGACTCAGTGGGCTGAATGGCCTCCTTCTGTACTGTAGGATTCTATGATTCTTTGTTAGTAATTGAATTTTGTTGCTAATTAGAGAACTTGAATAATCCTGACTCCTTTCTAAGATGTTACTAACTCAATTGTGTTTTCATATGCAGAAATCTCTTTTCGGAGCTGAAAATGCTATTACAGCACTTCGTTATGAAACCTGCCTGCCCTGGAATTTTGCGAAACATGTGTCTTAACTGTATTTCTTTTATAAGCCGATTGGCTCCCACTGCAAATTGAAATGAGCTGGAAACAATAAATCCTCAATGAAAGATGAATAAATATTCCGAGCAAGTGGTATCCGTGTTAGTTGCTGTCAATCCCAGATATATTCCAAAAGCCTCTGTATTTTTGTAAGACCCCTTTCATATGAGATTTTATCTTGTAAACTGAAACAAAACTGAAATTCAGTTTTAAAGGATTTCAGTTAAATTACTTGACTGGAATAGTTACTTAATATATTAAACAGCTAAAATGTTAGTATTGGCTTTTTAAAAAAGACTGATTTAATTAGGTATTGATGATCAAATCAAAATTTTAGTTTGTCAACACGAGGAAGGGAAGATGTCGTCAAAGATCTTGTTATGCACTTGTTGGATGTTCATGATCTTCTATTTTGATATCTGTACCCAAACTCGAGTCTACTTGAGTGTCCTCAGGTACTGTTATCTGCCTGATAGGGACTGAATAGGGACTATCCAATTCTCTGGGTTACAGATCAAAGACTGTGTGCAGCCTGAAGTGCTATATGTAGAATTAAGCACTGGTAAACTGACATTGGATGCATTGTTGCACTGTACTTGAACGTCTATTTGCCAGTCAAGCAGAATACCCAATAGATAGTTTATCAGAATGAGGTTTGGATAGTATGAATTTAGAGTTGGATTATGATAATATTCTGAAGTAAATATTACTAGAGTATGAACTAAATTTGTGCTGGGGGTCTTTGCAGAATAAAATGTGTAATATAAACTGGGCATTGAACATTCCAGGTGTATTCTGAAATGTGTTCAGCAAAGTGTTTCACATTATCTTCCTAAAAAGATCTGATGTTGATTTATGGCAAATTTTCAATATTTGAATGTATGGATATCATCTTTAATGCATGTAACTTTGTCCCGGTGATTACACTGAAATAATTCCTTTGTAGTTGCAAATTTTTCATCTTTCCTGTGAGAACCTGTTATTGGTACAGAATGTTCACAATAATGAAATTCAAGCTAAATTAGCTAGTAAATTTAAAAAGAAACTTTTTGTAAAATATTATGTTATAAATTTCTTACTTTACAAACCAAATATTTATGAACCAATTTCTCTTCCCTACAAATGGAAAAGTGATAGTTTTATGTTTTTTTTAAATTTGTTGTCTATGCTTTGGAATTTATTGTAGGAAATTTTATTGACTGAAATTCCTGTAACTAATAAAGCTTAACACTAAAGTGTCTATATTAATTTCAACAATCCAACTACTGCATTAAAATGCTCTTAAAATATTTAGAGTTAGCTGTCAGTTAAGCATTGCTAAAGCACAAATTTTCAATCTTTTATTTGGAGGCATTTTCTTGTTCTCTCATAGTCAACTGTCCCTTGATTTGAAGATTTATCTACTCATTTGAGAGTTTCTGCCATGGATCTTATGACTGAATGGACTAATTCTCAACCTACAGATAGCTTTGAGCACAAGGGGCAGGATTTGTTTCCTGCTGCTCTACCTCGTTATTTTGTAACTCTGTGAGAAGTTGTTGCAGATGCAGCACGGATTCCTGAAGGAGAAGTTGTGTTGAATGAATTTATTGGATTTCTATGAGGATGTGACTAGTGTGGTAGACAGGGGAACTGGTGCATGTGATGTTTTTAGATTTCCAGAAGCCGTTTGTTAAGGTGCCTCACAAAAGGTTGCTGCAGAAGGTTAGGGTGCACAGAGTTGGGGGTAAGGTGTTAGCGTGGATTGAGGATTTGTTGTCTAACAGGAAGCAGAGAGTTGGAATCAATGGGTGCTATTCTGGTTGGCAGTTGGTGACTAGTGGAGTGCCGCAGGGATCGGTGCTGGGGCCTCAACTGTTTACATAGAAGATCTGGAGGAGGGGGCTGAGTGTAGGGTAACAAAATTTGCTGATGACACGAAGATGAGTGGAAAAGCAAATTGCGTGGAAGGCACAGAAAGTCTGCAGAGAGATCTGGATAGGCTCAGTGAGTGGGCGAGGACCAGGCAGATGGAGTATAACGTTAGCAAATGTGAGGTTATCCACTGGTAGAAATAATAGTAGGAGGGATTATTATTTAAAGGGCGAAAAGCTGCAGCATGCTATGGTGCGGAGGGACCTGGAGGTCCTTATGCACGAATCGCAAAAACCCAGTCTGCAGGTGATCAAGAAGGCGAATGGAATGTTGGCCTTGATAGTGAGGGAGATAGAATATAAAAGCAGGGAGGTCTTGCTGCGACTGGAGTACTGTGTGCAGTTTTGGTCACTGCATTTGCGAAAGGATATATTGGCCTTGGAGGGAGTACAGAGAAGGTTTAGTAAGCTGATACTGGAGATGAGGGGGTTAGCCTGTGAAGAGAGATTAAGTAGACTGGGTCTGTACTTGTTAGAGTTTAGAAGGCTAAGGGGGGATCTTATAGAGACATATAAGATAATGAAGGGGCTAGATAGGGTAGAGGTAGAGAGATTCTTCCCACTTAGAAAGGATAGCAGAACTAGAGGGCACAGCCTCAATAAGGGGGGAGGCAGTTCAGATTGGAGTTGAGGAGGAACTTCTTCACTCAAAGGATGGTAAGTCTCTGGAATTCTCTGCCCATTGAAGTGGTGGAGGCTACCTCGCTAAATATATTTAAGTCACAGGTAGATAGGTTTAAGAACATAAGAACATAAGAAATAGGAGCAGGAGTAGGCCATCTAGCCCTTCGAGCCTGCCCCGCCATTCAATAAGATCATGGCTGATCTATTGTGGCTCAGTTCCACTTTCCCGCCCTCTCTTATCAAGAACCCATCAACCCGCTTCTTAAAAATATTTAGCGAGGCAGCCTCCACCACTTCAACGGGCAGAGAATTCCAGAGATTCACCACCCTTTGAGTGAAGAAGTTCCTCCTCAACTCCGTTCTAAACCGCCTCCCCTTTATCTTGAGGCTGTGCCCCCTAGTCCTACTGTCTTTTTTGAGCGGGAAGAGTCTCTCCACCTCTATCCTATCCATCCCATTCATCATCTTATACGTCTCAATGAGATCTCCCCTCATTCTTCTAAACTCTAACGAGTACAAGCCTAGTTTATTCAGCCTCTCCTCATAGCTCAATCCCCTCAACTCCGGTATCAGCCTAGTAAACCTCCTCTGCACTCCCTCCAGGGCCAAAATATCCTTGCGCAGGTGCGGCGCCCAAAACTGCACACAGTACTCCAGCTGCGGCCTCACCAATGCCCTATACAGCTGCAGCAAGACCTCCCTACTTTTATATTCAATCCCCCTCGCTATGAAGGCCAGCATCCCATTCGCCTTCCTGACCACCTGCTGCACCTGCAAGCTGGGTTTTTGCGACTCATGCACAAGGACCCCGAGGTCCCTCTGCACTGTCGCCTGCTGCAGTTTTTCACCACGTAAGTAATAGTCCTTCCTACCATTCTTCCTACCAAAGTGGACCACCTCACACTTGCCAACATTAAATTCCATTTGCCATTTCCTGGCCCATTCGCCCAGCCTATCTAGATCCTTCTGCAGACTCTCCACACCCTCCGCACAATTTTCTGATAGTCAAGGGAATTAAGGGTTATGGGGAGAAAGCGGGAAAGTGGAACTGATCCATTTCAGATCAGCCATGATCTTGTTGAATGGTGGGGCAGGCTCAAAGAGGTAGATGGCCTACTCCTATTTCTTATGTTCTATTTTGAATAATTGGTAGCATTCTCCTTGCAGCCATTAATGTCAGTGCTACTACATTTCAAGGAGTATTTGAATGTCTCTGAAGTGTTTTCTTTGTCCTAATGTGGAACAATGATCATCTGAGAATTGAGAAAACAACCTGGCAGGGGAGATGCTTTTCAGCCTCTAGACTTGGAAGTTATTTTGTAAGGGTTCTGCCTGAATGCTTATGGAATTAGATTCAAGAAGGACACTAGTGTTTGATCATTCTCCCATTGAATCTGGAGGATACCATGGAAGTATTGCTGACAGTAATTTTTCTGTTACTCGTGTGTCACTGGTCTTGCTACAGTACAGGATTGGGGTGACAACAACTGCTCTGTACACTATGACTTGCCAACATTTGTTGGAGAAGAGGCTGGAGCCACTGACTTGATTTTGGATTACTTCATCAATCATGGTCTTTTGAGGGAGGTGATCACAATAGAATGTGCTTAAAATATTTCTGTTGCTCCTTTAACATATGGCTGACCATGTATTGATTGATACGAGTTTTATTTTGGCTAGACTCAATGATCGATAGAGTTTTTCATATGCAGAATTGAAGAGATTGAGTGGTTCCCAAATCTAATGTAGAGCAGCCATTGGCACTACTGAATACAGGAGTTGGAATGTCTTGTTGAAGTTGTACCAGATATTGGTATGGCCACACTTGGAATACTGTGTGCAATTCTAGTCACCCTATTATAGAAAGGATATTAAACTACAAAGAGTGCAGAAAAGATTTACTAGGATGTTACCAGGACTTGATGGATTGAGTTGTAAGGAGAAGCTGGATAGACAGGGACTTCTTTCTCTGGAGCCTAGGAGGCTGAGGGGTGATTTTATAGAGGTCCATAAAATAATGAGGGGCACAGATCAACTAGATAGTCAATATCTTTTCCCAAAGGTAGAGGAATCTAAAACTAGAGGGCATGGGATTAGGTGAGAGGGGAGAGATACAAAAGTGTACAGAGAGGCAATTTTTTCAGAGTGGTGAGTGGAACAAGTTGCCAGAGGTATCTTTTTCAGATTTCCTACTCAAGATAGTTGCAGTCATGAAGCAGAAGCAGTTAGACATCGAAATCTTTGGAGCACTCGTGATACAATTGCAGATTTTCTTTTCAGATGAGAGAATACATGAATGTTCTAATACTCCAAGTGACAATATTTAAAGCTTTATTTCTTTGATACATGATCTTCCAGGGTGTGGTTTCCAAGCAGAAGAAAGTGGGACAGCCTATTTTTAGGGCACCTTTTCTCTGCTCCTTCCCATTTGGGCTGAACGTAGAGTATCCTGAAGAGGTCTCCTCATGATGTGGAGATGTCGGCATTGGACTGGGGTAAAACAGAAAGAAGTCCCACAACACCAGTTTAAAGTCCAAACAGGCCTCAATTCTACTTTCTTGCCTGTTCCTTTGTAGATCAAAAAAAATCAAACTCAGTCTGAATATGCTTAATGACCCAGCCCTCACTGTTTTTTGGGGTAGAGAATATACACAAACTAACGCACAACTAGGAGCTGGAGTGGGCCATTTGGCCCCTCAAGCCAGGCCAGCACAATTTGGTAAGATCCTAGCCGATGTGATTGTGCAGCCTCAACTGCACTTTCCTGATTACCCCCTATGACCTTTGAATCAACCAAGAATCTGTGTAACTTAGCCTTAACAATATTAAATGACTGTGCTCACTGCTCTCTGGGGACGAGGAATCCACTGATTTCATGAAAGAAAATATGTGCAGTTTTGGGCGCCGTACTTACGCAAGGATATTTTGGCCTTGGAGGGAGTGCAGAGGAGGTTTACTAGGCTGATGCCGGAGTTGAGGGGGTTGAGCTATGAGGAGAGGCTGAATAAATTAGGCTTGTACTCTTTAGAGTTTAGAAGAATGAGGGGAGATCTCATTGAGACATATAAGATGATGAATGGGATGGATAGGATAGAGGTGGAGAGACTCTTCCCGCTCAGAAAGGATAGTAGGACTAGGGGGCATAGCCTCAAGATAAAGGGGGGGGGCGGTTTAGAACAGAGTTGAGGAGGAACCTCTTCACTCAAAGGGTGGTGCATCTCTGGAATTCTCTGCCCGTTGAAGTGGTGGAGGCTACCTCGCTAAATATTTTCAAGACGCGGGTTGATGGGTTTTTGATAAGAGAGGGGATTAAGGGTTATGGGGAGAGGGCGGGAATGTGGAACTGAGCCACGACAGATCAGCCATGATATTGAATGGCGGGGCAGGCTCGAAGGGCTAGATGGCCTACTCCTGCTCCTATTTCTTACGTTCTTATGTTCTTATCTCTGTCTTAAGTGGGAGATCTCTAATGTTTAGACCCTGAGGTCAAGTCTCTTTCAAAAATGGAAAATTCCTTTCCTCAGGATCTTGCACGTGTCAATGATTGTCAGCCTTTAATTTTTTTTCAATATGCCTGATGGAAAACAATAAGGGCAGGAGAGGCTCCTGGTCAGCCATACTACAGGAGGCAATGGCAAATGCTGGCCAAGCATAATAGTGGGCAAATCCAATAGAAGTCCATGGTTGCCAATGGCTCTTAGAGAATGGTGCCTGAAGGAGGAGTACCTTGTATGTAGATTAGTAAAAGGCACAGTGGGCTAGCATTGTACCTTGAGCTTCAAGATAGTCATTACTAATGAACAAAATTGATAATTCAATTTTTCTCAACTGCCTTTTTTATTTCACAAATGTGCCTGTATTGCTTATCAATGTGTCAAAGGTGTCTGACGAGTACAACTGAATACTACATTGAATCTGTGCTGCTAGGTAGATAATGTTATTTTACTATGCATCAGGTGTGGCATCATGACATTAAATGAATTGCAGTGTATTGTGTTAGTTGTTATCTGCTGCTGATGTGCATACTATAAATTTGATGAGTTGGGATGAAGATAATTCAATCAAATTTGGTTGCAATTCAGATATCATGTATAGTTGAACCTATGCCACCAGATAGGTAAAAATTGGGAATGGTGAAACCGGAATATTTTAAGTAAATATGAATACTGTTTGTTCTCAGTCAGGCTGTGGACACCAAGATGTACAAGCAGCAAAAGATCTGAAAACAGAAAGTATAGCGAGGATAGAAACAATGACGTTTCCTTTATAAAAGTAAACAGATTGCAAGAATATATTTACTGCATTGGTTTCTCAGCTATCACAATGAACAATTGCAACCTTACTATTGATGTTGGCAGGACATCAACAAGGAAAACAAAATGATTGAAATTAAAGCAGATGCATTGAGCAGTGTGTAATTTTATCTGTTGTTGCTTGCTATTTGATCTCAACTCCTTTTCATTCTTTCCTTGCCTCTATACTAGTTTCTCTTGTATGATCATCTCTTCTAAAGGCATCTCTCTTGTATAATGCCATCAGTAGAAAACAGGCTTGGTATGCATATTGATACTTCATACCAGCAGCTCAAATACTTAAAATACCAGCCTCTGTGTCCCCATGAGAATTCTATTGTTTAAGTCTGTTTATTATCTTATTTTCCAATGCACTATTGGGGAAGTGATTGTGCACACAGCAAGTTTGCTTCCATTAGATGAGGTATAGTTCACGTGCTTTTATATTTTGTGGCTCACCAACCAGAAAAATATTGATCCAGTCACTCTACTTGAACGATGATAACGTTTTTGAAGTAGGCCTGGAAATTTTGCATGGTGATAGTTGTTAATCCATATAGATCATGACTCAGTTTGCATTTAACTCACTGTTCAGTCACTTTGCTGCTGATGTTATTAAAATTAATTTTACTTAAAATGTTTATTTGTGTTTTCCAAAAAATACATTTAAATATTTATAAAGAACAATTGCAAATGTATACAATAGACACTAGGTTGGTTAGGGCACACCCCTTTGCTTCAGCTTTGTTCGAGAAGTGTGAATGTCAATGGAAAATTTCATAATTCCAGTTTGTTTGGACTGATGTTGTGGAATTATATTTCTGGATTGCTATTCTGATACCTTTCTAAAATAAATAATTCAATGGGTCTATGCCATTGATCTGCCATAAACATAAGAACACATTATGTTTATGGCAGATCAATGGCATAGACCCATTGAATTATTTATTTTAGAAAGGTATCGGAATAGCAATCCAGAAATATAATTCCACAATATCAGTCCAAACAAACTGGAATTATGAAATTTTCCATTGACATTCACACTTCTCGAACAAAGCTGAAGCAAAGGGGTGTGCCCTAACCAACCTAGTGTCTATTGTATACATTTGCAATTGTTCTTTATTTCAAAAAAAATTAAGATGGGAATTACGTGATTTAAAATCATTGGTCATAATTTTCCTGAATGGGGACTAAGTACCCTTGCAAAGAGGGAAACCAGTGTGTTCCCCAGTGGCATTGACTGTGTCTGTCAGATGGGAGTCACCAACTGAAAAATGCAAATTAAGGCATCACATTAAACCTGCTCTCAGTGGACCATCACCAACCCTTCAGCAAAGAGCGGCATCCTCTCCCCCCTCCTCCACCACTTGACTAATGGGTCCTCACCCACACCTTAGCATCCCCCACTCAGATCCCCCCCCCTCAGACTCTCACTCATGCCCCCCTTCAGGCCATGTGCCTTGACAATGCCAATGGTACACTGGCACTGACAGCCTGGCCTGGCACCTTGGCCTCAATCTATTATTTGAAGTTTCTGAGCTTTCTGTTAAAGGTGAAACACTTTAAACATTTTCTATGCCATTTAAAATCTTTGATCACTTTCAATTTCATTAATGCAGTGCTTTGATAAAGGCTTTCATTCACAGCTTAATGGATTTCTACTCAGCCTCCAGTCAACAGTTTATTCACTTTTCCTTCAAGCTTGAATGCATCTCAAGTCATCCCATTGTTCCTAACTGCGATGGTTGCAAATACACTAAGTTTGATAGTTGTTTCTTCAAAGGGAATAAATGTTTTCACTTCCTCTTTTTTCAGATCATAACGTGCAGCAACCCAATCAGGGCTAATGGGGTGGGTGAATCCCAATAGCCTTCACACTCCGCACAAATCCCATTATTGTTTGGCTGCTCCCCCGTTCAGTTAGGTATCAGGAATCCCGCTGGCCATTTGACAAGGTCAGTGAATTTCCCCTTCCATTGTCTTCAAATTATATAGCAGTACAAAAATCTGAACTCTTAAGAGGTTTTTTGTAAAATCTAAAAAGGTTTAGGAATGTTTAATACCTCTGCTAGAAGAAGAAAAATTTCAGAGGAGTATGTTAAGGGTTAATGCACTCATATTTTGCTGTGTTATTCCAGGGCACATGTAAAATGTTCACCTATGAATTTCATGATTAAGCTTCAGGGGCTCTGCACAACAGTTTATCCCATGAAGAAATGCCACAAGCAGTTGAGACAACTAGCATACAAATAACAAGAGGGAAAAAATCAATAGAATAGGTTGGAGTTAGGTGATGGATGGTAGGATGCTCATATGGAGCATGAATACTGACGATGTGTTGAACAAAATGGCGTGTTTCTGTTCTTCTAAACTTGCAATTAGCATAGAAAAATGTTCCACAATTTAATCAAACAAAAATAGGTGCTGAATCAAATAATCAGATATTGGAAAGGGTAACCAAAAGCTTGATCAAGGAGATGTATTTTAAAGATGTTTTTGAAGGAAGCGAGGTGGGAGGGGGTTAAGGGATTGAATTCTAGAACATAATAACAACTGAAGACACAGTCAAAGGGCCAAAATCTGAGAAATGTGGATTCTTTGTGATGAAGGGAATGTCAAAGAGTCAGAGGTTTACAGCATGGAAACAGGCCCTTCGACCCAACTTATCCATGCCACCCTGTTTTTTTTTATAAACCCCTAAGCTAGTCCCAATTGTCCACATTTGGCCCATATCCCTCTATATCCATCTTAGCCACGTAACTGTCTAAACACTTTTTAAAAGACAAAATTGTACCTGCCTCTACTACTACCTCTGGCAGCTTGTTCCAGACACTCAGTACCCTCTGAAAAAATTGCTCCTCTGGACCCTTTTGTATCTCTCCCCCTCATCTTAAGTCTATGCCCTCTAGTTTTAGACTCCCCTATCTTTGGGAAAGGATATTGATTAGCTAGCTCATCTATGCCCCTCATTATTTTATAGACCTCTATAAGGCCACCCTTAAGCCTTCTATGCTCCAGAGAAAAAAGTTCCAGTCTATCCAGCCTCTCTTTATAACTCAAACCATCAAGTCCCAGTAGCATACTAGTGACGTCAAAACTCAGCTCAAGTTAAAAGGTTATGAACAGAATACAAAAACAAAACATGGCAAGTGCTGGGAATCTGAAATAAAAACAGAAAATGCTGTAAATAGTCGTCATCTGTGGAGAAGCAGTTACACTTTTGGGTTTGTGAGCTTCTGATAAAAGGTCACAGACTTGAAACATTAGCAATTTCTCTCTCCATAGATGCTGTCCATTATGGATAGTCTGGTTCAAGCTCAGACAGAGGCTGCAGAGAAGGATGGCATCAGTGGAGTTTGCAGCAGGGCCTGAAGGTACTGGTTTAATTATTCTCATAGCTTAGTTGGAAGAAATTGTGGCTCATTCAATACTAAACATGAGATAACACGGAGACAAATAAATAATAGAGAAAAAGTAGAGTTGGGTGTTGTTGACTTCTGCATGCAAATTGAGCCCATGTAGAGGAAGAGTTTAAGTTTTTAAGTTTATTTATTAATGTCACAAGTAGGCTTACTTTAACACTACCATGAAGTTACTGTGAAAATCCCCTAACCGCCACGCTCTGGCATCTGTTCGGGAGAACTTACCATGGTCAATGCACCTAATCAGCACATCTTTCAGACTGTGGGAGGAAACCAGAGCAAGTGGAGGAAACACACACAGTCATGGGGAGAATGTGCAGACTCCACACAGACAGTGACCTAAGCTGTGAATTGAACCCAGGTCCCAAGTCCCTGACACTGTGAAGCAGCAGTGTTAACCAGTGTGCCATTGCACAGAGGAGGACTAACAATAAATCCTTGGCGGGGTGGGGGCTGGGGCGGGGGTAACCAGGGGTAATTGTATGAGACATGATGCTTTGTTTTACAGTGGTTATGCAATGCTTCTTCCAACCCTCCAAAGTTAAACTAAATGTAATGTATTTCTATGATTAAGGAGGTTATAGCAGGGTACTTAGAAAATTTGAGTGTATTTAGACAGAATCAACATGGTTTGGTGAAAGGGAAATCACATTTGACTGATTAGAGTTCTCTGAGGCTGTAGCATGTTATATGAATAAAGGGGAACCTGTAGATGTGGTGTACTTGGCTTTCCAATAGGTGTTTGACAAGGTGTAACATTAAACATTATTACAGAAAATAAGAGTTCACGGTGTATCATGGATCAAAGATTGCTCAGTTAACAGGAAGCAGAGAGTAAGGATAAATTTTCAGGTTGGTAAACTGATTAGTGGAGTACCACAGAAATCAGAGGTGGGGCCTCAACTACTAATAATCTGTATCAATGGATGTTAGGACTAAATTTGGTGAATTCACGAGGATAGGTAGGAAAGTAAAATGTCAGGAGGACAAAAAAATTGGCAGATCAAGTATAATGTGGGAAAATTTGAACTTGTCTATTTTGACAGGAAGAATGGAAAGTAGTTTATTGTTTAAATTAAGAAGGTTGCTAAACTTTGGTACTAAAGGATCTGTTTGTCCTGGTTCATGAATCACAAAAAAGTAGCATGCAGGTTCAGCATGTGATCACAAAGGCAAATAGAATGTTGTGATTGATTGCAAGAAGATGGAAAATAAAAGTAGAGATATTATGCTACAGGGCCACATCTGGGGTACTATGTATACTTTTTGTCTTGTAACTTGAGGAAAGATATAAAAGGACCAGAAGCAGTTCAGAGAAGGTTCACTTGACTTTTTCCTGTGATAAAGGGGTTATCTTATGAGGAAAGATTGAGTGTATATCCATTGGAGCTTAGAATAATGAGAGGTGATCTTATTAACACATAAGATACTGAGGGAACTTGACAGGATGAATGCTGAAAGGATGTTTCCTGTTCCTTCTGAGAGAGGGTCATTAGTCTGTAGATTTCTTTTTCCCAGAGAGCAGTGTAGGTAGGGTCTTTGAATTCTTTTAAGGCTGAGATAGATAGATAGATTCTTGATTGTCAAGAGAGTCAGAAGTTATAAGGGGGAAAATAGGGAAATGGAGTTGTGACTGCAATCAGATCAGCCATGACCTTATCAAAAGGTACTGGCCTGGTTTGAGCTGAATGGCCCATTCCTGCTGCTAACGTTTATCTATACAGGATATCATTCTAAACCTTTGTTTTATTTAAAAGCCACTTTAATTTGATAATATCCATACTTACGGTAATCGCAGAAATAGAATGTAGAACTGATTTCCCAGTCATTGCTAGTACCTTAATAACTGAAAGACATATTTTGTAACTGAGATTTTCTATCCAAGGATATAATTTGGATCTTGTTGAAAAAAGAGACATGCTGTTGAAAACTTTTTGTCTTGCACCTGTCAGGACAGACTCAAAAAATTCAAATTTCAAAGCAAGCAACAATTTATGCTGCATGAGAAAAGAAGCTGATTTGTTGCAAATTGACTCTGATCACGGCATTGATACAGTGAATGCACCAGAGAACTATTGTCCCCCATGCTTTTGTTTAATTCAAAAAAAGATGCAATGCCTGGATATGTTCCTTTTGCTTGCAGAGGACGGGCCCCTGGTGTACGAATATATGTAGCTTCAAGCTTGCACATGAGCAAATTGTTTGGGCCCTATTGACGTGATTGTTATTCAACGAATCCTATCATGTGATAATGTAGGAATCGCAACACATATTGTCCAATGAAGCTGGGCTTGTGATATACAGTGGCAGACAATCTATTAGCATATTTCTTAACTAGCAGGTTGAAGAAAGGGAACTTATTAGACAACTTTATTTTAAAGGTGATTTTGAGCTTTGGATGGAGCACATTACACGCTTTGGATGGAGTGTGTAAAGAAATTCGTATAGGTAGCTACAGATTAAGATATTGCAAACTACATATCGTATCTAGATATAGCACCTGTGTATCAAAAATATGAAACCAGTAGGAAATTAGGGATCAATCCATCAACAACACATTTGTCACAGAAACAGAAGGAAATGTGAGCAAGAGCTGGTCTTCAGAGCATTTCACATTTAATGTAAATGGATTTGAATTTTCAAAAATTATCTTTAGTTATTCGGTAACACAGAACTTGAATATTGCTGAAAAAGAGACTTTTTTGCCACAGCTTTTCATCTTGCACTCATCAGGGTATTTACAAATGTAAAGGAAATTAACAAATTATACGATATAAGAAGAGCATGCTGATTGGTTGACAAGTGGATTCTGATTGTTAGAGATGTTGCCATGAAGAATGCATCAGTTGATGGTGACTGACAGTTAACTGCCAAGCATTGTTGTAAATTTAAACTCAGCAGCTTAACTCTGATTAGTCAAGGCATTACCCTGAGGAAGCAACGATTGGCTAACACAGTTGCAATTAGTGTACATGGTCTTTCCGCATGCAAAGAATAAACCCTGTGTATTAATATATGTAGCTTCCATATATGCAGTGGGGAATTCCAACTCTAAAATGTCTCTGTTTTTTTCTCAGACCACACTTTTATTTTGACTGTAAGAATGAACTTGAACATAGGTCCCAGAGATGAAGTGACATTGTCTAACCAATTCCAGAGTTTTTCACATTTTCTGTTTCAAAGTCAAGATGTAGATCTTCATATTTTGAAGAATGTAAGAATGTATATAAAATATTTATTTTGAGAAGTTGGAGCAGCAAAGAGAATATATCTTCTAGAAACATTGCCAACATATGAAGGCATTTATGAGAAGGAAGTTTGGGTAGCAAGGGAATATTGTTTGACAGATGGAAATACAATTCTGTGCATAAATGATAGAGTGACTACTATATATAATCAACTGACTATGTATAATCAATTCCACAGAGTGGAATTTTTTGAATAGGAAGGGTGATAAGGTCTAACAGACAGTAATGTGAGTACAATGTGCGTTATAGTTTACAATATAACTTTCCATTAATACCCAACCCATGGTCCTAAAACAAATCCTATGTTTGATCAATATGCAATAACGATAATGCATTTGTTACGTTATTCAGTTAAAAATATTTAAAAATCATGATTGATGTTTGTCATTATTGTCCTTATGTCTGCAGGAATTGTATCTGGCTACTTGTACAGCAGCTGCTAATTCAGTCACTGGCAGCTGTCCTGCATTATAAGGTACCTTATATCACACATCATTAAATGATGCAAATCAATTTACCCTGCTCGTGCCCTACACCAAAATTTACATAGTGTAGCAGCAGGTTTAAAACAGATGTGAATCCAGTGATTGGAATCAAGCCAGGGTAAACTATTTGATTTGACCTTCCTTTTACCATATCTCTTTGTAAACTTTGGTCACTATCCTTCTGTACAGCAGAAAAAATAAAACAGCCAGTGATTTGACTGAACCTGACCCATTTGAAAGGCAGAACTGTGGAAGTGAAGTAGGTATAAATTCAAACTCAATACAATCTTTTGTGTGACTGGCTCAAACTTTAAAGTTGACTGCTGCAGAGATGTGGGTTAAACATCTATTAAGATTCTTTCAAATGGAACTGCACCAGATTAATTGTGATCATTTTTGACCCTGATCAGTAACTAGTTACACTGAAATTTCTTACAAATGTTTAGAAGAACACAAGAACTAGAAGCAGGAGTGAGCCATCAGGCCTTTCAAGCCTGCCTTACCATTCGGTATGATCATGTTTGATCTATGCTCCTTTTCTGTGCCATTCCCCCATGGCCCTCTATTCCTCAAACTATAAAATATTTATCCACCTCTACTTTGAATACCTCTAATAATCCAGCTCCACCACCCTTTGGGGCAAAGAATTCCAGAGATTCGCCACCCTTTACAAGAAAATATTTCTACACCCCTCAGTTTTAAATGACCAGCCCTTTATGTTGTAGCTATGTCCCTTTGTTTGAGACAAAGGGACATAGTGAAAGCTAGTAAAAGCATTGCACCATCTGCCCTGTCAAGCCGTTTCAAGATCTTAACTGTTTGAATAAGGTCAGTCCACACTCTTCTAAACTCCAAGGAATACAGACCCAGGCTATTTAGCCTCCCTTGATAGGACTACCCTCTCATCCCAGAAATTAGCCTGGTGGATCTCCTTTGGACTGCTTCCAAAGTCACTATATCCTTTTTCAGGTAAGGAGACCTAAACAGTATGCAGTATTCCAGGTGAGGTCTCACCAACACCCTATATTGCAACAAAATCTCCATATTTTTGAACTCCAATGTCTTTGCAATAGAGGCTAAAATGCTGTTTGCCTTTTTAGCTACTTGTTGAACCTGCCTGCTAGCTTTATGTGATTCATGCACTAGAACACCTAGATACCTCTGTACTTCACTCACCTACAGTATCTCCCCATTTAGATAATAATCTGCCTTTTGATTCCTTCTATTGATCTCCAATGTGCATAACCTCACACTTTCCCACATTGAACTCCATTTGCCAGGTTTTCACCCAGTCATCCAATCTATCTATATCCCATTGCAGAATCACAATATTCTCATCATAACCTGCCCTTTCACCTGTCTTTGTATCATTGGTAAATTTGGAAATTTTACATTCTACTCCTTCCTCCAGGTCATTAACGCAAATACGGATGTTGCAGAAATACAAAGCTGTTTATCTAATTTGGAGAAATTAGAATCACTATCAGCTTAATTGTTTCTTATATGAATAATCTATGTAAACTAAATTCTGTTAATAACATGATTAAAAATACTGCAGTATACGATATAAATGAGATTATCAAATCATCCACTAAAGGAACAAAATCTATTTTTGTCTTAAGCAATGCTTCCATACTAACAGCTAAAACCACAAAGAAAATCAATGTCAACGCATCAGTTTAGTTCTTTTACATGACAACTTGGTTGTATTGGTGTTGATTAAGATTTTTACCAGCAACACAGGATTCTGTATTGAAAATATTCTGGTCCCTCATGTATCCCCAGTTTTAAATGTACACCATAATACACCATGCCTTCAGCTTCCTCAGTCCAAGGTTCTAGCATCCTGTCCCTATGTCTCTTTAATTCTCTGCCCCTTCTACCCCTTACTCCTCTTTGACCAAATCCTTAGTCATCAGAAATAATACATATATGGATTGAGATCAAATTTTGTTTGAAGATACTATTATGAAGTAAGTGCCTTGGATCATGTAACAATTGTAAAGGTGCTATATAACTGCAAATTGTTGTTGACCTCAACTTATTCTGATGTGGAGTGAAGATGCAGTAACAGTGAAGACACCCTCCAGATATTGCTGCCAAAGTATTTAATACTATAAACTAAATGAGTAACCTTTGACTCATTGTTTTGAATAGATATCATTCATGTCTGTTCTCAATAGATTTTAAAACAGAATACAAAAGATTAAACTATACTTGAATAAAATTAAAACTCAACATGTTGTGTATTTTGCCATTTATATTCAGTTGTCTTCGAAAAATCAGTATAATTTGGTGAGAGAAATAATTCAACGCTTTCAGTTTTTTGATACACTCGCTAACAAAAGCTGCTGTCTCCCAATGCCCAGTATAAAACAACCAGTGGTGTTTTTCAATGAGAAAAATGTTGTTAATTCAGCTAATCGTATAATGACCCAGAAATTGCTGGAAAGATAGTGCTGCATGCACCATGCCATTATTACTTTGTAAATAATCCAGACATTTTCAGTGAAGCAGACATAATTTGTCGTATGCTATACTTTAACTAAAGACCAGTGAGCCTAACGTCAGTACTGGGGAAGTTCCTAGAGTCTATTATCAAGGATTTCATAACTCGGCATTTGAAGGCAGTGGTATAATCAGACAAAGTCAGCATGGATTTACAAAAGGGAAATCATGCTTGATGAATCCATTGGAATTTTTTGAGGATGTAAGTTGACTGAGGAGAAACGAGGGATGTGGTTTATTTAGACTTTCAGAAGGCTTTCAATAAGGTCTCACATGACAGACTGCAATGTAAAGTTAAAGCACATGGGATTGTAGGTTATTTCTTGAGATGGATAGAAAGCAGGTTAGCAGATAGGAAGCAAAGAGTTGGCATAATTGGATCTTTCTCTGATTGGCAGTCAGTAACCAGTGCAGTTCTGCAAGGATCTGTGCTAGGACTCCAAGTTCACAATGATTTGGAAGGGGGAACTGAATGTATTATCTCAAAATTTGTGGATGATACAACATTGGGTAGAAGGGTGAGCTGTGAGGAGGATGCAGAGATGCTTCAGCATGATTTGGATAGGCTGAGTTTAGGGGCATATACAGGGCAGATGCGGTATAATGTGGAAAAATATGAGGTTATCCACTTTAGTAGCAATAATAGGAAGACAAATTATTACTTGAACGGGTGTAAATTGAGAGAGGTGGATACTCAGCAAGACATTGGAGTCGTTGTGCATCAGTTACTGAAAGTAATCATGCAGGTACACCTGGAAGTAAAGAAGGCAAATGGTATGTTGGCCTTCATAGCGAGAATATTGGAGTACAGGGATGGGGATGTTTAGCTGCAATTGTATAGGGCATAGGGTGAGGCCACACCTGAAGTATTGTGTGCAGTTTTGGTGCCCTTATCTGAGGAAAGATGTCCTTGCTATTGAGGGAGTACAGCTAAAGTTTACCAAGCTGATTCCTGGGATGGCAGGTCTGTCACGTGAAGAGAAACTAAGTCAGTTACAATTATATTCACCTCAGTTTAAAAGAATGAGAGGGGATCTCATAGAAACTTATGAAATTCTAACAGGGTTAGATAGGGTAGATTCAGAAAGAATGTTCCCAATGGTGGGGGAGTCCAGAACTGGGGGTCATAGTTTGAGGGTAAGGGGTAAACCATTTACAACTGAATTGAAGAGATTAGACCTGAATCAAAGGATGTGTGGAATTCACTACCATCAAATGTAGTTGAGACCAAAATGTTCTGTGATTTCAAGAAGAAATTAGATATAGCTCTTGGGGCTAAAGGGATCAAGGGATTTGGGAAAGGGGGGATCAGGATATTGAATTTGATGATCAGCAATGATCAAAATGAATGGCAGAGCAAGCACAAATGGTCGAATGGCCTACTCCTGATTCTGGCTTCTATGTTTCTATGTTTCTTATTTACACTAATAGTGGAAGGAGCTGGAGGAAGAAAAATACATACAATTTAGCAAATTGAGTAAAATACATGGAATAATCAACTACCCTGGATGAACTGAATATTTGACCACAGAGGTAGGTAAAAGGGGTAAGGGGGAGTTCTTACAATATGCACAGTACTCCCTTCTGACCTAACATGTAAAATGCCCAACAAGGGAAGATTTGCTATTGGCTCTAGTAAGAGGGACAATGTAGCACAACAATGCAAAATATCTTAAACAGTGTTCAACAGATTACAGGGAAAATATATTTTTTAAAAGGAAAGAACAAAATAAATATTGAGTGGAACTCAATAGATAAATGAAGATATAAGGGTTAGGAAAGATGCACAGATTAAGTAGAGGAGTGCAGAATAAGAGATGAAGCCACTAGAAGAGAAGCCAAAAAAGCAATTAGGAAGGCAAAGAGAAACTATGAAATTGAATTACAAAGGAACATAACACAAAATAGTAAAACATCCCACAGGCACATCAATTAAAAAAAAGAAAAGCTGTGGCGGGAATTGGACAATTCAGTGATAGAGAGGAAATTACTATGTGAAATGATAGGGAGATGGTGGATATCTTAAATAATTATTTTGCTTTGGTATTTACCTGAGAGGTAGAACAGGTACTTGACATTGAATGATGATGTGAGCAATGAGATAAAGCATTTAGATTTTTCAAAAAACAGGCGATATATTGAATGAACTAAGTGAACCCAAGGAGGACAAGACCCTTCTTGGATTGGTCCCAATGGATTGCATTCATGTATTTAAAAAGAATCTGGGAAAAAGATATTACTACTCATATTTAATAATTCATTCAAAAAAAGGTTTAAAGTGAGGAGTTCCAGACTGTTAATATGATTCCTATATTTAAAAAGGAGACAGAACATGTCCAGGGAATTCTAGACCAGTCAGCTTAACATTTGTGGTAAGAAAAATAATGGAATCCCTACTAAAGGAGAGCATGGAAGAATATCTAGAAATGAGAAATATAATAATGAATAGTCAACATACATTTCAAAAGGGAAAATCCCACTTAATGAACCTTACTGAATTTTCCGAACTGGTAACAGAGAGAGTCAACAATGGTAATGTGGTAAATATAATTTATATGGATTTTCAAAAGGCCTTCAATAACATGCTCCATAATAATGAATAAGGTCAGATATTGCAGTGAGGGGATAAGTGGCAAAATGAATTTTTAGTTGGCTTAAAGACAGAAAATAGAGAGGGGGAGCAAAGTGTAGTTATTCAGAGTGGCAGTAGGTGGGAAGTGGTGTTCCACAAGGATTAGTGCTGGGACCACTACTGTTGACAATATACATCAATGATTTGGACTTGGGAATCAAAACACAAGCTCAATTTGGTGTTTGTCAGTAGTGAAGTGAACTGTAGCAAATTACAGGAGGATATTAATAAACTTGCAGAATGGGAAATAATCAACAAACACTTACTATTTTATTTTTATAAGCATCTTTATACTTTAAACTGCAGAAATAAATATTCCTCTGTTTTACATATAACTCTTCATGGAATCACAATCCTTAAAGCAAACAATCTACTCCCAGGTTCCAGTGGGCTCCTATATTCCCATTTGGATGAACAGTAACTTCGAATGACCATCTCCAAGTACTTTCCTCAGTTTTCAGAGAGTTTATTAAATGTACCATCAGTGGTAAAGTCTATTCCAATGTTTCTTCTCCCCCCTGACCATGCCTGGCTAAATTTCCTGGTATTCTTAGATGGCTGGAGGATGCACCTCTTCGACAAGAGGTCACCCTTCCACAGCTGGCTGTGGTAGTTTGCAAAGCTATGCAACCTCTTCTATGCTGACCACACAGAACTGCTGCCTGTCTGTGATATGCATTGATTTGTAAGGAAATTTGTAATTTGATCTTAAATGTGACATTTTCTGCCCTCTTCCTCATTGCAATGTTAAACACGTTAACCTTGTATTCAGGAAGAACTCTTGGCTAGCTTTTCTTGACTCCAATCCCTTTCACCTGAGAAGAAACTGGACCGTTTATAACACAACTGTTTTCAACCTAATGCATGTAATGCCTTTCTGGAACTTTGGGAGACTCAAAGATGACTCATTGTAAACACAGAGACATTGGCTCTGAGTGTGAATACCTTCCATCTTCTTTTCAGTGAAATAATATAAGGCTTCTTTTGATCTCTAACAATCAAAAAACTCAGGCTTACTGTCAGACAGGCTTCAGAACCAGTCACATGACCCTCTTCATTTTTATCTTTAAGTTTAGAGGTGTAATTCCAAAATCTTTTAAATCCATAATTGCCACAGCCTCAGCACAGCCACTTAGGGCTGATAATTTATGTCATAAGGATGCTGATAATTATATGATTTAATTTTTTGTCATGTCAATCATCCTTGGAGGTCCAGGAAGGGAATAATCTGAACTGTTCTGTATCCCAATGATATTTTCTTAAAAACATGTATCTAATTTGATATGTTGGGATTTGATGTGTTAAGTAAATAATGCTTGGGTGGAAAAAGGCAATGTTGAAACTATGGTTTCCAAGATTCTCTATTGCAGGTGTTCAACACATATCTGCACCTGTCATAGAATAATTGATACATCAAAAACACCAGTATAGTTGCATCAGGATGTCAGCAATCAAAAAAATGGACCTTGATTCTTTTCCCATCTAGTAATTTAAATGTTCCAATGAAAGTACTTCCTCTGTGCCTGATCATAATGATTGCGCTTGTTCAATACTTTATTGCTCAAAAACATGTATTCACAAAGGAAGTTCTAGGGTGGTGCAGAGATACTGTCATCAGAAGAGACAACATCATATTGCCAGCTCACACTTGCTTCTTCCCACGGGCTATCTGTTTATTCCTAAAGAGCATGTCAGGGATTTGTCTGGAAAGTGTAAAGCTGCACTCTCTTGGAGGATTCCTCAACCACAAGAAGTGGTTTCACTTTTTGTGGTTTAACTAACAGAAAGCAAAGAATGGGGGTAAATGGATGTTTTTCTGGTTGGCGATCTGTGACTAGTGGTGTGCCTCTGGGATCAGTATTGGGATTGCAATTGTTTACGATTTACATTGATGATTTGGAGTTGGGGACCAAGTGTAATGTGTGAAAATTCACAAACGACACTAAGATGAGTGGCACAGCAAAGTGTGCAGAGTGCGACAAAAGTCTGCAA
Source organism: Carcharhinus amblyrhynchos (assembly GCF_965287045.1). Classification (NCBI taxonomy): domain Eukaryota; kingdom Metazoa; phylum Chordata; class Chondrichthyes; order Carcharhiniformes; family Carcharhinidae; genus Carcharhinus; species Carcharhinus amblyrhynchos. The sequence continues at coordinate 85,827,952 of NC_137324.1, read as the reverse complement.
AGCGATATAGATAGTCTAAGTGAGTGGGCAAGGGTCTAGCAGATGGAGTACAATGTTGGTAAATGTGAGGTCATCCATTTTGATAGGAATAACAGCAAAATGGACTATTATTTAAATGTAAACAATTGCAGCATGCTGCTGTGCAGAGGGAACTAGGTGTCCTTGTGCATGAATCATGAAAAGTTGCAGGTGCAGCGAGTAATTAAGAAGGGGAATGGAATTTTGCCCTTCATTGCTAGAGGGATGGAGTTTAAAAACAGTGAGATTATGTTGCAGCTCTATAAGGTGCTGGTGTGGCCACACCTGGAGTATTATGTACAGTTTTGGCCTCCTTACTTAAGGAACGATATATTGGCCCTGGAGGGGGTACAAAGGAGATTCACTGGGTTGATTCCAGAGTTGAGGGGATTGGTTTATGAGGAGATACTGAGTAGACTGGGGCTATACTCATCGGAATTCAGAAGAATGAAGGAAGATCTGATAGAAACATATAAGATGATGAAAGGAATAGATACTATAGTAGCAGGGAAATTGTTTCCACTGGTGAATGAAACTGGAACTAGGGGACATAGCCTCAAAATAAGGGGGAGCAGATTTAGGACTGAGTTGAGGAGGAACTTCTTCCCCCAGTGGGTTGAGAATCTGTGGAATTCCCTGCCCAGTGAAACAGTTGAGGCTACCTCCATTGAATGTTTTAAAGGCAAGGATAGATAAATTTTTGAACAGTAAAGGAATTAAAGGTTATGATGAGCAGGAGGGTAAATGGAGCTGTATCCACAAAAAGATCAGCCATGATCTTATTGAATGACGGAGCAGGCTCGAGGGGCTAGATGGCCTCTGCCTGCTCCTAGTTCTTATGTTAAGTAGGTGATTCAGGAGAATGCTTATTCGGATTTTCTCTGCTGTGGACAAGAGGGGAATACCTCAACCATTCCCACAACATGATTTAACTGAAGCCGGCCTTTTTTTGCCTTTGCAACTGGTGAGACACATGGAGTGAAATTTTGTAAGAGTGGTTCTGTTTGTCCAGATATCATGAAAATGGGAGAGTTGCAGATCCTTTTTTTTGGGCAGAATATTACACCCAATCTTGTGCATATGGTGCAAGAAAAAATTGGCTAGACTGTTTCTAGCTGCTACAGGCAGTCGTCAGGGCTTAATCGGGTGGCCAGCAGCTCTACGGTCACCCAATTAAGTAGGAGCAAAGGCCACTCCTGGGACTACTGGCAGTCCTACCACCCTCACCAAAATCCAGGATCAGGGGTCTCATTGAGGGGGATGGCAGCACCATTCAAAAGGCTGGGGGGAGTGTTAAAGGGGGATGACCTTGGGGTAGGATGATTAATTGGCCAGATCAGAACCTCAATAGATCCACAGGTAATCAGGCTACCTGACACCTCCCCCGCTCTTGGTAAAATTTCTGACATTTTAGAGGAGGGTGAGTAAGTGGTGGAAAGGCCACCCACTGTATTTTATATGTTTCCCTTGCCTTCGAACCTACTGAAGGGGAATGTAAAATCCAGCCTTGTGAACATTCTATAGGTCTGCAAATAGTGACAGAGAGAAAGAGAGAGAGACAAAGGAGCAAATTCTCAGCATAATCACAGAAGTGTGCAAGAACTATAGAATGGTGATTTTGGGGGGACTTTAATTACCAAATATCAATTAAGATAATGTTAGAGCAAAGGGTAAGGGAGAGGAGGAATTTCTGCAATGTATTCATCTGCTTCACTGGTATGTACAGCACAGTGGTTAGCCAAGGACCCAGGTTCAATACCTGGCTTGGGTCACTGTCTGTGTAGCATCTGCATGTTCTCCCCATGTCTGCACGGGTTTCCTCAGGATGCTCCTTTTTCCTTCCACAGACTGAAAGACATGCTGATTAGATGCATTGGCCATGCTAAATTCTCCCTCAGTGTATCTGAACAGACATCGGAATGTGGCAACTAGGGGATTTTCACAGTAACTTCTTTGCACTGTTAATGTAAGCCGACTTTTGACACTAATAAATAAACTTTAAAAAATGTTCTTAGTCCATCTAGGAAGGAGGCCTTACTGGATCTGGTGCGAGGGAATGAAATGGGCCACATGGACAAAGTTCCTGTGGGGAACATTTTGATAAGAGTAATCATTGTATCACAAGGTAGAGATTAGAAATGGAGAAACACAAGGAACAAACTAAAGTTGTACTTCTGAATTGGAAGAGGACCATTGTCAAAGAGGTGATAGTGGATCTGGCCAGGATAAAATGGAACCTAAACTGCTATGGAACAAACATATTGGTAACAAATTTGTCTTAATAGTGGTCTTAACTTTGAAACAAATCATGAATAGAAAAAACCATCACGCTACTGTGGGTCCTTGGGGGTTTGAAATGCATTTTATGTTTCTTTGAAGCTTAATATGAAAATTAAGTTATAAATGATAATTTTTTTATCACAGAGATAAATCAAGGTTTTCTTTTAATGTAAGAATGATTAACTGCTGGAAAACCTGCTCTAAATTAAGACTTATGACATAAAAGAGCTTCTTTTACTGAAAATGTGAAACAATTGAAATTATTAGCATAGTAGATTGGCCATTTTACTATAATTTTGCTTACTGTTAGGTAGACATGTAACAGACATATTTGGTAAATTTAAATTCAAAATGGGAAAATAATTTTGAAGTGAAATAATAAGGAAGCCAAACAATAATCTGGTTACTTCTTTAAAAAAAAGCAAATGCCTGCAATGCTAACGGACACGTAACACAGAAAATAACATAATCAGAAAAAGCACCAAGATTAATGGATGCAAGTATTAAACAGGACAGACAAGAAAAGACCATCATTTTTTATGTTATTGTGATTACTTCTATTTTTCTGTAAAAAAAACTGGCAGGATTTTACCCAGTGAAAGAAACACAACTAACATTAATATTATTGATTGCTTTGTTTTGAATATTCTTGCAATATTTTTGTAGATACTGCATTTTTGTGCCATTTTCAGTAGCCAGGTATGGACAAGCTGATATTTGTTTCTATTTTTCTTCAGCTATAATGGGAGTTGTTCAGTCCATCTGTAATAAGATTGGTTTTGGAAAATTTAACCCACAGCATTTTTTGCATGAGAATGTGCCTAGAATTTTACTTCAATGGGGATTGCCATTGTAACAAACTCTTATCTACACTCATACTCGTCCTGCATTTTTTCTGAGTTTATTGGCTTGTCTTTACAAAGGTAATCATTTATTACCACAAAATCCAAATAATGATGTAGGCCTTTTTAAACAAATAATATAAATAATACTTAAAGTAGACTTTAAAAATTCTTCTAATACCTTTAAAAGATATAATGCCTTTTTAATTACAGGTATTGATTTCTTAAGATTACTATGTTCAAAAAATAAAGTGGAATGGAAAAAATATTAATATTAACTGCTGCAGTGACCAACATGAATTAAAAGGACAGATGATGGGCTGTACATTTACAAGAACATACAATTAGACACATACATGTGGACAAGTACATGCATACAAACACTTGCAAACCCCAGTGTACACAGCTAAGATTGCATATGCAGACAAGCATTCACAAACACACGCAAACCCAAACATATGTAAACTCACACAAGCAGTTTTGCACACACATATACACAAACGCAAGCACAACAAACACACACACACTGTTATGTATGGTGGGGCATGCCCCTTTAAGAGAAAAGGTCAGGTGACCCAGGAGTCACGCTCCACTTTGTGTGAACTTGCCTATCTGGCTTTGCGCTGACTGTGCTAGGATAAAGACATGCTAATAAATGGTCCCAGTTAGTTTACTACCACTGACCTGGTGGTTTATTATTTGTCTCAATATTAGACCTCAAACGTAATAACTGGCAACGGGATGGAGTCACGGCCCATGGACTGCAATTCACCACGGATTTTTGGGAGAGGGAAAAAGACTGACATTGTTGTCCTGGGCTCTAGAAATGGCGGGAATTACCAAGGTATTGGGATAGCAATGAGGGAACAAGCCTAGTCATCAACAGGAGTGGTCATGAGGGGACTCAGACCGCATTCTACGCTGAGAGATACTCGTAAGGAAGGCTGAAGCAGTTGTTGTGAGGGGACTTGGGTACAGTTGGAGGCCAGGTATAGGAGAGGGATTTCTCCACCAGGAGCACTGAGATCATTGGGAGGGAAATGGTTGTGAGGGGACTTGTACGACAGCCGATGGGTTTGTAAGAGATCAGAGTTGGTGAAGGAGTGGTGGTGAGAAACTTGTGGAGAGGGGCAAAAGCACATGAAAAGCAGCTATAGAACGTGAAGATGGAAAAACCTCCCATCAAAGGATCCAGAAAATGATGGGTCGGTTCAGAGCAATGGGGCCTTTAAGTGAAGATATGGAGAGCTGAATGCAATACATGGAGCTTTTCAGCTCTTATTTAAAGACAAAGGAGCTAGAGGAAGAACTAGCAGTAGCTGTGTTCATAAACAACCCAGGGGATAAAACATCTGCAACATGCGCCTCATGCAACCAAAGAAACCCACTCAACATGTCCTAGCAAAGCTGTGAGAAGCACTAAGGAATCAGTATGCTCCAAAGCCACTTATGAGAGCAGAATGGTCCTGATTTTATGAGAGAGTGCAATTGGAAGATGAATTTACACAATTTGTGGCTGTGCTGAAGAGACAAGTTGAGAACTACAAATTTAGTGCTTTCTGATAGGATGTCTTGAGAGATCTTGGTGGTATGAGCTTTGCAATGAAGCAATGCAATGGAACCTGCTGACAAAAAAATGTCTAGACTTTAAAGTGACTTTTGAGATAGTTATTCCCATGGAACTGGCTGCAAAAGAAGCAACATAATTGCGTGTCAGTGCCCAAGCACACAAATTAGCCAAAAAGCAACAGAATGTGGTGTCAACATAGAACCCTGCTGCCAAGTCCGGGTACAAAGAGCCCACATGCTAGACTCACAAAGCCCAATTACATTGATGTAAGTGGGTGGGGCATATTGCCAGGAATTATAGGGCACAATTTAAAGAGGAAAAGGGGATTCGGAGATAGATGAACCTGAAGACTAGGCAGAAAATATCTGCCTTCAACCGGGAAGGGGCTAGAGGATCGGCTGAGGAGACAGAAGAACCCAAATCAACAGAATTTCGGTTGAATATATTATCAATTAGAAGAGAAGCCGATACATTCTGGGTCCTTCCAAAGGTTGAAGGGAAGGTAATCAAAATGGAAGTAGTGGTATCACTGATCCCGGACTCCGTATACAGAGAGAAGTTGCAAACACTGCCATTGAAGCCTTCAAAGTGGTGCCACTAAGGGCATATGAGCTGGTGAAGGTACAACTGAGGGACCGATGTGCGGAGCTTCCATCTGTCTGTTTAGAATTTGTATATTCTCCTAGTATCTGCGTGGGTTTCTGCCGAGTGCTCCGGTTTCCTCCCATAGTCCAAAGATGTGCAGGTTAGATAGATTGACCATGCAAAATTGCCCCTTAGTGTCCAAAAAGATGTGTAGTGTTAGGGGGATTAATGGGGTAAATATGTGAAGTTATGGGGATAGGGCTGGGGTAACATGCTCTGTTGGAAAGTTGGTGCAGACTTAATGGTTTCCTCCTGCACTGTAAGGATTCAATGACTTAAGAGCTGCTGGTCCTCTGGGCAAGCAGTGTGGAAGGCCTGCTGCTCTCCTCAATTGGCCACTTCCCCCACCTGCTGGCTCTTAAATGCCTCATCCTCAGAACATCAGAGCTTTACCAGACTGATTTCTGGGATGGTAAGATTGTTGTATGGGGAGAGATTGGAAGGGGATCTCATGAAATGTTCAAAGTTCTGATATGGCTGGATAGACTGGATGCAGGGATGTTGTTTCCTCTGACTGAGAATCTAGAACAAGGGGTCACAGTCCCAGGATATGTGGTAGACCATTTAGGACTGAGATGAAGAAACATTTCTCCACTCAGAGGATGGTGAACATGTGGAATTCTCTATCACTGTGCCACCATGCCACCCTTGATGTAATGGAACAGCTTGATAATGGGGCATGGTTAGTTCTGGAGCACATCATCAGTATTATTGGTGGGTGTTGTCAGGGTCCATAGCCTTTAATGCATCCAGTATTCTCCAGTAATAATGGATTATTGATAACATGTGGAATGAATGGAATTGGTTTAAGTCTGGATGCCGTGATAATGTGGACCTTATAAGAAAGTCAAGACGGATCTTATAAAGATGCACTTTCGCAGATTTCATTAATGAAATCAAAAGGCATTTATTCATTAGAATTATACAGCAGTCTCATGAACAAAGAACAACACAGCACAGGAAACAGGCCCTTCAGCCCTACAAGCCTGTGCCGCCATTTTAACATTCAGTGTTTAACATTCAGCCTCATTCCAATCCTCCTTCTACCTATGACTTTTGTCTACGCCTCTTGGACTCCACAATAAAGGTGTGCAAATTTAGAGAATTTTATGTGCGCCAGATTAAGGGAGGTCTAATTTAGGGACAATTTGTTAACACCAATGATTGTAGTTAGCTCCCAAAATGTCTCTTTGCATCTCCACACTCTAAATCCTGACTGGTCTGTCTCACTATGGGGGTGATTCCAAACTCTAAGTCCCTAATTCTGCTGTGTTGTCCTTAAAGGGATAATCACCACAGATCTCCGGTCAGCATTTCTGCCTGAAAGTGACTGATTTTATCTTCTGAAGTGTGAAGGGAAGAGCGTTTTTTTTACTATTATGCTTTTGCCTCCTCTCGCAAATGCTGAAAAATCAAATATATTGGCCAGAATGTTCCTGTCCCACCCACCACAGGAATCAGAGCAGGTGAGGGGCAGACCATGAAAAGATTCATTGACCTCAGGTGGAATTTTATGGTTTTGGGGCGAGCGAGACAGTAAAATCCCATCCATTGTCTTGGCATCCACAGATTGTTAGGTCCAATAAGGATGCCCAGAAAATGCTTTCCAAATTTCCCAATAAATAAAGCAACTCTCAAAAATAGAGTCAGTTATTTGATTCAAATATTTTTGTGGTAACCCAACATTACTGAAACTGAATAATGTTTACAATGTGAGCCCAAAGAGCCAATATTCACACATCTGTGGCAAAAGTTTTCATTTTGAGTAAAATCCAAGACCTCAACTCTCTTCTTGGAAAACAGTTCATTAGAACATGTGAATATAGTTAATATTAGAATCTGCTGCTGATAAAGTGATGTCAGATACATTTCATATGTACAAATTATCCAAGCCAGGTTTGAAAGTAACATGCGATCATTTTGCGATGAGCACATGAAGAAATAATCCCCCCCCCATCACCAAAGCAAACAACTCACGAAAATGTATTCAGAAAATAGAACTCTGCTCTTCTAGATCAAAGAAGTCAGACTTCATAAAATAACTATGGCTTGGGATTTCAAATATCCAATTACATTCAACCTGGAATTGAAAAATTACTTTGGTTTATCTACTGTTATGGTGCAGAAATGCTAATGCAGGCCTTAGAGGGCAGGTATATTTCCCTTGCTCATTTGACAAAATGTGAAACCCATTCAGTAAAATCCAATAAATGCAATAATCACAGTCTGCTGACACTAAAGAAAAAGGACTTTATTTGCTGTTTCTTTTATGCAGCAATTACAGGTCCCTATAGATTTCCAAATTGGATCAGCGCAGTGAATTAGACTTGCCATTACCTGTGAATGTGAGCCTCTGGATCCATATTTGTTTTAGGTTCTGCTTAAATCAGCAAGAATGATAAATCTGATGGTGTAAAATTGGAAATGTCAAGGGCATTCTGCAATGGCAGCTGTAATTTATTGTGACCCATCTTTGTACATGCATTTTATTGCAAAATATGAGACACTGTTTGTTTCAATTTAAATTAAATTATCCTTTTCATTTTTTGTCCCTGTTGCTGTCACCACTGTCAGATTTTTATATAATTTTTATTTCAGAATTCTTGATTTGTTCATTGTTTATATACCTTGTTCAGAAGCGCATGCATTATTTAACAGTTTATTCCTCCACTGGGCAAAATTTATACAATCTTTCAACGCTATTTGAGGTAATCACTGAGCAAGAATTGGATTTCATTTTAGGTAATTGTAAAAATATTTGCTCAAAAAATTAAATGAACAAAAGAGTGCATTAATAAATAAAGCACTAAATCTCAAACTTGTACATTAAAGTTTGTTCAAGTCTTGAAATTAGCAATACATTTGCAGTTTAATACCTGGGAGGACCACTCAAAAAATTGTGTGCAATGAGATCAGACACAGGAGTGATGAATGGGATAGTTCAAGAATTAATCCCTCAGTGGGAAATGCAATGCAGAATCAAACATGGTCAGTGCACATTAGTGATCGTTAACCAAAAATATGCTGAAAAATATACAATGTTACTCTGTCTGACAACAAATACTGGCCAGAATTCTCTGATCTCACCCAGAGTTGAGATTCTCCAGTCCCGCTACAGTGAACAGAAATTTGGCTGAGCACCAAACTCGCTGCTCTTGCTGGCAGCAGTGGCAGATTGCATGAGATTGGACAATCCTGCCCACTGTAACCAGGGATTTGAAGAATCAGAAGACTACAGATTGCCAATGAACTAACTGCCTGTAGTAAGAATTTTAAAAATGGCATCACACGGACAGTTTATTTTAAACTTCTTAAGAAAATAAAAGAATCCCATTCATTAGAACTCAGATTCTAGTTCACAACAGTATTTTTATGACCAAAGAAATGTATCAAAAACATGGAGTTATTCAAAGCTACTGGCCAGAATTCTCTGACCTCACCTGTGGCTGGGATTCTCCTGACCCGCTGCTGTGAAAGGAAAACTTGCTGAGCTCCAAATTCTCCACTTTCGCTGTCAGTGGTAGCAGGCCGTATGAAACCGGAGAATTCTGGCCATTATCAGTCTCTTTGAAGCCTGTTGAGAGGCTTCAAGTTTTACCTGTGTAATTCTAGATGTGATTGAAGATAAAATGGCTCCCAGGAATTCTGGAATCAGTGTGAATATCGATAATTGTTTTTTATTGCTCTTAACCCTAAAATTCCACAATGGATTTACCAATCTCCTAATCTAACTTCAGTAACAAGCTGTTTGGAAATTGAGGCCAAAATGGCATTTGTGCTGTTTCTTTGGGATTCTGGAATTAGGAGCTTCATATGAAACAGTTGTTGACTAATTTGTAAATCATAATTGAGCAGAAAATAGCCAAAAAGTAATAGACTTAATAATGTGCTTGTAAGAAATGTATGAAAAAAATTCTGTTTTTTATAAGATTGAGAGATGATACGATGCAAGAGAAACTTATTCATATTGTTCTCATTAATTTTCATAACGCTTTAAATTTAGTATCTTGTGGTCCTCATTTCAAAGCTGTAAGATCTGTGAGTATTGGGTGAATCTTAGTTTTAGTTTTAAATGTGGTCTCCAAAGCTAAGACCTGCATAACGGTACATCAAAGACAATTGGGGGAGGAGCAGTTCGTCCATTGCCATCATCCTATTCAATGTCTTGGATGGTAGTGTAAGGAGAGAATTCAGATGGATGATTTTTTTGGACACTTTTGTGATAAGCAGGCTCTGACCATTGCCTAATGATTTGAATGACAAATGAATTTTCCACAAATTATTCTCAGGAACTTTGAAATAATTGCAGGGAGCTTTACAAACCTCAGAATTCAATTGGAACATTCTGATACTTTGACAGCAATGAATGAGACCTCAAAATGCTTGCACTGGCTGTTGTGTTGGTTTTTTTACATTGTTTGTGACATTCGCCATTTTAGAGGAGACGGAGTGGGAGTAGCAAGGCTACCTGTCCCCACGCAACAGGTATCTGATTAGGCTCATTAAGGTTAGGTTTGTTAAAGCCATTTAAAGGAGGTTGACGGAAATTCCAATTGACCTCCAGTGTCACACCCTAGGAGAGGTCAACTCAAGTGCCTGGAGGTGGGTTGCTGGTAGCTGGCCAGGCAACCAGTGCTCCAGGTTGGCCTTGAGGCTTTTCCTCCTTGCCTGGGGTTGGATGCAGCCACAAGGCATCCTATAAAGGGATATTGATTCATTCTCCTCAATTCCCACAGTAGTAACTTGGCCGCTCTATCTGTTTTTAAAAATAAGATTGCACAAATTTGGTGAGAAGGACACTCCTTATTAAAATGCCCTATCAGTTATTTACCATCCATTGTAGGCTTCAACTCTTCTCAAGTTGGAAGGCCTCCGCTTGGCTTTCCAAATTCAACAGCCCACCCACCCCCTTATTTGGACAGGGGATTTGTTTCCATGCCAATTATGTAAATTCTGCCATCAAAATTGCAATGACTGACATTTTCCCTCAGGATTGTGTTCAAGATCCAGTAACAGGAGCAACTTTTGTTTCTCACCTCTCAGGTAAAATCAATCCCAGAGTATCTGTTCCAGAAGTCTCCAAACAAATCAACGTGTTTCTTTCAGTGGATATTGGGATAGATTTTTAAATTGCTTCCTGGCTGTTGAAGTGCTGTGAGTATTGAATGAGTTACACAAAGTAGACCACTATCATTTCCATTGATTTCAAAATCTATGTTCCTCATAATTTTAAACACCACGCACAGGTCCCCCCTCAGTCTTCTTTACTCTAAGGAAAACAACCTCAGCCTAACCAGCGTTGCTTCATAGCTGAAACACTCCAGCTCAGGCAACATCCTGATGAATCTTCTTCGCACCCTCTCTATTGCAATCACGTTCTTCTTATAGTGCGGCCACCAGAACTGCACACAGTACTCTAGCTATGGTCTAATGAGCATTTTATACAGCTCCATCAAAACCCCCTTGATCTTATATTCTGTACCTTGGTTAATAAAGACCTGTATCACATATGCCTTTTTACCCACTTTATCTACTTGTCTTGCTGCCTTCACAGTGTATACCCCAAGGTCTCATTGGTCCTTTGTACTTCATAGTGTCCTACCATTTATTTGTGTATTCTCTTGCCATGTTAGACCTCTAAAAATGCGTCACCTCACATTTTTCAGGATTAAGTTCTAGTTGTCACTGATCTGCCCATCTGATCAATCCATCTATAATGCTCTGTAATCTAAGACTTTCCTCATTATTTACCACACCACCAATATTATGTCATCTGTGAACTTTGGAGCCTTATGATAGAAGGAAGTTCGTTGATGAAGCAGTTGAAGATGGTTGGGCCGAGGACATTTCCCTGTGCAACTTTTCTGTCCTTAAACTGAGATGATTGACCTCCAACAACAACAACCATCTTCTTTTGTGTCAGGTATGACTCCAACCAGTGGAGAGCTTTCCCCCTGATTCCCATTGACTCCAGTTTTGCTGGGGCTCCTTGATGCCACATTCAGTCAAATGTGACATTGATATCAAGGTAGTCAATCTCACCTCTGGAGTTCACATCTGGTCTCAAATGTTTTGTGTTGTTGGAAGTGCATGCATTCAGGCAAGTAGAGTGTATTCTTTTGCATTCCTGATTTGTTCTCTCTAAATGGTGGACAGCCTGTGAGGAGTCAGGAGGTGAGTTACTTGCTGCAGGATTCCTAGCCACTGACATGCTATTGTAGCCACAGTATTTATATAGCTAGTCCAGTTCAGTTTCTGGTCATTGGTAACCCTCAGGATATCTGCAGGGTTAAAAAATTGACTATCGTATTTCATTCTCTGTTCATATCAAGTTGTTACATTCTAATCAATGATTATTATTCATGTTAACTTAAATGTATAATGTACAGTCTCAGTTCACAACAAATTGATTTAAGTTAGAGTTGGTGATCAAACCTGAATTTTTCTATTGATCCATTTTTTCACGATGAAAATTCGCTAACTGGTCCTGCCACTGGTGTATCTGTTGTGCATCCTGTTGCGTCTGCATAATTTGAACCTTTTGTGGTTCCGTTGAACTGACTATATGTAAAATTTAACTTGCTGTGTGAACTGGATTGCACATGTATTACACTCATCACATTTTCCCCCCAGAAATCTGAGTTACCTAATGGCACAGCAAACAGGTTACAAAATGACCCTCAGTTAGCTGTTGAGGGTTTTCTGGGCCTGATTTCCAAAATGACATTTTCTGCAACTTTTCCTTTTCGTATATTGACTTCAATTCCCATGAGTAAAGTATTGCAGGCCTGATGTATATTTTGGAACAGTTGTGCCAGCACAAACCAGAAATATTCACAAAGGACTTTGTCATCAGAATCATGGTAGTGTATACTAAGGACACATTAATAATTCCAAAGAACTAAAACATTTTCAGATAAATGCTTCCTTAATTTAGAGCAATCTAGTCTTTAAGAAAACAATGAAGTGACAAATAGAACGTTGCATTCATCTAATGAAGCATGTGCGTAACTGAAAACATGACTATTGCTGATTGTCGAGACATGGAAGAAATACATCTTAAGAAAATCCCCTGTGAAAAAACAAATCATCATTGAAATCATCCACACTGATGTGCCCAGTTGTTCTTTATCACACAACAGCATTTGTAATTCTCCTATGTGCTAACACTATTGACTGCAGCAATTCAAGAAGGCAGCTCACCACCACCTTCTCACAGGCAACTAGTGGTGGACAATAAATGCTGGCCAGCCAGCAATGCCCACATCCCATGAATAAATTTTAAAAAACTAGAAGCACACAATGCCAAGTGGATCTAAACAGTCCTCCCTACTAACTTCTGGGGTCTTGTATCAAAATTGGAAGAGCTTTCCCACAGATGACTCAAGCAACAGCCTGACGTAGTCATACTCACCGAATTGTATCTTGCAGCCTATGTCAGACTCCTTCATTACTTTCCTTCGTATGTCTTGTCTCACCATCAGGATAGATCCATCAGAGTTGGGGGCACAGTGATATACTGTTAGAAAGGAGTTGATCCAGATCCCATGGCATCACATCAAACATGGGCAAGGAAACATCCTGCTGTTCATCACCTACAACATTACTTCAGCTGATGAATCAATAATCCTCCGTGTTGACCATCATTGGGAAGAAATACTGAGAGCAGCAAAGGCACAGAATTTACCCTGGATGGAGTACTTCAATATCCATCACTAAGAGCAGAATTTAATATAAGTGATGAAGCTCTTGCACACCAGAGGGAGAGATGGCATGAGTACTGTGCTGCCTGCTTTTGGGAAGGTTTGCTGAAATAAATGGAAATCAGAGACTTAAGCTGGGCAGTGGTGGTTCTTCCTCAGCATCAAGGACCTCGGGGACAGAAATCCCAGCCCCCAGGCCCCCTGCCTCCAAACTTGACTCGGGGAGGACACTGAATTCCATTCAAAAAGTGGCACATTGGTGCTATTACTGAACCAGCTGGCTGAATTCTGAAAGACATAGCTACTAGACAAGGTCTCTGGCAGCTGATGAGGGAAGAAACAAAAAAACCTCCTTGACATCATCCTCACCAATCTACCTGTCGCAGATACATCCATGCATGACAATATTTTTAGGAGTGACCATTGCATAGTCCTTGTGGAGACAAAGTCCCATCTTCATGTTCATCTATCTGGTGTGGCTACTGCTCTGCCCAAGACTGCAAGGAACTACAAAAGGTCATTAATGTAGCCCAATCCATCATGCAAACCAGCCTCCCATCCATTGACTCTGTCTACACTTCCCATTGCCTCAGCAAAGCAGCCAGCATAACTGAGGTCCCTGTGCACCTTGGATATTCTCTCTTCCACCTTCTTCCTTCGCGAAAATGATACAAAAGCCTGAGGTCACGTACCAACCAACTCAAGAGCAGCTGCTTCCCTGCTGCTGTCAGACTTTTGAATGGACTTACCTTGCATTAAGTTAATCTTTCTCTCCACCCTAGTTATGACTGTAACACTACATTCTGCACTCTCTCATTTCCTTCTATATGAATGGTACGTTTTGTCTGTATCGTGCATAAGAAACAATACTTTTCACTGTATGTTAATTCATGTAACAATAATAAATCAAATCAAAATTGTGTTGTGTTGCTATTGTGCTAAATGGGTTAGATTCAGACAGATCTAGCAACTCAAAAGTGGCCATCCAGGAGACACTGTGGGACATCAACAGCAGAGCTGTCAACAACTACAATCTATAATCTCATTATTCATGTATTACACATATCCTACTCTACCATTAGCAGCAAGCCAGGATATCAATCCGGTTCAATGAAGAATGCAGAAAGGCACACTAGGAGCAACACCCAGCACACCTAAAACTGAGGTTCCAATCTGGTGATGCTACAACACAAAATTGCACAAATGCTAAACAGCAGAAGAAGCATACACTGAACAAAGCCAAGTGATTCCACAACCATTAGATCAGATATAAGCTTTGCAGTTCTGCCACATCCAGTAATAAATGGTGGTGGATAATTAAACAACTAACTAGAGGAGGCATAATATCCACAAATATCCCCATCCCCTTATGATGGGGGGATCCCAATACGTCAGTACAAAAGACATACTTGAAGCATGTGGAACTGTCATCAGCCAGAGGTGCAAATGGATGATCCACTGTGGCATCCTCTGGAGTTCCCCAACAGATGCCAGTCTTCAGCCAATTTGATTTACCCCATATGATATTCAGAAAGGGCTGAAGGCACTGGATATTGCAAAGACTAGGAACACTGACAACATTCTGGCTACAGTACTGAAGACATGCTCCAGAGCTGGCCACTCCACCAGCCAAGTATTCCAGTCAGCTATAACACTGGCACCTCCACAGCAATGTGGAGATTTGCCTATATATATATTGTCCACAAAAAAAAGGACAAATCCGAATGGACCAATTACAATTCAGTTAGTTTACTCTTGATCATCAACAAATGTGGTGAAAGATGTCATTGACAGTGCTATCAAGCAGCACTTACTCAGCAAGAACTGCTTGGTGACGGACAGGTTGGGTTCCACTCAGCTCCTGACCTCATGACTTTGACTTGGTGCAAACATGGACAAAAGAAATAGAAACTCTACAGTACAGAAAGAGGCCATTTGGCCCATCAAGTCTGCACCGAACGCAATCCCACCCAGGCCCTATCCCCACAACCCAACACATTATACCCACTAATCCCTCTAACCTACACGTCCCTGGACACTAAGGGGCAATTTTTAGCATGGCCAATCAAACTAACCCGCGCATCTTTGGACTGTGGGAGGAAACCGGAGTACCCGGAGGAAACCCACGCCGACGTGAGGAGAATGTGCAAACTCCACACAGACAGTGACCCGAGCCGGGAATCGAACCCAGGACCCTGGAGCTGTGAAGCAGCAGTGCTAACCGCTGTGCTAAAAGAGCTGAACTCTGAGACTGACCATGCTTGATTTTAAAGCAGCATTTGATCAATTGTGGCAACAAGAAACTTGAGTAGAATTGAAGTCAATTGGAATCAAGGCTAAATGGTGTAACTCTAAATGGTGCAACAGTAGAGGGATGTGGCTGTATATGTACATATATCATTGAAGCTGACATGATGGTTTGAGAGAGCAGTTAATAAAGCATACAGCATCCTACACTTTATTAATAGGGACAGAGGGCCCAATTTTACCATTGTGATCTGCGCCTGCCTCCGCGCCAGTTCCCCATTTACCAAGGCCCAAAAATGGCCATGATTGGGACCTCGCCTGAGATAGGCATGTATTTAAATTGACTACTGGGCAGCATGCCCAACTTTACTGGCACTTCCTCCGTTACCACCACATTCGCCTATACGGAATCGATGTCAAACAGACATACTCCATATAAGTCCAATTCGGGTGCTCCATCAGTGAGGGTTAGTGAGGAGGTAAGTGCCGAGCGTCCAAAGGCACTCTGCTTGAGATTGGTAGGTCAGATCGGTTTCAGATCGGTTGGGGGGGCGGGGGGGGTGGGGGTTGGTGGGGAGTCCGTCCGCTGCCACTCTGCCTGTGATGAGTGGGGAGGAAGGGAGGTCCGCTGCCACTCTGCTTGTGATCAGTGGGAGAGAGAGGGGAGGGGCTTGCAATTGATCTGAGGGGGGGGTGGATAAGGGGGTCAGTAATGTTGTGGGGTGGGGGCAATGTCTCTGGGGGTCAGGAGGAAGCAGTATCCAGCCCAGGAGGGATGGAATCATCGAAGCATACAGTGCAGAGGGAGACCATTCAGCCCATCGAGTGTGCACCAACCATAATCCCAAGCCAGGCCGTAATCCCATAACCCCAAGCATTTACTCTAGCTAGTCCCCCTGACACTAAGAGCATGGTTAATCCACCTAACCCACACATCTTTCAACTGCAGAAGGAAACTGAAGCATCTGGAGGAAGCCCACGCAGACATGGGGAGAATGTGCAAACTCCACACAGACAGCGACTCAAGCCAGGAATCAAACCCGGGTCCCTGGTGCTGTGAGGCAGCAGTGCTAACCACTGTGCCACCGTGCCGCCTAATGATGTGGCAGGGGAGCAGCATTTTGTTTCTGTGCATGCACAACGCTGATCGGAGCTGTAGGTTATGAGCGCGTTAAGCCCCGTCCACAGGCTTGTGCAGCGCAATTCAGAATCGCTGATATTTTTGCAGACAGAGTGCATATGAGGGCACCTCAGAATGGGTTTAAAAGTCTGATCTGAAACACTCCCAGTTTCAAGTCCACCCAGCACTTAGTATCAAAATGGTAAAATAGGGCCTATAGAGTACAAAAACAAGAAGGTTTTGTTACCAAGAACAAAGAATAGTACAGCACAGGAACAAGCCCTTCAGCCCCCAAATCTCTGCTGACACACTTGTCTCTCGAATCTAATATTTTCTTGCCTCGACGTGGTCCTTATATCTCTATTCCCTGCTTATTCATGTATATATCCAGATGCTTCTTGAACATTGTTATGTAATCTGTTTCCACCGCCTCCTCTGGCAGCTCATTCCAGGCATTCTTCACCCATTGTGTTAAATACTTGCCCCTTGCATCTCTTTTAAACTTTCCCCTTTTCACTTTCAACCTATGCCCCCCAAGTAATTGACCCTTCACCCCTGATAAAAGACTCTGACTATCCATTTTATCCAAGCCTGCCAGAGTCTTGTACAGCTCTATCAGGGCCTCCTCATCCTCTGACTCTCCAATGAAAGTGATCCAAGTTTGTTCAACCTTTCTTCATAGCCTATATCCTCCAAACCAGGTAACATCTCGGTAAATCTCTTCTGCACCCTTTCCAATGCATCAACATCCATCCAGTAGTGTGGTGACCAGAATAGTAGACAGTACTCAAAATGCGGCCTAACCAAAGTCTTATACAGCTGCGACATGAATTTCCAATTCCTAAATTCATTGCCCCTTCTGATGACAGCATGCCATACACTTCTTGACTAGCTTGCCCACCTGAGTTGCCACCTTCAGGGAACTGTGGATCTGCACGACTAGATCTCTCTGTATGCTAGTATTTCTGCAGTAAATCTTCCAAATCGCATCATCTCACATTTGTCTGGGTTAATTTCTAACTGCCATCTTTGAGCCCAGCTTAAATCTGTATAAAACACTGGTTCAGCCTCAACTTGAGTATTGTGTCCCGTTCTTGGTGCCGCACTTTAAGAAAGATGTAAAGGCATTTGAGAGAATGCAGAAAAGATTCACGAAAATGGTTCCAGGCTTGTGGAACTTCAGTTACATAAATAGTTTGGAGAAGTTGGGACTGTTTTCCCAGGAGAGAAGATTGAGATTTTATAGAAGTATTCAAAATTATGAAAGGTCTGGGCAGACTAGAGAGGGTAAAACTATTTCCAATGATGGAAGAATGAAGAATGAAATGGGACAGATTTAAGATAATTGGCAATGGCGGCTTGAGGAGAAAACATTTTACACAAATTTGGAATGCACTGCCTGAGAATGTGATGGAGGCAGGTTAAATCAAGACATTCAAGGTGCATTCCTTTTATTACCCAGAAAGGAAGGATGTGCGAGATTACAGAGAAAAGGCAGAGGAATTACACAAGATGAATTGCTTATTTGGAGACCTGTTGCAGATACAAAGGGCCAAATGCTTCCTTCAATGCTGTAATAATTCTGCAATTCAGTGAAAACTCCCCACTGTTCAAATGAAACACAAAAGAAGATGGCTATGATTATTGGAGGCCAATCATTTTAATGCCAACACATCAATGCAGGAGTTCGTCAGGATAATCTACTTGGCTGAACCATCTTCTGCTGCTTCATTGTTGACCTCTCCTCCATCAGCAATCTGTACCCATATGGACAACATTCAGGCTTGGGCTGATAAGTAGCAAGTAATGGTCATACACACAAATATCCTTTAAACCTAGAATCTAACCATCTTCCCTTAACATTCAATGCATTACCACTGCTGAAACTCCCACCATTAAAATCCTGGGAGTTACTTTTGACCAAAAACTACTGGAGCAGCCCTATATTAACTATGGCTCCAAGATCAGTGTTTTAATTCAATCATGGGATGTCAATATTGCTGGCTCGGGCATGTCTAATAATCCTTGAGAAGGTGCTGGTGAGCCACCTTCTTGAACCGCTGCAGTTCATGTGGTGTAGGTACACCCACAATGCTCTTAGGAAGGGAGAGAACTCTGAGGTGAGCAACTCATTTCCTGACTCACCAACGCCTGTCCATCATCTACATGGCACAAGTCAGAAGTGTGATGGAATACTCTCCACTTGCCTGGATGAATGCAACTCCAACTACACACAAGAACCCGACACTATCCAGAACAATGCAGCCCATCCACCACCTTTAGTATTCACTCCCATCACTGAAACCCCATGAAGACTATTTAAAAGTTAATTTGGCAATGAGGTTGACTTTATTTTCAATGACTTTATTAGGAATATTAGTTAAAATTACTGATGAGGAATACTTCATTTTCAGTATGAAATGAGATATTAACGGCTTTAATATTACACTATGGGATAATAGACATTAATGTTTACATGCCGATCTGCAATTCTTTTCTCTGGTACTTTAGCAGGAACCTTAACCACTTAACATAAATTGGTTAATGTCTCCATTAAAAGCACAGAATTTCAGAAGAATGTGTTAAGCACTCATTCCTTTATCCTATTGCATAATTTCAAAACATTGATTTTAACTATAGATTTTTCTTATTCCCGTTAACAAAAGAATGGGACTGTTGCATTTCAGCACATATGTGGTAATTGAGGAATAGAGTCTAGCCAGAACACTTAAAAGTGCAGCTAAGAGTGAGGAATGTCCAGAGGGACTGTTGTAAGTGAAGGTCAGATAGCGAGCAAAGATAGTGATATTTTGGAGAGATAGTGTGGATCAGATGGAGTGTTAATCATAAGGTGCACTAATGGACTGTGTTATCCAGTTTGTCTTAATTTGAAAATGGGAAGTTTTAGCACAGCTGACATGATACGCCCTGCCAAGGCTGTGTAGATGATGCTGGCACAGTTGTGAAAACATTTGGGATCAGCCAACCTCAAGCAACTTCCAATCATGCTGAAAATATGCTACCTTAGTGGTCAATAAGTTGATTGTTCCTTTTTCTGTTAGCTTAAGGCAATAAAACATTATTTTTCTTACTTTTATTCTGATAAATTGGAGGATCTTAAGTATAATCCATGATATGGACTATTTCATTTTATCAGAAAAAATTCAAAGTTCAAATTCAAGATGGACAGCACGGTAGCACAGTGGTTAGCACTGCTGCCTCACAGTTCCAGGGACTTGGGATCGATTGGGTCACTGTTAGAGTGGAGCCTGCACATTCTTCCTGTGTCTGCACAGGTTTCCTCTGGATGCTTTGGTCTCCTCTCACAGTCCAAAGACATGCAGGTTAGGTGCATTGGCTTAGTGTCCTGAGTGTGTAGGTTAGAGGGATTAACGGGTTAAATATGGGGTTATGAGGATAGGGCTTAGGTGGGATTGTTGTCAGTGCAGACTCGATGGATGGAATGGCCTCCTTCTGCACTGTAGGGATTCTATGATTCTATGATGCAAGAGTGTGGCGACTTCTTGTGAGCTGTCCCCAACATACCCTCTAATCCTTTACTCTCGTTCTATGCTTTTAAAACTCTACTCTCTTACAAATTGTCTAATGCTGTTCTATTTCAATCTCTTACAGATTTGGTGACACTTCCCACTGCCTTGGAAAGCAGCCAGCATAAACAAGGACCCCACCCACCCCAGACATACTCTCATCCACCTTAATCCATTGGGAAAAAAATACAAAAGTCTGCAGTCATATACCAGCTGGCTCAAGAACAGCTTCTCCCCTACTGCCATCAGGCTTTTGAATGGACCTATCTCATATTAAGTTGATCTTTCTCTGCACCTAGCTATGACTGTAACGTTACATTCTGTACTCTCCTTTCCTTTTCCCCATGGACTGTACGAACGGTATGCTTTATCTGTATCATACACAAGAAACAATACTTTTCACTGTATACTAATACATGTGACAATAATAAATCAAATCAAATCAAATTAGTGGTTTCATTTCTCCGAACAGCAAGCAAGGTCGGATTGTCAATTTTAGCTTTTGCATTGTTTAATTTTCTCCAGACATGGGAATGTAGTGGTTAATGTGTACAAGAAGCCTTCAAATTGGCCTCACGTCCTGATTTTCCAGTGCAGAGGAAATAAAGCAGAGAAATAAATCTATCCAGACGAAACAGAAAGTGCTGGAAAAACTCAGCAGGCCTGACAGCATCCGTGCAGAGAGAAACAGAGTTAACATTGTAAGTCCAAATTGACTCTGCTTCAGTTCGGGAGCTCCCAGGGTCTGGGAAGTGGGGGTGTCATTGAGTCATCGAGGTATGCAACACAGA
The DNA here is from genome assembly GCF_965287045.1 of Carcharhinus amblyrhynchos. Lineage (NCBI taxonomy): Eukaryota > Metazoa > Chordata > Chondrichthyes > Carcharhiniformes > Carcharhinidae > Carcharhinus > Carcharhinus amblyrhynchos. Next base: position 85,807,188 of record NC_137324.1, on the reverse strand, counting down.
AAAAAGCCCTTCAACCCATCACGTCTGTGCTGGTCAAAGACAAACGTTCTAACTATTCTAATACCATCTTCTAGCACTTTGGCTCATAGCTTGTATGACTTGGCATTACAAGTTGTCATCTAAATACTTCTTAAATGTTATAAAGGTCTCTGCCTCTACGACCCTTTCAGGCAGTGAAATCCAGATTCCCACCACCCTTTGGGAGAAGGTTCATGGGACATATGAGGCAACATGGAGGAGAGAAGTACAGAGCCGCAAGCCCTAATGGACCAGTGGTGATCTCTGAGGAGGAGGAGGTGACCTCAGAGTCCATCCTTGTTCCTCACCTTCCACCAGCATAAATAGTAATATCCAGTGGATCTGTATATGTCAGCCAATAGGGTAGCAGTGACTAGTTGGAGAACCAGACCATCTGCTGGAAGGCTGTGACATTCCAGGCCTCTGACACTTGGAGTATGGGAAATGAGGAAGATGCTTAACCCCCATCATGGACAAATCCAAGTCTCTGCAGTCATCCATGATTCAGCATTTGTTGAATGCCCAATGGGAAGAATGTGAAAATCTGTTGGATCTTCCAGAGGATATACACCCCCTGGCAAGAACATCAGAAGAGTCCATCCAGCTCTGTAAGCATCCTCTCATCTGCATGTGTGGTCTCCTCCATTAAAAGGTTGATGGCTCTCATGGAGCAGCACATTTAGGAGATGCTGGGTGTACATGCATACCTGCAAACCATTGGATTGACACTGAATTCAATAGGGAAGAGGGTTGGGAGGTCATGGGTGGGGGGAGCTACCTGGACTCTCCACCTGGTGCTCATCCTGCTTAGGTAAATAAGGTGAATCACAATGTTGGATGAGCAAAAGTGGTCTGTAAATAAAGGTTCCTCTCAGGAAACTCCTGATAGTGACAACATCTCCTTCACTCCTCTGTCAGTGCCTCAGGATGCCAAGACAACAGAGAAAGTTGCTGTCACTGGGTAGGGCTCTCTCAAAATGCTGGGGTCTTCATTGATCTCAAGTGATCAGAGAACACCTGCTAAGGTCAACCAGGCCAATGGGGCATAAAACTCAGCAGCCTGCCTCCCGTGTAGCTAGCAGCAAAGGGGAAGCACCATGGCACAGCACTTGTAATTTTCATTCATGAGACATCGGCGTCGCTGGCTGGCCAGCATTTATTGCCCAGCCCTAGTTGCCTGATGGCAGTTGAGAATCAACCACATTGCTGTGGCTCTGGAGTCACATGTAGGCCAGACCAGGTAAGGATGGTAGATTTCCTTCCCTTAAGGACATTAGTGCACCAGATGGGTCAACCATGACATTCAGGACCACAGGCATCGGATGACCACCCACAAAATATGGCCTTAGTTTCCCTGCAAGCATGTTGTAAATAGATATGACTGCCCCCCTGAAGAGAGGCAACTGAAGACACTGGTGTTCAGACATTTGGGGGTAATTTGTAGACCCTTCCTTCAGGGTAAACTATTCTCCTTTGGCAGAGCTGCCCACTTTTCTCTCCATGGAAAAACCCTCCCATGTTTTCACTCCTGCTGAATGAGGATACTGCATCTTCAAAAAGAGGCAAAAATTTACACTTGTCATTTAGATGACTGTCCCTCCAGCTCCACCATAACAGCAGGTGTCATGGTGGCACAATGTTTAGCACTGATGCCTCACAGCACCATGGACCCAGGTTCGATTCTTGGCTTGGGTTACTGTCTGTGTGGAGTCTGCACATTCTCCCCGTGTCTGCATGAGTTGCTCCAGGTGCTGCAGTTTCATCCACAGCCTGAAAGATGTGCTGGTTAGGTGTATTGGCCATGTTAAATACCCCCTCAGTGTACCTGAATAGGCACTGGAGTGTGACAACTAGGGGATTTTCATTGTAACTCCATTGCAGTGTTAAGATAAGCCTACTCATGACACTAATAAATAAACTTTAAAGGTGTCATGACATCGGGGTTTTTCCATTGATGGTTTCTGGTTCAATGCAAGAGAAAGCAAAGTCCACACATTATTTAAAAAGGAATTAGGGAAATTTGCTTGAAGAAGATGAATGTTAAAGGAATGGGAAGTGGGCAGAAGAATGAACTTTGATTAAGTTATTTAAACACGGGCACAGGAAAACATGAGCACAGACTTGATGAACCAAATAGTCTGTATCTGTCCTGCAATCTTCCAGGATCTTAAGCAATAATATAGCACAGTAGTGATACAGAGTCAGGGCTAAATGTGCAGACAGTGATGAAAGTATGAAGCTAAACTTATGCTTATAGAAGATATTGTCAAATATTTAGGTATGGAAAAGGAGACCAGCCAAGGATGGAACTTTGAGGCCTTCCTGCAATGCAGAGACTAGAGGAGCACATTTACTGATATGCTGGCCATGGTTGAAGAGTGACAATTTGAACTAAGAGAATGCAAGTCTGCAGATGTGGATCACAATGAAAATATGTTGGAGAAGAATGGATGGCTGAACATATGAAGCAGTGCAGAGAGATTGATGAGGCTGACATGCGAGAGCATTACAAAGTTGTAAATGCAAAGGATGTAACTATGGAATCTGATTAGCATGGTCATGGTCAAAGTGGAAACTGCATTAACCAGACTGATGTGGGAATTATAGGGAAAGGAGACATGAGATTACATGATGCTCCTTAGAGAGAAAAGGAAGGCTGGAGATAGGGTGGTGACTGCAGAATATGCTTTCTGAAGAGAGGAATGACCATTATTTTGAAGGTGAAAGAACAAATGAGTCAGTAACAACTGGTCTAAAGAGAAATGGTTGTGTGGTCAGGAACTGAGAAGGAGAATGAAGATGTAGGATATGGGACTGAAAGAGGAGATGAACTTTGAGAGTGAGGAGATATGGAAGAGAAGCACTAAGGTTGAACTGATATGGTGGCACAGTGGCTACATCACAGCATTAGCAATCCAGGCACCTGGACTAATCATCAGGTGACTTGAGTTCAGATTCCACCAGGGCAGCTGAGAAATTTAAATTCCATTAAATAAATCTGGAGTTAAAAAATTAGTATCAGTGATGGTAGCAATGAAACTACTGGATTATTGTAAAAATCAGTTTGGTTCACCAATGCTCTTTGAGGAATGGAATCTGCTGTTCTAACCTGGTCTGGTCCACATGTGGCTCCAGAGTCATAGTGAGGAAGCTGATTCTGAAATGGCGTAGCAAATGACTTTTGTTGTACCAAACAGCTATAAAAAGAACATGGACTGCAGCAGTTCAAGAAAGCAGCTCAGAGACACTTCTCAAAGGCAATTAGTATGATCAATAAATGCCAGTCTTGTCAGTGATGCTCATATGTTGTGAAAGAAAAACAAAATATAAGAGGAGGAAAATGTTAACTTTGGGTCGGAGTTGCCTTTGACCAGAGGACTGAAGAATAAGAAATAAAGTCCTATGCAATGGATTTTTTCACCTGATCCACTGAAATTCCTTGGTGATGATGGTGTGGGAGGAATGGGTTTGAATTTATGGGGCATTGGCACCAGTATTGGGGTAGGTGGGACCTGTTCGGGAGGGATGGGGTTGGTCTGAACCATGCTGGGACCAGAGTGCTGGCGAATCGAGTAAAGAGGACTGTAGACAGGGCTTTAAACTAATTATGGGGGGGGAGGGTGTGAGGGTAGGTGACCTTACGAGGTCTAAAGTTAAGGAGAGTGTACATGTAAGGGAAGAGGCCGAGGATGTCCCAATAATAGAGGGAGTAGGGGGCGTGAGTATAGTTGGTGGCGATGCGGCAAATAGGGTCCAGGTGAAGGCTGGGATGAAAGCACTTTATCTGAATGCACGAAGCATTCGGAATAAAGTGGATGAGCTGATGGCGCAGATCGACACAATTGGATACGATCTAGTGGCCATTACAGAGACGTGGCTGCAGGGTGACAGGGACTGGGAGCTGAATGTACAGGGCTATCAAGTGTTTAGGAAGGATAGACAGGAGGGAAAACGGGGGGGCGTAGCTCTGCTGATTAAGGATAGCATCACGGTGGTAGCAAGGGATGATATTGGAGCCAAGGAGCAGAGGGTGGAATCGTTGTGGGTGGAGATTAGGAACAGCAAAGGGAGGAAGACGCTGGTGGGTGTCGTCTATAGGCCCCCGAATAATGATCTGGAGATGGGGCGGGCTGTTAACGCGCAAATAAGTGCGGCGTGCAGGAATGAGACGGCCGTAGTTATGGGGGATTTCAATCTGCATATTGATTGGTCGACCCATGTTGGACGTGGGGGGCTCGAGGAAGAGTTCTTGGAATGCTGCCGGGATAGTTTCCTCGAACAGTGTGTGTTGGAGCCGACGAGGGAGCGAGCTATCTTGGATCTGGTGCTATGTAATGAAGCGGGTAGAATTAGGGACCTTGTGGTGAAGGATCCTCTTGGGGAGAGTGATCATTGTATGGTGGAGTTTATGGTGCAGATGGAGGAGGAGAAAGTGGGCTCCCGGACACGTGTCCTTTGTTTGAATAGAGGGAAATACGGTAGGATGAGAGAAGAATTGGCGAATGTGGACTGGGAGAGCGCGTTGGAGGGAGGGTCTGTTAAGGAGCAGTGGAGGATCTTTAAGGAGATCTTTCTTGGTGCTCAACGGAAATTTATTCCGATGGTCAAAAAGGATAGTAGGAGGAGAGGTAATAAGCCGTGGATAACAAAGGAGGTGAAGGAAAGTGTTAAACTAAAAGCGGAGGAATTTAGAGTAGCTAAGAGTAGTGGGCGAGAAGAGGATTGGGAGAGGTTTAAATGTCAACAAAGATTGACAAAGAAGTTGATAAGGAAGGGTAGGAGAAACTATGAAGCTGGGCTAGCGCTTAATATAAAAAAGGATAGCAAGAGTTTTTATAAATATATAAAAAGGAAGAGGCTGGCTAGGGTGAATGTTGGTCCTTTAGAGGATGAGAAAGGGGACCTAGTGGTAGGGGATGGGGATATGGCTAAGGTATTGAATAACTTTTTTGTTTCTGTCTTCACGGAGGAGGACGTGAATAATTTGCCGGGTGTTAACGATAGAAAGGTGGTAGGACTGGAGGGTCTCAATGACATTACTGTTACTAGAAAGGCGGTGCTCGACAGACTGGAGGGGCTGATTGTGGACAAGTCCCCAGGACCGGATGGAATGCATCCGAGGGTTCTGAAAGAAATGGCGGAGGTGATAGTGGATGCCTTGGTGGTTATTTTCCAAACGTTGCTGGATTCCGGGGAAGTGCCTGATGATTGGAAAACGGCTAATGTTACGCCGTTGTTTAAGAAGGGTGCCAGGCAAAAGGCGGGGAATTATAGGCCGGTTAGTTTAACATCTGTGGTAGGTAAAATGTTAGAATCTGTCATTAAGGAGGAAATTGCGAGGCATCTTGAAGGGAATTGCTTGATAGAGCAGACGCAGCACGGTTTCATTAAAGGGAAGTCGTGTCTGACAAATTTACTGGAGTTCTATGAGGATGTGTCTAGGGCGGTGGATAGAGGAGAGCCGGTGGATGTGGTCTTTCTAGATTTTCAGAAAGCGTTTGACAAAGTGCCTCACAAGAGGTTATTGCAGAAGGTCAAGGGACATGGAGTTGGGGGTAGGGTGTTAGCGTGGATAGAGGATTGGTTGTCAAATAGGAGGCAGAGAGTGGGGGTCAACAGGTGCTATTCGGATTGGCGGATGGTGACTAGTGGAGTGCCCCAGGGGTCGGTGCTGGGGCCTCAGCTTTTTACCATTTATATAGATGATCTGGAGGAGGGAACCGAGTGTAGAGTGTCGAAATTTGCTGATGACACCAAGATTGGGGAAAGGCAAATTGTGTGGAGGGTGTGGAGAGTCTGCAGAAGGATCTAGATAGGCTGGGAGAATGGGCCAGGAAATGGCAAATGGAATTTAATGTTGGCAAGTGTGAGGTGGTCCACTTTGGTAGGAAAAATGGTAGGAAGGACTATTACTTACGAGGCGAAAAACTGCAGCAGGCGATGGTGCAGAGGGACCTCGGGGTCCTTGTGCATGAGTCGCAAAAACCCAGCTTGCAGGTGCAGCAGGTGGTCAGGAAGGCGAATGGGATGCTGGCCTTCATAGCGAGGGGGATTGAATATAGAAGTAGGGAGGTCTTGCTGCAGCTGTATAGGGCATTGGTGAGGCCGCAACTGGAGTACTGTGTGCATTTTTGGGCGCCGCACCTGCGCAAGATATTTTGGCCTTGGAGGGAGTGCAGAGGAGGTTTACTAGGCTGATACCGGAGTTGAGGGGGTTGAGCTATGAGGAGAGGCTGAATAAACTAGGCTTGTACTCGTTAGAGTTTAGAAGAATGAGAGGAGATCTCATTGAGACGTATAAGATGATGAATGGGATGGATAGGATAGAGGTGGAAAGACTCTTCCCGCTCAAAAAAGACAATAGGACTAGGGGGCACAGCCTCAAGATAAAAGGGGGGCGGTTTAGAACCGAGTTGAGGAGGAACTTCTTCACTCAAAGGGTGGTGAATCTCTGGAATTCTCTGCCCGTTGAAGTGGTGGAGGCTGCCTCGCTAAATATTTTTAAGACGCGGGTTGATGGGTTTTTGATAGGAGAGGGGATTAAGGGTTATGGGGAGAGGGCGGGAAAGTGGAACTGAGCAGCGACAGATCAGCCATGATCTTATTGAATGGCGGGGCAGGCTCGAAGGGCTGGATGGCCTACTCCTGCTCCTATTTCTTATGTTCTTATGTTCTTATGAGAATTTGCAATCTTTCTGGTATAGCCTTGTTGTATGTTTGACAAGAATGCAGCAGCAGTGCCTGAAAATAAGATGGAATTTTGATGGATAGTCTTGACCAGGAAGATAAAGTCAGTGAGGAAGGGGATTAGGGAAGTTAATTGTTTTCAAGTCGTTGGGTTTGGAACTATTCTTATTGTGAGGGCTAATTTAGGAATCTGGCAACAGAAAGGTCAGTACGATAGAGTTAGATAAGACAAGGTGAACCATCAGGTTATTTGAGTGGAAATGGTATGGAGGGTGACAGTGGAGGTTAGAAATTTGTGAGGGACAGAGTGGATTTGCCTATCAAAAAGTGAGGCAAGGGACTTATTGAGCGAATTAAACAGAAGTAATGGCCAATTGAGAGGAAGTAGGTAATTAGTGAGGGATTGGAGAGGAAGTGGAAGACAATTTTCTGCAGCAAAGTAATGCTTAGAAGGGTCAGAACTGAATACAGAATGTTTTTGGAAATCATAAAGAAGACTTGCATTTATATAGCACCTTTTACGACCTCAGAATATCGCAATGCTCTTTAGTGTCAGTTAAGCAATTTTGATTTGTGGTCATTGTTCTAATGTAGGAAATGAACCAGCCAATTTGCACACAACCAACTCTCACACATGATATTGACAGATAATCTGATTTTTATGATGAGTTAGAATTAAATTGTAGCCAGAATATTGTGGATAACTGTCACAATCTTGCCAAAATTGTGTGAAAGAATCTTTTATATCCAGATGAGAAAGTAGGTGGGTCCTTGGTATTATGTCTCATCTGAAAAATGGCACCTCAGACAGTATAGCGCTTCCCCAGTGTTGTGCACTGGAATGGCAGCCCAGATCTTTGTTCTCAAATCTCTGGAGAGGAACTTGAATCTGCAACTTTCTGACTACTGGAGAGGAGGGTGCTGGAAGTGGTTAAAGATGCTCTTGTTGTGTTAAAGTTAAATTTATTAGGAGTCTATAAAATCATTGTGCCAGTGAACTTGGAATCACGCCAAGTGGTAGGTCTTTAGCATTAACATGCTGGAGTTGTGGATTACATCATTTGAATTGGCCCAATAGCTGCTTGCACATTCGGGATAGATCTTTGGAATTCTCTGCCCATTGAAGTGGTGGATGCTACCTCGTTGAATATAGTTAAGTCACAGGTAGATAGATTTCTGATAGACAAGTGAATTAAGGGTTATGGGGAGAAAGCAGGAAAGTGGAACTGATCCACTTCGGATCAGCCATGATCTTATTGAATGGCAGAGCAGGCTCGAAGGGCCAGATGGCCTACTCCTGCTCCTATTTCTTATGTTCTTATGTTCTTGGGTATTTATCTTGTGCAACAGGGTTGCAGATTGTGTTGTCGGTGGCAGGCTGATGATGACAGATTCCACCTAGAAACTTTGCGTCTAAAAAAGCAACTTTTCTCCTCTTCGTAAATCTAGGTCACAATCACAGAGCTTGATTTTCTCCCAGTCTGGGGCCACAAGAACTATCTGACATTGGTAGCCTCCAGCCCTGGACCCACCTCCTATGATGCCCATGATCTTATGAATCCTGCAGAATTGCCAGAAGCTGGCCCAGGAGCCAGCAAATCAAAATTCCAGCTTATTTTCAGCCTTTGCCACTGCATTCTTGCCAAAGTTATAACAAGAACGTACTAGAAGGACTGAGAACACTTAGCACCAGCAAATTTCAGTAGATCAGATGAAAAAAAATCCTTTGCGTAGGACATTATCACATCTCGTAACTCTTCACATCAAAGGAACTCTTCATCTTCAGTCCTATGGTCAAAGACGACTCCAACCCAGAGCATCTTGATCTTACAGGCACGTGCTGAATCCATCTCCAGCATAAGAGGGATCAAATCCCATGCTACTGGCACAAACCTGATTCAGACTGGCTGCCCAACCAACAATATCACGGATAATCTCAGGATGAAGGGCTACTGTATCTAGTTCAAGTCAAATTGTGTGCATCTTGCAAAATCATACGTTTTACAATATTTCTGTTCTGCAAATCTAACACAAAAGCAGAATCCGACTGAGACTACTAATGCCATCTTGTGGCCATAGTGAAAAAAACATTGATGGATACTTATTATTCAAAACAGCCCTCTGCTGGTGAAAAAAATTATGCATAAATCGAAAACTGCAATCTCTTTAGATTTTCAAACCATGCACTAAGTATTGTGTAGAATATATAGTTTGCACTACTATGCTTTCAAAGGTTCAATCTGTTTGTCAGAGCCACAAGCATTAAGTCCCAGCACGTTTATAATTTGCATGCTCACCTGGCATAATTTAGCAAGTTCTTACAGAAATAACATAAAGCTATGAAAAAGATATAACATTGATTCAGTAGGATGAACATTGAAGAAACAAAATCAACACAGACCTAAGATGATTGACTCTTTATGAACCTGTGGCATTCTCCTTGCATTATGGGGGGTGGGGGGGGGGGGTGCAGGGGCAATGATACAGTCTTAACTGTTATTGCTACATGCACCTATACATAGATGGGCTACATTTCCAGGACAACACAAGGCCAACCAACTGCACATATAATTAGAATTCACAGCCACTCATCCATGAAGCATATCCAGGCATAAGGTGTCAGCAGCCAATAAGGGGTGGCTGGCTGCTTATTATCAACCCAATATATTTTCTGGTAAAGGAATATCCACCAAGAATAAGGCAGAGGGACCCAATAGATGACTAAAGAGAACTCACTCCCCCTGTCCCTCCCTACCCCCGTTCCAGTGGGTATTGTGAGGATAGAGTGCTGCTCATGCATTCCAGCCATGTCTTGGGAAGGTGCCTCATTCAAATGCAACCAGGTGGCCAAATAAGCTAGAGAGTTAACTAACTTAGTCCCTTTGTATTTGACACATCAAGCCTTCCCACCCAATTTGATAGGTTACAAGTTCTCAACACATTGAAGCAGTTATGGGCACACCATCATCCTACCTTTCAATATCATTATTCCTACAAAACTCATCTCCAAACTCTGTGGCCTAGGGCTCGGCTCCTCCCTCTGCGACTGGATCCTAGGCTTCCTATCCCACAGAGCCAATCAGTAAGAATAGGCAAGGTAGAAGTGGGTTTCCTCTCAAGGCTATGTATTTGCTTAAACTTAAGTAAATACAAAGACTCAAAATACAGTGTACTGATGTTGAAGACATGATTTTATTTAACCAAATGATCGAAGGGGAAAGTGATATGAGGAAGCCCTGCACTCATGATATAGAATGCAGGCAGCCGGATATCAGTCTGAAGAACAATGCCTCTGTGAAAGCAATTCTACATTTTCAAAATCATATTGCCTACCTTTCCAGTGGGCATTATCCAGTAATCATTAATACATATCAGTCAGTAATCATCCTGTCATTAACTCCAGCCAATAACAACACACGTCATGCCTAATGGGATTGCATTTGTTGTTAAATTATTGTTGTGAAATTGTTGTTAAATCCAGCAATATAGGATGCTGGACACTGAAATGAGAGAATGATTCCCACTGGATTGAATCCACGTGATTCTCATCCAACCCTGAGAAATTCTTCATGTCTGCTCACCCCCTGCATTATCTCTCAGAGTTGTATGACTCTATTCATAAGGCTAGCATTGGTAGCCATCTTATTCCTGACCACTGCTGATAGCATTGCTGCTTTCAGTGGAACTATTATTCCTTCCCTCTCTCTGTATTTTGTCACAGAAGTTTAACAAAATGTAACCAAAAGCAAAACACATCCATCTTGTAAATTCAAAATACATGTTTTGAATGAGAAATATTTGTTAATTATGTAGAGCTATCTTCTATGGCAACAGCCCTGGCTGGCTTATGTTCCCATTGTCCAAGATCATTCATTCTACAGTTAGTGTCATGTTAATGTTCCTAAACCTATGGTTATGTGTTTATTAACCTAATTCATTCTCCTACTTCAGGCAACAACACCACTTCCATGAATACACTCAATACTGGTACCCCACAAGGCTGTGTCCTCAGTGCCTTATTATACTCCCGTTCTACCTATGACTGTGTGGCCAAATTCCCCTCCAACTCGATTTTCAAGTTTGCTGATGACACCGACGTAATGAGTTGGATCTCAAACATTGGTGAAACAGAGTATTGAAAAGAGATGGAGAATCTGATGAACTGATGCAATGACAATAATGTCATCCACAATGTCAGCAAAATGAAGGATAGTCATTGACTTCAGAAAGCATAATGGAGGATATGTCCCTGTCTATATCAATGGGGATGAAGTGGAAATTGTTGAAACTCGGCTGCCAGGTGTGATGATCAGCCTCACTGAAATATGTCAGTCTATAACTGTTGCAATATATGTGTGTGTGGAATTGCACATTGGCCACTTTGGGAAGCTGAAGTTAGGCAGCACCATAGCTATGACTGTAACACTACATTCTGCACATTCTTCTTTCCTTCTCTATGTACGGTATGCTTTGTCTGTGTAATGGGCAAGAAACAATATTTTTCACTGTTTACTAATACATGTGACAATAATAAATCAATCAATTCAATCAGTTCCTTTGGCATCACACATTCTGTCTCAAGTACCTGGAAGGAAAGGCAAGAAACCAAATAACAAATAAATTTTAGTCTCTACATTTGGTATTAAGTTTATAAACGCAGAGGCTTACAGATCATGTGCTTCTGAAAAATTAATGCCAATCTAGAAAAGTAACAAAAACTTCAAGAATATAAGGACATAAGAAATAGGAGCTGGAGTAGGCCACTCGGCCTCCTGAGCCTGCTCCATAATTAATAAAATCATGGCTGATCTCATCATGGCCTCATCTCCACTTTCCTAACTGTGCCCCATAACCTTCACTCTCTTGTAGATCAGAACTCTGTCTAACTCAGCCTTGAATTTATTTGAAGATTGGCAACAAAATACTTCTCAAAAGATAGCTTTCACCAAATCTAAGTAATTTGTAAGGAAGGTTTTTTTCCACTTTGGCACTCCTCGCACATGCCAGAAATTTATGTTGGGAAGTTATGCATCCATTCATTTTAATCAGAAACTCTGGGGCTGGTAGATGCATAGTTTCCTGACATGTGTTTGTGACATGCTTTGGGAGAGTCAAAGCAGATCACGTCTCTGGTACTTACAAGAGCTGCAGGTGTGGCAAATATTGCCACTTGTACAGCAGGAGCACAATTCAAGTGTTGAAGAGGCAAGATTTATTTTCCATGGGGTCTTGGACTATTTTAATTTTTGTCATTTTATTTAATGTATTTGTAAGATATCACTGAGAGACCCAGATACAATAATCTATGTGCAACAAAATTATGTTTGACTAATTCTGACCTACAACATATGGACTCTCACTCTTTAATCAAGTCAGAGTTTATTAAGTATCACAAATATTTACAAAGTTAATATTTAACAATGGCAAGAGATACATAGCAAGACTTAGCTCTGTTCATGCTTCTGAGCTCCTGGAGTACAGCTTTCTCTTCCTCTCTTCCTTTATTCTGTTGACTGCAATCTGTTTTCTTTTTCTAACTGTGCCAATAATTTGTCGCTCCTTCCTTTTACCTCCATTGAGCGATCCTTTCCATGCCATATTAGGCTACAGTTTGTCCTAGTCAATATGATTGGATTATGCTGAGGTCATTGATAGTCCATGGACCCCCTACACCTCAAGATCGGCACTTGCAGTTGCTTCCTGTTTTCCAAAGATTCTAAGATTTACTTTTCTGTCAACGTCTACAGTTTTGCAGTTTTACATTAATCTTATCCTTCTGTTCTGCAAACAAGTCCCAAATCTTGTCTTTCTTAGTTTAGTTCTAAGTCTGATCTTTTCCATTGTTTTACACAAAGGTTTTAATAGTGTATAGACTTAAAAACCCATTTAATAATGAAGTAAGCATTAACACAAACAGACTTTAATATATTGGTGCACATATAGTTCATTTTATAAGTTTAACCACCTTATCTTTTACAATCATAAAATATGTTATAGTCTGTAGCTCCTGCAATGAACCAAATTCAGTTGTTATGTTGGCCCCTTCCATGTGCCTAACTTCACCTTCCCAATGTGGCTGATGTGCAATTCCACATGCACACATATTGCAATAGTTACCAACTGACCTATTTCAGCGAGGCTGACCATCATACCTTGCATCCCAACTTCAATATTACAAGCTCTTCAGAAGAATGTTACAGAATGATTATTTTAGACAAATCATAAAAATCTACTAAACAAACACATCTTTCAACATTTTAGACTCTACTAGATTTATTTTTGACATGAAAGGCACAACTGTCCAGATTTCACTGTAAGTTTGCACTCTCCTGTTTCTTCTATTGTAACTTAATCCCAGATATAAAAATTGATTAAAAACAACATTTGTATCTTTATAAAGTTAGGAACAAATTAAGTTATTGTTCTTTAATTTTCTCCCATATTGGTTCCAAATGCTTATTTTGTCTGTGCTGATCTATTGAATATATCAAAATTCCATTATATTTGATTCAATTTATTTACAATAAACATTTAAACAGAAAAAGAAATCCAGAATATTGGATTCAATCTGGTAATAGCAGCATTCAATCACAAGCTGCAGGCAAAAGAAATGTGGGACTCAAACATAGCAGTGGAAATCTGCTAGAATCCTTGGCTCAGATCTTCTGTTATCCAAAGGTTCATACCAAGAAGAATTCTGGAAGATGAGCTGAGGGACCCCTTGGAGGTCCCCACACAAGGGTTGCATGGAATTGCCCTGGGAGTTTCAATTTTCATTGGAAAATTACCCTCCGTTTAGAATCTTCCGTAACTGTGATTTAAGGTTGAAGGCTTCAGTAGTACTGACTTACTCAGCAGAATAATCACCCAGTAAAAGTTAGGATTAAAACCAGTTCCAACTCCAGTGTAACTATATTAGTGACCCCACCCCAACCAACACCCCATTGGATCACCTGACCACACCTCCAACAACCCATGGCTACCATCCCACCACCCTCCTCATCTACTCCTCCTGACTTTGACCACTCTCTTGATCTCTGACCACTCCACTAAAGCCACCCCTGATTACCTCCCAATATTCCTTGACCACCCAACTACCACACACCACCTAATGCCCTCCCCTGACCATCTGACTACCTCCCCACTCCCAGACTAGCCCACTGACCCTCCAGACCCTCCTACCCATTGATAACCATCCCCAATCCCTGACTAGCCTCCAACTGCGCACCATGCCCTTCCCAATCAGTGAAGCCAATGCCCCATGAAATGGAAACCTCTCTTTCCCACACCACACCTTTAGCCACATGTTTACTTCCCTAATTTTCTCATCACGATGCCAATTTGCACGTGGCTTTGGTAATAATCCAAAGATTATAACCTTTGAGGATCTGTTCTTTAATTTAGTTCCTAGTGCCTTATAATCCCCAAACAGATCTTTTTTCCTAGTCTTGCCTGTGTTGGTTGTCCCAATGTGGACTACAACAATTGGATCCTCCCCCTCCCACTCCAATATCCTTTCAAGCTGGTCAGAGATGTCCCTCGCCCTGGTACTGAGCAGGCAACATACCATAAGGGACTCTCAATTCTGCTTACAAAAGATGCTCTTTGTTATTATTAATTATAAATTTTCTAAATGATAGAATCACCTATAACTACCATTTGTCTTTTTGTTGCCCGCTCTTGAATGACCTCCAGTACCATGGTGCAGTGGTCAGCTACCTCATCCTCCCTACAGCCCTTTTCATCTTCCGCACAGGGAGCATGTACTTCATACCTGCTGGACAAGGTCAAGAGCTGAGGCTCCTATGTTCCTGAATTCATGATCCCTTTTCCTGCCTCACTTGCAGTCATACCCTGCTGTCCCTGACCACTGACTGAATTAGAGGTACTTAATCTACTGGGTGTGACACCTCCTGAAACAAAGCATCCAAATAACACTCCCTCTTCTGGATGAGTCTACAACTCAGACTCCAGCTCATCAATTCTAAGCCAAAGTTTTTTGAGCAACCAACACGCTGCAGATGCGATCACTGCAGCTCGCAATGGGATCTGCCAGTTCCTACATCATACAGCTATGGCACATCACCTGTCCATCCATCCATTCCTACTAGTTAATTAATTAATATTCATGCCCCCATCAGTCCCATAGCACCTTAAGGCCCCTACGCCAACTCATGACTCCCTATCCATCTTCATTGAATCTGACAGGCTCTATGTCAACTTAGTGCCATGAGCCCCACAGATCACCCTTTGCCCTTACACACTCCATGCCAACACACCCAGTATCCACCCAGTACTGAATGACTTCAAGATCCATTCTGAGATAAAATTAAATAAAGTTCCAAATATCTATTACAGATTTCAATATATTAAAAAGACTTCCATTCATAAAACTCCTTAAGTACTTCATTTTGCATAAAAAAGAATTGTATTCATAACCCCATTTTAGACAGTTAATCCTTCAAATAACTTTTCTGAGTTGTCAATCAAACTATGAACTTACATCTCCCACTGTGAGAATGACAGATTGTGGAGAATGGTCAAGCAGAAATAATGCTAAAAAGATAGCACTTAGGGTTATGTCAACATACAGCTATTGAAACTGCTGTATTTTTTTCAATTCATAAACACAAGCAGGCAGTCTTTCTTATTCAAATGTATTTACGTATATTCTATAATCACATAACACACAAACAGTGGATAAATGCTCAAGATGAGCATTTTCACCTTGCTCCAGTGAAAACGGGGTTTGTTTGAACTCAGCACTGAGTTCAAGCCTAGGATCACTGCACCTGACACAACAAATAAAAAAGCCGTGCAGCCTCCTTTGAAAGTAAGAACCTATCAGAGAAAAAAATGCAAGGAGAGGAATTCCCAAGCCAGTGACTCATCCAAACCTCAATTGTTTGTGATTTCCTGTCCTATTTGCTGCAGAACCTTCCAGCACAGATCTATCTTAGTAGTGACCTATGTCCTCACCCAAACCCTACCAAACACCCCAAATGGTGAACATAGTTATTTTTGCCTCAATGGACAAACAAGAATAGTACCACATTAATGCAAGTCACTATTGTGTACACAGTTTCAAGAATTGTGTATTTGAATTGCTTGTTCTCTCCGATAAATATCCTTTAGTATTGTTTTGTTAAGTATGTACTGGGGATAATTTTAATCTAATCCATTTTGTGGGGGGGCGGGGGGCAAAATTTTGCCTGGTTTGATAGGGGAAGGGGCAGAAATGGCAAAGGCAGCTGATTGGACAGTCTTGACTGACAAAAGATGCTCATACTTGTCTGAGGTGAGGGTGGAAGAGGAGTTTAAAATATGGTCTTCAGTAAATTGTAAGATAATTTCCATCCTTTGTATTCCATCCCTCTTGAGATAGATGCCAACATTCCATTCATCTTTTTAATTATTTTTGTACTTGCCCTCTAGTTTGTAGAGATTTCTGTGCTTGGATTCCTCTCCTACGCTATCTTTTCACAATTTAGATGACCTATCCTTTTACCAAAATGGATGTTTATGCATGGAATGCTGCTTGCCAGTTTTGCCCACCCATTTAATCACAGAAGTGGCACAATGCAGAAGAAGGCCATTTGAACTATTGTGTCTGTACTAACCCTCCAAATGAGCATTTCACCTAGCGCCATTCTCCTGCCTTCTCTCTATAGCCCTGCATATTGTTTCTTTTCAAGTAATCATTTTAGTTCCCTCTTGAATGTCTCAACTGAACCTGACTCCATCACTCACTTTGGCAGTGCATTTCAAGCCCTAACCATGTCTAATTTGGCACCCAGAACTGCACACAATACTCCAGCAGAAGTCTAACAGGAGTCTGATAGAAGTTCACCATACTCTTGTACTCTATCCCCTTATTAATAAAGCTTAGGATATCTAGATCCTGCCATCTTTAATGACTTATACGTATATATACACCCAGGTCCCTCTGCTCCTGCACCCACTTTAGTTCAGGTACCCTTTATTTTATACTTCCCTCCATGTTATTCCTCCCAAAATGTGCCTCACATTTCTCTACGTTGAACTTCATCTGCCACCCATCCATACATTCTACCAACTTGTCTATGTCCTTTTGAAATTCTACACTGTCCTCCTCACAGTTTACAATGCTTCCAAGTTTTAGATCATCAACAAATTTTGAAATTGTCCCCTGCACTCTAAGATCTAGATCATTAATAAATATCAGGAAAAACAAGGCTCCCATTTATAACTGTGGGAAACTTTCCTTCATCCCAAAAAACATTAACCATTACTTTCTGTTTTCTGTTACTCAGCCAATTTTGTTTCCATTTCACTACCGTTCTTTATATTCCATGAGCTACAACATTTCTCATGTCTGTCATGTGGCACTGTATCAGATGCCTTTTGAAAACCCATGTACATCCCAACAACAGCACCACCTGCATCAACCTTCTCTGTCACCGCTTTGAAAAACTCCAGCAAGTTAAACACAATTTTTTTCATAAGACATCCATGGTGGCATGGTTATCAACCTGCATTTGTCCATATGAATATTAATTCTGTCCCAAATTAGTTTCTAGAAGTTTCCCAACCACCAAAGTTAAACTGACTGATCTGTAGTCACTGAGCTTATCTTGACATTCTTTTTTGAACAAGAATATAATGATTGCAGTTTTCCTGTATTGATCTAATGTTGTCATAAAACCAGGTCTGTGCTTCAGACATCAATATGAGGTGCATTTCTCACTGCAGGCACGTCAGGAACATCATTTCAATATTTTTGCATGTCATTATAAACTCTCCTTGCCAGAATCATCCCCCCATGTTGGGTCATTCCGGCATGTTCACGTACAATTAAAATGACGTGTTTCATAATGGGACATAAGCAACGTGCATCTGGTGACCTGCACTTCGCTCATGACTTTGAGGTTAGTTCAGCTACTTTGCAGGAATCAGTGCCAGGCTTTACATGCAGCATCACATTGCTTCAAGGGGGGTTGTCACATGGAAGTCTCTACCTACCAGGCCAGAGGTAAGGTGGAATGCTTTACATGGGCTGCAAGGTTAGGGTTAGACTGGGGAAGGGGGGCAAGCAACCTCAGATAGGAGAAGGGGCTGCAGTGCTAGGGGTGTATTGGGGAATGAGAGCAAGTGGCTTTAGATAGGAGGAGGCACTGTAAGGCAAGTGTGTACAGGGGCTTATGAATGAGGAAGACACATGACTGGGGGAGGGTGAGAGTGTTGTCAATATTTGTTGAACAGTGTGAGTGGCCTCAAGTGCGAATGGGTAAGGTTCTTATGGAATATCCTCAGGGGCCAACAAATAGAAATGCATCAGAAGCACAATGGAATCAAGGAATCCAGGGGGTGAATTGAGAGGTTTGTAAAGGAGGGAAACCTGAACATGAAGCCAGTGTTAACACCCTACTCAAAAAAGGAGGGAGAATAAAAAGAGGTAACTATAGGCCAGTTAGCCTGTTATTTGTAAAATATGCTGAGAGATTGTTTCTCCTTGTGGAAGAGTCTGGGATCAGAGGGCATAATATGAGAGTAAAGGAGTCACCTATTTAAGACAAAGATGAGGAGGAATTTCTTCTCTCAGATGGTAGCGAATGTGAAAATCTTTACCGCAGAGGGCTGTAGAGATTGGGTCATTATGTACGCTTCAGGCTCAGACAGATTTTTAATCAGCAAAGAAATCAAGGGTTATGGGGATAAGGCAGGAAAGTGCAGTTGAGGATTATCATATCGGATCAGTCATGATCTCATTGAATGGTCTATATCTCATGGTCTTATGGTCTAAGCTTCTCTGGGATGATGAGAGGGTCTCAGCTGTTACAGCAGTGAGAGTTATGCACCATCATTTTCCAATCTGCAGCATTGATGAAGTGCAAAATTAAAATCAGGAAAAGATCTGGTAAGGACTATGTGGGCAGATTAGAAGGTAGATGTATGCACTGGATGGGCTTCATTACATTGGCACACAACCAAACTGTCAATTCTCAAATGAGGAGAGAGCATAGCTGAGACACATTAAGAATCTTTCAATGACAGTTCAGGGAATCAGAAAACGAAGTAATGATATCCATTCATGTGAAATTAATCCCGCATTAATTGTTCTCTTTGTTTTAACCCCTTGTCCACAGCAAGAAAATTCTGCAGAGTAGTAAAAAATACCACTGCAAATGGGCAAACTCCAGAAGCATGTTAGAAAGTTGGCTCCTGAAATAATCATTTCCTCAATTAATATTTAGTCCCATGTTTATTCCTATGAGCATAGTATTAGAGTGCAATGAATGAGGCTTATGACTCCTGGGTTGGTAGCAGTACCAGGCCAAAACAATGTCACAGCAGTTGATCATGTTGGTCAAGAGGTTCTTAACGCACCTTGTTTTGGTCATCATTTCAATGGAGAGTGCTTTCCATCATGGGAACAAAGCTCTTGAACCAACATTCAGTGATGAATCATTGAGAAAAAGAGGGCTTTGGAGATAATACAGACACTTCTCTGTTTATCACTGATACTGCACAGAGGTGACCATCAGGGAGATGGAAATTGTATTTCTCACTGCCTGCATTATTGGTTAAAGGCTGGAAAGAAGAAAACCGAAATGCAGGGAAGTTCCTGAGTCACCAAAGGAGGCAGGGAGGGCAGCAGAGGACTGGAAAGTAGCAAATGTAACACTGCTGTTTAAGAATGGAGGGAGCAGACAGGAAATTATAGGTCAGTTAGCCTGACTTCATTCATTGGCAAGATTTTAGAGTCCATTATTAAAGATGAGATCGCAGAGTACTTGGAAGTGCATTATAAAGTAGGACTAAGTCAGCACAGCTTTGTCAAGTGGAGGTCATGTCTGAGTTATGTTAGAGTTTTTGAGGCAGTAACAAGGAAGTTAGATAAAGGAAAGCCAGTGGATGCGATTTATTTAGATATCCAGAGGGCCTTTGACAAGGTGTTGCATAGAAAATTATTGAATAAATTAAGTTCCCAGGGTGTTAAGGGTAAGATCCTGGCATGGACAGAAGATTCGTTGACTGGAGGAAGACAGAGAATGGGGATAAAGGGGTCTTTCTCAGGATGGCAGCCAGTGACTAGTGGTGTACCTCCGTGATCAGTGCTGGGACCACAACTTTTCACAGTATACATTAATGATTTGGAGGCACTGTTGCTAAGTTTACAGATGATACAAAGATATGTAGAGGGACAGGTAGTATTGAGGAAGCAAGGGGGCTGCAGAAGGACTTGCACAGGTTATGCGAGTGGGCAAAGAAGTGGCAGATGGAATACAATGTGAAAAGTGTGAGATTGTGCACTAAATGGGAAATACTTAGCAAATCAGAAACAAAGGAACTTGGGACTCATTGTTCCAGATTCCCTTAAGGTTAACGTGCAGGTTCAGTCAGCAGTTAGGAAGGCAAATGCAATAGCATTCATGTCGACAGGGCAAGAATACACGAGCAGGAATGTACTTCTGATGTGTTATAAGGCTCTGATCGGACCCCATTTGGAGGAGTGTTGCGAGCAGTTTTGGGCCCTATATCTAAGGAAGGATGTGCTGGCCTTGGAAAGGATCCAGGTGACGTTCACAAGAATGATCCCTGGAAGAATAGCTTGTCATATGTGGAACTGTTCAGCTCTCTGGTCTGGTTGGAGTTTAGAAGGATGAGTGGGGCGGGGGGGGGGGGGGGGGGAATCTTATTAAAACTTACAAGATACTGCGAGGCCTGGGTAGAATCTTTCCACTAGTTGGAAAAACTTGAACCAGAGGGCACAACCTCAGGCTAAAGAGGTGATCCTTTAAAATAGAGTTGAGGAGGAATTTCTTCAACCAGAGAATGGTGAATCTGTGGAACTCTTTGTCGCAGAAGGCTGAGGAGGCCAGGTCATTGAAGGTCTTTAAGACAGAGACAGGCAAGTTCTTGATTAATAAGGGGGATCAGGGGTTATGGAGAAAAGGCAGGAGAATGGGGATAAGAGAGAGAAAAAAAAACAGCCATGATTGAATGATGGAGCAGATTCAAATGGTCGATAGTCTTAAGTGCCAAAGTCTCAAGACCTTCTGCACCTCTGTCACATTGATGCCAACAATGCCTACAGCAGTGCAGGATCAATGTCCTGTCCAAGCTCTCCATGGTAGCTATCATCCTGCTCACCTAGATATATTGGCATGCCAACACTTTGTCCTCAGACTGAACGGAAATTGACTCCATCATAAGTGCACAGGTACCCCCAAGTCCCTTTGTGTTGCAGCTTTCTGCACTTTTTCTTAATTTAAATAACACTTGTAATTAATAAAAATATTCTTTTGATCTCTCTTCCAAAATGAACAATTTCACATTTTCTCACATTTTACTCCATTTGCCAACTTTTTGCCCAATGACTTAACTTACCAATATCTCGTTGTAACTATCTGTAACCTTCTTTCAACTTACCTTCCACTAGCAATAAACAGCTCATATTAAATATACAAGTCTCTTCCTCAGTGAGGTACATTATAACAGCATCTTCAGTTCTCAGGGGCCACACACTGAAATATAGTCTCTAAACCTTTCCTCCTTGCTTTAAGAGCACTTCAGACCTAACACCTTGAACAATCTTTTACCAATATCCCCTCATTGTGTCACACTTTGTTGGATATTCTAGCTCTTTCAATTACATTACATTACATAAATATGAACTGTTTTTGTTTCTGTATTGCTTATGGATCAGAGCAGGTCAATCCTCCCTCCATATTTGTGGCAACTCTGTCCTCGCATTCCAGATCATAACATAGAACAGTACAGCACAGGAACAGGCCCATCGAAACACAATGTTGTGCCAAACATGATGCCAAATTAAATCAATCCCTTCTACCTGCTTTTGGTTCACAACCCTCTATACCTTGCATATTCATGTGCCTATCTAAAAGCCCCTTAACTACCTCTATTGTATCTGACTGGACCACCACCCCAGCAGCTCATTCCAGCCACCCACCACTATGTAAAACATTTGTCCTTCACATCTCCCTTGAACTTTCTCCCTCTCACCTTTGAGTGGATGCCCTCTAGTATTAGACATATTGGCCATAGTTTTACCAGCTTGCCTGCCACAGGAATAAGAGCAGTCCACGGGCAGAGCATAAGAAGTTCCATTGACTTCAGGCGGAATTTTATGATTTTGGGACGAGCGGGGCCATGTAATCCCATTTATTAATTTTAGCAGGGGATGGAGGCGGGAAAGAGGGAAGATTCTGACTGCCAACCCTACCTATGCCTCTCATAATTTTATCAGGCCTCCCCTCAGGCTCCTTCGCTCTAGGAGAAATAGCTCCAGCCTCTCTTTGTGGCTCTAATCCAGTCCATCTTCTGCGAACAATTTCCACTATCCACCCATAAATGAAATCCCTCTTCAAACACACTGGTCTTTGACCCAACACTCACTGTCCGTCCCGTCCCGTCCACCCCACCCCACCCCACTCCACTGTGCGGCTTCTGACTTGACCAACGTTTTCAACGTTGTCAGGCAACAGTCACGCGAGTATCAAAACACGGAACCCTCCAATCAGCCCTCACCACGCTCTCCTGCAGCACCCGCCCCCTCGTTGTGACGTCACCGCCGCGCTCCGTTGATTGGACAGGAGGAGGTGTTCGCGCAGTGTGCATGGTCTCGCGATGATTTGGTTTTCACTCCTGGCGTTGGGAAAGTTTGGGTGAGGGTGAAGCTGCACACCGGGATGGAGGAGGTGGTGGTGGAGTAAGAGGGGGGAGAGAGAGGGCCCGCCATGAGTGGAGTTAAAGTGGCACAAGCGGGCGTTTCTTACCGGCATATGCACCCAGGCAGGTGAGAGAGAAAGAGGGAGGGTAAGCTGGGCGCAGTAGCGCCATTAAATACTAAATGCGAGACACGTCTCGGGATGAAATGTTGGGGCTGAAGCCGCTGACCTGCAGCCCGGGACTGAGTGAGGAGATGGAGGGGAGGGGGTTGAAGCTGGTGGAGCTCAGCTCGAGCCTAGCCGTTGAAGCGATTTGAATATTTGAATGGAACGGCCGCCGTGGCCGCAGCGCGGTGCCATTGACCTTATGTTTGTTCAGGTTCAATGCGTTGAGCGAGGGGAGGGACGGGCAATGGTTGGCTTATTTCCTTCTGGTGTAAATTGCAGAGGCACTTTTAATTCCTGCTCATGTTATTGCTACATTTTATTTAAAAAAAGTTTCATGTAGATAACGGGACCCTCCACCCGTAGCCATCCCCGTCTGAGGCACCTGCCAAAATCCGAAGGAATGTTCTGGTGAGCAATTGATAACCTAAAAAGAATTGCCGATTCCGCTTGGATGTATTCCTGAAGGTTTGATCATGTAACACCTTATCACCTGATGTGGGAAAAATGTTGCAACCAAAAGAGAAAACGCTGGAAAATCTCAGCAGATCTGGCAGCATCTGTAAGGAGAGAAAAGAGCTGACGTTTTGAGTCCCGATGACCCATTGTCAAAGTTAAAAGGCATAGGAAGTGGGGGTTATTTATTATACTGCGGGGTGAAGGAATGAAAGACGAGTCATAACCACAGAAACCAGGGGAAAAGATTGCTAATGGCTGTCCACAGAAAATGATACTCTTTAATGACCAGGCTTTAAGCCTGGGTGCCATTAAATTATCCTGTCCCTATTACAGCCCTGATTCCATCTGAAATCCAGAGGTTAGTGACTGCCTTTGGCATCAGGGTGCCTTGGAGTAGAGTGGTGCAGTGAAGTGCACTGGGCCCATAACCCAGAGGTCGATGAATTGAATCAATCATCTGCAATTTAGGGTGGTTAGCACTGCTGCCTCACAGCGTTAGGAACCTGGGTTTGATTCCTGGCTTGGTTCACTCTCTGTGGAGTCTGCATGTTCTCCCTGTGTCTGTGTGGGTTTCCTCTGGGTGCACCTGTTTTGTCCCAGAGTCTGAAAGATGTACAGGATATGCATTGGCCATGCTAAATTCTCCCTCGATATACTGGAACA
The DNA here is from genome assembly GCF_965287045.1 of Carcharhinus amblyrhynchos. Classification (NCBI taxonomy): domain Eukaryota; kingdom Metazoa; phylum Chordata; class Chondrichthyes; order Carcharhiniformes; family Carcharhinidae; genus Carcharhinus; species Carcharhinus amblyrhynchos. The sequence goes on along the minus strand of NC_137324.1, from coordinate 85,783,525 downwards.
GGTGGAGAGTGGAGGCCAGGGGATTTTCACAGTAAGGTCATTGCAGTCTTAAACTAAGCCCACTTGTGACTCTAATCAATAAACATTTGACTGAGATGACATCGAGGGACCCTAGCAAAACTGGAATCAGGGGAAACTCTCCACTAGTTGCAGTCGTACCTAGCACAAAGGAAGGCGATTGTGGTTGTTGGAGGTCCATCATCTCAGATATCACTGCAGGAGTTTCTCAACAGATGCTTCCCGATTGCACAACTTTCATCAGTTGTGACTCGGGGATCAGTGCTGGGATCGTTACTGTTTACAATATATATAAATGATTAGGAGGAAAATGTAACCGGTTTGATTAGCAAGTTTTCGGATGACACAAAGGTTGGTGGATTTGTGAATAGTGATAAACAAAGAACAAGAACAGCCTGGGAAACAGGCTCTTTGGCCCAACAAGTTCACGCTGCCATTTTAACATTACCAGTTCTCCACTCCACCCATGACCCTTATCTATGCTTATGGCATTCCACATTGAGGGAAAACTAATTTAGGGACAATTTATTACCTCCACTCAGCCTAATAGCACATCTTTGGGGTGTGGGAGGAAACCGGAGCACCTGGAGAAAACCCACGCAAGCACGGGGAGAATGTGCAAACTCCCACAGACACTGGCCCAAATCCATCTGTCTGCTCAGCAAACAGTGGTAGTCACTGAGCTGTCATGTTGCCCAGCATCTGGTCCAGTTTAAGCATACACTAATGACATGAAGTACTAGGCTACTCTCGAACACCCAAGAGCAGCCCTTGTACGACCCATCGCGTGTATGCCCCTCGTTGGACAACAAGGTGGACTGACTTAAAACCTGTGAGTTAAAAGAAAAACATTAGTATCATTCCACATCCTTATACATTACCAGGGATGTCCCAATGCTAATGAACCTTATTTAAAACAATCTCCTATATCCTTCCATCTCCAACCCTCTCGTGCTTGTCTAAGTAACTCTTAAACAACTCCAGCGTGCCTGCCTCCACCACCTTGCTTGGCAGAGCATTCCATACCCCCACTATCGTCTGTGAAAAACGTCCCTCTAATATCCGTGTTATACCTCTCCCCCCTCACCCTAAGCCCATGGCACCTCGTACTGTGCGTTTCTAACATAGAAAATAGCTTACCACTGTTTACTCTATCTGTACCCTTCATAATCTTATACACCTCTATTAGATCTCCCCTCAGTTGCTGTCTTTCAAGGGAAAACAGCCCCAATTTGCTCAATGTTTCCTCATAACCCAGTCCTTCCATGCCAGGCAACATCCTGGTAAACCTCCTCTGCACTCTCCCCAGGGTCTCCACGTCCTTCCGGTAGTAAGGTGACCAGAACTGGATACAGTACTCCAGATGCGGCCTAACCAATGTTCTATACAACTACAACATTAGACTCCAGCTCTTATACTCTATACCCCTTCCTATAAAGGCTAACATACCATAAGCAAATGATGAGGACCATCAGAGGGTACAGCAGGCTATAGATCAGTTGGAGACTTGGGCGGAGAGTTGGCAGATGGAGTCTAATCCAGACAAATGTGAGGTAATGCATTTTGGAAGATCTAATACAGATAGGAAATGTCCAGTAAATGGCAGAACCCATAAGAGTATTTATTGATAGGCAAAGGGATTTGGGTGTACAGGTACACAGGTAGCTGAAAGTGGCAATGCAGGTAGTCAAGAAGGCATATGGCATACTTGCCTTCATCGAGCTTAAAAATTGGCAAGTCATGTTGCAGCTTTATAGAATATTAGTTAGGTTGCACTTGGAATATAGTGCCCAATTCTGGTTGCCACACTACCAGAAGGAGGCTTTGGGGAGGGTACGAAAAAGATTTACCAGGGTGCTGCCTGGTATGGAGGGCATTAGCTATGAGGAGAAGTTGGAGAAACTTGGTTTGTTCTCACTGGAACGATGGAGGTTGTGGGGCGACGTGATAGAAGTCTTCAAGATTGAGAGGCATGGACAGAGTGGATAGTCAGAAGCTTTTTCTCAGGGTTGAAGAGTCAATTACTAGGGGGCATAGGTTTAAGCTGCGAGGGGCAAGGTTTAAAAGAGATATGAGGCAAGTGCTTTACACAAAGGGTAGTGGCTGCCTGAAACTTGCAGCAGGGGGAGGTAGTGGATGTGGATATGGTAGTGACTTTTAAAGGGTGTCTTGACAAATACGTCTGTAAGATGGGAATAGAGGGACATGGTCCCCTGACAGGTAGGGGGTTTTAGTTCAGTTGGGCAGCGCAGTCAGTGCAGGCTTGGAGGGCTGAAGGGCCTGTTCCAGTGCTATAATTTTCTTTGTCCTTTGGCTCACCGGGTGTTAAAGCAGTCCGTGACATGCAGCAAAGGCCTGGATAATATCTAGGCTTAGACTGATAAGTGATGAGTGAAATTTGTGCAACAAAGCAATGTTTTTTTACCAAAAGAGAATTTAATCGTCTCCCCGTGACATTTAATGGCATTTTCGATGCTAAATAGTCCTCTCTTGACATCCTGGGATGGGAGCTCACCATTGACCAGACACTTACTTGGATCAACCATGTAAACACTGTGGCTACAAGAGCAGGTCAGAGGCTGGGAATTCTGCGGACAGTAACTTTCCACCTGAGTTTCCAATGGCATGGTGGCACAATGTTTAGCCCTGCTGCCTCACAGCGCCAGGGAGCTGGGTTTGATTCCTGGATTGAGCCACTGTACAAACCCCACACAGACATTCTTCCTGTATTTGTGTGGTTTTCCTCCAGGTGCTCTGATTCCTTCCACAGTCCAAAGATGTGCATGCAAGGTGGATTGGCCATGCTAAATTTCTCTTGGAATCACAGGAACTAGCTAGGGTAAATGCATGGGGTTATGGGGATAAGGCCTGACTGGGATTGTGGTTGGTGCAGACTCACTGGGCCGAATGGTAGCCCCCTGCACTGTAGGATTCTATGATTCAGCAGCAGTTGGGAAACTCAACATCTAAGGCAAAACAGTCCACTTGATTGGAAGGCACTTCCTCAGCTTAAACATTGGCACAGTGGTTAGCACAGCTGCCTCATCATGCCAGGGACCCAGGTTTGATTCCAGCGTTGGGTGACTGTGTGGAGATACTCCTCGTTTCTGTGTGGGTCTCTTCAGGATGCTCCGGTTTCCTTCACAGTCCAAAGATGTGCAGATGAGGTGGGTGGCCATGGTAAATGTGCAGGGTTACAGGGGTAGAGGGGAAGGTGTAGGTAAGATGCTCCTTTGGAGAGTTGGTGCAGACTCAGTAGGCCAAATGGTGGCGTCCTGCACTGTAGGGATTCTATGATTCACTCCCTTTGCAATTGATGCACCCTGGCTGCATTGTATACCATCGACAAGATGCACTGCAGCACCTCGTTAAAACTCCTTCAACAGAATCATCCAAACATGCAACCTCTAATAACTGAAAGATCAAGGGAAGCTGCCACATCGGAACAGCAGTCTCTGCAAGTTCACTTCCAAGTCGCTCGCCATCCTGATTTGGAAATTTCCACGTGGACGCTCAATATTCAAGAAAGTGGTTTACCACCCTTGCTAGACTGCACTGAAAATTGATAATACTGACAGTGCTTCAGTTTCTACATTATTAATAGTAATCTCACAGACAGCTTGTATATAAGCATATTCAATAAGAGCTTTCAAAAGGATTTTGTGTTTATACCCAAGGAAAAAAGTACTGAGCTATAGGAAGAGAGCAAGTGGATGTGACTAATTATTATACACTTTTGGGGCTATCACAGACATGGCGAGCTGAATGTCATTCTCCTTTGCTTTATTAGTTCCGCGTAAGTTGATTGCACTTTTTGAATTTGCTACTGTTTCCATGTTACTCGGTCACATGCGCTGCAGTTTCTTCCAGTTAACTATAGGGCAGAAGAGACACCAAAATTCTACTGCCACCACATCTGGGCACTGGCACTGTCTTGAGCCGAACCAGTCTGTTTGCAGTGTTTTATTTGAGCTGTCCTTGTGCCCCGCATGTTCCCTGCATTATAATGACTACTTGCAATACCTGCATAACGAAACATACCTCAGCTTTAACTCTTGTCTGTGCCATTGCTACCTCCATGGTTGACTTATAAAATACCCTCTTCAAAACCTCTCATCCTGCATATTCTCTAAACTTAGCTCCTCTAAAACACTGGTGTCTGTGCTATTTTGCACTAGGCCTCGCTTAGCATTTGTTCCTCATCTTCAATTTCACTAGTTGTCCCTGTGTTTAAATCTCTGACGATATCATCCCTCTCATCTTCATAATTTTGTTCAGCTAAAATGCTTGAAATACCTCTTGTCTAAGAGCACCTCTACTTGAAGCCCTTAAGATTTTTTTTTCATAGCTGCTTTGTAAACACCAGTTGTTTCTGTTCAACCAAGGCCTTTTGTGTGCAGGAGCTGGTTTGGTTATAGACAGGTTTTTCTTGCAGTTTACTCAATTTATTGATGTCCTGCTGGTGTGTAGTCCCACTGTTAAGTGTCAGAGGCATAATACCCAGTATAATTCTGTTCCTCAGTCTGTGTTTACAAATCTGTGGATTGGCGCAGCAGCACTGGCAGATTTGTTTTCCCCTCCCTAATCTCAAACTTGCCTGTTTGTTTGCTCCCCATATCTTTTTACTATTTGTTTTGAGCAACTGTGTAATTCCTTATAGACTGTGCTTCTGCAGTGGTTCGTGGCAGCGAATTTCTTGTTCTGATAGTTCTCTCTAAAGATTTTTTAACCTACCCTTTCATTTATCTTTGCAAATACCACTGCCATCTTGAAGGGCAAGAGCAACAAGTACTAAGGACCACAACCACCTGGAAGTTCCCCTCTAAATCATTCACCATCCTGACTTGGAAATATATTGCCAGTCTTTCACCGTGGCTTGGTCAAAATCCTGGAATTCCATCCCATGTGGTAGCACAATGTTTAGCACTGCTGCCTCACAGCGCCAGGGACTCGGGTTCAATTCCCAGCTTGGGTCACTGTGTAGAATTTGCACATTCTCCCTGTGTCAGCATGGGTTTCTTCTGGCTGTTCTGGTTTCCTTCCACGTTCTAAAAGATGTGCTGGTTAGATGCATTGACCTGAACAGGTGCTGGACCGTGGCAACTAGGGGAATTTCACAGTAACTTTGTTGCAGTGTTGACGTAAACCTTGTGACTAAATAAAAACTAAAAGCACTGTGGGATTACCTACATCTTTGGGACTGCAACAGTTCAAGAAATCAGCTCAGTACTTTCTGAAGAGCAACTAGGCATGTGTACTAATTAGTCGTCTAGCCAGCACCACCCACATCCCATAAATGAATACAAAAACCAGGTGCTGGAAAGTGGGATTAGAAGGGGTGGCTAATTATTTTCTCTTTTTGGGTGGCACAGACACAAAGGATTTTCTGTACCGTAAAAGAATCGGTGTATGTGGTATATTTGAATTTTCAGAAATCTTTTCATTAAGTTCCACATAGGTCAGCGAACAATATTAAAGCACATAGGATTGGAGGTAATATATTGGCATGAATTGCGAATTGGTTAATAGATGGGGGGAGGGGGAGGGAAAGAGTAGGGATAAATGGATCATTTTTCAAGGTGATAGTTGGTGATTAGTGGGGTCCTGCAAAAGGATCAGTGTTATCAACGATATAGCAATGATTTGGATAAGGGAACCAAATGTAATATTTCCAAGTTTGCTGATGATACAAAACTAGGTGGGAATTAGTGTTGAGGAGGATGTAAAGAGTCTTCTAGGCAATTGTGACAAGCTGAGGAAGTGGGCAAATACATGGCAGATGTGCGTAAATGGCAAGTTATCTACTTTGGGAGAAAAAACAATACCAGAATGTTGTTTAAGTGGTGATAGGGAAATGCTGATGTGCAAAGGGACCTGGGTGTCCCTGTACACCAGTTACTGAAAGCAAGCATGCAGGTGCAGCAAACAGTTAGGAAGACAAATTGTATATTGGTCTTCGTTGCAAGAGGATTTGAGTACAAGTGCAAGAATGTCTTGGGTCAGATGTATAGGAGTAAGGACATTTTACAACAGCTGTTGGTGAAATCACATCTGAAGTATTATGTAGTTTTGGTTTCCTTATCTAAAACGATATACTTGTAGTAGAGAGTGCAGTGAAGAGTCACATGGCAGGATTGTTGTATGAAGTGAAATTGGGCTGACTAGGTCTTTACTAACTGGAGTTTAGAAGAATGAGAAGGGATCTCACTAAAACATTTAACATTGTTACAGGGCTGGACAAGCTGGGGGGGAGGAGGGGAAGTTGCTAGATCAATGGGTCATAGTCTAAAGATACAGAGTAGTTAATTTGGGACTGAGATGGAGAGGATGGTGAACATGAGGCACTTTCTATCATAGAAAGCTGTGGACCCTAATTCACTGAATATACTTAAGAAGGAAATGGATTCCTAAGCTCTCAAAGGTGTCAAAGGGTTGTGGAGAGAGTAGGGGTTATGGTGTTGAAATAGAGGATTAGTAATGAAATCGAATGGCTGAGTAGGTGCAAAGGACTAAGTGGCATACTATTTTCTATACAACTTCTCTGTAGTTTTGGTAAAAATTGAAGGATGAAGACTCCAGATTGATAAACATTGATTTTTGTTGTCAGGGAGGTGGTTTTAATGTGATTTTAAAATGGACAATTCTTGACATTTTCTAAGTTTAATGTGCTGAATAGACGGGTACAGTTCACATCATTTGAACAGCCAGGCTGATGATCAAATACTATTATGGCCGTCAAGACATTGCATACAATGTGTTAATTTGTGTGTCTGTGTTTCTGTGCCTGCTCCCTAATGGGAGTTGCTGTCTGACAATTCAACAATGCGTGAGAACATAAGAACGTAAGAAATAGGAGCAGGAGTAGGCCATCTAGCCCTTCGAGCCTGCCCCGCCATTCAATAAGATCATGGCTGATCTGTCATGGCTCAGTTCCACATTCCCGCCCTCTCCCCATAATCCTTAATCCCCTCGCTTATCAAAAACCCATCAACCCGCGTCTTAAAAATATTTAGCGAGGTAGCCTCCACCACTTCAATGGGCAGAAAATTCCAGAGATTCACCACCCTTTGAGTGAAGAAATTCTTCCTCAACTCTGTTCTAAACCGCCCCCCCCCCCCCTCCTTTATCTTGAGGCTGTGCCCCCTAGTCCTACTATCCTTTCTGAGCGGGAAGAGTCTCTCCACCTCTATCCTATCCACCCCATTCATCATCTTACATGTCTCAATGAGATCTCCCCTCATTCTTCTAAACTCTAACGAGTACAAGCCTAATTTATTCAGCCTCTCCTCATAGCTCAACGCCCTCAACTCCGGCATCAGCCTAGTAAACCTCCTCTGCACTCCCTCCAAGGCCAAAATATCCTTGCGTAAGTACGGCGCCCAAAACTGCACACAGTACTCCAGCTGCGGCCTCACCAATGCCCTATATAGCCGCAGCAAGACCTCCCTACTTTTATATTCAATCCCCCTCGCTATGAAGGCCAGCATCCCATTAGCCTTCCTGACCACCTGCAAGCTGGGTTTTTGCGACTCATGCACAAGGACCCTGTGGGTTAGCTTCAACATTATTTTCTAGTCCAAAGTCCATATGTTGTTGCAAGGTATACCTTGACTAAATGAATTAGTGGCAAAATAATAATTGTAATCAGTTTGTGTTTTGCTAGGATCACTTAGCTCTTGACTTCATTGCTGTCCTTGTTCAAACATGGGCAAAAGAGCTGAACTCCAGGGGTAAGGTGAGAGAAGTCCTAAACATTAAGGCAGTATTTGACCAGGTATGGCTTCAAGAAGCTCTAGGAAAACTGGTGTCAATTGAAATTGAGGGGCTGCTCTTTACTGGTTGGAGTCATGCCTAGTGAAAGATGGTTGTAGTGGACGTCAGTCTTCTCATTTCAGGCTATCATTGCAGACATTCCTCACGATGGTGTCTCAAGCCTAACCATCTTTAGCAGCTTCATCAATGACCTTCCTTTCGTTATCCTTCCATGGGGTGGCACAATTAGCACAGCTGCCTCTCAGCTCCGGGGACCTGGATTCGATTCCCAGCTTGGGTCATTGTCTGTGTGGAGTTTGCATGTTCTCATCGTGTCTGCGTGGGTTTCCTCTGGGTGCTGTAATTTCCTTTCACAGTCCAAAGATATGCAGGTTATGTTTGGCCATGCTAAATTACTCCTTAGTGTCCTGGGAAGCGCAAATTAGAGAGATTAGTGGGGCAAATATGTGGGTTTACCAGGATAAGGCTTGAGATTGTTGTCAGTGCAGACTTGATGGGCCGAATGGCCTTATGCACTGCAGGGATTCCATGAAATTCTATGAAATCAGGTTAGAAATGGGGATGTTTTATGTGCATGTTCAGCATCATTTGTGATTCCTCAGATGTTGAAGTAGTCCATGACCAAATACTGCAAAGACCAAGATAATATTCAAGCTTGGACCGACAACTGCCAGACAGTAACCATCCCCAACAAGAGAGAATCTAACCATTGCTCCTTGAAATTCACTGGCACATCATAGCTCTCCTACTGTCAACATCGTGGCATTACCATTGATCTGAAACTGAACTGGACCAGCCGCATAAATGTTTTGGCTATAAGAGCAGATGTTTTCTCTTGTGAGTAACAGTATAATTAGAGACTATCAATATAAGATGGTTACCAAGAATTCAGTAGGGAATTCAGAAGGAACTTTACTTAAAATGTGTTGAGAATATGGATATCTCTATCGCAGAGCTTTTAAAGCAAGTGGTACAGTTGTATTTAAAGGGAAGTGAGAGAAGGAAATGGAAAGTTAAAATTGTGGATTTAGTAAGGAAAGAAGAAGGTGATGCAGTGGTTAGCACTGCTGCCTCACAGTGCCAAAGATCTGGATTTGATTCCCGACTTGGGTCACTGCAGAGTCGACACATTCTCCCTGGGTTTCCTCTAGGTGTTCTGGTTTCCTCCCACAGTCCGAAAGATGTGCTGGTTAGGTCCATTGGCCATGCTAAACTCTCCCTCAGTGTACCTGAACATGTGCTGGAATGTGGCGACAAGAAGATTTTCATAGTAACTTCATTGTAGTGTTAATGTAAGCCTACTTGTGACATTAATAAAAATAAATACAATATTTTTGTCTCCACAGGCATTTAAGTCCAGCAAGGGGCATGCATGCGGCAGGTTGTGGTGGGCTGCTCTTGGACGTTGCTTCGGGAGTTGCCTATTGCTTCATGTCGTTAGTGTGCTTAAACTGGACCATCTCGAGGGCAACATGACAGCTCAGAGACTATCTCTGTTGCTGTGCGGACACATGGATTTGGGCCTGTGTCTGTGGGAGTTTGCGCGTTCTCCCCGTGGTTGCGTGGGTTTCCTCCGGGTACTCCGGTTTCCTCCCACATCCCAAAGATGTGCTTTTAGGCTGATTGATTGGATACTAAATTGGACCTCCCTGATCCTCGCACATTAGGCGTAGACTAAAATCATGAATAGGTCATTGAGACAGTGGGACGGCAGCACGGGCTCGTTGGGCCGAAGGGCCTGTTTCCCGTGCTGTGTTGTTCTTTGTTCTTTGTAATAATGAGAGGAGACTCTTGAGTGCAAATGCTAGCATGGGCTGTTTAGGCAGAATGGCCTGTTTATACCATGTATTTCTATGTAACCCAGTCCATGGGCTGTATTTATGTATGCCAGGAATTAAGTTTAGACCTCTTAATTATTTCATGTATTGTAAATTAACTCTCGGGTGTATGTATAATTTTTCTGACATTTGCTCTAAAATATGACAAGTTTTTCATAGATAATGTAATCACATGATTTAATGAACAAATAGCTAGAGTTACCAAGGCCACGATTGAGCCTTTTCATTCTCCTAATCATAAACCATTGAGCTTCTTCCTCGTGGTTTCTGTTAAAAGACGCCTAGAATGAATTTACTGTTGTCTGCTTTAATTATCATGTATAATTGTAATTTTCAGTCCAACTCTATTGCCAACTAGTTCCTTCCACATTTTTACCTAAAATGATGCTTTTCTATAATGTTTGGAATGAAAACTTTCAAGTTTCTTCAGCTTCTTAAGAGTCTTGATATAATTATTTTGTTCAGCTGAACGTTTGATATTTTATTAGATAAAATAGATTAACTTCTCAGAGTCATAGAGGCCTACAGCACAGGAAAGGCTCTCTGGCCCATTTTTTTTGACCAGTGCAGATATCATCGCCTAACTATTCTAATTTCCATTTCCCAACACTTGGCCCATAACCTTGTATGCCTTGACATTGCAAGTCCATATTTGAATACTTAATGTTGTGAGGGTCTTTGCCTCTATCAGTCTTTCAGGCAGTAAGCTCCAGACTCGCATCACCCTCTGGGTGAAAAGATTTTTCCCCTCATCCCCTCAACCACCTGCCATTTACCTCAAACCAATGCCCCCTGATCATTGATCCCTCCACTAAGGGGAAAGGTTCTGATAGTACATTCTCTAAGGCAGTGCATCCATCAGAGTCCACTTGCCAACCATTGAGGACTTTTGTTCCCTTTTGCATTGCATGTGATATACAAGCAAAGTTTGGAAAGAGTGGGCAAGAGCATTGCAGGTCAAACATAATAAGGGAAAAATGAGGTTATCCACTTTGGTAAGAAGAGATATGCAGAATATTTCTTAAATGATAAATTAAAATGTGTAGATGTGCAAAAGCACCTGATTGTCCTAGTTAATAAGTCACTGAAGGCTAACATGCAGGTGCAGCAGGCAATTAGGAAGTCTAATGTTATGTTGGCATTTACCACAAGAGGTTCGAGTACAGGGATCATGAAGTCTGTCTTCAATTGTATAGAACCTTGGTTAGACAGCATCTGGAGTAATGTGTGTAATTTTGGTCCCCTTAGCTGTAGGATGATATTGCCATAGAGGAAGTGCAATGAATGTTCAGACTTGTTCTGGCAGGACTGTCTCATGGAGAGAGATTTGGCAAATTGAGCCATTCTTAACTCTAGAAAGTAGAGAGTTTTCGAAGAATGAGAGGTGATCTCATTGAAATCTACAAAATGCTTAAAGGAATAGACAGGGTAGATGCAGATGTTTCCCCTGGTTGGGGAGTGTAGAACCAGGCAATAAGGCATAAGGCAGTAATCACTTTGGATGGCGATGAGGGTTTACACAATTCTCTACCTCACAGGGCTGTTATTAAGTATACTTGAAGTAGAAATTTCAGTGTTGCAAAGGGATATGGAGATAGTGTGGTGAAAAGGGCATTGAAGTGGATGATCAGCCATGGTCTTCATAAATGGTGGCACACGTTTGATGTGCTGAATGGTTGACTTGTGCTGCTATGTTTTTGAAAATATCCTGAGGAGTACAAGACTAAATGCTTTGTGTCTTTTCAACAGTACTCAAGTTCTATACTACCAAAATAAAAGATTTCAGCTTTATGTATTTTGGAAGAAGCTGCTTACTGAATGAAACCCACTGGGGAACACGGTTTTAAGTTTACATTGTGATTACTTTTTCTGTTTGGGCCTTAGAAGTAGCAGAAGTAATAGCAGGTGCCTTAGTAATTATTTATCAAAATTTTCTGGACTCTGGGGAAGTGCCAGAGGATTGGAAAACGGCTAATAGAACAGAGAACACTACAGCACAAACAGGCCCTTTGGCCCACCAGTTGTGCCAATCACTTCTATACCTACTAAGCCATAGACCTATCTATAACCCCCAATCTCATTAGATCCCATATACCCATCCAGAAGTCTTTCAAAAGATCCTAGCGAGTTCGCCGCCTCCACCACCAACGGCAGCCGGTTCCTTTCACTCACCACCCTCTGAGTGAAAAACTTACCCCTGACATCTCCTCTGTACTTGCTTCCCTGCACCTTAAATCTGTGTCCTCTCGTAGTGACCATTTCAGCCCTGGGAAATAGCCTCTGAGAATCCACCCTATGTATTCCTCTCAACGTCTTATAAACCTCTATCAGGTCGCCTCTCAACCTTCGTCTCTCCAGGGAGAAGAGTCCCAGCTCCCTCAACCTATCTTCATAAGGTATGCCTCCCAATCCAGGCAACATCCTTGTAAATCTCCTCTGCACCCTTTCAATAGCTTCCACGTCCTTCCTATAGTAAGGCGATCAGAACTGCGCGCAGTACTCCAAGTGGGGTCTGACAAGGGTCTTATAAAGTTGCAGCATTACCTCCCGACTCCTAAACTCAATCCCTCGATTATGAAGGCCAGTACACCATACGCCTTCTTGACCACATCCTCCACCTGCGAGGTGGATTTAAGAGTCCTATGGACCTGTACCCCAAGATCCCTCTGCTCTTCAACACAGCTAAGACTCCTACCCTTGATATTGTATTCCTTCATCCCATTGGTCCTGCCAAAATGGACCACTACACACTTATCTGCGTTGAAGTCCATCTGTTACCTCTCCGCCCAGTCTTGCATCCTATCTATGTCCCGCTGCAACTTCTGACATCCCTCCAGACCATCCACAACACTACCAACCTTCATATCGTCTGCGAACTTACTAACCCATCCCTCCACTTCCTCATCCAGGTCATTTATGAAAATGACAAACAGCAAGAGTCTTAGAACAGATCCCTGGGGCACTCTGCTGGTGACCGACCTCCATGCAGAAAAAGACCCATCCACAACCACTCTCTGCCTTCTGCAGGCAAACCAGTTCTGGATCCACACGGCCAAAGCCCCCTGGATCCCATGCCCTCTCTCCTTCTCAAGAAGTCTTGCATGGGGGACCTTATCAAACGCCTTGCTGAAGTCCATGCCCTCTCTGCTTCTCAAGAAGTCTTGCATGGGGGACCTTATCAAACGCCTTGCTGAAGTCCATGTAAACCACGTCTACCGCTGTTCCTTCGTCAATGTTACACCGTTGTTTAAAAAAGATAGCAGACAAAAGGCAGGGAATTATAGGCCAGTTAGCTTAACGTCTGTAGTTGGAAAAATGCTAGAATCCGTCAAAGAAGAAATAACAAGACACCTAGAAGAGACCGGTTTGATCAAGCAGACGCAGCACAGATTCGTGAAGAGGAAGTCGTGTTTAATGAATTTATTGGATTTCTATGAAGATGTGACGAGTGTGGTAGACAGAGGGGAACCAGTGGATGTGGTGTTTTTAGATTTCCAGAAGGCGCTCGATAAGGTGCCTCAAAAGGTTGTTGCAGAAGGTTAGGGTACACGGAATTGGGGGTAAAGTGTTAGGTAACCAATCCTCAATCCACACTAACAGGAAGCAGAGTTGGAATCAGTGGGTGCTTTTGTGGTTGGCAGTTGACTAGTGGAGTGCTGCAGGGATCGGTGCTGGGGCCTCAACTGTTTACCATTTACATAGACGATCTGGAGGAGGGGGCTGACTGTAGGGTAACAGAATTTGCTGATGACACGAAGATGAGCGGAAAAGCGAATTGCGTGGAGGGAGTGGAAAGTCTGCAGAGAGATCTGGATAGGCCGAGTGAGTGGGTGAGGACCTGGCAGATGGAATATAATGTTAGCAAATGTGAGGTTATCCACTTTGGTAGAAATAATAGTAGAAGGGATTATTATTTAAAGGGTGAAAAGCTGCAGCATGCTACAGTGCAGAGGGACCTAGGGGTCCTTGTGCACGAATCGCAAAAACTCAGCCTGCAGGTGATCAAGAGGGCGAATGGAATGTTGGCCTTTATAGCGAGGGGGATAGAATATAAAAGCAGGGAGGTCTTGCTGCACCTGTGCAGGGCACTGGTGAGGCCGCACTGGAGTACTGTGTGCAGTTTTGGTCCACTTATTTGCGGAAGGATATATTGGCCTTGGAGTACAGAGAAGGTTCACCAGGCTGATACCTGTGATGAGGGGTTTAGCTTATGAGGAGAGATTGAATAGACTGGGCCTGTACTTGTTAGAGTTTAGTAGGCTGAGGGGGGAGGATCTTATAGAGACATATAAGATAATGAAGGGGCTAGATAGGGTAGAGGTAGAGAGATTCTTCCCGCTTAGAAAGGAAAACAGAACTAGAGGGCACAGTCTCAAAATAAGGGGGGGCACTTTAGAACGGAGTTGAGGAGGAACTTCTTCACTCAAAGGGTGGTGAATCTCTGGAATTCTCTGCCCATTGAAGTGGTGGAGGCTACCTCGTTGAATATATTTAAGTCACAGGTAGATGGATTTCTGATAGACAAGGGAATTAGGGGTTATGGGGAGAAAGCGGGAAAGTGGAGCTGATCCACTTCAGATCAGCCATCATTTTATTGAATGGTGGGGCGGGCTAGATGGCCGACTCCTCCTATTTCTTATGTTCTTTTCCCCCAACAGGGAAACTGCTTTCCTGAAGACTCTTTGAATATGTTTCTTGGACTGGCGCAGAAACCATGGCACTCATTGTGCAAGTTTTATCTCCGAACTTATACTGCTGGAGCAAGTCCGATCCGTTATGGTGAGTCAAACGTAATTCTAGAATGCTATTGTAGCTTTGTTCTAGTTCTTGTCTTTATCTGACCCAGGTTATTTTAAGACTGAATGACTAGTGAGTAATATCCATGCAATAGCAGTCATTGTCTTATTCATAACAATGTAGCAGTACAACCATGATTAGCTTGTAAATTGGGTGTCTCAAATTAAACTTGCAGATTAAAAAACAGCATTTATAAATGTGAATTAATTTTCACCTCTTCAGTCCCATCTTCATTGTGTTCTGTTTTTGTTCTGTTTGTCATTTGATAGTGTTGTGGATTTGTTACAGAAGGAGATTTTAAACTTTTGTGAAGGAATTGCAGTAAAGTGCAAATGACTTGTATTTGAATATAAAACAACAAAATTCAATTGGCATCATTGTAAAACGAAGTGAAAATTTATTTTGATCTCCTTCAAATATCCTCTTTAATGTTCAAAAATACATCAGATGTGCATAATCTCTGTGGAAAGTGATAGTGTATATTTGGAGATCAAATCATTAATGCATAAGCACACTGATACTTATTTAAGAATCAGAATTGCACATGCTTATCATCACTAGCAGCCAAATGGTAGGGCTAAGCAGTTACCAAATTCTATTTAGTGATCAGTTTTAAATTTAAAGGGTGTACTTACATCACAGCTTTAATGTCCAGTTTTGTAATACAATTCTGAAGCTGGGGACTTGGACTGAAATCTGGTTACTTCTTAATTAGTCTGCAATTAAAGTGACTGGTAAAAGAACCAAAGGCAACATGTGGAAACTTTTCGTAAAAACTGTTCTGATTTGAAGCACACTGCCTGAAAGGATAAGCAGATTTAATAAGTTTCAAAAGGAGAGTGGATTAATTGGATAATTTTAGTGATGGTGCAAAATGATGGACCGAATAGCCTTCTGTGCAGTTTTGTTCCATGATGTCATCTTGTTTTCGATTTCCCTGCAAGAGGAAATAATTTTATTGTCTGGAAGCAGGCAGACATTTTCAACAATTTATATTAAAACTCATTTACCCAGGTAGTCTTACTCATGAGATCAACAAAAGACAAAGTTCAATTCATGGTTTAACCCAATTTAATTAACAAATCTTGTACAAACTATATGAAATAAACTTGGCTTGGTAGTCCTCCAAATGAATGCTGCACCCTGTTTTTCTGTTCCCATCTTCCATCATAGAGGATCCATCGACATAATTTTAGGGATGCTTCCCCAATTTACTTGTCTTCCCCTTTTTTTGTGCAAATGGCTCCTTGGAGTCGTTTGTTGCCACTTCCTGGCACTGATGGGGTAGCTCAAGTTGTTGCTTTACCTCGATGCAGCCCTGGAGCATTAGGGTCCAGCGTGCTATATGGTTTTGGCTAATCATACCATCTTTAATCTGGCTGTCCAGCAGCAACTGGATGGGGGTGTGTGTTGGGAGAACAGTTAATGGATATAACCTGATCATAAATGTGAAGTGCTGTACCACCCAGAAACCACTAGGAGGTGTTTCTCTTGCACAAGAAATCTTGCCCAACTCGTGCTAGGACCCAGGAGGCATAGGCCACTGGTCTGAGTCTCCCTTGGCACTTTCGTAGAAGTACAACTGCCAGAGTTGTGGCCATGGCAGCCACCTCTAGTGCAAAGGGGAATTCTGAATCTTGTATCTGTAATGCTGGAGCCTGTTTTAACTCCTAAACAACCTATGTTTGCTGCTTGGTCCATTTCCATGGGACTTTTTTTAAACAGGCCTGATGGGAGCAGCTTCGGTTGTAAATCCGTCAATTTGGTTTTGGCAGTATCCCAACAAGCTCACAGCAGTGGGTAGGGGTAAGTGGGCTACAGACTCGATGAGTTTCCTCTGTTTCTTATTTCTCCCCCCCCCGCCTCCCAAATTGTGCGGAGGGTGTGGAGAGTCTGCAGAAGGATCTAGATAGGCTGGACGAATGGGCCAGGAAATGGCAAATGGAATTTAATGTTGGCAAGTGCGAGGTGGTCCACTTTGGTAGGAATAATGGTAGGAAGGACTATTAAGTGGCGAAAAACTTCAGCAGGCGACGGTGCAGAGGGACCTCGGGGTCCTTCTGCATGAGTCGCAAAAACCCAGCTTGCAGGTGCAGCAGGTGGTCAGGAAGGCGAATGGGATGCTGGCCTTCGTAGTGAGGGGGATTGAATATAAAAGTAGGGAGGTCTTGCTGTGGCTATATAGGGCATTGGTGAGGCCACAGCTGGAGTACTGTGTGCAGTTTTGGGCGCCGTACTTACGCAAGGATATTTTGGCCTTGGAGGGAGTGCAGAGGAGGTTTACTAGGCTGATGCCGGAGTTGTGGGGGTTGAACTATGAGGAGAGGCTGAATAAATTGGGCTTGTACTCGTTAGAGTTTAGAAGAATGAGGGGAGATCTCATTGAGACGTATAAGATGATGAATGGGATGGATAGGATAAAGGTGGAGAGACTCTTCCCGCTCAGAAAGGATAGTAGGACTAGGGGGCACAGCCTCAAGATAAAAGGGGGACGGTTTAGAACGGAGTTGAGGAGGAACTTCTTCACTCAAAGGGTGGTGAATCTCTGGAATTCTCTGCCTGTTGAAGTGGTGGAGGCTACCTCGCTAAATATTTTTAAGACGCGGGTTGATGGGTTTTTGATAAGAGAGGGGATTAAGGGTTATGGGGAGAGGGTGGGAATGTGGAACTGAGCCACGACAGATCAGCCATGATCTTATTGAATGGTGGGGCAGGCTCGAAGGGTTAGATGGCCTACTCCTGCTCCTATTTCTTATGTTCTTATGTACATTCTCCCTCAGTGTACCCGAACAGGCGCCGGTACGTGGTGACTAGGGGATTTTCATGGTAACTTTGTTGCAGTGTTAAAATAGGCCGACTTGTGACAAATAAATAAATTTTCTAAATGTTACTTTGCTTGTTTAAAGGGATTGACCAGAATCTGTTGATGTCCAACACAGTGAAATACTGCCTTGTCAAAGGCTGGTTGCTAACATGGGTGCTGTGATCGAGATTGTTCATCTCCCAGTAGTTGATCGTCTGCATCCAAGAGCCATTTGGCTTTCTGATTGGTCAAATTGGAGAATTGTTAGTTGGAGCAGAACTACATGCTGCAGCAGGCTATTTGTTACGTTGGCCACATCCTCAGTTTGTTTGGAGAAGCTGTACTGCTTCTGGAGTTTTGGGTCAGGGTCTGCTATCATTATTTTGACAGTCATGCTTATAACTGGCAAATACCATTGCATAATTTGCAAGTATCCCATGTGCAGCCAGGTCATCGATAAATTCTGTGGACTTTATTGACAGTTGTGCAAGTCTTGTATGTATATTTTATTGTGGAGACTGTCGGAGCTCCATCTGCCAAATGTAGTTTGTGGAATTAAAAGGCAAGTTCCATCTTTTCATGAAATCTGAGCCTAGAATGGGTGGCAATGGTTAGCACTGTTGTCTCTCAACACCAGGGACCTGGGTTCGATTCCCAGCTTGGATCACTGCGTGGGGTCTGCATGTATTTCCTCCCACAGTCTGGAAGACGTGCTGGTTAGGCACATTGGCCATACTAAATTCTCTCTCAGTGTACTTGAGCAAATGTCGGAGTGTGGCGACTAGGGGATTTTCACAGTAACTTCATTGCAGTGTTAATATAAACCTACTTGTGACGCTAATCAAGAAATTAGGAATGTGCTCTACCTCTGGGTGGCAGTCTACCAGTATAGCTGAGTGGTGGCATGTTAGCTCCCTATCCTAAAGTTTAATGAGTCAGTTTTGGATTTTTCCTGCGGATGTACTGTAAATCTGCTCAGAAGTTTGGTCAAAGTCTTCAGATGTATTTAGGGTAGTGAGGAGCCCCCTGAGACCCCTAAAATATTAATTGGGTGGGTGGCCTTCTATCAAGCATCGTCCCACACTATCCCACTTGGTTGCTGCGCACCATTTTGCTGAGGCCTGGCTCTGTCATGCCTGGGGACTTGTATCTACCTGGGGGGACAGGTTGGAGGGATTCTCAGTCTCACCCACTGGGACTAACATGATTTATTTGCTGGTCCCTCCATTGACATGAGCCCTGGTCTTTGTTCTGGTGGTCCCTGTGGTGGTGGCTTCTATGATGTGGAGATGCTGGTGTTGGACTGAGGTAAATGCAGTAAGAAGTCTCTCAACAGCAGGTTAAAGTCCAACAGGTTTATTTGGTAACAAACACCAGTAACTGTTGGAGTGCTGCTTCTTCATCAGGTGAGTGGGGAGTTCTGTTCACAGTGCGTATAAAAGCACACATTCAGTTTACAGAATACTGATTAGAATGCAAGTCTTTACAGCTAGTCAAGTCTTAAAGCTGCAGACAATGTGAGCGGTGATAGCATTAAGCGTAGGTTAAAGAGATGTGTATTGTCTCCAGACAGGACAGTAAGTGAGATGTTGCAAGTTCAGGCAAGTCATGGGGGTTACAAATAGTGTGACATGAATCCAAGATCCTGATTGAGGCTGTCCTCACTTGTGCAGAACTTGGCTGTCAGTCTCTGCTTGGTGACTCTGCGCTGTCATGTGCCGTGAAGGCCGCCTTGGAGAACGTTTACCCAAGATCAGAGTCTGAATGCTCGTGACCACTGAGGTGTTTGCCAACAGGAAGAGAACAGCCTTGCCTGATGATCGTCGAGCAGTGTTCATTCATCCATTGTCGTAGCGTCTGCATGGTTTCCCCAATGTACCATGCCTTGGGATATCCTTAGCTGCAGTGTATCAGGTAGACAATGTTGGCCGAGTTGCAAGAGTGTGTACCGTGTATCTGGTGGATGGTGTCCTCACATGAGATGATGGCATATCTTGCAGAGGTTGCTGTGGCAGGGTTGTGTGGTGTCGTAGTCACTGTTCTCCTGAAGGCTGGGTAGTTTGCTGTAGACGATGTTCTGTTTGAGGTTGCGCAGTTATTTGAAGGTAAGATGTGGGGATGGCCTTGGCGAGATGTTCGTCTGCATCAGTGACATGTTGAAGACTCTGGAAAATATGTTGTAGCTTCTCTGCTCCGGGGAAGTACTGGACGACGAAGGGTACTTTGTCCCCCCGTGTCCCGTGTTTGTCTTCTGAGGAGGTCAGTGCGGTTTCTTGCTGTGGCGCGTCGGAACTGTCGATCAATGAGTCGAGCACCATATCTGTTCTTAGAGGGCATCTTTCAGAGTCTGGAGGTTTCTGTTGTGATCCTCCTCATCTGAGCAGATCCTGTGTATACGGAGGGCTTGTTCATAGGGGATGGTTTCTTTAACGGTTAGGGTGGAAATTGGAGAAATGGAGCGTCGTGAGGTTATCTGTGGGCTTGTGGTACAGTGAGATGCTGAGGTGACTCTCCTTAATGGAGATGCGTGTGTCCAAGAACGCAACCGATTCTGGAGCATAGTCCGTGGTGAGTCGATGGTGAGCTGGAACTTGTTGATGTCATCATACAGTTGTTTCAGTGATCACCATGAGTCCAAAGGAAGAAAATGTCATTGACGTATCTAGTGTGTAGCATCGGTTGAAGGTCCTGTGTGGTGAAGGAGTCTTGTTCAAGCCTGTACATGAAGATGATGGCATATTGAGGTGTGAATTTGGTCCCCATGGCTGTTCCGTGTGTCTGGTTGAAGAACTGGTTGTTGAAGGTGAAGTCATTGTGGTCCAGGATGAAGTGGATGAGTTGTAAAATTGCATCTGGAAACTGGCAGTTGTCAGCATTGAGCACTGAGGCAGTTGCAGCAATGCCTCCATCATGGGGGATGCTGGTGTAGAGTGCCAAGACATCCATTGTGACGAGGAACGCTCCTGGTTGAACTGCTCCATGTGCGCTGACTTCCTGCGGGAAGTCTGTAGTGTCGTGACAAAAGCTGAGGGTTCTTTGTATGGTGGGTTTCAGGATGCCCTTGACGTAGCCAGAGAAGTTCTCGCACACAGTCCTGTTGCCCAATACAGTTGAGCTACTGTGAATGGGGTGGTGTGTGCAATATTAGCATTGTTCTGGTGTCTTGGTGACTGGTAGTGGGTTCATAGGGGCGGGAGAAAGCTCAGGAGTTGCCAAAGGTTTGGACTCCTCTTGGAAGGGAGCTGAGGAACCCTGTGTTATGGTCGTCAGCGTTGCCATGAGTACCCTCTTAATCTACCAGGTGTCCACGATCCCCTCTTGTTTCTGTTGTGAAAACATGCATTATTCCTTTTTAATAAAAAGTTACGATCTTGAGTTTTTCAATCTTGCACAAGCGTTTTGAATGTTCTATATCATGTGCCCTTTTTTTTTATCTGCCTGGTTCAGATGCTTGACTGCTGCTTGCAGATTCCTGTGTTTCTCCACAGTTTCAGCTACTGTTTTCTTGAGCTGCATCATGATCTCATTCTGCATACAGCTCTTATTGATATGCCTTTTCACATTGGAGCTTGGAACTACTGCATGTGCAATATATTTGCCTGACTTGACTCCTCTACTTTTGCTCAACTGTTTTAGTTTTCATTTTCTCTAATTCTTCTCGAGCGCTAACTCTTTGAATTTTCAATCCTTTGCTTCCTTTCCTCAGAGCTGCTCTGTACAATTGGCCATCGCAATTGCCTTGGTCAATTTGGAGGCGCATTTCCCTGATCCTTTACATGCCTGCTCCCAACACTTCTGACCCTTGGATCCCAGATTCTATCCTGGTTTTGAACAGTACTCGACCTACTTGGGCCACCTTTTGCTCAGACATTTCCTGAGTTTCCCTGCATTCCAGGCAGTTTGCTGTAACATTACTTTGTCCTCGGGGTATGGGAGTTGACTGGGGTAGGGGTCTGGCTCCTTCTAACTTACCACCAGTCCGTCTGAGTTTATGCACTAGGAATATATCTTGCACCCCTCGGGGCTGATTTGCAGAGTTTACCCTACTCCTTAACTCTACTAGCTTTGAATCTGCTGTTTTTGTCTTGTTTTGCTGACACCTGATTTATGAGCCATTTACTGCTTGGATGCCTGCTTGATTCCGCCACTTGAACCTTGGCCATCATGTGGGAAACTGCCGTCTTATTTCAGGCTGGATTTTAGAGAATACGAGTCCGATGGGATTTGACTTCTGAGCAACTTCTGATCACTTTCTATCGAAGCCCACCCAGGGTCGCCAAATGTTGTCTGGAAATGGGCATACACTTCGACCAGTTTATACTAAAACTCATTTACCTAGGTGCTTTTACACACAAGACAGAACGAGTCGATTTGCTGTTTACCCAATTTTATTAAATTCTTATCATGCAAACTCTGTACAAAACCAATATTCAATTTACATAATTTAATACTTTTATGCTACCTGTTTGCAATTTCTGACACTACCTGTATCATGATCTTTATTGCCACTTGAGCTTGGGGCCTTACTCATTAAGGTTGGCCTCGCATGCGGTTTCTGCCAAGTCTTCACTGACGATTGGATTGCGGCCAGGGGTGTTTTGTTACAATGCACTTGGCAATTAATGATGAGCAAAAAATGAAAGTCTGTCCAATAACATCAACATTTCCTGGCATCTATTTCTGTCTGTTAACCATCCTGCAATTGACTGTTATGTGGGATGTTAAAAGAAGTTGGGAAGTTGAATTGGCAAGCCACAAGGAACCTGAATCATACTTGTGAATAGAATAGAGATGTTGCTCAAGGCAAACAATTTGTATTTCTCAATCAAAATTAACATACTTCATAAAATGTTATTCTGTGGCTAAGGCACAAACGTTGGTGCTCCTCAACAAACATTATAGAATGAAATTCTGTTAACCCTTTATCTACAAAACTCTTTCTGGCTATGAAAAATAATTTGATTTGTTACAGTGCACGCTGGGCACTGTAATCCACTGTGGTTTGGCAAGTCAAAGTTAAGATGGTCTGTAAAAACTGCTAGATGAGCAGTGTATGGAACATTAGACATTACTTCAGCCTGGTAAATCAAGGTACATAAGAACATAAGAAATAGGAGCAGGAGTAGGCCATCTAGCCCTTCGAGCCTGCCCCGCCATTCAATAAGATCATGGCTGATCTGTTGTGGCTCAGTTCCACTTTCCCGCCCTCTCCCCATAACCCTTAATCCCCTCTCTTATCAAGAACCCATCAACCCGCTTCTTAAAAATATTTAGCGAGGCAGCCTCCACCACTTCAACGGGCAGAGAATTCCAGAGATTCACCACCCTTTGAGTGAAGAAGTTCCTCCTCAACTCCGTTCTAAACCGCCTCCCCTTTATCTTGAGGCTGTGCCCCCTAGTCCTACTGTCTTTTTTGAGCGGGAAGAGTCTCTCCACCTCTATCCTATCCATCCCATTCATCATCTTATACATCTCAATGAGATCTCCCCTCATTCTTCTAAACTCTAACGAGTACAAGCCTAGTTTATTCAGCCTCTCCTCATAGCTCAATCCCCTCAACTCCGGTATCAGCCTAGTAAACCTCCTCTGCACTCCCTCCAGGGCCAAAATATCCCTGCGCAGGTGCGGCGCCCAAAACTGCACACAGTACTCCAGCTGCGGCCTCACCAATGCCCTATACAGCTGCAGCAAGACCTCCCTACTTTTATATTTAATCCCCCTCGCTATGAAGGCCAGCATCCCATTCGCCTTCCTGACCACCTGCTGCACCTGCAAGCTGGGTTTTTGCGACTCATGCACAAGGACCCCGAGGTCCCTCTGCACCGTCGCCTGCTGCAGTTTTTCGCCCCGTAAGTAATAGTCCTTCCTACCATTCTTCCTACCAAAGTGGACCACCTCACACTTGCCAACATTAAATTCCATTTGCCATTTCCTGGCCCATTCGCCCAGCCTATCTAGATCCTTCTGCAGACTCTCCACACCCTCCGCACAATTTGCCTTTCCCCCAATCTTGGTGTCATCAGCAAATTTCGACACCCTGCACTCGGTTCCCTCCTCCAGATCATCTATATAAATGGTAAATAGCTGAGGCCCCAGCACCGACCCCTGGGGCACCCCACTAGTCACCAACCGCCAATCCGAATAGCACCCATTGACCCCCACTCTCTGCCTCCTATTTGACAACCAATCCTCTATCCACGCTAACACCCTACCCCCAACTCCATGTCCCCTGACCTTCTGCAATAACCTCTTGTGAGGTACCTTGTCAAACGCCTTCTGAAAATCCAGAAAGAAGCTGTGAAAATGTCAGTTAAATTATTTGCTAATATTTTCACATCTGGCGTTATCAACTTTGCTGTTCAAATAATCTAAAATTAAAGCACGTTACTATATTGCCAATTTTTTTTGAAAGTGTAAATTAAACGCGCTGAGAAATTCTTAAGAGTATTTCTGTCATTTTCAATGTGTTCACAAACAAGTCAATTGCAATTTCAATTCTTGTGTTACAGATTTGTGAACTGAGATTACTATTATTAAAATGTGTTAAATAATCGCTAGGAAAGTGTTTTTGGTCAAATATACTTGTAAAGTGGAAATTGAACATGAGTTGAAATTATATTGTAATTTTCATATTCTTTGCTTTCAGTATTCAAGAACACTGCAACCAACCAAAACCTCTGGCATAGCGTGCGATCTAATCTACCTATCAGCAGCAGCATTCAGTTGCGTTTATACACATCAAATGGCAAAAAGGATGGCACTTATGAGTATATTGCCAGCAGTAACTCAGCTTCCTTGGGGATGGAGCCCCAAAATCCCAAAAGATCTGGTAAAATCTCTCTCACTTTCCAATTTACTGGGGACCAAAATAAAGATTTGCCACCAAATAGTACCATTTGTAAATTGACCATACTTTTTAACATGTATTTTTCCTGATGCTTTTGAAAATATCTTTAGAAATCTGGGAAAGAGAGTTTTTTGTTGAGTAAGTTTGTTTGTACTATAAATAACTTCAGTTAAATTCATTAAATTATGATCCTAATTTGTTGGAATAAACTGTACAGCACTCTTGCACTTATGGTTTTGCTAAAACTTAAATCCTGCAGATTAGCCATTTTAAGTTAGTGTTTCAATTCTATAAATGTGTCCAAGTTAGTGTCTTAACTTTTATTCATAGCTGCAGCAACAAAATCTGGTAACTTTGTTTCCAGCCACCTAAACCAGAAATTTAAATGATCAAAATCAAATCATAGTTACTCAAATTCTGAGGCTCGGGATTTGAATTCCAGCTTTTAAAACGAAGATGCACAAATAAATTAGAGTAAGTTGTTTTATACTGAATGTGGTTTAAATGTGGGAAAGATTGATCACTCTTATACAGACCTAGACCATGCAAAACACATCCAGCTTGAACACATCTGAGCTTTGTGGATCTGTATTTCCTTTCATTAGAATCATTTACGTCAACTTGACAAACAGACCTTGCCTGCCCTTTCCCTCCGTATTCTGCTGAAACCATCACTGACGTTCTCTCCAATGTTCATTTACAGCTTTCAGTGCCAAACTTAATTTCTCCAATGACTTCCTAACCGGCTTCCCATTCCCTACATTACATAAATACCAGCTATTTGAATCCTGAACCCATTTTTAGCCTTGCTCACACATTCCCTTTGCTCATAGAAAATGCTGCTAATTCAGTGCATTTAAATTTAAAATACTTATTCTTAGCTTCACATTCCTCTATGATTCATGGTACACTATTCTGCAACCATTACCAACCTTGCATCCTCTGAAATCCTTTGAACGCTGATCCATTTTGCAACTTCTTTTTATGTAACCCGTGTTTTTCCAGAACGCACTCCCTTAATTCTCTTCTTTTCACTCTGCTCTCTCAAACATTGTCAAAACCATTTTTTGATTTAAGCTTTCAGTTATTCCTAATCAGTGTGCATGTTTGACATCTGTCCTGGACTTGTTTTAGCAATTTCTCCACTCTGCAATGCTATGTGATGTTTTCACCTTAAAACAAGATGTGCAACAGTAATTGGTGGCAATTGATACACTGTCTGTAGACTTCATGAAACTGAATATTTTAACCTGCATATTCCTGTTTCATGCCAAATTTATCTTAACAGCTCAAGGATCCAGTGCTCCAGGTCAACCAACTTTGGAGCAAATCCAAGTGAAAGGTAAGCAATTTTTGTGGAATAATTTATTCATCGTTACAGTGTTGGCACATAATCCAGAGACTGACTGAATAATCTGGAGAGCATGAGTTCAAAGATTGAGCAATCTAATCTTTCATTCCCTGGTTCTTTCTCCATTCATGCATCCATCACCCTATTAAACAGTGCATTATAAATTCTAACCAGATGGCCCTTGATTCTTTTGCCGTCACCATAAATCTGTGCCCTCTGGTTATTGAGACTTCAGTTATAGTCTGTTCTTTTTATGATTTTAAACACATCTATCAAATCTATTCTTACCCTTCCCTGCTTTAATGAGAGCAGCCTCCTATTCAGCAGTCTGTCCAAATCATCCCTAGAATTATTCTACTCTTTGTACCATATCCTGAAGTATGGTGCCCTGATTTGTATAAAAGTACTCCAGCTGGTGCTGGACTAGTGTTTATAACTTCCAACCTCTTGTACACTAAACCCAAGATCACATGTGCTTTATTAGCTTCTTTATTATTCTATCCTACCACCTTATCAGATTTGTGCACAAAAGCATCCACATTTCTCTTTTTGCACCTCTTGTAAAATTGTACCAAATAACTTGCACTATTTCTCCCATTATTCCTTCCAAAATGTGTATGTAACCGTTCTATGATTCCAGCACAAGTGAAGGCTATTCAGTTAGTTCCAACTCTGCAAAAGTAGCTCTGCTACTCCTGACAATATTCTGGCAACACTACTGAAAACTGGTGCTCCATGCCCCAAGCCAAGCTGTTCTATTACAGCTAGAACACTAGTATCTGTTTAGCAGTGTTCAAAATTTCTCAAGAATGTCCTGTATATAAGTAGGACAAATCAACCTGGCCAATTACTGTCCCATCAGTCTTCTCTCAATCGTCAGTTAAAAAGATTGAAGGGGTCATCAACTGTGCTATCAAGTGGTACTTGCTTAGAAATAATTTCTTTACTGATGCTCAATTTGGGTTCTTTTGAGGGTCACACAGCTCCTGATCTCGTTACAGCCATGGTTCAAACATGGACAAAAGAGCTGAATTCCAGAAATGAGCTAAGAATGGAAGGGCCCTTGTCATCAAAGCAGCATTTGACAAGAGTCTGGCACCAAGGTGTCCTGGTGAAACTGGAGTCAGTGGAAATCAGGGAAACCCCACTGCTGTTTGGAGTCATACCTGGTGCAAGGGAAGATGGTTGTGGTGGTTGGAAGTCAAAGGTCTCAGTTGCATGATCACTGAAGGAGTTTCTTATGGCAGTGACCTAGCCCAGCCACTTTCAGCTGCTTCATCAATGATCTTCCATTGTAAGGTCAGAAGTGGGGATGCTTACTGATGATTACACTGTGTTCAGTATCATTCACAACTCAATTATTGAAGTGTCGACCAACATACTGGGGTTACCATTGACCAGAAATTGAACTGGGCAGTCATATAAATACAGTTGTTATAAGATCAGGTCAGAGGCTGTGAATCTGCTGAAAGTGACTTCCCAAGGTCTGTCCATTATCTACAAGGCACAAGTCAGGAACATGGTAAACTACTCTCCACTTGCCTAGATGAATGTGGCTCCAACAACACGAAGGTCAACACTATCTGGGAGGACAAAACAACCTGCTTAAATGACATTGCTTCCACAATCATTCATTTCTTCCACCACCAATGAACAGTGACAGCAGTGTGCATCATCCACAAGAAGTACTGCAGGAACTCTCCAGTGCTCCTTAGGACCTTCCAAATCCACGACTGCTGTCATTTAGAAGGACGTGGGTAACAGACGCATGGAAATATGACTGTCTGGAAGTTCTTCCAAGTCATTCACCATCCTGACTTGGAAATACTGAAACACCTCAGTTCAGTGAATGTACCTATAATACAAGCACTGCAGCAGTTCAGGAAGGCAGCTCACCACTTTCTGAAGAGCAATTAGGGATGGGCAATAAATATAAATTAATTTTAAAAATCCATGCTGGCTTTTGTCCAAATAATTGTTACTTTTGTCCTAAATTATAGTTTCTGAAACCACTTGAGTTTAAAATGACTGGCTGTGGTTGATTGGCTTATCCTCATAATCTCTCTTGAACAGGGGATTTTGCAGCACCTGAGGAGATTGGAAGGTTATGGCCAGTACTTCTGCAGTTTTCATTTTTTTTCCTTCCCTTGGTATTCTCTCTGCATTTTATCTGATCCTGGAGACTAAATAAATCCAATCTTTCTGAAACTTCTTTATCGTTTGTGAAGTCATCCTGTGCCTCAACTGCATCATGATTTGCTATGACTTGGCAAGGTCATCTTCCTTGGTGAAGACAAATGCAAAGTGCTCATTTAATACACAGGTCATTGACATAACGTAAATCATTTGGCCCATTGGGTCCATGCTAACAAAACTCAAATACAAGTCCTGATTGATCCAACCCCTTTGTTTCTGACCCAGAAATTATTTATATGCCTATAGAGAACTTTGACAGCTAATGTGAAAAGGGGAATCCAGTTTCTCCTTTCTGCCTGTCTAATTTCATTTTTGACTCAGTTTTTTATGTTCAGCATGGTTTCCACCTGTAATATCAAACTGGTATCTGTGATATGCACCCTTTTGCTCCATCTTGCCCTTTTTTTTGTCATCCACAGAGCTCTGGCTGTTTGTCATACCTTTGCACCTTTTGTGAATATTTATTAACTGTACTCAAACATCTCCTTTTATAAAACAAGTTCATCATTTTGTTAATTTTGTCTACCAGTCTTTGGTTATAGGCCAGGTAAATTGAATTGATTCTTGCCTCTGGAACTGGCCCACCTGAAATTATTACCTTGGATTTCTCCTTGTACTTTTTCTATAATTAACCTTCTGATGCTATAATTACTGTCCCCTCAATGTTCCCCTACTGCCACTTGATTCACTTAACTTGCTTCATTCCCCAGAATTAGATCCAACAATGCCTCCTCCCTCATGGACAGGAAAACCTAATTGATCAGTAGCATTCTCTTGCACATATTTAACTACCCACCCCACTCTGCTCTTTCGCAATCGCTGTCCCTTTTAGTATTTGGGGTAAAGTCTCCTTATTTTACAATAGTGGTAATTTTCTCTCAAATCTGTTGCTCTATTGCATTCCTAGTGTTTGGCCTTTAAGGTATGTCTAGTGGTGGAACAGCTTTTCAATTGTTTCTTAACTCCAGCTGAATTGATTCTGTTTTGACCCCTCATAACTGATTTTTTTTTAAAGCAAGTGTTATTTTCAAGACCCACATAACATCTTTGCTTTTATAAGCAGATCTAACATGATGCTGGAATTGTACAAGGACGTAATTGCTCTGAAGAGAGTGCAGAGGAGGTTTACTGGAGTGTTGCCAGGGCTAGAAAAATAAAGCTGAGGAGAGATTGGAGCAGTTAGGATTATTTTCCTTGGAACAAAGAAGGCTGATGGTTGACTTGATGGAGATGTATAAAATTCTGAGGGGAAGAGATAGTGACAGGATAAAATTGTTTCCCTTGGTGGAGAATTCAAGAACCAGAGGGTACAGTTTCAAGATAAGTGGCAGTAGGTATAGAGGAGACTTGTGGAAGAACTTTTTTTAACACAAAAAGTGATGGCTGTCTGGAAATCACTGTCAGTTGGTAGAGGCAGAGACCCTAAACTTTTTAAAGAATAAGTACCTGGATCTGAACCTTAAGTGCTGTAAACTACAGGGCTATGAGCTGGGTGCAGGAAGGTGGGATTAGAAAGGCACATAGATATCCTTAGGTTGGCATGGACAAGATGGGCACAATGGCCTCTGTGCTGTAACTTTTCTGTGTTTATCTTTTAGGTGGTTGAGTTTGTTGAAATTGTGGGTCCACTTGCACTCGGAATAATGAGTTCTGTCTAAGGTTCATATTCTGTTACGTTGTTGGCATCACTGTCGGGAGTGTTATATGTTTCGCTGGTTTTTATTATGGGCTACACCTTTGGACTAGCTTAGGAGTAGCTGCTAATCCACTGAATGAACAAACTGTTTCCTAAAGGGTGAGCCCTACTCTTTAAGGCCACTTGCTAGAATTTCAGCCAAATGAAGTCACCTTTGGGTGACTTCATGTTTCATGTTGAGATTAAAATATTTTGCACCAATTGTAAAATAAAAATCTTGTATCTTTATTGAACAAAAGTTCTGAGCTTTAAAGGATTTTTGTTGAGGGTAAGTTCTGATGTATCCATTACAGATGATAGGTTATGCAGAGATAAAATGGAATAAGCTCTTGAAATTTGTGGCAACAATAATGTGTGTGTAATTCACTGAATGTTAATTCTGTTCCTCAATGTTTCTCAGTTAAAGCTATTCTGAAGAAGAGAGACTATGGGTCCACGTATACTCAAAATAATTTCATCACTGGCATGCGAGCTCTGAATGAATTCTGTCTAAAACCCAGGTATTCACCAATTTTGTGGAAAATGATTTTAACTTGATACAAAATATTAAAACATTCTCATTATTCTTTCCATGGAAAAATGTGGCATACAAGTCAAGAATTTTGATTTGTGAATTCTTTACAAAGAACTTCTTAATGAGAACTGAATTGAGAACACAGTATGAATTAACTAGGGATGCTGCATGTGTTCAGCTGACCAATAACAGGTGCTAATATCTTGTTTTTCAAGGATACTGAATGGAAATTCTGTATCTTTTCACACAAATGTGCACCGTGTTTATCTTTTTGTCCTGCTCTTTATGAAGTGAAATTCCCTAGTGAACAGTGCTAATGCTGTGGTTCGCTGTCAGCATGTAACATGTCCAAAGATGATGTCACTCTTTAATTTTTTTAACCATTTTTGCCACTGAGTTTGAGAATTTGAATTTGAGTCCAGACAGAAGTCTTACTCTTTCAATGACACCAGAAGTGTGTGTGTGTGTACCACATACAAGATACACACTAACAATTCATCAAGGTTTCTTCAGCAATTTCCAAAACTGCAAATTCTACTACCTAGAAGAACAAAAGCAACACATGTATGAAAACAATGATCTGCAAGTTCCCATCCTAACCACACACTATCCTGACTTATAATATCACTGTTCCTTCTCTGTTGCGGGATTAAAATCCTGGAGCTGCCTTTCTAATAGCACTGTGAGTGTACCTACACGAAATGGATTGCAGAAGTTCAAGGTGGTTTGCTGCTAATTTGAGCTCAATTATGAATTAGGAATGAGCAATGCTAGTATCCCATTAAAAAATGAAAAATGTAGTTCCAATATGCTGTACTGCAATCCTGTTTTTTTTTGTATCTCTTTAATGAAGACCTGATTTTCTTTCTGCCTACAGTGACCTGGAGCAATTAAGGAAGATTAGACGGCGTAGTCCTCATGATGACACAGAGGCTTTTACTGTATACTTAAGATCTGATGTAGAAGCCAAGTGGGTATAGATCATTTTTAATCTTGCACTAAGGGCAGTTAAACATTAATTAACTTTTATTTCAGTGTACTTGATACTGATTTTGAGATCCTTTGCACTAGATACAAAGTTGTTGAGACTGCAAACTGAATGCAGTAGTGATTGAATGTGTGGCCTCCTGATCTGTGGTTTTGGGTGTTATTGTTTCAATACTGTCTCTGACTGTCAGCTTAACTGAAAAGGAATAAGTCAATTTTTTGACCTGTGGTTATGTTTCCCCTCTTATCCTGCACTTGCTTTCCATAATATTTCCCCTTCTCTGTATTACCCATGTTAATATGCTATGCCAGCAGTTGTAAGTCAGAAATCAACAGTGTTGAGATCGAATCTAGTTCTCTTGGTTGAATACCTTTATGTTATAATGGACATTAAACTGCACTGTAAGATGGCATTTATAAATCATTTTATTGTCTGAGAATGAACATTCTTGTCTAAAATTCAAAGTAATGCATTTCCCAATGGATGTTTTAGAATATCAAACATGTTCTTAGTTTGGTTACATGCTCAGAAATTCTAAACAGAGCAAGAAAAGAATGGTAGAGTCCATGTCTGATTGCTCTATCCTAGTGAGCAGTGGAAGGGGGAAATTTTATACTGGTCTAAAAGCGAGGAAAAAGACCAGCTGAGCATATGGGTAGGGTGGAATCAGTTAGCCAATTAAGAGTCCTGTACACAATACACACACACACACGATCTAAAAATCAGTGGATATGCAAATACAGCTATTCCGAAGGAATGAGGAGTGAAATGAGTAGCAATATTATTGATGTACATAACAAAGATTTCAGGGTAATGAGGCAACAAAAACACATGGATATCTTTAAAGAACAGTAGAAAATACGACATTTTGGTGGGGTTTCCACACAGCAAACAGTGGTGTAGTGGAAATGTAAAAATATGAAATGCAATGAAATCTATGGCAAAAAAGGCAGGATATAACATTTCACAAAGTAACAAAACAGCCCATGTAATCAGGACAATGAATTTCTGGAATGGATTTGGGACTGTTAATCAGAGATGAGTAACGTGCCAGAACTAGTTAATAGATTTCCGTACTGAGATTGTTATGATCATTGATCAAAAAATGATTGAATTGCTTCAAGTATTGACACTAAATGCTGTAAGAAGAAGCAAACAAAGTACTTGCGTCCATTTCCATAGGGATAAAATTGGAAAAGCATAGGAAATGTTAAATTTGTAAAGAACCCCAATTAGATCAATCATAGAATCCCTACTGTGCAAAGGAGGCCATTCGGCCCATCGAGTCTGCGCCGACCACAATCCCACCCAGGCCTACCCCATATCCTTACATATTTACCCACTAATCCCTCTAACCTACGCATCTTAGGACACTAAGGAGCAATTTTTAGCCTGGCCAATCAACCTAACCTGTACATTTTTGGACTGTGGGAGGAAACTGGAGCACCTGGAGGAAACCCACGCAGACACAAGGAGAATGTGCAAACTCCACACAAGTGACCCAAGCCGGGAATCGAACCCAGGACCCTGGAGCTGTGAAGCAGCAGTGCTAACCACTGTGTTACCGTGCTGTCCACGTTGTGCCACTGTGCTGCCCACTCCAAATTGGAGTACTGTGAACAATTAGTCTAAACTTATGTACTAGAGATTGTGACACCAGGAAAGATTGAAGAGAGAACACTTAAGAGTGACCTGATAAGAATCCTCAAGGTTGTGAAAGGAATTGAAACAACAGATGTAAGGAAGAGGTTTCCACTTGTAGTTGAAACCATAAGTTATGAATAAGTCCCATAGAAAATTCTGATTAAGCTTTTTTACTGAGAGAATGTTATCTCGAGAGTAGTTAAGGTGGATAGCAAAAATGCATTCAAGGAGAAGCCAGATGAAGTGTACGAGGGTGAAAGGAGTAGAAAGATGTATTGATGAGATTAGATGAAGAGGGATGGGAAAGAGGCTTGAATGGCATCTAAGCATGTCCTTTAATCTAACAAGTCCAAGCATTGTTTCTGTGCTGCAAATGCTTTTGAATTTGTTATTGGAATTGAGAGAGAAGGCAGAGTTGTAAAGCAATTTTTTTAATTAGGCAAACTTCCATAGGATGTAAAATGAATTTACCACGTAGTGTGGGCTAAATGGTTAATTCATAAACTTGCAAAAAGTGAGAAATATTCAAAGTACCACCTAGTGTAACACACTGAATTCAAAGGTTCAATTTCTGTAGTTCAGTGACTATAATTAACAGTATAGTCAGGCATCAAATAAAAAAAACTAAGGTTTCAAAAAAAAGTGTACGGTAAAATGACAATCCACCTGACATGGAGAGCTATAAAAGACAATAAGAGTCCAAAAGAGTTTAATGGGTATAAAAACATAGCTTTCAGCAAAGTGTCCGGGAAATGTGTGCCCAATAAAGACAGATATAGGTGAGATGCAATGGGCAATGAAGAAATGGTAGATTGTTAAATTGAGTGCTTTGTATCTATTTTTACAGTGGAGAATAAAATACCAGCGGTACAAGGGAACCTTAAATAAAGCCAAGGGGAGGAACTTGGTGGATTTAATATGCATTAAAAATGGTAATGAGGAAATTGAAACTTAAGATACACTCCAGGACCTGATGGTTTCCACCCCAGAGTATTAAAAGAAATAGGTGAGGACATTACAGATGTGTTAGCCATAATTTTCCAAAGCTTTCTAGATTTGGGAATACTTTTCTTTGCACTTGAAAAGTACATATGTCACTCTTATCCAAGGAGATGGGAGAAAAATGGTAACTACTAATTTTGCCAGTTTAATTGTGGGGAGAGTAATGGAATCTGTCACCAGGATCAGAGTGACAGAGCACTTGGATAAACAAGCAATTTGGTATGGACTTGTGAAGAGGTTAAGTCTGATTAACCTACTGCATCCTGATGAATTCAGAAGTTCTAGAGTTTAGGGCAGTAGATGTAACCTATTTGGCCTTCTGTGAACTGCTAACTAATACCATTTCCTGTTCATTACCCATAGTCCTTCACCCCTTTTTTTTAGTATTCAATTTCTTTTAGAATCCAATTTCAGTAAAAACTTGATCACATTGTCAGGTAGAACATTCCCAAAACAACATGCTTTGGTTGAAAACAATTTTAAAAATGTTCAAAATTTAAAAGATTCTGGTTTGACCATTTTGATGCTTTTACTGCAGTATGTCATGAAGATTAATGGCTGTATTAAGATTTGTAACCAGAATGTGAGCCCAGTAAAGATCAATGTGGGTGAGACAAAGTATGCTATGGAGATTGTGCCTATTCCATTTGTTCCATCGGTCTCAATAGTTAGGGTACTGATATAGCAAAGGCTGTGGATCCTGACAACGCAGCTATTGGACTGAAGGTTTGTGCTCCAGAACTAGCTGTGCACTTAGCCTGCTGTTCCACTTCAGCTATAATACAGGCATTTAACACAGGAATAGGCTCTTTGGCCCTCCAAGCCTGCACCGATCATGCTGCCTGACTGAACTAAAAACCCCCTACCCTTCCAGGGACCATGTCCTTGTATTGCCATTCTATTCATGTATTTGTCCAGATGCCCCTTAAAACTCACTATTGTATCTGCTTCCACTACCTCCCCCAGCAGCGAGTTCCAGACACTCACCACCCTCTGGCTAAAAAAACTTGCCTCGTATATCTCCTTTAAACCTTGCCCCTCACACCTTAAATCTATGCCCCCTGGTTATTGACTCTTCCATCCTGGGAAAAAGCTTCTGACTATCTACCCTGCCCATACCCCTCATAATCTTGTAGACTTCCATCAGGTCGCCTCAACCTCCGTTGTTCCAGTGAGACCAAACCAAGTTTCTCCAACCTCTCCTCATAGTTAATGCTCTCCATACCAGGCAACATCCTGGTAAATCTTTTCTGTACCCTCTCCAATGCCTCCATATCCTTCTGGTAGTGTTGAATGCTCTTTTCTAAGTGCAGTCTAACTAAGGTTCTATAAAGCTGCAACATGACTTGCTAATTTTTAAATCCAATGCCTGGCCGATGAAGGCAAGCATGCAGTATGCCTTCTTGACTATCTTCTCCACCTGTGTTGCCACTTTAGTGACCAGTGCACCTGTACATCCAGATCCCTTTGCCTGTCAATACTGTTAAGGGTCTGCCATTGACTGTACATTTCCTATTTGTATTAGACCTTCCAAAATGCATTACCTCTCATTTTCTGGATTAAACTCCATTTGCCATTTCTCTGCCCAAGCCTCCAACCAATCTACGTTCTGCTGTATCCTCTGGTCCTCATCGCTATCTGCAAAACCATCAACCTTTGTGTCATCTGCAAATTTACTAATCAAAGCAGTTATGTTTTTGTCCAAATCATTTATTTTTGTGTGTGTGTATAACAGACTGATCCCTGAGGAACACCACTCATCACCGCCCTCCATTCAGAAAGGCATCCTTCCACTGCTACCCTCTGTCTTCTATGACCAAGCCAGTTCTGTATCCACCTAGCCAGCTCGCTTCTGATCTCATGCGACTTCACCTTCTATAGTGGCCTGCCATGAGGGACCTTGTCAAAGGCCTTACTGAAGTCCATGTAGACAACATCCACTGCCCTACCCTCATCAATCATCTTCGTCACTCCCTCAAAAAATTTGATCAAGTTAGTGAGACATGACCTCCCCTTCACAAAACCATGTTGCCTCTTGCTAACATGTCCACTTAGTTCAACAACCCTAGGAAGGATCACAATTGGTTAGCATTCTGACAGCCTTAGTCTAATTGATCAATGACTTTCAGCTGTACTCTCTTCTTGACCCTCGTGAGTTTCTCACAGCTCATGAAACCTTCGGTGGCTGCTCAGGCCAGAATTCAGGTTTAAAAACAGAATTAATTCACTCTCTAAACATGTGAACCTCACAGCTTCGGGGAGGTTTTCCCACAGTCCTCCAAATACACCAAGTAAAAGCCAGAAGTGAGCAGAACCATGGTGGGTTTGTGATATCCTGGCATTTTTTTCAAGGACTCAATTCTGCTTCACACCTGTACCTGCCCCCCTTGGCAATTAAAATTCTGCCTATAGAATTCAAACCAGGAAAAAATAAAGTAGTAAATATAAATTGAATTGAAATGATGTAACAGAAACTAAATAAAAATTTGGAAATACGGATGGGATTAAGGTGGAGAGATATAACAAACAAGGAGAAAAAAAAGTCACCCTTAATTTACTTCTGAGACTTATGAAATTTAGTTATCAAGGTCAGAGAGGTTATGCAATGAATTTATAATGGTTGACAAATTTGAAACAAATCGTCCATAGTAGTTCAAGTGGGAATAAATCTTGTCTTGAAGAATCTTCTCCAATAATTTCCCTACCACTGATGTAAGGCTCACCGGCCTGTAATTACCTAGATTATTCCTGTTAGCCGCCATAAGCAAAGGAACAACATTGGCTATTCTCCAATCCTTCCCTGCAGCTAGTGAGGATACAAAGATTTCTCTCAGGCCCCAGCAATTTCCTCCCTTGCCTCTCGTTATTCTCGGGTATATTCCATCAGGCCCTGGGAACTTGTCTATCTTAATGTTTCTCAAGAACCCCAATACCTGCTCCTTTTTGATCTCAACATGACTTGAACTATCTACACAGCCTTTCCCAGATACCCTTCCCAGATAGCTTTTCCCATCCACCAAGTCCTTCTCCCTTGTCCTTGAGTGGGCCATGCTCTTCCTGGCTGCCCTGTTGCTCTTTATGTGTAAAAAGCCTTAGATTTGCTTTAATCCTGCTGGCCAATGATTTTTTCATGACTCCTTTTAGCCCTCCTTACTCAAGTTTTTTTTTCTATTTTCGTGTGTTCCCAGTCTCCTAGCATTGACAAATTGAAAATCATTTTCTCTTTAACTGGGTTCACAATATCTCAATATCCAAGGTTCCCAAAACTTGCCATACTTATCCTTCGTCCTTATAGGAATGTGCCAGTCCTGAATCCCTATCAACTTGCACTTGAAAGCCTCCCATATGTCAGATGTTGATTTGCCCTCAAACATCTGCCCCCAATCTACATTCTTCAGTTCCTGCCTAATATTGTTGTAATTGGCCTCCCCCCAATTTAGCACCTTAACTTGAGGACTGCACTTATCTTTATCTATCAGTACTTAAAGCTTACTGAATTGTGGTCACTGTTCCCGAACTGCTCCTCTACTAAAATGTTGACCAGCCAGGCTTATTCCCCAACACCAGGTCCATATGGCCACTTCCCTACTTGAACTACCTACATACTGTTTCAAGCAGCTCTCCTGGATGCTCCTTACAAACTCTGCCCTATTCATACTCCTAGGACTAAGTGAGTCCCAGTCAATATAGGGGAAGTTAGTATCTCCCACCACAGCAATCCTGTTACTTTTACACCTTGCCAAAATCTGCCTACATATCTGTTCCCTCCTCTCTCTCCCCTGCTGGCTGTTGTGTGGCCTATGGTAAACCCCCAACATTGTGATTACATCCTTCCTATTCCTGAGTTCTACCCGTATTGCCTTGCTGTATGTGCCCTCCCACAGTACAGCTGTGATTTTCTAATAACCAGTAGTGCAACTCCCACCCTGTTTACATCCCCCTCTGTCCTGCCTGAAACATTTATATCCTGGAAAGTTAAGTTGCGAATCCTGACCTTCCCTCAACCAAAACTCTAATAGCAACAACATTATAATTCCAAGTACTAATCCAAGCTGCAAGTTCAACTGCCTTGCATGTCACACTTCTTGCATTGAAACAAAAGCACCTCAGCCCACCAGACTCTTTGATTAGCAACCACACCCTGCCTGCTCTTTCTCTTCGCCTAACTGTCCAGTTCCCCTTCAGTTAATTCATCTTTGCTTTGGTTTCCACCCAGTGTGGGAAATTGTTCTGGTTCATTGTGACCACAGAGCAGGACAAATCCAATCCACCCAATTTTCATTGCATCAGTTTACTTTGTGAAGAAAAGTGTCATTGACATTGGGTAAACACCACTTGGTAGCAATAACATAGATTTTTATTGATGCTCAGTTTGAATTTCCTCTAACTCAGCTCCTGATCTCATTACATCCTCAGTTCAAACGTGGACAAAAGAGCTCAATACATGAGGTGAAATGAGAGTTTAAGTTTAATTAGTATCACAAGTAGGCTTCCATTAACACTGCTGAAGTTACGGTGAAAATCAGTAAGGCAGCATTTGGCAAACATGGCATCAAGGAATCCAGCAAAATCAAAGCCAGTAGAAATCAGGGAATACCGGGGTTGGAGTTGTGCCTAGCACAAAGATAGTTGTGGTTACTTGTTGCCAATCATATTAGGGCCAGGATATTGTTAACGGAGTTCCTCACGGTAGTAGCCTAGATTCAGCCATCTTTAGCTGCTTCATCAGTGGCCTTCCCTCCATCGTAGGATTGGAGTGAGGATGTTCATTGATGATTCTACAGTATTCAGTTGCTACTCATACTGAAACACTGTCCGCATGTAGCAAAACCTGGAGAATAATCTAGCTGGGACTGACCAGTAGAAATAATCATGCCAAACAAGTACTAGGCAATGACCATCTCCAACAATTATCTCATGGCATTACCATCAATAAATCCCTCACCATCAACTTTCTAGAAAATATTATTGACCAGAAACCTAATTGGACCAGCTATATAAATAGTGACTACCCGAGCGTATCAGACGCTGGGAATTTTGTGGTGAGTATAGCTCCTGATCTACAGGCACATGTCCAGAATGAGATGAATACCCCACAATTGCCTGGATGAGTGCAGTTCTCAAGAAGGTCAACACCATACAGATCAAAGCAGTCCATCTGATCATGTCCACGAAATTAAACATTAACTGTCTACCATCCATATACAGTGACATTGTGTATCATCCCAAAGATGTACTACAGCAACTCATCACCAAGGCTCCTTCTATAGCAGCACAGTTATACAATGGTTAGCATTGTTTTCTCACAGCACTAGGGACCTGGCTTCAATTCCAGCCTTGGGTCTGTGTGGAGTAGTCTTGTTCTCCCCATGTCTGTGTGGGTTTCCTCCTGGTGATCCAGTTTCCGCCCCTCAGTCCAAAGATGCGCGGGTTAGATTGGCCATACTAAATTGCCCTTTAGTACCCCAAGATGTGTAGGTAAGGGGATTAGCAGGGTAAGTACGTAGAGTTATAGTGATGGGATGCTCTGTCAGTCAGTGCAGGCTTGATGGGCTGAATGGCAGCCTCTTGCATTGTAGGAATTCTACCTCCAGCTAGGAGGACAAAGGCAATAGGCACCCACGAACACCAAGATCTCCCAACCACATGGCTGTGATGGGGAATTACGATGAGTTATGTCGTTATGCCTTCACTGTTGCTATGTTAAAATCCTGTAACTCCCTCTTTTATGGCACTGTATGTGTACATGAATCACACAGAATGCAGCAGTTCAAGCAGGCAACTCATCACTGGCTTCTCGAGGACAAGAAGGGATGGGCAATAAATACTAGTACTTTTTAAAACATGCCCTCTTTTACACTTTTTCCTCTCCGGTGAATATGGGTTGTTGTTTGTGTAAAGCTAATTTGTAGCTGACAGTCTTTGAAGGTACTTTGATAAGTGGCTTACAGTGCACTCCACTCGAACCGGGAGCTCTTGTGAATTTTTGTCTTGCTAACCCAAAGATCCTGAAGCCAATTATACTGTCCCTGTTGATGCCTTGGATTGGATCAAGTAATTTGGGAAGAATTTCCCACTCAGTATGTGGATGGCCCAACAGGAGAGAGGACAAAACTTGACCTCCTCTTGAAAATAAGGAAGGGCAGGTGATAGAAGTGTTAGTGAGGGATCACTTTGGGACCAGTGACAGTAATTCCATTAGTTTTAAAATAGCTATGGAGAATGATAGGTCTGGCCCAAATGTTAACATTCTAAATTGGGGCAAGGTCAATTTTAATGGTAACAGGCAGGGCCTTTCAGTAGTTAATTGGGGGAGTCTGTGGGAAGGCAAAGGGACACCTGGTAAGGGGAGGCTTTCAAAAGTGTGTTAACCAGGACTCAGGGGAAGCATGTTCCTTTTAGAGTGTAGGGCAAGGCTGGTGGAAGTAGAAAACCCTGGATGACTCGGGGGATAGAACACAAGAACAAAAGAACTAGGAGCTGTAGGCCATCTGGCCCCTTGACCCTGCTGTGCCATTCAGTAAAGTTATGGCTGATCTTTTTGTGGACTGAGTTCCACTTGCCTGCCCGCTCGCCATAACCCTCAGTTCCTTTACTGTTCAAAAATGTATCTATCCTTGCCTTAAAAACATTTAATGAGGTAGCTTCAACTGCTTCAGTGGGCACGGAATTCCACAGATTCACAACCCTTTGTGTGAAGAAGTTCCTCCTCAACTTAGTCCTAAATTTGATTCCCCTTATTTTGAGGCTATGCCCCCTAGTTCTAGGTTCACCCACCAGTGGAAACAACTTCCCTGCTTCTATCATCTATTCTCTAGAGGATTGGCTGTCAAATAGGAGGCAGTGTGTGGGGGTCGATGGGTGCTATTCGGATTGGCGGTTGGTGACTAGTGGAGTGCCCCAGGGGTCGGTGCTGGGGCCTCAGCTATTCACCATTTATATAGATGATCTGGAGGAGGGAACCGAGTGTATGGTGTCGAAATTTGCAGATGACACCAAGATTGGTGGGTGTGGAGAGTCTGCAGAAGGATCTAGATAGGCTGGGCGAATGGGCCAGGAACTGGCAAATGGAATTTAATGTTGGCAGATGTGAGGTGGTCCACTTTGGTAGGAAGGATTATTACTTACATGGCAAAAAACTGCAGCATGCGACGGTGCAGAGGGACCTCGGGATCCTTGTGCATGAGTCGCAAAAACCCAGTCTGCAGGTGCAGCAGGTGGTCAAGAAGGCGAATGGGATGCTGGCCTTCATAGCGAGGGGGATTGAATATAAAAGTAGGGAGGTCTTGCTGCAGCTGTATAGGGCACTGGTGAGGCCGCAGCTGGAGTACTGTGTGCAGTTTTGGTCGCCGCACTTATGCAAGGATATTTTGGCTTTGGAGGGAGTGCAGAGGAGGTTTACTAGGCTGATTCCGGAGTTGAGGGGGTTGAGCTATGAGGAGAGGCTGAATAAACTAGGCTTGTACTCGTTAGAGTTTAGAAGAATGAGGGGAGATCTCATTGAGACGTATAAGATGTTGAATGGGATGGATAGGATAGAGATGGACAGGCTCTTCCCGCTCAAAGGATAGTAGGACTAGAGGGCACAGCCTCAGGATAAAGGGGGAGCGGTTTAGAACGGAGTTGAGGAGGGACTTCTTCACTCAAAGGGTGGTGAATCTCTGGAATTCTCTGCCCGTTGAAGTGGTGGCGGCTGCCTCGCTCAATATTTTTAAGACGTGGGTTGATAGGTTTTTGATAGGCAAGGGGATTAAGGGTTATGGGGAGAGGGCAGGAATGTGGAACTGAGCCACGACAGATCAGCCATGATCTTATTGAATGGCGGGGCAGGCTCGAAGGGCTAGATGGCCTACTCCTGCTCCTATGTCTTATGTTCTCTTCATAATCTTATGTTTCTATAAGATCTCCCCTCATTCTTCTGAATTCCAATGAGTATAGCCCCAGTCTACTCAGCCAACCCTCTCAGCCCCGGAATCAACCTAGTGAATCTCCTCTGCACCCACTCCAATGTCGGTATATCCGTTCAAGTAAGGAGACCAAAACTGTGCACAGTACTCCAGGTGTGGCCTCACCAGCACCTTATACGGTTGCAATATCATCTCGCTGTTTTTAAACTCCAACTCTCTTGCAATGAAGGACAAAATTCCATTTGCCATCTTAGTTACCTGCTGCACTTGCAAACCAACTCCTTGAGATTCCTGCACAAGGACACCCAAGTCCCTCTGCACAGCACCATGTTGCAATTTTTTACCATTTAAATAATCCATTTTACTATTGTTCCTACCAAAATGGATGACCTCATATTTACCAACATTGTACTCCATCTGCCAGACCCTCGCCCACTTTTATTATCTATATCCCTTTGCAGACTTTCAGCATCTTTTGCATACTTTGCTCTTCCATCCATCTTAAATGTCATCTGCGAATTTTAACACAGTACACTTGGTACCCAACTCCAAATCATCTATGTATATTGTAGACAATTGTCGTCCCAACGCTGATCCCTGAGGCACACCACTAATCATTGATTGCCAACCAGAAAAACACCCATTTACCCCCACTCTTTGCTTTCTGTTCGTCCACCAGTCCTTTATCCAGATATGGATGGTGTGCACCAAAGGTACAGATATTGAGACCCTGGTCAAAAAAGAGGCATGTGACATTGTAGGCAATTGGGATCAGGTGGATCCCTTGAAGAGTATGGAAGTTGTCGGAGAAGAGTTGAGTGAGAAATCAGGAGGACGAAAAGGAGCCATGAGATTGCTTTGACAGATGAGGCAAACAAAAATCCAAAGAGCTCCTACAAATACATAAAGGGCAAAAGAGTAACTAGGCTTCTTAAAGATTAACAAAGTCATCTTTGTGCAAATACACAAAAGATGGATGAGATCCTAAATGAATATTTCTCATCAGTATTTAATGTTGAGAAAGACATAGATGTAGGGAAATGTAGTGATGTCTTCAGGGGTATACATCTTACACAGAAGGAGTTACTGAAAGTGCATCAAGGTAGATAAATCCCCCGGGACCTGACGAAGTGTATCCCAGGAGGTTATGGGAGGCTAGAGAAGAAGTTGCAGGTCCCCGAGCAGGGATATTTGAGTCACAACAGCCATAGGTGAGGTGCCTGAAGATTGGAGGGTGGCAATGATTGTAACTTTGTTTAAGAAGGGCTGCAGGGAAAAGCCTGGGAGCTACAGACTGATGAGCCTAATGTCTATACTGGGTAAGTTTCTTCAAAGCTTTCCTGAGTCATGATCTTTAGGCATTGGGGGGCAAGGAATCATTAGGAGCAGTCAGCATGGCTTTGTGTAGAAAATTATGTCTTATCAATTTGTGTTTTTTGAAGGGGTAAAATGAAGGTGATGCAGTTGACATTACATAGCAAGACTTTTGACAAGGTACTGCATGATAGGTTGCATAAGGTTAAATCTCATGAGGTAGCCAATTGGATACAAAATTGTCTTGACGTCAGGATGGTTGTAGGGTGTTGTTTTTCAAACTGGAGGCTCGTGACCAGCAGTGTTCCTCAGATTGGTGCTGAGTCCACTGTTATTTGTTATTTATATTAATGCCTTGGATGAGAATTTATGGGGCATGGTTAGTAAGTTTGTAGATGACATCAAGATTGGTGGCATAGTGGACAGTGAAGAAGATTATCCAGGATTGCAATGGGATCTTGATCAATTGGCAGGTGAGCTGATCAATGGCAGATGGAGTTTAACTTACATAAATGTGAGGCGTTGCATTTTGGTAGATTGAATCGGGGAAGGACCTACTCAGTGAATGGTGGGGCATTGGGAAGAGTTATAGAACAAAGAGGTCTAGGAGTACAGGTCCATAGTTCCTTGAAAGTGCAGTCACAGATGGACAGGGTGGTGAAGAAGGCATTCAGCACGCTTGGTTTTATTGGTCAGAACATTGAATACAGACTTGGGACATCTTGTTGAAGTTGTACAAGACATTGTAAGGCCGCACTTGGAATACTGTATAGTCCTGGTCACCCTATTATAGAAAGGATATTATTAAACTGAAAAGAGTGCAGAAAAGATTTACTAGAATGCTACCAGGACTTGATGGTTTGAGTCATTAAGGGGCGGCTGGATAGACTGGGACTTTTTTCTCTGGAATGTAGGAGGTTAGAGGTGAACTTATAGAGGTCTATAAAATAATGAGGTTCGTAGATAAGGTAGGTAGTCAACATCTTTTCCCAAAGGTAGGATTATCTAAAACTGGAGGGCATAAGTTTAAGGTGAGAGGGGAGAGATAGAAAAGGATCCAGACAGACACTTCTTTCACTTGGAAGGTGGTGAGTGTCTGGAACAAGCTACTAGAGGCGGCTGCAATTTTGTCTTTTAAAAATTGTTTAGACAGTTACGTGGGTAAGATGCGGATAGGAGAGATTGTTCAAATACAAGCAATTGAGTCTAGCTGAATGGTAAAAGCGGATTTATTTGGTAGCACGAGCTTTCATAGTGCTGCTTCTTCAGACGATGAAGGAGCAGTGCTCCGAAAACTCGTGCTACCAAATAAACTTGTTGGACTTTAACCTATTGTGAGAGTCCAATGCTGGCAACTCCATAACATAAGAACATAAGAAATAGGAGCAGGAGTAGGCCATCCAGCCCTTCAAGCCTGCCCTGCCATTCAATAAGATCATGGCTGATCTGTCGTGGCTCAGTTCCACATTCCTGCCCTCTCCCCATAACCCTTAATCCCCTCGCTTATCAAAAACCCATCAACCCGCGTCTTTAAAATATTTAGCAAGGCAGCCTCCACCACCTCAACGGGCAGAGAATTCCAGAGATTCACCACTCTTTGAGTGAAGAAGTTCCTCCTCAACTCCGTTCTAAACCGCCCCCCCCTTTATCTTGAGGTTGTGCCCCCTAGTCCTCCTGTCCTTTCTGAGCGGGAAGAGCCTCTCCACCTCTATCCTATCCATCCCATTCATCATCTTATACATCTCAATGAGATCTCCCCTCATTCTTCTAAACTCTAACGAGTACAAGCCTAGTTTATTCAGCCTCTCCTCATAGCTCAACCCCCTCAACTCCGGCATCAGCCTAGTAAACCTCCTCTGCACTCCCTCCAAGGCCAAAATATCTTTGCGTAAGTACACATCATGGTAAAAATGGAACAGCGTGGACAAGTTGGACCAAAGGGCTTGT
Organism: Carcharhinus amblyrhynchos; assembly: GCF_965287045.1. Classification (NCBI taxonomy): domain Eukaryota; kingdom Metazoa; phylum Chordata; class Chondrichthyes; order Carcharhiniformes; family Carcharhinidae; genus Carcharhinus; species Carcharhinus amblyrhynchos. The sequence goes on along the minus strand of NC_137324.1, from coordinate 85,738,890 downwards.
TTCTAGTCTAAGTCTCTGTGACTCTATAATTAACCACTGGCTGGGGTTTAATCCTGGGATCGCAGTTCTGGCTTGACACCAAGCAGTGCATTTATCTGCTAAGACATTGGCATGTCAGGGAATGTAAGCAGTAATAAACTACACCTTTCACCTTTGCAGCTGTGTAATCATTTTGACAGCATTTCATTTTCACAGTAATTGTGTGCACATGTTTTTGAAGATGTATCTTAATGAACAATTATTTTTGAGATTTTTAAAAGCTTAACTACAGTTTCAATAGGCCAACGCAAGGTACTGTCTTTAAAATGTTTTCATTTCAGAATCAGTTTAAATAAGAAGTCCTTCCAACACCGATCTCTTGTTGACATTTACCTTATTTCATCATCTGCCACTTCTATTGACGGGATATTTTAAAATGCTCTGTTAATTTAAGAAAAAAATCTGGACTAGATTTTTTTTTGAATATTTTAGAGTCAGATGCAGGACTAAATGAACTGCAAGAGTGGGTGAGAAGAAGTTGCATTAGATGATGATAGCATACCTTCACACGCAATTTTAATATATGCCAAGCTGAAAATAATGGCCCCGATGGAACAGTTGAATTTGAGGACTTCTCTTTTTGGAAAATCATTTAACAAGTTGTTACTATTTGAAGCGATTGAAGAATAGTGTCATTTTTAGCACAGTGACATTATGAGCAAGTGGTGCATTTATCTGTTTCAACATGCTGTACATTTTCTTTTCCTCAACCCTTCCATGTTTTATGCTTTAGATCCTTCTGGACAAAGCATTCTAAAGAGTTATTTCTTCATGTGTAAGCTTAAAAAGTAAATTTTGCCACATTTATCAACTCTGAAAGACAGTGCAGTTAATTTCAGGTCTGTCTACATGCTTGCGTTTTCCATTTATGGATTATTGGATATCCTAGCTAAAGGAAACCAAGGATATTTTTATTGTCCTCAAACTGTCCCATTTGTGATTTATTTACTTAGCACTGACCGGTGAATGAACCAATTGACATCTTTGTTATCTTGGTTAGTATTATGATATCTCCTTTATCTTAATTAGCATGATGGTATCTCCTGGTTGCTGAAATTAGTGAAAAGAAAGATTTCCAGTGTACGTTTGAACATAAGAACATAAGAAATAGGAGCAGGAGTAGGCCATCTAGCCCTTCGAGCCTGCCCCGCCATTCAATAAGATCATGGCTGACCTGTCGTGCCTCAGTTCCACATTCCTGCCCTCTCCCCATAACCCTTAATCCCCTCGCTTATCAAAAACCCATCAACCCACGTCTTAAAAATATTTAGCGAGGCAGCCTCCACCACCTCAACGGGCAGAGAATTCCAGAGATTCACCACCCTTTGCGTGAAGAAGTTCCTCCTCAACTGTACAGTTCAGTTCAGTTGTACAGAACGTTGGAGTACTGCGTCCAGTTCTGGTCACCTTACTACCGGAAGGACGTGGAGACTCTGGAGAGGGTGCAGAGGAGGTTTACCAGGATGTTGCCTGGCATGGGAAGGACTGAGTTACGAGGAAAGGTTGGAGAAACTGGGACTTTTCTCCTTGGAAAGACGGAGATTGAGGGGAGACATGATAGAGGTATATAAGATAAAGAAGGGAATAGATAGAGTCAGTAGTGAGAGGCTGCTCCCTAGACTGGGTACAATTACGAGAGGTCATGATCTAAGGGTGAGGGGGGAGAAGTATAATTTGGATGTGAGGGGAAGGTTCTTCACGCAGAGGGTCGTGGGAGTATGGAACACGCTACCAAGTAGGGTGGTGGAGGCAGGAACATTGGACTTGTTTAAGGTTTACTTAGGTAGACACATGAGCGAAACGAGGATGGAGGGTTATAGTAGGGGGTATTAAATAGGTTCAGAGCCTCGGGAGACACCGGAAATGCAGACTTATGTGTTAACGTTTTTGTCTTTTTATTCCGCAGATGGAGGTCCACCTTGTTGTCAAACAAGGGGCATGCACACGGTGGGTCGTGCATGGGCTGCTCTTGGAGGTTCCGGGAGTGGCCTAGTACTTCGTGCCGGTGTGTGTGCTTGATCCTGGACCGGTAGACGGGCGCCGCAACAGCTCAGTGACTAGCACTGCTAGCTGTGCAGATACATGGATTTGGGCCTGTGTCTGTGGGAGTTTGCGCATTCTCCCTGTGGTTGCGTGGGTTTCCTCCGGGCGCTCCGGTTTCCTCCCACACCCCAAAGATGTGCTATTAGACTGATTGGTTTACCAAATTGACACTATTCTCCCCTGAATCTGGCTAAGTTAGGGGTTCCACTTGCAGACACGCAGGGCAGGGTAGGTGTAGGAGGATGCGGCGGCGCGGGCTCGTTGGGCCGAAGGGCCTGTTTCCCGTGCTGGGTTGTTCTTTGTAACTCCGTTCTAAACCGCCCCCCCCCCCTTTATCTTGAAGCTGTGCCCCCTAGTCCTACTGTCCTTTCTGAGCGGGAAAAGTCTCTCCACCTCTATCCTATCCATCCCATTCATCATCTTATACGTCTCAATGAGATCTCCCCTCATTCTTCTAAACTCTAACGAGTACAAGCCTAGTTTATTCAGCCTCTCATAGCTCAACCCCCTCAACTCCGGCATCAGCCTAGTAAACCTCCTCTGCACTCCCTCCAAGGCCAAAATATCCTTGCGTAAGTACGGCGACCAAAACTGCACACAGTACTCCAGCTGCGGCCTCACCAATGCCCTGTACAGCCGCAGCAAGACCTCCCTACTTTTATATTCAATCCCCCTCACTATGAAGGCCAACATCCCATTAGCCTTCCTGACCACCTGCAAGCTGGGTTTTTGCGACTCATGCACAAGGACCCCGAGGTCCCTCTGCACCGTCTTTCAACTCCTCATCCCATTTTCCCTCCAGAGAACTGGATCTTGCAAAATGTATCCAATAGTCTATGGCATGACAATGTATTGTGATCAAACATTCGGTGCTCTCTTAACCTTCCAGTATTTATTCTAACTTATTTTGACCCTGAAATTGTACCGATTTGTTCACCAATCTATCACTATATAGTTTCTCAGAACATTTCATAATTTTGAAAGCCTGTTTAAGGTACCCTTTAAACTGATCAGTACCCTAACTTTTTTCTAATTTAAGTATATTTCTTCATTATTATTAACTCAAATTCTTCAAATGTTTGTAATTCCTATTCCATGGCTGCATTCTCCAGAAGGCAATGCCTTGTGATGCATGGACTAACTAATATCACCATTTTGTTTTTGTATTCCATGCCCCCCATGTTTCAAACTCAGAATTCCAATTTTCCTAAAGTCTTATTATTTAGCATATACTTGACTTCTACTTCCCAAAATGTTCTATATATTACTCTTCTTTGTCTTGACTAGTATTTATTGCTAAACTCTCATCACCAAAATTGATTATTTGGCCATTGTCAGTGTGCAAATTCGTAGCCATATCATAGAGATTACAATGGTGACTACACTTCAGAAATTCTTCATTTGCTGTAAAGTACTTTGGGGCATCTTGGGGCTGTGAAAGACACTATGTAAGTGCAAGTTCTTTCCATTGAACTGGATCTGTCATGTATCAATTCACTAAACCATATTTGCATTCTTCATCACACAACTTACCCTAAACACACACTTTTGCCAAAACAAAATGTTAGGAATCTTTCCATTCTGCCTATTTCTAAATCCTTTACATAATTGGAAATAAATGGTACCTAAATGGTTTTTAAGTGCATTCTATATACTAATCCAACAAAATTATGTACCCTTATCCTTTGTTTTCTGTCGCATAACCCTCTTTGTCCATTCTTTAACTTCTGCAGCCTGTAATGTTAACACATGAACTGTCCTATGTATTTGCAAACAAGTATATTAGGAAGTTTTGCAAACACTTCCATGAAAAATATTTGTGCTCATCAAAAAATAGAAACAATTAAGTATTATGTGGAAACACGCATCCACATTTCCTGATTGAGCACAGCTAACAAAACCAAATGTACTTGATTTTAAGATAATGCTTTCATGTGTATATGATAATTCTAAAAACAAAACATTCTTGAACGTTGGTTTTTACATGTTGAGATATAAAATGTAATACATTCATAAGAGGTGATTACAGCATTTCTAACAGATGTTCAACATTTCTTTAAGGGCTCTAGAGGTGCATGGTAGCCTAGAAGCTCTTGCAAGGGCAAAAAAACAGCGTCAAAATGCAGAAATTGCGTATAAAGAAAGTAAGTTTGTGTGAGGAATATTTCTACAATGTTTAAAATGTGATTAAGATGTTTGATCTGGTTCTTCTATTCCATTTGGTAAGAGCTGAAGAAATGTGAAATATGTACTAGATAGGTGCACTGCCTGTAAATATGTACTAAGATATATGACAGATGCCACTGCTTTGAAGACTGAAGTTTGCAAGTTGATGAATCAGAAAGAATTGATTCACATTTTTCATAAGATACTTTGAGTCATCAAGGTAGTTCTGCTGATTAGAACATTTTGTATGTAATTTGATTGAAATCCAGTACTTATAAAACATTGGTTGAAAAAATATGATATTTAAAATCTAATGCAATAGCTTGTAAACTTGTAGTGAGCACCAATGTTGTTGAACTAACCAGATCAGTAGAAGGTTATACAGCCTCACAAAATGATAATTCTATTGCTACTTTGATCAGAAATAAAGATTAAACTCCCCTAGTTGGTAATATGAAGCTTAAGGAAAGTAATGCATGGTTAGGGAGGAATTTGGGTAATTTGAGGGGCCTGTGGGAATGGACAGTGTATTTGAAGTATAGGTATGGGGAAGCATAATTCACAGGAATAAGTATTTACTTAGTATTTTGGGGAAGTGAATAATGAAGATCGATGTGGGTAATTAATTTGATAGGTAAGAAATGATCAATTATGCATGAAGCTTAAAAATGTAAGAATAATTGAGAGGAATCTGCAGTGAGTCCTGCAGGAACGGGAAGCTGAGGGATGGTGGTTTAAAATAAATATAATTGGTGAAGAGAGAGAAGAAACTAAAATGGATGTGGAGAGCCAGTAAGAAGCATAGAGGGAGGGCTATGTTGAAAGTGAACAGGAAAAATTCAGTAAGTCAAATAGGAAAAAAGGGAGAAAAACTATATGGAAATGAAAAGCAGTTTGCATTGAGTGGAACAAGTAGTAGACCTAAAGCAAGAAAAATGAAATTGAGGCGCACAGTAAAATTTCAAAGTAAATTTCATTGTTAGGAGAACACAATTGAGTAAAGTTAATTAATAAAATGTAATTAACATTATAGTTTGCCAAGAACAAGAAATTCCCCACAGTAAGTACATGAGGCTGTAAAGATCTAAAGGATCTATTAATTAATTAAATAAAGTGACAAATCAGTGGGACAGCAGGAAAGCCCAGAGATCTCACTGGGCCAGCAAAAGATCCTGGGGTTAAATATACATAACTGGAGTTTGAGTCAGTTGGGCTGCTAAGCATTTTGGCAGCAGGTGAAAATGACTGGAGTAACGTAGAGTCAGAAATGGAAAAAAATGTAATTTTTAGTTTGTAACTTACAGGAGTGGGCTAATAGCAATATTTGCTTTTCCTATTTATGCCTCCTACCTCGCCAGAAAATAAGAAAGGAATGACATTTTTGCCTTTCAACTCTGTAGCCAGTAGAGGGAATGCAAATATGAGATGGACAGGTAGACGATTTGAGGATAATTTGCAGCATCAGCTTGTGATCATTTTATTACAGAATGATTACAATATGAGGCCATTTGGCCCATTACGTCCGCACTGGCTTGCAATGAGTAATTTGTATTTCCTTTTCCTACCTTCTCCCCCAACCTTAAACACTATTTCTTTCAAATAATATCTCAAATTGGAGAGATTGCAACAAAAAGAAGATTTTTTTTTTTAAAAATTGAAAGATTAGGTGAACATTAAGTAGATGATTAATGTGTATCTTTTTGCCTCAGATCTCTGAATTTCTTACAGAAATGTTTTTCTCTGTCAAAAATCACTGACTATGTAAATACAACTTACTGTTAAGTTTCTATTCTCATTTAGATTTTACTGGGGAGCTAATAGTATTGTTACCTGGACTAGTAATCCAGAGATTCAAGGTAGTGCTCTGGGGTCCTGGGTTTGAATCCCATCATGACAAATGGCAAAATTTGAATCCATTTTTAAAAAAATCTGGAATTAAATGTCTAATGATTGTGAAAGCATTCTTAAAGAAAGCCATTTGGTTCACTGATGCCCTTTAGGGAAGAAAGTCTGTCACCCTTACCTGCCCTGGCCAACATGCGACTGACTCCCACATCTACAGCAATGCATCCTTTTGTCCTTGTTAGAAACATCTAATTACTTTCATATACATCAGTTGTATAAGAAAATGAATATATTGCCAATTTTAAGTGAGTAAGAAAACTATTTCTCAGAATCCATCAAAAACACTTGCATCACTGAGTCTTAAAATACTTTTTGTACTTTTTCAGAATCCCTGCAATGCAATGTCATGGACCTGATTAATTTGATTCATTGAACTTGTGTTCTAGTACAAAACGGATATTATTTGATATCATTTCTCCATTGTAGATCTTTTCAAGAGCCAGAAGTTAATGCGGGAATACAGAGAGTTTCTGGGTAACACTATGGTAAGACCGTTTCTGAAATGTATCTATCCTGTATGTGTATATATAGCTATATAAGTATTGTAGCCACAAGATTAGGTCAGAGGCTGAGAATTTTGCAGCAAGCAACTCTGATCCTGATGCCCAAAGCCTACGTTACCCTCCCTCTACAAGGCACAAGTCAGAGTGGTAATGAATGCTGTCCATATGTCTGGATGAGTGCAGCTCCGATAATACTCAAGCTGATTACCATCCAGGAAAAGCAACCCATTTTATTGGCATCCCACTCACTACCTTAAACATTCACCCCACCACCAATACAATGGCAGTAATGTGTACCATCCACATGATACATTGCAGCAGATACATGGTAATATCATGGCAAGAGCCCCTCCAAGCCACAAACTATCCTGAGCAATTCAAGCACTGCAAAGCCCTGTGCCATCTTGATGCTGTACTCCTCCATGCTCCCTGGCATTGACCACAGACTTTTGGGTAGGTCTAATAATGCAGCAAGCATTTCATTCTGTATACCCATCAAGCTTGTGAGCTACCATTGAAGCAAACTCCTCTGAAGTGTGAAAGCTCACCTCTGAACTGGCACCTCTACGATCATTATCCCAATGCCATGTGCAGGCTATTTATGACTTGTGTCCCACTTTACACATCCCTCAAATGATAGCAATGTCTGTATAAGGCCACAAGAGATTGGAGCAGAAGTAGGCCATTCAACCCATGAAATCTGCTTCACTGTTCAATGAGATCATGACTGACCTGATATGATAATGTTGACCACTTCCACCATATCCCCATAACTCTTCTCTTAACGATTAAAAGTGTCTGTTTCAGCCATGAACGTACTTCATCGCCCACATGTATAGCTCTCTGTGAAAAAGCATTCTACAGAGTCAGTACCCTTTGAGAAGGAAATTCTTTCTCAATTGTCTTAAATGGACGACTCCTCACTCTGAGATTATGCTCTCTGATCCTAGAGTTTCTTACAAAGGAAACAACCTTGCATCATTTACCCTGTCAACCCCATGAGAATACAATGAGCAGGATTTTACAGCCTCATTCATCCCGCAATCGTAAGATCCCGCCTGAATTCAGTGGACCTTTCCATGGTCTGCCTCTCACCTGCTCCAATTCCTGTGGCCAGGGGGACAGTAACATTCCAGCCTACGTGTCCCAATAAGGTCTCTTCTCATTCTTCTAAACTCCAATAAGTTTAGGTCCAACATACTCCGCCTCTTTGCCAAAGAAAATCTTTCCAGTCTGGGATCAACCTTCTCTGGACTGCCTCCAATGCAGATAAGGGGACTAAAACTATTCACAGTATCCCAGGTGTGATCTAAGTAGTGCCTGTATAGTTTTAGCTATTTCATGCTCCATTCCCTTGAAATAAAGGCCTACATTCCACTCGCCTTCGTTGTAACCTGCTGAACTTGCCTTTGTTTGCAACTTAGAAACATAGAACAGTACAGCACAGTACAGGCCCTTTGGCCCTCAGTGTTGTGCCGAGCTATGTTCAAACCCAAAATCAAGCTATTCCACTCTCTATCATTCTGGTGTGCTCCATGTGCCTATCCAATAACCGCTTAAAAGTTCTTAAAGTGTCCGACTCCACTATCACAGCAGGCAGTGAATTCCACACCCCAGCCACTCTGAGTATATCTTCCACCATGAACCTTATGGTTATGCCCCCTAGTATCAGCTACATCCACCCAAGGACATAGTCTCTGCACGTCCACTCTATCTATCCCCTTTATCATCTTATAAACCTCTAAGTCGTCTCTCATCCCCCTCCGCTGTAAAAGGAAAAGTCCCAGCTCCCTCAACCTTTCCTCATAAGACCTACCCTCCAAACCAGCCAGCATCCTGGTAAATCTCCTCTGCACTCTCTCCAACGCTTCCACATCCTTCTTATAGTGAGGTGATCAGAACTGCACACAATATATTTGTGCACGTGGACCTTTAAATTCCTTTGTGTTGCAGCTCTTTGCAGTCTTTCCTATTTTAAATAATATTCACCTCTTTTATTTTGCCTATCAAAGTGCATAACTTTACATTTTCTTACATCATTCCATCTGCCAAGCTTTTGTCCACTCATTTATATCTTCTGTAGACTCTTGTCATCCTCTCCTCTTGCTTCCCACCTTTTTTTGCAAATTTGGCAATAATACATTTACTTCCCTTGTCCAAATCATTAATATATGTGGCAAATAATTGTGTCTCCAGCACTGATCCTTGTATCATCCTGAAAATTCCCCTGTTATCCCAACTGTATTATCCTCTACACCATGGACTCTTATTAAAAAGTAGCATTTTGTGTGGTACTTGCTTTTTCATCTGCCAGTTCTCCTTTATCCTGCTCATTACCACCTCACATAACTCTAATAAATTTGGCAGGCATGATTTCCCTTTCATGAAGTCATGCTGACTCTGCTTGACTATAACATGTATTTTTAAATACTTTGATATTACCTCCTTTTATGTTAGAATCTAACATTCTCTCAGTGACAGATGTAAAGTTAACTGGCCTATAGGTACCTTTTTTGGTCTCCATTTTTTTGGTTGTTTTCCAATCCTCTGATACTTTCCAGAATTTACAGATGATGATGATTATTGCATCAACTATATCTGTAGCTATTTCCTTCAGTATCCTAGAATGCACCCTGTAAGGGCTAGGGGTCTTACCAGCCTTTAATTTTCCCTGTACTTTTTCTCTCGTGGTAGCTGTATTTATTTTCTCCCCCACTTTTGCCGCCAGAGTATTTAGTATTTTTGGAATGTTACTAGTATCTTCCATCATGAAGCCTGATGCAAAGTATTTATTTACCTCCTCTGCCATTATTGATTCCCTAGTCTCATTCTCTGTGTTCATTTTGGTGGCTCTATACCGTGGTATATATTTAAAGAAACTCTTACTGTCTATTTTTGTAATACTTGCTAGTTTATCTTCATAGTTTATTTTTTTTCGGTCATCTTCTATTGGTTTTTAAAACTTCCCAATCTACTAGCTTACCATAATCTGCCGCATTGTATGTTTTTTCTTTCCGTCTAATACGCTTCTTAACTTCCTTAGTTAACCATGATTGATTTTACCCTCTTCCTAGAATTCTTCCTCTTCCTAGAATCCTTCCTTCTCACTAGAATAAATCTTTATTGTGTGTTATGAACTATTTCACAAATGTCAGCCATTGCTTATCAACCATCTGCTAAGCTCCTTTCCCAGTCTGTTCCAGCCAACTTTGCTTTCATTCCTTTGTAATTACCTTTCATTAAGTTTAACACAGTTGTTTCTGACCCATGTTTCTCAGCTGGTGGCTGTTGTGAGGGTTTATTTTGTGTCTCATGAAGTCCTGAGTTTTGTATGGTAGAACATTGTTTATTAACAACACACAACTATGAGCTAACTCTGTATTTACTCTACATAGGTCTCTGTCCAGTCTGCACCTGACTCTAGTTTCACATCGTTTGTCTCTTTACATCACACTCTGATACTGTTTCCCAGTTCCATTTTAACCCTTGCTATGCCAGATACACTTGTACTACAGTGGCTGCAATTGTGATAGCAAATTATATCATCATGGCCTTTGCCCTTTCACCACTGCCAGTCAGATTGTACGTTCTTGGTTATCCAAAAGGAGGGCGCTGGGATAGCGTTGCAGTGAGGCAGGGTGGGGAAGAAACACGATGCATGCTTACATCAGCTGCAGCGTGTAAATTGGAAAAGTAGATTGTACAATATGTGCAATGTAAAGATATGGTTTCAGTCTCCTTTCTCACTATGGCTTCAGCTCCAGTCTTTGCAAACATTGTCTCCTCCCATTAGTTTGAAGATATGCAGCCATGCCTGTTCTTGCTAGTTGGGTGTTGTGGCCTCTGGTTATGTTTTATTTTGCTCTGCAAAGGAAGGGGGAAATGTGGAAGTGAGTTTGGTGCAACATGTTCAGGTGGCTTTCATTGTTGAATATCAGGCAACATGCACATTGAATAAATACTCAGCAAGTATGTGAATGTGCACATGGATGCCATTTGCAATTTATTTAGCTCCTGTAAAATACTGTACTGACAACTTTATTTTCAGTCATTTTTGTTTTGCTTATGTTTAAAATATTCCAAGCTAATTCTTGTAATTAGGAAGGATACACTGCATAATTTAACCAGAGCACCCTGATAATCTGAATATTAGTTATCCAAAATGTTGCGATTGTCCATCATAACTGAATTTAACTAGTAAGGAACGAAGAGCTGCAGAAATGTTTGATTATATGTCAATCACTGCAGTTATCAAAGCTCTTGTTACTTTTCTTATGATTTGACTTAACAGTTATGCAATAATCAATCAGTAAAAGCAACTCCATTGTAGTAATGTTATAAATGTAGAAACAAATTAATTGGTTATGCAAAAATCAAAGCTGGTAGTAACTTTTTCTCAAGCTGTTGGCATATCTATTGGTCATGCTGCTTTTGTTAAAGATTGATGCCATGCAGCACTGAACTCTCCTTTGCCTTCTTTATTTTGGGCATTCTTAAGCACCTCCTTTTGTATGCTTTGAAGGAAGCAAAGCGTAGGTGTATGTAAAATACATAATGTTTGTTTGTAATTGCTGGTTTGTTGAATTTTATTAATCAAAAAAAAGTGGCATGATAAATTTCACCTAATAAAGGATTGCCATGGGTAGGGGTAAAATATTCACAAGTTAGAGAACTGCATTAGTGTATGTTTTATTTTATAATAATACAAGTTGCATTTTAATTTTTCCTTTTAGCCTCGCTCAACTAAGTCAACACCATTCTTACAGGGACCTGGAAAAGTTGTGATGGTTGCAATCTGCATGTAAGGCATTGTTTTGTCTTTAAAGTTTATTTTATTTTAAAACTTGGATTGGATAAAAATCTGCATAAAGAACAAAATAATGGTAAATATGTATTCTCTCTGCCTCTTCTCCCTTCTATGCATGATGCTGTGTACCATTCTACTGTCCCAAAAACCAGAGTTAGCGAATACCTGTAGGATAGTGGAGAAAATTCTCCATTTAGTGAGCTGGCCTTAACATATATGCTTGTCCCTTGAGATAATATGAAATTTGTTTCAGGGCCAAATTGTACACTGATGTTCCATTTCTAGTTTGTTTGGCACATTGATAATCAAAATTAATTTTCTTGCTTTGGCTAAAGTGAAAACAAACCTTAAAAATTTGCTTTTCAATTGTTCCTTCAAAGTACAGAAGTCCCATATTTCTATCTGTCAATGTTATTTTTGTTAACCCCACTCTCTAGCAATGGGCTGAATTTTATCTTCAAACTGCTTGCCTGGATTTATACAGGGTCTGCATCAATGTTTTCAGAAGCTATACATTCACTGGCTGACACCTGTAATCAGGTAAGGAAATGATCTATTGATTCAATATCCAGGCAAATGAATGCACTTTAAGCATAAATTGAACCGGTTTCAACTATGATTTACTGTTGCTTTATTATACTTGAAAGTTCTCTGTAGGACTAATTTATCAATTATTTGTTATAAATTTGAAAACATTTTTAATATTGTAGTCATAGTTGATTCCACACAGGTTGTATTTTGCTGAAAAAAAATACAGACAGTTCATGATGCATGTTGTTAATATGCAAGTTGGCTCCAAATTTATTCGATTAAGACATAGTTGCGAATCTGCAGACCTTTTTGGTTAATCTACAGCACTGCTTCACACAAATGGCATCTCATCCTGAGCATTCCTTAGTTTGGAAAACTTGCTGTATTTGTATGTTAATTATCCACTAAGTTCATCTCTCTCGACTAGAAAGAGCATAAGTTTCTAATTCTAATTCTACTTTCAATTATGCTTTCCATCACTGTGCTAATGACCAGGAGTAGACTAATTGAGTGAATATTGGCCTGGTCGGATTTGTCCTGCTTTTAGTGAACAGGATATTCTTGGCTGAATCCTAATGGATTCATAGAATCATAGAAACCCTACAGTACAGAAAGTGGCCATTCGGCCCATTGAGTCTGCACTGACCACAATCCCACCTAAGCCCTACCCCCATATCCCTACATATTTTACTCACCAATCCCTCTAACCTAAGCATCGCAGGACACTAAGGGGCAATTTTAGCATGGCCAATCAACCTAACCCACACATCTTTGTGTCGCATCTTTGGGTTCTGTCGCATAAGCGTGAAATAGAAGCCCCTTCAACTTTGTCCCTCTGGTTTGACTTTTTAAATTACCATTGGCCAAGGCTTAAGAGCTAAGGCAGATCTATGCCTCTTTAATTTTGCATTAATATTGTTATCATCAAGTGTATAGTTACTTGCTTGATAAAGATAAAGCTTAACTAATGGAAAGTAAATATTGCCATATTCTCCACTTGGACTTTGGGTGACAGGGCACAGCACTGCTATCTCAGTGCCAGACACCCAGGCTTGATTACAGCCTTGGGTGACTGTGTGGAGTTTGCATGTTCTCCCTGTGTCAGTGTGGGTTGGGTGGATTGCCCATGCTAAATTGCCCCTTAGTATTCAAAATTGTGTAGATAGGTGGATTAGCTATGGTAAATGCATGGGGTTGTGGGGGGATGGTGGTGGTGAGATGCTCTTTTGTAGAGTTGATGAAGATTCAGTGGGCTGAATGATGAATTCCTGCAATGTAGAGGTTCTGTGGTCATGAGAGATATTTCCCATTAATAACTGGACCACTTAATTTAGTCTTGTAAAGCATTTTAACCTTGTCTACTAATGAAACTACATGACCAGTGGAATTGATTGTTTGCACTAGGGGATTTTCGCAGTAACTTCATTGCAGTGTTAATGTGAGCATACTTGTGATACAAATAAATATGTTATTTGAAGGAGGCTTCTTTTAACTGTGTTCACTTTTTCACAAAGGAATTTGCATTTTATTTGGTGCAGTAGGTATATTTGAAAGATCAGTTTCACCTTTTGTGTGCGTGTTTGATCTGTGACCAGGTAGATGGAATAGTATTAATACTGCTCCATAATAAAATGGGATATGAATTAATAGCCCCTGTTTTGCAGTTAAAATAGTGAGCATCACATCACTGCTAAGGATTAAATTGAACAGCAGTTTCCAGATGTGTGCATTATGTGCAAAGTTTCCCTGCTCTTTTAGAAGCTTCACTGTGATGTCTCACAGAGGAACTAGCATTCAGTCGGATGGAAAACGTGAATTTGGAATACTTATGTGCAGAGTAGTGCACTGTTAGAGATCCCTTCCTTCAGGTACAATATTAAATGGAGGCCCCATCTGCTTGCTCAGGTAGATAAAGAAAAGATCCCATGGCACTACTTATCCACTGTGCTTTGGCCAATGTGTACCCCTCAATCAACAGTTTGGTTATTTTGGCAGGGATGTAACAGGTTATGGTCAGAGCTTTGGGTGGGAAACAGCAGTCTGTTTTGTCAGATGCTCCAGAGTCTTAACTATGGCTTATGGCTCTGACAGGTCCACCATCTAGCAAACTGGCTTGTTATCTTGAGTGGGAAGCAGTATGTGGAGCTGGGTAGGTCAAATTCATAACCCAGTGAACAAATAACTATATAGTTCCTAGGATGATGTGTGGCTTGTAGGGGTGCTGGCAGGTTGTGCTGTTCCTTGACCCATAACTTTGTCCAGGTTTGGACAGTGCCACTGAAGAGACCTCGTAGTCCGTTTCTAGTACATGCTGTTGCCATGGGTCAATGGTGGAGGAAATTAATGTCTAAGATGGTGGATGGGGTGCCATCCAAGCAGGCTGCTTGGTCCTAGATGACTTCAAGCTGCTTGAGTATTACTGGAGCTGCAGCTATCTGAGCTAGTGGAGAGTAACCCATCTCACTCCTGACTTATACCTTGTAGGTGATAAGACAGGTTTTGGGGAATCAGGAGGTGAGTAATCACCAGGATGTTTATGGTCAGGGATTTATTGATGGTAATGCTGTTGAATGTTAAGTGCAGATGTTTAGGTTCTCCCTTGTTAGGGATGATTGTTGCCTGGCAGTTGTGTAGCACACGTTAGTTAGCATTTGGCAGCCCAAACCTGAATGTTGTCCAGGTGATTCTGCATATGGGCATGGAGTACTTCCGTATCTGAGAAGTCGTGAATGACTTTTCATCAGCAAACATCTCCACTTGTGACCTTATGATGGGGCTGAAGATGTTTGGGCCTAGGATACTATCCTGAGCAACTGCTGCAGCAGTGTCCTTTGGCTGAGATATAATTGGCCTGCAAAAACAACTACCATCTTCCTTTGTGCTAGGTATGACTCCAACCGGTGGAGTTTTTCCATTGATGTAATTTTGCTAGGGCCGCTTGATGCCATTCTTTAATGTTGAGGGCAGTCACTCTCCTCTCGCCTTTTGAGTTCAGTTCTTTTGTCCATGTTTAGACCAAGGCTAAAATGAAGTAAGAAGCTGAATAGCTTCAGCTGCTGAAAGGCCTAAGCAACTTGGGTACCACTGCAAAACTGACCAAATGAGTTAATTCAGGGACTAGCAACTTCATTAATTTAAGATACCAGCGCAACTCCTGGAAGTAGCTTGGCTCCCTGCCCTGATCTCATTAAACCTGAATCAGGTTGGAGTTGGTTTCCAACCTCACTCAGAAATGTTTCCCAATTTAACTCCCAGCCCACATGCTCACCCATGTTTATGTTCTGCCACCTCCCCCTACGCTTTAGTAAGGATTTTTCAATCTGGTTAAGGAGATGCATAGTGTGTTCACTGGGTGCTATGCTATTCTGGATTTTTAATAATAAAAACCTACAGATGACCCGTGGATAAGTCTAACTAAAATGAATGGCAAACATTGTTTGTTCACCGCTAACCACAAATTCTTGACCAATATCTTTAGATGCTTTTGTTTAAAAGTGGATAAAGCTGATGTACTGAAAGGTTTGCAATTTGATATTATGTTCTTTTAATTATTTCTGACACTACTCCTGAATCTAAAATTGACATGGCTGTTGTTTTTACAGATTCTATTAGCAGTAGGTGTCAGTCAATCTTCCAGGACCCCAGATCCTGGCCATCCGTAAGTAGAATCTAATTTTTTTTTTTACTGGTCAACAGATGCTTTTAATAGTGAAAATAGACAAATAGTTGTGTTGATCGTTATCAATCTCTATAGCAGAGATTGTTATAGATATAAAAGTAAAAGTTTTTATTGTAGAAGTTGCTGATATTTAAAATGTTTGTGATGACCATGCATTATTTAAATGTTAGATTTTTCATCCACCAGATATTTGCAATTCAGGTAGTTGCCTTTGCATTTATTTTTCTGATTGTTATTTTTAAAGGTATGGATTTACAAATATGCGCTACATTGCTTCCCTCATTAGTGGAGTAGGAATTTTTATGATGGGTGCAGGACTCTCCTGGTACCATGGAATTATTGGACTTATACACCCTCAGCAAATAGAATCCCTAACATGGGTAAGCTCTGTATTCAAATATTTCAAATAAATTGAGCAATTAATTAAGAGAAATTTCAAATTTACTGCCTAATGCAAGAACCAAATTATTATACATCTGAACCAAACTCAGGTTTTCAGCAGTGCCTGAGTAAGAATCTGCTAAACTGCCTCAGTATTTGGAAAGAGATTCCCAGTCAGCTTCCTCACGTATTAAAATGATTAGCTTTAATTTGGAAGTACTCTCTTCCACCTTTGTGCCAGCCAGATCATGAAGTTTTCAGTTATTACAGTAACCAATTGATCTTCATCAGATACATTTTTGTAACATTATTGTGTATTGATAATTTTGTCTCAGTCTTTTGGCTAAGATCAAGTGTCATATCGACATGCTGCACTTGGTTGAGGTTATTAGGTTACATTTGATCTTCGTTTGAAGCAATTTTTTAAAGCGGCATCTCGGCTTTTAGGCTAAGATGCAAATGAGATCAAGCCTTGGAGGCAGAGCTATGCCTGCTTCAATCACCTTGGATCATGTAGATCAAGCCCAAGACAGGAGATGAACCCTGCCTTGTCAGCTTGGATCGGGAATGTCCCAACTTGTTGAGACTCTGAATTAGACTTGATTGGATTGAATTAGAATAAAAATGAAAAAAAGCCAATGAGCAGGATTGATGATCTGAATGCTAATCTTGAAGATAGACATTATTCCATCTGAGAAAATGTGCTTCAATTGGTGTGTTCTAATGTTCTGTTAGATGTTTTATAAGAGAGGGGATTAAGGGTTATGGGGAGAGGGCGGGAAAGTGGAACTGAGCAGCGACAGATCAGCCATGATCTTATTGAATGGCGGGGCAGGCTCGAAGGGCTAGATGGCCTACTCCTGCTCCTATTTCTTATGTTCTTATGTTCTTATATGCATACTATATATATATATATATATATATATATGTAAATGCACCTTGTACCAAATATATGAACTATTTTACCTTCATAGATTTACCATTTTAATTAAATTACTTTATGCACAAGTTAGTGATTTATGTGCATTGCAAAGTAACCTCACTGACCTTAAGGAGCTGATGCTCTGTTCCAGGTTGGGGCTGATCAGTGTAACTGCGGCATTCTAAACAAGCAGATAGAGTCCTGTATATAACATCAGTAACTGATTTTGGTGGATAATCAGTAAACTGAGCTGGCAGATGCCTGTTGATTTCAGCATCCACCCATCCACCCATCCATCCACCGTCCCCACCCAAATCCTTTATGCCCTTTTCCCATTAATTCAAAAAAGAATATTCCTGTACTAATCATCATTCTACTTGAGTTGACAGAGGTGCAAGTCTGCTTTGAGAACTGTGTTGTACTCTAATAGATATGTGATAGTGACTCAAGTTGATCTGTTGCCAAACTATTTTTCTCTTTCCTTCCTTATTGTGAGGAGGAACAAAATATCTATCCTTTCTCTGGAATTTAGTCCACCTGTAATAAGAAATTAAAATTTGTACTGTTCTAGTTTTAAAAATGGTATTCCATGAGATAATAGGAATGAAAAGCATTTATTGACTTGCGTGGGAATTAAACATTCAAAAGTACCTATTACTATCATCAGTTGTGTACATAATAGTTCACTCCGTCATACGTTTTATGCTTTGGGGATTAGAATCATAGAATCTGTAACTGCAACACAATTCTGCAACCTATCCTTTCCTTATGTACTCCATGAATGTTATATTTTGTTTGCAGAGAATGCAAAGAACAATACTTTTCAGTGTATCCCAATACATGTGACATAAATCATAAAATCCCTACAGTGCAGAACAAGGCCATTCAGCCCATCGAGCCTGCACCAACAACAATCCAACCCAAAGCTATCCTGGTAACCCCATGTATTTACCATGCTAGTCCCCCTGACACCAAGGAGCAATTTAACATGGCCATTTGACCTAACCAGCACATTTTTGAAGTGTAGGAGGAAACCAGAACACACTGATGAAACCTATGCAGACATGAGAGTGCGCAAATTCCACACAGACGGTTGAATTGAACCCAGGCTACTGGCGCTGTGAGGCAGCAGTGCTAAGTACTGTGCTACCTTGCTGCCCACGGCTGGCTGGCTGGTCAATTTGAATTCTGAAGTATCTGTAACACCCTCTATCTTTCAGTTAGTTACGTGAAAATCAGCATGTTTTTAAGTATTTTTGAATTTAACTGGATTTTAGTTTAACAAGTTTAGCTTCCATATCTTGACTCCCATTTTCTTTATGGTATGTGCATTTTCAGTGCTAGAACAAGCAAAGATTTTTTTTTTTGCTGCCTCTATTGAATTTATTAGCAAGTACTGTCTGACTGAAATCTCTTTTAATGGATGTTGATAACCCATTCAACACCTAAATTTAATACAAAGGCTTTTAATTCTTTGTGATTGTTATGATCCTTGGTCAGACTGCTGGTCATGGGAGGACCACTTAGGGACCAATAATAATTTGTTTGAAGTAGAAAGAGTTTGAGATTCAAGACACTAAGTGAATAAAGCCCCACGGTTCCATGAGTTAAACATAAAATCTAAAAGATGAAGCAATTTACAATATCCATTTTATACTCTCATATTCAGGCAAACACGAGGTGCGTGTGAATTAACAGGTAAACTGGTCAGCTACAGCACACTACACATAGATAAAAGCAAAATACTGTGGATGCTGGAATCTGAAATATAAACAAAAATGCTGAAAACCTCAGCTGGCCTGACAGCATTTGTGAAGAGAGAATCGAGTCACGATGGTAAAATACTGTGGATGCTGCCAGACCTGCTGGGATTTTCCAGCATTTTCTGTTTTTGGTACACCACACTACACAATAGATGACCAAAGCAGTTTCCGTGAATTTCTCCGAAATCCATCCAGATGTTTTTGTGAGTCAACCGTTCTCACCAAAACTCATTTTACGAGGGTTTCCAATCTGGATATTTTGAAGATTGCGTCGGGGAATCCTCTCCAAAGGTTGCTCCCAGTCGGACAGTTTCAACAATGATCCTCCTAGGAAAATGAGATTGAAAGCCTTTCAGATTCCTTTCCTCTGGATCTTTGGGTACACTTGGGTTCCACCTTCCAAGCACAATTTTAGATCTTCAGCTGTACTAAGCAAAACACCATTGTTCCAAAGGGATACTTTTGCCCCAATGGCCTGCAGCACAGAGTTGCCAACCTTTGGCTGCCATCTTGGATTTTCAGGGCTTCTCTCATGACCTCTTCACTCAGTCTGCTCCCTACAGCTCTTTCTTACTGTAGAACCTATTTCTCTGCTCCTTCAAATTTAATGGGACTTGTGCCTGTGCTCTGGCTTTGTCCCTTACCTCGAATTTCTATTTGGAACCTCTCCCTGGTTTGGTACCTTCTTCCTGTTATCCTTCTCCCTTAGAGACATTCACCACAATGATGCTGTGTATTGGGTCATCTGACCTGCCATTTCATGCCATTTTCTTTTCCCTTCTGCGCAGGTGTACAGGTTGGTGCCTGTCCTGAAGAATGTTTTTCGAAAAAACAAACCACGAATTTGCAGTCAGTTTCTGGCTGGCACATGCGCAGGAGTCCCAAAGTTTGTCAAGAACCTGAGGTCCTAATAATTTTGAATTCTTGTTTGATAGGTGGAACACGTTGACTGAAACAAAGTGCCATACAAATGGGTTATTTTGTTGTTTCATATTTTTAATGTTTAAAACCCAGTTTTGGATTGAATGTTAAATAATTAATAACTTAGGATTTGGGTATGTTGGGCACTCTTATTCCTTTATTGCATTCATTTCCTGTTTAAATTATGTTTTTCAGGCATATTTTATCCTGGCTGGTTCATTAGTATCTGAAGGAGGTAGGGACACTGATTTTGGTCCTCTCATCATTTTGGTAAATGATGTCTTGTTTCTTTTTCTGTTCATTTCAAAATAACTTTCCAAGCATGTATGTGCACACACTCCTTTTGTGAAACTTGTAATTGATGTTTTATTTGGGTTCTGCCAAACCATTCCTTAATTCACTATTTAACTACATTTAATTACTACAATATGGGAAGTTACCCAGGTATGTCCTGTACAGACAAAGCAGGACAAATCCAACCAGACCAATTACCAACCCGTCTCTACTCTTGGTCATCGGTAAAGTGGTGGAAGGGGCCATCAACAACGCAATCAAGCTGCCCTTGCTTGGCAATAATCTGCTCTCTCTGATGCTAAGTTTGGGATCACTTAGCTCCTTAGTCCATTGGTAAAAGTGGGTAAAAGCTGAAGTCGAGAGATGAGACTGACTGCTGTTGATTCCAAGGCAGCATTTACCTGAGTATGCTATCAAGGAGTCATGGCAAAGCTGGAATCAGGATGAAAACTCATTGGTTGGAGTCATACTGAGCACAAAGGAAGATGATTGTGGTTGTTGGAGGTCAGTCATCTCTGTTACAGGATTTAATTGCAGGAGTTCCTCAAGAACTAGGTGTAACTATCTTCATCTGCTTCATCAAGGACTTTCCATCATGTGGTCAGAAGTGATGTGTAATCTTCACTGAATAATAAGAACATAAGAAATAGGAGCAGGAGTAGGCCATCTGGCCCTTCGAGCCTGCCCCGCCATTCAATAAGATCATGGCTGATCTGTCGTGGCTCAGTTCCACATTCCCACCCTCTCCCCATAACCCTTAATCCCCCCTCTTATCAGAAACCCATCAACCCGCGTCTTAAAAATATTTAGCGAGGTAGCCTCCACCACTTCAACGGGCAGAGAATTCCAGAGATTCACCACCCTTTGAGTGAAGAAGTTCTTCCTCAACTCCGTTCTAAACCGTGCCCCTTAGTCCTACTGTCCTTTCTGAGCGGGAAGAGTCTTTCCACCTCTATCCTATCCATCCCATTCATCATCTTATACGTCTCAATGAGATCTCCCCTCATTCTTCTAAACTCTAACGAGTACAAGCCTAGTTTATTCAGCCTCTCCTCATAGCTCAACCCCCTCAACTCCGGCATCAGCCTAGTAAACCTCCTCTGCACTCCCTCCAAGGCCAAAATATCCTTGCGTAAGTACGGCGCCCAAAACTGCACACAGTACTCCAGCTGCGGCCTCACCAATGCCCTATATAGCCGCAGCAAGACCTCCCTACTTTTATATTCAATCCCCCTCGATATAAAGGCCAGCATCCCATTCGCCTTCCTGACCACCTGCTGCACCTGCAAGCTGGGTTTTTGCGACTCATGCACAAGGACCCTGAGGTCCCCCTGCACCATCGCCTGCTGTAGTTTTTCTCCACGTAAGTAATAATCCTTCCTACCATTATTCCTACCAAAGTGGACCACCTCGTACTTGCCAACATTAAATTCCATTTGCCAGTTCCTGGCCCATTCGCCCAGCCTATCTAGATCCTTCTGCAGACTCTCCACACCCTCCGCACAATTTGCCTTTCCTCCAATCTTGGTGTCATCAGCAAATTTCGACACCATACACTCGGTTCCCTCCTCCAAATCATCTATATAAACGGTAAATAGCTGAGGCCCCAGCACCGACCCCTGAGGCACTCCACTAGTCACCATCTGCCAATCCGAATAGCACCCATTGACCCCCACTCTCTGCCTCCTATTTGACAACCAATCCTCTATCCACGCTAACACCCTACCCCCAACTCCATGCCCCCGACCTTCCGCAATAACCTCTTGTGAGGTACCTTGTCAAACGCCTTCTGAAAATCAAGAAAGACCACATCCACTGGCTCTCCTCTATCCACCGCCCTAGACACATCCTCATAGAACTCCAGTAAATTCGTCAGACACGACTTCCCCTTAACGAAACCGTGCTGCGTCTGCTCTATCAAGCAATTCCCCTCAAGATGCCTCGCTATTTCCTCCTTGATGACGGATTCTAACATTTTACCTACCACAGACGTTAAACTAACCAGCCTATAATTCCCCGCCTTTTGCCTGGCACCCTTCTTAAACAACGGCGTAACATTAGCCGCTTTCCAGTCTTCCGGCACTTCCCCGGAATCCAGCGACATCTGGAAAATAACCACCAATGCATCCACTATCACCTCCGCCATTTCTTTCAGAACCCTCGGATGCATTCCATCCGGCCCTGGGGACTTGTCCACAATCAGCCCCCTCCAGTCTGTCGAGCACCGCCTCTCTAGTAACAGTAATGTCATTGAGACCCTCCAGTCCTACCACCTTTCCATCTCTAACACCCGGCAAATTATTCACGTCCTCCTCCGTGAAGACCGAAACAAAAAAGTTATTCAAGACCTCAGCCATTTCCCCATCCCCTACCACTAAATCCCCCTGCTCATCGGCTAAGGGCCCAACGTTCACCCTAGCCAGCCTCTTACTTTTTATATACTTATAAAAACTCTTGCTATCCTTTTTTATATTAAGCGCTAGCCCAGCTTCATAGTTTCTCCTACCCTTCTTTATCAATTTCTTTGTCAATCTTTGTTGACATTTAAACCTCTCCCAATCCTCTTCTCGCCCACTACTCTTAGCTACTCTAAACGCCTCCGCTTTTAATTTAACACTTTCCTTCACCTCCTTCGTTATCCACGGCTTATTACCTCTCCTCCTACAGTCCTTTTTGACCATCGGAATAAATTTCTGCTGAGCACCAAGAAAGATCTCCTTAAAGATCCTCTACTGCTCCTCAGCAGACCTACCTTCCAACGTGCTCCCCCAGTCCACATTTGCTAATTCCTCTCTCATCCTACCGTACTCCCCTCTGTTCAAACAAAGGACGCGTGTCCGGGAACCCACTTTCTCCTCCTCCATCTGCACCAGAAACTCCTCCATACAATGATCACTCTCCCCAAGAGGATCCTTCACCACAAGGTCCCTAATTCTACCCACCTCATTACATAACACCAGATCCAAGATAGCTCGCTCCCTCGTCGGCTCCAGCACACACTGTTCAAGGAAACTGTCCCGGCAGCATTCCAAAAACTCCTCCTCGAGCCCACCGCGTCCAACATGGGTCGACCAATCAATATGCCGGTTGAAATCCCCCATAACTACGGCCGTCCCACTCCTGCACGCTGCACTTATTTGCGCGTTAACAGCCCGCCCCACCTCCAGATCATTATTCGGGGGCCTATAGACGACACCCGCCAGCGTCTTCCTCCCTTCGCTGTTCCTAATCTCTACCCACAACGATTCCACTTTCTGCTCTTTGGCTCCAATATCATCCCTTGCTACCACCCTGATGCTATCCTTAATCAGCAGAGCTACGCCCCCCCCCCCCCCCCCCCCCCCCCCTTCCCTCCCGCCTATCCTTCCTAAACACTTGATACCCCTGGACATTCAGCTCCCAGCCCCTGTCACCTTGCAGCCACGTCTCTGTAATGGCCATCAGATCATATCCATTTGTGCTGATCTGCGCCACCAGCTCATCCACTTTATTCCGAATGCTTCGCGCATTCAGATAAAGTGCCTTCATACCAGCCTTCACCTGGACCCTATTTGCCAGAACGCCACCAACCATACTCACGCCCCCTACTCCCTTTATTATTGGAACATCCTCAGCCTCTACCCTTACCTGTACCCTCTCCTTAACTTTAGGCCTTCATCATTTGTGATTTCTCAGATACTGAAGCAGCCCATGTCTGTATGCAGTAAGACCTGGATGATATCCAGGCTTGGGCTGACCAAGTGTCAAGTAATATTCTCACCACGCAAGTTTCAGGCATTAATCATCTCCAATAAGAGAGAATATAACCATTGTCCCTTGACATTCAATGAAATTACCCTGTCTAAATTTTCCCACTATCAATACTTACCATTGACCAGAAAAGGAACTGAACTATGCATATAAATATTGTTGATACAAGAACAGGTTAAAGGCTAGGTATCCTGCAAAAGTCACTCGCCTTCAGACTTCCCAAAGCCTGTCCACCATCTGGAAGGTACAAGTCAGGAGTGTGATGCAATGTGTAATTTTTTAACAAATTATTTATTAGTGTCACAAGTAGGCTTACATTAACACTGCAATGAAGTGTTATGAAAATTCCCTTGTTGTCACACTCCAGCACCTATTCGGGTACACTGAGGGAGAATTTAGAATGGCCAGTACGTGAAACCAGCGCGTCTTTTAGATTGTGGGAGGAAACCGGAGCTTAGAATCATAGAGGTTTACAGCATGGAAAGAGGCTCTTTGGCCCAACTTGTCCGCGCCACCCAGTTTTTACCACTAAGCTAGTTCCAGTTGCCCACATTTGGCCCATATCCCTCTATACCCATCTTACTCATGTAACTGCCTAAATGCTTTTTTAAAAGACAAAATTATACCCACCTATACTACTGCCTCTGGCAGCAAGTTCCAGACAGTCACCACACTCTGAGTGAAACAAATTGCCCCTGTGGACTGTTTTGTATCTCTCGCCTCTCACCTTAAACGTATGCCCTCTAGTTTTAGACTCCTCCATCTTTGGAAAAGATGTTGACTATCTTATGTATGCACCTCATTATTTTATAGATCTCTATAAGATCACCCTTAAGCCTCCTGTGCTCCAGGGTAAAAAGACATCAGTCTATCCAGCCTCTCCTTATAAGTCAAACCATCAAATCCTGATAACATCCTAGTAAATCTTTTCTGCACTCTTTCTAGTTTAATAATATACTTTTTATAATAAGGTGACCAGAACTGTACACAATATTCCAAGTGTGGCCTTACCAATGTCTTGTACAACTTCAAGTCGTCCCAACTCTGTATTCAATTGTACTGTTTACAATTTGACACCTTTCAGGGCACAGCAGCTGCTTGATTGGCACAACATCCACAAATCACTCCCTCTACCACTGGATAGAGGCAGCATTGGGTATCATCCACAAGATGCACAGCAGGAATTCACCAAAGCTTCTTTGGCTGCATGACCACTACCGTTTGGAAGGACAAGGGCACAAATGCATGGGCACAGTACCACCTGGATGTTCCCTTTCAACACCTGACTTGGAAATATTTCACCATTCCTTCACTATCATTGAGTCAAAATCTTGGAACTATCTCCTTCATGGCACTGCAGGTCCACCTGCACCTTGGACTGCAGCAGTTCAAGAAGGCAGCTCACCATTCCTCTTAAAAGACAATTAGGGATGGGCAATAAATTCTGGCCTAGCTTGCGAAGCATGCATCCCATGAATAAATAAAAAAGAAACATTTGATCTATTAGGAACAGAACTAATTTGTATCCAAATCTCATGAAACCAGAAATCTTCAGAAATTTAAAGCATCTCCTTTTTGTTCAGGTTGCCTTGAGAAAACATTTTAAGCAGCCATAAGTCAAGATGTTTAAAAACTGGTCCAGTTGTTAATCTAAACCTGGCCATTGAGCCTAAATATCCTGCTTATCTTCCTACTTTATACATGCAATTATTGAATATGCTCAATTTTCGTTAGTTTTCTCACCAACGAGAGCTCAATAGAATTGGATGAGAATTTATTCGGCATGGTTAGTAAGTTTGCAGATAACATCAAAATTGGTGGCATAGTGCTCAGTGAGGAAGGTCATCTAAGATTGCAACGGGATTTTGATGAATTGGGCCAGTGGGCTGATGAATGGTAGATGGAGTTTAATTTAGATAATGTGCGAGGTGATGCATTTTGGTAGGTCGGACCAGAGCAGGACTTAATTAATGGCACGGCGTTGCGGAGAGCTACAGAACAAAGAGATCTAGGGTACATGTTCATATTTCCTTGACAGTGGAGTCACAGGTGGACAGAGTGGTGAAGAAGGCATTCAGCGTGCTTGGTTTCAATGATCAGAACATTGAATACAGGAGTTGGGACATCTTGTTGAAGTTGTACAAGACCTTGGTAAGGCCACACTTGGAATAATGTGTACAGTTCTGGTCACCCTATTATAGAAAGAATATTATTAAACTAGAAAGAGTGCAGAAAAGATTTACTAGGATGCTACAGAGCCTTGATGGTTTGAGTTAAAAGGAGAGGCTGGATAGACTGGGACTTTTTCCTCTGACGTGAAAGAGACTTTGCGGTGATCTTATAGAGGTCTAAAATAATGAAGGGCATAAATCAGCTGGATAGTTAAGATTTTTTTCCTCAAAGGTAGGGTAGTCTAAAACTAGAGGGCATGGGTTTAAGATGAG
Organism: Carcharhinus amblyrhynchos; assembly: GCF_965287045.1. NCBI lineage: Eukaryota > Metazoa > Chordata > Chondrichthyes > Carcharhiniformes > Carcharhinidae > Carcharhinus > Carcharhinus amblyrhynchos. Next base: position 85,712,742 of record NC_137324.1, on the reverse strand, counting down.
AGGGGAGAGTTACAAAAAGATCCAGAGGGGCAATTTTTTCACACAGGGTAGCGTGCCTGGAATAAGCTGCCAGAGGTCATAGTAGAGGCGAGTACAATTTTGTTAAAAAGCATTTAAACAGTTACATAGGTAAGACTAGTATAGAGGGATATGGGCCAAACGCAGACAATTGGGACTAGCTTAGGGTTTTGAAAAAAAAGGGCAGCATGGACAATTCGGGTTGAAGGGCCTGTTTCTATGCTGTAAACCTCTATGATTCTATGATTGACTGTTTTATTCTTTTTCATCATCTTTTGTCTTAGTAGCCTTTGAAATAAAGTTACAGTTTGCCTTTATTTTTAATTTTCACATAATGATGACATCTATAAACCTTTCCACGGATAAAGTTTTGTTGCTAACATAATTCTGTTGTAATTTCCTTACAGCAACACTTTTAGTGGCAGTAAATGAACTCCGAAAGAGTGCTCGAGCGAAAGGAATAACCTTATATCAGTATGGTGAGCAAATTTTTACTTAAAACAAAACTCCCAACTGCTTTGCAATTATATGAAACATCATGTCAGCAGGATATGTGCAGGGCAGTTTTCCATGAAGCTGAGTTTGAATGGGGTTGGGGAGGGGAGAAATTAATACACAGTTCTTACTGTACTCAATATTGACACTGATTAAAATGAAAGCAAATCTTCCACGTCATTCTTCTGGTTCCACATGAGATCCTTCACACCTTTCAAATTTTCCAGCTAGACTTGCGCAGTAGATGAATATTTTAATGGATATAAGAGGAAATACAAAAGGTCTAATAACAATAAACTGGAAATGACGTTTAGTTTCTTCATCAATGACTGTCTCTCAATCATAAGCTTAGAAATAGGAATGTTCATTGTTGTTTAAACAGTCTTCAGTACCGTTCGTGACTCCTGGGATAGTGAAGTAGCTTGTAGTTAAATACAGCAAGGTCTATAGAACATTGAAGCTTGCGTTGACCAATGGCGACTGACATTTGTGTCACACAAGTGACAGGCAATAGCCCCACTCCAACAAGAGAACCTAACATCTCCCCATGACACTCCATTACGTTAGCATTGCAAGATTCCCCATATCCTGAGGATTACCACTGACCAGAAATTTCACTAGATCCTGTCATATAAATACTGTGGCTACAAGAGCAGGTCAGATGTTGGAAATTCTGGGGTGAATAGCACACTTTCTAACTCCCCAAAGTCTGCCCACCATCTACAATTCACAAGTCAAGTAATCAAGAGCATTCTCTCTCAATTTCCTGGATGAATGGAGCGCCATCAGCACTCCAAGCTCAATACTATCCAGAGTAAAGCAGCTTGCTCGATCAGCACCCTCTTTTACTACCTTAAATGTTAATTCCCTCCACTACAGGTGCAGAGTGGAAACTGTGTACCATATACAAGATGGACTACAGCACGTTGCCAGGCCTTGTTCAACAGCACATCCAAACCTATGACTTCTTATCTAGAAGGACAAGGGTAACAGCTGCATGGAATCACCATCACCTGCTAGTTCCCTTCCAAGTCATACAGCATCCTGATTTCACAATCACTGGGTTAAAATTCTGGAACTCCCGAACAGCACTATGAATGTGCCTACATCAGATGGAGCGCAAGTGAGTCGAGAAGGCGCCTCACCACCATCTTCTTGAGGACATTTTTAGGGATGGAGAACAAATGCAGGCATTGCCTACAATGTACTCATTCCTTGCACTTTTTAAAAAATCAGATTAAGATGCTCTTATTTTAGATCATATTTTGGGGAATTTTATTGATGATTCTTATCTTTTTTTCAAGGCCTTGACATGACTGAAATGTTACAATCACAGTGCATTACCTCAGCCAATTTCTTGACATTCTAGGCACAATCTACTTCTCACATCAACAACCTACAGCACCTCCCTGTTCCCACTGTCTCCCATCCAGACTACTATGGGACTCAGTAGTTGGGGTGGATTTTGTGATGGCGAAAACATGCAGTCAGAAACTAATTTTTGACCCTAAAGCACCAGACAAATCTGATAATGAATAGCCAGTGATATGTGAATATATTCTATCAAATTTGAATTTGGGGACAGTATCAGAAAGAGTCAACAGGATGGGAGGGATTTTTTTGCTGGGGATCAAAAAGTAAGGGCAAGGTTGAGCAAATTAAAAACTGCTGTTGTGTTGTGACAAATGAAGAAATGATTTATAAAGAGCAGTATTTGTAACACATTGTGAATTTCACACAGGTGTTGATACTGTCATTGTAGATTGTGTATATCAATTATTTTCATTACTGTGTAAATATTAAAATGCTCCTACCTTAATGCATGACCTTACAGACATTATGCGCTCAAGACATAAATATTATATAATTTAGGTTTGTCATTTTACTTTGTCCCTCTTTGCGGGTAAGGCAAAATAGTTACTGAAAGACCTGGATAATTTAGTGACAAAAGCAGATTATTGTACAGGATTAAGACATTACATATCATAAAATTGGAAGTAGCCTGTGACAAAATTATTTGACGAAATATAAAGTAAATGTGAAAATTTTTTTGAACACCACCTTTAATTCGTATTAATCCCTACAGTGTCTCTGTTAATAAGTCTGTTTAAAGTAACCCATTCATATAAAAGCTTGAGAAGTAGTTTTGGAAGTTCATGCTTTTGACATGTAGTCTCACCTGTCAGAAATGCATATCAATTTGGATATGTGCCAATTGCTATTTTCTCTGTCAATTTTAGTGCAAACTCAAAGTTGATCTTTTTATGTTTTGAGTGAAGGATAGCTACTTTTGAGGATCATGAAGCCTGTACTAAGTACTGCAAACCTAAATGGATTAACAAGTTAGAAGTGCAGTTAGGAAGGACCATCTTGTATCAAGAGAATAGTGAAGAGTATAGAAGCATACAGAAACAGATTTGAAGATTGAATAGAGGAATCTAGGAAACAAGCATTGCTACAGATATAGAGCAGTAAAATTCTTTGTGTTATCAAAGGGGGTAACAAAGAATATATGGGAATTCTAGGCAAATGATGTTACTGTGACATTTTATGCTTATCCTCTGTTGTATCAGTTTTTTTTGTTCCTTCAGGTATTTACAAGGCAAGACTCCCTGAGTAGCAAGGATTATATCTGAATATCCAAATAGAATTAATAAAGTTCTGTATAAATGAGATGAAAGATTCAGTCAAGATTAGATGGAATTTACAGAGAGTTAGAAAAGACGGGAGGAGATTTGGGAGATACTGGGATTGAATATAAAAGTAGGGAGGTCTTGCTGTGGCTGTATAGGGCATTGGTGAGGCCGCAGCTGGAGTACTGTGTGCAGTTTTGGTCGCCGTACTTACGCAAGGATATTTTGGCTTTGGAGGGAGTGCAGAGGAGGTTTACTAGGCTGATAGCAGAGTTGAGGGGGTTGAGCTATGAGGAGAGGCTGAATAAACTAGGCTTGTACTCGTTAGAGTTTAGAAGAATGAGGGGAGATCTCATTGAGACATATAAGATGATGAATGGGATGGATAGGATAGAGGTGGGGAGACTCTTCCCGCTCAGAAAGGACAGTAGGACTAGGGGGCACAGCCTCAAGATAAAGGGGGGGCGGTTTAGAATGGAGTTGAGGAGGAACTTCTTCACTCAAAGGGTGGTGAATCTCTGGAATTCTCTGCCCGTTGAAGTGGTGGAGGCTGCCTCGCTAAGTATTTTTAAGACGCGGGTTGATGGGTTTTTGATAAGCGAGGGGATTAAGGGTTATGGGGAGAGGGTGGGAATGTGGAACTGAGCCACGACAGATCAGCCATGATCTTATTGAATGGCGGGGCAGGCTCGAAGGGCTAGATGGCCTATTCCTGCTCCTATTTCTTTTGTTCTTATGTAAAGGAATCAATGAATTCTGGGGACGTTTTGGTAATTCGGAAATAGGCAATATGGTGTCCATTTTCAAAAAGGATGACACAGATTCAAGCAATCACAGGCCGATTAATTCTCCAATGTGGGATAAAACAAGTTGTCCCTTTTTTCAGTAATAGTCATGTTGAAGCTTTTTGTCTTGCATTAATCAGACCACTTCACTAAAATAACTAATGTAGTGGGGAAAAAAAACAGTTTATACCATATGAGAAGAAAGTGTCTCTTCCACTGTTCACAATGGGCAAGGTACAATCAGCCAGTGCTTGCAAAACTCAAAACAGTGTCCAACATGAGATCTGATTCCATGATTGGACAGCATTTACTGAATAATCTTGTGTTAAGAATTACATTGACAGCCAATTTAAGATTGTCAGGCTCACAGTGTGGCACATTTGCATCTTCTAGAAGCTACATATATTGGTGCACAGGGCCCTGTTCTTTTCAGGCATAAAGAGCATGTACATGCATTGTGTCTGTTTTGGCTAAACAAAATAAGTGACTGTCATTCGCTGATGCATTCCTCAGTACAATGCCTTTACCAGCTGGGGTCAAGCTGCCTGGTTTAAATTTCAAACAATGCTTGGCAGAATGCACATCAACTGGTGCATTATCATCTCAATGTTTTTACCAACTTGTGTCCACTTGTCAACCAATGAGCATATATTAAAGTCTAAATTGTTGATTTCTCCCTTGTATTGGTATTCTTGCGAAGTGTCCTGTTAAGTGCAAGACAAAATGCTTGGATGTGTCTCTCTTTTTCAGGAATTGTATGAGTGAGGTCTTGCAAGCAGATTTTGGTGAGAAAGAAACAAGCAAGCAGGATATAGTGATCTCCTGATTGCTCCCAGTCCACGTGATGATGAGTACAGAAATAGAAAAATGGAGCAGATGAATGTAGTCATAGTGAAGGAGTGGAAGGGCTTTTGATTCTTGTGGCTTGAACCTGGAATCTTGTGATTCAGTGTGCTATCAACTGAACCAAGATTGAACTATGGTTTAATGATGCTTTTAAAGGTGCAATATAGAGAAATAGCCTGTGAAATGCACACCTGGTTCTCTGTGGGAACCCCCAGGCACATCTTGTGGACAACCACATATGCAGGAAGTGTTGTCAGATGGATCAACTTAAGCTTAAGATATCAAAGCTGCAACAGAAGCCATCTTCAGTACAGCGCATCTGTCAGGTTGGGGGTGGCACAGTGATTAGCACTGTTGCCTCACAGTGTCAGCGACCCAGGTTCAATTTTGGCCATGAGTGACTGTTTGCACATTCTCTCGGTGTCTTTGTGGGTCTCCTCCAGTGCTTGGTTTTCCTCCAGTGCCCCAGTTTGCTCCCACAGTCAAAAGATGTGTAATTTAAGTTGATTGACCATGGTAAATTGTCCCATAATGTCGGGAATTAGCAAGGCAAATATATGCGGTAGGGCCTGCATGGGATTGTTATTGGTGCAAGCTCGATAGGCCGAACGGCCTCCTTCTGCACTAGTATTTCTATAATTCTACGAGGGTTTTATGGAAAGCGCACTTCTGGACGAGGAGGGAATGTGTGACTGACAGGCTGTCGAAGTGGACCAGGCAGGTAGTGTAGGTATGCCCTGAATGCATCTCACTCACCAACTAGTATTTACTTTTGAATAATGATGAGAGTGCTTCCTCTAGGCAATGCAACCAAACCCAAGTCCACAGCACCATGACTGACACAGGTGTATAAAGGGGGAAGATTGGGAAAACAATAGTGATGGAGAATTCTATCGTGAAGGGGACAGACAGACTTTTATGTAGCCACAGACATGAATCCCAGGTGATATTTTGTCTTCCTGTGGCAGCGTCAAGGGTGTTGCTGAGAAGCTGCAGAGTACACTTAACGTAGGAGGATGAACAGCCAGAAATTGTTGTCCATATGAGTAGCAACAACATAGTTAGACATGTGGTCCAGTGGGCAGATTTCAGGGAGTTGGGAAATAAATTAGCAAGTAGGACCTCAGAGGTAGTATTCTCCAGATTACTCTCAGTCCACATGCTAATGAGTGTAGAAACCGGGCGATAGATGAGAGGTGAGAGGGCTTTAGAATCCTAAACTCAGATTTTTATAGGCCAGATGTGTTGCACCTGAATAGAGCTGGGACTAGTGGCAATGATTTAAACAAACTTGCTGGTAAGTGGGAAATAGGAGAAAGGACCAATGAGGTACGCAAAAAATTGAGAAGGGTAATACTGGGGATAGAAGTAGTGAGGCATTAGATGAGACCGAGTAAGATAAATGCAATAAGTCTAAATCAGGTTTTCTGAGCACAAATGTAAGAATAAAATTCATAAGTTTCAGGTGCAGGTAGTTATATGGAAATACCAATTTGTGCTAATAACAACTGGCTCAAAAAAGAGACCTGGGTACAAGGTATTCAGGAAAGAAAGGAGGCAATGTATTGGTTGAAGAGAATATTCTACTGCTGGAGAAAAAGGATGTTTAAAGGTATCAAAGACCAAGTCTATTTGGTTAGAACTAAGAATTAATAAAGGTGTCATTGCCCTATTTGGTTGTATTTTCTAGGCCATCAACAACAGGCAAAGATGTAGATGATAGAGGAAAGTGATCACAGTATCATAACGTTTAAGTTAGCTGTGGAAAAAGATAAATAGTGCAAAAATAATTAACTGAGGACAATCACCTAAAGCTCTACCACCTTGAAGGACAGTGAAAGTAGACAGAGGAGAACTTAAGTTGGAGGTGACCCACCCCCCCCAAAAGCTGCAAACCATTCTGACTTGGAACTACAATGCCATTCCTTTACTGTTGCTGGCCTTCCGAGCAGTGCTAACATTCTATTTAACAAAAAAAATAGAGTGATAATGACTTCGGTCCAAGTAAATTTGAATGAAAGACTGGAGTTTTATTCAAGAATGTAAAGCACGGGAGTTGGGAATTTTTCCAACTCTTGTGATCCTTTCACCACCTTGGAGGAATTCCCTCGCCCTTTTCTATGATGGGGAGATGGACATGGCCTGGAAATAAACCTGCCACTTCTGGAGGGAGATGGTAAAAAGTCTGAGTCCATTTACTGCAATGTCAACCCAATTGTAATCATGAATATTAATTCCTGTAGGCTCACCTCACCCACAACCATCCATCCTCCATTCCCACAGTTGCGTTATCCACTATGTACAGAACCAATGAGCCATTGGCAAGTCTTTGAAAGGCTCCTAAAACTGACAATATAAACATACTGAAAATCTATAAACACATCCTCTTAAAATCTCTGTCAGTCACATCCTGCCATTCATAGTGTCAATTACAAAAAGTGCTAATTCTCTTAACTCCCCTTAATCTTGTGTAAATAAATACAAATACTGAAACATATCTTCAAAAGTCAATTTATTACAAGATTTCAAACAAGCAAAATTAGCACTCCTAGAATCATAGAATCCATACAGTGCAGGAGAAGGTCATTTGGCCCATCGAGCCTGCACTGTGACAATCCATCCAGGCCCTAATGCTATTAAAACATGTATTTACTCTGCTAATCCCTGACAGTGTGGGTCATTTTAGCGTGGCCACTCAACCTAACCCACATAATCTTTTGAGTATGGGAGGAAACCCATGGGAGAACGTGCAAATTCCACACAGACACTCGGCCACAATTGAACCCCAGTCCCTGGTACTGTGAGGCAGCATTGCTAACCACTGTGCCAGCGTACCTTGTGTGAGCTATGTCAACATTGTCTATAGGGCTGATTCCATTTTCCATGGCATTTAGCTAAGCATTCATATTAACGCACAATGAAAAAGCAGAAGTTTAGCCTTCTACTCAATCTGCTTTTCTTGACATGGTTGTCAGATGGTCTCCTAAAATGAATGTTTGATCAAATTTGATTATCAAAGACACTAGTACTAATGGGTATCACAGTACTAGATTGGGGAAAAGTTCCTACCTTCCTCCATGTTGTTGGAGGTTGACGTTTATGGTGTGGAAATGTTTGGTTTTGGGAGCACAGAACAGTTGAAGGAAAGGTTCTCCCATTGGGGATATTGAAATGGTTTGCCCAGGATTGTGGTCTATGGATTTGTAATTACTGAGAGGGACCTTAAAAACTGGAAGTTGGAATGAAGTCTTGTGGAATATTGCCTTTTATGTGGAGGCATTAGAATCTGTTCAGTGTTTGGATATGGCTATAATTGAGTGCAATAGGAACTAACTACAGTTATGTGGGAAAATGACCCAATTAAATGCCTATGTGAAATTAGTGCATAGATGATGAACAATTGGGCTTCCCCCCTTGGCTATGTTTCCACCATTTAACCTCCCAGTTAACGTGTCGGCCTATTTTTTAAAATTTCAATTCTTGGGATGTGGGTATCGTTAGCCTTTGAAAGTGGAACTTTGCCCAGTTGTTAGGCACTTCAGAGAACAGTTGTTGCATTGATTTGAACTGGTGCAACCTCGGGCAACATTGGCAGCTTTCCTTCCTTAAAGGATCAAATGGGTTTCAATGGTGATCTAATAGCTAAATGGTCACTTTTACTGATGCAGGCTATTAATTTCAACTGAATTCAAATTTCCAAACTGCCATGGTGGAATTTGAACGTGCAACTCCTGGTCATTAGTTCAGACCTCTGACTTACTATTTCGATGGTAACCACTATAACATATTGCCTTTGCATCCACAGAAACTTCAGCACTGCTATTTTCCTCTCTTGTCAACCAGTTCTGGCTTTTGTATTTGCATTGTAAAACATTGTTAGTGTAAATGTGTTACTTCTTTAAAGTAATGAATAGAAAGTTGGCAACAGACTGTGCAATTTCCAAATATGCATTCCCACCATCCAACAGGAGCACAAAGCGTTGTTAGTGATTTTACCAAGTATAGTGTTTAATCAGAATTAATTTCCATAATATATATTGTGCAGTTCTAGTTTCCATATAACCAAAAGGCTGCAGAGGCACAGAAAAAAAAAGTGGTGGGGGGGTGGGTGAAGAGAGGTGATGAGGGAGAGATTTACAAGAAAGATGCTGGAACTAAGATTCTATAACCACATCAGGATGTGTTAACTTGTGGCTGCTAATTCTAGAAAAGAAAGGCTGAGGTGTGACTTGATAGAGGTATTGAAAATTATGATAACTTAATGTTTTATGCAAAGGTGTTTGAATGGTGGAGAGTCTAAAACTAGGTGTTACAAGTTTAAGATAATCATGAAGAAACTCAACAAAGAATTCAGCTGAAACTTCTCAACTCAAGACTTTGGAATGGAACAAATCAAGGCAACCACACAGCTAGTTGAGGCAAATAGAGCAGATGCATTTAACAGGATGCCAATTTTTTTACAGATTAAGTGGCTTGTTGATTACTTGCCCAACCAGGAACTATTCTATTCAGTTTGAAACTGATGAACAGCTGCACACAGTCCAAAATAAAGTATCTAGATTCAGTAGAACAGCTTTGAAATTCCACCTTGTGCATGATTTTCTGTAAACTAATATTTGGAAATATTTTGAAATATTTCTGATCAAATAGGATAGTGACTTTGCACCTCAGTTTTTTTGCAAGACATTTTATAGCTTGTGAAGTATTTTTGAAATATAATGGCTCCTGTATTGTAGAAAACATGGCAGATAATTTGCACAAACAAGGCACCACACAGCATAGTGATGATCATATAAACTGATAGTAGTTTGAATAACTTTTGGTCAGGACACTAGGGAGCACTCTCACACTTTGCGTCAAAGTAACACCTTCTACATCCATCTAGTGCAACACTCTCAGTAAAGGAAGATTTGCATTTATGTAGCACTTTTCATGACCAGTGAACATCTCACGTTTTACAGCCGTTGAAACACTTTTTGAAGTACAGTCATTGTGTAGGAAGTACATCAGTCTGCTGCAAACTGCTTTAAAACAGCATAGTGATGATCTGCAGATAATCTGTTTTTTATGACATGAATTGAAGAAACAACTTTGGCTGAGAAACTAGGGATAACTTCCCTGGTCTTCAAAATGATGTCACCTGAGAAGGCGGATGGATCCTAAATTTTAACATCACATCCAAAAGGTGGCACTGCCTCAATACTGTACCAGGCTGGTGGCCTTGAATTTTGTGCTCAAGCCTGCAGAGCAGCTTGTATCCAGCCCTAATGACTTAGGGCAAGAACGCTACAAACTGAGCAACAGTGGCATGCAAATAAGCACTTCAAAACAATACTGAAATATCAGCATAGACTTTGTGCTCAAATCTTTTGGCACTTGAACCCACCAATTTTACCCCGATATGAAAGTGCTAGCACTGGACCACTATTTTGTAATGTTATGTGATGTAATTTGCATACCTCTTGGAACTACTGCATGATACTCGCAGTCTATTATTTTCATATTAAGTAGTGTGCTCAGGGTATCCCATGAATGCAATAGTCTTATTCTAAAATAAAGTCTCTCCATGTCTTAGCTGATAACTTACTCACTGAGCCTCCAGACCATTAACGTGCAACCGTATTTGTTTCCTAGTGGTGCATGGTCATGATCCAACCACTAATGTTGTTCTGTTGGAAGATGCAGCTGCTGTATTAGGAGTGGTGTTAGCAGCTGGTTGTATGGGGCTAACATCTCTTACTGGTAAGACAATTTTAAAATAAACATTTGATGACCAATTCCTTTATCTCTCATTTATCTGTTATGTATTGCATATGACTATTATATGCTACATGTGGGAGCTATGTTAAATACTTTGGAGAGATTAATATTAATTACATTAGCACTTAATCATTCAGTGGTATGTTGTTAAAATAAACCTTTAAGATCTATTTCTATATTCTCAAAGGAAGTAACAAACGGGTTACATTTGTTAGCTAAGATTATGTTGGTTCCCCAGTGTTCTCTTTCAAAGCTGCCTGTTGGGTTCTGCCCATTTTGATAACGAATGTGTGTCCATTTTGCTAACGGGGATTCATCCATCCCTTTTATTTGAACTTTTTTATCACCCATATTGGTAATTCGTTTAGCAGTTCTACAACCAAATTACATTGTCCTAATTTGCCTGTTTAATTTAATTTTCCCTCCATCATAAACATATTCATTGATTGAACTTTTTTACCGAATAAAACTTTTCTGAATTGAATTTTCCTGAAATATTTAAAGACTTACAAATCAACTGCTAGCTATACACAAACAAATTAATTCCGAAACCTCAAACATTGAACAAATGCTTTTAATGACCTATCTGTTTTTAAGTCAGTAAAACACCCCGAAAGGCTTCGCATGATTTTTACCAAGCCTAACATTGAGTCACACGAGACGTTAGAGAGTAGAAACCTTGGTCAAAAAAGTAGATTTTGAAGAATGTCCTAAAGGAAGTTGAAAGACTGTATGACAAGAGAGAGTTGTCATACAACTGTCTGTTGACAACTATGACAAGTTGGGACCTCAACAGCTGCCTGTTAAATTAGAAAATGTGAGGAATCAGAATATGTAAATTATTGTATCTTTAATTTTAATTCCACGGAAGTGTATCTGTTGATTCAGCATATTTTCAGATGTGCTACCTTAAAAGTTGAAATTAAACAAAATAACCTTGTGCTTCAGTTTACATGACTGTTTACATTTCATTGTGAAGTTGTACCAAACCTATTTTTAAAAAATTGACATTCTTATCCTGCTGTTCTGTACAACTTATTAAATGATGCAGCAGTACCTTATTAATGTTTTTGATTACACTTATGATTTATATCTCTAGTGACCAGGGCTTCCCAGTGGAAGCATGAAGCCTGTTGTCCATTTAATGATCTGGAAAAATATAAAAATTGATGGATGATAAATCAAGATTTTTTAAATTTTGAAATAAAGGCTATCCTGGTGATGATAGAGGGTAGCATATTAAGTTCTTGAGACAACATTATTTTTCATAGCCTGATCTTGTGCTTTAATTGCCTATGATGAACTAAATATTTATAAATCATAAAACATTAATTTTTAAAAATATAGCTATTTTATGAACCAGTATCTGTATCTTTGTGGAGGAAAAAGAAAACACGTTGCAATCTGAAATTTAAGAAAAAGAAAACTCTGGAAATACTCAGCAGTTAGGTAGCATCTATGGACTTGAAAGCCATTTTCGGGTGATAATGACTGCTCCCATTTTTTTTGGACAACAGTTGTTGCTATTGCTTTTGCTGATTCATTCACACCCAGCTCCTTTACATCTGTCTTTGTTTCTTTGCTTTGCCACATGCCTGTGCCCCTTTTGTCAACAGACTCTTTTTATTCCTTGATCGGTATTTGCTTAAAACCTGTCACATCTCTAACCTCTTTCAATTTTGATGAAAGACCATCAATTATGAATCATTCTGTTTCTTTTTCCACAGATGCTGCCTGACCTGCAGAGTATTTCTAGAATTTGTTTTCATTTCCTTTTTAATGTTGGCACTTCACAGTTTTCATTTGTTCTATGTTTTTATACACATACAAGCAACTTCACACAGCCTATTTCTCTTCCAATCCTAATCAGCAAATACAGAAAATGGACAACACATGTTTATTGATTTGCTTTTAAAAAGCTGCCTAAAATATACAATTGAAATGTTTACACATGTGCATTGTTTGTGTTTTGGTGCTGGTACTTTTGAGCAGCTTAAGGAGTTACTCACATTGTGTCTTTCTTTACTCAGGCAATCCTTATTATGACAGCATTGGCTCCCTTGGTGTTGGAACACTGCTGGGTGTAGTTTCAACATTCTTGATTTATACAAATACCGAGGCTCTAATTGGAAGGTCTATTGAGCCAGAGAATGTACAAAGTCTTACTGAACTTTTGGAAAATGACCCTTCAGTAAGGTAACTGGGTGGGTTACTCTGCTATCTAATTGGAAGGCCTAAATGGCAGCTTAAAAATATATATTTTGAAGTCAAGAGAGCAGGAGGCAGAGGATGATGGTCAGAGGTTTTCTTTGTGACTGGAAGCATATGCCCAGTGGTTTACTGCAGGATCTGTCTTGGGTCCCTTGCTGTTTTTTTGTGTACATTAATAATCTAGATGTGAAACTAAGTGGTATGACCAGTAAGTTTGCAGGTGATAGAAATTGCTGATATGGAGATTTATCCACTTATTAAGCCTGCTAAAATTGCTAATACCTCCTCTCCCTTAATGCTAATTTGTTCAACTAGACCAGAGTATCCCTCCCTGAAGTTTATATCTACACTGATGCAGAAACCTTGATCAGGTCACTCCTCAGACTTCTCTGCTCTAATGAAAACAACTCCAGCCTAAGCAGTCTCACTTCATAGCTGAAATACCATGGCAGCATCCTGGTGAATCTCCTCTGTACCCCCTCTGCTGTAATCACATCCTTTCTGAAATGTGGCAACCAGAAATGGTAGTAGTCTAGCTATGGCCTAATGAGCATTTTGCGCAACTCTATCATAATTTCCCTGCTCTCATATTCCATGTCTCTGCTAATAAATGCTGCAAGTATCTCATATGCCGCCTTAACCATCTTATCTATCTGTCATGCCTTCAGGGATCTATAGACATGCATCCCTAGGTTCCTCTGGTTCTCTGTATTCCTAGCATCCTACTGTTTTTTGTGTATTCCCTTGCCTTGCTAGTCTTCCCAATAGGGATATAGCCATTCCATCGCTGTGGCTGGGTTGAAATCTTGGAACACTCTTCCTAACATCACTGTGGGGTTATCTACACCATGGTTTGAGTAGGAAGCTAACCACCACCTTCTCAAGGGCAATTAGGTATGGGCTACAAATGTTGCTCTAGCCAGTGATGCCCTTATTCTCGTCAGAATGTTGCAGCACAAAAAGTAACCCTTCAGCCGATTGTGTTTGTTACCTATTTTAATCCCAATTTCTAGCACTAGGTCTGTAGCCTTGCAATGCTATGGCATTTCAAGTGTTGATCTAAATGCTGCTGAAATGTTGAGCGTTAAAATGCTGCTGAAATGTTGAGCGTTCTCACCTCTACCATCTTTTCAACAATGAGGTCCAGGTTCCTACCACCCTCTGGATGAAAAGGTTTTTCCTCAAATCCCCTCAATCTTCTGGCCCTTACCGTAAATCTATGCTCCCAGCTATTGATCCCTCTATTAAGAGGAAATTTGAAGTAAAAAGCTCCCCCCCCGCCCCCCCGCCAGAGATGTCAAGGGATATACATGATTGAATGAGGGAAAGGGAGACTTATGCAAGATACAGGGGGCTAAAAATAGTGAAAATCCTAGAGTATAGAAAGTGCAAGGTGTACTTAAAAAAATAAATTAAGCAAATGAAGAGGGAGCATGAAAATATACTAGCGAGCAAAATAAAGGAAAATCCCAAGGTGTTTTATAAATATATTGAGGCCAAAAGGATAACCAGGGAAAGAGTGGGTCCCATTACCCTAATGTGTGTAGAGCTAGAAGATGTAAAAGAACTGCTTTTTTGCAGTTGACAAGAAAATTGGTGGTGTGCTAAATAGAATACAGGATGATATAGATAGGCTGGTCGAATGGGTGGAACAGATGCTTGTGTCAACTTCAACAACATTCCAGAAACTCAACATTGAGGACAAAGCAACCCTTGCTTGATTCCACAAACATTCACTCCCTCCACTACCACACACAGTAGCAACAGGGTGCACCACATATAAGATGCACTGCAGGAACTCAAAGGCAACTTCAAAACCTATGATTGCTATCATTTAGAAGGACAAGAGCTGCTAGAAGTTCTCCAAATTACTACGCAGATAGGGATATAGCCATTCCATCGCTGTGGCTGGGTTGAAATCTTGGAACACTCTTCCTAACATCACTGTGGGGTTATCTACACCATGGTTTGAGTAGGAAGCTAACCACCACCTTCTCAAGGGCAATTAGGTATGGGCTACAAATGTTCCATTTGCTACTGTTCCACCCATTCGACCAGCCTATCTATATCATCCTGTATTCTATTTAGCACACCACCAATTTTCTTGTCAACTGCAAAAAAGCAGTTCTTTTACATCTTCTAGCTCTACACACATTAGGGTAATGGGACCCACTCTTTCCCTGGTTATCCTTTTGGCCTCAATATATTTATAAAACACCTTGGGATTTTCCTTCATTTTGCTCGCTAGTATATTTTCATGCTCCCTCTTCATTTGCTTAATTTATTTTTTTAAGTACACCTTGCACTTTCTATACTCTAGGATTTTCACTATTTTTAGCCCCCTGTATCTTGCATAAGTCTCCCTTTCCCTCATTCAATCATGTATATCCCTTGACATCTCTGGCGGGGGGGGCTTTTTACTTCAAATTTCCTCTTAATAGAGGGATCAATAGCTGGGAGCATAGATTTACGGTAAGGGCCAGAAGATTGAGGGGATTTGAGGAAAAACCTTTTCATCCAGAGGGTGGTAGGAACCTGGACCTCATTGTTGAAAAGATGGTAGAGGTGAGAACGCTCAACATTTCAGCAGCATTTAGATCAACACTTGAAATGCCATAGCATTGCAAGGCTACAGACCTAGTGCTAGAAATTGGGATTAAAATAGGTAACAAACACAATCGGCTGAAGGGTTACTTTTTGTGCTGCAACATTCTGACGAGAATAAGGGCATCACTGGCTAGAGCAACATTTGTAGCCCATACCTAATTGCCCTTGAGAAGGTGGTGGTTAGCTTCCTACTCAAACCATGGTGTAGATAACCCCACAGTGATGTTAGGAAGAGTGTTCCAAGATTTCAACCCAGCCACAGCAATGGAATGGCTATATCCCTATCTGCGTAGTAATTTGGAGAACTTCTAGCAGCTCTTGTCCTTCTAAATGATAGCAATCATAGGTTTTGAAGTTGCCTTTGAGTTCCTGCAGTGCATCTTATATGTGGTGCACCCTGTTGCTACTGTGTGTGGTAGTGGAGGGAGTGAATGTTTGTGGAATCAAGCAAGGGTTGCTTTGTCCTCAATGTTGAGTTTCTGGAATGTTGTTGAAGTTGACACAAGCATCTTCCTTGACGCTGGGTATAACTTGACCAACAGAAGGTACACCCCCCACCCAAAAGATTCCCATTGCCTCTTCAGTCAAATGTTGACTGAATTTGCAGTATCCAGTGCAGTCAGCTATTTCTTGACGTCACGTGGAATGAATCAAATTGGCTGAAGACTGGTAAGTGTGATGCAGGGTATCTCTGGAGGTAAACACAGTAAGAAGTCTGACAACACCAGGTTTAAGTCCAACTGATTTATTTGATAGTAAGCTCACAAGCTTTCGGGGTTTGTCCCTTCGTCAGGTTTCTGACCTCAGAAAGAGCATATAACAGCACAGACAAGTGGAGTGTATTCCATTGCACTTGTGACCTGAGTCTTGTAGGTGGTGGACAGGCTTTGGGGAGTCAGGAGGTGAGTTACCTATGCCAGCTACTGGCTTTTGTAGCCACAGTATTTACATGTCTCGTCTAGTTTCTGGTCGATAGTCACCGTTGGAGTGTTGTTATGAAACCCTGCTGATGTTGGAACACTTGCACACAACCTAAAATAACCCTTGGTGCATTGTTTTTTCTTGGATATTAGCTAGAAATGTTTGCAGAACAATGAGAACTGAGACCCCTCTTTCATCAAACAACAAGAAAGTATTTTTTAAAGTAGAGGAAAGATAGTAAGCTACGAAGAACAATCTTGTACTTCAGCCTACTAACAGTAAGCACTTAGTTCCTTGAAAGCTGAAAAGCGAAAAGTATCTGTTTTTCCCCGTAAGCCTAAGCTCTACTGAGAACCCGATTCCCAAATAACCAAAAACCTATTGGTCAAATCTAGCCATTGATTTCTACACCATACAGTTTAAGCAGTAGAGATAGCTTTGGATTAAAATGAACCAATACTTCAAATTTCTGCAAAGTATCTTTGTCATCTTTGATGCTTTCTTGCATTCTGTTTTTCCAGTCCCATGATTGCTTCATATAGTAAATGATGCAATGGCTTCAATAATGTGGTACAGTTAGGATCAAATTTGCCACCGCAATTTACCAATCCTAGAAAAAAACCTTAGTTGTGTCACATTCATAGAACATGATGCTGCTTAAATAGCATCAATCTTTTTTGGTGCTTTATGTAGACCTTTACTATCAATAACGTGACCCAAATACTGGACTGATGTCTGGGAAAAGTCACACTTTTTTCTTTCTTGATACGCAGACCATGCGCTTGAAGATGTTCCAATGATGCTTCTAAAATATTCAAGTGTTTTTGTCCGCTGGATCCTATAGTTAGAATATCATCCAGGTAATGTACACTAGGGAGACCAGTTAAAATCTGATCCATCAATCTCTGGAGTAGGGTTGGTATGGATGTAATTCCAAAAGTCAGTCTTTTATATCTTTGAGAAATCATGATAAGCATTAGTTGTGATTCAGTGGCTGAATGCATCTGTAAATATGCTTGTGAAAAATTAATCTTGCTGAATTTCTGCCCACTTGATCACCCAGCAAACAAATCTAAAATTAAAGGAATCAGATTTTGATCTCACAGTACCGAATTTATGGCTGTCTTAAAATCATCACAAATATCAACTAAATCATTTGTTTTCAAAACTGGTATGATGGGGGCGCTCAGTCATTCATTGTAACTGGCTTCAGCAGATCAGTTTAAAGTTTATCATTGTCACAAGTAGATTTACATTAACGCTGCAATGAAGTTGCTGTGAAAATCCAAGCTGTGCTAATTCTTCCTCAACCTTGGAATGAATTGCATATAGTACTGCTCTTACTTTGAGATTTTTTGGTTGACTATTTGGCTTTATCTTGAAGGAGTCCAGTGGCTCTTCAGATGCTTGTTATTTTTATCCAGATGTTGTAGATCTGTTTTGACATTAACCAGTCTGTTGACAGCACTCCAGTTAAGCCTTATCTTCTCCAACCATGATCTCAAAACAGGTAGAAAAATACCACGGAGCACATGGAGAGACAACACCACTGTTTGTCCGCTTTTTTCCCCATGGATGTTCATGCATTCTGTCAGGCTTTGGCACCATCGCAATAGGAGAGCTCCAATTGCTAGGACTTAACTCAATGTCATTTTTTCAGCATAAACTCGATCTCCTTTTGTACTTGTGCTAATTTAGCTGGATTCAACCAATATGGATCTTGTTTGATTGGATGGTGGGGAATTCAGCAATGGTAATGCCATTGAATGCCAAAGGACGGTGGTTAGATTCTCTATTGTGGGAGATGGTCATTATCTGGCTCTTGTGTTGCACAACTATTATTGCCACTTGGCAGCACAAGCATGGATATTGTCCAAGTCTTGCTGCATTTGGGCATGGTTTGCTTCAGTTTTTGAGGAATAATAATAGTGCTGAACATTGCACAATTATCAGCAAACACCCTCAATTCTGACCTTGTGATGGAGGAAGATCATTGCTGAACAACTGAAGATGGTTGGGCCTAGGACGCTACCCTGAGGAACTCTTGCTATGGTGCCCTGGAACTGAGATGATTGACCTCCAACCACCACAAGCATCTTCCTTGACGCTGGGTATAACTTGACCAACAGAAGGTACACCTCCCCCCCAAAAGATTCCCATTGACTCTTCAGTCAAATGTTGACTGAATTTGCAGTATCCAGTGCAGTCAGCTATTTCTTGACGTCACGTGGAATGAATCAAATTGGCTGAAGACTGGTATCTGTGATGCTGGGTATCTCTGGAGGTAAACACAGTAAGAAGTCTGACAACACCAGGTTTAAGTCCAACCAATTTATTTGATAGTAAGCTCTCAAGCTTTCGGGGTTTGTCCCTTTGTCAGGTTTCTGGCCTCAAAGAGCATATAACAGCACAGATGGTTTACAGATTACTGATTAGAATGCTAGTCTTTACAACTAACCTGCTATTCAAGTCTTAAAGATACCGACAATGTGAGTGGAAAGAGCATTATACATAGATTAAAGAGATGTGTATTGTCTCCAGACAGTACAGTAAGTGAGGTTTTGCAAACCCAGGCAAGTCATGGGGGTTACAGAGTGCGACATGAACCCAAGATCCCTGTTGAGACCGTCCTCGTGTGCAGAACTTGGCTATCAGTCTCTGCTCAGCAACTCTGTGCTGTCATGTGTCGTGAAGGCCGCCTTGGAGAACGCTTACCCGAAGATCAGAGGCAGGCTCCAACACCAGCATCTCCACATCATATCTCTGGAGGTGGCAGAGATGTCTAATCCACTCAGCATTTTTGGCTAAAGATTGTTGTGAATGCTTCCACCTTTTGCATTGATGCGCTGGGCTCCTTCACCAATGATAATGGAGATGTGTGTGGAGCTGCCTCCTCCAGTGAGTTGTTTAATTGTCCATTCATGACGATGTGGCAAGACTGCAGGCCTTCGAACTAATGTATTGGTTATGAGATGACAGCTTT
Organism: Carcharhinus amblyrhynchos; assembly: GCF_965287045.1. NCBI lineage: Eukaryota > Metazoa > Chordata > Chondrichthyes > Carcharhiniformes > Carcharhinidae > Carcharhinus > Carcharhinus amblyrhynchos. Next base: position 85,693,483 of record NC_137324.1, on the reverse strand, counting down.
TTCTATCACTTGTTTGTGCTGTTTGGCACAAGTAATCCTGTGCTGTGGCTTCACCTCAGTTAAGGACAACGCCTGTCTTTCTGTGGGTTATGTGGAGCACTCCTTGTTCCAGTCCTGTTCAAAGCAGCTCCCACAACTCTGCCTGTTACACTGGTGTCTGCAATGATGCCCCTTCATGGTCTTCTCTGGACCTGGAAAAATGTATCGTTTTTCTTTTTGCACCCTTCTTTGACCTCTGTTAATTTCCAGTGATAGACTGACCACCAATATTCATTGCAAACCCAGTGACTCCTACAGCTCCTTACACCCTGCTTCCTGTAAGGACTCCATCTTATTCTCCCACTTTCTATGTCTTGACATGGCACTCAACTTTGTTTGACCCATTTCCTGGACCTCTACCCTCACCCCTTCCTTTCCCTCCCAGAACCAAGCTGGGGTCCCCTACGAGCCTCTGCATTCAAAGGATCATCCTCCACTATTTCTGCCAACTCCAGCATGATACCAGTATGAAACACATCTTTCCCTTACCCCCTTTCCCCATCAGCATTGCAGAAGTACCACTTCCTACACGACACCTTGGTCAACTCCTCCATCTCGCCCAACTCCTCATTTCTTTCCCACAGCACCTTCTCTGGCAATTGCAACAGGTGCAAAACTGCCCCATTCAAGGCCCAAACACTCCTGAGGTTGAGCAGCATTTCACTTAACCTCCTTCAACTTGATCCATAACATTCGCTGTTCTCAATGCGGTCTCCTCTACAGTGGGAAATCTAATTGCAAGTTGGGTGACTGCTTTGAGAAATGGCATCCCTCAACCTGCATCATAACCCTAAAATTCCTTTTGCTTGCCGTTTTAATGCAGCACCTTGTTCTCATGCCCATATGTTGATCTTTGGCATACTGCAATGCTCCGGTGAAGCTGGAAGAGCAGCGTTTCATCTTCCGTTAGGCACATTACAGCCCTCAGGGCTTGACATTGAGTTTAGAATGTGAATGTTCTCTTCAATCTAAATCCTTTTTTTAAAATTGGGCAGCACAGTGGTTAGCACTATGTCCTCACAGCGCCAAGGACCCAGGGCTCAGTTCTAGCCTCGGGTCACTGTCTGTGTGGATTTTGTACATTCTTCCCATGTTCTGCGTGGATTTCTTTCGGGTGTTCCGGTTTCTTCCCATACTCCAAAGATGTGCGGGTTAGGCTAATTGGCCGTGCTAAGTTCACCCTTAGTGTCCAGGAATTAACGGGGTAAATATGTGGGATTATGGGAATAGGGCTTGGATGGGATTGTGGTCTATGCAGACTTGTTGGGCCGAATGATCTCCTCCTGCACTGTAGGGATTCTATGATGAGATCGCATGCATTTTTTCTCAAAATTCAAAGCCCTCTGCGTATGTGCACCCCCCCACCCCCATTTGTCTCTTGTTCTTCAGTTTGCTCCATCTTTGTCACTATCTCTCCTAGTTGCAGTATAATGTCCAATCCATTTTCCCTCTCCTAGCTCTGATGAAGAGTCGGATTCAAAACGTTAACTGTTTTCTCTCCCTACGGATGCTGCCAAACCTGTTGTGTTTTTCCAGCATTCTCTGATCTCATCTGTGCATATCAAAAGGATTGAATACAAGCATTAACACTATGATCTAATGTATTATTTCCCTTGCCAGGCAAAATGTGGTATTAAATTGTTTGTATTCTTTTTATTTTTTCCCCAGTTCCCCAAGTTTTGAATCGCTAAAATATTTTACATATTAATGACCTATTTTTTCTCATCAGAGCTGTACATGATGTGAAGGCTACTGACATGGGTCTGAACACAGTACGATTTAAAGCGGAAATTGATTTTGATGGCAGAATAGTGACAAGATCATACCTGGAGAAGCAAGACATTGAGATTGTCTTACAAGTATGTAACATTAAAAAACTGATTCTGCCTGATAGTAGAGCAACTCCATGTAAAGTTGAAATATTTGGAGTAGTTCAAAACTTAAGGGAGGTGTTAATCTGGTAAAATAAATATGACCCAATTTATTTTGGGTCATATAACTCTTGAAATTTTGCAATTTCATGAACAAACTGCTCAATGTCATTTAGTTATCCCATTGAGTATGGGATATTAATTTGCACCTAATTTAGTCTTTGGAATGTTACTAGAAACATATGACATTGTATAAATATAATTATTTGTTGGCCTGACATCCATTTCAAACACACAGCTGTGGAAAAATGAAAAGAAAAGGTAGGTAAATATACCCTGACTAACCTTGACCAGTTTGTAGTAACTCTTTTTTTTAACTTGGGTGTGTTCCATGGTGAGATAGACAAAGGGGACTAGAGTTAGGTGAAGGTCAGACACAGCTTTATTGAACACTGTTCATAGAAAAACAATATTCAGTTCCTTCATAGGACTCTACAGAATAAACTGTCTTAAATTTCAATTTAACAGTTTCAAATCTACACTAGCTATCTTTTAACACATGTTCCGAGGATTTGCTTCACCCTATCACTATTTGAACTGTTAGTCTGAAAAGACTGGTAATACCCATTCAATAATGCTGGGTCAGGCTGTTCTTCAGTTTTTGAAAATTGGCTGATGTTTCAGAGTCTGTAGTCTTCGATTTGGGCATTCCCTCTCATCTGGACTGATTCTGGTCTTCGGGTCATCTGACCAGGGTGGTCTTCTGGGTCTGGTCAGTTACTTAATGCTTGCCACGATGTACAAGAAGTTGGTGATGTTGTATTGCCAGTTGAAGGCATTCTCTGGCGACACCGTTGAAGAAAGTGTGAAAAGATTATTTCCTTCATGCCCTCTTTGAAACTTCTATGTCCTATGTCCAATCCTTGTCATGTTATGCTTCTGGCCTCCTACTGATCTGGGTGCCACCAAGTCTGTATTGCATTTGTCTAATAAAGCAGCTTCACAGGAAGTGTAAGCAACGGTTCATTCTGAAACAATGTAGCCAGTAGCACCCAGCCAGGCACTTCCAGGCCTGTTTGGTTTTGATCGGGGGGGCGGTGATGGCCCACGGCTTGCTTCATGTAAAAAATAGTCTGTTCTAGCCTGCAGTTTGCAAATTGTAGAGTCTGGTTGGTTTTAAACTTGATTTCCACATTTTGGATTTTTAATCCATGTTCATGAAAGGATATCAATACTTCTGTAACAATCCTGAATGTCAGGTCACCTGACTACACAACATTTTGGAATAAAATAGTGCAACCTTAAGAGTCATAGGGCCAGACTTTCACCCCCAAGGCAATACATGGTCTTTGGGATTGTTTCTCAGAATAGCATGTTCTGGAGCCAACTAGAGAGCAGGCTGTACCAGACCTGCTGTTGAGCAATGAGATAGGATTAATTATTGATCGCATAATAAAGCTGCCCCCAGGTAACAACAATCCTAACATGATTGAATTTTGCATTCAGTTTGAGGGAGAAAAGATTGGATTCCAAGACTAAAAATGTTAAAGACAGTATTAAACTTAAAGAAAAAGCATGTATTTGCACAAAAATAGGTGGCGATTTGACAGAATGTGACCTGATAGAAGCTTGCAAGTATCTGCTGGAAGCTTGCAAGGTGCTCAGGAGGTTGGACAGAGTGGATAGTCAGAAACTTTTTCCCAGGATGGGAGAGTCAGTTAATAGGGGGCATAGGTTTAAGGTGCAAGGGGCAAGATTTAAAGGAGATGTACAAGTTTTTTATACAGACCGTGTACTGAAACTCACTGCCGGGGCAGGTGATGGAAGCAGATACGATGGTGACTTAAGGGGCGTCTTGACAAATACATAAATAGGATGCGAGTAGAGGGATATGGTCACGGGAAGGGTAGGGGGCTTTAGTTCAGCCAGGCAGCATGGTCGGTGCAGGCTTGGAGGGCCGAAGGCTTGTTCCCGTGCTGTAATTTTCTTACTACTTGTTCTAATTGATGGAAAAATAAGGAGATGGCAGATGAATTGAACAGTCTTCACCATAGAGGATACCTGTAACTTCCCAGAAATAGCTATATATCAGGAAATTGAGGAAGGGGAAAGCTCAGGAAAATTAGGCACCAGGGAAGTGGCTTTGAGCAAATTGTTAGAGCTATGGCTGAGAAGTCTCTGGGCCCTGATGGATTTCATCCTAAGGTCTTAAAAAAAAAATTAGTGAGATAATTGCATGAGGTTTAATTTTCCTGTATTTGGGGAAAGTTCCATTAGATTGGGAAATACTGATTGTAACTCCTTTATTGAAAAAGGGAGACAGAAAGCAGGAAACTACAAGCCAGTTAGCTTAACATCTGTCAGGAGGAAAATGCTAGAAATTATTATTGGACCCTAACTACCTCAGTGTAAATTGCCACTCTGTGCTCAAATGTCTACATTGATTTTTTTTTCCATGCTTGCATCACTCAAGCTTCTGACTGAGGCTAGGCCAAGTCCGAACAACATGCAGCTGTCCTCAATTCTGGTGTTTAATTTCAGGAGGACATAGACGTGAGTGGCAGATGAAATTCAATACTGAGAATTTGGCAAGAAGAGTATAGAGAGAGAAAAGGGAGAAACACTAAGATGAAGCAACTGATGGAATATATATATATGTGCACAAGTCATCAAAGATGGCAGATCATGTTGAGAGAGCAGTTAATGAAGCATATAGTATCTTGGACTTTAATAGCGACGTAACATACATGAGAAAGGAGGTCATGTGTTGAACTTGTATAAGACACTAGTTAGTCCTGATTTAGAGTACTCCAAGTTCTTGGTGTCATACCTGAAGGATGTGAAGGTATTGGAAAGAGTGCAGAGGAATTTGCAAGAATGATTCCAGTGATAAAGAGCTGTAGCTGTGAGGGTAAAATGTGGCTGTTGGGAATTTTCCCTGGAGAAAAGAAGGCTGAGAAACAACTTGAGGAATGGATAGGGTAAATAGTGGGAAACTTCCAATTCATGGACATCAAGGACTAGAGGGCACAGATTCAAAATAATTGGCGAAAGGAGTAAATGTGATGAGGAAAATATGTTCACCCAAAAGATAGTTGGAGTCTGGAACTAACTTCCTGAGAGGGTGGTGGAGGCATTTTGATCAAGATATTTGTAATGGAATTTGATTAAGATTTAAATGAGCCAGAGCAAGAGACTAGGTACAATGCTCTTTCAGAGCCACTTTGGATTTGATGGACCGAATGGCCTCCTGCACTATTAAGGTTCTGTAATTGAACAAATATATGTTGTCAATCTTCACTGTAGAGGATATAAATATCATCCCAGAAATAGTGAATCAAGAGTTGAAGAGAAGGGAAGAATTTGTGCCATTTCCAACAACCAGGGAAAGGGCACCAAGAAAATTAGAAGCTGACAAGCCCTGATCAACTTCATCCTAGGGTCTTAAAGAAGTGGCTGCTGAGATGGTAGTTGCATTGGTTCTAATTTTTCCAAATTCCCTAGGTTCTGGAAAGGTCTCATCAGATTTAAAAATGATGAATCCAAGTTCTCTATTCAAAAAAGGAGGGAGCAAGAAACTATAGCTTAGTTAGGTTAGTATGTCTTTGGAAAAATGCTGCCACCTATTAAGGAAGTTATAGAAGGGTACAGAAAATCTCATTGCAATCAGACAGTCAACATGCTATTGGGAAAGGGAAATCCAAGTTTGGCTAATTTATTAATGTTCTTTGAGGAAGTAATGAGCAACATCGATAAAAAGAAATCTGTGGATGTGGTGTACTTGGGTTTCAGAAGGCATTCGCCAAAGCGTCACATCAAAGGTCACTACGCAAAAGTAAAAGTTGATGGTGAAAGAGTAGTATATTAGCATAGATGGAGGATTAATTAGCTAAAAGGAAACAGAGTAAGCATAAGTAGGTCAGCTTGAGGTCGACAAAATGTAATGAGTGCCATGGGGATCAGTGCTGAGGCTTCAACTATTACAATCTTGTGGTAGGAGGTGATGTGCTATTTTCTGTCAGCAAGATCTTCTGTTTGTGCCTCCTGGAAACCTGTGGAGGGGGTGTGTGATCGGCAGGACTAGAAGATCATGCTGATGTGAACAGCTGGAAAATTCTGGCCAATATCAATGACTTGACTGGAGGGACTAAATGTAAATTTGCTGGGGACATGAAGAAAACTAGGATGGTAACTTGTGAATGGGACCTAGGGAGTCTGCAAAGGATTGTGGATAGGTTAAGTGAGTGGGCAGAAAATTGGCAGATGGAATACAATGTGGGAAAATGCGAATGTGTCCACTTTGTCAGAAAGAATAGAGAAGCAGCATAATATTTAAGCGGAGAGAGATTACAGAACTCTACAATCCAGAGGGATGTGGGCATCCTGGTACATGAATGACAAGAAGTTGGTATGCAGGTACATGAAGGGATTAGGAAGGCAACTTGAATGTTGGCATTTATTGCAAGGGGAATGGAATAAAAGAAGAGATGTTTTGCTGTAGTTGTACAAGGCACTGATGCATTTAGAGTACTATGTACAATTTTGATCTCCTTATTTAAGAGACCACATAATTGCATGAGAAGCAGTTCAAAAAATTGTTCGACTGATTCCTGCAATACCTGGATGAGGGGAGTTGTGTGAGGAAAGATTGGGCCTGCACCCATTGGTATTTCGGTGAATGAGAGGGTGACTTTATTGAAACATGCAACATCTTGAGGGGATTTGACAGAAGGAAAAATATCCTTTGAGCATCCACCCTGAGAGACACTAGTTCTAGGGGATACAGTCTAAAAATAAGGGGTCTCTCATTTAATGTAATTGAAAAGTTTTCTTTTCCTGAGAGTCTTGAGTCTGTGGAACTCTTCCCTAGAGTGATAGAGACAGGGTCACTGAATATTTCTAAGGCAACAGTAGATAGATTCCAGGATAACAAGAGAGTCAAAGGATATCAGGAGTTGGCAAGAACATGGAGTTGAAGCTATCAGGACTACAATCAGATCAGCTTTTATTGAATGACGGAATAGATAAACCCTAGGAAGAGTTGGCCCCTTATGTTCTTGAGTTTCAGAAGGGAGACAGAAAATATCCACAAATCATAGAGTAGTCAGCTTAATGTCCGTGTTTGGCAATAGAAGAACATCTATGTCATGAGCAGTCAGCATGGATTTCAATTTTTGAGGAAATAACACAGAGCAGGCAATGGCAATGCAATTCTTAGCACCTATTCTACCGATGCTGATAATCTTTTGTAAGACAATCCAATAGAACTAATCTGATAGTTCATGTATCATCTTTATTCTGCAGGAGATTCAAATGGTAAAATCTCCAGAAGACTTGGAAGCATTTATGCTGAAACATGGAGAGAATATCATTGACACTTTGGGAGCCGAGGTTGACCGGCTAGAACGGGCACTCAAGGTATCATCTATTTGGACTATGTGTATACATGTACTTGTATAAATGTTTATAATGCTTAATTTTTTGTCCAATATCAAACAAGGGAAATTGCTAACCCTGTGCTGTGAGACGGCGGGTCTAACAACTGTGCCATCATGCTGCCCTGGCAGTAGGGATGAAGACTTGTGTTCCAGAAGTGGCCTATCCCTAGCCAAATTGTTGCTGTGCAGCTACAGCACTGATATCTAATGTAGAAGACTGCCCAAATATGTCCTTTCCACAAAAAGTAGGCCAATCCAATATGGCGAATTGGCTGATTATTGCTCCATCAGCCTCCTGTCAAGCAGCACCTACACAACAACAAGCTATTTAGATTTTTAGTTGGTTCTGCTAGGGGCACTTGGCTCCTGACCTTGTTACCTTGTTAACTATACTCCCAATATTTCCTGACTCTTTTAAGGATTTGTGCACATGGACGCCAAGATCCCTCTGTCCCGATACACTCTTTCGAACCCTGCTATTAAGTTTGTATTTATTTTTTCCTAACCCTATTGCCAGAATGTGTCATGTCTCATTTCTCTATTAAATTCCATCTGCTACTTGCATGCCCATTTTGCTAGCCCACCTATTCCTAGTCAATTTATATCATCCTCAAAAAGCAGTTATCCTAATACTGAATCTTGAGAAACAGCAGTCTCGACCATCCTCCGTTCTGATTTACCATGACTTGCTGTATTGTATCCTTGAGCAACTTTATTTTTATTAACAATGATCTCCTATTCTGATTTTTCACTCATCAGCTATTTTCTCAAACACCCTTAACTAGTCGACAACATCCATTGCCTTTGCTTTGTCAATCTTCCTCTTGCCCGACTAATCCAATTCAAATTTTGAGTAAAATCTGTAATTTGCAGATCCTTGCTGGCTCTTCTTTTATCAAACCCCTCCAAGTTGATTTATTTTCTCCCTGATTGTTTCTAAAATCCTACCCACCGCTGATGTCAAATTAACTGGCCCACGATTACTAGTTAATGTCCATGCACCCTTTCATGAATGTAGGCTTAAATTTGTTGTGTTCCAATCTCTGCACCTTTTGGGCGGCACGGTAGCACAGTGGTTAGCACTGCTGCTTCACAGCGCCAAGGACCTGGGTTCGGGTCCTGGTTTGGGTCACTGTCTGTGTGGAATTTGCATGTTTTCCTCATGTCTGCATGGGTTTCCTCTGGGTGCTCCGGTTTCCTCCCACAGCCCAAAGATGTGCGGGTTAGGTTAATTTGCCATACTTAAATTGCCCCTTAGTGTCCTGAGATGTGTAGGTTAGAGGGATTATTGGGTAAAATATGTAGGGATATGGGGGTAGGGCCTGGGTGGGATTGTGGTCAATGCAGACTCAATGGGCCGAATGGCCTCTTTCTGTACTGTAGGGTTTCTATGATTTCTATGATTTCTTTTGTACCTAGGTAAGATCAGAAGGTTACGGCAATCCATTCCACTATCTCCACCCACACTTCTTTACTAATCACATCTTAATACAGTATTCACTCATATCCAAGTGTTCCTTGTGTTTCAAGGCAAATATGAACAAAGGGATTTGGCAACATGATTAAAATATAGTATTAATCATCAAGCTATTGCAAAAACTGTAACCAGTCACGGAAGACCACTGTTCTCCCCTACAAACTTAAGAAACAACAAATGCTAAACTTTTAAGCTTCCTATCCGTTTGCAACTGAAAATCTTGTGGCTATAGGAATGTTTCCTGCCCTTGTGAAATAGCTTGGTTTTGAAAGAAAACAAATAGAACCATAGAACATTACAGCACAGAAACAGGCCTTTTGGCCCTTCTTGGCTGTGCAGGACCATTTTTCTGCCTAGTACCACTGATGTGCACCTGGACCATATCCCTCCACATCCCTCTCACTCATCCATGTACCTATCCAAATTTTTCTTAAATGTTAAAAGTAAGCCCGCTTTTACCACTTCATCTGGCAGCTCATTCCACACTCCCACCACTCTGTGTGAAGAAGCCCCCCTAATATTCCCTTTAAACTTTTCCCCCTTCATCCTTAACCCATGTTCTCTAGTTTTTTTTCTCCCCTAGCCTCAGTGGAAAAAGCTTGCTTGCATTCACTCTATCTATACCTATCATAATTTTATACGCCTCTAACAAATCTCCCCTCATTCTTCTATGCTCCAGGGAATAAAGTTCTAACCTATTCAGCCTTTCTCTGTAACTCAGTTTCTCAAATCCCAACAACATCCTTGTAAACCTTCTCTGCACTCTTTAAACCTTATTAATATCCTTCCTGTAATTAGGTGACCAAAACTGCACACAATACTCTAAATTTTGCCTCACCAATGTCTTATACAACCTCACCATAACATTCCAACTATTATGCTCAATACTTTGATTTATAAAGGCAAAAGCATTCTTTACGAAATGTTGCTAATCTATGCATACTGTTCTTATTTCAGCAAAAATATCCAGATGTGCGACATGTGGATTTAGAAATTTTATAGTTATTGTGGACTATGAAGATGCCTGGAGTGTCTGGTGAAGAACACTGCAAATACAGAGAAAAATGTTACCTGTCACCATTACTGCAATGCCTAATGTGGCTATTATAAGCTATTTACATCACATTGTTATTACACTCATTAGATATTACACAGTATAAATTATATCAGATTGGTGATCTATGGATTGCAGTGCTATGGAGTGATCTGTGTTATGCCTTCCATGTGATTAAAGAACTAGTTCTAAAACTGTTCATTAGCAAGATGACTAGTGTGAATTAATAGAATGTTATTTATCAGAATGCCTGCTGTAACGGGGGAATAAACAACTTTGTGCAAATTGCAGCAATTGCATAACTTTCTGTTGAAACATCTTAGTTATTTTTGTTGACTTATGTAAATTGTACACTCAAATTTCTCAGATTCAAACTACACCATTCTGCTCAGACTTGACAAAATATTAGCACAAAGGGTGAAACCTAACTTCAAATAAAGCCTTTTATTTATGGGTCCACTGAATTTACTGGTACAATAAGTATTCAAGCCAAAATTAATAGTTATTTAAAAAGAAGTCAATGTTTTAAAAAATGTACATGTAAGGTTTTTATTTTGAAAACTGGAAGGTTTTTGGAGAGGAAAATGTTTTTTTTAAGTTCATAGTGTTAGTATTTCCATCAAATGAGTAGATAATGTTCTTTATTTTAATTGAGCAAGCATTAAATGGTAAAATCCAGCTAAGTGACTTCACAAAATATAAAATTAGAAACCCACATAAGTAGACTGTGTTGTTTTATGAAATAATGTTTGAACCAAAGTGTATTTTGTAGAAGTAGTTGGAAGTTCAACAGCAGTTCTTTGCAGGATGAGATGCAGTTTGCTCTTTGTGTACTTTTCTTTAATTCTCCCATCAAAATAAGTGCATTTTTCATATTAACAAAGATATTTAGATTAGAAATAACTCTACTGCTTGCATGCAAAACAGAATTTAAATTAAGTAATTTGTGTACTCATCCCACAAAATAAGACATTCTTAGGTCTATATACATTTATGATATTGAAAAATAAATAGAATCTGCTAGATTGTGTTTGCTGGCAAAGTGTTGAAGGTAGGACTGTTGAACCCAAAGCTGCTATGAATGTGTTTAATAGTGTCCTTTGTATTGTGCTGCTTTAACCTACTTAAAAAATATATATATACAAGGGAACTAGGTGGTCCACTGGTTCACTAAACCCTTTTTGCTTTTGGGACCTAGTTGATTGAATAAAGGCCTCTTCTCTCATTGTTAGATAAAAGTCCTAATTAAGAATTAGATCATTTCTAATGGTTCATGCTCCCAATTTAAATTTGGTACATTGTACCAAAATAATAATAATCATAGTTGTTGTGGAAAGTAAAAATATATATATACTTCTTCAAATCTTGTCTCAGATTGGAATTAAGTGTCACTATTCAGGGATAGATAAGAAAATGTACTTTGTAGTTGGCAATTCAGTGTTCAGTTCTTCAATGATGGTATCCCTCACCTGGAGCACTTGCAACCATTTTCTTTCAATTACAAATCAATTTTATATTTAGCCTTCACCAAACATTTTGTGGCATTTTTATTTTTTATTAGATTGACATGTTTCCAGCATTGTAATTTTTTTGTGAAAAGGCTGAAATATTTTTTAATGTTTTTGATTTCTTTTAATCAACTGGTTTGAACTGGCTGAGGGAATTGTAATACAACAATAATGGACTTCCGTTGAATAGTAACTCTTTTGTGGCACATGATACAAATTATTTAATTAAGAGAAATACATTTTCTTCAGATTATTGTACCTTAAAGTTAGCAAATAGATTTGGATGATTCCAGAAAATGCAGTGATTAGATTCCTGGAAATAGAACTGATTTCCTAACTTAGTAATCAGCTACTTTATCTCATCCCCTCAAGGAATAAAGTCCAAACTGAAGGTTTTTGGAGGGTGAGAAGCTACCTACAATTGTCTTAATGTAACTATCTATCTAGGCTCTAGAGTCAGTGGGATTTTTAGTTATATATTTTAAAAGTACACCTGGTTGTGAAATATTAATTTATTTAAGGTCTTGGTATGGAATCTTTTTGTCTTTTCAGACAGTAATGCAGTTTGATAATTTTATGATAAATGTACTTATCTTCCAAGCCTTTGTTCTTTATTAAATTGTAATTTCAGTGCACATTACCAAATTGGGTTTTGATTGTAGGATTCAAAGGTCCTAAGTGAAAATTGTTACAAATAAATAAGAAGCTAAAAGAGCCTTGTCTGAAGACCTTTTTTTAAAGAATCTGGCTGAAACTAATCAAGTGTCCTGTACTGTGAAGAGTCATATTCATGCCAACACTTTGTAGAACAGTCAGTCAGTCCTATTCCCTCATCTAGTGGTTCCCAGCCAGTGGGCCATGAAAAAAGTCATGTAATAAAACTAAAACTAACCTTTGTCCTCAGCTGGGGTTGGCACCTCCAAGACCACAAAATCTTGGGCCTCCTGCACATGTGCCAGTTAGGAACAAGCCACACGTGTGGTTTAGAATTTTTGTTGGTCAGGCCATGTGCATGGAGCTAAAGACAAAGATCCTATGTGCCCACACAAAAAGTGAAAGCTCAAAGAGTACAAAAACCTAGGAGAAGTGAGAGAGGTTTAAAAAAACACAAAAGACAGTTCATAATAAGGGAAGAAAATAGGACGTGTGCCTCAATTGTTATATAGCATAGAGTTGTGCCATGACATGAAAGGTCAGGAACCATTGCACTGGTCTATCCAGTGCAAGTTTATTTCTTTCAAGGACCCATCCAATGTCCTTTTGAAATGATTCATTATCTCTAACTCCACCATCTTTGTAGGCAACACGTTCCAGTCACTGCTTAAAAAAAACTTCCTCCTCACATCCACGTTGCATCTTTTGTTCAAACTTTTTAAATCTATGTGCCCTAGTTATTGTGCAATCAGTTTTTCTTTGCTTAAACCTAAACCATTCATAATTTTGTAAGCCTCCATCAACTCTTCCTTGGTCTCCTTTGCTCCAAAAAGAACAAGCTCAGCTTCCCCAGCTTAATGTTAGAGCCAAAATTTTTCATTCTTTGAACCATTCTAGTAAATCTTTTTCAAAGATCTATCTGCACATCCTAAAATGGGGCTCAGCACTGGATGAAGTACTCTATAAAGCTTTGGTTAGGCCATAACCAAAAGTTCAGCACAACTTGCTTTTGTGCTCGTTACTTTAATGCATCCAAGATTCCATATGTTTTGCTAACTATTCTCTTAATATATACTGCTGCTTTCAAAACACTTTGCACATGAGCCCCAGAGGTCTCTGTCTATACAGTCTTTAGATTGATGCCATTTAGCGTAATGTATTATCATCTTACAAAATGCATCATTTTATACTTCTCTGCAGTAAGTTCCATCTGCCTCTCCTGCTAGCCTGTTGCCCCATTGCAGTAAATTGGTATGATTGGCAAATTGTGAAACTGTTGTATCCCGTTATCCTAATATTCAAGAAGTGCCATAGTCCTCGTATTGACTCTACTACTACTACTGGATACTATTGGTTACTGTGTGAGAAGTAGGAGGTACCCAACCCGAGGCCAGTCAGTTTGTATGGATTACACCCGAGCAACTGACTCAATCCTTGGGGGGGAACTCGATCGGCTTAGTTGTCACCGTTAGGTTTCAACCGTCGAGCCCATCCAAAGAGACACCTCTGGGGACACCGATCCCACTTCCCTTTCCCCCCCTGCTCTTGAAATCAAAGACACGGCGGAGTCATTCTACGTCAGTTTATTCAATCTTGCAAGAAAGGGTGCAGTCCCGCAGGTACACACACACACACACACACACACACACACACACACACACACAATACATGATTCTGCCTTATATGCCTATGCAGTTTATCGTACATCTCCCTTCCCTTGTTAATTGGCTCCCGCGCCACGCTTCCTTATCGTGAACTGCTCAGCTAGTTCTGTCCTTGGTTTCCACGCTCCCTTATCGTGAACTGCTCAGCTAGCTTCACCCTCCTACATCTCTCTTCCCTTGTTCTATCTTTGGCGCCTATTCCTCCTTTTTATGGTTCGCAGTAACCGCTTCTTTATCATACCCAACCCATGACTACTTCGGCTGCGAGCAACTGATTTCATACTTGTTTTTAAGCACCTGCCCCTGCAAAGCGTTTATACAGCATATTTCACTTCTCGATTTCCCGCTCTGTCAGCCCGCTTTCTCAAAAATTGCATCAGCTTCCCCTTACATTACTATCGTCTATCCTGAAAGACTACCATTTACTGCAACTCGCTGTTTTCCATCCTAAAGTCAATTATTTGAAAACAAAGCTGGTAATGATTCCTATTCTGTTGGCATCAATTTTGTGCACTAGATTTTTATGCTGCGGTTTGATAATTATCCAAGTTCCTGTTATTTTAATTTTCCTTGATTATTTTGTTTCCAAACCTTACCCAGCACTGATGTTTAACTGCTGTTTTTAACAAAGATTTACATGTGACACTTTGCCATCCTCTGGCATCTCCCTTCTATCTGACAAAGATTGAAAGATTATGGCAATCCACTGTCTCCACTTCACTTGTAAATGTTTGTAGGTAGGTATAAACGGATTTCTTAGGTGCTAAGACTTGAAATCAATACCACTTGGAGTGCAAGGCATAATTTCAAAATTTGTAGATGGAATGAGGGAAAAACCTTTTTATGCCATTAATGGTTAAGATCTGGAATGCACTACTCGTGTGTGATGGAGGGAGATTTAATCATCACTTGGAATAAACAAAAATAAATGCAAGGATAGGGAGAAAACTGAGTCGCAGGGCTGAATTATGTATCTCCCAATGAAGCTTTGAAGGCAGGGGAGCAAATAAAATTCAGCAAGGGGCCTACCGGCCATTTGCCAATCCACCCTTGCCCACACCAGAATTTCAAAAGCAGAGGGTGCTGTTGGGCAGCTTTGTTGCTAGTGGGTTAATTGAGTGGGCAATTAAATCCATGCCAAGTGCACCTAACTGGGTAGGTTTCCCAGGTGAAGAGGACGTGGCTTTCTACCTTCCCCTAGCTATTATTCCCTCCATGCTCTTCCTCCACCCCTCCACCACCACCCACCCACCCCAACAAACAAACTAGGCCCTGCTAGTTTGATGCTCCAAACGCTTTCACGTCCTGAGTTCATTACTGGCAGTGGCCATCTTTGCTGGCTTGTCATTTGCCAGTAACTATGACACAGTTTCTAAACCAAAAGATTTGAGTTGTTAGTATTTTAACAGACAAATACAGATTGTATCAGCTTCAATTTGAGAACAGGATGTTGAATGCGCAGAGAAGTCTGATTTTGTCTATTAATGGCCAATCGTCTATTGAATGGCTATAGGCAGCTTTTTTAATTGGAGAGGATTCCCCTGATTTTGTTAATTGGGGATGGGGTTGCAGGGGACAATGGGTACCACAAAATCCAAAATGGACACTTGAGGCAATTTGCTTCCTGTACCCTAACAATGTTAGATCTAAAATATACTCCTCCCTTTAAAAGCAAATCTGAAATAAAAACGAAGTGCTGAGAAAACTCTGCAAGTCTGGCAGTGTCTGTGAAGATTGAAACAAGTTTTTGAGTCCGATATGACTTCTTCAGAACCTTCCCCTAGCTCTCAATCTGCTGATTTCAAAAGCTTAGCTATACATATTCTGTAAACTTGTCCTCCACGCTTTTGCAAATTTGGTTTACCTGCTCTCATGATATTTTTAATACTTTTACATAAAGTACTAGGCACCAAGTTTATAGGCGAGATGAATTTGTAAAATTTCTTGTCTATAAGTACATTGAGTTTGGACTGAAAGTAGATGAGTAGATAACTTGTCCGCACAATCAGTAACCAGGTTGGACAACAGTGGCAATACTTCATGATCCAAGACCAAAACCACAAAGATTTTGGTAAATCTAATTGGCCACCAATAATATTTTGTTTAAAGTAGCAAAGTTCGAGATCTAAGACAGTTGCTTAGTGAATAAAGCCACGGGTTTTAAATGATTTACAATACCTACCTTATTCTCTGATACTACACAAAAGGGAGGCAATGGTGTACTGGTGGTGTCACTGGACTAATAATCCAGAGAATGAGGTAATTTTCTGAGGACCTGGGTTCGAACCCATCATGGCAGATAGTGAAATTTGAATTTATTAAAAATTTGGAATTCAAAGTCTAATGATGACCATGAAATCATTGTCAATTGTCCTAAAAATGCATCTGATTCACTAATGTCCTTTAGGGAAGGAAATCTGTCTTACCTGGTCTATATGTGACTCCAGATCTACGACAAGGTCATTGACTCATAAATATCTTAAGGAATGGGCAATAAATGCTGACCCAGCCAGCGATATCCACATCCCATGAATGAATAAAGGAAAAAACAAACAATAAATGGCATATGTGACAAAGGTATTCATGGATTTTTCAACAACCCACCCAGCTGTTAATATGAGTCAACCAATCTCTCAGAAACTCTGTGTCTCTCACAAGGGATTCTCATCTTTCAAAGATCTAACCTGAGAATCGATTCCAAACATTTCTGCAATTTGGACAGCCTCAATGGCGGTCTACTTTCAGGACATCAATCTTATCTCCTGAGATTTTTTCCTCTGGATTCCAAAGTATGCCCTGAAGCACCAACTCGTAAGTGTCACTTCAGATCTCTGGCCATGCCAAGGAGAATGCAAATGCTCTGAGGCCCATTGGCTTACAGGACTGAGTCATCCATGACAGAGATGAGGAGGAATTTCTTCTCCAGGATAGTAAATCTGAAATTCTTTATTGGGCAGAAAAGACTGAATCATTGAGTGTGTTCAAGGCTGAAAGAGATAGATTTTTAAATAAGTAAGGGAATCAAGCATTCTGGGGATAAGTTGGGAAAGTGGAGTTGAATATTATCAGATCAGTCATGATCTCACGGAATGGCGGAGGAGATTCAATGGGCCAAATAGTCTACTTCTGCTCTTATGTTTTACGATCTTATGTAGTCACCACTGCCTTTTTCACTTTAAAGTCTACAATTCACAGTCCCTTTCCTGTTTGGAGCATTTTTTTTGCACCTTTTCTTTAGCTGAACAGAGACCTTTCTCTGTCCTTTTTTGGGACATCTCTCCTCTCCCCATTCTCTTCCTGGGCCTCTACTCCTGGTAACCTGACCTGGATTTTCATACCATTTTTCTCTTGCACCAGTGTGTTGGGCCCAAAGCACACAAAAATGCTGACCTGCATGTGTACAGTCCACTCAGTTTGTGCTTATGCAAAAGCTCCAAGGTCAGTCAGAAGTTGAAGTTCTCTATCTCTGGTCTCAACATGGTTTTCATAACGAATTCTGAGCCTGCAGGATGTCAAGGAGATGGAGCAGTGCCTGCAGAAAGGAGGAATTCTCCCCCATGCTCACTGACAGTGGAGAGGAAGTTGTAAGCCAACTCAGTAAAGTCTTCATCTGATTCCCTGCACCAGAGGTCACCTGTGAGCTTCTCCAAGATAGGGGTGCCCTTGTTAAAGCAGGAACTCCCCCCCCTCCAAAATCTCCCCTTCACCCCACCCCTATGGACATTGTGTCCCACAGCACAATGGACATGGATCACCCACAGTCACAGGGAACCCCTCCTCATATGCACAAGGGAAACTCCCTCTCCAATGGAGAACCCCTGATGGTTCCCCCAGCCCTGCTTTCTGTCATTGCCCTATTGGCCCTGCCAGGGTACTGTGTGGCCATGTCCCTTTCCCCTCGGGGACTATACCCCAAAGGGTTCTTTTCACCTGGTTCACATTTTTAAAAAACAGTAGTAAATAATCAGTGGATGACTTCAGTGAGGGAAGCAGGGTCGGAAACATATTGTCTGCTTGCGGGGGAGCTGAACTTGTCTGGTTCAATTTTATCTGTCTAATGTTCAGTGGCACTTCTTCCATTTCTGCACGGATATCTCAGGCATCCTCCAAGGATCTATTTTTGGATTCCTCCTATTTCTCATCTATATGCTGCCTCTCAGCACCATCATCAAATACAAATCAGTTTCCACTTGTACATTGAGAAATCCAACTCTATCTCACAACCATCCTTGCTTAAGTCCTCTGCTAAAATACTATAGCTAGAACTGGG
Organism: Carcharhinus amblyrhynchos; assembly: GCF_965287045.1. Classification (NCBI taxonomy): domain Eukaryota; kingdom Metazoa; phylum Chordata; class Chondrichthyes; order Carcharhiniformes; family Carcharhinidae; genus Carcharhinus; species Carcharhinus amblyrhynchos. The sequence continues at coordinate 85,675,508 of NC_137324.1, read as the reverse complement.
TGTGCAGAAATTTCCTCCAATATTAGAAAGAATTTTCAGTCCATGCCTCAGATTCTGCTCTATAGCCACATATTCCATTCCCCTCGAGGGAAACTGAGATGAAACCAGACTATTCACAACCTTGGTGTCCTAATAAGAGTTTCAATCTCTCACTACAATTACCTATTTCTGTCTCAGTAATATTGGCTGACCCCACTCCTGCCTTATCTTGTTGCTGCTGAAATCCTTATCCAAACTTTTGCTGTCTTTACACTTGACTATTCTAATCAGGACTGAGAGTGTGGCCAAAGACAAAAAGGTCTGATTTTCTTTTGACAGGCATCGTATAATTGTGGCACCTTCAAGATCTGCAGTGAATATAAATGCCACTTCAAATGAATGGAATTATTAGACTTCAGATGGGTAGAAACATTAGTTTTCCCTTTGTCTACAAGACCCTGGTCCAATACATCTGTGTAAACCCAAAGCGATGTCAACATTTCAACATTTCAGCACTTAATGCAGTTAGTACATGTAATACAGGATGACGTAAATACCAACACCATAATAAAACATTTCTATCTGTTCATCTTGTGCATGAATTATGGTTAGAGGAGTTGAAATGTAAATGTTAATTATTTAAGGAAGAAATATATGTAATGATTATGTTGGTCTCAGATTATTTAAGTTAATTTTTGTTTAAGTTTCAGAGTTGTCCAATGAGATTGGTAAAATACTTAGGAGTAACTTGATATCGGCAAACTGGGTGCCACCAGTGGGGATATATTTGGATCTAATTTTCAAATCATGCCAATATATGAAATTCCAGGCCATGATCTAACATTTTGAATTTGATTTACCTTGTGGCTCAGTTTGGACAGTTGAATGTACTCCAGCTCCCAAGGCAGATATCATGAAGCTTAAATTAGATTTTACATCAATTGTAATGAATTAGAAATGTGTCAGTTTCCTTATGTACTCTGATAACGACAAGCTCTAGTCTTCCCATCACCTCTTTCAATCCCTCCATTATCTCTAAACACACTAACTGCTTGTTTGACATTCACTACAAGATGAGCAGAAATTTCAACCAATTAAATAATGGGGAGACTGGAGCCAATGTCTTCAGTCACCTTGACAAACGTTGTTCCCTAGCTATTGATTTCATCTCTGCCTTAGGCTGAGCCAGACTGTTCGAATCCCAAGACGAGTTCCAACCACTTCTCTGCACTATTGCTAAGATTGCCTATTTCACCTCTATAACATTGCCTGTATCGACCTTTGCCTCAGCTCATCTGCTGATGAAACTGTCATCCATGTCTTTGTTACCTCGAGCTTTGACTCTCGTAATAGACGTGGTCAGGCACCCACATCCTATCATCTGTAAATTTGAGGTTCTGTTGCCCTTATCCTATGTCATGATTTGCACCAAATAACATCCAGCCATCGCTTCGCAGCTTACTGACCAACATGAGATTCTGGTTAAGCAATGCTTGGTTTTAAAATGATCATTTTTATTTTCAAATCCCTATTGGCCTGTCCTCTCCCTATCTCAGTAGTCTTTTCTCATTCTGACCTCTTGAGCAACTCTGATTTTAATTGTTCTAATGTTAGTAACCATGCTTTTAGCTGCCTAGGACATTGATAATCTTTGCAGGTTGTGATACTGGAGTAGATTATAGGGATAGGGCAGGGCAAAGAATTTGAAAGCAGAGTTAGGCATTTACAATCAAATATTGTTTCATCCACAGCTAAGGTAGCTCAAGGTGCTGAGCGTGATGGGTGATTGGAGTTCATGTGAGCTAACACGCAAGCAGCAGTTTTAGACAACCTCAAGTTTACAGAGGTAGAACATGGAAGTCAAGAAAGTTGTCACATTCACATCAGCAAGATATTAGTGTTAGTACAGCTTGTGGTGAATCGTAGAATCATAGAATCACTACTGTACAAAAAAGGCCATTTGGCCCATTGAGCCTATACTGACCACAATCCCATCCAGGCCCTATTCCCATAACCCCACATATTTACCCTGCTAATCCTTCAAGTTAAGATGGCCAATCAACATAATGTACACATCTTTGGACTGTAGGAAGAAACTGGAGCACGCAGAGGAAACCCACGCAGACAAGAGGAGAAAGTGCAAACTCCACACAGACAGTGGCCTGAAGTCAGAATTGAACCTGGGACTCTGGCGGTGTGATGCAGCAGTGCTAACCACTGTGCCACTGTGCTGGCCATAAGCAGGCCAAATTGGACAGGAACTTCTAGATTTCCACATTTTACTGCACATGTGCAGATGTAGGAAGTTAATGTGCAGTCCAATCCATAACAGTGGTTGTTGATAACATCACCGTTAAACTTTTCTGCAAAATCCAGACCGTTGCCTTAAAGGCAATTAGCAATGGCTAATAGATATCACCTACATGCCAAAAGCTATTTATAATGGACTGTAGTTTCTGTGTTCCCCAGCATCGGATTCAGTGGGCGTACCCCAAAGATGCACCGGGGAATCTGTCTCGGAACTTCATAGGTAAAGTTTGCATGACAATTGCCCAGAAATGCAACCGTCCACTGGGCAATTGCCCTGCTCTAGGAACCATCTAAAAATGCCATTTAAATGACAAACTTCAGATGGTTCCGGCAGGTTTACGGCTATAGTTACTCAGAATAAGTTAGAAGAATTAAAGCCGCTTCTAACTCTGGGTAACTATTGTAAAGACCCAGACCAAACCCATCAACGGGATACGCACCTCCCTCCACCCCTAACCCACTAGGAGCCCTCTCCCAACCCCCAACTAACCATGTATTCTTCCCCACACATGATATTCTATAGTCCTGACTCTTCCCCATGGGATTTCCACCAGCCACTCTGGATACCTTCCCCCCCACTTCACCACCTCCCCCCCACCCCCCACCCCCATGGAACCAACTCACCCCAAACCTGGGCCCAAGGCCTGAACTCAAACCCCCATTGCCCAGAAGTCCCCACCTTCTCAGGGGTCCAATCTTCTTCCAACCTGCCTGGAGGTCACACCCCCCAGAACTCCTGGACTTCAAAGCCCCCAACTCCCCTGGAGGTCTGACCCCACTAAACCTTCAATTCCCCCCTCTCCCGCTAGGTCTTTGATTTGATTTATTATTGTCAAATCTATTCGTATACAATGAAAAGTATTGTATCTTGCATGCTATACTGACAAAGATTCCTCCTGCCCCCAGTCCTGTTCATTTACCTTCAACACTTACTTGCACCCTAGCCTGTCAATTTCAATGGACCTTTAAACTTACCTGATTGATGGCAGCTCATGCCGTAAAAAAAGGAACATATCTGTGGAGACTGACCCTTTAAGAGCAGTCACTGGAAGTGCATCATTACAATGTCCTTCTTCACTTTGATGGAGCTGGACTTTGACATTGGGCCTCAAGGACTACACGCTGCCTACTTCTCGCCCGGCCTGAGGTGGAAGGTCGGGTGAGACAGACATGAATAAAACCTAGTGTAAATATTTGGGCATAGAGTGGCAGTCTCATTTGCCACTCTGAGGAAGTTACAGCACAATATGTTTTATAGTTCAGTAAGTTGTTCCAGTTCTTTATTATGACATTGAGAAGAGTCATGCTTAAATTGTCTTATCCAAAAAGATAGTTTCTAATTGGTTCTAAAACTTAGAACCAATGCTCTGTGTCAGCAGGGGCACTGAATAATGTTGGTGACTCAGTCATTTCTACTAATTCCGTGAGCAATCTGTACTAAGTCATACAAATGACTACATTTTTTAAGGCAGACATAGAAAAAAGTTGCACTAAAATAAATGCAGTGATGGTGAAATAAGAAATAAGAGAAAGCACAACTCTCTGTTTTCAATGTCTTTATTAGACAAAACTTCATAATGAAGTCACTCTGATTGCCCGCCTTTTGAGATGTCAAAATTGTTCACAAGGCAGATGTTGCCTGCACACACTACTGATTAGATTGCTACATACAAAATCACAAATGTGTACAATTTCTTCCCCCTGCTGTTCACTTTTTAAAAAAAATCATCAAACCACAAAACTGGAAGATTCTAAAGCATCAAATTAAATGTAGAAATTGAGACAATACAGTAATGTTCCTGTAGGAATGCCATTTATTGTGTATTGTTGGTGTTAAAACCAACAGCAAGACAAAGAAGAACCTACATTGGGACCTACATACATTATCAAAATTAAAAAAAAACAAGGGAGCCAACATATAACAAAAAGTCTCTGTTCCAAATCAGTGCACACTTTTAGTTAAGACAGAGAGAAGTACACTTGTGTGAGAATGCTAACATTACTAATCCTTTACAATTAACAGAACAATTATTTACGTTTACTTTTCACTGCACTGACCAGTCACTTTAACAGCGCAAAAAACATGGGAAAAAGTGCTCAACCTCAATGCTTAAAAATTATCCCATGAATGATATTTCTTATCAGTTGTGGACTAAAGAACAAATCTGTCTCTCAGACATGAAGAGTGAAATAATTTAATGGTTATTTATGCTGCATTTTTTGATGATATGGAAGGGTGTAGGGTTGAACAATTTGTTAACAACTAACAGAATTGCTTGTCAAAATATATCCTGGCATTGGTATTAAACAACACAGATCTGGAGTCGAATAATGTTGATACTATAAATTAAAGTACTTTTTAAAATTAAGAATTGAAACACTTGTGGGATTTTATGGCCTCGCTCAACCTGAGGCCATAAAATTTCTTCTGGGGTCAACAGACATTTCCATTGTCCGCCCCCTACACCCACTCTGATTCCATGGTGGGTAGGTAGGTAAAATTCCAGCAATTGTCTTTGTGACTTCATTTCTTTGAGCAAATTCATTGATTCCATGTCCCCAGCAGGGAGCCCCAACCAAATAGAGTGTGAGTTTGTCACTGTTGCCCCAGTTCTCTGATCTATGCTCCCTTTGAGTGAGAGTCCCAAGTGAAAAACTGCTATCAGTGAATCTAATTTGATGTTTATACACACTGTCTGGTGTACTGAAGGCTGGTTTCAATCTGAATTGAATTAGTTGATCTCTGTTGGGATTACAATGGAAGTGCAATGGTTCCCTTGAACTAGGATGGAGCCAAAATTGAGCAGAGTTTCACAACCATAACTACTGTGCAGGAACCCCACCTGAAATTAGGTAATTGTCAGGCTTGACTGAAATTATAACCAAATAACATATCAATGCTCACTATTCAAACACTCCCTGGGCTTGAAGCCTTCTAGACCTTGTTGCTGGATCAAAATGGGACTCCACGGCCCATACTTTACTGGCGGTATTGGCTTATATAAGGACAGAATACCCACTCTTGATTGCCCAAACAGGACTGGAAACTCCTGGCAGCTTGACAACTCTACTGGGAAAGATGGGTGCTGCCAAGGAAGGTTGGGAGCAGTAACAATACCTCAACATGAAGGCACCCTAGAAGGCATATATTAAAATTAAAATTATTGGGGCAATGCTATTAGATTTTTGAAAGAGGAGGGACATCCACATTGGCATTGTTTGGGCTGTAGATTCAAGGGAGTGCCCTCTTTGGAACTTGGAGCCTCAAGCTCCAATGAACACATTCTCCTCTCAATCTGCCATAGGGAAGCCATCTCCATGAAAATGGTAGCCTCCGCACATGGAAATGTGTGGGAGAGATGGGATGGGGGGGGTAGCAGTCCCAATGCAGCTCCAAGCTCACCATCACAGGCTGGGAAAATTCAACCTATAGTTCACACACAATGATTGTCATCTTGGCAAACCCATTGCCAATGTCCAGGGAACAGCACCCTGACGGGCAAACAACTTGAGAGAAATGAAAGGCAAACAAATGAATTATTCATGGGAGAAATAAAATTACCGCTAATAGAACAAATAATCTATGCATTCATTAGCAATAGCTGAAAGTCTGACTCAAATCTTAACTCTGCTCCTGGATATATTTTCCCAAAGAATTAATTGTAGGAACACTCTAAGTAATTTGAGATATTGCCACTTATACTACAGCGATTTTATTCATGATTGAGTCCACAGAACTGGCACAGCCAGGCTGAAGAAATTTTTGTGGAACTGACCACCATGCAAAGGAACCACAAAGGAAATATGTTAACTATTTTCAGAGATGGCAACTGAATTTAAAACAGAAAGCTGGAGTAAATTATTGTTGCTTGTACATTTTATCTGCAATGGCAGTCAGGGAACAAGAAAGACATACATTTAGATAGCACCTTATAACAACTGTTAAGTCATTTCGCAATATAGTCACTGCGCTATAATGTAGGATACACTGCAGTCAATTTGCACACAGCAAGGTCCCACAAATAACAATGACATCACTACCAAATAACCTCATCTAGTGATGTTAGATGAATGATAACAGGACATTGGGGGAATTCCCTGCTCTTCTTCAAAAGTGTCATGATATCTTTTATATTCCTGAGAGGGCAGAAGGAGCCTCAGTTCAACATTTCATCTGAAAAACAGCATCTTTCATGTACAACAGTCTATCTTTACTGAACTAATGTGTCAAACTAGGTCTTGTGATGGGTTCTCTGGAGGTGGACTTGAGTCCACAACCTTACAACTCAGGAGTACTAGTGCCCCCATTGATCTCTAGCTATGATCTTGCTGTACACTAGACCAGCAATAGGCTATAAGGACCTGAAATTATTTTACAGCACAAAGCACTTTACGCCATTTTCCAGAATTTCACAATGTATTAGTAGATTATTAAATCAATTAGCTGCCTCTTTGTGAAAACAATTAATGGAATTGAACTCAATCTATGCCTATTTGTAAATTTTGGTCCATCATATAGAAGGGCTTTTCCAACATTTTTGTGCCTGTTCTGATGAAGTGTTGCAATTAAACCATTTGGGTGGAATTTCACAGCCCTGTTGTGGTGGGCATGGGGTCATAAGATGTGGGAACTGTCCAGACGTGCATTAACTTTGACGGGACTGGAAAATCCCACCAGTAGGAGGGGCTGTAAAATGCCACCCATAGGCCTATGTTGCATCTTCGTATATAGATAAACCTGTGGTAATTTTCCAGTTTTCTGTTTTTGTTACAGATTGCCAGCACTCTCTGTCTGTTTATCATCATGTCATAACTTTCAGCACAACCCTAAACATGCTGCATCTTCAGCCAACTGACATACTTTGTCCTCTCTACAGGAAACAATATCATGCTAGAAAAAACACATTTTTTGATAACAAGGTCACTAAGTTTTTAAATGTTGCTTTAGCTGAGCTGAATGCACACACATACATATATATTACATATACTATATATATAGTATATATATCAGATGGTATATTCTGTTAATTGTCACTGTGAAAAGTATCTATGAAAACCGACCTTCAGAACATGTTCTTTATTTTGTTTCCTTTTCACTTTAAACTATAAATGATTCCAACTAGAATGACACACTCCTGACTCCTGGCCAATTACTTTTGGCTTTATTCATATAAGGTAAATTTTAGGAGCTAACAGTTTATTAAAATGTATTGATAATTGTAAGATATTTTTAAAGTCATACTAACCAGCAAGTGCAACTGACTTTTTATAGACACAGCACGGGGTAATTTGCCAATGTAATAGTCAATCTGTAAGTATGTAAGAAACATCTCCCATGGGATAAAATAATTACTATCTACTTTTTAAAATTCATTTCCTTGATTAAAATTACTTTTAATACAAGTAATACAAATACTACAACATTCATCATTAATGCACTTGTATATGTGGACAGAAGGTATTCAAGCAAAGTGCAATATAACCATCGCCTGTGTCTGAAATACTTGGCAGATCAGTATTTTTGAAGGACTGGTACTTACCTGCTCTCATAGCTTCTTTTCATCAATTCATACAACTAAAAGAAGACAAAGATATTTCTTCTTGATTCCCTTGACAGGAGTGCTACATTTCTGAAGTGCTACCAGTCAACTGCTACACAATAAGGTTTGTAACTGAAACTGCGGTGAGGATTGAATTTATACAATAGTAAATAGGATCAATTTCTAGATTCCGTAAGTTATATTAGCACAAATCTAAAGTACCTTTGAGATTTTTGGGCTGAGCTCCTGTTTTGATATCTCTTTAGATATTGTCAGCAATACAATACCACTGGAACAGATAAAAGGACAGCTCCAGATTATAATTGCAGAGTTTTTCTATTATCCCACAAGCTGACTAAAGCCCAGATGCCCAGAGTTAGGCTCAGTTGAATCTTAGCACTAAAGCCATTTTATGTTTTTATAGGATTGACTTTAATCCTTCTAGAAAAATCTGTGATTTTAATTCAAAGGTTCTTTTTGCCTTACCTGGGTTGAACATTGTGAACGTAAATGTTACTTTGTTTTAATTTGGACAGATTAAATATATTTCCTCAGTTCCAGTCCTAGGATAGCACTTCAGGTGTTCAGGAAATGGATATTAACCAAATCAATCACAGTCACAGCAGGTTAACCTCTGAGGTCACTTTTGGTATATCTTCTGCAGGAAATGCTATTTTAATTAAATGTTCTAATTTAAAATTGATTTGCATCATAGCTAGTTGGTGTCAACACCAATACAACCATAGATTAATATACATTCATTTTTTACACCGATGTGGCAGTTTTATATGGACGCTGTTGTTCCTCAGTCTCCAGAGCCTTCATGGCAGCCCTTGTTAAACATTTCGTCCTGTGACATTTGATGGTCAAAGCCTTCAAAATAAGAGCCACCGTTGCCACCAAGGAATGTTCCCACAGCACGTCCTTGACGAGCATGCCCCACAGCATCACTGAACACTTTGTTAATTTGTTCTTCTGAAGGCATCCACCAATCTGGGTTGGAGGTGCAATGCATCCGAATGAACTCTGCAAGTGGCACAAAGCAATTAAGGAAACCAAAAAAATTGCAAAGAAATGTCGCAAATTAGTGAATATGTCAAGTAAGTGTCATTTAGTTTAAAGGAGCTTTGCGTATCAGCATCCAGGACAGTATTTCTCAACTATAAAGCGATCAATGCATTTCATCACAATGTCTGCAGCATAAATATTTTGCAATAGTTTTTTCAAAATATATGCCGTACAGCACAGAAAGAAGCAATTTGGTTCATATGCATGTGCTGACTCTTTAAAAGATCTGTCCAATTAGTTCCACTTGCATAGCCCTGCAAATTTCTCCTTTTCAATTAAGGGTGGGATTTTTCCATGGGTTTCAGAACCTGGATATCTGTGAGACAGGAGCATACATTGTAGAGAAATCTGTCACCAGTCATTGGTTTTCCCTGGATTAAAGCTGAAGGATGGGCTCTCATAGAATGACTACAAGGCAGAAGGAGACCATTCAGCCCATCATGTGTTTATTAGTTCTCTGTGAGAGTATCTCAGCTGGATCCACTCCCCTGTCTTTTCCTGTGGCCCAGTCAATTTTTCCTCTTTCAATAGTTATTCAATCCCCTTTTGAAAACTGCGATAGAATATGCCTTCTTCTAGGCAGATCCTTGGTAAAGACAGATGCAAAGTATTTATTCAGTACCTCAGCCATGCCCTCTTCCTCCATGTGTAAACCCTATTTTCAGTCAAAGCTGGAGTTCTAGCCATGTTTGTCCTTTATTTCCCCCTTGTTGAAATAAGCTTCGACTGTATCCTGAACTAACCTGCTTTAAATGCAAGCCCATTGTTCAAATACAGTTTTGCCTGCCAATCCTTAATTCCAGTTTATGTAGGCCAGATCTGTTCTCACTCCATACCCCAATTCATTAGTATTACTTTAGATTGTTCCTGTTGTTTTCCATAGCTAACCTAAATGGTATGAATCCATGATCACTATGCCCCAAATGTCCCTCAGGTACTTCATCCATTTGCCCCACCTCATTCCCAGAACCAAATCTGGCAATGTCTCCTTTTTCATTTGGCTTGAAATATACTGAGCTTGAAAATTCTCCTGAACACACTTCAAAAACTCTTCACCCTCTCTGATGTATATGTTATTACTATCCCAGTGGCAAATATAACCCCGTTATTTAAAAAAAGGAAGGAGGGAGAAAACAGGAAATTACAGCTTGGTTAGCCTAACATCAACAGCAGGGAAAATGCTAGAGTCTATTATAAAGAATGTGACAACATTATATTTGGAAACTATCAATGGAATTAGACAAATTCAGTATGGATTTATGAAAGGGAAATCATGTTAAACAAACCTACCTGAATTTTTTGAGGGTTTAACTAGTAGAATAGTTAGGGTGAACAACTGGATGTGATGTGTTTGGATTTTCAGGAAGCTTTTGATAAAGTCTCACATACAAAGTTAATGTGCAAAATTGAAACACATGGGATTGGGAGTAATTAATGAACATGGATTGAGAATTGGTTAGTAGATAGCAAACAGAGTAGGAATAAATGGGTCTTTTCCAAAGTGGCAGGCAGTGGCTAGTGGGATCCTGCAGGATCGGTTCTTGGACCCTATCTATTCATGTTACACCTCAATGATTTTCATGGGGGAACCAAGTATAATATTTCCAAGATTGCTGACAACACAAAACTTGGCAGGATATGAATAGTGAGGAGAATGTGCAAGGCTTCAAGGTGATCTGGACAATTTAAATGAGTGGACAAATACAATACAGATACAAGATAACATGAATAAATGTAAAGTTATCCACTTCAGTTGGAAAAACAGAATGGCAAGGTATTACTTAAGTTGTCATAGATTGGAAAGTGTGAACATACAATGGGACTTCAATGTCCTTTTACACCAATCACTGAAAGCAAGCATGCTGGTACAGCAAACAGTTAGGAAGACAAATGGTATGTCGGCCTTCATTGCAAGAGGACTTGAGTACAGGAGCAAGGATTTATTATTGCATTTGTGGTGAGACCACACCTGGAATATTGTACGCAGTTTTGGTCTCCTTATCTAAGAAAGGATATACTTATCAGAGAGGGAGTGCAGCTAAGGTTTACCAGACTGATTCCTGAGATGGTGGGACTGATGTATGAGGAGAGATTGGGTCAACTAGGCATGTATTCACTGACACTTAGAAGAATGAGAGTTAAATTGAAACATAGCAAAAGTCTGACAAAGCTGGACAGACTGGACGCGGGGATGTAGTTTCCTCTGGCTGAAGGATCGAGAACAAGGAAGTCACAGTCTCAGAATAAGGGATAGGCAACTTAGGGCTGAGATAAGGAGAAATTTCTTCACTCAGAGTGTGGAGAACCTATGGAATTGACTTCCACAGAGGGCTGTGGAAGGTCAAATTATTGGATATAATTAATAAAGAAACAGATTCTAAATCCTTAAGGTGTCAAGGGGTATAGGGAGAGCACAGGAGTGTGGTGTTGAAAGAGAGGATCAGCCATGATTATGTTGAATGTCAGAGCAGGCTTGATTCAATGATCCCATGTAGTTTTTGAGCAGCCTGACCAAGAATGATGAATGATGGAGGTTGTTTTTGCCTATGGCATACTGTCTGAGCATACTGGCAGCAACATGGAATGATTTTTACAGCTTCTCAATTTGCTGGCGACAATCTAAATCTGTGCTGGAATGAGTAACACATTCAAATGTTTTATTCCGTGGTTACATAGTATAGCAGGAAATTAAATTTGTTTAATCTCCCTGCAAAGGGAACCAATTATGATAGTACATTCTCATAATGTAACTCTCAATTAGCTCGTTACTGAAAATGCCACTATTTCCAATTGCTAAGCTTGGTTTGGAGATTACTCACGAAGTTAGATGATCAGAGGTTTAAACCCCTTTATTGCATAATTTAGGCTGATGGTGTAGTACAATGGACAGTTGTCTTTTGAACAAGATGTTAAGCTAAATCCTGTCTGGCTGTTTAGGTAGACATAAAATATCTCATGGGCCTTTTTAAGTAACGACATATATTTATCTAGCATCTTTAATGGAATGAAATGTCCCAATATGCTTCACTCAGCATGACACTGAGCCTCATAAGGAGATATAGATCAAATGGTTAAAAGCTTGGTCTACTACATGGATATGAAGGGGTGTTTTAAAGGAGGACAGTGAGGTAGCCAGACCGAGAGGTTGAGGGAGGGTATTCCAGACCTTGGCAATTGACCACCAATAGTAGAGATCACAAACTTAGGGAGGGCAAGGCAATGGAGGAATCTGAAAACAAGAATGACAACTTCAAAACTAAGAATTATCAAGAAGGGCTAAGCATTCTCCTGATATCCAAGAAAAAAAATCTTCATTCAAACAACATAAAAAACACAGATTGGCTGTTTGTTTGTTCATTTCATTTGCTGTGTGGATCTACACCTTACACATTGCCAGCCACATTTTCCTATAAGGCAACTGTGACAACTTTGAAGTTATCTATTGATTGTGAAGTGCTCTGGGGCAACCCAAGGACATGAAAAAGCACCATGTAGATCCAGCTTTCTACATTCCCTGAAGGAATGTTACCTAAGATTTTGATTTCTATGAAAATAAAAAGAGTTCTTTTGTACCCTGGCCCCATCTACAGACTCTGTAAAAGTGGTGTGAGCAGGGAATCATTTATAATAAAAATGATGGTATCTCAGTTCATTTTACTGTGATCATGGTCTGGAGAACTGTGGCCTAGAATTGCAGCTGGCAGATGGATAGTTGTGAGATCCAGCTGCAGACTCCTGGCAGAGTAGGTATAGGCATAATGAGAGAATCTGGCAACTGATATGGGTCACATTTATTGGTTTAACAGGAGGGAATAATTAGGTGTTACTCAAGGCTGTCCACCAAATACATACTCTCCACAACACTGCTGTATAATACTAAAGGTTCTTTGGTTTTAGAGTATAGAAGGTGCATGCAATAGATTGACATAACAAATCAAAGGTTATCGAGGTGGTGTAGCATAATGAAAAAAAAATACATGAGGGTTTGAGTTCTATATAAAATGCTGATGTAAATAGCCACTGGATTTAAACACAAAGATTGGAAACAAGACAACCTGAAACAAGAGAAAAGTATTCAATCTGATGCTATTTATTGTAACATCAGTATGAAGTCAGCAGATAAATCTGATGGCTGTACGAAGTCATGATGTAGTATGGAGGGTTGCGCATGGAGATTAATTCTTTAAGAGGCAGGCACAGCAGAAATGTTAATAGATATAGACAGAGACAGCATGAGGCATTTGGTTTAAAAGTCCTTTCTAGAGGAATGGATGGACGGTGAATGCAGACAAACAATTCATAATTTCTTCCAAAAATAATCTTCCCCTGTCTTAGCACACAGACTCCCACATTTTAGTTAAAAAAAGTTTTGAAACAAAATTAAATGAGCTGTCTTCTTGCTTTTAATTGGCTTAATCAACAAAAAGATATCCAAATATTTGGGAAAATAAGTTGGTGGATGCTTGTGACAAAAGTATGTATTTTTAAATTTAAAATCTGCATGTTTGATCTTCATTTCAGCAATAATGCTCAATCAGAACAGTGATTTCATAAACATGTTTGTGGGACAAGTTACTGAGATGATGTCTGTATTCTGTGTGGCAAGTTTGGAGACACAGAGCTTGATGTAATGATAGTTTTCCTTGGTGAAAATTGCATTTGGAACTTCCAACTTTAATCAGGTAAGCTACTGCTACTTAAGGAAGCACAGCAGACATTTGGCTGGCTTAATTGTGCTCTTTTGCAAAGTGTAACGACAAGAAAGAGACTATGGACTCTGGTTAAACCTGGTGTATTTTTAAAAAAGAATTAGAACATAGGAATTAGGAATGAGAGGAGGCAATTCAACTCTTCCAGCCCAATCCGCCATTCTATATGATCAGACTGACCTCCAACTCATTCTAACTCCACTTCGCTGCCTTTTCCTCATAGCCTTTTATCCTGCTTTTGATCAAATATTTATCTATCTCTTTCTTGAATCCATTGATTGATTCTGCATCCACTGCACTCTGGGGCAGTGAGATCCACTGTGAGCAGTAGCTTCTCCTTTCCTCTGCCTTGAACCACTCCCCTCTTACTTTACAACTATGGTCTCTTATCCTAGACTGTTCTCTGGACAATTTTCCTCTGTCCCCAAATCCAGCGCTTGCAACTTTCAATTAAAAAAAATGCAGAGTAATCAACAGCAATTTTACAGAACCTGCACTATTTTAGATCATTTGTTTATCATTAGCTACTCGCTGTTGCAGCGTGGTAACCAGGGTTGGTCAGATCTGTCTCTGATACAATCACTTGGAGCAGGACCTGTGGTGGGGAGTCCTCCTCACATGAGATTCTCTCACCTTGCATCCAAACCCACCTTCAAACCCATCTCTGCAGGCCAGGGAAAATGCAGCCACGAGTCTATTTTCCCTCCCTCTGCCCTTAAATCAGTTCCTTTATAAATGCTTTAATATCTTCCAGTTCTCTAGGAGGGTCCAAGACTAAAACTCCAACTTGGCTGTTCTCTTCACAGATGCTGCCTGACGTTTTCTGCTTTGCTTTATACTCTTAGTAACTTTAAGCAAAGGTTGCCCTGCTGAGTCACAGCACGTCACACATAGGGACCAAACTGATTGGAAAACTGCTTAGGCTTAATTAGACTTTTAAAATATATTAAATGCCATTGGCAGCTGTTACTCAGAGGTTTGACATTGTCTTTAATGCTACAGGAAATGACAGAGCAGGACTGAAATAATGGAGCCTCCCAAGCCAAAGGTTAATGAACAGAATTAAGGTTAATTAGAACATAAAACATTACAGCTCAGTACAGGCCCTTTGGCCCTCGATGTTGCACCGACCAGTGGAACCATCTAATGACCCTCTAACCTAAACTATTCCAATGTTATCCATATGCCTATCCACTGACCATTTGAACGCCCTTAAAGTTGGCGAGTCCACAACTGCTGCAGGCAGGGCATTCCACGCCCTTACTACCCTCTGAGTATAGAACGTACCTCTGACATCCGTCCTTTAATTACCACCCCTTAATTTAAAGCTATGTCCCCTCATGTTAGCCGTCACCATCTGAGGAAAAAGGCTCTCGCTATCCACCCTATCTAACCCTCTGATCATCTTGTATGCCTCACTTAGGTCACCTCTCAACCTTCTTCTTTCTAACGAAAACAACCTTAATTCCCTCAGCCTTTCCTCAGACCTTCCCACCATACCAGACAACATCCTGGTAAACCTCCTCTGCACCCTTTCCAATGTCTCCACATCTTTCTTATAATGCGGCAACCAGAACTGTACGCAATACTCCAAGTGCAGCCGCACCAGAGCTTTGTACAGTTGCAGCATGACCTCACAGCTCCGAAATTCAATCCCTCTACCAATAAAAGCTAACACACCATACACCTTCTTAACAACCTTATCAACCTGAGTGCCAACTTTCAGGGATCTATGCACATGTACACCGAGATCTCTCTGCTCTTCGACACTACTAAGAGTCCTTCCATTAGCCCTATATTCTGTACCCCTGTTACTCTTACCAAAGTGAATCACCTCACGCTTTTCCGCATTAAACTCCATTTGCCACCTCTCAGCCCAGCTCTGCATCTTATCTATGTCCCTCTGCAAACTGTAACATCCATCCTCACTGTCTACAACTCCTCCGACTTTGGTGTCGTCAGCAAATTTACTAACTCATCCTTCTACACCCTCATCTAGGTCATTTATAAAAATGACAAACAGCAGTGGCCCCAAAACAGATCCCTGAGGTACACCACTTGTAACTGAACTCCAGGTTGAATATTTCCCATCAACCACCACCCTCTGTCTTCTATCAGCTAGCCAATTCCTGATCCAAATTGCTAAATCACCCTCAATCCCACGCATCTGCATTTTCTGCAGCAGCCTACCGTGAGGAACCTTATCGAACGCTTTGCTAAAATCCATATACACCACGTCAACTGCCCTACCCTTATCCACCTCTTTGGTCACTTTTTCAAAAAACTCGATAAGGTTTGTGAGGCACGACCTACCCTTCACAAAACCGTGTTGACTATCCCTAATCAATTTCTCTCTAGATGATTATAAATCCTATCCCTTGTAATTCTTTCCAAAGCTTTGCCAACAACAGAAGTAAGGCTCACCTGTCTATAATTCCCAGGATGGTCTCTACTCCCCTTCTTGAACAAGGGGACAACATTTGCTATCCTCCAGTCTTCCGGCACTATACCTGTAGCCAATGACGACATGAAGATCAAAGCCAAAGGCTCTGCAATCTCCTCCCTAGCCTCCCAGAGAATCCTAGGGTAAATCCCATCCGGCCCAGGGGACTTATCTATTTTCATACTCTCAAGAATTGCTAACACCAAATTAAAGACAAAGAACAAAACAAAGAACAAAGAACAAAAACAGCCCGGGAAACAGGCCCTTCGGCCCAACGAGCCCGTGCCGCCATCTCAACACCACCAGTCCCCCTCTCCACCCATGACCCATCCACATTGAAAGACAGCAAATGTTTCTAAATAAATCTGTCAGCCCCCTCCCCCTCACTTGCTAGTACACTTATTTTATTTTCTCAGTGATACTTATTCTTGCTTATGCACAGTGCTGCAAAAGACACTTCACCCAGGTGTTTTACTGCAAGTGGCAGATTTTCACATATGAGCCCATGTGAACACTGCCAGATTATTTATTATAAGTGGCATCAGAACTGAACTCAGTCTTATCCTCACACAATATCTGTGCAAGTCCAGTAGAATTCATGGGAGTGAGTATGTGTGAAACCCTGGGCCAACACTGAGGGGCATGAAGTCTGACCGTACACATCTGCCAGCTGGTGGCTCAGTTGAATCAGTTCATTCACAACAGATCAAGAACTGAGGTGCCCACTCTGTACGGGATGAGTTTTCCTGGTTGCTTCAGCATCTCAATAGCAGCCTCAATCTGGAAGTGATCACTGCGGAATGTCGGGTGTGATCTTCCTGGAGGTGGTCAATCAGAAAGCTTTCTCTGATAGGGAACCAGGAGGCTTATTCAAAGGGCCTGCAGTCCTAAAGTGGATACCCCCTGAAAAATTATAAATAGTAAAAAAAAGTGAGACCAAAGCTTCCAAGCCATTGTTATGAAGAGGGAAGCTTTCTTCATGACAGCCTGTAACTGCAGCTGTGACCTTTGGACATTGATATCTCTGCTAGGGGACATTGAAGGATATGTTGTCGACCTACATCACCAACAACCGGTACCAACCTCTCCAGCCTTTGTTTTCCTTCATGGGCTGTGGGCTTCACTTGCAGCACTTTTATTACCCATCCCTAATTCCTGTTGAGAAGATGGTGGTGAGCTGCTGCCACCCATGTGTTGTAGGTGCTGTTAGGGAGAGAATTCCAAGATTTTGACTCAGCGAGAGTGAAGGAATGGGACTGTCTCCTGCTGGGGTGACATTTCCAGACGCCTGCTGGACATCGACCTCAGGGATGGGGGGAATCTCTGCTACCAGGACAATGCTGATGGTGGCACCAATTAGTCCTATAGTGGACACTTAGTGAGACCAAGTAACTACCCTCTGCTGCTGGGCTGGTGGCCAGTGCTGACAAACCCTGTCTCAGGGTGATCTCTCAAGGGAGGAATTTCATGGAGAGTTACCCTGATGTGAGATTCTCTATTTTCCTCCTGACTATAGGGAATGACACAGAAAAGGAGTTGAGCCTGGCAGAGATCAGCCATGATCATGTTGAAAGATGGGGCAGGCTTGAAGGGCCTGGGGTGGCCTACTCCTGCTTCTATTTCTTGTGCACTTGGGTGTGACCCAGTTGCTGAATCTGTCACCATTGGAATGGAAAAATTCAGCCCTATGACACAGTAGGATCCAGGCCCTACATATAATTAGGGTAGCTAAGTCTCAGTAATGGTGACTATGAAACTACTGGATTGCAGTAAAAAACCATCACAAATGTCCTTTAGGGAAGAAACCTGCCACCAGTACCCTCTCTGGCCTATTTGTGACTCCAGGCTCTCAGCAATATGGCTGACTCTTCACTACCCTCTGAAATGGCCTAGCAAGCCACTCAGTTGTACTCATGAACCACTGCCTTCTCAAAGGACAGTTAGTGATTGAGGAATGAGTGACCTCCACAACCAGTGAATGAGTAGTAGGAAAAGAAAGAATAGAAAGACTTCTTAATGTGTTCTTAGTGGTGTTGGCTGAAGGATAAACATTGGACAGAACTCTCCTGCTCTTCATCACTATGGTATCACGGGATCTTTTACATTTACCTATGAAGAGCCTTCGTTTAACATTTTCCCCGAAAAGTAGCAACTCCAACATTGCAGCATTCTCTCAGTACTTCAATGAAGTATCAGCTTATCTTTTATGCTCAAGTCTCTGGCATGGGATGCCTCTCAACCTTCTGCCTTTGAATCAATTTTGACTTAGAATTGACCCACAGCCAGCCCCCTCTATTGAGTCAACTGTACTGCCTCTCTTTTGACATGTACCCTGTAACTATGTGCAAAAAACATTAAATTATACCTCGGAGACAGGTCACTTTGACTGGATCAAGAGGACGTCGTTCAGGGCCTGGCTCTCCCAGTGGCATCGACCGTTTCCTTTTCCCCAGTCCACATGAATACTTCAGTTCATCTGTTGTAAACACAAATCTGATGAGGTAACGGAGAAGTCGACGGCCATCCTTTTTAGATGAATTAACAGCTTCATCCCACTGCTTACTGGTGATATAGACAGGATAGTTGTTCAACAACTGCTTGTTGCCCTGAAAATTGGAGATGAGAAACATTTGAAATGACTAGGACAGTTTAATTAAAAAGAATGTGATTAAATATGAATCTGCATGAGATGTCCAGGTTCCAATTTTGTTCATCCCATTTAACATCTGCATTATATACCTGACAACTAACGCATTGATGGAGCTCGGATATCTAGCACCACTGCTTTCAAATAAAGCACAATTGAATTCAGCTACAGATCCTTGAGACATAAAGAATGTGCACAAAACAGCCTCACATGGCTCCCTGAGGAAGTATTAGAGGAAAGATTTACTGCATTTGATTTCAACATAGAGTGACTGTGGCATACACAGAGAATCAATAGTAGATTTAAAATTGCTGCACCCTTTCGTCACTATCATAAGGCATCAATATCCATTCCTGTAAACAACAACATATTTGATAGACATGCCAAACATAAGCTACACTGCCAATAAAACAGAATTCAAGATGTAATAAGCATTCACAAATAATATGCAATTATATTTTCCTCCATGCACTCCCTGCCCGTGCCACACCAATTGGAAAAACAGAATCAGACCTTGAACATGAAACTCTGAATTCCCTGCCCAAAGTTTGTGATGTTATTTGAAACCTTTAATTAGATTCTTGTCTTCTGACTCACTTCCAGTTGTTGGAATAGATGTGAAAGTCTAAGTGAGATTGGCTAATGTTTCTCGTAATACTGCTAATATTCTCCATTCAATATAAAATATCAAGTAAGTCAGAATTCAAAAAGTAAAGACACATTCCCCTATCAATCTTTCAGCGTCAGAAACAGGTCCTGAGTTAGTTAATGTATCAAAGGTTCCCAGAAAAACACATTGTATTGAGGATGATTGGCTCCCTTGCTGTGTGTATTTATATATCAATTAGTTGCATCCTGTAGTGCTTTCCATTCATGGCAATCCAGCTTTTACATTCTCAGAGCAGTAAGAAGAGATCGGCTGCTGTCAGAGATATAGGGCTGGATTTTTGCAAGCGAGGTGGATAGCCTGAGTCGGACATTTCCCAACTTGCTGCACCTGCTTTGGTAGAAAGTGCCCTGAATGGTGTGATCTTTGCCATGAAGGGGATGGTGCAAGATGGGGTCATTCAGTGTCAGCCCTGCTACCTGTAAGCATTCTAGCACTGCTGTGAGCCTTTTGTCATGTAGGTTAAAGGTTCACTAGGCTGAAGAAGGTTCACTAGGCTGATACCGGAGATGAGGGAGTTAGCCTATGAAGAGAGACTGAATAGACTGGGTCTGTATTCGTTAGAGTTTAGAAGGCTGAGGGGGGATCTTATAGAGACATATAAGATAATGAAGGGGATAGATAGGGTAGAGGTAGGGAGACTCTTCCTGCTTAGAAAGGATAGCAGGACGAGGGGGGGGGGGCAGTTTAGATCAGAGTTGAGGAGAAACTTCTTCACTCAAACGGTGATGAATCTCTGGAATTCTCTGCCCGTTGAAGTGGTGGAGGCTACCTCGCTGAATACATTTAAGTCACGGGTAGATAGGTTTCTGATAGACAGGGGAATTAAGGGTTATGGGGAGAAAGCAGGAAAGTGGAGCTGATCCACTTCAGATCAGCCATGATCTTGTTGAATGGCGGGGCAGGCTCGAAGGGCTAGATGGCTGACTCCTGCTCCTATTTCTTACGTTTTTATGTTCTTCCATTATTATGCCATAGGCCAAAACCTTATTCATATGGCAGGTGGCACCCTCTAGTCCTTGCAAAGTGACTGACATTGTGCACTGACAGATTTCTGGTGTGGAAGTCATCCTGAACAGTGTGTTGTTGAAGCAAGATCTGTCTGGGGTGATGAATGCGGTCAGAAATCTGGAATTTACATCCAATGCAAGTTACCAAAAGCCGTTGTTAGCATTGAGTTTTGAAAACAATGTGCCTTTAGGGAGTATGATCAGTCTATCAATGTTGTCAGTGGACACCTCTCACCAGGGCTTAATTCAGCTGTGTCAAGTTGACGCAGATAGATAGACCGGCTGGGTTTTTTGGAGGGGAACAATTGTGGGACACCTTTCAATTGGCTGAGTGACAAGGAAGATGACACCCATTTTGTCATCTCATCCAGCGGTTGTTGCATTTGCTCCATGAGTGGATGAGGTATTTCTCGTTGTGTGAACAGACACATGGGATTAGCATCCTCCTGAGGTCCCCAGCCACTCCATCTGGTGAAGAGTTTCAGGAATTTCTTTTTAAGTTTGGAACCAGCTCCTTGCTGGTGAATTGTGTTGATTTTCTGAAGGAAGTTGAGGTCAACACAAGTTTTTCGGCTTCAGACGAAACATTCTTGGTTGTGGACAATGAACAGTGTCTCTTTGTGTCACCTTCAGAGTAACTTTCACCGTGAGCCTAGTGCTGCCTGCTCCATATGGCTGTGGGTGGCACCAGCTGTTGGGTCACCACCCATGGTTCCTGGCCTGTAACACTGACTCCCATGTCCAATTTAATGTTTGTAAGATGACCATTAAGTAAGATGTCTGCATTCCAGAATGAAAATCCTCAATCTTTGACCTCACGAAAGAAGCATGGTTGTGTTTCTTTTTGGCGTGAGACTTCAGATTGTGAATCATCTTGGGATCATCTGTGTATCTGATCGTGTTAGTTTTGTGTAACTTTCTGAAGTGTCCTATGTGGTTGCAATTAAAACACAGTGCTGAGACAATTGGACACTGATCACATCCCTGGGATCTTTTGGCTACATTGTCTGTACCTTTAAGACTTGATTACCTGTAAAGACTCACATTCCAATCATTATTTTGTAAATTGAGATTGTGACATTATATGCCCTGTTTGTGAATAGAACTCCCACTCACCTGACAAAGGGGCAGCGCTCTGAAAGCTAGTGGCTTTTGCTATCAAATAAACCTGTTAGATTTTACCTTCTATTGTGAGACTCCTACTGTGTTTACCCCAGTCCAATGCCGGCACCTCCACGTCATGTCTCTTGGTTCCACAGTGCTGGCATGGTCAGCTACCATCTGGTGGTTGGTTAGAGTATTGCTTCCCTTGGTGTGGGCTGTTTCTCTGCTCTTTTACTAGTTCTGTAAGCAGTCTCACAACACCAAGTTAAAGTCCAACAGGTTTATTTGGTAGCACAAGCCACTAGCTTTCGGAGTGCTGCTCCTTCATCAGGTAAGTGAGAGTTCTGTTCACAAACAGGGTATATAAAGACACAAACTCAATTTACAAAATAATGGTTGGAATGTGAGTCTTTACAGTAATCAAGTCTTAAAGGTACAGACAATGTGAGTGGAGAGAGGGTTAAAGTGATTAGCTAGACAGTGGAGGATGTTTTGTACCAAGGCTTGCCTTCTCCCCCAAAGATGGTTTTGTGCTGTAAATGGATTTTGAATTGCTTGGCAGTCTGAATGGCCAGTTTAAGGGTGAAATCTTCCTTAGCTTGAAGCTTATCTGAGAGTGCATCATCTGCCAACCTGACTACAACTGATTAGCTCCGATTTCAGGTCATTGTAGTCACAGCCTTAAGTCATTCTGTACAGTAATGACTGCTGTTGACTTAACAGCTGTTTTAAAAACTTGTTCTGGCCAAAAATGTCAGGTTATTTTTAGTTTAACCTTGCTAGATCTTCTCCCTCTGCAGTCTTTGGGTATTGAAGATGAACATTCATGGGATTCAATATAATATCCTGCTGCAGCAGGGAGTTTTATTTCTAGCATCTGCTGCCACTGGTGCTTTGAAGCTTTTCTCAGGTGATCTCATTTTGCACCTTTATTTTTGCTGCTCTTTGTTAGGTCTGATGCTACTTTTTCAATCTTCCAGTTTTAAATTTCTTTTCCAACATCTGTGAAGCTCTGAGCTGTTTAGATGGTTGCCACTAAGTTGTAAGATGTTGTGTGTAGTTTGGTACATCGCACAAAGATCTTCTATGTCTTAATAATAAAAGCAAATTACTGCGGATAATGGAATCTGAAACCAAAAGAGAAATGCTGTAAAATCTCAGTAGGTCTGGCAGCATCTGTAAGGAGAGAAAAGAGCTGATGTTTTGAGTCCAGGTGACTCAAAGCTTTGACAGGGATCGTCTGGACGCGAAATGGAAGATTTCTCCTTTCTCTCCTTATAGATGCTGCCAGACGTGCTGAAATTTTCCAGCATTTTCCCTTTTGGCCTTCTATGTCTTCTATAGGTTAACAGAATTTATTAACTACTCATAATTATGTACATATATACAGTATAAAGTCTAAGCTAGAAACTGCCTCCATGCTTGCTCCAGTACAAGACTGCCCTCTAGACTTGGCTCATGTGTTCCTTTATATCACAGCATGGGTAGTACCCAGTTCCACATTAACCCTTCCTGTACCAGATCCTTATACTACAGATACTCTAGCCATCATAGTATGGGGCAGGCTAGACGGGCCAGCTGGCTTTCTCCTGCCTGGAGATTTTGTATGTTTGCGTAAACCCATAAATTGAACATTATACTATGTAGCTGAATGTGATGTATCTTTAAAGCAAAATATTTCAAGTTAGCATTTCTGTTCAACCCTGTAATGATTTAACATAGAATTTATGTCAGCATGCCTAATCAAAATATAAGACTTTTGGTTCTAACTGTATAAGTGTGATTGACAAGGGTTTCTCATAACCATTGCTGCTGAGCACAGTGGGAATCAAATGACACAAATTAATGCAAATGTACAAAATATTGCACCATACAATAAACAATTTGTTCAGTCCTGCAGTCTTCAGAAAGTAAAATGCTTACTTTCAAATAATAGACTTCATTAGTCATTAAAGATGTTTCTGGGAATTATTGGTCTAAATCTTCCATCCTCGTTCTTGACTGAGATGGTCTGGTGCCACTGAAAGTGAATTTTGGTTGGAATGCCAAATTTTCCATTCTCTCTTGCAGCAGGCTGCGCCATAGACGACACCAGAAAATCCCACCCATTCTATTTATAAGCACAATTTCAGTTTACATATAAAATGGAGAGTAAAAGGCTCAAAGCTTACGCCAGCTTAACATGATGCAGAGGAAAAAGGAAATTAAAATGAACAGAAAGAAAATACTAATGATGCAATCTCAATGCCAGGCAGGGATATCAAATAAGCTGGATCGCACTAAAGCACAAAAGTAACTCATTGTGAAGGATCCCTTCCATCCAAAAGTACCTCTGTTGGTTGTTCCTCTGAGACTGGTTGAACTAGTTGATTGTGATGCTGGAGTACAGTCTTATAATAATCAAGAACAGTCTGGCAGGGCACTGCATGAAAGAAAATCATTTCAGATAAGCATCTAGCACAATCATAGTATGCATCTTAATAGAATGAGTCACTATTCAGCATTCAGGAAGCCAAGCTTCTCATGCAAGTCAGCAGAGGATAAAACTGCAGAGATTATGTATGCACTGGCTGGACTAGTCTGAATTTAATCAGCAAATGCAATATTCTGCCATCATTTGCAGTAACATTGCTTGATGATATAGAGGGGAAGGAGAAAAGCACCCCACACTAAGCCATGTAAACTAATAGTAATTTGCACCCTTATTTTTTCTTGCACTTTTGAAGATCAACTACTGTTATGGTGTGTAGATGGTTAGAAAATGTGCTGTAGGTTCATTTTCTTTATTCATTCATGGATGTGGGCATCACCAGTTGGGCCAGCATTTATTGCCCATCCCTAACTGCCCTTGAACAGACTGCCTTGCTAGACCATTTCAGAGGGCATTTAAGAGTCAACCATATTGCTGTGCCAAACCACGTAAGGATGATAGATTTCCCTCCCAAAAAGACATTAGTAGACCAGATAGGTCTTTTAAAACAATCAACAATGGTTTCACAGTTATCATTAGATTTTTAGTTCCAGGTTTTACTGGATTCAAATTTCACCATTCGAACCCAGGTCCCCAGGACATTACGTTAGGTCTCAGGGCTACTAGTCCAGTGACATTACCACTATCCCATGCCTCCCCGCTACTCATTAACATACGTACTAGTACCTGCACTCTTAGTCCTGAAATGTTCCCTCACAATAAGAACTTAATGCTAAAGATGTTGAAAATTGCTTCTGTATGTAATGCTTTGCAATTTTAATAAATGTGAGAACTAAAGCTGGAGTCAAGAATATTGTGCAGAGTTGTCCAAGACTAAAATTTCCATTCTGACTCCAAAATAGAGTCATAGAGGTTTACATCATGGAAAAAGGCCTTTTGGCCCAACTTGTCCATGCCACCCTTTTTTAAAACCCCTAAGCTAGCCCCAATTTCCTGCATTTGGCCCATATCCCTCCATACCCATTTTACCCTTGTAACTGTCTAAATGCTTTGTAAAAGACAACATTATACCCGCCTCTACTACTACCTCTGGCAGCTTGTTCCAGACACTCACCACCCTTTGTATGAAAAATTGCCCATCTGGACCCTTTTAGAACATAGAACATAGAAAAACTACAACACAAACAGGCCCTTTGGCCCATAGGTTGCGCCAATCACATCGCTACCTACTAGACTTACCTATAACCCTTAATCCTATTAAGTCCCATGTACTCATCCAGAAGTCTCTTAAAAGACCCTATCGAATTTGCCTTCACCACCTCCGATGGCAGCCGATTCCACTCACCTACCACCCTCTGAGTGAAAAACTTATCCCTGACATCTCCACTGTACCTACTCCCCAGCACCTTAAACCTGTGTCCTCTCGTAGCAACCATTTCAGCCCTGGGAAAAAGCCTCTGATAATCCACCCGATCAATACCTCTCAACATCTTATACACTTCTATCAGGTCACCTCTCATCCTTCGTCTCTCTAAGGAGAAAAGACCGAGGTCCCTCAACCTATCCTCATATGGCATGCCACCCAATCCGGGCAACATCCTTGTAAATCTCCTCTGCACTTTTTCAATAGCTTCCACATCCCTCCTGTAATGAGGTGACCAGGTCTGAGCACAGTACTCCAAGTGGGGTCTGACTAGGGTCTTATAAAGCTGCAGATCTCTCCCCTCTTTCCTTAAAGCTATGCCCTCTAGTTTTAGACTCCCTTACCTTTAGGAAAAGATATTGACTATCTAGCTGATCAGTGCCCCTCATTATTGCATAGACCTCTATAACATCACCCCTCAACCTTCTACACTCTAGAGAAAAAAGTCTCAGTCTATCCAGCCTTTCCTTATAACTCAAATCATCAAGTCCCGGTAGCATCCTAGGAAGGAATGCTCACAACATTTAAGAAGTAATTAGATGAATGCTTTTAATGCCACATCATTCAAGGCTTTGGGTCAAGTGCTGGAAAATGGAATTAGAATAGACAGATACTTGACAGCTGGCGCATGCACAATGGGCCAAAAGGCCTTTGTGTGCTTGAAACCTGATGGCCAATCAATGAAAATATGAATATAAATTAACCTGTAATACATGCAGCATGAGGGAACAGTATCTGAATAACTAAATCAGATTTCACACACCTGGAATACGATCCAAGGTTTTTCTTAGCTCCTCATTTTCCTGTTGGAGTAAAACTACTTCCTGTTCCAACTCTTGGCACCTGTGACAGTAGCCATCCTCTTCTTCTTCCTCAGGGAATGTAGATGATGGATGGACATGAGATTCTGATGTTGTTGGGGATGTCCACCCTCCCAAAGTATGGCTGGGAGATATGGAAAGCGGATCCATTTCAGTCACGTGACTGCACTCACTCATTCCTACAGTACTCTGTGTAGGCCGTCCCCCAGCAAGTAGATAACTTTGAAGAGAATCAGTGAACACACGAAGCAAGGCTGAGGTCTGATGTCTCTTTTGCACACTTTGTAATTCCATCTCTGAATTGTCTGATGACCGTGGTTGCATTGGGGTACCTTTGACTAGCTGGCATTGTCCTGTGTGTTCATCATAACATCCACTCTCTTTTTTAACACAAGAAATGATTTGAGGTTGGTTGGTGTCCAGAAGTTTTCCATTGTCCTTTAGGAGAGTCAGGACTCGACTGCATTGCTGTGCAAAGGCATCAAGTATTAATCGACTCTCTGTAATGGAGCAGAAACATGCATTATATTGTGCAAATAAACATACTTTGTCATAAAATTTACAATAAGTACATTACCTGAAGTAAAAATTGCATCAGTTTGATCCAGTACAGAATATTCACTACATTTACAATTGAAGCCAATATTTACACCGTTCGTTACATGGCAAACATATAGCCCGAGAAGTTTTTCACAATTTTCAGCCCCTTGTTGAACTAGGGCTGATTATCAAGTGATGGAGAAGATAGATATTCAACCTTGCCAAGTTGAAAAGCTTTGCAAATATGGTTCCTGCTTCCCCCTAGTGAAAGCAGACAAACACAGAATAGCTCAAAATATCAATAACTGTCACATTAGCCAGAATTAATTTCGGAAAACTTACAGAGCTTGGTTTCTATTAGAAATTGGTGCTTGCAAATATTTCCAAGCTCCATCATAAGCATTGGATTTTACTGGCAAACTCGCTGCACTGTTTTCTCTGCTGTGACACAGCGAATATTATTTATTCACACAATAATCAGCAAAATATTGTAAAATTTTATTCAAGGGATGTGGGCTTTGCTAGCTATTCAGCATTGATTGCCCATCTCTAATTGCCATTGAACCACTGCAGTCCCAATGCTGTAACTGCATCCATTGTGTTGGTTAACTCAGTTGGCTGGACATCTGGTTCATGATGCAGAGCAACACCAACAGCTGGGGTTCAATTCCTGTACGGGCTGAAGTCATTCATGAAGATCCTGCCTTCTCAATCTTGCTTGAAGTGTAGTGATCGTCAGGTTAAATCACCACCAGTCAGCTCTCCCCTTTGAGGAGCCTATAATTATCTGGGATTATAATGATTTTACCTTACCTTGCTATCAGGGAGAGAGTTCTAGGATTTTAACCCATGGCAATGAAGAATCAGTGTTACCAATGCCTGTCGGAGTGACACCAGCTACTGATCGAGTAACACTAATTCCTGATTGAGATGACCTCTTGTCACAGAGTAAAGCCAGCTCCTGATCCACAGCTGCATTCAGAAAATAAACTAGCTGACCCAAGTCAATTCCCACAAGCTTACATTTAGAAAATTAAAGAGAATTTTAAAAAATTATTTCATGAGATGTGGATGTCCATGGCCAGGCCAGCAATTTTTGCCCATCCCTAATTGCCCTTGAGAAAATAGTGCTGAGCTGCCTTCTTGAACCTCTGCAATCTATGTGGTGTAGGAATTCCAACAAATATTGTAAATACGCAGCAGGTTCCAACTTATTTATAAAAGTAAAACACATGTTAATGCCTTGAATACAAACCCTTAGTCAGAGAAGGAAACTGGAAGATAAGTGAATCCTTTAATGTAACTGGACAAACCAAAGGGAGGAAGTATCTCGAGTTTTATCTGCTTGTGCTATATAATTCATTACTGCAACTCAAATGTAAACTTTACGTATCAAAAAAGAGAAACTATAGAGTCAGGAAATTTGAATTAAAAACAGAAAATGATGGGAATCTGCATTGTATGCAAAAGAATAAGACAGCATAACATTTTGGGACCTTTGATCATAATTGTTACATCTCTAAACATTGATTTGGTTTCAAATGCTCAAACATGGATGAAAGTGAAAACTGCAGACACTTCCTTACATGTCGCTGAAATAAACACAAACAGCTGGCAATGAAAAGAAAGAAAACTTTCTTCATTGTATATTGTACAAACAGACTAACTAGAGGGAAGTAGCTAAAATACATGAGGGCAGCAGGGTAATTATTATTCTTATTGCACTTTTATCTCTGCTCCAAGAATGCTTCACTCTGACAAGTTAGCTTTATCTATTCTTTATCTTGTCACATCATCATATCCTGTTTGAAATTCTAACTGTACTTGAAACCTACTATTCTCAGAAAACAACTCAAAAATATTTGCAGGAATTAGTTCAAAAAGTATGAGAACTTAGTCCTCACTGTACACAGATGTTGCATATTTTATGCTCAGGGAGATGACTGAATATATTTGCTATTAATATTGGCGGCTCGCTATCAATACTATCAAGAATGTTCTTTGTCTCCACCCTCAATTTAGCCTCAAGCCCTGAGCAATAGTTTTATTTTTATTATCCTCAGCCTTATATGACAGTACCGCAAGGTTATAATTTTTCTTTCAAACACCTTTTAACATCGTTACACTTAGTAAACTTGCATTCCAACAGCCATCATCATCATATAGAAGTGATTGAGAAAAAAAACTTTGGAAAGAAAGAATTATATAACATTTTATTATATCCCTTCAGGCCATCCTCAAGTGCCTCATATAAAATTAATTATTTTGAAGAGCAGTCAGTTTTGCTACATAAACAAATGTGGCTGTGATTTTGCAGAGTGAGGCACAAAAGAATGACATGGATAACTAGGTAATTTTATAAATAGGGTTGGAGGCTCATTAAATGTACAACATAATGTCAAACTATACAGAGAACACACAATACATTTCACCATCATTAATATCCTTACTCACAGAAAACAATTTCACCGTTGTCACATTTTTAATAAAGTACAGATGTTCCCATAAACATTTTGGACATTTAATTATTTTTCTTCTTTAGCTGTGGCATTTGATCGTAAAAATATCATTTTTTTGGCAAATGCACAACACTGCAGATAGTTTTTGCATAGACTGTCCTGGCTACATAGTTCTGCTTTAAACATTTGGAACATTCAACGCTGATTGGCTGTCATTGATGTGGTGATTCATAAATATGCATAAGGTAGTGTACAGGCATGTCTGATATTCTTTCATCAACTGAAATAGATATGATACAAAAGGCCTGAGACTGGGGTTAGATTTGCATACAGATGAGGCTAATAAAACCTCATAAAATTGCCACATTCTCGTAGGGTAATATTAAACTTACAACCATTTGCAATTGTCTTAAACGTCATTTGAACATGGTTTATTTGCCAGTTTTCAAAATGGGACAGAAACAGAGCAAAACAATTTGCCATTATCTAATATTGTGGCTTTAACTGTAACCTCAGAAGAACATCACCATTCTCTCATAGGAGTGTTACATACCTTTGTTTTGCGTTGCAAGCACTGTTGATTTCATATGCAGAGCCAAAGTGAGACACAAACCAAATAAAAATTGCAATTCAATTGAAAGTCATTGCCCTAAGTAAATTAAGAAGGTTTGGATGCAGCAACGCTTGCATATTATCCTCCAAGAGACCGGTTATATGCACAGAATTGCTGC
This sequence comes from Carcharhinus amblyrhynchos, assembly GCF_965287045.1. Classification (NCBI taxonomy): domain Eukaryota; kingdom Metazoa; phylum Chordata; class Chondrichthyes; order Carcharhiniformes; family Carcharhinidae; genus Carcharhinus; species Carcharhinus amblyrhynchos. The sequence goes on along the minus strand of NC_137324.1, from coordinate 85,645,626 downwards.
CATGGAAAAACAAATGATATTTTTGTTCTTTTTATATGACTTTTTATAGTCTTCAAGATGAGTGATGCCTCTGATGCAACACATTCCATTTAGGGAACTCAGTATTAACATTAGAAATTTTCACAATAGCTCTAACAAGGTTGGGTTTAAAGCTCCTTCTGTTCTGCTCCAGCAATGTGTCTCTGCCCCAATCAGTTTTCATGGTGGAGGACACTTGTACTATCCCAATAGTAACAGGTATTGCATAGGAAATGGAAAGGGAGGAACTTAGAACAATCAGCATCAATAGGGAAATAGTGTTCAACAAGCTATTGGGATTGAAGGCAGACAAGTCGCCAGGGCCTGATAGCCTACATGCTAGAGTATTAAAAGAAGTGGCAGTAGAGATAGTGGATCCATTGGTTATAATATTCCAAAATTCCCTGTATTCGGGAAAGATGCCAGTCAATTGGAAAAATGCTAATGTAACAGCTTTATTCAAAAGGGGAGGGAGGCAGAAAGTAGGAAACTAAAGACCAGTTAATTTTGCATCTGTTATTGGGAAATTGTTAGAATCCATTATTAAGGAAGAATTTGGAAAGTCAAAACACAATCCATCAGAGTCAGTACGGTTTTATGAAGGGTAAGTCATGTTTAACTAATTTGCTCAACTTCTTTAAAGATATAACAAGCCAAGTGGATAATGGGGATCTTGTAGATGTAGCATATCTGGACTTCAGGAAGGCATTTGATAAGGTGCCACACAGAAGGTTAATACACAAGGTAAGATCACTTGGGGTAATTTATTAGCTCGAATAGAAAACTGGCTAACTGATAGAAGGCAGAGATTCTGGATAAATGGGTCTTCTTCTGGCTGGCAAGATGTAACTAGTGGGATGCCACAGGGTTCGGTCCTCAGACCCCAACTATTTACAATCTATATTAATAACTTGGATACAGGGATAGAAGGTGTGATAGCTAAATTTGCAGATGGCACTAAAATAGGTGAGATAGTAAATGGCGATAACGAAATAAGAAATTTACAAATGGATGTAGATAGGTTAGGTGAGTGGGCCAAAATGTGGCAGATGGAGTTTAACATTGTTAAGTGTGAGGTTATTATTTTTGTCAGAAAAATGGAGAGGCAACTTATAATCTAAATGGAAAGACACTTCAGGGTGCTTCGGTATATGGAGATCTGGGTGTCTTGGTGCATAAATCACAGAAAACTGGTATGCAGGTACAGCAGATAATAAGGAAATCATAAGAACGTAAGAAGTAGGAGCAGAGAACATAAGAAGTAGGAGCAGAATCAAATGAAATCAAATGGAATTTTGGCATTAATAGCCAAAGAAATATAGTATAAAAGTAAGGAACTATTGCTGCAACTATACGAGATATTGATGAGACTGCATCTGGAGTACTGTGCACAGTTTTCCTCTTCTTATTTGAGGAAGGATGTGGTGGCATTAGAGGCAGTTCAGAGGAGGTTTACTAGATTGATTCAAGCGATGAGAGGTTTGTCTTATGAAGAGCGATCAGGCAGTTTAGGCCTAAACTCCCTGGATTTTAGAAGAATGAGAGAAGAATTAATTGGGGTATATAAGATGCTAAAAGGTATTGATAAAATAGATGTATAGTTGGTTCTTCCTCTTGTGAGACAATCTGAATCAAGAGTTAATAGTTTTAGAATAAGGGGTAGTAGGTTTAAAGCAGAGATAAGGAGAAAATTCTACCATTCACACCCAGCTGCTGTTGCAAGTGTAGGTGGAGAATTCGGCACTCAGTCAAATCTTCATTCACTGCAGCAGGACCAAAAAATCTCGCCAACATGAATGGCTGGAAAATTCCACCCTGTTTCTCTCAAAGTGTTGTGAATCTGTGGAATTCACTACCCCAGAGAGTAGTGGACACCAGGACATTGAATAAATTTAAGAAGGAGATAGACTCATTTTTAATTAATAATTGATTGAAGGTTATGGAGAATGGGTAGGAAAGTGGAGTTGAGGCTGAGACAAGATCAGCCATGATCATATTGAATGGTGGAGCAGGCTCAAGGGACTGAATTGTCTATTCTTGCTCCTAGTTCTTACATTCGTATGTAATCATACCATATCAAGTCACAAGAATGATGATTTTTTTCAATTTCCTATGGAAAATAACCTACATTGTCTCTGAGAAAAATGATCAGTTTATTGCCAGTTGGTGTCATATTTGGGCCAGTCTAATTCAGTAAATACACGGCCATTAGAACTTATGCTGTCTAACCTCTCTCCAGACTTACAGGCATTACAGTGCACAGACATCCATTTCATCACATTATAATTATTCTGAAATCTTCTAAAGTACAATAAGATACAAATATGGTCAAAATAGGAAAGGGATTCATCAAAGATTATTCTTTAATGTGCATGTTGCACTTTGAACAAGAAGAATGCAGTGTGAATCATGGTTAGGAGTAATGAAGTGGGATTAGTAATTGACCTGAAGGTGGAGAAATATTTGGAAAGTAGAGACAATGAACTCATTTATTTTCACATTGGAAATAGATTTTGTGAAAAAAAGCATTGACTGTAAATGTATTGGACTGGAAGTTGGCTTATTTAAATAGCATGAAAAGAATCTAACCCAGATTAATTGGTTGGAGAATGTCCAGATCAAACAGTGAGCAGGCATTTGGAGATATTTACATAAGAGATGATAAGGTACCCGTTGAACACATTCTGGCCAAGTGTAAAGGTGGCATGTCAAAGTTGGTGATTCTATCGAGAATTTGAAAGGTTAGGGTAAACAAAACATTGCTAAAAAGAACTGAGAAATAAAGTGTGATAATACAGGAGGATAATGCAGTGGAAAGCTGTGTATGATTAATTACAACATATAGAAGGATTCAAAGGAAGATGACAAACACAAGGCATGAAAGAAGATTGGCAGTTAGCATAAAGGGTTAAAGATAAGAACATAAAACATAAGAACAAGGAGCAGGAGTAGGTCATCTGGCCCGTCGAGCCTGCTCCGCCATTCAATAAGATCATGGCTGATCTTTTTGTGGACTCAGCTCCACTTACCTGCCCGCTCACCATAACCCTTGATTCCTTTACTGTTCAAAAATTTTATCTACTCTTGCCTTAAAAACATTTAATGAGGCCTCAACTGCTTCACTGGGCAGGGAATCCACAGATTCACAACCCTGTGTGAAGAAGTTCCTCATCAACTCAGTCCTAAATCTGCTTCCCCTTATTTTGAGGCTACACCCCCTAGTTCTAGTTTCACTAGTGGAACTAACTTTTCTGCTTCTATCTTCTCTATTCCTTTCATAATCTTACATGTTTCTATAAGATCTCCCCTCATTCTTTTGAATTCCAATGAGTATAGCCCCAGTCTACTCAGTCTCTCCTTACAAACCAACCCTCTGAACTCTGGAATTAACCTACTGAATTTCCTCTGCACCCCCTCCAGTGCCAGTATATCCTTTCTCAAGTAAGGAGACCAAAACTGTACACAGTATTCCAAGTGTGGCCTCACTAGCGCTTTATACATCTGCAACATAACCTTGCTATTGTTAAACTCCAGCCCTCTAGCAATAAAGTACAAAATTTCATTTGCTGCCTTAATTGCCTGCTGCACTTGCAAACCAACTCCTTGAGATTTCTGCATAAGGATACCCAGGTCCCTCTGCAGAGCAGCATGCTGCAATTCTTTACCATTTAAATAATAGTCCATTTTACTGTTATTCCTACAAAAATGGATGATCTCACATTTACCAACATTGTACTCCATTTGCCAGACCCTCGCCCACTCACTTAGATGGAAGTTAGGGAATGGGTATCTTGCATCAGCTGTAAAAGACAAAATTGTAAGTAGAACTCCAGGAGGACATTAGGAGACTGTGTGAAGAATCACTAGTGAGATTTAATATTGGGGAAGAGATGGCAGAGCCACTAACAATCATTTTCAGAAAAATCATCAAAAGCAGGAATCGAGCCAAAAGATAAAAGCAACATTACATCCCAAGCAAGAAAGACAGAAGGGAAACTATAAGCCTTGGTTGTGAAGTTCAATATTCAGGATGTGTAGACACTTCGACAATCATGAACTAATTTGTAAGGGGCAGGTGTGTTTGACTAATTTGTTAAGGGAATCACTAAGTGTGTTGATAAGGAAAAGGTGGTTTGTGTATATAGATGTTTTAAAAGGTAGGTGATTAGGTGCATTGCAATAAAAAAAACTTGGCTGCTAAGACAGAGCAGTATGAAAAAGACTTCAATGACTTGGGGTAATTATATACTTGTCAGATTGGCTTGATGTTGAAGTAAATGGGATTAGAGGTAATTTTGTGACCAGATTTCATAATTACTTAGAGACACAAAATGATGATAAAAGATTCATTCTTTGATTAGTCAAGATGTGGCAAGTATGTTTCCCAAAGACCTGTTCTGGGACTCTGCGTTTTAGGTATTTCGGAACTGAAGGGACTATCTTATAAGCCACCAAAAGAGGGAAATCTATTTCTGTGCTAATATTCAGAATAGCTCTCACGAGGGGAGATTGTTCCTCTCTGTCTCAAACAGTTAAACAGGATTTCAGTTACTTTCTAATGGGCAATATTCAGATGTGTCACTCATGACTAAACCCTCCATCTCTGTTGGTCGTGAATCCTTGACATTTAAGACTTAAGAACATAAGAACATAAGAAATAGGAGCAGGAGTAGGCCATCTAGCCCTTCGAGCCTGCCCTGCCATTCAATAAGATCATGGCTGATCTGGAGTGGATCAGTACCACTTTCCTGCTTTCTCCCCATAACCCTTAATTCCCCTGTCTATCAGAAATCTTCCTAAATAAATGTCTAGGATCTAAGACTTACAAGATTTTGCTCAGACACATCGACAGATGAAGTGTTCAGAAATGATCAGAACTCCTTTTTTTCTAATATTATCCAGTTATCAAGAAGCCCAACATTATTGGAACCAACATAAGAACATAACATAAGAACATAAGAAATAGGAGCAGGAGTAGGCCATCTAGCCCTTCGAGCCTGCCCCGCCATTCAATAAGATCATGGCTGATCTGTTGTGGCTCAGTTCCACTTTCCCGCCCTCTCCCCATAACCCTTAATCCCCTCTCTTATCAAGAACCCATCAACCCGCTTCTTAAAAATATTTAGCGAGGCAGCTTCCACCACTTCAACGGGCAGAGAATTCCAGAGATTCACCACCCTTTGAGTGAAGAAGTTCCTCCTCAACTCTGTTCTAAACCACCTCCCCTTTATCTTGAGGCTGTGCCCCCTAGTCCTACTGTCTTTTTTGAGCGGGAAGAGTCTCTCCACCTCTATCCTATCCATCCCATTCATCATCTTATACGTCTCAATGAGATCTCCCCTCATTCTTCTAAACTCTAGCGAGTACAAGCCTAGTTTATTCAGCCTCTCCTCATAGCTCAACCCCCTCAACTCCGGTATCAGCCTAGTAAACCTCCTCTGCACTCCCTCCAGGGCCATACTTAATCGATGATACATTCCCATTAACAATGAGGAACCAGGAGCAGTTATCACAGTAATTTCATTGCAGTGATAATGTAAGCCTTACTTGTGACCAATAAATAAACTTTAAACTTGTACTTATCATTCCTATGGTTCATTTAATTAAAGGAAAGCCAGAAATCTCAACCCTCTCTCTAAAGATTGAAACAATTTATTACCAATACCACGAACATGAATTTTATGAACAAAAAATTTGAATTATATTTTAGGAAGATTATAAAGAAAGACTTGTCCTTATGTATGGAGGAAGAACAGCATTACAAAGATATGAATCTTTAAAGAGTGAACTAAGAACAAGTTACCTTGAGGTACTTGCTATTCAGGTCTCAAAATACAAACATGAAAATAATATGTTAAGTGATGATCAAGACACTCTTCACTTTCTTGCTGTTATTTGTAATAATATTGTACATTTTCTTGGTAAGACCAAATGTTAAGTTTGTCAGCAAGAGAATGGCCAGAGAGAAATAAAGCCATGCCTGTGTTGCATGCTGAAATTTAAAGATGATAAATTTGATATAGAATTCTCACGTAGAGGTTTCTATTATCCTTCCATTTCCCAAGAAAAGGATGAAGTGAATCCTTGGATTCCCATGAGTACCACATAGAACTCAGACAATCTAGCCAACATATGGGGATTGGTAGTGGGTGACCACCAAGTACAACCAGGAAACACTGGAGCTTGGTTAAAGACTGAATATGGAGCTGAGATCTCTCAAACAACTTGGACGAGCTTAAGTTCAAGTATATTACACCCCAGAATTATGCAATGTACTCAAGATGAGACTCACGACACTGGTTTTCCAGTAAAGAAAACAATTACATTCTATCCCCCCTTTCCAAGAATGATACCGTGTACATCTCAAAAAGGAGTACAAACCAAATCTGTTCAACCTCGGCATCCCAATTATTCAATCTGCAAATATCTGAGATTTGGAGACCCAACACTTTCCAACTCTCTTACATCCAAGAATAGAGAAAGAATAGAACCCACTAGAAAGCTAAACTGTAGATGTGAATACATGAGAATGAGACCAATCTCATCAATGCCTCCTACAGACAATCTAAAAAAGGAACTAAGACCGAGTAGATTAACATTTAACAATTGAAACGAGTTTAAGATAATTTGTAATTATTTGATGGACTTCATGCAAAAAGAAATTGACTAAATAGAAAAAGGAAATAGAGACTGAACTGAATACCGAAAAGGAACAACAATTAGGAATCTTAAAATCAGCTCTACAACAAGACTTTGGTCTCATATGAAACATAACCACTGCCGCTATCGCAATGAGAGACAGAAAAAAGCATGTGTTGATTAGGACCAAAGAAATGAAACTCCTACAGTGGGCAGGAAAGCAAATGATACCATCATTCCTACAGAAAATAGAAATATTACACCTTGTAGACCAACAACGTTTGAAAGATCGAATCAATGGAATCCTCAATGAATGTGGGGATATTCTTGGAAATGATTACTTTCCACTATAAAATGTATCTGAGAATGGGCTACAAGATAGCCTGCTGAACAAATGCACACTATACTACTCCTTCTGACTTAAGGTTCTCCCTTGGTAGAGAAGGACAAAGTCAATGTTTGTGTAAGCGACAGGACAGACTTGAGAAAGACTCAAATCAGTAATTAATAAGAATTTAGGTCTATCAAGAGGCGATACGATGGTTATCACGCTGTCCCAGAATTTGGTTTAGAATAAGGAGATATATAAGCAGCTGAGATTAATACATCAAGTGTTTTAATTTAAATTGGAATAAAAACCATTTCAGCTGACAGGTCATTCAAAAGTCAGTATCAGCTTAAAAAACTTTAGCTGACCCTGGATCATGAAGTCATTAAAAGATAAAAGCAGGGTTTGAAGATCCTTGGGAATTGACAGCTCATAAATCCTTCTAATTACCTTCCTGCAATTATAACTACCAACTTGAATGCAAAAACAATATCTACACATAACAAACAAAGAATAAAATAAACAAACTTCCTAAACATTGACGATTAAGATATCACCATTTGGAATAGTAGTTATTTGGACATCTATATATCTAAGAATCCTGACACATTAAAAACTGACAGAAATAGAGATGTGTCTTTAATAAACTCTTTGTCAGACTATATATCTTAGACAGCTGACATTCAAGCAAACTCTAAGAACATTGAATCACATGCTTGGTGATAAAACACATTTTGCCATAGAACATTACTCAATGCAAGAGATAAATGCACAAAGGGACCTATAGAGTTCTATTTTACCATTTTGATTCAAGGAGTGTATCAAAATGGTAAAATAACTGGGAGTGTTTCAGATCTGACAGTTAGACCCTTTCTGAGGCACCCCCATAAGCACCCTGGTTGAAAAAATATGAACAATTCCGAATGGCACTGCAGAAGCCTGTGGGCGGGGCTTTATGTGCCCAAATGTTGATCTGGAGGAGGGAACCGAGTGTAGGGTGTCGAAATTTGCTGATGACACCAAGATTGGGGGAAAGGCAAATTGTGTGGAGGGTGTGGAGAGTCTGCAGAAGGATCTAGATAGGCTGGGCGAATGGGCCAGGAAATGGCAAATGGAATTTAATGTTGGCAAGTGTGAGGTGGTCCACTTTGGTAGGAAGAATGGTAGGAAGGACTATTACTTACGGGGCGAAAAACTGCAGCAGGCGACGGTGCAGAGGGACCTCGGGGTCCTTGTGCATGAGTCGCAAAAACCCAGCTTGCAGGTGCAGCAGGTGGTCAGGAAGGCGAATGGGATGCTGGCCTTCATAGCGAGGGGGATTGAATATAAAAGTAGGGAGGTCTTGCTGCAGCTGTATAGGGCACTGGTGAGGCCGCAGCTGGAGTACTGTGTGCAGTTTTTGGCGCCGCACCTGCGCAAGGATATTTTGGCCTTGGAGGGAGTGCAGAGGAGGTTTACTAGGCTGATACCGGAGTTGAGGGGGTTGAGCTATGAGGAGAGGCTGAATAAACTAGGCTTGTACTCGTTAGAGTTTAGAAGAATGAGGGGAGATCTCATTGAGACGTATAAGATGATGAATGGGATGGATAGGATAGAGGTGGAGAGACTCTTCCCGCTCAAAAAAGACAGTAGGACTAGGGGGCACAGCCTCAAGATAAAGGGGAGGCGGTTTAGAATGGAGTTGAGGAGGAACTTCTTCACTCAAAGGGTGGTGAATCTCTGGAATTCTCTGCCCGTTGAAGTGGTGGAGGCTGCCTCGCTAAATATTTTTAAGAAGCTGGTTGATGGGTTCTTGATAAGAGAGGGGATTAAGGGTTATGGGGAGAGGGCGGGAAAGTGGAACTGAGCCGCGACAGATCAGCCATGATCTTATTGAATGGCGGGGCAGGCTCGAAGGGCTAGATGGCCTACTCCTGCTCCTATTTCTTATGTTCTTATGTTCTTATGTTCTAAAACCCTGCAGCTCCAATTGGAGCCTCCACCCGCAGATACACAGAAAAAATATGATAGAATGCTGCCCTCCCTGTCACATCCTTCCCAGGCCGGATAATGCCTTCCCCTTATCCCCACAGACATTGTCCCAGCCCCGCAACAGTACTGACCGCCTTATTCCCCCCCTCCACCCAGATCGATCACGGGCCGTCCCCCCCTTTCCCCCCACAGATCACAGGCAGAGTTGCAGTGGAACCCCCTTCCCCCACCAATCGCAGGGAGAGTGGTAGGGGACCCCCCCCCCCAATCTCAGGCAGAGCAGCAGCGGACCCCCCTTTCCCTCCACTGATCTCAGATCGAGAGCTGTCGGACACTAGACACCTACCTCCTCACTAACTGGGACATCCGATTGGACTTCTATGGAACATATCTGTTTCGCACCAATTCTGGATGGGCAAATGCGGTGGTGAAGGGAGAAGTGCCAGTAAAGCTGGGCATTCAGCCCATTAAGTTGATTTAAATGCATGCAAATATATTTAAATGGCTGTCACTCCCATTTCGGGTGCAGTCCCGATCACAGCCATTTTCAGGCCTTGGTAAAGGGGGAACCAGTGCAGAGGCGGGCGCAGATTGCACTAGTCGTTTCACGCCTGACTTCATCAAGTTTTTGTCAGGGGCAATGCGATGGTTAAATCGGGCCCATAGTACCAAATAAGTAAGAAATATGCATATAAACAGGCAGAATATACAGACTCATCACTCACTCTATCTCCTGGTGAGAGTGCAGTCAAAAGAATTCTGTTCTGCAAAGCTGCTTCGTCAACAAAGGCCCTCGTGGTTTTTGTAAGTATGTTTCTATTAAACTTCTTCAAAATGTATTAGAGATTGATATGAGATACTTTAAGATTTTCCATGTTTCGATGCATCCTTCTCTTAGAGAAGTTAGTTTCTTAACAGGTAACAATGGACTGTTGATCAATTTGCAGCAATTCTGTCATTCTTCTGTGTTTCAAACAGTTAAACAGGATTTCAGTTACTTCCTAATGAGCGATACTTGGATTCGTCATTCATGACTAAACCCACTACCTCTGTCGGTCGTGAATCCTTGTCATTTAAGACTTTCTAAATAAGTGTCTAGGATCTAAGACTTGTGAGATTAAGATTACATAGTTTATTTCTAATAGTAATTTATTATAAAATACTCTCTACTGACACATACAGAATTGCAGAGTTAAAAGTATAAATTGATTAATAGTCCTTTGTTATCGAGTAACAAACTAACTTCTCTAAGAGAAGGATACATCTAAACATGGAAAATTTTAAAGTATTTTATATCAATCTCTAATACATTTCTAAGAAGTTTAATGGAAACATACTTTCAAAAACCACGAAGGTCTTTGTTGACAAAGCAGAACAGAATTCTTTTGACTGCACTCTTAGCAGGAGTTAGAGTGAGTGACAAATCTGTAGATTCTGCCTGTTTACACACATATATACATATGGGCGGCACAGTAGCACAGTGGGCTACTGTGCCGCCCATGAGGAGAATGTGCAAACTCCACACAGACAATGACCCAAGCCGGGAATCGAAGCCGGATCCCTGGCGCCATGAGGCAGTAGTGCTAACCACTGTGCTACTGTGGTTAGCACTGCCCCTTCATCAGGTGTCACTCAGCTGATGAAGGGGCAGCGCTCTGAGAGCTCTTGCTACCAAATAAACCTGTTGGATTTTAACCTGGTGTTGTGAGACTTCTTACTGTGCCCACCCCAGTCCAACGACGGCATCTCCACTTCATTTTTCCCCTAATGCAGTTCTGCCACAAAATGATAATTGAAAGTAATCAAAATTATTTTCAGTTGTTGGATTTATTTAAAATTTGGTGTATGTGGATGAGCTTCTAACTTCTGACCAAATGTTATCACTCTGGCTAGTTGGCAATCAAATTGGCTTAACTTAAGTTGCATAGTGGTTAGCACTGCTGCTTCACAGCTCCAGGGACCTGCGTTCGATTCTCGGCTTGGGTCATTGTCTGTGTGGAGTATGCACATTCTCCTCGTGTCTGCTCTGGTTTCCTCCCCCAGTCCAAAGATATGCGGTTTAGGTTGATTGGCCATGCTAAAAATTGCTTCTTAGAGGCTAAAGTGCGTAGGTTAGAAGGATTAGCAGGTAAGTATGTAGGGATATGGGGGTAGGGCATGGGTGGGATTGTGGTTGATGCAGACTCGATGGACCGAATAGCCTCCTTCCGCATTGTAGGGATTCTATGATTTCTTACTTATTTGTTACTATAGGTCCCTTTGCGCATTTATCTCTTGCATTGAGTAAGGTTCTATGGCAAAATGTGTTTTATTGCCAAGCATGTGATTCAATGTTCTTAGTCTGCTTGAATGTCAGGTGTCTAAGATATATAGTCAGACAGGGAGTTTGTTAGATACACATCTCTACTTTAGTCTATGTTTAATGTGTCAGGATTCTTAAATATATAGATGTCTAAATAACCATTATTCCAAATGGTGATATCTTAAATATCAAAGGTTAGGAAGTTTGCTTATTTTATTCTTTGCTTGTTATGTGTAGATATTCTTTTTGCATTCTAATTAGTAGTTATAATTGCAGGAAGGTAATTAGAAGAATTTATGGGCTGTCAATTCCCAAGGATCTTCAAACCCTACTTTTGTCTTTTAGTGACTTCATGATCCTGGGTCAGCTAAAGTTACTTAAGCTGATATTGACTTTTGAATGACTTGTCTGTTGAAATGGTTTTATTCCACTTTGAACGAAAACACGATGTATTAATCTCTGCTGCTTATATATGTCCTTATACTAAACTGAATTCTGGGATAGTGTGATATCCATCAAAGGATCTCAATATTTCACCATGTATATTCATAATTCTGATGAAGGAATACAATGTCTTGTATTCAAGTGTGTAGGTAATATAAATCACAATAAGCTGTGCTAGTGGAAGGAGAAGTTACAAAGAAGATGCATAGACAAAACTGTGGCAGATGAAATTCAATGTGGCGAAGCTTTAGGTCTTGATAAAAGAAAGAATATTTCTTGATGGTTAAGAGCTGTGGCAGAACAAAGGGAATTGGGTGTCCTACTACATAAATCATTGAACACTACTGCATAAGTAGAAAAGGTAATCCAAAAGGCTAATGGAATGTTAATATTTATCTCAATTCATTTGGTACACAAAAATGAGGAGGAGATTATTCTGTTCTAGAGTGACTTCTGGATCCTATCAGGAATATTGAGTTCAATTTTGATCAGAGAACCTCAGGAAAGATAAATTGACCTTTAGGAGGTAGACTGCTGTGCCGGAATGAGAGGTTACTATTATAATGAAATGTAACAGGCATAGAATAGTGGTTGGCAAATTTCTGAATCACTTTATGAAGATAACTAGTTTCTGCTGATCAGCAAGTCCATACAAGGAGCATGGATGAAATGTCATTGTTAGAGCAAAGGAAAACGAAGAAATGTTTACACACAAAGGTTTATGCTAACATGGAATGCTTTATTGCAAGTAGTTATTGAGTAAGCAATGTAAAACAGGATTGGATAAATACTTGAAAAGGGAGAATATAGAAGGACAGAAACATGGAAATATAATAGATTACTCCAGCTGAGCAGTTGGCATTTGAACAGGAATAGTGAGTTGAATTGCATCCTCCTGTGTTGTAAATAAAATGATTCCATCAACCTCCACTAGCTTTGAACCCAGATCCTTTAGGTAAATAGCAAACCCTATTTTCAGTAACATTGCTTTGTTTTTAAATGAAGTAAGCTCATCCATTTTTATTTCAGTACTTAGACAATGATTTAATTTGAAGTGTAAAAATTGCTGAATGTCCGAAGAAACTTTGCTTATGCTTACCATGGACTCAGTTTTATATGATGGAGGTCAAACTAATTTCAGTTGGGAACTAAAATATCACCAAGGAATTAGGAACATGATTCTATGAACTCTGCTCTGAATGTGGCCCACAAATGATAAAGGGGAACATTTAACACACTGTGATCCTTGCCATGTCCAGCACATTGAATAAACTGAAGAGATTTTTCCTATGCATACATTTCAAAATAAAAGATTGGAAAAGCTATTATGCATTGAGAATTCAAAGAGTGCTAATGATACGAACCATGCAACCTTCTATCACTTGTATACAGAAACAATATTTTCACTTGAACACTCTTGTTTAATAAATGAAATTCTACTGATAGAATTTCAGCAACATTACGCCATTGGGTTCATTTTTCCCAGTAAGAAGTCTCACAACACCAAGTTAAAGTCCAAAAGGTTTAGAATCATAGAAACCTTATAGTGCAAAGCCATTTGGCCCATCAAGTCTGCACTGACAACAATTCCACCCAGGTCTTATACCCGTATGCCCACATATTTACCCTACTAATCCCTCTAACCAACGCATCCTGGGACACCATGGGGCAGTTAGCATGGCCAATGCACCTAGCCCGCACATCTTTGTGACTGTGGGAGGAAATCAGAGCACCCAGAGGAAACCCACGCAGACATGGGTAGAACATGCATACTCCGCACAGACAATGACCCAAGCTGGGAATCGAACCCGGATCCCTGGCACCATAAGGCAGCAGTGCTAACCACTGTGCCACTGTGTCACCCACCTGATGAAGGGGCAGCGCTCTGAGAGCTCTTGCTACTAAATAAACCTGTTGGACTTTAACCTGGTGTTGTGAGACTTCTTACTGTGCCCACCCCAATCCAACAATGGCATCTCCACTTCATTTTTCCCCTAATGTAGTTCTGCCACAAAATGATAAGTGAAAGTAATCAAAATTATTTTCAGTTGTTGGATTTATTTAAAATTTGGTGTATGTGGATGAGCTTCTAACTTCTGACCAAATGTTATCACTCTATGGTTAGTTGGAAATCAAATTGGCTTAAGTTGCTCAGTTTTGTTCATTCTGTACGAGTTCAATAAACGTCCATTATGCAGAAGGAAGGGGAACAACCTCAGAGATTAATTGCCGTTTTAATCTTTTCCCAATATATGATTTTCTTTTCTTATTTTAACTCTCAGGGGGTGCAATTAAAGGCAATTATGGAGAAATAAGTACTCCAGAGGTGACCTAATATTCATGGCCAAAGGCATAATGGCAGCGTTACATGTAACTGGAAAGATGTGCAAATGTAAGGAAATAAAAGATAAAGCATTTGGAATCACAATTACATATATTCACAAAATATTCCTCAACTCTCCTACACAATCTTCTATGATGGTCGTCAAAATAACTACACACTGTTATCAGTGATGAGGCTGAACGTCCAGTTGTAATTTAGAACAAATCTGTGAAATAATCAGGGATACCTCAGTGAAAAACCTTCAGCAACATTTATAATAAAATATCCCAAAGCTCTTTACAAGAGCATTATGAAACTAAAATTGACACAGAGTCACATAACAAAATACTAAGATCAAAAGCCCGGTCAAAGAGATAACTGAGCTGCTATTCTTCAATATAGTACCTTGGAATCTTTTAAATCTATCTGATAGGAGACATAAGACTTCAACTTAATGTCTCATATAAAAGACCACACCTCTGACAAGGCAGCACTCCCTTATAATGTACTGTATTAGCACGTTAGATTGCAGTGTTCAAGTCTTGGAATGGGATTTGAACTTACAACCTCCATCTTCAGATGTGAAAAGGCTACCAGCTGAATGGGTGGGAGGGGGTAGTGTGTGTATAAAAGGCAGAGATGAAGTTTTTTTTAAAATAAGACAGCAAATAGACATTTAATTTGAACAGCTCTCTTGTGGAAGTGGTTAGATTTTGACTCTACCTGTTGTCCTTTGTCCCCTCTTTACGTTCATCATTATGTCCTGACCTGCCATGGTTCATCCAAAAAGGCAATTCTCCACTTTAGTAGTGTCAGTTTGGATTATGGGTTTTGTGCAAATCATTTTGCTACCTTTACTTTTCAGGTGCTGATCATTCTGCTGTTAATTTCCAGTGTTCCCTATTGGCTGAGCAGCAATAATGTTCAGTTCCTCATAAGGCAAGGCATCTGACTTAGAAGCTTTCAGCCAATAACTGCAAGAAACAATATCATAAAAGACAAGGAAATGCTCATGAAGAATTCCCAATTCACAACCAGTTTCACTAAATCAGTTGAAAAAGTGAACCTTGTGTTTTAATTACACCAAAATGCTCAGAGTTTAATACACCATATGTGGAGTAGCAATGTTGGAATTGCATTGTAATATCAGCACAAATATCAACTCCAAGAACAGGAAAAGTGACAGTGATTATTAATACTGTAGCATTTATATCAAATGTACATATTGCCATTCTGAAGCAATGTAATTGAGGAAGTTCAAATGTTATCCGGTCCTTCCCTACACAAGCCGACAGATCTGCTTTATATTCCCTGCACTTTTGCTTTTTACTTCAAATTTTCAGAATTCAGTTTCAATTTGTACCTATGTCTTGTCACCAGTTACCATTAAAAACACTGAATTCAGCAACTAAAATTGACACCGTGCCAACAAGTGATATAACTTAAATTGGGAGTAAATCTTAACATAGACGAAGCAAACGCATGGATTAAAATCCTTCCTGCGTTGTGCCACGGTACTTGAACAAGCCAGGTCAGACAAAATAGTAACTTATATTTCACCCAGCCTTGTGAAAACTTGCCAAGAACAAAATTGCTGCCTTCAGAATAGAAACTTTTAGCTTTCAGTGAATGAGACATAGAACAACGTGTTAACACGGTGGTCAGGGATACCAGTACAGTACCTGCGCTTAGGATGATGTTTTCAGCTCCTGGCTGGTTTGTGGATATGTTGTTATACCTGACAGAAGGATGGTCTGGAGCCGTTGTTCCAAGGTGTGATTGTGATGCTGAAGCTAAGGTAGAGGTTGATGCTGATGCTGTTCCTAGAGCTATCCTGTTGTTGGAGACACTCTGATATGGGTAATGTTGCTGCTGCTGCTGTTGGTGGTGCTGATGGTGGAAGTGGTGTTGCTGTTGTTGCTGCTGCTCGGTGTTGATGGTAACAAGCGGATGATGGTGATGAGCCCCTCCTCCCCCTCCAGTCCCAATGGCCAGTTGCGGGATATCCACCATAGTGGGTCTCTCGTACCTCCTGCTCATCACCTTTTTGCCGGGGAATGGTTTGAGCACGCTGTAGGGGTTCCGCTGTTTGCAGAGTTTAGACATTGTGCCCGATCGTAGTCCTTCGTCCTCCGCCTGGTTCATCTCCTCCTCCATTGCAGATCGCCTATGCGAGGGGGAAGGGGCGATTTCTCTTAGCCTTCGGCTTTGACGCTTCCACTCAGTCGAGCTTGCAGTCGGAAGGGCCAGCGGTGATTGACAGCATCACTGACCTATACCCAGGAGACATACCGGCAAAATAACGCGCAGCCCCCACAGCAACCCAATGAGAAAGATGCAAGGGCGGGACTTCTGCTGAAAACTGAGCTGCTGTCAGTGCACTGGTTTCAGTGTCTGCCTCCAAATGTCCCTGTCTGTGTCTGTCCCTCTGCTCTTTCTCAATGTGCCTGTGTCCCCGAGTGTCTGTGTGTATCTGTTACTCTCTATGATTCTGTGTCTGGCTCAGTCTCAGCCAAGTGCGTGTCTCAGCGTGTCTGTGTGTCCCTGCTCAGTGAGTGTCTGTGTGTGCCCTGTCTCAGCGTGTCTCAGTGTGTCTATGTGTGCCCCTGTCTCAGTGTGCGTCTGTGTGCGTGTGTCTGTCTGCCTTTGTCTCAGTGTGTGGCTGTGTGTCCCCTATCTAAGTGTGTGTCTGTGAATGTCCCTGTCTCAGCATGTCTGTGTGTGTGTGTGCCACTGTCTCAGCGTGTGTCTGCGTATGTGTGTGTGTGTAATTGCCCCTGTCTCAGTAAGTGTCTGTGAGTGCCCATGTCTCAATGTGTGTCTGTGTATGCCCTGTCTCACTGTGTGTCTGTGTGTGCCCATGTCTCACTGTGTCTGTGTATGCCCCTATCTCACTGTGTGTCTGTGTGTGCCCATGTCTCACTGTATGTCTGTGAGTGCCTGTCTCAGTATGTGTCTGAGTGTTCCTGACTCAGTGTGTCTCTATGTGTGTGCCTCTGTTTCAGCGTGTATTATGTGCCCCTGTCTCAGTATGTGTCTGTGTGTGCCCCTGTCTCAGTATGTGTCTGTGTGTGCCCCTGTCTCAGTATGTGTCTGTGTGTGCCCCTGTCTCACTGTGTGTCTGTGTGTGTCCCTGTCTCACTGTGTGTTTGTGTGTGCCCCGTCTCACTGTGTTTGTGTGTGCCCATGTCTCACTGTATATCTTATGTGCCCCTGTCTCTCTGCGTGTCTGTGTGTACTCTTGTCTCACTGTGTGTCTGTGTGTGCCTATGTCTCACTGTATGTCTGTGTGTGCCCATGTCTCAGTGTGTGTCTGTGTGTGCCCATGTCTCACTGTGTCCGTGTGTGCCCATGTCTCACTGTGTGTCTGTGTGTGCCTATGTCTCACTGTATGTCTGTGTGTGCCCATGTCTCAGTGTGTGTCTGTGTGTGCTCCTGACTCACTGTATGTCCGTGTGTGCCCATGTCTCACTGTGTGTCTGTGTGTGTCCCTGTCTCAGTATGTGTCTGTGTGTGCCCCTGTCTCACCGTATGTCCGTGTGTGCCCATGTCTCACTGTGTCTGTGTGTGCCCCTGTCTCACTGTATGTCTGTGTGTGCCCATGTCTCACTGTGTCTGTGTGTGCCCATGTCTCACTGTGTCTGTGTGTGCCCCTGTCTCACTGTGTCTGTGTGTGCCCATGTCTCACTGTATGTCTGTGTGTGCCCCTGTCTCACTGTGTCTGTGTGTGCCCCTGTCTCACTGTATGTCTGTGTGTGCCCCTGTCTCACTGTGTGTCTGTGTGTGCCCATGTCTCACTGTGTCTGTGTGTGCCCCTGTCTCACTGTATGTCTGTGTGTGCCCATGTCTCACTGTATGTCTGTGTGTGCCCATGTCTCACTGTGTCTGTGTGTGCCCATGTCTCACTGTATGTCTGTGTGTGCCCCTGTCTCACTGTGTGTCTGTGTGTGCCCATGTCTCACTGTGTCTGTGTGTGCCCCTGTCTCACTGTATGTCTGTGTGTGCCCATGTCTCACTGTGTCTGTGTGTGCCCATGTCTCACTGTATGTCTGTGTGTGCCCCTGTCTCACTGTGTCTGTGTGTGCCCCTGTCTCACTGTGTCTGTGTGTGCCCATGTCTCACTGTATGTCTGTGTGTGCCCATGTCTCACTGTATGTCTGTGTGTGCCCCTGTCTCACTGTGTCTGTGTGTGCCCCTGTCTCACTGTGTGTCTGTGTGTGCCCCTGTCTCACTGTGTCTGTGTGTGCCCATGTCTCACTGTATGTCTGTGTGTGCCCCTGTCTCACTGTGTGTCTGTGTGTGCCCATGTCTCACTGTGTCTGTGTGTGCCCCTGTCTCACTGTATGTCTGTGTGTGCCCATGTCTCACTGTATGTCTGTGTGTGCCCATGTCTCACTGTGTCTGTGTGTGCCCCTGTCTCACTGTGTGTCTGTGTGTGCCCATGTCTCACTGTGTCTGTGTGTGCCCCTGTCTCACCGTATGTCCGTGTGTGCCCATGTCTCACTGTATGTCCGTGTGTGCCCATGTCTCACTGTATGTCTGTGTGTGCCCATGTCTCACTGTGTCTGTGTGTGCCCATGTCTCACTGTATGTCTGTGTGTGCCCCTGTCTCACTGTGTCTGTGTGTGCCCCTGTCTCACTGTGTGTCTGTGTGTGCCCATGTCTCACTGTGTCTGTGTGTGCCCCTGTCTCACTGTATGGCTGTGTGTGCCCATGTCTCACTGTGTCTGTGTGTGCCCATGTCTCACTGTGTCTGTGTGTGCCCATGTCTCACTGTATGTCTGTGTGTGCCCCTGTCTCACTGTATGCCTGTGAGTGCCCATGTCTCAGTATGTGTCTAAGTGCCTGTCTCACTGTGTGTCTGTGTGTACCCCTGTCTCACTGTGTGTCTGTGAGTCGCCCTGTCTCACTGTATTTCTGAGTGTCTCTGTTTCAGCATGTGTCTGAGTGCCTGCCTCACTGTGTGTCTGTGTGTGCCCCTGTCTCAATGTGTATTCCTGGCTCAGTGTGCCTCTGTGTGTGTGTGCCTCTGTCTCAGTGTGTCTTATGTGCCCCTGTCTCACTGTGTGTCTGTATGTACCCATGTCTCAGCATGTGTCTGTGTACCCCGTCTCACTGTGTCTGTGTGTGCCCGTCTCAGCATGTGTCTGTGTGCCCATGTCTCAGTATGTGTCTGTGAGTGCCTCTGTCTCAGCATGTGTCTGAGTGCCTGTCTCACTTGGTGTCTGTGTGTGCCCCTATCTCATGGTGTGTCTGTGAGTGCCCTGTATCATTGTGTTTTTGTGTGTGCACCTGTTCACTGTGTGTCTGAGTGTCTGTCTCAGGGTCTGTCTGTGAGTGTCTCAGCGTGCGTCTGTGTGTGTGTCTGTCTCAGTGTGTGTCTGCGTGTGCCTCAGTGTCAGTTGTATTTGTGTTTGTGTCTCCCTCTGTATATCTGAATGTGTGTGCCTCCGTGTGTCATCTTGTTTGTATCTGTATATGTCAATGTGTCTCCCTATGTTGACACTCTAATTTATGTCCCTACTTGTGTGTGTCAGTGTGTCCATCTGTGTCATCCTGTTCGTGTCCGTATCTGTATGCGTCTCCCTGTGTTCCTGTATCTATACGTATCAGTATGTTTCCCTGTGTGTCTGTATCTATACGTGTCAGTGTGTCTGTATCGAGACGACTCAGTGTGTCTCCCTGTGTGTGTCTAGATCTCTATTGTGTCTTCTTGAGTTTACAATAAACTGAAACTGATACAATGGTCTGTCAGCAAGAGTTCAAAAATGACAGACAGACTGCTGCATATAGGAAATCCTTCTTTGCATTTTAATGGACTTTGAACAATTGCGAATTAATCACAAAACAAGTTATAATACATTAATTAAATATTCAAACAATACCGGAAAAATAATAAGCATCCAGTTTTCAATTTCCGCCGTTGCTGCATACGCGCAAGATTGCGAGTTCTGATGGAAAGGGGTGGGGGCAAACAAATAGAAGCAGATAACACAAGCCGATTAGCTAAAGCGGCTCAGAGCTATTCAAGCGATTCTTCTGTCGAGAAGTTAATTCTGATCTAAACTCTGCCTTCTGTTAAATGTCGGCGGGTGTGAAAGCAGAGACAGGAAATGCTTCCATGTGCGGGAGATGAGACTGAAACTGTATAATCTTCATTTTTGAAAACCACAACTGCACCATTTAGAAAAGAATAATATAAAAGCTCCTCTAAATTGAAGTTTGGCATTAACTGGTTTTAGGCAGAACTCTGACAGTACAACATACTGTAAATGTAAGTGTAGATCTGTTATCTTAAAGTTTAAACTAAGCTTCTAGGATAAACAATGTAAAGCTGACAATTGGTATTTTCAATTTCTGTCAAGTTAAAGATGCTTTATTTAAACTTCAACGTAGTAAAATGATTAATATTGTGATAAAGTGTCTGCGATTCTATGTCCAGTTTGCCTTGTTCTCTCTGTTCTAATGGTCTGTCTTCTTGATGCGCTGTTGCACCAACCTTTCTCCGACAACTGTATTCCTGCATACTCTTCCATTACTCAGCGGAATGAAAGGGAGCAAACCAACTTTATAATAAATTAGAAGTCACTGAGAAATCATTTTAAGATGTTCGATATTGACTGTTAATAACGGAGCTGGTTAGTCACAAGTATTGTTAGCAGCATTGTCAAAAGCTGGACAACTTCCAGCTGTCAGATTGAATGCATTAATCCTCCAAAAGGATATGTCTCTCACCTGAAATTCGACAAATATCAGAGCAAAATTCATGTTAGGGTCTTTCCTCATCCTTCTCTCACATATTGGTTTTCTTTTTTTCTTTCGCACTTCTGTTGGATGTGCAGTTGTTTACTCTGGTTTTGTTTTAACTAGATGAGACAACATGAGAGAACTTAACAGCCTTATCCCAACTTCAATATTCAAAGCCCTCCACTGACCATAAATCCTAATACAGAACTCTCCCTATCACATACCAAGTGTTCACTTGTTTATTATTGTTCTTCAGATTCCTGATTTAGGAGTTTAAGAACAAAAGTCCTGTTCTTCTCGAGCCTGATCTGCCAATCAATGGAATCATCATTGATCTGCGACCTTCACCCTGCCAGCCTCTGTAATCACTGGATCATCCTCTGCCATTTCCGCTATCTCCAGTGTGCTGCCATCACCAAACACATCTTCCCCTGTCCTCCCCTTTCAGTATTCTGAAGGGACAATTCTCTCCATTCCCCAGTCATCTGTAACACAATTCTTTCACTAAGACAAGTTCAGAAGACGCACACCAGTCCTTTCACCTCCTCCCTCCTCACTATTCAAGGCTTCAAGCACTCCTCCAAGTGAAACTGAAGTTTACTTTTACTTATTTCAAGTTAATATACTGTATCCACCATTCTCACTGTGGTGTCCATCATGAGGGAGATCAAACATAGGCTAGGTGATTGCTTTGCAGACACCTCCATTGGATAGGATAGGATAGAGGTGGAAAGACTCTTCCCGCTCAAAAAAGACAGTAGGACTAGGGGGCACAGCCTCAAGATAAAGGGGGGGCGGTTCAGAACGGAGTTGAGGAGGAACTTCTTCACTCAAAGGGTGGTGAATCTCTGGAATTCTCTGCCCGTTGAAGTGGTGGAGGCTGCCTCGCTAAATATTTTTAAGAAGCGGGTTGATGGGTTTTTGATAAGAGAAGGGATTAAGGGTTATGGGGAGAGGGCGGGAAAGTGGAACTGAGCCACGACAGATCAGCCATGATCTTATTGAATGGCGGGGCAGGCTCGAAGGGCCAGATGGCCTACTCCTGCTCCTATTTCTTATGTTCTTATGTTCTTATGTTCCATTCAGTTAGCAAGGATAACCCCCAGCTTCCTGTTACTGACCATTTTAATTCTCCACCTTTGGACACAACCTTTGTTTCTTTACTCTACCCATTACCACTCTCTTTTGCTATTGCAACATGAAGTATTTTGTTATTTAATCTCCCTTGCTCTCCAGCCAATCACAGATCTTCACCTTCATTCTTCCTGCCCCCCTCGTCCTTACTTCCACTGGCTTAAAAACTTTTACATTTCTGTTTTTCTTCAGTTCATCAATCTAAAGCATTGGTCTATATTTTCGCAGTCTTATCCAAAATGGTGGCAGGAATCCAGATCCAGAAGTCTAGCCCCAATTCGGAAAGATACTATTATCACCCGCAGTGCTGTTGAAGGGTGGGATAGGAATTCCAGGATTTTGACCCAGTGACAGTGAAGAAACAGCAATAAAGTTTCTCCTTAGGATAGCATGTGATTTGGCAAAGAATTTGTAGGTAGTTATGTTCCCACGAGAATACAGGCCTTGTCCTTCTGGATGGTGATGTTTGTGAATTTGAATGTGCTATCAGAGGAGCTATGGTAAGTTACTGCAGTGCATCTTGTAGATGGCACACGCTGTTGTCATTGTGCATTGGTAGGAGAGGGAGTGACGTTTAGGGTGTGCAGGGGCTGCTGATTAAGCAGGCTGCTTTGTGCTAGATGGTGTCAAACCTATTGAGGTTTAGAGTTGTTGGAGCTGGGATTTAATGGGACTGTATGGCTCTCCCATTTCCCCCTTAGGCCACCTGGCAAACCTAGTGGGGATCTCTTGTTGTCAGGCACACTCTGCTTGATCAAAGGGGCTGGCATTGAGATGATGGGTAGGGGCCAATGACAGCCAATCCTCTGCCCTTGCCTCTGACATCCTTTTCTCCCTTTATTGCCAACACCTCCTTCCCCGAGCCCCCCAGTGCTGTCCACATACCAGCAGTGATCCTCAGACTGGCTCTTGGATCATTACTGGAAGTAGACAATGCTTCTGGTGACACTGCCAATAATGGAGAGTCACTGGCCCCTTATCACTGGCAGCTCAGGGGTAGGAATTCTGCCTCATTTTGGGGGCTTATTTTGTTTGCATGGATGGCCTGACATTGGTCAATTAAATGTCTGAGGGCACTTATGTAGAATCGGGCCTTCCCTGTGGAGGCCGTGCTAGCTCTGCATCCCTCCCTAGTTGGAGAAACTACATTGCTAGCACTAAATCTGGCCGTAGAACATGTTCAAAAAAATTGCACCTGGAATTAGTGTGCTTACACATAAAGAGTTCAACATGCAGTTTCACGCACACTTTTCTTGAGTGAATAACAAATTTGTTGTCTGCACATTCATTGCCAAAACTTAGGATCCTGGTGTCACACAGTTGGTTGGGTTGTGTGATCTTAGGGTAGTGCTGAATCCCCAAAGTGGTCTGCTTGATTGGCACCACATGCACAAACATCCACTCTGTCCACAACCGATGCTCAGTAGCAGCAGTATGTGCTATCTATAAGATGCACAGCAGTAAATCACCAAAGTTCCCTAGACAGCACCTTCCAAATCCACAACACTTCCACCTAGAGCAAGGGCAGCAGATACACGGGAACACCACCACCTGCGAGTTCCTCTCGAAGCCACTCACCAGCCTGACATGGAAATATATTGCCGTTCCTTCACTGTTGCTGGGTCAAAATCCCTAACGACAATGTGGGTCAACACAGAGAACATGGACTTACAGCGCTTCAAGAAGACAGCTCACCACCACCTTTTCAAGGGCAGCTAAAGATGGGCCCAAGTCCCACTAATGAAAAAAAAACAATCTTCTGGCAGTCGCAGGGGGTACACTCATTTATTCTCATTTATACCTCTATTCTCAAAGTAAGCGACCAGTAGCATAGCCATACATGAAAAACAGCACAAAAATTCCAAAGCTATAAAGGCATTTGAGAAGCAATATTCTGTGCCAAGAGCTCTAAGGCTGTTTGTGTAAAGTTAAAATTTAATGAGTGGGAAACCTATGTTTGATATAAAAGAGAGGAACATTCTAGTTGAAGGCAGCTTTGGCAATGTACAGGAGCTCCATCTGAAATCAGTGGAGGCAATGAAGTGAGGAGAATCAGGATGGAGAAGGCTCATGGAAATAATGGAAAAGCCTGAGTTAAAAACCAGTAGCTTTTGGCTGTGTTGTGGGAAATTACCACTTCAGAGTCAGACTGGGGGTGCAACAATACAGTTTTATCTAACGAAGCTTCGTGGAGAAAAGGCACTGGCACTCCACAGCTACCTTCTCTCAATAATACAATTGGAGCGGTTTATTTTTATACCTTTCAGATAATGGATAGTCCGGACATTAGCCATTTAACACATCATTGTAGTTGAGTAGGATTGATAGGTTAACACATCGTTACAGCCAGACATATACAGACATTTAACATTGCATTGTTTCATAGAATGGATACATTTCCTCTATCAGTGACTATCAATGACTTAATTTCCGTCTATACATACAGTAATTGGTTTTTCCTGCATTTATATATTCCCGTTCCCATTTATGGCTAATCTTCTTATTGTCCTAGATCTGTCCTTATCTTAAAAGTGCCTCAAGCTCTCTACTGGCTGAATTAAGACAGGCAGCAGCAACTATGTTCAAAAATTCAAATGAAGTAAATCCCACTGTCTCACCCGAAAGATCAGGAGGTGACTGCAGTTGTAACAACAACACAGAAGCAAAATACTATGGATGCCAGCAATCTGAAATAACAACTGAAAGTGCTGGAAATATTCAGCAGGTCAGGCAGCATCTGTGGAGAGAGAAACAGAGTTAATGGGTGGGAACTCAAGCCCATTCTCACTGCCTGCAGATCAGAGGTGGAGGCTCAAGATTGGGGGAAACCTGGAAATTGCAAAGCTTGCCGGTGAAATCGCAATTTCTGATTTTAGCTGGTGACATAATCTGATTCATGCCCATGATGAATGTGCACCTGGATTCAATACATTTCAATATGTTTTAATATAATTGAGTGCCCCTAGTCATACATTGCCATATATTGATCCCTCAGCATTATTTCAAATATCACTGATGTGACATTATGTGGACGAGGTTTACAACAGGTTCACCCAAATGTGAGCCTTTTAAGGTGCTTCCCCAAGGGCCGGAGAGGTGAGTATAGCACCGAGTGGAGAGGGATGTGACTAGGCAGTGTCGTGGTAATTTCCCGACACAATTGGCACAACTGGCAGTGTCAAACCTGTGCTAGGGGGAGGTGTCACGGTGCACCCTCGTGGGAGCCTCACGGAGGAGGGGGAATTAATTTCTTTGTCGTGTTGGAGGGGGAGCTGGGGATGCCGGTAATGGCTGTTTGGGTGGGGATCAGGGGGAAGAGGTCTATTGTTTGGGGGGAAGGGGATGGGTAGAGAGATCCCGGATCTGATTGCAAGTGGGGGTGGAGAGGGGAGAGCCCCTGAATGCTCTATTGTGGGATTTGGTCAGAGCACCCTTTAAACATGGCACTCGAATCTCAGTGCAGCCAGCTGTAGCGGCACATTTAGTCCCTGCCCCTCAGCTATGGCAACGTTAAGTATGACCCCCCTGCTTTTTTTTGACAGTGTCAGAAGATCTAGAGAGAAAACCTGTTTCTCTTCAGTCAGACCCTAGCACTTTGCCAAATTGTGGTAAGCACGCCCCAACATTTCATAGTGAAATGACTTTTTATCTGTTTAGATGAAGGTGACTCTGTTTGCCAGTGTAAGGGCCATCAAGATTGAGAACATCTCTGAAAATGTGCAAGAAAAGAAATAAACTCAATTTTCCTGGTATGTGAACCTCAAAGTTAACATCTGAGGAATGTTTTCATATCAGGTAAAGAACAAGTCGATAAAATCCCATTACAAAAGTAGAACCTTCCCAAGTTACAGGAACATCTGTTGCCATTTAAGATTGATTTTAATTAATTCTTTCTAACCCTTGATTAGTTCACGCACATTGTACAAAATATTTACAATGTGTTTCAGCTATTTTTAGTTGCACATATGGAAGAGGATAATTTCAGAAAATAAAATACCCTTTTAACATTCACAATACATATACTTTGTTGGAGTTATCCATCTTATAAATATTTTTGCCTCTGTTTAAAGGCAATATGAGGGAAATATTCCACAAGTTCAATGGCCAAGGAGACATTCCAGCAGGGTAGAAATAAATCATACCAATAAGTCTAAAAACCAAAAAGAATTTTAACTTTGTTTACGCCTCACAATGCGGGGGACCCAAGTTCGATTTCCAGCTTGGGTCACTATCTGTGTGAAGTTTGCATGTTCTCCCTGTGTCTGCGTGGGTTTCCTCCAGGTGCTCTGGTTTCCTCCCACACTCCAAAGATGTGTGGATTAGGTGGATTGGCCATGTTCAATTGCCCCTTCATGCCAGGGGGACTAGCTAGTGTAAATGCATGGGGCTGTGGGGGGGGGCGCGGTGGGGCCTAGATGGGATTGTGATCAGTGCAGACTTGGGTCAAATGGCCTCCTTCTGCACTTTAGGGATTCTATGACTCTTTGATTCTATCAGTATTAAGAATAAAAAACTAGGTTAATGAAGGAACTACCTAGGGACTGTAATTGTACAATGAGTACACAGCTAACGAGCAGCAAACATAACTTATTATGCCTCAGAAATAAAGCAATTTGTGTAGGCAATATTTTCTAATTATGAAATAGCTCAGAACAAAATTGAAGCTTTCAATTATTTACTTTAAGCCTGAGTTATCTGAATTTTTAGTTAAAATATTACAATATGGGGGTGTTAATGGAGTAGGAGAATATAGGGAGTATTAGATTTAGTAAATCATTGTGGTAGTACTCATATGCTTAAATTAAACAGCATCTTTTATTATTTTAAGATCTTTTACTTTTAATCTTTATTAACATATTGAAAAGTTTAAGATGTTGGTCTCTTGCAGATATTTTGGCTACTATGACCTTCATAAGGCAGACAACAGGAATACCAGCAACAACATAACTAAAACTTCTAACTAAAAGCAGCAACCAGAACTGCTTCATTTTCTCAAGTAACCATCACTTGGAGCTAAAGTTGTGATTTTCTTGCTGTGTTTTTTTTAACAACACCTATTGATGTTGTTATCAGCCTGAACCAGATCCCCAGATTTTGATATGATTCAGTTAGGGATCAGTAACCCTTTATTTAAGAGACAAAATTTGAGATCCAAGATGTGTACTAAGCGAATAAAGCCACAATATTCCATGGTTTTAAACAAACCAAAATAAACTTCACTGTATAAAGTGAGAAAAGTAAAACAATTTACAACATCTATCTTATACCCTAATATTCAGAATTAACATGAGATACATTTGAATAAATACTAGAAGTGTGGTCAAATATATTACACTGCATCTTTAATGGCAGATGGGACCAAGACAGAGATTTCTCAGCAACATATCCAGAGATCAGTATCCACTGTGAGTTATACAATCTGAATAAAACTCTGTTTCCCTACATCTTAATGCCAGTGTTTCCCCAATGGAAAAAAAACACACTGTCCATGGATCTAATGCAATTAATTAGTAAGTTCTATGACGTATCATGCTTTAGATCCAATACAACTATGAAAAAGGTTTTACGGACTTGGGAAAAGATCTTTGCATGATTGTTGATGAAGAATCTGGGGCATTCAATAGGAGAATGCAAATAAAATCTCAGTCTGAAATAGAATGAAGAAGATGCAACTAAAAATTCTACATCATCCGCATATCGTACCAAGCTTAAGACACAAAATAGACACCAATACATTCCCACTGTAACATAAAAGTTAATTATACACACTGTGTATGTCTTGGGTCAAAATTAAAAGTTATTGGTTAGTCATAATGAAAAGTCTGGAAGAAATATTTGATATGATTGAATGGGTGTAAATTGAGAGAGGTGGATATTCAACGAGACCTTAGAGCCCTCATGCATCAGTTGCTGAAGGTAAGCGTGCAGGTACAGCAGACAGTAAAGAAGGCAAATAGTATGTTGGCCTTCATAGTGAGAGGATTTGAGGATAGGGATGTTTTGTTGCAATTGAATAGGCCACACCTGGAGTTTTGTGTGATGTTTTGGTGTCCTTACCTAAGGAAAGATGTCCTTGTTATAGAGGGAGTGCGGTGAAGGTTTACGTGGCTGATCCCTGGGATGTCAGGTCTGTCATATGCGGAGAGGAGTTTAGAAGAGTGAGAGGGGATCTCATAGAAACTTATAAAACTCTAACAGGATTCGACAGGGTAAATTCAGAAAGAATGTTCTGAATGGTGGGGGAATCCAGAACTAGAAGTCATAGTTTGAGGATAAGGGATAAACCTTTTAAAACTGAAGTGAGGAGAAATTTTTTCACCCAGAGGGTGGTAAATGTGTGGAATTCATTATCACAGAAAGTAGTTGAGGCCAAAACATTTTGCGATTTCAAGAAGAAGTTAGATATAGCTCTTGGGGCTAAAGGGAATGAAAGCATATGGGAGGAAGGGGGAATCAGGATATTGAATTTGATGATCAGCCGTGATCAAGATGAATGATGAAGCAGGCTCGAAGGGTCAAATGGCCTACTCCTAGTTCTATGTTTCGATGACTCTGTGTCTTTGATTCTGGGGCTTCCAGATAAATGGATAATTGATGTCAATGAGAATAAGTTGTATAATATTTTAATATTTGTAACTTGAAAAAGTATTTTATGCTCTTGGATTAATGATAAGTCACCTCCTGTACAGAATTGGCACAAAATTATTATGGAGAGTATCCCAAAGGAATTTCCAGCTTGTATATTTTGATCTAAGTCATTCCAAAACGTATGGGGCCTATATCTTAAATATAAGGTTTAGTAATGTCAGATTTACTTTGATGTTCTATAGAACATGCAGCAATATCTCTAACATAATGTATGCAAAGATGTGTGCTTCTTTTCCATTTCTTTACAACACTTGTCTTTTTCTCCCCATCCTGTTACTCATTTTCTTCACTTTTCTTTTATGTTGAAGTAATGGGTTAGATGAACCAACAGTATTGGTTTCCTTTGATGAAGTGATTGTAATGCACTGTAGCAGTTTTAAGGGTATGTTGTTTCATTAATAAAAATGGAAAAACTCAAATAAAAATATTGTCAAGAAGGAAAAAAAGTGCTGCGCTCGCCCCAAAACCAGAAATCCCACCCGAGGTCAATGGATCTTTGTATGGTCGGCCTCTACCTGCTACAACTTCCAGGGCATTTTTGTTGATAAGGAAAACTCCCCTGTCCATCTTCATCACAAGTGATTCCAGACTTTCCACTTTTAAAGATCAAGCCTCTGAATTCTCTCAAAGCCACTTCATCTTGGATTGCCTCATCACCCAGGGTTTCAATCTCATATCCAAAGGGTACATTTCCCAGAATCCCTGAGTCTGTACTCTAGCCTCTAATTACTGGCACAATTTCAGTTCTTTAAAGCCTCACCTGTCACCATTGGGCTGACACTGCCATCAGAAGCAGACTCCCAGCGAATAACAGCCAGGAGTTGAATGCCTGGTAAGTCTCTGAGGCTGTTGGCTGGGCCAGGACAGGAGACTCCAGGGGTAGAAGGTATTGAGTGCAAGTGCTGCAGGGTGGTGAGACTGGAGGAGGAGGGGGTTTGGCGAAGTGAGGGGGCACTCGGGAGGAACTCTATGATAAGGCCCATGGGTCTCAAAAGGGTACCTATGGAGGAGGTAACACTGCTCTTCTGCTCGAGACCCAAGCTGGCTTACATTTTGGGCATCCCCCCCCCCTCAATTTCCTCCTGCCAGCTGAAAAATTGTGGTTGGGGCAGGAAGTAGCCTTAAGGTTCTCAGTTGGCAGGAGATGTCTGCCCAATGCCTCTCTCTCTATCCATAAAATCACAATGAAATCGGAGGGCAAGTGGTGGTTGGCAGCAAAATTGCCTGCAGAATTGTACAGGCCTTCCCCACCTGCAATTCAATATAAAATTTTGCCCATAATTATTTTATGATACTAAAGTATTTCACAATTTTAGAAGCGTCAAAGCTAGAATTCAAGCAGAGCATGGTGACAACATAAAACAAATATCAGTTTGTGCAAACTGAAGAAAGAACATACCTGACTGACAGTGAAATAAACTTTCCACTCCCATTCAGAAAGTCACAGTAATTGTCAAGATTACTTTCTGTACTTGTCAGCCTTTTCTCTGACATTTCCTATTGATAATTCTCAAATTATCTCTGCTATTATTGAGATATTCGGCAGATGTAATTTGATTCTCATTACTACCATTGAAACAACTGCCATTACAATCATATATATTCACACAGACTCTCTTGGTTCCCATTTTTTCAAAAATCATAATGGATACCGTATTAAGCATGATAAAAATAATGATGCACTTGTCAACTGAAACATATCTTTAAGGATAGATGTTTCAAGATCCAACACATGTCACAAACTGACATAAGAAAATTGTATAAATGTTGCCCTTGATTTTCCATGAGTTGCTTTTTCAAATCTTCAAAAGAATCAAGGCTGTGAAAATCTGCAGAAAATGTTCAAAAATTGATTTGATATTGAAAGACAAAAATCAACGATAAGTTTGCTGACCATTTGCATTTCTTCTAATCAGAATGGAGTCCCATATGGCATCATATGGTTTGTGTTGAAATTGGTTTCTAACATATTTCATATTTTCTAAATAAGTGAGGATGCCCACATGCTTGTCTTAGGATATTACCAACTTGCCAGTAAAAGAAATAAAAAAACTACATTTATACAGCAACCTGTGTTGCAGGATGCCCCAAAATGTTTAGCAACCAATAAATCACTTCTAATTTCTTGTTTTGTTGTCAGTGGCTGGGTATTTTGGAAATTGTCTCAATTTTTACTGCACAACATGTCTTGGAACATGAAATTCGAATGTGAGCCAGACCGCTAATACTATAGATAGGATATAAAATACCTGCTTTATGACTCTGTAGTACCTTTATGAAAACTAACAATGAGCTCCCTTTTACTCATATAATGAGTAAATGGGAGATATGATGTCCTCTTTCAATGGCTCATCTATCTCCTACAATAGATAAGAGTAAGAGAATCATCTTGAACGATCTGCATGAAAAGAAAGTTCGCTGATCTGAAATGAACATGACTTTGTAGCCATTTATGCAATAGAATAATCAATGAATTGTGACAAAGACAACGGATTGAATAGTTTCTTAGGTTAGAATTCAGTTAGATGTGATAGAAATCTAAAAGTTACAGGGAACTGGGTTATCAGTTGTTCCTGTTGTTACTGCAAATTGATTTGGTTTCCTTGTAGATTAGAAACAATAAAGTTCTGCTAATGGAAATTGCTAAGTGCAACATTTTTCAACAAACTGGTACATCAATTAGTAAGCCACAAAATCCCCAATTGTCTGATAAAAGGCAATGTTTTGTTGAAGAGCGAAATGTGAGAACATAAGAACATGAGAAATAAGAGCAGCAATAGGTCATTTGGCCTCTCACAACTACTCTGCCATTCAGTAAGATCATTGTCGATCTAACATATGCTGATCTGATTCCATATTCCTGTTTGCCTCCCATAACCCTGGGTTCTCCTGTGAATCAAATATCTGTCTAACTAAGTCTTCAGTATATTCAATGACACAACTTCTACTGATCTGCGGTAGTGAATTCCAATGATCAAAGAACCTCTGAAAGAAGAAATTCCTCCTCATCTTAATAAATGGGTTACTCCATATTTTGAAACAGTGCTTCCTAGTCCCTGATTCCTCCATGAGAGGAAACATTCTCTCAGCACCTATCCATTCAAGCCACCTCAGAAATTTATATTTCAATAAGATCACCATTCATTTTTCTAAACTCTATTGAGTATAGGCTCAAGCTACTCAACCTTTCCTCATAAGAATCAGAAAGAATCCATGAATGTTATTACCTAAAAAATAACAGCCAGAATTCTCCTACCATGCCTACAGCTGGGATACCCCAGTCTTACTGCAGTGAATAGAGATTTGGCTAAGCACCAAATTCTCCATTCTCACTGGCAGCGTTAGCGGGACATTTGAGACCAGAGAATTCCAACCATCATATTGATCAGGTAGTGAGGTCTTCCTCAGAGACCAGCTGATGGGGAATTGATAGTAGTCCATTAAATTATTATCCTTCCTGGTTACCACTGGGAAATTTTAAGAACTGCTTTGAGATTCTGATGGCAGGCCATTTAGAAATAATAAAACTCAGGCTATAGTATGGAAGCATTTTTATTGAACAGGATTGCATGGGGATATATTTGAATTCTGCAAGTCATATCATAAACATCAACTGGATAGGAAGCTCCAGGTGTCAATGAAACCAAAACCATTGACCCCAATGCCACACTCAATGAGCCTTTTAGTAGGGTTCCAATGGATTGACAGACTCTGGTTCCTAATGCACCTTTTAAAAATTGACAAACCAAGTAATTGCAAGATTACGCAATGTGTTGTGTTTATCATGATCTGGTCCTCTGTAACTCCCGGGAAGTACATGATCTACACCTAAGTGCACTGTTTGATAGACTACAAAAAATAGATTTGATGGTCAGTTTGTTCAAGATTGAGTTTGCCAAGGCCAAAGTCACCTGAATAGGACCTGTTGTGGGACAAGGTCAAGTGTTGCCCAGAAGATCTAAAATTCAAGCTTTTATGGACTTTTCTGCCCCTAAATCAAAACAGAAAACACTAGTATTTCTCAGAATGTGTGGGTTTTAAAGGAAATGTGTCTCAAATTTCAGTGCTGTAGTCACTCCATTCATAAACTTGTCAAAGAAAAACGTAAAAGTTAACTGGACAGCGCTTTATCATTCCACCATTGAAAGGATAAAGGCTGTATGAATAAATAAATCTGTTTTGGTTGTTCCAAATCTCAATAAATCATTTCAAATGGCTATTGATGCTGGTGACATAGGTGCAGGAGCAATGTTACTACAAGCTGATGATACTTGTATAGATTATCCAATCAATTATTTCTCAAGAAAACGTAATACAAATCAATGAAAATATTCCACAATTGAGAAGGAAAATCTTGTCTTGGTTCTTCAATAATTTGAAGCATATGTTTGAAATAATCAAGATGAGGCATTAATTTACACAGTTCATAATTCATTGGTGTTTTTGGAGAAGTTCCTAATGAAGAATCTTCAATTGTTTCAGAGAGTTTGATACTTTAGCTCCTCAAGTTAAAACCAAGCATGTTGCTGGGATGAATAACAGAATGGATGATGCTCTGTCCAGAGTTTCAAAAAGGCATGTAGGAGAGAAGGCAAGGCGAGAGATATAATAGACTCACAATATTTCATCCAGCTAATCTGAGTTGTTCCTGTGAGTGGTTTAGGTATTCCGGATCTGGAGGGACTATCTTACAAGTCTATATCAGGCTAAGCCACCTAAAGAGGGAAATCTGTTTCTTTGCTAAATTCCAGAATAGCTCTCATGAGGTTCTTCCAAGGATATGCCCACATTCATTGAGGATTCCATGGATTCAATCCTTCAAATGTTGTTGATCTACAAAGTGTAATATTTCTATTTTCTTTGTTGATGAAGCAGGTTTGCAGAACAGAATTTCTTTGGCTACACTCTTAGCAGGAGGTAGAATGAGTGACAAGTCTGTAGATTCTGCCTGTTTATATACATATTTCTTACTTATTTGGTACTATAGGTCCCTTTGTGCATTTATTTCTTGCATTGGGTAAGGTCCTATGGCAAAAAGTGTTTTATCACCAAACATGTGATTCAATGTTCTTAGAGTCTGCTTGAATGTCAGGTGTCTAAGGTATATAGTCAGACAGGGAATTTGAGCGAGATACATCTCTAATTTTGTCTACTTTTAATGTGTCAAGATTCTTAAGTTTATAGATGTCCAAATAGCCACTATTCCAAATGCTAATATTTTAAACATCAAATTTGCTTATTTTGTTCTTTGTTTGTCATCTGTAGACATTCTTTTGGCACTCTAGTTGGTAGTTATAATTGCAGGAAGGTAATTAGAAGAACTTATGGGCTGTCAATTCCCAAGGATCTTCAAACACTGATTTTGTCTTTTAATGACTTCATGATCCTGGGTCAGCTAAAGTTTTTTAAGCTGATATTGACCTCTGAATGACTTGTCTGCTGAAATGGTTTTATTCCACTTTGAATGAAAACTCTTGATGTATTAATCTCCACTGCTTAAATATGCCCTTATTCTAAACTGAATTTTGGGACAGTGTGATATCCATCACATCCCCCTCTTGATGGACCTCAGTCCTTATTAATTACTGAGTTGGATCTTACTCAAATCCATCCTCTCCCTTGTACATTGACTTTCTCTTTATCTACCAAGGGAGAATCTTTAGTCAGAAGGAGTAGGAGAGTGTGCATTTGTTCAGCAGACTATCTTGTAGCCCATTCTCAGTTACATTTTATAGTGGAAAGTAATCACTTCCAAGGATATCCCCACATTCATTGAGGATTCCATGGATTCGATCCTTCAAATGTTGTTGATCGACAAAGTGTAATATTTCTATTTTCTGTAGGAATGATGGTATCATTTGCTCTCCTGCCCACTACAGGAATTTCATTTCTTTGATTCTAATCAACACATTCTCTGTTCTTTCTCTCACTGAGATAGCGGCAGTGGTGACATTTTGTATGAGGCAAAGGTCTTGTTGTAGAGCTGATTTTAAGATTTCCTAATTGTTGTTCTTTTTCGTATTCAGTTCAGTCTCTATTTCCTTTTCTGTTTAGTCAATTTCTTTCTACAATAAGTCCATCAAATAATTACAAATGATCTTAAGCTCGTTTGAATTGTTAAAGGTTAATCTACTCGGTCTTAGTTCCTTTCTTAGATTGTCTGTAGGAGATGCTGATGAGTTTGGTTTCATTGTCATGTATTCACATCTACAGTTTAGCTTTCAAATTGGTTCTATTCTTTTCCTACTCTTTGATGTAAGAGAGTGTTAGGTCTCCAAATCTCAGGTATTCCCAGATTGAATAGTTGGGATACCAAGGTTGAACAGATTTGGTTTGTACTCCCTTTTGAGATGCACACGGCATCTTTGTTGGAAGGAGGGATAGAATGAAATTGTTTTCTTTACTGGAAAACCAGTGTCATGAGTCTCATCTTGAGTACATTGGGTTAATTCTGGGGTATAATATACTTGAATATAAGCTCGTCCAGGTTGTTTGAGAGATTTCCCTTGGAGATCTGCTTGATATTCAGCTTTAATCAAGCACAGTGTTTCCTAGTTGTACTTGATGGTCACCCACTACCAATCCCCATAGGTTGGCTAGATTGTCTGAGTTTCATGTGGTACTCATGGAAGTCCAAGGATTCACTTCATCTTTTTCTCGGGAAATGGAAGGATAATAGAAACCTCTACATTAGAATTCTATATCAAATTTATCATCTTAAAATTTCAGCATGCAACATAGACATGGCTTTATTTCTCTCTGGCCATTCTCTTGGTGACAAATTAAACATTTGAGACTCAAATAGTAAGTGCCTCAAGGTAACCTGTTCTTAGTTTGGTCATTAAAACTTTGTATCTTTGTAATGCGGTTCTTCCTCTATATGCGAGGATAAGTTTTTTATTATAAGTTTCCCAAAATACAATTTGAATTTTTTGTTCATAAAACCCATGTTCGTGATATCAGTAATACATAGTTTCAATCTTTAGGGAGAGGGTTGAGATGTAGCTGTGCTGTCAGCCCATGTGGTGTCTGGGGATGTGTAATACCTGTATGTTTAGCTTTTCTGTTCTTAATATAGCTACTGTTTGCCATATGGTCTTATGATTAATAATCTTGGGCCCAATTCTCCAACCACGACCCACAACTTTTCTGGCAGGTCAGACCAGGAGAAGCACATGTTGGCCATTTTGCAGGTTCCCTGTGAACTTCTATGACCTATGGGCATCTCCCAACTGGAGAAAAATGGCACCACCAGCAAGGCGCAGGAAACCAGTGGGCTGCTCATTAACATGACTTTACATACCTTAGCATGCCATTATCGGGATCGACACAACAATCCCTGCCCAGGTTTGCATCTCCCACCTTTTTGGCAACACACATCATCATCATTTGCTACGCTCTTCACATCGTCGCCCAGCAGCGAGGAGACCAGCTGGAGCAGGAGGAGGAGCAGGAGGAGGAGTGGCGAAGGGGCGAAGTGAATGTCCCACTATGTGAAAAGCCGAAGGAAAGAGGGAAGACAGCGATGGCAGATATCTGGCAGGGAAGGACAGCAAGGGATGCCTTGATTGCAGCCTGCTTCACCTAGCTGGTGCTCTGTAATGAGGGGGCAACAACCACCACACATCCACCACACGCCAGGAGCAAGTGCAGCCATTATTCCCCCTCTAAACCGACCTGGACCCTCAAACCACCACATTACTCTTCCCCTATTTCTGTCATCCCACCACCATAGCCCCCAGAAACATCCAAACCTGCTAATGTGCCTGGGCTGGCAATGGTTGTGAGTCTTGTTTGAAAGCTGGAAGATGATGATGACTCGCTGTTGTGCACAATGGGATATTGCCCCTGGTGCTACTCAAGTCTGACTCCTACCTGTACTCCAAATGCACGCTGCCACCCTGGCCCATGTAGCTGCAAGGGTTGGGGACACATGTTTTTTGGCCAATGGGAGGGTGGGGGCACTGCACCAAGGGTCTGGTGGGTGTGGTTGTAGAGGGTGGTTGTAGAGAGTTGTTTTTCAAACTGGAGAGCAGTGCTGTGCCTCAGGAATCAGTACTGGATCCACTGTTATTTGTCATTTATATTAATGATTTGGATGAAAATATAGGAGGCATGGTTAGTAAGTTTGCAGATGACATTAAGATTGGTGGCATAGTTGACAGTGAAGAAAATTACCTCCAATTGCAATGGGATCTTGATCAACTGGGCCAGTGGGCTGACAAATGGCAGATGGAGTTTAATTTAGACAAATGTGAGGTAATACATTTGGCAGATTGAACAAGGGCAGGACTTAGTCAGTTAATGGTAGGCTGTTGGGGAGAGTTACACAACAAAGAGATCTAGGGCTACATGTTCATAACTCCTTGAAAGTGAAACCACAGTGGACAGAGTGGTGAAGAAAGTATTTGGCATGCTTAGTTTCATCGGTCGGAACATTGGATACAGGAGTTGGAATGTCTTTTTGAAGACATTGGTAAGGCTACACTTGGAGTACTGTGTGCAATTCTGGTCACCCTATTATAGAAAGGATATTATTAAACTAGAAAGAGTGCAGAAAAAATTTACTGGGATCCTACCGGCTCTTGATGGATTGAGTTACAAGGAGAGGCTGGATAGGCTGGGACTTTTTCTTTGGAGCGTAGAAGGCTGAGGGGTGATCTTATAGAGGTCTATAAAATAATGGGGGCATAGATCAGCTAGATAGTCAATATCTTTTCCCAAAGGTAGGGGAGTCTAAAACTAGAGGGCATAAGTTTAAGGTGAGAGGGGAGAGATACAGAAGTGCCCAAGGGACAATTTTTTTTCAGAGGGTGGTGAATGTCTGGAACAAGCTGCCAGAGTTAGTAGCAGAGGTGAGTACAACTTTGTCTTTTAAAAAGCATTTAGATAGTTACATGGGTATGATGGGTATAGAGGGATATGGGCCAAATGTGGGTAATTGGGATTAGCTTAGGGGTTTTAAAAAAGAAAGGACGGCATGATCAAGTTGGGCCGAAGGGCCTGTTTCCATGCTGTAAACCTCTATGACTCTATGACTTTATTTTGGGGAAGGTAGGCAGGCAGTCTGAAACATGTGGCTGAATCTGCAAGGCTCAACAGATAGCAGCTGTGTGGGAATCAGGAACGCTCAGCTCTGTGTGAGGGGGGAATCAGAGACACATTAGTCACAGCTGTGAGTACAATTAACAGTTTATTGTGTTCTGAACATTACTGATTAATAAACCCTGACTACTGGTGACCTTCACCCGTGCCCTCTTAGTGAACGACAACTTTCTTGCTTTGTGTGGTCTATTGCTTCTTCTAGGTGCTACTCCAGGATGCACATCGGAGGTGGAGATGTCCAGCTGTGATGAATGCCCTGTTGTCTATGATGCCCTTGGCAGACATCCCCTGGTTGGCCGGGGATGTCTGCCAAGGGCGTCATGTCTGTGAAGGCCTATCACCCTCTGCCAACTTCATGGCATGCTCCTCAATGTTGGTCAGCTGTCGCAGGTCAGGCACACCACCACCAGCCTGTGTTGTCTCGCATACATTGTGAACGTTCTTTTCCTGTGGAATATAAGGTGGATAGCAAGCATTGGTACATTTCAGTGCAGGGTGTGCAATGCACGCCTGTATCTTGGGTGTTGTGCTGGCAGTTTCAGGGAAAGCGGTCACCACTGAAGGGTGCTCGTTGAGGGGTGAGGGGAAAAGGCTAGATTCTGTTCTGGGGGAAGGGTCACTTGTTGCGTGCCATTCAGGTGTCTAAGCAGGGTTTGAGATCTGTGTCAAGCATGTGGGGGTTCCAAATGGGATGCTCACTCAATCATGCTGCTTGAAGTAGGCTGTTCATTTTTTTCCTGACACTGCTGGCCAGAGCGCAGTGTCAGGCTTCTGGCATTGACCACTTCTGCCACCTCCTCCCACAATGCCATGGCAGCTGCACCCTTTGGATGAGGGCACTGGCCAGGGAAGATCTGCTCACACTTCACTCTATGGCATCTAGCAGGTGCTCCTGGTTGGTCTCTGTGAATCTGTAGGCAGGTTTGCACACAGACATCTTTGTGGCTTAACTGGCTGTGTGTCCATTCCGGCAGCTTATATACAGCTCTGGCTCATTAACGGAGTGCAGGTACAGTGAGTGTGGCCAGTCAAGGGCCCATTGGCAAC
The DNA here is from genome assembly GCF_965287045.1 of Carcharhinus amblyrhynchos. Classification (NCBI taxonomy): domain Eukaryota; kingdom Metazoa; phylum Chordata; class Chondrichthyes; order Carcharhiniformes; family Carcharhinidae; genus Carcharhinus; species Carcharhinus amblyrhynchos. Next base: position 85,606,920 of record NC_137324.1, on the reverse strand, counting down.
AAATACTTGTGAGAGATTTTTGAAGGCTGCATTCAGTTGAGTGTCATTCATTACTCGGAGTGCTGATTGGCTGCCATTCAATAGGCTACTGTGCCGGGGGCGGGGGGGTGTGCAAGACTCAGGGCTCCTAATTGATCAGCTGCAGTGTCCAGGGCGGGTGCAATACTCAAGGCTCCCATTTAAAAGAGGGAATGCTCCCAAGCAGGGGTTGTGCATGTCAGCACAATGCAAGTTCTCTACAGGGCAGCAGTGAGGACTGTATGTTCAAAGGATGAAAGTATTGGGTACCTGCAACATTCATACCCGTGGGGGCATGAGGTGAGTAGGCAATCATGTCTGTGTGTGGAGGGAGATGGGGGGAACAGGAGGGTATCAATGTTTGTAAGAGGGAGAGGGGAGGAATGATGTCTGTAAGGGGGAGGGGGGCAGTGCTGTCTGTATGTGGGGCGGGTGGTGTCAGTGATGTCTCTGGGGAGTCGTGGGGGCCAGCAATGAGACCAGCGATGTCTGTGGAGGTTGAAGGGCAGTGATTGGAATGCTGGGAGGTTTTCTCTGTGAACTCCCAGGGATGTGTGCATGTGTGGTTTCAGGCTCTTTGGTGTAAATAGGCCCTGCCCCCTGAGCTTTTAATGATATTCACAATTCTGACCTCTGCACTGCACAGAGTGGGGAGATTCAGGTCTGAAGTTGCACTGAAAAAATTGATGTGATCTAGAACAGTGTTGCCACTAATTCAGCACTTTTGGGACAATTGCCCCCTGCCTTATTTCTATGCTATTCCACTTAGTTCTTTCCCATAGAGGGAGGTATCTCTGATATGGGTTTCTCACATGTGCTGAATCTATAAATATTAGTACTGTATTTTTAGTGTCTGCCTGTTGCATTGCTTCTTTTACTGCACAATATGCAGAAGCAATGGCATTATGTGTCCCAGAGGAATTGCAATGATTTGTTCTGGGCTATGTCCCTTTCCTTTGGGAAAAAGATACAAAAGTCTGAGGTCAGTAACAGATTCAAGAACAGCTTCCTCCCTCCTGCTGTCAGACTTTTGAATTGGCCTTACCTTGCATTAAGTTGATATTTCTCTACATCCTAGCTATGACTGTAACACTACATTCTGCTCTCTCTTGTTTACTTCTTTATGAATGGTATGCTTTGTCTGTATAGCATGTAAGAAACAATACTGTTCACTGTATGATAATACATGTGACAATAATAAATCAAATCAAATAAAATATCTAGACTCCTGAAACGGTCCTCTTATTGATCCTATCCCTGAAGAGGATTTCATTAATCTATCTGGTTGAGGTATTTTCATTGAAGGGCCAGACTTTGTAGACTGAGATTGTGTTGAGGAGTATTGTCTCTTTCCTTTTCAGGATTCCCATCCTCCATTTGAGGAAGAAATTGTAAACCAAGTTGTTCAGGAACAACTTCCCACTCTGGGGTAGGGTCTTGAAGTAATGTTAACCATTTACTATATCTAATAGCTGCGGCTTTTCTTTCATTCTCTGGAGGCCTGTTTAAATCTTTTAAAGCAGTCTGTATCAGAATTGGGGGTTGTCCTTGCCAAGGCCTTACTTTAATTAGTACCTGTAAAATGAAAGTCAGGGTCCTTTCAACAGCTTTGTAAAACTGTTAAGTAGTAATAAAATTGTAGGAGTAAAAGCTGACAGAAACAATTTATCTTTGTTGTATGCTACTATGGTGTTTGTTTTAGATTCAATTCTAATCTTAAGAACCAGCTGTAACTGACTGTTTCTGGTGTTTAAATCTTTGGCTTTTTCCCCAGGTGAAAATGAATAGGTGATTTTTCAGGGTACATCACTCAGAGATTAGCTAGTGCAGAATATTTAGAGATGAATGCCTTAGCATAATTCAGTAATCCTAAAATTGACTGAAGTTTTTTCAATTTAGTGGGCAGTTGTATGTGTGACTTTTTCTCTAAAGTCATTTGTCAGACCTCTGCATGTGTCTGTGGCACGCAAGCCAAGAAAATTAACTGCCTCTTTGAGATTTTTTCAAATTAATCAAATAGCCATTATCACAGAGTTGTTTAAAAACTTCATCTAAGACTTGTTGGTCTAAATCATCTGTGGTCGGGTAGATATCACCTATGTAACTAGCTTCTTGAGGTAAATCTGTCAATATTTCCATTACTCTAGCTGAAACGATTTGTGGTGAATTTCTAAATCCCTGTTGAAGGTGGGTACAACCATATTGATGGCCATTAGGTGCTGTAAATGCTGCACATTGCTGATCTGTTTCTCCTTTGGGATGTGGCCAGAAACTGTTTTCTAAATCAACACAAGACTTGTATCTTTTCCTAACTAACTGAGAGACCATTTGCTGGACGTTTGCCTGCTGAGCTGCATTTGGTTCAGTATATTTGTTCAGCTTTGTGTAATCAATGATTAGACATAATTTACCTTTTCTTAGCCACTCCGAATGTGGGTGAGTTCCACAGTGAAGGTTTTCTAATTAAGACTCCTTATTGTTCAAGTAAGTGAATTGTTTTAACTAGTAAGAAGTCTCTCAACACCAGGTTACAGCCCAACAGGTTGGTTTGGTATCACAAGCTTTTGGAACATTGCACCTTCATTAGGTGAGGCGCTCTGAAAGCTTGTGATATCAAATAAACCTGTTGGATTTTAACCTGGTGTTGTGAAACTTCTTACTGTGCCCACCCCAGTCCAACACTGGCATCTCCATCTCATGTTTTAATTAGGTGACTCTTTCTCCTATGGTTGAGAATGTGCTATTGCTTTTGAATATGAAACGGATTAACTCTTAGTGGGGTTGGTTCAGTTTGTAATTTGCATGTCGTTGTGGGATATCCCAGTATTTGTTCAGGAGGCTTTCAAATTTAGCTCTTATTGTGCTATCTGTGTGACATTCAAGCTGTCTTACAACATGCTCAGTTCTTTCATCCATGTCAGAATTGACTGGAGAGGTATGAAACCACAGTTTTGAATCTTTAACCCCAGTTAGCAACAAAATCTTTTCCAGAAGGAGATGACTGATTTATTTCTAACATTGCAGTTTTTAACTTGTGCTGAATTCTGTTTAATTCCACAGGGCAGTCAAAAACTTGAGTTGATTTTGATTGACAAATGATTCCAACAATTTTGATGTTTTCAATTGGGTCTCCCAGTCGGCACTTAGTTTACTTGCGGGTTTTCAATTGAGATATCTGCCCCTGTGTGAATTATTGCTGTTCCAAATAAACCTTTGATTTTAATATCTAGGTGAGGGCAATGATTCTCTTGGCTCGGGCTGGGTGTGCCAATATCCTATTGAGTCTGATCTTGGGAATTCCCTAGCTGTTTAGATTTTACCACATTAGGCCAGGCTATTTGCTGAACTCTTGAGACTTGGATTTTACATAAGAACATAACATAAGAACATAAGAAATAGGAGCAGGAGTAGGCCATCTAGCCCTTCGAGCCTGCCCCGCCATTCAATAAGATCATGGCTGATCTGTCGTGGCTCAGTTCCACTTTCCCGCCCTCTCCCCATAACCCTTAATCCCCTCTCTTATCAAAAACCCATCAACCCGCTTCTTAAAAATATTTAGCGAGGCAGCCTCCACCACTTCAACGGGCAGAGAATTCCACAGATTCACCACCCTTTGAGTGAAGAAGTTCCTCCTCAACTCCGTTCTAAACCGCCTCCCCTTTATCTTGAGGCTGTGCCCCCTAGTCCTACTGTCTTTTTTGAGCGGGAAGAGTCTCTCCACCTCTATCCTATCCATCCCATTCATCATCTTATACGTCTCAATGAGATCTCCCCTCATTCTTCTAAACTCTAACGAGTACAAGCCCAGTTTATTCAGCCTCTCCTCATAGCTCAATCCCCTCAACTCTGGTATCAGCCTAGTAAACCTCCTCTGCACTCCCTCCAGGGCTAAAATATCCTTGCGCAGGTGCGGTGCCCAAAACTGCACACAGTACTCCAGCTGCGGCCTCACCAATGCCCTATACAGCTGCAGCAAGACCTCCCTACTTTTATATTCAATCCCCCTCGCTATGAAGGCCAGCATCCCATTCGCCTTCCTGACCACCTGCTGCACCTGCAAGCTGGGTTTTTGCGACTCATGCACAAGGACCCCGAGGTCCCTCTGCACCGTCGCCTGCTGCAGTTTCTCACCCCGTAAGTAATAGTCCTTCCTACCATTCTTCCTACCAAAGTGGACCACCTCACACTTGCCAACATTAAATTCCATTTGCCATTTCCTGGCCCATTCGCCCAGCCTATCTAGATCCTTCTGCAGACTCTCCACACCCTCCGCACAATTTGCCTTTCCCCCAATCTTGGTGTCATCAGCAAATTTCGACACCCTGCACTCGGTTCCCTCCTCCAGATCATCTATATAAATGGTAAATAGCTGAGGCCCCAGCACCGACCCCTGGGGCACCCCACTAGTCACCAACCGCCAATCCGAATAGCACCCATTGACCCCCACTCTCTGCCTCCTATTTGACAACCAATCCTCTATCCACACTAACACCCTACCCCCAACTGCATGTCCCCTGACCTTCTGCAATAACCTCTTGTGAGGTACCTTGTCAAACGCCTTCTGAAAATCCAGAAAGACCACATCCACCGGCTCTCCTCTATCCACTGCCCTAGACACATCCTCATAGAACTCCAGTAAATTTGTCAGACACGACTTCCCTTTAATGAAACCGTGTTGCGTCCGCCCTATCAAGCAATTCCCTTCAAGATGCCTCGCAATTTTTACCATCATGTTGTGCCTATTTTCGGGCACAAAAACTTGGTAAAGTCAGGCATGAGGCGACTAGCGTGATCTGTACCTGCCTTGCATGCATTTAAATTGACTTAATGGGCTGCACGCCCAACTTTACCAGCATTTCCCCCTTTATCACCATGTTCGCCCATCTGGAATTGGCACGAAACTGATATGCTCCATAAAAGTCCAATTCAGGTGCTCCAGCTAGTGAGGAGGTAAATGCCGATTGTCCGACGGCTCTCTGCTTGAGATCAGTGGGGGTGAAAGGGGGTCCATTACCATTATGCTTAAGACCAGAGGGGGGAGGGGCCTGAAATTGGTCTGGGTGACGGAGTGGGTGGGCAACAAGGGGGTCAGTAATGTTGTGGGGGGTGAGGCAATGTCTGTGGGAGCCGGGGGCGGCATTATCCGGCCCAGGAGGGATGTGGCAGGGAAGTAGCAGTTGATCGTTTTTTTTTCTACACATGCCAGTTGGAGGTGCCAATCAGAGCTGTGGGGTTTTGATGCATTAAGCCCCATCCACAGGCTTGTGCAGCGCAATTCGGAATTGTTGATACCTTTGCAGGCAGAGTGCGTATGGAGGCTTCTGGGAATGGGTATAAAAGTTGGATCTGAAGCACTAATGTAGGGGGGAGTTATACAATAAATGGTAGGACCATTAAGAGCATAGAAACTCAGAGGGACCTAGGTGTGCAAGTTCACAAGTCCTTGAAGGTGGCAGCACAGGTGGAGAAGGTGGTGAAGAAGGCATATGGGATGCTTGCCTTTATAGGAAGGGGTATAGAGTATAAAAGCTGGAATCTGATGTTGCAGTTGTATAGAATGTTGGTTAGACCACATTTAGTGTACTGCGTCCAGTTCTGGTCACCACACTACCAGAAGGATGTGGAGGCCTTGGAGAGAATGCAGAGGAAGTTTACCAAGATGTTGCCTGGTATGGAGGGTCTTAGCTATGAGGAGAGATTGCACAAACTGGGGTTGTTTTCCCTGGAAAGATGGAGAATGAGGAGAGACCTAATAGAGGTGTACAAGATTATGAAGGGTATAGATAGGGTGAACAGTGGGAAGCTTTTTCCCAGGTTAGAGGCAATGATCGCGAAGGGTCACGGGCTCAAAGTGAGAGGGGCAAGGTATAACTCAGATGTCAGAGGGATGTTTTTACAGAGGGTGGTGGGGGCCTGGAATGCACTGCCAAGTAGGGTGGTGGAGGCAGACATGCTAGGGTTGTTTAAGACTTAACTGGATAGTCACATGAGCAGACTGGAGATGGAGGGATACAAAAGAATGTTCTAGTTGAAGATCAAGAGCCTCATGATGTTCCTGGGAATTAATACGTTCCTATCAGTCATCCAACAAATTTTAAGGCTCACCTTGTCACTTACTTTGGAGCTATTGGGGATCTTCCATCACTATCAGTATTACCTGTTGTATGTCTATTTATGTTTATTGATGTCCCCTTTTACATACACAAGTGGTTCGGTCTGCCTTGTTGGCCAGCAAGGTGCACACAAGTGGTGGGTCATGTGAAGGTTGCTCTCTGATGTTGCTTCGAGAGTTGCCTAATGCTTCATGTCCATTAGTGTATGCTTAATCTGGACCAATTGACAGGCAACACGACAGCTCAGTGACTATCACTGTTTGCTGTGCAGTTACAGGAGCGTGGGTCGAATTTCCAGCTTGGATCAATGTCTGTGGGAGTTTGCACATTCTCCCCATGCTTGTGTGGGTTTTCTCCAGGTGCTCGGGTTTCCTCCCACATCCCAAAAATGTGCTTTTTAGGCTGATTGGTGTCAATAAATTGTCCCTGAATTGGATCTCAGTTAATCTGGTGTATATATAATTCCCTAAATTTGCACCCTCTTTATTGTGGAGTTCCACTAGAGGTAGACGAAAGACTTGAATAAGGCACTCACTGAATGTTAAAATGGGCGGCGTGGGCTTGTAGGGCCAAAGGGCCTGTTTCCCGCGCTGTGCTGCTCTTTGTTCTTTTGTTCACTCAGCTTCAAGTCTGCCCAGTACTTAGAATCAAAAGGCTAAAATAGGGCCTTTGGTGTTTGATTTTGGCAATTCCCATTTTCTTCTGAAAGTTCAGGGAACCTGTCCTTGATTTTCCCATTGGTTATCATAATATCAAATGTTGACTGGGGGAGCGCGTTGGAAGGTAGGTCTGCTGAGGAGCAGTGGAGGATCTTTAAGGAGATCTTTCTTGGTGCTCAGCAGAAATTTATTCTGATGGTCAAAAAGGACCATAGGAGGAGAGGTAATAAGCCGTGGATAACGAAGGAGGTGAAGGAAAGTGTTAAATTAAAAGCGGAGGCGTTTAGAGTAGCTAAGAGTAGTGGGCGAGAAGAGGATTGGGAGAGGTTTAAATGTCAAAGAACAAAGAACAACCCAGCACGGGAAACAGGCCCTTCGGCCCAACGAGCCCGCGCCGCCACATCGCCCTACACCTATTCTACCCTGCATGTCTACGAATGGGACCCTACTCAGTCAGATTCAGGGAAGAAATAGTGTCAATTTGGTGGAAACCAATTAGCCTAAGAGCACATCTTTGGGGTGTGGGAGGAAACTGGAGCGCCCGGAGGAAACCCACGCAACCACAGGGAGAATGCGCAAACTCCCACAGACACAGGCCCAAATCCATGTATCTGCACAGCTAGCAGTGCTAGTCACTGAGCTGTTGTGGAGCCCGTCTATCGGTCCAAGATCAAGCACACACACCGACATGAAGTACTAGGCCACTCCTGGACTTCCAAGAGCAGCCCACGCACAACCCGCCGTGTGCATGCCCCTCGCTTGACACGAGGTGGACCTCCACCTGTGGAATAAAGACAAAACATATTAGTCATACAGCCTGCCCTTCCAGTGTCTCCCGAGGTTTAACCCTATTTAATAGCCCCTACCATATCCCTCCATTCCCGTTTCACTCATATGCCTATCTAACTGCATCTTAAACGAGTCCAACGTGCCTGCCTCCACCACCCTACTCGGTAGCGCATTCCAGACCCCCACAACTCTCTGTGTAAAGAACCTTCCTCTTACCTCCAAATTATACCTCCCCCCCTCACCCTTAAGTGATGACCTCTTGTGTTTGTACCCAGTCTAGGGAGCAGTCTCTCACTATTAACTCTATCTATTCCCTTCAGTATCTTATATACTTCTATCATGTCCCCTCTCAATCTCCTTCTTTCCAAGGAGAATAGCCCCAGTCTCCTCAGTCTCTCCTCGTAACCCAGTCCCCCCATGCCAGGCAACATCCTGGTAAACCTCCTCTGCACCCTTTCCAGAGACTCCACGTCCTTCCGGTAATAAGGTGACCAGAACTGGACGCAGTACTCCAAATGCGGTCTAACCAACGTTCTGTATAACTGAAGCATTAGACGGCAGCTTTTATACTCTGGGGTGCATCACACATGCAGTCCAGTCCCCTGCAAGGCCCCACTTGTATTCTGCATGTATACACTGGACATCCAGTATCTCATTCTGACCTCCATACTGATCGAATGAAATAAGCAACTAAGACCTCTGGAACTGGGCGGCACATCTGGTTAGAGTAACGATCCTGAAAATCTATGGACCATAGTCCTGGTGGTGTCACACAAGTGCCCTGAAATGTCGATTCTGTGGGAGTTTGTGGCATCAGTGGGGGGGCACCACGGGGCAGATGGGGCAACTGCTCTTGAGTGTGCCTGCCCTCATGCCAATGAAGTAGCAAATTCCTGCACAGGGCTAGCCAACTGGCTTCTGGAAACTTTATTTAATTCATGCAAAGAACAGCGTTAATGAGATCATGATGCACACTGCTAATAATGCACAAATCAGAAAGGATGTTCAAAAGAGAATGGACAGTGTCAGGACCTGCTGGGCTGATGTACCTCTCTCCACTGGTAACCTCACACAGAATGTTCCTCACCCTCAAGCATCCCATTATTATTTGGAATTTGCACACTGAACACAAATTAAACCCACCGTAGCAATCTACAGGTGAGGTTTAAGAGTGCAAGGACTCTTTGAACAATTTGGTAATTGTTAATGCAATGCCAATTAATCTTTCTGGCCCAGAAAGGCAATTAATTAATCTTCCGAGTCTCACTCATTCATGTAGAAAGCTCTTCTTAGAAATTTAAAAAATCATGGGGTGAAAATGTGTCTCGGGCAGTGATGCAAAACAGATACCACCTATTATATGCAGGACCCAATATTGAATTCTACTGACTGCAATGGAACTAAACAGCAGGCAATGGGTACGACATGCTTCTGAACTGATAGCACTCATTTCACACCACAACAACCGAGATAAATTTCTAACCCTATTAATCTTTACAGATGAGATTTTCCACCCATCATAGAATCCCTACAGTGCAGAAGGAGGCCATTCAGCCCATTGAGTCTGCACCGACCGCAATCCCACCCAAGCCCTATCCCTGTAACCCCATGCATTTACCCGAGCTAGTCCCCCTGACACTAAGGGGCAATTTAGCATGTCAACAAAGATTGATAAAGAAGGGTAGGAGAAACATTAAGCTGGGCTAGCGCTTAATATAAAAAAGGATAGCAAGAGTTTTTATAAGTATATAAAAAGGAAGAGGCTGGCTAGGGTGAACGTTGGTCCCTTAGAGGATGAGAAGGGGGGACTTAGTGGTAGGGGATGGGGATATGGCGGAGGTCTTGAATAACTTTTTTGTTTCGGTCTTCGGAGGAGGACGTGAATAATTTGCCGGATGTTAGAGATGGAAAGGTGGTAGGACTGGAGGGTCTCGATGACATTACTGTTACTAGGGAGGTGGTGCTCGACAGACTGGAGGGGCTGATTGTGGACAAGTCCCCAGGACTGGATGGAATGCATCCGAGGGTCCTGAAAGAAATGGCGGAGGTGATAGTGGATGCATTGGTGGTTATTTTTCAGACGTCGCTGGATTCCGGGGAAGTGCCGGAAGATTGGAAAACGGCTAATGTTACACTGTTGCTTAAGAAGGGTGCCAGGCAAAAGGCGGGGAATTATAGGCCTGTTAGTTTAACATCTGTTGTAGGTAAAATGTTAGAATCTGTCATCAAGGAGGAAATAGCAAGGCATCTTGAGGGGAACTGCTTGATAGAGCAGACGCAGCACGGTTTCCTTAAAGGGAAGTCGTGTCTGACAAATTTATTGGAGTTCTATGAGGATGTGTCTAGGGCGGTGGATAGAGGAGAGCCGGTGGATGTAGCCTTTCTTGATTTTCAGAAGGTGTTTGACAAGGTACCTCACGAGGTTATTGCAGAAGGTAAGGGGGCATGGAGTTGGGGGTAGGGTGTTAGCGTGGATAGAGGACTGGTTGTCAAATAGGAGGCAGAGAGTGGGGATCAATGGGTGCTATTCGGATTGGCAGATGGTGACTAGTGGAGTGCCCCAGGGGTCGGTGCTGGGGCCTCAGCTATTTACTATTTATATAGATGATCTGGAGGAGGGAACCCAGTGTAGGGTGTCAAAATTTGCTGATGACACCAAAATTGGTGGAAAGGCAAATGGTGGGGAGAGTCTTCAGAAGGATCTAGATAGGCTGGGCGAATGGGCCAGGAAATGGCAAATGGAATTTAATGTTGGCAAGTGCGAGGTGGTCCACTTTGGTAGGAATAATGGTAGGAAGGATTATTACTTAAGTGGAGAAAAACTGCAGCAGGCGACAGTGCAGAGGGACCTCGGGGTCCTTGTGCATGAGTCGCAAAAACCCAGCTTGCAGGTGCAGCAAGTGGTCAGGAAGGCGAATGGGATGCTGGCCTTCATAGCGAGGGGGATTGAATATAAAAGTAGGGAGGTCTTGCTGCGGCTGTATAGGGCATTGCTGAGGCTGCAGCTGGAGTACTGTGTGCAGTTTTGGGCGCTGTACTTACGCAAGGATATTTTGGCCTTGGAGGGAGTGCAGAGGAGGTTTACTAGGCTGATGCCGGAGTTGAGGGGGTTGAGCTATGAGGAGAGGCTGAATAGATTAGGCTTGTACTCGTTAGAGTTTAGAAGAATGAGGGGAGATCTCATTGAGACATATAAGATGATGAATGGGATGGATAGGATAGAGGTGGAGTGACACTTCCAGCTCAAAGGATAGTAGGACTAGGGGGCATAGCCTCAAGATAAAGGGGGGGCTGTTTAGAACAGAGTTGAGGAGGAACTTCTTCACTCAAAGGGTGGTGAATCTCTGGAATTCTCTGCCCATTGAAGTGGTGGAGGCTGCCTCGCTAAATATTTTTAAGATGCGGGTTGATGGGTTTTTGATGAGAGAGGGGATTAAGGGTTATGGGGAGAGGGCGGGAATGTGGAACTGAGCCACGACAGATCAGCCATGATCTTATTGAATGGCGGGGCAGGCTCGAAGGGCTAGTTGGCCTACTCCTGCTCCTATTTCTTATGTTCTTATATCTGGAATTCAGAACTCTACTTCTAGGCGGCTGCTATCTTGGTGATTGTTGTCAAGAGGATTTTCCTGAGAATAATTACCACCTATGGGACTGACGGTTTTGTGACTCCCAGTTATCTCTTCTAGGAGACTGTTTGTCCAGGGTTGTCGGGCCTACTTGTCTATAAGCCTGTTGCCCAGAGCCTCCCAAAAGAGAAGAGGATGGCTGTCCAAAACTACCCTGTGCTCTGAATGTCCCTCGTTTGCCTCTATCTCCTCTGGCCCAGGGATTCCTTGATCTGGAGGTTTTTATTCCTTCGTCCCCATTGTGGTCTGTGTATCCCTTGTTTTCATTATGCGGGAGCACAGGAATACTTGCAGCAATTGAGTTAGTGTTTGTCTAACATAGTTGTATTTTGTTGTTTCAGCTAATTTATTAAAGTTTAGGTCCGCTATTGTCCGAACTAATTCATTAGGATAGCAATTTGTCAAAATGCTATGACCTGTATCCCAGTTGCCTTTTTGTCAAGCTATCTGCCAAATCATAAACGGCAGGAAGTCCTCTATCTTCAGTTACCCTTTTAAGTATGGTCTCTAACTGACCTCTTGTGGCCGTCCCATGAATTGCTCAATACAGTCAATGAAACATCATTAACACAGTCCCACAACGAATGGATGGAAATGTTAGGGCTGGTGTAAATATCATTGCAAAAACTTGATCGAAGTGTGCTATTAAGATAACTATTCTGTCCCAATGTTCAACCATTCAATCTAACACACCAGTTCCACAACGAGGTGGTTTCCCACAAATGGAAGCTGTTTGTTGCGGGGAAAGGGATCTTGCTAGAGAAGGAACAGTTATTCCTCCAGCTAGTTTGATGCTTTAATTTGGCACTCGTTGAGCAGTGATGGATAATTCTCCCAAGATTTCTACTAGTTCCTGATGAGTTGTCTTTATTTATGCCTCAGTCCACTCCTGATTTGTATTTGGGAGACATCCTACTAAATATGTGTGGTATCCCCAAGAGTCAGGTCTTGCGAATGGAGAAAAGGCAGTGTGTCCAGGGGAAAGTCCCACGTTCTGTCAAAAATTATGATAGTCCCTGTCTGGGGATCAGAAATCCTTCGGCCGCAGCTTAAGCTGTTAACCCATAGAGGGACAGCTGCATCAGTTTGCATCTGGCATCCAATTCTATGGATGTGTCCTTGTTTCCAATCTAAAACTTCCGATATAAAAATGTCATTATCTGCAATTTAGAATGGGGCGGTTCCATTTGTTACTTAATATATTTCTCGGGCAACTTCAGATATTTTCTTGCATTTTGGTTATTTTGTCTACCCCAATCGCTGGTGTCTGTCCAGCCCCGACCGATCCTGTCTGCAGAGGGACCTCCCACACCCACCGATCGCCCACTAGGCTCCGTCCCCAACTGGCCCTGCCCTTGGCACTGCCTGCCAGGAGGGCAGTGCCAAGGTGCCCCTGGGCATGGACATGTTTTTCCTTGGGCTGTGCCAGGAGGCACAGGATGCCCATGCCCAGGAGACACCTACTCCATCGCCACCTGACCCCCCCAGGGGCCCTGAATGTCCCCTCTTCGCTCCAGCATGGTCTCCCACTAGTTCTCCGAAAGTGGGGAGCTACTCTAAACCCCACTGGAATGAATTTGTACTGCAGGGTGGGAGATGCTATTGGGCTGGAGAATTCAGTCCTGGGCCCGATAATCATATTTAAATTACATTAACAATAGATTAAAATGACTTAACTGCTGGTCCCACCAGTTTCCTGCTTGGTCCTGAAAACGTCAGATATTTGGTGGTGGGAGATATGTGCGTCTCGGGGCCGAAAGTGCGAATTGGTGCGTGCATTCATTTCCTGGCCTGACCCACCAAAAAATAGCAGGCAGAATCGCACCCGTACTCTGCCCCCTGCCCCCCTCCCCAACTATTTCTGTTAGTTTTGCCATTTCAAGAGATGATGGCAAACAATTACAATGATCTGTTTGATGGTTCAAGAATTTTGAAAGGTTTGTTCTTGACATAAACCATCCTACAAACCAACTTGAAAAGACAATTGGAGAGTTTTAAGTACTTGATTTGATTTATTATTGTCACATGTATTCGCACACAGTGAAAAGTATTGTTTCTTGCACGCTATACAACCAAAGCATACCATTCATAGAGAAGGAAAGGAGAGATTGCAGAATGTAGTGTTACAGTCATAGCTAGGGTGAAGAGAAAGATCAACATCGTGAGAGGTAGGTGCATTCAAAAGACTGACGGCAGCAGGGAAGAAGCTGTTTTTGAGTTGGTTAGTACATGACCTCAGACTTTTGCATCTTTTTCCTGATGAAGGTGGGAGAAAAAATGTTCGGGTTGCATGGGGTCCTTAATTATCCTGGCTGCTTTGCCAAGGCAGTGGGAAGTGTAGACAGAGTCAATGGATGGGATGCTGGTTGTGTGATGGATTGGACTACATTCACGACCTTTTGTATTTTCTTGGGCAGACCAAGAGCCATATCAAGCTGTGATACAACCAGAAAGAATGCTTTTTGTGGAGCATCTGTCAAAGTTGGTGAGAGTTTAGCTGAAATGCCAAATTTCTTTCATCTTCTGAGAAAGTAGAGGCATTGGTGGGCTTTCTTAACTATAGCGTTGGCATGGAGGGACCAGGACAAGTTATTGATGATCTAGACACCTAAAAACTTGAAGTTCTCGACCTTTTCTACTTCATTGATGTAGACAGCGTAATGTTCTCCTTTATACTTCCTGAAGTCGATGACAATCTCCTTCATTTTGTTGACATTCAGGGAGAGATTTTTGTTGCTGCACCAGATCACCAGATTCTCTATCACATTTCTGTACTCTGTCTTGTCATTGTTTGAGATCTGACCACCACAGTGGTGTTGTCAGCCAACTTGAAAATTGCATTGAAGGGGAATTGGCCACACAGTCAGAAGTGTTTAAGGAGTACAATAGGGGGAATGTATGGGGAATGCCAGAGATTCCTGACCCCTGATCTTGAGTTACGTTTGCAAGAGTTTCTAGTCTCCTGGTTAGACAGTCAGTGAATCATACTGTCAAACCTAAATCTGAAAAAGATCAGGATCACACTTAAAAACATTTCAAGGTAAACCTGTTCTGAATGATTCTGCAGCTGAATATCAAATTCGCTGTGAAAAGGCAAAGATAATTATTTAATTTTAAAGAAATGACTACATGTAAGATGAGTTTTAACAACAGAATGGAGCTGCAGTGAATATGTCAATATTTTTGACATTTTGGTCTTCAAATGAACTAAATTTGAGCAGTCTTGGCAGAAAGTCATCATTGCAAATTGTCCTGATTGATTCAGAGTGAGGAGACGAGAAGAACAAGTGAGTGATTTCAAAGAGGTTTTAGAACATGGTCCGTGTCTTCCTACCTAGTACAATCAAGTATAACATAAGACTACTGACTGTTAATAATCCTAGCCATTGTGCTATTTCAAATCATTGTTCATAGCATGCTGTTTAAACAGAGTCAAATCTGCATTTTCTATATCTAGATGTACTGGACAGTTGGATGATTCCTTCCCTGAGTTAAATCTTTGAATGCAACAAACGTGAAAGGGACAAAATTGATTTTGTTTGCCATGCACAATGAAAGTGCAATGACTTCTGAGGCCCATGAGCTGCCTGATTTGAACTAATGATTGCCTACCCTATCACAGAATCTCACCTGTATATATGTATTGAGGAGTGTCAGGTCCAGTGGCACTCCTGATTTTGACTTTGTATCTGAAGCACTCTTAGGAATGGAGATAATTCTGTAAATAGAGGGAATCTGGTGAAGGGACACCAACCTCCAAGGAGTTATTTCAAAGCAAAAATCAAAGTTCAAACCAAGCTGCAGCTCTCGCTCAAATGGCCTGTAAGGGATTTCAGACAACATAAAATCAGAACTGAAATAAACATTGTAAAAATCAAATAATAATTAAAGATGAAATGTATGATTTGATTAAAATAATAAGAACATCATATAAATATTATCTAAATGTGAGGAATTAAACCTATGATTATGACAATAAAGCTTAAGGGTTTGTTCCTGTGCAATAGAAACTTAATGACTGTATTGATATGTGTGATCTTGTTGGAGATCTTCTCTACTTTGAGTTGACAGTTTGCAGTGTCAGTGGTAGCCATGATGTCAAGATGATGCAAGAATTGGACTGGAGTGGGCACACTAAAGTCTCTCAACATCAAGTTAAAGGCCAACAGGCTTATTTGGTAGCACAAGTTTTCAGAGCACTGCTCCTTCATCACTCACCTGGTGAAGGAACAGTGTTCCGAAAACTTGTGAAAGCAAATAAACCTGTTGGACTTTAATCTGGTGTTGCGAGACTTCTTACTGTGTGCAATAGAAATACACAAGTCAAGATTTTTAAAAATCTTGAATGAAAATGATGGAAGTCAAATATCAAGAACCTACAACAGGATTAGTACTTTGGTAATTAATTGATAGATATAAAAATATATTTTTCAATGGGGAAGCTTTGGTATCACTGATTTATCATAGTCAGGAAACCAAAGCGATTTAGCTGAAAACACGATTATCATTACAGGGCCATATGTCACAGCTGATTCTGTTTTACCTCCATAATTTTTTTACTAAAAATGAAAATATTTTTCCCTAAATTGATGTGAACTGATCCATTACCACAATTATTCCTGACAGATTCTGTGGTCAAGGGCAACTAAGTGTTATTAAAATTTCCAGGATTGGGTAGCATAAAGTTTATGTTATCTGACTTGCTCTAAATGGCTAGTAATCATAGAAAATTCAATTTGAATATTCAATGTTATTTCTTAGAGCGGACATTTCTGACATAATGGTTTGAAATGAAAAGTTAATATGGCACTTTTTGGCATACCTTTACTGGTTTACCGTTTCCATTGGACGTTCTCAAGTTCCATTGATATCTTTGACTGCAATTTAGTCATTATATGTTTATATATCAAAATTAATGATAACAGGAAAAGGCAAATTGCTCCACTCTGAATCCAGTGACAGGCATAGGAACATAGGGCCAGGAATAAGCCATTAAATACCTTCATGCCAGTCCTGACATTAAATGAGATCATGATTGATCTGGGACCTGACTCTGTATTCCCACCTCTATCTCAAGTTCCTTAATACCTTTGGTTAACAAATGTCTACCAGTCTTGGATTTAAAATTGGCAATTTATCTAGCATCAATTACAATTTGCAAAATGGATTTATAACTAAGTTGCATGATTCTAAGTCACTCAGAACTTGCTTTTCATGCTTTCTTCAATGTGTACTGTAGGGGTGTGGTTGGGGGGGGGGGTGGGTGATGAGTGTTGATCCCAGTGAATCTCCTCTGCACCCCCTCCAGTGCCAGTACGTCCTTTCTCAAATAAGGAGACCAAAACTGTACACAGTGCTCCAGGTGTGGCTTCACCAGCACCTTATCAGCTGCAACATAACCTTGCTAATTTTAAATTCCATCCCTCTAGCAATGAAGGACAAAATTCCATTTGCCTTCTTAATTAGCTGCTGCACCTCCAAACCAACTTTTTGCAGTTTATGCACAAAGACACCCAGGTCCCTCTGCACAGCAGCATGCTGCAGTTTCTTATCATTTAAATAGTAGTCCATTTTGCTGTTATTACCAAAATGATGACCTCACATTTACCAACATTGTACTCCATCTGCCAGACGCTGGCCCATGGCTGATGGAAAATCATTCTGAAGTGTTAGAAGAATGTTGCAGTACGTAAGAGCAGAGTTACCCCTTGGGGATGGCGATTTGAAGCAACTGCTCACAGTCCCACCCTTTGGGGGTCCCCGTGCTTTGACATAACAGGTTCAGATGTAATACTTTGAAGATAAGAACAGAAATAGCCATCTGGCCCCCCACCCCCTGAGCCTGCTCTGCTATTCGATAAGATCATGGCTGGTGTTTTCATGGACTCAGCTCCACTCACCATAATCCTTAATTCCTTTACTGTTCAAAAATGTATCATCTTTGCATTAAAAACATCCAACAAGATAGCCTCAACCGCTTCACTGGGCAGGGAATTCCCCAGATTCATAACCCTTTAAATGAAGAAGTCCCTCCTCAACTCAGTTCTAAATCTGCTCCCCCTTATTTTGAGGCTATGCCCCCTAGTTCTAGTTTCACCTGCCAGTGGAAACAACTTCCCTGCTTCTATTTTATCTTAGTCCTTTCATAATTTATATGTTTCTATAAGATTCCTGCTCATTCTTCTGAATCATTGGTAAATGCACCACAGCTAAGGAAGAGGATATTAATGCAAAATGGATGCAGTTTGATGAAATAGCCAATACACTGAACACTGAAGAAGAAATGTATGATTCAGCATTCGACAACAAGACAATAGACATTTTAAGAGTGGGGAAGTGAGAATAACTGGTGGTGACTATAGCCAGAACTTTCCTATCCCTCCCACCACAGGACCAGAAATTCCCACGCAAAGTCAAAGGACCTTTTGGCTGGTTCATCAAATTTCTCCACAACAATTCCCATAATGAGCAGAACCGAGAAATCCCAACCTAGATCTAGAATAATGAGAATCGATACTTTTCAGGAGACTTATTGACAGGGAGAATGCCAGTTGGATACAGGGTTAAAAGAAACTGTCTGGTGCACTCAAAGCTGATGTAGCTTTTTGCTTCTGTTGCAAATTACTTGGCTCAAAAACTTAGCAAAGGAAGTTATTAAAGAGAGGCTGTAATGACTGGAAGCATCTCATTGTCAGATTGCGATCTCATCAATTATATAAAGAACATTAAAGCAAAATAGATTGAAGTAAAGAGACGATTCTCTGCAATGAAGACAATGGATGAGTATGCACAGAAATAAACAAGGAGAAGAAGCATTGGCAGTCAGTGTCCAATGTATTGTAGCAGATGTGCCGTACCTAGCTTTGCATAACTCAGCATTTCTGGAATAAATGCAAAGCTTTATGAACATAACAGTAGCAGCTTCCTGGGATAATTGTGATGAGAGCGACTTTTGATCCTTCAATACAAAAACATGTCAGATGCATCATAAATGAAGAAATCCATGATCATTACCATGGACCTCATGTTCAAAATGAACTCTTCTTAATGATGACATTGTAGGTGAAGGAACACATTATCAGGAAGATGAAGATTGCAAAATATTTTGCATTTATCTGTATTCCTGATCTGAGTCACCAAGACCAGAGGGGGCAATTTTCCCAGCCTGCTGTGCTGCACTGATGTTTCCCAGTGCAAAGGCCAGGAGACATCAGCGGAAGCCATTTTGAGGACTCCCCACTGGGTGCCATGAGCTTCCAGATTTCTGGTGTCAAAAGCTACACGCTGATTTAAATAATTAAATTCAAATTTCAATCCAATCAGTAGGCCCGGGACTGAAGCCTTTGGTACTGCTGGCATCTTAACCCCCACCTGGACTGGTTCACTCCACTCCAGCAGGTTTACAACAGCTCCCCATGAACAGGGAGCTGCTGGTTTGACCCCACGAGTGAAGGGAGACCATGGAGCACCCTCCAGGATGTCAGGGGGTAAGGGTGCCCTGTAAGCAATGTCAGCCTGAACCCCTGGCACTGCCCAAGGGGCAAAAATGGTAATGCTCTAGGGGCACCTTGGCACTGCCCAATGGGCAGCAGGCAGTGCCATGTAGGTGGAGCCAGAGGGTGGGTGGGGCCTATGGGGAGGAGATCAGTGTGTGGGGTGTCCCAATGCCACTTTGCACTTGGGATCACTGGCCAAGAGAGGGAAGGGGTTGATCAGGGGTGGCCATCTGTGGGGTGGGGGGGGGGGCAGAATTGTTGGGAGGGGGAGAGTGGGGGCTCAGACACTAGGATTGCCAGCGGGAGGGTAATCGGAGTTTGGGGCTGATGTGGGGTGGGGGGATCATGGGATGGGTTGAGAAGCCCCATCAGTTGTTTTGGGGGGGGGGGGGGGGGGGTGTGGTCACATGGCTAGCCATGTAGGCTCACGGTTCTGGCCAGCAATTGAGCAGCGAACTTGGCATTGACAGATTCTCTCATAGCTGCACTGGACTCCATGTTACTGTTGGGCCAGGCAATACAACAATGGGACAAATATGAATGGCCAGAAATGAGTGACACAAGTGCTCATCCTTTGACTGAACTGCCAAATCTTTCTCTCTCCCCGCAGCTGCCACACCTACATCTGGTACTGAGTGATATGCTCTAAAGCCATGATACTTTTTGGAGTTGTACACCAAAATTACAAGATATTTGCAGCTTCAACTAACAGATGGCAAATATTGACAGTAAGCGCTCCCTCTCTAACTCCAAAGCCATAGTCCGACACTAGGTGGCAGTGTCAAGTAGCGAGAGTAAAAGCAAACCTTTAGCAGGTAAGTGTGCTGGAATTTTACCGGCACACTCGCCCTAGAATCGGGGTGGGCGAGGGTCATAGAACGAATTCTCTGTTGGCCTCAGGCAGGATCTTGTGAGTCTTGGGTGGACGCAGTAGTAAAATTCTGGCAGTGATATCAGGGAGTGCCTTGCTTACAGATGCTGAAGAGTGTGATGACTCAAACGTTCAAAGTGGGGCTGAATCCTTGGTTAACTACAAACGGGGAAACTTTGAAATTCTGTTTGCAATGATTGAAAAAAATCATGACGTCACATCGCACAATGTGTCAGTTCCGGTGAGAAAACCGATGTGAATCCCACTGGTGCCTGTGGCCGGAAATCCCATGGAATATAGAGCCGCGTTGATAAAACAATTCCTACCCTTGTGAATCACGCTGCATTCATGGCAGCTCGCCCCTGATTCATTCGCCCCAGGACAATTTAATCCCTGTGATCAGTGGGGCGCTCTGGGGGATGGCTGCCAGGGAGCCAGTGCCAAAATTCTCAGCGGGAGCCCTGACCAAATGCCTGGATGGTGTGTGCAGCAGAGGTGGGATGTCGCTTCCCACATTCGTGAAGATGTCCTTCCACCAAAGTCACCACCCCCGCCGAAGAGGCTAGTAGCAGGATCAGCGAGTGTCAGGTCGCTTCAGAAGAGAATGGAGCAATAGTGCCTGAAGAAAATGAGTGATATTCTGCGGGGGACCAGGTCATGTCTGCCTCCTCAGGTCTTCCGCTGCACCCTTTCACACTCCTTTTCACGTCTCCATGGTGATCTCTCACTCAGCCACCTCACGGGTTCCCAATACCAATCTTCCCCGTGCAGCCCCCATGGTACCCCAACTTATGCTTTGTGGGACTCTGCACTCACCCTTTATTTCTGGTGCTGCCCCTCACCACCCCAGTGATGTTTTGGGTTGCCTCCAAATTCATCACAGCCCACCCACCCTCGCCCCACAGAGTGCAAAAGTGCAAGCCACAAAAATACAGAAATTGGTCATGGCTTTTTTAATTTGCAAAAACATGCCCGTAATTGCTGACTTGAAATCCAAGTCTACCTGCTCTCAGAATGAAAGTAAAGATGATCTATATCTGAGTACTGAAATGAGCAAACATGGAACTGGCAAAATGGGTAAGAGAACCAATCCATAGTTTAGAAAGGAAATTTAGGCCAATGTGATCTATGTGGAGATCAATTAAATCACCCTCAGATCAGTGATTTCAAAGAATAGCTATGTTCTGCTTTGTATGAAAACTGCATCTCATTATTACATAAACTGCAATGTGATTATTCCATGAAATTGCATTCTATGCTGTTTATTGCTGCATGGACAGGATTACTGCTACTGTCCACTGGTTTTGTACAATTACTCAATTAGAATTGTTCACTCAGTCATGCCATCTGGTGGCAATTTTGAAGATAATCTGATCAGAACAACAGGAGCCTGGAGTTAATGCATAGTAACGTGAGGCAGATGTCTTATAGAAACATATAAAATTATGAAGGGAATAGATAAGATAGAAGCAGGGAGGTTGTTTCCACTGGTGGGTGAAACCAGAACTAGGGGGTCTTAAAATAAGGGGGAGCAAATTTAGGACCAACTTGAGAAGGAACTTCCTCACTGTAAAGTTGTGAATATGTGGAATTCCCTGCCCAGTAAAGCAGTTGAGGCTTCCTATTTATTGCAGAACATTACTATGGATGGATATACAAGATGTGGAGATGCCGGCATTGGACTGAGGTAAAACACAAAGAAATTCTCGAACTCCCAGCCACCTGACGAAGGGACAGACTGTCCTGAAAGCTTGCGGCATTTGCTACAAATAAACCTGTTTGGACTTTAAACTGGTGTTGTGGGATTTCTTTGTGGATATACAATACCAGAGGCTTCTTCAGTCCAAATCATGCATTATCTCCTTTCAGACCACTACTAGTCTTGCTGCATTTTCTTTGCTGAATAGCCTTATTCTTTTAGAATATATACGGCAGCTTTCTACTGGAACACCACAATCTGTATCTTTTCCAGCTGCCCACATAAAACTGCCTTCTATTATATATCATTCATAGGCACTGACTGTGAAAGTATTCATATCCTCCCTGCCTAGTCCTGTTAGAATTTTATAAGTTCCTATGAGAACCCCCTCATTCTTCTGAACTCCAGAGAATACAATCCTAACCGACTCAATCTCTCCTCATACGTCAGCCCTGCCATCCCAGGAATCAGTCTGGTAAACCTTCTCTGCACTCCTTTGAAAGCAAGTACATCCTTTCTCAGATAAGGAGACAAAGGGCAGGATTTTCCGGCCATGCTTATTCCAAGGCTGGACATTCCCACCTGAGGTCAATGGGCCTTTGCAAGTTCTGCCCCCAGCTGCTACAAATCCTGTGGCAGGCAGGGTGGGAAAATTCTGCCCAAACACTTCACACAATATTTCATATGTGGCCTTGCCAAGGCTCTGTTATAATTGTACCAATATGACTCTGCTCCTGTATTTGAATCCTCTTTCTATGAATGCCAACATACCACTTGCCTTTTTCACAGTCTGCTCCTGCTTGCAGGTCACTACCTTCAGTGACTGGTGCATGAGAGCACGAGCAAAGGACACTGACATGATGGCCATGCTGGGGGGGCTTGGTGGCCATTAAGACCCCCAGTGATTGAGGGCATGGCCACACAGTACCCATTGGGCAGTGTCCACCTGGCACATTGCCAGTGGCCATCAGACACGCTGGTGCTACCAGCTGGGCACTGCCAGGGCAGTGCCAAGGGGGTTAGGCCTGAGTGGGGGCTATGCTGGGGGGACATGCAGGGAGGAATCGTGCAGGGGAGGTCATGTTGGGGGGGGGGGGGCGGTCATGAAGAGGATGATGATGAGGGGGCATGTTGGAGATCATAGTGGGGGAGCACGTCGATGTTAAGGCAAAAGGATTCATCGGGGGGTCCCAATGTCCTGGTCCCAGCCACCCTTGTTGGGGAGGAGTGGGTGAACGTGCCACTAATGAGGTCAGGAGGTCCCAATATCCATGGGGAGCAGGCAGGGGCTCTCAGCGCACTTAGTTCAGGGCGCCATTGGCTGCTTTGAAACCCAGCTCATTGACAGGTATAAAGCTCCCCCACCCCCAGATCTGGCACAAAACTCCCAACTCCCCAGAAAAGTGAGTGAGTGTGGGACAACCGTGGAGTGGAGTGAGCCTGATAGACCGACACAGATCACTCTGGTATTCTCAGGTTTATTTGGGAAAATCCCTACCTTCATCTCTGCACTCACCATGCTTATTCTAATAAAATCGTAATGTGAATGGAGTCAGAAAAAGAGCATCAAGTTGCTCAGTTGGTCAAAATGAGGAATAAGAATGGAGCACCTGACTTGTGAAGGGCCCAGTTTGTGTAGCACACACTGAAATGAATACAAGTCAGTGGTATTTGTTTTTACAGAGCAGCATCTTATCTCAATATAGTGTTGCACTATCTTTCCTGAATTTCTGTAAAATTTGAGGTCCAATTATTTGCACAGAACACTAAAAGTAAAATATTTTTGTGCAAATCATCAAATCCCCTGATTTTTTTTGAAACTTTAGGGATTCTGTGCAGGAAAAGTGCAGTCTGCTGGTGAACTACATTTCAGACTGCTGATTTCTGACAATCATCTTCATCAATAGTGATGGGAATGAGTGAGAAAGTATTTATTGTTTGAAGGAGTACACCACCACCTTGTGGATAAAATGCTCAACAGTAACTGTATCTATTCATTGTTTTACCTGTGTCACAGTATGAACATTATCAGTTTGTTAAAAGCAAAATACTGCAGATACTGGAATCTGAAACAAAAACATAAAATGCTGGAAAATCTGTGGTTGCTGTCAGACCTGCTGAAATTTTTTGTTTTTATTATAAGTTTGTTGTTCGTTCTTTAGTACAATAATGTCAATATCTTGATTTCTCTAATAAATTGATAAATTTATTTAAACAAAATGTATAAAATAATTTGAGGTTAAAAAAATTCATCTGAAATGACTAATTAAATAACTGGAGCTAAATGTACAGCAAGCTAATCTCCATGGTATAGCCCATAGTGAGGATATAGTTTGTCACTTGCATATATACACAATTGGTTCAGATTTTGCTGCACTAATAGTGGAGAGGCTGACAAGGATCATGGTTATTACAGTATAAAACTGATAGCAACATCTGACATCCACACATGCACTGTTAAATAATAGTAACTGCATTGTCAGATACACTGCTTATCCTGTTATAAGTTTGGATACCATTCAGTAGGTCTTAGTGAAATCTTTTGAAGTCTAATGGGTAACTGCATGCACTTAGTAACAAGAATTATGTGTGTGTGTGTGTGTGTATATATACACCAACTAGAAAAATGGCAAATGGAATTTAACGCAGACAAATGTGAGGTATTGCACTTTGGAAGGACAAACCAAAGTAGAACGTACAGGCTAAATGGTAGGACTCTGAAGAGTGCAGTTGAACAGAGATCTGGGAATATGGGTACAGAATTCCCTAAGTGACGTCACAGGTGGATAGGGACGTAAAGAGTGCTTTTGGTACATTGGCCTTTATAAATCGGAGTATCGTATAAAAGTTGAAGCGTTATGGTAAGGTTATATAAGGCATTGGTGAGGCCAAATTTTGAGTATTGTGTACAGTTTTGGTCACCTAATTACAGGAAGGATGTAAATAAGGTTGAAAGAGTGCAGAGAAGGTTCACAAGGATGTTGCCAGGACTTGAGAAGCTGAGTTACAGAGAGATTGAATAGGTTAGGACTTTATTCCCTGGAGCATAGAAGAATGAGGGGAGATTTGATGGAGGTGTATAAGATTTTGATGGGTATAGATAGAATGAATGCAAGCAGGCTTTTTCCACTGAGGCTAGGGGAGAAGAAAACCAGAGGGCATGGGTTAAGGGTGAAAGGAGAAAAGTTTAAAGGGAATATTAGGGAGGGCTTCTTCAGAGTGGTGGGAGTGTGGAATGAGCTGCTGGATAAAGTGGTAAATGCAGGTTCACTTTTAACATTTAAGAAAAACTTGGACTGGTTCATGGATGAGAGGGGTGTGGAGGAATATGGTTTAAGTGCAGGTCAGTGGGACCAGGCGAAAAATGGTTTGGCACAGACAAGAAGGGCCAAAAGGCCTGTTTCTGAGCTGTAATTTTCTATGGTTCTATGTGTTACAACACTGGGCGGTATTGTACTCAATCCCATGTTAACTCTGTGCCAAACCCTTATCCCACACTTCCTCAAGTTTTTATCCAATGTATTTTAAGTAATTCCAGTTTATCCCATGTGTTTACATTATTACATTATCAACATCCTACCTCCACCACTTCAAATCTGAGTTTATAGGTTCAGATGATTTGGAGGCCTCATATCCCCACTATAACTTATTATCAGAGGAATGACAGGCTCTGCTATTGCAAGTAACCAGTTTTGATTTGGAGGTTACTCTGGTCTGTACTAAAGTAGAAGTCATGATCTTTTGAGCAAGAGTTCCATTCTGGAATCTTCCTTTCCAGTAGTACTATCAACAGGGATTGTAACAGTGATAGGGAGTTTTCAATTCATCCCATTTTTCCATGGTGAATGAATCCTCTTTTGCCATGTGGCTTGCATGATGCATAAGGATGTTCTCATTTCAACAATGTTTCATTTCCACTTGTTTCACAATTTTAGCCAAATGTTTTATTACTTCCTTCTTTTCAAGTTTGGTTTTTGAGCTTTATAGCTGTAATTTACTGCCAAGTCCACCCCAGAATTGGGGCAGGCGTGGCTCACAGAATGGAATTCCCCATTGGCCTCAACCAGGATTTTACAAGCCTCTCTCAAGCGATGTTGTAAAATACCAGTCTGAGTCTTTTCATTCACCTCAGCAACAACTCCTGGTAAAGTGACTTCCTTGTTCCTGAGTTATCTGTGAAACTCGTATAAATTTAACAACTCCATCTGATCACTGGTTATTTTCAGAATCTTTCTTCATGGTCACTGACTGTTCCTTAGACTTTTTCAATTAATTTGTCCGATCTTTAATCTATCTTGTAGAATTTAGCTATCCTGTTTTTAAAGTCGGGATTTGCCCTTCCATATCACACATCTCATCCTTCATGTTGTTCGGATTGGACTGAAGTTCAAGAGGCTTGTCATTTTTGGTTGTTGATTCTGCTTTGAAACAACTGTTCTGATTTTTCAGCAATTCCTTCTCTACATTTTCCATGATGCTTCCTAGAAACTCCTGATGTTTGAAGTTCATCAAGTTGTTTGCTGTGCCTACCACATAGTCTGGTTTTAACCCTTATACAGTGCACAAAGAATTGCGAGTAGCCTTCTTGTTAGTAATATTTATTCACACACACACAATCAATACTTAGTTATTTTATAGAATACTACAGTTCAAGTCCAAGACTAGAACTTGACTTTTGCGTGACTGGCAAGTACCCAAGCAGATATTGGCCTTTGTCTGCGAGTTGATCTCTGTAGTCCTCTGTGTAGTCTGGTCCTCCAATCTGGTCTGATGCTCTAGCTCTGGTCTTCCTTCCGTCGTTGGTATGGTGGCTCTCATGCTGATCGTTGCTGGCAATGGTCACCATTGCTGTCATTTGTTTGTTGGGAAAAGAGAGATTCTTCCATTTGTGCAGCACGCTTTATACCTTGTTTGTTTTGTGCCCTTTTTAGTTATTGCCAATCAATCGATCAGGGCTTGATCACGCTGATCGATAAAGTCTAATCAGGTGCTGCCACACTTAACTCTGGGTTTGTCCTTAACAGCTATGCCTGTAGGTACTGGAGGTATACAGGTCACATCCCTCCCTCCCAAATAAGGAGGGAAGGTCCCCCTGTGTCTGGTAAACAACCCAGAAAGTGTTCACTGTCTTGAGATGGCCTAAATCTGTGTATTCCAGCCCTTGCAGCTGCAGCCTGTTCATCTCTGTCCAATTTCTTTTGATGCTGCAGCCTGTCTGTTTCAGTGCTTGTCCAATTATCCCAGCAAGCTCTTGCAAATCACCATCTTAGGTGGCCCATTTAGCCACAAAGTTCTAACTGTAATTCATTCTTGTTGAATTTGTTTCTGCAATTTTTGTCATTTAATCTTTTTAAGCACTTAAGTCCTCTTTCAAAGTTCTACTTCCTGTGAATGACATTACAGTGCTCTCATTCTTCTCAATTTTCCTTGTCAAACACATCTTTCATATGTGAAAAGTTGATTCTCTACACAGATCAGTTTTTCCCTCACAGGGTATAATTTCCCTATGTGATTGTTTGAAGCTCACATTCTGTAATTGTGCCTCAGATAATTGTTTTTTTGGAGACTCTTCACTCTCTTTTGTCAGAACTTCTGCTTTCTCTTGCCATTCTAGGTTCTTGTTTGTCATTTCTCCAAGCATCTCCTTGAAAATATTATGGCTGGAATTCTCTGGCCATTCATGCCAGCAAGACTCTCCTGGTCCCACCAGCAGCGTGCTCCTGCCTGCTGGAGTTTCACATCGGCACATGGTGACATCAGTGGGAAATCCCATTGACAGCAGTGGGACCAAAGAATCCCGCCACTAACAAACAGCACACTGACTTCCACCACCAGGAAACACACGACTGAGAGGCTGGAAAATCTCACCCGATGTCTTTCCAAGTACTCTTTCAAATCTCCACTCGTTTTCTTCAGTTATGTAGTCTTTCTCATACCTCTGACACCTCAACATTTTGTTTGTTCAGATCTTGAACAGATTAGTTCATTGATGGTTTTAATGTCGCATACATTTTTAAGGGTATATACTCAGCTTGAATCCTAAGTTTCAAATCTTCTAATTCGGTTCACATACAAACATTTTCTAACATTATTTCATTTTCCTTTTGTAGGGATATTTTATTTTGAGTTCCATCAGTTAGCTTTCCTTCATTCAGAACCAGCTGTTTGTTCTGCACTGTCACCTCCTGTTGCAATAAGGGGTTATTTCATTTTCCTTTTGTAGGGATTGTTTATTTTGGCTTCCTTCATTCACAACCAGCTTCTCGTTCTGTACTGTCACCTGCTGTTGCAATTCAGGTAATGTGTTTGGATTTCCAAAAAGACTTGTTTCTGAGACATCCAGAAAATTCATGGCCTCGCTGACACCTTTGTTTGGTTTACTTGAGTCCTATTTTAATACCCTTTCAGCACTTTGAGGGCTTTCTGTGGCTCTCTTTGTGATCTATGAATTTCACAACATAAGGATTAATATACTTGTCAAAGCTGCATGAGGATTCATTAATTCCTTGCATAAGGATCATTTCATCAGCAACTTCACCAAAACTGTATAAAAAGGTATTAATCTGACTTTTTTTTGGACTTTCTACTTTGACCTCATTATTCTGATAGTTTAAAAATGCGCTTCCCCTGAACATCCAATTTTCCAATAGTTTTAGTCTTTGAGCCCAAACCATTCAGAAAGTCTTAATGAAGTCCTTGTAATCTTAGGTAAGTTCACTGCATGCATTTAACTACAAGAACTGTGCACGTATATACATATATAAATATATACGTAGTAAAGGATTCAAACTAGGAGCTGTCTCCACACAGCCCTGCCCAATTCTAGACTGACCCTGGTATACATAGGTCATGTATTCCCTTACATCACTGTGTAGCGATACCATTCTTAATCCCACACTAATTCGATATGTGCCAGACCTTTATGCGTGTGCATGTATGCAAAAAATAAACCAACCCTTTTATTTGAGTCTTATCCTGAGTTTGCCAAGCAAGTCATTAAGAGGATTGGAACAGTTCAAAATTTTAGAGTTGGAGAAAATAAGCGTAATTTATAAAGGAGGAAATCAGAATAAAAAGAAAACACCTTTCTGTTTATGAACAGGTAGAGAGTGGGGAAATCAGGGTCATTTAAATTGACCCCCTTCCTGTCTGTAACAGGTTACAAAATCATCACTTGAGAGGGAATGGTATTTCGGTTTCCCAAGCATGCACAGATGGCTGTTGGCTCATATAACAGTAGAACTGATGTACAGATCCCTTTATAGATTTGCCAGGATAAATATACCCGCGGTTTGATATTATAATGTTGGATTATGATGCCTTCAGTGCCAGATTGGGAGGGACCAGTTTTGTCTCGAGGTCAACGGTCATGCTGTTATTAGAGTTAAGGTACGTTCTATTTTCTACAGACTACAGTTGTGAAATTGCTCAACAACAGCTGGCATTACTTCAGTAAAATATTACAATATACAAGGTATTGTGTCAAATATGGAAATTACCAACTATTATAAAAAGGATCGGTTATCCAAAGTATCATGG
This sequence comes from Carcharhinus amblyrhynchos, assembly GCF_965287045.1. NCBI lineage: Eukaryota > Metazoa > Chordata > Chondrichthyes > Carcharhiniformes > Carcharhinidae > Carcharhinus > Carcharhinus amblyrhynchos. The sequence goes on along the minus strand of NC_137324.1, from coordinate 85,578,107 downwards.
CAAAATTACAATTTTTATAGTTAATTGCAATGTAAGTGAAAATTAGTGTATTTCTCAATTGAAAATATAAAATTGAGGTATTTAGTTTTATTCAATGAATACTTATAGACGGCAGTTTATAAGTTGACATTTGAGGCCTCTGAAAATCCTTCCATTTTGAAATGTTTAAAAAAAAGCATCATTCATGTGGCATGGTTTATTGAATTAAGCAACAGCACGAAGATACCTTTAACTACAATCAAAGCATTTCAATCTCATCAAATTCATTGGGAGCCATCTTACCAAAAAAAATTTAAGTGCCAAATGAGCGTGAAAACAGGAGTTGCAGAACTATTTTCTCAGTGAGAGAAAAACTCAAATCTTACGCCACTTTGCCTCTTTTTTCTAAGTGTGATTCACGCCAATTGGGGGAGTGGACAAAAGCTATTCTCACCAGGGAGCCAGCTGCTGATCGCTAGAGGGAATCATTACACAGGCATCTGATCAACCAATGCACTAACTGTGTAAAAGTCACCTCTTACTCTTCTATCCACTAGTGGATACAAACATAATTTTTCCAACATTTCCTCATAAAATAACCCATCCATTTCTGGTATTAATCTAGTAATTTTTTTCTGAACTGCTCCTTTATGTAGATCACACATATTACACACATTATTGATCTATAACTTCACTCTGTACTCATCCATCCAACTGTTGACATGGAAGTACAGAAAACTTCCTGCATGGGACTTTGATGTTCAGAGTGGTTTTACATTTGAAATTTACCATAGGCTTTAATCTCTTCAGTCATGCAGGCTATTACCAGAATCCTGTGAAATTGTGTCCTGTTGTTTACACTAAAATGATTTTTAAACCTCTCCACTCCACAATTTGCCTCCTAGGCTATGTTGGGGAGACAAACTGCAGGCAGGGTGATCACTTCAGGGCACACCTTCACTGTCAGCAAACATGATGCCAACCTTCTTGACACTTGCCATTTCAACTCCTGCATTTTGCTGTCATGCCCACATGTCCGTCCTCAGCCTGCTGCAATGTTCCAGTGAAGCCCAACACTAACTGAAAGAGCAACTTCTTATCTTCTGATTTACACAAGTTACAGCCTACTGGATTCAACATAAAACTCTACATCTTTACACTGTGAACTTTAACCTCCACCTTGACGCTTTTTTTGTTTGCATCACAGCCCCTCCCTCCCCCCAACCCCTCAGATCCATCTTTCACTTGTTCTTTAGATTTGCTTTCACTGAGCACTGACCTTGTTTCTCCCATTACCACATTTTGCTGTCTTATCTTTATCTAACTATCAGCACCTGCTTTACTCTTTAACAGTGACATAGAGGTTTGCAGCATGGAAACAGGCACTCAGGCCCAACTTGTCCATGTCATCCCTTTTTAGTAGCCCCTAAGTTAGGCCAAATGTGGGCAATTGTGACTATGCCCCCATATCCCTCTATACCCATCTTGCCCACATAACTGTCCAAATGCTTTTTAAAAGACAAAATTGTACCTGCCTCTACTACTACCTCTGGCAGCTTGTTCCAGACATTCACCACCCTCTGAACAAATTGCTCCTCTGGACCCTTTTGTATTTCTCCCCTCTCATCTTAAAGCAATGACTATAGTTTTAGACTTCCCTATCTTTGGGAAAAGATATTGACTATCAAGCTGAACAATGTCCCTCATTATTTTATAGACCTCTATAAAATCAGCTCTAAGCCTCCTGTGCTTCAGAAAAAAGTCCAGCCTCTCCTTATAACTCAAACCAAGTCCCAATATCATCCTAGTAAATCTCTTCTGCACCCTTTCTAGTTTAATAATATTCTTTCTGTAATAGGGTGATCAGAACTGTACACAGTATTTCAAATGTGGCCTTACCAATGTCTTATACAACTTCAAGACATTGGCAACTCCTGTATCCAATGTTCTGACCAATGAAACTAAGCATGTCAAATATCCTTTTCACCACCTCTGTCCACTTTCAAGGAGCTATGAACCTATACCTCTAGATCTCTTTGATCTATTACTCTCCCCAATGCCCTACCATTAACCTAGTAAGTCCTGCCCTGGTTTAATCTACCAAAATACATCACCTCGTATTTATCTAAATTAAACTTCATCTGCCATTCATCAGCCTATTGGTCCAATTCATTAAGATCTCATTGCAAGCCGAGATAGCACTCTTCACTGTCCGCTATGCCACCAATCTTGGTGTCACCTGCAAACTTACTAACTATGCCTACAAAATTCTCATCCAAATCATAAATATAAATGACAAAACAGTGGATCCAGCACCAACCCCTGAGGGACACCACTGATCACAAGCCTCCAGTTTGAAAAACAATCATCTACAACCACCCTCTGTCTTCTGTCAAGAAGTGGGGTGAAGAGTATTGACACTGTCCTTTGTCACAATGACAAAGTGCACAGAAGGGTGTGTTGTCTGCCTGGTGCTCAGGTACAGGATGTCACAGCTGGGCTGCAGAGGAACCTGGAGTGGGAGGGTGAGAACCCGGTCGTTGTAGTACATGTGGGTGCCGGCGACGTAGGCAAAGTGCGGACTGAGGATCTGCGGAGGGAGTATGAGAAGCTGGGAATGGAATTAAAAAGTAGAACCGACAAGGTGGTCGTCTCTGGGCTACTGCCTGAACTGAGTGCAGACGGGCGTAGGGTTGACAGGATAAAGGAAGTGAATGGGTGGCTCAGGGATTGGTGTGGGAGGAATGGGTTCGAATTTATGGGGCATTGGCACCAGTATTGGGGTAGGTGGGACTTGTTCGGGCGGGATGGGGTTGGTCTGAATCATGCTGGGACCAGAGTGTTGGCGAATCGAGTAAAGAGGACTGTAGACAGGGCTTTAAACTAATTAGGGGGGGGAGGGTGCGAGGGTAGGTGACGCTACGAGGTCTAAAGTTAAGGATAGGGTACAGGTAAGGGAAGAGGCTGAGGATGTCCCAAGTGGTGGCGTTACGGCAAATAGGGTCCAGGTGAAGGCTGGGATGAAAGCGCTTTATCTGAATGCACGAAGCATTCGGAATAAAGTGGATGAGCTGGTGGCGCAGATCGACACAAATGGATACGATCTGGTGGCCATTACAGAGACGTGGCTGCAAGGTGACAGGGACTGGGAGATGAATGTACAGGGCTATCAAGTGTTTAGGAAGGATAGGCAGGAGGAAAGAGGGGGTGGCGTAGCTCTGCTGATTAAGGATAGTATCAAGGTGGTAGCAAGGGATGATATCGGAGCCAAAGAGCAGAACGTGGAATCGTTGTGGGTGGAGATTAGGAACAGCAAAGGGAGGAAGACGCTGGTGGGTGTCGTCTATAGGCCCCCGAATAATGATCTGGAGGTGGGGCGGGCTGTTAACACGCAAATAAGTGCGGCGTGCAGGAATGGGACGGCAGTAGTTATGGGAGATTTCAATCTGCATATTGATTGGTCGACCCATGTTGGACGAGGTGGGCTCGAGGAGGAGTTCTTGGAATGCTGCCGGGATAATTTCCTTGAACAGTGTGTGTTGGAGCCGACGAGGGAGCAAGCTATCTTGGATCTGGTGCTATGTAATGAGGTGGGTAGAATTAGGGACCTTGCGGTGAAGGATCCTCTTGGAGAGAGTGATCATTGTATGGTGGAGTTTCTGGTGCAGATGGAGGAGGAGAAAGTGGGTTCCCGGACGCGCGTCCTTTGTTTGAATAGAGGGGAGTATGGTAGGATGAGAGAAGAATTGGCGAATGTGGACTGGGGGAATGTGTTGGAAGGTAGGTCTGCTGAGGAGCAGTGGAGGATCTTTAAGGAGATCTTTCTTGGTGCTCAGCAGAAATTTATTCCGATGGTTAAAAAGGACAGTAGGAAGAGAGGTAATAAGCCGTGGATAACGAAGGAGGTGAAGGAGAGTGTTAAATTAAAAGTGGAGGAATTTAGAGTAGCTAAGAGCAGTGGGCGAGAAGAGGATTGGGAAAGGTTTAAATGTCAACAAAGATTGACAAAGAAGTTGATAAAGGAGGGTAGGAGAAGCTATGAGGCTGGGCTAGCACTTAATATAAAAAAGGATAGCAAGAGTTTTTATAAATATATAAAAAGGAAGAGGCTGGCTAGGGTGAACGTTGGTCCTTTAGAGGATGAGAAAGGGGAGCTAGTGGTAGGGGATGGGGATATGGCGAAGGTCTTGAATAACTTTTTTGTTTCTGTCTTCACGGAGGAGGACGTGAATAATTTGCCGGGTGTTAGCGATGGAAAGGTGGTAGGAATGGAGGGTCTTAATGACATTACTGTTACTAGAGAGGTGGTGCTCGACAGACTGGAGGGGCTGATTGTGGACAAGTCCCCAGGACCGGATGGAATGCATCCGAGGGTTCTGAAAGAAATGGCGGAGGTGATAGTGGATGCCTTGGTGGTTATTTTCCAGACGTCGCTGGATTCCGGGGAAGTGCCGGAAGATTGGAAAACGGCTAATGTTATGCCGTTGTTTAAGAAGGGTGCCAGGCAAAAGGCGGGGAATTATAGGCCGGTTAGTTTAACGTCTGTGGTAGGTAAAATGTTAGAATCCATCATTAAGCAGGAAATTGCGAGGCATCTTGAAGGGAATTGCTTGATAGGGCGGACGCAACACGGTTTCCTTAAAGGGAAGTCGTGTCTGACAAATTTACTGGAGTTCTATGAGGATGTGTCTAGGGCAGTGGATAGAGGAGAGCCGGTGGATGTGGTCTTTCTGGATTTTCAGAAGGCGTTTGACAAGGTACCTCACGAGGTTATTGCAGAAGGTCAGGGGACATGGAGTTGGGGGTAGGGTGTTAGCGTGGATAGAGGATTGGTTGTCAAATAGGAGGCAGAGAGTGGGGGTCAATGGGTGCTATTCGGATTGGCGGATGGTGACTAGTGGGGTGCCCCAGGGGTCGGTGCTGGGGCCTCAGCTATTTACCATTTATATAGATGATCTGGAGGAGGGAACCGAGTGCAGGGTGTCGAAATTTGCTGATGACACCAAGATTGGGGGAACGGCAAATTGTGCGGAGGGTGTGGAGAGTCTGCAGAAGGATCTAGATAGGCTGGGCGAATGGGCCAGGAAATGGCAAATGGAATTTAATGTTGGCAAGTGTGAGGTGGTCCACTTTGGTAGGAAGAATGGTAGGAAGGACTATTACTTACGTGGCGAAAAACTGCAGCAGGCGACGGTGCAGAGGGACCTCAGGGTCCTTGTGCATGAATCGCAAAAACCCAGCTTGCAGGTGCAGCAGGTGGTCAGGAAGGCGAATGGGATGCTGGCCTTCATAGCGAGGGGGATTGAATATAAAAGTAGGGAGGTCTTGCTGCAGCTGTATAGGGCATTGGTGAGGCCGCAGCTGGAGTACTGTGTGCAGTTTTGGGCGCCGCACCTGCGCAAGGATATTTTGGCCCTGGAGGGAGTGCAGAGGAGGTTTACTAGGCTGATACCGGAGTTGAGGGGATTGAGCTATGAGGAGAGGCTGAATAAACTAGGCTTGTACTCGTTAGAGTTTAGAAGAATGAGGGGAGATCTCATTGAGACGTATAAGATGATGAATGGGATGGATAGGATAGAGGTGGAGAGACTCTTCCCGCTCAAAAAAGACAGTAGGACTAGGGGGCACAGCCTCAAGATAAAGGGGAGGCGGTTTAGAACGGAGTTGAGGAGGAACTTCTTCACTCAAAGGGTGGTGAATCTCTGGAATTCTCTGCCCGTTGAAGTGGTGGAGGCTGCCTCGCTAAATATTTTTAAGAAGCGGGTTGATGGGTTTTTGATAAGAGAAGGGATTAAGGGTTATGGGGAGAGGGCGGGAAAGTGGAACTGAGCCACGACAGATCAGCCATGATCTTATTGAATGGCGGGGCAGGCTCGAAGGGCTAGATGGCCTACTCCTGCTCCTATTTCTTATGTTCTTATGTTCTTAAGCCAATTTTGTATTCATTTAGCTACCTCACCCTGGACCCTGTTAATTTAACCTTACGCAACAACCTACCTTGTCAAAGGCCTTGCAAAAGTCCATATTGACAACATCAACTTCACTGCCCTCATCTACTTTCTTGATTACCCCTTCAAAAAAAACTCAATCAAATTTGTGAGGTATGATTTTCCACTCTCAAAGCCATGCTGACTGTTCCTAATCAGTCCTTGTGTCTCTAAATGCCTGTAGATCCTGTCTCTCAAAATAACTTCTAACAACTTACCCACTTCAGATGTGAGGCTCACCGGTCTGTAGTTCTTAGGCTTTTCCCTGCAGCCCTTCTTGAACAAAGGCACAAATTTGCCACCCTCCAATCTTCAGGCACCTCATCTGTGACTATTGATGATTCAAATATCTCTGCTAGGGGACCCGCAATTTCCTCCCGGTGTCCTAGGATACACTTCATCGGGTCCAGGATTTATCTATCTTGATGCACTTTTAAGACTTCCAGCACCTCCTTCTCAGTTATGTGTACACTTCTCAAGACATCATTATTTCCCCAAGTTCCCTAACATCCATGCTTTTCCCAACAGTGAATACTGATGAGAAATATTCATTTAGGATCGCAACCATCTCTTGTGGATCCGCACATAGATGACCTTATTGATCCTTAAGAGGTCCTACTTTCTCCCTAGTTAATTTTTTGCCCTTTATATATTTGTAGAATCTCTTTGGATTCTTCTTTGCCTTTATCTGCCAAAATAATCTCATATCCTCTTTTTGCCCTCCAGATTTCTCTCTTTAACTCTACTTCTACATCCTCTATACTCTTCAAGGGATCCACTTGATCCCTGCTGCCTATGCATGTCATGTGCCCCCTTCTTGGCCAGAGCCTCAATATCCCAAGTCATCCAGGGTTCCCCACTTCTACCAGCCTTGTCCTTCACTCTAAGAGGAATGTGCTTACCCTGAACCCTGGTTAACACACTTTTTTGAAAGCCCTCCATTTACCACACATCCCTTTGCCTTCCCCACAGACTCCTGCAATTAACTGTTGAAAGTTCCTGCCTGATACCATCAAAATTGGCCTTGCCCCAATTTAGAATTTTAACTTTTGGGCCAGACCTATCATTCTCCATAGCTACCTTAAAACTAATGGAATTATGGTCACTGATCCCAAAGTGATCCCTCACTAACATTTTTGTCACCTATCCTTCCTGATTTCCCAAGAGGAGGCCAAATTTTGCCCCCTTTCCAGTCGGGCCTTTCACATACTGAATGAGAAATTCCTCCTGAATGCACTCAACAAATTTACCATTATGTTACCATTAGCACTCTCATAGTCTTGTGTCCTTGACATTTTTGTCAATCTCTCCTTAGCTCCAACCTATTCCTGACCTTCTATTCTGTTCCACTTCCTCCACCCCATCTCCAACTATACAATACATCATACCTCAATCCCTCCTCAGCTCTGGGAGGTTATAATGACTAAAACTGCTAACTCTGATTCTCTCTCTCCACAGATGCTGCCAGACCTGCTGAGTTTATCCAACATTTTCTGTTCTTATTTCACCAGCTAGCTGTTGCTTTGAAATCTTTGCGTTTGGCCAATTTAAGTGCTTACACATTGCATTTTTGGTTTTGATGTAATAATTCTGACTATTTTTGAGGACCCATTCTGAGACATGCTTCTTGAGATCAGGCCAGTGGCAGTTCCTTTTCTGACAGGCATGAGCAACTTCTTCGGGAAGGATTCCTTTTTCTTCCATTCTCGCAGCAACTGTTCACTAACGCTGCATTCTCTCACACCACAGCAGCAGTTATTTGACAAGTTCACAAATGCTTTTAGCTTGAAAGCAGCTTTTGTACATTTGCTGGAGGAGCCATCTCTTGTTTATCACCTGCCAGGCACTGTTTACTGCGTATTGCTATAGTGAGCATTGAAAAAAAGAATTGAAGAGTTTGAACTTAGATAAACCATTACAAATTGAAATATTTATTAATGGAGCATTAATTGAGAGACCAACAGGGCAGAAGACAGTTCCTTGGAACCTCCCAGGAATGGGCATTATGGCTTAGGGCCCAATGTTGAGTGAAAGAACTCTATAAAAAGCAACAAGAAAAATTCAAAAACATCAATTTCCAAGGGGTAAATGGGAGTTAAAAATGAATGACAGGGTGGGAGGACAAATGGAAGGTCTGTGGAAGTCTGATGCTTAGAGGGGCTTGGAGTTAGCGTGAGAGATTGGATGAGGGTGTGCTTGGAGGCTTTATAAAAATATATATGTAATTACTTTTTTAATATAATGCAATCAGGGAAAATCCAACATTGGTTTTGTCCTCCAGCTATGAAGCCTGTGAATCAATCCAGGTTATGGGTCTGAGGTACTGAAGGTTTTGAGGCTCCATCTAGTGGTGAAAGTTTGCTGCTTCAGGGATGGCGTGCAAGTGTTTTATATAGATAGCGTTTTTGTACAGCTTTAACATAAAATTCATATTGATACTTCTCAGAAAAGATTGGACAGGTGGCGATCCTTTCTCCAGTAAAAGAAAAGACTGAGAGATGATCTGAGAAAGAGAGAAATAAGATTATGATAGGGTTTGATAGTGTTAGGTATAGAGAGGATGTCTCCACCTGTGGGGAAGTCCAAAACTAGAGATGGAAGAATAAGGAGGTCACTAATAAATCAAATATGGAATTTGTGAGAAATATCTTTATTTAAAGGATGGTCAGAATGTAGAATATGCTGCTGTAAGAAGTAATTAGCATGACCAACATAGATTTACTTAAAGGAAAGCTAGACAAACACATGAGGGGGTGGCACATTGGTTAGCACTTCTCACAGTGCCAGACACGTTCAATTCTGGCCTTTGGTGACTCTCTGTGCTGTACATTCTCCCTGTGTCTGCATGGGTTTCTTCTGGATGCTCCGGTTTCCTCCCACATTCCAAAGATGTGCAGGTAAGGTGGATTGACCGTGCTAAATTGCCTCCTAGCGACCCACGATGTGTAGGTTAGGGAAATTAATGGGGTAAATGTGTGGGGTTAGGGGAATGAGGTGGGGTGTGGGCCTGAGTAAGACATTCTGTCGAAGAGTTGATGTAGACTTGATGGCCAAATGGACTCCTTCTGCACTGTAGGGATTCTGAGTTAAAGGAATAAGGATGCAAGAGGACTTGGGTGAGGCATTGTTGGGACAGTGGAATGGCGTGTTGCTGTGCTGTATATTCAACTAACATCATGTAAGATTAATTAAATTTGGACAATAAATCTAGTTATGAGGCACTAAATGGACACCATTGATTAAAAGCCATCAATAGTGAACATATTTTAGTAACATAAGCCCTGATTTTTAACCTAACAAGAACAATGTGGAATGGATGCCTGATTTACACTTTATCCAGTTTTTGGTTCTGTCATTCTCTGGCCAGGTGATGTGGGTAAAAGTTGGAGTTATTGATTCTGTTAACCTGGTTTTGCTTTGTTTAAGAAAGTACACGTTGCATGGTGTTTGTCACAGGGAATGTTACGCCTCATCAATATCACTGCTACCAGTGTCAGACCAATAGCTAGTTATGGCTGTAGACAGGCAATGTTTCATTGAGACTGCAGAAAATTCCAAGTATGTGTGAATCACACCCAGAACTGTCCTCTGAACAGCTGAAATTTGGATGTTTAAAAAGTGCCTGTATATTTTGCATACTTTCAGAGTTTAAAATGTACTCAGAGGCCCAAATGACCTCCTGAGCTCAGTTTGAGATTACACAAAAGTTACATGCCAAGGACTTTCTCATTGCTTCTTTCCAGTATCAGACTGATTTCAGATCTATAGTATGGCATTCTTCCTTAAGCTGTTTTGCAACTGTTTTCAATATGTAGTGGAAATGAAGTTTTATAAAGTGAGTTTCTTTATAAGCCTGGAATTATATGGCACCCAATGTGAGATGGATATCATCTGGTTCTTGAGTTATTGTGCCATCAGTACACAACATTTCAAACTTCTACATGTGCATATGGAAGTAAAAGAACAACTTAGAAACTTATAAATGTTCTACTTTAGTTTATGGTCAGTTCATATAATGGTAGAATTTTAGGTCTTAGAGTTTTCCATTTTAGTTTTTGCATGCCTGGGGGTACAAACATTCAGCCCCTCTCTCTCTTCAATCTGCCTTTTAGTTGTCTTCTGTGGTTGGGAGATGCAGTGGCCAGGCCCCCAGCAGTTGTTACTCACACGTGGAGCCTGTAGAATTGTCTTCCTGTGCTCAACTGTCTTCTTGGTGCTGTCTCTATTGAGTTGTTGTTGCTGCTGGGCAGGTCAGTAAACCTGGAGCTGGGGAGACAGCAGGTGTGAAAGCTGAGAGCCAAACTGGCAGGGTAATTGGGGCCAGGAGCCAAACTGGGGCAGAGAGCCAGACCAGTATTTAAAATGAGGCACAGAGCCAGACCAGTATTGAAAGTGGAGAGTGAGCCAGGGAGAGCCTGGGTGTATAAGTCAATCCCAGAGAAACAGGCTACCAGAAATAGCAGTCATACCTGGAGTCATACCTAGCACAAAGGAAGATGGTTGTGGTTGTTGAAGGTCAGTCATCTCAGTCTGGGGACAATACTGCAGGAGGTCCTCAGGATGGAGACCTAGGCCCACCCATCTCCAGTTGCTTCATCAGTGGCCTTCCCTCCATCATAAAGTCAGAAGTGGGGATGTTCGCTGATTGTGCAATGTTCAGCACCATTTGCAACTCCTCAGATACTGAAGCAGTTCATGTCCAAATGCATCAAGACCTGGACAATGTTCAGATTTAGCTTGACTAGTGGCAAATAACATTCCTGCCACACAAGTGCCAGGCAATGACCATCTCCAACAACAGAGAATCTAAGGGTTATGGTGAACGGACAGGTAAGTGGAGCTGACTCCACAAAAAGATCAGCCATGATCTTATTGAATGGCAGAGCAGGCTGGAGGGACCAGATGGCCTACTCCTGCTCTTATGTTTATGTTCTAGACATTCAATGGCATTAGGAACATAGGAATTAGGAGCAGAAGTAGAGAACTTCAAGCCTGCTCTGCCATTCAATCAGATCATGGCTTATCTCTCTCTGGTCTCAAATCCACCTCCCTAACTGTTCCCTATATCCCTCTTTCCTTTTTTATTAGAAATATCTCCCTCTTGAAACCATTCAGCAATTCAAACTCCACCATTCAATGGGGCAGCGAGTTCCACAAATTCACCACCCTCTGCAAGAAGTAGTTCTTCCTCATCTCAGTTTTAAATCCACTGCCTCTCGACCCAAAGCTGTGAGCTCTTGTTTGAGGTTGCCCCATAAGAGGAAACATTTGGTCTACATTTACTTTATCAATCCCTTCTAAATTTTACACATTTCAATCAGACTCTCTCATCCATCTAAACGCCAACGAGTATAACCCCAAACTGTTTAATTTCTTCTCATACGTCCACCCTTTTATCCCTGGAACCAACCTGGTGAATCTCCTCTGAGCTGCCTCCAATGCCAAAACATCCTTCTTCAAATAAGGAAACCAAAACTGGACACAATACTCCAGATATGGTCTCACCAACACCTTATACAATTGCAACAACACTTCTCTATTTTTATACTCGTCCTTTTTGCAATAAATACCAACATCCCATTTGCCTTTTTTATTACATGTTGCACCTGCATACTGACTGTCTGCAATTCATGAACATAGACACCCAGAGCCCTTGCCTGGATGCATTTTGAATCTGCTTTCCATTTGGGTAATTATTTACTTTTCTATTTTTTTTTCTGCCAAATTAGATTAACTCACGCTTAGCCACATTAAATTCCATCTGCCAAATTTTGGCACATTCTCCTAGCCTATCTATACCTGTCTAGGTGTTTTCCCACTTATTTTAGTATTATCTGCAAATTTTGCTATGTTACACTGTCCCTGCTTGCTAAATTCCCCCATCATCAACATGCTGACCAGAAATGGAACTGGACTAACTATATAAATACTGGTTACAAGAGCAGGTCACAGACTAGGAATCCTGTGGTGAATTACTCGCTTCCTGACTCCCCAAAGTCTGTCCAGCATCTACAAGGCACAGGAATCTGATGGAATATTCTCCACTTGCCTGGATGAATGCAGCTCCCAAAAACACTCAAGAAGCTCAACTGGCACCCCATCTCCAAACATTCATTTCCTCCACCACCAACAAACAGTGGCAGCTGTGTAACATTTCTAAGATAGAGTGGATGCTCCTTAGACAGCATCTACTAAACCCATGATCAATGCCATCTAGAAGGACAAGAGCAGCAGGTACCTGGTAACACCACCATATTGAGGTTCCCCTCTGTCACTCACCAGCCTGACTTGGAAACGTGTCACCATTCCTTTACTGTCGCTGAGTCAAAATGCTGGATCTCCAACAGCACTGCAACTACATCACTTGGATTGTAACGATTTAAAAAGGCAGTTCACTACCACCTTCTCTGAAGGGCAATTAGGGATGAGCAATAAATGTAGGCCTAAGCAGCGTAGCTCAAATCTCATGACTGAATTAAAAAACAGAAAATATGCAGGTGCATCTTGTTTGCAGAACTGGTTGCAAATGTCAGGTTTTTTTTAAATAAGAATCTGATACCATGACAACCTAGTGTGGATTTTCTGTTATGGTGAATCCCCATTCACCTTTTTTGTATTCCCAGTGTTCTTATCACTTTGCGCTGGCAACAGCACCCACATTTAAAATTGGCAGGTGTATTTAGATAAAGCATGAATGATCTTTGCTCATTTGTGCACAGCATTTATCTGAATAAAGGCAAACATTCATTGTTTTATAAAGGCAAATGTGAATTTCAAGGGTCTATGTTTTCAAAGTATTTTTTTTAAATATCCCATTTAATTATGCAGCTGCGGTATCAACGAACAACTTGCATACCAGTAAAGTGGGAGTGGAAATGATGGAAGGACTTGCCATAATCCCCCTTCATTCCGAGACACAGGGGAATGTCAGGGAATTAGAAAATGGCAAACTTGACACCTTTGTTCAAGAAATGATCTAAGGACATTCCTAGTAACTGCTGGTGAGTCAGTTTAAAATTTATGGTGGGTAAGGTTATAGAAACTGTCATCTGGGGAAAAAAATAGGTACACGAAGGTGTTTGAGTTAATTTAGAGTCAGCACAGATTTATAAATTTCAGATCATGTTTGATGAAGTAACAGAAGGTTGATGGATGAAATACAATGGATGCTGCTGTTATATACAACACTTGTAGGATAAAAGAATATGAAATTTATAGCATGTGGGGTTGGGTGCAGATAATGGCACAAGTTTATTGAAAAGCTATTAACTCTACAAAGACTTGATATGAACTAAGGCAAAAACCCACAAAGCAGCCAATGACATCACAAACTGTACATGTGACTAGACTCTTAGTGACAGTGCATTAGCACAACAGCAATCCTAAATATGCAACGGTTATTGATGGGGGTTTTAAGGAAGTGTTTGACAAAACACCACAAAAGGCTGGTTAATGAAATTGAGGCTCATGGAATAGAAGAGTCACTATCGATTTGGATAAAAGCCTGGTTTAAAACAGAAAACTGCAAGACATGGTAGATAGAAGGTTATTTTTAAGACAGGAGAATGGTAGACAGTAGTATACCCCAAGAATCAGTGCTCCAACTACTGTGTTTATGTGTAGATATGTATATATAATCTGTAAATGACATGGACATTGAAATACAAGTTAACTTTCAATGTCCATATGATTACAACAGATGATACCTGTTGTAATGTATTGGGTGCTGTTCTGTAGATCTTTAAGGTATTTGTAGTCTTAGGTAGTTAAGCAGTTAGTATTTACGAACTGCTAAAAGCTATATGTAGGTATAGCAAGGATCCAAGCTAGGAGCTATCTCAATGCTTTCTTCTACATATGGCTCTGTCCAATACTACACTGACTCCCAGGTGCAAGTCATGCGTTCTACTACATCACTGTGGGAAATGCTGTACTTGGTCCCACATTAACCCTTAATGGCCAGACCCTTATTGTTTACCTATCTTTATCTTTATCCAACATATTTACAGTAGAATTATTTAACCAATGTATTTGTTTTTTTCACTTCCTGCACCTAATGGTGCACAAGGCAGACTTTCAGCTGTTCCTATAGAGGGATATTTCCTGGAACAGGTTGCTAACCTGTCGCCAGTCGCTTGTAGCCTGAGGGGCTCCACTCCACATCAAACAGGGCTGACCAGGAGTCTCTCGCACTTTTACTGGCTGCCATTGGCATGTTGGAAGAATTTTTCAGGTTGATACTCAATCAGTTGGCCACATTATGAATACATCTCCCTTGGCCGTCAAGTCCTGGAGGGGGATGTGAAGCTGGAGCCTTGGCTCAGGGGCAGGAATGCTTCCTGCTGCGCCACATGACCTCTGATCCAATACATTTACATTACCATTACGTAACCCCTTGACATTACAAGATTAGTTTAGTTGTTGTTTTTGCCTTTCTGTCACTTTAATGAGGTTGTTCTATCCCTCTTTTAAAGCTCTGCACACACCACAGTTTGAAGATTAAAATATTTCTCAAAGGCTTTTAATATACCAACGAACTTAGTTGAGGATTCATCAATGCATTGTATTAGGATTACTTCATTCTCAAATTCATCAAACAAGTATAAAATTGTATTAACCTGAATTTCCCCAGATTTCCTATTCAGATCAGGTGTACTCTGCTAACATTAAAACGTTTGCCATGAAGATGTACAAATGTACAAAAGATGTTTGAAGATGCATCTGGTTGGCCCTTGCAATGGTTTTAAATTGGTCTGGTAATGTGGATTTGTTGTTGTTTAAAAGATTTCTATGGGTAAAATCTTAAATGCTGCACAGCTTTCAAAGATGCTACCAAAATAACCACTTTGCTAAGAGTTTTCCTGAACTTGTCAGGTTTTGCCAGACCTTGCTGTGATGGTGGGCTCGTGCTGAAATGATGGTAGTGACCTCTTTGCCTCTTGTTTTATGCAGTGATTCATTTAATGGATTATCAGTGGATTTTTGGGTGTTTTAACAGTATTCCATGACTTTGGTTTTGTGTTTTTAAATTGCCTTTTTTTTTGTCCATTTGTAATGAACTTAGCTATCGCACTGTATAGTGCTGACTCTAAACCTGGACTGGCCTCAGTGTTTTCGGAAACTTGGTGCTCTGGCTTTTAAAAGACTTTTTAAATTAATTCTGACCAAGAACTTGGTTTCTTAGCTCACCCTTGCCAAGTCTTTTGGCTCTGGACTCTGTAAATATTCAAACCGAACCTCCATCGGATGATATGGAGCCCCCGGCTACATAGTGGAGTTCTTTCTCCTGCTCTCCGCTTCTAATTTTGCTAAGGAGCTTCTCTCAAGCAATCTCCTTCCATATATTCACTTCAGGTGTTTTCTGCCAGGTCTCGATTTTGATTTTATTTACTTATTATTGTCATATGCATTAGTACACAGTGAAAAGTATTGTTTCTTGCACGCTATACAGACAAAGCATACAGTTCATAGAGAAGGAAACGAGAGAGTGCAGAATGTCATGTTAGTTATAGCTAGGGTGTAGAGAAAGATCAACTTAATGCAAGGTAGGTCCATTCAAAAGTCTGATGGCAGCAGGGAAGAAGCTGTTCTTGAGTCAGCTGGCATGTGACCTCAGACTTTTGTATTTTTTTTCCAGATGGAAGAAGGTAGAAGAGAGTGTCCTGGGTGTGTGGGCTTCTTGATTATGCTGACTGTCTACACTTCCCACTGCCTCAGCAAAACAGAGTTAATGGATGGGAGAATGGTTTATGTGATGGATTGGGTTACATTCATGATTTGTTGTAGTTCCTTGCAGTCTTGGGCAGAGCAGGAGCCATACCAAGCTGTGATACAACCTGAAGGAATGCTTTCTATGATGCATCTGTAAAAGTTGGTGAGAGTCGCAGCTGACATGCCAAATTTCCTTAGTCTTCTGAGAAAGTAGAGGTGGTGGGCTTTCTTAACTATAGTGTTAGCACTGGGGGACCAGGACAGGTTGGTGATCTGGGCACCTAAACTTGAAAGTCTTGACCCTTTGTACTTTGTCCCCATTGATGTAGACAGGGGCATGTTCTCCAATATGTTTTCTGAAGTCATTCACTATCTCCTTCGTTTTGTTGACTTGAGGGAGAGATTATAGTCACCATACCAGTTCACCAGATTTTCTATCTCATTCCTGTATTCTGTCTCATCATTGTTTGAGATCCAACCTACTGTGGTGGTGTGGATGCTACTCCTATAATCTTCCAGCTTTTGAAGTTCTGCTGTAACTTCTCTTGAATTTCTGGGTTTTTCCCAAGATCTGCCACCATGCTGTAACATGTTGGTTGTAGTTTAGTCGGTCTTTTAAAAATATGCAGAGTCTTAAATAGTTCAACAGCCACTTTTTATTAATTACTCAAACTATATGTATTGGTACAGTAAAGTTCCAACCTAGGAGCTGTCTCCATGATTGTTTCTACACATGGCTCTGTCCAACACGACACTGACTCCTAAGTGTAGGTCTTGTGTTCACTTACGTTACCACGTAGTTAGCACTAGACTCAGTCCCACTGTTAATCCTTTATGTGCCATGCCCATATACTAAAATATCAAACTTGGAAGTGTGGCAAAGAGTGAGGATAATACTAACTGACTGCAGTAGGACATGGATAGTAGTTGAATGGGCAGAGAGAATTTAAGTGTGAAGTCATGTTAGGGAGAGAACAAACATACTTAATGGCACAGTTCTAAAGAGCGTGCAGGGATAGAGGAATCGAGGGTTCATAACCATAGATCTTGGAAGGTGGTAGGACAGATTGTGTGCACAGTTAGTAAAGCTGAAACTTTGTAAAATGCTAATTAGGCCACAACTAGAGTTTTGCATCCAGTTTTGGTCACCACACCATAGGAAGAATGTGAGGGTCCTTGAAAGGCTGCAGATTAGATTTATCAAAATGGTTCTGCAGTGATGGAACTTAGCTTGAATGTTAGGTTAGAGAAGCTCTCCTTGGAGTAAAGAAGGCTGAGGAAAGTTCTGATAGAAGTATATAAGATTACGACAGTTTTAGACAAAGAAAATCTGTTCCCATCAGCTAATGGTGCAAGAACTAGGGCAAATAGATTTAAGGTTTAGACCAAAGATCCAGGGGGATGTGAGAGAGAACTTTTTTATGGAATAAGTGGTGACAACCTGGAACTTGCTGCCTACGAATGTGGTGGAAGTGGGGATGACAAATGAATTCAAAAGGGTGTTGAATACTCACTTTCATGGCTACAGGGTTAGAGCATAGGAATGAGACTGACTGGATTGTTCTACAGAAAGCTGGCATGGACTGAATGGCCTCTGTGTTAATGGACCACATGTTCAATTGTTATCAGGATCAAGATTGGGAGCTGGCATGATTTAACATCTGGAGAGCATTCCTGGATTCTGGTGGCTCCAGGAACAATTCCAATTTTTAAACTGAGCAGTGGGGAGGTGGTGGTGGTGGTGGGGTGGGGGGAGGGCAGGGTGTGGATGAGAGGGTTGGGCAGAGGGGGATGCAGGGGATGGGGAAGCGATTCATTCTAATTAATGGCCTATTAAGCTTCTTTACAGAATTGTCAATGAGCTGGTGAGATCAAGATTGCAATTTTCAATGTAGAATTCAGCGAATTCAGACAGACTGGTGCATATTAGTGCACAGGTGTTGTCCATGTGGGGTGAACTGAAAGTTTGTTTGTAATTAATGATAAGTTTCAGGACATGGGGCATCCTTCACTAGATTGTGAGCATTATCTCTACCTTGGCCATATGGTCATTTTTGCTTCTATTAGTGTTGCTGGCTACCTGACGAGCTGCCTGCCCTCCTTGTCAAAGCAGCATCTTTGCTGCCATTTGCCTTTGCCGCTCACACTCTGTAGGCAGCTCTCATCTTCTGGAAACAATCTGTGCCATGAGTTGGCCTTACAGCTTGAATATTGCTTCAAAAAGAGACATGTTGCTGAAGCTTTTCATATTGTACTCATCAGGACAAATGCAAGAATACCCAATCTCAAACCATCACAATAATTTATACTACAGAAAAAAAAGTTGATTAATTGGCAAGTTGATTTTGATTGGTGGAGGTGTTGCCATGGGGAACATTTGGTTTCCCCAAATTCCCAGGCAATTCAAAATCAGCACAGACTTGAACATGTTTTTTGCAGAGAATAGGTCCCTGTGATGTCACTTCCAGCAAGTGTGAATGAGCCACATTGTGAGCTTGGCTTATTAACTTAAGTTAGTCATTAGTGTAGCTATTAACACAGTCATATTGTTCAGCAAGTGCTGCCCACTTATGGAATCATGGTGAGCAGTAGACTTTTGTTTTAGGTTTTGCAAGCAGGGGTTGGTTTAGTACTGTTCATATGCTGCCCATTGTGAAGAACTAAAGGAACATAACGTTTGATTCAATCAGTCAATCGTTAGGATATAAAATACCTGCCCACAATTTTTATGACCATTTCTAAAGGGTAGAGCCACTGGTAGCACAGTGCCCTCCTCTGTGGTATGTCTGCTCCTGGATAAATTGCGCCACCTTCTTCAAGAAGAAGAAAAAGACAAATAGACGCTTTGAGGATGTGTGTCAGGGTAGATTTGCTCGGGGGTGTGCGGCAGATGACACACATGAGAGGTGAGAGGATTAATTGTGAGATTCCTAGCAGGGGCAGATACCGGCAGTGGAGGTTTGTAGTGACTGATGCTGCCGTAATTGGAGGGAGGGGCAAGCAGGGGTGGGAAGGAATGCCAGGGTGAGGAGCGGTCACAACATCAGAGAATCACATTGCCGGGAATAGGGGTAGGGAAAGGCTTTCAGGACATGCTCTACCTGCCATGTGTACAGTACTGTTTAAAGGCAGTGAACCCCTTTAAGAATTTCAGGATGCCTTTATATGGTGATATTTACGCCGATTTTGGGCTTCCCATTAATGAGCAGCACTGGCAGCTTGCCAATCTCTCTGACAATGTCGTGCAACAATTCCGCAGCAGCGTCTCTGGCAATGATCAGACACACCATCTGATAGTAGAGGACGTTTTACACCCCCTTCCGGCGTTTACTGAAATTTCTCACCAGATTGAGATGTTTTAAATGGAAGTGAGTTGTTTTACTCAGGTGCCACTGGCAGCAGGAGGTTCTATTTCAAACGAAGCAGCAACTCCTGTTTTTGACAACTCTTTTTAGTTGTTCTGGGGTCTCCACAATCTGATCAGGTGAGTTTGATTGGTACTCATAAATCCCAAACTATGGATCCCTTGTCCTGAGTTTGGAGTCCTGCTTTCTTGTTTAAAAATGTAAATCAGCATAATAAATAAGCGGGTGGGATATCCCTGGCGAGATCGGATCCCTGGGTTAACACTAAAGGACTCAAGCTGCAGTTTGACCATTTGCCAAACTTTCCGGGACTGGCGCACTTCCAGCCAGGGGACTGGAAACTCTATCCTGAGTATTTTTAGCTTATTGGAGTTCACACAAACCAAAGGAGCAACTTCACCTTCTGAAGGGCAGCTGGAATGGAGCAGGATGAGCCGCTGTTGCCAGCCATGTCCACTCTCCAGAGACTCTGTCTTACTGACACTTTCCCAGTTGAAGAGAAACCCTTATTACCCCAAGATTACAGCAGCCCAATATCACCCTGCAGGTACCCGGCTCGGAGCGCGCCCAGGGACGCGGGAGCGCGCACACGTGTAGGTGGGAAGCGATTGGCTGCCGTGTGGAGAGTGGGCGGGGACTGGGCGGGGTCAGTGTCCATTTCCTGCCCCCCCCGCCCGTTCAGTTCCAGCCCATTCAACACAGCAGCAGCTCCACAACCAAGTCCCCAGCAACAGCCCAGCCAGGGAGACCCAGCTACTTGTAACTGGCTGTCACTCAGCGGTTAATGGTTCAAGCAAAGGATTTTTTTTTTGTCTGTCTGCAAAAGGCAGCCCGATGTGTCAAAGACCACTAGGCGCTGAAGGAACGGATCAGGTTCATCACTTTTTTTTCTAGAAGGGTGTTTGAATTTTGTGCTTAAACCTTCCATTTGCTTAATGCAATCAGAGCAAAATGCCGAGGCTCCAGGTTGTTCTGCATTGTCCTGAATTCAGGCACCTGAGTCTAGCTGGAGATTTGCCTTGGTAACAATGAGACTCTGGCTGCATTCCTGCAGGCTGCAACTTTAAAGAGCCAACTCACTCATTCACCATCGTTTAGCTAATGGAGAGCATCGCTTAAACAAACAACTCGCTGAGCCAACTGAAGACTAAACTTTATTTGCACGAGGTAAACGGCACTTGGGACTATTATGAAGCTCTACGTTCAGGCTCAGAGGAGAACTTTTAAAAATAAAAGGAGTCTCAATGAAACAGTGCTGAGTCCAGCAGTTGCACTGCAGTAAGTGGAAAGGATTGGCTTGGCCCGCCGGACAGTTCAGGGAGTCAGGATGCTGGCTATGTTACCTTGCCTGGTACTGGGATTTTTCACCTGTATTGTTGGGGTTTGCAGTGCTCAGGGGGAGTTCTGCCATGGCTGGATTGACAATGCTGGGAAATGGCATGAAGGTTTCCATTGTCCTGAGGATTATGATACCGTGGACGCCACGACCTGTTGTGGCTCGTGTTCTCTACGCTATTGCTGTGCGGCTGCCGAGGCCAGGCTGGACCAGGGGATTTGTACTAACGACAGAGAGCAGCAAACCCCAAACTACTCGGCACGTAAGTATCACCCCGGGGAACTTCGAGCCGAGGCAGAGCTGGAGTCAGAACCCTTTCTGGGTTGACACCGTTGTAGTTTAGTCTTCAGGAATTAATTCACAATATAAAACCATCAGACGTGATTAGAACAAGATGAATTCAGGGGAAACTCGGAGATAAGAAGCGTTAGTTATCTAAAGTTTTTGACATCTGGCAGCAGAATTGACATTAGTGAGTGTCCCGGGAAACTGGTGCAATGTGTTGGGGGGGGGGGGGGGGGGGAATGGGATTTTGGCCATCTCTTGGTCACCGGATTAATTCATTTTTAACCGCAGCAACAGAAAGGCACACATCTAAGTGTAACTCTGGGACTTAGATTCGCTTTGGCATTTGTTGTCTGTTGTTCATTTTCCCAATTTATGACCGCTCCCGCTTGTAGCTCCCCGTTAACGAAGATGCATTCTGCTTTTTTTCCACATTCAGCATTTTTTTTCATTTTTCTGCTTTTGCAGTTCAGAAATTCTGCTTTGGTTTATTTTCAGGTTATTTTCAGTTATAATCCGTTTATTTGTGAATATTGTAGATGTTTAGGACACTACAGATCGCCCGGAGCATCGCCCTGAACACACAGCGGCCTGTGCTGAAGTGAATATAAACTGGATTTATTTATAGTTTGTATATAAGGTCTCTATTGAGGCGCCTGGCTTGGGGGAAGGTTACCCGCAGCATCTCGCCAGCGGGTGGGCATCATCAGAATACTCGCTGCATTCGTTCTTGGATTTCCCCCTGGAGTTAGATTTCCAGGAATAGGGAGAAGTGATGCCTGGAGTTATTTCTCACCAACCTTCTGTGCTGTATGTCAACTTCGAACTCACCCAAGTATACATTCTCGATGTTAGAGTGGCGAACTCCCTGCAGTCAAACACCATCTTGTCTTGGGAGTTTGGTCCGCAGAAAACTCGAAACTTTTTAATACATTTTACTGAATTAATCCGTCAATTAAAATGTTGCCGCCGCCCGTCCCCCTTTGAAAGGCAGCTATTGAAATATTTGTTTCCAAACTGACATTGAGGGGCTACCGATCCATGCGAGACTTTGAAGAAGTTTGCACAAGACTTCGGGTGTCACATGGTGTGGGGGGGGGGGTGGTGGGGCGGCGCAGGGTGGGCTTCGGAGTAAATTGATGGCAGATTGCGTTACAGCAGGAGATGGACGGGTCATCGGAAAGAGATAATGTCCCTTTAAGTGGTGTGGTTAGGCGGAGATGTGAATTTTCAGTGAATCAGATGAGCATGAAATTGCATTAGCTGGATGTATAAAGGGAGAGAAAGATAAGCCAGGCTAAACGAGTGTCTGTGACAGCTTCTGTATTGATAACCCCAGAGATCCAATCTCCTTTTTCATTCCTTCCTGCTATCAGATACAGCCACAATCCCCAGAACGTGACCCTGATGGATCTCCTGGGATCTCCAGCAGAGTTTCAAACTTTCTCAACTTTCTATTAGATTTACAGAGTTCCGCTCTGCCGGGCTGACTATCAGCAGAAACTTAATACCCGACACTAAGGGGTGGGATTAGCGTGGAGGAATTCACTCTCTGCGGAAAACGTTTAAACACGCAGAGTGAATTCTTGGTTTGGGAATGGACTAGTTCGTGGATACGGTCAAAATTCATAACTCATGTCCAACTTTGGAAGTTCAGTTGTAAAGGGCACGGATACAGTGGGAAAGTACAGTGTGGCATTTAGCTCCCTTTGTCGGATCATAGACTCCGATCAACGCCGCACCTGACTTAATTTTCAGTCTGAACTGGATGGATTTCCAAAGGATTACTTCTGGAATGAAATAATGCGCCCAGCAACTGCCGGGGCTGCGTTCAAATATTCAGAACGGAATAAAAGTGCAGAATCTGCACGTTTTTTTTCAAAAAAGGCCAACTATCGCTTTGAAATCATTTGCAGACATACGGGTGTTTGCAATTAATTTTAAAGACAGTATGTCAAATACATCCGTTGGAAGCTCGTTTAGCAGATCTGTTGCTAACAGCCAGATTGGAATCTGAAGCTTTTTACACTGCGTGAACATTGCGATTGGAACTCTGCGTTTTGTTTTTAAACTATTTTGTTTTGTGAGAGTATTTCGGGAGTGTATTATAGGTATTAAAGTATACCATCTTGTAAAGGATTCTTCGCACTTCTCACAATTATCAGATCCTTAGGCAGGAATTGGCTGAGGTTTCGCATCTTCGGCTTTTGTCGCTAACCTGCACTGGAATCGCATCTGTGGGAGAACATTTCTCAGACTCGTTCGAATAATATCCGTTGCCCAATAACTTCGTTAGTAGAAAATTGCATTCTGAATTTCTGGCCAAAAAAAAACATTGCAATTTGCCGCGGATACGATATTTTTACACTTTCTGGTACCAACATATCCCCAGTGTAATCCGAGCCGAGTAATATTCACAAACTTGTATTTGAAGCCTATTTCACTTTTTAAAAGCTTTGCCATTTTCCACGCGGAGCGCTGTTTCTGGGAAGTGTAACCATTTCAGGGCAGTATGTGACGGTATTAAATTACATTAAATCAATTTAATCATTTTCTAATTCTTTAACTGAAACACGTTGAGTAAAACAGATACAAACAGCGTGTGGACAGCGTTGCGAGAACAGTTATGTTTACAAGATGTAAAGGACAACAGTAGACTATCCAATATATAAAACAAATATCAACTAATACTATTTCAACGCGATTTCATGTACAATAGAAGTTTAAAAAGCGCGTGTTGCAAACAAGCATAAATGAGTAAGACAATTAAAATTTAAAATAAGGACAATTTACAAACCAGTGCTGATACAATTTTCTTGTTTCGGGGGATTGACGCAACATAAATTGAATAATTTTTATTTAGACTGAAGGATGCAAACCAGATGTGGAGAGTTTCTGCTCTCCCCGTTATCTCCACTTCCTCCTGAAATGATGCACATGTCGCTGCCTGGAATATTTTTTCAGGAGACATGGGCATTCTTTTTTGGACATTGTAAGGAAACACTGCCCATGCCACTGTTCTGTGATACTCACTCACACGAGTTCAGAGATCTGTGTGTCAGTTTTCACGCCACCTAACTGATACTATCAGTTTTGGTTAAATTGCTTTTACATGTTCGGTGTCAGACTCGAAGTGCAGATTCGTTCGGATGTGTCAGTCTGGATATTGGGTTACCTCTTGTAGATTCTACCTGCCACTTAAACTGAATATTCACCTGTAACTTACCCGTTCTGTGTTTGGGATCAACCTGTTTCTATTTTCGCTTCAGTATGCTTTGCGATCCACAAGTTTTACAGTAAAATGAACCCCTCTGAAAATCAGGCTGAGGTGAGAATAGCTTTTTCACATTTAGACATCTGTGGAAGAACATAGGGAAAGTTTTAAAAATGTAATTCTTTAGAAGCAAATTTATGGAACGTGATTATCAGAAAGTGTCTTTACTGACGAGAAATGGTCAATTGACGTTCTTCTTGCCTTTACGAATTTATTAGGTAATTAGTGAATGCAATTTCATTAATTAGCTCTGGATAGAGGGATGTTATTTTAGAAACTAAAGATATTCCAGTATTCTTCCATCTCTATAAATATCATTGGTATTTGGATTTAATGATAACTACCCTGGAGATTCTGGTTCCCACTGTGCTTATTACTAATTCACTATTATCTATCTCTCTGTAGAGCCCATCTATGTGCCGTTCCTTATTGTCGGCTCCATATTCATTGCTTTCATCATCCTGGGTTCTCTGGTGGCTGTTTATTGCTGTACGTGCCTTAAACCCAAACAACCAAATCCGCAGCCAATGCGTTTCTCAATGCAGAACCATCAGACAGAGACCATTCCTATGATCCCAACTTTTACCAATCTGAGGACGCCATCCAGGCACTCGAGCACCGCCACCAGTTCCAGCTCAACCGGAGGCTCCATTCACAGATTTTCCATTAGCAGAACGGAATCAGGACACAGCTGCTTGGTGCCATCCCCTCCGCCGGCTTACACCTCCCCCGGATGCCTGCAGACCGCACCGACCCTGCACCTCAGCCAGGGCCAGCAGGGATTTCTGCTTCCCCAGCAATACTTCACTTACACGCTACAGCCAGAGGCATTCACAACCGGCAAAAGTTTCAGCGATTTCACCCAGAACCGGTTGAAGACGCAAAGCCTATCAGCGCAGCACGCCGAACAAGTCATATACAGTAATGCAGGTTTATAGAGAGAGCATTTTGCAAAGGGATGACATTTAATAACACACTTAGTTAATCATTCTCCTCTTTTTGGAAAGGTTGTTCTGTATTTCTATGGACGGGCGCACTCCCCAGTTAGCTGTGGGGAGGTCCCTACTCCGCTCCCAGCCGAACAATAGATCCCCAGATTAGTGGGATAGCAAATACGGTTGGGCCTCCATTGCTATACGCCGAGCTCATGGTTATTTGGAGTTGTGAACACGAATATTTGGTCCAAACTTTCACATTTAACTTTTGCATGTTTTTGACAAATAGTTGGCCGTTCACGTAATGAATGTTCTTGTTCAGTTATTGAAATTAATAATATGACCCACTTCCCATTAGTTGCCACTGAAGTCATCTTTGAACCATTGGCTCATTATCTTGAACGTCCTGTCCATAGCAAGTGCCTTGTTCGTTCTGTGGCACCCTGATCTGGGAATTTACTTGCCGCAAGTAACTGGAAACGATCAGAGTCACAGCAACCAGGTCGAAGGTGTGAAATATAAATCTAACCTGAGTCATGAAAATAAATATTTATAAACACACACATATAGTTTCTAAACGGTGTAAAATGACAGTCTTCAGTGTGTACAAGTTTCAGCTTGTTTGTAATTTAAGTAGTAGCGCTCTCTGGGAATAAATATTTGTCACAGGATAACCAACAGAAGCTGAAATAAACTGGGGCAACCAACTCAAGGGAAAACTGATCTTTTATTTAACTTACATTTTCTTACATTACTTACGTTTTCCACTATTGAATGCCTTATCTAAATATTGAAAATTTAAAATATTAATTTATAGAGGAAGGGTCTGCAGTTGATTATTCTTAATTCTGAACCATCTCTACATATTTACAACACACCTAAATTACTAATTGTTTTAGTAATCATTTTTGCTATTTTTATTAAATGACTAAATGTATAGTGGAAATATTGCATAGGAATATTTTATGAAATGTCTATTCCAAAGTTATGAATGTTAACTTAAGATCTGAAATTAAAATTGTTTTAATAAAACGTACTGTATTGTGAAGTTCCTTCTCTTTGATATTATGCTGGTTTTATTTTATAGATATTACAAGTTAATAAGTACAACAGAAATTTCAGACGACTTCTGATTTTGAATTCCAGATTCCTTAAACTACCAACAGTTCAGTGTCAGTGCCCAGGGGTAAAATGTGTCTATCCTAATTCAGTATAGGTGGGTTCATTTCCCCTGTGCAGGAATAAGGAGTCCAGACTGAAATAGTTAACAGAGTTTGCTATCTGCTCACTTCAGAGAATTTGTTTGAAATGATCTTAACTTATTCAACCCTGTTAGGAGTGAGAAGTCCCCTCTGATTAAATACACCTTATGCCTGACATTGGCTGGAGTCATTGAATTTTACAGCATGGAAAGAGGCCCTTCAGCCTCTGCCACCCACCAAACACCTATCCTAATCCCAATTTCTAGCACTTCTTCTGTAAACTTATGTTATGACATTTCAAGAGCTCATCTAAATACTTCATAAATATTGTGAGGGTTTCCTCCTCTACCACCCTTTCATGCAGTGAGTTCCAGATTCCCACTACTCTTAGTGAAAACAATTTTCCTTATCTCCTACACACCTCCTGCTCCTGAAGTTAAATCTATGCCCCTTGGTTATTGACCCCTCTGCTATGGAGAAAAGTTCCTTCCTATCCACCCTATCTATGTCCCTATAATTTTATACATCTCAATCAGGTCCCCTCTCAGTCTTCTCTGCTCCAGCCTGTCCAATCTCTTTTGATAGTTAAAACACCCCAGCCCTGGTGTATTTCTTCTGCATCTTCTTGGTGTAATCACTTGCTTCCTATAGTGTGGTGACCAAAACTGCACTGTGGCCTAACCAGTGTTTTTTATATAGTTTCAATATACCTTTCCTGCTCTTATATTTAATGCCTCAGTTAATAAAGACAAGTATCCCAAATACCTTCTCCTAGATCATACCAATTTAAAGCCATAGAGCTTGATTTACAAGCTCATTGGGCCCTCTCAGTATACAGGACGCCTTATTTTTTTTAAAAGTTAATACAAAAATGCCATAGTTACAGCATGGTCATTCACATAAACACATCAGAACTATCAGTCTGGCATTTCTTTTTCCAGAATCTGTCAATTTCAAATAACTTGTACTCAGTATTCGTAAGAACACTTTAGAAACTACACTTTATCTTTAAAAAAGCAAGCAACTATGAATGTTCATTCACAGACTAAATTCCATCAGACAATTGGAATTGCTATCTAATAATTTCCCTTCAAGGTGCTCAGTGGAATTCACAGGTAACCACCTGGAATTAAATTACACAAATCCAAAATGTGTGAACTTTCACAAAAAGGTCAATGGAAATTTCCATATATTTGGATTCCTGCCACTATAATGATGCTTCCACTACTCAAACATGTTTATTGTGTGAATTTAAGGTCTGCAACCTTTTGTGATCTTTATTTAGTACTGTGTTTGCAAGGCATTTTAAAGAATCAAGATTGCCCATGTGACTGCAGGCTTTAAGTTTCAAAGCTGTGATGTCAATTTTCAACAGCAGTACCAACAGTTTATTTTGAAATGATATTTCTCACCTGAATTTAAGATGATGTATGCAAAATGTCTGAAATACCAATTCCCTGCCTTTTGTGTGTGATCTCAGTCTGATTCAGGTTAGTCTACACCAGCCAGTTTTGATGTGTGAAGTCCAAATACAGATTGGCTTTGACTGAGGCTTCCAGTTCAAAGTTGTCATTCTAACACAAACTGGAATTGAAACCATGGTCTATTAAAAATAACTGGAAAATCTCAGCCGGTCTGACAGTACCTGTGGAGAGAGAACAGAGCTAATGTTTTGAGTTTGGTGCAGGTCTTCTAGGTTCGAAACATTGGCTCTATTCTCTATCCAAATACTGTCAGACCTGCTGAGATTTTCCAGCATTTCCTGTTTTTGTTTCAAATTCCAGCATCTGCCGTGATTTGCTTTTATCGCCTAAAAATTGACTGGGGAGCTTGACTGCATGTTGCATAGTGCAAGGAGATTCTGGCTAATTTCATGGTGAATATCAGCTAGTTGTAGGATTACTATTAGTTACAGACAGGATATGAGGGCATTTCACTTATTGCTACTACTTGCACATAGACTATCAGTGAGTTAGAAACATAGAAAATAGGAGTAGGTCATTTACCCCTTCAGGCTGGCTCCAGCATTCAACATGACCATGGCTGAACAATTGCGCTCTCTCTCTATATACTTTGATGCTTTTAGACACTAGCAATGTATCTATTTCCTTCTTAAATGTATTCAGTGAATTGATCTCTGCATCCTTCTGGTTAATTTCAAAGGTTCACCACCCTGAGTGCCCACCCCGTATCCTCAGTGATCCCTTGTTCCAGACCCCTCCAACCAGAGGAAACAATATAAATCTATTCTGTCCAGTCTTGTCAGAATTTTATGTTTCAATTAGATTCCCTTTCATTCTTCTAAATTCCAGTGACTATAGGCCCAATTGACCCAATCCCTCTTCATATGACAATCCCAGGTAAATCTGAGGTAAAGAGAGCAAAACTGTACACAATACTTCAAGTGTCATCTCATCATGGCCTTGTACAGCTGTTGTAAGATATTCTTGCTCTTGTACTCAAGTAGTCTTGAAATGAAGGTCAACGTACCACTTGCCTTAACTGCTTGCTGTACCAATACATTTGCTTTCAGTAACTGGTGTAAAAGGAATACCCAAGTCTCTTTGTACATCAACATTTCCCAATTTATCACTATTTAAATAATACTTTACAATTCAGTTTCTCTTCCTGAAGTGGATAACTCCATATTTATATATGTTATACTGCATCTGCCACTGCCCACTCACAACTTGTCTAATTCACATTGAAGCTTTTTAACATCCTCCTCATCATTCACATTGACACCAAATTTGTGTGGTCAGCAAACTTGGAAATATTACATTTAGTTCCCTCATTCAAATCATAGAAGTATATTGTGAATAGCTGGGGCCCTGTGGGGCGTCGCTAGTCACTGCCTCCTCCTCCAAAAAAGACCCAATTTTAACTACTTTCTGATTCCTGTCTGCTAACCAATTCTCAATCCACGCCAATATAAAACCACCAATCTCTTTTGCTGTAATTTTGCACTCTAATCTCTAATGTGGGACTTCACAAAACTCCCTGAAAATCCAAAATAAACCACATCTGCTGGTTCTCCGTTATCTATTCTACTTGTTGCATCCTCCATCAAACATGACTTTTCTTTCATAATCCCATTGATATTTTCTGTGTCCTGTTATCACATAGTAACATAGGAATTAGGAGCAGAAGTAAGCAAATTCAGCCTGTCGAGCCTGCTCCGCCATTCAATAAGATCATAGCTGATATCTCCCTGGTCTCAAATCTATCTCTCCACCTGTTCCCCATATCCCTTTATCCTTTTTTTATTAGAAATATATCTATCTCCTCCTTTGAAACCATTTAATGATTCAGACTCCACTGTGCCATGGGGCAGTGAGTTCCACAAATTCACCACCCTCTGCAAGTAGTTCCTCCTCAGCTCAGTTTTAAATCTACTGTCTCGCAACCTATACTTGTGACCTCTTCTTTGAGATTGCCCCATAAGAGGAAATATTTGGTCTACATTTACTTCATCAATCCCTTTTAAAATTTTATATACCTCGATCAGATCCCCTCATTCTCCTATACTCCAACAAGCATAAGTCCAAACTGTTTAATTTCTTCTCATATGTCAAAGTTTCACCCCCCCGGAATCAATCTGGTGAATCTCTTCTGAACTGCCTCCAAATACCACCACACCCGTCCCCAAATAAGGAGACAAAACTGGACACAATACTCCAGATATGGTCTCACCAACACCCTATACAATTGTAACAACACTTCTCTACTTTTATACTCCAGTTCTTTTGCAAAAAAGGCAAATGGGAAGTTGGCATTTATTATTACATGCTGCACCTGCATACTGACCGTTTGCGATTCATAAACATAGACACTCAAATCCCTCTGCCCTGACAGTGGAGTTACATTTGCCATCCTTCAGTCTTCCATCGACAGAATTTTGGAAGATTACAAGCAACACACCCACAATTTGCATGGCCACCTCCTTTACTATCCTGGGATGTAGATAACCCAGCTTTGGGGATTTATTGACTTGCAGCCCCATTAATTTCTCCAACACTCATTGTTAGTAGTAGCAATTTCTGCTTCTCACTAGACCCTTGGTTCCCTAGCATTTCTGCAAAGTTATTTGTGTCCTCCTCTGTGAGGGAATTAAAGTAAGTTGTTTAATTGCTCTGCCATTTCCTTCTTTATTATAAATTCTCCCATTTCAAACTATGTCTTCACTTGATCTTTTTCTTTTATAAGTATTTAAAAAGTGGACTGTAAAAGCTTCTGTTACTAGCAAGTCTACTCTCATGCTTGACTTTTTCTCTCTTACTCAATCCAAAAGTCACAAATTCCCTCACTATGCGACACCATCAAAACTGGATACTATTATAATGGAATTTTTTTTTATGTAGTGAATTGTCCTGTGAAAATAATCTTACCATCTTGGTCCTCTTTTGTTGAATCCTGAATTGTTCCCAATCGTTAGTCTTGCTAATTTTTCTAGAAGCTTTATATGTTAGGCATGGTTGAACTGCTTTTCTTGTGTTTTTATGCCAGACAGGAATGTATAACTATTTCAGTGTACTTGTTCCTTAAATATTAGCCATTTGTTATCCACCATTGTACCTTTTAATGAAGTTCCTCAATCTATCTTAGCCAACTCATGCCTCACACCTTTAAATTAATTTGTTTAGATTTCAGACCCTAGTATCAGATTGGACTCTTCACTTCCCATCTGAATGAAGAATTCTATCATGTTATGGTCACTGTTCCCTGCAAGTTGTTTCCTCCACCTTTGTTACCCTTATCCCTGCTCTCATTTTAACTTCTTCAGCTGCTCATTGGTGACCTTCTGGTTCAAAGAACTATTTGCACAACAGCTGTTCATACAACATGACAAGCAAAGATGGTCAACTTCTGGGGACTCAAACTTTTATGTAAATGCTATAATATTTGCAGAAACATGTCAGATAATCAAACCTCTAGGGATGTATCAATGGAGAACAGACCTGAAGCTAGCTGGAAGAGAGAAATCTAGGTATTTTATTGCATCATCCTTTAGCAGTTCATGACTAATGTGATGATGTCTTGATTATTTTCACAGGACAATTCACTACATAATAAACCATTCTGTTATAATAGTATCCAGTTTTGATGGTGTCACTTGCTGAGGGAACTTGCAACTTTGGAAAGGGGGCAGGGGTGTGTTCCAAGATTAATTCCCAGTCTCAAATAACTTAGTTACCAAGATAGACTCTTAGAGTTGGGTCTAACTATTTGAACTTTAAATAACCGGATAAAATCTATAAAGGAATGAAAGGTTTTTTTGACTAATTATTTCAATTGGATTGGTTAGGCAAGAACTAGGATAAGTTGCCAGGGAGAGAGATGAAGCCCTCTATGGAACAGGAGTTTGTGTGTGTGGGGGTGGGAGAGAGTGGGTTGGGGGAGAGAATGAAGACAGCACTTGGAGGAAATCTCTGTTCATAAGAACATAAGAACATAAGAAATAGGAGCAGGAGTAGGCCATCTAGCCCTTCGAGCCTGCCCCGCCATTCAATAAGATCATGGCTGATCTGTCGTGGCTCAGTTCCACTTTCCCGCCCTCTCCCCATAACCCTTAATCCCCTCTCTTATCAAAAACCCATCAACCCGCGTCTTAAAAATATTTAGTGAGGCAGCCTCCACCACTTCAACAGGCAGAGAATTCCAGAGATTCACCACCCTTTGAGTGAAGAAGTTCCTCCTCAACCGTCCCCCCCCTTTATCTTGAGGCTGTGCCCCCTAGTCCTACTGTCTTTTTTGAGTGGGAAGAGTCTCTCCACCTCTATCCTATCCATCCCATTCATCATCTTATACGTCTCAATGAGATCTCCCCTCATTCTTCTAAACTCTAACGAGTACAAGCCTAGTTTATTCAGCCTCTCCTCATAGCTCAACCCCCTCAACTCTGGTATCAGCCTAGTAAACCTCCTCTGCACTCCCTCCAAGGCCAAAATATCTTTGCGCAGGTGCGGCGCCCAAAACTGCACACAGTACTCCAGCTGCGGCCTCACCAATGCCCTATACAGCTGCAGCAAAACCTCCCTACTTTTATATTCAATCCCCCTCGCTATGAAGGCCAGCATCCCATTCGCCTTCCTGACCCCATGCACAAGGACCCCGAGGTCCCTCTGCACCGTCGCCTGCTGCAGTTTTTCACCCCGTAAGTAATAGTCCTTCCTACCATTATTCCTACCAAAGTGGACCACCTCACACTTGCCAACATTAAGTTCCATTTGCCATTTCCTGGCCCATTTGCCCAGCCTATCTAGATCCTTCTGCAGACTCTCCACACCCTCCGCACAATTTGCCGTTCCCCCAATCTTGGTGTCATCAGCAAATTTCGACACCCTACACTCGGTTCCCTCCTCCAGATCATCTATATAAATGGTAAAAAGCTGAGGCCCCAGCACCGACCCCTGGGGCACTCCACTAGTCACCATCCGCCAATCCGAATAGCACCCGTTGACCCCCACTCTCTGCCTCCTATTTGACAACCAATCCTCTATCCACGCTAACACCCTACCCCCAACTCCATGTCCCTCGACCTTCTGCAATAACCTCTTGTGAGGTACTTTGTCAAACGCCTTCTGAAAATCTAGAAAGACCACATCCACCGGCTCTCCTCTATCCACTGCCCTAGACACTTCCTCATAGAACTCCAGTAAATTTGTCAGACACGACTTCCCTTTAATGAAACCATGCTGCGTCTGCTCTATCAAGCAATTCCCTTCAAGATGCCTTGCAATTTCCTCCTTAATGACGGATTCTAACATTTTACCTACCACAGACGTTAAACTAACTGGCCTATAATTCCCCGCCTTTTGCCTGGCACCCTTCTTAAACAACAGCGTAACATTAGCTGTTTTCCAATCATCCGGCACTTCCCCGGAATCCAGCGACGTCTGGAAAATAACCACCAAGGCATCCACTATCACCTCCGCCATTTCTTTCAGAGCCCTCGGATGCATTCCATCCGGTCCTGGGGACTTGTCCATAATCAGCATTCCCCCCCCCCCCCACGCCCCAAGTCTGTTGAGCACCGCCTCTCTAGTAACAGTAATGTCATTAAGACCCTCCAGTCCTACCACCTTTCCATCGCTAACACCTGGCAAATTATTCACGTCCTCCTCAGTGAAGACAGAAACAAAAAAGTTATTCAATACCTTAGCCACATCCCCATCCCCTACCACTAGGTCCCCTTTCTCATCCTCTAAAGGACCAACGTTCACCCTAGCCAGCCTCTTCCTTTTTATATATTTATAAAAACTCTTGCTATCCTTTTTTATATTAAGCACTAGCCCAGCTTCATAGTTTCTCCTACCCTTCTTTATCAACTTCTTTGTCAATCTTTGTTGACATTTAAACCTCTCCCAATCCTCTTCTCGCCCACTACTCTTAGCTACTCTAAATTCCTTCGCTTTTAATTTAACACTTTCCTTCACCTCCTTCGTTATCCACGGCTTATTACCTCTCCTCCTACGGTCCTTTTTGACCATCGGAATAAATTTCTGCTGAGCACCAAGAAAGATCTCCTTAAAGATCCTCCACTGCTCCTCAGCAGACCCTCCCTCCAATGCGCTCCCCCAGTCCACATTCGCCAATTCTTCTCTCATCCTACCGTACTCCCCTCTATTCAAACAAAGGACGCGTGTCCGGGAACCCACTTTCTCCTCCTCCATCTGCACCAGAAACTCCACCATACAATGATCACTCTCCCCAAGAGGATCCTTCACCGCAAGGTCCCTAATTCTACCCGCCTCATTACATAACACCAGATCCAAGATAGCTCACTCCCTTGTCGGCTCCAACACACACTGTTCCAGGAAACTATCCCAGCAGCATTCCAAGAACTCTTCCTCGAGCCCACCACGTCCAACATGGGTCGACCAATCGATATGCAGATTGAAATCCCCCATAACTACTGCCGTCCCATTCCTGCACGCCGTACTTATTTGCGCGTTAACAGCCCGCCCCACCTCCAGATCATTATTCGGGGGCCTATAGACGACACTCACCAGCGTCTTCCTCCCTTTGCTGTTCCTAATCTCCACCCACAACGATTTCACCTTCTGCTCCTTGGCTCCAATATCATCCCTTGCTACCACCGTGATGCTAACCTTAATCAGCAGAGCTACGCCCCCCCCCCGCCGCCCCCCTTTTCCCTCCTGCCTATCCTTCCTAAACACTTGATAGCCCTGTACATTCAGCTCCCATTCCCTGTCACCTTGCAGCCACGTCTCTGTAATGGCCACCAGATCATATCCATTTGTGTCGATCTGCGCCACCAGCTCATCCACTTTATTCCGAATGCTTCGTGCATTCAGATAAAGCGCTTTCATCCCAGCCTTCACCTGGACCCTATTTGCCGTAACGCCACCAACCATACTCACGCCCCCTACTCCCTCTATTATTGGGACATCCTCGGCCTCTTCTCTTACCTGTACCCTCTCCTTAACTTTAGACCTCGTAACATCACCTACCCTCGCACCCTCTCCCCCCAATTCATTTAAAGCCCTGTCTACAGTCCTCTTTACTCGATTCGCCAGCACTCTGGTCCCAGCACGGTTCAGACCAACCCCATCCCGCCCGAACAGGTCCCACCTACCCCAATACTGATGCCAATGCCCCATAAATTCAAACCCATTCCTCCCACACCAATCCCTGAGCTACCCATTCACTTCCTTAATCTTATCAACCTTACGCCTGTCTGCACTCGGTTCAGGCAGTAGCCCAGAGATAACCACCTTGTCGGTTCTACTTTTTAATTCCATTCCCAGCTTTTCATACTCCCTCCCCAGATCCTCAGTCTGCACTTTGTCTACGTCGCCGGCACCCACATGTACCACAACGACCGGATTCTCACCCTCCCACTCCAGGTTCCTCTGCAGCCCAGCTGCGACATCCCGGACCCGAGCACCAGGCAGAGTCAGAATTGAATGTTCTTCATGTACACATGGAACCAGATGTGTTTCTGAATCATTTTGCTGAACGACAATATGTGGATGAGAAAAACAATAGGTAAAGAGTAGATCCTTTATCATTGTCGAAGTGCCATCATTGAATGTGTTTAAGGCTGGGACAGACATTTGGTCTATCGAGGAATTGAGGGATATGGGTGAGTGGGCAGAAAAGTGGAGTTGAAGATACTGAGGCTTGATGGGCTATATGTTCTCCTAAGTTACCAAAGCTCACCATAAATGTGCCACACGTGCAGTAAAATATGTAAAATCAGAAAACTGCAATCCAGGATGCCTTGCTCCTCCAGGAGCAGAATGATAATTGTACCTCACAGATACACTCACCATTGAAATATGTGGAAAAGTGGGAAGTTGCTGTACTCACCTGATAGGT
The DNA here is from genome assembly GCF_965287045.1 of Carcharhinus amblyrhynchos. Taxonomy (NCBI): domain Eukaryota; kingdom Metazoa; phylum Chordata; class Chondrichthyes; order Carcharhiniformes; family Carcharhinidae; genus Carcharhinus; species Carcharhinus amblyrhynchos. The sequence continues at coordinate 85,542,688 of NC_137324.1, read as the reverse complement.
ATGCAGCAACAATAGTAACAGTATCCTTTTAATAGTGTAGTAAATGTGAGGTCATTCATTTTGGTAGGAATAACAGCAAAATTGACTATTATTTAAATGGTAAAAAATTGCAGCATGCTGCTGTGCAGAGGGACCTGAACGTCCTTGTACATATAGAACAGTACAGGCCCTTCGGCCCGCAATGTTGTGCCGAGCTCTTTCCAAACCCAAGATCAAGCTATCCCACTCCCTATAATTCTGGTACGTTCCATGTGCCTACCAAAACCGCTTGAAAGTGCCTAACGTGTCTGACTCCACTATCACAGCAGGCAGCGCATTCCACACCCCAACCACTCTCTGAGTGAAGAATCTATCTCGGACATCCCTCCTATATCACCCACCATGAACCCCCTAGTAACAGCTACATCCACAGTTATGCCCCCTAGTAACAGCTACATCCACCTGAGGAAATAGTCTCTGGATATCCACTCTAACTAGTCCCCTCATCATCTTATAAACGTTTATTAAGTCACCTCTCATCCTTCTCTCCTCTAAAGAGAAAAGCCCCAGCTCCCTCAACCTTTCTTATAAAGCCTACCCTCCAAACCAGACAATGTCCTGGTACATCTCCTCTGCACTTTCTCTAATGCTTCCACACCCTTCTTATAGTGAGGTGACCAGAACTGCACACAATATTCCAAATGTGGTCTCACCAAAATCCTGCATAGTTGCAGTATAACCCCATGGCTCAAACTCAACCCCCCGTTAATAAATGCTAACACACTATAAGCCTCCTTCGCAGCTCTATCCACTCAAGTGGCAACGTTCAGTGATCTGTGGATATGAACCCCAAGATCTCGCTGTTCCTCCACATTCTTCAGAACCCTGCTGTTGACCCCGTAATGTGCATTCAAGATTGTCCTACCAAAATGAATCACCTCACACTTATCAGGGTTAAACGCCATCTGCCACGTTATGTCCAGCTCTGCATCCTATCAATATCTCTTTGCAGCCTATAAGAGCCCTCCACCTCATCCACTACTCCACCAATCTTGGTGTCATCAGCAAATTTACTAACCCACCTTTCAACCCCCTCTTCCAAGTCATTGATAAAAATCACAAATAGCAGAGGACTCAGCACTGATCCAAGTTGGTTTGTAGGTGCGGCAAGTAATTAAGAAGGTAAATTCAATTGTGTCCTTCATTGCTAGTGGGATTGAGTTCAAAAATATGGAGGTTATGTTGCAGTTGTATAAGGTGCTGGTGAGGCCACACCTGGCGTACTGTGTACAGTTTTGGTCTCCTTACTTGAGAAAGAATGTACTGGCTCTGGAGGGGATACACAGGAGATTCACTAGGTTGATTCCAGAGTTGAGAGGGTTGGCTTATGAGGAGAGATTGAGTAGACTGGGGCTATACTCATTAGAATTTAGAAGAATTCAATAGGTACTTGCTGTACCTACAAACCAACTTTTTGTGATTCATGCACAAAGACACCCAGGTCCCTCTGCACAGCAGCATGCTGCAATTTTTTACCATTTGTAATAGTCCATTTTGCTGTTATTCCTACCAAAATGGATGACCTCACATTTACTACACTATTAAAAGAATACTTTTACTATTGTCTATCAGGTAAGTACAGCAACTTCACACTTTTCCACATATTTCAATGGTGAGTGCATCTGTGAGATACAATTATTCTTCTGCTCCTGGAGATCTTATAGAAACGTACAAGATTATGAAGGGAATAGATTAGATTGAAGCAGGGAGGTTGTTTCCACTGGCAGGTGAAACTAGAACTAGGGGGCATGGCCTCAAAATTAGGGAGAGCAGATTTAGGACTGAGTTGAGGAGGGACTTCTTCACCCAGAGGGTTGTGAATCTGAAATTCTCTGCCCAGTGAAGCAGTTGAGGCTACCTCACTGAATGTTTTTAAGGCAAGGATAGATAAATTTTTGAACAGTGAAGGAATTAAGGGTTATGCAGAGCAGGCAGATAAGTGGAGCTGAGTCCATGAAAAGATAAGCCATGATCTTATTGAATGGCAGAGCATGCTTGAGGGACCAGATGGCCTACTCTTGCTCCTAGTTCTTATGTTAAATCTTAATTACTGTCATACAGCTACAAGAAGACTGGAAATTAACTTCAACAAGTTTGAACTCTCATTCAAAATGTAATTACTGCTAAAGATTTAAAAACATACAAAAACTTTGCCAGAAATATTTTGACATTCTTCTTGCCTCTTTTATTTCTTTCTCTGAATCCATCCTCTTCCTCTTTTTGTTTTACTTTTTGTAGCCGATATGACATTGTAGGATTTCTATGATTTCTATTTTATTCAATGCAGAAGGAGGCTATTCAGCCCATCGGGATTATACTGACAACAATCCGGCCCTAAGCCCTATCCCCACAATCCTACACATTTACCCTGCTAACCTACATATCCCGGGACACTAAGGGGCACTTTAGCATGGCAATGCACCTAACCCACACATCTTTGAACGTGGGAGGAAACCAGAGCACCCAGAGGAAACCCACGTCGACACAGGGAGAACATAAGAAATAGGAGGAGTAGGCCATCTAGCCCTTCGAGCCTGCCCCGCCATTCAATAAGATCATGGCTGATCTGAAGTGGCTCAGTTCCACTTTCCCGCTTTCTCCCCAGAACCCTTAATCCCCTTGCCTACCAAAAACCTATCTACCCGTGTCTTAAATATATTTAGCAAGGTAGCCTCCACCACTTCAACGGGCAGAGAATTCCAGAGATTCACCACCCTTCGAGTGAAGAAGCTCCTCCTCAACTCTGTTCTAAACTGCACCCCCCCCCCCTTATCTTGAGGCTGTGCCCTCTAGTCCTGCTATCCTTTCTGAGCAGGAAGAACCTCTCCACCTCTACCCTATCCATCCCTTTCATCATCTTAAACGTCTCAATAAGATCCCCCCTTATCCTTCTAAACTCTAACGAGTACAAGCCCAGTCTATTCAGCCTCTCTTCATAGCTCAACCCCAGTATCAGCCTAGTGAACCTCCTCTGCACTCTCTCGACGGCCAAAATATCCTTGCGCAAGTGCAACGACCAAAACTGCACACAGTACTCCAGCTGCGGCCTCACCAGTGCCCTGTACAGTTGCAGCAAGACCTCTCTACTTTTATATTCAATCCCCCTTGCTATGAAGGCCAGCATCCCATTTGCCTTCCTGACCACCTGCTGCACCTGTAGGCTGGGTTTTTGCGACTCATGCACAAGGACCCCCAGGTCCCTCTGCACCGTAGCATGCTGCAGCTTTTCGCCCTGTAAGTAGTAGTCCTTCCTACTATTATTCCTACCAAAGTGGATAACCTCACACTTACCAACTTTGTATTTCATCTGCCAGGTCCTCGCCCACTCGCTCAGCCTATCTAGATCCTATCTAGAACACGCAAACTCCACACAGACAGTGAGCCAAGCCAGGAATTGAATCCGGGTCCCTGGAGTTGAGGGGCAGCAGTGCTAATCACTGTCACTGTGCCACCCCTGGTCAAATTCCACATTGCACATTAACAATATTACTATCTGATTGATAAGGATGCAAATTGTTTTGCCCTATTTATACACATCCCAGGGGCATTCTAAAAGAACCCATACTTTTTCAATTGTTGGCTGATTGAGATTCTGGTGCAAAAGTCCATTGAAAGTCCATGGGCAAATGAAGGTGGAGCAAACAGCTGTCATTTGCTTGCCAATGACTACAAAATCCAACTCTACGTTATTTTCTATATAGCAGTCAATGCAGTATTTAACAACACATTAATTCTATGATTTTGTCAGCACTGATCTCTGAATTTATCAATAGAAACAACCCCAATTTGCCAAGCAGTGAAAATATTCACTGTATATTCTTTGAGGAATTCAGAATTTTAAAAAATCTCTATTAGATCCCCTTTTAACTATCCAGTGGAAAAAGTTCAAACTTTTCAAGCTTTTCTTTATTATCTTTCCACTGCTTGAATATCTTTCTTATAATGGAATGTAAAGAACTGGATGCAATAGTCCAACTATGGTCTAACTAAAGTTTTAAGTAAATTCAAAATCACTTGCTTGCTTATGATTCAAACTAGAGTTCACCTTGGCATTTTAGAACCTTCTCTTCTTGCATTTGCCCTGTTAAAGTTCTTTTGTATCTCCTTGGATCTCTCTGTTCTTCCATACTTAGTGACCTTAGCCATTTAGGGTTTACTTCCTTCTTCCCAAAATATTCTGCTCCATACTTATTTATTTGTGCCATCTATCCATTTTCCCGCCACACTTAATTTATAATGTACTTTTGCGGAAAAGATTTTAAAATTGTTGTACACGTTAAAATAAAACATGAACACATGTATGGTCAAGGTTTGTAAATTTAGTTTTACTATGTGATCCTTATGACAATCAAAAGACAGAACATTTAAGGATTGCAACTGCCACCATGCAATTCACAAGAGTCAATGGTAAGTAACAGAATAAAAAAAATACAGTACTGAAGATTTACAACAAAATATAAAACAGTGCATTTTCTTACAGTAAGTTAAAACTAAACCTGAGGAATACAATGAACATTGAATTTGAAGGTCACCATTCATGCAGTGCAAAACCAAACGACAGGGAATTTTAATCAGTATTCTGGAATTTTGGCAGAAAAATTCTGATCCAATGTACAGAATATGTTTCATCTTTACACAACATTCAAGGCAAATTCCACCATTAAATTAGATTGATTTTAAATACAATGCAAGACTGGCAGCAGTGGAAGGCAAACTTCGTTTACTTATTACTAATGTAGTAAACATGCATTAAAATTTTCTTTGTTGTCACATCAAACAAAATAATCAAGGCAATCTCTTTTTGAAACCTGATTTATTATTTTGAAGTAGTCATGATCAATTAATTTAAAATATCAGATTTTTCACTTTTTTTATTCTGTGGCATTAAGAACACGTGAAGCAAAATACACATTCCATAGCTATTTGGACACTACCTTTTTGCAGAACCAAATGGAAATGGACATGGACATGTCAGTGCGAATTCTAAACTCTCAAAATAATTTAGAGCTATTGGCCAGTTATATGGACAAAGATTTTTATTCCAGAATGGTGGATGCACACAATAATTGGCCAGAATTACTTTGTCCACTGAAATTTGCTGCGTGGTGTTACCTTTCATTAATCTGCAACATCTGTCTCTAACCTTGCACCAGACAGGTAGCGAGATCAGAAAATTAGTCATGCACCAATAATGTACATGTAACACTTGATCTCATGCAGATAAGACAAAAATACAGACAGGCAATCAAGCACACCACACAGTGATCCCTGCATATTGGAGGGAGACAACAGCTATCATTGATTAAAAGACAACAAGTAATCACATTCTTTGAATTTTCCATCTTTCTGACATTCATTCAAGGACTTTGACAAACACAGAACATGTTGCACATAGAATAAGCATATGGACACAGCAAGCTGCAAATCAATGGTGAAAGTAACTGGATTCTATTCTCAGAACATTTTGTGCATTTTCAAGTTGTATTTCACTTTTTCTACTTTTGAATTTGTGTCCTATTCTGCAACATTGGTTTGCTGCAAATTGTCAGTAGCTGCGGTAGTAACAAAATTTATCTTTAAGTTACTTTTAGAGGATGGAATATTGCAAATTATGCTACATGCTGTTATTACTTGTACGTGCTTGTTCTACTGTTCATGCCTTATATCTCACTGTTCACAAATCTAGTTTCGTTGCTAATATTCAGTCAAATCTAGATGTTCTGTGCCAAATGCTCAATCAGGAAACTGAAATATTAAAATAATCTTCACGTTAGTTTTAAAAACTGCACATAAACAAAGAATCATTCAAGACCAGTTTTGAATGGAATGCTGATAGAAATCTTTAAAATACAGGTTATGTTTTTTAGCCAAAGCAGTTTAATGCAAAGAAACACACATTAATACACCTGAATAAGCAACAAGGGATGTCCCTTTGTGAAGTTAGGTCTTATAAAGAGATCTCATCCAGGTTTTCGCTGTCAGATCTGCGTAGTGTGCTACATTAAGACAGCCACAGAAGCACACACTCAGTATAAATAAAGTAAATTTATTTCAACTTGCACTAGGAAGGAAATTGATTTTCCTTTAAATGGCAGTTGTTCAGGAATATTGTGAACCAAATTGTTTGATTTAATTCATCAGTACTGGTGAAATGAAGCTGCTTGTGGAACCAAACAAACTTTAGTTTTGCTTTCACCAGAAAATAGACTGGAATTAAAAGCATCATGAATTGGCACATTCACAAGTAATTGACTAAAATTATTACAAAATAGGACTCGAGTTGATCTAATTAGAGATGGTAATCAGTAATAAAATAAATATTTATTTTATGTTTTAATCACAACAGGTTTGAGGCTCATGGCAAAGGTGCATTCAAAGAATATAACTGATCATTTCATTGGGCAAGAAGGAAATTATAAAATTCAAAAATCTCCTATCTGACAGGAGTTACTCAAACTGTTATTTTAAAGCAGTTCTATAAAAATATTACCTGAAGCATTGCCGCACTCATTGCTTCATTTGAGATGTAAAGCAGTGTAAAGCACTGCTATTTTAGAAATTGATATTGAAACAATGTTTGTCGAATATTAAATCCTTTGAAAAGTCACAAATTTCACAAGTGTATACATAATGGGACACATAGCCAGTCACAGAAAAAACACATTTGCTTCATTCTGAACACTCATTTGAATATTAGGCAAAGAGAAAAGCATATCCAAGGCCACCGCCAGCAAAAGACACAAGTTCAGAAGCAAGTGCCAAGATGGCTGGAATCCTAGCTTTCAACCAGTCACTGTGTGTGTAAATTGCACTTCAGAAAGAGTGAAGCAGCAAAGTTACTTGAGATGTGCTTCATTCCTTTGATAGTACACTGGAGAATAGGGCTGCTGTCAAATTCAATCGACTGAAGTGATTACATAGTGGTTGAGTAAGGCTCATGCAGAGTTTTAGTTCTGGCAAATAGAAGATTTGGCCACTGGAAGAGCAGCATCAGTATCATGTTTAATACTGTATTAATAAGACATATTTAGGACACTTTTCTATTCAATTTGCATTTTTCAGTGATTGAAAACACATTCCAGGATTATTATGCCAGATCTATATAGGTACACCTTCACAACATAGGTGCATCACTTTGCATTAGTGGAGTTAATGTTTCCTCCAGAGCCAATGAAAATGAGGAACCCATGCAATAATAATGAGTATACTCTCAAAACATCTTCTGGAGCAACAGCAACAACAAAGTTAAACAACCAAACCAAAAATAAATTCAGTAGAATTCTTTCAAAAAACAGTTTATATGAAGGTTTAATTGGTATATGTTATAATTTATAACAAACAGGAAAATTTAGGAAGCAGTATCCAATTGTAACAGATATTTGCCCTAAAGACATGAAATGAATGCTCATACTGATCAGGGTTTAAATCAAAATATCACTCGTATTTTATATAGCTGCCTTTTTAAAACAATCGTGTCAAAGACAGCTATCAGGTATACCGTGACAAATTTCAAGCCCAGGCAATCCAGTTATTAATGAGTACCATACGATGTTGGTATTCTAACAGTGAGTTTATGTTAATGTATATCTGCACAGTGTATGTGTCTATTTAATACACAACAAAAGTGATTAGCACTTTCCTCCTCCATGAAGCATACAAAATCCCAATCTTTACATTTATTTGCAGCAACATTTTCATACTTAGATCTTCCAGCTTTTGAAGTCCGAAGTCCCATTCTTATTTAAAACACTTGTTTGCAATCCATGTTCCTGTATTGGGCGTTTACCAGTCATCTTGTCTTTGTTTGGTGGTGTCATAGGCCCTGACCACTTCGGACTGGGACACAATGCCATTCTCATCTTGAGAGAAGGCATAACCATCTATAACAATAAAGATTAGGTGTCATAAGATGTATAATAACACTAAATTAGAAGATAAAGTTTTGCAATGCATCTTGTGTTTGTCATCATATTATCAATAATTATAAATACCCTCCCCCAGTAGACACCACAGAAGCAGATGGCTTTCATTCATGCATACACAAAATAAATGCTGTTCCATCCATCTCAACCATTGTCAGGTTTCCCTATGTGCACTCCCAGGTCAGAAATGACAGAGGAACAGAGGAATCCATGGCATTATATATTTGCTTGCAAGAAGGTGCTTCTATGGCCTCTGACTGTGAAAGGGAGGGGAGAAAACAGGAGCATAACAGGACGACAAAGAGTTGACTTGAAACACATGGATTTAATCATAATTACTAAATCCTGGGGCGATGGTTCGGAAACACTCGGGAGAAAGATACTTACGTAATGAGCTCTGTTGGAGTGATTCAGAACGGTGAAGGTTGAAAGTGTTCTTTCTAAAAACATTCTTTAAGAGTTGTGCTCGCTCACTTAAGCTTTTTGGGAAAGAGAAGAAATATTCAAAACACTTTAGGAAAAAAAAACAATATTAATTCCCCACCTGGTTATGACTTAATAGGATATTTTAAACACGTGACTTTCTGAACTTTATAAATGCTGATTTTGCCCGTTCTTCACCAAACAAGACAAATTTACACTATTTTATCAATGACTTGCACTCAGTCAGTATAAATATTTATAAATTCTAAAGCCATTGTTCACCTAGCATCCTTCATAAATATATTATCTAAAAACATATAAATTATAATTTATATCATATATACATTTGTGTGAGTGTTCAAAAATCGCTTCTGCACTGAAACAAAGTACTCAGTAACATTATACCACCCAAAGGTTGAACATGCCAAACTACTTTTCAAAATGTGAATGTTCAGATTAATGTTTGGATAAAATACAAAAAGTTGTTTTTCAGTTCTAAACCATGTCATGTTTGAGGACTACAGAATGGACAACACATCCAATTCGTAGCATTCAACGGTTCACAATGTCCTTCCAGGGTTGTGGGGTGGAGGGGGAGTGGGGTGGGGGGAATCTTCCATTCTTAACCAATCTGATCTAAATGTGAATCCAGATCTATGGGCATAATGTTACAGTCCTCCATTAGTGAGCGTGCAGGCAGGAGCCTGTGAAATTCCCCAGGTGGCCCTTCCACCCCACTCTCATCTGCCTTCACTCCAATTGAGGCCATTAAGTGTCATTTCTCTCAAGGACTCCCTGTCCACAGTGGGCAGGCCCCCCCACCTCATCCCAATGTTGGGGCTACAGAGCTGTTGGTCAATCAGACTGGCTAACAGGTCCTGAGGCAGGACTTCCATTCTTCAATCAAGTGGAACTCCTGTCTTCAGCCAATTAATGCTTCTTATGATGCAGTAAATGCTTGTTAACGCTTAAATGTTTAATGCTTGCTGGGATTTGTGACTGTCGAGTGACAGGATGGGAAACCCCGCTTTCCAAAATATCCAAGAATACAAAATCAAAGGGAATAGGAAGGGAGGAACTTAAAAACAATCACTATCACCAGAGAAAACATACTGGGAAAACTAAAAGGATCTGATGGCCTGCAATTAAGGTCTTAAAAGAAGCGAGTTTATAGATTATGGATACTTAGATTGTAATCATTCAAATTTCTTAAATTCTGGGCAAGTTCCAGCAGACTAGAAAATCACAAATGTAACACGTTTATTCAGGAAAGGAGGAAGACAAAAAGCAGCAAAGTATAGGCCTACTAGACTAAAATTGTCTTAGGAAAAATGCTGGAATCCACGATTAAGTAAGTAATAGCAGGACATTTAGAATATCATAACATCAAGCAGAGTCATCATGGTTTATGAAAAGGAAATTGTGTTTGACAAAGCCATTAGAGTTCTTTGAGGATGTAACAAGCAGGACTGATGGGGGGAGGGGGGAACATGTAACATATTTGGATTTCTAAAAAATTCAATCTGCTGTCATATAAAAAGCACTACACAAGATAAGAGCTCATGGTGTTGTAGTTAATATATTAGCACAGACAGGAAACAGAATGGGATAAGTGGATTATTTACAGGTTGCCAAACTAACTAGTGAGATGCCACAGGGTTCAGTGCTGGGACCTCAACTATTTACAATCTACTTAATGACTTGGATAAAGGATTTAAATGTAGTCAAATTTACTGACTATACAAATAAGGATACGGAAACTGGTTTTGAGGAGGAACAAAATAACTTGCAAAGGGATACAGATAGGTTAACCTAGTGGGCAAAAGTTGGGCAGATAGAGTATAGTGGGAGGAAATGAGATGTTGTCTACTTTGGCAGGAAGAATATAAGAGCAGAATATTATATAGAGAGACTGCAGAATACTACAGTCCACAGAGTTCTGGATGTCCTTATATGTGAGTCACAAGAAGTTAACATGCAGGTACAGCAAGCAATTAGGAAGGCAAATGAAATGTTGGCCTTGGATTGAAGTATAGAAGGAAGTATTGTAAAGCTGTACAGGACATTGGTGAGGCCAGAGCTGCAGTATTGTATTTTCTTTTTATTACCGCATACTTCCCTTGTTCAGTTGATGAATCAACATTCCTCCACAGGAAGCACTGAGCGTAGACAAGGCAAAAATGTACTCCAGTTGGGGGGTTTCAATGTTCTTTATCAGGAGCGGCTCAATATCATCACTACTGACAAAATAAACCAACTCCTCAAGGACATATCTGTCATACTGGGCATGTGTAGGCGGTAAGAGAACCAAGAGCGAAAAACCTATTTGGTTTTGTCCTCACCATTCTACACGTCACAAATGCAGCCGTGTCTGACAGTATTGATGGGAGTGACTACCACATTTTGTGGAGAATAAGTCCTGGTATTTATTTTACAGCACAGCATTGAAAGAGAGGCTGGAGTGAGCTTCACTATTTCTAGCTTTTAATCTTTAAATTTCAAATAGCTCTGAAGGGCTGTTGAAAAAGAGAAGACAGCATTTTTAAGAACATTTTAAACTGAAGGCTGCATTTGCTGACAGAGTAACAACATTACTTTTCCAGTCAATTCACGGGCTATATAGGGATAAGGCACCAAATGGATGAAAGGTTTATTTGTAAGCATTTACTTTAGGGGCTTTGCTTAAGGACAGTGGTGCAAATATGAGAAAAGGAGGAGATGAAAGATTTATGCTGGATTGCCTCTTGCATGCCTAGCAATTGGTTTCAAAAGGTAGGCAGTAAACTTGATACAGGCTAAGTTGACTATCCAGAAAAAATTGTAAGAAAATAATATAGGAAAATTTAGTTCCTAGAAAATTTGCGATTTTGTCAGTGAATGAAAAAAGCGTGTCTGACATTTAAGATTATATGTTACAGTGACACTGGTGCCTGCTTCAACATTAAGAAATGTAAGATAGCGAGCCAGGGAGGTCCAGGATCCCTGGAGGTGCCCCCAACCTAAAGATTAAAACATTTATTTTGTTAGACAATTGTTATTTTAGTTTCTCAGTGGCCTAAGCCTATCATACTAATAAAATCAAATTACATCAGTGATTTAGAATTTGGTTGAAATTTTTTGAATACATTTAAAACAATGCAGGACAATCTACACCATGATTGGCCAGGATAATAAATTTAATTTGGAGCTTTTAATCCAATGTATTGTATTTGCTGGTCAAGGTATCATCTCCCCTACACCGGGCAGATCAAATACCAAATCTGTTCTGTCTGCAAATGAGACCCTCGTCCTCTCCAAAGCTCAAATTTATTCTCCCCTGCAGTCATACTACAATCTCTCTACCTTTGGCCTTCATATTTCAAATCAGGTTGAAAGGAGAGCATGGTAGCACAATGGTTAGCACTGCTGCTTCATAGCTCCAGGGTCCTGGGTTCGATTCCTGGCTCAGGTCACTGTCTATGTGGAGTTTGCACATTCTCCTCGTGTCTGCGTGGGTTTCCTCCAGGTACTCCAGTTTCCTCCCACAGTCCAAAGATGTGCAGGTTAGGTTGATTGGCTATGCTAAGAAATTGCCCCTTAGTGTTCAGGGATGGGTAGGTTAGAGGGATTATTAGGTATAATATGTAGGGATATGGGGGTAGGGCCTGGGTGGGATTGTGGTCGGTGCAGACTTGATGGGCCAAAGGGCCTCTTTCTGCACTGTAGGGTTTCTATGATATAGAGCACCTCATTTTCTCCTGCACCCTCTTCAACTCTCTGGTTGCATAATGACTTTAGTAACTTCAAACTTCAGTAACATCCCTTACTTTCTTTACACCAGAGACACCTAAGGCCATAAGTTAGTACAAGCAACTGTATAAAAGGAAATGCTGAAATCGAACAATGTATTGTTTTCTTTCAGTCAAAAACTTAAATTTCAGCTCCTTTAACAATCACAAAATCTGCAACGTGTACCACCTAGAACAGCAGTAGGCGCATGGGACCACCACCAACTGCAAGCTCCTGTCCAAGTTGGATGTTATCCTGATTTGGAAATGTTCACTGTTCATTCATTGTCACTGGATCTAAATCTTGCAATACCCTTCCTAACAGCAGCAACATTACATAGACTGCAGCCGTTTACGGAGATAGCACATCACCATCTTCTACAGTGCAACCAGCAATGGACAATAAATGTTGGCCTTGCTGGCAATGCCCACATCCTCTGTACAAGATGTCACATATATCAGGAACAGCATGTTTAAGATGTTGTGAGTGAGCACAGGGTTTTCAATTTTTAACTTGACATATGTCATAAAAAAGCATGAAAGAAAATGAAAATCCAGAGAGGATACATTTAAAACTTTAAAAATTGTAATTAAAGAATCTGGGTGTAGCTTTCTATTCTACTGCCCCAGGAAATCTGGTCACAATATTGAGACCCCAGTCCCACTGAACAAATCCAACTGGGGGATATTCATTTTTGATATTGGGGGAGGGAAATCATAGTTATTTTATGAATAGAAATACTTTCAGATGGAGTTTGAGGGACAGATTGAAAAGACTTCAGTGTGCAACTCATTTCTGCCCAAAATTCCGTGATCTTTTCAGACATCTAAACTGGTTTGTGCTCATGTTATGGATATAACTGAGTGGAAAATTAGAGGAAATAATTTAATTGTATTAAATATTTATATTTCAGTTCAGGTTCTCTCTCTTTACAGTGGCTCACTGGTCTATTGCGTGATTCAGCATTTCAAACTTTTGTTTCAGATTTCCAGATGTGCATTTATTTTTTTAAATAAAAAGATCACACTACAAATTAAGGATTGGCTGATGTTTTCCAATTGTTTGGTTGGTGTTTTCCACTTGCATAACTTAAAAGAAACCTGGATATTAAGCTATCACAAAGCTGCATGATCCCTCAAAAATTGATAGAAAAAGTTAGGTTGTGCGCAAAATCAGTTCCCTGAATGTTTCACATTCTATGCAGGCAGCATGGTGGCACAGCAGTTAGCAATGCTGCCTCACAGTGCCAGGGATCCAGGTTTGATTTCCAGCTTGGGTCACTGTCTGCGTGGAGTTTGCACATTCTCCCCGTGTCTGCATGGGTTTCCTCCAGGTGTCCCGGTTTCCTCCCACAGTCCAAAAATGTGCAGGTTAAATTGACTGGCCATGCTAAATTGCTTCTTAGTTTTGGGGGATTAGTAGTAGGGTATACAAGTTGCATTTTCTATGTAGAGTATTTTTAAAATTAAAAAAAGCATAATCCTTTTCATTTTCTCTAGTGTTTAGTACCTAGGTTCCATACAATAGTCTGCTTAAATATTGACAAGCATTTGCTCTGCTTACAACCAGACTACAGGTTGAGTATCCTTTATCCAAAACCCTCGGGACCGATTGCATTTTGGATTTCAGATACCGCGTATAAACTTACATCACAATAGCCTAAGTCTAGGCTAAAATAAATGGCTAGAATAGTTACTTGTATTACTGAATAATAAATACAGGGTACCTATAATAATTTGCTTTTTGACAAGATCATCACAAAAATCATAAGATGAACAATGCAGAAAAACAGAGTCCCCATATTAAAGGTTATTAATGTTAAAAAAGTGTGATTTTTAGATGTATTCAGTTTTCAGGTTTACGGGTAAGGGATACTCGACCTGTATTGTCGATGATCATTTCTACTATTTTGTTAAATAATAGCTCGACTCACTTCAGACTGCCTTAGGTGGTGGGCACAAAGATGGCTTTATTTGTCTCTTCCACAATGGGAAACTTCGTTCAGCTTTACTATCTTAAATGTTCTTGATCTTAAGGAGAGCCTATTCAGAATTGTACATCAATAGATACTGGATTTCAGCTGACACCACTGAACCATAGCTTAGGATGTCAACTTAATACTTCAAATCAAACTCTCCATTTGCTTCAAATAATGCCCCTTCTCTAATTTTCCTTTTGTTTTTGACATTCTATTGATGTCTCATAAGTGTACTCACACTACTCCATATTCAGTACTGGTTAGGTGCTTTGGCCATGTTAAATTCTCCCTCCGTGTACTCAAACAGTTTGGCAATTAGGGGATTTTCACAGTAACTCCATTGCGGTGTTAATGTAAGCCTACTTGTAATAAACAAACTTAAACTTTAAAACTTCAGGACTGTCAAATCAAGTTTTTCCCCTATCCAATGTCCCAAAGCATACAGATCTGTGCCACAGGCTAGATTTTGTGTCCCTCCTCAACTTCTTTGTTACTTTTTTATCTTATAGCCACAAAACTCTGGTGCACTCCATAGTTCCATCATTGACATTGTCAGTTTCATTATTTGTATTTTATCCCCTTTGCCAACATCATCTATTTGCATGGGTTTGCATGTCAAAGATAGTTAGCTTCATCTCAGTGCCTTGTCCATCAATACCAGGTCTGATGTTACTCCTTTTTTTTGATTATCTGCTGGGATGTGGTGGTTTAGTGGCATTGTCATTGGATTAGTATTCCAGAGACTCAGGGTACTGGGCAATCAGGTTTAAATCCCGCCATGGCAGGTATTGAATTTGAATTCAATAAAAATTTGGGATTAAAAGTCTAATGATGACCATGGAACCATTATTGACTGTTGTCAAATTCCACCTGGTTCACTAATGTCCTTTAGGGAAGGAAAACTGCTGTTCTTACTTGGTCCAGATCAATGTCGTTAACTCTTAGCTGGCAATTAAGGATGGGCAACAAATGCTGGTCTAGTAACACTCTCATCCTATGAAAGAATACAAAAAACTGACCATAAACTTAACCTGGGTCTGGAGACCAAAGACATAATTTCAACCAGGTTGGAATACCCATCTTTCTCACTCTTCGTGAACTAAATTGGTTCTCTGTATGGCATGGACTTGTCTTTTTTAAGAGTCAGGGAGGTAAAAGAATGCGAAAAAGAGCGAGAATGAGAATGAAGTCGGGAAGATAAAAGAGCTAGCTGATGGTGGTACTGCTGCTGATGTGTTGGTGGTGCTGAATCTCAGTGGATGACCAGATTTGGAGAAAATCGAGTATAATATCATAGGGAATTACACAAGCGATTGGTTGCTGAGTATTTTATATGTTTTGCTTATTTATCTTTAAATACAATTATTGGTAATTGTAACATTTTCTTCATAATAAGGTTTTTCTAACAGCAGAAGTAAATCTTATTGAGACTAGTAGAGTTTATTAATTAAAATAAAACAAATATAAATATATGAAAAACATAAAACACATATCTGCGTGATTAAGAAAGATGCAAATTTTAGTTGTATATGGTACTAGCCTTAATAAGCACAGTAAATTGTTTGATATGTAGGAATTATTCTACATTAATTCAGAAAGTAACAAAACTAAATAACGTGTTGCAACTGTGAAATGTGGGGGTGCCTGGATGCCAAAGACAAACACAGCTACAGAAAGTGTAAGCAGCTAGAAGAATTCTGGATCAGGATTATTGATCTGGAAGCTGAACTGGAGACAACACACAACACAAGGGAGGAGGCGAAATACCCGTACATTTTGTTCCAGAAGATTGGAACAAAAGACACCTCTTAGAATAGAGTCATCTATTTTGTCCAGCAGTGAGGGACAGGATGATGTGGCAATGAGAGATGCAGGTAAACAGATAGTAGTAAAAATGCCTCCAACTTCGCAATTGTCAAACAGGTTTGTGATGCTCACAACCTGTGTGAACGAAAGTGAGGTCTGAAGGGTGGATGAGCCGTTCAAGTGGTGGGACCAAACAGGAGCACATTGTTAGTAGGAGACAGTACAGGGGATTCACACTGTTCTTTGCAGCAAAGAACAAGAGTCAGATGGAATACAATGTTGGCAAGTGTGAGGTTATCCACTTTGGTAGGAATAATGGTAGGAAGGACTACTACTTACAGGGCAAAAAGCTGCAGCATGCTACGGTGCAGAGGGACCTGGGGGTCCTTGTGCATGAGTCGCAAAAACCCAGCCTACAGGTGCAGCAGGTAGTCAGGAAGGCAAATGGGATGCTGGCCTTCATAGCAAGGGGAATTGAATATGAAAGTAGGAAGGTCTTGCTGCAACTGTACAGGGCACTGGTGAGGCCGCAGCTGGAGTACTGTGTGCAGTTTTGGTCGCCGCACTTGCGCAAGGATATTTTGGCCTTGGAGGGAGTGCAGAGGAGGTTCACTAGGCTGATACCGGAGTTGAGGGGGTTGAGCTATGAAGAGAGGCTGAATAGACTGGGCTTGTACTCGTTTGAGTTTAGAAGGATGGTGGGGGGAGGGGGGATCTTATTGAGACGTTTAAGATGATGAAAGGGATGGATAGGGTAGAGGTGGAGAGGTTCTTCCTGCTCAGAAAGGACAGTAGGACTAGAGGGCTCAGCCTCAAGATAAGGTGGGGGGCAGTTTAGAACAGAGTTGAGGAGGAACTTCTTCACTCAAAGGGTGGTGAATCTCTGGAATTCTCTGCCCGTTGAAGTGGTGGAGGCTACCTTGCTAAATGTATTTAAGACGCGGGTAGATAGGTTTTTGGTAGGCAAGGGGATTAAGGGTTATGGGGAGAAAGCGGGAAAGTGGAACTGAGCCACGACAGATCAGCCATGATCTTATTGAATGGCGGGGCAGGCTCGAAGGGACAGATGGCCTACTCCTGCTCCTATTTCTTATGTTCTTATGTAAGAGTCCACAAGGCTGAGCGGCTGGAGAGAAACTTAGTGGGTGGGGAAGATCCAGTGGTCATTGTTCACATTGGAACTAATGACATGGGCAAGACAAGGAAAGAGGTCCTGCACAGTCTGTGTGAGGAAGTAGATAAAGTCTGACAACACCAGGTTTCAGTCCAACCGATTTATGGTTGGACTGAAACCTGGTGTTGTCAGACTTTTTACTGTGTTTACCCCAGTCCAACGCCGGCATATCCACATCATGAGAAACTAGGTGTCAAATTAAGAAGCAAAACCTTAAAGGCAGTAATGTCTGGATTATTACCTGAGCTGTGTATAAATTGGCATAGAACAACTGAGATTAGAGGAATGAATATGTGGCTCAAAGACTGGTTTGAGAGAAGTGGGTTCTGTTTCATGTCTCACTGGCATCAGTACTGGGTAAAGTGGGGGCTGTACCATTCAGTCTGCACCCGAACTGCGTCCAGTGTTCTAGCAAGTCACATAACAAGGGAAGTAGAGGACTAAAAGGCAGGTGAGGGATAAAGCTTGGGTAGATGCAGTAAATCAAGGAGAGCAAATGGTAACATGGAGAATGGGGTCAGAGAATGGCAGGCAGGGACAGAGAAAGAAAGCTAAGAATACATCAACCGTTAAGATTAGATGTTACAAAGATAACAAAAGACAAAACTCAACAGTTTGTATCCAAATGCACAGAACCTTCTTAATAGAGTGAATTAATTGACCGTGCACATTGAAGTAAATATGATCTGAAAGCCATTATAGAAACATGGCTGCAAAATGACAAGGGTTAGATCCAGAATGTTCTGCATTATATGACATTCACGAAGAACAGGAAGCTACGTAAAGGTGGAGGGGCAGCACTGCTAATCAAGGATGGTATTGGTGTAGTTAGAGATGACCATGGCTCTGGAGATCAGGATGTAGAATCAGTTTGTATGAAAATGAGGAATACGCAAGGAAAGAAGTCAGTAGTGGGAACGGTCAACAGGCCCCCTAACAGTAACCACAATGTAGGACAAAGTATACAAGAATAAATATTGGGGGCTTGTGATAAAGGGATGGCAATAATTTTAATCCACATATAAAAATGAAAAAATTAAATTGGGAGTAGCAGCCTGGATGAGGAGCTCATAGAATGCTTTTGGGATAGTTTCTTAAAGCAGCACATTCTGGAACCAACCAGGGAACCAGATAACATAAGATTTGGATTGTTTAATGTGACAGGATTAACTAATCCTGACTGAGTAAAGGCACATCTACGTGGCAGGGACCATAATAGCGTTGAATTTTACATCCAGTTTGAAAGGGGCTAAAATGAGCATTTTAAACTTAAATAAGGGCAATTATGTGGCATGAAAATGTACTCGCCTCTACTACTACCTCTGGCATCTCATTCCAGGCACTCATCACCTGTGTGTGAGAACAATTGCCCCTCTGGAACCTTTTGTATCTCTCCCCTCTCACCTTAAACCTATGCCCTCTAGTTTTAGACTCCCCTACCTTTCAGAAAAGATGTTGGCTACCTTATCTATGCCCCTCATTATTTAAGAGACCGCTATGAGATCACTCCAAAGCCTCCTATGTTCCACGGAAAAATGTCCCAGCCTATCCAGCTCTCCTTACAACTGAAACCATCAAGTCCCGGTAGCATTCTAGTATCTTTTCTGCACTCTTTCTAGAGTGATAATATCCTTTCTGTAATAGGCTGACCAGAACTGTATGCGGTATTTCAAACGTAGTCTTATCAATGTCTTATATAACTTCAACAAGACATCCCAACTCCTGTATTAAATGCTCTGACCAAAGAAGCCAAGCACGTCGAGTGCCTTCTTCACCACTCTGTCCATCCGTGACTCCACTTTCAAGGAGCTATGAACCTCTACCCCTAGATCTCTTTGTTCTGTAACTCTCCCTAACACCCTACCATTCACTGAGCAAGTCCTGCCCTTCAATCTTCCATTTATCACCTCACATTTACCTAAATTAAACTCCATTTGTCATTCGTCAGCTCACTGGCTCAACTGCAATCCTGGATAACCTTCTTCACTGTCTACTATGCCACAAATCTTGGTATTACCTGCAAACTTACTAACCATGCCTCCTAAATTCTCAGCAAAATCAATCACAAATAACAGTGGACCCAGCACTGATCCCTAGAAAGTATGCAGAGTCGATGCACCAGGAAGTTGCATGGACTGGAGGATTTCAGCTATGAAGTAAGGCTGGTTAGACCAGAGTTGTTTTCCTTAGAGCAGAGAAGGTGAAGAGTGAGCCTGATTGAGGTGTATAAAATTATGAGGGACACAGATAAGGTAGAATTGACCTTTTATAAAAGGGTCCTTTACTGACCCTTTATAAAAAGGGTCAATAACCAGGGAAACATAGAAGCTAGAAGCGGGAATATGCCATTTGGCCTTCAAGTCTTTTCTGGCATTCATTTTGAGCCTGATCCCCCTTCTTTCCCGTATACCTTGATCCCTTTTGCCCCAAGAACTATATCTAATTTCTTCTTGAAATCAGACAATGTTTTGGCCTCAACTACATCCTGAGGTAGTGAATTCCACATATTCACTACCCTCTGGGTGAAAAAATTTCTCCTCACCTCAGTTCAAAAAGGTTTACCCTTTATCCTCAAACTGTGACCCATAGTTCTGGATTCCCCCATCACTGGGAACATTCTTTCTGAATCTACCCTGTCTAACCCTGTTAAAAAGTTGTAAGTTCTGAGAGATCCCTTCTCACTATTCTAAACTCCAGTGAATGTAATCCTGACTGACTACGTCTCTCCTCATATGACAGATCTGCCAACCCAGGAATCAGCTGGTAAAACTTTGCTGTACTCCTTCTATAGCAAGGGCATCCTTCCTCAGATAAGGACACCAAAACTGCACCAATACTCCAGGTATGGCCTCATCAACACCCTATACAATTGCAGTAAGATATCCCTATTTCTACACTCAAATTGTCTCACTATGAAGGCCAACATAGCATTTGCTTTCTTTACCATCTGCTGTACCTACGTGCTTACTTTCAGCGGCTGATATATGAGGACACCAAGATCTCGCTGAGTACCCACCTTTCTCAATTTACGCCCATTCAAGTACTTAATGCAAGAGGCAGGAGATTTAGAGGGAATTTGAGGAAAAATATTTGCTCCCAGGTGGTGATGGGAATCTGGAACTTACTGCCTGAAAGACTGGTAGAGGTGGGAACCCTCAAAATGTTTAAGAAGCATTTAAATGAGCATTTGAAACACCACAGCATACAAGGCTATGGACCAAGTGCTGGAACTTGGGATTATGATAACTGCTTGATGGCTGTCACAGACTTAATAGGCCAAAGGGTCTCTGTGTGCTGTAAACTTCAATGACTTTAACTAAAGGCACCGTTTTCAAATTAGGGGTTGCCTTTTAGGACAGATGAGAATTTTTTTCTCAGAAGGGTGGGCAACTTGGAATTCTCTGCCTCAGAAGGCGATAGAGATCGGATACATTCTTGTTTGGAAAGAGAATCGGAGGTAAACGACAGTGTGGAATTTGAAAAGATCAGTCATGATCTTATTGAATGGTGTAGCAAACTCAAAAAGGGGTGAATGGCCTACTTCTGTTCCTACTTTGCATGTTCGTATGTCCTAACTCTAAAATTAAAAAATAAACAAAACCTATTGCATTCTCCTGATAGGATAAATAAATTTAAAAACTTCATCTTTTATTTGTAATATATACCTTTTACCGTAAACAGCTGCACCTGGATCTTGGGACTGGGCTTCCAACTCTTGAACCTCTTCCACCAGAGACTTGCACAAAGTTCTCCGAATGCTGAAAATTAAAATTAAATGGATTCTTAATTTAACATTACATAAACATTACAATAATGATTATTTAATATATTACCTCAAAAAACATTTCCCTCTTTGCCAGTGAAAACAAATATGGAAAACCTTTCCCTGAAATTGTATTTCATACATTTTGCAACAAACCATTTTCAATTATGCATTAAGCCATACAAGGTTTGCAATTTGCTAACCTCTAAAAAGCTTTTAGAAAATAGAAGTTAAATGAAAACAAAAATCAAAGAATATTTTACAAATGTTGCATGATTCCTGTGGTGGTTAGGATGGGAAAACTTCCACCACCACCACCCGCCCCCACCACCCCCCATATTTTTTTGCCTCAGTTTTCAGCAAAATGAAAGACTGTCTCACCCCTAGGAACATGTTGCACCTTTTCAATTAAATCCTTTTTTCATCTATTATCTCAACTAGCAGTTTCTTTTTAAATAAGCCACCTTGTAAACAATTCAAAAATTATCTAAGTTCACAATTTCCTGAAGCTAAGTAATGCACTGATGGGAATTTTCCTGTCCCTCCCGCCACAGGAATCGTAGCGGCTGGGGGTGGAGATGGGGCAGACTATGCAAAGGTCTGTTGATGTAGGGCGGGACTTCCTGATTTTGGGATGAGCGTGGCTGGAAAATCCCATCCACTGTCTCCACATTCTTTCAAACAATTCATTTCTGCTGCAAATGTCTGATGTCGCTGTGCCAACTTTTAACAATCACACTTATATTTCAGCTTGCTGCTTCATGCAAGCTAAAAATAAATTAAAAACATTCAATTCTTTTCCTTTCACAATAAAGTTTCACAAGGATTTATACATTTATTTTATCATACGTACACTTTGTAGGTCACATCCCACAGAAGTGAAGTAATCGGGATGAAGAATAGGCCCATCCAAAAAACACCAGAGCTGAACAACATTAGAGCCTGAAAAAGTTAATGGAACACATATTTTGCAGTGTAAGCAGTAGTAAATACATTTACAACATCAAAATTATTTTCAAAGTTGTATACTGATGGTTCATGGTTAATTGCAGCATTCTTGCTTCCAAAGTTTATCTTGTTTATTTATTAGAGTCACAAGTAGGCTTACATTAACACTGCAATTAAGTTAAGTTATTGTGAAAATTCCCTACTTGTCTCTGGTTTGGCGAATTCTAAGTGACTCAAATGCATGACAATTATCATTTTACTGTATTAAAATCTCTCCACCAGCCAAATTTTATTTTCCCTTATCAAGACAGTGACTGATACTGAAATACAGTTTGCTCAGAGCCTTCCATCCTGCAGAACTTTACCATCATTCACGTGAAAAACTAGATAAGTGTCAAGATGCTATTTGTTGATGTGAGAGGAAGGTTGTTCAGCAGACAACCACATTTTCATGCAGGAACAATAGATGGGGATCAGGAGCAGAAATCCTGGTTAATGTTTCTGAGCCCAGGAATATTTAAGCCAAACTTAACGTGCCCAATAAATTGTACAACGTTAAAGCATAGAAACAGAATATTCAGTACAGAGATTCCAGGGTTTTCCTTTATGAGCTCTTTAATCTCATCATTAGGTTCTATATCCTTGCATATTCTCTTTCTTTTCCAGCAACTGCTGCCCTGATTGAGATTAATTACCTCAGTGTCGGCCAAAGGATTCAACTTGTGAACTATTCCCCATGGGGACCTACTGCAAGAGAGAACGTTGGGACAGGAAGGGAGGAGGGTGATCAGGGCTGGCCATCAGAGGCATTTGGTGGGTTGAGGGCAGTTGGAACAGACCACTGGGGGGTGAGATCAGTGCCTGGCCTGGGGGGGGGGTCTGGTAGGCCAGTGATTGGCAGGTGGGGGGGGGTGTCAGGAGGCCAGCGATGGGGGGCAGAGTGTTGAGATGGCCAGTGATTGGGAGGCTGGCAATAAGGGGAGTTTGTGCACGTGTGCTGATTTCTGCACTGACAGAACGACCTGTGCGTAGTGGTCCGCTCAGCACTGTCCTGCTGGCCTCCTGGGCAAGAATAGGCCCTGCCTCCCTACTTTTCAGCGTGAAACACATTATGGCACTCTGTGCCGTAGATTCTATGATTCTATAAATCTCTGACACTCTGCATTGCACAAAGGTTGGCCCTTCGACCTAAACTGGTCCATGCCAACCAAAATGCTCATCTAAGCTAACCCCATTTGGCCCATAGACGTCTAAACCTTTCCTCTCCATGTAACTGTCCAAATGCCTTTTACAGGTATTCAATGCCCCTGCCTCAACCACTTTCTCCAGCAGCACATTCCAATACCATCATCCTCGAAAAAGTTGATCCTCAGGTTCCCATTAATTCTTTCCCCTCTTAAACCTTTCCCCTCTTAAACCTTTCCCCTCTTAAACCTTTCCCCTCTTAAACCTTTCCCCTCTAGTTCTCGATTCCCCGACCCTGGAAAAAAGACTGAATGCATTCACCTTATCTATACCTCTCGCTATCTTATACACCTCTGTAAAATCATCCCTCACTTTCCTACACTCCAAAAAAAAGTCCTACCCTGTCCATTCTCTCAGTATAACTCAATCCCTTGAGTCCTGGCAACATCCTTGTAAATCTCTTCTGCACTCTCTCCAGTTTGATAACATCTTTCCTAATAGTAAGGCAACCAAAACTGAATACAATACTCCAGGTGTGGCCTCACTAATTTCCTGTACAACTGCAACATAACTTCACAACTTCTATACTCAAGGCCCTGATGAAGACCAGCATGTCAAAAGCCTTCTTCACTGCCCTATCTACCTGCGACTCCACCTTTACAGAACTGTGCACCTGAACTCCAAGGTCTCTCTGTTCCACGAAACTCCCTAAGGTTCTACCCACTCACTGTGAGGGACTAACTTGATTTGACTTTCCAAAATGCAACATCTCATACTTAGGCGTATTGAACTCCATTTGCCATTTCTCAGTTCAATTCCCCAGCTGATCAAGATTCTGCTGCAATTTTGATAACCTTCCTCACTGCCTATAAAACCATCTATTTTACTGTCATTTGCAAACTTACTGATCAAGACTTATGCATTCTCATCCAAATGTTGATGTAGATAATTAACAGCATTGGACCCAGCACTGACAGCTTCAACATATCTACTCTGTTTCAATGATTTAAGGCATTTCTGTCTCAGTCATCTCTTTACCAGGGTGGCCAGTTCCTTTACACCTCAAGACCCAACTGCATTTCTGTTTACATCCTTCACATCATCCTTCAGTATTGCATCAATCAGCAGTGACCTTTGATTAAATTTCTCAACATCTACAATTTTACTTGACTCCACTCATTTTCCATGGAATCTGGATCTATCTCAATATCCTGATCCTTTCATAGGACATATGGCTCACTCTTGTTCCTATCCCACTGTAGCCCACTTCCAACATGCTATTCTGATGATTTTGAGAGCATTTCTTCCTGCTCTTGTTCCAATTTTGAGCATTTCATCAATAATTATTTTCCTTTCCACCTATCCCATACCTATACATCTGACTCCATGGCCTCTTGCCTTCCTTGGCCATTGAATTAAATCAAAGGGAGGAATCTAGTACATTTAATACAAGTAAAAACACATTGTCCCAGAAAAGAAATTAAGATGCATGGTAGACAAATTTCTGGGAATTGATTCTTTCCACCCCAGAGTATTAAAACAGATAGATGAAGAAACCACAGATGCATTCATCAGTATTCAGATGTTTCAGGAAGGACAGGGAGGGAGGCAAAAGAGGTGGTGGAGCGGCACAGTTGATCAGGGACAGTGTCACGGCTGTAGAGAAGGTGGATGCCGTGGAGGGACTGTCTACGGAGTCTCTGTAGGTAGAAGTTAGGAACAGCAAGGGGTCAATAACTTTGCTGTGTGTTTTCTATAGGCTGCCCAATAGTGACAGGGAATTTGAGGTGCAGATAGGGAAACAGATCCTAGCGAGATGTAGTAATAACAGAGTTGTCGTGATGGGAGACTTTAATTTCCCAAACATCGACTGGAATATTCCTAGGGTAAGGGGTTTGGATGGGGAGGAGTTTGTTAGGTGTGTTCAGGAGGGTTTCCTGACACAGTACGTGGATAAGCCTACGAGAGGAGAGGCTGTACTTGATCTGGTGCTGGCTAATGAACCTAGACAGGTGTCGGATCTCTCGGTGGGAGAGCACTTTGGGGATGGCGATCATAATTCTATCTCCTTCGCGATAGCATTGGAAAGAGATAGGATCAGGCAGGCTAGGAAGGTGTTTATCTGGAGTAAGGGGAAATATGGAGACATCAGACAGAAAATTGGATGAGTAAACTGGAAGGAGGTGTTCTTGGGGGAAAAGTACTGAAGGAAGGTGGCGAATTTTCAAGGAATGTTTGTCTGGAGCTCTGCACAACAATGTTCCGATGAAACAGAGGAGTTTTGGTAGAGCGCGGGAACTGTGGTGCACGAAGGTTGTGATGAACCTAGTCAGGAAGAAAAGAAAGGCATACAAAAGGTTCAGAGAGCTCGGAGATGTTAAGGATCTAGAGGAGTATACGGGTTGTAGGAAGGAGCTTAAAAAGGAAATTAGGAGAGCCAGAAGGGGTCATGAGAAGGCCTTGGTGGGTAAGATTAAGGAGAACCCCAAGGCGTTCTACAAATATGTGAAGAGTAAAAGGATGAGATGTGAAGGGATAGGACCTATAAAAGGTGAAGGGGGAAAAGTCTGTGTGGAACCAGAAGAAATGGCAGAGGTGCTTAATGAGTACTTTGCCTCGGTACTCATGGTGGAAAGTGATCTGGGAGGTTGTACTGCAGGTTTGCAGCCGACTGAAAAGATCGAGTATGTGGATGTTAAGAAAGAGGGTGTGTTGGAACTTTTAAATTCTATCGAGATAGATAAGTCGCCGGGACCGGATGGGATGTACCCCAGGTTACTGTGGGAGGTGAGGGAAGAGATTGCCGAACCCCTGGCGATGATCTTTGCGTCGTCGATGGAGACGGGGAGGTTCCAGAGGATTGGAGGATTGCGGGTGTGGTTCCTATTTTCAAGAAAGGGAACAGGGATAGCTCGGGAAATTACCAACTGGTGAGTCAGACCTCAGTGGTTGGTAAGTTGATGGGGAGGATCCTGAGGGACAGGATTTATGAATATTTACATAAGTTTAGTATGATCGGAAATAGTCAGCACGGCTTTGTCAAGGGCAGGTTGTGCCTTACAAGCCTAGTTGAGTTCTTTGAAAATGTGACTGAACACATTGACGAAGGAAGAGCGGTGGATGTGGTTTACACGGACTTCAGGAAGGCGTTTGATAAGGTCCCCCATGCAAGACTTCTTGAGAAGGTGAGAGGGCATGGGATCCAAGGGGCTGTTGCCTTGTGGATCCAGAACTGGCTTTCCTGCAGAAGGCAGAGACTGGTTGTGGATGGGTCTTTTTCTGCATGGGGGCCAGTCACCAGTGGAGTGCCCCAGGGATCTGTTCTAGGACCCTTGTTGTTTGTCATTTTCACAAGTGACCTAGATGAGGAAGTGGAGGGATGGGTTAGTAAGTTTGCTGACGACACGAAGGTTGGTGGTGTTGTGGACAGTCTGGAGGGATGTCAGAAGTTGCAGCGAGACATAGATAGGATGCAAGACTGGGCGGAGAAGTAGCAGATGGGCTTCAATGCGGATAAATGTGTAGTGGTCCTTTTTGGCAGGTCCAATGGGATGAAGGTGTACAATATCAAGGGTAGGACTCTTAGCAGTGTAGAGGAGCAGAAGGACCTTGGGGTGTGAGCCCATAGAACTCTTAAATTGGCCTCGCAGGTGGAGGATGTGGTCAAGAAGGCGTATGGTGTGCTAGCCTTCATTAATCGAGGGATTGAGTTTAGGAGTTGGGAGGTAATGCTGCAACTTTATAAGACCCTAGTCAGACCCCATGTGGAGTACTGTGCACAGTTTTGATCGCCTCACTACAAGAAGGATGTGGAAGCTATTGAGAGGGTGCAGAGGAGATTTACAAGGATGTTGCCTGGATTGGGAGGCGTGCCTTATGAAGATAGGTTGAGGGAGCTAGGTCTCTTCTCCCTGGAGAGACGAAGATTGAGAGGCGACCTGATAGAGGTTTATAAAATGTTGAGGGGTATAGTTAGGGTGGATTCTCAGAGGCTATTTCCCAGGTCTGAAATGGTCACTACGAGAGGACACAGGTTTAAGGTGCTGGGGAGTAGGTACAGAGGAAATGTCAGGGATAAGTTTTTCACTCAGAGGGTGGTGAGTGAGTGGAATCGGCTGCCATCAGTAGTGGTAGAGGCAAACTCGCTGGGGCCTTTTAAGAGACTTTTAGATGAGTACATGGGATTTAATGGGATTGAGTGTTACTGATAGGCCTGGTAGGGATGGATATGATCGGCGCAACTTGTGGGCCAAAGGGCCCATTTGTGCTGTAGTGTTCTATGTTCTATGCATTAATTACAATTTTCCAAAGCTTTCAAGATCAGGTGCGGTACCCTTGTTTTGGAAAACTAAAAAAAAACACATGAATATTTAAGAAAGGATGGAGAGAAACTATGAAACTACAGTTCTAGCAATTTAATATTTATTGTGGGCAAGTTGCTGGAATTTATCATCAGGAATGGAGTGCTTGGACTCAGGACTCAGCTAACTGAAGAGGAGGCAGAAAGTAGAACAGCAATAAATGACATTCCCCAGCCATCAATATTGGGGCCCCAGCTTTTCACCAGATATATTAATTAATTGGATGAAGGAATTAAGAATTGGACATCCATATCTGCAGCTGGCATGAAACTAAAAGAGCACAAGTTTTGTGGATGAGAGGAGAAATTAGAAAAGTACACAGACAAATTGAGTGAGTGAGCAAGCAAACTTAAGGCAGATGGAGTTCAATGTGCGAAAGTAAGTGGCCATCCACTTCTGAACTGAGAAAGACAAATTGGGATATTTCCTTAATGGTGAGTGTCCAGAGGAGACAAGCGATTTATGAGGGGGAAGAGTTTATGGGGGGGAGAACTACCTAACCCCTGACTGAAAGGTTTGTTAGCACCGCATCACCCACAACTCACAATAATATGGTGGGGGCAGCCTTCATTGGATGTGTGTGTTAACTACTTGTCCAGCAGGTCTGCATTTCCACTAGCACCAAATCTGAGTAATGGCCACGGCTGGGAATACAGGCAGTCCGCAAAGTAGTAGTGATAGATTCCAGGCTTGCCTGACAGAATGTAGTGAGGTGGAGAATGGGGTTTTAGGGGTCTGGGTGGTGGAGAATGCACAAATGATCTAAAAGGGATGCCCCAATGGGCACAGGGGACTTCCCAAAGGAGATAACTTCCTTTCCTGCCTAACAACAGACTGTAAAAAGTCTGACAACACCAGGTTTTAGTCCAACCTATTTATTTGATAATATACTCGCAAGCTTTCGGGTTAGCCCCTTCGTCAGGTGAATGGAGAGTTCTGGCCAGAACTCTCCATTCACCTGACGAAGGGGCTAACCCGAAAGCTTGCGAGTATATTATCAAATAAATAGGTTGGACTAAAACCTGGTGTTGTCAGACTTTTTACTGTGTTTACGCCAGTCCAACGCCGGCATACCCACATCATAACAACAGACTGTGCAGGGAATGCTGTCAGTCTGTTCACCTTATCTCCCCCTTCTCCAGTTGCATGTAAAATTGTGGCAGATGTGGAATGAGACCCATACGTGGCCATCAATAGGCCCAAGAGTGATGGGCCTGCCCAATGTGTTGCTGTCTCTCCACAATATGGGAGACACGTCAGGGTGGGTAGGAAGGCAATGGGCAGGCCATTTTATTTTACAAGCCCCACCCTGTCTTCATATATATTATCCAGGAACCATTAACTTCGACTTCCATGTATGCAAATCATTAAATCCTAACGCAGTTAAAAAAGGCCTTTAACTACAGGAGTTGAAGTTCAATAGTGAGGAAGATTGGTTGTACAGAGCCTTGGTCAGTCCCCATCTTGGGTACCTCTGAAGTACTGAACCACTGGAGGAATATAATGACATTGGAAGAGACAAAGCACTGATCCACCAGGTTGATAACAGAACTTAAAGGATATGAAGAAAGGGTGTATTAACAATTGTATCTCTTGAAATTTAGAAGATTGGGGGAATTCTAATTAATATAATGCATGGATTTGATGGGGTGGACACAGAGAAACTGCTGGAGAAATCCAAAACAAAGTAATCTTAAAAATACAGCTGCACATTCAGGAGTGAAATCAGGAAGCATTTGTCCATATACATAGTAGTAGAAATCTGGAACTCACTTCCTTAAAAGCTTATGGATGGTATGCCAAGTGAGATTTGAGGCTGAGATTGATTTTTTCTGTTGGTAATTGAATAACAGAACAGGCTTGAGGAGCTTGTTCCTATATTAAACCCATTAGATGTTCCTATGTGACATGTCATTGTACTTGACTCTTGACTTTTACCTGTTGTTTCACTCCCTTTAAGTTGTTGCATCCTATAAAGGGGCTAGTTATCTTTCATTCTCCATTTAAAATGCTAACATATTTTGCTTTTTATAGATGTGTATGGGCCTGCTATGTATGTCCAGAAATTTCTATTTTTATTTTTGATTTCCAATTTCGCCTGTCTTATCATAGGTCACTTGTACATTCCCTATTAGAGAACTATTTTGTGCAATAGTAATCCATAAAATTGAGGTATGATTGATATATTCTTTCTTTTGACTGGCTGACAATATCTGTCATCAAGTGCCATGCAACAAAAATAGCTCTCATCTTCTAAATGACGTGACATGCTTTGGTTGCCTGTTAAAACTGTAGTCAAAACAAAGCTTTTTCTACCATGCAAAATGCAACATGAAGACTGAGAATTGGATTGTGGAAAGTAAATGAAGTAAAATAACCTAAATGCAACATTTTTGTAGCTTTCAAAATCAGTAGAATTCTATTTTTGCAAGAAATTTTCTTTCACTTTTATTTGGCAACTAAATGTTAAAGACAAATTCAGAAACTGAAGACAATATACTTAAGATGTATTTTAATTACATTTTCATTGCCATGGTATGACAACGTGAAATAGTATTCTGGGTGAGTATAAATTAAGGTTGATCAAAAAAAAGATCCATAGCAGATTTCCTTTCTCGAAATCTTGAGATTCCTCAGTTATCATTAAAACAGCTGGTAGCCTCCCAACTGATATTGTCACCAAATTAATCATTATATGCTCAACTTGACAGTGCCTGTAAATTTTCAGATCTCAGCCTTGTGGGATACCCAAGTGTATCTATGCTCCAGACAAGCGTCAAAACACGTTTGA
The DNA here is from genome assembly GCF_965287045.1 of Carcharhinus amblyrhynchos. Taxonomy (NCBI): domain Eukaryota; kingdom Metazoa; phylum Chordata; class Chondrichthyes; order Carcharhiniformes; family Carcharhinidae; genus Carcharhinus; species Carcharhinus amblyrhynchos. The sequence continues at coordinate 85,512,530 of NC_137324.1, read as the reverse complement.
CAGATGTGTCTAGCAAAACTTTTCAGTCGAGTGAGAAGTTTTGAGCGAGTGGTGCAATTATTTATTCTTCCACATTTGGATGAACAAACCCACAAGGACAGGATTATAATTAATTTCATTTGCTTTTATTATGGCACAAGAACAGTTGTAATAAACCTTACAGCCTCTTTCGTCACTTATTTAAGACATGATGCAAAGATTTAAATCATTGTGGGTCACGGATGAGTGATGGGTTTGTTTTTAAAAGGCCTCTTTAAGGGCCACTGATTGACTAGATTTCCTTCCTTTCCCTCCCCTTCCCATAAATCTTGTTTCTGAAACTAGTTGTAGTCTTAAGTACCTGTTCATAATCATTATGATTAGAGCAGTTTGGGGGATTCAGTGAATTAGCACTACTTTGGTGATCAACTAAGAAAAGAACTATCTTCAGATGGCCTTACCTTAGTTGTAGGAGGGGGTTGGGAATTGAGGAAGATGACAATACTATCAGCCTGTTCAACTGGTAGGAAAGATAAGCTGTGCAGTCAAGAACAACTATAAGTCCCATCTAAGTATGCACCCAGATCTTTTAATTATTCCCATTTGCATTTACAAAAGTTGATGAATAATTTCAGCAATTCTTAAAGCCCATCTCATCACTTCAGATTAATTGAACAACTAGTTCTCTTTACGTTCCCCACAAACAATTGTTTAATTCCTTAAACCATCCATAGGCTTAAATACTTAATTTACTCATCCATCTTATGCAAGGAAAGACTCACTTGGCTTCACTATGATGTGCCCTTTTAAATAATTAAAACATTTTTTGAAAATGAATATCTATATATAGTTTCACAGATAGCTTCCTTTCCAACACTGAGTAAAATGTACAATTAAACCAATATCAACTTCACATCTTCATGTGATTATAAAATGAAGCAGTCTGTAATTAAAATATTTCCATCTGACCCAGGTTTTTAAGGCTGATTGGATCCATTGTTAAATGTGAACCCATAAAGAAAAGATGATTCACTCTCACTTAAATTTCTATTCACAAAAATGGAAAAGAAAATCATGCGATATAAAATAATTTTCAAAGGTCTTTTGTTGCTAATGATGTTTTCTCACACACTCTATCATACCCTCTCAAAATGTAAATAAACAGAAACAATTCAGGAAAAACCTCCCCTCAAACTTTACTTCTTCCAATATCCAAACAAATTGAGGCTGCCCTTTACCAGAACCTAGCTTTTATTACCATGTTATTGCCTGGATGACAACTGTGACTGTACATCACCCAAAAAAGGAAGCAATTTGGATATTTGCAAGATTAAAATGTCAAATAAAAATGCAAGTTTTGTCCTTTCTGCACTGTTCTCATGGTTTGAATGCATCTCAAGATCCTATTATATACAGGGTATATGAACTCAATGCTGAAAGTTTTGAAGATTTAGAAAGCTACCACTTTTAAGCCTGGAAAGAGTAAGGACTACATTAAAAAGACTGGCCAATGCTAAGTTTTGTCGTGACCAGCACAACACAGATTTGAGTGAGGAGTGGGATAGAGGTATGGTGAGAACAAGAAAGAAGAGGAGGGGAAAGAAGAAAAAGAAGCAAAATGCATCCACTGGATGGGAGGAGGTGGATGAGAAACTAAAGCCCGATGGAGTGAAAGAGCAGATGTGGCTCCAAAGTGCCATAATTAGGATTTGAAACCAATGGTTTCCTCTTATGGTGAAATGAAGAATGGGACAATATTTGCAAACCACTGACAGAATATTTATAATTTGTGTTCCAGTATTTATGAAAATATTGAATTTATTAGATAATTATGGTTTAATTTGGCAGTGTATACATTAATAAAACAACTGGCTGCATGTAGAGACAACTGTTACTATAACTGGTTCACAGCAGATGCCATCTCTCTGGCCTTACACTCAACCCTGAAACACCTGGATAACAATGTCAGACTCCTATTAATTGATTACAGGTAAGCCTTCAACACTATATTGTTCCTACAAAACACATCTCCAAACTCCGTGGCCTGCAGCTTTTCTCCTCCTTCTACGACTGGGTCCTGGACTTCCTAACCCAAAAACCGTCATCAGTAAGGATAGGTAACAACACCTTCTCCAGGGTCATCCTCAACACCAGTGCCCCACAAGGCTGCATCCTCAGCCCATTCCTATACTCCTTATACACCTTTGGCTAAAGTCACCTTTAACTCAAGTTTCAAGTTTGCTGAATACACCACTATAGTAGGCTGGATCTCAAACAATGATGAGTCAGAGTACAGGAAAGTGATAGAGAATCCGGTGAACTGGTGCAACAATAATCTCTCCCTCAATATCAACAAAACAAACAAGATAGTCATTGACTTCAGAATGTGTATTGGAGGACATGTCCTTGTCTACATCAATGGGGATGAAATGGAAATGATCGAGCCCCTCATGTTTCTTGGTATCCAATCACCAACAGCCTATCCTGGTCCCTCCAAGCCAATGCTATAGTTAAGAAAGCCCATCAATGCCTCTACTTTCTTAGGAGACTAAGGAAATCTGGTATATCCAATACTGCTCTCATGAACTTCTCCAAATGCACCATAGAAAGCATTCTTTCTGGTTGTATCACATCTTGGTGTGGCTCCTACGCTGTCCAAGACTGCAAAAAACTACAAAGGGTAGTGAATGAAGTCCACTCTATCACACAAATCAACCTCCCTTCCGTTGACTCTGTCTACACTTCCCACTGCCTTGGAAAAGCAGTCAGCATAATCATGGACTGCACGCACCCCAGTAAAAGGGAAGAAGATACAAAAGTCTGAGGGCACGTACTAACTTCAAGAACAGCTTTTTCCCTGCTGCCAGTTTTGAATGGACCAACCTTGTATTAATTTGATTTTTCTCTATACCCTAGCTATGACTGTAGCACAACATTCTGCACCTTCCCCTCTCCTTCTCTATGTATGGTATGCTTTGTCTATATGGCATGCAAGAATCAATACTTTTCACTCTATAGTAATAGATGTGACAATAATAAATCAAATCAAATTATTAGCCAATACTTGAAAAATCACAACTTGATTAACAGCCTTGGTTCACTGGTAGTCTGAGTTTACATGGCTGTAGTTTCAACCTTCCTGTAGCATATAGTTTAGGTTAACACTCTAGCATAATTATAGATTAAAGAGGTTTATAGCATGGAAACAAGTCCATCAGCCCAACTTGTCCATGCTGCCCTTTCTTTTAAACTCTGAAGCTAGTCCTATTTGCCCACATTTGGTCCATATCCCTCTATAACCATCTTACCCACGTAACTGTCTAAAGCTTTTTTAAAAAACAAAATTGTACCCGCCTCTACTATTACCTCTGGGAGTTTATTCCAGACATTCACCACTCTCTATGTGAAAAAATTGCACCTCTGGGCCCTTTTGTACCTCTCCCCTTAAACCTACGCTCTCTAGTTTTAGACTCCCCTACTTTTGGGAAAAGATATTGACTATCTAGTTGATCTATGTACATCCTGGAGAGATGTAGTAATATCAGAGTTGTCGTGATGGGAGACTTTAATTTCCCAAACATCAACTGGAATATCCTTAGGGTAAGGGTGTTGTTAGGTGTTCAGGAGGGTTTCCTGACACAGTTCCTCTCCCTTCCTACGAGAGGAGAGGCTGTACTTGATCTGGTGCTGGCTAATGAACCTGGACACGTGTCGGATCTCTCAATGGGAGAGCATCTTGGGGATAGCGATCATAACTGTATCTCCTTTACGATAGCACTGGAAAGAGATAGGATCAGGCAAGCTAAGAAAGTGTTTATCTGGAGTAAGGGGAAATATGAAGCCATCAGACAGGAAATTAGATGAGTAAATTGGAAGGTGGTGTTCTTGGGGAAAAGTACCAAAGGAAGGTGGCGGATTTTCAAGGAATGTTTGTCTGGAGGTCTGCACGACAACGTTCCGATGAGACAGGGAGGTTGGTAGGTTATGAGAACCGTGGTGCATGAAGGTTGGAATGAACCTAGTCATAAAGAAAAGAAAGGCGTACAGAAGGTTCAGAGAGCTAGGCGATGTTAAGGATCTAGAGGAGTATACGGGTTGTAGGAAGGAACTTAAAAAGGAAATTAGGAGGCAGAAGGGGTCATGAGAAGGCCTTGGCAGGTAAGATTAAGGAGAACCCTAAGGCGTTCTACAATTATGTGAAGAGTAAAAGGATGAGATGTGAAGGAATAGGACCCTATAAAATGTAAAGGTGGGAAAGTTTGTATGGAACTGGTAGAAATGGCAGAGGTGCTTAATGAATACTTTACCTCGGTATTCACGGTGGAAAATGATCTGGGTGGTTGTACTGCAGGTTTGCGGCGGACTGAAAAGATTGAGTATGCGGATGTTAAGAAAGAGGATGTGTTGGAAATTTTGAATAGCATCAAGATAGATAAGTCACCGGGACTGGATGGGATGTAGCCCAGGTTACTGTGGGAGGTGAGGGAAGAGATTGCAGAGCCTCTGGCGATGATCTTTGCATTGTCGATGGAGACGGGAGGGGTTCCAGAGAATTGGAGGATTGCGGACGTGGCTCCTATATTCAAAAAAGGAAATAGAGATAGTCCAGGAAATTACCGACTGGTGAGTCTAACCTCAGTGGTTGGTAAGTTGATGGAGAGGATCCTGAGGGACAGGATTTATGAACATTTACAGAAGTTTACTATGCTCAAAAGTAGTCAGCACGGCTTTGTCAAGGGCAGGTCGTGCCTTACGAGCCTGGTTGAGTTCTTTGAAAATGTGACGAAACACATTGACAAAGGAAGAGCGGTAGATGTGGTTTATCTGGACTTCAGCAAGGCGTTCGATAAGGTACCCCATGCAAAACTTCTTGAGAAAGTGAGAGGGCATGGGATCCATGGGGCTGTTGCCTTGTGGATCCAGAACTGGCTTGCCTGCAGAAGGCAGCGAGTAGTTGTGGATGGGTCTTTTCCTGTATGGAGGTCAGTCACCAGTGGAGTGCCCCAGGGATCTGTTCTGGGACCTTTGCTGTTTATAATTTTCATAAGTGATCTGGATGAGGAAGTGGAGGGTTGGTAAGATTGTCGATAACACAAAGGTTGGTGGTGTTGTGGATATTCTGGAGGGATGTCAGAAGTTGCAGCATGACATAGATAGGATGCAAGACTGGGTGGAGAAGTGGCAGATGGACTTCAACACGGATGAATGTGTAGTGGTCCATTTTGGCAGGTCAAATGGGATAAAGGAGTATAATACCAAGGGTAAGACTCTTAGCAGTGTTGAGGATCAGAAGGACCTTGGGGCCCGGGCCCATAGGACTCTTAAATCAGCCTCTCAGGTAGAGGATGTGGTCAAGAAGGCGTATGGTGTACTGGCCATCATCAATCGAGGGATTGAGCTTAGGAGTCGGGAGCTAATGCTGCAGATTTATAAGACCCTAGTCAGACCCCACTTGGAGTACTGTGCGCAGTTCTGGTCGCCTCATTACAAGAAAGATGTGAAAACTATTGAAAGGGTGCAGAGGACAGTTATAAGGATGTTGCCTGGATTGGGTGGCATGCCTTATGAGGATAGGTTGAGGGAACTCGGTCTTTTCTCCCTGGAGAGACGAAGGATGAGAGGTGACCTGATAGAGGTTTGTAAGATGTTGAGAGGTATGGATTGGGTGGATTCTCAGAGGCTATTTCCCATGGCTGAAATGGTCGCTATGAGAGGACACAGGTTTAAGGTGCTGGGGAGTAGGTACAGAGGAGATGTCAGGGGTAAGTTTTTCACTCAGAGGGTGGTGTGGAATTGGCTGCCATCGGAGGTGGTGGAGGCGAATTCATTGGGGTCTTTTAAAGAGACTTCTGAATGAGTACATGGGATTTAATAGGATTGAGGGTTATAGGTAGGCCTAGTAGGTAGGGATATGATCAGCGCAACTTGTGGGCTGAAGGGTCTGTTTGTGCTGTAGTTTTCCTATGTCTCTCATTATTTTGTAGACCTCTATGAGATCACCCTTAAGCCTCCTACGCTCCAGAGAAATAAATCCCAGTCTATCCAGCCTCCCCTTATAAATCAAACCATCAACTCTTGGTAGCATCTGAGTAAATCTTTTCTGCGCTCTTTCTAGTTTAATAATATCCTTTCTATAATAGGGTGACCAGAACTGTGACACAGTGTTCCAAGTGTAACCTTACCAATGTCTTGTACAACTTCATCAAAACCTTTATGCAATGTTCTGACCAATGAAACCAAGCATGCTGAATGCCTTCTTCATCACTGTCCACCTGTGACTCCACTTTCAAAGAGCTATGAACCTGTACCCCTAGATCTCTTTTTTCTGTAACTCTCCCTGATGCCCTACCATTAATTAAGTAAATTTTGCCTTGGTTCAAATCTACCAAAATGCATCACCTCGCATTTATCTAAATTAAACTCCATTTGCCATTCATCAACCCACTGGACCAATTGATCAAGATCCCATTGCAATTCTTGATAACCTTCATCACCATATGGTACCTTGTCAAAGGCCTTGCTAAAGTCCATGTAGACACCATCACTGCACTGCCCTCATCTATCTTCTCGTTTACCCTTTCAGAAACTCAATCAAATTTATGAGACATGATGTTTCACTCACAAAGCTATGTTGACTGTCCCTAATCAGTCCTTGTGTCTCTAAGTTCCCTAGTTCTTAGGGAAAGCTGTGCTGTCGAAGGTGTCATTGTTTCGATGAGGCATGGAAGTGGAGATCCTTTCATAGGGGACATAAGAACAAAAGTTGGTCACTTGGCTTCTCGAGTTCACACCATCATTTACGGTTGATCTGATCGTAATCTTGCTTACAGTTTCCCGCCTGCCCCCATAGCATTTGACTTCCTATCAACAATCCATCTAACTCAGCCTTAGCCACAGTCAATGACCGAGGCTTCACTGCTCTCTAGCTTAGAGAATTCCAAAGATGAAGGACCCTGTTGAGAGAAGGAATTCCTGCTCATCATTGTCTTAAATGGGATACCCCTAACTTTGAAATCATATCCTCTAGTTCTAGTTTCCTCGATGAAACATTCTATCAGTATCTATCTGATAACCCACCTTCCTTCTCTGACTACCACCCAAGAACCTTATATATTTCAATATCTTCATGCACACGGCGGGTCGTGCGTGGGCTGCTCTTGGAAGTCCAGGAGTGGCCTAGTACTTCATGTCGGTGTGTGTGCTTGATCCTGGACCGGTAGACGGGCGCCGCAACAGCTCAGTGACTAGCACTGCTGGCTGTGCAGACACATGGATTTGGGCCTGTGTCTGTGGGAGTTTGCGCATTCTCCCTGAGGTTGCGTGGGTTTCCTCCGGGCGCTCCGGTTTCCTCCCACACCCCAAAGATGTGCTCTTAGGCTAATCGGTTTTTACCAAATTGACACTATTTCTTCCCTGAATCTGACTGAGTAGGGTTCCATTCGTAGACATGCAGGGTAGAATAGGTGTAGGGTGATGCGGCGGCGCGGGCTCGTTGGGCCGAAGGGCCTGTTTCCCGTGCTGGGTTGTTCTTTGTTCTTTTTGTTCTTTTTGTTTAAACTCCACTGAGTGTAGACACAACTTATTCAACCTCTCTTCATAACAAAAACGCTCCAACCCATGAATCAACCCAGTAAACCTTTACTGAGCTGCTTCCAATGCATCTATATCCCTCCTTAAGTAAGACAAGCAGAATCGTATACAATACTTTTGAGTTGAGGTTTCATCAATTAATCATGTCCTGTCCAGTTATAGCCATATGTTTTTACTTTTATACTCCATTCCCAACATTCTACTTAAAATTCTTAATTACTTATGTACCTGCATGATATCTTTTAGTGATTCATGTATGAGGCCACCTAAATCTTGTACCGCACAATTCTGCTGTCTCCATTTACATTGTATTTTGTTTTTCTAGTCTTTCCACCAATGTGGACAATCTCATTTTCACATATTATATGCCATTGTCAAATTTTTGCCCGCTCACTTAACCATTCCCTTTTCAGACTCATGGTATCCTCCTTACAACTTGTTTTCCTACCTGTTGTTGTGTTGCCAGCTATATAGTTAATACATACCCAGTCACTTCATCCAAGTTATTAATGTAGATCGTAATTAGTTGAAGCCCCAACATTGATCCCTGTGGCACTCTACTGGTTACGGTTTGCCAACCTGAAAATGATTCATTTATCCCGACTCGGATTCCTGTTAGCTAGCCAAGCCTCTCGCTTTGCTAATATGTTACCTATAACACCATGAACTCTTCTCTTGTTTACTAACCTTCTTCATGGCACTTTATTGAATGCCTTTTCACAATGCAAATACACTACATGAACTGGTTTCCCTTTATCAGCCTTTTTACATCCTCAAAGAACTCCAATAAACTTGTCAAAAACATTCATAAAATCATGTTGACTCTGCCTGATTGTATAATGCTTCTCCAAGTATCCTATAACTTCCTTAATAATAGATTCCAGCATCGTCCCAATAACAGATATTAGGCTAACTGGCCTATAGCTTCCTGCCTTTTGCCTTCCTTCTCTCCTGGATGAAAATGTTACATATGTGGCTTTCCAGTTTGGTACCTTCCCAGAATCTAGGAAGTTTTGGAAGATTACGATCAATGCATCCATTTTCTTTGAACTTGCTTCTTTTAGAGCCCTACGATGTAAGCTATCAGATACAGAGACTTATCAGCCCTAGGATTCCTGAGCTTTCCCAGGACATTTTCTCTAGTGACAGTTTTGAGTGCCCCCTCTCTTTTGTTCCATGATTTTCTAATATTTTTGGGGCAGGTTTTTTTGGATGGTAAGAATTTTCATTCTGCCATTCAGAGCATCTCAGCAGCCTTGCAGGCAATTAATATCCCTGGGGCATGAATTGCTGGTTGCAGACTTCCACTTGAGTGAGATGGAACTCCTGCTTCAGACAGTTGGACAAAAACAAACAAAGAACAACCCAGCACGGGAAACAGGCCCTTTGGCCCAACAAGCCCGTGCCGCCGCATCACCCTACACCTATTCTACCCTGCGTGTCTACGAATAGGACCCCTGACTCAGCCAGATTCAGGGGAGAATAGTGTCAATTTGGTAAAACCAATCAGCCTAAGAGCACATCTTTGGGGTGTGGGAGGAAACCGGAGCGCCCGGAGGAAACCCACGCATCCGCAGGGAGAATGCACAAACTCCCACAGACACAGGCCCAAATCCATGTATCTGCACAGCTAGCAGTGCTAGTCACCGAGCTGTTGCGGCGCCCTTCTACTGGTCCAGGATCAAGCACACACACCAACACGAAGTACTAGGCCACTCCTGGAACCTCCAAGAGTAGCCCACGCACGACCCACCGTGTGCATGCCCCTCGTTTGACAACGAGGTGGACCTCCACCTGCGGAATAAAAGACAAAAACGTTAATCACAAGCCTGCCTTTCCGGTCTCTCCCGAGGTTCTAACCCTTATTTAATACCCCTACCATAACCCTCCATCCTCGTTTCACTCATGTGCCTATCTAACTGAACCTTAAACGAGTCCAACGTTCCCGCCTCCACCACCCTACTCGGTAGCGCGTTCCATACCCCCACAACTCTCTGCGTAAAGAACCTTCCTCTCATATCCAAATTATATCTCTCCCCCCTCACCCTTAAATCATGTCCTCTTGTATTTGTTACCAATCTAGGGAGCAGTCTCTCACTATTGATTCTGTCTATTCCCTTCAGTATCTTATATACCTCTATCATGTCCCCCCTCAATCTCCGTCTTTCCAAGGAGAACAGTCCCAGTTTCTCCAACCTTTCCTCGTACCCCAGCCCCTCCATGCCAGGCAACATCCTGGTAAATCTCCTCTGCACCCTTTCCAGAGCCTCCACGTCCTTCCGGTAGTAAGGTGACCAGAACTGGACGCAGTACTCCAAATGCGGTCTAACCAACGTTCTATACAACTGAAGCATTAGACGGCAGCTTTTAAACTCTATCCCCCTTCCTATAAAGGCTAGCATTCCATAAGCCTTCCTGACAACATTCTCCACTTGTGTTGCAACCTTCATGGATTTGTGAACCTGCACTCCCAGGTCCCTCTGTGTTTCTATCCTCCTAATTTGTCTACCTTTAATCACATAGCTCCTCTCCACATTATTCCTTCCAAAATGCATCACCTCGCATTTGTCAGGATTAAATTCCATCTGCCACCTATCTGCCCACTGCACCAACCTATCTATATCCTGTTGTATCACCTCACAATCCACTTCGGTACCCGCCAACCCTGCCATCTTGGTGTCATCAGCAAACTTGCTGATCACACCACCTACGCTCTCTTCCAAGTCATTTATGTATACTACAAAGAGGAGAGGTCCCAGTACTGACTGATTGACTGCCAATCTAATTGACCGGCAGCGGTCTTTGGGTGAACACAAGAAATAGAAGAGTAGACCATTGGCCCATCACGCCTATTCTGCCATTCAACACGATCATGGCTGGTTTTGGGCTCCAACTCCATTTTCCTGTTCACTCCCTAGATTCCTCAAGTACCCAAGAGACCAAAAATCTGTCTTAAATGTATTTAATGATGGGATATCCACAGCCCTCTGGGATAGAGAATTTCAAAGATTCAAAACCTTTTGAGTGAAGTAATTTCTCCTCCTCTCAGTCCTGAATGATTGACCGCTTTACCCTGAGACTGACCCCTGTGTTTTAGATGCCCCAACCAGTAGAAACAATCTCTCAGCATCTGCCCTCTCAAGGTTCTACAGAATTTTGAAAGTTTCAATGAGATCTCATTCTTCCTAATGCCAAAGAGTTTAATAATGGATTCCAACATTCTGCCAGTGATGGACGTTAGGCTAACTGGCCCATAGTTTACTGCTAAATAAAAGCAAATTACTGTAGATGCTGGAATCTGAAACCAAAAGAGAAAATGCTGGAAAATCTCAAGTCTGGCAGCACCGATGACGGGAGAAAAGTGCTGACGTTTCGAGTCCAGACGACCCTTTGTCAAAGCTGGCTTTCCTCTCCTCACAGACGCTACCAGACATGCTGAGATTTTCCTGCATTTTCTCTTTTGCTTTCATAGTTTACTGCTTTCTGTCTCTCTCCTTTCTTGAATAGAGGTATTACATTTGTAGTTTTCAATTTACTGGGAACTTTACAGTACATAGGATATGTCGGAAGATTACAGCCAATGCATCACTATCTCAACAACAACTTCTTTTAAGACCCAAGGATGCTGGCCATCAGGTCCAGAGTACATGTCAGCCTTCAGTTCTGTCAGTTTTCCCAGTATTTTTCTCTTATGCTAGTAATTATTTTAAGTCCTTTCCTCTTTTTTCCCCTTTAGTGTTTCACTAGCATTATTGAGGTGCTTTTTGTGTCTTCTACCATGAAGATGAATACAAAGTCTTTGCTCAAAGCTTCTGCTTTTTCCTGTTCCTCATTATTAATTCCTCAGATCAAAAGAAAAAAACGTTGGAAAATCTCAGCAGGCCTAGCGGCATCTATAAAGAGAGAAAAGAGCTGACATTTTGAGCCCAGATGACTCTGAGTTTTGATGCTGGAAAACTCTTTTGGTTTCAGATTCCAGCATCTGCAGTATTTTGCTTTTATTAATTCCTCATCCTGTCCTCTAAGGGCAATGTTCACTTAAGCAACTCTCTTCCTTTTGCGATACTTGTAGAAATATTCATAAAAATGTTTAAAAAAAATTATTAGTTTCAAGTAAGGCTTATATTAACACTGCAATGAAATTCCCATAGTCGGGCGCCTGTTTGGGTCCATGCACTTAATCAGCATGTCTAATTTTGTATTTTTTGCTGGTTCTAATTTCTTCCCCGATCATTCCATCAGTCATTGTTTGCTGGACTTCAAACTTCTTCCCATTTTCGGACCTACTACTAACCTCCACAGCACTGTATGCCTTCTCTTTCAATTTTATACGATCCCTAAAATTCTTTCTTCAGTCCATCTTCCTCAGAGAAAGTTTCTTTCTCAATGGACCATCTTTGTTGAAGGTTATGAAATATATTCTTAAATGTCTGCCACTTTCTCTCTATGATCTTATCTTAACCCAGGCTTGTCCAAAGTATGGCTGGGGACTGGATGTGGCCTGTGATGACCTTCTACCTGGACCCACCCTGAGGCAGTTTTAAAATTCCTGTCAATCAGTTGAGATTGAATGCATGATTCTGTTGGGAACTGTTTCTCCAATCATAGGCTGCTTCTTTCCTGTCTTTGCTGCTGACAGGCTGGTCAGTGAACCCATCAGAAGCAAATGGGGAAAAGAATCAGTTTTTGATTGGTGGAACAGCAAAGTGTGCTGAAGGCTGATGGGCGAGAGAAGCAAAAATCTGCAGAATCCAGGGAGCCAAACAAATGTGGGATAGAGGCGTGGGGGTCAAGCTACATCAGGAATGGCGCTCAGGGGACATGTTCATTGGGAGCGCAAGGTCTTGGTGAACTAGGGAGGGCAAAGTCACATTGGGTCCAGAGATATTGAAGTTTTGAGACTTGAGAGGATACGGGAGGAGATATAGACTGAGGGGGCATAGGGGTGTGCAAGTCCACGTGTGTGCGTGCGCTCAAGAGCGAGAGTGTGCACGAGAGCACACGAGAGAGAGAGTGTGTGCACACGAGAGTGTGAATGGGTGTGGGAGTGAGTGTCTGAATGGATCGGGTGTGGGATTCAATTGATTGTCTTAACAAACCTCCTCTTTCCGAAGTCTGCCCTTAGGTAAGAAAATAAGCAAATGTGGCCCCTGGAGTGAAAAGGTTGGGCAAGCCTGTTATAATCAATCATCCTAATCGATAGTAGCGAATTACCATTGTCATTGCATTTAAGTTTCAGGCAAATGTACAAGAATCCAGGGTACTTTTCATAGTAAAGTGGAGAGTTCTCTAAATGTCTTAGTCAATATTTACTTCTTAACCAATATGTTGAATATTATGCCCACATAGTGATGGGATGACAGGCAGGGTAGGGTTTAAAATTGTGTGGCATGACAGTGACACCATTGCTATTGCCTACTCACGTCCACAAGGATTTTACTTCAATTAATGGCCAACAGCCTCCAGCTGTTGCTTGGATTTGTCCCATGGTTGGGGAGGCCAATGTCAAGTGTCCACATAGCAAAACATGGCTGAAAACCGTGGCCCCACCTTGTTCTGGCCTTTGATGACTTTTCTTTAAAGGACTTGCTACAGTCCAAGAACTGGCCATTACTGCCTGTGGCTCTGATGAGACAAAAGAGCTGGCATGCCATTTGATTGGTCATTAGTCCTTGGTGGCAAGACTTTCTGTGTGAAAGGAGAGGAAGTCCCACCTCAGGGCAATTAAAGGTTCAAAGGCCATTAAATTACTTTGGGGAGTGCCCAGGTCAATTTAAGACAGGCTCACCCCCAATATTTACATAGGTAGGCACCATCCCCCCAAAATAAAACAGCCCAAAATTTCTAAAACATATTATCAGACCAATTATCTCATTGCTGCCGCTGGGCCAAAGAAGCCTGCTCAGACATCAATTCTGCCTATCTTCGCAACATCATCAGACTTCGTTACTCAAACTAATAGAGAAATTAAAAATATTAACAGGGAAATGAACCATTCAATCCCACATAATGGGATTTAGATCATTTTGCTGAAATCTTCCTGCAAATTCTTTATGTTCCACAATGGTTGAGAATTTGTTCTTGATTGGCAAGCTTTTGAGCGTGAGATCCATTAACTGATTGTTAAAGTGAACAACTTTTTTTGCACAAACCAATACAAATCATACAAAATTGTGGGTTTTTTTTACCATGAGCAAAACAACTGCAAGATCCAGCTTGTGCACGTTTGACTTCTAGTTTAATTTTCGCAGTTGCCAGCAACGCTTTTAAGAATAAAGTACAAATACTTACTTGTAATGCCACTAAATTGAACTAAGGTATATGAGCAAGCAACTCTACAGAAGTATACAACTAAAAAAAGCTTGGCGCACGTGTATCTTAATACTGGCAACAGTGAAAACGTGCTTGAAGCTCATTTCTCATACAATTATTGAGCATTAATTATAATACATTTAAGTTTTTCAAACTTGTTTAACTGTCATGTGGTGCTGTCGAAATGATTTAAGAATATTTAATTTCTTCTGACAAGGGTACTTAGAGTGGTTACCTGAAATTCCCTTACAACATTTTGGAAGGCAAGTACCAGTTTCCTTTCTTTTTATGAATCTGAAGAAAATCTCTCAATTTCAGTCAACAGAATTGTTTCGCAGTAAAGGAAAATGCATATTAATTATTTTAACTTAGAGGATTCTGAAATTTCACAAATGATGCAAATGTTTACAGTGGTGCAGCCTACATTGAGCTGGTGATTCTATTCTGTGATTGCATCAAAGAATGTTGAACTTGTCCAGTGCTGAGTTAATTGTAACTATTCTAATTTCATTTGTGAAGCAAGGACAATTGGGACCCGCTATTCAAATCTCAGTGCCTTTAGAAATGATCAAAATGAATTAAAAAGACAAAGTTTTTTATTTTATATTTGAAAGCCTGTCAAGATTTTGTACTGCAGAGGTAATCCAAAGCTCAAAGATTTAAAGCTCACATTCGTATTGAAAACAGAGTTTCTTTGTATTTTGTACGAAGGAAAAATAAAATCCCAGAGGTATTTCCTTCCTTTCTGTACAAAAGCTCCCCCGTCCCAACCCCCTCAAACCACCCCGACACTGTGTAGAAACCATTTTTGTTTCTAACTTTTCACATCCCTCCACAACACAGGCAAATCATCTGGGAAATAGAAAAGTGATCCTTTTCAAATAATGCCGGTAACAGGGGCAGCCTGTTCTGGGGACAGGCCCCGGCTGCCTCTGTGCATGGTTTACAAATTGTTCCTAATGTGAGAGATTTGTGGCCCATGCCAAGTTTCTTCTCTAGGCCTTAGCCCCTTCAAATGGATTCTGTCACAAAAGTAGCTCCCAGGGGGATTCACAAGGGATCAGAAATCATAGAGTCACAAAGCTTGGTGTTTCGAAGGCCCATAGCCCCAGAGGGAAAACAACAAGTCTGCTGTCTATAGAACATGACAGCTGCTCAGATTAGGCGTTTAGCTTTTAGTTTTCCATGGCGTTTCCTCAAAACACACCCACAACAATTGAAGTAAATTTTATTTCATACCCATGTAGATACAAAGAATTTCAGAATGAATCATTTCAGTTAGCAAGTCAATCACTTCTTTTAGTGGCATACTGAGATTATTGCATTCCAAATAAATTTGACACTTCACACGACATTCAGAAACATGATATTTAGAAAGAGAAAATGTTGATTCAATTAGACTTAAGAGTAGCAAATGTGAATGTATCGGTTTTTAAAAACGCATATTATGCCAACCTGCAGACTCAAAGTAATAAATTTTCTAGTCATCCATGAGTGCTATTATATAATGACTAAATTTCAGTCTGGTAACTCTATAGGTATTTTGAAAAATGATGGCATCTATACAAATTTGAACAAATTCTGTACCTAATTGAGCAGCAAGGTTTCAAAAACACATCAAATAAAATATCAATCAAAAGCAAGGGTTTTGCAAAACACAAGTTGAAGTTTCTACATTACTTTGTTTTTGTAAATACTGTCAAGAATTAGACTTGGGCATAAAAAGGGAAGCAATCAATGCCACCAGTCTAATCTATTACTTTTTGTAATGCTAATAAATGTTTATTCAGCTTAAAAGCTTGACCCACCAACAAATTCAGAGAAATCTTCACTTCCATATAGTCACTTCCATAAATATTTATGTTAATGAGAACTGGTACAAAATGCCCATTTTAGCATTTACTTCCAGCATATTTGCATACACAGCAAAATAAATCAAATTAACTGAAGCTCTCTCGGAACAAAATGCAATTTCATTGATTTGATGATTATCATGAGCATGAGAGATTCCTTACGTCATTGATTCTAAAGACAGGTACAACCTTAGGTTTATAGTTTTGCCAGATCTGAATTCTCTGGTACAAACAACATTTTATGACATTGTTAAAACCTTCAATGGATCTCTGGATCCCACCCAGGTTATTAAACACACAGAAAAGACCAGGGTACAGATGCAGATTTGAGCTTGAAATTGTAACAGCATTATACTTACGAGTCTAAAGTACTGCTTTAATAATTGAGTAAATTCAATTTGGATAAGGTATCTGAAGCTACAAATGTTCCACTTGTAGTGCACTTTTCAACTAAAGATCCAACATACACGGCATTGATTTCTGAAGTATTTTGAAGGCACGGTTAATTTAATCCATGGTTTTGATGATAATTCTTTTCTCATTTCCCTCCCTTGAGGAATTGTTCCCAGGTTAGCCAGGGAAAGCAGAATTGTTCGCCCCCATATCTTTTACTAATGCTGCTTAGTATTTAGCCACTTGCAAGTATGATGGTTAGGTGAATCAATATTTTTTCCACACCCATGAATCTAGCTTGCTGATTCATTCACTGCTGTGTTGGAAAGGGAATTAACAGTTTTAAAAAAATCTTTATATCTCTCACACCATTGGAATTTCAATAAAGTCATAAATTGAAGAGCTTAATATTGTTACCGAAAGATTTCTTTAAAAAGTGTTTTGATTTGTTTCATTTGTGGTTTAAATATATTATACTGCCTGGTATCTGACCTTTCTAAATACCTAGTCATGTTGACTAGATAAAAGTATTGTATAACTGCAAGAAACTGAGGCATCTGGAACAAGTTGTAATCTAACACACATCAAGTCAAAAGAATAGGTGGTTTCGTACACTTTCATCAGATATCTACTGCTTTACAAGGTAGTTTAAATAAATGTTATACTTTATAAATATTGGTGATAAATGAGAAGTTAGATAGTATAAAATTATGGTTATGTTCAACACATTGTTATAGTACAAAATAATTCCCAGAGGATTTTCATAGTAACTTCATTCCAGGGTTAATGTAAGCCTACTTGTGACTAATAAATAAAACTTTAAAACTTTGCAACTGTCAAGAGGCATATTGACATACATCAATATCTAAGATCTTAAGTACAGAGAAAAGTCCAGCATTCTCTAGTGAAATTGATATTTAATGAGTGGAAGAGATTTCTGATATTGCAGGCAATATTTCAGTGAAAATACTGATCTGAATCCCCCTCCCTCTCTAAAATGTTGTTCACATTGTCCCTTGCATACAACTGAAAACAAGTCACTATGCAGTCATCAGCAAATAGAAGTCAGTAACTAAACAGTTAAGCACTTCATTAAACAAGAATGAAAAGACAAGGGTGAGTCTAGTATATGTTATTTCAGGACAACATAATGCCTGCAGCTGTCACAAACCAGTAATAGAGGCAGAATGCTGACTACACTAAATATTTTACTGTCAAAGCACATACCAATTTATTTAAACTTCACATCTTTCATAACACTTCTACAGTTTTGTTTCTAGCTGGTGTGATATTCATCTTTGTTTTCGTGGCAAATGTTTTTTCCAAGCTACATCTTAACTTGAGCTTTGTGACATTAAATGTTGATAAACAATTTGGGATGTCAGTTATCTCTACATCATAGTGACTACACATTGGTATAATTTAATTGGAAATACCGAGATGTAAAATAGTTATATTTCTATGGAAATGAGCATCTGAAAGCTAGTGAAGTTATTAGATAAGTTTTTACAAAACTAAATGTGTAATTGGGAATTAGGAAATTTAATTGCTGGATTTTTAGCATGTTAAAAGCAATGCACAAGAATAAAAGCAGGTAAAAAGATTCTGTAGAAATCTTGTAATTAATTATAATATCCAGGTGATTCCTTAATTATGCCTGCCCCAAATATTTTCTTAAGATAACTATTACCATATAAAACACACATGTAGAACTGGATTAGTCACAGCAACAATTTTAAAATAATGGGAATGAGATGGTGTCACTCTGTGATAATTTACAAAATTACTATCCTCTTGTCCCTTACTGTCCGGGAACTAGCAGGGTAAATATGTAGGGTTATGGGGATAGGGCCTGGGTGGGATTGTTGTTGGTGCAGCCTCAATGGGCCGAATGGCCTCCTTCTGCAGGAATTCTATGATAACAGGTGCATACACTTTTTTTTTAGCATAAACCAATGGATACAGAAGGAGGAACCCTAGCTCATTACTTTGTTTTTTTTAATTTTTCTTAAGCTTCAAGATGAAGCCTAATTGTATCATCCTGGCTGAGATTAGCGAAGATAGCACAGAAGCATCAGTCCACACCACACCATACCGTTACCCACACAGCAATTGTCAACATTAAAACTAACTTTTAATCGGAATCTCACGTGTGACTAAAAGATGGGGACATCATCTGCCACAAACAAATTGTATGATTTACATTAATATTAAATTGCAACTCTGGTAAATAGCAGTTTTATGCAAAATAGGATTGAAAATGTTAATTAACTATTTTAGACAATACTGTTTGATACATTCCAATAGCCAGTCAAAGCTAGTGCATTTTTACCATTGACAAAGGCTTTAGTGTAACCTTAATTTCCACTAAAAACATACATTAACAGTGTTAACCACACAACTCTTCAGATCATCATGTAATTGGATTATCATAGACTTCAGATGACAGCTATTTTGGTTATGTCACAGATGGATGATTAAACACTAATCTGACAACTGTAACATAACATAAATTAAAACCAACAGGCAGTACACTTGAACATCATCAGATGCTTTTTCCCCAACAGGAGTATTAAGCGTAAATATCAAAATAAGTACCTCTCCAGACATGTCAGGAGCCAGTGGAATTGCAGGCCACAGAGATGAGTAAATTCCAAAAAACACCACCCACATTCCGATACTGCCCCAGATAGCCACGTGACTGAACTGGATTGGAGGGGGGAAACAATCAAGATATCAAGGTCTGTTACCAAGCACTGATTGATGTTAGATTGTTGAGTAAAATTATATATTATTACTGATGGACCTATTATTAATATAGTATCTATATAATGCAGGCATAACATTAAAATACATCTTTATTGTAATGCTTTGGTGTTAATTTGAAATTTTAATTGGCAGTACTCATTCTTTGATGCAACATTTAAATATCACAAGAGTCTTAAATTATAGTCTAATAAAATGCATCAAACTCAACTGTAAAAACATTGACGATATATTTACGCCTTCATCAGCACTGACACCCAAGTTTAAATTTTATTTGTTGAGACACGGAATGAGAAGACTTCTTATGTTCTTATATATAAAGGTGAGTTAAACCCCAAACAACTTACATTCACAGGAAATGGCAAACGGAATTTAATGTTGGCAAGTGTGAGGTGGTCCACTTTGGTAGGAAGGATGGTAGGAAGGACTATTACTTACGGGGCGAAAAACTGCAGCAGGCGACGGTGCAGAGGGACCTCGGGGTCCTTGTGCATGAGTCGCAAAAACCCAGCTTGCAGGTGCAGCAGGTGGTCAGGAAGGCAAATGGGATGCTGGCCTTCATAGCGAGGGGGATTGAATATAAAAGTAGGGAGGTCTTGCTGCAGCTGTATAGGGCATTGGTGAGGCCGCAGCTGGAGTACTGTGTGCAGTTTTGGGCACCGCACCTGCGCAAAGATATTTTGGCCTTGGGGGGAGTGCAGAGGAGGTTTACTAGGCTGATACCGGAGTTGAGGGGGTTGAGCTATGAGGAGAGGCTGAATAAACTGGGCTTGTACTCGTTAGAGTTTAGAAGAATGAGGGGAGATCTCATTGAGACTTATAAGATGATGAATGGGATGGATAGGATAGAGGTGGAGAGACTCTTCCTGCTCAAAAAAGACAGTAGGACTAGGGGACACAGCCTCAAGATAAAAGGGGGGCAGTTTAGAACGGAGTTGAGGAGGAACTTCTTCACTCAAAGGGTGGTGAATCTCTGGAATTCTCTGCCCGTTGAAGCGGTGGAGGCTGCCTCGCTAAATATTTTTAAGACGCGGGTTGATGGGTTTTTGATAAGAGACGGGATTAAGGGTTATGGGGAGAAAGCGGGAAAGTGGAACTGAGCAGCGACAGATCAGCCATGATCTTATTGAATGGCGGGGCAGGCTCGAAGGGCTAGATGGCCTACTCCTGCTCCTAATTCTTATGTTCTTATGTTCTTATGTACATTCTGTGAACTTTTCCACTGGTTTAAGGTTCATTCTGTAAATTGCACTGGTTAGGGAGGACTCTGCAAATTATATTATTATAAGTGTACAGGCAGTGTTTAAGCATGCTTTTAAATGTATTCATATCTAGCAATACTAATTTATTAAAAAGTCAGCTAGTGTACACCAATGGAGTACTGTATGCAGTTATTATCCCCATACCATGAAAAGGACATAGAAGCATTGCAGTGTAAAAAGGATTTACAAGGATGGTACAAGGTGGCATAGAACAAAGGTATCAGAACACCATCATCAACAAGTTCCCCTCCAAGCCACATGCCATCCTGACTTGGAACTGTATTGCTATTCCTTCACTGTCACTGGCTGAGGGGAACAAAAAAATGGCTTAAGAACTAAATTCGTACTTTGCTTCTGTCTTCATAAAGGAAGACATGAATAATGTGCCAGAAATTCTGAAAGAAACAACTCTTAGTGAGGAGCTGAAGGAAATAGTATTAGGAGAGATGTGGTTTTGGGGAAAGTGATGGGATTGAAGATGGATAAATCTCCAGGACTTGATAATCTTCATCCCAGAATTCTGAAGGAAGTGGCCCTGGAAATGGTAGATCCATTGTTGGTCATTTTCCAAAATTCTTTGGACTCTGGATGGTTCCTACAGATTGGAGGGTAGCTAAAGTAAGCCAACTATTAAAAAAGGGAGGTAGAGAGAAAAGGAAACTGTAGGTCAACGAGCCTAATGTCAGTACTGGTGATTTCATAGTTCAGCATTTGGAAAGCAATGGCATGATCAGACAAAGTCAGCTTGGATTTACAATGAGGAAATCATATTTGTTGAATATATTGGAATTCTTTGAGGATGTAACTAGTAGAGTTGAATAAGGAGAAACATTGGATGTGATTTATTTAGACTTTCAGAAGGCTTTTGACAACGTCTCACATAGCAGACTACTATATAAAGTTAAAGAACTTGGGATTGCGGGCAGTGTCTTGAGATGGATAGAAAGCTGGTTGGCAGATTGGAAGCAAAGAGTTGGCATAAATGGCTCTTTTTCTCACCGGCAGGCAGTGACTAGTGGAGTACCGCTGGGCTCGGTGGTAGGACTCCAATTGTTCATGTTATATATTAATGATTTGGAAGAGGGAACTAAGTGTATTACCTCCAAATTTGGGTGGGAGGGTGAGCGAGCTGTGAGGAGGATGCAGAGATGCTTCAGTATGATTTGCACAGGCTGAGTGAGTGGGCATATGCATGCAATCACAGTAAATTGTGGATAAAAGTAAGGCTATCCACTTCATTAGCAATAATAATAAGACAGATTATTATTTGAATGAATGTAAATTGAGAGATAAATATTCTGTTGTTCATGGCAATGCCTTCTGGTCCCTCACACAGCTATCATAATAGCAAGAAAAGACATTCAAACTAAAAAAAATGTTTGATAGAAAGAACCAATGACAAAGGAAGAGGTTTCAACTGGATCTG
Organism: Carcharhinus amblyrhynchos; assembly: GCF_965287045.1. Taxonomy (NCBI): domain Eukaryota; kingdom Metazoa; phylum Chordata; class Chondrichthyes; order Carcharhiniformes; family Carcharhinidae; genus Carcharhinus; species Carcharhinus amblyrhynchos. The sequence continues at coordinate 85,490,949 of NC_137324.1, read as the reverse complement.
ACAATCCAACTTTGTGTACATCTTCACCAAAAATGAATAAGTAGATTGCTAATACATCCTAGTGTTTTAGAAGGAAGGAATGCAAGAATAAATTGATGTTTGCCTTAAGCAATTCTAGAAAAACTGGATACTCAACAGATCTGTCAGTATCTGTGGAAAGTTAACATTCAACAAGTGTAGGTCCATTGTTGGAACAGAAAATATTACAGAAGAACAGCATTTAAAAAGTAACAAAATAAAGGAACAGAATGAGGTACTTTGCAGTTTTCCAGTCTCAGCACGGACTTTGTGATAATGACACTGAACATTAACTACAGCTTTAATGGGTGGGCTAGCTGGCGTGAAAAACTGGTTGCTGTTTAAGGTAGTGACCCTTTGTTAGAACATTGTGCTGACACAGCAATTTTCACTGTTAATGTCAACCTCCTGATCCATTCCCAACTCCTCAGCTATTGCAGGCTGCTCCATTTTACCCAATTTTTGTGCTTCTATTTCTAAAGGCTTTACCACCTCTATTTAGGCAGCAAATACATGTGTTCTTTGTATGTCTCAGTTATGTCTTCAATTTCCCACATTGTCTCCTATTATTTCTGCCATTGACCATCTGTTTTCCACCTAAGCAGTACACACGTGTGTTTGAGTGTCTATCCATGAGTATTCTTTTGTTTCTTTTGATCTGCCCCTTTTTAAATGCTGTGCATCAGTAATTTCTACCAGTTCTGAGGAATGTCAACACGAGTTCTCTCCACAAACATCAATTGCTTCCAGTACTTTGTACTTTCATTTCTGATTCCAGAATCTGAAGTTTGTTTTATTACCCCAACGTTTGATTCTCAGAAGCCAAACGACAGAAAAGTTGCCTTTTACTGCAAGTGAAGTATTCTCAATTTATTGCAATTGACTATATTTTTCTGAGTAGTAGATCTTATAAACCTCATAGCATTTATAAACCTAAATAATTGATAAAGTTATTTTTAATTGCTTTTTCCATAAGACAGCATAAATGTAATTTTCTATTTAATCCAGACTGTTTTCAGTTTTAATTTGTAGCAACATACATTAGAACTTTCATTGAAAAAATTTGTTTTGAATGTTATGACAGAAACCGTGTGTATCATGAAACTATAAAAGAAGAAAAAAAACCGCTGGGAACTCATCTTGTGCAAGAAAATCTGGTTTCATCTTGATTGAAAACCTATATCCCCTTTAATTAAAGGGGAAAACAGTGTGAACACTTCCCTGGAAAGACAAGATGCCGGCTGCACAAATTTTCTAAGGTTTTACAGCTTTTACACTTATAGCTCTTGCAACTTAGTTCTTCAGCAATGGATATAAAGGGCTGATGGAATATTTTAGCACCATACACCAAAATCCTGTTACACATTAGCTCTGTGGAGCACTTCCTGGAGAGTATGCGTATGACATAAAGGCAGAAGCTAATTAACCCATGGTTGGAGCATATTATCTTGAACTGGGTGGACAAATTTCTATTTCCCTGAAGAATATTTTTCTATTGGGGAGTTGCCAAATGTTTAGAACTATGCAGTCTTAACCAGTATGGGGCATTGATATGACCTTTGCTTTTTCACACCAAACTTTCTGTACGGCAGGAGATTAACATAAATGGGAAAAGCCCGCAGAGGTAGCTAATTCCACAATCCTGCATTCATGACAGGGATGCTGCGCTCAAAGGGACATGGGTTGAAGTTACAACTACAACATTGTATTTCTAATTCCTCAGCCTGTGCTCCCTATGGGCACGGTTCCTCATTTGAGATCATGAAAATAGTCTGAGAGAGAGAGCATGTAACTGGAAACTGCCTGTCCAACAGGGTCTGGAGCTGTAGGTTGGTGAACAAGATATTTGAAACACAGTGCAATACAGTCCCAGAATGCAGAAGATATGCCATTTTGTTAACATTCACATTCTTATAAAATTCTAATTACTTTCATTTGCCCAAAAAGTCTTACTTCCTAAGCAAGTTCTCTTCAACTCTTTCAATTGATTCTGCACCTATGGCTTAATGGACAATGTTTTTCACATTTTACAATCTCTTTCGCGTGGAACCGTTTCCTGATTTCCTTTTAAGTGACTTGCTTCAAACTTAAGATTTCCTCCCCAAAATTTTCCTTCTAGAAAATAAGATTTGCTCCATGCTACCTTCTCAATTTCCCATGTTATTTTAGAGACCAGCTAGATCATCCCTCAACATCCTTATGGGTACTGATTTTAGTTCAAGTTTTCTCATTCTCTCATCATTGCTCAGTTCCTTCATCTTTTGTCCATCACTGGTTATAAAGCACTGATTCAGCTGTACTGTATCTAATTTTGGACACTGCACTTTAAGAATGTGAAGGTTCAGAGAGGGTACAGAAAAGATTTTCGAGAATGATTTCCGGATGAGGGATTTCAATTACGTAAGTAGATTGGAGAAACTGGGAATACACAAGAAGATTGAGAGGAGTTGTGATAGAGGTGTTCCCATTTTGGGAAGGGTTGAGAACCCAAGGGCTAAGATTTTAATGTGATTGGCAAAAAGAATGAAAGGCAATTCTTTTACTCTGTGATTGATTACGATCTTAAATGCATTCCCTGGAAGGGTGGTGGATGCAGATTCAATCATGGTCTTCAAGAGGGACATGGGTAGGCACCCAAGGGGAAAAAAATTGCATAGCTTTGTGGAAAATATGCAATTCTCCATTTTGCCAGCAAGAGCAAAAGAGAAGCATTTGATCTAAAAAAAGAGAGATTGCAAAGCTCTGAGATGCAGGTACAGTAAGTAATTAGGAAAGTCAATAGAATATTGTTGATTATGGTGAGACAAATTGAATACAAAAGTAAAGGGGTTATGTTTCAGTTTTACAAGCATTGGTGAGACCATATCTGGAGTATTGTGTACAGTATTGGCCTTTATTGAAGGAAGGATGCTGGAATTAGTTCAGAGAATAGGTAATACCAGGAATGGGAGGTTTTCTATGAGGAAGGGTTGGACATGCTAGTCTTGCATCCATTGGAGTTCAGATAAGTAAGAGGCCACTTGACTGAAACATAAAATCCTGAACGGTCTTAGCAGACTGGATGTGGAGATGATGTTTCTTCCTGTGGGAGAATCTGGAACTAGGAATCACTGTTTAAAAGTAAAGGGTTACCCATTTAAGACAGACATAGCAAAAAATGTTCTCTCTCACTTTGGAACTGTCCTCCTCAAAGGATGGTGGAAACAGTGTCTTTGAATATTCTTGAGGCAGACTTCGATAGATTCTTGATAGGCACAGGCGTAAAAGGTTAACAGTGATAGGTGGGAATGTCGAAGTTATAATCAGATCAGTTATGATCTTATTAAATAGCAGAGCAGGCTCCAGGGCCGAGTGGCCTACTGCTGCTCCTATTTCATATGTTTGGAATTCTTGAAAGTGTGTTGGAATTCTTCCCTCCCTAACAGTCGTATTTGTAATGAGAAAGAAACACTAAAGAATTCCAAATGACCCATTAAAATTGAGAGGAATATGGATACACAGTGCTAGTCTGATGGTCATTTGGCCAATAAACAATATGCTGAAATTATTCCCAAATACTGCGTGTGACTTCCTGAATGAGAATGTATAAAATATTTAAACTTACTTAGAGCTGAAATACCTGAATGCCTTGGAGTCTACTGTTGCTTAACTAACCAAATTAGGTCAGATCGAATAAAACAAACACAGATTATATCATTAAAAGGCCAAATTTTCTAACCTCACCCATGGCTGTGATTCTCTGGTCCTGCTGCAGTGAAGAGTTTTGGCTGAGCAACAAATTCTCTGTTCTTGCTGGCAGGGCGAAGCGGAGAATCCCAGCCAAAAATGATACATTTTTAAAGCTTTTTTATATTGACAAAAAAGATGCATGCTACTGAAGCTTTTTGTTTTGCAGTCATCAGGACAGTAATGCAAGAACACCAAAGGGAACAACAATTTATACTGAATGAGGCGGGAGTGCTGACTGGTTGGCAAGTAGATATTAATTGGTAGAGGAATTGCTATGGAGAATGCAGATGTTTCCTGGTACAAACTCCCGCAGATTCCCCTCACACCCCCAAAAGGGACTGTCCTCACCCCCACCGACCCTGCGGTACTCTCCTTACGCCCACAAACTCACAGGGGATACTCCCAATCTCTGACTATGCCCTGCTCAAAGGATTCCCTCAGCACCCCTCGAACATGATTCTGCCACCCCATTACCTCCGAAGACACTCCTTATCTCACCTCCCTGGTATTCCTCACTTCCACCCATTCACCCATGTCATTCCCCATTCCGACCTTCCTTCCAAACCAATGCCATGGCAGTCACCAACTCTCTACCCCCATCAGGCCCTCCCTACTCCTCTCAGGCTATGCCACCTTGTTAACGACCTTTAAACCTGGCTGGACCCATAAATTTACCTGGCTTAGGGCAGCTAAAAGGGGTGTGACTTATTTACACTGGACTTTACAGCCCCTTGTTGCGAGGCCTTGGGGATGTGCTGCACAACCCAAAACACAAACCAGCCTGAGTCGAAAAGTTGGGTAAGATCGGATTGGCTAGATTTTCAGCTAAGAACTTGTGAGCAGAGTGGCAAAGTGACTCAACTGCCACTCTACTAAAAGTTATAACCCTATGTGACTGTGGCATAGGAGATTAGATTATTAAATGTTAAGATACAGAAAACAATTATGCTCTTGCAGAGACAGACCAGCAAACAAAAACAAAATGGTGGATTTTCCAAGCATATTAGAAATGCATTTTTGGGATTAGTTCATTGATTATCATTACTTACAACAGTCCAGGATGCAGTCTCTAAACCAGCTTTTAAACAAACGGTGATCACCACAAACTATGGAGAGAACAAAAGACACAATGGTAAGTAGCTCTGCATCAGAATCTCAAAGTTCTACAAAAGAATGTTGTAACCACAATAAATGTGAAGACCATAAGATATAGGGACAGAAGTATGCCACTCGACCCATTGAGAGCTGTTGTTTTAATTTCTGTGCAGATAAGGTCCTGAAAATCATCAGAATAGAATCTTGACGTGTCAGGATAACACCGACTGACGCCTTCCACCAGTAACGCTGCTGTAGTTGGGGTTTTCAGTGGAGGGCACCAACCCTGCATGGGTAGGTGTAAGTGCTGATATGAGCCCAGCTTTAGCTAATCCATAGAATTAATGTCTACCAAGGCCTTTCTCTCCCTGTCATATTTCTTTTGGCCCTCTTCAGCAATTCATGCCACTTTCCTGCCCTACTCCCACTCCGTGCAGGATCCACTTGCATTCATTTGGAGGTTGGTATGCTTAACACAACATACCATACCAGCCTACCCCCAGATCTACACATGCTATGCTGATCTTGTGAGTCCCTGCCTCTGGTTCCACCCTGAAGACATCCATCTTGTAAGCAGCAGAGAGTGATGCTTCCCCTTGCATGACATGCCACAAATATTAGGGACTCAGTGCCATCAGGACCTGTCTTTTTCTGGTAGGTGCACCTGTCTTGACTCCAGCTGAGGTTACAGGAGATGACTGACAGGACCCCTGCAGATATTCCATGCATAATTCTGGTGAAAATCAGAAATCTAAGTTTTTTTTTCTTCTAAACAAATGTTCTGTTTTAAAGCTTACACAATCCTTTGAAGTTTAAAATTTTGACCAGCAGTAAAATGGAAGTAATGGGTTAAGGTTTCCTGAGCACAATGCTGACTTTCCCCCTCCAGATGTAACCCAGTAATTCTCCTCCCAGTCTCCGGAGGCTATGACAACAGTTCTTGTACAATTCTCACCTGTCCACTGTTGTTCTCTTTATAGTGCTCAACAGCAGAAAACAGAAGGGAGAGATGAATTTTCAATCAATACATCAAAAGCTTTGTGTCTGATTCAGAAAAGCTGGGAGCTCAAAAAGAAATATTAATTACTGGACTCAGTGTAGCTGTCAGCATTTGCTAGAGCTTTTTTCAAAAAACTGTTCAAAAGCAAAAACATAAAGCTTATTTAAAGAGAGAAATTTAATCCTAATATAAAAATTTAAATAAAAATTACACTATACTTTAGACTTATAATGTTAAGATAGCATTCAAAATCTAGGCTTCCTAAATTAGTAGTACTTCGATCATTTGTGTTTTTGCCAGGACTTTAACTGGAACATCCTGGCTTTTTGTTCCTGTCTACACAGGTTCTGCATCACTGGAATTGTTGTTTGGATAAGGTTTTAAGATGTGTATCTGTAAAGTAATCACAATTGCTTGCAATTTCTCTAACAGGAAGCACTCTGTGCGACTCTAGAGTGTATTGCCCCCCTGAACAGCCAAAATCATTCACCTTTGAGGGATGGGGGCTTATTGTGTCAGGCAGTAAACGGTCTCAGTGAATCTTGTGGTTGTTAATGTGTTTAGCAGTGCTTTTAGCAGATCCTTCCAAAACTTTCAGCTATTTTATGAGGTATACCGGGCTAAATGCAAGATGGATTCTGACATGTACAATGGAAATTTTACGGTGCTAGAGGGTAGCAATTCTTGTCGTGTCATATTTCACAGGAGTCAGTTGAAATTTCTAACTTATCATCATCGTCTACAGCTTCCCATCATGATTCTCAGTATGTCGTTGTGGCAAGCTTTTCCACTTGCTGCATATGCCTATTGTTTCTTCTTGTGATCAATCGCTGGGACTCAAATTCCATTTTGTTTCCTTGTCTCAATTTTTGTTTTATTTTAAACTATCTTGCTCAGGTTTCAGCTGTCCCACCTCTTTGGTTGATACACACTCTCACTTTTCAGGTAATCTCAGTTTACATTGAGCATGCAGAAATGGCTGAACCAAATTTAATGCCAAAATGCCCATAATTTCATAAATGTATTCTTAGCCTTTGTGCTCTGGTCTGTTGTTCTCTGAGTAACTTAATTCATTAATTGGAAGTCCATTGATTCTGCAACAACAATGATAACCATAGTGCTCTACCAATGGATGACTGACTCAAACCGGTACATCCTTAAATTTTAAAGGATAGATAGCAGCCAGAGCAGCAGTGTAATTAGATATGCCTGATTTAAGAAAAGAGGAGTCTCAAATTGTGCATGTTCCATGTACGATGGAAATACATTTTCCTTTGCATACTTTGGGCGCAATCCTACTGCCCATTCATATCATGCTTTCGTTGCAGTGAAGAAGTTGGTGACAAGCCAAACCTCCGTTCATTGCAGTAGGGTCGGAAAATCCTGCTAGCATGAACAGTCGGAAGATTCTGGCCTTTGTTTTGTGGCAGATTCAAGCGGACTAGGGATAAACAGTGGAGGAAAATGGGATGGGCATAGGGATGAGCGTTGCTGGAGATCAAAAAATTAGTGGCCGTAAAGGAATGGCCTGAGTTTTTTTTGTGACCGGGAATCACTTAATTATAACAGATTTTCATGATCTGTAATGAATGCAAATACCTCTTGGCTACTTCAAATAAGTGAAATTATTAGATTTTAATTGGGTAGAAATAGTAGTTATCACTTAATTTATATTCTAATGCTGACTAGACTGTGGATTTGTGTATAACCACCAAAGTGACCTCAGTATTTCAGTATTCAAATGTGGATAGTGTATGTAATACAGGATGAAGTCCGCACCCACAACAGGGCAGGATCTTGCTGAATTATATACATCTGAAGTGGAGTAAAGCTATATGGGATTGCTTTGCAAACTATTTTCCACTTTGACCCCACTCAACTCACCACCACCTTCTCAAGGGCAATTAGGGATGGACAATAAATGCTAGGCTTGTCAGTGATGCCCACATTCCAAGAAAGAATATATTTTTAAAAACGCCTGAAAATTAACATGATCTTTGATGTCGACAAAATCAAAAGTGATAAAGAAGCATAGTAACATTCAGTATAAAAATGAAGTTTGATTACATAATATATAACATGCATCATGCAAAAGTAAAAGCTGCATTTTTAAATTACTTTTTATATACTCATGTAGGTGTCAGTCAAGCTCTCCGTATTCCCTCCGTATCCCATATGATAGAAGATTCACTGAAGTCTCTCTCCTTCCACCCATACAGATTGAAATCAGCCACTGTCCCCACATCCACAAGCCCCTCTTCTCAACATCGATCCCAAACACACTCACTTAGCACCCTCTCTCTTCAATTTGCCTTTCCTCACTTAACAATCCTCTTCTCAAAACACCCACCCACCACATCTCATTTACTTCACTTTCTAACCCCTCAACTACCCCTAGTCTGCTAAACCCTGTCGAGACTCAGGCTCCACTGCTCCCCACACCCACTCCGCCTCGGGTCTGCTGCACCCCATGACTCAACCAAGCGGCCTGCAGCAGAGCATAGTCTCTCAACGAGATGAATGGCAGCTTCCCTAAACCAGCTCTGGCCCTTGTTATTGGCAGCAATTTAGGACACTCTAGGTTTTAGTGACTTTGGAATTGGCAGTGACTGAGGGGAGATATAGGTTTGAAAAAAGAGATTAAAAAGAGTAGAATTCCATTTTTCCAAAATTCAGAACACTATCAAATGAGAGAAATTTCTCATCCCTGTGGGTAGGTCTGGCATCAATCCCTTACTAATCAGAATGCAGAAGAGGCCCTTCGACCCATCGAGTCTGCTCCGACACGTGAGAGACACCTAACCTCCCACCCAATTCCATTTACCAACACTTGAATGTTATTATGTGTCAAGTACCCATCCAGACACTTCTTAAGGATTGTGAAGTGATTCGATTCTACCACCATCCCAGGCAGCGCATTTCAGACCATCATCACCCACTGGGTAAAAAGGTTCCTCACATCCCCCCTAAACCTTCGGCCCCTCACCTTAAATGTGCCCCCTTATGACTGACTCTTCAACTAAGGGGAACAGCTGTCCCTTATCCACTCTGTCCATGTCTCTCATAATCTTGTAATCCTCCAAACCAATGGGCATCCTCCTGCACTCACCTGTAAACGCCATTAAATAAGGTTCTGAGGAGAAAAGCTGCATTTCCTTTCCTTTCCCATTAGAAAACAGTGCTTATCCGAAAGGGATGCTGCAGGTGCATAAATGGCAGCAAACAGGCAGATTATTTCTAAAGGTCTTTGTCATTAAGATAATTTTTGCTTGTGCAGATAGCCAAGCTGTGCCAGTGGTGTCCACCTGGAGATCAGAAGCACCAGATTTGACAGGACAATGCAAATCACCAGCAGTCACTTTTGTACCATTGTTCATTTCAGGCAGCAATATCAGCTGATCAGTTGTCCCCCAGTGCATCAAGCAACGAATGCATACATTATTTGTGAAATCATTGCTGTTCACCTCTTTGTATGGATCGTATACATCAATGAGCTGGCTGTTTTCAAGGTTTGTCCAGATTTTCCAAGTTCAAGGAACAATTGGAGTCTTTAGCTTGGTGACTTGGCATATCTCTCATTCTACCATTACTTTCAAATCAGGGGACCAACCCAGATTCAATGGGGACTGTAGGACAGTATGGCAGAAGCAGTCCCAGATATACCTAAAAATCAGATGTCAATCTGCTGAAGCTACAATAGAGGATTACATGGATGTTAAATAGTGGGAGGAACGCATTATGGATAGAACTAAGTGATCTCACAACCAAAAGATCAGATTAAAGCTCTGCATTCCTCCCACATCCCATCATGAATGGTTGTGAACAATTACACAACTAACAGGAGAAAGAGGTTCCACTGATATCACAATCCTCAATGATGGGGGCGGGGCGGGGCGGGGGGGGGGAGCAGGGTGCACATGCCAGGTTTTAGGCAATGTGACTCCCCCCACATGAGAACAAGATATAACTGAAGGCACTGGATACAGCAAAGGCCCTAATAAAAGAGCTAAATTCCAGAGAGGTGAGGCAATTATTTGACCTGCCCTTGACATCAAAGAATTTGGCTGACTGTAGCATCAGGGAGCCTTAGCAAAATTTAAATCAAAGAAAATCAAACAGAAAACTCTCCACTAGTTGGAGTCATTGCTAGCGCAAAAGAAGATGGTTGTGATTGTTGGAAAGCAATCATCCCAGCCCTGCTGCAGGAGTTCCTCAGGGTAGTGCCCTAGGCCCAATCATCTTCAGCTGATTCACAAATGACCTGCCTTCCAATATTAGGTCAAAAGTGGGGTTGTTTGTTGATGATTGCAGAGTTTTCAATATCATTTACAACTCCTCAGATTCTAAAGCAGCCTGTATCTGCATGCTGCAAGGCCTGGACATTCAGGCTGGGTCTGATAAGTGGCAATCAGCATTTGCACTACACAAGTACTGGTCAAAGATTATTTCCAACAGAGAAAAAGTTAACCCTCTCCATTTGACAATCAGTGACATTACCATCATTGAATCCACCACCATCAACCTTCAGCCAGAGATGTAACTTGACTAGCAATATAAATACTGTGACTTCAAGAGCAGGTCAGAAGCTGGGAATTCTATGACAAGTAACTTATCTTCTGATTTCACAAAGCCTGTAAATCACTTAAGAACATAAGAAATAGGAGCAGGAGTAGGCCATCTAGCCCTTCAAGCCTGCCCCGCCATTCAATAAGATCATGGCTGATCTGTTGTGGCTCAGTTCCACATTCCAGCCCTCTCCCCATAACCCTTAATCCCCTCGCTTATCAGAAACCCATCAACCCGCATCTTAAGAATATTTAGCGAGGCAGCCTCCACCACTTCAGCGGGCAGAGAATTCCAGAGATTCACCCTTTGAGTGAAGAAGTTCCTCCTCAACTCCGTTCTAAACCACCCCCCCCTTTATCTTGAGGCTGTGCCCCCTAGTCCTACTGTCCTTTCTGAGCGGGAAGAGTCTCTCCACCTCTATCCTATCCATCCCATTCATCATCTATACATCTCAATGAGATCTCCCCTCATTCTTCAAACTCTAACAAGTACAAGCCTCGGTTATCCAGCCTCTCCTCATAGCTCAACCCCCTCAACTCCGGTATCAGCCTAGTAAACCTCCTCTGCACTCCCTCCAAGGCCAAAATATCCCTGCGTAAGTGCGGCGACCAAAACTGCACACAGTACTCCAGCTGCGGCCTCACCAATGCCCTATACAGCTGCAGCAAGACCTCCCTACTTTTATATTCAATCCCCCTCGCTATGAAGGCCAGCATCCCGTTCGCCTTCCTGACCACCTGCTGCACCTGCAAGCTGGGTTTTTGCGACTCATGCACAAGGACCCCGAGGTCCCTCTGCACCGTCGCCTGCTGCAGTTTTTCACCACATAAGTAATAGCCCTTCCTACCATTATTCCTACCAAAGTGGACCACCTCACACTTGCCAACATTAAATTCCATTTGCCAGTTCCTGGCCCATTCGCCCAGCCTATCTAGATCCTTCTGCAGACTCTCCACACCCTCCGCACAATTTGCCGTTCCACCAATCTTGGTGTCATCAGCAAATTTCGACACCATACACTCGGTTCCCTCCTCCAGATCATCTATATAAATGGTAAATAGCTGAGGCCCCAGCACTGACCCCTGGGGCACTCCACTAGTCACCAACCGCCAATCCGAATAGCACCCATTAACCCCCACTCTCTGCCTCCTATTTGACAACCAATCCTCTATCCACGCTAACATCCTACCCCCAACTCCATGCCCCCTTACCTTCTGCAATAACCTCTTGTGAGGTACCTTGTCAAACGCCTTCTGAAAATCAAGAAAGACCACATCCACCGGCTCTCCTCTATCCACCGCCCTAGACACATCTTCATAGAACACCAGTAAATTTGTCAGACACGACTTCCCCTTAATGAAACCGTGCTGCGTCTGCTCTATCAAGCAATTCCCCTCAAGATGCCTCGCTATTTCCTCCTTGATGATGGATTCTAGCATTTTACCTACAACAGATGTTAAACTAACTGGCCTATAATTCCCTGCCTTTTGCCTGCCACCCTTCTTAAACAACTACAAAGCAGTCATGTGGAAAATGCAGCTCCAACAGTACTTAAAATTCAATGCCATCGAGGACAAAGTAACTCTGTTGACTGGCATCTGAGTCACCAATTTAAAATTCATTCCTTCCATCATTGGCACACAGTCGCTGCATATAAACCATCTACAAGATGCACTGTAGCAACTCACCAAGGCTCCATAAACAGCAACCAGTGAAACTACCATTCAGAACAACAAAAGCAGTAGATGCATGGGAAGATCATCACTTGCAAATTTCCTTCCCAGTCACACACCATCTTACTTCTCAGTTCTCTCAATAGCAGTAGTTGCTTAACTGTGCTTCCCAAGCAGACTTTGGGGACTGGGGTGATCTTTGTCTCCAAAAAAAATGATTCTGGTCGCTTTCTGTTACACGCGCAGGCACCTTAGAGGACACACGTGTGGCTCTGTCCTGAAAGACAGCATCAGAATCTTGACACTAATGGAACTCTAGACCAAGTGTTCAACTCATAAGCCTCTGGAGATATGATGGTCTCAACAAAGATAAATCATGCGCGGCACATAAATTCTTCATGTATTTAAAAAGCAATATGAAACTTGACAAACGTTCAAAGCGATGATAATCCATCCCCTCAAAAATAACTGGATAGCTCACTGCATGAACCAATAAGAGTTGCGCAGCAGCTGAATGCTATTACTATCCTTGGTAGTGGAATTCATTAAAGTAATTCTGAAGTTCTGGATTCCATTCTAGATGCCATGTAGATCATAGGGTTCCTTAAAGATTCCTCAATCTTACATCCATGGAGTGCCTTAATATTTCACAGGATTTGCTAGCCCAATATCATCCAAGGCCTTGAGTTTATGTTCCAATGTTGGTAGACACATTCTCCTGCAACAAATGTCTCAAATATACCTTTCTTAATTGGTAGGGCTAATTCCAGGCTCCCTTGTTGGTGACTTAACTAATATTTGCCTGGTTAAGCTGTAACACAGGATTACTTGCATGCCAAGTAGACAGATCAAATCTAAGCTCTGCAGTCCTGTCACATGAGATGGAAGAGCCCAGCATGTTCGTGTAAAATATGAAGTTGAACCATTTACAGCCAGCTGCAGCCAGAAGTGCAACAGTGAGTGATTCATCTCAGTCTCCTCTTGAGGTTCCCAGCAACAAGGATGCCCAGCCAATTTGATTTATTCCATGTGATATCAAGAAACAGCTGAAGGCACTGGATGCTGCAAATGCTAATGAGCCCTGACAATATTCCAGCAATAGTACTGAAGACTTGTGTGCTAGAACTAGCGGCACCCTTAGCCAAGCTGTTCTTGTACAGCTACAACACTGGCATATAGCTGGCAATGTGGAAAACTAACCAGTTATGTCCTGTCTACAACAAGCAAAGCAAATCTATCCTGGCCAATTACCACCCCATTTGTGTACTCAAGATCATCAATAAAGTGATTGCTGTTTTAAAAGAAATGTCAAAATCACCTTGACATTCAAATCCTGGTTACATTACAGTGTCCCTTGGACAACTGAATGGCTGGGTTTTGATTGCTAGGGCATTGACAGTGCTATCAAGCAGCACTTACTCTGAAACAAGCTGCCCACTGATGCTCAGTTTTGGTTCTGCCAGGGCCACTCAGTTCCTGACCTCATAACATCTGCTGTCCCAACACGAACAAAAGAGCTCAACTCCAGAGGTGAGGTGAGAGTGACTGCCCTTGACAGCATGGCAGCATTTGGCACAATTAGGCATCAAAGAACTCTGGCAAAACTGGAATCAGTGGCAATCAGGAAGAAAACTCTCCACTGTTGGAGTCATGCCTGGCACAAAGGAAGATGTCTGTAGTGGTTGGAGGTCAATCATCTCATTCCTGGGACATCACTGCAGGAATTCCTCAGGGTAGTGACCTGGGGCCAACTATCTTTGACTACTTCCATCAATTACCTTGCTTCCATCATAAGGCAAGAAAGGGGATATTCACTGACGATTTTACAATGCTAATCATTCACGACTTCTTCGATATGAAGCAGCCCATGTCAAAATCCAGCACAACCTGGATAGCATTCAGGCTTGGGCTGATAAATGGCAAGTAACATTTGCAGCACACGTGTCAGGCAATGACCACCTCCAACAAGTGAAAATCCAACCATCTCCCATTGACATTCAATGGCATTGTCAATGCTGAGTTCTCCACCATTATCCTGATAATCAACCATTGACCAGAAACTGAAGTGGCCAAGTAACGAAAGTGATGGAATACTTTCCACTTGGATGAGGGGAGCTCCATCAACACTTGAAACTCAACACCATCCAGGACAAAGCAGCTCATTTGATTGGCAACCTCCACCACCAACACATCAGCAGCAGTTTGCATGACCTACAGCATGCACTGCAGAAACTCACCAAGGCTCCTTCAAGAATACCTGCTCTACCACCTAGGAGGATAAGATCAGCAGGTGTAATGGAATACCTGGAGGTATTCGCTTCCTGACTTAGAACCATATCACTTGGTCAATATTATGAAATGCCTTCCTTAACAGCATTGTGGGTGTACTAACACCATGTGGACTGCAGTGATTCAAGAATGCAACTCACCACCACCTTCTCTATGACAAATAGGGATGGTCAGTAAGATGCTGGCCAGGCCAATGATGCCCACATTCAGTGAAATAATACAAAAAAAGTGTTGAAAATTTTGCACAAATGACTTTTTTGATACATGTTCTTAATAATGAAAGCTCTTTTGCCGACCACCGGCCTCACCATCAAAGGTTTTGCTCAATAAACTTTGGTAAAGTTTCACTGGGCTGAATGGCCTTCGCTCCTCCTCAAGAACTAACATACATTCTTTCCTTCCCAATTAATGAATCAAGGTCAAAATTGCAGCAAACTGGCTGCATAGAGCAACTGAATTTGGACTTTTCAGTTTTCTCAGTTTCTAATTAATGTTGTTATAATGCTTGAATAGCTCACGATTTTACTTTTAGGGAGCTTCACAAAGGAAAGCAAAAGCAAGTTTTTAAAAAATATTGTAGTTTTGAACATCCATCCTCCAAAAGCATTTGGAACTTCAGCAGGATAAACACAAGAATTAATTCTCCATTAATATCACAATATTTATAAACTTCGAGAGTTTACAAATTAACTTACTGTATAAACCATATTTCCTAGTAGCAGGCAGCATTTTGATATTCCTTCCAGAGCTTCCCCTTTAGAATTGCTGGAAGAATTTTTGCCCAGTTTTATTCGTTTAACTTACAGACCTGAGGGCCAATTGCCACACAGCAGTAAAGAGGTTAAGTGAACATTTATCTCATTGCTGCCTGCAGGGTCACGCAAAGTGACAATGACTGCCATGCTTGTACACAACACCCGTAGCATTTCATAGTAAGTTACTCGAATTGAAATATTTTCAAATGGTTGTGTTGAGATACAGCAGGAAATGATCACAGAAGAATTAAAGAAACACCTCAAAAGGATGGGGGTAAATTCATCATAAAAGAGAATAAAATGTTCAAAGCTAGAATGGACAACAGGCGTAGCTTTGCAGCTTTATTTGTTTTATTATTTGGAAGTAAATAAAGCTCAAGATGAAGCAAAAAAAGATAAATACTCTGGAAGTAACAAGTTGATGACAATTGGGGTTAACAACAGGAATTCCCTATGGAAAACAAACATTTCAAACAATTGCTTTAACTCAAAAGTGTAATGTATGGTTTAAATAATTTGGTAAGTATCTTGGTAGAGACAAAGACAGCTGAAAATGCAGTCCAATAACGGCATAAGTGAGACAAGTTTCACTGGGCTGAATGGCCTTCGCTCCTCCTCAAGAACTAATGTACGTTCTTTCCTTCCCAACTAATGAGTCAAGGTCAAAATTCCAGCAAACTGGCTGTATAGAGCAACTGAATTTGGACTTTTCAGTTTTCTCAGTTTCTAATTAATGTTGTTATAATGCTTGAATAGCTCACGATTTTACTTTTAGGGAGCTTCACAAAGGAAAGCAAAAGCAAGTTTTTAAAAAATATTGTAGTTTTGAACATCCATCCTCCAGAAGCATTTGGAACTTCAGCAGGATAAACACAAGAATTAATTCTCCATTAATATCACAATATTTATAAACTTTGAGCGTTTACAAATTAACTTACTGTATAAACCATATTTCCTAGTAGCAGGCGGCCAGGCGTCTTTCCACTTCCATATGCAGTGTCTGCAGGAAGCAAAATGCTACAGTGAGTTCAATAGTTCACATTATTAGTTGTTGAAAGCTCCAAGAAAATAATCCCACATCTGCTAGTCATATCACAGCAGCAAATTTTTCATAGTTAATGTACGATCTGATATTTGAAAGAACTATGTTATTCTGTAAGGGCTTCACAGTAACTGTTCCTCCAGGATTATTGTAATAAAGATGTAATAGCTTCAGCAGAATTTCTTTTATTTTCACATTACTCTGTGCACTCGGGCAGTTTTAGTGCAACGCACAGAGTAATGTTCCTTCAAACTTTCAAAACAAATTAGGAGAATGGTCTTGGGAAATTTAGGCCTGCCAGCTTGACATTTACTGAAGGTGAAAAATTGAGAGTAGATTCTCTAAGAAGTGAGCTGAGGGCACATAATGAGGACAAGAGCAATAAATCTAAGGCAGCAAGGGCTTTTGTACATCTGTGACAAAAAAATTTACTAAGAATTTTACGGTGCAATAAATGAAATGGATGACAATACCATTGATATTTTTCATCTTAGCTATCAAATAATATTCAAGGAGAAGGTTTTGCTACCTTAGGGGTAAATAGAGGTAGGCCAGTGTAACCCAAAAACCCACGTTTTTCAATATTTCTTAGGAAGCAAAACCAGCAGCACCCTGTAGTTACGGAGAACACACAAAATTGAAGAAACTGTTCTGACATACAAACTTCCAGGAAACATTTCTTCAGCAGCCCAATGCATAACACAGAAAATTACAGTTAACTGTACCTCTTCATTTCTACATGAAAGGGGAAAAAATCCCAGAAGATAAATTGGGGCAAAAATTGATCCTGGTTGTCACCATTTTATGGATACAAAACAAAAAGGAACAAATTTTGGGTCTTAATGATTCACGTTATACTTGTATTGTGGGGCGTGCATACAAATGTTAAAGGGCCTAATGCTTATTTTAAGCTCCTTGCAGGAAACTGAATAGTAATGAATGGCATGAGGCCTGCTCTGACTTTCGCAGGAGTTACTGCAGCAAAAACGATGCATTTTCTTTTTTGAGCCTTATAAGCTTACTATTGTCACTCTTGCATTCTTTTTACCACCCCTTCCTTGGGATTTGCTCAAGGGCTGCTACCAGTAAGACAGGTGGCCATGTGGTGGTGGGGGCATGGGTTGGGACATTCACAAGCTGTCGCACATTACTGACAACAATTGAAAAAAAATGGCTTCAAGCTACTTTTTGGACATCCTAAAATAGTGCCTTTAAGGTTCGCTGGTTAGAATGCTCAACACCAGCACAGTATTCCACACTTGGAATATTGTGTACAGTTCTGATCACCCTATTATAGAAAGGATATTATTAAACTACAAAAAGTGCAGAAGAGATTTACTAGGATGTTACCGGGACTTGAGGGTTAAGGAGAGGCTAGATAGACTGGGATTTTTTCCCCTGGAATGTAGGAGGCTTAAGAGTGATCTTATAAAGATCTATAAAATTATGAGGGGCTTAGATCAGCTAGATAGTCAACATCTTTTCCCAAACGTAAGGAGTCTAAAACTAGAGGGTATAGGTTTAAGGTCAGAGGGGAGAAATACGAAAGGGTCAGAGGGCAATTTTTCTCACACAGGTGGTATCTGGAACAAGCTGCTAGATGTAGTAGTAGAGGCGGGTACAATTTTGTCTTTTAAAAAGCATGTAGACAATTACATGGGTAAGATGGGTATAGAAGGATATGGGCCAAAACTGGGCAATTGGGACTAGCTCAGTGGTTAAAAAAGTAGCATGGACAAGTTAGGCCAAAGGGCCTGTTTCCATGCTGTAAACGTCTATTACTCTAAGTCTTCACAACACGTGCTCTGCTCATTTGTACACAAAAATTGCAATTGGAATCCTACATCCTTTGTAGGACCTGGACTTGCTTATTAAGAATAGAGTCATAGGATCCCTACAGTACAGAAGGAGACCCTAGTCCCGCAACCCCATACATTTATCCTTCTAATCCCCCTGACAGTCGAGTCAATTTAACATAGCCAATCTACCTAACCCACATATCTTTAGACTGTGGGAGGAAACTGGAGCACTTAGAGGAAACCCACACAGGTACGGGGAGAAAGTGCAAACTGCACACAGACAGTGACCCAAGGCCAGAATTGAACCTGGTCCTTTGGCACTGTGAGGCAGCAGTACTCACTGCTGTGTCACCATGCCACTCCTGTGTGAAACATGTGGCTGTTCCAGCCATGCATTAAAAGGCCTCTACAAGACAGCGCTGCCACTGCACCAGTGGAAAGGAGTTGGTAAGTGACTTAATGGTGTTTTCAGGTTTATAACATCCCTTTATATCAGGGAAGGCATAACTAAAATTGGTACATTAGTACCTGGAAGGTTACTATTAATGATAGAACTCATCTTAGGTGACTATAAGCCCTTTACAATAACATTTCTTAACGCCAAATATGCATGATTCTTCTAACGCATTATATATATCCTACAAGTAAACAAAGCTCAATCTGTAAAAATTTAAAAGAAAGCCTGTAGTAATCTTGACTTTGAAGAAATTCAGGGCGCTCAATAATTTATACCACTTTTCATTTTTCTCACACTTGTGACCTGTATAATTGATGCTCCACTTTTTAGTGAAGTACAATTGCCATCACAGAGATTCATTTGGGTGAAATTTATATGCATAATAAATTGCTTTCTATATAAAAGAACTCATTCCCATCCCCCCACTTCCAAAATTTATTTTTCGACTTAAGCATTTCAAAAAAAGTGTTTTTTTTATTTCACTATTATGACGTAAGTGTGGTGTTCGTTTTGTTCCAATAAATGATGATGAAAATTTAGGCTCAAGACAAACCGTTGAAGCAGAATTTGAACTGATGGGTAAAGGTTTAATTTTATATTTACCAGTTTAGGAGAGAATGACAACATGGCAAACTCTGGATTGTGTGCACGAGGAAATAAGATAACCAGAAAAGATCTTTCTAAACATTTCTGTTAATCTATGCTGCTCACCGTGCTCGAGGGCTTTCAATGGGAACCAAAACAGAATAACCGAGTGGAAGAGGCCGTTCAAACAATGCACCCAGAAAACCTATGGGAAAAGAAAAATCCATGAGAACCATTTACGGCAAACCAGCACTGTGAACTCTAACCCTTCTCTTTATCATGGTTTCAAATTCACTAAGTGTGTTTTTGTCTCACCACCACTGTGAGGCGTTTTTACTGACAACCACTTTTAATCTTTTAAGTACTCAAGCTTCTTTTGCAGTTTGGCCTACAGCAACATCTTTTGATATGATTGCTGTATTTTTACTTTGTTTCTGGAATTGCTGCACATGTTATTTGCTACTAAGCTGGCACTGCAAGCCAGGCATCAGAATTTCATTTTTTGTAGTGACATTTTTAAATCAGCATCCTGCCACTATAAACTTCAGCAATGAATCTTTACCTTCGATATAAAATCTACATGCAAAATAATTTCCACCACTTGTCGCATATCTGTAATTTAAATGCATTCCAAACAACTGACTTAAGTCAGAAACTAAACTTTAATATACTTGCACTAAAAACACTTGGTGCTAAAGGGATAAAAGTTAAAAGTATTTAACCATCCTAATAATATGTTTGAAATTCATGAATGATTTGTTTTTCTACATTTAATCAAATGACTGGAGAGTATCTGCTGCCTTATAAACTCCCTGAAGTATTAGTTTGTTGAATTAAAGGAAATGGGTTGCAGGGAAATCATCATTGGCTGTGCTGGACACGTTAAAGAGATGCTCAAGTGGCCAAAGTGGACTTTTTTCTCCCAATCTCTTTGCTTATTTGTTTATTGCATTCAAAGTATCAAAAGTGACTCACTCATTTTTGATTAGTTATTTACATAAATAAAATGGAAAATGAAGAGTAATATTCACCCATTGCAAGAAAGTATAAGTTTATAAGATTCAACAAGCAAATGCTCCCAATATTTGTTTGGTAGTTTCTCATTATGATGTTAGCATACACATTGTTCCTCCTCCCCTGCCCTTTTCCCACTGCTTCCAGATGGCACTCAGCATTTTGTAAATGAAAGTACTTCGAATTTGACTGACATGACCATAAACTTGCACTCTCTCTCAAATTGTTAAAAAGCAGCTATCAAGTTTTAATCAAGCTAGTTCAGCTCAAATTATTTAGCCAGCTGCAATGTTACAATCTGTCCTTGGAGATTGAAGCTCTGCTTGTTGATATCCAAGTGTTAATTAAGGATTAAGAATAAAACGGTTTTAAGAACTCAAAGTACCATCTTGCAACTTTTAAGACTTGGTTACTTACTGAACTGCAGTTATGATGTAACAAGCATAGAATTCATGAAGTGCAGGACCACTTCCTGCAAGGTGGATTAATCTGCCTAGTTACATTTTAGACAGTTCGCAGTTTTGCACAGACAAGTTTACATTACATATGTAAGATAACTGGTACACAGAATATATAGTAATAGCCCTGAACTCCCTGTGCACAGGATTCTTCCAGACTAAATGATTTGAAATGCAAAGTATTAAAAAATACTTTTGAAATTGCATTTCTATGCAATGAACATAAAGTAAAGCATTTAGAGAAATATCTAATTTCTCAAAATGGTAAGTGGTTAAAATTTTATTTATGGAAAAACAGAATCAGAGTCAAAAAGACCTTCATTAAAACTTTATTAAGAAATGCTGAGGTCAGTCTGACAAGGCAAAGATCAATAAAACAAAGTTACTTAATGTGAATGTGCTACTGACATCAGTGAAAAGTTCTGTGTAAAGCTGTTGGAACTTATGTCACATCCCAGGAACATTTATACATTTTCCTACTCTGCTGCTCTCCATTTCCTTTGATCAGTCTCTCATAAAGTAACTATTCAATTTACTAATAATTTATATATTGATTGAACAGTAGATTGTGACAAAGAATTAAATGTTCTAATCGCCCTCTTGTGTAAATAATTTTTTTTCAAACTTCTCCTTTATTTCTTTTTGTCATGATGGTAATTTGTGTCATCTTGCTGGAAACAATCCACACTATTTATTCCATTATAATCCTTAACAATCTTGAGACCTTTATCAGACCCATTCTCAACTTCTCAGCAGTAGATACAAAACAAAGGATTCTGCTTGCACTGCCACCTTTAATGGCCTGGGCAAAGAAAGGAAAGCCTGTATTTAGGATGTCATTGGGACCTCCCAATGTGTTTAAGAACCAAAAGATTGCTTATGAAGTGCAGTCACGGTTCCTATGTATGTACAGGCAGCAGACAACACACACAGATCTCAAGTGGCAAATAAATGAATGACCAGATCATCTGTTTTTGATGGCATTGGTTAAAGTGGGAAAGTTGTCTAGGATTCTGGGAGAAATCTACTCTTCTTCAAATAAATGTCAAGGAATCTTTTCAGCCACTTCAGCTGGCAGATAAGGCCCAAGTTTAAAGTCTTACTTAAAGATAGCACCTCAATCAATGTAGCGATTCCTCAGTATTGCACTGAAATGTCAACCTGGATAGCTTGCTTAAGTTCTGGACAGATTTGTGCATTTCAAAATAATTGTGATTTTGGGAAGGGAACTAGATGCTGAGAAAAGGGCAGCCTTCAGGGCTGATGAATGACCTCCTGATACAGATCAATGTCCAGTATGTCAAATAATGTAATATGATTGCCAATGATTTTGTGACTTGCTTGCTTGTAGACATAGGGTTGTCAGAACAGCAAAACTGTTTTGTGGACCCACTTATTCTCGATTAAAAATAGTTTTCATAGCATGTGGGAATCTAATACCCAAGACCTTTAATACTTTGTGTCAACTCTGACATGCCCAATTTTGGATAACACATTTTAGGGGGTGTGAAGACTTTATGAAGAGTGCAGAAAATATTTAACAGAATGATTCAAAGTACAAGAAACTTCAGTTATGAGGACAGACTGAAGAAACTGGTGCTATACTCCTTGGAAAAAGATGAAGTGGAGAGGAAATTTGATAGGGGGTATTCAAAATCATATGCGTCTAGTCAAGAATAGACATATATTGTTTCCTACAGCAGAGAGATTAAGAACTAGAAGACACAGTTTTAAGGTGATTGGCAATAAAACTACAAGGACATTTTTTATGCAGGATGATTAGAATCTGGAGTGCATGGCAGATTCAATTGCAGCTTTCAAAAGGGAACTGAATAAACTCCAGAAGAAAAGAAAGTTACATTGTTCCCAGGAAAGGGTGGGAGAGTGCAACTGGGTGAGGTGCCTTTGCAGAAACCCAAGGGGCTGAATAGCTTCTTTCTGTGCTTTAACCATTCGATGATGATATTGTGGCATGTCTATTATCACCAGTGTTGTCTGGCAAACCTTAATCATAAAGATATGAGGCACAGTAGCAGCATCTCTCAAAAACACTCATTGTTTTTTGAAACCCAAAAGTTCAGTTTTTCCTTGAACAGGAGATTTTGAGAGATTCTGTACAAATTCATCATTATAGGTCTTAATGAGTAAATTTCATTTTTTGCATTAACTTTCCCTTCATACTCAATAATTCATTTTTGGAGCGACAAAGTTCTCAGAGCATCATTAAACATTTAGTCTGTAATTATATTAAACTTAAAATTATCTTAAAATCAAATACACCCAGTCTTAGCAAAAAAGTAAACAATTTAACATTTAATTCCTTCTGGTCTTAAGAAAAAGAACTTGCATTTACATTTTACCTTTAGAACATATATAATTATTTTCTATCCCAAAGCAATTTACAATCAATTATTTGCTTTTGAAACTTAGTTTCCATTATTACACAGAACTGTGACAGCTCATGAGTAGAATTAAGATCCCATAAAGAACAAGTGAATAATCTGATCATCTGTTTTTGGTGCGAGCCAGACCACCAGGAGAACATTCTAATCTTTGACAAATACCTGAACAATATCATACTGAGAGACAATACTTCCAATAATGCAGTACTGTTCTCTACATTGTAATGGGCAGTTTAAATTATGTGGTCAAGTCTACAATGCATCTGACACACAATATTCTTCTAAAATTGAGAGTGTTATCAACTAACTCAAGATGCCACTTAAATATTCATTTAAACAAATGTCAAGTATAATCAGATGGCCATCACGGGTAGTATGGTGGCACAGTGGATAGCACCGCTGCCTCACAGCAGCAGGGACCCAGGTTCGATTCCTGGCTTGGGTCACCAACTGTGTGGAGTTTGCATTTTCTCCCAGTGTCTTCTTGGGTTTCCTCTGAGTGCTCCAGTTTCCTCCCATAGTCCAAAGATGTGTGGGTAGGTTGATTGGCCATGCTAAATTGACCCTAGTGTCAGGGGGATTAGCAGGCTAAATACGTGGGGTTACGGGATTAGAGCCTAAGTGGGATCGTGGTCGGTCCACACTTGATGGCCAAATGGCCTCCTTCTTTATTGTAGGGATTCTATGATTCTATGATGTCAGAGTTTGGTTTGTTCAATGACCTGTAGTGATTTAATTATAAGATTTTGATTGACAAAAGCACAGATGGGTATTAATTGAAATGATTTATGTTTTCAATTTTCTGGCAAATACATTATTCACACTTCACAAATGCCATCTTTACACTCAATGTTTTGCTTGGTTTTCATAGCAAATCAATGCCACACCCAATGAGATGTTCAATGAAGTGCATTTAATCTTAATTTTTACTCAAATGGATCTTTTTATGCACCATCCTCTGCAAATTGTCCTATTTTTCAATCGTATTTAATAGTTTAGCTGCATAGTGAATATCAGACTGCATACATAGTAGTAAAACAGTTTACATATAGTTGCTAACAGCGTCATTTTCAAGCACCAGAAACATGTGTGTAATTTTGATTTAGTAATTAGTAAATTATAACTGAATGCAAGCTGTCATTGCTACCAGTGGTTTTGATTATTTCTGAGGATTTACTGTGGTTAAACCATCATGCAATCATACATGTGTTGGCCACTTCAACATGCACTTAAAATCAAGCTATACACACAAAAGCTCACATAGGGAAGTAGGGCGAGTTTCAGAAAATAATCTTGTGTTGTGTGCATAATTTAAATATACAGAAGATACAAGTTGTGTTGGCCGGAACAAGTGGTTTAGTTCACTAAATTCAATTTTATTTTGTTCTGTATTTCATTTATAATGCAGCATTTTAATTGTTAGTTCTTCATTTTTCCTTAAATAGCAGGACTTGGAAAGATTCAAAGTGGCATGAGATGGGAGAAGTAAAAAGCAGAGAAGAAAATAAACGTATAAACAATTGCAACAGTGGTGAATGATTCATGCAAACCACCAACTGCATCAAATTGTAAATGTTCATAAAATGAAGTACAAACAGTCTGCAGCAACCCTTGATCGAAAAAATGGGTTTAAGTAATATTAAAAATATTAGGAGCTGCATAAAAATGTTAATGAAAATTGACTGCAATGTTGAGAAACAAATAGAACTGAAGTTCTCAGATGTATTTTTAAGATGGGACCAACTCATTATTAATCTTTTCATGAATGGCTTCTCCACAGCACATTGAACCATTGCTGTGCTGATATCAGGAGTCACTTATTGCAAAGCAGCCTGTAAAATGAGACTTCACTGCGGGAAGACCTTTAGAAGGAGTTTCCAAAGAGTTGGGCTACAGTTATAGCTAATTAACCTTCATCATTATATCATCAAGTTATATTAACAAGAAATTGAAGCTAACAACAGACCAAACAATGACAACTATAAAGCTGCTGATTGAAAGATGAGGAAATAACAAGGAATAGATTTTTAACTTGCTGCAAGGGTATAAAACTGCTGCTGCTGATCATTTTAATTTCCATCGATTTCAGGCAGTTTCTATAAAGGGCAGACCACCCACAACCCAACTTTATGCCCAGATGACAAGGCAAAAATCTTCCCCAGTGTATCAGTGAGTCATAAACAAAACTGCTGTCACTTTGCCTCACGCTGCATTATGTCTTTCCACAAGTTCAGTGTTGCAATTCAAATAAAAACAGAAAAATGGTGAAAGGCTTACTGAACCTGAAAATCTGGAAAGGTATTTTCTGATTAAACGTTCTTTTGCAGTTAAATATATTTTTTAAAGCTTCTCTTTTCAGTAACCCTAATTTTTCTCACTTGTCTATCAGAGACCTAGGTTGTGTGACAAAAAACATAAATATGGACTCTTTCCATATGAAGATGAATATAATGACTTAAACATCCAAAAGCCAAGAATCTGAATAAACCACCCGATAGTACAAAGGCAGTACAGTTTCTGAGAAGTACTATGAACAAGAACTCAGGGTTCCCAGATACCTCAAGGACTCTATTGAGCACAGTGATACCTTATTTAATGTTTACTCTACTTGGTGGCTAGCCTCCCAGTATCACCTGTCTGACAGTCCTCTTGACAGAAGCAAAAATTTAAACTCTGGCTGGGTAGTGTTTTTGCGATTAGTACATGTTAACAAAGTAATAACTAACTTAAAAAAAGAAATATTTGTTTGGTTCAACAGGTCCATACTGGCACTTATGTGCCTCCTCCCATCTTTTCCCACCTACCTTTATCTGTGGATCCCTTGTTCCTTTCTCCCTTGTTTGCCTATCTATCCTCCTCTTAAATTAATCTCTACTAATTGCTAATATGGAATAATTGGAGCAAGTTCCACATTCTCACCATTCTCTAAGCAAAAGAGTTTCTTCTGAATTCCTTACTTGATTTCTTGGCATATCCCACATTAATGGTCGCTAGCTTTCCTCTTTCCTACAAGCAAAAACATTCTATGTGTTTACTCTATCAAAGCTTTTCATTAAGGTATCAGGCATACCTTAAAGTGAGGTCTCAACCTGGTGAAGCTACAACACAGGGCTCCTTGTGTGTCAAACAGCAAAAGCAGAAAGTAATAGATAGAGCTAAGCAATTTCACAACCAGTACATCAGATCTAATCCCTGCAGTCCTGCCACGTGGACAATTTGGTGGACAATTAAACAACTCAGTGGAGGAGGAGGCTTCAGAAATATCTCATCTTCAATGATAGAGGAACCCAGCACATCAGTGCAAAAGAAAAGGCTGAAGCAGTCACAACGATCTTCAGCCATAAGTGCCAACTCGATGATCCACCTTGATCTCTTCCAGAGATCTGTAGCATCACAGATGCCAGTCTTCAGCCAATTTGATCACCTTCCCGTCATAAGGTTATAATTGAGGATGTCTGCTGATGATTGTACAATTAAAAATAATTCATGGATTGTGGGCATCACTGCCATTTATTGCCCACCCCTCGAGGTGGTGGAGGCAAGCTGACTTCTTGAATTGCTGTTGTTCTCATTGAGCAACATTTGTGACTCCTCAAGTATTTTAGAAGTCCATATCCATTTGCAGCAAGACTTGGATAACATTTAAGCTTGGGCTGACAAGTGGCAAGAAACATTCACGCCACACAACTGCCAGATGATAACCATCTCCAACAAGAGAGAATCTATCACCCCTTGACTTTCAATGGCATTACCTTGCTGAATTCCCCACTATCAACATTCTGGGACTTACCACTGACCAGAAATTGAATGGACTAACCATATAAATACCGTGGCTACAAACAATAAAGTCAGAGGCTATGAATTCAGTGGTGACTCACCGAAGCCCGTCCACCATCTACTAGGCATAAGTCAGGAGTCTGATGGAATATTCTCCACTTGCTTGGATGAGTGCAGCTTCAACAACACTGAAGAAACTTGACATCATCCAGGACAAAGAAGCCCACTTGAATGGCACATGATACACCATCTTAAACACTCACTCCCTCTACCAACAATGCACAGTGGCAGCAGTGTGTATAATATACAAGGTGCATAGCAGCAACTCATCAGGTTCCTTCAACAGCACGTTCTAATTCATAGCCCTTTACGCCTGACAATAAGGGCAATTTAGCATAGCCAATCAATGTAACCTGCACATTTTTGGACTTTAATGGTGAGATTTGTACTCCTGCTTTACCACTCAAACCTCATTGGCCTGAAGCAATGAGGTCTCATTTCTGCAGATAGGATACATTAAGAGATTTTTGAAAATTATTTTCTTACTTTTTTTCCCTCTATCTTAATCCAATCTGTCATTCTCACTCCCTGGCCTATGGTGGTGGGGGGAACACATAAGAAGGTAGACGGCTGGTAAAATGTCAGGGAGCCAATTTGGAAATGTTCCCTGATACATACTTGCAGCTAAGCCACCTTACCGGCAGTGGAAAGGTACTGACCGGAGGTAAGCTATTGTAAGGGTTCAATTGACAGCCATCTCCTCAGGCTGCTGGCATCACCATGTGAGGACGCTGTTTTCCAGGGAAACCATTGCATTTAGAGACTCTATGGCCAAAGTATGAGCACCCCCCCAACCCCCATTATTCACAAATGCTGGTCCTACAATAGTTTCCCTCCTGATCACTGGGGCTTTCCTGCCTGGCCCTGGCACAGGAACAAATTTTTAACCTTCTCTGCCGGTGCACCTTTTCTTTCTACTTGCAGTCTCAGCAGTGATAACCTCCCTTGGCAGTGCTGCCCAAGACTGCAGAGTTGCTGACCATAAGATTATGCTGGTGGTTGGAGAACCTGCCCATCATCCTTAACTGAATGATGGGCTCTCCCTGCAACCTCTGAGTTGGGTGCTGTATTCCCACTGTCTGCCCATGTGGTCTGGAGGAATATTTGGTCCAATGTTTGGGCTTATCCTGTGTTGGGAAAATTCCAGTTGTTTTTTCTGAATCTACCTTGGTCAATTCAACCAACATATTCTCTCTGTCATTCCTCTGTTACTTTTCACATCCTTAAATTTGATTGGTCAGGAATAAGCTCTTGGTCCAGTCATTTATCAAGGTCCAAGATGCTCTTGTGACCTTGAACTTTTAGCAATGTGCTGCAAAATATGTCGAACTAAAGGGCGAGGGAAAAGTCTAACAGATATCACCACGAAATGCCACACAGTAGCAAATTCTAGATATTTGTTTGGGTAGTCGCACATTTCTAGCAAATGGTCAGTTTTAAAGCTAATCTTCATTTTTCCAATTTCCATTATACCACCTGCATGATCACCTTAACGTTATAAAATAAGCTCCCCAATAACAATATCTATTTATAATGCTTTTAATGTAATGAAACTTCCCAAGGCAATTCACAGCAGCTTTATAAAGCTAATTATGACACTGACCCATATTATAGAGATATTTTCAGATGACCAAAAATTTGGTCAAAGGGTTTGGTGTTAAGATGCATCTTAAAGCGAGGTAGAGAAGTGTGGCAAGAGAATTCCAGAGCCTTGGGGTCTAGGCAACTGAAGGCATTGCCACCAATGGTGGAGCATTACAATAAGAAATGCACAAGAGGCCACAATCAGATAATTCACAAGGGTTATGGGGCAAGAGGAAATCACAGAGACAAGGGGAGGCAAGCTAAGGAGGTATTTGAAAATAAGGATGAGAGTTTTAACATTAAGATGTTGCTTGACCGGGAGCCAACGTTGGTCAATGAGCACAGACGTGATAAAGAACAAGATTTGCTGCAAGTTAAGACAAGGGCAGCAGAATTTTCGATGACCAAATCCATCCATTTGTCCAGTCTTTTGCAGTATGCAAATTGGAAAGGCTGATTCTTTTGACCTGCTCATATTTGCTGAGATAGACTCAACAGTAATGGGTGCAGCTGACCCCTCGGTTATCAACATTTTCTGATGACTTGTGCATCTTTTTTGATTTTGAGAAGTTCGGCGGAGATTATAATCAGTTTCAATATATTCTCTGAACATCAGATTTCGTAGTGAGAATAACTGGTCAACTGCTTTGTTAACCTTTTGTGCAACAGGACACCTGCTACCATAATAGCGAATAGTGTGATATAAATTCTGTTCAGATATCAGTGATGGATGAAAACGTTGTTATACCAGGTGGCACAGTGTCTCGACTACCACATTGAGCAGCATTGAAGTAACTGATATAAAACTGAAAGCAGAATAAAAACCCACCAACTACCAATGGGAATGTAGCAATAAACTAATACTTTTGTGTTACGTGATAACTTCTGCATCAATACTCAGCTCACAACAGCCACAAGCAACATTGCAAGATAATGACTACAGGCCTAAGACCGTCATTTCTTTTGACCGGAATGGCAAAGACTGTCAGACATAATCAGCCCAAACTGACTAGAAAAGTACAAGACTCTATAGTGATGTTAAATCATGATGTCAGTCAGATTTGAGGGGGCCTCTGGACTTTTGAATTGGTTGAATAGTCAGCAAATTGATATGAATTGCAAATTACTGGCTGTCTGGATTACTGAAACCTTATTCTGTGATGAGTCTTCAACAAATAAATGATTAATTCTAGTCAGATGAAATCTATTTATTGGATCAGATAAAGTACAAGGTAGTAATATAAAAGTATGAAAACCAAGTTTAAGCACGCACATCTGGATAAATCAAATATATACCAATTCCTTTGAACGTTAAGTATTTTTTTCAATGTCAGCCTGTGGGGGAGTATTGAATGTTTGTAATTGCACAAATTACAGGATCACATGTTCAGGCAATCTCAGAAAAAAACAGAAAAGACATTTTTAGTTGTATTGATACTTTAAAAATATTGCAACTAGTATTTTCTTTTACAATTAGAAGTCTGAAATGAACTGCGAAATATTGTGCTAAAAAGTATTTGTCAGGAATGCAAAAAACATCAAAAATTGTGCAGCAATTTGTTCACAGGGACACTACTCTTTGGTACTTCCAGAAGTCAAGACATCAGCAAACCAATATTTTCTATTTTATTAATGTTGAAGACAGAGGAGGCATTGGGTGGCATGGTAGCACAGTGATTAGCACTGCTGCTTCACAGCCCCAGGGACCTGGGTTCGATTCCCAGCTTGGGTCACTGTCTGTATGGAGTCCGCACATTTTCCCCATGTCTGCGTGGGTTTCCTCTGGGTGCTTCTGTTTCCACACTCCAAAGATGTGCAGGTTGGGTTGATTGGCCATGCTAAATTGCCCCTTAGTGTCCAGGGATGTGTAGATTAGAGGCATTGGCGGGTAAAATGTACAGGGATATGGGGGTAGAGCCTGGGTGGGATTGTGGTCGGTGCAGACTCGATGGGCCAAATGGCCTCTTTCTGCACTGTACGGATTCTATTATCCCTATGACATTGAATTAAAAAATGGTCAACAACATAAAATTAAGTATGAAACACTTGACAGTGCTGTAAGAAATTGAAGGTGAGTGGCGAGGTGGCAAGGGTGAAGGAGTCATTTTAGTCAATTTTGATTTATTAAATACAATCTGGATCATTTAATTTATCATGTTCCAGTCGTACCATATGTACTTAGAAAAATAGTACTGTAATATTCTCTGTGCCTGCGTGAGTTTCCTCCACATACCCTGGTTTCCTCCCACATTCTGAATGATGTGCCGATTAGATGCATTGGCCATGCTAAATTCTTCCTCCATGTACCCAAACAGGTGCCGGAGTGTGGCAGCTAGAGGACTTTTACAGTAACTTCATTGCAGTGTTAACGTGAGCCTACTTGTGATACTAATAAATAAACTTCAAACTTTAAAAGGTTGAGTCATTTAAAACAGAGGCGTAGAAGTTTCTTCCCACAGAGTGTGGTGAATCTGCAGGCTGGATCATTAGAAGTATTTAAAGTGGAGGTGGGTAAATAATTGATATTAAAGAAATAGAGGGCTATGGGGAAATGGCACAAAAAAGGAGTTGAGGCAGTCATACATCAGCCAAGGTTGTACTGAATGGCAGGGAAGGACTGAAAGGTCTGGTGGCCTACACCTGCTTCTACTTCTTCTGTTCTTTTAAATTACACACATGCAGTTGAATCAGATTCTCACTGGTGTCTTGTAGTTCAGAATCTGACCATGGAGGTGACTGACTATATTTTCACAACATTCCTGCACAGTTTACGGTGGGGGCAGGAATGGAGGCAAGTTTAATTTGACGTTTCCTTGTGATGCACGTTAAAGTTTGTAAAAATGTTCATAATCACTTCAATATTTTCCATGCAAGTAGGAAGGAATTTGTCAGAAGTTATTTGATTACCTTTGTGATGAAGGGGAAATACATCTCAATAGTAGTTTTTTGATGATGTTCCTGTGAAGTGCCATGGCATGTTTTTCTACATTAAAGATGCAACATGAATGCAAGTTGTTGCTTGTAGTGAGTCCAACTTTAACCACAGTTTCTACTTTATGAATAAGGATTTTTAAGGGTGGGAAAGGAAAAGTGAGTTGCCAAACAACCATTAAATGCATTCTGTATATATGTCAGACTTGATGTTAGAACTCGCTACCATCATGATGTTAGATGGCAAAAGCAGTGATGAATGCCGAACAGCTGTTAAGTCTCCTACTGCCCTCTAGAAAGTACCAATGGCTTCGGATGGATGAGCATCTTGTCAATGTCATCAGAAGGCACAATATGATGGTCTTGCAAACATTGCAAGTTTAATTATACAACAAAATAAAGTTTGTGCAGTAATCATTTTGCTGTCTCCATAACTTATGTTGGCCTAGTATCTAAACACACTGAATTTTACTAAAATTAAAATCTATGAGTACATTTTTGAGCACTGTATTCTGTAATTATAGAAGAAAAACATTAAAGTCCAATTCTATTTGCCACACCACCTTTTTTTTGGAGAAGGTGGAGTTTCTACATACTGAAACAAAGACAATTAAGAAAACATATCAATATTAAGAAATGACAAAACATTTGATTGTCGAAATATGTTGAAACAAAAGTGCAACCTTCGAAGGATTTAAAGTTACTTCACAAAAGAAGTAATATTTTCTTGTGAAAACAAAAACATTTTTCACAATTCTACATTAATCAATGATGGTGTAAGTTCCCTCCTCCTTACAAATTTAATGGCAGTTCATATTGTCGTCTCCTGACCTCTCCACAGGGGTCAGTAATCCTTTTCCACACAACATTACAAATACACAAGGCCTGTAGACATCTCAACCAGAAGGACTAATCACTCCTGCTTGTAGGAGACAGCTTTATTAACAGCAAACAAAAGCAACAGCTTTTCTTCATCCCATCAGGGGAAAAAAAAGGATCAGTTTTTTTCTTATAGAACAGGAAAGTAAAAATTTGACATTATTTCTCAGCAACTACTTTCAGAGTGAACAAGTTTAAAAGTAATCAAGGAATTCACGCCTTTTTTAAAGGTTAGATTAAAATTTTCTGCTAACGTTTCTTTGCATAACCAGATCTTGTACAATCCGGTTCAACTCAATTGATTGCTGGAAGTGTCTCAGGAGATAGCTGAAAAACATTAGAAAAATTAACAATTCTGGATAGTCAGAAGAATCTGGAGTGGTCTTCCTAGCTCCATGTCAATGCTGCAGCCTGCTGCTGGCCAAGGCTCAGAACTTCTCTCACAGATTGCCTTCTCTCCCGGGACCTGTGCCTCAGGTTGGCTAGCTGGATTTCAACAAGTCTTGACAGGCAATCCGTACTGCCCAAGCAGGGTAAGCAAGTCTCTGTCTTAATTCAAAATGAGACCTGATGCTGAATTCTATTTGGGTTTCAAGATCACGAGTGCATGCTCGTACCACCCTGGTAATTTTGTATCAGAAACTAACCTAGGTTGAATTTCCCAGTCACATTCCTTTAAGACTGAATTTTGGACTTATCTAACCACTGTTTCTTGGTATTTCATGCCTTTTATCCTATCCTGTCTTTTTCCCAATGCTTTTCAACTTTGATGTCTTTTCTTTCCATCTCAACTCTAACACATGGAAGTCAACTTGTCAAAGATTTTTTCATCAAGTTAGTACCCCTTTAAGAAGAATGGAAGAGGTGACTGCAATATTTTGTAAAAAAGATTATGTAGATAGTATTAAAAATAATAGAACATAGAATATTAGAGTAACAATAAATTAGTTACCTTTGTGTTGAAGTTCAGCGCATTCTGTGATGTCTTGTAGAGTTCTGGATATTTCAACATGTTTTCCTTCCGACACGATCTCTCAAATATTCCCAAAGTGAGGGGAGGCAAAGCTGTGAAAATCTGACACACAAGCAAATAAGCTGCATTTCTTCCTTTCCAACAGCAGCATTAAAATGGTGCCGCAAAATATCAATATTGATAGGATAACAATTGCTGAACATCACACCCTAACTGTGCGCCATTTTTGCAGGAGATAGCCATCCATTTATATGGAAATGTTGGTTCTATTCTCTCTCCACAGATGCTGTCAGACCTTCTGAGACAGCCACCCATGTTATGTATGTCTTATGCATTATAATCAGTACATATTCTAACAGTAACTTAACAGGTCTGAAGTACTTGAGATTTACTAACCATGTCAACTTGAAATGTTCTTTGCAATTAACATAAATAAATATACAGTGTGACCTTTTCTGATTCAGCTGTGTGAATACTGATTAGAGCTGTTCATCAGAGGTGCCCTATTTTGCAACCCTGTAAATCCCTGTGCCAGTAAGGTACACCTAACTGCACATGGAAATGTTTTTAAATTGCACGTTTGGAAATGATCAAAGTAAACTTCAGAACATGTGATTTTAGTTGATCTTTAATGGAAACTCAAAAACAACATAGATTTGCGTCATGGAATCTGAAGCTATGTACTGCATTACAGTCCTTATTACAGTCCTCAACACTTTGGGGGCTATTCTATTTCTGCTTTGAGTGGATTGTATGGGCACTTCATCTTAACTGTGTTTGTGATGGGCATAGATCGAAATACTTTATTTTATGAATATATTCTACCACAAACATTAACGGTGAATACTAGATCAGAAAGGCACCAATTTGACAGCAAAGTTGTGAAACTCATCAATAGGTTTGAAAACCCTGCTCCGTTTAGATTGGATACCCTGCCAGGGATGTTTTGAATCCTTAATCTGATCTGCCCATGTGAAGCTCTCTCTGGCAAACCCTAGGTATATTTAACAGTTACACTGACTCCCCTCTACTGACCAGCTGGCATATTGCCTTCAGCATTAGCAGCAGCCAGTCCTTACAAGTAATTGAGTTTCCACAGCAATTCTTCATGGCTATGAGTTCCAAAACTAACCTAGTAGTGGGCACCAACCAGGGCACTATCTATTACTGAATCAAGGTCTTCCAGTTAAACAACGTGAGCAAAATTTACAGATATGGAGACTTTGGCATTCAGCAGCAACAGAGAATACTCATCGATGTAAGCAGTAAGTGACATGAACCCTTAATATGATTAGGGAATTAAAGATGTTAAAGGTGACTGAAACAGGTGAAAGCTTATATCAAGGAACATAACTATGAAGTTATTGTTGGATGGTGATGGGACTGGGACCGTACTCTTCTGCCATCATAAGCAGCATGTTGACATAAGCAAGCTTGGGGTCTGTAGACAGTAACCACATATTAACAACTTGAACTGAATACCCAAATAATATATACACTTACCACGTTATAGAGGCCAATGCACCACCGTTCAAAGAGAATTTGCCCCGAGAAACCATTCACAAAAGCAAACCAGATCTGCAGGTGAAATAAAATCATGTCAGCAATGAGTTCTCTATTCTAAACTAAACAAGTACCTTTTACGAAAATGCTAACATTTAAAAATGCCCTTTCAGTACTTTGTTTCTAATCATAAAGATTTTACAGAACTAAACCAAGTGAGCAGATCTGTGTTAACATTTTGCCAGAGCAATCCAAATCAAACCCTACTTCCTTGCCATCTTGCCTTGTCTTTTCATTGCTGTCTGGACTTCTTTAAAATTTTATTTATTAGTGTCACATATAGGCTTAGATTAAGAAAGCAATGAAGTTACTGTGAAAATCCCCTAGTCACCACACTCCAGCGCCCATTCGGGTACACTGAGGGAGAAATTAGCGTGGCCAGTGCACTTTACCAGCACGTCTTTCAGACTGTGGGAGAAAACCTGAGAACTCAGAGGAAACCCATGCAAACACAGGGAGAACATGCAGAATCCACACAGAGTCCCAAGCCGGAAATCAAACCTGGGTCCCTGGCACTGAGAGGCAGTAGTGCTAATCACTGTGCCGTCATGCCAGGCTTGAATCCACCCCAGACACTGGACAAAATCTGACCAAAAAATGGTAAAGTGTTGGTTCCAGCAACACGAGCAAAGCCCGACTGCACTGAGATTGAGATGCCATGTTTAAAGGGGCACCCCGATCAGATCAAAAAGTAGCCCCCACCCCCACCATGGTGGTCATAGTTTAGCAGGAAAGGGAGAAGTTCCACCAGCAGTGTCTTCATAATAGCCTTGAAATTTGGTGGGAAGAAAGATGAGGCAACAGCAACATTCTCTCCCAAGTCAACTTGCCAGCACTGAAGCACTAATCACTCAGACCCCACTCGAATGGTCTGGTCATGTCATGTCATTTGTATGCCTGACACAAGACTCATGAAGCAATTGCTTTGCTCAGAAGTGGTTGCGGCAGATGTAACTCAGGAGATATTGGAAAGGCTTTCAGGGTGTCCCCAAAGCATTCCTGAAGAGGTCAAGATCCCTTTGACTCATGGGAGTCCTGAGTTGTGACTGACTAAAATGCAGAAGATCATTCAAAAGGCACCAAACACATTTTTCAAGAACATGCAAGTGCAAAGTTGAGGCACAGGAGAGAGTTCACAAGCCTCCAGAAACCCACATGTCTGACTCTTAAAGCACCAACTGCCCTGAATGTGACAGTATGCAGATCACAAATTGAACTGATCAGCCATCTCAGAACCCATCGAACCAGTGCGGAAGCAAGTCACCCTTGATCTCCAGCAATTCCCTTCAGAAATTAGTTTCAATTCTCAATCCAGAATTCCAGTACACAAATACAGTCAATATTGTCAGAGGCATTGCCTTTAGATTTAATATTAATCTTTCTGATGTGAAGGAGGGGCAGTGTATTCTCCCAGAATCTTGGTCTTCTGCAACTAATTGAAAACACCGATTACAATTTAGATTAATCTCATTGATTCTTTAAAGATCTTGCAGTGCTCAAATGGATGCTGTATTTGCCCACACGCAAGAATCCAAGAACATAAGAAATAGGAGAGCATATGGGTCACACAGCCCTTTGAGCCTGCCATGCCATTCAATAAGATGATGGTTAATCTTTGACTTCAACTCAACTTTCCCACAGGTCTTCAATTTCTATCAATCTCAATTTTGAGTGTACACAATGATTGAGAATCCACAGCTTTTTGGGACAGAGAATTCCAAAGATTCACAACCCTCTTCATCGCATTCCTAAAGGGCTGACCCTTATCGTAATTGATGCCCCTTAGTTCTGGGCTCTTCAAACTGGGGAAACAGCCTCAGCATCTAGTAATTGGCTGAAATTCTGAAAATAAAGGATACTTGCAAGACTGATGTTGGGAGCTACCTTATAATAATGAATTTGATGCTGCTATATTATTTACCAATTTTATGAAATTTGTACTTCTTTCAAAGTAACATAAGTACTCTAACTGAATATGAAGTCATGTTATTCTACCGAAGTATCATGTATTATTTAGTGTGCTTATTTATTGCTCTCTGTAATTTTGTTATTAAAAGCCTGCAAGGAATACAACATATGCTTTGACCTTTAGCATTTCATACAGAATTGCTGACAAAAATGAAACATCAGCAATACAATCAAATGAAATTCCATCCTAGGTGACTCCCACAGCACATCATTAGTTCACACTGTCAGACAAGTTATTTGTATGCTTTTGTTTTACAGAGGTCACAAAGAATTAATGTTTTGCCAGTAGCTGCAATGAGGTATTACTTTAAGTATCTGGTTGGTGGGGATAGTGAAAAGTAAAAATGACAAGCTATTAAAAACAGATTTCATATTTGCTGAGACTGAATAAACAGTAAGTCACAAAACTCTAGTTTCAATAACTGGTCTACTGCAAATGGGTGGCTGATAAATGACTAATTCTCTATAGGTTAAGCACCACATGAGAAGGCACATGGCCATTACCTAACTCAAAGCTGTCTCAACATGGCCAACAGATATGAAAGTCTAGCAACTTAATCTCAGCACCAAGAACAATATTGATTAGTAATCAGAGTTCAAATTCTACCATTGCAGTTTGACAATTTGAATTTCATTTAAAAATAATCAGAAAACAAAAAAAAACTAGCATCAATAAATCTGATCATGAAATTGCCAGTTTGCTGTGAAACTGGTTCACAATATCCCTGGAGGAAAGGAAACTTGTCATCCTTATCAGATCTGGCTTATTTGTGACTCCAGTGTCACATTAATTTGGCTGACTCTTAAATACCTGCTGAAAGGGCTGAACAAATCATTCACTACACCACACCATCACCCAGTGGTTTAAGAAGGCAACCCATGGCATTTTGGTTAAGATCAAGCCCAAGATGGGGTGCAATGCATTATCTTGTCGGCTTGGATTTTGTTTTTCCTCTCTTGTGGGGGTGTTGACTTGGATTCAGTTGGATTTTGAACTTGGTCCTTGGAATAAGCGAAGAATGGATTTGGGTCTGCCTGGTCCATTGCCTTTGAAACTTTAAAGATGGAGTAAAATCCTTAAAAAAGCCTACCATCTGTTTTGCATGGCATAAGGATGGGAAATAAGTGCCATCCTTGTCAACAACACCCACATCCCGAGAATGAATTAATTAAATGCAGCCCAATCAAAATAACAATACCATTCATCAGTCTCATGAACTAATAAACCAGGCAAACACCACAGCCCAGATTTTGAGGTCAGATGCAAAGCAAGGGCATTTGCTGCTGACCTTGAAGAAAACTGCCCACAATGATTTAGCAATCTATGTGGTGGGATTTCCTTTTTTAAAACAGCAGTTTAAATCTGCTGCCAAGTCAAGGGAATTTCTTGGCATAATTGCAGTGTCTGCAGCAGGCAGGTAAGCTTCAAATAAAAATATTCACACTGCATATCAGAAACTGGAAAGCAATTAAAAATCCTTCACTTTTAATTTAAATTTCCAGATAGCAACGTAAATATGACTGAATTAAGATTAAGCTTAAGAAAAATTTAAAGAAAAAATGCTCCTTAAAGAATATGGAAATATTATCAATGTGGAAAAATTTGACACTCTACAAATAGAAAATTAGCTTTTCAGGACGACGATATTTAGCAGTATTTATATAGTTCCTACAGCATTGGGGAAACTAGGTGTAAACATTTTGACAGATCACAGCATGAAAATGGAAGTTCTTGCCAATTCATATATTCAAGGGACATAGGAATCTGTGGGAAACACCACAGAGCAGCATGTACTCACTGACAGCAACATTTGGATTTCCATGTTATTCTGCACATGGCAGAACTCCGTGTCAATTTCACAGAGCAATGACAGCAAAGGCTGAAAGCTCCACTGTCAGTAACAGAAAAATCCAGGTGTGTGACTTTCTACACAGAATGGAAAATAGAGATGATAATTCGGGCAGCACAGTGGCTCAGTGGTTAGCACTGCTACCTCACAGCACCAAGGACCTGGGTTCAATTCCAGCCTCAGGTCACTGACTGTGTGGAGTTTACACGTTCTCCCCGTGTCTGTGTGAGCTTCCTCCGGGCGGTTTGGTTTCCTCCAACAGTGTCATGGGGACTAGAAGGGTAAATGCATGGGGTTACATAGATTGGCCCATGTGGGATTGTTGTCAGTGCAGGCTCAACGGGCCAAATGGCCTCCTTCTGCACTGTAGGGATTCTATGATCCTATGAACTAGGAAACCATTATAATTAAAAACTTTAAGCAAACATATTCTGGTAAAAAATTAAAATCAGAATTATACATGGTACTAATAAATTGACATCTGACCACCTTTATAGGTGAAAACTCACTTAAATATTGCAAGATTCAGGAAGTCCTTCAAAAATCTAGTCATATTATCCACCCTTTCTGCAAGGCTTTTCTCTAGCACAGAAATTGGACTGTTCATTTTGATTCCAAACTACAGCAATTGCTGGAAAGTATTTCAATTAATATATTTATACAATAGTTCCACACATGTAGCAAGCTTTTCTTTAGCAAGTATCACATTGACAAATTAGATGTATGCTAGATGATTCCCCCTCCCTCCAACACAGCAGTTGAGAGTAAAGAACTACTGCGCAGCCAGACCAATACTGAGGTATATTTAATGGGTATATGTCATATGTCACATCAAAAATATTTTAAGCTGAAGTTCTGATGTAAATATTAAAAAATTAACAGTTGTTACAGTAGTCAAATGCAAAATTACATCAATTCATTCAGCCCAAGAAAAAGATTTTCAGTGAACGTTAGCATACTTTGTCTAAATACTGGACGGTGGTAGAAAGATTCTTCACAACGGTCAATTGTTACATCTGAATAGGAATAGGAACAGACCAATCAGTTCCTTGAGCTGGTTCCATATACAATTAAATCATGACTGATCTGTACCTCAGTTCCATCCCCCATTTCTCTCCATATTGCTTAGGACTATTACTGAACAAGAATTGATCAATCCCTGTCTTGAAATGTTCCCAGCATCCCCCTTTTGGGGAGAGTTTCAGATTTCCTTTTTTTGTGTGGAAAAAGCTCTTTCTGTACTCACTCTTGAAATGACCTTGCTCTAATTTTATGTCACCTTGTTCTGAATTTCCCTCTATCAGTAAAATTGTATCTTTGTATCTACCATATCAAATGTCTTCCACC
Source organism: Carcharhinus amblyrhynchos (assembly GCF_965287045.1). Taxonomy (NCBI): domain Eukaryota; kingdom Metazoa; phylum Chordata; class Chondrichthyes; order Carcharhiniformes; family Carcharhinidae; genus Carcharhinus; species Carcharhinus amblyrhynchos. The sequence goes on along the minus strand of NC_137324.1, from coordinate 85,451,135 downwards.
AATTTTAAACACCTGTAACCTTCTAAACATAGAGGAATACAAACCAGGTTTAGACAGCCTTTATATTTTCATAATGCAATCCTTTGAGAGCTTGTATCAACCTGGTAATTCTGTGTTATACCCTTTCCGAGGGCTACCTATCCTACCTGAAACTTGGCTTAAAAACACTTCAGATGGGACCTGACCAAAGTCGGTCAAACTGAACTATCATTTCCTCACTTTAGAATTTCAATTCTTTTGAGTTAAAGGTCAACATTCTACTAGCCTTTTTGATTGGTGTTGTTCCTGGCTTTGAGTGACTGTGTATATGGATAGTATTTTATTCCTCCACAGGTCCTAGACTCTTCCCATTAAGAAAACATTCCAGTTTGTCTTTCTCAGATCTGAACTGAATGACCTCACACTTCCCCACATTGAACTCCATCTGCCATACATTTGCTCACTCACTCGGTCTATTTATGCCCTTTTGTAACTTCCTCCACTCATCTGCATGACTAATGGTGCATCTTAAACTTGGATATACAGTTTTAAACTTGGATATACAGTTTTCTACTCTTTCACCCAACTGTTTAATATATTTTATGAAAAGTTGAGGTCCCAGCTCCAATCCCTGAGATTAAAGAAAAAAAATTAACAACCTCTTGCACTGAAGCAAATGCCTTCTAGAAGTCCACGTAAACAATATCCATAGCCACTCCCCTAACTCCCATGTTAATGACTGCTTTCAAAAAATTGATTAGTCACACATCACCCATTCTTCAGATATCTGTGTTAATCTCTGATCAGTTCATACAGTTCATAGTGTTCAGTCAGTCCTGTCTCCAATGATAGATTTCATTAGTTTTTGTATAATTCTTAAGGGACAGCTCTTTATTCATTTCCTTTTAACCCAGTCTTGTCCCTGTATGTGCATGGAACAGTTCTTTGAGATTAGATCGACTATTTGTGTAAAATTTTTGAGAGTTAGTGCTTCATATTATTTACTAAGTGATATGGAGTTGACTATTTTATGGTTGTTATTTTAACAGTGATTAGCTGGTACAGGGCACAATATAATATAAATCTCAATACAATGCACAGCTGCAGTATGACCTTGCATCATGCTTAGCAATGAGAACAAACCAAGTGCAACACAGCAAATCAAGTCTACCATAGGCAGAGCTTCTGCTTACCAAAAACATTCTCAGCAGCTGAACTCCTCACCTATTACTAATTCTCAGGAGTCTGGCATACATCTTAGGGGGCCAATTTAGTTCTAACTGGTCAACATGTCATTTTGATTTCACTGCACAAGGATTCCCCATGCAGTTTTTGCCTTTTACTTCAGTTTCATTACTTTTGAAGTACAGTCACAACTGTCGAGGGGATAAATGTGTAGCTTTGTCCCCAGATGGCAAATAAGATGAATGGCAAGTTGATAGGCTGCTTTTCACAAAATAACAAATAGCAATTTCTAAGTAACTTTGCATACAAGTACAAAATGTAGCACTGGTAGGAAAATAACTATTTCACTCATTGTAAAGCTCTCTTATAATCTAGGGTAACAGTGGACTAATTAGCAGACCAAGCCTCTCAACATGTTGTTGATTTGCTGAAAAATACTTGTAAGAATAAGATGAAATATGATTTTTATATCATACTTCAGCCCATGTGGAGTCCACAAATTCTAGGAATGTTTGACATCTTGTACACATTAGACACACATCTCATCCAAAGACAACACATCTGACATTATCGTACTCACTAAAGTGTCAGCTTAGATTATTTTACTATTAAAAAACCTTGTAATGCAAGGGTGTACATTTTAAGTTTGAAGCAGATTTTGAAGACACCACAGAACATCTTATCTCTCTTTACTTGCAGAAGTTAAAAGTTAATGGCAAATTCCCGAACATTAAAATTGAAGACACCCTTGGAGCTTCACCCACTCTGCCACTGTAACCTCCGTTTGCTAAAGTAATTTCTATACCAAACAGATAAAAATGTACTTGAAGATTATTTCTCTAACAATCAAATTTCAATGTTTATATGAAAATTAAATGGAAAGTGGAAGTCCTGATTATGCATTATGGCACTGGGGAAATTCATCAAGTAAAACTACATAGCATAAAATGTTCCTACACTTACAAATTTGATTCATTATTGTCACATGTATTAGCAGATGTGAAAAAATATTGTTTCTTGCGCGCTATACAGACAAAGCATACTGTTCATAGAGAAGGAAATGAGTGTGCTAATGTAGTGTTACAGTCATAGCTAGGCTGTAGGAAAAGATCAACTTAATGCAAGGTAAATCCATTCAAAAGTCTGCCTGCAGCAGGGAAAAACTGTTTTCGAGTCAGTTTGTACGTGAACTCAGACTTCTGAATCTTTTTCCTGAAAGAAGGAGGTGGAAGGGAGAATGTCTGGGATGTGCAAGGTCCTTAATTATGCTGACTGCTTTGCCGAGGCAGTGGGAAGTGTAGACAGAGTCAATGGATGGGGGGCTGGTTTGCGTGATGCATTAGGTTACATTCACAACCTTTTGTAGTTCCTTGTGGTCTTGGGCAGAGCAGGTGCCATATCAAGCTGAGATACAACCAAAAAGAATGCTTTCTATGGTGCATCTGTAAACGTTGGTGAGAGTTGCAACTGACATGCCAAATTTCCTTAGTCTTCTGAGAAAGTAGAGGCATTGGTGGGCTTTCTTAACTATAATGTTGGTATGGTGGTACGAGGACAGTTTGGTGGTGACCTGGACACCTAAAAACTTGAAGGTCAACTCTTTCTACTTCGTCCCCATTGATTTAGACAGGAGCATGATCTCCTTTATGCTTCCTGAAGTCAATAACAATCTCTTTCGTTAATGGCAAAAGAGCCCCTGTGACATAATGTAGGAGAATCACTAGGAGGTTATTTTTAGAATGTATATTATGGAAACAAGAATGTGTGTAACATATATTAAATATATAATATATTATGTGCACACATACAAATTTACATGTACAGACATATACTGGAAGATTGGTCTACATGATGTTTGCATCATCATTCTCTCTCCAGCTGAAACATAATAACTAAATAAAAGTTGAAAAAAAGCCAGAAAAAGAATCGATAAGGACAGAATCTTCAATAATAGAATCTGGAACAGTGCATATAAAGTAGTAAATCACAGTTACACGTTTTGGACAAAAGGCCAGGCTTCATGCTAAAAATGTCATCAAATATAAAAAAAAACATACTATCAAGGCAAGTTTAAAAAGTTATTTTGAAAAATTTAATTTGTGTATGTATTAAAAACATTAGCTGGAATTCTCCAGCTGTTCACTGTTGCTGCAAGCAAGGACGGAGAATCTGGCGCTCAGCCAAATCTCCATTCACTGGTGCAGGGCTAGAGAATTGCACAGGCACGAACAGCCACAGAATTCTGGCCATTGACAACAAAAACAGGACTCAATCAGTTCAAAAGGACCAAGAATTGGGGCACCAGTTTTCATTGTCTTTGTTTGGCTAGACCTGATTCCTACTGAAAGATATCAGGATCAAGAGGCATGACTGGGGGAAGCAAATGCACAGGCTGGAATGATCCTTATCCTTGGGCTGGAAATGAGTTGATGTGCTCATATATCCAGAGAAAGTTGGTGCATGGCCCAGAATACGTGTAGAGTACCAACAATGGAATCTGGCCTGGGCATACAAATCATTTGAAGAAAACTGAACAATATTTTCACCACCTTGTTCAAGGGGCAATAAGTAGGATTGTTTGAAAGCTGAGAAACAGAAAACATTAAAAAGTTCATCTTGCTGGTATTTGAGCACCTTGACAATTGCATGATACAACCCTGACATTGTTGATTAATCTTTGCAATCAATCTGCAATAGCTCGACCACACACCGAGACATGAGGTAAAGAAACTCTCAGAGGTGGAGCTCCTTGGGAATCACAAGTATAGATTCACCTACTGGTCCCAACCATACTAAACTTACCACACATCCTGTCACAAATTACTTGCATAGTTTATCCCAAAGTCTAATGTGTTTGAAATAAGTTTAATTTGCGTTTCAACGAGTCAATACTAATCTCTTATACGATGGCTAAAGGAATGCATACCAGAGATTGACCACTCATTTACTGAAATAATGGGCCCAATTTTAACCAATTCAAACCCTTCACCCTCCTCCTCCCTCAAACCATAACCAAGCCATTGCAGGATCAGAGAGTCACTCTTCTTCCAGGAACCCTTGGCTCTTTTGAAACCCAAATGAGAAGAATCACTACTGGTGCAGGCACATACTATACACTTAAATATGGGAGTTTTCCCCTGAACCTGCAAATTCCGGCAAGGTTAGCGCTGGAGGGTCTCAGTGGGCCTAACTTACACTAATGCTCATTTGCTGTTCTTGTTGATTTTCAGATCTCATATTTGTAAGCAAAAGGTACGTGGTTAATGAAAATAGTGAAGGAAAAGATTAGCATGCAAAATATCATTCAAACTAAATGATTTGATTCATCCAGTTTTTTTTAAAATGATGAATTCATAATTTTCCACATTTCAAGCACTGATTGATTAATCTATGATTTAAAATGTGTAATGAATCACTGTATCGGATATGAAGTGCTTTCTTTTACTGCAAGGTAAGGCTTATATACACCATCATAACAATTTGGTAATTGTTGGTGAGACATTAAGTATAAACTCAGTTGAATACCATTGAATAAAACATTGTTTCAAAAATCTATTAGCATGCCAAATTTCCTGAATCTCACTTCTTTCACAGGTATTATTGCTTGACCAGTTAGTTAAAACAAAGTTGAAAAGGCATTATGAAAGTATTCTCAAATGTTTTTAGCAAGGTCCTCAGTAATTATTTTCAATTAGTTGAAATACCGTTTGTGTTAACTTTGTTATATATTTATAGAAAGTCCAGAATACAACTTCACGTAGTTGTTGTTCCCATCTGGTTAGATTCTGAAGAACATCCGACAGGCTTCACAGAATGAATGTAAAAACTTTCCAAGAGCTACCATGTCACGGCAGCTCTGTAACACTCTACGGTTCATTAAATCTGATTATAGAAGCATGAATCGCTACAAATTCCCCATTTACCAATTTGCAGCCCAGCTGGCCTCCAGATGAACAGTTCCTGCTCACAAATCAACTTTACTTTATTGCTTGAGTGAACGTACAAACAATATTTGAAAAACAAATGTCTATTGCTAAAGATATAAAAAAGAGACTAGTCTAACAATTTGCCTCATTTTATTTAAATATATTTAATAGTGAATCGTGAAGTGAAATTATTGAGACATGCCTCAAGAGATAGTTATCAACAGATCCCTCCTTACAATCTGCTCGACATGTGTGAAGACATGAACGGCAGAGGCAGATGGAATTTGTTTACAGCACTTGGAGGGGGTGGACACATTTTAAAGAACTTCAAATTAATGCCATTCTAAAAAAATTTACAAAAGCATTTTCTATAGATATTTTCTATTTTTTAAATTTTATTATGATTTCTTAACACACTCTCATCACCCCAGTATTCTTAATGATGCCATTTTGGAATTGACTGCTTAACAATAGGCGATGACAACCCAAAGGCGGTTTGTACATTAAGCTTCTGCTCTTTCCTCTAGGGAATTAACTGCAAATGCATTAACCAGATTACTGATGCCCTCTTCACCAATGCATCACCTTCCCATTGACTACAACAGTTACTGAGTGGTAGGAGAACAGTAGGGGGTTTGTAGCAGTGACAGACTTCCAAATGTAGGGAGCCACTGAGTACAGAAGTTGCGATTTGGGCAAACCAGTACCAAGTAGCGTTAGAGAAACCATCAATGTACAGCTAGTGGCTGATCATAGACACAGGATTATGTAAATTTCTACCAAGTTCCCAGGCATGTTACATTTATCCTGAGACATATTACCATTTGTTTAGTATATTAGCCTTCCAAGATGGCTTCTGGGGGAATAAGGGATACCCGCTACAGGTGTAGCTCATGACAATATTCTAACAACTAATAACACCCAATAACACCCAAACAGCACCACTAAAATTGAAGCCATGGAATCATCAGGATTATAACTCAATGCAGCATGTAAATTTGTATGTGTGTGCATAATACATTATATATAAATAAATATGTTACACACATACATGTTTCCATAACACATATTCTAAAAATAATCTCCTAGTGATTTTCCATGTTAAGTCACAGGAGCTCTTTTGCCATTAAAGGAAGAGATTGTCATTGACTTCAGGAAGTGTAGTGGAGGACATGCCCCTGTCTAAATCAACAGGGACAAAATAGAAAGGGTTGAGAGCTTCAAGTTTTTAGGTGTCCAGATCACCAACCACCTATCCTGGTCCCCTCATGCTGATATTATAGTTAAGAAAGCCCACTAATGCCTCAGTCTTCTCAGAAGACTGAGGAAATTGGCAAGTCAGTTACAGCTCTCACCAACTTTTACAGATGCACCATAGAAAGCATTCTTCCTGGTTGTATCACAGCTTGATATGGTTCCTGCTCTGCCCAGGACTGCAAGGAACTACAAAAGGTTGTGAATGTAGCCCAATCCATCATGCAAACCAGCCTTCACTTCCCGCTGTCATGGCAAAGCAGCCAGCATAATTAAGGACCTCATGCACCCTGGACATTCTCTATTCCACCTTCTTCCATTGGGAAAAAGTTACAAAATTCTGGAGATCACGTACCAGCCAACTCAAGAACAGCTTCTTTCCTGCTACAGGCAGACTTTTGAATGCATTTACCCAGCATTAAGTTGATCTTTTTCTACACCCTAGCTATGACTGTAACACTACATTTTGCACTCTCTTGTCTCCTTCTCTATGAACAGTATGTTTTGTCTGTATAGAAACAATAATTTTCACTGTATGTTGATACATGTGACAATAATAAATCAAATCAAATATATACTTCACAACCTTGCCTCAGGATGCCCATCTTTGGAAGACACAGAGCAGGTGAGGGGAAAGAGGAAGAGTCATCACGATGTCTTGCAGCCAAAGATGTTTGAGATCAGCCTTTTCTACAACCTGCTTGGACAGTTCCTATATCAAACTCCTATATGAAATCACACTGGAAACTAAACTGCTAGCAATTGTGCACAACAGCAGAGTGGGCTGTCCAATTACACAGACAAATTGGGGGGCAGGTTGGTGTTTAACCCACCCATAATATTCTAACAAGGCTTGATGTTCAAATGGCCCAGGCATTTTACTCAGCTGTCCATACATGATTCTTGCCTGTCCCAAATGTGCTCCTAAATTAGGGGCTCCAAGTTCTGTGTAGTCAACTGTGCATACAAGAAGACTACTGACCTGTGATGTCACAAGATTCAATCAACTCATGGATTATTTTTCTTTAATCGGGCTCCCTTTCATATGCTCTCATTTCACTCCTATTAGCGTTGAGTTGGAACAGTAGGCAAACAGAACTTAAGACTACTCCATAGTTCTGTTCTCAAAGCTTCTTTGTACGTTCTTAAAGGGAAGGCATTTCCTGCCACCAGGTGGCAAGCAGGTTTGAACAGTGGCCTTGACTAGAACTAAAATAGCTATATGGCAGTGGGAAGGAAGCAACTCGGCACGTAGCCCCTGAGTGCCATGTGTACCGATCATCTGTTTTGGGGTTACTTTAGAACCATCTACTATTATCCAATTTAACTGAGTGTTTGTCAGGGCTTTGCTAAATGCATGATGACAAATTAAATTTGACATTTTATCCTTTTACTTGGGAGAAGTTGTGGGTTAAGAAACATTAAGGAAATTAAAATGCTCAGAACTATGCAGAATATGCAAGACAATAAATCAGAAAGCTGGTGGCATTGCATGACTGAGAATTCCGAGTCACCATTAGCAAAAGTACCATTAATATGTGGCAGATTTTAATGTTCCAGCAATACTGAGAATAGCTGAGCAAGAACTCTCTGTAGCACTAAGTGATTTTCCTGGTTGTAATTTTAGATGGGAGGGGTAGAGAGTGAGAACAATTGGCAATAAAAGGAATGAGTGTCTGGAGATAACTCTAGTGGCTTACCTCAATAATATACAAGACTATGTTCTTGTAAAAGCAGTAGAGGATACACTTTGCTACGCGATTATAGTTCCAGGCTCCATGAACTAGTAGCAAGTTCTTCAGATACTTGAACTAGGAACAATACAAGGATTATGATTCCTCATTACACAATAATGATCTTCTTTAAAATAAGTCCAATTGAAACATCACACATGGTCTTCATTTCTATAACTCATCAAAATATGTAAAATGCAACTGCCAACACAGTTTTGCATAAAATATGGAGACATCTAGAAATTACCAATATAACATTATGCTACATTAGCTTAATAGTTATTTTCTTGGATTAGTCTGTATTTCCCTATGGCCGTTTCAGAATCTGAATTAATTTTTAAAAAAATCTGGAAATAAAAGACTGATATCAGTGACCATGCCATGAAATCTTTTAGTTGTCTTAAATACCAACAAGTTTTATTATTTCCTGCAGCACATTTGTATCCATTGTCCCTCCAGTGTTATTATATTTACATGGTAACTCTCTGTCAACTTTATTCTTGCCTCCTGCTGTTGACCTTACATTTCCTCTTAGTGCATCCAACCTGCCAGATTGTTTCCAATTTTAAAGTGAATGTCTGAGACAGAACTGAAAGAGGACGATGTTTGGCATAGTCCTGTTAGCCACTGTTCTGCTCTTTCAGTTTGTATATTTAAATGGAAACTCTTGGTCCAAACTTCAGCCCAAACTTTCCAGGCTCATTTATAATTAGAAATGGCCCAGTCACATAGATACAAAGAGAAAAGCAAGGAGAACCAAGGTTGAACATAGGAGGGAGGATTACCATAAAAAAATTCACAATTCTGAAAAAGCTGAAGGAAGCAAATGCTGATGATAGTGAGCTGAACTGATGCGGTGTGGCTGGATTTGTTGAAATTGAAGGAAGAAAACTGTAGGAAGGATATGATTTGTGAAAAATATAATTAAAGAAGGACAAACATTTCTCCTCTTCCATCTGCACTATACTTACACTTTTCAAATATAAAAAACTACTTTTAAAAATTATTTGATTTTGGGATATGTCCATCATTGTCAAGGCCAACATTTATTGCCCACCCCTAAATGCCTCGATTAGGTGATGGTGAGCTGCCTGCTTGAACAGTGCAGTCCATATAAGACAGGTACACACATAGCGCTGTTAGGCAGGGAGTTCCAGGATTGTGACCCACTGACGAAGAAGTAACAGTTCCAAGTCAAGATGAGTGAGTGAACTTGCAAACAGTGGCACTACCATGTGCCTTTTACTCTTGCCCTTCTAGATAGTAGCAGTTGCAGGTTTGAAAGGTACTGTCAAAGGAGCCTGGGTGAGTTACTGCATGCAGCAATACATACTATTACAACTGTGTGCCAGTAGTGGACGGAGTGAATGTTTAATGTGGTTATGGTGTGAAGGAAATGGGCTGCTTTCTCTTCAATGATGTAGAGCTTCTTGAGTGCTGGAGCTGCACTCAATCCAGGCAAATGGAGAATGTTCCATCAGACCTCTGACTTGTGCCTTGTGGACAATGGACAGGATTTGATGAGTCAGGCACGAATTACTCACTGCAGAATTCCAGCTTCTGATCTGTTTTTGCAGTATTTATATGGTCAGCAATGGTAATGCCATTGCATGTCAAGGGGCCATGGTTAGATTCTCTCTTGTTGCCTGGCACTTAAATTATGTTCTGTTATCACCTCAAGTCTAAGTGTGTGCAGGTCTTGCTGAATGCAGGTACAGACTGCTTCAGCATTGCGTGGATTGTGAATGGCACTCAAACCAATGTAATCAGCAGCAAACATCCTCAGTTCTGATGTTATGTTAGAGGGAAGGTCATGGAAGAAATAGCTTAAGATGGTTGGGCTTAGGACACCACCCTGAAGATTTCCTAGAGTGATGCATTTGCACTGAAAAGACTAGATCAAAAAATACAACCATATTTTTGTGCTAGATATGATGCCAACCATTGAACACCCTTTCACTTAATTATCATTGACTTCAATTTTTCAAGTACTTTTTGATGCCATACGTGTTCAAGTGCTGCCTCGATGTCAATGGCAAACAACCTTAGCACGTGTTCACAAATTTTGAAAAGAGTTTGCTCAATATTTCAAAAATACTGCCAGTTCATGATAATTGTCACCAAATATCCTGGTATATTACTGGAGATGCTTTTCAAAAGTCCAACTCGTGTTTGAACTATTTTAGAAAATATTAATATATTGACAGTAAATTGAAATATGAACACAAGCTACATATTCTTGGAGTTTGATGTTGGATTTTATGATGATGATCAATAGTATGGATGACAATCATAGCAGTTAAAATGTTTTTAAGTCAACGAGGCAAAAACAATAAAAGGACCATTTGGTTTAATAAGATCACCCTTAACAATTGTGTTTAATTGAAATCAGATATATGATATTGAAATATATCAAATTAAATCGACACATTTAGGGTTATTAAAGTTTACTCATATGTCAAATGATTATTTTCTATTCCGTTACCTGTGCTATGGAATAGTCAGATGAATTTGCTGCCTGTAGTCCCTCATTTCCACTTATTCCAACACCAACATGCGCCGTCTGGATCATTCCCACATCATTTGCTCCATCACCTATTGCTAATGTTATAACTTTCACCTGTTTCTTCACCATATCAACAATTTCTGACTTCTGAAGAGGAGAAACTCTGATAAAGTAAAAAGGAAGATAAATCAGAATGAAACAGAACCTCAGTAAGCTAGAAGAATGGCTATTCTTTATTCTCATACATTTTAACAGTAAAAGTCTTTCCCATGGTATGTCCAATTCGTACTTTTGTGTAATACTTCAGTATCACTTTAATCATAGACACACTTCTTTTGCCACACCTAATTGAGACTTTATTACGATTGTCTATTCGACCCTTACCCTGGTTTCCCATCTAGTTTACAAAATTCGCAGCAAGCCCCAGGAAAGTAAACTGAAGCAAAGTAAAAACAATTCAACAGTTTCACATAGAGTATAAATGCTTACTCTTGTAGTTGTGGATGCGCCTAGTTTGGGGGCGTTTAAGAGATCCGTGGATAGGTTTATGGATGGAAAGGGTTTGGTTTAGGTTAGAGGGTCATTGTTTTTTAACTGGTCGGCGCAACATCGTGGGCCGAAGGACCTGTTCTGCGCTGTAATGTTCTATGTTCTAAATAATGATCATCACAGTTAGAAGAATTTACACTTTCTGCCTCATTAACGGGCAGGAAGTCGCTGCCTACTTTGTGAAAATCAGGATGGGCAGGCATGAGTTTGTATATATGTGTGTGTGTGTGTATATGTTGGAGGGAGGAGGGAGGGGAGCTGCAAGTTCAGATGGGGTTGATTTAAACTCTCCTCCACTGCCAGGAGCGGGGTTCAAACCTTCCATTTCAGTGGCAGGAATATTACCATGAAGGCAAAGGCTTGTTCAGAAGATTAGCGTAAATAAACAGATTGAACTCACATACAAGCAATTTCACATAAAAATTAGTCTGTTTATAGTCTTAACTTACCTGAGACATTGATATGTCACAGTCTAATTTAGTATTCCTTTGCACTGACACCTTATTAATGTTGGATATTTTTTCAGCCAATTTCTAAATAATTTCTATAGTGTGCTCTATACACTGTTAGCATTTTAACTTAGATGTTCTGTTGAAGTTATGTTGACTTTCTGGGGTGTGTATGTTTTGTGGATTGGGAGTAACTGATTACCCAAACAGTCTCCCATATGGGAAACTTATGAAGAAGGCAAATGCACATGAGATACTGAGCAATTTGATAAAGTGGATTCAAAATTAGCTCAGTTGTAGCAGACAGAGGGTGATGACAGAAGGCAGCTTTAGTGACTGGAAGCCAGTGTCCAGTGGCACATCACAGGGATCTGTGTTGGGTCCCCTATTATTTATCATTTATATAAACAGCATAGCTGACTATACTGGGAGTAGGATTAGTAAGTTTGTGAATGACATAAAAATTAGCAGACGGTTAACAATGAGGCTGTGTCTCTTGGGCTGCAAGAAGATACAGGCGAGATGGTCAAATGGGCAGATAAGTGGCAGATGGAATTCAACCCTGAAAAGTGCGAGGTGATATACTTTGGAAGGAGTAATTTGACAAGGAATTATTCAATGAATTCAGATGTTCTGTGGAACAAAGGGACCCTGGCGTGTTTGTCCATAGATTTCTGAAGGAAGAAGTCCTTTAGGGAAGGAAATTCTACTTCCTTATCTGGTCTGGATCCCAGACCCAAGCATTGTAGTTGACTCCTAAATACCCTCTAAACAATGGCAGTTAGGGATGGGCAATAAATGCTGGCCTGGGTAGTGGCACCCACATACCATAAAGAAAAAAAAATTAGCCAATTTACAAAAACTCTACATTTCTAAACTACAAGCTCATTTCCCTAAGTTTTTGGTCAAACACTGTTAAAACACAAGCTGCGAGAATTATCCAAATCATCAAAACAAACACCAAGAATAAATGTAAAAATTTATCAAATTAGACTCACTGACTCCACCCACAGACTTCACAAAATTCTAACTTACTGATAAGATGCAAAAGTGGTTCAATGTGCATGGCTGAGACTTGTTTTTTTGTTGTATTTAGTAAGATATTTCTGCATGTAACACATAATACCTGCACATTTACACCAGTATCTCAATCTCAATGTCAAGTGATCTTATCAAAAGATCAAAATGGGTCTCTATCTAAAGATATTTGTTTATCCTTCCCTACATGACTCCAAAGTCTCAGATGCTGGCCGGACTGTGCAATTCAGTTGTTTTATAAAGTTCATAGGAAAGGACACAGCTATTTCCAAGAGAAAACTAAAAGCAAGATATCAAACTGTTGGAATCTGAAATGAAAACAGAAAATGTTGGAAAATCTCAGCAGGTCTGACAGCATCTGGGGGAGAGAATAGAGGCAACATGGTTGGAATAAATGGGTGCTTTTCCAGTTGGCGGTTGGTGATTAGTGGCGTGCCACAGGGATTGGTGGTGGGGCCTCAACTGTTTACCATAGATGATCCATATACATAGATGATGGTGTTACGTAATGAGGCAGATAGAAACAAGGACCTTGTTGTGAGGGATCCTCTTGGGAAGAGTGATCATTGTATGGTTGAGTTTTTGATGCAGATGGAGGATGAGAAAGTAGGGACCCGGACCTGTGTCCTCTGTTTGAACAGAGGGGAGTACAATAGGATAAGAAAGGAATTGGTAAATGTAGATTGAGGGCGCAGATTGGTCGGTAGGACTGCTGAGGAACAGTGGAGGATCTTTAAGGAGATCTTTCTTGCTGCTCAGCAGAAATTTATTCCGATGGTAAAGAAGGATCGTAGGAGAAGGGATAATCAGCCGTGGTTAACGAAGGAGATAAAGGAGAGTATTAAATTAAAAGCTGATGCGTTCAGAGTGGCTAAAAGTAGTGGGCGAGTAGAGGATTGGGAGAGGTTTAAAAATCAACAAAGAATGACAAAGAAGTTGATAAAGAAAGGAAGGATAGACTATGAAGCTAAACTAGCGCTAAATATAAAAATGGATAGTAAGAGTTTTTATAAATATATAAAGAGGAGGAGGCTGGCTAGGGTGAATGTTGGACCCTTAGAGGATGAGAGGGGGGAGTTAGTGGTGGGGGATGAGGAAATGGCTGAGGTCTTAAATAAGTTTTTTGCTTCGGTCTTCACGGAGGAGGACGCGAATAGTTTGCCGGGTATTAAAGATAGAAGGATGGTAGGAGTTGAGGGCCTGAATGAGATCACTGTCACTAGAGAGGTAGTGCTCGACAGACTAGTGGGACTGATGGTGGACAAGTCCCCAGGACCGGATGGAATGCATCCCAGGGTTCTGAAGGAAATGGCAGAGGTGATAGTGGATGCCTTAGTGATTATTTTCCAAACCTCGCTGGATTCCGGGGAAGTGCCGGAAGATTGGAAAACGGCTAATGTTACGCCGCTGTTTACAAAGACTAGCAGGCAAAAGGCAGGGAATTATAGGCTGGTTAGTTTAACGTCTGTTGTAGGAAAAATGCTTGAATCCGTCATCAAAGAAGAAATAGTGAGGCATCTGAAGAAGAATTGTTTGATAGAGCAGACGCAGCACGGATTCGTTAAGGGGAAGTCGTGTCTGACGAATTTATTGGAATTCTATGAGGATGTGTCTAGTGCGGTGGACGGAGGGGAACCGGTGGATGTGGTGTTTCTCGATTTTCAGAAGGCGTTTGATAAGGTGCCGTACAAAAGGTTGTTACAGAAGGTTAGGGGGCATGGAGTTGGGGGTAAGGCGTTAGCGTGGATAGAGGATTGGCTGTCAAATAGGAGCCAGAGAGTAGGTGTCAATGGGTGCTATTTGGATTGGCGGTTGGTGACTAGGAGTGCCCCAGGGATCGGTGCTGGGGCCTCAGCTATTTACCATTTATATAGATGATCTGGAGAAGGGAGCTGAGTGTAGGGTGTCGAAATTTGCTGATGACACAAAAATAAGTGGAACGGCAAATTGTGCGGAGGGTGTAGAAAGTCTGCAGAGGGATCTAGATAGGCTGAGCGAGTGGGCGAGGACCTGGCAGATGGAATACAATGTTGGCAAGTGTGAGGTTATCCACTTTGGCAGGAATAATAATAGGAGGGACTACTACTTAAAGGGCAAAAAGCTGCAGCATGCTACAGTGCAGAGGGACCTGGGGGTCCTTGTGCATGAGTCGCAAAAACCCAGCCTGCAGGTGCAGCAGGTGATCAGGAAGGCAAATGGGATGCTGGCCTTCATAGCGAGGGGGATTGAATATAAAAGTAGGGAGGTCTTGCTGCAACTGTACAGGGCACTGGTAAGGTCGCAGCTGGAGTACTTTGTGCAGTTTTGGTCGCCGCATTTGCGCAAGGATATTTTGGCCTTGGAGGGAGTGCAGAGGAGGTTCACTAGGCTGATACCGGAGTTGAGGAGGTTGAACTATGAAGAGACGCTGAACAGACTGGGCTTGTACTCGTTGGAGTTTAGAAGGATGAGGGGGGATCTTATTGAGACGTATAAGATGATGAATGGGATGGATAGGGTAGAGGTGGAGAGGTTCTGCCCGCTCAGAAAGGACAGCAGGACTAGAGGGCACAGCCTCAAGATAAGAGGGGGGGGGGGGGGCAGTTTAGAACGGAGTTGAGGAGGAACTTTTTCACTCAAAGGGTGGTGAATCTCTGGAATTCTCTGCCCGTTGAAGTGGTGGAGGCTACCTCGCAAAATATATTTAAGACGCGGGTGGATAGGTTTTTGGTAGGCAAGGGGATTAAGGGTTACGGGGAGAAAGCGGGAAAGTGGAACTGAGCCACTTCAGATCAGCCATGATCTTATTGAATGGCAGGGCAGGCTCGAGGAGCTAGATGGCCTACTCCTGCTCCTATTTCTTATGTTCTTATGATCTGGAGGAGGGGACCAAGTGTAGGGTAACAAGGTTTGCTGATGACACAAGGATGAGTGGGAAAGCAAATTGCGTGGAGGATGCGGAAAGTCTGCAGAGAGATTTGGATAGGCTCAGTGAGTGGGCAAGGATCTGGCAGATGGAGTATGACGTTGGCAAGTGTGAGGCTATCCACTTTGGAAGGAATAATAGTAAAATGGACTATTATTTAAATGGTGAAAAATTACAACATGCTACTGTGCAGAGGAACCTGCGGGTCCTTGTGCATGAATTGCAAAAATTCAGTTTGCAGGTGATCAAGAAGGCAAATGGAATGTTGGCCTTTATTGTGAGGGGGATGGAGTATAAAAGCTGGGAGGTCTTGCTGCAATTGTACAAGGTACTGGTGAGGCTGCAACTAGAGTACTGTGTGCAATTTTGGTCCCCTTATTTGCGAAAGGATATATTGGCCTTGGAGGGAGTGCAGAGAACGTTCACCAGGTTGATACTGGAGATGAGGGGGTTAGCTTATGAAGAGAGATTGAGTAGATTTGGCCTGTACTCATTGGAGTTTAGAAGGCTGAGGGGGGATCTTATAGAGACATAAGATAATGAAGGGGCTAGACAGGGTAGAGGCAGAGAGATTATTTCTACTTAGAAAGGAAACAAGAACTAGAGGGCACAGCCTCAAAATAAGGGGAAGTCAATTTAGAACAGATTTGAGGAGGAATTTCTTCTCTCAGAGGGTAGTGAATCTTTGGAATTCTCTGCCCATTGAAGCAATGGAGGCTACCTTGTTAAATGTGTTTAAGTCACAGGTAGATAGATTTATGATGAATAAGGGAAGGGTTATGGGGAGCAGGCGGGTAAGTGGAACTGAACAACTATCAGATCAGCCATGATCTTATTGAATGGTAGGGCAGACTCGAGGGGCTAGATGGTCTACTCCTGCTCCTATTTCTTATGTTCTTATGTAACATTGAGTCTAGATGACCCTTCATCAGAGCTGAGCACAAAGAGAATCAGCAGAGATTCATACTATGATGGTGGGAGGATCAGCTGGGGGTGGAATGGGACAAAGGGAATGTAAATAAGGATACAGAAGGCTGAGGTGGTGTTAAAAAGTGTCAATTAAGTGATGAGAATGCGTGAATGACAGAACAGAGGTACAGATTGTTAAAGGACTGCCTTAGGAATGTGGCAGTTGCCCTGAAAAGCTAGGGAGGCAAGAAGGGGAACTCGAATGGAAAGTGGAAAAATAGGAGGTGACAACATCTCATCTTCCAATTATGCACATTAGAACCTTCTGGACTGAACGTGAAGTTCAACATGAACTCTCTCCTCCACCTTCACCCAAATTCCATTTATTTTGTTTCATCTCATTCATCCATTTTATCATCCTTCTTTCCCACCTCCATTTTTCTACTTTCCATTCCAGCTTTCCTTCTCCCTCCACCTCCCCCTGCACCACTTCGCTTTTTCAACTGCTGAGAATTTCCAGCATTTTCTGCTTTTGTCCAAGAGAAAGCTATCTATTTACCAGTCTGTTCTGCACATGCCTTTCACCAAAATGAACATCAAAACTAGATCTACATATTCCATTGAGCTGCAGCCAGGTTGTGTCCCCATTTGGTGGTGAGATTTTCCTGGCTCTACCTTTTAAGTGGGCATCCTATTAAATTATCATTCTCTCTCCTTCATGAACATTGGATAGCAAAGTTTCACCAATATTCTTATACCTTTAAAACTGAAACAAAAGATCCTCAAATAATCCTAGTAATTAACAGAGCTTCTCTCTGAATCAACCTTTTTTTAAATACCCTTTAATAATCACTTTTTTCAATTTCTTTAAAATTGAAAATTAAAATTTGACTATCTCTTTAAACTTCAGGTAACTTTCCCTTTCGAGTGTTCGAAATGGTAACTCATATCAATTTGTTTTATTAATTCCAGTTTTGGAAGCAATTGATGCTAGGTTTTAAATGGTGCTTTAACAGAAAAGCTTGCAGCTAATTTCAAGGTCACTCCATGTCTCCCCTTTTTGAGCACTGTGCCTTGGCAGATAACAAATGGAATAAAGTCAAATTGTTAAAAGGCAAAATCTTTGTTCAAATTTTGACCATGCTGTCAATGGAAAGCGTTAACTTCTCTGCTTGCTTGCAAAAGGGCAGAACAAGAATCCTTCTCAACGGTACACAATTGTATCTGCCTCCGGATTGAAGAATCAAACACCATTTTAAACCGTTTCTCCAGGTCTTAGTATCTTCCTTAGGAACTGAAAAGGTGAAAAATCCTTCAGTAAGAACTTGAAAAGAAAACACTCTCAAGAGGGAAGACAACATTTTAGATTAAACTCCCATTTGTTTCCAAACCTATTAGCTTCTTGCTCAATTTAAAAAAAAGATATATTTTGATTGTGAACAACACCCATCTTTAATGGACTTGACAATGTCTCAGCTGGTTAAAGATGAGAGTGTGTGCCAACCTGCTAATATTTTTGGGTTTTGGTCACATTCTGGAATCATGCTTATGAGTTGTAAATACACCTGGCACAAACTCTTCTGGGTCAAGAGGTGGCTGGTTTCTATACTCCATTAATACTGGGGCATGCCACTTGTGGAGTCAGGGTGAAGATCATGAATGCCGATGAGGGAGTATTTGGACCATTTGTGTTTGCTGTTGACGGCTGCCAGTTTCAACATATTAAACATGCCCACTTGATTACTTAATTCCTCTGCACATTTTAAAATTGTTTTCAATTACCATTGAATGCAATTTTGCACTGAAGTGTTAGAGACATAGAAAATTAGACTTTTTTTTCCTGGCGTTTCCCACCTTACTTTTTAATGAAAAGTGTACAATGTACTACTTATATATACTTAATTGCATGCAACTGCCAAAGCAGTTGGACTATTTACATTTTGCAAGAATCAAGGTTTAATTTTTTAATCTTAAAAACATAGCATTCATAAATGTTCATATTTCAGCTTACCGGCAGCAGATGACTGCCTTGCAAGACAAAGCAAGATCCAAAAAAGACTGTCGCACTCCAAACGTCAGGGCATATTTGAGGGTTTTCCCATCTATAATGAGTGCAAAATCATTGTCCTTGCGCAAAGCATCACCGAGAGTATTGCAGTGATGCACGAGTGTTTCCCTTGTTGTCTGTGAATTAATTTAAAAAAAAATTGGAATACGCTGCAAGAAAAAAAAATCTCAGAAAACCGACAAGTCATCCTACTACTTTCAAAGCAAAAAACTGAAAATTTAAAATAACAAGTTTCTCTAAAGGACTTGCCCATCAAAATCTGGTTCATATATATAAAAGAACTAACTGTGGATGCTGAAAATGTGAAATAAAAATCTAGATCAATGGATGAGAATTGAAGCACGTTTCAGTTCTTCCTCCATAAAAAGGTGACGTTTCTGAAAACCTGATATGAATACCATTATGAATTATTTCTTCGACTCAGCTTAAACCACTGAAAGGAGTGTTTGATCCAACTTCCATCATTCTATAATAAAGGTGGATTTTGCAACTAGCAGAATTCCAAAGAAAAGATTTGTGACAATGAAGCCAACACTTTCTCATTTCTTCTTCTGCCAATGCTGTAAGTTATTGCAGTGGAGAGGGAACACGGTAAAGGTACATTTGTTCCCTCTGATGAAGAAAAGACAAATGTGTACTAATCACATGAAATGTGTTGAATTACAATAATAACTTGTATTTATACAGCACCTTTAACCAGAACATGCAAGGAATACTCAATAATGGGTTTTCAAAATAACTTCAGAATGTAGAGGGCATCTTTGAGGGGCCCAAATCAATGGACAAGGAAATCCAGTACAAATCAACCACAAGAATTCCCGCCAAGTCACACGAGGGATGGCTCAAAAAAAAAATCACATTATATTGTGCAAGGACAAGAAAGAAAGGGATAAATATTGAACAGGGCACAGTGAATGATTTTAAAAGGGGCAACTTCCCCAGAACTCCAGCTGTATGTGGCTTGCCTTAGTCTGTAGTGCTGGATGACCATTACATTCACTGTACTCGTCAAAGATCTGGGGAGGGGACAGATATGTCAGTGAACATATTTTAGTCTCAGCTGAGTCAGCCATGGGTCAGTTGGTGGCATTCTCACTCCTGAGTCACAAGGTTCCGGATTCCAGTCACATTCCAGGACTTGAGCACAAAGATTAAGCCTGACACAACAGTACAACACCAAGGGAATTCCGCACTATTGGTGGTATTGTGTTTCAGAGGCATTAAGGCACGGCCCAATCTGCTGCATCATGTGGATGCAAAAGAAACCCTGGCACTGTTTCAAAGAGCAGGGGAGTTATCTGGGGAGATCCAGACAACGTTTATTCCTTAATCAAAATCATAAAAACAGATTATCTGGCTATTATCATGTTGCTGTTTTTGGGAATTTGACGAACATTTATTGGCTGCCGTGTTATCTGCATTAACTCATTGACTACACTTCAAAAGAACTTCATCAGCTTTGAGATGTCCACTGGTTGTGAAAAGTATTATATAAATGAGTATCCTTTCTTGTTTTATTTGTAATTTTGTATTAGAATCAGTAATTTACAAGAACGAAATAGATTGAAAATGGATCTGGAAAGACTGAACAAACAAGCCCAAGACTAGCAAATGACAGTCAATGGAGTTCAGAGCATCTTAATTCTGTCTACAGGCAGAGAATTCCAGGACTTACAACTGCAATCAGTTATCTCATGCCTCCCACTTTACCATTGCCATCAAGCCAGGGAAATCAATCCTGGCCTAATGTTAAGTATGGGAGGGCAGGTCAGGAACAGCACCAAGCGTATTTAAAAATGAGATGTCAACCTGGTGAAGCTACACTTAGCAAACAAAGAACAAAAGTACTGCACACTTCAGCACGCCAAGCCTTTGCCAATCATGATGCCCTAACTAAACTAAAAAAAACCTTCTGCTCTTACATGGTCCATATTCTTTTATTCTCTCCTTAGTCATGTTCCCATCCAGATGCCTCTTAAATGTTGCTAATGTGCCTGCCTCAACCACCTCCTCTGGCAGCACATTCTGGCACCCACCACTCTCTGCATGAAAAACTACCCCGCCCCACACATCTCCCTTAAATTCTTCCCCTCTCACCCCCCTGTAATTGACACTTCTACCTTTGGAAAAAACCCCTTTCTATCCATCCTGTCCATGCCTCTTAATTTTGTAGACCTCTATCAGGTCTCCCCTCAGCCTCTGTCTTTCCAGTGAAAACAATCCTAGTTTATTCAACCTCTCATTTAGCAAACAGCCCTGAGACAGTGTAAAGAAGGTTCAGCAGGGTGTTGCCTTTCTCCAAAGCTTCCACGTCCTTCTGGTAGTGTGGTGACCAGAACATAGAACAGTACAGCATAGACCCTTCGGCTCTCGATGTTGTGCTGAGCTATGTCCAAACCCAAGATCAAGCTATCCCACTCCCTATCGTTCTGGTGTGTTCCATGTGCATATCCAATAACCACTTGAAAGTTCCTAAAGTGTCCGGCTCCACTATCACAGCAGGCAGTGCATTCCACACCCAGCCACTCTGAGGAAAGAATCTACCTCGAACATCCCTCCTATATCTCCCACCATGAACCTTATAGTTAAGACCTCTAGTAACAGCTACATCTACCCAAGGAAATAGTCTCTGCACGTCCACTCTATCTATCCCCCTTAACATCTTATAAGCCTCTATTAAGTCACCTCTCATCCCCCTCTGCTCTAAGGAGAAAAGCCTCAGCTCCCTCACCTTTCCTCATAAGGCCTACCCTCCAAACCAGCCAGCATCCTGGTAAATCTCCTTTGCACTCTCTCCAATGCTTCCACGTCCTTCTTATAGTGAGGTGACCAGAACTGCACACAATATTCCAAATGTGGTCTCACCAAGGTCCTGTATAGTTGCAGCATAACCCCACGACTCTTAAACTCAAACCCCCTGTTAATAAACGCTAACACACAATGAGCCTTCTTCACAGCTCCATCCACTTCAGTGGCAACCTTCAGAAACCTATGGATACGAACCCCAAGATCTCTCTGTTCCTTCACATTCCTCCGAACCCTGCCATTGACCCTGTAATCCGCATTCAAGTTTGTCCTACCAAAATGAATCACCTTGCACTTATCAGGGTTAAACTCCATCTGCCACTTTTCAGCCCAGCTCTACATCCTATCAATGTCTCTTTGCAGCCTACAAGAGCCCTCCACCTCATTCACTACTCCACCAATCTTGGTGTCATCAGCAAATTTACTAACCCATCCTTCAGCTCCCTCTTCCAAGTCATTGACAAAATCACAAATAGCAGAGGACCCAGCACTGACCCCCGTGGTACACTGCTGGTAATTGGCCTCCAGTCTGAAAATTTTCCCTCACCACCACCCTCTGTCTTCTATGAGACAGCCAGTTACTTATTCAATCGGCCAAATTTCCTTCTATTCCACATCTCCTTACTTTCTTCATAAGCCCACCATGGGGGATCTTATCAAACGCCTTACTAAAATCCATGTATATGACATCAACCGCTCTACCTTCATCTATACACTTAGTTACCTCCTCAAAGAATTCAATCAAATTTGTGAAGCAGGACTTACACCTCACGAACTGCACACAATACTCTAAATGTGGCCTAACCAAGGTTTTATATAGCTGCAACATGATTTCCCAACTCCTGTACTCAATGCCCTGGCTGATGAAGACAAGCATGCCACATGCCTTCTTAATAATCTTGGCCATCTGTGTTGCCACTTTTAGGGAACTGTGTACCTGCATGTCCAGATCCCTCTGTATGTTAGTGTTCCAAAGGGTTCTGCCACTGACAGTATATTTCACATCTAAATTTGATCCTCTGAAATGCATCATCCAGGTTAAACTCCATTTCTGTGTCCAAGGCTCCAATCTATCTATACCTTGTTGTATCCTCTGACAATTCCCAACACCAAGAGCAATGCCACCAATCTCTGTGTCATCCACAAACTTATTAATCAGACTACCCACATTTTCCTCCAGATTATTTATATATACTACAAAAACAGAGGTCCCAGCACAAATCCCTGCAGAACACCATTAGCCAGAGATCTCCATTCTGAAAAACACCTTTCCACTGCTATTCTGTCTTCTATAACCAAGCTAGTTCTATATTCATCTACCCAGCCCACCCTGAATCCCATGTGATTTTAGTTTTTGTACCAGTCTGCAATGTGGGACTGTGTCAAACACCTTACTAAAGTCCATATAAATTACACCCATAGATCCTTCCCTCATCAATTATCTTTGTCATCTCTTCAAAACACTCAAGTTGGTGAGACATGCCATTCCCCATACATACTGCCTGTTACTAACTAGTCCATTTTCTTCCAAATGTGCATATATCCTGTCCCTCAGCATCTTCTCCAAAGCTTCCCCACCACTGACACCACTGAGGCAGAGAGTGGGGGTTAATGGGTGCTATTCGGATTGGCGGTTGGTGATAGTGGAGTGCCCCAGGGGTCGGTGCTGGGGCCTCAGCTATTTACCATTTATATAGATGATCTGGAGGAGGGAACCGAGTGTATGGGGTCGAAATTCCACCAAGATTGGTGGAACGGCAAATTGCGCGGAGGGTGTGGAGAGTCTGCAGAAGGATCTAGATAGGCTGGGCGAATGGGCCAGGAACTGGCAAATGGAATTTAATGTTGGCAAGTGCGAGGTGGTCCACTTGGGTAAGAATAACGGTAGGAAGGACTATTACTTACGTGGCGAAAAACTGCAGCAGGTGACAGTGCAGAGGAACCTCGGGGTCCTTGTGCATGAGTCGCAAAAATCCAGGCTGCAGGTGCAGCAGGTGGTCAGGAAGGCTAATGGGATGCTGACCTTCCTAGCGAGGGGGATTGAATATAAAAGTAGGGAGGTCTTGCTGCAGCTGTATAGGGCATTGGTGAGGCCGCAGCTGGAGTACTGTGTGCAGTTTTGGGCGCCGCACTTACGCAAGGATATTTTGGCCTTGGAGGGAGTGCAGAGGAGGTTTACTAGGCTGATACCGGAGTTGAGGGGGTTGAGCTATGAGGAGAGGCTGAATAAACTAGGCTTGTACTTGTTAGAGTTTAGAAGAATGAGGGGAGCTCTCATTGAGACATATAAGATGATGAATGGGATGGATAGGATAGAGGTGGAGAGGCTCTTCCTGGTCAGAAAGGACAGTAGGACTAGGGGGCACAGCCTCAAGATAAAGGGGGGGCGGTTTAGAACAGAGTTGAGGAGGAACTTCTTCACTCAAAGGGTGGTGAATCTCTGGAATTCTCTGCCCATTGAAGTGGTGGAGGCTGCCTCGCTAAATATTTTTAAGATGCGGGTTGATGGGTTTTTGATAAGCGAGGGGATTAAGGGTTGTGGGGAGAGGGCGGGAATGTGGAACTGAGCCACGACAGATCAGCCATGATCTTATTGAATGGCGGGGCAGGCTCGAAGGGCTAGATGGCCTACTCCTGCTCCAATTTCTTATGTTCTTATGTTCTTATGATGTCAGGCTCACCAGCCTATAGTTTCCTAGATTATCTCCAATTCCTTTCTTAAACAAGGGAACAACATTGGCTATTCTTCAGTCCTCTGGAACCTCACCTGTGGTCAGAAGAAGTGAAGATATCTGTTAAGGTCCCAGCTATTTCTCTCCTTGCCTCCCACAATAATCTGCGATAGATCCCCTCTGGCCCCAGGGACTTGTCTAGTTTAATGCAATTAAGCTCAATCTAGCTCAACACTTCCTCCTTCAATATATTAACATTCTCTAGAGCACTCACAATCTGACTTCAACATCCGTCATGTCCTTATCTTTGCTGAGTATGGATACAAATTACTCATTAAGGATCTCACCCACTTCCTGTGGTTCCATGCATAACTTCATTGTCCTTGAATGGGCCTACTCTTTCTCTTGCTACCCTCTAGCTCCTAATATATGCATAAAAAGCCTTGGGATTCTCCTTGACCATGTTTGCTAAAGACATTTATTGCCCCTTTTAGCCCTCCTAATTCCACGTTTAAGTTCCTTCCTATTTTCACTATACTCAAGGGTTTTGTCAGTTTTAGATGCCTTGACCTATCTATCATATGCTTCCTTATTCCTTTTGACTAAGCTTACAATTTCCCTTGTCATTCCCAGTTCCTGAATCCTGCCAATTCTATCCTTCATTTTTACAGGGGCATGCCTGTCAGCATTACTTGTGTGCCAAACAGTGGAAGCAGCATATAAGAGACAGAGCTAAGAAATCTCACAACCAATGGGTCAAATCTAAGCTGTGCAGTCCTGCCCATCCAGCTGCACTGCTGCCTCACAGCTCCAGGGATTAAGATGCACTTCCAACCTTGGGTCACTGTCTGTGTGGAATTTGCACATTCTCCCCGTGTCTGTGTGGGTTTCCTCCCACAGTCCAAAGATGCGTGGGTTAGGTTTGATTGGCCATGCTAAATTGTTCCTTAGTGTCAGGAGGATTAGCAGGGCAATAGGTTATAGGGATAGGGTCTTGGTGGGGTTATTGGTGGCACAGATTCGATGGGTCAAATGGCCTCCTTCTGCACTGTAGGGTTTGTGTGATCCTACATAATTGGGGGAGGAGATATCATCCTCTGCAATGGTGCCCCACAAAGGGCACCATTGTTCTCAGGTGACTGTTCTCAATCACCTACTATACTCTTTCTACACCTATGACCGTGTGACTACATTCCCTTCCAATTCGATTGTCAAGTTTGCTGATGACAGTGGGTTGGATCTTGAACAATGATGAAACAGAATACAGGAAAGAGGTAAAGAATCCAGTGAACTTGTGCAGCAACAATAATCTCTCCCTCCATGTCAACAAAATGAAGGAGATTGTCATTGACTTCAGGAAGCATAAAGGAGAACATGCCCCTGTCTATATCAACAAGGACAAAATAGAAAGAGTCGAGAGCTTCAATTTTTTAGATGTCCAGATCACCAACAACCTGTCCTCGTCCCCCCATGCTGACACCATAGTTAAAAAAGCCCACTAATGCCTCTACTTTCTCAGAAGACTAGGGAAATTTGGTATGTCAGCTACGACTCTCAGCAACCTTGACAGATGCACCATAAAAAACATTTTTTCTCGTTGTATCACAGCTTGATGTGGCTCCTGCTCTACCCAAGACCGCAAAGAACCACAAAAGGTTGTAAATGTAGCTCAATCCATCACGCAAGTCAACCTCCTATTCATAGATTCTGTCTATGCTTCCTGCTGTCTCGGCAAAACAGCCAGCATAATTAAGGATCCCACGTACCCTAGACATTCTCATTTCCACGTTCTTCCATCAGGAAAAAGGTACAAAATTTTGAGGTTACATACCAACTGACTCAAGAGCAGCTTCTTCCCTACTGCTGTCAAACTTTTGAATGGACTTCCCTTTCATTAAGTTGATCTTTATGCTATGACTGTAGCACCACATTCTGCACTTTCCTTCTCTATGAACGGTATGTTTTGTCAGTATAGAGCACTAGAAACAATACTTTTCGCTGTATGTTAATACACATGACAATAATAAATCAAATCAAATATTCTACTTCGCCTCCTCCGTAGATTCCCAGCAACACAGATTCCAGTCTTCAGCCAATTTGATTTACTCCATGTGACAAGAAACAGCTAAAGGCATTGATTACCACAAATAATTTGGATCCTGACAGCATTCTGGAAATAGTACTGAAGATTTGTACTCCAGAACTAGTCATGCCTCTAGACAAGCTATTTCAGTACAGCTACAATACTGGCATCTACTCAACAATGTGAAAAGTTGCCCAGGAATGTCCTGCCACAAAATCTAAATCTAAACTAGCTAATTATCGCTACATTAATCTACTTTCAGTCATGAACAAAGTGGTAGAAACTGTTTTTGACAGTTTTATTAAGCTGAACTGACTTACCAATAATCTGCTCACTGATGCTCAATTTGGGGCACATGAGGTCCACTCAGCTCCTCACTTCATTGCATCCTTGGTTCAAAAATGTACAGAAGAACTGAACTCAAGAGGTGAAGTGAAAGTGACTGCCCTTGGCATCAAGACCACATTTGACAGGGTATAGCATCAATGAGCAGTAGCAAAGCTAGAGTCAATGGGAATCGGTGGGGGGTGAGGGGGGTGGAATTACCATTGTTTAGAGTCATATCTAACACAAAGGAAGATGGTTGTGGTTATTGGACGTCAATCATCTCAGTCCCAGGACATCTCTGCAGGAGCTCCTCAGGGAACTGTCCTAGGCCCAACCATCTTCAATTGCTTCACCAATGACCTTCTCCCCATCGTACGTCAGAAGCGGGGATGGTCGCTGATGATTGCACAGTGTTTAGCTTCATTCTTGACTCATCAGATACTGAAGCAGTCCATGACCGTGTGCAGCTATACCTGGACAACATTCAGGTTTGGCTTGATAAGTGGCAAGTAATATTGGCAAAACACAATTGCCATGTAACGACCATCTTGAAAAAGAGAGAACCTGACTATTTTTCTTTGACATTAAATGGTATGGCCATCGCTGAATCCTCTTATCAACAGCTTTGAGGCTCATCATTTACCAGAAACTAAACTGGATTAGCCACATAAATACCGTGGCTACATGAGCCGGTCAGGCTTGGAATTCTTTGATAAGTAACTCATCTTCCGAATCCTCAAAGCCTGCCTGGGACATACAAATGCGATGGAAACTCTCCACTTACTTGAATGACTGCAGCACTAACAATACTCTCAAAGTTTGACACCATCCAAGACAAAGCAACTCACTTGACTGGTTCTTAGCCACCACCTTAAACATTCACTTCATCCACCACCAACACACTGTGCCATCACTGCATCATCTTCAAGCTGCACTGCA
This sequence comes from Carcharhinus amblyrhynchos, assembly GCF_965287045.1. Classification (NCBI taxonomy): domain Eukaryota; kingdom Metazoa; phylum Chordata; class Chondrichthyes; order Carcharhiniformes; family Carcharhinidae; genus Carcharhinus; species Carcharhinus amblyrhynchos. The sequence continues at coordinate 85,423,808 of NC_137324.1, read as the reverse complement.
GCAACTCACCAAAGTACCATCAACAGTATCTGCCAAACCCATATCATCTACCACTTCGAAGATCAAAGGTAGCAGAAGCATGGGAACATCACCACCTACAAGTTTCCTTCCAAGCCATACACTGTCCTGACTTGGAACTATCTTGCCATTCTTTCACTGTTACTGGATCAAAACCTTGGAACTCTCTTCCTAATTGCACTGTGGGCATACATAGATCAGATGGACTACAGCAGTTCAAGGAGATCGTTCACTACCACCTTTTCAAGGGTTTGTAAGGATGGACAATAGATGTTGGCCTAACCAGCTATGCTCCAACTGGATAAAAGAATAAATTAAAAAATAACACACATGACAGAGTGCCTGCCAGGTGAAGATGAAACTTATCTTGACAAGAACTGTGCAGTAGTCATTCCTACTACTACTGTCATGGTTTGAGGCATCTGTGATAGCTAAGGAAAAAGTCAAGTAGATTTGCCCCTCGTGATGATTCACCCACTAACTATTCTAAGCCCAATCTGACAATTATAACCTTCAAGATTTGGCCAGCATGGTTAATAGTGACGCTACTAAGCCACTCTTGGTGACAGACATTGAGGACTTCACCATGATTGCATTCAGTTCAACTGTTCCATGCCAGCGTTCATGATCCATATGCGCCTACGCCTGCACCTCTTCATGTAATCATATCAGTACTGTGTATCCTTCTTTTTTCCCTCATGTGCTTGCTAGCTTCCTCTTAAGTACACAATGCCTGAAGGTTGATGCTAAAGTGGTATTGTCCAGATGGTCAGACTGGAATAATGTCATTGGGTTGTGGAAAGCTTCATTTTAAGTAACGTGTCCAATTTTGGACACGGTCTTCCTCCTCCACCTCAAGAATCATCGACATTTTGGCAACAGGACAGAGAAGGGAAGCACTGTGTCTTGTGTTTTTTTTCCCCCTTTTGGCAAGCTGGGCTCCCAGTGAATATTCAAGCTTACTTGAGACTTTAACGGGACCAAAATGAAAGGGCGTGGAAGGTGGTGAGTTTGGGCAGAAGTGAGTGCCGTTCATACAAATTAAAATAGCGATTCAGCAATTTTTATTCAAGTAGTGTATCATAGGAAATTAAATTTAAACGTTTAACTATAGGGAAAGTTAGACTGACATAACTTATCACAACACACAAAATGCACTCAAATGTTATTCTACCCAATTCTTGTAAGATCCCATTCGAGGCCAACGGAGAATGCCTGTGAGCCTCACCCACCCTGATTCTGGGGTGGGCGAAGTGGTAAAATTCCGGCCCTGGTGTCCACAAGTCTTTGAAAGTGACAAGACAATTAATAGAAGACTCGCTAGTTAGAGGCACAGACAGGCATTTCTGTGGGCGCAATCAAGACTCCAGGATGGTGTGTTGCCTCCCTGGTACCAGAGTCAAGGACGTCTCTGAGCGCTCACAGGACATTCTTAAGGTGAGCAGCAAGAGGTAATTGTACATATTGGTACCAACAACACAAGTAGGAAAAGGGACAAGGTCCTGAAGTGTGAATATAGAGATTTAGGCAGAAGGCTAAAGCGCAGGATCTCAAAGGTAGTAATTTCAGCACTACTACCACTACCACGTGCTAGTGAGAGTAGGAATACGAGGATTAGGCGTGTACATTAGGGAAGTTGGGGAATTAAACAGTGATGTCTTGAGGAATGTACATTTTACCGAGGAAGTGGTGCTGGAAGTCTTAAAGCGCATCAAGGGAGATAAGCCCCCGAGACTTGATGAAGGGTATCCCAGGACATTGTGGAAGGCTCAGGAGAAAATTGTGGGTCCCCTAGCCGAGATATTTGAGTCATCGATGTGAGGTGCCTGAAGACTGGAGAGTAGCAAATGTTGTGCCTTGTTTAAAAAGGGCTGCAGGGAAAAGCACGGGAACTGCAGGCCAGTGAGCTTCACATCTGTGGTGGGTAAATTGTTGGAAGGTATTTTGAGAGACAGGATTTACAGGCATTTAGAGATGCAAGTACTGATTAGGGACAGTCAGCATGGCTTTGTGAGTAGAAACTGATATCTCACAAATTTGATTGAGTTTTTTGAAAGCATAACCAAGGCGGTAGATGAGGGTAGTGCAGTTGATGTTGTCTACGTGGATTTTCGCAAGGCCTTTGACAAGGTACCGCATGGTAAGTTGTTGCATAAGGTTAAATCTCACGAGATCCAGGGTGAGGTATCTAAATGGATACAAAACTGGCTTCTTGACAGAAGCCAGAGGGTGGTTGTAGAGAGTTGTTCTTCAAACTGGAGGCCTGTGACCAGCGGTGTGCCTCAGGGATCAGTGCTGGGCCCATTGTTATTTGTCATTTATATTAATGATTTGGATGAGAATATGGGGGGCATGGTTAGTAAGTTTGCAGATGACACCAAGATTGGTGGCATAGCAGACAGTGAAAAAAATTATCTCCAACTGCAACAGGATCTTGATCAATTGGGCTGACAAATGGCAGATGGAGTTTAATTTAGACCAATGCGAGGTGATGCAGTTTGGTAGATTGAACCAGGACAGGACTTACTCAGTTAATGGTATGGTGCTGGGGAGAGTTACAGGACAAAGAGATTTAGGGGTACATGTTCATAGCTCCTTGAAAGTGAAGTCACAAGTGCACAGAGTGGTGAAGGTGGCATTCGGCATGCTTGGTTTCACCGGTCAGAACACTGAATACAGGAGTTGGAATATCTTATTGAAGTTGTACAAGACATTGGTAAGGCCACACTTGGAATACTGTGTGCAATTCTGGTCACCCTATTATAGCAAGGATATTATTAAACTAGAAAGAATGCAGAAAAGATTTACTAGGATGCTACCAGGACTTGATGGATTGAGTTATAAAGAGAAATTGGATTGACTAGGACTTTTTTCTCTGGAGTGTAAGAGGCTGAGAGGTGATCTTATAGAGATCTATAAAATAATGAGGGGCATGGATCAGATAGATAGTCATTATCTTTTCCAAAAGGTAGGGGAGTCTAAAACTAGAGGACATAGGGTTAAGGTGAGAGGGGAGAGATAAAGTGTCCAGAGGGGTAATGTGTTCACAGAGAGGGTGGCCAGCGTCTGGAACAAACTGCCAGAGGCAGGTACAATGTTGTCTTTTAAAAAGCATTTAGATAGTTACATGGATACAATGGGTAAAGAGGGATATGGGCCAATGCGGGCAACTGAGATTAGCTTAGGGGTTTAAACAAAAGAGTGGTATGGACAAGTTGGGCCAAAGGGCCTGTTTCCATGCTGTAAACCTCTATGACAAGATGAGAAGGCTCTTAAAAAGGCACATGGGGGCAATGGCTTTACAGAGGAACAGCGTCCAAAAGCAAGGAAGTTATGCTAAAGTTTCACAAAACACTAGTCACCCTCAGCTGGAGTACTGTGCCAAATTTAGGCACCACACTTCAAAAAGTATGTCAAAGTCTCAAAGAGAAAGCAAAGGAGATATATCTACAACAGTACCAAAGGTGAAAAGTTTCAGTTATGTGAAGAGACTGGAAAGAGATTTTTGAAAAAAACTCTGAGAAGGTTAAAGAGAGATTTGATAAAATGTTGAAAATTGAAGGAATTTGGAGTAAATAATGCAAAACTGTTTCTAGTGACCAAGAACACTAACTTTTAGTAATTAATAAAAGAACCAGAGGTGACATGAGGGTTTTTGATGCAGTAAGTTATGATGATTTGATTTGCACTGCTTGAAAGGGTGGAAGCAGCAGTTTCAACAACATTAATAAAAAGGGAACTGATTATTTCTGGTAGAAAACTTTGAAGGGCTATGGAGATGAGAGCATGGAAATTGGATTAATTAGATAGCTTTTGCAAAGAGCACAGGCAGACTTAACTGACTGGTCTCCTGCTGGGCTGTATTACTCTATGATTCTAAGATGCTATAGAAGAAGTATCCTTCTATATTCAAATAATACTTTATTGGGAATCTCCCAGAGAGACTTGCATTTGGAATAAATCTCATTTGTAATGGAACAGAGGGAAAACTTTCACACACAGCTGCAGTTACATCATTACTTCCTTTGTTCTTGTAACTGAGCAGCTAGCTCTTCTCAATCAACAATCAGAAAACAAAATATTTCTCTTTTTACAGCTTTAGTGCCACATAATATCAAGCAAATCAGTTAACAATTTATCTTATCTTGTTGACAAAGCATGCAACCCAAGATGCGATCCAGCTCAATTATTGAAGCAATTCACTTCAGGCTTCAGTGACAGTGTAGGTCTCCTCATTAGTAAATGATCAAAATATATATGAGATCACACTTTTGAAATCTGTTTTCTTCCTCCCTCTAAGGCCTCCCACTGACTTGAGGCACTTTCCAGTCGAGAGATTGAACATGTCTGTTGTCAGGGTTCTGAGAGATCTTATGTCACGTTGTAACTATATGCTAGGAAGTACGCAAGGTGAATTTCATGTTGATTTTCTTCATGTATATTTTTAAAAGTCAGTTTCCAGGATATGGGCTTCTCTAGGAAGGCTGGTATTTATTGCCCTTTCCTCATTGATTGAAAGAGATAGTGATCAGCTGACTTCTAGAATAGCCACATTGCATGTGATAAAGGCACTCAGTTGAGTACCAATAAAGCAATGAATATATTGGAAATGCCAGGATGGAAGTGTCTTGGAGAGGACTTAAATATGACTGTATCCCCATGTACCTGCTGCCCTTGTCCTTTTAGATGATAGAGGGCATGGGCTTTGGAGAATCCTTGGGTAGCTACGGCAGTGCACCCTGTTGACATTAACATTTCCAGCCACAGTATACTGATGTTGGAGGGAGTGAATGCTTAAGCCGGTGGATGGCTTGTTAATCCAGCAGACTGCTTTGTCCTGGATGATGTTAATCCTCGAGTGTTGTTGCAGCTGCATCCATCCAGGGAAGTAGAGAATATTTTATTACACTCTTGACTTCTGCTTTGTAGGTTGAGGAGAGAATTTGGGGAAATCAGGAGCTGAGATACTTATTGCCTTCAGCCGACCCTATAGCTTTTATTTCAGACATTAAAATGACTGATAGCTATGAGAGAAATTAGCATGGGTTTACTGTCAATCATAGAAGATAACTTGTGGTAATTTCAATTATTTTTCACTATTTAAGGTGAATGGTAGTTGAATGAGGCATTTGTGTACAACCTGTTAAAAGCATTTGGACAGTGCATTACAGAAGTAAAGGCAACAAATATACTCTAAGAGTTTGCAACAAGAATGGTTTCAAGTCCCAAGAAGCAATAGTAGTTATGTATAGAGCATCAGTTCAGTCTGATTTCAAATACAGTTCACCCTAAAGCAATAGTGGCATTCAGCTTTGGCTGCACAGATGGGCAACTGAAGTGATACCTGGGATAAAAATATTTAAACACGAAGACTGCTAAACTGGATATGTTTACAGTGCAGAAAAAAAAAAGAGGCTCAAGGGAATTTTCAGAATTCTGAACATAAAATTCTTCTGTCAAAAGCCATTCCTGTAAAACACTTCAATTTCAATCTTTTCAGTCACAGAGAAGCTGGTTTGGGGAAACCAAAAGGAATGAAGGAAGAAAATATCTCAAAGAGCAAAAGAGTTCCATCATGGATAGGAATATGTCACTTGAAATATAGAACAGTTTTTATTATTATTTATTATTAGTATTATTTAAGAAAAAGTATTCCAACTCTGAAGAAAACCATGAGAAAGTTTACACATATATAATAAAATGGGATAATCCAGCTAACTTTTCTTGGGATAAAGACAGTGCACTTCAACCTCTACATTGTCTAACATTGATTTGAAATACAATATATTTGCATTTGATGGAACGTAAACTTCCCACAGGATCCAATCTCTCAACTGGAAAGTGCAATCAGTCCTATCGTTATACCCAACTGCAGGTAAACAACTTGGTTGGAATTTTTGAGAATCCTACAGGGACTTTCCAATTAGCATATTAAGAATTAAATTGTTAATATTCTTTGGAGCAATCCACTAATGGCCAAGAGAGATGAGAAGATGTAAGACCAATTAGGGGAGAGTGTGGATTTGCATGTGATTGCTGGTATCTAAAATTGTAATGAAGTACAGTGTTCATATTCACGCAGCTATATTGTACCATTATAACGTGCTGTGCTGCAACTTGTTAAAATGGGAGTAAAATTATCTTTAATGATTGTTAAACAAAAACACCAGGACATTCATATAGGGCCGAGAATTGTTAGCTTAAAAGCAAATTAATTCAGCCTCTGATACAAGCAATTATGTCAGCTGAAGAACAGTTACTAAAATATACATCAGAGTTCAAAAGCATACTAGTACTAGACTCACTCAACTACAGGAAAAAAACTCTTCTCCTGGTGTCTTTTTTTGGAGAGGAGGGTGTGCAGCTTGTGTGAATCTATACTCTACAGCACAGACCTACTGCTGATTCAAGTTTTTTGGTTATATTATAATACAGAGTTCACATTTCCCTGAAGTGTGTGTTTACACGTGCGTACAAATGCAGTTATTCTCCTTAATTTGCAATGTGTCTGAATCTGGTCAGAATCAATGACTTGTGCAAAAAGGCAATAAGAGTTGAGAAAAGTCATCCAGGCAATAAACCAAAAAAAGGGAGTGTGCATATCATGGCATATATTAGTTTTATGGACCTGTTTCTTTTCCCCATGATTCAGACTGGAACTGACACAGCATAAGTACATTGAGGTAATGCAATTGTAGAAGTCTTATCTTCATTAATATGTGTTGAAGGGCAATGCAACATCAGAGAGTTTATAGAATCACAGAATAGGTACAGTGCATTAGGAGGCCTTTCAGCCCATCATGTTCATGTCAGCTTTCTCTGCAAGAACAAATGTTTAAGCCCCACTCTTCTGACCTTTTCCTGAAAACCTACAAATTCTCTCTTTCAATGCTTCTCCAATTCCCTTTGGAAACTCAATTGTCCCTGCCTCCACCACACACTCAGACAATATGTTCTAAATCCTCACTACTTGGTGCATAAAAAAGTAGTCTCACGTCGGTGTTGAGTTTTTTGGTAATCATATTAAATTTATGTCCTCTAGTTGTCAACCTCACTGCTAATGAGAATAATTTCTATCTACTACAGATTTCTCGTGATTCTAATCCATTTGATGATGTCGTTCCTGAGCTATTTCTTTCTTAAGGAGAACAAGCCCAACTTTGCCAATCTACCCAGATTGCTGAAGTCCCTCATACCTTCATAGAACCATTCACCACTACTCAGTTTAGAGTCACTGAATTAAATTCATATCCAAGCTGGATAAATGGAAATTACTGTGGATGATGGAATCTGAAACCAAAAGAGAAAATGCTAGAAAATCTCAGCAGGTCTGGCAGCATCTGGAAGGAGAAAAAGGGTCATCTGGACTCGAAACTTCAGCTCTTTTCTCTTTTGGTTTCATATCTATGCTGTTACATTTCCTTTTATTCTGTGGGCTTCAACTTTGGTGGCAAGTCTATTATGTTGCACTTTACCAAACATCTTTTGGAAGTCCATGTACATCTCATCAAACATCTCCATTACCTCATCAAACAATTTAATCAAGTTAAACACGGGTTGCCTTGAACAAATCCATGTTGACTTTCTCAAGTTTAATCTACACTTGTTGAAACAGCTATTCTAATTTTGTCCCAGACCAGTGTTTCTAAAAACTCATTCACCATCACAATTAACTGCCTGGACCATAGCTGTTGTGTTTATTCTCTTTCTTGAGCAAGGTTGTAACATTTATAATTCACCATCCCTCTGGAACCCTTCTGTATCTAAGGAGAATTGCAAAATTATGGCCAGTGTCTCTGCAATATCCACCCTCACTTCCTCAGTGTCCATGGATGCCTCTGATCCAATCCTGGTGCCTTACAAATGTTTAGTAGAGCCACCCTTTCTTATACTCCATCTTCATCAACTTTTAGCCCATCCAGCATCCCAAATACATTTTCTTTCTCTATGACTTTGGCAGCATCTTCTTGCTTGGCAAAGATGTAAAAAGGACATATTCACCCATGTCCTCTCCCTCCATACTTAGGCTGCCTTGATAGTTGCTATTTGGCCTCATTCTTTCACTTAATATCTTTTTACTATTTATGTGCTCATAAAAACTTCAGGATTCCATCTTATGCTAGCTGCCAGTCTCTTAATATTCCATATGGCTTCTCATTTCCTTTTTCACTTCCGCTCTGAACTTTCTATAATTACCCTGGATCTCACTTGTTTTATCAACTGGAAATCAGTCATATGCTCTTTTTCTCTATTTCATCTCACTCTTGATTTTTCTCGACATCCAGACAGCCTCATCTTTCCCCCATGTCGGAAAGTACCTTGAACGTACCTGAATTCTCTCTTGATGGAATGCAACACTAAATTTCTAGTCTAATGCAAAGAATGGCAGCAAGAGCAATGAGTAGTATAACAAGCCACCTGATGTTGCTTGGCTGGATAAATAGGCAGAATAAATTTCAACTACATTGGCAAATACGATTTTACTGGATAGCTTGAAATCTAATGCCACTCTTAGATTATGAAAACTTTGCATTGAGGCAACTGTGTAGTGTAAAGGAGGCATTAAACCACAACATTGTTCCCATGACATTAAGATTGGCAGTCTTTTAGCGCTCATTAAATCTAGAGTTTAGGGCTTTGCCAGTAGCTAAATGGATTTATCCAGCAAGTAACAAAGAAACAAAGAACAACACAGCACAGGAACAGGTGCTTTGGCCGTCCAAGCCTGCACCAATCATATGTTCCTAACTAGACCATTTGTTTGTATCCCTCTATTCCTAGTCTGTTCATGTGGCTATCTAGATAAGTCTTAAATTAACGTAGCATGTCTGCCTCAACCACTTTGCTTGGTAGTGCATTCCAGGCCCCCACCACCCTGTGTGAAATACGTCCCCCACATATGTGTATTGAGACTTGCCCCCTGCTTACATTGAACTTGTGACCCCTTGTGTTTATCATTTCTCACCAGGTCGCCCCTCAACCTCTGTCTTTCCAGGAGAATAACCCTGATTTACTCAACTCACCTCATAGCTAATACCCTCCATACCAGGCAACATCCTGGTAAACCTTTTCTGTACTCTCTCCAAAGCCTCCATGTCCTTCTGGTAGTGTGGCGACCAGAACTGGATGCAGTATTCCAAATGTGATCTAACCAACGTTGTATATAACTGCAACATCATATGCCAACTTTTATACTCTTTGCCCCGTCCAATAAAGGCAAGCATGCCATATGCCTTCTTCACCACCTTTTCAATCTGTGCTGCCAACTTTAAGGATCTCTGGACTTGCACACGCAGATCCCTCTGTGTGACTATACTCCTGATGGTTCTGCCATTTACTGTATAGCTCCCCTCTGCATTTAATCTACCAAAATGCATCACTTCGCATTTATCTAGATTAAATTCCATCTGCCATTTCTCTGCCCAATTTTTCAGCCTATCTATATCCTGCTGGTATTCTCTGACAATGTTCATCACTATCCGCAACTCCAGCAATCTTTGTGTCGTCCGCAAACTTACTAATCAGACCAGTTACATCTTCTTCCAAATCATTTATACACATTACAAACAGCAGAGGTCCTAGTACAGAGCCTTGCGGAATACAAGTCACAGACCTCTATTCCCAATCCGTTCATGTGGCTATCTAGATAAGTCTTAAATGATCCTAACATGTCTACCTCAACCACCTTGCTTGGTAATGCATTCTAGGCACAGGGTATCAGTCTGAGGGTATCAGACATTTCAGAAGGATAGACAGGGAGGAAAAGGAGGCGGGGTAGGTCTGTTAATTAAGGATAACGTCAGGGCGGTAGCGAAAGACAATATAGGCTCTAAGGAGCAAAACGTGGAATCAATGCGGGTGGAGATCAGGAACAGTAAGGGGAAGAAGTCACTGGTGGACGTGGTCTATAGGCCCCCAAATAATAACTTTGAGGTGGGATGGGCTATAAACAAGTAAATAACAGATGCATGTAAAAACGGAACAGCAATAATCATGGGGGATTTTAACCTACATATTGATTGGTCGACTCAAGTCGGACACGGTGGACATGAGGAAGAGTTCTTAGAATGCTGTCGGGACAGTTTCCTCAAACAGTATGTTACAGAACCTACGAGGGAGCGAGCTATCTTGGATCTGGTCCTGTGTAATGAGACAGTTAAAATTAATGATCTCTTGTGAGGGATCCTCTTGGAATGAGTGATCACAATATGGTTGAACTTCTAATACAGATGGAGGGTGAGAAAGTAGGGTCCCAAACCAGTGTCCTCCGCTTGAACAGAGGGGAGTACAATAGGATGAGGGCGGAGTTGGCTAATGGAAACTGGGAGCACAGACTAGTTGGTAGGACAGCTGAGGAACAGTGGAGGATTTTTAAGGAGATTTTTTCTCAGTACTCAGCAAAAATATATTCCAGTGAAAAAGGAGGAATGTAAGAAAAGGGATAACCAGCTGTGGATAACTAAGGAACTAAAGGAGTATCAAATTAAAAATCAATGCATACAGAGTGGCCAAAATTAGTGGGGAACTAGAAGATTGGGAAAGCTTTAAAAAATAACAAAGAACTACTAAGAAAGCGATAAAGAAAGGGAAGATAGATTATGAAACTAAACTAGCACAAACTATAAAAACTGATAGTAAAAGTTTTTACAAATATATAAAACAGAAAAGAGTGGCTGAAGTAAATGTTGGACCTTTAGACGATGAGAAGGGGGTTTTAATAATGGGAAACGAGGAAATAGTTTTTTTGTATCGGTCTTCACAGTAGAGGACACAAATAGCATACCAATAATTGACGGTCATGAGACTGTAGGGGGTGAGGACCTTAAAACAATTACCATTACTAAAGAGGTAGTGCTTGGTAGACTAATGGGACTAAAGGTAGACAAGTCCCTGGGTCCGAATGGAATGTATCTCAGGGTATTAAAAAAAACGGCAGAAGTAATAGCAGATGCGTTAGTTGTAATTTATCAAAATTCGCTGGACGCTGGGAAGGAAAACAGCCAATGTAACCCTACTGTTTAAAAAAGGAGGTAGACAAAAGGCGGGTAACTACAGGCTGGTTAGCTTAACGTCCATAGTTGGGAAAATGCTGGAATCCATCATTAAGATGCAGTAGCGGGACACCTGGAAAAGAATGGTTCAATCAAGCAGACGCAGCATGGATTCATGAAGGGAAAGTTATGTTTGACGAATTTACTGAATTTTTAAGAAGATGTAATGAGTGCGGTTGACAGAGGGGAACTGGTGGATGTGGTGTTTTTAGATTTCCAGAAGACGTTCAATAAGGTGCCTCACAAAAGGTTGCTGCATAAGATTAAGGAACACGGAATTGGGGGTAAAGTGTTAGCGTGGATTGAGGATTGGCTATCTAATAGAAAACAGAGTTGGAATAAATGGGTGCTTTTCCGGTTGGCAGTTGGTGACTAGTGGTGTGCCACAGCCTCAACTGTTTACCATTTACATAGACGATCTGGAGGAGGGGACGAGTATAGGGTAACAAAGTTTGTGGATAACACAAAGGTGAGTGGGAAAGCAAATTGCGTGAAGGACGCAAAAAGTCTGCAGAGAAATTTGGATAGGCTAAGTGAGTGGGCAAGGATCTGGCAGATGGAGTATAATGTTGGCAAATGTGAGGTTATCCACTTTGGAAGGAATAATAATAAAATGGACTATTATTTAAATGGTGAAAAATTACAACATGCTACTGTGCAGAGGAACCTGCGGGTCCTTGTGCATGAATCGCAAAAACTCAGTTTGCAGATGATCAAGAAGGCAAATGGAATATTGGCCTTTATCATGAGGGATGGAGTATAAAAGCAGGGAGGTCTTGCTGCAATTGTACAAGGTACTGGTGAGGCCGCAACTGGAGTACTGTGTGCAATTTTGGTCCCCTTATTTGCGAAAGGATGTATTGGCTTTGGAGGGAGTGCAGAGAAGGTTCACCAGGTTGATTCTGGAGATGAGGAGGTTAGCTTATGAGGAGAGATTGAGTAGACTGGGCCTGTACTCGTTGGAGTTTAGAAGGCCGAGGGGAGATCTTATAGAGACATATAAGATAATGAAGGGGCTAGATAGGGTAGAAGCAGAGAGATTATTTCCACTTAGAAAGGAAACAAGAACTAGAGGGCACAGCCTCAAAATAAGGGGAAGTCAATTTAGAACAGATTTGAGGAGGAATTTCTTCTCTGAGGGTAGTGAATCTTTGGAATTCTCTGCCCATTGAAGCAGTGGAGGCTACCTTGTTAAATGTGTTTAAGTCACAGGTAGATAGATTTATGATGAATAAGGGAAGGGTTATGGGGAGCAGGCGGGTAAGTGGAACTGAACAACTATCAGATCAGCCATGATCTTGTTGAATTACGGGGCAGGCTTGAGGGGCTAGATGGCCTACTCCTATTTCTTATGTTCTTACCTGCAATCAGAAAAAAGACCCCTCCATTGCTACCCTCTGTCTTCTATGGCCAAGCCAGTTCTGTACCCATCTAGCTAGTTCACCTTTGATCCTGTGAGATTTAATCTTTTGCACCAGCCTGCCATGAGGGTTCTTATCAAATGCTTTACTAAAATCCATGTAGATGACGATATCCACGGTCCTTCCCTCGTCAATCATTTTTGTCACCTCCTCAAAAAACTCAACCAAATTTGTGAGGCACGACCTCCCTCATACAAAACCATGTTGTCTATTGCTATTGAGGCAATTCAGTTCCAAATGCGTATAGATCCTGTCTCTAAGAATCTTCTCCAACAATTTCCCTACCACAGACATCAAGCTCACTGGCCTATGATTACCCAGGTTATCCTTGCTACCCTTCTTAAATATCGGGACCACATTTGCTATCCTCCAATCCTCTGGGACCTTACGTCTGTCCAATAAAGAAACAAAGATTTCTGTTAGAGGCCCAGCAATTTCATTCTCTTGTCTCTCAGTAATCTAGGACAGATGCCACCTGGCCCTGGGTATTTGTCTACCTTAATGCTGCTTAAAACGCCTAACACTTCCTCTCTTGTAATTGCAATTTGTTCTAACGGGTCTACACATCCCTCTGAGACTCTACCAATCAACATGTCCCTTTCTTTTGTGAATACTGATGCAAGTATTCATTTAGGATCTCATGTACTTCCTTGGGTTCTAAGCATAACTCCCCTCCTTTGTTCTCAAGAGGTCTGACTCTTTGTCTGATAACCCTCTTGTTCTTAACGTATGTATAAAATGCCTCGGGATTCTCCTTAATCCTATCTGCCAAGGACATTTTGTGATCCCTTTTTGTCCTTCTAACTCCCTGTTAGTAGCCAAGTTATAGAATAGGAAATTCCCAGGTTCAACTCTGATTTGTGCTGTACTAACATTTAGTACAGTAAGAAGTGTGGTAGAAGTGGCCTCAGAATTACAGAAATGAAATTTAGTCAGACTTATGTGGTCCAGTAACCCCTGATTGACTTGCGCAGATGTGGCCATTAGACCAGTATTGTATCGATCTCTGTTATATTGCAACTGTGACTGAATAACTTGCTAACAGTCACTTTGATGCATAAACAATGACTAATTGCTGAAAAATAACTAGCATTCCAGTAGTACAGCTAAGAGTTAATATCACAAGAGAAAAAGAAAGCATTATAAAGTTCCTCTTTCATTTCACGTAAAAATGAAAGAATTCTTTGCAAAAGACACAGACATCAACACAAAGATACTCTCAATACAAAGGACCCATATTAATTAAAAAACTAATATAGGTAAAAATAAACAGTAAATTGGTTTTCGAGGTGATTAACAGCTAATTGATGGCAAAGTTGACAGTTTCAGAGAAAAATATGAGCATCACATTAACGTTAGTCAGATATATTTTATAGACAAGTGTCCAGTATTTAGGGATTGCTTCAGATAAGTAGATATTTAAGCCAAATACTGATTTAGAGTCTTCTCCTTTGGTTCTGCTCAAAAATGTTACATTGGCTAATCAGAGACTCAATTCACTGAACCGAACCCTCTTACAATAGGGAAAAAAATTGAGCAAAGTGTGAACCATGCTGTCAAATCGTGTCTATTGTATTACTATCCAAGACAATTTTGTGCCCAAATGACTTTTTAAAAAACTTCAATGTGGGATTTACATGATTTAATTAAAAGATTTAGTCAGAATTAATATGAACAATTAATTTCATTTGCAATTTACTGGACACAATACCTTAGAGGCATCAAATACTTACATCGAGAGTGTGTGTATTTAGAACCATAAGACCCATGTTTTTGGTCAGAAGTTTACATGCATGTCCTGTTTAGAAAAAACAAAATAAAAAAGTTCAGTTCGACAGAAATGCAAACTGTTGTATAACTTCCACTATAGTATAGTTTTATGATTGGTGGACTTGGGAATATGACTCGTAATTGAGAAATAGGAGCAGGAGTAGATCATTCTGCCCCTCAAGTCTACTCTGCATTTATTTTGTGTTTCACATTAATAAAGTTCAGGTCTATATAACATTATGAATTGAACAACAATGTAACAAGACATGTACAATGCTCAGATTTTTACCTTTGACTTGCGGATTTGAAAGAGCATTTTATTGAAAGAGCATCTTATCTGAACATTTTATTATATATATATATACACATACAAATACTTCCATGGCTGTAAACATTGTCTTGTTTTGTAGTCTTGTTAGTACAATCTGAATTATTTGATCAACATTGAGGTTGGTCTGTTAATTATCAAACAGGAATTGATTCAAAGCTCATCACTATTAGAATAATCTCCTCAATTTTAACATTTTAATGAAATGTTCAGAGCTGAGAAGTCTAGGTGTAACAAGTAGTAAATAGTCACAACCAACTATTAACTTGCGGATTTGAACCTCTGTTCCTGAAGGAATGAGCTAAAATTGAGTGCAATTTTCATAGCTCATCCTGCCCTTGGTTCTTCCTCTGGGACAATTGTCAAAATGGCTGGGAAACAAATCAAAAAAGGTGGTCCAGAAAATCAAGAAAAGACATGCATACCTTAATCCAACATGAAAAATTAATCCCTACCAAATGCTAATTTTATTTTCTTTTAGCATATTTTTCACTTGCTATATACTAATCCTTTTGACTGCTGCTTGGCACTTACAAATTGCAAAATACTAGCAGCATCTGCAATACAGCGTTTGAAAATCATAAACATTTACTTAACAGGATATTAAAAAAATGAATTAAAGTATTGCCTCATGGGGCGAAGGATGTGGGAAACCTCGTTAGAAACAATTTCAATGCAATATTTTCTGATTTTTAAATAGAACATATCGATCTGATCATGTAACATTAATTTGACAGCATTGTCACTATCACAAGCTAACAAAAAAGTCTTGAACAATTGTTTAAACTGTAACTAGGTTTAAGTGAAATTATTACTTAATTTGCTTTGATGTCCTTGATGATCATAATGTGCACACATTTCTGAACTTCACTGATGGCCTAACTTCGGTGAGAAGCCAAGACCCTCAGCACATGAGAGAATGCCAGTTATGGTCACAAATGAATCACAGAATCCCCACAGTGCAGAAACAGGCCATTTGGCCCATCTTTAACATCCTGTAAATTGTAGGTGGACAGAAACAGAGGATGTAAAAAGGCTTAGACTTCCATGGAAATTTACTTTATGGTTCAGCATTACATGAAATGTGATTACCACATAGCTTGTACATGTCATGGTGAAGACCAATCCAATTAAAAATTTTGAGGTCAACATTTAAATTAGGGAAAATAACAGTAGTTGTGACTATTTCTTAAAACGATTCTGGTTTTCAAAGGGTACTGAATCTCTACCCTGCAATGTTCCCCTTTGTGCCACCTGCTTTGTAAAGGAAGAGCACCCCTCCTGTCACCCCTCCACAACACTGAACAATAACTCCGGATCTGACTTCCACCGGATTCCACCGGAATAATGGCTGGAACACCACGTCTTTCAGGTCCTTAGCTTGTGCACCGTATTCATTGCTGATCACAAAAAAACAGGGGAGATAGTGTAGAGCAAAGGAGCATGAGGTTATCTCGTGTCAAAGGTGAGATATGAGGAAAGCTAGGAGAAAGCTCATGTTTCTCAGCCTTGAAAAGAAGTAACAGAGACAATCTTCTTGTGATATACAAGATACTTAATTTGGAAAATGTAAACCAAGAACTTTACTTTAAATTGCAAAAGTAGAACAAAGACTAGAAGTTCAAAATATTAAAATGTAACTTTAGAATGGATTTACAGAGACTGATCAATACTTGGAGTGAACTCCGGGTGTAGTATTGGAGCAAAATCCTGGAATTATTTAAGAACTAATGCGATGCAACAATGATCGATGCAAAACTTTAGGCTCATTCTGGATGGATGAACAAATCTGGCCTGAATAATAATCCTCATCTGCAATTACCCACAGAAATATCTTTTAATGTGCTGCGTGTATTTCCATTACCACTTTTCTCCTTTCAGTGAGAGTATATTTTTGTTACTTCTACAAAGCTGAAGACAATGTGAAAATTAGATGTTTTTATATTGTTTTCAAAACAGGATGCAGACCATCCTATTGGACAACTCTCCCCAACAACCACTGTAATATTAATGCAAACTGTTTAGACACAGAACATCCAAGAAAATTCACAGCAGTGTTTTCCCTGAATATAAATGATTGGAAGTGCAGACAGAAGCAAAATCCTCCCAATTTACAGATGATATCAAACTACATGAGACTAGTAAACAATAGGAAACATGCTATTCTAATATGGAAGGCTCAGGATAGATTAGACTGATGAATGGTAGATGTCACCTACTGTTGGGAGTAGATAATAAATGATAGAAATATAAATTAAATGAGACTATTTTAAAGGAAATAGCACAGCAGATGGAGGTGGGAATGCACTTAGATTGCTAAAACCATCAGCAAAGGTAAAATGAACAAGTAGGATCACCTGTTGTGCAGCAAGAGCACAAATCTCAGGAATCATAAGTACCTCACCTGTACTGTACCTGAATTTTGAGAAAGAGGCTTTTTAAGCTTAGGGTAATCTCAAAGTATTCATCAAAAGTCGACACTAGGTAAGTGCCAATGGACCCAATGTTCTTGGGATATTGAGGCCATGAAAGAATTTTTCCATCCAAGGGGAGAAGGAATTAAGTGTTAGAACAGAACTTGCATTTACATTTTGCTAAATACAGCATGGATATGCAGCGGGCATATCATGTCTAACAAATCTTTGAATAGGTAATTAAAATGACAGAACAACAGAGTAGTTGGAGTGAGAAAATACCAAGGCCAGCCAGGGGATGGTGGGTTCAAAGTCCATCCACCACACTCAATTACATGTGTGACAAGTATTGCAAAATTCAACCACATCATAATGGAGTCCAGGCCAATAAAAATGTTTTTGTACTTTTCTGGAGTCTCCCTTACTCCTAAATGATCTCTTATTGGAACATCATGTGCTACCTGTAACATCTCCTTTCTACAATCCACCATTACTACTACTTGATGAATATCTTCCCAATTTACATCCACCTGAATATATGTAAGTGTTCTACTTCCTCATTAAGACATTATTTTTAAAGCAATAACATTCCAATATACACTCAGATTCTCCTGTGTATGTTTTCTGCTACAACTATTATATCTCTGCATTTTTCTGTTGCAATTCTGCCAACTACCCTGAACTAAAGGTATCTTTATTAGGGGCAGCACAGTGGCAAGCACCACAGCCTCACAGCTCCAGGGGCCTGGGCACGATTTTAGTCTCAGATCACTGTGTATGGAGTTTGCACATTCTCCTAGTGTCAGCGTGGATTTCCTCCAGGTGCTCTGGTTTCCTCCCATACTCCAACAATATGCTGATTAAGTGGATTGGCCATGCTAAATTGCCCCTTAGCGTCAATGGGTTTAGTGAGATAAGTATGTGGGGTTACGGGAGAGGACCTGGGTGGGATTGTTGTCAGTGCAGGTTCGATGGACCAATGACCTCCTTCTGCACTGTAGTGATTCCATCTGCTTCATCCTCCGCCTGTTCTTGTTCTTTACCAACCACCTGATCAAAGACCGTTTCTGATATTGTGTACAGTTCTGGTTACCCTATTATAGAAAGGATATTATTAAATCAGAAAGAGTGCAGAAAAGATTTACTAGGATGCTACTGGGACTTGGTGGTTTGAGGCATAAGGAGAGGCTGGATAGACTAGGACTGTTTTCCTTGGACTGGCTTAGGAGTAATCTTGCAGAAATCTATAAAATAATGAGGGGCACAAATAAGATAGGTAGTCAACATTTTTTCCCAAAGGTAAGGGAGTTTAAAACTAGAGGGCATAGGTTAAGGTCAGAAGGGAAAGATACAAAAGAGTGCAGAGGGGCAATTTTTTCACACAGAAAGCAGAGTGTGTCTGGAACAAGCTGCCAGAGTAGTGGAAGAGGCAGGCATAATTTTGTCTTTTAAAAAGCATTTAGACGGTTACCCGGGTAAGATGAGTATAGAGGGAAATGTGCCAAACACAGTCAATTGGAACTAACTTTATGGTAAAAACTGGGCGAGTTGGACAAGCTGGACCAAAGGAACTGTTTCTATGCTGTAAACCTCTATGACTCTACGATAATAGAACTTCAGCCTCCTTATGTTTACTCTTTGATTTCTCCTCCTCCTCTTTCGACCTCTGGCTTTGTAGTTTTGTTGCCACACAGTCAGGAAACTTCCCAGGATATACTTCCTGCAGCCCTCAGTTATTTTGTTTTCCACTGGCTTTTCAACCACAGTAGGCATCACTTCCATCTGTGATCCAGCCATACTGTTACCCAGGATAAACTGTACCACTGAAAAAGATAATTTCTCTATTATTCCCACCACCTATTTTCACCAGACTCTCCAACCTGGTCTCCTTCCCCCACCAATCCTGTCTGCAGAATGGCAGAAGGCCCCAACCCACACTGATCGCCCCATGAGACCCCATGCCTGATGGGCAGTGCTAAGGTGCACCCTGGGCATTGGCACCTTGACAGTGCCAGCCTGTGACCCTGGTGCTGCCCAAGGGGTAAAGTGCCAATGCATTCAGATCAGATGGACTGCGTCGGCAATATTTGCTTGAACAAATGTGGTACAGCCATGCCTAGGCTGGTTGAAACCATGTACTTTGCACCTCCCAACTTTATCTAATGGGAGATAAAGCTCCTTGAATGCAGATTACACTGATAGTGTACTGTTGGGTGAAGATGCCAATATATGTCTCTTGGCTACAGATAGTCCCTCAACATTGAATTGGAGGATGTGAAGACATGTCTAATGGTACAAGACTCACAGGATTTCATATTACTGGCATTTTTCTTAACTCTCTGATACTGAAATGAAGTGAAGATTTGTTGAATTCAGTTTGCTAGGAGGATCATTGGCTTACTCGCTGTAGGGCAGGTACTGTTGGTGCAAAGGCATGGTGTTGGGCATCTTGAGGGGAATTGCTTGATAGAGCAGACGCAGCACGGTTTCGTTAAGAGGAAGTCGTGTCTGACAAATTTATTGGAGTTCTATGAGGATGTGTCTAGGGCGGTGGATAGAGGAGAGCCGGTGGACGTGGGTCTTTCTTGATTTTCAGAAGGCGTTTGACAAGCTACCTCACAAGAGGCTATTGCAGAAGGTAAGGAGGCACGGAGTTGGGGGTAGGGTGTTAGCGTGAATAGAGGATTGGTTGTCAAATAGGAGGCAGAGAGTGGTGGTTAATGGGTGCTATTCGGATTGGCGGTTGGTGACTAGTGGAGTGCCCCAGGGGTCGGTGCTGGGTCCTCAGCTATTTACCATTTATATAGATGATCTGGAGGAGGGAACCGAGTGTATGGGGTCGAAATTTGCTGATGACACCAAGATTGGTGGAAAGGCAAATCGCGCGGAGGGTGTGGAGAGTCTGCAGAAGGATCTAGATAGGCTGGGCGAATGAGCCAGGAGCTGACAAATGGAATTTAATGTTGGCAAGTGTGAGGTGGTCCACTTTGGTAGGAATAATGGTAGGAAGGACTATTACTTACGGGGCGAAAAACTGCAGCAGGCGACGGTGCAGAGGGACCTCGGGGTCCTTGTGCATGAGTCGCAAAAACCCAGCCTGCAGGTGTAGCAGGTGGTCAGGAAGGCTAATGGGATGCTGGCCTTCATAGCGAGGGGGGTTGAATATAAAAGTAGGGAGGTCTTGCTGCAGCTGTATAGGGCATTGGTGAGGCCACAGCTGGAGTACTGTGTGCAGTTTTGGTCGCCGCACCTGCGCAAAGATATTTTGGCCTTGGAGGGAGTGCAGAGGAGGTTTACTAGGCTGATACCGGAGTTGAGGGGGTTGAGCTATGAGGAGAGGCTGAATAAACTAGGCTTGTACTCGTTAGAGTTTAGAAGAATGAGGGGAGATCTCATTGAGATGTATAGATGATGAATGGGATGGATAGGATAGAGGTGGAGAGACTCTACCCGCTCAAAAAAGACAGTAGGACTAGGGGGCACAGCCTCAAGATAAAGGGGAGGCGGTTTAGAACGGAGTTGAGGAGGAACTTCTTCACTCAAAGGGTGGTGAATCTCTGGAATTCTCTGCCCGTTGAAGTGGTGGAGGCTGCCTCACTAAATATTTTAAAGACGCGGGTTGATGGGTTTTTGATAAGAGAGGGGATTAAGGGTTATGGGGAGAGGGCGGGAAAGTGGAACTGAGCCACGACAGATCAGCCATGATCTTATTGAATGGCGGGGCAGGCTCGAAGGGCTAGATGGCCTACTCCTGCTCCTATTTCTTATGTTCTTATGTTCCTATGTCATTTCTTTCAGCACCACAAATATACTTTCCTCTCAGCTTTTACAAATTAAATAACTGTCTCTTCCTACTGTTAATTGCTTACCTCGGTCCACCTTCCCATTCTTGCCTATATTATTTTCTCTACATAAAATGGGACTCCAGTCTCCTTGTTTATTAAAATTGGCTGAAAGATTACCCACTGACCCCATCTTCAATGACTGCCCTCATCGTCACATCCCTCCTACACTCTGATTCACCAACTTTGTTTTTCTGTGCTTCTCACACATCCTTCCCCCAACTCCAATATTAGGAGTAGAGCCTTTGGCCAAAGTTGTTCTGCTTTTCTATCCTCCCTACTTAGACCCTCTGCTCTCCACTTCACTGTCTTCTTTTAAAAACGTTCCCACTATGCTAATTTTAATGTAGTCCCTTAATCACTTCTCTTGAAATCTCCTCCTCAGCTCAGCATTTAGCCCTCTTGCTTTTTTCCCTAAAATAATCTTGGAATGTTCATTATGTTGAAGGCATCATGGAAGTATACAATATTGTTAAACAAACACAGGTTTCACAGGGAAGTGGCCCGTCTCCTTGCAAGAGGTGTAACACAGGCTGTAATGATCCATCAGAAAGGCTTTCATGATACCTTCATGTGCTGCAGATACATGAGACAATAATGTTCTTTAAATCGTAGAACCTTAGAATGGTTACAGTGGAGAAAGTCTTTATTTGACTTGTATCTATGCCAGCTCTGCAAAATCAACTAACCTAGTGCAACTCCAATGTCTTTTCCCCATAGGCCTATGAATTTTTTTAAAAAAAATTATCAAATTCTCTTATGAAAGTCTCATCTATATCCTAGGCTCTATTAATTGAGGTACAAGGGTATAAGATCAAAGAAGTTATGCTAAACTTGTACAAGATGCTTGTTTGACTTCAGCTGTGGCATTACATCCTGTTCTGGATGCCACACTTTAGGAAGGATGTGAAGGCATTGGAGACAGAGTAGAAAAGATTCACAGGAATGGTTCCAGGGGTGAAGAACGTCAGCTATGACGACAGACTGGACAAGTTAGCATCGTTTTCCTTGGAGAAAAGAAGGCTGAGAGGCGATTTGATAGCAGTATACAAAACCATGACAAGTCTAGACAGAATAGATAGGGAGGAACTGTTCCCAATCATGAAGGATCAAGGACACAGAGTTAAAGAAACTGGAAACAGAAGCAAAATCAGTGAGAATTTTTTCAGAGACTGAAATGCACTTGCCTGAGACTGTGATGAAGACACGTTCAATTGAGACATAAATTGTAAAATCCCTACAGTGCAGACGGAGGCTATTCGGCCCATCGAGTCCACACTGACCACAATTCCATCCAGACACTGTCTCCTTGACCTCACACATTTACCCTGCTAACACTACGGGGCAATTTACCATGGCCAATCAACCTAACCTGCACATCTTTAGACTGTGGGAGAAAACCAGAGCACCCGGAGGAAACCCACGCAGACACAGAGAGAACATGCAAACTCTACACAGGCAGTGACCTGAGGCAAGAATTGAACCCAGGTCCCTGGTGCCGTGAGGCAGCAGTGCTAATCACTGTTCCACCTTGCTGTCCATGATAAAAAAGGAATTAGATTGTTCTTTGAAAAGGACCAACGTGCAGGGTTGCTGGAGAATAGTGCTGGTGAATTGCTCATTCAGAGAGCTATGCAGACACAGTGGACTGAACAGCTTCCTTCTATGCTGTAACAATTCTGTGAAGCTGTCCCACCACACTCCCTGGCAGTACATTCTATAATATTCCAGGTGAGGCCGAAGCAGTGTTTTATACAGGTTTATTGTAATAAAAGAACAAGAACTGCTCAATATGGCAGCTTTCAATCTGCCATGAGTGTAAACCTAATTGAAAAATGCTAGGAAATTGCAATGGAATGGATGCAATGACCTTGCAAGATGACAATAGTGCTGAATGCACCAAACCTTCAATTTGACTTCCTACTGCTTTGTCACCAGTTTAACTTGCATACAAATATATGAACAAGGAGTAGGAGTAAGCTGCATGGTGGCACTGCCTCACAATGCTAGGGACCCTGGTTCGATTCCTGTCTTGGGTCACTGTCTGTGTGGAATTTGCACATTCTCCCCATGTCTGCGTGGGTTTCCTCCGGACACTCCGGTTTCCTCCCATACTCTGAGAGACATGCTGGTTAGGTACATTGACCCGAACAGGTGCCGAAGTGTGGCGACTAGGGGAATTTCACAGTAACTTCATTGCAGTGGTTAACGTAAGCCTACTTGTGACACTAATACATAAACTAAAAAGAAAAGCTGTTTACTCCTTGAGATTGCTCTGTAAATTAATCAGATCACGGCTGATCTGATAGTAACCTAGGATCTGCATCCTGCCAATCTCTCTTTACTGTCTACAAGTGGTGATACAGCTTGGCTGACATCCAAATGGACTAGGAACAGAAGTAGGCCTCTTGAGCCTGCTCCATTCAACAAGGTCACAGCAATCTGACTGTAGCCTCAACACATTCTTACCTACTCCACGGCCTATCACCCCCTTGAATATCAAAATATATCCAGCTCTGCCTTAAAAATATTCAAAGACTCTGCTTCTATCACTTTTTCAAGAAGGGACTTCCAAAGGCTCTCACACCTCAAAGATTTTACCTAATCTCTCTTTTTAATGGGTGACCCCCTTATTTTTAAATGGTGATCCCTAGCTCTAGATTCTCCCACAAAAGGAAATACCCTCTCTACATCCATCCTGTAAAGACCCCTCAGGATGTTTCAATCCAGTCTCTTCTTACTGTTCTTAACTCCAGTGGATACAATCCTAATCTATCAAACCATTCCAGGTAGTAGTCTGGTAAACTTTCACTGAACTGCTTCCAATCCTTTAACGAAAGTAACCAATACCACTGTACTCCAAATGTAGTCTCAGTAATCCCCTTTATAACTGAAGCATAAACTCCCTTCTTTAGTATCCAATTCCCCTCACAATAAATGATAACATTGTAATAGTTTTCCCTATTATTTATTGTATCTGCATACTAGCTTTTGGTGTATTCATACACTAGGGTATCCAGATCTACTGCATCTTAGAGCTCTACAATCTCTCACCATTTAGATAATGTGCACCTTTTTTATTCTTTATCAAAATGGACAATTTCACACATTATCTTCCATTTGTTAGATCTTTGTCCATTCACTTAACTGATTTATGTTTCTGTAGCGTCCTTATGTCCTCTTCACAACTTCCTTTCTTACCTATTTGTGCCATCAGAAAATTTGGCACTCTCCGTCAATCCCTTCATTCAAGTCATTTACATAAATTGTAAACAGCTGAGGTCCCATCACTAGTCCCTGTGGCACACCAATCGTTGCATCTTGCCAACGTTAAGATGACTAATTTATGCCTACTCTCTACTTCCTGTTAGCCAGCCAATCTTCTATCCATGCAAATATGTTACCCTGTAACTTGGACCATTGTACCATGATAAATAATTACCTGCCCAAGCTGTATAAAGTTCTCAGAGATAAATTGAAACAATTAAGGACGTAAAGTATCTAAAAAATACAGAAATAACATTGTTTTTGACTTTGATTGCTGCAGTTAAAATTATGGAAGAATTTCTTAACTAAAAGGAACCAACAGCATTAATCTGTCTAAATTTTAAATTGCAATTAAAAACCTCTGGGGGATTAATTGCGCACTCATAAATGCATCAAAAACAGGCGATCCTTTAATGATTCAAATACAACTAATGAAATACTGAAATAGCACAATACAGATCTATATTGGATTATGCTTTGGACCAATGTTGGACAAATCCTGGAGATATTTCACAAATACGCAAGAAAACAAATCAGATAGAATTAGTCATGTTAGGAGGCCACCTCTGCATGAACTTCATCTTTTTTAAAAAAAAGTTCTGCTGGTGAGTATCAAAACATAAATTCCAACCTTTGACAGAAAATCAAACCTGAAAGCATCTAAGCCTCTGTCTTCTGAAAATGTCTGAACTATCTCCAGTTGGATTTCTGATAGTTAAGATGAGATAAAAGAATCATCTCTCATTGCATTATCTATCACAACTAACATGGGAGAGTACTTCCATTACTCAGACATCAGCATATTAATAGCACCAAGCAGGTTAAAAAAATTCCTTCCCCTTTGTTGATGCATAGTCCATTTACTGTTAAGGGGTGGGGGTGGGTGGGAGCAAGGGTTGTAAAGCTCAAGGCTGTGCAGTTACTTGATTGTGTTCTTCAAATCAAATAACCTTTTTGCCAAATTGCACCCCTTCCATGGATAGAGTTATAAAATCTCCAGGCAAGTAGGTCTGAAGGCAGGAAAACCTTGTTGAGAAAAATGCCATTCAATATGCCAGTTTTGAAATTAAAATAAGTTATTCTGTTCATTTTTGTATTTGCAAAGGAGAAGATCATAAGTGACCAAGGAAACTGCTGTGTTGTCATAAAAAAAACTGTTAATTCAATAATATCTTTAGGGAAGAGGACCTGACATTCCCGTACTCGACAGTAAATCAAACTACTGTTCCCTCTAATTTTCCTTCCGCACTCATGGCCCTTTTCCTTTTTTTGCTTTCCTCTTTCATACAGCCCTATGGTGCAGAAAGAGGCCCTTCGGCCCACTGAGTCTGCACCAAACACAATCCCACCCAGGCCCTACCCCCATATCCCTACATATTATACCCATTGATCCCTCTAAGCTCCACTACCCTGGACACTAAGGGGCAATTTCTTAGCATGGCCAATGAACCTAACCTGCACATCTTTGGACTGTGGGAGGAAACCGGAGTACCCAGAAGAAACCCACACAGACACAAGGAGTACGTGCAAACTCCACACAGACAGTGACCCGAGCCGAGAGTCGAACCAGGACTCTGGAGCTGTGAAGCAGCAGTGCTAACCACTGTGCTACCGTGCCGCCCATGGGATGTGGGCATTTCTGGCAAGGCCAGCATTTGTTGCCCATCCCCAGTAGCTCCTGAAGCGAATGGCAAGCTAAGCCATTTCAGAGGGCAGTTGAGATTCAACCACATTGCTTTAACTCGAGTCAGATATAGGGGTGTAGGTTTCCTTCCTCTGAAAAACCCATCAGTGAAACAGATGGGTTTTTATAACAATTGGCTGTGGTTGTCGTGGTCAACACGAGTGAAACTAGCATTACATTCCGGATTTATGACTGGAATTTAAATCCCACTAGCTACCATGGTAGGATTTAACCCCATGTTTGAAATTCAGCAATATTACAATTACACCATTATGCACTCCATCTGCCCTCTTCGCCCCCACCTCAGCAGCATTGCACAGGCCTTTTAAGAGTTCTCAGTTGTACAGATAACTGCCCCTCATTATAAAGGTGAAAGAGTGCTTCATTTTTATTATTACACATCATGTATAAAAAATTTAACGCAACTGAGAGCACAATATTGTGCATTATATAGTGATACATCACTATCACGGGATCAAGAAGTTTTGCCTCACAACTTTATATAAACTATAATGAACTTTCAGAAAAAATTGAGATTCTTTACCTGAAAAGATTTTAGACATTCATTGCTTTCCCACTGCCTGCCCTTCTATAAAATTAAACTGAACAGGGTACTATTTTGCCACATACTATAGCTTTGCCAACTTCACAAGAAAATCTGACTGTCTTCATCCAAGAAAGAACCCAACTTCAAACCAAGCTTTGGCAATTGTCCCTGACGACAAGTTGGACATGACCCTCCCTTCTTCTGATGAAAAAGTTCAGAGATTATTTGGCTTCTAATAAAATGAAAACACAGTACTTTGTTTCCATGTTTATCTAGAAGAATATTGTATGAGGATGTGCATTTACAAATTAAACACAGCCTTCAGTAAAATACTATTAACTGTAACTCCAGCTGTACCTATATTAATAGCGGTTTCCTGCTTGTCTCCTGTCAGGATCCAAATTTTGATGTCTGCTTTGGATAATGTTTCTATGGTTTCAGGGACTTTGTCTTGTAGTCTATCTTCAATTGCTGTAGCTCCAAGCAACTGCAGATTCTATTAAAACGACATGAAAAATAATTAGTAGCAGGACAAATAGATAAGCTTGTCAAAGGATTTATCTCAGAGATTACTGCATTAAGTGCAACCATATGGGTATGAGATTTTCACTTCTCAGCAAGCTTGAATTCCAGATTGTCGAACCCTATCTCACTAGCACTCATGTTAACCACAGTTAGCAATGCTCCCTTATAGCGTTCCACTGTACTTTTTAGAGGTGAATGCCAATGTGTCCTACGAATACTGCACAGTATCATAACAGGCAAAAAAACCAGAGGCAACATGAAGAAAAAAATGCAGTGAATTATGATGATCTAGAATGCACTGCTTAAAAGCATGGTGAAAGCAGATTCAAAAGTAAATTTCAAAATGAAATTGGACAAATACTTGAAGGGCAAAATTTGCAGGGCTATGGAGGAAGACCAGGAGACTGGAACTAATTAAGTAGCTCTTTCAAAGAGTTGGCACATACTCGATGGGCTGAATGACTTGTTTCTGTGCTGTCTCATTCCATAATTATATTTTCTCCAAGATGCCTTGTAATGGTTAAGAGTTCACAATCTCCACAAGTTGTGTTCTACTGAACTCCAGAGGGTGAACTTCCAAGTTTTTACCTGAAGCTTGGTCTATCTGGTAGGAAACATGCTAGATGGGCTTAAAATTACTTTTCTATGTTTTTAACAGAGAAAATCAGGCCTTAAATTCAAAAAAGCACACAAACAAAATTGTAAATGAAGTGGTTTCCTGGTCAAAATGTTGACCCATCTTTTCTCCTGTGATAATTTCTCCTAAACATTTCTAGTAATTTACTATTTTTTAATAGATGGTATGGTTTCAATAAGGTATGATTCCAACCTTCATTTTTAATTGGCCTAAATTGAGTTTAGCTGAAAACAGGGAGAATTAAACAAGTATTTTGCATCGGTCTTCACTATAGACGATATATGTAACATCCCTGAAACAGTCATAAACCAGGAAATGAGAAGGAGGGAGGAACTCAGAAAAATTAGTCACCAGAGAAGTAGTACTGAATAAATTTTTGCCGCTGCAGTTGATAAGATCCTGGGTTCTGATGCATCTCATTTGAGGAACTTAAAGGAAGTGGCTAATGAGATTGTTGATGCATTGGTTTTAATTTTCCAAACTTCCCTAGATTTGGGGAAATTCCATTCCACTGGAAGATAGCAAATGTAACTCCATTATTTAAAAAGAGACGGAGACAGAAAGAGGGAACCAACAGCTTAATATTTGTCATAGGGAAAATGTTAGAAGCCATTACAGCAGGGCACATGGATAAACTCAAGGTAATAGCACAGAGTCAACATGGTTTTGCGAAAGTGAAATCATGTATAGCCAACTTATGTTTGAGGAAGTAACGGGTACTTGTGGTTAAAGGGGAACCAGTGGATGAATTGTATATAGATTTCCAGAAGGCAAGTGCCACATCAAAGTTTAAAAAGTTTATTTATTAGTGTCACAAGTAGGCTTACATTAACACTGCAATGAAGTTACTGTGAAAATCCCTAGTCGTCACATTCCGGCGCTTGTTCGGGTACACTTGAGGGAGAATTTAGCATGGCAATGCGCCTAACCAGCACATTTTTTGGACTGTGGGAGAAAACCAGAGCATTCAAAGGAAACCCACAAAGACACGGAGAGA
Source organism: Carcharhinus amblyrhynchos (assembly GCF_965287045.1). Lineage (NCBI taxonomy): Eukaryota > Metazoa > Chordata > Chondrichthyes > Carcharhiniformes > Carcharhinidae > Carcharhinus > Carcharhinus amblyrhynchos. The sequence continues at coordinate 85,395,307 of NC_137324.1, read as the reverse complement.
ACATGCAAACTCCACACTGACAGTGAACCCAAGCCAGGACTCAAACCCAGGCCCTTATCACTATGAGCCAGCAATGCTAACCTCTGTGCCACCTCAGTTATTCTGCAATAACCTTTGATTGATTGTGCAATTATGCAGAAAATAAAAGCTTATTTTGTGGGGTAACATTTTGGCATGGATTGAAGATTGGCTGGCTAATAGGAAGGAGGGAGTATACATGGGTCTTTTTCAGGTTGGCAAAATGTAATGAGTGGTGCGCCACAGGGATCAACGCTGGAACGTCAACTGTTTACACAGCATTACCCAGATGGCGAATGATTGCAGAGCTCTGAGGTGCAGAGGAATCAGGGTGTCCTAGTGCAGGAATCACAAAAGGTAAGTATGAAGACACAGCAAGTAGTCAGGCAAGCTAATGGAATGTTATCATTTATTGTGAGGAGAATTAAATACAAAAAGTAGGGAGGTTATGCAGTAATTGTATAAGGCACCAGTGAGACCATGGCTGGACTATTTTGCACAGTATTGGTCATCTTAAGTAAGGAAAGATGTAAATGCATTGGAAATAGTTCAGAGAAAGTTTACCAGATTAGTACTTGCAATGGATGGGTTGTCTTTTAAGGAAAGGCTTGACAGGTTAGGCTTGTATCTACTGGAGTTTAGATGAGTGAGAGATAACTTGATTAAAATATACAAGGTCTTGACAGGATTGATGTAGAGAGGATGTTTCCTCTTGTGGGAGAATCTAGAATGAGGGACCAGTTTAAAAATAAGGGGTCACTCATTTAAGACCGAGATGAGAAGAAATCTTTTCTCTCAGAGTGCTCTGGGTAAATGTTCATACTCATTCTTAAAGTCGTTTAATTTTGAAATACATGACAAGTTCTCTTAGCTGTTTGCACTTGTGCCAGCTCTCTAAAAAGTCAAATCATTTCATCCTTATTTTGCTTATCTTACTCCTCCTCTTTTCACTCTTTTCCCCCAACACATTTACCTGTTTGTTAAAAAGCTATTGTCCCCCTTGGAGAATATTTTATATGCCAATAGTCATCTGCATAAAGGTTTTCTCCTAGCCCTATCTTTTATCCTTTTGGTGAGCTTAAATTTCATTATCTCTTTTTTAAATTTCTGCCCCATCATTACCAATTAACCTACTGACCAGTAGATACAATTTTGCCCTGTGCACTTTACCCCTGATAACTAGTTCTAATTTACTGTAAATGGAAGAGCGAAATTCCTAACAATGAGACCTGAGGAAAACAACTGGTTAGGCTTTTCCGGTCCAAAAGCTTCCAAAGTCATAGAATCCACAGAATCCCTATAGCGCAGAAGGACACCATTTGGCCCATTAAATCTGCACTGACTCTCCAAAAGAGCATTTTACCCAGGTCTTTCCAAATTTAACATTTTCTTTAATATCATGTTCCCCAGTTATATCACAATGCCGCCAATGAACCTCACGCCAAACACCTTTGAAAATCTAAATGCCCATCACCTCCTGGATTCCTAGTATCAAAACACTGTTATTTCCTCAAAAGGTTATCTTGCATTTGTCAGACACAACTTTAAAAAGTAATGTGTTTGCTTAATAAACCCATGTCTTTCCTCATTATCTCTAGTGGCTTATCAAGTACTAATGTTAGCAATACTCTGAATGTCACATAAACATTCAATGTGATTAATTCACAGATGAAGTTGTATATTGGAGTTAAATGTCTTTAATTTTGAACACCCAAGTTATATGAACTTATTCTAAAAAAAGTGTCAAACCGCCAACCACTTCACTGAAGGTGATTTTGCCTTTTCTCATTTTGAATGCTGATGGACTTGTCATCTGTGTTTCTTTCTGAATCTTTACTTTCTATTGATTATGTCAATTATTCACTGGTGAAAAATATCATTTAGGTATAAAAATAGGTGTCCAGTATGAGCAAATAATGCAAACCAATTGCTAAATGAATCTAGGTTTGATTTGAGGTAGATATTGTTACGTGTTTTTACATAGTGACCAGAGGCTTTGGAACTTAATAAATCGTTTTCAATGAATCTTTTGAAAGGAGTAATCAGTTAACAAAGCACTAAATTTTGTGCATGTATTCCTGAGTTAGTTTTATATTTGTATGAAAATTAAGTTTAATTGCAGGAAAAGTATTAATTACTAGTACAATGCCATTAGCATGGTGCTATATTTCACGTAGATTAAATGTTGCAGGCGAATGGGCCAGGAACTGGCAAATGGAATTTAATGTTGGCAAGTGTGAAGTTGTCCACTTTGGTAGGAATAATGGTAGGAAGGACTATTACTTACATGGCGAAAAACTGCAGCATGCAACGGTGCAGAGGGACCTCGGGGTCCTTGTGCATGAGTCGCAAAAACCCAGCCTGCAGGTGCAGCAGGTGGTCAGGAAGGCAAATGGGATGCTGGCCTTCATAGCGAGGGGGATTGAATATAAAAGTAGGGAGGTCTTGCTGCAACTGTACAGGGCATTGGTGAGGCTGCAGCTGGAGTACTGTGTGCAGTTTTGGTCGCCGCACTTACGTAAGGATATTTTGGCCTTGGAGGGAGTGCAGGAGGTTTACTAGGCTGATACCAGAGTTGAGGGGGTTGAACTATGAGGAGAGGCTGAATAAACTAGGCTTGTACTCGTTAGAGTTTAGAAGAATGAGGGGAGATCTCATTGAGACATATAAGATGATGAATGGGATGGATAGGATACAGGTGGAGAGGCTCTTCCCGCTCAGAAAGGACAGTAGGACTAGAGGGCACAGCCTGAAGATAAGAGGGGGGCGCGGTTTAGAACGGAGTTGAGGAGGAACTTCTTCACTCAAAGGGTGGTGAATCTCTGCAATTCTCTGCCCGTTGAAGTGGTGGAGGCCGCCTCGCTAAATATATTTAAGACGCAGGTTGATAGGTTTTTAATAGGCAAGGGGATTAAGGGTTATGGGGAGAGGGCGGGAAGGTGGAACTGAGCCACGACAGATCAGCCATGATCTTATTGAATGGCGGGGCAGGCTCGAGGGGCTAGATGGCCTACTGCTGCTCCTATTTCTTATGTTCTTACAATTAAGTGGACCAGGTCAAAACTGCTCAGGTAGTGTGAAAAGACTGCTCCAATTCACTGTGCACCCAGTGCATTGAAAAACTATTTCTTATTCAGGCTCATGCTTTGTCCTGGTAACAGCCCCTCATCCTACCATGCAACTTAAAGGCACGTGGAAATTTGGCAAATATATGGAAGGTGTAAGAATATTGATGGAAAATAAAAACCTGTGAAAAACCTAAAGAAACCAAACAAAATAGAAGATCATTAAAGGTTACAAATTTCAGACATGTGCATATCCCAAAAGTATGCTACAATTCTACTGATGCACTGATAATTATTTTCTGTTAAAAATATTTTTACTGCGATGTTGGATTAATGTAATTCACCACCTGAATAGCTTCATTCCCCATAGGGAGCCAATGCTATGCTTTAACACTGCCACCTTCTGGCAGTTTTACCATTGTCCAAGTCAGAGTAATATTTAAGAATATTTTTGTGTCTGCTTATTGCTCCATCAGAATTTTTTTTAATATTGATAAATGCAAGTTTTAAAACACAATATGAAATTTTAAAGTACAGAAATAAATAAATCCTCAAAAGAAATACATGATAATAATCCTAATTGTTGACATTGGTTTTACAGTAATGGACATTGATTTAATAAAGACAATAGTTTTACAGGATGTAAAACCTGTCTCTACTCAATCAACACATTACTGTGTTTTCTAGTTTTAAACTGGCAGTTAAAGCTAAGTTAGAAATATGTATAATGTAAACTGTATAGAAATAATATTCATTCCTTCATCAAATTCAGTCCCAGTAACGTCACAAAGGAAATCCTTCATCTACAGCAACTATTCTAAATGATTTGTCAAATATTCTTTCATGAGAATAAGCATGCTGCTGACAAGGCTGCCTTCTTGAATCATGCAGTGCAGGTACACCAGCTGTATTGTCAGGAAGACAGTTCCAAGATTTTGACCCAGCAGCAGTGAAAGAATGGCAATATAGTTCCAAGTAAGAATGGTAAGAGGCTTGGAGGAGAATTTGCACGTAGTGGTGTTTTCATGCATCTGCTGCCCTTGTCGTTCCAAGTGGTGGAGGTCATGGGTTTGGGAGATACTGTTGAAGGAGATTTGATGAATTTCTGCAATACATCTTGTGGATGGTACACACTGTCGTCACTGTACGTCAGTGGTGCAGTGAGGGAATGTTTAAAGTACTATAGCTTGCCAATCAAGCAAGTTGCTCTATCCTGGATCTAACGCGGTTGTAACAGCACTCACCCAGGAAACTGGAGAGAATTCCATCACTATGACTTGTGTCCCATTGATAGTAGGCAGGCTTTCAGGAGTCAAGTGATGTGTTACCCTCAAACGAAGTCCCTGCCTGTGACCTGGTCTTGTAGCTACAGTATTTATATGGCTAGTCCAGTTCAGTTTCTGATCAATATAATCCCAGGGATGTTGATTAGTGGGGGATTCAGTGACGGTAATATAAAGTTTAGGGTTTCGAGGTGTAAAGCTTTTTAATTTATAAAAAACTGAAGGTCTGAATTTTTAATTTCCAACATGAGAATCCTAAGTTGTGCTTGACCTACAAGGTGCGAATAACTAATACTTAATATCAAATAGAATTTATTAAACAAAATTTTACATATACTTAACAGCAAGTCCAAAGATGTGCGGGTCAGGTGGATTGGCCTTGGTTAATTGTTCCTTAGTGTCCCAAGATGTGTAGATCAGATGGAATAGCCATGGGAAATATGTGAGGTTACAGGGATGGAGCAGAGGGGCGGACCTGGATAAGATATTCTGTCAGAGAGATGTGCAGACTTAGTGGGCTGAATGGCCTCCTTCTGCACGGTAGCGATTCTATGATGATTTTAGCCAGAAAAGGTGAAAACAACAGCATTTTCACATTTCGCAAGATCCCAGGATCTCCATGTTGGTCACAATGACAAGGGCGGGGGATGGGGGTGGGATGTTTCTGGCCTCTGGAGCGTCTTTTTCACAATGGGAGATAGCGACAGGATCTTCTGCTCTGGTAGGTGTCAATGGGATTTTCCATTGATTGAACCCCATACTGCCCGGAAACCCAGGCCAGGGGTGCGCTATCAGCAGGACCAGAAGATCCCATTGGCGTGAACAGCTGGAAAATTCCAGCCATTGTCTCTTTCCTCTGTATTTGAAGCAATGTTGAACTGCGATCAGAAGCATCATACCCCAGAAGCCAGGGTATCATTGTGCCAACTAAGATTATAATTTCTCAATTTTTATTTCTTAGTCTCTCACTGTTCAGCAAAATAAAAACTAGCCTAGCCAGCGATGCCCACATTCAGTGTATAAATAATAATAAAAAATCACTGGAATGGCAAACATTATCTATTTATATCATGTGCTGATTAGACACAACGAAGACCAATGATTTATCCAAATAAGGTTATGTACCACAAATCACCTGAGAATTATTAGATCCACATTTTACCAAAGGTGGGACAGAGAGGTTTCCTGCTCCAATTACCATAATTAAAGATCTAAATACCTAAATTGGGGCCATTTGGTGGTGCGGTTTGTATTTAGCTGACTATGTGATGCAGCAATTAGCCTCAAGAACATTTGCTAATTACTTAAAACCATAGTAAATTGATAATCTTTTATTTGTATAAAAATTTGTAGGGATGATACCAGAATCCCTCAGGCCTATATTGGGTGGCTGCCAGTTAAATGGAGCCCCCCCACCCCTCACCCCCATCCAGTGGAGCAAAGTGTTAATCATACAAACATGGCTGCAGGCAGAAAAGGTAAACCCAGAGGTTCCAAAGGTTTCCCTAGATGGGTTACCTAGCTGTGGAGAACATTCTATGTGAACATTCACCTGATGAAGGGGCAATCCCTGAAAGCTTGTGAGTTTACTATCAAATAAATTGGTTGGACTTTAACCTGGTGTTGAGAGACTTCTTACTGGGTTACCTTGCTGACATTGGGTCCCATGATTTTTTAAAAAATTACTTCTGTTGTCCCCCAGGTATCTTGCATTTTCGATCGGCGACCACCTCTTCAGGGAGCGCTGCTGAGGCTTCAGAACTCACAGCCCTCTGGCAGGTAGGATCCTGATGGCAGCATCAGGGTCCCATCTGCCAGCCTTAATTAGACGGCAGCCCCACAAGTAGTTAATTTGGAGGTCTCCTGTGGTAAATTATAGGGTAGCACAGTGATTAGCACTGTGGTCTCACAGCACCAGGCACCCGGGTTCGATTCCTGGCTTGGGTCACTGTCTGTGTGGAGTCTGCACATTCTCCCAGTGTCTACGTAGGTTTCCTCCAGGTGCTCCAGTTTCATCCCACAGTCCAGAGATGTGCACGTTAGATGGATTGGCCATGCTAAATTGCCCCTTGACGTCAGGGGAAATATCTAGGGTAAATGCATGGGGTTATGGGGACAGAACCTGGGTGGATTATAGTTGGTGCAGATTCGATGGACCGATCGGCCTCATTCTGCACTGTAGGATTCTGTGAAAATTGTCGAGTAGGTCCTGTTGCCAGCAAGTGCAAACTCAGGATCTGGTTTGACATCGGGGACCTGACACCACTGAAAAATTATACATTAGAAAAAAATCACTGCCTTGAGAGCAATGTTTATCTCCCAGACACACACACAAAAAACACTTTACTTTAAAACAGTGCCTTACATGTCACCATGTCCATATTCAGCAAGACCTTGTCAATGTTTCAGCATGCACGAAATTTGCAAGCACTCCACAGCTATTTTAATTGTACCCACTGTTGTAAATGCAAGAAATGCATCAGCCAATTTATAAACAGCAGGGTTCCACAAACAGCAATGAGATAATGACCAAATCATCTCGTTTGGTGGGCTGAGGAATAAATATTGGCAGGATTCCTGGGGAGAACCCCTCATTCATCAAGACTGAATATTTTCCAGGGTTTTTAGAATGACATGAACACCATCAGAGCAGAAGTTTATTCATGTTTGAAAGGGAGATAGCAGTCTGTGGGTACCTTAGTAGTGCACCTTATGGAGTAATGTAGACTCACAAGAACATCTGGATTTTCATGTTGTTCTGTGGATGTCAGAACAGCAGAAGTTGCGATCTATTTTAGCAGAGTGATGACAGTGAATGCAGCAAAATCTAGGCCAACACTTCCCACAATGATGAGCAATCTACTTTCCAAGCATGGCCCTTGAGCAGCAAAGTGGAAAATGAAGGTTGGCTTTTGCAAATAGAACTGTCAGATCAGATCAGTGCAGGATTTATACCGATAAATATGCAAAAGCCCATGAAAACGAGAGAAATGAGAAGGTGGTGCGAATGATAGTGATTCTCTCAGTGTCCAAATTTACAGAGATCCAGACTAAAAATTTGAAAGGTTGCAATAGAGTGTCACATCCCAGCCTCACTCAGAAACTACTTCAAATAATTTAGTGAGCTGTGAGACATGATTCAGAGTGCAATCTGAAGCTTGAAAATTGATTCTCATTATGATTTCTCACAGTATATTCTGAGGTCTTAAAAGGACAAATAAGTTTAAATGTTCTCCACACTATTTCTCAATAAGATTCTCTAAAGAGCCAACTATTTATGCAAAGACAGATACACAAATGTTGTAGTGCATTCGGATTGCAATCTGGCTCTGGCCATGCTGAGTTGCTTGCCTTGTTCTAATAATTTAGTCACCAAAACACAAATTATAAAATTGCCACAAGTGAAGATATACTAGAGTTGCCTACAGTTAACCAATGGTTTAGATACCAAGAAATGGAGGGAACATTTATAAGCTTTTTTAAAAATATAAAATAAAAACAGAACACGCTGGAAAAAAACTCAGTGAGCCTGGCAGCTTCTGCTGACAGAGAAGCAGAGTTAATGTTTCAAATGCATAAGACTCCTCTTCAGGGCCTCTTCTTCTTCAAGTCATCAAAACATTAACTCTGTTTCTCTGTCCGCAGATGTAGATGTTTCTCTGTCCACAGATGCAGACGTCCGCAGAGTTAACGTTTCAAGTACATATGACTCCTCTTCAGTCTCTTCTTCTTCTAGTCATCAAAACGTTAACTCTGTTTCTCGCGCCATGGATGCTGCTGGACTTGCTGAGTCTTTAAGCATATTGTATTCTTATTTCAGATTTCCAGCATCAACAGTATTTTACTTGTATTTATGATGTTTTTTGTGGAGATTAACATGCATCCTGAGTTTTGGACACTATGGTAGAGTTGAGAAAAATCCCATTCTTTTCTGGTCTTACACTCAGGAAAATGTTGGTAGCTCAGGTACATTATCATCTTTTACACTTCACCTTTTTTGCCAGATCTGCTCTGCCACTCCCAAAAGCTCCAAGCATGATGCCACCACCAAAAACATCTTTGTTGTCAGCATTCTGAGGGGACCATTCCCCCAAGACAACCTGGTTTATTCCTGCCACTTGAAACACCCCTTCCTGTCTCTAAAGCACCTCTCAATGCAACTGCAAGAGATGCAACACTTGTCCTTTCAGCTCTTTTCTCTTCACTATCCAAGGTCCCAAGTACTCCTCCAAATGAAACAATAATTTATTTCAACTTCTTTCAATTTAGTATACTATATGTGCTGTTCACTGATATGGCCTGCTCTTGACTGGAGTGACCAACTATAGACTGAGTAACTGCTTTGCAGAGCACCTCAGTTCAGTCCGTAACCATGACAGAGTTTCCAGCTGCCGGTCATTTCTACCTTGCTCCCATGCTGACCATTTTGTCCATGGCCTGCTACAATATTCCACTGAAGATCAAAGCAAGCTTGAGGAATAGTACATTATCTTTCAATTTAGCACTTCTGGACTCAACATAGAGTTCAACAACTTTATACCATAATCTCTGTCTTCATCATGCTCCATGTGTTTTTATTTTCCATTTTTGTTTATTTTTCTGGGCTGGTCATGTCTTGTTTCTTTCTTTATCCCTTCACATTGCATTCTGATGATTGTTATATTCATTCATGCTTCACTTGGACACAACCTTTCTGACTTTACTCTATCCATTACCACTCTCATTGGCTATTATATCTGAAATATATTGTTACTTAATCTCTCCTGCACTTCATCCAATCATAGACTTTCACCTTCATTTTTCCTGCCCTCCTCTCTTTCACTGAGTTAATAATTCTTACATTTCTATCTTTCTTCAGTTCTTCTGAAAGGTCGTCAACTTGAAACACTAACACTGTTTCTCTTCACAGATGCTGCCTGGCCTGCTGAGCATTTCTAGCATGTTTTGTTTTTAGTTCGAACTTCCAGCGTCTGACTCCTCTTCAGTCTCTTCTTCTTCTAGTCATCAAAATGTTAACTCTGTTTCTTGTGCCATGGATGCTGCCAGACTTGCTGAGTCTTTAAGCATATTTTATTCTTATTTCAGATTTCCAGCATCAGCAGTATTTTACTTGTATTTATAACTATTTTTGTGGAGATTAATATGCATCCTGAGTTTTGGACACTATGGTAGAGTTGGGAAAAATCCCATTCTTTTCTGGTCTTACAATTTGTATTAGAATTTGAAGAAAATTGAAACAAGGTATGTTCACAGCTTGATCTTAGTTGCACAACGCATGATCTAATTATTTACAATATCAAGTTTGTCAGTAATAGGATCACTTATTTTTACATTGGATGAAATCTGACAATGCTACAGCTGTAGTAGCCCATAATTACAATATAGGAAAGGACTACACAGTGGGTATGAACTCAGGCACTGAAAAGGAGCTCACCCTGCAACCATAACATGGTACCAGAGGGCGAAACAGGCTAAGAGTGGGGCTGTTGCCCCTCATTGGTTGGGAGGGGGGGGGGGGGGGTGCGATTGTTTTGAAGGACATGATGGGGAGGAACAAAGGTGGATACATCTTGGGTTGGGGTGCCTCAATGAGCACAGGGAACCCCCCTCCTCCCACAAAAATGATGTTATCCACCCACTTCCATGCTGTCTTTACAAAAATTATTTAAAAACAGAAACAGCTTGCCCACTCCTGCTAACCATTTCATGACATGGGCAGCATATTACAGAAGTCAATTGACTTGTTACCAAACTTAATTGATGCTTAGTTATTTAAAAATGGTGAATGGGCTGCCAAGTTTCAGTGCCTGCCCACCTACTGTCTTATCAGGACACGAAAGTGGTGGCTTGCTACCCCTTACATTATATATGCCCTCCGTATCCCCTCACCAAAAGCATATCCAGTGGGTGGGAGGGGCTGCACTCACCAGCTGCCTGTGACCCTCTCATTAACACAAGAAGACCATCCTTTCCATAAGTCATTATCAATGTGCATCATCTACAAGATGCACTGCACCTTGAATTCACCAAGATTCCTTTGGCAGCACTTTCCAAACCTATGACTACAACCATCTAGAATGGCATGAGCAGCAGACACATGGGAACACCACCACCTGTTGGTTCCCCTTTAAGTCACTTGTTATCCTGATTTGGAAACACGTCACTGGTCATTCACTTCCACTTCGATGAAATCCTGGAATTTCCTTCCGAACAGCAATGTGGCAGCTCACCACCATCTGCTCAAGGGCAAGTAGGATGGGCAACAAATGCTGGCCTAGCCAGCGGCACCCACATCCCATAAATTAACTTTTAAAATTTAAAACATGTGTGTCTGAAATACCTTTTCAATCAGTTCATAACTCTCTTCAAGTTTGAGTATTCTGTTCTGCAGTGCAGTAGAAGCACGACGATATACTTCCAACCAGTCTCGGTACATAGTCTCAGAAATCTCAGCCACAGTAAAACACAAGGTTCTCAAACCTGCAACAGCAAAAGTTCAATGTTATTTCAGTTCTAATAAAACAAGTCAAACCAAATATAACCTTGAAAAGAAAAGGTCTGTCAGAACAAAAAAAAAATTGCTCATAAGGGTAAGGAAATTGAAGAATATATTCCAATACAAAAGGTAGTGGCAGTATTGCAAACTCATTCCATTTTATAAAATCTTGGAAAATTGTTCCAATTTATAACCAAAGATTCCTCTGTTTTTATTATAATATCCAGATGAAATGATGAGAAGTGTTTTAAGCAAAAATGTCTGTGCCTTTCATATTACTTTACTCAGTAACAATCTCGCTTCTCCTCAGCTGGAATACTGCCAGCTTTTGGTTATGAGCAGGCAATTGAACAAACGTTGCAGGCCTTCAGTCAGTAATCGCTGCCAATAGGCCGAACTAGATGAGAAATGTTAAATACACAGCTGTGGCCATAGCGTGGATATCCCAATCTATCATCACTCATGCTAGTAGATGATCAGGGTTAATTTCACGACCTTTCTACATTCTGAAGGATGAAAGCAGTTTTACCTTCTTTCGTCTTATCCACTCTATTTCTCCAGTTCACCAGCAACAGAGCTTGCCATCTGTTGCATGTAGAATGTAAGCCTGCCAGAACTCATTCACACTCATCAGCCCTACAGATTTTCTGGATAGCAAGTTCGTTTATAAAATTCTGGCAGGCTTGCATATAGTAAACTGCATGAAGTTTGAGGTTCAGGAAATGGTAATACTACCGTGGGTTTTTACACAACGTGAAAGTAGCTTTAGCTTAAGACAAACTTCGGCTGATTCTTGGTCAGTTAGCTTGTGTTTGACCATATGTGAAAATGGCACCAAGCTACCAAAGCCCCAAAATGGCTCGAAGCTATTTCAGAATAGTCTCACATGTAAATTCAGAATAGATATTTTCATATTCAATTTCAGCACACAACCGCCGAATACCTTAGTAAATAAGAGGCAGCGAATGATACTAGGATTTCAAGTGGCTAGTCACAATCTCACTGAAATTCACTTCATTTTTAATCAGAAGTTACAGAAATTTCAGAAAATTTTGAAGGGATTTAATAAATTAGATTTCTGCAATTTGGCCCAGTAAGAAATTCTACGATCACATATTTCCTAAAACATAGGCAATAACTTCTGAGCTCCATGGCAGCGTATCTGGAGTGCCCCAAGATGTGATGGGCTACACTGCCCCCTCTATGCCAAAACTTGCCTAAGGATTGCAATGCATTTGTCCAGGAGGTTAAAACCTCCTTTGGGCAACTGCCCTCCACTAAGAACCATCAAAAACTGGGATATAAATTGCAAACTTCAGATGGTTCTGGTTGTCATACAGAAATAGTTATCCAGAAAAAAAGTTAGAAAAATTAACACCACTTCTAACTTCTAGGTAACTATAGCACTGACCCATGAAATTCCGCCCCACTCCACTACATACCCCACCCATCCATCTGATCCCCTCCATGGCACTTCCCCTTTCCCCAACACGCTCCTCCCACACCCCTTTACCACTCCCCGAAGGGACACTCCCCACCCATGACCCTCTCCTCCAAGATTGGTACAAGTACCTCCACCTCACCCGCCCACTGTGGACTCAGCCCAGCCTGACTGCCGGGAGTCAAAGATGGTGGCATCAAGAAATGAATTGATGCTTGATGGATTGAGTTATAAGTACAGGCTGAACAGACTGGGACTTTTTTCTCTGGAGCATAGGAAGTGAGGGGTGACCTTATAGAGGTCTATAAAATAATTGAGGCGCATAAACAAGGTAGATAGTAAATATCTTTTCCAGAAGTTAGGGGGAGTCTAAAACTAGAGGGCATAGGTTTATGGTGAGAGGGGAGAGATACAAAAGTGTCCAGAGGAGCAATTTTTTTCACACAGAGGCTGGTGAGTGTCTGGGACAAGCTGCCAGAGGTAATAGTAGAGGCGGGTACAATTTTATCTTTTCAAAAGCATTTAGAAAGTTACATGGGTACGATGGGTATAGAGTGATATGGGCCAAACGTAGGCAATTGGGATTAACATCGTATGCTATTAAACCAAACCTCAAGTTTCAACCCCCTCACTTTGGAAGGAAGGGACTCAGGCAACAGGCCTGCAACAAAATCTCCCAGCGACTGACTTGAAACCTCATCAGACAGGATCCTTGTCTCTAGCACTGCTTTGGGTGGCATGTAGCAGGGTAGGCAGTGAAGAGCCAACTCTCTTAGTCTCAACAGCGCAGTGCAATGTAGGCCCACAGTCACTTTTTTTGTAATTTTGTATCTTGTATCTCAGTCGGTGGGCACTGATCCTAACCCAGCTATTGATTAATCAACAATAATCAGTAGTGACCTGTTTTTCTAGGCCTTCCTTTCTTTTCATACTGGCCATCACAGATGGTATTTGGACTACATCTTTGTTTTTCCATTTTTCAAGTTAGAATACTATAATGAATTGTCTTTCGTATATCAAAAATCTTCTTTTACTGCATTGAGTCACCACAGATTAAGAGACTGAGTAATCTTATCTGGTGTGGACACTGAAGCATCTGAAGTTGAAGTCTAATTGGTGGACATAATGCCTGATTGATAACAAATGAGAAGACACCATCAAGAGCTGCATAAACAACCTGGATATTGCAAAGTCTGCATGGCCTTGCCATCTTTGTGGGAAGAACTGATAAGATTTGTTTTGGGAATGAATGTATCTGGCCTCAAAATGCTGGAATGCAGCCAGGAATTTGTTTGAAAAGAGACATTGCTTCAGGGGACATGGTTCTACAGCCATTGTGGAATAGTCACCACTGAAGATAGAAGGAAGGACCAGGAAGAGTGACTGACCTAGTGCCCCACCCTTTGGAATTACTCAGTGATTCGGTAACGTGTGTACTAATGTGGGGAGCTTTAATGGGACAGACCAATTTGTAGTTATCCATATTGAGGAGCTATCGTGGAACAGACCAAATTAGAGCTATTGTTAAACAAACGTTTGTCTTTCTTTTCTTCAGATGTATGTAAAGTGCTTTCATATTTCGATAAAGTAATCTTTCTTTCATTTTACTTATTTTCCTCTTTTTGTCAACATATTATTCAATCTGTGGATATGGGCAGGGGATGAGGAGGGTGGGTTTGCCACTTTTGTGGGCTGGGTGTGCTTTGGGTGAATTGACATTTATGCCAGCGCAAAAGGTCACTATAATCAGAGACAGATCGTTCATGGGCGTAATTCATCGACCTTTTAAACTGTGATCTTTCGTGCTATTTCAGTCCATGCCACACGGATTGTGCTGATACCTGCGTGGAAACCAAGTGAAAACTCCAGACTATTGTTTAAAATCACTGACCATTCATTAACACCAATTGCATACATACTGTAAAGTACAAACCTTCCGTAGCAAACTGCTCTAAATGCTTCAAAGTAATGTCCTTGTATCTTGAACTCTCAGACAATCGCTCATAAATAACAGTATCCTGTAAAATAAAATCATGTTCTAAAATACAATTTATCATCACTAAATTTGTATATTACAATCACACCAGGTTGTCACCTGCATTACATAACATCCCATGAAAGATGCTGCTTTTCCAATTGCCTGTTATCAAAAACTGCAATTAACAGAACTTGATTGCTTACAGCAGGGGTTGCTCCAACCAAGGTGTGAAGATTGAGTTGAATTGCTCCTATGAAAATCCTCAGTTGCACATGCCCATCATCAACAAAGGTGGTTTAGAGAGATGAGCCCTCACTGCAAAGGTAATTGGAGTCAGGCATATGCTAGATGATGAAGTGGGATGGATGTAGCTGGAAGCATTAGTCACCTGGAAAGCTTGCTGTTACACCTGTTCTACAACTAAACCTACTTTGAAACTAAAATCAGTATTCAGCTCTGATTGCAGATGCATTGAGGAGATGCAAGTGTATGGAGATATTCCGTTTGATCTTAGCTCCTTTCAGATGGGGCTACTCATTGGACAAGGCCCTGAAACATCCACCTGGAACATCAGCCTCATGGCTCAGGCCAGGCTTTGGAAATTCTTGATGTGGAGATGTCGGCGTTGGACTGGGGTAAACACAATAAGAAGTCTCACAACACGAGGTTAAAGTCTAACAGGTTTATTTGGTAGCAAAATCCTCTAGCTTTCAGAGTGCTGCTCCTTCGTCAGGTAAGTGACTTACTGGCACTGAACATCCCAGTAGGATGCTGATGGGTGTCAAATTCATGTATGGGTTTAAGTTCCGTCATATCCATTTTGCATCTATATAAGTGTGATTTTTGGTCATCCACTGTGTTGAGAGAGAAGGTTGGATGATGATCATATGCATTAAATTGAAAGAAAAGGAGTACATACTGCAAAGATTAATGTTAGTCCAGCAGATTAGGAACTCTTTAGAAACCAGCAAAGGATGACAAAAAAACAAAAAAAGGTAGAAATTGGAATGTGAGAGAGAATGAGCAATAATTGTAAAAGCAAACAGTAAGAGCTTTTACATGCCAACAAAATGGAAAAGGGTAAAGTAAGCATTGGTCCTTGAGATTCATTCTGGAAATCACACTAAAAAAAGTAGGGTTTACTCACATTTTCCCGCAAATTGAGAATTAGAATTTTTTTGGATGAATTCTGGTCAATATTTTTATTCAAAATGTACACAAGTGTTTTCCATTAAAAGTTTAAATTAGAACCAGAGAATTCCTACAGTGTAGGAGGAGAATATTCGGACCATTGAGTCTGCACCGACTCTCCGAAAGAGCACCTTACCTAGACCCAAATCTCATCCTATCCATGTAACCTCATGAATTTACATTGGCTAGTCCACCTAATGCACACATCTTTAGACCATGGGAGAAATGTAAGAACATAAGAAGTAGGAGCAGGAGTAGGCCATCTAGCCCCTCGAGCCTGCCCCGCCACTCAACAAGATCATGGCTGATCTGGAGAAAACTCATGCAGACACTGGGAGAACGTACAAACTCTACAAAGGCTGTCACCCAAGGCCAGAAGCAAACCCGGGTCCCTGGTGCTGCACCACCGTGCTGCCCACTTTGCCTGGGCAAGACCAGAATTATGTCTCTCCCTGCTTTCAAGGCTAGATGTCAAACTGTGGGCCATCCCACCAGGGACGAGGAGAAACCCTCTGGTATTTGGAAAAGCCTACAATTTAGAATTAGCTAATCTGGGGTGATGGATCAAAACTCTTCAAATTGGACAAGGCCCTCACGTTACGTGCACATGTTGTGGAGCACCCCTGCCCTGCAGCCTACTTCGGGATTCTTTCTGTCCAAAGCCTGTATTGTTCAGCGGGCTAATCTTCCATTACAGCAATATTCAAGGACAGATGAGGAATTCTGAAGCATTAAAACTATTCTTTATCCATAGATACAAAATGTTCTTGTCTGAATCTTCAATTCAGTCTAAGTAAATTAACTTATTAATATTCTTGCCAACTAATTTGAGGAAAAAGTGTACTCAATTCAATGTAACTTTGATAAAAACAAGATCAGCCAATGCTGCAAATAATCAACAGCATAAGCATCATCTGTGAATAGAGAAACAGTCGAATAAGTGTTTCAGGCGACCAACCTTTCATTAGAGCTGGATGTTATTGGACATTGAAAGTGCTAAACGAATTAGCAAACCAGGGAAAAATGGGATATGGGGCAGAACAATTAGTGGGAAAAAACAGATTGGAAGGGTCATTTAAGAAATCGTGCCAAAAAGAGGATGCTCCAATTGTTCAGGAATGTAACAGACAAAGATGGGTAATCCATGGGTATGTTAAGCAGCCCTTTGGTTGTACATAGAAGGAGAAATCAGCAACCCAAACACCAAACCACATTCGTTTCACTCCCAGTGGCTCTGGATTAGCGATATATCATTTGCCAAACATTTCTATGAGAAATTCATGGTTACATCTTTGAAGTTGCAAAACACCAATGGGCAGGAAATTGTGTGACTGATGAAAAATCCATTGTTTTTTCTCATTGCACAAAGTAGAATATTGTGTATGGAGCTCAGCAATCCCATATTTGGGCAGTGCCGGCTTATCTGCAGTTGGGGGTCTGAGCCATTTCTCATTTGACAGCATTGGGTAAGATAGACAAAGAAGAAACTGTTTCCACTGGTTGATAATACAAGGACCAGGGGACACAGATTTAAGGTTCTGGGCAGGAGATGTGGGGTGGGGGGCAATAACTTTATTAGGCTGTGAGTGGTAATGATCTGAAACAAAAACGAAGGTTTCAAAAGGAAAGTGGATGTGCACTTGAAGAAAATGAGCATGCAGACTATATAGATCAAGCAAGGGAGTGTGACTAACTGGATTGCTCCAAGGAGAGCCAATGTGAACTCAACAGGCTGAATGACCTCCTTCTGTGATACATCTGATTACTCTAATCCAACTAAATCTGATATGGTCGGACTGCTCACATTGTGGAGCACAAAACTTATTTACCTTTTCAGCCAAGACAACACTCTCAAAATTGCTTTCCAGGAGTTACTGAGATTAAGATGTGAACTGCTTTGCATACAAAATGGATACGGTTTTAGTTCGTCATGTAATTTATCTGAGCTCAGTCATTCAAAGAAAGCTAAAGTTTCTATCTGGATGTTTCATGGTCACTGCATTCTACTTATGGAAAATGATCTCTATATGCCAGTCATTCTCTCAATCTTTGATCAGGGAACCAATGCCCTTTGCTAGATTGAGCTTCACTTTATTATGGACAAAAGTGAATGCTTCAGCTCTCTTGTTTACATAATAGAAATCAGTTTCTTTATCCCAATGTCAGAATTAGCTCACAATGTCACAAGTCCTTGGAGCCAGGTTTTCCATGGGCCAGAAGCAGGAGCGCTCCTTCACATTATGCAAATAAGCACTGGGCATTCCCTGAATCGTGCTCGCACTTGTCCTCCCCTGAACTTGCCTCCCCTCTCACCCTTCTCTCCCCCATCTCCACCAAATGAGATTCACCACCCAAGTCATTCTCTGCACTTATATTGGGTTGATCTCCGCGTCAGCCAATTTTTTAAAATGAAAATTACTTATTAATGGATTGAAACATCTCAAGACACTTTGTAGGAGCACTACAAAATAATGTATGACACCAAGCCACTTAAGGAGGTATTAGGTTATATGGCCAAAAGCTTGGTCAAAGAAGAAGGTTCTAAGAAGTGTCTTCAAGGATGCAAGCAATAGTAAATTGGATTTTTGGTAGTAAATTGGATTTGACATTGGCTCAATGGAAGAAGCCAGACGCTGGTAGTGGAGGATTGCTTCTATGGGTGGAGGCCTGTGACTAGTGGTGTGCCACAGGGATCAGTGCTGGGCCCATTATTCTTTGTCATCTATATCAATGATCTGGATGATAATGTGGTAAATTGGATCAGCAAATTTGCTGATGATACAAAAATTGGACAGTGAGGAAGGTTTCTCAAAGCTTGCAGAGGGATTTGGATCAGCTAGAAAAATGGACTGAAAAATGCAGACAAGTGTGATCTATTGCACTTTGGAAGGACAAACCAAGGTAGAACATACAAGGTAAATGGTAGGACGCTGAAGACTGTAGTAGAACAGAGGGATCTGGGAATACAGATACATAATTCCCTAAAACTGGTGTCACAGGTAGATAGGGTCACAAAGAATGCTTTTGGTATATTGGCCTTTGTAAATCAAAGTACTAAGTATAAGAGTTGGAACGTTACGGTGAGGTTGTATAAGACATTGGTGAGGCTGAATTTAGAGTATTGTGCGCAGTTTTGGTCACCTAATTACAGGAAGGATATTAATAAGGTTGAAAGAGTGCAGCGAAGGTTTACAAGGATGTTGCCGGGACTTGAGAAACTGAGTTACAGAGAAAGGTTGAATAGGTTAGGACTTTATTCCCTGGAGCGTAGAAGAATGAGGGGAGATTTGATAGGGGTGTATAAAATTATAATGGGTATAGATACAGTGAATGTAAGCAGGCTTTTTCCACTGAGGCTAGGGGAGAAAAAAAACTAGAGGACATGAGTTAAGGATGAAAGGCGAAAAGTTTAAAGGGAATATTGATGGGGCGGGGGGCTTCTTCACAGAGTGGTAGGAGTGTGGAATGAGCTGCCAGATGAAGTGGTGAATGTGGACTTACTTTTAATGTTTAAGAAAAACTTGGATAGGTACATGGACGAGAGGGGTGTGGAGAGATATGGTCCAGGTGCAGAACAGCAGGACTAAGCAGAAAAATGGTTTGACACAGTCAAGAAGGGCCAAAAAGACTGTTTCTGCGCTGTAATGCTCTATGGTTCAATGTAGAGAGATGGAGACATGTAGGGAGAGATTTCAGAACATGGGGCCTAGGCCACCTGAATTGGTCACCAGCAGACTAATTGTAATTTTAACTGAAGAGCTGCTTTCTGACTGACTTCCAATGGTTCATCAATGAGTGTCCCTGCTGCGGCTCACAAGCAGGCCAGTCAATCACTAAATTGTGTTGCTGTATCGAAGTAAATACCAACCCCTGTACAATTTCCAACAGTTAGAAGTTTTGATCTGCCTTAGATACTCTTTCTGCTTCCCAGTGACAGTTCTCAGTCCTAAACTAAACTTTGCATCTTTCACACCTGCTTTCACATGAGCCTCTAGAATTCTTTTTGAAATTGGATGCAAAAACACAGGGTAAAGCAAGGGCAAATACAGACTTGAGCAATATTATTTTACTGACAGCATAAAACAGATAAAACAGCCACAAAAACAAAGCAACTTATGATAATTATTTAGACTGCACATTTTAGAGGTGGAGTTTCATTGCAGATGTGACTTTCTTTATGTGTAACAATATTAAATTGATGGAGTTGATAACTTACAAAAAGGTGGAGAAAATGCCATTCTAAGAACATGCTAAGAGGAAGAAATAAAATAAACCTACTGAAATACAGTCAAAAATCCGAAGAAAAAGCTTAGCCATTCCAGATAAATAATTAAACCACGAATAAACCTTTAAAAAGTCATGACAATGAAAAATTTGCAAATGTACTGCATCAATTGGATACAAGTATATTGGCAAACCATGCAGTTTGTTTCACAGAATAAAATGGATTTAAAAACTTACTATATTTAAGCAAAATATTGCAAGTGCAGGAAATATGAAATAAAAATAATAAATGCTGGAAATTTTCAGCAGTTCCTCTGGTATGGCTTCCTGTTTCCTCAACCGAGGATTCACACCCAGAGTGGTCAACACTGTCCTCCTCCATGTCCAAACCATTTCACACACTTGTGCTCTGACCCCTTCCTTGCCCTCCCAGAATCAAGATAAGAATCTCCCTCCACCCCACCAGCCTCCAAGTTCAATGGATCATCTTCTGCCATTTTGGCAGCTCTATTGTGATGCCACCAAACACATCTCCCTCTCTCCTCCCCTTTCAGCATTCTGAAGAGACTGTTCCTTCTGTGGCCCATTCCTCAGTCACCACTAACACACCCTTCCTTCCATAGGGGGGCACCTTTCTGTGCAAGGGCAACTGTTCCAACATCTGTCTTTTCACCTCCTACCTTCTCACCATTTAAGGCTCCCAGCACTCCTTTTAAGTGAAACAGCAATTCTCGATTTAGTATACTGTATTCACTGTACACAATATGGTCTCTTCTACACTGGGGAGAATAAACATAGACTGGATGAGGACTTTGCAGAACACCTTATTCAGTCCAGAAGCATTACCTTAAGCTTCCGGTCATTTGTTATTTAAATTCTCCACCTTGTTATCTTTCTTTAGTCCTGATGAAAGGTCACTGACCTTAAATGTAACATCATCTCTTTCCACTGATGCTGTCTGATTTGTTGAATATTCCCAACACATTTTTGTTTTTATTTCTGTATTTAATATTTGTACAGTACATTGTTTTGTTTTAGTAATTACAGAATACAATAATTGAAACACAAAATCTCACTTGGACTTAAATGACTTTATTCCACTTTTGATTAGAAATCAAGAAAAGTTCAGGAAAATCAACTTCATGAAAATACTGTTAAGTAATAAGTATGAAGATTAAGCGAAGACTTACCGCTCCTTTACAATAAAGTCGCAGCTTTCCAGATGGCATACGGACAATCACAGACATCCGCTTTCTATTGCTATAAGAAAACAAACCAAGATTACACATTTTCCTCGCACATGCTTCAAAAGTGCTGTTATAACAAATCAATTTTTAAAATAATGCAGCATAGTTCCATTAGCTCAGCTTTAAGTTTTAAGTGGTCAAGCACTTGCACATAATGAGCGGTTTATTTACATTGCTGGAAAAGTAATAAACTAAGGGTACTAACTCGGGTACAATTTATGCTGCCCAGTTACAACAGGATAGGTGTAACATCAAGGAGTGTTATTGGCATTGGAATGACTTAAACATTTGGCTTCACCTCATCTAAGGATGTTGAACAGTTACAGTATCCCTTCCAATGTGTAGTTAATTTATTCAATGAACACCTAAGCCACTGCATTTTCAGGTTTGGTGTGCAGTCTATGCCAAGTTATAGAAGTGGTGTGGATGTAGGGGCACTACAGTTGGTCTCAGCACTTTGGATTAAGGAGGGACAAACTATACTGCTTCTCATTACTTACCACCACCTATCATGCATTGCAGGATCAAGTGGGACCAGAATTTGATTCTATTCTAATAGTCCTTTCCTTGGTGCCTCATTATCAAGAAGAAATGAACAATGATCAAGGGCTTGCTAATGGAATACCTCGGGCTAATTTGCAGCTTATTGAGCTTAACAACTTTAGAACTTCTCCACTGCTCCCATTTTCTCTCAGGAATTCTGCAATCATTTTCACCTTCAATGGACCATTCTTTTGTTCCTGTACTTGTCCCTTTATCAGTTCCTTTTGTTTTGCACCATTATTCACATTACACTTCAGACCATTAATAGTTAATTTTCAGACTCGCTAGTTTGATTGGCCATCATTAGCCATTAGCACATTGTTAAGTGCAGTAATGCGAGTAATTGCTCGGCCTTCTGGGATTTTGAGATCCTTGTCAACATGAGATATAAGTGGAGGAAGCATATGCACAAACGCGTAAAAGATGAAACATGAGGCAGAGATCCAGGTGAATGATTGTTGAAGATGCAATATTGATCAGTTTTGTTGACTATTAACTGGCAAATGGATTTTGATGCTTCTATTTAAATATCTTTCTCTAAGGCCAACAATTTAGAGGCACTTCGGATGGTAATCATGAGAAGATCTTGCACATTGATTTGTTGTGGCATTGTGCCCTGATGTACAGTAGTTGCAAAATAAAATGGGAATTTAAAAAAAAGACTGTGGTGGGTTCAGTTTGCATCTACCACACAATTATAGCAACAAGGTATTTTTGCAAAACCAGTGTTGAGTGGTGCAGCTTGTACACCAACTTTTGGATATTTGCATTTAGGAGTATAACTGCTCCTCCCCTGAAGTTGCTGCACCATATAAGCATAAATAACAGAGAACAAGATTAGCGTCATAGTTTTTTTAAAATGCAAAATCTTTCCATATTTCCTCTCATAAAATGCCACTTAACCTACTGAATGTTGGCAGCATTTACTATTTTTAATTGCTAATGAACAAGAAGTTTTTCAGGAGAAGCAGAACTGGCAAAAAACAACAGATATTAGGTGTCTGGATAAAAGTACAAGAGAAAACACATATGACCTTGGGACCTCCCAATAGTTTACTGCCAATTAAGTGTAGTCATTGTTGTAATGTAGAAAACATAACTAATTTATGCACAAAATCACACAAACAACGTGATGATGATCAAATAATTTACTTTTTTTTTAAAGTGATGTTATTTGTATCAGGACACCAAGAAGACCTTCCTTACTCTTCAAAATTGTGCTATTGTATCTTTTAACAACTACTTGATAAGCAAATGGGGCACCTCATTCAAAAAACAAAATCTGACAACCTTAAGTACTGCATTTTGTACTTTGAGTTTTTGTATGTGCTTCTACATTGCGGCGGCATGGTGACACAGTGGTTAGACTGCTGCCTCACAGCACCAGGGACCTGGGTTCAATTCCCAGCTTGGATCTGTGCAGCATTTGCACGTGGTTCCTCTAGGTGCTCCGGTTTCCTCCCACAGTCTGAAAGATGTGCTGGTCATATGCACTGACCATACTAAATTCACCCTCAGCGGTGCCAGAATGTGGCAACTTGGGGATTTTCACAGTAATTTCATTGCCGTGTTAATGTAAGCCTACTTGTGGCAAATAAATAAATAAATTGTATGTTAGGATAGCCTGTTTCGCTCATCAGTCATTTGGACTTTGTACTGTTTGCTATTATCAAGTGGAGGCTATGTAGCAAGTGGTCAGATGAGTGAGCTGCTGAAGTTAGCCTGAAAGAGATTAAATGATCAGAAATCATATCAAATTTAATCTGAAGGGTAAGTTAAAGTAAAACTTATTAGTCACAAGTAGACTTACATTAATACTGTAGTGAAGTTACTGTGAAAATCCCCTAGCCACCACACTCCAGCACCTGTTTGGGTAGACTGAGGAAGAATTTAGCATGGTCAATGCACCTAACCAGCAAATCTTTTGAACTGTGGGAGGAAACTGGAGCACCAAGAGGAAAATTTAAGTTTTTAATTACAGTGTATGTTAATTGGAAACATTACAGCTTGTTTTTTTGGTGAGAAGCAGATTTCTAAAAGCCTGACTGCCTTTGAGGGTGAGAAGCTATTACTTAATGAAAACCCGGTGCATGCTGACCTGCAGTGGTTTCCAAATAGGTAACAATATAACATTTTTCATCATTGCTTTTCAAATCCCTCCTTGGCTACACCCCTCATTATCTCCAATCACCTGTATCCCTATAGAGCTCCAAGATCGCTGTGCATCTCAAATTTGGCTCAAGTATCCCTCACTCAGCTGCCTAGGCTCTCATTATGCAATTTCCTATTTACATTTCTCCAACTCCCTATTCCTACAAGATGTTTCCTAAAACTTAACACTTCGATCAAGCTTCCAAATGCCTTTCTGAATATCGTATTTGGTCCCTTGGTGTCAAATTTCTTTTTGATGACACTATCAAGTACTATGTCAGATGCTGTATTACTGCTAATTCTTGTTGTCATTTCAACTGATTAATGACTATTGATCCTCAAATACCACTAATGATGAAGTTACATTTTATACATTCTACTCCAGTAACTAAATAAAAAAGGCACATTTGAATCGATTCTTAAATTTGGTTTATTTTCCTCAAATCTAGCAGACTATATTCAGTTCATAATTATTTATGAAAGGAGACTGAGAAAGTAGGAAACTATAGATCAGTCAACCTAACATCCAAAAATAGGGACTGAAGTCTCTTGGGCAGTGACAGCCTGACCCTTTAGCACTGCCCAAGAGGAAATCTGGACTGCCAAAGGGGCACCTTGGCACTGCCCACCAGGCATCAAGCAGTACCAAGTGGGCAGGGCCTATTGGGAAGGCCAATTGGTGGGGGGTGAGGGGTTCTGTCTGTCTGCCATTCTGCATTAGGATTGCAGACGGAAGGGAGAGGAGATCGGGGCTGGCCTGGCAAGGTCTGGGAGTAAAAAGTCTGACAACACCAGGTTTTAGTCCAACCTATTTATTTGATAATATACTCGCAAGCTTTCGGGTTAGCCCCTTCGTCAGGTGAATGGAGAGTTCTGGCCTCAGACAGAGCATATAAAGCACAGACAGTTTAGAGATTACTGATTAGAATGCGAATCCTTACACCTAACCTGCTGTTCAAGACCTGAAGTGGCTGATAATGTGAGTGGAAGGAGCACTGATCACAGTTTAAAGAGATGTGTATTGTCTCCAGACAGTACAGTAAGTGAGGTTTTGCAAACCCAGGCAAGTCACGGGGGTTACAGATAGTGTGACATGAACCCAAGATCCCTGTTGAGACCGTCCTCATGTGTGCGGAACTTGGCTATCAGTCTCTGTTCAGCGACTCTGCGCTGTCGTGTGTCGTGAAGGCCGCCTTGGAGAATGCTTACCCGAAGGTCAGAGGCTGAATGCCCGTGACCACTGAAGTGTTTGCCAACAGGAAGGGAACAGTCTTGCCTGGTGACTGTCGAGCGATGTTCATTCATCCGTTGTCGTAGCGTCTGCATGGTCTCCCCAATGTACCATGCTTCGGGACATCCTTTCTTGCAACGTATCAGGTAGACAATTAGGCACACATGAGGACGGTCTCAACAGGGATCTTGGGTTCATGTCGCACTATCTGTAACCCCCGTGACTTGCCTGGGTTTGCAAAACCTCACTTACTGTACTGTCTGGAGACAATACACATCTCTTTAAACTGTGATCAGTGCTCCTTCCACTCACATTATCAGCCACTTCAGGTCTTGAACAGCAGGTTAGGTGTAAGGATTCGCATTCTAATCAGTAATCTCTAAACTGTCTGTGCTTTATATGCTCTGTTTGAGGCCAGAACTCTCCATTCACCTGACGAAGGGGCTAACCCGAAAGCTTGCGAGTATATTATCAAATAAATAGGTTGGACTAAAACCTGGTGTTGTCAGACTTTTTACTGTGTTTACACCAGTCCAACGCCGGCATACCCACATCATGACTAAGGTCTGGGAGGCCAGCAATCAGAGAATCAAGGGATCAGTAGGCCAGCAGTGAGGGAGGTCGTGGGGTTGGCCAATGATCAGGAGGCTGGCAATGTGGGGCCACTGTGCATGAGCTGATCTCCGTGCTGACAGATCAGCGCAGTGGCCCTTTCAACAATATTGTGCACACAGCCTCTCAGGCAGGAATAGGCCCTGCCCGATTTTCAGACGAAACCCCACTAGGGCACTCTTCGGTGCTCAGAGTGTCAGAGATCTGTTCTGAAAAATCATGCTGAAAAAGCGGGCAGGAGTTACTCCCGTTTTCACACAAAATGGGGACTTAGAATATTTTTGGAAGAATCCCAGCCAGGGGGAGGGGGCAGACAGGAAAGCAGAGGTAAGGCTACAATCAAATCAGCCATTCTTTTACCAGATGGCAGTGCAGGCTCAAATGGCCTACTGCTGCTCCATGTTTCTATGTTCCTATTAAAAATTTAGACTGAATTTGCGATAACAGCCATAAAGAATTTACTGTATATTGCTGGCTTAAGGAAGCACTAAATGAAGAGAACCCTTTAGCTATGGGTAGAAATGGGAAAGGACCATTTGCAACATCTGCCACCCACACAGAAAAATGATTTACTGCTCACTGTATACTTTCCATCGTCAGTCTTAAAGTTGCAGTTTTGAAAGTTCAGGTAAGCTTTGGAATACACTGAACTATACATCTTCCTACAGCTTTTAATTTGATACATTTTGAATCTTTGAACTGTAAAAATATTTGTAAAATATTGAAGAACACTACCAATATACTTCTGGGAGTTCAGTTAAAGTAGCTGCTGCACCATGCAAATATGCTAGATATAATAAACTACCTCCTGGCTAAAGCAACCTCGCACATAAAAAATGCAAAAGCACACTGATTTTCCCTCATTAGCATCTAGATGAAATATAACTCCTGTCATAGATGGATTTTATATACTACAAAGAAGCTGCAAAGAAGATGAGTGTACCTGCAGCATAGTCACACCATTCAGGGTTTTTAAAACCTATTATGTGCACATATGGCTAATGTTCCTCGTGCTTCTATTAAATCAATTTTTTCTGTCTATTTAGTTTGGTACCTTTAACTGAGAATATAGATGGCTTGCTTCCAAGTAATAGCAAATAACTCATTTGTTTGTTCTTTGTGTGTTTATTATTTATTGCAATCCCAATTGCCCTCGGTTGATGGTGGAGCAAGGTAGTCTACTAGAATTGCTGCAAAACTTTTATTCTTAGTATTGGTTTAGTAAGTCTGAGGGCACAGTTCAGAATTAACCATGCTTTGGGACTGGAGTCAGGGGTCTGAGTGAAAGCAGTTGGTACCCTTCTCTAAAAAGACATTATAGATTGCTACAGTCTGACTTTACTGATAAGTTGAATTTAAATTTTCAAACTACGAAGTTTGAACTCACAATTGGATTACTCATCCAGTAATATAACCGCTACTTTTCTGTGAATGTAAATAAAGTGAAGATTTATTAATATCAGAGTGCAGTAATGGTAATGGGAAACTTATAAAAAGTCATCAGGACTGTAAGCATTTTAAGCAAATACTACTTCATTAATTAATCATAGTCACTGAGGTATAAATGTTGTTTGTTACACAAATATTAAAAAAAGTGTTGGTTTCACTGAGAAAATTGGCATCTGGCTCTCTGGCTGCACAGATGGGTTTTCTCTGACCAGATCAGACTGTTGCCTGTACTGGGACACAGTCATCAATACTGGGTCATACATGTGTGGTTTCTGCCATCACATTTATGGGTGGGGCCTAACAAAGTCAGCAGGTGGTCTGTGTTGAAAAGCAACTCCCCTCTCACACTTCTCAATGGGTATAGGAAACACAGTAAAAAGTCTGACAACACCAGGTTTTAGTCCAACCGATTTATTTGATAGTAAACGCACAAGCTTTCGGGTTAGTCCCTTCATCAGGTGAATGGAGAGTTCTACTAACCCGAAAGCTTGTGCGTTTACTATCAAATAAATCGGTTGGACTAAAACCTGGTGTTGTCAGACTTTTTACTGTGTTTACCCCAGTCCAACGCCGGCATATCCACATTATAGGAAACACCCCACAAACATCGAGGCAAATGCCACCCACCACCCCCATGCGCAACACAAGCAACAAGGCAAATTTTCCCAACACAATCAATAGAGCAACCATTCGGAGTAATCAATTCTGAGAAAAAAATTCACTGATAGCAAATGCAAAATCCTAATCTAGGTATAAAAATTTGCCCTTATGAAGAATCAACCCTGCCCTAGCTAATGTGGGGTTGAAATAGATTTAATTTATTTTGCAGATACAAAACAATTGGAGAACTTTTGTATCAGCAATTAACCTGCATCCTTGTAGTATCAGAAGAATAGCATAGGATAAAAAGTATAGATGCGTTTGTCAAAATTGAAGTGCGTCAGTGCTTACTACGCAGCATGTGTTTATTTTCTCCAAAACAAAATAAATAAAACAAAAGTCATAGATTAAAGCAATTTTTCAATGGTACTCAAATAGCTCAGCATTGCTATCACTTATAAAGGTTCTCTAGTAATGTAATGATGACAACACCAATCTGCTACTTTCATCTAGTTTAATCAGAGTATATTAACTGCCACGCACAGGTAACTACTTGGAACCACAAATAAGAAAAAGTGCTTGTAGGTTATCCCATTTTTGTGGCAGTGGATGCCTTTGACAGATGAATTACTTCACAAGAACTCCATTCACTCCCCAGTGACATATTATACAATGTTTATGGCTCCCTCAATAATAAACAAGAGTAAAGCATCTTCAAAAAGACTTCAAAATGAGTTTTAAACATGCTCTAGTAATAAGCTACATTAAAAATCATTCCTCAAACCAGACTGTTGACTGTACTGTGTTACAGTGTCATCAATAATGGGTCAGATTTTGCAGTTAGCATTGAAGGAACAGAGTTTATTGTTCAGCCGACAGCTACCCACCAAGTTCTTGTAGACTTTAGCATGTTCTAAGCTGCATCTGATACAATACATCATCTTA
Source organism: Carcharhinus amblyrhynchos (assembly GCF_965287045.1). Lineage (NCBI taxonomy): Eukaryota > Metazoa > Chordata > Chondrichthyes > Carcharhiniformes > Carcharhinidae > Carcharhinus > Carcharhinus amblyrhynchos. The sequence goes on along the minus strand of NC_137324.1, from coordinate 85,366,833 downwards.
AAATTTGGAAACTTTTTGGAGGAATAGCCACTTATTTTCTCTATGCCTTCTCAGATAACTTATTTTTTGTGCTAGAAGGCTGTAATCATGATAAAGGGAGAGTGAGGGAGAGAACGGAGTTTGGCTGCATATATGATAGTTTTAATACAGTTAGAAAATAGAATGATCCCAGAATCATAGAAACAGAAGACTGCTTTGCCACTTCTTACGATCATGGCTGACCGTCGAGCTCAATAGCCTAATCCCGCTTTTTCCCTGTAACTTTTGATCCCATTTGTCCCAAGTGATATATCCAGCCATCTCTTGAATACATTCAATGTTTTGACTTCAACTACTTCCTGTGGTAATGAATTCCACAGGCACACCTCTCTTTGGGTTAAGAAATGTCTCCTCACTTCCATCCTAAATAGTCTACCCTGAATCCTCAGATGTGACCCCTGGTTCTGGACTCCCCCACCATCGGGAATATCCTCCCTGCATCTATCCTACCTAGTCCTGTTAGAATTTTAAAAGTCTCTATGAGATCTCCCCTCTTTTGTCTGAACTCCAGCAAAAACATCCTAACCTAGTCAATCTATCCACATACATCAGTCCCACCATCCCTCGAATCAGTTTTGTAAACTTTTGCTGCACTCCCTCGAGAGCAAAAACATCCTTCCTCTGAAAAGGAGACCAAAACTGCACAAAATATTTTAGGTGTGGCCTCACCAAGGCCCTGTATGGTTTTGCAACAACACATCCCTGCTCCTGTACTCAAAACCTCTTGCAATGAATCATTTATGGTGCAGGAGGCCATTTGGCCTATCATGTCTGCACCTGCTCACCCAATCAACATTATGACTTAGTGTCATTCCTTGCACCCCTGCACATTGTTTCTATTCAAATAATCATCTAATGCTCTCTTGAATCTATTGCCAGCATACTTCCAGACATTCCAGACCTGAACCGCATGCTGTGTGAAAAAAAGTTTTTTCTCACATTGCATTTGCTTCTTTTGCAAATCAGTTTGAGTCTGTGCTACAGGCAGGTGCATTTTCTCCCCATTTTCTCTGTCTAGCCGCCTCATGGTTTTGAACAGTTCCATCAAATCTCCTCTCAGCTGTCTTCTCTCCAAGATGAGCAATCCTAACCGCTCCAATCTATCTTCATAACTTAAGTTTCTTATCCCTGGAACCATTCTTGTAAACCTCTTTTGCACTCCAATGCATTCACCTCCTTCCTAAAGAATGTTATACAGTACACCAGCTGAGGTCTAACCAGTGTCTTGTAAAAGTTCAGCATAATCTCCCTGCTCTTTTATTCTATGCCACCATACCAATGCAGTACCAGCTGAATTGTCCCATTAAGTTTTTTTTTTACTAATTTGATTAAAATTGTTGCATCTAAATTAAAAAGAAAAGTATGGTATTTGCACAACTTGGATCTTTTTGATCACCAGATTTGAGATATTGTACCTGTATTCTAAACAGGATGAGCTGAAGTGTGTTGTCTTTTATATTGCATTACAATCTTTCTTGCTTTTCTCAATGCTGCTATGCTCCTTGCTCTTGTTTTGCTCTTTGTAATCTCGAGGTTTTTACCATTTTACAGAATCTTCTTTTTTATGTCTTCACTGTTTCAATCAAGACCCATTGCACAATTTCCACTGTTCCAAATCATTCATTCCAAATGAAAAAAGCGAGCATCTTGCTTTCTTCTCTTTCTTTATGTAAAACCACTGGTGTCACCCAACCATGACTTCCTGATTTAACTCACCTTTACTCATATCAAGGTTGCTACACTCATACTTTGACCTTCACTGGTTTCTCAATTTCAAAAATAGTTGAATTGAAATCAAAAATATCAACTTAAAAGTCACTTCTTAATATCAAAAAATGTTAATTACACTCATCATAAAAGATTCAGGTTACTTGTATTGTGATATACATTTCTCAACACAAATTACCCTTTGTTCCAGTAAAGGCAAAGTAAATCAAAAAAAAAGTACACGATGTCTGAACAGCAGATATTCATTTCAGTGAAGCTGAAAAGGAATCTGGGAAAAGTTGATGGCAAGAGCAGCTGGAAAGGAGGATACATGCTAATAGCAGAATGTACAGCATGCAACAGGAGTCACATAATTCTTTATTTTCTCAGCGACAGGATGTAAAGATGTATATCCATTGCAAAGTGTATTTATGTACAGAACACATGTACTGCAATTTTCAAAGTGGCAAAGCACATTTGGACTATAAATCATTGTTTGCCATTTTAAAGCAGCATTTTCAAAGCCTCTGTAAAGCTGATGCTCAGGTTAAAACTATGTATGTAATGATTGCTACTAATTTACTCATAAATGCAGACGTTATATTCTTAGGAGTGGAACAGGAGATGCAGGAAATCATGGTCCAAATTGGCAAGACGGTCTGTGCAGAGTCATAGCACGGCAAGAGCATGGAGGGATGTGTCATTAGGCTCAACAGTTCTGATTTGTGTACTGAGAGGAAAGGAACTGTGGGAGGTCAGTGGTGGTAATGATCACTGTAATACTTGCTGAAACATTGAATGCTGGTGGTTGAAATTTTAGAGAGAAATTGATAAGGGAGTATATTGAAGAAAGTATGGGGGGTAATCAAAACATAGATAGGATTCCAGTGACAGAGAAGTAGTTTGAAAATTGTTGTAAAAATACACCTAGTTAGAACAGACTTGGAGCTTAAAGCTTTGCTCCCAGCTGCACAGAATATCGAAGTTGCACACTATCTCACTACTCTTGAGTCTAGAATCTTGTTCAGTGACTTGCAGGACCAAATGTATCTCAACTATTTAAAATGAATGAAATGGAACAGAAGTATAGTTTGATTCCACAGGAAAATCTGTTGCTGAGTCTGCATCAGGATCTGCAGAGGAGAACGTCAACAAAGGATCAAATAGTCCTTTTTCCCTTTTGCTATCTTCTTCCTCATGTATGGTAATTCCCTTTTCACATTTTTGGATATTTCTCCAAGTACACTAAGCTTTGAGTGAGGATTTATGTGAATGGAAAATGAGAATCACTCTACCATCAGGTTCTCTTTTGTGCTTGGGTATATACATTTCTGTTTAATAAACATCACATGGCTTGCTGCAGAGATTTGTTTCTCTGGGGCTTTTCCAAATATGACATCCTCTCTTGTTGATTTCATCCTTCCTTCCCTAATTGGTTCTTGTGCTGTCCTAATAAACAGAGCAGATAGAACATCTTTCTCCAAGGCTTCACTATGCTGTTCCAAAACAGACTGTAATGTGCAATAGTATGACACTTGGACTTTCTTTCCTCTATGCAGAGACAGTCATATACCAGTTTATCCTGCAATAATATGGCTAATGTGATAAAATCAGAATGGAAGAACCCTGGATTCAAACCCATGTCCTAGGATCTCACCGCAGTGACATGTCAATTGTAGAACAAAGCCTAGGTTTCTTGATAGTAATTTAGCAAATAAACTTAGCTAAAGCATTAATCTTCAGTGATGACATGGATAAAAAGTTCCTTTAGTGTCAAACCCAAATATAAATTCTGCATTATTAAGTACTTATTTGCAACAGTCATTACCTTCCTCACGTAGGACAACGTAAGAAAGAACCTTATGCGTTATATTCCATGGGTTCTTCCTCTTAGGTTTAGCCCTACAAATCTAACAATTATCATACACAGCCTCAGTAACATGAGTTAGGATTCACACAAAAAAATTGTAAGTGCTGAATTCGTGTAAAAACTGGAGTAACTCCTGCTTTTTTTTAAAGCGGGATCTTCAAAATGAATATTGCACACTCTGTGCACTGAGAGTATCTTAGGGAGATTCACGATGAAAATAACATTGCGCATGCGCCAATCTGTCAGAGCAGAGATGAGCACATGTGTAATAGCCCTGCACTACTGACCTCCTGATCGCAGGCAACCCCCCCACCCCCTCATCGTTGCCCCTCCGATGTGACCGCTGGCCTCCCAGAAATCTGCAGGCCAGCTCTGACCCCACCCCCTCTCTCCCCCTACTTCATCCCTCCGCAAGCATTGCCAATCTGGCAGTGCCAGGGAGCCACCCCCTTACCTCAAACTCCTGGGGGGGCCTCCATGGCCTCGCTTCACTCCTGCAGGGTCCGGCCACGAGCTCCCCATATGTAGGCAGCTGTTGTAAGCCCTGCTGGAGTGAACCACTACTTCAGTCCTGGGTGCACTAAGAATATTTAAATTGCAATTTCAATATTTAAATCAGTAACACGCCTAACAACGCTGGAAACCTGGCCTCCAGAGATGCACAGCGGGCCATGGCATCCAGCAGGGAGCAAGCTAAATGGCCTCTGCTGATGTCTCCTAGCCCACGGCACTGTCTCCATGATATCTGGAAGAAATGAAGTTTTCAATCTCAATATGGCTATTCTCCTAAATTATCAGTTATAAACCAGGGCATTTACTTGCTGACTATTGCTCGAAATATTTATTGAGAAAGTTGGAAGCTTAAATTACAGGCCTGGAAACCAACATAATGGTAAAAACATGGCGCTCTTGATCTTGCTTTTCACGATTGCAACGAGGAATCATATTTTGCCGTCAATAACGTGTGCACATGTTTCTGTCTCAAAAAACAGGGTCCTGAATATTAATACATGTATGTTAATATAAACTGTTTTTTTCCACCTATACTGGTATCCTTGCAAGTATCATGAGTGCAAGAGAAAAGACTTCAACAACTGTTGGAAGTCAAAATCATTATCTGTGTAGGCAGACAATTGTTTCCAAAATCTTCAACTGCCCCAAGGCTAATATTGACTTCCAGCAGATGACTTGTTACTATCCACTTCCGGTAGGAAAGAGGTTTGGAGATAACTAGTGTAGGGTTATTCAGAAAAATAAATAAAACTATCTAATGTATGACAGGATAACTTGCAGAGAGCAGTGCATGCATCTTGTTATACATCATTGCTTAAAGTTCAGAATACCCTCGTGACTACTTTTAAAAAGCAAAATAAATACGAGTGAGTGTGTGCGTGCATAAGAAGATTAGTGAACATTATAAATTGCCTACCACTTGCATGACAGTCTTTCTGGTTTATTATAGCATGTATAAAACATTTGTTATTTTTGGTGTCAGCCTTGGTTAAGTGATAGTATTCTTGCTGGAATTATGAAGTTGTAGGTTTAATCTCTATTGTACATGATCCAGACTGACAGCTCAGTGCAGAACTGAGGGAGCTTAACATTGTTGGAAGCGTTGTCTAATGGATATATTAAACTAAGACTGCATCTGCCTTCTCTGATGCAAGTAGAAGATCCCCTGGAGCTATTCAAAGGAAAGCACAGTTCTCCACTATTTTCACCTATATCACAAAAAACACGAAGGCTGGAATTCTCTGGTGGGATCTTTTGGTCCAGCCAACAGCACACCCCACTGCGGGTTTCCCAGCACTTGGGGTGCAGTCAATGGAATATCCCATTGACAGCAGTGAGACCAAAATATCTCACTGACAGCAGATGGTATACTGCCTCCCGCTGCGAGAAACACATTGTAGGGAGGCCAGAGAATCTCCCCAATAATCTATTGATGCATCTCACTGCAGTTTGTATGACCTTGTTGTGCACAAAATGGCTGCCACATTTTTCTACATTAAGATAGTGACAACACTCCAGAAGTTCTAAATTAATTGCAATGCAATTAGAGACAACAATAACAACTTTGAGTCTTTTCCTTCTTATTTGTCTTCTGTTATTTCCCACATATTAGTACAAATTTGGGTTAAGAATACTCATACGAAAGTATTCAGGGAAACATGATACATGCATGTTTGCAGCTAATTTAACAGATAGAAATACTCACATGTTAAATAACTGTCAGTTCACCTACTCACCTCAACTGTAGACATTTCTGTCCCAAGCACAGTGCTGGGGATGCAGTTTCAATTCTGACCTCAGGCGACTGTGAGGAGTCTGCATGTTCTCCCTGTATCTGCATGGGTTTCCCCCAGATGCTCCGATTTCCTCCCATATTCTAAAGATGTGCTAAATTGTCCCTTAGTGTCGGGGGATGAACAGAATAAATACATAGGGTTATGGAGTAGGGCCTGGGTGGGAGTGCTGTTGCTGCAGTCTTGATGGGCAGAATGGCCTCTTTCTGCACTGAGCGTCGATGGTGGAGGGATTGAACATTTGTAGATGTGGTGCCAATCAAGTGGGTTGCTTTGTCTTGGATGAACTTAAGAAATAGGAACAGGAGTAGGCCATCTAGTCCCTCGAGCCTACCCTGCAAATGGTATCAAGCTTCTTGAGTGTTGTTGGAGCTGCACCCATCCAGGTAAGTGGAGAGTATTCCATCACACTCCTGACTTATGCGTTATAGATGGTTGATAGGCTTTGAGGAGTCAGGAGGTGAGTTACTCGCCACAATATTTCTAGCCTCTGACCTGCTCTTGTAGCCACTGTGTTTATGTGGTGAGTCCGGTTGAGTTTCTGGTCAATGGTAACCCCAAGGATGTTGATACAGGGGGATTTAGTGATGGTTACATCATTGAATGTCAAGGAGTGGTAGCTAGATTGTCTCTTATTGGTGATGGTCATTGCCTGGCATTTGTGTGGAGCAAATGTCACTTGCCACTTGTCAGCCCAAGCCTGGATATTGTCCAGATCTTGTTCCATTTGAACATGCACTCCTTCAATTTCTGAAGGATCACAAATGGTGCTGAACATTGCACAATCATCAGTGAACATCCCCACTTCTGATCTTATGACAGAGGGAAGGTCATTGATGAAGCAGCTGAAGATTGTTGGGCTTAGGTCACTACCTTGAGGGATTCCTGCAGAGATGACTGACCCTCCACACCACAACAATCTTCCTATGGACCAGGTATGACTCCAACAAATTGGGTGGAGGCTAGCATCTGTGATGCTGGGAACACTAGAGGAGGCTGAGATGGATTATCTACTCTGCACTTCTGGCTGAAGATTGTTGCGAATACTTCAGCTTTATCTTTTGCACTGGTGTGCTGGGCTCCTCCATCACTTAGGATGGGGATATTTGTGGAGCCTCCTCTTCCAGTCAATTGATTAATTGTCCACCACCATTCACGACAGGATTGCAGAGCTGAGCTCTGATTCATTGGTCGTGGGATCACTTAGCTCTGTCTATCACATGTTGTTTTTGCCTTTTGGCATGCAAGTGGTCCTGTTTTGGAGTTTCATCAGGTTGACACCACACTTTTACGTGTGGCTGGAGCTGCTCCTGGCACACCTTCCTGCACTCTCCATTGAACCAGGGTTGAATCCCTGGCTTGATAGTAATGGTTGAGTGGGGGATATTGTGGGCTATGAAGTTGCAGATTGTGCTGGATTACAATTCTGCTGCTGTTAATGGCCCATAATGCCTCATGGATGCCCAATCTTGATTTGCTAGATTGGTTCAAAGTCTTTCTCATTTAGCATGGTGATAGTGCCACACAACACGATGGAAGTTATTCTCAATGTGAAGGTGGGACTTCGTCTCCACAAGGACTGTGTGATGGTAGTCACTCTTACTGATACTGTCATGGGCAGATGAATTAGCAGTTGGCAGATTGGTCAAGGATGTTTTTTCCTCTTGTTGGTTCCTTCATCACCTGTTTCAGGCCCAGCCTAGCAGTAATATCCTTTAGGGCCTGACCAATTCGATCAGTAGTGCTGCTGCCAAGCTACTCTTGGTGGTGGATGTTGAAATCCCCCATCCAGAGTACATTTTGCACTCTTGCCACCCTCAGTGCTTCCTCCAAGTGTTGTTCAACATGGAGGAATACTGATTCATCAGCCAAAGGAGAGCGGCACATGATAACCTGTAAGAGGTTTCCTTGCCCACGTTTAACCTGAAGCCATGAGGCTTCACGGGGTCCGAAGTCGATGTTAAGGACTCCCAGGTTACTCCCTCCCAAATGTATACCACTGTGTCGCCACCTCTGCTGGGTCTGTCCTCCCAGTGGGAGAGGACATAACCAGGGATGGTAATGGTGGTATCTCAGGTGTTATCTATAAGGTACGATTCCATGAGAATGACTGTGTTGTTAGAATGTAACCAGTGACAACTTGGTATTGGATGTAATGTGACCAATGGGAACAAGATGTAAGGGTCAGCTAACCAGCTGATTCATTACAAATAAGGAGCTATGTAGAAATGGTGACCACCTGCCCAGAGTAAGGCCCCAAGTTTGGAGTAATGATGTTTCTTTATTAAATCCTTTCTTTGATTTATAAGTTAGAGTAAGTTTTGTTGTATTTTCATTAGCTGCATTTTGAAGAGTTCCTTCTTAAGAAACATATATCAGGCTGTTGCTTGACTTGTCTGTGAGTCAGCTTTCCCAATTTTGGCACTAGCCCCCAGATGTTAATAAGGAGGACTTTGCAGGATCAACAGGGCAGCTTGTTCTGCCGTTGTCTTTTCCAGTGCCTAGATCAATGCCAGGTGGTCTGTCCAGTTTTGTTTCTTTGTTAAGACTTTGTAGCGATTGTTACAACCGAGTGGCTTGCTAGTCCATTGCAGAGGGCAGTTGAGAATCAACCACATTGCTGTGGCTCTGGAGTCACACATAGCCAGACCAGGTAAGGATGGCAGATTTCCTTCCCTAAAGGACATTTGTGAACAAGATGGGTTTTTCCGACAATCGACAATTGTTTCATGGTCATCAGACAATTCAATTCCAAATACTTTTTTATTGAATTCAAATTCTACCATCTGCCATGGTGGGATTCGAACCCAGGTCCCCAGAGTCCCAGAGCATTATCTGGGTTTCTGGATTAATAGTTGAACGATAATACTATTAGCCATCACCTCCCAACGTGATTGTTTTCAAGAAAAGGGGGACGTGTGCATGTGTTTATATAGGTTTTAGTGTGAGAGAAAAAATACCAATCTGCTGATTACAGAATCATAGAAACTGGAAGCAGTAGGAGGCCATTTGGCCCTTCAATTCTGCTCTGCCATTCATTTTGATCATGGCTGAACATCAAATTCAATATCCTGATCCCCTGATGTCCTTTGGTCCCTTTAGCCCCAAGAGCCTTATCTAATTATGCATCAGTTTAGCTTTGGACTTGTATTCTCTGAAGTATATCAAGCTTATAAGGGGCAGAGGAGTGGGAAAACAGAGAACATGTGTACATTCTTCATTTAATATTATTGTAAATTATAACATGCACACGTAGAATTTTATGATCAACTAATTACTCATCCACTGTTGAAAGAAGGGGCCAAGTCTAATGGTGCATATCTAAGAGATTCTAATTTCAAACACTGATAAGGTTGGGTGGGACATAATGAGATGCCTGAAAAGTAAAGGGAAAAAGCAGCAGAATACAGGGAAGACAGTGAGGTAAGTGGTCATGTCACTGGACTAGTAATCCAGCAGCCCAGGCTACTGATGTGGAGATATGGGTTCACATTCTACCATGGTAGATGGTGGAATTTAAATTCAATAAGACCTGAAGTTGAAAACCAGAGTCATGGTGAGCATGAAACTATCATCGATTGTCATAAAAACCCATCTGGTTCATTCAAGTCCTTTTAAGGAAGGAAAACAGATGTCCTTGCCTGACCTAAATGTGATTTCAGACCCACAGCAATGCAGTTGGCTCTTAACCACCCTCTGTCATGGCCAAATAAGCCACTGAGTTACAGGGCAATTAGAGATGGGCAGTGAATGGTGGCTTGCACGTGATGACCATAGAATCACTGAATCCTTACAGTGCAGAAGATGGCCATTCGGCCCATCAAGTCTGCACGGATCCTCTAACATATCTTGTCCAGGCCCTCTCCCCTGCCTTATGCCTGTAACCCCACACATTTACCATGGCCAATCCAACTAACCTGCACAGCTTTGAACTGAAGGGGAAGCCAAAGCACCCAGAGGAAACTCACACAGGCACAGGGAGAACATGCAAACTCCACACAGTCACCCACGGCCAGAATTGAACCCAAGTCATTGGCACTGTGAGGCAGTAATGCTAACCATTGTGCCATCATGCTGTCCATGTCCCATGAAGAATAAAAAAGGACCAAAACAGAAGCAAAATATGGAAAATGTTTGGGTGAGAGGCCTAAGAGAAAGTGGAAGCACAAGAAAGACAGAGAGAAACAGCATTTAAAAGGACGCTAGAGAGCCATGTAAGAGAATGACCACATTTTTGGCTCATCATGTGCAATGCCAGAGGAGATCAAATAGCTTAACTTTAAAATCACTTAAGGGAACATTACCTTGTGAACTCAAGGACATTCAGCAGTTCATATTTTTCTTCTTGCCCAAGCTAGAACAGAAGAAAATATTTATTAAATCAACAAATAAAACCCATTGATCTGTGCTTTTCTTTCTATCATGAGAAAAAGATGGAGACAATGGCTGGAATTTTACTGTGCTGCCCACCTCGGAAATTGGGGCGGGCAAGGAGCAGACAATGGGAAGGTCCGTTGACGTCGAACAGGATTTTACGGTTTTGAGTCGAGCAAGGCTATAAAATCCTGAACAATGACTCAGTTAAAGAAAAAAAAGCCAAGTGTCTTCCGCTTCTGCTTTAATGTCATTCTGGTAAATATTGATGCAAATAGACATTTTAAAGCTGTCAAACAGAATCTACATTTTGCATGGTAATGCTCTCAATACCAGCACCCCTCAAGAAGGCTTAGTCTAACAAACAAAATTTACCTGATTGTGAAAATCATAACCTCATTGGTAATAACATAGTGCAGAAAAGTGAATCATGTTAAATTATCTATTACTATGTGTATGGATTTCCTTGTTTCTCGAGCAATATAACACTCAAATTGTCTTGCGTCAGAACGGTAACACAACAAATTATTTTTGAAATGCACTGACTTGTTTTGACAAATAGAGTAGTCAGGCAATGCCAGCATTGCTCAATAAACAGAAATTAATAGTCAGTGAATCATGTTTCATCATTTTGGTGAATTTAGAATGCTGGCTGAGTCAAGGGAAAATGCTTGCTCTTCCTACAATGCTATTAGAGAACTTTAATGTCCACCGTGGATGACATAGAGGAAATTTTTTGAGTTCATGCCAGTGGCAAACAACCTGCTCACCGATTATGCCGCTCATATAATGGATGAAAAATCATGAGCAGCCTTTCACCAAAATGGGTAAGTGGATGGAGAGGTTGCTCATCATCAGCAGGGATTCAGAAGAAATCGCTTCTAGAACTCCTGAATTAACATCTTCAATATCATTGTGCTTCTCCATTTTGACATTTTCAGAAATTTGTTAATTAGCGGATGTTTGGAACACTCTTTCAAAAACAGCAATTGAAGATATATCAATTATTAATTTCAAGATTGAGACTGATAGATTTTTGTTGATTACAGATATTGAGACACATGTGGCAAATGTGAGAATATGGAGTTAGAACATAGAAAGTTCACAATCTCACCAAGTGGTGGATCAGGCTTGAGGAACTAACTGGCTTATCCCTGTACCTATGATTTTAAGCGCTACCAACAGAGCAAAGCTAACACATAGCTCAAGAGTAATTCAGTCTCTTCAGTCTACATTCAAGCAAACAGGAGATTGTTTAAATGGAGGGCACTGAAGAAGCAGGTACTGTTCCCTTCTATGTTTAGTGGCATGCAAAAGTCAGGAGAGTAATGCAGTCTTCCCATCCTCACTGCACATACAGGTGTTGTTAGTCTTCCATTCTTAACAAAAGCAAGTTTCAGAAAACCATCAAGCTAACGCAAAGAGGAAGGCACACAATGAAGAAGGAGGAGGAAGTTGGTGTTAGATCTGATAAACCGTTGAGGGGCAAATAGGGAGGGAGTTCAGCATGTGGAAGCTGAGCATGTTTAATAAAACAGGCTATACACAGAGTTAGTGATCCAATATTCTTCATAACAATGGAGGAGAGAATGCTAAGTTGTAAATCCCCATATATGTAATGATGGTTTTTTTCAGATTGGGATAAAAGGTACAAGTCGGGAGCACCATTTTGCTTCTGCTTGTGTTCTAGCTGGACAAAGGAATACTTTTGATTATACTTTCAACAACATCAAGCTTCATTTTGATGAGACTAAGAAAATAAAGTTCAAATTAAAGTAGTAGATACCTGTTTATTTGATTCTTAATTGCTGGTAAAAAAAAAACAGATTTGTGCAGATAATTTTCTAACAAAACTTTTTTTGTGGAACTTCTTTATACAACTCAAGTTCTGGTAATTTGCGACACCCATTTTTAGTGGACAGGTAGATGAATCAATATTAAGCATTCACAAACATTAGGAAATAATGCCAATATTTATAAATCTGATCACTGGAACAAATATATTTTTCAATAAAGTGCATTCCTGCTTCAGGAAAGACTTCATGCAGCCATCAATTTTCCCCCCTACAAAATATGCACATAATGTGATAAACAGGTGAAGATTCTCTATCATGGATCTCTGTGCTTTTCCATTCAGAAATCATGTGCAACTGATTAGAAAATATCAATTGGATAGATTCAAGAGCCTTGAGACAATAGCCAAACAACATTAATCTGATTAATTTTTGAGCATGGAGATTCAATAAGAAAGGTGAACTATTTCTCCTGTGAACCAATAGCTATTACCTGTTTATTGTTCTTATATAACAAATTAATTTTTAAGAACAGAGCTAATGAAAAACCTTACTGATCTAACTAAAATTTCATACGATAGAAAATACCAGCATTTTACAACATGATGGTGCTTTATTCACAACACATCTCTTTCTTACAGGAAATTTCATAAAATAAATCTTATGCATGCCTTTAAAATGAACAGAACTGTTTCCAGTTAAGGAAATGGAGCTTAAACCTAAGAAATTATTGGGCTTCAAGTTTGATGTACTTACAGCTTCTATAATTACTGAATTTGGAGTTCGCCCACTGAAGACAAAGCCCAACTGCTTTGCTGCTCTTACCAAAGCTCCTTCATCTATAAAACAAAATTCCTATTATCATCATTTTGTCAATAAGCAATAATACAGAAATGCTACAGAAGTGATTTGTACAGTGCACCATAATCTGTAATTTTAGGATGACTATAAACTTCAAACAAGTCATATGTATCTATTTATGCACCTGAGCAAGAACTGTGTGTGAATGGTAATTTAACTGAAGGAGTTGTTGCCTTCATTAGTCTTTCTACGTTGGACAAGTCTGTCAAAAAATTATAGTTCCAGAACACTAAGCCGATCTGCTTAGGATCTAGGACGAAGTAGGAATCCTGCTCAACCACACTGACTCAGAATTAAGGAATTCTTAACAAGAATTGGATAAAATGTTCCATGCATCTAGCTTTTAATTTTCTTTTAAAAAAATACTATTTGAACTTGATTACGATATGTTTTTACAAATCTGAGAATTCAGCTGACCAGGGCAGCTAAGCAGAAAGATACATATCTTGGACCAAGTTCTGATGAAAGGTTATCAACCTGAAATATTAGTTCTGTTTCTCTCTTTGCAGAAGCTGCCTAATGTACTAAGCGTTCCTAGTATTTTCAGTTTTTGCCTTGGATCCTTGCTGCATTCAACAGATGTTACATAAAACACCATAGTTGTTGGACAATGAGCAAAACCAACATGTTCATGTAATACATTATTTTACAGAATGGTGGTGTTCAAGTTTACTCGTAACATTTTCCATTCCGAACATCGACACGGTAAACAGAAACAATCCCAATGGAAGAAAAGAAAATGGGTTCTTAAGTCACATTAAGAACATCCCGACATATCAGAGGAAATGAAGTTCAAATACAGGATAATTACTCAGTTTGAAATAATATTGGATATACTGTACGGGTCCTCTGCTCCGGAGTTTGTGAAGAAATAGAAAGCAAAATATTTAACATCACACTGTGAGGGCCTTCCCACGATTCAGCGTACACACTTCATTAAACTTAATGAGATATTTGATAATACAAACCATAGTTAACACTCATTGCATGAACATAATATGAACGGCATTCAATATATTTTACACCAATGGAAATAAAAGTGACTATAACAAAATAGTTCAGGGAAAATTAATTTGAAGAATATGATCAAAAGGAAGGAGAATAATTGAAGAGATCATGTGTGAAAATGGGAAAAAACTTTGAAACAAAAATGTAATTATTTATATGACACTTAAGAGAAAGAAAATTAAAATAGGTACTTTGCAAGAAGTTCATTTCTCTTCATGGGGGCGATTCTCCCAGCAAGGTTTACAACAGCTCCCCATGAACAAGGAACTTGCGGCCTGATTCCGCTGGAGTGAACAGAGGCCATGGAGGTTCCTCAGGAGGTTGGGGGCTGAGGGAGTGACCCTGGGTAGTGTCAACCTGGACTCCTGGCACTACTGCAATGTCCAAGGGGCATACTGGCACTGTCCACTGGGCATTGCGCAGTGCCAAGGGAAGTGGACGAGAGAGGGGGTGGGGCCTATTGGGGGTCCCCGCTGCCACACTGCACAGGGATTGGTGGCAGAGGGAGTGAACGAGGTGATCGGAACTGCGGGGAGGGGGTTTCGGATTAGGGCTGGAGGAAGTGTTGGGGGATGGGGGAAGGAGGAGGAGACATTCAGGTTGGTCTTGAGGGGTCCAGGAAGCCAGGAATCAGGGGTGGGGGGGGAAGGGGTTGCGATTCGGGGTCATGGGACTGGCTAGTAATCAGGAAGTTGGCATTGCGGGGCTACTGCATCTGCTGAATTCCATTCTGACAGATCGGCACAGGCGCCGTCACCCACTTAGTGCCATGCTGCCGGCCTCTCCAGTGGGAATAGGCCCTGCTCGTAGATTTTTTAGAGTGAATCTCATTAGGGTATTCAGTGCTGAGAGTGTCGGAGATTCATTCTGAAAATCATGCTTAAAAAACCAACTGGAGTGACTCCAATTTTCACACAAATTTGGCACTTCGAATTTTTTTTTGGTAGAATTGCCCCCAGTGCCTCCCACCACACAGTGCTCATTCTCAATAGACATGCATTTTTGTCCTTTTCATGTCTATACCCATATCGCTTTGGAAAAGATGTGAGCTAAAATCTGGTAATTTGAACAAAAAAGGGCAAAAATGAAATAAGATGAAAAATTTTAAAAAACACATTTGATGTTGTGCATTTTATACTTTTTTTCAAGACATCAACTACATCTTGGTTCACAGAGAAAATCAAGATTAGCAATGAAGTGATGATTATAAATTGACTTTTCAATATTCATAAAACAACAATTCTTGACAATGCATTGAATATTTCAGATAATTAGCGCAGAATTAAATGGAAGACGTGCCTCAAAATGTTCCTGATTAAATTAGTAATATCAGAAAATTGCAAAATAAATTATCTAGCAATGCTTTATGGACAAAAAGACAAATATAATGTCAGAAATGATGGACTTCTTATTCTCTTGAGTATGGCAGGGCAAGCAATTTATACAAAAGAATCAATTTTAGTGCATTTGCCAATAATTTTAAGCTATCACAAGCATGAGAAAGTAGGCTTTCCTCATTAATTCCTCAAAGAAAATTACTTAAAATTCAGAGTTCGTAGGTGATATTAAACTTTGATTATAAATTAACTAAATACTAGGAAACCAAGAGCGATGAATCACAAGAAATCCCACTGGTCTGTTGTAATGAACAGAATACCACTAATGTTAGACTTGGAGTCTTCTCCTGTTAACTTGATTTATAAATGACCTTGTCAAAAGCAATGAAGTAGTATATTTATGATTCTGGCTAATATAGAGTTATATGTGATGTTTAGAAGTAGGTGTGTTATACTCCCAAATTTGGAACTGAGCAGATGGTTCATCAATGGCCATTAATTGAGATATTTAGGCTAGAAAATCTGTTAATTAAAATAGCAAATACACAGTATGTTGCTCAATTTCAAAATCTGTAAATATCATGAAAGTTGCAAGTGTAGTAACCAGTGAATTTGGTAGCAAATTACTGCAGATGCTGGAACTCTGAAATAAAAACAAAAATTGCTGAAAATACTCAGCAGGTCAAGCAACATCTACGGAGATAATCAGAGTTAATATTTCAGGCCAATGACCTTTCATCAGGAGGAGAGAGCAATAGACTTCAAGATAGATGGAGTACAATGTTAGCAAGTGTGAAGTTATCCATTTTGGCAGGAATAATAGTAGGAGGGATTACTATTTAAAGGGCAAAAAGCTGCAGCATGCTACGGTGCAGAGGGACCGGGGAGTCCTTGTGCATGAGTCGCAAAAACCCAGTCTGCAGGTGCAGCAGGTGATCAAGAAGGCAAATGGGATGCTGGCCTTTATAGCGAGGGGAATAGAATATAAAAGCAGGGAGGTCTTGCTGCAACTGTACAGGGCACTGGTGAGGCCGCAGCTGGAGTACTGTGTACAGTTTTGGTCGCCGCACTTGCGCAAGGATATTTTGGCCTTGGAGGGAGTGCACAGGAGGTTCACTAGGCTGATACCGGAGATGAGGGGGTTGGACTGTGAAGAGAGACTAAATAGACTGGGTCTGTACTCACTGGAGTTTAGAAGGATGAGGGGGGGATCTTATTGAGACGTATAAGATAATGAAGGGGATGGATAGGGAAGAGGTATCAGAAAGGGCAGCAGGACTAGAGGGCACAGCCTCAAGATAAGGGGGGGGGGTGCAGTTCAGAACGGAGTTGAGGAGGAACTTCTTCACTCAAAGGGTGATGAATCTCTGGAACTCTCTGCCCGTTGAAGTGGTGGAGGCTACCTCGCTAAATATTTTTAAGTCACAGGTAGATAGGTTTTTGGTAGGCAAAGGAATTAAGTGTTATGGGGAGAAAGTGGGAAAGTGGAACTGAGCCACTTCAGATCAGCCATGATCTTATCGAATGGCGGGGCAGGCTCGAAGGGCTAGATGGCCTACTCCTGCTCCTATTTCTTATGTTCTTATGACATTAGCAGACTGGTGGAATAGATGGACTTATCTCAAATGAAAATAAATACAGAGAAGTGTGCTGTGATATATTTGGCAGAAAGAAAACACATCCTAAATAGTATTATTTTAAATGGGACACGAGTAGTAAGACTTCCACTTGCGCATACGTCTTTGCAGTTGGCAAGATAGGTTAACAAAGCAGTTAAAAGAGCACATGGGATTCTGGACTGTTAAAATCACAGTATGGAGTGC
The DNA here is from genome assembly GCF_965287045.1 of Carcharhinus amblyrhynchos. Taxonomy (NCBI): domain Eukaryota; kingdom Metazoa; phylum Chordata; class Chondrichthyes; order Carcharhiniformes; family Carcharhinidae; genus Carcharhinus; species Carcharhinus amblyrhynchos. Next base: position 85,349,715 of record NC_137324.1, on the reverse strand, counting down.
GAAAGCCAGGAAGTTACGTTAAACCGATTGAAAACAACATTGCTGCCCCAGCTGGAGTAGTGCAAACAATTCAGGCCATAATTTTCTAGAAAGGACACAAATCCTTTGGTACAGAATAGATTTAAAAGAATGGTTCCAGGAATGAGGGATTCCAGTTACATGGATGAACTGAAGAACAACTTTGTATTTTGTTAACTGCTTCATCTGCATCATCTTCCTTGAATCTCTTTTAGAATCACATAAGAGTATAGAACAGAAGAAGGCCATTCAGCCCAATGAGTGCAGTTTCTTTATTTACCCACACTGTAGTGGGTATGAGAACAGTAGGCAAAATAGGTTAATGACAGTCCACACATGATTTTCTTTCCCCATAGATTTCTCCAGCACCTGGAGAATGCATCCTGGGAGTTCCAAATTATGTGCTTGTATGCATCACTGTCGTTTCTAGAAGGCATGATGTGGATGTGCCAGCGTTGGACTGGGTAAACACAGTAAAAAGTCTGACAACACCAGGTTTTAGTCCAACCGATTTAGTCCAAATCGGTTGGACTAAAACCTGGTGTTGTCAGACTTTTTACTGTTTCTAGAAGGCACAGATTACAAACATAGGAATGATAATGGACAGAAAAAGATCTTCTGATCTATCTATCCTGCCCAACAATCACAAGATGCACCACCCAGTTTCACCACATATAATCTCCTGAGAAAAGCTAAAAAAATGAAACCTGAGGCCAATTTGGCGGAAAAGATCTGGAAAAATCCTCCCTATGCCTCATGTACTCAAAACTAAACCAGGAGACCTGGCTTTGGTAACTCCTTCCATGACCTACATTTTGTAAGAGGTGATTACCTCCCGGTCCAGAAATTGGTTGAGTTTTTACTTGAAGGAATCAAAAGGTTGAGCATCCAATGTATGAGCTGGCAGCGTGTCCACAGGTCCATTATTCTCCAGGACAAGGACCTTCTCCTGACATCTAATCTAGATCTTGTGTTAAGTAACTTAGAACTGTGACTCCACATCCTATAGAACAAATTGTCAAATTGTACACAAACTATTTTCTTTCTTGTCTTATAGAAAAATCAGATCACCACCAAGTTCTTGCTTCACTAAAATGTAGTTATGTTGATAATGAAGATGCTTAAGAGTGCAAAATGATCCAGTGACTCTTCTCTGCACACTTTCCAAAGCCTCGATGCATCGTTTTGGGATCACTAAACCAGGTATATATTTCAATTGAGATTTGTCCTTGGTCTCAAAAGAATAAAATAGAATGTCTCGCCTTATATTCAATTATCCTGTTAATGCAGCCGAACACACTATTCACTTTAAATATCACTTCATGACATTGTTCATGAACGCTATTTGGGAATACAAGTGAGTGAATGACAAGGATGTGTGCACGGAGGGGAATGTGAGTGAGTGAATGAATGAACATGTGTGAGAGATGCAATGAATGCAGTGTAAGAGACTGAGAGTGTGATTGGGGTGAATGTAAATCTGCCCTATGCCCAAACTCAGTTTTCTCACTCAGTCTCACATATACATGCACCACTCACTCACCCACCCATCCACATAGGCTAACTTTCTCACACTCTGGTCATTGTTATATCTTGCTCTTTCTTAACTTAAAAATGTGTTTTTATGATATTGTTGTACTTTTGCTCAGTAACTATATCTTTCCTTATAACCTCAACTTTGTTTTAAAATTCAGTTTATTGTTGTGACAAATCTTATCTTTCTGAAATTTGCTCATTGGTTCCTTGAATGAGAGGAATATGCAAAAATGAGCACCTGCTTCCCCAACGCAACCCCCCACCCCCCAAAAGAAAAATAGTTGGATAATGTTAGAATGTAACTGGTGATAATTTTGTATTGGATATAATGTGACCAATGGCAACAAGATGCAAGGGTCAGCTGACCCAGTAAACCAATTGAATAGTCAGTTGATCAGCTGACTCACTATAAAAAAGAACCTGTGCAGAATGGTGGGAAGCTTGGATTGGCCAAGGCAAGGCTCCAAGTTTGGAGTAATGATGTTTCTTCATTCAACCCTTTCTTTGATTTATAAGTTGGAGTAAGTTTTGTTCTATTTTTATTGTCTGCATTTGAAGAGTTACTTTTGATGTAACAGATAAGCCTGCCTTAAACTCTATATAAAGTGTTTACTATTGAATGGTATAATATTCTATCTCACTAGTCACTCATCAATCACCTCCTCCATGATGGGTCCAGAGAAAACTGTACTTACCAATCAACTTATGGAGCTCCTGTAGCATCACTTTGACTTAATCCATAACTCCCAGCTTTCTCTCTCTGCTGCTGTTTTTGTCTATCTCTAAACTCCACAAAGTTATCTAAATATTTTCTACCTGTCCTTCCAGCCAATCATCAATTCAGCTTAATATATGTACACTTAAGCCTTGTAGAGAAGCCCCTTATGGTGTATCTTATCAAAAACCTTTTGGAAATCTAAGTATATGATAGCTTCAAACTAGATGTTGAGATCTAGCAATGATGTAAACATGTAAAAGCATGTAAGCTAGCTCAGACTGTTAGACTGCAGATGTTAAAATTCAAATGGTGTTTATTGGTCCATGTGCTAGCCAAGGTATGGATTAAAAAAAGAGTCCACTTCTTCTAAAAGCACCAATCACTTCCCAGGGTATAGTTTTACAAGAGCATTCTGCACTCTGGTATCTTGCATTCACAGACATTAATTCAAATGTGGGTTTACAGTGGGTCTCAACAGGTTACTTGGCTGCAAAGAAACATCACGAGCATATCCTCACCAAACATATGTTCACATAAATTACCAATGTATATCTGCTGGATAGTAATCAATAGTGAAATGTCTGAACAACCTTCCCTAACTGCAAGCTACTGAGGGGACATTTGACGCCCCAGTACCCTGACTGGGATAAACTAACAATGCAAACAATGGACCAAACCTGGATCTTTCCTGCACTGTATGACTCAGCTACTTGTCAGATGAATTCTATCACTGCTCTCCAATGCATCAATGTTGTGCATTTAAAAAAAAAAGGCCCAAAGCAGAGTTAATTCACTTCTTTGCCATAACAGTGTAACCAATCTAGTAGTTTTAAAATATGCGTAATTTAAGAGCACAGGGCCAGAGTGTTCCGACAAATTAGGGGAGATTGATTTGTCCTTTGAGTACCAGATGCCATCTGCAACTGATGGAATTTACATTTTTATTTTGATTGTGTTATCTGCCAAAGAAAACAGACCCTTACAGGTAGACCTTTATATCAGAAATACTAAGAGGGAACAAAGAATCTGCTTATAATCATTCAGTCAAAAATTGGCCAAATTTCAACAAACTACATTTACTTAAATGAACATTAAGAAAACTCAATTTTCTGAAATGGCAATCAAATATAAAAATTAAGAAAAAAGAATATTTTCAATTACTGATTCAAATATCTAAAACATGTAAACCAAATCATTGTTTTCTAAGAAGAAGCAATCATCTGCAAAAGTGATGATTAGCTTCTGTGTTACATTCAGGACTAATTCTGAATAAATTTTATTGACAGCATTGATTAATACAAGGTCCAAGTCCCAAGAATGCATTAGCAAGTAGCTAATGGACCTTATAAACTGAGACTCGACTGGAATGTTTTTTTTAAAGAAGATTTGATGATGGGTTACAATTGCAGTCAAATTTAAGTGCTGGGATACAGCCCATGATCAAGTAATAAGTAAAGAAAGAAAGGATAATTGTAATCCCACATCTCATATGACAGCTGCAGAGCCACAAGATTGAGCAGATGCGACTGTAGTTGGGAAGTGATGTATTAAGTCCATTAGACTTCTATTTCGCTAAATCCATGCAGGATGTTTCTCAGCTAGTGATGACTTCTTGGACTGTTCCAGAAAGAACTTCTCAGTTATATCAGAAACTTTTAACTGGAGGTGCATTTCTTAGAGAAATTGAAACTCAAGCTTTCATACAGATGATCGAGAGAGATGCTATTGAAAGAACAACTACCTTTCAGTAAATAGGAAAATCACAGGATTTTTCACAGTGACACCACATTGGGCTTGAGTTACTGGAAATAATCCAGAGTTTTCGGCTTTTCAACAGACACAGGTGGGCTTTTTGGTGCTAGTAGTGCTTGTTGTATCGAGAATCTGTTTACAGTTTATGAATCTAACAGGTGAAATTTTATTTTTATTTGTATGAACATTTTGTTCAACTAAAGGAAACTTCAAATCCAAAGCCGTTCTTTCTCATTCCTTTGCAACAGCTGCAAAGCGTTTCTAGATCAGTGATAACATTACGCAATACTGATTCAACTCAAACCAGTCACACAATTCAACTGTTAGCAAAAGACATTGAGGGATCATGACTCTTGCTTCATTCCAATGCAGACTGGAGTTGGTCCCCTCTTGCAATATTTCCCCTACTTTGCCATAAATCCATTTCACAACTTAATCCTGGCTCTTGCAAATGGACCAGAAGAGAAATGCACTCCAGTCCTTATAATTCCATGTCACAATGTAGAACTTGTAAGTACGTGCTCAAAATGTGGTGTTAGTTTCCATGGTATTGGAATTTTGCTATAATTGTGGAAAGGTGAGAAAGACCAAGGCTTCGTTCACACTCTGGCTTTGAAAAACTAACTCAAGCTAATGATATATCCACCAGAATGTCTAAGTACTAACATACAAACTATCAGGACAGATCCATGCGCACTTTCCAGTGTATTCAAGATTTTATCTTGAACAATGCAAAGATATGATAAGGCACAAGGAGCATCTCCCATCAACAGTTTACAATGCTACAGCATATTTGATAAGACATTAAGACACAGGAGCAGAATTAGGCCACTCGGCCCATTGAGTCCGCTCTGCCATTCAATCATGGCTGATATTTTTCTCATCCTCATTTTCCCTATAACCCCTAATCAATCAATAATCTATATCTCTCTCTGTCTTAAAGACACTCAACGGTCTGGCCTTCATAGCCTTCTGTGGCACAGAGTTCCACAGATTCACCACTCTCTGGTTGAAGAAATGTTTTAAAGGATCATCCCTTTAGCCTGAGGTTGTCTCTTCTGGTTCTGGTTTTTCCTACTAGTGGAAACATCCTCTCCATGTCCACTCTATCCAGGCCTCACAGTATCCTATAAGTTTCAATAAGATCTCCCCTCATCCTTCAAAACTCCAAGTACAAACCCAGAGTCCTCATACTATAATTATGACTCTTGCTTCATTCCGATGCAGACTAGAGTTGAGTCCCTCTTGCAACATTTCCCCTACTTTGCCATAAATCCACTTCACAATTTAATCCTGCCTCTTGCATGCAACAAACTCTTCATTCTAATGACCTAAAGCTCTTAAGAAACAAAATGGATGGCAGGTAATGTGGAAAATTTAGGGACAGGAGTGAAAAGCATGATTGTTGATTTGGGTTTAAAGATGGGGAGAGAGTTTTCAAAACCGATCTTCACAGCATATGCTTTAAAGATCTACAGAATAATCAGAAAGGAATAGCTGGTTTCACATTCAACAGATAAATAATTTGGAAAGTAGTCAATAAGAAAGGAAAAAGCTTGCATTTATATTTCATGTTACAGAACTTCAGGAACATCCTAAAATAATTCACAGCGATAACTTACTGTTGAGCTGTAGTAACTGTAAAGTGTTAAATGCAACAGCAAATCTGCCTATAGCAAACAAGATAAATTATTTTAAATCAATTTTGATAATATTAATTGAAGGATAATTGTTAGCCAGGGAGCCAGAAAATGATGTTCTATTTGAATGAATAGTGCCTTGGTTTAGTGTTTCTTTTAAAAGGCATCATTCTGGCAAGGTCACATTCCAGTGCAGGACAATGTAGTTAAATCCTGGAGTGGTGCCTATTTCACCATACTCATCATAATTATGTAAATATACTTTGGTTCCAATGATACTGTTCTCATTCAGTCATACTGGACTGGTGCAGTGGTAAGCCATACATAGTTGGGACCCCTTGTAAGTACATGATTGGATATACAAATCTATGTTAGTGTGAGAGAGAAATAAGATTCAGCAGGATAAATTCAGAGCCAGTTCATAAATATCAGAATCCAAGTTAAAATAATGCCAACACAAATAGCCAAGTTGAAGTGCAATTTGGCTGCTGAATTAGCAGAAATCACACCATTATCAGTATATATCCGGCTTAAGTATCTTAACATAATGAAAATTTGGCTCTTCATCATCTTATGCCATACCCAATTGCCTACAAACGTTGTGGAAATGGGTCATAATGTTTTAATACCTCACTACAGCACTATTTTAGAGAACATTTTTAAAAATATAAGCTCTTACATAGCATACAAATATGCAGCCCAATTAATTTCACCTATTGGTTATTAACTCTTACCTGGGGAGGATGCTTGATAGATTATCTTGTCAACATCCCTCTCAGGTACAGCTGTATGGCAAATTGCCATCATCGTTAAAAACTCGCAAATGACTGGTGCTGTGGGCTAGAATGTTAAGAAAAGATTAACTAAGCTCAGGAAAAAAACATGCCAGAGGGTTTGCAAAAAAAAATTGTATATATTACTCAAGCATTAAACTGGCTGATAATTGCCCTATTACATTGCACTTACAGCTATGTGATACAATAGACTCCCCCACTTTACTTCATCCAACCCTATCAGCATCTTCTTCCATTCCTTTCTCGCCAATCTACTTCTCCTTAAATTAATCTATATTTGCCTCAAGCACTCCATGTGGTGGCAGGTTCTACATTCTAATCACTGAGTAACTAAAGCCTCTATGAAAAGATGAGTGACATGGGCTGAATGTCTGACCATTTTTGTTTTCATCTTTGCTAAATCAACTTGGATCTTTGTAACGTTTGCACATGGGATTAATGCAAAGTTTACACAGCATTATATAGACTTTGTGCAATTGATTTCTGCTCACAATGATTCAACTCAGACCGAAAGGAATGATATCTTCAGCAAAGTAGAACAATATACGCAACCAAGATTCCTAATGAGGGAATTAGTTTATCATTTAACTTGACAGGTGAGAATAAAGTGCTTTCCAAACACCAGACACCACAACAAACAATGTTTTCCAACGGTTACTGATCAGCTGTTTCGGGTGAATAGAGAAAATCCTGCTCTGCATACTCATTTTAATTTCAGCGAATTCACAGAATATGGCATCTTACAACGCTTAGCTAAATGAAAGGAGGTCACAGTTAAATTGCACTTGTTTCAAAGCTTCTAATGTATTTAAAAATTTTAAAACCACTTCAGACTAATTAGAATAATTACAATCAATGCAATATTTGATATGAATGTGTAGTGGAATACTTTGAATTGAAAAAGTTCACATATTCAACAACAGAGACAAAAATTCTTCAGTTGTGGATAATTAAATGAGAAAATGTTTTTAAAAAAATGTTTAGAGCTAGCATGCAGTATTTTCCTTTTAATCTTTTCCCCCTTTCATTTTCCTGGCTCACAGCCCCAAACCACAGCCTGTGTCAATGCTCTGGTAGAAATGCAATGTGAAATGCGAGAATCTGGATATTGCTGTCCGATATGACTTCCTCCTTCACCGGCTGCACGAGAGAAGCATCTCACCACCTGACTCACCATTCAAATCGAATGGTACATTTGTTATATTTACTTCATAATTACTTATATTTACTTCAAAATGTGATGATCGATTTCAAAAATATATTTTTGGGGAATATTGTTTTAGTCTGTAAAGAAGGCTGTGCATATGTGTGTGCGCGCATGTAAATGATTTAATTAAACTAGGATAAGTTTAATGGAGCCACCTTGTCTGGGAGAGTGGTGCGATAAAAGCAATAGAGGTGCAAAATGCATGCATTTGTAGAAAAAAGCTATGGTAGAGTAAATTTAAGTAAATACATTCTGTTTTTAAAAAATTGCATTAGGAGATAGGGACTTGGTTTTTCAGTTGTTAAATTTCCAAGGACAGTAAAAGGTGTCTACTTGCAAAAATTTCGCAAATAAACAAGGGAAGGTCATTAAATTTTATTTTACCTAAAATATTTTACTATTTTGGAAAAGTTAAGTTCAAAGAGGTTCTAAGGACAATAGAATTGAAACTGAACAGGAAAAATATTATTTAAGGAACAATGTTGAGCTGAGTTGTTTGGGGAAGACCTCATGGGATAGCTCTGTGCTGAGGAAAGGTACAAATTTGGAATCAGCCATCTGGTCAAGCCAGAAAAATATATGTTGCAGTAAGTGATCTTGTTTCTGAACATCCTTGGATTTGGACAGCAGAGTGGAAGTGAATGTGAGATTGTGTGGTGTACCTCTACTAAAGTTTTGCCTTGGATTTGCAGAGTTAAGAATCTATAAAGGAAGGTGTGAGTTCTAACTAATTGTGTTTTTTATGAGGGATGTCCTGTCAGACTATTTTTATTATGTAACTGTCATCTTGTGAGCTTAAGTTTCAGTTTCTTTTTGTTAATAAAACTTGTACTTTTATTTTCAAATCCCAAACATATTACCGGAATTCTATGCTACTGGGATCAGTAGATTTCTTCTTGATGCAGAACACAAAAAAAGTCCACGATCACAAAGTCAAGTTTACTCCTGAAATTTGGTTTGCTCAGCAAATAACATATGCATTGCAAGTAACAATAGATAAACCAAATGTGTTTAAAAAAAAGTTCAAGAATTCTTCTAACAATGTGGTAAAATGTGATTAGTGTCAAACAACATAAGAAATAGGAGCAGGAGTAGGCCAACTAGCCCTTCGGGCCTGCCCCGCCATTCAATAAGATCATGACTGATCTGTTGTGGCTCAGTTCCACATTCCCACCCTCTCCCCATAACCCTTAATCCCCTCTCTTATCAAAAACCCATCAACCCGCGTCTTAAAAATATTTAGCGAGGTAACCTCCACCACTTCAACGGGCAGAGAATTCCAGAGATTCACCACCCTTTGAGTGAAGAAGTTCTTCCTCAACTCCGTTCTAAACCACCCCCCCTTTATCTTGAGGCTGTGCCTCCTAGTCCTACTGTCCTTTCTGAGCGGGAAGAGTCTCTCCACCTCTATCCTATCCATCCCATTCATCATCTTATACGTCTCAATGAGATCTCCCCTCATTCTTCTAAACTCTAACGAGTACAAGCCTAGTTTATTCAGCCTCTCCTCATAGCTCAACCCCTTCAACTCTGGCGTCAGCCTAGTAAACCTCCTCTGCACTCCCTCCAAGGCCAAAATATCCTTGCGTAAGTACGGCGCCCAAAACTGCACACAGTACTCCAGCTGCGGCCTCATCAATGCCCTATACAGCCGCAGCAAGACCTCCCTACTTTTATATTCAATCCCCCTCGCTATGAAATTTGTCTTGATCATTGAAAAAAATAGTTGCATGCATTCTGATTCCTTCAGCATTAATTATTGATAGGTTTTTCTTTTCAGTCTAATCTTTCTCTCTTAATTCAACTTTTTTTACCCTCTCTATTTTGCATTCTGTACTTGATTTGACATTTTAACTAACATCCTTGGTTTAGACTTGGTTCATCGAAACATAGAAACTAGAAGCTGGAATAGGCCATTCAGCTCTTCGAGACTGCTCCGCCATTCATTTTGATCATGGTTGATCATATCAGCTTTCAATAACCCCCTTCTTCCCATACCCTTTAGCCCCAAGAGTGGTATCTAATTTCTTTTTGAAATCAAACAATGCTTTGGCCTCAACTACATTCAGTGGTAGTGAATTCCACACATTCACTACCCTCTGAGTGAAGAAATTTCTCCTCACCTCAGTTCTAAAAGGTTTACTCCTTATAAGAACATAAGAAATAGGAGCAGGAATAAGCCATCTAGCCCTTCGAGCCTGCCCCGCCATTCAATAAGATCATGGCTGATCTGTTGTGGCTCAGTTCCACTTTCCCGCCCTCTCCCCATAACCCTTAATCCCCTCTCTTATCAAGAACGCATCAACCCGCTTCTTAAAAATATTTAGCGAGGCAGCCTCCACCACTTCAACGGGCAGAGAATTCCAGAGATTCACCACCCTTTGAGTGAAGAAGTTCCTCCTCAACTCCGTTCTAAACCGCCTCCCCTTTATCTTGAGGCTGTGCCCCCTAGTCCTACTGTCTTTTTTGAGCGGGAAGAGTCTCTCCACCTCTATCCTATCCATCCCATTCATCATCTTATACGTCTCAATGAGATCTCCCCTCATTCTTCTAAACTCTAACGAGTACAAGCCTAGTTTATTCAGCCTCTCCTCATAGCTCAATCCCCTCAACTCCGGTATCAGCCTAGTAAACCTCCTCTGCACTCCCTCCAGGGCCAAAATATCCTTGCGCAGGTGCGGCGCCCAAAACTGCACACAGTACTCCAGCTGCGGCCTCACCAATGCCCTATACAGCTGCAGCAAGACCTCCCTACTTTTATATTCAATCCCCCTCGCTATGAAGGCCAGCATCCCATTCGCCTTCCTGACCACCTGCTGCACCTGCAAGCTGGGTTTTTGCGACTCATGCACAAGGACCCCGAGGTCCCTCTGCACCGTCGCCTGCTGCAGTTTTTCGCCACGTAAGTAATAGTCCTTCCTACCATTCTTCCTACCAAAGTGGACCACCTCACACTTGCCAACATTAAATTCCATTTGCCATTTCCTGGCCCATTCGCCCAGCCTATCTAGATCCTTCTGCAGACTCTCCACACCCTCCGCACAATTTGCCTTTCCCCCAATCTTGGTGTCATCAGCAAATTTCGACACCCTGCACTCGGTTCCCTCCTCCAGATCATCTATATAAATGGTAAAAAGCTGATCATCCCTGTTTGCAAAGGTTACAGATAAATGATAGAAACAATTATACTTTTTGGATAGTTGACTGGCAGCAACTTGCAGACAAAAGCGTACAGCAATTCCATGGGCAAGTATAATTCTAACAAAAAGCCCACAACCACCAAAAAATATAAAGCGTGTTAATCATGGATTACATGCAGAGATTACATTTCAAATTTATAGTACCTTAGCAAGCAAGTGGTGTGTTTTTCCAGGATATATGGTTGTTTCATGAGATTTAAAAAAGAATCACGTTCTAATTTAATACATTTCCATTTGCACTCAGAACCACTGTTCAAATAGATTCCAGGTGTTCATTGTACCACATTGGGTGCAATCTTCTGACCATGGGACATGTTTATGCAACTATATTCGAGGATTCATGATGATATCAAAATTAATGAACTTGCTGGAAACTACAACTTCTAAGTGGATGACAGCTACTAGTGAAAAACTGCAAACTTCCTTTCAGATCTTTTGCTTTTTAAACAAACTCATTATACTGAATTCAGATTGAATTTATGTGCAATATGGAAGACAATAGAAGAAGGGAGCTGTATTTTGACACATTTGCTTTTTAAATGCTTAACTTTTAACCTGCTGTTTCCATAATGATCTGTATTAGCTGGTGAGGCTTTTTTTTTGCATATAAAGGGCTTGCCCTACTTTTAGGAATCTCATAATTCTACAAAACTGTGCAACTAATTAGAGTTGTGTGTCAAATAAGAAAGATGTGTATCTTTTTATTTACATTTGAAGTGTAAATTTTATTTAGTCATCACTGATTAAGGGATGTCTAGATTAAACTGCATTTATTTCATTGCAAGAAATCTGACAGGCAAGGCAGATGACCTCAGGGCATGGGTGGGTACATGAGGCTGTGCTATTATAGCTATTACTGAAACATGGCTAAGGAAGGGACAGGGCTGGCAGCTCAATGTTCCAGGGTACAGATGCTATAGGAAAAATAGAACAGGAGATAAGAGAGGGAGAGTTGCGGTTTTGATTAGGAAGGACATCATGGCAGTACTGAGAGGGGACATTACCGAGGGCTCACCCACTGTAGACCTGACAAATAAGAAGGGGGTGTCATTTTGATTGGACTGTACAATAGGTCCCCAAATAATCAACGGGAAATTGAGCAGCAAATATATAAGATTACAAACAGCTCCAAAAAAAAGGACAATAATAGTAGGGGACTCTAACTTTCCCAACATTGACTAGGAAAACCATAGTATTAAGGGCTTAGATGGAGAGAAATTGTTGAGTGTATTCAGAAAGAATTTCTCATTCAGTATGTGGATGGCCCAACTAGAGAGGGGCAAAACTTGACCTCCTCTTGGGAGGCAAGGAAAGGCAGATGACAGAAGTGTTAGTGAGGGATTACTTTAGGACCAGTGACCATAATTCCATTAGTTTTAAGATAGCTATGGAGAATAATAGGTCTGGACCAAAAGTTAAACTTCTAAATTGGGGCAAGGCAATTCTGATGGTATTCGACAGGAACTTTCAAAAGTTGACTGGGGGAGCCTGTTGGCAGGCAAAGGGACATCTGATGAGTTGGGGGCTTTCAAAAGTGTGTTAGCCAGGGTTCAGGGTAAGCACATTCCTTTTTGAGTAAAGGGCAAGTTGGTAGATGTAGGGAGTACTGGATGACTCGGGATATTGAAGTCCTGGTCAAGAAGGTGGTCTGACAACACCAGGTTTTAGTCCAACCTATTTATTTGATAATATACTCACAAGCTTTCAAGGGGACTGCCTCTTCGTCAGGTGAATGGAGAGGCCAGAACTCTCCATTCACCTGACGAAGAGGCAGTCCCCTCGAAAGCTTGTGAGTATATTATCAAATAAATAGGTTGGACTAAAACCTGGTGTTGTCAGACTTTTTACTGTGTTTATGCCAGTCCAACGCCGGCATACCCACATCAAGAAGGAGGTGGCAACACATAACATGCATCAGGCAGCTGGGATCAAATCGATCCCTTCAAGAGTATAGAGGGTGTCAGAGTAGCTCAAGAGAGAAACCATGAGGGCAAAAAGGGGACACAAGATTGCTGTGGCAGATAAGGCAAAGGAGAATCTAAAAAGCTTCTACAAATACATAAAGGGCAAAATAATAATTACGGAGAGAGTAGGGTCACCTAAGGATCAACAAGATCATTTATGTGTGGATCTACAAAAGATGGGTGTGATCCTAAATGACTATTTCTCACCAGTATTTACTGTTGAGAAAGACATAAATGTTAGGGAACTTGGGAACTAAATAGTAATGTCTTGTGGAGTGTACATATTACAGAGGTGGTGGTGCTGGAAGTCTTAAAGCGTATCAAGGTAGATAAATACCCAGGACTTCATGAAGTGTATCCTAGGATATTGTGGGAGGCTAGGGAGCAAATTGCAGATCCCCTAAACAATGATATTTGAATTAGCGACGGTCATAGGTCTGAAGATTGAAGGATGGCAAATATTATGCCTTTGTTTAAGGTGGCCTGCAGGGGGCAGCTTGGGAACTATAGGCTGGGGAGCCTAACATCTGTAGTGAGTAAGTTGTTAGAAGGTATTCTGAGAGACAGGATCTAGAGACATTTAGAGGAGCAAGAACTGATTAGAGACAGTCAGCATAGCTTTGAGAGTGGAAAATCAGGTCTCACGAATTTAGTTGAGTTTTTTGAAGGAGTAACCAAGAAGGTAAATGAGGACCAGGCAGTTGATGTTGTCTACATGGACTTTAGCAAGGCCTTTGACAAGGTACAGTATGGTAGTTTGTTGCTTTAGGTTAAACCTCATGGGATCCAAGGTGAGGCAGCCAATTGGATACAAAATTGGCTTGATGACAGAAAACAGAATGGCTGGAGAGGGTTGTTTTTCAAACTGGAGGCCTGTGACCAGCAGAGTGCCTCAGGAGTCAGTGCTGGGTGCACTGTTATTCGTTATTTAAATTAATGATTTGGATAAAAATTTAGATGGCATGACGACATCAAGATTGGTGACATGGTAAACAGTGAAAAAGGTTATCAAGGATAGCAATGGGATCTTGATCAATTCAGCCATTGGGCTAACAAATGGCAGATGGAGTTCAATTTAGATAAATGTGAGGTGATGCATTTGGTAGATTGAACCAGGGCAGGACTTAGTTAATGATAGGGCACTGGGGAGAGTTATAGAACAAAGAGATCTAGGGGAACAGGTTGATAGCTTCTTGAAAGTGGAGTCACAGGTGGACCGGATGGTGAAGAAAGCATACAGCATGCTTGATTTCATTGATCAGGACACTGAATACTGGATTGGGATGTCTTGTTGAAGTTGTTCAAGACATTGGTAAAGCCACAGTTGGAATAGTGTGTAGAGTTCTGGTCACCCTATTATGGAAAGGATATTAAACTATCCTTTTAATAGGTTAAGATTTACTAGGATACTACCAGGATTTGATGGTTTGAGTTATAAGGAGATTGACTGGAACTTTTTTCCCTGGAGCATAGGAGGCTTAGGGGTGATCTTACAGAGGCCTATAAAATAATGACGGGCACAGGTAAGGTGGATAGTCAACGTTTTCCCCCAAAGATAGGGGAGTCTAAAACTAGAGGGCGTAGGTTTAAGGTGAGCGAGGAGCGATACAAAAGGGTCCAGAAGGGCAATTTTTTTCAGAGGGTGGCAAGTGTCTGGAATGAGCAGCCAGATTCAGTAGTAGAGGTGGGTACAATCTTCTCTTTTAAAAAGAATTTAGACAGTACATTGGGTGTAAAGGGATATGGGCCAAGTGCGGGCAATTGGGACTAGCTTAGCGGTTAAAAACAGGGCGGCATGGACAAGTTGAGCCAAAGGGCCTGTTTCCAAGCTGTAAACCTCTATTATTCTATGACTGATGGCACTCACTGAGTGGAACGTTAAGAGTTTAACTGCCACTCTAGAAATTTAATACCCAGTCTAGGTTGACACTACTTAGAGTGCTATACTGTTAGGTAAACCATCCGTAGGATGAGAATTTGAGCCAAGATCCTGTCTGCCATTTCAACTATACCAAGATCCCACAGCACGATTTGAAGACCAAGGGATAATCTAACTAATGTGTCCTTCATCAACATCACTAAAACAGATTATGTGGTCATTATTTCATTGATGTTTGTGGAACCTTTCCAGGCATAAATTGGTTGCTACATTTTCTTACAAAGCAACAAAGTGACCATACTTCAAAAATATTTAATTGCCTGGAAAACACTTTGGATATTTGGATATAACACTTTTCAGAAGGCATTTGGCAAGGTGCCTCACAAGAGGTTATTGCAGAAGGTCAGTGAGCATGGAGTTGGGGGTAGGGTGTTAGCGTGGATAGAGGATTGGCTGTCAAATAGGAGGCAGAGAGTGGGGGTCAGTGGGTGCTATTCGGATTGGCGGTTGGTGACTAGTGGAGTGCCCCAGGGTCAGTGCTGGGGCCTCAGCCATTCACAATTTATATAGATAATCTGGAGGAGGGAACCGAGTGTATGGTGTCGAAATTTGCTGATGACACCAAGATTGGTGGAACGGCAAATTGTGTGGAGGGTGTGGAGAGTCTGCAGAAGGATCTAGATAGGCTGGGCGAATGGGCCAGGAACTGGCAAATGGAATTTAACGTTGGCAAATGTGAGGTTGTCCACTTTGGTAGGAATAATGGTAGGAAGGATTATTACTTATGTGGAGAAAAACTGCAGCAGGCGACAGTGCAGAGGGACCTCAGGGTCCTTGTGCATGAGTCGCAAAAACCCAGCTTGCAGGTACAGCAGGTGGTCAGGAAGGCAAATGGGATGCTGGCCTTCATAGCGAGGGGGATTGAATATAAAAGTAGGGAGGTCTTGCTGCGGCTGTTTTGGGCATTGGTGAGACCGCAGCTGGAGTACTGTGTGCAGTTTTGGTCGCCATACTTACGCAAGGATATTTTGGCCTTGGAGGGAGTGCAGAGGAGGTTTACTAGGCTGATGCCGGAGTTGAGGGGGTTGAGCTATGAGGAGAGGCTGAATAAACTAGGCTTGTACTCGTTAGAGTTTAGAAGAATGAGGGGAGATCTCATTGAGACGTACAAGATGATGAATGGGATGGATAGGATAGAGGTGGAGAGACTCTTCCCGCTCAGAAAGGACAGTAGGACTAGGGGGCACAGCCTCAAGATAAAGGGGGGGCGGTTTAGAATGGAGTTGAGGAAGAACTCCTTCACTCAAAGGGTAGTGAATCTCTGGAATTCTCTGCCCGTTGAGGTGGTGGAGGCTGCCTCGCTAAATATTTTTAAGACGCGGGTTGATGGGTTTTTGATAAGAGAGGGGATTAAGGGTTATGGGGAGATGGCGGGAATGTGGAACTGAGCCACGACAGATCGGCCATGATCTTATTGAACAGCGGGGCAGGCTCGAAGGGCCAGATGGCCTACTCCTGCTCCTATTTATGTTCTTGAAGGACTATTACTTACGTGGCGAAAAACTGCAGCATGCGACGGTGCAGAGGGACCTCGGGGTCCTTGTGCATGAGTCGCAAAAACCCAGCCTGCAGGTGCAGCAGGTGGTCAGGAAGGCAAATGGGATGCTGGCCTTCATAGCGAGGGGGATTGAATATAAAAGTAGGGAGGTCTTGCTGCAGCTGTACAGGGCACTGGTGAGGCTGCAGCTGGAGTAGTGTGTGCAGTTTTGGTCGCCGCACTTACGCAAGGATATTTTGGCCTTGGAGGGAGTGCAGAGGAGGTTTACTAGGCTGATGCTGGAGTTGAGGGGGTTGAGCTATGAGGAGAGGCTGAATAAACTAGGCTTGTACTCGTTAGAGTTTAGAAGAATGAGGGGAGATCTCATTGAGACGTACAAGATGTTGAATGGGATGGATAGGATAGAGGTGGAGAGACTCTTCCCGCTCAGAAAGGATAGTAGGACTAGGGGGCACAGCCTCAAGATAAAGGGGGGGCGGTTTAGAACGGAGTTGAGGAGGACCTTCTTCACTCAAAGGGTGGTGAATCTCTGGAATTCTCTGCCCGTTGAAGTGGTGGAGGCTGCCTCGCTCAATATTTTTAAGACGCGGGTTGATAGGTTTTTGATAGGCAAGGGGATTAAGGGTTATGGGGAGAGGGCGGGAATGTGGACCTGAGCCACGACAGATCAGCCATTATCTTATTGAATGGCGGGGCAGGCTCGAGGGGCTAGATGGCCTACTCCTGCTCCTATTTCTTATGTTCTTATGTTCATATATGTCCTAAGATTCTGAAACGTTCTAAATTAATGTATTGTTGCAAACAGCAGAAGAAAACCTAAAGAAAATGGTGGATGTTTGCCAAGCAGGCTTTTGGCAGTAAGTGCAATGTAGCATATTCGAGAGACAGGCAATGGCAGATTGGAATGAAAAGGGTTTTGAAACATTTGTTTGTGTGCAACTACTTGTCAGATTGAATACTTAATGATTCTCAAAATATCAGCTGTATACTTACTGTATTGGCAACAATTATGAACACCAAGTATTTATATTGCTTCGATGTTTATAAATGTATGTACAATACACAATAATAGACAGTGAATCACAGATGCAAACTCACATGCTCACAGTGGGCCATCCAATATTTTGTTTCTCTTCCCTAAAAATCTTACTATTTTTAGGCAGGTTAATTTGTTTTTAAATGCAACTGTGTAAAACCAACCAATTTTCTTCTTAAATTTGCGCTTTCAACCAATAATATGAATCCAGAGAAAGGACAATAGCAATTTGCTGGGTTTTTGATGAAAGGAATGAAATAATAAAACAAAAATGCATGATATGGATTCAGCATTTGATCCATTAGATATGTGATTAAGACAGGTTTTAACATATTTTAATATTTCTAATGATGAGGTTAATTGCAAATATTTTTCAACGTGTGTAATGGCTCTAACATCATCTTGTAGATGTCTCAATTTTCAACTGTGCGAGACTACGTGTTGCTCTTAATTTTGTTCAAAAGCCACAGTTTGAAAAATAGTCTTAAAGTTTGAGATAAATTTTGAAATAAATGCTGATTCTGGATAAGAATAACTTACACTAAAAAATGCTGCATTTTCCTACTAAATCAATTATATATGATATTCTTTAGCAGATCCATTGGATTGACGATGACTTGCTTTTATTCTGCTTCAATGGGTTTCGAGTTGCCTGCTAACCCCAATGTTTAATCTGCAGATTGCCACCTGATGCTGCTGGTGCTTGACAAGCTGGGTAGAGTTTTGAGTGCTTTGATATCTTGACTTCCCCTCTGCGTGCTCTCAATAAAGCCACTTAATACATTTGATCCCTTGCTAAATCAAACTTCTGCTTTTGATTGGTCACAAAGGCGGCACTCCCATGAGTTGGTAAATGATTGCTCCCTTCAGGGATGCCTTGAGGACATTGCTGAAGTGTTTCTGCTGTCTCTTGGGTGTCTCCTGCTGAGATCAAGTTCAAAATGGAACAGTCGCTGCAGGAATCTGGTGTCGGGCACATACACGATGTATCTTAGATGCTTTTGAGAGATTAGCATCTTGATATGGGAGTGTTGGCTTCAGACAGAAATGCTGCTGGTAGACTGCCTTGTTTATCTCTGGATTTTCATAAAACATATTACAAGACTGGTCAACATCACTAAAAAAGCTGCCTGTTATACACTAGTTGCTTATTCAGGATTCAAATGTTCTTCATTGTCGGAACTCCCTCTAAAGCAATACGAGAACAGCAATGAATAATTGCCCACTGCAGTTTGTTACTGCATACCAGCAGTAACAAACACAGAATTGCAAAGTTAACTAAAGGTTTGTTTAAAAGCAGTCATCATAATTCTACACTGAACAATCGTTCATGTAAACAACTTCCAGGTCAAATCAAACAGAGAATTATTATTGATGAAAAACTACATAAAATTTAAAGGGAATAAATAAAAGAAAATTTAAAGAAGTGTAACCTGCACAGTCCAGGTGAAACACAGAAAATAGGAGGAGGTGACCATTCAGCCCGCCATGCTATTTGTTACGATCATGGCTGATCATCCAACTCAATAGCCTGATCCTGCCTTCCCACCATATCCTCTGATTCCCTTAGCCCCAAAAGCTGTATCTAATGCCTCCTTGAAAATATACAACGTTTTGGTCTCAACTGCTTCCTGTTGGAGCAAATTCCACAGGCTCACCATTCTGTGGATTAACAAAGTTCTCCTCATCTCAGTCCTAAACAGACTACCCTGTGACCCCTGGCTCTGGACATCCCCACCATTGAGAACATCCTTCCTGCATCCATCCATCTAGGTTTCTATGAGGTTCCCCCCTCATTCTTCTGAACTCTGAATGTAGTCCTAACTGACTTAATCTCTCCTCATACATCAGTCCCACCATCCGAGGAATCAGTCTGGTAAACATTCTCCGCTCTCCCTTCATAGCAAGAATATCCTTCTTCAGATAAGGAAACCAAAATTGCACACAATATTCCAGTTGTGGCCTCACCATGGCCCTATATAATTGCAGCAAGACATCCCTTGTTCACATATATATTCTCCTATACGCAAATCATCTCACTATGAAGGTCAACACACCATTTGCTTTATTTACTGCTTGCTGCACCTGTATGTTTGCCTTCAGTGACTTATTGCACATTCACCTCTTAATTTATAGCCAGTCAGACAATAATCTGTCTTCCTGTTTTTGTCTTCAACATGGGTAACCTCACATTTACCCACATTATACTTTGTCTGCCATGCATTTGCCTAAATCACATTGAAGCATCTCTTCATCCTCCTCACAGTTTACCCTTCCATCGAGCTTTGTGTTATCTGCAAATTTGGTGATATTACATTTCAATCCCTCACCTAAATCAATAATATATATTGTGATAGCTGAGGTCCAAGCATGAACCCTGTGGTACCCCGTTAGTCACTGCCTGCTATTCGGAAAATAACCTGTTTATTCCTACTGTTTCCTGTCTGCCAAACAATTTTCTATCCATCTCAATACATAATCCCTAGTCCCCTGTGCTTTAATTTTACATGCTAGGCTCTTATGTGGGACTTTGCCGAAAGCCTTTTGAAAGTTCAAATAAACCACATCCACTGGTTCACCCTCATTAACTATACTGGTTACATCCTCAATAAGGAACCTATATTCCTCTTCATCAATCTTTTTCTCTTTACATACCTATAGAAATTATTACAGTCATTTTTATATGCTCCTCAAGAATTCCAGTAGATTTGTGAAGAATGATTTCCCTTTGGTAAATCCATGCTGGCTTTGTCTGAATTTACTAATTATCAAGGGCCCTGCTATAAAATTTTTGTTAATGGACTCTAGAATTTTCCCCACCACCGACATCAGGCTGACAGGTCTTTAATTCCTGTTTTTTCCCTCTATCTCCCTTTTTAAATACTAAGGTTACATTAGCTACCCTCCAATCTGTTGGATCTGTTCCAGAGTCTATAAAATCTTGGAACATGACCACCAATGCATCTCATGTTCCCAGGGCCACTTCCTTTAGTACTCTGGGATTTAGATTATCAGGCTCTGGTGATTTATTGACCTTCAATCACAACAATTATCCCAACACCACTTTTTTTTAACCAATACTGATTTCCTTCAGTTCCTTCCTTTCACTAAATCCTGTGTTCCCCAACATTCCTGATATGTTATTTGCGTCCTCCTTGTGAAGGCAGAACGAGAGTATGCTTTTAGTTGGTCAGCCATTTCTTTGTTCTCCATTATAAATTCCCCTCTTTCTGAAAATAAGGAACCTATATGCATCTTCATCAATCTTTTTCTCTTTACATACCTATTCAAATTAGTAGTCATTTTATGTACTCAAGCTTACTCTTGTATTCTAGTTTCCCTTATTTAATCAATCCCTTAGTCCTCCTTTGCCAAGTTCTAAACTGCTCTCAATCCTCAGGTCTGTTTTTTTTCCTGGCCAGCTTGTATGCCTCTTCCTTGGATCTAGTACTCTTATTTCTCTTATATGCCATGGTTTTGCCACCCACCTTTCTCATTTTACTTTTGTGCCAGACAGGAATAATAATTGTTGCAGTTCGCCCACGTTCCCTTTGAATATTTGCCATTGCCATGCCATTGAATATTGCCATTTCTTTGAGAAATGTTTCAAAATCCATTCTAGCCAATTTGCACCTCATATCATCATAGTTTCCTTCATTAAGATTCAGGACCCTCATCTCAGACAAACTACATCACACTCCATCTTGAAGAAAGATTCTATCATATTATGGTCACTTATCCCCAAAGGTTCTTGCACAAGTAGATTGTCAATTATTCCTTTCTCCTAAGACAATACCTGGATCATGATGGCCCGTTCTCCAGCTGGTTTCTCAATGTACTGGTTCAGAAAACCATCCCGTATGCACTCCAGGAATTGTATTGTGACTAACTCGATTTGCCCAGTCTATATGCAGATTAAAGCCACCCAAAATTATAGATGTTTCTTTCTCAAATACATCTCTAATTTCCTGTCCCATTCCGAACATCTATTCTACAGTTTGGGAATCTATATGCAACTCCCACTAACGTATTTGCCTCTGTGTTTCTCAGCTTTGCCCATACAGATTCTACATTTTTGGAGTTAATATCTTTCCTCACTATAGTGTTAATTTCCTCTTTAACCAGCAATGCAACTCCACCACCTTTTCTTTTTTGTCTGTATTTCCTAAAAAGTGAATAAATGCTGAATGTTCAATTCCTATCCGTGATCACACTGCAGCCATGTCCCCAAAATCCCAACTCTATCATGAAGGAAGGAACTTTTTCTTTATTGAAGTTTTCAAAATATTAAACTGTATTTAAAGCACAGTGGTTAGCACTGCTGCTTTACAGGGCCAGGGACCCGAGTTCGATTCCCGGCTTGGGTCACTGTCTCTGTGGAGTCTGCGTGTTCTCCCTGTGTCTGCATGGGTGTTCTCCGGTTTCCTCCCACGGTGTGAAAGACGCACTGGTTAGTTGCATTGGCCATGCTAAATTCTCCCTCAGTGTACCCAAACAGGTGCTGGAGTGTGGCAACCAGGGGATTTTCACAGTAACTTCATTGCAGTGTTAATGGAAGCTGACTTGTGACTAATAAATAAACTTTAACTTTTTAAAATTGAGCCAAAGGATAGGAATTTAAAATGCAGGAAGTTCCTGATAATTCAGAATTGCCTTTTGCACTGGAGAAACATTAAATTATCCAGTATCTCAAATTAAGCAATTGAAATAACATTGTAATTAAATATTTTATAAAGCTTTAAGGATGATAGCCAATTATTCAGTAATTTGGATTTTTTGCAACTTTAAATTAGCAATAGTGCACAGTAGTGAAAACACATTTAAACCAATGCACTAGAAATTAGAATAATATTGGCAAAAACACTGCAAATGTTAAAACACAGTTGAAATCTACAATGGGTAGAAAACATATGAAGGGAAATCAGCTTAACTGAATTAATTAACTTTTTTTATTCTTTTTTTTCAGTGATCAGGTTTTTCCTGGAAGCAATTTTATCACTCGCCTTATTTGAATGTGACCTTCTTACTAATAAAAGCTTAACATCTTCCAATTAGGTGAGATCACAGCTAGAAGGTGGTGGAGAGAAAAGTAAATTGCACCTACCATGATGAGTGATAATCGCACAATATTTTTGAGTCAGCTTATTTTAAAATTTCAGGTGAGCTGCAGGCTCTGGAACCCCTAATGCCTTCATCCTACGCAGCTTTTATTAAACAATCTTTGCCTCCAGCATGAATAGAGGACTACACTTAATATCTTTGCTCAGAACTGTGATTTGGTGATCTTGGTTTAGATTGTGTAGTCAAGAGTATGAAAAGTGTATGTTTCCAGATGCATCAGTACTAATGGGTACAGTGGCTTAGTGGTTACGGTGCCAGGCAAGCAGTTCTGAGGTCAAGGGTTCAAACTGCAGCAGAAAAAGTCAACACTTTAGTAGTGTAGTCATTATTTCTACACGTGTAGTCCAGAGGCCTGGTCTAATAATCCCGAGAATGTGGGTAATTTGAGAATTGAATAAAAAGCCAAAGAGTAACAAAACAAACATGAACCTGCCAAATTGCTGTAAAAACCCAAATGCTTCACAGATCTGCATTAAGGAAGGCAACTTCATCCTTATCTGGCTTGGCCTACATATTACTCCTTTTGAGGGCCACTTTGCATGGTATCAATAACATATTTATAAAAAAATTATGCAGGAATGTCTACCTGAAGAGGATACCTGTGCTACAAACAATATTCCAAAAGTGATTTCTCTAATGTTCCTAATGTAGGGGCACACACAATTAACTTAGTTCCTTTTTCAAATGCCCTTAAAGTGCATCTTGGTATTCAATTTGTTTTAATTTATACTTTTTTTTAAAAAAGGTATTTAGGAACGATAAGAAAGCCTAGCGGCAATGTGCCCTCTAAGTTGCTTGGTTGCCCAACAATCCAGAAGTTCCTGCGCAGGCCGAAACCATCTGTTGCAAGATACCCCAGGTGCATGTCTACATAACAAAATTTAAAGGGGCCATGCAACAGATCAGTGGGCACAACAAAAAATGAATGAGTGGTGATGCTGCCTGGCAATCATAAGATAACCATCAGCCAATGCAGAGTTGAAAATAAATTTTCCCCAGAAGCGAGAGGGATAGAATATAAAAGCAGGGAGGTCTTGCTGCAACTGTACAGGGCAGTGGTGAGGCCGCAACTGGAGTACTGTGTGCAGTTTTGGTCCCCCCATTTGCGAAAGGATATATTGGCCTTGGAGGGAGCTCAGAGAAGGTTCACCAGGCTGATACCGAAGATGAGGGGGTTAGCTTATGAAGAGAGATTGAATAGACTGGGTCTGTACTCGTTAGAGTTTAGAAGGCTGAGGGGGGATCTTATAGAGACTTACAAGATAATGAAGGGGCTAGATAAGGTAGAGGTAGAGAGATTCTTCCCGCTTAGAAAGGATAGCAGAACCAGAGGGCACAGCCTCAAAATAAGGAGGGGGGGTGCAGTTTAGAATGGAGTTGAGGAGGAACTTCTTCACTCAAAGGGTGGTGAATCTCTGGAATTCTCTGTCCCTTGAAGTGGTGGAGGCTACCTCGCTGAATTTATTTAAGTCACGGGTAGACAGATTTCTGATAGACAAGGGAATTAAGGGTTAAGGGGAGAAAGCGGGAAAGTGGAACTGATCCACTTCAGATCAGCCATGATCTTATTGAATAGCGGGGCAGGCTCGAAGGGCTAGATGACCTACTCCTGCTCCTATTTCTTATGTTCTTATGTCTATTTCCAATCTCACGTTGTTGAAGCATTGTATAAAAATTGTTAATAACATCAAGTTTCCATTTCAGTTTACAGCCAAACTCAACTTTTTATACATCTCTTCTGGAGGGTACAACTATAGCTATGAGGTCAGAACACTGAATCATTAACAATAAATGTATCTAAACCAAAATTGGCACCGCGTCTCAGGCTCGTTCCAATAGAATACGTTTGATGGCCTTTACTGGACTGTTGATTGGATATCAAGTCCTTCCATTACGAGTTATATCATGGGCTGCTTGACTAATCAGGAAGGGCATTGTCATTCACAGAGATACTACAGAGCTAATCCACTACTCCCTTTCAACCAAGATTTAAGGGGTTGGTGCTCATCTTTGTTCAGGGATGAAAGGTTTTTCTCATTAAAAAATCATATGGATCAGAGTATTCAGTCATCACTTGTACTCTTATCAAATTTATATATTGACTTTAAGGTGCTAATTTTAAAAAAAGAAATCAATAATGCATTACTTACGTGGTTGCCTTGAAGATTTTCCAGTAGAGAAGGATCTTGAAATACACTTTCACCATTTGATGATTCACTTTTCCTTGAATGAATAAAATGAAATGAAAAACCTATTTAATCAGTTCACATCTATAAATTTAAAAAGGTACAAATTATGTGCAATAAAACTCTTTGAACAGGAAGACACATTGTCCCGAGAACGCAGTATCCTACATGCAAAATCACTCGCCAGAAAGCACTAAATGTTACTGCAAGAAGATTTTATTGTCCAAATATCTGTTCCAATGACTACAATAATTCACTTTCAAGAAAATCAATACAGTGTAATGAACAATAAACTAAGTCTGAGGATTTTTTACTGCCGGTCTAGACTGAAAAAAAATTCCAAACACCAAAATTGTAGGGTTTCTGCACTTAATGACAAAGGATTTTTTGAAAAAGTTAGCTCATTGCCTATATTCTGTTCAATGTTATACTAAAGCTTTGCAAACTTCTTGTCTAATGTGCTTCAAATGCAGCAGAAAACTCTAAATTAACTGGCAGTAGTCAGATCTCCATGATGAAGAATGCAATGGACGTTTGTTGAAAAAAGTAATCTACTCTCAGGTATGAGTTTCTCCTCCTTTCCATAGAATTGATTCTCAACCAATATTAGAATCATAGAATCCCTATACTGCAGAAGGCCTGCACTGACAATAATCCCACCCAGACTCTATTCCCTTAATCCTATGTATTTAGCCTGCAAATCCCCCTGACACCAAGGGTTAATTTAGTATGGCTAATCAACATAACCCATACAGCTTTGGAGTGTGGGAGGAAACCGGAGCGCCCGATGAAATCCTTGCAGACATGGGGAGAACACACAAAACATGCACGCACTCACAATCACCCGAGACCGGAATTGAACCCAGCTCCCTAACGCTGTGAAGCAGCAATGCTAACCACTGTGCCACCATGCCATCCTATCTTTTATCATCTTCAATCCAACAGGAGAAATGAGAGTCAAACTCTCTTGTTCCTAACTTGTAGAAATATGTTAAGGCTAAATCCAGCCACTTCTCTAAAAGCTTGAATATGTGTATACAGGGAGAATTCCAACAGCAATATTGAGGTATTGACAACTACAGGAGAAATTAGTGAAAAAAAAACTACGCACTTAAAGAACAAAGGGAAAGATTGAGGAAGAGCAGATCTCTTTCACATTTTTTTTTAACCATCACATACATCTGGATTATACTTAAATCAGTCGTACAAAAAATGGAGTTAGATAGTAAGATCAGTTTGATGTACTAACATGCACCGTCCTGAGCACACCAATCTAAACATCATGTTTGGAGAAAGCATAGAGGCTGCTGCATGCTTAAACGGTAAAACAAATTTTCTGATGACCAACAAAACCAGAACATTCCTTTAACCAATGATTCCTGATTGGCTGTAGTAAAGCAAACTATTCTTCGCATTTCTGGAGACAATATTTTTGAGAATAAGTCAGATCCCGATCATGTCCAGAAAACAAACAAAGATTTTAAACACAAGAGAACACAAAATCTTTCTTCGATTCTTGAGGAATCGGTGACAGAAACATTTTGGTATTTTGAACGTTTTAGTAATCCAGAGGTCTAGAATAAAATCCTGAGGATGACAGATTCAAATCCTAATGTAATAGTTTGAAAATTGTGACTTAGTTTTAAAAATGTGGAAATTAAGAGCTGGTATCAGAAAAACATAACTAAAAAGCTTTAATTATTGTATGAATATCTATTTGGCTTCAAACTAGAAAAACAAAGCAATCAGTACATTTTTTATTAACATATTTGTTATTGGGATATGCAAAAAACTCTGGAAAAGCCATATTTCTAATCCATCCTCAGTTGCCCTAGTGGTGGTAGACCTCCAGCCTCGGGTGACACTGTGAGGGGTTTGCATATTTTCCCTGTGTCTGCATGGGTTTCCTACGGTGCTCCAGTTTCCTCCCACACTCCAAAGACATGCGGGTTAGGTTGATTGGCCATACTAAATTAACCCTTAGTGTTAGGGGAATTAGCAGGGTAAATACATGGGCCCGGGTAAATACATGCGTCCAAGCACCTGGATGGGATTCTTTGAACTACTGTTCTCCTCATTGTAATGCTGCTCACATATCAATTTTTGGTGGCTGATTCTAGGACATTGATACCACAAAGAAATGGCCATATACACCCAAGTCAGAATTGTGCATTCCATAGAGATGAAAGCATTCTTATAGCATTGCTACACTCAAACTTCTCAAAAGGTAGAGGTTAAAGGTAAGAAAGGTTGAGATAAACTTAATGATTTATCGCAATGCATCCTGTAGATTGTACTTGCTGTAGCCACACTACTTTTGGCGATGAAGAGGTTGATATAGGCTTCAGTGGAAGAGTCACCAATGGGGATAATGCATTGCCCTGGATGATGAGTACAGCTGTGCCTAGACCCATTCAGCATTCTATCATATTCCTGATTGCAGCCTTGTAGATAGTGGAATGGTCAGGTGGTCCCATTGTCTCTGCCCAGTTCTTGTAATCATTGTATTGATACCGGCTGGTACAATTCAGCTTCTAGCCATCATCTGCTGCCTCTAAGAACATTAGAGCATAAGAAATAGGAGTAGACCATCTAGCCCCTCGAGCCTGCCCTGCCATTCAATAAGATCATGGCTGATCTGATAGTGGTTCAGTTCCATTTATCCGCCGGCTCCCCATAACCCTGAATTCCCTTATTCATCATAAATCTATCTACCTGTGACTAAAACACATTTAACGAAGTAGCCTCCACTGCTCCGATGGGCAGAGAATTCCAAAGATTCACTACCCTCAGAGAGGTTCCCCCTCAGCTCTGTTTTAAATTGACTCCCCCTTATTTTGAGGCTGTGCCCCCTAGTTCTGGTTTCCTTTCTAAGTGGAAATAATCTCTCTGCCTCTACCCTGTCTAGCCCCTTCATTACCTTGTATGTCTCTATAAGATCTCCCCTCAGCCTTCTAAACTCCAACGAGTACAGGCCTAATCTACTCAATCTCTCCTCATAAGCTAACCCCTTCATCTCCGGTATTAACCTAGTGAACCTTCTCTGTACTCTCTCCAAGGCCAATATATCCTTTCGCAAATAAGGGGACCAAAACTACACACAGTACTCCAGCTGTGGCCTCACCAGTGCCCTGTACAGTTGCAGCAAGACCTCCCTGCTTTAATACTCCATCCCTCTCGCAATAAAGGCCAACGTTCCATTTGCTTTCTTGATCACCTGCTGAACCTGCAAACTGAGTTTTTGCGATTTCATGCACAACGACCCCCAGGTCCCTCTGCACAGTAGCATGTTGTAATTTTTCACCATTTAAATAATAGTCCATTTTACTATTATTCCTTATAAAGTGGATAACCTCACACTTGCCAACGTTATACTCCATCTGCCAGATCCTTGTCCACTCACTTAGCCTATCCAAATCGCTCTGCAGACCTTTCGTGTCCTCCACACAATTTGTTTTCCCACTCATCTTTGTGTCATCCGCAAACTTTGTTACCCTACATTTGGTCCCCTCCTCCAGATCGTCTATGTATATGATAAACAGTTGAGGCCCCAATACTGATCCCTGCGACACGCCACTAGTCACCAACTGCCAACCAGAAAAGCACCCATTTATTCCAACTCTCTGCTTCCTGTTAGACAGCCAATCCTCAATCCACGCTAACACTTTACCCCCAACACCATGTACCTTAATCTTTTGCAGCAACCTTTTGTGAGGCACCTTTCCTTTTGGAAATCTAAAAGCACCACATCCACCGGTTCTCCTCTGTCTACCACAGTCGTTACATCTTTATAAAAATCCAGTGAACTCATCAAACACGTCTTTCTCTTCATGAATCCATGCTGAGTCTGTTTGATTGAACCATTTTTTTCCAGGTGTCCTATTTCTTCCTTAATGATGGATTCCAGCATTTTCCTAACTATGGATGTTAAGCTAACTGCCCTGTAGTTACCCGCCTTTCATCTACCTCCTTTTTTAAACAGTGGCGTCACATTAGCTGTTTTTCAGTCAGCTGGCACCTCTCCAGAGTCCAGCGAATTTTGATAAATTACAACTAATGCATCTGCTACTACTACTGCCATTTCTTTTAATACCCTGGATGCATTCCATCCAGGCCTGGGGACATGTCTACTTTTAGTACCATTGGCCTACCAAGCGCTACCTCTTTAGTAATAGTAATTGTTTTAAGGTCCTCACCCCCGACAGTCTCACGACCGTCAATTTTCAGTAAGCTATTTGTGTCTTCTACCACGAAGGCTGACATAACAAACTGGTTTAGGGCCTCGGCCATTTCCTCGTTTCCAAAGGATATGTGGAGCTAGCTTGGCTTTTTCATGTTCGAGATGGTATTAACTGATATCTAACCACACTTGGCAGCCCAAGCCTGGTTGTTCCTTGCATTCTGTACAGGTTGGCATGAATTTTGGTACACATGGAGATGAATACTACAAGCAGTTTTATCCCAGATCTAATAATGAAGGGTGGAATGGGTGGTGGGAACTGGTACAAGAACAAATTTAAGAAGTTGAAGGTAGTAAAGTTGCCAATGCTTATCTGATGCCCAGGAATGTAATAATTAGCTACAACTACTGTCATTTTCCTTTGTTTCATGGATGGCACCACAACTGGCTGGCTTTGCCTTTTACTGTGAAACTTTCACTTTTGCTAAGGCTCCTTAGTTTGTTTGTTAGAAGCATATTTATTTAAAAATCTACTTCCATTGTAGCCAGGGGCTGCATTGTAGTAAGTTTTCTAGTCAATCACTCCAAGCAACTGAAAGAACAATATAATAACATATTGATCTTTAGATTAGGGTCTTTACATTATCAGGGTTTAAAGTTTAACAGCTATTAGATTTGTTCATTGTGTAGTTGTGATATTGTATTGGACTATTCCTAAAACTTACCATGTTACATTGTTAGTTAGTTATTTGTTTTGAGTTCTGTAGCTCATGGTCACAGAGATTTGCCTGTGGGTAACATGCGGTGAAGTTAGGCAGCGATCACGTCAAACAGAAGCAGATTTGATCGTGTCCATTCCCAGTGTCACCAGTTCACAACTGTGTAAGGCACGTGAGCAACTATTGTAATTAGGGCCAAGAATAACTTTGCAAGCCCTTTGTCGTTGGAAGTTGCCTTTGAGTTAGCCCTGTATTGTCTCATTAGGAAACGTATAAGCCGAGGGCAGGAGAAAATGTTTTAAGAAATCTGTATTCCTTTAAATGTATCAGAAATCTTAACTGCTCAGCAAAACAAACATTACCACAAGGACTGAATGAAAAGCTCAACTTAAAATTACTGAACTCACCCATTCAGTCAAAGGAGGCAAATCTAGCCTTTTGGACTTGGAAATTCTCTACATTAATGACAGATGGTGTTTAAATTGTTCTTTAGTTAGCCACAACAGAAATAAACAGTCCTTTTCTGCAAGATTCCACATAGTCCAGTAAAGCATTCACAGTTGGTTAGGGGATCATGAGGTCACTCATGCAGAAGGAAAACAGTTTGTCCATGGCATGAACTTCCTCCATTTGTCTTTCAAACCAAATTTACAGGAGTGAAGTGATATATTGGGTAACTAGAAGGGGGGATTGTTCTGGATATGTGATTTTTTTTTTTGCAATATTCCCTTTCTTTGTGCTTCCAACACTGTCTTCAATATATCCCAAATAGAAATAGCTTCAAGTAGTTAAATCTTCATCTGTACCTGTGACATGGCATATTCCTATTGCACTTGCCTATGTTTCAGAGATGAAGATAATAAATCTTCCCACTTTTGGCCTCACTATCAATCCCAGAGGTCCAGCATGATACGAAATAAAAAATAAAGCAAGCCTGTAATGAAGATAATGTAACAATCGAGCTGGATATTTATCTTCATGTAACCTGAACAAATCAAATTAGCAAAAGTAGTTTGGAAGATGAGGTCATGAAGGTAATTAGAGACCATTTCCAAGAACAATACATTGTGGAACCAATCGGCAAAGAAGTTATTTTGGATCTTGTTTTGTTTAAGGAGACAGGGCTAATTAATAAACTCTCAAGTGATCATAATATGATAATTTCACATGAAGTTTTGCAGTGACATATGCAGGTTCAACTACTCAGTTGCATGTAAATAAGGCCAACTACAGAGGACAAATTAAATGAAGTTGATTAGATTCAAATCAATGAGGGTAGATAAGCAATGGTGAACATTGAAATAAATGTTTCATAACTCTAAATAAATCTACATTCCTCAAGACCAAAAGATGTAGGAACAGAATTAGGCTATTCAGCCGTTGAGTCTGCTCTGCCATTCAATAAGATCTGTTGTCATAATCCTCAACTTTACTTTCCCACCTTATCTCTATCACACTTGATTCCCTTACTAATTAAAATGCCTATCACAGCCTTCAACATACTTAAAGACCCAGTCTCTACAATTCTCTGTGGCAAAGAATTCCACAGATTTACTACGCTCAAGAGAATAAATTCCTCCTAATCTCTGTTTTAAATAGGCAACTCCTTAATCTGAGACTATGCTCTCTGGCCCTAGACTCTCCCACAGGGGAACCAACCTCTCATCATTAACCCTGTTAAGCCCCCTGAAAATCCTATGTGTCTCAACAAGGTCATCTCTCATTCTTCTAAATTCCAATCAGGCAGGCCCCAACCGACTCAACTTCTCCTCATAAAAAAATCCCTCTGTACTTGGGATCAAACAAGCAAACCTTCTCTGGACTGCGTCCAATGCCAGTATATCTTTCCTTAAGCAAGGGGACCAAATTGTTTCTTCAGGTTTTGAAATGGATTAGAAGGCAATGAATGTAAAACATTTTGTTACAATTGTACAGGCTTTGGTGAGACCACAGCTGGAGCACTGTATACAGTTTTGGCACCATACTTAAGGAAAGATATATTTGTCTTAAAGGTACAATCAACAAGATTGATACCTGTGATGAGAGTCTAGAACTAACGTGCACTGCCTCTGGATAAAGGGTCAGCCATTTTGGAATGAGGTGAGGAGAAATGGCTTCAGGGGGCTGTGAAGCTTTGTAATTCTCTAGAACACAGTGGATGCTCAGTCACTGAGTACACTCAATGTAGGAAATCAAGAAAAATAGGGTTTGGGCAGCAGAGTGCAACTTAGGTCAAGCATCAGGCTTGATCTTATTAAATGGAGGAGCTGGCTTGAGGAGTCATACAGCCTTTGTTCCTCTTATGTTAATGATGTTAATATTATGACCAATGAGACACAGGGCTCCGTGATAGTAATAACACAGCATAAAGCCTGATCTCTATTCCAGTTCTTGTAACGAATGTGAAAGCTATGTCACTTACTATCCTATCAGCATCTGTGGTATTTGTAGTAATTTCCTCACTGTGTGCTACAATGTCAAATGAAATCTTTATAGGACACTGGTTCTGGAATAGTGATTGCAAGGTTCCTCTAAGCTTTGTAAACGACATTCACATCTGTTCAGCTTGAGAAAGGCCTGCTGTAGCCAATGCAGGACATGAAAATTCTTTTCAATACACTTGAGGAACTGATTTTTCTCAGAAGCAACAATAGTATGATTAATTCACCAGAAAGATTGACAATTTCTTTTGCAACCCGGAAACAAAAATCACAGAAAATATATCTGAATTTGAAGCACTTGTGTAATTGAACAAATTACAGAATGAGTAACATATCTCTTTATAATATCTCTGCCTCAACATTTTAATGAACGTCCTAGAAATATAGAAGAACTTATGGCACAGTCGACAATCAGTCAATCCATTGTCTGTATGCTGGTGTTGAATGTTTTAATGGTCATTTTAAAATACGAGACAACGTCCAAATGAGTAATATTTTCCAAGTACACATCATACATTTCATAGTATTTGCCTTCTTGTCCAATTGGGCCATTGTGCTCCTTAAAAAGTCTTTTCTGCTATTCTCCCTTTGTATACATCTTCATACACAAGTTATTCATTTTTCAAGTTGCCTTCTCCAAGTCATTTCATAATTGTTGGGTTCCCGTCACATCCTTCTACTTTCCAGGCTTCAGTTTTTTTATTTCCCTAAATATTCCATACTTCAAGATATCAGGTCCTAAATGATGCTGGGAAAATATCTTTTTCTCTCTATTCTTGAGTTCTACAAGCAGCATATCATTTTTAGCAATTCCTCTTCAAGCTTGCTTAACACTGCTCCCTGCCTCACCCGCCTCAGCGAATTCTTTTATTTTCTCATAGTATGCATCCAGTCTTTTTTTTTACCGTATTGTGAAAAGCAGTGGCTGGAGCTTAACACAATTGGCTTTGATTACACATGCATCCAAGGTAATGTTGAAGATCTTAGTAAATAGATTGAAAGCCAAAACAAGCTGTTGTTAGATTGGCTATGATCAAATCAGTTATAGAAAAGTTTTTGGAATGAGAGAGATGGTGGTAGTGATGAGAGTGTCAGGTGAAAGAATCATTGAATACCAACAAGAAGTGTACGCTTGCTATGTGGATTATGAATAGGTATCTGACCAGGTAAACTGGTAAAATTTGTTGAGTGAGATGACAGGAAAGATAAAATAGCGATTGCAGGTCTGTACATGGGACAGACTGCTACAAATAGATAAGTATTGGGTGAATCGGGGCCTGCTGTGAGGCAAGGTTGTCTACTATCACCATTGCTCTTCAACATTTATGTGGAAGGTTTGATCAAAGGAACACAGGATAACAACAGAAAAGGTGTCAAAGTAGGAGGTCAACTGTTGAAAAAAGTGAGATTTACGGATGACAGAACGGTATAACAGAAGATCTACAGATACTAATGGATAGAATGAATGAGGTGGTGAAAGCTTATGAAATGAAAATGTAAAAAAGATGAGTCATGAATATTGGAAAAAATAATGATGGGAAAGAAGAGGTCAAGATAAATGATCAACAGCAGGGACAGGTACCACAATTTAAGTACCCAAAAAGCATCTTGCCAGTAGGTTGCTGCTGCCATAGAAAGTCAGAGCTAGAAAGGAGTGGCAAAGAATACATTCTCCAAACATAGAAAATTGCTCGGCATAGGAATGAGTAGAGACCTTAAGAAAAGAATGATCAAAACTTTGATTTGATTATCTTGTTGCATGGACCTTTGAAAAAGTGGACTTCCAAAGACTAGAAACATGGTTCTGGAGAGAATATTAGAACATTGAAGAGACTCTTGGTTTTGAAGAGGAGAAAAGATCATCAGTGAATATCAAAAAACCGCAACAACTTGGATTGGCCATATTCTAAAGGCACGAGAACTTGATGAAGGAGACGATTGAAGGAAAATTAGAAGGATGTTGACCAGTAAAGCTTATTAGTCACAAGTAAGGTTGACATTAATACTGCAATGAAGTTACTCTGAAATTCCCCTAGTCGCCACAGTCTGACGCCTGTTCAGGTCAATGCACCTGACCAAGATGGAGAAATAAACTGATGATGTCAATGAAAATGAGGGGCTCCTAAATGCTACTTCCTTTTTGGCAGACATGGAAGAAACTTCACAGAACATCATAATGCCAAAACCTATGACGGAAACCAACCAAGATAGGATTTGAACAGGCATAAATACACAGAGAGGAAGTCAAATAAATATTCAATGAATCATGAAATGAATATACATAGTTTCACTCACTTAACAGTTCAGCTCATGGATGCTGGCATAATATGTGCAAAAGACTTGGTGAAAGTCAGCCAGGATTTTCACATGTTTTGATTGGATTGCTGTGTAGTGATAACTATATATCCTAACACTCATATTAACACAAAGAAAGCTAACTAATCTTACCTACAAACTTCAGAATATCTAACCTCCACATGATCGGGAAAATGACTAGAGTGAGAATGGAAATAGGAAAGGAAAGGGGACAGGGAATCATAATGTACAAGGAGAGAAAAACAATGTAGTCCATGAAAATGCATTTAATAATCTACATCTAAATTTACTCTCAAGTATAGAAAGAATATGCATAGGTTAAACGTAAAGTACTGAATATTTAATATGTAGGTGAATCTCTTTCAAAACACAATGTTTTAGTTTGGGTCAGAAACATGAGGAAAGCATTATTAGTTCAATGTGAACTTTTATTTCCTGGGCCAGAGATGTACTACAACATAAGCAATTACAAGTGGAATGCATATCTTGTAAATGGACTGAATGCACTTGGATTTGCTATGTGTCTGATTTAACTGTGTGAGCCACACAGTGGGAATCATTACAGTGTTAATAATAAATGGCACACTAGTTTCAAGGAAAATTTATATTCCTGTCCAATTTCAAGAAGAGAGTACTATGAGATGTAGTGTTAGGCTGTGTGACATAGGGTCCATTTTTTCCATCCATAGGCAGAATTTTCCAAATGGGATTTTGTGTCCCCATAACTGTCACAAAATTGAGAGATTAGGTTCTTTAAACAACCCTGATTTCTCCTCTTACTGCCAGTTCATAACAGAGATTGGGAGCTCACATCTGGGATTGATCCAACTTGAATTTAAACAGAGTCCAAGTTAAGGTATAAAACAGATTAGAGATAAGAATCAATAATAAGCTAAAAAGGAAATTAGTGGCTGGACCAAATTTTAAAGCAAATACACGTATTGCAGCAAATTCTTAATCTCACATTAGAACGACATGGCAAATTATTACAAAGATAGGTATGGAAACCTTAGTGTACACTTAAACTGGACCAGATGCTGGGCAACACGACAGCTCAGTGACTATCACTGTTTGCTGTGCAGATACATGGATTTGGGCCAGTGTCTGCAGGAGCTTGCGCATTCTCCCCGTGCTTGCCTGGGTTTTCTCCGGGTGCTCCGATTTCCTCCCACACCCCAAAGCTGTGCTGTTAGGCTGATTGGTGTAACAAATCGTCCTTAAATTAGTCTTCCCTCAATGTGGAATGCCATAAGCATAGACAAGGGTCATGGGTGGAGAGAGGACTCAATGTTAAAATGGCGGCGTGGGCTCGTTAGGCCGAAGGGCCTGTTTCCCGTGCTGTGTTGTTCTTTGAAAAGGAAGGGCTAACCAAAAGTTAGCCTCCCAACTCAGGGAGGATTGAGACTTGTAGCCAGAAACTTGCAGGTAATAGTTCCTCCTGAGGCACAAAAATACTTCTGGAGAAGTTAGACCTGAGTGAGTCGTTAGCCAGAACAGATGGAAAAATCAGAACCAAACAATGATTGCATTCAAGATAGCTACCCTTGCCATCAAATGGTTGTTAGAGCTGGAGAGGCAGAGATGTTCCAGGAAAGGGAGGGAGAAAGAGAGTGTGTTCCAGGAAAGAGAGTGTGTTCCAGGAAAGAAAGAGAGAAGTGAGCTGCAGGGCAATGCAGCAGCTGGGCAATGCAGCAGCTGGACAGTGACCTGAGGATAGCCAGGAGGGGGTGGGGGGAAAAACAGGACATTTCCCCAGTTGAACCCCCATCTGCCACACCCAAGAATGGCAAATGACCAATTCACAACCCTGAATTTTGAACAAATTCCCAGAGAACCACTGGCAGGAACCTCACCAATAGTTCTCCCACACCACCAACAGATTGAAAATCCAACCGGTTAACCAAGTAAAGCATGAGCTAAGCTGGACAGTAGCAGCTTGACCTAGCACCCAGAATGCTAACCACCTTGTCATATCCCCAAACCCTTTTGAACATACGTAAGCAGGAGGTTGGAATGCTTGCGCCATCCCTCTCCTCTCAAAAAAGGAAAGTCAGTATTTTAGCACAGAATAGACTTCCCCAGGCAGATGAATTTCAAAGCCTCCCATGTCACATGAATTTTCCCAAATGCCAGGACCAGACAGTGCCTCGTGCATGGTCTTCTCCAGAGTTTAAACTCTAAAGAAAAAGAAATGCAGTAGGAAACTCATTTCCTCTGTATCTGTGTGTTTGATGTACCAGCATGGATGAAAGAATGCCTCTATACTTCTGTACTACTTCTTCCTTCCCTAGAACCACATTAAAAAAAGTGAACTGAAATGCAATTCACTTCATTTTCTCCAACAGGGGAGCAGACAAGAAGAAATCTCAGCCTGGCTACTTTACATTTTTTTCTGCTTTTCAAAATGGACAATTGCTGAGATGATAAAATGGCTCCAGCTGTTGACATGCTGGCTTCTGGAAGTTTCTGAACAGTTCGAAAGTGAACTAAGGTAAAACCTCACACTCGCTGGACTGTAACACTCCTTGCACTGAATCAACATTCCGGCCAGGCCAACACAATGGATTAGCAGGTGAGATATCTGCCCTGGTCAGCTATGGACAAAAGGCAGCTGATTGTAACTCCTAATCTTGAATATGGTACAAATGGCCCCACTGTTACCTGCTCCAAAACACAAAAGGTTTCAACTAGGGGCCTCATTAGCAGAATAGCTCAACCTGAAACTGCCCTATTACTTGACTGAGACTTGAGCTGTCTGAATTCCTGTATTTATACAGCTTTTGGATTTTATCTTCAGTCAGTGTTTGACCTTAGAAGAAAATCAAGACTCCAGGCAAACAACTTATCTCTATTTACTACTTTGAAGGTAGCAGAGAAAGAACCCATGTCTGGATTTTTAATTGCCTTGCCCTTTCTTTATTTCTTTATTTGTACCTTCAAGACTAATTCAACTCTACATGAAAATCCTCACTTTTGGAAAGATGGATCACCCTGCAACAGTCAGCATGCTAACCTCGGAAGGAAAATACCATTGGACTTTGCCTCTAGATTCTGGACTCACGTGAAACTATAACTCTTATTTCTGTTGTGGTCTTGACCTGTTCCCATTTCTTCCCCTTTTCTTGCATGAATGCAAAAAGGGGTGGATGCTGTGAAACCCACATTGTGTGTGTAAAAGAAACCTACCCTTTTCTTTTACCTCATCTTGAATTTGCTGAGGGGTTATCAATGGAGGATTGAATCACACCAGCTGAAGAGTTGAAAAAAATACATCATTACTTTCAAAGGGGGGAAGATCAGAAATTGCACCTTTTTGTTTAGGGATGGGTAGTGAGATGAGAAATAAGGGCTGTTTAAACAAATCCCCCTTCTGTCCGTAACATATTCTATCGAGGACTCCATTTCTGCCATTACAGAAGTACCTTTGAACATAACGTCAAAGGTTTGGATGGGAGGAGAGTTGTGGGGAAGGAGGATGAAGAAGTTTTACTGCTTGCTAAAATATGAATTGTTAATTTGACATTTTTCTAAAAAGGAAAATCATCATTTCAATAGGATTCATATCACATTAATCAGTTAATACATTTTCTCTGGAAATTTTCTTCCCTTTACCCTGAGGTACCAAAGAAACACATACTGCTCCAGTAAAAGCAGAGATTCAAATTTTATATCTGTAGATTGCTTAGAAAATCTACCAAAGAGAAAGAAACTTACCCATAAGCGATCCCTGCTACAGTACACTTCTTAAACTCCATAACGTTACATGTTAAAGTTCCAGTCTTATCTGAGAATATATATTTCACCTGTTAAAATATGATTCAATATTTTATTGAAGTAAAATTATGCAATTTAATGCCAATACAGTAAAAGCTAATGATTAGTAACTGAATGCAGACTTAATTAAGCCAGTGAATAAATGCCAATAGATCAGAAATTATGACGCAATAATTTTTAAAAATGGATTCTGAACTGTTGCATTGTTTCTGCATTGTTCAGGTCCTCAGTAGTCAATTCACACGTGTATTATTTTACAACAAATATTTAAAAAGAACTGAAATTCAGCTAAGAACAACTTGCATTTACGTAGCTACTTAAAAGGTCGAGAGACATGATGAGAC
Organism: Carcharhinus amblyrhynchos; assembly: GCF_965287045.1. Classification (NCBI taxonomy): domain Eukaryota; kingdom Metazoa; phylum Chordata; class Chondrichthyes; order Carcharhiniformes; family Carcharhinidae; genus Carcharhinus; species Carcharhinus amblyrhynchos. The sequence goes on along the minus strand of NC_137324.1, from coordinate 85,311,332 downwards.
ACATAATCAGACAAGAACAGGATTAGTCCATGAGAGAAGATGTTAGGTGGACTGACCATAAAACTTTCTTTAACCAAGTTTAAGAGAAGTCTTAAAGGAGGAGACAGTGGTGGACAGAAATAAAGATTTAGGAAGGGGATACAAAAGCAGAGGGCCTAAGCAGCTGAAGGTACACCCATCAATGAAGAGGAAATGGAAATGTGTAAGGAACAAAGTTTCAGAGTTGCAAAGATCCTGAAGGGTTGTAGGGCTAAAGAAGGGAGGGATGACATCATACAGGGCTTTAAACACAAGGATGAGAATTTTAAACTGAGATATTGGTGTACTTAGAGTGAATGTAGATCAGTGAGCACAACAATGATTGGCGTGTTGCACTTAGCTGGGTTTACAGTATGGACATTAGAATTTTGGGTGAGCTCAGGTTCATGAAGGATGGAAAATGAGACTTCAATCATGGTAGCATTGGAATAGTTGAATCTGAAGATGACAAAGTGTGGATGACTGTTTAATCAGTAGATCGGGGAAGATGGTGACTTAGTGGAAAAGTCACAGGGCTACTAACGCAGAGGCCCATGCTAATGATCCAAGGACATGGATTCAAATCCAACCATGGCAGCTGGTAGAAAACAGGTTCAATTATAAATCTGAAACATCAACTAATCTCATTAATGTGACCATGAAACTACTATAGATTTTTGTAAAAACCCATCTGGATCACTAATGCCCTTCTATACTTAGCCTGGGGTCTGCCTACAATTGACTCCAAATATACTGTGGTTGACTCTTTTCCGCGTTCTGTATTGGCCTAGCAAGCCACTCAGCTCAAGAACAATTATGGGTGGGCAACAAATGCTGGCATTGCCAGCGACATCCACATCTCATGAAAGAATAAAACAAAAGATGGAAGGGTGAGGGAAGTTTAGGCATTGTTATGGAGGTTGGAATTATGTCATCTTTATGTTGGCAATGATATAGAGTTGGACACACAGCTCAGGGTCAAATGAGTTAGCAATGTTGAGAAAGTCTGGTTCAGTCTCAGAAAGTGGTTGGGGAACAGAATGGAATTGGTGGCACTGAAATGGAAATACAGGGAGGCAGCGGCCAGCTAAAGACTATGATTTCAATATTCCTGATAAGTAATTGAAGGAAATTGCTTCCCATTAGATATTAGACAAAATAGGCTACAACACAGATGGGGTCCAGAGGGGTAGTAGCTATGTAGCGCTGGGTGTCATCAGTGCAAATAAATAAGAAGTTCAGTGTGTTTTATCTATATGCATTGGATAAGGCAGAGCTGATGTACACAAAATAGCTTAAGTAAAGAACAACTGTTACCTGTCCCAATTCTTCATTTAGATTGGATGTTCGAGCCATGGCAGGAGTATTTGTTGGTTCATATATCATGTCCATATCCTGGTAGGAAAAAGTAATACAGCTGATTACATCCTGATCACTTGCACTTCAAATTATCCTTATCTGGAGTCAATAATTTTGAATATAAAACAAAACATTTTTACAAAGGAGGATGATGGACAAAAACTTACATAGTGCCATTCGTGTCACAGGGATGTTTCAAAGCACTTCAATTATTTGTGTAGCATCTCTGAATTGGATGATGGAGGATTTAGAAAATAATAATACCTGTCCAAATCTAAGGAAACTATGAACAGTCCAAATCAGAAGTGGGTGTGGAGAAATATTACCTCCTGATACATTTTACATTACCACCACCATCACGTCTTTCTTGGTGTTCTACTTAGACCCTTCTTTAGAGATTTTTCAACCCTTCTCAGCGTTAAATTCATGGTCAAATTTTGCTTTTGAAATTAATAAAAATTTAAGAAACACACAAATATTGCAATGCAGAAAAACCCATAAATAGTTAGTCTCTTAAAAAAAAAATCAGTGTGTCCAAACACAATCAAAATCAACAGAGGCTCAGTTTCAGTCAGGGGAGCAACAAGAGAATGTCATGATGCCACCAATGGAAGTTGAAGGACTCAAGCTGAAGTAAATAAAATTAATGGATAGATTCCAACTTGCTGATAAAGTCCGACATATATGACATTTACAGGAAGTATAACTTGTATGAAATACATGCACTTGCAAGGTTTTTGATACATTATGGATATTTATTCAGTCGCAAATATTATTGTAAACTGAAATCTCATACTTACCCAGTTAATGAAAAATGCTTGGATAAACTTTACAACCTCAAGCGTAACTAATAGACTGATTGGAATGAGGTTATTAAAGAGGATGATGAAGGTTAAGAAATTCAATCCAAAATAGCTTGCTCCACTACCTGTAAAGAAAATGATTTTAAATATGAATGATTTTTTTTTAAATGGGGCGAGGGGTCAGAATTTGCAGTAAAGGATATAATTGCTCGCAAGTAAGAAGACACCAAATAGCCTGGATGGTGAGGTGAACAGTGCTTGCCATTATTATTCAGCAAATCTGATGGCAACTTCTGACATTTGCACACTTGCAATTAAATGTTGAAACCTATGCTGAAATCTTGCTGCCATTCAAACTGGCAGAATCTTACGGTCCGGCCGATGGTGTACCCCACCATGGGTTCCTCAGTGACTGAGAGGGATGTTCAATGGGAAACCTTGTTGACAATAGTGGGCCATTAAATTCCACTAACAGCGAGCAACATGCTGCCTCCTGCTGCCGTTAAACAGGCTACAGAAAATGAGAAAAACCTTGCCCCTAGAAACAACTGTGAGATAGAAGTTGTTCTTCCACAGGGTTGTTGCCCTCACCAACAGAGGCGGCACTGAAATCAATAAATGGCATAAACTTAAGTTATTAACCACTAGGCTCACATTAAAAGCTGTAGGAATAGTGCTTTAAGACTGCATTTTTAAACAGCATCATAAATGATAATTATTGATGAACAAAATCTCTGGGCCTAAAAGCACACTTAAATGTTGCAATACAATCGTAAAGGCATGTTACCTCAAGAAAATTGATGTTGTATGTTATTGAAAATACTTTTTAAGAAAATTAACATTTCATCTAAGTTTCTCTTTTATCTTACTATTTTAATTCTATCTGCATGTCTCAATCTTCATTTTGTTTCCCATGCAATAACGAAAATTTAATTCATTTTTCCTAATTTTTGCTGCCTCACTTGTAGTATGCACGTCAGCAAGAAACCTTCACTTGAAGCCTTGCTGTAACTTGCTCTGTTCAGACACCAGACACACCCTGTCGAAGGTGCTGCACTGATCAGACACGGCATTAGTAGAGTCTCTGCTGACAAGCCTGTAAAACGTCTCTAGACAACTGTACACAAGATGAACCATGAAAGCCATTTCTTTGCTACTGTAATATTTCTAAGTTGGTGCAGTCCTAGAAGACTGATAAATTCTTGTAAAAATGTTAAACTACTTGTAATTTAGTTTCATTCATTAAACTGTGAAGTTATATCAAAATATGTCAATAATTACAATATCATAGGCTCACCATGTTTACACCTGAGCAAAGAATTGATGCATGCTTCTATAGCCTTTATCACATGTACTGCTCAACCTGCAACTTTCTGCAAATGTCACTGGTTAGAGCAGATAGCCTGGCAAGTTTTCCACCGAGGCCAACTGTAATACCCAACACATATTAACTTGAAGGGCATGATTCTCCCAATAGATGGAGCAGTAGCATGTTGGGATTTTTCCCTACCCCTCTAATCATAACTAATTTACCTGGGTTGGTATTCACTGACCATGCATGGTAGATACTTTACATCAAGGAGGAGATCACCAAGGCCAAAGAGCAAATGGTGGAGATTGGCAGCATGCATGTATTTACAATACCAAGCAAGGTTGCACAAGGTCTTTAAAGGGCAAAAACATTGATGCAAGCTGGAGTTGCACTTCTGTAGGTTTTGGCAGAGATTAAGTCCTCCAAAAACTAAGAGTGTAAAATCTAGATTGAAGGTTTCTGCCTACTCTCTTCCTTCATTTTTGCACATCAGATCCGTTAGCACAGCTACACTAGATCTATTGCCAATTCTTACCAAGTGGTTCCAGGGAGCACTGATAATTGGGGTGGAAGTAGTAATCAAATTCTGCCTTATTTGAACCTGGTGAATGGGGAGCCATTTGGCAACTTGCTGACACTTGAAAAAACTGAAGTTGATCTGGGGAGACAAAGTGAACCTGTCCACACAATTTTCCTAGCCTGTCTAATTTCAAGCAAGGTGGCAGGGAAAAATCCAATTTAAAGTATTAAGTACAATTCATTTTTGCTGACAGTGCTAAAATAGTTTTAGCATATTGTATTTTGTGATGTTGTGTCCTAACAAGACATTGCAATGAACTTCACATCAGTGTGCTCTGGGTTAAATAAAGCAGAGCAAATCAAAAATTGCAATAAATATTCTACTGAAATTGGAATATTAGAGAAATATTTTGCCAGCTCCAAGTACAGACTTGGAAAATGCACCATTATAATCTATGAAAGCAACACTGCGCTGGAGAAATTATTTTAAACTGATTCCACTCGTTGTGCAGCGATTATTCTCTGCTTACTACTTCTCTGTGACATCACAACTAAGATCAGAATTAAATACAGGATTTTGAACAAAGAAAAAATACATGAATCACTATGATATACCATCGCCTCATTTGTTCAAACATTTGAGAATGGCAATTCTCTTTTAATAGTTTTAACTCCGTGAAGAAAAACATGCAAGGAAACATCTACCTCCAAAACAAAGATTTGTTGAGATTTGGCCAGGATCTATCTACAAACAAGATTTTAGAACAGGAATTGCAATTGATTTTGATCTATTCCTAGGATCAGGTCATTATGTTGAGCATCAACAAGAAAAACTGAAGCAACGACTTTTTAGAATTAGTTGAAACATCTTCCGGAAATTGCAAGGTTCAAGTACACATTTGGTGTAAATTATAAGCAATGCAATTATTAATGCTGGCTGAAGTTCAGAGACAATTTCAAAATGAAACATAGAACAAATGTTTCATGACATGCAACCTGGTCAAAAGTGGTACTGTTTTATCCCAGTGCCTTGCAAATCTGCAGATCTATATTTTCAGGGTCAATAGGATTCTTTGAAGAAAGTTTCTGCATCATAAGACTGATGAAATTGATAAGTTAAATATTTTACAAATTAATTATAATGTTTCTCTCAACATAATACTTATAGAAGTGTGACAAATAGGAGAAGAAAATCATGGCCAAAATATATTGCAGACTGCCAGGAATAATTTGATTACCACAGCAGATTTGATGGTAAATTAGTTTCTTGAACAGAGTAGCACAAAAATTTTGATTAGTATACAGTATTACACTAGTTGCAAATATCAACATAAATAAAAGCCAGTTTCTATGTGACTAAGTCTATATGAAATTTGTTGTAATATAAAATATAATGGAGCTGGTATTAAAACAATCTAAACCTTCAAATTGACAATTTTGAAGTTAAAATGATTCCCCCCCTCAATCTTCCACACAGTTTAAAGTCATTTAAACTGCTGCAGCCTGTATCACACAAAGACCTTTATTCACATCAACTCTATCCTCTCCAAATTTCACCATAACTGAGTTAATTGACCTCAAAATGTCCATCATAATCCCAATCAGACTTACTGATCTCCTCCTACCTTATGATTCACAATCATCTAACACTGCCCACCCCCCCACCTTCCAACTCTCATTGTTCCATCATTAGCCACTTTGCTTCTGCCCTGACGAACCTACTAGTCCAGTTTTCGGTACTTTCCTCCAACTTTTATTAACACACTGTTTGTGTCTGTTGCCTGCATACGCCCCCTTTTTGATGGAAATATTACTGAATCAACCAGTATGTTGATAAATTTATTAGACAATTTCAGATATTTAACTACTTTAAAGCTGTATAGGGTGCTGATGAGGCCACACCTGGAGTACTGTGCACAGTTTTGGTCTCCTTACTTGAGAAAAGACATACTGGCACTGGAGAGAGCGCAGAGGAGATTCACTCAGTTGATTCCAGAGTTGGGAATAGATAAGATTGAAGAAGGGAAATGGTTTCCCTAAATTGCTGATTAATGCCCAAAGATGTGGAGGTTAAGTGATTAGCATAGGGTTACAGGGATAGGGTTGCGGCAGGGGAGGGGGGGGTGGTGCTTGAACACAATGCTATTTCAGAGAATTGGTGCAAAAATCAATGAACCTAATGGCCTCCTTCTGTACTGTATAGATTCTATGGATTCCAGAGACCAATTTAATGAACTTCTGCCATACCCACCTCCTGTGCAAGTACATCCTTTCTCAAATATGTAGACCAAAACTGCACACTGTATGATTCTATCACGATCAACACTGCAGAGGAAAGAGGTGGAGGTTGTCACCCCCCATCATCAGACACTAGCAGTCACACATGCGTAAAAGATGCAAATGATTAGATATTCTGGTAGGAGTCACACTGAGCGGAAAGTGTTTATTTTAAAAAGAAGAGGCTATTGTGCAAATGGGAACAAAAAAGTGCATTGTTTGTCCAAAATATAGACGATTGGCAAATGTGTTAAATTTAACTTTAATAGGTCTGGCTATCACACGTATCAACTAGATAAAGATTTCTTGTCATTTTCTCACCAGTTTGGTATTGTGTAAAGATTTGTACTTTAAACTCCATAGCCCAGGGAGGGTTGGTTAAATTGTGATGAGGTAGTTGTTGCCCTCACAGATTACGTAACTCACACAGACCAATAATAGAACCCAGGATTCTCTATTTCTGGGACATCACGCAACTAGATCATTAATTGGTGGCAGTGCTGATGGCAGTCTCACTCTAGCATAACAGACACTGCCACATTTGCTGCACAGGCTGACAGTGGGCTGAGAAGGTGTAGAATTTGCTGGCCTTTGTTTTTCTCATTTTCATTCAGGGATTCATCCATATAAACATGTAACAATAAAATTAGTTTGAACTCAAAGACAATGCGATAATTGCTACAATTAAAAATACAGGTGATGCATTTTAAAACATTAACAACAGAAGAGTTAAGCATCACAAATAAAACTTGTGCAGGAAAAATAAAATAATTGTATGTGAGTAATGATGCATATATTCATTGAAAGTTAAAACATCCACTGATATCTTTCTGAAATTTGCAGAGCTATGAAATAGGACCACAGGTCTACAGGCCAAGCAATGCCTTTCAAAAGGAGGACACTCAGAATTGTATTTACACATTGCCTTTAATGACCCCAAGATGTCCCAGAGAGTTTAGGTGGTCCACTTTGGTAGGAATAACGGTAGGAAGGGCTATTACTTACGTGGCGAAAAACTGCAGCAGGCGACGGTGCAGAGGGACCTTGGGGTCCTTGTGCATGAGTCGCAAAAACCCAGCCTGCAGGTGCAGCAGGTGGTCAGGAAGGCGAATGGGATGCTGGCCTTCATAGCGAGGGGGATTGAATATAAAAGTAGGGAGGTCTTGCTGCAGCTGTACAGGGCACTGGTGAGACTGCAGCTGGAGTACTGTGTGCAGTTTTGGTTGCCGCACTTACGCAAGGATATTTTGGCCTTGGAGGGAGTGCAGAGGAGGTTTACTAGGCTGATACCGGAGTTGAGGGGGTTGAGCTACGAGGAGAGGCTGAATAAACTAGGCTTGTACTTGTTAGAGTTTAGAAGAATGAGGGGAGATCTCATTGAGACATATAAGATGATGAATGGGATGGATAGGATAGAGGTGGAGAGACTCTTCCCGCTCAGAAAGGACAGTAGGACTAGGGGGCACAGCCTCAAGATAAAGGGGGGGTGGTTTAGAACAGAGTTGAGGAGGAACTTCTTCACTCAAAGGGTGGTGAATCTCTGGAATTCTCTGCCCGTTGAAGTGGTGGAGGCTGCCTCGCTCAATATTTTTAAGACGCGGGTTGATAGGTTTTTGATAGGCAAGGGGATTAAGGGTTATGGGGAGAGGGCGGGAATGTGGACCTGAGCCACGACAGCTCAGCCATTATCTTATTGAATGATGGGGCAGGCTCGAGGGGCTAGATGGCCTACTCCTGCTCCTATTTCTTATGTTCTTATGTTTACACCTAATTAAGTACTTTTTGAACTGTAATCACTACTATAACGTGAGAAAGATGGCAGCCAATTTTCACACAGCAAGCTCCCATTAACAGCAATGACTAGACTATATGTTTCTCTAATATTGATCGAAGGATAAATATTGGGCAAAGTACTGGGGATAATTCCATGCTCTTCTGCAAAGTAATGCCCTGGACCTCCTTACTTCCAGCTTAAAATACAGGCAAGATTCCCGAGCTACTAGCTCCAATGTGTTCCCATAAAGCTTGTGTGTTGTATAAATTTAATACCTTCAACACAATATCCAACTTAGTAGTAACAGTTAGATATAAATTAACATAAAATTCTCCTCAGCCAAATCAAGAACCTCAAAATATGAGGAATAGTGCTCAAGTATGAAATGAAATTCAATTGTTCTATAAAAAAGTCTTGCTTTGTTCAATGTTTCTCCTCATTCTCAGTTCTTTTTATATCCCCTCCACTTGATTAATTTACCTCAAAGCTGAATGACATTACTTTTGTTTACACTACAAGTACTAGGTCCCCCATATAAAATTGTAAAATGGACCACAAGTACCTCATGTTAATTTTTAAACAACATCTTCAAACCTGACACCATTGGCTTATTTGTGTCACGCCTGTTATTTGAAAAAGCAATTGATATTTTGGGATGATTTAAAAAGCTGTAAGCTATTTTTAAGCATTCGCCAAGCAACAATGTTAGGCTTCATTGGTTTGTGCTGTTTATTTGAATATTTTGGTTAGATAGTGAAATCACTTCCAGTTTTTTTTAAATGACATGTTGTTTAACTTCAGATGGCTGTTTCGTTGAGAATGTATTTATATTGCAGTCCAGAAAAGTAGTTTTGCCTTATATCAATGCTGGACAAATAGTGTGAAAGCAGCACATGCCCAGAGTCTGAACCTGATTTGACACTGGAATGAAACATCTATGGAAGGAAGCATCTAGTTTAATGTTTATTCGTGTCACAAATAAGCTTATATTAACACTGCACTGAGGTTACAGTGAAAATCCTCTAGTTGCTGCACTCTGGTGCTTGTTCGGGTACACTGAGGGAGAATTTAGCATGGCCAATGTACCTAACCAGCATGCCTTTCGGACTGTGGGAGGAAACCTGAAGAAAACCCAGACAGATACGGGCAGAACGTGCAGGCTCTGCACAGTCAACCAAGGTGGGAATCGAACCTGGGAGGCTGGCGCTGTGAGACAGCAGTGCTAACCACCATGCCACCTCACCTCTGTTCCGCACAACGGAATTACACCACACGTTTGGCACTGGTGTAATCATGAAGCAGCATTACAATGCTATGACAATGGTATTGTAACTGCACCCGTAGTCTTGTGGTTTTGCAGCAAAGATGCACCATGCTCTTTATATAAGTATATGAAGATATTCATACAAGATTTTCATCCAACTGCAATGTAATTAAAGAAACACTTTCAAAAATAATAAACACTGGATCAAGAAATTCCACATCTAACAAAGATAATTTATCAATAAAGGCAATATCATATTTATGCCAATTAATAAATTACTAACTTTGAGAAGTGTGAAAATAACAGACTCAACATATTATTGTTAATGCTAGTGAAAGTATACCTCTTTCAGCAGCTAATGCATCTTACAAAGAAGTTATAAAGAGCAAAAGTAGCCAGTTTTGTACATTTCATTAGATCCTTACCACTAAAATCAAGGTACCAGTCTCCTTTAGCATGTCTGCTAGTCCATATTGTTGAACCAATGGCACACACCAGAGATATGAAGAGAAGAACACCAAATAATAAGAGGATTTGCACATTGGTAATTCGTTCCACATTTGATAATTTTAGTGGAGCCTGTGTTGTATTCTGCAAAATAATTCACATGAAATTATAAATATAAATTTCTTGCTTGTTTCATGAGTTTCATAAGCACCGTAATCCTGAACTTAAAAACATCAAAGCTCCATTAGTTCACGCAATAGCTAAAAAGAATGTACATTGACATCTCGTTACAAAAGCTTCCATTTACCATCAATTTCATAATTTATAACCTAGCCCTGATATCAAATTTGACAATAAATTGTATGGCCTGGAGTTTGCTCAGTTGAACTGGGAGATTCCATTCAATTCTCCTAAAAATTGCAGAGCTGGTGAAAATCAAGAAGAATTTTAAATGCAAGTTATGTTCCATGACCTTTTGTGCTACTTTAAAAAACAATGCACTAGAAGCAGACACTAACCACAAAGCTAGCCAGAATGAATTAATCACCATTATGAATGGGTGCTAATTGTGCTGTTCAGTCTTAAAGGAGACTCCAAAATTACCCTGATCGCTTGGATACAATATAAAATAATTTGAAAACCTTCTGAATATTTATTTTTAATCGAAGAGACTAACAAGTGCACAACAATGTGACAAGTTGATAGTTCTGTGTGTTTTTTCCAAGGCATTTAGAAAAAAGTTCAAAGAAAAACTTGCATCTTTATAACATCTTTCATAACCACCAATGTCTCAAAGTGTTTAAGAGCCAATAGAGCATCTTAGAATCCTACAGTGCAGAATGAGTCTACACCGACCATTATCCCACCAGGCACTATCCCCATAGCCCCATGCATTTACTCAAACTAGTCCCCCTGTCACTCAGGGGAAATTTAGCATGACCAAGCCACCTAACCTGTGCATCTTTGGACTGTGGGAGGAAACCGGAGTACCCGGAGGAAACCCACGCAGACACAGGGAGAATGTGCAACCTCCACACAGATAGTGACCCAAGTCGGGAATCGAACCCAGGTCCCTAGTCCTGAGAGACAGCAGTGCTAACCATTATGCCATTGTGTCACCCCATTGTAAAGGACTCGTCCAGGATATGAACCCAGCACCATAGTCGCTGTTGCAAAGTAGGAAAAACGGCAGCCAATTTGTACACAGCAAACTCCTGTAAACAGTAATTTGCTAATAACAAGATCATTTGTTTTTGTTCTGGTGATGAGAAATAAATTTTGGTCAGAACAAAAGGCTAACATCCTTGCTCTTCTTTAAAATAATGCCTTGGAATCTTTTACATCTGCTTGAGAGCAAATGGGACTATGGTTTTGAGGTGTTGGTATAGTGGTATTGTCTGTGGACGAGTAATCTAGAGATCAGGGTAATGCTCTGGGGATCTGGGTTCAGATCCCACCACGGCAGATAGTGAAAATCTGGAATTAAAAATCTGGAATTAAAAAGTCTACTGATGACCACAAAACCATTGTTGAGAAGAAAATCTGTCATCATCACCTGGTCTATCTATACGTGACTCTGGATCCACAGCAATGTGGTTGATGGCTAAATGCCCACTGAAATGGCCTAGCAAGCCATTCAGTTCAAGGGCAACTAGGGGCAGCCAATAAATGCCAACCCAGCCAGAAATGCTCACATCCCATGAACGAATAATCTGAACCGAAAGACAGCGCTTCCGGCAGTGGTGCTGCACTGGAGGGTCAGCCTTGACCCATGAGCTCAAGTCTTGGGGTGAGACTTGAATTTGATTATTGACAGGTGATGCATTAACACTTGGTAATACATTCCTTTTCAGTTGTTTCAATCAAACTGCAGATAGGTCTTAAAAAGCAATTCTAATTTTATAAAAATACATTTTAAAACTCTAATTCATGATGCATTTTGTGGCATACAAATACATTTGTGCAGAATCTTGAGAAACAAAAACTGTCAAATCAGACACAATTTTGGCTGCAATTTGTGTATATTTCACAGATTGGGGTTGAGTTTCCAGTTTGTTCATTTTTCCTCAGCCTGCGAATAATAATGTAAAGCAGGAGCATAATGGAAAAAAGTGCATAATTAAATCCCAGCTATTTTATGACATTCAGTTACCACTTTCTGCATTTGGATTGACTGTGATAAACTAAAGGTCAAGGTGTGCTAAGGTAGAAATATGGAACAAGATTTTACCTGAAATAATTGAAGTGACAGAAACTTTGCTCCTGTATTTTCAACTCCCCAAACAGCTGAAACAATCCCTCAGGATCTACTCCATCAAGTCCCTTCAGAATCTTGCTGATTTCAATGAGATCACCCTTTCATTCATCTAAACTCCAGAGAACACAAGCCCAATTTGCTCAGTCTCTCATCACAGGACAACTCTCTCATCCAAGGGACCAATTAAACCTCTGTTTCAACACTTCCAATGCAAGTGCATTTTTGTCTTAAATGAAGAGACCAAAACTGCACACAATATTCCAGATTCGGTCTCATCAAAATGTAGCAAGGCTTCTTTATTCCTGAACTCCAATCAACTTATAATAAAGACCAAATTCCTTGTTCTACCTGTATGCTATTTTTTTTCTGTTCCTTGTATGGGCACACCTAAGTTTCTTGAATGTCAACACTTTAAAAAGTTTCTCATCTTTTTAAAAGTATTCAGCTTTTCTATTCTTTTGACCAAAGTATCATTTGCCAACTTGCAATCTGATGGGAACATTCCCAAATCAAATGAATTCTGGAAAAGTACTGAGGAAATTCACGATCCCTGCAGCTACCTTAAACTGTAGGCCAACTGATCTGGGGATTGTTGCATTTTAGTCCCTTTATATTTATTTCAATACTTTTTCTCTGTAAATATTAATTTTCCACTTTTTAGTCAACAGTTTACTATTTATTTCTGGAATGAAATGCATGTCTTCCACTGTGAAGACAGACAAAAATATTTGTTCAATGCCTCAGCTATTTTCTCATTCTCCATGACAATTTCTCCTGTCTCTGATTCTAACAGCCTGCTGTTTACTTCAGCTATTCTCTTCCTTTATTCAGTACTTAATTTTTTTATATTACTGGCTAGTTTACTCTACATTCTATTTTTTTCCATTTTTATCAACTTTTTGGTTAGCATTTAAAACACTTCAAATCCTCAGATTTTTACTGATTTTTGCAATATTGGAAGCCTCTTCTTTTCATTTAGTACTATCCCTAGCTCCCTGAGTGAGCCATGGATTGGTCTTTCTTGCTGAGATTTTGATTTCAATGGAATATATTCTTAGTGGACACTTGGGAAGGTCCATTGGCCTTGGGCAAGATTATGCAGTGTCGGGTCGAGCGAGGCCGTAAAACCCTGCCCTTTGAATTGTTTCTTTACATTTCCCACATTTGATGTACTGCCATTTCATTTAGTCTATTTACCCAATTTATCATAGCCACTCCTCCCCTCATACCTACATAATTGGCTTTGTTTAAATTTAAGCTTCTTGTTTGTGACTGAAGTATGTCACTTTCAAATTTAATCTGGTATCATGATCACTATTTCCCAGTGATATTTTATACATGATTACTTTGGTGAATTAAATATCTAATGGTCTCAATGAATTAGATACCTTTAGATGGCAACACTACTGAAGATCACTCTACTGACAACAAAAGTAATGAATTATCGAAGCAAATGGTATTTACAAGTGGTAGATTCTTACCACTAAAATAGACATATCGATCTGCAGCACACATTCTTAACTACACAAACAATTTCCTAATAAATTATTGAAATAGCATATTAATAAAAAGATGGGATGTCAGTAGCCCAGAAAGCATTCAATTTTGGCTTAAATATGATCTTTCTATAAACCTGCATGGTGACACAGTGGTGAGCACTGCTGCCTTACAGCATCATAGACCTAGATGGATGTGTACATTCTCCCATCTCTGCATGGGTTTTCTCTGGGCGCTTCAGTTTCCTCCCATAGTCCAAAAACATGCAGGTTAGGTTGACTGGCCATGCTAAGTTGTGCCTTGGTTCCCATGATTTATAGGTTCAGGTAATTACTGGGGTAAATGTGTGAGGTTATGGGGATAGAGCCTGAATAGTGCAGTGCCCCAGGGGTCGGTGCTGGGGCCTCAGCTTTTTACCATTTATATAGATGATCTGGAGGAGGGAACCGAGTGTAGGGTGTCGAAATTTGCTGATGACACCAAGATTGGGGGAACGGCAAATTGTGCGGAGGGTGTGGAGAGTCTGCAGAAGGATCTAGATAGGCTGGGCGAATGGGCCAGGAAATGGCAAATGGAATTTAATGTTGGCAAGTGTGAGGTGGTCCACTTTGGTAGGAAGAATGGTAGGAAGGACTATTACTTATGGGGCGAAAAACTGCAGCAGGTGACGGTGCAGAGGGACCTCAGGGTCCTTGTGCATGAGTCGCAAAAACCCAGCTTGCAGGTGGTCAGGAAGGCGAATGGGATGCTGGCCTTCATAGCGAGGGGGATTGAATATAAAAGTAGGGAGGTCTTGCTGCAGCTGTATAGGGCATTGGTGAGGCCGCAGCTGGAGTACTGTGTGCAGTTTTGGACGCCGCACCTGCGCAAAGATATTTTGGCCTTGGAGGGAGTGCAGAGGAGGTTTACTAGGCTGATACCGGAGTTGAGGGGGTCGAGCTATGAGGAGAGGCTGAATAAACTGGGCTTGTACTCGTTAGAGTTTAGAAGAATGAGGGGAGATCTCATTGAGACGTATAAGATGATGAATGGGATGGATAGGATAGAGGTGGAGAGACTCTTCCCGCTCAAAAAAGACAGTAGGACTAGGGGGCACAGCCTCAAGATAAAAGGGGGGCGGTTTAGAACGGAGTTGAGGAGGAACTTCTTCACTCAAAGGGTGGTGAATCTCTGGAATTCTCTGCCCGTTGAAGTGGTGGAGGCTGCCTCGCTAAATATTTTTAAGACGTGGGTTGGTGGGTTTTTGATAGGAGAGGGGATTAAGGGTTATGGGGAGAAAGCGGGAAAGTGGAACTGAGCAGCGACAGATCAGCCATGATCTTATTGAATGGCGGGGCAGGCTCAAAGGGCTAGATGGCCTACTCCTGCTCCTATTTCTTATGTTCTTATGTTCTTATGACATGCTCTTTCAGAGAGATGGTGCAGACATGATGGGCTGAATGGCCTTCTTTTGTACTATAGGGATTCTAAATTTTAGGGATAAAATGTTTCAAGAAATGATGTTGGACATTTATAAGACCGTAAGACACAGGAACAGAAGTAGGCCATTTAGCCCATTGAATCTGCTCTGCCATCTAATGAGAACATGACTGATCTGAAATGATGAACCTCAATTCTACTTTCCCCACCTTATTCCCATAACCCTCAATTCCTTTACTGATTAAAAATCTGTCTATCTCAGCCTTGAACATACCTAATGACCCAGCCTTCACAGTCTTCTATGGTAAAGAATTTTCCCATCTTTCCTTCAATCTTCTCCAACCTGGAGGCTTAACACTAATAATACTAAATATATTACAAAGTTATAAAGCCTCAATTCTAAATGTCATTTTTGGAGGGATTTTAGAGGTAGCAATCTCTTCCAACTTTGTTCCATGTGCACTACAATAATGGTTAAAGCTCATTTTCTTGGCTGCAATTAATAAGGTAGAAGCTAAACATTAGCTATTCACTGTTATGATCTCAAGTATGGTAGCACATAGAAAGTTATCAATCTATAATCTGTCTACCATCATAGTATTATAAATATCTGAAAACAATATCCTTTTCATGTCAATAGAGCAGCAACATCACTATGTTTACTTCGATCTTCAGAATTACAAAAATCAAGTTTTATCATAGATCTTCACAGAAATATAATTTTGTTTTAGAAAGACAGTCCCGTTTAAGCACAACCATAAATTTTCATACTTACAGACAAAAAAAAAATCACAGACAGAAATTAATTCACATTTTTACAGGATTTGGTTGAGTCTTGCATGGGATGGAAGCATCCCTAGCATTTGATGCCCATTAATAACTTCCCATGAGAGGTGGTAGTGGGCTGCCTTTTTAAACTACTGATATGTAACCACAAATTTCAAAATACTCTGGAGATATGGGTAAATTTACCAGTCAATTTCCAAAGCAATTATGAGGTAGAATGGTTAAATGAAAATAATCGCTAGCTTATCAAATGATTTGATTTTCAACCAGAAACATTAATGTTGCTTCTCTCTCCCCAAATACTGCCTGACCTGTTTATTTATATTATTTTCTGTCTTTTATTCAAAATGGTTTGATTTATTGAACACATTTTTGAAATATCAGATTAAAAAAGGATGAAATGTCAGATGCTGGGAAAGCCTTCAACACATTTTCTAGAATATGACCTTGTTAAACTCCTGTCATTTCAAATTTTACAGTTGCAATGTTTCATGAGATTGTATTGGACAATTCCCCATTCCTTCCTTCATCCTCCAATTGTCATTAATCAATTTCCAATTGTCATTATAGATTTAACTTCCATTAATACACTATGGGAACATCAATAAAATTTGTGCAATAAAATAAGCATAAAACCTATTACTACCAACTAAGAATTCTACAAAAGGGATTTAACTTGGAATGACAACGACATTCAAACTCCACTACACAATTAAATGATAGCAGATGGTAAGTCTGTAAAAGGTGAATCATAATCTTGCTGTCGAGACAGCGAGGACGAGAAGTGGCGGCCAGGATACTTTTTCATGTGAAAGAGAGAAAAAAAATAGTGGGACCAGTCTTTCTACCTCCTCCCTCTCCCCCAAATTCTTGTATCTCTCTTGGGAGCACTATACAGTGACACTGTCAGAAGTAGGAACAGGTGTCAGATCAATTTTTTTGGCACAGATGTTGAATACCTGCAGTATAGCGAGATTCCGGGCAAGAAAATATCTTTATCCATTGGTCACCCCCTTTCCTTTTCCGTCTTCTCAGAGAACTATGATAATTCAAGCTGAAGTTCACGAAATATATTTACAGCAAAATATCATTTAAACATACCTGCATGAGTTTTGTGTCATGTCCTGTGTAAACCACTATTCCATGAACCCACTGGGTGTTTCTTAATTGAGCACCTCGCAAAAGAATTTGATCTTGGCCCAAAGGAAAAGTGCTACAAAAAAGATTAATTAAATTGCAAATCTCAGCTGAGAACAATATGGAAATGTAAATAATAAAGCAACAGAAACAGAACAATTGTTAATTTCCTTTATCAAAAGTTACAGGGCCACAATTGTCTTAAGTATTTCTGTTATGGATTAAGTTAAAATTCCAGCCATATTCATTCTGAAAAAAAGTCCACATCATTTTACAGTAAAAAAAGTGGAATCTTCAAAAACATCTGTTGATTTATTTAGATAAACCAAAAGTATAACAAAATGGAAGTTGTGGCAAATCTATTAATACATGGAAATCAAACTTTTTTTTGCAGTAATTCTGCAACATCTGAAATTTTGAAAATGACTACAATTGAATTTCAAGTTAATCACTTATTAAAATAATTACATGTAAGCAAATTTCAGAAATATGTAAAAACAATAGAATACTGATAATGGGATATTAACACAGAGCAAGGGAGAAAAGCAATGCAAAGAGAAAGAAGTGGAGGGGGAAATGTCAGATACTCCTGAAAACCTTTTTTGATCATCGTGTTGCTTGTCCAACAAGCGACGGAGCATTGCTGAATTTAATTCTATCAAACGGAGAACACTTCAGTAGTACAAAATTTGGGAAACAGTAATCATAGTGCCATTAGATTTAGAATACTTATGGAAAGGAACACAGAATAATGAATTGTGAAAATGTTCAATTGAAGGAGTGCTAATTTCTAAGAGTCAAGTGGGATCTGGCCTGGGAGGATTGGAATTGAAGATTAGCAAATTTATCAGTAAATGCACAATTAAGTACCTCCAAAAAATGAATTAGCTCAAGCACAAAGCAAACGTTTTCATGTGAAGGGGAATGAAGAAAAGGCATTCAAATCTAGAACTCCCTTCAAGATTGAAAATATAAAGACTAAAGCAAACCAAAAGAAGATGGTTCATGCTAATGTCATGATTATAACATAGCACAATATTGAGCAGTATATGGAGTTTCCAGACGAGAACTGAAAAAGTGGGGCAGCCTACTGCTGTAGCTGTGGGAATTAAAATTCAATTAATCAATAAATCTGGAACAAAATGTTAGTTTCATGATTACTAATAAGATTATTGTAAAAACCCATTTGGTTCACTAATGTTCTTTGAGGGAGGAAATCTGCTAGTTTATACCCAGTCTGGTCCATACGTGATTCCAACCTCAGCACAAAGCACTTGACTCTAACTGTCCTCTGAAATAGCCTCACAAACCACTCAGTTGATAGCAGCTCACTATCACGGCAAAAGGACAATTTACTGGATAGGCAGTAAATGTTGGCTTGGTCAACCATACCCAAATCCCCCAAAAAATTAAAAGGTCAGCTGAAGCAATGTTGGGCCTGATTAGGGATCAAAAGGAAAATCCTGCGCAGGCAGAGGGCATGGTTTAAATAATTTATACTTTTCACTGGTCTTCACAAAAAAAATGCAACCAGTGCCACAATAAAGGAGCTATAGCATAAAAACAAATGGAATCAATGCCTAATAAGTCAGAGGCGTTCAAGGTAGAAAAGCCATTTGGTCCAAATAGGATCCATTCTAGGTTGTTGAGGATGCAAGTGGGAGACTAGCAAAGGCTTTGGCCACAACATGTTAATCCTCAGTAAATTGGTGGTGTCATAGGACATAATGATTGCAAATGTTACATCTCTGATCAAAAAAGAGAAGCAGGATACATCCAGTAACTGCAAGTTTATCATCCAAACATCAGAGGTGGGCAAACTTGTGGAGATTATATCCTGGGTCAAAATTAATGATCACTTTGATCATTAATTCCTAACCAACTAATGTGACTGTGTTCTTCAATTAAATAATGGAGTGTTGATGGGGGCAGTGCAGTTAATATACAGACTTTCAAAAATCATTTGATAAGATGTCACAATAAATTTATTAGCAGAATTGAAAATTATGAGAGTAAAGATTCAGTGTTTGCATGGCTCAAAATCAGCAAAGTGGCAGAAAAAAGTATTAGTGAATGGTTGTTTTTTTTTAAGACTAGAAAGTAAATAAGCAAAGACATAACTTCCAACCATACAGCATCTTTAACAATCTCAGGTCCTCCCAAAGCACTTTATAGCAAAGAAAATACAATTGCGTTACATTTCAAAGAAAATGTGGCAGCTGAATTGAACAAAGCAAGGCTCTACAAATGGTAATGTAATAAATGACTAGATCATCTGCTTAAGTGATGTTGACTGAGAAATAAATTTTGGCTGAGACCTTGAGGAGATGCCCCTTGCTCTTCTACAAATAGCACATGTACTCAAGAGAGTAGACAAGGCTATGCTTTAAATTCTAATCTGAAAGACAGCACTTCCGATAGTGTTGTACTGCACTTAAGTATCAGCCTGGATTACATGCTCAAATCTCTCAAGTGTGACTTGAATCCATTACTCCGACCCAGAAGTAAGTGCATTGCAACTGAGCTATAGTTGACACTCAAATGAACAATGGCATACAATGAACAACGGTCAGTAATTAGATCAATGCTCTTTTCATTACCTGGATTAAAAATGGCAAAAGACAGGATGTCATTTCAAAGTTTGCAATTAGCATAATATTTTAATATTAAGTAAACAATAAGGACATAGGCAAACAGGTGATGTATGGGTGGGATGCATTTTGGAAGGGAGAAAGATGAGTCAATATAAACAGAATGGTGCAAATTTAAAGAAAGGTGCAGGAAGAGAGATTTGGTGGTTCATATATATTTTATGGTGGTAAGACATGTTTGCAGATGACATATGTTAAAACATATGGGATACAGCACTTTATAGAACAGACATAGATTACAAAAACAAGCAAATTATGATAATCCTTAGAGGCTAGGCCTCAGATGGCGAATTGCATTTAATTCTGGGCACTATATTTGAAGAAGGAAGTCAAGGCCTTGGAGATGTCGGAGAGGACATTAGCTGGAATGGTACCAGGAATGAGAGGAATCAGTTACATGAAGAGAATAGAGGAACTGTGATTGTTCTCCTTGGAGCAGAGAAAGTTCAGAATAAATTTAAAAGAATTGTTCAAAATTAGAAAGTAATTAAGCCAAAAGTACTTCCACTGAGAAGGTAGGTAGGTAATCAGAGGACGCAGATTTAAGATAATTTGCAAAACCAAAGAGATGACGCGGAGATTATTTTTCTATTTATAAAACTAGTTAAGATCTGGAATGTATTTCCTGAAAGGATGGACAAAAATGAGAGGTCACATGACACCAGGATATAGTCCAACTGATTTATCTGAAATCAGAAGCTTTTGGAGCACCACCCCTTCGTCAGGTGAAGTGGATGGTGAAAGCAGATTCATGTGTAACTCACAAAAGGGAATTGGATGTGTACTTAAAAAGGGAAAGCAAATGCACTGCTTTATGAGATAAAACAGGAGGCCTGTGATCAGTGGTGTGCCTCAGGGATCAGTGCTGGGCCCAGCGTTATTTGTCAATTATATTCATGATTTGGATGAGAATATAGGGGGCATGGTTAGTAAGTTTGCAGATGACATCAAGTAATTGGTGGCATAGTGGATAGTGAAGAAAGTTATCTCCAATTGCAGTGGGATTTGATCAATTGAGCCAATGGGCTGTCAAATGGCAAGTGGAGTTTAATTTAGACAAACGTGAGGTAATGCATTTTGGTAGACTGAACCAGGGCAGGACTTGCTCAGTTAACGGCAGGGCGTTGGGGAGAGTTACAAAACAAAGAGATGTGGAGATACATGTTCATAGCTCCTTGAAAGTGGAGTCACAGGGGGACAGAATGGTGAAGGCAGCATTCGGCATGCTTGGCTTCATCAGCCAGAACATTGAATACAGGAGTTCGAATGTCTTGTTGAAATTGTACAAGGCATTGGTAAGGCCACATTTGGAACACTGTGTGCAATTCTGGTCACCCTATTATAGAAAGGATATTATTAAAATAGAAACAGTGCAGAAAAGATTTACTAAGATGCTACTGGGACATGATGGATTGAGTTATAAGGAAAGGCTGAATAGACTTGGACTATTTTTTCCAGGGCGTATGAGGCTGAGGGGTGACCTTATACACATCTATAAAATACTGAGGGGTATAGACAAAGTAGACAGTCAATACATTTTCCCAAAGGTGGGGAAGTCTAAAACTGGAGGGCATAGGTTTAAGGTGAGAGGGGAGAGATACAAAAAAGTGTCCAGAGGGGTGTTTTTTTCACACAAAGGGTGGTCAGTGTCTGAAACAAGCTGCCAGAGGTAGTAGTAGAAGCGGGTACAATTTTAAGTTTTAAAAAACATTTAGATAGTTACATGGGAATGATGGGTATTGAGGGATATGGGCCAAATGCAGGCAATTGGGATTAGTTTAGGGATTTAAAAAAAAAGGCGGCATGGACAAGTTGGGCCAAAGGGCCTCTTTCCATGCTGTAAATCTCCATGACTCTATGACTCTATAAGAAGAGAACAAGACCAGTTAGATAGCTCTTTCAACATGCCAGCACAAGCAAAGGGCCTGAATGGCTTTCTGCTGTACTTTATGATTCTATGAATAGACATAGAAATACATTCTGTGATTGGTTGATGTGCATCAATCACAGTTTTAACTGATGCCTCTCTTCAGATACTAGTTCACCTCATTTATCTTGGTGCTCCCCTAGTTAAGAGGCATTTTGTTTGCAGTGTAATTGTAAAATAATTGTCATAGGTCCTGACAAACCAGAAGCAACAGTTACAAGGTTACACAAGGACAAATGCGAGGCAATGCATTTTGGAAGGTCTAATGCAGGAGGGAAGTATACAATAAATAACAAAACCCTTAGAAGCATTAACATACGGAGGGATCTAGGCCTACAAGTCCACAGTTCACTGAAAGTGGCTACACAGAATCCCTACAGTGCAGAAGGAGGCCATTCAGCCTTCAACAATAACAATCCCACCCATGTTCTATCCCCATAACCCCATGTATTTATCCTGCTACTCCCTCTAAAACTAAAAGGCAATTTAGCATAGCCAATCAACCTTACATCTGAAGATGTGGGAAGAAACCACACAGGGAGGAAACCCACACAGACATGGGGAGAAGGTGTAGACTCCACACAGGCAGTCACTCAGGGCTGGAATTGAATCCGGGTCCCTGGCATTGTGTGGCAGCAGTGCTAACCACTGTGCTACCATAAAAACATAAGTGGATAAGGTGGTCAGGAACATATGTAACATGCTTGCCTTCATTGGTCAGGGCATAGAATATAAAAATTGGCAAGTCATTTTGCTGTTTGGAACTTTAATTAGGCCACATTTGGAATATTGCACATAGTTCTGGTCACCACATTACCAGAAAGATGTGGAGGCTTTGGAAAGGGCCTCTTTCCAAGATGTTACCTGGTTTGGAGGGTATTAGCTATGAGGAGAGATTGAACAAACTTGATTTGTTTTCATTTAAACTTTGGAGGCTGAGGGGCAATCTGACAGAAGTTTACAAAATTATGGGAGATATAGATAGAATGGATACTTGGAGTCTTTCTCCCACAGTAGAAATATCAATTAGTAGGGGAAGGTGCAGGAATATGGACTGCAAGGAGGCAAAAGATTTATAGTTTAGAAAGGCATCATGTATCAGTGCAGGCTTAGTGGGCCCAAGGGCCTGTTCCTATGCTGTACTGTTCTTTGAAATCCTGATTAAATCAATCAATCAACCCCAACTCTGCAAAAAATGGTGAGTTAAGTGGCTCCACACATGAATTTTAAATACATTCTTTAAGTGTGCAGAAATGACCTGGGGGAATAGAATTTTCTGAAATTATTTTATGGTGGCACTTCAAATAAATCAGTCACAATGACATTTATGTCAGTAGATGGCAGTTCCTGTCAGCTGACAAAAATAGGCCAAAATTAGGTTTGCGATTTGAGGCAGGTGATGTGCCCCATGGCAGTGTTTGTATCCCAAAGGCCATATGGAGCCAGTGTAAAACTCCCGGCCCATATGACCAGAGGATGCTCAAGATGAAATGTAAATGCATATTGTTACTGTAACCTGCAATGACAAGTACAGTGAGGCACTTCTTGTTCTGTAATGAAAGAAACTGACCTGTACTGCACTTTCTGTAATGTCAAATTTGAACTTTTATGTGAAATACTGCTAGGAATTTTATGGAAGTAGCAGGTTTTTGAAAAAAAACTATCTGTACCAGCATTCAGAGGGAGGCTTCAGATCAAACAGAACATGACTGAAGTCAAATTGAAGAGGTTGGGCTGTTCTCCTTGGAGAGAAGGCAGCAAAGAGGAAATTTGAGAGACATGTTGAAAATCATGAGGAGGCTGGACAAAGTAGATGAGGAGAAACTGTTTCCTCTTGCAAAAAGAACTGAGAAGAAGAAAATATAGAGTTAGTATTTACAAAAGAAGCAAATGTGGTGAGAGAATTTTTTTTTTCCCCCACACAGCAAGTGGTTCAGGTCTGGAATGCACTGCCTGCAAGTGTGGTGGAAGCAGGTTCAAATGAGGTATTCAAAAGAGCATTAGATGAGTACTTGAATAAAAACAATGTGCAGGAGAAATGACAGGGTAATGGCACAAAACCATAATGCTTATTTGGAGAGCCAATGCAGACATGATGGGCTGAATGGCCTCCTCCTGCACTATAACAATTCTGTGATTGCATAGGAGCTGGTCAACAGGGAATCAAAGGAACTACCACTCTACAGGCTGAATAGGTTACAGGGGCTCCTTCAGCTACTGAAATTCTGGATTTGGAACACAGACTATCTACCAATACACTTTGGCAGTTCAACATTAGCATTTTCTGTAATCATAAAAGTTCGTCAAAGATCCTGCACAATCTCCAGCAACGCTTTAGGTATAGGAATGAAGCCAAATGTAAGATAAACAAAAGGGACAACTTTAATCACCAAGAAAGGGAGATGAAGTGCAAGAGACAAAAGACAAATTAGCAAAATGAGCAGTAAAGTTAAGCACAAAAAAACGTTATGCTAATTGGGAAAGCATATAATGTCCCACTGTGAGAGAGAACCAATGCTAAATTGAATACTAATTTATGCAGAATTCCAGGGATGCTCCAGACATTATAGTCTTGATTGCTTGGAAATGAGACTTCAGAAAGATCCCCCCCTCCCCCGCTCAAATTTTAACATTGGTATAAGGGACATTAATTCTTTCTGTAGATACTGATTTTAAATGCAGACCAGTAATTAAATTTGTATATGTTTTTATAAGAAAATGTTTGCTATCATTTCTAATGCATCTTCTCCTTCAACCTACTTTACCTCTTTCCATCGAATCGAATGTTGCCAACAAAATCATATAAGTGCCGGTTTGGACTCTCGCACTCGAGTTTGCCAGATAAATTCATTAGACTATCAATATCTTTTATCTCTGCTGTCTGGGGTAGACCCTTAAAAGGAAGAAAAAAAAATCACAACTTTAAGTTAAAATCTTATCATTTCCTATTACCTTTCAATGTGAGGGGTTAAATTTAACATGGGCTCAGTAAGGCAGATAAATGAGATTTGTCTAAGTAGTGTTTAAAAATAAAATTATGGTATTACGAGGCTTACACTCCCTCAGAGCATAGCTATGAAAAATGTAGGTCAAATTCAGTCTACTTAGCGTAACAAAAGGCAAAATATTATATTCTTGTATCCTATAATACTCTGAACTTAAGGATGGAATTTTCCAGCCAACTCACCGGCGGTATCTTCCGGTCCTGTCAACAGTGAACTTCTACCACAGGTTTCACGGCCACAGGGACTGCATAGAACAGGAAACCCTGTTGACAGCAGCAGGATCAGAAAATCCTGCCACCGGCCAATGGCGGGTTTCTCTGCTGCCTTAAAACGCGCTGTGGAAAATTCTGCCCAATGACTTTATGTACAACTGATTGCTCTTACGCTGATTCTTCATTTAAGAGAGAAGCATGGATAGATTTATGGTGCACAAGAACATTATTTAACCCACCTTATCCAGCCTGCCATAAAAGGTGCCCAGTCAAATGACACTTTCCAGCTCTTGGTCGGTAGCTCGGCAGATTATGGCACCGCAAGCATATCCACGTGGTGAGTGTTTGTGCCTCTGCCACTCTTTCGGTTGCGAGTTCCAAACCCTGAGCACCTCTGGGTAAAAATATTACTCAACTTCCCTCTGATCCTTCTCATTGCTTGAAATTGACACCCCTGATTATTGACCTCTCTGCTAAGGGAAATAACTCTTGACCATTCACTCTATCAAGGCCCCTTAGAACTTTCATAGAATCCTATAGTGTAGAAGCAGGCTATTTAGCCCATCAAGTCTGCACAACTCTCCAAACGAGCATCTCACCAAGACTCTATCCCCGTATCCCCATGTATTTACCCTGCTAATCCCACTAACCCATACTTCTTGTGACACCAAGAGGCAAATTTAGCATGGCCAATCCAACTAACCTGCAAACTTCTGGTGCAACGCTACTGTGACTTTAAGAAATGTATTTTAAGCATGCCGTCTGCAGCTATAAGCAGGCCTGTTATTTTTATTTTAGCAGAGTTTTTATTGTTAGGAAAGCCATATAATGGGCCTTTTGTTTATTTTTAATCTTGGCCTGATGTAGTATCTTGGAATTTTATGACCCTTTATGACTATTTATGCTTATAAAAATGTTTTAAATGCAAACCAATTTGGTTGAAACTCTTACCTGTCGGATCTTAAGATTTGTTTCTCCATCTAAATTAGAAGTTTCAATGTAGCACATTGCTTGTGGTTCGCTGATATGAAACAGAATGACAAGTTTATCAAATTTTAAACAGTTATTACATGATTACTTGAAAAACGTGCAAAGCAGTTATTCATTGACGGAATTAAGCTCCAACAGAACAATAACAGTTTATCATTTCCTAGTGTCATTACAGCATTTTTCACTTAAAATGCATCTTTAGATTTGTGCCAAACTCGTAGCTAACCATTACAAAATTGCTTGTAAGCATTAGAGTTAACCTTTAATGCATTTCATATTATAGGTTTGATAAATGAAATATTAATGAATGTATAAATTGAATTTGATTGAGCACTGGTTCACTTATTGAAATGTTATTAAAATAGAACATTTTAATCATCATAATTTTAAAGATTAAAATTCAACTGTTTCCCAACATATTACATTAGCACTCAAATGTTAGACTATGCAGTCTAATAGCCAAACATTTATTCATTAAGATATACAGTTATATATATGAATAATTACCTTTGATATCTATACAGAATAAGGATATCAGATTTTTGAAGATTTATTTTAATCTCATTTTGAAATTCATGTGTAATGGTTACTACACAAAAGTTGGCTGAACAGACCAAAGATGATTTTAATAATTTTGCTCTGCAGATAACAAAACACTTCAAGTGTTTTGCACCAATTCCTGAAAACACATCTTGCAGTTTCTACTCCCATTAGTATTTAAGGTGAAGGAGGAAAGAAACACTTTCTCATTGTTTAATTCAGGCAATGATAACAGGCCAATTACTATTGAAGGAAAAGTTCTATGATCATTCAGAAAGATGTGTCTGGGGAACTTGTACATTCTGCAATAAGGGGAATAGCTCATGCATGATATATGTGCAAGAAAAGATTTTGTGTACCTGTTAACCAAGAGGGAGTGGGACAGGGGAAGCATCATCCAAAAGGCAAAATAGTATATGTAAAACAATTAGAAATGTATTTCATAACAGCACATCAATTAAAGCAGCAGTGAAGCTACACAACAGTTAACAGATACAGGTTAGAAAAAATAGGAACTGTGCAGCAAGCTTCCTCATTAGTAAGTTACACCATAAAGCGTAATTGCAGATTTGTAGTAGTTAAAATTTGCCACAGCAACATGCAGTTTGTCACGTAATACACAATGTGAGAATTTATAAAATTCAGGAACATGCAAAAGAGAACATTCAGAAAAGTACAGTGGGTCCTCCAGCGAGCTTGTAAAACTCACCAAGAAAAGAATTGTTATACAGAGTATCTCCTGATACAGCTCAACTCTTAGTGAAATTGCATTTTTAGAAAAGCACCTTTTGTTCTAAACAGCTCTAAAGTATTTATTTTGCTCTAAAGGATAAGCATAAACAGTTGGACTTTCTGCAAATCTTTATGATATTACAATTAATTAATTAATCTATTATCTTCTCTATGAATAGATTTTTGGATATTTACTGTAATTGAATATATACAACTTTGGTTTTACAAAAGTAAGCTACTTTTGAATATAAGACAAAAATGATAATTCATTGTTACTCATCTCAGAAGAAAGTATTTATGCACAATATATGGAAATCATCAATAAAATTGAAGTTGGAAAGTACATTCATGTTGCATTTTGTTCTTCTAATAAATTTCAGTCAGTGAAGGGGGATAGGTTATTTTGACTACTTAATTCAATAAAATTACCAGGGGAGGGTAATGGTGGTTATGGCAACTCCAATGTGTTGCACTAGAAAATTATACAACAGATTCGATAGGACAAGTTCTTAACCTCAACTGTGCTGAGTTTGTTTGGAGGGCCGAACAAACAGGCCAGGTACTTTCCAGAAGTACGAAGCACAGGAAGAATAAGCAGCTTGCCTTCATACTTCAGAATTTTGTAGGCAGCAGCTCTGGAGGAAGTCTAAGGGCAAACCTTCAAAATCCCATCTCATCAATCAGTAAAGAAGCTACACTGCTTTGGAGAGGGGGAACAAGCTGACATTTTGAACGACTTGCCTTCCCTGCACCACCACCCTCCCTCCCACCCCACCAAGGTGATTTCAGTCAGTAATCAAAATTTATGCAGGAATCTAGTGCACAATGTGAACTGAAGTACATTTGAAGAATTACAAATAGCCACTTTGGGGCTGCTTTTGAGGACCCACTGCTGCTTTAAAATGCTATAGGATTTTATTCCCTAAATCAAATCTGACCTTGATGACAGAATGACGAGGTCAGCTGGGAGATGTTCCCCATTGGTCACCTTCACAATCTCCCCCACTGCCACCTATATTAATCCCAGCAGATAGAGGGTTAGGACACACATACACACATACGAAATTAATGGGGAGGGATAAGATAATGATGGAAAACATGATGGGAAAAAGGCAAAAAGCAAATTGATTGGTTATACAGAAAATAAAAAACAATCAAAAATTTTTTTGCTATATAATTTTTCAAAATCCATTTTATTCATGTCAGATGCAATCCTACGGCTCCAAGGATTACCAAAAGGATCTGTGCGCAATGAGTACTTATCATAGGAAAATTATTTCTCCATAACTACATTTTACAGAAAATACAGCAATTTAATAAATTCCACCAAAGTTTCCTTTTCCAAAACACAAAAAATGAACATAAAACAGCAATTTGAGCAATCTTAAAGGCTTAAACCAGCTGCAATTTCAAATTATCAAAAAATTGTGTCTTGTGGCACCATATAAAGTACTTTTTTTTAAGAATTGCCAGCACTCACTCGCACATGAAAAATTGTTGAGATTCAAAAAAAGTTTATAATAATTTACAACTCATTGATACGTTGGATCATTGACACAATTCTGGTTTTCACTCAAACAGCTACACATTGGCAACAAAATTCATTTTTCAACTATGATTTTAAGGCAAAACAGCAATTGAGAGGGAGTGTTGTGCATTTCATAAGGTAATAAACTAAAGTACTGCTAAAATAAAGAGGTACACTACTTTTATTTCAAATACACCTTTGAATGAAAATCAGGACTTTTGAATTTTCATTTACCAAAATAATCTAGATCTTGGGTGACTTGAACAGAAAATGGATTTTGCAAAACAAAACATCTAAAAAGGTTTCAAAGAAATAGTCTCCAAGAAAATGGTTCTGCAAAAAAATGGACACTAAGTTGCATTTTGTGAAAAATCATTTTGTTTCATTTTAAATGCTAGTGTTCAAATTGGTTTAACTTTCAAAACTCGAGCTGAATTTCTGCATAAATTTAGTCTCATCTGACTGTATATACAACCATAACTTCTGAAGAACCCCAAGAATACAACCTGTGGCAATAAGAATAATCCTAAATCTAAAACTATTTCCAGATAACACAGAAACCAAGTTTTATGGTGACACTTGCCAGCAAAATTTTAAAAATATTTTATACTGCAAGAGCAAATGTGGCTGTTAAATAAAACAACTGCCGTAATTATTTTGCTGGCCAAACATTTTTTTTTCTTTTGGCTCATACAGAAGTCCAAAAATAGAAGTAAATGAAGTGATGGAAGTTCTGTGTTTGCTGCACTCCTATCCTAAGAGGATTATCTTACTCCCTCAGCCAGGAGGCCAATAATAAAGCTTTACTCTTCAGACTGTTCACCTGGTATACCTCTCGTCCACTGGAATCCATTACAATCATGCAGAAATAGGCCGTTCAGACATCTTGTGCCAGTGCCAGCTCTTTGATTCAATGTCATCCACTTCTCTGCTCTTTCTCCACTGTGTAGCAAATTTTCAAAGTATTTTTCCAATTTCCTTCTCAAGATTATTAAATCTTTTGACTTTTCTTCCAGATACGACACTCCAGATTGTAACCCGCTGCATTAAAGCGATTCTTTTCATTCCCCCCCCAATCCCGCACCACCACCCCCCCCCCCCCCCCCACCCCCCGTTTCGCTCTTAGCAATTTATTTTAAATGAGTGCCCTTTGGTTCCCAACCTATCTGCCAGTGAAACAGTTTGTCCTCATTTACTCTATTAAAACTCATCATAAATTTGAACACCTCCATTAAATCTCCCTCTAACCTTAATTTCAGATTCTCTAAAGTCTCAACATAATGGAAGTCCCTCATCCCTGATATTATTTCTGTCCCTTCTCACAAACTCAACAAGTGTTTTAATTAGAATGAAATATAATGCTCTCATTGAAGACTAATAAAAGTTCAGCATAGCATCATTGTTCCAACTGAAGGGAATCCAACACATCTCACAGGCCTCCACAATTACTTTAGGTCTCACTGAAGTGCAAACATGCAGCATAAGGAAACCCACTCTCTCTGACATAGATGATCAAGTCTGGGGCCCAGATAAAGCTGCATGAAACACTAGAGTCTGGCGTATCCACTGGAGTTGCAGCCGGGTTGTACCAGAAGTCTCCTGCAATTTTGGGGCTGGTGTTCTTAATTGCATCACATAATTAACATTAAAATCATGTTCTAAGTTATACTTGTGGTTGTGTTGTCATCTTGGAGATAAATACATGATGGTCTTAAGCTAGTGAGGATATTGTTGTGGCGAATGTAATTTAAAAACTCGAAGCTGGATAGGTACAAATAAGGGGCAATGTCTACTCAGCAATAGTCCTTTCTGACCCAACTACTCAACCCTTTATATTCATTATGCACTAGAAACATGCTAAACAATAAATGAGAAATGCGTGATCTAGTTCCATTTTGCGTTTGATCCCATTTTCTTGGAGCAGCACTGGGATGGTGCAGGAGGTAGAGGGGCCACCCTCTACACAAGCATCAACAGGCATCTCTACCTTGATGAGAGTAGTACAGTATCAGCAGGTATGAATTCTGTGCAATTTATTTTAACTATATCGCCAACCTCTACCTGCAAGAAAGAAACTATTAAGTGGTTAAGACTAGCATCTTTGAATGTTGCAATTAACTAAGTATGTTGAATTATGTTCAACATTATCTCAGTGCTTCTTTTAAAATTCTATTCAATACGTTTTATGATGAGAATATGTTAGTAGATGAGTTCTGAAATATTTTAAAATGTGAACCATGTAAACCATATTAAAATCAGTTATACCAAAGGAATTTTCCAGGCTAATTTTTATTCACTTCTTTATTATACAGAATTACATGAGAATATAGCACTGAAGTAGGCCACTTGGCCCAACTGGTGTATGCTGGCATTTATGCTCCTCATTTTCCTTCTCCCAATCATTAAAAATTTTCTTTATAAACATAGTGAACACTCAGGGGGGAAAATGGAAAGTTGTAGTCCAGGCAGGAATCATTAGCATAGAAAAGGGCTGAGATCCAGCAGTCAGAGTTTCAGGAGCTCCAGGGAAGAAGTTGAAAAGCAGAACCACAGAAGAAATAATTCTGGAATTAATCCCAGTACCACATGCATTGGAGTAGCAGAATAACATACGTTGCCATGTGGCTGGCCAAATAGGTTAACATTTGCTTGAAGAAATGTAAGGACTTCAGGTTTTTAAGACTTAGGAACTACTTCTGGGGTAGAACGGTTCTGTTAAAGTGGACTCTCAGTTATCCTGTTGGGGAGATTAACGGGAGGTGTAATTTAAACTAATAGGAAAAACCAGAAAATGACAAGTTAATTCATTCATTCACATGATCTGGCAGCACAGGCAAGGACAGTTGTTATTGCTCATCCCAAATTGCCCCTGGAGTGATTGTGAGCCAGCTGTCGAACATGCAGTCCTTGTTGCAAAAGTACTCTCGTGGTACCGTTAAGGAGAGTGTTTCGGAATTTTGACCCAATAATGATGAAGGAACAGTGATATATTTCTAAGGTGGATGCTGTGCGACTTGTAGGGAAACCTGGAGGTTGCAGTGTTCACATATTTCTGCTACTCTTGTTCAGAAGCAATAGAGATCACAGGGTTGGGAGGTGCTGCTAAAAATGTCTTGCAGAATTGCTGTAATGCATCTTTTGTATGATGCACAAAGTAGACCGGCGTTGGACTGGCGTAAACACAGTAAAAAGTCTGACAACACCATTCTCTCCATTCACCTGACGAAGAGGCTGTCCCCTCGAAAGCTAGTGAGAATATTATCAAATAAATAGGTTGGACTAAAACCTGGTGTTGTCAGACTTTTTACTGCACAAAGTAGACACAGTGCAGTGGTGGTGGAGGGAATGAACATTTATCATGGTGGATGGAGTAACAATCAAGCGGTCTGCTTTGTTCTGCATGTGGTTGAGCTCCAGACAAGTAGAGAGTATTCTATGACACTTCATAACTGCATCTAGATGGCTAGTCAGTGGTGAATCACTCATCAGCCTCTGAACTACACTTGTAATCACAGTATTTATATGGATGGTTCAGTTAAGTTTCTGGTCAATGGTGACTCCTGGAATGTTGACAGTGGGGAATTTATCATTGAATGTCAAGGAAAGGTTTCTAGAATCTCTCTCGTTGGAAACAGTCATTGCTTAATACTTGAGTTACTTGCCACTTATCAATCCAGCCTGAATGTTGCCCAGCTCTTGCAATATGCAGACATAGACTGCTTTGTTATCTGAGTTGTTGCAAATAGAGCTGAACACTTAAAATAGTGAATATCCCTACTTCTGACCTTATGATCGAGGGTAGGTCCATGATTAAGCAGTTGAACATGGTCTGACTTAGGACACTAGCTTATGGAACTCTGAAGAGTGCAGTTGAACACAGGGATCTGGGAATACAGATACAGAATTCCCTAAAAGTGAAGTCACAGGTGGATAGGGACGTAAAGAGTGCTTTTGGTACACTGGCCTTTATAAATCGGAGTATCGCATATAAAAGTTGGAGTGTTATGGTAAGGTTATATAAGGCATTGGTGAGGCTGAATTTAGAGTATTGTGTACAGTTTTGGTCACCTAGTTACAGGAAGGATATAAATAAAGTTGAAAGAGTGCAGAGAAGGTTCAAAAGGATGTTGCCGGGACTTGAGAAGCTGAGTTACAGAGAGAGATTGAATAGGTTTGGACTTTATTCCCTGGAGCATAGAAGAATGAGGGGAGATTTGATAGAGGTGTATAAGATTTTGATGGGTATAGATAGAGTGAACGCAAGCAGGCTTTTTCCACTGAGGCTAGGGGAGAAAAAAACTAGAGGGCATGGGTTAAGGGTGAAAGGAGAAAAGTTTAAAGGGAATATTAGGGGGGGGCTTCTTCATGCAGGGAGTGGTGGGAGTGTGGAATGAACTGCTGGCTAAAGTGGTAAATGCGGGGTCACTTTTAACATTTAAGAAAAACTTGGACGGGTTCATGGATGAGAGGGGTGTGGAGGGATATGGTTCAAGTGCAGGTCAGTGGGAATAGGCAAAAAAAAATGGTTCGTCACAGACAAGAAGGGCTGAAAGGCCTGTTTCTGAGCTGTAATTTTCTATGGTTCTATGACCTGATGCAGAGATAAGAGGACTCCAACAACCAAAATCACCCTCTTTTTGCTAAGTATGACTGCAAGCAATGGAGAGTTTTTCCCTATTTCCATTGGCTTCAATTTTATGATGGCTCATTAATGCCATGCTTGGTCAAATGCTGCCTTGACGTCAAGGGTAGTCATTCTCACCTCATCACTGAAATTTATCACTTTTATCCATGTTTGGACCAAGGCTGTAATAACGTCTGGAGCCTAATAATTCAAGCTGAACATCAGTGAGCAGGTTTATTGGTGAGTAATTACCCACTGATAGCACTGTTGATAACCCTTCCATCAATCTGTTGATGGTTGAAAATAGGTTGATGGAGCAGTTAGTTGGCTGGATTGCATTTATCTCTCCTTTGAACAGTACATTCCTGGGCAGATCCACTTCATCGGATAGATGCCCAACTCTAGCTGTACTGGAACAGCTTTGCCTGAGGCGCTGCTCATTCAGAAGCACAATGCAGGTAGCATGCCGGCGAGAGTAGAGATATTTATTTTGATCAAAGATTAAGGTGTGGGCTTTGAAGTGAAGTTTTTAAGTACACAGATAAAAGGATTTAGAAAATCATTGTTCATTAATCTAGAATTAGTTATATCTTGTGTTGATTATATCATGCAAGGCGATCACCAGAGCATTGCTGGGGCAGAAAACAGAAAATTTGAGGCAATCAACTCATTGCTTTTCTTCTCTGGAAAATCTCCGGAGCCATTAACAAGGAATTACTTATGTGTTCCAAGCATTGTAAAATGCCTTATTTTATTAGGCCACCTGGATATTAAGCCTCTTTAGCTTTGGTCCATTAAATTTTCTGTCCCACCCATGTTGATTCTGACAGCAGAAGGCACTAGAAGATTTAAACTAATGGTTTCAGCCCGAAGCAATCTTGGTGTAATAATTTTCTGTTTGAATTCACTGAAAACCCTGAGGAACTTAGTGGGATTGAGTTAAGGGTTAAATTCAGGTTATGTTATTTCTCAGAGCAGTGTTATACTTAAGGAAGGTTATACTTAAGGAATTCTGGAGTAAGAAAACAAACTTAAAAATTGAAGCTGCAACAATGCCATGATATATGTTAACTGCAGCTATTCAGAAAGTTCAACTTTTGAAAAATCTCTCTCTCTCTCCATATACTCTCTCCTCTAAAAAGATTCTTCTTCCTATCCAGGTCAAGTACTTAACCAATTGATGTGTGACTATAGTGAAACCATTTACAGATATCATCTTCAAAATCTCAACAGTGAACTATGATACAGTCATTATTTCACTGAAACTGACAGCAATTTTGGGGGCTTGGACATCCATAGAATAATGTGGAAATTAAATGTTGTCAGTGAGTTTACAACAGTGTAGGGATTCTTACAGACCATCTCCCTTCCAATCCTGAATGGGTGAGAATTTCCATTCTAATGCTGTCAATCTTGCTGTGAAAGCTCTGGAAGAAAGTTACTTTGTTGAATAAGGTCTAACGGGGTTTTTAAACAGTATACTAACTTCATAATTACTGCTGAACGCCCCCTTACTAAAAAGCCAATTTGTGAAATGTGCAATTCTCCAAGATTAAACACACATGTTAAAAAAGTAGTTCTGAAAGTCTGTTTTCTTTTATTTTAGTTTCTATCTTTGTACAGCCACACTCTATCTGAAAAATAGATGAAAAAAATAAATGAAGGATTTGAAATACTTTTAACTTCTTGATTTGCTTGAGTGAATGCTTCAAAGTGAGTGGCTGCTTGCTGACATCAAGGGTACGGCACGTAAAAAAAAACTTTGACTTGGTATCTGATTTAAACTATTGTCAGGAAAGGGGGATTCATACTATAGAAAACACTGTATCTTTGTAGGCAGCTTTCTTCAAGATCAGCAGCAAACAGCCTTGCTTCACCATTGATAAAAATACAGGCCTGATTTACAAATACACAACTTAAAAGGGGAACAAGATTTGAAATACTTACGAAAGGTAAACTAAATAAAATTCAGCCTACCTTCAGAATTCTAGATGCAAGCTTTATCTATCATCTCCAAGTTCAAATAGGCTCTTTGATCATAAAATCTACAGACTGTGAACAATATTTCAGAACTCTCCCATTAACATATCAATAAAATTTAATTGCATCTGCGTCATGATGCAGCCATGTATGCAGCCTCAGAACAAATTTAAAACATTGCTGAGTTAAAAAATGTAAAGCTGGAGACTTATGCAGTGGTGCCACATAAGCATGTAATTCTTTCAAAAACACATTGCTGTACAACAAATAGAGATAAATATATAATCCTCGTCATGATGGTATATGCACATTACATGGTATTTTTGGAAAGCTTGACAAATCCGAAGTTACAGAAATTTTTCCTTAATGGATTCTGTTTCTTTAAAAATCAGCTGTACTGCATACAATGATTAAAAATCAAGTTTTTCCAGCCATACTAGATGCAGTGATAAGCCCAATTGTTCCCGTTAAACACTATTCCGGGCATTTCTCTAATTTACTGAGGAAAGCTGGGTTGAAGATAAAATGAGGAAACACAGTTGTTTCTTTCCCTCCAAACATTCAGGCACTGATGATCACATCTTCCAATTAAACGAGTCCAATTTTATAAGTAGATGCACACTAAAACCACTGCCAAAACACAGTGCAAAACTAATCAAAAAGAAGTTGCAAACTTGTCATGAAATTCTCAGTTTTGTGGCTAAGAAACGATTCTCTGATGTGAATTACCTAATTGCAGTTTTGACCCAATTAAGTATGCCACAGCTTGACTTGTTACAATGTACCTTTCAATGATAACATTTATTTTAGGTTTTACAAAATACACTTCATATCAGATTCAATTGATGATTGACAAAGTGTGGATTGTAACTAAGTGTTTTTCATCATAGTATCCAAGAGAAACAATTCTAGGCACAAAAATATACTGATTCCATTGTCTACTTTCTAATTAGTAATCTGTTCACTGGAATTTCATATGGATTAGACTATCTGCATTTACTGAAAATCATGACCAATATCCAGTATCTTATTGACACAAGAAAATTTTGAAGTGTCAAAGTATTGTCACCTCAAGTCAAAAAATAAAATGGTATTCATGTACAAAATCAATATAAATGCAATTATGCACCATCTTTAAGCATCAGTAATATTCTTTATGGCTTTAGTCATCATCACCTCAACTTACTTCCGATCTTTTATCATTATGAAATTAGCTCATGTTTTAAAAATTTCACCAGCAAAACACATTGTGATAAATGTCAGTAAATTGTAGAGTTTCAAAAGAAACATCCTGATAGGAGGAATGCCAGATATCTTTTACTCATTTTTATTTACTTGTCTCAGCTCAGAAAATATTTCTCTCTTTCTGTTTCAGTTTGGTAAATTAAAAGAGAGCAGATATTGGAACTTTAAAAAAAATCTGTTTCAAGAAACTAACCAAAGAATCTCAGAAACATAAGCTGCTTACATATTTGAACCCATTTACTAAATTGCTATACGATGGACATTCTGGCAGGTAGCATTACACACCATCGTTCATTAGCTTAGAATGCACCAAGTACTATTGGTAGACAAACGATTAGTACAATGATCCACTCAGATTGCACTGTAGATAAATATGCTCATCAATTCAAGATGGCTTTAGTTTTTGATTATGATAGAACAATATTTCATACCTTTTCCCAATGGACAATTTCCCAAGCACGATTTCTCAGCACTGCAGAGAAAAGAGATTTCGGAAATTAAAAACGTTCATCAACTCTTAACTAGACTTGAAACAAGTTCAAAACCAAAACTGTAAAGCTTCTCCATTTAGAATGCAAATATTAACTCATTCAAAAAGGTTCAAAAAAATAGGGTTGCAATCAACATTGCAGAAGTAGTACTCGAATTCTGATAGAACAGCTAAGTATATGTTATTTTCACTATCATTATTAAACTTGATATTGTATAGCTCTACTTTTAATGCAAACTACATATTCATCAAATCTTCCAAAAAGTCTCAAACAACAAAAATGAGAATGCTTAAGATGAAAAAAATCAATTTGTTATATATTGTTTTATATTTATAGTTTTGTCACATATACGGTTTTATGGGAGATCATGCCTGATGTGTCAGATTTTGTTGATTTTGGTTTCAGTAAAGGTGTTGATACAACAGTGCTTTGAAGATTATCTACCATACTGGAAGAGATGACACGGCTAAGTGTACTTCTGAAGCAGTTGAAACTGACACAAAAGGTCACTGTGAACATGGGATCACAATTGCATATGATGTTCCAGAAATCAGTGCTGGGGTAACTGCCATTTACAACATACATAATCAGCTACAAAGTAGACAGGA
Source organism: Carcharhinus amblyrhynchos (assembly GCF_965287045.1). Lineage (NCBI taxonomy): Eukaryota > Metazoa > Chordata > Chondrichthyes > Carcharhiniformes > Carcharhinidae > Carcharhinus > Carcharhinus amblyrhynchos. The sequence continues at coordinate 85,273,930 of NC_137324.1, read as the reverse complement.
GAGAAAAAAAACTCTGACCAGAATTTCACTGGCAGGTTTTTAAGCCCTAGAAGGTTGGGCAGATGAGATTGGCATGAACTTGAAGGAATGGAGTTGCCTCTGGACTCCTACCATGCAGCAATTTTACACTGGAGCATGCAATCTCTGTCTCAAAACCCATCCTTGCCTAATTAAAGATTTTAAGTTGCATACTTAAGGGCTGTTTGCTGCATAATCTCAATTTTTAGACAGGCCAGGTGATTTACCTGGTGTGGGAGAAGCTCAAAAAAACTTGAAGGTCAGCAAGTGCCTACATCAGAAAATCCATTGGCCAAGGACCTTCTACCTAGACTCAGGCTTGTTGGTGCATTTCCATTTCTGCTCACAGCAGCTCTTGTTGACGTAGGGACTGGAGAGCTTCTGACCAGATTGGCTGGCAGCTCTTTAAGGCAGGACTTCCTCCCAAGTAAGAGATGGAAATCCTGCCTGCAGCCATTTAACGTTCATTTGAGCACTCAGTCATAAAGTCGTAGAGGTCATGGACTCAAAAGTTTACAGCATGGAAACAGGCCTTTCTGCCTAACTTATCCATGCTGCCCAGTTTTTACCACAAAGCTAGTCTCAAATGCCTGCATTTGGGCCATATTCCTCTATACCCAGCTTACCCATGTAATTGCCTAAATGCTTTCTAAAAATACAAAATTGTAACCGCTTCTACTACTGCCTCTCGCAGCTCGTTCCAGACACTCACCACCCTGTGTGTGAAAAAATTACCTCTCTGGTCCCTTTTACCTTAAAACTATGCCTCTAGTTTTAGACTCCCCTATCTTTGGGAAAAGAGGTTGACTATCTACCTTATCTATGCCCCTCATTGTTCTATAGACCTCTAAGATCACCCCTAAGTCTCCTACACTCCAGGGAAAAAAGTCCCAGTCTATTCAGCCTCCTTTTATAATTCAAACCATCAAGTCCTGGTAGCATCCTACTAAATCTTTTCTGCATTCTTTCTTGTTTATTAATATTATTTCTATAATAGGGTGACCAGAACTGTACACAATATTCCAAGTGTGACCTTACTAATATTTTGTACAACTTCAGTCAGCGGAGATATGTCTCCTGCCAACTCACTGGATGGCAGGAAGGGAGATCCCACCATCTAAAAAATTCAGGCCTACAAGGTTGTAAAATAGGAGGGACTGCAAATCAAAGTCATCTAATCAAAACATATTATATATATATATACATAGACATAAAAGAGAAGCAAGAAAAAGTTTTACATTCGTATAGTGTCTTGCATAACCCAGTACATCCGAAAATGCTTAACATTCATTGAGGCATTTTTAAAATACAACCCCAGTTACAACAACAAATTAGATAAACAATCTGATTATTTAACTTTTTTAAAAAAATGTGACATTGGTTGAGGAACAGGCTCATGGAAAACCTCTCCTGTCCTTTTTCAAATAGGGCTGTGACATCTTTTATATCCAGACAAGAGCTGGCAGCTCGGGCCACATCGCATATTTAAATGGCACCTTTGATAGTGCAGAACTTTTTTAGGATTGCTAAGTAATAAACATCATTAGGATTACCATTGTCATAAATTTTACATGGCAATCTTAGAAGAGGGAGGGTGAAACATCAGTTTAATTATATATACAACTTTACGTAAGTCATCATCTACTGAGGGAGGCAAAGAAAGACTGAAATTTGAGCATCATAGAATCCTTACAGTGCAGAATGAGACCATTTGGCCCAACCACCAACAATCCCATCCAGGTCCTAAACTCATAATTCCACATATTTACCTTAGTAATCACCCTGTCACTGAGGGGCAATTTGCTATGGCCAATCAAGCTTTGGAGTATGGGGGAAAACTGGAGCATCCAGAGGAAGCCAGGTAAATACAGCACTGAGAAAAATGTTTGCAAAATCTAGATTAAGGGATGCTCTTGCACAGACAGTGGGGATGTTCAGATGGAATTTAAACAGCCTTGTGGGTCGTATATATTGGCATGCTGTGAAGGACATTTGATGCCTGGGAGAGTGAAACTGCTGTTCTTTCATAACGCAAACACTGGTTCAAATCCAATGCAAAATGACTGGATGACAGTGTCCACTCGCTAACTGACAAGGATTTTATTTAAAATAAGTATTACCCAATATAAAACAAGAGGGCTTTTTTTTAAAAAAAGGCAGTATGCAAATGATGTATTCTAATTGTGCAGGTAGAAGCTGGGTCTGTCTCAATCAGTAAACGCATTTAACTTTTTAAAATTAATACAAACAAACATCGGAAATTGCAATACTCGTTTCAAAAATCTCTACTTGCAAGTGTTTAGCCTGACAATCAAGATTTGAGCAGTCATAGGCCTGCTCCCATGGATTCATGAACTGCTTTCAATTCAGAATAATTTACACTAAATTTATTAATTTCATTCATAGACTACACTACATGATAGTGTGGGAGTTAGTAAAATGTTACACTGACAAAATAAAGGATGTTCTTCCAATGTAGCTGAGCTATATTGAGTGCAGATAATTTTACTCTGTATTTGACCATTTTGGTCCATCAGTTCGCAAGAAGAGTGCCTGTAAAGAGTGCCTGTAAAGAGTGCCTGTAAAGGCAAATAGTTCCATTCTACAACATCAAGATCCATCACTCGGATCAACCCAAACTTCAAACACAAAAAGAGGTAAGCCTCTATATAGAGCAAACACAGTTTAATTTGAACTGTTACAAATTATCTACTTCAAGTCCACATGGCTGTCTCTTATTTCACTCAGACGTCATGCATGTATGTCCCTTTCTCCAACCTGTTGACAAAATAAAACAACAGTGCGGCCTGAATTTTCACTACAATGGGACTCCATGGCTGAAAACTGGACGTCCCCCATGAATTTATTATTTTCATGGGGGCAAAACTGGCTTGGGTTGGGATTTGCGCATGTGTTTCAGGGTGGCAGCTCCCCCCACTTAAGTCACGGGTCTCACTGGTATCTTAGATTAGACCTGGTAGGAGCAGGTCTGAATTTTTTGTATTTCCTTGGATAGCCAGAATACCTCTTTGCTGCAGAATAGGCAAAATCTCAATTCGAACTGTCTTTTAGGCCACAAATGAGTTCTGCATGCAGAACTGGTCACCACATTATAGGAAGAACGTGATTGTATTGGAGAGGATGGAAAGGAGATTTACCAGGATGCTGCTTGGGCTGGAGGGTTTGAGAGGTGTTTAAGATTACGAAGGGCATAGATAGGGTGGATAGGAAGGCACTGTTTCCATTAAGAGGCGTTAATAACGAGGAGGCTTAACTGAAAAAGGGCGCTGAGGAAAAAGTGGTGGGAAATTGGAACTCACTGCCTGAAAAAGAGTGGTCGAGTTAGATACTTTCGTAACATTAAGTAAGTAAACATTCACCTGTGCTGCCATATCCCCCAGCACTATGGGCTAAGCTCTGGAAAATAGGGTTAGTGCAGTCAGATATTTGTCGACCAGTGTGGACCTGATGGCCTCCTTCTGTGCTGTAAACGTCTACGACTTTGTGGCCTGATCAAGGACCTCCTGGACAGTGATGATGTTGCACTAATTGCCCATATGGAAGCTTAGCTGCAAAGACTCATGGACTGCCTCCCTGTTCATCCTCCCTGTCTCTAAGCTTCAAGAAAACTGTAGTCACAGGGTACAGTGTTGCATCTGCAATTCTGACCATCCTAAATAACATTCCACTGAAAGCAATTAGCAAATTCTACCATCTGGGGCCCATGGTCATAGACCTTCAATGCAGAATTTGACAAATGCATAGAGAAAGCATTTACCTCCTTTGACCAATTCACAAAATGTGCATGGGATACTGCCAAGCTAATCTTTAAGACCAAGCTGATAATTTACAGAGCCTGTGTTCTCAGCAGTTTGCTGTATGGTTGAGTAATATATGACATACAACGACAGGAAAAGCTCAATAATTTCCATCTTCGTTGTCTGTGGTGCATTGTGTGTATCCTGTCAGGAGAAAATCAGAAATGTACAGTCTTCTCAAAGGAAGAGCTCTCAAGTGTGCTGGCACTAACAAAACATGGCCTGCTTTCGTGTATCCAGCATATCTAGAAGATGGTCATCTATCCAAGCTCCTTCTGTGCAGAACACTGGACTTAGGAATAGGAGAAGGCCATTTGGCCCTTTGAACCTGCTCTGCCATTTCATACCATAATGCCAGTTCTGGTTATCTTAAAAACTTTATATTCCTGTCTGCACCCCCCAACGCTGACTCCCCTATTTATCAAAACTCTTTCTAACTCAGTCTTGAGTAAATTCAATGGTCAAACCTCCATTGCTTTCTGAGAAAGTGATTTACAAATATTAACAACCTTCTGAGAGAAAAAAAGTCTCCTCATCTCAGTCTTAAAAGGGAGATCTTTTATTCTTAAAATGTTTCCACTTGTTCTAGTCTCTCCCACAAGAGGAAACAACAGGATTCTCTATGAACAGTATGCTTTGTCTGTATAGCACACAAGAAACAGCACTTTTCACTGTATGCCAATACATGTGATGATAATAAATCAAATCAAATCAGGAAACATTTTTCCAGTATCGATTCTTTCAGGTGCCCTCAGGATCTTATATATTTCAATAAGATCACCACTTATTTTGAACTCTAGCAGATACAGGCACAACCTGTTCAACCTTTTTTCATCAGATAAGCCCTTCAATCGAGTAATGAGAACCTCAATTGGAACCTCTCTGAATTGCTTCAAACGCCATTATATCCTTTCTCAAAAAAGGAGGCTGAAACTGAACACAGTACTCTATAAGTGGTCTCACCAAGGCCCTGTACAGCTGTGGTAAAGTTTCCCTACTGTTATATTTCGTTCCCCTTGTAACAAATGTCAAAATTCCATTTGCCTTCCTAATCACCTTCCGGAGACAGATGACCAGTGGCACGCTCAAGGTTTAAATTCAATGATCCTTGGAAACGTGACACGAGGGTCCCAAATCTTGACTATTGCAATTGGGAGTTGCTAGCTGGCACAAGAGGTATGGCGACACCACCTGTGGCTGGCGTGCACCATCACAACCACCAATGACTACTGCAGCTTGGCTACAAGCACAATGCCAAAAAGCAAGAAACTACATCATTACTTGGCAGATTTATTTGCAGCACTTGTGATGCAATCTGCCTCTAAAGAAATAGCCTTCACAATCATCAGCAAAGGTGCATCTAGTGAAGACAGCCTATTTACACAAATTGTTTGCCGCATGTACATTAGCTCTCATGGATAGAAGATGCCAACGCACCAGAGCCATAGAATACCACTTCTTATCCCTACCTGGCTCAGCAACTATATTTGTTACCGTCTTGAATTGCTAATTTCATGTTTTGAACGCAATAAAAATTAGGTTTACCTTCCAAGGAGCAGTAATTAATTTCTGTAACAGCTTACTAAAATAAAACACAACTGCGAACGTTTGGCTTGCAAGCGATTCGAAAATAGTGATAATCCTTCAATAAACTTGAGATTTTTGCCAGCCCTTGCTGAGCCTATTTTTCTTTCAATGGTACTTCGCACAAATTAAGGTGAATGATAAAAGTATTAGAATAGAAATATTTTTCAATAGTTTTGTGTGCAGAGTTCAAGAACAAGCACTTGGGCACAGTGCGAATTACTTTCAAAGCAGCTACCAGTATCCAAATACAAAATAATCCCAGCCCAAGGGGGCCATTCCCGTATACATCTGTGAATATACTATTCCTTGCACGAACTAACATACTGTCTTAAGAGTAGCAGCTGGTACCAATTAGATACAAATTGTGAGCAATACCGTCCAGTAGAGTCAAGATGAAAATCTGCAAACTTGCGTCACAAAAGCCCAGCAAAGATAAAAGAGAGCTATGGACTGGATTGAAATACAGGTTTATGCTGTGTCTGCCAAGGGTCTTTTTATTTTTCATTTAAGCAGAATTGATCACTGATGCAATGACAAGGCCACTACACACTCAACCGTCCTACTAAATTGCAATATTTTATCAAATAGTACAAGACTACAATGGTCTTTTTTTGTTGTTTATTATTCCAATTCAATCAAATCAAGTCCAATTCAGAGTCTCAACAAGTTGAGACATTCCCAATCCAAGCTGACAAGACAGGGCTCTACACGATCAAAGCTGATTGGAGTAGATGTAGCTCCTCCTCCAAGGCTTGATCTCATTTGCATCTAAGCCAAAAGGCTGAAATGCCACTTCTAAAAATTGCTTCAAATGAAGCTAAAATGTAACCTAATGACTTCAACTAAGCACAGCATGTCAATACTACACTTGATCTTAGCTAAAAGGTCGACATATACCACTGGCGTAGTGAGATTAACAACTATGTTACATTAATTCAAACTCTCCAACACAATCCACCTTATAAAGGATCTGAAGCCAATTTCACAACACACCATGCTAATTATTTGCAGAAATAGCAAAGAATATTGAGCCCAGATAAATTTTGTAATTATTTTGTTTTGGCCGACATCATGTCAACTGATATAAAATGAAAACAGATAATGTTGGAGAAACTCAGCAAGTCTGGCTGCATCTGTGGAGAGAGAAACAGAGGTAATGCTTTGATTCCATATGACTTCTTCAGAGCTAAATTGGGAGAAATTTGATGGATCATATGTTGTTTAAGAGAGGGTGGAGCATCTGCAGCAGAGTAGAAGGCAGTGATTGGTGGAAATTAGGACAGATTGCAACAATGATGTGTAGAGCATGAGACAGAGGAAGTGTTCATAGTAGTGAGGAGGGCTATAGAAGGTGCTGATAGTGGCATAAAAGGTAAGATAGTAGAATGTGCTAATGGGAGAACTAAGGTCAGTGCTGGGTTGAAAGCAAATCTAAAGAAGTGATAGATGGCCCAGTGAGAGAGGGGAGGGTTTTTTTTGGGGGTTTTTTTCCAGCTCTGAAGAAGGGTTTTTCCAGCATATCCTGTTTCCATTTCAGATTTCCAGCATCTGCAGTACCTTGCTTTAATTGAGTCAGCTAACCCTAGCCCAAGGTGGAAGTAGCAGTACTATAATTGGAAATTTTTGAATCTCTTATGCTGAAACCAAAGTTCCCATTACTGATAGAATCATAGAATCCCTCCAGTGCTGATGGAGGCCATTTGGTCCATCAAGTCTGCACCAACTCTCCTGCAGAGCATCTTACTCGGCCCTATCCCCATAACGTGAAGAAAATTCATTTTACCAAGAGGGTGGTGATGGTCTGGAATACACTATCTGGGAGAGAGAGGTAGAACCGGGTTGCCTCACATCCTTTAAAAAGTATCTGGATGAGCACTTGGCACATCATAACATTCAGGACGATGGGCCAAGTGCTGGCAGATGGGATCAGGTGAAAGTTCAGGTGTTTCTAATGTGTTGTTGCAGACCTGATGGGCAGAAGGGCCTCTTCTGCTCTGTATGATTCTATAACCCCACATATTTACCCTGTTAATGACCCTAAGCTACACTTCTTGGGACACTAAGGGGCTATTTAGTATGGCCAATCTACCTAACATGCACATTGTTGGACTGTGGGAGGAAACTGGAGGACCCAGGAGGAACCCCACGCAGACACAGAGAGAACATACAAACTCCCCACACGCAATCACCCAAGGTTGGAATCGAACCTGGGTCCCTGGTGCCGTACTCAGTGATCTCATCCCTATGCTGCAAATAGGACCGGATTTGCTCGCATTTGTCAAAATGTCAGTGTGTCAAAACCATTCTCTTCACTTTCGAAAGGACCGGATCTCTCTCAGTCCACATCTTGATGTGGGCCGACAAAATGGATAAAGTGTCCAGCAAATGCAAAGCAAGGACTATCTCCTTTAGAACAGGTGGCGAAGATACTGTCTAAGTGGGAGCTGACTTAGGGCATCAGTATTAGAAATTTGTGCCCTAGCCTGTGCTGAAATTTGTAGCTGTAAGCAGCTAATAGCAAAGCCCACCTTGGCACTCAACAGCTCCTGTGGCCGTCTCTGACCATGTTCCTGAGTTGGCTGGTCCAACTGAAGCCTACACCCAAATGCTGCACTGACAACTCTGCCTTTGCTAGCACTTTTTCCCAAGGCAGGCAGGCTGAGTCAAGCTAGGAATTTTCCCATCTCCCATTACCCACCTCAGTAATACAAATCCAGAACAAGGTGTCAGACAGTGACCTGAAAAACGTTCTGATAAGGTCCAGATGAAAGATCACAATTTGAAAGACTAATTCCGTTTCTCTCTTGTTACAGACAGGAAGGGGATTAATTTCAACAGCACTAATTTCTTCTCTCACCATCATCCATAAATTAGTGTTTTGATGTGTTTCCCTCTTTATAAATAGTGGCATATTTCTCAACCCTTCTCTTTAAGTATGATCCAATGTTCCATTAATAACCTCACAGCTGACTTGAAGACGGATGAACTCAAAGGGTTAGTTGATTTGTACACACCCTAAACATGGGCAGAGGGTCACAATGGTACCTTCAAACTCAGCAAAGAAAGGGAAAATAAATATTCGTTCATAAGGGTTCCAGAGTCCAGAATCAAAGTGCAATGGGTGGCATGATGGCACAGTGGTTAGCACTGCTGCCTCATAACACTAGGGACCCAGGTCTGATTCCCAGCTTGAGTTACTGTCTGTGTGGACTTTGCATGTTCTCCCCGTGTCTGCATGCGATTTCTTCCGGGTGCTCCCACAGTCTAAAAGACTTGCTGGTTAAGTGCATTGACTCAAACAGGTATGAGAGTGTGGCGACTAGGGGAATTTCACAGTAACTTCACTGCAGTGTTAATGTAAGCCTTATTGGGACTAATAAATAAAATTCATTTACGTTACAAGGAGGTATCGTTTACAGAGATCAATGGGCTGCAAACCAATGCTGGATAACTTACTATTCAAGTGATGCTGACTTTGCGCAGTGAAATAGGCACGTAGTGAGGAATCACTCTTGTGGGTGATGGTGCTGAATTTCCAGCAGAAGTAGTGTAGGTGGAAACCAGGTATTTCATCTGGACAGATCTCCTTGTATGTAATGTTGCTAGTTAGATGGTAAATGGCAGGCTGATTTTTTTTTCAGTTCAGCGAGGCAATATTATTTGTTCCACATGCCAGAGGCCTATGGCACATGACTCTCACTGGCCACCATCTTTAATAAAGGACGTGTGTCCATTGTTTGGATAACAAAGGCTGTTAAGTATCTCAGCCATTAAGAAATAAAGGAAAGGTTGCGGGGGCCTTTGTCTTAGCAGATGATCCATCTCCTCCTGACTAACCTAAGTTATGGAACGCAAATGGTACAGAAGGTTGTTAGTGGCACCTCTGAGACAACGAGGTGAGCCTTTTCCTGAAACTCCCATGTAGTTTATTTTGTCCAGGGTCACAGACAGACAGAAGTTCAGCTATTTTAAGGGTTTTTGTTCAGTTTTAAGATATTACAAATAGCACAAGGCATAGCTATAAGAATGAGAGACTACCTTGAGACATGTAAGATTCCAATGGGACTTGATAGGGTAGATGCTGAGAGGTCGTTTGTCCTTGTGGGAGAGTCTAGGACCAGAGGGCATAATCTCTGAATAAGTGGTCACCCATTTAAGACAGAGATGAGGAAAAATTTCTTCTGAGGGTAGTGAATCTGCAAAATTCTTTACCACAAAAAGCTGTAAAGGCTGAGTCGTTATGTACATTCAAGGCTGAGATAGATAGATTTTTAATCAGCAAGGCAATCAAGGGTTATGGGCTTAAAGTGGGAAAGTGGAGTGAGGATTATATCAGATCAGTCATGATCTTATTGAATGGTTCAGCAGACTCGATGGGCCCAATGACCGTCTTCTGTTCCTAGGTCTTAGGGTCCATTCATATTTTACAAAGTGAAGAATTATGAGCTCTTTGCTCCTCACACTATCCACAGATGCTGCCAGATCTGCTGAGTATTTTGAAATGCAATTTGTACCAATATGAACATTGCTGTTTCCTCGTGAATCTCTGCACAATTTGAAAAATGAATAGAATGTTTAATTGAAATGGCTGCATTTAACTTTTTTCTCTTTTACCTTCATAAGTAACAGTTTTAACAGTCAAGCTCCTACCTTGTGCTTTTTTCTTGTTCACTCCGCTATCAGCATTATGTCTTTTCTGTGTTAAAAAAAAAGCAAATAAGTCAATTAGACCATACATTAAAAATCGGTAAATCTGTGGATCACTTTAAGAATTCGTTCAGACAACTGCAAGATAAATTCTTCTGCCATTTTTGACTCTTCTCCTCCTTCAGATCTAATGGATTCCTTGTTGGGTTACAGTTTTATAATCAATTACCCTCCAGTGACGTGCACACAGATCACAACAATTGACCTGGATGTGAACAGGGTTTGCTCAGATTCTTGGATAAAATGAATTCAATGTCTTTTAAATGTTAGTTTTGGAGAGACAAAAGAGTGGGGGCAGCGTTTTTTAAAGTTTCATTTATTTATTAGTCACAAATAGGCTTACATTAACACTGCAATGAAGTTACTGTGAAAATCCCCCAGTCACCACACTCTGGCGCCTGTTCAGGTACACTGAAGGTGAATTTAGCATGGCCAATGCACCTAACCAGCAAGTCTATCGGACTGCGGGAGGAAACTGGAGCACCCAGAGGAAACTCTCACAGACACAGGCAGAACATTGTCTGTGAAGACAATGATCCAAGCCGGGAATCGAACCCTGAGTCTCTGAGGCAATAGTGCTAACCACTGTGCCACCCGTGCTGCTACCTCTACTTTACTTCAGGACTTGATCACAAAAATCAAGACTGACCTTTCATCGCAGTACTGAGGAAATGCTGCACAGTAAAAGGTATCATGGCATTTGTAGGTGGAGTGAAGAGGGGAAGTGGGACAGAGAAACAGGTGAAAGAGTGGCATTACAGTCAACGCAGCACAGAACAAAGCTATTTGGTCCACTGAGTCCATGTTGACTCTCTACAGAGCAGTATTATAAACACTTTTTAAAAAGACACTTTGGGCAATAGAATTTGAAAATACTGCTTTCATTTTGCTTCCTTGTAGAAATGTTAGCATATTGCAATTATCAAACTTTACTGTTAAAAATTACAGACAGCAAACTGCAAAATTGGCAGAATTATAAACCACAGGGAGGAACAAAATGTGCCAGATAAAATGAGAAGTTGCACTTTTTGAAATCAACAGTACAATTTCAAACTGAAGATTTTTTTAAAAAGTAGATTAATTTATTCATTTCACATAAGAATGTTTCTTACTCGTGCCAATCTTCATGTTGCATTTGAAAGCTTTTGAAACAGAGATTAGCTTATATTCCTATGTGAGCCAATTAATTTTTCTGTATTACATGCGTCATATGATCTCATGTCCTTCAGTCTGAGGATTGAAATCTTTATAGAGGCTCCATTGTAGAGGTAGAATGCCACAAGAAAGGCTTCCTACCATGGGAAAACTTAATTTCTCAAAAAATGCAGAAGGACCTGTAACCAGTAATATGTGCACAGGATGCAATTTAAAAGATGCAGATTCCAGCATACTTGAAAGGCAGCAGCACAGATCTGAAGAAAAGCTGCTGCTAGAAATACTAACTACATCTAGCAGTGCAAAAAATGTTCCAGCGATAATAGCCTTTTGATCCAACCAGTTTGTGTTTTCCCAATAAGAAGTCTCACAACACAAGGTTAAAGTCCAACAGGTTTATTTGGTAGCACAAACCACAAGAGTACTGTCCCTTCATCAAGTGAGTGGGAGTTGTGTTCACAAACAGGGCATATATAGACACAAACTCAATTTACAAGATAATGGTTGGAATGCGAGTCTTTACAGCTAATCAAGTCTTAAAAGGTACAGACAATGTGAGTGGAGAGAGGGTTAAGCACAGGTTAGAGAGATGTGTATTGTCTCCAGCCAGGACAGTTAGTGAGATTTTGCAAGCCCAGGCAAGTCGTGGGGGTTACAGGTAGTGTGACATGAACACAAGATCCCGGTTGAGGCCGCCTCATGTGTGCGGAACTTGGCTATCAGTGTCTGCTCAGCGATTCTGTGTTTTCGTGTGTCATGAAGGCTGCCTTGGAGAATGCATATCCAAAGATCACAGGCCGAGTGCCCACGACTGCTGAAGTGTTCCCCAACAGGAAGAGAACTTTGCTGCCTGGTGATTGTTGAGTGGTGTTCATCCATCCATTGTCGTAGTGTCTGCATGGTCTCCCCAATGTACCATGTCTCAGGACATCCTTTTCTGCAGCGTATCAATGTTGGCCAAATTGCAAGAGTACGTATTGTGTACCTGGTGGATAGTGTTCTCACGCAAGATGATGACATCCGTGTTAATGATCCGGCACGTCTTGCAGTGTTTTCCCTCCAAACAGGCGAATGGTCCAAATCACATCACTTGTTCTGTTTATATGCCTCTTTATCCTTACTTCATTCATCCATCCTTTCTCATCTTAAATGAGAACAGTTCCTGCCTCAGCTACACTAATCTTGAATCCTATAGCCTCAATCCACCCAATCTAAACTTCAAATTTAATCTTATATCTATGGCCCTATGTTTTAACTGCCTCAACCATGAGAAACAGTTTGCTTCTCTTTACCCTGCTCTATCCTTTAATGATTTAAAAAAACCTTTACCAAATTGTTCTGTAATTTGAAGGAGGTGAATAACTTCATAAGCAAGGAACTACTCTTATTATCTGCATTCTTCCCCCTCCCTCCGCCACCCTATTTTCTGACGCACAAAATAATTTATTTGCTATTGTTACACAGTGAAGTTTTTAAGCGTCCCTTACCTGATCCAAAGTATTGCACATTTAAAAACACTCCAGGGACTTACCTAAGCTAAGTTAAAACTTCAGATGCAATACTAAGGCATGCATTGCTGTCATGGTGTTATGTATTACAAAAGGTATTCATCTTCAACAGGCAGACAGGGCCTTAGTTAATGTTTGAAGAAATCTTAGAATTTTAAATCAGAAAAGACTCCCTCACTTCTCAATCCTTCAAACAACATCACTCAAATAGGTTAAATGGTGATTGCTTTCATTGCTACATGGAGCCTTGAAATGTACAAATGGACGATGTGTTGATATATAAAACAATGAGTAAATCTAACAATGAATGATTTGGCTGTGGAGCACTTTGCTGCACTGTGAGGACATGAAAGATGATAATAAATTCAAATTATTTTATAATTTATAAATTGTTTCAATTTTATTCACATTAGAGACTATTAGTGGAGAGAGAGTGGAATGTAATACAAAAAGTCTATGCCTATCTAAGCATCTTCCTGATTCCAGATAAGAATCCAGGTTTTATAAATTTTCAACGTTGCAACATTGTTACACTGTCTATGTTTCCTGAATTGCAGAAGTGGAGACTCTACATCCCTACATTGTATGTGAATACGTGAGTCAAAGTGTGACATGACACACTATCTGTAAGCCCCGTGACTTGCCTGGGTTTGCAAAACCTCACTCACTGTGCTGTCTGGAGACAATACACATCTCTTTAACCTGTGATCAGTGCTCCTTCCACTCACATTGTCGGCCACTTGAGGACTTGAACAGCAGGTTAGGTGTAAAGATTCGCACTCTAATCAGTAATCTCTAAACTGTCTGTGCTTTATATGCTCTGTCTGAGGCCAGAACTCTCCATTCACCTGACGAAGAGGGAAACCTCGAAAGCTTGTGCATTTACTATCAAATAAATCGGTTGGACTAAAACCTGGTGTTGTCAGACTTTTGACTGTTCACAAGACAAACGCTTGTCAAGATGAATGATTTGACTGATCCTCAAACATACAAGCTAGTTACCCTCTGCAAATACAGTCTCACCACAGGGAAGATGTAATTGCTTGATAACCTGTTCATCTGTTGATTGAAGCAGAATCTGGTGCTTCTTTCAAAATAAAAAAAATTGTTAAGGAGGAATGTTTGTACTGTGGCCTGGGCTGCGTATGTCTGTGTGGCACTTCTTTTCCATCCGAAAAGCTAGATTTATTCCCTCACTTCAGGATACTTCTATCGTATTAGAGACTTATTTTATTAACACTATTAATTTTCCACCTCCATCTGCCGCCAAAGAAAATAATTTATATGGCAATGCATCCCTTTTTAATAGCTAATCATGTGAGTTCTCTGACAAATTGAACAAAATATGCCTATGCCTGTAATTGTGGGTATGTTTTTTTGACTGTTACCATTGTTGCAAAACTACAATTAATTCGGCACCAAATTCTCAATCACAGGGAGACCATGTGCCCCATCAGACAGATAACTGTTGGCAGAAAATGTTTATTGTAGCTTGACCCGTGAGCATGTTCTGGGTCTGATAAAAGCATGCATCCCAAATAGGTCATCATTCAGTTGTAAATATTAGCTTGACAATTATCAGCTATCCAAGTAAAGTTTGAAGCAATCAAATGAAGTATAACGGATCTATTAAGCCATTCTCGGTTGGGGTAAACATATGCTACCAGCACCATCAACCAGGTATCTGAACCACAGGTAACTGAACCCCACATCAATACCAGCTATACCTCAATTCATAGTACTTTCGTCCGAGTCAGAAGATTCTAGGTTTACCTCAGGACTTGCTCACAAAAATCAAGGCTGACCTTTCAGTGCAGTAATGAGGAAATGCTGCACAGTTAGAGGTATCTTTCCATTAACTTGTTAAATTGAAAGCTTGTCTGCCTTTTCAGGTAGATATAAACAATCCTATGGCCATCCTGAAAAAAATGTTGGAGCCACAGGTTTGTAAACATGTACAAAGGCAGGAAACATGGGGAAGGGGGAGAAAAGGAAATAAATAGGGCTGGAAGACAAAAAGTTATTTAAATCAAAAAGGGATGATATTGTGAAACAAAAAGGAGATGGCAATGAGATAAGTAAAGAAACAAAAGATGGGTCTAGATGAGGTGTAAATGGCAATAGCAGAATTATTACCAATTAAAAATGGTGATTATGATCGGGACTTGTTGAACTCAATGTTCCATAACATTCATTAAGTTTCATTACAACAGGGTGGGATATTGGGGGACAGAGAGGGAGCAGTGTGGATAATTAAAATGGCAAGCAAGAAGCTCAAGGTCACGTTATCACACTGAACAGTGGGTCAGCAATGCGACCATCTAAACCTGTGCTGGGTCATCCCAACGTAGAAAACTACCCACGAGTGCGAACTAATTTCAAAGAAGTACAAGTAAATCATCACTTATCTTCGCAGTGGCATATGGGGACCTTGGATGAATGGGAGAACGCAAAGTGAATAGGTACTTGCATATGAAAGGAAGTTACTGCTGGAGGTGATGAAAAGTGCACCAGGGTATCATAAAGGCAACTGAAATGGTGAACAGGAGGGGAAGATGATGGTGGGACTGCTCTGGAAATGGAGAAAATGGTGGCGAATAGCACCCTCATAGAGGGCTGAACTTTGAAACATCGATGGGCCTGGTCAACTACCTCTCCTCCTCTAAAACCGTTAGCCTCTGATTCATTTTGCAGACTCCCCACACTTATGGTCACCAACCATTGGGATTCTAGCCCTTAGAAGCATAGACTCATACAGCACATAAGAGGCCCCTTGGCCCATCACGTCTGCATCGACACATTAGAAACACCTGAACTCCCACATAATCCCATCTGCCAGCAATTGGCCCGTAGCCCTAAATGCTATGATGTGCTAAGTGTTCATCCAAATACTTTTTAAAGGCTGTGAGGCAACCCGCCTCCACTACCCTCTCAGGCAGCACAGTCCAGACTGTGACAGCCCTCTGAGTAAAAAAGCTTTTCCTCACATCTTCCCTAAACTTTCTCCCCCTCATCTTGAAGCTAGGTCCCCTCGTGACTTGACTCTTCAACTTAAGGGGAACAGCTGCTCCTTTTCCACTCTGTCCATGTCTCTCTCAATCTTATACACCTCAATCAGGTCACCCCTCAGTCTTCTGCTCCAACAAAAACAACCCAAGCCTACCCAAATACCTTTTTCACCACCCTACTAACATGCCCTTCCACCTTCAGAGATCTGTGGACAAACACACCAAGGTTCCTTTGTTCCACAGAACTTCCCAGTGTCCTACCATTCATTGAATACTTCCTTGTCAAATTACTCCTTCCAAAGTCACCTCACATTTCTCTGGGCTAAATTCCATCTGCCACATCTGCCCATTTGACCATTCTATCTGTATCTTCTTGTAGTCTCAATGTTAACCACCCAATATCAGTTAAGGGAGGATGTTTTAAGGAGCACCTTAAATGATGAAAGCACATGTTTACTCATGACGGGGCAAATAAAATCAGGGATGCTCAAGAGACCAGATTGAGAATAATACGTACATCTTGGAGGCTGTGGTGATCAAAAGGATTAGAAATAATGAGGTTAAGCCATGGAGGGATTTGAAAACAAAGATGAGAATTGAGGTGTTGTTTGAAACTAATGTAGGTCAGCGAGCACACTGGTCACATGGCCGCAAATCCTATTCTGGCCACAAAATCTCATGAGAGGGCCAGAACAGGAGTTATACTGCCAAGATCTCAGTTCGAGATCACCCCCTCCCATCCCCGCCAGTAACACGATCAGACCCTTTTTGGACATGAACCTGATTTCCACGATTTTGAATACATTTAAATGTAATTAAATTGATTTATGTCATAGTATCCATCCAGAATGGTTCCTTTTCCCCAGCGATGTGACATCACACCAGCGCAAATCACTACTACTTTTCAAATGTGAAAGCCAGTCGTGATGACCACGCCATTGGTGTGGAGGTGTCTGGAGGACCCAGGTGTTGAGGGCCGAGGTTAGGCATTGACAGACAACGGGAGGGGGTGGGGAGTGGGGTAATCCTCCTCCACTGGGTGAGGGTTGTACTTGAGTGTGGTGGGTTGGAAAAAGGGGAGAGCCCCAGTGACAGCACTGAGGGTGGGGAAGGTGAGAGCTATCTGTTACCTCCATAATGATAGAGGGGAGTTGGGGTAAGGGGCCACCTGATGTGATTGGTGGGGCCACATGATTGGTGGGGGATGGTCCACCATATTTGATTTGATTTATTATTGTCACATGTATTAACATACAGTGGAAAGTATTGTTTCTTGGGTGCTATTCAGGCAAAATGTACTGTTCACAGAGAAGGAAATGAGAGAATGTAGAATGTAGTGTTACAGTCATAGCTAGGGTGCAGAGAAAGATCAATGTAATGCAAGGTAAATTCATTCAAAAGTCTGACAGCAGCAGGGAAGAAGCTGTTCTTGAGTCAGTTGGTACGTGACCTCAGACGTTTGTATCTTTCTCCTGAAGGAAGGAGGTGGAAGGGAGAATGTCTGGGACACATGGGGTCCTTAATTATGCTGGCTGCTTTGCCAAGGCAGCAGGAAGTGTAGACAGAGTCATTGGATGGACGGTTGGTTTGTGTAATGGGCTACATTCACGACGCTTTCTATTTCCTTGTGGTCTTGGACAGAGCAGGAGTCATACCACGCTGTGATACAACCAGAAAGAATGCTTTCTATGGTGCATCTGTAAACGTTGGAGAGAGTCATAGCAGACATGCCAAATTTCCTTAGTCTTCTGAGGAAGTAGAGGCGTTAGTGGGCTTTCTTAACTATAGCGTCAGCATGGGGGGGACCAGGGCAGGTTGTCAACGATCTGGACACCTAGAAACTTGAAGTTCTTGACTTTTTCTACTTCATCCCCGTTGATGCAGACAGTTGCACGTTCTCCTTTACACTTCCTGAAGTCGATGACAATCTCTTTTGTTTTGTTGACATTGAAGGAGAGATTATTGTTGCCGCACCAGTTCACCAGATTCTCTATCTCATTTCAGTACTCTGTCTCATCACTGTTGAGATCCGACCCACTACGGTGGCGTCGTCAGCAAACTTGAAAATCGAATTGGAGGGGAATTTGGTTACACAGTCATAGGTGTATGGCTATAGTAGGGAGCTGAGAACACAGCCTTGTGGGGCACCAGTGTTGAGGATGATCATGGAGGTAGTGTTGTTGCCTATCCTTACTGATTGTGATGAGAGTTAGGAAATTCAGGATCCTGTCGTGGAGGGAGGTGCTGAAGCCCAGGCCATGGTGTTTGGAAATGAGTTTCATGGGAATAATAGTGTTGAAGGCTGAGCTGTAGTCAGTAAATAGAAGTCTGACATAACTGTCCTTGTTGTCTAGGTGTTCCAGGTTTGAGTGCAGGATCAGGAAAACGGTGTCTGCTGTGAACCTGTTGCAGCGGTAGGCAAACTGCAGTGGATCCAGGTAGTCTGAAGTTGAGTCGCGACATGACTAGCCTTTCAAAGCACTTCATAACAATGGATGTCAGAACCACAAGCCGATAGCCATTAAGGCATGCTGCTTGGTTTTTCTTAGGTACCGGGATAATGGTCATCTTCTTGGAGCAGATTGAGACCTCAGATTGTTGTAAAGAGAGGCTGAAGATATCTGTGACTATCCCCGCCAGCTAATCCACGCAGGATCTGAGTGCACGTCCGGGTATCCCACCCGGGCCAGCTGCTTTCCGTGGGTTGACCTTCACGAAAACTGCTCTGATAGTGATGCCATAAACTATGCTCCCAAGTTTTCTATGCACTAAGTGTCGGAAAAAGTGGTCTAAAAACTTGGCTGCGTTTTTGGAGGGAAACATGTCAGTTTTCAGTCAAGCCCTGACAATTTGTCATTTTTTTTCCCAGAAAGTTCCACCCAAAATGTTTAAAACGATAAAAATATTTGCCTGAATTGTCAAAGAGCAGCTATTCCCTCTTATGAGTTTGCATAACACAGAGGCGCAATCTTCAAATTACAGATGAGCATCAAATCAGGAAGCACTTGTTCACCCAAAGTGCAAATGTGCTCTATGTGTTTGCCCCCATCCCTACAAAATGGATGCTGGGTCTATTGAAAATTTCCAAAGCAAGACTGCCAGATTTTTACACTGTAAATGTGTCAAAGGCAGGCAAGTGTGGCCTCATACCAGTACAGTGAAATGTCACCTGTCAAAGCACAAGCACTTTAAGACACATGAAAGAAAGAGGCAGGATGAAGACTACATAGTGTTAGTAAACATATGCTCAAGCTAATAGGACTCCCCCACACCATCTGGCTCTGTAAGCACTCGTACTCTTCTTGGCTGCATATTCAGGTTAAGTATTTATTAAAAACTTGTAGTTTAGATGGCAGCTTCCAATGGTCCCATAGAAGACCACTAATTATAGGTCACAATTATACAACGGTTGCTCTAAATGATATCAGCTACGTTCAGGATAGCCTAATCTCATGAAGAAGTTTTAAACAAGTATTTGAGTATTGCAAGAAGTATAATTCCTGGTGCACACACTGGTCATAGCTGAGCTTTAACTAAAATGTTGGGTGCTAAAATTCAATCCAATGTTTAAGAGCTCGTTTCACACATGTCTCTCCCTTGCTTTTTGCACAGTAGCCATTAGCAACATTCTTTTTCACAGGATATCCTTTGCAGTATCACCAACTTTCCAACCTTGACAACTGGAATTAATGGTATTTGCTATTACAACTATGATGGAAGTTCAACTGGCCTGTTACATGGGCGACAGGTTCCATTTTTGAGAGGGGGTATCCACATTATAGAGCACATTGGAGCATATGGATATGGACTTACAGCAAGCTACTGATCTGCAGTCTGCTCTCTTTCAGATCAGTGAAAATAACGAAAAGCCAGTGGTAGTGTCACATTGCGAGGAGTTCCTCTCACTTTCTGGTACCAATACATCAGTGACATCCCCATGTCCTCAACTATGATGCCAGATAGCCAGCAGGGGCAGTCTGGTCTGGCAGCAATAGAAGCCATGTAATTTACAGTCAGGTTTGAAATGCCAGATGATATTGGCCACAGATATTGCAAGAGTTCCCACATGAACAGTACCATGCTTCTTTCATCTTTGCTGAATCCACTAGTGGAATATCTCTTAGTAGCAGTGAATTTAGTAAACTTTCTCTTAAAAAAAAGCACTGTGGATTGATCAGTTAGGTGACAAAAGAATTCAAACAATATTATGTTTGAAATTAAAATTAATTCCTTCTCCTGGCTTTAAAACACATCCACTGCAAACCTCAATAGGCCTGACTGTATTTTCCAATGCAATCTTTGCACATGCTGTCAGCTACAGCATGTGCCTTTCCTTATAACTCAGCTCTACAATACATGCCACCGAAGGCAACCTCATCATAATATCTCGTAAGATAAGGCAGATCTCTAAACCATCTAACTAGCTTCTTTCTCATAGAATTCATGAGGCTGTACTGTTATCCTCAATACAGTTTTCAGATATTATCTTTCTACTCATTCTATCAAAAAACTAAACATCCAACTTGCTGTTGCTATAGGTCAAATCTCACTTTCAAGCTCGTTGTTCAAGTTAACTAGCTGTGCATTCTCTGATACAGGTTTATACATATTTTGATTTCCTGATAGGAAGTTTGTCTCTAATGCACACAACAGCAAGACTATTACAATACCTCATTTGTTTTTAGTACCCAACTTTAGGTGATTACCCTATCAAGTGTTTATCAACATTACTGTTCTGAATTTAAAGTTTCCTCTTCAATTTAGAGCTTGTAGCACCTATATTTGTTCAAGTTGGCTTTGTCAGATGCAATGAACAAAATCTATTCTTGGTTATTTAGCATTATAAATCATTTATTCAATCACAACGGCATGAAGTGCTTAAAATTAAAGCCAATAGCCATTCATTGTCTCCAAGCTACAATAACATGAAAAAGTTGCGACTTAGTCAGTGCGGATAACTCATTAATTTAATTTATAAATAAAAGAAACATTCATTTCTCCAGAAATTAGGTGTTGTAAGCAGAATCTAACACTATAGCAATGTGGTTTTATTAAAATCCCTTAAGACCCAGATAAGTGAAAGATTCAAAATACTGCAGTCCTTTTAATTGTAAAGGTGTTTTCAGAAAGTATGTTATCAACTGTGGGCTGCATGTGAAATCATTATCCTTAAAAATTACACCACATGCATAAGGATCGAGGGAAATGCTAAAAGGTTGAATCAGTAGTTAGTGATGAAAAGAAGTTAGCCTCTTTCAATACAATTGGTGAAAGGGTGGCCTTGTATAACAATCTGCTATTTAATGGGGATGCAACTAGTCAGATATATAAAGGGAAGCCAACAGATGTAGGAATATAACAACACATGAAATCAGAGCAAGGGTGAACCATACAGCATGCTCTGCCATTCAATATGTTCATGGCTGATGTTTAGCTTCAACTCTACTTACCAGCCCACTCCCCATATTCTTCAATTCCCTGGGAAACCAAAAATCTGGACCTTTCAACCTTAATATATTCAGCTACAAAGCATTCACAACTTCTGGTAAGTGAAAGGACTAAAATTGATTGAGTACATAAACTAAAAGGTACGGCAGTAAATAACCTGGGAGAACTCTTTAAAGCGACATGTCAAAACGTTCAGTAAAAAGCTCAACAAGAGCGAGCCAACTGGTGGATAAGGAAAATATTAGATTTAAAGACTTATAATGTTGGAAAGAATAGTTGTAAATATGAAGATTGCAAGCATTTTAAGAAACAAGCAAAAGATAGTGGTGCTCCCCAAGAGTTAATGGAATGACCATAACCGTTTCGCTATATTTGACTTAGATCTTGGAATACCAAATAAAATTTCAAAATTTGCTGATGATAACAAGCTTGAAAGAATGGCCAAAAATGAAAATGATAATTGCCTACAACAGAATATAGATAAGTTAACAAAATAAGAACATAAGAATTAGGAGCTGGAGTAGACCATCTGGCCCCTCGAGGCTGCTCCGCCATTCAATAAGGTCATGGCTGATCTTTTCATGGACTCAGCTCCAATTACCCGCCCGCTCATCATAATTCTCAATTCCTTTACTGGTCAAAAATTTATCTATCCTTGCCTTAAAAACATTCAATGAGGTAGCCTCAACTGCTTCACTGGGCAGGGAATTCCACAGATTCAATCCTTTGGGTAAAGAAGTACCTCCTGAACTCAGTCCTAAATCTGCTCCCCCTTATTTTGAAGCCATGCCCCCTAGTTCTAGTTTCACCTACCAGTGAAACCTCCCTGACTGACAAGTGGCAGATGCAATTTAACACAGAAAAATGAGAGGTAATGCATTTTGGCAAAAGAGGCAATGTAGACTTAATGACACAGTTCTAAAAAGGGTGCAGGAACAGAGGGACCAGGAAGTGCAGGTGCATTGATATATGAAGGTGGACAGATAGTTTGGTCCCGATCATCCAATTTTTGGATTGTATGATGCGTAAGATGTGGGTCGGGACCCCATTGAAGTCCCGACATGCTAGCTATAATATTCCTGCTCCTCGGGACTCTGAAAAAGTCTCTAAACTGAGTTAGAGTCAGTGACTTTCAACGGTTCCATGATATTTACCTGAATAGTTACCTGGGAAGTGCTAGGCAATAAAATCCCAGTCTAACTCCTGGACAACTACAAAATGAAACCCCTGAATCATACTGACTACCCCTCCTGGCCTGACTGTCCCTAACAACTGACTGTCTCTCACTGCCCAACTACAGCCTGAACTGACCAGACTAGGTCCCACAATCCAATTTGCTCTCCATCCCGAACCGGACCTGACAACTCCTGAGCCACCTACCACTCTCAGCCACCAGCCAGTGAGACCCCGACCACTTTATCCAATTGCTACAACACCACCACACTCATGTACTACCTGACCCACCCACTTCACCTAATTCTATCAATTCATTCATTAACATTCATTCATCAACCAATCACTAACTGGGCATTTAAACTTATCTTACAATAGTTAGTGCTGTAAAAAGTGGGTGTGTCCTTTGTGCTGATTCTCTTAGAAGATTTACTTTAATGGTTCCAGGAATGGGGGTGCATCAGTTACAGGGTTAGGTTGCTAAAGCTGGAGTTGCTCTCCTTGGAACCAAAAAACCTGATGGGAGATTTGATTGAGGTACTCAGGATTATGTCATATTTTGATGATGAACAGGTAGCCTAGTGGAGTTGAGGCTGAGACGAGATCACCCATGATCGTATTAAATGGCGAGCAGGTGTGAGGGACTAAATTGCCTACTCCTGATCCTAGTTTATAGTTCTTATCCTAGGATCTTGGCGGCTGATGCAGGATGAATGAGTGTAAGAATTGTTTTATGCAGTGAAAGCTAATGACTTGGAACACTCAGCCTACTATCGTGGTGGAAGCAGAAACAATGATTTTAAAAAGAAATTGAGTGGGCACTTGACGGAAATAAATTTGTAAGGCTATAGAGATCAAACAAGGAAGTGGAACTGACTAGATTGTTCCATAGGAAGCAGTCATGGATTCAAAGGGCCATCTATGCTATGAATAACTCTTATGACTAGACAGCATCTTATCAAGCGTTTTTGGAAACTCCATTGACAACATCCACCTGATATCACCTTTTACTTACAGAATCCCATGAAGTTCATCAGATAACTGTTCCTTTTGCATTTCCACGTTAGCTATCCTTAATTGCCCCACGTCTTTCCTAGCAAGCTTTAATTTTATCTCATCTTGAAGACTTTCTTAGCCTTAATTCCACTCAAAAAGTTGTTGGATTTTCTTACTGGATTTTATGTAATAGTTAGAACTCGAGATGAAAACAAAAATAACAGACAAGTAACACAATTAGCAGGTGTCTAGAGGACTACTGAGATGCAATTTGCCCAGTAACAAGATTACTAGATGTCTAAAGAAATTGTGGTTGTTTACAAGAGATCAGTGGGGCTATATAAAATTGACAACTTAGACAGCCAAATCCACAGGGTGGATATGAAAGCAAATGAGCAGTATAGCTGCCAGCACCATCACTGAGTGAGGAGCTACATTTCCATCCAGATAGGCCAAAGTCTTCAGAGAGGGCAGTTCCATCAATGATCAGAGCCAAGGAGGCCTGGTCCATCTAACATTTCAAACCATTGCAGATTGCAGAGATTCACCTCAAAAAGATGCAGTTTTATATCTTTGCTGAACCAGCAAAAGACATTTCCTCAGACTTGGTCACCTAACCTGTATTTTTTGAGAAGTATGAGCTGGATTTGACTTGAGTTTCTAAAGTGGCTATCTGTTGTGAAAAAGGGCAGCTTAGTGTGTTCAGGGAGTGTGGATATATTTGGGGAACAAGAGGTAATTTCAGATAAGACCAGTTTAGTTATCAATATAATTAAGTGTTATAGCTTATATTCATCTTTCTTGTGTTTTCTCTTTTTTTAATACTCTTATTAATTGTTAACACATTGACTAGACTAGTTCCTCACTGAGTTGTACATTGCTCCAAATACTACTCCAAACATACATCCCCACTAAGAACCAAACGTTCCTAGTTATTGCTAGTTAAAAATCAAAAAAAACATTTTTCCTTTTCAAAATGTATTTGCTCTAACCGAACATCTCTCCTCCCCGAACAATGCTCAAATCCATGCAGAAAAATAATTGCTTTAACAAAATGTTTAATGGATGATCACTTACAATATCTTCTATGATTTCTTTTACTGCAGCCACAAGAAGAATGAACAAGAGTGGGACCAATGTTGTGTAACGACCAGTAGGGGAAACATCTGGGATTTGCTAGACAAATGAGGAAAATAGGATATAAATATACAAAATATCATTGCTGAAAATTCTAATTACCTATGTACACATAATGTTACAAAACACTAGAGTTGAACATTTGGTTCAATTTCCATTCTGGGGTTAGCTCCAGGAGATTGAAATCAGGTGCACTCAAGGGGGAAGTTTAAGAGAGGGTGTGCTGAGGTAGAACTGGGCATTTTGCATACATGCAAAACAGATATTGTGTTTAAGGATGATATCGCTGTGCAGCAGCAGTTAAATGAGTAATAGCTGGGGATAAGGGTGTAAGAATAGGAAGAAAAGCCATTGCAGTAAGTTCTCTGGCTCTATCTGATAAACAATGATGGAACAGCAGTTGCACTCGAGAGACAGACATTAGAGAAGGATGGTATAGTCAACTGTATCCAAGACTGCAGACAGGTTACCAAAGATGAGGGAGTATATTGATTAGTCCCATAGGATGTCATTTGTGGTTGATTTGAAGGGGGTGATGCTGGAAAATTTAAAAGGAAGAGGTGAGTACCAAAAACAAGGGAACCATTAACAATATCATTGAACTACCTGGTAAACAAGAAAACTTCAAATGACTTGAAAAAGCTGAATCTCAAACTATAAATCTATTTATAGTCTTGGTGGAATGGAAAAACCTCACTGCTCATCCTTAAACAGCAGTGATAGGAACTTTTATGTACAACTGAGGGATTGATGGAACCTCTGCTTCGTGTTCTCATCTTAGCATTTCATTGGTGCTGAACTGGAGTGTCTATCTAGACTGTGCTGATATAACACAAAAACAGAGATGCATCAACCTACTGATCAGAGGAAATACTGTTTTACAAAAAAATTAAAATACATTTTGAAATAATTAAATTTGTTATACCCTTGATTTTACCTTGGGTTCTAATTTCAGATTAGGAATCAAAATTCAACTATTCTTCCTTCCATTTTTAATTAATTATAATTTAGGATTTTGTTCACTAATTTTAAGTTGGGTCTCCTGCGTGGAACTTACTGAACCTCTTCAGGGTTCTGCATTTGCTGATTTATTAGCTAGTTTTTCTATTGTTGCATACTAATCAATAATAATTTGGGGATCAATACCATTATTTCATGTACCACTGATTGGTAGTTCTTAAGGTGTCATGACATAGAAATAAACTACATTTTTCAGCACCCTATAACATCCTCAGGATTTCATAATTTACTTCACATTTATCGAGATTATTTTTGGAAGGCTAAATACTAAGACAACAAATCTAATGGTCATTTTGTGCAAATATTATACCATAAACAGCAAACATGGTGAACAATCAATTGATAGAGTTTGTTTTGGTGTTATATGAGGGAGTTTGATGTTATTTGGTTCTGTGAAGGGTGCTTGGCCAAATTGAAGGCTCCATAGTCTTTCAGGATACTCCTCATGACTGATCAGCTAACGTGATACTTTATTGGGGCCCATCACTAGAAAGGAAGAAAAGCACATCCCATATGAAGCAACAAAGAAAATCTGGATAGACTGCATGATAATTTAACTTGGAAAGTTTTTATGATAATTGAGTTCCACACATCGGACACTAACACAGAATATAACTCAGCTAGGTTACTATCCCAGCTAACATCGAGACAGTGTCATGTTGCAATACTTGCTGTCAGCATCATTTAATTGTGTAAACAATTTCTCTACCAATCTGGATTATCTTACATTCATGCTCATTGAAATCCATCTACCTTTCTTTTGTCTGTTTACTTAATTTATCCACATCATTTTGAATGCTGTAAATCTGTCACATACTGTTCCTATTTCATATCATGAATTGTACATTATGAAACATAAACAGCATAAAACCAAGAGAAGTGAAGCCAAGATTCCACCAGATACTTCATGTGCTCAATATTGTCACGTTCTATTTTGTTAAATTGGTTTTCAATCCTGTTAGCTAATTTTCCATTAAATCCAAGAATTTGCAGATTCATCATATATTTATTCTAGATGTTTATTATGTATACCTGAATCTGCAGTTTTGTTCTCCACTTGGGAAATATTCTTTATTTTTATTAAGTCATCATCTAGCAATTTAAGTGCCGAAGCACTCGACCCTTAATCAAGTTCAAATTATATGACTATCGACTGTTCTAAATGAATTTGTGCAGCCAACTTATTAGAAGTTGTATGGGGGGGAAAAAAAAACAAACCTCTTCAGGAAGACAAAACAATTGTGCAATTCAAACTTAAATCCAATGATCATACCACAAAAATCAGGAAAATATATTCTCTTCTAACATACCATTTAGGAGCAGAGCAGAGCAGGCCATTTGGCCCTTCGAGCCTCCCCCCACTATTCAACAAGATCATGGATGATCTGATTGTGGCATCACCTTCACATCCCCATCTCTCCAATAATCTTCTGGATGACAGGGAGAAGGGCTAAGAAGTTTTTGTTTATAACATTCTAGATAAAGATACTTTTCATTAATATCTAAAATGAGAAAATATATTTAAAAATTATAAATGAACAATATGCATTTAAACAAGCTTACCTGAAGAAGAGCTATGAAAAGGAAAAAAGAATTGGCTGCTCTCCTGAACTGCGAATATAGGAATCTTGGTAAGAATGTGAGTGGATTGTATTTGGCAGTGCTAAACAAAGACAAAAAAAAAATTCATCGATTTTAGGCCAATTAGAATGTTCTAATTAGAATGAATTTAGATCAGGTATATGTGTGGGGGAATGTCTCCACTTTCATAAGCTTCACTTGTGTACAGATGCAAGTGACCACACTGAGCAGCAAATAATTATTTGTCAGACTGAGTATATAAGTATATGAGCTCTTACCAAGAGTTGGAATATAAGAGGATGAACAAACGATATATTGCAGTGAGCAGGAACTTAGTTCTTGAACTGCTCCACTAGCCATTTCACTCAGACAATAATGGTCAGACTTTAGCTCATAATCAGTTAAGAGTCACAAAATACTGTGCTAATCCAAGCAATTTTAATAATTGATTAACTACACCTGCTGTTTGGAACATTTCTTCACAATTCATTGTGAAGTATATACCTGAACAAAAATTAAGTTCAAATCGTATTGTCACCTGTGTTGATAAAATAATTTAAGCAGAAAGTTGTTAGTGTAAACAGATGGCTACTGCTATGCAATTAATACAGCTGAAAAGTGGGCAATATTGTAACACACAAATTTTTACGTTAAGCTTTATGCCAGGAGGCAGGTATCCATTTGGATAAACTTTGAAGTTAAACAAGAGTGATCCTAGATTTAATATCACATCATCCACAGTCAAACAGATTAGCTGCATTGTAGCACTTTTATTTTTCAAATAATCTGCACAGTCGGTCACACTTTGCTGGTTCTGAGGAAAATGCATGCAATGTCATTTTTTTTATTGTTTATGGCATAATTCTGATCAGCAACATAGGTAGGTTTCCACTCCCACACTGTTTAAAATCCCAACAAGTGCATAATTCCACCAGTTCATTTCACGCCAGGGTAAATCCATCCTTGACTTTCACAATAAAAGACCCAAGTAGATGAAAACCAACCAACCTAATGACAGACCCGAGGAGATGCTGAATGGGAATTGCAGCACCATATTAATTTAAATGAAGTTTTCTGCATTTACAACAATCCTTCACACATAGTTGGAGCCATATCTCAGTACACAATTCAGGTGGATGAAAACTTAGCTGAAACTCAATTAATGTTTTAGCAGCTTACAGTGTAGAAAGTTATCAGGAGCACCTGATACCAGAACATAAAACAATACAGCACAAGAACAGGCCCTTCGGCCCACTGATGCAACTATCATACAATGTCACATGACTAAGAGACATCTGGTGAGAAGTAGTAAAACCTTATGTGTAGAGTACTGCATATAGATCTGTAAATAAACAAGAAGAGTAATAATCTTTGAAAGTATTCTTAGTGTCACAGGAAAACCGGATAGAAATCTGAACCCAAGGCAAAACATGGTGACAGATGGTTGTTTCTGTTCATTGTTCACATCCACCATCCAAAACATGAAGAAAGCAGACAGAGCATAAAGACCCAGAAAAACTCGAGGAGATTGCAGACCTACGAATCTTTGGGAAAAGTATAGGAAAAGACTGAAAACTCAGCTGGGAAAGGAACATCCTACGTGCTGTAATCCGACAGACACCCAAAGTCTAGACAGCACTGAGTACAGATCACAACCTACAAACAAAAGTACTGAAGCAACAAAATATCCAGAGCTTAGGGTAAGCATGGAGTAGATATTACCAATCCCAGAACCAGAACTGAAGGTTTGCAACAGGTTCAACACTGGGACAACTGGAATGAATAGTTTCCAGTTCTAGAACAGAACAAAGAAGAAAAGTGAATAAAGAAAATTACAGAATAGGACCAGGCCCTTTGGCCTCCCAAGCCTGCACTGACCATGCTGTCCAACTGAACGAAAACCCCCTACCCTTCTAGGGACCACATCCCTTTATTCCCATTCCATTCATGTATTTATCAAGATGCCCCTTCAAACTCACTACTGCATCTGCTTCCACTAACTTCCCCAACAGCAAGTTCCAGGCAACTACCACTCTCTGTGCTTCACACATCTCCTTTAAACCTTGCCCCTCACACTTTAAACCTATGCCCCCTCGTAATTGACTCTTCCAGCCTGGGAAAAAGCTTCTGACTATCCACTCTGTCCATGCCCCTCATAATCTTGTAGATTCTATCAGGTCACCCCTGAACCTCCATCATTCCAGTGAGAACAAACCAAGTTTCTCCAAACTCTCCTCATAGCTAATGCCCTCCATACCAGGCAACATCCTGGTAAATATTTTCTATACCCTCTCCAAAGTCTTCTAATAGTGTGGCGACCAGAATTGTACGCTGTATTCCAAGTGCAGCCTAACTAAGGTTCTATAAAGCTGCAACATGACTTGCCAATTTTTAAACCCAACGCCCCAGCCACTGAAAGCAAGCATGCCATTTGCCTTCTTGACTACCTTCTCCACCTGCGTTGCCACTTTCAGTGACCTGTGTACCTTTACACACAGACCCCTCTGCCTATCAATACACTTGAGGGTTCTGCCATTTACTGTATATTTCCCATCTTCATTAGACCTTCCAAAATGCATTACTTCACAGGTTCAGGTTTGCATAAAAGAAACAGAAGTTTCAGGTCAGTAATGTATGCAGTAGAAGCCATAGCAGATGGTATTGCAAGACAGGCACCAATGAATCTTTGACCTCATGTCAATAAGAACATAAGAAATAGGTGCAGGAGTAGGCCATCTAGCCCTTTGAGCCTGCTCCGCCATTCAATAAGATCATGGCTGATCTGAAGTGGATGAGTTCCACTTTCCCGCTTTCTCCCCATAACCCTTAATTCCCTTGTCTGTCAAAAACCTATCTACCCGTGACTTAAATATGTTTAGCGAGGTAGCCTCCACCACTTCAACGGGCAGAGAATTCCAGAGACTCACCACCCTTTGAGTGAAGAAGTTCCTCCTCTACTCAGATCTAAACTGCGCCCCCCTTATCTTGAGGCTGTGCCCTCTAGTCCTGCTATCCATTCCAAGTGGGGAGAATCTCTCTACCTCTACCCTATCCATCCCTTTCATTATCTTATATGTCTCCATAAGATCCCCCTTTCATCCTTCTAAACTCCAATGAGTACAGACCCAGTCTATTTAGTCTCTCTTCATAGTCCAACCCCCTCATCTCCGGTATCAGCCTAGTGAACCTCCTCTGCACTCCCTCCAAGGCCAAAATATCCTTGCGCAAGTGCGGCGACCAGAACTGCACACAGTACTCCAGCTGCAGCCTCACCAGTACTCTGTACAGTTGCAGCAAGACCTCCCTGCTTTTATATTCTATCTCCCTCGCTATAAAGGCCAGCATTCCATTCGCCTTCTTGATCACCTGCTGCACCTGCAGACTGGGTTTTTGCGACACATGCACAAGGACCCCCAGGTCCCTCTGCACCGTAGCATGCTGCAGCTTTTCGCCCTTTAAATAGTAATCCCTCCTACTATTATTTCTGCCAAAGTGGATAACCTCACACTTGCTAACATTATACACCATCTGCCAGGTCCTCGGCCACTCGCTCAGCCTATCCAGATTCCTCTGCAGACTTTCCACACCCTCCATGCAATTTGCTTTTCCACTCATCTTTGTGTCATCAGCAAATTTCGTCACCCTACACTCAGCCCCCTCCTCCAGATCATCTATATAAATGGTAAATAGCTGAGGCCCCAGCACCGATCCCTGCGGCACTCCATTAGTCACCAACCGCCAATCAGAATAGCACCCATTGATACCAACTCTCTGCTTCCTATTAGACAAGAAGTCCACCAGGCATTCGATTTGTACTTGTGTCTGAAAAAAAATTGATCATTGAGCAAGTGAAACTTAAGAGGAAGCATGAAGTAAGCAAATCTATGCATTCATTTCATAAATGACCTGTAAAGATTCATGAGGAATTGCAACTATGAGATCCTCAGATGAATTAATATGCAATCATATCGTGGTTTGGATCCCATCAGATCCTTTGCAAAGGAGGGGAGATTTAACTCACAGAAGCAGTATGAATAGTATAACAGACTGAGCTTAGAACGGAAAACAAAGTTATTGTTCATGGGGAAAATGAGAGAAAAATAAATGAAACCCTCCAATATGTCGGACAAAAAAGAAAAAGCACAGTAAAACAAA
This sequence comes from Carcharhinus amblyrhynchos, assembly GCF_965287045.1. Classification (NCBI taxonomy): domain Eukaryota; kingdom Metazoa; phylum Chordata; class Chondrichthyes; order Carcharhiniformes; family Carcharhinidae; genus Carcharhinus; species Carcharhinus amblyrhynchos. The sequence goes on along the minus strand of NC_137324.1, from coordinate 85,242,619 downwards.
AGCCTGTGAAATCGGGAATAAGTGGGCTGATTGCCATCTTGAGATGTTCTTGGTGTGGTGAGAGAAGTAAAGTGGGAAGAATGTCCAAATGGGGAGTCGAGTGCCACAACTTTGGAAATTCAGACTTTTTAAAATAATCTGCAGATCAACATTGCTATAGTTCACAGGACGAAAGAGATAACAACGAAACTAAATTCCAAGAAGCAAAAGAGCCATAGAAAAACAAATAACTTCCTGAGGACAAGTTAATAAGACAGAAAATAATTCTTGGGGCATTAAATCAGAAGTTGATGGTCAACCCACAGAATTCAAGCTAGATACTGATGCAGGCGTTTTCATATTATCTGATGAAGTGAAATGGCTTAAAAATATTACATTACAGCCATCCTGCATCCAGTTGCAAGGTTCAGAATGAAATATGCTGAATGTAATAGGCCAACACTTAGCAAAATTAAGATCCAAGGCTAAAGAAATCATGGAATGCTGGAATGTAATTAAGAACTGACAAACATCATTACTGAGCAGAAAAGCATGCTTGCAGCTGAGGCTCAATGGCAAATTGATGAAATCGCTGATGAGTGGTCCAGTAGCTTATTCAAGAATGAATTCCATCTCCATTGCACTTGGAATATAGTGTTCAATTCTGGTTGCCACACTATCACAAGAATGTGGAGGGTTTAGGAAGGTTGCAGAAAAGATTTACCAGAATGTTGCTTGGTATGGAGGGTATTAGCTATGAGGAGAGATTGGAGAAACTTGGTTTGTTCTCACTGGAACAATGGAGGTTGAGGGGCAACCTTATAGAAGTCTACAAGATTATGACAGGCATAGGCAGAGTGGATAGTCAGAAGTTTTTCCCAGGGTGGAACAGTCAATTACTAGGGGGCACAGGTTTAAGGTGTGAGGGGCAGGGTTTAAAGGAGATGTGCAGGACAGATTTTAGGGTGGTTGGTGCCCGGAACTCAGTGCCAGGGGAGGTAGTGGAAGCAGATACGGTAATGACTTTTATGAGGCAGCTTGACAAATACATGAATAGGATGGGAATAGAGGGATATGGTCCCCAGAAGGTTAGGGGGTTTTAGTTAAGTCAGACAGCATAATTGGTGCAGGCTTGGAGGTCTGTAGCGCCTGTTCCTGTGCTGTAATTTTCTTTGTTTTTTATTTTCAGGCTTAGGAAAGCTAAACACAGAATACCATGTAAGGCTAAAGGGAGGATGCAAAGCCCACACCTTTCTTCACAGTGAGGAACGTCCCTCAGCAACTCCTCAACAAAATCAAGAATAAGACTGAACACATTACAAGGGATCATTCTCTAACCATACTGAGAGCTGTGTTCTGGAATAGTGACAGAACCAAAGCCTAATTGTTCAGTTAGAACCTGAATGGACTTGAATCAATTCAGTAAGCGTGAGATCCATCCAATGGCATCAGTGGAAGAAGTCTTGTCCAATTAGCAAAAAGCAGCATCCAATTTTGTGAAGAGGATAACCGCACGTTTTGGCATTTGCCTTGGACAAAGAACTTCGATTGCTAATTACTATTATCACTCCATTTGGTTCTTATTATTTCACAGGTTATCATTCAGAATTGCTTCAGCACCCAAGATATACCAAAGAACAATGTCTCAGACCCTGGAAGGAATAATATGCCATAAGGACAATATTCTGGTACACTGCTTATCAAAGACCTCGGAAGGCGGGCACACAACGGCCCCAAAAAGAGGGCAATGATTAAAGACCCCAGAAAGAGGGCAACGAAAGCTAATAAATGACTAAATGAAGAGCAATGAGAGGATTGCAGAACGGAAACAATGCAACACTTCTTCGGAGACAGACTGCATCAACAGTGAAGCTAAAAGAGTGATTTGTGATCGTGGTTTGCTACTTCAGATGATTTGACGTGGTGATGGTGGAGCTGTAGAGTGGAAGATTAAAACAAGAACACCTAATAATGATGTAACTAATGCAATGTTACATGATTAACAGGCTGTGATCTGGTGGGAAGAAAAATACAATTCTGTGTTGAGTCTGGAGATGAATGTAGATCTTAAATAAAGAATGGTTTTTGTGAATAACAGTCTATTTCTGTTTGCATGGGTTTCTTCTGGGTGCTCCAGTTTCCTCCCAGTGTCCGAAAAGGACATGCTGATTAGGTGCACTGGCCACGCTAAATTCTCCCTCAGTGTACCTGAACTGAGTGTGTGGCACTGGAGTATACCTGCGCTGGAGTGTGGCAACTAGAGGATTTTCACAGTAACTTCATTGCAGTGTTAATGCAAGCCTACTTGTGACACTAATAAAAATAAATAAGGAAGTCTATATAAAGTCTGTTTGTATGAGACAGTTAGCAATACCCTCATCCCATGAAAGAACCAAGCAAAGCAAAACAAAAAAAAAGTAGCCGGGGGGAGGCTGAAAAAAAAAACTCATCTGTTGCACAGAGAACCTAGTGACAGAAGCATCAGTAATTAGACTTAAGATGACTGGCAAATGACCCAGAGGCAACATAATTTTTTTAAACACAGCAAGTTGTTGCAATCGGGAATACACTGCCTGAAAAATTTTTGGAAGCCAACTCAGTGGTAACATGCAATAGCAAATTGGATAAACACTTGGAGGGGAAAAAAATTACCAGTTATGGACAAAGGGAATGGAATAGGACTATTTTGGATAGGTTTACCAACGATTGGCCAAATGGCTTCTTTCTGCATTGTGTAATTCCATAAAGATTATTTTATACATTTTTTTTCACTTCATTTAAGGTTCCCTGTTCCATCTTTAACTATCTTAGTTAATCAACTAAGTTGATTAGTTACTGAAGTCTTTGGCATCTCTGTTGAAGTTCTCTGGCCCAGAAATACGGAGTTAGTGTTTATGCCACTTTCCTGGAGCTTTCCCACAATGTCATGGCAGGCAAGTGGGAAAATTCATACAGAAATTCATAGTTCTTAATATTGTGCCTCGCTATGAGAAATAAAATGCATCAAATTTGCATCCAATTCTATACATAGGCTATTAATGGGCATGTTTTTCTAGTGTGAAATATGTTAGTACCTTTGATTAATTGCATACTATTGTTTACCATTTATTAAACAACATTAGGAGTTAACAGTGAACATGAAAATCTTTACGTGGATAATGGAATAATGCAATTAACATGCCACATTAATACTTCACATGACATATGTAAAAAGGACCATAAAACAAAAAGATCGCACATTTTCAATGGAAAGCTAATTAAAACTAGTCCTACCTGACACGATTGCTACAAAATTTTATGAGTTGAGGTCGGTTAATAAATATTGTTCTCATATCCTCTTGATCAGCCAATGAGGTTTTTTCTGAGGCATCCTCAGTTTTCTCATAACCTATAAAAGATCAAATCACATAAACGATAACGAAGGAGGAAAGAGAGGCACATGGACAATATGATCCTAATTGAAACAAAGGGGAGTGTTGTGGGGGTGGGGGGGTGAGGTCATGTCATGACGGGCTTTGGTGGGGCAGGGGTGGTGCATCAGATCAGGATGTAGGGAGTGGGTCAGGCCTTGGAGAGTTTGTGGGGTGGGAGGTTGTTCAGGCCTTAAAGAACTTAAAGATTATTTATTAGTGTCACAAGTAGGTTTACTGCAATGAAGTTACTGTGGAAAAAATACCCTAGGTCCACAATCCGGAGCTTGTAGACTGAAGGAAAATGTAGCACGGCCAATGAACCTCACCAGCACATCTTTCAGATTGTGGGAGGAAACCAGAGGTCCCAAGGAAACCAACGCAGGCACAGTGAGAATGTGCAGACTCTGCAGACAGACAGTGACCCAAGCCAGGTCTCTAGCCCTGTGAGGCAGCAGTGCTAACCACTGTGCTACCCCAAAGAGTTGTGGGGAAAGGCCAGATCAGGCCTCGAGAAGTCAAGCCAAGTGTTAGGAAAGTTGGCGGACCATGGGGGTCAGGTCAGACCTCAGATGCGTGGAGGGATCAGACTGGGCCTTGAGGATGGATTGGATTTGGGCTTTGGGATGTAAGATTATGGAGGGGGGCCGGGGGGGGGGGGGGGTGTGTGTGTGTGTGTGTGTGTGTGTGTGTGTGTGTGTGTGTGTGTGTGTGGGGGGGGGAAGAGAGTGATAAAGGAAAGGTCTGGTAAGGAAAAGTCCTGTTAAGCAGGGTGGGATTTCCGCATGTCAGTGTGGAATAATATAACACCTATCCAGAAGCAGTTTTAATTCTTTTAAACTTTCTCTGGGTAACTGTTGATGCCACACAGTCAGAACCAGCCAAAGCTTGCAATTTAAAATCGTAATTTCTGCATGGATTCCAGTGCAGGGCAATGGGGATGCGTTCCCCACAGCATCTTTGGGGTCCCATCCCACCCATTATGACGCTCTGCAGCTCACAAGTATCAGCCAATATTTCCAAACATGATTGGGTAAAACCACATTTTAAGCACAGACATTTTCAGAATGTTCAAAACGTATACAGCAAATCTGTTTTCTTTTAAAACCTTTTCCACATTTCAGCTGAGTCAAGTGCAGATCCCTATTTCTCGTGAACAAATAGAATACTTTAATTTCAGGTACAGATGAGGCAGTAAAAAGCCAATATGTTATTTGAAAACAAGATGACACAAAAACAGAATTTGGACTCGTATATGGTTAGGAGTTCAATAAAAAGCATTTCCCTTCAGGACAATGGATATGCGGAACAGATTCCCAGGCAAAGTAACTAATTCAGAGTCAATCAGTTCTCAAGGAGAAGGTGGACCATTTGAGAAAGGGACATAAGGGAAGTAGGGTGAGAAGTTATGAGTCCCTAAAGGACGAGATCAACAGTTAATATAAAAAGAATTCTCTGATGGAACAATCCTCCATGGACTCCAAATGGATTAGGCTCTCGGGTTGAACGGCCTTCCTTGCTCTGGATTTGTTACAATCCCAGTTGATATTACTACTGAAGTCAGATCACAGGGTGGAACCAGGCCAGATAGACCTTAACCTTTATTTTTTGTTTCAAAACATGGAGAGCATGACAGAGTACACTGATATTTCTTTGTTTAAAGTTTAAACATTTATTAAACAAGAAAAGATTAACTATATTACGCTACTTTTTCATCTACTACTATATCTGTATATATACTACACTTAAGAATCTGTATAAGTTACAAAATCTGTCCTGCGCTCACAGCCAAGTATGCAGCCTAGTATATCAATTGGTGTTTGATGCCAGACACACCACACTCTGAAACCAAATGACAGATGCCACTCCAAGCAGATCTCTTATCAACTTCTTCCAGATGCTTGTCACACTATAACTCTGCCTTTCATACAAAGATTTCCAACCTCAACACTCAAAGAACTTGCCTTGGAACCTTCTCCCACACAACTTTTTCTTTTCGGCACCTTCCACAAGGGTCCACCATCAGAGTTTTGATGTCTCCTTCTGATGTTCCTCTCCACTGAATCACCATGTGCATTCAAGCATCATCTTCCACTCACACACTCAGATATTCAGCAGTACCAACAGAGCGCCACTGCTTCATAGGCCTAGTCTGCTTTCAGCCTTGCTTCCTGCAGCTTTTTCACATTAAACTTAGGAGTCTTCCTCTGTTTGTCACTCTTAACTTCGCTGAATACAATCTGTTTTGGATTCTAGTTCTTATTCCTGGACTTAACTGTCTTACTTTAGGACCTGTTCTTTCCCAGTAGACTGCTGACAACTTGATATCTCTCTTTGGAGTCAGAACTCACAACATACACTGTCACTTCAACTCTACAGCAACTTGGACGTATTTTCTTCAGCAATCTACTAGTCTGTCCAGTTTTTTAGAGAGGCACTTAAAACTCTGCCATTCACCTTGGAGCATAATCACCAACTGAACTGAAAAATGCTCTTCTGTCTGTTTCCCTCTCTAGATCCCTGTTGCTGGGCAACACCACCATTTTTTCCTACCTTATGTCTGGTTCACGCAATTTCAAAAATCAAATCCTATTACCCCAAGAACCAGCAATAAAAAGGGTCATTTGGGAACACAAGAGGGACCATTCTGCCAACAAGAATAAAACTCTGCTACAACAACCAGTCAACCCAGGCAATGGGAAAGAGTGGATTTGTCTTCACCTGTAAAGAGTTGTTTCCACAGAAACTTAGCCATGACCTTGTCAGAAACACAGAAGCTTCCAACTTCCAATCATCCAAAGAACCATATGAGAGATCCCATCCAGGCCTGCAATATTTGATCTTAAAGGATTAGGCTCAAACACATGATTTCCTTCATGTATTTATGTTAATAATCCAAACGTATGTTCCATATGCGGAATCCATCTTTACATTAGTGTACGACTATGTGCATGAGGCCTTTCTCATTACATTTACAATTTTGTACATTGTTTGAGTGTTATCTTTTCTTCTGATTTAAGCTTCCCCAAAGGCCTTCTTGCGGTCTATTACTAAAAGTCGCAACATTCCAAAGGTTCAAAACGCTTCCTGTAAACACACACTTTGTTGCAGATAATGGGGAGAGTTATTCCATCTGTATTTTGTTCTGGCATCAGTAAACCCTTGAATGATAAATTAATTTTCAATCGTTCTAGTTAGCCTCATTTCTGATCATAGCCCTGATCCCCATAACAACCTCCAGTTCTGACAATTTATTTCTAATGTTTTTAGTTTTAATACGCACTCTCAAGCAAAGGTTAATTCAGTTCACTGACGTTGTCCGTCTGTGTAAAAGCTTAAAGTGCACTGTAATTAGCGAACATTAAAGTTCCATGCTATTACTGATACCATAGATTTATTTTAGAACGATAGTCCCAATTAAGGCAATATAAACTCAATAAAATCTAAAGTGAATTTTGTTTCACCATGTTTGCGCCATGAGCAGTTGATTTGCTTTAAAAGGGTTACAAATATGCAGGATACCAAGGCTCAAAAACCAAAACAGAAATTAGCCCCTGAAACACATTGAAGGTAGAAAACCCTCAACTAATATATAATTCCACACTTCACAATAGCTAATTTTGTAGGTTAATAGAATGACCCTGCCAATTCCTCGGACAAGCTAGACTTGAACTGCATTGCAATGCAATGCGTTTAACATTCTCCATATCTTACGGCACATTTAAAATGTAGCCAAGGCTCCCATTTTTCACTTTATAGTGACCCTGATTAGATTGTGGAATGATTTTGTTACATGTAAAATCTATCTTCTAAAAAAAAATTGAACAGATATCTCACTGCATTACAGAACCAATCAGAACTTTATTTCGGTGGCAAATGACCCAGCTTTAATTTTATACAATTCCTTGCAGCCAGATTAGGAGCTCCACTGATATTTGACCTGAATTTATCTATCTCTTAGGAGGAACTTTAACTAATTCCTCCTTAGAACATAGAACATGACAGCACAGTACAGGCCCTTCAGCCCTCAATCTTGCGCCGACCAGTGGAACCAATCTAATGACCCTCTAACCAAACTATTCCAATGTTATCCATATGACTATCCACTGACCATTTGAACGCCCTTAAAGTTGGCGAGTCCACAACTGCTGCAGGCAGGGCATTCCATGCCCTTACTGCCCTGAGTAAAGAACCTACCTCTGACATCCGTCCTATAATTACCACCCCTTAATTTAAAGTTATGTCCCCTCGTGTTAGCCATCACCATCCGAGGAAAAAGGCTCACACTATCCACCCTATCTAACCCTCTGATCATCTTGTATGCCTCAATTAGGTCACCTCTTAACCTTCTTCTCTCTAACGAAAACAACCTCAAGTCCCTCAGCCTTTCCTCATAAGACCTTCCCACCATACCAGGCAATATCCTGGTAAACCTCCTCTGCACCCTTTCCAATGCCTCCACATCCTTATAATGTGGCGACCAGAACTGTATGCAATACTCCAACTGTGGCCGCACCAGAGTTTTGTACACAGAGTTTTAGTTCCACAAAGTATTGATAGATTTTGTTCATTTTGAGCAATGCTCTTTAACTGTTAATTAACACATGCAAATCTGAGGTCCCATCAAAATCATAATAAACATAAATTAATTACTATTCTTTTTATTTTTATTCTTTCACATAACGTGCACATCGCTGGCATTTATTGCCTATCCCTATTTGCCTTTGAGAAAGTGGTGGGCAGCTGTCTTCTTGTACTGTTGCAATCCATGCAGTGTAGGAACACATAATGCATTTGGGAGGGTGTTCCAGGATTTTGATGGTGTGTGGCTTGGAGGGGAAACATGCAAGTGGTGGTGTTCCCTTGTGCAAGAGGGACTTAGAGTAACTTGGGGACTAAAAGACGAACAGGTCAGAGTGAATAAAGTATAGAAAAGTCACAAAGTGCCTGGAATATAGTTTACAAAGGTATTGTTTGCATTGAGATACATATAACCACTGTTACAGAATTTAGACATGTATTTTTAAATATTCTGTATTAAACGCATAGACCTTGGTCAATAGCACAATGCTGTAAGGCATGACGGTACACAATCAAGTAAAATGAACGACATTCCTCAGAACAATGCAGCTAGTGAAGGGAAAAGCAACTCTTATCAGTGTGGCCTCCAGACAATCCCAGAATCTCAGACAGATCAAATAAATAGGTCACAAATTACACCATTTAAGATGGTCTAGGAAGGGTTAGGAGTCTGTGAGAAAGACTCGAAGTCCATGAACTCACGTAGTCCTATGTGGTCCAAGGGTAAATGTTATTGGCCAAGGTAAATAATCCATACTAATATGATTTGCTCATACCCAGCTGAGATGGGCAAGGGCTAGGCAATTGGCTTTTGAAAATTGTATAATTGTAGTACTGAGGGTGAAGTAATTTCAGAGCAATTTCGAACTGCACCAAATCTCTCTCCTTTCTACGTTAACCAGGCCTGGAAAATAGAGTTACATTTTTAACCAGCATACTTATCTCCGTGACTCTATTCGTCAGCTGAGCCGTAATCAAGAAGGGAAATCCCTCACATGAAAGTCCGCTTAATACATAGTCTCTGAAAAAGCTCCAACACCATGCAGCTACTGCCCTTGCCACTGAAGGTGGTAGAGGTTGAGAGTTTGAAAGACACTGTCAAATATACCTTGGTGAGTTGCTGTGGTACATCTTGTAGATGGTACACACTGCTGCCACTGAGTGACATTGGTGAGGGAGTAAATGCTGCAAGTAGTGGAAAGGATATCATGTGGGCTACTTAAACCAGTATGGTGTTGACTTTGAGTGTTGTTGGAGCTGCACTCATCCAAGCAAGTGGAGAGTATTCCATTACGCTGCTGATTTGTACCTTGTAGATGGTGGACAGGCTGTGGGGAACCTGGATGCGAGCTACTTTAAACAGAATTCCAGCCTCTGACCATGTTTGTAACCACCATATTTATATGGCTGGTCTAGTTCAGCTTCTGGTCAGTGGCAACCCCAGCATATTGATAGCAGGGAATTTGGTGATAATATGCCATTGAATGTCAAGGGGAGATGGTTGAATTCTCTTTTGCTGGAGATAGTTTTGGCCTGGCACTTGTGTTGAATGAATGTTACCTGTCACTTATCAGCCCAAACCTCATTATCTGTGGAGTCATGAAATGGTGCTGGACATTGTGCAACTATCAGCAAACATCTCCACTTTTGATCTTATGATGTGGAGACAATTGCGGAAGTAGCTTGAACTGAAGACACTACCTTGAGAACACCCACAGTACGTCCTGGGACTTAGGTGATCGACCTCCAGCAACTATATTCTCTGTGCTAGGTATGACCAATGAGCTTTTCCCTCCCTGGTTCCCACTGACTACAGTTTTGCTGGGTTTCTTAATGCTACACTCAGTCAAATACAGCCCTGGCAATCATTCTCACCATACCTTCCCAGGTTAGCTGTTTTATCCTTGACTGAACTAAGGCTGTAATGAGGTCAGGAGCTCTGTGGTCCTGGCAGATCCCATACTAAGTAAGCACTGCTTGACAGTGTGGTCAATGGCACCTCCCATCACTTTGCTGGTAATTGAGAGTCAGCTGATGGGGAGATAATTTGTTAGGTTGGAATTGTCCTGCTTTTTGCGGACATGACGTAGCTGGGGAGATTTTAACATTTTGTTGGGTAGATGCCAGTGTTGTAGCTCTATTGTGCCAATGCTGCAAGCTTCATTTCCTGTTTGAAAGGCCAGCCTTTTCAGAATGTTTTAGCAGTTATGGTTTGAAGCCCTGATGCAAAGTAATGTGCAGTTCATTAGTTATCAAGAAACAATTGCGCAAGAGAAAGTCAATCAGCCCATTGATTCTGTGCCTTCATTCCCCAAATAATATTTGGATTATTCTACATGGATCTTAACTCTAATTTAAAACTGATGCTTTTTGCACCCAAACCACCCTCAAAGAATACTTCAGAGCCAGATTCTGTTCTTCTAGCCTACTATTCAACCCTTGTTGTTGCTTCATTTCTCACTATAGTCCATGAAACATTTGATAATTCTGCTAACACTTATATTCACAGCCTTCAATAAGTTCCAACATACTTGTCTGCCTTTTTTGATTGAATTAGAATTCACTAAGAGTTTGTTCCGCTACACTATAGGTATGTAATAAATTCTAATTTCCTTGAGGCTGGTTTGATGAGTATCCTCCAATTTTAAACTCCCAGCTAGAGTTAAGTAGCCTGCATCCAACTACAATTCGTAGCATTTTAATCGTGTATGTGAAAGAACAAAATTCATTATTTACAAATTATAATAATTTCCATATTGCCTTTTTTAATTATGAACCTATAATGAGGCCAAAATATTGACATTTCAAAATGTAAGAACCAAAGCAGCTGCATTCTTCATCTTCCTTGCCCTTTCTGTCTTGATTAATGTGTTAAAGCAGCTCCTTTTTGGGGAACTCTCTGCTGGAAGACGCTCGCATGGAGGGCAGAAGAAATGTTTCAAAGACACACTCAAAGCTTGACATTGACATGGCCACCTGGGAAACGCTGGCACAAAACCGCCCTATCCGGCGCAGCCTCATCCACAAAGGCTGTCAAGCTCATGAAGCAAGGTGTTTTGCTGAAGCACAACTTAAGCGTGAGCTGCGCAAGTCCAGAGCCACCGGCGCAACAACTACAGTGTCTACACAAGTCTGTCCAATATGTGCTAGGACATTCCGTGCCCGAATTGGCCTGATCAGTCATCTTTGGACACACCGCAACCAGCCTCAAAATGACTAATGGTGTCGAGGTCCTCATCGATGACAACGGACGAACAACAACGTGTTAAGTAGGTGTAAATATGCAATCTGGGATGCAAGTCTTCAAGTAAAATCCGAGTTGTGTCAGAAAATGTGGGTGGTTTTAACTGATATATATTTGTACATGTGGGTATTAAAAATAAGGCATAGTTTTAAATTTAATTTTGTGGTAATGTATTTGAAAGGGTTAATGATTTTAGTTTGCTTCAGGTACCTGTATGGTAATGAGGGTTTACAACATGAAAGCAAACTAGGAAAGTAAACAAAGGAAAACTAGATTGTTGTTTAGCTTCCAGGAGCGATGCTAGTATAGAAGAAAACTTGAGAGTTAGTGTTAAGCTGTAACCAGGAGAAGCTGGATAGGACAAGGGAGCAGATTTCCCAAAAGAACATCCAGAAACTAGGGAGTTGGGATAAAAAAGTATGTCTCAGGAAGACACAGGTATGCTCCAGATGGGAACAAAGAACAAAAAGTTGAACAAGGTCCTTTTCAGGATAATTTAAGGAAAGAAAGACAAAGTATCTGAGCTGAAGAGATGACTGCAAGAACCAGATTGAAAATCAGCTGGGTGAGAAGGCAGACATCCTAGGTAAGTCAAAAGTTTGGTGAGTAGTAGTGTCCAATGGCAGGGCACCTTAGAGGTTGTGTGGAAACTTGACAATCCAAGGCAGAGGAATACCAAAAAGAGAGTGATTAAAATCCTGGAAGTGGATTCTAGTTGTAGGCATCTGAGAGGTTGGGAGAAAATTCCAAGGCATGTTTTTACCAAGAATGGAGTTTGGAAACATTTGCATGGCAGTCAGAATTCCAGTGAGACTAGTTGGTTCACGGTGCAACAAGCATTTGGAAGAGATTTAGTGAGAAATGCACAGAAGTTATATTGGGTAGCATCTGCCACTTGGTTCCAGAGTGTGGTATGCCTGATCATACTTGGCCTATTGGTTTACATGGAGTGTGTACTTACTAGAGCGTCAGATCTATTTTGCAAGTTCTTATAAATTTGTGTACATCTGTAAATATGTGGTGGATTGAAGTGCATTATAGCTAGTCCTTTCGTGTTTAATAAAGGTTTTATTCTTTGGTTAAAAGTTAATTGGCAATCCTGCAACTCTGTTTATCATGTCACTTAGCAACAAAAAAAATGATCTATCTAGCCAGAGAAAAGACTGTCCAGTAGTAACAGCTGGATCATAGAAGTTGACTAGTGCACTGCGCTGAGAATTAATTAATGTGGGGGTCACAGCAATCAGCCATTATTGAACTAACTTTAACTACACCTCCCCAACAGAGAGGGCAATATAACAAAATGTTCAGACCTTGCAATATGCTATACTCCCTCATTTAAAAACCTGCACATTAAAATGTAACAATACCCAAAAGTTAAACAGGTTACATGCATCAAAACCAACACATATGACTGATATTTCAATTAATTTATATATAAAAAAGTTTTCCTAATACCAGTATATGTTGAACAAAAAAAATTTGACAAGAAACACATACATACTTTCAATTAACCCACCTGGCTTCGTTATCTTTGTCTGGGCTTTACTCTCTCAATATTGCTGACTGTGTCAAATCAGAATTTTGTCTTTGATTACCAATTGCATTTAGTGATTGGAACTGTAGCACTGATTGATTTGTCTTAATCAAAGACCCTGACTTACTTGGTTCTGATGTGGACTTGTGGGTGTTGGACTGGGGTAGACACAGTAAGTAGTCTCACAACACCAGGTTAGAGTCCAACAGATTTATTTGGTAACACAAGCTTTCGGAGCGCTGCTCCTTCATCACCTGATGAAGGAGTGGTGCTCCAAAAGCTCGTGCTACCAAATAAACCTGTTGGATTTAACCTGGTGTTGTGAGACTACTTACTGTCACTTTGTTCTAATGTGGGATTCTGTAATATTGGCAAACTTTCAGTTTCTTGTTGACTTTCACTTTCTATGTGAATACTTCTCCTTACCTCGGTGATTTTACACAACAATCTTCTGACCAGCACTGAACTCTCTTCAGTTTCATGCCTTGTGTATGATGTGTTGCCAATGTCTGATTTTCTTCATAATTTATATATGTTTAGAAGTCTAAATTGTCATTTGGATGATAAGATGATGCATGATTGAAGCTGTTGTAAATAGGCTTTGTGTGATCACATATCTAGTGCACATTAGAGTGAGATTTGCTTGAAAGAGGAAGTCTGACCAAGGGAAAGGAGAAACTGCCTCCTGTGATCTGAATTTCTCTTGTAGCATAGAGGTTGAGAGAAAGTGAAACTTTAAATGTAGGATAAATGTAAACACCTAGTTGAGAAGCTAGTAAATAAACCTGGCCAAGTGCAAATCAGAGATCCCATCAGTACTTGCAAGATCAGAACAGTAGTTGGGTCCATTAACTGGCAGACAGCAAGTCTGAAGAGGATTGTCCAATCTTCATAGAAATTGAAATTATTCATGTGGTTAACACCCCAGATCTAAGAAGCTCTGAAAAAGAGCTTCCAAATAATGGGTCTCTTGATTGAATCAGTGAGTTTAGTAAGAAGATAGTGATTACTATTAGAAATAGCAGTTATTCATACGGATCACAGATCAAAGGAGTTATTTCCAAGGTGAAAGAATTAGCTTGAATTTCTGTTTTGAACATCTCAGGTATCCCAATGTTGTTATATTAAATAGATTAGGCAGGGAATTAAGCCTCATACTTTGGGTTTTACCTGAGTGTTTGCTCAAAGAAACAAGTAGTTGGTGCTTGTACATCACTGAGGAAAAGGTAGAATCTGCCAGAAACTGTGAAGTAACTGTAGACCAGGAGCAGGTGGTTACTGTAAATTACAGGTGTTTTCTTATCTGAAGCCACCAAGCAGACATGTAGTGAGGTCCAAGCTTGAGCTGAGAAGTCCAAAATCATAAGGGGATGGAGAGGTAGAGAATTGCCCAGCCAAGTGCTAGTGGAAGAACTTAATGATATCGCATTCCTTGGAGAACAGCTGAAACATGAGAATGAAAGTGAATTTTTGAGAGATGTGGCTTCCTTGGTTTAGTCCCAGGAGAAACAAATGAACTCTCAAGATCCTATTAAGTATAGGGGAACTCTTGGGTGGAAAACAAATAGGATGGTTCAAAATTTAAGTAATTACAAAATAAGGTATTGATTTAGTGATTAGAAACCTAGAAACTAGAAGCAGGAATGGGCCATTTGGTCCTTCAAGCCAGCTCCAGCATTCATCTTGATCATGGCTGACCATCAAATTCAATATCCCCATCCCCACTTCCTCCCACATCCTATGATCTGTTTAGTACCAAGATTTCTTCTTGAAGTCAAACAACATTTTGGCCTCAACTACATTCTGTGATAGTGAATTCCACACATTCACTACCCTCTGTGCGAAGACAATTTTCCTCAGCTCAGTTCTAAAAAGGTTTACTCTTTATCCTCAAACTAGGACCCTTAGTTCTGAAGTCTCCCACCATTGGGAACATCCTTTCTGAATCTACACTGTCTATGAGATCCCCTCTCACTCTTCTAAACTCCAGTGAATATAATCCTAACTGACTTAGTCTCTCCTAATATGATGGACCTGCCATCCGAGGAATCAGCTTGGTAAGCCTTTCCTGTATTTCCTCTATAGCAGAGACATCCTTCTTCAGAAAAGGACACCAAAACTGCACGCAATACTCCAGGTGTGGCCTCACCAACGCCCTATACAATTGCAGTAAAATATTCCTATTCCTACACTCAAATCCTCTCGCTAGGAAGGCCAACATGCCATTTGCCTTCTTTACTGCCTGCTGTATCTGTACGCTTACTTTCAGCGACTAATGCACAAGGACGCCAAGGTCTCATTGAATATCCGTCTCTCTCAATTTACATCCATTCAAGTAATAATCTGCCTTCCTAGAACGGAGTTGAGGAAGAATTTCTTCACTCAAAGGGTGGTGAATCTCTGGAATTCTCTACCCGTTGAAGTGGTGGAGGCTACCTTGCTAAATATTTTTAAGAAGCAGGTTGATAGGTTTTTGATAAGAGAGGGGATTAAGGGTTATGGGGAGAGGGCGGGAATGTGGAACTGAGCCACGACAGATCAGCCATGATCTTATTGAATGGCGGGGCAGGCTCGAAGGGCTAGATGGCCTACTCCTGCTCCTATTTCTTATGTTCTTATGTTCTATTATTGCTACCAAAGTAGATAACTACACATTTATTCATGTTATAATTCATCTGCCATTCAGATGCCCACATACTCAACCTATCCAAATCATGCCAAAGCGTCTCTGCATCCTCCTCACAGCTGCTCTTCCCACCAAACTTTGCATCATTTGCAAATTTGGAGATAATACGTTCAGTTCCCACTTCCAAATCATTAATATGTATTACTTTGTTTAATTCCTGCATAATAAAGAATTGTGTTTCCAACAATGAAATGAAGGGTAATATGGACATAAAATGCGAACCCCGTTTCTCTCTGCAAACCTGCTGAGGTAATCTAGAATTCTGTTTTCATTTCAGATTTCCAGTATCTGCATCATTTTGCTTTTATATCAAAGCTTGTGGTCTAAAAATTTGCAGTTAATAACTCAAGAGTTTGAATTCCTCTTTAAACTGTTACTAGTCTTGACTGAGATCACAGCACAAGAATTAACTTCACTCTGTCTTGTTTTTCTCTTGCTTTGACATGGATGACAGGCTTAAACAAATACACCCTGTCCTAAGTGCATGCTTAAACACTAAGTTACAAAGGTGAGCAACAATTGTGGTGTCATTCTGTACAGAAAATTGTCCAGACTCCATCAAAGTCAAACATGGAAATTGCTATTTAGCTTCTCGCTGAGCAAATACTTCTGCAAAGACACTTCACGATCTTAACACTTCCTCCTGCAGCACCACTGAATGCTGAGTGATATGAGGTATTAGAGTGTGTTTGACTCCATTCTTATTCAGAAATATTTCAAATTCTTCTGACAAACTGTAGACCATCATCTTACACCAACAGCCCCCAAAACCTGTAAGTTGCAAACCAGCTTCTCACCGCCTTAATTTTGGTACTGTTGAATTGGCCAAAATCTCAACATTTATTCTTACTATTACTACTGACACAAGCTCTTTCATTCCAAGAAATTAACACATACTTATTCCCATAGATTTCTTGTGTTTGACCATGGAATAAAAGGAATCTTGGTTGGATCATTTCTCATTCTGAGACAAATCTTTTCACAACTCTTCAATATCTCTTTCTACCTTTGGATACCAAAATTACCTTCTTGCCACCGTTTTCATACAGATTGTCTGTGTGCTCTTGATAAAGTTCCTCAAATGATCTCTCTCTAAACCTTTGTCTCTCCACAAGAGATAATGGCTGAAATTTTCCAGCCGTTCACACCAATGTGATTCTCTGACCCTGCTGCAGTGAACAGAGATTTGGCTGAGCGCCAAATTCTCCATCCTCACTTACAGCAGCAGTGGGGTGTGCATAGCCAGAAAATTCTAGCCAATGAAACCAAATTGGGTGGCACAGTAGCAAGCACTGCTGTTTCACAGCGCCAGGGACCCAGGTTCAATTCCCGGCTTGGGTCACTGTCCGTGTGGAGTTTGCATGCTCTCTCCACGTCTGTGTGGGTTTTCTCCAGGTGCTCCAGTTTCCTCTCACATTCTGAAAGACATACTGGTTAGATGCATTGACCCGAACAGGCATCACACTGTGGTGGCTCGGGGAATTTCACAGCAAGTTCATTGCAGTGTTAATGTAAACCTTACTTGTGACTAATAAATAAACTCTACTTTTACTTTACAATTGAAGATTGATTAAAATTTTGCATGTGTAATCTATTTCTCTTCATCACACTCTAAGATGCAATCCATTACGTAAACAAACATGTTACTGCAAGCATCATTGCAAGTTTCTTCACTAATTTTTCTGGCAGACATTGTAATGACATATAATTTTCTACATAGTCACAGATAATTCAGTAGCTAGAAGTTAATCATTCATCATAGAAAATCTCACATCAACATTGTATTAACTGTTGTCTTATGACATTTAATGTTATACTGATGGCTAATTTTATCATTTGGCCCTCATGCCCAAAGACCACTTGTAGCACACTTAGCCCTTCCACAAAGACAGACATACTCATACTGCTCCTTAATAAAAAGTAACTCAGCCCAGTTTAACCATATTTTCGTGAGCCTATTCTTTCCCATCAGGGTAGCAATCCCCCCACTCCCGACTACTGTCAACAACAGTAAGTAATAGGGCAGATCAAAGCAGTAACTACACTGTTATTGGGATAACTAATCAGTTTCACCGCAATTTACATCAGGGATCTTTGGATTTCTTGTACTCTCCTTCCGATTTAACAGATACTACTGGAGATGCATCAATGATGAAGGCAAGTTGTGAATCGTCAACTTTCATTTTTACTGTGGGTGCTAGAATTGTATCTTTAGCCTTATTAGTCTTTCCCTCTATGTATAGTTTTTCTTTCTCTCTGACTTTAGCTTCCTGCTCGACAACGTCAATTTCTGTTTCTGCATCTATCATTTGCACAGATGAGGATTTCCAGATTTTTGAACCAGTTTTAGATCTATCACCATCCTTACTTATTGCATGATTATCTGGAGCTTAACATGAGCTGGAGCATTGCTGTTTCTTCTTTTGACACATTCTCTGGCCATGAGCGACTTTCCCACAGGTATAGCACTAACTGGAAATGGGGGAATTTAAATGGTTGTTGACTACGATGACCATGGTCGTATCAAAATTTCTGACTAAGGCTGTGAGCTTGGCTGCCGTGGCCTCGATCACACTCAAATCCCATGGTCCTCCCCTGCTCGCTCAAGAATAGTACTCCCTTGCAACTCTCTCTTTTTGCTATTTGCATGACTGTGGCCTTACCACAATTGTCCTTCCACATTATCAAAAGCTTGGCCTGGATTTTTTTGTTCTTTAAGTCTCCTACGAATGTGTCTCCAAGGTTGATCTTGAGCTCACACCACACGCACAGTGATGATGAAATGCGAAAGAAAGTTCCACTGCAGCCTTGTCATCATCCTTCAGTTGTGTATTGCACTGAGCATGGGTGACATGCTCAACTGCAGGAATTCACTACTGAACTAACTTCATTTACACCTCCCCAACAGAGAGGGCAGCAGAGGCGGCAATATTAAAAAATGCTCAGCTCTCCCAACATACAACACATAGTATGCAGTGCATCATTACCTTCTTCAGCCAGCAAGACAAGAGAGATCATGATTGCTGTCAAAATTCTTAGTACACAGCCATTCATTTTGAATAAGAGCCAGGGAAAAGCTGAGAGAGTTTGGACAGAGGTTTCAATCAAGTGGAAAATGAATAATGTCTCGCTGGCATTATAGTACCAGTGTGGCAGGGCATTTACTTTCTGTTCATGTTCGTATCACACAATGCCACTATTGTATCAGCTCAAATTTTTCTCCTGATCAAACTGAGAAGGATTAGAATAGTGGTGTGTACTTGGTACAATATCTCCATAGCAGCTGCTGCCTGTAGTGAAAATTCTGCAATCTTGGCTTTTGGACCAAAAAGCAGAGTTTTGCAGTTGTGGTCCAAATCCTTGCTTTTATATCCAGTATTCCTGGACTCTAAGTAAAGGTTTAAATATTATCTTGCTTATAGTGAATTACACGCAGTGAAAGAAAATCTGTGCAAGCTGTTGAATAGATGACATTGTTATTTTTTTAAAAAAATCTTGGAATTTTATAGGTACCCATACAGTGCTGGTAGAAAGGGAGTTCCAGGAATTTGATACAATGACAGTGAAGGAACAGGATAGATTTCCAAGTCAAGATGGTGATTGACATGGAAGGGAACTTCCAGGTGATGCTGCTGTTGCCTTCTAGATGGTCGAGGTTGTGGTTTGGAAGTGTTGCCCAAGGAGCCTGGTGAGTCCCTGCAGTGCATCTTGTAGATGATGCACACTGCTGCCACTGTTGGTTGGTAGTGGAGAGTGTGGGGCGGCACATTTGTCAGCACTGCTGCTTCACAGCGCCAGGGACCCGGGTTTGATTCCCGGCTTGGGTCATTAGCTTTGTCCTGATGATGTTAAGCTTCTTGAGTATTCTTGGAGCTCCACTTATTCAGGCACGTAGTATTCCAACACACTACTGACTTGTGCCTTGTAGGGAGTCAGGGGATAAGTTACTCACCGTAGATTCATAGCTTCTCACCTGTTCCTGTTGCTATTCAGATTAGTTTCTGGTCAACGGCAACCCCCAAGATGTTGATAGCAGGAGATTCGATGATGGTAATCCATCGAATGTCAAAGGGAAATCAATAACTTCTCTCTTGTTGGAGATGGTCATTGTCTGGGATTTATGTGGTGCGAGTATTACTTGCCACTTGTTAGTCCAGGCCTGGATATTGTCTAGGTGTTGATACAGGGTGGCATGGTGGCACAGAGGTTAACACTGCTACTTCACCAAGGATTTGATTCCCAGCTTGGGTGACCATCTGTGTGGAGTTTGCACATTCTCCCCACGTTTCTTCCTGGTGCTCCAGTTTCCTCCCACAGTCCGAAAGATGTGCTGGTTAGGTGCATTGGCCACGCTAAATTCTCTTGGTTCCAGAGTGTGGCAGCTGAGGATTTTTCACACTAACTTCATTGCTGTGTTAACGTAAGCGTACATGTGACACAAATAAACAAACTTTAAACTTAAACTTTAAAATATTTGGACATGGACTGCTTCAGTATCTGAGGAGTCATAAGTGGTGCTGGACATTGTGCTATCAGTGAACATCCCCACTTCTGACCTTTCATGAAAGAAAGGTCATTGTTGAAGCAGCTGAAGGTGTTTGGGCCTAGGACACTACCCTGAGGAACTCCTGCTGTGGAGCCATTGAACTGAGATGATTGACCTCCAACCAAGGGGAGGGGATGGTATTATCGTTAGACTATTTATCCAGAAACTTTTCTAATGTTTTGGGATGCAGATTCGAATCCTGTCATGACAGATGGTAAAATTTGAATTCAACAGAAAACACCTGGAATTAAGAATATACTGATGACTATGAAACCATTGTTGATGTCAGGAAAACTCATCTGGTTCACTAATGTTCCTTAGGGAAGAAAATCTTCCGTCCTTATCTGGTCTGGCCTACATGTGACTCTAGAGCCACAGTAAAGTGGTTAACTCTCAGCTGCCCTCTGAAATTACCTAGCTAGCCATTCAGTTCAAGAGCAACTAGGGACGGGCAATAAACACTGGCCAGCGAGTGACAACCATGTCCCATGAATTAATAACATATAAAAGCCACAATCATCTTCAAAGGACAAAGAATAGTGCAGCACAGGAACAGGTCCTTCTGCCCACCAAGCCAGCACCAATCACATTGTCCTATCTAGGCCAACTGCTTATATTATATGAACATAAGAAACAGGAGCAGGAGTAGGCCATCTAGCCCTTCAAGCCTGCCCCGCCATTCAATAAGATCATGGCTGATCTGAAGTGGATCAGTTCCACTTTCCCGCTTTCTCCCCATAACCTTTAATTCCCTTGTCTATTATCCCTCTGTTCCCCAACTGTGTCTATCCTGGTAAGTCTCAAATTTTGCTAATGTATCTGCCTCAACCATCTCACTTGGCAGTGCATTCCAGGCCCCCACCATCCTCTGTCTAAAACACTTGTCCCACAAATCTCCACTGAACCTTTCCCCCTTATCTTGAACTTGTGCCCCCTTGTAATTGTCATTTCTGCCCTGGGAAAAAGGTTCCAACCATTCAACCTATCCATAACCTTCATAATTTTATAAACTTCTTTCAAATCGCCCCTTACCCTCTGCCTTTCCAGGGAGAGCAATCCTCATAGCTTACACCCTCTTTACCAGGCAACATCCTGATAAACCTTTTCTGTGCTCTCTACAGAGCCTCCATGTCCTTCTGGTAGTGCAATGACCAGAATTGGACACAGTATTCCAAATCAACATTTCATATAACTAACAATTTGGCAACTTTTATACTCAATGCCCTGTCCGATGAAGGCAAGCATACCATATGCTTTTTTCACCACCTTTTCCATCCATGCTGCCACTTTTAAGGACCTGTACTCCCAGGTCTGTGTCCATATTCCTGATGGTTCTGCCATTTATAGTTCCCACCTGAACTGGATCTTCCCTTACTCAGTCCATACCCCTCTATTTCCTCCCTGTACCCATCTAGATGCCTCTTAAAATGTTGCTAATGTGCCTGCTTCCACCAAATCCTCTGGCAGTGCATTCCAAGCACTCACTACTCTGCATGAAAAACTTTCCCCCCACAGCTCCCTTAAATTTTCTCCCTCTCACCTTGAACCTGAATCTGAATGCTTTGTGATTGATACTTCCACCCTTGGAAAAAAGCCTCTGACTATCCACCTGTCCATGCCTCTCATTATTTTGTAAACCTCTATCAAGTCTCCCTCACCCTCCATCTATCCAGTGAAAACAATCACAATTTATTCAACCTCTGCTACAGCCAAAACCCTCAAGACCACGCAACATCCTGGTGAACTTCCTTCACACTCTCTCCAAAGCTTCCATGTTCTTCTTATAGTATGGTGACCAGGCCTCAAACAATACTCCAAATGTGGCCTAACCAGCATTTTTATATAACTGCAACATGACTTCCTGTAGTCAATGTCCCAGCTGATGAAGGCAAGCATGCCTTTTTAATCACCTTGGCCACCTGTGTTGCCACTTTTAGGGAACTGCACCCCCAAGTCCCTCTGTATGTTAATGTTCCCAAGGGTTCTGCCATTTACAGTATAATTCATAACTAAATTTGATCCTCCAAAATGCATCACCTTGCATTGTATCCTCTGATAATCCTCACTATCAGCAACTCTGCTAATCTTAATGTCATCCGCAAACTTACTAATCAGACCACCCACATTTTCCTCCAAATCATTTATATATACTACATACAACAGGGGTGGCAGCACCACTCACTACAGATCTCCATCGCTACTCTGTCTTCTATAGCCAAGCCAGTTCTGTATCCATCTAGCCAGCCCATCCTGAATCCCATGTGATTTTAGTTTTTGTACCAGTCTGTCATGTGGGACCTTGTCAAATGCCTTACTAAAGTCCATATAAACTACATCCACAGCCCTTCCCTCATCAATTATCTTTGTCACCCCTTCAAAATCTGTCAAGTTGGTAAGACATGACCTTCCCCATACAAAGCCATGCCACCTGTCAGTAACTAGTCAATTTTCCTCCAAATGTGCAGATATCCTAACCCTCAGTATCTTCTCCAAAAGCTTCTCCATCACTGATGTCAGGCTCACCAGCCTATAATTTCCTTTATTAAACAAGGGAACAACATTGGCTATTCTCCAGTTCTCTGGAATCATAGAATCCTGCAATGCAGAAGGAGACCATTTGGCTTAGCGAGTCTACACCAACCACAATCCCAACCAGACCCTTTCTATCTCCATAACCCCATGCATTTACCCTAGCCAGTCCTCCTGACACTAAGGACAATTTAGCATGGCCAATCCACTCAACCTGCACATCTTTGGACAGTGGGAGGAAACCGGAGCACCCAGAGGAAACCATGTAGACATGTGGAGAACATGCAGTGACCCAAGCCAGGAATTGAACCCAGGTCCTTGGTACTGTGCGGCAGCAGTGCTAATCACTGTGCCACCGAACCTGACCTGCGGTCAAGGAGTGAAAATATCTGTTAAGGCCCAGCTATCTCTTCCCTTCTCTCCTGCAGTAACCTGGGTTAGATCCTATCCGACCCCAGGGACTTGTCTATCTTAATGCAATTTAGAATGCTCAAAATTTCCTCCTTTGGTGTCCTGACATTCTCTAGAGCATTCACACATCTATCCCTGATCTCAACATTCATCATGACCTTTTTTTGGTGAATATGATAAAGTACTCATTAAGGATTTCACCCACTTCCTGTGGTTCCATGCATAACTTCCCTCCATTGTCCTTGAGTGGGTCTACTCTTTGTCTTGTTACCATCTTGATCGTAATCTATGCATAAAAAACATTGCGATTCTCCTTGACCCTGCTTGCTAAAGACATTTCTTGGACCTTTTCAGCCCTCCTAATTCCACGTATAAGTTCCTTCCTACTTTCACTGTACTCCTCAGGGGCTTGGTCAGTTTTTAGATACCTAGACCTATCATATGCTTCCTTTTCCCTTCTGACTAAGCTTACAATTTCCCTTGCCATCCACAATTCCCAAATGCTGCCATTTCTATACTTCATTTATGCCTGTCCTGCACTTCACTCAGCTGGCCTTTAAAAGCCTCCCACGTCAGACATATATTTGCCCTCAAATTGCCACTCCCAATCCACATTACCCAGTTCCTGTCTAATTTGGATATAATTGACCCTCACGCAATTAAACACCCTCAGCCAAGGGCCATCCTTCTCCTTATCCATGACTACCCAAAATCTTATGGAATTATGGTCGCTTAGCCCAAAATGCTTCTCCACTGAAACGCTGATCACTTGGCCTAGCTCATTTCCCAATACCAAGTCTAGTATTGCCCCCTCTCTGGTTGGATTGTTAACATTCTTTACTTTACCAAAAAGCCCTCCTGGATATATCTAGCAAATTGCTCTCCACCCGAGCCTTTGGTTGTAAAGGATTCCTAGTCAATATGGGGGAGGATAAAGTTACCCATCACAACTACCCTGCTTTTTTCACACGTTTTCAGCATCTGACTACATAACTGTTCCTCTGTCTCCTGTGGGCTGCTGGGATGTCTCCTCTGGGCTCCTGGGAGGTCTATAGTACACTGCTAACATTGTGATTTCTTCCTTCTTATTCCTGAGTTCCATCCATAATGCCTTACTACAAGATCCCATCAATGTGTCCTCCCTCAGCACGGCTCTGATCTGCTCCCAAATCCCCCAATTCTTTTGTTCCCCTTCTGTCCTGTTAAAAAATGATAACCCAGAATGTTAAGATGCCAGTTCTGTCCCTCCTTCAACCATGTCCCTGTAATTGCAATTACATTATAATTCCCTGACAAATAATTTCAGAGATATTTAACAAATCTTAAGCTTTACAATCTGAAGTAATCTTTCTGCATGCATCCCAGTGACTGACTCATTTTTATGTAATTATATCTTACAGCAGTGTATCTGCATGTTTTTGTCCTTGTTATAATCACATTGTTTTCTGAACAAACCCCACTTGGTTTGCTGCTAGCTTTCTGGTGCCACGCACTAAACATAGCTTGGATATGTTGACTTTAGCTTTTGTAACCAATGTGTGCACTTCAACACAATCAAATCATTTCTAGCTTTTGCTCAAGAAAACGGGCCTTCCTGAAAAACAGATTTGCTTGCCTTTTTTGATGACTGTTTGAGTTGTGTTCTAGTTCCAGTTCCACTATTATTTGGTTCTCTTATTGCTGCTGGGACAGTTTGACAAATTTCATGCATGCAGGTACAAAAAGAAATACTTTCAGACTAGTGACATAGCACAATTTATTTTTATGATTTCTATTAAAGGAAGTGATCCTTGTCCTGCACATCCTTTTACTTTACGTTCTGTTGCAAATTGTTCTGGGTTACACAGCATTACAAAGCAGATCTGATTAGCATGCATCATTGCAAGTACTCCACATATGCTTCACAAACTGGTTCTCTTTTGATCACAATCACAAGCCCACAATTTCAAGATAATTGTTTTTCCGGACTCTAGACATTTACAGTATGGTGAAAGAGAATCAGATACTTCAGGTTGGCTGTAATATAATATGAATGTGCCTTCTTGGTTTCCTCCGTTTACTTCAATTGTTGCACCAAATAGGACAAGTTGGAGGTTTGTATAAAGGTGAAAAATAATTTTCAGATGCCTCATGCAACTCAGGACCTGTGATCCTTTCAGGTGTCCTTCAAATATCTTGGAAATGCTTTCAGTTCTTTGTTCTTTTGTTTCAATAACCTTTAGAATTTACATTTCAGATGTGTAGGGTGTAACATATTTCAACATAATATACTTGTAATTACTTTCTTATCCATGTGGTGATCTTCAGGTACTTTGTAGATTAATCACAGAGTAACACCTATATGATTCTTGCAATTGCCAAATTCTACTGATGAAGCAATGCCTGAATATCATGGCAAGTGACATGTCAATACTCGAATACCTTTCAAGTGAAAGCACCAAACAAGTGGCGGCATTCTAATTCTGCTAAAATCTAAATCTTCAGATGAAGCCTAACTTTCTGAAGTTTCGTATTTTACAATTAACATACCTAAACGTAACAACAGGGTTATCTGTGGTGTTTTAAAAAGCTTCAATTTGGGAGTCATACGAGTACAGGAATGGCTGCATTTCCTCAAGCTCTGGTGCTATTCATCTTATTAATCCTTTCTTTTGTTTTGATGTACAACCTGTAATTAGTTGCTCCTATATTTGTACAACGTTTGTGCAAGACCTTGGTTAACTTTTTTGATCGTGGGAAGCCGGTCAAAGAAATCCGTATTTGTGAGAGACAATCGGAGCTGATTTGGGCGGAGCCTGGTGCACGACGGCGGCGTCGCTGGTGAACAGTCCCACACTCGAGTGATGCTGTTGGTGCCAGAGATAAAGGCCGTTTTTATTAACAAAATGTGGAAGACATTCTATTCCTACCTCACCATGATGAACTGCGAGATATCCTACAGAAAATAAATAATGCAGAGATTATAATCTTTTCATTCAAGAGGAAGGTTTCCTCGGTGAAGGCTCACTTTCGATCCTTGAAATCGTGCTGCATGGTATGTGGCACATTTTATTCAAGTTGATGAGGGCTGACCATGTGCTAGTTGCCCTGGGAAGAGGAGGAACTGTGGTGAGATTCCTGACTGATTGCATGTTTTCACAACCTCAATTTGAGCGTTGGACATCAGTGTTCCTGGTAATCCAATCGTGGCTTCGACCTTTTGTGCCACCGTGGCTGGGTTGCGATCCTGCAGTTCGTAGTTAATCCGGGACTTTGTTCCCTTGTGATTTTGCCGTTTGTGTCCTTGCTGATGGCTCTTCCAATATAGGGTTGGGGGGCCGGGGGTGCATCCTTGGTTCTCTGTCCTGGGACCCTCTTTTTTTTGTCGGGGACCATTGCAAGTGGGTTGCATGCCTTGAAGGCCATGTGGTACATGTTCGGTTGTTTCTTTTTTGCGTGCTGTATCCTTGCATTTGCGCATAAGCAGTACGTTCTTTTTTAGTACACTTTGCTTTAGTCATAGAGAAGATGAATAGTGCCAAAGCAGGGTGATGGTTGGATGGAGAGATGTATAAGTGGTATTTATCATGGCCTTAATTCCCCATTTTAGGTGAGGAAAGCCCCCCCCCCCCCCCCTTCCTCCCTCCCACCACCTTTAGAGCTACTGGTGTCAATGTTTTTCTTTGTTTTTGGTTAGTTAGTCTGGGTCTAAGAAATCCTGTTTTTATCCTATAATGGTGCAGACAGACTAAATATCTTAGAATTGACTGGACAAGACTTCTTTTCCTTGCTATTAGCGCTTCTGGGAATGCGGGGAAGGTGTTGTGGTAGCGCACGCCCGGGCCCGGCTGATAAGTCTTTGAGTTTAGTATTTCTACCTCGTTGCTCCATAAAGTAGGGTGCAGCGTAGTGCTGTGTTTTCATGGCTTAATCCTGTTGTCCCGATTCCCTGTGTTCTTTTTCTGTTTCAATATCCATATAGGAGGAGGTACTGACCATAACTGCAGGGACTGTGATGTCTGATTCTTCGAATTATTTGGATTGATCTTTGCTGGTCCTCTCAACGTATATATGTGAGATGATGATCTTTCTCTATTGCGCCGAATGTAGGTAATTTGTTACATATCCTACTGAATATGAAGTTGAAAATTCTCAATAAAAACATTTTTAAAAAACCTTTGTTTAAAAAGTTTACTTGAAGTTTTCAGCTTCTCTAAAAAGGTTAAGCTTAAAGATGATGTATTTGCTCAGAGCTGTTACAATCCAAATCAAATTTGCAATCAATGACAGTATGGAGTGCCCCTAACTTCCCAGCGGCATCAATACCATTTTAGTCAGCGATACAGAAGAAAGTTCTTTCTATAGCTTTCAGCTGTACTCTAAATAATTTTGATTTATTTTAAATAAAGAAAACTGGGGGATTAATTTCAAAACTATTACCAATTTTCCTATAAATGAAAAGTCTGAGGGAAATCTGGGGTGAGAGAGGGGAAGATGGAGGAAGCAAGCAGGTCCTGTTTATGGAATATTACCTCAATTGCTTTTGAAAGCTTCAATTTTAGAGCTAACTCATTATTGCAATTTTAAAAAAATTAGAATAGATCAATACTAATAATTTACACTGGATACAGTGGGGAAGAGAAAGGCAGATAGTTTTATTTCAATATTCAAATTGTAAGGGAGAATAATGAGGAGTTGAATTTTTAAAGCAAGCAAAGCTGCTGCAGGGTGTTATAAAATAGTATTTGGTAGATTTTAATGAAGTCTTCCTTGAAATATTTCTACATGCATGTACAGTTAAGGTCAAAGCCAGGAGCTGTTGCCATGCTCACTTATGCACATTGCTTGCACAACACCAGACTGACCCCCTAGGTGCAAGTCATGTGCCCTCATACATCATTGTATGGGTGGTACTATACTCAGTCGCATGTTAACCATATGTGCCAGACCCTAGTACAAAAGCCTGTGGACAGAATAGGCACAAGGAGGGGAGGAAGTTGTTGAGAGTGGGGGTCTCATCACCCTCACTTGGGGAGTAGTTTGCAAACTAAGGCGCTTCTGGGTAAAACCAGTAAGCCCGAGAAGAAATATCCTGACTTCATTAGAAATTTAAGTTCTTCATGTGGATCTCAGAATCAAAAGGTTTGCTTTATTAGGGAGTAGGTAGTTTACATTTTTGATTGGAACATCCTAAGTATGCCTACCTGCTGCGGAGATGGACTGAGAGGGTGAATATCAGCTGTAGATAAGGAGAAGAATAATTAGAAGTCAGAGGTGTTTCTAATTTTTTTTATATGAATTTGCTGCACAAGAATTCTGAGTGAAGTTCATGCATGACTTACAAGTTGGCTGTGGAAAAGAATCCAAAAAAAAGTGTTTAAGTAGCCACCAAAGACTTTTTTGGGCAATTATAGTGGAAAAGACATTGTTCAGTTGAGGATTTTAGTTTAAATTATACGTGGTTATGTTTATTGTGCTTTCTGATGTTAAGCATAAGAAGTCATTTAAGACTATGTTTATTTAATAGCGTTTGCTTTATTTGACTCCTCTAAGTTATTAGGTTTAAAATGTAGAATCGTGTTGCTTACTTTTAGTAAATATCAGGAACTTTGAATTTCTCTTTGAACATTAGTCTCTATGGGGATAGTGAAATCTTAGACTTTGTCTTGAACTGTTCTTTTTAAAATCAATTAGTCAGGTGTCATGTTTTCCCAACACTTGGGTAAAATATCTCTCATCTCTTAAGCTTCTATTATTTTTATATGGAGGACAAAAACCTTTCCATCTTTGCTTAAAATGAAATTTACCAGCCTAGAGAAGGCAGGATAAGTTCAATGGAGAATATGCCTACTAAAGTATTAATACTTAAGTCACATTGTTAGATGTTCATCCACTGATCAGAAAAGGATTACACCACCATTAAGTTAAGATTTTAACATATGAGGATAAGCTTTTGAAGAGAGAGTTTAGAACGATAATCGCCTCAGGGATACCTTCAGTCTTAAAAAAATCGGGTTTCTCACATGTCCAATTAATTTGAGACAGTTGTGTTTCTTAATGTAGGCTATAGAGATTGCAATTTTTGCACCAGATTCTTTTTCATGATTGCACGTAAATGTTTACGAGCTTCATTACCTCAAAGTCAGTTCCCCTCCTTTGTTGCTGGTTGCCCCTTCCTCACAAGTACATGCTTGTGTGTGGTGGCGGCATAGGGGTCAGGTCCACAGCCCTTCCTCACTTGAGCATTGCAGTTAGTTTCCATGGTAACCATATGAACATGGTGATAGATCTGAGGTTACAGAATAGTGGCCAGAAAAAAGACAGCGTCTCGTAGAAGCCACCTTTCTCCACATATTAGCTCTGACTCACTTGCCATTGTAGCCATCAGTCGCTATGAAGGACTACAAGACTTTTAGGCCTTGTAACGGCATGACCACCAAAGCACATTTGCAAGTTAACCCTTTGTGGCAGAATTTCTGTGGGAAATTATAGTGCACATCCAGTGGTATCTCATCCAGGGAAATGAGCTGCAGTTTTGGGGGCTAACAGTTCACTGCAAGGCGGAAAATCCCATCTATACTGCTGGATTTGTATCTTTTATCCAACAGCAAGTTTAAACAGGTTCACAAATGGGGTGAGAGAATGTTGTCTAATCCAATGAAGCTGTTTTGATTGATGCGAGAATACCAAAAGAGGGACGACAATCTAGGTTCTTTTATTTTGGATGGAAAACGCAGAGCAGGGGCAAAAGAGAATATTCTGCAATTGCATGGGGTACACACAACCTTAACTTTCAGAGTAGATTACATGGCTTATGTTATTGCCTGATGAAAAACGTTCAGCCTTGCCTGCGATCAGAGACCAATGTATACTAAATCCTCCTCTGGGAGGTGCTCTACGCCGATGATGCTGCAATAGCATTCTATACCTAGGAACACCTTTAGCTGCAAATCGACAAACTTGCCCTTTTTTATAAAAATCATTTTTGGGACATGGACATCATTGGAGGCCAGCATTTATTGTCCATCCCTAGTTGCCCAAGTGTAATTAAGAGTCAACCACATTACTGTGGCTCTGGAGTCACATGTAGGCCAGACCAGGGAAGGACAACAGATTTCCTTCCCTAAAAGGAATTAGTGAACCATATGAGTTTTTCCAACAATTGTTTCATGATCAGCAGTAGATTTGTAATTCCAGACTTTCTTTATTGAATTTAAATTCCACCATCTGTCATGGTGAGATTCGAACCTGGGCCCCAAAACATTAGCTGAGTTTCTAGATTAATAGTCTAACAATAATACCACTAGGTTATCACCTCCCATAAGTCTATAAACAGTTTGATCTTCCTGTTGCTGGTGGTCAAACCATTGTCCAGGATGTTGCTATACCACATCTATCAATATGGACAATGTGACACTGGAAATTGTCAACAGCTTTACCAACCTAAGCTCCACAAACAGC
The DNA here is from genome assembly GCF_965287045.1 of Carcharhinus amblyrhynchos. Lineage (NCBI taxonomy): Eukaryota > Metazoa > Chordata > Chondrichthyes > Carcharhiniformes > Carcharhinidae > Carcharhinus > Carcharhinus amblyrhynchos. Next base: position 85,212,256 of record NC_137324.1, on the reverse strand, counting down.
AGCAATCTGTCACTTGCTGATGAAATCGACACTTGCAATGAAAAAGCTGCAGCTGTTACTTCCAAGCTGATTGTGGAACAACAACCTGACCGAGAATACCAAACAGAGTTTACTCCTCTACAATGGCAAAACTTGGTCAAGTGTCTGGTAGGAGAAAAGGCTAAATAGTTTAACTGTCTCGGGTGTATTCACAGCATCTCTTGTGAGGACAAGGTCATGGAGCATGCCTATTCCATCAGTGTACACCCATTTCTAAGTCAACAATGCCTGCATTGGCTCAGCCACATGTATGGTCATTTACCCAAAGACCTTCTGTCTGTTAAACTAGCTACTGGGGCAGGACCACCTGGATATGCAAACCTCCACCATAAGGAGACCTGCAACTGAGATCTGAAAATGGTGGATCCTGACAGCTGGGAGACAGTCAACTTATAGAAATCAGCTGTTTGGACAGGCACTGGAAGAGCTGAGCAGAAACAGACCAGTTGGCCAAGGGGATCTAGAGAAAATATCAGAAAATCATGCACCTTCTCATTATACTGTAGCAAACGTGGCACAGGCTGCCATGCTAGAGTTGGGCTCCTGAACCACACCAAACATTACTTAATACAGAGTTGACCACCATTATGCAAGCCATTATCTGATGAGGCAGAAGGCTGCCACCAAGTATTGACAAAAACATGTTATACAACAGAGTTGGTACTGAACATCTGATGATCCAAAATTGTTCTGTGAAATAAAGTGTTCTTGGACTGCAATGAATGAAATTACTTCAAAGCACATATGTTTATTATTTAATAAAATGGTTGTCAGAACTTGCATTTTATTACACAATGTAATCTAAGTGTTTGGATATTTTCTGACAGATCCAATAATAAACAACTGGTAATGGGTTTAAAATCAATGTATGAATACTGCCATAGAAATTTTAAGTTTTATTGATAAGCAAAGCTTTCAGTTTGGTTAACAAATTAACCCCATGCAAATGTCAAACTACATGGCTCCACAATTACTATTGAAGAAAATTGAAAAGATAGCATCCAAAAGAGACAATAGGTTTAGATAACAGAAATTATTTTCTCAAAGCTGAACATTACCCAAAATCACAATCTGAATTTAGAACAAGATCAAAAGGAGGCTCTAGTATATGGATGATGAACTACAGTAATGGGTCCACCAGAAATGGAAGCACAAGTATTTAAAAATCAAATTTTAAAAATCAAATTCAGCAGGTTTTATGCAAATAAAGATTTTTTTTAAAAAAATTGGTCAAAATTGTCTATCCAGATAGTGTTTCAGCTTTCATTTATAGTAGGATTACATTAGCAATTTTTCTTTTTTTTGACTTAATGGAAACGGAAGTGTTAAAAGCTGAATGTTGCTGCCTCTTGGATTTGAGGAGACAAAACCACAGAACTGTATTGATCACATTTTGCTAATCTGTTTTTAAAACTGGCCCAGCTTGTTTTTTTAAATAACTTTACCAAAACAAAGTTAGGACAGCCAAATAAGTCAATGAACAGCCATAGGGTAAATTTTTAATTGTAATCACTGAGGTGCAAAAAATGACTTACAATACAATCTTGCTGCATTCTGCATAGCAAGCTACATGTACTAGGTTTTCCTAAAGGAGGCTAGATTCACCGTGACATCAACAGTAAGATGCATGGATTGCCTCAAATGAAATTCTAAACCCAAGTTAAGATTGCTAACTTTAAAACTAAACAATAACTTCTGTTTTTGTACAGGCAAGCCCTAAAATTCCCTTTCCAAAGCTCTAGGAAAAATAAGCAAATGAGCAATGAACTCTAATGTGTCATGGTTTGGGGGCTTGTATAGTTTACATGCCAATTTGGATACTTTTGCTTCAACAAAATGTGTACAGTGCAATTATAATTGTGATCTAAAATTTGGAAAATACAGTTTAACATTTTCTTTGACTGAGATATTTAGGTTTAAGAAAATTATTTTCCATCTCCATGTAATCAGTCCATTTTATTAGAGTTAAACATCAAAGCAAATGGAGGAATAATTCCTCAGTCACTAAATTAAATCACCACAAAAAATCTTCAATAAAAGATAAAGCTGAAGCATTTGTTGTTTTGCTATGACAATGACTTTGAACAAAAAGGAAATTAAATTTTGTGCATTTGTCCAATGTGATAGTATCAATTCATCTCCACTCTTTAGTCATTTCTGTTTTCATTTATTTTTCATTTGTCTTGAACTCAGTTCCCATCAGTTTATTTTCTTACAGTATGGTGCTTGTTTCCCAACCAGATTGAGAATCTCTCTGGGATTATTCTTCCCTTCCCTTTCTGAGGGTCTGACTGAGCACAGTTGTCACTGCTTATTTGTGGTTATGTACATCACTGTCTGACACTTGTATGATATGAAAGTTACCTTCCATTTATCAACACAAGCCTGAATAATTCCTCCATATTAATATGGACTATTTCAGTAGTTGAGGACTTGTGAATGCTACTGAACAGCGAACATCCCCATTTTTCACCTTATGAATAGAAAATCATTGGTGAAATAGCTGAAGGTCTGGCCTAGAACACACTACTGAGGAACTCCTGCTGTGACATTTTGGGTCTGGGATAATTGGCCCCCAACAACATCTTTCTTTGCATTGCTATTTTCAACTAGTGGAGTTATCTTTTGGATTCCCATTGACTTCAATGTCTTAATGATATCCAAGGCAGTCACTCTGACTTCATTTCACATTCAGTTTTATTTTTCCATGTTTGGGCCAAGGCTGTAATGATGTCAGGAGCCAAGTGGATCTGGTAGAACCCAATCTAAGCAGTGAGCAGGTTTCCTGTGCGAATGCCACTTGATCACACTATTGAGAGTAGACTGGTGGAATAGCAATTGGCAGATTGCAATTGTCTTGAGATTTGTCAGCAGGACATACCCAGGCAATTTTCTGCATCACTGGGAATATGCCAGTGCTGTAGCTGAGCTGGAATAACTTGGCTGGGGCCGTGCTAGTTATGGAGCACAAGTTTCCCATAGTTTTACCAGTATTTTGTCTGGGCTCATAGCCTTTGCAGTATCCAGTGCCTTCAGCCATTTCTTGATATGACATGGAAAGAATCAAAGTGGTTGAAGACTGGCACCAGTGATCTTGGAGGAGTCAGAATTAGCTCATCCAATTAGTACTTCTGGTTGAGGATAGTGGCAAAGCATTCTTTTTTGCATGAATGTGCTGGGCTGCCTCAGCATTAAGGATGGGGAAATTTGTAAAGCCAACTCCTCCTGTTAGTTGTTTAATCGCCCACCAGTATTCATGACTTCCACAATTGCACCTTCTTGCATATCTCCATAAGCATGGATTCTGTTAGTACCCAAAATTCTACTAATCTCCCTCTGATGAAACTCCACAATGGAACTTCTCCATCCTACTATTATCAATTTCTTAGTCATATTTCACCGAATTCTAAAATTCTTCCTATCCTCAGGCTTACTTGTTAGTTTGAGCTTTTTGTTAGCCATGGTTGACCTAATTATCCCATGCTGATTTATTCCGTAATAGAACGAGTATTCACTCAAATCATGAATTATTTCTGCCACGTTTTAACTTGGTTTTATATTTCGCAATCTACCTTAGCTAACTTGGCCTGTATTAATATATCTGTTACTTTGTTTTGTAGACCTAAGCTTTGAAATTAAAACATTTTCAACATGGTTGAATTAAGTTTATGACTACTCTTCCCTCGAGGTCCCTTTACGAGCAGATTACTACTTGACCCCGTCTCATCAGCAACATATGTGACACCGCACCTACTTGGTTCATAGCTTTGTGGAAAGGAAGGAGTTTAATTTACAACAGTCCTAATTTCTCCTCTACCTCCTGTCCATAAACAAAAACGTTTTTGTTGATTTCCCCCTTAAGTTGTTGGCATATTTTCCCTGAGCCCTCATTTTTGGACTGAATAGAGGGTTAGCTTGTTTTACATACACACACACAAAATGGGGGAAGGGGGTATGCAATGTTTCCCACCCCAATACATTTACACCACAAAAGAGAAATAAGGAAAAGAAAGGAGGTACAGGGCAAAGACCACAGGCAATGTAAGAATTGTTTCAAATAAGGCCAGAGTCCAGAAACAAAAGCCCCATAATGTATTCCTTTAGAGAGGTTAGCTGGCTGAAACTACTGCAGACTATCCCACTTTTCTAGTACTGTTGACAGCCACAGATGGAGAAGCACATGAAGATGAATCAGTCTTGCAGTAAGCATTAGTACAGAAGTTGAAGATGTGCCAGTAGAAAACACTGCAGATGACTGAGTATATGGAGAGTTAGGCTGAAGGCTAGAGTGTAGGACCTCGAGGGTAGTAATTTCTGGGCTACTGCTGGTGATACGTGCTCGAGAGCAGGAATAGAAACATTACGCAAAAGAATCTGTGGCTTGAGAGCTGGTGCAGGCTGACCTGTTCAAGAGGGATGGGTTACACCTGAACTAGAGGGGGGCTAATATCCTGGTGGGGAGATTTGCTAGAGCCATTCAGGAGGGTGTAAAGTAAACTAGTGTGGCAGTAGGGAGATGGAAGAGAAGATTGAGGAAAGCACGGAACTTAAAGAGAGCACATTAAATCGTAAAGGCAGTGTCAGTAATCCGACTGCTAGGTAGGTCAAGCAAGAGCAGGGAAGAGAGCAAGGGAGGTGTAGATTAAAATGCATTTATTTCAATGCACGAGGCTTGATGGGGAAGGCAGATGAATTCAGGGCATGGATAGGTAAATGGAACTGGGAAAGTATAGCTATTACTGAAAGATTGTTAAGGGAGGGCCAGGACTGGCAGCTCAATGTTCCAGGTACAAACGCCACAAGAAAGATAGAACAGGAACATCACAGCTGTACTGAGAGGGGATATTTCTGAGGCAGTGATTTCGTATAGGTGAACTGCACTGTGGGTAATTAACTTAGCGAGGGAGGAAGAAGCATTTTTCCTTTGGGCAAAGAGCAAGCATAATGCAAGGCAGAAAAACGCTGATGTGATCAGTGGAGAAATGGTCAGAAGTAGTTATTTTAGTGATCAAAGCTCAGTGAGGTCAAATAGAGTCAGTGTCATAGAGGTTTATAGCATGTAAACCGGTCCTTTGGCCCAACTTGTCCACGCCGCCTTTTTTTTTAGAACCCTTAAGTTCATCCCAATTGTCTGTATTTGGCCATATCTCTTTATATCCTTCATACCCATCTAAATGCTTTTTAAAAGGATAAAATTGTACCCACCTCTATTTCTACCTCTGGCAGCTTGTTCCAGACACTCACCCCCCACCCCGTGTGAAAAAGTTGCTCCTCTAGACACTTTTGTATCTCTCCTCTCTCACCTTAAACCCGTGCCCTCTAGTTTTAGACTCCCCTACCTTTGGGAAAAGATATTGACTATCCATCTTGTCTATGCCCCTCATTATTTTATAGACCTCTATAAGGTCACCTCTCAGCCTCCTACGCTCTAGAGAAAAATGCCCGAGCCTACTCGGCCTCTCCTTATAAAGCAATCCATCAAGTCCTGTGCCATCCTAATTAATCTTTTCTGCACTCTTTCTAGTTTAATAATATCCTTCCTATAATAGGGTGGCCAGAATTGCACACAGTATTCCAAGTATGGCCCTTACCAATGTCTTATACAACTTCAAGTCATTCCAACTCCTGTATTCAATGTTCTGACCAAAGAAACTAAGCATGCCGAATGCCTTCTTCACCACTGTCCACCTGTGACTCTATTTTCAAGGAGTATGAACATATACCCCTAGATTCCTTCGTTCTGTAACTCTCCCCAATGCCCTACCATTGACTGAGTAAGTCCTGCCCTGGTTCAATCTACCAAAATGCATTACCTCACATTTGTCTAAATTAAACTCCATCTACTATTCGTCAGTCCACTGGCCCAATGATCAAGATCCCGTTGCAATTGGAGATAACTTTCTTCATTGTCCACTGTGCCACCAGTCTTGGCATCATCTGCAAACTTACTGACCATGACCCCTATATTCTCATCCATAGAAAGCCACAAGAATTTGTGGGAGAGTTAATGTGAAGTTTTAAAGAACAAAGAAATAAAATATAAATTAAGCCTAGAACTAAAGAATTCAACAGGATCTTTGTAGGTACTTTTACCGCAACTCCATCTTCCAATTCTATCTATCCTTTTATCCCTTAATTCATTACTATCCAAAAATCAAACATTTCCTGATGTGAATCTACTCAATAACAGAGCATCACAGCTTTTGGAAGTTGAGAATTATAACAACCCTTGATCCAATGAGTGAAAAAAAACTCTTCAGCTTTTATTCCTTCATGGGATGCAAGCTTTCCTGACTAGGCCAGCATTAATTGCCCATCATTACTATCCTCAAGATGGTGATAATGAGCTGCCTTCTTGAATTAAATTCATGTGGAATAAATATAAAGTGTTGTTGGGAAGAGAGTTCCAGGTTTTTTATCCAATGACAGTGAAAGAATAGCGATATATAGTTTCAAGTCAGGATGGTGCGCAGCTTAGAAGGGAACATGCAGGTTGAGGTGTTTCCATGTGTCTGCTTCCCTTGGCTTTCTAGGTTGTTCCTTGTTGAGTTGCTGTAGATGGTATACTGCGGTCAGTGTGCATGTTGTAGATGGTATTCACTGGTACCATTGTGCACCAGTGGTGGTGGGAGTGATGTTCAAGTTGGTGGATGGGGTATCAGGTGGGTCTCATTATCCTTGATCATGTTATGCTCACATGTTGTTGAAGTTGCACTCATACAGCAAGAATTCAGTGATGCTGTTAACGCGCGTCTTGGTGGACAAGCTTTGGGAAACCAGGTGGTGAATTACTTGCCACAAAGTTCCCAACCAACCTCTGATCTGCTCTTACAACAATGGTTGGTCAAGGGTAACCCCCAGATGTTGACAGTAGTGCTGTTGAACATCAAGTGGAGATGAGAGAGAGCTTAAAATGACATGGTCAGGCAAGAGCTTTAAGTGGTTCAAGAGGGTGACACCCAGCGAGGTCAAGTCTGAACCAATCACATTCCACAAAAAAGAAATCAACTGTGATGTTACAAGGAAAAAAACAAGCTGGTGAATATTTTGCTTGTTTATCTTTAAAAACTCATGTAATTTATAAGTGTTTCTTCAACAGCAGTAAGGATTATGAGCAATAGTAAAGCTTACTGGGAGTGGTAAAATTTATTAATTGTAACTTAAAGGAAAATAATAAATTAACAGTACAGATGGGAGGGTGGCTGATTTATTCCAACTGCAGAAAGTGGGCATTTGTGGACACCAGTGAGATTCAGGGCGCAGTTTTCCAAAATTCTAGATTCTGGAAAAATCTCATCTGATTGAAAAATAATAAATGAGGGAAATAGAAAACAGCAAACAACAAGCCAGTTAGCTTAACATCTGTCATATAGTGGTCCTCACAGATCCTTGTGGCAAATAGCAGTCAACAGTCTGGAAACCTGTGGGAAGGCACTTGGGTATCTGCCAGCAAGCTAAACAAGGAGCCAAGGCATCTACAATCGCAAACTCTGTAAAGAAAAAGTGAAAGGTCACATTGCCCTAAAGCCAAGAGAAGGATCCTCATAGAATGTTATCTCAGAATAGTTGTTCGAGTGATAGGAAATGGGTATAGAGTGCGCTAATTTGGTTGCTTTATTAATCAATGTGGTCATGAACACAATTTCAAATTGATGACTTAAGTTCACTGATAATCAAACTTAATTGTTTGTCAGATATGCTGAACATATTAGACTTGAAAGATCTATTAATTCTGAATATAAAAGCATATGCACAAAGTATAAAAAACAATAGAAGAAATTTTACATCTTTAGAAGTACCACACCTAGGATTAAAACTAAAGTGGGCATATGTACTCCCAGCGTATGTTGTTATAATTGAGTAAAGGATTAGATTCAACTCGAACAATTAGCAAATTAACCCAAATGTTGAACTATACAAGCAAAACACTAATAAGAGAATATTGTGGTCAAAGGCATGAGAACCTAGACCTCAAGTATTGTGCTAACTTCTGCCAACATGACTTTCAACAGTTGGAAATGATTCAGAACCACTCACATACTCCACTGGTGTTATAGATTCAAACCAATAGAAAAGAATGAAGAAGTTTTTCACCCTTTTCAGAAAATTTATACTAAAATAGTAAACAGTACAGAAAATGCAAATTCAGCATGTGACTTCAAACTGAGCCACAAGTATAGAGCAAAGGGGCACGGAGTAAGATGCTCTTTTGGAGAGTTGGTGCAGACTCGGTGGACTGAATGGCCTCCTTCTGCAATGTAGGGATTGTACAATTCTATTTTAAGAAAATTTCATAAAGTTGTTCTTCACACAAAGAATAAATAATGTGCAAAATAGAATGGCTTCTCTCTGCATTGCTTCCAGCACTTGGAATGTCTCCTTCACATCTTAACAGATGAATAGGTGACAATATTTAAAATGCAGGCTGACCAAAGCAATCATTGTGCAGAAAGCTGGATGAAGATGGGCATTTGAGTGGCAGTGCACAGGCTGTTTTTAAATCCTATTCTAGAGAAAAGATGGGAAGGGGGCAGTGGGGAGAGGAGTTGACAAGCAGTCCACCCTACCATATAATTCAACCAAACATTGCTGACTATTGCTCTTGCCAACTCCTAAATACTATGGTCACTTTTATTTCTGTTAATTATTGCTGGGAAACTTTAATAATGTATTAAAAAATTCCAACTTCTTGTACACAATTATCCACACTTTGACGTGGTGGTAAGGGGTGATCAACAGCATTGTAGCGAACTCAAGTGAAATGAAAGAAGCTGAAGAAAGAATTATGAACACTTCACACTCCAGTCTGCATTGTGACCAAAGTCTGGAAATTTCAGCATTGAATTTAAAAACTTCATCCATAATACACTTGTTAAAAAGTTCTCCTGGCCAAGTATCGCTGCATCAAATATTTCAACTGTTTGTTACAAAAACAGAGAATGCTGGAGAAACTCCACAGCCCTGACAGCATCTGTGGAGAGAAGAGAGCAAACGTTTCATTCTGGATGATCCTTCTGCTGAGTTTCTCCAGCATTTTCTGTTTTTGTTTCAGATTCCAACAGCCACAGTATTTTGCCTTTATCAACTGTTCACTTCCACCTGCAGCTGACTGGAGAAGGCATCCAGCTGTTAAATATTGTTTAAATTGACATTTTATAGTTTTTCTGCCAACAAGAAATTATTGTGCATCTCTTCATTTATTTTGTTTGATGATCAGTAATATTTTAAATTGAAAAATACAAATATACTGGCACGCAACATTACTGTACCGCAATTATTCAATAATATCTGCAGGTTGAACACTGCAGGGATCCCAAAGTTCATGATTAATAGAATGGATAGCAAACTTCCTGGCACAATCTTGAGTCCATTAACTTCTTCTGGTGAAAATAGATAGGGGGTGGGAAGGGGGAAGGGGAAAGGGCATTCAAGCACAACTGGCACTGTTTAAGCTCAGCAAAATTGAGTGTGCAGTTGACAGGGTCTGAAATACTTTTGATTGGAACAACAGCAGTTTCATGACAATTTTCACATCTCTTCAGAGACACTTTAGAGTCTCCTGTTTCCAGGAGCATTGTTTAAAAAACGACTTTGGGCAGGTTTCTAGATCAGCACACATATTTGGTCAAACTGATCCCAGCTACCCAAGAAATCCAATCTAACTTTAAATCTGCAAATCAACTCGAGGAAAACATAGAAAGAAACACTCAAATGATTTTACAAATATTTTCTGGCCTAAGCAAAATTTTGTACTGTACTTGGAAAGATAACCCCAGAAAACCCCATTAACTGCACAAAAATGAAACACAGACAGATGAAAGGAACTGGAGTTTGCAACTAATCACCACTCCCATTCGCAACATGCCATCCAAAACAGTGGCCTTGATATATAATCTTGATACAGGAACAAAAGAGCCAAGACCCACAGTCAACACAAATCACACTTCAGAAACTGTTATTTCATGGCATGCTATTTTCCAAGTGAATGATCTCTTCAACAAAATTACAGCAGAGACTTCCACATTTACATTGACGAAATGAGCATAATGTTTCTATCCATTAGTGCGAAACGTGAAACACATTAGTCTGGCCCATTTTGAAGTGGAACCAAGAGGATAAAAGAGCATGAGGAAGAGCAGGAGTGAGTGTGGAGCCAGTGGGATAAAAGAATGTGAGGAAGAGCGAGAGCAGAGCCAGGAAGATAAAAAGAGAGACTGAGCGGAGCCTCAAAGATAAATGTGTGTGAGATAGACAGAGAGAGAGAGAGAGAGTGAGTGTGAGTGGAGTGTGGACCTCCTGAAGTGATGTCAGGATTCAAAAGTGATGGGAGGCAACTGGAAGCAACTGATTGCTTGCAGTTTGTAAAGTCTGTATTTCGCAGTTTATAGTTTGCAAGGACTATAATCTGTAGTAACAAGGACCAGGGAAGAGTCCTAGTACGATTGATATCATTTGATTTTAAGTATCTTCCAAAATGTTTAATTTAAGGGGGTAAGTAATGACAAGAGAGCTCAAAGCTGTGGTGTGCACCTCCTGCTCTCTGTGGGAAACTAGGAATATTTCCAGGGCCTGGCGACAGCATATATGTGTGAAGTGACTCTAGCTGCAGCTCCTGAAAGTTGGCTTTTTGCACCAGAGCAGTTGCTGGGAACTAGAGCATCTGCAATGTGAAGAGTATTGTGGATAGCGCATATAGAAAGGTCGTCACACTACAGGCCAACGCGCCACAGGCAGGAAGGGAATGGATGAACACCAGGCAGAGCAGGAATTTCCTGTGATCGTTCCCCTGAAAAGCAGAGATACCACTTTGGATACTGTTGGGGGGAAATGGCCTTTCAGGGAAAAACAGCAACAGACAAATTTGTTGCACCATGGTTCACTCTGCTGCACAGGGAAGGACTAAAGTGTGAGAATGCAATAGTTATAGATGATTGAACTGTAAGGGCCGTAAGATATGTGTTTCTGTGGCAACAAACAAGACCCCAGAATGGTATGGTGCCTCCCTGGCAAAATGGTAAAAGATGGTTCAAGACAATTACAAGGCATTCTGGAGGGGGGGAGGATGACAGATAAAAAGGATGACATTGAAAAGTAGGTCCTCAAAAGGTAGTGATCTCAGGTTTACTAGCAGTCCATGTGCCAATCAGCAGAAGTAGCAGGATGTAATTGGATGATTACATCATCAAAAGTTCAATAGATAAATAATATATTGGTCCTATGGAAAGAGTCTGATAGAAAATGAGGAAATGGCAGATGAGTTGAACAAAATAGCCATTCATCTTCACTATAGCGAATACAAGTAACATCTCAGAAGTAATTGTAAATCAGGAAAAGGAAGGAAGAAAGGACTCGCTGTATTGAGCAAAGTGTTAGTTCCTGCAGTCTGACACCTGCAAGTCTTGATAGACTTCATCCTTGGGTCTTAGAAGTGGACAGTGAGATAGCTGATGCATTGATGCATTTTCCAAATTCCCTAGATTTTGAAAAGGTTCCATTAGGCTGGAAAATCATAAAGGAGAAAACTTTTGACACAAAGAAGAAAACTACTGGCCTGGTAGCTTAACATCCATCATGGGGACAATGTTAGAAGCTATTATTAAGAGTTATGACAAGATGCTTGGAAAAATCTAAGGTAATCAGCCAGAGTCAACATAGTTTGGTGAAAGGGAAACCACGTTCAACCAAGTTATTGGAGTTCTTTGAAGGAGTCACATTCGCTGTGGATAAAGGGGAACTGCTGGATGTACTATACTGGGATTTCCAGAAAGCACTGGGTCAGGTGCCACAAAAGGTCATTGTAGAAAATATCTCAATCGCCTGTGTTTCAGACTATCACCAGCTCATGTTACAGAGCAACAATAAATGAGTATTCACTTTGTATCTTTAAAATTTAAATTATGAAGACAGGCTGCATAAATTGTTCCAGAATGGTCTAGTTGAAATGCTTACAATGAGTACAAGATTGAATAGTTGCCACTGAGAAGTTAATTTCTCTGGCAAAGGAAATCCAGAATAAGACAACAGATTCTTAAAATTAGGGCTGGATGATTTAGAAGAAAAATTAGGAAGCATTTTTCACAAAGGATAGTGAAAACTTGGAACCCACTCTCCCAAAAGGTTATGGATGTTGGGTCAACTGGAATTTTCAAGATTCAGATCAATAGATCTTTGATGTGCACAAGAGACACAAGAAAAATAATTCAATTGAAATGGTGGAACAGGTTTGGGGCAGCAAATAATGTACTCCTCTCCCTACTGGTGTGATTTTAAGCATCAGTTTCCAAAAAAAAGACAATAAATTCAACGAACTTGAGACAATTTGAAGTACAATAGAAAACAGCAGGATACCAGATACAGTAATCTTCTGAACAGCCAAGCAGTTTGAAAGACAATGAATGCTTTGAAGCTGAACAAAAAATAAACTGCCACATTCTCATCAATGCAAACCATTTTGGGTCAATTGAAAAGTAGCAGAATAATACACAGGAGAGAGACTAACTGCAATAGAAGCAATCCAAGATACACTGAGATTGCAGTATTAATTGAAGATCCAAAAGGCAGTGCCATGGACACTAGAGAAGATGCAGTATAAAATATTTTCAATGTAGATTGAAAATGGAAACAAAGGTAACAAATGAACACATGGAAAGAAAATTTGCAAACAAACATGGTCTCAGGAAAGTTGAGATATGAGCATGTAGATTTGGATAGTCTATTGCAAAATAGTTGAAGTAACAAAATTATAGCGAAGGCTACTTAAAAAAAAAAGCATTGTAAAACAATGTTCCTCCAGAACTGTAAATATGTTGATTGCATATTTGGTTAGCAGCACTACATCACTTTGAAAATTAGACTTTGAATACTGAGACGACTACAGCTATTTTAGATATAGCCTGAGACACGTACTAAAAATTAGTCAGATGAGGCAACTAACTCACAGATCCTGTGACTAACCTCATATTAAAAATGAAAATACTTACTATGGATACACTTCTTAAAACACCAGCTTAAAGATTTTTGCCCAATATTTTGATTCCCTTCTTTCAAAGTGAAACACAAGTTAGAAGAGACCCCTCTCCGTCCCAGTGTACTTTACATACAAAGGTCCCTTTTCAGATTTGGACCTAAATTAATTTGTGAAACTACTCACTGAATCAAGGCACTTTTAATGTATTAACAGATCTTAAAATGCTCCAGTGGTATAAATCAGATATAAAGTGGACATCTAGATAAAGAAAGAGCTGACCACAATCTTGGTGAAGGAACTCTATTTAAAGAAAGGGAATTTTGGGAGGTAATTACAGAATATGGGACTTAAGACACTGAAGGCATGGCTTGGAAGGCAATAGGGGGGTGAGCTTGGGAGTAGGGATGCACCTTTAAAAGGAGATTACTGAAATAGGAAAAGCAAAAGGTGAGGAAAGAACTTAAATACAAAAAAAAAATAAATTGTAGACATTACAGGGTTGGGAAAGGGCTGATAATTTGCATAATAGGATATATGCAATAGGACTATAGATGAACTAGTTGTAAGGATAGAAACCTGGAATAAGTCATCTAACAACACAACAGGTTACACCCTCTTTCTCTACATATGTTTTATTATTACTCAAATATCATTGGGGCTAAATATTTATATGAATGATTCTTTGAGACAAGGAATGGCATTGCAATCTTAAGCAAATACTGGTTCAGAAATTATTGAGATCTAAAGGTAAGTGATAGACATTTGACCTTGATTGCTTTGCAATGAAAATACCAGATCTGTTTGCAAACATAACTGACAGCAGTGTCAAAATAAAAAAAAATTCAAACAGAGAGCTACCATGCAGGAAACAAAGTGAGCCACATGCATCAGCCATGAGGGGCTTCTGGAAACACAGAGCTAAGCACATGATAGGTAAAATCCTATCATGCATGATTAGAATGGATCGCGTAAACACATGGAGCATAGTGTAGATAAATATTATAAATGTCTTTAAAAAGCACAGCTGGATTAGAACGCTAGTATGAGGGAGAAAGGAATAGCAATATTGGGCGTAATAGGAAAAATATGGTGGGAGGCGGCTCATGTGGAACAACACAGACCAATTAGATTGCATTGCCTGTTTCTAAACTATACCATGGCTGCATTATGTATCATCTACAAAGTACCTAGCAGCAATTCAAGTTTCTTCAATAGCACCTTCCAAACCTAGGATCTCTGCCATCTGGTTGTATCACAGGTTGGTGTGGCTCCTGCTCTGCCCAAGACTACAAGGAACTACAAAAAGCTTCTTCCCTGCTGCTGTCAGACTTTTGAATAGACTTGCCTTACATTAAGTTGATCTTTCTCTACACCCTAGCTATGACTGTAACACTACATTCTGCACTTTGTTTCCTTGTCTATGAACAGTATGCTTTGTCTGTATAGCATGCTAGAAACACTTTTCACAATGTTAATACGTGACAATAAATCAAATTAAAACAAAATCAAATCACCTATAAGACTACGGGCAGCATGACCACCATTCATTGTCACTGGATTAAAATCTTGGAACCTCCTACCAAAAAACATTGAAAGGGAATTTTCAACCAACAGATTGCAACAGTTCACTGCCACCTTTTCAGGCATATTAAGGGATGGTCAACAGATTCTGGGCTCATCAGCTCCACTCATCTCATGGATGATGATGATGACAAAAATCAATCATAGGCTACAACTCAATGAAAACAAGTGCACAATAAAGACATTCCTTCCTTTTTCTTAGGGATCAAGGATGTCTTGCTTCCACTTTGGTGAGAAGGACTCAAACAGTTGATAAACGCAAAGCACAATCTGTGGGACAGATGGTACTTGAAAGGTTGAGTAGATGCGTTGTTTCAAGATTCATGTGTTCCCTCAGACACCTTGATTTTGCCTCTGCGTGTTCCTAATCAAGTCTCTTACATGCGATCGGTGTCTTCCTGGATGTGGTTTCTTCATTTTGGCCCATTGTGATCAGGATGTCCATGAGTCAAAAGGAATCTCTGACCACTTCAGGGATGCTTTGGGTACATCCCCAAATTAGCTCCTTTGTCTCTAGCTAATCAGAGTTTAGAGTAGAGCTGTTGCTTCAGAAGTCTGGCATTCAAACAGACAAACTATATATCCAGCCTAGCTGGCGTTGAGTGACTAGCACCTGAATGCTGGGCAAGTCGTCATGCAAGAGATTGCTGCTGTTGAACCTCCTTTCTTGGTACTGTGTCTGGATGATCTTGTGAAAGCACTGCTGGTGTTACTTCTCCAGCATTTTGCAGTGCCTGTTGTATGTTGTCCGAGTCTCCAAAACACATTGAAGCATGGGAATCCTTGCTGCCCAATAAACCATGACAGTCACAGGTTTTGGACCCTGATTCTCAAATACTCTTTTTCTTAGTTGACTGAAGGCTGAGCTGGCACATGCCAGCTATGGTGAATTTAGCCTGCCACATCTGCCTTTGTTGAAAAGAAGCACCTGTGATACAGGAAATGATCCACATTTTCCAGGATGTCACTGTTGGTCTTAACTGAAGTAGAGGAAAGATGTGGGAGTTGGTTAGGAGACCTTAGTTTCCAGATGTTTAACAAAAGGTCTATTTTCTTATATGCTTTGGAGAAAGAGTCAACAATTACCTGGAGCTCAGTTTCTGAGTTAACATACACACCTCAATAACCATCTGCACACTGAAGCTCCATGCCTGAGACTGGAATTGTTTTGGACAGCTCCTGATTTGCCACATTTCTCCCTCCTTGAGCTTAGCCACACAGGGAACAACTCCTCAGGACACACTACCAGGGGCATGTAGCAACACTTTAACAGCATCAACATCCCTGTCCTACTACTCTGCCTAGGTACAGAAAATGCTTCTTTGTATTCAAGTGACTTGCGCTTGGCATCATACTGAGGAAGTGGATAATATTCAATACCCGAATCCCTCCATTCATTGAGTGCTGCAATAACTTCAGCTCTACCTACAGCCTCTTTCCAAAATAGACAAGGGCCCTCCACTTATTTTGGTTAGGAAGCTTGTGACAGAAAACAAGGCAATGGGAACTGGTCATAAAATATTATCTCCATGAGGGGCAATCTTCTCTATGCACCCAAGCACACATCAAGCAAAGTTGGAAAGAGTCATTCCTTCACAGTTATTGGATCAAAATATTGGCGATCTCTTCTTAGCAGCATTGAGAGTGTTCCTAATCACAGGGATGGCAGCAGTTCAAGGTGGCAGTTTACCAACTTCAGTAATAATTAGAAATGGGAAATAAATGCAAGCCTTGGCACCAATACCCACATCCTGCAAATGAATTAACTTTAACATCTTCCAAAATGGCACCTTCTTTGTGTGTGGGCAATGAGTGTACAACATCAGAGACAACACTGTCAAGGCGCATACCAACTCCAGATTACAAGCTCAATCATGCTGCAATTTTTATTCAGGTCAAAACCATTGTTAAATGCAGGAGTCTGGAATGAAACAGTGGTGAAATTTATTATTTTCTGGGAATCAATATGATCCAATTTATTAGAGGTTACATTTGGCAGGATTTATTTCTACTAAGACAGAAATTGACCTGCTATTAGTAATACCAGCGTTCATGTGCACATTTATTCGTAAACTGCAGTATCCACTAGAATGTTTGCAATATATATAAAATATGTATAAAAATATAGCCAGATAAATAGCATTGCATATATATTACTTGTTTGCATAATTAAGAGCAGAGCTGGATTTGGTCATATATCGAAATGGCTCCTAGGAATAGCACAATTGAAAAGAAATATTCATGTAGCACTGTACATTATATTTCAACTTTTCTTGCAACAAATGAACTTTATAAAATGTATCAGTTATTTAGAGATCAAGTTCTGAGAATTACTTTTCTCTCCTCTAGGTTGATTTTCTGCCAGGTGATTTATTTATGTACTCATATACTTTAGGCAGTATTTTTGTTGAAGCACGTTGTCGATAAAAGACACCTCCGAGACTGTTAGTGAGTCAAAGTACAGTAGCTTTATTTCAAAAGCTTTTGAGAGACCTGGTACCTAACAGCGGTTTACCAGGTTTCTCACTGAACACAAATAAGCGTGGGTATTTATACATCATGATTCTCAGCAGTCACGACGCAAACTCTGGTATCAGTCACGACGCAAACTCTGGTATCAGTCAGGACCCGCAACGTTTCTGCCTCCAGCCATGATGCAGCCCCCACCCCCGCTGGCTTCAGCCAAGACCCGCAGCTTGTCTGGCATCTTCAGTCACAACACAGCCATCGGTACAGTCACGATCCACAGCTTTTCCAGCGGCTTCGGCAGCTTCTCCATTGAAGTAACTTGTGTGGTCGTGGCTTCCCAACAGGAGCCCGCCTGTCAAATAGCCACTATCGCATTCTACCATCTGCAGCTGTTTACCTATGTTTAGCTAGTACAGACAGGTAAGGTTTGCAATGTCTGTAAAATAACATTCTGTTATTTAACTGTCTGTCTTTATGGAAATAAAAGTTAAAGAATGAAAGACATGAACAAATAAGGTAAACATGAATAAATAATTTATATTGATGCCAGGAGCAGTATAAGCTTGAGGAGATCAGCCATGAGGAAGGGTTATGTTTGTGATATATGCTAGGTACAAAATGCATTAAATTAATTAGCCCTTTCCCATCTTCAAACCACATGAAAAAAAGCAGGAAAAACGAGGCAATAAAATTAACATTGCTCATCACAGCTCAAGGGTTGATATCAACCAAAACTATTAGGGTGACTGAATACATCACTACTGGGCGAAACTCAGGGATCTGGCACAATTGAGATGTTGTTCAGTAACATGATATGGAAAGGGATGTCTTTTGGTCTGGAAAGATAGGGAGAGGACAATAGCGTTACTAGAAGCTCAGACTTAAAATCTGAGTATTGTAGAGAAGGTGGTCTTGAGAAATACACTTTAGGTGCTAATGAACATCAACAAGTTTGCATTTTGATCTTCACGTTTTAAGCGATGTTAAAAAAGGTCAACGTTCTGCTTCTACTCCCAGTGTACACCAGGAACACATTATAAGATAAACAGATTGCTAACCACTAAAATGAAAAGAATAGGATTGAGTGGGGGGGCAATTTCCTAGTGGTACTCAAGATGTGGCAAATGCAAGAAAGCAGAAAACTTATATTTTCAAGCACGAGTGAATTTATTGACTTGCATAATATTTAAACAATATCTGCAAAACAAAAAACTTCATGAATGTTCAAAACTTCATAAACATTTATATTAAATTAAAATAAAAACTGTTCAGATTCATTAACCTGAATTTTCAACCAAATTAAAGGCAACTATAACAGAAATACAGTCACCATAAGGAACCTTTTTGCTTTGTAATCAAGGAAACCCTGTTTTATCCATTTTTGAGTAATTCACAAAAATCACTAAAACTTAAATATCAAAACTTGCCTGAAATGACAGAATTCAAATTTTAGTTTTCCTTTTCAGTAGACTTTAAAAAAAAAAAGGTCCAGGTGCTCCCAGTGCAGGTAAACTCCATTCCACTTTCCTTTCCCAGCACTGTTAGCATGGGATGAACATGTTGCTTTTCTCCATAATCCCAACAGAGATAGACAAGGCCATGAGGTTCTTATATTCGTAACTAGACAGGATATATTTTATTGGCCTTGTATGGACACCTCCAAACAAAAGATTGCAAATATTTGGACAGAATGTAGTGGACGTATGGCTAAAAGTTTGCACTATTTTGTGTTATTTGGTTTTTCTGTCCAGATTAATTCAGGTGGCCACTCCAAACTGGCATTTGTAAACTGTGCCAGTTGTCATACTGAGTCAATATAAAAGCAAATGCTGCTGGAAAATCAAGAAGAGAAAATGCTGGAAACACTCAGCAGGTTTGGTAACATCTGTGCAGAGAGAGAAAGAGTGAACTTTTCAGGTTGATGACTTTTCATCTGAATGGTTCTGATGAAGATCATTGACCAGAAACATGAATGCCATTTGTCAGTCTACAGATACTGCCAGACCTGTTGTGTTTCCGGCACTCTTTTTTTAAAATCACAGAGTCAATTCCTATTGTCTATCTTTACTGTTTCTTCAAATGCTTATCCACTTCCCTTGGGTTCTGGTTACAGTGTTGATTCCTATAGAACTGGTTTTAATTAGCCTAGCAAATGTATTCTCAAGAGCAGGTGAATCATTAACTCTTCACTAAAAAAATCTGAAATTTACCACTCAGGTTAGGTCTTGGATTGAGAGATTGCCAAGTTGACTGATTTACACAAATAGGTGCATCTTATATGCCCTTGATGAGGATATTTAAAAGTAACTGCAAGAATGAATTAACTCCTGCTTGCCTTCTCTTTAAGGATGAAATCAGGCAAGTTAAGCAATGACTATGTAAAAACAGCAAAGTTTTAACAGAGTATATACACAGTCAATAGATATAAACAGATGTAGTCAGGGTTACTTCAGTTTGAACAATTAAAGACCATTAGCTAAAACAAGTAATAAGAGGTTATGAACACAATTCAGTAGTATTATCTTAATTAAGGATGAATGAGTCATTAAGTAATACCATGGAGAGATGTGCAAGATTAAAACTGACAAAATGACCATTAGGTAGCCGGTCTATTGGCTAGATTAGTGGTCAACTTTCTGGACTGATGAAGCCTGTGGCACCAGTACAGTGTTCCACTTGTGTCATCCGGCAGATACCAATCCTTGGATCACCAGCAGTAGATCCAACTCTCACCATCCCTAACCTCAGACATTTTAGAGTCATGTGGCAGTTACCTGTATTTCTATCTAGTGGGTGCTGGCAAATTATTATAATTTCTTACCAAGATCTGAATGTACTTGTATAAGATATCACTCTACATTATAGAGGCTACTGTAAAATAGAGAACAGAAGAAGAATCTTGCACTAATAGAGAAACCAAGTTTAAGACAGCTAACTCTCTTGCAAGTGGACATTATCTTTAAAATTATAAAAGAGTTTAACAAGATACAGTGTTTGTACTCATGAGGCAGTCCAAAATTAGTGATGTGAAATACAAGTTAGTCCTTAAATAAATCAAATAAGGAATCGAGAAACATTTTTACTCAATGGTGAGAATGTTGAACTCCTTCCAACAGAGTACGATTAAGCAAATGAAGCAAATAGCAATACATAGCACATGGGAGACAAAAATGAGAAGATATGTTGATTGGCTGAGATGAAGTAATAGAATAGGAGGTGGTTCATGCAGAGTACAAACAATATAAACACATGTACCATCTTTGCAGATCAGTTCATTCACTGTGGTAGTCAGTTATGGATTATGTATTGTCCCCCACGTATATAAAATAGAGTCTCCATTGTTCACACTCAAGAAGCCTACTGTAAAGAGAGAAATCTAGCAACATATTATCAAAATACTAAATTTTCTAACAAAATATTTATTTGGTAGATCTCCATTCCAACTAAAATGGGTGTGGCTGCTATATATAGCTTCAAAGTAAACTTAAATTGGAGCGACTAAGGTTTAAATTCACAGTTGTACTTTATACCAATTATTTTCAAAAGTCGAAGGATATAGGAAAAAATATTCTGCTGTGAATTTAATTTGAAATCTTGTCATACAAAATAAGTAGATTCTAATAACAACCTCATGACATGTTTTCCGTCAAACAAGAAGCAATACTTTGAATATGAAACAATTGAAGTTCATGGAAAATAGTCATGAATGGAAGGCAATAAGAGTTGAGAATTTAATTGGACTTTCTCTAGGTCTCCAATAATTCTTATAAGGTTCCAAATAATAAGAACCAAATTTGCTGGAAAATAACAGCGTGAGCAATAACCAAGTCAGCCAACAACTTGTAGTGAGGAAGGGAGAAGACGCTGAATGACTTGCATTGCTCCACAGTTAACTTCACAAAACTGGCAGCTTGCTCTTAATTTCAAAAATTGCTGAATTTGAACATCAGCTGTCCTTTGCAATCAGAATGTCAATTCTCGTAATTATCAGTACAAATACCCTTTTAATGACAAGTTAATTGTTAATGGTTGCCATTCAAGGGTCAGAAAATGAACAAAGGTGTGGAATTCCTTAGGATAATGAATTATCATTGGTGACCAAATAACTAAAGTTACTTCTTCCTTTTTCTTTTCCTCTCACTCATGATCAAACTTCTCTTTCTGCATCTGATTTGATATTCAATTCATCCACTTTAATTCATCATACTTGGTTCTTCCTCTGTTTCTTTCTCAATCCTTAAATCTCATTAAGAAAAAACATAGTTGGTCCCGTTATCCCAAGTGCTCTGTTGCTATTGCACCATTAATCAGCCTGCACAGGGCAACACATTTTAAACTGAAGCGTGCAGGATGACAACGAAAAGCAGGCTTGGTCAGTTCCACAAAATTTTAACCACTGGCATTGCTTTCCCTTAATATTTTCCTCACTAAGATTCTGATATGCTGTGATCACACGTGTAATAGCTCTCGGTAACAAAAGTCATATCAAACGTGGAAATGCCGTTTCAGGGAAATTGACTTGTGTCTCTTTAAGTAACAAACTTAAAGTTATCAGTATCATTAATGGGAGGGATACATTTTCACTCTCCAATGTGCTTATTTTAGATTACACAAAAACAAGTGAATGGTGTGTACATTTTAGCTCTAAATTAGATGAAATTATTTATTCTGTAAATATGCATTTTATTTCTACCACAATTAAAACATTGAACTTTGAAGACAGTCAAAAAATGTTATCAAGTTTTTTATAATTATTTTCATCAGACGAGAATATCACTGGCTAAGCCAGCTTTTTATTGCCTGTCCAGATTTCCCCTTAATGTTTCTTGAATTGCTGCAGTCTATCTGGTATAGGTACACCCATGATACTCATAGCCACAGTATTTATATGCTGGTTCAGTTCAATAGTAACCCCCAGGATGTTGATAGTGGAGGACTAAGGGATAGTAATGCCATTAAAGGTCATAGGGAAGATGATCATTTTCGGCACGTTTGGTGAATGCGATTTGCTATTTATGAGTATAAGCGGAATATTATCTAGCTCTTGCAGCAGAAGGGCTTGGACTAGTTCAGTATTTAAGAACATAAGAACATAAGAAATAGGAGGAGTAGGCCAACTAGCCCTTCGAGCCTGCCCCGCCATTCAATAAGATCATGGCTGATCTGTCGTGGCTCAGTTCCACATTCCTGCCCTCTCCCCATAACTCTTAATCCCCTCTCTTATCAAAAACCCATCAACCCGCGTCTTAAAAATATTTAGCGAGGTAGCCTCCACCACTTCAACGGGCAGAGAATTCCAGAGATTCACCACCCTTTGAGTGAAGAAGTTCCTCCTCAACTCCGTTCTAAACCGCCCCCCCCCTTTATCTTGAGGCTGTGCCCCCTAGTCCTACTATCCTTTCTGAGCGGGAAGAGTCTCTCCACCTCTATCCTATCCATCCCATTCATCATCTTATACGTCTCAATGAGATCTCCCCTCATTCTTCTAAACTCTAACAAGTACAAGCCTAATTTATTCAGCCTCTCCTCATAGCTCAACCCCCTCAACTCCGGCATCAGCCTAGTAAACCTCCTCTGCACTCCCTCCAAGGCCAAAATATCCTTGCGTAAGTACGGCGCCCAAAGCTGCACACAGTACTCCAGCTGCGGCCTCACCAATGCCCTATACAGCCGCAGCAAAACCTCCCTACTTTTATATTCAAGCCCCCTCGCTATGAAGGCCAGCATCCCATTCGCCTTCCTGACCACCTGCTGCACCTGCAAGCTGGGTTTTTGCGACTCATGCACAAGGTCCCCGAGGTCCCTCTGCACCGTCGCCTGCTGCAGTTTTTCGCCACGTAAGTAATAATCCTTCCTACCATTATTCCTACCAAAGTGGACCACCTCGCACTTGCCAACATTAAATTCCATTTGCCATTTCCTGGCCCATTCGCCCAGTCTATCTAGATCCTTCTGTAGACTCTCAATACCCTCCGCACAATTTGCCTTTCCACCAATTTTGGTGTCATCAGCAAATTTCGACACCCTACGCTCGGCTCCCTCCTCCAGATCATCTATATAAATGGTAAAAAGCTGAGGCCCCAGCACCGACCCCTGGGGCACTCCACTAGTCACCATCCACCAATCCGAATAGCACCCATTGACCCCCACTCTCTGCCTCCTATTTGACAACCAGTCCTCTATCCACGCTAACACCCTACCCCCAACTCCATGCCCCCTGACCTTCTGCAATAACCTCTTGAGGTACCTTGTCAAACGCCTTCTGAAAACCAAGAAAGACCACATCCACCGGCTCTCCTCTATCCACCGCCCTAGACACATCCTCATAGAACTCCAGTAAATGTCAGACACGGCTTCCCTTTAACGAAACCGTGCTGCGTCTGCTCTATCAAGCAGTTCCCCTCAAGATGCCTCGCTATTTCCTCCTTGATGACGGATTCTAACATTTTACCTACAACAGACGTTAAACTAACAGGCCTATAATTCCCCGCCTTTTGCCTGGCACCCTTCTTAAACAACAGCGTAACATTAGCCGTTTTCCAATCTTCCGGCACTTCCCCGGAATCCAGCGGCGTCTGGAAAATAACCACCAAGGCATCCACTATCACCTCCGCCATTTCTTTCAGGACCCTCGGATGCATTCCATCCGGTCCTGGGGACTTGTCCACAATCAGCCCCCTCCAGTCTGTCGAGCACCACCTCTCTAGTAACAGTAATGTCATCAAGACCCTCCAGTCCTACCACCTTTCCATCTCTAACATCCGGTCATTGTGAATGGTGCTGAGTCATTGTGAATGGTGCTGAGCCACGTACCGTCGTCAGTAAACACTTCCATTGTACTAGGTATGACTCCAACCAGTGCAGAGTTTCCACCACTTATTTGGACTGCAATGGAAAGTTATCTAAATAATAGATACAGTAAAAAATCTTCATTCCTGGAATCATACTCTCCTGTCCAAAGTATTACATAATACTAAACATAATAAATGAGTTTATGGGATTCACTAGTCATGTTATATAGTCATATATTAGGTCATGTGCACTAACAAATTAAATGTGATTTTGGCCATTCACAGATGTGAAGTAAATTACCAATTTAAAAACACCCTGAATTGTACTTAAAGACCCTATCCTTAAAAATTTGTTATTGAAGCTGCAACCACAGGTGCAAGAGAAGTGGTATTTTTCAAAGTTGTACTATCTTAAAAGAATGAACTTTGGGAAATTATATCTGGGCACCATTTGTAGCTGTTTAATGCTGCACCAAATGAAGATCTCATTAACGCAATGTTTTTACTATCTGAGAACTACAACTGCAAGCACACCCCTTTTTTGAGGAACATATGCCTCATGTACAACAATTTACATGTGCAGAATAATCGAGAAAGTTACTGCAGCTAAATTCAAAACTAACTAATCAAGCTATCATTAAAGTTTAAAGTAAAGTTTATTTATTAGTCACCAGCAGGCTTACGTTAGCATTGTGACAAAGTTATGTGAACACCCCCTAGAGGCCACACTCCAGCACCTGTTCAGGTACACTTGAGGGAGAATTTAGTGTGACCAGTGCACCTACCAATCTGTGGACCCAGATTCAGCATGCAAATTATTTTAAGGTGCATGAAGACCAAAAAAAAGCATGTGGGTGAATCTATCTTTTCCACCTTCTATTACTAAACTGTCATAAATCCATCATCTAGTATTCCAAGGCCTGTAGCATCATACAAGAGGCATTTGATTTGTTCCCGCAAGGCCAGATTAATGCTAAAGCACTGCAGAGTAAAGAATTTGAAATCACTGTGTATACAAAATTTACAATTTTTGCAAATCATTGTATTAAGGTATGCCTAATTTAGAGCCCCCACAGCCAATACCAAACAATCTCAGGCAGTAGCAAGTCCCTTTCGTGAATACGCAGTTTTCTTCTGCACTTCCTAGCATGCAGTTGCCATGGAAACACACTGTACTGCAGTGCATTCAATGATCTGAAATGTTCTTGCAATTTGGAACTACAGCAGGTATTCTGAATTTGTATGGCAAGCTTTATTTTCATTTACTGGGTTTGTAAAGCAGCTGAATCAAACATTTTCTCAAACTCTTTGATCTTTGCTTAAAGATGGAGTACTGTCGTGCTTTAGTGCTGATTACATTGGGTGGCGAAGTCCCACAGAGGTATTGCTGAAAAAAAAAATGGTGAAGCTTTATGTCTGGCATCATCAGGACACATCACAATACCAGTACAAGGGGAAAATAACAATTAATATGGAGAAGAACATGCTGATTGA
Source organism: Carcharhinus amblyrhynchos (assembly GCF_965287045.1). NCBI lineage: Eukaryota > Metazoa > Chordata > Chondrichthyes > Carcharhiniformes > Carcharhinidae > Carcharhinus > Carcharhinus amblyrhynchos. The sequence goes on along the minus strand of NC_137324.1, from coordinate 85,186,915 downwards.
TTGATTGATTGATTGAATGTGCTGAGAGATTGTCGTGGAAAATGCACCTAATGACTGAGTCAACATAAGAATTAGGAGCTGAAGTAGGCCATTTGGCCCCTTGAGCCTGCTCATGCTTGATATTTTCTTGGACTCAGCTCCACTTACCTGCCTGCTCACCATAACCCTTAATTTTTTTTACTGTTCAAAAATCTATCTTTGCCTTAAAAACATTTAAAATAGTAGTCTCAACTGTTTTACTGAGCAGGGAATTCCACAGATTCACAACCCTTTGGGTGCGAAAGTTCCTCCTCAACTGAGTTCTAAATCTGCTCTCCCTTATTTTGAGGTTATGCCTCCGAGTTCTGGTTTCACCCGCCAGTGGAAACAACCTCTCTGCTTCTATCTTATCTATTCCCTTTACAATATGTTTCTATAAGCTCACCCCTCATTATTCTGAATTCCAATGAGTATAGTCCCAGTCGACTGAATCTCTCCTTATAAGCCAACTCAACTTTGGAAGCAACCTAGTGAATCTCCTCTGCCAAACATTACTTGTAATTTAAATCAGGGCTGAAATTGGGTGCAAAGGTATTCTGCAGGATAACGGTTTTACCCCGATTAGATCAGTTCATGTTGTATATTGTACAACCTAATGGCCAGGCCAAAGGTAGTTACCTTCAAGTTTAAGTACCCAGTCTACCTCAGATTACCCTCGAAGGGTAAGGCATCTCAAAACTCTGAGCAATAGGGTGAAATCAGCTGTTTCGCACTGCTACTATTCAGTAGCAGCATGAGCAATATTCACCACTAAAAAGGTTGCTACCATCAAGCCAAAGATATTCAGCCCATCACAGGTAAGTAATGTGGAATGTGAATTTTAGTGGCAGTGTGATTCTAGATATGTAAACTGTACATCCTAAAGACTGATAAATTGCATCAAACAACAGGTAAATGTAAATCTCAAAACATAGGATGGGATTTTTCTGCTGCACTCATCCCAAAACCAGAAAATCCTGACGCCCACAGTCAAAGAATCTTTCCATGGTCTGTTCCAACTCCCATGGCAAAAGAACGGGAAAATTTGCCCTGAAGTGTCCAACATTAGACAATTCTGCTATTGGATAACATTTGCTAAATACAGTGTGCTAAGAACTGACAACCAGTTTAAGATTGTGATCAGAATGTGGTGTATTGGCATATATTAATGCTCACATCCCCACCCTTTGCAAAGATTGCAGCTGTTTCAGCTAACTAAAATAAGTGACAATCATTTGCCGACTTATTCCTCAGGTCAATGCCTTGACTAATCATGTCTGGTTTAAATTTCAACCAATGCTTGGCAGTTAACTGTCAGTCACCTGGTGTCTTCTTCATGGCAACCCCTCTAGCAATCAGAATCTACTTGCTAACTAATCAGCACTTTCTTCTTGGTACAAATTGTTGCTTTTCCCTTATCAGTGCATTTTGCAAGACTACCGATTGATTACAAGGCAAAAAGCTTTGACAGGTCACTTTTTCAGCAATATTCATACTACCAAATGACTATTCATGGATGAGTAGTGAATACTTAATGCTTTAGATAACTGTGGAAAATTCTTATTCTTTTCTCTCTAAACAAATATTGATACTAAATAGCAAATCAGTTTGTTAATAATTATTACAAATCACAGTAAAAATGAGAAGAGATAATTAGTAAGTTGTCAAAAATATAGAAATGAGTTCGTCATTCATTTTTGGAATGGAGTGGTTTTTAATTTCTATTCCAGTTAAAAAATTCCAAGCGGATAATGATGAAAAATAAGAACACAAGCAATTTCAATGAATAAAGCATTTTGCTCCAAAACTAAAGATAACTTTGAGATTGTTTTGAATTTTTACACATATTTAAAGAAGGTAGAAATGCAAATAATTATATAGTTGGAAAGACGACAGGGGAACCAATTTCCAACATCTGCAGTATTTTGCTTTTGAATAAACAGTGGTAATTTGGTTACAACAAGACCGGTCAGTAACTTTTCATAACTTCATCAGAATACTAATTACATTATGACAGATACATAATTTCATCAACATTTATTTGGAAATTATGTAGCAATATATGCAACCAACCATTGCTAAACTTCATAAACTTGCATGCAGAACATAACTTTCAACATAGTTTCCTGATGCCCAACACTTGCAGCTTCCAAAGGAGATCCAATCGATGCTCTATACAACTGCATCATTTTTGATAACATTGTACTTCAACAACCTTAGTGACATGGCCATGAACACCAAGTTCGGTTGCTCTACAGCTATCTCACCAAAATACTGCTGTCTTTCTACTATCCGAGATAGATGACCTCTGAATTTCCCACTGAACTACACCTGACACAGCTTTGGTTTAAGAAGATAAAGATTGAGTCAGCAAAGAGAAAATGCTGGAAAATCTCAAGTCTGGCAGCATTTGTAAGAAGAGAAAAGAACTGATGTCGAGGCCATTTTTGTCAAAGCTCATATCTTTTTGTAACTGACTGCACCCATTTACATAGCTTCCTCTGACCTTAATATGCAAGTTTATAGGTGACACGTGATGCAAACTTCCTATCCTTTTACACAAGCCAGTAGCATCACAACCTGTCAATCAAATCCTTTTCACTCACTTTCCTACCTTCCAAACATCACAAATCTACCACCAATTCTATGTGCTTTAATTTTTGCTCATCTTTTGTGCAGATGCTCACTAAATGCCGTCTGCATGAACATCAACAAAATTGTTACTCTGCACTATGGGAGACATTTTCTTTTTTGAAAAATTCATCGAGATTGAGCAAATGTGACCTACCCTTCAGAAATCCATGCTGACTTGTGTTGGTCAGTGTCCAAGTAGCTACTTAAACACTTGGTTATGTTATTAGACTTGTAATCGAGGGGCCTGGACTAATGATCCTACCACAATAGTCAGAAATTCAATACCACGACACTAGCTGAGAAATTTAAACTCAACAAGTAATATACGATTTAAAAAGCTAATTTCAGTGATGGTGGCTGTGAAACTACCAAACTGCCCTTTCGGGAAGAAAATCTGCTTTCCTTATCCAGTCTGGCCTATGCATGATTCCAGACCTACAGCAATTCTGTTAATTCTAAAGCCTAGCAAATCACTCAGTTGTATCAAGGTAGATCACCATCACCTTCCCAAGGGAAATTACAGATGGGCAATAAATGCTGGTTTTGCCAGCAACACCCAGATCCTGTGAATAAAAAAAAGCCAATATTCTCACAACAGATATTAAACTAACAAGTCTGCAATTACATGGTTTCTTCCTCATTCCCTTAAATAATGGGGACATTTACAATTTTCCAATCGGATGGTATATTTTCTCAATCTAAAGAGCAGAGGAAAATTGTGCCAACTGCACCTGCAATTTTCTCACCTATTTATTTTCATACCCTGGTGACCCACTTAAATCCATTCCCACTTGGTAGATCAGCCACTTACTCATTAATTATTATAAATGTCACCCCTATCCATCTTTCATTGGTTCCAATTTTCCCTTTATCACTCTGTTAATATAGTTAAAGAATTTTGCTGTTAATTTTGATACATCTTGATACTTTTGTATTACTTTATTTCGCTTTGCTGCTTTTTGGACCTTAAAATCCACTTTGTCTTGCATCTCACCAGCTTTTTCTTTGAGCTTTAAGCCATTTCTTACCCCATTTGGTGACTAATATTGCTCGACTAAACAAGTAGAGCCTTAGCCTTTTAGAGTACATACTGGCCTTGACAGATTATAGAATCCTTATAGTGCAGAAATAGGCCATTGGGCCTGCAGGGACTCTGTGACACAACATCTTACCCATACCCTATCCCTGTAACCCCATCTATTTACCCCACTAATCCCCCTAACCTACAGATCTAGGGACACCAAGGCACAATTTAGCATGGCCAATCAATCTACCTTGCACACCTTTGGACTGTGGGAGGAAACATGCAGACACGGGCAGAATGTGTGAACTCACAATCAGCCAAGGCCAGAATCGAACCCGGTGTCCTGGCACTGAGAGACATCAATGCTAATTACTGTGTCTTGTATCATACTAAATACTTTCCACTATTTGCATATAATTTTACCAATTACCTTTAGTCCAGTTTACAGTTAAGTCAGAAAATAGAATACTATTCTGAAATTATTTACTTTGATTTTTAACCCAAAGGCCATCTAATTTACTTAAACTTCTATGCACAGGCACTCAAATCTAATTATAAAATGATAAATTGCACTCAATTAAAAAGTCCAAAGATTTCAGCATGTAGTGAATCACAGCAAGTATAAATTTGAAAGATCACCTTTATGCTGCATAAATTGCAACTGTATTTTCATGAGTTTAGAAGAATGAGGTGATCTCATTCTGAAGGGGGCAGACAAAGTAGACACGAAGAAATTGTTTTTTCCTGGTTGAGATTTCTAGGACATGGAGGCACAACTTCAGGATAAGTCATCAATCATTTAGGACTGAGATAAGGAGACATTTCTTTACTCAGGGTTGTTAATTTTGGAATTCTCTACACTAACAGGTCGTAGATGCTCAATTATTTAATATATTCAAGGACTTTTTGTATTGTTGATCCAGGGAGTGGGTGGAAATATGAAGTTAAGGCAGAAGATCAACCATAATTCTACTGAATGGCAGAGCAAGCTTGAGGAATTATAGTCTATTCCTGTTAGACTTTTTTAATGTGCCTAGCCTCGTTTACAAGAGCAGAGTTCAGTTAAATTTTTTATTAATGAAAATGCCCCAAAGTTAACAGCAGGTGATTCCAGCAGGGAAGAAGATCAGGAAGATGTGCTTGAGCTCTTTTCTAAAAAAAAAGAGGTGGTCATTACCAATGGCACCAGCTGGCCACTGGTTTGATCAGAGGAGCTGTGAATGGGGCTTACATCAAATAGCCAAAAAACAGCCCCTTTCCTCACAAAAGGAATGGAAGGTCATTAAAGAAGCATCTGAAGATGACTATACTGAAGAAACTGCTTTGAGGAACAGCTGCAGTCATTTCCTAGGGTTGAAACAATTCGCTTCCAATAACCACAACAATCTTCCTTTCTGCAAGGTATGGCTCCAAGTACTGGCGAGTTTTCCCTTGATCCCCAGTGATTTCTAGGACTCTGAGCAGTGTGACTCAAAAATGCCAAGATGCATTATTCTCATCTCAAATTTACATTGTGTCCAATTGGAGTAAAAAGGGTTGGAATGAGGACTAGAGCCAAAAGGCCCTGGCAAATCCAAATTAAGCATCAGGGTGATTTTATTAATGACTAAATCCCACTTGAAAGCACCATTGGTGGTCCCTCCAATCAAACTCCCGATAACTTACAGTAGGCTAAAGGATAGCAACCGGCTGTGTTTGATTTAACCTGCTTTTTGTTGACAAGGTTTATCTAGGCAACCTTTCGCATTGTCAGTGGAAGTCAACATTGTCGGTACCCTGGAACTTGGCTAAGAGCAATGGCTAGTTCTGCAATGAAATATTTTGATAACTCAGCCTTTGCTGCGTCCAGTGGACTCAACTATTATTTGATGGTACACTGAATAAGTTAATTAGCAACCCACAAACTGCAAGTTAAAATCTCACCAGAGGAAGTTGCAAAACTGAATCCAACATACCTGCTAATTTGTGAACTAGCACCAGGAAAGTAACTAGCACAATAAAAAGCTAACTGGTTCATTCTAGTCCATCAAGGAAGAAACCCTCAGTCATTTCTAGGTTAATCTACATGTGATGCCATTTTTATATTCTGTGGTTGAATCTAAGTATGTTAAACCAGCTTAGGCAGCCATCCATTTAAAAAACCCTACAAGTAAATTTTCTTTTAAATATTAGGAAATAATACTCCCAAAGCAACCTGTAAACTATGTTAAATGTATTTTTTGGGATACAAACCAAGTATGGTAGATTAGGAATTTGCCAACATAAACAGTTCTGTGAAATTAAGAAATTATTGCTGATTCCCGGTTGTATTCTGTGTTACTGTTTTATTGTATGACTTGGCTATCCTGCCAATGTACACAAAAAAATCATTAACTGACACAAAAAATGAAGATGCAAATATAAACAAAATGGGGTGAGGTTTCTGGGAGTCACTCTGCTTTGTCTCCATAATGTACTGCAGATCCCAGTTATTCGCACTATCAAGGTTTCACAAAACTTCAGTAAGTACAAGTTTCTTTCTGTTACACCATGTCTTTAACTCAACAAAACATCCCCAGGCACTATAGAGATATTAGGAAATAAAACATGACACCAAACTACAAAAAGGAGATATTAGGGCAGTCGCCCAAAGCTTGGTCAGAGAGACAGGTTTTAAGGGACATATTGAGGAAAACTAGAGAGAGACGGTGAGGTTTAGGAAGGGAATTCCAGACGTTACATCCAGCAGTTGAAAGCTTGGTCGCCAGTTGTGAAGTGATTAAAATCAGGAATGCACAGCAAGCCAGAAGTAGAACAGTGCAAATTTCCAATGATTGCGAGGCTGGAGAAGACTACAAAGATGGCCATAGAGGAATTTACAAACAAGGGTGAGCATTTTAAAAACAAAACATGCAGGTCAACAAGCTCAGGGGTGATAGGTGAACGGGATCTGATGTGGGAAAGGAAACAAGCAGTAGATTTTGGAATAATCAAGCTTATGGAGAGTACATTACGCCATGTTGGAAAGGTAACAAAAGCACGATTTTTAAACATTAGATGAACTGGAATCAGGGTAAAGTTAGGTGATGTTACTGAGGTGGAAATGGGGGATCACAGTGGTGATGCACACTTGGGTCAGAAGCTCATCTCATTGGCACTATAATGCCAAAGTTGTGAACAATCTGTTCTGGTCTCAGATGTTTGCCATGAAGGGGGAATGGAAATTCTGATTAGGACCCAAGTCAATGACTTTGGTTTTTCCATTATTCATAGTGGGAGCAGCAGAGAAAATTCATCTGCAATGACAGAGTATAAATTTGTTTTTCCTTCTCAAATGCAACAAAATCTTTTGATTTGTTATTGTCACGTATTAGTATACAGTGAAAAGTATTGTTTCTTGTGCACTATACAGACAAAGCATACCATTCATGGAGAAGAGAGTGTGCAGATTGTAGTGTTACATAATTAAATAACAGAGTGTAGAGAAAGATCAACTTAATGCAAGGTAGGTGCATTCAAAAATCAGATGGCAGCATGGAAGAAGCTGTCCTTGAGTCAGCAGGTATGTAACCTCAGACCTTTGTACCTTTTTCCTGGCAGAAGAAAACAGAAGAGTATGTCCGGGATACGAGGGGTCCTTAATTTTGCTGACTACTTTGCCAAAGCAGCAGGAAGCGTAGACAAAGTCAATGGATAGGAGGTTGGTTGCATGAGATTGAGTTATATTCACAATCTTTTGTAGTTTCTTGCAGCCTTGGCCTCTTTTAAGGTCAAACCAAAGAAACAAACTCAAATTAAGTTAGGACAAAGTAAAAGGGGCAGCTCCCCAAAATGAAGGGGAACAGCCTGAACAAAATCAAAGTACAAAGGAAACTTAAAGTCAAATTAAAATGTGACTATTAGGGTCAATAATACACCCCAATGCCTGTGGTGCCCAACGGGCGCAGAAGGCGTCAGTTGCGCCCACGAACATAGCATGGTCCCTCTGCAGGGACATCTGGCGTGAATGTAGCCATGGTAGAGGGATTCAGAGCAGGAACCATACCAAGCCGTGATACAACCAGAAAGAATGCTTCCTATAGCGCATCTGTAAAAGTTGGAGAGAGCCATAGCTGATATGCCAAATTTCCTTAGTCTTCTGAGAAAGTAGCGACATTGGTGGGTGTCTTAACAATACTGCTGGCATGGGAGGACCAGGACAGGTTGTTGGTGATCTGGACACCTGAAAACCTGAAGCTTTCAACCTTTCTACTTTGTCCCCATTGATGTAGACAGGAACATGTCCTCCAATACGCTTCCTGAAGTCAATGACTATCTCCTTCATTTTGTTGACATTGAAAGAGAGATCATTTTTGTTGCACAAGTTCACCAGATTCTTTTTCTCATTCCAGTACTCTTTCGTGTCATGGTTTGAGATCTGACCCACAACGGTGGTGTTATCAGCAAACTTAAAAATTGAGCTGGACGGGAATTTGGCCACATAGTCAGAGGTGCATAAGGAGTATAGTAGGGGGCTGAGAACACAGTCTTGTGGAGCACTGGTGTCAAGGATGATCATGGAGAAGGGGTTGTTCCTTACCCTTACTGAACCTGAACTCAAAATACAATGTACAAAATATAATCCAAATGCATGATCAATCTTGAATATAATTTATGCACCTGAAAACCATTTACAGGAAATACATCAGCCTTCCAGCATCTATTACTTTGTTTTATTTTTAAAACCATTTGCTGGTTTAAATGCCACAAATGGATGTTCCACACTCAGTTTAACATTTTAACCACAAAAACATTTACCAAGCATTTTCATCTTGATGTTTCTGATGTTAAGTTTAGTAATCCACAAAACAACTTAATTGTCATGCATTTTGTTTTTCTGAAAGCACAAGTAAATATTTGTCTTGTACAGCAGTGAAAATAGAATTCCAAGAAATGTTCAGTCAAAACTGAATGAGGCTTAGCTGGAGTGAATCTTGTCAACAGTGCTTAAGAGCATAGATAGGGCTTTCATATCAGAATGGAATTACCACCTTTGTATGCCAAAGCCTAAATGCACCTTTGAATTAATTGTGGTTAATGGGAATTCTCGAGGGCAATTGCAAATGGACAATAAATTTAGCCTCACCAACAATGCTCACATCAAAAAGAATGTCAAAAAATCAAAGTCCATCTGATTGTATTCTTGCATTGGCAACCTAAGAACATTAGCATGGGAAAAATGTTATACCCAGAGCATCTAATTTCATCATCATGCATTTGCACGAAAAATATTGCATCACTAACTCATTCTTTTCCCAAAGCAATATGCTTTAACCTCAATCCCAGAAAAGTGCTGCTTCATCATTTCCCTTTGCAAAATTTTTACATACTCATCAATTCATACAGCTTGTTAATTTCATCAAATTGTACTCAATGCCAGGAACTGTATCAAAGAGATTTGCAACAAAATAATGAAGTGAAACATGCCACAGGTATAAAAATATTTTGGATTTGTACAGAACAAAGTGCAATTACAACAGCTGTTGTATTCCTCACATAGCATAGATCTCTGACTTCAGCACACAGCACAAAGAGCTCTTTTATGTCATTCTAATCACATTGCTGGGCATCAGATTATGTTGGAGAGAATGAATTTGATAAGAGCAGTGCATCACCACTAACCAATTTGTCTGTATTTCCTGGGGAGATGGTGGCATAGTGGTAATGTCACTTAACTAGTAATCCACAGGCCCGGGCTAAAATTCTGGGCATAGGAGTCCAAATCTCACCTCAGTGGCTGACATTAATTTAATTCAAATTCTAAATCTAAAACTGAAGTCTCAGTAATGGTGATCATGATAACCATGCTCAATTGCAAAACCCATCTGTTTCACTAACATCCCTCAGGGAAGCAAATCTGCCAACCTACATGTGAGTCCAGAACCCCAGCAATGTGGAGAGGGAACTGCTCTCTGACACGGCCTAACAGAACCAATCAGTTCAAAGACAATAAGGGGAGCAACAAATACTGGTTTTGCCAATGACACCCACACCCCATGAAATGGGGTTTAAATTTAAATTTAAATTTTTGGGCTATATTAGTCCAATAAAGAGATTTCCAAAATGCCTAGACACAATAGCTCAACAAGTAAATGCAAGTTTTAAAGAACAGGAAGGTTACTGATGGCAGTCATTCTCTTCAAGTTAATAATTAAAATTACACAATTAATGTTCATGATGTTACTTTCAAACTTCTGTTGCACCCACAACTGAATTGCCAGCATTAAATAATTTGCTAAGACCGGATGAACAGTGTACTTCTGGGTTTCACAATTTATAGTGCTGAAAGCATGCCTTTACCTTAAAATCTAATGGATATAATTTATCAGGTAAACATGTTGGCTTCAGACAGACTAAAGTGTTTTAGTTTCAGATGTCATAATTTGACAGATGTTTTTGCTGTATCACAGTAAGCGATTTCAAGTATTCGCTCCCGGTACACTGGCATTAAAAACTTGATTTCACATTCCTAATCTAACGCAGTCTAGCCCAATTACATAATATGAAGCACTCTGTACACATCAAACCATTAGCTCTGTGAACAGTAAAACACAGCTCCTGTATTTCCCCCTTCATTAGCAAATTAGCTGTTAAACCAGAGGCTGTCTTTGTGTTTTTACATTGAATTGCCTTACACGTTACTAAAAATGCAGTTGTATTTACTATATACTATCAGTAAGGTTATTTGTCTCGCCTTCCCAATCTATTAAAAAAAATTCTGTTCCTGTGCGATTTATTCACAAAGTTGGACCTTAACTGGCTAATGACCCCTGTCGAAAAATATATTAATAAAAACTTCAGCCCGTACAGTTTCCAGTGACAGTATCGGAAAACTATCAATAAAGATAATGAACGCAGTGGGGCTTCAAGGAAATCTAGAAGGGGATGATTTATTGACACATTGCGATTTTGATCACACGGGCTCCCCGAACCCACAAATCAAAAAGTACAGACAAATACATCCAGATTGAAACATAAAGGCACATCCGTCCGCAAACGTACTGCGGGGCTAATTCAATCCAAGTTACAGCACAGTGGCATTGGCTCCAAAACAGGGGGGTGCAGCAAATCCTGAACGGCTTTCCTTTCAGCTGTTAGCTTTCACTAAGTATTTTGTTTAAAAAAACCAGCCGCATCGCGTTTCAAAGCGGCTTCCTTGACATATTTTCGGTATGACATTGTCGAAGAAACAAAAATGGTGGCGAAGTTTCGAATCAGAGTAGTGCGGAGTGTAAAGGTGTCCAGGAGCTCGTACACGGACAGGTGCAATGTAATCCCAATGGAGGCTATAATTCGGAGCAAAGACAAGGCATTCCTGCTTCTCGAATCTAAAGAGAGGTGAGGTGGGTGCAACTTACCTTCCGCTCGTGAGCGGAGCTCTGCCATAGTCTTCCGAACCGGCGGCATCTTCCTGGAATGAGTCAATGCATCGTACGACAGACAGAAGACAAACTCCGTGCAGTTAAAGGACGGCGGGGTTAGTCTGTGAGCAGACTGGCTGCTCCCTCTGAGTGAGTGAGTGAGTGACTGAGCCGGGGCGCGCAGCCGCACAGCGCCCCAGCCCGCGCCGACTCCTCAGCGTGCGCGCGAGCCCAAGCCAGAACGCGCGAGCTCAGAACGTTCTACAGCGTCGGGCGCCACCCGGGCAACCTTCTATTCCCACGGGGACCACTCGCCCCCACGCCAAACACCCAGCCCCTTGCAACATCACTGTGCAGAAGCGGAGCAGATTCATTATCCTAGCCAGGGAAAAGCCCAGCCCTTCCACCGTTCACTTTCAGCCTCTCTACCCCTTTTCGCTTGTCTCGATGGGTGAGTCTAAGTCCGGGGACATCCCTTCTGGTCGGAAGGTTTTTTTTGCGCTCCCAGCATCGAATTGCAAACATGTGAATATCTCATTAACATTTCCAAACAAAGCAAACAGCGCCTGGCTGAAAAAAAACGTTTGATCTGAACTGAAGAAATAAAATACCTGCGCTGAGATTATTAATTACTGAAAACAAATATCCGCATGGAATTGTTAATGAGAGTCTGTAGACGGAACTGCGAGACATTAAATGAAGAGAACATCGGAACAAGAGTAAACCATTCAGCCTCTGGGGCAAGTCGCACCCATTTAAGGAGATCAGAGCTGACTCATAATTCCCTCCTTGACACTCTATCCCTTAACAGCCTGAGCCAAGATCATTCATTAATTAAGTTAGCATCAATTTTTTTTGTAGAAGAGATTTCCTAACTTCTATCAGCTTTTTGTATCCCTCATGGAATTTGAATTTTGCTGCCAATGCCAGTATTTATTGCCTGATAATCCTTAATTGCTCTTGAAATGATGACGGTGAGCTGCCTTCTTGAACTGCAGTCCATATGGTGTAGGCAGAGCACAGTGATATTAGGAAAACTGTGATATTGACCCAGTAGGAAATCTCACAACACCAGGTTAAAGTCCAACAAGTGTATTTGTAGCAAACGCTACTAGCTTTCGGAACAGGCTGTTCCTTCGTCAGATGGGTGGGAGTTCTGATCACAAACAGGGCATATAAAGTCACAAACTCAATTTACATGAATAATGATTGGAATGTGAGTCTTTACATAGGAACAGTCAGTTCCGAAAGCTAGTGGCATTTGCTACAAATAAACCTATTGGACTTTAACCTGATGTTGTGAGACTTATTACTGTGTTTACTCCAGTCCAACACCAGCATCTCCACATCATTTTGACCCAGTGACAGTGAAAGAATAGTGATATAGTTCAAAGTCAGAAGGATGATTGACTTATTTAAGGGAAACTTGCAAGTGGTGGTGTTACCATGGGTCCGCTGCCTTTGTCTTTCTAAGTGGTAAAATCAGGTGGGTTAGGTGGATTTGGTCATGGTTTATTGGTGGATTTGTTCATTGCCTCTTTGTGCCCCAAGATTTGTAGGGTAGATCTCTTCTCAGCCTTTTGGTTACGATCTAGTGTCTGATCAAGCCCAAGATATCTCTTGGATCTTGTTTGTATTCAGTTGGATTTTGAATTTGATTTGTGGGTCAAGCAAGGAATGGTTTGGGTCTGCCTGGTCCATCCTGAGCTTTGTATCTTTAAGAATGGAAATACTAGTGTGCTTGGAAATAAGAATCCAATTGAGGTAGAGAAATAAAGGGATCAAGGTACAAATACAAATATTCTAATCACTATAAGTGGTAATGCTAGTTAATAATGTCATAACAAAAGCAAACCAATCACATCCCACAAGTGAAAATACTCTGGGCTTGATTTAAACTCGAAGTAAAAAGATCATGGGTGAATTAAAATCAGTGTTTACTGGAATGGCCTATGTGCTTTTGGGAAAAAGCTATGGGCTGAATTTCACAGGGAGGGGTTTTACTGCTTATGAGTTAACTGACTTTATAACAGGCTGTCCCGCCGTGAGAATATGCTGGGGCAGCCTTCATGAAGTAATTATGGGATTTCCATCTCTCAGGGAAAGGAAATCCCGTCCTTGAGAGCTGCCTGTCAGTCTGATTAGTCAACAGCTGAGTAGTCCCAGCAGCACCAGAATGCAGTAGTGGCCATTGCTGGGACTACAAGCAGTCCAGAAGAGAAAATCAATGAGACCGGACATTAGAGGTAAGTCTGGGGTGCCTGGTTGGGGAGGATTGGGGACCCTAGAAGGGGCCTTGCGTTTGGGAGGTTATGGAGGTAATTCACAAGGAGGTGGTGTGCCTCAATAGGGACAAGCAGCTGAGATAGTGAAGTAGGGGGCTGGCCTCATTCATTTCACCTTCCTCAGCCGCACCTATTATTGTGGTAGGACTGGAAACGGGCAGTTAATTGGCCATTAATTAAAGGCCTCAATAGGTCTAAGAGTGGACAGGCTGACTGATGCTTTATCTGTCCATTTAATTTGGGGGACAGCTTGGGGGTGGGCAGGAAGGTGGTGGGATAATCATCTGTTGTATTTTACATGTGCACTCCCCGACTCACAATCAAATACACTGGTTGATGTGGCATAAAATTCTCCCCATATTTTGTGTTTTGGCAACAGGTTCCTTTAAGTACTAGGTTTCTCTGGAAGATTATTTTTATGTAAAAACAACTTGTTTTCAGCATCTGATCATGTGACCAAGCTGCCAGGAGATAAATTATAGTTAATAGGGTAAACAAGAAGTTAATTACAGGGCGTAATAGATTCGTGTACGTGATTCTGTTTTCAAGCAGTTTCTGTTAGAATAAGCTGGCTGCAGGGAACATCTCTCAGCCGAATTTGATTTAAATTTTGTGTGCTGCTTAAAAACATGATAATTGAATGACTATTAACAGTGAGCTGGACTCCTGAAATAGCCAAACTGACAAGACAAAGATGAAAGTGTTCCCAGATGCAAAACTCCAGATTTAAAGAACATTAGAACCACAGGGGATCTCCCCCCATCTCTTTCTCCCCAGTTGACAATTTTTAAGATGCGGGTTGATGGGTTTTTGATAAGCGAGGGGATTAAGGGTTATGGGGAGAGGGCGGGAAAGTTGAACTGAGCCACGACAGATCAGTCATGATCTTATTGAATGGCGGGGCAGGCTTGAAGGACTAGATGGCCTACTCCTGCTCCTATTTCTTATGTTCTTATGTTGTCATTTTTCTTGCCTGCAAACAACCGCACAACCTCAAACAGACTATTGCAGCAAACTATCCAGCCTTCAGGAAAACAGTGACCACAACACCACACAACCCTGCCACAGCAACCTCTGCAAGACATGCCGGATCATCGACACGGATGCCATCATCCCAGGTGAGAACACCATCCACCAGGTACACGGCACATACTCTTGCAACTCAGCCAACGTTGTCTACCTGATACGCTGCAGAAAAGGATGTCCAGAGGCATGGTACATTGGGGAGATTGTGCAGAAGCTATGATAACAGATGAATGAACACCGTTCGACAATCACCAGGCAAGACTGTTCCTTTCCTGTTGGCGAACACTTCAGCAGTCACGAGCATTCAGCCTCTGATCTTCGGGTAAACGTTCTCCAAGGCGGTCTTCATGACATACGACAGCACAGTGTCGCTGAGCAGAAACTGATAGCCAAGTTCCGCACACATGAGGATGGCCTCAACCAGGATCTTGGGCTCGTGTCACACTATCTGTAACCCCAATGACTTGCCTGGGCTTGCAACATCTCACTTACTGTCCTGTCTGGAGACAATACACATCCCTTTAACCTATGCTTAATGCTATCTCCACCCACATTGTCTGCACCTTTAAGACTTGATTAGCTGTAAAGACTCACATTCTAATCAGTATTCTGTAAACTGTGTGTGCCTTTATATGCCCTGTTTGTGATCAGAACTCCCCACTCACCTGATGAAGATGCAGTGCTTCGAAAGCTAGTAGTGTTTACTACCAAATAAACCTGTTGGACTTTAACCTGGTGTTGTGAGACTTCTAACTGTGTCTCCCCAGTCCAATGCCAGCATCTCCACATCAGGTATTGTAGAATCCAGTGCAGATTGAAAATCTAGAGTCATTTTCCAGCACCACAGGTACATCACACTTTTAGCTTGACTTCTTAAAAGCACTTAGATTCTTTTGAAGCTTTGACATAGGCTCAGAGTTCATGAGAGAAAAGTCAGGCTACATGTAAAATGTACAATTAATATGTCCAAACGCTCCCCTCTCCTTCCCTTCCCCTCCCCTCCTTACCCCTCCCTATGTACCTCCTTGTCTCTCTTACCTCCTTGTTTACAAAAATACCACAGAGCTGTTAAAGTTTAAAAATATTTTGATCATTGTGGTAAAGTGAAAAGATATATTTTATTGCAAGAAATTTAGGGTAATTAAACAAAATGTCATACTGCAGCTGCTAAAGTAAAATGTTTAATTAAATGTTAACATGGTTAGAAAATTTTGTATCTATAAAGTTATTTTTGTTGATAAATCTTTTCCATTAAACTTTACAAAATTCTGCAAACGCTTTATTGAAACATCAAAATACGACATTTAAATAGGAGATATTTATAACTGAATAACACAATTCCATAATTCAAGTAAACAAGGCAGAAGAATACTAATGATAAACACATGGTGGTTTAGATTTTCCAAGGCCCAAAATGTGAACTCTCCTTTTCTCAATCTCATGTAATAAGGAATCCAAATCATGGTTCGAGAAGTTCTGACTTCTCTTCCCAATTCCATTTTCAGTTTCCAGATTCTAAATTTAAACATACAATTTTAAGCATGCCACGTATAAAGTTATATAGCAATATAATGCAAGTTTAGATCATAGTTTCATAGATATAAAACAATAACAAACCTATGTTCACTTATACATATTAAATAATCATCTTCAATCATAAAAATAAACTTAAAAGTTACACTTTAAGTGAGCCAATAGCAATAACAATTGTTAATAGCTCATCTGCTTGAAAGAATAACAATAAACACCCATTAAAAAAACTTCAATATGCTTTAAAATAGCTGGTATTCCTTTTGATCTCTCTACTTTCACTTTAAAACTGCTATTTCAAAGCTTGACCTTAATGGGTGTTCCTAATCTGACCCTGTCATAAGTGGGTGCACAGTAAGAAGCCTGACAACACCAGGTTTAAGTCCAACCGATTTATTTGATAGTAAACTTGCAAGCTTTCGGGGTTTGCCCCTTCATCAGACGAATGGAGAGTTCTGGCCTCAGACAGAGCATATAACAGCACTGTAAGAGCATATAATGCTCTGTTTGAGGCCAGAACTCTCCATTCACCTGACGAAGGGGCAAACCCTGAAAGCTTGCGAGTTTACTATCAAATAAGTCAGTTGGACTTAAACCTGGTGTTGTCAGACTTCTTACTGTGTTTACCCCAGTCCAACGCCGGCATCTCCACATCATAAATGGGTGCAGCCAGACTCTTCTTGTGTCGTGCTAGGGCCTGCGGAGATTATCTAACGGCAGGCTGCTGCTCCAATTGGGATTAATCTAGATTGTTAAGCAGAGATAAATTCACAAGGAATTCTCTAGTTTTAGCAGCACCTGACTTTCAACCACTAGGAAGAAGGTATGAGCATAACTACTTGAGATAGAGTGTAGTTATAAGTATTCATGTTCTTTAATTTTTGTACAGTTAAATTATTTTGTTTTAAACTTTGAACCTTGTGGATTGCTCCATTTTCACTAAAAAGCTGGGTTTTCATATTTCCAAGAACAAACGTTACTGGTCGCTAACAATTTTTTTTTAGTCATTCATGGGACATGGGCGTCACTGGCTGACCAGCATATTATTGCCCATTCTTAGTTGCCTTTGACAAGATGTGGTGAACTGCCTTCTTGAATCACTGCAATCCACGTGGTGTGGGTTGACCCACAATACTGTTAGGGAAGGTATTCCAGAATTTTGACCCAGCGACTGTGAAGGAATGGTGATCATAATACTATCAAGACCTTTTCAGAGAATGGAGAGCCAGCTGTTCCTCAGTACCTAATCGGCAAAACCTGGCAGTTCTGGTGTTATATAGTACATATCAGAGGCAACCAAACTTCCTGAATAGTAGAGCTACATAAGATAGTCTCTAGCCATTCAAAAGTTGCAAGACTCAGACAACATTTATAGACACATTTGTATTTCTATTACACGCACTTATGTACCTTCTCTTCCCACTTAGCCTCGATATACTCATGTCTTCTCTCCTCCCGCACTCACTCTGCCCTCCCTCTCATCCCTACTCTCATTCACTCCTCCTCCCTCGCCATTCAGCCACAGTTGCTTAATCCCCTCCTCTTACTCCATCCTCCCGCATAGCTGGATTTCTCCACCTTACCTGCAAATGGGAAAGCTGGAGTAGAAAGAAGAGGCTATCAGAGCCCAAACTCCAAGCCATGATTCTCAGACACACCCCTCCCAACTCTTGGCTGCTATCCCACTCCCTCACCCTCTGTGCTGTGCTTTTGGCCTCCACTCCCCTCCAACTCCCAGCCATCTCCAGCCTTGCTCTCAGCCCCCCTGTGGCCCTGCTGTGCTGCTCTCAACCTAGGCTAATGGCATTGACTTTCACAGTTAAGGTGGCATCAGATAGAAAATTACAGGAAGGCATCCTTCAGGTTGTATTTGGAAGCAGCTGCAGCTACTGGAGGTATGGCCTCTGAATCACCGAATCACAGAAATCTGGCAGGAACAGCCAGATTAGAATTGGGCCAGTGGATGTGGCGGCTCCACAAACCCCTGCCAGGGTCCCACACGATTATTCAAAATGATCCAGATTAATCATCCCCCACAACCCCTCAACTGCCCCACTTTACCTGTAAAGCTGCATTCTCATTCTCACCACTTTGTGGGTAAAGCCATTTATTTAAATTCTTTGTTGGTTTTCATGTTGACCATTTTACCTTGATGGCCTCTAGTTATGCGCTTCTTGCAAGTGGAAACATTGGGCCATAACTTCCTGGCTCCCTACCATAGGATTTAGGGGGTAACCCAGAGATGCATTGAGGAATCCCTCTAAGGTGTTCCCACATAAAGGTTAACTTCCCCTGGGCAATTGCATAGGGCTGGGAACCATCTGACAAAAGGATTTAAATTGTTTGGACAGTTCTGCCAGTTTTACACTCATGGATAAGCTGAAAGATTTAGAAGGAAAAAAAGCACTTCTAACTTCAATGTAGTCATTTCAAACACCCAGACCAAGCTCTGCGCTGTGTACATCCCACAACCCCCCTCCCCACCTCCAACTACCTCCCACAGTATTCCACGTTCCTCAAATGCATGGGATTTCCACTCCCTGACTTGACATCCAACTGACTGGCCTGTCCCACCCCTGCACAACACCCCCATCCCAACCCGATACCCCACTCCCCCATACCTGGATCCAAACCAGCATCTTCCCCATGTCTGGACCCAGCACGCCCTCCAATGTCCAAACCCCTCCTTCAGTATACGTCCCACTCTTGCTGATGTCCAATCCCCACTTCAATGTCTGTCCCATCATTAATGTCCGACACCGATCCAGCTGATATACGATTCTTCATTGATACCTGCCTCCATTCCTCCCCGCCCACTGATATCCAACCACACCATCAATGTCTGTCTTCTCCACTGCCCATTGATTTCAGACCACCCCACCAATGTCCGCCTTCCCCTGCCCACTAATATCCGATTACCCCATCAACGTCTGCCCTTCCCCCCACCCCATTATATCCAAACATGTCAATGTTTGAACACCTACCGATATCCAAACTCAATTTTCCAATGTCCAAAGTCCTACCCCAACGTCCTATCCACTTAACTTAGAAACTTACGGCCTTGCTTTCAAATGGTCCCTTTAAACTCACCTGCTTTATGGGCAGCTAGTGCCATAAAAAAGGGGCTGTGTCCTTCACTCTGCTCCTTTAACATTTCACTGCTGAAGCCACTGACTTTCTTCACTTCTTCAGTCTCACCTGGTCTGTTGTCAGGAAAGTTGTGTGATTGAGGCACTTTGCCACTATGTAGCAACTTAATCACAATCTGCTGCTGATTGCCACTCTGAGAAAGTTATGGGCCAAACTCTCTCTATCCACTCCATGAAAACCTTTCATAATTTTAAAGATCTCTTTTAGATCTCCCTTCAACTTTCTTTTCTCAAAAGAGAAAGAGACCTAGCCTGACAATTAAATCATCCATTTCTGGTATCGCATCCTTCCCAGCCCCTCTATAATTGAAGCACAAAAGTTTGTAAATACACAGCAGGACTGGCTGCATCTGTGGAAAGAGAAGCTGAATTAATGGATGGTATTTTTTCTGCCTTCCCAGAAGGGAAGGCTTCCTGGCAGAGTGGAAAGAATTCAATGGGAAATCCCAATGACAGTGGCAGGACCAGAAGATTCTGCTAGTGGCCAATGGCAGGCCTACTCCCATTGCTGAGAAGCACTCCATGGGAAGGGCCCTTGTTTCAAATCAAGGATCTTCCTTGGCCTTAAAGTGGGACTTTGCTTCTATCTCCATGGATGCTACCAGATCTGTTGTGTTTTTCAAGTACTTTCTGTTTTTGTTTTTAGATTTCCAGCATCTGCAGTACCTTGCTTTTGTTTGGTGCCTTTGTATGCCTTTTTTAATATGTTGACTAGAACTATATGCTGAGCCCCAAGGGTGCTCTAACTGAAGTACAGTTCTATCCTATTGTCCATAGTGTTTGGATTCCTTTTGTTGTGGCCTTATTATTTGTTATGTAAAGGGCCTTTTAGACCATTGATCCACACATCTACAGATCATTTACAATTGTACTATCATTGATGATACCTAAACCATTAGATCTCATAATAAAAATTTCTTAAAAGCATCTCTTTGCCCATTGAGATAGATCAAGTTTGCTTTCAAATATTCATCTAATTTTACTTCATACATTGTTCACCTTTATAATGGATCTTCCATGCATCTAATATTATTGAAACATCTTTATTTGCACTTACATTAGAATCCTCAATCCATTTAGCACCCAGAGCAGATCGTGTTATTCAGAGGATCCATAGTATTTCAGTTCCTGTCAACATTTATAAGATATTTTCATAATATATGTGGCTCCTCTGCTTGTTTATTGCCGAGTTCTCTGCTCCCTCTACCTTTCCTCCCTGGCAGGCCCTCTGAAAATATTGTCCTTTTTTCAGCATCTTAATTATTTATTAATACTGGTAAATGCTAATTTCACAGGAGACATACAAAAGAATTGTTACAGGTGAAGGGAAACTTGCCAAACCGATAAAGCTGATTCATACTTGCAGAGCTTTTGGCAAAGCTATATATAAAGTACTTTCAATTAAACAAAAAGCCTCAAAAAATCAATCGTAGAACATGAAACTGACAAAATCAGCAAAATTTTCACTACCTGTATTTTATATGCATTCTCTATTAACTGCTCTCTCTCTCCACCTGTCCTGCCACCTTCAATGATCTGTGCGCATATATACTCCTGCTCATGTTCCCTTTAAGCATCTTACTCTTTCTTTGACATTGCCTCTTCATGTTCTTCATCACTCACACTTCACTGCATTGAACTCCATCTGTCACCTATCTGCCACTTCAACTTGTCTATATTCTTTCGAAGTTCTGCATTATCTTCTTCACAGTTTCTTTAATTCATTTATGGGATGTGATCATTTTTGGCTAGGCCAGCATTAATTGCTCATTCCCAATTGCCCTTGAGAAGATGGTGGTGAACTGCCTACTTGAATTGATGCAGTGCTTGTGGTGTAGGTACTCTTACGGTGCTGTTAGGCAGAGAATTCCAGAATAAGGAATGTGGCATAGTGATATTGTCACTGAACTAATAATCCAGAGACCCAGGGTAATGCTGTGGAGACCCAGGTTCAAATTCCGCCATGACAGATAGAAAAATCTGAATTCAACAAAAATCTGGAATTGGAAGTCTAATATCAACGATAAAACAATTGTTGATTGTTGTAAAAACCTATCTAGTTCACTAATGTCCCTTTAGGGAAAGAAGTGTGGTCCTTACCTGGTCACGCCTACAGGCGATGCCAGATCCACAGTAATGTGGTTGTCCTGAGGGATAGGCAATAAATGCTGGCTCATCTAACATGCCAACATCCCATGAACAAATATAAAGAAAATTGACCCACAACAGCAAAAGAATGGGCAATATATTTGCAAGTCTGAAAGGTGAACAAATTGGAAGAGAATTTCCAGGCAGTGGTGTTACCTTGTGTCTCTACCCTTGTTCTTCTTGTGGGTTCACTCTTCCTGACCTGATTGGGTCATGAAACCACTTTCTGCACTAAGTCGTATCCTAGCATATGTGACTACACTCACGTTTTTGGCAACCTCCAGCCACACCTTTTTTTGTTTCTGCTGTCGGTTTCTTCCTCTCATTGTTGCTGAATAGTATGTCTATCTGGCTTTGCATATTAATGGAAGTTAAATTGTATTATGGTACTGTCCCAGAATGCTTCAACTCCATTCTTTAATTTGTTCTTCTTGCCAACACCTCCAAATTGGATCTTTGGTTTGGATTTAAATGAATTGAGATTGTATCGTGAGATTGTAATCAGCCCCATTGCTGCAGATTGGATGACATTCTTGACAGTAAGATTATAAGTATGTAGTTGAGATAAATAGCCACTGATAGATCCACTGAAGGAGGCAATGGCCTACTGGTATTATCACTAGACTATTAACCCAGAAACTCAGCTGATGTTCTGGGGACCCAGGTTGGAATCCTGCTACAGTAGATTGTGGAATATGAATTCAATGAAAATATCTGGAATTAAAAATTATTGATGACCATGAAACCATTGATAATTTTGGAAAAACTCATCGGGTTCACTCATGTCCTTTAGGGAATGAAATCTACCATCCTTACCTGGTCTGGCCTCCATGTGACTGCAGAGCCATAGCAATGTGATTGACTCTTAACCATCCTCCAAGGGCAACAAGGGATGGGCAATAAGTGCTGGCTAGCTGGCAATGTCCTTGTACCAAGAATGAATAAAAAAATACTTCTGGGGTTTCTATCAGATATCAGAAATAACAACCCCCAACCCCGAATATATCCCCCAGTTAATATCAGGACTACTTGCACCTAAAAGTCAGAGCGTGCTAAGGCAAGGTTAAAATGGTTAGGAGACTGCTGTGAGAAGTTCTGCACTGCACCATAGGGCAGGATGCAGGAGGATAAGTGAGTTTATGTAAAACAACCCACTGAACTGGTATAGCATTGTGTTTTGCTTTGTAATATTTATGCAAAGACAACTTTTACCAATTGAACTGTGTGTGCAGCCTACCCTACAATGGGGGAAAAAGTAATTGCTGAAACAATCCAAACTATCTTGGGAAGAGTGAGTGAAAGAGGCACAAATACTTTAATCAAATTTCTCTTCTATACTTTCTAGTTATATTCCTGTGGCTTCTATTGCTACTGATCTGGATCAGACTAACGTACAAGTGAATTTGGGACAATACGAGTAAGTTCTTATAACATTCAGACTCACAGACCACTTATGTGAGCAAATGATACCACGAGAAGATATCTGCTGTGCTCTGAATTCATAATTCATAAGAATCTTGAGATAACTAAATCTAGTTTTTATTCTTTATCTTCTAAATGTGACAAGTTTGTTTCATCGCAATTCAATTTACTGCAATTTCTACACATATGCAAGAGAACGTTCAAAAATCCTGCTTTATTGAAACCTGTCACCTTTGACCTCAATGTTTCCACCTCTCAATTTGGTTGGCTTTAGTGATGATGGTGCCGAAGTGAATCTTAACTCTTCGTAGTGAGGAATAGTTGATTTTCCAGATGGCTAAACTAAAAAAGTAGCACTGTGACTTGCCTTTGCAGGAACAAGTGGATATGTTGTTTCTAAGAATGGCCACTTCACAGAACAGTCACTCAGAAAAATTACATTTCTGAATTGCAAGTTTCTAGGATTTTGAAAGGAAAAACAAACCTTTTGCAGGAATGGGAGAAATAATGAGAATCAGGATAAGAACGGGGAGTGTGAATTAAAATTGCTAGTACTGATGAACCCATCCTTAGGTAGTTTTAACATGAAAAACTCCCAGAAAATCACACTTGCTAACTGTTGAATACTGGAGTCTGACAATTCTGAGATTCAAGTTTGACATTGACAGTAAGAGAGAAAACACTGGAAAATCTCAGACCAAGCGTAAACTGGGTGATCGCTTTGCTGAGCACCCTCGGTTCATGCGCAACCAGGACCCTGACCTTCCGATTGCTTGCCATTTTAACACAAGATCTATATCCCATGCCCATATGTCTGTCCTTGATCTACTGCAATGTTCCAGTGAAGCTCAATGCAAACTGGAGGAACAGCACCTCATCTGCCGGCTAGGCACTTTACAGCCTTCTGACCTCAACATGGAATTCAACAACTTCAGATGATTTGCTCCATCCCACCTTATGGCCCCCATTGTTTTCATTCTATTTTATTTAATTTTTTTGCTGTTCTCTATCTTTTATTTCTTTATTGCCTTACCCTTTCTCCGCCCCCCCGCTTCCTCTTTTCTACATTCTATCTCTGTCCCATCTTTTTCTCCACACCTCCCCCCCCACCCCCCGCAATATCTTCATCTGTCACACTTTACAGCTTCTCTGCTGTTTGGCCTTTCACACCCTTTATTCTCTCTGTGGACAGCTATTAGCAATCTTTTCCCCTGGTTTCTACAGCTATGACTCATCTTTCATTCCCTCATCCTGCAGTATAAACATCTCCCACTTTCTATGCCTCTTAGCTTTGACAAGAGTCATCAGGTCTTGAAACATCAGCTCTTTACTTTCCTACAGATGTTGCCATATCTGCTGAGATTTTCCAGCATTTTCTCTTTTGGTTTCAGATTCCAGCATCTGCAGTACTTGCTTTTGTTCTGACATCGACATTTTCAGGGCTGACATTGTTGTGACAAAAACAGAATATGCTGGAAAACCTCAGCAGTTGTGGCAGCATCTGTGGAGAGAGAATAGGGCCAATGTTTCGAGCCTTGATAATGCCATCCAAACTCGAAATATTGGCTCTATTCTCTCTCCACAGATGCTGTCAGACCTGCTGAGATTTTCCAGCATTTTCTGTTTTTGTTTGATTCTAGCATCTGCAGTATTTTGCTTTTATCTTAGTGACACTGCTGGTGTTTGGTGAACAAACGCCCACTTTCTGGGGGACTGAACGGGAGAGGGCGGGAAAGTGGAACTGAGCCGCCACGATCTTATTGAATGGCGGGGCAGGCTCGAAGGGCTAGATGGCCTACTCCTGCTCCTATTTCTTATGTTCTTATGTTTCTTATGTTCTTACACTTCCTCCTAATCTCATGGACCGTAATCCATCACTAAATATCAAATCTTCATTTCCCAGGACATCTCCTCTGTCTTTATCCTTTCCTCCTCCAGAACCTTGACCTCAAATTCCACCTTTCACACCACCAGCATCCTCATTCACCTTTTTCTGCTCCAATGCAATGTCACCCAGGAACATATATTCCCCTCCCCTTTCGCTATTTCCATAGCAAGTGATCATTTTACAAGACACTGGTACACTTTTCTATCACCCTGAAAATGGGCTCCGCTTCACACAGCATCTTCCCATGCAGGTGCAGGGGATGCAACACCTGCCTTTTTCTCTCCTCCTCTCCCACTCTTCCAGATTTCAATCATTCCTCCTTGGTGAAACAGGGATTTACTTCTTTCAATTTATAACGCTGTATTCACTGCCCATAATATATCCTCCTCTACAATGGGGAAACTAAACAGGGTGGCATGGTGGCACAGTGGTTAGCACTGCTGCCTTGCAGCGCCAGGGACCCTGGTTTGATTCCAGCTTTGGCTCACCGTCTATGTGGAGTTTGCACGTTCTCTCCATGTCTACGTGGGTTTTCTCCTGGTGCTCCAGTTTCCTCCCACACTCCAAAGATTACAATGATTGGCCATGATAAATTGTCCCTTAGTGTCAAAGGGATTGGAGAGTAAATATGTGGGGTTATTGGGATAGAACTTGGGTGGGATTATTGTCAGTGCAGGCTCGATGGGCCAGATGGCCTCCTCCTGCATTTAGGGATTCTATGATTCTATATTGGGTGACTGCTTTACTTTGCATTTCCATTCAATCCGTAGACATGACCCCGAGCTTCTGATAACTTGTCAATGTAATTCGCTGAACTGCCCCACTCTGAATTTTAAGACCCCAGCCTTCCGCACTGTCCCAGTGAAGCACAACAGAAGCTCACAGAATAGCACTGCAGGGTTTGTGAAAAATGATCTGTTTATACCGGTTCTGAATGAGGTGAGTAGCACCCAGATTTGATGCATCCAACTCTAATGAATGATAGCAGCATCTGGTCAAGTGTATCACGCACTACATCCTTCTTTTTTCTGCTGCCAGCTGTCTCTGTGCTCAGTGGAGGCAAAGCATGTGCACAATCACATGGAGCAGCCAGCCTGCTCTTCTTAAAAGGATGACGCATTACTGAACAGAAGGCTGCTGATAAATGATTTTGCAGGGCTGAAGCTGCTGGGAAAAGGTACAAATGGCAAATGGAGGGAGCTCCAAACTCGTGAAGGCATTTGTGACACAGGTGGAATCCAGGAAAGAGGCCATGTTTCCATGAGAGTGTGTTGTTGGAGGTGGTGTGTCTGTGGAGATAAATGGGGTGAGGCAGGTAACAGGAAACAAGAAGAACACACTCTGACGGGAATGGAAGCAGGTTGTCAGGGATGCAAATCCCCAGAATCCGACTCTTGACAATTTGATTTGATATGATTGATTATTGTCATGTCTATTAGCCCCATCTGGTTCACTAGGGAAGGAAATGTGCCGTCCTTACCTGGTATGACTTAAATGTGGCTCCATAGCCTCAACAATGTGATTGACTCTCAAATGCCCTTGGGCAACTAGGGATGGGCAATAAATGCTGGCCAGGCAGTGACACCAATGTCCCACAAATTAATTAAAGAATTAGTATGCAGTGAAAAGTATTGTTTCTTGCATGCAATACAGACAAAGCATACCATGCATAGAGAAAGAAAGGAGAGAGTGCAGAATGTAGTGTCACAGTCAAAGCAAGGATGTAGAGAAAGATCAATTTAATATGAGATAGCTCTGTTCAAAAGTCTGATGGTAGGAGGGAAGAAGCTGCTCTTGAGTCAGTTGGTACATGACCTCAGAATTTTGCATCTTTTTCCCGATGGAAGAAGGTGGAGCAAAGTATGTCTGGGGTATGCGGGGTCCTTAATTATTCTGGCTGCTTTTCCGAGGCTGCGGGAAGTGTAGACAGAGTCAATGGATGGTTGGTTGGTTTGTCTGATGGACCTTGCTTCGCTCACGACCGTTTGTATTTTCTTGCAGCCTTGTACAGAGCAGGAGCAATACCAAGCTCTGGTGCAACCAGAAAGGATGCTTTCTATGGTGCATTTGTAAAATTTGGTGAGAGGTTAAGCGGACATGCCAAATTTCCTTAGCCCTGAGGAAGTAGATATGTAGGTGGGCTTTCTTACCTATAGCATCAGCATGGAGGGACCAGGACAGGTTGTTGGTGATCTGGAACCTAGAAACTTGAAGCCTTCGACCATGACAAGGTGGCAACAGTGATTTAACAACCTCATACATGGTCAAGGTGAGCAAATGCATCTTCACAACACTTCTCACATACACCACAACACACAACCTGTCACATTGGTCAATGTATCACTCATTTATTAGTCATTCAGAATCTCTCTCTGAACTTCAGGATTCATGAAAACTATTCAGATACACCACTTTACCCCCACATCCTTCTCACTGTCTGCAGCTATTCAGCTGTATGGAACACACCATTTAGACATGTCAATCAGAAGAAAGTGACCCATAACACCAGGGAAACACGGGAAACCATCAGGTGGCCGAGATGTCTCCATTCCCTCAGCTTCCTTGAGGAGATAGTGCAGTACATCATCAGGACATTAGCAACATAATCTGTAGCATTCAGCACTACCAGAACCATTCAGGATGAATATTTTTTATTATTTCAAGGGATGTGGGCATCATTGGCTATGCCAGCATTTGCTACCCATCCCTAAACACCATTGTGATTGTGGTGGTGTACTGCCTTGAATTGCAGCAGTGAAGGAACAGCAATATAGTTCCAAGTCAGAATGGTATGTGACTTAGAGGGGAACATGTATGTGATTGTGTTCCTATACATCTGCTGCCCCTGTCCTACCAAATGGTAGTTGTGGGTTTGTGCCTTGGTGAGTTGCTACTGTTCATCTTGCATATGATACACACTGCTGCATTCAAAGTCAGGTTCTGGCCATTCATATCCCTGAAAAACTGCTCCTACTCCCCTAAGCGAGGATTCTTCCAGCCACCCTCTAATCCCATCACTGCCCATGTAAATATGGCCTCAATTCAAGTTCTCCAGTTGTGTGATAAGTGCTTCACTGTAGAGTGAGTGAATATTGAAGGTGATGCATGAGGTGCTGATCAAGCAGGCTGCATTATCCTGGATGGTGAAAAACTGGAGCTGCACTCATTCAGATAAATGGAAAGTATGCCATCACACTCCTAACTTGTCTTTTGTAGACGGTGAGCTGGGTTTAGGTGAGTTACTTACCATGTAATTTCCAGCCTCTGACTGCTTTTATGGTTAAAGTATTTTGAAGGCTGGTCTACTTATGTTATTGGTCAGTTCCAATACATAACCCTTCTAAACTGACTCCATGGCCTGAAATTCACATTCGGGCCTTGCGGGTAGGAGAGGATGTGAAACCCATTCCTGCCCAAGATCATGTTGTTAACACAATACTACATATGGTGGTCAATGAAGGCTGGCTGACATGTAATACATCTGCCTTTTGGGTCTTAGAGTGTGAAGTAATGTGAGGTGATGCATTTTGGAAAGTCTAATACAGATAGGAAATATGCAGTAAGTGGCAGAATCCTTAAGAGTATTGATAGGCAAAGGGATCTGGATGTACAGATACACACATCACTGAAAGTGGCAGTGCAAGTGGAGAAGGTAGTCAAGAAGGTTTACAGCATACTTGCCTTTATCGGCCAGGGCATTGAGTTTAAAAATTGGCAAATCGTGTTGCAGCTTTATAGAAACTTAGTAAGGCCACACTTGGAATATAGTGTTCTATTCTGGTCGCCACACTACCAGAAGGATGTGGAGGCTTTGGAGAGGGTACACCAGGATGAGAGACTTACCAGGATGTTGCCTGGTATGGAAGGCATTAGCTATGAGGAGAAGTTGGAGAAACTTGGTCAGTTCTCACTGGAGCAAAGGAGGTTGAGGGGTGACCTGATAGAAGTCTACAAGGTTATGAAAGGCATGGACAGAGTGGATAGTCAGAAGTATTTCCCAGGGAGGAAGAATCAATTACTAGGGGGCACAGGTTTAAGGTGCGAGAGGCAAGGTTTAAAGGAGATGTACGAGGCAGATTTTTTACACAGAGAGTAGTGGGTGCCTGAAACTCGTTGCTGGGGTAGATAGTAGAAGCGGATACGGTAGTGACTTATAAGAGGCGTCTTGACAAATACATGAATAGGATGGGAATAGAGGGATATAGCCCCTGGATGAGTAGAGAGTTTTATTAAATCAGGCAGCATGGTCGGTGCAGGCTTGGAGGGCTAAAGGGCCTGATCCTGTGCTGTAATTTTCTTTGTTCTTTGTTTGTTCTTTGGGTGTGGGTGGATCACTTGGGCACCAAGCCCAATACAGACATGGCGGGTGGGGGTTAAAATGAGAGGAGGCAGCCCCCTGAAGGCTGCTAGAAGTTTTGCTGGAGGCTGACTCGGGTGTTGTGTGGCTGAAGACCAAGAGTTTTACTGGTCTCCAGGAATGTCATCAGTGGCAGGAGGCTATGAAAAATGGGAAAGTAGGTTAGATGGGCTAAGTGTCCCCCATTTCTCAGATGAATACTTGTCTATATTGGTCAATGTCAGATGCAACATCCTAATGTTCAGGGATGGGAAGAAAAGGCCAACTATTATGTTGTGGCACTTGGGCGTTGTCAAGAGATCTCAGACTCTGTTAAGACAAAAGGTATTTATTGAGAAGAGGAGCTATGCACAGAAGTTGTAGTTCTAGGTAACCCTAGAGTCATGTTCCAGTTATTGTGATGTTAACTACATGATTGCTAGATGACTCTTCCTAAGTGAGAACTTCACCCTGTTGAGTGATCCCTCATTCTGAGATCCTATTGGTTCCTCAAGTCAGGTGACTGTCTTCTGCTGTGCTGTCTTAAAGAGACAGACACCACATAGACAACATTGCCCCACTAGACTAAGAAGGTCTGTAGTGAGCTGCCTGTGAAGGTCAATGGGCGCCATGTTGTGGACCATATCTGGTTGTAGTGTTGCAGAAGATTCAACAATTTTCTGCAGTAGTGAAATGGCCTATTAAATGTTCACGTAAGAGAGGGGGTACCTGTACACTCTATTCAGGTGATAGTTAGCAAAAAAAATGTATTGGTAGGGGAGTCTAAAACTAGAGGGCATTGATGTAAGGTGAGAAGGCAGGGATACAGAAAGGTCCAGAGGAACAATTTTTGCATACAGAGGGTGGTGAGTGTCTGGAATGAACTGTCAGACGCAGTTGTAGAGGCAGGTATTTAAGATGAAGGGATATGGGCCCAATGTGGACAACTGGGACTGCTTAGCCATAAAAGCTGGGCAGCCGAAGAGCCTGTTTGCATGCTCTATGACTATGATTGGGGCAGCACGGCAGCGTAGTGGTTAGCACTGCTGCTTCACAGCACCAGGGACTCAGGTTCAATTCTGGCCTTGGGTGACTGTCTGTGTGGAGTTTGCACATTCTTCCTGTGTCTGCATGGGTTTCTGCTCGGTGCTCCGGTTTCCTCCTACAGACCAAAGATGTGTAGATTAGATTGAACTAACATAGTAACATACTAAATTAACCCTAATGTCAGGGGAGTTAGCAGGGTTATTATGAAGGGTTATGGGAATAAGGCCTGGGTAGGATTGTGGTCGCTCAGACTCGATGGGCCAAATGGCCTCCTTCTATACTGTAGGGATTCTATGATTCTATAAATGTTGAGAGGAGATGCCCTGGTGACAAAAAGCGGGACAACCAATTACCATCCCAGGACAGGAAATACTGTTACAATCTCAGCTGATGTTACTACGGAACAAATGAAATCCCAGAGTGAATTTTGGCTTGATAGATCCTAACTTTTATATTAAAAAAAACATGGAGGGCAGTTGCTGAATACATTGAAAAAAGTCTGTTAATATGCCTTTAACACAAGGAATAAAATGTTAATTAAACAAGAAGATGGTTAGATATAGCACTTGGGGTAAAAGGGCTCAAAGGTTATGGGCAGAAAGCAGGATTAGGCTACTGAGTTAGACAGTCAGCCATGATCATAATAAATAGCAGAGCAGGCTCAAAGGGCCAAATGGCCTCCTCCTGTTCCTATCTTCTAGGTTTCTATGTTAAGAAAAATGAACTATATTATACAAGACAAAAAGGTTGGGAAAATTTCAACATAGATGCCAGTAAATGAATCAAATTACGTTACTTCTTCATCCCAATTATACCTTTATAGACACATACAAATTTGGAAAGATAACATAATTTACAATGGCCAGAATCCTATGGTCTCATAAGCCCCACTACCACTGCCAATGGTAACAGAGAATTTGGTGTTCAGCCAATTCTCCAGTCACCGCAATGGGACCAGAGAATCCCAGGCAAAGGGGGCGGTCAGAGAATTACAGCCAATATCCATCTTATATTGGAATATTCAGGGTAAACGTTAGTACATGTGAACTAATAGATGAGCTGTGGTCAGAAATACCACACACTAACATGAGTGATAGATGCCACCAAAGCAGATTCCAAGAATTTCTCAATAACCATTATGGAGTTGTGAAACCAAGGCTCTGAAAACCTGGTCTACCCCATGATAATTGCAGAGGAGTAGAAAATACTTATTTCCACAATGGAACTTGTCAGATCGAGAGTGCTGGATGTGAGCATGTGACAGGAAGCAAATTGCACACCACTGGAATGGGATCGCGATCACTGAATCAGGACACGCCTGCCATTTTTGAAGTGCTGAAAATCCTGTCCATTATATTAATTTAGTGGGAACAAATTCAGATTTCATGCCAGCTAGAAAATATACTCTTAATTATAGTTCATCAGATGCCCTAACATTTAATTCTAAGGTTAGCACTTTTAGTACTTCCTTCAAAACTTCAATCTACCTGTACAGTACTTCATTATTTGTGCGTTATGAGTACTAATTCACTCTTGTAGCAAATTGAATAATGCACTTTGCCGTGCATAAAAATAGACTGGCTTTTGAAAGTAGTGTTTAATTTGTATTTTCCATCTTTTGACAAGTAACTGCTCCTTCCAGCATCTCAAGGAAACAAAGCACACAGAGTTATCTAGTTAAGAATAAAATAATACTACTACTCAATACCTTTGAAGCATGGCATTAAAAGAAATTCTGAAGCACTCATGTATGAGAACAAATTTTTGTCTGATTGGTTAGGAGGTTAGGA
The DNA here is from genome assembly GCF_965287045.1 of Carcharhinus amblyrhynchos. Taxonomy (NCBI): domain Eukaryota; kingdom Metazoa; phylum Chordata; class Chondrichthyes; order Carcharhiniformes; family Carcharhinidae; genus Carcharhinus; species Carcharhinus amblyrhynchos. The sequence goes on along the minus strand of NC_137324.1, from coordinate 85,155,239 downwards.
CTGTACCTGAACCTTTCCAACATATCCATTAAACATTGAAATTCCATTGCTCCATTTGTTTGCACCTCTTGTGTGTTTTTTTTATTAGTGCACAGCATGTGGGCGTTACTGACAAGGCCAGCATTTATTACCTATCCCTAATTGCCTTTGAGTAGGTGGTGTGAGCTGACTTCTTGAACTGTTGCAGACCATGTGCTCTAGATACACCTACAGTGTTGTGAGGGAGGGAGTTCCAGGATTTTGACCCAGCGACAGCGAAGGAACACAATTATAGCTCCAAGTCAGGATGGTGAGTGGCATGGAGGGGAAATTCCAATTGTTGGCATTCCCATGTATCTGCTACCCCTGTCATTCTAGATGGTAGTGGTCATATGTTTACAGCTGCTGCCGAAGGAGTCTTAATGAGTTCCTGCAGTGCATTTTATAGATGGTTCTCACCACTGCTACCGTGCGTTGGTTTTGGAGTGAGTGAATGTTTGTCGAGGGGTGTCAATCAAGCATTGGATATTTTGATCGAGGGTATAATGAGGTCGGAGCTGAATGGTAATGGCAGAACACAAACTGAGACACAGAGAGCAGATTATTGCTGAGAAGATGCAACTTAAAAGCACTGTCAACAATCTATTCCATCACTTTGCTGATGGTTGAGACTAGACTGATGGGCGATAATTGGCAGGATTGAATTTGTGCTGCTTTTTGTGGTCAGGACATGCCTGGACAATTATCCACATTGTTGGGCAGTTACCAACGTTGTAGTTGTATTGGAACAATTTGGCTCAGGACAGGGCTAGTTATGGAGCACAGTCTTCAGCACTAATGCTAGGACTTTGTCAGAGTTAATAGCCTTTGAAATATCCAGTATCTTCAACTGTTTTTGAATTCACATAGAGTGAATCCAATTTGCTGAAGATTGGCATTTGTGATGCTGGGGCCCCTGGAGGAGACCAAGTTGAATCACCCGCTTGGTATTTCTGGCAGAAGATTGTTACATGTGTTTCAACCTTGTCCTCTGCACTGATGTGCTGGGCTTACCAGTATTGCACCAGTATTCATAGTGGTGGAAATTAAACAACTAACAGCAGGAGTAAACTCAACAAATATCCCAGCACATCAGTGCAGAGGACAAAGTTGAAACACATGCAACAATCTTCTGCCAGAAATGTGATAGGACTGCACTGCTTGGATCTGAACTATTGGTTGTGTGATCTTTTTTCTCCATCTATTGCATGCTGTTTCCACTGTTCTACAATCAAATAGTCCTGTGTTGTAGCTTCACCAGGTTGACATCTCAGCTTTAGGTATAAGAGCAAAATACTGCAGATGCCGAAAATCTGAATAAGAAACAGAAAATGCTTGAAATATACAGTGGGTCTGGCGGCATCTGTGGAGAGAGAAACAGAGTTAATGTTCATGATATCATCCATCAGCACAGTGTCAACCTCCACATCTATTTCAATGATGTACAGTTGTACACTTCCAACATGTCTGGAAGGATCTGTGAAGAGAGAAGCAGAACTAATGAGTGGAATTTTCCAGCCGCACTCGCCTCAAGGCTGGAAAATCCCACCTGAGATCAATGGACCTTTCCATGGTCCGTGTCCTGCCCGCTACGATTCCCATGGCAGATGGGAGGGGAAAATTCCACCAATGTTTCAAGCATGGATGACTCTTCTTCATAAACCTTATCCATTGATTTGGATGAATCTTATCTTTAGCCAATCTGAATGTTAAAAATCTGCCTGATGGTAATGTGATGGTGGCCTGTTCAAGGAAGATGCTGGAGAAGTACAGCTGTATGTCATTGAAATAGATTTGGAAGTTGACACTATGCTGGTGGATGATGTAACTGAAAGGGAGAAGAGTAGATAAAGCAGAGATGGGGGCCAAGCATCAGGGGCGATTGCTGGATTGTTTGATAGGTGAGGTATACTCAATAATTATTGATGAAAGCTAGCTTGTTACCATTTCAATAGGCCATGTGCACATACTTAACCAATATTATTTTTTTGTATTATTGTTATTGCAAACTTTCACTATAAGAAAAATGAAAGGTTAAATAAAAAAATTGGAATCAAAAATGTGTGGGAGAAGATGCTTGCATTCATTTTGGCAAAGTAGCTCCTTTCCTTTCATTCATTTTCCTGAGACTTCCCCTCAAAAAAAGACCTACCTCTAAGAACACACTTAAAAGAGAAGCAGATCACCTTATCAATAATCACCTTCTCAAAGGCAACTAGGGATGGGCAATAAATGCTGGTCTAGCCAGCGATGCCCATATCCCATAAATGAATAATAAAAAAAACAGATTGCTCGATGCAAATTCTTCTTGGAATTCATCAGGCAAACAGTAAATAATGGAACAGCAAACACACGTCAGCTAAATCAAAAGGGCGCTCACAATTTACTGCCTCCCTAAGTGTCTCACTTCCTGCAACCCTCGTGAGGATGGCATCCTCTGAGGAGGATGGAGATGACAAAGCGTCACTTTCACTCACAGACAACGTCATTTACAACTTTGGTGAGCACCTTTTGTTACTGTCACAAAGGAGGAAATTAAATTAGAGGTTATCAAGCAAGAAGTTACAGGAACAATATCTGGAGAGCTGGGAGGCAGTGAGAAATTCAGAGCCTTAGAGAGAAAAAGGGATTTTAGAGATGGAACAGAAGTTGCAGATGACAGAAGGTCAAAGTGTCCTTTTCTGGTTAAAAAAAGGTTTGAGAATTCATTGGTGTGGGGAGGGTGATCTTGACCACAATTTTATTGGCCATTCATGCCCTGCCGCTGCTGAAGCGAGGATGCAGAATTTGGCCCTCAGCCAACTTTCCGTTCGCTGCAGCGGGACCAGGAAATCCATCCACTTGAATGGTTGGAAAATTCCACCCTTTGACGTTCAGTGACTGTGTGAAGTGGATGATATCGAATCAACTGCCCATTATAATGCTCCCAGATTTTCAAAAATTTGGAGAGACAAGTAATGGATGGCTGAATGAATGTCATTTGTTTCACATTATTGGTCAAAGTCAAAATTATCCCATGTGCTCGTGTCATGATGGCATTTAAATTTACCGTTGTGTTTTGCTGATTGTACTCTTCACTGATACGTAGAAAGGAAAACGTTGGTTTCTTGCTTGTTAACAGCTTGAATGTTACTTTGTTTCCAGAGAAAATCCATGTTGTTGATAATTCTGCATCAGCTTAACAAAGCACTGTTTCCAATCTAGTTCACCTTATAGCATTTTAGAAATTATTTTTCATTCTGTCCCTTTCTAGAATGAAAAATGGCCTGCAAAATGTGCCTACGTTGGTATAATGATTGTATCATTTGTTGATGTTAATGTGTATGCTGCTGTGCCTTGTGCAGCTGAGTCCCTGCCAATGATGGAGCCAAAGATTTGCAGTTGCCAAGCAAACTGCTGCAGTCTCATTACCATATGTTATTTGGAAACATTTATAGTTCATTTTCAGTTGATTATTAGTCACTTCTCTTGCACCCAGAATCACGAGTAGCTCTATGTATTTACTCCCAGTTACTCCCCAGCAGCAAATGAGGGGTAATTTATCTTACCATTTAAAATGTAAATACTGTCAGATTTGTGATTTACTAAATAGCTAGGTGTTAAGTTCTGACCCATTTTGTTCCATGATACTGTGGAGCTGATTTTAATCATGCTACAGCTCCAATTGCACTCAAAAGATAGCCGTGGGATCAAAATTACAGAAGAATATGAATCACTTTCATATCCCTGAAGTTTGTTCCATCAGAGTTTACAGCTAAAATGTTGCAGATATGATCCCAGTGCCAGTTTTTTAAAATCCAATTCAATCCCAGTGTCAGATTGTCTCAACATATTGTGACCACAAGTTTCACATTCTCCCAAAATTCATGGGCACACGTCAGAGGTAACCATTTCATGTACCATTCAAAGTGATCCTTCCCTGCGCTGAAATAAAAAGATTCAAAGCTTTGGGAGACATATTGCTTGTTTGAATTCTTGAGCTATTTTGACAATTTTAAAATGCTTGTAGTGTCTGCTTAACCTTCTGCACATGATCTCAATTTAACACTGGGCTTCCATTCCATTAATGTGCAACTAATGTATGATGCTGCAGCAGTGAATCAGGCAGGTTGTCTCTTTTTGACAGCTGACATAATGCTTTTATTTTGCACTGATCCTCCAACCCTCCACTCTTTTTTTTCTCTGGATGACTGCTCAGGGACAATGGCTATTCCTGCATTCTTCATTATGACTCCTGGAATCATAAAATTATAGAATTCCTACAGTACGGAAGGAGGCCATTCAGCCCATCGCGTCTGCACTGGCTCTCTGAAAGTACAGGCCCCATCCCGCTCCCTATCACCACATCCCCACACATTTTCCCCGTTAATCTCCCTAACCTACATACCTTTGGGCAATTTAGCATGGCCAATCCACCAAACCTGCAGATCGTGGAGTGTGGGAGGAAACTGGAGCACCCGGAGGAAACCCACACAGACACGGGAGAACGTGCAAACTTTGCACAGACACTCAGCTGAGGCTGGAAACGAACCCAGGCCCCTACTGTTGTGAGGCAGCAGTGCTAACCACTGTGTCACCTGCTGCTTTTCTTAATTTTTGGTCGTCAAACTGTCCTGCAATGGGATCCATGGCTCATATAAAGCCTTCATCAAGGATTATGGAAGCAACAATTCTGCTGTTTAGCCATGTCTGATCACTTTCAGCAATGCAGTGAGGTTTACTGTATTTTGTATAAAGTATTGAGCCACCATTGAAAGAATACTATCAGCACAATCTATTGCGGGGTTCCTCAATTTTGCATTTGTGTTTTTTTCAGCAGAGCTGGGATGCAAACTGTGCCTTAATTGAGTTATGTCCTAGGCAACAGTTCAGTTAACTTTCGGTCTCCCCAATATTAGATTTGGGAGGTATGCCAAAAGTGCGCTGGGGAATCCCACTTGCAACTTTCCAGGTAAGCATTGCAGTACAATTGCCCCAAAGTGCCAGCTTCCCTCGTGTCCAACAAGGGGCATACACACGATGGGTCGTACTGGGGCTGCTCTTGGTTGTTCGAGATTGGCCTAGTGCTTCATGTCGTTAGTGTGTGCCTAAACTGGACAAGATACTGGGCAAGACGACAGCTCAGTGACTATCGCTGATTGCTGTGCAAACACATGGATTTGGGCCGGTGTCTATGGGAGTTTGCGCATTCTCCCCGTGCTTGCGTGGGTTTTCTCCGGGTGCTCCGGTTTCCTCCCACACCCCAAAGATGTGCTGTTAGGCTGATTGGCAGGAATAAATTGTCCCTAAATCAGTTTCCCTCAATCTGGATGGCCATAAAACATTAGACAGGGGTCGTGGGTAGAAAGGTGGACTGGTGGTGTTGGGGTGGCAGCGTGGGCTTGTTGGGCCGAAGGGCCTGTTCCCGGGCTGATTTTGTTCTTTGTTCTTTGTTCTTTGAAATAGCCCTGTGAACCATCTGAAAATGCAATTTAAATCACTAACTTTGGGTGGTTCTGCTAAGGTTAAACGAATATTTATTCTGAAAGGTTAGAAGAACAAAAATCTCTTCAAACTTCAGGGTAACTGTTTTAAACACACAGACTGATCCCTGCACGTCCTCCCCGCCCCCTCCCCCCACCTCCACCGAGAGGGAGTGGGTCAGGATGTGTGTGTGTGTGTGTGTATTGTGTGTGTGTGTGTGTGTGTGTGTGTGTGTGTGATCAGAACTGCACACAATATTCCAAATGAGGTCTCACCAAGGTCCTATATAGTTGTAGCATAACTCCATGGCTCTGAAATTCTAACCCCCAGTTCTATCCATTTGAGTGGCAACCTTCAGAGATCTGTGGATATTGAACCCAAGATCTCTTTGTTCCTCTACATTCCTCAGAACCCTGCCATTGACCCTGTAATCCGCATTCAAATTTGTCCTACCAAAATGAATCACCTCACACTTATAAAAACACCCATTTATCCTGACTCTTTAGTTACTCTCTATTAGTTAACCAATCCTCTATCCATGCTGATACATTACCCATGATGGTGTGCACTTTTATCTTATGCAGCAGCCTTTTGTCTGGTACCTTATCGAATGCTTTTTGGAAATCTAGATACACACATTCATCGGTTCCCCATTGCCCACCATGTTGTAATGTCCTCAAAGGATTCCAGTAAATTAGTTAAGCATGACGTGCCTTTCATGAACCCATGCTAGGTCTGCCTAAAGGGGCAATTTCTATTCAGATGTCTCACTATTTCTTCCTTGATGATAGATTCAACATTTTTCCACTACAGAAGTTAAACTAACCAGCCTATTGTTACCCAACTTTTGTCTACTTTCTTTTTTAAACAGTGGCGTCAAATTTGCTGTTTTCCAATCTGCTGGAACCACCCCAGAGTCCAGCGAATTAAATTACCATGTGTGCATTTGCTATTTCCCCCACCATCTCTTCCAGATGCATTCCAACAGGGCCAAGAGACTTGTCTACTTTCAGCCCGATTAGCTTGTCTAACACTACCTCTTTTGTGATAATGATAGTTTCTAGGTTCTCACCTGCTATAGCCTTTTTTTAAAAACTACAGCACAAACAGGCCCTTTGGCCCACAAGTTGCACCGAACATATCTCTACTGATTAGGCTTACCGATAACCCTCAATCCTACTAAGTCAAGTTTGTTCAAGGCTTCACCCATTTCCTCATTTTCTATTATTAAATCCCCCTTCTCATCTTCTAAGGGACCAACATTTACTTTAGCTACTCTTTTCCATTTTATATATTTCTAAAAACTTTTACTATCAGTTTTTATATTTTGTGCTAGTTTACTTTCGTAATCTATCTTTCCTTTCTGTATTGCTTTCTTCGTAGTTCTTTGTTGTTTTTTAAAGCTTTCCCAATCTTCTAGTTCCTCACTAATTTTGGCCACTCTGTATGCATCGGTTTTTAATTTGATACTCTCCTTTATTTCCTTAGTTATCCATGGCTAGTTATCCCTTTTCTTACATTCCTTCTTTTTCACTGGAATATATTTTTACTGAGTACTGAGAAAAATCTCCTTAAAAATCCTCCACTATTTCTCAACTGTCCCAATTAGTCTGTGTTCCCAGTCTACATTAGTCAACTCCGCCCTCATCCTATAGTACTCCCCCTTGTTCAAGCAGAGGACACTGGTTTGGAATCCTACTTTCTCATCCTCCATTTGTATTAGAAATTCCCAGGTCACCCCATGGCCTACTTCCGCTTTACCGTTAAAAAACTTGGAAAAAAAGAGAAACTCCACAAAAAAACTAAGAATAAAAGTCAATTGCTTACCCTTCACACTCCCGCCATAAGTCGCTCCGCTCTGCTTGCTCCAGTCGAACAATAAGAACGATTTCTCAGGTAAGTAGCTTTTATATATGAAAAAGAGAAACCCTTTCCAGGTCACCCTGCGGCCTACTTCCGCTTTATCATTAAAAATCTTGGAAAAAAAGAGAAACCCCGCGAAAAACTAAGAAAAATGTCAACCACTTATCCTTCACACCCTCACCACAAGTTGCTCCTCTCTGCTTGCTCTGGTTGAACAATGCTCCGGTCAAATAATCTATCTTGCTTTTCTTTATAGCTTTTTTCGTGGTGTTCTGTTGAGCTTTAAAGATTTCCCAATCCACGAGCTTCCCACTAATCTTTGCCACTTTTGTGTGCATTTTCTTTCAATTTGATATCTTCCTTTATTTTCTTTGATATCCATAGCTGATTATCTATTTTTCTACAGTTCTTCCTTATCACTGATATATTTTTTTGTTGAGCACTGAAAGATCACTTTAAAAGTCCTCCACTGTTCCTCAATTGTCCCACCATAAAGTTTTTGCTCTGAGTCTAACTCAGCCAACTCCTCCCTCATCCCATTATCGTCTTTTTTGTTTAAGCACAAGACACTGGTATTGGATTTTACCTTCTCAACTTCCATCAGTATTTTAAATTCAACCATACTGTGATCACTCCTTCCGTGAGGATCCCTAACTGTGAGATCATTAATTATTCATGCCTCATTACACAAGACCAGATCTGGGATAGCTTGCTCTCTGATATGTCCCATTACATACTGCTTGAGGAAACTATCATGGATACATTCTATGAACTCCCCCTCAAGGCTGACTAGGCCAACCTGGTTTGACCAATTGACATGTGGATTAAAATTCCCCCTGATAATTGCAGTATCATTTTTACATGCATCTATTATTTCTTCATTTATTGTACACCCCACTATGGTGTTATTATTACGTGGCCTATAGACTATGCCTATCACGGACTTTTTTCCTTACTATAACCAAATGGATTCAACCTTTTTCTCCATTGAACCTATAACATCACTCACTACCATCCTGATGTCATCCTTCAATATTAGAGCAAAACCACTTCCCTTATCCTCCTGACTGTCCTTCTGAATGGTCTGATGCCCCTAGATATTTAACTTCCAGTCATGACCACCCTGTAACCATATCTCTGTAATGGCCACAAAATCATGATTTGTGCCATCAAACTTTGTTTCGAATGCTATGGGCATTTAGGTAAAGTGCCCTTGTGCTAGTTTTTATACCTTTTTTTTGAATCCTAACACTTCCATTAATAACATCCCATGAGTTCTTCCTTTTAACTTTTTTCATAATTTTACATGTAGTTGAACCCTCCATTCCACATGCTAACCTGCTGCTTTACTTCCCATTAGCCATTATACTTCCCAGAGATTTAACCTTTCCTTCCCCCTCCTGCTCAGTTGCTTGTTTATAGTCCTCTTGACCACCCTATTTATCCTTTTCACTGGAATACTGGTCCCAGATTGGTTCAGGTGAAGACTGTCCCAACAGTACAGTTCCCTTCTGTTCCAATACTGATGCCAATGCCCCATGAAATAGAAGCTCTCTTTCCCACACCACACCTTTAGCCACATGTTTGCTTCCCTAATTTTCTCATCCCAATGCCAATTCGCATGTGGCATGTGGAGGAACTCATGAGATGTTATTAATGGAGGTGTTAGGATTCAAAAGAAGGTATAAAAACTAGCACAAGGACACTTTACCTAAATGCTCATAGCATTCAAAACCTTGAGGATCTGTTCTTTAATTTAGCTCCTAGCTCCTTTTAATCCCAAATTAGGTCCCCTTTCCTAGCCTTACATGTGCTATTAGTCACAAAGTGGACCACAACGACTGGATCCTTCCCCTCCCACTCTAATTTCCTTTCAAGCTGGTCAGAGATGTCCCTCATCTTGGCACTGGTTAGCAACATACCAGGACTATCCAGTATGCCTCACCCACAGGCCCGACTCTCAACCTCAATTTGAACTGAACTCCTGACCTGGCTGGATAACCCCACAATCCGACCTCTGATCCGGCTGGACCGTCCCCTAACTCAACTCCCCAATCTGGCTGAAGCAACCCTCGGCCCTACCTGACCCCAGCAAGTGGCTGGAACCCCAATCCAATCTGACTTGACGCAAACCCCTAGAAGGCTGGACCTCTCCTTGACCCCCATGCTCCTAATGTGTCCTGACTTCCAGCCCTGGACTCCACCACCCATCCTCCTGATGTTCAACCACCCGTCCCTGATATTTAATGCACACAACCCTGCTCCTGATGTCCAACCCACCCACTCACCCCCGCCATTGTCTGAACACCACCCTCTCTGGGTTTCTGAACCCCCCTCCCCACCAATGTCCTAACACCCCACAACAACAGGTGTCTGACCCTCCCTCCATCTTCCATGTCCTATTCACCTGCCTCATAGACACTTGCCTTTTCCCTGCTTTGTCATTGTCAATTGGATGTTTAACTTTATCTATTTTACGACATTTATTGTAGTAAAAAAAGGGTCTGTAGTCCTTCATTCCAACTCTCTAGATTTCAACGCTGGGTTTCAGAGACAGCTGTGTTACATAAGAACATAAGAACATAAGAAATAGGAGCAGGAGTAGGCCATCTAGCCCTTCGAGCCTGCCCTGCCATTCAATAAGATCATGGCTGATCTGTCGTGGCTCAGTTCCACTTTCCCGCCCTCTCCCCATAACCCTTAATCCCTTCTCTTATCAAAAACCCATCAACCCGCTTCTTAAAAATATTTAGCGAGGCAGCCTCCACCACTTCAACGGGCAGAGAATTCCAGAGATTCACCACCCTTTGAGTGAAGAAGTTCCTCCTCAACTCCGTTCTAAACCGCCTCCCCTTTATCTTGAGGCTGTGCCCCCTAGTCCTACTGTCTTTTTTGAGCGGGAAGAGTCTCTCCACCTCTATCCTATCCATCCCATTCATCATCTTATACGTCTCAATGAGATCTCCCCTCATTCTTCTAAACTCTAACGAGTACAAGCCTAGTTTATTCAGCCTCTCCTCATAGCTCAATCCCCTCAACTCCGGTATCAGCCTAGTAAACCTCCTCTGCACTCCCTCCAGGGCCAAAATATCCTTGCGCAGGTGCGGCGCCCAAAACTGCACACAGTACTCCAGCTGCGGCCTCACCAATGCCCTATACAGCTGCAGCAAGACCTCCCTACTTTTATATTCAATCCCCCTCGCTATGAAGGCCAGCATCCCATTTGCCTTCCTGACCACCTGCTGCACCTGCAAGCTGGGTTTTTGCGATTCATGCACAAGGACCCCGAGGTCCCTCTGCACCGTCGCCTGCTGCAGTTTTTCGCCACGTAAGTAATAGTCCTTCCTACCATTCTTCCTACCAAAGTGGACCACCTCACACTTGCCAACATTAAATTCCATTTGCCATTTCCTGGCCCATTCGCCCAGCCTATCTAGATCCTTCTGCAGACTCTCCACACCCTCCGCACAATTTGCCGTTCCCCCAATCTTGGTGTCATCAGCAAATTTCGACACCCTGCACTCGGTTCCCTCCTCCAGATCATCTATATAAATGGTAAATAGCTGAGGCCCCAGCACCGACCCCTGGGGCACCCCACTAGTCACCATCCGCCAATCCGAATAGCACCCATTGACCCCCACTCTCTGCCTCCTATTTGACAACCAATCCTCTATCCACGCTAACACCCTACCCCCAACTCCATGTCCCCTGACCTTCTGCAATAACCTCTTGTGAGGTACCTTGTCAAACGCCTTCTGAAAATCCAGAAAGACCACATCCACCGGCTCTCCTCTATCCACTGCCCTAGACACATCCTCATAGAACTCCAGTAAATTTGTCAGACACGACTTCCCTTTAATGAAACCGTGTTGCGTCCGCCCTATCAAGCAATTCCCTTCAAGATGCCTCGCAATTTCCTGCTTAATGATGGATTCTAACATTTTACCTACCACAGACGTTAAACTAACCGGCCTATAATTCCCCGCCTTTTGCCTGGCACCCTTCTTAAACAACGGCGTAACATTAGCCGTTTTCCAATCTTCCGGCACTTCCCCGGAATCCAGCGACGTCTGGAAAATAACCACCAAGGCATCCACTATCACCTCCGCCATTTCTTTCAGAACCCTCGGATGCATTCCATCCGGTCCTGGGGACTTGTCCACAATCAGCCCCTCCAGTCTGTCGAGCAGTCTGCTTGTGTTGCATGGATCTTGCCTGTCTTGTGTAAACATTTAAGACAGGCACAGAAGAAACTTGTCACAGGTAAGTGGGCACAGATTGGCAATCCAATGCTGATTGCCCTTCCAGGGAAGTTATGACCCATTATCTATAAATGCATCTGTGGCAGGCAGATTGGCGAGGATCAAGTATGTTTTTCCCTCTTGTTGGTTCTTCCACCACCTGCCATTGTCACAGTCTGGCAGTTACATCCTTTAGGACCCAGCCAGCCCTATCTGCGGTGGACTACCGAGCCACTCATGGCGATGGACACTGAAGTCCCCCACGCAGAATACATTCTGTGCCCTTGCCACTGTCTGTGCTTCCTCCAAGTTCTGTTCAACATTGGTTTATCAGTTGAAGGGGTAATGTGCACATAATGTGTGAAGGGCACATGGTAATCAGCAGGAGGTTGCGTTGTCATATTTGACCTGGCGCCATGAGTCTTCATGGAGTCCAGATTTGATGTTGAGCATTTCCCAGGGCAGCTCCCTCCTGACTGTATGCCACTGTGTCACTGTCTCTCCTTGGTCTACTGTGCCGTTGGGACAGGGCATACCTGGGTTGTGTCTCCATGTTGCTGCAGATTCAAGAAGTATCACATTTAATCAATACTTTAATCAATTAAATATAAATGAAAACAGTAAAAACATGCAGAAGAAATTTACCTATGTAACTAGCAATCTTTATATCTAGCATGCGCTCATTAGATTTAAAGAGCTGATTTTCAGCCTGCACTACAGACAGAATTTGGGGAATAGTTAGATTTAAGCTCATGTGCTTCCTTCTATTTGCTGACTTGTTATGCCATTTTAACCACACATTATCTAAGTTCAGCCAAAGTATCCATCACAAGCAGTCAGAAGCCTCATGTATATGTATAAATTGAGATGCTATGGTGCAATACATCCACATAATTCACCGTGAGCTTAAAATGTGCTCCATAAATATTGTGCTTCAGAGGGCTAATAATTGCCTTCAGTCCCAGTGTTTTACTTTTCTTATCTGTTTCTGAATACTGCTGAGAAGAAGCATGTTGCCAAGGCTTTTTGACCTGCACTCCCCAGGACAAAAACAAGAATGTCAAATTTCAAACAATTACAAAAATTTATACTAGAGGAGAAAATGATTCTGATTTGTTGACAGGTTGACTCTGATTAATGAAGGTGTTGCCATGGAGAAAAATGGACTCCCCAATTTTCTAGATAATTGAAAAGAGACATAAAGCTTGAACATAGTCCTTTTGTTTGCAAAGACCAGTTCCCTGTCTATAAATGTATGTTGCTTCTAGCAAGTGTAAATGAGCAATATTGGAAGTTCAAGTCATTCTCTTAAATTGGTTACTGGTGTAGCTATGAGTGCACTCAGGATTGTTAAGCCCAATAGTAAATGCTTTGCTTTCGGTTTTGCAAGCATGATCTGGTTGACCACAGTCTGTGCTCTGCTCCTTCTGAACAACCAAATAAACATGTTGTTTGATTCAATCAGAGACATACTGCCTACATACCTGGCGTCACACTGGCACTAAAATTCTTCCATGACGTTGCTCAATTGCGCAGTTGGCAAAATGTTTTTTAGATTGATCCTGATTTAGGCAGGATGCTGTTAATGAAAAATATGACTTGCCTGGAACAGGCTCGATACAACTTTAGCATTATTTGCAACGTTTATCCTTCGTAGATTTTATTCATGATATATTATGAAAGCACTGAATAGTAACACATGTGGGCAGCAAATACATAAATGTAGCTTCAGATACTGCTCATCTTAATAAGGTAATACGGCTTAGAAATCAGCTGATGCTGTGCCCGATTTAATGCAAGACCATCAAATATGGCGGAGGGTATGTAACTGGACATTCCATGAGCCCTTTACATATGCAAATAAAAGCTCAAAGTCTGTTTTTTTCCCTTTGTTTTATGACAATGAGATGTAGGGTATTGGGCCCACTGAGTCTGCTCTGCTGTAATTTGAGATCACGACTGATTGGATGTAATAATCCTCCATTTTATTTTAGTTTTTCATTGGATGTGGGTACGCTGGCTGGGCAAGCATTTATTGCCCATTCCTAATTGTCTTTGAAGAGGCATTTAAATGTCACTCACATTGTTATGGGTCTAGAATCACAAGTAACTCAGACCAGGCAAGAATGTTAGATTTCCTTCCCTAAAAGACATTAGTGAACCAGTTGGGTTTTTAATACAACAATGGTCACCATTAGATTTTTAATTCCAGATAGCTATTGGATTCAAATTTCACCATCTGTTGTGGTGAGCTTTGAGCCTAGGTCTTTAGAGCGCTGCTCTAGGTCTCTGGATTACTAGTGCAATGACAGTACCACCTCCCCAACTGAGCCAATGTCAGTAAAATTTGGTCTACAATGGGAAGGTGTGCTTTTCCTGGCTGCACTACTGCTCCACGGACCAGTGACACATCCTGCACAATCACTTTCTGATCCTCCTCCCTTTTGTGATCACTGCCAAATTCACTTTCACTGCTGCTGCCCCCTCTCCCGATTGCTGTCCCCTCCAACATCAGATTATTTCCTCTTCCTCTTGTGAGTGATGCTACCCTCCTCTCCTGACCTATTGATCCCCCAATCACAGTCACTACCCTCTCCTATTCCCTACGTCCCTGCTATCCCCATCCCTATCACTGACTCTATCACTCCCATTCATTGTCCCCTCTCTATCCCAATTACTTACCCCTACTTCTCCCATTCACCACCCATTCTCTCTCTCAATCTCTGTGCCATGCCTCTCCTAATTATTACCCATCTCTTCCAGTTACCCCCTCAGATGTTTGCATCTTGCCAGTCTTGTATAAATGAAACCTGAGGTCCAATATTAGATGGGCATTGATTTTATTTGTCCAGGCACAGGAAAAGTGCCCTACATTCAATTGTTGCTGATTGGCAGACCAATTTTTCAGAGGACATAAAACCTCTTTATTACTTCAAATTTTATAAGCTATTAGTAGTAGGATTATGCCACATTTTCTTGCCCTAGTTATATAAAATTTCCATGCAAGCAAAGAATAATTAGAACTGACTTATTTTTCAAAGTTCAATCCAGGTTCATGTGTAAGTAATGCTCAAAACTTAATGCAGGTTACTCCCTGAAAAAAATTGTGCCTTGGAAAAAACAAATGTAACTGTTGGAAATATTTAAATTATGTGTACAGGAGGGTTGATGATATATGAAGCATCAACTGCTCCAATTAACATAGAAGGCTTGAAATGTGATGCTTCATCCTTGATGACTCATATCTTTAATGACCAGATTAAGAAAAATGAATAATTCCTTTATCACAATTTACAGCAGTCGGAAACCCTCCACTGGTCTTCAGTCATGTACCATTACATATCATCCAGCTCAGGTATTTTTTAACCTTGCTTTACTTCTGTTGTTTGAAACAACTGTGTGTGACCGTTCTCTGTCAGTTGCTCTATCACATCACAAGACTTTGCTTGAGCAAAGCTGCAGAAAATGCTTAGTTCATTTAGCTCCTCTTCACAATTTAGGGAACTGAAATATTCTGGCAAGTCAGAGATATAATTTGCTTCAGCAAAAAGCAGAAGTTATATAATGAAAACCTGCATCCTTAAAAACAGGTCAGTGGAATAGATGTTTTTGTGGCACAGTGGGTATCATCACTTCTTCTGGGCCAGAAACACCAAATTCAAAGATGTTGATGAGATCACATCTGGAATGTTGCGTCCAGTTTTGGTCTCCTTATTTGAGGAAAGATGTGGTGGCATTAGAGGCTGTTCAGAAGAAATTCACCAGATTGATTCTGGGGATGAAAGGGTTGATGTAAGAGGAGAGATTAAACAGTTGGGTTTATATTCTCTTGAGTTTAGAAGGATGAGAAGGGAACTGATCGAGATATATAAAATTTTAAAAGGGATTGCCAAACATAGAACATAGGACATTACAGCACAGTATAGGCCCTTCAGCCCTTGATGTTGCGCCGACCTGTGAAACCAATCTAAAGCCCATCTAACCTACACTATTCCATTATCATCCATTTGATTATCCAATGACCATTTAAATGCCCTTAATGTTGTTGAGTCCACTGCTGTTGCAGGCAGGGCATTCCATGCCCTTACTACATCTGTCCTAGCAAATGAAGGTCAAATATTTCCTCTTATGGAACAATCTAGAGCAAGAGGTCACAGGTGTAGATTGGAAGGCATTAGATTTAAAACTGGGATGAGGAGGAACTGCTTCTTGCAGAGGGTAGTGAATTTGTGGAACTCGCTGCCCCATGGCGCAGTGGAGTCTGAACCGTTGAATGATTTCAAGAAGGAGATAGATATATTTCTAATTTTTTTAGAAAAGGGATAAGGGGGTATGGGGAACAGGTGGAGAGGTGGAGTTGAGATCAGGGAGGGATCAGCCATAGTTTGATTGAATGGCAGAGCAGGCTCAGAGGGCTGAATTTGCCAACTTCTGCTCCTAAGTCCTATGTTCCTAAGTCCCAGCCCAGGACTTGATGGCCAAAGGAAGGTGCGTTCATAAGATGGCCCAGCAGGTTGAATATCAACCTACAAATCTGTCCAACATATGCGATTGACAAGTGGGAGCATATGGGAATGGGAGCAATTCCACATCAGCCACATGATGAAAAGACTATTGGTGCTTCTATCATCACCACTCATAGCTCCAGGCTACAACATTCATGTAAAAGTGTATGTTGCCACAGAAACTTGGACTCCATGAATGAACTATAACACAACACCAGCAATGTAGATACATAAAAGAAGGACTTAAAATATTTTTGCCCATCAGAGAGCTGCCTGATTGGTGTATTGTTATTATCTTTCAATATTGCCTCTTGAAACTGCTACTGTTCCTTCATCCCAGTATGTAGCCTTGTCTTCTGCAAGTACTCAGGCAGCTTCCAAGAAGAGAAACATGGAGTTAACATTTCCGGTCAATGACATTTCATCAATGTTAATTTTATCTCTTTCCACAGATGGTACACACACTCCAAGGGCAAGAAAGCATTCACCTTTTGCATATAAACCTACTGACCATGGTCAGAAAAAGGACACCCATAAATTCTGTCCATGACAATTAAATTGGACTTTCCTTTAAATTGTGAGTCCTATTTGGCCAGATTTTGTCTAATGTTCTGCATTTGGTTGTGTGATCAGTTGAAAATCTCATTCCAGATGTAGTTGACCACAAATGTAAAAATGCATTGGCAGGAATTAAAACTAAATATTATAGTCACATAAATTAACAAGACGCAATACCATTTTTTCACAAAGCAACTTCAAATTTGTAATGCCAAGGGAATGAAAATGTTCAATCTTATTTTGCCAATACAGAAATTGCAGAAGGGGAGTCTAGGTCATTATTGACCCGTCCATCTGATCCCACTGGATCATCACAACAGGAATCATCACAATTAAAAAAGTGACTTTGGCCTTTACTGAAATGGGGAACTGATGCAAAATGCCTTGACAAATAGTCATTGTTAGAGATGCTGGCACAAATGACCGAAATGTAGAAACAATTGTGGAAGTCAGTCTCCAATCTTCTGAGGTATTTCAGATCAAGACAGGCCCTTAAAAGAACTGAGGGCTCCATTTGTATCTTTACATTGAACTAGATTATGAAACTCTGGTCGCTTATACCATCTGTCTGATCTTGCCTCCCCTTGTACAGCAGTCCATCCCTGACTCTTCCAGTGGTTATTTTCAGACTATTTTTGGGTGCCATCTGATTTCTTGCTCTTGCTGAACATCAAGGGGCAATAATTATAATTCTCTCTTATTGGAGATGGTCATTTCCTAGCACTTGTGTGACATGAATGTTACTTGCAATTTGCCAACACAGGCCTGAATATTGTCCAAGTTTTGCTGCATGCAGACATGGACTACTTCAATATCTGAGGAGTCCTGCAAGGTGTTGAACATTATGCAGTCATCACTGAACATCCCCACCTCTGACTTTATGATGGAAACAAGTTCATTATGAAGCTAGCTTGGGCCTAGAAAATTATCCTGAGAAACTCTTGCTGTGATATTCTAGAACTAAGATGATTGATCTCCAACCACCACAACCATCTTCCAATCAGCAGAAAGTTTTCCCTGATTCCCATTGATTCCAGTTTTGCTATGTCTTGCCATGCTCAATTAAACTATGCCAAGGGCAGTCACTCTCACTTCTTTAGTTCAGCTCTTTTCTCCATATTTGAACCAAGGTTGTAATGAGGTCAGGAGCTGAGTGACCCTGATGGAACCAAAACTAAGCATTAGCAAACAGACTATTGCTGATTAAGTGTCACTTGATAACACTATTGAAAACCCCTTCCATCGCTTTACTGATGATCAAGTGTATACTGATGAGGTGGTAATTGGCTGGGTTGGATTTGTCCTGGTTTTTGTGTACTGGACATACCTGAAAATTTTGCACATTGCCAAACAGATGCCAGAAGCACTGTAGCTGTACTGGATAGCTTGAGTAGGGGCGCTACAGATTATGGAGCACGTATCTTCAGCACTTTCTCCAGAATATTGTTCAGCGGGGGTCCATCGCCTTTTCAGAATCTAGTGCCTTTAGCCACTTCTTGACATCACAAGGAGTGAATTAAATTGTCCGATGCCTCACGTTTGTGATACTGGGGACATCTGGAAGAGGCTAAAATGGATCATCCAGTCAGCATTTCTGGCTGAAAATTGTTGTGAATGCTTCTACTTTCTCTTTTGCACTGATGTGATGGGCTCCCACATAATTGAGGATAGGGATATTTGTGAAGCCTCCTCTTCCGATGAATTGTTTAATAAAAAAAAGTAGTGAACAAGTGTCATACTTTAATGGAACAGTGATTTTAATTACTACCTGTGTTAGATCATAACCTTAAAATAGAAATGATTTCATTTCTTTTTAAAGGCAATCCTATTCTAGAACATATGTTGCTCTTCTCTATTGAGCAGAATATGTAGAATGTGTATAAGGGGCCAGTTCAGCTCCATCATCAACAACAGCAACTTACATGTGATGGATGAACTACAGAAACAGAAAGGGATATGAATTATTGTCCTTGAATAATATCAGTTTATGTGGAACTGGAAAGTAAGATCTCAGGCTAGAATCTCGGATACAGGGGGGAATAAAATTAAGTAATATTTCAGATCTCACCATCTCATAAATCTGTCAACAACCTTTTGTACAATATTTGAAGAAAATTACACCAACTGTGCTTTTCCGATATCAGACGAGACCTAAGTAATAAATCTAGTCAACGTAGTAGCCATCACCCTAGATTGCAGTTGCATTACTGAAATAGATTTTTTAAAAATCACTTCAGTGGATGACCAGCCTTCTGTGGAGCCACCTTACAATGGTTTCAGCTTTACACAATAATACGAGGTTATATATGACCAACTAACTTTGCATTAACCAAGAATTTGAGGCTGAATTTTTTTTATTAGAATCATAGAATCCCTACAGTAGAGAAGGAGGCCACTGAGCCCATCAAGCGTGCACTGACTCTCTGACGGAGCATCTTACATAGACCTACTCCCCTGCCCTACCCCCATAATCCCACACATTTATCCCATTAATCCCCCTAACCTACACATCTTTGGACACTAAGAAGCAATTTAGCATGGCCAATCCACCTAACCTGCACGCCTTGGACTCTGGGAGGAAACTAGAGCACCTGGAGGAAACCCACACAGACATGGCAAACTCCAGACACACAGTCACCCGAGGCTGGAATTGAACCTGGGTCCCTGGTGCTGTGAGGCAGCAGTGCTAATCACTGTGCCACCCAGTATTTTTCTTTAATATTGCTCAATGTTAAATTCCATAATGAAAGCAATATTTCCAATTCACGCAGAGCTAAAAAAAACGTACTGACTTGCCACAATTGTCCCAAATACAGATAAGGTGAAGAGCTTAAGACTACTTCCATCATCAACAACAGCAACTTACATTTTTATAGCATCATTAACCTAGCAAAAACATCCCAAGGTGCTTCACAAGAACAATTATCACGTAAAATTGAGCTAGATCAGTACGGCAGGTTTTAAGAAATATCTTACAGGAGGAGGGTGAGGTAGAAAAGTGGAGAGGATTGGGGAGAGAATTCCAAAGCTTAGGGCTGAGGCAACTGAAGGTTTCGCTGCCTATGACAGAGATTAAAAATGACGATGCATAGGAGGCCAGAATTGCAAGGGCACAGAGATCTTGGATACTAGAGAGATAGAAAGGAATGAGGACACAGTGGAATTGGAAAACAGCAATTATAATTTTAAACTGGAGGTGTTACTGCACTAGAGCCAATACAGCTGAACAAGCACATGGGCGATGTCAAGGGCAAGTTTTCGGAGGGGTCCATCTGTTTCCACCGATGGTTCTATCCCCTAAAGAATCCATGGTTTTCCAACACTTGTGTGGACCACAGCTGCTACTGGCCAACCACCTCAAGATAGGAAGGCTGTACTTGAACCTTGAAGCCCTGGACTTAATCAAGGGGAGATGGGAATGTGAAGTCTCCATCCTACACTCTCCCTTCCCATTATACAGCCCTCACCAGCTTTCAGCCTGTTTGCAGGTGGAGTAGAAAATTCTGCCCATGGAAAGATGTTGCTCTTCTTACCCACCTGTATATTTCCACCAAATATACCAGGAAAAGTTAGGCCTTTCCCAGTCCTCTGTAGCTACACTTTAAACGTGTTGTGGCTCTTACTTACTATCAAATAACCCCTCTGGCACTGAAAATTAACTTTCTCATTTCTTCAGATTTTAATCAGTATGGAGATCAGAAAAACATTTAAAAGTTTAATTCTTTCTTTTCATTTCTTTTTTCTCTCCATTAATCCAATCTTTCAATCTCTCCCCCTTTTTGCTTTCTGTACTTGATTTGACATAGGTTCAGCCTTAGTGTCATTCATTAACAGTTCTTCAATCTGTTTGACTGAGGACCAGCAGAATGACTTGTCTTTGTGCAGGTCTCTAATCAACATAGGTTCCAGTGAAAACCCCCATAGAATGTCTGAGGGCATGTATAAATGTAACAAATTAATTATTATTCATTATTAATGAATGGTTGGTGGCTTTCATTTGCCATGGACTGCAAAACTTGAGCCAGTGATTATTTCCATCTATACAAAATGTTTTTTATATAGCCCACACAGTAGCACAAAAAATAAACAAAACTGTCTACTTAGACTGTCAACTTCCAAATTATAATGTAAATTTGACTTTGAGATGACTGCTGTCATAACTTGTTTACCTTTTTCACAGGAAGAAAAAACATAGCTTAATGTATTATTTACAGTGCTGGTACACTGTCTAGTGAAGATTTAACTTTCATGGTTTATATTTAAGCTACATTTTTGTTTTGCATTGTGCAGATTAAAGTAAATGCCACTAATGTCTATTTGTTTTTTGGGATCGTTCATGCTGCTGAATCAGTATTCAGAACCTCATCAATATTTTGTGTACGCTTAAACATTATTAAATTTTTGTCTAAAGTAACAGGAGCGTGAGGACCTTGGCAACACATTATTTGAAAGCAGAAATTTTCAAACTGAAATAAAAACTTCAAATTTTGAAAATATAGAGAAGCAATAGTTGTAATCAAGCAACTCATAAAATCATAGAAGATACAAACAGGCCCTTTGGCCCAAACTGGTCCATGCTGATCAAAATGCCAATCTAAGCTAACCCTTGCTTTTGGCTCATATCCCTCTAAACCTTTCCTATCCATGTATCTGTCCAAATGCCTTTTAAAATTGTCAATGTCCCTGCCTCAACCACTTCCTCTGGCGGTTCATTCCATGCGCACTCAAAGAGCAATATTAACACCTCCCCTTAGACAAACTTAAAACAGTTTATATCTACAGTATAATATTGGCAGCATAGCAGTACCACAATGTTGAATAAACAAAAAAAAATTGGAAGATTGTTTCTGACAATAGAGGAAATGTTCCTAACTCCCCTGTAACTATCAATGTTGCCGACCATGTGGTATGCTGGTACATTTAAATTCCTGACTGGGCTAGTCTCTGCAAACAACAATGGTACACACATCAATAAAGTGAAACCAATGTATTGTGAATTATTCACAACTGAAATTTAAATTTAAAAAACACCCTTTGTACACATATCTTATGTCGATGACAATGGAGTTGGGCAGGAAAGTTTTGGTCCTGACGCAGCCTTCCTGTTTGACTAGGAGCACATTTATAGCCCTTGTGTAGCTGCTGCATTGTCAGCTGATGGCAGGTTTCACTGTGAAAAGCATCCCCGCCACAGAATCACATGTGTTTTCTCTGTACTTAAGTTTTAATTGTGATTGCATGAGAAATGAGAAAAAACAAGAAGGGGAGAGTGGTGCACACTCTGCATTCCGCTGTTGTGAATGGTATGCCTCTGATAAAATCTGCCCAGTCTGTTAGAGCCTTGCACTTTGTACTTAGAAGGCATGCTATCCTTATCATTTTTAAATTTTTAATGATCTTTTAATTTCGAGTGAGACCAGTACCAAAAGTCAAAATGGATGAATATCCCAATTTGCTTCAGTTCAACATTGGTACAGTTCCATTGAATTTTCAGACCTAGGGACTAGAGCTAAGTATAATGTACATTTAGTATATATTTGCAGATTGTTCAGTATAAATATTAAATTCTATCATATTAAATTATGCTGTGAGCTTTACTTGGCAAAGTGCCATTCAAGAATGCAGTTGCAAGATAAAGGGCCAGCCTTCTTAAATGCATTATGCTAAACGTAGTCTGCATGGAATTTAATTTGCTTGATATACATCTTAGGCTGATTGATTCCAGCAGCTGTGTCCACATTGAATATCAATGAGGCTACTGATCCAAAACACCCTAAATGATTACTGTATCACCAACAGTTTTCCCCAATGTAAGTTATCTGAAATCTTCCTGGTTTCCATATCCTAATTATTGAGAGGGTGGGTTTCCAGGGTGCTCCCAAGCTATTGAGTGCGAGACTCCAGCTATAATGCAATGGTTCAGAAAATTGCATTCACCAATATTATGTGTTATAAACAGGCGTGATGGAAAAACTTTAAGGACAATGCATGTAAGGCATTTAGGGCATGAAATTGGGGCTCAATAGCATTTGGGTTCTGTTCAGCCAGCAAAATGGTGTCCACTGAGCACATGCAGACTTCTGCCATGAATCATGCCATATGCCATATTAGTGAAGATATTAGTACTCATCTAGTGTCCACCAGAGACATGCAGAGCAGACAGGCTGTGATATCAATCAGTGTGCAATGCTATTTTGACATCAATGCTGCTATTCAGGTGTTTCTTTCTCTTAATCTGGCTGCATCTGCTTTAAGAGCAAACAGGAAGGCCTGGCGGTGTTATTGAAAGGAATCGTCAACTAATTCCAAGTTAGTTGTTGGTTAATTTTGTCTGGCTGTTTCTAAAATTCTATAAGATTTCTACAAATTCTACAAAGTTTACAGGGCCTGGTGTAGTTCATTTTCCTAATTTCAAAGATTCTGCACAAGCTAATTTCTCCTGAATATAGTTGCACAGTTGACCTTCCCCTTGGAGTAAAGTATGATGGGGTGAATAGGTAAAGGTCACATAGAGGAAAACAAGTTGCCAGACAGTGAAGAAGGAAGAGGGAAGAGACGACTTACAGCTAAAGGCCATATTTGCCAAGATGTTCAGAAAGCAATTCTACCTGAAATCAATGAGGAAAAATGTATGGGATATCTGTGCTTCACTTAAGGACATTCTCACTGAAATCTGCCAACAGGTTTCACAAAGGTCTTACTAAATTGCAATGGAGCCTCTGCCAGCACTATCCATAACTCCAGAGTGGGACATGATGTAAAAATGTGTGATGCCACAGCAAGTTGCCTCTCTCTGGCAAATTGCTGCTGATATCGGCAGTCTGCTGGAACAGATTTTGTGGGTTGGCTGGACACATGCTGCCAGCAACTATCAGAGTGATTATCATTAAAGAACCACAACCTCCCCTACCAACCACCCCCAACTCAGCTCCTGAGGTTCTCTGCCTCTCCTTGTAGTTGTGTTATCTTTCTTCCTGCAAGGAGAGAAAGCAGAAAGTTGAGAGTGTTGGAGATGGATTGTGTGGAGAGGGGTGAAGGCCAAATTTCATGGAGAGTGGCTGAGGTGTGAATTGGCACAAAAATGAGAGTGAGTGTCAGCATTGGCTGTTCAAATGGGGATGTGAGGAGATGTTGTCCTATTCACTGGAATGCCATCTGTAGAATGGCATGCCTCTACCAGGTCACCTGACCTTTTTGCACTGTTTCATTTTCTGCCTCTTTATTATTCTGTACATGTGCAAGGCTGGCTCCCAATCTGAAGAAATAGAGATGGTAAACTTTGCCATTACCTGCCTGAAAATATAAACATGCACCAGTTGCACACACAGATCATTCTATGCAGAAAACACCTGCAGGCATTTTTCTTCCCATTCCTGAACAGTTGGCCCTTGTGTCCCCCAAAGGTCTATCTTCGATTCTTGTCTGTTTCTCATCTACATGCTACCACTCAGTGGCATCATCCAAATATACAAGGTCAGTTTCCAGATTTACACTGATAACACCGAGCTCTACTTCAGTAACACCTGCTCTGATTCTCCCACTGTCTCCACATTGTCAAACTGCTTCTCCAAGTGAGAAGTGAATGAGTATAAATTTCTTCCACGTAAATATTTAGATACCAAAATCAACGTACAGAATACGACATTGAACAGTTCTACAAGCCATGTGTCACAAAGCTGACTGTTGCTACCATGGGCTTGTAACTCAGCCATGGCATCAACATTCCACTTCTGGGATTCTTGGCCAGACAAGATGACTCATACTTATGTAGATGAATCTAATTTGTCAAAGAAAGGATTTCTAGTTTAAGAAACTTGGTAGCAATTAGAATGGCTAAAATATACTTTGATTCTTGTGGCATCAGCAACCAAAGGAATGGAAAGGAGAATTAGATAGGGTTGTCCCTGGATTTCTGGAAGGCTTGCTGTGGGATTTGAGGGATCAATCAGAGGTGGCAATAGGAACTGAAAACATTAGTCCCCAAACTTCAAGAGCCTAATCTCTTATTTAAAGGTAAGATTTTCCCTCCTTTTTCTTTTCTTTCTTTGTGCTTTCTCAGATCTGCTGGTCACTTCCTTGACTGCTTTCATCTACACCTCCTTGACTGGAGAGGTAGGGATCTTCCTATTGCCACCTTTGTTTGTTCAGTAATTCTGCATTGTTGTGTGTCGTGAAGGCTGCTTTGGAGGCTGAGTGCCCTTGACCGTTGAAGCCTTCCCTGACAGGAAGGTGTTAGCGTGAGTGGGCGAAACGACCACTACGGACTCAGGGTGAAGTTCAATAACGGCACAGCTTCATTTTCTTTACGTTAACGGAGTAGCACAGTCAGGACATACAATCGGACTGTCCCAAAAGTGGTCTAAAGACTCCCCCACAAGGGGCTACAGTTATACCTGAACTTCGTGTTTCAAATGCTAACCTTTATTTACAGTATTTGACTTCAGCCATCCTGTTTCGATGTTTTCGAGTGTTGGAGCAATTGTTTTAAGTGTGTGTTAATTGTTTTTGTCTGGTTGGTTATCAATGGTCTAGAATATCTGGGGTTTGAACCATAGGTGTGTTATTGATCTCAAGAGTTTTAAGGGGCCAGGGACACTTCCTTAACTGTGTTAATTTTAGGTGTCTCCATGGGTTGTTTGACTGGTTTAGAAGTGCTGATTTTGATGGGGTGGGGATGTGTTCTTTAATTTAGTTCCTGTAGGTGCCATCCTGTCCAATTTCCCTTATGTGCTAGCCCTCATTTGCATTCTAAAAGCATGCTCTTGCCTACTGATCAGTGTCTGTTACTTTGTGATTTTAGTGGAGGGCTCTGAGGATAACTTTAGTTTGCTTCCATTTTGTGTGCCCAATTTCATAAAATTTGTTGTCCGAAAACAAAGGGAACACTCCTGCCTGGTGATTGTTGAGCGGTGTCCATTCATCCGTTGCCAAAGCATCTGCATGGTCTCACCAATGTACTAAGCCTTAAGACATCCTTTCCTGCAGCGAATCAGGTAGACAATGTTAGCCGAGTCACATGAGTATGTATCATGTACCTGGTGGATGATGTTCTCACGTGAGATGATAACATCTGTGTCGATGATCTGGCAAGTTTTGCAGAGGTTGCTATGGCAGTGTTGTGTGAACATAGAACATAGAACATAGGACAGCTCAAACAGGCCCTTCGGCCCACAAGTTGCACTGATCATATCCATACCTACCAGGCCTATCTATAATTCTCAATCCCATTAAATCCCGTGTACTCATCCAGAAGTCTCTTAGAAGACTCCAACGAGTTTGCTTCTACCACCACCGACGGCGGCCGATTCCACTCACTCACCACCCTCTGAGTGAAAAACTTACCCCTGACATCCCCCCTGTACCTGCTCCCCAGCACCTTAAGAACATAATAAGAAATAGGAGCAGGAGTAGGCCATCTAGCCCTTCGAGCCTGCCCCGCCATTCAATAAGATCATGGCTGATCTGTCGTGGCTCAGTTCCACATTCCCGCCCTCTCCCCATAACCCTTAATCCCCTCTCTTATCAAAAACCCATCAACCCGCTTCTTAAAAATATTTAGCGAGGTAGCCTCCACCACTTCAACGGGCAGAGAATTCCAGAGATTCACCACCCTTTGAGTGAAGAAATTCTTCCTCAACTCCGTTCTAAACTGCCCCCCCTTTATCTTGAGGCTGTGCCCCCTAGTCCTACTGTCCTTTCTGAGCGGGAAGAGTCTCTCCACCTCTATCCTATCCATCCCATTCATCATCTTATATGTCTCAATGAGATCTCCCCTCATTCTTCTAAACTCTAACGAGTACAAGCCTAGTTTATTCAGCCTCTCCTCGTAGTTCAACCCCCTCAACTCCGGTATCAGCCTAGTAAATCTCCTCTGCACTCCCTCCAAGGCCAAAATATCCTTGCGTAAATACGGCGCCCAAAACTGCACACAGTACTCCAGCTGCGGTCTCACCAATGCCCTATACAGCTGCAGCAAGACCTCCCTACTTTTATATTCAATCCCCCTCGCTATGAAGGCCAGCATCCCATTCGCCTTCCTGACCACCTGCTGCACCTGCAAGCTGGGTTTTTGCGACTCATGCACAAGGACCCCGAGGTCCCTCTGCACTGTCGCCTGCTGCAGTTTTTCTCCACGTAAGTAATAATCCTTCCTACCATTATTCCTACCAAAGTGGACCACCTCGCACTTGCCAACATTAAATTCCATTTGCCATTTCCTGGCCCATTCGCCCAGCCTATCTAGATCCTTCTGTAGACTCTCCACACCCTCCGCACAATTTGCCGTTCCACCAATCTTGGTGTGTCCTCTCGTAGTGACCATTTTAGCCCTGGGAAATAGCCTCCGAGAATCCGCCCTATCTATACCTCTCAACATCTTATAAACCTCTATCAGGTCACCTCTCAACCTTCGTCTCTCCAGGGAGAAAATACCTAGCTCCCTCAACCTATCCTCATAAGGCATTCCACCCAATCCAGGCAACGTTCTTGTAAATCTCCTCTGCACCCTCTCAATAGCTTTCACATCCTTTTTTAGTGAGGCGACCAGAACTGCGCACAATACTCCACGTGGGGCCTGACAAGGGTCTTATAAAGTTGCAGCATTACCTCCCGACCCCTAAACTCAATCCCTCAATTAATGAAGGCATGTGTGGTGGGACATGAAGAAATTCAATTTCATCTGTTTGCAGTGGGCTTGCTTAGCTTTGTCGGCAGCATTTTGCTTCCACTGTTTAGCATGCGTGCAGTTCTATGTTGTAGAATAAATAGGTTGGCATCTTATTTTTGTGTATGCCTGGTGCTGCTCCCTGGGATGACTGAACTACCCACAAGAATTGAGGAGTCATAATTGGTTTAGTTTAAAGTGGCTTACTGAGAGCAACAATTCAATTCAACAATAATCAGAATTGGTGAGAAAGTTTAATGTTCCTTGATTAGACAGACAGAATGGCCTTGTCTCTGTTGCCTCGTGTAACAACCTCATACAAGCCCCTCGGTTGATCAGGGTGCTAAGCCAAACTTAGTAAGCGCGTCCTTCTTATGTCTATGCTTTATCCTTCTTGAAAGGCTGTCTATATTATTTAATTTTAGGAGTGTGTAGGTATTTCATGCCAATCACACAGTCAATTACATAATCCCTTTCAGTTGTCCAATTACCAGGGGACAGCCCCCGAAACCAAACATCTTCTTTTCCAGCCTCCTCTTTGCTTATCTTTTGTAAGAATATCTTGTTCATTTATTTCGATAAATGGGCACATGATTCTTTCCTATCAGACCCAGGAATGCCTACATGAAAGCCTGTGCCTAAAGAAGCCATGTGACTGGGAAAATAACTTCCTGATGAACAATGGACAAGTGATTGTTCTGTGTGTTATCTTAAGTAGGGGCTGGAAAGTTCCTTGAACTTGGGAGAGACACAGAGAAACAAATTTGTTACTGAGGAACCACTGCTGCAATATTTATTCTCCCATTATTATTTCAAACAATTTTATAATATTCTTTCTTGTGGCTATATTCTTAGAATTAACTTTTTCTTACATCCTGCATGTTTTCCCATGCTCTGTGTTGAGTTCCTTGGCTTGATAGTAGTGGTAGACTGAGGGATAACGCAGACCATGTGGCTTTTGTGGCGGAATATGATGTAAGAAGCTTGTTGCGTGCATCCCTAATTTGTTGCTCTATACTTTCTGAACATATAACTGCTGTTTGAGAGCATATAAAATATTTCCACCAGTTTTTTCTGCCTCGTATTTCCGAACTTCAACCAAATTTATTCTTCAGTTTGATTTTCCAGTTTCACTTCTTTATACTGTATTTTTCCATTCCTTAATGATCAGGAAGACTCACACCCGACCTTCTTTTTCACATTGCCAGTCTTCTGCCTGTTGACTATCTTGGAATATTTAGCTCCCAACTTTGGTTCCCCTACAACCATCCTCCATAATCTCTTTTGGATCAAAACAATGTATTTATATCTATGTGAATGCTTCACACATTCAAATATAGTGGATGAAATTTTCCAGAAATTCCTGCCCAAGGTCACCACTCCATTGCTTCTCCATCAAATTCTTCGTCCTGCTCGCAATGATTCTTGTGGCTAGCAGGATTGGAAGATTTAGGCCATGCCTTTCACTTTAACTTTGTTCTAATTTGTGCTAATATCCCTGTTCATTCAAAACCAAGTCTGAGGCTCTTCCAATATGATACCCAGTGTCTCGTTATCTGCTTGACTGACGGTCATACCCTTTTGTCCCTGACCATGAACCAGGCCTTACCATTGTGTGAGCTAATCAAGGATGTGATTGCCTCCTGGATAAAAGCGTTCAACCTGTGAGATGTGAATGAGAGGCTCATAATGGTGATAATTGAGAGTGATGTGAAGTGCATGAAGATTATATATGAGTTCTAATTGTAAGAGATTGTTGATACGTGAGAAATCAAGAATGGTGAGTTGAGGAGTGGCTGAGGTTAGTGGTGCAATTGGTAGGACATACCTTGCAATTGCTGATATTGACAACTTGTGTGAGATCATTGAATTTCTTGCACCGCTGCATTCTGGTCCTCTGGATTAGTGACCTAGCATTAATCTCCATGGCTTCTTGCCCCACTAACTGCTGCCTCTTGGCCATATGTGTGGAGGACTTTCTGGCATCCTGTGGATACAGGACATCTTTCCACCTTTGCAATTCCTCCACCAAGTAGTGCTGTGTAGCGTGTTAAGCCTGTTCTCTCCCAAGTTGTGCTATTTTTCACTGTTTCACTGTTACATTCTGCATGACTCCCAGCATCTCAATGTACCTTCCCTTTAAGAGGTGCAGGATAACTTTAAGTGGATGTTTGGATTTTGTGCTCCTTGCTAATGTGTGCACCAATGAACAGAATTGTTAACACTCACTGCATGATGAAACTATTCTGATGAATTGGCTGCATTTCAAACAGTGGGCATGGGTTAATCTTGCATCGCAATACCTACACTTGTTTTCACAGCTATGCAACTTAGTCCTCTTGATCTATTATGGATAGCTTTGGATGAAGAAAACCCTTGAATCCATTTGAGTTTAACCTCCCAGAATACCAATCTTGCTATTTTCTTGTTGATGTCAATCTAAACAGGCTAAAGAACCTCAGTTTATTGTCTCATTACCTACAGCAATCCAAGGCTCCCTCTGGGCTATGCTGCAATGTCAGGTTAGATTATACACTCAAAGTTTGATGTGCAGTTTGAACCGTGAACCATCTAACCCAGAGGCAAGGACATTACCAGTTAAATCCAACCATCATCCATTTCTACTGTTGAAATGCAACAATATTTGTTTGCTTCCTACTATTTACTAGGGTGATGTGAATAAAGCTTTGCTAAAATGCTTGACTGTTAGAGTTAAAGGTGCAGAGTTTCTGCTTGATATTGATGAATATGAAAATACCCCCCCCTACTCCCTTTTGAAGATCATTTTGACATGTCTTTTGTCTCTCTCTTTCTCTCTCCCTGTCATGAGTTAGCTTCCAAATATGAACAAAATCAACAATTTGACCATTAACATGCTTCAGAAAAATTCTGAAACACCTTTTTGAGAAACTTTGACTGACACCCACCAAATACGTGCAGAACTAACTGGAAGTTGCAAGCTTATACAAAAAAAAGTTAATTTCCTGTAACATTTCTGCTTGAAGCCCCATACAAAGTTGTTGTTGGATTCCTCCATGTTTTGTTGATTTCTAATGGGCTAAACAGTGCACATAACACTTGGTTTGTACACTGATTAATCTTCTGACCCATAGAAGTGCTAATCTTAGTCCTCTGCAACAGAATTAATCTGTCACATCGCCATTTGGACAGCTGGTTCCTGTCCTTCCCCCCACCAACTTTGTCTTCTCAAACTTGTGCCCACTATCTCATCAGATTCTTCCTTTATGCTCATCTGCAAAATATAGGCAGTTTCAGTGTCTGAACAAGTGACTGTGAGTGGGAAATTGAGTGATAGTGTCTTTTTATCTTCCCACCTTCTTCCTTTGACTGGGAATGTTCAAATTCCTGGGAAAAATTGAGAAACTTTGATGTAAAACTGAGATAGCAGATGGAAGCTAACACCTGTAGAGTTGCAATCCAGACACTATCATTCAATTTCCCACTCGCAGTCACTTGTTCAGAGACTGACACTGCCCGTATTTTGAAGACGAGGATAAAGAAAGAATCTGATGAGACGTCTTGAGGGAAAGGAAGGAAATTGCAAAAGGGGAAAAAAAATTTAGATAATGTAGAAAACCACATTAGTGAAGTGATACTTCCACTGAGATTAGTCCAACGCCGGCATACCCACATCATGATTATAGAATCACTACAGCGCAAAAGGACACTATTTGGCCAATCAAGTCTGCACCAACTGTCCAACAGAGCATCTTACCCAGGCCCAACCCCTGCCCTATCCCTGTAACCACACACATTTATACTGCTAATCTCCCCAACCTTCTCATTTTGGGACATTAAGGGCCTGATTTTACCATTGCTTTTTGGGCACAAAAACATGGTGAAGTCATGCATGAGGCCATTAACACAATCCGCGCCTGCGTTCGCGCAGATGCCCACTTTACTGAGGCTGAGAAATGCCGCGATCCGATTCACGCCCAAAATGGGCGCAATGACAATTTAAATGCATTTGTAAGCATTTAACTTGAATTAATGAACTGTGTGTCCAACTTTGTCAGCATTTTCCCCTTTACATCGTGCTTGTGCATCTAGGTTTGACACGAAACAAACATGCTCGGCAAAAAGTCTGTTTTGCGCAGTCTAGCTGCCGAAGAGGTAAGTTCAGAGCTTCCAACAGCGCTCTGACTCAGATCAGTGGTGGAGGTTAGGGGGGGCGGGAGGCAGGTCAGATCATTCTTGGGTGGGGGGGGGGGGGGGGGGGAAGCCAGATCATTGTCTGGTGGTGCGGGGGGTGGGGGAGGCTGGTCAGATCATTCTCTGGTGAATGGGGGTGAGGGAGGAGGGAGGCCCAATCGTTGTCTGGTGGGGGGGGGGGTGAAGGGAGAGGCCTGAACTTTCTCTGGGGGCGGGGTGGGGGGGCAGGGGGTTGATGGGGGAGGCCCGATCATTCTCTTGAGGGGGAGAAAGCCCGATCATTCTTGGGGGTTGGGGGGGGAGGGCCAGATGTATTTCTGGGGAGGGCGGGGGGAGAGCCAGATGGACCTCTGGTGGGGGAGGGACAGGAGGTCCACTACCGTTCTGTGGGTGATTGGTGGGGGCGGAAAGGGGGCAGAGAGTTATGATCAGTCTGGATAGCGGGGGGTGGGTGGATAAGGGAGACAATTATGTTGTAGGAGTGGGGGTGATGTTTGTGGGGACCTTCGCTCCCGAGCCGCTTTATATGCTTTTTGCAGCCCAGGAGCGATGTGACAGCATGTTATTTTCAAATTTTTTACTAACTGCGTATGTGCAATTCAGAGTCCCGATCGTTTCAGGCATGCTAAGCCCTGCCCACAGCACAATTCGGACCCGTGATTTTTTTTCCAGGCTAAGTGGGTATTGGGGCACCTGAAAACAGGTTTTCAAGTCGGTGCTGAATTATGCCCAGATTCAGCACTTAGGGCCTGAATTACCATTTTCATTCTAAGGGCCGATTTTACCATTGCGTCGCGCCTGTTTTCGGGCATGAAAACATGGTAAAGTCAGGTGTGAGGCCATTAACGTGATCCGCACCTGCGTCTGCGCAGATGCCCACTTTACCGAAACCTGGGATTGGCCGTGATCCGATTCGCGCCTAAAACGGGCGCAATGGTGATTCAGATGCATTTCAGTTGAATTAATGAACTGCCTGCTCAACTTTATCATCATTTCCCCCTTTACCACCATGCTTGCCAATCTGGAGTTGGGCCCAAATGGACAAGCTAAATTGGATTCGGGCACTTCATCAGTGAGGGTTGGCAAAGAGGTCCGACAACTCTCTGCTATTCACAGGTGTCCTGTTGTTGCGGCCATTTTCTGTTTTGGGTCAGTGGTGGCTCTGTGAGTGTGTGGGGGGTGCGGTGGTGGGCACTTGATTTGTTGGGTCTCCGATGTTTGTCTCGCAGCATGGACCCGGGTCTCAGCACTGATCTCAGGTCTTGTGATGCTGCTGGGTCCTAGCACACTCAGCTCACTTCAGGCTGAAGGATGTGCACAAAGCCCTTGCAGATAGCACTGCTGCAGTCTCTCAACTTTACCAGGAGCTATGATTGTGGGGAGCAGGTGGCTGGGGGAATTGGGGGGGCACGGGGGTGTTGTGATTGTTGATGTGTTAGGGACAAGCAGCGTTGCATGACTTTCACATTTGTTCATCTCCATTCCCCACCCTCCCCCCTTCCTTTCAGAGTGATGAGATGACTTATGCAATGCCACCAATCGATCTTGCTGTTCTTTTGGTTGTTACTGGAGCTGAGGAGGAGGAGGAACTGGAGGAAGAATTGCAGGCCCTGTAGGCCTGGCGCTTACCACTTGCAGGAGCAGAGAGAGATGAACACCAGAGGCAGGAGATGGCTGCCATTCACCCAGAGCGGGGACATTGGAGAAGAAGGGAGCAGAGACCCCGGTAGTTCTGTGCCCGAGTGTCCTTTGAGGAGATGTCGGACACCGTATGCCGCCGACATCTCTAACTCCAAAAAGAGATCACGCAACACCTGTGCCATCTGTTGCAGGACTTGACACCTGCGGGTAGGGGGGGAGGGGGCACCCACTCTCAGTGACTGTTAAATTGACGGTTGCTCTGAACTTCTATGTGACTGGATCCTTCCAGAGCCCGAACAGAGATATCTGTGGAGATACCAATCAGCTGTGCACACCTATGTCAAGTAGTTCACTGAAGTCCTGTATGCCCGGGATGGGCAGTACATCAAATTTAACCTGGACCAGGCCCATCAGATAGTCCAGACTGCAGGGCTGCAATTGCGGGAATGCCAAATGTGCAGGGGGCAGTCAATTGCACCCATGTCACCCTCAGGGCTCCCCTACAGAATCCACAATGATTTGTTAATAGGAAGGAGTTCCACTCCCTGAATGTACAAATCGTATGCAACCACAATATGACCAGCATGCGTGTCTGCTCCAGACATCCAGGCAGCATGCATGAAAGCTTCATTGTAAGGAGCTCGGACATCCCAGAAACATTTGAGGAGCAGCCCAGGCTGCAGGGATGGCTCCTGAGCGATATGGATTATCCGCTTTGGACATGGCCGATGTCCCCTGTGTGGAGGCTGTAACTGAGGCAGAGACCCATTACAATGAGGCTCATGTAGCCACCTGCACGATAGTAGAAAGGTGCATTGGGCTCCTCAAGATGTGATTCTGGTGCCTGCACCGATTTGGAGAGGCAATCCAGCCGCCTGATCTCTTCCCGCGTAGTTATAGTGTGTTGTGCCTTGCACAATCTGGCTTTGCAGTGAGGTGACCTCTTGGAAGAGGAAGAGGACATGGAGGATGACTAGCTGGCCATCACAAGGAACGATGACCAGCAGGAGGAGGAGGAGGAGGAGAAGAAAGCCTTGGAACACCAGTCAGGCGGTAGAGGGTTGACCTCAACTGAGGCATGTGAGGATAGCAAAGGAGGCTCTGATAATCCAGACGGTTGAGTTGCTAGGGGATAGTAATTGTAGGTTCCATTCCCCCCCACCCCTCCTGCACAAAATCCCTTCCATTTATCCTGCACATTGTCACACCAGAGTGGTGGGCCTGAGTACTCTGTATTAGTGAGTTTTTTGCCAGATAGGAGGGTGGTGACAACTCGCTAAGCACCATTCTGATGATGCCCTGGTGCAAACTAGTCTGATTCTTAGCTGAGCTCCATATGCACGCTGGCACCTGGACCCACATCTGTAGTGGATAAGGGGTCTGAAACCCCCATACAGGGCCCTGGGGGATGTGGGGGGTGGTAATCGCTCGTGGGGTATGAGAGACCAATGGCTTCCTTTTCTCAGTGACACTGCATTGAGGGGCCACCGCATCTGATATCACCATGAGGCATCTGTCCACTGATCATCAATGGGGCAGGAATCATATTCGAGACAACTTGTTCGCTGGTGGTTGTTGAGAAAAACCATTTATTTATAATAGAGGCATTCAGATAAGCTGTTGCAACATTAAAAACTTGTGAAAAGAAAACATTAAGGTGCTTATATTTCTTTCTAATTAGTGCAGCCCTTCACCCATGCCATCTCAATGCAACTACAACTTCCTAACCTTATGTGGCCTACCACTATGCCTCAGTGACTCCCCAGAATGTTCATCGGAGGTGGAGGGGGTCAACTGCCTACCTCACCCCATGGCCTGTGATGCGCATGGTGGACGTCCTCTGGAGGCCCTGGACCTTGAGAGCCCTTGGCTGCTTCCAGATGCCTGGGATGTTTCCATGACACCCTTGTTATCCCGCTGCACCTGAGATGCCCTGGTGTCAGGAAAGGGAGAGTCAGAAGGTGTTGACATAGTCACAATCCCTTGGCTGGAAGGCCTCAGTGTGGGCTTGAGCCCTTCCTCCTCCCTTGGGGCCCCTTTTGGCTCCTGGGTCACTCCATGTGACACTCGTGCTTTTGCAGTGAGGTCCAGAATCTCCAGCATCATCTGGCAGTGCTAGTCCTGGAGGACAATGTGTGCCCTACCCATCGTGGCCGACCCCACCGCGATGGCCACTTGAGCCATGGGCCATCTCTTAATGGCTACAGCAAGTGCTCCCTGGGACTTGGCCATGGTGTGGAAACCCTCAGCTATGGCCCTCTGAGATGGGCCACCTTCTCAAGGGTTGCTGCCATTGTCTGCTGTGTCTCAGTGCTGTCTCGCTGGGTCTCCTGCAAGTTCTTGAGCCTCTCAGCCATGGGCCGCAGAATCTCGAGAAGCTTACTCAGTCCCTCCGCTGTGGCCTGCTGTGACTTGGCCACTGCTTGGAGTCTGCCACCCATGGTGAGGATCCCCTGCTTTCCATTGCATGGGAAGCATGCAAGACAGGCAATAACTAGTCCACCTGAAAGTTTTGGGACTCCTTCCAGCATCCTCACAGTTGGTCCAATGTGGCTGTCAGCCCCTCCTGCATTCCCTGGCTCTGTTGCTGCATCTCCAGCAGCTGAGGGAGAAGTGATCTCAGAGGCCCAACATGTAGCCTGGGGCTAGCTGGGTCCTCGCCTCTGGCAGGCCCCCGCATGCCAGAGGCCTCAGACATTCCCTCCTCCACCTGATATACATCAGATGTGTTGTGCTCATCAGATTGTGACCCAGAAGCCTGAACACTAACTGGACCCACCAACGTGTCAGTCTCTGCGATGACGAGTTATGAGGTACAAGCTGATGGATAAATGGTGCCACCCTCAGAGGTCCCTTCACCCATATCCTCTGAGGACTCGTCCGAGCCATCGTTCTCAGGATGGATGGGAGCTGGAGCCGGGACCTGTGATCCAGAAGGCCTTGAGGCTTCAGGATCTGCCCCTGAAACACAGGACACAAGGTTAAGTGCAAAGGAGGGAGAGGAATCTGGGATGCCAAACACATGAATCACATATCTCCATTGAACATAGAAAATTACATCACAGGAACACGCTCTTCAGCCCTCCAACCCTGTAGCGGCCAGGCTGCCCATCTGATTTGTTTGCCCCTATCCTTCCAGGGGCCATATGTCTCTATTCCCATCCCACTCAGATAGCTGTGGAGATGCCCCTTAAATGTGCCTATCATTTCTGCATCCACGACTTCCCCTGGCAATGGGTTCCAGGCACCCACTATCCTCTCTATGCAAATAAACATGCCTCGTACATCTTCTTTACACCTTGTCCCTTGCACTCGAAACTCGTGCCCCCAAGAAATTGCCTCAAAGTGAGTGTAGGAATGATAGGTGCTCACGTCTGGATGGCAGACCAACCATGCTGTCGCTGAGCCCACGTCTCCCCTTCTCTGGAGAGCTCCAGTGTCTGTTCCTCAAAGGGGGTGAGGACATGGAGGTCTGGCTCACCACCCCCTGTCTTCACCCTCTCATGGGCGTTGTGTTTGGTCTTCTTTTGTGGAGACAGAAGGAGCCATGAAATAAATGGCCACATGAGCCATACAGAGAATCAGGTGGTAACCCTTAGAGGGCAAACACAGTGGGGCACAGGGGGGAAGGTAGGAGGTACTTGGGGTCAGGAGCTGGAAGCATGCAGGGTACTGGAAATGGGAGGATCTGAGGGAGATATGGGGTGACCTTTGCATGACCGATGAGGTCATTGTTTTTTCCAGCATTGCCTCACGGTTCAGGGTACCACTGGCCTGGCACTGACTGAGGTGGCAACTTTCTCCCAGGCCGCATGGCTAACAGCCCCACTGGGTCTGCATCCTCCTAGGATCCTCACCTCACCAAATCAGGGAGTGGGTTGTGAGCTTATTTTCTCCCCTGCACTGCCTATCCATCGAGTTTTTTATGGAGCTGCCCCTCGTTAGGGCAGATCAGCTGCAGGTAGTTTGGCAGAACATTCCAGCAAGTTCCATGCAGTTTACTTGTTAGCATTCAGGGGAAAGCAAGTGAGGACTTGCAGGTGTGCTGCTGGGGAGGAGGTGTGGAGAAGTGGAGGGTGGTGGTGGATGAGTGCCTCAATGATAAGTGACAGGGGAGAGTTGGGTAGGTGCCACACAGCCATCGGAGTGCAGAGGAGATAGGGGCCTTGTGTGGGAGGGTCCAGGGTGGGAGTGAGGGGGATCACTCTGCCTGATATCTGTAGGGTGTTGGAGGGAGGGTGGATCTCTCTGTCCGAAATCAGTGGGGGAAGGGGAGTTCTGGTGCCACTCTGCCTGAGATCAGTGGAGGAGAAAGGAGAGGGCCATGATTGTTCTGAGTGGTGGAGGGTGGGGAGATAGGTGGGTCTGTAATGTTGTAGGGTTGGGGCAATGTCTGTGGGGGCTAGGAGGAGGCATTATCAGGGCTGGGAGTGATGTGACAGGGGCATGATTTTCAAATTTGTTTCTAACTGCGCATGTGTAGTTCAGAGCTCTGATCGTTTCGGATGCGTTAAGCCCTGCCCACAGTGCAATTCAGACCTGCAATTTTTTTTCAGGCAAAGCGCATATAGAGGCGCCTGAAAGCAGATTTCCAATTTGGATCTGAATTGCGTCCAGATTCAGCATTTAGATTCAAATGAGGTAAAATCAGGCCCTAAGGGGCAATTTACCATGTCCAATCTACCTAACCTGCCCATCTTTGGACTGTGGGAGGAAACAGGAGCACCTACAGGAAACCCATGCAGACATGGGGGAAAAGGTGCAGACTCCACACACTCTCCCAAGGCTAGAATTGAACCTGGGCCCCTGGTGCTGTGAGGTAGCAGTGCTAGCCACCATGCCACCATTTTTTAGTATGAACATCAGTCTGCTAAATTCAACACATTGATTTGATGCATGGATCATCAAGCATTTAGTTACACACCATTCTGGTCAAAAAAATTCAATTATTGGCCACGCATGCTACTGATCATTCTGGGGATTATAAACTGCTAATGTTTTTTGCACTTGGCTTCCTGTGACTGGAATGCATGAGCACTTTTCAGTTCTGCCCAGCTAAATTAAAAAATTATATCAGATATTCCACAGGGCATATCATTACGATTAAATGCTTTTCAATTTATTTGGCAGCCAGCTCTGCATATATATAAATCTGTCTACATTTGGGATCCTTTGTGTCTATTAAAGAACAAAAACTCGCTATTGTTTCACAGAATGGAAAGCATGAAACGTACACTTACTTTAAACATTGGGTACGTTCCCAAGGTAAATTTTAAAAGAATCAACACAATTGCAACAAAGAATCAGCATGACCAATGAAAAAAAAATGAATCCCAAGCTACAATAGCAGGAAAAGAATTTATGGGTTATTTTGTGTGTATATTACACGGAACATCTATCCAGGCTATCATTCCTATTGCAATAAATTCAAGGAAAAGTTTAATCTTATAAAAAGGGCTTCTCAGAAAATGAGATATTTAAGGATTGTCAAAATTTAGGATCTACGATTCATGGAGAATAGATTACAGATGAGGTAAAAAAAACAGCAGCCACCATTCAGTGAAGACTACTACTATCTGAGAGGAAATTCAAAGGTCGAAAATCGATGGTAATTGCTATTCTTGCCCGATTTCAGGGACTAATGGTGACAAAATTAGGACCAATAATTTAAACTTAAGGCTCCAACAAGGAAAGGAACAAGCCTAATTGGACAGGGATAAAAGTCTAGGGATACTATAATAATGGGAGTTGAGAGAAATGTGCAGGATAATGATAGGCATGCAATGAACCCAACAAGGGAAGGGACATAAGAACATAAGAACATAAGAAACAGGAGCAGGAGTAGGCCATCTAGCCCCTCGAGCCTGCCCCGCCATTCAATAAGATCATGGCTGATCTGTTGTGGCTCAGTTCCACTTTCCCGCCCTCTCCCCATAACCCTTAATCCCCTCTCTTATCAAAAACCCATCAACCCGCTTCTTAAAAATATTTAGCGAGGCAGCCTCCACCACTTCAACGGGCAGAGAATTCCAGAGATTCACCACCCTTTGAGTGAAGAAGTTCCTCCTCAACTCCGTTCTAAACCGCCTCCCCTTTATCTTGAGGCTGTGCCCCCTAGTCCTACTGTCTTTTTTGAGCGGGAAGAGTCTCTCCACCTCTATCCTATCCATCCCATTCATCATCTTATATGTCTCAATGAGATCTCCCCTCATTCTTCTAAACTCTAGCGAGTACAAGCCTAGTTTATTCAGCCTCTCCTCATAGCTCAACCCCCTCAACTCCGGTATCAGCCTAGTAAACCTCCTCTGCACTCCCTCCAGGGCCAAAATATCCTTGCGCAGGTGCGGCGCCCAAAACTGCACACAGTACTCCAGCTGCGGCCTCACCAATGCCCTATACAGCTGCAGCAAGACCTCCCTACTTTTATATTCAATCCCCCTCGCTATGAAGGCCAGCATCCCATTCGCCTTCCTGACCACCTGACATGTAAGCACCTGGATGATTTTTAATGGTAGGACATTATTCAAATAAAAATCTGTATGTTCCTACCTGGCACCTGGCCAGTAACATTGCTTGGCAGGTGGCCAAGAATAAGGAATTTAGTGGCATGTGTCACGTCTCTGCCAACCAGTGAAAAGAGGGTTGTGCACGTCATAGAACTCTAGCAAGATCAGGAGGCTTAAAGGTACCTTGAAGGGTCTCAGGGAACATGCCTGCTAGAAGAAGTAATTCTTTAATACTTGGATAAAAGCAAATTACTGTGGATGCTGCAATCTGAAAAAAAAAACAGAAAATGCTGTAAAATCTCAGTGGATCTGGCAGTATATGTGGACAGAGAATAGAACTAATGGGCATGATCTTACCAACTGTTCACGCCTCGCTTCTGCTGCAACAAGGTTGGAGAATTTGGTGGCCAGCCAAATCTCCGTTCATTGCAGCGGAATAGGAAAATCCTGTCAATGTGAACAGTGAAAAGATTCTGGCCAACGTTTCGAGTCTGGAAAGGACTTGAAATGTTACTCTATTCACTCTCCACCGGTGCTGTCAGACCTGCTGAGATTTTCCAGCATTTTATGTTTTTGTCTTTAATACTTGCCTTTAAATGTTAACTAGTCTACAACTAAAAGCTTAGTCCTGGTTCTTGGCTGGGATTCTCCGCTGCCACTGAAAGTGAATGGAGTTTTAGCTGGAATACCAAATTCTCCATTTTCACTTGCAGTGGGGTGGGCTTGGATGACATTCATGAATTCGAGCCATTGTTTTGTGGGAACATCATCAATGGCCTGATTTGGAGTAGTGAAAACTGAAATGGCTGAGTTGGAATTGGGAAGTAAAATCACCGATGTTTAGCCCCTGACCCATAGACCATTTGTGTTCTGCGAGGATAGGTGCAGGGTTGTGAGAGGGGGAATGTGGTGGTGGCCATGGTGCCCGTTAAAATGTGAAAATGTGGATCTAAGAAATTACGTGAAACAATGCTAGAGTGTTCTACTCCAGAAACTCAGTTGATAAACTGGAGCCAATCTTCCCACATTTTTATATTTATTTACAGAATTTCACATTAGAAGCATATACCTCCTATCTCAATAAGTACAGAATCTGTGTCAATTGACATCTGGTGAATGTCCAGATAATGCTCTCCTCCTGTGTACAATTGAATGCAATTAACATACAATTGGTAGAGAAGTTTTACTTACTCATAAAGTAAAAAGGAGCCGTCATAGCAGGCAACAGCATCCTGTTTTGAGTATCATGAACTCAAGCACAAAGATATAACCAAATCCAAGTGATCCATCTTACACATTTATAAATATTGTCTTTAATTCAAAAGCCTTTGATTTTACCTCAGACCTCATGGCATTAAATTTTAGCTTAATGCTTGTCCTCTGCATTGTTTTCAATACTTAACAGTCTCTCCTGAATAGAAGCACAAGTCATTGTCTAACTAGGGCACTGTACACCTTCCCCTGCCCTAAACTCTGCATCTTGGTTATATAGTTCAACATTGATTGATATTTCCTTTATTTTCTCGGAATATAATCACAATCAAGATTTTAAGCCTTTTCCAACTTATTCTTAGCTATTCCAATGCAATTGCTAAGATGTTTATATCACTTTCTTTTCCTTCCAATGTGAAATAGTTTATACTTCTCTGTATTAAATTGCATCTTCTCAGCATCACCTCAGGTCTTTCCTGCTTTTGGTATTGTATGCAAATTTGACCAATTTTTGTATGCAAATTTGACCAATTTGTACGTAGTTTCTGAATCGACGTCACTGATACCAGTCTTTCATGCAAAACGTTTTTAAATGCTGCAAGGAAATCTAGAAAAACTAAAGCTACACTTTCTACAGTTTGTTTTGGATTAGATTAGGATAGAATTTGCTGTGAAGCTCTGTTGTTGAATAACCCCAGGGCACAGACAATATTCAGATTTTCACGTGGAGAACCAAACCACTTTAGTGAGTTGCAAAAGCACTACTGGTTTGAGGAGGGGGAGAGTTTATCAGCATTAGACTGTACGAGCTGTCATTAATTACACTTTTAAAATCTGGCCACTCATGGTAGAGCAAATTCCCTGGATTTCTTTTGTTTATTACAAAAACAATTATGAACACATACAAAAAAATACGTTACTGATGGTTAGCGCTATCTATTTATTAATAACCCACAATTACTATCTGCCATTAAGAAAGGGTTCATTGTCAGTTATAATTTGCCAGGGAATTGCCTGCTAAAGACACCCCATAATTTTCAAATCTACAAACATTAATACAACACAGCAAACCAACTCTATACATCAAAAATAAACATTTAAGTGCATCTGTTGCCCCCCAGGGTGTTGCCTCCTGGGTATTTCCCCAGCTGGGGGGTGGGAGGGGTACCCTCCAGAGGTACTTATGTCCAGAGGTTACACCTTACAGATGTTCGGAAGGAGAGGGAAGCGGGGACAACCCCGAACCTACTTTATCCAGCCCCTCCTTTCTGGATTTTTAGCTGAGGTGGTGGGAGTGGCTCTCCAGAGTATTCAGTCCAGGCTGCACTTTCAGATTTTCTCCCAGGGAACGGGAACCCTCCAGCGTTACTGTGTCTGGGGCTTCACCACCCAGAATTCTCCCTAACCAGGTGTTACACCCCCCGGGATTACTCTATCCATGGGTGGGGGGTGATGGGAATGCCCTCTGGGCCACAAGTAATGCAAGGGAAAGGGGGGGACATAACCTAACAAACTGATATAATACCAATACAGTAACAGACAGTCTTACAACAACCATAACATCTTTGAAATTCCAGAGGCTTCGCCTTCCAGAGCTTTGCCTGTCAAGGTTACACCTTCCAAAGTTTAAAAAGTTCAAATACATTCTTCCAAGTTCCACCCCTTTGGCCAGATCTTCTGAATTTGCACCTGCTGGGACTGCACTTCCTGGGGTCACACCTTCTGGGGCTGAACCTTTCTGAATTACGGTTCTTGAAGCACTACTTCCAGGCTTGAGTCTTCTGGGGCTGCACCTTCCTGGGCCATGCCTTTCAGGGCACATAAGTCTCAGCTGGAACATCACTTCAACAAGTCCCAGCTGGCACAAAAGTTCCTATACGAGTCCCAAAAAAGGCAGATGGGAAATAGTTTTTGTCTCTCAAACAGGAATCAAAGGAAGACTCAGGAGAGGGAATTGACTGAGACCTAGGAATGGCTTTGACTCTGCTTCATGGAGCAGTGCAGGCAGAGAAAGCATTGGAGACAGGGCTGGCAACATAGGCTCCAGACCACAGCACCAGCATCAATACCCTGCTCAGTTGTTGTAAACAGACAGCAGTCCTTTTGCCCTAAGTGGTGATGATGACACTCAAGGGTGAAGCAAATTTCCTGGAGGTGCTAGTCTTCTAAGTGCTAATCTAATTGATCCTTTAATGCTTGTTTGGACTTGTTCATTTCCTTATTGTTTTCTATCTTCCTTTCCTGTATTCCACTCCATTCAATCTGCTAAAACTAGAGTTACCTTCTGCTGTAGATATCGTTCATAT
Source organism: Carcharhinus amblyrhynchos (assembly GCF_965287045.1). Classification (NCBI taxonomy): domain Eukaryota; kingdom Metazoa; phylum Chordata; class Chondrichthyes; order Carcharhiniformes; family Carcharhinidae; genus Carcharhinus; species Carcharhinus amblyrhynchos. The sequence continues at coordinate 85,112,090 of NC_137324.1, read as the reverse complement.
CTTTTTTAAAGAGCTTTATGACTTGCTTTATGACTTAATGCATATCATCATGCCATGGGGTTGAACCTGTTTAAATGTTCTTTAAAAAAATCAAATATTATTGGTGAAAAAAAGAGTTCACTTGGCAATAAAATTACCACAAGGTAGCCTGGGGACCTTGTGAGAAGAATTGATGAAAATATGTTGTCCCAATATGGAACACTTACCTAGTAAAATTAACATGAGAAGAATTTCACCTATGTTATGGAGGGAAAACTCCAATCTTGAGCAGAAATAGATTCAATGTCGAGCAGCTATCATGCTTAATGGAAGAGCTTTAGGATCATACGTTTAGGATCATGGTGCTAAAGTTAACTGTAGTAATGACTATGGACAGAAACTATTCAGTTACTTAACCTGTCAGTTACTACACTGAAAATTCAGGTGTGAAATGTTTTCTCATTTCAAAACTTTGCACACAATAATCACCATGGTTAAAAGCATCCAGAATGATTGAATAATTGCTTAGAATAAGCATGTTAAAGTCTGATTATGAAATCCACTATCAATTATAAAATTATTGGTACAAGTGACATAAAATTACAATTTTTTGTAGCTATAGCAATCTTGGTTGTTGCCAAAATAGCTTTTTTTTATTGTGCTACAGCTTAGTAGAGATTGAATCAGAATGATTGGAACTCCCAGGATTTATAGTAAGGTTCACAAAATGCAAAACAATAATCCTGTATCATTTTGTTTAAACTGAACTCCATATAATTATCACAGCAAAATGTTGGCGTTATTATATAATAGACAACAAAGCTAATGGGCTATTGGTCAACCGCTTCCTAAAAATGTAGTTCCGGCTTGCTGACATTCAAATTTCTCCTTTGTATTGTGTTGTAGGAAACTGTTTAGGTATTGACAATAAAGTAATAATTGTCAGGTTGACAATGGTAGCTACACTGACCACAAGACAACTGTACTTGCCGAGTGTCTGATGGGGAGGTGATAGAAATGTGATATTATCACCTGACTAGTAATCCAGAGGGTCAGGGTAATGCTCTGGGGACCCAGGCTTGAATCCCATGATGTCAGCTGGTGGAATTTGGATTCAATACAACATCTGCAATTAAAAGTCCAATGATGACCATGAAACCATTGTCGATTGTTGTAAAAACCGATCAGGTTCACTAATGCCTTTGAGGGAAGGAAATGTGCCATCCTTGCCTGATCTAGTCTATGTGTGACTCCAGATCAGTGCCTCTTGATTGTCCTTTGAAATGACCTAGTAAGTCCTCAGTTCATGGGCAATTTGGGATGGACAACAAATGCTAGCCTTGCAAGCAATGCCCATGAAACAATAAAGGAAAAAGGTAAAAAACTCGAGGGTCACTACTTTCAAAATAAGTCTTTATTAGGGTGGCATGGTGGCACAGTGGTTAGCACTGCTGCCACACAGTGCCAGGGAATTGAGTTTGATTCTGACCTTGGGTGACTGCGTGGAGTTTGCACGTTTTCCCCGTGTCTGCATGGTTTCCTCTGGATCTCCAGTTTCCTCCCAAAGATGTTCAGATTAGGTGAATTGGCTATGCTAAATTGTGCCTTAGGGCCCGATTTTACCATTATGTTGTGGCTGTTTCCTGGTGCGAAAATGTGGTTAAGTTGGGCGTGAGGCCATTAGCGTTCACGCAGAAGCCCACTTTATCAAGGCCTGCAAATGGCCGCTATTTGATTCGGGCCTGCATTTAAATTGAATTAATGAACTGCCCGCCCAACTTTATCAGCATTTCCCTCTTTACCATTGCGTTCGCGCGTCCAGATTCAATGCGAAACAGATATGCTGGCCAAGATCTGTTCGGGTGCTGCAGCTGCTGAAGAAGTGAGTTCTGAGTTTCCAAAGGCTCTCTGATTCAGCTTGATTTGGCGGGGCGGTGTGTGTGTGTGTGTGTGTGTGTGTGTGTGTGTGTGTGTGTGTGTGTGTGTGTGTGTGTGTGTGTGTGTGTGTGTGTGTGTGTGTGTGTGTGTGTGTTGGTGAGGAGGGGGCAAGTGGGAGGAGGGAGGTGAGTCAGATTATTCTCTGGTGAGGGGGTGTGGGAGATGGGAGGCCTGATCATTTTCTGGTTGGGGGGTGGAGGCATATCAGATATATTTCTGGTGGATGAGGATGAGGGAGGAAGGAGGTCCGATCATTGTCTGGTGGGGGTACAGGGGGAGGATGGAGGGTAGATTGTTGTTTGGTGATCGGGGCGGGGAGGGGTGGAGGGGTGGCCTTTCCCTGGGGGGGAAGAGATGGAGGCCAGACGGATCTCTGATGGGGTGGAGAGGGGCAGGGGGACAGGTACAGTGGGTACCGCTGCCACTCCGTGGGCGATCAGTGGGGGGGGAGTGGGTAGAGGGTCGTGATCGGCCTGGGTAGCGGGGGTACTGGGTGGATAAGGGGGATAGTATTGTTGTAAGGATGGGGTGATATCGGTGGGGACCATCGCTCCCAGGTCACTTTATCCGCATTTTGTGGCCCGAGAGCAATGTGACAGCAGTGCGATTTTCAAATTTTTTTCTACTTGTGCATGAACAGTTCAGAGTGCCAATCGTTTCAGCTGCGTTAAGCCCTGCGCAAAGCATGATTCAGAACTGTGATTTTTTTTTCAGGCTAAGTGCATATCGGGGCGCCTGAAAGCAGATTTCCAAGTCGGATCTGAATTGTGCGAGATTCTGCACTTAGAATGAAAATGGTAAAATCGGGCCCTTAGTGTCCAAATATATGTAGGCTAGCCATGGTAAACATATAGGGTTAAGGGGATAGGATAGAGGATAGGACCTAGGTGGGATGCTTTTCCAGTGAAACACTGCAGTCCTGATGGGCAGGATGGCCTCCTTCTGCACTGCAGAGATTTTTTGGTTCTGTGGTAATTGTTAGGGAAGGGCAATGCAGCTCTGCAGCCAGATAGATGAAATACTCTTGTCCATGTTTTAGTTGCCACCTCCGATGATGGCTGTAATTTACACTGAAGGTGAAGGCAGTGCTGCTCTCTAAAGTGCAGTTTAAATCCACTTACTTTGATGAATGCAATGCTTGAATGGTAGGACTTAACAGTTTATGTTTGTGGTTTCCTGCCAGCTATGCTGTCAATAATAAATTCCTACTACAAGCCAGATGCAGAACATGTTTCTTAATTTCAAACACAAAATCTGCTCGAGGCATGGGTACTAAACTAGGGCCTGAGATGTGTCTCATGATTCCTTATGCCATTAAATCAGAGGAAGTTTTATTTTGAAGAAATAATTGCAGTAAATAACACAGTACGTGGGTGGGGAATGAGGCTTACAGATGTCACGCTGAAAAGAAAGTTTGAACTCTACAATGCAAATGATCGCAATGTGGGCTGTCACTGTCAGTGCTGATGTGCCTGTGCTAAATACTGTGAATATTCCATCATTAAATCCAGCCAGAACGTGATCCCCAAAATATGCTTTAAATATGAGGGTTTAAATCTCATTAGAATAGATCAGTAGTATTTTGTTTTTATTCAATATGTGAAGGAGGTGTTCAAGAATGATAAAAATATCCCCTGATTTTGTTTTTCAAAATGCTTTCACTGGTTAGGCCAGCAATTATTGTCCATTCCTAATTGCCCCTAAGAAGGTAGTGGTGATCTGCCTTCTTGAATCACTGCAGTCCCTGTGTTGATGGTACACTCACAGTGCTGTTACTTATCATATAGGTGTGAATCTATGTAATTATCATTCCCAAACTGTAAAATATCAGGCATTTTAATTCATGTCATCAATTAGTGATGTACTAGAACTGAGAACTTTGATTAATTTTGTTTTAGTGCCCTAATAATTTTAACATAAATAAAAACTTGCATTTAAACAGATGGAAATAAAAGAGTTTCTGAGCTTGAACACTGTGGAGAGATACAGTAATGATTCCTGTCATGTAAAGGGATTTTTGCAGTAAATTCTTTTAGTATTCTGCCTACACACACAGCTGCCTTTTCCCCAGGCAACCTGATGCTGCCTGTTCTTTTCACTGTTGTGATTCTCTGAGGCGGAATGCCGGACGCTACTTATTCATAGAATCCTTAATCATAGAATCCCTACAGTGCAGAAGGAGACCATTCGGCCCATCAAGTCTGCACCAACCACAATCCCATTCAGGCCCCTATTCCTATGAATTTACTCTGGCTAGACCCCCTAATGTGAAGATGCCGGCATTGGACTGGGCTAAACACAGTAAGAAGTCTCACAACAGCAGGTTAGAGCACAACAGGTTTATTTGGCCAAATGAAGTGTAGACCCCCTAACACAGGGTGCAATTTAATATGGCCAATCTGCCTAACCCGCACATCTTTGGACTGTGAGAGGAAACCAGAGTACCCAGAGGAACACGGGGAGAATGTGCAGTCTCTGCACAGGCAGTAGCCCAAGCTGGAAATCGAACCCGGGTCCCTGGTGCTGTGGGGCAACAGTGCTAACCATTGTGCCACGATGCAGCTGCGGAGATGACAATAATAGGCGAGTTGACTCCAATTGTCATCATTTCAATGGATCATTGATCTGTTTTCCCGCTGGTCATGGGTGGAAAGGTTAATTATAGCTATCAGGCTCTGAAAATCTCTATGGGCAACAGCATGTATCTCAGCCACTGTTGTCTGGAAGCCAATACACAGTGAGCTATCCATCCTCTTCCCTACTGCTATTAGGGCCCAGCCAATATGGTCTCAGCTAGTGGGGTGAGGGTTCAAGAGGCTTGGGGGCCAGGTTTAAAGGAGAGGTCACCCTTGTTGGGAAATACAACTGAAAAGCCCCCTGGTAGAAAATACCCCACAGGATCAGTATATTGAATTCGATGATCAGCCATGATCAAGCTAAAAGCAGAGCAGGCTCGAAGGGCCAAACAGCCTACTCCTGCTTCTAGTTTCTATGATCTCTACAACTTGCCTGACACCAAAACATACAGTTAAATCTGTCAGGCTTTCCATATGACATGGAGTTACCCCTGCCTTCGGTAAAATACAGGTGGGATGGGGCCTATAGGTGACCAATAATCGGACACTTAAGGCCATCAATAGGTTTAAATAGTAGGTTAGATATCCACCCCTCTGTAAAATTTCAGACAGGTCAAACATTGGCAGGTAAGCAGTGAGAAGGCCACCCTTTGGATTTTATGTACACAAAATCTTTCACATTGCTGGTGGGGAACTCATTTCAGCTCATTTTGTATCCTGGAATATTTATTTCCCAAACTTGAATTCAAAGGCAGGATTTTGTGTTTCCAAATTGGGCATGGCGCTGCTGTGGATCTAGGGTCACGTGTAGGACAGACTAGGTAAGGATGGCAGATTCTTTCCCTAAAATACATTAGTGAATTAGATGGGTTTTTACAAGAATTGACAATGATTTCTTGGTCATATTGGATTTTTAATTCCAGATGTTTTATTGAATTTAAATTCCACCAGCTGTTATGCTGGGATTTGAACCCTGGTTCCCAAAGCATTAACCTGCGTCTCTGGATTATTAATCTTGTGACAACAGTACTATTCCAACCCACAAGTGACTGCATCATTGACTCTCTGGCCTGCAGTGCCAATTCTTAGAACCCAGTAGTTATGTATCACACAAAGTTGTGATTATGTTCCACTGTGAATGTAGCTGCAACAAAAATTCAACACCATTATTTTTTACATTAACTCAAAGTCACAATAACTGCCTATATTGTAGCTTCTAAGAAACAGGTGAGAGAAACCGGTCCTGGTAATAACTACAAATCTGGAAGGTTTTGTGATCAGAAAACAAGGTTCCTATGCTCCAATAATTAGCCTCTTTTCCGCCCAAGAGCCATTAATTGGCTACGCAAGTGACTGACACTTTATGGGATATGCAGGGACAGTGGGAACATGAGCGAGCAGACTCTGTTTTCATTCTGCCTCCATCACCTTGAACTATAAAATCCAGTCCCATGTCTCTGTAACGCCGATTAGATCTAAACCATTTATCTCTATTTGTGCTGCTATTTCATCTATCTTATTGGAGATGTTTCACAGGTTCAGATAAAGAGCCGTCAGTTTCATTTTTCTACTACTATTCCCTCCATGGAACTTGCTTGCTGATGCACAACTACTGTTCAACTCTCTGTCCCTTCATGGCCCACTATGCTTGTCTTTACCCACCTCACTGTTGCCTCAACTTTGGGTTTCTAAATTTTCCTCCCTTTGAACCCTCATTCTACCAACCCCACCCTGTTAGTTTAAGGCCACAGCCCTATTATATGTTTGCTAGGTCACTGGTTTCAAGTAGTTTAAAGGGGTGGGGAGATCAGAAAGAAGGAAATAATAGATCAGTCAGCCCAACATTTGTCACTGGGAAAATGCTATGATGTTGAGATGCAGGTGTTGGACTGGGGTAGGTACAGTAAGAAGTCTCACAACGTCAGGTTAAAGTCCAACAGGTTTATTTGGAATTACAAGCTTTCGGAGCACTGCCCCTTCATCAGGTGAGTGGGGTGCAACTTAATACATGCTCAACCTGGTGTTGTGAGACTTCTTACTGTGGAAAAATTCTGGAACACATTAAGGGAGCAATAGCAGGATTTAGGGAATCATAATACAATCGGCAGAATCAAGATAGCCTCATGAAAGAGAAATTACACAGAATTTTACTGCCTCAGCCACCCCGGAACCAGGGCAAATGAGGGTCACAGAATGGAATTCTCCATTGGCCTTGGGCCGGATTTTACGAGCCGTGTCCAAGCCATCATTTTTGACAAAATTATTTGAGTTCTTTGAGGATATAGCAAGCAGGGTGAATAAAGGGGACCCAGTACATGGAGGATAATTGAATTTCCAAAAGGCATTTAATAAGGTGCCATACAAAATATTATATAAGTCATGGTTTTGGGGATAATATATTTGCATGAAGGATTGGCTAACTAACAGGAAATAGAGAATCCAGATAACAGTTTTCATATAGACTGTTAGCTAGATTTTGTCAATTTTTGATGTTCAATGAAGTGAAATAATGTTGGAATCAATTTTCTTCATTGCTTATATGGCCTTGTTTTGTGATAGCTGTATTGGGGAATTAAACATTCTCCTCTTTGAATCGTTTTGACAGCCCTAGATGAATGAATTACAGATCAGTGGTACATGAAAAGCTCTTCCTATGCATGTTAACATAATTTTAGGCCATGTTTATTTTAACAAACTGTAATTTGTGGGTTTCACAGGGATCAGTATTGAGGCTTCAACTACTTGCAATTTATATTAATTGCTTGGATGAAGGGAGCATTTATACTGTTACCAGATTTACTGAATTACAAAGTTGGGAATTATATCTCTGAACGCAGGATTAGTCCCAGGGGACAGGAGAATTGCACATGTGATGGTGTTGTTTACAGTCTGGCGGCCTTTTGGGCAAGAAGACAGCTTCATAAAGCCAAGCAGAAGACTGCTTCACAATGCCAAGCAGGGCAAATCAGGTAGATTTAATGGAGCGTTCTGATTGTAATAGTGGAGTTCCTGGTTGTGGAGTGTTGCCGAATGGTGATCACAGGAGGTAACTGGTGGATGTGGAGGGTTTGGCTGATAGAGGGGGCACATTATCACTGTGGAATGTTTGTGATGCCAGTTGGGGGGGCTGGAGTTGGTTACAGATGATTGTCAGGAAGGGTTTGATGGTGGGAGGAGTAGACAGATGCTAGTGGGGATACTTTAGAGGGTGGTAGCTTGTTGTCCTGGAGGAAGCACTTCTGCTCCTCCTGGTCCACAAGCATTACTGCATAGACATTTACCTTCTGGATTCAGCCTGTCAGTTTTGCTGAGGCCTGGGAAATGAGCCAAACTGGGTTCAAAATAGAATGACTGCTAACATGAAGGCAGGCAGTTTCATTATAATATTTAAATAACCAATCAGCATCCTGTAAATGAATTAGTTACCTGTCCCTTGTACCGTCTCTGTTTAAAACCAGGAGTGAAAGGTTTAGAGGCAGGCTGAATGCACGTTTCAGATTTTTAAAGTTTTAACTTTGGACCTGACTCTGACCCACCAGTTTTTGGAAGCTAATATTGAGCCCAATGTGTAAAGCTTATCTAGGAAGGCAGGACTGGGAGGAAACAGAGGGAGGATGACATTTACTGAATTTAATAGTGGGGCTTGATTATCATCTGGTGGCAAGAGTGGGATGGTTTCCTGGCCAGCCAGAACCATGTGGTAGCTATAGTGTAGCAATCTCCCAATGTTAAAAAACATCAAGCACATGTTCTAGTCATGAAATGTACTAAGGGGAAAGTATGCTCCTCATTTTGAGGAAATGCTAGAGAGAGAGAGACATATCTTTTCTTTAATACATATGTGCACAACAACAGGACTGCACTGCCTACTTATTGGGTGCAATTTAATGCACCTTCCGGGAAATGGGCTTGTCTTGGGGATGACTGAGGGGAGAAGTGGGAGGTGAGTGAGGGCTGGTCTTTAATGAATACTCTGGAGGTCTGCCTGTGAGGAACCCTCCACAAACCGCCCCACTTCCCCACCTTAAGAAAATCCCCCATGCCCTCAACACCAACCCTCTCCTCCCCAGACTGACTCCCCTCTCCCTTCTGCCCCCTCCTCCATGCTGACCTGTTCACCCTACTGTCACCAGGGGTCTGCCTAACTGGCCCAGCAAGGCCACTGTACCCACCTGCTGTACTTTGTTTCAGGCCTACCACAGTCACATCAGGGGCCACTGCTCATGGTGGTGTTGCTGGATCTGATGGACTGTTGGACATCTGACTGGCCTGCAGATCTGGGGAGATGGGCTCCTCAAGTTGAGGACTCTGGCACGCCATTATTTCATCCCATCTGGGCTGGCAGAAATGGCCATGCAGAGTTAGCACCAACTCTCTAACCATGACCATTAAATTCATGCATTGAATCCAAATACGAGATATTGTTGAAAGAAGAGATGTGGCACAATATAAATACAAACATTCTGTGTTGAGGGATTTAATTTATTCTATTTTCATTTGAAATCTACAAAAATAACATTTGTGTTTGAACTGCACACAAAGAGCAATTTAGACAAGAATACCTTCTCAAATGAAGCTGTATAGAAGGTGGCTGTTCATTTGAATTGATGTTTGGTAGAAGCTTTGTGAACTGGGAGGACAGTAATAGATTTCAAGATGACACAGGCAGCTTGGACTGGGTAGATACTTGGCAGATGAAATTTAATGGAGACAAGTGTGAAGTAGTATTCTTTGAGGAGATAACTAAGTGTGTGGACGAAGGTAGAGCAGTTGATGTTGTATACATGGATTATAGTAAGGCATTTGATAAGGTTCCCCATGGTAGGCTCATGAAGAAGATAAGAGGTGCAGGATAGAAGGAAATTTGGCTGATTGGGTAAGTAACTGGCTGTCTCATAGGAGACAGAGAGTGGTGGTGGAAGGAAAATTTTCAGACTGGAGTTACTAGTGGTGTACCACAGGGATCTGTGCTGGGTCCTCTGCTATTTGTGATTTTTACCAATGATTTGGAAGAGGGGGCTGAAGGGTGGGTTTGTAAATTTGCTGATGACACAAAGATTAGTGGAGTAGTGGATGAGGTGGAGGGCTCTTGTAGGCTGCAAAGAGACATTGATAGAATGCAGAGCTGGGCCGAAAAGTGGCAGATGGAGTTTAACCCTGATAAGTGTGAGGTGATTCATTTTGGTAGGACAAACTTGAATGCAGATTACAGGGTCAATGGCAGGGTTCTGAGGAATGTGGAGGAACAGAGAGATCTTGGGGTTCATATCCACAGATCTCTGAAGGTTACCACTCAAGTGGATAGAGCCATGAAGAAGGCTTATTGTGTGTTAGTGTTTATTAACAGGGGGTTTGAGTTTAAGAGCTGTGGGGTTATACTGCAACTATACCGGACCTTGGTGAGACCACATTTGGAATAGTGTGTGCAGTCCTGGTCACCTTACTATAAGAAGGATGTGGAAGCATGAGAGAGAGTGAGAGGAGATTTACCAGGATGCTGCCTGGTTTGGAGGGTAGGTCTTATGAGGAAAGGTTGAGGGAGCTGGGGCTTTTCTCTTTAGAGCGGAAGGGGATGAGAGGTGACTTAATAGAGGTTTGTAAGATGATGAGGGGGATAGATAGAGTGGATGTGCAGAGACTATTTCCTCAAGTGGATGTAGCTGTTACTAGGGGGCATAACTATAAAGTTCATGGTGGGAGATATAGGAGAGATGTCCGAGGTAGATTCTTTACCCAGAGAGTGGTTGGGGTGTGGAATGCACTGCCAGCTGTGATAGTGGAGTCAGACACTTTAGGAAATTTCAAGTGGTTATTGGATAAACACATGGAGCACACCAGAATTATAGGGAGTGAGATAGCTTGATCTTGGTTTGGACATAGCTTGGCACAACATTGATGGCTGAAGGGCCTGTACTGTGCTGTACTGTTTATTGTTTCTATGTTTCTACAATAAGACCAGCCATGATCTTAATGAATGGTGGAGCAGGTGTGAATTGTATACTACTGCTCATAATTCATATGTTTGTATGTTTGATGAAACACTTTCAGGTGCAGGCCAGCAAATAACAGTTAGGACAGGAATCTGCTCTCCTCTTCCTGAGTCAATAGCAACATAGGAAAGGAATTAGATCATTCAGCCCTTTAAGCCTGCTCCACCATTCAATAAAGTTATGACTGATCTGGCTACGGTCTCAACCACACATTGCCATGTGCTACCCCATAACCCTTGCCTATCAAAAATATGTTGAATAAATTCAATGACCCAGCCTCCACTGCTTTCTGGGAGAGATAATTTCACATACTAACGATACTGTGAGAGAAAACAATTCTCCTTAACTCCATCTTAAACTGCGGACTACTTATTCTTCATCACCATTACCTGGTTCTCGTCTCTCTCACAAGTGGAAACATCTTTGCAGCATCTACCCTGTCAAATACCCTTTTAAACTCACCTGTTTAACCTTGCTTCATAAAAACCCACTCATCCCAGGATTGAGTCAAGTGAACTTCTCTGAACTGCTTCTGAAGCAATTAAATGTTTTTTTCGGATAAGGAGACCAAAACTGTGCAGTATTCCAGACAAGGTCTCACCAATGCATTGTAGCACTACAGTAAAGCTCCCTTACTTTTACATTCCATTCCCTGCATAATAAACGTCAGTAGTCCATTTGCCTTCCTAATCACTTGCTATACCTACATCCTAATTTTTGTGAGTCATATACTATGACACTCAAATTCCTCTGTACCACTGAGTTCTCCGTTTACATAGTATACATCTTTTCCATCCTTCATACCAAAGTGGACAAGTTCACATTTTCAGTAGGACTGCTGGGGTGAATTACAGTTTCTTTACTGCTACACTGGTTAAGATCAGCTTAGTTAGAACAGGGTATGTGAACTTCCTCATCTATGTGGCTCACCATAAACGTACTATTTTTATCCACTGAAATAACAGCACAGCTGTGTATTTTCACCTCCAGTAAGTGGTTCTGGGCTTTCAAAAGTCAGCTATGTTCTCAACACACATTTGCTTTCTTATCTTAAACTTTTTGTTGCCTTTTGCTTTTCTGTATTTGTAGCACAATGATATGTTGCAGATTTGTGGGCTTTATATGAGTACAATTTTTTTTCCTGCAAAACACATCCTGCTGTGTGGGTTTGTGAAAATTACACTGAAATATTAGATTTTGTAATACAGTATTTTTGCACTTCAAAGAATGATTAACTTCCAGCTATTTTATGCTACATTATTTTTCTCTCACCCTCTAGGAGTTTGGAGATTTGATAATAGGTGATAGACTGCTGCTGCTCTTAACTTATGCCACACTGTGCTAGACCACAACTTATTTCAGAACATTGTGTAGGTTCATTTCCAACTGCTTTGACATTCACACATGGCAGCAAAAGTTGCAATGCTCTACAACAGATTTTTAATGATGTGATAGGAGCATGAACATATCCTTCACACCATTTACAAAGACTTCTAATATGTCAGTTTACTAAATTCTGGATTTTAAAGAGAAAGCTGCAAAATTTGAGGAGAATTACAGGAACATTTCTAATTATATGCATCCAGGAAATAAACTGAGAACTTTCTGATTCTGTTATATTTTTGATTTTGGTGTAAAAACGCTACACAAGGAGCTAAAGCAGAATCTCACCCTGTTAATATGTTTCTCATCAATAAAATCCTGTGTTGAACACTCTCAAAGATGTGCTGCAACATTGTGGAGAGACACAGCCTATCCTGCTTTCACCATGGGCAGGAACATTGTGGATTCTTCATGAAATAGATACTAGGAAATGTATTTTGTTCCATAGTTGATGTGTAAAAACATATGCCTCATTCAAAATGTAAGATGCTTAGTTTTTAGATGAATTGTATTGTAAATGAGTTGGAGTTTGCAATGCGTATCTTCATGAATATTTCAATATTGTAGCAATAACATTGTTCAAATGTATTCAACTTTAAATCAATCTCAAGTTCTAAATCAAGTAAATGCAACTGCGCTCTGATTATTTTTTAAATATACAGCAGACATAATCTATCAGAATTTTGTCTTAGAACAGTGTTATGGTTTCTATAAAGACTGATAACTTAAAATCATGAATTTTCTAGCGATTGGTAGAAGAAATTCAAGGCACAATTTTGCATTTTAAGACTTTTACTGCAATAAACAAAAATCAACATAGATCAAACATGAATTAAAAGTTTTTAAAAGTTTTTTTAAAGTTTATTTATTCATCACAAATAAGGCTTACATTAACACTGTAATGAAGTTACTGTGAAATTCCCCTAGTCACCACATTCCAGTGCCTGTTTGGGTCAATGCACCTAAGCAGCACGTCTTTCAGATGGTGGGAGGAAACTAGAGCACCCGGAGGAAACCCACACAACACTGGGAGAAGGTGCAAACTCGACACAGACAGTGACCCAAGATGGGAATCGAACCTGGGTCCCTGGAACTGTGTGGCAGCAGTGCCAACCACTGTGCCACCATGCTGCCCGTGGGCAATTAACGCATTGAACTAAAGAAAAAAAATTTCACGTTAACTAATTAATGCAACAAAAATATTTCTTATTAGACACTTTTATACAACACCTACTGGTACATTTATGACATTACAAGAACACTCCCACAGTCAGTCACAGTTATCCAATAGGCTCACTTCTCCCCAACATGCACATCAAAACTTCTAGTGACCTTCAACAATTATTCCACCCAACCTGAAATTTACTTAATATGATTATCCTCTAGCCAGACACAACTTGGCGACTATCTGCTCCTTAAATCTTCAAAAACATCATCCCTTCCATTCTTTTTCTTCTGAACAGTATCATTACCACTGAAGGCATGTCTTTTTCATAACTTCAAACGTGGACTGCACTCAGTGTATAATTTTCTGGAACTGTTATTTCAAAATGGACAACCACAGAACTGTTATGATATCTGCCAAGGGTCAGGCAATTTTTGAAGTTCCTAAACAGATTACCTCAAGTTTCCAGAAAATTCCTACTTGAATGCATATGGTGGAGTGCTCTCCCTTGAATGGACATATCAAAGATGAAAAACATATGTGGAATTTACACTTGCTATTATTTGTGGATTCACCAAAAACACAAATTCAGACTTCCTGTCTCTCATAACAATGATAATAGGCCAGAAGCCAGTTTTTCCTAAGGGAGTGTGAAAAATTCACCCATTATCACATTGTGTAGCCATAATTTTGGCCTTTTAGATTAGCCTATGTGCACAATAGAAGTTGATTACGTGACCAGAACTGTCTCCAGACAACAAATTTAATTATCTCAAGACCAGAAGAGAAACACATTGACAATCGACTGCAAGACATCAGCAGCAGAAAAGACAGTAGACACCTTTTAAAATCTGGACACCAGTACATCTAAAAGTTTCCTAGCCTGATTCCTATTCCAAGCAAACTTGTAAAGAATCTTGTTCTCCTAGTAAGAATAAATTACCAATAATTAACTTTTCGACCATCTCTTTGAGTGAATCCAACAAATAGTTTGTGATATATGACTACTATCAGAGTGAAAATGCTACCTTTACCAGGCCTGCAATTACTGTTTTTCCTAAGATGAGCCAAACACATGAACTATGAACTATTCCTTTGTTAACGACCTGTAACAGCATACCATTTTCTCGAACTGTATCTTTTACATGTCTGTATGTGCATGAATGACGTGGGAGGAGCATCCTTGCCCTGGTAGAATGCATGTTCAGATGTGCAAGACTAAGGTAAGAGGTGAACTGGAATGTTCAAAAATGGTACCAAAGTTGGCAAGTCAATATTATACACTGACTGATAGTGGAATCTGCTGATTCTGTATTACTTTAATTGCATGTTCCCAGCTAAGAAACTACCCAAAATGGTATTTGGTGTGGCCTGCATCAGACACAATTGTGGACCATTATCATAATTTTGAAAATATGGGGCTGTTTAAAGAAACAGTGCAGCTTGGTTCTTCATAAGTATCATCAGTGGATTACTACGTTACTGCTTACCTGTATATAAAAGCTGACAGGCATACCATTCCTGAACGCTGGCAGAGTCATTGATTTCTGTAATGTTATAGAAATAGTTTCCATGCAGACAAACTTCTCTGTATTTTTAGATTTTCGTAGATTGCTGGCTGTGAATCATGAATGGCATTAGTAATATAAATCTACTGTGAACAATTTCATGCACCTCAGTGGGTGGTAAGACCAAGAAATACCAAGAGAATGATCCTCCAGTGACTGGAATGTGAGAAGAGAGCTCGCTGGTTAAATTGGAACGAAAGGCAGGCAGAAAAACTGTTGCTGAACACAGATTCATAGGGCCCTAATTTACCATTTTGATTCTAAGTGCCGGGCGGACTTGAAACTGGGAGTGTTTCAGATCCGACTTTTAGACCCGTTCTCAGGTGCCCCCAAAAGCACTCTGCCTGAAAAAATAGCAGCAATTCTGAATTGTGCTGAAGAAGCCCATGGGTGGGGTTTAATGGAACGGAGTCCTGCAGCTCCGATTAACACCTCCAACTGCACATGCGCAGTAACAAAAAGATAGAAAAACACTCCCCTGCCGCATTGCTCCTGGAATGGATAATGCCTCCCCCTGGCCCCCACACACTGCCCCATTCCCACAACATTAATGACCCTCTTATCCCCCCACCACTCCCATAACCCACACCGATTGCAGGTCTTCCACCTTTACCCCACCTCCCCCACCAGTCACACGCAGAGATCAAAGAACAAAGAACAGTACAGCACAGGAACAGGCCCTTTGGCCCTCCAAGGTTGTGCCGCTCATGTGCCCAACTAGACCATTCATTTGTATCCCTCTATTTCCAGTCTGATCATGTGGCTATCTAGATAAGTCTTAAACGATCCCAGTGTGTCCACCTCAACCACCTTGCTTGGCAATGCATTCCAGGCCCCCACCACCCCCTGTATAAAATAAGTCCCCTTGACATCTGTATTGAACCTTGCCCCCCTCACCTTGAACTTGTGACCCCTTGTGATCGTCACCTCCGACCTGGCAAAAAGCTTCCTCTGTTCACCCTGGTCACCCCTCATCCTCTGTCTTTCCAGGGAGAACGACCCCAGTTTGCCCAATCGCTCCTCATAGCTAAGACCCTCCATACCAGGCAACATCCTGGTAAACTTCCTCTGCACTCTCTCCAGAGCCTCCAGGTCCTTCTGGTAGTGTGGCGACCAGAACTGGACACAGTATTCCAAATGTGGCCTAATCAACATTCTATATAGCTGCAACATCATATGCCAACTTTTATACTCTATGCCCCATCTAATAAAGGCAAGCATGCCATATGCCTTCTTCACCACCGTCTCCACCTGTGCTGCCACCTTTAGGGATCCATGGACTTGCACCCCCAGGTCCCTCTGTGCGTGTCTATACTCTTGATGGCTCTGCCATTTATTGTATAGCTCCCCCTACATTAGATCTACTAATAGTCCGATAAATCTAGAGTGGCAGCTGACCCCCTTCCCCCTCACTGAGTAGAAGCAGAGTGGCGGCAGACCCCACGCCCCGGCACCGCCCTTGCCACTTGATCAGAGTTGAGCCATCTGACCCACCTTCCCCCACTCCCCCCGCCCTCAACTGGTCGAAGTGGAGCCATCTGAGCCACCTCTGCCCCCACCCTCCCCCCCATCCCTCCCACCAACCTGAGTCAGAGAGCCATCAGATGCTCGAAACTTACCTCCTCAGAAGCTTGGGCACCTGAATTGGATCCTTGCGGACCATGTCTGTTCCGCACCGAATCTGGATGGGCGAATGCTGAGGTAAAGGGCGAAGTGTCGGTAATCTTGGGCGTGCAGCCCATTACGTCAATTTAAGTGCATGCAAATGCATTAAAATTGACATTGTGTCCATTTTGGGCGTGGTCCTGAAAGTGGCCATTTTTGGCCCTTAGTAAAGGAGGGACTGGCGCAGAGGCAGGCATGAATCGCGTTACTTGCCTCACACCCAACTTCACCAAGTTTTCAAGCCCGGAAACAGCGCAACTTGATGGTAAAATAGGGTCCATAGAGTTTTACAATGGGCTACTTTCAAGTCAGAAATGGTCTAGACACAGCCCAGGTATATTTTCTTAAAAGGAAAAGGCAGGGCAAACAAATTTAGAATTCCTTTAATGAAAAAGAAGATATAAATTAAGGTAAGGAAAGAAAGCTATAAGACAACACTGTAAAGAAGGAAGGAGTGAAAGAAACCTTAAGGTGAGGACTGCAGTGCTGGGGTAGGTTTTTGATTTGATTTGTTATTGTCACAAGTATTAGCATACAGTGAAAAGATTGTTTCTTGTGCTATAGAGACAAAGCATACCGTTATAGAGAAGGAAACAAGGGAGTGCAGAATGTAGTGTTACATTCATAGCTAGATTGTAGAGAAAGATCAACTTAATGCAAGGTAAGTTCATTCAAAAGTCTGGCAGCAGCAGGGAAGAAGCTGTTCTTGAGTGTGTTGGTATGTGACCTCAGACTTTTGTATCTTTTTCCCAACAGAAGAAGGTGGAAGAGAAAATGTCCAGGATGCGTTGAGTCCTTAATTAAGCTGGCTGCTTTGCCGAGGCAGCAGGAAGTGTGGACAGAGTCAATGGATGGGAGACTGGTTTGTTTGATGCATTAGGCTACATTCACGACCTTTTGTAGTTCCTAGCGGTCTTGGGCAGAACAAGAGTCATACCAAGCTGTGATACAACCAGAAAGAATGCTTTCAATGGTGCATCTCTAAATGTTGGTGAGAGTTGTAGCTAACATGCCAAATTTCCTTAGTCTTCTGAGAAAATAGAGGCATTGGTGGGCTTTCTTAACAATAGCATCAGCATGGGGGGACCAGTACAGGTTGTTGGTGATCAGGACACCTAAAAACATGAAGCTCTTGACTCTTTCTACTTTGGCCCCATTGATGCAGACAGGGGCATATTCTCCTCTATGCTTCCTGAAGTTGATGACAATCTCCTTCGTTTTGTTGACATTGAGGGAGAGATTGTTGTTGTCGCACCAGTTCACCAGATTCGCACCAGTTCACCAGATTCTCTATCTCATTCCTGTACTCTGTCTCATTGTTGTTTGAGATCCAACACATTATGGTGGTGTTGTCAGCAAGCTTGAAAATTGAGTTGGAGGGGAATTTAGCCACACAATCATAGGTGTGTAAATATATTAGAGGGCTGAAAACACAGCCTTGTGGGACACCGGTGTTGAGGATGATTGTGAAGGAGTGGTGTTGCTATCCTTACTGATTGTGGTCCGGTCGGGATGGAAAGGGATTTGCAGTAGGTGGACAGTGGGAGGAGGGAAAGAAGAGAATGAACCTAAAAACAGTGCTGAGGAGAAGGGGAAGAATGGGGAGAAGGGAACCTAGGGTAAAGGACAATGGAGCCGGGGTGAAGGGATCCACATGTGTATGCATGTTCTTAATGTTTGCGTGTGTGTGTGTGCTTGCATGCATACATATTAAAGTAAACAGCCAGGTGAAAGGCAAAACATGTGGAAGATGAGTATTTGTCCACACCTGAGAGTGTTTAGCTTGAGCTCAATTAACATGCTTGAAGTCGGACTAATCAAGCAATTGTGTCCACTCAAACAGCACTGACAGTGTTAATGATTGTTCCTCTAATGTTAACCCCTTGTGCACATGTGTCAAAATTGAATGGTTGCTGTAGTGTTGCAGAACCATTGGGCAACTGGGTAAGCCTGAGCATCCTCTGGGAAAGGTGGCCATTGAACACTGATACAGGGCTGTGCTCCTAATCCCTTACATTATGCCTAAGCTAACAGTGAAAAGTCACCTTGGTGATCAAAACGAACTGCAAAGCCTTGGAGTACAGATTAAGAGAGTTCAGGATGCAATTGAGTAGCTGAAGCTGTTGCCACTTGCTCATGTTATGTGGGACATTGCTGGGTGAGGGCCTTGTAATCCATCATGCATGATAAACATTGGGTAACCATGTGGTGGACTGCACTCTCTGACATGTGTTAAGCTGCTTTGAGAGACAGCTGCACATGATGACTTGACCAAGAGTGATTCTTAGCAGACAATTGCTAACCCTTGCATTTCTTTTTTTGATATTGCAGTGAGGAGACCATCAGGAAGATAGAGCCCAGTAATCTTGCTGCCCACCTCATTTCTTATAGGCAGAATAGAAGAAAGTGAAGAGTGTGATGGAAGCACCTGTCTCACCAAAGGGAGAAACAGAACCCTTAAGGTCAAGGGACAGCATGGTCTCCTCCTATGAGAGGTCAGAGATCAGAGAATGTTGCCCAGACAGCCATAATTCAGAGGTGAATCGCTAGACCAGGATCTATAGACAGCACATATATAACCTGCAGAGGAGCAAGAAGCAATGTTGCCAATGCTGGTGAAGGGAACACGCACATATGTCACTTTCTGCAGGATTTGGTGCCACAACAATTCAGAAGGTATCCACTGCCAGTGGCAGTCAAAGTTGCCACCATGCTCAACCTCTATTGCGTTGGCTCCTTCCAGGGCCCCACTGGAGACTTTTGCAGGATTTCACAAACCTCCGGCCACAAATGTATCCAGGAGGTCACAAACACCATTTTTGACAAGGCATATCAATTTGTCAACTCTGATGGAGATCAGGCAAGCCAGGAAACAGGAGCGCTGGAATTTGCTGAGATTCCTGGATTCCCACAGGTGCAGGGTGCCATTAGCTGCACTCATGTGGTTGCACTTATGTGGCTGCACTTAAGAAGTCTGCAAGTCACTTTTTGGAGGGAGCCCTGAACAGCCTGCTGGATGGTGCGCCAGCGGAAGCAGAATGCATTCTACCCCTAATTCAGAAGAAGACTTTCCAGCAACTGAGGCATGACTGAGTCCAGGTGCTCCTCATCTGATTGGGACTCAGCAGATTCTTAGTTTCCAGGGATCCTGAATGCTGGCAAACTGGATAATCCAGACTTCTGTCTGCTATGGATCTGATGGTGCAATGTGTTCACCAGATTGCAACCCTGAGATTACTCTAGAGCTAAGTCCCATTGAGGTGTGGATCTCTGTACTTGTGGAGGTTGTGGGCAAGGTCTCCAATGTCAGTGTCTGTGAAGTCCACTTTCACGGTATCCTCAGGATTGGAATGAGGACCTAGCTGGTGGGTCTCCCTTGACTGTTTCCCAGATGTGCCAGTGAAAGAATGGAGAGATCATTAGTATATGGCTGGACTGTGGAACAAGAGACATCGCTCACTTTACAATTGTCTGATGATGTTGTTGTGCACGATCCTCTCTTGGCTGAGTATCATTGACCTCCCCATCAGCACAGGAATGGCGCAGATTGTCTCTGGCCAGCTGAATAACCCTATTGTCAAAGTTTATGAGGATCTTGATGTCGGGAATTTCTCCACCAGTCTGTGACCTCTCACCTTTGATATGTGCTAGCTTGTCCTGCATGAATACATACAGGTGGAGGCAGTGAAGGACAGTTTTGGTCTCCTTACATGAGAAAGGAGACGCAGGGGAGATTCACGAGATTGATTCCAGAGTTGAGAGGGTTGGCTTGTAAGGAGAAACTGAGTAGACTGGGGCTATACTCATTGGAATTTAGAAGAATGTGCAGAGAACTTATAGAAATTTATAAAATTATGAAGGGAATACATAAGATAGAAGCAGGAAGGCTGTTTCACTGGCAGGTAAAACTGGGGGGCATAGCCTCAAAATAATGGGAAGTAGATTTAGGATTAAGTTGAGGAGGAACTTTTCACACAAAGGGTTGTGAAGCAGTTGAGGCTACCTCATTAAATGTTTTTAAGGCAAAAATAGATTGAGTTTTGGACAGTAAAGAAATTAAGGGTTACGATGAGCAGGCGGGTAAGTGGAGCTGAACCCACAAAAAGATCACCCGTGATCTTATTGAGTGGCAGAGCAGGCTCAAGGGGCCAGATGGCTTACACCTGCTCTGAGTTTTATGTTCTTATGTAAGCAGGATGCCTTTCAGGCCAGATAAGAAGGATGCCTCGCATGTGTGGTACAGTGTGTGCCATAGACATAATGAGGATATGATTGCAGAGCAGATGATGGTGTATATGAGAGAATGAATGGTGATGCATCTTGAATGGCAGTGAGTGAGATCCTTGTGGATGTATGATGGGTATGTGAGTTGAGAATGAGAAGGGTGACTTACCCTGGTGTAATGGAGGAGATCAATGATCCACTTTTGGCATTAGATGTTTGTCCTATTATGCTGACAATCACTGCCAGTTCCTCACATGCTGTATTGGTGAACTTGCTTGCGGGTCTTCTCCCAAAGTGGGGGTTCAGGACATCACAGCAGGCCTCCACTAGGTTCATCAAGGGCTTGAGGGGCATGTCGCTAAATTTGGAGGCAGCATATTTCCTTCCTTTGGAAGTCATGACTTTCCAGGAGATGGTTTCCTTAGAGAATGCTAGCGTGGGGCAGCTTTTAAATATGGTGCCTGGATTCTGAAGGCCTGAGGTCATAGTGGGATGTGCATATCAGAGACCATCCTGCCAATGATCTGACACAAAACCCATGCCCCTGCATTTTTTCAATAAAACGTCTCACAATACGGCAGAAAAAACTACCATTGCTGTCAACGGATCGAACAGACTTTCCCTAACTGATATTGGACTTAGCCGATTTCTGGATCGATTATGCATTATGTTCTTTCTTATTAGAGGAGCGTCTTAATATTTATTTTCTACTCCTGAATCCAGCTGTTAATGGTATGTTTGCAACACTTTGAGGATAGTTTTCTTAAATTAATAGAGAAACTCATGTGCCATATATAAACACGATATTGGGATGTTATCATAAACCACTACAGTGTCGTAACAGAGCCAGTAAATAACAGGCAGCATTACGTAGTTTGCACTCACGTCTAACTTACAAGATTTCAGCTTCAAGTTCCATAGTAGACTTTGTGTTCATGTATACATTGTGATGATCTATTACACAGTGAGTGGTGTGTCGGTAGTGCAAGCGTTTGCCCCAGCAGGTAACAGCAACTAAAGGACTCTCAGTTAACTATTTAAGTTCTTAGTCTTTTGGTATCGTTTCCATACAATCCACCCATTACAGGAATTGTGGATAAAAATCTATGCTGGGTCTGCAGTACTAGGGGAGTGATGCACTGTTGGAGGCATTATCTTTGTCAAGAAACTTTGAACCTAAGCCCCAGCTGCTTGCTTGGGTGAAAGGAAGAAATCTTCGACTTCCAAGAAGATTTATCTCCAGTGTCTTGGATAATGTTTATCCCTCAATCAACATTGCAAAAAGCCCTAGATCAAATGGTGATTTTCACATTGTTGTTTTTGGCAGTTTACCAGATTTGCCATGATCTTATTGATTGGTGGGGCAGGCTTGAAGGGCTGAATGGCCTGCCCCTGCTAAGTTCTATGTTCCTGTGGGTGGAATTTTATGGCCCTGTCACGGCAGGGGCAGGGTCAGAAAATGCAGCAAGCATTCAAAGGTCCATTGCCTTTGGTGGGACTGGTAAATGCCACCAGCAGAAGGGGCTGTAAAATTCTGCCTTGTGTATAAGCTGGCTACCGCATTTCCTACATTACAACAATATTGACATTTCAAAAGTATTTCTTTGGTGGTAAAGCACTCTGAGGTATCCAATGATCATTTGGAGCATTATATAAATGTGAGGCATTCTTTTTTCTTTTGATATATCCAGGCTGGTTTGTTTAATCATTAGCACATTTTTGTTTCTCTCTTTTATATGAACAAAAGTTTGTACGTTTTTTGATTTCAACTGACTTTTATGGACTATGACAAAGATTTGAAACTATTTATGACAGCAATATTCTAGATACTCACAAGTGTGTGCAGTTGGCACACAACTGCTCTATCTGTGCTGCATTTGATTCATACTTTCACTCTCTTCATCAGTAATTCAGGAGATCCCCAAGGATCTGTCCTCATTCCCACTCTGTTCCCTCTCCTTAGCAGTGACCTCCTTCTCTCAGCATTCTAACCAACCCTTTTGCTGATGGTTCTAAACTATATATATTAACTTCTTTCAAATTACAATCCTTCAATTCTCACTAACTCCAAACCTCCTACGGTGCAGCAATTGAATCACAAACTCATAATCATCACCATCTATGTGTTGGAGGTTGTGTCTTCAGAAGGTGCTGTTGAAAGAGGCTTGTAGAGACTGTGGATTGTACATACTGCTGCCACTGTGCATTGATGGTGGAGGGAGTGAATGTTTAAGGTGGTGGATGGGATGCTTATCAGTTGGCCTGCTTTGTCCTGGATGGTGTCAAGCTTCTTGAGTGTTGTTAGAGTGGCATTCAGCCAGGAATGTTTATGGTATTCCATCACACTTTTGATTTGATCTTTGTAAATGGTGGTTTTGGGGAGTCAGAGGGTGAATTAGCTGCCACAGAATTTCCAATCTCTGACCCGCTCTTGAAGCCACAGTATTCATAGAGCTGATCCAGTTCAGTTCCTGGACAATTGCAACCCTCAGAAATTTGATAGTGGGGGATTCAGTGATGGTAATGCCATTGAATGTCAAAGGTAGATGGTTGTAATCTTTTTTGTTAGAGATTATAGAATCCCTACTGTGCAGAAGGACACAATTTGGTCTGTCAAGTCTGCACTGGCTCTCCAAAAGAGCATCTCACCAGGCATATCTCCAGCCCTATCCCCACGACCTTACACATCCACATGGCCAATTTGCCTAACGAACAAACCCTTGGACACAAAGAGGTAATTTAGCATGGCCAGTTCACCTAACCTGCACATCTTTGCGCTGTGGGAGGAAATGAGCATCCAGAAGAAACCCACACATACATGAGGAGAATGTGCAAACTCCACTCAGATAATCATCTAAGTTCAGAATTGAACCCTGGCACTGTAACACAGCAGTGCTAAACACTATGCCATCTTGCTGCCCTTGGTCATTGCCATTGTGTGGGATGAACATATCTTGCCACTTAGCCCAAGCCTGAATGTGGTCCAGGTCTTGTTACATGCGGACAGGCACTGTCGCATAAATTAGCTTAGAAAAAATATCCACTGAAATATTTAAGAGTTGGATTCTGGTTTGTTTTTATTTAGATCTGCAAAATGGGTTGTCACAAAAAGATAAGAAGTTTTTAATCAGACTGTTTTACCTACACCCTCTGAGTAACCTGATTTTAAATGGCATAGTGAAAATTATGCAAATAATTTACTCATATATCTGGTGTAGGTTAATCGGTTTATAAGGTTGGAATCTTTCGTCCTAAAGTTTAGGTTCAGTGATAGGTGGGGAACTGGGAGCAATTTCTGCTGTGAGGCAGGGCAGCTGACAATGTGTGACCTTGCACTGTTCAACTAATTCCCAAGCATCCATGCGGAGAATGGTGAGGTTTTCAGGTGGTGTGGGTAGGAAGTCACTTTCCCTGCCATTACCTCATGGGGTCAAATGTCTAGATGCCATATTTAAAGGATATCTGGACAGCCTTTGCCTATCCAATGCTCCACCATTCCCCATTGACTCTTCCTGTATTCCTCAATCATCCACCACACAAACTCCACTGCCACCACTGCCTCAAGTATGGACTGGCATTTTGAGATGCTCCCCAGGGCAATGCAACGACTATTGAACATAAATAATGGAAAAAATCTACTTCGCCAGATGCAGGCTGCTGTGGTGCAGTCATAAGCTTGAATGTTCTAACTTCCCACTGGAGAGGAATTTAATTTGGAGCGGAATCTTAGTTCCAGTGAGGTAGTCTTTTAATAAGCATGCACGACTTGCTAATGCTTGTTAAAGGGGGAAAGGCAGGTATAGGACATTAGATTGAAAAAATTATTTAAAACTCAAATATATATTTATCATCTCCACTATTTACTAAAAGGGTTTGAAAATCTTCAGTTCAGTCTGTGAGAGGCAGTTTGTTAGTTGCAAGGAGGCACCTCAAGGTCTGTAAAACAATGTGGGGTTGTCCTGCCTTCTACTCTGACAGTCAAATCATCTAGAGATAACTTAGAGAGTCAACATTAGAGAATTCATTAAACTCTGGAAACTGAATAAGGGAATGTAATTGATGTCCACAAGCCAGGAACAAGTGGTTATGTTAAAAACCAATTTTAGGGATAGTAAATCAGACTGGATAACATCTATGAGCCCTTATATCTGATTAGATATTATATTCAAATAGGTGTGCACATGTTGTAAGTGGTCAATTGTAGTTGCACCTTATGATGTAAACCTAATTGATAATTGTGAGTGGATGTAGATAAACTCTTGCGCAAATGTACATCTTTTGTTTTGTATACGGTAATTTCTTGTAACTGGACCTTAACGATAACTGTCTGTATAATTTTTGTATCAGCACTCTCCCTGGTGAATCACTAGTTGGAGCACTGGGGCCAGCCTGTGTTATAATTTGTAATAAAGGCCTGGTCTGAAACTCTAAGAGTCTTCATCAGGCTTTGTTGAGAGAGAGAGAGTGAAGGACACAATAGCTGAATAGCTATATTTTTCTCTCTAACAGCTTGCTAACGGACTTCCTCGCATTGTTAGTCAAGAAGTTTGACCTGTCTTTAACTTGCCTTTCAAATCCCGAAAACAGAATTGCTAAAGTTCAACGCAATATCAGGAAGCAGATTTTTGGCCTCGTGCCAAATCAATTTCCTCTGCCTGCAAAGCTTTCCACTACTGGTGAAACAGGAAGATTGCTCCCTAATGAATTAAATATTTGTTGATTTTTTAAACATTTAAAATAAATCCTGCTGCCTATATGATAAATGAGCTCCATTTGAAGAGCCTTCTCGAAACAGATGTAAACTTGACATCCTCATTATTTCGATCAGGTCGGTGATCTATTTTGTGAATGGCGCTAGGCTGCAGTGCAATGTTTTAAGATCAGTGTTAAGGATCATGGAAACTTTATTTACATTTGATGTAAATTTATGTTCAAAATTCTGTGTTGTTTTGGCCAATTTCAGTCTATCGGTGCAAGCTTCTGGAAGGCCCAGACATATGGTTTAGTCATGTAGTGAGTTCTAGCTTTGGATGAGCTTCCCTTCCCCCTCGTGGGAATGTGTTTTAAAGTTTATTTATTAGTGTCACAAGTATGCTTACATCAACGCTACAAGGAAGTTCCTGTCAAAATCCCCTAGTCGTCACATTCTGACACCTGTTCAGGTAAACTGAGGGTGAACTTAGCATGATCAATGCACCTTACTAGTCTTTTTTGGATGTGAGAGGAAACTGGAGCACCGGAGGAAACCCATACAGACATGGGGAGAATGTGCAAACTGCGCACAGACATTGACCCAAGCCAGGAATCAAACCAATGTCCCTGGCGTTGTGAGGCAGCAGTGCTAACCACTGTGCCACCGTGTACAGAACCAGATCTAACATTGCCTCCTTCCTTGTTAGGCTGGAAAAACATTGATAAAGAAAATTCTCTTGTACACTTTATAAAAATTTTTCTTCCTCTTTCCCCTTTGCACTTTTTTTTCAGTCTATGTTAAAATAATTGAAGTGTTCAATTATCACATCTTTAAGGTGGTTGCATCTTCCTGCCATTGCGTGTAAATTTGCTACTCTGTCTCCCTTTCTCTATTCAGTGGCTTCAAGTGTACACCCAGCTGCATCATCACTCCTCTATTGTTCCTTAATTCTAATCAACTGGATTCTGTCTTTGAATCCTCAAGCACATCATTACTTCCTAACTTTTGACAATACTTTTGATCAGTACTTCCATCCCCGCATTTTTTTCTCTCTCATTCCTAAACACATTGTTGATAGGAATATTAAGAGCCCATTTTTTTCCTGGTTTGAATCAGGCCTCTCTTATTATCACTATATCGTAATCCCCTGAAGCTACTTGTGCCTGCATCTCACCAACTTTATTTACAATGCTCTGTTTTTTGTGCACAAGCATTTTAAATCCATCTTGGTCCACCTTGCACTTTCCCTTTCCTGGTCTGATATGCATTCTCTATCTCCTATCTATTGCTTCATCTTTGTGTCTTTCTCCCTACCAAATCAGTTTAAACCTTCCCCTACTGCAGTTGTTAATTTCCCTATGAGGGCATGGGTTCTAACCCAACTGAGGTACACCCTGTTGATCTCATCTGAAAACTGTTTCCAATGCTCAAAGAATCTGCCCGCTGACACCAGCACCTTTTCTTTTGCCATGCCTTAATTTGCATCACCTTAAGGGTCCTTTTTTACCAATTTGCGGCTGGGAGTAATCCAGAGATTGCATGTTTGGATGATGTAGCCAACCATTTTTAGGTCTTCAGAAAGTTTGAGGAGGATGTGTAGATTTATGTACCATAGTGATAGTTACAAAGAGCATAATTTGGGGAGGGGCATTGATGAAGCAGATATCTTCTCCCTTAGTTGTTTGGTAGTACGGAACTTTGAGTATCGCTGAAAAAAGACATGTTGTTGCAGCTTCTCGTCTTGCACTCATCAGGACAATTCACAAGAATAGCAAATGTAACACGAACAACAATTTATACTTCATGAGAAGACAGTGCTGATTGGTTAATGAGAGGACTCTGATTTAGAGTTAGAAGGATGAGGGGGGGATCTCACTGAAACAGAACACTGAAAGGGCTGGATAGAGTGGATATGGAAAAGATGTTTCCATTAGTAGGAGAGTCTAAGATCCAAGGGCATAGCCTCAGAAAAAAGGGACAACCCTTTAAAACTGAGATGAGGAAGAATTTCTTCAGCCAGAGAGTGATGAATATATGGAATTCATTGTCACAGAAGGCTGAGGAGGGCAGTTTATTGATTGTATTTAAGACAGAGATAGATAGGTTCTTGATTGGTAAGGGGATCAGCCATGATCAAATGGCAGAGCAAACTCGATGGGCCAAATGGTCTAATTCTGCTCCCATATCTTATGGTCTTATGGTTTTATTTGTAGAGGGGTTGCCATGAAGAATGCACCAGTTATCTGACAACTGACAGTGAGCTGCCAAGCTTTGTTTAAATTTAAATCAGGCAGGTTGACTCTCTTTGATACAAGCATTGCCTAAAAAATGCACCAGAGAATGGCTGTCATCTATTTTGTTTGGTTGAAAAGGTACAATGTGTGTACATGTTCTTTTCTTCTGTGAAGAACAGGGCTCTGTGCATTAGTATATCTAGCTTCTACAACATGTACATATGCCACACTGTAAGCCTGACTGATTAACTGAAATTGATTGTCAGTATAATTCTCAGCACGCTCAGGATTATTCAGCAAATGTTGTCCAATTGCAGAATTGCATCTAATGTTCAACACCATGGGCATGATTCTCCTGAGAACCAGAGAATCAACGAACCTTTACATGACCTGCGTCCCACCTGCTTGAATTAAAATGGCAGTGAGATGAGAGAATTCCGGCATGTGTTTTGGGATTTACAAGCACGGGCTGGTTGGGTATTGTTGATACTTTACCTCTTGTGAATAGTCAACCAATCAGCACTTGCATCTGTGAAGTATAAATTGTTCTCTTTGCATGTGGTATTCTTGTAAATTGTCTTGATGAGTACAGGATGAAAATCTTTGACAACGTGTGTCTTTTCAGCAATATCTTCTCTCTATGAAAGAAGATGTAGTAAACAAATACATTTCAGATGATGGAGTCTTCATGTGGCGTACTTTTGCTGATGGTTAAAGAGTCAATCTTTGAGAGGCAAGTTCTGCCACAAATGCCACACATAAAGCTATCAGATATTGTTGTGATTTGTTGTTTTCAGCATTTGTGTCCGTTGCCAAGCACCTGGAGCCACTGGTCATCGCGGTGGTGAATGTCAACCCACAGGAAGTGTTGCCATTTTCCTCTGTAATCAGCAAGGGACTCCTAAATGTGATAATTGATG
The DNA here is from genome assembly GCF_965287045.1 of Carcharhinus amblyrhynchos. Taxonomy (NCBI): domain Eukaryota; kingdom Metazoa; phylum Chordata; class Chondrichthyes; order Carcharhiniformes; family Carcharhinidae; genus Carcharhinus; species Carcharhinus amblyrhynchos. The sequence continues at coordinate 85,083,755 of NC_137324.1, read as the reverse complement.
TCTTGAGCTTGCAAGTAGATCTTCAGGCATCACATCAGCGGCCTGGCTCTGTTTACCTCACTATACAGTAAGTTCTCGTGTATGTGACCAAGTTACATACTGAGGATTAGCCCAAACCAACAAACCAATCTCTGTTTGATGGGTGCTAACAAACCTGGAGCTCTGACTTTGATGGGACTGCCACATTCATCATTTGTCCAGCTGGAAAATACACATAATAACGCAGCAAAAACTGAGATTTTTAACCTTCTTTTCCTGGTAGCTGAAAACCAATAAGAAGTCTCACAGCACCAGGTTAAAGTCTAAAAGGTTTATTTGGTAGCAAACACCACTAGTTTTCGGGGCTTTGCCCCTTCATCAGGTGAGTGGGGAGTTCTGATCACGAATAGGGTACATAAAGGCACATCCTCAGTTTACAGAATACTGATTCGAATGCGAGTTTTTACAGCTAATCAAATCTTAAAGATGCAGATGATGTGAGCGGTGATAGCATTAAGCATAGGTTAAAGACATGTGAATTGTCTCCAGACAGGACAGTAAGTGAGATGTTGCAAGTTCAGGCAAGTCATGGGAGCTACACATAGTGTGACATGAACCCAAGATCCCAGTTGAGGCTCATGTGTGTAGAACTTGGCTATCCATCCAGATTTACAACAGCCATACAACAAAGTGCTGCGAACACAGGCATCATAAAGCATCAGCTTGGCCCTGAAGATCAATGTGATGATGAAGGGAAGTATAAATTGCACGGTTAGGATAGGACAAGATTTCAGATGAATTTGCAGATGAGGAGGCAATCAACAAAATCATGATGAGCATCATGAGCGTAAGACAAATGTATAAAAAAAGGTAATTTTTACGGAAGATTTGGATTGGCAGGATTTGGTCAACCTGAAAAATGACCTCAGAGTTGTATTGCATTCCAGACCCCAAGTGTGGACCTAAATACTGTTGTATGTACAATATGCTAAATAAAACTAATTTGAATAATATAACTTGCTATCATAAGTAAAAAATACTCTTCCGGCAGGGTGGATGCAAACAAGCAAGTTTGAATTGTTTTCTAATTTTGTGAAGCCAATATGAGTCGCATTGCTTCTCCCAATGACACAGTGCTCCTGTACCAACTGTGATCAGCCTGAGTTCCTGCTGCTCCTCAACCTGGAAATTACCTGAGGCCCAATGCCTGAAGACAGACAGTCTGAGCTTTTAATCATCGGTCAGTGAGCTGCCTGTAGGAGCAACACAGGTTCCAGTCATATTATTTAGATGATTATTTAGACTGGTTTTAGGTCTCAGACTTAGTAGTTCAAATGCGGCATAGACCCAATCATTGTCTCATGTCCAAAGATGTTGAGGGCTATTGAGTGGCAAATTGCTGTCATCTGGTCCATGCAATACCTGTTTGGCTCATTCCTAGGGTGAAGGGCTTTCTTAAGAAGAAAAGTTGAGCATGTTGGGTCTATAGCAATTGGAATTCAGAAGAATAAGAGATGATCTTATTGAAACATATAGGATCTTGAGGGGACTTGATAGGTTGGATACAGAGAGGAGATTTCCTCTTGTGGGGAAAGCTGGAACACAGTTTAGGAATGAGAGATTTCCCTGTCAAAACTGAGATGAGGAGAAATATTTTTCTCTTTTGCATCATCAGTGTGTGGAATTCCTTTTCCCAGAAAGCAATGGTGGCCGGATCACTGAATTTATTCAAAGCTGAATTCAACAGATTTTTGATAGATAAAGGAGTCAAAGAGTATGGGTGACGGGAAAGTTGAGCTGAGACCACGATCAGGTTAGCCATGATTTTATCAAATGGCAGAGCAAGCATGAAGGGCGAACGGCCTCTTCCTGTTCCTTAGACCTACATTCCTAAAGCTGTACATCTTCGATGTGGATCCTACCTTCAACATTGACAGCCCCACCTCCTGCTCTCCTTCTCCTCACCAGGGCTTACCTGTGGACAGAGCCACAGGAGGAATGTGGAGTGTGATTGATGATTAGGCAATGAGTGAGCTGCCTCTGGAAGCTGATTATTTCAATTATTGGTTCAAGGCCAATTTCAGGCTTCCAATTTGTGTGTTTTGTTTTTACTTTTTTTGCAGAGACTCTCAAATTTCACCCCTTTATCTTTTCCTCTCGAAAATAGTAAGCTGAGGGGGACTGAATTGAGGTCTTTAAAATCACGAAAGATTTTAGTGAAGTGAATGCAAAGAGAATGGCTGGAACTTTCCAGCTGTTCACGCTGGCAGGATTTCCAGTATGGCCAAAAGCGCACCCTTGTCCCAGTCTTTTTGGTGAGAGGTGCATTCAATAGTGGGTCCAGAAGATCCAGTTGCCAGCCAATGGTGGGTAGCCTCCCGCTGCGGTGAAACATGCACTGAGTGGATTGCATAATAATTTCCTCTTGTGGGGAAGAGAATAGCTAGAAGCCATTGATATAGGGAAGCCAGCGATACACCCAATAGGGAAGTCAGAAGAAACTTCTTTACCGAAAGAGTAGTAAGAATGCGGAACGTGCTACCACAGAGAATGACTGAAATGAATATTATAGATGCATTTAAGAGGAATCCACACAAGAAAAGATAGCTTTGAGAGTTTTAGATGAGAAATGATGGGAGGGGAGGTTTGCTCAAATGGAATAAAAAACACCAGCATGAGCTGGCTGAGCCAAATTGTCTTTTCTGCACCACTTACTCCAGATAATCATAGAATTATAGAAACCGTACAGTGTTGAAGGAGGCCATTCAGCCCATTGAGCCTGCAATGACAACAATCCCTCCCAGGACCTATCCCCGTAACCCCACGTGTTTATCCTGTTAATCCCCCTGACACCGAGGGGCAATTTATCATGTCCAATCCACCTAACCTGCACATCATTAGACTTTAGGAGGAAACTGGAGCACCCAAAGGAAACCCATACTGACATGGGGAGACTCCATGTGCAAACTCCACACAATGACCTAAGGCCGGAATTGATCCCAGGTCTCTGGCAGCAGTGCTAGCTATCGTGCCACCCCAAATCCTGCATGGGAGTCCTATGTAATCCATTTCATTTGTACCAAAATGTTTCAAGATTCTTTTTCAAAAAATGTTCATCCTTTTCTTACGAAAGCTGATGAGTTTTCCTTTGTTGCAACAAATTGGATTGTTGGGATGTTCTGTAAGGATTGTACATTTTTCTTCAGCAGTCATTCCTTTCTCCACTCCACTCAAGTGATGTTTAACACCAGTTGCTAAAATCTACCATATGGTTATTCTATTTGATACTAAAGAGAGAATTAATATGAATTGGTCAAACATTTTCTATTGGAACTAAATATTTTTAATACCTTCCTACATCTGGATGTTACACAGAGAGTACACAATAGTGATTAAATATTTAATCATTTGTATCACCTTACCTATTGCTGGTATTAAAGGTGAATATGATGTAACCTTATGCATTATTGAAGTAAGACAATGCGAGGATCAGTGCCGACTTACTGTCCTTTACACTCTTACGGTTTGATGGCACTGCTATACATATGAAATATCTCCCCGTATTATAGGGAAGTCTATATACATTTTGGACTGACTGAAGAGGATATTTTGCTGAAAAGACAATGTGAAGTTCACTCTTCAATGGAAAAAGCTGGACACATCAGCATAATGAAGACAGACGGAGATCGGCAGCAGAAAAAAGTTAGGTTTCGAGTATCTTCTGCAACCAGTGGGAGAGTGCTGAAAGAGGTGTACACCGATGGGGATCTGGTGGACTCCCAAGTGTCAGAATGTGCCAGCAATTCTGAGACTGAGCAATGCAGTAGTTACAGTGAAGTGAATGGCCACAATGAACAGCACTTCGCCTTGGAAACTGATGGCAGTGAAAGTGAATGTGATGACATGTTTCTGTTAGCGAGCGCCACCAAAGACAGAGGGATCTTTAGAAAGAGAATTAATATCTTGAGTAAAAATGGTACAGTGAGAGGGGTCAAACACAAAGTCAGTGCTGGGCAAGCACTTTTCAGTAGCTTGTCAAACAGTGCTGTTCAGGTATGTCGTTAAAAATATAAAGAGTGTTCAAATACATTTTCCATCTCATGTAATTGTAATTAACGCTAGCTTCTGATTTTTCTTCAAATGCAATTAATCTGAGACCTTTTTGTAATTAAGTTAATTGGCTTCTTGTTTGCGGTGTCGTTTTCCTTGGAATGCTGTGTCTGGCGTTGTCAGAAATCTGACTTTATTCGCCGTTGAGTGCAACAGTACTTTCACCACAGCTTCCATTCCTTTGTGTTTTTTGTTGCAGCAAACACATGATGCAACAATGTCAAAGGTCAACTGCTGCCAGAACAGGGTATTGACAATTTAAGAATTAAGGAAATGAATGTTGGCAACTGACGCACTTGTGGATTTCCACTTAATAAATTATGGAGCGGTTGACATTTCTATCCCTTCCTTTATAGGAAGAGTGTACCTTTTCAGTTGTAATAGGTTCTTTAAGCAAGGTCTGAAAGAGTACATAAAACTGACATGGCAACTGGCCAGTTCTGTATATGGTTATGAGTGACCACATTTGTAATACCTGATTCATGCGGTTTGGTTTTAGTGAACAGTTGGATTAATATAAATCATATCATGTCTCAGATTAAATTTATTTTCCAATATTAAATTGAATTCTTCTTTCCCTTTTAAGGCTTTTTTCAATTGTAATTTTGTTCTCTGATTCTCCTGTCCCATGAGTAACTCACCAAAAACCACCTTATAAACATACATCAGATGACCTATAATCATTTTCCAGTTTGTTTAGCTTCCGGAATCCTCTGTCAAAATTCAATCATCTATAACATGCTGTCTTTTTTAAATCCTTTTCATCTTCAGTAATCTTGTTGTATTAGCTTGGCATATTCCTTTCATTTCATTGTTTGGCATTTCAGTATAAGTATTGAATTCTTTTGTTTAAATAGCGTTAACATTGTTGTTAAAATAGAAGACCAGGGATGCCACAACCAAATGAAAGTTTTAAGTGTTTGTATCATTGCCGAATAAGTTACAGGCTTGTAACTTGTAAGTATAACATGGTGGCACTTGGGCATTGTAAAATGTTACACAGAAATAGATAGCTTTCATAGCACAGAAACAAGCCACTTGATCAACTGATCCAGCAATGTATTTACGCTCCCCAAAGCCTCATCCTCTCCTTCTTCATCTCATCCCATCAGCATATCCTTCTATTCTTTTCTCCTTCATGTATTTATCTAGTTTTTTCTTAAATACATCTTTGCTATTCAGCTCAATCAATGTGTGTGGTAGGGAATTCCACATGCTCACCAATCATTTGCTTTTTAATTTTCTTCCACTAAAAATACATGTAAATTTGTTTGCGCTTTTTATGGCTTTGGTAAGCTGCGTTGCTACTTTTTAAGGATGTTGTAGCAGCCTTTTGATTGGAACCCATCCACCACCTTCAATATTCACTCCCTCACTCATGGTGCACAGTGATAGCTGTGCACACCTTCACTGCAGAAGCTCACCAGGGTCCCTAAACCAATACCTTCCAAACTCATGATCTCTACCACCTAAAAAATGAGAGCAGCATATATGTGGGGACACCACCACCTGCAAGTTCCTCTCCAAATCACTCAACATCCTGATATGAAAATATTTCACTGTTCTTTCACTGTTGCTAGGTCAAAATCTTGAAACTCCCTCCCTAACAGTATCTTCACCATGTAGCCTGTAGCAGTTCAAGAAGTTGGCTCACCACCACCTTCTCAAGGGCAATTAGGGGTGGACAATAAATTTTGGACTAGCCACTGATGTCCACATCCTATGAAAGAATAAATTTACAAAATTTTCTCTAAGTTTCCCAACCAATCCCTTGCTGTCTTGAGCTGGAGGTATAGGAACAAAGAACATTACAGCATAGCAACAGGCCTTTCAGCTCATCAAGTCTGTGCCAACATAAATGCCTCTCTAATCTAATATTTCCTTGCCTCTAAGTAGCCCATATTGCTCTATTCCCAGCCTATTCATGTTATCTATCCAGATGCCTCTTGAATGTTGTTATAGAATCTGCATCCACCACCTCCTCCAGCAGCATGTTCCAGGCATTCACCACTTCTGTGTGAAAATCTTGCCCCTTGCACCTCGTTTAAACTTTCCCCCTCTCACTTTCAACCTACGCCTCTGAGTAATTGACCATTCAACCCTGGGAGAAAGACTCTGACTAGCCACTCTATCCAAGCCTGTCATAATCTTGTAAACTTCTATCAGGTCCTCCCCTCATCCTCTAACGCTCCAATGAAAACAATCCAAGTTTGTTCAACCTTTCTTCATAGTCCATATCCTCCAAACTAGGTAACATTCTGGGAAATCTCTTATGCACCTTTTCCACTGCATCAACATCCTTCTGGTGTCTGCATGGGTTTCCTCCGGGTGCTCTAGTTTCCTCCCACAGTCCGAAAGATGTGCTGGTTTGGTGCATTGGCCATGCAAATTTCTCCCTCAGAGTACCCGGATAGACACCGGAGTGTGACAGTGTGGGATTTTCACAATTGCAGTGTTAATGTAAGCCTACTTGTGACACTAATAAATAAACTTAAAAATTTTACCCTGGGACATTAAAGTGGCCAGTCAACCTAACTTGCATATCTTTGGACTGTGGGAGGAAACCAGAGCACCCGAAGGAAACCCATGCCAACATGGGGAAAATGTGCAAACACCACACAGTCACCCAAAGCCAGAATTGAACCCAGGTCTCTGGCACTGTGAGGCAGCTGTGCTCAACACTGTGCTACACCAGATGTAATATATATTACGGACATATATTATGTATCCTCTACAGGGACAGGCACAAGTGACGCTGGATCATCTACAACTCATTCATGTTATGTTTTTTCATTCAGTACCATTGATGTTGGAGACATGGGTAATTAATTTTCATAACTTTATCTCATTTGCATAATTCACTAGCTGGTGTTGAGCATGATTCATTTCCTCACCTATTTCATCTCCAGAATAGCCTTACATCATGATCGGAAAATAAGACACACTGTAATAATTTGCCACTTAAATTTCTAACTTCATGATTCACTGACTTCATTTTAAAAGTGGCAGATAGAAAGAAGTATTCAGAAATCTTGTTAATGATAAAGCTATGTGCCAGAAACATAATATTAATTTATAGTCTTGTACGTACTTAGACTGCTAAAAAATTGGGGACCTGAACATCTCTACATGTTCTATTTTATCATATTAGAATATAAGTTTACCCATTGAGACGCAAATTTTTAATGCAAATGTTCAGTAATGGGGTTTTCAAGATGGAGAACTTACAACCTTAGAAATCTCATAAGTGATTTTACAGAAAGACCACAGATGGGCTCTGGAAACTCATAAGCAAAGGGTTTCTTTTTAATTCTTTCATAGAACATGGGCTTTGCTGGCGAGGCCATTGTTTTTATTGCCCATCTCTAAATCCCCTTGAAAAGATGGTGGTGACCTCCTTCTTAATCCACTGTAGTCCATGTGTTGTAAGTGCACTCACAGTGCTATATAAGTCCTAGGGATCCATATGTCCTGGGCCTCTATTGTTGATTCTACCAACATTCGTGGAGTTGACAATGAAAACAATGGCCTAGCCAGCATAGCCCATGTGATGGCTGCTACACCACTGAAGTACATCAAGTTTACTTATCACAGTATGAAAGCTGGAAAGAACAGCCAAGAAATGCCACTTGCAGCAGTGCAGGAAGCAGGGCAGTGGTGCATTTTATGGGGATCGAGGTCCCTCAAAAAAATAATCTTCTTGTGAAGGGTCACTGAAAAATATTACTTTTGCTAGCCTAAATGCAATTTCCCGTATCCTGATCCTGACCTGAATTCCAGCCCTTTTGGTTCACCGCTTTTGGTTCACCCCTTTATTAACTTAACTGAGAGTTCCATTAAAAGGCTGACTTTTTAATTCCAGACAAAATTCAAGAATTCCCTAAAATTAGGTTACTTTAGAAACAGCAGCGTAAATGTACCTATATCACAGGGACTGCAGCAATTCAAGGCAGCAGCTCATCACAATCTTCTTAAGGGCAATTAGGGATAATAGGTAACAGTGCCGGCCTAGTGATCTAACACATACCATGCTGAAGCTCACAAGGTTGTCATGCAGTTTGCAAAACCTCCCATGCATTCAATATGGGAGGGTTTTCTTTTTGGGTGGGAAGAGTTAATGCCTTGTATTTTGAGCCTTGGGATGAGCCATCCCATTATTGATTGGTCCACTCCATGGAGAACCAGGTTCAGGTGAGCAGTGCTCTCAAAGTTCCAACGCCCAGTAAAACAGCTTTGCTCCATGACTAATAAGTTGCGTTCTAGCGAGAACATACCAAGGTCTGGAGCTCCCACACATTAGTTGCTGATTGCTATCTGCTGCTACCAGAGGCAGGCTTAGAGGGAGGGACGGAGCTTGGTAGATGCCTCTCAGAGGTACAGGTGGTACCAATTCTCTACCTTCCTGGGTGAACGGTCATGCCTGTCAAGAGCTTATGTGGTAAGTCTTCCAGTAATGCCAAGGCAACGGCTCTCTATAGAGTCTCAGGCGTAATGTAGACAAGCTGAATAGTGTCTGAGAGAGGATTCTTGAACACGTTTGTCATTATTTCAGTCAATTAGTAAAGTCAGCATGTAGATTCATGTATGAACGGAAGGGATATTCATCTGTGGTCCTCCAGATGTCCCTCACCTAGAATGTGGGGAAGGGAGCAGGTGTAGGGATGCAATAATTAGATGGAAACCAGACATGGTGCTTAACATTGTCTTTGACCCTCAGCGACAGTGGCTAATCTACAAACATTATGCTTACGAGATGGATCACCACAATTTGTTCACAGGCCCATTGAGGCCAAGATGATGCAGCTCCAGGCAACCCCACCATTCTACTGGCTCTGGTCGTTATGAGGAGAAACCAGCACCGGTTGGTCCAGGGCCAAGAGGAGCAAAGACCTAAGCAGCAAGGGGCCTCAAGGAGATCAGGATACTGGTGACCAGGAGCCAATATGATGGTGAACACTGGCCCAAACTCACGTTTCTTTCAAGCAATATAGCTATCCAAGATGAGCGAAATGTAATACTGGAATTGCCTAAGGATGTTCCATAAGGACTTAGAGGCAATTCCCTGCCAGAGGCAATGAAAGTCATTGCTGCCTTAACCTACTTTGCAGGGTTCTGTCAAGGCTCCACTGGTGACTGTGCAACATCTCCCAGTCAGCAACATGCAACTAATTTGTCCCATTCTGCTTGGATCCCAAAAGGTAGGCAGCAGAGCATTCCAGTTGGCTGCAATTGCAAATTTCACACAAGCGCAGATGGCTATTGCCTGCAAATATGTGATATTAAGAGCTCTCTGACATCAGCTAGTTACTCTTATCAATAGGAAAGATTTCCAGTATATGAACATACAAATGATATGCAATTACACCAGACAATCCTGAATGTTTGTGCTTGTTTCCCAGGGAGCTCTTATGATGCTTACATTCTGGACCACAATGAAATTCCACAAGTTCTGAAGGATCTCAGGGATTTCAGGCTGGGATGGTTCCTTTGAGAGAAGGTATACCCCCAGAGCACCTATCTAAAGACACAAGTTCACCATCAGTTGAGCACAGCTACGGAAAAATACAGTACCACTAATGTCTCTACAAAGACCACTATTGAGCAGGCAATAAGTCTTAGAAAGATGAGGTCCATATGTTTGGTGTGGATCTCCAATACTCACCACAGAGAATATCAAAGGTCACTGCTCTTTGCTCTAGCATGCACAATCTTGTGCAACAAACGGGGAACATCTTGTTGAGGGAGACATGGAGGACTGAGGTGTCTCCTCCAATGATGAGGATGGGGAAGAGTCTGATGATGAAGAGGGCTAAGATGTCACAGGGGCATACGCAGTGGCCCTTGCAAAGGTCTGACGTAGTAGACAGGTCCGGGACAATCTGACACCTAACAAAATCCAGGCAGTGTAAGTTTATGATTTGGTATACTATACTCTGTTGACTGACAGGCCACAGCTTCTTTTTTGTAATAAACATTATACTTACCTCATGTACATTGATTTATGATGGCAGAATTCAACTGCATTAATTAACCTCTGCCCTGCTGGTGTTATGATCCTTTGCATGTGCCAAACTGTGCTGATATACAGATCTCTGTGCCAATACATAAATATCAAAATCTGCAAAGCACTCCATTCTGCCTTGACCTTGGGCACATCAATGAAATGAGATTTTCCCCATGCCCTCACAAAGCCTGTTTGCATGGCACATTGAAAGTAATGTGAAATCTTATCTGGGTGGGGATGTCCCCGTGTCACCCTTGCACTTTCTCCAGTAGAGCAGAACTCCTTCAAATGGAACCAGAAACATGGGTGCATGGGGAGAACAGCATGAGTGAACCATTTGGCCCCTCAAGATTGTTCTTCCATGCAGTTTGATCAGGGAATTTCTTGATATTGAGTGTCAATCACTCACAATAACCCCATTTCCCATGACATGTTTATCATTCTGAAAAGTTGTGGGTCACTTTTGAATCAGCTCACTGAGAATGTCTCACTTTCCTTATGGTTGTTGAGTAACAACCATTCTGTACCCTCCAACTGCAGAAACTTATATAAATCTCAGTGCTTGATACTCTTCCTATTACTGTAAGACTGTTCTCCATCACTCTGGGCACCCCAGCCGAGTTAGACATTTATCCTTTATGAACCTCTAGAGCCTTCTAAGAGCTTCACATGGATACCCACACAGTACTCCACATAGTCCAGCACACAAATCTTTCTACTCGTGGTCAGGAAGGCGAATGGGATGCTGGCCTTCATAGCGAGGGGGATTGAATATAAAAGTAGGGAGGTCTTGCTGCGGCTGTATAGGGCATTGGTGAGGCCGCAGCTGGAGTACTGTGTGCAGTTTTGGGTGCTGTACTTACGCAAGGATATTTTGGCCTTGGAGGGAGTGCAGAGGAGGTTTACTAGGCTGATGCCGGAGTTGAGGGGGTTGAGCTATGAGGAGAGGCTGAATAAACTAGGCTTGTACTCGTTAGAGTTTAGAAGAATGAGGGGAGATCTCATTGAGACGTATAAGATGATGAATGGGATGGATAGGATAGAGGTGGAGAGACTCTACCCGCTCAGAAAGGATAGTAGGACTAGGGGGCACAGCCTCAAGATAAAGGGGGGGCGGTTTAGAACGGAGTTGAGGAGGAACTTCTTCACTCAAAGGGTGGTGAATCTCTGGAATTTTCTGCCCGTTGAAGTGGTGGAGGCTGCCTCGCTAAATATATTTAAGACGCGGGTTGATGGGTTTTTGATAAGAGAGGGGATTAAGGGTTATGGGGAGAGGGCGGGAATGTGGAACTGAGCCACGACAGATCAGCCATGATCTTATTGAATGGCGGGGCAGGCTCGAAGGGCTAGATGGCCTACTCCTGCTCCTATTTCTTACGTTCTTATGGTCTTACCTGATGGGATAATACCCCAATCCTTCAATAATGTCCAGTGCACTTTGGTTGCAATCCATTAATGCAAAGCTTATTCATGCCATTGATAAGGAGATGAGCAGGCCAAACAATTCTCCATGTGCAGTCCCACAAAGGCTGCAGAGAACTGTACACACATCTCTTTAGTCCTATACACAATCCCTATTGCAGTCAAGGCCAACTTGTTTGTTGCCTCCTTACAGCCTTCACCTGCATGTTAGCTCAAAATAACAAATTGAACAAAGGCAACCAGGAATGGTAGGATGTGCACACTCCATCATTTCCTAATGCCTGGGGAAGTCTCCGGTGTTCTAGAGCTTCACTCTTAACCCTTAAACTAGTTACATTATTTCTTGCCACTCATGTAGCCTGTTCAACTCCTCTCAGGGACTCTTTGCATACTCCCATATCTCACATCAGGGCACAGCAGCACAAAATGCAATAATCTTGCTGAACATTCTGCACAAACATCATTCTCAGAGCTCAGAACATTGTGAGCTGCAATTAATAGATTATGTGATGCATGCCCAGGTCACAGACTCACAAATGACGGCCCGTGCTTAAGCATTTCCCTGTTGGAATATTCAGTAATCACAATGTTGATAACATAAGAAAAGTGACTCAATAGATGGACATTGTTGGGGATTATTTTTCATGCCCTTAAATGCCGTTATAATTGTAGCAGCTAGCAGCAAGATGAGAATCTATGACACATCCAAACAATGCATCTGAACATAAATTTACAAATGTCAAAAATATATACAACCGGTATAATGAATAATAAAAAAAAAACCTGTGCCACTTATGTGCTTTCAAAACGTATTTATTTTTATTTTCCTATGACTATGTTTAGGTGCAGCCCTGGCATCCATTGCTGAGGTGGAGGAAACTGCTGACAGCTATGCCCTGTTGACTGGGATGACCTTGATGGGTATGCTCAAGGGCTCCAATTTGCTAAGGGGCTCCTGTACAGGCGCACCCTCCTCAGACTAACCTGCTGGAATTGACTATCACCTGTAGAGAGGAGGTTTGGGAGACAGGACATCCTTGGAGTGTCCTGGGATGAAGTCCTCCAGGTGCTTTGCTGGTACTCCTCCCTGTGGCTGCTGATGGCAACTGCCTGACTCCTGGAGAAGATGCCGTATCCCCCCCTTGCCTAGCTACTGCTGTACTTCACCTATAGCCAGAATGCTGGAGTACAGGTCTGAGCTTATATCCCCCTGCCTGTTGCTGTACTCCGGCATTTCTCTTTGGGTCGAGCATGGGCTTCAGCAGGAGCCTGGTTTCCAGCAGTCCTCTGAGAGTCGGAGACCCTGGCTGTCACTTTCTCCACCGGTTGCGGATCCCCTGTGTGTGATGTGCCCACCAGATTGTGATTTCAAGCCTTTCCTAGAATGTGGATCCACCGAGGTGAATGTTTCTGCACAGGAGGAGTCTTCTGAGGCATCATCCTCTGGCTTGGGTTTTGAAGCTGGCACTTTGTATGGTCTCCCTGCTTTGCCTCCCACTGGTACCTAGAATGGAGAAGAGAAAGATTTAGTGGATGCTTAAGCTGGTTCTCTTATCTATGTCTCACTATGTTGGCGCATCCGACAACTGCAGATGGAAGGTATCCTCACTGGCTTGCTGGGGGAGTCCTGCTACATTCAGTGCAAGCACAGTCTCTTTTCTCTCCAGCTATTTCTGTGCTCCCCTCTTTGAAGGTGCTTTGGATTCAAATATCAGGAAGACTGGTGCAGATATTGGCCCACTTTCTCTCATGGTGGACAGTCTTGTCCCACTGGTAGACGGAAGGATTAATTGTCAATCCAGGGGCAGTTTTGGAACATGCAGTGCCTATTCTAGCTCCTGAGCTATCTCCAGGAAGTGATTAACAGAATGCCCTGCAACTGATGGAACATTGAGAGCACAGAGTGGCTGCCTCACATTCAGTGCAATGATCCAGCTACTGTTGAGTCCAAGACAGGAGTCTGACATTCCTGTGCACTCACACAACTGACCAGGATTTTTCTCCCAGTCAGTGGCGTGTTTCGTGGTGGCGGGAGATGGTGCACCGCTCACTTGTGGTGAGATTTTATGGTTCCACTGTTGTCAATGTGGTTTCCTATTAAATGCATCCCACACTGCCAGGAGTGTGTCATTGCCAGAACTGTAAGATTCACATTGGTGTGAATGGCAGCAAGATTTTGGTGACTTATGCTGCCCGAAGCCCTCACGACTGCTAATTTGCTGTGTGTAAATAGTGTTGCTTACTGTGGTGGTGCGCAGCAGATCATTGATTCTTTTTTCAATACTGCTCAGATTTTTTTCTTGTAGGCCTCACAGATGCCAATTATCACTGCAACCTTGGTCCAGGACACCTTCCTCAGGCGAGAGGACCTCCTGCTGCCATTCCTGGGAAACAGCACCTCCTGCCTTTCCTGGAGAGCTTGGAGGAGAACTTCAAGGAGGTTTTCCATATGGTTGCACCACATGTTGTCTGCTCTATGACATTCTTTTATCTGCAGTAACTTTCTCTTTTTGGAACAACAGACAGACCGACGCTCCTGGCTTGCAGTGTGTGAATGGCTTTCCAGGTGTCCTTTAAATATGGTACTAGGACTTCCGACCCATAACAGCGGAGATGGTGATTTCATGCCACCCCCTCCTCCTCCAATGGAAATTCACCAAGCTTCATGTGCGTGCATATGCAGTGAGCTGAATAACGCAAAGTCACATGAGGCCAGTTGTCCTGTCCTCAAGCAAAAGTCACTCTCATCTCCACTCCCACTATTAAGACTCCAGAATGGAAGCTATTATCCCTTCTGCTGGATGTACATCTGCCAGAAATTCAGCAATATTATGTTGGTTTAGCTGATTTCCAGTAAATGTTGCCAAATCAACTCACAAAACCTGGCGGAAAATCTAGGCCATATTTTAACCTCTCATACAATGTGGTATTGTGGGACTAGTGCATTCTTGCAGTTTGGATGAGATATTAAACTGTCTATCAGATCCCTTGACTCTACTTGAAGCACCACAAGGGAGTGATGATATTGTCCTGGCCAATTAATCAGTATCACTGGAACTGATTGCCTAAGCTTTTACCTTATTGCTCTTTGTGGGACTTTGTACACAAGATAGCTGCTGCATTTCCACATATTACAATAGTCTCCAAAGCAATATAACATTAATTTATTTCCTTATATGTACTTAAACTGCTAAGAACTTATGGAATTATAATATTTACAGGCTACATCTTAAATTATTCAAACATTTGATTAAAAATCTTCCATCCATCAATTATGAAGCCTGGAGACATGCTGGGATGTGAAAGTGCTGCAGTTCTTTGTTTTAAATTTTCCTTTCACAATCTGAACACTCTGCCCTGTTGTACTATTAGCATATTGTATCTGAGGTTAGTAGTTTGGGTTTGCTTTCACAGTTTTTAAGAAATATCTCAGAGACACCTCCATATTGAGATTAAGCCCCAACATGTCAAACCATTCCCTGTTGCTCATTGCATCATCTTTTCTTTCTCGTGGTGATTTCTTGCTTGTGAGGATGAACAGTTTGCTTTATACACTGTGAGCAAAATATCATCAATGGAGTGAGATGACTTAAGAGATCACAGTGTGAGGTTGTCTGAATGACACAAGATTTTCTGCTTGTGGGAGATCAGTAACTGATTAGTTGCAATTAAGTGGCTACTTAGGGGCAGATTGTTGATGGTGCCTTACCTCATGATGGCCGAGACCAGGTGGATGGCTGGAGGTGGCTTCTTTGAGGCTGAATGAGTGCCACCAAGGGAATCCCCCTTGAAGTCTGGAAGCTGTGGCCACATTTTATTTTTAAACAATCAAAAGTCTTCAGAGGATGCCTCTATCTTGGGGCGACCTCATCTTCTCCCACTTTCAGCAGCAACACCCACCTCTCCTAGTGGGGACTGATGACCCTTCACAGTCTCAGAATTTCCCATTGGCCCTCCTGTCCGCCATCCTAAACTGAAGGCAGCCTGTAAATTGAACAAAGAGCAAAGAACAGCGCAGAAACAGGCCCTTCGGCCCACCAACTCTGTGTTGACACAGATGCCTCTCTAATTTTTTTTGCCTCTACGTGGTCCATACCCTCCTATTGTCTGCCTAAATTGGCTGCCTCTGGGAAGATTGGGCAGGCCTTGGACGCCTTTAAATTTGGGATCAAGAAATGATCCAGGCCATTATTTAAAGTTTAAGGCGGTAAGATTGTGTGCTATCTGTGATGTTTAGAGGAAAGTACAGCTTTACCAAAGCCTCTAGATCTTGAATTCAACTGATTTGGCAATTTAACATATCATCTTATTTGCTTTGTTTGTTGTTGTCTCACGTGGTTCAGATCAAATGAATGATAAGTCAATTAACAACCCAAGCCTCTCTCAGCTTCTGTTCTAGCCATAAAAGAAACACATCTCCTTTTAATACTTCCAATATATAGTATCTCACATTTGTTCAAATTATCCATCATTCCCCACTGATCAGCTCAGATGCAAACCCAATGAGCTCCTCCAGTAAGACCACACCTGTTTTTTTTTCCAGTTTACTATTCATTCTAACTTGTAGTCTTCTCTGAATCTGGTTATGCCATTTTATATACTGACTATGGAGCCCTGGCGTACCTCACTTAGCATCTTCCTCATTGACAGGGAATGCAATGTTAAACCTTTGGTAACATAATTCACTCCCACTTATGATTACACTGAATTATTTATTCCCATTATTTGTGGAATTAACCAGGCGACATGCTGTAAAATAAACTAGTTATATATTTATGACAGCTTTCCAGCTAACAGTCTGAAGAACAGATGGAGGGTACAATGGTGGTTTTGTTTCTCTGATGGCTTCACCAGTTGATGGTAGAATAAGATGTGATTTGGTTGGTTAATTTAATCACTGAACTGAACTATGCCTAAAGGCTCAAATCGGTGGAGTAACTGCAACATTTTCCATCTCACAAGAAACAGTAGTTCCAGCAGTATTTAACAGATTGTATTACTATAACTTAAATTGTTTTAAGTTGCTGAAATTGACAGATATTTGGTTAAATGTCACAACTGTTTTGGATGAAGATCACTGTTCTTGTTGTTTGTCATATCTCTTCAACCTTTAGGAATCTTTCTGGCAGTATTCTTTTTCTGAAAATGAGAATCCCATTCTGCATGGAAGAAAAACAGAGTAACACAGGAAATAGAAGCAGGAAATGGTCGTTTGGCCCCTTGAGCCTGCCTTGCCATTCAATATCATGGCAAATCCTTTATCTCAATGCCATATTCCCGCTTTCTCATCATACCACATGATACCTTTAGTGTCTAGAAATCTATTTATTTCATTCTTAAATATATTCAGTAATTTTGTCTCAACGACCTTCTGTGATAGATAATTCCACAGGTTCACCATCCTCTAAGTGAAGAAACTTCACCTTGTCTCAGTCCTAAATGGCCCAACCCGTAACCTGAAACTCCCAACCAGGGGAAACACCATCCCTGCATCCAGTCTGTCCAGCCTTGTCAGAATTTTTACCTTTCAATGAGATCCCTTCTTATTCTTCTAAATTTCAGTGAATACAGGATTAGTCAACCCAATCTCTCCTCATACAACAATCCTGTCATCCCAGGAATCAATCTGATGAACCATCACCCCACTTTCCCATTGTAGCAAGTGTATTCTTTCTCAGGTAAGGAAACCAAAACTACAGATATTACTCCAGGAGTGGTCTCACCAAAGCCCTGTGCAGCTGCAGTAAGACATCCTTGGTTTTGAATTGAAGACCAACATACCATCTGTCTTCTAATTGCTTGCTGTACTTGCCTACTTGCTTTCAGTGACTGGTGATCCCTTCGTGCATAAACATTTTCCAATCTAACACATTTAAATAATGTCATTCTAGTTTTCCTTCTGAAGTGAATAATTTCACATTTGCTCATGTTATATTGCACCTGGCATGTAGTTGCTTACTTAACTAGCCTAAGTCACCTGGAAGCCTATTTACATCTCCTTACCACTTACATTCCCATTTAGTTTTGCATCATCAGCAAACTTGAAAATATTACATTTGGTTCCCTCATCCAAATCATTGAAGTTTATTGTGAATAGCTGTGGCCCAAGCACTAACCCCTGTGGGACCTCACTACTCACTGATCTTGATTTGATTTATTATTATTACATGTATTGGTATACAGTGAAAAGTATTATTTCTTGCGTGCTCTACAGACAAAGCATACTGTTCATTAGGAAGGAAAGAAAAGGGTGGAGAATGCAGTGTTACAGTCAGAATAAATTAATATAAGGTAGATCCATTCAAAAGCCTGATGGCAGCAGGGAAGAAACTGTTTTTGAGTCGGTTGGTACATGACCTCAGAATTTTTTATCTTTTTTCCAATGGAAGAAGATGGAAGAGAATGTATCTGGCGTGCGTGGGGTTCTTGATTATGCTGGCAGCTTTTCCAAGACAGCGGGAAGTTAGAAAGAGTCAATGGATGGGAGGCTGGCTTACGTGATAGACTGGACTTCATTCACACTCCTTTGTAGTTTATTGCGGTCTTGGACAGAGCAGGGGCCATACCAAGCTGTGATACAACAAGAAAGAATGCTTTCTATGGTGCATCTGTAAAAGTTGGTGAGAGTCATAGTGGACATGCTGAATTTCCTTAGCCTCCTGAGATAGTAGAGGCATTGGTGGGCTTTCTTAACTATGGTGCTGGCTGAGAGGGGCCAGGACTCGTTGTTGGTGATCTGGACACCTTGAAACTTGAAGCTCTCAACCCTTTCCTCTTCAACCCTGTTGATGTAGACAGGGGAATGTCCTCTACTACGCATCCTGAAATCAATGACTATCTCTTTCATTTTACTGACATTGAGGGACAGATTATTGTCGTCGCACTGCTTGCCATTCCAAAAAGACCCATTTATTCCTTCTCTCTGTTTCCTGTCAGTTAACTGATTTGCAATCAATTCCAATGCATTTTCCCTAATCCCATGTGCATTAATTTTGCGCATTAAGCTCTTATGTCAGATCTTATCAGAGCAGCAGAAGCAGGTGGAGGACTACAGGGACCGGCAGTTACATGGAAACACATAAAGGGAGAATTCTCAGATAGCATAATCTGAAAATGGAAGCATAGGAATTGCAAGCCTGATTTTCTCTATTTGTAAAGAGGCTGAGCTGCTCCAGGTAGGTTGTTTGCAATCTATTATTGCCTCCTGTTGCTGTAGCTCCCTCATCTTTCCACTATCCTTTCAGTTGTGTACAGGCTTGTGCTGAAAGAGACATGGGTCAATGTGTGCCTTTGAAGTTCTTGGGAGGGTGTTTTAGGCAGTTTAGCATCGTGAGCAGATGAAGCAAGTGGGCAGAAGAGAGAGAGGTTGTTGGATAAACATGTATCTGGTGTAGAGTGCGAAAGAGATGTACAAGTTAATACAAGTTTATACAAGACAAAAGCAGAATGCTGTTTGAACTGATTTTTGAGGTCAATGGTAGATGTGTGAGTGTAAGCACAGGGAGGTGTAGTGACGTGTCTTATCATGGTTGGGGGACTGAGTTATGTATTGTAGAGGAAAGGTTAGTATTGTGGGGCTGGTTAGGGTGTTACAATGGTGGTGTTACAATGTTGTTCAATACCAGGGAATTATAAAGAGGAGTTTTAATTGCCAATACTGGAACATTGTTAAACCATTTGAGGACTGTAACCAAATCCTGAGAATGTTGCTCTACCATTCATAGAACTGCCAGTGCAGGAGGAGGCGATTCGGCCCATCAAATTTGCACCAACTCTCCGACAGAGCATCTTATACCCATGCCTTATTCCAGTAATCCCAAGTATTTCCCCTATTGATTCTCCTAACCTACACATCTTGGGACACTAAGGGACAATTTAGCATGAGCAATCCACCTACCCTGCACATCTTTGGACTGTGGGAGGAAACTGAAACACCAGGAAACCCATGCATACTCGGGGAGAACGTGCAAACTCCACAAAGTCACCCAAAGCTGGAATCAAACCTGGGTCCTTGACACAGGGAAGCAGCAGTGCTAACCACTATGCCACTGTGCCACCTTGCCATCTCCACTTTCTTGTCTAAGGAAACAGGACTTGCTCCTGACCTTAATCTCTTTAATAGGCACTTGCACTGCAGTATTAGAATATCAGGACGCTTTAGCTCATGATATTATTCCTGCTGTTCCACTATAAAAAAAACTCTCCTTTAAGAGGCAGTAGGTAGAATTGGAAGATTTTTTAACAGTTAACACGTAAAGAAACAAGATACTATTCAGGACAAACTGTCAAATTGAATACATTTAAAATCTCAGGTCCAGATGAATTGCTCCCACCAATACACAAATAAACTCAAGGAAACAGTATAGGCTACATGTATAAAAATTATTTCAGGAAAGGAGTAATGCCAGAGGAGTAGTGAACAGCAAAAATAATTCCTGTCTCTTCAAAGGGAGTTAAAACTAATCCAGGGAAGCTTAGATTAGTTAATTAAATATCAATGGCATGAAATATATTTGAGTCTGCTAAAGCATAAGATAACAAAACATTTATGGCAAAATGGTTTGAATATTTCCAAACTGTAGGTGACTTCATCGTCTTCTGACAGTAGAGCCAGATGCCAGAATGGCATGGGATGTTCATAGAACTTGCAGTTCATGTTGTTTGTTGTAGGTGCTTGGGGTAATTTTTGCACTGTGCCACCTCTGGCCTTCTTCTTGGCATGTGTGGCAAGTTTGGTGTAGATGGTCCCCAAAACATGATGAATCAAATATCAATGCTTATTTCCAAATGAGTTGGTGGGGTAAAGTATTTTTTCAAGAAAGGTGGTTTGTAATACAAGAGTTGTTAAGGCTCTTAGGGTTTCCTTGCGTTGTTTTCACTCACTACCCTGAGGTTGTTAGCCCTGAGGCAGTTCCCCATATAAAAATCTGCTTGGGGATTCTGTTGTCATTCATGTAGTCAACATGGCCTACCCATCTTGGGTGATTTTTTTTTGGAGGACAGTCTTCAAGCTGTTGAACCCAGATGTAAGATTTTGTTGTTTGTGATTTTGTCCAGCCATTGAATTCTGCTGATGGATTTCAGGTGTCTTTGTTGGAAGTGTTTCTGAGCTTTGATATGATGGCATAGCAGAACCAGGATACAGTGTCCTACAACAGGATGGTAATAACAATAGTCTGATAGAGTTTGATTTTAGTTTTCTGCTTCATACCATGTTGCTTCCACACACAGTCATGGAGTCAACCATAGGCAGAACTTGCTTTTTGGATGCGTGCTCTGATATCCTCGTTAATAATGCCTTCCCGAGAGAGCACATTATCATGCAATTTTTCACTTCATTGCCACCAACAGTTATTCTGGAGCTTCATATTATGTACCTGGTGCTGGCTGAAACATAACCTCAGAGACCAAATATTTTGTCAGTGCATAAAAACTTTTTCGTCATAGTCTGCATGTCTCTCTTTGGGCAGCTAGGGCACAGTCATCTACATACAAGAGCTCTCTGATTATTACTGCCTCTGTTAGTATGATGGAGACATGCAATCTGGAGAGATTGAAGAGCTTCCCTATTTTGAGCTTACTGTTGCTGGGGTGTCTCTGGGGGATTCCTTAAGCATTGCAGCCGGAGGAAACTGAAGAATTTAGGATCTTTGCTTTACACTGATAGTCACCGCCAAAGGTATCAGACACTTCACGGCAGGCCCAACAATTCCAAGTTTGCCATTTTGCTAGTAGGCACAGGGTTTAGATAACTTGATTGGATATCCCAGATTGGAGAGCAAATGCCATAGACAATGGGTCGACTCTCAAAGTCACTTTGGTAAGGTCTATGAACAGCTTATTTAGACCAACTTACTGAATTTTTGAAGAAGCAGCAGAAAGTAGTCAATGGCAACAAGGTAGGTGTGGTGTGTATGAAATTTGACGAGACTCAAAACAAAGGCAGGAGTCATGGTTAGCAGAATCAACTGTAGGATGGCCACTAGCCATTACCTGAATGGGTCTTCACATTTATATAATTAAAGAAACCTGTAGGAAATGAGCAACTGTGGCCAGAACGCAGTCTGCTCCTGGAGGATAGGCATAGTCCGCACAGCCTCAACCCAGTACTTTGTACGTAGCATTTACAAAAGTGACCAAATGGGCGACTTCATTCCATAAATATGGAAAATGTGGGAAATGAGTAAATTCTGACAGAATAGAAGCTGGAGTTAAAAATAGGGTAGTGTAGAGCTATACAATTCTAAATTAATTTGAACCCATTTTCAGGCTGCTAGCATCTCACTAATGTAATAACCTCAATTAAGTCCTGTTTGACAATGGTGTGGGAGAATGAGAAGGGGCTGGGGAGGCTGAGTGACAATGA
Organism: Carcharhinus amblyrhynchos; assembly: GCF_965287045.1. Lineage (NCBI taxonomy): Eukaryota > Metazoa > Chordata > Chondrichthyes > Carcharhiniformes > Carcharhinidae > Carcharhinus > Carcharhinus amblyrhynchos. The sequence goes on along the minus strand of NC_137324.1, from coordinate 85,061,874 downwards.
CTCACAGAAATGCTACAGATCCAGAAGGAGCACTCCATGTGGAGGTAGGTTTATTTTTAAAAGAAAATACATTGCTTAGTTGGAGATAATGGAAAAAAGTATAGCTGAAATTGTAAGACTCTGTAGAGGAAAGGAGAGATATGAAATAAAAATATTGGATAGATTGTAAATGGTGAGAGTAAAATTAGGTAGAAAATTTGATCCTTGATTTCATACTTAAGAGAATTGAAGCAAGATGGGAAGACTGGATCAGTACAAGACTTTGATTAGGCTGTACAATTCTGGACACCTCTTGTAGGAAGCAGGTTAGCCATGGAAAGGATACAGTGAAGATACACTAAAATTATATCAGAAATGTGATGACAAAAATGCTTAAAGAATTGAGTAACTTTTCTCTGCAATATAGGATGTTAAGGGAGTTCAGAGTTGTGAATGGTTTTTTATAGCTTGTTTTTATCTGTTGTTAAATCAGTAACAAATACTTGGAATTATAGAACGTAGAACATTACAGCGCAGTACAGGCCCTTCGGCCCTCGATGTTGCGCTGACCAGTGAAATGAATCTAATGACCCTCTAACCTAAACTATTCCAATGTTATCCATTTGCCAATCCACTGACCATTTGAACACCCTTAAAGTTGGTGAGTCCACAACTGCTGCAGGCAGGGCATTCCACGCTCTTACTACCCTCTGAGTATCACCAGAGAATTAAGGGAGAGGTTACCCAAATTTATTCACACACAGCATTATGAAGAAAAAGAGATGCTTCACCATAAGCAGCTTTTGAAATGAAACAATAATGCAATGAAAGGAAGATATGGATAAGTATTTGAAAAACGAGTTTGAAAAATGCAGAGAGGAAGTTTAGGGAAATGGGTTTACAGTGGACAGTGGAAAAGCTAACATTGACAAAATAATGGACCAAATAGTTACCTATTATGTTATAATTTCTGAAATTGTTCATTTTCTACATATCCATCAATGCCTATTTCAAATACCACTGTAGTCAACCTGACATGGCTTCACTGAACATTTTCAGCTATAGCTCAGTTGATGGTACTCTATTCTCTGAGCCCCAAGGTTCAAGTCTTACTCCAGTACGTGAGTGCAAAAATCAAGATGATCCTCCATTGCGGTACAGAGAGGGTTCCGTCTTTCAGATGAGATATTAAACTGAGGCCCTGTCTGCCCTCTCAGGTAGACAGAATAGATCCTATGGCACTATTTTGACAAAGAGCAAAGGAGTTTCCCTCATGTCCTGACCAATATTTATCCTTTGTCAACATAAGAATTTATCACAGGGTGGCACACAGGTTAACATTGCTGCCTCACAGTGCCAGGCACTCAGGTTCAATTCCAGCCTTGGGTCTGTCTGTGTGGAGTTTGCACATTCTCCCTGTGTCTGCATGTGTTTCTTCCGGGTGCTCCAGTTTCCTCCCAAAGTCCGAAAGATGTGCTGGTTAGGTGGATTGGCCATGGTAAATTGCCACTTAGTATTATGCAGACTAGCAGAACAAATATATGGGATTCTGGGGATAGGGGCTGGATGGGACTGTGGTTGGTGCAGACTTGATGGGCCAAATGGCCTTCTTCTGCACTGTAGAGATTCAATGAGATTATTTGCTAATTATCACATTGTGCTTTGTGGGAATTTGACATGTGCAAACTGGCTGTTGTATTTCCCACATTACAGCAGTGAGAAGTACTCCATTGTCAGCTGATCATGAAAAGCATTTTATAAATGCAAGTCTTTCTTTTCTGTTTTGATACATGTATGAAGTGTGATACAGAATTAAAACCTAAAGTTAATCATAATGTATCCCTTTTAATATAAAGATATCAAAAAATATCTAAAGCATGCCTCTCGAAATATACCTGAAAAGGATTCGGACAGCATTTGCAATAACTTTGTAGCATTTATCTTCCACTTAAATTCTAATTGAAGAAGATAATTAAAGGCAAATTTGGATTGTAAGGCAACTAGGGAAAGATTAATCTCGTGACAGATTGATCCATAGACCTTTAAATGTTGAGGAGAAGGTCACCTAATAGAGGCAAATAGAAATATCCCCATGGCTTCGGCACGTTTCATGTGAACCTCCATATTTACTCAGAGCCAGTCAAGAAAATAAGTGCAAAGGATAGGATTTCCATATAGGAAACTTACAGAAGCCAGGATTTCCTGATGATAGTAACCTACTGATAGTAACCTACTGAAGTTCTTTGAAAATGTTTTCAGCAACTTACCCATCTAGAAACCAGGCAGCCGGCTGGTGGAAAAGCAGCTGGCAAAGATGGGGCCAGTATGTGTTCACAGGCAAAGGAGTGGGCCCATCAGAAATACAAGGTGACTTATAGATGGGAGAGTTGGATGGTAGTGTGTGTCAGAGATTGTGAGGCATATAAGGAGACTTGCTTTTTGGGCCTGGAAGTAACACTTGCATTCTTTCTGATGTGTATGTAATACAGTTATGGCGCTTATTTCCTGGGCCCAGTACTGCTCTCAGGCTTTTACCTATTGGGATTCCTGAGTATTGGGAAACACAATGTTCAGGAGTTAAAAATAAAAATCATGTTAAATTAGAGGCAAACAGCCTCCTTAAAAAACTGTCCATCTTGCCTCCTAAACATGAAGTGGGCACAGTTATTTAGAGAGTTAACATAATAAGGAAAGGATAACACTGTGTTTGAGACCTCTCTTTATTTGTTGCAGCCACCACTAACACTAGAGTTTGGAAGAATAGTAATCTACACAACTAGCCTTCGTGTTGTGAGGACAACTTTTGACCGCTGTGAGATAGTGAGGAAAATTTTCCAAAATCACAGAGTAAAATTGGAAGAGAAAAATATTGCTTTGAACAATGATTATGGAAAGGAGCTAGAAGAGCGTTGCAAGAGAGCTAATGAATCTTCTTCCTTACCTGTGGTGTTCATCGATGGTCATTACCTGGGGGTAAGTTGAGAAGTTCTGGACAATTACCAAACTGTGTTTATCATTTTATTTCAGTTGATATACAGGGAAACAGAAAATAAAACAAAACAGTCTTCAACATTATAATGAATCTTGTTTTATCCTTAGTCCCTAATTTGTTCATTTGCCTACCCAAGTTACCAAAGTGAAGTTACACAATCAAAATTAAATGACGAGAGATCAGTGAATGGCCAAATGGATGTTTCTGAGTGAGTGATCTGGAAAACATACTGATTTTTAATATTGTGTATTGACTACATTCTCAATACAGGGAGCTGTTCAGAATGAGGCTTAATGTAAGGTCAAGTTTCTCCCATCCCCCGTGTTACATTTGTAGCCCCAATACCATGAAATTCTGGGATTTTCGGGTTTTTTAGAAGCTTGATAAAATCATTTGGGTGTATGCCATTAAAGGGAATGGTTAGCACAAACAGAGGGTTAGTTATTGGGCAAGAAATGGTTGATGTATTTTGGTTGGATTGGACAAGGGATAGAATTGGTGTATTTTGGAATCAGTGCTATGCTCATTTCATCAATATACGTTTATGGGATGTACTTATGTTTGGTTTGTTCATGAGTGTATTGAACCAATTTAAAATTAGCACCTAAAGGGAGGTTTGGTTCATAGAGATATATTAATGCAAGGCTTTTTTGGATGTTTTGTAGTGATTGAAGCAGAAATGACTATCTTTTAAAGGAAAACTAGAGAAATATTTTGGAGAGAAAAAAGGACAGTGACATTTGCGTTGAATTTAACTTGCTAAGAACCAGCAGGGCCACAATGGGCTTAGTAGTTGTATATTAACATGATACACGCATTCTCCAATAGCTAATCTCACCATGATAAACAATTGGCATCCCTGGCATTGGGCTATAGCCTCTTCACGTCTGTTCCTTGCCCAACAAGGAGCTAACCCTTACTCCCGGATGGGGAATCTATATTAAAAAACACCTCCATATGGTGAGATAAAAAGAGACCCCCCTACCATCTGGAAATTCCACCCTGATAAATATGGGGCCTCAGTGGTTGAACAAAGACTCCATGTCAGTATCCTTTACATTGAAGTCCTGAGCTTTATAATATGCTACCATGTAAGCAGAAAAAGATAAATATGATCAGACTGTGGCTCCAGCTATGCCATTAAACAAACTTACTGATCATTAAATAGTTAACTAGAATCAGAACAAACAGGAAATAGCTAATTTTACTGATCTTTTTAGGGTCAAAAATAACAAAATGTGTTTTTTGTGAACTGAGGCTTTATATAAAATTGCTATTAGAAGGCTCTCTTCTCCTATGTGTTTACACACTGGCATGGAGGTTCTGACTTGCCTGTATCTCCTTGCGTCGAGCTGACTGGTATGTTTGTGCAATACTGCGCAACCTACAGCTGAGGCCCTTGAGAGATATTTCAGAATGAAAAACATGAAAAACTGTATTTCTCATTGATCAGCAAGTCACAGGATCCCTGTATTTGAAAGAAGTGATTTTACCCCTTGCTGGGAACCGCATTGATTTCTTCTAATCACTCTGAATAGCCTGTGATTGCAGGGAATTAACATTTATCAAGAAGCTGTCAGGAGGCTGCTGGGCAGAATTGTGCTAAAACACTGCAGTTAGAAGTCTTCAATCTGTGAAAATACTTTTTGTTCTACAGGCCGATTTACAAATATAATTCCCAAAACAAGGTGTACATTGCCCATCAGTAGACATGTATATTCCTTTCAGCCTGCAGAAAACACTATGTATTATGTATTTTAACCCTCTATAGGGTTAACTTTGACTTTGTGCATTACTTTAAAATGTGATAAGGAATCATCAATCCATTTCTATCTCTCTTGATTTTTCATTTGGCTTTCAAAAGAAAATTGGAAAACTCGCAAAGAGAAAACTATTTACGGTTTTGGGGAATGGGCAGGGGAGTTAGTCCAGCCGAGTTCATGTGCAGAGAGCTGGTATGGGCACAACGGTCCAAATGGCTTCCTTTTGTACTGTAAACATTCAATGATTTTATGATTCTTTGAACTCAACCAAATTAATAAGAGAGCAAGTCAGCCAGGGTGTGCTAAAAAAACACCATATGTATAGATATTGTGTGAAGTATTATGCAGAGAGAACTACTTTGTTAAACATGGTGAGGTTTGAATGCACAGGCGCTGCAGCAGATCCTGATCTATAGAATGACAGAGTGTCCAATACAAAAGCATGCATTCAGCTCATGATACTTGTGCTGGTGCGGATGCATCAACTAGAGCTCATTTCTCAATTGCTTTTCTCTGCTTCCTTTCCAAATTGTCTTTGAATTCCCTTTTAAATTATGTGAAGTTTGCTTGGAAATTGCAGCAATCACGCCACAATTTAGGAAATGACAGAAGGGCAAAATCTACAAACCCACCAGTTAAATGAAAGCAAAATACCATGGATGCTGCAAATCTGAAATAAAACTGAAAATGCTGAAAAGACAAAGCAGGATTGGCAGCATCTGTAAAGAGCGGAATTGAGTTGATGGCCAGAGTTTTCCAGCTAGTCACACCAGTGGGATCTTCCAGGCCCGTCGATATGAATGAATATTTTGATGTCTTACCCGTTGTTTTAGGGGAACATGCCGCAGAGAGGGGCTAGAAAATTACAACCAACTTTTTGAGTCAGGGCTCTGAAGAAGCATCATACAAACATTAACTCTGGTTCTCACTCCACAAATGCTACCAGAGCTTTTATTTAATGTCAGTTGTGGGGCATTAATGGAATCTATCATCAGGGACAATGCAAATGAGAATTTGAACCATTGGCTGAACATGGAAAGTTAGCATGGATTTATGGAGCATAGGTCAATCTGGTTGAATTATTTGAGGTGATCATAAACATGTTGAAATCTTTATGGATGTAGTCTACATGAGTTTCCAAAAGGCATTTGAGAAAGTTCCATTTATGAGATTTTGAGCGAAAATGAAAATTTGGAATTGGACATAACCTTCTGATATGGGTTGGCATTTTGTTAGGATAGAGGAGACAGAAAATAAGGATAAAGGTTTTGTTCTCCAGCTGGTGGCATGGGACACTTAACATTTTCCACAGGAACCTCGACTTTTCACATATATATATATCTGAATCTTGGACAAAGGAGTTCCAGATATATTGCCAATTTTGCGATGATATTGATCAAAAGGCATATTATGTTTTGTAGATGGGAACAGGAAGTTACAAAATAACATAAGCTGATTGAATCAATAACTAAAAATATGTTAGATGAAGTGGGGAAGTTTGAGGTCTTCCATTTTGGACCATATTTAGATCATTGTGTTAGCTAACCCACTGATTAACACAGGACTGGATTTTATGGCAATGGATAGGACAGCTTCCCTCGCACTGCTGTAAAATAACACATGTTGCCAGCCATCATCATGACACCTATCTGCCACAGTATGGAAGATGGGTGGGGCCTGAGGTCAGGAGGCCATCCGCCTTCCAAACCAATGAATTAAATTGTCCTTAAGACTACCAATTTTGTGGCCTATGCAATTTTATGGGCTATGCAGAGGCCAAGCAGGTGGGAGTGAGTTGCGGCAGGTAAGTACAGCTGGCCTACAGGTGCTATTTTACAATTAAGAAGTGTTTTGGAACTGGGCCTTGAAATTTAAATAAATGGGCGTCATATGACCTTTGTTGAAGTCAGCCTGACAACAGGTCTGGAAGATGGGGTTGCTAAAGCTTAAAGAACATAAGAACATAAGAACATAAGAACATAAGAAATAGGAGCAGGAGTAGGCCATCCAGCCCTTCGAGCCTGCCCCGCCATTCAATAAGATCATGGCTGATCTGTCGCTGCTCAGTTCCACTTTCCCGCCCTCTCCCCATAACCCTTAATCCCCTCTCCTATCAAAAACCCATCAACCCGCGTCTTAAAAATACTTAGCGAGGCAGCGTCCACCACTTCAACGGGCAGAGAATTCCAGAGATTCACCACCCTTTGAGTGAAGAAGTTCCTCCTCAACTCCGTTCTAAACCGTCCCCCTTTTATCTTGAGGCTGTGCCCCCTAGTCCTACTGTCTTTTTTGAGCGGGAAGAGTCTCTCCACCTCTATCCTATCCAACCCATTCATCATCTTATACGTCTCAATGAGATCTCCCCTCATTCTTCTAAACTCTAACGAGTACAAGCCCAGTTTATTCAGCCTCTCCTCATAGCTCAACGCCCTCAACTCCGGTATCAGCCTAGTAAACCTCCTCTGCACTCCCTCCAAGGCCAAAATATCTTTGCGCAGGTGCGGCGCCCAAAAATGCACACAGTACTCCAGTTGCGGCCTCACCAATGCCCTATACAGCTGCAGCAAGACCTCCCTACTTTTATATTCAATCCCCCTCGCTATGAAGGCCAGCATCCCATTCGCCTTCCTGACCACCTGCTGCACCTGCAAGCTGGGTTTTTGCGACTCATGCACAAGGACCCCGAGGTCCCTCTGCACCGTCGCCTGCTGCAGTTTTTCACCCCGTAAGTAATAGTCCTTCCTACCATTCTTCCTACCAAAGTGGACCACCTCGCACTTGCCAACATTAAATTCCATTTGTCATTTCCTGGCCCTTTCGCCCAGCCTATCTAGATCCTTCTGCAGACTCTCCACACCCTCCGCACAATTTGCCGTTCCCCCAATCTTGGTGTCATCAGCAAATTTCGACACCCTACACTCGGTTTCCTCCTCCAGATCATCTATATAAATGGTAAAAAGCTGAGGCCCCAGCACCGACCCCTGGGGCACTCCACTAGTCACCATCCGCCAATCCGAATAGCACCCGTTGACCCCCACTCTCTGCCTCCTATTTGACAACCAATCCTCTATCCACGCCAACACCCTACCCCCAACTCCATGTCCCTCGACCTTCTGCAATAACCTCTTGTGAGGCACTTTGTCAAATGCCTTCTGAAAATCTAGAAAGACCATATCCACCGGCTCTCCTCTATCCACCGCCCTAGACACATCCTCATAGAACTCCAGTAAATTTGTCAGACACGACTCCCCTTTAATGAAACCGTGCTACGTCTGCTCTATCAAGCAATTCCCTTCAAGATGCCTCGCAATTTCCTCCTTAATGACAGATTCTAACATTTTACCTACCACAGACGTTAAACTAACCGGCCTATAATTCCCCGCCTTTTGCCTGGCACCCTTCTTAAACAACGGCGTAACATTAGCCGTTTTCCAATCATCCGGCACTTCCCCAGAATCCAGCGACGTTTGGAAAATAACCACCAAGGCATCCACTATCACCTCTGCCATTTCTTTCAGAACCCTCGGATGCATTCCATCCGGTCCTGGGGACTTGTCCACAATCAGCCCCTCCAGTCTGTCGAGCACCGCCTTTCTAGTAACAGTAATGTCATTAAGACCCTCCAGTCCTACCACCTTTCCATCGCTAACACCCGGCAAATTATTCACGTCCTCCTCCGTGAAGACAGAAACAAAAAAGTTATTCAATACCTTAGCCATATCCCGATCCCCTACCACTAGGTCCCCTTTCTCATCCTCTAAAGGACCAACATTCACCCTAGCCAGCCTCTTCCTTTTTATATATTTATAAAAACTCTTGCTATCCTTTTTTATATTAAGCGCTAGCCCAGCTTCATAGTTTCTCCTATCCTTCCTTATCAACTTCTTTGTCAATCTTTGTTGACATTTAAACCTCTCCCAATCCTCTTCTCGCCCACTACTCTTAGCTACTCTAAATTCCTCCACTTTTAGTTTAACACTTTCCTTCACCTCCTTCGTTATCCACGGCTTATTACCTCTCCTCCTACTATCCTTTTTGACCATCGGAATAAATTTCCGTTGAGCACCAAGAAAGATCTCCTTAAAGATCCTCCACTGCTCCTCAACAGACCCTCCCTCCAACGCGCTCTCCCAGTCCACATTCGCCAATTCTTCTCTCATCCTACCGTATTCCCCTCTATTCAAACAAAGGACGCGTGTCCGGGAACCCACTTTCTCCTCCTCCATCTGCACCAGAAACTCCACCATACAATGATCACTCTCCCCAAGAGGATCCTTCACCACAAGGTCCCTAATTCTACCCGCTTCATTACATAGCACCAGATCCAAGATAGCTCGCTCCCTCGTCGGCTCCAACACACACTGTTCGAGGAAACTATCCCGGCAGCATTCCAAGAACTCTTCCTCGAGCCCCCCATGTCCAACATGGGTCGACCAATCAATATGCAGATTGAAATCCCCCATAACTACGGCCGTCCCATTCCTGCACGCCGCACTTATTTGCGCGTTAACAGCCCGCCCCATCTCCAGATCATTATTCGGGGGCCTATAGACGACACCCACCAGCGTCTTCCTCCCTTTGCTGTTCCTAATCTCCACCCACAACGATTCCACCCTCTGCTCCTTGGCTCCAATATCATCCCTTGCTACCACCGTGATGCTATCCTTAATCAGCAGAGCTACGCCCCCCCCTTTTCCCTCCTGCCTATCCTTCCTAAACACTTGATAGCCCTGTACATTCAGCTCCCAGTCCCTGTCACCCTGCAGCCACGTCTCTGTAATGGCCACCAGATCGTATCCATTTGTGTCGATCTGTGCCATCAGCTCATCCACTTTATTCCGAATGCTTCGTGCATTCAGATAAAGTGCTTTCATCCCAGTCTTCACCTGGACCCTATTTGCCGCAACGCCACCAACTATACTCACGCCCCCTACTCCCTCTATTATTGGGACATCCTTGGCCTCTTTCCTTACATGTACACTCTCCTTAACTTTAGACCTCGTAAGGTCACCTACCCTCACACCCTCCCCCTCCCTAATTAGTTTAAAGCCCTGTCTACAGTCCTCTTTACTCGATTCGCCAGCACTCTGGTCCCAGCACGGTTCAGACCGACCCCATCCCGCCCGAACAGGTCCCACCTACCCCAATACTGGTGCCAATGCCCCATAAATTCAAACCCATTCCTCCCACGCCAATCCCTGAGCCACCCATTCACTTCCTTAATCCTGTCAACCCTACGCCCATCTGCACACGGTTCAGGCAGTAGCCCAGAGATAACCACCTTGTCGGTTCTACTTTTTAATTCCATTCCCAGCTTTTCATACTCCCTCCCCAGATCCTCAGTCTGCATTTTACTTACGTCGCTGGCACCCACATGAACCACAACGACCGGATTCTCACCCTCCCACTCCAGGTTCCTCTGCAGCCCAGCTGTGACATCCCGGACCCGAGCACCATGCAGACAACACACCCTTCTGTGCACTTTGTCATTGTGACAAAGGACAGTGTCAATACCCTTCACCCCACTATCCCCAATCACTACTACGTTCCTTTTCCTTTTCTCTTTGCCTATGTCCTGCTGCAGCACTGTACCGTGTGCAGTTTGCTCACCAACCTCACCTGCCTCGTTCTCGTCCAGCCTGGAAGCAAGAACCTCAAACCTGTTATGCAGATTAAGAGGCTGAGGCCTCCGCTCCTCACCCCCCTTCCTCCTCCCAGCAGCCCCCTCTTGTCCCTGACCCTCAGAGTTAGCCAGTCTAGGGGGGGTGGATGTCACTTGCACCCCATTGACAATGGCACCCTCTCTCCCCCTGATGAGCCTCAGTGTCTGTAGCTCAGAGGCCAGCTCATTTACCCTGAGCTGGAGCTCCTCCAGCAACCTGCACTTACTGCAGACATGGCCACTGGGATGAACCTTGGGGTCCACCAGTTCCCACATCATACAGAAACCACACATCACATGCCCCTCCATTATTCACTGTAGTAGTTTTGAAAAAAATTTTTTTGTTTTTTTTGTTTTTCAAACGAACTCACCTGGCCTTTTTTCCTTCCAGCCCTTTTTGATATTAAGCCCTAGTAGCTCACTCTGCTTCCCACTCACTCCGCTGCCCGCTCAGACGCTGCCCGCTGTCTACACCAGGCCTCCTTTTAAACCTGGTGCTGATTTAAAGCTGATGGCCCACAACTGCCTGCTAACCACTCCCTCAGAATTCTTAAAGCAGTAAATACAATAAATAAATGCTTTAAACAGTTCTACAAAGAACAAAGTGCTTTAAACTTATTTTAAACAGGTTTTTAACAGGTAAAATCTTAGCTCTCTCTCTGCTCCTTCACTCGTCTGCTCCAGCAAACAAAAAGGAAGGCTGGATTTTTAAAAATTTTATTTTGGGGAAAATAGGCTCTTGGTATTCACACATGCAAACAACGGCAAAGAGATCTGTGATGCCAGTGGACAGATTGTGAGACTTTAGGGAAGTCCCAGGGAAGGATTAAGAATTTCAAGTTGTAAAAGGCTATACTCTGAACTGTCCTTTTGATTTTTGACTGGATGGAGTTGGGGGTCCAAAAGACAGATTTTCAGTGTTTCTGCCTGAATACAAGACCCATGTGACTTAAATTGTCATGTGGGAAGGGTACAGGATCAGACCACAGACTTTCCTAAAATATTATTGAATATCATAGACAAGTGTGTTAGACCACCAAGGCCTAGGAGAGACAGAACAACGAGAAAATGGAAGTCCATGTTTTGCCATGTAGGACTAGGACGGAAGCTGGAGTTCAGATTGAGAAATACAATCTGTGAGGAGTTCAAGCAAAGCTGTAAAATTTGGCTGGCTTGCAGTGGAGGGAGTATCTCCAGTAAAATTCTCTCTGAAAAACAATTCTGGATTCTCAGTTCCCAGGCTGCAAAAAGAAAGTAAAAAGTCTGACAACACCAGGTTTAAGTCCAACCGATTTATTTGACAGTAAATTCACTAGCTTTCGAGGTTACCCTCTTCGTCAGGTGTCATTCACCTGACGAAGAGGGTAACCTCGAAAGCTAGTGAATTTACTATCAAATAAATCGGTTGGACTTAAACCTGGTGTTGTCAGACTTTTTACTGTGTTTACCCTAGTCCAACGGTGACATATCCACATCATGCAAAAAGAAAGAACAGAAGTAAACCCTCGGGAGCTAAGACTCATAAGAACATAAGAACATAAGAAATAGGAGCAGGAGTAGGCCATCTAGCCCTTCGAGCCTGCCCTGCCATTCAATAAGATCATGGCTGATCTGTCGTGGCTCAGTTCCACTTTCCCGCCCTCTCCCCATAACCCTTAATCCCCTCTCTTATCAAGAACCCATCAACCCGCTTCTTAAAAATATTTAGCGAGGCAGCGTCCACCACTTCAACGGGCAGAGAATTCCAGAGATTCACCACCCTTTGAGTGAAGAAGTTCCTCCTCAACTCCGTTCCAAACCGCCTCCCCTTTATCATGAGGCTGTGCCCCCTAGTCCTACTGTCTTTTTTGAGCGGGAAGAGTCTCTCCACCTCTATCCTATCCATCCCATTCAATGGGAATTGTCACAATTCCTATATCCTCAGGCATTCCCAATGTATGGCTATTCTCCCCAGCACCAGTGCTGGAGGGATGGATTCTTGGTGATAAGAGGAATTTGCTGAATTGATGGTTCTGATGGAAGGAATTTGTGAACAGAGGTTGAGAACTGATTCAATGAGAACCATGTGTCCATCTGGGATAGTCTGAGCAAATTGAGATTTGGCTGCCAGGACTGAGCTGATGGTTCACTGCAGTAGGCACTAGCTTAGGCCTCCCTGCTTATTATAGTTTGCTGTGCCCTTCACAACCTCCGAGGAGGACCTGACAGAAGAGGATTTGATGACTAGTCACACTCTTTGAGGGCAAATCTGAAGAGGATCTGAAAGACAATCCAGAGGATCCAAACTGGTCAGCTGATGAACTGAGGGACAATGGGGAATTAGTGAGATTGTGGAAACGCTTCACTGATTTGGAAGACATTGGTCAACAACATCTGAGTTCCATAATCTCCTGATCTCTGACCCCATGAAAATATTGTAAGCTAACAGAGCTAAGGTCAATGTTGCATACTTAATTGCTGAGGAAACTTGTGCAGAAGTTAACTGACAAACATCACCAGGAATCCATGGGCTAGATGCCTATATACCACCAGCTAGACATGAAGACCCTCACAACAACATACCTATTCTTGGTCAAAAGCACATAAAGATCATGAGCACAATCTCTCAAAGAGGAATATGAAGTAAAGGAACAACCTGATGATCCATGTGTGTTTATAGCGATATTTAAATTTTTGTTACAATTGCTGTGCCATGTGGTGCTCCACCTTAGATGCCACCTGCACAGGAAGCAAGCTACTGATCCTGATGCCCCTGCCTCTAGGATGGCCTGAATGCACTTTCTTTAGTCACCCGAGGTCATGAGGACCCAGCATTGGGAACAATTCCTACATATTGGGTTAGTAAGTTCGCCGACGATACGAAGGTTGGTGGTGTTGTGGATAGTCTGGAGGAATGTCAGAAGTTGCAGCGTGACATAGGTAGGATGCAAGACTGGGCGGAGAAGTGGCAGATGGACTTCAACGCGGATAAATGTGTAGTGGTCCATTTTGGCAGGACCAACAGGATGCAGGAGTACAATATCAAGGGTAGGAGTCTTAGCTGGGTTGAAGAGCAGAAGGATCTTGGGGTCCGGGTCCATAGGACTCTTAAATCGGCCTCGCACGTGGAGGATGTGGTCAAGAAGGCGTATGGTGTACTGGCCTTCATTAATCGAGGGATTGAGTTTAGGAGTCGGGAGGTAATGCTGCAACTTTATAGGACCCTTGTCAGACCCCGCTTGGAGTACTGTGCGCAGTTCTGGTCGCCTCACTACAGGAAGGATGTGGAAGCTATTGAGAGGGTGCAGAGAAGATTTACAAGGATGTTGCCTGGATTGGGAGGCATGCCTTATGAAGATAGGTTGAGGGAGCTAGGTCTCTTCTCCCTGGAGAAACAAAGGTTGAGAGGCGACCTGATATAGGTTTATAAAATGTTGAGAAGAATAGATAGGGTGGATTCTCGGAGGCTATTTCCCAGGGCTGAAATGGTCGCTACGAGAGGACACAGGTTTAAGGTGCTGGGAAGCAAGTACAGAGGAGATGTTAGGGGAAAGTTTTTCACTCAGAGGGTGGCTGCCGTCGGTGGTGGTAGAGGCGAACTCGCTGGGGTCTTTTAAAAGACTTCTGGCTGAGTATATGGGATCTAATGGCATTGGAAGTTACAGATAGTTCTATGGCTTGGTAGGTATAGATGTGATTGGTGCAACTTGTGGGCCGAAGGACCTGTTTGTGCTGTAGTGTTCTATGTTCTATGTTCTATATTGATAGGTGTCTCCTCTGTTACCATGGCAATTGAAGGGGTTGCTGGCAGAAAGCTGGAGGAATCTCACAGAGGCCTGGTCTGTAGTGACCAGAGGAGTGGCTGCTTCACTGAGTGTAGTCATCGCACATTGTATTAAATAGTGCTCTGCATTTCTGGATTTTTATTTGATTGCAATAAATATTTATCATTGTCTGGTTGTTCAAAGATTTCTGATTGCTGAACACAGGTTTGTTGCTGCTTTTAATTCCATAGTGGTCAGTGTTGGGCATTAAATCCATTTTAGTGGGTTTTCAGTAAGGTTAAGGATCCATTCAGTGTTGAAAATTGCTTTTGGTTTGTTCAGTTTGGTTTCCATTAACTCAAGTAATAAAGGGTAGTGTGAGTATTGCTGCTACTGCTGAGTCCTTCTTGGAGTCTCAAGTCTGTCTCTGTTTCTCAGTAGCGGGGAGGGTTGTTATTTTCAGACTAACTCTAACACTATTCTTTACACATTTACATGCTCTTTTCTCAGTTTTATTTGTTCTCTTATTTGTCGAACCTGGCTGCTTGATTTGGTAATCAGGGATCTTCTCCTTCGGGGCATATATTGGTTCTTCGTTGGAAACCTCCTAATGTTCATTTATAGTTTTACCTGATAACAGTTTGGAACAAGATCAAAACAATGTTGGCGGTGAAAACCTGAAGTGAAAACTGAAAGGCTAGAAATACTCAAATCTGTCAGTGCCAAGAAATAAACAGAGGCTGAAAATTTGTGGCCTTAGCCACCAGCAAGATCTTCTGGTCCTTTTGTGGGTTCCCTGGGTGTGGAGTGTGCGAACAATGGGAAAACCAGAAGACAACAGCAGGATCAAAGGATCACATGACCGGCAAGTGGCGGCCACAGGAGGCCTGTGGAAAATCCCTCCCAATGTTAATATTTTTCAGCTGAAGATCTTTCTTCAAATGTCAGTTCTGACAACAGGACATCAACCTGAAATGTTAATTTTTTTCACTAATTTGCTATTTGGAGAGTCTGTCTTATCCCATTAAACTACCAACATATATAATCGTAGTCACTGTGTTAAATTTCTCCTTTTTAAACCTAATATTGAAGTTGATTATATCAAAATGTGTTAGATAAATATTCACCTACTGTTAGATGAACAAAGTCTTGCTCCTTATTCATTATTAAATCTAAAATTGTTGGTCTTACTGGGGTGGCATTGTGGCGCAATGGTTAGCACTGCTGCCTCACAGCATCAGAGATCCGGGTTCAATTCTGGCCTCGGGCCACTGTCTGTGTGGAGTTTGCACATTTTCCCTGTGTTTGCATGAGTTTTCTCTGGGTGCTCCGATTTCCTCCCACAGCCAAAGATATGTGGGTTAGATTGATTGGCCATGCTAAATTGACCCTAGTGTCAGGGGATTAACAGGGTAAATACATGGGGTTATGGGATTAGGGCCTGGATGAGATTGTGGTTGGTGCAGACTCGATGGGATGAATAGCCTCCTTCTGCACTGTAGGAATTCTATGATTAATGAATCTAGAACATAATGCTGTGGAAAATTATTGAGAAATTCAATGCATTTCTGACTTGAACCACTCTGCTCTTCCCTATCTATTGAACTTAGTGTCTTCTTAAAACAACAATGCATTTGCTACAAGCCACCCTAATCTTTGAATTAATGCATTTTATCTCTTCATTTCTGCTAATAGGAGATGTATAGTCAACTCTGCCTTAACATTCTCTTATTTCTAATCATTGCCTCTGCTGATAGATTTCCCTTACCTATTATCTCTTTTATTAACATTGCAAAGTATTTTTGGTCAATATGGCTACCCTTCCTCCTCTTGGAGTTCTCCTACCCTTTCCAATATTTTCCCTATCGTCAGCATCCTTCCATCTAAGTGAGGTGATGGACGTCCAGCAAATCTATAGCTGAGCTTCTGGATGGGTAACTAGAACTGCATCATCAGCTTAGAGAAGTTCTCTGATCAAGATTTGGTCTATCTTTCTCTTCGCTTTTCACCTGAACAGATTATAAACCGACTGGCCTAGTATATAGAAAAACTCCTTCCATATCTGCAGGAAAGACACAGGCAGGAAAATAGAAAAGAAAATACTAAAAGTGAGGGCTCACTCACAGCCCTCTTTCACTCCATTCTTTATCCTGAAACTGTCAGCAGTGGAGCCAAAGTGTACTGCACTCTGCATGTTTTCATGGAAGGGACAGGCAAGACTGAGGACCCGCAATTTTATCCAACATCTTGTAGCATCTTAAGATAAAAGCAAAATACTGAGGATGCTGGAATCTGAAACAAAAACAGAAAATGCTGGAAAACGTCAGCAGGTCTGACAGCATCTGTGGACAGAGAATAGAGCCAACAGCCCTGACTTGAAACATTGGCTCTATTCTCTCTCCATGGATGCTGTCAGACTTGCCGAGATTTTCCAAAATTTTCTGTTCTTGTAGACTCCTGTTCTGCAGATGGTGTTGGGAGCTGTTGTGAGATCCATTAAGGAAAGACAGAGAGGTAAATTGTCAACATTTCTCTTGGTAGCTAGAATGTGGAGAAAGTCATATCCACTGTTGATCTGCTAACATAGAGGCTGCACTGTGCTCCTGGATACACCTGTGCCAGCATTTTACTAACTCACTCGGTCAAGGGTCGTAAAATCCTACCTGAGGCCAAAGGAGAATTCCATTCTGTGAGCCTTGCTCGCCCCAATTCCAGGGCGGGTGAGGCAGTAAAATTCCCTGATCTTCAAGTTGTTTGAGTCTTATATGTGCATAAGTGGCAGGAAGGTAAAGAAAGCTTAGAGCGTCCTAGGCTTTATTAATAGGGACATTGAGTACAAGAGCAAGGAGGTTATGTTAATCGTGTATAAAATACTGCTTCAGGCCTCACTGAAGTGTTGCATTCAATCCTTGTTGCTGCACTGTAGAAAAGATGTGAAAGCATTGGAGGCAGTACAGAAAAGATTCACCAGAATGATTCCAAGGATGAGGAATTTCGGTTCAGATAGACTGGAGAAGTTAGAGAATGGTGTTCCTTGGAGAAGAGAAGGTTGAGAGGAGATTTAATAGAGATACTTACAATTGTAAGAAGTCAAAACAGAAGGAGGAATTGTTTTGATTTGATTTTGATTTGTTTATTATTATCACATGTAGAGGGATGCAGTGAAAAGTATTGCTTTTTGCGTGCTATACAGGCAAAACATACCGTTCATAGAATACATCGGGGAGAAGGAAAGGAGATGGTACAGAAAATGGTGTTGCAGTCACAGATATGGTGTACAGAAATATCAGCTTAATATCATAGAGTTATAGAATCCCTACGGTACAAAAGGAGACCATTCGGCCCATCGAGTCTGTACCAACCACAATCTTACCAGACCCTATTTCCATAACCCCACACATTTACTCTGCTAATCCCCCTGACATTAGGGTCAATTTATCATGGCCAATCAATCTAACGTTCACATTTTTGGACTGTGGGAGGAAACTGGAGCATCCGGAGGAAACCCATGCAGATGTGGGGAGAAAGTGCGAACTCCACACAGACAGTGAACCAAGGCCAGAACGGAACCTGTGTTCCTGGCGCTGTGAGGAAGCAATGCTAACCGCTGTGCCACTGTGCTGCCCTAAGGTACGTCTATTCAAACATCTGATGGTAGCAGGGAAGAAGCTGCTCTTGAGTTAATTGGTACATGTTCTCAGACTTTTGTATCTTTTCCTAATGGAGGATGGTGGAAGAGAGTATATCCAGGTTGCGTGAGGTCCTTGAATATGTTGACTGCTTTTCTGAGGCAACGGGAAGTATAGATGGAGTCAATGAATGGGAGGATTGTTCGCGTGATGGCCTGGGCTACATTCACGACCTTTTGTAGTTTATTGTGGTTTTGGTCAGAGTAACAGCCATACCAAGCTGTGATACATCTGGAAAGGATGTTTGCTATGGAGCATCTCTAAAAATTGGTGAGAGTTATAGGTAACTTGCCGACCATCCTTAGCCTCCTGAGAAAGTAGAGCTATTGGTGGGCTTTCTTAGCTATAGTGTCAGTGTAAAGAGAACAGGACAGGTTGTTGATGATCTGGACCCCTAGAAACTTGAATCACTTGACCATTTCCACTTCATCACCATTGACGTAGACAGGGGCATGTTTTTTACTACTCTTTCTGAAGTTGATGACTACCTCCTTTATTTTGTTGACATTGAGGGAGAGATCATTATTGTTCCACCAGTTCACCAGATTCTCTGGGCCGATTTTACCATCTAGTTGCGCTTGTTTTTGGGTGTGAAAATTTGGTAAAGCTGGGCATAAAGTGAATAGTGCAATCCGCACCGGCTCCCCCTTTACCAAGGCCCGAAAATAGTTGTGATTTGCATGCATTTAAATTGACTCAATAGGCTGCACGCCCAACTTTACTGGCACTTCCCCCTTTACCATTGTATTCACTCATCCAGATTTGGCACAAAACAGACATGCTCCACGAAAGTCCAATTCGGATGCTGCAGCTAGTGAGGAGATAAGTGCTGAGCATCTGATGGCTCTCTGCTTGAGATTGGTGGGGAGGACGGGGGGTGGTCGACTACCACTCTGCTTGAGATTGGTTGGGGGGGTAGGGAGGTCTGGTGCCATCCTGCCTGTGATCAATGAGGGGGAAAGGGGAGGGACCTGTAATCAGTCTGGGTGGCAGAAGGGGGGTGGGTAGGAGGATAAGGGGGTCACTAATGTTGTGGGGGTGGGGCAAAGTCTGTGGGGGCATTATCCAGCCCAGGAGTGATGTGGCAAGGGAGCAGCATTCTACCATTTTTTTTTCTGCGCGTGCACAGTTGGAGGCGCCGATTGGAGCTGCAGAACTTTGGCCACATTAAGTCCCGCTCACAGGTTCCTGCAGCGCGATTCAGAATTTCTGATATTTTTTCAGTCCGAGTGCCAATGGGGGCGCTGGAGAACAGGTCTAAAGGTCAGATCTGAAACACTCCCAGTTTCAAGTCCGCACAGCACTTAGAATGAAAATGGTAAAATATTTCCCTATGTCTCTTTCCTGTACTCCATTTTATCATTGTTTTTAAATCTGACCCACTATGGTGATGTCATCAGCAAACTTGAAAATGGAGTTGAAGAAGAATTTGGCTACACAGTCATTGCTGTATAAGGAATTTAGTAGGGGGCCAAAGACACAAACTTACAGGACACCGGTGCTGAGGATGATCATGGAGGAGATGTTGTTGCCTATTCTAACTGGTTGTGGTCTGTGGCCCAGGAAGTCTCAGATCCAGTCGGAGAGAGAGAGGAGCTGAGCCTAGGCCACAGAGAGTGGAGCTGAGTTTTGTTGGGATAATGGTGTTGAAGGCTGAACTGTAGTCAAGAAATGTCCTTGTTAACCAGGTGTTTCAGGGTTGAGTGTAGGGCCAGGGAGATGGTGTCATTTGTTGACCTGTTGCAGCGATAGGTGAACTGTAATGGATCCAGGCAATCTGGGAAACCAGAGTTGATGTGTGCCATGACTAACCTTTTGAAGCTCTTCATAATGATGGATGTTCCCATTGGTGCAAGAATTGAGAATATAAGGACACAGATTTAAGGTAATTGGCAAAAGAAGCAATGGTGACCTGAGGGAAAACTCTTCCATGCAGCATATGGTTAGGATCTGGAGTGCACTGATTGAAAGTGTGGTGGAGGTATGAAGGGAATTGGATTATTATCTGAAAAAGGAAGAATGTGCAAGAATATAAACAAAAGGCAGAGGAGAGAAACTTGGTAAATTGTTGCTATGGAGAACTGACACAGACATAACAGGCTGAATGGCCTCTTTCTGTGCTGTAATTCTGTGATTGTAAAGGCCTTACTAGTGGTACTGAGAAATGAGATGCCTCTGTAGTTGCAGTTTCTTCCATCACCTTTATTTTTGTATAATGTGATGATTTTTGTGCAACACATGTCTTGTGGAATGGATTCAATCTTCAACAGAGAACAAGGTGTGGCAGTAGATGGCACATTTCATACTTGTGCAGTTTGGCTGGAATTCTATCCTGGTCAGGTGCCTGTTTGCTAAGGAATCAATGGCCATTTCATCGATGGCAATTAAGCTTTGATATAGTCAATCTGTTGGCCTCATGGAAGTATAGCTCATTGTAGTGTTCAATGAAATAGGGCATCTACTTGCTACTATAAGTGAGTGCTTCACCACCTGCTGATTTGACAGCGGCAACTTTGATAATTGTAGGACTGAGCACCCTGTTGATCACATCATAAACAACACATTTCATCATCACAAACTCTTTGGATTTCTTGATGTAAGTTGATGCAGTGTTTATTTGTACAGTGGCTCCATCTTTTACACAATTGCCTTGGCCACTTTGTAGCCGTGCTGTGTTTTAATTGTCGGGTTGATATCGTACATCAGGTCAATTTTACTTCATAGAGTCATAGAGGTCTACAGCATGGAAATAGGCCCTTGGGCCCAACTTGTCTGTGCTGCCCTTTTTTTTAAAACCCCTAAACTAATCCTAATTGCCTGCATTTGGCCATATCACTCTATACCCATTGTACCCATGTAACT
The DNA here is from genome assembly GCF_965287045.1 of Carcharhinus amblyrhynchos. Taxonomy (NCBI): domain Eukaryota; kingdom Metazoa; phylum Chordata; class Chondrichthyes; order Carcharhiniformes; family Carcharhinidae; genus Carcharhinus; species Carcharhinus amblyrhynchos. Next base: position 85,041,184 of record NC_137324.1, on the reverse strand, counting down.
ATCTAAGTGCTTTTTAAAAGATAAGATTGTAACTGCTTCTACTACTACCTCTGGCAGCTTGTTCCAGACACTCACTGCCCTCTGTGTGAAAAAAATGCCCCTCTGGACCCTTTTGTATCTCTCCCCTCTCACCTTAAACCTATGCCCTCTATTTTTAAACTCCCTTACCTTTGGGAAAAAATATTGACTATCTGCCTTGTCTATGCCCCTCATTATTTTATAGACCTCAATAAGGTCACCTCCCAGCCTCCTACACTCCAGAGAAAAAAGTCCAAGTCTTTTCAGCCTCTCCTTATAACTCAATCCATCAAGTCCTGGTAGCATCCTAGTAAATCTTTTCTGCACTTTTTCTAGTTTAATAATATCCTTTCTATAATAGGGTGACCAGAATTGCGCACAGTATTCCAAGTGTAGCCTTATCAATGTCTTGTACAACTTCAACAAGACGTCCCAACTCCTGTATTCAATGTTCTGACTGATGAAACCAAGCATGCCGAATGCATTCTTAACCATGCCATGCCATGTCATGCTTTAATGACAGATATCATTTCTTCTGAGGAGGCCTCAAACCGATTTTGTTGTGTGTTCTAACTTGACCAAATGTTGCCATTGCTGTGTCATCAATGATTGAATTCAATGGCATCCAAGTTTTTGCAGTATCAATAAACATTTAACAGATAACAATTCGTCAAACACCACTGCAAATTGCCAGCAGCTGACATTATTTGTGATGTGGAGATGCTGGCGTTGGACTGGGGATAAGACTGGGAAATTCCAGGTTAAAGTCTAATGGGTTTATTTGGTAGCACAAGCTTTTGGAGCGCTGCCCCTTCATCAGGTGAGTGGGAGTTCTGTCACAAACAGGGCATATAAAGACACAACCTCAATACCTCAATTTACAAAATAATGGTTGGAGTGCGAGTCGTTACAGGTAATCAAGTCTTAAAGGTACAGACAACGTGAGTGGGGAGAAGGTTAAGCACAGGTTAAAGAGATGAGTATTGTCTCCAGCCAGGACAGTTAGTGAGATTTTGCAAGCCCAGGCAAATTGTTGGGGTTACAGATCATGTGACATGAACCCAAGATCCCGGTTGAGGCCGTTCTCAAGTGTGTGGAACTTGGCTATTCTTCTCTGCTCAGTGACTCTGCACTGTCGTGTGCCACGAAGACTGCCTTGGAGAATGCTTATCCGAAGATCAAAGGCTGAATGCCTGTGACCGCTGAAGTGTTTCCCAACAGGAAGCAAACACTCTTGGCTGGTGATTGTCAAGCGGTGTTCATTCGTCTGTTGTCGTAGCATCTGCATGGTCTCCCCAATGTACCATGCCTCAGGACATTCTTTCTTTCAGCGTCATACCCCCCCACCTCCATTTCTTGCCTTCAAACAACTGCTCAACTTCAAACAAACCATTGTCCGCAGCAAACTACCCAGTCTTCAGGAGAACGGTGACCATGACACCACACAACCCTGCCACAGCAACCTCTGCAAGACATGCTGGATCATCGGCACGGATGCCATCATCTCACGTGAGATTACCATTCACCAGGTACACGGTACATACGCTTGTAACTCGGCCAACGTTGTATACATGATATGGTGCAGGAAAGGATATCCTGAGGCATGGTTCTTTGGGAAGACCACGCAGAACTACGACAATGATGAATGATCACCACTCGACAATCACCAAACAAGAGTGTTCTCTTCCTGTTGGAGAACACTTCAGCGGTGACAGGCATTCGGCCTCTGATCTTTGGGTAAGTGTTCTCCAAGGCGGCCTTCACAGCACGCAACAATGCAGAGTCGCTGAACAGAGACTGATTGTCAAGTTCCGCACACATGAGGATGGCCTCAACCGGGATCTTGGGTTCATGTCACACTATCTGTAGCCCCCACGACTTGTCTGGGCTTGCAAAATCTCACTAACTATCCTGGCTGGAGACAATACACATTTCTTTAAACTGTGCTTAACCCTTTCTCCACTCATATTGTTGAATTGTTGAACAGATTTGAAACTGGGAATGTTTCAGATCTGATCTTTAGGCCTATTCTCAGGCACCTCTATATGCACTCAGCCTGAAAAAATATCAGCAATTCCACTTGATTACCTGTAAAGACTCGCATTCTAACCATTATTTTGTAAACTGAGTATGTGTCTTTATATGCCCTGTTTGTGAACAGAACTCACACTCAACTGATGAAGGGGCAGCACTCCAAAAGCTTGTGGCTTGTGCTACCAAATAAACCTGTTAGAATTTAACCTGGTGTTATGAGACTTCTTTCTATTACTTCTTGTACCAGGGATGTTAATGGTAACTTATTTGGAGCTATGAAACTTTTAGGATTGCACCTTCACTACTCCACTGTTGATAAGAGAGGGGTCATTGTCACGATTTGTGTTGTGGAAGGTATGAGTATGATACTGGGTGGATTGTCCCTTCAATTGTTAATGATCAGGTTATGTTGGTGACAATGGCTAGACCTTAAATTCCACTAGCTATCATGGTGGTATCTGAAGCCATTTTCCCAAGGCAGTAGCCTGGGCCTCTGGATTACGAGTCCAGTGACGTTATTGCAAAGCCACCACCATCTCCCTACTCTTGGATTGCGCCATGATACGTTGTGGTCATGTTGTCCCTGAAGGAGGTTAGTTAGAGGCACAGAGTCCATTCTGAGCACAAAGCTCAAGAAACCATTGGCTGTTGTCATTGATCTTGCACCCCGCACCCCCATGATGACAAAGGCACATTGGCCATGAGCCAGTGTCTGACCCAACACATGGTTTAAAATCACCTAGGTTGAATTACTTGTAGGATTTGAAATGTGTTCTAGGACATCATGTAGAGAATTAGAAAATTGACCTTTATCTATGATTTTGGCATTTAGGATTGTTGCATAAGTGCCGAGGATGTTGACAAGACCTTGAACAGATGTTAGATACAGAGAGATGAGACTTTCACTGGTTGCAACTGATGATTCAATTGACTCTGTCACCTACTGCATATTCAGAGTGGTTTTCTACATGTTTCGTCTCAATGGAAGGCGTAGTTAGCTTCAGGCATAGAGTCTGTTTTGGCTAATCTGTTCTTTGGAGCAGATGTGGAGATGCCAGCGTTGGACTAGGGTAAACACACTAAGAAGTCTCACAACACCAGGTTAAAGTCCAACCAAGTCTCACAACACTAGGTTAAAGTCCAACCAGTCCAGTTGGACTTTAATCTGGTATTGTGAGACTTTGTGCTTCTGTAGAGCAGAAATGTTGACATCAAACTTGTGAAGTTCAGTCAATCAGAATCATTTTGCATTGCTCACTGTACAATGCAGTAATTGTTCACGCAAAGGCACATAGTCCACACATTTCTGTTGCCAGATTGCTTTAGTGGAATGTTTAAATAGTGAATGCACATCATGCCTGCAGGAAGTGATGTTATACAGCATGCAGTATAGCAGTAGGAGTTGTGTTGATTTCCCTGTAAGTTTTGCATGTAGAGCTCTCCTGTAACATATATATATTATGTTTGTCTAATAGATATATACTATTGCGAATCTTCAATTAAAAAAAGATGTATTTGTTACCATTGATCAGTGTATGATTAGGTAAGTTTGTCTGCAGAACCCAGTAATGCAATTCCAGCTTCCAAGCTGGAATATTTCTCTTTTTTGCTCATTGGTAATTTGCTTTCTATTCGGCCATTAAATTGAAAAAAAAACTTTATCCTCCCATACCAGAAAGAAAGACCAACATTAGCAGGGCCTCCGAGCAGCCAATAATCCATTTTTGTCCCCAGTCATCTGGTCCTGTTTGTGAATCTTGCTGAATGCAAATTGGATGTCAGAAATCCTTACATAACACTGACTACAAAAGTACTTCAGTGGCTGAAAAACACTCCTGTGAAGTTACAAAAGGAACTTTATAAATGCCAGGGTTGTCTCTATTTAAAGCCTTTACATAACACAGACATTAAAGTGAGATAATTTTCTAACAGGTTACATAAATGCAGCATCAACTTTAAACCCAACTGCATCAACAAGAAACTCAACTTAACAACTGTATTACTTCTGTCAAAATTAACCTGAAAATTAGCTGTACTTTAGACGTGACTTGGAAAAGAATGGCTCTGTGTATCTTAGCATTTGCTCATAATTGTTTGGGTTATATACCGTGTATTCACCCTGCTAATCCTCCTAACCTATATATCTTGAGACACTAAGGGGCAATGTAGCATGGCCAATCAACCCAACCCGCACATTTTTGGACTGTGGGAGGAAACTGGAGCACCCAGAAGAAACCTACACAGATACAGGGAGAATGTGTAAACTCCATTTAGACAGTGACCCAAGGCTGAATTGAACCCAGGTCCCTGGCATTGTGAGGCAGCAGTGCTAATCATTGTGCCATCATGCCGCCCCCCAGTTCTACCCATTACTGTGAATCAGAGGCTTCAGCATCTTTGCAGTTTCAGAATTCTCTGTCCTTGCTTGACGGGATACCATTGAACCATAGAATCCCACAGTGCAGAAAGAGGGCCTTCGGCCCATCGAGTCTGCACCAAACACAATCCCATTCAGGCCCTACCCCCATATCCCTACATATTACACCCACTAATCCCGCTAACCTACGCATCCCTGGACACTAATGGGCAATTTATTAGCATGACCAATCAACCTAACCCGCACATCTTTGGATATGGGAGGAAACCCATGCAGACATGAGGAGAATGTGCAAACTCCACACAGACAGTGACCCAAGCTGGGATCGAACCCAGGACCCTGGGGCTGTGAAGCAAGCAGTGCTAACCACTGTGCTACTGTGCCGCCCAATGTGAACAATCGGAAAATTCTGGCCCTTATCTTTTGTTCTTCATCTTCCTTTTTTCTCTGCCTCTGTATTTGCTTAGAGCCTCTTCCATCTCAAACCTTTTCCAGTTCTGAAAAATGAAAGCTCATCAACCTGAAATCAACTTTGTTTCTCTCTCCATAGATGCTGCCTGATCAGCTGAGCATTTCCTACATTTTCTGTAATCATTCAACAAGTTTGCAAATTTTCTTATTTTTATTTAAATTATTAGCTCAACATTCACTTTGACAACCTTTCTCTTCTAATATAATTTAATAATGTTTTGTTTTAATTTTGATGCCACTAGCAAACTTATTTCATATTTCTTTTCTTGCAAATCTTCCTGTACTCCTTGGCTGTTCTCTATATCTCACCTAATCTCTGGACTATTCCTTGCATTTTTGTGCTCTTTCCTTTAGGTTTATGATTTTTCTCAATTCTTTTACTTGGCAAGCAGAGCTCTTTCACCTTAGAAATTTGTCTTGGTCTTTCATTAAATCAAATTTCTTTTTAAACACCTCCCATTACTCATGCTTTGTTTTAGCCAATTGAAGTTTCAACCAATTTACTATTATCAGTCTCTATCTTAATTGCTTAAAGTTAGCCTTATCAAAATCTATAAATAATTTAAAATAATATGCATAGTGACTTTACATGACTCTATTACCAATGTGGTAAAACAAAAGTTAAAGAAATTTTAAACAACTATTGTCTGATTGTATTCTGAACACTTATGATGCAAACAGAGCAGTGTTGGAGGAAAAGGAATAGAAAAAGATACCATAAGACCAAAAGATATAGGAGTAGAATTAAGTTATTCGACCTTTCGAGTCTGCTCTGTCGTTTAATCATGGCTGATAATTTCCTCAACCCCATTCTTCTGCCTTTTCCTCATAACCTTTGATTCTCTTACCAATCAAGAACCTATCTATTTCTGCCTTAAATATATTCAACGGCCTGGCCTTCACAGCCTTCTATGACAGTGAATTCCATTGATTCACCACCTCTGGCTAAAGGAATTTCTCCCCATCTCAGTTCTAAAGAGTTGTCCCTTTATTCTGAGGCTGTGGGGCTATCAAGATCAACAAAAAAACCTTGTAATTTTATTAGAAGAGAAGGGATAATCAGTGTTAATGTGGGCCTTTTAGAGATAGATGTGTTTACTCTTTCAAATGAAAAATTAACCACATCTTAAACAGGAGGCTATGCTTGTGTTGTTCTTTGGTGTAGAGGAATGGAACTCTCTTTCTGATAACTCCGCTCACCCAGAACTGTGCTCAGCATACATTGGGTTTTGGGACAAAGTGTTGGGCAGCAGCCAGACTATCTAATATTGGGAGGAAAATGCATTTACACTAAAATTGCAAAAGCTGTTTACAGCACAGTTAGCAGCCAGCGATAATGAATCAAGGTAATAGGAAATAACAAACAGTGAAACTGATCAACTCGATTCTGTGATGGAGAAAGTGACACGGGTGGTGGAGGGGGGGATGTGGACTTGGCCTGTGTAAATGGTACAATTTTATTTGTTTGAAAATGTCTTACAAAATGTTATATAAAGTAATTTACCAATTTAAGATTCTCAAACAGGTAAAGCAACTTTTTGCAATGCTGATTACTACAGCTTGCAGAACTGATAAATAATGCTTAACTGTACAATGTAATTAAACAATTTAGCACAGAAATATTTTCATCAGGTACATCTAAAAGTTACTGTATGTAACCAGTTTATTGAGATATTACTACTTAACATAGAGTATGATGCTCCGCATGTGCATCATGCCTGGACTAGTGTCCTGCAATGCACTAAGCTGTCATCAGTGTAATGGAAACATCTAACAGGCTGAAGAAGCCTGACAAATCCTGGCAAGATATCTGAAAAAAATATACTGCAGGAAATCAGAGGATTAAAGTCTTCATTTTAATCCCTGATCTTTGCTACAGAAGTTGAGCATAGGCAGAATAGCAATTAGAATGTAATATTGCCTCAAGATCCAGATTTAGAAAGTTAAACCTTATTTATTATTAGTCGCAAGTAAGGCTTAAATTAACACTGCAATGAAGTAACTGTAAAATTCCCCTAGTCACCACACTCTGGTGCCTGTTCAGGTAACGAGCACCTAACGAGCAAGTCTTTCAGAATGTGGGAGGAAACCAGAGAACCTGGAGGAAACCCACTTAGATACGGGGAGAATGTGCAAACCATACAGAATGTGCAAACCATACAAGCCAGGAATCGAATCCGGGTCCCTGGTGCTGTGAGACAGCAGTTCTAACTACTGTGTCACTGTGCAGCCTGAAAGGGAACAAAATATTAGGTTTACAATCCGCAGACTGTTGCTAACCATTGTCAAATGAGGACAGCCCTGTGCTTGGCTATGGTCCACAGTCAGATGTACAGACACCCTCCACCTTGGCTTGTGTCAACGGAGTACAGCAGCACTCTCAGCAAGCATGGAATGCTTTGTCTGTATAGTACAAGAAGCACTACTCTTCACTGTATACTAATGCACGCGACAATAATAAATCAAATAATAAAATCACTGCCCTCCAGAGAAGGAGGGAAGAATATGGGGGAGAAATGCACTCTAAGAATATCTTAATTGTCTTGCCAATAATTCAAAGCACTAATATTCTATAATTATTTGTGACATGATATGTACTATGATAAAAAAAAACTATATTTCAGTTTAATTTTAAAATAAATGTTCAATGTTCCTTAATTTGGGGATTTGATGTGAAGTTTCTCTTAGTGCTATTGTGCATTTATTTGCTAACAGGACGCAGAGAAAATATTGTCAATGAATGAATCAGGGGAGCTACAAGATCTCTTAACAAAGATTGAGGTAAATATACCTTTAAAACAAAAGTAGCATGCCTTAGGTTTAGAGAAAGTTCAAATTTGTTTAAGTTAGCATGTTGTTTTCTGCAGTAACAGGTGCAGTGAGCAGTTTGCCCCAAATAGTTTAATACTGATTTTCTGGATATTAATCCCCCTGAGTTTGGATGATCTTAAAACTTGTTCTAATACCCGTTCATCTTTTAGCATTTTTGACCAGATTTATGATATAGTATAGACATTACTATTTACTCTTTTCAGAACTGAGTGTTTACTATCTTTTTTGCTGTTGCAATAGATTTTTTTCAGTTTTACTCATACTTCAAACCAAATCATCACGAAGTATATATTATTGATTTGCTTTTTCTTTGAATATTACAGAAATTAAAATATATTAACTATACAAAAATTAAATGTTTAATTTATGTGTTGTTGTATTTAGGTATAAATAGTTACCCATTTTAGGAAGTATAGCTTTCAATATTTAGAGGGAGACTGGGAAGTGCAGTAAAGGATGAAAACTGCCAGGGAATGCAGTAATGTCAGGGATGCAGTAACAGGTCGCAGTTGGGGACCTTTGCAGTAGGAAAGGGTCAGAGGCCAGAGATTGTAGCTACAGGATGAGAGTGAGAGGTTTTTAAGGGAGGTGGAAGGCAGATATCTGGGCAACATGGGAGAAGGCTGGGCAAAGGCTGCATTCATGTGAGGGAGAATGCAGGAGTTGGAGAAGGAAGAGAGGCCTTCATGGAGAGGGGAAAGCTGGATATCAGGTCTTGGGGGAGCTCTGCACGTGTGTTGGGGAGAACATTGATGCTTGGGTTATGGGAAAGGTTGATTGCCATCATTCAGGAAGGAGGGAGAGGTTGTGATTGACAGATGGAAGGTCAAGTTTCCTTGAGGACGAAGGTGAAGAATCTCTGCTCCCCCTGCACAGGTAGAGTTATAAAAGGTCTTACGGAGATGGCACTCCCAAACTTCTTTTCAAAGCTGAATTTCCTGAGTTGTCAGAAACCTTTGTGTTAAATTATACTGGGAGAGCTCAGTTGAGATAAATTAATGAACTGTTCTGCTATTTCTTAGTGGGACACAGTAATGATGCCCGCTATCAGGAAAATTACAGCAGGTGTGCACATGAGTTTGAGATACATTTTGTATTTAGCTTCACACTTACTCTCACCTGTCATAAGGTGGGGAAAGCCACCAGTGTTAACATAAGGAACATAGAATTAAGATGCACATTTTACTGAGGTTTTACAAAATTAGCAACTTTAATGGTTTCATTATTACACACATGGGGGTTGGAGATAAAGGTCTCACAAAGCCTCACTATCCATTATGTTCAGAATGATCCAACTAGAATGGAAAAATATTGTGGTTCTCCTATTAGTAAAAGCACAACATGTGTCATGTGATACTGAGCCAAAGTCTAAGACTAGACTGTTTCTCATTCAGTTTTCATATTTACAATCTCCTTAAGCCTCAGGTAAACTTTGCTTTGCGTGCTTGAAATAGCAACCCATATCAGTTTATCTTATCAATTTAAATTTTGGAAACAATTATTCCAGGCTTGATGGTTTTAACCGGTGCTACTACACCACAGGCAAAGAGTTTGCAACGTTTAGAGGTAACTTTCACACCTCCTGTTGTTCTGAAGCATTTTGCCTTAAAGCACAACATATGAATTGAATCATTTAGTTCAAGTGTTGGAAAGGCAAGACTTTTTGTCCAAATTTGATCTCTGTAGAAAAGTTCTTGAATTTATATGATGCCTTGGTACTGTGCTGTGGTATCAGTGCTCATTGTGGCTCTGGAAACTGTTGTCACTTGTTTCAGAAAAACACAAAATTTCACTGTGGCTCAATGCATCCAAATAGTCATCATACTTGTAAATTTAGAAACTTAAAATTTAATTATGACTAATATACACAGAAATGTACTTCATTCAAAAAAAAAGCTGCCAGCGGAAAAGGCGTTTCTCTGCTTGTTTGAAAGGAGGCATTGCACAAAAAGATTATGTGCAGTCTCACACCGGTTCCAATCAATTCCTCAGCAAAGACAGAGCTTCAAACAGAATGGATTAAAAAGTTTAAAATTTATTTATTAGCATCACAAGTAGGCTTACATTAACATTGCAATGAAGTTACTGTGAAAATCCACTAGTCATCACACTCTGGTGCCTATTCAGGTACATTGAGGGAGAATTTAGCATGGCCAATGCACCTAACCAGCACGTCTTTCAGACTGTGGGAGAAAATCAGAGCATCCGGAGGAAACTCACACTAACATGTACAGACTCCACACAGACAGTGACCCAAGCTGAGAATTGAACCAGGTTCCCTGGTGCTGTGAGGTAGCAGTGCTAACCACTGTGCCACTAATGCGCCCCATGTTAGAAGGTCAGTACTGAGCAATGGTTGTCATTTAAGTGTGTTGGCAAAGTGACTCAAAAGAGCATGTCTTATGTTAGAGGCTTCCACAAGCTATTCCAATAAAAACTTTGCTTCTTATTGAATTATTTTGATATATATTTTTCAATAATGCACAGATTTCAAAGGGTACATTCTTAGAGAAGACAGTTTTTAGATTAAAGTTAAATTGTTTTCAAGTACATTTTCACCAAATTCAAATTCACAAAAATTAACATCTGATAATAAAACTTTACTTTCTGAAATTAGAGACTCCCTCAGACCTTAAGATTTTCATTGTGCCCATCAATAAAGTTCAGTATTTAACAGATTAGCTCATATTAACTATTTTAATTTAGTTCTGACAAATATTCACTAACTAAACGGAAATAGAACAGCATGTGCCTTTGAAGAGGGCAATAGAAAGAAAAGATACATTCTATCACTTATCTTGTTCTTTTCTTCAGGTAAAATAAAAGCAAAATATTGCAGATACTGGAACTCTGAAATAAAACCCCAAAATTCTGGGAAAACTCAGCAGGTCTGGCAGCATCTGTGGAGGGAGAAACAGAGTTAAGGTTTCAAGCCCAAAATGAAGAAGAATCATATTGGTTTCAAAACATTAACTCTGTTTCTCTCTCTACTGTTCAAGACAGGGAGGAATATATTTTTATGTCTGCAATAATTTGGCTACTTTATAAAATTATTTTTTTTTAACAATGGACAAGGGCTTTACTCTGAGTTGTCTGGCTAGCCTTTACTCAAGCCAGAGGAATTTCTAGACTACAGGAATCCAGCAGGGACCTCATTATCTTTAAAGAGGCTTTAATGCCCCTGTACCTACTGAACATCATACCCAAAGAAATACATCAACACCCTTTTGCATTTCTGAGGCAGAGCTATGATCAATGGAGATGGTATGTCTTCAAGGACAAAAAAGGGACCCTGACTCCTTTATTAAGCTCTCATGATTCCAGACCTGGAAACATACATCCTTTTTCCAACAAAAAACCCAGAAGATTAAGTGGGAGATATATCACATGACCTCACTAAACTGCTAGAACCTATAATATTGCCATGTGGAACTATAGCCAGGCAAGTCTACTGTTTTACCATCTAACAGCAGCAGAAAGAGTTCTGTCCAGGTAAATTGCTTGGTCCTCATCAATACTGTGTACTGCTAGAAACATTGGAACTCCTCAATGGGTGTCTATAAAACTAGAACATAAGAACATAAGAAATAGGAGCAGGAGTAGGCCATCTAGCCCTCCGAGCCTGCCCCGCCATTCAATAAGATCATGGCTGATCTGAAGTGGCTCAGTTCCACTTTCCCGCCTTCTCCCCATAACCCTTAATTCTCTTGCCTACCAAAAACCTATCAACCCGTGTCTTGAATATAGTTAGCGAGGTAGCCTCTACCACTTCAACGGGCAGAGAATTCCAGAGATTCACCACCCTTTGAGTGAAGAATGCATCCGAGGGTTCTGAAAGAAATGGCAGAGGTCATAGTGGATGCATTGGTGGTTATTTTCCAGACGTCGCTGGATTCCGGGGAAGTGCCGGAAGATTGGAAAACGGCTAATGTTACGCCGTTGTTTAAGAAGGGTGCCAGGCAAAAGGCAGGGAATTATAGGCCGGTTAGTTTAACGTCTGTGGTAGGTAAAATGTTAGAATCCGTCATTAAGGAGGAAATTGCGAGGCATCTTGAAGGCAATTGCTTGATAGAGCAGACGCAGCACGGTTTCATTAAAGGGAAGTCGTGTCTGACAAATTTACTGGAGTTCTATGAGGATGTGTCTAGGGCGGTGGATAGAGGAGAGCCGGTGGATGTGGTCTTTCTGGATTTTCAGAAGGCGTTTGACAAAGTACCTCATAAGAGATTATTGCAGAAGGTCGAGGGACTTGGAGTTGGGGGTAGGGTGTTAGCGTGGATAGAGGATTGGTTGTCAAATAGGAGGCAGAGAGTGGGGGTCAACGGGTGCTATTCGGATTGGCGGATGGTGACTAGTGGAGTGCCCCAGGGGTCGGTGCTGGGGCCTCAGCTTTTTACCATTTATATAGATGATCTGGAGGAGGGAACCGAGTGTAGGGTGTCGAAATTTGCTGATGACACCAAGATTGGGGGAACGGCAAATTGTGCAGAGGGTGTGGAGAGTCTGCAGAAGGATCTAGATAGGCTGGGCAAATGGGCCAGGAAATGGCAAATGGAATTTAATGTTGGCAAGTGTGAGGTGGTCCACTTTGGTAGGAATAATGGTCGGAAGGACTATTACTTACGGGGCGAAAAACTGCAGCAGGCGACGGTGCAGAGGGACCTCGGGGTCCTTGAGCATGAGTCGCAAAAACCCAGCTTGCAGGTGCAGCAGGTGGTCAGGAAGGCGAATGGGATGCTGGCCTTCATAGCGAAGGGGATTGAATATAAAAGTAGGGAGGTCTTGCTGCAGCTGTATAGGGCATTGGTGAGGCCGCAGCTGGAGTACTGTGTGCATTTTTGGGCGCCGTACCTGCGCAAAGATATTTTGGCCTTGGAGGGAGTGCAGAGGAGGTTTACTAGGCTGATACCGGAGTTGAGGGGGTTGAACTATGAGGAGAGGCTGAATAAACTAGGATTGTACTCGTTAGAGTTTAGAAGAATGAGGGGAGATCTCATTGAGACGTATAAGATGATGAATGGGATGGATAGGATAGAAGTGGAGAGACTCTTCCCACTGAAAAAAGACAGTAGGACTAGGGGGCACAGTCTCAAGATAAAGGGGGGGCGTTTTAGAACGGAGTTGAGGAGGAACTTCTTCACTCAAAGGGTGGTGAATCTCTGGAATTCTCTGCCCGTTGAAGTGGTGGAAGCTGCCTCGCTAAATATTTTCAAGAAGCGGGTTGATGGGTTTTTGATAAGAGAGGGGATTAAGGGTTATGGGGAGAGGGCGGGAAAGTGGAACTGAGCCACGACAGATCAGCCATGATCTTATTGAATGGCGGGGCAGGCTCGAAGGGCCAGATGGCCTACTCCTGCTCCTATTTCTTATGTTCTTATGTTCTTAAGAAGTTCCTCCTCAACTCCGTTCTAAACTGCCCCCCTCCCTTATCTTGAGGCTGTGCCCTCTAGTCCTGTTGTCCTCTCTGAGCGGGAAGAATCTCTCTACCTCTACCCTATCCATCCCCTTCATTATCTTATACGTCTCTATAGGATCCCCCCTCATCCTTCTAAACTCCAACGAGTACAGACCCAGTCTGTTTAGCCTCTCTTCATAGTCCAACCCCCTCATCTCCGGTATCAGCCTAGTGAACCTCCAAGGCCAAAATGTCCTTGCGCAAGTGCGGCGACCAAAACTGCTCACAGTACTCCAGCTGCAGCCTCACCAGTGCCCTGTACAGACAAAACTAACTCATCTCTGCATGTCTTCTTCCATCGTGGAAGCCCTTGCTTCTGGAAAGATGGATCATCCTGCAACAGTTTCAACCTGCTAACCTCTGAAGGGATACACCATTGGGTGTTTGACTCTGGACTCTGGATTCAGGCGAAACATATTTTGATCATGGTCCTGTATTCTATCCCTTTCTTTCCCTTATCCCTCTCTTATTGTATTAGTATAAAAAGGGGCAGACATCGCAAAATCCATTCTCATGTTTTGTATGCATGTGAGATAAACCAATCCTCTTATTATACCTTATCTCAAGTTCGTTGTGGAGTTATTCATAGAGGGTTGGGGAAAATACACCACCATTTATAAAGGGGAAAATCAAAAATCAGAAACACCTTCCTGTTTCTGGACAGATGGTGAGGGGGGAGGGGCGGGAGCTGAGGCATGTTTAAATTAATTCCCCATCTGTCCGTAACACGATAGATGCTGTCAGGCATGCTAAATCTATCCAGCATTTTCTGCTTTCCTTTCTTCAGGTGCTTTCCCAAATGACTAATCAAACTGAAGTCGAATAAAGCTAAAGAAAATGTTAGCATTCATAGTTAAACAAAACATTCAACCTTGCAGACTTTAATGGTGGAAAAGTGATAGATAGGTTGCTAATTAAATGGGCTGCTTTGTCCTAGATGCTGTCGAGCTTCTTGAGTGTTGGAACTACACTCATGTAGGCAAATGGAGAGTATTCCATCACACTCCTGAATTCTGCCTTGTAGATAGCGGACAGGTTCTGGGGAGTCAGGAGGTGGGTAAATCACTGCAGAATTCCTGGCCTCTGGACTACTATGTAGCCATTATACTTAAATAACTTGTCCAGTTAATTTTCAAGACAATGGATGGGTTTTTCCCCAAAAAATTCTAAGTGTTGAATTCACATAAAAACTGGAGAAAATCCTGCTGGATCTTTTTCAGCAGGATTTTCAAAATGAGTCTCCAACATTCTGTGCAGTGCAGAGAGCCCAAGTGTGAATCTGGCAAAAAAAGCTGTAGACAGGTCTTATTCCCACTGGGGAGCTGGCAGCATAGCATTGAGTGGGCCATTGTATATGTGTCGATCTGTCAGCGCTGAGATTGGTGCATGCGCAATGGCCCACACTGAAGCCTCCTGATCGCTGGCCAATCCTGCGACACCGCATCACTGCTCTCCAGCCCCCCCCCAACTCCCTGATTGCTGGCCTCCCCCTGCTGACAGCCCCAATCACTCCCCTGCACCCATCCACCTGCAGCCTCTACCCACCCCCCAGTCCCGATACCAACCCCCCAAGCCACAGCCTCCCAGCAGGCTCCCACCACTCCACCACCCCAATGGCCTGCCCCGATCATTGGCCACCCAGTCTCTGTCACTGATCCAAAGTATTGAGTGGAAGCAGGATACCCCCAACCCCACCAATTGCCCCCCACAGAGGCCCCGCCCCTGCCTACTTGGCACTGCCCGATGCCCATGGCTTCCATGCATCCCCAACCCCCTGATTTCTGGCACAGAGCTGATGATTCTGGAAATCCGGTGGCTGGAGATGCGTGGGGAATATGGCGCCCAGCGGGGAGCCCGCGAAATGGCCTCCACATGAGCCACCCAGTCGGCTGTACTGGGCTAGGAGAATCAGCCCCAATTGATAAGGGATAAATTCGAGAACGGTAATACTTTTAATTCTAAGTGTAAATTCTCTTTTGTTGGTGACAGATAATGGATCCTCACCATTCTGAACTGGACTAGGTTGTGTTTTGAGCAATAATAAGAATAAAAATTGAGAATCTACCCAGCATTAATCTAGGCACTAGACTTGGACATGACAGGGGGCACATCTAACTCAGTCAACTCTGAACACTTATCCTCACCAACAAAATAAATAGACTTATTTTCCCTAAACCTGGTGCGGTGGTCACTCCTTCCATGACTGTCACAAACAAATTAATGTGTGAGAGCTAGATTGGTGAGGACGAGGTCAAGTTAGGTAATTTTCATGTGTTGGTTCTCTCAACACCTGCTTCAGGCTCAATTGGGTAGATATGTCCTTCAGAACTCAGCCAGCTGGGTCAGTAATGGTTCTATCGAATCACTCTTGGTGATGGACATTTAAGTTTGCCACCCAGAGCACATTCTGTGTCTTTTCCATTCTCTGTGAGCCTTTTAAGTGGTCTTCAACATGGAGGAGTATTGATATAATCTTTGGAAGGGGAACAGTGGATGGAAATCAGCAGGAAATCTCCTGACCTGGGTTTGTACTGATGCCATGAGACTACATTGTGTCAGGAGTCGACGGTGAGAACTCCCAGGATAACTTCTTCCCAACTGTATGCCACTGTTCCATCTGCACTAGTGGATCGGTGTGACTGGTGCGACACGGCATAGCCAGGGATGATGATTATGCTGTCTGGGACATTGGCGGTGAGGTATGATTCACTGAGTATGACTATGTTAGGCTACGATTTGACTGGTCTGTGGGACAACTCTCCAAGCTTTGGCACAAGATGTCCCCATATATTAGTGAGGAGTATAATCCTGGGTTGATAGGGCAGGTTGTGCCTTTGTTGCATCCATGCTGGTACCAAGCTTGATGCTGGGTAGCCCGTGAAATTTTATTCTTATTATTTCTCATTGAACAGCCCAGTACTATTCATGGGCAGCATGGTGGTATAGTGGTATGGGTGGCATGGTGGCACAGTTGTTCACACTGACCCAGGGATCTGGGTTTGATTCCTGGCTTGGGTCACAGTCTGTGTGGAGTTTGCACATTTTCCCTATGTCTGCATGGGTTTCCTCCGGATCCTCTGGTTTCCTCCCCCATTCTGAAAGAAGTGCTGGTTAGGTGCATTGACCTGAACAGGCACCAGAGTGTGGCAACTAGGGGAATTTCACTGTAACTTCATTGCAGTGTTAATGTAAGCCTTATTTGTAACTAATAAATAAACTTTATAAACTTTCTTTATGATAAGGCACTTTGAGTAAACTGTTGTTTTGATCTGACAGGATGGTATAGAGTGTTCTGTTACTCTATTATTAAACTGCTTCTATCATAGTATGAAATTGAATATGCAAACTGATAACTCTAAAATACTGAACTGAAACATGCCTCAATTAGAAGAATTTTACATCCAAAGATACTGCGTTTGTCAGGTGATCAGTATTTAATCAAATGCTTGATGCAACTTGATTTTAAAAACCTGTAAAAGAAGGTAGTCCGAGAGCCAGGATTGGAAAGAAGACACAAATTCTAAATGAAATTAAAGTAGTCTGTTTACTGATCACGGCATAGCTATATTTAGATTATGCTATGAAGCAGAAGGCACATTCAACAGCTAGATCAGAGTCAGGAAGTCTGACTGTCAACTATGCTTACATGAGTTTAAGATAATATGGCATACACCAGACCTCCTGTATGTAATGGTGGGGAGCAAACATCAAACTGCATCACACAAAGTTAATAAAAAAGCTTCAATCTATAACAGTCAGAAGGTGTAATAATGATGTCCTGCAAGGCCTTCTCTGGGCTGTGATCGACCACATTTGTTCTCTGTGTGTTTGATTTTGTACAGTGAGAGGGAAGGTGTTGATAAATAAGAATGTGAAAACACAATCTAACACGACAGGGAAAGCTTCCAATCTATCTGATGAAAGCACGTTGAATTGTAGCTGGGAATGTATAACTTGTGGAATAGCATTGCTGTTCATTGAACTCCATTTGACTCTGATCATTTTTTACATCACAGTCATACCAGGATTAACATTGATCCATTCAAACTTTGGTTGTAAAAATATCGCCAATGTAATGGAGAGAATTTTAATCCTTTTAAACCACAATGTTTGCTATTCTTCGCTTCTGACCTCATTGGCAACTACAGCGCTGCTCTGGTTACTACTTTGCAACAGCTCCAATCCTAAGCAGCTCACTGCCACACTCCCTCACTGCCACACTCCCTCATTGCTTACTGCCTCATTCCCTCATTGCTTACTGCCTCGTTTCCTCACTGCTACACCCCTTCACTGCCACACTCCCTCATTGCTCACTGCCTCACTGTGCACTGCTGTATTCCCTCGCTGCCATACTCCCTTGCTGCCACAGTCCCATACTCCCTCAATGCTCACTGTCTTACTGTGCACTGCCTCATTCCCTCATTGCTACACTCCCTCACTGCCTCTACAGACTGCCTTGCTCCCACCCACCTCGCTGCTGGGATCAAGGCAAGACTCACTGGGATCAGGAATAGAGACTTTGGAATTGGGGGAGAGTCACTGAGGATTAGGAATAAGAGGTTAAACAGAGGCCCTGGCTTGGTGAATGTGAAAGATTCTATCGTGTTATTCTGAAGAAGTGCAGAGGGGAGTTATCCCCAGTGTTCTGGATAATACCTATCTAACAGTTAACATCACAAAGAATAGATTGTATGGTCATTTTCACAGTGCTGTTTGTGCTGTGCACAAATGGCTGCTGTATTCACTACATTGCAACTGTGACAGCATCTTCAAAGTGCTTCTGTAGTTGGAAAGTGCTTAGGGACAACCTATGATTATGAAAGGTGTGATATTAAGAACATAAGAACATAAGAACATAAGAAATAGGAGCAGGAGTAGGCCATCTAGCCCTTCGAGCCTGCCCCGCCATTCAATAAGATCATGGCTGATCTGTTGTGGCTCAGTTCCACTTTCCCGCCCTCTCCCCATAACCCTTAATCCCCTCTCTTATCAAGAACCCATCAACCTGCTTCTTAAAAATATTTAGCGAGGCAGCCTCCACCACTTCAACGGGCAGAGAATTCCAGAGATTCACCACCCTTTGAGTGACGAAGTTCCTCCTCAACTCCGTTCTAAACCGCCTCCCCTTTATCTTGAGGCTGTGCCCCCTAGTCCTACTGTCTTTTTTGAGCGGGAAGAGTCTCTCCACCTCTATCCTATCCATCCCATTCATCATCTTATACGTCTCAATGAGATCTCCCCTCATTCTTCTAAACTCTAACGAGTACAAGCCTAGTTTATTCAGCCTCTCCTCATAGCTCAATCCCCTCAACTCCGGTATCAGCCTAGTAAACCTCCTCTGCACTCCCTCCAGGGCCAAAATATCCTTGCGCAGGTGCGGCGCCCAAAACTGCACACAGTACTCCAGCTGCGGCCTCACCAATGCCCTATACAGCTGCAGCAAGACCTCCCTACTTTTATATTCAATCCCCCTCGCTATGAAGGCCAGCATCCCATTCGCCTTCCTGACCACCTGCTGCACCTGAAGTCTTTCTTTACTCTGCAGGATGGCCCATTAGTCTTTACCTGATTTCCCTTGAGCAAAAAAAATCTGTGAACTCATCCTCTAGGGAGCTGGTAAACAATAATCCTTTTCCCCTCACACAAAAGTGAAATACTGCAACCATTGGGGTGCTCTTAGTCACCTATCTGTCTCCAGCCTAACAGAGGACTCCATCCCTTGGAGCGATTATCCACTCTGAATCCCAATTGGTCCCCCAAGTCATTTGAACCTTACTCTACTGTGGCTGCCCTTAAACGGACAAGCTCTGTAAATCATCACATCCCTTCTCCTTTAACTCATTTATACAATAGTCATTTAGTCAATAACTAAGTTACTCAGTCCTATATTTTAAATAAACATTATGTACATGAGTTGGACAATTATGAATTGAGTCTTTAGGGATTCTCTGTTTCTTGTAGAGCTGGGTCATTCTGTAGTCAGAGATGTCTCCATGGAATCAACATTAACAGGAACTGTA
This sequence comes from Carcharhinus amblyrhynchos, assembly GCF_965287045.1. Classification (NCBI taxonomy): domain Eukaryota; kingdom Metazoa; phylum Chordata; class Chondrichthyes; order Carcharhiniformes; family Carcharhinidae; genus Carcharhinus; species Carcharhinus amblyrhynchos. Next base: position 85,021,977 of record NC_137324.1, on the reverse strand, counting down.
ACGACAGATACCTTTTCTGGTGCAGGTAGTTTATTACTATTTGCTTCCATGGAGACATCAGTTACGTCTACAACAGGCCGATCAGGTACTTCAGTGCTTATGGATTCAAAAACATTTCTTGATGGCAACACTGACTGCGGGAGCATTTCTCTATTCCTCAAGTGATCCACATGTTCATGAACAATACATCCCTCTGTGACTACTTACTACAATAGAGATCCGGTCTTAGGGACAATAATTCCAAAGGTTTAATTTGATCCGCTACCAAAAGTTCAAATTATGACACCGTGTCATTTTATGTACTTAATTTTTTTTTTATAACGCATGCAGTCATATATTATCAGAATACAACAATGTCTTATGTCTTGACAGTGCCTTCACAATCTCGTTCTGTCATATGTGAGGGATGGTCCTTAGGTCATGCATTAAAGTTTCTTCTTTTTCCAGCATTTCAATTCAGCACCTTTTGATTGACCATTTTATTCTATTGATTCTTGTACTTTTTCCATTTGCATGACTATTTCAACAATCTTGTTCTGGCATGTAATCTCAGTTCCTTTCTCTGTCTGAATTGCTGGTTCTGCTGTAAATTTCAATGTTTTTACTTCTTCAGTTAATGTCTCATTGCCTAGCTTCCCTTCTACAAGCACACATTCTCCTGATTCAGTTCTTCACTGGATTTGTTCTTATTTTCTGGTTGCTGTTTCATGGAATTCAGCTTATTCGCCATTGTTTCCTTAAGTTCTCCTTCTTCTTAACTTCATCTTATATTTTTTTGCAACTTCTTTATTCTCCAAATTTGCTGTCAGTCATTTCCTCTTGTTATTTTAATGTCGTCTCAAGAACTTAAATTCTTTTTGCTGATTACTCTTTGTGTTCAATAGTTCCTACTTTTTTTGAAGTCTTTAATTTCTGTGTTTCTTCCAAGCAAATCCATCATATTCTTACTGGACATGTACATTTCACAAATGGAACTTGCATTTCTACTTGTCATAATGTCTACCAAACTCTTTTTGACTTCACTGTTTTGTTGGGTCTGTCTCTGACAAAGTGTTCACCTGTTTCCATTCTGCAATTCTTTCAGTACCCTCATTTTGAGTCTTTCATTGCCCACTTTCTGGGGTCTACTATCATTTTCTCTCTGAGGTTTTTGTTGCCTCCTCCGAGATCTTGTGTTGCCTCTTCCTTGAGGCCTTTGTTGCCTCCTCTGAAGACTTCCATTGCCTTTTCCTTGAGGTCTTTATTACCTCCTTTGTGGTCTTTCATTGTTCTCGCTCTGGGGTCTTTCATTGCCCATTTTCTAGGGTCTACAATTATCTTCTCTCTGAGGTCCTTATTGTCTTCCATTGTATCTTCCTAATGGTCTTCATTGCCTCCTCTGAGGTCTTACGTTGCCTCTTCCTTGAGGCTTTCATTGCTAAGGGACCTTCTCCAACTTTCATGTCCATAGCTGTTTGTTTGTTTTTGTGGTTGCCACTTCAAATTCATTGCTACTTTAAACGCATTGCTGCTTTAAGACACTTTTTTTCACTAAGCTGTAAGAAGCTGTCAGCTTTCTCTCTCTATTTTTCCAATGTTTTTGAAGCTTTTTGAACCTGGGCTGCTGTTTTTTGAATTTTTAAACTTCACTTTTACCTGTGGAAAACTCCTTTTGTGATCTCTGGAGTGTTTTTCTGGTCGTTTGGAGAGTTCTGTTTTTTTTGATGTGCTGGGTTTTTTTGTCAGTTTCACTGAAAAATCCAGTGTGATCTGTTTAGGGATTTTTTTTAAAAGATTGTCGACATTTTTTTAAAAATTGAGGATTTCTCTTATTTTGATTGAAGCTCTTCAGTGCAGCGATTGCTGCCACAGAACTCCAGCAGGCTCTCCTTTAACATTGGGAGCTTGTAGGTTTCAGCCTCTTGATTTTCTTGTGTTTCTGGAGACCTTGCTGCAGTTTACTTTGGCTATTTTTAAACATTTAAAGCACTGTGTTTTCTTATTAAAAAGAATAGTACAACTCTGTTTCTTTTAAACTTAAGTTCTTAATTTAAAACTTAAAGCCACAACTCTTGCTTCATATGATTATTTTATCCTGAGTTCATTTTCCATATTTTTTAAACCTTTAACTCCACCAGCAAATGTAGGTTTCCTCTGCGTCTCTCCCTTAGAGTCTGGAAACATCTCAACATCTCAAAGGGTCTGTTCATCCAATGAGAGACTTGGGCTGGAATTCTCTCACACTGTCGGGATTCTCCAGTCCCGCTGGCAGTGCACTCCCGCCTGCAGGTTTCCCGTCATCATGAGGCAACATCAATGGAATTCCCATTGATAGTGACGAGACCAGAGAATCTCACCACTAGCAAACAACACACCTCCTCCCGCCAGTGGGAAATCGGCAGCTGGGAGGCTGGAGAATCTCACCCTTTTTTTCAGACTTTGATTAAAACAGAATATTCATAGGTGGCAGACCAGATGCAGTGTCATGAAAATTTTATCCTTGTCACCAGATATAATTATGTGTTTCATAGACAAGTGTTTATCCCTTTCTTACTTGGGCCCCTCAGAGTTTACACTCCATTGCAAACAAATAATACATTTCCTTTAGATACACAATAGTTATAAAGTCTAATTTTCTTCTCAGCATATTGAAATCGTTCCCACAATTACTAAAATCATTAAGAACAAGTGTTGAAAACACATAATAGTATCAGAAATAAAGGTTTCTTTCTGGTACAGATCACTTAAAGCAGTGTTTGCTTTGTTTAAACTTACATTCTAAGAACAAACTATTAGCCACTTCTTCAAATAGAGCGACTGAATATGGACACTTAGGCAACTTAAGTCATTGAACAATTAAATGCCTGTTTCTCACAAACAACAGTTACAAAGCAACCCAATTACCATGAATGTCCATTGTCTCAATAACAGAAATCCAAACCCTTTAAAGAAGGAATAAAATCCATACATGTTACATTCCCTAAAAATTAATAGATTTATCAAAATCTTGCAACTCTGCAGAGTGCCAAGCCAAAATATCAGAAGCTGTTTCTCAATCTTGGGCTGAGCATCATTGGAACGCTGTAGCAGCCAGTAAACAGAAAGGACAGAGTAGGAGCAAGGTGGAGAATTGAAATGACCAGTGACAGGAAGCTTGGAGCTATGCTTGCAGACTGAGTGATGATCATAGAGGTCTCCAGCACAGAAAAAGACCATTTGACCCATTGAGTCTGTACTGGTCAAAGTCAAACCACCCAACTATTTTAATCCCAATTTCCAGCACTTGGTCCATAGCCTTGTGTGGAGTAGTCACCCTGTCTGAATTTGGCTTCTCCAATCTACAGGAGGCTACATTGTGAAAAGCAAACGTAGTATACTAAATTGGATGAAATACAACTAAATCTCTGTTTTTCTTGGAAAGAGTGTTTGAGACCCTGGACAGTGAGAAGGAAGAAAGTGAAAGGACAGGTGTTACATCTTCCACACATGCACAGATAGGTGTTGTTCGAAAAAGAGCAGGTATTAGGATGGCTGAGGAATAGATCTGGGAGTTGTGAGAAAATGGTCCCTCTGATTAGCTGAAAGGGAAAGGCAGTGGAAGATGTGTTTGATGCTGGCATTACACCGAAGCTAGTGGAAATGATGGTAGTTTAACCGTTGAGTACAAGAGAACCTATAATGGTTCTGGGAGGGAAGGGATATGGTGAGTGAGTTACAATTTCAGGTTGGCAGCCTTTCATCAGAGCTGGGAAAGTTCAGAGATGTAACAAGTTGTAAGTAAATAAAGGCAAGGAAATAGGGCCGGTAAGAAAAGGTCAAAGGAAAGGTCTGTTATGGAGTGGAAGGCAAGAAAGATAATTGGATTTAGGGTATTTTGCAGCTACAACTAATGCACATCATGATTTACTTTAAAGCATCTAACATTGATACACTGTAATTTTTTGGAGAGTGTACAACTAGGGGCTATAATCTCAGCATAAGGAGGCAACCACTTCAAACAGATGAGGAAACATTTTTGCACTTATATGTTTCTGTCCCTGATGGTTGTGGATGCTCAGTCACTGAATGTATAGACTTTCAGACTTTAAGGGAATTGAAGGATATGGGAATCGTGTGGGAAAGTAAAGTTGAGGTCCAGGATCAGCCATGATTTTATTCAATAGTGGATCAGGCTTGTGGGTCTGTACGTCTGATGGTTACACCTTTCCTTTCGTTTCTGAGTTTTTACTGCTTACTTTGGGTTCTTATTAAAAATGATGTAAACTGAAAATTCCTGGAGAACAAGTGCTAAATCTAATGAGGCTCTTGTCACCTATGATGTTGGCAGCGTAAGATGGTTTTGTATTCTTTTGCTGCTGGTTTCATTTACTTGCAATATTGAACTGTCAATACAGAACACAGAAATTACAGTAACCTTAAACTTTACCAAACAGGGAAAAACTCCCTAAAACTTTCGCAAAATTTTCTCTCTACAAAAAAAGTGCCTATTTTTATATGAGAGCATTAAATTGTTTTTTCTTAGCTTTGGCTTTTAATTTAATATATTGCTCCTTAATATTGTTTAATTCTAATTGGTAAGATATTATAATCCAGATATGAGTGTTGGCAGTAATAGTGCAGGAACACTTAATGCATTCAGATGATATTCAGGTGTTTGATGATTTAGGTGAGAAGTTATCACATTTAAAAAAAATATTGTTTCATGGGCTATGGGCTTGCTGGCTAAGCCAGAATATTTTATCCTTTCCCAATTACCCTAGAGAAGCTGGTAATGAGCTTCCTTCTTGAACTGCTGCAGTGCATATGGTACATCCACAGTGCCTTTCGGAAAGGAGTTCTGGGACTTTGACCCATGACCCAGGTGGTGGATGGGCTGCCAATCACATAGGCTGCTTTAGTCTGAATGGCATTAAACTTCGTGAGGGTTGTTGGAGCTGCACTCATCCAGGCAAGTGGAGAGTATTCCATCATACTCATAATTTGTGCCCTGTAGATGGTGAACAGGCTTTGGGGAGAGAGGAGGTGAGTTACTTGCTTCATAATTATCAGTCTCTGACCTATTCTTGTAGCCACAGTAAGAAGTCTGACAACACCAGGTTTAAGTCCAGCCAATTTATTTGATAGTAAATGCACAAGCTTTCGGGGTTTGTCCCTTCGTCAGGTGAATGGAGAGTTCTGGCCTCAGACAGAGCATATAACAGCACAGACAGTTTACAGATTACTGATTAGAATGCGAGTCTTTACAACTAACCTGCTATTCAAGTCTTTAAAAGGCCGACAATGTGAGTGGAAAGAGCATTAAGCACAGGTTAAAGAGATGTGTATTGTCTCCAGACAGTACAGTAAGTGAGATTTTGCAAACCCAGGCAAATCACAGGGATTACAGATAGTGCAACATGAACCCAAGATCCCTATTGAGACCATCCTCATGTGTGTAGAACTTGGCTATCAGTCTCTGCTCAGCGACTCTGTGCTGTCATGTGTCATGAAGGCCGCCTTGGAGAATGCTTACCCGAAGGTCAGAGGCCGATTGCCTGTGACCGCTGAAGTGTTCACCAACAGGAAGGGAACAGTCTTGCCTGGTGATTGTCGAGCGATATTCATTCATCCGTTGTCGTAGTGTCCGCATAGTCTCCCCAATGTATCATGCTTCGGGGCATCCTTTCCTGCAGCGTATTAGGTAGACAACATTGGCTGAGTTGCAAGAGTATTTGCCATGTACCTGGTGGATGGTATTCTCACGTGTGATGATGTCATTCATGTCGATGATCTGGTATGTCTTGCAGAGGTTGCTGTGGCAGTGTTGTGTAGTGTCGTGGTCACTGTTCTCCTAAAGGCTGGGTAGTCTGCTGCGAACAATGGTCTGTTTGAGGTTATGCGGTTGTCTGAAGGCAAGAAGTGGGGGTGTGGGGATGGCCCTGGCGAGATGTTCGTCTTCATCAATGATATATTGAAGACTGCAGAGAAGGTGTCGTAGCTTCTCCGTTCCGGGGAAGTACTGGACGATGAAGTGTAGTCTGTCCACCGTGTCCTGTGTTTGTCTTCTGAGGAGGTCAGTGCGGTTTTTCACTGTGGCACATCGGAACTGTCGATTGATGAGTCGAGCGCCATATCCTGTTCTTATGAGGGCATCTTTCAGCGTCTGGAGGTGTCTGTCATGATCCTCCTCATCTGAGCAGATCCTGAGTATAAGGAGGGCTTGTCCATAGGGGATGGCTTCTTTAACGTGTTTAGGGTGGAAGCTGGAGAAGTGGAGCATTGTGAGTTGTCTGTGGCATTGCAGTACAGTGAGGTGCTGAGGTGACTGTACTTGATGGAAATGCGTGTGTCCAAGAATGCAACCGATCCTGGAGAATAGTCCATGGTGAGTCTGGTGGGGTGGAGCTTGCTGATGTCATCATATATAGTTGTTTCAGTGATTGTTCACCATGAGTCCAAAGGAAGAAAATGTCATTGATGTATCTAGTGTATAGCATCGGTTGAAGGTCCTGTGCAGTGAAGAAGTCTTGTTTGAACCTGTGCATGGAGATGTTGGCATATTACGGTCAATCGAATGCTGCTTTGATGCCAAGGGTCACTCTCACCTCACCTCACACTTAAGATAAAAGGATCAATCCCCTGTAAAGTAGTTGTCAGATATGTTATGTAGGCATATAGAAATTGTGAAATAGTTAGTTATCAATATCCATTTATTTCACCCTCTACTATATTGATAGTCACATTATTTGCTGATAGAGATGTTGATGAATCATATCAATAAATCAATGTCACGTTATCTGAAACAGATATAAAAGCCACCTTTTCCCTCCCAAGCAAGATGCATTTACCATATCTTGACCCAAATTACTCATACTGAGTGATATCGTAAACAGTCTAGATTGGGGTATTTAGTTGTCAACTCAAAACCCACAGCAACAACTGAATCAATAACTAAAGCTTCTATGACCCATCACCTTTGATGAGAAAAAAAATTCTTCTCATCTCTGTCTGAAATGAGCGACCCCTTATTTTTAAATAGTGATCCCTAATTCTAGATTCTCCAATAAGAGGAAGCATCAGTTCCACATCCACCCTGTCATTACCCCTCAGGATCACATCTTACACTTTTAAACTCTAATGGATACAAACTCTAATCCCTCCAAGTTTTTCTTGTAGGACAATCCATCCATTCCTGGCATTAGTTTAGTAAAGCTTTACGATAATGCCAACATCCTAACTGATGCTGGTGTCTCACCATATCTGGGCAAAGGCAAGTTATTTTTCTGCGAAATATCAGAACTTTATTTATACCACTTTCTTTTCTAAAAGTACTTTTATTATATATAAAATGTATGCTCAGTTTTAAGGTTGGATATTTAGTTACCACAGGGAAACATTTTGTTGTAGAATTGGGTGGAGGGCTGTGAAACTAAAGACATCAACATTTACCTGGCATTGGGCCTTTAGCTAGGCAGCTGCTGAGCGAAGGAATAAACCAGTTGGATTGACCCAAGGGGTGAGGGAATGAATAAGAATGAGTAAAAAGATACAGGATGGAAGGGAAGGACTGATATCATTTTAGATGAAATAGAATTAAAGAGAAGTGATCAGGGATAGATAGTGATTATTGAAACTTTATGTGGAGCTGGTTCTTAAGCAAGAAACTGAAAATGGGTAAATATAAGAAAGGATTATGATATTTACAAAATTAGCTTTACCTGCCTGAATTTAATTATTTGTAGGAGTTTTCTTGTGTGAATTTGTTGCTGCATTTTCTACTTTAAAACAGTAATTACATTTCAAAAGTATTTCACCGGCTGTAAAGCACTTTGAGGCATCCAGTGGTCATGCAAAGTGCTATGCAAATATTATGTTTTCTTCAGTAACTTTACAGTTAAAGTCATGATTCAGCAATGTCATTCCAAACCTTATCTTTCTGAAATTTGTTAATTGGCTCTTTGAATGAAAAAAAATTGAAATATGACCCCTGATATGAAATGGATGGGCACCCCTGCTCTAGACGAATAAATAAATCTGTCCTGATAACATTGCTTTCCTTTGTCAAGCTCACACTGTCTTTCATAAGCAAAGACAGAAAATTCATAGGCACATGTCAATATTTGCAGAGATCCCAGGGATTTGTTCAAAAATTTCAAGGATCCTTGTGAATGTGCCAATGTTTGCTGAAGATGTTTGACAACGAGTGCCTTAAATTGACATACATCTCGAGCGTACTTACTGCTTATTCATAGTCATGACCAGGGCATCTAGTCAAGATCACGGTTCTGTATCATATAGTCTACAAATAATATCATGAATATTCAAATGAATGCTAAAACACATTTGGTCTGAAAGAATAGATTGAACAATAGCTTGTGATTTCCTGTGGGAGTAATACAATGCTGAAGTAACCACGATAAGTGAAACTGGCAGCAAATTAAGGATGAATTGCTTTATCCATAACATCATTAGGCACAATGCCACACTGTGATTGGATAAGAAATTCTGCACAGAATATCTGTTGCCAGGCAGCCGCTAACTGGCAGTTCCAAGAAATAAAATCCAGCCCTAGTTCTGGGTTGAGAGGTGTCCAAACTTGTACACTATTTACCTTTAATACACTTAGGAGCATCAGCCAATTCAATAAAATGCTCTTTCCTTTAAAAGCTAGGAACTGGGAAAGAATCGATTTTATTTTCTTTGCCAGTGTTCTATCTTCAATTTGAGAAAAACAAAGCATTGTGGAAAGCAGGTTCTCACTGTATGTCTGCACTGGGGACACAAATATTTTAGGTACCCTTACCTTATTGAACACAATGATTTTAGCGTTACTGGAAGGTCGGAGATTTTACACATGGAAAATCATTAGAGTTGATGTAATATGAGACTGATATTTTAACAGTTTTTTCATCTGAGGGGAAGATTACACAATTTTATCTTTGAATTTTGCCCACTGAATTATCTTTTCCTCAGAAGAATTGGTATCTTAGCTAAAGATGGACTCGTTCCTCTCTATCTCCTTAACTTCCTTTCATCCTATTGCGCTCTGAGACCTCTGTGTTTGTCTTCTGGTCTTTTGTGCATCCTTTGCCCCTTCATTGGCAGTTGTTTAAACCTGAATATTTAAAGTTCTTTTCATCACTAAACCTCTCCATTTTTCCACCTCTTGCTTCGCCTGTAAGATACACATTTTTAAAGGAGTTCCTTTTTGAACATGGGTTTGGTCACTTTTCCTAGTCTCTCCTTTCTTGTCTCAGTATTAGATTTTTTGTCTGACTAAACTCCTGTAAAATATCTTGCGCCACATTACTGTGTTGAAGGTGCAACATATATTAAAGTTGTCATTGAAATCCTAATAGAGAAAATTGAAAGTGACTGCTGGAGAATTGGGACTGATGAGGCAAATTACCCTGCCTTCTATATTCTTTTACATTGTTATGCAAATTGCCTTTTGTTGCAACTAGCTCGACATTAGGACAGCAAGTTTTAACTTGATGCCCCAAGAGTTTGGGGCGGGCTGAATATAAATGCAGCATATCACATCAACATAAGTAAGTGTTTAATGCTCTCTGGCTATGTGGTATTTAATTCTGTCACCAGGTCACTGGCATGCCCTTAGCTCATTATCTCTGACTGCCAGGCATACCGAGACTCTTACGGTTCCCAGACTCTGATGGCAGTTCTGAGACTGAGAATCTGGTGTTTTTTTTTCAGCCCAGTCATTACACTTGTATCTGACTTCCAGGTTTCCCTGTCAATTAGTGTGAATGCATGATGGCGACTTGCATGAACTCAAAGCGACTCTACAAGGATGACAATTGATGGATTCTTATTGTGGGAGAACAGAAGAAAGAACTGTCAGAATGGAGTCCCATCATCTGAAGTTGGTGCCTCACTTCAGTGATGCCTCCCTGCATTTGATGCTGGGGGATGTCAGGGCCTGTAGGTAATAACAGGTGGGAGAAACATGCCACTAAATGCAAGAAGGCATGGCTGGAGGCTGGTCAGGGGTTGAGCAGCAGGAGTAGGCTGCCAAGCTCCTGGATTCAGGATTAAATGTGGTTTGATAATCTAATTAGAGCAGGAAAGGTAAGTCCAGTGACCTGCTAACTCCATCCTGCAACTTGCTTCATGCCAAATTCCACACTCAGCCTACTTAAGCCTACTCCTACACATCCCTCACCACACTAACTTAATTGTACCCATTCTTGTCTGTCTGCACACTTCCACACATTCCTATCTGTGCACCCACAACTGACATTCACCCTGCAGTGCAACCTCATACCCCTTCCTCATATTTATCCACAACAAATCTTGTCCATCCATTTGTTTAACATGTTCCATTGCTTTATTTATAGATTACTTCTTTTGCTTCTTGCAGGAGAAGACAGCAGAGGATATCAGGGAGAGTCAGAGAATCAGAAGCGACCCTCCAACTATCTCTGAGCTAGCAAGTGCAGAGGAGTAGGTGCTGGAATTTAGTGGAATCTTGGCATGCCGGGCAGTCAGGGATAATGAGCTGAGGGCACCCCAGTGACCTGGTGACAAAATTAAATAGCATACAGCCACACAGAGCATAAAACGCTCACTCATGTTGACGTGATATCTGCAGCCAGTGAGATGATGCACGTAATGTTCACTTAAAACGTTGGCAATTCTAATTTTTTTTTAACCAAGTGTCCTACAAACTCCACAGAGAAGGCCGTATATTGTGAAGATGTGCTGTCATAGGGCCCATACAGACCGTGCTCATGTAGACCGTGACCAAAAAAATTTAAAAAGTTACATGGGTAAGATGAATATAGAGGGATATGGGCTAAACGTGTGCAATTGGGACTAGCTTAGTGGTTAAATAAAAAAGGGTGGCATGGACAAGTTGGGCTGAAGGGCCTGTTTCCATGCTGTAAACCTCTATGACTCAATAACCAGATACGTGCACACTTCAGGTGGACTGGTCAGAAAGATATCTGGGTTTTCACCTGGTGATTCACACATCACAAGTTAGTAAGAGCAGAGGGTGGAATCAGAGACAGAAAAGGAGAGCCCAAAATGAAAGGCACAGGATACTTCAAGCTCTGCTTTGCTGGATCTCAATTTTGAACTTCAGGGGCCTTCAACGAACAGGACATTTCTGAAACATCTGGAAGGAGTGTGGGATGTACTAGCAGCCTTTCCAGCTGCATTCTGCAGATGGATTGGAATCTGTCTCGGGCATGATCAGCATGGCCTTGCAGGCTGCCAGGATGATGTCTTGATCAAAAGAAAGAATAGCTATCTGCATGGAGCATCAAACATTGCAATCTAATGAGTGCATGCTGACTTTCATCAATGGGTTGCACAGTATGATTTCCAACTTAAATAAGGCTGATGAAACTCAATCCTAAACAGTTCAGTGCCTACATATCAAAATGCTCTCTGGCTCATTGCGAGTAAGGAATTGCATGCAGGCCATGAGAGTGATGGTGGTAAATGGCGATGGAGAAGAGGAGGTTCAGTTTAAAACATTTCCACTTTTCACCGCCCCCAAACCCCTCTCCACCCAACTCTCCTTCTTTCTGTCTGCTTGTCTCGGTGGTTAATCTGCTCCTGCCATAAGAGCAATCTTTGTCCTTGCAGTTCCAAAGTACAGAGAACGTTCGCCAAGAACATCTGAACAATCAGAGCACAATTCTGAGCAGCCTGTCTACTGACTCAATAGGGATTTCTCTATATTGATGTGTGGGAAAAGGAAAAGTAAAGATTTGTAGTTGTGTAAGGGTAAGTGCTTTGGGACCTGAATGGTTGTGGCAATGGGCCTGTGCTCTGGCTGAAGAGTCTGAGGCGCTTTGTTACTTCCAGGGCCCCCGATTGAATCAGACAATTACCTGCTTTCTGTCGAGTGGGATGGATGTCCCACCTCCGAGAGCTGCAAGACAATCAGAGGCCACCAGCACTCCAGAACCAGTGGTGCCACCTGAAGCAGTGGCCACTGCCAGTACTGCAGGAGGCCAGAGAGAAGGAATATTGCTCAAGGCCCCAGAACACAGGTAAGATGGGCGTGCTGACCAAGGCTGGAGGATGGTGCGGAAAGGATATCAGTTTAAAGAGCAGGGGTGTGATTCCCTGTGGGATTGACCCCTTCCACCAGTGGGGCACCCAATGGGTACAGGATCTCAAGCAGGACAGGTTCCTCCCTGGCCGCAGGTAAGCTCATCTGGCAGCTTGCCCATGTGGCATGGAAGGCAGAATTCAAGCAGTGGCAGTATGAGGTCTTTAAGTTGCCCTTAATTTGCCCTCAGTGCAGGAAAGCCACTTATGACCTTCCTCAGCTCAAAGTTAGCTGGAGGGAGGAGTCATAAAGCAATAGGCTCTCAATTCAGATCTTCCCTCCCCATATACAGCCCTCCCAGCCTTTTCTCGGTGGGGGGGGGCAATAAATCCTACCCAGGGGAGAATGTACAATGTTAGATTGTTAGGTTTCTGTTTAATTTATGTACCGCATAAATATTATTTATTTACACAATTTTTCCATCTTGTACATTTTGCTTGGAAAATGTTGTTTTCACTTGTCATAATTGGTAAGGCAAGACTTAACTGAGCAGTGGAGGATGTTGGTTAGTTGCAGAACAGCCTTCTGTTGGGGAAGTGGGGAAGAGTGAAATTGATTTAGTATTTTGTTGCCAGATGGGTTCACTGATAGACCCTAACTGACCTTTGTCCTTATGCCAGGAAGCAATGTGAGCCACTGCTGATGTGCTGGCTATGTCACATTCCTCATCACCCTCCTCTGAAGAGGTTCTGTGTTTGTCCCTTGCTCCCTCTGTAGACTCAGACCTTGCTGCTATGCAATGTTGTGCAGAGTGAAGCGCACCAGGATCATTTTGCTAATTATAGCTGTTGTGTATTGAAGAGAGTGTCTAGATCTGTCGAAGCTTGTTCAATGGGACATCTGGTTTTCATACGCCTTCCTTTGTAACACTTCTGGGATTCACTGGTTGGTTTTCTCTGTGGTGTCAGCAGCAAAATTTTAATTGGGTTTCCCTTGTCTCTAGCCAGTCAGTCAGTGACACTTCTTCAAGGCAGCCATGGAGGCTGGATGGCATTTTGCTTTGAGTTCAGAATCTAGCTGGGGTTTCTTTAACGTTTGCCTGTTACTTTAAGAATGCTATCACACAGCATTATACGTAAAAAATACATTATTTATTTACAAATCCATATACATATGAGGGATTACATGAATAGGGCCTGGATGGGATAGAGGTCGGTGCAGACTCAATGGGCCGAATGGCCCCTTCTGCACTGTAGGGATTCTACGGATTCCATGATACATCTCAGTACTTTACACAAGGCTGAATTTCTACTTCCAACCAGTTCTTAGTCCCTTAGTCATGTGCCATTGCATCATAGTTACACCAGTATCCAGTGCGCCTGCTATTAACTCTCTATCTACAGAGTGGTGCAGGATGAAAGCATCAGGGCAGCTTCCTGGGATTCTTGTGCATTCCAGCAAGATCACCTTTCTATGGCTGCACACCACTGATGGAATGAAAGCCCTTGTGGTTCACAAGCACAACTGAATGATGCAGGGGTGCCTGGATTGTGTGTATGTGTGCAGTCGATGACACTTTGCAGTCTCCAGCCATGACCAGCATCTGTTCACTCTTATTACAGTATTACTAATGGCAAAGTGAACATAACTGCCTGTTAAGTGTGGTCATCTAGTTTGCTTGGTATCTTCTTCCAGCAAGCTGCAAATGTCAGCCACAATCCGACATGAGATTTCTGAGACACTCGTGTTCAAACCTGCCCAGGAAGCTGATCCTCTGACTGTATGCACTGAGTTATGTGTATGATCTCCTGCGAGTTGCATCTCTCTATTAATTCCTTCTTTCCCATGGAATGGCAAGCAGTGAAGGGAAGGCTGCTGCTGCTGCTGTTTGTGTGGCTGGTCATAAACCAAGGTTCAAGCTAATGCAGCATAAGCAGCACTCATGCTGATCTGATAGATCACAGCTGCCACAATGGAGATCAGACACACAAACCTTCGAATTAATAAAAGTAACCTGTCATATGGTGTAATTAAACTCTCAGAGCATGTAATGTGAGCAAAAGCCTTTTACACAACTAGGCAAGAAATCAGCTGGGAGGTTTTGTTATTGATGGGAATTTTTGCCTGACATTTCTTCAGCCCCTACAAGTGCCACTGTGTTCATGCATTGCTTTCAGCAGCAGATTTCAGAAAACCTGGGAAACCCACACTGAAATCCCCAAACCTATGTTAAAAGCACACTTAATGAATTACTAACATATTTAAATTATTTTAACAATCTGTCCTTGCTGCACAGTTGCTCAGATTCAGTCTAATACAACAGCAGTAGGTTGGAATTGACTTCACAACATGCTGTGAATTTCATTGCTTAAATCCTCCACCCACTCCCAAGCCTACTTGTGCAAAGCAAGTTAAAATTCCCCTGACTAATAAAGTGTTGTTCCTGTAGATCTATCATACAATTATATAAAATTTCAGAGAGGCTGGTGTAAGGCTGTAATATGAACCTTTGTTCTTAATTTAGCACAGAGGTGGCACGATGACACAGTGGTTAGCATTGCTGCCTCACAGTGCCAGGGACTTGGGTTTGATTCCAGCCTTGGGTAATTGTCTGTGTGGGGTTTGCATGTTCTCCTGTGTCTGCGTGTGTTCCCTTCAGGTGTTCTGGTTTCCTCCCACAGTCTGAAAGATGTGCTGATTAGGTGCATTGGTTATGCTAAATTATCTTTCAGTGTATCCAAACTGGCACCAGAGTGTGTTGACTAAGGCATTTTCACAGTAGCTTCATTGCAGTGTTAATGTCAGCCTACTTGTGATACTAATAAATAAATTTTAAAACTTTATCTCCATGCTGTGTATAACCATCCAAGATAATACACAGAGCCATAACTCATCATTTTTTTGAGCAATCCTAATACAAGGGGGACTGTATCTAAATAATAGTCAAATTTACATACCATGTAAATGAACCCATCCTGTTTCAAATAACTTGGAATAATTTTGTTGAGATTGTGCAGAGTTGAATATGTACTCTAGCAATGATTTTTTTCTTCTCTGTGCAGTTATACCACTATCCTTTATTGTTCAGAAAAGTCTGAAAAGAAAGGGAATTATTGACTAATGTATTTTTCTTTTTTTTGTTTAGAAAGTCCAGCACCCACATGAGTGTTCAGCCTGTGGTGGATTTGCATTCGTTCCATGCTCTGTGTGCCATGGGAGCAAGATGTCAGTATTTCGAAACTGCTTCACTGATTCTTTTAAGTCCCTCAAATGTACTTCTTGCAACGAAAATGGATTACAGCACTGCAAACTCTGCAAAATGAACCCTGTACCATCAACATAAATAATACCATAATATCATTTCTCATAGCTCAACAATAAATGGATTCATAAAAAGTGTGTTATTCTGTTCTTAATTCTAGTGCACACATTAAATACCTTGGTTATTAAAGCCTCAATTACCATACTGCTTTAGCTGAGAGGGCAAAATGAGTTGCCCATTCCTCAATTTACATTTTGACTGATTCCAGGGTAAATAGGATCAAACTCCAGCTACTCTTGTTACATCCAATTCCACAAAACATGTGAATGTTAAGAACAAACATTGCTATTTGTAGGTTTGACTGTACAAAGGCATGAATTAGGAGTAAGAATAGGCCACATGGCCCTTTCAGCCGGCTCTGCCATTCAGGAAGATCATGACTGATCTACTTGCAACCTCAACCCCAAATTCCTGCCGACAGTGATAACCTTTCACCTCCTTGTTAATCAATAATCTATTTTGCTCTGCCTTAAAAATATTCAAAAACTTTGCTTCCACTCCCTTTTGAGGAAGAGAGTTGCGGAGACTCATGACCCTCAGAGACAACGGGTGTGATTTTCCAAAAAAAAGACTAAGTGCCCAATGGGCAGGAAAATGGAAGGTTTTTCCGCCTGTTTTTGGCCAAGTTTAATAAAATGAATTTGTGGCATTCTGTGCAGCACAGAGGCCATCAAGGAATTCACGCCGGTGGGGGACAGGGGATAATCCTGCCCAAGAGGCCGACATCAGACTGCTGAGGGGGCCAGTGTACAAACGCTGATCTCCCAGCATACTCCCAGTGGCCTCCGAATCACTGACCTTGACACCCACCCCTCCCCCCCAAAACCCAGACATTGCTGGTCTCCATCGATCATTAGGTCGCAATTCATTTTTGGCCTCTTGCTGAGATTTCTCAACCCACTACATTGCTTGACCAACGAAGCAGGCTGGGAAATCATGCCCAACATTTCTCCTCATCTCTGTCTTAAATTAACGACCCCTTATTTTTAAACAGTGACCCCTAGTTCTAGATTCATTGACAAAAGGAAACATCCTCTCCTCAGCCACCACCATCCCCCTCCCCCACCCCCCTGTCAATATCCCTCAGGTTCTTAAGGTTGTAACTTGGCCAAGAAACTATTTATATTGGAAGTATGAACTTAGGTCTTGAAAAGAGACTACACTATTTATATAGGGCCAACACTAATATGAATAGGGTGCATAATACTTCCCAATCACATTTTAGAAGACAAATTGTTACTTTTTATGAAGCCAATTAATTCTGCTTTAAACCTTCTGAATAAAAAAATGCAATGATTAATTATTCAATACATGTCTGTTCAAATATTACCAGGAAACGTAACATAGCTCCAAGTCAGCACTAGTGGTTTTGAATGAACAGGAAACACAACATCTGAAAGAACCCAGGGCTTTTTATAATGTGGCACAGTTTTGTAAAAATGTAAAATTACTATTATTGATTCAATTTTGAAATAGTAAGTAAAATAATTTAAAGGGAATATTCATATTTTATTTGTTAAGTATAACAAAAGAACATGAATGACTGTAGGGGCTAATTTTAATCTAACTTGTTGAATGGGAAACCTGCAGAATCAGGTAGAGGTTAAAACTGGGTGGACTATAAAACTAATGCTACACCTAATCTGGGTGTTTTCAAATGTGTGATTTAGGTTAAAATTGCCCCAGTAGCCTTTACATTTCCAAAATACATTATTTCTTTTGAAGAACCTGTGTCAGTATTTAAGTCTACATGAGCAGCTTACACATACAAGCCTCGGTGCTGAAGCAGATGCACGGGCTATGTATCACACCTTAGTTGCAGCATGAACATATGACCCTTCCCTTGGAGCTCTGTCTGGATGATGCAAGCTACTTACCTTGCTGTACATAGCAGGTTATTGAACCTTTCTGGTACTGAATCTAGAAGTGTGGGTCTGTTGAACTCATCCCTTCCCCCACATCTTTTATGTGTGACATTCTATGAATAAGTATGTAAGATGAAAAGGCTCATGAGCCATTCACATTACAATGATCATATTTACTTTCGTGTGCTTGCGTGCACTAACCATTTTCACCATATCATCACTGATTATTGTCGAGATGTAATGGAGGTAATGGCTCTGCACAATTATGGCTGTGACTCCAAGATAACATGCTGTGCCCTGTGACCATCGACAGTACTAGCGGTGTCCTCCCTCTTAATCACACTGTTACACCGTGACCGTGTGCAAACATAAGGGATCTGATCAAGTGCCAATAGTTTGGGTGCATCCTGATAGATTGGTGGCAAGAGGTAAAGCGGATGGGAGAATGAGCTTAGCAATGTTCATCATTCATCCACTCATTGAGTATTGGTAGCAAACAACATGACAGCATAATATTTGTACCAGATATGGAAGATGTTGCCATCACCATGCCTGTGTCTTGAGAATCCACTCCATGCTTTCAGTCATTTATTAGAGTACAATTTGATTAGGCTGCAACTTTTCCACAGGGAAAGCCCACGATGAATCATCGTTCCATAGTCAGCTGAGAGTTGGACAAAATTTACAGCTTGGATGCTCATCTGAAAAGCTGGTGACATCTCTTCTAAACTTAGTGATTTAACCATTAACAACCTACCTCTCAAATGGGCTTTCTGAAAGCCTGCTTTTTGTCTGTGCCTGAGTTACCTGTGCCAGCCCCACCTATGTCCCCTAACTACTTCCAGGCTCACCTAGCCCGACTCACGTTCTAGCCTGATGCACCTTCTAACTCACTCTCATCCCAGATCAAATAGCAGAACCTTCGGCAGTCATTTTTAAAGGTTAAATTTGTGGGACTTCCCATTTCTGTGCAAGGGACGCAAGAGTGAAAATCTGTGCATACATCTCCTGGTCATTTAAGGAAGCAATGGAAAGCAAGATTCACTGTTCAACTTTTCCTATTTTGGACCACAAGAAAATGATTATAATGCCATCATGTGATGTAAAGCTTTCGCCAATCAATTACTATAATTGTACATTGGTAAATCTAATCTGTTAAACTTCTGAGAGAACCCAACTAATTAAGTGACCACAAAAGTACTCAGCAAGAAAAAGACCATGTGTTTCTAATCCCTAAATAATTTAGCCAATTTAAGTATTGAGAAAGCTCGGCTTGCTTTTAATTATTTAGGTCTCCTGCTCAAGATTAGTCAGACTTGGCATTTTACTGGCATGCAGGAAAGCCCATCAAAATACAACAAATATTGGAAAGAAATAACACTTCAAGAGCTTTCTTGTTGCAACTTGTGTTTACTGGTTTTCCATATAAGGTTATTGAAGTCATTATTCCCCTTAAAATAGATTAACATGAATTGCAGGTCTGACTAAAACCTTGCCAGTTGCAGTTGGCATGACTTGCTCCATGTATTTAATAGAGCTTTCACTTACAAATCAAAATGAGAAGTTGGAATGTTAAGATATTTTATGGCACAAAACGCTTCGTGAGCTGCTGAAACCAAAGAAAATTCATGCCATTGAATAACACTAATAAAGGACCAATGGCATAAGATGTAATGTTATATAAATGGCCTGGGATTGCAATCAATTTACCTGTACAGCAAGGGACAGTTAGATTTTTGTGAAACTTTTCCTTAAGAGATTAAATAAGAGGAGTTTGTAGATGACCATTGGAGAAATGGAATTGATGGTCAAATTATCACACTTGGCTCAATGCAATTTTGTATTGTTAACTGTGAGAATGACATTGATGAGGTCATTTCAGGACAATATGTTCTGCTGGACTTGATAAAATAATTTTTATAGTGAGATGGATGCCTGGATTTTCATTCTCAAGATGTATAGCAGGAGTGGGGATAATTCCCAGCTCAGTCCACCAGCTTTGCAAGAAATTGTCTGTAAAAGTGGGATGGTGGGAAGTGGGGGCGTCCTCTGTTCCCTCCTCAAAAAATTCCAGCAAGTTTCCACTTTAGAAATCTATGCTGGCTCTCCCTAATCAACCCACATTTTTCCATGTGACTACTAATTCTATCTCAAATAACTGTTTCTAGAAGTTTCCTACCACTGAAGTTTGTTTTTTGCAGGGTTTATGCTTGCAACCTTTTTTGAACAAGGAGGCATGATACTAACATTGGAGGCAGTTCAGAGATAGAGAATCTGGTGAACTGGTGTAGCGACAATAATCTCTCCCTCAATGTCAACAAAACAAGAGAGATTGTCATCGACTTCAGGAAGCACAGAGGAGAACATGCCCTGTCTATATCAATGGGTTTGAAGTAGAAAGGGTTGAGACCTTCAAATTTTTAGGTGACTAGATCACCAACAACCTGTCCTTGTCCCCCCATGACAGCACTATAGTTAAGAAAGCTCACCGATGCCTCTACTTTCTCAGAAGACTAAGGAAATTTGGCATGTCAGCTATGACTCTTACCAACTTTTACAGATACACCATAGAAAGCATTCTTTCTAGTTGTATGACTGCTTGGTATGGCTCCTGCTCTATCCAAGATTGCAAGAAATCACAAAAGGTCATGAATGTAGCCCAATCCATCATGCAAACCAGCCTCCCAAGCATTGACTCTGTCTACGCTTCCCGCTGCCTCGGCAAAGCAGCCAGCATAATTAAGGGCTGTATGCACCCTGGACGTTCTCTCATCCACATTCTTCTGTCAGGAAAAAGATTTAAAAGTTTGAAGTCATGTACCAACCGACTCAAGAGCAGCTTCTTCCCTGTTGCCATCAGGCTTTTGAATGGACCTACCTTGCATTAAGTTGATCTTTCTCTACACCCTAGCTATGACTGTAACACTACATTCTCACTCTCTCGTTTCCTTCTCTATGAACGGTAGGCTTTGTCTGTATAGCACGCGAGAAACAATATTTTTCACTGTATGTTAATACATGTGACAATAAAAAATCAAATCAAAATCAAATCAAAGAGAAGATTCACTAGGTTGATTCCTAGAATATGTTAGGAGGTTGAGCAGGTTGGGTCTATACTCATTGGAGCTTAGAGGAATAAGATGTGCTTTAATTGAGACAAGACTGAGTTAGACAGGTTTTAATCGACAATGGAGTTGAGGGTTATGGGAGGAAGGCACGGAAACTGGAACTGAAGCCACAATAATAACAGCCATGGTTTTTTTAAATGGCACAGCAGGTTTAAGGGGTTAAATGGCCCTCTTCACTCGTACATTAGAACAACAGAACCAGGATGATACACCATTTCTACTCTTTGGTTTTTTTCCATTTCTCTTGCAATGACAATTAAAACTTAACATGCCAGTGATGTGCAGCACTGATATTTTCCCGTCGTGCTTGTCCCATGTTCGGAAAATCCTGCCTGAGGTCAACAGATTTTTGCATGGTCCATGTGCCGCCTGTTACGACTCCCTTGGTGGGCAGGATGGGAAAATTCCGCCCGTGGCCTCAGCCAGGATAGCAAGCACATGGAAGCACCACCATCTGCAAGTCCCTCTCTGAGCTAACACCACCCTGACTTATATGGGATGTGGGCTATGCTGGATGTATAAAAAATCTACTGGGGTATTGAATTGCTACTTAAATGACTATGCAAATCAGTAAAGAACTTTTTTTTAAAAAGTGAAGACATAATTCTTATAGAGTAGATAATGAAAACAGAGTGGTAAGAAAATTCCTCAATTTGCTGAACATATAGTATGTCTTCACTATATGGATAGAAAGTGACAAAGATCTCTCTATGTGAGGTTGGTAGGTAAAACAGCTAGTCAGGTTTTAAAGGTTGCCATTATAGAGGGAGATGTGTTTTAATGGTCATCATGATGCATCTGTCTTGTTAAAAAAAATTCTGTCAGATACATAATGAAAATGCCACAATTCTGTGGATCCATAAGTATGGTGAGTATACATAACACTAAATTTACAACCAAAAGAGAACATACTGGAAAATCTCAGCAAGTCTGGCAGCATCTATAAAGCGACAAAAGAGCTGACGTTTCCAGTCTAGCTGACCCTTTGTCAAAGCTTTGTCAAAGATGCTGCCAAAGGATTCGAAACTATAGCTCTTTTCTCTTCTTAGGGATGCTGCCAGACCTGCTGAAATTTTCCAGCATTTTCTCTTTTGGTTCCAGATTCCAGCATCTGTAGTAATTTGCTTTTATACTAAGTTTATATTTCAGTGCAGTTTTTACAAAGGAATGTGTGCCAGTACATAGAGGTAATTTAATAGAGTATGATGGAATGAGAATTATTAAAACTGCCTGGTGGATTGCTGCAATGTGTTTTCAGCCAAGGTTGCCAAGTTCCATATGAATCATATGCTCCTCACATGAGTAGTAAACAGAATAATGGCTCTTTTCTACCGAGAAATCTCATCAGAATATCTCTCAATATCTGGCAGGGAAGAGCTAAAATGAATTGGTTTTATATTTTTATATTCATTACCACATTCTATTGAATCTGAAATACTTTCATCCAGAGAAAAGTCATCATATGGACCTTAGACTCTTGTGACCTGTGTTAAATGTACTCAGTCAGAAATTAAATACCATCACCATTATCAATGGGCTGAGTAAAATTTGAAGTAAATCAACCTTATGGAGAAAATATAATTCCAATTCAATATGTCTTATGGTAATAATGTAAAGAATAGACAAAAAAACAAATTTAATTAGATTTAAATATTTTACAAAGAACAAAGAAAAGTACAGCACAGGAAAAGGTCTTCAGCCCTCAGCCCTCATCATGCCGATCATGATGCCCTACCTAAACCATAAATTTGATCCTAAATTTGATCCTGTTCACACTTGTCCAGAATAAACTCCATCTGCCATTTCTGCACAAGTCTTCAATCTATCGCTATCCTATTGTATCCTCTGACAATCCCCGGCACTATGACCAACTCCACCAATCTTTGTGTCATCTGCAAATTTACATATTAGATTGCCCACATTTCCCTCCAAGTTATTTATATATACTACAAACAACAGTGTCCCTGCAGAACACCACTAGCTAGAGACCTCCATTCTGAAAAACACTGTTCCGCCATTACTCTGTCTTCTACTACCAAGCCAATTATGTATCTATCTAGCCAACCCACCCCAAATCCATTTTAGTTTTTGTACCAGTCTGCTATGTAGGAGCTTGTCAAATGCCTTACTAAAGTCTATATAAACTAGACACACAGCCCTTCCCTCATCAATTATCTTTGTCACCTCTTCAAAAAATTCAATCAAGTTGTTGAGACATGACCTTCCCTATTCAAACCCACGCTGCCTGTCACTAACTAGTCTACTTTCTTCCAAATGTGCATATATCCTCTCCCTCAGTATCTTCTCCAAAATCTTCCCCACTACCGATGTCAGGCTCAAGTAGATTATCTCTACTTCCTTTCTTAAACAAGAGAACAACATTGGCTATTCTCCAGTCCTCTGGAACCTTGCTGTGGTCAAAGAGGATGTGAAGATATCTGTTAAGGCCCCAATTATTTCTCCCCTTGCTTTCTGCTGTAACCTGGGATAGATCTCATCCGATGCTGGGGACTTGTCTACCTTAATGCAATTTAGAATACCCAATATCTCCTTTTTCGATACATTGACATTCTGTAGAGCATTCACACACCTATCCGTGACCTCAACATCCATAATGTCCTTCTTGGTGAATACCAATACAAAGTACTCATTAAGGATCTCACCCACTTCTTGTAGCTACACGCACAACTTCCCTCCATTGTCCTTGAGTGGGCCTACTCTGTTTCTTGCTACCCTCTTCTCCTAATATAGGCATATAAAGCCTTGGGATTCAAAGGGTGGTGAATCTCTGGAATTCTCTGCCCATTGAAGTGGTGGAGGCTACCTCGCTAAATATATTTAAGACGCAGGTAGATAGCTTTTTGGTAGGCAAGGGAATTAAGGGTTATGGGGAGAAAGCGGGAAAGTGGAACTGAGCCACTTCAGATCAGCCATGATCTTATTGAATGGCAGGGCAGGCTCAAAGGGCTAGATGGCCTACTCCTGCTCCTATTTCTTATGTTCTTATGTTCTTATTCTCCTTGATCTTGTTTACTAAAGACATTTCATTGCCCCTTTTAGCACTTCTAACTCCGCATTTAAGGTCCTCCTACTTTCACTATAATCTGCAAGGGCTTTATCAGTTTTTAGATGCCTTCACCTTTTCCTTGCTTCCTTTTTCCTTTTTCCTAGGCTTACAATTGCCCTTATGATCCACGATTTCCAAATCCTATCATTTCTATCCTTCATTTTTGTGGGGACATGCCTGTCCTGCACTTCAATCAACAGCCTTTAAAAGCTCTCCACATACCAGGCGTAGATTTACTATCAAATAGCTGCTCCAATTCCATATTCCCCAGTTACTGTCTAATTTGAATGTTATTGACTCTGACCCAATTAAGCACCCTTGCCCAAGGGCCACTCTTGTCCTTATCCAGCACTACCCAAAACCTTATAGGATTATTGTCATGAAGCCCAAAACATTCCCCCACTGAAACATCGATCACCTGGCTGGCTCATTCCCCAATATTAAGTCTAGTGTGGCCCCCCTCCCTGGTTGGATTGTCAACAAATGTATCAAAAAGCCCTCCTGGATACATCTAACAAATTGCTCTCCATCTGAGCTCCTGCACTTATAAGAATTAAATAAGTTGCAAAGGTGAAATCTAGTTACAAGTAACCAGGTAGACAATAAAATTTAAGTAAGTAACCAATGAATACAAATAAACTTAAAATAAGGAAGAATGATGTAGCAAATAAAGGTGTTGACAATAATTTACAATAAAAAGCAAAAGTTAAGATACAGTGGGGGCGGTGTTTCCCTATGTGGGTCTGTATCAGTAAGGGAGGGGGCTCTTTTTAATTTGTTTGAGAACATGCACCCTTTATCTGTCAGGAGCCATGGTTGCTGGCAGGGCCATGAAGTTGTGGGACCGCCTCCAGGATTTGTTTTGACTAAATGTCAATAAACCTGGTGGGAAAAGCTGGCAGTGGCGGCAGGGGACTATACATCTCAGCTTTGCCCTGAGTTGATAATTAATCAAAACAATTCTAAAATGCCATCCAATTTTTCTACATTTTTAAAAAGAGAGCAATATTTTCTCTTGCCAATTTCCTTAGCCAGCGTTCTCCCTTCAGCTGAAGAAACGAATTAAAGTAGGATATGAATGGAAGCTCAATATTCTTATTTGTAGACTTTTCAGACATGATTGAGGTGGGATAAAGCAGGACGAGTGTGTCACAGTATTGCTTAAAGGCACAATTAGAGCTCTCATGATGGGTGATATGCTAGAAGGATCATCAAATTAAACATTTGGGTTGAACTGAAAAACACATAAGGGCCATCATGTTGTTAGTCCTGTAAACCCCTATACAGTAAGATGGAGATAGAGGAGCAAATAGGTAGTCAAATCCCAGGGAGGTGCATAGGGGAGCAATAGTAGGCTAATATTACCCTAATATTAACTGGGTTGAATCTGTGTGAAGGATAGAGAGGGCATAGAATTCTTAAAATGCAGACAGGGGAACATATTTAGCTAACACATAAGCAAGCCAGGGGAAGATGGCGGTGGAGAGGTAATGCCATTGAACTGGTAATCCAAAGGCCCAGACTAATGCTCTGGGGACAGAGATTCAAACCCCACCATGGATTTATCATGAGACCCTGAAGCTATCACTGATTGTCATAAAAATTCATCTAGTTAGTAAGGTCCTTTAGTGGAGGATATCTGCCATCCTTACTTGCTAGAGCATGCGTATGACCCCAGATCCACAGTGATATGATTAACTCTTAACTTCGTCTGAAATATTTTGCTTTTTTTAATTAATACGTTGGCCGAGATTTTCATGCCTCTTTTGTATCGGAACAAAGGTGGAGAGGATTAAAAATGGAAAATCCGACTCAATTCTGAAACTCTTGCCACCATTTCCAGCACTCCTGTTTTTGGTGGGGCTGTATAAGGGTGAGCCTGTACCCTACCTTCCTGACCTGGCCAGCTCCATTACAGGGATAAGCTGTTCCTCGCCTCCTGCAATTTTTGTAGCATTGGCCCAACTTCTCCCTGGTTCATTCTCACAGCTCCTCAGAGGAATTGTGAATCATAGTCTGGATTTAGAAGTCTTTCGAAAGGTCATGTCAAAAGACTTTACACGTGTCCTTCATGACTCCTATGCCCCCTCCATGTCGATTCATGAAACTCATGCCCCCAATCACCCCACATAACCCCTCATACCTTCCATGCCAACTTATGGCACTTTCAAGGCCACTTACACATTATCGATGAACCAAGGAACCCTATAGTAAGAATGGCATGTTTGGAACTACTTAAAAAAATAGCTGGTATTATTTTCTTTAAAAAAATTGTTGCTGCTACAATAAAGTGTCAGTCAACTATCTCTTTAAATTATCAATAACATAAGCTATAAACACTTAAACCTCTTTATCTTGTGCAAATAAACACTGAATGACTCACAAAAAGATCACTGAAAAATAGTCCTTATAATATCGTAAAACTGTCAATTGGGCAGTTTTCCTTCTCCTTGGTTATGTCAGTAAAGTAAATGTTGTTATGTCCAGCCTTATTATCTTGCAGAACTGTGATTTGTTTTCCACTGAGATTCATATTATGGACGAATTCTGATTTTCAAGCCTGCTGTAAATGTTAGTGATAAAATTTTAGAAGTACCACACCTCCTACAGGTGGAATGCAGGCTTTGAAAAATACTCAATAGAAACAGTTAATTGAAAATATTTGAATCCTGACATGTGAAAGAACTTACAGGTTCAGATTGTAAATGGGAGTTCTCCTGCAGGAGTTAAGGACAGGAAGGACATATTGTTTGGCACCAACAGCCCAGAGACAACAGTTTAGACTGAGTGAAGGGAGATGGAAGAGCAGTCAGTGACAATCTGGTCACCACAAAAATGCTGCCAGTCAGTGCAAGATAGAAATGGTAAAATTCACTTATTTTACGGTTACCAGGGAAGCCAAAAGAACAATACCTCTTTAAATCTCTCTCACTTGTGTCATCAATCCCCACTTCAAACAATGCATGTGAGGAACTCATGACTCCCATCAGAAACATGATTAAATCATCCAGTCAGTTGCTTCAGTTTCGTCTTTCCATCCTCTTCGCACCTAAGGTAGGACTCTCCAGCTATCCGAGAAACACAAAATCAATTGTCTTCAGCCTTTGTCACATCCTTTCCATCCACATATTTCCTTCTCTGGACACATTCTAATGTTGAACCAGGCTGCTCACAACCTCAGCTATCTATCTGTTCAACCATGATCTGAATTTCTTATTTTGCATCTTCTCCGTCACAAGAAGTATCTTCTACTTCCATCACATCAACTGGCTTTGCCTGTACCT
Organism: Carcharhinus amblyrhynchos; assembly: GCF_965287045.1. Classification (NCBI taxonomy): domain Eukaryota; kingdom Metazoa; phylum Chordata; class Chondrichthyes; order Carcharhiniformes; family Carcharhinidae; genus Carcharhinus; species Carcharhinus amblyrhynchos. Next base: position 84,995,325 of record NC_137324.1, on the reverse strand, counting down.
CAGCACATCTGCCCCCAAAACCTTCACTAATGCTTTTGTTGATTAGGATTTGCTAACTCCCATGTTCTCTTGCTAATCTCCCATTCCCCTTCCTCCTGCATTTCTGCTCCATTTGACATGTATCCTATTCCAGACAACATCTAACACTGTTCTTCCCAAATTAGATTAGCAGCTGGGCTTTATTTGTCTTTCTATTTAATTCACTCCATGAGCCCTTCCCCTCTTCCCCTTGCATTGTAATTTTAATTCCAGCGGGGCAGCATGGTGGCATAGTGGTTACCACTGCTGCCTCATAGTGCCAGGGACCCGGCTTCAGTTCCCAGCTTGAGTCACTGTCTTTGCGGAGTCTGTACGTTCACCCTGTGCCTGCTTGGGACTCCTTTGGGTGCTCCGGTTTCCTCCTACAGTCTGAATGATATGTTGGTTAAGTGCATTGGCCTTGCTAAATTCTCCCTTTGTGTACCCAAACAGGTGCTGGAGTGCGGCAACAAGGTGATTTTCACAGCAGCTTCATTTCAGAGTTATTGTAAGCGTACTTGTGACACTAATAAATAAACTTAAACTCTGGAATTCCTTTCACTTTGCCTCACTGCTGGTGACTGTGCTTTCAGCCACTAAGGTCTTGCTCTGCACTTCATATTAGCTTAAGTCCTTCTATTATATCTTCATTTCTCCTTTAAGACCCTTCTTAAAACCTATATCTTTGACCATTGGTTATTCCTCCAAAACCCTCCTCTTTTGGCTCATTTTCTGCATCTACTTGTGAAATGCCTTCAGCTTTTAAAAATTTTTTCTATATTAATATTTTTCAACAACATAATGTTCCTGTTGCTTCCAGTCCTATCAAGGTTAGCAGAGAAGGTTACACTTTCTAAGATGGATTTGGAATTAATTTAAGAAGGCAGAAAAAATGGAAAAGTTTGTAGTCCTCCCTGGTCAATTTTTCCTCAATATACTCTATACCCAAATAACGTTTACACTCAAGTGTTAACAATAAAAAAAAAGCCCTTTGGTACATTGCATCATTATTGCCTCTTTTAGAACTGCCCATCCATTTTAGTTCAGCCTCTTTCGCCATCTATTGTAAATGACAGCAGAGAATTGGCAACTGCTAAAAGGAGGCAGAGATGTGATAAAACAAATCTGTTTTATTTCCCACTCCTGCTTGACTGACTATCTCCTGAAAATATAATTAGGTCATCAACATTTTTCAAACCATGAAACTTTTGCTAGTTTTTGAAATTGACATGTTAGTGGCAAAAATCGATCGTGCCAGGAAAGCGGTTGTCAGCTTGTCAAGGAAAAGTTGATGCTGTCCTGGTTTCGGAATATTAATATCATTAACTGATTCCCTCCTCCTTCCAATCCAGTTGATGCTTACTTTTTCTCACCAGTGCAATGAGCCACTCAAATTGCCCGGGGTCTCCGAGAATGGAATGCTGATCTCATGTGCACTGTTGCTGGAAACCCATAAACAAAGGGCTTTACAGTGCAAAGATGTGCAGGTCAGGTAGATTGGTCACACTAAATTGCTCTTTAGTGTCCTTGGATGTGTATAGGTGGATTAGCCATGGTAAATGTGGGGGGTTATGGGGATAGGGAGGGTATGGGCTGGGTCTGAGTAAGATGCTCTTTTGGAAAGTCGATGCACAATTGATGGGCTGAATAGCCTTCATCTGCATTGTAGGGATACTTTGGTTCATTCCTGTTTGTGTCTGTGGACCACATCTTGCAGGCCAGTGACAAGCTTGAATTTCAGCCAAGTAACTTATAGCATTAATTAATTCAATTTATTGATTCCCTGCTCCAAACAAAAGCCTGCCCAGCTTCAATCTTAATAGGATTTGTGCCACAATAGTGGGGCTTTACAGTGGATGCCATTATGTGCAGCACTGTGCGCTTGATTATATCACATCCATCTTAGAGCAAACTAGTGTGGAACTGCAGAGGGGTGTCTTTTTTTCTTGGCTCGTGAATTTAATAAAGTATTTTCCTTCATTAAACAGCCACTCTGTTAACCGCAAGTAAGCTGCCAGTTGAAAACCATCCACTGCTCAACCTATGGTGTAATGTCCTGGAAAATGATGCCATATTTCAAAAAGAAGAAGTTCAAATTGTGGACAAATTTTATGTTGACCCCTGGAAAGGAGAGATAATTGCTTTCTTCAAGAATCAACTGGTGGAAGAATTGGCAGGAACACATGAAAACCCAATTGTTTTCCTGAGAGCAGTGACAAACCTCAGCCCTCTTCTGAAATAACTGCAACATTGTGAGAGGTCGGTGTTTGATAGAAAACTTCCATCTTTGAAAATGCCATGCCATCAAAGTTTGAGAAAGCAGGGTATTTTTCTTGCCACTTTATTTAAATTTTATTATACTAACTACTTCAGCTCTTGCTGGGTGAAGAGTCTATAGGGTTTCTTTAGCCTTTCCAGCTGGCACCTGCCCAATTGATACTGCAATTACACTCACTCTGCACCTATCAAGTGGTCTGATGGCCACTTAACTGTTAAAGTAACAACCAAAAATGAAAATACTGCCCTACCCTGAGAAGCAGGAAATAAATTGAGCAGTAAAAGCAGAAAATGCAGGAAATATTCTGCAGGGCAGGTACCAACTGCAGAGAAAAAAACAAAGCTAGCCATTCAGGTTTGCGAGTTCTGACAAAAGGTATTAGAATCCCAAAGCTAGATTAATAGATAAAAACTTTCAGATTTTGTCAGTTGTCAGACTGAAATATTTATCTTTTGAGTCATGACTTATGATATGAAACAAAAATGAAAATAACTTCCCAGTTTTATTAATTGCATGCATTATCTACATGCATGTGTTCCCTTCAAAGCTTTAGAATGATTATGCAATAACATTTGCAAGCTGTAGCCAGATAACAATGCCTGATCATCACATGCTCCATGTGATCAGACATCGCATGATTGGATGTCATTTGTTCAGGATTCCAGGAATGTAGCAAAACAAGATTGGCAACCTTAGAGTTATTGAGTCCTAGAGGTTTACAGCATGGGAACAGGCCCTTTGGCCCAACTTGCCCATGCCATCCTTTTTTTTTCAAACCACAAGCCAGTCCCAATTGCCCTGCATTTGGCTCATATCCCTCAAGATCCATCTTATCCATGTAACTGCCTAAAAGCTTTTTGAAAGACAAAATTGTACCCACCTCTACTACCACCTCTGGCAACTTGTTCAAGACTCTCATCACCCTCCGTGTGAAAAAAATTGCCCTTCTGGATACTTTTGTATCTCTCCTGTCTCACCTTAAACCTATCCCCTACCTTTGGGAAAAGATATTGACTATCTAGTTGATCTATGCCCCTCATTATTTTATAGCGCTCTATAAAATCACCTCTCAGCCTTCTACTCTCCAGAGAAAAAAGTCCCACTCTATCCGGCCTCTCCTTATAATTCAAAGCATTAAGTCCTGATAACATCCTAGTAAATCTTTTCTGCACTTTTTCTAATTTAATAATATCCTTTCTATAATAGGGTGACCAGAACTGTACACTGTATTCCAAGTGTGGCCTTACCAATGTCTTGTACAACTTCAACAAGATGTCCCAACTCCTGTATTCAATGCTGGCCAATCAAACCAAGCATGCCGAATGCCTTCTTCACCACTCTGTCCATCTGTGACTTCTCTTTCAAGGAGCTATGAACATGTACCCCTAGAGTTCTGTAACTCTCCCCAGTGTCTTGCCATTAACTGAGTAAATCCTGCCCTGGTTCAATCTACCAAAATGCATCATCTCACATTTATCTAAATTGAACTCCATCTGCCATTTGTCAGCCCACTGGCCCAATTGATCAAGATCCCGTTGCAATCGGGAATAACTTTCTTCACTGTTCATTATGCCACCAATCTTGGTGTCATCTGCAAACTTACCTCCTATATTCTGATCTAAAACATTAATATAAATGACAAATGACAGTGGACCCAGCATCGATCCCTGAGACACAGTGCTAGTTACAGGTCTCTAATTTGAAAAACAACCCTCTACAACCACACTCTGGCTTCTGTCATCAAGCCAATTTTGTACCCATTTAGCTACCGCACCCTGGATCCCATGGGATTTAACCTTATGCAACAACCTACCATACAGTATCTTGTCAAAGGCCTTGCTAAGCCCATGTAGACAACATCAACTGCACTGCCCTCATCTACCTTTTTGGTTACCCCTTCAAAAAACTCAATCAAATTTGTGAGACATGATTTTCCACTCACAAAGCCATACTGACTATCCCTGATTAGTCCTTGCGTCTCTAAATGCCTGTAGATCCTGTCTCTCAAAATACCTTCCATCAACTTACCTACCACCGATATGAGGTTCACTGGCCTATATCTTGACCGTCAATAGGCTCAGTTTTCTTCTCAACTGTTTGCCTGGAACTTCACATAAAATCAAATCTCACCTTTGAGAGATGCTGGCTGATGACAGAGGGAAATGATGGCATCACATGTGGGCCCCCATTCATCACCACTGAAAACCTCAACGCACACCACCTAATAATTTGTAGAATCGTACAATCTTTACAGTTCAGAAGGAGACCATGTGTCCATCAAGCCTGCACCAACAACAATCCCACCCAAGCCATATCCCTGTAACCCCACGTCTTTACCCTACTAATCCCTCCAACACTAAGGGGCAGCTTTAGCATGACCAATCAATCTAACCCACACATTTTTAGACTGTGGTGGAAACTGAAGGAAATCCACACTGATACGGGCAGAATGTTAAAAACTCTAGACAAACGGTGACCCGAGCTGGAACTGAATGCTATGAATGCAGCAGTGCTAACCGCTGTGCCACCCATAAACATTTCACATATGGCCCTGTGGCAGAACCTGCTTCTCATGGATTGATCTGTTCAGCCATCAGCAAAACTGGACTGCAAGAAGATACTCCATCCCCAACAGGTTTGAACTGTGCATGTCTATCACCTTGGGTAAATGCAGGGGTGCCAATAATGGTGTCTGCTTGAAATTCTAAATGGCTACTACAACAAGAATATTCCACCAACCCACAGAGTATAAGCTTTATCATGAACAATGACAGGAACTTCAATTGCATGCATTAGCATCTCATATATGCTTATTTAAAGACCACCTCATTGGAATTAATTTCACCCTCCAAATTAAGTTCCCACCAGTGAAAATGTTCAGTTTTCAGAATGTATTTAATTGCATGCAGTTGGAGAGCTTCACCTGTCTGGACTTCCTGGTCTACAGATGTTGCTTGGTCCTTCTTGGAGACCCCGGACAACGTCACTCATATGGAGTGCTGTTATGCTGGACAAGAGACAAGGTTGGACAGGGGAGACAGGCAATGATTGGACTGAAGGCGTGTGTAGTATGGAAGGGTAGAGTGACAGCTGGACAGGGAAGACAAATTTTTGGGACATGCATGGGGAGAGTGTCCCAGGAAGGGCTGCTTAATCTCCAGGAAAGGAGAGAGATAGTGTGTTAGAAGGTGGGGTCCTTTGGAGAGCACTCAGGGTACTAGTGATGGGAGGGAAAATTTACCGTCTGAGGGAGGAGTGGGATGTGCTAGGGTGTTAGATCCAGGGTGAGAGTTTGGTAGGTGAAGGTCTGATCAGGGCTGCATGGTGGCACAGTGATTAGCACTGCTGCTTCGCAGTGCCAAGGACCCAAGTTTGATTCCTGGGTTTGGGTCACTGTCTGTGTGGAGTTTGCACATTCTCCCCATGTCTGTGTGGGTTTCCTCCAGGTGCTCTGGTTTCCTCCCACATTCTGAAAGATGTGCTGGTTAGGTGCATTGACCTGAGCAGGCGCTGGACTGTGGCGACTAGGGAAATTTCACAATAACTTCATTGCAGTGTTAACGTAAGCTTGATTGTGACTAATAAGTGAACTTTACTTTGAGGTGGGTGGTCACAGAAGTGAACAAGACAGGTGACACGGATCACTAGAGAAGGCAGGGTCAGGATGGGCGTTGTGACGGCATTGCCTGTCAGCTCTGAGAGGACAAAGGAGGGGAGGCACAGGGGGAGGTTCAAAGGCAACAGAGGCAAGAGGAATGGTGATATTTAGTGGGACTATGGTGGTGAGAGGATATTGGTGGGTAACGGGGGCATGAGGTTGAGATTAGTGGAGTGAGTTTGAAAGGTGACACGCCATGTTTCCAAAGTGGCCACACTGTTGGTCACTCAGTGAGACCCCTTGAAGCTGGAGGAGGGCGGAGTTCAAGATCTGCACAACTGGCTGTCTAAAAGGACACCCTAATAATAATGAGGTAACGGGGTGTTAAAGATGTTCTCTTCTCTATGGTGAAGGCTGCATTGCAGCGTTTGTTCCTGACTCATGGCTGTCAGAACATCGAAACCCCATCAATGCGTGGAGCTGCCATTTGTTTTGTGCCATAAAAATAAATAGTAAGTGTTTTTATAAATATTTTAGAAAGAGAAGAGTTAACAAAGTGAGCATTGCTCACCTAAAAAGTGTGTCTGGGGAATTGGTAATAGAAAAGAAGGAGGTGTCCGATGAACGGGCATTGTGTATCAGTTTGAACCAGAGGGCAGGGTTTCCCAAACTTTCCCGGTCACTGAACTCTTTAACTTCCCAAGTCCTGATGGGGGAACCCAAGAAACAGTCTCATTATGTTGAAGAGTTAAACCATAAAAAGATGATGTTTTCACGCAATAGGTACCAACGTACAAAAGCAGATATAGATAAGTATTTTCCATTTCCTATGTTTACATGTTTATAGAATTAAAATATTCTCTTATTCAATAAAGTATTTAAGCCTTGTCTTCTTTTTACCATGTTTAATGGGAAGAGTTATGCTGCTCCTTTTGCTCATAAATTTGTTTAATATTTGACGTGCAGCTCGTGAGCTGGATTCTCATATCAGATACACACACAAACACGCTCTATTCTCGCTCTTTCTCTCCCTGTCATACACACACACTCTTGCCTCTCTCTCTCACACACAAACTCTCAACCAATCCCCCCGCCCCGCACACACACATTCACACTCTGTCGCGTACACACTCAGTCACACTCCAAATTATAGAATCATGGAAACCGTACAGTGCACAAGGAGGCCATTTGGCCCATCAAATCTGTGCTGACAATTATCCCACCCAGGTCCTATCCCCCTGCATAGTTACCCTGCTAATCTCTTTAACCTGTCACATCCTGGGATATGAAGAGCCTTATTTTACCATTTTGATTCTAAGTGCTAGGCGGACTTGAAACTGGGAGTGTTTCAGATCCAACTTTTAGACCCATTCTGAGGCACCCCCATATGCAGTCTGCCTGATAATGCCTCCCCATAGCACCCACAGACATTGCCCATGCCCACAACATTATTGACCCCCTCCACTACACAAACCGATCATGGGCCCTACTCCCCCTCCACTGATCTCAGGCAGAGGGGCAGCGGACCCCTCTTCCCCTCCACTGACCTCAGGCAGAGTGGCTGCGGACTCCCCTTCCCCTCCACTGATTTCAGGCAAAGCGTCTGACTGTTGGACACTTGGCACTTATCCCCTTACTAGCCGGAGCACTCGGTGTCCAATTTTACCATCAAGTTGCGCCCATTTTCGGTGCAAAAATTTGTTAAAGTCGAACATAAGGTGAGTCACTCTGCACCTGTGTCTGTGCTAGATCCCCCTTTACAAAGGCCTGAAAATGGCTGCGATTGGACCCAGACCCGAAACAGGCACGGCAGCCATTTAAATGCACTTGCATGTATTTAAATTGGCTTAATGGGCATTTGCCCATCCAGAATCGGCGCATAACAGATATGTTCTACAAAAGTCCGTTTCAGGTGCTCCAGTTAGTGAGGAGGTAAGTGCTGAGTGTTCGATGGCTCTCTGCTTGAGATTGGAGGGGGTGGGAGGAAGGTGGGTCTGACAGCTTTCTCCTGAATCCGTGAAGGGGAAGGGGGATTCACTGCCACTCCGCCTGAGATCAGTGAGGGGGATGGGGAGGGGGGGTCTGTGATTGGTCTGGGTGGTGGATGGGGTGGGGGGGGCAATAAGGGGGCCAGTAATGTTGTGAGGTTGGGGCAATATTTCTGGGGGCTGGAGGAGTCATTATCCGGCCCGGGGAGGGATGTGGCAGGGAGTCCCATTCCATTGTTTTTTTCTGCGGATATGCAGTTAGAGGCGCTGATCGGAGCTGCAGGATTTCGGGGCATGTTAAGCCCCCGGCCACAGGCTTGTGCAACATGATTCAGAATTGCTGATATTTTTTCAGGTAGAGTGCATATGGGGCCACCTAAGAATGAGTCTGAAAGTTGGATCTGAAACACTCCCAATTTCAAATCCGCCCAACACTGAAAATCAAAATAGTAAAATAGGGCCACCCAAATCGACCTCTTGTGGAGCATGTCTGTTTCGTGCCAATTCTGGGTGCACGAACATGGTGGTGAAGAGGGAAGTGTTAGTAAGATTGGGCCATTTTTGGGCCTTGTTAAAGAGGGGAACCAGCACAGTGGCGGGCACGGATTGCATTCAAATAGCTCATTGTGACTTTACCACGTTTTTGGGCCTGGAAATGGGCACAACTTGATGGTAAAATCAGGCTCTAGGGGTTAATTTACCAAGGAAAATCAACCAAACCTGCACATCTTTGGACTGTGGGAAGAAACCGGAGCACCTGGAGGAAACCTCGCAGACACAGGAAGAACGTGCAAACTCCACACAGACAATAAACCAAGTCGGGAATTGTACCCTGGTCCCCGGAGCTGTGAGGCGGCAGTGCGAACCACTGTGCCGCCCCAACATTTCCCAACTTTTTGCCTAACGACCTCTGCTGGTGAGAACAAAGAATTTGGTACTCAGCTCCATTCACTACAGCGGGACCAGAGAATCCCAGTAGTAGAAGTGATGATGTAAGGTTGTTGAAGTCTATATTGAATCCAGAGGAAAGAAGAGTGCTGAGTTGAAATATGTTCCTTGAGGTTGTGTTGAGCTTCATTGGATCAATGTAGCAGGTCATGGATAGAAAGGTCAGAGTGGGAGCGAGGTGGAGAATTAAAATGACTAGCGACAGGAAGTTCAGGGTCACTCTTGCTGACTGAACGGAGGTGTTCCACAAGTGGTTGACCAATCTGCTTTAACCTCCCAAATGTAGATAAGATCATATTGTGAATGGTGAATGCTGCATATTAAACTGAAAGAAATGCAAGTAATTCACTGCTTTACTTGGAGAGAGTGTTTGGGACCTTGAATGGTGAGAAGGGGGCAGGTGAAATGACAGCTGTTGCAGCTCCTTGCATGGAAAGGTGTCGAAGGAAAGGGAGGGAATGTAAGGGATGACTGAGAGGTGGGCCAGGACATCACAGAGGGAACGGTTCCTTCAGAATGCTGGAAGAGATGGGTGGGATAGGTGTGTTTAGTGGTTCCATCATGTTGGAGCTGAGAAAATGGCACTGGATGATGTGTTGAATATGGATGTTGGTAGGATGGAAGTTGAGGAAAGGGGGTCGAAGGGCTAGTTGGCCTACTCCTGCTCCTATTTCTTATGTTCTTATGAATACTATCATGGTTCTGGAAGGCAGCGGTGGTGAGAGCAGAAATGGACAAAATGGATTGGACATGCTGGAAATTGTTATAAACCATGTTGGCTTGGAATCCTCATTCAAGGAACAAAGAAGATGTCGGAAGCACTGAGGTGGAAAGTTGCATCATTGGAACAGATATGACAGAAACTGGGAGAATGGAATGAAATCTTTGGGAGAAGTGGGGAGTGAGGAAGTGTAGTCGAGGTAACTGTGCGAGATGCTGAGTTTGTGGTGAATATTAATTAATAGCTTATCTCCAGAAATGGAGACAAAGAATTGGGGGAATGGAAGAGTCAGAGACAGACAAGATGAAGGTATTGTCCCCATAGTGATGCAAGGTCATGTTATGTTTCAATCTTTTTGTGATCAGCAAAATCCTCCAAACTTCTCCAACAACCACCACAATGCATCCACTAACTTTGCTCAAGCATAATGAATCAAATACACCTCAGCTGCAACCTCTAATGGCTCTTTTAATAACCTTTTGCTTCCTAAGACTTACTGGGCCATAATGTTTGAGCTATGGTTAGTGTATCTGCGGAGTTCTTTAAAGTTGCATTGGGCAACCCCCCTTTCCCCAAACCCTCCTCCCAGGACTTTCCCAGGCTGAGGTTTGCACGGCAATTGCCTGGGAGGCACAAATTTCCCCAGGGATTTTCACAGTAACGTCATTAGAGAGTTAATGTAAACCTACTTGTGACACTAATAAATAAACCATAAACTAAAAACTGGAAACTGCAGCACACTGAGAACCATCCAAAAATGTAATTAAAATTGTAAACCTTGGATGGTTCTGTCTGTATTATATCATTAGTATCCAGAACAAGTTAGAAGAATTAAAATCACTTCTAGTTTCTCAGTTATTATTGTACAAACCTACACCAACCATTCCCCCCTCCCAACTTGGTCCTCCTCCTGCACACATAAACCCTCAGGGGACACCCTCCAGACCCCAACTACTCCCACACTAGACTTTACAAACCCTTGACTACCACCCCGCAGAATTCCCCCAATGTCCTGGCAGGACACCCACCCCCCCACAATGGGGCTCACCCCCTGCCCCGCCCCCAGTTAACCATCCAATTGGATACCCTCCAGAAGACTGCCCCCTCTATGGGGCTCCTCTCACCCATTAGGGCTCTGTTTTCCACCAAATAATTCCCCTCACACGACTCAACCTCCACAAGTCTCCATTCCCTCCATGGGCTTCTACTCCAAACCTCCAGGGGACTATTTCCACCTGAACCTCCCTCCAATGACTGCCCAACCTCTGCCTGCCAACTGCCTGACCCTTCCATTTCCAACTGTCCCATGGCCCCCTCCTGACTGTCTGATCCTCTTAGACTGTCTAAACACCTGCCTCGACTGTCCGACTCTTCCCTTCCCCAACAGAGGCATCCCTCCACCGCCTCCCCACCCCCCCAACCCCCCAACCCCGCAGACAACTTGACCACCCTTTAAACCTACCCCATTCATGGCAGTTGGTGCTGTAAAAAGTGAGTGTGGTCTCCTTGTACCCAACTCTCAAGCCTGCGACAGGAGGCCCTGGAATCCTCCGTCTTATACAGTTCTCTCGCAAACTGAGATGGAAGGAGGGGCGAGGAAGAATGGGAAAGATTTCAGGATAAAAAAAGTAGGGGTAGAATGGCAGGCAGATACTGATTGCTACTCTTTGGGAAGCCTGGTCAACACTGTGTCAGGAATGAATAAGGAAGGCGCTGCCCTACACATTCACAAGGTGACTTTAGTATTTGTATATTGTTTTAACCTCTTTGAGGCCTACGTCATCACAATCTCGCCTTTTTAAATTCTTTGAGCACACATGAGCATGTCTCTCCATGTGAACTCCAGTCACTTGACACTATGCAGCCTGTGTGAGAGGCAGCCACCTGTTGTACATTTACGATGGAGGTAAGCCTGCAAAATACCATCTGCATGAGTTCAGGGAAATGATTAACTTATATACTAGATGAACAAAAATTCCACTATATCCACTAGGTGGAGTTTCTGTTCTTTGTTTGGCAGAGAGCTGTTTGAAATCAACCTTGACTTTAACACATTAAATTCACTGAAGCAATATGTCACATGACAGACAAGGCAAAAATATAGTCCATTAGTAGTATTAGGAGAAGAAAAGTGCTTCTGATCTAATGCTTGTGATACTATTTACCTATCCCTTTATGTATTTTGTCTGAAATGCAGCAATTTTGGTACTGACCTCTCCCCAGAACCTTGTATTTTTAACTATTGGAATTGTAAAACTCCCAAGGTGGGTTAATAGATTTGCATTTTTAGCTTCATCTTCCCTATTCCTTCCACAAATTGTTTCCCCTTATTGTCATTCACTTATACGAGATACTGGCATCAAAATAGTCTTGAGAAAATTTATGCCTCTCGGTATTCTCACGAGTGAGATCATGTTGGATATTTCCACTATTGGCCACAGGCAAAAAAATTCACTCAAAGTGCTTGGGAGGAGTGGGTAGGCAGGAGTGGAAAAGGTCATTTTAACTCCTTTTTAAGTGAGAACAGTGCAGGCAAGCAGTTCAAATGGAGCATATCCATTTTATTCTCCATACTGTTGGTGTTTAATTTTAACCCAGGCGGAAGATTCCATAACTCGTGTATAAATGCTGATTGGTCTTTCTGAAATCAATAGGACCTGATTGGCATTTTAACTGGTGCCAGCTGAGAGGGGAACCACTATAGCTTGGTTGGTGGATGAAACAAAGTGAAAATAATGTCTTTATAGAGCCAGGAGGTGGGACTTTCTCAGATCTCCCTGCAACTTACCTGCAAGACATTAGATGGCCAAGAGTCTACTAATTATCTTGTTAGCAAATACTTTGCATTGATGGGAAAAGCAGTGATATAATGTAAGATTTGTTAAGGTGGTAAAACACATGTATTGGGTTATTAGAGAAGCAGACACATTAGACAGAATTTTAGTGGAACTGAGTCGCTCACAGCAGGAAGATCAGTCGTGTGTCCGGATACCAATCGTTGTGGACTTTGCCACAAGTTTTAACTCTGATGCATCCCAATTCTGAGTTCCAAATTCATTAATGAGTGTGGGTGTGATGACAATCCACACTTGTCAATAAAGAATCCCTATTGAAAGAGACCCGGGAAGGGACCGAACAGAGATTTATTAGTAAGATTAGTAAGATTGTATACAAGAGGTGGCTAGGTATAGCACTTGGGTGAATGGGATCAAAGGTTATGGGGAGAAAGCAGGATTAGGATATTGAGTTGGATGATCAGCCATGATTGTGATGAATGGCAGAGCAGGCTCAAGGCCTCATGGCCTCCTCCTGCTCTTTTCTTCTACGTTTCTATGTTTCCATTTCAGCAACCAGAAAAATGGGTGTGTAATGTGAGAAGACAACACCTCCCCTCCTCCCAATCTGGTTCTCCATACAGTCATAGAGTCATAGAAGTTTACAGCAGGGAAAAGTGTCCTTCAGCCCATCTTGTCCATCCCACCTTTTTTTTTAATCCCTTAGCTAGTCCCAATTGCCTGCATTTGGCCCATATCCCTCTATACTCATGTTGCCCATGTAACCGTCTAAACACTTTGTGAAAGACAAAATTGTATCTACCACTACTACTGCAACTGGCAGTTTGTTCCAGACACTTACCACCCTCTATGTGAAAAAATTGCTCCTCTGGATCCTTTTGTATCAGTCCCCTCTTACCTTATACCTATGCCCTCTAGTTATAGACTCTTCTTTCTTTGGGAAAAGATATTGACTATCCAGCTGACCTATACCCCTCATTATTTTACAGACCTCTATAAGATCACCCCTAAGCCTTCTACACTCCAGAGAAAAAAGTCCCTGTCTATCCAGCCTCTGGTTATTACTCCAACTATTAAGACCTAATAGCAACCTAGTAAATCTTTTCTGCACTCTTTCTATTTAATAACATCCTTTCTATAATAGAGTGACCAAAACTGTACACAGTATTCCAAGTGTGGCATTACCAATGTCTTGTACAACTTTAACAAGATGTCCCTACTCCTGTATTCAACATTCTGACCAATGAAACAAAGCATGCCAAATGCCTTGTTCACCACTCTGTCTATCTGTGACTCCACTTTTAAGGAGCAATGAACCTGTACCCCTCGATCTCTTTGTTCTATAACTTTCTCCAATGCCCTACCATTAACTGAGTAAGTCCTGCCCTGGTTCAATTGACCAAAATGCATCACTCGCATTTATAATGCTGTCCCGAGGTGATTCTGAAGGCTGGAAGAGTCTCCAGGGGAGTGCTGTGTAATGACCCATGAAGCTCAACTGGAAAGAAACATAGCTTATTTCAGAATGCAAAGTAAAGCAACTACCATGGTATACGCACACTAATCCCTGGCTGGGACTACCATTCAGCAGGCCCAGTCCTGGGCTTGTGTTATGAAAGACTCAAGTAATGAGTTCCAGCTAGACAGTCCACTGCCTATTACCAGGTGAACTCAAACTCAATGATCCCCACAGGAAGATCAATCAGTGATTCCCCATGGACCTTGTTGGGTTTTCATATGCTTTTTCCCATGGACAGGAGGAAGAGGTCAATTATACAATCCAAGCAGAGATGGCAGCAGGAGTGTGGTTCCTCAGGGTTGGATTCAGTGCTGCATGAAGGGCAAGGAAGTTGAGTGATATCCCACTTTCAGATGTCAAGCCCCACACTCCAATTTTCCCAGGATTCTTCTGCACAACACTCCTCAGACCAACATACTTTGCAGACCACTCATTCTGCTCTGTCCGGGCTCCTTTTCATATCCCCATCTGAACAGCCAACTCTCACCCTTGTAATATAATAGATTAATAGCCATGGTAATGAGTTAGCGACGTGTATCATGATGTTATAATGACAACAGCAGTTATATGCTTGAGGCTCAAGAGCAGATGGGATAGTTTTTATTCAAGGGAGATGTACTTACCTATTAGCTCATCCTTTATATAACTAGTTTTATGTAACTAGTTTTGAAGTAATTGGCCTGAGTCAGACTAGAGTTATTCATGTGTACAGGGTAACAAAATGATAGCAGCAGTGGTGACACCAGTCTATAAATGGTTTGGTGCTATTGGCGGATTGCTCATGGCAAGAAACTGGAAGAAGACCTGTTAGTTGCAAAAGCCTGAAAACTTGCCTGGGCGAGAAACTCACTGAGAACCAGAAGAGATGTCAGCACCAGTTGAGCAGTCACTGCCCCTTCTGCAGTTGATTGAAAGCTCCAAGAGTTCACAGAAGGCAAATGTTTGGAGTTGTGGAAAAAACAAACTTCCTGAGGTACTGAGCAGCATTGGGTTTGCAAGCCAAAGAGTAGAAGCACCAGATTAGTTCATTCCTCTGCACCACTGAGCCAACTGCAGATGATAGCTACTTGAGACAGGGGTAGAAAAAACTCCCACAGACTTCAAAACTGTCCTACAGGTGTATACGTCTTTTAGTCTAAAAAAGGATTTTGTAATTGAGTGAGTGTGAATCAACGGGAGATCCCAAAGACTAGGGGAATCCATATATGTATTTGCCAGTTGTTACAGGTATGGTGCATTGAGAGGTGAACCTATTCGCCGCCGCACTGTCATTGGTTTCTTCCACGAAGAGCTGTCAGATCTTTTGTGGACAAAAGACAATATAATCTCGATCAAATGCTTCAAATCTCCGGCAGGCTGAATTTAAGGAGAAAAATTCTCCTGTAACCTGTGACAAACCAAGGCTTTGGACCAGTCAGTTAGGCCAAATGGTGGCAGTGTTGCCCACTCAGAAGCCTGTGGATATGGACGAAAGGGCAGGAAACCCTGCGGCAGCAGTTTGACCACAGAAAGCAAGGATGTCAGCAATGACACAATGTTTCCAATGTAGAAATACAGGACACTTGAAGCAAGAAGAAAGCAACTGAGTATCGGTGATGCACAGAACATTTCAAAAAATGGCAATAAGAAAAGAAATGACATCACAGGTTTCCTTGGAGAACTAAATAATCATGAACAAGACTTTTAGTCAGTCACTTTGCAAGTCAAAAGCTTCAAAACTGACTTCAAACTTGACACTGAAGCTGGTATCGCTATACGGTCAGATCATTTGGAATGGTTCAACACATTTCCCATCCATCTACCAAGCAGCATGATGGCACGATGGTTAGCATCATAGTTCTGGAGACCTGCATTCAATTCTGGCCTTGGACAATTGTCTGTGTGGAGTTTGCACATTCTTCCCATGACTGCGTGGGTTTCCTTCGAGTGCTCCAGTTTTTTTCCCACAGCCCAAAGATATGCAGGTAAGGTGAATTGGCCATGCTAAATCGTCCCTTAATGTCCAAAGATGTGTAGGTTAGATGGATTAGCCATTAAACTACAAGGTTCAGATGGTATGGATCTTAAGTACAAGAGCAGATAACAGCCACCCTTAACCACAAGGGGCAACAGATTAATGAGTCTTGTGTAATCAATTTTTATACCGAGCAGGAATGCATGTTATGATTGAATGAAGAGGAACAAGCTGGCTCACCTTTATTCAGCCTCCTAGATTGGTCACAATAAAGGTTTTTAAATTCCTTTAGCTCATAAATGCCTTTTCCAATCCAAATGTATTTACTTTAGAATAAGGAGCTAATCAAACCAGGTTTTCTTGAGTCAAAGAAAGAGCAAGTTTAGTAGTTCCATATACACCACACAAATAGCACTACCCTTATCAACTTTCTTTTACCTCTTTCACACAACTTGGGCAGCTGACTGTTTGACCTGAGCACTGAATTAATTTCAATTTAATTACCTCTTCACATATGGTGGTAACAGTCCTGGCATCCTCCTGAATGTTTCGGACAGGCTTCCAAATGCACAAGGTTTCAAAAGCAGAGTGAGCAGAATCATGTTGAGTTTCTGATACACTGTCATTTGTTTCATGATTTGATCTCCCATCTGGATCTATATTACTCCCAACCCCTAACACACACACACCCTGCATCGTTTACAAGAAAAGAGAGAATGCAGTTCAGTTATGAATGTTTAAATTAAGTTATAAATTATACATCATAATACACTTCCTGAACAATGCAGCTAAATCAACTTTTGAGCTTTACTAATGTTCACTGGAGAGTGCTGCATCTTCATCCTGAGTGCTTGTGTAGAATTGACTGAATATCTCTCCTTGGCTCACTAGATGGAGCTCTAGATCAAATGTACTATAGTGTGCGAGATGCTGTCCGTGTTGTTGTATGTGGCGCAGGTGTGGCCTATCCCCAAATCCTGTGCTGCAGCAGTGATGCGGGCCATCTTCAAGTTTATCTGGAGATCAAAGATGGATCGCGTCCGGAGGGAAGCGATGCACAAATCTCCAGAGAACGGAGGAAAAAACGTTCCCAACGCCACCCTCATCCTGATGGCCCCCTTCGTGTGCGGCTGCACCAAGCTGTGCGTAGATCCTCGGTACACTAACAGCAAGTGCCACTACTTTTTGAGGTTCTACCTGTCCCGAGTGTTGCGAAGGATGGGTCTGGTTACACTGCCGCGGTCCACTCCGAGTAGTTGGACCGTACCGCAGCACCTGTCCTTCGTGGAGAAATTTTTCCGCTAACACACCTTTGACCACATGCTGATTAAGCAGTGGTCAGCGCGTAATGTCCTTGGGGCCCTGAGAGAAAAGGAGACGGCGGATCCTGTCGGATGGTTCCCTGAGCAGACTGTCAGTGTCATCTGGCAGAACGCCTCATCACCAGCACTTACAAACAAGCGCCAAGATCTGGCTTGGCTGGTGGTGAGAAGGGCACTGCCCGTCAGATCCTTTATGCATGCTCGAGGTCTCAACAGCACCACACGCTGCCCTCGAAGCGGCTGCGGGGCTGATGAGACGGTCGCACACCTCCTTGTGGAATGTGCCTTTGCAAAGAAGGTCTGGAGTGAGATGCAGTGGTATTTGTTGAAGTTCGTCCCGAGCAGCTCAGTGACGCAGGACTCTGTGCTCTACGGGCTGTTTCCGGGGACGTACACCGAGACAAATATCAACTGCTGCTGGAAGGTGACATTACCTTGGTGAAGGACGCACTTTGGTCCGCCCGAAACTTGCTGATCTTCCAGCTGAAGGAACTGTCCTTGACCGAGTGTTGCAGACTGGCACATTCCGAGGTGCAGGACTACGTGCTGAGGGACGCGCTGAAGCTTGGGGCAGCCACAGCAAAGTCACAATGGGGAAAGGCCACACTATAAGGCCTTTTAACGGAGGCACTCCGAGGGCCCGGGAACTGCAGAATACCCTCGACCTGCGTAACTGTGTGCCAATCTCAGCAATAACGGCACACAGTAATTTATTGAGGCATGTATATAGTTTTAAGTATTGAAATGTAATGACGGTAATTTGCATAATTTGTTTGCTATTCAAAGCCCTGTACATTTGCAATAGTTTAATTGAGATTTTTATGAATAAAGTATATTTATGGAAAAAAAAATGTACTATAGTTACAGTAATGCAATATACTGCTACCTCTCAGAGGTGAAAATGATTGTATGTCTTGCCCCACTGATTAGAGCTCTCTTGTCCTTACTGTGGCAGTCGAGATACCTTTAGTTCCAACTGTTGCACAAATCTGTTGCACTGAATTTCCTTAATGTCAGTTATGTTACTGTTTCATGGGAATATTACACTGCTAAGGGAGTTGCGCCCAAATTTCCTGGAGTAAGGTAAATCACCTGCTTAAAGAAACATTCACATTGAACATAAAAGTAGGGAGGTCTTGCTGCGGCTGTATAGGGCATTGGTGAGGCCGCAGCTGGAGTACTGTGTGCAGTTTTGGTCGCCGCACTTACGCAAGGATATTTTGGCCTTGGAGGGAGTGCAGAGGAGGTTTACTAGGCTGATACCGGAGTTGAGGGGGTTGAACTATGAGGAGAGGCTGAATAAACTAGGCTTGTACTTGTTAGAGTTTAGAAGAATGAGGGGAGATCTCATTGAGACGTATAAGATGATGAATGGGATGGATAGGATAGAGCTGGAGAGACTCTTCCTGCTCAGAAAGGACAGTAGGACTAGGGGGCACAGCCTCAAGATAAAGGGGGGGGGCGGTTTAGAACGGAGTTGAGGAGGGACTTCTTCACTCAAAGGGTGGTGAATCTCTGGAATTCTCTGCCCGTTGAAGTGGTGGAGGCTGCCTCGCTAAATATTTTTAAGACGCGGGTTGATGGGTTCTTGATAAGAGAGGGGATTAAGGGTTATGGGGAGAGGGCGGGAATGTGGAACTGAGCCATGACAGATCAGCCATGATCTTATTGAATGGCGGGGCAGGCTCGAAGGGCTAGATGGCCTACTCCTGCTCCTATTTCTTATGTTCTTACGTTCTTATTATGTTCACACTACACAGTGAATCAGGAGACCTACAACTTTACTGACCCATACCAACTAGAAATCTCCCCCTCGCACCCTCACACCTCCTCATCTCTCACTTTATCATGTCCATCACAATTGCTATATACACATTAGTCTCACACACATCTCCACGTTGCCCTCACAGACTGTGCAATAAACTACAAACTTTTTTTTCAAATACCCTGGTTTTTTTAAGTCTTTTGACTTTAAAAAATTTGTTTACGAGGTTTGGATTTCTTCACACAGATAAAAATTCCTGATAAGGTCCTGAAGGACAAGACTTTGGTGTTTTCTGGCAGGATGTGCAGAAGAAAGGCTGAGGTGTTGCCATTGCAGAGTGAGAAAGAATCATTCCTTTGATACCTCCGCTAGTGACGAGTGAGTACACAATGTAGTTTACATCGCCAGTGTCTCCTTGGTTAGAACCCACAACCTCATCATGCTTATTATTATGAAATCCTGAATACTAGGAAATAAACTTCTGCTACAGAAGTCTATGATCTTATCCCGCTTACTCTATGTAAAACACTGTCTGCCACCTACACATTAGACATCAGGCAGTCCCCTGGATAATATTGCACAGAACACAGCCTGGAGCATTTGGAAGGCCTGTCAGAAGAAAATTTCCTTCAATGGTAGGGGGCTGTGTTTGCAATTCCTCTTGAGCTGCAAGATAACTTGAAGTAGAGGGAGAGGGAAAAGTTTGTGTGCTGCTGAGATTAATGGGACCAAGCTCAGGGTAACCTGCCCATTGTGATCCTTCTGCCTGAAATAGGCTTATATTTATTTACCTCTCTCCATCACCCCCCCCCCCCCCACCTTGTTATGTACTGCTTCACAGTTGGTTAATTCAAGAACATTCATTTTTTTCTCACAATGGTGGATTGGGATGATGTGCAATGTCCAAAAAACCAGGTGGTGTGTGACTGAATTTCTGAGTCATGTTGACACCAGCTCCTCATTCAGATAGCGTGACCACTTTAGGACATGAGCTTCCACTAATTGCAGCTATAATGGGGAAAAGTTGAGAGTGCACAGAATTGGGCTAGTATTCAATCTCATGGACATTACTTGCCTCTAGAGTGAATACACCAACGTTTGTCCTAAATCATGATGTGGAGATGCTGGTGTTGGACTGGGGTAAGTACGGTAAGAAGTCTCACAACACCAGCTAAAGTCCAACAGATTTATTTGGAATCATGAGCTTTGGGAGTGTTGCTCTTTCACCTGCCCTCCTTCACTCTGAAAGCTCGTGATTCCAAGTAAACCTGTTGGATTTTAACCTGGTGTTGTGAGACCTCTTACTGTGTCCTAAATTAGAATTACCATTGCACATTTTAGCATTCAAATTTTTGCACGGCAAGTTGTTGAAAGTGTGAGCTGATAACGTAAGAGTGAGTGAAAGCAGGCTCTTGAGACTGGAGTGATCAGAGCAGGGATCTGTCTGTGTCCCAAACCAATGAGACTGAAGGATAATGAAATAAGCGGTGCAAGAGGAGGAAGTGTAACGTAGAGTAAATTCAGCATCACATCAAGTACATGAAGAGAAATAAAGAAAGGGAAAGGAAGATAGGATCGAGACAGTGAGAAAAGAGGGATGTTACAGTAAAGATTTTATGCATATAACTAAATTTGATAAATTAAACAAGGTTATTACTTAGATTAAAAATCATAAATAGACAATTGAAATCTCAGTAGTTAAATAAAACACAATAAAGGTGTGAAGGTAACTGATGTGTTGCAACTGTAGAATGTGTGTCTTGTGGACTTCACTGTAATCCATGGCCTTTGCATCTACAATAAATGTCTACATTTTTTTGGAAACTTCTGCTCATAGCTGATGAATTGAAGTCCAAGCTACAGGCTGCAGATATTTACCTTAGACATATCATTCAAGGAGGCTCTTCTAGGGTTAAGTACTTCAGACTTGATCCGTGGTTCGGGACAGGAGGGTGTGATTCTAAGTGGGGTAAATATAGGGATCCAGAAGACAGTACAGGAAAGCTACAGCCCTCACACCTGTGCAACAGATATGCATTTATTGCGGTCTTTTGAGAATAGGGATTCCATGAAGGTTAAGAACACTGAGCACAGCACTATGGTGTACGGCGTCATTTGGGATGAGTTAAAAGAAATGTATTTTTAGTAGGGGGCTGGATATATAGAGGGATAGATACTGTTCTCTGCAGCTAAGAGCTTGATGCCTAAAGGCAGTGTGGCCTGCCCAGTGCCAGGGTTATGTACATCTGGTCTGGTTTGAGAGGATCTTGGACGGGGAGGGAAAGATCCAGTTTCATGGTCCACATGCAAACCAATGACGTTGTTAAAATCATGGAAATCTTACAGTGCAGAAGGAGGCCATTTGGCCCATCAAGCCCTCTCTGATAACAACCTTACCCAGGTGCTATCCCCATAACCCCACATATTTACCCTACTAATCTCCCTGACACTAAGGAACAATTTGTCACAGACAGTCAACATAACCTGCATACTTTTGGAGTGTGGGAGGAAACCGGAGCATCTGGAAGAAACTCACGCAGACATGGGGAGAACATGCAAACAGTAGCCCAGACAGTAACCCAAGGCCAGAATTGAACCTGGTCCTTGGTGCTGTGAGGCAGCAGTGCTAACCATGCCTTATCTAGAACTAAGAAAGATGTTCTGCTGAGGGAAGTATGAACAGTTAGGGGCTAATTAAAAAGCAAAACCACAAGTAAAATAATTTCTGATTACCACCTGAAGCACAAGCAAATTAGCATTGAGTTAATAGAGTTGAATGTATGGCTCAAAGATTGTTGGAACAATAGGTTTCTATTCATGGGACACTGGCACCAGTGGGGTTAAAATCCCATAAGATTCGAAAAGCATGGTTCACTCTGGTGTCAACGCACTTTCCGATTTTCACTGGCCCTCATCGATATCATAATGGGGTTCATGTTCATAACGGGTGAGAACTAATGTTAATATATTTGAATACATTTGAATATGATTAAGTAGCTCCCTCACCAAATTATTCTCCCTCATGGTATACTCGTTCCTCATGTTTGCAGCAGGTTTTTAAAATTGTACACCTTTAGAGGAGATTTTCCCTCTCCCCAGGGGTGTAATGGTAAGTATAGCCTGCAGGAGAGAGAGAAATGGCCAGGCAGCACCCTGACACTGCATCCTGGCAGTGCTCCTGACTCAGGTTGTCATTGCCAGGCAACCTGGCAGTGCCAACCTGTACTGGGGCAGTGCCAGAGGGCAATGCTGAGATGGGTCCTAGTGGGATTCCAGTTTGGGGGGTCACTCATTTGTGATGAGGGTGGGGGAGAGTGAGCACTGAGGGGGAATGGGATTGCCAGCAATAATTAGGGTGGGTGGCAGGGGGTGGATGCTGCTGAAGACCATTGGGTTTGGGGGGTTACTTGCAATAATCATGGGCTGGGGAGACAGTTCCTGATATTTCTATGGTGTTAGTGCTGGGGGAGGGGATGGGTGGGTGGTGTTCTTTAAATAAGGTGCCCTGATCTCTGTGCAGCTGGTCTTGCCAGCTCTAAGAGTCCCTGTCATGCCAGAGTGATGGGTAAACCACACCCACCCATTTTTTTAAGTCTAAGAGACTCAAAATCTGGAGAGAAAACTGGTCCGTGGAGCTGGAGAGCTTTACACCAGTTTCTGGCCTGACACTTTGAAGAATTTTGGTAAGATTCTGTCCATTGAGTACATTTGGTCATTTTCTTTGAATAATAAGTTGCAGAATCAACCAGGAAACCGTCTGCTTTAGGCATGGTAAAGTGAAATGAGACAGGATTAATTATTGATCTTATGGAAAAGAAAGAATGATCATAATGTGATAGAATTTCACATTCAATTTGGGGGTACAAGTCTTGGGTCTGAAATTAATAACTTAAGTTTAAATAAAGACAATTGCAAAGATGAGTGGAAATATTTAGGGAGATATTTCATAATCCTCTATAAAGATACATTCCACTGAGAAAGAAAGGCTCCATGAGAAGGATATACTATCCATGGACAAGTTAAGGATGGTATCAAGTTGAGAGAAAAAACATCCAATTTAGTGAAGATTTGTAGGCCAGAAAATTGGGAATATGTTGGAAACCAATGAAAGATAACCAATTAAAAAAGAAATTTGAATATGAGAGTAAGCTAGAAAGAAATTTATAAATGGACAGCAATTGCTTCCATAAGCATATAAAAGGGAATATAATTGCTAAAATAAATGTTGCTTCTTTAGAGGTTGAGATGTGGAATTAATAATGGTAAACAAGTATAAGGTAGAGTCTTTGACCAAATATTTTGTTTCTGTCTTCATGACAGAAGGCACTAAAGGAGTTTCAAATAAAATGGAAAATCAGAGGGCAAAAAGAATGGAAGAACTTAAAACAACTATAGTCACGAGAGAAAATGACTTAGGAAAACTTAGGGACTAAAGGATGATGTGCGACCTGAAACTGATGATCTGCATCCTAGGGTCAGATCAGGGATTCTGGAATAGTCTCAGCAGATTGGAAAACCACAACTGTAACACTTGCGTTTAAGAAAGGAGGGAGATGGAAAGTAGGAAAGTCTAACCCAGTTAGCCTAACATCTCCAGTGCAGAAGTCAGGAACCCATATTAAGAAATGAGTAGCAGGAGAGTTAGAAAATTGTACTACAATAAAATAAAGTCAATATGCTTTGTGAAACTTTCAGAACTTATTAGAGTTCATTGAAGATGTAACAGATAGGGCAAGAAAAGGGGAATAAATAGATGTAGTGTGTTTGGATTTTTGAAAGACGCAAGACAAGATATTACATGAATGCTTATTTGACAAAATAAGGGCCCATTCATGAAGCAGAAAAAGTCAACATGTGCGTATAACAAGTAATTAGGAAAGCAAATGGAATGCTGTCTTTATTGCAAGGGGAATGGGGCATAAAAGTACGCAAATATTACAATAACTCTATGGGGCATTTTGAAACTACACCAAGGGTACTGAGTACTGATTTGGTCTTCTTAATTATGGAGGAATATATTTTCACTGGAGACAGTTCAGAGAAAGTTCACTCGGTTGATTCTTGAGATAAGGGGATTGTTTTATGATGAAAGGCTGAGCATGTTGGGCTTATGAGTTTAGAAGAATGAAAAGTAATTTTATTGAAATATAGGATTCTGAGGTGGCTTGACAAGGTAAATACTAAGAAGACATTTGTCTTGATGTGGAATTCTAGAAGTATGAGTCACAGTTTCAGAATAAAGAGTCTCCCTTTTAAGACCAAGATAAGGAAGAGTTTCTTCTCTCAAAGAGTAATTATTCTTTGTCATTCTCTGTCCCTGAGAGATGTGTCATTGAATATACTCAAGGCTGAGACAAACTATAGGGAAGTCAATACAAAACTAGAGCTGAGGTCAAGATCAGAGTCATATAGGTTTACAACATAGAAACAGGCCATTCGGCCCAACTTAAGATCAACAGATCAGCCATGATCTTGTTGAATAGTAAAGTGCAAAGGATCGTATGGTCCACACTTGCTCCTATTTCTTATGTTCTTAACAAAACTAAAACTTTGAATCTTACATTTCTAAAATCTCCATCAACAATTAATAGTTGAAGAAGCTAATGCTTGAATCTAATAGTCAATTTTCACTGCCAGAGCAGTTGACTGATAGCAATTATTAACATTTGCCAGATCATTAAGGGATAGTTTCATTGAAATAGACTTACCGTGGTGATCTTAGTTCAAATCTACTATGCAAACCCACGAATTTCTTACCATTCAATGTATGCTTGAACAGTGCAAGAAAATGTTTCTGCAATGCTAACAGTAAAGCTGGATATATTCGCAGCAACTTCTGAATTTCCACATTTAAGTGCTTATCTGCCCTTGGCCAAATCTGCAAATAAATATTGACGAGTGCTATTAGTGTCATCATTATTTTGACAGAAAATCATGGGTCATTAGAACTCCACTCAACCAAGTTGTGCGCAGTGCTGAACTGGAAATCAAGGTTTGGATATCCATTCTAATTTCTGCACTGTTACGCAATTAATACGTGCTGTAGTTAAAAGCAATATTTAATTAAGTCAGCAGTCAAATGGCATTCCAATCTCTCACTAACAGAAATTTTAAACAGATAATGAAGTCAAACTCAAGCACATATATCATTTACTTTACTCAATCAGCTGCTCGATGATGAAGTTGCTCATTGGAACAATGATAAATATGGAAAGCAAGTAAACCCATTCCAACGTAAGAATAGAAAATGCTAAAGCTACACAACAGGTTTTGTCAGCATCTGGAAAGAGAAAAGACAGGCTAACATTAAACTGTCCTTTTCCTTTCTAAGTGCTGGCAGACCTGCTGAATGTTTCTGGCATTTTCTACTTTTGTGCTGGGATTCAGGTTTTTGTTTTGTTTTATACATTCCAGATTCTCTTCAACTGACTGATTTTTATTGCGAAAGTGGCCGCGTAAGTGTTGGTGTAGCCCAAGTTGAAAATGTTGTGAACATGGCAATGATTTCCAAGGTCCCTCTGCCTCTGATGGGGTGGTGAATACAACCAGTGTATGATTGGAAAAAGCAGCTGCAGTGTTTTCCAATAAACAGCTGGTTATGTGCAAGTTATGTCCAACATTTTCCCATTTTAATTTTACATTGGTTGAAATACTTTAAAAGGTTTTATGGCGATGCAGTTATTTATATTGCTTACAGCAATTTGCTTATTCCTTTTTTGCCTTATATTTCTGTCACATACAAAGTTGAAACTTTCACAAACATAACAAATTGTATCAGCAATTTCTACCTCACCTATGATCATTGATATGTTCACAAAACAATTGTATTACAGTTTTGCCTCCAGTTGGAAGCACTATTTGGTGACATGACTAGTCACTGAGTAGTAACCCTGTTTGCTTTGGACCTGATTTATGAGAAGCTAAGTATCAATGATAAATGGGAGCTTGTTATCAGCAATTTGCATGCAATGAAACATGAAAAACAGCGATGTAATCATGCCTCAGAAATTAGCTGCTTTAATTTGAGATAAGGAAACTGTGGACAATGTTCTTTTACAAATAAATTCAGGGAACTGCACTATATCAAATAACTGAATATAGCATAAAACCAAGGCTTTCATCAGTGGTGTTGGGAGACCAATTTATTCCTCTTTGTCATGTCTTAAAAATGAACTACAGTGAATTGTGGATGTTCATTAGTTGAATGCTGACCAGGCCATTGGGACATTGAGATTGAACTGCTGATCAGACACTTCCACCTACTTTTTCACAAACTATAATCAAATGCCAGATTGGTTTGAAAGCCGTTTTGTTTTAGAACATTATCGTGCTAAAAATGATGTATTCAGCATCCTTCTTTCCAAGTAATTCAGCAGTTTGCCAGAGGGATTTTATATAACTTTTTGGAAATGAAAGCAAGATATTGAACAAAAATTGGTCTCCCTGGAGAACAAATGTAGTCATTAAAGTGGAACAACCTTCCATCTAAGACCCATTGTTAAAGCCCAAACGTTGCTTCAGATCATCTGATATAAAGTTGAAAACAAATAAAATACATAGAAGAGACTTCCTCTATTTTGCTCATTAACTTTCCTGCAGTGCATTCTGAAATAGCTCCTCAGAGGCCGGTGTTCCTTCACCAAATTCCTCTTATTTACAAACTGTATTCCACTTCTAGAGTGCTTCAGATACGAAGTCAGAATTAGGGGTGCCAGTAGAACTGACACTGCCATATTTATAGACAGATGAGACTCCCTTATTGGGCAGGCAAATATGACCTCAATCAAGGAGCTCATGCTCTAAGGGGCCAATGTCTTGGACCTTGTTGAAGACATTGCACACTCGGGAATAAATACATCAATATAGCCTGCTGAGGTTCCATTGATAGTACACCAAATTATAACTGTAATTAAACAATTGTGTGTACTGTAATTCTGTGTAAGATTAAAAAGACAAAATATTTTTGCCTGAAATGTTGGGTTGAATTTTCCCAACCTGGTTGTGATTTCAATGACTCCTCAATTCCAGGTTGGATTGGGTGGGAGCTGCCTACGGGGACGGTATGAAATTAGGGATAATAGCTGGGTTCCAGTGTGAGGAGGTCAGTGCAGCACAGTTCAGTTCAGTCAGTTAATAGATAGGGCCACCTGCTGCCTTCACAATGTGGACACTGCAGATCGGCCGGCATCAGGAGAGCAAACGGCACCACAGAGGCACTTTCAGTAGGAGGGCAGTGTCTGCCATTGCAGCAAAAATTACATTCACGGTGATAGCTGTCTCTATGAAATGGTGGCAATGACGTAACTTTGGCTTGGGGAGACCTGAGAAATATGATTTATTTCCGGCAACTCCCTGGGGCTGAATTTTATGTGGGACTGCTGCAGTCCTAATACATGTATAAAATTTGGTTTAAGGCTGCAAACCCTTTACTGGTAAAATACAGTCGGCAGATGGACTCCAAAATTGGTAATCCACTTGACAGCTTTAAATATACATAGAATCAAAGAATCCCTACTGTACAAAAGGAGGCCATTCAGCCCATTGAGCCTGACCGACCATAATCCCACCAAGGCACTATTCCCCTAACCCATCATATTTATTCTGCTAATCCCTCTGACACAAATGTCAATTTAGCATGGCCAATCAACATAACCCACACATCTTTGGTGGGAGGTAACTGGAGCACCTGAAGAAAACCCACACAGGCACAGGGTGAAAGTTCAAACATTACACAGACAGTGACTCAAAACCAAAATTGAACTCTGCCCCCTGGTGCTGTGAGGCAGCAGTGTTAACCACTGTGTCACCGTGCTGCCCATCACAAGCTTTTAACATTGTTTGGAAGCCAATTGACTGGAATAAAACACTGCCCATGTCATAATGGGGTGAGTGCACAAGAAACATAGTGGGTGAGAGGTATTTCTTTACAGGCACTGTTGAAAATGCAGGTACAAAGGCTGCAACTGGGACTATAAAATGTTCTGCGACTGCAGCTGTGAGATTATGCTCATGTCAAATTTTGCTTTTTATAACATGTACACCTGCATCAGGGCATTTCCTCAGGGAAGGGGATGAAAAGGAAATACTCTCATCAACATTGGACACTGCACTATTTGTGCTGTAAATGGCTGCCGGGTATGGGAATTCTCCATACTGATGGAGATACCTCCTCTACTGAGGAAGAAAGGAGGAGGAGGCTAGCAGGCCAGGGATATGCTGCAGGAAAGGATGTCCCGAAGCATGGTACATTGGGGACACCATGCAGATGCTATGAATGAACATCGCTTGGCAATCACCAGGCAAGACTGTTCCCTTCCTGCTGGCGAACACTTCAGCAGTCACGGTCATTCGGGTAAGCGTTCTCCAAGGCGGCCTTCACAACACACAACAGCGCAGAGTCGCTGAGCAGAGACTGATAGCCAAGTTCTGCACACATGAGGCGGCCTCAGCAGGGATCTTGAGTTCATGTCACACTATTTGTAACCCCCATGACTTGCCTGAATTTGCAACATCTCACTTACTGTACTGTCTGGAGACAATACACATCTCTTTAACCTATGCTTAATGCTATCTCCACTCACATTGTCTGCACCTTTAAGACTTGAATAGCAGTTTAGCTGTAAAGACTCACATTCTAATCAGTATTCTGTAAACTGTATGACTTTATATGTCTTTCTCTGATCAGAACCTTCCACACACCTGACGAAGGAACAGCGTTTCCAAAAGCTTGTGGGTTTACTATCAAATAAACTGGTTGGACTTTAACCTGGTGTTGTGAGACTTCTTACTGTGTTTACCCCAGTCCAATGCCGGCATCTCCACATCAGGGATATGTGTGCCATAAAGTACACATGGTGCAACATCAATATAGGCGAAAGCCCCCAAGCTACAGGTTATAGGTACAAGCTATAAGCCCAAGCTATAGACTCGCTACAGGCTATAGCCCTCAAGTTCCAGATTATAGGTCCAAACTATGGGTCGAAGCTACAGACTCACTACAGGATAAAGCCCCAAAGCTCCAGGCTATAGGCCTAAGTTACAGGCTATAAACCCAAGCTATAGGCCCAAGCGACGGATTAGCTACAGACTATTGCCCCCAAATTACAGGCTGGAGTGAAGTGCTGCTCGTGGGAGACTGTTTGGAGGAATGCCTTTGTGCATTGCTGCCATTTGTGTACTGTAGCTTGCCATAGTCATGTGACTACTAAAGTAATCTTCGGTTAAACAAAGGCTTTGTGTAGAAGACATTTTTAGACACCACATGAAACAGAGATGGCAGCAACTGGCAGGCAGTGGTCTGTGAAGGTGTTACCTTGCCAACCATGTATACAGGGCAAGGCAGAGAAGGAACTGATGGGGACAGCCCAGACCTCTAATGACAAGTCTGATGAAGAAGACAGTGAACAGCACCAAGCAGCTGGAAGAGTCTGGATAGTCAGTGAGATAAGAGATGATCTTATCCTTTACAGTGAGGAATCTCCAGCTCAGCTTTTTGGCTAAGATCAAGTGTAGTTTGCTGATCCTACACTTGAAAGAAGTCAATGAGGTTACACTGAGGCTTCACTTGAAGCAATTTTTTTTTTAAAATGCCATCTAGGCCTTTTCGCTAAGATGAAGCTCAGATCAAGCCCAGGAGGGGGTGTAATGCCTACACCTATCAGCTTGGATCATGTAGATCAAGCCCAAGACAGGAAAAGTGGGGCCTGTTTTGTCAGCTTGAATCTGTAATTCTCTCTTGTAGGGACTTCGATTGTGCCAATTTTTTTTTGATTGGATATAAATTTTTTAAAAAAATCTCCAGCTCAGTAGCACTTTCTTGGCCCCGGGCACCTTCTCCTGCTAGCTCCCTGCCTTAAACACCAGGACTGTGTCAGGGCAATGTGACGGAACAAATAACATGGAGAAGAGGGACCCTTATGAACATAAGCTCCTATTAAGGCAGATAATTCCTTGCCTTTTGTCTGCTACCTTTTTTAAACAGCGGCATAACATTAGCCGTTTTCCAATCTTCCAGCACTTCCCCGGAGTCCAGTGAATTTTGATAAATAATTACTAAGGCATCCACTATCACTCTGCCATTTCTTTCAGAACCCTGGGATGCATTCCATCCGGTCCTGGGGACTTGTCCCACCATCAGTCCCGCTAGTCAATCAAACACTACCTCTCTAGTGACAGTAATCGCATTCAGGCCCTCAACTTCCTATCATTCTTCTATCTTTAATATCCGGCAAACTATTCGTGTCCTTCTCCATAAAGACTGAGGCAAAAAACTTATTTAAGGCCTCAGCCATTTCCTCAATTCCCAGCACTAAATCCCCCCTCTCATCCACCAAGGGTCCAACATTCACTCTAGTCAGCCTCCTCTTCTTTATATATTTGTAAAAACTTTTACTGTCATTTTTTATATTTAGTGCTAGTTTAGTTTCATAGTCTATCTTTCCTTTCTTTATCTCCTTCTTAGTCATTCTTTGTTGATTTTTAAATCTTTCCCAATCTGCTAATTGCCCACTATCTTTAGCCACTCTGAGCGCATCAGCTTTTAATTTAATACTCTCCTTTATTTCCTTCGATAACCACGGCTGGTTATCCCTTCTCCTCCAGTCCTTCTTTACCATCAGAATATATTTCTGCTGAGTACCGAAAAAGATCTCCTTAAAAATCTTCCACTGTTCCTCAGCTGTCCTTCCAACCAACCTGCGCCCCCAATCTACATTCGCCAACTCCACTCTCATCCTATCATATTCCCCTCTGTTCAAACAGAGGACACAGGTTCAGGACCCTACTTTCTCATCCAAACCTGGGCTCAAGTTTCAGGGTGACATTCTGTAGTTATATCTGTTCTCTAGCACAGCATGGATTGGTTTGGGAACTTGGCATAAAACTGTGACAGCAGCTTTTGCCCCTAAGGCTTTGAAA
Source organism: Carcharhinus amblyrhynchos (assembly GCF_965287045.1). Lineage (NCBI taxonomy): Eukaryota > Metazoa > Chordata > Chondrichthyes > Carcharhiniformes > Carcharhinidae > Carcharhinus > Carcharhinus amblyrhynchos. The sequence continues at coordinate 84,964,503 of NC_137324.1, read as the reverse complement.
GGAAGATGGTTTCTGCTATGATATGGCACACACACACACACACACACACACACATGCACACAGAAGCAGACACACACACATACATAAACACACACACACATATACATGTGCACACGCACAGAGATGCACATATAGACAGACATGCACATACACACAGCCACACAATCACACACAACATGTACACATACAGTTATGCATGTACATACATTCAGACACTGACACACACACATGCTCACATATGTGCATTTTTTAACATTTGGCCTCTTTAAAATAATCACATGAGAACTCACATAACACACCTTGCAGATTTTCTGAAAACCTCTCAATTCTGTGGATGGTCCTCCACACACCTTATCCCAAATACCCCTGCATGTGGCACATGTTTTGACTCTTGCTTAGGAAGCACCAAGTTCACTACAACTCTCATTGACTTTTACAGAAGCATTCTTTCTGATTGTATCACAGTTTGATGTGGCTCCTGCTTTGTCCAAGACCACAAGAAACTACAAAGTGTCGTGAACGAAGCCCAATCCATCAATCAAACTGGCCTCCCATCCATTGACACTGTCCACAGTTCCTGCTGTCTCAGAAAAGCAGCCAGCATAACCAAGGACCCTGCAGATTCTGTACATACTCTCTTCCACTTTCTTCCATCAGGAAAAAGAAACAAAAGTCTGAGGACATGTACCACTGACTCAAGAGCAGCTTCTTCCCTGCTGCCATCAGACTTTTGAATGGACTTACTTTGCACTAAGTTGATCTTTCGCCACACCTTAGTTATAACTGTAACACTACATTCTGCACTCTCTCCTTTCCTTCCCTATGTACAGTATGGTTTGTCTGTAAAACATGCAGAAAACAACAGTTTTCAACACACAGAGAAACAGAAAATGCTGGAAAGTTTCAACAGATCTGACAGCATTAGTGGGGAGAGAATAGAGCTCAAACAAAAGATCATTTTGTCTCAAAATGTTGGCTCTATTCTCTCCCCACTAATGCTGTCAGACCTGCTGAGATTTTCCAACATTTTCTGTTTTTGTTTCAGACTCAAGCATCCACAGTATTTAGCTTTTATCTTAGTGACGCTGCTGGTGTTTGTACTTCCTGGTGATCGACAAAAAGAAGCATGATTGCAACTTAAATTGGGTTAGTTTTCCCCTTCCCTCTCTTACATGGAGCTTCCCACTTCGGCATCATTAATATTTCATTGGAACAATTCCACTTTGAAGTGATTGATATTGATATTCATGGCCAGATCAATTGTCTCTTTCCCTTAATCTAAAATAATGATTATTTTTCTAATGCAAGTGTTTAGAAGGCCATTTCAAAAGCCACAATAGGATTCCTCTCAATATTAAAAGGACTAAAAAATTTATTTTTTAATGTAGGTAATGCAATTATAGTCCTTTGTGATTATTGAGAATCTTATTTCTTAAAAATTGAGTGAAACAACCCCTTAAAGAGTTAGGAGTCTTCCCATTTAACTCCTTGTGTACAGGGGCATTAAATTGGGTCTTTAACTATTTCTATTGTGGGGAAGGCACTTGCCTCAAGTGCTCCCCTTCCACATTAGGCCCCTCCATACAAAGTTCAAGGCCCACCTCCCACAGGCTGTTACTCCCCTCTGGCCTCTCCATCAACACACTCACCCAGATCCCATCCTTCTTCCCTCCCTGTGCTCCGCCTACTGTCGTGATTGTCCCTTCATGGGCAACACAGCAGAGAGAGGGTCACATGACATGTGTGACTAATCAGGACTCAAGAGTGTGGAATCACCCCATAATGTGAGAGGTTCTGAGGCAATAACCCATATTGGGAGGTGGCTACTACAATGAAGCTGCTCTGCAATTCTTATTAATAAATATGGTTATATATTTGAATTGTGTTGTCGCTTGGCTTCTGTAAGAGAGTGATCAAATGATCTCTCCATGACATTACTGGGCATTTTTCAGGCTTTAACTTAGATGATATCCAGCTTCACAGGTGTAGGTTGAAGGGCAGTGTATTTAAAATTGAGATAAGGTGAATTTGTGGAATTCGCTGCCCCATAATGCCTAGGTGTTTGAATCATTAAATGGTTTCAAGCAGGAAATAGATTTAGTTCTGATAAAAAATGGGTTAAAGAGATATGGGAAACTGGTGGGGAGGTTGATTTGAGTCCAGGAGGAGATCAACCATGATCTGATGGAATGACAGAGCAGGGCTGAATTGCCTACTTCTGTCCCTAATTTCTTCGCTCCTTGCTCCTATTTTTCCTGTAGAGTCAACAGCTCTTAATAAACTGCTTGTTATTTTCTACAAGATCCATGGCTATCAGCTCCTTACTTTTTTATCAGCATCGAAAATGGCATATAACTAGATTAAAAGAAAACTGGCGATGGGTATGGATTAAAAAAAAATCAAAGCTGCACTTACCGTTAGGAACTCGAACTTCAATGTCTTTAAGGGTCGGGGAAAAATCAGCAGCAGATCAGCAGTAGCAACCACCATCAGTCTGAGAAAGCCATTGAGGTAGTGCGTAGTGTGAAGAGTCCATGCATTGTTTTGAAATCAAAGGCTTGTTCTTACTGTTACAATCAGCTCAATTTAAAAAAACATCGATCTAACTTAACATCAAGGCAAGCTCTGCAAGAAAAGCACTGCATAGATCCCAGAGTCTTTACAAAATAGCACAGTCATTCCCAAATTCTAAATGTCAGTTTGGTGCATTTGATACAGTTGATGAGGACTCAGAAAACTGAAATTCTTATGCCAAAAGATTCCAACATTATGTTCAAGCAAACAAGATTTGTGTCAGAAAACTAACTGTGACTCCTTTCAAATGTCGATATAATCTTTAGGCCATGTGATCTATAGCAAGGGTTTGCACAAGGTATCTTAGAAGATGCAGGTTATTATGGAGGCTCCACAACCAATTAATGTAACAGAGTTAAGATCGTTCCTAGGGGTAACTAATTATTATGACAAATTTGATTTGAATCTTCAGTAAGGCCTTTGACAAGATCCCTCACAACAGACTGGTGCAGAAGGTGAAGTCGCATGGGATCTGAAGTGAGCTGGCAAAGTGGATACAAAACTGGCTCAGTTAAAGAACAGTAAGAAGTCTCACAACACCAGGTTAAAGTCCAACCAGTTTATTTGATAGTAAACCCACAAGATTTCGGAAACGCTGTTTCTTCGTCAGGTGTATGGAAAGTTTTGATCAGAGAAGGGCATATAAGGTCACACACTGTTTACAGAATACTGATTAGAATGCAAGTCTTTACAGATAACCTGCTATTCAAGAGACTTCTTGAGACTTCTTACTGTGTTTACTCCAGGCCAACGCCGGCATCTCTACATCATGACTACTATCGGTTAAAGAAGGCAGAGGGTAGCTGTGTAATAGTGTGTTTCTGAATGGAGGGCTGTGACAAGTAATGTTCCTCGGGGATCACTGCTGGGACCTTTGCTGTTTGTAATATATATAAATGATTTGGAGGAAAATGTAACTGGTTTAATTAGTAAGTTTGTGGATGATACTAAGATTACTGGTGTTGCGGATTGTTTGCGGATCCATGCAAGAGGAGTCATGCAGGGATGGCTCATGAAAGGGGGCACATTGGGGGTCATGATGGGGGACCCACTCAGAGGGGTCGGATGCCCAAGCCCTGGCAACCCATTGGTAGAGCAAGTACTTTGGGAATGCGCAGAAGGCCAAAATTAGAGGAATGCAGATATATCTGAACATTATGGGACTGGAGGAGATTACAAAGATCGAGTGAGGCCATGGAGAGATTTAAAAATGGAGAAGAATTAAAAGCAAGAAATCAGCCAATAAACAGCCTTAATATACTACTGTATATTTTAAAAACACATTACAAGCAACAAATCTTATGAGCTCTTGATGTTGATTTTTATTAATGGGGAAATGATTGGATTGTTGCGCTGAGAAATTATATGGGGCCTATTTTTAATGTAAAAGAAAGTTTACAGCTTCCATACTGCAGTGACACAAGCATGTGATAGGTGTAGAAGGTAAAAGACTTGGGTGCTGAGACTGAAGCAAGTGAGTCTTCTGCCAACATCTCTAACTCAACAGGGGAAGCCTAGCAAGTTGCTGGATCACAATGGGAGCTCATCCGAGCATGCCCTTCCAAGGCCTACCAGCACTCTCACTAGTTGAGTGTTGGTGTAAATTCTCTTAAGGACTTATTAAAGATGTAAAGGTTGAAAATGGCACCACGTATTTGAAGAGCCAAAGACAAACCTATCTGACTTCTGTTTCAGCTGCTCCCAGGCCAAAGATTTCCCAGGAGGAAATCCTGCATGATGCCTCCATCACCATGGCTCCCAGGCATCCTTCCCCACCCTACTTTGGCAGGATTTTTGGGAACTCTGTTTCCTGTGTGCTAGTAAATGCTAAGCCATTTTAAATGGAAATCATTTTGCTGTGACACAATGCAACTCTAATCATTATTGATTGACAAATTGTGCTTTCCAATAAATGAAACTAAATTGCACTGCTCATACTTCTGAATAATTGCCTGTTACTGCTGTATTTAAAGCGATCATTAAAAAGTAATTTAAAAATAAATTGCAACGACATAAATACATCATCTCCTAGAACTAGAATAATATATCACATATATGGTGACACATGACGCCAAAATATATTTAAGCTCTAATTTACTCAGTTTATTTCTGAGTAATAAATTTTTTAAACTGATAAAAGCCAGCATGCCACACAGAAATGGTTTAAAACAATAACAATCATTATTCCAACATGTCTTGTGGATACTAAATAGTAACAACTACTGGTACTTTGGGCAGAACAAGTTGATAGAACATCTTTGATCCAATATGATAGTCAGATCTTGTATTGAGTGGTTAGGTCATTATAAAAAAGGCTGTCAAAAGTATCTTTTGAGTGTTATAAAAAAGATGACCGTGTACCATCTATTGGGAAAGAAACCATTCTGGTATCATTCTGTCCAAAGCACAAAGCAAAAAAAAATCACAGAATAATCCAAGACTGATTGAGGTCAATTAGTCTCACTGCCCTGTTTCACTTCCATAACTTCTCAAGTTTATTTCCCTTTTTGAGTATAGTATATATCCAATTCCTTTTGAAAATTATGATTGAATCTGCTTCAGTCATCCTTTCAGGCAGTGCATTCTAGCTCATGAAAACTCACAAAGTAATGAGAATGCTCCTCATTATCTTATTTTTGCCAATTATCTTTAAGTTCTGTCCTTTGTAACTGACCCTCCTGATTGGGGAAAGTATCTCCCTACTTACGCGACCCAATGACATTTTTAAAATGATCTAGCTGTTTTTATGTATCTTTTATTGGTACCAACCCGCTAAACGATCAGATTTATTGAAATTCAATTTTGCTACTTCCCTTAAGGGTTGACTTAAACCCACAGCATCTAGTACCATAACCTGCCTCATACTACAGTATCAATTGATCAAATGTTGTCTCATTATCCTGAAAGACTTCTGAGTATCTGTTTGGGTTGAATGATCATTGGCCTCTTGAAGCCCATGAAAATTTTAGTCAAAATGTGTTGTTTATATATAAGAACATAAGAACATAAGAAATAGGAGCAGGAGTAGGCCATCTAGCCCTTCGAGCCTGCCCCGCCATTCAATAAGATCATGGCTGATCTGAAGTGGATCAGTTCCACTTTCCCGCTTTCACCCCATAACCCTTAATTCCCTTGTCTGTCAAAAACCTATCTACCCATGACTTAAATATATTTAGCGAGGTAGCCTCCACCACTTCAACGGGCAGAGAATTCCAGAGATTCACCACCCTTTGAGTGAAGAAGTTCCTCCTCAACTCCGATCTAAACTTCGCCCCCGCCCCCCCTTATCTTGAGGCTGTGCCTTCTAGTCCTGCTATCCTTTCTAAGCGGGAAGAATCTCTCTACCTCTACCCTATCCATCTCTTTCATTATCTTATACGTCTCTATAAGATCCCCCCTCATCCTTCTAAACTCCAACGAGTACAGACCCAGTCTATTTAGTCTCTCTTCATAGTCCAACCCCCTCATCTCTGGTATCAGCCTAGTGAACCTCATCTGCACTCCCTCCAAGGCCAAAATATCCTTGTGCAAGTGCGGCGACCAAAACTGCACACAGTACTCCAGCTGCGGCCTCACCAGTGCCCTGTACAGTTGCAGCAAGACCTCCCTGCTTTTATATTCTATCCCCCTCGCTATAAAGGCCAACATTCCGTTCACCTTCTTGATCACCTGCTGCACCTGCAGACTGGGTTTTTGTGACTCATGCACAAGGACCCCCAGGTCCCTCTGCACCGTAGCATGCTGCAGCTTTTTGCCCTTTAAATAGCAATCCCCCCTACTATTATTTCTGCCAAAGTGGATAACCTCACACTTGCTAACACTATACTCCATCTGCCAGGTCCTTGCCCACTCGCTCAGCCTATCCAGATCCCTCTGCAGACTTTCCACACCCTCCACGCAATTTGCTTTACCACTCATCTTCGTGTCATCAGCAAATTTCGTCACCCTACACTCAGCCCCCTCCTCCAGATCACGTGTATATAAATGGTAAATAGCTGAGGCCCCAGCACCGATCCCTGCGGCACTCCACTAGTCACCAATCGCCAATCAGAATAGCACCCATTGATACCAACTCTCTGCTTCCTATTAGACAACCAATCCTCCATCCACGCTAACACCTTACCCCCAACTCCGTGCACGCTAACCTTCTGTAGCAACTTTTTATGAGGCACCTTATCATAGAAATCCAATAAATTTGTCAGACACGACTTCCCCTTAATGAATCTGTGCTGCGCCTGCTCTATCAAACCATTCCTTTCTAGGTGCCTCACTATTTCTTATTTGATGACGGATTCAAACATTTTTCCAACTACAGACGTTAAACTAACCGACCTATAATTCCCTGCCTTTTGTCTGCTACCTTTTTTAAACAGCGGTGTAACATTAGCCGTTTTCCAATCTTTCGGCACTTCCCCGGAATCCAGTGAATTTTGGTAAATAATCACTAAGGCATCCACTATCACTCTGCCATTCCCTTCAGAACCCTGGGATGCATTCCATCCAGTCCTGGGGACTTGTCCCACCATCAGTCCCGCTAGTCGATCAAGCACTACCTCTCTAGTGACAGTGATCGCATTCAGGCCCTCAACTCCTACAATCCTTCTGTCTTTAATATCTGGCAAACTATTCGCGTCCTCCTCCGTGAAGACTGAGGCAAAAAACTTATTTAAGGCCTCAGCCATTTCCTCATCTCCCACCACTAAATCCCCCCTCTCATTCTCTAAGGGTCCAACATTCACTCTAGCCAGCCTCCTCTTCTTTATATATTTGTAAAAACTTTTACTGTCATTTTTTATATTTAGTGCTAGTTTAGCTTCATAGTCTATCCTTCCTTTCTTTATCAACTTCTTAGTCATTCTTTGTTGATTTTTAAACCTTTCCCAATCTTCTAATCGCCCACTACTTTTAGCCACTCTGAACGTATCAGCTTTTAATTTAATACTCTCCTTTATTTCCTTCAATACCCACGGCTGGTTATCCCTTCTCCTACATTCCTTCTTTACCATTGGAATATATTTCTGCTGAGTACTGAAAAGATCTCCTTAAAAATCCTCCACTGTTCCTCAGCCATCCTACTGACCAATCTGCGCTCCCAATCTACATTTGCCAATTCCTCTCTCATTCTATCGTACTCCCATCTGTTCAGACAGAAGACACAGGTTTGGGACCCTACTTTCTCATCCTCCATTTGCATCAAAAACTCAACCATACAATGATCACTCATCCCAAGAGGATCCCTCACAATAAAATCCCTAATTCTTCCTGTCTCGTTACACAACACCAGATCTAAGATAGCTCGCTCTATGCCTCGATATATGCCTGTCTCTTTAAGAAGAAGCAAATCATCTGACTTGATGGGTCAATGGAAATGGAGAGTAAATGATCACCACAGAGGGAGGAGTCTTCTCTCAGGCAGAATCATCTAGAAGCAATGTTGTAAGCATGTACAGGATAGCAACTCCTATAACAAGTTCTCTATGGGACTGCCAGTAGAGAAGTTCTGAAGTTTTTGGAACAGGAGCATCTTTAAGACAGAAATGGATAGGTTCTCGATCGATAAGGGAATCAAGGATTATGGGAAGAAGGCAGGAGAATGGGGATGACAATCATGATGTGGAGATGCTGGCGTTAGTCTGGGGTAAGCACAGTAAGAAGTCTCACAACACCATGTTGAAGTCCAACAGGTTTACTTGGTAATGCGAGATTTTGGAGCGCTGCTCCTTCATCAGATGAGTGGGAGTTGAGTTCACAAACAGGGCATTTATAGACACAAACTCAATTATGAGACAATGGTTGGAATATGAGTCTTAACAGGTAATCAAGTCCCTACAGGTACAAACAATGCGAGTGGGGAGAGGGTTAAGCACAGGTTAAAGAGGTATGAATTATCTCCAGCCAGGACAATTAATGAGATTTTGCAAGCCCAGGCAAGTCGTGGGGGTTACAGGTAGTGTGGCATGAACCCAAGATCCCGGTTGACGTCGTCCTCAATTGTGCAGAAGTTGGCTATCAGTTTCTGCTCAGTGATTCTGCGTTCTTGTGTTGGACTTTAACCTGAAGTTGTGAGAGCATAGGTGTTTCCTTTAAAACTTTTTCCAGAGGTTCCTCGACATTTAAACCATAATGGATGTATAATGAATATTTCAACCACAAAAATGTGTTGTTGGGTTACTGCTCTTAGGGAGAAAGATGACGTAAGCTGCCTATAGCACTCTTAAGTAATGGACTTCTACACAACAAGCTAAAGTGATTGTGCACTTTACTAGACTAATATGCTATATATATCATTCACACAATAGTTGGACTGTAAGTTCAGAGTTGCAGCTGGAAGCGTGCACCATACTCTTTCATACTCAATGACCAATTTTATTCTAGTTTTTGATGCTAATCCATGGAAATGCATGATTCTTAAATGCCAGCTCCACTATCCTATTTAACAAGCAGGCTTGAATGATTCTAGGCACACACAAACTTTTCAAAAATGCCAAAATCTTTTAAATGAAAATTGCAGGATATAAATCTAACATTTGCATTTCACAGAAACCTGGCCTACGGTCCTAGAGATCCATAGGCCTGAATTATAGAATGTCATAGATGGTTTTACAATATGTCTCTACATTTATGCCTACAGTCTTTGATTCATTTCATGACCAATTTTACCTGCAGCTAATTTTCATGGGAATTAATTGACAAATATATTAAAAATTATTAAGTGGAAGCTGATCTCCGGAATAGATTGCAGCATTTTAATTCTGGCACAACTTTAGTTCTGATCCTCGGAAACAAGCATCTGTTAGCCAGCCTGTGACATTTACACTGCTAAATGCAGCTCTCATATCCTGGCAGCAGAACCATTGATCCATCTTTGCCACCAGCATATGGGGGAGCATTATCTAGCAGGTCACACGTCAGTCTCTGGAATCTGTCGACTACAACCTACCATGGGGCAGCAGGCATTATTTTTGGAAAGTTTCATTTCATCTCGTCCTCTGTTTCAAGTTGTGACATAGAATTACACTGAATTTGTAACATGAGAATAGTATGTCTGACGTTACTAGTCCATGTTACTACTGTTTATCCTCTGCATAAACAGTAACCCTAATCCAGTGTGCTGTGTTTCCCATATCCCTTTTCTTTCAATAAATCCAATCTAAGTTGAAATACTCTATGCTTCACTTACTGATTCTAATATTTGCACTGCCTTACAAACTATGGTGCAAAAAAGCTTCTGATATCAGATCTAAACAGCTTGCATTTAATCTCATATATCTATGGCCTCTCATTCTAGGCCTCTCCATCATGGAAATGATCTGTTTCTATTTGGTCTATCCCATTTCCTTCACCAGTATAAACATCTTTATCACATTACACTGTAACCACCTCCGTTCTAATATTAAGTGTCACCACCTCACCTAATCTGCGAGTAACCTCAGAGACCAGATTCTGTGTGCCCATTTGTGTGCTTATTTTGGCAGTTGCTCTGGACTTGAGATCATTAATTTTATTTCCCTATTTTTGCTTTTGGTTTCCTATTGAGTCCATCCTTCCTTTATCTTTCTTGTCATCTTGTCAATTATTTCTCTTGTCAGAAACTTTGCATTCCTAAAACTCCCATTACAAGCATTGCTGGAGGCACCTCCAGTGAGGAGGGTGGAGTTTCCCAGGGCTGGATTTCCTGGGGAAGGGGGTGTACTGAGTCCATGTTTGGGAGAAGATTCCTTGGGGGAGGGGATGTATGATTCTGTGGAGGAGGAGTGAGTATTTTATTCTCTTTTATTCTATATTTTCAGTTTAGGGCATCCTTTAAAAGTATCACCCTGATCTGCCAGGGGCTGAGTGGTGGGGTAGGCACGTTCAGAACTCACCCCACGAGTACAACATCATGGGATCTGCCTCCAGGATATGGTATGAAAATATGGTAGGAAAAGCCTACAACTGGCGAGTAGCACTCTGACTTCACACCTTGTCAAAAAAATGAAATTAAGCCATGTAAGTTAATAAGTTGCTCTCAAACTTAGAGGGTTCAAAGTATTTATTGATAATGTTCACAGTAATTAAGCATTTTACAATAATCACCCATTCATTTAACATCACATTCATTACCAAACCTTGCAAGTTTACAGGAAAATTCAGATGTGTTACTGTTCAGTACTTGGCTGGTTAAACCTTCAACAAATAACAAAATATCTGTTTGAACATCCACTTTTAAACATTTTTTTGCTGCATGATTTTTTACAACTTTCTACATTATCTAATTCGCTTATATTGTTCAGCATTGATTAAGCTGCCTGGTAGCTAAAAGCATGGCCTCCCAATGGACAGCAGCCAAATCAGAGATGTTCAGTTGGAAAGCCCGGAATATAATGAGCACAGTTGCGTTGGGGAACTGTTAGAATGGAGGAGATTAGAGTTGGGGAGGGGCAAGGCCATGGAGGGATTTGAGAACAGGAATGAAAATGGTAAAACTGGCAACAGAGTTTTGGTTAACCTTAAGTTTACAGAGGATTGAATGAGAGGCTGACCAGGACTTTGTAGGACCAGTCAATTCTGAATTAATAAAAGCCTGATCACTCCTAGTTTCAAAGGAGTTGGGTCAGGAGTTGGGGCAACTGATGAGCTCCTTTATACTCAGTTTTAAGCTAGTTTCATTTTTACCTATTTTGATCATATTTTCCACCCAACAGGCAGGCATCTTGTCAATCAGCTTGGCTGTTTGAGTGGGACATATTGCGAATAAATGTAATTCTGCTGTTGATTTCAACAGAATGTTCAGGAGATTTAAAGAATATACCCACTGGGCTACAGTGCTTAAAAAAAAGTGAGAGTATTTCAGCTGCTTTGTGGGGCCTGCCAGCCGACTGGAAAATTCTATCAGCATAGGAGGATTGGGTGGTTGCGGCCCTCAATATGGCATTCCTGAAAATGGGGTGGAATGGCAAACTGGCACACTGGCCGATGGCACAAAATGATGCGTCCGCCCACCTCACATTTCTGCCCATTGACCTCAGAAAATCCTGCCTGTGATCATTGTCGTAATGTAGGAAATGCAGCAGCCAATTTGCAGACAGCATACTCCCATTAACAGCAATGTGATTAAGCAACTTTATTTTTCTCTGTGATGTTACTTGAAAGTTAAATATTATTCAAGCCACTGGGATTAATTCGCTCACTCTCATTCAAAATAATTTTGATTCTGCGAATGGCACAGAATATTTTACATCCGCCTGTGAAAGCAAGTGGGCCACTGTTTAAAATTTCCTCTGAAAGACAGTAGTTGGGATTTTCCAATCACCTGTCAGCAGGATCATTCAGTTCCTCTAATGGCGAGACCCTGCCGTGGGGTCCCCACTGACAGATGAATGATGGGGAAATCCTGCTGAAAGTGATGGGACGAGATGATCCCACCGCTTGCCAATGGCAGGCCCCTTCTACCACAAAACACGACATGGCACGCAAAAAATCCCACCGCACTTCTAACTGTGCAACACTATCTAGCTGCTACACTGAAGCATCAACTTTGATTTTTGTGCTCAAGACCTGGAATGGGATTTGAACCTTTTGACTTGGGAACAAGAGTGTTGCTAGCTCAGACACAGCTGACACACAAAGCGGCTTCTCTCGGTGAAACTCAAACTCTCAACCTCAGTGTTTCCTGAGCCTTTCTTATTCATTCATGGGACATGGGCATCGCTGACTGGCCAGCATTTATTGCCCACCCCTAGTTGCCTGAGGGTAATTGAGAGTCAACCACATTTCTGTGGCTCTGGAGTCACATGTAGGTCAGATCAGGTAAGGTGGAAGATTTTCCTCCCTAAAGGACATTAGTGAACAAGTTGGGTTTTTCCGATAATGGTTTCATGACCTTCAGTAGATTCTTAATTCCAGATACCTTTTATTGAATTCAAGTTCTACCATCTGCCATAACAGGGTTCAAACCAGTTCCCCAGAACATTAGCTGAGTTTCTAGATTAATAGTCTAATGATAATGCCACTAGGCCATTGCTTCCTTCTATTATCTGGTAAATACTGTACAAAAACAAACTGATTCTTGCAAAAGAAAACTGATTTAATTCATTGAAGATTTTTTGCTACACCTTGCACACAAAGGAAATTGCCAACAACATTTTGTAACATTTACTCCATCAGATAATCCACCTCAGACTTTTTATTGCCCACCAGTGTTTTTGAAGCTCCACTGCTTTTATTTTGTCAGACGAAGAGAAGCAATTTGTTTTAATGAGAATTCAAATGAGGTCTATGCATCATTAACATTTATTCTGGCATTTTAAATGGATTGATTCGAAGTCTTGTATTTTCACCAAAAATTAAAAGTTTTGCCTCAAAAATGCAACCACAACAAAGCTTGATTTAATTCAATTTAGTTTAAATGTTTAGATTTCAGTTTAGTGGCATTTCACACTTTGTACCATTAAAGAGAATACCACTTTAAACACATAACATAGACACATAACAGGGAATATAACTCAGATCCGCTCGATAGTCAACATCTTTTCCCAAAGGTGGGGAGTCTAAAACTAGAAGGCATAGGTTTAAGGTGAGAGGGGAGAGATACAAAAGATCCAGAGGGGCAATTTTTTCACACAGAAGGTGGTGAGTGTCTGAAATGAGCTGCCAGAAGTAGTAGAGATGGGGACAATTTTGTCTTTTAAAAAGCATTTAGATAATTACATGGGTAAGATGGGTATGGAGGGATATGGGCCAAACATGAGCAATTGGGACTAGCTTAGTGGTTAAAAAAACAGCAGCGTGGATCAGTTAGGCCAAAGGGCCTGTTTCCATTCTGTAAATCTCTATGACTTGATTCATGTTTTTATTTAAAAAGTAAGTCGACCAACTGATCCTGGATCATGAGAAAATGGTGCAGGAATTATAACTTTTACTGTAAATATTTCTCAATGGTTAACACAATACTCTCATAGGAGAGCCTTTGAAATGGGTAGTTTATGAGCCACTCATAAGGAACATGTCCCTTTCTAATACATTCAGTCTCAAATAACCAGCAGGTGGTGGTGTATCACTGGTGTATTTTCATGTCAAACAATCTTGTTCGATATAATTATCCATTTCAGCTCATCCTTTTCCCTTTTTGCTAATTTTAATGAAATATATGGAGATATTTAATGAATGAGCTCTGCAGGTGCTGTGGGGACATCCTGCAGTTCTGAGGGATAACTTTCAAAATTATATGACAAAGTTGTTGTCAGATTGTCACAGGTCCAGGCCCCATTCTGCAAGTTATAAGAGGGCTCCACGCAAATTTTTCCAACACAAGTTTGGATGCAAAATACATGCACCATTTTCTCACATTGGCAGCAATTGTCTATGCTAGAGAAACTTCTAACATTCCAATATTACTTCATAACTTGCTGGACGCAATTGCCTAGAAACTGATCTTCTCTAAATGGGCCTGGGAATAAATGCTGTACTCAAATTTACAAAAGAGGAATCATGTTTGACAAATCTACTGGAATTCTTTGAGGATGTAACTAGTAGAGTTGACCAGAGAGAACCGGTGGATGTGGCTTAGTTAGACTTTCAGAAAGCTTTTGCCTAGATCTCATGGCAGGCTGCAATGCAAAGTTAAAGCACGTGGAATTATGGGTAAAGTCTTGAAATGCATAGAAAGCTGGTTAGCAAATAGGAAGCAAAGAATTGGAATAAATGGGTCTGTTTCTGATTGACAGTCAGTGACTAGTAGGTTTCTGTAGGGCTCTGTGCTAGGACCCCAACTGTTCACATTTTATATTGATGATTTGGACAAGGGAAATAAATGTATTATCCCCAAACTTGCTGATGATATAAAGTTGGGTGGGATGGTGAGCTGTGAGGAGGATGCAGAGATGCTTCGGTGTGATTTGGATAGGCTGAGTGAGTGGGTATAGGCATAGCAGATGCAGTCCAGCTGATCCACTTCGGATGCAAAAATAGAAAGGCAGATGGATGTAAATTGAGAGAGATTGATAATTAGCAAGACCATATTGGCCTTCATTGCAAGAGGATTTGAGTTACGAATTGGGATGTTTTATTGCTATTGTAAAGAGCATTGGGGCCACACCTGGAATGTGGCGTGCAGTTTTAGTGTCCTTATCTGAGGAAGAATGTTCTTGCTATAGAGGGCCTAGGCTTATATTCACCGGAATTCAGAAGAGTGAGAGGGATGTTATAGAAACTTATAAAATTCTAACAGGGTTAGAAAGGGTAGATTCAGAAAGAATGTTACCGATGGTGGGGAGTCCAGAACTAGGGGTCATATTCTGAGGAATAGGGGTAAATATTTTTGGATTGATGTGAGGAGAAATTTCTTCACCCAGGGAATGGTGAGTCTGTGGAATTCACTGCCACAGAATGTAGTTGAGACCAAAACATTGTGATTTCAAGAAGAAAGTAGATATAGCTCTTGGGGCTAAAGGAATCAAGGAATATGGGGAAGGCAGGGTCAGGATATTGAATTTGATGATCAGCCATGATCATAATGAATTTTAATTAGAGCAGACTCAAAGGACCGAATGGTCCTGCTTCTATTTTCTACGTATATTTCTATGTAAATGATAAGTCAATGTAAATTAACCATATCCAAACTGGGCCCTGCAACTCACTGAGATGAGACTGTAATCACTCTTCTCTGCATGTTCACTTGTTCTTGGTGAAAATCATTTGGCATCCCCAGGCAACTCGTTGGTGAAGAGGATTTCAATTTTGTGTTGAAAGCAGCAGGCCTCAGGTAGAAGCTGATGGGCTTGAAGTGGTGGCGAGTGGGAAATAACAGTCTTCAGTACTGCATTGGACCCAGGAGGACCACTCCTGCACTCCTCTGTTCCACATTCAGGTAAGTTTACTGGCAGCCTCTAGCAGTCCCTTAAAGGCCATGGATTCAGCTACATGAAGACCACTCAACACAGCCAGTCCTGGGCTAGCTACACCAGGACATCAATATGCTAATGGCAGGGCATCAAACAGATGTTTGATTCCAGAGATCCTAATGTCTGCTTCAGATGCAGGTTTTGTATGCCTCTTACTCTGCCCTTACCAATATGGTGGGTGCGTACTCCTATTGTGGAGTATACACCTACTGCTGACCACCATTAAGAACATATTTACACCTTTTTTATGACTGGCTGCCATGCCATCAAATGTCTGGGCTAATTATCCTTGACAAGAACAAGTAAATGTGCACAGGGCAGTGGCTACCAAATTTCAACCCTGAGGCAGTTATTGTGGACATCATGGATCTAGAGAGAATTGAGGGAATAGAATAAACAAAGCCTGAGATATCCACCTCTCTGATGGCTAATACTATCTGTCCTTTTATTATTCTGCCTTCTCCTACTTGCACACTCACTCACTCATACAGATATGCCTCTAAAGTACAACACCACACCATACACTGAACTTCAGAAAATGCCCTTTTCCAATTTTCATAGGCTTCCTTCAAAACTGGCAGCTCAGCACAGCGACTTGTATCATTCACCTCTGGCAATTCTGATAGACACACTAACCATGCAGCATTTCAATAGCGAGCTTGAAGCAACACCAGGTGAACAGTTGTATACTTGAGAGGCAATGTTGATTTGTTAGCAGAGTTGCTAACAATCAGGGGCAGGTAGCTCTCAATGTATCAGGAGCACCATTGAGAGTGATGGACATTGCTGGTACTGCACTCAGGCAGTGACAAGGCGAGCTGTGATGGATCAGAACTTTTTAAGTGTTTGTGGGTTGGTGATGGGGTCCAGCAAGGAACATGAAGGATTGCATTTGAGAGGCCTTGAGAGAAGGGAAATATGGGACGTCTCTGGCAGAAACCTCTTATCCACCTGTCAGCTTGTCCGTTTGGAGTAGGCCTCTTCTGCCAACAGTCAAATGCTGGTTAGAGCTGGATTATGCCCTTAAGTAGGTACTAAATGCCCAATTAAGAGGCACATCTGGTCCAGTGCTAGGCAGGCTGTCCATCCAGACCTCTGCTGCGGATATAATTGGAGTGGGTGCAGGGTTATAGGTGGGGGTACCTGCCAGTTTTAACCTGCTCTCCTGCCTTCAAACACAGCACTGGGGAAGCCATAAATCCAGCCCATTAAAAACATAAGAACGTAAGAAATAAGAGCAGGAGTAGGCCATCTAGCCCTTTGAGCCTGCCCCGCCATTCAATAAGATCATGGCTGATCTGAAGTGGATCAGTTCCACATTCCCGCTTTCTCCCCATAATCCTTAATTCCCTTATCTACCTGAAATCTATCTACCCGTGACTTAAATATATTCATCAAGGTAGCTTCCACAGCTTCAAGGGGCAGAGACTTCCAGAGATTCACCACCCTCTGAGAGAAGAAGTTCCTCCTCAACTCTGTTCTAAACTGCCATTCTCCCCCACCTTATTTTGAGGCTGTGCCCTCTAGTTCTGGTTTCCTTTCTAAGTGGAAAGAATCTCTCTACCTCTACCCTATCTAGCCCCTTCATTATCTTGTAAGTCTCGATAAGATCCCCCCTCAGCCTTCTAAACTCCAACGAGTACTGGCCCAACCTACTCAATCTTTCCTCATAAGCCAACTCCCTCATCTCTGGTATCAGCCTGGTGAACCTTCTCTGTACTCCCTCCAAGGCCAATATATCCTTTTGCAAATAAGGGGACCAAAACTGCACACAGTACTCCAGCTGCGGCCTCACCAGTGCCCTGTACAGTTGCAGCAAGACCTCCCTGCTTTTATATTCTATCCCCCTCGCTATAAAGGCCAAGCCATTACTTCTAGTAGGGTCTTACTGTATCATAAATATCCTTTCTGTAACATTATTCTCATAACCCATCTCTTACTGATATTCTTAAATGTTGTTCTCTGGTTACCCCTTAAGTTCTCTCTTCATGGCATGGACAGGACCAGTTTCTACAGTTTTCCTAGTAAGTAAAATCTCTCAACAGTATCCATGCCTTTCATTGATGTTCCTCAGAAGTAATACCTTTCCAAAGCAGGACATACAAAACTGCAGTTAGTGGAGGCAAGTTTCATCTCACTTCTACTCCGATTTTAATATGAATATGAGGGGGCTTGGTTTAAAAACAGTAAAATTAAAAAGTACTACTAATTGCCACCTGGTGCAATTTTTAAAGGTGCCTTGATTTGGGTAGTAATTGCCCCTATCAAAAACAGGCTGATCTTGTTAATGTTTTTAAATGGTGCCTTGTGATATCTTTAAGATTCTGTTGCAATTTATTTTAACTGTCGTCCATTGAATAATTTGTGCAAATTTGGTCGAGATGCAAGATGCACAACAAAAGGCCCCAGCTATAAGATCAATTCTTGATCCTGTGACAGTTTCTTGATGAAGAGCAAGGTGTTCTCCTGTTACTCTGGCTAAATATTCATCCCTTATTTAATTTCACTATCTGATCATTCCTTTCATTGCTGTTTGTCGGACCTTGCTGCACATTAATTGGCTTTCATTTTTAAACCTACAAAATAGTGACTGCACTTCCAAAGTAATTAATTGGTTGCAAAATGCTTTGCATGTCCAGAGACTGACATTAACAAGAGTTGTATCAGTACAAATATTTCTTTTCTTAATTTGTCTTTCCAGTTTTAATGATCTAGTGCCCTAAAGCCTCTTTGTTCCTCTAGTCCTTTAAAAATGTTGGCAATTATGTTTTTTTCCCCTCTTCATATTCGTTCCCACTAAATGCATGTCGCATCCCAATTAACCTCATTAAATTTAATGTGACAATGTCTTCAAACAGACACCTCAGACTCACTTTGACATTGGGCCTGATTGTTTGCTGACTACAGTCAAATTAAGACCTTATGTGCAACCAAACAAACCTGTTGGACTTTAACATAGTGATGTGAGACTTCTTACTGAAATTAAGACTGAGCACCATCTCCTTTGCTATCCAAGTCACCAGGTTGAACTGAGTATCACAGCTTCTGCTATTTGGTTGATAACTGATCATTCCATGATAGCACATTATTTGATTGCCCTATGATTGACCTAATTAGCCAGATTTAGAACATAGAACATAGAACATTACAGCGCAGAACAAGCCCTTCGGCCCACGATGTTGCACTGACCAATTAAGAGAAAAGCAACGACCCACTAACCTAAACCAATCCCTTTCCATCCATAAACCTATCCACGGACCTCTTAAACGCCCCCAAACTAGGCGCATCTACAACTGCAGCAGGCAGGGCATTCCATTCCACCACCACCCTCTGGGTAAAGAACCTACCTCTGACATCCGTCCTATAACTACCACCCCTTAATTTAAAGCTATGCCCCCTCGTGCTAGCTTTCTCCATCTGAGGAAAAAGGCTATCACCGTCCACCCTATCTAAACCTCTAATCATCCTGTATGTTTCAATAAGGTCTCCTCTTAGCCGCCTTCTTTCCAACGAAAACAACCCCAAATCCCTCAGTCTCTCCTCATAGGACCTTCCCTCCAAACCAGGCAACATCCTGGTAAACCTCCTCTGCACCCTCTCCAATGCCTCCACATCCTTCCTATAATGTGGGGACCAGAACTGTACACAATACTCCAAGTGCGGCCGCACCAGAGTTTTGTACAGTTGCAACATGACGTTGTGGCTCCTAAATTCAATCCCCCTACCAATAAACGCCAAGACACCGTATGCCTTCCTAACAACCTTATTGACTTGATTTCCAACTTTCAGGGATCTATGCACATATACACCTAGATCCCTCTGTTCGTCAACACTATTCAGAGTCCTACCGTTAGCCCTATACTCTACACATCTGTTATTCCTGCCAAAGTGAATTACCTCACACTTTTCCGCATTAAACTCCATCCGCCACCTCTCAGCCCAGCTCTGCAACTTGTCCAAGTCTCTCTGTGAACTATGATACCCCTCTTCACTATCTACCACTCCTCCGACTTTGGTGTCATTAGATTTAGAGGAAGTTATCCTATTAAAGGAGAAATACTTTGATATTGATAAGATCCAGAGAATCACACACATTAACTGCGTCAGCATTGCTTTTTATATTAATACTTTCCCAAAGTTTGAGGCTGAAAGTGATGTAAATAGAACATCCATTGGCTGTGAAAATTGTTCTGCATAAATTTATATTTAATTATACTCTACTACCGGCAATTAATTGGTAACCCAAAATGTAAGCAAAATTCTAATTTCTACCTGCAGGAACCTCATTATAACTCACCCAATATCTACAATTTTAACTGTCTTTTATATCGCTTTTTAAAAAGTATTGGCAATTTTTGCAATAAAATTGTTGTAAATAATTTATACCAAGTCTTGGAGCTCTTATAAATTCCTAAAACTCAGTCAGAATGTATTATTGTTTTACTGATGTATATTAATTTTTAGCTTGGGTTGTATTTAATCTTTCACAACGATAAATATATATATATATCCATTAAATATTAAGAAGGATCTCATGCTTTTTTATTATTATGGGTTCCATGGTAGCCAATACTATTAATGTTTCTCTCTCCTCCACTACGGTTCCCCTCTCCTTCAAATGTCGTCCCCCACTGCAAGCAAAACCAATACTTGACCTTATTGCCCTTGCAAGGTAACACTCCATCTCCAACCTCTCTTTTTTCTCTACATTGTGGCAATCTTTCTTGAAATATTTGACTCCCTCCAATATTAGTCCTCGACGCTATATCAAAATGGCTTGTTCCAATGTCCCAGTTGACTATGACGATTATAAAATAACTTTCCTTATTCTTCTAGACCTAAATTCTGTTCCAACATTTATCCACCATCATCTGACTGGCTGTTGCCTGGTTCCACTTTTATCTATTCAGTTGTAGCAAGAGTACCACCTGCAATGGCTTCTCTTCCCACTACCAATAGCTCTGATATTGCCCAAGGATCTCTCTGCAGCCCATTCCTATTTCTTACCTACTTGATGCTTCTGGGCAACATCATCTGGAAACACAGGCTCAAACTTTTGCCCCCTGAGGCAGGTGTGTAGAGCCGAGCTGGTTAAAAGGCTCTGAGACTTTGTCCTCACTATAATAAAAGCAGCTAAGCGCTGTCCACTCATGTGAACTTATTCCCCACGCACTCCCGTATTCCTCATCGATGTTGACTAATGCAAGCCTTGCACCCACTCACCTCCAATGAGCCTAATACAACTCATGCTAACCCATGCCCCTCTACCCACCCCATGTGGCCTGTCATATTTTCCAAGCCAACTCTCTTTTCCCATCTTCATGGAACTTCATATTCTCTATGCCAAGCTATGCTTTGTAGCACCCCATGCCCCCTTGTAGCTTTTATGTCAGCCAATGCATTCAATCCCATGATTTCCCCCATCCACCACCATTTGGACTTGGACCCGCCATACCTACTTGCCCAGTATCAATCGTGGACAGATCCTCAGCAGCCATGCAGGGATGAAGTGAAATAAAGTTCTGAATATCAATTCGAGAACTTCACTAAATAAACAAAATGCTCTCAGTGATAACCCAGTTCATATGTTTAAATCCCTCAAGGAGCTAATGAAAATAAACATTTGTTCCACTTTCAGACTGGGAAAGTGTGCAGTCTATCTCAAATTACTCTGGAAGAGTAAAATATCTAAAATGTGAGCAACTGGTGAAGCTAGTTGTTTCAAGCTGCTACTATGCAGTGGCAACAGGAGTGTTTTTTTCCCACTAAGGGGATGCTGCCATCAAGCCAAAAAGACATTCTGCTTACCGCACAAGTGAGTAATGTGGTGTTTGAATTTCATTGCTGATGCCGGGTATGTAGGCTATGTCTCGGTGACTGGTGGATTGTATCAAATAGCATGTCCCTTGTCAGCTGTTCACAATAGATTTAATATTGATCAGACTCAACCAAATCCATATTTGAAAAATTTAGGTCATAATGTCTGACATTAGATGTGATTCCGTGATTGGAAAGCTCTTGCAGAACAATTCTGAGCATGCTAAATCAATACTTTGCCACAGTTTTCACAGTGGAGGACTCTAGTACCATCCCTGTTGGAATGGGCAAGTCAGAGGTAATAGAAAGAGTAGAACTTTGAACAATCAACATTAATAAGGAAAAGCTATTCAGCAAACTATTGGGATTGAGGGCAGATAAGTCACCCAGATCTGATGGCCTATATCGTAGGGTATTAAAGGAAGTGGTGGCGGAGATAGTGGATCCATTAGTTATAAAATTCCAAAGTTTCCTGGACATGGGAAAGGTCATGATGTGGAGATGCCGGTGTTGGGCTGGGGTAAACATAGTAAGAAGTCTGACAACACCAGGTTTAAGTCCAACTGATTTATTTGATAGTAAACTCACAAGCTTTCGATGTTCCCCTCTTCATCAGGTGAATGGAGAGTTCCACGGTGAACACTCCATTCATTTGACGAAGAGGGGAACCTCGAAAACTTGTGAGTTTACTATCAAATAAATCGGTTGGATGTAAACCTGGTGTTGTCAGACTTCTTACCATGGGAAAGGTTCCAGTGGATTGGAAAAATGCTTATTATTCAAAAGGAGAGGGATGCAAAATGTAGGAAATCAAAGGCCAGTTAGTTTAACATTTATTGTTGGGAAAGTGTTAGAATCAATTATCAAAGGAGCAATATCAGGACATTTGGAAAGTCAAAACACTATGATTTTATGAAGGGCAAAAAAGTGTCTGATTAATTTGCTAGAATTCTTTGAAGATATAACAAGCAAAGTGGATAATGGGGACCCTGTAGGTGTAGTATATCTGGGCTTCTGGAAAGCATTTGATAAGGTGCTGCACAGAAGGTTAATTCTCAAGATTAGATTTTATGGGATTAGAGGTAATTTACTAGCTTGGGTAGGTGACTGGCTGATGGAGAAACCTGTCCTCTGCAGGCAAAATAAAAATTTCCAGACATTGCATATTTTAAGATAAACTAAAGCATTGAGAATAATCACTCTCTGGTGCATTTGCCATGGCAACCTTTCAACCAATCAAACCTGATTGGTCAACAAATCAACACCAGATTTCTCATGCAGTATAAATAGCTGTTCCCTTTGAAATTTGGTATTCTCGCATCCGTCTTATAAGTCCAAGACAAAAAGCTTCAACATTGTGTCTCTTATAATGATATAAAATTGGTATTCACGGTCCAGCATCAGAGACAGCTAATCCCTTAATAACATCTTGGAGCAATAAACCAAACTGTGAACTTCTAGCCCCCAACTATGCTAATACTAGGCTGTGAAAGCAGTGACGGTCAACAAGCAGCTACTGAAAACCAAGTTTCAGTTCAGAGATACAGGCGGTTCCTTTTTTGAAAATTAAAGAACAAAGGATTTAAATAACGTTACAGCCTGGCTGTGAAGACTAGAGTGAGGAATTCTTTTTCAATTTGTGGATAATGAGTCTCAGTGAGGCCCTTTGGAGCAAAGGTCTGCCATTCTGGATGCAGACCATGCCAAGTCCATTCTGGGAGGTGTTTGCTGGTATGAGTACAAGCGCTCAAATGTTAAAGTATTGTAGCACCTGTGGGGCTTTGAGTGCCTGTTTGAGTCTGTTGAAGACCATTGAGTGGTGCTCTTGCCAACCATTCAATGCCCTGGTGGAGAAATTGACAACGAGCTCCATTGACCTCACCACATGGAATGGGCTTAGAAAGATAAATTGTCTTACTGAGCAAGCACTGTGGGGCATGCTTATCCACAGAAATGGTCATCAGTTGTTTAGTCGTCCTGTCTAGTGCTGATGCTCCTACCACTGGGGGACTGACTGACTGCCATGTTGCTCGTGGCTGAGGAAGGCTGCTGTGGTTTTGATTTGCAACATTTAGTCAAGTGCTTTCACTTTCCACATTTGTTGCATCATACAGGCAAAATATGCCGTTCTGTTCTAAAACAAAGAACAAAGAACAACCCAGCACGGGAAACAGGCCCTTCGGCCCAACGAGCCCGCGCCGCCGCATCGCCCTACACCTATTCTACCCTGCATGTCTACGAATGGGACCCTACTCAGTCAGATTCAGGGAAGAAATAGTGTCAATTTGGTGGAAACCAATTAGCCTAAGAGCACATCTTTGGGGTGTGGGAGGAAACCGGAGCGCCCGGAGGAAACCCACGCAACCACAGGGAGAATGCGCAAACTCCCACAGACACAGGCCCAAATCCATGTATCTGCACAGCTAGCAGTGCTAGTCACTGAGCTGTTGTGGAGCCCGTCTATCGGTCCAGGATCAAGCACACACACCGACATGAAGTACTAGGCCACTCCTGGACTTCCAAGAGCAGCCCACGCACAACCCGCCGTGTGCATGCCCCTCGCTTGACACGAGGTGGACCTCCACCTGTGGAATAAAGACAAAACATATTAGTTATACAGCCTGCCCTTCCGGTGTCTCCCGAGGTTTACCCTATTTAATAGCCCCTACCATATCCCTCCATTCCCGTTTCACTCATATGCCTATCTAACTGCATCTTAAACGAGTCCAACGTGCCTGCCTCCACCACCCTACTCGGTAGCGCATTCCAGACCCCCACAACTCTCTGTGTAAAGAACCTTCCTCTTACCTCCAAATTATACCTCCCCCCCCTCACCCTTAATTGATGACCTCTTGTGTTCGTACCCAGTCTAGGGAGCAGTCTCTCACTATTAACTCTATCTATTCCCTTCAGTATCTTATATACCTCTATCATGTCCCCTCTCAATCTCCTTCTTTCCAAGGAGAATAGCCCCAGTCTCTTCAGTCTCTCCTCGTAACCCAGTCCCCCCATGCCAGGCAACATCCTGGTAAACCTCCTCTGCACCCTTTCCAGAGACTCCACGTCCTTCCGGTAATAAGGTGACCAGAACTGGACGCAGTACTCCAAATGCGGTCTAACCAACGTTCTGTATAACTGAAGCATTAGACGGCAGCTTTTATAATCTAAGCCCCTTCCTATAAAG
The DNA here is from genome assembly GCF_965287045.1 of Carcharhinus amblyrhynchos. Taxonomy (NCBI): domain Eukaryota; kingdom Metazoa; phylum Chordata; class Chondrichthyes; order Carcharhiniformes; family Carcharhinidae; genus Carcharhinus; species Carcharhinus amblyrhynchos. The sequence continues at coordinate 84,940,047 of NC_137324.1, read as the reverse complement.
GCTAACATCCCATAAGCCTTCCTAACAACGTTCTCCACTTGTGACACAACCTTCATGGATTTGTGGACCTGCACTCCCAGGTCTCTCTGTACATCTATACTCCTAATCGGCCTACCTTTTATCACATAACTCCTCTCTGCATTATTCCTTCCAAAATGCATCACCTCGCATTTGTCAGGATTAAATGCCATCTGCCACCTATCTGCCCACTGCACCAACCTATCTATATCCTGTTGTATCACCTGACAATCCAGTTCTGTACCCGCCAACCCTGCCATCTTGGTGTCATCAGCAAACTTGCTGATCACACCACCTACTCCCTCTCCTAAGTCATTTATGCAGACTACAAAAAGGAGAGGTCCCAGTACCGAGCCCTGCGGCACACCACTGGTCACTGGCCTCCAGCCCGACAAGGTACCCTCCACAACTACCCTCTGTCTCCTATTTCCCAACCAGTTCTCAATCCACCTAACTACCTGGCCTCGTATCCCATGCGCCTTAACCTTTTCTACCAGCCTACCGTGAGGGACTTTGTCAAACGCCTTACTGAAATCCATGTAGATGACATCAACGGCTCTCCCATCGTCAACCGTTTTTGTCACCTCCTCAAAGAATTCCACCAGATTCGTAAGGCAAGACCTCCCTCTAACAAAGCCATGTTGCGTATCCCTAATCAGATCGCAATGCTCCAAATGCTCATACATCCTACCCCTAAGTATTTTTTCCATTAACTTCCCTACCACCGACGTCAAACTCACTGGCCTATAATTCCCAGGGTTGTCCCTACTACCTTTTTTGAACAACGGGACCACATTTGCTACCCTCCAGTCTTCTGGGACCTCACCTGTGTCCAAAGAAGAGACAAAGATGTGCGCCAGAGGCCCAGCAATTTCATCTTTCGCCTCCCTAAGCAGCCTGGGATAAATACCATCAGGCCCCGGAGCTTTATCCGTCCTTACGCTACCTAAAAGCCCTAGCACTTCCTCTCTCGTAATAACTATATCCTGCAACTGAACCTCCGCTCCCTCCAAGAGACCGCACGATTCCGAACCCCTCTCCTTCGTGAATACCGACGCAAAGTATTCATTCAGGAGCTCCCCCATTCCCTCCGACTCAATACACAACTCTCCACTCTTGTCCCTAAGAGGACCAATTTTCCCTCTAACTACTCTCTTGCCTCTAATATAGGAATAAAATGCCTTAGGATTATCCTTAATCCTACCGGCCAAAGCCATCTCATGCCCTCTCTTCGCCCTTCTAATTCCCCTTTTTAGCTCCCTCCTACTCTCTCTATATTCCTCCAGCGCACACTCCGTACCCATTTGTTTTGACCTATCATACGCCTCCCTCTTCTTCCTAACCAAGTCTTCAATATCCCCCGTAATCCACGGCTCTCTAATCCTACCTTTCCCATCCTTTCGCTTAACCGGAACAAACCTCCCCTGCAACCATTTCATTTTGTCCCTAAAAGCCTCCCACTTGCCAACCGTGGACTTGCCAGCTAACAGTCCCTCCCAGTCAGTTTGCTGCAGCTCCCTCCTAATCCTACCATAGCTCGCCTTTCCCCAGTTCAGCACACTCCCGCTTGGACGGCACTCGTCCCTTTCCATTTTTATCCTAAAGTAGACGGACTTGTGGTCACTGTTCGCCACATGTTCGCCTACCTCTACCTCACCCACCTGCCCTGGCTCGTTTCCCAACACTAAATCCAGTATAGCCCCTCCCCTAGTCGGGCAAGTTACATACTGTTCTAGCGACCCTTCCATAACACATTTCACAAACTCCTCTCCCTCCGTACCCCCAGCTCTAGGCCCCCTCCAATTCACTCCGGGAAAATTAAAATCACCCACTACAACCACTCTATTCTTTCTGCACCTGTCCAAAATGCCCCTGCAAATTCCCTCCTCCACTGACTTTGGGCTGTTGGGTGGCCTATAGTACACCCCTAGCAGTGTGATCTCTCCCTTTTTATTCCTCAACTCCACCCACAGCGACTCAATCCCTATCTCTTCCATATCGCCCTCCCTCTGCACTACTGTGATGTTTTCCTTGACTAACAGTGCCACCCCTCCACCTCTCTTCAACCCTCCTCTGTCACACCTAAAACACCTGTACCCAGGAACATTCAGCTGCCAGTCCTGCCCTTCCCGTAACCACGTCTCCGTTACAGCCACCACATCCAACTGCCTCACAAACATCAAGGCCCTAAGCTCATCCGTTTTCCCTGCCACACTCCTAGCATTGAAACAGACACAGTTCAACCCACAAATGTCCCTCGGAACCACCTTCTCCCTTATAATTTTCCTTTCACCCGTCTCTCTCCCAGCCACCTCCCCACCCCCCCTCCCTATTAGTTTAAATCATTCCTGAACACCCCAGCTAACCTCCCTGCTAAGACACTAGTCCCCCTCCCGTTCAAATCCTCCCCACCCCTCCTGTACAGTTGCCTTTCTCTCCTAAACACCTCCCAATGATCTACATAAGTAAACCCCTCTACCCTACACCAATCCCTCAACCATGCATTCAACTGCATGATCTCGTCATTCTTAGCCCTGCTCATACTGGGCAGCAACCCAGACAGTGCCACCCTAGAGGTCCTGCCCTTTAGTTTGGCCCCCAACTCCCTAAATTGCCTACGGACCTCTCCCCTACTCCTCCTTCCTATATCCCCCTCCCCTACGTGTACTATGACCTCTGCCTGGGTCCCCTCCCCTTTCAAAATTCCCTCTACCCTTTCCATTATATCTTTTACCCCTGCTCCAGGGAGGCAGACCACCATCCTGGAGTCGCGCCCTTGCCCACAGAACCTCCTATCAATCCCTCGGACCCTCCCATCCCCTACCACTATCACCTTACCAGACCCTTTCCGTCCCTCTAAATCAGTCTCCCCTTCCTTCCTATTTTTCTGTGCCCCTGCCGACGAACCTTGGGGGGCCTCCGGGGAGGCCGGGGGACCCTGACTACTCTTCTTCTTCCTCTTTCCCCTCCTAACAGTCGTCCATCCTCCCTTCTAAGGGCAATGGCCACAACAGTTTGTCCTGTGATGCAAATGTTTCTGTTTACCACCTAAAATCTCTGCTTCTTTGTTCTGTTTGTTTGTTTAACATGCAGATACTAATGGCTGTTTGTAGTGTTAAGTCTTTCTCTCTCAGCAGCTGCTCGCAGATAAGATTGTTATGGATTCTTCAGACTATTCGATCTCTGACTAGTTAATCAGTGAGGATGCCAAATGCACATTCCTTTGCTAAGATTTTCAGGGCAGGTGTGTAAGATTGTATCGATGTATCGTTTGTTAAATTAAACCTATACCCGTCGAGAATTATATTTTTTACTGGAAGACGTATAAGCCAGAATTTTATGGTCCCGCCACCCACCATGAGAATCAGAGTAGATGAGGGGCTGACCATAGGAAAGTCTGTTGACCTCAGGAGGGATTTTATGGTTTCAGGACAAGCGAGGCTGCAAAATCCCACCCATATTCTTGAACTTTTAAAAATTTATTTTGGGTTCTTTTCTCCTCCATTTGGAAAGCAAATAATTGGAATTTCTTGATGGTCTCAGGCTTGCTTGGTTTAGTAAGGTGTAAGCTTGTACCTTTTTTGATTTGTCAGGTAATGCAGCACCACAGGGAATGTGTCACTCCTTGAACATTTTCCAACTGTCTACAACGTTTTCATTAAAGGCAAACGGGTTGATGCTGCAATTGTGTCATACTGCCAACTCTTGACACCATTTACAAGTGCTGCATTTCCAAACACTGAAAACAAGGACTTTGTAAAAAGCAATAGTTTATTCACTAGCTAAGTAGTTACTTCACGCTTGTACTCTGCCCGTACTCCCAGGATAACTCACGCTCCTGACACGTGGACCTTCTTGTAGCCACATCATCATGTGATCACTCAGTCTCCATGAAAATCCAGCCCACTGCATAGTGTCAGTTTTCAGATATGTGGAGGAGATTCAGGCATCCAGACTTGGGCTAATAAGTGGCATGAATGTTGCTTCCAATTAAGTGCCAGCTAATGAGCATTTCCAATTAAAGGAGATCTGGCTATCTCCCCCTGATACTCATTGGCATTCTCATTGTTAAATTGCCCACTATCAACATCCTGGAGTTTATCATTGGCCAGAAACTTGATCAAGTGTATAAATTCTATGGCTACAAAAGTAGGTCAGAGTTTGGGTATTCTGTGATAGGTTATGTTATGTATTAGTATTGATTCTTGGTTGCTGCACTAAGCACTGTGTATTAATAAATTCATGTATTCAAAACTTCATCATTCTGGTATTAAACATGTTAGAACTGGGACCTACCACCCAGAATCAAATGGACTGGCTGAGAGAGCTGTCTAGATTTTCAAGTTTGGCCTGTAGAAACTGTCAGGAGGAATTCTGAAGACTAAAAATCTCATGATTTCTTACTGTTTCGTAGTAGTCTACATGCAATAACAGGTGTTCCACCAGCAGAACTGCCAATGAAGCATCATTACAGAGTGAGACTGATTTCACTGATTTCCAAATTTGCCAGTGAGGGTAGAAGTGAACCAAGCCTTGATTCACAGAGTACAGCAAAATCATTTATTCTAAATGAAGCCATATACGTGAGAAACTTTGGTAGTGGATCAAGTCAGATCTCTGGGTTCATTGTGTCTAAGACTGGACCCCTTCCACACAAATTGAGCATGGAGGGATGTATCATTCGTAACCACATGGACCACATGTGGAGCAGACTGTTCCAGCAGTCAGGGTTGACATCAAGAAATGTTTTCACTCAAGATCCTGATAGATCTGTTATCGACATAACTAATGCGTCCTTGAAAGCAAATAGTGATGAATCGCCTGTGTCAGAAGATATGCCATTATTGCGGTTCCTGTTAACGCAGATCCTATGGAAGAATCTCAGATAACAGAATTACACCAGTTTACAAGAAACAGAAAACTAATTGTCCAGCCCATGTATGTATTTTTTAATTCCTATTTCAGACTGAGTGAATTAGTTATTGAAGATTGTGTAAAGGGATTTAAAGAGGAAGGAATGTTTCTTTAAGGGCAACACAGCAGAGTAATGGTTACATGGCCGATGCGAGCAACTGAGATTCTATGGAACCACCCCATGATGAGAGTCTCCTCGACAAAGACACATTTTGGGAGCTAAGTACTGCCATGAATCTACTTTACAGTTCTTATTAATAAATACAGATTGTTTTCACAAATGAAGTCTGTGAAAGTGCACATGATTAGTTTATTTTTATATGCATTATGCTATATTTGAAATTATAAAATCAGAAGATTTGAATATTCATCGTCTGCTGATATTTTATTGTGGTAATGTTGGAAAGATGATGATAAGATGGTAAGGAACATTGGACTGTTAGTTAATGAAGGGTGATTTAAGCTATTGCAGTCAGTTCTGAATAATTGATTATTTACACCCAAGGAAGAAAGGGAATATTGAAATTGTATCCTCACTTCTGTTTCATGTTCCTCCACTTCTGACTGCACTTTTTCAACCTTAAATTCCTCTACTCTCTCGTCCTCCTTCTGTTCCCTTCTTTCTTCTTTGTGCTCCAGTTCAACAGTTTTTGTCTTTTACTTAAGCTGTTCCCTCAATGACCAAGTTTTGCAGCATGTGGAATACTATTGTAAATCTTGCTACCTGCTCAGCTGAGTACTGCATGGTTCCATCATGTGGACATGGCTTTCAGACTGTTGTCATGTGGATAACTTTTTATTGCCTATTAGACAGACTGATTTTTTTTGGTCTTTATCACAGAATGAAAGAATTGTTCAAGGATAACCGGCATTTAGCTGGCTATGTCACAATAGAATCCTACAGTGCAGAAGGAGGCCATTCAACCCATCGAGTCTGCACCAACCACAATCCCACTTAGGCCCTCTCCTCACAACCCCATGCATTTACCCTAGCTAGTTCCCTGACACTAAGAGGAAGTTTAGCATAGCCAATCCACCTAACCTGCACATCTTTAGACTATGGGAGGAAACTGGAGCACCTGGAGGAAACCCACACAGACATGGGGAGAACGTGAAAACTCCACACAGACAGTGAAGAGAGACAATGGAACCACACCTTGTTCCAGATAAAGATGCATCAAAAGCATAAAAGCCATCCAGAAACTAATTGCTATCTCTTGTGGAGACAAAGGGAGATAATGGGAAATGGTATCATCTCAGTAAGAATGATGTTATGAGAAATGTTCCTGATGGACTTGTGGGTCTCCCCTGCCAGGAATATACAAAGACAGGGAAAAAAAAAGGCAGCTTAGTCAGGTGTGGATTAGTGCTGGGGTGTTGGTGTATGACACAGAAGCAAAAATCAACCACCAGCTGACACCCCTGTGATTATCTATCTCTCTCTCTCTCTCTCTCTCTCTCTCTCCCTCCAATTATTGAAACAAGCCATGTCAGCAAAGCCACAGCTGAAAAGGAAACAAAGGCACTTCTCAGTCAACCTGTAGAATATTGGAATCTTGAAACTGACTACTTGAAACATGAATCCCAATGGCCACGTTTTATCTTGATGTGTCGGTAAGGAGTGCTTTGCATAAATTGTTTTATACTAACTTACTTTGTACGTATCATTATGATTGTAAATGCAAGTGCATTATCATTTTCTTGTTTTTGGTAGTTAATAAACTCACCCACTCTTTGACTTAAGCAAACCTGGTTAAATTGATTCCTTTAAAAACATAAATATTGGGCAAGGAAAAGATATCTGCCAACAGAGGGATCTTTGGTCACAACAAGGCTAATAATAATCAGGGGAGTTGAATAAAGTTGGGAGATAGTTCATCCCGTCTTACCCGGGAGCGTAATAATTTGAAAGTATCCCATCCAGAAGTTAACAAATCGAGAAACTTCACTGGGATTTTTAAAAAATTGGTGCTTATGCTGGAATAGTTCCCACAAAGGGTAACAAATTGAGGGATATCATCTGGGTTAACCAATTTAGAGAACCTCGCCTTGGGATTAATGATAACACCAATGGTCTCACACCAGCTACACATTGAGGGAATGAAATCCCTTTCCATTGCATGATAAAAGGTTGAGTTGTGACATTGTATGTGGGAAGCCATGTGCATGCAGTCAAAGGCACTTTGCAAAATTGGGAAATTTGTAATTCCATGCAAACACTTAAGCTCACTCTCTCTACTTGCTTCTGGCAAGAAGGAATGAGATGGAGCTGCCTCTCTGTATAGATAGCTTTGTGACTTCCTTTTGCAGTAGTATTCTGGAAACTGTGAGGCATGGCTTGTATCTGCAGCAGAGGCTTTGAAAGAGTCAGACGCATAAAAAGTAAAAGTTGTGCAGTCATTTTGTCAACCACAACCATTGCTGATCTTGCCCTGCATTGATATTGTAGTTGTGATCATCAGTAAAGCAGATTGCAGCCATGCCCACTTTGTGAAGCATGACCATCTCAGATATTGATCATCATTGATGTTGAAGTCAAAGGATTTCTCCCTACACAACCTCAGTTGATATGGCCTCTGACTGAGAGCAGTCTCCTCTTTCTTTCCACCTTCTAACAGCCTGTCCTGTTCTACATGACCTGCATTTATTCTCCCAGCAATGTTCAATTCCATGAAGAGACCTTAACAGGCCACTCATATCGGAAAGCAACTTGTTCGGCAACAGGTTTCAAATTAGCAATAAACTACTTTAGCACCAGTCAGTTCTCTCCGCTGTGGACTGTTCAAACTTTAGCCAAATATAACTCCAAAAGTGATTTAGCAACAAGAAGAAATAATCCAGCAATTAACTAACTACATCATCCCTGATATTTGGGAGGGGTTTGTGGAGACGAAGAGGGAATCTTTATTATGCATTCAGTTAAGTCAGGGCTTAGGCTATAGGTTTTTTCTTCATTCTTTCATGAGATATGCAAGGCCAGTATTTGTTGCCCATCCCTGATTGGCTTGCTAAGCCATTTTAGAGGATGGTCAAGATTCAACCCCATCACTATGGGGCTGGAGTCACATAGGTCAAACCACGTAAGGACAGCAGATTTCCTTCCCTAAAGGACATGAGTGAACCAGTTGGGTTTTTATAAAGATGAATGATAGTTCAATGGTCACATTACTGCAGCTAACTTCACCACACTAATAGCAGGAATGGGCAGGTTGTCTTATGAAGAAAGGTTGGAAAGGTTAGTTTTGTATCAGCTAGCGTTTAGAAGAGCAAGAGGCAGCTTGATGAAAACTTTTAAGATCCTGAGGAGTATTGATAGAGTGGACGTGGGGAAGATGTTTCCTCTGGTGGGAGAATCTAGAGCTCGGTCACACTATTTAAAATTAAGGGGTTTTTTTTAAGGCAGGGATAAAGAGAATTTTTTCTGGAACTATCTTACATAAGAACATAAGAAATAGGAGCAGGAGTAGGCCATCTGGCCCTTCGAGCCTGCCCCGCCATTCAATAAGATCATGGCTGATCTGTCGTGGATCAGCTCCACATTCCCGCCCTCTCCCCATAACCCTTAATCCCCTCTCTTATCAAAAACCCATCAACCTGCGTCTTAAAAATATTTAGCGAGGCAGCCTCCACCACCTCAACGGGCAGAGAATTCCAGAGATTCACCACCCTTTGAGTGAAGAAGTTCCTCCTCAACTCCGTTCTAAACCGCCCCCTCTTTATCTTGAGGCTGTGCCCCCTAGTCCTACTGTCCTTTCTGAGCGGGAAGAGCCTCTCCACCTCTATCCTATCCATCCCATTCATCATCTTATACGTCTCAATGAGATCTCCCCTCATTCTTCTAAACTCTAACGAGTACAAGCCTAGTTTATTCAGCCTCTCCTCATAGCTCAACCCCCTCAACTCCAGTATCAGCCTAGTAAACCTCCTCTGCACTCCCTCCAAGGCCAAAATATCCTAGCGTAAGTACAGCGCCCAAAACTGCACACAGTACTCCAGCTGCGTCTCACCAATGCCCAATACAGCCGCAGCAAGACCTCCCTACTTTTATATTCAATCCCCATCGCTATGAAAGGCCTTAAAAGGCTGTGAAAGCAGAGTTTTGGAATATTTTTAATACAGAGCCAGATTAACAAGGGGATGAAAGGTTATCGGGGGTAGGCAGAAATGTGAGGTTAAAGTTACAGTTAAATTGGCTATAATCTTAATGAATGGTTGAGTAGGCTCAAGGGGTTGAGTAGCCTACTCCTATTCCTAATTCATACACTCTTATGGAACTTTATATTCCAGACTTATTAATTCTATTTCAATCCCACCATCTGCCATGGCAGGATCTAAGCCTATTTCTCCAGAACATCAGGCTAAGCCTCTGGATGACTAGTCCAGTGATATTACCCCTACCATGGTTAATATTGAGCTGTCTCACGACGCTGGGGACCCGGGTTCAATTCTGCCCTTGGGTGACTTTTTGTGTGGAGCTTGCACTTTCTCCCCATGTCTTTGTGAGTTTCCTCCCGCATTCCAAAGATGTGCAGGTTAGGTTGATTCGCCATGCTAAATTGTCCCTAATTCAGGGGAATTAGCTGGGTAATTTTTTGGGTCATGGGGATAGGGTCTGGGTGGAACTGTTGTCAGTGTAGGTTGGATAGCATGAATGCCCCCTCCTTCTGCACTGTAGGGATTCTATGATGATTGACCTTCCTGAGTGTAGCATTAGAAAACAGCAAGGCTGATCTCAAATCGGCATTACTCAATGACTGATGTCTTAAATTGCCTGCCACCATGCACATTAGATGGTTACATCCAAACTTCCTTACTAAGATGACATCAAATGCATTTCCTGGCAGAAGTGTGCAAGTCACATCTAACCTTTAGGGATCCAATTTCTCTCCCATTTCTAATGTATGAACTAACTGCTGATTAGATTGAATACAAGACAGCAATACAGTCTAAACATATGAGGACCGATTCCTGTTATTTTGTTTGTGTGCTGGAGAAAACCATTTTAGAATGACGCACCATATTTTACAGCAGCAAACAACATTCTTTACAAATGCTAACAAACTGATATCTTAATAATGTTTTCTGCTGCTCATCCAACACCACAGGTGAATCCTCACTGCAGATCAGTGCTGTTCTTTGAACTAAGTGGGAAAGGGTATTAAACAAATGTGCATCCCCCACAGTGCTAGTTAATTTGTAGATTCTGTACTGATGAAACCCCAGGATAGCAATCCTCAATGAATTAAAACTTCCAATTCCTTTCATGGTGCTTCGAAACTTCTGTTTCTTCTGCTTTCAACTTGTGCTTGTGCGTTAGAAGTTAGATTATTGGAATAGATAATTCCCAGCTCTCCTACAGGGCAGACAGTTTATAGACAGATCTAAAAATGCAATTAACAGTCTTAAAGGAACAAACCTGTGCTGCATTTACTACATTACTAAAATATATTAGGAAGACTATCATTGAGACCAAGTTCTCGTTTGCACAAATTCTGTCACTGGATCATAGCTCTTATTTACTTAACAATTTACATTCATACAGGAACAGAATTCAACAAAGGCTGATGCTCAGTCAAAGGAGGAGCTATTGAGGTGGGTGACTAAAAGCTTGGTCAAGGAGAGAGGTTTTGAGGGGTAGTGTAGAGGAGGAGAGAGAGGTAGTGCCATTTATGGTGGGTCTAAGGGGAGTGAGGGATACACAATAGGCCATAATTGGAAGAAAACAAGCTCATGGAAAAGGTAACATCTCTGAGAGAGCATCAATCTGACAAAGACTGCAGCAGTTCAAGAAGGCGCACCACCACATTTTCAGGGTAAATAGGGGTGGACCATAAATGTAGTGTTGTCAAGGACATTTTTTAAAAGCTGTATCCAGAGGCAGCTGCATGCATGGCATTGAGGTAGTTTCTCCTTTCACCCAAGTTTTTGTAATGGCAAATATGAGGACATATGCCTGCCATTTTGGTCAATTCATCCTATCAATCAGTAAGATCATTTTGTTGTACTGGCTAGAAATCTATTTGAGGTTTTCCTCTGTAATTGCGAGAGAGAAAATGCACATCTTGAGTTCTTCTGCCAGCTCAGCATCCTGACTGTATTTCAATTCCCCGGCCCTGCTTGGGCCAACGCTGGCTAATCTTACCTGCCCACTACATGCAAGCAGAAGATGGAGAGGGGAGGGGGAAACAAGATCTTGTGAGGGAATGAGAGAAGTTGCAAGAAACGTCTTGGCTGAAGACTCAAAAAGAATCACTATTTGATAACTTGTAGCTTTTTAATTTCAGAACCATAATGCAGGTTGATCAATGTATCTTTACATCCATAAAGCTATCTGTTTATGATTATGTTGAAAAATTACTTCACAATATTTATTCAATTTATATTACACGTACTTCCGTCCAAGTCCAATTTGTAAAATTCTCCGACTGGCATTTTAGATCCGTTTATAAGCATGTTTGCCGCTCCTCTTCATGAATCACTCACTGTTCGGTTCTCATTTCCGCAGAGTGTGAAGAACAACTTGCTTTGAAGTCCCAGAACCAGACTTCAAAGCAGAGTAATACCAGTCTGAACCATAAATAACAAATGGATAAAAGCTTTACTCAGATGGTTTGTGGTAACATTTACCCTGTGAGTATATTTCTCAAAACTATGCAAGCAAGCAGTTTTCCCTGCTGGAATTGTTCTTCTAGCAGTGAACTGATTTTTGCATTCTTTCTCCGATCATCACATTTCTTCTGAATTTTCTTTGACCGCTTCTTGTTCAGTATTTCCTCCTCTTCAGGGGTCAGCTTGGCACTCTTTTTCTGGCCAAGGGGGAAGGGAAAGTGAGACTCATACTGCTGCTGAAAGGGAGTACTGTTGATTAGAACAATGCAGTTCTTTACTAATGCCTTTGTCCTAACCAATTCGTTGTTAGAGGCATTGTACACGACATCAATGATCCTGGTTTTTCATGTGCAACATCCAGAACCCCACGAGAAGTTTCCGGCACCCAACCTTAGTGCCTGATATTTCTTATTTCCACCATGGACTCTCACTGTGTGAATACGGCATGGCCCAAGAAGTATCTTTCTCAAACAGCGATGAATATTAATACCCTGGCTGTAGAAAATCAGAGCCTATTGAATTTATAGTATACATTCTAGAACTGATTTAATTGCTGACATTGCTTTCTCACTAGTTTGGCTTATTTATTAGTGTCACAAGTAGGCTTACATTAACACTGCAATAAAGTTACTGTGAAAATCCCGTAGTCACTACACTCCAGCACCTGTTTGGGTATGCTGAGGGAGAATTTAGCATGGCCAATGCATGTAGCTACACATCTTTCGGTCTGTGGGAGGAAACTGGAGCATGCTGAGGAAACCCATGCTGACACAGGGAGAAAGTGCAAACTCCACATGGACAGAGATCGGAGGCAGGAATTGAACCCGGGTCCCTGGTGCTGTAAGGCAGCGACGCTAACCACTGTGCCACCATGCCACCCCCACTAAACAGCAGTAAGAACAAAAGTAACGAATAGTGACCAAATTACTGATTGCTGTCAGCTTGACAATATAAAACCTTTCCATTCATCTCCCTTTTGCCACTAGTGGGGTGCTGTGTATTAGCACAATAGATAATTCATGACTATTAAAAATAATTGTTCCTTGGTGCAATATCTTAAAGTTAAGGAAAAGCACCATTGCACTACAGGAACCGATAAGAGGTGTGAATCTTTGAGGCAATCAAACAAATTGTGGCCACACAGGAAACTTGTATCCTTTTCTTCCCAGTGTGGGAAATGGAGGTGAAGGTAATGGAGAGTGGAAACATATTAAAGAGTTAAGTCGTGTTCAGTGATGAAAAATGGAATCAGCAAGAATCTTCAAGGGCATTTATTCGTAATGATGGTTTGGTGTACAAGTACCATAAATCATTTGCACACAGATTCCATGAGAATTAAAACGGTACCTTTACTTTTACAGAATTCACAGGAAATTTGGGCCCATATTTATTTAAAATTGAATGGACTTATTAAGCATTTTTGCTCATATCTGAAAGCTTTCTTATTTAGTAACTTATTTATCTTATTGGCGTTGCTACACTATCTGATGGGAATAATAACTGTTCTTGAGTTAACACAATCTGAGTCACTAAGTCCAATAATTCAACCTTCATAACAACATTCTTGTCTCAGTTAATTTGTTTCAGAAGCCCCCATCGATGCTTTTGTTGGCTCCACACTGACTATTCCAATACCTTCCTGTCTAACTTTCCACATTCTACTCTCCATAAACATGAGGTCACTCAAATCTCTATTACCCATGTACTAACTTGCACAAAGTCCCTTTCACTCATCACCCTAGTGATTGTTGCAATGGTTCTTGTTTAAGCAATGCTTCAATTTTAGCTCAGCTCGTTCTCAAATTTCTCCAGGCCTCACTTCTCGCTATCCCTATAATCTCCAATCCCACAACCCTCCAAGATATCTGTGTTCTAATTCTGACCCTTTGAACATCACTGATTTTAATCAATCCATCATCGGTGACTGTGGCCAAAATTTTACCGCCCTGCCTGCCATGGGAATCTGAGCAGGTGCGTGGCGGACCATGGGAAGGTCTGTTGACCTTGGGCGGGATTTTACGGTTTTGGGACAAGTGAGGCCATAAAATCCACCCCATGTCTTCAGCTACCAGGCTGTAAGCTCAGGAATTCCTTCGCTAAATATCTTCAGCTCACTTTCCAGCTTTAGGACCCTTAAAACCTGAATCCTATTTTTAATGCCCCTGTTAAATTCGTTGAAATCATAGCATCTTTATTATTATTGACAAACACAGGAAAAACTTCATTATCTCCCAAGGTTCCAATTTATGGATTTGATTCCCTTTGCCACTGTGACTGGCGGTGTTTTGTAGTTTTGCAGTTTGATTGTCATTGGTATGCATCACTTTCTCCATGAACAATGTGACAGAAGGTTAACTAGCATTAAAAAGTCTTGCTCTAAGCTCCAGTGAGACTTTTTGGTTCAATGGCTCATGACTGCTGCTTATGTTCTTTTCGTGATAGAGGCAAACTGCCTTTCCGCCAATACCAGCAAGAGAATCAGATTGGACTGAAAACAAATTATTAACAATGGTGTGAACGCTCTGATCCATTTCTTATGCTAGAATTTATTTAGTGAACTGCAGTGTGCTTTGATTACTTTATCTTGATCAATACAGCTTTGTTTGCTTGGCTTTATTGTGTTATTATATGACCCAGGTACTCACTTTGTTTACACTTCTGGGTTTTAGCTCCTGCTCTGTTGATGACAGCCTTGCTGTTAATATTTTGTATTTTTTTCATTGTCTTCATATTTATTTCTTAAGGGCTGTTTCTGCGACTTGTCACTGTTAAAGGGAACTGGCATTCACATTATGCGAATATTGGGAAATTGTGTGTAGCCAGTGATTTTCCAACCATTTATTTTAATGGAGAGAAAATCATGATTTGCCTGCCTGTAATTTCCCAATGTGCCCTCCCTGCTGGGAGTGTTAATTGCAGAATCACTCTTTTTATTAGCCGATCACCAGACACCAGATACTTTCAGATAATGGAGATCATTCAGCCCATATAACCTTAACCATCCCGAAAACTTGCATTCGCCACTATCTCATCTAATTGCTCTTCAATTAAACTAGTTATTTTCCCCTAACAAAAAAGATACAATTTGTGTAAAGAAATCCTTCTGATTTTTCTCTTAAATCTGTCTTTTTGTCAACCTGACTTCTGACTCCATATTGTAGTATCTTGGCTTAAGTTGAAGTGTCCTCATCTATGACATTTGTTATCTGTATTTCTCTTCCCCTTTCTCTCCTGCCTTCTATGCAAGAGAACTCTTTTTCTCCAATCTTTCTCTATGATTTGTTGAGAGGAATTAGTCTTGTAATCCCCTTCAGGGCCACCCGGGGAAGTTAATATTTTCTGTATGTGCTGGTGACAAGAATTGAACCAGCAATTAAAGTGACTTGACTGGAATGCTGTGATGTTTCCTAACTCGCACTCAAATCTATCAGTATAACTTAGTATTCTGCTCGCTTTGTTTGTTGCTGCTCAACAGTGACTTGGCAAGGATTGTGTATTGCATTTTATAATGAATCAATGCTTTCATTGTTCTTTCTTGAAAATTTTATGAGGGTTTCAAACCTCCCAAATGCATTGCATGAAATTCTTAGAAATATTGATGTTTAGTTACTAAAAGGTAGTGAAAAGGTAGTAGGTAGTACAATTATACATGTTAAAGTCTATTGTATCTTTAGGATTTATCTGTATAAAGCTAATGATCAGAATTTTTTGATATCTTTTTCAAAGCAGGAAAAGTGGAGGGCAGTCCACTAGTTGACCAGCCGGGTTTTGCCGCTATGTTATCAGACACTATGGGCCTGATTTTACCATTTTCATTCGAAGTGCTGAATTTGGAAGTAATTCAGATCCGAGCTAGAAATCTGCTTTCAGGTGCCCCCATACGCAGTCAGTCTGAAAAGAAATCGCAAGTCCCATTTGCGCTGTGGGAGAGGCTTAGCGTGCCTGAAACGACTGTAGCTCTGAACTGTGCATGTGCAGTTGGAAAAAAATTTGAAAAAGCACGCCCGTGTCAGATTGTTCCCGAGCTGTAGAAAGCAGCCCGGGAGCGAAAAACAGGAGCGATGGCACCACAGATGTCACTGTCCTCTTTATTCACCCCTGCCCCCCACTACTCAGACCGATCACGATCTCCTGCCCCCTTCCCCCCCATCGATTGCCCGCAGAGTGGCAGCAGACTCCCCTGCCATCCCACCAGAGATCCATCTGACCCCTCCTCCCCCCATACCCATCTCCATCCTCCCCCACATCAGAGAACGATCTGGCCTCTCTCCTCACCACCCCCCCATCCCCAAGAATGGTCTGGCCTCACTTGCCCACCCCCTCCCCGACAACAATCTGACCTCACACATCCCGCACCCCCACCACCACCATCCCCCCTCCCCAAGAATGGTCTGGCCTCACTCACCGCCCCTCCCCCTCCCCCAGAGGAACATTTGACCCACCTCCCCACCATACAACAATCAGCTCCCCCCGCCACCATAACCACTACCAGACAATGATCGGCTCTCCTCCCCCCACCACCAGACAATGATCGGCCCTCCCCCCTCCCCGCCACCAGAGATATATCGAAACCGCCTCCTCCTCCTACTCCGCTCGTGTCAACCTGACAACAATCTGGCCTCACTCCCTTCACACCCCCCAACCAGAGAATGATCTAACCCACTTTCCCAGCCTCCCCACATACCCACCACCATCCTGCTACCCCCCCCTCAACACCCCCCCGCACCCCCGCCCCCGTCCCCCATCCCGATCTGAGTCAAAGAGCTGTTGGAAGCACCGAATGTGCTCTTCAGCAGCTGAAGCACCCAATTCAGACTTTTATTCACCAGGTTCATTACGGTGCAATTCCGGATCAGCGAACGTGGCAGTAAAGGGGGAAATGCTGATAAAGTTGGGTGAGCAGTTCATTAATTCAATTTAAATGCATACAAATGCATTTAAATCTTCGTTGCGCCCATTTCAGACATGAATCGGATCGCCGCCATTCCCGGGTTTCGGTAAAGTGGCAATCTTCGCGGACGCAGGCGCGGACCATGTTAATGGCCTCATACCCGACTTCACCATGTTTTCAGTATGAATGCCACAATGCCATGCTGGTGAGGTGGGCTCCAAAGGAGTCTGCACTGCCAACAACCTGGGCTCTTGAGAGATTGGAGAATGCCCCAATTTGAAAAAAAACAATGACTGAACCCCCTCCCTCCCGCAAAGACACACGACTCCTCAGGGAACACCCCACCCCCAAATGACTACTGCAATGGAAGCTCACCCCCATGGCAGTGCATCTACCTATGCATCCCCAACAGAAACATTTTGTCAGGTCCCTGTTTGTCAGGATAATTGCTAACCCAACGACATGATGTCACACTGGCAGTGGATGGGGCATGGTAAGGGCTGTGCTAGGGGGAAAGAGTGGGGAAGATTGCACTTAGACACATGACAGGGAAGAGTGCAGGGGTTCAGTCCTTTCAGCGCCAGTATGGGGAGAGGGAATGTTACAGATTGATATAAACCACTTGGAACCAGAATTGGAGGAGCACCGAGTGAGGAAGTGCTTCAGTTTTTGGTATTAAGCTTGCAAAGAGTGTCCTTGTCCCAGTCCAGGAAGCGGGGCGGGCACATCAGTCCAGTCTCAGCCATATGTAACATGCTGTGTACAGGCTATGGTCATAATATCACACACCTTGCTCCATCTGGCATGATGTGGAGCTACATATTCAGTCAGGAGACTCATCAACAGCCTCCAGATAGGGAAAAGGCACAGTGGGTGCATATATATGTAGAGGAAGGTATATGTTTAACTGTGTAAGTGGCCTCTAGATGGGGAGGGGTGAGGGCTGAATGGGGCATGGATACATCCACTTCAAAATGTTGAGGAGTAAGAAACGTTTATGACCACAAACATGAAATAATTAAGGAATGCAGCAGGAGTGAGAGGTTTGTGAGGGATGGATACGTGAACATGGTCCTCCTCTGGGATGATGGGAAGGGTTACACATGCAGGGTGCAAGCTGGCATGGCAGTGGGAGTAAGGAAGTGCTGAGGTCACAGTATGGTGGGAGAATACAATGTCGTGCACAAATAATCATTGTGTATCCCATGCATACATAATTAACAAGGTGGAAAGCAGATGATATGGCACAAAAACCTGTTTTTGCAGCCGACAGGAAAAACGCCACTTATCACATCTTTATCCCACACTGAGTGCAACGTTAGGAAAATCCCATCCCACAGTTGGAGTACTGTGTACAGTATTGGTCTCCTTATTTAAGGAAAGGTGTAAATGCATTGGAAGCAGTTCAGAGCAGGTTAAAACCTGGAATGAGTAGATTGTCTTGTGAGGAGAGGCTGGACGGTCTAGCTTGTATCAGCTAGAGTTTAGAAGAGTAAGATGAGGCTTCTAAGATCCTGAAATATTTTGACAAGGTGAATGTGGAAAGGATGTATCGTCTTGTGAGAGAATTGTAAACTGGGAGCCACTGTTTAAAAATAAAGGACTGCCCATTTAAGACAGAGATGAGGAAATTAATGTCCCTGCAGAGGATTGTGAGACTTGGAACTCTCTTCTCAAAAGCTGTTGAGGAGCAGTCTTTGAATATCTTTAAAGCAGAAGTAGATATATTCTTGATAGGCAAGGGAGTGAAATGTTATTGGATTGGAGGTGGGAAGGAAAGTAAAGTTGAGGTTAAAATTAGATCAGCCATAATTTTGTTAAGTGGTGGTGAGATTTTCTGGCTGACGCCACTGAAAATCAGATGGGAATCTGAGTTTGGATCCCAGAGATCACAAAGAGAGTATTATCAGTTACCCAGGGTAGAAGACCTGGGTAGAAGACCTGAACAGTATTTAGCATCAGCTGGCTTACACGTAAGCCAGCTGATGCTAAATACAGCTCGGTCTTGGACTTGAGTTCAGGCTTTTGGCAAATAAAGCTAGATGAATGCAGTTCCCATCTCTGTATCTTCAACACACCATTTAGGCACTACAGGTTTTAATTCAGCTCCTGAGGTGCATCACAGAATAGTGAAACATCTGTTTGAAGGGTGGATGGATGTGGAAACCTATATTGATGATGTGCTGCTGTGGGCAGCCACATGAGGAGAGAACATGAATGCACAACTGCAATGCAGCCTTGTTACAATCTTCTCTTATATGTGCTATCTGACCTTCAAACCCATGTCATGTGCCCACATGTAGTACAGAATGTACCATATTGTATTTAATACTGAAGTCCACTACCACAACCTCCCTATTATTATGACGTTCCGACCTGGAATTTCCCCCTCATGTTATGCGCAAGCTTGGCCTGGATGAAGAAAAATGGATGCCATTTATTGAGGAGAGGTTGGAAAGTATGCATGCCTCCTTCTGTGTGTGCTACGCTCTTCCCTGTGTGGGGTGAGGATGGAATTTGTGCAGCATGGTAGATACTGGGGTTGTTCAAGTGCCCATGAGCCAATCAGTGGTGACATGTTCCCTGCTAAGTTTGTGTGGGATCCCTAAACAATGTAATATTTTTGAGTGCATGATGCCATGATGAGAGTATGAGAGTGGAGTGAGCTGAAGGTTGAATTACTCAGGTTCGTCTTCTTCCTTCACCGGATGGTGCTTCTAGGATGGTTGTCTGATGTGCTGACTATTCCTACAATGGCCTCCCAGGCTAGCTAGATGAGGTTAGTGGGCTTCCTGGAGTCATCCCTGTGGAGACGATATCCCAATGTTCCACACACCATTGATGAGCACCTCCAGAGAGTTGGTATTAAACTTCAGAGCAGCTCACGACTTTGACATAGTCATTTCAAAATGTCTTCTTCTCAAAGCTGGGCTAGAGAGATTGAGAGTGGAATTAAGTATTCTAGCCAGACGTTCAAGCCCATTAGCTGATGACAGGGCAGACGAATCAGTTCCCAAACTGCCACTTAATTTGGAGGGAAACCTGACTACGTGTAAATAATGGGCTTCTGAAAGAAAAATTGACTGTGATTTCCACCAAGTTGCCTAGCAGGAAATGTCCATGGAACCCATCAGCTACAGCACTTATTCACAAAAATGGAAAATTCTGCCTAGCGATTCTGAAATCATATCTTTCAATGTTCTCAGTTGCTGGACAATTCTAAATGGCTCCATCTGATCTGGGTCTGCATTGGAAATGTTTGTCTGTGTAAGTAAGGTTCTAGTTTGTCTCTAGGTTCTCTTCATGCACTCTTCGTGCTTCCTGTTTACTTCCATGAATGTGATGTGCAGCCCAATGGTGAACACACTATGGAATGGCCACCTACCTTAGCAGGGAGCTCAGACTCATGCAAGGCCTGGCGCCACTTAAAGGGAGACTGCATTTATTTAAAATCAGGTACATTCTGGCAGCAGCAGAAACTGCTTGGACAAGATTCCAAACCAGTGGAAATCCATTTACAACTAATGCAAGAATAGATGGACCTTTAAATAAAGGGAGGGAGGGGTCCTTCCATTTGCAGAACGTATGTTCATCTGTGTCTGTATTTAAGAGGTGGCATTAGCTAAAAGTAGCAAATTTAAAAATGGCCATGCTGGTGTCAAATCAGCATTGCATGCAGACTGCTATGACGAATTGCACTGTGCACATTCCTCACCATTAATTCCCAAGATAATGCTTGATAGAGTTGCACCAGAATTGAACACGTATGGTGTGGACACCATGTTAGTAGCAAAATGGCATCCACTGCACCAAAATTATGGGCTCCGTGGTTCACAATTTTGCACCAGTAAAGTCTACATTAATGTTCAAATAAGGTAACATTGGAAATAACTGTGCTATTTTTAAGAATATTCCACAAAGAAAATCTTAAAGTCAAAGAGTTATCTGTCTCCTGGTAACATTTCAGGGCTACTAGCTGGTTTTCAAAACTGGAGTATGTATGTTTTTGACATGATAGATTCTGTTGCTAGTGTTGTGGTTTTGGCTGTTCCTTACTGATAAGCAATAAGCATCAAACTTCGTGCATCATCACTCAGGAAGATAGGCCCCTTTAACCTCTGCTCATCTGCAAATTCTATATCCTCAATTATGTTAAACAATGGAGAGCATCATTTATAAGCATTAACCAGTTGGAGCTGTGTGTGGCTGCTAGAATACCCAGCCAATCATTTCCATTCTGTTCAGTCTCGAGCACTACGTTACAACCAGAATGTTTTCAGGACCTTGTTTGCTCTTTGTAAATCTCAGCATGATATTATTATACTGGTGTAATTAAACAGAGTTCACGTGGTGCTTGGGAATTGTATAGAATTTTGGATTTTTGTTTGCAGTTGGTTCTGGTATTGAAAACGATCCATTCACACATTTTTTTTGATACACATCTTCATGGGAAAAGGAATCCTCAATTTGAATCACTCTATGGAGTTAAGTGATTAAAGCTGGTTGTTGATGCTCACTGCATGGGTGAAGCACATCTGTCTGAAGATATTTTACTTTTCTTTTATTCCTCTGCCATTTAATAAGATCATGACTGATCTGAACCTTCGCTCCATTTTCCATTCTTTGACCCATATCTTTTGATAGCCTCACTTATACCACTGCTTTCTGTCTCTCATAGAATCCTACAATACAGAAGGAGGCCATTTGTCCCATCGAGTTTGCATTGACCGCAGTCCCATCCAGTCCCTATCCCCATAATCCTATGCATTTACCCAATGTTCTGCGCATTTTGGCTTTCCAGTCTGATATTATGATTTTCTGGTCATGCTCGCCCCGAGACTGAAAATTCCTCTCCCCAGTAGCATTTGCAAATTGTTTGCAAGGTCATTGGTCCTGATTCCATCTTTATAGGTGCAACTTCTTGGCTTGTACAGGTCTCAGCCCTCCACAAGTGATCCCAATATCGCAGGAAAAGAGAATCAGATTATCCAAAGAGAAATAATTTGCAGGGCTGTGGGGAAAGGGCAGGGGAGTGGGACAAGGCAAATTACTTTTGCAGAGAGACAGCATATTCTGAACAGGTCAAATTTCTTACTTTTGATCTCAACAATTGCTGTAACCACTAGCATACAAATTTTAACATCAGTAATTTCATTAGAACACCATGTTGACCATTTATATAGATGATCTGGAGGAGGGAACCGAGTGTAGGGTGTCGAAATTTGCTGATGACACCAAGATTGGGGGAACGGCAAATTGTGCGGAGGGTGTGGAGAGTCTGCAGAAGGATCTAGATAGGCTGGGCGAATGGGCCAGGAAATGGCAAATGGAATTTAATGTTGGCAAGTGTGAGGTGGTCCACTTTGGTAGGAAGAATGGTAGGAAGGACTATTACTTACGGGGCGAAAAACTGCAGCAGGCGACGGTGCAGAGGGACCTCGGAGTCCTTGTGCATGAGTCGCAAAAACCCAGCTTGCAGGTGCAGCAGGTGGTCAGGAAGGCAAATGGGATGCTGGCCTTCATAGCGAGGGGGATTGAATATAAAAGTAGGGAGGTCTTGCTGCAGCTGTATAGGGCATTGGTGAGGCCGCAGCTGGAGTACTGTGTGCAGTTTTGGGTGCCGCACCTGCGCAAAGATATTTTGGCCTTGGAGGGAGTGCAGAGGAGGTTTACTAGGCTGATACCGGAGTTGAGGGGGTTGAGCTATGAGGAGAGGCTGAATAAACTGGGCTTGTACTCGTTAGAGTTTAGAAGAATGAGGGGAGATCTCATTGAGACGTATAAGATGATGAATGGGATGGATAGGATAGAGGTGGAGAGACTCTTCCCACTCAAAAAAGACAGTAGGACTAGGGGGCACAGCCTCAAGATAAAGGGGGGGCGGTTTAGAACGGAGTTGAGGAGGAACTTCTTCACTCAAAGGGTGGTGAATCTCTGGAATTCTCTGCCCGTTGAAGTGGTGGAGGCTGCCTCGCTAAATATTTTTAAGACGCGGGTTGATGGGTTTTTGATAAGAGAGGGGATTAAGGGTTATGGGGAGAAAGCGGGAAAGTGGAACTGAGCAGCGACATATCAGCCATGATCTTATTGAATGGCGGGGCAGGCTCGAAGGGCTAGATGGCCTACTCCTGCTCCTATTTCTTATGTTCTTATGTTACCCTTTAACTGGATTTGGACTCCAGCCATTGTATGCTGGGTTAAATTTCTGACCTTTTCTGTTTAATGCCATTTTATTTTGCATCATAAAACATTCCTCTGATGATCAAGGATCAAATGATCAGATTTCTGAGGAAGACAGGTATTCTTGCTGGTTAAAAATGGAAATAAATAAAGTAAATATCCACGGTGGAAGCAGTTTCTGATAGCTGTGACTTTGAAGGAAGAACCACACAACCCCCAGAGAAACATCACAAACAAAAAAGCAAGGAAAGAAAATATTAAAAGATAAAATTAAAATCCTGATGACATAAAGAGTGCAGATGTAATCAAAATTGTTCAAATGGTTTTTAGGAACATTAATATATTAGACAATTTAAGTATTGCATATGTAAATTAAACTATGCCAAAATGCAACATTACAACATTAATCTGGACCCAAAAGATTGCACCATCCAAAGTGTTTGGAAAATCAAGCATCAAATCATTTGCAGATTGTAACTGCTTTCACTGCTAATATTGAAAATATAGCAACAGATAATGGCTTTCAGTTTAATCCCAGTGTAATGTATATGTGAAGATATTTTATAATTCTGTCCATTCAACTATTTTCATTTTAAAATATTCAAAGATTTATTGAAATGTATTTCTAAATTTCCTCTATTTTGAAAGATGATGAGATCTTTGCATTCAACAGGTAAAATTGTCTCAAATTGCTGTCTACGCTGTATTCATTAATTATTCATTTCAGCTAAACAAAAAGCCTTTCTCGGCATTTACATGTTCCACCGAGCAGCTTATCACATGTTTTTTTTAATGGCATAGAGTCTGTGCTAAACAGTATCATGACACAATGGTGGGCAGTTCAATCCCCAAAAGTGATGGCCTGAATTTTCATTTGGAAATGGAAATCAGGAATCAGGAGATTTTCTGGCCTTGCAATCCAGCCTCAGACTCAAACATGACCACTACTGTTAGTTTCATCTGTCAGGAGCAAGGACAGCCTGGAGCCAGGTCTGCCATCTTCAGCAAGAGGACCCAGTTAAAGATGAGATGGGCTGTTGCCAAGGCAGTCAGCTTTAAAGGCACGTCTAAGAACATAAAAACTAGGAACAAGATTAGGCCATCTGGCCCCTCGAACCTGCTCTGCCAATCAGTAAGATGATGGTCAATCTTTTTGTGGACTCAGCTCCACTTACCCACCTGTTCACCATAACCCTTAATTCCTTTACTGTTAAAAATCTATCTATCCTCGCCTTAAAAACATTCAATGAGGCAGCCTCAAATGCTTCACTGAGCAGAGAATTCCACAGATTCACAACCTTATGTGTGAAGAGGTTCCTTCTCAACCCAGTACTAAATCTGCTCCCCCTTATTTTGAGGCTATGTCCTCTAGTTCTACTTTCATCCACCAGTGGAAACAACCACTCTGCTACTATCTTATCTATTCTGTTCATAATTTTCTTTCTATAAGGTCCCCTTTCATTCTTCTAATTTCCAATGAGTATAGCCCCTGTCTACTCAGTTTCTCCACTTTCAACCTCAGAATCAAACAAGTGAATCTCCTCTGCGCCCCCTCCAATGCCAATATATCCTTTCTTAAGTAAGCAGACCAGAACTATACACCAGATCATCTTTGTAAATTGTAAACAATTGCAGTCCCAACACTGATCCCTGAGGCACACTACTAATCACTGCTCACCAATAAGAAAACCACCCACTCTAGCAGCCTTTGGTGCAGTACCTTCTCCACTACCTTCTGGAAATTCAGATACACCACATCCACTGCTTCCTTGCGCTCTTAATATCCTCAAAGAATTACAGTAAATTAATTAAACATGACCTGCCTTTCATACTGCATCTTCCAAATGGGACAATTTATATCCAGATGTCTTGCTATTTCTTCCTTGATGATAGATTCAAGTATTTTTCCTTAAACTAACTGGCCTACAACTTTTGGTGTAAAAAACTCCTTTTTTAAACAGTGGCATCAATTTGCTGTTTGCCAATCTGCTGGAATGGCCCCAGAGTCCTGCGAATTTTGATAAATTACCACGAGTGCATTTGCTATTTCCCCCGCCATCTGTTTTAGTACTCTGGGATGCATTCCATCAGGGCCAGGAGACTCATCTACCTTTAGTCCCATTAGCTTGCCCAACATTACTACTTCAGTGATAATAAATGTCTAGGTCTTCGCCTATTATAGCCTCCTTGTCATCAATTTTTGGTATGTTATTTGTATTTTCCACTGTGAAGACTGACACACAATACCGATTCAATGCCTCGGCCACTTCCTCATTTCCCATTAGTAAATCCCTCTTTTCATCCTCTAAAGGACTGATGTTTACTTTAGCCATTCTTTTTCTTTTTATATATTTGTAGAAACTTTTGCTATCTGTTTTTACATTCTGAGCTAGTTTACTCTCATAATATATCTGTCTTTATAGCTTTTTCCTGACTGCTGACCGTTAAAGATTTTCCAATCCTTTAGTTTCTCACTAATCTTTCCTGCTTTGTTTGCATTTTCTTTTAATTTGATACCCTCCTTTATTTCCTTAGATATCCATGGCTGATTATCTGTTCTCCTATAGCCCTTCCTTATCACTGCTATGTACTTCTGCTGAGCACTGTGAAAGATTGCTTTGAAAGTCCTTCACTGTTCTATGATTGTCCCACCATAAAGTTTTTGCTCCTAATCTACCTTAGTGAACTCCTCACACACCCCATTGTAGACTCCTTTGTTTAAACATGAGACACTGGTACTGGATTTTATCTTCTCACACTCCATCTGTAATTTAAATTCAACCATATTGTGAACGGTCCTCCCAAGGGGATCCATAACTGTGAGATAATTAATTATTCCTGTCTCATTACACAAGACCAGATCTAGGATAGCTTGCTCCCTCATATGTTCCATTACATATTGTTTGAGGAAACTATCGCGGATACATTCTATGAACTCCTCAATGCTACCTTGACCGACCTGATTTGGCCAATCAACATATAGATTAAAATTCCCCATGATATTTGCCATACCATTTTTACATACATCAGTTATTTCTTTGTTTATTGTCTGCCCCACCATACTATTTGGTGGCCTATAGACTATGCCTATCAGTGACTTTTTCTCCTTACTATTTCTAATTTCCACCCAAATGGATTCAACCTTTTTTCTCCATAAAACCCTATATCATCCCTCACTACCACCCTGATGTCATCCTTAAATATCAGAGCTACACCACCTTCCTTGCCTCCCTGCCTGTCCTTCCAAATGGCCTAATGCCCCTGGATATTTAACTCCCAGTCATGACCACCTTGTAACCATGTTTCTGTAATGGTCACTAAATCATACTCATTAATAATGATTTGTGCTGTCAACTCATTGACCTTATTTTGAATGCTATGAGCATTTAGGTAAACTGCCCTTATGCTAGTTTTTATACCTTTTTGAATCTTAACACCTCTATTAGTAACATTTCCTGAATTCAACTTCCTTTTAACTTTTTTCTTAATTTTTCTTGTAGCTGAACCTTCCTCCCAACATGCTAACCTGCTGCTTTGCTTCCCATAAACTATTATACTTCTCATAGTTTTATCTTCACCGCCCCCCACACCACCCACCCCTGCCACTTGCTAGTTTAAAGTCATTGTGAGCACCCTATTCTGGTTTCTCTGCTATTTCTGCTCGAATGCTGGTCCCAGATTGGTTCAGGTGAAGACTGTCCCAACAATACAGATCCCTTCTGTTCCAATACTGATGCCATTGCCCCATGAAATGGAAGCCCTCTTTCCCACACCACTCTATTAGCCATGTGTTTACTCCCTTAATATTCTCATACCAATGCCAATTCATGCATGGCTTAGACAGTAATCCAGAAATTATAACCCTTGAGGACATGTTGCATGTAAAGACCTCTTTCTTTCCTAAACACCCACGCTCCCAGTCATTTAATGTCGATTATAAACAGAATTCATGAGCTCAATTGGAACTTTTGGAAGTATTTGGAAGCTCAAATATCTATCAAATTAAATAAACAATATTGGAATAGCCACTTAAACTATTATCCTCTGGAAATTTTATGAATTTTGTTAGATAAACAAATAGCATCTACATAGCCACTTAAAAGTAGTTAGAGTCTTGAAAAATCAAATCTATCAAAATAAACAGATTCACATTCCCCTTGATAGCTCTGTTAATGCACTCTGCTGAGCAGAATCAATTAGTGGGTTAGAAATCAGCCAAGCATTCAATGACATTCTACTGAAAAACTGCATCTATGTCAATGGCTTGGATGAAGGAATGAATTTATGTTTGCTAAATTTGCTGGTGATACCAAATTAAATAAGTCAAGAGGAGGTAAAGAATCTATAAATAGACAGTTTAAGTGATTGGGAAAATGGCAGGTTTTGTTTTCTCTTTGTCCATGGAATTTCTCTTTCATCCTTCTTAAAAAAGCAAAGTGGCATGAGCAATTTTCCAATCCAGTGGTATGACTCCTGAATCTGGGGTTCACTGAAAGATTATAGTTAGGTATCTACAATGTGGTCCCCTCCTTCCTTTAACACCCTCAAATGAGAACTGTCAGGTCTGGAATTTGTCACTCTTCAGTTCTGTTAATTTCCTCATTATCAATGTTTTATTTATGCTAATTTTATTTAGACCTTGTCCCCAGTCCACGATTAACTTCCAGCAAGCTGTCCTCCTTTTCTGCTATAAGAACTGAGGAAAAGTAATTCATAGTAGCACAGCATCACTACAGTGCAGACAGAGGCCATTCAGCCCATTGAATCTGCACCGACCACAATCCCACTCAGTCCCTATTCCCAAAACCCCACATATTTACCCTGACACTAAGGTCAATTTAGCATGGCCAATCAACCTAATCTGCACATCTTTGGACTGTGTGAGGAAACCAGGGCATCCGTAGGAAACCCATGCAGTCTTGTGGAGAATGTGAAAACTCCACACAGTGACCCAAGCTGGGAATCAAATCTGGGTCCCTGACACAGTGAGGCAGCATTGCTAAACACTGTGCCAACTTACTGCCCATTAATTACTCAACATGTTTACCATTATCCCATAGTCATTGATAATGTCATGTTCAGCCTTTAGTGGCTAACATTGCTTCAGACCACTCGCTTTCCCTTCAAGTACCTACAAAATTTTTTTGATGTCCCTTGCAAGTTTCCTTTCATTCCTTTTAGTAGCTTCTTTGTGGCCCTTTGTATCTTTTCCATTTGGCAGGATCTGTGCTGTTTTGAATTTTTGTAAACCCTTTCTTTTTTTGTGTACTGTCCCTTATCTTTTAGTTGCCCATAGCTGTTTTTTGCTGTGAAGTTGTGCTTTTCCTTCTCTAGCATAGACTGGTTTTGTATTGTGTAAAATGTTTTTTAAGCATCGTCCACTGTTCTTCAGTTGTTTTACCCATTTGCAGGTCTTTCCAGCTTACTGTGGACTGTCTGTCTCATCTCATTGAAGTAGGCCTTACCTAAATCTAAAATTCTAGCAGCTTATTTTCACTTTCAAGCGTTAGATTGAATTCAATCATATGATCACTATTTGATTGATAATGATAATGTAGAACCTGCTGAGTAGAAGCCCAGTGTAACTTCAGAAAAAGAAATTACTTATCACTAGATTAAGAAAATTGTTAATATTTGCAAATGCCATCAATGTGGAGAATACTGCTGCAGGAAAGTGTAAATTTTTGTTTTCTGCTTTTTAAAGTTATGCTGCATTTGAAAGTGGCACAATTTAAAAATATTTCTAATGGAAATCAGACCAGAAATTTGTCATCTGCACTGATCTTTGCAGATTCCTTCAAGTTCTCTTTGTAGATATTTTCAGTAAATCTCCTATCCCCTCCCAGCAGCCCAAGCCAAATTATGGCAAAGTAAGACCAGGTACCTGCTACCTCCTGCCAATTATCGATTACGAAGCAATCCATTGTGTGTAGATATTGATTCAATAATCTCAATGGTGATTACATCAATTTCCACAGTAGTTTCAAGGATTGTACGTGATTTTGCTGACTTTATGTTGAAGAAGTGTTGCCTACATCGTTAATAATGATCGAATAGCTTGTCTCACTAATCCCTTTCTTCATCACAAGCTAGGAGTTTCCAATCATGCCCACCTCCGAGACCAGAAATTCCCGCCTGAGACACACAGAGGTAGTTCCATAAAGGATGATGCTTGTTGCCCCTGAAATCCCGCTGCTCTCTCACGTATCATCGTTATCGCACTGGGTGAAAACACTCCCGGAAATTTGCTGAGTTTCAGCAAAGAGTGTGATGGAAGTTCAGATTGGAACCAGTACCAATGTCAGCTTCCCCCAGAGGTTCACAGCTCCTACTGAAGAGAACCTACAGTCTTTATCACTTTCAACACATTCAATTGTATTCCATAGGTACTGTGAAGGGAGGGCTGATGGGGACAGGAGGCCATAATGCAAGAGGAGGGGACAAAGGGCAAAGGCCCACTTTGCAAGACGGATGGTGTGGACAGTAGCTGTTGTAATGCTTCACTGCATAGGGTGGTGGGAATGCTGAGGTTTGTCCACCCTCCGACCGCTGAACTACACAGGGATGAGGGAGGACGTTACAGTGAAAATATGGATAACATTGCAGACTATCTTGCCTCCTTGCGCTTTCCCTCTTGCGCTCTCTCTCTCGTGCTCTCCCCCTCGTGCTCTCCCCCTCACGCTGTCCCTCTGGCGCTCTTCCCCTCATGCTCTCCCCCTCGCACTCTCCATGTCATGTCCTCACAGACTGAGCATGCATTGTGGGCTGGGTTCAGATGGTTCTGATCATTGGCGTTGAGGCAAACAGGAGGTTTGTCAGGATCAAACCAGGCATGACACTGCACCAAAGGAGCTGGACCTAAATGACTGGGGGCTGCTACAGAGGCTCAGGTGCCAGCCACCCATCAGGTCCAGGAGGAGGGAGTAAGGTAGCAAGACTGTAGACCCTTGGTCTACAGGAGGCACCGACATTCTCAGGAATTGCCAGACCATTTCCCACAAAAGACTGTGCCTGCAAAGGGAGACAATGTGGCAAAGGGAAGAGGACACCAGGTCCCGTGGCTGTAAAGGTTTCTGCTGCCTTCAACTTCTTTGCCACTGGACCTTTCCAGGGCTTAAGAAGTGACCTGTGTGGGATTTCCTGCCCTGTGGCCTGCGATGCCCTTGGTGGGCAGCCTTTGGAGGATCTGGACCTGGAGGGACCCAGATGACTTTCAAGTGTCACTGGTGACACGGTGTTCTTCCTGAAGCCCAGTAGATGACTGGTGTCGGGGTGGGGAGAGATCAAAAGTGTTAGAGACTTCCAGGAGCTCCCTGCTGGAAAGCCCCAGGTTGTATTCCAGCACTTGCTGCTCATTCAAGGGTGCCTGGTGGCCCCTGGGTCACTCCATGGGATGGAGAAGCAGCTGGAATGAGATCCAGCTGCCTCACTGACATCTGGCGATGCCAGTCCTGGAAGAACTCCGTGGTCTGAATAAGGAAGGTGATGCCCTCAGCCAAGGCCAAGTGTGATTTCTGCAACGTCCGCCTGGGCCATTGACATGCCCGTAAGAATGCTGGGCATGATGACTTGGTCCTCAGCAATGGACAGCACAGAGTGAGCTAATCCTTAGAAGTCATGGTCATTGCTCAGACCTCATGCCCCAGGCTCTCTACTGCAGCAGTGTTAGCCTGGGTTGCATTGCCAGCATCATCTCCTGTGACAGAAGCCTGGAGGACTCCTCCAGATGAGCTTGCAGTTGCAGAAAGGTTCTGGACATCCCCTCCTGGTTTTGCATTAGCATCTGTAGCAGTGCTAGTATGAGCTTTCCCAGAGGATCCTGAGAGCCAGCAGCCCTCCGACTGTCGGCTCGACTGGAAGTTCCTACCTCCACCCGATGTGCAGCAGCAGCTGTGTGGTGCTCACTGCAAAATGCCCCATAAGCCTGACCAGTAACATTTCACAGAGGTGAGTGTATCTGTGCTGGTGAATGATGCAGGTATTGGCAGTGTCATCCATGGAGCTGTGGTCCAGGGTACGCTGAGGGGTTGGATGGCCCAGCTATTGGATGGCAATCCAGGCAGAGAGAGGACTGGGTTAGCTTTTAGGATCCTCAGTGGCATGAAGAACATTCAACTCACTTGAGATGTGGATTAATGTGCTTTGGACTCTCTCTTGCTCCGGTCATCTTGACCACACAGTTGTCTACTGATGCTTCTGGCTCTCCCCTGCAATTTCCAGGGCCCCTTCTTCAAACAGGGTAAGGACCCTCAGTGTGGGGATGCACCCACCCATCTTCCCTCTCTTCTTCCTGATTGTGTGGTATTAACCTTTGAGAAGAAAAGTAGGAGATTTTGAGAGAGTGGCCAGTGAGTTTGGGGGCTTAATGTCAGTGTCACGTGAGGGATCTGGGGCCAAGAATGTGTGAGGGAACTTCATGGGGTGGGGGGGTGGTGGTGGGAGACTGATGGGGACTATTTGGGGTTGGGGGTATGGAATGGGGAGATTTTTTGAAGGAGATGCTGGTAGGCCAGCTGGAAGCGTTTATTGTAACATGGCTGCGTTAGGCTTGGGAATTATGTCAGGGAGGACAAGTGGGTACTCACTCTTGCAGTCCTCCATGTCAAAGTGCTGCTGTTGACAAGCTCAGCTACTGCCTCCCTGGCTTCTGCCATCATGTTATCACATTGTTGTCATGGGGCACATGGTGGTGGTGGCCATCCTTCTCTGCCTCCTCTTCTCGATGGCATCCGAATCCAGAAAGCACGGGTTGGTCCCCTTCCCTGGAGATGTGACTGTGGGGTGTG
Organism: Carcharhinus amblyrhynchos; assembly: GCF_965287045.1. Lineage (NCBI taxonomy): Eukaryota > Metazoa > Chordata > Chondrichthyes > Carcharhiniformes > Carcharhinidae > Carcharhinus > Carcharhinus amblyrhynchos. Next base: position 84,908,649 of record NC_137324.1, on the reverse strand, counting down.
CAGGGAGTTCTTTTAAGCTGTGGCATTCTTTGTAGAAAGCAATGGCTACTCTTTTATTAGGATCTGTAAACCTTTACTACAGGGAAAATTTAAACAAATGAAAAATAATGTTTCTCAAATTCATACTTCCGCCATGGAAATTCATGACTAGGAGCACACAGTATTTGGACTGGCACCCCAAATGTTCAACATTTCTGTTGAATATATTCTTATCACTAATGTAGACTAATATAATGTAACGCAACAATTTGTCCTGAGCTTTAATCCTATCATGAATTGTAATTGGAACTGATACTTTAAGATGCCCAATTACATTTTAATTTACTATTTTCCAACTGCTCTGGACAAATTTATTTAAATCATAGGCAAAACTATTTAAATTTACATTTAATCAAAGTGAAATATATTCAGCATTTGTATCAAACATGTGACCTTAAGACATGAAACAAGATCTGTCCCAGTGGCCAATAAGGATATTTTCCATTGTTTTGGCATCATCTCTGCCTCCAAAAATAGTCTTAAAATAATTAATGTTCAACAGAAAAATCCCTGCTCTGCGTTATTTTTCATATTGTACATTCATTTAGCAGCACTCTTCTTTTAACAAGCTCTTAAGTGCACACATCTTTCCATGGTTCTTGCATATCAAAGCTCTGCAATTAAGTACAGAAAGGGCTTTGAAAGTGCACCTGAGTCTCTAATAAGGGCTTTCAAATGGATCCACACAGAACAATATAGCAATGATAATCCCACTGATGTTTTAGTTACCACAGAAGCTCTTGTGAAAGAATTGATAATACCTGTGTTTCAGTTACTTATCTCATATGCACACTCATTACAGTCAAAATAGTTGGTTTCTCAGTAGGTTAAGTAAATATTTATAGTAAAAATAGCAAATGTGTTTATGAAAAGATCTAAATTAATACTACTCACTTTGTGTCTACTGCAGCATTTTAAACTGTTTAGATTTTATGCTGTGATAACAACTTAGATACTTTATATGATACTACCTGGGCTCTACTTTCTTCACTTAGTAATGAAGTTCTCCCATTTCGTGAGTGCCATCTGTCAAATGCCCTGTAAATTTGGTAACATTACTAAGTAACACTCACCTGCATTGGGAGCTAGTTTAACACCACACAAACACTTAATAAGCTATTCCATTACCATGTCCTGCAAAATTTTCATCAATAAATGCTGGAAAGTCACATCATTAAAACGCAGTTAATGGACATTTTTCTCATTGTTGCTTATGGAATACGGGACTAGTTCAAAATGGTTACAGACAAATAAACAACAAATGGGGAAAAAAGACTAAACAAATATCTCCACCTTCTCTGATGGGAAAGTGCACCGTGTCAGTACAAAAGCAAAGTTTAAACATTTGCAACAATCTTCTGCTGGGGTTTCGAGTGGATGATCCAGCTCCACTTTCTGGCTATTTGTTTTGTGTCCATGACATCTTTGTCAATCTCGCCTTAGCTCCAACCTATCCCTGACCTTCTCTTCGATGTAAGAAGTCTTACATCACGAGGTTAAAGTCCAACGGGTTTATTTGGTAGCAAAATAAACATTTTGCTACCAAATAAACCTGTTGGACTTTAACCTGGTGTTGTGAGACTTCTTACTTTGTTTATCCCAGTCCAACACCGGCATCTCCACATCATCTTCTATTTTATCCCAGCTCCTCCATCTTTTTTCCAGCTACATAATTCATTAAATCACCATCCCACTTCTATTCTGTAGGAAAGTCAAAATGACTTGATATGTTAACCCTGTTATTCTCTCCACAGATGCTGCCAGACCTGCTGAGTTTACCCAACATTGTTATAGTTGACTTTAAGCTAATTACAAGAGATTCAGAAGTTACGATTGTTTACTCAAGCATATGCAGGGAGAATTGGCTCAACAATTAACTGATCTGAACTCTGATGTTTGTAAAGAAACTGCACATATTTATATCATGTTTTGCAAGTGTGCAGACATGTTTAAATTTTGATAAAACATCACACATGGATGTTACCAAAACAGATACATTTTGTACTAGCCACATGCTAGCTTTACCCCCACTACACAGGCTCCCAGCATATCTTGGTATGTCTAACCCCCACCTCTTATCACTGAGATAACTGTTCTTGCCATTTGACTCCAAGACTTCATTATCACTAAGAGGTCAACAAAGCGTCTTTGTGAAATGCTAAGCGCAGTTGAAAATTCTACTAACTTTAAGTTGTATGAAGGTCAACTGAAGTACTTGATGCTGACATTTGTGAAAAAGAGATATGCTGACTCTTTATAGCAAAGGGGCCCGTAACTTTATTCTCTTGTTAGTTATTAATTCTTAAACTTCACTATATAACTATAATAAAACCTCAACTTTTATCATTTATTTTCCCCGAACAAGCATCATTTGTTTTCATTTCATGTGAGCAGCAGGTAAAGATGCTGTTAACACATATATCTGTACACCATAGAGAAATAGCTTAAAGTCAGGTAGACTGGATATAACCAGGCACATTGATAACCCACACTATGGAAACAACTGTGAGTTTAGTCACAAACATAGGGCATAAGATTCGCTGCTGCTAACACAGCAATAGTCAGGGATAATAAAAAGACTGCCTGTGGTGTAGAAATAACACCAGAGGTGTGGCGTGCAGTGAAGCATACACCACATCTTGAAGGAATGTACGAGGTCCAAGTTACAAAAAGCAAATGGTCTGCAAGATGTGTTGTTTCTACAACTAAGCATAAAAGGGGGAAAAAGGTCACTGAGATAGTCGGGACAGCAGTGATTAAGTTGGCAAAGGATTGATTACCGCCAATCTGAACTGGACATGTAACAGTGTTGGATAAGATGGATGAGTTTACTAATGCACTCTTATGATAACAGGAGACATTGTTAGATGGGGAGTAGAGGGGATGGAAACTTAGGGCACCTCAAGCCAATAGGGGAATGACAACACATAGATGGGACAGGGACCACCAATTAGGGGAGAACAACACATTGCAAAGCCATTACAATGCTTGTAAAAAAGTATAAAAATGCGCTGCAAATCGATGTAAGGTGTGCCTATTTTGTTGGACACCCGGTCTTGCAAGAACGTTAAATAAAATATCTTGCTCCTTCAGAACTTGACTCGACTAAATTGTTTGACTGTGAGCTGCGTTTCTCACATTTCAGATTTCCGGTATCTGCAATATTTTGCTTTTATTCCGATATGCTGTGGTGGGTAACTCACCTCCTGACACCGCCAAGCCTGCTTGCCATCTGCAATGCACAATCAAGACTATTCTCCACTTGTCTGGCAGAGTGCAGCTCTAGCAGTGCTCATGAAACTCAACACCACGTCAACAAAGCCATGTCAGCAAAGCCTTTGAGGGTACCCCATCCAATTCTTTAAACAATGATTTTTTCCATCATCAATACACTGTGGCTGCAGTGTGTACCATTCACAGGATGTGCTACAGCAACTTGTGAAAACATCTTCAACATTACCTACCAAACCTGCAACCTCTACCAACCAGAAGACTGGGGCAACAGGCACATTGGAATACCATTGCCTGCAAATTCCCATCCAAGTCACTCACCACTCTGATTTGGATATATATCACTATAACTGAGCTTCAACGTCATCAAACTCATCACTTAATTGCTCTTCGCTCCCTCAGATCCAACCCTGACATTGTCATCAAACCTGCCAGCAAAAGGGCCATCTTACTTACTGACCTCTACCTCACAGAAGCTGAGTGCCAACTCTCAGATACTACCTCCTACCTCCGCCTGGACAATGACCATATCACTGAACATCAAGCTATTATCTCCAACACTGTCACTGACCTCATTTCCTCTGGATGCCTTTCCCCCACAGCTTCCAACCTCATAGTCTCTCAACTCCAGACAGCCCACTTCTACTGACTTTCCAAAATCCACAAAAACGACTGTTCTGGTAGGCCCATTGTGTTAGCAAGCTGCTGCCTCACTGCACTTATTTCCTTTTATCTTGATTCCATCCTCATTCCCCTGGTCCATTCCCTTCCCACCTACATCTGGGATTCCTCTGATGCCCTGCATCATATTGACAGCTTCCAGTTCGCAGGACCTAACTGCCTCCTGTTCACCATGGATGTACAATCTCTCTACACCTCCATCCCACACCAGGCCGGCCTGAGAGCTCTTCATTTCTTTCTTGAAAAGAGACCTGAACAATTCCCATCCACCACCACTCTCCTCCTCCTGACTTAACTCGTTCTATCTATCAACAACTTCTCCTTTAATTCATCCCACTTTCTCCAAATCAAAAGAGTAGCAATGAGTGCCCACATGATCCTAGCTATGCTTGCCTTTTTATGGGGTATGTGGAATATTCCTTGTTCCAGGCTTACCCAGGCCCCCTTCCACAACTTCTTTACTGGTACATCAATGACTATTTTGGTGCCACTTCATGCTGTTGTCCAGGCCTCAAAATTCACAAACCTCGCTTCCAGTTTCCACCCCATCGCCTTCACCTGGTCCATCTCAGACACTTCCAAAGAACAAAGAAAGTTACAGCACAGGATCAGGCCCTTCTGCCCTCCAAGCCTGCACCGAACGTACTGCCCAACTTAACTAAAACCCCCTGTCCTTCTGATGACCATATCCCTTTATTCCTATTCTATTCATGTACTTGTCAGATGCCCCTTAAAAGTCACTATCGTATCCGCTTCCAATACCTCCCCCTGCAATGAGTTCCAGGCATCCGCTACTCTCTGTGTAAAAAGTATGCCTCGTACATCTCCTTTAAATCTTGCCCCTTTCACTTTAAATCTATGCCCCCTAGTAATTGACTCTTCCACCTGGGAAAAAGCTTCTCTCTATCCACTCTGTCCATGCCTCTCATAATCTTGTAGACTCCTATCAAGTCTCCCCTAACTTCCATTGTTCCAGTGAGAACAAACCAAGTTTCTCCAACTTCTCCTCATAGCTAATGCCCTCCATAGCAGGCAACATCCTGATATATCTTTTCTGTACTCTCTCCAAAGCCTCCATATCCTTCTAGTATGTAGCAACTAAAATTGAACCTGTATTCCTAACTAAGGTTCTATAAAGCTGCAACATGACTTACCAATTTTTAAACTCAGTGCCCTGGCCGATGAAGGCAAGCATGCCGTGTACCTTCTTGACTACCTTCTCCACCTGCATTGTCACTTTCAGTGACCCGTGTACCTGTACACCCAGATCCCTTTGTCTATCAATACTCTTAAGGGTTCTGTCATTTACTGTATATTTTCTATCTGTCTTAGACCTTCCAAAATGCATTATCTCATACTTGTCTGGATTAAACTCCACCTGCCATCTCTCTGCCCAAGTCTCCAATTGATCTACATCCTGCTGTATTCTCTGATGGTCCTCATTTCTATCCACCAACCTTTGTGTTGTCTGCAAACTTACTAATCAAACCAGTTACATTTTCCTCCAAATCATTTATATATATACTACAAACAGCAAAGGTCCCAGCATTGATCCCTGAGGAACACCACTTGTCACAGCCCTCCATTCAAAAACACAACACTGCTACCCTCTGTCTTCTTTGACTGAGCCAGTTTTGTACCCACCTTACCAGCTCACCTCTGATCCCATGTGACTTCATTTCTGCATCTGTCTGCCATGAGGGACCTTGTCAAAGGCTTTACTGAAATCCATGTAAACAACATCTGCTGCCCTACTCTCATCAATCATTTTCGCCACTTCCTCGAAAATCTCAATCAAGTTCGTGAGACACGACCTCCCCTTCACAAAACCATGTTGCCTCTCATAAATGCATCCACTTATTTCCAAGTGGGATTAAATCCTGTGTCAAAGAATCCTCTCCAATAATTTCCCTACCACTAATGTGAGACTATTCTTTCTACCCTTCTTAAACAAAGGAACAACATTGGCTATTCTCCAATCCTCTGGGATCTCCCTTTGTAGCCAGCGAGGATACAAAGATTTCTCTCAAGTCCCCAGCAATTTCCTCCCTTGCCTCTCTCAGTATTCTGGGGTATATCCCATCAGGCCCTGGGGACTTGTCTACCTTAATGTTTCTCAAGAACCCCAATACCTCATCCTTTTTTAATCTCAGCATGATTCAAACTACCTACACGTCCTTTCCCAGACTCATCATCCACCAAGTCCTTCTCTTTGGTAAGTACTGACGCAAAGTACAATGCCCATTTCCTCTGGCTCCAGACATAGATTCCCTCCCTTGTCCTCTCCCTGGCTACCCTCTTACTCTTTATATATGTCTAAAAAGTCTTGGGATTTTCCTTAATCCTGTCGGTCAATGCTCTTTCGTGACCCCTTTTAGCCCTTCTCACTCCTTGTTTAAGTTTCTTTTTACTTTCCTTGCATTCCGCACTTGCTTTGTGTGTTCCCAGCCATTAGCTTTGACAAATGCTTCCTTTTTCTTTTTAACTAGGTTCACAATATCACTTGTTATCCAAGGTTCCCAAAACTTGCCATACTTATCCTTCATCCTTACAGGAATGTGTCGGTCCTGAATCCCTATCAACTTACACTTGAAAGTCTCCTACATGCCTGATGTTGATTTGTCCTCAAACATTTGCTCCCAATCTACATTCTTCAGTTCCTGCCTAATATTGTTGTAATTAGCCTTCCCCCAATTTAGCACCTTAACTTGAGGACAACATTTATCTTTATCCATCAGTACCTTAAAGCTTACTGAATTGTGGTCACTGTTCCTGAATTGCTCCCCTACTGAAACATTGACTACCTGGCCAGCTCATTCTCCAATACCAGATCTTGTATGGCCCCTTCCCTAGTTGGACTATCTACATACTGTTTCAAGAAGCCCTCCTGGATGGTCCTTACAAACTCTGCCCCATCCACGTCCCTAGCACTAAGTGAGTCCCAGTCAATATCGGGGAAGTTAACATCTCCCACCACAACAACCATGTTACTTTTACACCTTGTTAAAATCTGCCTACATATCTGTTCCTCTATCTCCCTCTGGAAGTTGGGTGGCCTATAGTACACCCCCAACATTGTGACTACACCTTTCCTATTCTAGAGCCCTGCCGATATTGCCTTGCTGTACGAACCCTCCGAGGTGTCCCCCCAGAGTACAGCTGTGATATTCTCCTTAACCAGTAGCGCAACTTCCCCACCCCTTTTACATCTCTCTCTATCCCGCCTGAAACATCTATATCCTGGAATGTTAAACTGCCAATCTTGTTCTCCCTTAACCAAGTCTCTGTAATGGCAACGGCATGGTAGTTCCTAGTACTAATCCAAGCTCTAGGTTCATCTGCCTTATCTGTTACACTTCTCACATTGAAACAAATGCACTTCAATCACCAGACCCTGGCTTGATTAGCAACCACACCCTGCCTGTTGTTTCACTGAGCCTTACTGGCCGTACTCTCTGGTTCCCCGTCAGCTAACTCATGTTTGCTTTGGTTCCCACCCTTGCTGCCAAACTAGTTTAAATCCTTCTGTGTGACACTAGTAAACCTCCCGGCCAGAATATTTGTGTCCTTCCAGGTTAGATGCAACCAGTCCTCCCTGTATAGGTCCCATCTGTCCTGGAAGAGACCCCAATGGTCCACATATCTGAAATCCTCCTTCCTACACCAGCTGTTTAGCCATGTGTTAGGCTGCACTACCTTCCTATTCCTAGCTTCACTAGCACATGGCACAAGGAGTAATCCTGAGATTTACATCCTAGAGATCCTGCTTTTTAACTTTCTACCTAACTCCCTAAACTGCTGCTGCAGGACTTCATCGCTCTTCCTGCCTATGTCATATTAATATGTACCACAACTGCTGGCTGTTCTCCCTTCAGAATGCTTTCTGCACTTTCAGAAGCATCCTGCACTCTGGTGCCAGGGGGCAACATACCATCCAGGAGTGTTTTTCATGTATACAGAAATGCCTATTTGCGCCCCTATTGTTCTAGTCTTTTTTGTCCCTCCCTGCTTAACAACAGAACCAGTTGTGGTATCACTGCTTTGGCTGCTGCTGCTGGTATCTCCTGATAGCCCATCTTTCCCAACTGTATCCAAAATGATTTATTTGTTAGTGGGGTGGGGGGTGACTACAGGGGATTCCTGCATTGACTGCCTGCCCCTTCAGGCGGTCGCCCATCTATCTGTCTGTACCTTCGGTGTGACCATGTCTCTAAAGCTCCTATCTATGACACTTTCCGCCTCCTTCATGCTCCTAAGTGCATCGAACTGCTGCTCCAATCTATTCATGCATCCTGTAAGGAGCTGCAATTGGGTGCACTTCCTGCAGACATAGTTGTCCGAGACCCTGGAAGCATCACGAATCTCCCACATCTCACGAGTGCAACACTTAACCCCTTCCCTTCCTTGACTCTTCTGTCTCCATTTCCGGCAATAGACGATCTACCAATATCCATTACAAGCCCATTGACTTCCACAGCTATCTGGGCTACAGCTCTTCACGCCCCACATCCTATAAGGACTCTATACCTTTCCCTCAGCTCCTTCAACTCTGTCACATTTGTTCTGATGGCGCCACTTTCCAAAGTGGTGCTTCTAATATGTGCTCCCTTTTCCTCAACTGTGGATGCCTATCAACAGCATGCAGTCCATCTCTCGCACCACAACCCTCACCCCTTCCCCTCCCTTTCAGAACAAGGATAGAGTCCCCCTTGTTCTCACTTTCACCCCACCAGCCTCAGCATGCAAAGCATAATCCTCTGCCGTTTTTGCCAATTTCAGCATGATGCCACCACTAACATTTTCCCTTTACTCCCTCTGTTAGCATTCTGCAGAGACCATTCCCTCCAAGATAACCTAGTCCACTCCTCTACTATACCCAACATCTCTCCCGTCACTCTAGGCACCTTCCCATGCAGTCGCAGAAGATGTAACACCTGTCCCTTTACCTTTTCCATGCTTATCATTCAAGGTCCAAAACACTCATTCCAGGTTAAGCAGCATTTCATTTGCACCTCTTTCAGTTTGGTGTATTGCATTCACTGCTCTCAATACGGTCTCCTTTATATTGGAGAGATCAAGCATAGACTGGCTGATCACTTTGCTGAGCACCTTTGGTCTGTGCGCAATCAGGACCCTGACCTTCCGGCTGCTCGCCTTTTTAACACATGATCCTGCTTCCATGCCCACATATCTGTCCTTGGCCTGCTGCAACATTCCAGTGAAGCTCAATGCAAACTGGAGGAACCGCATCTCATCTTCTGGCTTGGCACTTTACAGCCTTCCATTCTTAACATCAAATGCAACAACTTCAGATGAATTGCTCTATTCCACCTCGGTTACCTTTGTTTTCATTCTATTTTATTTAATTTTTTACTGTGCTCTACCTTTTATTTCTTTATTGTCTTTCTTCATTTTTCTTCCCCCCGCTCTTTTCCCCTACTTTATCCTCCTTCCCTTACCTTTTCTTCCTCCGCTTCCCTTTTTCTACATTCTACCACTGTCCCATCTCTTCCAACTCCTCCCCCTCCCCCCACCCCCCACCCAACAGCTCTGTCATTTGGCCATTCACACCTTTTATTCTTTCTGTGGACAGCCATTAGCAATCTCTTCCCCTGGTTTCTGTGGTTATGACTCATCTTTCATTCCCTTACCCTGCAGTATAAATACCTCCCACTTTCTATGCCTTGTAGCTTTGACAAAGGGTCATCGGGACTTGAAACGTCAGCTCTTTTCTCTCCTATCAAATGCTGCCAGACCCACTGAGATTTTCCAGCGTTTTCTCTTTTGATTTGACTTAATTGCTCTGTGGGTGCATCTAAACCACATAGACTGTAGAGATTCAAGAGTGTACCTCAGCAATTAGGGACGGTCAATAAATGCTGCTGATGTAGCAATGCCCATTCCTTATGATTGAATGAAACAAAACATTTTGGACACCAAAGCAAAATGATAATCGACATCACCATCATTGCTGGCCGTGGTTGCTGTTTCTTATTACTATTCACAAAAAATCAAAGAAAACAAAAGTGAATTGAAGTTTGAACGGATAGTTCAGAAATGTAACTATTAATCAACCTGCTCTACTTACCATAGAGTCTCCACTGAAACAGGTCATTTCCTGGGGTGATGCCATATGCAAAACAATTAAATAATTTAAATAGGACAAATGACACCTTTTTAACTATCGGGGCAGGAAAATAGACATTATGCAGCAACAATGTTTCTTCTGCTGCTATATTTTCCCATCACAGAGCAAGCTATGATTCTTTTTAAAGTTTGACACTAATTGTAACATTTTGTGAGTAGATCAACATAGTCCTACAAATGGAGTAATGAATGTGAATGAGGTACAACTGATACATGGATGTCCCAGCTACCTTTACGACAGAGTAAAAAAATTCATGGAAGAAACAGAATACAGTGGCAGTAAAAAGTTATCTAGTGCAGGTATTTATTTTTCCAAAATCAAACAAAACTTCAGAATTTTTTCAGGCAGGTGGCAGGAGCTAAATTTAGCATGTAACCTGAGGAACACCTTGGCATGAGGGAAGATTCTCAGTGGGTGAAATCAGTCCCTGTCACATCTAATTCCTGAGCACAAAACTACATTTGGGAAGGGCCAATTTCCTGCCCTCCTTTGTACCAGACCACTGCCCCCCCCCCACCCCCCCAATACACGCCACACCTTCATGCCAGGCAGCCAGCGACCTCTGAATGCACATGGTTCCCACTCAAAGCAGGTGTTTGATCCCTGGAATATGCTAATTAGGAGGCTGTTTTAGGATTAGTGCATGGCAGTTAACCAGTGCTCTGCAGACAATGTACAACTTTCAGTTACATTCAGATCACCTACTTTGTGTCAGTTTTAGAGTGACACAAATCATAGAATCCCTACAGTGCAGGAAGGAGGCCATTCGGTCCAACGAGTCTGCACTCTCAATAATCCCACACAGGTCATATCCCTGTGATGCCACATATTTACCCCAATAACACCTGTAGCCTACACATCATGGAACACTGTGGGGCAATGTAACATGGCCAATCAATCTCACTCACACATCTTTGGTGTGTGAGAGGAAACTGGAGCACCCGGAGGAAACTCAGACAGACACAGGGAGAACATGCAGACTCCACACAGACAGTGGCACAGCCGGGAATCAAACACAAGTCCCTGGAGCTGTGAGGCAGCAGTGTTAACCACTGTGCCACCGTGCCGCCCTGGCCATGTCAATTGCATTTGACTTGATTGAATGATCTTCTTTGGTTTATTGATGGTAGGTGGCGATGATTAGTGCTGGAATAATGGCATTATTAAAGAATTGACAAACAGAGTTATATTAGCGTTTACAGAAAGTACTTCTGGGTCATTGTCATAGTAGGTTTTATCTCACCCTCATTCTCTTCCATTTAGGAGAAATTGTACTTTATTTTCCCGTAATACTCCATGCCCCTCACTGACAAAAGGAATTAAAAAGACCTTAACGTAGTCACATGCTTTTGTTGCCTGGAAACCATAAATGTAATTATTCCCACTGCACATTCCATGAAATCCGAACAAATCTCTCAACAGTAACAAAACAGAGACACGGCAAAAGGCTGGTCACATTCATTGACAGATTGAAGTTAGCAGTCCTGAAGTCAGCAATTTGGCACAAAAAAAGCAACTGTTACAATTCTGAGTCTATAATCTTTATAAATTACAAGGTTGGCGTGGAGAAAAAAAAATGCTCAGTCTTCAGATGCTTTCCAAGTTTGAGTTGGATATTAAAGTTAATAAGCCTACTGCAATTATCAGAAAAATAGTTTCTAAATTTAAATAGCATTCATTGCCTGCTCCTCTGACTTCTTCTGCTGGGCTTCCTTTTTCATCAAATTACAATCTGCTTAATGAGCGTCTCCTGCAGTGGTAGGTTTTGACATTTTCTCATACCAGTTAAGCAAACACTATTTTAACTGTTGTGCCGTCTTCTCCACTTCAAAGTTAAATCTGATTACAGCAAGTTCTGCTTAACAGCAAGTTTATCCGAGTGAAAAATGTGCCACTTGGCACAACAGTAAATCATTGCTTGTGACAGCCCTAATGTATTTTGAGTTTCAGCTGCAGGGTAAATTGGCAGGTAGTAATTTTCCTTTTCCACGTGACAACAGCAATGCCAGTGAATTAGTTCTATATAAGAAAGCTGCCATGCCGGTTGGCGGAAAAGCAAGTTAATCTTTACACTTTTTTTTGCCTGTCATAATGCACCAATTGGCTGGATTCCATATCCTGCAAACAGATGAGAAAACGGAACTGGAAATTTCCTCAGATCAGTTTCTATGTAACCATGGTGAATGAGTGTCAGAATTCCTTTCCATCACTAATATTTATCTCTCAATAAACACTACCAAAGTGTTATCACATGCAGGAGCTTGCTGGCACAGATTTGCTGCTGTGATTTCTACAATATAACATTTGTTATATTTTCTAAGTCTTCATTGGCTGTAAAGCACTGAGTGATAGCCTGAAGTCAGGCAAGGCGCTATATAAACACAGATCCATCAGTCCTGTGGAAATTCTCATTATTTTCTACATAAAAATGAAGATAAACATTATGGTAAAATGAAGATAAACATGATGGTAAAATCAATCTAACATGATGATTGATGATCATTCCTTAAACGTAGAAACATAGATGATAGGAGGAGGAGGAGACCGTTTGGCCCTTTGAGCTGTTCTGTCATTCATTACGATCATAGCTGATCATCCAACCCAATAGCCTAATCCTGCTTTTTCCTCATAACTTTTGATTCCATTCGCCCCAAGTGCTATGTCCTGCTGCCTCTTGAATACGTTCAATGTTTTGGCATCATCTACTTCCTTTGCTAATGAATTCCACAGACTCACAACTCTTTGGGTGAAAAAATGTCTCCTCACCTCCGTCCTAAATGGTCTACCCTGAATCTTCAGACTGTGAAGTGTTATATAGAACTCAAATGTGGGATTGATAGGGGCATTGGGAAATTTTTCACCCTACTGTGGAAATCAAGTGAATGAGCTTACTGATATACAAAGGAGAAATGCCATTCGGCCCCTTGATCCTGCTCTGTCATTTGATAAAATGATTGATCTTGTTGTGGGTTCATCTCTACTTTACTGATATCTCCCTATATTTTTTGAGTTCCTTGTCAGTCAAGAATCTATCTAATTCAGCTCTGAAAATATTCAATGACCCTGCCAATACCATTTTCTGGAGAAGGGAATTCCACAGATGGCCATCTGAAAGAAAACATTTCTCCTTATCTCCATCTTAAATGAGAGACCCATTTTTTTTAAACCATGTCCTCTAGTTCTCATCTGTCCCATAAGGGGAAACATCCTTTCAGCATCCATTCTGAGAGTCGCCTCAGGATCTGAAACAAAAACAGAAAATTCTGGAAATATTCAGCAGGTCTGGCAGCATCTATGGAGAGAGAAGATAGAGTTAACCTTTTGAATCTGTATGACATCTCTTCAGAGCTAAAGAGGGTACTGTTTTAAAAGGAGTGGAGCAGGTCAGGTTTACTGTCGGCAACATGCTGGAGTCAATAATCAGAGGAAATAACTAATCATTTAAGAAAGCTGAATATAATCAAACTAGTCAACATGAATTTATGAAAGATAATCATGTTTGACAAATTTGCTCAAATCTGTTGACAATACTACAGGGAAAGTAGATAGAGGGGAACCTGTACAAGTAGTTTATTTAGATTTACAAAAGGCATTTGAAAAGATGCCATATGAGAAGCTGGTGCATAAGATAAATGTCTCTGGAATTACAGGAAGTGTTTAACATTGATTGAAAACAATCTGTCACATAGAAAACAGAGTTGGAATCGATAGGTCCTTTTCAGAGTGGAAAAGTGAAGGACTGCAGGGATCAGTTCTTGGCCTGCAATTGTTCACTATTTACATTAATGACCTTGAGGAAGGAACAGAATGTAAGGTTTCCAAATTTGCTGATGATACGAAGGTAGGTGGAAGGGCAGGTTATGATGAGGATATTGTGATTCTGCAACGGGATATAGATAGATTGGATGACTGGGTGAAAACCTGGCAAATGGAGTTTAATATGAGGAAGTGTGAGGCAATGCACTTCAGTAGGAGGAATCAAAAGGCAGATTATTATCTAAATGGAGAGATACTGTAGGTGAGTGAAGTACAGAGGGATCTAGGTGTTGTAGTGCATGAATCACATAAAGCCAGCAGGCAGCTCTAACAAGTAGTTAAGAAGACAAACAGCATTTTAGCCTTTATTGCAAAGGTGTTGGATTTTAAAAATGGGGAAGTTTTGTTGCAATTGTACAGGATGTTGGTGAGGCCCCACCGAGAATAATGCATACAGTTTTGGTCCCTTTACCTACTAAAGGATATAGTAACTTTGGAGGCAGTACAAAGGAGATTCATCAGACTTACTCCTGGGATGAGAGGGTTGTCCTATCAAGGGAGACTAAATAGTCCAGGCCTAGAGCTGGAGTTTAGAAGAGTGAGGAGCGACCTTCTTCAAACATATCAGGGGACTTAACAGGGTTGATGGTGAGATTTTTTTTACTCATGAGGGAGTGTTGAACAAGGGGACAAAGCTACGAGATGAAGGGCTGGTCATTTAAAACTGAGGTGCGAAGAAATTTCTTGTTCCAGAGGGTGGTGAATCTCTGGAATTCTTTGCCCCAAAGGGTGTGGAGGCTGGATTATTAGAGGTATTCAAAGTGGAGGTGGATAAATATTTGATAGATTGAAGAATAGAGGGCTGTGGGGAAATGGACAGAAAAGGAGTTGAGGCCGGCATAAATCAGCCATGATCGTAGTGAATGGCAGGGCAGGCTTGAATAGCCTGGTGGCCCACTCCGGCTTCTATTTCTTGTGTTCTTGTGTGATTGCTGGGGAGCTAGGAGGGATTGCAGCAAAGATGTGTAGGTCACTAGAGGGAGGAAGTGTTAAAGGCAGGAAAAGGTGCTAGCAGTGGTACACAGGTAAGATATCAGATTGTGTTAATGGGAGAATGAAGGTCAGTGTTTGATGAAAGCAAAACTTAAGAAGAAGTGACAGATGGCCTAGTGGGAAGTGTTTTTCCTACTGGCCAAAAAATGTTTTGGATATGTAAAAATAAATAAAACTTATAAGGGATCCCTCAGGATGTTATATGTTTCAATAAGATCAGCTCTCATTCTTCTAAGCTACAACGGATATGGATAGAAACTGTCCAACATTTCCTCAAAAGATAACCCCTTTATCTCAAAGATCAGATGAGTGAACTTTCTTTGAACTGCTTCCGATACAATTATATTCTTAACTAAGGAGACTGCACACTGTACTCCAGATAGGGTCTCACCAGCTCCAGTAAAACTTCCCTATTTTAATGTTCATTTATTTTCCCTTGCAATAAACAACAGCTCTGTTTGCCTTCAAAATTACTTGCTATGCCTGCATACTAAATGTTTATGATTCATGTTGTGTGGAGGTGCCAGCATTGGACTGGGGTAAGCACAGTAAGAAGTCTCACAATACTAGGTTAAAGTCCAGCAGATTTATTTGGCAGCACAAGCTTTCGGAGTCTCAGACTCCTTCTTCAGGTGAGTGAAGAGTTGTGTTCACAGACAGGGCACATACAGACACAAACTCAGTTTAGCGTTATAGAGTCATAGAGTCATAGAGATTTACAGCATGGAAACAGGCCCTTCGGCCCAACTTATCCATGCTGCCCTTTTGTTTTGAAACATAAGAAATAAGAAATAGGAGCAGGAGTAGGCCATCTAGCCCTTCGAGCCTGCCCCGCCATTCAATAAGATCTTGGCTGATCTGTCGTGGCTCAGTTCCACTTTCCCGCCCTCTCCCCATAACCCTTAATCCCCCCCTAAAAGCTAATCCCAGTTGCCCGCATTTGGCCATATCCCTCCATACCCATCATACTCATGTAACTATCTAAATGTTTTTTAAAAGATAAAATTGTACCCGTCTCTATTACTACCTCTGGCAGCTTGTTACAGACACTCACCACCTTCTGTGTGAAAAAAATGCCCCTTTGGACACTTTTGTATATCTCCCCTCTCACCTTAAACATATGCCCTCTAATTTTAGGGTCCCCTATCTTTGGGAAAAGATATTGACTATCTACTTTGTCTATACCTCTCATTATTTTATAGATCTCTTTAAGGTCAGCCTTAGCCTCCTACGCTCCAGAGAAAAAAATCCGAGTCTATTCAGCCTCTCCTTGTAACTCAATCCATCAAGTCCCAGTAGCATCCTAATAAATCATTTCTGCACTCTTTCAAGTTTAATAATATCCTTTCTATAATAGAGTGACCAGAATTGCACACAGTATTCCAAGTGTGGCCTTACCAATGTTTTGTACAACTTCTGTAAGACATCCCAACTCCTGTATTCAATGTTTTGACCAATGAAACCAAATATGCTGAATGCCTTCTTCACCACTCTGTCCACTTGTATCTCCACTTTCAAGGAGCTATGAAAATGTACCCCTAGATCTCTTTGTTCTGTAACTCTCCCCAACGCCCTACCATTAACTGAGTAAGTCCTACCCTGGTTCAATCTACCAAAGTGCATCACCTCACATTTGCCTAAATTAAACTCCATCTGCCATTTGTCAGCGCACTGGCCCAATTGATGAAGATCCTGTTGCAAATGGAGATAACTTTCTTCACTGTCCACTATGCCACCAATCTGGTGTCATCTGCAAACTTACTGACCATGCCCCTATATTCTCATCCAAATCATTAATATAAATGAGAAATAACAGTAGGCCCAGCACTGATCCCTGAGGCACACTGCTGGTCACAGGCCTCTAGTTTGAAAAACAACTCTCTACAACCACCCTCTGGTTTTTGTCAAGAAGCCAATTTTGTATCCATTTAGATACCTCACCCTGGATTCTGTGAGATTTAACTTTATGCAACAACCTCCCATGCAGTAACTTATCAAAGACCTTGCTAAAGTCCATGTAAGCAACATCAACTGCACTGCCCTCATTTATCTTCTTGGTTACCCCTTCAATAAACTCAGTCAAATTTATGAGACATGACCTTCCACTCACAAAGCCATGCTGACTGTCCCTATTCAGTCCTTGCATCTTCAAATACCTGTAGATCCCATCTCTCAAAATACCTTCCAATAATTTACCCAATAATAATGTGAGGCTCATTGGTCTTTACAAGATAATAGTTGGAATGTGAATCTTTACAGGGAATCAAGCCTTAAAGGTACAGACAATGTGAGTGCAGAGAGAGTTAAGCACAGGTCAAAGAGATGTGTATTGTCTCCAGCCAGGACAGTTAGAACATAGAACATTACAGCACAGTACAGGCCCTTCAGCTCTCGTTGTTGCACTGACCAGTGGAACTAATCTAATGACCCTCTAACCTAAACTATTCCAATATTATCCATATGCCTATCCACTGACCATTTGAATGCCCTTAAAGTTGGCGAGTCCACAACTGCTGCAGGCAGGGCATTCCACGCCGGTACTACCCTTTGAGTACCTCTGAAATCCATTCAATATTTATCACCCCTCAATTTAAAGCTATGTCCCCTCATGTTAGCCATCACCATCCGAGGAAAAAGGCTCTCACTGTCCACCCTATCTAACCCTCTGATCATCTTGTATGCCTCAATTAAGTCACCTCTTAACCTTCTCTCTAACGAAAACAACCTCAAGTCCCTCAGCCTTTCCTCATAAGACCTTCCTACTATACCAGGCAACATCCTGGTAAATCTCCTCTGCACCCTTTCCAATGCCTCCTCATCCTTCCTATAATGCTGCGACCAGAACTGTACACAATACTCCAAGTGCAGCCGCACCAGAGTTTTGTACAGTTGCAACATGACCTCATGGCTCCGAAATTCAATCCCTCTACCAATAAAAGCTAACACACCGTACACCTTCTTAACAATCCTATCAACCTGGGTGCCAACTTTCAGGGATCTATGCACATGTACATCAAGAGTTAGTGAGATGTTGCAAGCCTAGGCAAGTCGTGGGGTTTACAGATAGTGTGAAATGAACCCAAGATCCCGGTTGAGGCCACCCTCGTGTGTGGAACTTGGCTATCAGTTCCTGCTTAGTGATTCATGTACCAGGACACCCCGATCCCTCAGTGCTGCAGAGTTTTGTGCTGTCTCTTAAAATATTTTACAATTTTTCTGCTCTTCCTAGCAAGGTGGACAAGTTCACATTTTCCCACATGATACTCTATTTGCCCAATTTTTGCCCACTGCAAGTGAGCCAATCTATGTCTCTTTGTGGACTCCGTATGTCACTAAATGCCATTGCTGACTTACCTGCTACTCTGTTGCTGTGTTGTGTTAACCCTAATTTTAACCTGCTTTTCTGAGTAAGCAGCACATGCTTATCTGTAATCAGCAGGGTTCTTTTTAGAATATGCAAATCTTGGTTGCAATTCAGCAGTTCAATCATTTCACTAATGCTTGACTGTTTACACAGCAGGTTGGAAGTGTCAGTTTGTTTACTTGGGGAACATTGTGGACTGTTCAACAGTTTCTAACTATCATGGGAAGTGGATAGTGGGTCAGGGTGAAGGACATGAATGGTTTCGGGAGTGGGATGTTAAAGTGGTCAGAAGGTTTCACTATCTATGTATGAACCACTAATTGTACTGGATGCACTGAACAATCATTTTCTGGGGATGGAAGTGGCCATTATAACCTGTGTGCTCTGGATTGGGTCCACCTCATTTTCTGCTTAGCAAGGAGGGGTCTAACGCCAGGACGAGAGGCACGGTAGTGCAGTGGATAGCACTGATGCTCGCAGCGCCAGGGACCCGGGTTCAATTCCAGCCTCGGGTCACTGTCTGTGTGGAGTCTGCACCATCTCCTCATGTCTGCTTAGGTTTCCTTTGGGTGCTCTGGTTTCCTCCCATAGTCCAAAGATGCACAAGCTAGGTGGATTGGCCATGCTAAATTGCTATTTAGTTTCAGGGGACTAGCAGGGTAAATATGTGCGGTTATAGGAATAGGGCCTGGGTGGGACTGTGGTCGGTGCGGACTCGATGGGCTGAATGGCCTCCTTCTGCACTGTAAGGATTCTATGATTCAGGACAGTTAGGACTTGGATCCGCAGAAAATCCCAATCTCAAAATGAAGGCCGGAATGAGATGCAGGATTAATCCTGCTTCCTAATATCCACCTCTGACATCAAAACCTGGCCCCCATCAACAGCTTATGTGGAACTAACAGTTAGTTTATACAAAATGCATGGCTGGTCTTCCTTCTATTTTTCTGGCATGTTTCTTTTCTTCTCTCTCTCCTCCCAGAGAGATTCTTTCACTGCACCATCCTCCACCCCCAACATCCCACCCCCCCTGCAGAAAGTCACCGGATGTCCACAGATCCCACTTTGAGAATCACTGATCTTTCAGAAATGCAATAATAATGGCAGTAATACTTCAGTGAGTTAGATTTCAAATCAATGTTTCGTCAATATTTTGTGACCAGCCACTTTTGAGAAGTGGGCTAATTTTGCTTTAATTCATTTTTACTAAAGGCACTTAATAGCTTTCCCGAAGAATAGATGCTCCGTATTGTTTGAAATGGGGTTTGAACTCAGGTCATATGTATGGAAAGAACACTATTTTAAAGTATTGATCCATATTGCCAAAGATAAGTATCTTTTGTGACATCAAAGCAGCTCCACATCATAATTTCCACAGAAAGCTGTATTTTAGATGCTAAAGGCAAAAGAAATCCATCGAATGTACCAAACCTGAAAACAGAGCAGTCACAGCTACTTAAGCTAGAGTTTTATCATCACGTCAAAGGCTGCATTTTGCTTCAGTGCTTTAATCTTTTTGTTAATCTCCTTTTATCTCAAGTCTTCAGGCAGTCTTTATTTTCAAGCAGCATTTGCCATTTATCAAGACGGTCCTGGCAGAACTATTCCTTTCCTGCACAATAGGTCGGATTAGCAATCTAGACTTTCATGACCATCACAGTTCTGTGTGGGTATACTGTCTTACTTTGTAATGAAGAAAGAACAGACCAAGTGAAAGAAATGCCAATTTATAAACGGAAAGCCAAAATAAATCATTATAGAACATCAAGTTGCTTTGTGGAAACGCTTGCTGGAAACTGGTAATATATTCCCACTTAGCAGCACTGCCCATGGAACTAGCAGGCAATTGTCATTCATTTCACTTCTGCAATTAACCTTTCCTCAGACAGGATCTCCTGGAATCTGAATTTTTCCGCTATACATCAACCAAGTTATTTGAATGAATGATGATAGTTTGGTGACTGTTTTAACACAGCAGGGTTGATTTAACATTCATTGTCAAGTGGAAAATTGAAGGTAGTGCATTGGCTGCCCATTATACATTCCATGGAATTGGAAGGGACATTAGCTGGTGTGTATAACAGGCAGCCAGTCTGTAAGGGCTGCATTTTGGTCACTGAGTTGGGTGCGCAGAGTTGGAGGACTTCCCAGCCCTGCGAAACCGACTTCCAAAAAGCGGATGCCCAACTTTCTGATCTTCAGTCTTGGGGGTTGGTTGATTGGGGGGATAGACTAGAATAGGAGTCAGGTTGGCAGCCCCAGATAATTAAAGAGTTGGAGGCAGGCCAGTCACGGTGTTGGGCAACTTCGGTGTCGATTAAAAGTGATCTTTCTGAAAGGTCCATTTACGAGGTCAATTATCAATGACAAACTTCCTGTCAGGAGAGCGTCAAAGCTGTAAATGCTGTTCAATTGTTACCTGACCCTGGAATGAACGGCTTATCATTAGCTTTCCCAATGGGAGGATGGGTTCTTATGGTTTATGTTGTACAGTATGGGGTCACATGTAAAGGTCAGTAGCAAATAGTAGTAGTAACATATATTCAAAAAAAGGCAGTCCGGTGGCGCTGTGGTTGCATTGCTGCCTCACTGTGCCAGGGACCTGGATTCAATTCTGGTCTTGGGTTACTGTCTGTGTGGAGTTTGCACATTCTCCCTGTGTCTGTGTGCGTATTCTCCGAGTGCTCTGGTTTCCTACCACAGTCGAAAGATTTGCAGGTTAGGTGGAGTGGCTGTCTTTATTGTCCAAAAAATGTGTAAATTAGTTGGATTTGCTATGGTGAATGTGTGGGTTTATGGGGATAGGGCAGCGGGGAGACCTGGGTGGGGTGTATTCTTTTGGAGAGTCAGTGCAGACCAGATAAGCTGAATGGTCTCTCTCTCCACCGTTGAGACTCTGTGGTTACTGTCCAATCAAAGTCACTGCGAAGTGATGCATTTTGGTAGATCTAATGTAGGGGGGAGCTATATAATAAATGGCAGAACCATCAGGAGTATAGACACACAGAGGGATCTGGATGTGCAAATCCACAGATCCTTAAAGGTGGCAGCACAGGTGGAGAGGGTGGTAAAGAAGGCATATGGCATGCTTGCCTTTATTGGATGGGGCATAGAATTTAAAAGTTGGCATATGATGTTTTAGCTATATAGAACGTTGGTTAGGCCACATTTGGAATGTCGTGTCCAGTTCTGGTCGCCACACTACCAGAATGACGTGGAGACTTTGGAGAGAGTACAGAAAATCTTTACCAGGATGTTGCCTGGTATGGAGGATCTTAGCTATGAGGAGAGATTGGGTAAACTGGGGGTGTTCTCTCTGGAAAGAAGGATGAGGGGTGACCTGATAGAGGTGCATAAAATTATGAAGGGTATACATAGGGTGAACAGTGGGAAGCTTTTTCCCAGGTTGGAGGGGTCACAAGTTCAAGGTGAGGGGGGCAAGGTTCAACACTGATGTCAGGGGGATGAATTTTACACAGACGGTGGTGGGGGCCTGGAATGCATTGCCAAGCAATGTAGTGGAGGCAGACACACTGGGATCGTTTAAGACTCATCTAGATATCCGCATGAACAGACTGGAAATAGAGGGATACAAACGAATAGTCTAGTTGGGCTCATGAGCGGCACAGGCTTGGAGGGCCGAAGGGCCTGTTCCTGTGTTGTATTGTTCTTTGTTCAAAGTGTACTGTACTGAACCAATGAAAGCATGGAATGGATTTACAAGACGCAACCATAGATATGGCTGACCTACCGCCACTGCCTGGTACAAATATTACGCAGCCATATAGTTAGCTGCTAAGGCTAAGTTGTGACTGGGGTGGATGAGCCTGGGTGGGACATCCCATGGAATAGATGGAAATGAAGATTGCCATGGTGTCTGAGCTGCCTATCTGTTGGTGATAGCGAATTGTTATTAGCTGGTAATAAAGACAGTGTTCAAATCATCTTAAAACATGCTGGAATGGTGATGCTGTACATCACTGAGCAGAATGGCGCATTAGCCTGAGAGGGAGTGTGAGAATAGGATTGCTTCATATAGGCAGCATGAGCATGGATAAAGGCCCTGTGCATCAGAGCATGTTTTCACAATGAGAAGGGTTGAGAATAAATAACTGTGTATCACAGAGGTCCCAGCAATGTTCACTCACTCACCTGGGAAAGATCATCCCTTGGTGATCAAGAGGAGGTGGAGATGTCCAAGGAGGCAGCATCACAACATACTAGCCAACGCTTCGCCAACTCTAATCATATGACTCCAGATCCACAGCAATGTGGTTGATTGTCAAATGCCCTCTGCAGTGGAGGGCAGTTAGGGATGGGCAATAATGCTGGTCCAGCCAGCGATGCCTTGTAAATTAATTTTTAAAGAGACTTGGTTATGATTGTGCCATCGGAATATGATTGAGTCCATGCTTTGATATTATGGGGTGGTATGATGTCACAGTGGTTAGCACTGTTGCCTCTTTGTGCCAGGGATCCAGGTTCACCATCAGTGCAGAGTCTGCACATTCTCCTCATGTCTGCATGGGTTTACTCCATGTGCTCCAGTTTGCTCCCACAGTCCAAAGACACACTGGTTAGGTGCATTGGCTATGCTACATTCTCCTTTTGTGTACCCAAACAGGCACTGGAGTGTGGCAATTAGGGGATTTTCACTTAATTGCAATGTTAATGTAAGCCTACTTTTGACACTAATAAATAAACTTTAAAGTTAAACTTTGTTTGCCCCCTTGTGGGGACAAAATGTCACCAGAGACCTGCTGATGCCAATGGTGATATTGGAGGACCTGCTGAGAATCTGTTTTGCATAAGGATCTGACTAGTGATTATTCCCTCTTGCACAGAGTCAGCCCTGGCTATGTGGTCATATTAAAGTTTATTTATTAGTCACAAGTAGCCCAAGTCTGGAATTGAACCCAGGTTCCTGGCCCTGTGAGGCAGCGGTGCTAACCACTGTGCCAACGTACTGCCTGGTATCTCCCAACTGCTTTGTCATTGGCAGCCTCCTTATCTGTTTTGGAATTTTTTGAATGGACAGCAGTTTCACTTCCTCCTCCTCTGAGATTGGAGCTCTACCCATGGCCTCATTGTCATCCATTTGTTTGCTGCCTTCTTGATACAAAAGTAGCAAGAATAGTAATGCAGCGTACCACTAATATTTTTGATACCCTTGTTGGGGCATATTGCAAAGCTCCACCTAAGTGATGAAGACACCTAAAGCACATCTTTGAAACGTTTATTATCCAATGAATGGTACTCCTGATGATGACATGGCTGCTGTTGTAGTTGTCTCTGTCTCTTTTTATGGACCCCTATAGGGAATCACTAACAAGGCTTAAAGAGCAACCCTTAACTCCTTGAACCCAGCCATGGATCTGCAGTGATGGTTGAAATAGTTGAGGGAGTTGGGTAGAATGAAGGAATTTTGGCAGCTGCCGGGGAACCGACAAACCATCTCAAGGCTTTCCACTGATTGAGGAAGGACTTCCGGTTAACAATAGCATCTGAGCGTTGAGCTGGAGCCTTTATGGCAACATGGGTGCAATCAGTAACACTATGTACCTGAGAGAAGCCTGTTAATTGGACCAAGGCAGTGGCTGTCTGTATCTGAGACACCAAACCTGCTGGGAAATGAATGCAAGCTCCCCCCCCCCCCCCCCCCCCCCCCGCCTCAACTACCCAGATAAATAAATCACTTCAGAGCAGTACTCTTATTTCCCGCTTTACTGTTCTTTTCCTTCTGCCCATGTACAAACACTGCATTAGTTACAGCCTTAACACAGCTGTATGCTTCTCACTGGGATATACCAGATAGCAAGCCTGATGAAACAAAAATAGAAAATGCTGAATGATGTCAGCAGGTCTGACAGCACCTGTGGAGAGAGAATAGAGCCAACATTTCAAGTCTGGATGACTCTTTGTCACGTCTTCTGATGAGCCCTGGAAAGATCCTGAAGAATAGAAGTAAGAGACAGTGTCCATGACAGCCACTGAGGGCAGAAGGTGTGTGTGTGTGTGTGTGTGTGTGTGTGTGTGTGTGTGTGTGTGTGTGTGTGTGTGTGTGTGTGTGTGTGTGTGTGTGTGTGTGTGTGTGTGTTGGGGGGGCGGGGCTGGGGAGGTGGGGGGAGAGCAGGTGGGACGGAATTCAATGTATTTTACCTTGAGTTGTTCCCGGACCATTTGACATATATCTGTCACCACCTTTTGGCTTAGCCTCAGTTGCCTTCAAAACTGGTTCTCTGTCATATTGAAGTAGGATGTCCCAGGTCTGTAAACTCTTAGAATAGAATAGAATCGTGACAGTACAGAAGGACACCATTCAGCCCATCGAGCCTGCACCAACAACAATCCCAACATGCCCCATCCCTAGAATGGTATATATTTATCCTGCTAATCACCCTGACACTAAGGGGCCACTTTGCATAGCCAACCAACCTAACCCACTCATCTTTGGAGTGCGGGAGGAAACCAGAGTACCCGGAGGAAATCCATGTAGATATAGGAAGAATATGCAAACTCCACACAGTCACGTGAAGCTGGAATTGAACCCAGGTTCTGGCGTTGTGAGGCAACAGTGCTAACAACTGAGTACCACCCCAGAGTAGCTAACACATGTTGTCTTTCCTCTCGTCCTCCTCCTATTTGGTGAATGGGCAGCTGCCTCTCCCTCCTGACCTCCCGGTGGCCTCTGCTGCTTACAGTGAATGGCTCCAATAGCCTCTGTGTGTGAGGGTGCAATACCCATCTTGTATGTTCCTTTGTACGAAGCAAGATGTACCTTTCTCCAGAACTGAGCTCTTCCTGACATCTGGATACATGAGTCACTAGAGGCAAAAATGATTGCCCTGTGATGCCAGGAACCTTATCTTCCTATTCCCTTGGGTTAAGAAAAGAGTGTTGGACTTTGTTCTGTGTCACTTCTGAGGCTGTGAATCAAGATGTAATGCAATTTCCACAGAGCTATCCTACCTCCCCAAATGGCTTCTCCACCAATGCAAAGGAATACTGCAAGTTGAGACCTGCTCTTACCAGCTCTACTTTACTGGTTCCATATTTCTAGACTACCCCAAAATCAGACCAGAATGGAGGCAGCTGATGATTTAAATGGCCAGTTGTGTTCGTAAACCACACATCTGAGAAATGGACCCTGGGCCCTGCGACAGGGGAGGAATATGTTTGGGGATGTGATTTATGATTTTCTGGGCACTTCTGCCATTTTTGCCACAACGAATAGGCTTTCTGTCATATGAAAACTCAGGTCTTAAAGTCTGCTTTCTACCCAGGAGTGAAAGTTAGAATTGATCCAGTTTCTCATCACCCAGTATTTTTTGAATTGGACATATCTTCAACTAAAATCTCAAGGGCTCTCATCTTAATAGGGCAATCGACTACCTCAGCATACTTGTGACTGCTAACGTCACTTCAAACACGACAGAACAGCCATGACTTACTTTGTGCCTGAAACTCCATTACTGGATTCTGGCCCCATTGCTTTCTACCATTTTTAAGTGATTTACAGCAATTTCTAGGCCATTTATCAAAACTGTCAAATTTCACTCATTAGGACTGACACTTAGCAATTTCAGTCTAACAGCGTAACCTTTTGATATATGTCATTGCAGGAACTAAAAACAGCTCCATTTTGTTAATGCTTGGCTATCTGTCTTGCTGTTTTTGACTGTACATCATGTTCCCAGCGTTGATTAGATGTTGAATGCTCTGAATTTATAGACACAAGGTATTCTACAAGCTACTGGTGAAGCTTGATTGGCACTATGTCTATATTTTACCTTCAATCTGTTGTTTAACGGAATGATATGTTTTTAATTTTGAATCCTGTTTTCAGTGCATTTAAACTTATTAAAGTAAACATTGTGTACTGCTGAAAAATGAGAAATGCTATCTAAGCTTTTCATCTTATACTCTACAAAATAGCTTGCAAGAATTTTCCAACATGGGAAATAGCAATTTATACCGCATGAGAAGGGAATGCTGACTGGTTGGGAAATGGAATCTGATTGGTGGAGACATTGCATTGGAGAATGCAGCATGGAGCAGTTAACTGCCCGGCTTTGTTCAAACTGAAACCCGGCAAACCGGACTGCTTGAATCTGATTGACCAAAGCATTGTCCTGTGGAATGAACTAGGGAAGGTCTGCTCCCTAAGATTTTGTTTAGCTGATAAAAGGCTCAATTGTGGACATGTTTCTTCTGCCTGCAAAGGGCAGGGCCCTGCATGTGAATATGTGGGCATTCTCATATATAAAGTGAGTCACACTGTAAGCCCAACTTGAGTTGATTTTCAGCGTAATTCTTAGCACAATCAGGAACCGTTAGCAGGTGTTGTCCAATCTCAGAATCACACCTAACGTTAGACACTAGGTTTTGGGTTTTGCAAGTATGCAGTGGTTGCCTGTTGTGAACAACTGAAGGTGTATGCTACTTTTAGATTGAGCTTGGGCCTTTACTCATAATTTGCACTTCAGCACTTTAGCATTACCAATATTGCTCTGCAGCCTCCTCCTCTAGCACTTCCCAGCAGGTGCACGGTTACACCAACCCCTCTCATGTTACCACATAATGGTCTGACTTGGACATATATCACTATGCCTTTATTGTAACTGGATTAAAATCATGGAACTCCCTAATGCATTGTGAGAACTCCTTCACCACACAGACAGCAATGTTCAAGTGGAAAACTCTGCTACCCCACAAAGGCAATTATCATAGAATCCTACAGTGCAGAGGGATAAACAATAAATGCCTACTTTCATGGAATCACTCACATTGCCAGAATGATTCTGGAAAATAAAAGCCTCCTACCTCCAATCCCAAACACTCCTCTAACTCTGACCTTCAGCAACTAAGACTCTTCAGGATTCATTCCCTCACCCTTACCGACTTTTCACCAGATTTTCTTTCTTTAAACACCTCCATAAATTTCATCTCTGTGGCTTGTTTCTTCCTGGCTCAGCCTCTATTACCCTGATACCCTCTTTTGGGTATTGTTTATGTCAAAGATAGTACATAAATACAGAATTGTTGTTATTGTCATTAGTGGATGCCTTGGTGGTTATTTTCCAGACGCCGCTGGATTCCGGGGAAGTGCCGGATGATTGGAAAACGGCTAATGTTACGCCGTTGTTTAAGAAGGGTGCCAGGCAAAAGGCGGGGAATTATAGGCCGGTTAGTTTAAAGTCTGTGGTGGGTAAAATGTTAGAATCTGTCATTAAGGAGGAAATAGCGAGGCATCTTGAAGGGAATTGCTTGATAGAGCAGACGCAGCACGGTTTCATTAAAGGGAAGTCGTGTCTGACAAATTTACTGGAGTTCTATGAGGATGTGCCTAGGGCGGTGGATAGAGGAGAGCCGGTGGATGTGGTCTTTCTAGATTTTCAGAAGGCGTTTGACAAGGTACCTCACAAGAGGTTATTGCAGAAGGTCGAGGGACATGGAGTTGGGGGTAGGGTGTTAGCGTGGATAGAGGATTGGTTGTCAAATAGGAGGCAGAGAGTGGGGGTCAATGGGTGCTATTCGGATTGGCGGATGGTGACTAGTGGAGTGCCCTAGGGGTCGGTGCTGGGGCCTCAGCTTTTTACCATTTATATAGATGATCTGGAGGAGGGAACCGAGTGTAGGGTGTCGAAATTTGCTGATGACACCAAGATAGGGGGAACGGCAAATTGTGCGGAGGGTGTGGAGAGTCTGCAGAAGGATCTAGATAGGCTGGGTGAATGGGCCAGGAAATGGCAAATGGAATTTAATGTTGGCAAGTGTGAGGTGGTCCACTTTGGTAGGAAGAATGGTAGGAAGGACTATTACTTACGGGGCGAAAAACTGCAGCAGGCGACGGTGCAGAGGGACCTCGGGGTCCTTGTGCATGAGTCGCAAAAACCCAGCTTGCAGGTGCAGCAGGTGGTCAGGAAGGCGAATGGGATGCTGGCCTTCATAGCGAAGGGGATTGAATATAAAAGTAGGGAGGTCTTGCTGCAGCTGTATAGGGCATTGGTGAGGCCGCAGCTGGAGTACTGTGTGCAGTTTTGGGCACCGCACCTGCGCAAAGATATTTTGGCCTTGGAGGGAGTGCAGAGGAGGTTTACTAGGCTGATACCGGAGTTGAGGGGGTTGAGCTATGAGGAGAGGCTGAATAAACTGGGCTTGTACTCGTTAGAGTTTAGAAGAATGAGGGGAGATCTCATTGAGACTTATAAGATGATGAATGGGATGGATAGGATAGAGGTGGAGAGACTCTTCCTGCTCAAAAAAGACAGTAGGACTAGGGGGCACAGCCTCAAGATAAAAGGGGGGCGGTTTAGAATGGAGTTGAGGAGGAACTTCTTCACTCAAAGGGTGGTGAATCTCTGGAATTCTCTGCCCGTTGAAGTGGTGGAGGCTGCCTCGCTAAATATTTTTAAGACGCGGGTTGATGGGTTTTTGATACAAGAGGGGATTAAGGGTTATGGGGAGAAAGCGGGAAAGTGGAACTGAGCAGCGACAGATCAGCCATGATCTCGAAGGCTCGAAGGGCTGGATGGCCTACTCCTGCTCCTATTTCTTATGTTCTTATGTTCTAAAGCCCAAGCGCATTTAGTACATTAACTCTGTTGCCATATGAGGGAAGACACTTTTGATAGTTTACAAACAAAGTCTGTAATGTCCATGAGATTACATATCACAAGTGCCACAATCTTATTGCAAATCCAACAGCTTTATTGCCAAAAGTTAAGCTTTAAAAAAAAGAGTAATTTTAAGTTATCTCCAAGTTAGTCAGACTAGGTTGACTGCAGATCAATTGGATCCTACATAACTGGGACCGATCTACTTCCATGGGGTTTGTCCTCTTGATGGTTTTTCTCCTGGCAATGCCATATCAGTGTGAGGGTTTCTAGCCTGTTTTTATATTTTGGCTGCAGCAACTGGCCATATGTCCACCTTTCTGAGCCACTTACCTCCGGTTTGCATGATCTGTCTTTGATTGACCCATGTTGGTCACTGGGGTGCATTATAGGTCTCTAGTTAACCATGCCCCACTGGATTTAGTCCATATAGTCTGGGTCCTCAGGTGATCCTCCTAAATATAATTGTTTAATAACAGGATGTCAGGCTTCTGTCCTTTCTTGCTTCAAGACTTTTTTTGCAAGTGGTTGTGCGATCTCCCTTAAGTTGAGGCATGTATCAAAAGTAAACACTACCATACAAGCTCCTTCCTTAGCAATCTCAGGCATTCTTCTAAACAAACCAAGACAAACTTATACAACTTAAGCACATTCTTAGAAATCTTATTGTCAAATATAAGCAATTCAACTTATTTCCATAATGTCCTTTGTTGCATTGTCTATTTTATTCAGACTAAAAAGCCAACGCTTCTCTTGAGCATTGCTTTGTTCTTTGTAATCTCCAAATATGTGAAATATACAGGCTGAGCATCTCTCTTAAGTCCTTGCAGTGTTAAGATCTCAACTCACACACAATCTTTCTAATGGATTAAGTTGTGGACCTTATTGTTGTCTGCTCTGCAATCTTTTACAATCTTGATTCCTAGTTTACCTTGCATTCACTTTTACTTTTTCAAATGATGGTGCTTGCTTTGTGGATCTTGACCTTTAACCTTTATTTCTTGACACTGCTGACTCTATCAAAAGAGAATGCAAAATTTCAAGTATTAACTTCAAGATTGATTAGAAGGCTATGTGTACACAGTCTGAATCAATGGTCAATATAAGATGTTCCAATACAGATTATTGTACCAGCACAGAAGAAGATGTAAAAAAGTGCTGACATTATTAGCAATGTTTTCAAATTTTTATCTATTACTTTCATGTCATTGACAGAGTACATTTTACTGCTGGGTCATTTTGGATCAAATTCCAAAAAATATTCATTTACTTTTATGACAAACTTATTTGTTCTAGTGCACAGAACTTTAAATTTTTCCCAGTTTTTAAAAATTTAATATGCATCTGACTAAAATAACATTGTTGCTTTCTGTATTCTGTCAGATAAGGTTTAAAGGTACTGGAGGAGAAGATAATAGAACACAAAAAAGTCATTAGTTTGCAAAAAGCTGCTGCCAGTTACTTTCACATAACAAACAAAATGAAGTTGAATGTAGTGATTTTACACAGTGATGGTTAATGGGTGAACACAATGATGGTTTATGTGCACAGATAGTTCAACTTATGCTTGTACAGCAATTGTGTCATTATGAATATTACCTCATGAATGCACAAATAACTCGACTTTCTCTGAACTATTTGAAACAAAAAGTTTGGTGCATCCTCATCAGCTGTATAGTTCTTTTGAGCAGAGCCTCCAGAACCAACATTAAAGATTCATACCTTTTTTCCTTGAGGTATGTGTTCATCTTCTGTCAAAGTTCACATAGACCTTCAGGAGAACCACCTGCAGAAACTCAACCCCAAAGTTTTTTAATATTATGAATCATGATTTCACTGCAAGTCATCACATGGCATGCAAGGTTAAATGTTGAGGTGAAACTTCCAGTATAAAACCTCGTTTGACAGGAGTAGGAACTGGACAATCAGGCACAGAAGTGATTGGGTCTAATTTATGGCTTTCCTATTTTTTAGAGATAGAGAATATTACCTGACAAAATGTTCCTTATAATCTCACAGTAGGAAATGATTGAAAATGCCCAGAGTTACTTCAGAAAATATAAATACATTGTAATAGTGGATACATTTCAGAAGTACTTTATTGGTCGTAAAGCATTTCTCAACGTCCCAAGGTCATGAAAAACACTGTGTAAGTTCACGTTCTCTCTTTTCATGATCTCTTTCTTTTTGGCCCAGTTATTTGCTCTTCTATTTACTTAGAACTGCAAGCCAGTTCCTTTGATAATGGCATCAGGAAGCATTGTTTCAGTAAAAGTATTCAAAGCACACCAGAAATAGATGGAAGTGAACAAGCATAAATCTAACTCTCTGCAGCTGTTTGATATTCGACAAAGGTACTGGAGGGTGAAACACCCGACTGTTTAAAATAAATCAAAAGATGAGGTTAATTGAAACTGAGGATGGAATAATTGTTTGCTGTTTTTAAGGAATGGAAATGTTAATTGCATTTAGGGTGTTTTAAAAATGAGATGCTGCTTTAGTAGTTTATAACAGTTAAAGCAATGCAACAGCTGTCATGTTCCATATTAATAGAGGTGGTGTGCATACTTATTACATTTCTTTTTACTGTGTATCATTTACTGATCTAATAGAGCTATTTTTAAAATTCATTTCTTTCATCCCTCTTCTAGTAATGAGTGCTGAAGTTCAGCCTGTGTTTTAACTGCAGGATGACACCTTGCCCAGTCACCATTTTTCACTATGGGGAAGTGATGGCCTAGTGGTACTATCACTTGACTGTTACTCTAGAAACTCAACCAATGTTTTGGGGACTTGAGTTCAAATCCCACCATGGCGGATGGTGGAATTTGAATTCAATAAAAATACTTGGAATTAAGAATCTATTGATGACCATGGAATTGTCAAAAAAACCCCATCTGGTTCACTCATGTCATAAGAAATAGGAGCAGGAGTAGGCCATCTCGCCCTTCGAGCCTGCCCCACCATTCAACAAGATCATGGCTGATCTGAAGTGGATCAGTTCCACTTTCCTGCTTTCTACCCATAACCCTTAATTCCTTTGTCTATCAGAAACCTGTCTACCCGTGACTTAAACATATTCAGCAAGGTAGCCTCAGCCACTTCAATAGGCAGAGAATTCCAGAGACTCACCACCCTTTGATTGAAGAAGATCCTCCTCAACTCTGATCTAAACTGCCACCCCCTTATTTTGAGGCTGCACCCTCTAGTTCTGCTATCCTTACTAAGCGGGAAGAATCTCTCTACCTTTATGTATCTATCCCCTTCATTATCTTATATGTCTCTATAAGATCCCCCCTTAGCCTTCTAAACTCTAACAAGTACAGGCCCAGTCTGTTCAATCTCTCTTCATAGGCTAACCCCCTCATCTCCGGTATCAGCCCAGTGAACCTCCTCTGTACTTCCTCCAAGGCCAGTATATCCTTTCGCAAATGCGGTGACGAAAACTGCACACAGTACTCCAGTTGCGGCCTCACCAGTGCCCTGTACAGTTGCAGCAAGACCTCCCTGCTTTTATATTCTATCTCCCTCGCTGTAAAGGCCAACATTCCATTCGCCTTCTTGATCACCTGCTGCACCTGCAGACTGGGTTCTTGTGATTCGTGCACAAGGACCCCCAGGTCCCTCCACACCGTAGCATGCTGCAGCTTTTTGCCCTTTAAATAAAAATCCCTCCTACTATTATTTCTACCAATGTGGATAATGTCACATTTGCTAACGTTATACTCCACCTGACAGGTCCTCACCCTCTCACTCAGCCTATCCAGGTCTCTCTGCAAACTTTCCGTGCCTTCCACGCAATTTGCTTTTCCACTCACCTTCGTGTCATCAGCAAATTTCATTACCCTACACTCAGCCCCCTCCTCCAGATCGTCTATGTAAATGGTAAACAGTTAAGGCCCCAGCACCGATCCCTGCGGCACTCCACTAGTCACCAACTGCCAACCAGAATAGCACCCATTGATTCTAACTCTCTGCTTCCTGTTAGACAACCAATCCTCAATCCACGCTAACACCTTACCCCCAACTCCGTGCACCTTAACCTTTTGCAGCAACCTTCTGTGAGGCACCTTAACAAACGCCTTCTGGAAATCTAAAAACACCACATCCACTGGTTCCCCTCTGTCTACTGCACTAGTCACATCCACATAGAAATCCAATAAATTCGTTAAACACGACTTCCCCTTCACGAATCCGTGCTGCATCTGCTTGATCAAACCGTTCCTTTCTAGGTATCTTGCTATTTCTTCTTTGATGATGGATTCTAGCATTTTTCCAACTACGGATGTTAAGCTAACCAGCCTATAATTCCCTGCCTTTTGTCTGCTACCTTTTTTAAACAGTGGCATAACATTAGCCGTTTTTCAATCTTCCAGCACTTCCCCAGAATCCAGGGAATTTTGATAAATTTGATGTCCTTTAGGGACATCCTTATCTGGCCTACAGGTGACTTCAGGGTCACAACAATGTGATTGACTCCCTTGGGCAACTTGGAATCGGTAATAAATGCTGGCCAACCAGTGATGCCAATGTCCCACGACTGAATTAAAAAAAAACACACTAAACTGTGGATTGAGTGCTGTCACGTAATTTGGCCCAAATTATAGTTTTAGAATTGTATCCTTAACTCTAATTCTAATTCTGGATCAAAGGCTGATCCTAACTTGAATTTTAACTCTAAACCTATGTCTAATTCTAACCCTCATACTTAACTTGGTGACTACCCTAACCCTAAATGTAACACTCACCTGATTCCTAAACCAAGCCTGAATCATAGCTCTAAACCTAAGTGTAACCTTCTCTGTGATGATTATCAAGAAATAATAGAGAATTGGACCTGAATGGAAATAGATTAATTTTATTTCATAATGTTAGAAAACATCCAACCATTTAAGAGTGTCTTTAGTTGTACTTTGTTGCGATGCCACCTCATGTGCAAAATGAACAACGCTAATTTGATCTTAGAACATAGAACATAGAACATAGAACATTACAGCGCAGAACAGGCCCTTCGGCCCACGATGTTGCGCCGACCAGTTACAAAAACAATGACCCACTAGCCTATACCAATCCCTTTTCGTCCATAAACCTATCCAGAGATCTCTTAAACGCCCCCAAACTAGACGCATTTACAACCGCAGCAGGCAGGGCATTCCAATCCCTCACCACCCGCTGGGTAAAGAACCTACCCCTGACATCCGTCCTGTAGCTACCCCCCCTTAATTTAAAGCCATGCCCCCTCGTGCTAGCTTTCTCCATCCGAGGAAAAAGGCTATCACTATCCACCCTATCTAAACCTCTAATCATCTTATATGTTTCAATAAGATCCCCTCTTAGCCGCCTTCTTTCCAACGAAAACAACCCTAAATCCCTCAGTCTCTCCTCATAGGACCTCCCCACCATACCAGGCAACATCCTAGTAAACCTCCTCTGCACCCTCTCCAACGCCTCCACATCCTTCTTGTAATGCGGGGACCAGAACTGCACACAGTACTCCAAGTGCGGCCGCACTAGAGTAGTGTACAGTTGCAACATTACACTGCGACTCCTAAATTCAATCCCCCTACCAATAAACGCCAAGACACCGTACGCCTTCTTAACAACCTTATCTACTTGATTCCCAACTTTCAGGGATCTATGTACACACACACCTAGATCCCTCTGTTCATCCACACTATTCAAAGTCCTCCCGTTAGCCCTATACTCGACACATCTGTTGCTCCTACCAAAGTGAATTACCTCACACTTCTCCACATTAAATTCCATCCGCCACCTCTCGGCCCAGCTCTGCAACCTATCTAAGTCTCCCTGCAGACTATGACACCCTTCCTCACAATCTACCACACCTCCAATTTTGGTGTCATCAGCAAATTTACTAATCCACCCAACTATACCCTCATCCAGATCATTAATAAAAATTACAAACAACAGTGGCCCCAAAACAGATCCCTGAGGCACACCACTCGTAACTGTACTCCATGATGAATATTTACCATCCACCACCACCCTCTGTCTCCTATCTGATAGCCAATTCCTGATCCAACTTCCTAGATTACCCACAATCCCATACATCTGCATTTTCTGCAGAAGCCTACCATGGTGAACCTTATCGAACGCCTTACTAAAATCCATGTATACCACGTCAACTGCCTTGCCCCCATCCACCTCTTTGGTCACCTTCTCAAAAAACTCAATAAGGTTAGTAAGGCACGACCTACCCGCTACAAAACCATGCTGACTATTTCTAATCAATTCATTACACTCCAAATAACTATAAATCCTATCCCTAATAATTTTTTCTAAAACCTTGCCCACAACAGAAGTAAGACTCACCGGTCTATAATTCCCGGCAAAGTCTCTGTTCCCCTTCTTAAACAATGGGACAACATTCGCTATCCTCCAATCCCCCGGGACTACACCAGAGACCAATGACGACCTGAAGATCTGAGCCAGAGGCTCTGCAATCACCTCTCTAGCCTCCCAGAGAATCCTAGGGTAGATCCCATCCGGACCAGGGGACTTATCTATTTTCAGCCCCTCAAGAATTTCCAGCACATCCCCTTTATCAACCGTAATACTGTCTATTTTACACCCCTGCAACCCAATGTCCTCCTCAGCTATATTCATGTCCCCCTGCGTGAACACCGAAGAGAAATATTGGTTCAATACTTCTCCAATCTCCTCCGGTTCCACACACAACTTCCCCCTGCTGTCTGTAACTGGCCCTAATCTTGCCCTGACCAACCTTCTGTTCTTGACATACCTATAGAACGCCTTAGGATTCTCCTTAATCCTATCAGCCAAAGTCTTCTCATGTCCTCTTTTAGCCCTTCTCAACTCACTCTTCAACTCCCTCCTAGCCAATCTAAAGCTTTCTAGTGCACTATCTGAGCCCTCCAATCTCATCCGAACATAAGCCGAACATAATTAAAACATAATTTGATCTTGTACACATATGAATGGCAACAACAGTGAATACCCAAGATATCTTTGTTCCATCTATGTTCCACGGTTTGAATATATAAATTCATATTTAAACATAAGTGATGTGGGTTGTTAAAATTAGAACTTCACTAAAATTAATCTAATGTAGCCCAATATAGACCTGAGAATCGTCACTGAGAAATTTACTTTAATACTCCAATTGATTATACTTAGCATTGATAAAGGTGATTCATCTCAGTTCGTACAGCATGCACAATCCCCCTTTTGGATTCATTTATGCGGAGTAGGCAGCTCTGGCTGGGCCAGCATTTATTGTTTGTCCCTAATTGCCCTTGAGAAGGTGATGGTGAGCTGCCATCTTGAACCATTGCAGTCCATGTGTTGTAGGAACGCCCACAGTATTGTTAGGAAGGGAGTTTCAGGGTTTTGATTCCACGACAATGAAGGAACAGTGATATATTTTCAATAATCAGATGGTGAAGGCATTGAAGGGAACTTGCATGCGGTGTTCCCATGCATCTGCTGCCCTTTTCCTTTTAGATGGTAGGGGTTGCGGGTTTGGATGTTGCTTTCAAAATAGCCTTTGAACTTTTTTGAAATGTTACCCTACACTTATGTGCATTTTTTTTATTTTAGGTGATTTTATCATGTGAGGCACGATCTTGCAATTATATCTTTCCAATTCTTAGACAATCTTGGAGTTGTATGAAATGCAAGACTAGCTGAACTTTTTGTTATTTGTCTAAATACATCTCAAGTATTATCATGAAAACCATGTAAAGCTTTTGGATTGAAGAGACTTCAAAACTATATAACAGCTCTTGGATTGTGTCAGTAATCTGATAACTAAACCAAGTATGTCCGCGGTATGCAGCAAAGCCTGGCTCAGTAATGAAGACTTGGTGCTTAGAATCTTCCTACTACAAAGTTGACACTAAATCTGCTTGGGGCACGGAGGGATGAGCAATACAGCCTTGCCAGTTTTATATCAATGCCAGTCTTTTATTTTCATGCACCCACATCTGAAGGACAAATAAAAAACATCTCACTCTCTTAACTATATTAATATGGTGCAAGCTGGATAAGCAATGAGAAGTGTACCAGTGTTAATGATTGGTTTTAGCTATTTAAATTTCAGCAGTATATATATTTAGTGGGATGTCTCAGCCTTTATATTCTGCTAAACTATCACTAAGTTCTTTGTCCCCTTGGGTGCTGAGCCAGGAAGATTGGCTCTTACACATGACAATCCATTCATAATTTAATTATTAGACATTTGCTAATCTTGAATAAGAATAATGAGCCGGCTGGTGGTGTATAGGATCGGATCTGACTTCATGGTTCACTGCGTCCATATAAATATGGGCTGCCCAAGACACACAATAGGTATGTCTCTTTATGCTCTATCTTACTTGTGACTGGTTCTGCACAACATGAATTGGTCAAGTGGTTAAGAGACAGTGACTTTGCTACAACCAGTTCTGAATGAGTTTTCCACGTACACGTTGAAGGATTCCTTCACCTTTGCAAAGATCATACAATAGCACATATCGATAACAATACATTGTCCATGTGCTTGTTCTACACTGTGAGCTTATTCACTAATATTATTCACTTAAATATTATTCACTTATTCACTTAAACACTAATAAAGTAGGGAGGTCTTGCTGCGGCTGTATTGGGCATTGGTGAGACCGCAGCTGGAGTACTGTGTACAGTTTTGGGCGCCGCACCTGCGCCCTGGAGGGAGTGCAGAGGAGGTTTACTAGGCTGATACCGGAGTTGAGGGGATTGAGCTATGAGGAGAGGCTGAATAAACTAGGCTTGTACTCGTTAGAGTTTAGAAGAATGA
This sequence comes from Carcharhinus amblyrhynchos, assembly GCF_965287045.1. Taxonomy (NCBI): domain Eukaryota; kingdom Metazoa; phylum Chordata; class Chondrichthyes; order Carcharhiniformes; family Carcharhinidae; genus Carcharhinus; species Carcharhinus amblyrhynchos. The sequence continues at coordinate 84,870,964 of NC_137324.1, read as the reverse complement.
GGGGAGATCTCATTGAGACGTATAAGATGATGAATGGGATGGATAGGATAGAGGTGGAGAGACTCTTCCCGCTCAAAAAAGACAGTAGGACTAGGGGGCACAGCCTCAAGATAAAGGGGAGGCGGTTTAGAACGGAGTTGAGGAGGAACTTCTTCACTCAAAGGGTGGTGAATCTCTGGAATTCTCTGCCCGTTGAAGTGGTGGAGGCTGCCTCGCTAAATATTTTTAAGAAGCGGGTTGATGGGTTCTTGATAAGAGAGGGGATTAAGGGTTATGGGGAGAGGGCGGGAAAGTGGAACTGAGCCACGACAGATCAGCCATGATCTTATTGAATGGCGGGGCAGGCTCGAAGGGCTAGATGGCCTACTCCTGCTCCTATTTCTTATGTTCTTATGTTCTTATGTTCTAATATGCTGTTCAAGAAAGCCATTGACATTTGTGTCATGCCATTGTATGATGACTTGCTGCCATTGTCTGAATCTATATTCATTGTACTTAGGAAGTTAGCAAGCTGTACAGTTGAGGTTAGCTTCAATGGCACCATGTGTACTCAAGTAGATGCTGTTGCCATGGAACCAAATCTAGGCCCAGCTCTCTCACGTTTTTGTCAGTTTCCATGACAAATACTTTTTGATGGGATGACATCTAACCTCATAGCCTTTGCATACTTCCGATACATAGCAGATACATTTGTTGTATTTGAATCTGCAGCTGCATGTAAGAACTTCCTTATGCACCTAAATAGGTTCTATCACTCACTCCAATCTGCCTTTGAAATGGAGTAACCTAACCTCTCCTTGATGTGTCAGATAAGGTTCTATTTCACTGTCTAGCACAAGCCTACCTTCACTGGTCAACCTGTGCATTGGGATCCCTACCTTTCCACATGCGAGAAAATTGACATTATGATGCTGAAATAGGGCATATCAGAGCTATCCTGGGGGATAATGGTATTAGAAATGCAAAGGCTATGAGGTTAGATGTCAACCCATCAAAAAATATTTGTCATGGAAACTGACATTAGTATTTAGAAAATACTAATGGTATTTAAACCCGGAAATGAGAAATATCCTCTGTGGAATAGCAAATAACAGGAAATGAATGTATTTATTTTACTACTGCTGAATTATGTCCCATATCTGTCTTTAGATAGTTAATGATAGCCACAAAAAGATATATGACACCAAATCTTTTATTTTCAGTCCTGTTGGCAGCTTAGCAAAACATTTAACAAAATGAGATGATCCAAGAAGGCAAGCAGTTAAAAATGTCTCCTATCTGCAAAGAAATGGTTTGAAAGAAATGAAAAAGAAAACATTTGACATGTCTCTGAAGAAGAAATCGCTCTGTATTGTCAGCTGAAAGACAGAGGTAATCTATAATTGAAAGTGATGTTTAAGTGCAAACTCATATCCCTAGGCTATCATTATAACGTGGTACCACTTGCTTTGCTGAAAATATTTTTTCATAGCTTGACATTGCCTGAGCCAATACATCACACCATGCAGAGATAAGGTGCAAAACAATTACTCTCAGTGTTTTAAAGAAGTTAACCTATCAGAAATACAAGGACACATTTTTCAATATGCTTCATTTTCTGAGCACTCCATGGAACCTTTGTAGATATTTCCCACTGTTGTAATTCCGAAGAATAATGTAACTGATGATTTGGATTGACATAACGATTAAAAGTAGTCTCATACTACACTTTCGCAGTTAGACTATTGTGTTGCTGCAAATTTCAGGGTGGAGATATCAGCAATAGAAGGAACAAACTTTTGTTTGTACTTTCCACGACTATCTTTTGGACTCTAGAAAGGGATTAAATAATGTAGACCGCAACAAGCTATTTCATCTTGTCCAGAACAGCAAAACCAAAGGACACAACTGCACTTGAATTCAACACTAGTTTATGGAATCAATGCTCCCAATATTTAACACAACAAAAACAGAAAATGCTCAGCAGGTCTGAGAGCATCTGTGGAGAGAAGAAAGAGCCAATATTTTGAGTCAGGATGACCCTTTGTCAGAGCTGAGAGCAAAGAAAATGAGACAAGATTTAGACAATGAGGGTTTGGGAGGGGGACTGTAATTGGACAAAGGAAATATAAATGGTGATGATAAAGGCTGAGAAATGTGCTAAAAATGACCGTTAAGTGATTGGAATGTGTGCATGGCAGAGCAAAGATACAGATTGCTACCTGTGGAATATGGCAGTTGGCCATGGCATGGGGAGGCGGGGGAAAAGGTTCAGAGACAAGATGGACAGTGAGATTTCAGAAGTGGAAAAACAAAATAAGAATAAAACGTGATAAAACTGGATGAATGGGATGAAGAGAGAAATGAAATATCATAAGTGGAAATGGGGTGAAAGTGGAAGGGAGAGCTCATGCTCTGAAGTTGTTTAATTAAATGTTCAGTCCAGAAGGCTGTAAAGTGCCCAATTGGAAGATGAGGTGTTGTTGATCCAGTTTGTGTTGGGGTTCACTAGAACATTGCAAAAGGCCAAGGACAGACATGTAGACAGGAGAGCAGGATGGTGTGTCGAAATGGCAAGCAACATGACGGTCTGGGTCCTGTTGCGGATGGACTGAAGATGTTCTGCATAACAGTCAGCTAACCTGTGTTTGGTCTCTCCGATGTGGAGTAAGCCACATTGGGAGTAGCAAATGCAATAGACCAGATTGAAGTAGGTGCACATGAAGCACTGCTTCACTTGAAATGAGTATTTGGGCTCTGGGATGATGAGCAAGGAGGAGGTAAAGTATTACACCTTCTACGATTGCATGGGAAGGTGCCATGGGCAGAGTGTGAGGTATTGGATGTGATGGAGGAGTGGACTACGGTATATCAGAGAGAACAGCGCTAGTAGAATGCTGACAGGGGGAATGGGGGGAGAATGTGTTAGGTAGTGGCATCATGCTGGAGTTGGCAGAATATTTACTCAAGGATGAATTAGGAGTGGGTGGGATTGGGGGAAAAGTCACATAGGTAAAACATTGGGGTTCGGAGGAGTTTATGACAGTAGCAGGGTCTGGCCTGCCTGCTGGAGAGCTAAACGGGATCTGCGTTGCTTCTTCTGGGATGGTGGGCTGGTATTAAGTATATCTCAGAGATTTATGTGGCCACCAACAAGCCTTCCCTCTGTGAATGGAAAATCTGCCCACTGAGAGCCACTGGCTATTCAGAGGATAGAAGGTCTTTGCTCACCAGCATTACGAGGGAAGTGGTGACTGCTCCCCAAGCAAGAGCCAGCAGGGGCCCAGAATCGTACAGTAACCCAGGCCAGATCTAAAGGTCTGCAGCAAGAGTAAGGGGTGTCTCTGAGCTGACATCTGTCCCCCCTTATTGCCATATTCTTCAATCAAAGAACAAAGATTACAGCGTATGAACAGGCCCTTTGGTCCTCCAAGCCTGCACCGACCATTCTGCCCAACTGAACTAAAGCCCTCTATCCTTCCAGGGACAATGTCCCTCTATTCCCATCCTATTCATGTATTTGTCCAGATGCCTCTTAAAAGTCACTATTGTACCTGCTCCCAGCACCTCCTCTGGCAATGAGTTCTAAGCATCCACCACCCTCTGTGTAAAAAGACTTGCCTCATACATCTCCTTTAAATCTTGCCCTTTGCACCTTAGACCTATGCCCCCTAGTAATTGACTCTTCCACCTTGGGAAAAAGCCTCTGACTAACTACTCTGTCTATGCCCCTCATAACCTTGTTGAGGTCATCCCTCAACCTCCTTTGTTCCAGTGAGAACAAACCAAGTTTCTCCAACCTCTCCTCATAGCTAATGCCATCCATACCAGGCAACATCCTGGGAAATCTTTCCTGTACCATCTCCAAAGTCTCCACATCCTTTTGGTAATATGGTGACCAGAATGGAACATTATATTCCAAGTGAGGCCTGACTAAGTTTCTTTAAAGCTGCAACACGACTTGCCAATTTTTAAACTCAATGCTCTGACTGAAGAAGGCAGGCATACCATATGTTTTCTTAAGTATTTTGGTTTGATTTGATTTATTATTGTCACATGTGCCGGTCCAAAGATGTGCCAGTTAGGTGGATTGGCCATGCTAAATTGCTCCTTAGTGTCTCAGGGACTGGCTAGGGTAAATGCTTGGGGTTATGATCCCAAGTGGGATTGTGATCAGTGCAGACTTGATGGGCTGAATGGCCTCCTTCTGCACTGTAGATTTCTATGATTCTACGGTTCTCCACCTGTGTTGCCACTTTCAGTGGCCTGTGCACCTGTACACACAGATCCCTCTGCACATTAATACTCTTAAGGATTCTGCCATTCACTGTATATTTCCTATCTTTATTAGACCTTCCAAAATGCATCACCTCACATTTGTCTGGATTAAACTCCATCTGCTATCTCTCCACCCAAGTCTCCAACCGATCTATATCCTGCTGTATCCTCTGATGGTCCTAATCGCTATCCACTAACCTTTGTGTCGTCCGCAAACTTACTCATCAGACGCTGAAAACCTTTGAAAAATGGGCCCCATGGTTGGATATTATTCAGGAAGTCAGCAACAGGAGCATTATGCCACACTCCTGGATTCAGTCTAGGAAGCACATTAATAATCTAACTTGGTCAGGAGAGGTCAGTAAAGTTGTACATCCTGGTGTACACATTACCTCACCCCTCAATCTTATCAACCTTATCAAACTACTCCATTACATCACTTTTCACACCTACATATCTTGGAGGTACCTATCCTCCACTTTCTGTGCACTTCTTCACATCTCCATAGGCCCACATACCATTATCGCACACCATCATCCTTTTGCAATTTCATCCTTCTCCCTCATTATTAACCTGACCAAACACATTGCATCCATTAGTTAAACATAGGCTAACTAACTCTCAACTATTACTCTCAATCAAAGGCCAGTATTTTCTCCATCGTAGGAGAGGCCAGAATACTAGAAAGACATGGGATGGACTGGGGGGAGGATGTTAAGGGTTGGAGGTGCGCACCAGCAATGAGTATTCTATGCCTCAGAATTCTATAATTCCATCTGGTTTAACTCCACTGCATGCATTTGGAAATACAGAATTAGAGGGACCTATTTGGGAGTAACTAAGCCTTAGTTCTGAACAAGACTTTGCAAGGTAGAGCGTGAACTTGCATTTGAAGACAATGTACTCTTCAAACTCTACCAGTTATTTGGTTGTAAACTCTTTAACATAATGATGGAGTTTTGTACTTTGGATAACCAAAAAGAGAACACATAGACCAGAACTTCCTGACTGTTCACACCAGCAGGATCTTCTAGTCCCACCAATGCTGCACTCCCTCGATGGTTTCCCAGTGGCGTTGGGGGATGGGGGGGATCTCAATGGGAAGTCCCATTGACAGTGTTGAAACCAAAAGATCCCGCCGTGGGTGAACAGCATGCCATCCTCTACCACGGGAAACACACGGAGGAGAGGCCAGAATATCTTGCCCATAATTACTTTCACAGCCTAATTTATATCAAATGCTCACTTCTCTTCCTATTTATAGCATCTCACAGCTCCTTTGTGTGGAAATCTAGGTGCAGGATTGGTACAGAGAGGATAGTGTGGTCCCCAACAAGGAAGCTCAAAGCAGCCTAGGAAGTTTACACTTCCTTTCAGTAATTTTGGAGAGCTGTCAGTTTCTTTCATTTGCGGCAGCCATCTGGAATGCTGTGAAGCCAGACAAAGTGTCCTGCTTCCCTTGGCTCTCCAAAAGTTAAATAGATAAAACCAAAACTCATTGCCACTCATTGTGGCAGTTGGTGAATACAACCCATCTACACTTGGAATATTTATACAGATCCAGCAGGCTAATTTCCCGGTGGGGATCTTCAAACTAGTGTTAAGTTCCGTAACGGTATATACAAAACACCCTGTTTTCCCATCCCTGTATACGTAAAATTCTCCTGAAACCAAAATGGAACTAGACTTTTTCACTCATCCTTGGAAACGCTGGCCATAACTATAAAAACACTCGTTGCCTCTGATTACCACCTGAAACATCAGTGCAACAGTCATTATTTACCACCCCTTTCTCTTCCTCAGATGGCACAGTGGTTAGCACTACTGCCTCACAGCGCCAAGGACCCGGTTTGATTCCAACCTTGGGGGACTGTCAATGTGGAGTTTGTACGTACTTCCCATGTCTATGTGGGTTTCCTCCTGGTGCTCCGGTTTCCTCCCACAATCCAAAGATGTGCGGGTTATGTTGACTGGCCATGCTACATTGCCTCTTAGTGTCAGTGGGATTAGTGGAGTAAATACATGGGGTTACAGGGATAGGGACTGGGTGGGATTGTTGTCGGTGCAGACTTGATGAGCAGAATGGCCTCCTTCTGCACTGTAGAGATTCTATCATTCCTTTTCCAGGAACAATAGAGCCACTACCTAAGCACTAATGATTAAAAGAGAAATTCAAGCATTAACAACATTCAAAATGCAGCTGGATGATCTAGTGAGTGAATGGAGGTACTGGAAGGATGGGTTTACATGACTGAGATTGGGGTTTGCTCGACTTTGCTTAAATCCTATTTTTACTTTTCCCCCGTGTCCTTCATGTAATTTTCTAAATGAATGAGAAAAAGAACATGTTGAAGCCCTCCAAAGTGTTTCAAATTCCACCTTAATCACACTATAAAATAGTCACATTGTTCACTGTTAACCTCAAAACCTTTTCCTGCCTTTTTCTGTGTGGGAAGAAAGATCACAAGTGTTTTTTTTTGTCATTGTCAAGGACATTGTTTATATACATGAAAGCCTACACATTGTGCTGTGGAAAATAGTCTTGAGACGTTAGTAATCCTTTAATCCCTCTTGGGCAGCTTTGGAAAATCCAACTTCAAGCTGTGTAAAGTTGATAAGTGTGCTTTACCTATCAAATGTCAGATTTTGATCACATGTCCCAAATATTAGGCAGAGAGATTTCCCTTTCAGCCTCTTAGCATTGATGGTGGGGGTGAGAGATTTGTGTGGCTGTGCAGATATAGAAGTGAATGTTTGTATACCTATATAGTGATGGTTTTGCAGATTTACTTTTACTTCTAAATCTTAGGGATGGGTTTTTGCTGGTGAGACTGGTAACTCAAGTTGGGAAATTTCCCAACTTGGCAAATCAACCTCAGTTTAAAGGGTTCCTACAAGACCTTTTGACCCCAGAAGCAGATTCTAAGTGGCTACGAGGGCAGGTGAGTGCTGAGACAGCTTGGTTAGTGTGTCTGCCTTTGTTCTTTGGAACTTTGTCTCGGTTGTTTTAGAATTTGTTTGGTCCTCTAATCCTCATTGCTCACAAATCCTCACTCCTTCACCTATACCTAGAGCCGCTCATTGCTCATAGCCACAGTATGCATGACGGGCAGTCCAAAATGTAAAAAAAATACACTTATAACAGTTGAATATAGCTCTCATTCAAACACACTAGATAATGAAAAATATTCACATGCAATAAATATACTCAAATCTTTAAAGTGTCCTCAAGTAGTTAATCTCTTATAAAAGCAAACAAACTTATATTTCGAGAGCACACCATCTTTAATATCTTTCAACTATTAATCAAAAGGTAAACTCAGATTGCCCTGCTGAGATAATTGTATCTTATGAAACTCAGCCAAGCATTCATCATGGGACAATAATAGTCCTTAGGAAATGGCAGCACAGTGGCACAATGGTTAGCATAGTGCCAGCGACCTGGGTTAAATTCCTTGCCTTGATCTCTGTGTGGGGTTTACACATTCTTCTCATGTCTGCATGGGTTTCCTCTAGGTGTTCCAGTTTCCTCCCACAGTCAAAAGATCTGCTGGTTAGGTGGATTGACCATGCTAAATTACCCCTTAGTGTCGCAAGATATTAGGTTTAGGCAGATTGGTTGGGTAAATGATTGTGATTACGGGGAAAGGGACTAGTTTAATTTGATTATGTATGATTATTAATTAATTATTGTTCATTTTAATTTGACCAGTGACTCAAATTGGGAATCAAACCCTGGTCTCTGGTACTGTGAGGCAGCAGTGCTAACCATTGTGCCACCATACTGCCACTGTAAACTTTCAGGTGTCCAAGGAAATAAGGGATGTATATTTGTCTTTAGTCAATATAATCTAGTTACAGAGTAGGGTGACATCCTAAACCAGCGGAGGAGATGAATTGGGATTAGTTCTAAATAAGGGAGGATGAAAAATGAGCCTGCGGGATAAAAGTTGATAAAGGCATAGTCTTTGTTGGCACAGCATTACCAAAGATAACAAAAGATAACAAAAAAGACATTGCCTGTGCTGACAATGCTCAAGGGCATTAGAATCTTGAGTGATATGGAACTTCTATTTTTTAAAATTAATTTGTGGGACATGGGCATCACTGGCTGGCCAGCATTTATTGCCCTTCCCTAATCACCCTTGGAGGGCAGTTGAGAGTCAACCACATTGCTGTGGCTCTGAGCCACATGTAGGTCAGACCAGGTAAGGATGGCAGATTTCCTTCCCTAAAGGACATTAGTCAACCAGATGGATTTTTCTGACAATTGACAATGGTTTCATGATCAACAGTAGATTCTTAATTCCAGATTTTTTTTAGAGTTCAATTTCCACTATCTGCCATGGTGGGAATTAAATCCGGGTCCTTAGAACATTAGCTGAGTTTCTGGATTAATAGTATAGCGATTATATTACTAGGCCTGCGCCTCCCTCTTCACTGCTTCATGTTAAGTGTATGTAAAATTTTGCTTAATAAATTCAACTTGGTTCATAAATACTGGTTATTTATATCTAATTATGTCAAGCAGAATGAAAGACCCAAGTTTTAGAACTTAAAAATTTAGACCGTAGAGTTTTTAATTAGAAGGGTTTTATATTTTGAAACCTGAAATCTTATATTCTGCCACATTCCGGCAAAAATGGAATTCTGTTGTTATTTGGGTGTGGGATGTCTGCGTCCAGGTCCTGCCCTTCATTTTTAAAGATGCACAGAGTCTTCACAATCCACAGAAACTTTGCTCTTAGATGTTTCCTCATATATTTTCTACTCCTTCCTTCTGCCACAATGTTTTTGTGAAATACCTTAACACCAATAGACCCTCTGAAAATTAACACTGGTGATTTTTTTGGGCCTGTTTGCCAAGGGTGCAAATCCAATTATGGCTGCTAACTCTCAAGAGAGGGTCAGAATGGGATTTGCGCTGAGGAGATCTCAGAATGGTATTTTCCCTACCCCCTGCTAACGACATAATCAGGTTCATGTCCAATATCATGTAGACTGACATCATTAGTGCTCTTCAGCAGCTGAGTTGACCCTGCTAGGGCATGGAGGCTAGTATAGTCCCCATGGTCAGGGACATGGCAGGGCAGTGGTCTGGCAGCCTGGCAGTGTGAGGTTGGCACTACAAAAGTTTGGGCCTAGGTTCCAGTGGACAGTGTCAGGGAATGGGTGACAATTCTGGGGAGATTGCCAGTGATGTTGGATGGAGAAGCTCAATGTCCATTGTGAGGCAGGAGAAGGACCTACATCTTCACTTTGATATTGTGGTGCCTTCTGTGTGAAGTCAGCCTTGCCAGCGTCTTTAGGCTCCGCCCATCAAGAACGAAGGCACGAAATACAGCCCCCATTACTGACAAAGTGTCAGAAGATCTAGAGAGAAAATATGACTTGTTTCTTTCAGGAGAAACATGCTGGTTTTCAGGCAGAATCAGATACTTTGCCATTTTTGGGAAAATTCTGCCCAACATTTGTGTATAATTACTTCTCACTGCTCTGTACTGGTTGCATGTTAAACTGTAATGTATATATTAATGTTTAAAATATGGTATGTATTCCAAGTTTAAAAGCCACCATACAAAAGAAAAACATCAATTTGTACAAATCACTAACTGGAGAAATTGTAGTTTCCCTGCCATTATTTTTTCAGAGTTTACATCTTAACTGTGTTCAGCAGTTATAATATTTTAAAACATGCACTTTGAGTGTGAAAATTAAATCAAAAACTAGTTAGCCTCCTATAATTTTGTACATGATTAATAGGGCAATCCCTTAGCTGCTCTGATGTGCTGGGCAGCTAATTCTTCTTTCTCTCTTTTGCTTCTGCCTGTATTTTTTCTCTTCTGCTTCCCTCTTGCCTATAAGTTTTCTTTTTCCTCCGCTCTCTGTGGTTCTCTGTCTCCTTTGTTGTCATGTGCTTTTTCTCCCTTGACGTAGCAAGCATGGGAGAGAAAGGAGTTCCCAATAGCTAGTCTGTGTATGGGGTGGGGTTGTGGAGAAAATATGACTTTCACCCTTACTGCAATCACCCATACTTCCCTGACCCTGTCAATGCAATTGCATCTCTGTTCTTATTTTTATAATTTTTCAAAAACTTGATTAAACTTTTCCTTTTTGACATTAAAATTTGTTACTAAAAGTAACAATGGTAGCTGAACTTCTGTTTATGAGGCTCTTTATTTAACTGTGAGAATCCAGTTGCCAAGTTGGAAAACACAAGATAATATCCACTCATTATGAATCAGCAGCTATGCTTTTTACACAGTGTGACATCTTTAACATTGAAAATGTCTATCTATATCAGTAACAATAGCTACTTGAAATGAATTTTCAAAGAATCAGCAGGGTCATTTATCATAGTGAATATATATTGATATAAAAAGGTGTTTGGAGTCGTTAATGGATTCTTTGGAAGTGACTAAATGCTTTGCTCTGTTTATTTTGTTGCTTAATTTTTCTACTGAATATCAGAATGACCAAAGAATACAGTAAAAATGGAATTTGGCATAATGAACCTGAAGCCATAGGTATGTAAGTTGAGAAGTAAAGAGGAAAATCCATTGAAACACAAACTGCAAGATGGTCTGGCAAATTTCAAGGGGAAAATTTGAATTTGGCAAAGTTGGAAACTTTGGTAAGTGAGGAAGCCACAAGTTGCAGCCATGCATTTGTAGATGTCTAATTAATACAGCCACTGCTTTAGCATCTGATTTCTGGGTTTCCCAACCAATTATTGAAAGTGAGTATGATGAAAACCCACAAGAGTCCATTTCAGCTGAAATATTTAAAGTATAGGCAAAAGCGGCAATTGAAGGAATGTCGAGATGTCTGAAAAAATAAATTGGTTTAATGAATTCCCAACATGGTAAGGCTGTGCCTCATTTAATAGATGCCTCACCAGAGTTGAGGCTTCAATCTGTAAAGGTCTGTCAGGAGTTTCTATTCCTTAGTGACAGGAGGAAGGAACTTGCCTCAGAGAATAAGGAAGTGTTGCATACTCCAGGGTACAATGCTGGAAGAGATATAATGACCAAATCACCACAGAGAAGAGGAATGCAGTGGCAGTGCAGTATATTCAGACATGCATATCACCCCAAATTCCCTCACACTGCCTTCCCAAGATGACTTCAGCACATTAACTCAACGTACCAACACACCTTGTAGGTGCAATCAATCCCTTTCTGTCTAGACACTTTCTCACATCCCCATCTGACCATCCATCATTGACACTCACTTTCAGGTAATGCAACTCATGCCCCTCCCTCACTGTGAACTTCAACAAGTGTTGCTCATCCATCCTCCTGACACATTCCTCAGCTCACATGCACTGGCCTCTTCTTTCCCTCCTTACAGAACAGCATAGAACAACAAGGAGAGGTAGAGAAGCGGAGGTGCTTATTGGTGGAGTTCAATTGATGAAGTCTCCACAGTGATCTGAGGTAGTCTTTGATGGCCACACGAGTGCAGATGATCAATTCCTGGCTCTGTGAGAAGCCAGTCAGAGTCTCAAAGCCAAGCATTCGCTCATTCTGACTGTCATCATTGGTTGCTAATTACTGGCTCTGGCAAACATGGCATTTGTCACCTGGGAACTGCATTGCGGGCAGCAGACTGTGAGAGCCAACACAGATCTCTGATCACCGGAAGAAAGCAGGGGCAAAGAACTTGATGGTTGCGATGACTTTGACAGCAAGTATGCCCAGCTGGTCCACTGGGCAACAAACCTTCTTTCAGAAGACTAAAAAAGCATGCAACCATCTGACCTAATCCCCTGAACCTCCTGTGGCATAGGTTCTCAGAAATGTCGAGGAAGCTGAGATTCTGCCTATGCCCCTGTGTTGGCATTATCGCCTCCTGTGAGCTACATCTCTCTCTCTCTTGCTCCTATGGAAGGGCAGGTGAGTGGGGAGAATGCTGTGGCTGCTGCTAATCTTGGTCCTCATCTGAGGCCTAAGGTAAAACCATATAAGCTGCTCTCATGCTGAACTGATGTTTGACAGATTGGATCAGAGACAGAGAAGTGCTGAAGTAATATAAATTACCCCAAGTCATTGAAAGCAAACTCTCAGAACAAATCATGTGAGCAAACGACAGAAGAGCAAGTGTGAGCTCACAATACTTAAAGGGCTCTAGTTGTCACTGATTTAGCTCCCTCAAACCCCAGTGTCCTCTGCTTTTACTTTCATGGAAACTTTCAAGAATTTCAGAAAATCTGTGCACTCAAAATTCAAATTGAAAACCACAGTTAAAACACCAGTTAACTCTTTCTTCACATCCTTTAATCAGTAACCCGCCTGTCCCAAAGGCATATGGCTGAATGCACAAGGTTAAAAGTTGAAGTTGTGCTGGGGTGAAGAAAGGTGGAGTTCCAGCCAGTTTGCTAACATGCCATCAATATCAGCCCTTTTCAACTATCTAACCAGTCCCAAACACACTCACACATTCCCTTAGGTTAAAACTCTCCAGCAAGAGTCTGAGCTCTCGGTCTCAATTACCTGGCTTCTGATACAGTGGCGGCACAGTGGTTAGCACTTCTGCTTCACAGCACCAGGGACCCAGATTCGATTCCCAGCTTGGGTCACTGTCTGTGCGGTGTCTGTATGTTCTCCCCGTGCCTGCGTGGATTTTCTCCGGGTGCTCTGGTTTCCTCCCACAGTCCGAAAGACGTGCTAGTTATGTGCATTGGCCGAGTTAAATTCTGCCTCAGTGTACTGAAACAGGTGCCAGAGTGCAGTGACTAGGGGACTTTCACAGTAACTTCATTGCAGTGTTAATGTAAACCTACTTGTGACAATAATAAATAAATAAGCTTTAATTTCTAAACTTTAAACATTAGTGCACCAATGCAGAAAAGTAGGGGAAAAGATGGAAGTCATCTTCAGCCATGGTGTTGTGTGTAACTAGCTGATTCAGAGCTATATTAGCTAATGTCTCAGTATAGGCCAAGGCCCTCCTCTACCCAGATAAATATGGTTAAGAATTGACCCAAATAGGGAGAGAGAGACTGCATAGTTTTCACAATAAAGCATCGTGGGAGTATGGTGGGATTTATTTACAAGCTGCACAGAAAAATACCTAATGAATACAATAAAAGAAAAGAATGGTGATGAAAAGATGAATGGACATCAAACTTCCATTTGAGAAAGTATATAAGTAGGTTGACCTGAAATTCAATCTGGTGTGACAGGCACTACAGCTTGCCCAGGTTCAAAGCCCAATTCTGGGTTGGCCTCAGTCCTACCAGCTAGTATGGACTTTAAAGTCCCAAAACTGAGTCTTGTGGTACCCCGTTATCTTTAGATTTAATTCCATTAAGTTTTATCGATGCTGGTTTCCAAGATGTATTTGGAAGTATAGTTTTGAGTTTTCAGGAAGTATGTAAATATATTTTATTTGACTTGCCATATCTCTACAGGATTAGATATCAATACAAAATGATGTTTAAATACATAGCTGGTAAATAGAGTATTACACTGTACCTAAGCAAATCAATGAAGTCAGCTATTACAACGTCTTTAAAGTGACAGCATCATTGACTCCTTCAGCACCTTGAAATGAAGATTTACAATTTATTGATTAAACTCAAGTGTTAAAATGTTGCAATGTTAAGTTTTGCTGCTTGAAGAGAACTGTCAAACGATAATGAAGGTGGATAAATGAATAACACAGCAACAGGTCCCATCAAATAGAATTGCTGAAAGAGTATTCCTACTGTTTTGCCTGTTGATACAAATGTCAAGATCATTAGCAGAACCTGTGAGGTTTTATAAATGACACCAGTCACTGTTAATAAGCCAGCAAAGACTGACAAAAAAAATCAATTTGCCCTACTTAACTCATTCTGAGAAGTTAATTTGTTGGGTTGACATTAATATGAAAAGGGAGGAATCTAAATGCCTGTGGTGTGCATTTAAAATAGTTCATGGTGACAGTTCTGTGGAAGATTTATGCAAAGAGAATTTGTAGCTGCAAATGAGGACAGAATTGCTAATAGTGCCATTTGATTACTGCAACTGAAGGCAGGCTACTTCTTAATCAGATAATTTAAAATTGCTAAAACAAACATTTATATATGTAGTGTCAATGATGGTCTCATAGTTATTTGATTAATAATGAACCAGACAACAATAGTTATTTTCCACTTAAATTATGCATTTGACTAGCCCAAAGATATGCTTGAGAATTCCAATAAACCAAATTGTAGTCGATCCCCACTCGGTTTCAGTCATATTTTCATTACACAGATACAAATTCTAACCATAAAAACAATCCAAACTCCTTTCTGTTCCGCTACCTCACTAGAATAACCAGAAATATACAAACATTTTTATCAAAATGATGAATGTTCACAGCACTGGGCTTATTCATATAGAGAAGATTATTTGATTATATTGTCTGTCATTGAGATGAATTTAATGAGGGTTGTCATTACTTTGCACACTCTTTCCACACATCAAGCATGATGATTTTGGGCTGTGCCACAGCAATAATATGCTGGTGTGGTCTTAACAGGATGAGTGTGGGTCCTCGGCCCTAGAGAGCTGCTGGTTAGTCTGATTGAGTCATAGTCCTAGAGTCATACAGTATAGAAGAGGCCCTTCAGCCCATCAGTCTGCACTGACAAAACTGCGGTAAACCGACATTAATTTTCCAGCACTTCGATTGATTGGCAGCTGTGCAGCCCCAGCAATCTCAGAACACAGCAGTGACCCCAATGAACATAGGGATCCACAAAAGGAGGTGTACTCTTACTTCCTCCTGAGTTGTGCAAGTATTATGGTGGAGGATGAGGATGAAGGTATAGAACTCAGTGAGAGAGACTGCAATGTCCTTGAGCAAATTGACACAGGGAGTGACAAGGTATTGGAGGCATTTGGGAGGATTAGAAGTGGACAAATCTCCAGATCCGGGATGCATTGTGTCCCAGACTACTGTGAGAGGCAAGGGAGGACATTTGGGGCTCTGACCTCAATTTGTAATTCCTCTCTTCCTACAGGGGATTTGCCAGAAGACTGGACAACAGTTAATGTAGTTCCACTATTTAGGAAGGGTTGTAGAGACTGGTAAGTCTTATGTCAGTGGTAGGGAAAATATTGGAGAAAATTCCGAAGGAGAGAATCTATCTCTATTTGGAGAGATAAGTTTTGAACAAGAATAGTCAGCATGACTTTCTCAGAGGGAAGTCATGCCTAACAAATTTGATTGAATTTTTTGAGGAGGTGACCAGTTGTGTAAACGAGGGTAATGTAGTTGATGTAGTCCATTTGGATTTCAACAAAGTCTTTGACAATGTCCCACATAGCAGACTTATAAAGAAAGCAAATGTACATGGGATACAAGTAATTTGACGAGGTAGATTCAAAATTGGCTTCATTGTAGGAGGCAGAGGATGATGACAGAAAGCTGCTTTAGTGACTAGAAGCTATGTTCAGTTGTGTAACACAGGGATCTGTGCTGGATCCCCTTTAATTGTCTGTGTACATAAATGACATTGATGACTATGTGGGGAGTAGGATTAGTAAGCTTGTGGATGACACAGAGATTGTCCAGGTGGTTAACAATGAAGTTGAGTGTCTTGGGCTAAAGAAAGATGTAGATGGGCTGGTCAAAAGGGCAGATAAACGGCAGATGGAATTTAATGCTGAAGAGTGTGAGGTGATTCACTTTGGAAGGAATAATTTGATAAGGAAGTATTCATTGAACGACACGATACGATATGAACAAAAAGACCTTTGCTGTATTTGTCCATAGATCTCTGAAGTGGAAGGGCATGTTAAAATACCTAAAACTGTTTTTGCTGTTTTATGTAAACAGGATTTTACATAATCCTGATCAAGAGGCATAATGAACCTCACATACTGAATGTATTGTTTATGAAAGTCTGTTGAACCATAGTATCAGATTACAACTTTATGACCATTTCATGTGATTGTTCCCACTACAAAACTTCATTGTATTCAAAGACTTATATGTGGAAGTGGGTGAGCAAAGATATCTTGTTAATTGATGAAGTAACAAGTTAAAGTTTAAGCAGGAGTTGGCAGCTCAATTTAGGAACTATTAAATTCTGATTTAAACTGTAAATTAAATACTGTGTCCTACAAACGTGCTGTATTCCCTGGATCACCATATTTGAAATATGTTGCAGATTTTGCCAAGAGCTCTTGGATCTACATTGAGCTAACCTGAAATATTTTACTGTGCCAATTTTGGGATGGCAGTCAGCGCCTCTGAATAGAAACTAGGTGGAAGTCTTGGCTTGTGAGAACTCCGTACACTTTTCTGGTGAGTGGGAGAGAGAGCCTGCCCGAAACACATGATTTAAATAATTATTTGGGAATGTTGCCCATCCTTCCTTGATTGTGAACCATGAGTGAATTCCAAACCTCACCAATCTTTGGCTCCAATGGTCTGAAACCCCTCCTCAAACTGAGGACCAGGGGCCATCCCCACAGGTCCTAGACTGCAATCAAACTGCTATTCCCGTCTAGCAGTCAGGCAGTGAATTTAAAGTGAAATACTGCAGATGCTGAAAATCTGAAATAACAACAGATAAAGCTGGAAATACTCAGCAGCATCTGTGGAGTGAGAAACCGAATTAACGTTTCAGGTCACGAGGTTTTTCATCAGGTGGTGGTGAATCTAGTCAGGTGTCAGACGGGGTTCCAGGAAATTATAATTGACATGGGCTCTATTTGTTCTGGTGTGCCACGGACTACTGAGCGCACATGTACCCCATCCCCACACTCATAAATCTAGGTCTAGGTATCATGGACGCAGAAGCAAAATACTGCAGATGCTGGAAAAGTAAAATAAAAACAGAAGATGCAGGTAAAAGCACATCAGGCAGCACATATGGAAAGAGAAACAGAGGGAGCAATTTAGCACCTGCATTTTCTGTGACATAAATGGCGACATGGGCGCAAAATCGCACGAAGGTCGGGAAGTGAGATTCTTACGACTGCCAGTCATATAAGCGACCCGGTCTTGAATAATGCTAAACTTATTGAGTACTTATGGAGATATATCCATCAGGAACACTGATTTCTACTCCTGATTTGTGCTTTGTAAAAGGTGGACAGGATTTGGGCAATCAGTTGCAAAGTTACGTGCTGCAGAATTCCCAGCTTTTGACCTGCTCTTGCTGCCACAGTATTTATATAGCTGTTCCCTTCTGCCTTCCCTGTTTCTTGTCAATGGTAAACTCCAGGCTGTTGATGGTGCTTGGAAACATGTGTGGTATGAATCTTACTTGTCACTTAACAGCCCAACCTTGAAAGTTGTCCAGGTCTAGCTGCATATGTACACACATTACTTCAGTATTTAAGGAGTCATGAATGGAATTTAAAACTGTGAAGACATCAGCAAACATCCCCAATTCTAACCTTATGGTAGATAGAAGGAAATCTCTGAAGTAGCTGAAGATGGTTGGGTCTGAGACGCTATGCTGAGGAACTCCAATAGCAATGTCTTGGGCTGAGCTGATTGCCTTTCAACAACTGCAATCATTTTCCTCTGGTTTAAGTATGACTCCAACTATTGCATGGTTTTTCCCTGATTCCCATTGATTGGGATTCCCTGATGCCAACCTAAACCAATATTTAAAAAATGTTCTCATACGATATGGGTATCACTGGCTGGGACACCATTTGTTGTCCATCCATAGTTACCCTAAAACTGAGTGGCTTGCTGGGCAATTTCAGTGGGCAGTTAAGAGTCAACCACATTGATGTGGATCTTGAATCACATTGAGGACAGACTGGGTAAGGACGGCAGATTTCCTTCCCTGAAGGACATTAGTGAATCAGATGGATTTTTAAAGACAATCAACAATAATCATCAGTAGACTTGTAATTCTGGATTATTCCTGAATTCCAATTTCACCCTCTGTTGTGGTGGGATTTGAACCTGGGTCCCCAGAGCATTACCCTCGGTCTTTGGATTACTAGTCCAGTCACTGAGCTGTCATGTTGCCCGGTGACTATCACTGTTTGCTGTGCAGATACATGGATTTGGGCCAGCGTCTGTGGGAGTTTGCACATTCTCCCCGTGCTTGCATGGGTTTTCTCCGGGTGCTCCGGTTTCCTCCCATACTCCAAAAATGTGTTCTTAGGCTGATTGGTGTTAACAAATTGTCCCTAAATTAGGCGTCCCTCAATCTGGTTATAATTCCTTTATTGTGGAGTTCAATAGGCGTAGACAAGGGTCATAGGTAGAAAAGGGCCCTCACAATGTTAAAATGGCGGCACGGGCTTGTTGGGCCAAAGGGCCTGTTTCCTGTGCTGTGTTGTTCTTTCTTCTTTGTTCTTTGACAATGCCACTATGCCATCTTCTCTCTTGCTATGTTAATGGTAATGACAGTCACTCTCACCTTCCCACTGGAATTCTACTCTTTCATTCTTGTTTGGACCAAGGCTGCTATTAAGTCTGAAGCCAAATGGTTCTGGCAGGATCCAAACTGATCATCAGTAAACAGGTCAGTAGCTATTGCTTTCTGTCAATGATACCTTCCACCATTTTTAGATTGATGATTGAGAGTAGACTGATGGGTTGATAATTGGCCAGATTGATTTTGTCCTGCTTTATGCAGACAGTATCTGGTCTCTGGCCTGTTATAGGGAACTTCTTTCCATTGAGTTGGTGGTCTCCATAGTGTTTGGAAGTTACCACTAGTAAAATAGCAGAGAGGCCTCAAAATTATTCCTATTTGGGGCCTCACTAATGCTAATTGGCTGTTTTCCATGAAGTCAATCAGTTTCCTCCTGCAAAAGTTTCCTGGTAGATAGAATGCATAGGAAGTATCCAAATGTGACTTCCACTCCTCCCCTAAACACCTATCACCCTGAGGATGGGACAAGTCTGCTCCATGTTACAGGTCAATGGATGTTCATCAAAGTTCTGATCATTTCTGATGTAAGATTATTGACCTGAACCGTTAAGGCTGTTTCTTTCTCTACACATGCTGCCAGACCTGTTGAGCATTTCAAGCATTTTCTGTTTTAATTTCAGAATCTGCAGTACTTTGCTTTTGTTTAGTTTGTGTGATCTTTGCCTGCTTATGAAGAACTTACATTCCTAAATCTGACTCCTTAAGATCTGTATTTTTGGCATTAAAATATGCTTATTCCTCCAAAATGCAATCCATGGCATGGTTCACATGTCTGGTGTGAGCTGCAGCAGACGGCATTTTAGTGAGTGCATTAACACATACACACAGGGAGCAGATGCCGGAAGTATACCGAGAAGGCAGTTGTAAAATCAGTCAGCATGAAACATTGATTAGACACTAGCATTGCCTTTTTGGAGGTCAATGCTCCATTGTCTCTTAATCCTATGTTTACATTCAGCAGCAGCTAGGATAAATGCTAACAGAGCTATTTAAAGGGGCCATCATATACAGATTGATTGATTTCTAATGGTTATTGCAGCGTGGAGGGTTTGGAGATTTTTGAAGTTACTTAATATTACTAAAGCCAATGAGGAGATGTTCAGCAGATGCTGGAAGATCTTGACCTAATTTCAGGGATTCTGCACAAACAAGTTGCTTCCCAGCATGTGTGCAGCAGTTTGTATTCCCCTTGAATTGCAGCATGACCAGGAGAATGAACAGAGGTGACTCAGAGCAGGACAAGCTGTTGGAAGAGGGAGGAGGAGCGGGAGACAGTCCCTCAGAAGAAGGCTGTACCTGTCCAGGATATTCAGGAAGCAATACTCCTACTTGGCTCCAGTGAAAAAAAGTATGTCAGAGTTTCTGCTTTACTCAACGTGCCCTCACTGAAATCTACCAACTTCTGCAGTAAAAGGGAATCAGAGGAAAATCCTCTGCTGGCTAAAGTCATAAATGGCACAAAGATAGATAGTTGTGGTGGTTGGAGGTCAATCATCTCAATTCCAGGACATCATTGGAGGAGTTCCCCAAGGTAGTGTTCTAATCTTCAGTTGCTTCATCACTGACCTTCCCTCTATTATAAGATCACAAGTGGGCATGTTCACTGATGATTGCACAATGTTCAGATCATTCACAAATCCTCAGGTACTGAAACAGTCCATATCCAAAAGAAGCAAGACCTGGGCAATATCAAGGTTTGGAGTGACAAGTAGCAAGTAATATTTGCTCCAAAAAGTGCCAAGCAATGACTCCTTCCCTCCAACATGATAGAATCTAATCATTGTCCCCAAAATTCAATGACATTACAATCATTGAATTTGCTGCTGAAGACATGGTGCACAACTCCAGTGTGAAACTCATGCACATGTGCATGGCATGCATATAATGAAAACTACACATTGCCACATAAAATGTGATTGCCCGAACCAGTGATATGCAGCAACCACTGTCTGGATCACTCTGCTGGAGGTGTGCAGTACTCACAGGCTTGGCATCATGATTCATGATGGTCCAATCTAATGGTTAACACTGCTGCCTCACGGTGCCAGGGACCTGGGTTCAATGCTAGCCTTGGATCATTGTCTGTGTGGAGTTTGCATGTTCTCCTTGTATCTATGTGGGTTTCCTCCGGGTGCTCTGGTTTCCTCCCATGCTCCAAAGATCTGTGGGTTAAGTTGATTGGCCATAGTAAATTGCCTCTTAGTATCAGGGGTACTAGCAGGTTAAACATACAGAATTATGAGAATAAGGCTGGGTGGGATTGTGGTCGGTGCAAATGGCCTCCATCTGCACTGTAGGGATTCTATGATTCTCAATGGGTGACACTAAAGATGGCCCTGAAGGATGATCGCAAGCAGCTCTAACCTTAAAAGGCTTGTCTTTCAACCCACCATCTTGTCAGACTGGGCTGGCTGGCTGACTGGTTCCAGTAAAGACACTGGTGGAGTGGCAGTAATGGGAGGACAAAAGCTGCCATCTTAAGAGAGGAGAATAGATCTGTGCTCCACAAAACCATTGCCATTCCCATGTGGCAGCACTTCAGCAACGCTCATAATCTACTCAAGGACAGATTGCTGGTCTATTGTGACACTCTTCAAGTCCATTTGAACACTGCCATCTGCTGCGACATTACAGCAGTCTGAGCTTGCATGACAGAAGTCTGGCTTTCGAATACAACATCCAGGTATTAAGTGACTCCTGCTTGTGCTGCAATGGAAAGTCAGACTTTGGCCATCAGTTACAGTGCTGCTGTTTGGTGCGCAATTGTGCTAATGAGTTGGCCAACATGTTCATGATAGAAAGGAACAGCTTCAAGCTCTGGGAAAAGCTTTATGCAAATTTGATATTAGATCCCTTCGCGCTCCTTGGTATTTGCACACAGGCTTTCTGACAAACCTGCCTGGTCACCAAACATTTCATTACACAAATGCATCAGCCTTCTTCTGAATCATCCAAGTCCTCTGCAGCAAATCCCCATATGTAGCCATGCCATCTGACAATCTGTCACCTGCACTTCTCTTGCCCCTACAGACCTGCCCTTGCAGTTTCTCACCCTGTGGAGCTCCAACCTTTAAGATATCCACTAAATGTAACAGTGCTGATGGCCATAATTTGTATCTTGTAAATCAGGGAGATAATGGGATTAGAGAAATGTGAAAGAATGATTAGTTATGAGGATACCATCATCTTAAATGATTTCAACTCCACTGCTGATCACAGCCTCAGCCTCAGCCTCAGCTAAGTTTTAAGCAGCACCGACTATTCAAAAGGGGTAAAGACATCATCTCTGTCTGTCCCCTTGGTTAGGTCTTTCTGTCTCTGGTTGTCATGTAAGAGGGAGGGATGCGTGTCAGTAAGTGTGGGGTAATGTCTTTGGATATGTGGCTGTCATGTTCGAATAGCTAGCAACTTGTGTGAACTGTGAGACGTGAGGTTTGCAGCAGTAGTAATTGCGTGAGGGGAAGACTATGAATGTTGGATGTAAGTCATAATTGATGGAGATTGTTAGAATCATGGGGTATGCGGTGTGACTGTGGTATATGCCATTTGAAGATACATTCACTGACCTATTCCATTCTACTTATGTGATGTAAGGAACTTTTGTTGCACTACAAGGTTTTAATCCTTGCAATGGTTAATTATTCCCACTACCTTTGCAAAGATTGTCTGGGGAACCTTCTAGCTTCCTGTGTGTGAAGGGTATCTCTCCTTTTCTCCACCTCCTGCATCAGGCCATCCAGTGCAGCTCCAGAGAAACTTGGAGTTTCCCTATTGCACCACAATTTACTCTTTGCTCTTTCTTTTATTCATCTCTGAGGTGTGGACATCTCTGGTTAGGCCTGTATTTGTTTCCAATCCCTAATTGTCCTTGAGAAGGTATTGGTTAACTGCTTTCTTGAACCACTGCAGTCCAAGTCATGTAGGTACTCCCACAGTTGCAGCACCTTCTAAATTTAAAGTCATCCTGCAGCTCTTAAAGTGGTGCGAGCATTGTAGAAATATTTCTATGTCCCCATCTTGCCCCTCCTCAGACGTGCAATCACAAAAAGCATATCTAATTTTCCCATATCCAGCAATCATGTAAATTAGCAGGAAGCTGACATCTTCCCTGCGTTATGGATGTGGGTTGACCATGTAGTCCTTGAAGCCATTGTCAGGGGCTTCTGAATCTGACCCCTTGGCTTTTCACTTATTTGGTTTCAAGATAACTCCAATGATTAAAGAGGAACTGCAGCACATTTTCTTGAGTAGGTAAATCTGAAAAATATAATTTGAAGTTTGCCACAGAAACTGCCATACTTTGATGGAGGATATTAATTCTTCATTGAGAGTGGCTTCTGAGGTTGGAAAATAGTGCTTATGAATTGTTGGATGAAATGAGCAGATTCTTGGAAGCAGATTGTGTTAATTACTATACATTTGCTGAAGTTAATTCAGTTATCTAGTCCTGACTGGCTCCGAAACTCCACCAAATGAATCAGCTGTTGATATTAACAGTATTGATTGTTTAATAAAAATATTCAAATCATTATCAGAATGAACGGGCAATTCTAAATTTGTGTGATGTTGCAAAACGGGCAATGGGCAATCTTTTAGAGACAATGTAAATGGAGAAAAAATCACTGTTACCCATTTTATGCTATCGTACAAAGTCAATATTTCATTATAAACACAAACATACTGACATTAATCAGGTGCTCCAGACTTTTTTTATTGCCCATTTAATTATTAACATCATATTTTCAAAAGGTATTCTGACGAAAAAGCCCGCTAATTAGTATTTTCTTGCTGAATTCCCTGACCCAATCCAAGTTAAGCAATATAACATACAGGGCTTATGGAAAGGAAGTTAAATTACACACAGAAAATGATCAATAGCCGGCATGCAAAAAGCTTTGAACAATGATTACTACTTATAATTGTACATTGCTGTGAAGGTATCCCCAACCTCAACCTCAGGAACAGTAATGCAAACATCAAATCTCCACACTTTTCATTCTCCTGTTCCTCTTGATTGTAAATATATAATTAGTATTGAATGCACTCACCGGAAACCTTCCACTTCATCTGCAGTTGGGATTCTCCAGTGCCGCTGCAATGAATGGAATTTTGGCTCATTGCCAAAATCTCTATTCTCATTGGCAGGAGATGCGGGATAAATGAGATTGGAGACTCCTTCTCAAAATCAGTTTATTTTGAGTTATGCATGTCAGGATTGTCATTTTCAAGAGAAGTTGCTTTGTATCATAGACTCCTACAGTGCAGGAGGGGAGCCATTTGGCCCATCGAGCCTGCTCCAACCACAATCCCACCCAAGCCCTATCCCCATAACCCTAGTTAGACTGCCCCCTGATATTAGGGACAATTTTTAGCATGGCCAATCCACCTAACCCCCACATCTTTGGATTGTGGGACGGAACTGAAGCACCTGGAGGAAACCCACGCAGACATGGGGAGAATGTGCAAACTCCACACAGACAGTGACCCAAGCTGGGAATTCAACCCAGGTCCTTGGTGCTGTGAGGCAACAGTGCTAACTACTGTGCCACCATGCCATCCCTACTTCAAGAGTCAACAGGAAAATCTAATAAAATATAAGATTTTGGGCAGAAGAACCTAAAACTCAGGTGCTATTCGTGAAGGAATTTGCTTTTTAAAATGTTTCCTTACTTCACTAATAACAATTTGAGTCTTTACGCTATGTCCCTTAGTCCGAGACTAGCCAACCAATGTAAATTTGATCGAACAAGGCCTTTCTTGCTCTAGAACATGCCATGCCTGCAGAATATTTCCAGCATTTTCTGTTTTTATTATTCCATTTGTGTAGTCTTTACCAGAGATTTAATCCTTGCTGCCCAGGTGTCATTCACTGCATTCTCACCAAGGCCAAAATATCCTTCCATGCACATCCTAACCAGTTCCTCAAATGATGAAACTGAGTATACTGGCCAAAGTATTTAGGTCTGCAAGAATAACATGGGCTATTGTCCTAGATGGCTCATTACATTCACCATCCATGACTGTCTCTCTGGTTGTTTGCTTCAAACACAACATCAATCCCATGCGTTTAATTACCAAATTATGTCCCTCAATTCATTCTTCTCCTGTGCAGGACTTAATAATGGTCCTATCTTTTGACTTGCTATGTTAAAGCAATGTTTATGTATGTGGCAATCATGAGCAGCCAACTACTTCAGATTCATTTTACTCACGAGCTGTTTATAGGACAGTTGATTGACAGAATGCTGCCATGTGAAACATTGTTAAGGTGAAACTTTATCTCCGATGTAAGGACCCAACAGGTTTTATTATACTTCCTTGCTGTTATTCTGTCCAAGAACATTAGAGAATGTACTGAAGGAATCACCACAGATTAACTCAAACGCTGTTCTTATTATTTGCAATAAGCCCAGCCATCAATTTCTTGATTGTCTTTGAATGTCCTTTCAAGTGAGGCAGTCAAAAAAAAAACAATGTTTTACTCAGTCTCACTAACTGCTTACATTGGAGGCTATTTTGACTATTACACACTGGCACCATCAATTTACTTTATCCACTGCGCTTCAGTTTTCCCAATTTCTGCACTTACCTGACCATCCAGCTTCAATGTTTTCCTGAAGGAAAATTGTGACTACTTTTTTAATATTGGACAGAAAATTATTTAACACCAATAATTAACCTGAAAAAAAGAGTTAATTGTAATGAACTAACTCCTTTGTGTCACCCAAATATCACAAATCGTTTGAAGGAGGACCAGGCATTTTAAAATGACAATGTTTTTTGGTGTTATATATGGTAATCGATGTTCAAAGCTGTTTGCATGCTGGTTA
The DNA here is from genome assembly GCF_965287045.1 of Carcharhinus amblyrhynchos. Classification (NCBI taxonomy): domain Eukaryota; kingdom Metazoa; phylum Chordata; class Chondrichthyes; order Carcharhiniformes; family Carcharhinidae; genus Carcharhinus; species Carcharhinus amblyrhynchos. The sequence continues at coordinate 84,845,488 of NC_137324.1, read as the reverse complement.
TTGATAATGCTTTGGGTGTAACATAACTTCCTTTCCGTAAGTGCATTAAAAAATACACAAGGAAGACAATCAACGTGTCATTACTGTGTCCAGATCTGTGAGTTTATTTTAATGGGTTAAAATCCAAATAAGCATCTGATAACAGTTTCTATCATTTCTTCCAGGCTCCTCCACACAGGGTTTTGCATATAGAACAGGGCTAGATTTTTGAACATCTATTTTGTGGATGTATTTCTTTCACTTTCAGTCATTGTGGATGGCTATTAAACTTGTGCTGCCACAGCCACTGCCCATTTCCAGCTCCCTCCCCTGTTTCAGCATTTCTCAGCGTCCTCTAGAATGTTGCTTGGCAGCTAGGTGATGAGATCCAAACCACATAATTTACGATGCTGAATTCCCATCTACGCTGACACAGTACTGCCTCTCAAAGCAATGTCACTATTTAGCAGGCACTGCAGGTTGCAAAGAGGTCCTGGCCCGATGCTATTTCTTTGAATGCTCCAGATTCTCAGGGGTTCACAAATAAATTTGTTCTTAGCAGCCACTGATGTGTGCTGCTGAACAAAACTCCACAAGAGCTATTGGATCAGATCTCAGGTGTAATTCTATGCTTTTCTTTTTGTTCTGAAAAAGGAAGCAGAGGAGAATGAGGCTAAGCACTGAGAAGGCAAGCTGGCATCGGTCTCCACTTGAAGTGGCAGAGCTTGATCAGGGATAATCAGCATGCTATATGGGGGGTGGGGTTAGTAAGTTTTGAGAATGACACAAAAAATTGGATGGGTGGTTAACAGTGAAGTGGAGTGTCTTGGGCTACAAGATATAGATGGAATGGTCAAATGGACAGATAAGTGGCAGATAGAATTTAACCCTGAAAAGTGTGAGGTGATACACTTTGAAAGGAGTAATTTGACAAAGAAGTTCTCGATGAAGGGTAGGACACTATGAAGTTCTGTGGAACAAAGCAATCTTGGCAAGTTTGTTACAAATCTCTGAAGGCGGAAGGGTACATTAATAGAGGGGTGAAAAAGGCATATGGACACTTGCTTTTATCAATTGAGGCATAGATTACAAAAGCAGGGAAGTCATGTTGGAGTGTACAGAACTTTGGTGAGGCCAGTTCTAGAGTACTGTGTGCAGTTCTGGTCATCACATTATAGGAAGGATGTGATTTCACTGGAGGCAGCGCAGAGGAGATTCACCAGGATGCTGCCTGGGATGGAACATTTAAGTTATGAAGGGAGGTTGGGTAGGCTTGGGATGTTTTAGATGGAGCAGAGAAGACTGAGGGGCGAATATTTCAAGGTGTACAAGATTATGAGGGGCATGGACAGAACGGACAAGGAACAGCTGTTCCCCTTAGTTGAAGGGTCAGTCACAAGGGTGGTAATGGTCTGGAATGCGCTGCACAGGAGGGTGGCAGAGGTGGGTTCCCTCAGATCCTTTAAAAAGTATCTGGATGAGTGCTTGACACATCATAATATTCAGGGTTATGGGCCAAGTTCTGGCAGATGGGATTAGGTGGAAGTTCAGATGTTTCTAATGTGTCGGGGTAGACTTGATGGTCCAAAGAGCTTCCCCTGTAGTGTATGATTCTATGATATGATGCTACAAGCATTTAAGGATATCTGTCCGAGATACCTTCTCTCATGTCAATAAAACCAGAAGATGCAGGCCACCAAAATGTGGCTCCGTAGTGGGATTTGGTTTCTCTGCTATGTGAACCATATGAGGGAACAATGGTAAGGGGCTGGCGATACAGCCTGTGTCAACCACCATGTTGCGGAGGGCAATAGCGCAAACATTGCGTGCATGGACCAAAAGCCTGCAGAGTGGGCAGATCATAACTTCAGTCATCATGTAATGCTGACTTGAAATCCAACCTGCCTCTTTGGATTTCAGATTGTGTTGCACAGAGACAGCAGTGCTAACCATTGCAGCACCATGCTGGGAGTATGTGGAAGCTGTGAGATATGGCTGTGAAGTATGAAACTGTGCTAAGTGTGTGAAGGTGAAAAGGAACATGCAAACATTATGAGCATGAGTCTTGGTTGCTGGAGACTGTTGGTAAGGCTGCCATACATTGGGTAGTTGTAAGGTTGCTGCACAATATGACAGCACATATGCTATAATATGACATTTGAAGATACGTTTGCTCATCTTGACTGGTTAGCCAGAATTTTATCATCCCACTTGCCATGGGAATTGGAGCAGGCGAGGAGCGGACCATGGAAAGATCCTTTGTCCTCAGGTGGGATTTTGTGGTTTCGGGACCAGCGAGGCTGTAAAATCCCGCCGTCGTGTGAAGTCATTGAGTTTCTTGCGGCATTGTATCCAGGTCCTCAAGGCCATACCCCTGGCATTGACCTCTATGGCTTTCTGCTCCCATTATTCTCACAGCATCTGTCTGGAGGGTCTTTGGGTTTCCTGTAGAGGATAGCTTTTCTCCTGCTTTCAACATCCTGCACCAAATCTTAGAGTGCTGCATCCGAGAACCTCAGAGTCCTCTTTCTGGCTTGCTGCTTCATTATTCCTGCTTTTTGCGAAATCTTTTGCAACCAGTTGCACGAGTTGCTGCAGTCAGGATAAACCATGCATCTAAAAGGTGCAAGATGCCTCAATAAAGTGCAACAGAGCCTGTCCTTACATGGTTCTAGCCTCATGCAGACATTTTCTTTCTCACTGAGTGTGCAACCTCTCATCAGCATGGCTAATACTGGGTTGAATACATTAATAATGGGAATGGGAAGGCAGCACCAGATTTGTGTTGAATATCTATGTTTTGGGTAACTGCACATCACAATCCCTATGCTAGTTAATGGGTCTCATTAAATTTTCAGTCACCAACTCTACTTGACCTCTCACAAAGCAATGCAATGTAAAAGAGTTCAATTCATTACAGCTTTTAGGCCCTAATTCCCTGCAATTGCAGTAATAACGAAGATTATGGCAGCGCCAAATGTTAATGTAACAAATTCCATGTATGTAGGTTCCAATGACACCGCTGCCTCACAGTGCCAGGGACACAGGTTCAATTCCAGCCTCGGGTGACTGCCTGTGTGGAGTTTGCACGTTCTCCTCGTGTCTGCATGGGTTTTCCCCTGGTGCTCTGGTTCTCTCCCACAATCCAAAGATGTGCAGGTTAGGTTGATTGACCATGCTAAATTGCCCCTTAGTGTCAGGGAGATTAGCAGGGTAAATACTTGAGGTTACAAGGCCTGGGTGCGATTTTTTTTTAGCGCAAATTCAATGGGCCAAATGGCCTCCTTCTGCAGTGTAGGAATTCAATGAACATTGGCCAACTGACACTCACTGATATATCCAACAAGTTGCAGATGTCTTCCTTGTGAAATTAGGCCAGTACGGACAATTCCCCATGGATCTGTTTCTAAGAAGAAAATAAATGCACAGTTTTCAACTGCTTGGATTTTCTCAGCGTCAGGGGTGTCACTGACAGAACCTATAACACCAGGTTTGCCTCCTCAGAAGATGCTCTGAATTCTGAATAACCAACAGTTCCATTCCCTAAAATAACAGCTAATGTGATATCTGGAACACTATAATATACATGAATGAATATTCTCCAGTAAAATATTGCAAAGTCTTAGCACTGTTCCTAGATAAGCTACATTTGTCTGGATAACTCCTGGACTAAAAACTCAGCCTCACAATTGCAGAAGCTCAAAGACAAGGAAATAATTCACCCCTCCCTCTATGCCAATCAGCCAGAACAAATAACATCAATAGAAATAATTTTCTATTGAGGCCAAGGATGTCCCAATAATAAAGGAAGTAGGGGGGCATGAGTAAGGTTGGTAGCGTTCCTTCAAATAGGGTCCAGGTGAAGGCTGGGATGAAGACACTTTATCTGAATGCATGAAGCATTCAGAACAAAGTGAATGAGCTGGTGGCGCAGATCGGCACAAATGGATATGATCTGGTGGTCATTACAGAGACGTGGTTGCAAGGTGACAGGGACTGGGAGCTGAATGTCCAGGGGTATCAAATGTTTAGGAAGGACAGACGGGAGGAAAAAGCGGGGGGTAGCTCTGCTGATTAAGGATAGTATCAGGGTGGTAGTAAGGAAAGATATAGGCGCCAAAGAGCAGAAAGTGGAATTGTTGTGGGTGGAGATTAGGAACAGCAAGGGGAGGTAGACGCTGGTGGGTGTCGTCTATAGGCCCCCAAATAATGACCTGGAGGTGGGGCAGGCTATAAACGCACAAATAAATGCTGCGTGCAGGAATGGTATGGTGATAATTATGGGGGATTTCAATCTACATATTGATTGGTCAACCCATGTTGGACGCGGTGGGCTTGAGGAAGAGTTCCTGGAATGCTGCCGGGATAGCTTCCTTGAACAGTGTGTGTTGGAGCCGATGAGGGAGTGAGCAATCTTAGATCTGGTGTTATGTAATGAGGCAGGTAGAATTAGGGACCTTGTTGTGAATGATCCTCTTGGGAAGAGTGATCATTGTATGGTGGAGTTTCTGATGCAGATGGAGGAGGAGAAAGTAGGATCCCGGATCTGTGTCCTTTGTTTGAACAGAGGGGAGTACGATAGGATGAGAGAGGAATTGGCAAATGTAGACTGGGGGCTCAGATTGGGGGTAGTTCTGCTGAGGAACAGTGGAGGATCTTTAAGGAGATCTTTCTTGGTGCTCAGCAGGAATTTATTCCAATGGTAAAAAAGGATCGTAGGAGAAGAGATAATCAGCCATGGATAACGAAGGAGATAAAAGAGAGTATTAAATTAAAAGTTGATGCGTTTAGAGTGGCTAAGAGTAGTGGGTGAGAAGAGGATTGGGAGAGGTTTAAATATCAACAAAGAATGATGAAGAAGTTGATAAGGAAAGGAAGGATAAACTATGAATCTAGGCTAGCGCTAAATATAAAAAAGGATAGTAAGAGTTTTTATAAATATATAAAAAGGAGAAGGCTGGCTAGGGTGAACGTTGGACCCTTAGAGGATGAGAGGGGGGAATCAGTGGTAGGGGATGGGGATATGGCTGAGGCCTTGAATAACTTTTTTGCTTCGGTCTTCACGGAGGAGGACGCAAATAGTTTGCCGGGTGTTAACGATGGAAAGATGGTAGGAGTGGAGGGCCTGAATGAGATCATTGTTACTAGAGAGGCAGTGCTCGACAGACTAGAGGGACTGATGGTGGGACAAGTCCCCAGGACTGGATGGAGTGCATCCAAGGGTTCTGACGGAAATGGCAGAGGTGATAGTGGATGCCTTAGTGATTATTTTCCAAACCTCGCTGGATTCTGGGGAAGTGCTGGAAGATTGGAAAATGGCTAATGTTACGCCGCTGTTTAAAAAGGGTAGCAGGCAAAAGGCAGGGAATTATAGGCTGGTTAGTTTAACGTCTGTTGTAGGAAAAATGCTTGAATCCATAATCAAGGAGAAAATAGCGAGGCATCTTGAGGAGAATTGTTTGGTAGAGCAGACGCAGCATAGTTTCGTTAAGGGGAAGTCATGTCTGACGAATTTATTGGAATTCTATGAGGATGTGTCTAGTGCGGTGGATAGAGGGGAACCGGTGGATGTGCTGTTTCTCGATTTTCAGAAGACGTTTGATAAGGTGCCGCACAAAAGGTTGTTGCAGAAGGTTAGGGGGCATGGAGTTGGGGGTAGGGTGTTAGCGTGGATAGGGGATTGGCTTTCAAATAGGAGGCAGAGAGTGGGGGTCAATGGGTGCTATTCGGATTGGCGGATGGTGACTAGTAGAGTGCCCCAGGGATCGGTGCTGGGGCCTCAGCTATTTACCATTTATATAGATGATCCGGAGGAGGGAGCCGAGTGTAAGGTGTCGAAATTTGCTGATGACACCAAGATAAGTGGAACGGCAAGTTGTGCGGAGGGTGTGGAGAGTCTGCAGAGGGATCTAGATATGCTGAGCGAGTGGGCGAGGACCTGGCAAATGGAATACAATGTTGGCAAGTGTGAGGTTATCCACTTTGGTAGGAATAATGGTAGGAAGGACTACGACTTACAGGACGAAAAGCTGCAGCATGCTACGGTGCAGAGGGACCTCGGGGTCCTTGTGCATGAGTCGCAAAAACCCAGCCTACAGGTGCAGCAGGTGGTCAGGAAGGCAAATGGGATGCTGGCCTTCATAGCGAGGGGGATTGAATATAAAAGTAGGGAGGTCTTGCTGCAACTGTACAGGGCACTGGTGAGGCCGCAGCTGGAGTACTGTGTGCAGTTTTGGTCGCCGCACTTGCGCAAGGATATTTTGGCCTTGGAGGGAGTGCAGAGGAGGTTCACTAGGCTGATACCGGAGTTGAGGGGGTTGAGCTATGAGAAGAGGCTGAATAGACTGGGCTTGTACTGGTTAGAGTTTAGGAAGATGAGGGGAGATCTCATTGAGACGTATAAAATGATGAAAGGGATGGATAGGGTAGAGGTGGAGAGGTTCTTCCTGCTCAGAAAGGACAGCAGAACTAGAGGTCACAGCCTCAAGATAAAGGGGGGAGCGGTTTAGAACGGAGTTGAGGAGGAACTTCTTCACTCAAACGGTGGTGAATCTCTGGAATTCTCTGCCCGTTGAAGTGGTGGAGGCTACCTCGCTAAATATATTTAAGACGCAGGTAGATAGGTTTTTGGTAGGCAAAGGGATTAAGGGTTATGGGGAGAAAATGGGAAAGTGGAACTGAGCCACGACAGATCAGCCATGATCTTGTTGAATGGTGGGGCAGGCTCGAAGGGCTAGATGGCCTACTCCTGCTCCTATTTCTTATGTTCTTAATTTGTTAACACAATAACTGATGCTGGTATCGACTTTTTATCTCCAACATAGTGATTTGACTATACCAGCCTTTACAGCCCTACCCCATACACTTACCGCATTTACCACCATTAACCCTAAGCATCTTTGGACAAAAAGAGGCAACTTAGAATGGCCAATCTGCCTATGAAAGGAAACCAGAATAACTGGAGGAAACCCACACAGACACAGGAAGAATGTGTAAACACCACACAGTCACCGAAAGCCAGATTTGAACCTGGGTACCTGACAATGTAAGGTAACAGAGCTAACCACTGTACCACCTTAATACTGCTGCAATCCAATGGATTCAGAACAGGTATCAACATTGGTGAGCTGAATCATTGCTGCAGAAGTTTCCTAAGACTAGGGTGGCACTGTGGCACATCTTAGGGTATCTCTGGCTGTGCCCCTTGTGGCAAAGCATTCCATCCTGATCCCTACTGATGAGGACCCCTATTTTTTCTCAGGACTAAAGAAATCAACATGTATTTCAGTTTCCAATCCTCCAGGATTGTTATTTCAAATGTTCAACACTTGTCAAATGTTTTCAAATGTGCATTAACTCTGGTTATTCTCATAATTACTGTTATGATTAAAATAGAAACCCATAGAAAGGATAATAGTATTTTACATATCTTGCTAATTTACTAGCATTGATAATCATGTTTCTAAATTACCTGCTGGAAGGCTGCTTTTCAGAAGGATGGAATGCAAAATGTCTGAATGTTAATTGAGGTGTCAGATAATGTTATCTCTTCCATGCGTTCATGTATCAAATTTGTAAAATCATCTTTATCTCAGTTGGATAAGCATCTCCCAGTGGCTGTAGTGTCCATTGGAAATAAACCTGTGCCATTTCATAATTACATCCAAGTGGCAATAATGTTATGAATGTGTCCCAGACTTCAGCAGCATATCAATGCAGGACCTCAGTCAGGCTGAATTGAGTAAATGAGTGCAGTCAAGGAGTTGTATTTTTGGATGGATTGTTTGGATGATGCTAATTTCATGTCTTAAGAGTGTAAAGAGAAACTTGAAGAGAGTAGAGTTCCACAATTTTGAGATTTTGGGATAAGATAAATGAGGGTTAGAGAACTGTGATGAGGTTTGTTTTGATGTAACATAAAGGGGCGAATTTTCTCGTTCCGCTCACCACGGGAGTTGTAGTGGGCAAGGGGCGGACCATGAAAAGGTCTGTTGACCTCGGGTAGGATTTTTGTCGTTTTGGGGCGAATGCAGCCAGAAAATTCTGCCCATAGACTTGAGGAGATTTAGAAACAATCTGCCAAACTCCTTAGGTATAAGAAATGCCTCGTGAGACTTAAATAGGTCCTTTGGGGTGCATTTCCTCAGGGTTTCTCCAGCTCAGCTGCCAAAACATCAACAAAACTTTGGCAGAATCTCTGTTTGTGCAAGTGAAGAAGGACTCCATTGATGTTTCAATGGAAAAACCAGTGAAGGCCTGAGGAAATTCACCCCAATATTTGCTGCTGAATTTTATCTGGTGGCGGTGGCCAGACAACAACCCAGAAAGCTGGGTATTATCCCACTCAGTCTTTTCGAAAAGCCCCATCCCGATTGTGTGGTAATCAGGCAATTAACTACCTATACCTCAGGGCTTATATCCCTTTAAGAGATGAGCTCCTACCTCCAAGCGCTGTCTGCCAAACAGACTCAGTAACTCTTCAGTCCCAGCTTTGCCACCGGGAAAGATGGCCATTGTTGGGACAGCAACCTCTGAATGGGAAGTTCATCGCTCACCTCCCCACCTGCCAATAGCACTCCACACTGTCGGGAAGGTAGCAGGCACTCCCCACCTCTTGCCTTCTCTCCTGATCTTCTGCTCCCACTTGTCCCCTTCACCCCCACCACCACCCCACAACGCCCTCCCAGGGAACCCATCAAATTTTCCATTGTTTTGTTTGGCTGCTTGTTACCCCTTGGTGAGACCTCCCATAAGTGGAAAGGAAAAAAGATCAGATTCTGTTAAATTAACAGCTGCAACGTGTCCTCTTTTCTCCTACTCCCTAGCAACCATTGCCACATCAATTGTGCTTTGTAAAAATGTCGCTCCAGGCCACATCATCACATACACCCTCCAATCCTGAATGAAGCTGGTGACATCACAAACTCATGACCTTGTGTATGCACCACACTTTGATTGAATGTGATGTTTCCTTACAGAATCTCAGGCATCCGCTGCTGTTTGTGATTAGCTGCAAGCAATGGAACATGTTGAGCATATTTCAACAGCGAGCATTTCACAGAGAAAGTCTCCACAATGTCAATTCAACGTAAAATGTCTCATATTTTCATATATCTTTGTCATCTGCATTCCGGTAGATCAGAAGTAATGAAGCACATTGCACAGATGTTTGGATCTGTGCGTTCATCATTATTTTGTGCCTCTATTCCTAATCAGGGATGCCAACTGAGTGAGAGAAAATATTGGCCATAAAGGATTAGATGGTTATTCTGTGGGATGTTGTTTTCTCTCAGTACTGATCACTATGTCATTTACAAGCTTTCTTCAGCTCCTAATTCAGGGCATGCAAGATATATTGCGCCAATTATGGCAGCAGTGACTTATCCTTCTGCAAGAGAGAATACCATGATGAATTACAGGAGAAGCTGCCAATCAATGAAGGCTGAACAAATGGGCTTGATAGATTTACTAAGAAAATTTATTTTCCTCTTTAGCTATGGCTGTTTGGCTTTTTCTGCCCTGTTGTTGAATCTCCTTCAGGATGGAAGAAAATAGAACTGCTCGGGTCAGTTAGAAATCCAGAAGCGTCCACTGAAGTTGGACAGCATTTCACGCTTCATCTGATGTTAAATCTTCTGATGGGATGAATGACAGTGACCAAAGTATGTTTTTAAGGCTTTGGAATTTAAATCCAGAGTCATATTTTAAAAGACCATGTTTTCTTTAAATAGCAGGCAAAATTCTGCTCAATAAAACATATTTTAGTATTCCACATGTTTTGGTTGTTTTTGTTTGTATCTGCTCTTGGGTTGTAGGCACCAGTGGCAACACAAGAAAATAGGAGAAAAGGAGCATAAGCAGACCACAACCCAGCATGTGGTTCTGGCAATCAACATGATCATGATTGATTTTGGACTTCAACTCTCCATAATCTCTTAACTCTGAGACCAAAAGTCTGTCAATTCCATCCCTAAGTTTATTCAATGACAGAGCGTCCTCGCCTCTCGTATTGAATATATTCAAGACTCAAAACTCTTTGAGTGAGAAAATTCTCCTCATTTCAGTTATAAATGATCAGCCCCTTACCTTGAGACTGTTGCCCCGTGTTTTAGATTCCCTGACCAATGGGTATAATCTCTCAGCATCAACTCTACCAAGCCCCTTTAGTATTTTGTAGGTTGCAATGAGATTGCCTCACATTCTTCTAAACTCCAAAGAACACATGCCCAATTTATTTAGCCTTTCAACTGCCTATCCTAGGCATCAATTTAGTGAATCTTTGTTGTACAGCCTCCAGGGCTAGTATGTTCTTTCTTGAATGTGCAGACCAAAGCTTCACATAATACTCCTGATGCTGTCTCACCAAAGCTCTGCAACTGTAGCAAGACTTCTTTATTCTTGCACTCCAATCCCCTTACAATAAAAGCCAACATGCCATTTGCCTTCCTAATTGTTTGTTGCGCCTGCATGTTAACTTTCTGTGTTCCTTGTACAAGCACACTCAAATCTCTTTGAACATCAACACTTATAAGTTCCTCGTCTTTTAAAAAATATTCTCGATGGGATTTTCCAGTTGCACTCATGTCAAGACCAGAAATTCCTGCCCTAGATCAACAGGTGTTTAAATGGTCCATCAAATGTTCCATCCTGCCTGTGATGATTCCTGTGACAGGTGAGAAAATTTACCCATCTGTTTCTTCATTCTTATGACCAAAGTGAATAACTTCACATTTTTCTATATCTTCTTCATCTGCTATCTTGTTCTCCAATCACCTAACTGTCTATATCTCTTTGCAGCCTCTGGGTGGGATTCTCTGGCTGTTCATGCTGACGAGATTCTCCCGTCCACTGCAGTGACCGGAGATTTGACTGGGTGCCAAATTCTGCATCCACTCTGGCAGCAGTGGCGAGCTATGAACGGCCAAGAATTCTGGTCTCTGTGTTCTCCCACTACTTACCTTTCAACCGAGTTAGGTATAAATAACAAACTTAATTACATAACTCGGTATCTCTTTATCTAAGTTATTAATATAGATTGTAAATAACTGAAGGCCCAGCACTGATTCTTGCAGAACTCTAATTTTCACTGCCTGCCAACTTGAAAATGCTCCATTTATTATGTTTTCTATCCATTAACCAATCCTCTATCCATGCTAATATATTACTCCTATTTCCATGAGCCATTATTTGGCCTATTAACCTTCTTTTGAAAATCCAGACATACTACATCTACTGATTCCCCTTTATCCACACTATTAGTCACATCTTCAAAAAACATGAATAAATTTTGTAAAACAGAATTTCCTTTTAGTAAAACCATGTTGATTTGTTCTAGTCATACTTTGCTTTTCCAAGTGCATTGTTAACACTTCTTTAATAATAGCTTCCAGCATTTCCCAATAACTGATGGTTGGCTAACCAGCCTGTGGTTCATTGCTTTCTCTCTTCCTCCTTTTTAGAGCACACAACCCATATCTGATATGACTTCACTGAGAGGCTGCCTCCCGGAATCTACTAGGTTCTGGATGCCTCAGAAGGCCTGTATTAAGTAAGTTGGAAAATTCCTATATGTCCCTGATCATTTGCCACATGAGGGCCAGAATTCTCCAACCTCACCTGTGACTGGGATTCTCCAGTCCCGCTGCTGTGAATGGAGCACCAAGTTCTCCGTTCTTGCTGGCAGCAATGGCGGGGTGTGCAAGACCGGAGAATTGTGGCTAAGGTCTTTTAATTATGCTAATGAGTTACCCACTACTTGTGGGTGTGTAACCATCACCCTGTTTAACCTTGCCTCTTTAAAAATGGATTGCAGGCAGGAAGATGTCAACAAATTGGCACCAGGCAATTCCTACCATTTTTAGTCTTCAAAAATCCAGCCCCGATTTTTTAAATCTCAGGTTTATTAATTAAAGAATATTGATTTCTCCAGACACCCTGGTGGGATTTGAACTCATTTCCCCAAAGCATTAGTCGAGTAACATTACCACCATGCTCCCATCCACTAAATACAAAACAAAGCCATTCTTCTGACAGTTGAAAGTTTTGTTACATTAATGCTGGCACATTATGCCAGGAAAATTAGGTTGCTAGGTTATACATTTCTTTGTCTTGCACAGTTTACTCAGTTATTTCTTGCTGTCATTTATTTAGAGATAAAATATTAGATGGGTGCTACATTACATTATATCTGTATAATTTTATTTGAGTGTATTTAACTCTTGATGACATTCTTTCAGTAAAATAATTTGACAGGACTCTTTTAGAATTGCTGTTGCATTTTCTTAGACATTCTTTAGTGTGCAGTTTGTGCTTGATTCAATAGATCTACAAGAAAATACAATTATTAGAGATAAAGATCCAATAGCTGGAACATGTAATCCAGGGAGTAGCAATCACAGTCAGATTGCCAGTCAACACCTATTTATTTACACTAATACTTAGCCTCACCTTTCTTCCAAGAGGGGCTGGGTGGGAAAAGTGCAGTTCTGCTGCCCAGGAATCCTCTTGGTCGAGCATCAGAAAATCGGATGAAAGGAAGACTTATTATGGCACTAGCTAACATAAAACTGGTTACCGGGATTTTTAGAAGCCAGGGGCAAGGTACGTGTGTGTGCAAGGAAAGTGAGAAGGCTAGGGGTAGGAAGACGGTGTTTGGGGGTGGGAGGTTGTGTAGTTAGTGGAATGTGGTTGGGAGGGGTATTGGATGGTCAGTGGGGTGGTTGGAAGGTCAGCGGTTTGGTCAGGATGGTTGGATGGGTCAGCAGAGTGGTTGGTGAGGGTAGTCAAGGTTGTGGGAGCAGTCAAAGGTCGAGAGGTGGTGGTTTATTTGGGTGTAGGGTGGTGGTTGAGGGGGCAGGGGATGAAAGAGTTTGTCCCGTAGGGGTTGGGCAAAGTTGGGGAGGATTAGTTGAAATGTGGGGGATAGTTGGGGGTGGGGAATAGTCAGGGGAATGAGAGATAATTAGGAGGTTGGAAATGTAGTCAGAGAGGTGATGGATTATTTGGGATGTGGGATCATGATCTGTGGGGTCTGTGGGAGCGGGGCTGGCAATTGAGGAGGTAGGGAGGTATTCAGGAGGTAGGTGCAATAGTATTGAGGGGGATGGAGAATGGGGAGGGGCATTAATATTACAGTTACCCAGAAATTAGAAGTGGTTTTAATTCTTCTAATCTTTTCTGGGTAATTATTCCTGTAAGGCAGTCAAAAACATCCAAAGTCTATGATTTAAATTGGAATATTGGATGGTTCCCAGTGTCAGGTAATTGCCGAATGGCAGTTTGAACTTCCCAGGCTATTGTGCAGGAACTTCCAGGCTTGGAGGGGTCCCCCAGCACAGCTTTGGGATACCCCATGGGGGACAACATCCCAGGGAATGGAATTTATGGGCCATGGAATAATATCATCTGTATGAAGGATAATTTGACAGTGGAATGAAAGCAACAGGCAGTTCTTAACTAGGCACCTCTGACAATTCCATATAAAGAGCTCCTCTGTGATACTTGGATATAATCTTTAACTTTAACAACAGTTATTAACTACTCAATTAAGTATTGATATTAATTACATTTTAAGTTGACCATTTAAGATTAGGTAGTATTAAACTTTAGTGCTGGGCAATGAAGTGAGTAGAGTTGCTGAATTAATCTTGCTGGCAGGAATATCACCTATATCATCAATTGATACCCAATTAAAATGTAAAAAAAATTAAAATAGATTTCAAACAGAAACAATCTTACAATTAAAAATGTGGGTGGGTTGAGTGGACTGATTGCTATTCCTGCTATATCATATTTCTCAGGCAGTGTTTCATTCTGTTAAAGTTAAAGTTTATTTATTAATCACAAGTAGGCTTACATTAACACTGCAATAAAGTTACTGTGAAATTCCCCCAGTTGCCACATTTCAGCATGTGTTCAGATCAATGCACGTAAGCAGTACATCCTTCAGACTGTGGGAGGAAACTCAGAGGAAATCCATACAGACATGGGGAGGATGTGCAAACTCCACACAGACCCACGGCTGGAATTGGACCTGGATCCCTGGTGCTGTGAGGTAGCTGTGCTAACCACTGTGCCACCATGCTGCCTCAACAATTGTAGTTAACAATAGTGAAATTGATCTTCTTCAAAAATGCAAGTTAGTGATAGGTATCTACACCCATCTACCCACATCAGGGGAGATAAGAAGATCAGAGATCTCCGTAAAGTAGGGGCCATTAAAACCTGTGCTGCCTGTGTCTAACCTCATATCAAATCTGCGAGTTACACTGGCACCTAGAAAATCAGTGCTTCAATTTTAACTTTCTCATCCTTGTTTTCATATCTCTGTATGGCTTCGCTCTTCTCTATCACTATAATCTCCTCCAAGCTTCAACACCCTCTGAGATATCCACACCCATCTGATTCTGACCTCTTGTGCATCCCCAATTTTAATTGTTCCATTGATGGCTATGCCTTGACCTACCAAGACTTCAAGCACTGGAATTTCCTGTCTAATTCTCTCCACCTCTATACCTCTAAAGACACTCTGTACAACTTATTTGACCAAGTCTTTTATCAATCTGCTCTAATATCTCCTTACATGGCTTGGTGTTACACTTCCTCTACAACGTCTCAGTGAATGGTCTTGGGATGTTTATTATGTTAAAGATGTTACATAAGTGCAAGTTGTTCTTGTTGAATCAGTGCTAATTTGCTTAGCACACAACTTCCTTTCCCACTGAGGTCAATCACAGTAAGCCAATAAAAGGCCAATTTTCTGGTCTTGGAACCATCTTTGGAATGTCAAACAGCTTGTGTGATATCCAGCCATTAATGAGCCTTAGTTTGATTCAGATTAATATTGTGTAGGCTGAAGACATTATAGTTGATCTACCCTACAATCTCTGAACCTTTGCTTTGATTCCATTCCACAACTTTTGCAGGTTCAAGCCAACTTTGCAGGCTTGATGCCCACTTGCACTCTAAAATGTGTTTCCAAATCTATATTGTCTCCTTCACACACACCACCTTTCTATGTTTTTCTGTATTAAAACTGTATACATAAATAAAAAATGTTCTTGTTGTGATGTCACTTTGTTAAAATGGATAAAGCAGAAATAGGATTATGTATGTAAGTAATTGGTATGAGGGGGAAATAGGTCACACTACAGCAAGTTAATATCCATTTAAGCAGAGTTATTTGAGAAGTGTTATTTGTACAACTATTTCAGTTAGGGAATGAGGAATGCAGTGGAAGTCCAAACAAGAGAAAGGGGGATTGTTCTTGCAGCACTGAAAGAGACTCTTCAGCCCATTGCATCTGTGCCAGCCATCAAACACTTACATAGAATAATCTCATTTTCCAGCACTTGGTCCATAGCCTTGAATGCTATGGCATTTCAAGTGCTCATCTAAATGCTTCTTAAATGTTGTGAGGGTTTCTACTTCTACCACTCTCTCAGGGAATGAGTTTTAGACTCCCATCACCCTCTGGGTGAAAAAGTTTTTCCTCAAATCTCCTCTAAATCTCCTGCCCCTTACCTTAAATCTATGCCCACTGGTTATTGGCCCCTCTACTAAAGGAAAAAACTTCTTATCAACCCTATCTATAGCCCTCGTAATTTTGTACATCATGTTTTATCTCGACAGTGTTGGGCAAATTCTTCAACTTTTCACAGCATCGATCTGCAGTCCTGATGATGCCCAAATTTGCCCAAAATGATGCCCAAATTTACATTAAGTGCCTCTTGCAGTGTATGACTGATATTTTTGGTAGTTTCCTCTGAAACTGTGACATATCTTCTATCTCTGTTATTTCCTTCTTCAGCTATGTCTGCCTCTGCCAAATTCTCTTATGTTAGACATTATTGAATTGTGACAAAGAAGTCGAATATCTAATCAATTGACAGATTAAGGCATTGCTCCTTACATATGGCTTTTCGAGCTGCTACTGTTGCAGCCGTCAAGCAGATATCTCTGTTTACTGGCTGGACTCTTGTGTCCTTGTACCCCAGCAGATAACTCCCATTTAATGACCATCAGTTCCTTAATGAATACATTAAGAAGCTGACTCAGGACATTCTCATGTAAGTACCTCTGCAGACCAACAGTAGCACAGCTCATGTTCTACTGGTATAAAGGTGGCACAATGCACAATTGAAAGTTCTGCGCCTCAAGAGTGTTTAAAGCTCATGTTATTCAACCTCTCCATTGGGATTGCTTAACTACTGTAAATTATGCAAACCCATTCATACCTGACCTAAGAGACAAAATGCATATTCCTTATATCCAAAATGATCATATATTGTATGGATGTAAATATCAAAGCACTAATTATATCAATTGTCATCATTTGGACTGAACTTGATAATACCTTGATGATTCTGTCCAGCATGTTAATTTTTATATATAAATTAGTAGATTAACTGAAAGCTGATCGTCAGTGTTGGGTAACGACGATGGTGTAGCTTCAATCATGTTTACAATAATGAATAATGCACCACGAGTGAAATTAGATGATAACGTGTCTATAAATGATGCTTAAAGGTAGGAAGTTCTGCAAAGACAGATTGTTTGTCTTTAAAATGTCTTGCTGGAACACTATTGATCCTTAGTCAATATGATTGATGAATGTTGAGGGATGTCAAATGCCTTTTTCACTTATTATAAATTTTTCACTTATTATTGTTCCGTGGGAGCACTGAAGAGAGGGTGCGATTTGCGAGTGGAGAGCTTGTGGGTGAGTTCAGCAACTTTTTCTTTCTTTCAAAAACTAACTTTGTTTAGTGAGTTTAGTGGGGGTTTTTTTTGATTGTTTTAAGTTTGACCCCGGTTTGACCCCAGAAGTAGTTGCGAGAGCACTCGGGTCACGTTTTTTTTTTCACCCTACTATAAATTAGACCAGAGGGGATTCCCGATACTCTACATGGGTAGAGTATCCCAACCCTCCCCTAACCTAAAAAAAAGAGAGAGAGAGGCTCTGTCAGAGAGCTGGTAAGACTGCTTTTGTTTTTGTGTGTGCTGTAAGGGCTTTGGCTCACAGGGCCAAGAGATAAGGTAAGTTATAAGTTTTTTTTTACTTTTTCCTCTGGGTTGCTATAAGGGGTAAGTATGAGCGTGAGACCTGTATGTTGCTGCCAGTGCAACATGTGGGAAGTCTTGGAGGCTCCTGGCCTGCCAGACATCCACACCTGTGCTCGGTGTGTGGAGCTGCAGGCCCTACGAAACCAGGTTAAGGAGCTGCAAATGCAGCTCGAGGACCTTTGGCTCGTTCGGGAGAGTGAGGAGGTTATAGATAGGAGCTATCAGCAAGTAGTCACACCAGGGCAACGGGATGAGGGCACTTGGGTAACTATTAGGAAGGGGAAAACACGGGTGATGGAGAGCACTCCGGAGGATGTCCCCCTTCAAAATAAGTACTCCAGCCTGAGTACTACTGGGGGGGACAGCTCATCTGAGGGAGGAAGCGGTGGCCAGGTCTCTGGAGCTGAGCCAGTGAGCCAAAAAATCAAAAAGGGCAGCAGAAAGGTAGTGTTAATAGGGGACTCCACAGTGAGGGGCATGGACAGGCGTTTTTGTGGACGTAGAAGGGAGTCGCGGATGGTGGTTTGTCTCCCTGGGGCTGGGATCCAGGATGTCTCTGGGCGGGTCCCAGACATCCTGAAAGGGGAGGGTGAGGAACCAGAGGTTGTAGTACATATAGGTACTACTGACGTAGGTAAGAAGAGGGAGGCACTCGTGAAAAGGGACTATAGGGAACTGGGTAGGCAGCTGAGGAAGAGAAAAGCGAAGGTAGTAATCTCAGGATTGCTGCCTGTGCCACGGGAGAATGAGGGAAGAAATGAAATGAGGTGGAGGGTGAATGCGTGGCTGAGGGACTGGTGTAGAGGGCAGGGATTTCGGTTCCTAGATCACTGGGACCTCTTTAGGGGTAGGTGGGACCTATATAGTAAGGACGGGTGGCACTTAAATCCCAGGGGGACTAATATCTTGGCGGGAAGACTGGCTAAGGCTACCGGGGGGACTTTAAACTAGAAAGGATGGGGGGACGGAACTGTGATGGGGAAACTGGGACGGAGGAGGTTCGCTCCCAGGTAGGGGAGGACCGCAGGCAGTATGGGAGGGAGGTTAGACAGGCGGTGGAGATGGGAAATGCCCAGACTGAGGGGCTGAAGTGTATATATTTTAGCGCAAGGAGTGTAGTGAATAAGGTAGATGAGCTTAGGGCGTGGATTGCTGTTTGGGATTGTGATGTGGTGGCCATTACGGAGACTTGGATGTCTCAGGGACAGGACTGGGTACTTCAGGTGCCAGGCTTCAGGTGCTTCAGGAAGGACAGGGAGGGTGGCAGAAGGGGTGGTGGAGTGGCACTGTTGATCAGGGACAGTGTCATGGCTGCAGAGAAAGAGGATGTTGTGGAGGGACTGTCTACAGAATCTCTGTGGGTGGAAGTTACAAACAGCAAAGGGTCGAAAACTTTGCTGGGTGTATTCTATAGGCCGCCCAATAGTGACAGGGAAGTTGAAGTGCAAATAGGGAAACAGATTCTGGAGAGATGTTTTAATAACAGAGTTGTCGTGATGGGAGACTTCAATTTCCCAAACATCGACTGGAATATCCCTAGGGTAAGGGGTTTGGATGGGGAGGAGTTTGTTAGGTGTGTTCAGGAAGGTTTCCTGACACAGTATGTGGATAAGCCTACGAGGGGAGAGGCTGTACTTGACCTGGTACTGGCGAATGAACCAGGGCAGGTGATGGATCTTTCGGTAGGAGAGCATCTTGGAAATGGTGACCATAATTCTATCTCCTTCACAGTTGCATTGGAACGAGATAGGATCAGGCAGGCTAGGAAGGTGTTTGTCTGGGGTAAGGGGAGATACGAAGAAGTCAGGAAGTTACTTGGACAAATAAACTGGAAGGAGGCGTTCTTAGGGAAAAGTACCGAAGGAAGGTGGCAGATATTCAAGGAATGTGTGTCTGGAGCTCTGAATGACAACGTTCCGATGAGACAAGGGGGTTTTGGTAGGTCGCGGGAACCGTGGTGCACAAAGGCTGTGTTGAACCTAGTCAGGAGGAAAGGGAAGGTGTACAAGAGGTTCAGGGAATTAGGAGAGGTTAAAGATCTTGAGGAGTATAAGGACTGTAGGAAGGAACTTAAAAGGGAAATTAGGAGAGCCAGAAGGGGTCATGAGAAGACCTTGGCGGGTAAGATTAAGGAGAATCCCAAGGCCTTCTATAAATATGTGAAAGGTAAAAGGATAAGAAGAGAAGGGATAGGACCTATAAAAGGTGAGGGGGGAAAGGTTTGTGTGGAACCAGAAGAAATGGCGGAGGTGCTTAACGAGTACTTCGCCTCAGTATTCACAGTGGAAGCTGATCTGGGAGATTTTGTTATGGATTTGCAGCAGATGGAAAAGATTGAGTACGTGAATATTAAGGAGGAGGATGTGTTGGAACTTTTGAATTCTATCAAGGTAGATAAGTCGCCTGGACCAGATGGGATGTACCCCAGGATACTGTGGGAGGCGAGGGAAGAGATTGCAGAGCCCCTGGCGATGATCTTTGCGTCGTCAATGGAGACGGGAGAGGTTCCGGAGGATTGGAGGATTGCGGATGTAGTGCCTACTTTCAAGATAGGGAACAGAGATAGCCCGGGAAATTACCGACCGGTGAGTCTGATCTCTGTGGTTGGTAAGCTGATGGAGAGGCTTCTGAGGGACAAGATTTACGAACATTTGGAGAGGTTTGACATGATCAGGAATAGTCAGCATGGATTTGTCAAGGGCAGGTCGTGCCTTACAAGCCTAGTTGAGTTCTTCGATAATGTGATTGAATACATTGACGAAGGAAGTGCCGTGGACGTGGTGTACATGGACTTCAGCAAGGCGTTTGATAAGGTCCCCCATGCAAGACTTCTTGAGAAGGTCAGAGGGCATGGGATCCAAGGGCCTTTGGCCTTGTGGATCCAGAATTGGCTTGCCTGCAGAAGGCAGAGAGTGGTTGTGGATGGGGCTTTTTCTGAATGGAGGTCAGTCACCAGTGGAGTGCCTCAAGGATCTGTTCTGGGACCCTTGTTGTTTGTCATTTTCATAAATGACCTGGATGAGGAAGTGGAGGGATGGGTAAGTAAGTTCGCTGATGACACTAAGGTTGGTGGTGTTGTGGATGGTCTGGAAGGATGGCAAAAGTTGCAGCAGGACATAGATAGGATGCAGGACTGGGCGGAGAAGTGGCAGATGGACTTCAACGCGGATAAATGTGTAGTCGTCCATTTTGGCAGAACCAACGGGATGAACGAGTACACTATCAAGGGCAGAAGTCTGAGTAGTGTTGAAGAGCAGAAGGATCTTGGGGTCCGGGTCCACAGGACTCTTAAATCGGCCTCGCAGGTGGAGGAGGCGGTCAAGAAGGCGTATGGTGTACTGGCCTTCATTAATCGAGGGATTGAGTTTAGGAGTCGGGAGGTAATGCTGCAACTTTATAAGACCCTTGTCAGGCCTCATTTAGAGTATTGTGCGCAGTTCTGGTCGCCTCACTGTAGGAAAGATGTAGAAGCTATTGAGAGGGTACAGAGGAGATTTACAAGGATGTTGCCTGGACTGGGAGGCATGCCTTATGAAGTTAGGTTGAGGGAGCTGGGACTCTTTTCCCTGGAGAGACGAAGGTTGAGAGGCGACCTGATAGAAGTTTACAAAATGTTGAGAGGAATAGATAGGGTGGACTCTCAGAGGCTATTTCCCCGGGTTGAAATGGTTACTACGAGAGGACACAGATTTAAGGTGCAGGGAGGGAAGTTCAGAAGTGATGTTAGGGGTAAGTTTTTCACTCAGAGGGTGGTGAGTGAATGGAATCGGCTGCCGTCAGTGGTGGTGGAGGCGAACTCGCTGGGGTCTTTTAAAAGACTTCTGGATGAGTATATGGGGTTTAATGAGATTGAGGGTTATAGATAGGTCTGTAGGTTGGTAGGTGTTGATGTGATCGGCGCAACTCATGGGCCGAAGGGCCTGTTTGTGCTGTAGTGTTCTATGTTCTATGTTCTATTATAAATTATTCCATGTTTTGTTTTTTCAACTTTAAATTAGCTCATTACCGATGAAGCCTGATAAAAAAAATCATAGATGCTTTTTTTCCATAGGGCACTATCAACAGGAGAGTAATTCAATGTGACAAGCAGCATGCACTTTCCACATTATTAAAATCAAACATGGAATGTTGTTTAGAGCAACAATTGTTGAGATATTTTCAGTCCAGTGTTTGGTAGGCTGACCATTTCCATGTCAAAGTAACACACTTGTGCTTCCCTCAAAAGAAAAAGAAATTAAGAAAACAGAACCTAGTAAGCCCAGAACAAATTTGACAATTAATTTCTTATTTGGATCTCAATGTAATTCTGACAACATTTTTCAAAAGGAATATGTAAGCAATAGGAAAAGTGCAGGAAAGAGAAACAAGAATTAATTCAGGTGTAAATCAGATTAGCTATGAGGGAAAGGTTACCAAGCTGATTTCGACATTCTAGAAATGACCATTAGAGAGAGCCCCTTACCCGAAAACGTTAAATAACTTTTGAAATAAAATACAAGAAGATGGTAGGCTACTTGTCATAATTATAAACTACTGACCAGCAAATTTATATGTAATATATGAAGGAACGGAACACAAAATTTAATTAAAATCTTGAATAATCTATGAAACAATATAATAGAAGGATTTTAGGAGTTTTTACATTTTTCCACATAGAGACTGCTGTGTGCTCTCTTACATGGAGACATGGCTCACTCCTGCTTCACCGTACTGTGCAGCCAGGGGGCTTCTCAATCTACCGAATGAACCACTACAGTGGCCTCGGGCAAGGCTAAGCGAGGTGGGATCTGCGTTTTAATCAACACTGCTCCAAGCATTTTCCCAGCTGACATTGTAATAACATTTTTAAACTAAGTTTTTAAAAAAACATTTAGCAAGCCAACTATGGATGTTGCCTCACCCAACTTATCTCCTCAGAAGCTCCATCTGATCTCTGAAGGCTCTAGATTAGAAGTACTGTTTTGAGAAATGCAGGCTAATAATTCATAAATATAAATTATGTTAAATATAACTGAAGAAAAGAGACATATTTCAGCAAATCATACATCATGCTTATATTTGAATTTGCCGGAATGCCTCCTGTCTCAATTAATCTGCTGGGTGAATAACCAGAGATAAATAAAATACTGCCTTATAGTTAAAATGCTCCACAATTTCTACAATTGAAGCTCTTATGTGTGTAGTGGTGATCTGGCTATGGGCGGGCCCCCTGTTCATTCCTTTTTGCTTCCTGGTCTTCAATTGCTTGTAAAAGCCTCCCCTTTTCAATTTCAATGCACAATATGACAAGGGAAAAGAATAATGAGGTAGTTTCCTGTTGGTTTCCTCATGTGTTCCTCATGAAATGAATCACAAGTCCTCTTCTTAACGGATCTTCCTCCCCTGTAAGCAACTTCTGTCTCTCGGAGTTCTGCATCAGCACCAAAACTAATTGATTCTGCTGTTAGCCTTGGCTCATAGCCCTAACCCATAGAATTCCTACAAGGGCCTGGCTTGATCTGCAGAAGAGCAGGGTCAATCAACCCCTGAAGTGTCAAATCACCTTGCCACACTAATCCTCCTATATATTTTCCCTCAATTAGAATGGCTAAGATTAAACTAAATCTCAAACAAAATAATTTTGCCACAGGGGTATTAAAGTAGGATAAACGGGGTGATAGGATATTACACTGCAAATAGAACACAAGAGGTTGAAACTTCAGTGGACCAAAATGCCCTTATCTGGTCTTCACATTTTCTAGTTTTCTACTTCTGGTCAGAATTTTTCTTTGTGTAGCTTCAGATCACCAACAAAAGCATTCCATATGTCTTGTGATTATGCTCATGTTTCATGCTTTTGGAAGCAGAATGAATCCAGCGATGAGTGATTTCAGTTATAAGTTTGGGTCGGAGAAGCTGGTTTGTTCTCCTTGAAACAAAGGAAATTGAGAGGAAATTTGTTGGAAGAGTACAAGATTATGACAGGCTGTGATGAGGTGGACAAAGGAAGTGTTTCCATTAACTGCTGGTGCAGCTGGAGGAGCTTTTGGACAAGAGAAGAAGAAGGAATATTTTTGCGCGGCAACTGACAATGACTTGCAACTTATTGTCTCTGAAGGTAGAGAAGCAGAGATGATCAATGATTGCAAAAGGGAATTGGATGGGCATTTGAGGGAAAAAAAGTCTTGCCAAGCTGCAAGGGTAGAGTTGGGGCACGGGGCTGACTAGATTAGTTTGCAGAGAGCCGGCATGGACTGAATGAATCACTGAATTCCGACAGTGGAGGAGAAGGCCATTTGCACATTAAGCCTGAACTAACAATCCCACCCAAGCCTTATCCCCATGAACCTACGTTTTTACCCTATTAATCTCCCTGACACAAAGGGGCAACTTATCATGGCCAACCCACCTAACCTGCAAATCTTTGGAGTGTGGAAGGAAACCGGAGCACCCAGAGGAAACCCACGCAGACACAGGGAGAACCTGCAGATGCCTTGTGCTTCCTTGTCAGGCCTTAACCAATATGGTGTCAAACTATCTTACAAAGGTGTGCCATTGATTTCCAGTTTTCCCCTCGCTAACACTGGGTTTTTAACCCCAATTTTGCCATTCTACTTTCATGTAGTTAATTATAACAACATTGATCCATTATGAGAACTCTGCCTATTATTTCCTCCATTTAAAATGCATTATGACTATTACACACCTTGGTGATAACGGACAAAATAATATTTAGGTTTCCTTTTTAACTTTTATTTGCTATATTTTAACCATTCTGTATTTCCTGCCTTTTGTGCCTCTCTTTCATCTGTTTTGCTATTTTTCAGTCTGGGCTGTGTTGCATTCAATGTGTACATTATAAAACATTTTTGGTCAAAAATGGAAAAGATTAATAGGCTGGTTCAAAGGTCAGCAGAATACTGGTAGCACAAGTATTATAGGAAGAGTATTGTAGGAGATAAGAGAAACATGGATGACTGTTGAAATTTAAAAAATAAAACAGTTACCAGCAGCCCAGGAAAGGGATCAAAATCATAGAGTCATACAGTGCAGAAAAGGCCCTTTGAACATAAGAACATAAGAAATAGGAGCAGGAGTAGGCCATCCAGCCCTTCGAGCCTGCCCCGCCATTCAATAAGATCATGGCTGATCTGTCGCTGCTCAGTTCCACTTTCCCGCCCTCTCCCCATAACCCTTAATCCCCTCTCCTATCAAAAACCCATCAACCCGCGTCTTAAAAATATTTAGCGAGGCAGCCTCCACCACTTCAACGGGCAGAGAATTTCAGAGATTCACCACCCTTTGAGTGAAGAAGTTCCTCCTCAACTCTGTTCTAAACCGCCCCCCTTTTATCTTGAGGCTGTGCCCCCTAGTCCTATTGTCTTTTTTGAGCGGGAAGAGTCTTTCCACCTCTATCCTATCCATCCCATTCATCATCTTATACGTCTCAATGAGATCTCCTCTCATTCTTCTAAACTCTAACGAGTACAAGCCCAGTTTATTCAGCCACTCCTCATAGCTCAACCCCCTCAACTCCGGTATCAGCCTAGTAAACCTCCTCTGCACTCCCTCCAAGGCCAAAATATCTTTGCGCAGGTGCGGCGCCCAAAACTGCACACAGTACTCCAGTTGCGGCCTCACCAATGCCCTATACAGCTGCAGCAAGACCTCCCTACTTTTATATTCAATCCCCTTCGCTATGAAGGCCAGCATCCCATTCGCCTTCCTGACCACCTGCTGCACCTGCAAGCTGGGTTTTTGCGACTCATGCACAAGGACCCCGAGGTCCCTCTGCACCATCGCCTGCTGCAGTTTTTCGCCTCGTAAGTAATAGTCCTTCCTACCATTCTTCCTACCAAAGTGGACCACCTCACACTTGCCAACATTAAATTCCATTTGCCATTTCCTGGCCCATTCGCCCAGCCTATCTAGATCCTTCTGCAGACTCTCCACACCCTCCGCACAATTTGCCGTTCCCCAATCTTGGTGTCATCAGCAAATTTCGACACTCTACACTCGGTTCCCTCCTCCAGATCATCTATATAAATGGTAAAAAGCTGAGGCCCCAGCACCGACCCCTGGGGCACTCCACTAGTCACCATCCGCCAATCCGAATAGCACCCGTTGACCCCCACTCTCTGCCTCCTATTTGACAACCAATCCTCTATCCACGCTAACACCCTACCCCCAACTCCATGTCCCTCGACCTTCTGCAATAACCTCTTGTGAGGCACTTTGTCAAACAAGTTTGCGCTAACACATGAGAAACACCTGATCTCCTATCTAGTCCGATTTACCAACACTTGGTCCATAGCCTTGAATGTGATGATGTGCCAGGTTCTCACCCAGGTACTTTTTAAATGATGTGAGGCAACCTGATTCTACCATCCCCCCCAGGCAGCGCATTCCAGACTGTCACCACCCTCTGGGTAAAAAGATTTTTCCTCAATCCCTCCTAAACTTCCTGTCCCTCACCTTGAACTTGTGTCCACTCATGACTGACCATTCAACTAAGGGGAACATCCTATCCATCGTGTCCATGCCCCTCATAATCTTTTTCACTTCAATCAGGTCACCCCTCTGCCTTCTCTGCTCCAACAAAAACAATTCAAGCCTACTCAACTTCTCTTCACAGCTTAAGTATTCCATCCCAGACAACAACCTGGTGAATCTCCTCTGCACCCCTTCCAGTGCAATCTTATGCTTCCTATAACCAGAAGGTGGCAACCAGAACTTCACACAATACTCTGGCTGTGGCTTCACCAAAGTTCTCTAATTATGGACATCAATAGAAAATAGAAAGCTGAGAGATATCGGTTGGAATTTTCCAATCACGGATGCCCCAGCACTGCTGTCAGCAAGAATGAAGAATTTGACACTCAGCCAAAACTCCATTCACTGCAGCATGATTCCCAGGACAACCCCAGCCACAGGTGAGGTTGCAGAATTCCAACCATGATTTATTGAACTTACTGAAGGAAAAGATGAAACGATAAAATGTCTTATTGTGCCAGCATGAAATGATGACATCCCTGTTGACTGAGCATGAGGATAAGTCTAAATGCTTAGCAGTGTACTAAATAACTGTGAGCTGGAGATATGTATTAACTCTTATCTATATTTCAATGCTGTCAATTTAGGCACTGTAGTAATTGCTTTTCATTGATTCATCCTGATGTAGAGGTATGTGAAACAGGAGACCACA
Source organism: Carcharhinus amblyrhynchos (assembly GCF_965287045.1). Taxonomy (NCBI): domain Eukaryota; kingdom Metazoa; phylum Chordata; class Chondrichthyes; order Carcharhiniformes; family Carcharhinidae; genus Carcharhinus; species Carcharhinus amblyrhynchos. Next base: position 84,819,261 of record NC_137324.1, on the reverse strand, counting down.
TGTGTCCTGTCTCATTTTTGGCCATTACTACTGATCTTTGTCCAAATTCTTGATTAAATTGCATGAGGCTCTATGTTGGGTGTGCTGAATCAAAAAATAAACCCTGTCTTCAAAATGGGATGTGCCAAATGGTCTCCTTCTGTACCTTAACAATTCTATGATTTTGTCAAAAATCACAGGGCGGTTATGATGTAACCATATGACAGGTTACGTATATATATGTGTATATATATATATATATGTATGATGGGTTACAGTGTAAACAGTGAGAGGCTTTATGCTAAGAGATTCCCTCACAGAATTTACCCTGATATACATTATGGGTGGGCTTTTACAGCCTCACTCGTTCTGAAACTGTAAAATCCTACCCAAGGTCAATGGACCTTTCCATGGTCTGTACCTCGCCAACTATGATTCCTGTGGCAGGCGGGATGGTAAAATTCTGGCCCATATATTTTTTTGGTCTTAATGGGCCATTTACTATTACCACACAACTCCAAAGATCTGAGAGAAACATGATAACACAAAACACTAACTTCAAGGAAAATGTAATTGCAGACAAAAATATCTGTGTCGTGGAACTGCAGCCCATGTGGTGAAAATATTCTGTCGGACATTCCAAACTTTTGATCTTAAAAGAAAGCTGATATATGTTCAAGTCAGGATGGTGTGTGATTTGGAGGGAAGCTGGGGAGTGTCAATGTCCCAAGTTCCTGCTACCTTTGTACTTCTGGGTGATGGCAGTTGTGGACTTGGGAAGTATTGTAGAAGAAACCATGGCGGTTGCTACAATTAAACTTATAGGTAGTAAATATAGCTTTACAGTGCACTGGTGCTAGGGTAAGTGGGCATTTAAGGATAAATTACATAAAACTGAACTTAAAGTAATGTGAAGCTTATTCTGATTCTTAACTTATACTATCTTGGCTTAATTATGAGTTGTATTGGAGATAGCAAGCTATAAGGAAATTTGCACGACGATTTAAGTGGTGACATCCTGGCGTTTTCACTGGCCCTCTATCAAAGCTAAGAGGAAATTCCAACTGCAAAGTTTACACTAGTATTTGTGGATGTTGTTTAGTTTCGTTGGTCAGAATGCCTACTTAAATGTGGATGCGCGCCCAAATGGTGGAAAGGTGTTAAACCTGAGAATTCAGGCTGGTGGAATTTTTTGCAGGCAGCAATCTGTTGTGTTCCAATAAATTGACTTGCTGCATCTGATCCTGGAGATCTGAGCTATTGTGAAGTTAAATCAATTCTAACGACAAGGAGATATTCACACTGCCAGTACCTGATGGGAAAGGTGTCAAAAACAATATTCATTCTGAATGAATTCTCAACAAAAACTGCAAATCTTGGTTAAAGCTGGTAATTTGCTGGCTTCTTTTCCTTTGAGTTTCTTGGGCACGTTTTGATAGATTTTTATGACCTCTTCTAAAGTTATGTGAATATTTTGTTTTTAACTTGCTTTTTTTGTAACCAGTTTCATCTTTGCTTCAAAGCTATAACAAGCAACCAAATGATCTGCAGGCTTGCTATGTTCTTGAGGCTTGTGACTCACTTTAATGACAATAGCCTAGACTTTGTGGTGGCAGTGATGGTGAAACTGGCACTATTTGCTGTCATTATTTCACAGAAACTGGCAGCAACTGTGGCAGTTTGCACATAGGCAGAACAGTGTAGAAAATTAGAATCACCATCCAGAATAAAACTTGGTTGCTTTCGTTCCACAAACGTTCAATCCCTCTACCACCACAGCCGTGTGCACTATCTACAAGATACAACTGCAGGAATTCACCAAGGTTCCTTAGGCAGCAGCTTCTGACCCTCAGTCACTACCATCGAGAAGGACATAAACAGGCCTGTAGTAATATGGCCCTTGAATTTATTGCATTTATTGTCTAGTCTTACTTTGTTGCATATGTATATAAATACTTATGCAGGCAATAAAGTCTTTAAAATTAAAACTGTATCAAGTCACCCTCAATCTATTACATTGGTGATGAAGCAAATATCAAACTCGCCAGGGCCCACAGTGCCCAGCTATAGGGGGGGCGGAGACTTGAACTCAAGAGTAAGAAGAAGTAAGGCACAATGGCTATGATAGAAAAGATTGAGCCATTTGACTCAGAGGTTGATGACTGGAAACAATATATAGAAAGGCTGCAATATTACTTTGTTTCAAATGAAATAACTGTGGAAGGCAAGAGGAAAGTTATTTTGCTAACAGGCTGTGGCTCACAGACTTACAGCTCAGTGAGAACATTAACATTGCCAGACAATCCAGACACAAATTCATTTGACTAGACTACGGATCTGGTTAAAAATCATCCCCATCCCCAATCATTACGTTGAGATACAAATTTCATACAGCAATCCGTGAGCAAGCAGAGACCGTTTCAGGTTTCATGGCAAGGCTTACAGGATTGGCAGGATATTGCAAATTTGACCCAACATTAGCTGAAATGTTAAGGGCCAGAATACTCAACAATTCCAAAAAAGGTTACTGGCGAAGACCAAAAACATATTCCAAAAAGCTGTGGAGCTGGCCTTAGGCTATTAAATGTGTGGAGGTGGGACTAACAGAATTGCAAGACTTGGATGGGGTGCTGAACAAGGGAAATAATTTGTGGCAGGAAATGGTTGTGGCCCAAGAATGGGTAAAACAGTGCCCAGTAGATGAGGTGCAACATTGAGGGCTGAAATGTGTTTTTGATGATTGGGAGAGTACTCCCAAGAGATTTGTTGTTTATGAGTGCTTCAGGTGTAACTAGAAATGTCACTTAAAGTCATGATGCAGACAAAGCAATCAGAGACAGTCAGTGCAAAGAGGAAAAAAACAGGGACCGTTAGCTTAACTCCTGCAAACAATCTGGAGGAGAAGCCCAGCAAGGGATCCAAGTCATTCACCCTACACCATGTCCAGCTAAACAAAGTGCTCCCGGTAAAGTTTGCAGGTAAATAGCAAAGCACAAAAAGTGGAAGTGGATACAAGGGTGGCTGTCACAGTCGTAGAAGAATAAACATTTTGTTATCTACAAAACGAGGAGCATGAATAGGTGGATAGGGAGCAGCTATTCATCTTAATTGAAGAGTCAGTTACTTGGGGACACAAGTTAAAAGTGAGGGATGGGAGGTAGAGGGGATTTGAAGAAAAACCTTTTTAACCAGATTACTGGCCAGGTACGAGGTAGCATGGTGGTACAATCGTTAGCACTGCTACCTCACAGTGCCAGGGATCTGGGTTCAATTCTGGCCTTGGATGACTGCTTATATGAAATTTGCACATTCTCCCCACGTCAATGTGGGTTTCCTCCTAGTGCTCTGGTTTCCTCCCACAGTCCAAAGATGTGCAGGTTAGGTGGATTGACAATGCTAAATACCCCTTCCAAGATGTGTAGTCTAGGGGAATTAGCTGTGTAAATAGTGGGGTTACAGGCAAGGGCCCAGATGGGAAACACTGTCAGAGAATTGGTGTAGAATTGATGGGCCAAATGGCTTCCTTCTGCACTGTAGGCAGTATATGATTCTATTCTATGGCATACCATTGTGCAAATTAATGCCATTTAATATCTATCTGACTGTTGAGGCAGATAGAGAAACTTAAAGTATGTCCTCAAAAAAATTTACATTTAATTATCTTTCTGCTTTACATCTAACAAATGTCAAATGTGCTAAATCTGCACTAATATGTAGCAATTTGGTTCATTAGCATTAATTAAGAATTTTTGCACACACTCTCTAAAATTGCTCTGGAGATTATCCAGGTTTATTGACTTTAATGAGCACACACCTTTTTTGTATTTTTAAGCACTTAGCAAAGAATATGTAAATATTCTTGTGGTTGTCATCCAACACACATTGCATTAACAATACCTATTTTAAGGTGACATTCACATAACAAAGCCAGTTGGCGAAGATTGAACATATCAGAGAGCAGAAAACATAGCAAAGAATAGCTTAATTATTTCAGTCACGGCTATATCATGGGTCATGAGTCTCTCCTTGGTGACGAACAGACGTGAGAGGAAGAATAGATAATATTGACCAGGCAGTAGACCCAAATCCATAGAAGTATCTACCACATTCTCAATGGTGTGCAAGTCATTAGATTGGCCAGATTTTGCCAAGGCTAATGGTTCCAATATCTTCTGGAACCATGTTTACAAATAACTGTCATTGCACTGGCAGTACTGCTTCGAAACTGCTCAGTCTATGCTGCTGTCTAAAAGAGCAATTCATTTCCCCGCCTTTTCCCTGTAGACTTTCACAATTCCCCTGCGTCTGGAACTCTCTGGAAAAGACTCCAACTCTGGGTTACTGTTGGAGATTTACTTAGGAAGGCTCCAACTTACTTAGAGGTCTTAGGCTTATTTAGGGCATTTATTTTGAAGTTAGGCAGAAAGAAACCAGTTTAAATTTGTGGGTGACTACAAAATCATCCACAGTTAACTCCCCTGACTGCCCCTGCCAACCCTCTAACCTCCACAAGGCTCAACTACACCCTTGACACCTAGATTATCCCTCCTGACCCTTCAACCACCTGATCCTTCCCAAAATGACTTGACTACTCCTGACCCTCCAAGCTCCAGCTCCTTCAACCCTCCAAGGGTCCTGACTCTCCGGCTCCCTAGCCCCCTGAGCTCCTACATCCTGACTTGACCTAGGAGCCAATTGACTCTTGACTTCTCCTGACTGTAGCCTTGGGCAAAAGAGCTGAACTTTTCAGATGAGGTGGAAGTGATTGCCTTTGACAACAATGCAGCATTTGACTGAGAGTTGCATCATGGAACCCACGCAAAACTTGAATCAATGGAAACAGGAAGACAGCTGTCCTTTGGTTGGGGTCATGCCTAAAGTTAAGAAAGATGGTTATGAATGTTGGATATCAATCAACTCAGTCCTAGGACATTACTGCAGGAGATCCTCAAGGAGGAGGTGCCAGTTTCAAGCCAATTTGATTCACTCCACATGATACCAAGAGCTGAAGACACTGGATACTATAAAGTCTATGGACCTGACAACATTCTGCCAATAGTACTGAAGACTTGTATTCCAGAACAAGTTCTGCCCCTAGCCAAGCTGTTCCTTGCAGCTACAACACTAGCATCATCTCAGGAATGTGGAAAATTGTCCTACTCACAAAAAGCAGAACAAATCCAGCTCAGCCAATTACCACCCATCAGTCTACTCACAATCATAAGCAAAGTAATGGAAGATTTTGTCACCAGTGATATCAAACCTGATGTCCTGAGGAGTCATAAATGGTCCTGAACATTGTGCACTTACCAGTGCACATCTCTGCTTCTGACTCTATGATGGAAGGAAGATCTTTGATGAAGCAACTTAAGATGGTTGGGCGTAGGACACACTCCTGAGGAACACGTGGAGAGATGTCCTGTAAGTGACTGACCCCCAAAAACCACACCATCTTCCTTTGTGCCTGGTATGAGCTCCAACCAACGGATAGTTTTCCTCCTGATTCCCATTGACTCCAGTTTTGTTAGGCTTCCTTGATGCCTCACTCGGTCAAATAAAGTTTAAAGTTTATTTATTGGTCACAAGTAGGCTTACACTAATACTGCAATGAAGCTACTGTGAAAATCCCTGAGCCACCATGCTCCGGTGCCTGTTCAGTACACTGAGGCAGAATTTAGCGTGGCCAATGTACCTAACCAACATGTTTTTCTGACTGTGGGAGGAGACTGGAGACCCCGAGGAAACCCACATTTACATGGGAAGAATGTGCAGACTCTGCACAGCCAGTGACTCAAGCCGGGAATCGAACCTTGATCCCTGGTGCTGTAATGCAGTAGTGTTAACCACTGTGCACCATCATTGTAAAGGGCAGTGCCCCTCACTTCATCTCTAGAATTCAGCTCCTTTGAATGGATGGGTGAACCAATTGGCACTTCAGGTTGAAGACTGTTACAAATGCTTCAGCCTTCTCTTTGCACTGATATGCTGGGCTCCTCCATCATTGAAGATGAAGATATTTGTGGTGCCTCCTCCTTCATTGAGTTATTTAATTTTTCACTACAAGTGATGACTGAGTAAGGCAGAACCACAGCACTTTGTTAGATTTGGTCTGTTTGTTGGTGGAATCACTTAGCTCTATCGCAGTTGGTTTCTTCTGTTTGGCATGCAAGTACTTGTAACTTCACAGTTGACACCTGGTTTTCAAGTATGCTCTTGGCACGCCCTCCTGCACTCTTCCCTGAATGAGTGTTGATCCCCGGCTTGGTGGCAGTGGTAGAGTGAGAGATATGCTGGGCCAGATTGTGGTTGAGTACAATCCACTTGCTGCTCATGTGCCTTGTGAATGCTTAGTTTAAACTGTGAGACCTATTTCAACTCTATCTCATTTAGCACAGTAGTACTACCCCTAACAGAATAGAGGGTATCCTAATGAGAATACAGGGCCTTGTCTCCACAAGGATTTGGATTTTGCCTTGTTATCAAGATGGTCACTTGTACCCTAATGTTACGAGTAGGATGTATCTGTGACAGGCAGGTAGACAAGTTCAAGTAAATTATTTTCTCTTGTTGGTTCCCCCACCATCTGCTGCAGGATCAGTTTTATAATTATATCCTTTAGGACTTTGTCAACTATTGAGCAGGTGCTACCAAGTCCCTCTGAGGATGGGAAGTTCCTCTTCCAGTGAAGAAGACAGCTGGGCGAAGACAGCTGTGACTTGTGATCCAGTAAGCTGGCTTACCTGATAGTTGCAGAGGCACCCTTTCATTAACTTCCATGTCATGGCACCTAAGAGCTATGTTGAGTCAAAAATTAATACTGAACAGATGGACCCACATGAATACAAATTCCCTCATATAATTGTGTCCTTCCAAATCAAAGCCATCACATCACACACAGATAATGCATCAATCCAGTTGGAATATCATGCCCATATACCATTCATGTAATAACATAATTAAATAACATTAATTAAAAATCTTAATATGAAAATCACCAATGCAAACCCACATGTGTCTATTATGATTTCTTAACTTGTTTCCTGGTGCTATAGTGTGGTACTTCCCATTGCTGCCAGTGATGGTGCATTGTCCTCTGATCTCCTTAGGTCATGAGGGCCCTGGCATGTCCTGCGCAGTGACAGGAGTTTCGCCTGTCACCATGAAACTTGGAGGCATCTATGCCAGTGGCAAAAGGGAGGAGAGACTATCCGCTTAAGAAGTGGCCTGAGAGATGGCTCCCAAAAGCAATCAGCAGCTACCAATTCTCCAAAGTGATCCTCACTGCTTTCCCAAGAGGAACCAAGACCTGGCTTTGACTCCAGGCTCCCTGTCCCCCTTTGCCCTTGGCCCTGGAGCTCAGAGGAAAGACAACAGAGTGTGAATAAATATGCATACCCTATATCTCAGGAGTGAGCTGCTGAGTTTGGCTCTCCATGATTCTCAGTAGAGGAGCCCATATGTTCTGTAGAACAGGTGATTACAACACTCATGGTCTGGATGGACACCCCCTATGTCTGTTTCAGTGTGCACAACCCCTCTGGAGGCTGTGTCACATCTCCATATGACTTGAACAGGACATCCAGCTTTTGCCACCTGCTGGATGATTCCAGAGGCACATCATCAGCCTGTGGCTCAGTAGCTTATTGCTCCTTTGAGTGCCAGAGTTCTGCTCCACTTTTTGTTTTCGTGCTTGGGATGGGTGCGTCACTGGCCAGGCCACCATTTATTGTGCATCCCTATTGCCCTGTGGGGGTAACAAAAACAAGAAAAGGAAGGGCATCAACTTATCATTTGAGGTAAGTTCAGGGAAACACACTTTCTCAGAACACACACTGCTACATTAGAAACTATAGGCAGTTATTGAACCTTAGCCTCTTCCACATTCAGACATACCATCTTCCCCCAATTGTACAAGGCCTCCAGTAGAAATCCACCTTCCTCCCCACTTTGTAAGACAGGCCCCAGAGCCTAGCCCTAACTTCACCTCAATCAATGGATCAGCTTCAGTGATGGACCTCCCGCTGCCGGACCTCCTCTGCTCATGGGGTCAGAGTGGTCAGGTTGATCACCTCTGGTCCTGGCCCTTTCCCTTCTCCTTCTCTTGGATCGACTATGCTGTGCTACATTCATATCTTCAAATATGTGGCCACAGATACTTTTTCGGTAGTCAACTTTTCTCAAAGTTTCTCGCTAGCTAACTATTTTTAGAATACCATTCATTCCTCCTCAACCCCCAGCTTCAACCATACCAAGTCCTTGTTGCTTTGCAGAGGCTGTACCATTTATGCCTTCTACTCCTCAGCAACACAGTAGGCAACTTCACATTGAAGCCATTTCAAACTCTCTTTTACCTACATTCAACTCTATCTCCAAAATGGTTCGATATTCACCCTGACAGATCTCAAGAGGTCATTGAGCCTTTACTGGAACTGTAGCCAGGGTCTCTGGATAAATTTGTGATGGCTTACCTCTGCCCTGACCCCCATTCAGACAGCCTTTGTCTTGTTGGAAGTGCTTCTCTTCCCATCTTCTGACATGAGGACGTCCCACCTACCACTCACAACCTGAGGGAGGACTGCCAGGGAGAGACCATCAAACTGCGGGGCCACCCCTGACTTGGACCCTTCAGCAGCTGGTGGCCTCATTCTGTGAAGAGACAAAGTGATTTGAAAGATGAATTTGAACCTTCTCATAAAAACTTAATATTTGTGAATGGATCATGGGAATTCAAATGTTCGTCCCTCCCTGGCAGAGATCCTGAATTATTTACTATCTGCACAAAAGTTATCCACCAAGTTCTTACCAGCTGCAATATTTCAAAGGACTTAAAACTCTTCCTCCACAGAGCCTGAGCCTCTGAAGTATGATCTGTCATGCAGCTGCTACAGTCCTTTACTGGAGTACCTCTAAATGGGTGGCTATGATTGATGTCTGGTTCATGGTCTGGTCCCTGTGCCCCTGGATGTCCAGTCTTTCCATTCCCAATTGGGCAGACTGCCACCATTGCTCATTGCTGTAGGCTGGTGTCCCGCTGGGCAGCCATTAATTGAGTGAAAGGCAGATTATCGGAAATCTTTCAAATGTGTGGCTGGGAGTGGGTGATCCACCCACTTCCGGGTCAGATTCCCACCCACTGCTGAGCAGCATAAAATTCACCATCTGTTAGCCCCTGTGCAAAATGTTACGATGTTTATCAGAAAAAAAAAGGTATTACTTGACGAACAATCACTGCCAAAGAATTGTTCAAATCATTCTTCAGGACTTCAGGAAGAATCTTGGGTTGGCCTTTTGAAAAAAATGAGTGGCCTGATTGAAATGTGGCTTAGGCTACCTCAAAATAATGTCTGAACCTCAAAGCAACAAATTCCCATAAGCAACATTTGAAGAGTAGACAACCTATTAAAGCAACAATTAGCACGTTAAAAAGCTGGTTCAGTTTTTGAGGGGGATTACAATATCCCACAGAGATAGTCTTGTGGTGGGTAGCATCCTAGTCCCTGAGCCAGAAGTTCCAGGTTTGAGTGCCACTCCAGGACTTGATGGCCAATGAAGATGAGGTCAACAGGTTAAGTATCCTTCCAACATGCCAATGGCAGGCGATAAGATTAGGAGAGACTTCTGGTCAGCCATGCTTAATGTGAAGCGGTGTCCCTCAAGCTATAAGCCTCTGGTGACAGGCTACTGACTTGTTCCAGGAATAAACCTCACTATGGGAACAAATAAAAGTCTTCTTTTTGCACCGCTGGTGTGGGAAGGAAAACAACAATGACAGTATCCCACAAAGTATTTGGAGAAAACCAGTGGTCACTGTGGAATGAGGTGATCAAAAATTTAGAGCAGCTGTCACTACCATCTTAAGCTCAGAAGCCAAAGTCTCTCCTATAAGCAGTTTGATGTTTGACTAATTGTATGTGGCATAAGATAAAGATGTGACTATTGCAGCCTCTTATAATCTAGAATTGATACGAATCCTTGTTTTTTTTTCTCAGCTGCAAATTTTAGGTGATTCTTTAGGTCATTACTTGGTCAATATACACAAAAATACTAAGGGGCACAGCAAACTAATAATTGGAACTTGACATTAGTGGCAACTTGCATACATGCATACATATGCACATGGACATTGTGGTAGGTGAGGGAGGAGATTGCAGGTCCCCTAGCAGATATATTTGAATCATCAATAGTCACAGGTGAGGTGTCTGAAGATTGGAGGGTGGCAAATGCTGTGCCTTTAGTTAAAAAGGGCTGCAGAGAAAAGTTTAGGAAAAACAGGCCAGTGAGCCTCATGTCTGTGGTTGGTAAGTTGTTGGAAGATATTTTGAGAGATAGGAGCTACAGGCTTTTAGAGACGCAAGACTGATTAGGGACAGTCAGCATGGCTTTGTGAGTGGAAAATCATGTCTCACAAATTTGACTGAACTTTTTGAAGGGGTAACCAAAATGAAGGCAGTGCAGTTGATGTTGTCTACATGGACTTTTGCAAGGCCTTTGACAAGGTACTGCATGGTAGGTTGTTGCATAAGGTTAAATCTCATGAGATCCAGGGTGAGGTAGCTAAATGGATACAAAATTGGCTTGATGACAGAAGTGGTTGTAGAGAGTTGTTTTCCAAACTGGAGGCCTGTGGCCAACGGTGTGCCTCAGGGATCAGTGCTGAGTCCACTGTTATTTGTTATTTATATTCATGATGTCGATGAGAATATAGGGGGCATAGTTAGTAAGTTTGCAGATGACACCAAGATTGGTGGCATAGTGGATCTCGGATTGCAATGGGATCTTGATCAATTGGGCCAGTGGGCTGACAAATGGCAGATGGAATTTAATTTAGATAAATGTGAGGTGATGCATTTTGGTAGCTTGAACCAGGGCAGGACTTACTCAGTTAATGGTAGAGCACTGGGGAGAGTTACAGAACAAAGAGATCTAGGGGTACATGTTCATAGCTCCGTGAAAGTGGAGTCACAGATGGACAGAGTGGTGAAGAAAGCATTCAGCATGCTTTGTTTCATTGGTGAGAACACTGAATACAGGAGTTGAGACGTCTTGTTGAAGTTATACAAGACATTGGTAAGGCCACACTTGGACTACAGTTCTATTATAGAAAAGATATTATTAAACTGGAAAGAGATTTATTAGGATGCTACCGGGACTTGATGGTTTGAGTTATAAGGAGAGGCTGGATAAACTGGGACTGTTTTCTCTGGAATGTAGAAGGCTGAGGGGTGATGTTATAGAGGTCTATAAAATAACGGGGGGCATAGATCAGCTAGATATCTTTTACCAAAAGTAGGGAAGTCTAAAACTAGAAGGGCATAGATTTAAGGTGAGAGGGGAGAGATACAAAAGTGTCCAGAGGGGCAATTTTTTCACACAGAGGATGGTGAATGTCTGGAACAAGTTGCCAGAGGTAGTAGTAGAGATGGGTACAATTTTGTTTTTTAAAAAGCTTAGATAGTTACATGGGTAAGATGGGTATAGAGGGATATGGGCCAAATGTGGGCAATTGGGACTGGCTTAGGAGTTTAAAAAAAAGGGCGGCAAGGACAACTGCATGGGCCCAAAGGGCCTATTTTCATTTTGTAAATCTCTATGATTCTATGCCAGACTACATATTTTCATACCTAATTTCTTTCAGCATTTTAACAATTTTCATCAAGGTGAACACCTTCCCCAGGCCAAGCAATTTTGTGTTCCCAAGTTCTAAGCCAAAATCATTGAATCCCATTCTTGCTTAACCTTTTTATTTGTTATGCCTGTGTGGACAATTTCCTTGACTGTATGTCATCATCTGCAGATTTTCACAAAAGCCTGAATTTTTGGGCAAATTCTGGGCTCTGAAAATCGACTCCTGAAACAGGGTCTGAGGAGTTCTGGTTAACTTTCAGGGGATAGGGTGGGCTGAGTAGCCTGGATTTTATGGGGGTCATACTCACTGTAGCTAGAATAAAATATGTATGCAGCAAAGGATCTGCTGGGTGCGAACTGTGAGTGAGTGAAGGGCTGGCTTTTGTGATATTTTGCCCTGGTAATGAAAAAAGGACTGAAATGAAAAACAGCCCTGAAACACTCAGCCCTCACACTCCTTCTTACCCTCCTGCCCACCCCATCCCCCCTGAAAACACACACACATATATACATACATAGCACACACACACATACACACACACTCACACACACACACGGATACACGGATACACACACCATATTCTCCATCCCAATCTTCCAGAGCCCCGAATATCCTCTGTCCAAAATTATTCCCTTCCACCCTTAGTCATAGCGCTTTATAATCCCTATGTCAACTTTAGTGCCAACTCATGCCAACCCATGCCTCCACCATGCCAACTCACCCAGTATCCATCACGGAAGATCTCAGGTTCCATGCCGAGGTTGAGTAAAGTTCTTAAATGTCGATTAATGAATTCACTATTAAAAAGAAAATCTTATTGTTGAAAACCCGACGTCCCTTAAATGAACAAACATTTATATTCCCAGTCCCAACTCAAACATTTCATAAGCACTCAGAGCTGACCATCAAACAATTAATTGACTGTGATAATGACAGTTTGTGAAATCAGTCATGCAGCAGTAATCCTGTAATGGTAACCCTCAGGCTTACGTCAGCAAACAGAATGGAATTACAAGTTCTGATTTTTTTGTAACGGTTTTCAAATATTTAAAGAGCTGGAGATTGAAATATCTTGACAGCTTGACAACTCCTTTTGCTTTCTGTTAGCCAGCTCTGTTGACAGCTTCCTTTGACAACTCCCTTGACAGTTCCAATCAGCTTGACAGTTCCAATGAGATTGTGCAGTTTACGGCTGGAATTCTCTAGCCGTTTCTGCTCCACTACCACTGCAAACGAGTCTGGAGAATTTGGCATTTAGCCAAATCTCCATTCACAGCAGTGGGGCTGAAGAATCCCAACTGTAAGCAAGGTCATTGAATCTAGCCCTATGTCTAATTTTAGCACCCCCAAAGGACACTTGTCCTCTCACAATGATGTCCTCAGACCATATCAAAAACAGTACCTTACAGTCCCAAAAAAGTATCTTACCTCTCCAGAGGTTACTTTATGCTTATTTCATACTGATTTGTTCTTGTTCTGAGCTTTCCATTAAGGCAACACAGGGGGTACTCAAGGTTTGCACTGAAAATTATTGCAATGTTAAAAGCAATCCAATATACTGAACCCACTTAGTGCATTTCTCCTCTAAAAACCTCAATGGAGGCCAGTGGCTCTTCTCAGGCACATGCTGCTGAATATAGACTTTCTGAAACAACAGTACAGCCAGGAGTAAAATTAAGAGCAAAGTGATATTAAAAAAAAAGCCACAACAGATCATTATTGAAACAAATAGCACAAATAGATTCATAAGACAACTACATGTAGTTTGGATTTTCTGAGTTTATGCCAGAGGTGAAAATTTAATCTGATTTATCTTTGGAAAATGGATGGGAACATAGAAGTTGCCCGAAGCAAAAAGACCGCAGTCCATCTAGCTTGTCTTCTATCATCCTGGTATTCACATGAAGCAATGATAATGGTGTTTTTGACTAATCATAGCAATTAATTTCGATCTACCAGAGAAGGAGCATTGCAATGAAAGGGGAGAATGGTAGCTTTGACATCAGACAATCAAAAAACTGAGAGTTTGTCTTTTCACTGCTCCTAAAATGTTTTAAATTGCTCTGTTATGTCTGAGAATGGAGAAGCACGTTGCTATGGGTACCTCAGTAGGAATCAGCAGTTGCCAAGCCTCCCAGGTTACAGGGACTCATCATTTCTTTTACTGTGAGATTGGCAAGGTCTTGTTGTTTCTTGGGGATGGTATAATCCGTTACAAGGGATTTGTTTGTTTTCATTTCTTTTGCACTCTCCTCCACTGCAGATTCTCAGTCAGCCTATTTCCAGTGGATCGGGTTGAAAGGAAGAACAGTTAGTCAATTCTGCTTTTGGAGTTCTCATATTGTTTTGCTAACCATTCCTCAACAACTGCTTAAACCTTTGAGATAACCTGAGTGCAAAGTGTGCACTTTGTTTCAAATAAATATTTGATTTTAAGAGGGAAGTCTAATTAAAAAGGGCCTTAAGACATAAACCAACTAAATAAATCTATATTGGCTGCAATAGGTGGCATTCTGTTCAATAAATTCTGTCTCCAAGTGCTGTAAAACTGTCTGTTTGCTATTTTTAAATGCATTTTTAAACACATTTGAATCAAATATGCTGTTAACCATTTTTCAGTGGATAATGATTTTTTTAAAAACAGAAAACAAACATGAAACCGTTAAGCAGTTCATTAAAAATCGGGGTGGTGACTTTCCGTGGAGGTTACAGTACTGCTCTGGAGTGACTTTAGTGGATAAAACCAAGGAAAGCTGGAAAAATGACATAATTATATTTCACATCATTTTTCCAGTGTTTGGATGATCCTTCGGACAAAGTTACTTCAGACGAGCATGAAAACTTACTGTTACATATCGGGAGACACCAAGATGGATTTTTTTGCATGTTTAATGGTAGAACTGCACACTGCAAATACTCATAGTATATGAATACATTATATTTCTTTGCACTTTTAAAGATTAGTTATTTTTGACAAACTATTGCTTGTTTTGCAAACTATACAATTTCACTTCAAGATAAGTGTTAAATTCTTTACTCCTCAAGAACTCACTCCAAAGACAGGTGTCAGGAAACATAGATCTTTATCACAGTCTATCTCTCTCCACACTCCAAACAACTGCCCTCTCAGGGTGGTCCCTGGGCAGATCACCCCACACCCAGAGTCATCTTAAAGGGGCTATGTCCCAACATATATGCCAAAAGCAAATGAACTCTTTTTTTACGAATGTGAAAATTTAGCATGATTACATTTGTTGCTGTTTTTGACAAACTACATCCACAAATCAAGTTTAGTAACTGTTTTAAGAAGCCTTCCTGATCTTCCAGGTTTTGGTGTAGAATCAGGTTTTGGACTGCTTAAAAGCAAATTACTGTGGATGCTGGAACCTGAAACCAAAACAGAAAATGCTGGAAAATCTCAGCAGGTTCAGTAGCATCTATAAGGAGGGTTAAGAGCTGATGTTTTGAGTCCAGATGACCCTTTGTATTTATTTGGATTGCTTGGCTTCTCAAACAATGATGAGACAGAGTACAGGAATAAGATAGAGAATCTGCTGAACTGGTGTGGCGACAATAATGTCTCCCTCAATGTCAACAAAACAAAGGAGATTATCATCTACTTCAGTAAACGTAAAGGAAAACATGCCCCTGTCTACATCAACGGGGACAAAGTAGACAGCATCAAGAGTTTCAAGTTTTTAGGTGTCCAGATCACCAAAAACCTGTCCTGGTTCCCTCAAGCCGACAGTATAGTTAAGAAACGCCACCAACACCTCTACTTTCCCAGAAGACTAAGGAAATTTGGCATGTCAGCTACGACTCTCACCAACTTTTACAGATGCACCATAGAAAGCATCCTTTCTGGTTGTATCACAGCTTGGTTTGGCTCCTGTTCTGCCCAAGACTGTAAAGAACTACAAACGGTCGTGAATGTAGCCTAATCCATCACGCAAACCAGCCTCCCATCCATTGACTCTGTCTACACTTCCTGCTGCCTCGGCAAAGCTGCCAGCATAATCAAGGATCCTACGCACCCCAGACATTCTCTCTTCCATCTTCTTCCTGTGGGAGAAAGATACAAAGTCTGAGGTCACGTACCAACCGACTCAAGAACAGGTTCTTCCCTGCTGATGTCAGACTTTTGAATGGACTTATCTTGTATTAAGTGAGCTTTCTCTACACCCTAGCTATAACTGTAACATTACACTCTCTCGTTTCCTTCTCTATGAATGGTATGTTTTGTCTGTATAGTGTGCAAGACACAATATTTTTCACTGTATGTTAGTACATGTGACAATAATAAATCAGATCAAAAATTTAGTTCAGTATGTACAGAAGATCCAGGTTTTTACCTGAAGTAGGCTTTTCAGGTACTGAAGTCAGAACCAGTTCACACTCTGCCATGAATTCCTGATCAAGCAGATCATGCTTATGTTTTAGTTCATCCCTTGTTGGGATCATGTGGCTATGTCAACCAGATGCCTTTTAGTTCCACAAAATTCTACTGCATTTCCCACATTTCACTTGTGTGGTATTCACAGCACAAACATGCTCAGTCCACCTGAAACTGCATTGTCTCTCATTTGTGTCATACTGCTATCTTCAAGTGAACTGTTTGTGTTCAATTTTAACAGTCAAGTCAAGTAGAACCAGACTCAAATGTGTACTTAACATTCTCTTCATCGAAAGCTCACTGGGTGTATTCCCGAAAGTGGATTTGTTCCATATTTTCACAGAAAATGAGCCAGCCACTGTTTCATACTGAAATTTCAACACTTATTCAGCACTTGTATCTTGTGAGTTTCTTTGACAGATCTTTCAGCTGCTCCATTTGATGCCAGATAATATGTTTGAAGCCATTTGGCTTAATAAGAGTTTTGAACAAAGCCGAATGAAATTGAGAGCTGTTACCACAGACAAACTTTTCTGGAAATCCATGACAAGCAAAAATGACTTTGCTTTAATTAAATCCATTTTGAGTAACAATCAATGAGTACTAACAAGTTGTAATTTTCCTTTTCACAAAAATCTAAAATGATTGACAATACAACATGATGATGATCGTAAATGAACTGTTCAAGGAATCATACATCTCTATGGTGTAGAGCAAGGCCATTCAGCCCTTCGAGTCTGCACTGATTCTTACCCAGGCTTACTCCATAACCCCACGTGTTTACCCCAATAATCTCCCTAACTCATATATCTTGGGATACTAAGGGGCAATTTGACTTGGCT
The DNA here is from genome assembly GCF_965287045.1 of Carcharhinus amblyrhynchos. NCBI lineage: Eukaryota > Metazoa > Chordata > Chondrichthyes > Carcharhiniformes > Carcharhinidae > Carcharhinus > Carcharhinus amblyrhynchos. The sequence continues at coordinate 84,802,421 of NC_137324.1, read as the reverse complement.
AATCCACCGAATCTGCACATCTTTGGAGTGTGGGAGGAAACCAGAACACCCGAAGGAAACCCATGCAGACACGGGGAGAATTTGCAAACTCCACACAGATAGCCACCTAACTCTGGAATTGAACCTGGGTCCCTGGCACTGTGAGGCAGCAGTGCTAACTATTGCGCCACCTTGCCATCCATTTTGACAGTTTATCTCTACATTTTTGTTGATCATGCATTTGATTGCCATTATTTCTAGGTCAGTCTATAGACCAGACCAATAAACAGCTCCTCTTGCTATGGATTTAATACTGACTGTTTCTTGTGTTCAATATGGATCCTATCCCTCAAACAAGGTACCAGCACATTGTGACCCCACTGTTGCAGGCCTGCGTGTGACAACTCATGATATTAATTGCGGGACAGTTACAGTATCCCCATCCGTTAAACTATTCAATGGACTCTTCAACACTGAGAGCAGAACTCTCCAATGCTTTCCTCTGGCGAGGTCTTCCAGTTGTGCTGAAGTCAACCTTGCTTGAGCCTCTCCATTGCAGTCCAGTAAAGAAAACGCAAGTCCTGCTTTTTCATAAACTCACTTTATTTTCTGATTCAACTCTGCATACTCATCCCGCACACAGTGCTACCTGTAATCTTTTTATATATCCCAGTGACTTATTTTAAATGATTAAAGTCTAATATAGGATTCAGCGGAAGGTAACTGTTAACCCATTCCTAACAGATTCCCCGCCCCCATCATCTTCTATGGGTATCCGGGATGGCGGCACGGGTGAGGAATTTAAATCACTATTGACTTTGGGGGGACTGGAAGATCCTGCCAATGGCTGTTGGTGAGTTACCTTTGCCGGACGAAATCCCATTGTGGAGGGGTCCTGCATGTTATTGAAATTCAGCTGCAATTTCAGTCCCTGTGACTAGAACATTCTCCTATACTGTCCTTATTATGAAGATTTGCATCTTCATTTCTGAGTCCTCATGAGGCAAACAGTGCATCAGTGATAGCATTCTTCTTCAAGCTGCGATATTCAATGTTGTATCCCACTTCTGCATTCCTGATGCTGTCATTGTCTACATCGCTTAATGTTTTCACCCAAGAGAAAGTGCTGATACTTTTTGATTCTGAAAACGATTCCAAATAATTCCTTTACAATCTGAGTGTGATTGAGTTCATTCCTGGTAAGAGTATATGATGCAAATATTTTAGACTTCTCTTGACTGACATCCATTACATGACCAATCACTGCTTTGGCTCCTAGTCCGAAGCATCACATGCTAGCTTCAGATTGCAATTTGTGTCTTATTGAATGAATAGTGCACCAATGACCAAGTTTCTTTTACACGCATCATAGGAGTCTTGTTGTGTTTTAACCATTTCCAATTCCCATCTGACTTTTCAATTCAATTCAATTCAGTTCAACCTTTCCAGTTCACCTCGTGGAGCTAACACCTTTGCAAGCTCAGGCAGAAATTATGAGTAAGATAGAGCCATGCCTAGAAAAGATCAAAGATCATCTTTGGCATAGGACATTGACTATAGCTTCTACCTTCATTTTCACTCTTTGGATTGATTCTCAGTTCATGGTACACAGGATATATTATTATACACTCGATTGCACTTGGTCCTTTTCAACTCCACCTTGTGTTCATTGAGCAATTTTAACACATCATCCATGACATCCTCTGTTGCAATCACAATGAACACATTAGTCTTATAGACAAGCAATGCAACATTCCTTGCAAAATCCTATCCATAAGGTTTGGAAGATGTTTGTAATCTCACAGAAGAAAGCAGCTTCATGTAGGAGCATAATCACATGTTCATGTTTATCATGAGATACTGTTGACTCTCAATCCACAGCTGTGTATAAGCATTGCTATCCTGTATAATCATATAATTGCAGCTCTAACTGAACATAGAAACATGACAGCATAAGAACTAGGAGCAGGAATAGGCCATTTGACCTTTCGAGCCTGCTCCACCATTCAGATAGATCATCCCCTTCCCCAAAATCCCTTAATTTTCTTAGCATCCAAAGATCTATTGATCTCTGACTTGAATATACTTAAAAGTAAAGCTTATTTATTAGTCACAAATAGGCTTACATTAACACCGCAATGAAGTTACTGTGAAAATCCTCTAGTCATCACACTCTGGCACCTGGTCAGGTCCACTGAGGGGGAATTTCGCATGGCCAATGCATCTAACCAGCAGATCTTTTGGACTGTGGAAGGAAAGTGGAGCACCCAGAGGAAACCCATGCAGACATGGGGAGAACATGCAAACTCCATACAGACAGTGACCCAAGCCAGGATTCTGAACCCAGGTCCCTGGCACTGTGAAGCAGCAGTGCTAACCACTGTGCCACCACCCCAACTGAGCCACAGGTTTACTGAGTAGAAGGTTCCATTATGAGATTGTTGGGAAAAAGTCTGTTTCCCAGGCCAAATCTGAAAAGAGGCATTTTACTGTAAGGGAATATATGTTGCTGTTTTATTTTTAGAAGGAAGAGTTTATATGAAAGCTTTTACAATAAAAAGGGACTTAAATTTTCTCTTTCAAAGAATCAAAACTAAGCTCTTGGGGATTATTTAAACCAAGCTCCTAACATTTCACAAAACAACTGTTCAATTTAAATTGTACGGAACATTTCTAGAAGCCTCACTTTCTTCATCAAAGTAAACGGTCACAGTGAAGAATTCTGAGGTTGTAAGTAAGAATGTTACTAGATGGTACTTAGCATCCATTTTAACTTACTCATTGTGGCTGGGATTCTCCAGTGCCGCTGTAGTGAATGGAGTTTTGGTTGAGTGCTGAATTCTCCATTATCACTGGCAGTAGGACAAGTGCGGGCAAGATCGGAGAATCCTGCCCATTATGTTTTATAGGGCATTAAATGAAGCTATTGAAGCACTTGGGGCTGCATGGTGACACTGTGATTAGCACTGCTGCCTCACAGCACCAGGGACCGGGGTTCAATTCCAGCCCTGGGTCATTGTCTGTTTCCTCCCACACTCCAAAGATGTGCGGGTTAGGTTGATTGGCCATGGTAAATTAACTGTAGTGTCAGGGGATTATCAGGGTAAATATGTGGGGTTACGGGGATAGGGCCTGGGTGGGATTGTGGTTGGTGCATACTTGATGGCTGAATGGCCTCTTTCTGTACTGTAGGGATTCTATGACTCACTGGAGCGAAACTTCATTTAAAAATATTTTCGGACCTAAAGTAAATGGTGAACTGGGAATATGCATCAGAGGTAGGATTGCTAACTCTAGTTGGATATATTCTGGGAGATGGCATCAGATGTCTTCCCCCCATCCCTGAGCAGATTCCTGCTGTTGTCTGCCGCACAGTTTGTTTTAATCCATAAACGGTGGACAAATAACTACGAGTAGACCTCTTATTAGTACAACCACTATTTATTTAATCCCACACAATCAATAATCACCCACCCAACCGACAATAAGTTATCTTACAGGAAAATACTAAAGTTCAAGTCCAATTTGAGACCTTGACTTAACTTTGCGTGACTGGCAAGTACTCAAGCAGATATTGGTCTTTATCTGTGTGCTGGTTTCGGTCGTCCTCTGCGTAGTCTGGTCCTTTGGTCTGGTGTGGCACTCTGGCTCTGGCCTTCCTTCCTTCCTTCTCAGGTGTGGCGGCTCTCCTTGTGCTGGTCATTGCTGGCGATGTTCACCATTGTTGTAGCTCACTCGTGGGGTCAGAGAAAGAGATTCCTGGTTGTGCAGCACCCTTTATACCCCATTGAGTTTTACGCCCCTTTTGGCCATTGCCAATCAATCAATCACGACTTGAGCCCCTCTGATCGATAAGAGTCCAATCAGGTGCTGCCACACTGATCTCTGGGTGTGTCCCCAATGGCCATGTCTGTAGGTGCTGGAGGCACATAGAGTTCACACCTTCCCACTAAACAAGGGGCCATGGCGCCCTTATGTCTGGTACACAACCCAGTGTGACCAGAAAGTCTCTTTCATCTTGGAGATGATCCATATCCTGTTTATTCGTTCGTCAGGGTTGCAGCCTGTTTGTCTCTGTCTTTTAAACTGCAGCCTGTCATTTTAGTTCTTACTGAATTGTCCTAGAGTGCTTTACAAATCACCATTTTAGATGGCCTGTTTGGCCACACTGCCATTGCAGGCCACACAACATTGCAATCATCATGGAACCCCACCTTCCCAAGTCTTTTCAATGTGGCCCAGTCTTGATTTCTGAATGTCTAGTTACCCCAATCAACATTTTCTCAACTCTGAATCTAAATGATGGCCCAACCTCTCCCTCAGACAAACTGAGAGAAGTAGAACCTATGGCCGCCACATTGCCCGGGCCGACAGGCTTTCACTATATTTCAGGCTGAACCTTGTTTCTGCCTACGTAGTCCAGGAATGGGAAGCCTATTTGGTGAGATCTAACCTGTAGTGTGGTGTGCCCCACCGGTTCTTTTTCCATCTCAGGAATCCTGCAGCTGGCAATCTCCAGGCTCTGCAAAGAGTGTGTGGGCCTCTGCCGCTGCCATCATTACTGGAAGTAGAAATGACGCCCTGCAAATATCCAAACATTATCAGTCTCCCCAAACAATAGTTACGGCAGCTTACCAACCCCAATGACTCATTCATTCTCCATCCATTACGTAGATATAGTATCCATTACAAAACCTATTAAAATCTCCCTGTGGTCACTGTGAATGAACACTGATTCCAGTAGATTCCTGGCCAATCTGGGAGGATTAGCAACCCTAGCTAGAGGCCCGATGCACACCAAAAGTTGAGATTCAAACCTCATTAGCATATTTCTGAAGATGTGTGGATGTTAATTGTCCTGAAAAAGTTGGGCCTACAGCTTTCCTGGCAAAAGTCATCAGTTAGATTCTGGGAAAGGAGAGGGAAATGTTTGGCAGGGAAAGACAATTGGGTGGGAGGAAGGTAAAGGGTGTTTCAGGGAGAAAAATGGAAGGAGAAGGGCATTGGTTGGGGTTCAACAATGGTTAATGGAGTGGATTATAAGGAGCATTCCTCATGCTCTGGACTCCAAATGCAGATAACAACATACACTCATGTAATGGTGGCCTCCCTTTAAGGGGGCTGATATTTAGAGGGGCCTACAACTATGACCAGAATTTTATGCTCACACTTCCCAATTAACATAAGAGAGATTTGCCAGCCAGCCTCGACTTTTAGGGTGGTGGGCAGATAACAGTTCATGAAGGGAAGCCCAGAAATGAAGATGGGTTGATTTTAAACAGGAAGCCTCTCTTTGACTGGGGATAACTTCTCCTTAGGCCCAGTTGACTCCGGATGTGCCTATTTCATCACTGGCCTATCCCCCAAGACCCTGATCACCTCCTGGCAGCCTTCAGAATCCTCCCCATGCTGGGCCTCTGGTTCTTGGGTGTTTGGTTCTGACAGCTCCATGCAGTGCCTCTTCTGGTCCTGCAATACTTTTTTGTTTCTGTCTTCACGGAGGAGGACGTGAATAATTTGCCGGATGTTAGAGATGGAAAGGTGGTAGGACTGGAGGGTCTTAATGACATTACTGTTACTAGAGAGGAGGTGCTCGACAGACTGGAGGGACTGATTGTGGACAAGTCGCCAGGACCGGATGGAATGCATCTGAGGGTTCTGAAAGAAATGGCGGAGGTGATAGTGGATGCCTTGGTGGTTATTTTCCAGACTGGATTCCGGGGAAGTGCCGGAAGATTGGAAAGCGGCTAATGTTACGCCGTTGTTTAAGAAGGGTGCCAGGCAAAAGGCAGGGAATTATAGGCTGGTTAGTTTAACGTCTGTTGTAGGTAAAATGTTAGAATCCGTCATCAAGGAGGAAATAGCGAGGCATCTTGAGGGGAATTGCTTGATAGAGCAGACGCAGCACGGTTTCGTTAAAGGGAAGTCGTGTCTGACAAATTTACTGGAGTTCTATGAGGATGTGTCTAGGGCGGTGGATAGAGGAGAGCCGGTGGATGTTGTCTTCCTGGATTTTCAGAAGGCGTTTGACAAGGTACCTCACAGGAGGTTATTGCAGAAGGTCAGGGGACATGGAGTTGGGGGTAGGGTGTTAGCGTGGATAGAGGATTGGTTGTCAAATAGGAGGCAGAGAGTGGGGGTCAATGGGTGCTATTCGGATTGGTGGTTGGTGACTAGTGGAGTGCCCCAGGGGTCGGTGCTGGGGCCTCAGCTATTTACCATTTATATAGATGATCTGGAGGAGGGAACCGAGTGTAGGGTGTCGAAATTTGCTGATGACACCAAGATTGGGGGAACGGCAAATTGTGCGGAGGGTGTGGAGAGTCTACAGAAGGATCTAGATAGGCTGGGCGAATGGGCCAGGAAATGGCAAATGGAATTTAATGTTGGCAAGTGCGAGGTGGTCCATTTTGGTAGGAATAATGGTAGGAAGGATTATTACTTACGTGGCGAAAAACTGCAGCAGGCAACGGTGCAGAGGGACCTCGGGGTCCTTGTGCATGAGTCGCAAAAACCCAGCTTGCAGGTGCAGCAGGTGGTCAGGAAGGCGAATGGGATGCTGGCCTTCATAGCGAGGGGGATTGAATATAAAAGTAGGGAGGTCTTGCTGCGGCTGTATAGGGCATTGGTGAGGCCGCAGCTGGAGTACTGTGTGCAGTTTTGGGCGCCGTACTTACGCAAGGATATTTTGGCCTTGGAGGGAGTGCAGAGGAGGTTTACTAGGCTGATGCCGGAGTTGAGGGGGTTGAGCTATGAGGAGAGGCTGAATAAACTAGGCTTGTACTCGTTAGAGTTTAGAAGAATGAGGGGAGATCTCATTGAGACGTATAAGATGATGAATGGGATGGATAGGATAGAGGTGGAGAGACTCTTCCCGCTCAGAAAGGACAGTAGGACTAGGGGGCACAGCCTCAAGATAAGGGGGGGGGGCGGTTTAGAACGGAGTTGAGGAGGAACTTCTTCACTCAAACGGTGGTGAATCTCTGGAATTCTCTGCCCGTTGAAGTGGTGGAGGCTACCTCGCTAAATATTTTTAAGACGCGGGTTGATGGGTTTTTGATAAGAGAGGGGATTAAGGGTTATGGGGAGAGGGCGGGAATGTGGAACTGAGCCATGACAGATCAGCCATGATCTTATTGAATGGCGGGGCAGGCTCGAAGGGCTAGATGGCCTACTCCTGCTCCTATTTCTTATGTTCTTATGTTCAATGCAGTTGCAGGAGGGACTGGGTAGCTGCCAGCTGAAAGGATTGGCTAGCAATTCTCCAAGGTGGGACTTCCTATGGACTGAGGGGCTGAAGTCCAACCTTATGCTAATCAATGTTTGTTAAAGCATAAAATGGCAGCAAGGCTGTCAGAGTTGGTGGGGATGAGTTCCTGCTGACTCGTCAAATGGTGGGGTTTTACTGACATGACCTCTTCAGATAAATCGTCTCTCAGTTAGAATATCACTCTCACCTCTAAACTGAGAGTTCAAATCCACTCCCAAAACTTGAACGCAGAAGATAAGCTCACAGTCAATTGTAGCACACGGGGGTGCTGCATTGTTTAGATTTTTTTTCAAGTTCATTTATTAGTCTCACAAGTAGGCTTACATTAACACTGAAATGAAGTTGCTGTGAAAATCTCCCAGTCGCCTCACTCCAGGAACTGTTCAGATACACTGAGGGAGAATTTAGCATGGTCAATGCACCTAACCAGCATGTGGGAGGAAGTCAGAGCACTTGGAGGAAGTCCACGCAGATACAGGGAGAATGTGCAGACTCCACAAAAAACAGTGACTCAAGCCAGGAATGGAACCCGGGTCCCTGGCACTATGAAGCAGCAATGCCAACTATTGTGCCACCGTGCTGTCTTGGCATTTGGATAATTGTTGAATTGAGCTTTTATTTACTTTCTTGGGTGGATGCAAAAGTTCCCATCATTTCAAAGAAAAAATGGGGAATTTTCCCTGATATCCTGGCCAATATTTATCCCTCAACTAACATCACTTGGACAGATTGCGGAACCTTGCTGTGCACAGATTGTGTTTCTTACTTGAAGCTAGTCAAGAAAGAACCCTCTTGGCTTTAAATCATTGAAGTCTTAAAAGCAACTCCTTCTTTCTGCTTTGTCCACTCTGTTATTGGCAGTCACATGCAATGACAACATTTTCACCGTCCAGACCATTGACCATTTCCACTTGTTAATATGATAGAAAACAAAGCACAGTTCCAGATACTTATTGGCACCACCAGTATGAAAGCTGTTGCTGCCAGCAGTGACAATCCTAGCCCAATTTGTTTATGTTTTAAGCTTATGGAGATAAATATTATTATCTACTATAATGATACAGGCAGCAATAAAGTGCCAGAGTGGATATTAATTACAATTAAAATTGATACAGAATTATTCAGTGCTCCAGCAGACATAATGACTGATACATTATTAAACGGCAGTAAGAATTTAATATGGTACTAAAAGACAAGTAAGGATACAGGTACAATTTAATCAACAGAAACCTATTGATTAAATAAGAGTTGGGGCTAAATCAAAATCCAGTTATAATTTAAAAAATGTCCAGCACTAAACAGGAAATTACCAAAAAATTAATTGCAATGCTCAATTAAGAAAAATGCTCCAGATGGTCAGAACATTTGGAATCATGTTAAAATGAGGACCAAAGAAATGACTGCCTACATCCAATGCTGAGCATTAGTTACTGGCCAGGTCCGTGAACTCCAATACTAACTTGGGAGTGATGGTGTTGGGACGGAGGTAGGAAGTGGTCTGATCTTCTGTGGGAAAGCAGCAATTAGGTTCAGTACGTCTAGCAGTGACATTTGAAAGCAGCCAACTTATTAACTGTTTACTCTCTGGTTTATTGTGGGCTGTGCAGTCTCTGGCAGGATGTGGGCCTGCATGACACAATCTCAATTCTAGTATTTAAAGGAGCCAACTAAAGACAGAACATGGAGTAAATAGAAGTAGGAAGCAAGAAAAGAGGTGATAATTGGAGTAGACAATGAAAGGCATCACTTGCTCCAAATGATACCTCCTTTGATGTTCTGTTGAGGGCTGTGAGGAGCTACATACTCTCAGCCAGTAACAGGAAGCAGAGAGCTGCTGCTGCCCTAAAGACAAAGTGGCTGGAGGTGGGTCAAGAGGTCAGCAAGAGGAAGTTTAAGCTACAATCCTGGATCCATTCCAGGAAATGCTTTAGTGACTTAAACAGGTCACAAAAGATCAGTAAAGTTGCACATCCTGTTTTGTGCATCACCCAATCTACATCTCCCAGCCCTCCAACCTCGGTTTGCTTAGTTACGACTACTCCACCACATCACTCTTCACACTCACTTACCTTGTCATAGAGTTATAGAAGTTTACAGCATGGAAACAGCCCCTTCAGCCCAACTTGTCCATGCCTTCCTTTCTTTTTAACTCCAAAGCTAGTCCCAATTGCCCACACTTGGTCCATATCCCTCTATACTCATTGTGCCCATATAACTATCTAAATGCTTTTTAAAAGGCAAAATTATGCCTGCCTCTTCTACTACTTCTGGCAGCTTGTTCCAGACACTCACCACCTCTGTGTGAAAAAAATGCCCCTCTGGACCCTTTTGTATCTCTCCCCTCTCATTTTAAACCTATGTTTGCTAGTTTTAGACTCCTCCACCTTTGGGAAAATTATTGACTATCTAGCTAGTCCATGCCCCTCATTATTTTATAGGCCTCTATAAGATCACCCCCCAGCCTTCTATGCTGCAGAGGAAAAAGTTTCAGTCTATCCAGCCTCTCCTTAAACCATCAAGTCCCGGTACCATCCTAATAAATCTTTTCTGCACTCTTTCTAATTTAATAATATCCTTTCTATAATAGGGTGACCAGAACTGTACACAGTATTCCAAGTGTGACCTTACCAATGTCTTGTACCACTTCAACAAGATGTCCCAACTCCTGTATTCAAAGTTCTGACTGATGAAACCAAGCATGCTGAATGCTTTCTTCACCACTCTGCAACTCCACTTTCGAGAAGGAATGAACATGTACCCTTAGGTCTCTTTGTTCTGTAACTCTCCCCAACACCGTACCATTGACTGATTAAGTCCTGCCCTGGTTCAATCTACCAAAATGCATCACCTTGCATTTATCTAAAGGTATCTTGTAGTTACACCCATTCATCTTTTCCTATGTACGTCCTCAGATCCTCATCTTTCCATCCACCACTGGCACCCTCCAGCAATTTAATGCATCTCCTCCACACCCACACCAAATGCATCACATTAGATGAAGACATACTATTACAGTCATTCATAGATCTCTTCTTTCTCCTGTTATAGAAGGGAACACATTGCTAGGGAACAGGAAGGAATCAGAGGTGGTCCTCCACAGAAATCAAGTTAGACCATAAATGCCTTGACCATGATTGTGCACACTCCTGGATATCTGGCACCTTAAGTAGTATAGCAGGTAACATAACCCAGGCTTTTCAGCATCTCATTGATCTGTACCAAAGAGTATACCAACGTAGTGATAGCAATGGAATGTGGCTGGGCAATAAGGGAGCATAGTGAAAAGGGACATAGAAGTGGGGACTTTATTCAAAGCTTTTCTACTTCTCACCTGTTGCCACCTTTTCCCAACCTTCCCTCGACTAACTCAACAACTGACATGCTGCCCATGTCCTGATTACTATTCACAGGTACGGGTGGAACAATCTTTGATCGAGCCCTCAAGTGCTCCAATACCTAAAGGCCATCAGCTAAGAGCATCTCAGCAATCAGTGTTGGGCTGTCTCTACCTTAGCTCAAATACTAAGCGTTACAGCAGGTAGAAGCACTATAGTAAAAAGATGAGAAAAGCTTAGTAGTTGTAAAGGATATGCATGAGTGCATAAGAAAATGTTACGTTGTGAAGTTTTCATTCTTTTGCAAAGTCACATAAATCATTTTAGTATGATCCTCTTTCCTGCCTTGCCAGCTTTTTGTTTATGGGCAGCAGGCCACCTTTACTTTTCTAAATGATAAATAGAATGTCATGAATTGACAGGATCCAATGGGGAGGTGAGCATTAGTTTATTGGCTATTTGCTGAATTTCCCAAGGGGGAGTTTCCATGGGTGGTGCAGGAAGAGTGACTGCTGGATGTGAATCAGACATCAATCCACTGGAGCAACCCAAGTGAACCGTGATAAAGGCATCACAGGTTCCAGAAAGCAAAGTGAACAACTGGTGCTACATTGCCTTTATCATTCTCCTTCACATCATCATCTTCAGCTTTCTCCTTAGTCCTCTCCAGTTTGTTCAAGGATGATTTGAACACAACATCCTTTCCTTCTGCAGGTTCAAACCTTGCTGCTGCACAATGTTGTGCAGAGAGCAACACATCCTGACCATTTAAAACATCTGGCTGTTCTTCTTCTCAGAGGCTTCAGGCATCTGGTACTACCGACAAGCCTGACAACCAAATCCTGCTGTAGTGCGGCAATTGTACAATGTCAAGGAGACTCAGTCTCTTCCTGTACACCATATGTCGCAGATTGTGCCTCTTGTGAGCCGTACCTTCTTCCACCCCTCCCTCTGCTGTGACCAGTGGCATTCTGCTGTGGCTGGTCATGTTGCTCTTTAGCTAATATTCAATCTCAGGCAGTTAATGCACCACTCACCTGAATGTGATAGACCACTATAGAGACACTAAAATTCAAAGTCTGTGTAAATATTGCTTCAATTGAGTAATTAACATAAATTACTTGGCAATCTATTCTCCCATGGGAGTTACTCGCATGTAGCTTAAAGCACTGTAGTTAAATGTGGATATCAGCAATTTAGAATGGGCTTCCTGTATTATTTTCCCAGACTTAGCCCCCAGTTTGCTTCCCTATGTTAAAAATTTCCTTAATATATCTTGAGTTATGTATTTACTTTCCCTCTCTTCATCTTTCAGTTTGAAATTTAATTTTCTAATTCCTCATCTATTGTTTCTCTCTTACCACTTTTCATCTCTTCAGATCAACCTTTGCTCTTTAGTGTGTACTCCCAATAAAATCTCTCCTGTTAACCTTACCCTTATCTTTTGTTTCTTGGTTCTCTTCATTGTAACTAATTTCCCCTTTGCCCATTCTTAACTACTGTTCTTTGCTTTCAACTCCTACTTAGATTTATTATCCTGAACTTCTCCATCTCTGTCAATTTTGCTATTGTATTGCTCATTTCAACTCTTATCTATTTACTGGTTATCCTTCTTCTCACATTTATAATTTCCTACATTTTCTTCCTAATCTGATATTTTCCACTTTAGGTTTCTCATTTTTCATTACACCTTTTCTTGTATCCATTTATCTCAAGCTCATCTGTTTTATTTCCTCTTTATCATATCCTTGCCATAAAATCTTTTTGTTCTACCTTTCCTCACTGCAAATTATTTTTCTCCTTTTGCTTCATTATTCTTACCTTTTTCCCTCCCTGTCTCTCATTTTCTCATTTTTGCCTACACTACCCATTGTTCACATTTTCCATTCACATCTTCTCTCTTGAATTTCTTTGCTGTTTTATTTTCCTCATTTCTTTCCTTTCCTCTTCATTTTTTTGTTTTCCATTTTTTCCCTTCTTTTGAACATTCTTCCTTGCCACTTTTCACTTTTGTCTTCTCTTTACCCTCTATATCTTTTGTTCCTATAAAACCTTTTCCTAATTGCTTTCTTCCTCTGATATAACAGCTATCCATACTTATCTCTCTTAATTCTGTGACAAATATTTAGTTCTTCATTGAGGTTACTGTTTTAGAGATAATGTTTAGTTCTAGGAAGATTAAAGGTTAACTGTAGACAGTGGGATAAATGCAACAAAAACAGCCTGGAGTCTATTACATTCAAAATGATGGGGCCATTTGTTGAATGAAAGGGTTAACAGAAAGGAAAGAGGATCAACATCAGGTGGGCTTACTTAACTGGTAACCTTGCAAAGAAGTGCAGCCCAGAGAAACGTTTGTTTTGGGATTTAGAGTTAACGTAGTTCAAAAGCATTCAGTAGACCCTGGAAAGCTACATCACCATGGAGATGGGTAGAACTTGAGAAAGTTCTGTTTCAATTTGTCTCAGTGTTCCACAGCAGGATAAGATGGTGTTGAACAGGCTCTGTTAGCAAGTTCCAGGTAGTTAGGGCTCAGAGAAATCTTTTTGATTTGATTTATTATTGTTACATGCATTGGGATACAGTGAAAAGTATTGTTTCCTGTGTGCTATGCAGACAAAATATACCATTCATAGAATGTGAGGAGAGGAGAGAGTAAGAAATGTGTGCTTTTACTGTCCACAGTTTGTGAGTCAAATGCAAATGTGGGATGAGGGAGATGTGAGATAAGCAAAGATGCATTTGATATGTAAATACCCTCATTAGTGATCACTTTAGCACCTCCAGAGACCATAGTCTCAGTTATGCTTCATTCGAGGATGAATAGCATGGTTTCCTTCATTTTTTAATGTGCATTCTTTCATGGGCTGTGAGCACCATTGGCAAGCCCATCCCTAATTGCCTTTGAGAAGATGATTGAGAATCACATTCTCGAACTGCTGCAGACTTTGTGGTGTACATCAACAATGCTGTTAGGAAACGAATTCCAGATTTCTGAACTGGTGACAGTGAAAGGGGTGTAACAGGCTGACACACTGGTCCTCCTCCAATTCTTTTCTGCTGTCTCCATTAGGGGTATCAACTTCTTCAGAAAGAAAGAAGGATGTGCGTCAGTAAGGGTTCTGCAATATCTTTGGGTCATTGGCTGTCATAATTGAATTGCCACTAGTCTGAGTGAACTGTGAGTGGATGAGAGGCTTCCAGCAATTTTAAGCGTGTGTGGGTGAGCTACAACATATGAATTTTAGAGTTCATTTCCGATTGATCGGGATTTTTAATAACTAGGTGTTGGGAATGTAATGGAATGTAATTGAACAATGGTTGAGACTACTTGGTAAGACATGAACTAACTCACTTTGGCCAATCATGAGTGTTAAACTTCCTGCATTTACGTTAGCCAATTTAACCGACTCACCCTGTAATTTATAACTTTCATATACACAGCAGTTTGCACTTGCCAGTAAAACCTAGCCGTGCAATAATTAATCAGTGACCTACTTACATTTGATTGACAGTTAGCTGACATGCGGGTTTCTAAAGCTTGTAAATTTGAGTTTCAAAATAACATACTGGGGGCAAACATTGTTTGCAAAATGCCGCTTCTGGTAGATACGTGCATTTCCCAGGGGTAAACGTTGTGTTGTGTACAGCTATATTTGTGGACCTCGTGATGGTCTTCATTGATGTCACAACTTATCAGTGAATTCCCACTCTCATCAAACTCCTGCTTTAAAGTCTTCATTACGTTTGCAATTCGTCCTGTTTAAAAGTTCACTCTCTTTCTGGCCTTTTGTCCTCTTGCAGATACATGCTGTGTTCTCTGGGATCAGAATTTCAGCTCCAGAATAAAGAGGGAAGCATGATGGCACAATGGTTTGCACTGCTGCCCCACAGTACCAGGGACTCAGGCTCAACTCCAGTCTCAGGTAACTGTGTGGAGTTTGCACATTCTCCTCATGTCTGCATGGGTTTCCTCCGGATGTTCTTGTTTCCTCCCACAGTGCAAAGATGTGCAGGTTAGTTGGATTGGTCATTCTAAATTGCCCTTTAGTGTCCCAAAATGTGTAACTTTGGGAAGTTAGTGGGGTACGTAAGTAAGATTGGGGGGTCTGGGTAAATGGCTTCCTTCTGCTCTGTGGGCATTCCAAATTCTATGAAATGACATTGCAAAAAATCTGGTTCTGCTTTAGAGCTTGGGTTTTGGGGGAGATTGGGCAGATAAATGGGGTCAATGTTGTTTGGGTGATGAAGTCACTAGCTTGGGACACACAGTTTGTGACTGGGCCAAATCTGAGGAAAGGAATAGGCAATGGAGAGGCCGGGATAAGCAATAGAAAGTACGCTGGTTAGAAAATTCCAGAGGTCTGGAGTGTAGTGACTACTTAAGCCTCTAGCTGCCAATGGCAGGGTGCAGGGGGGGGGCAATTTTAATTTACAAGACTAAAAATAAGGATCAGCTTAATTTTTAAGTGAGCTCATTTATAAAGTAAAATACACCAGAAAACCATCTTGCTATGGAGTGATGTTGTCATTTCTGACCCTGAATATCAGGCTATTAAATTGATAGAAATAAAAGATTTCCTGTTGACTACACTTGCCACTCATAGGGCAGAATTCTCTGTTTTTGAGGCTAAGAGGGGTGGCAAGCATCAGTGGGAGTGCCTTTCCTGCTGGTCAGGATGTAGGGATCCCATGCCAGATTCAGCACTTGGAACCTTATTAATTATGCACTGGCGTGATCCCCTCCAAATCTCCTGCCAGCTGGTTTGTCCGCCAGGTTCATTGGTCCTGGTGCCATATGTAAGTACCAGTCCAGCACACTCCTATCACTCTCTCCACCTGTCTTCACCAGACCACGCAGGATGTCAGTGATTCAGAAGGAAAAGGCTAGCCGACTCAATAAGAAGTCTGTTCTCAATTCAACCATTCTCCCCTCAGCCCGTCACTGGCAAAGCACCCGTACTCCACTTGAACCTCTAGCCACTGTATTAGGTATCTTCATCCATCCCCTTCCAGTTAACAGTCTGGCATTACTTTGGCCAACTTATTTGTGAGCTTTTCTTGAAGCCTTGTCAGGATCCAGCTTTCCTTCCCTCTGCCTTCCATTGTGCATTTTCTTCATCACCTGCTTGGCCCTCTGCCTGCCATCGTGACCCCTCACACTTCCCCGCCTCCCATTCCTTGCATAGCCCTTCCTCCATATTGCTCTCTACAGTGACTCCCCTGTCCTCTCCTCACAGTCCAATTCTGGTCAAACGTTGATTCTTTGTTACGGTAGTTGCTTGTGTCCCACAGCACAGTGCTGTCCAGATAGTCACTGGTATGTAGCACCAAGGGGAAGAAGACCCCTCTACACCCCAGCCTCAGGTGCTGTACTGATCAAACTCAGTGACACAGAAGGGTCCATGGGTCCAGCAGCACAGTACTGTCCATGAAGCTTGGCATGGAGATAGAGGGCAGGAACCAGTCTTCCCTGGCAGAGTGGTGTACAGCACATCAGGAGCAGTGCAGCACTTTGGCGGAAAGGCTTTTGCTGCACTCACCTCGAAGTCTCTTGCAAACTGAGCAATTCTAGTGCATGTCTTTAGCAATTGGGTTTTAGACCAACGTAATGTCACGCTGATGTGATGTAAGATTGGATGATCTGATGGGACACTGTTGGATAGCTATTTTAAAGAACATTCATGAGATGCAAATGAATGTAAATGGAATTCACACCACCAACCATTGGGAAGAGCAACCCATTATTAACCTGTCATTGGGAGAATTGCACCGTGGTTTTATGCTGCCAGATTTCTTACTCCCGTTAGGTTCTCCACTCCCACCCATCACCAAATCCACCTGCAGGTGGGATGGGAGAATGCCACCCATTGTGAGAGTTCTTCTGAAGAGTTGTCATTCCAGTTTGAGTTCTGATGCTGCATCATAACAGGCACAAGTGAACCTCACAACACAATTACTGGGCTAGACTTCGAACAGATGAAATAGGAGCAAAAGTAGATTGTTCGGTCCCTCAAGCCTGCTGTCCCATTCAGTAAGGTCATGGCTGATTTTTTTGTTTCAAATTTCACATTCCCCTCTTCCCCTGATAACCTTTGATTCCCTTACCTGTCAAGAATTTATCTACCTCTGGCCCCAAAACATTCAGTGACCCTGCATCCACTGCCTTCTGAAGCAGCAAGTTCCAAAGTCACACAACCCTCAGAGAAAATAATTCTCCTCATCTCTGTCTTAAAAGAGCAACCTCTAATTTTAAAACAGTGCACCCTCGTTCTGAACTCGCCCACAAGAGAAAACATCTTTTCCACCATGTTCACCATGTCATGATCATTCAGGATGTTATGTACATCAATCAAGTCACCCCTCACTCTTATAAACCCTAGTGAAAACAAACACAGTCTGTCCAACCTATCCT
The DNA here is from genome assembly GCF_965287045.1 of Carcharhinus amblyrhynchos. NCBI lineage: Eukaryota > Metazoa > Chordata > Chondrichthyes > Carcharhiniformes > Carcharhinidae > Carcharhinus > Carcharhinus amblyrhynchos. The sequence goes on along the minus strand of NC_137324.1, from coordinate 84,785,422 downwards.
CATAAGACAACCTGCTTATTTTAGGTTTTAATCTAGTAAAACTCCACTGAGCCGCCTCCAATGCAATCACATCCCTGTTTTAGAATGAGACCAAAACTTATGCACTATTTGAGATGCGGTCTCACCAATGCTCTGTATAACTGAAGCATAACACCCTTACTTTTATATAGGCAAAATACTGCAGATGCTGGAATCTGAAAATACTGGAAAATCTCAGCACGTCTGGCAGCATCTGTGAGAGACAATAGAGCCAACAATTTGAGTCAGGATGATCCTTCATCAGAGCCATTACAGTTGAGACTTTCCAGCATTTTCTGTTTTTGGTCCTTAATTTTATGTTCAGTTTCTCTCAAAATAAAGGATTATCCTTTTCCTTGGTGACCAGTGGCCTGTCACTGTGGAAACTAAAGGAATTCCATGCATCAATCAAAACCCAGAGCTGCACAGGTTTCATTCCTACATTCCTAATCCAACTCATCCTCCCACCACTTTTGCTATAGCAACAGGAGCAAAGCTGGAGTTAATCTATAAAACCACAACAATAAAAAGCAAGGAAACTGCAGACAATGATAACTTACATTGATATAGCACCTTTTACCATTATAAAACACTCCAAGATGCTTCCCTGGAGCATTATGAAACAAAATATACACAGTCACATAAAGATATATTGGATCAGGTGACCAAACCTTGGTCAAAGAATTGGCTTTAGAGAGCATTTTAGGCATGGAGAGTGAGGTAGAGAGGCCAGGATATGTTGGAAGGGAATTCCAGAGCTTAGGATCTGGATAACTAAAAGCACATACCTCATCTTATTCCAATAAATTTAATACAAACATTTCAATCCTGCCAGATTTTATGCTTTAAGTCAATATTGCATTTTGTTATAGTTTTCAATGGAAGAGATATAATCAGGGTTTGAAGATTGCTATAATCTTTGGGTATGAATTTAGACTGGAGTCTACAAAATCACGGTAACACACTACGTTTTCACTTAGACTTACTTTGGTAATAATCTCTCCAGATTTCACCATCCTCTGCTTTATTCTAACTATTGTGAAGCCATCGATGGACTACAAAGAAACACATACTACTGAGAAAGAACATTCACTCGATTGACTTGGGTCACATTGGTGAATATGAATATTCACCAATATGAACATGGCACCTTTTACCCTTCACATGCCTGAGACATGTTCCATGTCTTAACTTGCTGTTAAGTCCAGTTCACTATCACTCTGTGCTCAGTGGCCAGTGTCTCAATGATTCTCAATTCTCTTTCTTATTTTAAAAAACACTCTATGACCTTCCTTCTCCTTATCTCTATAATTCCCTCCAACCTCACAACTCGTTGAGATCTCCATCTCTTTCTAATTTTCATCACCCCCTCATTGATGGCCATATGTTCAGCTGTCAAGGCCCAAACTCTGGAATTCCATTGCCACACTTCTCCACCATTCCACCCAACCCTCCCCATAAGAAATGTATTAAAATCTATCTCTTTGACCTAGCTTTTTGTCACTTGCCCTAATATCTTTTTATCTCTGTCACAATTTTTTTCAAAGATTGTGCTTCTGTTAAACACTGTGGGACATTTTACAATGTTGAAGTTGCTACCTAAATGCAAGTCATCATGATTGTTGTGGAGAATCAATAGCCCATTTTAGATCTCTCCCAGTGTTTGATGTCAATGGGAATAATATTCTGGCGATGTGTAAGCTGAGCTTCCATCTCACTATTATCCATTTTAAATTAACGCACAAAGTCAAATTTATCTGCAGGGAGTCCTGCATTTATTTATCCTTTCACAAAAGAATTGGATGTGTGTATGGTTAGAATTGACATTGAAGGTTACTGGAATAATTTGGGACAGAAATAATCAAATACCCTATGGAACTAAATATCCACCGCTCTCAGCAGGGGAAAAAATCTTCTCATTGCTGATCTTGCTTGAAGCTTCTTAATTATGTTTCTGTGTCCTCTAGCTTTCTGCCCTCAGTCCAAATTAAATAGTCTTTCTACATTTACATCATTTATGTCTTTCAACATGTTAAAAGCTTGGATCATGGCCAATTCACTTTACAATGGAATAGTTTTAGTATTTGGTTACTTCTGCACAGAATTGATTCCAATACTGCACTGAATATCCACTTTACAAATAACTGTGTACTAAATCTATCAGGAGAGAAATTGAATCACATAGGATGGGATTTTTCAGCCATCTTGTTCCAAGGCTGGAAAATCCCACCCGAGGTCAATGAACCTTTGCATGGTCCTGTCCCACCCACTACGATTCCCGTGGCAAGTGGAATGGGAAAATTCCACTCATAGTTTTCCATGTTGGCGCCACATGGCCTCCTACTGATTAAAAATAAGTTTGGGATGCACACACACATTTCAGATGGTAAGTGATGTACTCATAAGAACATAAGAACATAAGAAATAGGAGCAGGAGTAGGCCATCCAGCCCTTCAAGCCTGCCCCGCCATTCAATAAGATCATGGCTGATCTGTCATGGCTCAGTTCCACTTTCCCGCCCTCTCCCCATAACCCTTAATCCCCTTGCTTATCAAAAACCCATCAACCCGTGTCTTAAAATTATTTAGTGAGGCAGCCTCCATCATCTCAACGGGCAGAGAATTCCAGAGATTCACCACCCTTTGAGTGAAGAAGTTCCTCCGCAACTCCGTTCTAAACCGCCCCCCCCCCCTTTATCTTGAGGCTGTGCCCCCTAGTCCTACTGTCCTTTCTGAGCGGGAAGAGCCTCTCCACCTCTATCCTATCCATCCCATTCATCATCTTATACGTCTCAATGAGATCTCCCCTCATTCTTCTAAACTCTAACGAACACAAGCCTAGTTTATTCAGCCTCTCCGCATAGCTCAACCCCCTCAACTCCGGTATCAGCCTAGTAAACCTCCTCATGGTAAAGGGGTTTGAGTGTGGTTACCTAATGGCTGCCAGCACATGAAGAGCAGACAGATCATTGATCTTGTTCATTGTATAATATTGATTTGAAACCAGCACTGCCATTTTCCAACTTGTCACTTCAGCAAATGCCTGTTCTTAATCTCACATGGCTGAACACAACATTAAACTCAATAAAAAATCCCTCCCAAAATGCCAACTTTATCCTCAGGTGAAGATGAAGGGAACAATCCTGAGGGAATGCATGATGCAGCTCCATGTGTAGATCCCAGCTGTCACGTTAATGCAATATGGACTCATGGATTAATTTTAAATTGACATTTCACCTTTATTTCTGGGTGCCATACTGAAAAGGTGCCCAAAATCATTGACCCACTATTAAAGAAAGGGAATGGACCACCTGAAAATGAAGATGTACCTCCAGGAACACTAAGGCTGGGAAGTGGACATCCCCAATGACACTGAAGCTGGAAGATCCACCTGTAGATGATCCCCACCCACTGCTATGGTATTCTGGCATCCAGAATTGCTTCTGGCCTTTATCCTCAACAACAGTGACAGTCTCAGGCATTGTCCAGGTGAATCCCAACATCTGCACACCAAATTATTCCATGTGTGTTCTGGACCAGCATGGTTTCCTGCTAGCATCGTGGAGATTTAGTTCATGGACAGGATGAATAGTGAGAAACTGTTCTCATTCAAAGAACTAGAGGGCACAAATTCAAAATATTTGGCAAAAGGAGTAAAAGTTTTAGGTTTATTTATTACATTAACACTGCAATGAAGATACTGTGAAAATCCCCTAGTCGCCGCACTCTGGTATCTGTTTGGGTACCTTGAAGGAGAATTCAGCATGGTCAATACACCTAACCAGCACATCTTTCAGACTGTGGGATGAAACCCATGCAGGCATTGGGAAGACATGCAAACTTCACTCAAACAGTGACCCAAGCCAAGAATTGTCCGTGATGTTGTGAGGTAGCAGTGCTAACCACTGTGCAACCGTGCTGCACTGTGATGTGAAAAAAAGTTTTTTCCCCCAAAGAGTGGTTGGAGGCTGGAATGAACTGCCTGAGAGGGTGGTGCAGGCCGGTTTGATCGAGATACTAAAAAAGAAATTGGATTGCATTAAGAAAAGAAAGAATGTGTAAGGTTTAAGGGAAAAGGCAGGGGAGTGGGAATAGGTAGAATACTCTTTCAGAGAACTAGTGCAGAGTCGATGGCTGAATGGCCTCCTTTTGCACTGTAAATATTTTGTGTGATTGTGTGTTTATGGCTTTTCAAATTCTGGGAACCAAAAGGCATAACATACACATTACTAACTGAGAAGAATCTGTTATACAATGTCTTTTTCATCATCATCAATATTCTCCGTGCTTTCATTCATGCAGATGACCCTCCAGCCTCTCACCCAAATGACCACTTCTCACCAGTGACTATTGACGTTGAGTATTGGCAGGCTATTAAACTACATGAGACATTACAGCCACATCCAATCCTATCCGTTTCCATGTAGTTTCAGCATGAGTAACAGTATAGTGATTGGGAGCCAAGTGGTGATTTCTTTTTCCTCACTGAGGGGCACCAATTGTAGCCTCTTTATCACCACCCCAAGCTAAGATCAGTTAAGTCAGCACTTATTGAGAATCTTTCATGCTTTGTATAGATGAACTACTCACTGAATATGTCATTATGGCAGTTCATAATTAGTGGTTGTAAGTGTTTAATCAGTAAAATCATACTTGCCATTCCAAACTGGAGAATAGTCTAATTAATAAATCATTGACTAGCTTATCAACTTCAAACAAGAGCCTGTATTGAAATACTACATGTCCTGCACTATCTAGTATTACCCAAGTTAGATAAGTACTGTTGTATACACTAACAGATGATGCCAGTTCAATACTTTAAGTCAACCATAAATATTGCATCAACTGTAAATTGGTCCTGGCAGTTAAGCCCTCTGCTTTTTCTGCAAAAAAATTTGGAAGATAATTTCAAAGTAATTAAATTTGAAATGTTAATGATGTGGAGCTATATGTTTTGAACGTACCAGATAATCAAATTCCAAAATTAACTAATTTTATGGAATTTACATTAATCTAACATCTTTGATTTGTCCAAAAGAAGCAGAACCAACATTTCCAAGTAAATAAGTACCGATGATTTACTTCTCTTAATTTCTTGCACAGTTAAATGAGGAACAGCCATTATAGAAGCCAAGGCTGTTGCCCAGAGAATTATTTGGCTTATTTCAGAGCCATGAAAATTATCATTCATGCCACTACAAGAGAGAAATTAATTCTAAGACCGACATAGAATTTTACTTTTTTCACACAATAATGGATTCCTTGACATCAATGATTTGGAGCTAGGGGTCACAAGAATGGTGTTCAACTTTGCAGACAATACTTACTTCAATATTATAATTGGAGGCATAGGGATGAATTCCTTGGGGCCTCTCCTGCTCCAGTGCTGTAATGGAAGTTCAGCAGAAACTCTATTTATTAGTGTGTAACCTCCATACTGCAGTCCTCAGTATTAACTGCCATTTGTTGGAAAATTCTGGGCAGAACCACCAGTAATCTCAACAAATGATCCAGCTCAGAAAGCATCCTTTTTAAAGTATGGGCCTTGAAGATCTCATTCCCTGAACTTAATTTGCTGCTCCTGTCCATCAGCACTCTTTAACTTATCACTTGTGCCACCCTCACACTTCCAATGTGACTCTTCCTCTGAGCTGGTTCGTGAGTTAATACAGTGATGTGGTACTAAATATATATGAATATACAAATAAAGGACAGCTATAGGCCATTTGGCCTCTCAAGCCTTCTCTGCCATTCATTAAGATCGTGACTGATTGGATTGTAAAATGTTGCCACTACAGCTATGAACAAATGAACTGAAGGAGCTGAAGGAACATTTAACTGCTGTATCCAAAATCTGCTCTATCAACAGGCTGCTTTCTAAATCTACACCCTATTCTGCTCCAAGAGGTAATGGTATTTTTAAACTATTTGCTACATATTCCTTTAGTTTCAATGTAGCTTCTTCAGCATTGTGCTGAAATTCTTTGCAGCATTTTGCATCTAAATCACTTAAAATCTCTGAAGCAGAACTTCCATCAGTTTTCTGAGATAAATTGATGGAAAATGAATTGAAACCAAAAGAGTGCATCTTTTCCAAGGTGGCAATTTAACTAATACAATAAGAAATATTTAAACTACGAAGCATCATAAACCATTCTCCATTAGGAATGTAACTCAGGCTAATGTATTTTTGTTTCAAGGTGCCTTTCAGCACAAGTACCTCACTAAAGAGCATATCTTGCATGCTTTTTTCCACTGATTTTAGTGCCTGAGAAAGGAGGTTCTATTTTGGAGTTAAGAAGCCTTACTAATGAGTTCAATTTCAATAATTGCCCCTTAATGATTTTTACACTTAAATTTAGCCAGACATCTGACAAAAAAATATAAAATTCACTAAGGCATGGAAATGGATCTGTTCGTAGCAATCCCCAGTGTAATATTTATAGGCAAATAGTTTTCATAAAGTGCATAATATTCTCACACATTATACTTTGTAGAATCATGCAAATTAATGCACTATGTATATTTATGCTTAGTAGAGATACTGCATCTATTTGTTTTGATTTATTTCCACCCATAATCTTTTTCCCTGTAGAGATCTTCCCTTTTTGCTTGAAAAGTAGTATGGGATTTGCCACCCTTCAATTAATCCTTCCTCTGCTGTCCTGTTTTTAATTTCTTCCTCAACTACACAGGGCTGAAGTTCTTCACTAGAGGTCAGGTTCTGTAGTTGGCATCATAAGTGGGAGTGATCAGCACTCTAGTGGGTGGCAGAACCCTGGAATTGCCAACAGCGACGAATAAACAGATGCCCTGTTTCCCTCGCCCTGTGCCACGTTTCAGTAATTTGCAGGACAAGAAAAAAGTATGTTCAATCTAAACGTGTGTGATCATCTCTAACTAACGAGGCACAACCTGAGCTACTCTGCTTGAGAAGAGTCTGACCCGATGTGTGACACATTTTCCCCATTCGCTAGACTTTATAAAACGCCCACTTGTTTGTGGAAGGATTATGTGCTCACCTCATTCCAAATGACATTTTCATGGGCAGAAGAAGACACAGAGTCCGGCATGGGTGGAGCCCATCCCAGAATCTGATCCCATTTAATTTAGTTTGGCTACTTGTTTTATCCTGAGATGAAATATGTCGATCATGACTATACACATTAAGTTAGATGCCATATCATCGTCAACAATAATAGCAACAGTAACAACAGCTAGTATTTATATAGTGTCTTTAATGTAGTAAATCATTCCAAGGTGTTAATATCTACTGATAACCCTATGGAAGTCACGCACACAATAGTTTTTTTCACCACATATATTAGGCAGCTACCTCTATACTCTCTGGTGAAATGTTCTTTCCTTTTCATTCATGATATTTCTCCACTTGAATAGCAAGAAAATGTCAGATTTATTTCATACTAATTAAATCTTAGTTTACCGTGAACTTTAGTGGAAATTGAACACTTTCCCTCTCCTCCTTTGCCTTCAGGCCATCTCAAACCCAGAAGCATTTTAAAAGCAAACAAATCATTTGGTAAAAATCAGGATTAAATTGGTGGCCATGTTGTAGAGAGAAACCGACAAATGTTGCCTTCTCTTGAAGTACTTATACAGGAAGGAAGGGAATATTTTTCAAGCGTGAAAATTGATGTCTTATGGACTTTGGCCAAGCTTCTTTCTGTCATTGTACAAATAGAGAGCACCCTTCACCCATAGAACATGTGGACTCTCGATGGAATTTAATATTCAGCTGGACTCAGGTTTGACAGAAGGTTGTAAGAAACTCATTATAAATTGACTTAAAGGTAGCAGGTGGCTAGCACTGCTGCCTCACAGCACCAGGGGCCTGGGTTCATTCAATTCCAGCTGTGCGAGTTTTGCACATTCTTCCCATGTCTGCGTAGTTTTGCTCCAGGTGCTCCAGCTTCCTCCTACCCTCCAAAGATGTGCAGGTTAGGTGGATTGTCCATGTAAATTGTCCCATTCGTGTCCCAAGACATGTAAGTTCAGTAGATAAGTGTGATAAATAAGTGGGGTCATGGGGATAGGGCCTAGGTGAGATGCTAGGTGAGAGTAGGTTCAGACTTGATGGGCAGAATGGCCTCCTTCTGCACTGTACAATTCGATGATTCTCTACCTTTACAGTGCATATAAAGACAACAAGAAACATGAATAGATAGATAATATAGAGAAAAAGAGTGCAACAAAGGCTAAGAAATGAGAAGTTCTGCATTATGTTCACTAGGCATTGAAATATCTTTTACTCTGGATTTTATTCATGTCTTTTTGTTTCCTCCTTCTGTTCTTTGCAACTTACTACCTTGGCTGCATTCTATTCTTTGGCTAGGAGAGACTAAGAGAGACCATTGTCGAAGCTGCGTTCTGATTTGTTTTCATAGGTCAAGCAGTCCTGGCCCCCTTTAGATTCCAAAGGTATTAACACCTGCTACCATGCAATGTGCCATCCAGTGATTTGATTAAATTTTGCATAGATTGAGCAAAGTTTAAATGCCAAACAAGGATGGAATTCAAAGTGCCCTTAGGTCTTAGAGCATTTTGCGCTTTTACTTAAAAAAAACAGGATGAGATGAACACAAAATGTATTTTCTGGAAATTCTGAGAGAAAAAAAAATAAATGATTCAAGAAATGGAAAAATGTTTCTACAATGGACTTGTCATCTCATCAAAGTCAGAAATAAAAGAAATGCTGTGAGCCTTCACCACCCATCAACAACACAAGTTGCTTACAGAAGTAATTGATTTTAAATATATTTCACAGCTTTCATGCGCTCGTCACAGCAATGTATTATACCAAAGCAGGGATTATTTACAGCATCTATTCATTATTTGCTTTGGAGTTAACATATTCAGCAAAAAATGTAATTTGAGTCTGTCAGGAGTGATGAACCTCATATTCATTTTTGTGCTTCAGTTTTCTCTTTGTTTAAACTTCCTAAGTAATGTATCCAATTATTGTTTTCCTCAATCTCTGAAAACCAGTCTCCATTTCTGGAGTGTACATTTGAGCATAGAAAGCTGCTTGTAATAAACCTGATCCTCCATTTCTGATTCTGTGACAGATCAAACTAAATCTGAACTGGCAAAGAATTTGCGAGGACTTTGATTCCCATTATTTTCTCCTGCTCCACAACGTATCCTAGCTCCTAAAAGCTGTACTTTGTCAAGGATCTAGAACTTGTGTAGTGAGAAAGCATGGCATGGTGCAAACTCTTGCAGCACCATTGAGCAGGAACTAACCTTTTAATTTGCTAAATTGCTTCAAGCCTCCAGATGGATAATGCCAATATTCTAACTTTACATGAGGTGGATCAGGATGCTAGAAAAATGCTTCTGGGTTTCTACTGACTTATTCATCTCTTTAGAATGAAATATTGCCATTTATGACCTATACAGATAAATCTTTACTAGTATCTATGTAAAAACTGATGTGGCATATGTCACAGGTATACACACAGAATCTGCTTCAGGATTCAAAGATACCTCAGTCATATAACATGGATATTTTGTAACATTGAGTATAGAGCAGAAAAAAACGGAATCTCTTTGGATTATGACTTTGTACTTTAGGAAGCTTCTGTTTCCTAATGTGTCTTCTACAGCTGAAATTCCAATAGGTATGTTGCTGTTAATTCACAGATTATATTTTGTCTGTTCAGTGATTCTAATGAATAAAGGTATACGAATAAATAGCAGTGCATTTTCTTCAGTCCTTTGTACATGCACCAAGTCAGGCACTGATTACTATCTCTCTGAAATAAATATTAGCAAATATCTTGGATAGAGGTGATTTCTATCTTTTTCACTTGATGTTAGAGACTAATCAGAAGAAATTTGTGCAGAATAATAAAATTGAGCGGATAAACAAAAACTATTTAATTCCAAGTCAGGCCTTCTGTTAATGAATTTAATGAAGGTAGATATTTAAAAATGTCTTAATAGCAGTTACAGAAATGAGCAGTGCAGAAGTATTTTGTATTTGAAAATAAAGTTGTATTAGTCACTGTCAAGGAGGAGATGATCACATCAGAGAACAAAGACCACCTGAAGAATGTGACAAACATTAGGAATGATCAAGTTTAGCAGGTTAGGCAATGAGCTAACTTCACTAGATAGGGAAGTATTGCATGGCCTAAATTTTGCATTGTGAGGTCGGACATGTGTCCAACCCAAACATATGTGAAATTAAGTGGAATTAGGCTTTTTCCAAGGGTGGAAGTGTCAAGTACAAGGGGGCACAGGTTCAACGTGAGAGTGGAAAAGTTTAAGGGAGACGTGGGGGGAAGTTTTTCATGCAGACAGTGGTGGGTGCCTGGAACATGCTGCCAGAGGTAGTGGTGGAAGCAGGCACATTAGTAATATTTAAGAGGCATCTGGATGTGTACATGAATAGGGAGGGAATAGAAGGATACAAACTGAGCAAGGGCAGAAGGTTTTTTGTTTAGTTTAGCTATGGCATCATGATTGGCACAGCCTCAGAGGGCCAAAGGACCTGTCCTGTGTTGTACTTTTCTTTGTTCTCTGACGTTGGGCATGTCCCTCCACACACCTCTCATCCATGTACCTATCCAAGTTTTTATTAAATGTTAAAAGTGAGCCCGCATTTACCACTTCATCTGGCAGCTCATTCCACATTCCCACCACTCTCTGTGTGAAGAACCTCTCCTGAATATTCCCTTTAAACTTTCCCCACTTCACCCTTAACCTAAGTCCTCTAGTTTTTTTCTCCCCTAGCCTCAGTGGAAAAAGCCTGCTTGAATTCACTCTATCTATACCCATCATACCTCAATCTGAAATAAAACAAAGTGTTGGAAAAACTCATCAGGTCTGGCACCATCTTTGCTCCAGAGGCAGGTCATCTACATTCTGTTCAGAAGTAGTCTGAGTGGGAATTAACACATTCTTCTACGCTCCAGAGAATAACGTCCTAACCTATTCAACCTTTCTCTGTAACTCAACTTCTCAAGTCCTGGCAACATCCTTGTAAATCTTCTCGCACTCTTTCAACCTTGTTAATATCCTTCATGTAATTAGGTGACCAAAACTGCACACAATACTCTAAATTTGGCCTCACCAATGTCTTATACAACCTCACCATAACATTCCAACTCTTATACTCAATAAAGGCCAATGTTCCAAAACTATTCTTTACGACCCTATCTACCTGTGACGCCACTTTTAGGGAATTATGTATCTGTATTCCCAAATCCCTCTGTTCTACTACACTCTTCATGATAGGTACATGGATGAGAGGTGTGTCGAGGGACATGCCCAACGCCAAAGAACAAAGAAAAGTACAACACAGGACAGGTCCTTTAGCCCTCTAAGGCTGTGCCAATCATGATGCCATAGCTAAACTAAAAAAACCTTCTGCCCTTGCTCAGTTTACCATGTATGTTCTACCTTGGTTAATCCTTCCAAAGTGCAATACCTCACACTTGTCTGCATTAAACTCCATCTGCCATTTTTCAGCCCATTTTTCCAGCTGGTCCAAATCCCGCTGTAAGCTTTGAAAACCTTCCTCACTGTCTACTACACATCCAATATTTGTTTCATCAGCAAATTTGCTGATCCAATTTACAACATTATCATCCAGATCATTGACATAGATGACAAACAACAATGGAGACAGCACTGATCCCTGTGGCACACCACTCGTCACAAGCCTCCAGAAGTCTGATGTCACAGCCAGGAATTACAATTTGCAACCCCCCTCCCTCCCCACCTCCCAGAAACCAGAAGCTTTGGTTTCTATTTTGGTTAGAGACTGTTAGAAAAAAACATAGACTTTCGAGTCAGATGCAACAGCTTGCAAATTACAAGGTTTCATCATAGCATGGGAACTTCAATGCTCAGTCCTCGCAGCTTGGTTTAATTAGAAGTACTCTTATCTCTGAAGCAGAACACTGGATTCAATGGCACAAGTTTAGATTATTGAGTCATATCCTAAGCTGAGGGAATCTTTGTTTGAGATTCCATCTTTAATTTAAAACATTAAGCCAAACCCAAACCAAACTGCTTGTTCAGGTGAAACTAAATTATCCTGCAGTACTATTTGGATAAGGCAAGTAAGATTTTTTGTTGTTCTGCTGCAAGGTCTGTCCTTCTCCTGGTCATTCAATCATTTGCTCGATGGTGAGGCCTTGCTGTACAGAAAATGTGTAATTTTCCCTAAGCTCTAAAGACATGTGAGTTGAGGTCAGGTGAGATGTAAAAGATATTAACATTTCAAACCCTAACCCAGTGAGTCCACTTCTGGGTTTAATGGAGGTGGGTCCTGGGGCAGACAGTCAAAATGTTCCCTGGAGATGGATTGACTATTTTGATATTATAGTGAAGCCAGGGCTGCCAGATCTTGTGAAACTCCACAATTTAAAGACAGTTGAGGATTGCTGTGCAGAAGAAGTGCCTTTCTAGCATTGCTTGTTGAGCAAAAGGAACGGGAGTACACCTGCTGAGGTTCTAAGTTTACCTGCTGGCCGAGTATTGTACCTCCCTTTCTCATCAGAGCCCCCACCATGCCCCACAATTAAAGACCCCCATGGATTCAGGGATAGAATTCCTACATTCCTACTGGTAGCTGCAGCCTCCTCTGGAGTTCTTCCTGCCTAACTGGGAGCCAGCCTGTCAAACAGACAGACAGCTGGGGGGAGTGCAACGGTGAGACTAATTAAAAAAACACATGCTGTGGATATAAACCTTCATGGAATGCACCAAAACTCCATCCTTCCCTCCACAAAATCTTTGAAAACACACCTCTTTTCATCGTCTTAGTCTAAAATAGCGACTGCACTTCAAAAATAATTTCTTAACTTTGGGATATGCAGTAGATATAATAAAATGGAATAGAAATACAAAAACTTGATTACCTGTAAAGACTTGCATTCCAACCATTATTTTGTAAATTGAGTTTGAGTCTTTATATGCCCTGTTTGTGAATAGAACTCCCACTCACGTGATGAAGGGGTGATACTCTGAAAGCAGAGTATAAACCTATTGGACTTTAACCCGGTGTTTACCCCAGTCCAACACTGGCATCTCCGCATCACAATTCTGGTGCCCAGTGGACAGTGCCAGAGTGTCGTGGGCAATGCCAGGCAACCAGCAAGCAGTGCCAGGGTGCCCAGCCCTGCCCCCGATTCCACAGGGGTGTCGATGGTCTCCAATCTCCCCCGGCGAGACCATCATGTCTGGTCTTCACTGATGGAGACCAATTGTGATTCTCACCAGTGAGAAGCTCGATTGGCAAGGGGCTAAACGCAAATGAGTCTGGACAATAGTGTCAGACATTCATTAATGACATTCAAAGCATGTTATTAATATTGAAATTGACTTTGTGCCCTTTCTGGGCAGGCAAAACAGGTCTGGTACGATCGGGGGAGGTGAGAAAGCAGGCAGAAACTTAATTTTTCGCCTCTCAGCCTATCTTACCACCTCGCCTTGCTAAACATCGGACGGGATGAGATTGTAAGTTCACACCCAGTATCTTTTAGAAATTCAAATGAAGTATGTAAGTTTCCATTCCAGGGCTGATTTCTGTGCTGGGATGAGTGTTTTTTGGCATGGAGGCTAGTGGGAATTTGCACTGAATCATGTGATGGTGACTTAATTAATTGTACAGTCAGATTTTCTGATGTTGTGGGCAGTGGGACAGGTTAGATGATGGCTGTTTTTAAAAGATGTCCAGAAATCAACTTACCCACTGTTCAAGGAGGAGATGATCCACCAATCACAGGAACTTCTGACCCTCTGATGCACTGACGCATTCTTTGAAGTCCTACTCAATGCAGTGGGGGCCAGGAAGGGTGCTGTCTACCCAAAGGATGGAAGGAGAAGGCCCAGCTGTCATACCAGCTGGGAGAGGAAGACTCGAGGGTACCACTACCGAAGGCTTTCACCAGAGAACTGACCAGCCATGCAGGAAATAGGTCATTGACCTCTCCAAGGAAATGAATCATCAGCTGCTTACACTCTCCTCAATGAATGGTAAAGTGGCCATGGGTCGCAGCAGCAAGGGCTTCATCCATGCGGTACTTGTATAAAAGGCACACCCCATGACTGTTCACACCCGCACACCTCCCATGCTCAATCACACCCGCACACCTCCCATGCTCAATCACACCCACACACCCCCCCGTGCCCATTCACACCATTTTGTACCAGTAGGAAACTGTTTCTTTGGATGCCATGATGTTGTCATCCCCTCTGCCCACCTTAGAGGGGTCTGTAAAATCCTGCCCATAATCTGTGTTCAGAAGGCATTGGGTAATATTTGTCCTGCAAATCACCAGCTGTGTGAATAAGCTGTCAAAGGCCCAAATTTGGAAACCCTGCCCACAACTAGCATATCCATGGTTTATATTGGCAGCTGCCTCCTTTCATATGGTTTTAGTGAGGTAGGTGCTTAAACCAGGGAAGAGCTGGTCTAAACCTTGTGGATTTGTTTGGCTAGCTAATGTACCCTTTTGAAAGAGTAAGTACGCCTTTAGATATGGTGTCAGGAAACCTTTGGGACAGGTCAAGTTTCTTTTAGGAGACGTAAGGCACATTTTGGAAGAGATCAGGTGCCCTTTAAGACTTAAAAGTAGGCATGATTCTGCATAAAATGTGCCTAAACTTATAGGAACCATCAAATTGTCAATAACTATGAAACTTCATTAGTACAATCAAAGCTCATTGGAACTCCAAAGCTATAAAGGGATTTAACTCTGTGGGGCTTTAATTTTTTTTAAATGAGTTTAAAAAAATAACAGTGCTTAATATTTCATGCTGTCTGTTTACATAACTTTGAAGGTTATCATTACAGGATTTGTGCTACATGGCTGATTTTCCAACCTAATATTATCACAGTAGGATGTTCGTTAAATGAACAACTTGGCTGACAAATGGTTATGAAACAGAAACATTTGTTTTCACATTTTGAAGGAAGTTCAAGGTATGGGATGGTTATTTACCTAGGACAGTGTTTCTTTGAACTCATGACATGATCAGTGGACACATAACTTAATTTTATATCAGTATGGCTCCTTTTATTTTCCCATGGGGGATATTAGGTGTGTTGCCATGTAAGGGAGCAGGGTGGGGTCATGGGTTATGAGTTGGCACCAAGTTAGCATGGGGTTATAAAGGGCCATAGGGATGATTGACTGGCATGGATTGGCATAAAGGCAAGGAGCAAACATGGGGTGGGTAAAGGAGCATAGCATAGCATGAAAGTTGTGAAGCAGCTTATGTGGCCTGGGGTGTTTGTGGGGTTAATAAGGGTATGTGGAGGAGGGGTGTGAGGTTGGAGGTTTTTTGTTTCATTCTTTTATAAATAACTTCAAAGTGCCTGGGCACTGAGACAGACATTTCAACCAGCCACCTCTGCACCCAACAACCTCCACACTCATTCTGGGGACAGCAGGCCTATCTTCCAATCCAATCATCCAGTCCACACAACACCCCAGAACCAACATCCAACACTCTGGGCCTCAATCTCCCCGGTCAGGTTCACAGAGCCAGGAAGTGCTCCAACTTTGCATACTTGGTTGGCAAGCAAAAATCCACGCCAGAGTCAGAGCAGCTATTAACAAGTATAACATTCTCAGGGTAGGTATCCAGGTAATCGCTATGCATTCAGCCCAAGCTTCTTGACACTGAAATCAGTGTCAGACACTTTTACACTGGGTCCAGGGTAAATCAACCGATCAAAATTTTAAACTTCTCAGGCAATATCAGCACATGTGCACGTACCTGGACTTCCTCAGAGTCCCCACCTGCCATTTCAATCCAAATTTCATTGCTCTGGACATCAGGCCTCTAACATGAAGCCCAGGAGTTTGCTTTTCACCATTGCCATAAATTTAGCATTATGTTGCATTTAAAAAGCCAATATATTTAGATGGCCTACAATGAGGAAGGACATTTGAGAATAGTAGATATTGTTGAGAGGAACAGAATAAATCAATTTAATGGGAACATTGTCGATGTAAGTAATTCAAACAATAGTTCATTACTATAAGACAGCCTGTGTGTGTCTTTTGAAAGAAATGTCCTCTAGAAGATTCTTTTCTGTGTTCTATATGCAGCAACATCATTGCTATGCTTTTAAAGAATGTGTTTACAACTTGGCTGTACAAATGAGATCATAAATGCAATTCACAACATCCAAAAGCATTGTAACAGTACCTACTCCAGTGTAGAGGCCTAAGGCCTCAACGACCTGATTAAGTTGAGCATTCACTTCAGTGTACCATTCATTTTCAGAGATATTACTACTTAGGTAAGTTTAAGTTTATTTATTAGTGTCACAAGTAGGCTTACATTAACATTGTAACAAAGTTACTGTGAAAAATCACCTAGTCACCACATTCTGGGTACACTGAGGGAGAATTTAGCATGTCCAATGCACCTAACCAGCATATTTCTCAGATTGTGGGAGGAAACTGGAACATCCAGAGGAAACCCACGCAGACATGGGAGAACGTGCAAACGCTAACAGATAGTAGTGACCTGAGCTGGGAATCGAACTGGGGTCCCTAGAGCTTTGAGGCAGCAATGCTAACCACTGTGCCACCATGGTGAGACTTCAACACACGATCTTTTCCCGATTGCCCTTTAATATTAATGCCATCTATTTAGTGTCATCTGGTTTTTCCAAATATACTTTGGTTTAGGCGTAAAAATAGGAGTGAAATTGAGGAAAAAGCATGCCACTTTCTATTGGTCATAGTCACATTCCTAGTGGCAGCTACAGTAAGAAGTCTACACAAACTTTAGCAAGGCCTTTGACAAGGTACTGCATGGTAGGTTGTTGCATAATGTTAAATCTCACAGGATCCAGGATGAGGTATCTAAATGGATACAAACTTGGCTTCTTGAAAGAAGCCAGAGGGTGGTTGTAGAGAGTTGTTTTTCAAACTGGAGTCCTGTGACCAGCAGTGTGCCTCAGGGATCTGTGCTGGGTCCACTGTTATTTGTCATTTGTATTAATGATTTGGATGAGAATATAGGAGGCTTGGTTAGTAAGTTTGCAGATGGCACCAAGTTTTGTCGCATAGTGGACAGTGAAAAAAATTATCTCCATTTGCAACAGGATCTTGATCAATTGGGCCCATGGACTGATGAATGGCAGATGGAGTTTAATTTAGACAAATGAGAGGTGATGCATTTTGGTAGATTGAACCAGGGCAGGACTTATTCAGTTAATGGTAGGGCGTTGGGGAGAGTTACAGAACAAAGAGATCTAGCGGTACATGTTCATAACTCCTTGAAAGTGGAGTCACAGTGGACAGAGTGGTGAAGAAGGCATTCGGCATGCTTTGTTTCATTGGTCAGAACATTGAATACAGGAGTTGGGACGTCTTGTTGAAGTTGTACAAGACATTGGTAAGGCCACACTTGGAATACTGTGCGCACTTCTGGTCACCCTATCATAGAAAGGATATTATTAAACTAGAAAGAATGCAGAAAAGATTTACTAGGATGCTACTGGGACTTGATGGATTGAGTTATAAGGAGAGTCTGGATAGACTGGGACTTTTTTCTCTGGAGTGTAGGAGGCTGAGGGGTGATCTTATAGAGGTCTATAAAATAATGAGGGCATAGATCAGCTAGATAATCGACATCTTTTCCCAAAGGTAGGGGAGTCTAAAACTAGAGGACATAGGTTTCAGGTGAGAGGGGAGAGATACAAAAGTGTCCAGAGGGGCAATGTTTTTCACACAGAGGGTGGTGAGTGTCTGGAACAAGCTGCCAGAGGTAGTAATAGCGGCGTGTACAATTTTGTCTTTTAAAAAGCATTTAGATAGTTACATGGGTGTGATGGGTATGGAGGGATATGGGCCAAATGTGGGCAATTGGGATTAGCTTAAGGGTTTTAAAAATAAAGGTCAGCATGGACAAGTTGGGCCAAAGGGCCTGTTTCCATGCTGTAGATCTCTATGACTCTATGACTCAAAGTCACAACACCAGATTAAAGTCCAACAGATTTATTTGGTATCACAAGCTTTTGGAGTGCTGCTCCTTCATCAGGCGACTCCACACATCTGATAAAGGAGCAGAGCTCCGAAAGCTCATGATAGCAAATAAACGTGTTGGACTTTAACCTGATGTTGTAAGACTTCATACTGTGCCCACCCCAGTCAAATGTCACATATAGGAGTTAAGTTATCAGAAGTTAAATATACCTGTTACTGATTAAGACTCTTGAATAACCCTCGTAATGATTCATAGAAAGAATCATAAAAACCCTTCAGTGCAGGAGGAGGCCATTTGGCCCATTGAATCTACACTGACAACAATCCCACCCAGGCCTAATCCCTGCTAGGTTACCTGCTAATTCCTCTAACCTATCACATCCCATGTTAATTTAGCATGTCCAATCAACCTAACTATCTTTGGACTGTGGGAAGAAACCAGAGCACCCGGAGGAAACCTATGCAAACACAGGAAGGATGTGCAAACTCCACACAGACAGTGATCCAAGCCAGAAATCGAGTTCAGGTCCCTGGAGCTGTGAGGCAGCATGTCAGCCACTGTGCCACTGTTCCGCCAGTGATTCCATGAAACCTCATAAATGCACTCTTTTCTCATAGATTATTTAAATTGAATTAGTTAAGCACACAGCACAACATAAGATTTTCTGGCCCTTCCTGCCAGTTGGTCTTTTGGTCCCGCCACCCAAAAGCAACCTCCCCCACCTGGGCTGGTTCCCCGATGGTAGGGTGGGTGAGCCATGCAAAACACTGTGGCAGGATCAGAAGCTCTCATCAGCAGCTGCTGGTCAGAACACACACCACAGAGAAGGCCAGAAAATTCCACCCACAGTATCTTAAGAACACCGGAGAATATTGCCTAGTGTTATTTTAATACATTTTCCTTACTTTATAACATTCACATGAAGCTCTTGTACAGAGCAAAATGATTTGTCTAGGATACCTGATCCCAGTGACCAGAAAATCTAGCAAGTACTACCTGTTCTTGCTTGCTGTTAGAGTTCAAATAATTCAATAATCCTACAATTGTTTTAATGGAAAATAGTACAGAATGTCACAGTTTCTCAAAGGGGAACATTTTTCTTACAGTAGTCAATAGTAAATATGCTGAATTGCATACAAAAATTAGTTTAATGCCTTTTATCCATTTGACAATTGCATCAATGCTTTTAACACAGAAGACTAAAAAGCAGTTTTACACACTTAAGTTCACTTTCCAATTTGCATTACTTCAATTCAGCTGACTGCAGAACATGGTTTTATTTTATTTTGGCATCATATTTCATGGTTTATGGAGCAGAATGCATTGAGTAGGTTTTCCTGAGGAAGCCTGACATATTGGACCACATAAGAACAAAGATGCTTCATTTCCAGTTCATTGGCTACTTTATCTTTAATTCAACCATAGTACATTAAACTGAATATTTAAGAACAATAAATGTCATACTATCTCCATTAAGCTCATGTGTTTCTTGTGATTTCAGCATTAAAATGATTAATTTCGAAGCCATCTTAGCAGACGTTATTATTTGATATGAAGCGGGATTGGTTTCGATTTGTCTTTCCTTCCACAGGTTCAAACATGTCTCACTAATTATTTTGGTGAAATTATAAAGTCACTATTGCTGGCTTTTTCTCTAGATGGATACTTGTCAAGAGCTCCACAGAAATATGCTCGAGTCCCTCTGCATCATCTTCAGAGTTAAGTGTTGCTGGAGGACTGTGATTGTTACATAGGGTGAATGGCATGTTACATGACTAAGTTTTTGTAAATTAAAAATAAATTTCACAGGAGACCTTTTTGAGATTAAGAATTACATTACAGGAGGAACCACTATGGGATAAAGTTAGCAGCTCATATGATTTTGAGTCTAACATGGATCAGTATCAAATTGCTTTGCTGCTAGGCACTTCCTCACTTGGGAACTCCCCATTGCTTCAACACAGGCTTGATATCTCTTTCATCAATTGAATTTCTAATCAAAGTTTCAAATTAAGAAAAGTGGTATTTGTTTTAGAAAACACTCAGTGAGGAGACTTTTTCAAAAGAAACTCTTCAACTGGTCTTTTATCTGGCACTGTGATTAAAAAAGCCATTTAAACTTTTGGAAACTGGGGAAAAAAATGATTGCTTATCTTACATAGTACAGTATCCCAAATCGAGCTGGCCAAAAACTGGAGTTGTCTCAAAACTAGGCATTTTTAGAATATGCATTAATTTTAATTGAGTCATATAAAAAAAGCTTACATAGACAATTTGGTTGGGTTTTGTATGGCATCTGGGCAATCATTGCCTTCGTCGCTTGCATGCTGGTTTATTCCCAGGCTCTTAGTGACCCTTGACCCCACCTAATCCTGCTTGGCCTGAACTGAAATGTCCAACACACATCTGGCAAGACGTGAAACTGAATATGGCCTCAGTCCTGAGTTACTGTTCTTGTGACACAATGGCCCTACACAGAACACAGCACAGTGGTTAGCACTGCTGCCTCACAGCACCAGGGACCCATGTTTGACTCCTGGCTTGGGTCACTGTCTATGCGGAGTCTGCACATTCTCCCCATGTCTGCATGGGTTTCCTCCAGGTGCTCCAGTTTCCTCGCACAGTCCAAAAGATGTGCTGGTTAGGTGCTTTGGCCATGCTAAATTCTCCTTCAGTGTACCTGAACAAGCACCAGAGTGTGACAACTGGGGGATTTTCATAGTAATTTCATTATAATGTTAATGTAAGCTGACTGTGACACTAATAAAATTTCAAATCCATTGTAACTATCAAAATTGTCAAGGAACAGTCAAAGAATGGTTAAAAGTTTCAGCTTAATGCAATGTACATGTTTGCAACAAAAACAGAAATAATATCCACCAGGCATATTGGAGTGTTTTCGTTTCCTGGCTGAAAAGCTGATGAATGGATCAATCAGCAGTATCGAACTATAAAAAAAACAAAAAAATACAAACAATATATGCCTTGAGTCTGCTCCACCATTTAATACAATTGTGATTGATACCTTGTCTCCTTTCAATTCTATTTTCCCACCCACTCCTCATATCCATCAGAGGTCAACATCCATCAATCATAGCCTTAAATATGTTCAGTTATAGAGTATCAGAGTGGGGATGTTCACTGATGATTGCACAATGTTCAGCACCATTCATGATTCCTCAGGTAATGAATCAGTGCATGCACATATGCAGCAAAGCCTGGACAACATTTAGGCTTGAGATAATAAGCTGCAAGTTACATTTGGGCCACACAAGTAACAGGAAATGACCATCTCCACAAGATAAAATATAACCATCATCCTTGACATTCAATGGTATTACCAATGCTGAGTCCCCCAACTAACATCCTGGGGGTTACTACTGACCTGAAACTGAACTGGACTAACCAAACAAATATTGTGCTTACCAGAGCAGGCCAGATGCTAAGAATTCTGTGGCAAGAAACTTGCCTTTTGATTCCCCAAAGTCTGCCCACCATCCATAAGAAACAAGTCAGGAGTATGATGGAATACTCCCTACTTGCCTCCAACAACACTCAAGATACTTGACACCACACAGACCAAGGAAACCCATTCATCACCAACATTCAGTCTCTCTCCCACTGATGCACAGTGGCACCAGTATGTAGCATCTAGTGCAATCCATTGCAGCAACTCACCAAGGCTCCTTCAACAGCACCTTCTAAACCCATGACCTCTATCTTCTCAAAGGAAAAGGGCAGCAGATGCATCGGACGACCAGGTTCCCCTGTAAGCCACACAATATACTAAATTGGAACTGAGCATAGTATTCCAGGGACTATCCCTGAAATATTAATGTCTGCTATCTCCACAAATGATACCTGGCATAGATTTAGTTTATTGTCATATGTTAGTATACAGTGAAAAGTATTGTTTTTGTGTGCTATGCAGACAAAGCTTTCCATTCATAGAAAAGGAAACAAGAGAGTGCAGAATGTAATGTTACACTCATAACTAGACTGTAGAGAAAAATCAACTTAATGCAAGGTAGGCCCATTCAAAAGTCTGATGGCAGCAGGGGAAAAGATGTTTTTGAGTTGGCTGGTACGTGAGCTCAGACTTTTGTATCTTTTTCCCGATGGAAGAAGGTGGAAGAGAGAATGTCTAGGGTGTGTGCGGTCCTTAATTACGTTGACTGCTTTGCCGAGGTAGGGTAAGTGTAGACAGAGTCAATGGATGGGAAGCTGGTTTGCATGATGGGTTGGGCCACATACATGATCTTTTGCAGTTTCTTGCTGTCTTGGGCAGAGCAGAAGCCATACCAAGCTGTGATACAACCAGAAAGAACGCTTTCTATGGTACATCTGTAAAAGTTGGTGAAAGTTGTAGCTGACATGTCAAATTTCCTTAGTCTTCTGAGAAAGTAGGTGGGCTTTCTTAACTATAGTGTCAGTGTTGGGGGTGATCTGGACACCTAAAAGCTTGAGGTTTTCGACCATACGTCCCCACTGATGTAGACAGGGGTATGTTTTCCACTATGCTTCCTGAAGTCGATGACGATCTCATTCATTTTGTTGACAAAGAGGGAGAGATTATTGTCATTGCTCCAGCTCACCAAATTCTCTATCTCATTCTTGTATTCTGTCTCGTCATTGTTGGAGATCTGACCCACTATGGTGGTGTTGTCAGCAAACTTGAAAATCAAGTCAGAGGGAAATTTGGCCACACAGTGATAGGTGTATAAGAAGTATAGTAGGGGGGCTGGGGACACAGCCTTGTGGGGCACAGAGTGAGTGTTTCCAACATATTATGATATTGTATAGACATGCTCTGTGCAAAGGAAATACATGAGGATTTGATCAGTACCTACACGCAGGTTGTGAAGGAATCTAGCTAATTAGGTATAATTCAGGCATTGCATTTTAGCTCATACAAATGAATTCAATAAGTGGTCACTCTTAAAAGAAAATGCAGAAAAGGGTGAACATTTCACCCAGGCAGGGACATTCCAACTTTGACTAAAACATATTCATTACCTTGTGATTTTAAAATTGTTGGAATTTCTGTAAAAGCTTCTGCAAATATAAATACCTAGCACAAGCTATTACGGAACAAATAAGGAATTTAAATTTTGCCAACCTCATAATCCTGATTACACCACTTTTAACAAAAGGAAGTAAGTGCTATTCAGGACATGGTGACAGTTGAGGAAATTCTGTTCCTAGGAGGATTCAAAATTGATGAGGAAGAAATATTGAATAGGCTGTCGGTATTGAAAGTTGACAAGGCACTGGGACCAGATGAAATGCAGTCAAGAATATTGAAGGAATGAAAATTGCAGGGCCACTAGCTATAATCTTCCAGCCTTCCTAGACTGATGAGACGATTGGAGAATTGCAAATGTTACACCTTTGTTCTAAAAAAGGTTACAAATATAGCGTCAGCAATTACAGACCAGTCAGTTTAACATCAGTAATGGACATCTTCTAGAAACAATTATTTGGGATAGAATTAGTAGTCACATGAGGAAATGTTGATTGCTTAGGAAAACCAGCATGGATTTCTAAAAGCGAAATCTTCTTTAACTAACTTGGAGTCTGGGAGCAGACGAATCTGGGTGTATATGTGCATAGATCATTGAAGATGGCAGGACAGGTGGAGAAAGTAGTTATCAAAAAGCATCTAGCGTTCTGGGCTTCATGAATAAGGGCTTAGAGTGTAGAAACAAAGAGGTTATGCTGAACTTATACGAGACACTAGTTAGATCTTGGCTGGGGTATTGTGAACAGATCTGGACACCACACTGTAGGAAGGATATGAACACATTGGAGAGAGTGCAGGAGAGGTTTACAGGAATGCCTCTCGGGATGAGAAACTTCAACGATGAGGATAGATTGGAATGATTTGATAGAGATGTTCAAAACCACGAGAGGGCTAGATAGAATAGATAGGGAGAAACTGTTCCCACTTGTAAAAGGATCAAGAATGAGAGGGTACATAATTAAAAGTGATTTTCTAAAGAAGCAAATGTGATGTGAGAAACGACTTTTTCACACAAGTGGTTCAGATCCAGAATAAGCTGCCTGGAAGAGCGATGGGTACAATTTCAACCAAGTCATTAAAGATGCTGTCAGATGATTATTTCAATAGAAACAATGTGCAGGGGTACAGGGAAAATGCTGGGGAATGGCACTAAAGTCTTAATGTTCATTTTGAGAGCTGGTGCAGAAATGATAGGCCAAATGGCCTCCTTCTGCATTGTCACAATTTTGTGATTCTGTGAAAAGGGTATGAACATTAATCACTATCAGTATTGTCTGCAATCTGGAGTCATTAATGTTTTCAGTTTGAAGAAAGAATTAATTAAAAGCTGGTGCTGGACAGAACTTGTGTTGTTAATTACTATCAATCAATTTAATGATTATCATTCACAGAAAATGGAACATTACATATCATCCATGCATAAACAGATGCTATAAGAATGGGGCCATCAGATGACCTGGCTGTAAAAAAAAGTTTACTATCAAATAAATCGGTTGGATTTAAACCTGGTGTTGTCAGACTTTTTACTGTAAAAAAGAACCATAGTTGGATTCATAGATGTTTACAACACAGAAGGAGGCCATTCAGTCCATCATTCCCATGCCAGTCAACAAAGATCTAACTACACTAAACCCATTTTCAACTCTTGACCCATAGCCCTGGAGATAACAGCAGAGCAGATAAATATCTAAATAATTCTTAAATGTTACAAGAGTTTCTGACTCAACAGGGCGGCACACAGTGGGCAGAACGTTTCACACTGTTGCCTCACAATGCCAAAGACATTGGTCCGATTCCTGGCTTGGGTCACTGTCTATATGGAGTTTGCACATTCTCCCCACATCTGCGTGGGTTTCCTCCGAGTGCCTCGGTTTCCTCCCATAGTCCAAAGATGTGCAGGTTAGGTGGAGTGGTCATGTTAAATTGTCCCTTAGTGTCCAATGATGTGTAGGTTAGGGGGATAGCCATGGTAAATGAGCAGGGTTATAAGGCTAGGGAGGGGGTAGAGAGTTTGGGTAAGATACACTATCAGAAATTTGGTACAGACTTGATGGGCTAAATGGCCTCCTTCTTCACTGTAAGGATTCTATAAATTACCCTTTTAGGCAGTGAGTTCTAGATTACCATCACCCTCTAGGTGAAAATGCTTCTCCTCAGCTCCCCCCTTAGTCTTTTACCTCTTACCTTAAATCTGTGCTCCATGGTGATTGACCCTTCTACTAATGGAAAATGTGCTTTCCTATCCACCCTATCTATGTACCTTATAAACTTATACACTTCTATCTCAACCTTTACTAGAAACAGCTCCAGTGTATTCAATCTTTCCTTGTAGCTCAGACTCTCCAACTCAGGCAGCAGCTGGTGAATCTCTTTTGCACCCTCTCCAGTACAATCACATCCTTCTTATAATGTGATGATCAGAACTGCTTGCATAAGTCCAGTTGTGGAAAAATTGAACAAATGTTCTTTAATCGTTCTTCATAAAAATCTAAAAGTCCTTTCTATACAATACAGTATTTGAAATTAGTAAGCAAGTAAATTAGTCTCAGGGAATGTTACTCTATGATATTACAAACATTTTTGACTATATAAAAGCTCACAAGTTCATAATTAATTTACTAATAAACAGTGAATGATATTAAAGCCTTAACAGTATTATGAAATGGGAATGAACCTATGCAGTGAGGCAATGTCTACATTTGCAGAAGTTGAGTTTAGCAAATTAGAAACTGCATAAAGAAAGTAATTTCATTGAAATCTCAGAAGCATTGGGTGGAATTTTCTAGACAACGGACTTTCGGCTGGGCCGCTGACTATCCTGTTGTATGTCTTGCTATGAAGGGGCCAGAAAATCCTGGCCATTGAAATCCTCAATCAATGCTTCTGAAAATAAAGGTGCCAAATGCAAAGTCAGATACATCTATTCTATGCTGAGGAGAAGCATCTTGCTAAGCAGGCAGCTTGCTACTCAGGGATTTATGGTAATAGCTTATTTTTTGATTTTGATGGATATTTTAAGATATTTTGACTGTGACATTGTAAAGGTTTAGCTCTTGGATTCTGTTAGAACAGATTATGTCTATTTTTAAATAATCTTTAATTTTATGATGTACTTAGCCACTTAAAGTGTGTTGCATGTTGTTATTTTATACATTTTTAAGTAAGTTCATGAAATATAATGTCTCATGCAATATTTGGCGTACAGCTTCAAATAACCCCTCTTTGCACATTCCTAAGTGAGGAAATAAATCAAAGAAGAGAGACCTCTGGAGCCTTACAGTATTCATAATAGTCATAACCTAACTGATATTTTAATTCATTCATGGGACATTGGCGTTGCTGGCAGGCCAGCACTTATTGCAATCCCTAGTTGCCCTTGGAGGACAGATGAGAGTTAACCACATTGCTGTGGCTCTGGAGTCACATGTACGCCAGAGCAGGTAAGGACAGCAGATTTCCTTCCCTGAAGGACATTGCTGAACCAGGTGGGTTTTTCCGACAATCAATAGTGGTTTCATGGTCATTAATAGATTCTTAATTCCAGGTATTTTTATTGAATTCAAATTTCACCAGCCGCCATGGTGGGATTCGAATCTGGGTCTCCTGGTGTAATTAAAGACAGTTACTGGAAGAAGGTAATATTCTTTGCTGAATTACCTCCCTAATGGAGCAATAGATCAGTTCTCCAGAAGCAAACAAATGTCTGAAAGAGATAACTACCCTGAACTTGAGGGAGAGTAATTATTGGAGGTCCTGATCTGGAATAGCCCCACGAGGGGTTAAGGTTATAATCCACTTTGGAGTGTGATTTTGCAAGTGGGAGATGAAGTAATGCATATCTGCCATCTTGTACCATTTCTGTGTCATTAACAGGTCAAAGTGACTCCAAAACTAACCACCAACACCTGCCCCAGTCAAATGCATGTCCCCTTTATGAGGTTTTACTTGAACTGGCTTGCTTGAATTCTTACCTGTCCCACATGATTTCACGGCTCCTTTTCAGGCTTGCAGACACTCTATGGCACATTTAGCACTAGCTGCTAGCTGTAATCATAAAAATGAACTTGAAATTTGCTGTCTGCATCAGAAGCAACTGGAGAATCACAATCCCTCTGCCCATTTTCAGATGCGATTGAATTTTGCCACTTATATGTCTTTGTTGAAAATACAACTGAACAATATATCTTAAGAAAACGGGATTTTCACAGTATCTTCATTGCAGTCATAATGTAAGCCTACTTGTGAAGCTAATAAATAATAAATAAAGCAGAATGCTCAAAGACTTATTTTTCTTAAAAAGAAATTCAGTTCTTCCCAGAAATAATAACTAGCTGAAGTCTGTGGGTATGAAAAGAATGCTGTACCATTCAAACCCTGAGGCAAGAAATAGAAATAGTAGGGAAAACAACTTTGTGACAGAGCCAGCTGTTTATTGAAGTTTCACAGTTTGCTTGAACAGAAACAAACACTTAACAACCAATTTTCTATTAGACCAGCTTGACTGTAATTAATGTATAGTGCAGGAGCATGTTTTTTTTTAAATTACAAGTGCTAAATTCAGCAACTACTGTTCATCATTAACTACTCCAAGAGGAGGTTCTGAGTATTCAATCTATCTTTGTCCCTGCTTGCGAAGGCAATATTTAAACATTAGATTTTCACCGAATTAGCTGTGAGAGAGACAAAACAGCAGTAACATCAGGCCGAGCTTTCACATTGAGCAGATTGTCCTTGGGATTACCGGCTGGCTCCGTACTATTCCTAATCTGCACAAAAAAATTGGATTTACATTGGTCAAACAAACAGATGATGCAAAAATAAAAATCACAGTTACACATCGGAAATGTGATGGAAGAAATGCTGTGATTTTGTAAATACTATCCTTCTCTGCGACATTGTCATAACTCTGATCCAACTGGGTTGGGATACAGCACTCATGTAGAAACCCATAGAATCCCTACAGTGCAGAAGGAAGCCATGTGACCCATCGAGTCTGTACCAATCACAATCCCATCCAGGCTCTATTCCAGTAACCCTCATTTACCCTGCTAATCCCCTGACAGCAGGGTCAATTTAGCATGGCCAATTAACCTGACTCACACATCTTTGTACTCTCAGCAACAGTTCTGCTGCTAAAGTGGAGCCCTCTTTTACTGGGTGAATTCCTGGTGCACCATAATAGCACCATTAGAATCAGCCGAGCAACTAAAAGGCAAAAGCATCACCCCAACAGTTTATTCACCCCAAACTGAACTTCCAACACAATAACGGCCCAGGGCTCCTCATTACGCTTTTGGGCAGCCAACAGACTTTGTATCTGTTTTGAGCTGAAGTTAAATTCTCCCTTGCTGTTCATGAGGAGAGGTTTGCGACACTGGGACTGCTGATTAACATGCCAAGCATGTTGAACCTTGCATTTGTTTGGTTTAAAATTCTGGCATTTGTTTTCTTTTCCTTCGAAGACTCCACTCTTCCACCTAAAACTGTGCTATCTTCAATCCTAAAAATAGAAACTCTACAAACAGCATATGTTCAATTATCTGATTTTGCCAAATGCAATTAACTGTGCAATGTTTCATGTTCATGTAAATTACCTCATAAAAATGCATGATACATTTACTACCTGTCCTCAGTTGGCCTGAGAAGGTGGTGGGGGCTCTTTTCCTGAACTATTGCGGTTGTCATGGCGATGATACTTCCACATGTTGCTGGGAAGGGATTTCAGGATATAAACCCAGCAATGATGAAGGAACATTAAAATATGTCTAAGTCAGAATGGTGCTCGATATAGTGGAGAACTTAGAGGTAGATATTGCAGGGGAGCTATTATTTATGTACTTATCAAAGTAAGGTGTAAAAAGAACTACAAAGTAGGCCTCTTCACTTAGACACTGGAGAACACTTTATTATAAGTGAGCACTGCCCCACCATCAGAATCTATTCTGCTTAACCAGGTTCCACGCTGGGAGGGGCAAGCCTTACTTCAGGGGTCACATGACCCATACTAATACAGGGTCAGTACGCATTCCAAACCTCCCACATCCATATATCACAGGACGGAGGTATTGCTGTAACTTTGGTGAGTTGCTGCAGTGCAGTGCACTTATGATAAAAGTGATTATAGTTGGTTAAGTAGCAGGGGTACAATTGCTTTATCTTGGATAGTGTTATGCTTCTACTCAGTGGAGTGATTATTATCCCAACATTCTGTGAATGTGAATTTTGAAGATGGTGGAGAAGCTTTGATGGTTAGGATTATCACAGCACAGCTATCCTATCTTGCCCATCTGGACACTGTGTGGATGGATGGACAGACATTTGTATTCTTAAAATGACATCTATTTTTCCATATTGATCTGCGTGATCAAATTGTGATCTAAAACCATCCTGCTTTTCTGCATTTCAATATTACACATTGACCTACAATTTTGCTCTTGGGTCAGGAGATCAGAGTGAGGGCAATTCCAGGCCCTGTGAATCCAACAACGTAAACAGTGAGCCAGAAGTTGAATTTTTTATTTTGAGGGCTGAGGCATGAAAGAGAAGTCGGGCAAGTTGTCCTCTGGATGGACTGCAGACGCTGCTGGGTGCAGAGGCGGCCTGACCAGAAAGGCTGCTTCTGTGCACCAGCCTTGTGTGAAAGACTGAAGAAAAACAATGAAACACAAAGCATCCCTCAGTCTCAACCCTCAAGCCTCTCACATCCCTACACACTCCACATGCTGTCTCCATGACAACCCATTCCACCTCATTCCCTGCACCCACCCCCCATAAAACTCCAGAGGGTGGTGAGGGATTGGAATGCCCTGCCTGCTGCAGTTGTAAATGCGCCTAGTTTGGGGGCGTTTAAGAGATCCGTGGAAAGGTTTATGGACGAAAAGGGATTGGTTTAGATTAGTGGGTCATTGTTTTTTTTTAACTGGTCGGCGCAACATCGTGGGCCGAAGGGCCTGTTCTGCGCTGTAATGTTCTATGTTATACCCTCCATAACCCCTCATGCCTCCCAGCTACCCATCATAAACCCCCAAATTCTCCATGCCAACCTTTTCTCCTATACCCATAGCAAGCAACTTTTAAAAATACACCAGCCTTCTTTTTAAATTTAAAGGGTATGACTTTTAAAGGCCTGATCAGATTGACAGCACCCTTTGACGTTTAGTTTGTACAGGCCTCTTGACATTTCTGACAGATTCCTCTGATAGGTGTGTCCAACAGTTTCGACAGATTGATTGACAGTCTTAGAATCATAGAGCCCTACAGTGCAGAAAGAGGCCCTTCAGCCCATCGAGTCTTTACCAAACACAATCCGTATGCCACAGTGCTGAGGGACCTGAGGGTCCTTGTGCACGAATCGCAAAAACTCAGTCTGCAGGTGCAGCAGGTGATCAAGAAGGCGAATGGAATGCTGGCCTTTATAGCGAGGGGGATAGAATATAAAAGCAGGGAGGTCTTGCTGCAACTGTGCAGGGTACTGGTGAGGCTGCAACTGGAAAACTGTGTGCAGTTTTGGTCACCGCATTTACAAAAGGATATATTGGTCTTGGAGGGAGTACAGAGAAGTTTCGCCAGGCTGATACTGGAGATGAAGGGGTTAGCCTATGAATAGAGGTTGAATAGACTGGGTCTGTACTCGTTAGAATTTAGAAGGCTGAGGGGGGTTCTTACAGAGACTTACAAGATAATGAAGGGGCTAGATAGGGTAGAGATAGAGAGATTCTTCCCACTTAGAAAGGACAGCAGAACTAGAGGGCACAGCCTCAAAATAAGGTGGGAGGGGCAGTTTAGATCAGAGTTGAAGGAGGAACTTCTTCACTGAAAGAGTGGTGAGTCTCTGGAATTCTCTGCCCATTGAAGTGGTGGAGGCTACCTTGCTGAAGATATTTAAGTCACAAGTCGACAGCTTTCCGATAGACAAGGGAATTAAGGGTTATGGGGAGAAAGCAGGAAAGCGGAACTGATCCACTTCAGATCAGCCGTGATCTTGTCGAATGGCGGGGCAGGCTCGAAGGGCTAGATGGCCTACTCCTGCTCCTAACTCTTATGTAATCCCACCCAGGCTCTACCCCCATATCCCTACACATTATACCCACTAATCCCTCTAACCTACGCATCCCTGAACAATAAGGGGCAATTTTTTAGCATGGCCAATCAACCTAATCCGCACATCTTTGGACTGTGGGAGGAAACCAGAGCACCCAGAGGAAACCCACGCAGACACAAGGAGAACATGCAAGCTCCACACAGGCAGTGACCCGAGCCGGGAATCAAACCCAGGACCTTGGAGCTGTGAAGCAGCAGTGCTAACCACTGTGCTACCGTGCTGCCCCATTGGGTATACGCACTTGCTCAACACGTTTATGATAACTTTCAACAATTCTGAAGAGCAGCTGTCTTTTTTCAATGGGACCAGGTCCTTACCTGTCCATAGGAATATGCTGATTATCCAAATGAATCCAGAAAGTTCAGACCTCCACTTAGTTGGTCTAATCTGCACAGTCTGGGTTTCACATTACAGGGATGATAAAGATCAGAACTGAATGGAAAAAACTGATGATTTAAATGGCCATCTGCATCCACAAACTGTATATGTGTGAACTCTGTTCTTTCCTCATTCTCAATCTTGTGAAAGTGTTGAGTTCAGGAGCACGAGTTAGGATTATAGATCAATTCTATCTCTCTTGTGAGTCAACAAAAGCCTTAAATTTTCACATAGGTTCTGGGAATTATGTGAGCTCTCTGAGAGAATGAAGGAGAATTTGTGCATTGACAGTTTTAAGTTGTTAAGTATACCATGTGTCGGATTATGAAAATTAAATTGTGCAAATAAAAACTGGCATTTTCATTGTCATTTTGCATGGTAATTCATTTGTTTTATAATACCAGTGATAGTCTGGTATTATCCATCACACACACACATTCACTGAATGCACACACTTTTAAATAGATATCATACTGAAACCATCCCCTATGCTAGTAACATTAGAGGGTAGGTTCCCTGAAAAATTTGATTGAATGGTGACCAGTGATCAAATAGCTTACTTGCTGAAATATTAATATGTTACTGTAATTGAGAAAAATGCAAAATATAAATCTGGCCTGTTTTATCACAATTTTTAAATTACCCAATCTCATTGTTTTATTCCTCTGTGATATCATTTAAATAAAAACCCTATCATGTCTACATGCATCATTAAATAACTTGTCCTCAAGTTAGGGCTCTAAGGATTTATAAGCCATTGATCTGTGGTCCTGATTTATGAAGGAAGTATTTCCCGCTTTCACAATAATCAAGTAGAGTCTATCTAGAGCCCACAGAGTAATGACTAATCTTCCACATTCTATGTTATCTGTCAGCATACAAATGGTGATGGGTGCATCCATGGAAGATTGGGGGTCATTCCTATTGGGTGAGTTATGTTAAAATTAGGGTCCAAATATTTAAAAGACATGTACAATGATGCAAATACTGTCTAAACTAGTAAGTGAACCCCAAGTAAATTAAAAAAAATGCAAGAGGGCGATGAAATCCCTACACACTTCTTTGAATTGTTTTGATAACACAGATTCACTTGGATGTTACTGGGACTTGATGGTTTGAGTTATAAGGAGAGGCTGGATACATTGGGACTTTTTTCTCTGGAGCATAGGAGGCTGAGGGGTGACCTTATAGAGGTCTATAAGATAATGAGGGGCATTGATAAGGTAGGTAGTCAATATCTTTTCCCAAAGGTCTAAAACTAAAGGGCATAGGATTAAGGTGAGAGGGGAGAGATACTAAAGTGTCCAAAGGGGCAATTTTTTTCACACAGAAGGTGGTGAGTGTCTGGAACAAGCTGCCACAGGCAGTAGTATAGGCAGGTACAATTTTGTCTTTTGAAAAGTATTTAGATAGTTACATGGATAAGATGGGTATAGAGTGATATGGGCCAAATGTGGGCAATTGGGATTAGCTTAGGGGTTTAAAAAAAAGGGTGGCATGGACAAGTTGGGCCAAAGGGCCTGTTTCCATGCTGTAAACCTCTATGACTCTATAACATTGAAGTCAAGGTCCATGCAAAGTCAAACAGTGTTAACATTAATAGTTGAACCAACAGTTTCATTCTCATAACGTAACACATGCTATATTTAACAACTGAAATTTGCTATGTCAGTGGTGGCATAATGGTATTGCGCTGAACTAGTAATCCAGACTCCGTGGACCCAGGTTTGAATCCTACCATGGCAGACGGTAAAATTTGAATTCAATAAAAATCTGGAATTAAAATTCTAATAAGATCAAGGAGCAGGAGTAGGTCATTTCGTTCCTTGAGCTTTCTCTGCCATTCAGTGAGATCATGGCTGATCTTTTTGTGGACTCAGCTTCACTTATCTGCCCGTTCAACATAACCTTTAATTCCTTTACTGTTCAAAAATCTATCCTTGCCTTAAAAACATTCAACAAGGTAGCTTCAACTGCTTCACTGGGCAGGGAATCCCATAGATTCACAACGCTTTGAGTGAAGAAGTTGCTCCTCAACTCGGTCCTAAGTCTGCTCCTCCTTATTTTGAGGCTATGTTGCTTAGTTGTGGTAATGATGACCATGAAAACCATTCTCGATTATTGTAAAAACCCATGTGGTTCATTAAAGTCCTTTAGAGAAGGAAATCTTTGGTCCTCACCTGATCTGGCCTATATGTGATTCCAGATCCATAGCAATATGGTTAGCTCTTAATGTCCTCAGGAATGGGCAATAAATGTTGGCCCCATCAGTTATGCCCACATGCTATGAATGAATTTAAGAAAAGCCACATCAGGATTGATGATATCAAGACACAGCAAATCCCACGCGGTATCCATTACCATCAGATCATTCATATTTACTTAAGAAAACACGATTTGAATCATAGAATTCTACAGTGTAGAAGGAGGCCATTTGGCCCATCAAGTTTGCACTGATCACAACTCCACCCAGGCCCTATCCCCATAACTCCATGTATTTACCCTAGCTAGTCCCTCTGACACTAAAGGGGCAACTTATCATGGCCAATCCACCTAACCTGCACATTTTTGGACTGTGGGAGGAAACTGGAGCACCCAAAGGAAACCCACGCAGACATGGAGTGAATGTGCAAATTCCATGCAGTGACCCAAACCGGGAATTGAACCCGGTCTCTGTGGGACAGCTGTGCTGATCACTGTGCCACCATGCTGCAGTGTTTCAGGAAATTTTAAACATTTGGCCCAATAATGCTATTTGGACTATAGGCTGCACTCATCCCACTCAATGTTGACTGCACTGAGTAAAGTTGCTTCAGAATTAGTCCAGGGCAGAAGAATATTAGGAAGGAAACACATTTAGACTTCTACTGGTGTCCATGTGGCCCAGGAACAGGAAGCAGTTCTCTGAAAGCAAAAGAGAAAATACTGGGAGAATCTCAGCAGG
Source organism: Carcharhinus amblyrhynchos (assembly GCF_965287045.1). NCBI lineage: Eukaryota > Metazoa > Chordata > Chondrichthyes > Carcharhiniformes > Carcharhinidae > Carcharhinus > Carcharhinus amblyrhynchos. Next base: position 84,750,974 of record NC_137324.1, on the reverse strand, counting down.
TCTGGCAGCATCTGTAAGGAGAGAAAAAAGCTGAGTTCAGATGGCTCTTTGTCAAATTCTAAAAGGCATAGAAAGTGGGAGATATTTTTACTGCAGGGTGAGGGAACTAAATATGAGCCATAGCGATAGAGACAAGGGACTGCTAATGGCAGTCCACAGAGAGAATAGAAGGGGTGAATGGCCAAATGGCAAAAAAGCTGAAATCAGAAGGTAAGCTGATGGGGGGAGGGTGGGCATGGGTGGGAGAGAGGCAAAATTGTGAAAAAGGGAAAGCAAAGTGGGAGAAAAGATAAGAAAAGAGGGGATAAAATAGGGGGAAAGTGTGTGGGGGGAAAGAAAAATAAAGACAATAAAGAAATAAAAAGTAGAGAACAGTTAAAAACTAAATAAAATGAAAACAAAGGGGTTGAGGTGGGATAGAGCTAATCATCTGAAGTTGAATTCGATGTTGAGACCGGAAGGCTGTAAAGTGCCTAGCTGGAAGATGAGATGCGGTTCCTCCAGTTTGCATTGAGCTTGATTCGAACAATGCAGCAGGCCAAGGACAGACATGTGGGCATGGGAGCAGGATCATGTGTTAAAATGGCAAGCAATGAGAAGGTCAGAGTCCTGAGTGTGCACAGACTGGAGGTGCTCAACAAAACGAATACCCGGTTTATAGAGGAGACCACATTGGGAGAGCGAATGCAATAGACCAAATTGAAAGAAGTGTAAGCAAAACTCTACTTAACCTGGAATGAGTGTTTTGGATCCAGGATGGTCACCATGGAAGAGGTAAAGAGGCAGGTATTACACTTTCTGTGATTGCATGGGAAGGTGCCATGGGTGCTGGGAGAGGTATTGGACTTTTAAGCAGTTCTTTGAGAGCCCCATCCCCTATCACAGCGATTGCCTCCTGAACTTCAACCACACCCCTCCCCTCCGCCCCCTCAACATCTCTCCCCCCCACATCATACCCTCACCATGCCTGCCAGTAACTTATACAGCTGACTCTGAGATTGTTGCCTCAGGTACTCTGTCATAGTTTCCTGCCGCCTTAAATCCAACATTTGTGCCTTATTGTTCCCACAGTATTTGCCCTGGAGTCCCACTGGATTGATATTGACCAATAACTAGTACAGACATTTGAGCTTGTCTTTCCTCACTCACCCATTTCCATACAAGCTAATGTTGGAATCGCAGACTCTAATATGCATAAGTTAATATGAGTGAGTATTTTTACAAGAGGAGCAGTAATAAATATTTTAAGGTATAGTATTGTGTACTTCTTCAGCATTGGCAACTATTACATGGCCTTGCCCAGGCTTGAATTGTGTGAATTTGGAGGTCAAAATAACATTTTTGTTTCAAAGTCCTGTGTTGATATGTTTCAGATAGCTGCTTGTCATCCTGTGCCCATCAGGCAAAGAGAAAGATTTGGCAGTGTAGCAAACATTGGCAGCTCTCACACGCGAATGGATGTCATTCAAATCTGCGTTCAGCAAACAAACCCAAACAAAGCTCATTGTGAGTCATTTTGAATTCAAAGTTTGCTCATTCCGGTGTTCACAACACAGTTTGAGTCATGTTGTAAAATTTATCATTAATTTTTATTTTTGCCACAATGTTGATGAATTTAAACAATGATTACTAATAATTAGCAGATTGCTACAATAGAGGGGAGCGAAGCAAATGGAAATGAAATTCGCGAGAGATATACAGCATGTGACATGGTCGATATCACCTGTCTTGCACATTCGCTTAAAGCTGAAGCTATTCTTTGGTGACTTTAAATTAAGATGAGGTTAGCAGCAAGATTCAATGATACAGGTACTCCTACTTTTAAGTTGTCTAATTGTGGTTCTTGTAAAACACACCCAAATATTTTCGTGTCCAATGCCTCAAAAATATAGCAGGCAATGTAAAGTTGTGGCGTAATAGCTTTTTCATTAGTTATTTGAAAACAGAGAGTAGGCTTTCAAATCCCAAGCCCACTCATCTCCCGCAAATTAGGAGACTAGTGTGATGACATTCTGCTGCTGACATGATGTCAGTGGACGTTACCAGAGAGGTGCATCTGTTTCAATGCGAGAAGTGTAATAGGCAAGGCAGATGAACTTCGAGCTTGGGTTTGCACTAGGAACTATGATGTTGTTGCCATTACAGAGACTTGGTTAAGGGAAGGACAGGGTTAGCAGCTTAACATTCTAGGATACAGATGTTTCAGGTGGGATAAAGAGGGATGTAAAAGGGATGGGGAAGTTGTACGACTGGTTATGGGGAATATCACAGCTGTATTCTGGGAGGACACCTCAGAAGCTCATACAGCAAGGCAATATGGTTAGAGCTCAGGAATAGGAAAGGTGTAGTCACAATGTTTGGGGGGGGGGGGCGCAGTGGCGGCATTACTATAGGCTACCCAACTGCCAGCTGGAGATAGAGGAACAGATACATAGGCAGATTTTGGCAAGGTGTAAAAGTAACAGGGTTGTTGTGGTGGGAGATTTTAAGTTCTCCTATATTGATTGGGACTCATTAACTTTTATTTTTGCCACAATATTGATGAATTTAAATAATGATTACTAATAATTAGCAGATAGCTACAAGAGGGGATTTGTAAGGGGCATCCAGGAAGGCTTCCTGAAACAGTATGCAGATAGTCCAACTAGGGAAGGGACCATACTGGACCTGATATTGGGGAATGAGCCTAGCCAGCTGGTCGATATTTCAGTAGGGGAGCAATTTGGGAACAGCAACCACAATTCAGTAAGCTTTAAGGTACTGATGGGTAAAGATAAGTGTAATCTTCAAGTTAAGGTGCTAAATTGGGGAAAGGCTAATTTTAACAAAGCTGAAACAAAGCAGGAACTAAAGAATGTAGATTGGGGGCAGATGTTTGAGGGCAAATCAACATCTGGCATGTGAGAGGCTTTCAAGTGTAAGTTGATAGGGATTCAGGGCTAGCACATGCCTGTGGGGATGAAGGATAAGTACGGCAAGTTTTGGGAACCTTGGATAATGAGAGATATTGTGAGCCTAGTTAAAGAGAAAAAGGAAGCATTTGTCAAAGCTACGAGGCTGGGAACACCCAAAGCAAGTGTAGAATACAAGATGTGCTGTAATTTTCTTTTATGCTGTAATGTTTTTTGTTCTTTGGGGTTTTAGTTAAGTCAGGCAGCATGGTCAGTGCAGGCTTGAAGACTAAAGGGCCTGTTCCTGTGCTGTAATTTTCTTTGTTCTTTTTCTTTGAAAGTAGAAAGAAGCTTAAGCAAGGAGTAAGGAGGGCTAAAAGAGGTCGCGAGAAAGCATTGGCCAACAGGATTAATGAAAATCCCAAGGCTTTTTATACATATGTAAAGAGCAAGAGGGTAGCCAGGGAGAGGGTCGGCCCATTCAAGGACAATGGAGGAAATCTATGCGTGGAGCCAAAGTAAATGGGCGAGGTATTAAATGAGTACTTTGCGTCAGTATTCACCAAAGAGAAGGACTTGGTGGATGATGAGTCTGAGAAAGGATGTGTGGATAATTTGAGCCATGTTGAGATCAAAAAAGGAGGGGGTATTGGGGTTCTTGAGAAACATTAAGGTAGACAAGTCCCCAGGGCCTGATGGGATATACCCCAGAATACTGAGAGGCAAGGGAGGAAATTGCTAGGGTCTTGAGAGAAATCTTTGTATCCTCACTGCCTACAGGGGAGGTACACACAGTAAAAAGTCTGACAACACCAGGTTTTAGTCCAACCTATTTATTTGATAATATTCTCACAAGCTTTCGAGGGGTTACCCTCTTCGTCAGGTGAATGGAGAGTTCTGGCCTCAGACAGAGCATATAAAGCACAGACAGTTTAGAGATTACTGATTAAAATGCGAATCCTTACACCTAACCTGCTGTTCAAGACCTGAAGTGGCTGACAATGTGAGTGGTAGGAGCACTGATCACAGTTTAAAGAGATGTGTATTGTCTCCAGACAGTACAGTAAGTGAGGTTTTGCAAACCCAGGCAAGTCACGGGGGTTACAGATAGTGCGACATGAACCCAAGATCCCTGTTGAGACCGTCCTCATGTGTGCGGAACTTGGCTATCAGTCTCTGCTCAGCGACTCTGCGCTGTCGTGTGTTGTGAAGGCCGCCTTGGAGAATGCTTACCCGAAGGTCAGAGGCTGAATGCCCGTGACCACTGAAGCGTTCGCCAACAGGAAGGGAACAGTCTTGCCTGGTGACTGTCGAGCGATGTTCATTCATCCGTTGTCGTAGCGTCTGCATGGTCTCCAGGTCCCAGAGGATTGAAGAATAGCCAATGTTTTTCCTTTGTTTAAGAAGGGTAACAAGAATAATCCAGGTAATTACAGGCTGGTGAGCCTTACATCAGTGGTTGAGAAATTATTGAAGAGGATTCTTTGAGACAGGATTTATTCCCATTTGGCAATAAGTGGACGTATTATTGAGAGGCAACATGGTTTTGTGAAGGGGAGGTTGTGTCTCGCGAACTTGATCGAGTTTTTCCAGGAAGTGACAAAGATAATGGATGAGGGTAGGGCAGCGGAAGTTGTCAACACGGACTTCAGTAAGGCCTTTGACAAAGTCCTTCATGGCAGACTACTGCAGAAGGTGAAGTTGCATGGGATAGGAGGTGAGCTGGCAAGGTGGATACAAAACTGGCTCGGTCAAAGAAGACAGAGGGTAGCAGTGGAAGTGTGCGTTTCTGAATGGAGCGTTGTGACAAGTGGCGTTCCTCAGGAATCAGTGCTGGGACCTTTGCTGTTTGTAATATATATAAATGATTTGGAGGAAAATGTAACTGGTTCGATTAGTAAGTTTGCAGACGACACAAAGGTTGGTGGATTTGTGGATAGTGATGAGGACCATCAGAGAATACAGCAGGATATAGATCAGTTGGAGACTTGGGCAGAGAGATGGCAGGTGGAGTTTAATCCGGACATGTGTGAGGTAATGCATTTTGGAAGGTCTAATACAGATAGGAAATATACAGTAAATGGCAGAACCTTTAAGAGTATTGATAGGCAGGGGGATCTGGGTGTACAGGTACACAGGTCACTGAAATTGGCAATGCAGGTGGAGAAGGTAGTCAAGAAGGTACATGGCATGCTTGCCTTCATCGGCCAGGGCACTGAGTTTAAAAATTGGCATGTCATGTTGCAGCTTTATAGAACCTTAGTTAGGCTGCACTTGGAATATAGTGTTCAATTCTGGTCGCCACACTAACAGAAGGATGTGGAGGCTTTCGAGAGGATACAAAAAAGATTTCTCAGGATGTTGCCTGGTATGGATGGCATTAGCTATGAGGAGAGGTTGGAAAAACTTGGTTTGTTCTCACTGGAATGATGGAGGTTGAGGGGAGACCTGATAGAAGTCTACAATGTTATGAGAGGCATGGACAAAGTGGATAGCGAGAAGCTTTTTTCCCAGGGTGGAAGAGTCAATTATTAGGGGGCATAGGTTTAAGGTGTGAGGGGCAAGATTTAAGGGAGTCGTACGAGGCAGATTTTTTTACACAGAGAGTAGTGGGTGCCTGGAACTTGTTGCCGAAGAAGATATTGGAAGCAGATACATAGTGAGTTTCAAGGGGCTTCTTGACAAATACATGAATAGGATGGGAATAGAGGGATATGGTCCCAGAAACGGAAGGGAGTTTTAGCTTAGTCAGGGAGCATGGTCAGTGCAGGCTTGGAGGACTGGAGGGCCTGTTCCTATGCTGTAATGTTCTTTGTTCTTTGCATGGGGGTGGGTGGTAACTGATTTGTGGATGTAATAGCCAGCCCAGTGTTTATACACTTTGCATTCACTGATTTCATAGTCAAGTAAAACTTGACATCCGATTTATCCATTCAATGAAAAGCTCAGATTGTTGGTATCCCTTGGGCCCATCCTTGTCCCACATTCTAAACAAAAGTGATCTCCCATATGATAGTTGAAGAAAATAAAATCATTGTGAATGCACACAGCAATGCCCTCCAATTTGGTATCCTGTCTGTATCTGTTGTGTCTGACATCCTTTGAACTGCAACGTCCCTAGTTTCTCAGTGACTGTTTCATTAAGATCCCACTCACAACCTTAACTGAATAAACTTTCTTCTCCTTTTTTCTGTTCTAATAGTAAATTGTCTGCTTTGATTGTACATCTTCCATGACTCCCTTGGTGTACTTTCTGACAGTTCTGTACACCATCAAGCCCGCATTTTAAAAATCTTTTGCTAAACAGTATCAAGATAATCTGTCTTTGAGCATGAGGCAATGTTAAAGGTCAAAATGTTTTGCTCTGACATGGAACTGGTCAGTCATGTTTATTGCTTTGTTGTGTACCCAGTAGAAATTGATTTTGCCTGGACTATGAGCCAAGTTATAGTTCAGGATATTTACATAACTCATTACAAAATCTCTTGTTTGACTTTACATCAAAAAAAGTGGCTGTTAGGGATTTTGAGTAACTATCCTTTATGGATGAATGACAAACACTAATGATTATTTCTGAAATACTTCATATTATTTGCTGTTGGAACACTATTGTGACCATTGTGATTCATCTAATATTTGACTATCTATACTCATTTCCACAGCATTCAAGCCCTTTCATAATTAATCACAATTTAACTCTCATTAAAGAGATGGCCTTCACACATTCACTTTTTTGCAAGAAAAGCACTTTTTCTATTATTTAGTTGAGACTGGATTGTAGCCACAAAGGCGAAAAGCAAGAGTTGGGTCTGTTTCTGTGTCAGAAATGTACTTCCAGTGGGAAACTGATTAAGGTTCTGATTTTTGAGGGGATGAGCATTAATTGATAAGAAGATGGTTATCCAATTAAAGATGGTGGAGGCAGAACGGAGATAGGTCAACTGATGTGGGGTCTCATTTAGAGGTGTCATGGCAGCCATCACTGAGGATGCTGGTTGTCTTGGGGAAAGGGTTTATGCCAAGGCTTCTAGTGTATCACAGGGAAGGGACATATCAGCAAACACACAGTAGAGCCAGAGGCCTGGCACTCGTGATGGAGAGGACGGAGGACTTTTTCCTGAAGGGTGACAGGAGGGTACCACCCCATCATGTAGCAGGGGCTCGATTTTCAGTATCATCTCCCTCCACCTCCAATTCCAGATGAAGGTATGTAGAATTGTCAGCACCAATGCATCTCTCCCTGATGAGCTCAATGCATTCTATGCTCATTTTAAGCAAGAAGTCAGTGAGAGTACGCCTTCACCCTGGAAGCCTCGGATGAAGTCACCATTGCAGATGTCAGAGCAGCCTTCTTGGAAGTCAACCAAAGGAAAGCAACTGGCCTGATGGAGTACCCGGATGAACACTTAGGTCCTGCGTGGATCAGCTGGCGGAGGTACTTACAGACACCTTCAGCTTCTCTTTACAACAATCTGAGGTTCCTATCTGCTTCAGGAAGATGACCATCATCCTGATACCCAAGAAAAGCCAGGCAGTGTGCCTCAATGATTATCTTCCATCATTATGAAGTGCTTTGAAAGGTTAATCATGGCACGAATAAATTCCAGCCTCCTGCTGCCTGTACAGTTCACCTAATGCTGCAATAGGTCCATAGCAGATGCCATCTCCCTGGCCTTGTACTCAACCCCAGAATACCTAGATAACAAAGACACCTATGTTAGACTCCTATTTATTGACTACAGCTCAGTCTTCAACATCAATATTCCTATGAAAGTTATCTCCAAACTCTTGGGCTGGGTTTTGGCTCCTCCGTCTGACTGGATCCTGAACTTCTTAACTCACAGACTGTAATCAATAAGAATAGGCAGCAACATCTCCTCCATGATCATCCTCAACACTGGTGCCCCACAAGGCTGTGTTCGCAGCCCCCTACTATTACACCTATGACTGTGCGGCCAGATTCCCCTCCAGCTTGATTTTCAAGTTTGCTGATGACACCACCGTAAGTGGGTTGGATCTCAAACAATGATGAGACAGAGTACAGGAAAAAGACAGAATCTGTTGAATTGGTGTGACAACAATAATCTCTCCCTCTATGTCAATAAAACAAAGGAGATAGTCATCTACTTCAGGAAGCATCATGAAGAACATGCCCTTGTCTACATCAATGGGGACGAAGTAGAAATGGTTGAGAGCTTCAGGTTTTTAGGTGTCCAGATCACCAACAACCTGTCCTGGTCCCTCCATGTTGACAGTATAGTTCAGAAAGCCCACCAACGCCTCTACTTTCTCAGAAGACTAAGGAAGGTTGACATGTTCACTATGACTCTCACCAACATTTACAGATGCACCATAGAAAGCATTCTTTCTGGTTGTATCACAGCTTGATATGGCTCCTGCTCTGCCCAAGGCCGCAAGAAACTACAAAGAGCCGTGAACGTAGCCCAATCCATCAGGCAAACCAGCCTCCCATCCATTGACTCCGCCTACGCTTCCTGCTGCCTTAGGAAAGCAGCCAGCATAATTAAGGATCCCACACACCCCAGACATTCTCTTCCACCTTCTTCTGTCAGGAAAAAAGATGCAAAAGTCTGAGAACACGTACCAACCGACTCAAGAACAGCTTCTTCCCTGCTGCTGTCAGAATTTTGAATGGATCAACCTCGCATTAAGTTGATCTTTCTCTACACCTTAGCTATGACTATGACATTACATTCTGCAGTCTCTCCTTTCCTTCCCTAATATACGGTATGGTCTGTTTTCATAGCACACAAGAAACAATACTTTTCACTGTACACTAATACATGTGACAATAATAAGTCAAAATCAAATCCTCCTCCTCTTTTGGCTGATATTTTCTGGCTTTTCTTGCCGGTAGGATCTTCCAGTCTCACCAATGACGACTCCCACCTTCCCTATGGCATATTCCCCACATTGGAGGATGCAAGACAAGCAAAATTCCGCAGATATAGGTTGGACTGGAAGATATTGTCGCCGGTCAATGGCGGGTCACCTCTGGCACTGGAGAACATGTCATGGGGCAAGGGAGGGGAATCCCACTCCTTGCCACTTGCTTCTCACCCATTGAACTGTGTACTTCCAGGGTCCATTATACTCGAGGTCCACATTTCTCTGGAATCCATACTGTGGAGAGCACAGCATCCCAAATGGCTGCAGGAGGGATTTTTATTCTGAAGGGCAGGCTGGATTAGAAATCAGACCTGTACCACCAGAATGAGTGTGGAGCTGATGGGTGTAAAGGCAGACCGGGCTGGAGTCCTGCCTATATACTTTGGCATTTTAAATTATTTATTAAAATAATAACATGTAAGACAGCCCTCATCTCTTACACAATCTCCATGGTCTATCCATACCAACCTATGTAACTCATGTCCTTCACCCTCCCCATGGATCCTCATATTCCCTATGTCCTGACATTTCCTATTGTCATTTCATACCATTCACTGACCCCATCAACTACTGTTTGCCTTATCCCTTCCATGCCAACTCATTTTTGATAGTTCTTTGTAAGTTCCTTGACAGCTTTGACAATGTTGACAGTGTTCTCCATGATTGCACCCAAAATCTGGTCATCCATTTGTAGAAAAAGGGGAAAAAATTGATAGTGGGCCTGCTGATGCCTCAACTGTATTTCCCTCTCCATGCTCCAGGGTGACTACTGCCAGTTAATCCTGCCATTGCATGAAAATGCCAGAGGGAGAAAGAGAATGGGATTCTTGTTATTGTCCAATGCTGCCACAGAAACAAAGGAGGAAGTATTTCACTCATTTGCATCTGTATTCAGTATGCTGACTCATATGTGAGATTGGGTTCAGCAGTATGAAATTGTAGGGCACAGTGTGAAGTGATGGAGCAAGTGGATGGGAAGCAAAATAAGTAGGGAGGGATGTAGTGCAGCAAATACATAGCAAAGTTCCGCTTCTCCCTACCACCAAACAACTGGCAGAAAGCAGACCAGGAATATAGAAAGTAAGGAACAAGGAAGAACTCCAATATACCAGGGTAATATGGATGAGTGACTTGGTCCACTCATCAAACTTTCATGAAACATACCCTTGGCTTGTTTAAACTAAAACCCGTCACTCATTAAATTAATCTATTTTGTGAATGATGAGTAATTAGATCAAAGTTTTTTCCTTTCCTGCCTTTATTAATTGGATTTGATTGAATTTAATATTGTCACATGTATTCCGATGTCGTGAAATTTATTGTTCCTTGTGCCCAAATAGTGAAAGCATGAAGTACATTGGGGAGAAGGAAAGGAGACAGTGCAGAATGTAGTGTTACAGTCATAGTTAGGATGTAGAGAAAAGTCAACTTAATATAAGGTAGGCCCATTCAAAGTCTCATGGCAGCAGAGAAGAAGTTTTCTTGGGTTGGTTGGTACGTGACCTCAGACTTTTGTATCTTCCCCTGACAGAAGAAGGTGGAAGAGTATGTTCAAGGTGGGTGGGGTCCTTGAAAATGCTGGTGGTTTTCTGAGGCAACGGGAAGTGTAGACAGAGTCAACGGATGGGAGACTGGTTTGCATGACGGACTGGGCTACATTCATGATCTTTTGTAGTTTGTTGTGATCTTGGTCAAAGCAGGAGACATCCAAGCTGTGATACATCTGGAAAGGATGCTTTCTATGGTGTATCAGTAAAAATTGGTGACGGTCATAACGGACATGCTGTATTTCCTTAACCTCCTGAAAAAGTAGAGGTGTTAGTGTGGAGGGACCAAGTTGTTGGTGATCTGGACACCTAGAAACCTGAAACGCTTGACCATTTCTACTTCATTCCCATTGATGTAGACAGGGACATTTCCTCCATAAAGCTTCCTGAAGTCAATGACAATCTCCTTCATTTAACTGACATTGAGGGAGACATTATTGCCATCGCATCAATTCACCAAATTCTCTACCTCTTTCCTGAAAAAGTACATTTCAAATCTCTGTTCCTCTGTGTGCCAGTTTACAGCTTTCAAATATGAATTGATTTTTTAATTGCACTACATCATTTGTGAAAATGGCCTTGAATTCATCTAATCTCCCGCCAATAGTTATTGAACCACAAGATCGGATACAAATTTGATAAGGTTATTAGGCACATCTTCTCCCATATTGTTTCTGCCGTCTCCTGAAGGTTTTCATTTATGTGCTGCTGAAGTTGCATCAAATGATTGGGAATTCTTCTGTATATTCTATCCAGAATATTCCTCATTCCATGAATTATGATTTCAAATAAAGCATTGCACATTGGCAGCATCTACTGTCTGTTGTCTGGTCAATTTTCAAATAAGTCAACAACTCTGCCTTTAATTCTGAGCCTTAATTTTTTTAAGCTTAATAAGTCACATAGAAATACCTGGAATATACTATGGAGAAACAACCCATTTGACCCAACTGGTTCAAATAAATGTGCCTCCTTCAACCCTTCTTTATCTAATCCGATCATTCCCCTCTCCTGTGTGTTTATCTATTTTCCACTTAAATGCACCTATGCTATTCAGCTCAAGTGCTCCTTTAGATACAGAAAATCCAAGTAAATTGATTCACTGTATAGTTCGATTTAGTTACACCCTCAAAGAGAAATGGTTAATTTTTGAGACATGATTTGTAACCATCACGGCTTTATAAAGAGCATCCTGTGAAATACTAATGCTCATTCTTTTCCACTGCAGGTGGCTTCTATGTTTATTGCTCTCTAAGCTTGCATAATCTTCATGCCATTTGCTGAACTGTACTTACTTTCTCTAGTTCTAACAGAGAGGCAAGAATGAACTAATGCAATAAAGGTAAGATGTGAATTGTGGAAAAAGAATTCAAGCCACTGAGAAGTATTACAAATCTCAAAAGTTACACTGGATTTTTTCCTGGGTTCAGTGATATCAGTCTCTTCTTTAATAGAACCTTATGGATCAGGGGGATACGTTGGCTGATATCTGGTCATCTGATAGTATACCCTGCAGGGGGGGTCATAATAATGAAACTCTTTGTTATACGAACTGGTTATCATACTTCCGCATGAGCTGCCTTTCAAACTGACCCTATAACTTTCTAATCATGTGTGGCCTACTGCTTCATCTAGATGCTCCCCCAGGATGCATATCAGAGATGGAGGGGTCCAACTGAGATCCATGCCCCATTGCCAGTGAAGTCCTGAGGAACCGAGACCTAGAGGGTCCCAACTGACTTGTGGATGACACTGATGTTTCTGTGACACCCTGTTCATCCAGCTGGCCCTGGGATACCCCAGTCTGAGGAAAGGGTTGGGGATGGGGGGAGGTCTGGACATCAATCCCTTCCTCCTCCCTTGGGGTGCCAATAGGCCCTGGGGACACGCCATTGGATGCCAGATTAGCTGGGCTGAACTCCAGAAGCTTTGGCTCTGCCAGTTCTGGAGGCCCAGATATGTCTGCCCCATGGTCTGTGATCCCTTAGTGCTGGCCCTCTGAGACTGGACTAAGTTGTCGAGGCTCACAGCCACACCTTGCTATGTCTTCAGAATCCCAACGAGACTCTCAGCCATGGAGATCAGTGTCTCCCACATGCTCCCAACACCCATGACTAGGCAACGAAGTGCCTTCAGGATGCTGGCAACCCTCTCAGCTGTGGCCAACTGTGTCTCCAGGATGGCCTGCATCCTGTCATCCATGAGGACAGACCCCTGAGCCAGATTTTCCACAGTAAGAAGTCTCCCAACTCCAGGTTAAAGTCCAACCAGTTTATTTGATAGTAAACCCACAAGCTTTTGGAAACGCTGTTCCTTCGTCAGGTGCTTAAGCGTTCTCCAAGGCAGCCTTCATGACACATGACAGTGCAGAGTCGCTGAGCAGAGACTGATAGCCAAGTTCCGCACACATGAGGATGGCCTCAACCGGGATTTTGGGTTCATGTCGCACTATCTGTAACCTCCATGACTTGCCTGAACTTGCAACAGCTCACTTACTGTCCTATCTGGAGACAATACACATCTCTTTAACCTATGCTTAATGCTACTCCACTCACAATGTCTGCACTTTTAAGACTTGAATAGCAGGTTAGCTGTAAAGACTTGCATTCTAATCAGTATTCTGTAAACTGTATGTGACTTTATATGCCCTTCTCTGATCAGAACTTTCCACACACCTGATGAAGGAACAGCGTTTCCGAAAGCTTGTGAGTTTACTATCAAATAAACCTGTTGGACTTTAACCTGCTGTTGTGAGACTTCTTACTGTGTTTACCCCAGTCCAACACCGGCATCTCCACACCAGATTTTCCACTGCAGATGCCAGCCTTGCAGTGATGGCCTGGTTAACATACTGTACCAGCACTCTGTTGGACTCCTCTAAATAGCCTTGCAGTTGCAGCATGGTTGCTGACAGTCTTTCCACAACACCCCCCCCCCAGGTTTCCCAATGCATCTCCACCAGCCTTGGGATGAACGAACCCTGAGGCCTGCCTTCTGGCTTTGGGTCAGCTGAATCCTTATCACCAGCAGACTTCCATGTGCCTGAGCCCCATGATGTGCCCGCCTCCACCCAATGTGCACCAGTGTCTATGATATACTCACCAGTAAGTGACCCAGCATTAACATGACCCACTGTAATGACAGTCTCTGTGTTGGTGGATTGTGTGGTTAATTCCTGTGCTGATTCATGGCGCTGTCCTTGGAAGAGTCTTCAGGGATTCTCTCTGAGGTGTTGTAGAATCATACAATCCTACAGTGCTGAAGGAGCCATTCAGCCCATCAAGCCCGCACCGACCACAATGCCACCCAGGTTCTATCCCCATAACCCATGCATTTACCCTAGCTGGTCCCCCTGACACAAATGATCAATTTAGCAAGGCCAATCCACCTAACCCGCACATCTTTGGACTGTGGGAGGAAATTGGAGCACCCAGAGGAAACCCACACAGACACGAGGGGAATGTGCAAATTTCACGCAGACAGTGACCCAAGCCGGGAATCGAACTTGGGTCCCTGGCGCTGTGAGATAGCAGTGCTAGCCACTGTGCCATCCGAGGTGTCCATGGGAGTTGGTTCAGGAGCAGTGGGAGGGGCAACAAGGGCCTGGTGTATCAGGGTCGAGCACTGTAAGAAATAACAGGCACAAGGAGAAGGGAGAGAAAACAGCCCACGCAGCATGGCACTTACTTCAAAGAAGACTTATGAATAGAGTTCAGCTGATGCTCACTTGCATGCCGGACGCTGACTTGTCTGTTGTTGACCATTCTAGACGTGTCCACCTCTGCCAGCCCTGGATGGTCCATGTGCCCGAGCCCTATGATATGCCCGCCTCCACCCAAGGTGCATCAGTGTCTGTGATATGCTCACCAGTAAGTGATCCAGAAGCCTCAGCGTTAATATGACCCACTGTGGTGACAGTCTCTGTGTTGGTGGATAGTGTGGTTAATGCCTGTGGTGATTCATGGTGCTGTCTTCAGAAGAATCTTGCTCACAGACAGTCAACAGCTGCAGCTCAGGAACATCCCCACCAATCTTCTCCTTCTCATGGCAGTTGTGCACGTTTCTCTCCTGTGGGGACATAAGAGGGATTGAAAGCATGATGTATGGAAGGGCAACGTGTGTCGGGATTGGGGAGCTTGTGTTGGCCGTTGAGGGGAAATGGGACGTCATGGGGAGGTACTGATTGGGGGGGAGGCACTGGGGTTGGAGGCAGTATTGTTGTTTGGGAGAGGGTTGGGTGCATTGCTTGTGCCCTTGAGGTGTCTGAGCATGGTTTGACATTGTTAGAATATGTACAGGTTTCCGAGTGGGATGCACACTCGCCCTTGCTGCTCGAAGAAGTTCATTCATTTTCTTGCAGTACTGTTCTCCGGACTGAGGGGTCAGAGTCCTGGCATTCACAGCAAATGCCACTGCCTTCCATAAAGTGCATTGGCGCTTGAGTCACATGGAGGCCAGACCAGGTAAAGATGACAAATTTCCTTCCCTAAAGGACATTAGTGAACAAGATGGGATTTTCCAACAATTGACAATGGTTTCATGGTCATCAGTAGATTCTTAATTTCAGGTTTTTTTATTGAATTAAATTCCACCACCTGCTGTGGTGGGATTCAAACCCACATGACCCCTTAGACGATGGTCCTGAGTGGGCTAATGCAGCTGGCACCTCTCCTCCATTGCATCCAGCAGGCAGGCCTACGCACTTCCAAAAAATCTGGGACCACATTTCTTTGGGCTATCTTCCTGGAGTGATTGCCGGTATGTCCATCATTACAGCTTATATACAGCTCTGCCTTGTTAAAGGAGTCCAGATGCAATCAGATTAGGCCAGTCATGGGCCCATTAGTTAAATTTCATTGTGAATAATGTACAGGAAACCAGGTTTCAGTAAAGGCTGAGCCATCTCCAAAGGTGCTGATCAGGTTAACTCAACACGGTACTACATTTGAGGAGGTGGGGGATTTGCGGGGGAGGGTGAGAGGCCAGCAATATCTGTTGGGGTTTGTGACCAGTGATCTTAATGCTGGGAGGACTTGTTTAGCAGTCTCTCAGAGATCGGCGCATGCACAGTGGCCCGCTCAGCAAGCTGATTTCAGCCTCTTCAGTGGGAATAGACCCCGCGCCTGTATTTTTTGCGTGATTCACAGTGCACAGAGTGTGGGAGATTCATTTTGAAAACTCCGCTGAAAAGAAAGCAGGATTTACTCCAGTTTTTAGGTGAATTTGACACTTAAATTTTTTTTGGGAGAATTGCCCCAGATGTCTGTATTCTATGACTTTATCAGTCAACCATCAGCAGATGAGCGACAAGAAACCAGAATTGGCTTTTGGATGATAAGAGTGTCTGTTGAGCCTCTGACTCCAGCACATCACCACTACAGGTATCATGCATATAATTAGAGCCTTGCGACTGCACAAAACATTATAAAGAAGATTATCAGTGTGCTTAAGCAATACTTTCTCTGCCAGGACTGCTGAAGAGAGCCCTGCAATATTCACCAGAGAGTGTCACAAGTTGTCATTATCCGCTACAGATTGCACAGCCTCCCCATCATGAAGGCACAGTGATTGCCATCTCATTTACAGCGGTAACTGAGGAGGAAGTGCAGGAGAAAAAAGCAATGTACACATCTCCTTTCTGGCTGGGCTGTCTGAGACCGGTTCAGCCACCAGTGGTGCCAATGAACACAACCCTAATTTCCCATTTTGTGGGAGGCGATTTTTAGTGGTATTAGTGCTCGACTATTAATCCAAAAACTCAACTAATGTTCTGGGGGACCAGGTTTGAATCCTGCCATGGCAGATGGTAGATTTTGAATTCTATTTTAAAAATCTGGAATTAAGAACCTACTGATGACCATGAAACCATTGTCGATTGTCTGAAAAACCCATCTGGTTCACTCATGTCCCTTAGGAAAGGAAATCTGCTGTCCTTACCTGGTCTGGCCTATGTGTGACTCCAGGCCCACAGTAATGTGGTTGACTCTCAACTGCCCTCCAAGGGCAACTAGGGATGGGGAATAGATGCTGGACAGCCAGCGACACCCATATCCCACAAATTGATACAAAACATTCCCACATCTTAGCATGCCTCTGCTCATAAGCAGCAAAATATCTTATCAGCCGCAAGGCTGAAATAAAATCTATCACAAAACAAAATTCCAAACCAACTTAATCAAACAAACCATTAAATATTATGGACAAAAATCAGTTCATTACCCTTTTTAATGCCTCTCCTGCACACACCTTTGCCTGTCCTAGTGCTCCAATGTAGCATGCTTGGTAGAAAGCCTCTGACTTTCACTGGGAGGCTGCAGATGTCCATTCAGAATGACAGCATGCAGCTCCAACAATAGAAGGCTTTGCTTTGGACTGCACCAAACTTAAGGTGGACGATAGCATCTGGGCTATTTGTCTGATGGTCAACAGCAAGGGTAGGGATGGGTGGACAGATGTTGTCATCCTGAAAGTGACTCACCAGCCATTGCCACTTGAATGGTTCACGCCTCAGCATCCCCAGTGATCATTGAATCATTGCGTTCTTACAGTACAGAATCTGCTGGAAAGTTTTGATACCCGACAAGGCATGAGCTTTGCTGGCTGGGCCAGCAATTATTGCCCATCTCTAACTGCACTCCGTTTCAGAGAACATTTGAGATTCAACCACATTATGGTGGATTTGGAGTTACATGTAGGCCAGACCAGGTAGGATGGCAGATTTTCTTTCCCAAAGGGCAAGGGATGGGTTTTTATGGTAGTTAGCAATTGTTTCATGGCCATCATTAGACTTTTAGTTCCAGGTTTTTATAGAATTCTAATTTTCACCATCTGATGGAGGATTTGAAGCCGGTTCCTCAGATCTTGCTCTCGATCTTGTCTGGATTATTAATTCAGCGATAATTCCGCTGTGCCTCCGAGTTGCCCGAGTGTAGAAGACCTCTCTAATTCTGTCCACCTCCTGCACCAAAGCATCCAACACTGCCTTTGCATACCTTAGAGCTCACTCCCTGGCATTTTGTGGGTTTCTGGTATCTGTCCCCGGTGACATGCTCTCATAGAATGATATCCAGCACCATAGGCTGGCTTTCAACAGTGCGGGCTAGATTGACCTCATGCTAACCTCTCTCAATATTCCTCCCCTGCTGAGATTTGATTTATTATTGTCACATGTATTGCTGTACAGTGAAAAGTATTGGGTACGATTCTCCCAAAGCAATTAAAGTATCCAATTCGCTTAAAAACTGGAGCAAGTCCCACTGTTTGTTTCAGCAGAAGTTTCAAAATGTATCTCCCACACTCTGTACACTGCTGAGGCCACCTGTGTGAATCAGTTCAAAAATCAGGGGATGGGGCTTATTCCTGCCTGAGAGGCCGGCAGCATAGCGCTGAGTGGATCACTGCGCATGCACCAATCTGTCAGCGCTGAGATCAGCGCATGCTCAATTTCCCCTGTCTGCCGGCCTTTCGATTGCTGGACAGCTCAATCGCTGGCCAGCACTGCGACCCCCACATTGCCAGCCCTCTCACCCTCCCCCCACAGCCCGATCGCTGGTGCCTTGAGCATTCCCAGGCCCAGTCTCGCTCCCCACCACCCCCCTCCCCTCCAGGGCTGCCCCGATCACTCTAACCCACCCCCCAGCAGGCTGACATTCCCGTCCTGATCACTGGCCACTGTCCCTCCCCTACTGATTCTGCCTGAGTGGCAGCAGGACCCCCCCACAACCACCTCTGTGCCCCCCCCAGGCCCTGCCCCCTTGCCCTATGCCTGGCGGGCAGTACCAAGTTGCCTCCTGGGCATTGGTACTTTGCCCCTTGGACAGTGCCACAGGGCACAGAGCTGGCACTGCCAAGGTACCAATGCCCAGGAGGCAACCCCCTGCTGCCTGTCCCTCTGGGGGGCTCCGAATACCCTCCCTTCACTCCAGCTCCCTGAAAGTGGGAAGCTACTGTAAACCCTACTGGAGTGAAATAGTCCTGGGGGTGGAGTGGAGACTTCATAACTTGTGCGCCTTCCTGTGAATTTTTTGTGCAGAGCTGATGCTGCTGGAAATCTGGCACTGGGAGATACTATCAGGGCAGGGCGCCCATGATGGAGCCTGCAGATTGGACTCTGTTTAAATTTCCCAGCCTGCTCCACTGATCTTTTAGTGCAGTGGGATGGGAGAATCTTGCCCTTGTTTCTTGCGCACTACACAAGCAAAGCATTCCATTCATGGAGTACATGGGGAGATGGAAAGGAGAGAGTGCAGAATATAGTGTTAAAGTCATAAGTTGGGGATAGAGGAAGATCAACTGAATATAAGGGTAGGTCCATTCAGAAGTCTGATGGCAGCAAGGAAGAAATTATTCTTGAGCCAGCTGGTACATGATCTCAGACCTTTGTATCATGAAGTGCAGCCATTCAACTGTGTGCTTAATTCTGGCTGTGTTGCATTATAATGTGAGAAGAAATGATAAGAAGATAGAATAATCTGAGCATTGCTAAAGTTCTCCTGCTCTCACCTTGGGAATCTCCTGCTACGATTGAGTTCAGAGTAGAACAGTTGCTTTGGGAATCTGGTGTCAGACATACGAGTAACATGTTTTGTCCAACAGAGCTGGTTTTGACTGATTACTGGCTCAAAGCTGGGAAGGTTGGAAGAGGGTGCTATTGCTGGAGTATCTTTCTTACCACTGGATTTGAACAATCTTGTAAAGGCATCGTTGGTGATACTTAGCCTGTGATTTGAGGTGCCCACTATAGGCCATTGAAGCTTAGCACGGGAATTATTGCTGCTCAGCCATGACTTCAGTCCTAGGTTTGAGATCCTGGTCTTCAAAACCAATTCCTTCATCAGCCGATGGCTGCACTTGCAGATTGAAGGTGATGATGAGTTTTACCATTGCAGCCTGCCTTCATTGAGAAGAAATTCCCAACATACAGAAAGTGATCCATCTTTTCCAGAACTCACTGCTGACATTAATCAACAGATGGAGGTGTTGTGCTGTTAGAGCTGGTTAGAAGAAAGCCTTCATTTTCCAGGTGTTTGCTGAAAGGCCTATTTTCTCCTGTGCTTCAGAAAAGGTGTCAACGATGACCTGAAGTAAGTACTCACAGCTGCTTTCTTAATTACTAGTGGGAAAAAGTTACTTCAAAGTACGTTTGTTGAGAGTTTACTTTGTACAGTTGAGATTTTGCGAATAACATCCAGGTGGATAGCATCCTAGCTGCTTCAGGTTGGGGAGCAATGTGATGAAAACCAGCAGAAACAACAATTAGTTGCTGAGAGATCTACAGCCAGATAACAGAAAGTTGGGCACATCAGTGATGGGAGCAGCAGAGAGGAGAGGGCAGCAGAAAGGAATGAGCAGGAGAGAGACAACAAGAGAAAGGACATTACTAGCAGCTTTCAAAGTCAAAGTATTACTTCTACCAGTGGGGAATGTTTCCCCTGATTCCCATTGACTTCAATATTGCCAGTGGTTCTTGGTGCGACATTCAGTCAACAACTGCTTTGGTGTCAGGAGCCGTCAATCCCACCTCAGCGCTGAAATTCAGTCCTCATGTCCATGTTTGGATTAAAGCAATAATCAAGTATGGATCCAAGTGGCCGTGCTGGAACCCAAAATGAGCATGTATGAGCAGGTTATGGCTGGGTAAGTGCTACTTGATAGGATGGTTGATGACATCTTCCATAGTTTTGATAAATGGAACTAGGCTGATTGGAGACGGTGAAGGCAGTAATCGTCTGGATCGGATTTGTCCTGTTATTTTGTGAGCAGGATATTCCTGAGCAATTTGCCACATTGTCAAGTGTTGTAGCTGTGGAGCAACAGATTGGCTCGGTGTGCAGGTAAATCTGGAGTGTAAGTCTTCAGTACCATAGCTCTGATGCAGCGTCACCTAGACTGAAAACATTGGATCTATTCTTTCCCCACAGATGGTGTCTAACCTGCTGAAATTTTCCAGCATTTCCTGGTTTTGTCATCAGTACTACTGCTGTAATGTTGTCAGGGCCCATATTCATTCAGTGCATTCAGCCATTTCTCAATTGTCATCGTGATTTCATGCTTCCATCTACATCTCACAACGACACCCATCTTTCATCAGAACTGACCACTAATTGACCTGAGATGTTAATTCTGTTTCTCTCTCACAACTTCTGTCAGACCTATCTAACATTTCCTGCAATTTCTGTTTTTATTTCAGATTCCTAGCATGTGCAGTATTTTGCTTCCCTGTGTGACTGGGTGTTGCATAACATGTGAATCGCTGATAATTAATTCTATCTTGAGGCAGTTGATGCATTCCCAATTCCAGTGGACAGGGAAACAAAAATGTCCTGATCCCTACTATTTCCTCATGTGACATCTGTGTGGCACCCCATCCCTCTCACTAGCATTCTGTGCTCTCTTCCTTTGGAAAGGGGGAAGGAATAGGCCTATAAATGACTGTAATGATATATGGTCACCTGATGGACACAATGCTTTTGGTTAGGGTAACTTTTACAGAAAGGAATCAAATTGTACAAAGATGAAGATGACTGCCAGCAGTTGAAAGATACATGGGGATGTGAGGAGGTGCATAGAGAGAAAAAGCTAGGTGCTCTGGTTAATGCGTAATATATAATTAATGTGCAATGAGATGGGTTAATTAGTGAACTCAATAGGAAAGGAGCTTCTCAGTAGCCAGTGATCAAAACATGATTAAATTTTGCTTTCAGTTTGAGGTAGGGAAGTGTGGGTCTATGACTAGTGTTTTAAAAATAAAGGTAATCAGAATGATAAGAAGACTAAGCTGGCTAAAATGAACTGGGAAATTTGATTAAATCATAGGACCATAGAGATGCAATGGTAGATATTTAAAGATATATTTCATATCACCAGCAAAGACACATTCCAGTGAGGAAGAAAGGTTCTATGAGAAGCATAAACCATCCTTGGCTAGTCATGCGAGATTACGAATGATCTCAAATTGAAAAAAAAATTGTGCAATTTTACAAAGATTAGTGGTAGAACAGAAGATTGAACAAAATTTACAAATCAGTGAAGACTGACTATAACAAAAAGTTAGAATAAACTTGAGAGTATGAGAGAAAGCTAGCTAATAATATAGAAACAGTTCATAAGAATTTCTACACGCATTTAAAAAGGTGAAGAGTACCTAAGGTGGACATTGGTCCCTTACAAAGTGAGTGTGGGTCATAATGGGAAATAAGGCAATAGTGAAAATACTAAACAAATATTTTGTGCCTGCTATTTGTGTCTGTACACAAATAACATTCCAGAAATGCTGGTAAATTAAGATATGAAAGGAAAAGAGGAACAATTACTTTTACCAGTGGAATCATTAGAAATAAAGGCTGACAAGTTCCCAGGTTCTGATGGTCTACATCTTAAGATTTTGGCTGCAGCAATAGAAGATACATCTGTTGTAATTCCCAAAATTCTGGGAGTGTCCTATTGGATTGGAAACTACCAAATGTAACACCTCGATTCAAGGAAGGAACAAGGAGACAGAAAGCAAAGAAAGGGGTGGCAAAAGGTGTCATTGAGGTGGGGCATTTGAAAATTCAGAATCTGTTATCACACATTGACAGCTTGTTTCCAACTCCAAACTGTTCCAACTTCTATCTTTGGATTGGTTCCTTGAATGTTTGAGGTAAGATCACATCATGAGGGTCCTCATCATGCCCTCTGCTATATATTTGACCTCAAACTAGGAAGTAAAGTGAAAGTAAGCTAGCAGACATGTTTAACTTACCTCTGAATTTCCCAGACAATATTGGATCTCTTTGAGCTCTCAATGCCAGCCCCTATCAAATTGTTATAATAATTACAAGAATATCCTTGTTAACTTTGCTTGAGAGCTGCTTATAATCACTTTAAATATTATTCCAAATTGTGCATCTGACATGTATTGCTCATAGCTGGTGGATGGTTGTAGAAATTGGCAGCAGCAATGTGGTGAGGGTGAAAAATATCTATAGAATCCAATGCATGTCATCGAACTTCGACTTGTGTATACTGATGAGGCTTTCGCCTGTTTCCAGTAGGCAGAGCTCTTTGCCAGGATTCATCTCTCTCCAAAGAACAAACCACATAGAAGAGGAATGGCAGCATTGTTTTCAGGTCACAATCACTCTGTTTTTCTGGTTAACGCAATTAGAGCATTGATGAAGAAAAATTGCCCATCACCTTCTGAAAGGAAATAAATTTGAAGATGGATGGGGGTGGGTGGGTGCAGGCAACAGCATCACTGAGGATGAGGGAGAAACTTTGCAGCAATTTTCCATAGCAGGTTAACTAATCAGGGCCAAATCCCCAAGAGCAAAAACTGTGTTTAGGCTATGGAAGGAATTGGGGCAAGTATCCTATGCTATCTTATGTATGATTCTAAAACATGACAAGGTTCAAAATATTATTTGAAAACAGAAGTAATGATGTATATGATTTAGAAGAGAGCAGCATAAATTTTGTGACATGGAATCTAAAAGATAATTGGATATCGACAAGAGCTGCACAAGTGCTGGAAAATTCATCATGTGATATTTATTAGAATATCTTCCAAATCCTAAACTCTATAACCATCCACATATTGTATTCTAACAATATGCATTTTTCAGGCAGATGCTCCTATTAATCCTTCAGAATTTTTTTTCTGGGGGGGTGAGTTTCTTATTTTCATTTTGTCCAAGTTATCCAGTTTTTTTTTTTAAGGTCGCTGCAATTTTCTTGGAACAAATCATGAGTATGTCAGCAGACTTCAGACAAAATACTGCAGGATGCCAATTATTACAGTAATGAAAAACTGAATTGCTTGAAGAAACGGAATAAGAAAATGTATTCCTCAGACTCTGTTGACATGTTTACTGTTGACTCAGTGAAGTGTAATCTAAGGGTTTTAGAACAGAAAATTGAACTTTTTACAAATCCAAATGAATAAGATCTTTCCTTCAAAGGATTTAAAAACAAGCCTTCACAAGCATCCTTGCTGTGAAATGCTATGGCAGTTTAGTTTCGCAGGCAACTTCTCTGGCAAACATTTATTTTTGAAATAATTCTCACTGCTTTACAATTCAGGCATAGGGTTTCAGCAGTGCTGGCTGGTAAATGTTTTTGCATTTTAATTCAGTTAAAGTCTGTTACTGACAGGATTTGAATAGGTGTGGATCATAGCACATAAGAACATAAGAGCATAAGAAATAGGAGCAGGAGTAGGCCATCTAGCCCTTCGAGCCTGCCCCGCCATTCAATAAGATCATGGCTGATCTGAAGTGGCTCAGTTCCACTTTCCCGCTTTCTCCCCATAACCCTTAATTCCCTTGCCTACCAAAAACCTATCTACCCGTGTCTTAAATATATTTAGCGAGGTAGCCTCCCCCACTTCAACGGGCAGAGAATTCCAGAGATTCACCACCTTTTGAGTGAAGAAGTTCCTCCTCAACTCCGTTCTAAACTGCCCCCCCCTGCTTATCTTGAGGCTGTGCCCTCTAGTCCCGCTGTCCTTTCTGAGCGGGAAGAATCTCTCTACCTCTACCCTATCCATCCCCTTCATTATCTTATACGTCTCTATAAGATCCCCCCTCATCCTTCTAAACTCCAACGAGCACAAACCCAGACTATTCAGCCTCTCTTCATAGTTCAACCCCCTCATCTCCGGTATCAGCCTAGTGAACCTCCGCTGCACTCCTTCCAAGGCCAAAATATCCTTGCGCAAGTGCGGCGACCAAAACTGCACACAGTACTCCAGCTGCGGCCTCACCAGTGCCCTGTACAGCAAGACCTCCCTGCTTTTATATTCTATGCCCTTCGCTATAAAGGCCAGCATCCCATTTGCCTTCCTGATCACCTGCTGCATCTGCAGACTGGGTTTTTGCGACTCATGCACAAGGACCCCCAGGTCCCTTTGCACCGTAGCATGCTGCAGCTTTTCGCCCTTTAAATAGTAATCCCTCCTACTATTATTCTTGCCAAAGTGGATAACCTCACACTTCCTATCATTGTACTCCATCTGCCAGGTCCTCGCCCACTCACTTAGCCTATCTAGATCCCTCTGCAGACTTTCCACACCCTCCGCACGATTTGCTGTTCCACTTATCTTTGTGTCATCAGCAAATTTCATCACCCTACACTCAGCCCCCTCCTCCAGATCATCTATATAAATGGTAAATAGTTGAGGCCCCAACACCGATCCCTGCGGCACTCCACTAGTCACCAACCGCCAATCAGAATAGCACCCATTGATACCAACTCTCTGCCTCCTATTAGACAACCAATCCTCTATCCACGCTAACACCTTACCCCCAACTCCATGCCCCCTAACCTTCTGAAGCAATTTTTTGTGCGGCACCTGATCAAACGCTTTCTGAAAATCAAGAAACACCACATCCACCGGTTCCCCTCTATCTACCGCAAAACTGATGTTGGTTCCACTGGGGCACATAAACATATTGAAAAGGTGCTCAAAATATTCAACCTGCCACATGGATAACATATCATTATTTCTAATCACATTGTATGAGAATTGAACTGGGTTAATTTGGGGATTCACTCTAGACCATATATCATTTTCCAACTGGGAGATAAATGAATATACCATTGTCCAATTCAAAATGGCCAAGCAAATAAAGATAACTACTATGGTCTGCTGGGAAATGTGGCTAACTTCAGGGCAGAAGGTTTTAACTCCAGGCTGAGGACTGTGACTGCTCTGTTTATTTGCAACAAGTCTCTTTAGTTTTATGATGGGTAATGAAGTCATTCTAATTGATCAAATAGACAAGGAACAGATACGAGTGAAGCCAGAAGACTGATCTGGAGTGCTAAGATCAATGAGAATAACTGCCCTATGGTCAGGCAGTCTGAAGAACAGAATCAGAAAAGAAGATGTGTGGGTTAGGTTGATTGACCATGTTAAAATTGCTCTTCAGTGTCCTGATTTGCATAGGTTAGAGAGATTAGCAGGTAAAATATGTTGGGATATTGGGGTAGGGCCTGGGTGGGATTGTGGTTGGTGCAGACTCGATGGGCCGAATGGTCTCTTTCTGCACTGCAGGATTCTTTAATTCTATAAGAAGAAAATTACCTCAAGCTGTAAAGCTTGATGAGGTCTGATCCCTCTCCATGCCTGTCCAGCATGACTGATAGAGACACCTCTACAGGTCCATTTAATAAGTAGTTGAAATCTATATTTGTAAACTTATTGTAGTAAATTCATAGGGGAATAGATTTAATTGTGATGCAATGTAAGAGAATCAGTCTTTAGTATTTAAGAATTTTTTCACATTTTCCTAATAAAAACGTGATTTGATATTAAAAAGTTTTTGTACCTATCGATTAACTGGACCAAGAGTCTCAATTAACACCGTCATTGTAGTGTGCCATTAAGATGTATGTGGGAGTAACTTAAGCTGATTCCTCTTTTGTATTCTCTCCAAAGGAATATACTTCCACATCTTTTGATCACATCTCCTATTCTACACAGGTGTGATCTCTAATTCTTGATTACATAGCATCTTTAACACATGGCCAACATCCATCTGACACTTTCTTTGAAATGAGACCTCTCTACCAATCTACATTTACTTGTCCCAATTAAGGGAATCATTCTTAATGAGTGTTTGGGCATAATACTTGATGGGGCTGATGATAATTGCCTCTGACTTAAGATATGTTTATGCTGCATTTTGAGATTTTCCATACATATTTTAATAGCTTAATTGAACATTTTGGCCAGGATTCTCCCAAAACAATTCTAAGTCTCCAATTCATGTGAAAATGGAAGTAACTCCCAGCAAATTTTTTTAGTGGGATTTTCAGATTGAATCACCCACACTCTGTGCATCACAGAGTGCTTGAGTGGAATTCCCTTTAAAAATCAGGGGGTGGGTCTCATTCCGGCTGAAGATCGACAGCACAGTGCTGAACGGGCCACTGTGTATGCATTGATCTATCGGCAGTGAGATCGATGCACTGTGGCCCTGCACTGCCAGCCTCCTGATCACTGGCCTGCCCCACAAACCACCATTGCTGGCCTTGCCAACATCCCCACTCCTGACAGTCCCTGACTCCCCCAACCTGGATGGCCAGATCCGATCGCCATCTTCGCTCCCTCTGTCACCGATCCCGAATGCAGAGTGACAGCAGATCCCTCCCTGCCCTCTTTGACACATGCCCAATGGGCAGAGCCAAGGTGCCCCTTGGGCATTGCTAGTTTGCCCTTTGGGCAATGCCAGGGGGACAACTTTAATATTTCTAAAGCTTTTTAACTTGCACTCAGCAGGACAAATACACGAATACCAGATTTCAAAATTATATAGGAGATGCTAGTGGCCCTGGAGACTTCAGTCGCGATCCTGCTGATGAAATGGGAATGTGGATTAATATATTGTAATCATCTCCATGCCGGCTGAGTATTCTGTAAATCTTTGCCACAGAAAACGTGGCACCCAGCGGGAAGCACATAAAACAGCCTCCACTGATGTCTCCCGACCCATTACATTGCTAAAGCAGCAGAGCAGGCTGGGTGAATCCGCCACCCTCTTTCCTCTTATATAAAGTTGTTTCCATACAGTTGCTTAGCAATACAGAACTTTAATATTGCTAAAGTTTTTTGACTTGCACTCAGCAGGACAAATGCATGAATACCAGATTTCAAAAGATCACAACAGCTTATACTCAAGGACAAAATGGGTGTTGATTGATTTGCAACTGGACTCTGATTGGCCAAGGCATTGCCATGCAGAAATCAATAGTGAACTAAAGACTCCCCAAGCTGATGGGTAATTCAAAACAGCACAAATGTTTGAACATATTCCTTTTGTTTGCAGAGAATGGATGCTTATAATATGGCTCATTTACATTTGTTAAAAGCAACACAAAATTATACCCAAGAATCCAATTTCTGCAAACCGTAGGGAATAAATTTTGAATTATCATGAGGCTTGGGGAGTTTATAGTTCCCTGCTGCTTTCCCCATAGCAATAGCTTGATCAGAGTCAACTTGGCAAACAGTCAGCACTCTTTTTTTATGTAGTATAAATTGTGATAGTTTGAAATTTGGTATTGTGTTTCTGCAGACAAAAAGATAAAAAGCTTGGCAACATGCCTTACTTTTCAGCAATATTCAAATTGTTTTCATCATGTTTTCTAAATGAACTATTGTTAAATCAGTCTA
This sequence comes from Carcharhinus amblyrhynchos, assembly GCF_965287045.1. NCBI lineage: Eukaryota > Metazoa > Chordata > Chondrichthyes > Carcharhiniformes > Carcharhinidae > Carcharhinus > Carcharhinus amblyrhynchos. Next base: position 84,723,468 of record NC_137324.1, on the reverse strand, counting down.
CTGGTAAAGAAATCATTTGCAAAGTTTTCATGAATATAAACCTTGTATTTCACTCTAAATTTTAGGTGCTGCTATGTAGCTGCTGGAATATACTAGCGTGAATGTCTTTAATTTCTGCTATAAGTATGCATCTGTAAGCCATGACTATTAATACAAGGACCAGCTGACTCAATGAAGCTGAGTCTTATGCCAGGGAAATCCCTCAGCTGTCAATACTTACAGGAACTGACTTCATTGAAGGGCTAAGGGGGAAGAAATGACCTCTATATTGAGTTTTATAATTCTCCCACTCCAGTCACTACAGAGTAAGAAATTACACTTTGGCAGCATCGATACTATCAGATATTTTACCACCATACCACACAATGAGATATTATCACCACCAGTCAATGTCATCATGAGTATTAGATGGATTCCAGTGATGTTAATCAGGTAACCACCTCTGAGAAGAGGTACTTTGCCACCAGAAATATATATTTGAATCAAGCAGCTTCTGAACTAAGCAATATTTCCACAGTCGTTTTGAAAATGATTTCCTCTAACAGAAATCATTGCATCATCTTGAGGCAGTGCAGAACATGTTGATGTAATTCAAATGGCTCTGCTGTGCCTGAGATCAAATTTTTCCCCTGCGGCTGCCTGTGGTCTGGTCATCACTAAAAAACCCTTCCTTTCAAAATGACTCCAACATTATTAGGTGGCAGTTGAGAAGCTGAAGTGGATTTAAAAAGTGAAATTGTCAGGGTGTTATACTTAATAGAACTGCATTGTAATCCTCAAAATAATCATTGCTATTTTCTTGACCTTCACCATCCAGATGAGTCTGACAGATAGGAAATGTAATGGTGCTGTCACCAGACTTGTAATACAGGCAGCCAGGATAATGCTCTGGGGACCCTGGTGAAATTTGATTTTAAAAAAATCTGGAATTAAATGTCTATTGATGACCATGAACCCATTGTTGATTGTCATAAAAATCCATCTGATGTCCTAATGTCCTCTAGGGAAGGAAATCTGTTGTCCTTATCCGGTTTGGCCTATATGTAATTCCAGATTCACAGCAATACAGTTGACTCTTAAATGCCCTCACGAATGGGCAATAAACACCCACATTCCATGAACGAAAGTATTGCTCCTTGTATGTACTGTAAAGCATTAACATCGGAAATTTATATGATGCCGATGTAATAATGATGTTAGATCACACATGGCTGAGCAATAAGAGAGGTCTTAAAGAGAGCAGAAGCTCTTACTATGTGTGAAGGCTCTAATGTGTAAATACATGTTGTAAATAAATTGTTCTGGTTGAAAAGATTATGGACTCAAGCAGTACACTTTTGGGAAATTAAACAACCCCCAAACCACATCTAAACCCCTATCACACAACAAAACATGATGGCAGTGAGTGAAATACCCCAAAAAGACTGTAAGAAGATATAGGGCTGACGAGAAAAGAGAACCTTGAAAAAAGGACAAAACAAAAATATCCAAAAGTCACTGAAATATTGAAGAATTGCAAGAGCAGCAGAGGCAAGCTGTGACAAAGACCAGGAGGCCAGACAGCAGTGAGTACAGGCCCAAAACAACATGCAGTAGTAGAGAAACAGGATCAAATGCAGGAATAATTCCAGGACTCAGCAGAAGCATAAAATCCACCCTGCCATTCCCAGCATCATTGACGTGTACAAGGCCAACAGCAGGCCTAGAAATGACATTCATGAGAAGTTTTTGTTTTGATTTATTATTGTCACATGTATTGGGAGCTAGATAAAACAATAACATGATACAGAACTGCTTTAGGATTGCTTATAGATAAGCAGAAAGACCAGGTCAATACCTTACATTATACTGTAGGAACTTTTAATGATGACATTTTAGTTCTGATGACAGGAGGTTGATCTGATTTCATAAGAACATAAGAAATAGGAGCAGGAGTAGGCCATCTAGCCCTTCGAGCCTGCCCCGCCATTCAATAAGATCATGGCTGATCTGTCGTGGCTCAGTTCCACTTTCCCGCCCTCTCCCCATAACCCTTAATCCCCTCTCTTATCAAGAACCCATCAACCCGCTTCTTAAAAATATTTAGCGAGGCAGCCTCCACCACTTCAATGGGCAGAGAATTCCAGAGATTCACCACCCTTTGAGTGAAGAAGTTCCTCCTCAACTCCGTTCTAAACCGCCTCCCCTTTATCTTGAGGCTGTGCCCCCTAGTCCTACTGTCTTTTTTGAGCGGGAAGAGTCTCTCCACCTCTATCCTATCCATCCCATTCATTATCTTATACGTCTCAATGAGATCTCCCCTCATTCTTCTAAACTCTAACGAGTACAAGCCTAGTTTATTCAGCCTCTCCTCATAGCTCAATCCCCTCAACTCCGGTATCAGCCTAGTAAACCTCCTCTGCACTCCCTCCAGGGCCAAAATATCCTTGCGCAGGTGCGGCGCCCAAAACTGCACACAGTACTCCAGCTGCAGCCTCACCAATGCCCTATACAGCTGCAGCAAGACCTCCCTACTTTTATATTCAATCCCCCTCGCTATGAAGGCCAGCATCCCATTCGCCTTCCTGACCACCTGCTGCACCTGCAAGCTGGGTTTTTGCGATTCATGCACAAGGACCCCGAGGTCCCTCTGCACCGTCGCCTGCTGCAGTTTTTCGCCACGTAAGTAATAGTCCTTCCTACCATTCTTCCTACCAAAGTGGACCACCTCACACTTGCCAACATTAAATTCCATTTGCCATTTCCTGGCCCATTCGCCCAGCCTATCTAGATCCTTCTGCAGACTCTCCACACCCTCCGCACAATTTGCCTTTCCTCCAATCTTGGTGTCATCAGCAAATTTTGACACCCTGCACTCGGTTCCCTCCTCCAGATCATGTATATAAATGGTAAATAGCTGAGGCCCCAGCACCGACCCCTGGGGCACCCCACTAGTCACCAACCGCCAATCCGAATAGCACCCATTGACCCCCACTCTCTGCCTCCTATTTGACAACCAATCCTCTATCTATTTCAGCTTCTCATGAAGAAGCTATTGCAAGCCTTTGACTCTTGTTAGCATCCATCAGAACTTAATAATTAAGAAGAGGGAACTAAACAGAATGAAAAAAGGCCAAGCAAAAGCATGAATGTGTTGATCAATGATCACTATAGCCAAGCAAGAATTCAATTCATGGGATTTCAAAAGATGAGTTGAATCACAACAAGATAATTGTAAGGATAGGATATAGCATTATCAGTTCTCTTATGGACAAGGGAGGCTGTGGAAAAATAGGCCACTTTAAAACTATTTGTCCCATGAAAACACTAACCATTGTAAAGGTGAGAGATACTTTTAAAACAGAGCCACACACAGGAAGTGGAACAACCGCAAAACAGAAATTAACCTTTTGACACTGAAAACATATAGTGGAGTGTTAAATGCAAAGTGGATGGACACTCACAGAGTTTAAAGTTAGAAGTAGGAGTTTCTATTTTACCAGATGAAGTAAAATGGCTCAAATAGATTCCATTTCAACCCTCCTCTATTATATAACAAGGTCCCTGAGGGACTACAATAAAGTGAAAAAGTCAGCTAATGGAAAAATTAAAATATAAAGATCAAAAACTACTTGAACCTGTTTATATCATTCATAGTGTCATAGAAAATAGGATCAGGAGTAGGCCACTCGATCTTTCAAGCCTTCTCTGACATTAAACATGATCATGGGTGATTCTGTATCCCAAGATCATAATCCAGTACTCTCCACATATCCCTTGATAACTTTTTGAAGCTGGAAATCTATCTATTTCCTTTATAAATATACTCTGTAATTTGGCCTCTGTTGCTTTCTGTGGTAGAGAATGCCATAGATTCACAAATTTCTGAGTGAAGATATTTCTGCCCATCTCAGGCTTAAATTGTCTAACCTGTATTCTGAGACTGTGGCCCCTTGTTCTAGACCTTCCAACCAGAAGAAACAATATCCCTGCATCCAGTCTGTCCAATTTCCCTTGACATTCAATGGCATTACCATCACTAACTTTTTTTTATTCTTTCATGGGATGTGAGCATTGCTGGTTTGGCTAGCATTTATTGCCCATCCCTAATTGTCCTTCAGAAGGTGGAGGTGAGATTCCTTCTTGAATTGCTGTAGCCTATTAATGAGATACACCGACAATACAGTGAGGGAGAAGAGTTCCAGGATTTTGACCCAGTAATAGTGAAAGAACAGAGGTGTATTTCCAAGTCAAGATGGTGGATGGCTTGGAGGGGAGATTATAGTTGATGGCCTTCCTTGGCATCTGCCATCCTTGCCCTTCTAGCTGCTAGGCTTTATAGGTTTGGAAAGTGCCATCTAAGGAACCTTGCTGAGTTTCTGTAGTGCATTTTGTAGAGTACACATGGCTGTCACTGTGCTTTGGTGGTGGAAGGAAAGATATTTGTGGAAGGGATAGCAATCAGGTGGGCTGCAATGATGTTAAGCCTCTTGAGTATTTTTGGAGCTTCACTCATCCAAGCAAGTGGAGAGTATTCCATCAAGACTTTCTCGTGCCTTGTAGATGACGGACAGGCATTGGGGTGCGTAGGGGATGAGTTACTCACCATAAAATTCCTAGCCTTTCACCTGCACTTGTAGCCACAGTATTTATATGGCGAGTACAGTTCAGTAATTGGTCTATGAAAATCCCCAGGATGTTGATAGTTAGAGATTCAACAATCATAATGTCACTGAATGTCAAAAGGCAATGGTTAGATTCCACCTCGTTAAAGATGGTCATTGTCTGGCACGCCACAGTTAAGAAAGCACACCAACATCTCTACTTTCTCAGGAGGCTAAGGAAATTCAGCATGTTCGCTACGACTCTCACTAACTTCTATAGATGCACAAAGGAATCATCCTTTCTGGATGTATCATAGCTTGGTATAGCTCCTGTTCTGACCATGACCTCAAGAAACTACAAAGGGTCGTGAAGGAAGCCTATCACACAAACCAGGTTCCCATCCATTGACTCTGCCTGCACTTCCCATTGCCTTAGAAAGCAACCAGCATATTCAAGGACCCCACATACCTTGAACATACTTTTCCACCTTCTGTTGAGTAAAAGATACAAAAGTCTGACCTCATGTACCAACCTAACCCTGCTACCATCAGACTTTTGAATGGACCTTCCTCGTATTAAGCTGATCTTTCTCTACACCCTAACTATGACTGTAACATTACATTCTGCACTCTCTCCTTTCCTTCCCTGTATACAGTACGCTTTGTCTATATAGGGCACAAGAAACCATACTTTTCACTGTATCCCAATATATGTGACAATAGTAAATTAAATTAAAAAAACTTCTCATGAATGTTACTTGATATTTTTCAGCCCAAGCCTGGTTGTTGTCCCGGTATTGCTGCGTCTGGACATGGACTGTTTCAATAGCTGAGGAGTCATGAATGCTGCTGAACATTGTGTAATCATTGGTGAACATCCCCACGTCTGACCTTATGATGGAGGGAAGGTCATTGATAAAGCAGCTGAAGATGGTTTGGCCTAGGATCCCAGACCCATGATGTAATTCAAACATTTTGTATTCATGTCCTCACATGTGACTTACATTAGGTCTGAGGACAACAGGCAAAATCTGATGGGAAGCAGGTCTGTGGTGGGAAGAGGCCCAAGAAAGCTCCTTCCTTGTAATTTTCCAAAGTTTCTTTTGAGCCAGGAAGAACAGAGGCGTTTTTCCTGATCCCACAAAGAAATGGTAGGTGTTTTTTGGGGGCACCATACAGCAGTTTAATAATTTGAGGCGCCTATTTGGATTGCGAAGGCTGTTAGTCTCCGTTTTAAAATGAACCGTCTGTCACTTTTAAGCTGCAGCAGCATCTGCAGCAGTGCTGGTTTTCCCCGTGTCTCTGGCTCAGCACACTCCCTGCTGTGAGTGCTAATAGCTCTGAGAGCCTGCCCTGCATGTAACAGTGACCCCAAACAAGGGGGATTGTGACAGCTTCAGCACTGGGTCACACCGCTGGGCAGGTGTTATACCACAATGCATTTCTGGCATGAACGTCGACCTGAAGGAAAATCTAGGACAGGGAGTTTTAATAACTAGCTTTCTTATACTGAATCAATCTCATGTGCTTCATTAGTCTGAGAAAGGTGTCTTTTGGGAACTCTGAAAATTGCTTGAAAGCGCAGGCTCTGATGCTTTTGTGCTTACCATAAATGCCTGCAGAGTGTAAAATCAGCTGGAAAAATCTGCAATTGCAATTATAAGAGAGATATTTAAATTACTTGAAGATAATCTGAGGGCATTGACCAAACTCATAATATCCTGCAGTGTAACAATTTAACATTTGCAAATGCCTTGGAAGACACTGCGCAACACAATGGTCTGGGATTGGCTAGAACAGGTCACATGTCTGTGTGGCCTCTTATTTAACCTTTTCCCATTAATCTGCAGCTCAAACAATGTTTGTACTGCAAATTACAGAAAGTACAGTGTGTAGGCAGCATGGAGAGTACAACAGTGTATCTGCAGCCACGATGAACAATAGGTTCAACAGCTAACTCCTCCATTATCAAAATTTAAGGATTAAGAAAGCAACTTAGTAAAAACAATAGAGTAAATTTGAGTTAAATCAAGTGCAAAAAGAATGATAAAGAGAAAGAAAGAAAGGGGCCAGGATTCTCGCAAAAATTTCAAAGCCTCCTATTCGCATGAAAATTGAAATAACTCCTGCCAATTTTTTTGGGATTGTGATTGAACCTCCCAGACTCTGAGCACTGCAGAATGCCCTAGCATGAATCGCTCTGAAAATCAGTGAGTTGGGCCTATTCTTGCTGGAGAGGCCAGCAGCATAGGGCTGAGCAGGCCACTGCGCCTGTGTCAATCTGTCAGCATTGAGGTCAGTGCATTTGCATTGACCCCGCCGGCCTCCTAATCGCTGGCCTGCTCGATCACTGGCCAGCCCCGGAACTCCCCATCGTAGGCCTACACACCCTGCCACCCCCCGATCGCTGGCCTCCTGAACCTTTCCGGGCTAGCCCCAGTGTCATTGTTCCCCTCCCCCTCCACCACAACCAGGCTGCTCCTTCCTTTCCCAATTCCCCTCCCCCACCCAGATGGCCAGCCCCATCTCCTCTTCCCTCCCTCTGCCTGCAATCCTCAGGCAGAGTGACAGTGGTGATGTGGAGATGCCGGCGTTGGACTGGGGTAAACACAGTAAGAAGTCTGACAACACCAGGTTTAAGTCCAACCGATTTATTTGATAGTAAACTCACAAGCTTTCAGGGTTTGTCCCTTCATCAGGTGAATGAAGAGTTCTGGCCTCAGACAGAGCATATAACAGCACAGACAGTGCTGTCTGGAGACAATACACATCTCTTTAACCTGTGCTTAGTGCTCCTTCCACTCACATTGTTCGCCACTTTAAGACTTGAATACCAGGTTATGTGTAAAGACTCGCATTCTAATCAGTAATCTATAAACTGTCTGTGCTGTTATATGCTCTGTATGAGGCCAGAACTCTCCATTCACCTGACGAAGAGGGGAACCTCGAAAGCTTGCGAGTTTAATATCAAATAAATCGGTTGGACTTAAACCTGATGTTGTCAGACTTCTTAGAGTGACAGTGGGACAGTCCCAACCATTGGTCTTAAAAAAGACCCCACCACCTCTGGCCCCGTTCCCTTGGCACTGCCTGATGCCCAGTGGGTGCCCCTTGTGCGTTCCCATCTTGCCCTTTGGGTAGTGCTGGGGCCAGGCTGGCACTGCCCAGCAGGCACCCCTCCCGAACCTTCTATCTCTAGAGGATGCCTCAGTGGCCTCTGTCAGGCTGCCTATTCCCCATTTGTGGGGAGCAGTTGTAAACCCTGCTGAAATGAGTCACTCTTGATGGGGTGGGCGGGAGGGAGGGGGACACTAGAGGGCCCAGAGGCTTCAGTCCTGGGCCCACTAATCAAATTCAAATCGTGATTAGAATATTGAAATCAGCTGCATGCTGATTTCCAGCGCTGAGCTGAATACTCTTAAAATCTTGGCCCCAGAGATGCACGGAGGCCATGGCGCCCCACAGGAAAACTCCTGGACCTAAGAGTAGCACAGCAGGCTGGGAAATCACCCCCAGGATTAACGAAATGGAATAAAAATTATAAAAACATTTTTTAAAATGTTTCATTTAAATGCTCTCTGAAAACAATTTACCACTTGCAGGAATGAAATCTCATTCTGGCCAGAAACCCCTTTCTGGCTGAAGAAATTGAGTAGAGTTTAAATATTACCATGAAAAAGGTACTTCTGCTCTTAAGGGTCAGCTCCAACACTCTATAGCAGGTTGAATTGGTGCAGGGTTGAGAGGGTTTTTATAATCTTTTTATGATGATTGCCTGTTTTTGCCAAGGCTAAGAAGCAGTACATGACTGCTCAAAAGCTGTCAATTCAAGTTGTTTGTGGTCTATACTGAGAGACAAAACATATTTAGAATGCTAGCCTGCATTTCTTAAATTAATGTGGGCAGAAATCCCACAGTTGAAATAAGTTGTGCTTTATTTATTGCATTAACAAACAGCTTTAATAATAGAAACATAACCACAAGGCATAATGATGTAGCCTCACTCAATATAATAATAGGTAAATATGATAATTATATTGATATGCAATTTTGACAGACCTGTATTTAACTTTTTCAAATTAAATATTGGAAAACCATGTTTTCCTGCACAGATAACAACAGCAGAGATAAGGAACGTCAACAACAAATGTGAGTCCACAAAGTTGCTAACAATAATTCAGCCATGTGAGCTTGAATAATGTAACTCTAATTCAGCCTAACTGGCACATCTTTGGAGGAAACTGGAGCATCCGGATAAAAACCCATGTCCTAGACATGGGGAGAACATGCAAACCACGCACATACAGTCACCCAAGGCCAGAATTGAACCTGGGTTCCTGGTGCTGTGAGGCAGAATTGCTAACCACTGTGCCGCCCAAATCTAATTATGTTAGCAAGACAAGGCACCAGCACCCTGAAAAGGATAAAAATAGACTCAAGACTTTGGTGCACACCAACAAAAGAAGAACCAAAGTTCGCCTGTCAACAGAATACTTGAAGTGATAGTGCCAAAACTATCTGGGAGGTAAGGACCAGAGTCGTAGATGAAGCTGTATAATGTTGCCTAATGTTAAGTGTCAAAAGCCTAATTTGTGGTGCTTAGTAACTCATCTTACTCACTCTAATACCTCAACCCAATTTTGTCACTCAGAATCATGTTCTGTACCTGTGTGGCCCTTAATCAGTCATAATCCAGTTTCAGATTGACATCCAAATAATGGTAATTAAAATACTAATGCAGCGATTTCTTGAAATTCATGGGGGTGGGGGTGTCAAGGGTGAGCTGCCATTCTTGTGAGGCTAACAGAAGAATGCTGCAAAACATCTAGCAGTTTACAACTCCTGGGGTATATCTTCCATGTCACAAGTTGCTGGACATTTTACACACTAATAATGAAGAGCACCGTTAATCTTGTTGTTAGTTTGCCAGCAAATTCTGACCCATGGTCTTGTGAATCAGAAGGGCATTTGATTTAAAGTCACTGAAGAATGGATCTAAATCCAGGATATAGGTGAGTGGTAGCACGGTGGTCAGAGCTGCTGCCTCACAGCACCAAGGACTCAGATTTGATTCCCAGCTTGGGTTCCTCTCTGTACGTTCTCCCCGTGTCTGCGTGGGTTTCCTCCATTGGCTCCAGTTTCTTCCCACACTCCGAAAGACGTGCTGGTTGGGTGCATTGGCCATGCTAAATTCTCCGTCAGTGTATCCAAACAGGTGGCAGAATGTGGCGACTAGGGGATTTTCACAGTAACTTCATTGAGTGTTAATGTAAACTTACTTGTGACACTAATCAATAAACTTTAAACTTAAAAAAAAACTTTAGGGGGAATGGCCATATTTAAGAGAAATTCATGACACTGGCACTGAATACAACTGATGAAATTTCTGTTGTCAATGATTCCCATCCACTGTATATTTTCTGGTTAATTAATTCATTCTGCTTTCATTATTTTCAAATACGGATATGACTGGTGTTACCATGCAGCTGCTGAAAAGTCTCATCATCATTATTTCTAGCTCATTCATACTTAAGCAGCACTTTTTAAAAATCAGATATATACTGATTACTGACAGTGTGAGTCACAAAACGATAGATTAGATTTGTGCGCACTGTAGCTTGCAATATCTTAATGTAGCCAACAAACTGAGAGCAGGAATCCACTTGACTGACCATGCAGCCTTTTGGATTGAGTCAGGTGAGGTGATTGTTTTAAGGAATAATTTGCTGACAGACACACACGTAACATTTTATGCAAATATCACTTTGTGTCTTTCCCCCAATCATGAAGCCAAATATACTTGTCTGTAATATATGTGCCAAGTATTCTGTTTCTAATAAGAGAGACTGAAGGTTATTATAGTCATTATCTTTGCTGGCTTTCAGCTGCACGTACATTTAAATAGCTCTTTTGGCTTCAGCCCAGGCTTTGATCTCGTCACAAAGGATAATTACCGATATTTTATTCTGAACTCATTAATGAATTGTGGAAGTGTTAGAGAAAAATCAAACGGAACGTTAAACTATAACCAGGAATAAAATGACAATGATGATGGTGGCCGGATTTAAGACAATTGCACTGACGGCATCTGTAGCAGAGAATACAGCAGACATTTCGATTCTAGGTGATCCTTCGTCAACTAGTGAAGTTGCAGCTCTGACAAAGATCATCTTGATTCAAAACATTGGCTTTATTCTCCCCCCACAGGTACTGTCGGAGCTGTTGAGATTTTTCAGCATTTTCTGTTTTTGTTTCAGATTCCAGCATCTGCAGTATTTTATTTCAGACAATTTGACTTTATGACAGATTCTGGTTGACCTTAGGTACCTCCTTGGGTTCTGTGCTGTCAGTTATTGCCATCTGAGCACCTTCTTTTTGTGAAAGTTCATTTCTGTGACCTGACATCTACTTGTGCCATAGTGGAACCATGGGACAGGGCCATCCAAGACCTTCTTCCCTGCAGTCTCCCTAGTTTACCAGTCTTCCTGCAGTGCTGGGTTACTTGACTGTCTTCTGGTGCTTGAATTCTAATTTTTTGTGTGTGCCTACATATGACTTTGGGTGCGATTTTACAGTCTCGCTTGGGCAAGACCAGAAATTCCTGCCTGAGGTCAATGGGCATTTCCATTGTCTGCCCCGATTCTGTGGTGGGCAAGGCAGTGGAATTCCAGCATATACTATTTATGGGCAGGAGTAGGCTATTAAGCCTCTTGAGATTGCTCTGCCATTTGGTAAAATCTGATATGATTGTAGCCTCGACTTTCCTGTCTACTCCCTATACCCTTAAATTCACCTGTCAGTCAGAAATATATACAGCTCAGCGTTAAAAATACTCAATGACCTGCTCCACTGCTTTCTGAGAAGAGAATTTCGCAGACTACTGATCCTCCAAAAGAAAACATTTCTCATCTCCATCTTAAATAAGAGATCCTTTATTTTTAAACTGAGTCCCATGGGTCTAGTCTCTCCAAAAAGGGGAAACATCCTTTCAGCATTCAGCTTGTCATGACCCCTCAGGATCTTGGATGTTTCAACAAGATCACCTCTTATTTGTCTAAATTCTAATCAATGCAGGCCCTCACAGGCTAACAAAGATTGAAAAGCCTTTAAACCACAAAGTGTAAGGTGTCTTTCTGAATACCAAGACATGCTAATGATCTTTCCATTTTGCATATTGATTATCTCTCAACAGGCTATGGATCCTCAAATTGAGATTGAGGTTTCAGTAGGAAGTTAATATCTTTGAGTAATCATTTTGATTAGCTTTAGCTCAAAATACATTCTCAAAATGGTGGAAGTTACCAAAATATTTTTGAAGATGGAAAAGAAAGTGTCACGGCAATTTAATTGCCTATCGTGTCCATAACATCTTAGAAAAACACTAGCAAATTAACTGAGCTTAGCAACCGAAATTTTGGGCATGCAGAACGCATGTTCAGGCACAAAGTTACTTAGTGAGCTCTCAGTATGGCGAGCACAAAGATTATTTTGTGAATACATATTTCTGTCTGTGCAAATGATCAAAATCCAACCTTTCAGAGCATTAGTGTGCAGCAAGGATCTCTGTGAAGCAGACCAGGAGGAATATTACTACAGTTATTTGAGTAGTAGTCTTGTTCCTTGTCTGGAATACTTTCACCCAAACCTGCAGCATGAAAATACCTCGGCTGGGATTCGCCCCAAAAAATTTTAAGTCACCATTCCACATAAAAATGGGAGTGGCTCCTGCTAATTTTTTTAGCGTGATTTTCAGAATGAATCTCCAACACTCTGTGCATCACAGAGTGCCTCAGTGGGATTCCGTCTGAAAATCAGGGGCGGGTCCTATTCCCGCTGGGTGGGCTACTACGCTGAGATTGACACATGCGCAGTGCCCCGCATTGCCAGCCTCCTGATTGCTGGCCAGCCCTGCAACCCCTCCCATCAATGGCCTTGCTGATGCCTCCCACCCCCAATTGCTGGCCCCCCAGATAGCCCTGCCAAACCTTATGTTCCCCTCCCTTCCACCTTCAGCCAGTCCCGATCTCCCTGACATCCCCAATCGGTAGCCCCCACCTGACAGCCCTGATCCTCCCCGCAGCAGCCCCAAACCCCACACTGCCCAGATGGCCAACCCCAATTACTGTCTTCCATCTCTCTGCCTGTGATCCCAAATGCAGAGTGGCAGCAGAACCCTCCCACTTCCACCTATTATCCCTCCAATAGGCTCTGCCCCAATGCCTGGTGGACACTATGAAGATGCCCCTTGGGCATTGCCAGTTTGCCTCTTTGGCCGTCCAAAGCTGCCAGCCTGGCCTATCCAAGGGATACACGCCTTACCCTTGACTTCCTGGGGGGACCACAGTGGCTTCTGTTTCCTCCAGCAGGGTTGACTGTCTGATCCCCATTCATGGGGAGCAGTTGTAAATCTTGTTGGAGTGAACCACCCCTGCGGGGGAGGGGGGGGACTTGGGGAAGAATTGCTAGCGGACCCAGAGACTTCACTCCCAGGCCTGCTAATAATATGAAAATGAAATATGATTTCTGATGCGGAGCAGTTGATGCTGGAAATCTGTTGGGGATGCGTGGAGGCCTGGGCATCTAATGGGAAGCCTGCAAAATGGACTCTGCAGATGTCTCTCATCCTGCTGAGCTACTTGAGCAGCACACCGGACTGGAAGAATGCCGCCCCCCCCACCCCGCCCCCCCCCCCCCCAACGAGCCCCCACCCCCACCCCCGCTGCCAACCACCCCCCGCCAACTCCCACCCTAGGCTGTCTTTAAGATGTGTAGGACTGTTGTAAATTGTTCCAGCTAATACATCTCTGAGCCCCCTGCCAAGTATTGAGCCATTCTGCAATAATGAGTAAGCAATAGAAAGTTAGCACACTGTCTGGCTCAATGGGATTGGACATGGGGTAATTGCACATCACGCCATCTCCATATCCATAAATTTCAAATAAGGCAGTTTTAGCTTTCTCATACAGTATTAATTATTAGTTCTGACCTGCCACTTGTTCTATGATGTACTCTTTCATTAAGTGGGGTTTTTTTGCATTGAAACACAAGCGGACCAGGCGTTGGCAGTGTGTTTTGTCCTGGAGGTAGACCAGTGACCTCCAGCAGATGGTTGAGGAGGTTTCTGCGATTAATCAAGGCCTCAAGGAGAGTTTGGAGGAAGTATTGAGGCTCAATTACAAATCCCAGGATCAATCTCTCACCACCTTCATGCAGTGTATTATTTGTGTTTATACTATGGCAACCCTTATGTTCCGTGTCACAGCCGTCTTGGTGCTGATGAATCATATAAGATTAATTGTTTTTCTCGCTTCATGTTGCAGCACATGGACCACAGCAGTGTCATGTGGAAGAGGCATCGCAGCCTAGGGTCATGCCATTCATAGTGACAACCCCAGCCAAATTATGTTTCTCCTGCATTAATTTTCAGTCAGGTAGGCAAGCAGATATACAGAGGCACTTTATACTGCAATGAATGGAAAGATAATGACTATCTCAATGCTTCAGATGAAATCTTTGTTGTTCACACAGTAAGTACATTATAAAGTGATGATAGGTGGTGATGTACACCATCGGCATTCATACAGCATTGATATATATTTATATGTCTTTATTTGTAGATCTTGCATGCAGGCTATGGATATGTTCCTTTTCTACCCCTGCATTTTCAATTGCAGAGTGGCTTGGTGATCATAAAGCAACAATGGGCAAATGTCACAGGCCAGAACATCAGCTGTCTGCTGATGTGCTCAGAGACAGTCCATATATAGAATCACAGAATCCCTACACTGCAGGAGGAGGCCATTCAGCCCATTGAGTCTGCATTGACACAAGTCTCCATAACCCCATGTATTTATCCTGTTGGTCCCCCTGACGCTAAGGTAATTCAGTGTGACCAATCAATCTAACCCGCACATGTTTGGACAGTGGGAGGAAACTGGAATACCCAGAAGAAATCCATGGAGACATAGGGAGAATGTGCAGAGTCCACACAGATAGTCACCCAGGGCATAATTGAACCTAGGTCCAAGGCACTATGAGGCAGCAGTGCTAACCATTGTGCCACCTGTGTCCATGCTTCATAAGTGAGGGCATACATGACACAATATAATCCTTGCTGTCACCTGGAAAGGCGAACACTTCCAAAGGTAGACTTTCAAAAGCCCTCTTTTATCTTAGATTGCATTCACTGTAAATATCCAACTGTTTTAGTATCTCATTTCTCTCTCTGATGGATGTCTCTGGTACCACAATTCTGATCTCATTCATCAAGTTAACCACTTCGATGAGTTGATGCTCATGTTTTTCTTCCTTCCTCCCCATCCGCACCATGTTTAGATGATGAATGGGATGGATAGGATAGAGGTGGAGAGACTCTTCCCGCTCAAAAAAGACAGTAGGACTAGGGGGCACAGCCTCAAGATAAAGGGGGGGTGGTTTAGAACGGAGTTGAGGAGGAATTTCTTCACTCAAAGGGTGCTGAATCTCTGGAATTCTCTGCCCGTTGAAGTGGTGGAGGCTGCCTCGTTAAATATTTTTAAGACGCGGGTTGATGGGTTTTTGATAAGAGAGGGGATTAAGGGTTATGGGGAGAGGGCGGGAAAGTGGAACTGAGCAGCGACAGATCAGCCATGATCTTATTGAATGGCGGGGCAGGCTCGAAGGGCTGGATGGCCTACTCCTGCTCCTATTTCTTATGTTCTTATGTTTCACTCATCAATTGAAGACAAAGGGGCTGAGTGAGGAGAAGAGCTCGACAAAACTAGGCGGACAGTTACACCATGGAAAAGATAAGGCATTTCAATAACAAATCAAAATCAGCCTGAAATCAATTAATAGTGTAGTGATAATCGCCAGTTATTTGTGTGTCATAGAATCCCTATAGTGCAGAAGGAGGCCATTCAGCCCATTGAGCATGCACCGACAACAACCCCACCTAAACCCTAGCCCCATAACCCCATGTATTTACCATGCTAATCTCCCTGATACTAAGTGGTAATTTAGCATGACCAACCAACCAAACCAACCTTTGGACTGTGGGAGGAAACCAGAGCATCCAGAGGAAACCCACGGAGACACAGAGACAGAGACAATGTGCAAACTTCACACAGTTTGTTCCTTTTTTCCCAGCAATAAAATTAGTACAGCTTTTATTGAAACTTTTATTTTGAGTTTCATTTGTCTGGCAGTGAATTCTGTAGAATTGTCATTTTGTCACGATAAAATTTGCACAGCTTTTATGCAAACTTTATCCTGAGTATTGGGGCATCATCTCCACATCTGAAAAATCAGACTTATTAATCTTGAACACCTTTTCCCACACAAATACATATTGGAGGCGTTCTGTGTAGTTCCTTTTCTTTAAACATGTTCGAAGTGTACCAGCAATAAAGACACTGGGTATACTGGAAAAATAGTCAGTTTGACCAGTACTGGTAACATCACCAGTATTACTGGCAGTGCCTACTGGAACACCAGTTCTGAATTGTTCTCATTTCCCTGGTCAGAACTAAATCTAGCTGGTGTCAGCATCACAGGGACTTCCTTTTGAATCATGCATGATGTAATGTAACTTCAGAAATCCTTTGTTCACAGTCAGTTCACTGGCCTTGAAGTTCATCAGCATTTGCACACAGAAAGATAGATCACCTGAACACAAATCAATTCCATGCTTTAAAGATTAAATGTGGAATTTTGGGGATAAGTGAGTCATGCACATAGCTACAGAATTATTTAACAATTTGAATTAAACTCTCCATCTGAGAATGCCTCTGCCTGCTGACCAGGACAAATGCAAGCATTCTGAGGGTCTCCTAACACAGACCAAATTTTTAGGCACAGATGACAAGGAATTTACTTCGTTTCAATTTTTTTCTTTTTAATTTATTTGCTTTGTATTTTGTTTCTTTGAGAGGAATTTTATGGAATAATTATGTCATATTAAAAAGCAAAAAGTTTTAAAAACATGGTATGCCCTTG
This sequence comes from Carcharhinus amblyrhynchos, assembly GCF_965287045.1. Taxonomy (NCBI): domain Eukaryota; kingdom Metazoa; phylum Chordata; class Chondrichthyes; order Carcharhiniformes; family Carcharhinidae; genus Carcharhinus; species Carcharhinus amblyrhynchos. The sequence goes on along the minus strand of NC_137324.1, from coordinate 84,706,909 downwards.
TATGTATAAATGTGTTGAAATCCAGATGTACAGACTTACATAAGAAACATGTGGTTTGGGTTTACTGTTTTCCTTGAGCTCTGTCTATAAACACTGATCAATACTTACTTTAAGTTTGGGCATAGTCAAATGCGTTTGGGAGAATCTTTTAGTGTGACTTGACATTGATAAATTTACACAACATTGAGCACATTTTTGGTTTGACTTCTGGATTGTCCCAGGGAAGGAAACTCCAAGTCACTATATTGAGCTGCCCAATTCCTGAAGAACATAATTGCTATACTGGATTTATGGCAGGTGGTGAGAGAACAAACAAGAGAGTAAAATCTACTTGATCTCATCCTCATCAATCCACTGTCGTAGATGAAACCGTCCATGACAATATTAGTAGGAATGATAACTTCATTGTCCTTGTGGAGACAAAATCCCATTTTCACAATGAAGATTTCGCCCATTGTGTTGTGGCACCACAACTATACTAATTGGGATAGATTCTGAACGGTTCTAGCAACTCAAAACTGGGCACCCATGGAGCCATGATGTGGAGATGCCGGCGTTGGACTGGCGTAAACACAGTAAAAAGTCTGACAACACCAGGTTTTAGTCCAACCTATTTATTTGATAATATACTGTATATTATCAAATAAATAGGTTGGACTAAAACCTGGTGTTGTCAGACTTTTTACCCATGGAGCACCATGGGCCATCAGCAGCAATAGAATTGTATTCAAACACATCATAAGGTTAGAAGCCGGGACATTCGCTGAGGATTGTACAATGGTCAGTACCATTTGTAACTCTACAGATACCATATGTAGCAAGACCTGGACAGCATTCATCCTTGGGCTGCTAATAGGCAGATAACATTCACAAAACACAAGTGCAAGGCAACGATCATCTCCAAGAAGGCAGAATCTGATCACCATCATTGAATCCCCTGTTATCATCACCTTGAGGGCTACCATTCATCAGAAACTGAACTAGACCAGCCATATTATGTTTACAGAGTAGGCCAGAAGCTAGGAATTCTATGACAAGTAAATCACCTCCTGTCTCCCCAACATCTGCCCCCCTATTTAGTAGGTGCAAGTCAGGAGTGTGATGGAATACTCCCCACTTCTTCAAGCTCAATACTATTGACTACAAGCAGAACACTTGATTTGCATCTCATCCACCACCCACAATATTCAATTCCACCACATTGATGCACAGTGGCAGCATATAGAACAAAGAACAAAGAAAATTACAGCACAGGAATGGGCCTTTCAGCCCTCCAAGCCTGCACCGACCATGCTGTCAGACTTAACTAAAACTCCCTACCCTTCTGGGAACCATATCCCTCTATTCCCATCCTATTCATTATTTGTCACGATGTCCTGTAAAAGTCACTACCGTACCTACTTCCACTACCTCTCCTGGCAACAAGTTCCAGGTACCCACCACCCTCTGTGTAAAAACTGTGCCTTATACAGCTCCTTTAAACCTTGCCCCTCGCAGCTTAAACCTATGCCCCCTAGTAATTGACTCTTCCACCCTGGGAAAAAGCTTCTGACTATCCACTCTGTCCATGCTTCTCAATCTTGTAGACTTCTAACAGATCACCCCTCAACCTCCATCGTTCCAGTGAGAACAAACCAAGTTTCTCCAACCTCTTCTGATATCTAATGCCTTCCATACCAGGCAACATCCTGATAAATCTTTACGGTACCCTCTCCAAAGCCTTCACATCCTTCTGGTAATGTGGCAACCAGAATTGAACACTATATTCCAAGTGTAGCCTAACTAAGGTTCTATAAAGCTGCAACATGACTTGCCAATTTTTAAACTCAATTCCCCAACTGATGAAGGCAAGCATGCCGTAAGCCTTCTTGACTACCTTCTCCACCAGCATTGCCACTTTCAGTGACCTGTGTACCTGTACACCCAAATCTCTTTGCCTATCAATACTCTTAAGGGTTCTGCCATTTACTGTATATCTCCTATTTATATTAGACTTACAAAATGCATTACCTTACATTTGTCTGGATTAAACGCCATCTGCCATCTCTCCGCCCAAGTCTTCAACTGATCTATATCCTCTAATGGTCCTCATCACTTTCCACAAATCCACCAACCTTTGTGTCATCCGTAAACTTACTAATCAATCCGGTTACATTTTCCTCCAAATCATTTATTTATATTACAAACAGCAAAGGTCCCAGCACTGATCCCTGAGGAACGCCACTTGTCACAGCCCTCCACTCAGAAACGTACCCTTCCACTGCTACCCTCTGTTGTCTTTGATCAAGCTAGTTTTGTATCGACCTTGCCAGCTCACCTCTGATCTCATGCGACTTCACCTTCTGCACCAGTCTGCCATGGGGGATCTTGTCAAAGGCCTTACTGAAGTCCATGTAGACAGCATCCATTTCCCTACCCTCATCAATCATCTTCATCACTTCCTGGAAAAACTCGATCAAATTCATGAGACCCAACCTCCTCTTCACAAAACCATGTTGCCGCTCACCAATACGTCCACTTATTTCCAAGTGGGAATAAATTCTGTCTCGAAGAATCCTCTCCAATAATTTCCCTACTACTGATGTAAGGCCCACTGGTCTGTAATTATCTGGATTATTCTCGCTACCCTTCTTAAACAAGGGAACAACATTGGCTATTCTCCAATCCTCTGGGACCTCCTCTGTTGCCAGTGAGGAGACAAAGATTTCTCTCAAAGCCTCAGCAATTTCCTCCCTTGCCTTTCTCAATATTCTGGGGTATATCCCATAAGGCCCTGGGGACTTGTTTACTTAATGTTTCTCAAAAGCCACAATACTTACTCCTTTTTGATCTCAACATGACTCAAACTATCTACACACCCTTTCCCAGACTCATCATCCACCAACTCCTCTTTGTTGAATGCTGAAGCAAAGTACTCATTTAATACTGCGCCCATTTCCTCTGGCTCCATGCATAGATTCCCTCCCTTGTCCTTGAGTGGGCCAGCCCTCTCCCTGGCTACCCTCTTGCTGTCTATATATGTGTATAATACCTTGGGATTTTCCTTAATCCTGCTGGCCAATGCTTTTTTGTGACCCCATTTAGCTTGCCTTACTCCTTGCTTAAGTTTCTTTCTACTTTCCTTGTATTCCACACTTGCTTCATGTGTTCCCAGCCGCCTAGCTTTGACAAATGCCTCCTTTTTCTCTTTGACTAGGCTCACAATATGTCTTGTTATCCCAGGTTCCCAAAACTTGCCATATTTATCCTTCATCTCTACAGGAATGTTCTAATGCTGAATCTCTATTAATTTACGCTTGAAAGTCTTTCACATGCCAGATGCTGATTTACCCTAAAATATCTGCCGCCAATCTACATTCTTCAGTTGCTGCCTAATATTATTGTAATTAGCCTTCCCCCAATTTAACATCTTAACTTGAGGACTGCAGTTATCTTTATCCATCAGTACCTTAAAGCTTATTGAATTGTAAGCATATACAAAATGTACTGCAACGATTCACCAGGAGCCCTTTGACAGCACCTTCCAAACCTGTGACCACTATTGCCTCAAAGGCCAAGGGTTTCAGGTGCATGGACACATTGCCAAATGCAAAGTTTCCCTCCAAACAACACATCCAACCTAACTTGGAACGGCATCTACAGCACATGGACTGCAGCGCACCACCATTTTCCCAAGGGCAATTAAAAATAACATTAAATTCTGTCTTTGCCAGCAATGCTCACATCCCATGAATGAATATAAAAAGCACAGAAGGAGAATTTATATATCTTTTAAGTCTGGCAGTATAAACAGACTATCTGCAGAACTGAGTCATCAAAGTCACAAATCATTCCATCTTCCAAGCACTAATTAGATAGTTGATTACACAAACATATTACTGTATGATGCTTAATGTTCATCTGTGTCCACTAATTAATGTGTTGCCCTACTCATCATTACATAATCTGAATTGCAGAAACAACATCCCTGTAGGAGGAGTTTTTTGTGAGGCAGCATGTTAAGGTAAATTTGAAAATGCTGTTCTCCTTGTGAGGATTCTGAGTGGATCACGCAGGAGAAATGGGTAAAACTCTGTAGCCACAATTCTTTAATCCTACTACCTTGCCCACAGGCATTAGAGGGGCATGTAAAATGCAATATAGCATTGTATGGTACAGAAATAGCACTAAAGTTTGATGAAGGGAAAAGCATATAATTGCAAAAGGATGCAAGGCAGGCCAGAAGATTTGACAGAAAATAAAAAAGCAGCAAAGAATGACTAAAAGATTAATAAAGGTGGAAAAAAATAACATTACAAGAGAAAATTAGCTAGAAATGTAAGAACAGGTACTAAGAGTTTTTATAGTTCCATTAAAAAGGAAAGAGTTAACAAGATGACTGTTGGTCTGACAGAAAGTATGTCTGGGAAATTAAAGGAAAATAAGGAGATGGCAGATGAACTGAACCGATATTCTGCATCGGTCTCCACTATAGAAGATACAAGTAACATTCCAGAAACAGTGTAAATCAGGAAATGGGATGGATGGATGGATGAACGCAAGAAAATTACAATCATCAGGAAAATAAGTGGTGCTGAGCAAACAGCTGGAGCTGCAGGCTGACAAGTCCTCGAGTCCTGATAGACTTCATCCTAAAATCCTAGTGTATTTAAAGCAGTGGCTTCTGTAAGATTTTGATAATTCTACCATTCATGAATTTTATTCCATAGCCACTTTAAATGGTCAGTTGGAATTTTTGCTCGTTGGAATTATTTACATTATTTGTGAGAAACGAAACATTTTATTGTTTTAGGATTTAAGTTTTCTGGAAGTAACGCTGTTTGATGAAATTGTAAAGAAAGAGTTTGAACTTAGAATGACACTTCAGGTTCAACAGTTTAATTGATAAGTTATATTTGTAAACATTTGTATTTAGAAAGAAACCTTTATTTTCTGATATTATAGTATGAAAGTTTGTTAACAAGATGATGTGATTTTGGTTGTGACTGTTCTATATCTAAAGAAAATGTGTTACTTGCTTGCAATGGAATTTAAACTCTGATTGGGCCAAGAGAATAAGATGATGAACATTTCGGGACAATTCTCCCATTTTGGTGAGCTAATTTTTTAGTGCAGTAGGCTGGGAGAATCGCGCATTGGCCGATTTACACGATTCCCTCGAGTGTTCACACTGCGCTTGCGTCTCCCAAGCCCAGATTTCTGGCCGCATCTGCATAGCTAGCATTTGATATATGTAACTGAATTCTCCAGGACCACTAGCATCTCCCATCTGCCAGAGTGTTTCACTCCAGTAGGGATTACTATGGCTCCCCATTTCCGGGGATCTATTGGGACAACCCCTCTGGAGCGAAGGCGGGTGGCCAATCAGGGTCCCCCCTGGGGTGACTGGTGGGTTTGTTGCCCCCTGGGCATGGGCACCCTGGCAATACCAGCCTGTGCCCCCAGCATTACCCAAGGGGCAAAGTGCCCATGCCCAGGGGCACATTGGCACTGCCCACTGGGTATTGGGCAGTGCCAAGGGAGAGGTGCCTATTGGAGATGGGCATATGTGAGGGCAATTGGTGGGGATGGGGGCCCCGCTGCCAATCTGCATTGGGATCTGGTCAGGGCTGGAGGGAGGCCAGCGATCAGGGTGGGTTGCGAGAGGGGGTGGGGAGCGGTTTTGAGGGGCAATCATTGGGGATGGAGGGTATCGTTACTGCTGAAGATAGGGGTGGGTGTTCAGGGCTGGCCCGTGAAAGGACAGGTACTGCAATCAGGCTGTGGGGGTTGAGCTGGTCAGCAAACTGCAGGTTGACTGTGTGGGGCTACTGCGCATGCGCAGAGACCTGCTGATTTCTGCCTCTGCAGGTCCTGAATAGGTCCTGACCCCTGAAATTTAATGATATTCACACTGGTGGCCTCTGCAATGTACAGAATGGGGGAGACTTTTCTCTGAAATCCCACTGGAAAAAACAATGTGATTTACTCCAGTTTTCACCCAAATTTTTTTTGGGAGAATCACCCCTTTGTCTATATCTATATGGCACTAGTTACAAAGGAGGACTGACATGAGATGACTTGCACCCTAAGCCAATGACTGAGGTGAATTTGGACTATTCTGAAATAGGAGAGGAGAAATAATGAGAAACTGAAGGATAAAAGTTGGAAAATCATAATTCTTGATGGCACAATGTTGCCATAGCTTTTGGAGTATGACTGTTCAACATCACTTCAAATATAGGCACAATATGCAGCCTCACAACACCAAGTTAAAGTCTAACAGATTTATTTGGTAGCACAAGCTTTCAGACTGCTGCTCCTTCATCAGGTGAAGGGGCAGCACTCTGAAAGCTCGTGCTACCAAATAAACTTGGTGGATTTTAACCTGGTGTTATGAGACTTCTTACTGCATCCACCCCAGTCCAATGCCGGCATCTCTACATCAAGGCTTCAAAGACAGAAAAGAGAAAGACATCGTCCATTCTGGAAGCACTTACAAACTCCTAGAATCTTGAGAAATTAGAAACTTCTACGTTGTTTCTGTACATGTAAAACCTTACTTAATAAATTCTATTTGATTCATAAAGACTAATTATTCATACCCTGTAAGCGAAGTACAACCAAGAATACTAGTGTTGTGAATTCTGACTTTTATATTTCTACTTAGAAGAGTTTTATCTCTCAAAACCCTGAAATCTTACACTTGTGAGATAGATGATGTGTTGATTTAATTTTCCAAAATTCAGTAGATTCAGATAAGGTTCCATTAGATTGGAAAATAGGGAATATAGCTCCTTTATTCAAAAAGGGAAGGAGACAGAAAGTAGGAAATTACAGACCACTTAGCATCTGCTATAGGGAAATGTTAGAAGCAATTATCACAGGGCGCTTAGTCTGAGATGGCATGATGGACCAGTGCAAATCACATAGCAACTTGTGATTTGCAATTCACAGGGGATTTCTTCCCCACCACAAGTTGCTAGATAATTTGTGTATTACTAATGACATGCATTGTCCAGACAGTGTGGCCAGAATTTTATCACCCCGCCTACAACTGAATCAGAGTGGACAAGAGGTGGACAATGGAAAGGTCCATTGACCTCGAGTGGGATTTTACAGTTTTGGGACAAGGGAGGTGGTAAAATCCTGCATCGTTAGTTTTTCAGCATTTCCAGCGCACAGTGTTTAACGAATGTATCCTATGTATCCTATGCTCCATAGTGTCTGCATGTGTGCTAAACTAAATTGGTTCTAGTATCAATAATATTTTTGCAACAAATTAAAAGCCATAGAAACTTGTGTTTGTCTCAGTCTATTATGGGGGAGCATCCACCTCTTTATGCTAAAATATAATGTAAATAGAAGAAATGATAAGTAATTCAATGTGGAATTTAACTTTCTTGGATCCTTCTCATGACTGGGATAAAATTGACATTGAATCATTAAACGTACAGTGCCTGTTCATAGAACACATAAAATTTTGTCGAGAATACAAATTAACAAAAAGAAAATGAATGATCTTTGTAGCCAACACAACCAGTTTTATGGTGACTAATTTCAGATTTAACTCTCATGCAAGTGGTTGAACCTATCTGATCTATTGGATAAGAATCCTGAATCCAATTAGTTTTGCATTAACACTTTTGGCTATATAAAAAGGTATTTATTTTCCAGTCCAATAAGGTCTTGAATCACTAAAGAATCAATGAAACATGTAATGCATAAAGCTGCAGCTCGAAGTGGAAACATTAGCACATTTCTCTGACATGCTATCTGTTTTATGTTGACAAATATGAGATTTTTGAACCAAAATATAATTTGAAATAATATATTTTCCAGGGCAGTACAATGGTGCCTCATGTTGAATTTAAAATGTATGATCTAGATTCCTGTCCTACCACTCTGTGAATATTCAGTCTCAATTGTTCCACCAAGTAAAGACACTGTACAAAAGGTAGGAATCACCTGACAGTCTAAAATCAAAGAGTCATACCTGGGCTGTGTGAGAGATAACCTTCTACCCTTGACAGGTTATCCATTGTTCTGACATGAGAATTTTGAGAAACAATAACTCAGTACTCAACGCTCAAATTAAACATTAGCCTCTTTACTGGATTTGAAAAATGTAATAAAGCTGTTGACAACATGCTCATTAACAATGCACCCATAAATAAAACCTCTGTTAGTCACAAATGCACCTTTTAACATTATACCTGTTAATAATATACCCATCCATACTTTGGAAGGAATCATACCTTTGATCACCCAGTGACTGGTCATCTCGCTCTCAATCGTACCCTTGAACAGTTGACCAAACTGCCGCACTCAAGCACCAAATCATTTTTTGTAATGTTTTTTGCCTAGGTTGGAAAGGTGTCTTGTTGATGAGATTGCAACGTCCTGTTGAGGCAATTTTTAACTCAGAGGGTGTTGGGTACCTGGAACTCTCTGTTGGGGGGAGGTAGTGGAAGAAGGTATGATAGTGACTTTTCACAGGCATCTGGACAAATTAGATGGGAACAGTGGGATAAGATTCCGAGAAAGATTTTAGTTCAGGTGGGCATCATGGTCGACATAGGCTTGGAGAGCCGAAGGACCTGTTCCTGTGCTGTGATTTGTTTTGTTCTTGTTCTATCAAAATCTACTTTAAGCTGCATTTGTCCAATGAGGCATCTAATTCATTGTTCAAATTACAATATTAGCACAGCCTTGCGATAAGCGCATATATAAATTTCCATCAGTAATTTCCTGTCATGAGTCCTGCAAATATCTTCAAACTCATTATCAGTAAATGTGATATTCCTTTCCTGATCGCTCATGCACACTTTAAAAGCACAGTCAAACAATAAAAGTCCCTTAAATTACTGACTCCTTGCAAATGGTTGCTTAGAGAATTAAAGACAGATATCTGATAAATCATATAAAGTAAACCTCTATTCTTGAGGAACTAGTTTCTCTACATTTCAAAAGGAAGCAACTCTGATGCCATTTATAAATGTCAGTTTGTCTCACATTCTCAATTTTTAAAACATTTTGGTGAGCTTAAAAGACATTTTTGCCCCATTTATTTATGTGAGTCTTCTCCAAAGTTCTAACTTGACACTAAAGTGAAATATAGCTTTGAAGTCTGTCTATTTATTGGTTCCAACCCATTTTATGACATGTGAGCCTTAAAGTGTTTTTAACCAGTGACTCTGTTTATCCATAATGAAAAAAAACAGCCTGCAACTAATAACAGGTTACTTTAGTTTGAGAAGTCCTTTTGGCCATCGCAATGCATACTGATCAGATTCTTACAGTTTTCTCTACACCTGCATGCAGCCAATATCATTCTGTATTTCATTTGAACTATCCATGCTCCTGGGTCCACAAATTTCAACCACAAATTTGACTTAAAAGTACGATTAAGTCAGTCAAAAATATCATAGCTCCTTACAGCTGCTTTCCTGCAGCTTGTGACTAGTTTAAGAGTTAACTGAACAGAAATCTAAAGGGAAGTCACTGAACTCCCTTCAGTGGGGCATCTTATGTAGTTTGAGCACATGTTGGGTAATAGATGGCCATTTTTTCTGGCATCCACATTGTTCACCCTCTAAAATGAATCACACATCACCCTTCGAACTACACTGAGGTTACGGAAGAACTTATCTTACAGTAGATGTTGCCATCTCCCATAACATTAAGTAACTGAGTGCAGAATTCCTACCTTCATTCTGATAAGGTGAAGGCCGCAGATCTATTACATCAGTTGCCTGAATTCACCTGGGAGACAGCCTTCAAATGCTGGCCTTACCTTTAGGCTCCCAGCTGCAGAAACTTGTACACATTCACCATGAAAGGCAAAGGACTGGAGGGGACTGTCTGAATTTTGGTGAGTTCATCAAGACCATGAAGCTGCTTGGAGACTTGTGCCTTACTTGTGAGAGATGGTGAAAACAGTGTTAGCAGCAGGTTAGTGGGTATACAGTATCAGATAGGCATGTCTATGTAGCACCACACACCTCACTCATTCTTAGTTTATATCCCTCTTTCCTGTAGATCCATCAAAGCGACAAGGAGTAAAACAGCTTCTCATGCTTCCATTTCTACTCGTCTTACCTGCAATCCCCTCAGTCCGCTCCCTACTCTCTTGTGCTTTGCATTTTTTTTATTCCCTTCACTATGCCTCCTACATTATCACTTCAGCCATTTAATTGGCTCCTGACTTTCATTTAAAAACTTTATAAATCATTCTATTTTTCTTACACACCTATGTGTGAATTTGTTTTTTTGTGTGTGTGTACACAGTGTTGATCCAATGTAGTCAATAAAAATATAACAAAAATTACTCCAACTTATAAATCAAAGCAAAGGCTTAATAAAGAAACTTCATTACTTCAAACTTGAGACCTCAACCTGGGCCAGTCCCTATTCCCCATAATTTCCAACATGTTCTCATTTATATTGCGTCAGCTGGTCAGCTGATCATCACATTATTCTGTCATTGGTTATATGGCTTACTGGGTCAGCTGACCTTTAGATCCTTACAATTGTTATCATTACAGCAGATTCAATGTTATCACCAGCTACATTCTAAAACACACAGAGTTGTCTGTGCCTATGAGTATCCTCCCCTTTTTAGTTCTGCTCCTTTTTGGATGCTATTCATTCCTAACTTGACCTAGTTCTGGCAGAAGAGTCACACCTTTTTAAAAATGCAATTACAAGGTGTGGGCATTGTTGGCTAGGCCAGCATTTATTGCTCATCCTTAGTTGCCTTTGAGATGGCAATGGTGAGCTGCCTTCTTGAACCACTGTAGTTCACAGTGCTGTTAGGGAGAGAGTTCTAGGATTTTGACCCAGTGACAGTGAATGAACAAGGATATATTTTCATGCTATGATGGTGAGTAACTTGGAGGAGCACTTCCAGATGGTGGTGTTCCCATGTGCCTGCTGCCTTTGTCCTTTTAGATGGTAGTGGCCCTGGGTTTGGAAGGTGAAGCAGTAAATCATCTGTTTCTCACTCCACAAATGCTGATTGATCTGCTGAGTGTTTCCATCCTTTTCTGTTTTTTTTTCTCATCAATTATTTTGAGCTGATGGCTTTAAAAATGAGAGTTTTAAACACGGAGATGAAATAAAAATTATGAATTTCTCTGCAAAATATAGAAGTCACATAATATATGCTTTGAACATGATCATGGAAATATATTCACATGTATAATTTGAGTAACGACAGCAAACTGTTTCTAAAACATAAAAAAACAAAAACAGCAATAATATGTTTCAGGTTAGATGGGCAACAAATGCTGGACTTGCCAGTGATGTCCTCATTCCACGAGGAAATTCCAAAAACTGAAAAGGGAAATGTTTTGGCTCCTAATTATTGCTACTTCCTGATGCTGGACTAACCTTTCTTTTATACTGCATAAATTACTGTTATTTTGCACGTACTCCTAATTCTGTATGGCACATCTCATTGGCGAACCAAGATTATATGTAGACAAATGTGCTCGAACTCAGGAATGCTGCTGTGTAACTAGCGACTAACAGGTGCACATAAGCACCTCCAATTGATCACCGAGCAATTTACTCCCGCATCCAGTACATTAGACTACTGAGCAACCCATAATTGCCTTCTATTATAAGCTTAATAGCTTGTGTTGCTATGGCCACTAAAAGCTAAAAGTTACAAAGAAACTTGTGATGGTCATTTACTAGATCAATCTATCGTTTCTGTGAGTATTTTCAGTATAGATTAAGGAAACATGTTGCATTTTAAAAAAATAGCAATGCCAGCAGTTTTTCATTTCAGTATTCTTTTGTCACCTGCTTGGCATAGTCAATAACGTGAATTTGGTATTATTCTGTCTACTGACCTTCCCAGTATATCTTTCACCATCTTGTATAGCGTGAAGACACATTTATTACCTGAAAAGAAGCATGTATTGACAAATGCAACATAAAGATGATACTGAAAAGCAAACAAATGCAGAAGATTTTGGGGTTGATTTTAACTCCCTCCCCCCCCACCCCAAGAATTGCCCAGTTAGGTTGTAATACATTTAGAACCATTTCTCTACAACACTGAGTGGGAGGGGATTTCGCTTAGCTAGTCACGTTTTTTGCTAATGCTATAGTTGTGGAACAAGGGGCACCTAGAAAACTAATAGTGGAGGTGTGATTGGATAATCCTTTCATATCTGGTGGGTGAGTGGGTGGGGCTGATAGCAAACTAATGGGATTCCCAACTGTAAGTAGAAAATATTATAATATTCAATCACCCAGTTAGCCATCTGACCTTGGGGACTTTCCTTTGGGTGGCACGGTGAGCACTGCTGCCGCACAATGCCAGAGACCCAGATTGGATTCCCAGCTTGAGTCACTGTCTGTGCGGAGCCTGTACATTCACCCTGTATCTGTGTGGGATTCCTCCGCGGGCTCTGGTTTACTCCCACAGTCCGAAAGACGTGCTGATTAGATGTAATCGCAAGATGTTCTCCTTAGTGTACCTGAACAGGTGCGGGTGTGTGGCGACCCAGGGATTTTCACAGTAACTTCATTGCAGTGTAAAGGTAAGCCGACTTGTGACACTAATAAATAAACTTTAAGCTCCAGTAACAGCCAATGTACCACGTTCAATGGCAAAGAACACTGTCATTTCAGGCCTGCAGCTCCACTCATCTCTTCCTGCTTAACAAGGCCCTATTAAGATCGTTACACCATAGAATACGGAAGTAGAATTAGAATATTCGGCCCTTTGAGTTTGCTCTGTCATTTGGTATTGGCTGATATGTTTCTCATCCCTGTTCTCCCACCTTTTCTCTCTAACCTTTGATCCCCTTCCCAATCAACAACCTTCACAAAATAATAGAATCATAGAAACCATACAGTGCAAAAGGAGGACATCTGGCCTATTGAATCTGCACCGACAACAATCCGACCAGTCCCTATCCCTGTAATCCCACATACTTACCTCGCTAATCCCTCTAACCTACCCATCCTGGGACACTAAGGGACAATTTAGCATGGCCAATGATCCTAATCCACATCTGTTGGATCAAAGGCCTATGATAGGTATAGGTGGAGGTCTTATTAAAGGTTCTGTTCCAGAAATCTCAGAGCTTGTTTTGCACAGCTTCAGTCCAGCACAAGAGAAAATCAAAAGATGGGTACGTCAACCCTTTTTTTTACTGTGGCTTGAACAAATTCCATCTTGTACATCAAATCATCCTGATCTCTGTCAGTTTTGTGACAGATAAATTTTACCTTGCAAATCCTAAAGGTGACATGTTATAATCCACTCACCTAGGAAGCTGGAGTTTGTTGACTCTAATTACTCAAGAGACAGACATCTCCTGATTAAGCAATATCTTAAAATTAATTGTGCCAATGGGAATTTATATTATTTTCACCAACCACATGTAAGTTTGTCATTGATTTATGGCATGTTGTATTTTGAAATATGGCATGACAGGTATATCATTAACTTTAAAAGTTTCATCTTGAATGTCATTATCAAGAAATAAATTGAGACATGTTTTCATTAAAAAGAGGAATCCAAGCTAAAAACAGACTGGCAAATGTTGCTGAGAGATATTGATGTACAGATCAATTAAAAAAGGAATAAAAATGAAACCGGGGATTTATATCAAAACCCACTAGTTCAAAGAAAACACCAGGGAGCTTGACATTTTCTTGTGGTCTTCTGATGTAACTTCAGCAGAAGTTTGGCAATAACTCTCAAAGCAATGGCTGAGGTCCACAGGAACCCAGCTATGTTGGACCACCACCGTTTCTGTCACAATTTTGCTGACCTCTCATCAGAATAACTATTGGATTTCCTGTGGAATCTTGGGGCCAAGTCAACTGGAAGCTGGATTCTGGATAAAAAGTACTTTGAAAGTGCAATGTTAATTATCCAGATTAGGATAGCAGAAAATATTAAGCATTGGTTTCATGGTCATAGTAGATTCTGCGTAGAACTAAATGTTCTTCTATGAGCGCAGCAGTAAAAGAGAAGTGGCAGCGCAAGTCAGAATTCTAAAAATGAAGAATAACTGTCTATTCAACAGTGGAGGGCATCACGCTAGCTACATTTTAGTGAAAGTAACTGGATAGCTATCAGTAGTGGGAGTGCTGACCTATTTCCCAATTTCCTGGACTAAGGATACTGCAACTAACTGTTGGACTGTAAATGCTGTCCAGCTGGGATCAGTTAACTCAGCATGGCTCCGAAATTGAATCTACAGTCTTCTATCTGTATGGTTTATTGCAACACTGAGTGGTGACTTTACTCATGAACTGTGGGGGAACTATTGCAAAATTTCTAAATGATGATTTGAATCTGGCAGTTTTATTGAACCCTTTCAGTATTGAATGTAAGAATAGGGTGAAAATTCAATTTGTTGTACATCATATTTTCAGTATCTCTTTTTCAGGCTAAAGATGGAAGAATTGAAGTATTGCGCTTCTCTGCGATTTGCTGATGGATGACACATGTAATGGGCAGGAAACCTTGTTGATTTTTCTTTTCCTGTCATGAGATATAACAATAAACTATAACTGCAGGCAAAAGTGCCAAATGTGCTAAAGATGAATCATTGGATGTCAGCGGTAGTGGCATCCCTCCATTGTTGAAAGATGATGTTCACAAAGCAAACTATACATTTCAGATGAGCTGTCTTCATGTGGTGGCACATCTTTGCTAATTGCTGAAGAGGCCAATTCAGATTCTGCCACAAGTGCCACACATGAAGCCAGTAGATGTTGTGGTTTGTTGTTTTCAAGGTTGACATTTGTTGCCAAGCCATTGTAGCCACTTGTCATCATGATCATGCAGGCCTGTCACAGGAGGTGGTGCCATTTTCCTCTGTTGTCAACCAGTGACAACCTGGTCTGATCAATGTCTAGGGGCTTCATGTCATTCTTGCAAGCATCCTTAAAGCTGATCTTTGATCATCTGGATCCATCAGCTTCAACACACAGAAAATCCTTGGCTAAGTGGATATGCCTCATTGTACTGTAAAATTTAAGATGATGACAAAAAAAGAAACTAGGCAATCCAGAGTAAAAATTATTGATTGGAGGAACGCTGACTTCATTGGGGCAAGAACCTAGTTGGGCTTGTTAAAATGGAATGAAAGCTTAGTGGAAAAAACTGTAGCTGAATAATTGGCTACATTCAAAACAGAAATGGTCCACACACAGTCAAGATATGTTCCACTTAAAAGGGAAAGGTGGGGTAAACAAATCACAAGCTCCCACGTTGAAAAATGTGATGGAAGTTAAGATAAGGAAGAAAAATTGTACTTATGACAATGTGTCAATTTGAGAAGCAAGAGGAATACAGAAGATTCTGAGGGGAGATGAAAAAGCATCTTAACGAAGCAAAGAGGAATTATGAGAAAAGACTGACAGCCATCATAAAGGGGAATCCCAAAGTCTTCCAGAGGCGTATAAATGGTAAAAGGGTGGGCAAAGAACAAGTAGGGTTAGGATAAGGGACCTAAAAGAGAATTTACACAGGGGGCAGGGACATGGCTGAAGTATTAAATAAAAACTTTGCATTCATCTTTACAAAGAAGATAGATGTTGCCATGTGCATGGTGCCAGATGCAAAAATCCTGTTCTTAGAAGGGTTTAAGATTGATAAGGAGGAAATGATAAAAAAAACTGTCAATATTCCAAAGTTGACACGGCACCAGGACCAGATGAGTTACATCCAAGGATATTGAAGGATGTCACAATGGAAACCACAGGGGCTTTGGCCATAAACTTCCATTCTTCTCTAGATACAGGGAATTTCCAGAGGAATGGAGAATTGCAAATGTTAGACCCTTGTTCAAAAATAGTTGTAAGGTTAGGCCCAGAAATTACAGACTAGTCAGTTTAACATCAGTGATGGGCAAGCTTCCAAAAACAATTATTCAGGATAGAATTAACAATCACATGGAAAATTGTGGATTAATTAGGTTTGAATTGGTGTTCCCCAGAGGTTGGTATTGGCATTCTTCCTTTTCCTGTTATATATTAACGATCAAGATCTTGGTGCGGTGGGGACAATTTCAAAGTTTGTGTATAACACAAGGCATCAAAATACTGTAAATTATGAAGAGGATAGTGCAGAACTTCAAAATAACATAGACAAGTTGATGGATTGGCAGATAGATAGCAGGTAAAATTCAATGTGCACAAATGTGAGGTGATACATTTTGTTAGAGAGAACATAGTGGACAATATAAAACAGGGGATACAATTCTTAAAGAGATGTAGGAGCAGAGGGATCTGGGTGTGTATGTGCAGAGATCATTAAGGTGGCAGGACAAGTGGAGAGTGCAGTTAATAAAGCATACAGCATCCTGGGATTTATTAATAGGGGCATAGAGTACATGAGCAAGGAGATTAAGCTGAACTTGTACAAGAGATTACTTAGACCGCAGTTGGAATATTGTGTACAGTTCTGGGTGTCAAACAATAATAAGGATGTGAACTCATCGGACAGAGTGCAGAACAATTTTACAAGAATGGTTCCAGGGATGAGAAACTTCAGTCATGAGGACAGATTGGAAAAGTTGTGACAGTTCTCCTTGGAGTGAAGAAAGCTATGAGGAGATTTGATAGAGATGTTGAAAATCATGAGGGGACTAGACAGAGTAAATAGGGCAAAACTGTTCCCGCTCATAAAAGGATCAAGAACAAGAGGGCAAAAATGAAAAATGATTTGCAAATGAGAGGAAAAGCTTTCACAGACTGAGTGGTTCAGGGCTGGAATGCACTGCCTGGAAGTGTGGTGGAGGCAGGCTGTACCAAATCATTTAAAACTGCATTAGATGATTATTTGAATAGATATAATGTGTAGGGGTATGGGGAAAATGCTGGGGAATGGCGCTAAAATCTTAATGCTAGTTTTGAGATCTGGTGCAGGCATGATGGGCCAAATGGCCTCCTTCTGTGCCATAACAATTCTGTGATTCTGCGAGTTTCTGAATGGCAACTTGTTCAGCATCATCAGTGTACAGGAGTTCCCTTGTCAGGATTCTGTCTTCATTTTCAGTCTGGATAGATTGTAGAGTTCGCTGGCTGCCCTTGCTCCTTCCATATATGCAGCAAAGGCAAAGGTGAGAAACAGAGCAGAAGACACAAAACAGAATGGGGGAATGTGAGAATGAGGATTAGGTACGAGAATACAGAGGGAAGTGTGTCAAGAATCTCTTCATCTGACCTGTAACTGCAACACTATGGGGTGATTCTCATCAACGGAGGCCATTTAGCAAGCTCCCTGTTGGGCACCATGTCCTCTGCAAGTCTCCCAGGCAAAGATTCGTAGCATCATCAGTTTTGGGCTGAAAATCAGATGATTTCAACATTTAAATTCGGATTTGAATGTCATTAGTGGGCCAGGGACTGAAGCTGCTGGGCCTGCTAGCATCTCACCCTCCTCCCACCCACCCCCCTGCACCAGGAGTAGTTCACTTTAGCAGGGTTTACTCTTGCCCACCCTCCAAACGGGGAACAGGTGGCCGACCCTACTGGAGGGAAGAATGGCCATTGATGCCTTTCCATGAGATCGAGCGTAAGGGGGGTGCCCATTGGGCAGTGTCAGCTTGGCCCTCTTGCATTGCTGAAGGGGCAAATTGGCACTGCTCATTGGGCACCTTGGCACTGCCCACCAGGCATCAGGCAGTGCCAAGGGGTGGGGCTTATTTGGGGCAGGGCCTATTGGAGGGCAATCAATGGGGGCGCGGGGTCTCACTGCCACTCTGCATAGGGATCGATACAGAGGGAGGGAGTATGGTGGTCGGGCAGGCCTTCTGGGTGGTGGTGGGGGGGGGTCGGTGGTGGTGGTGGATTGGGGGTGGGGTGGTGGCGGGGGAAAGTGGGTCAGGACTGCCGGAAAGGAAGTGGGTCAGGACTGCCAAGGGAAGGAGATGGGTGGGGGTAGGAAGGAGAGGGTGATGGTCAGGGAGATTGGAGTGGATTGGTGGGGAAGGACATTGGTGCTGGCCCAAAAAGATCTGAGAGGTCAGCGATCAAGGGGCTGAGGGGTCAGAGGGGGAAACTCTGTGGGGTTGGGGGGCAGGCCAGTGATCGAGCTGGCCAGCAATTGGGCATTTAGCAGTGCAGGGCTACTGTGCATGCATTGATCTTGACACTAACAGATTGGTGCATATGCAGCATCCACTCAGCGCTATGCTGCTGGCCTTTCCAGTGGGAATATGCCCTGCCCCCGGATTTTCAGCATGAATCTCTCTGAGGCACTCTGCAGTGCACTGAGTGTGGGAAATTCATTTTGAAAATCCTGCTGAAAAAAAAGCAGCAGGGTTTATTCCAGATTTTACACAAATTCAACACTTAAAATCTTTTTGAGAGAATCACCCCCTATATTTTGCACCTTATCCTTTCCCTTTTCTCTATGCACTTCATGAATGGTATGTTTTGCCTGTTTAGCATGCAAGAAGAAATACTTTTACTGTATCCTAATGGATGTGACAATAATAAATGAAACAAAATCAAAAAGCTTTGTACAATCTGTTGCTTGCATGACTCCCAAGACCTGCTCATGTTGCAATGTACTTCACTTTTAAGAAGTGCAGTCCAGCGTTAAGCCATGTTGGCTAACTTTAAGTAGTGCTGGAAGGATTGGGTACCCTGCTGATACGTGTAATAAATGAACAGTGTAGTTCGCGTGGCTGCATCCAGAAATGATTATAATGAGCAGGCAGCACCAAGTTGGCATGCTTCCTACATTTCAATAATGGATACAGGATATTTGTGCATTATAATCCCCACACCTGTTTTCAAGGTCTATCCAATTTAACCCGCGAAGTATTTTTCCACAGCTGATAAACTGACTTGTCTATAGTTATCCCATGCATATTATCTCGTTTCTTGAACACAGATGCTATGTTAGTGACTCTCCAGTTCCAAACACCAAATTGAATATTTCTGCTGCAAAATTGTCAGCGGAACCTGTTATCTCCTCCCTGACTTCTCTCAGCAGGCTGGCAGGCAAATCAGCATTGTTCAGTGAGCTTTCGAAAACAATTCTTTTCTTACAATAAACTCTGCCATTTAATGCACATTTCCTTCTGCATTTATGCTGTCATCATCCTATGGAAAGATGTACTGGAGTATTTACTTAAACTCTCTGCCACATGTTTATCCTTTAGCATTTAGCTGCTGCAACATCCCGTCCCCCATCCCTTTCCTTCGCCCACCTCACTCAATGCATCACTGAATTAGTTTCAGAGAAAGGTTGAATAGGTTAGGACTTTATTTACTAGTGCGTAGAAGAATGAGGGGAGATTTGATAGAGGTGTATAAAATTATGATGGGTATAGATAGAATGAATGCAAGCAGGCTTTTTCTACTGAGGCTAGGAGAGAAAAAAAACTAGTGGACATGGGTTAAGGGTGAAGGGGGAAAAGTTTAAAGGGAATATTAGGGGAGGCTCCTTCATACAGAGAGTGGTGGGAGTGTGGAATGAGCTGCCAGATGAAGTGGTGAATGCGGACTCACTTTTAACATTTAAGAAAAACTTGAACAGGTACATGGATGAGAGGGGTGTGGAGGAATATAGTCCAGGTGCAGGTCAGTGGGACAAGGCAGAAAAATGGTTCGGCACAGCCAAGAACGGCCAAAGGGCCTGTTTCTGTGCTGTAGTGTTCTATGGTTCAATGGTTCTATGGAATTGTCCCACCTCAGTACCACTAAACATTGTGTATGGTACATCTAAAGCCATACTATTTCCTTCAATATAATCGGTTTGCTTTTTATACTCAGTTATTGTACATTTATCTCCAATTCACCTTCTTACTCTACTCTAATACCCCATGAATTGATTTAGCATTGATAGCCATAACTTTATCATTTACCTCCATTCTAAGTTGGTTTTAATCTATTTAACCTCTAAATTCTTTGCTTTAGTCCACTTATTTTTGCCTTGAGAGAATATATTTAATTTGGTTAAATCTGTGTTGCGTCAGAAGATTTCCCAGTGCTACTTTGTTTGCCTGTTCTCTCACTTTTCCATGCAGTCAATGTGCTCCAGATGCCTGCTCACTGATTTTTGTTTTCCTTTGTGCAGCCCAGCACTAGTCATCTTGATTCTTCGTTATCCTATTCTATTCTATTCTTATATTGGTGGTCATTTATTCTTATTTCCACATCAGCACTTTTTGTCCCACTTCATGCGCCAAAACTAAAATCAAGCAATTATTTCTCCTGTTGGACCAGAAATATATTTATCTTATAGAAACAATCCTGATTTAATTCTAAAATTCATTTTCTGCATTGACCATATGTATTATCTTCATTCCAGTCTGCACAGGGGAGGTTCATAAATTTATATGATATAGGAGCAGAATTAAGCCATTCGACCCATCGAGTCCGCTCTGCCATTCGGTCATGGCTGATATGCTCCTCATATCCATTTTCCTGCCTTCTCGCCATAATCCTTCAACTCATTACCAATTAAAAATCTGTCTAATTCCTTCTTAAATTTACTCACTGTCCCAGCATCTACCACATTTTGGGGTAGTGAATTCTACAGGTCCACAACCCTTTGGGAGAATTAGTTTCTCCTCAACTCTGTTTTAAATTTGCTACCTCTTATTCTAAGGCTATGATCTCTCATTCTAAAATGTCCCACAGTGGGCAGCAATCCTGCCTCTCAGCATGTAATTGTGAGTTTGAGTCTCACTTGAGGCCGTGATGGCCATGTACAGTGCATTCATAACAAGGCCAAACAGATTATCAACCTGCAGACCCTCAATGGCAGGAGACTGGGAGAGTCTCCTGGTCGGCCATATTTGATACAAATTGGAACTCCTCAATCTATAGTCTCTGGAGACAGGCTGGTGACCTATTCCAGGAAAATGTAGGGTATGGACAGAGACATAGGCATGTACTTTGTCTACTTCATGTGTTATTAGATACAGGAATTTCCTAAGGCCAGAATTCAGATGGGGCATTCTCGTTCTGCCCAGCTGTGCATCCCCTGCTGCGGATTTCCTGTCAGTGGAGGGGCTGGCTTCAATGGGAATTCCCACTGAGAGCGGCAGGACCAGAGGATCCCACAGCCAGCGAATAGCGCACTGCCTCCCACCACCGAGAAAATTGCTGAGGGGAGGTCAGAGAATCTCAGCCTAAGTTCATGTCTGCATTAGGATTATTATAATGAGCTGGTGTTATTCTCCTGTTGTATTCCTTTATAACTCTTCAGATCTTACGGTTTGATCTGTAATGCACACTAATACTCATATCATTTTTCTTCCTGTTTTATAATACCATCTATTTCGATTCTATCTAAACGCCATTCTTACATTGCAAAGCAGTGACAAAATCCTTTGCAAACTCTAGCACTGCACCACCTTTCCCCTCCTTCCACTCATTATCTTACAATTGCTACCAATAGATTTCAATCTTCACAATTTTTAATATTTTTTAAATCTAAGTCACAGTCACAAGTAAGCAGAGGCTTTTTTTATATCACACTTAATGGGCCTTGCTCATCCCAAAACCATAAAATCCTGCCCAAGATCAATGGACATTTCCACTGTCTGCTCCTTGCCCGCTCCGATTCCGTGGCGGGCAGGATGGTAAAATTCCAGCTAATGACTCTAAGCTGTTGGTAAGTTTTTGCATTGCTGAGTTTTGCTGCAAAGTCTTTCTGAAGGCTAACTCAAGTGTACACAACAACTGAATGCCACAGTACAGAAATAATGAAGGCTTTCAGTTTTTTGAGAAAGGACACATGTTGTTCCAAATATAATGGAGCTAAATAACAAACAAGTCTTCAGTTCTTTAACAAAGAAGAAAGGACAGCTTCCTGCTTTTGTTTTCACATGACTGATTTTAGACAGCAATCCAAATTTACTTAGTCTACAATTACTGGAATATTTTTGGATAAAGACTGAGCAATTAGTAGTAATACCCACCAGCAATTAAAGCAATTTGGAACATTTGATGGATCATTCATTGCTTTATAATAATTCATGGGGATAGACATATTGGATTTTTGTGGTGCTAAATCTGACGTTGTCATCTAAGCAGCCAATATTCCCTGCTCACAGAAACTGACTCTATTACATTTGACTACATCTTTTTTCCCAATTTGCTCTGTTTTTCATTGCTTCTCCAGACAAGTTCTCCGTGAGATTGTTGGAGTTATTGCAATCTTGCCCAAAACACTGACCTCTAAACAGTTCTGGTATTAGTATTCAACCATTTTCTATCAATCCTACTTGTGCAGTCACTGGTATTGAATTGCTTTCAACTTTCTTCCTGGCTGCACTAGTGCATTAGATACAAATGGCCAACTCTTATAAAAGTAACATCTGCTGACTAAATAAAACCATGGGGTCTCATACCGAGAAATATAGAACAGAGACGCTGCACGTTTCATCGTTGTCCTGTGCCAATTTGACTAATTTGAGTTAGATTAATGGAAGGCATTTTACAATTGGCCTCAGCCTCGAGGAGAAAAAATGTGCTTCCCCAACTGATGCCTGTTGATGAACTTGGATAGAAATAATGATCAATTGTGTGAAGTTTTGGGAAAAAAACAACTACCCATCGAATTTTACCACGCCAGCGTAAATTACCTCCTCAGGACAGGAGGGGAAAGAAGGGGAGAAATTGTTTTAAAAAAATGTTCTGGAAATTAAGTTCTAGTAAGCTGGAAAACAGACTTCATCTCTCTGAGGTTTGTGTTCACATTTACTCTAGACAGATTCCTTTTTCCTTTCGCTTGTGCTAGAGTTGGGGTATTCCCAAATGAATAAATATTTGCAGGAGCTTTCTAATCCACCTATTTCAGATGTTGCTGAGAAAAAGTCCTTTGAATCCATCAAATGACTTTTGATTATTGATCAAAATCAACTGGTAATGGTGGAGTGACATAAGTCTGAGATGCATAGAAGGAGTCAGAAGATCGGGAGGCAAGGGAATAAAAGGATTTTAAACTATTCACTTGGAAATAGGGAGTCAGTATAAGATACAGCTAATGGATCAGTGGGAGTCAGAACGGGACAGGCTATGGGTGGTGAAAGTTTGAATGAATTGATGTTTATAGAGGGTGAAGAAGGACTTTGAAGAAATCAAGAAAGCTGGATGGGAGGAGGATTGATTTGTGTTGGGGATCAGAAATATGCTGAGGGGCAAGTTAGCAATATTGGGAATGGATATAAAATGGAGTTGAAATTCAACTTTATGTCAACTAGGTGTTTGGAGCTGGATAATTTCAAAGTAAAATCAGGGTCACTATTTTACATAAAGGGCAATGGAAATCTGGAACACTTTCTGCTGGAGTTTAGAAGAGTGAGGGGTGACATGATTGCAGTATAAATGATCTTGAATGTTCTTAACAAAGTGAATGTGGAAAGGATATTTCCTCTTGCTGGTCAGTCCAGAAAAATTGGGGGTTGCCCTTTCAGACAGAGGTGAGGGGAATTCTTCTTTTCTCTGAGCGTTGTGCGACTTTGGAACTCTCTGCCTCAAAAGGTGGTGAAAGTGGGGTAATTGACTATCTTTAAGACAGAGATAGATTCTTTTAGACAAAGGTTATCAGCGGTAGATAGGAAAGTAGAAGTGGAAATACAAACAAATAGCTATGATGCTAATAAATCATACAATCCCTACGGTGCAGAAGGATGCCATTTGACCCATCAAGTTTACCCTGACTCTGTGTCAGAGCATTCTACCTAGGTCTTATCCCCACAACCCCACATATTTACTCCGCTAATCCCCCTATCCTGGATATTGTGGGATAGTAAGGGGAATTCAATATGGCCAATCCATCTAACCTGTATATTTTTGGATTCTGAGAGGAAACCAGAACACCTGGAAAAAACTCATGCAGACACGGGGAGTACAGACAATAGCAGTGCTGGCACAAGGGGCTGAATTACCTACTTTTGCTCCTACTTCATATACTTGTATGTTCATAAAGACAGTAGATGGCAGGTCAATTAAAATGATCCAGACTGAAGTCAAAAAATTCTTGTTGGGTAAGGTGATAAAAATGCTCATTTATATAGTGCAAAGCTAGAGCAAAAGGGGTTTTAGTAGCATGGATACAAAATTGTCTATGTTACAGGAAACAGAGAGTCCAACCATATGTCCAACCATTCCATCAATCTATCTATTTCCTTTTGAAGTCCATCACTATCCTCCACACAGTTCACAAAACTTAAAAGTTTTATCCTATCTGCAAATTTTGAAATTATATCTTGCACACCAAAGTTTAGGTCATTAATGCTTATAAAGAAACACAGGATTCCTAACACTTAGCCTTGTGAAACCCCATCTTCCTCCAGTCTGGATCACAATTGTTCACCATTACTCTCTGTTTCCTGATGGAGACCTCAGTTCTTGGATCTCATCGAAAAGGCATTGTAGGTCCAGGAGGGCTAAGAGCTAAGTTAATAAAGCATACAGGATTCTGGGATTTATCAATCAGGACATAGAATACCAAAGCATCTCCTATATTGTGTGCAGCTCTCTCTGTGCAACATTGGAGTGTCAGCTGAGATTTTGGTGCTCAAGCCACCAGAGCAATCCTTGAAACCACACCCTTCTGATTCTGGTTAAGGAGCTACCAATTGAAACAAAGCTACAAAGGGTATGGAGCATTATAGGGGAGGTGGGGGTGACAGGGGTGGGTGGTGAGTACAGATCTACTATGATCTAAGTGAGTGATAGAGCAGGCTTGAGGGACTCGAAGGCCTACACTACTTACTATGTCCCTGCATTGAGAACTTACATTGCTTGATCTGCTGAGTGAATCCATCCTCCTGATCAGCTAGTGTCAAGAGGACAGAACTTATGCTTGAGACCAAAACAATGGCTTTAATACTTGTGGCATTTCATTGAGGAAATTTTAGCTGATCCATTGCTTGTTAGGTAGTGTTTCTGGCAATTCAAAGATGGTCTTGGGAGATATACTGAATATTGGCAGTATAAGCATTAAAGGTGACAATTTATCTATAGATGATCTGACAAAGGGCAATATATAGACAAGGGAAAGAGAGGGCACTGAAACTGTGCTAAAGAGGCCATTATGTATACTTTTCCTGACATATATTTCTTTAAAAATGTCCATTAAATAGCTTATTTTAGTATAACAAGCAGCTTTGAAACTTCAGAGGGTATAATAAAGCATTGAATCACCACCAATCAGATTAACCTTGGAACTATCAATTTACTTTTAAAGCAAAAGATTTTCTCTCTAAAAGGCTCAATCCCCAGATGAGTTCAATATTATTTAAAGCAGCAATGATAATTTTGAACAGTTATATCAGGATCAATTTAGAGATTTACAATGAAAGATCTGCAGATGATTGACAACAGTAATTCAAAATTGTCTGTTATTGGCATGCCCAGCAATAACCTTTCTTGCAATTGGTTCATGATAAATACTGTTCCATGTTCAACAGGAGGCTAAATTGGGGGGAGAGAAAAATCACAAAATGCAGAAAAATCATCTGGAAGCAGTCACAAGAAAGGGTTGGCCTGCATTAGAAGAAGGAAGTAACTAAATAGACAAGGATTAAATTTCTCATTTAGTTATCCAAAAGCAACTGAAAAAGATGTTGGGTAGGCTTATTACTAATGTTTGCACACACATAGCAGTATTAGAATATCTGCAACAGTATCTCAGTAGAAATATAGGAATGTTAAAAGCAATATTGTCCTGGAAAAAGGCAATGAGAAATCTTCCTGCAGCAACAGATGTTTCACAAACATTCCCATTAGTTAAAAGAAACAATTTAAATTACAAACTTTTCACAGCAGTCTGCTTCAAGAATGGAGCCTGCCTAATAGTGTTGTGAAGAAACAACAGAATCTGTTTCATATTTTTTCAATTTCTTTCTGAGTTACGCATGTCCAATCTTCAGACAACAAGCAGTTATAGAACCATCTAAAAATTATGGTGCAAGAAGAGGCCATTCAGCCCATCATGTATGGGCCAGCTAAGAAAAGAGGAAAAAAATACTTTAATCGCTAATTTTAATCCCATTTTCCAGCACCTTGTATGCAGCCTTGCAGGTTACAGCACTTCAGGTGCAGAACCAGGTACCTTTTAAATGAGTTGAGCATTTCAGGCTCAACCACCAATTTGGCTAGTGAATTCCAGATGCCTGAGTGAAAATGTCCTTCTAATCTTTCTAGCTTCTACCTTAAATCTATACCTCTTGGTAATTGGCCCATCAACGAGCCAAACTCTTCTTTCCCAACCAAATAAACAAAATCAAATTAACTTGGGGATAACTCAAAAGGGGCAGCTCCCTAAAAGGAGGGGAGCCACCTGAAACAAAAGACTAAGTGGAAAGGGAACTTAAAACATCAAATTAAAATGTGATTAAAGGGCTCAATAATACACCCCAGTCCCTGCGGTGCCCAACAGGTGTGGAAGGCATCAACTGTGCCCTCAGACACCACATGCTCCCTTTCCAGGGACACCTGGTCGCGAATATAACTACAGTGGAGGGGCAGACAGTCAGGTTGGACAACTCCCCTCGATCACCCGCTATCTGGACCTTTAGATGGCATGCCTTACCAGGCCCAGGAGCAGGACAAGGAAGTCATACTCCTTCTCTACCTCCCCTCCACACCGGGTGCCCGTAGATCAGGAGCATGGGACTGAAGTGCAATTAACACATCAATGAAAGTTTTTTAAGAAAACTGAAAAGGTTGTGCAGCCTATAACATGAAATATAGGCGTGGACCACGGACTCCACAGGATTGCAAAAAGGGCATGCTTGGGAGCTTGTGAACCAGTGCAACCTGCAATTGGATGGTACTGTTCTGTGCAACACCTTCCACCCCAGGTCCCTGAGATAGTTGGGGGAGATCCCTCTGTAGAGAGACCTCCACTGGGAGCCTCTGCCACCCAGTGGCAACAAGGCCTGTCAGCATGTATCCGGACGACAGGTGAGGACGCGATAGTAGAAGGTGTGCAGCAGCAGCCCGCACAGGAAATGCTTCCATGCAGTTGCAAGGAGCACGGAGAGCATTTCCAAGAGGTGGTTCAAGTTGCAGGGCACCTGACCTGGGAGGTGGGGGCCTAGGTTTGGGGCCAATGTGAATTCCATCTGAGCAGGGGCACAACTGTCCTAAGGTCTTGGATGGCTTTGGCCAGCTCATAGGTGTTACCTTTCATCTAGGGGAAACAAGTTTTCCCTATCTACCCTACCTAAGCCCCTCATAATGTTGTACACCTCAAATAGGTCACCCCTCAGCTTACTCAGTTCTAAGGAAAACAACCCTAACCTATCCAATTTGTCCTCATTGCTGCAACTTTCAAGCCCTGACAACATTCTTATAAATTTCTTCTGCACTCAGTCCAGAGAAAATAGGTCCTTCTATAATGTAGTGACCAGAACTGTACACAAAATGTGTACTGTGTCCTAACTAGCCTTCTAGACAGTTCCAACATTATGTCTCTGCTTTTACACTCAATACCTCACCCAATAAATTAATGCACTCCACATGCTTTCTTGACCACTTTATCTACTCATTCTGCCACCTTCAAGGACCTGTGGACATGCACTCCAATATCTTACACTTCCTCAACCCCTCTCAATGTCTTCCCATTTTGTTTGCCCTCCCCAGATGCATTTTCCCATACTTTTCCAGATTGAATTCTTATTTCTCTGCCCATTGAACTGAACCATTGATATCATTCTGAAGATGACAGCTATTCCCTTCACTACAAACTACATGGTCTATGTTTATGTCATCTGCAAGTTTCTCAATCATGCCTTGCACATTTAAGTCTACATCAGTAATATATACAATAATCAGCATGGACCCCAACTCTAAACTTTTTGGAACACGACTGGCGAATGGGATGCTGGCCTTCATAGCGAGGGGGATTGAATATAAAAGTAGGGAGGTCTTGCTGCAGCTGTATAGGGCATTGGTGAGGCCGCAGCTGGAGTACTGTGCAGTTTTGGGCGCCGCATCTGCGCAAGGATATTTTGGCCCTGGAGGGAGTGCAGAGGAGGTTTACTAGGCTGATACCGGAGTTGAGGGGATTGAGCTATGAGGAGAGGCTGAATAAACTAGGCTTGTACTCGTTAGAGTTTGGAAGAATGAGGGGAGATCTCATTGAGACGTATAAGATGATGAATGGGATTGATAGGATAGAGGTGGAGAGACTCTTCCCGCTCAAAAAAGACAGTAGGACTAGGGGGCACAGCCTCAAGATAAAGGGGAGGCGGTTTAGAACGGAGTTGAGGAGGAACTTCTTCACTCAAAGGGTGGTGAATCTCTGGAATTCTCTGCCCGTTGAAGTGGTGGAGGCTGCCTCGCTAAATATTTTTAAGAAGCGGGTTGATGGGTTCTTGATAAGAGAGGGGATTAAGGGTTATGGGGAGAGGGCGGGAAAGTGGAACTGAGCCACGACAGATCAGCCATGATCTTATTGAATGGCGGGGCAGGCTCGAAGGGCTAGATGGCCTACTCCTGCTCCTATTTCTTATGTTCTTATGTTCTTATGAAACCATTTACCATTTGCGAAAAATACCCATCCACTACTGAGTCAATTTTGGCTTCAATCTTCCAGCTCCTGAATTAGCAGTGTAAATGCATAGGGTTACCGGGGGTGGGGTGGGGGGTGTTGGTTGGATGGGTGGTGGTGGTGGTGTTGGGACTGGGAAAGATGCTCTGTCGGAAAATCAGTGCAGACTTGATGGGCCAAAAAGCTTCCTTCTACATTATAAAGACGCTATGATTCCCTGACATACTCCCACAATGACACCCCACTTTTCTGCCCAGTCTGCCATGTAGGATCTTGTCAAATGTCTTGCTGAAATCTATATGGACAACCCTCCTCAATTCTCCTTCTTACTTCCTCAAAAATTTCAAAAAAATAAGGTGACATAGTGGCACAGTGGTGGGCATTGCTGCCTCACAGCCCCAGGGACCCAGGTTCAATCTTGGCTTTGGGTGACTCTGAAGAGTTTACACATTCTGCCCATGTCTGTGTGGGTTTTCTCTGAGCGCACTGGTTTCCTCCCACAGTCATGACACGGAGATGCCAACATTGAGACTGGGGTAAAAACAGTAAGAATCTCATAGCACTAGGTTAAAGTCCAACAGCTTTTGGAGTGCTGCTCCATCGTCAGATAAGTGGGAGTTCTGTTCACAAACAAGGCATATAAAGACACAAACTCAATTTACAAAAGAATGTTTGGAATGCGAGTCTTTACAGGTAATCAAGTCTTAAAGTTACAGTCAATGTGAGTGGAGAGAGTGTTAAGCACAGGTTAAAGGGATGTGTATTGTCTCCAGACAGGACAATTAGTGAGATTTTTGCAAGCCCAGGCAAGTCATGGACGTTGCAGATAGTGTGACAGGAACCCAAGATCCCGGTTGAGACCGTCCTTATGTGTGCAGACCTTGGCTATCAGTCATAAGAACATAAGAACATAAGAAATAGGAGCAGGAGTAGGCCATCTAGCCCTTCGAGCCTGCCCCGCCATTCAATAAGATCATGGCTGATCTGTCGCGGCTCAGTTCCACTTTCCTGCCCTCTCCCCATAACCCTTAATCCCCTCTCTTATCAAAAACCCATCAACCCGCGTCTTAAAAATATTTAGCGAGGCAGCCTCCACCACTTCAACGGGCAGAGAATTCCAGAGATTCACCACCCTTTGAGTGAAGAAGTTCCTCCTCAACTCCGTTCTAAACCGCCCTCCCTTTATCTTGAGGCTGTGCCCCCTAGTCCTACTGTCTTTTTTGAGCGGGAAGAGTCTCTCCACCTCTATCCTATCCATCCCATTCATCATCTTATACGTCTCAATGAGAGCTCCCCTCATTCTTCTAAACTCTAACGAGTACAAGCCTAGTTTATTCAGCCTCTCCTCATAGCTCAACCCCCTCAACTCCGGTATCAGCCTAGTAAACCTCCTCTGCACTCCCTCCAAGGCCAAAATATCTTTGCGCAGGTGCGGCGCCCAAAACTGCACACAGTACTCCAGCTGCGGCCTCACCAATGCCCTATACAGCTGCAGCAAGACCTCCCTACTTTTATATTCAATCCCCCTCGCTATGAAGGCCAGCATCCCATTCGCCTTCCTGACCACCTGCTGCACCTGCAAGCTGGGTTTTTGCGACTCATGCACAAGGACCCCAAGGTCCCTCTGCACCGTCGCCTGCTGCAGTTTTTCGCCCCGTAAGTAATAGTCCTTCCTACCATTATTCCTACCAAAGTGGACCACCTCACACTTGCCAACATTAAATTCCATTTGCCATTTCCTGGCCCATTCGCCCAGCCTATCTAGATCCTTCTGCAGACTCTCCACACCCTCCGCACAATTTGCCGTTCCCCCAATCTTGGTGTCATCAGCAAATTTCGACACCATACACTCGGTTCCCTCCTCCAGATCATCTATATAAATGGTAAAAAGCTGAGGCCCCAGCACCGACCCCTGGGGCACTCCACTAGTCACCATCCGCCAATCTGAATAGCACCCGTTGACCCCCACTCTCTGCCTCCTATTTGACAACCAATCCTCTATCCACGCTAACACCCTACCCCCAACTCCATGTCCCTCGACCTTCTGCAATAACCTCTTGTGAGGTACTTTGTCAAACGCCTTCTGAAAATCTAGAAAGACCACATCCATCGGCTCTCCTCTATCCACCGCCCTCGACACATCCTCATAGAACTCCAGTAAATTTGTCAGACACGACTTCCCTTTAATGAAACCGTGCTGCGTCTGCTCTATCAAGCAATTCCCTTCAAGATGCCTCGCAATTTCCTCCTTAATGACAGATTCTAACATTTTACCTACCACAGACGTCAAACTAACCGGCCTATAATTCCCTGCCTTTTGCCTGGCACCCTTCTTAAACAACGGCGTAACATTAGCCGTTTTCCAATCATCCGGCACTTCCCCGGAATCCAGCGATGTCTGGAAAATAACCACCAAGGCATCCACTATCACCTCCGCCATTTCTTTCAGAACCCTCGGATGCATTCCATCCGGTCCTGGGGACTTGTCCACAATCAGCCCCTCCAGTCTGTCGAGCACCGCCTCTCTAGTAACAGTAATGTCATTAAGACCCTCCAGTCCTACTACCTCTCCATCGCTAACACCCGGCAAATTATTCACGTCCTCCTCCGTGAAGACAGAAACAAAAAAGTTATTCAATACCTTAGCCATATCACCATCCCCTACCACTAGGTCCCCTTTCTCATCCTCTAAAGGACCAACGTTCACCCTAGCCAGCCTCTTCCTTTTTATATATTTATAAAAACTCTTGCTTTTTTTTTATATTAAGCGCTAGCCCAGCTTCATAGTTTCTCCTACCCTTCTTTATCAACTTCTTTGTCAATCTTTGTTGACATTTAAACCTCTCCCAATCCTCTTCTCTGCTCAGCGACTCTGCACTGTCGTGTGTTGTGAAGGCTGCCTTGGAGAATGCTTATCCGATGATCTTCGGGTGACCGCTGAAGTATTTCCCAACAGGAAGAGGACAGTCTTGCCTGGTGATTGTCGAGCGGTGTTCATTCATCCATTGTCATAGTGTCTGCATGGTTTCCCCAATGTACCATGCCCCAAGACATCCTTTCCTGCAGTGTATCAGGTAGACAATGTTGGCTGAGTTGCAAGAGCATGTACCGTGCACCTGGTGGATGGTGTTCTCACAGATGCCATCATCTCATCTCAACTCAGATCGCATGTTCATGTCACACTATCTGTAACCTCCACGGCTTGCCTGGGTTTGCAAAATCTCAGTAACTGACCTGTTCTGGAGACAATATACATCTCTCTAACCTGTGCTTAACGCTCTCTCCACTCACATTGTCTGTACTTTTAAGACTTGATTACTTGTAAAGACCCGCATTGCAACCATTATTTTGTAAATTGAGTTTGTGTCTTTATATACCCTGTTTGTGATCAGAACTCCCATTTACCTGACGAAGGAACAGCACTCTGAAAGCTAGTGGCTTTTGCTACCAAATAAACCCGTTGGACTTTAACCAGGTGTTGTGAGATTTCTTACTGTGTTCCTCCCACAGTCTAAAGATGTGCAGGTTAATTGGATTGTCCATGGTAGATTGTCCCTTAGTGTCTAAAGATTTGTAGGTTATGTTATCTGCCACCCAAGACTGTTGTCTACATGAGACTACAACTATTCCAGAATGAATTTGTTCCCAGAGCGTGCATGCTAGCCCACACTTTATGGCCACTGTCTACTGGAAAAGATTTCTGTGTTAGATCTTTCATCAGATCCTAAAATATGTTTTCAAGAGTCTTTCCTCAGTCCACCTTTTAAACAGTCTTCTTGGTTGTAGCTACTGCCACTCATCAGTTCAGTTAAAGGATTAAGTAGTCAAATGTACCATAATGTCAAATGTCAAATGAAAGCATAAGCTTTCAGTTGGCGCAATGACCTTTCATCCAGTAAACTGGTACCCTTCACCATCCAGATGATCAACTCTGGATTGTCACAGACCAACCTGTTAAAAAACATACTACTGCATCCTCCCTATACGTGACCTGCGGCAGCAGACTCAAACTTGCTATTTTATTTCAGTGCTAAACTGCATGGTCATTGTTGCCTTATGAAGTTGAAGCTCTATCCAGTGCACCTTCTATCAAACACTTCAGCCCATATATTGTACACTCCACGCAACATCTTTGAGTCTTCACAGACAGCACCCCTTGGGTACAGGCCTCTGAGAAACAGGGGAGAATTTTCTGCGATCCCATATCACTACCTTTATTTACATAGTCAGTCACTGCCATGGTTCTGTCAGACACGTAGCTGGGTCTGTGGATATCTCTTTGGATTTAGCAAACTGCAGTGTACCTGACCGTGAGGACTTGACCTGCAAATCTGTTCCTTCATATACCTTCAGACTCTGCCGTTCTCTGAGTATCTGTTAATGACACTAGGCCGGATTTTATGGCCTCACTCATCCCAAAATCGTAAAATCCCGCCAGAAGTCAACGGATTTTCCCATGGTCCACTCCTCACCAGCTCCAATTCCCGTCATGTGTGGGACGGTAAAGTTCAGCCATTGTGTGAGGCTCAACAAACAGGCCAGCGTGGCTAGTGACCCAATCTGAATGTCTCATCCTCCATCATGCATTTGTGCACTTGCTGCAAGGCAGCTGACCTTCAAAAAAGCTTATCAACACCGGCAAGGGTACTACCTCAGGTCACTTCTATAGTGAGAGATGGTTTGCTCATTGGTCAGTGTGATGAGCCCCTTGCCCCCTCCAGGGAATGTATTACCATTCCAATTCATATTCTGAAAGGCCTCATCACCATCTCCCACCTACATCTTGGGCACCCATCATGTCCTCAGCTCACATTGGTCACCCACCAATATTTCTATGTGTTTGACATGGATGCTTCCACTGAATGGGTTACAGCTAGTTGCAATACTTGCTCTATTCTCCAAACTATCACACACACTGTCATTCTCTCAGCATTCAAGTCACCCACCAAGGCGGTTTGCATCTCATTTGCTGCTGATGTTATCAAACATGAAGAACAACACTAGACTGTGTCATTTCTTACACAGCTGTTTGCATCATGACCAATATACAACACAATGCCTCAAGGGATTCTTTCCTCTAGTTGCACATTGGTCTTCATTCAGTAGATCTCCCCCAGGCTATTATATGGGCTGATACTGCTGCTGGGTTTTCTGCACTATAAAGAGACAAGCTGCTTCAGGAGTGTTGCATGGTGATTGAGCTGAGGAATCGAAGAACTCCAACAGAAACCTGATAGTAGAGAAGGCAATACAAGAATAGAGAATGAGCTTGTCTGCCATGAACCACATGGAAGACCTTTCGCACCATTAGCCTTGTCTATTGTGACTGCATGAATCCACTCACACCTTCACTCGCAAGGTCTTTCTACTGGAGAATCACGGACAGAGAGAGATCAGTTCACCGATGTAAAGAACCTCTGATGGCAGGATTATTGAATCTCAGCATTAGCTCCATTAAGTCAATCACCTCTACAGTCAGAAGTCCAAGCTCCCCGTAGAGGTACAGGCTGCGGACATTAGCTTCATTTGACGTTGTGATGCAGCTTACCTTCATGCTGATCAAAACAAATCACAAGCCTGCCAACACTACTTGGTTACCTCTGCCATTGACTTCTGGTGCAATATCTACAAATTCGTCATTTTGCAGCTCCATTGCACAATGTCTCAAGCCAACGGATCTAATGCTAAGAGTGCCTTCATTCAGCACTGGCTCTGCAATCTGCTCCAATTCAGTCTGTGATCAATAAATACTCTCTGTCCCATCCAGTCTGTTACTGAAAAGCCTGATATCCTGGCTGAGCTACCTAAACCATCCAGCTCCAGTGGTGTCAACTATGGGGTCAACCATCCAAACCCCTACAATCGAGGTCATGGTCCTGTCTCAATCACTGACTTTGGAGCAGGTTCCTGAGCTTCCCTCCACCACCTGGGGATGCTGATATCTAATTCAGGGCTACAGTCTTTGTTTGATACCCCAGTCCTACAAACCCCTGACTCAAGCTCTTGATCTTATTAGCATACCTAGTCGACCGTACACATGTCCCACTGGTCCTTTTCTCTCAATACCTACTTAAAAATGGCCCAAGTCCATCTAACACATTTCATGCTCCTTTGAAGCCATTTTTTATTTTTAACCATAACCTTAGGGCAAAATTCCATTCTAAAATTTCATCAAAAAATTCAAGTCATGCTTGATTCAGTCACACTTTGTATAAAATTCTAGATTCACACCTCGGTTAAAATATTAAAAAAACATTATTTGCTTTGGAGCAGCTGCTCATCAGCTGAGACAGGCTGTCACTCACAATAGAAACACAGCACTCATTCCAGACAAGCTTAATAGCTTAATATCAAAGACTCTGACAGTGAAATGTTGACTTTTCGATAAGCTGTTCTGTTCAGTTTAAATGCAGTCAGCCTTGGTTGGGGAAAAAAAATTGCAGGTTAACTCATTGCTTGTTATTCGTGAAGTGTTTAAATAAGATAATTCAAATTGCATTTAGCATTTTTTGTATTCAAACAATACCAATTCATAATATTTTATAGAGTGCACAAAATTAATTAGTAACTCTATGCTCGGAGTCTAATTCATTTGCATTTTGCCATCCTTGAGGATCACGTCATTCATCCTAAATATTTGCACTGGTGCGATTTTTCTCTTTTATTGCATGACAGCTTTGATGTTGTTTGTGTTACTTACTAACACTTACTGCTGTGAACTTTGATTCACTGGCGCTCTGCAGCATCTGAGAAACTGCACAACAAATTAAAGGTAGGCCTTGCCACTGAAATGGTTTTGAGTATAAATCTGGCTCTTTATTGAGCATTCATTGAGAGCTTAGAATAACAACTGCCTGTTAATGCCCACTTGGCACTCAGCCAACTTTCCCTTCTCAGCAGGGGGACTGGAGAATCCCATTCGTGGGCAAGGTTGGAGAATTTATGCTATAATTTCCTGATATCACTTTTCCCATCAACCAGCCTCTTAATTCCTGAAGCCAACAATACTGCCTAGACTTCTTGGCAAGAAATATCTGGGTTGCTTAATGGTCTGTAATAATCACCGAACTGAGTGAAATGTATATCCATGTTTTTTTTTCTGAATACAAGCACTTGTCATTTTGCAAGTCAGTTTTTTCCATTGAGGACAATATAAAGTTCAACAATAAATTTATCTCACTGGGGACCACATCAGAGCTAATGAAAATACTTATTCCAGCTATTTTGCACAGGAAGGGTCTCTTGTTTAAAGCTTTTAGGGTATTGTCATCCCCAAAGCTAAAACAAGTGGAACTGTACTACTCTTTAACCTTATGTCAATCTTCCTTGTCCAGAGATTCTGAATAGCAATTGAGCCAATGCACCACACACAACTGTAGCAGTGCAACTACTATCTAACACTGAGCAATTAAGTGAGTCAGTGACCAAAATATTCATCAGCGGACTCAGACTTTCACTGTATAATACAATCCTGGTCATTTATCCT
Source organism: Carcharhinus amblyrhynchos (assembly GCF_965287045.1). NCBI lineage: Eukaryota > Metazoa > Chordata > Chondrichthyes > Carcharhiniformes > Carcharhinidae > Carcharhinus > Carcharhinus amblyrhynchos. The sequence continues at coordinate 84,670,934 of NC_137324.1, read as the reverse complement.
CATTATTCTCAGCATCAGAACTGTATGCGTCACGAAGACTCAATTTTTGTGCTTTAGACAATTTTCTGCATAAGGATTTTAAGAATAACAACAAAAATGTTGGTTAATCATTCTGCATGCATTTCTAGGGTTCATATGCCCACAGTTGCCATCACAATTCCACAAGCCAGCTAAAGATGCAATCATCATCAGACTATTTATCAACAACTTAATCTTTGTACTGACAACTGCATCAAATGTCCAGGTGGTATCAAAATTCAGCATCCATGGAGTCTTCCATTCTTTGTATCACTGCAGAGCTGCCCATTTGTGACCTGATAGCAGGTGGAAACAGTAATTTTCCCACATGCTTTTGGAGCAACAGCCATTTGGTCTAAAAGGGAATTCAATCCATGAAATTGAAGGCTTGTCAGTATCAGAATTCCACCTTTATGTGAAATCTGCGCATGATCCGGTAACGTGAGTGCAAGCACAAACTCAGGAATCACCAGGAAACTTTGTCAATCTCTCATACGACCAAAGTCCATAAATGAATGGTTTGTTCATCTTCTTAAATTTATTAAATGCTGTGCCTGCTTCATAGTCTTTGAAAAGATCATTTCTGCTATAAATCCTATCAATAAATTGTATTAGATGAGTTTATCCCACCTTAGTATCCAAATCACCTACTATCCAGCTCTGAAAATATTTTAGGTGACATTTTCCTTTTCTTTGCAGTGTGTGGCGGGGGGTGGGAACAGGGAATTGTTTGCTTTGCGTTATTGCTCAGGAGCTAGTCAAAAAAAAATCCAAGTGCTGGCTCCCAAGATGTCAGGCTCTGATTGAGCCTGCCCCATTAACAACTTGGTTGTATGAAGATTGGTGCACCATGTTTAAAAGCTGTCCTGATACTCAAAAGTAGAAATAGGACAACTGCACCCCCCTCTCCCCCCATCCCAAACACACACACACACACACACACACACACACCCGGCACTTCTCTGGGCTTTACATTAGGAACTTAATTTGCATTAATATAAATATAATTATCAGGATTTTTCACCACATTAAATTGTCCATTTACTTTGATGTGCGGCTATGCCAACGTGAATCATGGCACGTCCCGATGATGTGCATCTGGTGCACAGAATCTTCTGGAGGCGCACTTGTGAGTAAAGCCCCTAGTGGGGAGAGGGTGTAGAAGTGTAGTATCGCACCCCTTGGGGCAGTGGGAGTTCTGTGGTGAGGGAGCGTGTGGGTGGTAGGGTTAGAGGAGAGTGAGGAGGGTATAAGGGAACTCTATTGTTGCAGGCAGGATGGCTGTGGGGTGTTCTGTGATAGTTCAGTGTTGGGAACCTGTTCTGTTTTGATTTTGTTTTAATTGGGTTGCCCTGCCAGCATGACCTGCCCCTTACTTTTCTTCTCTCAGTTTAAAAATATAGCTTTTCCCACCTGTGAAGAGACTTTGCCAAAATATTTCTGCCCTTTATTGCTAATCTTGCTTACTTTTTCCTGGTAACGGGAAGGCTGAGACCATATTTTGTTTCCTCTTGTATGATGAGGTCTCCCCAGTCCTCATTTCCACCTCATTTTTTCACTCCTCATACAGTTCAGTCTCTGAAAGCCTGGTGGCTAATCAAAGTTTGGGAATTTGCATTGAGCCTCAGTCATTTCACACCAGATGCTGTGCAGAGCGTTACTTTTGTCAGTAAAGAGACCAAATTCCCTTATTCAGCCTCCAACCTCTACAGATCGATGTTCGTTCTCCGTTACCATGTTAATTCGGTGAACATCCATTTGGCAAAAGAAGATGCTGGAGCCAGTCTGTCTTCAACATATGTTATACTGAGGTTTGTGAGTAAACATAAGTGCAGACAACTTTCCTGTCCCACACAGTTCACCCATACAGATGGAAACTGGTTCTTACAAATGTTTCACCAGTGTCAGTAAGTGATATTCCTTGAGGCAACAAAGAGACAATGGACAAATAATTAAATTATCAGCTTTTTATGTGCCCTGACCTTTCCTGTGTTAGTGTTAGTTGCTCTTCCTTACAACTGGAGCATGCACTCATTTGTCATAGCATTTGCAACATTAACACACAGTTCTGTCCAGCTGGATAATGGAGAAGTGTTACAGGAGGATGGTATGGTTTGCAGTGGGTGTGCTGTGGCAAATTGGCGTGCTGGGAAGACCCCACCAATGGTGCCAAAAAAGATTCAAAATTATTAAAATCCATGTAATTAAACAAAAACAAACCTTCTTCTTCTGCTCGGTGGTCAACATTTCCAAACCCGATGACATTCAGGCCTTGGGAGAATTCGGCCTGAATGTCATCCAGGGCAGCTCAGAGGAAATAGGAAATGTGTCTCAAAAGTTTTTATGTTAGAGAGGTATGCTGTGATATATAAAAGGTTGGGAACTACTGGTGTGATTAACCGTATCAAAGAGTGCATTCAGGTCGTGAAGGATGAGAAGAGAAGGTTTACACTTGTTACAGTCACACAGCATTCCATTTGCAACTGCAACAAGTGCCATTTTTACAGTGACAGGTATCTGATCGAATGTACTAAAACATGGAGTTCGGGAAATGGAGGCACAGGTTTAGTTGATCTCACATTCAAGAATTCGTTAACACTTTTGATCAGTGAACCTTGTTCCCTGTTGCTCTCAAGATATGTTTCATGGTTTGAACAAAATGTTCTGCTAGTCCATTAGGAGAAGGATGATACACTGCGGCCCTAAAATGTTAAATACCATTCTCTTGTAAGAAACTTGCAAATTCTTGTGAGACAAATTGAGGTCCATTGTCACTTAGCAGTTGTTCAGGGAATTCAAAAGGACAAATACTTCTCATAGCTTTTTGATAGTCTTCTCGATGAAACAGATTTTGTCACAGTGATCTTTGGCCACTGAGTGTGAGAATCAAATGTTAGCAAGAACGTATGTCCTTCAAAAAGTCCTTCAATGTTAACATATATTCAAACCAAGCCTCTTCAGGCCTTTCCCATGGTGCAGTGCTAGGGGTGGCAGGTTTCTTGCCTTTGCACAGAAAGGAGATGTTCTTACTTCCTCTTCAATTTTTACAGGCCATCAAAAATAACTAACGCCGGTATTGGAGAAGTTGCTAGAGTCTGTTATCAAGGATTTCATAACTCTGCATTGGGAAGGTAGTGGTATAATCAGACAAATTCAACATGGATTTATAAAGAGGAAATCGTGCTTGATGGATCTGTTGGAATTTTTTGAGGATGTGACTAGTAGAATTAGTTTACTCGGGATCTGTGCTAGGACTCCAACTGTTCACATTATATATTAATGATTATATATTAGTATATAATAATTATATATTAATGATTTGGAACAGGGAACCAGATGTATTATCTTCAAATTTGCAGATGGTATAAAGTTGGATGAGAGGGTCAGCTGTGAGGAGGATGCAGAGAGGCTTCTGCATGATTTGGACAAGCTACGTGTGTGGGCATATGCATGGCAGATGGTTTTCATCCCAAGGATTTAAAGAGCATTCATGAGAACAATGCAGATTCCCGAAATCTAATCTTCAAACTTCCCCTGATTTAGGAACAGTGCCTTGAGATTGGAAAACCATACGCGCAACATCTTTATTTAAGAAGGGTGGCAGGGGGAAACAAGGAATTTTAGTCTAACATCTGCTGTTGACAAAAATTAAGACAAAATTTCGTCATTTGTTGCATTTTTCAATGCTTTATCTTTTCACTTTATGTTTTTTTTAATCTCGTTTGTTATCCCTGGCTCCTTTTTCTGCTTTGGTCCCTTAGGCATATAAACTGTTCTGCATCATATTAAGTTTCTTTTTGAATGCCTCCCACTGATCTTCTGCTGTTTTACTCATTCACAGATTTGCCAAGCTTACTGTGGACAGTCTTATGTAAATCTAGAATGTTAGTATGTCTCACCCTTTCAAACATTACACTGACCCTGATCATGTTATCGTTGTTTTTACTTTATTTTTTTCTTCACTCTCAGGCTTTTAGCTAAATCTGGCTCATTACACAGTATAAATCTAATATGTCACATTCCCATGTTGGTCCTAGGGCATATTGTTGCAGAATACTGTCCCTGACACAGTCAAAAGAAGCACTTATTTTCAACCATTTGCTAGTCTGCTTATTCCAACCTATGTGAAAGTTAAAATCCCCATTAAAACCACTCTATCTTTGCTACACACTTGTCTCGTTCCTGCATTTTTACAATCGATCACTTCACAGTTCCAACCTGCAGGCTGATACAAAATTCCCATTAATCTTCTTCGATCTCTTCCTACTACCCACAAACTCTGCACTATCTGTTTGTGAGCCATTGTGTCCCCTCTTATCATTGAAATAATTTCACTCTTAATCACTCAGGCTACTTCACTCCCTCAACCAATATCCTTGCATTCCCTGTAGAAGACCTTACAGTTCCCAGTTGTGATTGTCTTGCAGCCATGGCTCTGTACTAGCTACCATGTCATATCCTCTAAATTGAATTTGCACCTTAAATTTATAATTATAATGAGGTGTGTAGGTTCTGTTATTAAAACATTTAAGTATGTAAGGCCCCTGTTAAAACAACAAAGAAATTTCAATCAACATATTCAAAAGCTAATATTGCTAAATGTGATTTCACCTCACCAAAACAAGAGGCAAATGGCTTAGCTGTTAATGTACCATGATTTATGGTACTAATTCAAACAAGCCAGATATCATTGGTTTAGTCTTTGGTTTGGACTATAAATTGATTGCAGGCAGCCTTGTGCATGCTGTAATTATCCTCAGTGTCCATGAGCTAGGGCACAAAAACAATTATCCGTGTTTTTTATTCCTGATTCTTATTCTGCAGCTTCTTTAACAGAAATATGTATGTGTTTTTTTTAAAATGTCAGGCAAGGATAGGATCAGCATGTTTTTAAAAATTCATTCACAGGCTGGGCCAGGATTTATTGCCATTCCTAACTGTCCCCTATTTCAGAAAGCTGGATCAGCCTGGTGTTGTTCACCACACTCAATAACTCAACAACAATCATAGTCCAGGACAGGGCATTACTAATTGCCACTAGTGTAAGATATTGGACTGCTGCTGGTTCAAATAAAGCTATACCTCACGACAAATTTCCCTCAACAGAACAATCGTTATGCAGAAAACAAATGGATGCATACTTGGGAAGGAATAAAACAGCTTTCAAACAATAACTAAATTGGATATAATCTGCATCAACTCTCCAGTATGCTTACATTGTGTGATTGCACTGACATGGTGGACCCATCAATATTCTATAGCTAGATGTAATGGGGCAGTTTTTTTTTACTGAAGTTACATTGTAAAGTAGACTGACGGATAGGTATGGGCTGAAATTTGCTTTTGAGTGTAATTAACATTACTCTCCTGGAATTTCTCACTCAAAATGATGGACTGTGTACAATACATTCATCCATATATTTGAAAAAAATGCCAGTGCCTTCAACTTGCTAATTCAGCATTTATTCCATCATTTGTGCTTAAGTATTGTTGGACAATAGTGAGGCCTATTTGTCCTTGATGTTGAATAATTTATGCAAAGGCAATGGAGAAATTACTATAAATTTAAATGCCCCAAAGGCAAATGTAATCACTGCATGAAAATTGATAGGATTACAATCTGTACTACATTTTTAACTGGAAACAGAGGCTTATGGTTTACTAACATATCAGCTGGCCTGTTTCAAACAATTTCCACCTCACTTCAAGTGGGCCATTCAACACAGGCCCATGGAGCTGAACAGGTAAGAATATCTTGAGGATCAGAGATGCACCTGTGTGGCTGTTGAAGACCATTTTGTTCTGAAGATTTAGCCCAATTCTGTTGAAGTGGACAGACTAGGTATACTTGGTTTAGGTGAGGGTGAGGATGGAACTCTTATTTATTGCCCATTCCCAATTATGCCAAGAAGGTACAAATAACCCTTCATCTTTATTCATTGCAGACCTTTGGTATAACTGTGTATGGAATGGACCTTAATGATAGACAGAACTCAAGATAGATCATATAAATATTCTGACCATAAACTTTCATATACCATTAATTAAGGACGTTTTGCCAGAGAACTAGCATGTAAAGTCTCTGTCAAGAAGAATGAAAGGAAAAACTGAATAGATTAGACAATAGAACAATTGAAGCAGATAAGCTTCCAATGACTAAGATACAAAAGTGACACTGTTGCAGGACACAGGGGTTTATTGTGGACAACTAACATTAATTTCTAATAGGCAAGCCATGTTCCATGATAACAGTTGTTTTATATAACTTTTTTATGTTTAAAGGGAATGTTTTAAAGTTCAGTTTCTTTCTGTAGGAAGTCGGTGTGTCTTGAAACCATGCAGCTCAGAAAAGAAATACCAGAAGAAAAGAAATACCTGGCTTTACTGGACAGCTTGCCAGGCATCCCACATGGTCTGGAAGAGGAATGTTCCAGTTAGAACTAGAGAGGAGAGATAGAGGGGCTTCAGATAGATAATGATTTTCTGTATGCTCCACAATCCAGTGATCAGGAGAGACCAACACCATCCCCACAACCCTGCACACCCACCATGGCCAATCCACCGAACCTGTACATCTTGGACTGCGGGAGGAAACTGGAGCAATGTTCAAAATCCATGTAGACAGTCACCCAAGGCAGAATCAAATCCAGGTCCTTGGCACTATGAGGCAGCAATGCTAACAAATGTTGCACCGTGCCTCCCATGTTCCTAATGCATGAGACCTTTTAGTTCTCTGTCTTTTCACAATCTGACCTGTATTTGAACGTTAGAATGGCTGTAATTTCAGAAATTTTCTTGTTTTTCGAACTATTGCGATTGGCAGTCTTCTTCTTTCAGGTGTTCAATGACCAGCCACAATGTCTTATCCAATAGGTCATTGTCCAATTATACACGCCAACATCAGTCTTCACTCCCATCAGTTCCCCTTCAAACCATTTCTCTACTAATTCTGATTTCCTTCAGTTCTTCCCTCTCAACTAAACCAGGTTGTATCCCAACGTTTCTTCTTTATTATTTATGTCCTCTTTTGTGAAGACTGAACCAAAGTATGTATTTAGTTGGTCAGCCATTTCTGACCATAAGGGACCTTCACTTGTTTTCACCAATCTTTTTCTCATCACATATCTATAGAATCTTTTACAGTCAATTTTATGTTCACCGCAAGCTTACTCTCATACTCCATCTTCTCCCCCTTAATCAATCCCTTGGTCCTCCTTTGCTGAATGCTAAAATGCTCCTAATCCTCAGGTCTGTCGTTCTTTCTGGCCAATTTGTATGCCTCTTCCTTTGTTCTAAAACTATTTCTAACTTCCCTTGTAACCCATGGTTTGGCCACCTTTCCTATTTTACTTTTGCTGTTCACCAATGCGCTTTTTGAATGTTTGCCATTGCCTATCCATTGTCATCCCATTAAGTAACTTCTTCAAATCCATCTTAGCCAACTTATGCCTCATATTATTATAGTTTCCTTTATTAAGATTCAGGACTCTGGTCTCAGGATCAATTACATCATTTACCATCTTGATGAAGAATTCTGACACTTTGTGGTTGCTCATTCCCAACCTGAATCGGTGTCATGCAACCTGATTGCCAATTATTCCTTTCTCAATACCTGGTCTAGTATGGTCTGTCGTCTGTTTGGTTCCTCGATGTATTCATCCAGAAAACCATCTCATGTACACTCCAGGAATTCCTCCTCTAAGGTATTGTGACTAATTTGATTTGTCTAAGCTATATGCAGATTAAAGTCCCCCATAATTATAGATGTTGATTAATCACATGTGCCTTTATATTCCTATTTAATGCAATTCCCAACATCACCATTACAGTTTGGGAGTCTATGTGTAACCCCCACTAAATTTTTTGCCTCTTAGTATTTCTCAGCTTTACACATACAGATTTCATATCATTGGAGGTTAAATCTTTCTTCACTGTTGCATTCATTTCCTCTTCAACCAACAATGAAACTCCACCACATTTTCCTTTTTGTCTGTCCTTTCCAAATATGGAATACCCCTGGATGTTCAATTCCCATTCCTGGTCACTCTGCAGCCATGTGTCCGTTATCCCAACTGTATCATATCCATTTACATCTACTTCATCCATTCTATTGCGAATGCTCTCCATTAAAGCACAAAGCTTTAAGGCTTGTATTGTTAACATTACTTGTCCCATTCCCACTATTTTTCACTGTGGCCTGGAACTTGATTCCTCTACCTATCTTCTTTACTTATTTCGCTTTCTCTCTTTTATGCTTGTCCTTGATTTCCCTCTCCTTCTCCTTTGACTCCTTGCATAGATTCCCATCTCCCCAACCACTCTGGTAAATATTCCCCCTAGGAGATGGTGGCTGAAGTGTCTTGAAGATGGCATGCTGGCTGTAGTGGTGTTGTTAATAACTAAAGTATCTGAGAAACCTTGATGACTTGTGATTGCATGGCTGCAACACTGGAGCAATGCACTGTTGTGAGTGCTCCTGCTGTGTTCTGATAGTGTAACATATACCTTGTCCTCTGCACCTCTTCCATAGAGACCTGCTCGGTTGCATTCAAGAACCTTTGAACCTTCACTCTTGGTCTCAGAACCATTCGGATACATGCTGTCGCCCAGTGCACTTCACAATTTCATTTAAAGTTTGTGCGTGGCTACATATTTTGTTCCATTAAAATTGCTCCCAGTCAGCACCTACATACTCAGCATGAAGGTGTTCAGTTTATTGCTGCCAATCACATTTACATCATGGCAATCACCAATTAACTTTAAAATTACAGGCTAAAAGCAAATTTTAAATAGACAAGTCTGATGTACATAGCATCCACTTCCTACCTGTTGCCATCCTTTCCCCAAAATAAGCCCCATAGGAAGTTGACTTGGTTTGAAAGTTGGTCAAAGGACAACGAGTAACCTTTTTTTTATTCATTCGTGGGACACGGACGTCGCTGGCTGGCCAGCATTGTATATCCCTAGTTGCCTGAAGGCAGTTGAGTGCCAATCACATTGCTGTGGCTCTGGAGTCATATGTATGCCACATTGGGGAAGGGTGGCAGATTTCCTTCCTTAAAGACCATGGTCATCAGTAGATTCTTAATCCCAGGTATTTTTATTGAATTTGAATTCCACCAACTGCCTTGGCTGGATTTGAACCAGGGACCCCAGAACATTAGCTGAGTTTCTGGATGGCAAGGCCACTAGGCCATTGCCTTGTCAATGATTTTAGCACATTGGAAGGATATAGACGGTAGTGTCCCCCAAAGTACAGTGATTTGTGATCATTTTATTTGCAAGATGACTGAAAGGGAGTCAATAATTGGAGGACACAAACTGAAGATTATCACCGGCAAATTTCTCTTCTGCAGAGGACTATTGGGACACTACCAGAAAATGTTGGAAGTGGAATCTATGGTAGTTTTTTTAAAAAAGTGAATCAATATTTGAATAAGAAATAAAAAGCTTAATAGTGCATTGGGAAAGGAACTAATGGGACTCAGCAACTGGCTCTTTTAGACAGCTGCGCAAGCCCAGTGAGGCAACTGGCTTCCTCCTAAGCTATAAAATTCTGAGATCTTATATTGTAAAGTGGGGCCTCTATTACAACACTAAAATATTTGCAGGCTTTACAAGAATACAAAGTTAACTACTAATGCTTCATTGTTCTAATTTGCAGCCATCTATCACCCTGATTATTTCTTACTTCATTAACGATAGCTCATAGTTAAGTCTCTGTTACATATTGATACTGCAATAGGTTTGATAAAGTCTCTTGTGAGAAGCTTAATTGCAAATAAATGCATGAATCTTCTCGCACCATCCAGCAAACTGCTCATGGATTACTGAAGCTGACTTAAATCTGAAGCTTTGTAAGGATATGCAGATATTATAACATTCAATCTTTGATTGCTGGAACTCAAAGACAGATGAAGATTGAGCACATCACCATTTTTTTCAGAACTGACAATCAGGAAGGTAAAATGCCACCAAATTCAAATGTTCAACTTTTTTACTTGCTTGGAAATTGTTCCTGTGACATTTACTTTTGAGCCTTTGGCTAGAAATGGAAATGCAGATTTCTTACATGTGGGCTCAATGCATTTAATATCCTGAAGCAAAAAAATTAAACCTTATTTGTCTGCACGCTAAGTGAATAATTTGCACAATGTAGCTCTGTGATAATGGCAGATGCTGGAGCATCAGAACAAATGTCTTGCTGTCTCCTTCAGATAAGGTTGGGTGAAATTGATTTTTTGCAAACTGAGTGGTTACAAACTGCATACAAGGAAAGGTATCTACATCAGGAAGGCCAGAGAGGGCCCAAGGCAAACTGTAATTCTTGAACCTCATTTGAATTAGGCTGCTGAGCTGGAGGTCATCACTACGGAGATCACTGGCTGTACATCATCGTGGAGATCACTGGCAGTACATCACCACGGCGATCACCGACTCTACATCACCATGATGATCACTGGCAGTATATCACTACGGAGATCACTGGCTATGCATCACATGGAGATCACCAGTGGTACATCATCATCATGATCATTTTATCAGGAGAATAGAAATTACTGGTGACTGCAACCCTTAGAAGTGGCCTGCAGTGGATCCAGCAGGGCTGAGGATTGGTGGTTAGGGATTGATCAAGTGAAAAGTGGAGATGATTGGGAGGAGTAAGTTGGTGAATGGGATGGTGGGGAGAGACAACCTGAAGGGTAGAGCCAGATGGGAAGAGCTGAGAAGAGAGTGAATGTGCCAATGTACCAAGGTCAGCCTTTAGTCCAGCCCACCCCTGAACCTAATAGCACCTGACTTCATTCCAGTGTTGCCTGCTTTGGCTCCCATTTCCACCCACTGCCCCGAGACTGAAAATTCGATCCCCAGGACACTTTTTTCTGGGTCGGGTATGTGGAGCCGGGCATTGTCCTTGAGATGCCACTCCTCACCTTTGTATTCTTGAGCATTTTACATTCTTGAGCACCCACCACTCTCTGTGAGGCAAGTTTTTTTACACAGAAGGTGGTGGGTGTCTGGAACTTGCTGCCAGGGGAGATGGTGGAAGCAGATACGATAGTGAGTTTTAAGGGGTGTCTTGACAAATGCATGAATGAGAATAGAGAGGTATGGTCCCCGGAAGGATAGGGGGCTTTTGTTCAGTCAGGCAGCATGGTTGGTGCAGGCTTGGGGGGCCTGTTCCTATGCTATAATTTTCTTTGTTTTTTGTTCTTTGTTCTTTGTTCAATGATCCTTTACATCCCTTGGGCAGAATCTTCCATCCTGGTTCCTGCCCCCATCATACAGTCTTAGGTATAGCAGCTTTCATCCAATCCAGAAATGTATTTTATTCATAAATGGTTTGATAAGTTAAATAATATTTAACTAATTGTAGTTGACCTGCAAAAATACGTTGATAATTTAGAAGAGCACAGTGTGTTATAGATTATCGAATAATACTTTTTGTATCATTGGAATCATTTGCTGCCATCTGTTATTCTTTCTATGAACTTCAATAGGGATTAAGTTTAATAGTAATTTTTGTTGTAAGCATTTATAGAACATAGAACATAGAACATTACAGCGCAGTACAGGCCCTTTGGCCCTCGATGTTGCGCCGACCAGTGGAACCAATCTAATGACCCTCTAACCTAAACTATTCCAATGTTATCCATATGCCTATCCACTGACCATTTGAATGCCCTTAAAGTTGGCGAGTCCACAACTGCTGCAGGCAGGGCATTCCACGACCTTACTACCCTCTGAGTAAAAAACCTACCTCTGACATCCGTCCTATAATTACCACCCCTTAATTTAAAGCTATGTCCCCTCATGTTAGCTATCACCATCCGAGGTAAAAGGCTCTCACTGTCCACCCTATCCAATCCTTAGATCATTTTGTATGCCTCAGTCAGGTCACCTCGTAACCTTCTTCTCTCCAATGAAAATAACCTCAAGTCCCTCAGCCTTTCCTCATAAGACCTTCCCACCATACCAGGCAACATCCTGGTAAACCTCCTCTGCACCCTTTCCAATGCCTCCACATCTTTCTTATAATGCGACGGCCAGAACTGTACGCAATACTCCAAAGGCGGCCGCACCAGAGTTTTGTACAGTTGTAACATGACCTCACGGCTCTGAAATTCAATCCCTTTACCAATAAAAGCTAACACACCGTACTCCTTCTTAACAACCTTATCAACCTGGGTGCCAACTTTCAGGGAGCTATGCACATGTACACCAAGATCTCTCTGCTCGTCAACACTACTAAGAGTCCTTCCATTAGCCCTATATTCTGTACTCCTGTTATTCTTACCAAAGTGAATCACCTCACACTTTTCCATATTAAACTCCATCTGCCACCTCTCGGCCCAGCTCTGCATCTTATCTATGTCCCATTGGTCATGGAAAGTGAAATGCTACATGATTATGAACAAATTTTAATTCAGGGTTGGCCTTAGCAGTCATGATGTGGAGATGCCGGCGTTGAACTGGGATAAACACAGTAAGAAGTCTCACAACACCAGGTTAAAGTCCAACAGGTTTATTTGGTAGCAAATGCCACTAGCTTTTGGAGCGTTGGTCTTTCATCAGGTTACCAATGGCAGATCTACCATTGCCACTTCCGGCATCCCGATGGGATTAAATCCCAATTAGATACCTAACTGGCTGTCATCAGAGTTCAGAACGAATATCCCATCTCCAAGAGCTGCTGGGAAATCAGATGCTAGAGGCTTTGAGGAGAGGTCAATTTGGAAATAATAGACTATATGACCATAAGAAGTAGAGGCGTAGGCCATTCAGCCCCTCGAGTCCAATCCACATTCAAAAGAATCAGAGCTGATCCAACATTTCTCACGTCCACCCTCCTGCCCTTTCCCCATAACCTTTGATTCTCTGACTGAACAAAAATCTATCTCAGCCTTAAGTATGCACAAGTGGTGGGATTTTCTGGCTGTGCTCGCCAAAAGTCCAAAAAAATCCCACCTAAGGTCAACAGACCTTTGCATGGTCCTGTCCTGCCCACTACGATTCCCACAGCGAGCAAGACAGGAAAATTCCACCCAAGGACACTGCCTTTCTGTGGCAAGGAGTTCCAAAGACTCACAACCCTCTAAGAGAAGAAATTCCTCCTCCTCTCGGTCTTAAATATTCACCTCTTTATTCTAAGACTGTGCCCTCTGCTCCTAGACTTTCCGATGAGGGGAAACATCCTCTCATCATTTACTCTGACAAGCCCCTTAAGAATCCTATATGTTTCAGTGAGATCACCTCTCATTCTAATTCCAACGAATAGAGATCCAACCTGTTGAATCTTTGCTCATAAGACAATTTCTCCTCACTGGTTCTTAGTGAACCTTCTCTGGATTGCCTCCAATCATTCCTTAATGTGGAAATAATCTTCCATTATGCACTTTCTCAACACCCTTTCAAAATGTTACATATATCTTTTGGATTCACTTGCCTTTCAATTGCTCTACATCAGTGAATGCAGCCCAAATATCAAAGTCTTTCTCTGAGTTCTGATAATGCAGGATTTCAAACAGAAAACATCTCTAAGTTATTTGGAGTGACTCAAACCCTATTTGCAAGATAACGTATAACACAGGGAACAGTACATATATATAAAGACTTAGATCACAGAATCACAAAATCTTTAGTGCAAAAGGGGCTGTTCAGCCCATTGAATCTGCACTGGTTCTCTGATAGAACATTTTACCTAGCCCACTCTCCTGCTTTACTCTCATAACCTTGCACTATCATTACAGATAGCAATTCAACTCTCTTTTAAATTCCTCAATCAAACCCGCCTCCACCACCCTTTCAGGAAGAGCCTTCAAAACTCCAACAACTCTCAGGCTGAAAATGTTTTTCCTCAAATCACTTTTATTCCTTTTGCTATTATGTTTCAAAAGGAAGGATTTCAAACATATGTAAATGTAAATTTTTTAAAAACCTTGTAAGGATACAATAACGTTCACATCTTGAGAATGTCCCAAAGTGCTTCCCGACTACTGAAGTAATTTAGAAGAGTAGTTCCTGTTTTAATGTAGGGAAACGTATCAGTCAACCTCTGCGCAGCAAGAATCTAATAATAGTCAGATATTGGTTTTACCTATGTTGTTTCCAGGTCAGAGGCATACTCTGCTGATCTGCTACGATATTGTCCAATGCGACCATTAACATCTACTCTTGGGGGTTGAACGGGCCTCATTCTTTTAAATTCATTTACAGGATGTAGGTGTTTCTGACTGGCAAGCATTTATTGCCCATCCCAAGCTGCCCTTGAGAAGATAGTGATGAAGTGCCTTCTTGAACCAGTACAGTCCCTGAGGTGTACTACTCAAACTGCCAGTATGGCAAGAGTTCCAGGATTTTGATTCAGTGACAGTGAAGGAACAGTGATATAATTCTAATTTAGGATGATGTGTGACTTGCAGTGGAATTTCCAGGTGGCGGCGCTCCCCGATATCTGCTGCTCTTGTCCTTCGAGATAGTAGTGGTCATGGGTTTGGAAGGTGCTGACTATGGAACCTTGGTGAGTTCCTGCATTGCATCTTGTAGATAGTATACATGGCTGCAACGTCTGCCAGACGTCTCCAACGTCTGGAGAGATTGAATGTTTGTGGAAAGGATAACAATCAAGCAAGCTGCTTTGTCCTGGATGATATCGAGTTTTCGAATGTTGTTGGAGATGCATTGATCCAGGCAAAAGGAGACTAACCCATTACACTCCAGACTGGTGCCTTGTATATAGTGGACAGGCTTTCAGAGACTCAGGAATTGAGTTACTCACTGTAGTGTTCCTAGCCTTTGACCTATTTATATGGCTAGTCCAGTTCAGTCCCTGGTCAATGGTGCCCCCCACCCCCACCTCAGGATTTTGAAAGTGGGAGGATTCAACAATGATAATGCCATTAAATGTCAGGGGACAATGGTTAGATCCTCTCTTGTTGAAAATAGCCATTGCCTGGCACTTGCTTGACACAAATTTTAATTGCCACTTGTCAGCCCAAGTCTGGATATTGTCCAGATCTTGCTGCATTGGACCTCAACTGCTTTAGTGGGGGGTATGTTATCAAAAAATGGCAGAGTATTGTTTCTAGACAGAAAACCGGCGTGTTTCTCTGGAGAGAAATGTGTCAGTTTTCTTGGCAGAATTTGCAACACTGTTTGAAAAATGACCTTGTGCTATCATGCAGAGGAGGGGATTGGGAGTGGGGCCTCAACTTGAGTGCAAAACCCAACTGCACTGAGTTTGGGGCATCCACTCCCCACAGACAGAGTTGGCACCCACCCATTCCACAATGGCCATTGCCAGCATCCCTGCTTCTCCATCTATTCCCGGCCCACAACGAAAACTAAATGGATTTCCTCCCCCTGAGGCTCCCACTGGAGCCTGCCCCTTGGCACAGGTAGGCATTGCCAGGTTGGCATAATGCCTTCAGGATGCCTCCCACGACAGGTTCACGTCTCAGTGAATCTGTTGTAAACTGCGCTGATATGACGTCACATTTGCATTGCGTCAATATATGAGGGGTCAATATATGGCAAAGATGTTAATGACTTTGAAATGTATTTAAATTCATGTAAAACAGGTTTGCGCCTGTTATGTGTATTTGCATGGAGGCGATCGTGAGCTCAAGATCCCGCCCAGTATCTGAGGAGTCACAAATTATGCTAAACATTGTGCAAGCATTTCCAAATATCCCCATTTCTGACCTTATGGTGCCACTCTCAGTCAAATGTGGTCTTGCTGTCAAGGGCTGTCATTCTCACATCATCTCTGGAATTCAGTTCTTTTGTCCAAATTTGAACCAAAGCTGCAATGAGGTCAGGAGCTGAGTGATGCTGGTGGAAAACAAAGTCAATGTCAGTGAGCAGTGTATTGCTGAGTAAGTGCCACTTGATAGAACTGTCGATGACCCCTTCCATCAATTTGCTAATGATTGAGAGTAGTCTGAATGGAACGGTAATTAGCTGGAATGGATTTGTCCTGTTTCAAGTGTGCAGGACATATCTGGGCAATTTTCTACATTGCTGAGTAGAAGCTAGTGTTGTAACTATACTAGAAGAGCTTGGCTAGGGCACAACGAGTTCTGGACAGAACCCTTCTGTCCTATTGCTGGAATATTGTCAGGGCCCATAGCCTATGCACTGTCTTCAGCCATTTCTTAATATCATGTGGAGTGAATCAAATTGGCTGAAGATTGGACTGGAGCAGGCTGAGATTAATCATCCACTTGTCACTTCTGGCCAAAGATTCATAGAGCTATTACAGCATAGGAACAGGGCCTTTGGCCAAACTTGAACATGCTCCCCTTTATTTTAAGCCCCTGAGCTAGTCCTAATTGTCCGCATTTGGCCCATATCCCTCTATACCCATTTTACCCATGTAACTGACAAAACACTTGTTAAAAGACAAAATTGTACCCGCATTAGAATCACTTGACCAAAAGTTATTCCAGATAAATAGGGTGCTTTAGTATGTACTTTGTTGCCATTATTTGGAAGATTAAGAAACACATCAAGAAAAACATTGTGTTGCATTGTTAGTGTAAGCCTTACTTGTGACTAATCAATAAACTTTTAATAATTATCCCAATTAACAGAGTCATAAAGGTTTACAGCATGGAAACAGGTCCTTTGGTCCAACTGTTACGTTAGATTCGGTGCTTAAGTCTCAAGTATGGGGCTTGAACAAGCAAACTTTTAACTTGGAGGTGAGACATACTGAATGAATGCTAGCACCAATAGAACATTACAGCACAGTACAGGCCCTTCAGCCCTCAATGTTGTGCCGAGCTATGTCCAATCCCAAGATCAAGCTATCCCTCTCCCTATCATACTGGTGTGCTCCATGTGCCTATCCAATAACCGTTTGAAAGCTCCTAAAGTGTCTGACTCCATTATCACAGCAGGCAATCCATTCCACACCCCAACCACTCTCTGGGTGAAGAATCTACCTCGGACGTCCCCCTATATCTCCCACCATGAACCTTATAGTTATACCCCCTAGTAGCAGCTATATCCACCCAAGGGAATAGTCTCTGCACGTCCACTCTATCAATCCCTGTCATCATCTCATAAACCTCTATTAAGTCATCTCTCATCCTCCTCTGCTCCAAAGAGAAAAGCCCCAGCTCCCTCAACCCTTCCTCATAAGACCTACCCTCCAAACCAGGCCGCATCCTGGTAAATCTCCTCTGCACTCTCTCCAATGCTTTCACATCCTTCTTGGTTCACGTCCACTGGAGGGACACTGTCCAATAGAGGGACACTGGTATGAACCTGTACCTGGAGAAATCTTTTAACACACAAAATGTTGAATTTGGATAGGCAGATCTCCAAGCATACATGCACAATGGAGTGTTGTGTACTTAAGGCTGCTGCATGAGAGAAGAACTCACAAGTTACAGTTCACATTACAGTGAAAATATGCCTGACCCAAAATAACACAATACTGTTTGTTATACCATTTAACTTCTGTGTTTGGCTTTGCCTTTCTGTCCACATCAGAATATTTAGAACTTGCATTTTGTCTTGACCAGTGCCCAGAATTCATGCTATTAGAACTTGATGGTTTGAGTTATAGATCTTATAAAGATCTATAAAATAATGAGAGGCACAGATCAGCTAGATAGTCAATATCTTTTCCCAAAGGTAGGGGAATCTAAAACTAGAGGGTTTAAGGTAAGAGGGAGGAGATACAAAAGGTTCAGATGGGTAATTTTTTCACAGAGGGTGATGAGTGTCTGGAGCAAGCTGCCAGAGGTAGTAATAGGGGCTGGTACAATTTTGTCTTTTAAAAAATGTTTAGACAGTTACATAGGTAAGATGGGTGTAGAGGGATAGGGACCAAATGTGGGCAACTGGGATTAGCTTAGTCATTAAAAAATGGACAGCATGGACAAGTTGGACCAAAGGACCTGTTTCCATGCTGTAAACCTTTATGACTCTGTTAATTGGGATCATTATTAAAAGTTTATTGATTAGTCACAAGTAAGACTTCCACTAACAATGCAACACAATGTTTTTCTTAATCTTCCAAACAATGACAACAAAGTACATACTGAAGCATCCAATTTTATCTGGAATAACTTTTGGTTAAGTGATTCTAATGCAGCATTAGTCATTCACCTTCAGCTGAATAACGTGTGGTTGAGATTATTTGGTGAATTATTTTGTCCCCAGGAGATCTCAATCAGTCCAAACTCATTGCATTGCTATGTTTTGTAAAATAAACATTGAAATATTAAATAATGACCACACTTTATTATACTTAATTTTACTTACCGGATCAACTAATTTAATATAATGGAGAGAAGAGATCAAATTGTCAAGCGTTTAGTTAATAGAAAAACCTGCAAGGAATGATTAAAAATCAAGAGGAAATTAGAAGAAATTCATGTGTGTCTAATCATGGTATGGAGAAACAGCAGCAGAGAAAGTTTCCTTATCTTCCTGTGAAGATCATCTCCCTTCTTCTTTCAGCTGGCTTCTCTATGAAAGTTATGGAATTATTCATCTACTTTTCTTTCAAATTTCAATCAGCAATGTCTAATCTACTGGAAAGTCTGACATATAATTTGTCAAAACAGTGATGCGATCACATAACTTTAGTGCAACTTTGGACTACAGAGCTTTTTTGCTTCACCAGTTACATGGAATGTACAATAGACATTCTGAAAAATAAACAAACACAATTTAAAGGGATACTCTCTCCAGTGCACGTGCCGGCAAGGAGCAGGAAATAAAGGCAAAAGCCAAGCACTCAAAATGCACAAGTTGCAAATTGTTAAGGTGATGGAGGTGGGACGTTCTCACTTGAACATTTTGGGGTTTTTATCTACGATGCAATGTCATTGTCTCATCCTTTCTAAAAAAAGCTAAGATACAGGCCAGAATAGTTACATTCTGCTATAATTAAAGTCATAGGGCAGAATTTCATGACTTCATTTTCCAGTGGAAAAAAGTTGCAAAATCAGGTGTGATCTGATTAGTGGGAATGGCACCTGTTTTTGCACCCATTCCCAATTTACCAAAAAAATGGTATGATTGGGACTCCAACCGAAACAGGCAAAATGTCAATTCCCATTTTATTTCATTCATCACAACGTCATTAGTGAGCTTCTCTTCCAATCGTCCCAGCTCATCTTCCTTAACCATTTCATTCACTGCAGCTGGAACCAGTGAGGAAAATACCTCATGTATAAAAGTTGGATTCAGGCACTAGAGCAGAGAGTGTGAGCGAGGAGATAAATTTCTGCTTTCAAACTGCTCCTTGCTGCTGACGGGATTGTTTCACGGTGGCCATGTTGTGTTTCAGGTCAGGGGACCTCTGAGTGTGTGGGGGTGGGGTGACGGGCTGTTGATCCAAGCGGAGTCCAACTTTGGCCTCTCAGCATGGACCAGAGTGTTAATGCTGATTCTGGGTCCTAGTGCTAGCAGCAGCAAACAAATGATAGCAGTGGGGGATAGAACAAAGAACAAAGAAAATTACAGCACAGGAACAGGCCTTTCGGCCCTCCAAGCCTGCACCAACCATGCTGCCTAACTTAACTAAAAGCCCCTATCCTTCCGGGAACCATATCCTTTAATTCCCATCCTATTCATGTACTTGTCAAGGCACCCCTTAAAAGTCACTACCGTATCCGCTTCCACTACCTCCCCTGGCAGCGAGTTCCAGGCACCCACTGCTCTCTGTGTAAAAAAAAAATCTGCCTCGTACATTTCCTTTAAATCTTGCCCCTTGCATGTTAAACCTATGCCCCTAGTAATTGACTCTTCCACTCTCGGAAAAAGCTTCTGACATTCCACTGTGTCCATGTACCTCATAATCTTGTAGACTTCTATCAGGTCTCCCTTCAATCTCTGTCACTCCACTGAGAACAAACCAAGTTTCTCCAACCTCTCCTCATAGTTAATGCCCTCCATGCCAGGCAACATCCTGGTAAATCTTTTCTGTACCCTCTCCAAAGCCTCCACATCCTTCTGGTAGTGTGGTGACCAGAATCGAACACTATATTCCAAGTGCGGCCTAACTAAGGTTCTATAAAGTTGCAACATGACTTGCCAATTTTTAAACTCAATGCCCCTGCTGATGAAGGCAAGCATAGGCTGAAAACTGTCAGAATAGGTGTGCTGCAGCCTTAGGCTTGTCAAGCAGCGCTGTCAGGGGCCATTTCTGCATGGGTTGAGGGTGTGTGTATGGTGGAGGGGTAGTGGGGAGGCTGTGATGCCATTCTGGAGAGCTGTGGGGGGGGGGGGGTATGGGGTGTGTGTTGCTGGCGGGGCTGTGGGGGTACACATGTGGAGTGTGTGGTTCTGGGGGACTGTGAGGTGATATGGCAAGTGGTGTGTTTCTCAGGAGCAGTTGGGGGACTGGGAAGTGTGTGTGTTGCTGGGGTGTTTGGGGAGGAATGTGGGGAATGTTTATTTCTGGGAGACTGTTGAGTGATACGGGGGAGTGTATTGTTGGGGATATGTGGAGTGTGTTCTGGGGAGTGGTTGGATGGTATGATGAGTGTGTTGCTGGGCGGCTGTTGGGGGATATGGGGAGTGTGTGTTGCTGGGAGGCTCGGGGTGGGGGAAATGTGGGGAGTGTGTGTTTTTGAGCTGGGGGCAAATGGGCTTCTCTAACTTTTCCATCTGTGTCCCCACATCCGCCCCCCCCACCCCTCCAGATTGACAATATGGCTTTTGCAATGCAACCCATTGATATTGCTGTTCTTTTGGTTGCTGCTGGAGTTGAGGAGGAGGAACAGGAGGATGAATTGTGTGCAGGAGCTGTGAGGAGCAGGATGGCTGGGAGCAGAGCTGCAGGGGTCACAATGCCAGATAGCCGCGGCATATCTGGGTCCCTGCCTGCAGTACAGAACACAAGATTAAGTGCTAAGGAGGGGCAGGAATCTGGGTTGCATGCAACTTACTTCAGGTATCACCAACAAATGGAGGATTGGAAAGTGTTCAGCCCGACCATGCTGTCGCTAATGGTCCGCATGCCGCCTTCTCTCGTAAACTCCAGTGCCTGCTCCTCAAAGTGGGTGAGTGCCCAGATCTCATGCACACCACCCCCCAGTCTTCGCCCTCTCCTAGCATTCTTATGGGCATTCTTCTCCTGTAGGGACAGAAAGAGCCATGCCAAATCTAATGGCACAAATCCTGCAGCATATCAGAGGGTGGCCCTCAGAGGGCAAGGGTTGTGATACTTTTGGAGGGGGGTGGAGGAGGGAAGTGCTTGGGGATCAGGGGCTGGAAGCATGCATGGAGTGGAGGGATCTGGGGACCTTTAGGGGAAAGATGTAAGATAAGATAAAACACCCAGTCTTGGTGCCCGGATTAGGCGATTCAGTCTTCTGCAGCATTGCTTCCCGGTTTTCCTGGCCAGTGCCCTGGCACTAACGCACGCTGCCACCACCTCCCAGGTTGTGTCTCCATCCCTTCCTCGGGGACGGCGGCCTGCTGGGGGCAAGAGAATGTCCCACCTTGCCTCCACCGACTCCAGCAACCTGGCCAGATCTGCTTTAGAGAAACAGGGAGCTGTCTTTCTTGAGACCATTTCTTCCTGCACTGCCTGCCTGTCTGTCTGTCCACCCTTGGGGTTTTAATGGAGCTCTCCCTTGTTAGGGCAGATCAGCTGCAGGCAGTTTGGGTGAGTCATGTGCCCGTTAGAGCATTCCAGCAAATTTAACGCAGTTTGCCTTGTTTCCATGAAGGGGAAGCAAAGTCAACACTGTCAGATGTGCTGATGGGGATGGGAGGACGAAGATTTGGGGGGGGAGAGAATGTGCCTCTGTGATGATTGGAGGCAGGGGAAGGAAAGGGTCATGCCAATTAAATATCGGGACCGGTGGGGGAGGGGATGATGAGGGGGTCATGTGCCAGTGAGTCCTGGGGGGAGGGTGGTGTAATGGCATTGATAATGCTGAGGGTCCCCAATGTCTGTGGAGGGGAGGGAGAGGCTGTATCTGGCTCAGGGGGTTTATATCAGGAGAACTGTTTTTGAGCTTTTTCTGCGCATGCGCAGTTTGTGGCTCCAATTTGAGCTGCTGACTGACTGGCGAATTAAGTCTCACCATCCGCTGCCTCTAACAATGGAAATAGTCTAGCCCACATTTTCAAAGACTAATTCTGTAAGTGGAAGTGAAAACTCACCCAAAAAACAGATCAGGAACTCACCTATTTTTACACTAGCTGGATACTTAGAAGAAATCTCGTAAAATTCCACCCATGTTGTTTGCATTGTTTTAGAAAATGATTCAGGAACTTCCTTTTAACATTTTGGCTTTCTTTCTGGGTAGAATAATTCAGGCACATTTTCACTCTCCCATTTCAGTTCAATGTTACTTTTTCCTTTTGTTTTACTTTTCCTCTTCAGTGCTTTTCAAAGGATTTGTCTTGCCATTGGCAGTACAGTCTTCTCCCTATTGGAAGGGTATATAATCAGACAGCTAGAGGGCAAAGAGGATTCCTACTGGAATGTAATGAAGCAAGTAACCTGGTAGATTTCCATATCTGTTGTCTGGATAGGTTTATTCCAGGTGCTCTGGTTTGCTCCCACAGTCCAAAGATCTGTAGGTTAGGTGGATTGGCCTTGCTAAATTCCCCTCAGTGTCCCATGATCTGCAGGTTAGCTGGATTAACTGTGGTAAACGTATGGAGTTGTGGAGATACGGCAGGGAGAAGGCCTCAGTAACATAGTCTGTCAGAGAGTTGGTGCAGGCTCAATGGGCTGAATGGCCTCTTCTGCACTTAGGAGTCCTATGATTCATAAATGCCCCTTATTTCAGTTTGGCCAGTTCTTTCCCTAGATGTTTATCAAGCTCTGTCTTTTGACATTCTAAACCTGGCTCGTCCAACCTTTCAATGGGGGGGTGGGGGGGTCACATTTCAACAACTTTTTTACTCAAGAGGTCAATAAACAAATTTCAAATCAAGTTTTGCATGACATTGAATACTTTTTTAAAAATTCAAAAAATAACTGAGACATGAAAGAAAACAACTCACCGAGTGAAAACAAAAATGAAGAGTAAATCAAGATGAGTATCAGAGTATAATTGGGTGAGAATGTGTGTTTCCAGCTCGTTGTCAGTCTCAGAGTGCTAAATCAGTCACCCTCACCCACTGTGAGAGTGCACGATGGTGTGTATGTGTGAGGAGAACTGAGAACTGGGAGTGAGCTAGACCCTACTTTCTCATCCCTGCCCCTGCCTCCAACACACAAAACTCTTTCATGTCCCCAAACTCTGTCACCTCCCTCACACTCCCTTACACCCCACCCCCATACAGTCTCATCTCTTCCACACTCTCATATTCCCCCGCTCACACACTCACCCATTTTCATATTTTCCCTGCCCCTACCAACTCCCCCCTCTTTCCCCCCCACCCCGTCACACCACCACACATACTTCCTTCCCCTACTCTCTGGCTCCCTGACTGTCAGTTCCCTGTGTCTCATTCCTTGGTTTCCTGGCCTTTTGGCTCCTGGTCCTTGGCTCCCGAGGCCTCGTCTTCCCAAACCCACCCGCCTTTGCTGCTTCTCCAATCACAGGTTGTTTCTTTCCCAAAGTTGCTGATCAGCAACAAACAAAGGAAAAAAACAGCCTGTGATTGGCCATGTAAGTTCCTCCATTTAAACTGAACTGTTTGGCATCTTGAGGAAATGCTCCAGAGTGCTTTGAGAAGGTTCGAGGGCTGCATTCCAGCATTTGGGCCATATATGGGCCAAGCCTGTTCTAATGTGTCTTTGTTCATTTATTTTCCCTTTCTGCCACATTTTCTCCCTTTTTAAAATGCTAGAGCAAGGCACACTGACATGCTTTGACCAATTTAAGTTATTTTAAGATATTCTAGCATAATTCAAGTAAACATTGCTACTGTTGCCTGTGTACTTCTCACAATCGCTGCTTTCATCACTATTTTTCAGGGAATTATATCAACCCTGCCTTCTCCTTCAGGCAATCTTTAAGTTTTTCCCACTGGTTATGTGGTTTTGCTGAAGGTGGTGAAGGTCACTGCTGCTTTGAACCCCTATGCAGCTAGCATTTCCAAAGTGCCTCCAGGAAATGTATATCAGATCAGCTAGTTTACATCATGCCACTGCAGATATCAAATCACAGATGCATTATTTGTTTTCACCAAGGGAATTTATAGATAAGAATTTCCTTGGAAACAATTCCTCAGTATTTGGATGATGGTTGCAAGTCTGCATTTTTTGACCATCTCTAGTTCCCTGAAAACATGTTTGTGGGTCTTCCACTGAAACAGATGCTCTTACAATGAGATTATGTAGGAACCCTTGGGAAGTTGATCCATCAACGATGAAAGTACACAACAGTTATCTTTAAATCAGCATAGTATGTGACCTGGAAGGAAATGTGCAGGCAATGGTGTTTCCATGGGCCACATGAATGGGAAGTAATGTTAAAATGTTTGATTAAATGTTGCAATGCTTCCTGAAGACCAGACATACTGCGATCAGGGTGTTTCAATGGAAGCTGATAGAGGCATAGCTTGCTCAACAAATAAAGTAAGCTAAAGTAAAATCATCATTCTGCCAGATGACTATTGGCTGGTGGTGATTTAATCTGAGGATCACTATTTTACTCAGGCGAGGTATAGTGATCCTCAGCAAGGCTGAAAAGACGGATCTTCATGACTAACCTCAGCCAGTATGGGAATTGGTATCATTCTGCATCATGAACTAGCCATCCAGCCAACTAAGCAAATCAACTCCTGCAACAGATGAAATGGAGTTACAGGTTACCCTATTTCTGTTCTGTTTTGCTAGCCATAAAGCCAATATAAGATCACTTTATCAGTGAAGGAGTAATCAAGAAAGTAAATGAGTGCAGTGTTGTCATATTGTCTACCTGTACTTTAGCAGACCCTTTGACAAGGTACCTCAATTAAGCCTTTGCATAAGGTTAAATCTCACAGGATCCAGGGTGAAGTAGCCAATTGGATACAAAATTGGCTTGATGACAGAAGACAGGCAATGGTTGTAGAGAGTTGTTTTTCAAACTGGAGGCCTGTGACCTGCAATGTACCTCAGGGATTGGTGTTGGGTTATTTGTCATTTATATTAATGATTTGATGAGAGTTTAGTAGGCATGGTTAGAAAGTTGACACCAAGATTGGTGGCATAGTGGAAAGTGAAGAAGGTTATCTAGGGTTGCAATGGGATCTTGGTCAATTGGGCCAGTGGGCCAATGAATGGCAGATGGAGTTTAATTTAGATAAATGTGAGGTGATGCATTTTGGTAGATTGAACCAGGGCAGGACTTACTCAGTTAATGGTAGGGTGTTGAGGGGATTTATAGAACAAAGAGATCCAGGAGTACAGGTTCATTGCTCCTTAAAAATTGAGTCACAGGTGGATAGGGTAGTGAAGAAGGCATTCGACATGCTTGGTTTCACTGGACAAAAAGTTGAGTACAGGAGTTAGGATGTCTTGTTTTACAGGACATTAGTAAGACCACACTTGGAATACTGTGTACAGTCCTGGTCACCCTATTATAGAAAGGATATTATTAAACTAGAAAGAGTGCAGAAGAGACTTACTAGGATGCTACCAGGACTTGATGGATTGAGTTATAAGGAGAGGCTGGATAGACTGGAGCTTTTTTCCCTGGAGCGTTGGAGGCTTTGGGGTGATCTTAGAGAGGTCTATAAAATAATGAAAGGCATAGTCAAGGTAGATAGTCAATGCCTTTTCCCAAAGTTAAGGGAATCTAAAACTAAAGGCCGTAGTTTTAAGATGAGGGGGAGAGATATAAAAGGATCCAGAGGGGCAATCTTTTTACTGAGGGTGGTAGATATCTGGAACGAGCTATCAAAGACAGTAGCAGAGGTGGGTACAACTTTGTCTTTCCAAAAGCAGTTAGACAGTTATTTGGGTGGATGGGTAAAGAGGGATATGGGCAATTGGGACTAGCTTCATAGTAAAAACTGGGTGGCATGGACAAGTAGAGTTGAAAGACTTGTTTCCATGCTGTAAACTTCTATGACTCTCCATCAATTTTTGTGCACACACTAGCACACCAACCCCCCCACCTCCTGCAGCACGGTTCCCCCCCCGCCACCCCAACCAAGATTGAAATACGCTCAGTCACATGTTCTAATGATTTTCTGTCTTCAGTGAAACTTACTTAGTTGAAAAATAAATCAACAGGAAACAACATCAAAGAAGCAATTGGTAATTTAATGTTATAACTTTTCATTTCCAAATCGGAAATTGTAATGTCTCAGTTAAATAATGTTATTCATTAATCGCTGAACATAGATGTATAAAAGTTTTGGTATATGTTGTTTTGCTGGATTCACAGGAAATTTGTTGTCACTTTTGAGGTAACCTTTATTTCAAGGACATAAGATTGTAAACAGTCATCATGAGTGTATAGGAAATAAATTTATAATTTGCACTTTGACAGCTCAGTCTGCTCTCAGCAGGTAAAGACAGGAAATGGTTTATGTGGATCAATGCGCATCTTCCCTGTGGAGTCTGGAATGCATTCCTTTCTGATATAACTAATTGTTGATCCATAGCTGAACATAGAATACCCCAGAGTGTTTCCTCTAAATTCTGTGTTTCTATATTATGCAATAATATCAAATCATTTTGCTAAAAAAACTCATTTCTGGGTGTTTTTATAATATTTCAGCATCATTATTTTACATGTTTGATGGTCCCCAAATCCTCTTTAGAACCAAGCTGTGTCTGTGAACATAAAAAAATGATATGACAAATGGATGCAAAAATAATGTAATGGTAGGTTTC
The DNA here is from genome assembly GCF_965287045.1 of Carcharhinus amblyrhynchos. NCBI lineage: Eukaryota > Metazoa > Chordata > Chondrichthyes > Carcharhiniformes > Carcharhinidae > Carcharhinus > Carcharhinus amblyrhynchos. The sequence continues at coordinate 84,644,152 of NC_137324.1, read as the reverse complement.
TTCAAACTGAGCTAGGTAAATTCTCTGCAGCAAATCAATATAGAATTAACACAAAGATTAACTTATTAGGTGTTTAAAGTTGGTCTTGTTCTGGTCATTCATTTGATGATCTTTCCAGTTGTTTAAGCCTCCCACATCACTGTAGTGAATGGATGTGGTTTCTATTCTGGCATTGCATTTGTTTGCTAATAGTTTGAGGTACCATAGATTGCAGTATATAAATTGACCCGGCTATAAGAAGGCTCCATTTTTCCAGCACCAGAATGCAACTTTCAACTCAAACTCAATGTCTTGTCATCTCCCATTTCTAACCACTCTCCCCATTATCTGTTGATACATTTTTTCAGTCCACCTGTATTAAATCATTTTCAAAACGTAATTATTTTGAACATGTTGAAATGTTTTTTGGTATGGTGAAGAAGGTCTCTGTCATGGCAAAAATCTGAGAAATTTTAAATCTGGCCCCCCAAACATGGCATGTTCCTATTTTTGTGGGGGTGGGACAGAAGTCAAGTCAGTGCTTGAGCGTACAGAGTTTATGGAGACCGATGGCCATTCAAATCACTAATGTGATTTCAGAAGTCAGGAGTGGTCAGGAAGGCGAATGGGATGCTGGCCTTCATAGCGAGGGGGATTGAATATAAAAGTAGGGAGGTCTTGCTGCAGCTGTATAGGGCATTGGTGAGGCCGCAGCTGGAGTACTGTGTGCAGTTTTGGGCGCCGCACCTGCGCAAGGATATTTTGGCCTTGGAGGGAGTGCAGAGGAGGTTTACTAGGCTGATACCGGAGTTGAGGGGGTTGAGCTATGAGGAGAGGCTGAATAAACTAGGCTTGTACTCGTTAGAGTTTAGAAGAATGAGGGGAGATCTCATTGAGACGTATAAGATGATGAATGGGATGGATAGGATAGAGGTGGAAAGACTCTTCCCGCTCAAAAAAGACAGTAGGACTAGAGGGCACAGCCTCAAGATAAAGGGGGGGCGGTTCAGAACGGAGTTGAGGAGGAACTTCTTCACTCAAAGGGTGGTGAATCTCTGGAATTCTCTGCCCGTTGAAGTGGTGGAGGCTGCCTCGCTAAATATTTTTAAGAAGCGGGTTGATGGGTTTTTGATAAGAGAGGGGATTAAGGGTTATGGGGAGAGGGCGGGAAAGTGGAACTGAGCCACGACAGATCAGCCATGATCTTATTGAATGGCGGGGCAGGCTCGAAGGGCCAGATGGCCTACTCCTGCTCCTACTTCTTATGTTCTTATGAGTGTGAAATCTGATGCGTGCAAATTAGAACAAATAAGCAGAGGTCTAACCCACGTAGATTTATTTGGGTAGCTAGGATGCTACTTTTGGTGAAGTAAGGTTGGTAGAGATAATGCACCCTTTGGGCTTGTTGGTTATTCATAAAACTGGCAGAGTGGCACAACTGTTAGCTCTGCTGTCTCACAGTGCCAGGGACCCAGGTTTGATTCTTGGCTTGTGTCACTGCCTGTGCGGTGTCTGCATGTCTCCAGCTACTCCAGTTTTTTCCCAAAAGATGTACTATTTAAGTGCATTGACCATGCTAAATTCTCCCTCTGTGCCTGAACAGGCTAGAGTGTGGCAACTAGGGAATTTTCACTGTAACTTCATTGCAGTGTTAATGTAAGCCTACTTCTGACACTAATAAATAAACTTTAGCTATCAAAGCTGTCCAGGAACAGTCAAAGAGCTATTTGGCATAGAGGGCATGAGTGTCCATGGTGATAGGCTGGATGGGGTGATGAAGTAGCATACGTTGGCTGGGGCATGGGGGTGGAAGGGGTGAAAGCTGTTTTTTTTTCTTTTGTTGTGGTCTTTTTTAAAAATAGCTTACACGTTGGACCAGGGAGACAGGCCTTTTGCCCAACTCACTTCTGTATTTGAAGTTTCCACATTCTGGGGGGCAGGCCCCGACTTCCAACCCAAGCCTGTCACCCTATCCTTTAACTGCAGAAGTCAAAAGTCAGGTTCTCAGAGCTGGGAATTCTCTCATCTTCGTGTGCCTGACCTGAGACCAAAATTCTGGGCCACAGCATGACTGTCTAAATTCAATTACACCATGGGGAAATCACTGAACATTATGGTTACATGTGGAAAGACGATTTCCAAATAAAAATAAATCATTTATTGAAATTATGTCAAAAAAATTATGATGAAATACATGTTAAATTTTTCATCTTGGCCATTAACATGTTCTTACCCTTTCATGTGAACTGTATAACTATTCAGTGGGCTAAACTCCACCAGTGACACATGTACATTTTATTATGTTGGTTCTGGGGATTGCAGTAACTGGCAAGACTTTTACAGGGATTTTATTATTCACTGAAATTGAGACAGTGACACTGGTAGACAGTAAAAGTCTCTTCAAGGTGATTAGCCAGTTCAAACTGAAATAATATTTTTGAGGAATATTAATAAAGTAATAGATTTTATGTTCACAAAATGTGCATGATTTCAATTGATTTGAAAGCAGCAACTTGGAGTTTTTATGGAGTTACCTGCACATCATTTAGTCAAATACAGATCAACAGTTCCACATAATTTGATTTGATTTAATTTATTATTGTCATATGTATTCGTATACAGTGAAAAGTATTGTTAATTATGTGCTATATGAAGCATACCATTCATAGAGTACATAGGGGAGAAGGAAAGGAGATGATGCAGAATGTAATGTTACAGTCTGCTTAATATAAGGCGTGCTGTTTTCTGTTGGTAGACTATAATAGAGGGAGGAGAAAATTGAAGTTTTGCTGTAGAATTTAACATGTGTTTGATACATTGCTCATTTTTAGTGGATACAAATAAATGGGAGAAAAATTATGTATTTATTTTTTCTTTTGGTATGAATATCTATTGCAAAGCAAACTGGATTTATCAAAAAATAATTGAGATATTCTTTCTCCTCAAAGTAGTTTGGCTTTGCCATCTTCCCACTTAAGCAGTGTACAATTTCTCAGTGTCTCCCAATGGAGAAACATCGAAGTATTTACATTCCTTTTTGCTGCTTGACTTGACACATTTTATACTCGGCACGTAAGTCCATTTTTGGCAGGGTTTTATGAAGCTTCAAAGATTGATTTTTACACCGTGGTCCATAGTAAATTGTTTCCTTCTTATGGGGATGAGAGTGCTTGAGTTATAAATTAGAATCATTCCAATAGGGATTTCGTTGGAGAAGGTTTTGCCTTATGGTTTTGTCCTTCAGAAAGAATTCAAACTATGGATTAGATTACATTATTTGTGTTTGTGTCCAGCCACCTACAGGACACGTGGACGATTCAAGACATACGAAGGAATCATAGAATTCCAGATTTAGAAACTAAAGAGGCTTTACATGAAAGTTAGAGATTTCCAATATTACTTCAAAAATATTGTTAGGCTAACGATAATGATATTTAGTAGCAATTCAAGTCTACTTCCATTACTACCATTACAGTTACTCCAAACAGCCAAGCTTGAGGTTCTAAACAAGATAGCCCGTTCCTTTATCTGAAAAGGAAATGATAAAACACATATTTTATTGCAATGTACTGAGATGTATATTAGATAACATTCTGCTTTACACTGTACATTTGGCCAGGAAGAATCTTCTTAGTAATGGCAGGAAAAGGAAATAAATAATTCAGTAAGTGTAACAATAATGAGCAGAATTGTCTGATGCTCTGAATCACTTCCTTAAATCATCGCTGTGCTAAATTTCCAAAACTTGTTACTTTTCATCAAGACGGAATACTGCAGATATTGGAAAGCTGATACAAAAATGCAGCAAAAACACTCAGCAGGTCTGGCAACATTTATGGAGAGAGAAACAATGTTGTGGTCTGTAGTCTAGTGACCCTGTTAATAGCAGCTGCAAATCAAATAAAACTTGACCTCTCCCCCCGCTCACCTTCCACCCCGCCCCCCTCCCCACCCCTCCACCACCCCCACCACTCCTGGTGATGTGATCAGGTTCATGCCCAAAAAGGGTGTTAACATTATTTCCATAAATTTGAGTATATTATCATATGATTACCAGGCTCGCTGCTGTAGCATCTGCCCACAACGTATTCTCCCTGTCTGGCGGTGGGATATCACGCCAACACAAGTCACTGCTAGTTTTCAAAAATGAAAACCAGTCATGACGACCTTGCTGGTGGTGCACTGTGAGGCATAGCCCCTGGGTGGTGAGGGACGTGGCCTCCCTGCACCCTTGCAGTGCCAACCTAACAATGCCAAGGTGACAGTGTCAGAATGGCAGTGCTAAGGTGAGCCCTCTGTGGAACCAGAGATGAGGGGTTTGTCATATGAAGAGATTGAACAGTTTAGGCCTATACTCTTTTGAATTTGGAAGAATGAGGGGCGATCAAATTGAGGTATTCAAGATGATAAGAGGTATGGTTGAAGTAGACATGGAGTGGATGCTTCCTCTTGTGGGGCATTCAAGGATGAGAGGTCATAGCCTTATGATGAGGTAGCAAATTTAAAACAGAGTTGAGGAGAAACTACTTCTTCCAAAGGGTTGTGAATCTGTGGAATTCACTACCTGAAAATGCATTGGATGTTGGGACAGTGAGTAAATTTAAAGAGGAGTTAAATAGATTTTTAATTGGTAATAGGTTGAAAGGTTATGGAGAGAAGGCAGGAAAATGGGGATGAGGAACATATCAGCCATGATCAAATGCCAGGGCGGACTCAATGGCCCGAATGGCCTAATTCTGCTCCTATATCTTATGAACCTCATTGGGGGGGGGGTCTCTTTGGGTGGGGTGGGGGAGGGGGTGCAATACTTATTTGAAGGGAGGGGTGTTGTGTCTGCATTGAGATTGGGGGTGGCAGTGCCTATGAAGAGGGTGAAGCCTGTGAAGTGAGGGGGAGTGCTGCCAATGACACAGAAGGAGGTTGCCCCAATGCCTGGTTGAGGGGGGAGTTGTGGGGGGGGGGGTGGCGGAGTGGGGGGAGTGGCGATACTTGTAACGGTGGGGTGATGCCCGTCGGGGAAGAATTTCCTGATGCCGGGGTGGAGGGATGAGGTAACTGCAGTGCTTGTGTGGTGCGAGGTTGGTGAGGTGCCCCGATATTGATATGATTGGGGTGGTGAGGAATGCCCCAATGTTTGCACGTCAGGGGGGTGTTCCCCTTCTGTGTCTGAGGGTTGGGGGTTATTCTTCTTGTCTGCCAGGGATTTGCCAGAGGAGATGAAGCCTTAAAAGTAACTTTAAGACTGGGAGGTCCTTTAGAAACGGCACGCAGTTCTCAGAATCCCAGCCTACCTGGCATGTCTGGCTTGTTCCCCAGTTGGCTGTGTGATCTGCACCAACATCTTGAAATTGCATGAATGCTGCACCAAGATGAGAAGAGGCATCTGTGAAGCAATAGTTTCACACAGTTTTACTCGCCTGGCTCAGCACTCAGTGCAATTTTGGGAAATTTTCACCCAGTGTTTCTACAACTCTTCTTTGGAACTGTTCACATTTCTGAAAGCAAGTCACATCGGACTCAAAACATTGGGCTGGATTTTCCGGCACTTTCTGTCGGTGAGATCTTCCAGCCCACCAAAGATGACTTGCTGGTTTCCAGCCATTGTGGCAAGTGAGCAATGCAAATGTCCATTGACATCAGCAGGACTGGAAAATCCTGTCACCTGCCAATGGCAACCTGTCTCCTCCAATGGAAAAGCCTCTGGGGTAGGGCCTGGAAAACTCCATTCAGTAACTCTGCCCCTCTGCACAGATGCTGCCTGTCCTGCTGAGTTTTTCCAGCATTTTCTGTATTCCCATTTTTTCATGTCCATTTGTTTTCACAGTTTTAAATTTGAGATTTTAAAAAGTTTAGTTATCATTTCACTTCCTGACTATCTTTGCATGTTAATATTCTGAGGTGTTTTGCAAGCTATGTGTTTAATCAAATGACCAGTCTGACATTAGACAAAACAAACTACTGTATTTAAAACCTGTGGCCATTTTAAAAAAAAAAATTATTGGAGGAGCGTCGGGGAACGAAAATCCAAAATGACATATTTGTCTATCATATTTATTCAGATGATGTTTATGATTAGTTTTGAAGAATGCAACATGATACTTGAATGCAATTTTATAAGTTCGCTTCTTGTTTCAATTCTTCAAAGCACCTGACCTGTAAATTCCTTCTAGGAGAAGAAATACCTGAAATTGTAGTACAGGTACTGTATCGTTAATCGGGACTGAGGCTAAGCTGGATTTCGAGTCTTGCTGGAGTTTGGGACATGTTTGGACCATGGGTGTCATGGGTCAAGCCAGGTAAGCTTGTGCTAGGGTCGCAGGTGTGCAAGCAACAGTGCGATGATCAGTCAGGTGCGTCAATGCGGCACCTCGCCAAATTGTCCAAGTAAGTTTTTTTTTGTTCATTTACACAATTCATATTGCAACATTGTACATTCCAAAGGTGTCCAAGTTTTGAATAACTCTGTTTTTTGGACAACTGAATTTGATGCACTGTAGTGTAATGTACTGAAAAAAAACCTGAAATATAAGATCATATTGCAAACATGGGGCTGGATGGGCTGTATATACATGTATATGATGTGCATAATTTTTAAGATTTTCTAACCGCTTATAACACTAATAATATGTACCTTATAACACTAATCACCTTCTGCATACAGTAATTTCACCCACGCTTCCAGTATCACTTCCAACTTTATCAGTATTATAACAATTATTTGCATCATGCTCATTCAATTTAATAATGCAACTCTATCCCCTGGAGCCAGTCATTCACTTTCTTACGTGTTTTGTTTATGATCCCTCGCGTGTCATTTTACAGAGCATTTTCTAATTCCAGCAACATGGTGAGACCTAGTTTTTTTTATTAAACGTTAACAATAGTGTTGACATTTAAAATAGATTTTCATGTATTTTGAATCAATTAGGAGAACAAAAGTTTATTGAGTCGAGATATTTTTCAGCATATCTTAGTAAATAGAAGTAGAATAAAGAAGCCTTGCTACAATTGTGTAGCACCTTGTGAAGATGACACTTGATATACTATGTGCAGTTTTGATCTTCATAATTAAGGTAGGATATACTTGCATTGAAGGATGTACAACAAAGGTTCACTGGGCTGCCCCCAAGATGAGAGGCATATCCTATGATAAGACATTGAGTAAATCAGGCCCATAATCTCTAGATGTTAGAGGAATGAGAGTGGTCTCATTGAGACATATAAGATTTTGAAAAGGATTGACAGGGTAAACGCTGAATGGTTGTCTCTGCTAGTTGGAGAATCTGGATAAGGAATCAATCATTTAGGATTGAGATGCAGAGGGATTTCTTCACTCAAACAATTGGGTATCTTTAGAACTCTCCATCCCAGAGGATTGTAGATGCCCCATCATTGATTATAGTCAAGGCTGGGAGATTTCTAACCTTAGGTGATATGGGGAGCGGACGGAAAAGTGGAGCTGAAATTTAAGATCAACCATTATTGTATGGAATGGAACAGCTGGCTCAAAGAAACTTATGGTCATCCCCTGCTCCATTGTTAATGATCAGGAACAAATAGTTGAAATCACTTTGACAAGTAGCTTCTGGATTACACAGTTATGCCGATTGAAGGTACTAAAAGAGTTAGTGAATGAGATATTGAAACTATATCGTTTCAATATAGCCCAGGTGTGTGACTTTGAGAGGTGCAACAGAAATTTATTCATAAAAAAGTTGGAAATGCTTAGCCTTACATAGTGATTGCTGAAAACAACTGTTTCAAAACTGACAAAGTTCTGACAATTTAGCTGAGTACAGGAGAATCATTAGGTAATAACTTTCTGCGTCCCCAGCATTGTATTTAGGGTGTACTCTGATGTGCTGTGGAATCCTTCTTGGAAGTTCCCACGTAAAGGTTACTTGTCAATTACCCAGAAGTATTAGCTTCCCTGGGCAATTGCGCTGGACTGGGAACCATTCAACAAAGTGATTAAAATTATTAAGTTCGAGTGATTCTGTCACTTTTAACCTCAGTTACTTTGAGAAAGCTAGAAGGAAAGAAATATTTCTAAATCCAGAGTAACTACTTCAGAAACACAAACCAAACTTCACACAGGACATGCCCACAACTGCACCATGCACCCCCCCCCCCCCCCCCCCCCCCCCAACCAGGGGCCCTAATCCACCCCCCCACCCTCCATAACCATCCTAACTATGCATGCCCTGGGGAAGTGCATGACTCCCCAACCCCCCCACACCCCATCCTGGCCTGATCAGCACCTCCACCCTCACTCCCAGTTCTGATTCCGACGTCACCTCAACTCCAATCCCAGTCCAATTCCCCAACTCCACTCCTACAGTCTGAATCCATGCCCCCACTTTCAACCAACACCCGCCCCCCCAACCACACCGTTCCCCTTGTCCAAGGTCTGATCCACCACTTACATTTCAAACACACCTCTTCTCTTTAAATTTTCCCTTTAAGCACCTGTTTTACAGCAGCTAGGCACTCACCCTCCCGAGTGAGAAAAGTTGGGCGATTCAAGGGCTTTGGAATTTCAACAGAGGTAAGTCCGTCCAGAGCGGCAATCTGCTTGCCACCCCGAGGAATTCATGGGCCAGTGCATTTCTGTTCTCTTGGTCAAACAAATCAAGCATTTCATGATTGTGTTCCAAAAGCTTTTCAAGTTTTTATCTAAAAAGCAAACCTTAGCAAGCAGGGAGATTGAGTGAGTCAATGAATTGCAATAATGGTTATGTTATTATCTAACAATTGCTGACAGTCAGTATCTTTCTGCAATTGACGTATTCACAAACTGACCTGGCCTTTCTTCAGGCTTTACAAAGCCTGTGTCCACCAGCTCTGGAAAATAGGCACCAATCTTGACACATTAGAACTCACTGATGTAGAAAACTGAGTGAAATCAGTGATAGAAGTGATACTGAAAACTTGAGTGAAATGTTTATTATTGGAAGGAGAATTGTACATAAGTGAAGAGAAAATGTTACATACTTATCCATGACTATTATATGCAAAGAAATAAGTGTGCATGAATCATGTGGCTTTAGATTTTCCAGAGGAGCCTCTGACAATGACTGGGATTCTATGATTTTGTTCATTGCCAGCAAGAATGGAAAATTTGGCACTCAGCCAAAACTTGATTCATTGCAGCGGGAACGGATAATCCCACCCATGGGCAAGGTCGGAGAAATCTGGCCACTGACTTTACTTCCAGACAAATCCAAGAAAATCTCAAGAACCAACACACAAATTAAAAATTCCATTTATCGAACTGACCAAAGCATTTGATTCAGTAAATTATGAGGCTCTGTGGACTGTGCTCCAAAGATTTAGATGGCCAGGAACCTTCACTGCAATCCTGCAATTGCTTCATCATGCAACTGTCTTAACCGGGAGATTTGAAATAATCATCCTCAAGATGCAGAGCAGTGATAGCCTGTATGATAGCCCCCCACTCTATGTACAAGCTACCTAACAACAGCTAATCAACTTATCAAAAATCAGCTGTCCTATGTTGTGTGTGTTAAATACTGCCTAGTTGGAAAACTCTTTACCTCTGTGTCAAAACTAAACTAACCACTATAGACTTACATAACCCATAGTTTGGAGATGATGACACTGTCATTGCAGATACAGCCTATCCTTGAATGTTGCAAAACAAACTTGTATGCCAACCCGGACTTGGTTTGTTAAATATTCCACGTCTCATATACGCTTAAGGATAGACTCTGAAATATGTTGAGCACTTCCCATTCACCATTGCTGAGGACTTCCAACAGTGGACCAGACGTGCCAGCTCAGTCTTCTACAAACTACAACATCAAACATTTGACACCTAACACCAACGCAAGTCAACAAATGTCCTATGTGCAAAGCAGTTGCTGTCACCACACTCCTGTACCCCAGGCTGGGACTGCCCAAGGGGACTCCACCCCTTTCTCCAACCTTCCTGGGGGCCCTCAATGGCCTTCAATCCACCAGCATGGCATCATGATGGTACCTGTTTTTGGGAATCAGCTATGATTCTCGTCGGAGAGAACCTGTCCTGGCGAAGCAATAGAGGCAAGTGAGCCTGGACGATAACACCCCGGGCTCATTAATTCCGTTCAAAAAAATAAATTATTTAGTCTCATGCCAGAATTGGGCACTAGGCTGATTGTGCTAGATATCTGGTGCTGGTGAAATCGGGCGTGAATTTGATTTCTCGGCTCTTGTGTGATCCTATCAACTCATTCGACCAGAGCACCCCTATGTTGTCCATGCCCTACCTAATTGCAATCATCATGTTTGTTAATTATGTATACAAAATTTTCGCTCATTCAGGCTCTTTCCAAAGGCAGATCCTTGGCACATTGTCTGTTGATGCTGCATTCTGAGCTGCTTTTCATAGCAGTTTTTGTCAGTGATGGTTTGCCCATTAGCTTCCATTCTCCGGGCTTGAATGCAGGTCCCCAGTCTACTTCAGTCAGAACAAGAATTGCCTCCATGTTGCTGGGGTTGTTCTGAGCACTCGGTAGAAATCTAGCCAACCAGCCCCTCACCACATTTTACAGAGAGAAAAAATGCATCCGCTCGAAATGCATCCAATACCTATTTTCTCCAAGTTTATGATAGTTAAAGGAAGAATTGGAAAAGTAGACTAAATTGTAAAAAAGCTTGAAGAAGTTAAGCATAAAAGAATTGGATCCTTACCACTGATTGTAGGGAGCAATTTATAATAAATGACTGTTACAGACATGTTGGTATTTGGGACACATTGCTCTTCACTCTCAGTAACCATGGTGACACAAGCTCATTATCTTTGCTTGAAATTAAGTCTGGATGGGATGAAAGGAATTTTGTAGGCAGCACAAACTAATTTGTCAAATCCTCTAATGTTTTGGAATGAGTTCTGTTGGGCTATAACTTCCAAACTGCAAGGTATCGTACTTGTGGGGGTACGGGGGTGGGGGGAGGGGGCACCCAAAGAATGTGTTCTGACCACCCACCCCTACCATGACAGCTGAACCTTGCCCATTGACCATCCAATTCCTCGATGACCATCCTACTCTTCAGACCATGCTACTCCCATATGATCATCAAACCCCCTCCCCACCCCAACCATCCTAAGCCCCTTGACCATCTCCCACTGACTATCACCCCCGTTCTATCCTACCCATTTATCTTACACACTGACCTTCTGTCTGGCTTCTCAAAATGTCTAGATGTTTAATCTTACCAGATTTGCAAAAAGCAAAGAAAAGTACAGTACAGCACAGGCACAGACCCTTGGGCCCTCCAAGCCTGTGCCAATCATGATGGCCTAACTAAACTTAAAAAAATCCTTTAACCCTTACTTGGTCCATATCCCTCTATTTCCTTATGTTCCCATCCAGATGCCTCTTAAATGTTGCTAATGTGCCTACTTCAACCACCTCCTCTGGCAGCACATTCTAGGCACCCACCACTCTGCATGAAAAACTTCCCTTGCATATCTTCCTTAAACTTTCCCCTTCTCACATTGAACCTGTGTCCCCTTGTAATTGATGTTTCCACCCTGGGGAAAAAAAAACCTCTGATTATCTACCCTGTCCATGCCTCTCATAATTTCATAGTCCTCTAGCAGGTCTTTCCTCAATCTCCATCTTTCCATTGAAAACAATCCTAGTTTATTCAAACTCTCCTCATAGTCAACACCCTTGAAATCAGGCAACATCCTGGTGAGCCTTCTTTGAAATCTCTTAACAGCTTCCACGTCCTCCTGGTAGTCCTCTACAGTAGCTACTGCTATAAACAAAGGATGTAGCTTCCTTCCATCCAACTCTCCTGCACTTGACCAGGAGGATTTCTGGAGAGCAGCATCTTGGTCCGAGTCAGAATATCAAGCGAGAAAGGTGAGGTTATATTTTAGTGTATACATATAGGAGCCGTGTAGCAATCAGATCGTGAGTGCCACTTCATGGATGAAATGCCCTGCTGTGATTTTTGAGCAGATGAGTCATGTATGCTTTGTTGCTCCTTCCCCTTGATTTTCTTTTTCTAAAAATTGTATTTTCGAAAGCTAAATGGAATGTACTTTATTTTACGATTTGAAAAGAAGTTCAATTAAACTTGAAGCAAAATTTATGTAAGAAAACCAAGTCAATAGGAGCAATAAAAGCCATGATTAAATAATATAAATAACCAAGCAAGAATAACTGATGGAAAGTATGGGCCCCAATTCTCCCAAAAGAATTCTAAGTGCTGAATTGGCAGGAAAAATTGTTTTGACAGTGTGAGTTGAGATTCGAATCTTCCACACTCTGCAATGCAGTGTCACAATCCTGACTATCATTATAAGCTTGGGGAGGGTGGGGCGGGGGAAGCCTATTTTCATTGGAGTTTGACAGTTCTGGACATTTGCGCACGCACAGTGGCCCCAATCTGTCAGCCTCCTGTTTGCTGGCCAGCTCGATGCTGCCCTCCAAACCCTCCCATTGTCCGAATGCAGCCCCCACAATCATTCCAGGGCTGGCCCCAACCTCCCGCCTGTCCTGGAGTGCCTGATCCCCAACCCCCTCTACCCTCTGCAGTGATGATCCCTTCCCCCACGAGAGGCAGACTCCCCCCACCCCCCACCCCCCCCCCCCCTGGCAGACCACACCCCCCAGCCCGCCCCGATCGCTACCCTCCCTCCAGGCCCAACCAAATCCCAATGCAGAGTGGTGGTGGGATGCCGCACCCCCACCAACTATTCCTAAGCCGTGCCCAGAATAGGCCCAACTCCCCCACAAACAGTCACTCAAACTGTCAGACATAAGGGGGTGGTACCCTGAGGCATGGACACTTTGCCTCTTGGGCAGTACTAAAGGCATAGGCTGGCATTGCTAGGGTTCCCATACTCGGGGGGCATCACCCCCTGATGGCTGACCCCTGGGGAGGGTCTTGATTTCCCCCCTTCACTCCAGCAGGATCTCCCGCTAGTTCCCCGAATGTGGGGAGATATTCTAAACCCTGCTGGAGTGAAATACTGCTGGCAGGGCGGGAGATGCTATTGGGCCTGAATAATTCAGTCCTGGGCTTGATAATGACATTTAAATTACATTAAAAACAGATTAAAATCGCTAACCTGGTCTTCCTGCTGATTTCCAGTGTGGTGTTGACTGCGTCTGTTCTCCTGCGGTAGGAGACGTGCATGTGTGAATCCCATGAAATGGGCAACACACACATCCCCTAACCCAACATGCCAAAAAAACTAGCGCGTCGCAATGGGAGAATCGGGCCCATGATTCTGGCCAGGGGAGAGGGAGAGGAGGTTATAGTTTGCATGCATGTGTTTCATAGTAGCAGCAAGATATGTTAAAGGTGCAATTTTCATCAGCCAAGTTTCTGAAATAAGACACAGCTGCAGTTAGAAAAAAAAACAGTGCTATCAATTTCTCTCTCTCTGTTGATATGTCTACTGATTATCATTGAAGGATTTGTGCTTCATAATGGCGATGATCTCGTGGTATTATTGCTAGACCATTAATCCAGAAACTCAAATAATGTTCTGGGGACCCAGGTTCGAATCCCGCCATGACACATGGAGGAATTTGAATTCAATAAATAAAATCTGGAATTAAGAATCTACTGATGACCATGAAACCATTGTCGATTGTCATAAACCCATTTGGTTCATGTACATCCTTTAGGGTAGGAAATCTGCCATGCTTATCAGGTCTGGCCTACATGTGACTCCAGAGTCAAAGCAATGTGGTTGACTCTCAACTGTCCTTGGGCAACTAGAGATGGGCAATTAATATTGGCCCGTCATTGATGCTCATGTCCCACAAATTAATAAAAAAAACTAGCATTACTACAGTGAGGTTCCTGTCAATTCACAGTTTGATTGATAGCTCTAAGTGATTGTAAAGTCTTTGATGTGGAACTATGCACACAAATGCTTGTTACATAAGGGATTTAGTACTTGAATGAAATGCTCCCTTTTACAGGGATTACATTGTTGAAAGAAATTAAATGTAGTAAATGTTTTTTTATCAGTGAGTATTTTTATCAGACAGTTATCAATAGACACTTAGAACTTTATTTAATTTCACATCAACATGGCACCTGAGCATTGCCCATGGTGAATACTGGGTGTGTTGATATTGACAATGTAAGGACAAAAGATAATGGATTGAAGGAATGGATGGATGGTGGCATAGAGCCATTGAACCTTAGAATCACCACAGTGCTGACGAAGGCCATTCAGTCCATTGAGTCTGCACTGACTTGCCGGTTCGTTTGGGGGCTATAAAGGATCATGGGGTGGTAGTGGGCCATAGTCATCATTAAGGATATGAGGGACCATGGGGGTTGTATGGAGATGAAATAGCATGGGTGGACCAAGATGGGGAATGGAGGTGTGTTGGTGGGGGGAGGGAGGGGGGGGGGGGGGGCAGCGCGAGATAATCCGACCAAGGCCAGCATTTCTTACCTCATACCTCCAAGCTTGTCAGCTCCTGTGGCACCCTTCAAATGCTTTCCGGGCCATTAACCTCTGCCACCACCACCAAAATAAACATCAGGAGCAATATCTTTTGCGTCCTGGTTGCAGAGTCGGGCATCTTCCCACCATGACTAACCTCCAACACCTGGACTACCCCTTCACTAATCCCCAATTACACTCCTAATCATCGGACTACTCCACGACTACCCCCATCCCCGAATATCCTCTCAACTTCCCCACAAACATTCACTCAAACTATTCTCCCGACTCCCCGACTAACACCCAACTAGACTATCCTTCTGTTTTCCTGACTACCCTTCACCCCACCTACCTTCCACTCTCCAGCTATTCCCCATACCTACAATTACTCTTCTGACCTCCCCTCCTCATTGATCAGCCAACTCCCTGTCATCTGAATACCATCCTGACTGACCACTCGCCAACCCATCCTACCCTCCTTGACCCACCATCCAACGCTTGCACCTGACCACCGGTCTCGCCCCCAACCCATTCTATCCAGTTACCTTCTTCCTAGCTTCTCAAAATGGCTGTGAGGTTAAAACATACCTGCCTTCTGGCAACTACTGCCTGGCTTCCTTTCACATGACTCTGCTGCACCGGACTGAAGGCCTCGGCGACACGCCACACTTCACTTTTCTGAGGAGATTGGAGTTGGATGGCTGGGTATGAAGAGTGTAACTGCCATTTCCAGTATAAGCAAACCAGAGCAGTGTACCATTCTGACTGTAATTGCCAGCCCCCTGAAATCCTGGTGTATGATCAAGGCTAGCCTCCTTTTTTTTTTGAAGTCACAGAAGTACCTCTGTATAATTTCAGCAGCAGAAACGAAGCAGAGGGTCATGGGTTAGCTTTTAGTATGAAAGGAGAGCAGAGAAGGAAATTGGTAGTGACAGCTTCCGCAGCTTATTAATGCATGATGTATAGGTCAGTTAGAAATTAGATAGAGGAAAATAAGGTGTGAAGAATGTTTTATGTCTCCTCCAATATTGCCAGTCATTCTGGCTGGACTTTTCCGTAAAACCCACACCTGTGTTGGCTATCCTCTTTGACTGAGGAGAGGCTGATAAAACAAGCTCTGCCTCTTCAGGACAATCTCTGTGTGGAGCTGGCAGCCTTTGGCTGGAAAAGTAAAGGGAGTTTGTTAGTTAGACTATCGTGAGGTGTGAACCAAACATGTTTGTCATAGCCAAAGAGTGTTTATGCATGAGGAAAAGAGAAGATGCTGGATAAAAACACCTCCATTTTCTCAGAAGACTAAGGAAATTTGACGTGTCAGCATAGACTCTCAACAACTTTTACAGATGCACCATAGAAAGCATTCTTTCTGGTTGTATCACAGCTCAGTATGGCTCCTGCTCTGTCCAAGACTGCAAGAAACCACAAAAGGTTGTGAATGTAGCCCAATCCATCATGCAAACCAGTCTCCCATCCGTTGACTCTGTCTATACTTCCCACTGCCTTAGCAAAGTAGCCAGCATAATTAAGGACCCCACGCATCCCAGACATTCTGTCTTTCACTTTCTCCCATTGAGAAAAGGTACAAAAGTCTGAGGTCACGTACCAACTGACTCAAGAACAGTTTCTTCATTGCTGGTGTCAGACTTTTAAATGGACTTACCTTGCATTAAGTTGATCTTTCTCTACACCCTAGCTATGACTGTAACACTACATTCTGCTATCTCTCCTTTCCTTCTCTATGAACAGTATGCTTTGACTGTATAATGCACTAGAATGAATATTATTCACTGTATACTAATACATGTGACAATAATAAATCAAATCAAAATTCAGCAAGTCTGGCAGCACCTGTGGAGTGAGAAAAGTGTAGTTAGCTCTTTGAGTCTATTGACCCTTCGACAGCACTGGAAAGGGATAGAAATGTGATGAATGATGATATGCAGTGTGCTGGATGTAATATATGGGGGAGTGAGAGTTACAGTCATGTTGAATGTGATGAAAAGGAGGTGAAGTGAAGAGTGGTGCAATGATTATAGGACAGCAAGGGGTCAGAAAGGCTGAATTGTACTGTGAACACAGGAATGGTGAGAAAACTTCACTCTTCGCTGGAGATTCTGCAGCTGGATCAAGTGAGGTGAGCTCTCAGCCAGGCAAAAGTGGATGGAAGTGGCAGGCGAAGACAGCAGCTCCAAATTGGAAGATCCAGTGCCTCAGGAGGCTGGGAAAGCTGAGGGACGCTTTAACCTTCCCAGCATTCTCCTGCACTGTACTCCTCAGATTAAGTCCCGTCCCTTCCACTACCCTGCACCTGAACCCATGCAGTTAAACCCTGCCAGTTAAAATTCTACCCAAAGGAAGCATTTTCACCTTGGCAACTCTGTTGAGGCCTCTGAACCTTTCCGGGCATTGCAAGTAAGCCCCTGACATCAATCTCCTCAGTGTGACCTTTTCCCTCTGGGTATGGAAATGTTGGCTGAAGCAGCGGCACTCTGGTATGCTGTGTGGCCCCGCAAATGTGCCACAAAATAAAACTCCAAATGTTTCAAGGTGAGTGCAAATAAACTAAATCCAAGCTTCATCCACAGCTCCACGGTTGCCACTGCCAAGTCTCGATGAACCTCGGGCCTCCTGTGCACGCATCAGCTGAGATGTGTACATTTACGGTTCAGACTTTTTACATTGGTCAGGATTCGAGCCCTGCCTAAAAACAAAACAAAAGCAAAATCAATGTATGATAGAGTGTGCACAGGTCTGATAATGTGTGGAGCGAGTTACCTGGTGGCTGATTTCAGTTCTGGAGAAAGTACAGAGGAGGTTTACAGGAATGTTGCCAGAAAAATGTAGCTATGAGGAGAGATTGAATAGGTTGGGGTTATTTTCCTTGGAATAGTAAAGGCTGGGGGGTGACTTGATTGAGATATACAAAATTATGAGGGGAAGAGATAGAGTGGATGGGATAAAATTGTTTCCCTTGGTGGAGAATTCTAAAACCAGGGGAAATAAATCCAAGATAAATGGCAGTAGATATAGCAGGGGCATAAGGAAAAAGCTTTTTGCACAAAAGATTGTTGGTATCTGGAATTCACTGCCTCAGTTAGTGGTGGAGACAGAGACTCTAAATTCTTTTTAAAAAGTACCTGAATCTGCACCTTAAACGCTGTTAGTTACAGGGCTATGGGCTGGATGTAGGAAGGCAGATTAGAAAGGGCACCTGGGTGTCCTTGGGCTGGCATGGACAAGATGGGCTGTGTAGCCTCTTCTATGGTTCTGTAGTGAAATTGGAGAACCTGCACAACATTGCCGATTCCTGAATTCTGGCAGCATGCAAACGTATTGTGAGAGTAATGCTGAGAATTGATGCAGCCAAAGAAATGATTAGCATCTTCATATCATCTTCAAAGCTGAGGACCCAATCTACAGCTCCTGCAGTTAGTTCTGTGCTCAGAAGCGTTGCCCTGTTGTGTAAATTGAAAGTGAACCTCCCCATTAAGAGCTGCAAGCTACCTTCTATTAGATAGTGTCAGAGATGCCTAATTTACAACTGCCCACAAAGAGTGTGCAGCACTGGCTTCGTGCCCAAACCTTGATATTCAGGACTGCAGAAATGGTAACATGCTGCCTGAAAGTACATGAATAGGGACATGCTGTACCGTTTGTATGCCCATTTCTGGTGCCATTTGTGTGGCCATTTCTAAGCATGATTTATTTCTAGATCGAGATGTACAGAATTCCACAGGTGAAGTGAAAGTCATATTTACATTCTTGGGATGTGGGTGTCACTGGCTATGCCAAAATTTATTACCTATCCCTAATCGCCCTTGAGAAGCTGGTGATGAGCTGCCTTCTTGTGGGCAGCACAGTGGCACACTAGTGAGTACTGCTTCCTCACAGCAACAGAGATTTTGGTTCAATTCCAGCCTCGGGTGACTGTCGGTGTGGTAGTTGCACATTCTCCCCATATCTTTGTGGGTTTCCTCTGGGTGCCCTGGTTTCCTCCTGCACTCCAAAGATGAGCACATTAGGTTGTTTGGCTATGCTAAATTGTCCCTTAATGTCAGAGGGATTAGCAGAGTAAATACATGGGGTTATGGGGATAGGGCCTGGACAGGATTATTGTCCATGCAGGCTTGATGGGCCGAATGGCTTCCTTCTGCACTGTAGAGATTCTATGGCTCTTAATCTCTTAAACTCTTCTCATTGAAACTTGAAGGTGATGCTCAGTGCAATGCAGAAAGCAGCCCACACAGTCACTCATTCTCTCCTCCTTCCATTACAGCTGTCAGCAGGAAGAGGGTGAGGCCAGATGTGTATCCTGAGTCTAGGCCCAGCCCCAGCCTTCAGAGCAAGGAGGATGATGATCAATTCTCATCATTACAGCCCGCAGCTCTCACTTGCACCTTCCACCAACTCAGACAGCACACCTGAGAGGGTCATCGATCTGGTTTACGCTTGGACACACACTCTGGTCACCACATCAGTATGTGTCCACTGCAGCAGGAGGTAGGGAAGCCAAGGTCACCAGCACTGAGGCCTGCTATGGACGAGGCCTATGGCTGGATTGGCGGGCAGTGAGGAGCAGTGTCTGGCAATACAACGGGATATTGATAGACTGGTATATTGGGCAGATATATGGCAAATGGAGTTTAATCCGGATAAATGTGAGGTGATGCATTTTGGCCGGAATAATGTAGGGGGGGAGTTATATGATAAAGGGTAAACTCATAAAGAGTATAGAAACGCAGCGAGACCTGGGGGTGCAAGTGCATAAGTCTTTGAAGGTGGCAGTACAAGTGGAGATGGTTGTGAAGAAAGCCTATGGTATGTTAGCCTTTATAGGAAGGGGTATAGAATATAAGAGCTGGAGTCTAATGTTGTAGTTGTATAGAACGTTGGTTAGGCCGCATCTGGAGTACTGCGTCCAGTTCTGGTCGCCTTACTACTGGAAGGACGTGGAGACCCTGGAGAGAGTGCAGAGAAGGTTTACCAGGATGTTGCCTGGTGTGGAAGGACTGGGTTATGAGGAAAGATTGAACAAATTGGGGCTGTTTTCCCTTGAAGGACAGCGACTGAAGGGGGATCTAATAGAGGTATATAAGATTACGAAGAGTATAGATAGAGTAAACAGTGGTAAGCTATTTCCTATGTTAGAGACACAGTATGAGGGGCCATGGGCTTAAGGTGAGGGTGGAGAGGTATAACACAGATATTAGAGGGAGGTTTTTCACACAGAGGGTTGTGGGGGTATGGAATGCTCTGCCAAGTAAGATGGTGGACGCAGGAACGCTGGAGTTGTTTAAGAGTAACTCAGACAGGCACATGAGTGGGTTGGAGATGGGTGGATATAGGAGATTGTTTTAAATAAAGTTCATTAGCATTGGGACGTCCCTAGTAATGTAAAAGGATGTGGTATGATAATGTTTTTCTCTTTTAATTCACAGGTTTTAAGTCGGTCTGCCTTGTTGTCCAACGAGGGGCATACACACGATGGGTCGTACTTAGGCTGCTCTTGTATGTTCGAGGTTCATCTAGTGCTTCATGTTGTTAGTGTGTGCTTAAACTGGACCAGGTACTGGGCAAGACGACAGCTCAGTGACTATCACTGTTTGCTGTGCAGACACATGGATTTGGGCCAGTGTCTGTGGGAGTTTGCACATTCTCCCCGTGCTTGCGTGGGTTTTCTCCAGATGCTCCGGACACCCCAAAGATGTGCTGTTAGGCTGATTGGAAGTAATAAATTGTCCCTAAATTAGTTTCCCTCAATGTGGATGGCCATAAAACAATAGATAAGGGTCATGGGTGGAGGGGGGACTGGTAGTGTTAAAATGGCGGCGCGGGCTCGTTGGGCCAAAGGGCCTGTTTCCCGGGCTGATTTTGTTCTTTGCTCAAGCCTTTGGGAGTGGAGACATTTTTTCCTCTGAGGGTTGTGCGACTTTGGAACTCTCTGCCTCAGAAGGCAGTGGAGACGGGGTCACTGAATATTTTAAAGACGGCGATAGCTAGAGTCTTGTTAGGCAAGGGAATCAAAGATAATCAAATTAGACAAGAATGTGGAATTCAAAACAAAAAAGATCAACTGTGATCTTACTGTATGGTCTACTCATGCTCCTGTTTCATATGTTGGTATGTCCTGGACAAGATGCTGGAGATGCAGCTAGTGGTCGGGGAGCATGAGACAGAAGTGGGGGAGGCCCTCAAATGAGTGGCACTTGAGGCAGAGTGTTTGTCCACCTGCTCTCCGATGTAGTAGCACCAACATGTGAATACATCAAGGTCTCCATGGGTAGGATGGTGGAAACCATGGAGAACCTGGTCCAGTAGGATGCTCAGTTTCTGTTAGAGATGTACACAGACCTGCCCTCTATTGTTGTAGCCATGGTGAGCTTTTGCAGTGGCTGTGCAGGAGGGGATAGGTTACCCCAAACTCCTCCCAGGTGCCCTTCCTCCACAAGGTGTTAGGAGGGGATTTTGGGTACATGAAGGGAGGAGCATCAGGTGGACACCAACAAAGCCTCCACTCAGGGCTCTCCAAGTCTATCCAGCCATTCTGAATCTCCCTTGTCTGTGACCCCATCAGCTCCGATCTCTGGGATCACTGAGAGTGCATCTGCCCCAGAGTAGGTGACCCAGGCCTCAAACCCCCCATGGGGAGGAATCTGATTATGTTGGTGCTCAGGGTTGTGCAGAATCCCAGAGGGGGTTCTCCTTGCACTGAACACGCTGTGGCCACTCTCTCTCGTGATTCTCCAGTCATACCTGGCTCCAGCACATTAGCACGGGTGGGATGCTGGAGAATTGCCACAGGGTGTCATCCAAACAATGGTACCTGAGACTGACAATTTTTCTCTGAACATTTTAGCTTTTGGTTCAAAAATATCAAAATATTAGTGAAATGTTTTTGAATTAATTATGTGGAATGTTGTACTCCTTGAAGTATTTGGTCCACACCTCAGTAACCTCAGAAATATTAGAGCTCCCTCTAGCAGGCATTTCAAATTACATGCATATTTTGCAGGTCTGCCTTCAAAGCCATAGGATGTTTAGGTTATATAACAATGATTCAAATGTGCTTAAATATGGTTATTTCAATTATAAAACACCGGGTGAAATTTAACACCTTCCTTTGATATGCATTTGGACATTGGGGGGTGGGGGAATTTAATCAGGCAGGAGAGTGTGGATTTGAACCCTTTGGCCTTCTCACTTCATCTATACCCCGATTTAAGTTTCAAAGGAGAAAGATTCATGGAGAGCTTTCCAACCCCAATGCCAATTGAAGCCCATTGGTGGGGAATTAATGCCTGCTTAAAAGCATCACCCCCCCCACTGTCACCGTGGGTGACATGTTTGCCCTGCAGGGGACCCAATAAGCAAACCTTGTTGGCACTCAGTCCCTGGTTGAAGGACCCGACATTTAGAATGGGGGCCTTGAGAGCCATTCGCCTGCCCCTTTCCCTACAGCATAGCCACAAATCCTCTCCCTAACCCCTATCCTCACTCACCATTGGCCTGGATCCCTCATTGATCCTGGGTCCCTGATAAGGGCATTGCTGGCAGTTTCTGTGGGCAACTTCCACATTCCCAGTGGCACTGCCTGTAATGGAGAGTTGCTGCTACCTGCTTAGCTGCCAGCTCTGGTGGGGGCAGGATTTCTGCCATTCTTTCAACCAAGATGTTAGGACGACTAATAGAAACACATCTCTGCAGGTATCATGAATATGTACTTGTGACATTACAGATTTTAAGGACAACTGTTTTTAAAGGTTCCTTTTTGCATTCAAATCTTTAAATGGAATTTGAAAGCCTTTCCAAAATGGAAGCATGAACAGACATTCTACCCCCCTCTCTGTGGTTTGTCCAAACCTTATTGGGATTGGCGGATGGTGACTAGTGGAGCGCCCCAGGGGTCGGTGCTGGGGCCTCAGCTTTTTACCATTTATATAGATGATCTGGAGGAGGGAACCGAGTGTAGAGTGTCGAAATTTGCTGATGACACCAAGATTGGGGGAACGGCAAATTGTGCAGAGGGTGTGGAGAGTCTGCAGAAGGATCTAGATAGGCTGGGCGAATGGGCCAGGAAATGGCAAATGGAATTTAATGTTGGCAAGTGTGAGGTGGTCCACTTTGGTAGGAAGAATGGTAGGAAGGACTATTACTTACGGGGCGAAAAACTGCAGCAGGCGACGGTGCAGAGGGACCTCGGGGTCCTTGTGCATGAGTCGCAAAAACCCAGCTTGCAGGTGCAGCAGGTGGTCAGGAAGGCAAATGGGATGCTGGCCTTCATAGCGAAGGGGATTGAATATAAAAGTAGGGAGGTCTTGCTGCAGCTGTATAGGGCATTGGTGAGGCCGCAACTGGAGTACTGTGTGCATTTCTGGGCGCCGCACCTGCGCAAAGATATTTTGGCCTTGGAGGGAGTGCAGAGGAGGTTTACTAGGCTGATACCGGAGTTGAGGGGGTTGAGCTATGAGGAGAGGCTGAATAAACTGGGCTTGTACTCGTTAGAGTTTAGAAGAATGAGGGGAGATCTCATTGAGACGTATAAGATGATGAATGGGATGGATAGGATAGAGGTGGAAAGACTCTTCCCGCTCAAAAAAGACAGTAGGACTAGGGGGCATAGCCTCAAGATAAAAGGGGGGTGGTTTAGAACGGAGTTGAGGAGGAACTTCTTCACTCAAAGGATGGTGAATCTCTGGAATTCTCTGCCCGTTGAAGTGGTGGAGGCTGCCTCGCTAAATATTTTTAAGACGCGGGTTGATGGGTTTTTGATAGGAGAGGGGATTAAGGGTTATGGGGAGAGGGCGGGAAAGTGGAACTGAGCCACGACAGATCAGCCATGATCTTATTGAATGGCGGGGCAGGCTCGAAGGGCTGGATGGCCTACTCCTGCTCCTATTTCTTATGTTCTTAGTCAGCTCTTGAGATAAGAGTCTGATATGAAGAGTTCAATAAAATGCTGAGACTCCTCCAAGGGTCTTTTGAGTCTTCTGAAAGGTGTGATAATTCCTTGGCGTCTGAGAAATCAGGAGACAGGAAGGAACCTCATTGTCAATAACTTCTTTACTTGGTAGAACAATGATTCATCTGAATTGTTTCAGTTGTGATAAAGACAAGCTGAGAAAGCAATTTTGTGCAGAACCCAGGGGCAAACTCTAAAAGGTATCTGAGAGGGTTCCTTGGCCAAGGGAGAACAAATAGGAAGGTATCCAGAAATCAACTGATGTTCTGTTGAAAAAAATCTAAACAATGTTCCGGTGTCATAACCAGTGACAAGCAAGGAACCTCTCTCTCCCAAAGTCTGCTTGACCTACTGAGTCCACCAGAAAAGTCAGACATCAACAAATTGACAAAAGAAGCGACCACAGCTGCTGAATACAACTCTTCAACCTTTTGCTCCAGATAACTTCAAATGCAAACTGAAGATTCAACTGAATTTCGTCTTTTTTAAGCTTCTTTTATTCTTATTTGCATTTAATCTTTGCTTGAAGCTAGTTAATAACTTTATTATTTTTAGTGGTGATTTACAGCAGTGACATTGTATTAAACAAACCTCTACCGTGTTTAAAGCTAAAGTTTTGTTACTGATGATTTTGAAATTGAATCATTTGCCAATTAAAAGGGGGCTACACAAACACCAATCCTTAGTTCGTGGACCACTTTGAGGAAATACCTATTATAAGGTCATGATATGGATTATTTAAAAATCAAATTGTATACATTGCTGGCAACAATATTAGAAGACAAACACTTATGATATTTTGGGGGTAAATTTTAGTTTCCGCAAGATGGGTGAGGTTGTGGATTGGCTGCACAAAATACATCCTGAGCAATTTTCCTGTCCATTGACTTGGTTAGAGACTTTAAAATTAAATATGGGCAAAAAAAAATTCAAATGGGCACATCAACTGTTCAGACATTTTATTCCACAGCCTGACTGATTAGCCAAATGTTAACGTATTTGAGTTTAACCTTAACATCTTTTGGGTTATTTCTATTCTTTTGGTTTTTTAAATGCTAATGATACTTGATGTTCTTTATATTGAAGGAACCATTACATCTGATGTGTGAGAAGATTGTACTTCAAACAATTTTATGGAATAAGAATCAACCTTTGATTTCTTAATCATTTATGATATGACCTAACTTCAATCAGACATAGCACAGCTTGATGGCTATGACCGCTATACCTTTTTTATTCAGTCATGGGACACAGATAGCATTTATTTTCCATTCTTAGTTGCCCAAGGGCAGTTGAGAGTCCAACATGTTGCTGTGGCTCTGGAGTCACATGTAGGCCAGACCAGGTAAGGGCAGCAGATTTCTTCCCTAAAAGGCATTAGTGAACCAGATGGGTTTTTCCGACAATCAACAAAAATTTCATGGTCATCAGTAAATTCTTAATTCTGGATTTTTTTAAATACGGAGATCAAATTCCACCATCTGCTGTGGTGGGATTTGAACCTGGGTCCCCAGAACATTAACTGAGTCTCTGGATTAGTAGTTTAGCAATAACACGACTAGGCCATCACCTGAATAAACTATAGGGTTCAGAAGGCTACTATTGATTGGATTGAACAGTTTTTGCCTGCCTTTGTTTTAGAAAATTTCTCAAGGAAAGCCAAGCAAAGGAACTCAACCTTACCTGTTTGTCCATTTCATTGTCTTTTATCAAAACTGCTGTGTAATTTGGACTTGAAGAACTCACTTACACAGTTTCAAAATTATTGCTAAGTACCTTATCTTCCCTAAGATCCCTGGTTTACTAACACCTTCAATTCAGTTAGTGAAGATTAATATTTACTAATTTAAAGACAAGACATTAAGTGAAAAGAAAGACAAAACTAAAAATTTTGAAATACTTGTTTTAATTTTTAAAAGGAGATAATCTCTCTGTGAGCAAAACACATTCAACTTGCTTTTAAGTGAAGTAGCCATTTGTGAAGGTGATAAAGCTAAAAGTAGCATCAAACAGACCAAATCATCAAGACATTACATTACTCATGACAACACACAGCAAAAGAGCTCATGGTTATATCATTTTACAAGATTCCATCTGGATTGACAAATCTCACCTTTGTTGCAAGCGACAATGATCCTGCATTTCGAAGCAAAGTTATTCTTGGAGAACTGAATCCGCTTCTGTCTTGGAAGGAGATTTGTCACTTGTAAAGTGATGGCACTGAAGAGTAAAGCTAACAGCCAATGTTTAATCATGTCCCATTTTCAACTGATCCAGCTCATACTAGGAAACAATTATCAGCTTGTGACCAGCCTTCTTACTCAGTGTTGGAAAAACGCAATTTAATTCAAAAATTGACAGAATATCAAAGACAAATGTGATTTTTTTTTCTCTCCTACTAATTCACACTCAGCTTCATAATGGTTACACGCAGTAAATAAAACAAAATGGAAAGTTTGAAGACCAATATCATTATTTGAAAGGCAGTAATAACATTGAAAGGAAATAAAGACTTGCATTTCTACAATATTTTTATTAACCTTAAGATGTCTCAAAGCACTTTATAGCCAATTAAATACATTTGAACCGGAGTCACTGCTGTAATGTAGAAAACACAGTAGTCAATATGCCGACAGCAAACTGCTACAAGCAACAAATTAAAAATGACCAGAGAATCTGTTTTTTTGTGATGTTGTGAATTACATTAAGCAAGATATATGAAAGTTTGTTGCTTGGCTTCTTGCCTACAAAGATTAAACAAATTATGGCAACTGTATATGTGCTTTATCTGAAGCTTGAGTATCCTTTAAGAGCCCCTTAATGGATAGAATTTCCATGGGAGTTCTCCTGATCTTCAGCGTCAGCAGAAGATTAGCGTAAATCCTGACCATCTATGTTGGTTCTTCAAGTTTCCTGTTGATTTTTCACCAAAGCTCTGCCTAGCGATCCCATTCTTGCCACTCAAAATGGAATTCATTTGAGTGGCCATATATTCCTCACTATCACCATTGTTTTGGGGCAATTAGGCCATTGAAATTTCAGTCTAAATACAATTTTAAAGCCTTCAGTGTTCCATAACCTCAATGGAAAATGCAGATTTCCATTTTGAACTTGGGGAGGGAAATAATTTTCATAAGCAATTGTTCTCACTTGAAAGTTTGATCATATTCCTCTTGTTTCCACTAACCTAATGTGTTTAATTCATTCACTTCCTTTCTGCATTCAGAGAGCTGCTCATTATAGTTGGAGGAGCTCTGTAATATCAACACTCATTCCTCTCCAATCAATGGGAAACACATTTCAGTGATGTGGGACAGAAACTCACATCTTTTAGCATAGCCTTTTTTAATAAACCTCCCTCCCTTCAACTTCCCAGATGAGAAAGGCAATCTGATAGCATAACTAGGCTGTGTCCAGGGTATCTGTCAAGGGTGGAATTGGTTCAGTTCTGCAGTTGATTCGAGGCAGCACTGGGGCTGATGGTACTGAGTGCAATATGACTATAATGGATAGAATTGATGGGCCAGCTGATCATTTCCTAGCCATTATTTTCATTCAAAAAGTAGTACCTTGGTGAGAAAATATTTACAAACTTTCTCTGAGGTGCAGGCATGTTATTTCTGTCATAATGACATCAGCTGTAAACGATACAGTGCTGAGCTTCAATTAAAGTAGTTATCAACTTTGCTGTTTTCAGATATGTGGAAGAGACACATGGAGTGTTGCTGTCTGAACAGATAGCCCTACAATCCTGTATGTGTAAGTATCTGGTTCATTTTATGCTCTAGTGGGATAGCTCAGGTTATCTGCAGCCCATCATACTAACTAGAAATCTTTTCTGCCAAACTTCAAATGCGAAACAAAGTAACATGAACAAATTATAGCTCTGACAAAGGATCATCTAGACTTAAAACGTCAGCTCTATTCTTACCCCAGAGATGCTTTCAAACCTGCTGAGATTTTCCAGCATTTTCTGTTTGTTTCAGATTCCAGCATCTACAGTATTTTGCTTTAGGTTATAGTTTAAAGTATGCCTGAATTCCATTTAAATTTCTTTGGGGTTTTGGATTGCTGTTTGTGAAATGCATTTATGTCAATCACTCTTAATTTAAAACCAAAGTCAATACAAAATTAGGGGAGAAGAGTTATAGAGTCGTAGAGATATACAGCATGGATTCAGACCCTTTGACCAACTCATCCATGGCAACCAGATTTTCTAAACAGAATTAGTTCTGTTTGCCTGCATTTGTTCCATTTCTTCTAACCCTTTCCTATACATACACCTGTCCAAATATCTTTTCAATGTTATAATTGTACCCACCTCTATCACCTCCCCAGGCAGCTCAGTACATATATGCGCCAGCCTCAGCATGAAAAGGTTTCCCCTCAGGTCCCTTTTAAATCTTTCCCCTTTCACCTTATGCAATTTATACATTACATGTGGCAAAATTGAAAACATGTTGACAAGAATATGTCCTGGGTTTGGGCAAGCTGGAATGTAAACCAAACCACCTGATTTCTGAGATGAACAGGAAAGTCAGGTGGATTTCTTTACCGGTAATTCCGATGACTCTGAATTCCCACGTTTCCCTGTACCCAGACAACTCACTGTGTCTGGGCACTGATCCAGGAAAAGCTCCTCTAAGGCACAAAGAACTCTTTCAACCTAAGCATCCACATCCCCGAAATAACATACTTTAGATGAATCGCCCTATTTTCATTCAATTATTTCAGATATTTTTAAATTTTTGACTGCTAACGCAATGTAATGCTGAAACTGAAAATACTTTTAAGTTTTTCAAAATATTTAAAGCATAAATCTTGATATTTATTGTTTATGTATTAAAATTATGCAAGCTACGGCTAAATTAAAAGCAAATGTTCTACGAATTACATTGTCAAGTTGGAGATTTCAGTTTTTTTTCAAATGGAATGGCAGCCTGTACTCTTAGACTTGTGTGAATGGGGAGCAAAGCAACTGCAGGAAGCTGGTAGCGGTCAGAGTGATCTTATAAATGGCCACAAACGCAACTTTTCTGGAGCTGCACCACTCAAATCTTTAAGGCCATGCATAACTGTTTCTGACACATCGATGCAATGGTGGAGAATCCATTAGTTCTGCTACAGTTATTAATCAGACTGAGGCGTGCTACAGTAGATACACATTCTAACTGCATGGCCTGCCAGTAGATTAGGTGACCCTATTAGAAAAATGTTTACTTCCAGTGAACAACTTTCTTTCTAAGCGTACAGGTATGCCTCGTGTCATGTTGCGGGACTGCAGGACAAATGTCTGACCGATCAGCTGACAGGCATCCTTTTGGGTTTTGATTTTTTTTGCAATCTTATCACAGTTCAACAGATAAGACAGAGAATATAAGACGGACAGCGGGTGACTCAGAACCACAAACCCTTTTTTCAAACAGAACTCAAGCTGTAACTAGTCTTTTGTCTTAACTTAAAGTCCATATTTCTGTAATAGTTCAGACTGCCAGGGGCGTTTACGCTCGGGAAACTGAACGGGTATTTTGATCTTCCTAAAATCCTGGATGCATTTTTTCATCTCGTCCTCGGCGCTCAGCTTTTCACTAATTTTCTTTTTGCAGAGGCTTGAATCACGGGAACTGTTCATTAGCGTTTGGAAGAGTTCGCTGTTTCTGCGTTTGTCGGGCTGTTGCATCCACTGAATGGGGGCTTTCTTGGAAGGCCGGTCCAGTGTCAGGGTGTTAGGCTGAGATGGTGCGGGCTGCGCTGCACAAGGGACATTCTCCTGCGGAGTGCTGGCTTCTGACTGGCTTTCGCAACTGGAGCTGGATAGCTCGTTACACGATGTGCCACTTTCCATTCCCTTTTCTCCCTTGTCGTGCTTCTTACCGTCACGCTCCAACTTTGGTGAGGCCGGTCTTTGCGGTCCCCCTGTTAAAGTTAGAAAAGGGCTGATAAAACAAAAAGTTACTCAGGCATTTTCCATTACTGTGTTTCACTGCATCATGCACAGGTACAAGACAACAAGACTATACCTTCCTTTTGTAGTCACTAAGGGAAGATGGAGAAGCTCTGTGGCAAGACACTCCAATAAATAGTTCACAACCACCTGAGTGCATGAATTACAATCATTTCCCAGCCTAAAGCCCAGTAACATAAGAATGGCTAAGGCCTGGATTTGTGAAAATGAGAAGCAATCTGTACTTGATGGAGTTTACAAGGATGAGGGGGTGGGGGAATCTCCTTGAAACCTACAAAACACTGAAAGGCCTGGATTGAGTGGACATAGGGAAGATGATTCCATTAGTAGGAAAGACTAGAATCCCAGAGTGCAGCTCAGAATAAAGAGACGACCATTTACAACTGAAATGAGGAGTAATTTATTCAGCCAAAAGATGGTGAACCTATAGTATTCATTGCCACAGAAGGCTGCAGAGGCCAGGTCATTGAACATATTTAAGACAGAGATAGATAGGTTCTTGATTGGTAAGGGGATCAATGGTTACGGGAAAAAGGCAGGAGAATGGGTTGCGAAACTTATAAGCCATGATCGAATGATGGAGCAGACCCAATGGGCCGAATGGCCTAATTCTGCTCCCTATATCTTATGATCTATGATCTTATGAATTGCACAATCAGCCCATGGAATTACGCACAGTAGCTCTTTTTAGGGATCCCAGCACTCCACTCATCTCCAGTGGGATTGTTCACAGATAAGAGTAGAATTTGTGTCCCTGTGCTTCCCTCCTTCAATCTGCCTTTCTGCTTTTATTCCATTCTCTTGATTTCCCTTCATTCTCTTTCCATCAGTGTACAAATACTTGTGCCCTCTGCTTGTATTTTGACCATCTACAGTCTTAATACTCACAATATTTCCTTCTCCACTTCTCTTCACCTTCCTACAATCACTGCAGCACAATTCACTTCACCTCCTTTTCTTCGCATTCATTGCTATTGTAAACCTCATTTCCCTTCAACTCATCTAACACACTCTATGGCAGCGATCTCACCAAAATGTGGGAATTCCACATTTGCACAGCTCCCATGTGCATTCCCTCCCAGTCACCAACACATACAAATGATCCCCGTCCCTCCCATGAGGCTCCCACTGTGGTCCACCTCTGGCTCTGCCACTTGGCATGGATTGGCACTGCCAGGTTTATACTATCAGGCTGGCACTCAGATTAGCATGGGCATAGTGCCAACCTGGCAGTGACCCCCCCCACCCCTCTGGGGTATAAAGGTGAGTATAGCCCCCAGGGGAGAGAGGGACATGGCCAGGCAATGACCTGGCCATGTGCCTCCTGGCACTGCCTCTTGGTATAGGTGGCAGAGCTAGAGGTAGACCCCAGCAGGAACCTCACTGGGGGGGATGGGGTTCAGGAGTACGTGGTGGTGGCTGGAAGTTGGGGGATGCTGCATCTATTGTAAACCGTGTGACCAATGTGATTTCATGCCAGCACAGTTGGCAGGGGGGGTTGTCAATATCTAATGGGGGAGGGAGTTTAGTGATATGGAAATCTATTGGAATGTATGAAAATCAGGTTTGTGCCCATTGTGGATGTGAATCTGGTCATGTCGCTGGCAAGGGGGCAAAAATCAGTGAGGTTCACAACTTTCGGGTTTCACAGCATCTGGAGCCCATGCGACAATCTTGTGGGGGGTGATAGCGGACTCAAGATCCCTCCCTGAATCAATGAATTGACTGGGGCAGGTACACTTTCTGATACCTTACACTGATGCCAGCAGCACATTGCAGGAGAAGTTGCAGAAAAGTCCAAGCAGGAGGAGGCAGAGTCCACCTGAACAGCTCTGCCCCCTTGAAGGAGACGATCACAGGCAGGGCATGGAGATGTCCCTTATGATCGGCAATGCTGGAGAAGACGTCAGGCAGGGTCTCGACACACCTATTGCTTCTCTCTCACTAATCACATTGGCTATAAATTGCCATGCACACTTTCATGAACCATTTATCTCTCTTTGCTCTCCTTCTACATTTGGAGTTGGGAATCTTTTTTGTTTCAGGTTTTAAAATTTATTTATTAGTCACAAGTAGGCTTACATTAACACAGTAATGAAGTTACTGTGAAAATTCCCTAGTCACCACATTCCGGTGCCTGCTCGGGTACACTGGGAGAATTTAGCATGGCAATGCACTTAACTAGCACATCTTTCAGATTGTAGGAGCGCCCAGAGGAAACCCACGCAGACACTGGGAGGACATGCAGACTCCACAGAGACAGTGACCCAAACCAGGAATTGAACCCAAGTCCGTGGCACTGTGAAGGAACAGCGCTAAACACTGTGCCACCATGCCGTCAATGCACCTAACCAGCACATCTTTTGGACTGTGGGAGGAAATCGGAGCACCCAGAGGAAACCCACACAGCCACTGAGAGAATGTGCTGACTCCACATAGACAGTGACCCAAGCCTGGAATCGAACCCTGGTCCCTGGTGCAGAGGCAGCAGTGCTAACCACTGTGCTGCCATGACATCCTAGGTTATTAGTAATAAACAGATTAGAGACTAAACTGAAGAATGGCAGTGCAGGACTGGGCAGAAATGTGCAAGTGTTAAGGCAGAGGGATAGACTGCCACAGCTGCAAGGCCACTAGACAGCAAAATCAAAAACTAATTCATATGCAGAGAAGTCAGATGCTGATTCCAAGGCCCATCATACCAAAAGCAGCTGATGGACATATACCAGAAATCCTACACTGCCAGCAAGCTCACTCACAATGGCTGAGCATATCAAAGAATCCAGCCCTATCTAATGTCAAAGCCTCCTGTAAAGCATGGAGACAACATGGAGTGAACAGTAAGCTCTAGGAGCACAACATGTCTGCCACATGACAGATATTCTTCTGATAACTCTGACAACTGCCATAGAAGCACAGATGGCTATGGTTAGGAGACCAAAGTTGACAGTGGCATTCAGTCACTGGAGCGTGGCTTTGGCTCTAAGAGAGATGCACCTCCTGTTCTCTCACAGAATGACAGCATGTTCGCTCCCCTACCACACAATCTGTTGGTGCCTTTGTTAGTGCCACCTGGACACCTGGGCTAAATTGCCCAAGCCAATGCTGAGACTCTAGACCCTGCTTCAGATCAGCCATGTCAACCATCCAAATGTCTTCAATAGACGATCAGGAGTCACCTCCTATCCAGGCCACAGCTACTGAGTACATTAAACTTGTACAAATGTTATTCCAAAATATTTCTGCTAAAGAGACATTCACAGGCAGGGCATGGAGATGTCTCTGATGATTGGCAATGCTGGAGATGATCCCAAAATTGGTGGCATAGTGGACAGTGAAGAAGTTTATCTAGGATTGCAATGGGATCTTGATCAATAGAGCCAGTAGACTGATGAATGGAAGATGGAATTTAATTTAGATAAATACGAGATGAAGCGTTTTGGTAGGTCGAACCAGGGCAGGACTTACTCAATTAATGGTAGGGCATGGGGAGAATTATAGAACTCTAGAGTTACAGGTTCACAGCTCCTTGAAAGTGGAGTCACAGCTGGACAGGGTGGTGAAGAAGGCATTTGGCATACTTGGTTTCATTGGTCAGAACATTGAATACAGGAGTTGGGACGTCTTGTTCAAGCTGTACAAGACATTGGTATGGCCACATTTGGAATATTGTGTACAGTTTTGGTCACCGTATTAGAGAAAGGATATTATTAAACTAGGAAGAGTGCAGAAAAGATTTACTAGGATGCTACTGGAACTTGATGGTTTGAGTTATAAGGGGAGGCTGGGTAGACTGAAACTTTTTTCCCTGGAGCATAGGAGGCTCAGGTTTGATCTTATAGAGGTCCATAAAATAATGAGGGGCATAGATAAGCTTGATAGTCAGTGTCTTTTCCCAAAAGTAGGGGAGTCTAAAACTAGAAGGCATAGGTTTAAGGTGAGAGGGGAGAGGTACAATAGAGTCCAGAGGGGCAGTGTTTTTCACACAGAGGATGGTGAGTGTCTGGAACAAGCTGCCAGAGGTAGTAGGAGAGGCAGGTACAATTTTGGCTTTTAAAAAGCATTTAGACAGTTACATGGATAGACTGTCAAATGGTGGGTGTAGAGGGATATGGGCCAAACGTGAGCAACTGGGGCTAGCTTAGTGGTTAAAAAAAAGGTTTTCATGGACAGTTGAGTTGGAGAGCCTGTTTGGTGCTGTAAACCTCTATGACTCTGTGAGAAGTTGAAGAGCTTTTGTGATTATGGCCTCCTATGCAATGATCTCCTTTTGTCCCACCTGCTTCTGAAATCAATGGGCAGAATTGTAGCCATGTGGAGATGGCATTGGAGGCAGAAGGTGGGAAAAGTTTAAAATCTATGTTGTGGACTTGTGTTCTAGAACTAGATGCTCACCTAGCCAGTTCTAGTACAAATACAACACTGGCATCTATCTAGCAATGTGAAAAATTGTGCTGGTATATCTTGTACAAAAAAAGGACCAACCAATCCAACTTACTGTCGTCTCATCAGTCTCCTCTCAATCATCAGCAAAGTGATGAAGTTGTGGTCGACAGTGCATTCAAGTGGCACTTACTCAGCAGCAACTTGCTCACTAATGCTCAGTTTGGTCTCAGTTAGGGCCAGTCAGCTTCTGGCCTCATTACAAACATGGACAAAAGAGCTGAACTCCAGAGGTGAAATAAGATGACTGCTCTTGACATCAGCATTTGACTCAGTGTGGCATTAAGGAAATCCAGCAAAACTGGAGTCAATGGGAATCAAGAGAAAAACTCTCCACTTGTTTGAAACGTATCTATAAAAAAGGAAGATGGTTGAGGTTGCTGGAAATCAATTAACTCAGTCCCAAAATTTCACTGCAGGAGTTCCTCAGGGTAGTGTCCTAGCCCAACTATCTTCAGCAACTTCATCAATGACCTTCCTTCCATCAGAAGGTCAGAAGTGGAGATGTTTTCTCGTAATGTTTCATCACCGTTTGGGACTCCTTAGGTAAACCTCAGCTAATTGCATTCCGAAACAATATGCAGCAAGACCTGGACAACATTCAGGCTTGGGCTGATACTTGGCAAGTAACATTAGCCAGGCAATGACCATCTCTAACAAGAGAGATTCTGACCATCTACCCTTGATATTCAATAATATTACCACTGCTGAATCCACCACAATCAACATCCTGGTGGTTATCATTAACCAGAAACTGAATTTGATAAATTCAGCCCTATAGATACTGTGGCTACAAGAGCAGGTCAGAGACAGGGTATTCTACAGCCAGTAACTCACCCCTTGACTCACCAAACACTGTTCATTATCTACAAGGCACAAGTCAGAAGTTTGATAGTCTCCACCAGCCTGGATGAATGCCATTCCACAACATTTAAGAAGCTCAACACTATCCAGGCTAAAGCAGCCTGCTTGATTGGCATCCTGTCCACCACACTTAAACATTCACTGATGAACAGTGGCAGCAGTATGTACCATTTATGAGGTATATTGCAGGAACTCATGCAGGCTCCTTTGACAGCAACTTCCAAACCTGCGATCTCTGCCACTTAGAAGGACATGGACATCAGATGCATAGGAACACCACCACCAACAAGTTCCACTCCAAGCCACACAATATCCTGACTTGGAACCTTATTGAGGTTCCTTCATTGTCATTGGGTCAGAATCTTGAAACTCCCTTCCTAACAGCATTTTAGGTGGTACCAAGAACACATTGATTGCAATTGTTTGAGAAGGTGCCTCACCACCAGATATGGATGGATAATAAGTGCTTATCTATCCAGTGATGCCTGCATCTCACAAATAAATCATCAAGGGTGGAATTTTCCATTCTGGAGACAAAGTGTGGTGACAGATGGGAAGGTCGGCATGATTCGCACTGCGTGGCAGGGTGGATTTTGGCACCTGATATTCCATTTTCAGCTCTTTACCAAGGTGTTTGTCAAATCTCCTGACAGGACTGGAAATGATTCTTCACTCTGCTGTTTGCTCTTGGGATTCACATTTGTGGAATTGGCCCTTCCTTGTCAGTATTAGGGTCTTCATCGGACCCCATTGGCTCTTGTTCCTCAAGACGATGGTCTTCCCTGAGCTGTGCTACCTAGCAAGATGCCTTCCTTCTCCTCATTTTCCCAAAGCTATCAATAATACAATCTTGTCTGCAGCCTGCGTTCTCCACTCCTCCTTTTTCTGTGAAAGTGCACAATCAATGGTAGTTCTCAAGAAATGGTTTCCATCCATATACTTGACTTCCTCTCAGTTCATATATTGGATACCAAAACCACCTCTTGCAGGATGACTTATGTGACTGCAGTCACAATGAGGATCTTAAAGAGGGTCAAAAGACCAAATCCCAAGAGCCACAATCAGCTTTGTGTTGTGGAAAGCCCCATGTCTCAAAGAGGTGATCAGGGATAGGAGAGGCAGCCCCAGTGGCCGCAATGAACCTCCTAAAGGGGTTTCCCCTCCAATTAGTGAGTCACTTAGCCCTCAGCAATTCCAAATTTATGAGTTCTACATGCCTATCTGAGGCTGCCTCTGGTTTGATGCAACCTCTAGGTCACCTACCAGGCTCAGCAGTATTAGGCTCTCCCTGTGGCATTACTGAGACTTCAGAGCTTCTGCGCTGGCAACATCAGAGGACCTGCCAGCCATTTTCAATTGGATATTGGGTCTGAAAGCAGCCTATTAGGAGGCTACCTCTGGTAAAATCATCAGGCTGGCCCCCAATGCCAGCAATTGTGGACTCTGAACCCTGATTTAGCCCCAGTGTTGGGGTCCTGAGGCCCGCTGGATAAACAAGCCCTATGTTTCCCTCAATGTGGATGGCCATAAAACATTAGACAAGAGTTGTGGGTGGAGAGGGGGACTGGTGGTGTTGAGATGGCGGCGCGGGCTCGTTGGGCCGAAGGGCCTGTTTCCTGGGCTGTTTTTGTTCTTTGTTTTTCCAGATTTTTCTAATTTCTTTTTGATGAGCATTAAGAGCATTTATCACAAATGTATACCTATTAAACGGCAATAGAAAGCTTTTTTTTAAGCTATTCAATTATTCATTCTTCCTGCCATGAGCAATAGACAGAAAGAACAGAAACTTAGGAGAATCTTGGACAGGGGACAGAGTTTGTGAAAACAAAGAATCTCATGCATCAGTGTTAATTATAATCCCCTTAGCAGCGCTTTGGGTATCTTTGAAATCTTCAATTAATTTACAGTTCTTATAGGAATCAAGCAACGTCTTATAGTGACACCTAGATGGTGACCAATGACTAATAAAGGATTGTGAAAAAGAGCATTGTTATCCAACACATTGTCTTGAATGACAGTTAACCAAATTAATAGATGAAGAAGATCAAGGATCCATAGATACCAACAAAAAACTGAAATGTGCAGTTCTAGACTAATTAAACACAGAGATATGGGGCAGAATTCTTCAGCTGTTCTCGCTGGAAGGATTTTCTGGTCTGGCAGTGAACAGAGATTTGGCCGAGCACCGAATTTTCCATCTTCACTTGCAGTGCTGGCAGGGTGTGAATGGCCAGAAACATCCGGCCGCGTTGTTTGCCTTTGATTTTAAGACCAAGCTTAGTCTATAATCCTTTACTGATTGACAATTTGTTAGGCTAAACACCTCAGTCTCTCAGAGACAGAGTGGGATAGTGTGACCTTACAGCCACTAGTAAAAATGCCAGCACCAACTAGTTTTAGAATAATTGGATTTGAAAGTTAATCCATGCCGAGGGTAACAGTAAGATTGCACCTTTACTTTCTTTTATTATCACGGACCAGTGGAAATTAACCATTTCATTGTGGAAACTGCTTTCTGGCTATTTATGTAATTTGTGTATAGGTTGCTTGTTTGTTTGCAGTCAAGTTGCATCTCAGTGTTTCAATGTTCGGTAAAGGGAACAAATGCATGTGGCAACAGTTACAATATTACAGTAATATAATGAGGCAGTCTCAAAGTGATGATACAACCTTGTGTCACCCTACAATTTAACAAGATATTAGGCAGTAAAAGGTGCACTCCAACTCACTGGAGATGTAAACACTTTACAACAACAAAAACAAATTGCATTTACATGGCAACTTTGATGGAGTGAAACATCCTAAGGAATTTATCAGGTGCACTTTTGGACAAAAGCTCAGACTGAACTACATGAGCTATTGTGAAAGGTGACCAAAAAGTTTTGTTAAAGAGATTTGTTGAACAGTAAAGGAGGGGGGACGGATCTAGGGAAGGAATTCCAAAGCATCCTGGCAGATAAATGTAAAGCTGCTTAAGGTGGAGTAAATAAACTCAAGGATGCTCAAGTGGCCAGCAATGGGCCAGCACAGAGTTCTTAGAGGATTGTAGGGCTGAAGGAGGGAGAAAGTTGAAGACTTTGAACGCTAGAATTAAAATTTTAAAATCAAAGTCTTGCTGGACCAGGGTTCAATGTAAATCAGCAAGCATAGGTGTGATGGGCCTTGGCGTGAATTATAATACTGGAAGCAAAGAATGAGAGCAGTAGCAGGATTAATTGGTGGCATCAACATTGATGAATAACAAAAGTGACAAAACCTGAAAACATATAGCAATAATTGCAATGAAAATGGAGTTTATATTCAACAAGGAATCTGTATTTTATATTGCCTAAGAAAGTGTCCGTGTGCTTCTGTTGAAAACTGCAATGATGATATTAAATTCAATATCTTATACATTGCGCTCCTCTTCCCTTCAGCTCAGCTCCTAGTGGCAAGCCCAAAATGGGAGCGCAACTCACTGTATTATGAAAAGTAGGTCATTCTGGAATTTTTGCTCAATCAATACTCATCCAATCAAACTGCTGCTAATGCCACTGTACCCCCCCCACAAGTGATCTAAAAAATCAGTGGCTGAGCCCCAGTAAAGTTTGATTCAGTTTTGCAGATCCTTCAGAAGACAAAAGGGTGTGTCATGTGTTGTTACAGTCACACAGTCTATTATGTTCTCTGGAAACACTGCATGAAGTAAGTACTGTAAGCATTACAACATTTCTTCCATAAGCAATATTACTGTTTTTTCATCCATGGAGCATTCCTTGTTCACATTTTGAACGGACACACCAAGAAAGAAAAGTAAAGCCAGCACAAATTTCAGGAAATTATGTTAGCTGTTCTGGGATGTGCATGTTGTTAGCAAAGCTGCTACTTAGTGTTCATCCTCAGTGGAAGGTGGAGTGGTGAAGAGGCCCTCTTACTCGAGTTACTGCAATCTGTGTGATGAGAAATTTATAGAATCATTGAATCCCTACCGTGCAGGAGGCCCTTCACATCATTGAGTCTGCACAGACTCTCTGAAACAGTGTCTTTCCCAGGCCTTCTCTCCCACCCTATCTCTGTAACCCTGTACAAGTACCATGGCTAATCCATCTAATCTAAACATCTTGGGACACCAAGGGGCAAATGATCATGGCCAATCCACCTAATCTGCACATCTTTGGATTGTGAGAGTATACCGTAGCATCCGGAGGGAACCCATGCAGATACGGGAAGAATGTGCAAACTCCATGCAGTCACCCGAGGCTGTAATCGAACCCAGGTCCCTGGCATTGTGAGGTAGCAGTGCTAACAACTGTGCCACCCCTTGTTTGATCTTCAAAGGAAAATTTATAAACAACTCAAAATTCTACCAAAAAAACTAGAATTTGTATAGTTCAGCTCACAAAGAAAATGTCGCAGGTGCTTAAAAGTTGGGTTCAGGGATAATTGTCAAATCAGGGGGACAAGGATTAGCAAACAAGATAGAATGCTTTTGTTGATTGAGGTGTGGGTTTTGACCCATTCATGATGAAGAGTCAGTGATGAATGTCCTTAGCACAAGATGGGAGTAACTTAGAGTGAAACCTGGAGGTAATGGTGTTTCCTATGCATCTTCTGCTTATGTGCCTCTAGCTGGCAAAGATCACCGTTTAGAAGATCCAGTTTCATTTGTTGCTATATTGAATCCTGTATTGTACTGTAGCCACAATATGACAGTGGAGGAGGGAAATCATGTTTTGACTAAGGAATGAAGCTCAGCTGATCAGTTGTGGAAGTAAGAAACATATTTTTACACAAAGGATGATGGAAATTTGGATCTCTTTCCCCCAAAATGTTGTGGATACTAGAACAATTGGAGCTTTCAAGATATGAGAGAGTATCAAAGGGTATGGATCAAGAGCGAGAAGTTCAGGTAAGTCATGCTCTAATGGAATGGTGGAACATGTTAGAGGCTGTATGGTCTACAAGTCTTTCCAATACTCCTCTTTGACTGAGCAGATATCTTTGTTCTGAACATTATTGAGCTTTCTGAGTGCTGTTGAAGCTGCAACCATCCAGGCAAGTGGAGAGTATTCCTTTATATCCCTGACTTGTTTGTACCTTGTAAATGAAGGAGTCAGGCTCTAGAATATTTATGTGGCAGTTCCAATCGAAATTCTGGTCTATATTGATGGTAAGAATCAAAGCGATAATTCTACTGGGGAGATGACTAATCACTATCTCATTGGGCTCGGCCACTTCCTGGCATTTGGGTGGTGAAAATATTACTTGCCATTTAACAGCCCAAGCTTGGGTGTTGTTCAGACCTTGCTGTACGCAGGCAGGTAATTGATGAAGCAGCTAAAGATGATTGGGTTTAGGACACCAGCATTGCTGCGAGGAACTTCTGGAGTGCTGCCCTGGGGTTGAATGTGTTAGCCATTAATGTTTGTGCCAGGTATAACTCCAGCCAGTGAAAAAGTTTTTCCCTGATTCACACTGAATTTGCTTTAATTAGGGCTCCTTGATATCACACTTAGTCATAGTGTGGAATTTTCAAACCCCTGAGGCAATTCGCCATTGGCTGCTGGTGGGATCTTCTTGTCCTGTCGATGTGTATGGCATTTTGTGTGGTTCACCCAATCTGCCGCTGGATAACCCGTGATCGGGTGGGGAGGGCACTCACTTTTGGTGGGAACAGAAGAGCCTGCCAGTGGGAAGGATCAGAAAATTTTGCCCATTGTAATTTTTCTTGCATTAAGTCTGGGGCCTTCAGCTCAGAGGAGCACTTCAGCTGACTAATATCAGATAGCCAAAAATAAATTAAAACAGGTCCCTCTCTACCAATTATTTTGTCACTTTGTCAGTTGCATACTTGTTCTCCTGGCACACAGGACTAGATAACAACAGGTTAGGTTTAATTTTGGATACATATTAAAGGAGCAATATGAAAGATCAAGTATAAATTCACTAAAGTAATACCAGGAATGACAGATTACAGTAATGAGGAGAAATCGGAGACATGCTGGAGCTGAGTGTGTTGAAAGTGATCAAAGGCCTTCAAGATTATGAAAGGTTATGACAAGATAAATAGTGATATTTAATCAGATGGTAGAAATCTAAAATGATCGCAATAACAGATGGTTAGAACGGGAAATTCTCCATCATGAACCATTTTTGAAGCAGTGTCCACAATTTATATTTTTAAAAGAAATTTAGAAAATAATTATTAGAGGATATGGAGAGAAAATGTTGGATGGCATATGGATTATGAGGTTAATTCCTATTTCTGTTCTATGCTGTTCCAAATAAAATCTTACAGCTGAAAATGCAGTATTGGAAAAATATGAAGCATCTTAATAGACCATGAAGTATGGCAACAATAAATTCAATATATTTCGCTATTTTAAATACTTAGTTGACTGCAGCATCTGTTTAAAACTCAAAATCAATGGTTTTGAATCAATTTTGATATGTTATCGTTCTATTAACAGTTAGATTCGGAGTAAATGTAAAAAGTGGGAAACCACGATAAAACTGTTTCTGAGCGATGCACTGTTCCACATCCAATCTATTGCTGCGAAGTGCAGAGTAATCACAGACATCACAGGAAGTCTGCAAAACACATCAACCAGAAAATTGGTCTCCGGGCATCATTTGCACAATATTAGCAAGCTGTGGATGCCATTCAGACATCCTGATATGCTCACAGGTCAGAGGCATTTCAAGAATCTCTGGCATGGGTCGTAAACTTTCTGACTGCTCCTGACTCCACGTTAAGATTAGCAAAAAAAAAATTGCCTGCTGTTTCATGATCTCCAACAATCTCTTTAACGATCACTTGTCAGACCACAAAAGATACATAAAAATTGCACACAGTGTATACTTCAGCCTGGTTTTACTGAATTCTGTGCGGAGAGCACAAAAGAGGCCTGCTTTTTCATCCACAAGGCAGGTAGTGGGAGCTGGGGAAATTCCCAACTGGCCCCGGCCCACCTCAGGAGAAGGTACCCACAAGAACAAAGAACAAAGAACAACACAGCACGGGAAACAGGCCTAACGAGCCCGCGCCGCCAGTTCAACATTGTGAGTCTCCTCTCCACCCATGACCCTCGTCTATGCTTAGGTTACTCC
Source organism: Carcharhinus amblyrhynchos (assembly GCF_965287045.1). NCBI lineage: Eukaryota > Metazoa > Chordata > Chondrichthyes > Carcharhiniformes > Carcharhinidae > Carcharhinus > Carcharhinus amblyrhynchos. Next base: position 84,602,422 of record NC_137324.1, on the reverse strand, counting down.
ACATTGGATTGAGGGAAGACTAATTTAGGGACAATTTGTTATGCCAATCAGCCTAAGAATGATATTTTCATTGTGAGGAAGGCAGGCAAGGAGGGGGGATGTTTGTGGACTGCTCACCAGGGATAAATTTGGAGGCAGTCACACGAGGTACCAAGTGCAGAGGCAAGCTATTTAAAGGCCCATCTTGGGACTTTATCCCAGCCAAATAGAGAAAGGGTTATGAATGGTTAGTCATGAACCTCAAACCCTCACACCTCATTCCCCATACACTCTTATGCCACAAATATGTTGCCTCAAGGCTCCACCTATACCCTATGGCCCCTAACAACCCCACATGCCAAGGTTGCCTCCCAAATAATCCCTACGGTCCTCTTTCCTTCAACATAAAGCTTTGAGACTTTCATGGTCATTCATCCATTATATGCTGTGTAGAAGCAACAAACCCTATGGTGACAGCTGGATGTGTTAGAAAAACCATTAAATAGTTATTAGTTCATAAAAATAACTTTTGCTACAGCCCAATAAAAGATTCAATAATACAGACACCTCTGAAGTGCCATGAACCACAACTCTTTGAAAACTGAGTCCATAAAAATTGCGGAGGACTAGGACATGCCAATCATCGCAATGGAGCCAGCCTAGGCAGCAGTGCAGAATACGGACTTTTAACTCAAACCAGCCCCTACGCTTACAAGACATTCCAACAAATCGGAAACCCTGGAAATGAGGTTGAGAATTCCAGAATTAGGACTGTCCTGTCATTTTTAAAGAGGCTCCTGAGTCATCCTGACTCAGCAACAATCCAGGCCTAGGCTCCACTTGGCTTATTTTGGACTTTTGCCCAGATATGAGGATTTGGCTCTCTTCAACCTCTATTTTTGTCCACAAGTAGGGTGCAATGTGACCTTATTTCTTCCACATAAACTGGAAGACGAGTGCATGGTTGCTGATAGTCTTTTTATGGACCTTAGCACAGGGACCATTCTTTGTGCATCTGCTTTGTGAGCAATGTTATCCGCATTTAGTTATGTTTTGACCACAATAGTTTTTGTGGTCACTAAATAATTTGAGACTGGAATCTTTATAAAGTGATGAAGAGCTAGTAGGGCAAAGCAGGCAATGTAATAATAGCTACTCAAGGGAAACCTTAGCTCTGTGATTGTATAGAAACGTAATGGTGATTCTTTCACTCCCACCCAAAATGTGCTCGTATTTTAATCTTAGATCCTTGCCAATGTCTAAAATTGTTTAAAAAATTATCAAAAACTTTCTTTCATCACTTGGGCAATTAGAATCATTGAATCCCTACCATATAGAAGGAGGCCATTTAGCCCAAGGAGTCTGTACTGACCACAATTCCACGGAGGCCCTATTCCCAACAACCCTGCACATTTACCCTGCTAATCCCCCTGATACTAGGGTCAATTTATCATGGCCAATCAACCTAACCCGCTTATCTTTGGACTGTGGGAGGAAACCAGAGCACCTGGAGGAAACCCACACAGATACTGGGAGAAAGTGCAAATTCCACACAGATAAGCTGGAATTGAACTTTGGGGCAGCAGTGCTAAAGCCACCCATTGTTAAAGTTAAGTTGAAACTTAAATTGTTAAAGTTAATTTTTAAAGGTTGCCTTTCAATTGTTATAATTGCATTGCAATCAGCGTGATGACAATTTCAAAATCTTCTCTCGTCATTTATCACAATATATCCTTGCATCTTCACTCCAGTTATGCAGGTTGTATATGCAAACTATACAATATCACCAGTCTTCAAAGCTTATAATCAACATATTCCTTCATATCACTTAACTGGTTCAGCATCACACTGACTTCCCCGTCTGATTTTTACTACAGTGATAATTTGCAGTACTATAATAGTAATCTTCAACAGTTTGGATCCAGTGAAGGACAGAACAGGGATGAGTTCAATTTCTTGACATATGATCTGGCATGACACCTGCCTCATTTATCCACTAAGTTATATCCTACTACAAGTTTACCACATCTATTTGAATGTGGACATTCTGGAGTGAGACTTGACCTTGTGCAGCATTTTAGCCTCTGACCCCTACTTCATAGTGTTCAACAGGAATAAATAGGAGTTCCAGTCTCCAAATACTGGGTGGATATCTGGTAGGATACATCCATTGGGAGAAGAACAACAATTCCTGATCATATAGGTGGTTATCCTGACAGCCTGGATCCTAACCTTTCATGTTAAAAAGGGCTCTTTGTTATGGAAACAATCTGCTGGATGTTAAACAGTAGAAGACATGTTTTAACTACCATTAGGCACATGAAGGAAGATAAAGGTACTAATGGTAGTTTTTTTTCACGTTTTTCTCTTCCAATATCTCCTTACCTCCTGACAGCATTGACTCCCTCATAAAGGTAAATTGTCAGGGAATCTTGTTTCTCTCCAACGTAACATTTGGTGGGTACAATGAGTTAACCTTGATTGTGACTATAGTTGAGATGATCAGATCCCACACATGGGGGGGAATGGGGGTTTATCTTACCATTGTGCCCTGTCTGCCAGTGGACAGGATGAGCCAGTAGAATTGCGAGAGTGCCGAGAAATCAGATTTGCACCTGATTTCTCACCTCTCGCAATCTTCTTGACACTTGGGGGAGATGGTGGCACAATGGTTTTGTTACAAGATTAGTAATCCAGAGGCCAAGACTACTGCACTGGGGATGGGTTCAAATCCCACCAGGATAGCTGTAGAATTTAAATTTAACTGATAAAATCTGGAATTAAAAGCTAGTGTCAGTAATAGTGACTATGATGCAGTTTCTGACTGGTGTAAAAACCTGGTTTGCTAATGTCCTTTAGGGAAGGAAATCTGACATCCTCACATGATCAACTTTGTGCCTATTTTGGGGGCAAGGATGAATAAATTATTTACATATACTTCAATTCCATTTTACATGGAATTAATAAACCGAATGTGATTGTCACAGCTCACTTGCCTGTATGACCTTGCTGGAAGTGGTTATCTCTAGTGAGGATCACAGCTGGTCCCCAGCAGCGGGAACAAGTCATGATGGCCTCACTGGAAGAACCAGAGACCTTTGAGGTCCCCAGGGAATTTGGAGGCAATGGGGATGCCCCTTGGGCACTGCCAGCTTGCACCCTGACACCATCCACTGGGCAGTGCCAAGGGGGCAAGGGCTGAGGGGGCAGGGCCAGACTGGGGCTGGCTGGTCAGTAGTGGGAAGAGGACGATCAGGGCTGGCCATGGAGGGAGGGGGGTTGGGGGCAGTTGCTGTGCTTTAGGCTGGGAGGCTGGCTGAGAACAGCAGAGGTCAGGTGAAAGGTCTTTGCTTCTACAGATTTGCACATGCACAAAGGTGCTGTCTGCTGCTCTCAGCCAGTGTTCAGGTGACTTAAGCCCAGCCTCTCCCCCTGCAGGAAAGAAACTGTTTCTGCTGTTTTTGCCTGCACTGAGTGGATAAGATAGCAAATCTAAACTTGCCCAAAATGTGAATCTGGAATTCTTCCTTTGTCCCACCATCCTGGATTTAGGATTATTTCGGTGGGACTGCCCCTGTGATGACCACACGCACACACACACTTGGGGGAGATGGTGGCACAGTGGTTTTGTCACAAGATTAGTAATCCAGAGGCCAAGACTACTGCACTGGGGATGGGTTCAAATCCCACCAGGATAGCTGTAGAATTTAAATTTAACTGATAAAATCTGGAATTAAAAGCTAGTGTTAGTAATAGTGACTATGATGCAGATTTTGATGGTGTAAAAACCTGGTGAGCTAATGTCCTTTAGGAAGGGAAATTTGACATCCTCACATGGTTTGGCCTTGATGTGACTCCAAACCCACAGCAATGTGGGTGACTCTGAAATGGCCAAGTAAATCACTCAGTTCAAGAGCATCTAGAGATGGGCAACAAATGCTATCCTTTTCAGTAATGCCCACATCCCATTAAAGAATAAAAAAATTACATCGCCAATAGAAGTCATTGCATAACAATTAGAAGCAGATACGCTCTGTAAGGTGCAGTGCTGGCATGTATCATCATCAGTGCTCCTACATATTCAGCCCTTTGTATTTCTTTGTGGTTCTCAGCCCAGATTTCTTGGTTGAATCAACATTGCTCTCTCCTTGCCACAGTCTCACTGCCGTTAAAATTGACATTCCAGTAGTTCAGAGGCAAAGCCATAGACACAAACAAACTCTCCGGTTTGATTGCTAACCCTGACCTGAGATCGTTTAACTCAGCACAGATTAGAGATAAAACCCTGCACCACTGTAATTGCCCAGCACCGTTTGTTCAATCAACTCAAAGATAAGATACAACATCAACTATAAATCCTGTCTGGTCTACACAAATTCTGACTTCAGTTTTTACTGAATAAGTTGCACATAGAAATTGAGTTCCAGCTTACACCGCGATTGAGGTTTACTCCCTCTAAAATAAGGTAAAAAAGGTTCTTAAATGAGAATGGAGTTCAGGGATAAAGTGCCACCTTCGCGCTTGATAATGGCTCCAAAACATCTTACCTTTCAGCTGCATTTTCCTGATACCTGATTTGACATTCTGTTTTAGAAATGTGACGATAGTGCATTCTTGAATTGGGTGTTTAAGTGTAGGGTGGGGTGGGTGCACAAGCACATTCCATGATGGAGGTGCTTAGTAAAGGTTCCCATATTGGTATTCCAGCTAGGCCCTGGCTTTTGTCACGACAAGAAGTCTCACAACACCAGGTTAAAGTCCAACAAATTTATTTGGTAGCAAACACCACTAGCTTTTGGGGTTTGCCCCTTCGTCAGGTGAGTGGGGAGTTCTGATCACAAACAGGGCATGTAAAGGTACACACAGTTTATAGAATACTGATTAGAATGCGAGTCTTTACAGCTAAACACCAGCATCTCCACATCTTTGTCATGATCCCAGTTAATGTTAATATTGAACAAATCAGATCCCAGAATTAAACTTGGCTTGATAAGTTCTAATATTTAGTTTTGAACCTGTGGAAGAAAGTCACAGGCAGTTAGTGAAACAGGAAGCAGAGGGCACAAGGCAGAGTGCGGATTGGTCAGTAAGGGAGAGTGCGGGTTGGTCAGTAAGGGAGAGTGCGGGTTGGTCAGTAAGGGAGAGTGCGGATTGGTCAGTAAGGGACAGTGCGGATTGGTCAGTAAGGGACAGTGCGGATTGGTCAGTAAGGGAGAGTGCGGATTGGTCAGTAAGGGAGAGTGCGGATTGGTCAGTAAGGGAGAGTGCGGATTGGTCAGTAAGGGAGAGTGCGGATTGGTCAGTAAGGGAGAGTGCGGATTGGTCAGTAAGGGAGAGTGCTGATTGGTCAGTAAGGGAGAGTGCTGATTGGTCAGTAAGGGAGAGTGCTGATTGGTCAGTAAGGGAGAGTGCTGATTGGTCAGTAAGGGAGAGTGCTGATTGGTCAGTAAGGGAGAGTGCTGATTGGTCAGTAAGGGAGAGTGCTGATTGGTCAGTAAGGGAGAGTGCTGATTGGTCAGTAAGTTCTACTCTTGATTCTCTGAAACTAACATGAGTTTGGACTAAAAAAACTTAAAAGTGACATCACAGGAGAGCTGTGATTTGATTGGCTAACAGGACGTTATGCTAAATTTGAAAACTGGTCAGACATTTCATTGAGACTGAGGTAATAATGAGATATATAACTTTTAAAAAAGTTTAAATAAAAATTAAAACCTAAATTAAAAGCTAATTAAATAAAATAGAAATGGAGGGTCAGGTGATGTGTTGTTCACACATGACGTGGGAGCTGGTGGACACCATTGTGGTTGCCAGTGAGCACATCTATGCTTTTGGAACTCCGGCTCATAGTGGATGAGCTGGATTCAGAACTTCAGATGCTGTGACACATTACGGAGGGAGAGAGATACCTGGACACCGTGTTCCAGGAGGCAGTCACACCCCTTAGATTAAATACCTTGAATTTGGACAGTGGACAGGGACGGGAGGGTGTGGCTGCAAGTGATGCAGGTAGAAGGATCCAGGAGGTAGGGTTGCAAGAACCTCGGTCCCTGAACTTGCCCAACAGGTTCAAGATTCTTGCTCCCTGTGTGAATGGGAATGGGTACTGCAAAGAGGATAAGAAAACTGACCATGGCACCGTGGTACAGGGTGTCATTCAAGTGGGGGTAGAAGAAAGAAATGTAGTCGTAACTGGGAATAGGGGCATTGACACTGTTCTCTGTGACCAGGATCAAAAATCCTGAAGGTTGTGTTGCCTGCCTGGTGCTCAGAATCAGGATATCTCATCTGGGCTGCAGAAGAAGGTAGAAACAATAGGTAGAAACAAATGTTTTGGTAAGGAAGTATGAACAGCTAGGAGCGAAATTAAGAAGCAGAACCAAAAAGGTAATAACCTCTGGATTATTACCTGAGCCACAAGCTAATTGGCACAGGGTCAGTAAGATTAAGGAGGTAAATACATGACTCAAAGATTGGTGCGGGAGGAATGGGTTTGATTTCATGGGACATTGGCACCTGTATTGGGGAAGAGGGGAGCTGTTCTGATGGGATGATCTTCATCTGAATCATGCTGGGACCAGAGCCCTGGCGAAATGTGTAACTAGGGCTGTAGATAGGGCTTTAAACTAAATAGTGGGGGGAGGGTTCAGTTGTGTAGAGAATTAGAAAATCAAAGTTAAAGGAGAGAGTAGATGGGCAAGTTAATGGAGTTGAGAGCTCAGGAGAGGTTAGTAAAGTTTCCAGACTATGTAATAGAACAGAGAATATAGAAGGTGGCAGGAATCTAACTTCTGGCAGAGCAAAAAAGGTGACAATTATGAGAAGGGAGGTGGTCAATGCAGGACTGAGGGTGTTGTACCTCCCTGCATGCAGTATACGGAACAAGATAAATAAGCTTGTTGCGCACATTGAAATTAGCCGGAATGATGTTGTGGATGTCACAGACGTGGTTGCAAAGGGATCAGGGCTGGGATCTAAATATCCAAAGATATGTATCCTATCAAAAAGACAGGCAGATGGGCAAAGGAGTCAGGATTGCGTTATTAATAAGGAATGAAGTTAAATCGATAGCAAGAAGCGATACAGGATCAGAAGACAGAGAATTTCTGTGAGTAGAGTTGAGGAATCACAAAGGTAAAAAGATCCTGATGGGTGTTATGTACAGGCTCCCAACAGTATTCAGGATGTGAGGCAGAAAATAAATCAGGTGATAGAAAAAGCATATAAAAAAAGCAATATTACAGTAATCATGGGGGACTTCAATATGCAGGTGACTGGGAAAATCAGCTGGTGGATCCCAAGCAGAAAAATTTGTGGAATATCAAAGAAATGGTTTTTTGGAGCAGCCTGTGACAGAGCCTAATAGGGAATAGGCAATTCTCGATGTGGTGTTGTGTAATGAGGCAGACTTGATTAGGGAACTTAAGGTGATGGAACCCATAGGGAACAGTGACCACAATATGATAGAATTTACCCTGCAGTTTGAGAGGGAGAAGCTGGAGTCAGATGTAATGGTATTACAAATAAATGAAGATAACTACAAAGACATGAGGGAGGAGCTGGCCAGAGTTGATTGGAAAGGGAGCCTAGCAGGAAAGATAGTGGTACAGCAGGGTTATTCAGAAGGCACAACAGAAATTCATCCCAAGGAGGAGGAAGCATGCTAAGGGGAGGATGGAGCATCCATGGCTAATGAGGGAAGTCAAGGATAGCATAAAAGCAAAAGAAAAAGCATACAAGGTGACGAGGATTAGTGGGATGTCAGAGGATTGGGAAACCTTTAAAAGCGAGCAGAGAACAACTAAAAAGCAATAAGTAGGGAGAAGATGAATGTAAATTAATGTAAGTTAGCTGCAATATAAAAGAGAGGAAGATTTTTTTTAATATGGAAAAGGTAAGAGAGAGGCAAAAATAGACATTGGACCACTGAAAAATGAGGCAGGAGAAATACTAATAGGAAACAAAGAAATGGCAGAGGAACTGAATAGTTACTTTGCATCAGTCTTCACTGTGGTGGAAGACACCAGTGGGATGCCAGAGCTCCAGGAGAGTCAGGAAGCACAGGTGAGTGTAGTGGCCATCACGAAGGAGAAGGTTCTGGGGAAACTGAAAGGTCTGAAGGTGGATAAATCACCTGAACTGGATGGACTACACTCCAGGGTTCTAAAAGAGATTGTTGAGGATGTTGTGGAGGCATTGGTGGTGATCTTTCAGGAATCACTGGAGGCAGGGAGAATGCCAAAGAACTAGAAAGTAGCTTGTGTAAGTAACACTGCTGTTTAAGAAGGGAAGGAAGCAGCAGATGGGAAATTATAAGCCGGTTAGCCTGACTTCGAACATTGGCAAGATTTTAGAGTCCATTATTAAGGGTGAGATCGCAGAGTACTTGGAAGTGCATGGTAAAATAGGACTGAGTCAGCACGGCATTGTCAAGGGGCGGTCATGTCTGACAAATCTTTTAGAGTTCTTTGAGGATGTAACAAATTTTTTTAGACTTCTTTGAAGGAGAACCAATGGACGTGATTTATTTAAATTTCCAAAAGGCCTTTGACAAGGTGCCGCAGAAAAGATTGTTAAGAGCCCATGGTGTTAATGGTAAGACCCTGGCATGGACAGAGCATTGGCTGAATGACAGAAGGCAGAGAGTGAGGATAAATGGGTCTTCTTCAGGATGGCAGCCAGAGACTAAAGATCTGCCTCAGGTTCAGTGCTGGGACCACAACTTTTCACAATATACATTAACAATTTGGAAAAAGGAACTGAAGGCACTGTTGCTAAGTTTGCAGATGATACAAAGATATGTAAAGGAACAGCTAGTATTGAGGAAGCAGGGAGGCTGCAAAAGAACTTGGACAGTGGGCAAAGAAGTGGCAGATGGAATACAATGTGGAAAAGTATGAGGTTATATAGTTTGGAAGGAGGAATGGAGGCATAAACTATTTTCTAAATGGGGAAATGCTGAGGAAATCATTATCATATTTAGATCATAGAATCCTACAGTGCAGAAGGAGGCCATTCGGCCCATTGAATCTACACAAATCACAATCCCACCCAGGTCATTATCTGCATACCCCATGCATTTACCTCAGTTAGTTCCCCTGACACTAAGGGGCAATTTAGCATGGCCAATCCACCTAATCTGCACATTTTTGGACTGTGGGAGGAAACTGGAGTACCCGGAGGAAACCCACGCAGACACAGGGAGAACATGCAAACTCCACATAGACAGTGACCCAAGCCTGGAATTAAACCCAGGTCCGTGGTGCTGTGAGGCAGAGTGCTTGCCACTGTGCCACCCCCAGAAGCACAAAAGGACTTGGAAGTCCTTGTTCAAAATTCTCTTAAGGTTAATGTGCATTCATGTCGAGAAGGCTAGAATACAAGAGCAGGGGTGTACTTCTGAGGCTGTATAAGGCTCTGGTCAGACCCAATTTGGAGTATTGTGAGCAGTTTTGGGTCCCATATCTAAAGGAGGATGTGCTGGCCTTGGAAAGGGTCCGGGGAATGATCCCTGGAATGAAGAGCTTGTTGTAAGAGGAACGGTTGAAGACTCTGTGTCTGTACTCGTTGGAGTTTTGAAGGATGAGGGGGGAATCTTATTAAAACTTGCAGAATACTGCGAAGCCTGGACTGAGTGGACATGGAGAGAATGTTTCCACTAATAGAGAAAACTAGAACCAGAGGCTAAAGGGACAATCTTATTAAACAGAAATGAGGAGGAATTTCTTCAGCCAGAGAGTGGTGAATCTGTGGAACACTGCTGCAGAAGGCTGTGGAGGCCAGGTCATTGAGTGTCTTTAAGACAGAGGTAGATAGGTTTTTGATTAATAAGGGGATTGGGGGTTATGGGAAAAAGGCGGGAGAATAGGGATAAGAAAAATAATAGCCATGATTGAATGGCAGAGTAGACTCGATGGGCCAAGTGGCCTAATTCTGCTCCTATGTTTGTGGTCTTATAGGAGTCCACTGATGGATTTATGCTGTCAGCGTAAGTGGCGATGCGGGCCCAAAATCACGCGAGAATCTGGAAACGAGATTCGCATCATCGAGATCTCATTTCCTGACTTTCCCAAACCCTCACCGGTGACATAAAGAGGTTCCCATCTTCCTTCTGAAATACATTTTAATGTATTTCGCTATTATTAGCAGGCTTCCCTGCCACTGAATATTCATGCCTCACATTGACGAGATTTACAACAGCTATATAAAGAATGGGATTCAGTTGAGGGGATACCACTGGGGCACTGAGGAAAGTATAGCCCTGGGGGTAGAAAGACATTCCTAGGCTCTGCCCTGGCACATGCTTGTATTGCCCTCTCCAGGGTGTACCGCTGGTGTGGGGGATGGGGGTTGGGGGTATGGTGTGGTGGTGGGGACTTGCCTGTGAAGAGGGGATGCAATGGCTGTGAGCTGAGGAGGGAGAGTGCCTGCGATATTTTGTGAGGGAGGGGAAGAGAGCCTCTGAGCGGTGGGAGGAGAAAGAGAGCCTCCAATGGTGGGGTGTGTGCCCTGATTATTGCAGAGGTGGGGGGGACAGTGTCCTCCTTGTCTGTAGAGAGGTGAGGAGTGTTTAATTCCGGCTCTGATTGTTGGGGGGGGATTATCATAACTAGTTGTGGGTTCTGCTTGTGTCTGTCCAATGCGAGGAGAGGGGGGAGGGGTGAGGGGGTGGGGTGGGGGGATGGTGTCTGTACTGGGGGTGGGGATTTGTGTTCCTGTGTTTTATATCAGAGGTTGGGGCACCCTTTAAAAATGGTGCGCTGGACTTCAAGATTCCCAGCTGCGGGTTTTTCCAGAGCAATTCCACCAGCATGAAGACATGGACCACACCTCCAGATGTTAGCACACAGAGTGCTGGCTTATCTGTAGGGAAAAGCCAGCTGTGCAGCAGCGAGCTGGTTTTCTCACCACAGCCTGCACTCTATGAAGAGGATGAAAAATTCTGCCCTCTGTGTATCACTGGACACCTGTCACTAGGCAACAGCACAGTTCATTTGACTTCGTCTTTCAAAATCATTAAACGTCTAACCCCTTAAAACCCACCTCTTCAACCACAAGAGTCAGAAACCTTCATCAAAAATGTATTCATGCAAAAAAATCCAGAAAACCTGACCTTTTCGCAAAATCGAAATAAAACCTAAACCATGGCTGGAATTCTCTGGCTGTTCATGCCAGTGGGATTCTCCGGTCCCTCAGCAGCACATTCCCCACCCTCCCCCCGCAGGTTTCATGAAGGTGCGGAGTGACATCAATGGGAAATCCCATTGACAGGCCCAGAGAATCCCGTCGCCAGCGAACAGCACGCTGCCTTCCACCATAGGGAAACAAGTGGCTTGGAAGCTAGAGGCTCCCACCCAAAGTTTCACCTTACTTGACACACCAATAAAAAGATAAAACAACTTTAAAATTCTACCTTGTTCCCAAGACCTAAAAAAAGTATTAGATCCATTGCACAAGCACCCGATTCATCACTTGCACAAAGAATTTAGAAGCTGGCCTGCAGTATCCACTTTCTCCCCCTTGAATCACCTCAACTTTGCAATACCCCTGACAAGGTGTATGAAACTTTGCTGATGAATTCTGATGAAAGAACATTGATGTGAAATGATAACTTGACTTTCCTCTCCACAGATGTCAGATCCACTGAAAATTTTCTGCATTTTTTGTTGTTAGTTCAGATTTCTAGCATAGTCTTTTGTTTAGTAATTTTGTTCTTGTTATTTACAACCCATAGTAATTAAATATTTTCCCTATTTTCCTCTAGCCTGAAAGGACAACTTCCCTTCTATTTCTGATGTAAAAGATCTTGTATACTGTTTTCATTAGTAAAGAATTGGGATGGCATGATGGTACAATGGTTAGCATTGCTGCCTCACAGCATCAGGGAACTAAGTTCAATTCCTGACTGGGTCACTGTCTTTGTGGAGTTTGTATGTTTTCCCTGTGTCTGTGTGGGTTTCCTCTAACTGTCTGAAAGACGTGTGGTTAGGTGCAGTGACCTGAACAGGCACTGGAGTGTGGCAGTTAGGGGAACTGCACAGTAACTTCATTACAGTTTAATGTAAGCCTTACTTGTGACTAATAAGTAAACTTTACTTTTGGAAAAATTAATTCATCACTAGCAGTAATTTATTAATGTTGAATGCTTGATTTTTCTTGGTCGTGTTGAAAATAATATTTTATGTACACCCAAGCAGTGTTTACTGAGTAGCTTGTGTCTCCCTGACAATGAGAATGATCACCTGATGAAGGAGTAGCGCTCCAAAAGCTCGTGCTATCGAATAAACCTGTTGGACTTTAACCTGGTGTTGTGAGACTACTTACAATGAGAATGGTGCATCTTTTCCTTTTTATTGCCACCAGGAAAATGAGCACTTGTTGATTGTCTATCCATTTTACATGCAGTAGTCAATGGAATTATAGATTGGGCAGTGTGTATAATGAGCTAAAACTGAAAAATGCTGGAAAATTTCAGCAGGCCTGACAACATCTGTGAAGAGAGAATAGAGCCAATGTTTCAAGTCTAGATGACCATTCGTCAGAGCTGATATTTATCCATGCTACATATCTAGTTGTCCAGGTCTGACGAACAGTCATCTAGACTTGAAACATTGGCTCTATTCTCTCACCACTGATGCTATCAGACCTGCTGAGATTTTCCAGCATTTTTCTGTTTTTGTTTCAGATTCCAACATCCGCAGTATTTTGCATTTATCTTAGTGTATAATGAGCGACTGATTGGCCACCACCCAGTTACTACACAGCTACCATAACTTTTGCATGCAACTTCCCTGATCAGCATGGGAGTGATGAACCAAAAATGCTCTTCCAAGTTCAAATAAAGGGGTTGTGAATATATAAAATATTCTGTAATTATTATTCATTCACAGCATGTGGGCATTGCTGGCAAGGCTGGCATTTACTGCCCAACCCAAATGCTTTCAAGAAGATGGTTTTGTGCTACCAGACCACTGCAATCATGAATGCAGTGAAGGCGATGTGCCACTGCATATTTAGTTGCCCAGCATAGATCTGAGGGTAAATAATACAGTGATTACCTTGAGCGGGGGGCTCACACCAGCCCTATCTTGTGATCTCTTTTGTTTCAGAACTTCATAAATGATCTGCAGTTGGAATCACAAACACAATGGCTATGTTAAAAGCTAATGTCTGTCGAATCCAATTATTCAATTGTTTGACGTTTGGTCACCTGACGAAGAGAGAAACCTCAAAAGCTTGTGCGTTTACTATCAAATGAATCGGTTGGACTAAAACCTGGTGTTGTCAGACTTTTTACTGCTCTTACAGAAGCCAGGGTGTGATTACAGAGGAAGAGAAACTAAACTGAAGCAAAACGCTGAAAGCACTAAAAACCCTGATAATGAAGTTCAGGCATAGAAACTGGAGTGTCATTTCTGTTTGTCAACAAAGCATAAAACACAACAGCGTACAAACCTGAATAGAGGAAGCCACAAGAAGATTTGAATATACTTGGGAATTAGGCTGAGAAGAGGCAGATGAAAGTCAATGTAGATCAATGCAAAACATTGGTGGAGATTACTACTTAAAGAGAAACTAATGTGCATAGAAGGTGTTCCTGTTCAGTGGCTGCAAGTAAAGAGAAGCTGATGTGGGAATGTATGCAAAGGTCAATAATGAACAAACAGTGAGCTCACTGTAACTGATCACAACCTTTACATTCCCCTTGACCCTAATCTGAACTTTCAACCCCATATCCCACCATCACCAAGATTGCCTAGTTCCCCCTTAGTGACATCACCCATCTTTATTCCTGCCTTAGATCTTTAGCTCACCTTCTCCTCATTCATCCTTATGTTAACGCCAAACTTAAATATTCTAATGTTTGATTAAACGTCCTCCTGATACCACCCTTCATCAGCTGATCCGACACTCTGTTGCCTATCGCAGCTCCTGATCAATCATCACCCCTGTGCTTCCTTAGTTGCATTGATTGGCAGTTGGATAACACCTTGATTTTAAAATATTTATCCTTGTGTATCCTTCGCAACTTCCTCCCTCTACCTCTGACAGATTCTCCACCCCAACAACTCTTCAAGAAATCTGCATTCCATTAACTCTGGTTTATGATGCAATACCTACTTATCTTCAGCCCATTACTACTGATTATTTACACAACTAAGCCCTATATATTTTGTTTACCCCCAATCCACCTTAAAGATTCTCATAGAAACACAGCGCATTGACAAAGCTTTTTGTCACTCTTACATAATGTCTCTTCCTTTGGTTCAGTGTTACCTCACATTGACAATGCTCCACTCGAACCTTGGGACATTTAACTGCTTTAAAGATGTTAATTGCAAGTTGTTGTTGAGAATGCAGAAGGATACAAAGCCAGTATGAATGTTGAAAACAACATAAGAGAGTGTAGCAGAGGAGCATTTCTCTGACAGTGTATTGCACAACTCCTTTTTCATGTAATGTCCCTATGTGGTCACATTTAATGGATAACTATTCGCAGGATAATTGTTGCAACCAATTGTGAGATATCAAGGTGCTCTCTGCAATATTTCAGGACAGCTTGACAACATCTTGCACTATGTGAAATTTGACCTAAATGGGATTGGAATTAAAATGACAAAATAAATAGGAGCTATTCAGTGGCCTTTGATGTGAAGGTAATAGAGGTTGCTGCTACAAAGGAGTTCAGAGTAGCAGCATGTATTCAATGGTGAAGTTCACAGCAGATGAACAAAATACTCATAAACTCACAAGGATTCCTGAATTTAAAACTGTTCTTCAACCACTACAACAGTTAAGCTTCTTTTTGGAGTTAGAGATTCAGGATTCAAATTGAACACATTCTTTTCTTAAAACTTATTATCTGTACTGTATTTCACAGTCAATAGCACAATAAAGTAACCAATAACAGCAATAATTGTCACACACACACTGGCATTGTGAATTGGGAATTAGAATCTGTTGCCAAACATTCTCCATTCATTTCACCTCCAAATCATGGACAATGTATCAGGCATTTTTGATTACAGAATTGTACAGCACGGAAGGAGACTATTCAGTCCATCATGTCTGTGCCAACTCGTCCAAACAACAATCTAATTCATTCTACTCCCTTGTTCTTTCCCCATCCCCCTGCAGATTTTAATATTCCAAATACTTAACTTGAAAGATGAATTTATTTCCATAACCCTATCAGACAGTGCTTGCAAATACTCCTTACTGTGTCAACAAACCTTTCCTGGAGTCACCATTGGCAAGAAAATAGGAGCAGCCTTGTCAGATTTCCACTCCTCCAAAGTTTCGGCCCATGCTGTTGTTTTATATTACTATTATTTACTATGGTTTTCATTGTGTAAATGTCACCAGAGAATGCTAGGGCACCAGACACCACTGTGTAGTAAAAGGCTAGTTGCTCCAGTGGCAGTCAGGTGTGACCTGACAGTTCTGCATCTTTTTTTGGCATTTTGCAATGCTGATCTGTTGAGGTGGTGCCCTCGAGTGGCATAGAGAGCAATCATCTTCACAACTATTGTAGAAACAACATGAATTTCTATAGTATCTTCACAGAAGCATTATCAAAAGCCACATAAAGGGATGCTAAGGCTTGTGACCAAATGTGTAGTCAAAGGCTTGGATTTTAAGAAGCATTGCAATGGAAAAGAGTGTGGCAGAGAAATAGAGAAGTTTAGGGATTAATTAGACATAACAAACATGAGGCTAGATTAACTCTACACTTGGCATCTTGTCATTAGTGCCTGTCAGAAAATAATGTTTTGTTTGAAGTGTGTGACTTCTACTTAAAAGTATGGCCTCAATTTAGCCTGATATAGGTTGGCAATGGTTGTGGAAGTTGAAGAGCACCTTGACTTCCTGTTTCATTTTTAGGGGTGCTACAGAGGAATTTTCCTGCTGTAGGCCACAAGGAACGTGGTCACAAGAATCCTCCTGAATTTCCCTCCCGTTGTGGCTGAAGAGCTCCTCCCAGAGTTGCAATGTGAATTCCATCCATTAGGGGGCACAATGGACATGATCTTCGCCCCTTGGCAATGGAAAGAAAAATGCCGAGAACAGCACCAACCTTTTTACATGGTCTTCTTTAACCTCACAACTGCCTTTGACACTGTCAGCTGCGAGGGGTTATGAAGAATCCTCCCCCCTTTTGATTGTCCCAAAACGCTAGTCACCATCCTTCTCCTGTTAAAGAGGAAAAAAAACAGGTCCCAAATGGAAGGTGCTGGATTGTGCAATGAAATTATCAAGAGAAAAGAATCCTTCAAAGAGAAGAAAAAGAACAGACTCAATGCAGCCAAAGGAATAACAAAAGCTGCAGAGATCACTAAAATGGCTTTCTACCAGTAAAAGCAAAGTTTTAAATGTTAAAGAAAGATCCCGAAAGAAGCAGTCAGGATTTGTTTTCATTCATGGGGTATGGGTGTCACTGGCTGACCAGCATTTATTGCCCAACCCGAGTTGCCAAGAGCAGTTGAAAGTCAACCACATTGCTGTGGCTCTGGAGTCACATTTAAGTCAGACCAGGTAAAGATAGTAGATTTCCTTCCCTAAAGGGCATTAGTGAACCAGATTTATTTTTCTGACAATCAACAGTGGTCATCAGTGGATTTTTAATTCAAGTATTTTTATTGAATTCAATTTGCACCATCTACCACAGCTGGATTTGAACCTGGGTCTCAAAGACATTAGCTGAGTTTCAGGATTAAGAGTCTAGTGATAATACCACTAGGCCACTACCTTCTCAGACTTTGCAAGACTTCAAGAGCACGGGAAAAACACATCAAACCAGCAAGCGCTGACAGTTCGGTGAAAAAATTGTTGACAATCTTATAGTTCAGAGACATGGAATATGTACATCAGGTATTGCAGGTATCTATCACCAGCGCTGCTTCTGCAAGATTGTCCATTGGCAGGATGGATGCACCAATGTCAGTTTTCTCACTCAGGCTGACATCCCCAGCATTGACCACGCTCGATCAGCTCCACTGAGCGGGTCAGATCCTCTGTATGCCCGACACAAACACTACTTGGAGCTCCAATCTGGCAAGCTGGCCCCTACAGGGCTGAAGAAATACTTCAAGGACACACTCAAAGTGCGACATTTCCACTGACATCTGGGAACAGCTGGACCAAAACTGCCTGAAGTGGAGGACAAACAGCCGGTATCAATCAAGTGGGCTGCTTTGTTCTGAATGGTTTCATTGAGCTGCATTCATCCAGGCAAGTGGAGAGTACTCCATCATACTTCTGACTTGTGCTGTGCAGATGGCAGACAGGTTTTGGGGAGGCAGGAGGTGGGTTACTCACCACAGAATTCCCAGCTTCTAACCTGTTCTAGCAGCCACTGTATTTATTTGATCAGTCCATTTCAGTTTCTGGTCCATGTTCTGGTCCAACTTGTCCATGCCCCCTTTTTTTTAAACCCCTAAGTTAATCCCGATTGCACACATTTGGCCCATATCCCTCTATACCCATCTTATCCGTGTAACTATCTAAATGCTTTTTAAAATACAAAATTGTACCTGCTTCTACTCCTATCTCTGGCAGCTTGTTCCAGACACTCACAACCCTCTGTGTGAAAAAATTACATCTCTGGATGCTTTTGATTCTCTCCCCTCTCACCTTAATCCTATGACTTCTAGTTTTAAACTCCCCTACCTTTGGGAAAATATATTGACTATCTGCCTTATCTATGCCCCTCATTATTTTATAGACCTCTATAAGGTCATCCTTCAGACTCCTACGCTCCAGAGAAAGAAGTCTCAGTCTCTCCAGCCTGTCCTTATAACCCAAACTATCAAGTCCCAGTAACATCCTAGTAAATCTTTTCTGCACACTTTCTAGTTTAATAATATCCTTTCTATAATAGAGTGACCAGAATTGCACACAGTATTCCAAGTGTGGCCTCACAATGTCTTGTACAATTTCAACAAGATGTCCTAACTCCTGTATTCAGTGTTCTGACTGATGAAACCAAGCATGCCAAATGCCCTCTTCACCACTCTACCCACCTGTGACTCCACTTTCAAGGAGCTATGAACATGTACCCTAGATCTCTCTGTTCTGTAACTCTCCCTAACACCCTACCATTAAGTCCTGTCCTGGTTCAATCTACCAAAATGTATCACCTCATATTTATCTAAATTAAACTCCACCTTGCCATTCGTCAGCCCACTGGCCCAATTGATCAAGATCCCGTTGCAATCGGAGATAACTTTCTTCACTGTCCACTATGCCACTAATCTTGGTATCATCTGCAAACTTAATAACCATGCCTCCTATATTCTCATCCAAATCATTAATATAAATAACAAATGACAGTGGACCCAGAACTGGTCCCTGAGGCAGCTTGAAGGTCAGCTTCAATCTTTTTTTCAGCTGAAGAATTCTATGAATGGATCTAAAAGAGCTAACATTTAGAAGAATCAACATTTGATATACTGATAAAAGGAAGTCTGAAAAACCATATAGCATTGAAAGCCAATATTAAAGAAGCCTTATTGTTAACCCTGTGTTTATCTAAGGCACTTCAGAGGCAGGTTTTAGTGAATTGGTGTTGTAAAAGGTAATATGGGGCATAGTGAATGCTGAAGAGATTTGGGTAAATATGGTTTGGTTGGTCTGCTGAAATTCAGTGTTACATCCCTCTCCTCCCCTTTATACAATTACAAAAAAAAATGAAATTTCAATGTCCTTACAGTGAACCAGAATACATCCCTTTTTATACAATTCAAAATTTGAATGTGGATCATCTCAATAGCTCCCTGAAAAGACAGCATTAATTTTCTGCAAAACCTGTGTAACTACTTGTTTCCTCAAGGCAAGGCCACTCTTTATTTGTCACTTTCTTTGTAGGCTTTGTGACAGCTTTTTCAAATTGTTGATTAGCTTCATAAGTCACTACATTGCATATAGTGTTTATCTTGGCTTTCCTGTCAATTTTTCCCACTTTGAAAACATATTCCCTTCAAATTTGCAACCTATGATCATTTGGATGCTTTTTTTTTATTTTTTGCTAAAGTTTGCTCTCTGCTATATTTGAATGAGGTTGACAGCATTTGATTATCAGCAGGCTGTGTTTGGTGTGTTAATAAGGGTAGTAATTGGTTGTGTCTTTTTAGAGAGTCATAGAATGGTTACAGCTCAGGAGGAGGCCATTTGGCCTGTCATACCTGTGCAGTCCCTCTGAAGGAACAATTTATCCAGCACCGCTCCCCTGTCTTTACCTTGTAGCCCTGTAAATGTTGTGGCACCCTAGGTGGGAACCATTATTGAGATCGTTGGAATAAATGTAGAAAATGTTGGAAACACACAGCAGCTCAGGCTTCATGGAGAGAGATAAAAAGTTGACTGGTGTGTTTGATGCCCTGATTTCAATAAATCTGTGGAATTATTTCTGCTTTTTATAAAGTTAATAACCGCCAAAACAAAACCTATAAGATACATAGGTTGGAATTTTACTGTCCCATCCACCACAGGAATCGGAGCGGGCAAGAGGCGGACAATGGAAAAGTCTGTTGGCCTTGGGTGGGATTTTACAGTTTCGGGAATGGCAAGGCCATAAAATCCTACCCATAAACTTCTAATAGTTCTATTTCTTCAATGGTTGAAGCAGTGATTTTAATACTGCACTGGATGCCTGAGAACTTGTGTTCTGAAACTAGCTGTGTTACTGGTCAAGCTGTTTGAGTACAGCTATAACTCTGGCAGGTACCAGATAATGTTGAAAATTGCCCAGGTCATGATAATAAAAAACAGGACTAATCCAACCTGAACAGTTATCATCGCCTCAGCTTACTCTCAATTACAAGAAAAATACAAGGTGCCTTCGACAGTGGATTCAAAACAACATTTACTCAACAATAATCTGCTCTGTTTGGGTCTAACCCGGTCCACTTGGCTTTAGACCTCATTACAGCCTTGGTTCAAACATGGGCTAATAAAATGAATTCCAGAGATGAGGTATAAGATTGGCTGTCATTGACAGCAAGGCAGCATTTGGCTCAAGTGTAGCATCAAGGAGACCTGGCAAAATTGATGTCAATGGCAGTCAAAATAAACAGTCCATTGGCTGAAGTTATATCTACCATAAAGGAAAATGGTTATGGTTGTTGGAGATCAATCATCTTGGCACTCAACATCACTGCAGGAGTTCCTCATGGTCATGTCTTAGACCAAAAAGCCTTTAGCTCCTTCATCAATGATCTTCTCTCCATCATAAATTCAGATGCAAGGATATTCAATGATGATTTTTGTACAGTGTTCAGCACCATTCACAACTTCTTAGGTACCGAACCAGTCAATATACACATGCAACAAGACTTGAACAACATTCAGGTCTGGACTGATCAGTGGCAAGTAACATTTGTGCCAAACAAATGCCAGTTAATGAACATCTCCAAAGAGAGAGAATCACACCACTTTCCCTTGACATTCATCAGTCTAATCATTGTTATTGATCAGAAATTAAACTGGACTAGCCATCTAAATCCTGTGATCACAACAGCAAGTCAGAGGCTAAGAGTTCTCCTGACTCCCCTCAATATGTCCATCATTACAAGGCTCAAGTCAGAAGTGTGATGGAATACTCCCCACTTGCCTGGATGTGTGCAGCTCCAACAACACTCAAGAAGATCAACACCATCCAAGACAAAGCAGTGCACTTGACTGACACCATCCACCACCTTATGCAGGGACCAGCTACAAGATGCACTGCAGAAACTCACCGGGGATCCTTCAACAGCGTCTTCCAAATCTGTAACCTCTATCACCTAAAAGAACAAGAGAGCAGCACATACATGGGAACACCACCGCCTTCCAGCTCCTCACCAAGTTACACACCATCCTGACTTGGAAATATTGTCATTATTTAACTTTCACTGGATCAAAATCCTGGAACTTATTCCGAACAGCACTGTGGGTATACCTACACCACATGGACAATGGCAGTTCAGGAAGCTTCCTGGCTCACCATCACCATCTCAAAATTAATTAGGGATGGGTAATAAATGCTGGCCTTGACAGTGACATTCACATCCTTTGAAGGAATAAATAAGAAAAGACCCCCAGGGCCATAGCTTCGACCTCACTGCTTCTCAGCTCTCATTACTTCTTGCACAGTATTAACTGATAAAACTGAAGGCCAAGACTGAGCTCTGAATGTATTTCTACACCCAGTGGTCAATGGATGATAGTTTGTAAGAAGCACAAATTCAGGAGCTGTTCAGATATTTGTTTAATCCTAGTTTTCTGTACAGAGTGAAGTGAGAAAAGCTGATTGGCATTTTCTTTCAATTTATCTTTGTGCCCTTTGTATCAAGCATGTAGAAGGAAGGTTATAAGCAGTTACAGAGAGGGTGAAGCTGTCTGAGAAGCATGCATCAGAGATAAGACAACAGAGCAGGAAAATGAACACAAAGGAAGAGTTAATAAGGAGATGAATCTCCAGATATCGAAGCATAAAGTTTGAGGAGTGTACGTAAGAAAGAAAAAGAAATGACAGGCAAATAAAGAGAGAAGAATGCAGAACGAATTTGTCACTGGGTGATCAGCAGACAAATGATAATAATTTTTACTACACTTATCTGCAAAACAATGCCCTGGGATATTAACTATAATTCATGATAATGTTTTTCATAGTATCACACCTAGGTATAGAAAAAAAACATATCCACTGACTTGTCATGAGAAATACATGAGTTAATGTTCCGTTATATACATAATGCCAAACTGTTCACGGGTGGAATGAAAGGTGGAATCCAAAGCTCAATTAGTTCAGAATAAAATACATATACATAGCGGCAGATATAAATTGAATCACTGCGCTGAATGAAGAACCCTGTCAAGTAGATTGCACAGTTCAGCTATTACTAGAATGTTTTGAAAGAATGGCTGCACATTGTCAAGATAATAAAATTGCAGGCATATTGCAGCACACATTCTGATATGACAGCATGAAAATGAGATGATTACTTTACTTTCAGAGACTGCAAGAGCATGTCGATCCACTGGTGGATTAATACACTGGTGTGGATATTTTTTCCAATGTCGATGGTAGTCATGATGTGGAGATGCTGGTGTTGGACTGGGGTAAACGCAGTAAGAAGTCTTGCAACATCAGGTTAAAGTCCAACAGGTTTATTTGGTAGCAAACGCCACTAGCTTTCTGAGCTCTGCCCCTTCGTCAGGTGAATGGGGAGTTCTGATCACAAACAGGGCAGATAAAGACATACACACAGTTTACAGAATATTGTGTTGTGAGACTTCAAATAAACCTGTTGAATTTTAACCTGGTGTTGTGAGACTTCTGAATGTGCTCATCCCAGTCCAATGCAGGCATCTCCACTTCGTCCGCATGAAGGCCTTTTGGACCTGAGTTTTCTGAGAAACTAATCAGGAAGAGACATTGTAGCACTGCATAATCTGTTGGGGGAATGAGATCACTGATGTTGATTCACCACTCCAATCGATCACTAAGCCAGATGATTTGATTTGATTTATTGTCACATGTATTAACATACAGTGAAAAGCATTGTGTGACAAACAAACAAAGCATACCGTTCATAGGGAAGGAAATGAGAGAGTGGAGATTGTTGTGTTACAGCCATAGCGAGGGTGTAGAGAAAGATCAATTTAATGCAAGGTAAATCCATTCAAAATTCTGACATCAGCAGGGAAAGAGCTGTTCTTGAGTGTGTTGATACATGACCTCAGACTTTTGTATCTTCTTCCCGACAGAAATAGGTGGAAGAGAAAATGTCCGGGGTGTGTGAGGTCCTTAATTATGTTGGCTGCTTTGCTGAGGCAGCAGGAAGTGTAGACAGAGTCAATGGATGGGAGGCTGGTTTGTGTGATGGATTGGGCCACATTCACGACCTTTTGTAGTTTCTTGCGTCTTTGACAGAGCAGGAGCCATACCAAGCTGTGATACAACCAGAAAGAATTCTTTCTATGGTGCATCTGTAAAAGTTGGTGAGAGTCGTAGCTGATATGCCAAACTTCCTTAGTCTTCTGAGAAAGTAGAGGCATTGGTGGGCTTTCTTAACCATAGTGTCAGCATGGGGGGGACCAGGACAGGTTGTTGGTGATCTGAACACCTAAAAATGTGGAGCTCTCGACCCTTTCTACTTTGTCTCCATTGATGTAGGCAGAGGCATGTTCTTCTTTATGCTTCCTGAAGTCAATGATCATCTCCTTCATTTTGTTGACATTGAGGGGGAGATTATTGTTGCTGCACCAGTTCACCAGATTCTCTATCTTATTCCTGTACTCTGTCTCATCATTGTTTGAGATCCGACCCACTACTGAAGCACCTGGATTATTATTGTGTAAGTTTCAACGAGATTCCCCCTCATCCTTCTGTACTTCATCGAGTACAGACCCAGGGTCCTCAGATGTTCCTCATGTGTCAAGTCATGAAATCTGGAGCATCAGGCATGAATATTCTCCATAAATAGTTTGTTTCTTGAATTTACATTTTGCCTTGAGAGTTCATATAGTTTTGATGCTGGTGGAGTTAAAAAACCTTGTACTTTTAATTTTGAAGCAGTCAGTTTGCTGACAATTGGGTATCAATTGTCTTTCAACCATGGATGTTGATGCTGCAAACTCTTTGGCAGTGTGATCCTCTCTGAACTCAAGCATGGAATCAAACATGTTATTCACTCTGAGGACTCTTGTCCTGAAGAATTGTTTTAGGAGATGCAGTGGAATAAATGCTACTCTGCTACAAGAAACACAGCTGATTCTTCAAAAATAGACATGAGATTTTATTTAACATAAGAACTCGGAGCAGGAGTAGGCCATTTGGTCCCTCAAGTCTGCTCTGCCGTTCAATAAGATCATGACTGATCCTTTCATGGACTCAGCTCCACTAACCCGCCTGCTCACCATAACCCTTAATTCTTTACTGCTCAAAAATCGGTCTGTCCTTGCCTTAAAAACATTCAGTGAGGCCTCAACCACTTCATTGGGCAGGGAATTCCATAGATTCACAACCCTTTGGGTGAAGAAGTTCCTCCTCAACTCAGTTTTAAATCTGCTTCCCCTTATTTTGAGACTATGCCCCCTAATTCTAATTTCACCCACTAATGGAAACAACCTCCTGATTTTGTCTTATCAATTCCCTTCATAATTTTATATAAGATCCCCACTCATTCTTCTCAATTCCAATGAATTTAGCCTCAGTCTACTCAGTCTCTCCTCATTAACCAACCTTCTCAACTTCAGAATCAACTGGGGGCGGCATGGTTGCACACTAGTTAGCACTGCTGCTTCACAGCGCCAGGGACCTGGGTTCAATTCCTAACTTGGGTCACTGTCTGTGTGGAATTTGCATCTTCTCCCTGTGTCTGTGCGAGTTTCTTCCAGGTGCTCCAGTTTCCTCCCACATTTTGGTTAGATGCATTGGCTATGCTAAATTCTCCTTCAGTGCACCCGAACAGACACTGGTGTGTAGCGACTAGAAGATTTTTACAGTAACTTCATTGCAGTGTTAATGTAAGGTTACTTGAGACACGAATAAATAAACATTAAACTTAAAAAAAACTTTAGAGGGAATGACCATTTTTAAGAGAAGTTTATGACACCGGTGCTGAATACAAATAAATAAATAGCTGCTGACCAATCAGATTGTTTGGCAACTCTCCAATGCCTCCAGGCACAGTGTTGCAATGATCAGAAGAGACATTGAAGGGAGTTGCCAGGTACTAAGCCCCGGAAGCGGAGGACAGGAAATTGACAGAGATCCCAGAGCGGGGATAGTAGAGAATGTTTGGGATCATGAGGGGGGGAGCACGCTCAGGGTTTCGGGAGTTCGGCTAGGTGGGAGAGGGTTGGTGCGGAGGGAGTTCCAGAGGGTCACTGGGCCTTAAAGGGATGGTGCACCAATCAGAATTGGGCTTTTGAGGGAGATGCTCTTCCCACAGCATCTCCCAACCCCTATTCTTTGCCTCGAGCTCAGGAAGCTCCATTTCCTGTGGAGCACATTGGAGACCAAATGATTCTTCACCTGTGGTTGCATATTAGTTTGTAATATGGAATCCTTTTGGTTTACCCCTTGCATTCTGGGGAAATGAGTGATGGCCATGAAGACTATTACCCTGGCCACATGGCCTATCATCTATGGTGAAGATGATGAATGATTGGCACAACAGAAGGTGGCATTGGTCATCTCTTTGCATCTATGTGGCAGACTGTGGAATGCCACGTCACCAGTGGAGACATTTTTTTGGAGCACTGTTCCTTCATCAGGTGCGCCCTTCTCATTTGGATCTGTTCCTTGCACCTACAAGTAAGTTTGTTTTTGACATGGCCAGTTACACTGTGCAAGTGATCCCTGATTTACAATTTCTGCTCCTCCATGCATGATGAGGACAGGTTTAAGAGCTGTTTTTGTAGATGGATTGCCTGATTATATATGGTTGACTGAGGGCCCAGGGTCAAAAGGATTTTCTCATTACAGGTTCCATTTTGACAGCTGGAAAGAACTCATGGCTGTGCTTGATCAATATTTTTGATGGTTAAATTATTCTTTGATCTCTTTTGTCAATATTTCATTGTTTGTAAGTACAAGATGAGAGGTATGAAGTGTTACTGTATGATAACTACCAATATAATCTTAGGGCACCTGCACCCCATACCAGACACCTCCAATTTTTGTCAGCACATGGATAAGGGTTGTAAAGTAAGGCAAACTTATTTATTAGCCACAAGTAAGACTTACATTAACATTGCAATGAAGTTACTGTGAAATACTGTGGGTCACAAGCTCGCACTCTGTACTCCCAACTAGCCAGTTCCACTGTAGAGAGCCAGGCATCTCCTAGCCACCTTCAATTTTTGTGGAGTTGCTCCAGCATCTGGATGATCTGAGGAGTTGTGAGCAATGGTACGGATTTGGGATCCTTCTAAAATGTAGGGTAAATGGTCTTATCAAGGCCTTTTCTATGCCAATTCATGCTCCATTCCCACTTTCCATGATCCATCATAGCCTCCACACCGACACAAAGCCCCCTATCCAACCCTGTTGTCCCGTACGTTCCCCCCGCTAACTTGTGGCCTTTCCGAATCCATTCACCAGTATACACCATCAATGAACCCTACAGTAACAATGGCATGTGTGGAACTGCTCAAAAAAAAGCATTCACAAATCTCTTAAAAATATTACTGCTGTCCCAACAACCCTATAGAAAGGACAGTCAAACAGATCCATTACAGTATCAGTAGTAGGGGCTTCCAGTATTTCATACCTCTCAATGATACTTGAAACCTGCACATCTGGTGTGCTATTTTACCAAGCTGTAAATTTTACATTTAAATAAAGATGTTATTGATAGATATCATGCAGTAAAGTGGACAACTCTTTTTCCTAGGAGAGATTTACTTTTTTTTATAGTTTGTTTACGATGATGGCAAGGCCAGAATTTGTTGAACGTCCCTAATTGCTCTGAAGGTAATGATGCACTGCCTTCTTAACCTGCTGTTGTAGCAACATAGGAACATAGGAATATAGGAGCAGGCTTAGGTCATTCAGCCCATTGAACCTGCTCTGCAATTCAAATGGCTGATCATCTATCTTTTACGCCACTTTTCCCCACCGTACCTATATCTCTTGATGTTATCTGTATCCAGAAATCTATTGATTTCTGTTTTGAATATACCCAATGGTTGAACTTCCACAGCCCTCTGGAGTAGAGAATTCCAAATGGCCTATCCCTTAGCCTATGTCTGGTGGTTCTAGATTCACCAGCCAAGGGGAACATCCTATCTACATCGTGTTTTACCCATGTGGTTATAGGTTTACTCATAATGCTGTTGGGGAGGGAATTCCAGGAAATTGACCCAGCAATGGATGCAGGAACAGCAATGTACTTTCTGGTCAGAATGCTGAGTGACCGGAGTGAGAAATTGCAAGTGTTGCTGTTCCCATGCCCCTACTGCCCTTTACCTTCTGTGCAGGAGGGGCTATAGGGTTTGGAAAGTACTGAATGAGAAAATGTGTAACGACTAACCGAAAGGGTGAAATTTTCCCATCCCGCCCTCCACAGGAATCATAGTGGGTGGGGGAGGACCATGCAAAGGTCCATTGACCTCGGGTGGGAATTTTCTGCCTTGGGGTGAGTGTGGCTAGAAAGTCCCACCAAAATGTTTAATTGGGCCTGTTATTTTCCTAAAGAGAGGGAAAACACACAAAGATCACACGTCATTTTCACGGCAATGTCCTTGTGTGAAAGTGAAGTCAGGAAGCATTTCAGTACAATTTATGTCATCTAATTTTGCATTTGTGGGAGCCTCAGAGGATTGCACTCCTGGATTCCCACTTTAAACTCTTCAAAATCTTTATATTGAAAATACTGTGGCAAATTGCTACTAACCCTTTACCATAATCACTCATCTCCTCTCAAGGGGAGATGGGAAGATGATAGTATCTCAATCTTCTTAAATGGCTATTATTGGATCAGTGACCTGTGTAAGTTCACCATCAACAAAAATAAAAAAATTAAGCTGCTACATCAAGAGAAATTTACCACAAGCACAGGAGACATGAGATTTCATTTGGGGATTACACACATCTGAGTTTATTTTATCTGTTGCCGCACTCGCAAAATTATGAGATACTTCAGGAAATAAGATTCTATTCTGCTTGTGCTATTCAGCTGTTACTATTCCAAACTGATTACTTGGAACTCTTTCAGCTGTTTTTATTCACAACTTGTAGGAAGCTGTGATAACAACATAACATTTCTGGAACTCCCGCAGTGAATCACAAATGTATTAGTTATTACAAACCAATCATTTGGGGATTTAGGTACATAGATCATTAAAGTACCATGAACTGGCATCTCAGACAATCAAAATAGTGAATTGCGATAACTTGAGACAGGAGCCACTTTGTTGCAAACAAACAGAAACTTTACTGGGAGCACAGATTGAGATATTTACAGCCTTGGTGCCCTCTTACTACATGGAGTACCATCGGCTGATAGGCAGGATGGAGGGGCAAAAGCTCCTATTACCATACTGTCTTCAGCTCTTTACATAAACACACAACACTAGCAATGCCTCTTGGCTTTAACTTAGTCTCTTCTACAAATCAAGCCTCTGAGGAGCTTTGCGGGGGTGATCAAAGCAAAGCAACTCTACCCTGGAGGAGGTTCCGTAAAAGGAATAATGGGGTCTTGAGCCGCAGAAAAGGATATGCCATTTGAACTGGATAACTGCACTCGATTGCTCCCAGGGTGGATCAGGAACAGTTAAGAAGTCTCACAACACCAGCTTAAAGACCAACAAGTTTATTTGGTAGGACAAGCCACAAGCTTTCAGAATGCTGCTCCTTCACAAACAGAGCACAGAAAGACACAAACACAATTTACAAAATAATTGTTGGAATGTGAGTTTTTACCGGTAATCAAGTCTTAGAGGTACAGACAATGTGAGCGAGAAGGTTAAGCACAGGCTAAAGAGATGTGTATTGTCTCCAGCCAGGACAGTTAGTGAGATTTTGCAAGCCCAGGCAAGTCGTGGGGTTTACAGATAGTGTGACATGAACCCAAGATCCCGATTGAGGCTATCCTCATGTGTATGGAACTTTCTGCTCAGCGATTCTGCATTGTCATGTGTTGTGAAGGCCACATTGGAGAACGCTTACCAAGAGGCTGAATGCCCATGACTGCTGAAGTATTCCCCAACAGGAGTAGAATGCTTCTGCCTGGTGATTGTCAAGCGGTGTTCACTCACCCATTGTCGTAGCATCTGCATGGTCTCCCCAATGTACCATACCTCAGGACATCCTTTCCTGCAGCATATCAGGTAAACACATTGGCCGAGTTGCAAGAGTATGTACTGTGTACCTGGTGGATGGTATTCTGAAGAGAGATGATGGCATCCATGTCGATGATCCGGCATGTCTTGCAGAGGTTGCTGTGGCAGGGTTGTGTGGTGTCGTGGTCACTGTTCTCCTGAAGGCTGAGTAGTTTGCCATGAACAATGGTCTGTTTGAAGTAGTGCGGTTGTTTGAAGGCAAGAAGCGAGGGTGTGGGGATGGCCTTGGTAAGATGTTCATTTTCATCAATGACATGTTGAAGGCTCCAGAGAAGATGTCATAGCTTCTCTGCTCCAGGAGAAGCTACAGCATTTGGATGATTAAGTACACTTCAACATGTCATCGATGAAGATGAACATCTCACCAAGGCCATCCCCACACCTCCACTTCTTGCTTTCAAATAACCACACAACCTCAAACAGATCATTGTCACAGCAAACTATTCAGCCTTCAGGAGAACAGTGACCACAACACCACGCAACCCTGCCAGAGCAACCTCTGCAAGACATGCTGGATCATCAACATGGATGCCATTATCTCATGTGCGAACACCATCCATCCGGTACACAGTACATGCTCTTGCAACTCAGCCAACGTTGTCTATCTGATCGCTGCAGGAAATGATGTCCCGAGGCATTGGGGAGACCACGCAGATGCTATGACCACGGATGAATGGACACTGCTTGAAAATCACCAAGCAAGACTGTTCCCTTCCTGTTGGCGAACACTTCAGCGGTCAGGGGCATTCAGCCTCTGATCTTCAGGTAAGCGTTCTCCAAGGCAGCCTTCACAACGTACGACAGTGCAGAGTCACTGAGCAGAGATTGGTAGCCAAGTTCTGCACACGAGGACGGCCTCAACCAGGACCTTGGGCTCATGTCACATTATCTGTAACCCCCATGATTTGCCTGGGCTTGCAAAATCTCACTAACTGTCCTGGCTGGAGACAATACACATCTCTTTAACCTGTGCTTAGTCCTCTCTCCACTCACATTGTCTGTGCCTTTAAGATTTGATTACCTGTAAAGGTTTGCATTCCAAACATTATTTTGTAAATTGAGTTTGTGTCTTTATATACCCTGTTCATGAACAGAACTCCCACTCACCTGATGAAGGAGCAGTGCTCTGAAAGCTTGTGGCTTGTGCTACCAAATAAACCTGTTGGACTTTAACCTGATATTGTGAGACATTTTACTGTGTTTACCCCATTCCAATACTGGCATCTCCACATCATAGATCAGAAACAATAGATGCAGGGTGACCACATATCTCAGAGGCTGATAATCACAGGATGATCTTGTATTCATCGGAATGTTTCTCTGGCTCAAATGTTACCCACATGCCTGTGCACCACTCCATTCTCAACTTGAGGTCAGGATGATTGGCCATGCTAAATTGTTGCTTAGTGCCAGGGGGTTAGTAGGGTAAATATATAGGGCTATGGGGATAAGTGGCTTGTGGTGAAGGATCCCCTTGGGGAGAGTGATCATTGTATGGTGGAGTTTCTGGTGCAGATGGAGGAGGAGAAAGTGGGTTCCCGGACACGCGTCCTCTGTTTGAATAGAGGGGAGTACGGTAGGATGAGAGAAGAACTGGCGAATGTGGACTGGGGGAGCGCGTTGGAGGGAGGGTCTGTTGAGGAGCAGTGGAGGATCTTTAAGGAGATCTTTCTTGGTGCTCAGCGGAAATTTATTCCGATGGTCAAACAGGATAGTAGGAAGAGAGGTAATAAGCCGTGGATAACGAAGGAGGTTAAGGAAAGTGTTAAATTAAAAGCGGAGGAATTTAGAGTAGCTAAGAGTAGTGGGCGAGAAGAGGATTGGGAGAGGTTTAAATGTCAACAAAGATTGACAAAGAAGTTGATAAGAAGGGTAGGAGAAACTATGAAGCTGGGCTAGCGCTTAATATAAAAAAGGATAGCAAGAGTTTTTATAAATATATAAAAAGGAAGAGGCTGGCTAGGGTGAATGTTGGTCCTTTAGAGGATGAGAAAGGGGACCTAGTGGTAGGGGATGAGGATATGGCTGAGGTATTGAATAAATTTTTTGTTTCTGTCTTCACGGAGGAGGACGTGAATAATTTGCCGGGTGTTAGCGATGGAAAGGTGGTAGGACTGGAGGGTCTTAATGACATTACTGTTACTAGAGAGGCGGTGCTCGACAGACTGGAGGGGCTGATTGTGGACAAGTCCCCAGGACCGGATGGAATGCATTCGAGGGTTCTGAAAGAAATGGCGGAGGTGATAGTGGATGCCTTGGTGGTTATTTTCCAGACGTCGCTGGATTCCGGGGAAGTGCCGGATGATTGGAAAACGGCTAATGTTATGCCGTTGCTTAAGAAGGGTGCCAGGCAAAAGGCGGGGAATTATAGGCCGGTTAGTTTAACGTCTGTGGTAGGTAAAATGTTAGAATCTGTCATTAAGGAGGAAATTGCGAGGCATCTTGAAGGGAATTGCTTGATAGAGCAGACGCAGCACGGTTTCATTAAAGGGAAGTCGTGTCTGACAAATTTACTGGAGTTCTATGAGGATATGTCTTGGGCGGTGGATAGAGGAGAGCCAGTGGATGTGGTCTTTCTAGATTTTCAGAAGGCGTTTGACAAAGTACCTCACAAGAGGTTATTGCAGAAGGTCGAGGGACATGGAGTTGGGGGTAGGGTGTTAGCGTGGATAGAGGATTGGTTGTCAAATAGGAGGCAGAGAGTGGGGGTCAACGGGTGCTATTCGGATTGGCGGATGGTGACTAGTGGAGTGCCCCAGGGGTCGGTGCTGGGGCCTCAGCTTTTTACCATTTATATAGATGATCTGGAGGAGGGAACCGAGTGTAGGGTGTCGAAATTTGCTGATGACACCAAGATTGGGGGAACGGCAAATTGTGCGGAGGGTGTGGAGAGCCTGCAGAAGGATCTAGATAGGCTGGGCGAATGGGCCAGGAAATGGCAAATGGAATTTAATGTTGGCAAGTGTGAGGTGGTCCACTTTGGTAGGAAGAATGGTCGGAAGGACTATTACTTACGGGGCGAAAAACTGCAGCAGGCGATGGTGCAGAGGGACCTCGGGGTCCTTGTGCATGAGTCGCAAAAACCCAGCTTGCAGGTGCAGCAGGTGGTCAGGAAGGCAAATGGGATGCTGGCCTTCATAGCGAGGGGAATTGAATATAAAAGTAGGGAGGTCTTGCTGCAGCTGTATAGGGCATTGGTGAGGCCGCAGCTGGAGTACTGTGTGCAGTTTTGGGTGCCACACCTGCGCAAAGATATTTTGGCCTTGGAGGGAGTGCAGAGGAGGTTTACTAGGCTGATACCGGAGTTGAGGGGGTTGAGCTATGAGGAGAGGCTGAATAAACTGGGCTTGTACTCGTTAGAGTTTAGAAGAATGAGGGGAGATCTCATTGAGACGTATAAGATGATGAATGGGATGGATAGGATAGAGGTGGAGAGACTCTTCCCGCTCAAAAAAGACAGTAGGACTAGGGGGCACAGCCTCAAGATAAAAGGGGGGCGGTTTAGAACGGAGTTGAGGAGGAACTTCTTCACTCAAAGGGTGGTAAATCTCTGGAATTCTCTGCCCGTTGAAGTGGTGGAGGCTGCCTCGCTAAATATTTTTAAGACGCGGGTTGATGGGTTTTTGATAAGAGAGGGGATTAAGGGCTATGGGGAGAAAGCGGGAAAGTGGAACTGAGCAGCGACAGATCAGCCATGATCTTATTGAATGGCAGGGCAGGCTCGAAGGGCTAGATGGCCTACTCCTGCTCCTATTTCTTATGTTCTTATGTTCTTAATGGGTAAGTAATCCATCTGTCAATCAGAGAACTTCAAAGGAGCCAGGCACCAAATGCTACTCTTTCAATGATAGAAGGGAATCTCCGAAGTGAAACTCAATCCCTGCTGTCCATCAAAGCACTTCAAAGCAATTGGGCCTTATGAAAGCAAGGGGATCTCTCCAGTAAATTTGACAAGTCCTTTCTACAAGAACACTTTAAAGAGGTCATTTCACACTTGGAGCTCATAACATTAAGCAAGGCCAAACCCTACTGTGGAATGAAGTGCTGCAGTGATTTTGTAGGCATGGACATCAAAGTGACCAGGGCACTTCAAAGATTTTAGAGAACAAAGACAATAATGAATATCTTTACCAGAATGGTGTCTGAAATCACCATCCTGAGAGTGAACACTTTTTCCAGGATATCAAGGACAAGTGCTGTCACTAGACGCCTATCCCAGGAGTGAGACGCAAGGTCAATCCCTTCTCCCAGCCCGAGTACCCCATACCACAGGTGCCTTGGGGGACTCTCCAAAACCTGGCAATGGCAGTGGGCACATGGACACATTACTTACTTCCTTGTCCCCTTCAGAGTCCAAGGCACTAGGTCAGGTTGTCAGTGCCAGGGTGCTAAAGGAGTATAGCCCAAAGGGGGACATGAGGAGGGGGCAGAGTTTGAGACAACCCAATCTTGGTGTGTCTTCTTTGTGGGGTTGGAGCAGTGTGAGGCCTGTGGTACAGGGGGGCAAGACTGCGTAGTACTGGGGGGATTGACCTGTTCTTTCAGTGGCTGGGAGAGGGATGCCCCTCTGTTCTGAGAGGTTGGGGGGCTCCCCTTGTCAGCAGGGGGTCAATGTGATGGGGAGGGAAGGGTTTGCCTCTCAGAACTGTGATCAGAGTGCCCCAGTCTCTATAAAACCGGACTGGCCGGTGTGCTTTATGTTATGAATATTTTTAAATGCTTAAGGTGGAAGAATCCCACCTGACAGGCGCTGCTAAGGCCAGCAGGAAACACTCCAGTTTTTCCACTGGCAGGAGCACTTAAGAATGCAGTCATGTGAATTGCATCCATTAACTTTATTTAGAACACTCCTTTAACTGGCATTGAGGAGTTACAGACAGCCATGTTCATAACTTGTACCTTAATATCCCACAGTGCAAGTTTTTGACCAATATGAAAATGCTTTTGTTAAAATGTTTTAATATATTTGTGAAACTAGAATATTGGTTCACTCAAAGAAGATGAAAATTGAGTGAGGTTTACTCAAACAGCTGTCAATGCAAGAAGCTATTTAACACTTAGCAGAGTGGAAAATTCCAAACTTAATTATTTTCCATCTTCAGAAAACATTGTTAAAACTCAGGATTAAGCAGAAGCATTAACTGAAAACACAATGGAGGGTTCTCATTGATGAAATAAACCAAACTCATTCTGTATTATTTTCAGGTCCTTCATAATCAGCATCAAATATAGCTTTGAGGATGATAACTCATTAAAATATCCACATTGAAAGCTGAGTTTTGCACTGCCTCTCAAGACTTGCACCAAACTGATCAGCAAGCCATCAGCAAAAGTAATATTTTTTTCAAAAGCACACATCAGTTTCTGCTTTGGGCAACTGATGTAATATTTCTTTGTTCCAAATAAATCAGGGATTTCTTCAGCTGCACCAACCTTGTGACTACTGTCATGCAGTCACAGATTTGGTAAAATCTTTCTATATGTTACAAAACAGAGCAAGGTGAATTATATTAACATAACAATTCACTGGATAGCCAATTGGAATGTGATTTCTGACTGAATTTTTACTTCTCTGGCTTGAAGACATTGAAGCCAATTTATTTCCACTGCTCCCCAGTGTCAAATAAGCTAAAACAACATGGTTCAGAGATCCAAATATTTTCTTGATTTTGGTGACCTAAAAGCAGCCAAATAGCATCTTGCCCAATGAGCCATTAGGACTATGCCAATTATTGCAATGAGCAAGACATAGTTCAACTATTCAGGCATGCATTGCTCTCTTAATATTCATGAATATTAATTTTTAGATAATTATTGTAAAATACATTTTTTGTAGAAGGCTTCACAGCCAGGGTAACTAAATATTGTCAATTGCATTTAAAACCATATTGTTATTTTGTACAACAATGCTTAGCTTGTTAGGGGATGAATATTGCAATTCAAAAGCACCGTTTGCAGATTAGTGTCTATCAGAATGTTGCCATTTTAAAGAGCATTGATAGCTTTGAATCTGATTACCATAAAGAAATCTGACAATATATCCTTATGAAGTTCACTCTCGTCAGCCTGCATTGAATTATCTGATAGCACCTATCATGAGCATGGAATGAAAACTAGAATACAACACCTGGTATTAGCTGGGTCATGCTGTAACATCTTCCTCTGTAATCCTTAATTCTTCTATTGGCCCCTGACCCATTCCCTATTGTGCACTGTGTCCCTCTGCCAGCTCCTATGCCATCTGGCACCGCATGACCACACTGTCATCTTTCTGTTTTTCCTCAGCCATCTGCCATTGCCTGGGCTATCTGACACTGACAATCATCAAGCAACTGAATTTTTTTACATCTTGAGTAAATTATTTTGCAATCTCTCAGAAACATATTCATAAAGAATACTAGGTGACTGGTGGCTTTATGGACATACATGTAAATGAAAGTTTAAAAACTCCACAAATTGCTGTAAAGTATGCAGCAAATTGACATGACTGCTATAAAATACATCTACAGACCAAATGATCAATACCATGCAGCTATAAAAGTATAATTCAATTAAAATATTACAACAGAATCTTTCTGTTCCATGGTTACTTTTGTTCTTCTTCGTTATCACCTAGACATAATCGTTTCAGCAAAGTTATGGACATGATATATAACTGAAGACTAATGTTTGTGAAAATCAACTTTAAATTCATCTTTGTATCAGACCAA
This sequence comes from Carcharhinus amblyrhynchos, assembly GCF_965287045.1. NCBI lineage: Eukaryota > Metazoa > Chordata > Chondrichthyes > Carcharhiniformes > Carcharhinidae > Carcharhinus > Carcharhinus amblyrhynchos. Next base: position 84,566,900 of record NC_137324.1, on the reverse strand, counting down.
CAATTTGCTTTGTTAACAATGCAATTAGTAAGGAATGTCAATTGTATTGAGTCCTTCTTGAACATAACCGCATTGGAGTGTATTTGGAGCAGGTGCCAGCTGTGGCTCAGTGGTGGCACTCTTGTTTCTGCGTCAGAAGGTAGTTGGCTCAAGTCCCATTCCACTTGTGCACAAAAGCGAAGCTAATAACTCAGTGCAGTACTGAGGCTGCAGTGCCAAAGTGTCTTTCAGGTAAGACAGTAAACTGAGTTTTATGTGTCCCTTCCACTGGACATGAAGGATCTCACTGACCTCTTTGAAGAGCAGCGATATTTTTCTCCAGTGTCCCGACCAATATTTATCCCTCAACCTACACTTAACCAACATTCAACAGATAATCTCATTTCTGGTTTTGGGACTGTTCTATGTGAGAATTGGCTGCCATGTTTCCCACATTATTATAGTGAATACTCAAGAAAAGCATTTCACTGGCTGTAAGGCACTTTGGGACATCCTGAAATTGTGAAAGGTGCTGTGGAGATGTAATTATTTCCTTTTACCTTCCAATCTGAGTGGAAGGTAAGAAGAATGAACAAAGAGAAAAATTTTCAAAATTGGAAGTTGACAAAAAGTAATTAAAAACAAAGTTCTGAGAAAAATTACAATAAAGCAATTAGCACAAGGGAGATAACTCTCAATGCACAGAATCTTAATCTGTGAAAAAACCCAGCTGGGTTGGGGTCAGCTGAGCTTTTGAAACTTTAAAAATTTAAAATCTCACCCTAAGTCACCCCAAACTTATCCACTTAGGCAGGAGAAGTGACAAGCATTCAACACACTGCCAGGAGGTGGGTTGGCCACTTACATATTTTAATAAGGCTGGCAGATTCTCAGTTAACCTGTTTTAGAAGTTTAACGATAATTGGCCAGGTAGCTCAGGCCTCAGGAAACTCTCAACAGCTGGAGGGTGGGGAGGACACCTTTGGGGAGAAGGTATGTTCCCTTGCAGTACTTCTTGTGGGCCAAGAGAAGGACTGCTTTCTCCACTCCAACTGAGTGAACTAAACTTACGTACTACCCTACTATTGCAGGAACCCACAAACACCTCACCCGGCCTGAGCTAGCAACCCCTCCTCCTAAACAGCCCATGTGATATCTGCAGCTGCCACCTGCTCCAGCATGTCCTCCATTCAAATGGAAGCCAAGCTTGTCCATCAAGCTGACTTCTGGGACAGCAGACCCTGCCTAACCAAAACTAAAGCATGCTGGGAGAGTTAAAACTCCAAGTGTGAGGAATCCAAACTTCCAGGTTTTGTGACAAACTGTGCCTCTTGCCTACCCTTCCTGTCAAGATTCAGATCAATTATTTCTGTTCAACACTAGGACAAATCCATTTTCACATCCTGATTATAACAAGGCACTATTCTTGGTTGTTTACTGCTATAGAGATCTTTCGTAAGAATGCAAGTGCGTAATTGCAAAAAGCTGCATCATTACAAATTGAGTAAATTACACTTGTTCCCTTGACATCTGCTGATTAATATGGTTGGTAGCTCTAATATCTTCAAACATACATCCTCATGCAAATTTTCATTGTCAATGGTGAATTTTCTGTACTTCGCTGTGTTTGGTAACATAATAAATTATTACTGAGGAACAAGCTGTTAAATAAAATAGAAACATTAAAATAAGCTTGAATCATAGAAGAGGAGGTATAAACTTTCTGACTGGGGTCCAGAGAAAGAGTCCTGTGTTTAAAAAAAACATTTCAAATATATGTCTGTATTTTCATTAATTTACGGGATGTGAGCATTGCTGGTCAGGGCAGCATTTGTTGGTGATCTCAAATTGCTCTTAGATGGCTTGCTAGGCCATTTCAGTGGACAGAATCTTATAAGAATTTGCCAAATATCCCAGTTCTGGTGGGAAAACTGGTTTGGAATTCTTCGGGTCCACTGGCCTGTTTTCTTTCCAGCTCTGATACATTTAACAGAAAGTAAAAAGAGTGAGGTTGACAGTCAGCACCACTTAGAGTTGGGATCTGGTTCAATTGCGATTGGGGCACTGTTTTTAAAGGCGCCCCAATCACATAACCAAATAGAAGTCTTCCACCTTCATCACGGAGGTGACCCCCCCCCTCCCCATTGCCTCCCCATTGATCATCCCTTCCGTTCCCCCCCATCATCCCCAGTATCCCCATCCCTCTGTGTGTCTGCTGAGCAGAACCAGCCGCATTAACAGATCCATCATGAGTGGGTCAGGATTGCATTTTATAATTTTTTTGAGGTCTACCATGAATCCTGACATTAAATACATCCATTTTACGTGGATGCCTAGCATTGCTCTGTATTTCTTTGTTCCTGAAGGTCATAGGAACATCACTCAAATATAAATGGAAATGCATTTTCCCTATTTCACTCACTTTACTATTGACAGTTTTGTTTTCATGGGTCATGTTATCAGTTAGTGAAATATTTTACTTCACATACTCTCAATGATGTCTATGGACTTGCCAGTGTGAGTCCTCTGATCTTGCATGCCTTAAAGAATGGAAGTTCTTGTATTAACCACCAGTCAGACTAGACTGCATAAAAGAAAATCCTCCCGCTAATACCTGTACGCTTATCATCTGTAGAAGAGTGAAGGGCATATTTCATTAGTTCACATGGGGTAAGGTGTTAAGGATGGCAAACAGTTGGCACGCACCATCCTAAGAATTGGCAATTAAAGCACAGCTGAACTCCCACTGCCATTTAATGCTCACTTGAATGTTCATTGGCAATGAGTGGAACTTCCAGTAGCCTGAAGCAGTGTTGCAGTGTTCTGTTTAGAACTAAGTCCTGAGACCTACAAAAAGATATTTCCCAGGAACTTTGGGGCAGGAGGATAGAAGATGCTCAAGAGGGTGGGTGATTGTGGTATCGGGAGTAGGCCAGAGATGAGGGGGTCCCAGAGCTCCAATGTCCCGAATGGGGGATGCTGCCCCAACTCTGAGGGGGCCTTCAGAGTGAGGTGTCACCACTTCCCACCAGAGATGGGGAAAAGTGCAAATGTCACTTTCCCACCCTACCTGCTCCCACTCTCACTCGCCTAAAAATTGAGGCTTTGTAGGATATGGTCCTGTGGAGAAATTCCATCCATTCAATTTTATGCTCCCCTGCCCAACGTCAGAACCTGTCTGGGGGAAACCTAAAATTCTGCCCATAAAGTTTGGTCTCCTCAAAGTAAACTAGAATAATTAACCAGTTTAACCATCAAATTAGATTGAGACCATTTGGGATGATGTCAGGGAGCAATTTTTCACACAATGGGTAATGAGAATCTAAAACTCTCCCCATCAACCCGAAAAAACTGCTGTTAAGGCTCAATCAACTGAAAAATTCAAAACCCTATATTGAGAGACTTTTGTTCAGCAAGGATAGCGATGTGGATGGAGTAAGTACAAATTAGACAGAATGTAATTGAATGGTCAAACAGGCTTGAAACACTCTATGGCCTCCTCTTGTCCCTCTATTTTTGTATATTTCAACAACCAGTATCACCTTACTCAATAAAACGTTACTGAGCATTTCTACAGGACATGAGATATCTATCTGGCAATGATTTTGAGACACTGTTATCTGCATCAGTAAAGAAACAGATGCAGTGGCTTAGCATCTGCTGCAAAGATACCTGCTGCTACTAAGCAGTGTAGGATTAACCAGATGAGGCATAACCTCATTGATTCTGCCTCCTGCTGCATCAGAAAAGCAGACAGCAAAATTAAGGACCCCACGCACCCCAGACATACTCTCACCTTCTTTCATAAGGGAAAAAGGTGCAAAAGTCTGAAATCATGTACCAACTGACAGAAAAACAGCTTCTTCTCTGCTACTATCAGACTTTTGGATGGACCCATCTTATATTAAGTTGATCTTTCTCTACACCCTAGCTATGACTGTAACACTGTGTTCTACATCCTTTTGTTTCCTTCTCTATGAATGGTATGTTTTGCCCATATGGTGCACAAGAAACAAAACTTTTCTCTATATATCAATACATGTGACAAAATCAAATCAAATCAAATCAACCTTGACTGAACTATAAACCCACAACTGATTTGTTACTAAGGTCACTTGCTTCTATCTTTGTAACATTGTCCATCCCTTGCCTTAGTTCACTTCACTACAGCTCACTTCACTCTTACCTTTGCTTTAGTTACTTCCAGACTCAACTCCTCTAATAATACGTTTACTGGTCAAATAGACGCCAGCCTAAATAAAATGAGTGCAAATTGGTAAATGTCTTCAAAAGATAAACACATCTCCCAAAGAGCTGGCAACTCCAGAACTACCTTATTGCAAGGCTAATGCAAAGAAGTAAATTGTTGTGCAGACTTTGTAACATAATCAAAAGATACATATGTTTCCTCACTTGCATTAGAGCAATGAACTAGAAACTGAGAACCTAAAAGGCTGAAGAGAAACATGCAAATATTCAAAACACGACATTTGTTGGATATCTTGGTGGAGTTGGGACCATGATTGTTGAGTTTAAGCAAGCACTGTCAGATGAAATACCAAGATCAAAGAATGACAGCAATATGAGAACACAGGAAGAGGCCCTGACTACAGAAAGTACAAAGATTTGCTGCACAGATTTGAAGAGAGACAAGAGAAAAGGAGTTATGAGCAATCTGTGGCTATTAGAGTTGGTGGCGACCATGAACTATCTGAACTAGGATACTAATTGCCTTTGTTTCTTAGGAATAACTTCTGTTGCTTAATAAATTGTTCAGATATGCAAGGCATCAAGTTTGAAATTTATTGTCTAGTCTCTGAATCAATTACAATTGGTGTACCATAACAGGACCAGACTAGGTAAGAAGTCTCACAACATCAGGTTAAAGTCCAAAAGGTTTATTTGGTAGCAAACGCTACTAGCTTTTGGAGCACTGCTTCTTCCAGACTAGGACAGGGATTATCTGGTGCTAGTGGTTTGAGATTTTGGTAGTGTTTGGCATGGCCATCATTCATGCCAGGGATGGAAGTTCCAGGATTGTGGGATCAGTAGAATACATTAGAAAGTTGAAGACAAGTGAAAAGGACAAGATAAGAATCATGTTCCATTAATGTATAAAGGGAAGTCATATAAATTGAGTTCCAGTGAGGTCCAGATTTTGTTGGCGGAATGTTTAACGAAGAGAGAGCAATTAGTAATGTTACAGCAATCCTTGCTTACAGATTACTTTACTAATTGGTTCCCAGTTAAGCAGAGCTACAATGTTAAAATCTGCATCTTTGTTTTCAAATTCCACCATGGCCTCACCCCTCGGTATAGTAGAACAGTGGTTAGCATTGCTGCTTTTAGGGGAATTTCACAGTAACTTCATTGCAGTGTTAATGTAAGCCTTACATCTAAATAATAAATAAACTTTAAAAACTTCAAACCATTTCCTAGAATCTTCTAAGCTTTGGGTAGTCTACCATAAAAAGCTCCTGATATGATACAGTGTCATCTTTTGCATTACAACTCTCATATGAAGCATCTTGGAATACTTTATTATAAAGTGCTGAAGTCATGAAAAGTAGCATAAAATGCAAGACTTTTCTTTTCTATAAACATTTATATTCTCTGAAAACTTTGGAACTTTAATCTTAGAATCTATGCCATTTGTTTAATTGTATACATATTAAATTTCACATTTGTTAGATTATTTCACAAAGGAAAAAGCCTAGTCACATTTGAATTGTCAATAGTTCAACCACTGACCACGTAGGACATCAGGTCAGGACCAATGAATTTTGCTGACTGAATAAATGAAATTATGCTTCTATTATTTATTATTCTGGGATTTCTACTTGGGCCTTTGGGATCAAACACTGTCCATTATTCAGTGAAACTAGCAATTAAGTGGCCCTTTTCTATACATTATTAAAATCCAGGCTCTTATATATGACAATTTGACTGTTAATTGAACTTTCAGTCTCTTCTGAATGTCATCCAAATTTAAATAGGGGAAGGCCATAGTTGTAAGTTGTGTCTACAATATGTACTTTATCTGTTGGTATTGTTGTGACACCTGCCTCAACTTTTTTGGCAACAATAAAGGATCACAATACAACTTGCAATAATGATGCCAATTTTTCGAGTAATTTGGTTTCCAGAAGTTCTGATTCCCCTGTTACTTGTCAGAGAAAATAAAAACCTCTCTGTCATCTCTGCTTTAGCCCAGAAAATAAAAAATTGCCTCATTGCATTCCCTAAGACACAGGCAGAAATAATTACATAAAATTGTTGATCACCTTTAGTGTTGTCTGTGGGAGTCCCATTCTTCTCATGCTTGCTAAGCACGTATCAGGGTTAAAGTAGTATTAACATGCTTACCACCATGTCCTTAATGTGATCCCCAACAGGCTGACTGCAATTTTAGCCTGTGGTTTTCGCTTGGAAGGACAAGAGCAGCAGATGTAGTGGAACACCACCATCTGTGAGTTTCCCTCCGAGTCACAAGCCATCCTGACTTGGAACCAGGTCAGCGTTCCTTCACTGTAGCTCAGTCAAAATCCTGGAAGTCCCTTTGTAACAGTGCTGTGGATGTACCTAGACCGCATGGCCTGCAGTGGTTCAAGAAGGCAGCTCACTGCCACCTTCTCAAGGGCAATTAGAGATGAGCAATAAAGTCTGGCCTTGCTAGCGGCACCCACATCCCATGTAAGAATTAAAAGTTGTATTAAGCGTTGCATCAATAACCAGAAGACACAGTCATACATGGTATAGGGCTGGCTGCTGTGCCGAAAATTCAAATGTCACTTTGTTTTTCTGCCATTTAGGTTAAATCTGTGTGACCCACGAGAAGCTGGATTGTTCCTCCAGGTCCTGCAGGGAAATATTGGGCCTCCCCTTTCCCAGTCATCTCTCTCTACCTCCTCTCCACATATGTTACTGACATCAAGGCCCATTACCACTTGAAATTTGGCTCCCTGGCCATTTAGTGGCCTCAACTAGGAGGTCAGTTGGCAACATGTAAATGAAGAATGGCAGTTAAAGTTAAGTGGTCTCTCACTGATGATGGCATTTGGTCTTTCACCCGCCTCAAATCCCCACCACACTGATCTCCACCTGAGTTATAGAAGTTACAAGGAAAGATTATGAAAAACTATGAAATGTTAAGAGAAATGAGGATTGAGAGTAGCTTGTAAACTACTGTCCCTCTATTCATAAAAGTAGGTATCTATAGGCCGATTAGCCTAACATCTATTTTTGGTAAAATGTTGGAATCAATCATAATCTAATCAAACAGACTAAGCATGGAAAGGGAAATTCTGACTAATTTTTATTAGAGATTTTCATGGAAGTCTCAACCAGAGGGGATAGAGGGGAACCAGTAGATGTGTTGTATTTGATTTTACAGAAGGCATTTGACAAGGTAGCTCACAAAAGATTGTTATAAATAAGAGCACATGGTGTTGGAAGTAGTACATTGGTGTGGATAGACAATTGGCTAATGGCAGGAATCAGTGAGTGGGAATAAGAGATTCTCTTTCAGATTGGCGACCTGTAACCAGTGGGGGCCACAAATGTTTACAATACGTATTAATGACTTGGAGGAAGGAAGTGAATGTACTGTAGCCAAATGTACAGATGACACAAAAATAGGTGGAAAGGTAAGTTGTGCGAGAGATACAAACAGTTTACAGATACAAACAGATATTGATAGGTTTAGTAGGAGGGCCAAATGTTGGCAAATGGAGGAAGAGAGAACAAACTCTCTTCTGGAAGAGAGAACAAAAGAACAGAGTATTATTTAAATGGATAAAAGCTACAGAAAGCTGCAACACAAAGGGACTTAGAGATACCTAAGCATGAAGCACAGACGCTAGCACGCAGGTGCGGGAGGTAACGGAATGTTGGCCTTTATTTCAAGGGGTGTATAAGAGTAGGGGAGTTGTGCTACAACGGTATAAGGTACTGGTGAAACCATATCTGGAGTACTGAGAACAGTTTTGGTGCCCTTATTTAAAGAAAGATATTAATTCATTGGAGGCAGTTCAGAGAAGGTTCACTAAGATGATCCCTGATACGGAGGGATTGTCTTACGAAGCAAGGTTAAACCGGTTGGAACTCTACTTGTTGGAATTGAGAAGAATGAGAAATGATCTCATTGAAACACTGTAGGGATTTTATGGCCTGGTAGTCCCAAAACTATAAAATCCCACCCAAGGTCAATGGACCTTTCCATTGTCTGCCCCCCCCCCCCCTCTGATTCCTCTGGGGGATGGGATGGTAGAATTCCAGCCATAGGATTCTTAAGGGGCTATCTCTCAAAGGGTTGTAAGTCTTTGTAATTCCTTGTCACAGAGAGCTGGGGGGAAGAGTTTAAAGCTGAGACAGATTTTTGATCAGTGAGGGAATCAGAGGTTACACAGAAAGGGCAGGAAAGGATCAGCCATGATCCTATTGAATGGCAGAGCAGGATCAAGGGGCTGAATGAACTATTTCTGTTCATATATCTTAAAATTTTATGAAGCTAATTTTCTAAGTTTAAAAAAAGAGTTAGGAGTGGGACCTCAAAAACTAAGTTGTCCAGTCAGTTTATGAAAATGGTTAAGAGCATCAATTTTAAACAGAGAGGTGAAGGATAGTCCTAATAGAAACAGAAATAGAAGAGCTGAAGAAGGAAAAAACATCATAACTTCAGAGATCATCCTTCCATCTTGATGCTTGGCTGTGTCATTTTCATAAGGCAGCCTCGTTAGCACCTGATGATAATTTGGGAATGAAGGGACATAGGATTTAGGAGTAGGAGCAGCCCTTCAAGCCTGCTTCTTCATTGAATAAGATCACTATTTATTTATTAATATCACAAGTAGGCTTACATTAACACTGCAAAGAAGTTACTGTGAAAATCCCCTAGACCCCAACACTCTAGTGCCTGTTTGGGTACACTGAGGGAGAATTTAGCATGGCCAACGCGCCTAACCTACAAGTCTTTCGGACTGTGGAAGGAAACTGGAGCACCCGGAATAAAACCACACAGAAACGGGGAGAATGTGCAGTCTCCACACAGCCAGTGACCCAAGCCAGGAATCAAACACAGGTTCCTGGCACTGCAAGGCAGCAATGCTAACCACTTTGCCACCGTAATGATTATGGCTGATCTGGTTATGTCTCCACTTCACTTTCTTATCTGGCCATATAACCTTTGGCTCCATTATCTATCAAATATCTGTCTACCTCAAGTAAATTCAATGACTCAGCCTCCACTGGTTTTTGGGGAAGAGAATTCCACCCACTAAGGACCACATGAGAGAAAAAAAAACTTCTCATCTCAGTCTTAAAACGGTAAATCCTTTATTCTTAAACTGTGTCCTATAATTTTAGTCTCTCCCACAAGTAGAAACAACCTCCTGGCTACCTTATCAAATTCCCTTAGGGAATTTCAATAAGAATCTCTAGGTAGGACTAATCCAGGCAGCTACCAGCAATGCCACAACCAGAATGGGATGTCATTACATAAGGGATAGTCACAAATTATTTTTCTGATTGCAGTGTTTTTGGAATGATTGTGGCTTTAATTTAAATGATCAGAATCTTTGTTTCCATAGTGTTTTGCTTTAGAATGTATAATCTGGTAGCAGTAAATTGCACAAACAAAAATTTAGCACAGAGGGACACTTTTCAGCTGGTGGTGAATTTGCACATGTCTCAAAGGCCAATTTTACACAATCCTTCCCCCATTTTTTCAAAAGTACTTCAAAAGAATTCCATTTTCTTGTTTTCATCGCATTCTCTTTCTATAGTTTAACAATCAGTTCTACAGTGTCCTTTTGAATGATGTATTGATAAATCTCTTTGTGAAACCATTTGTCTAATAGAATCATAGAGTCATAGGGCCCTACTTTACCATTTTGATTCTAAGTGCTGCGCAGACTTGAAACCGCGTGTTTTAGATCTGACTTTTAGACCCATTCTCAGGCGCCCCCATATGCACTCTGTCTCAAAAATATCAGCGATTCCGAATCGTTCTGCACAAGCCTATAGGCAGGGCTTAACGCGCCCGAAACCCTGCAGCTCCGATCAATGCCTCCAACTGCGCACGCGCACAAAATAAATGATAGAATACTGCTTCCCTGCCACATCCCTTCCAGGCTGGATAATGCCTCCTCCTGGCCCCCACAGACATTGCCCCACCCTCACAACATTACTGCCCCCCTTATCCCCCCACCCTTCACCACCCAGACTAATCACAGACCCCCCCCTCACTCTTCCCTGCCCCCTCCCCCACCAATTTCAGGTAGAGCGGCAGTAGACCCCCTTTCCCCTGCACTGATCTCAGGCAGAGTGGCAGCGGACCTCCCTTCCCCTCCCCTACTGATTTCAGGCGGAGTGGCAGCGGACCGCCCCCTTCCCCCTCGCCATCAAGTCAGCAACAACAGCAATCCCACCCTGGCCCAACCCCTGTAAACCCGCACGCATATTTGCCCCACTAATCTCTTCAACCTACGCATTCCAGGACACTAAGGGCAATTTAGCATGACCAATCCACCTAACCGGCACATCTTTGGAGTGTAGGAGGAAACCGGAGCACCCAGAGGATGCCCATGCAGACACGAAGAGAACATACGGATTCCGCACAGACAGTGACCCAAGCCGGAAATCAAATCCAGGCCCCTGGCGCTGTGAGGCAGCAGTGTTAACCATTGTGCCACTGTGCTCCCCTTGAATCTTTCCTTATGGGCAGAATTTAATAGTTGTAGCAGTGGGCCCAACTACTAACTAAAGAGTCGGTGGCCATGACCATTTGGGATTAGGTACCAAATAGGCAACCTTCTGGTTGCCATCCAGATTCCTGGCTCCACTGGGCTGACATCTTGGTGCCAGGTGTATATTCTGAGTCCCAGATCTACCAGCCAATCAGAGGCTGGCAGCTGTCCAGTACTGACAAAGCCATTGAGAGCAGTGGCCAATATCGGCGTCGCAATAGGCCAGAGGATGAGGATAGTCATTGATGCCCTGATGAAGTTGAGTGGAATGGGATCACTGGGATCTGTCAGGGATTATCTCTGCAGTAGATTATCTACAGAGATTTGAACACAAGGCCTGATGTCAGCTGCCATTATTCAGAGGTTAAAGTTTTTGTAGAGAGGCACAGTGGTCAGCATTGCTGCTGCACAGTGCCAGAGACCCAGGCTCGCGTCCAGCCCTAGGTGAAATTTTGTGTGGAGTTTACATGTTCTCCCCATCTGTGTGAGTTTCCTCTGGGTGCTCTAGTTTCTTCCCACAGTCCAAAGATGTGTAGGTTAGGTGGATTGGGTGGCATAAATACAAAGGGTTAAGGAAATAGGGTGGGGGTAAAATGCTCTGTGGGAGAGTTGGTACAGATTCGATGTGCTGAATGGCCTCCATCTGCATTGTAAGGATCTGAAGGCCTTGGCACATCTACCTCATAACCTCAAGTGCTGTGCTAACCCAGTCCATGAGTTTAATCTAATGCATGTACAATAATATTTTTCCTTTCACTTCAGTTTTCCTTTTCATTTCTTTCCTGCCCCCTTCACAGCTCCCAGGGGTTAAAATATATTTTGAGCATTTAAAAAGAGCAGTAAAGTTTATAGTCTCTGTTCCGCTTCCCAATGCAAATTCACTTCATTTTCACCTTTCCAGTCCCAACACTTTGGCACATCCAATGGAGATATGAATAACTATCATGATGTGCCATCGTGCCACCTATGGTGCTAGTTGCTTCGTTGACTTATTTGGACTATTGTTAAAATTGGATGCAACACCCTGGAAAAAGTACTGCAACCTACAAAAATCTGCCCTCACATCAATCAACACTTGTGCCATCACTATTCCTTTTTTTGAACACAGCCATCAACAGCTTTTTGTTAGCCTTTGTAATTCTATTGAGACTGAGACATTTTTCAGCATGTATAAAGTTTGTCATGTGGAAATTTTACTTCCCATATGCCCGACCCTGACTCTGCTATTATAAGCACTTGTGGGACTGCTGAGCACAACAGGCAACAAAAGACGTGATTATTATTTGCATCTGGCACAGGTTTCTGCTGCATGGTCTCACTGCTCAATCTGTCTTTCAATACATATGCAGAAAATTCAATCAATAAAGCTGCCATATCTGCATGCACCAGAGATCCAGATTATAATCAGAGTGTAAGTAGAGAACTATGGCACATTCACTTGATTAGGTGCTACATATATTTTCTGTGCATAAATGATTCAATTCGCCACATATTTAAATGCAGAAATTGTTCAGCTCCAGCACATTATAAATGATTGCCTTTGCACTAGATGAACCAGTTTGGTTGTTACACCTTGATTGCAATTTCGGATACCTTTGAGGTTAGCTTTAGAATATTTGATAGTGTCAAATATCATTGACTGCAACTCAGCCTGTGAATCTCAAACAGGAAAAAGCTGACTACAGATGATTTCGGATGATAAAGACATTTGCCAAATACATCAGTGCTGAAAATTTTTAACATATAAATAATAATGTGTAGTCATTTTGGAGGCGATTACCTCTGGACACTTCCTGTGTTAAAGAGCCTCCAAGGTGACCTAACTGCAGTTTTCAACCGAATCACCTGTTTAACTCGCATTCAATGCAAGACACCGGGGAAATAATTTATCAAGGCCTATTTTTGGGCTTTAGGGTTGGGGTTGCAATGCACAATCTGCCCTTGTGTGGTCCCATTGAGGAGGTAGCACATGAACCTTATGCTGTCTGGCCTAAATGTTTTCAGTGAACAGCCCAGCAGGGAATCTGCTGTCCTCTCAGAATTGGAAACATTCTTGCTCCCACCGCTGCCATTCCACTTGCTGCACTCACTCAGCCAGCCAGCCCTGACCTAAGCTGCCCATGCTGAGATCTTGCAGTCAAGCCATGCCCACAAGACCCAGAGCTGGGGTCGTCCTGAAAGGTCATCTGCAGTCTCCCTCAGTGAAAGTCAGCATCCTTTTATCAATCATGTTGCAGTCACAGGATCTAGCACTGTGTAGGAGCACTAGCACAGGAAAAGGCACCATAAGAATGTACAAGGATTAGAAGTTCAGCTTTCTGTTTGTTATTGAAAATGTTGGTGAACAAGCTTTTTACGGTATTTGGCTGGTGGCTTTTCTGTTAGGATTTTGAACAAGTGGACACTCTGATGGTATTTAGCAGATGGATTGAAGGTCGGGGATTTGTGGAACAACCATGAAGTTTGCTTGATGTCTCAGGTTGGTTAATGTCTCAGGTGAGATTTTCTCAGAAGGGGTTAAGTCCTGAGTTCAAGATGAGGTGAGAATCCCCAGCCCACACAGGCTATCTTTCCAGAAACAGCCTCTGAGTTGGTTAATTCATGACAGCAGATGGGTGTTTCATAGTCAGAAGGCCAGAAGCTCAGAAACCTTGGCAGTGCCAAGAAGAGAGGTGTCCGCTCTGATGCAGCAAAGATAATAAGATGGAATCATCCTTTCAGAGAAAGAAGACATGTCATTTTTCGGAGAGGGAACCCCTCCGGTGACAATGTTGAGGCTGTGGTGTGGGTCATTGCTGTCACTGATCATGTCCTTGGGTCTTGAAACCACTTGATGCAATGGACCCAATAGTGACTTCCCAATGTGCTGCCGGAAAAATACTGGTGGCTCAGGAAAATTATGCTGAATATTACAGGGGAGCGGTCAGTTCACACCCCCAAAAGTTAAGTCAGGGTGGAGCCAGTCCTTCGTGCAGCTATAACATGCTGTAGGTGGGCTAAGTAGCCTGCTAATGAGACTCCTGCCCCTCACTGGGGAGGAAGTCCCATCCTTTAGACTGATGCACAGTCCAATTGGCTGGAAGCTGCAGTAGTCATGGCAGCATCAAGAGTGCACTGGTGTGCATTGCTGGAAATGAAAGACGGCCAAGGTGAAGGTTCATGGCTCCCAATGTAAGGTGAGTCTAGGGTATTGGGCGGGGTGGGATTGTTGGGTTTTGGCATGTAGGTGGGTAGGAAGAATATAGTACCACCCCTTCCATCCCATTCTTTAAAAATATTTTAGAAACCAGCATGTCCACACCTGCCCAAATGCCAGTGCCCACCCTGTTATGGCATGACCACCATATTTTCAGGTCAATTGGCCTGTTAATGAGGGCACTTGACCCTCAATTATTTATTTAAAGATTGTGAGTGGGCTGCTGTGTTATGGAGTGAACTAGAGGATGGACAACAAGGTAGTGGGATTGGCATTTTCCCTATTTTGTGTTACCCCCACCGAAAACATGTCAGTGGGGAGATGTAACATACAGTCCATTGTCATTAATTGGGTCTTTAGTTGGCCAAATTGGCTGCCTGACTCTGGTTGATAGATAGCCTAGCTGCTGATGTTCCCAGGGATCGGAAGTCCCTGATGGCATGACTGCAAAGAGAATCAGTCCCAACGATACCCTGTGGCATTTTATCGCACCCCACCAACCTAACCCTCAGCCCAGCATCTGCCTTCTGGTAAAATCTCAATCTTGGCTCACAGAAAGCCTGTCTGTAGTGAAGGCGTCCCCGATAGCTCTTCCCTTCCTCATCTTCCTCTTCCTCCTCCTCCCTCTGCAGCCCAACAGAGACTGCAACTATAACCCCGTTGCTTTCACCTGATGGGCCAAACAACTCCTCTGACCTCCTCGTCAAGATCTAGCACCATTGCTTGAAATTGTAAAATGTTTGCAAAACTCTTCTAATGTCGATCAACATCAGTGCATCAGAATATTTATTCATGAGTTTACCCCTTATCCTCAAACTATGACTCCTAGTGCTGGACTCCCTCACTATTGGGAACATTCTTTCTGAATTTACCCTGTCTAACCCTGTTAGTATTTTATAAGTTTCCATGAGATCTCCTCTCAATCTTCTAAACTCCAGTGAATATAATCCTAACCAACTTAATCTCTCCTCATATGATGGACCTGACATCCCAGGAATCAGCCTGGTAAGCCTTCAAGCACTTGCTCTACAGCAAGGACATCCTTCCTCAGATAAGGACACCAGAACTGCACACAATACTCCAGATGTGGTCTCACCAATGTTCTACACAATTGCAACAAAACATCCCCATCCCTATATTCAAGTCCTGTCATTGTGAAGGACAACATACTATTTGCCTTCTTTACTGCCTGCTGTACCTGCGCACTTACTTACAGCAACTGACGCATAAGGACTCCAAGATCTCATTGAGTATCCACAGCTCTCAATTTCCACCCATTCAAGTAATAATCTGTCTTCTTATTATTGTTACCAAAGTGGATAACCTAATATTTAACCACATTACATGCATCAGAGCTGCACATACCCATACACTCAGTCTGTCCAAATCACACTGCAACATCTCTGCATCCTCCTCACTGCTCACCCTCTCACCCAATTTTGTATCACCTAAAAGTTTGGAGATAATACATTCAGTTGCCTCTTCCAAATCATTAATATATAACGTGAACAGCTGGGGTCCTAGCACAGATCCCTGTGGAACCCACTAGTCACTTACAGCCAATCAGAAAAAGACCCATTTACGCTAACTCTTTGCTTCCTGTTTGCTAACCAGCTTTCTATCCATCGCAACACGTTATCTGCAATCCCCTATGCTTTAACTTTCCTGCTAGCTCACTTTCATACTCTATTTTTCGCTTCTGAATCAATCTCTTGGTCCTCTTTTCCTGAATTTTAGACTGCTCCCAATCCTTAAGCTTATTGTCTTTTCTTGCCAATTTGTACACTTCTTCCTTGAATCAGATACTATCCCTAATTTCCCTTGTAAGCCATGATTACCATTCCCTTACCATTCTTGCTCCAAACAGGAATAAACAATTTCTGGAGTTCACCTATTCATTCTTTAAATGCCTGCCATTGCCTTTCCATTCTTTCCTTTTAGTAATATTTTGCAGTCCATCATGGCTAATTCACGCCTCATACCATCATTGTTTACTTTACTGAGATTCAGGATGCTGGTCTCAGAATCAGTCACATCACTGTCCACCTTGACAAAGAATTCTACCATCTTATGGTAACTCGTCTCCAAGAATTCTCTCACAATTAGATTGCCAACTAATCCTTTCTCATTGCACAACACTCAGTCCAAGATGGCTTGCTTCTTGTTGATTCCTCAACATATTGCTCCAGAAAACTATCCTGTATGCATTCCAGAAATTCCTTCTTTATTGTACTGTGACTAATTTGACTCTCCCAATCTACATGCAGATTAAAGATCTTCCTTCAACACGTGCATGTCTGATTTCCTGTCTAATAATGTTTTTCCCAACATTACCGCCCCCACAAATGTTATTTGCCCTTTGTTGTTTCTTAACTCGACCCATTCAGATTCCACATCAGCTATGCTAATATCTTTCCTCACTATTATATCAATATCATTTTTAATCAACAATGAAATTCCACCACATTTTCCTTTCTGTCTATCTTTCCTAAACACTGAATAGTCCTCAATGTTTAACTCCCATCCTTGGCCATCTTGGAACCATGTCTCCATGTAATACCAACTATACCATACCCCTTTACATCTATCTGTGCAACTAATTCATCCATTTTGTTTCAAATACTCTGAGCATTCAGGGGCAAAACCTTAAGGTGGGCACTTTTAACGTTTCTTTTCTCTTTCCTAATATTTTTACTCGGCCCTTATCTGACACTGGCCCTTGATTTCTCTGGCTATTATTTTCCTTATTCTCCTTGCTGTCTTTTCTTCTTGTCCTTAACTCCCCCTGCTCTGAATCCTTGCAAGGGTTCCCATCCTCCTGCCATATTAGTTTAAACCCTCCTAACCATTCTAGCAAGTATCACCCCTTCCATCACCACCCCACCCCCAAACCCTAACCCCAACTCCGCACCCCCCCCACTCCGCCCACTCCAGCGAAGGACATCAGTCCTGATTCTGCCCAGGTGTAACGTGTTCAGTTTGTGCAGGTCCCACCTCCCTCAGAACCAGGAATCTGAAGCCCTCCTCCTCACATCATATTCATAGCTTGTTTCCTAGTTCCCTATATTCAGCTTTTAGGACCTCATCTCCTTTTTCACCTATGTCATTTGTACCAACATATATTTTGACCATTGGTTGTTCGCCCTTCCCCTTCAGAATGTCCTGCAGCCACTCCGAGACATCCTTGATCTGCGCATTAGGGAGGCAACATACCATCTGGAGGCTCGTTTGTGGCCACAGAAAATCACATCTATTCCCCTTACAATTGAATCCCTACAAATCTACACCCTAGCTATGACTGCAACACAAAATTCTACACCCTCTCCTTTCTTTCTTCCCTATGTACTCTATGAACAATATGCTTGCCTGGATTGTGCACAGAAACAATTTTTTTTCACTGTATACCAATGTATGTGACAGTAATAAATCAGATCAAAAAATCTTCATTTGGTCTCATTAATCAATCCCCAGAAAGATTCATGCACCTGATAAATTAATTATTTTATAGTTCCTGGCAGGGAATGACAACAACTTATTTTATTGTAAATCTCTTCAAAACGTACATAATCATCCTTTAGCAGATGTTTGTGTTTGCCACAAAAATTCTGTAAGCAGCCTACCATTTGAAAACAATCTCCAATAATGGAACAAAGTTGTCTTCATGCATTAATTATTAGCATCTCAACTATCTGCAGCTGAAGAGTCACTTTGGAGCTGCACTTTCACTGTTCTTTTTATGATGGAATCATAAATGTGTGCTTAAAGAGCACTTTTAAGATTTCACAGTAAGTAGGAAATAAAGGCAATCTTCCTACAAAGGTATATGTTATAAAACCCTGTTTATACCAAAAACGTCTTTGTTTATTGAATGCATTAATGTCACAGAAAAAGACAAGCTTAAAGGCTCTGTGCCTTAATGCATGGAGCATTTGCAATAAAATAAAATCTATCTGCACAACTAATTGTGCAGATAGATACAAACGAGTACAATATAATTGGGATTATGGAAACATGTTTGCAGGGTGACCAGGGATGGGAATTGAATGTCCCAGGGTATTCAGTATTTAGGAAGGACAGGCATAAACGAAAAGGTGGTTGAGTGGCACTGCTGCTTAAAGAGGAAATTAACATAATATTGAGAAAAGATATTAGCACTGACAACATGGCATCAGTATGGATAGAGCTGAGAAGTACCAAGGAGCAAAAAACATTAGTGGGGGACAATACAGTATGAAAGTAAGCTTGCAGGTAACATAAAGACTGACACTAAGAGTTTCTATAGATACATGAAGAGAAAGAGTTTGGTGAAGACAAATATAGGTCCTCTACAGACAGAAACAGGGGAATGTACAATAGGCGACAAAAAAATGCCTGAAAAAGTGAATATGTAATTTGGTTCTGTCTTCACATAAGAGGGCACAAATCAAATACCAGGAATGTTGGAGAATGCAAGAGTTAATAAGAGGGAAGAACTGAAGAAGATCAACATTAGTAAAGAAATGGTGCTAGGAAAAATTGATGGGATTGACGGTGGCTAAATCCCCAGGGTCTGATAATCTACATCCCAAAGTACCTAAGGAAGTGACTCTGAAAGTAGTGGATACCTTGGTGGTCACCCTCCAAGATTCTATGCACTCTGAAACAGTCCATGGAGATTTGAGGCCGACTAATGTCACTGCAATATTCAAAAAGGGAGCTAGAGAGAAAACAGGACCAGTAAGCCTAACATTGGTAGTGGAGAAATTTCTTGAATCCATTATCAATGATTTTATAATGAAGCATTTAGAAAGCAGTGGCAGGATCAGACAGATTCTGAATAGATTTATGAAGGAGAAATCATGCTTGACAAATCTGTTGGGATTCTTGGAAGATGTAACTAATAGAGTTGACAAGGGGGAGCCAGTCAATGTAGTATATTTTGACTTTCAGAAAGCATTTGACTAAGTCCTGCTTAAGAGATTATTGTACAAGATTAAAGAGCATGGGATTGGGGGAAGTATATTGAGATAGATAGAAAATTGGTTGGCAGAGAGGAAAAAAAAAGTAGGCCTTTTCAAATTGGCAGGCAGTCACTAGTGGAGTGCCACAGGGATCGATGCTGGGACCCCAGTTATTCACAATATATACTAATGATTTGAATGAGGGAACAAAATGTAACATGTCAAAGTTCGCAGATGATACCAAGTTGGGTGGGAGGGTGAACTGTGATGACGATGTAAATGTCCTTCAGAATGACCTGGACAGATTGGTTGAGTGGGTAAATCAATGGCAGATGCCATATGGTTTGGATAAATGTGAGGTTGTTTACTTTGGAAGCAAAAACAAGAAGGCAGGTTACCACCTGAATGGCTGTAAATTGGGAGAGGGGAGTGTGCAACAGGACCTGGGTGTCCTTGTGCACCAGTTAGAACCATAGCACCATAGAAAATTACAGCTCAGAAACAGGCCTTTTGGCCCTTCTTGTCTGTGACGAACCATTTTTTTTTGCCTAGTCCCACTGACCTGCACTTGGACCATATCCCTCCACACCCCTCTCATCCATGAACCCGTCCAAGTTTTTCTTAAATGTTAAAAGTGACCCCGCATTTACCACTTTATCCGGCAGCTCATTCCACACCTCCACCACTCTCTGTGTGAAGAAAGCCCCCACTAATATTCCCTTTAAACTTTTCTCCTTTCACCCTGAACCCATGCCCTCTGCTTTTTTTCTCCCCTAGCCTCAGTGGAAAAAGCCTGCTTGCATTCACTCTATCTATACCCATCAAAATCTTATACACCTCTATCAAATCTCCCCTCATTCTTCTACGCTCCAGGGAAGGTAAGCATGCAGGTGCAGCAGGCAGTAAAGAAGGCAAATGGTATGTGGGCCTTCATTGCAAGAGGTTGAGTACAGAAGCAGGGATGTGTTGTTGCTATTATACAGGGCCTTGGTGAGTATTGTGTGCAGTTTTGGTTTCCTTTTCTGAGGAAGGATGTTTTTGCTTTCGAGGGAGTACAGCAAAGGTTTACCAGGTTGACTTCAGGGGGGTGGCAGGACTGATGTAGGAGGAGAGATTGACTAGGTTAGGATTGTATTCACTGGAGTTCAGACGAATGAGGGGGGATCACATAGAAACTTATAAAATTCTAATAGGACTAGACAGGGTAGATGCAGGGAATATATTCCCAATGGTGGGGGTGTCCAGAATCAGGGGTCATAGTCTGAGGATTCAGGGTAGACCATTTAGGATGGAGGTGAGGAGACATTTCTTCACCCAAAGAGTGATAAGCCTATGGAATTCATTACCACAGGAAGTAGTTGATGCCAAAACATTGAATGTATTCAAGAGGTGGCTGGATATAGCACTTGGAGCAAATGGGATCAAAGGTTATGGGGAGAAAGCAGGATTAGGCTATTGAGCTGGACAATCAGCCATGATCGTAATGAATGGTGGAGCAGTCTTAAAGGGCCAAATGGCCTCCTCCTGCTCCTACCTTCTATGTTTCTACATAAGTTAAAAAGGCCTAAGTGTACTAAACAACAAGACTCAAAATGGTTCAACATTCGCAATAACCACATCTTGCAATTTACTAAGCTATCAAACCAGATATAGCCCACCATGGACAATAAACTTAAATGACTGTGAATTGCCATCTTCTCAACTGCTGAAAAATATTCAGGTATAACCTAATTATTCAGATGGGTGAAGACCGAATGCCCCCCTAGTACAGGGGGCAAAGCCAGAGGGGCTTCCATTGGGGTGGTTTGGCATGGACGGGCAGAATTCATGTCCATGGGAGAGGAATCCTGGGGGCATATTTCCATATCCGAGGGCCTTTCCTTTTTTTAATTATTCTTTTCACAGGGTGCCCTGATCTGTCAGGAGCCAAGGTTACTGGAGGGCTGGGCTCATTCAGACTTCGCCTCACCACCTTGAAGTTGTGAGACCCGTCTCCAGGATTTTTTCCAGAGACTTAAAAAATTTGATGGGAAAAGCGGCATCACGGCTGATGGATTCACACTGCGTTTCCTGCCCAAATTAACATTCTGGGGGAAAAAAAGAGAAATTTCTGTCCACTGATTTCCAGGAATAGAGAGCAGAAAGACAGCTGGAAGGAACTTGCTTTCATTCTCTCTTTAGCCATCCTGCAAGCATGCATTCTGATCAGGCACACTCTGCAGGCAGCATCTCCAATGTAAAACAGCAAATGGCTGCTGACTCCAGAGTAAAAGACAGGTTGTCCATTAACATTTTGAACATATCAACATAGAATCCAGAAAGATCAGGAAACCCAGCTTGGAACTGGCCATCTCATCAATCTACAGGATTCCTATGTGATTGAGTCTCTTTCGGGGCCCCAACAATTTAACCTCTCCTCCTTTTGGACAACTTCCTGCTGTGTGTATATGTGAAACTCTTGAATACAAGTATAAGAGTCAGAGCATTTTTATTATTTATACCAAAAGGGTGTTAAGGACAATAAACATTTTTCCTTTTCTTTTAAAACATACCAGAAAAACAGTGAAGTACCCACTGAATTACAAAGAACAATGAACAGTATAGCTCAGGAACAGGACCTTTGGCCCAGCCAAGACGCTGAGACATGATGCCACCTTTCAAAACTAAAGAGCTTATGCCTCTATGTGGTCCCTATCCTTCTATTCCCTGTCTATTCATGTATCTGCCAAGTTACCTCTTGGCAAGCAAACTGCTTACAAAAATCTGTCGCTTTCACAAAGTAGGGAAAGGAGAAGGGAGCCATTCTGCCACTTCTCACCTGACTGTAACAGTATATTATTGTAAGTATAAATTTATTCTAACCCTAAACAAATATTGA
Source organism: Carcharhinus amblyrhynchos (assembly GCF_965287045.1). Lineage (NCBI taxonomy): Eukaryota > Metazoa > Chordata > Chondrichthyes > Carcharhiniformes > Carcharhinidae > Carcharhinus > Carcharhinus amblyrhynchos. Next base: position 84,545,162 of record NC_137324.1, on the reverse strand, counting down.
AGGGGGGAGAGCTGCCATCAAGTGTTTTTAGTAAAAGTTACCTGCTTTGTGAATGCTTTGTCCTGCAATGATGCTGTTTGAATTTATTTTAAATGGAAGGAATTCTCTCCTGGTATGCTGCTCAGGTATGTGTTTACTGAATCCCATCCATTGCTGTTTTGCTTCCCTACTTTTCACATTTGCTGACCTCATGCTGTCAACTCTTCATAAAGAAACCCTGCTAAAACAACCCGGAGGCCAACCGGGAGAAGAGCAAAAACGATGTGAGGCAGAGTGTTGGCTGTACTAAGTCCCTCCTGCTTCTCATTGTGACTGATCTTGTCAGTATCTCTACTGGCTGCAGATTTCACAGTAAAAACATCTGTAAGAATTAAGCAGAGCCTAACAACGAATCCATTTCTATTTATTTTGACTTATCTAAATTCTTTTGTGTCACAAAAGGACAAATGTGGGTTGAGGTAATTAATTTATTTTGTTCTGTTGTTTCAACAATCACATGCTGTCACTTTCTGTAATCTTGACTGCTCAGTTTCACTAATGCTTGGAGTGGGTGATGGCTGCGTTCCATCCAGCTGGTGACTTCATTCTGGTGCCATGAATGGGCTGAAGCAGTGTGAGGAAAATGAAGGAATCGTCCCTCCTGTAAAACCGACATCATCCTTTACCCCTCACCCCCTCTGACTGATGCACCATCCATGTAGCAAGATCCTGTAATAGAGGTTGTCCACGCAATGACACAAGTGCAGCGGTCTGTGATGAAGCTCCCATAGGCACTCCCATGGCTGCCTTTACCTCATTCGCAGGCATGGGGGAGGGAACGCCCAATAGGAGCAGTTATGAACACAAGATGCCATATTTGTTTGTTCATTTTCTTCCCTTTTATGGGCCAATGAGCAGACTTGTGTGTTGTTATTGGTCAATGTCAAAAGGCCCATAGAGTGAAGGGCTGGGGGATAGGGAGCTGGCAGGGAAGCGAGTGGAGAGTGTTGGGTTTCATACAGTAGTGAGATGACTTCAACCAGGCTAATGAGGTTGGTTTGCTAGAATATGAACTACGTGATGAGTCCTAATTGATGGTTAAATCAGGAAGCTTCATTCTCACTATTTCAGACTCACTATTTCTCACTATGTCAGACTCCCAGCCTTTTACAGGAAGCTACCGGACAGCTGGCTATGTACAGATGTATGTAACATCTGTACACAGTAAAAAGTATAAAGTAACTTGGTGATGGGACTTTCGCCTCTGTGGGGTTATTACAAGTCCTGAGGTCTATGTTGGGGGAGACTGTTGGTGACGGAGAACTGAGTATCATTCAATGTGGATGGCATTCAATATGGGTTTTATTCAGGTGTGTGCGCTTACTTAATTATATCTCTTTTTGATGAAAGATGAGTGACAGTGTCCTCAATCATAAAGTCTGAGATCCACTTGGGTGAAACATTAATGAATAAGCATGACCCTTGGGGTCATATGGCAGCCTGCTGATTACCATGAACCTTGGGAGGACCTTGGAGGTTTTCCTTCAATACCTAGGCAAGTCTTTCCACAGTGCTACCTTCATCCTCCTCTTCCCTATGCTTCTCATCCCTCTCTGAGGAAGAATGAACTCCACATCCTCCTTTTCATATAGTTCCACATCTCTTGTTATGTTGGGCAGCCTGCAGCAGATGACTGCAATGAGGCACTCTGTCTGGCTTGTACTGGAGGGTTCCACCCGATCAATAAGAACATAAGAACTAAGAGCAGGAGTAGGTCATCTGGTCCCTCGAGCCTGCTCCGTCATTCAATAAGATCGTAGCTGATCTTTTTATGGTCTCAGCTCCACTTACCCGCCCGCTCACCATAACCTTTTACTACTTTACTGTTCAAAAATTTACCTATCCTCGCCTTAAAAACATTCAATGAGGCCTCAACTGTTTCATTGGGCAGAGAATTCCATAGATTCACAACCCTTTGTGTGAAGAAGTTCCTCCTCAACTCAGTCCTAAATCTGCTTCCCCTTATTTTGAGGCTATGCCCCCTAGTTCTAGTTTCAGCTGCCAGTGGAAACAACTTCCCTGCTTCTACCTTACCTATTCCCTTGATAATCTTATACGTTTCTATAAGATTGCCCCTCATTCTTCTGAATTCTAATGAGTATAGCCCCAGTCTACTCACTCTCTTCTCATAAGCCAACCCTCTCAACTCCAGAATCAACCTAGTGAATCACCTCTGTACCCCCTCCAGTGCCAGTATATCCTTTCTCAAGTAAGGAGACCAAAACTGTACACAGTACTCCAGATGTGGCCTCACCAGCACCTTATATAGCTGCAACATAACCTCACTGTTTTAAACTTCATCCCTCTAGCAATGAAGGACAAAATTCCATTTGCCTTCTTAATTACCTGCTGTACCTGCAAACCAACTCCTTGAGATTCCTGCACAAGGACACCCAGGTCCCTCTGCACAGCAGCATGCTGCAATTTCTTACCATTTAAATAATAGCCCATTTTGCTGTTGTTCCTACCAAAATGGATGACCTCACATTTACCAACATTGTACTCCATCTGCCAGACCCTCACCCACTCACTTAGACTATCTATATCCCTTTGTAGACTTTCAGTGTCCTCTGCACAGTTTGCTCTGCCACCCATCTTCATGTCACCTGCAAATTTTGACACACTACACTTGGTCCCCAACTCCAAATCATCTATGTAAACCATAAACAATTGTGGTCCCAACACTGATCCCTGAGGCACACCACTAGTTGCTGATCACCAACCAGAAAAACACCCATTTACCTCCACTCTTTGCTTTCTGTTAATTAACCAATCCTTTATCCATGCTAATACATTACCCATAACACCATGCACCTTTATCTTATGTATCAGTTTTTGGTGCAGCACCTTGTCAAATGCTTTCTGGAAATCCAGATACCCCACAACCACAGGTTCCCCATTGTCTACTGCACATGTAATGTTCTCAAAGAATTCCACCAAATCAGTCAAATATGACCTTTCCTTCATGAACACAAGCTGCGTCTTACCAATGGGACAATTTATACGCAGATGCCTCACTATTTCTTCCTTGATGATAGCTTCAAACATTTTCCATACGACAGAAGTTAACCAAACAGGTCTATAGTTACCTACCTTTTGTCTACCTCCTTTTTTAAACAGTGGCATCACATTTGCTGTTTTCCAATGTGCGGGAACCACCCCAGAGTCCAGTGAATTTCAGTAATTACCACTAGTGCATTTGCTATTCCCCTTACCATCTCTTTTAGTACCCTGGGATGCATTCCATCAGGACCAGAAGACTTGTCTACCTTTAGCCCCATTAACTTGCCCAACACTACCTGTTTCGTGATAATGATAGTTTCTATGTTCTCACCTTCCATAGCCTTCCTGTCATCAATTTTTGGCATGTTATTTGTGTCTTCCACTGTGAAGACCAACAGAAAATACCTGTTCAATGCCTCAGCCATTTTCTCATTTCCAGTTATTATATCCTCCTTCCCATCTTCCGAAGGATCAATGTTTACTTTACCCACTCTTTTTCATTTTATATATTTGTACAAACAATCAAGGCAACAGAAGCACACCTTCAAGACGTCAAAGGCCTGTTCAATGCAAATACATGTTAGTAGGGTCTTTGGTTCTCGTGCTTCTTTCCATCTTAGAGTGCTGGACATGTGCCAGGAGCCACCTGTTCAGAGGATAACCCATGTTCCCTAGCAACCAGCCACAGGGTCAGGATGTTGTCCAGAGAGGTGTGGGGCCTGCAACGTCTGAAGAATAAAAGCATCTTGCCAATTGCCTAGAAACTGAGCACAGACTTACAGGCCATTTTCCCTCTGGTCACATCCCAGCTGGACATTCATTGAGTGGAGGACTCCTCTGTTCAGGAATCTGATTGGTTGACATCATGTCCCTGAGGCATCAGGAGCCAGTGACATACTTCCCAGATCTACACAGGCCCTTTTAAATGTGGAGCTGGCTTTACCGGCACCTTTAAGACCCACCCCTCACAATGCATTAAAATGGCAAAAGTGTCACATGATCTGGAGAGAAATTCTGGCTGGAACCTCTCCTCCATCTACAAGTGTTATGTAGTGGCACCTTTACATTGCTCCACCACTGCCTGCTCTACTTTCATCTGTCAAGGCCCTTGGCTCTGGGAATTTCTTACTAAGCCTTTTCACCTTTCTACTTCACTCTCCTCTCGAGATGCATTTTAAAACTTATCACTTCAATCAGCTTTTGGTCACTTATCCACTACTTTTATGCAGCTGTGTCAAATTGTGTTTGATTACACTCCTGTGAAGCATCTTGGATGTTTCACTACATTTGAAGGCACTATATAAATGCCATTTATTACTGTCAAAAGAAGTGAATGTACTAAGAACCTACACAGAAGAAAACTGATCAATACATAGATTGGAGTTCCAGATAGCTTGGTGCAGGAGATAACCCTTAAAACCGTTAATTTAGAAAAAAAATGTCAAAATGATAGGATTGTGGAGTTTCTTGGATGAATGAATGAATTAATGACTTTCCTTGTTATCTTTTGCACCCTTTTCAATATGTAGACAGCAGCTTAGTTAATGCTTATCCGGCCATCACTTCCGACAAAGCAACACTCCCTTAGTACCATCGGGAAATATCATGGGAAATGCTCATGTCCTAAAAGGGATTTGAACTGTTGGTGATTCAAAGGTGAGAACGTTATCGACTGAGCTAAGCTGACACTTTTAAGTGTAAATGACTGTTTTGCTTTTCTACACCTCTGGGAAGTGTTCTATTTCCCAAACAGTGACAAATCTTGGGCACAAAACTCTATATTAGGTTTAGTTTAAAAAAAAATTAATGCGCAATGTACGTACGTACGTCCACCTACATCTTTTACTGATGCTGACCAAACTGTTGCACATTTCTGGCACTTCTTGTCCATTAGCCTGCTTCTTTGCATGTGGGGCATTTTAGACTTTACATTCAATATATTTCATCCTTTACTTATTCTAAATTTACTTATTGATTTTTTGGTCAGTTTTACCGAAAGGTAAACAATTGACATGATGTATTTTGGAATTATTTATTTGGTATGAATTAAGGTCATAAAATAGGCAACTCTTCAGGGCCTCATGGATCCACCATAGGATTGTAACATAAATCAATTAGAAAACTGGGGAAGCTTTAATCATATCTTTCTGAAGTTTCCTGAATTCAGGAATTGTGTTTAACTCCACAGTACGCATCCTCCATCATTGAAAAGTTTCCCTCCTGGAAGCCAGGCTTTTTGATGTGTTTTTCTTTCAGTCAGGGGAGATGCTCCACAGTAGGCTACAGGGCCAGGCATGTTAGTGAGGAGGAATGGGGGCTGGTGGCAGTAGGGTCAGTGGTGATGTAGGGCCCAACCTACAACCCTGTGGTTGGGGATACCTTGTGATAGATAGGGCACAATTCTTGAATGGAAGAGTACAAATCCCAAAGGAGTTTCCTATCAATGATTCCGGAAAACCTGATCCTGAAATGCAATCTGATCCCCAGTGCAACGAACAAAGAACAAAGAAACTTACAGCACAGGAATAGGCTGTTCGGCCCTTCAAGCCTTCACCGACCATGCTGCCCAACTGAACTAAAACCCCCTACTCTTCAGGAACTGTATCCCTATTCACGTATTTGTCAAGACTCCGCTTAAAAGTCACTATAGTATCTGTTTCCACAACTCCCCCGGCAGCAAGTTCTAGGCATCCACCACCCTCCATGTAAAAAAATTTGCCTCGTACATCCCCTTTAAACCTTGCCCCTTCCACCTTAAACCTATGCCTCCGAATAATTGACTCTTCCACCTTGGGGAAAAGCTCTGACTATCCATTCTGTCCGTGTCCCTCATAACCGTGCAGATTTATATCAAGTCGCTCCTCAACCTCTGTCATTCCAATGAAAAATGATCAAGTTTCTCCAACCTCTCCTCATAGCTAATGCCCTCCATCCTGGTAAAATCCTGGTAAATCTTTTCTGTACCCTCTTCAAAGCCTTCACATCCTTCTGGTAGTGTGGCGATCAGAATTGAACATTATATTCCAAGTGCAGCCTAACTAAGGTTCTATAAAGCTGTAACATGACTTGCCAATTTTTAAACTCAATGATGAAAGCAAGCATGCCGTATGCCTTCTTGACTACCTTCTCCACTTGCATTGCCACTTCCAGTGACCTGTGTACCTGTACACCCAGATTCCTCTGCCTATCAATATTCTTAATGGTTTTGCCATTTACTGTATATTTCCTATCTGTATTAGGAAATGGTGTCTTAGTCTTAATGTTGGATGGAGGAAATCCAATTCACAATCATGGGAGGATTGTTCCCAGATTATGTGGTTGAGATTTGTATGTTCTGATGGGAGGAAGCACAGCCTCTGAAAATATGCTCATGTCACGCTATCAGGTCCCCTGAGTTCCAGAGAACCTAGCTGGCCACAGTTAACCCTGCAAAACTGATACAATCCAAGCCATCCAACCTTGTTAATATGTTTTAAATGATAAGTCAGCAGGTTCCATCTTTCAATTTTGCCCATTTAAGCCGCCCGCCACACTCAATCACACACATGAATCCATTTTAACACTCCCTCCAAAGTGACTTGAGGACTTGGGCAAGTATGAGCTGCTTAAAAAGAATCAGCATGTAGTTATGAAGAGGTCTGAATAATCTGGCTGAATTGTTTCAGGCTGTCATTACTAGGTGGATAGAGGCCAATCTATGGATATTGATAAAATGAGGTTCGATTTAAAGCTATGCACAACAGATTATTGGCAAAAATAAGACAGTGCAGAGTTGATGAGGTCAAAGAAGTAGGAGACAGAGAGAAGACATAAAATGAAAATTTTAGTTCCCATACATCCCCATAAGCCCATGCATTTATGATGGCTAATCTACCTAACCTACACATCGTTGGAATGTGGGAGGAACATAAGAAATAGAAGCAGGAGTAGGCCATCTAGCCCTTCGAGCCTGCCCCGCCATTCAATAAGATCATGGCTGATCTGAAGTGGCTCAGTTCCACTTTCCCGCTTTCACCCCATAACCCTTAATCCCCTTGCCTACCAAAAACCTATCTACCCGCGTCTTAAATATATTTAGCGAGGCAGCCTCCACTACTTCAACGGGCAGAGAATTCCAGAGATTCACCACCCTTTGAGTGAAGAAGTTCCTCCTCAACTCTGTTCTAAACCACCCCCCCCCCCCCCCCCCCCCCACTTATCTTGAGGCTGTGCCCTCTCGTCCTGCTGTCCTTTCTGAGCGGGAAGAACCTCTCCACCTCTACCCTATCCATCCCTTTCATCATCTTATATGTCTCAATGAGATCCCCCCTCATCCTTCTAAACTCTAATGAGTACAAGCCCAGTCTATTCAGCCTCTCCTCATAGCTCAACCCCCTCAACTCCGGTATCAGCCTAGTGAACCTCCTCTGCACTCCCTCCAAGGCCAAAATATCCTTGCGCAAGTGCGGCGACCAAAACTGCACACAGTACTCCAGCTGCGGCCTCACCAGTGCCCTGTACAGTTGCAGCAAGACCTCCCTTACTTTTATATTCAATCCCCCTCGCTATGAAGGCCAGCATCCCATTTGCCTTCCTGACTGCCTGCTGCACCTGTCGGCTGGTGCGACTCATGCACAAGGACCCCCAGGTCCCTCTGCACCGTAGCATGCTGCAGCTTTTTGCCCTGTAAATAGTAGTCCTTCCTACTACTTACTGGAAACTGGAGCACCCGAAGGAAACTAAGATTTCTGATAGACAAGGGAATTAAGGGTTATGGGGAGAAAGCGGGAAAATGGAACTGATTCACTTCAGATCAGCCATGATCTTGTTGAATGGCAGGGCAGGCTCGAAGGGCTAGATGGCCTACTCCTGCTCCTATTATGTTCTTATGTTCTTATGAAAATGAAAGAAAGACCATTGTGCATTTAACAATCCCCAGACTTCTCAAAGCACTTTATAGCCAATGAAATAATTTTTATGTGTAGTCACTGGTGTAGTGTGGGAAATGGAATAACCAGTTTGCACACATCAAACTCCCACAAATAGAATAGAATCCTTACAATGCAGAAGGAGACCGTACGGCCCATTGAATCAGCACGAATTAGGAAGGCAAATTGCCTTCCTACACTTGGAGTACAAGTTTAAGGAACATCCTACAGACTATTCCCGCACCCCCGCTGCCCTATCCCCATAAGCCCATGCATTTATGATGGCTAATCTACCTAACCGACACATCGTTGGAATGTGGGAGGAAACCGGAGCACCTAAAGGAAACTGATGCACACACTGGGAGAATGTGCAAACTCCACACAGTCACCTGAGGCCAGAACCCGAGGCTGGGTCCCTACGGCTGTGTTGCTGTGAGGCATAGTACTAACCACTGTGCCACCACGCTGCCAAACATGCTGCTGACAAGTTCATCTGTTTTTGTGATGTGATTGAAGGGCCTACAACAGTGCAGTATCCCTGAGGACTGCACTGGAGTGTCCCATTTTGATTTTGGTGCTCCAGCCCTAGAGTGGGACTTGAACACAGACCTTTATGACTATGAACTGATTGACACTTGGCAATTGAAGTTCCCCAGGGATCTGGTCAATGTGGGGAATTGTACTTTGAATCTGAAAAAGATTAAGAATATTTTCAAATTAGTTAAACACTAGAGGATTTGCAAATGGTTATCTATGAAAATCCCTATAAGGTAGTGAATAGATACTAGAGGTAATCAGAAGGCTAATGGAATGCTGTCCTTTATCTCAAGGGGCTTAGAATTCAAAACTGGGGAAATTATGCTTCAGTTAATTCAGTGCCCTAAAATGTAACATTTAGTTTTAGATACTAAACTCCATGAAAGCTATATTGACCTTGAAGAAGATGCAGCACAGCTTCACAAGAATAATACTTGACTTAAATTATGAAACAAGGCTGCACAAACTTTGTTTTTGTTCCCTTGAGGTTAGTAGGTTCAGGCCTGATAAAACTCAGATGGTGAATATAATAATTTGATAGGGTAGATAGCAAAAAACTATTTCCTCTGGTGGCTGAATGCAGAACAAGAGGCTATGATCGTAAACTCGAGCTCAGTCATTCAATTGTCCAACTTCACTGGAATTCAACAAGTGACCAGTAAATGGACTGGGAGTAATGACTTAGATGAAAAGACTAAAGTAATGTATCTAAGTTTGCTTAGGATACACAGTTTGCTGGGAATGCAAGGGTTGAGCAGGACACAAAGGAACACAGAGAGATATATAAACAGGTTAAATGAGTTGGCAACAAAGTGGCAGACGGAATATAACATAGGGAAGGGTGAGACTATTTACTTTATTTGTAACAATAGAAAAGCAGAATTTTTTTATAAGATGTGAAACTTGGGTATGATAATAGTAAGCATGCATGTACCACAAGAGGAAATTGGATGTGATCATAGTTAGCATGCATGTACAACAATTAGGAAGGCAAATTACCTTCCTAAACTTGGAGTGTAAGTGTAAGAAAGTCCTTGCTACAGTTATACAGGGCTTTGGTAAGACCACATCTGGAATACCAAATGCAGCTTTGATCTCCATATTTAAAGGAAGGATACACTTCCTTTAAGTGGAGGTGGTACAGCAAAGGTTCAGAAGATTGGATCCTATAGCGAAGGGCTAAGTAAATTGAGTCTATATTTGCTGGATTTTACAAGAATAAGAGATGAATTACGTAAGAATCCGAAGGGACTTCAGTGGGTAGATATTGAGAAGTTGTTGCCCATCTGGGGAATCTGCATCTGGGGATAATCTCAGGTTAAACAGATGATCATTTAGCACTGAGATGAGGAAAAATATCTTCACTCAAAAGGGTTTGGGATTATCTACCCAGAAGGCTGTGGATCCTCTTTTGCTGATTTTTTTTAGGGCTAAGATGAACAAATTGTTCGTGACTTGGGGATCTTCACTGGGGTAAAAATTAAGTTCACTAAAATGCGATTCCTTGCCTTAGAGATAATAGCAATCAGATGGAAACTCTTAAAGCTGGAAATTCCTGATACCCTAGATGCAGGAGGATCTATTGCAAGTATAGCAATTGGTACATTCAGTGAGAGTATCATACTGCCTTCTGAAAGGCGCAAGTGTCATCCCCAATCATACACACCCACTCTTCTATCAGAGAAAAGATGCAAAAGTCTGATGTTACATACCAAACGACTCAAGAACAGCTTCTTCCTTGCTGCCGTCAGACTTCTGCATAGACTTACCTTGCATTAAGTTGATCTTTCTCTACACCCTAGCTATGACTATAACAGTACATTCAGCACTCTCTCATTTCCTTCTCTATGAACGGTATGCTTTGTCTGTATAGCGCGCAAGAAACAATACTCTTTGCTGTATGCTAATGCATGTGACAATAAAAAATCAAATCAAATCAAATCTGGGATGTGAAAATTAAAATAACCTTATTTTTGAGGGCCCAGGATGTGGTCTGGACCCTTGAAGGAAAGTTATTTTTATATTTTGTATGTTTTCATTCTGAGATATGAATGACCAAAAATGTAGACAGTTAGCAGGAGAGTGGAAATGGATTAGATAGTGCATGTGGAGAAAAGCACTGGTGGTGCAAACTTACTGGGTGAGGTTCTCCAGCCTCCCAGCCATGTGTTTCCTGCCGATGGGAGGTGGCCCATTTATTCTTTGGTCCCACCACTGTCAATGGGAATTTCCATTGATGTCATATCACAACACACCTGTAGGAAACCCACAGGCAGGGGTGTGCTGCCAGCAGGACTGGAGAATCCCACCAGCATGAATGGCCAGAGAATCCCGGCCAATAGTCAAATGGTTTGTTTCTGCAGGGTAACGTCCTATTATGGCAGGATTCCTGAGGCTATGACTCCACATTGTAAGATAACAATTCGTTTGACAGAAATTGTAATTTAATTCATGTAGGCAATAGGATGGCTGGTACAGGAAAGGTGCTGTCAAAACGAAGAAGGAGAAACTGCTTTTCTGTGGATAAGAATGAGGAACAAGATAGGTATCATGAACTGATGCCATTAGGGGCATCAAGAGCTGATGTTTGGAACTTGGTCAAGGAGATAATTTTCTATTCATTTGTGGTAATTCATAAATCTATCTCATGTTATTGTGGCAAAGCGAGGAGATTTTACTCTCTGTAACGTCTGAATCACATTGTATCTGATTTGGAATTGCTTAATGCTCTCAGTGATTGTTGAAAATGGAGAGCTGCTAAATTTATAAGTCCAGCATCCTTCACCTTGGTGAGGACAAAAAGATACAAAAGAAAATCCCTCCAGAGAACATTAGATACATCAACAAAAATAGCTAATTATATGACATCAATCACTTCAAAAATAGAATTGAAGGTTATAAGGATAAATTTAAAAAGAGATGATCATATCCTTCATGCAATATGAAGTTTCCTGTACTTCTGGGAGCTTAGGAATGTTATCTGTGGAAGACAATTGGCAAAAAATCTCTATTATTGTCATAGATTCAAAGGAAGAAGGATTTTGTACATATTGTATTATGTTATATTGGGCATTTCATGACCATTTGACATCTCAAGGCACTTTACATCCAGTAAAGCGTTGTTAAAATATAGTCACTGCTGTAATGCAGGAAACATTGGTCACTAGGCGATACAGTGGCACAGTGGTCAGCACTGTTGTCTCACAGCACCTGGGACCTGTGTTCAATTCCCAGCTTGGGTCACTGTTTGTGTGGAGTTTGCACGTTCTGCATGGGTTTCCTCCAGGGGCTCTGGTTTCCTCCCATTGTCTGAAGGATATGCTGGTTCAGTGCATTGACCCAAACAGGTATCTGAGTGTGGCAACTAAGGGATTTTTACTTTAACTTCATTGCAGTGTTACCCATACTTGTGACGAATAAATGAACTTTATTTTTACATGGAAACAAATCTGCACAGAGCAGATTCACACAAAAAAAATTGATAATCAGATCATCTGTTTTTTGTGATGTTGATTGAAGGATCAATATTATGCAGAACACCAGATATGACTACCCTGCTCTATTTTAAATTAATTTACAGGATGTCGGTGTTGCTGGCTAGGCCAGCTTATACTGCCTATCCCCAGTTGCCCTTAAAAAGATGGTAGTGAGCTGCCTTCTTGAACTGCTGCAGTCCCTATGGTGTAGGTACACCTACAGTCCTTTTAGGGGTGGAGTTCTAGGATTTTGACACAGCAGCAGTGAAGGAACGGTGATATATTTCCAAGTCAGGATGTTGAATGACTTGGAGGGAGACCTCCATATGGTGGTGTTCCCATACATCTGTTGTTTATGTCCCTCTAGATGGCAGTAGTCATGGGTTTGGAAGGTGCTGTCTAAGGAACTTTGGTGAGTTCCTGTAGTGCATCTTGTAGATGGTACACCTTTTGGTGGACGGATTGAATGTTTGCGGAAGGGATACAGTCAAGAGGTCAGAAGCTGAGTGACACCGGCGGAAGCTGAGTGTCCATAAGCAGGTTATTGCTGAGGTAATTGGAGTTCAATGGCACTTGGAGTCGGTCACCTTTTCCATCACTTTATTGGTGATTGAGAGTAGACTGATGGGATGATATATGGCCAAGTTGGATTTGTCCTGTTTCTTATATATAGAACATATTTGGGCAATTTTCCCCATTGCTGGGTTGATGCTAGTGTTGTAGCTGAACTGGACCAGTTAGGCTAGGGGTGTAGCAAGTTCTGGAGCATGAGTATTTGGTACTAATGCCTTGAATCTTGTCAGGACCCAAAGCCTTTGTAGTGTCGCATGCTCATGGCTGTTTATTGATATCACATGTACTGAAACAAATTGGCTGAAAACTGACATCTGTGATGCTGGGGACCTCTGGAGGCAATTGCGATGGATCATCTATTCAGCACTTCTGGCTCAAGATTGTTGCAGATGCTTTAGCCTTCTCTATTGCACTGATGTGCTGGGCTCCTCCATCATTAAAGATGGGGATATTTGTGAAGCCTTCTCTTCCAGTGAGTTGTTTAATTGTCCACCACCATTCATAGCTGGATGTGGCAGGACTGCAGAACTTAAATCTGATCCATTGGTTGTGGGATCACTTAGCTCTGTATGAGAATGTCATCAAGGTGGCAGATTACTTCTTCCTGGATCTGAAACATTCTTCTTTGAAATATCTCAAGTGCAAGAGCAATTCTAAAGAATAACCTATTAAAATAATTATGACAAATTTGAGTGATAAGAGTAATTAGCAATCTGAATTGTCTGCTCAGAAGCAGCTGCCAAAACCCATTGTTAACATTCAATTTTGTGAAGAAGGCGCTTTTCGCTAATTTGGCAAGACTGTCATCCACTTATGCCATCAGGTGGATTTCACAGTCTACTAACCTGTTTAATTGAATCAAGTCCACACGTGACCTTCTAGAACACCACTGTCAGCATGGACAGATGACCCTTTGTTGTAAAATGTACTCAACCCTGCCCTTGACTTTGTCAAAGGGTAGGTGAGGGACATTCCGCACTGTGAAGAGACATAGAGGCTTAGCATCCTTCTGGAGGGTTACCTGATATTTTGTGTTAGGCTTTCATAAGCCTAAAAAATAGGGGTAGAATTCTTTCCTGAATACATTACTGGACTGCTCATCAGCAATTTCATCAACCTCGTAAATAAGCCTCAGCTGCAAGCATGTTTTTCTGCTCAATAATGACTTTCAATAATGTTTTTATCCTTTTATCTTAAACTTGATAAATCTCAGTTCATTCCTTTCACTGTAGTCCTTCTTGGACCTTGCAACTGGATGGAGAAGCATCTGAATGTAATATTTTTAAGCTACCTAATTTAGTTGGAAAATATTGAAATACCTGTGCCAGTATCTGGCTTGAATTCTAGCTTGGGATGACCATCAACTTCTAATTTAATGCTTCAATAAATATTTTCCATTCTATTAATCTTTCCTGGGAAGGTTATTTGTTTTTTCTATGGCACTTGGAATTCTTGAAATTCATTCTCCTTCCTTCTCTGATCTACTTGTATCTTAGATTGGCAGACATTTTTAAAGTGTTGTGATTTTCCAGAGTTGTGACATCTTACTCCCTGTGTAGTGTTTTCCTGTCACACTGACAGTATTTCAAGATGAAGGTTGGTTATGCTGTCTCCCGATTCCACAGGCCTTTGCTTCACTGTACTTTCTCTTTAATGTCCAACATATTGAATTACTCAATTCTTTCCAAAGGACATTAGTTTTATACTTTCCAGAATTGCTAACACCTCCTCAGTGAGGTTCATAAGGAGGAGGTGTTATCAATTCTGGAAAGTATGAAGATAGATAAATCCTCTGGGCCTGATGAGATTTATCTGAGGATTCTCTGGGAGGCTAGGGAGGAGATTGCAGAGCCTTTGGCTTTGATCTTTAGGTCATCATTGACTACAGGAATAGTGCCAAAAGACTGGAGGATAGCAAATGTTGTCCCCTTCTTGGAGAAGGAATAGACCGAGATTTGTCAAGTTTAAGATAGAAGAGTAGAGCGAACCCTGGTAATTATGGACCAATGAGCCTTACTTCTGTTGTGGGCAAAGTTTTGAAAGGATTATAAGAGATAGGATTTATAATCATCTAGAAAGAAATAATTAGATTAGGGATAGTCAACACAGTTTTGTGAAGGGTAGGTCATGCCTCACAAACCTTATTGAGTTCTTTGAGAAGGGCACCAAAGAGGTAGATGAGGGTAAAGCAGCTAATGTGTTGTATATAGATTTCAGTAAAGTGGTAAGCTATTGCAGAAGATACAGAGGCATGGGATTGAGGGTGAATTAGCAGTTTGGATCAGAAATTGGCTAGCTGTAAGAAGACAGAGAGTGGTGGTTGATGGGGAAATGTTCATCCTGGAGTTCAGTTACTAGTGGTGTACTGCAAGGATTTGTTTTGGGGCCAATGCTGTTCGTCAATTTTATAAATGACCTGGATGAGAGCGTAGAAGGATGAGTCAGTAAATTTGTGGATGACACTAAAGTCGGTGATTGTGGACAGTGCAGAAAGATGTTGCAGGTTACAGAGGGACATAGATAAACTGTAGAGCTGGGCTGAAATGTGGCAAATGGAGTTTAATGCGGAAAAGTGTGAAGTGATGCACTTTGGAAGAAGTAATTGGAATACAGAGTACTGAACTAATGATAAAACACTTGGTAGTGTGGATGAGCAGAGAGATTATGGTGTCCATGTGCATAGATCCCTGAAAGTTGGCATCCAGGTTGATAGGATTGTTAAGAAGTAAGGTGTATTAGGTTGTATTGGTAAAGGGATTGAGTTTCAGAGCCATGAGGTCATGTTGCAACTGTACAAAACTCTTGTGCGGCCACACTTGGAGTATTGCGTACAGTTCTGGTCACCGCATTATAGGAAGGGTGTGGAAGCATTGGAAAGGGTGCAGAGGAGATTTACCAGGATGTTGCCTGGTATGGTGGGACGGTCTTATGAGGAAAGGCTGAGGGACTTGAGGCTGTTTTCGTTAAGAGGTGACTTAATAGAGACATACAAGATGATCAGAGGATTAGATAGGGTGGACAGTGAAAGCCTTTTACCTCAGATGGAGATGGCTAACACGAGGGGTGATAGATATAAGACACATATCAGAGATAGGTTCTTTACTCAGAGGTTAGTGAGGATGTGGAATGCCCTGCCTGCAACAGTAGTGGAATCGCCAAAATTAAGGGCATTTAAATGGTCATTGGCTAAACACATGGATGGTATTGGAATAGTGCAGGTTAGATGGACTTTAGGTTGGTTGCATACGTCAGCGCAACATCGAGGGCCAAAGGGCCTGCACTGAGCTGTAATGTTCTATGTTCCCCATGAATGACCACCTTGTTTCGTTTCCTAAGCTTAGTCAGATTGCTTTATGTACTGCCTTTGCCAGTATTAAATTTTCCCGCATTTGCAAGAGATCTGATAGAGTTTCATCTCAGACCCTGACTACCATACAATTGTTTAATAATTAAATCCCAAGGACCCCATAGGTGACAATTCCCCTGTGTCTATACAGGTTATTTATGAATGAACTAATGCGTTCACCAGGTTTTGGTTTCCTCTTATTAAGTTTCACTAGATCAGTTATCAATTTATTTCATGAATTAAAGTATGCACTGAATATTGGAAGGACTTTATCAGATGAGTTTGAACCCTCACAAACTCTTTGTCTTGCTATTTGTTGCTTGCAATAGCCCCTAAAGCATCAAATGATGTATTGACCTGATCCTTTTCTTCCTTCTTATGCAGACCTGAAGCTGTTCCGTATCTGGAGAATATCTCCTTTAATTGTCTCAATGTTAAGCCTGTTGTGAGGCACCACACTTTGGAAAGGCTCTGGGAGTGTTAACGCAGACTCCTCTGCATCTTTTGCTTCTTCCATAGTTTAGCTTGTAAATTGTGAGTTGTGCTAACTGCTATCCAGACTACAAGTATGTGTGTGTTTGCTTCCATCTGCAGCAGCCATGATGCTCCATTCTTAGGTGAGTCTTCAAACATTTCCCTTGTCCTTTTTCCAAAGATTTGCAAGTCTTTCAGCTCAGCAGTCCTCTCAGAGTTTTTCCAGAGTCTTTATGCAACTGCCACCATGTTTCATCTTGACTTCAGGGCCTAGATGTTGTTTCTTTTGGCTTTACCTAGAATTGCTACCATAGATTATTATTTGCAAAAAACTGTCTTAGAACATAGAACACTACAGCACAAACAGGCCCTTCGGCCCACGAGTTGCGCTGATCACATCAACACCTACCAATCTATAGACCTATCTATAACCCCCAATCCCATTAAACCCCATATACTCATTCAGAAGTCTTTTAAAAGACCCCAGCGAGTTCGCCTCCACCACCACTGACGGCAGCCGATTCCATTCACTCACCACCCTCTGAGTGAAAAACTTACCCCTAACATCACTTCTGTACTTTCCTCCCCGCACCTTAAATCTGTGTCCTCTCGTAGCGACCATTTCAACCCGGGGAAATAGCCTCTGAGAATCCACCCTATCTATTCCTCTCAACATTTTATAAACTTCTATCAGGTCGCCTCTCAACCTTCGTCGCTCCAGGGAGAAGAGTCCCAGCTCCCTCAACCTAACCTCATAAGGCATGCCTCCCAGTCCAGGCAACATCCTTGTAAATCTCCTCTGTACCCTTTCAATAGCTTCTACATCTTTCCTATAGTGAGGCGACCAGAACTGCGCACAGTACTCCAAATGAGGCCTGACTAGGGTCTTATAAAGTTGCAGCATTACCTCCCGATTCTTAAACTCAATCCCTCGATTAATGAAGGCCAGTACACCATATGCCTTCTTGATCACATCCTCCACCTGCGAGGCCGATTTAAAAGTCCTGTGGATCCGGACCCCAAGATCCTTCTGCTCTTCAACACTGCTAAGACTCCTGCCCTTGATAGTGTACTCGTTCATCCCGTTGGTTCTGCCAAAATGGACGACTACACATCTATCCGCATTGAAGTCCATCTGCCACTTCTCCGCCTAGTCCTGCATCCTATTTATGTCCTGCTGCAACTTTTGACATCCTTCCAGACCATCCACAACACCACCGACCTTCGTGTCATCAGCGAACTTACTTACCCATCCCTCCACTTCCTCATCCAGGTCATTTATGAAAATGACAAACAGCAAGGGTCCTAGAACAGATCCCTGGGGCACTCCACTGGTGACTGACCTCCATGCCGAAAAAGACCCATCCACAACCACTCTCTGCCTTCTGCAGGCAAGCCAGTTCTGGATCCACAAGGCCAAAGGCCCTTGGATCCCATGCCCTCTCACCTTCTCAAGAAGTCTTGCATGGGGGACCTTATCAAACGCCTTGCTGAAGTCCATGTACACTACGTCCACGGCACTTCCTTCGTCAATGTGTTCAGTCACATTATCGAAGAACTCAACTAGGCTCGTAAGGCACGACCTGCCCTTGACAAATCCATGCTGACTATTCCTGATCATGTCAAACCTCTCCAAATGCTTATTGGTAGATTACATATATCTCAGTGTTCTACACAACGTTCTACCTCTGCTTCCCACTAGACCTCAGTCTTAGTCATGTGACAGTGCAACATAGTTGTAACAGTATCTGGTGTTCCTAACGTTAATCTTTACAGGTAACACGGTACTTTTGTTCATTTTTAGTTTTGTCTCCCCTACTCTTGAAATTGTACTCTTTCATAGATGCTATGCATCCTCTTGTCCCTTGCTTGGAAAAACAGTCTTCAGAAGTGTCCCCTGCCTGGCCTCCATGCTTTCTACAATATCAAAAGGAGGTGAGTGTGGGGAGAAATTGGACAGAAATGGAGAGTCAACAAGCTGAATTACATCAGATGCCCATTCAGTTGGCAGTTTTATTGAAGTCAGTTGAATTGAATTCTGACAGGGTGTATAATGGATGACCAGTGCAATACTGTCTGTTTTGCACCTCTGCCCATATCCAATTTCACCCTCATTAACCAATTGAAACCATTACTAACTACCTTTCATTAACAGAACAGTTCTGTAGCCAGTTGCTTACTACTATCCCATCCGTAATCAACTAACTTGGCATTTACTTGGGCTATCTAAACTTCAGTGTTTTAATTCTGCTGTACATATATCGATAAAAATATACCCATGATGTAAATGCTAACCACATGCAGGTGAGACCCACAATTGGTTGACTCGATCTGCTGTCTTGTTAAACTGATCTAAAATGTGACTGGTGAGATGTAATCCTGATTAATATTTTGCACAACATGCAAATGCTTAGCATTTCAGTCAAAGTCAGCAGCTGAACTGCGATTCAGTTTCTACTTTTTTTATATTTAAGAATTAAATTTTAATGTGAACCAAGATCAAATTAAAAGTCAATTAGAATTCTCTAAAGAACAGAGGTACATTTAAGGTTGCTACATCAAACTTCCAGCAGATTGAGGTGAGGTATATATTTTAATTGCTCATAAAATGTCATTAGTCTCATAACAGTGTATTACGAGTCCATTAAAATTTCTTTAATGCAGCTTCTCTGCAAAACAATAAATTGCTTGGCTGACAGACTGCAAGGGAAAAATCAGCTGACTTCTTCAGAAATATAGGGAGTTTTAACAAAGCAAAAGAAAATCAGGTATCTTGGGGAATAACAGAGTGAAGATTTTAAGAATTAATACTTTAAATGAAGTACTGAATAAAATGAGTTGGTAATAAACCATATGCTAATCTAAGCTAGTTCTGACGAAGTAGACTATGTATCCTCATCAGTTTACCACTGAACTGTGACTGGACAGCTGAATCCACACGAGTAAAATTGTAGCTATGAAATCCCTACAATATAGAAGGAGGCCATTTGGCCCATCAAGTTTGTGCTGACCACAATCCTCAGGCCCTATTTCTGTAACCACGCACATTTACCTTGCCAATCCCCCGACACTAGCGGCAATTTAGCATGGCCAATCAACCTAACCCATACAGAGAATCATAGAATCCTACAGTGTAGAAGGAGGCCGCCCGGCCAATGGAGTCTGCACCGACCACAATCCCATCCAAGCCTTTTCCCCATAATCTCATGCATTTACCCTAGCTAATTCCCCCCGACACTAAGGGGAAATTTAGCATGGCCAATTCACCTAACTCGCATATCTTTGGACTGTGGCAGGAAACTGGAGTACCTAGAGAAAACCCATGCAGACACAGGGAGAATGTGCAAACTCCACATAGAGAGTGATCCGAGGCTGGAGTTGGGTCCCTGGCACTGTGCCACCGTGCCACTCTTGTACTGCAAAGTGAGATGTTTAAATTGAATTCTATTCTCTTTAGAGCTTTTGGAGACCGATGCTTTTCAAGTGTCTTAATTTAAAATGTTGCTCTCTCCATATAACTTCGTAATGCAGCATGAGCTTCAAAATGCTGCCACCTCAATGGCACTTTAATAGCGTATCGATAAAGGAATAAGGAATGCCTGAGACTGATTACAAGACAATAATCAAATTATAGTGTTCACAAAGCACCAGGAGACACAACAAATACTGTAACAGACAAATTGCATCAACGTCCAACAAGTAGCACAGGACCCTGATTTAAATGTTGCAATAAAGCTCCCATCTGATTTAGGGAGACACTTGCCTCCATTTCAAAGTCTGCTTACAGAATCAAGTCTGACAGGCAACATGCTGCACTTTTTGTTTTTAATTTTTGCCTGCTTACTGTCCTAGCTTTCAGCATGAAAAGATAGACAAATACAAATTTCCCCTGATATATTTGTAATATTATAAGCAAATAAAAGCTTTCAGTGACTGATTGCCATGTCACTGTCTTCATATGTAGTCATCACAAGCCTAGTATTAGAATTTATTTGAAAATAAATAATTGTGGAGGCAAAACTCATCCCTGTGCCAGTTCTCATGTATAACATAGTATTAGTGGGTACTTAAAAGTTTGCAACAGTAATCAAAAGGAGTTAAATCAATATTAGTTTTAAGACATGAAAGGTGCTCAAATGATATAAACTGTACCACCAAATAACAGTATTTCAATCTTTCAAACCTTATTTTCTTTGTATTAAAGGAGTCGCCAACCAGATAATTTGATTGTTTAATGCTTGTATTGTCCACAACATGATGTTGATCCATATTCCAAAGCAGTAAGCAGGCAAATGTGTTGCTTGATAATATGTGGACAAGGATTTCCAAAATTATTCAAGGCTGTGAGAAGTAAAGATTATTCCTAATGGTTGGGTGATCGCTGAGGATTATCTGTTGGCAGATTAAAACAGGAAGGTAGCAAAAACATTTTTGTAACAGGCAACACGGAAACTTGGAATGCTCTACCATACTTAATTATTGAACCAGATTTTATTATCAAATTAACACTGAGGCAAATGTCATTTGCTGCTATTTAATAATTTAGCGCAGGAACTCCACGCAAGGGACAAGTACACTTTTTTCTCTTATTCGTTCATGTCAGCCTTTTATTGCTCATCCCCCATTGTCCTTGAGAATGTTATGGTGAACCACTGTGGTCCATACAGGAACACCCACAATGCTGTTGGAAATGGAATTCCAGAATTTTGACCCAGTGATAGTAAAGGAACAGTGATATAGTTCCCAATCAGGATGTGACTTGAAGGGGGCGGCATGGTAGCACGGTGGTTAGCACTGCTGTCTCATAGAGCCCGGGTTCAATTCTGGCCTCAGATGACTGTGCAAACTCCACACAGACATTCTCTCTGTGTCTGCATGAGTTTTCTCCGGGTGCTCCAGTTTCCTCCCACAATCCAAAGATGTGCAGGTTAGGTCAATTGTCCATACTAAATTGATCCTTAGTGTCAGGGGATGAGGCAAGGTAAATACATGGGAGTAGGGTCTGGATGGGATTGTTGTCAGTGCAGGCTTGATGGACCAAGTGGCCTCTTTTTGCACTGTAGGGATTCTATGATTCTATGAAATTGCAGGTGGTGATATTCCCATTAAACTGCTGCCCTTGTTCTTCTGGCGGTGAGGGATTGTAGCTCTGGAATGTGTTGTCAAAGGAACGTTGGTGAGTTATGTGGTGCACCTTGTAGATGGTACGCATCATATTTTGGATTCACTGGTGGTACATTGGTTAAGTATTTAATGTGCTGGAGGGATGGCAAATGGACTGCTTTGTTCCAGCTGGTGCTGTGTTCCTTGAATGTTTTTTAGAGCTGCTGTCATCCAGGCTAATGAGGTATATTCCATTTTGCTCCAATGTCTTGTAGATGGTGGACAGGCTTTGGGGAGTCAGGAAGTGAGTTACTCACGACAGAAGTCCCAGCCTCTTATTAATTCTCATAACCACAATATTTACATGGCTGAGTTAAGTTTAGAACATAGAACACAGGACATAGAAAAACTACAGCACAAACTGGCCCTTCAGCCCACAAGTTGCGATGATATCCCTACCTACTAGGCTTACCTAGAACCCTCAATTCTATTAAATCCCATGTACTCACCCAGAAGTCTCTTAAAAGACCCTATCGAATTTGCTTCCACCACCACTGACGGCAGCCGATTCCACTCACCCACTACCCTCTGAGTGAAAAACTTATCCCTGACATCTCCACTGTACCTTCTCCCCAGCACCTTAAACCTGTGTCCTCTCATAGCAACCATTCCAGCCCTGGGAAAAAGCCGATGAAAATCCACCCAATGTATACCTCTCAACATCTTATACACTTCTATCAGGTCACCTCTCATCCTTCATCTCTCTAAGGAGAAAAGACCAAGCTCCCTCAACCTATCCTCATAAGGCATGCCACTCAATCCAGGCAACATCCTTGTAAATCTCCTCTGCACCCTTTCAATAGCTTCCACATCCTTCCTGTAATGAGGTGACCAGAACTGAGCACAGTACTCCAAGAGGGGTCTGACCAAGGCCTTATAAAGCTGCAGCATTATCTCCCGACTCCTAAACTCAATCCCTCAATTGATGACGGCCAGTACACCATACGCCTTCTTGACCACATCCCCGACCTGCGAGGCCGATTTAACAGCCCAATGGACCCGGACCCCAAGGTTCTTCTGATCCTCTACACTGCTAAGAGTCTTACTGTTGATATTATACTCCTTCATCCCATTTGACCCGTCAAAATGGACCACTACACATTTATCTGGGTTGAAGTCCATTTCTGGTCAATGGTGATCCCCAAGATGTCGATGCTGGGAGATTTAACAATGGTGATGCCATTGAAAGTTAACAGGAAGTGGTTATACAGTTGGATTTGATCTTTATTATGATACTCGTCTGCACGGATGGTCTTGCTGCATGCAGTAAGAAACTGCTTCAGTATCTGAGATGTTGTGAATGATACTGAACATTGTGCAATCATTAGCAAACATTTCCACTTCTGACCTTACGATAAAGGAAAGGTTATCAATGAAGCAGCTGAACATGCTTAGGTCAAGGGCATGAACCTGAGGAATTCTTGCAGCAATATTCTGGAGTTAAAATGGTTAGCTTTCAGCAATCACAACCATCTTCCTCTGGGCTCAGTATGTCTGCAAGAGTGGAAAGAGTGCAAGATTCCCATTGATTTCAGCGGCTGAATGCAAATATCCAAAAGTGCTTTTGTGCCATTCTGCTGGTAGATTAGCAAAAATGTTACTCAGCAAAACTAACAAAGAACGTCTTGCTGCCTTGACCATTGACATGTGTTGAATGGATTGAAGTTGCTGTACTTGTGTAGTAGAAACACACAAAACCCAACGTAAGTGTATGTATACTTTTAACAAAAGGATAAGCATTAGTGCCTGCCAAGAAATCTCTCTGCTCCTGATAATTAAGTATTATAAATTTTGAGTTCTATTTCTTCAGATTGTGATTCTCCTTAGGAATTTTTAAAAAATGTCTCTTGTTCTTTATCTTGCTTAATTTAATCTTTCTTTCCCTCTCTTTCTTTTTTCCTCTGTATCTGATAATTCCCCTTACGCTGTTTAATCCCCAATCCTTAAACCTTATTACTAAAAGAGATATCACATTGTTGCCTCATTCATTCAAGTCCCAGGTACCTTGTTTCCTTCACTTTGTATTTATCAGCTTGCGCTTTCAGATACTTAGTGGGTGAAACAACTTAGAGCTAAAGAGTACAAGAGCAGGTCTAACAGCTAACAATGTTAGATGCCGTCTTTCATCAAGAATTGTCCTACTGAGGCAAATATTATCAGATCATTTAAAATGGGATTCATTAAGTACACAAAAAGAAAGAGTATATAGGGAAACAGCAGAAAGTGGGGCTGGAGTAGATAACTGCATTAAAGAATCATAGATTCATAGTATCCCTACAGTGCAGAAGGAGACATTTCACCCATCGAGCCTGCACCGACAACAATCTTACTCAGGTATTTACCCTGCTAATCCCATGACACTAAGGGGCAAGTTAGCACAGCCAATCCACCTAACCTACACATTTTTAACTGTGGGAGGAACCTGGAATACATGGAGGAAACACACACAGACACGGGGAGAATGTGCAAACTCCACACAGACTGTCACCCAAGACCAGAACTGTACCCAGGAGCCTGGGTTTGGAGGCAGCAGGGCTAACCAGTGTGTCACTGTTCCACTGAAGAACTAACCCCTTTTGACAATTCTGGAGTAAACTGATGCTGAATGGTGTTCAATGAACACACTGGACATCTTTGTTATTGGAGAAAGAAAAAATCTAAGTACTCTGTTCAATGTTAACAATAGTTGGTATTAGTCTAACTTGAATATCTCTATCCAACGTTATGCCTTTTTGTTGACCTCACTCCAGAGGAGTTCTTATTTCCATTGTGATCTTATTCAGCAGTTATTCACCACCCACCCCAGCAATTCTCTCTAGATTTCCAGGAGGGCCTCAGAATACCCGCGATGAAATACCTCAGTTCTGATTCCAAAAAAACATTCTGTATCTTCAAACAGTGTTGAAAACTTAGTCAGCTGACCTGATTCTTCAACTCATACAGCTTATCAAAGACTATTCTTTGCATTTATGACAGTAAATAGTGTTGTTATCATTAGTTCAGACAGGAGATCAGCTCTACTTGTTACAACAGTAGAAATTACAGTTTCTGAACTTCACCTATCTTTGGATTGATTCCCTTTTATTACCATTACTGAAGAGACCCAGTCAGTCCTGGCACCAAGTTTCAAGTTGCAATTCACCAGACTCATTAGTGCTTCTTGACAAGTTCTTCTACAGACAGAAAGTTTCTTAGGCAGCAACTGTGTAGGTGGGATCAAATTGCAGCTGTAGCACAATAACACTGAACTCTCCTTCACTCTTGAAAATATCTTAATACTTGATGATTGCATTTTGATTGGAGTTTTGATAGACCACTCATCAAAATCTCTTGTGATGGCTTTCATACATTGAAACAGCTTCATCATTTGTGTTTACCAAGCACTGTTTCAAATTCAGTATTGTTTTTGGAGATACTAATATTGACGTATTTCACAATGGCTTCTTCTCAAGCCTTAAGCTTGCTCCCAATTTTCCCCAGTTCTCCAGTTCTGACCATCTGCACACTATACACCTCCACAGGTGGTGATAGATTTTGCAGGCATGTTCTCTGTAACTACCTTTATAAATTCCCTCCATCCTGCTAACCTGATAAATTCTTATAACTCATTTCTTCAGTCATGCTTTGGGTCATCTAGGAACATGAGAGCAGGCCATTCAGCCCATCAAGCCTGCTCTGCTATTCAGTGCCATTGTGAAGGATGTCTTTTTCCCATGCTATCCTCATATCCCTTTATGTCGTTGGTAGTCAGAAATCTGTCAATTTCTGCTTTGAACATACTCAATGACTGAGCTGCCACAGTCCACTGGGATAGAGAATTCCAAAGATTCACAACCCTCTGAGTAAAAAAAAGCTTTCATTTTTTCTTAATTGCTTCCACCTTATTTTGAAATTATATCCCCTGGTTCTAGATTTCCCAACCAGGGGAAACATTTTACTAGCATCTAACCTATCACTTTAAGTATTTTATCATTATCATTGAGATCAACTATCATTCTTCTAAACTTCAGAGAATACAGGCCCAATTTCCCCAATCTCACCTCATAGGACAGTCCTGCCATCGCCCAAATAGGTCTGATGAATCTTTGTTCTATGGTAATAAAACCTTTCCTAAAGTAAGGGGACATAAACTGCACACAGTATTCGAGATGTGACCTAATCAAGGTTCTATCCAATTCAACCAAGCTTTATCGAGTTAAAGACAGAGTGAGTTTATTAACAACTAAAAAGGTAAAAACAAATA
Organism: Carcharhinus amblyrhynchos; assembly: GCF_965287045.1. Classification (NCBI taxonomy): domain Eukaryota; kingdom Metazoa; phylum Chordata; class Chondrichthyes; order Carcharhiniformes; family Carcharhinidae; genus Carcharhinus; species Carcharhinus amblyrhynchos. The sequence goes on along the minus strand of NC_137324.1, from coordinate 84,519,401 downwards.
GCAAAATCACATGCATATGCATTCATTGAAATTAGAAGGGAGAACTGAGTCCAATAGTCAATAAATATAAGTAAATGGGTATATGAAACAGCTCTTGACTTTTGAGGAGTAGATGATGAAGCATACCACCATTAGGAATTGAGTTCAGTAGAGTTGACTGTGGTCAGCAGATAGTCAGTTTTGAGGTCCTAATAGAGTTGGCTACTGCAGGTGAATAATTGATTCTTCAATTTCAGTGTTCTGTGATTTGGTAGCAGTCAGAGAGAGAGAGAGAGTCATTTTTTGCAGGTACTACTTCTGGTACTGTATCACACATTTTCAGTTTGGAAAAAAAAACATTCAGCTGCTTTTCCTCAAACACACACAGTCAGTCAGACAGACACTGAGGCAATTCTTTCAATTAACTCTCAATACCTTCTTTGTATATTCCACGTGGAAATTGGAATCCACTAGAATGTCTAGGCATTGCACCCAGGATCTTTTGAGATGAGGTAGTGATTATGTCCCTTTGTCTTTATCGGAGATGGGGTTCAGTCTTTGGATACTTTTAGAAGTAGCCTGTCTGGAAACAGGAAGGAGGTTCTATTGTCCCTTAGAGAATCACCCTACAGTTATTCCTGTCAATAGCTGACTGTACATTCTTAGCCATCTTTGCGGGTTGTGTCCATTTTAAAAAAATAAAACTCAAATCTTATGTAAATTCCAATAAATCTGTGCTTTTTTCCAATCATGATAACACAACAAAAGTCTGAAGTTCAACCAGAGGTGCAGCACGAGGTGAGGGAGGAGGTGGGGACAGTGACCTGATGAAGACGAATGGGGGAAATGTGGAAGTAGCACTGCACAAGGAAAGAGGTGGGGAGAGGGTTCATGATGGTAACCAAAGGAGCAAGGAGGGGGATGAAGAAAGTGAACAATGGAAGAATAATGGAACTTGATAGTGTATGTTTAATGAGGTTCCAAGTGCAGAATCTGGCTCGGAATCCTGCCTTTCTGGTCAACATGACAGGGACCACTGGAGCCGCCTGCCGTCACATGTAGGATACAATTTTACCAGCCATTCATGCCCCACTGCTGCTGCAAGGGAGGGCAGAGAATTTGGCACTCAGCCAAAACTCCATTCACTGCAGCAAGACCAGAAAATCTCCCCAGTGTGAATGGCCAGAAAACCCTGGTCTTTAGTCTAAAAAGAGGAGAATTCCACCCATTGCCTCCAGCAAGATCTCTTCTAGTGTGAGAAATTTATGAACCCCGAGATAAACTGCAATAACAGATAGTGGCAGCAGTGTTGAAGCCAATAGAGAAGCAGCAAACAGGGGAAAGACTCAAGCGGTACCTAGGAACAGTGCAGTTCAGTAGAAGTAGGACCTCAAGGCCTACTTAGCAAACACACTGAGATGGCAAAATAACAAGGGCAGCCTAGCAACATGCAAGACAAGCAGCATGGGAATAAATAAATCACAGTGAGAAATGACTAATTCTTTGCCCCTTCAGAATCATTTCAAAATATGGACAGCCCCAGACAGGCTGCGATTGGCAAAATTGACAAAGTTGTTGTACCTGATACTTCCAGTCTTACAAGGAGAACAAAAAAATGATCAAATTAACACTTTGTTATACGCTGCCAGGACCATAACAGACAACATGCTTGCCTGACAGACATGAACAAAGAGACAGCATCCACTGAAGATGTCATCAGAGCCTTTGGCTCATTATTGACCTTTACGAAAATATTGACATTGAGAGGGTGAAATTTAATTGATGCTGTCAAAAAACAGGGTAAAGAGATTGGTCCATTCATCAATGAATTTTACCTCTTTGCCACAAATTGTAAATATGCAACACTACAAGATGACCAGATCAGATATTGAATCACCGTTGGGATTTTTGATTCCAATCTCTCTGAATTACAATCTCAGGATGGTTTAAATTCCAGCAAAACTGTTGGCACTCAGCCAAAACTCCATTCACTGCAGCAGGACCAGAAAATCCTGCCTACGTGAATGGCCAGAAAATTCTGCCCTTTTGTCTCAAAATAGGAAAATTCCACTCATTGCCTCCAGCAAGATCTCCTTTAGAGTGAGAAGTTAATGAAACCCAAGATAAACCCCAGTAACGGATATTGGCAGCCATGTTGAAGCGAATAGAGAAACATTAGACAAGGCTGGGGGAGTGGGGGGAGGGCAGCCTCAAGTGGATCCTAGGAACAGTGCAGTTCAGCAGGGGTAGGACCTCAAGGCCAACTTGGCAAACACACTGGAGATGGCAAAATAACAAGGGCAGGCCAGCAACTTGCAAGACAAGAAGTGTGGGAATAAATAAGTCACAGAGAAAAATGGCTGATTATTTGCCCCATCAGAATCATTTCAAAATATAGATGGCCCCAGACAGGCTGAGATTGGCAAAATTGACAAAGTTGTTGTACCTGATACTTCCAGTCTTACAAGAAGAAAAAAACAAAGATCAAACTAACACTTTGTTACACGCTGCCAGGACCATAACAGACAACATGCTTGCCTGACAGACATGAACAAAGAGACAGCCTCCATTGAAGATGCCACCAGAGCCTTTGACTCATTGTTGGCCTTTGTGAAAATATTGCCATTGAGAGGATAAAGTTTAATTGATGCCGTCAAAAACAGGGTGAAGGGATTGGCCCATTCAATGAACTTTACCTCTTAGCCCTAAATTGCAAATAAACTACAGAGTTTAAAGTTAACATAGAGTTTATTTATTAGTCACAAGTAGGGCTTATATTTACACTGCAATGAAGTTACTGTGAAATTCCCTTAGTCACCACAGTCCAGTGCCTGTTCAGGTCAATGCACCTAACCAGAACATTCAGAATGTGGGAGGAAACTGATGCAGACATGGGGAGAGCACACAAACTCCACGCAGTGACCCAAACTGGGAGCTTGGGTCCCTGGTGCTGTGCTAACCACTGTGCTACTGTGCCACCCCAACTTCCAGAGCTGAAAAAAAAACTTACAATGCAGCATCAGTTGGAGCTTGGCAATATTAAAATGAAGCAAGAGTTGGAGAAGCCTAACTACCTAAAAAAAGGATGAACTAAAAACCCAGCTATTTGCAGTCACACAGCACAATCAAACTAGAGAGGGATTTACACGTTAGAAAAGCTGCAATAAAAGAAAGTGAACATATTGTCATACAGAAGTGTACAAATGCTGTATTAAATCTAAGGAAATGGCAACAGCATCAAGTGAAACATTTGAACACAGGGCAGCTATCTGAAGTAGTACTGGCCCAGCTGTCTTTCCTATCACTGCTGAGAATGCTGTAGTCCAAACGTCCAATGCTGATGTTGAACTTTCAAACAGGTTTTCAGACTAGAGTACTATACAGGAACTTTCTAAAGATCTTAGTCTTGATATTTGTTCCATTGTTGGTAAGGGTCCCCCATGCCAACACTATAGTTAAGAAAGCCCACAAACACCTCTACTTTCTCAGAAGACTAAGGAAATTTGGCATGCCACCTCAGACTCTCAACAACTTTTACAGATACGCCATAGAAAACATTCTTTCTGGCTGTATCACAATTTGGTATGTCTCCAGCTCTGCCTAAGACCGCAAGAAACTACAAAGGGTCGTGAATGTAGCCCAATCCATTACTCAAACCAGCCTCCCATCCATTGACTCTGCCTACACCTCTCACTGCCTTGGCAAAGCAGCCAGCATAATTAAGGACTCCACGCACCCCAGACCTACTCTCTTCCATCGGGAAAAAAGATACAAAAGTCTGAGGTCACATACCAACTGACTCAAGAACAGCTTCTTCCCTGCTGCTGTCAGACTTTTGAATGGACCTACCTCGCATTAAGTTGATTTTTCTCTACACCCTAGCTATGACTGTAGCACTACATTCTGCACTCTCGTTTCCTTCTCTATGAATGGTATGCTTTGTCAGTATAGCGCGTAAGAAACAATACTGTTCACTGTTTGATAACACATATGACAATAATAAATCAAATCAAATCAAATCAAAAGAAGCTCCCTTTTGTCCTCACCTCTGAGTGCCCTCTTCCTCTCCCCCGAGCAGCACACTGTGATCCTCATCCCACCTTTCCTCACCTATAGCCTGAGCTTACCCTGTCATCCTGGGCCTCAATGGGTGCAATACCACTCTGGGAGGTAAAATTGGTGATGAATTTAAGCAAATTACAAAGAACTTCCTGTATTTACGTACTGTTGCTTCTGTTGACTTATTGGTGTGTGAGTTGTGATGTCCACATACCTGTGTTCTGTTAACTTGGCAGTTTATTTCTTGCACACAAGCTTGAGGTCCTGCTATGTCCGGAGAGTGACTGGTGAGAGAACTTGCGCTACTTATAATAGCACATTCAACACTTATGGCGAAATGCAGGAGTGGCATTAATAATCAGGAAGCATGTAATAGTGCACAGACTGAAGGAAACCTGTCAGCTTGCTTGACAGCACCAAGATTAGCTCCCTTTACCTGCTCCTACAAACTGTGATTTTGTGCATGGCTCTTTTTAATGATTGACCTGTATAAAAGTTAAAAATGATTCTAGGCAATTACAGCCACAAAAACTAAAGCTGCCTGTATAGCACTGCTTTCTCTGTTATTGTAATAGGAGGATGTTAACCACTTAGTTTAATGTTGTTCTACAAAGTTGTATGTACAGTCACTTTTTCAATATTCAACTATCTCTAATTCTTTCAGAAATTAGGCTGAATTATATTATGCCAAAGCAAAAATGTTTTGTTTCTCTCCAGAAACTAGATCCCATACTTGAAGCAACCATTAGAACTATCGTTGTAAACTGCTTTTGTGCTTTTTAAGTTCCTTCCTCTTCCATAAAACTCATGGCATTTTGGGTATACTTGCATTTTAAATTATAACCTTCCCATTTCTTATTATTTTTGCCATCTTTTGTCTTCATCTTTTATCAGAATACATTCGTCACCTATTTAGAGCAGTCAGCTATTCTTGGCCTGTGTCATCTTCTGTGGAACTGTTAGCCAGCATTTAACTAGTTTAGCATTTCCACTGCAAGTTAATCTTTAGAAAATCAGGGTGAGGCCCCTACATTAATCCATATTTAATTAGCTAGCAAAATCAGTGCACAATACATTATATGAATTTAGCCAAAACAGAAATTTTAGCAGCAAGGGCATATGCTAGTGTCCACTCCAACATAAAATGTGCCACTCCAACACAAGCATAAAGTACAACGATTAATTCCAGTGCACCGAGGATATTAATTCCAAGTGCCTATAATACAGAAAAGGGAATTGTACAGTTTAATAAAATGTGCACAGATTGCCAATTCTTTGAAGACTCGCATTCATGAGGTTGTATTACATCTGCCAACATCATGCCAAGGGTCAAGATTCTGCAGGGGCAATAAGCTGAAAGTTCAACCGGCTTTGAGCTAGGCACCACCTGGGCTTTTGATTATTTATGTTTAGGGAGGCAAAGCACTTGCAGCATATCAATTCATGATGGAACATAATGTACTTCTAGTTTAATACCTACAACATATTCCTGGCTCAATTAAATTTGAAGATTGCGCTGTTTTCATTTGATCCTCAAATCTATAAATTTGCGAGTTGAAATCATTTTATATTGCTCATGATTTTTTGGATCTATCCCTTTAACCCAGTTATAGGGGAATATGAAATAAGTGTTGACTCAGGCATATTTGACTGCTTGCAAGAGGAGGAAAATGCATTTGTGATTACAACTCTAAGATTCAAGTCTCACGTATTGGAACTGGTACATAACTGAATCTGCTTTGATGTCAGGTGAAAATTTCATTTGTTAACCTAAATGCTTGCTGGTGAAACCATGGGTGGAATCTCAACAGAACAACCCCAGAAGAAAGTTTATTGTTTGAAGGCTTCCTAGCCTGTCAGTTTCAATGAAGAAACATTGCCCACTATGTCCTTGTCTCATTGAATTTGGAGAGTTGCAAAGAGCTTTAGAAACCCTTTCACTCACTGATAAAGCCAGTCTGTGGGTTTAAATTCAAAGCCTTTTTGCGCATGATAACCACAAAGCCAACAACCTCCCACAGTCTAAAAGTCTCAATGTGCATTGGCCATGCTAAATTCTCCCTCAGTGTAAATGAACACGCACTGGAGTGTGGCAGCTAGAGAATTTTCACAGTAACTTCATTGCAGTATTATTGAAAGCCTACTTGTGGCGAATAAATAAACTTTAACTTTACTTTAGGTGTTTCCCATTCACCTGCAAACACATCCAGGTTAAATACAAAAATAGATCAAGTTGAATTCTCAAACTAATGCCACTTTTTGGGAAGATAAAAGCTGAAACAAGCCACAATCAGACAAAAATCTCTCCAATTGTTGAAGTCATACCTACCACAAAGGAAGAAAAATGTGCTTGTTGGAAGCCAATGAACTCAGCCTTGGTTTATTGCTGCAGGGTAGTACCTTATTGGCCCAACTATCTTCAGCTGCTTCATCAAGAACCTCTCCTCCAACATATGGTGAGAAATGTGGTTGTTCACTGATAACTGCACAGTATGCAGTACCATTCACATCATCACAGATACTGAAGCAGCCCATGTCCACATGCCCAAGACCTGGACAACATTCAGGCTTGGACTGATAATGACAATTATCACTCATGCCACACAAATCCCAGGCAAGACTATTTCCAACATGAGACAATCTAACGTTGACATTCAATGACATTATCATCACCTAATCCCACACCATAAAATCCTAGGATCACCATTGTTCAGAAATTGGATTGTACTATAAATAGATACTGTATCTACCAAGTAGGCAAGAAACTGGGAATTCTCCTGACTCCCTAAAGACTGTTCACCATCAACAAGGCACGAGTTAGAAGGTTGATGAAATAAACTCCACTTATATGGACTAGTGAAGCTCCAACAACATTCAAGCATCTCAGTGCTTTCCAGGATAAAGCAGACTGGTTGATGGACAACTCATCCACCAGCTTAAACATTTACTGCCTTTATCACTGGTATATCTTGGTAGTAGTGTGTACAAGATAGAATTCATTAATGATCCTTTGAGACCGCCTTCCAAATTCCCAACCTCAGTCAACTAGAAGGACAAAGGCAGCAGAAGCATGGGAACATCACCACATGCAAGCTGCCCCCAAAGAAAATTATCCTGATTTAGAACTTGCTTCTATATAGTCAATCTTTCTTTGTCAGTGCGTCAAAAGTCTAGAATTCACTCCCTAATGGCACTGTTGATGTACCAGCACATTTTTTTAAGAAAGCAATTCACCACCACCTTTGGAATTAGGCGATAAATGTCACCCTTGTCAATGACACCCACATCCTAAGAATTAATGAAAAATAACATATTCAGACATCAATTATCTGAAGCAATCCATCCTTGAAATTAATTTAAGATTGAATTGTCAAATGATGGGTAACCAAGGCTCAAAGTACAGAATATTACCTTACTATTTGCTCTTAGGATGCAAGCAACACCAGAAATACAAGCATTTATTATCCAACCTTAATTGCATTTGATCTGAGAGGCAGTATTGTTTCACTGAGATCACTGCTTATTTTTCTGAAGCCCAGAGATTATGGACCTAATTTATACAGCATCTCATCATAGGATAATGCTCTATTTCTAGGCCCAAATCTAGTGAACCTCTGTGTATCATCTGCAATGCAAGTATATCCTTTCTTATAACTACTGGGACCAAAACTGCACATAGTATTCCAAGTGTAATGGCGGCAAGAATTCCTTATTCTTGTACTCCAACCCCTTTGCACTAAAGGCCAAGATGCAATTGACTTCCTAATTGCTTGCTGCACCTGCCTGATAACTTTGTGCTCCTTGAATGAATACACCTTTTCAACATTAACACTTACAAGTTTCAAACCTTTAAATAAGTATTCTTATGACCAAAGTAATTTTTTAAAGTGTACTTTCACACACACATCTTTTTCCCTTCAGGGAATAGTGGAGAAGGATTCCCAAGCTGATTTTCAGAATGTTGAACTGCATTATGAATTCTTCTTCCACGACTAACTAGTTATGAACCCAGAGCTTCTGGTCGAGAGTTGGGAAGCTTCAACCAAAGCTTCAAGCAAAAACCCAGCTTGCAGGTGCAGCAGGTGGTCAGGAAGGCGAATGGGATGCTGGCCTTCATAGCGAGGGGGATTGAATATAAAAGTAGGGAGGTCTTGCTGCAGCTGTATAGGGCATTGGTGAGGCCGCAGCTGGAGTACTGTGTGCAGTTTTGGGCGCCGCACCTGTGCAAGGATATTTTGGCCTTGGAGGGAGTGCAGAGGAGGTTTACTAGGCTGATACCGGAGTTGAGGGGATTGAGCTATGAGGAGAGGCTGAATAAACTAGGCTTGTACTCGTTAGAGTTTAGAAGAATGAGGGGAGATCTCATTGAGACGTATAAGATGATGAATGGGATGGATAGGATAGAGGTGGAGAGACTCTTCCCGCTCAAAAAAGACAGTAGGACTAGGGGGCACAGCCTCAAGATAAAGGGGAGGCAGTTTAGAACAGAGTTGAGGAGGAACTTCTTCACTCAAAGGGTGGTGAATCTCTGGAATTCTCTGCCCGTTGAAGTGGTGGAGGCTGCCTCGCTAAATATTTTTAAGAAGTGGGTTGATGGGTTTTTGATAAGAGAGGGGATTAAGGGTTATGGGGAGAGGGCGGGAAAGTGGAACTGAGCCACGACAGATCAGCCATGATCTTATTGAATGGCGGGGCAGGCTCGAAGGGCTAGATGGCCTATTCCTGCTCCTATTTCTTATGTTCTTATGTTCTTAACTCTGCCACAAGACCTCCCAGCAAAGTGAATAATCTCACATTTTACTGCATTATACTCCATCCAGCACCTTATTACCCACTCATTCATCTGCATGTACCTTCATATCTCTTTTTCTCCTCCGACAGTCTGCATTCTTATTTGACTTTGTATCATCAGCAAATGGATACATTACTATTGGTCTCTTTGTCCAAGTCATTAATATGTATGCTAAATAACCAGCAGTTATCCTAGTGGTACTTCACTTGTCACAGCCTGCTAACATGAAAATGTTCCATTTATCCCTCTGTTTTCCTTCCTGTTTGAAACTAAATGCCTACTTGTGACTAATAAATAAATAAACTTTAACTTTACTTTAGGTGTTTCCCGTTCGCCTGCAAACACATCCAGGTTAAATACAAAAATAGATCATGTTGGATTCTCAAACTAATGCCACTTTTTAGGAAGATAAAAGCTAAAACAAGCCACAATCAGACAAAAACCTCTCCACTTGTTGAAGTCATACCTACCACAAAGGAAGATAAATGTGCTTGTTGGAAGCCAATGACCTCATCCTTGGTTTATTGCTGCAGGGTAGTACCTTATCGGCTGGAGTTCCTTAGAGTTGTGCCCTAGGCCCAGTCACGTTCAGCTGTATCATCACCTTCCCCCATGGTCATTTCTATCTCTCTTCAGCAGTCATATTGGACTTGAAGCATTAACTCTGTCTCTATCACCATAGAATGCTGCCAGAACTGCTGAGTTTTTCCAGCATTTCCTCTTTGACTATACTTAAAGCTGACACAGATGGATTTTTAGTTTCTCAAGAAATCAAGAAGCATATGGTTTGGGCAGGAATGTGGAGTTGAAGTTGAAGTTCAGTGATGATTGTACAATATTACAGAGCAGGTGCAACAGGCCAAGTTGCTCCTATTTCTTCTGTATTGACGTTCTAAACAGCACTGAGATAATGGGCCACATGGACTCCTTCTGAGCTTAAGCTGTGATGATCATATGCAAGAGCGTTAGAAATGAAAATTATGACATAACTGAAATCAGGACACATTTCCTAAATTTGAAAAAAAGTTCACCAGTATTTGTTAGTTTAGGTACAAAATAATGCAGCAGTACTGGCACATCACATACTCCTGAGGTTTGTAATGTGTGATTGAACAACCAAAGGTTACTATTTCGCAACGTCTTTAATGCAGCAGAATTTATCTGTTCTTACATTAGATTTTAGTCATTGCTGCTAGATTATTGATTTTATTCTAAAATGCAGCAGAAGCTGCAGTCTTTCAGATGATAATGCAATAAAATTAATTAGTACTTTTTAATAATGATATTGTGAACTATTATCGACATAAGACAAACAATGATGAAGGTCAATACAATTTAATGTCATTTATTTACTTTAATTGACAAGAAATGAAATGTCGAATCAATTGGCTCTAAAAGTAAACAATGTTAAAACTGAACAATGCTAAATAAAGGTGCCAAATTAAGACAAAGAATTAGATTGATACTTTCAAGCATGGAAACTGACACCAATCCTGTTCAGTACTACCACTACCACAACAACAACAACTTATACAGCAGCTTTAATGTCATAAGGTGTCCCAAGGTGCTTGACAGGAATTTATTAAACAAAAGGAGACTGAGCCACATAAGGAGATCATTAGAACATGTAACAAAACCTTGTTCATTCAAATATTTTTAAAGGAGAGGGATGAGGGGCGGAGAGGTTTGAGCAGGACTTAGAGCTGAGGTAACTGAAAGCATGGCACAGAGGGGAGTACGATAGGATGAGAGAAGAATTGGCGAATGTGGACTGGGGGAGCGCGTTGGAAGGTAGGTCTGCTGAGGAGCAGTGGAGGATCTTTAAGGAGATCTTTCTTGGTGCTCAGCTGAAACTTATTCTGATGGTCAAAAAGGACAGTAGGAGGAGAGGTAATAAGCCGTGGATAACGAAGGAGGTGAAGGAAAGTGTTAAATTAAAAGCGGAGGCGTTTAGAGTAGCTAAGAGTAGTGGGCGAGAAGAGGATTGGGAGAGGTTTAAATGTCAACAAAGATTGACAAAGAAGTTGATAAAGAAGGATAGGAGAAACTATGAAGCTGGGCTAGCGCTTAATATAAAGAAGGAAGAGGCTGGCTAGGGTGAACGTTGGTCCCTTAGAGGATGAGAAGGGGGACTTAGTGGTAGGGGATGGGGATATGGCTGAGGTCTTGAATAACTTTTTGTTTTGGTCTTCACAGAGGAGGATGTGAATAACTTGTCAGGTGTTAGAGATGGAAAGGTGGTAGGACTGGAGGGTCTCGATGACATTACTGTTACTAGAGAGGCGGTGCTCGACAGACTGGAGGGACTGATTGTGGACAAGTCCCCAGGACCGGATGGAATGCATCCGAGGGTCCTGAAAGAAATGGCGGAGGTGATAGTGGATGCCTTGGTGGTTATTTTCCAGACGTCGCTGGATTCCGGGGAAGTGCCGGAAGATTGGAAAACGGCTAATGTTACGCCGTTGTTTAAGAAGGGTGCCAGGCAAAAGGCAGGGAATTATAGGCCGGTTAGTTTAATGTCTGTTGTAGGTAAAATGTTAGAATCTGTCATCAAGGAGGAAATAGCGAGGCATCTTGAGGGGAATTGCTTGATAGAGCAGACGCAGCACGGTTTCGTTAAAGGGAAGTCGTGTCTGACAAATTTACTGGAGTTCTATGAGGATGTGTCTAGGGGGTGGATAGAGGACAGCCGGTGGATGTGGTCTTTCTTGATTTTCAGAAGGCGTTCGACAAGGTACCTCACAAGAGGTTATTGCAGAAGGTCAGGGGGCATGGAGTTGGGGGTAGGGTATTAGCGTGGATAGAGGACTGGTTGTCAAATAGGAGGCAGAGAGTGGGGGTCAATGGGTGCTATTCGGATTGGCGGATGGTGAGTAGTGGAGTGCCCCAGAGGTCGGTGCTGGGGCCTCAGCTATTTACCATTTATATAGATGATCTGGAGGAGGGAACCGAGTGTAGGGTGTCGAAATTTGCTGATGACACCAAGATTGGGGGAACGGCAAATTGTGCGGAGGGTGGGGAGAGTCTACAGAAGGATCTAGATAGGCTGGGCGAATGGGCCAGGAAATGGCAAATGGAATTTAATGTTGGCAAGTGCGAGGTGCTCCACTTTGGTAGGAATAATGGTAGGAAGGATTATTACTTACGTGGAGAAAAACTGCAGCAGGCGACGGTGCAGAGGGACCTCGGGGTCCTTGTGCATGAGTCGCAAAAACCCAGCGTGCAGGTGCAGCAGGTGGTCAGGAAGGTGAATGGGATGCTGGCCTTCATAGCGAGGGGGATTGAATATAAAAGTAGGGAGGTCTTGCTGCGGCTGTATAGGGCATTAGTGAGGCCGCAGCTGGAGTACTGTGTGCAGTTTTGGGCGCCGTACGTACGCAAGGATATTTTGGCCTTGGAGGGAGTGCAGAGGAGGTTTACTAGGCTGATGCCGGAGTTGAGAGGGTTGAGCTATGAGGAGAGGCTGAATAAATTAGGCTTGTACTCGTTAGAGTTTAGAAGAATGAGGGGAGATCTCATTGAGACGTATAAGATGATGAATGGGATGGATAGGATAGAGGTGGAGAGACTCTTCCCGCTCAGAAAGGATAGTAGGACTAGGGGGCACAGCCTCAAGATAAAGGGGGGGCGGTTTAGAACGGAGTTGAGGAGGAACTTCTTCACTCAAAGGGTGGTGAATTTCTGGAATTCTCTGCCTGTTGAAGTGGTAGAGGCTACCTCGCTAAATATTTTTAAGACGCGGGTTGATGGGTTTTTGATAAGAGAGGGGATTAAGGGTTATGAGGAGAGGGCGGGAATGTGGAACTGAGCCACGACAGATCAGCCATGATCTTATTGAATGGCGGGGCAGGCTCGAAGGGCTAGTTGGCCTACTCCTGCTCCTATTTCTTATGTTCTTATGTTCTATGGCCACCAATATTGGACAATGACATTCAAGTACAAGAAACCACAATTTGAGGAGTACAAAAAGTTGTTGGGCTAGAGAAGTTAGGGGAAGGTGAAGTCATCATGGGATTTGAAAACAAGGAAGAGAACTTTTTAACTTCAAAGCATTGGCAGCCCAGGAGCCAGTGTAAGTTAGTGAACACAGGGATGAGAGGTGAACAAGACATGGAGAAGGTTAGCGTGCAGGTGGAAGAGTTTAGATGAGCAAAAATTGATGAAGAGTGGAATATGGGAGGCATTGGAAAACTACAACATATTACTGCACTGTCAATGTCGCTGGGTCAGAATTCTGGAATCCTCTCCTTAACTACTGGCACAGTGAGTAATGCCCCTGCTTCCGAGCCAGAAGCTCCAGGTTCAGGTCCCATTGCAGGACATGTTGGCCAAGGAAGGTGCTTCATGGTACAGCTAACAGGCTGAATATTAACCTGCAAAATCCTTCCAACACATACAACTGGCAGATGGTAAGAGCAGGAGAGACTTCTGGTCAGCCATACTTGATGAAGAGTGGCATCCCTCAAGCTATAAGCCTCTGGTGACAGGCTAGTGATCTGTTCCAAGAATAAATTTCACTATCGGAACAGAAAAAAATCTGTCTTGTGCACGACTGTGTGCAGAAAGAGAAACAACATAAACTGTGATAAATCCCACAGAACTGAGGCAGGCCTTTTAACAAGTTTGTCTCATTGCTTGGCTGACCCCATTGTCACCTACACACTTCTCCCAGGGTCAGAGGGCCTGAATCTATGCTGCACATGTTACCCACTCAACCCCCTACCCACTGCCCCTCTCCTGATTCAAGTGAAGATGACAACATACCTTCCGAGGCAGGCATGGTGAATATTGATGCCAGAGTGCACGGTTTACAATTTGTGATGTTGGAGACATGGGTGTTCTTATTTTCAATGGGGATTATTTTCAATTGTTAAGGGTTCCTTGGCTTCTTCCTATGTAGATGTGTGTTCCATTTTTGAACTGGCTTTTTAAAATAGCTTTGAGTTGTAGGCTTTGCTGATTGAAGCTACATTTCTGAACTATGAAGGATCCATCCCTTCCTGACAGACTCTGCACAGAATATATTCTGGATACCAAGTACAGTATTTATTTTACTTAAAAGATTTACAGAGGGATTTCTGTGAGTACAGTCAAGTGCTGTCACATTAAATCAGTCACAGTTTCAGTCTATCCAATTAGTTATATAACATTACATTCAAATTAGCACTTCCAGATACAGAACCTCAGCATTCATTTCCTTAAATTTATAATAGGCAAGCTCAAAAACATTCTATTCAAACTAGCCACAAAATTAGCAATATATTTATGGAAATAAATATAAAACAGTTAACAGGGTTATTTTACTCATTGATGAATGTGATCATATTTTACGTTTGTAGGGCTTCACGGGGATACTTAATTTGGTTTGAAAGTCATCCTACATAAACTGACCTAATTAAAGTATCCAGCCACAGGCCTATCCATTAGTATGAACACAACCTAGCATTGGTTGAACTCATTGCTCACTTCCAAGGTAACAAGGACTAAATAGGGAACACTTTGATTCATTAATAATGTTTATTTAATTTCTCTACTTTTAAACAGGCCTGAATATAGCAACCTAGGGTGAAATTCTCCCATGGCTCCATTAGCAGGTTCAATGACAGATGGCAATGGAGTTGGGGGGGAGGGGTGGGGGGGGGTAGCAGGCAGGAAGGAGAATTCTACAGGAGTTCAAACATTAGTTTTATGCCAGCATAAATTTCCCACGAGATCTTCCAATGGTGCCCACCCTGGCAAATGGGGAAACGTGCTGGATTTTGTGCTGTAGGATCTGAGGGATTTATTGAGGCAAGCAGTCCCTTAAATAGGAGGAAGAGAGCTATGTCTCCAACCAAGCAGATGTAAGTGGGAGTATCTGAGGAAATCAACAGCTAGAGTGTTGTTCCTCCAACCTGGAGTCAGTGCACTAACAAGATTCAAGACGTCAATGTTGGAGGATCAGGAATGGGGAATGGCACAACAATTTCAAGTGGCAAGCCCCATGCCCTGCCTTTCCCAGCATTCTCCTGCATAGCACACCTTACAACAAGACTCATTGCTTTTCTCCAGGCCTCTTCTCACATCCCCTTCTCAATAGCCAACATTCACATTCACCTGCAACCTCTTAAACGTTGAAAGACAAATGTCCTTATCTCCTTACCATCCCCCCCCACCCACACAAGCTGTTATAAACCATTACAACTCTCTGCTTTCCTCATCTTGCAGGAGAAATGAGGATACAACTTGGTAATAAGCAGAAACCAGGAACAACAGTGGCAGAGGATAAGGGGGTCTCCATTCAGTGACAGGCATCTTGGCAATCACTGGCAATGCATGTCCTCTTGTCCACTGGGAAGGAAGTCTTACACCAAGAAGCTGAAGTTGTCAGCCACAGGTTACTGTAACAGCCTTAGCTTCCTGAGGCATTGGTGCTCAACCATTACAAGAGAACTGATCCTCTGCCTATCTCTAGCCCATGTGTGGGTGGTCTTGCCCTCTCCTAACTGAAATACATGCAATTGCATTTAAATTGCTATTGCACCTGTTTCGGGCACGAATCGGATTGCTGCCATTCCCGGGTTTCGGTAAAGTAGTCACCTGCGTGGCCGCGGGTGCAGATCACATTAATGGCCTCACACCTGAATTTACCACGTTTTCGCACATGCAAAAATAGGGCCCAAAGTGTCTTCCAAGAAATTGACAATCACCTGTCCAGTAGTGAAAGCAGTGTCTGAAAGGAAAAGTGCTTCAAACAGCTGCCTCGCACTTGGCCATGGCTGGAACTCTTCAGTGTAACTGATCAAGGACTTTATTGTTTGTCAGTTTCACTGAAGACACTCAACCCACTGCACACTTGCTCATTGACCCTGACGAGTTGGTGAACATCCAGAGCCTGAACCTGTAGGGCACGTGCACTCAGCAGCCCGGAAGCAAGTGTGAAACATGCCTCTGGCCATGAAAAATGCTTTCACGCTGGCTGGTCAATTAATGGGCAGCCAGTGAGAAAGTTGCATTGTGAAAGGCTCAGTACTGCTGGTGAGGGCAGGCACTGAGAAAAGGAGGGTACAGACTGGCACTTCCAATGTTCTCCCTCAGGGAGATATCCAGTGCAAAGCTGTCTCAGCGTGCTGCACATCTGTGAAACATAAATACTGATGAATAACTGTTCGAAGAATCTCTAAGAGATTCAATCAGTCGCCAGACAACTTTGAAATTTTATTTCAGCTCTAGTATTTCACCTTGCCCTGGATTGAGGTTGAAGTTAAAATATAAAGGTCACCTGGCCAATCGGCCCACTTATCAACCGCAAAAGCAGGCAGCCCATGAAAAGTTGCATCCTGTTGAACTCTTAAAGGGCTAACTTCTCTGCTTGATTCCCAACAGTCATGCTTCCAACTCTTGTACAGATCTGCTGACCGAAATATTACTTAAATGCTCAAAAATATTGGGATACACGCTTAATATCTTAAGTGATTTCACGCGCTTTCAGATTAGTCGCAGTATAAAATTCTGGCCCATGATTTGGGGCTAAATATCCTCACAACTTGCTTTTTAAGAGATACAGAGGTGCATCCCACAGTCTTTCATCCCACCTGGGGAAAGCTGGCAGAGGCAGAATCACAATGGAATACAAGCCCAACTTCAATTTCTGGAACTTTTCCACCCCTGTTGCCAACAAACCTGCTTCTAATGGCCTGGGAAAGTTCTGTCCCTAATTCCTTTTTGAGCAGTTTTTGCTTTTGGACTCAGCAAAGCCAAATACCGGGGACAAAATGATGAGGAATGTTCTATGCTGCTGGACACTGAAAACAAGAAATCAGATTTGTAAAGACAGGCAACACATGGCAAAGTGAATCTCTAAGCCATGTTTGGCTTTCCACTCATGCCAGTCAATTGCAAACTGCTGGGAGGGAATGGGACATCTCAGCCATACATTCATACAGTAATGCAAAAGTATGAATATTTCCCAAATTGGTCATGTTAACATTGTTCCTTATAGAGAAACGTCTCCTTTTATCAACTCTACAAAAAACAAAATGAAATGACAAGCATCTTGTCTATAAAGCAGCTTGTTTTAATGGATTCATTTGGAAACATTTAGAAGAGAAGCAGGAATAGGCCATTCAGCCTTTCGAGCCTGCTCCGCTATTTATTTTGATCATGGTTGATCATCACATTCAATATACTGGTCCCATCTTCTCCCCAGATCCTTTGATCCCTTTAGCCACAAGAGCTGTATCTAATTTCTTCTTGAAGTTACACATTGTTTTGCCCTCGACTACATTCTGTGGTAGAGAATTCCACAGATTCATCACTCTCTGGGTGAAGAAGTTTCTCCTCACCTCAGTCCCAAAAAGTTTACCCCTTATCCTCAAACTATAACTTCTAGTTCTGGACTTTCCCACAACAGGGACACTTTTTCTGAATCCACCTTGTCTAACTCTGTCAGAATTTTATAAGTTTCTATGAGATCCCCCTCACTCTTCTGAACGCCAATAAATATAATCCTAACTGATTCAGTCTCTCCTCATATGACAGACCAGATATATCATCATTCTGGTTAAAGTCAATAGCCAAGTGATGAATTGTTTTCTAGAAATAATCTATGGTCATAGCTCCAATAGGCTAGATAACTTAGTAATGATTCTCCCCTGAGAATTGGCATGAAAAAACACATTTTTTACAGGCATCCTACTCAACTATATTCTTCCATTTATTGAATCTAAACAACTTGGCAAAAGTTGAAATAAAAGCCAAAATTCCCTTGTGTCACAATGCCCCACCACTGTGCTGGCGAGTATGGAAAATTTGGCACTCAGTCAAATCCCGATTCATAGCAGCAGGACTGGAGACTCTCAACTGTGGGTAAGGTTAGAGGATTCAGCCAAGGTGCCAGATAAACTTTGTTCACATTCTTAAGGTGTGTAGCAAAAATTGAGTAGTAATGTTAGGAAGCTTCAATTGTCCTAATTTGAAGTGGGTAAAACAAAGTCAAAGACAGGGAAGGAGTGGAGTTGATGTTTACAAGGGAGTTTTCCTGATCAAATGTCCCTAGTTTGTTAAAAAAAGCAGCGTTGGATCTGGTTCTAAGACATGAAGTAGTGCAAATGGAGCACGTCACGGTTGAACACTCAACTAACAGTGACCACAACATGACTCAGTTCTAAGTATTTATGGAAAGTGGCCAGATATATAGAAGGTAAAAATCCTCCACTTCAGAATAGCTCATTTCAATGAATTAAGAGGAGATCGTGTAAATTTGAAAGACAATTCAAGGTGAAGCCTTTACTGATCATAAAGCACGTTCAGGGAAGGTGTATTTCAATTACAGACTAGACATTTTCTTTGAAGGAAAACGACAGAGAATCCAAAGTTAATGGCTGGAATTCTCTAGTCTCGCATGTCCCACTACCCACTGACAGAAAATGTGGCACTCAACCAACTCTCCATTCGCAGCAACGTGACCAGCTGCAGTCAGGGTCGGAGCATTCTGTCAATACATTGTGGATTGCAAAGATTTAAGAGTTTGCATTAAATTTGAAAAGGAGGATTATGACAAATGTCAAGAGCAAGATTCATTTAATAATCTTGAAGACTGAGGAAAGCAAAGGAGGGATGGGTGAAGGACAAAATAAACCTTCATTTGAAAATAGATTATTAAAGGAGATTCAGCTGAATTTGTTAAAGAGAACTTGATTGAATTCTTTGATGAGTTCCTAAAGAAGGTTAATCATAATAGTCCAATAGATGTTGCAGATATTGTCTTCTGGATGGAATTCAACAAAGTCTCACACACCTTAACTTTGGTCAGATCAGGAAAGGGATTGGTTGGATATTGAAGTCCCAAATAAATCATCACTACTCAAAGAGGTCTGAATTACTTCTTAACCCGCAGCTAGGACCTGGCTTTTATAGCTTCCACGTTGTTTCCCTGATACAATTCTGCCCCATTCCCTGCGATTTACCTTATATAATTTCTCTAACAACCCACTTTTCTGGAGTTGCTGTGAGCCCAAATATCATTAACCAGTATACTTTATGTAAATGTGAGCTCTGTTCTGTATTATTGATGATGATGTCTTCCAAATATACAACTGCATACCCACAATGAGAGTCTCAATGTTTGGTCCATGAGTCTTGGGAAGTGATAAGAGAACCATACAATCCAAATGCTGTGATAATGCACGAGTCAATCTCCTCAAGAGTCACAAAGGTTTTTTTTCCTTTCTCACGCATTTTGTTCAAGTGATCTGCAAGTACCTTTTGGGAACATTCAATGTAGTCAGATAATTGACATTCCCTAATCCCTCAACCAACTCATTGATCCATGGGTAACCATTAAATTTGGATCCTTTCCAAAAGTTAGGATTTAGAACTAAAACAATGAGGCTTTTCAATTTGCGTTCACACTTAGTATCAGAATTCTCCTAATCATCATTTATCTTTCTTTCCTTAGCATCTGGGACTTTGTAAAATCACCCTGGGTGATTTCACTAGGTCATGGCAAATTGCCCTCACCCTGTTTGGTTCAGAAGAACATTGTGGTTCTAATCTATTATTACTGAGCCTATCCATACTGATCCTTAGTCAATTCATTGGGGTGATGAGCTATTCTTTGCAACTTGTAGATTCAGGCCTCCTTGCAATTCTTCTATCACTGAAAGGCCCTTTCTCTCTCAGCATGACTTCAGAAGTGCAAGACCGAGGAAGTTGTGGTGTTACCTCTGCCTTTACTTTCCAGGTTCCTCCCTTCGTTTCAGCTTGACCTGGTTGTCTGGTAATAAAATCTATCCAAACACAAATCCCACATCTGAAATCACATATTACATAGTCCTACCATTTCAGAAATAACTTTTTTTCTACAAACCATACCCTCAAACATTGCCACTAACACAATCCAAAACAAGATTGCACTGTGGTTACAATCCTCAGAGAGAGCAATAACTTTTAAAAAGGAAGCCTCACAATGGACACTAATGAAGACCTGTTTTTAAAACTTTTACTGTCAGAAACTGACTAAAATCAACACAATTCTGACATTAACAGGTGAAGGACAGTCTTTTTCTTTACATTGACTATACAACAAAGATACTCCTCACATGGTTACAAGCACTTGTATAACTTTCCACACAGATGTATCATCATTTGTAATTTCAGTCTTTTCAACTTGGCCTTAATTTTGCAAGATTTCTCATTTCCCACTCAATCATTTCAGCTGTGGAGTTGCATTGGCCAGTAGCTGTATTTCATCCAAGTGAGAAAGGGCTCATTGACGTGCACTTGTTGGTGGGGTCACAAATGAGGGATCATAAACATGAGATTAAATGTAAGAGATTTGGAAAAGAGGACATGAGAAACGTCTTCATAGAGATGCTGTAGAATTCATTTCCAATATCAGTGGCTCTAATAAAAACCAGGCCAAGATTAGATTGGATACATGGATGAAAGAAAATGCAGTAAATGGATGTGGAAATAGCATGGGTAAATACAACTAGGATTATTTGATCATATGTAGAATAAATGACAACATAGCTAGCTTGATCCAGATTGCCTATTTCTGTGCAATAACGTCTTTGTATTTCACTATCAAGGTGAAGACTGCCCATGATGGACAACAGAATATTTCGCTTTCTGTGCAGTATTAATTCCTAAGTTATGCATTGTATAAATTAGATGTGAAATCTAATCTGCTTCAAAAATACCTCTGAATGAGTAATTCTCCCAAGTGTTTCAGGTTTCTAGTGTGGTGAGTGCCCAGTGATGATCGGCAGTTGATTGAATGCCAGCAATAGTGGAATGAAGCCCTTATATGGGCAGTAAGGTACACAATTGGAGGCAGGGTGGGAAGGCCATCCATAAGGTTTTCTGTCCACGTCTTAATCAGGGCAGAGACAGGAAGGCCTTAAGGAGTCTCAACCCAGAACACTCCCACCTGATCAAATGGGCCCCGACCTCCAAATCTATCTTGGATCAGGCATTAAATTTTGTCCAACATTTCAGGTCGATGACCTTTTGTCCAAACTGGGAAAGGTTAGAGATTTAATTGGTCTTGAGTAAGTGGAAGGAACGAGGGTGAGAAAGCAGAATGAAAAGGGAAGCCACCACAACCTGTTAGCCAGAATTAATAGGACTTTTAATTTCAAATATTTAATATTCTGGAATATTTAATTTCAAATATTTAATATTCTGGAATAAAGTCATGAAAAGAAAGCAAACAAACTCAACATACACGGCATTTGTGATGGAAGTGGATTGATGTAGCATCCAACAGAATTCAAAATCAACTAAGTCTCACATAATCACTTGAGCTTTCTTTGTAGCCTCTCGAGTTGAGAGCAAGAATTTCACTAGCTAGTATCTACAAAAGGTGAAACTTTGTAAAACTGAATGTTTTCAGGCAAGTGTATGAGTCTAATGGGCCTGTGGGCCCAAACACAGTTAACAAATATGATTATTCCTGGAGGGCTTCACTAAGCATGCAAATTGTCTTTGTGAACTAAAGGCTCATACAAATTCTCAGAAAAGCATTTCAATTTTTTTGAAAACAACCAAGTTTTACAGTTTGTAGCTAATAACCAGCTCATCGCGAGTATTTTAAATGTCTTACTTTTATGTAATTGCCTTGCATTAAGGAGGCAGAGTCCCACAAGAGGTACAGAAATTACCTGCGCTTTAACAGTTTTATCCTAATAAACTTATTTAACAAGAATCATTTTGTGTTCCTTCTTTGTTGTCTTCATTCCCTTCCATGAGAAAATGAGAAGGTTTCATTCAATGCTGCCTATGATATTGCGGCATAGTGGTACATGGGTGGCACAGTGGCATTGTGGTTAGCACTGCTGCCTCATGCTCCAGGGGCCCAGGTTCGATTTCTGGCTTGGGTGACTGTGTGTGGAGTTTGCACATTCTTCCCATGTCTTCATGGGTTTCCACCGGGTGCTCTGGTTTCCTCCCACAGTCCAAAGATGTGCAGGTTAGGTTCATTGGCCATGCTAAATTTCCCCATAGTGTCCTGGAATGCTTAGGTTGGAGGGATTAGTGGGGTAAATTTGTGGGGTTACAGGGATAGGGCATAGATGGAATTGTGTTGGTGGACACTCAATGGGCTGAATGGCCTGCTTATGTACTGTAGAGTTTCTATGATTCTATGATGGCATGATTCAACATGTGTAGCAGACAATGTCTTGCAGTCTACACCTGGCATTCTAGCGCTCCAGCATACTGTGCTATAGTACTGTCCAAGATTAAAGTTGATTTGGATAAGCAAAAATCAGGAATTATCAATACAAATTAAAAACCTTCAAACATTCATCAAACCATTAAGTGTCAAAATTACCAAAGAATATTATCAAAACCTGAAACACAGAAACGAAAGTAATGCCCAAAGCATAGAAAGGATCATTAGAGATGTAGTCTTTTGATTAGAAAATATTCTTTATTTAAAGATTACTTTTGGATCAATTACTTTGATCCAAGAGTAATGTGGCTGGAAAATAGTTCTGCGTGTTGAAATTCTAGATCCAATACACATTTATCTAGAGTCGATTATAACTATTCGTAGAACTATAAGCCATGGCAGAGGCAATCAAGAAGCAGTGGTGAATCAGCCACTCATTATATACCTGGATTATTTTCCTTTTCATGAACTTCAGGGGAAAGGAAATTTTGAGCAGGGTTTATAATAGTCAATTTACACCTCCAGAAAAATGGAAAGATATGCCTTACATTCTTTATTGGTATTTACAAAACTAATTGCTTCAGCAAGTAACATTAGATGAAATTGAAAAGCATAAGAGTTGAATTTCCACAGGCATTTTCTTGCCCATCATCATAAATACTGAGATGATGTTTACAGTCTTTAAAATTTTGAAGTTTATTTATTAGTCACAAGTAAGGCTTACATTAGCACTGCAATGAAGTTACTGTGAAATTCCCCTAGACGCCACACTCTGGTACCTGTTTGGGTTAATGCACCTAACCATCTTTCAGAATGTGGGAGGAAACTGGAGCACCCAGAGGAAACTCATGCAGATATGGGGAGAATGTGCAATCTCCATACACACAGTGACCCAAGCTGGGAATCAAACCTGGATCCCTGGTATTGTGAAGCAGCAGTGCTAGCCAGTATGCTAGAGGTTTTAATGACTCTTCTGCCAGTTAGGGCAGACGATTAGTAGATCCTATCTGGAAAGTTCCATCATTAACTATTCAAAAACTATTAAAAAATTGCTAAAAATGCCAGCAAAAATCAGGTGGAGAAACAATCTATTGCATGTGGGCACAAGTGGATTTTATCTGTGGTTGTTCGGCGGCTGCATTGGTAAATCTTAAGTGAACCTCACAATAAAAAGGACATCAGTGGCTGGTACACTGCTATTGAAATGTTGCCCCCATCACCATTTGCTTCCTTGTTTTCCTCTTCCTCTACTTCCTTCTCATCTCCTTCTTCCTTGGAATCTGCTGATGAGCATCCGTTTACTTCATTTTGTTCCCGTTGCAGGTGTAAACTTCGCTACTGTGCTATGTTGTGCATGGAATTTTACACCATAACACACGGAAAATCCTGGCTGATGTTTATGGTAGCACAACACAAAGATTAGTGGATTTGCAGATAGAGATGAGGATCATCAGAGGATAAAGCAGGATATAGATCAGTTGGAGACTTGGGCGGAGAGACGGCGGATGGAGTTTAATCTGGACAAATGTGAGGTGATGCATTTTGGAAGGTCTAATACAGATAGGAAATATACAGTAAATGGCAGAACCCTTAAGCGTATTGACAGGCAAAAACATCTGGGTGTACAGGTACACAGGTCACTGAAAGTGGCAATGCAGGTGGAGAAGGTAGTAAGAAGGCATACAGCATGTTTGCCTTCATCGGCTGGAGTATTGAGTTTAAAAATTGGCAAGTCATATTGCAGCTTTATAGAACCTTAGTTAGGCCACACTTAGAATATAGTGTTCAATTCCAGTTGCCACACTACCAGAAGGATGTGGAGGATTTGGAGAGGGTACAGAAAAGATTTACCTGGATGTTGCCTGGTATGGAGCGCATTAGCTATGAGGAGAGGGGGGAGGAACTTGATTTGTTCTCACTGGATGACGGAGGTTGAGGGGAGATCTGATAGAAGTCTACAAGGTTATGAGGGGCATGGACAGAGTGGATAATCAGAAGATTTTTCCCAGGATGCAAGAGTCAATTACTGGGGGCATAGGTTTAAGGTGCGAAGGACAAGGTTTAAAGGAGATGTACGAGACAGATTTTTTACACAGAGAGTAGTGGGTGCTCAAACTCGTTGCCGGAGAATACAATAATGATGTTTAAGGGGCATCTTGACAAGTACATGAATAGGATGGGAATAGAGGGGTATGGTCTCTGGAAGGGTAGGGAGTTTTAGTTTAGTCAGGCAGTATGGTCGGTGCAAGCTTGGAGGGCCGAAAAAGCCTGTTCCTGTGCTGCAATTTTTTTTGTTCATGTCTCCAGATCTTCCCAGGTACCCTCAGCATTTTTTTAAAATTCATTTGCAGCTAGGCCAGCATTTATTTCCCACCCTTAATGCTAAGCTAATTCAGAGGGCATTTAAGAGTCAACCACATTGCTGTGGCTCTGAAGTCATGTGTAGGCCAGGCCAGGTAAGGATGGGAAACTTCCTTCCCTAAAGGACATTAAAGAAAAGTAAAGTTTATTTATTAGTCAAAAGCAAGGCTTCTTTTAACACTGCAATGAAGTTATTGTGAAATTCACCTAGTTGCCACACTCTGACACCTGTTCAGGTCAATGTACCTAACCAGCACATCTTTCAAACTGAGAGGGGAAACTGGAGCACCTGGAGGAAACCAATGTAGACACAGGGAGAACATGCAAATTCCACACACACAGTGATCCAAGCTGGGAATTGAACCCGGGTCCCTGGCACAGTGAGGCAGCAGTGCTACCATGCCACCATTAGTGAATCTGATGGTATTTTTATTACTATGGATCCATGGTTATCATTAGACTTTTAATTCCAGATTTTTATTGAATTCAAATTCCACCATCTGCTGTGGTAGGATTTGAACTTGGGTCCCCTGGGTGTCTGAATTACTGGTGCAATGTCAATATCACTACACCATCACCACCCTCTGATGATGCAAACCTGTTCAATTGCACATTCATTGCACTGCTCCTGGTACTCGTTCATCAGTTTTCTGGAGAGATGATTTTAACATATTTTAAGTGGATATCTGTCACCTCCGAACAACTAGCCAATAACCATCATTTCCAGGTGTGAAGACATCTGAGAGTGTAGACTGCTGATGACAACAAAATGGCAGTTGCTCAGGATTGCTGTGCATACCCGCACAAATATCTTTATGTGACAGAACACCAGTTCCACGTTGTGTTTAGCAAATACTCCTCAGTGACCTATGAATGCCTAGATTGACAGATGTGGAATTAGAATGGGCATTTGGGTGTCTTCGGTCTGGCACAGACAAGATAGGCCAAACGTGCTGTAACATTTCTCTGCATCTATGGCGTGCAGCCAATGATGTGCCTAAGGAAAGCCATCCAAATCTTCAAACCTACTTCTTCTAGCTTGTGGCATCATAGGCAAGTTTGATGTAATTGCCAGCCCTGGCAGAGAAAAAATAGTCTATCTTATACATTTGTGTGTGACTAAGCTCAAGATCCTATGGATGTTTCCCAATGCAATTCTGTTAGAATCCAGAGATAAAGAAGTTGAGGACTGTGACAACTTTGACAGCTGCTGGTAAAGTATAGCTACAGGCTCCAGATGGCAGTAAATATCTATCACCACCTCATGTGACATCTTGTGTTTCCTCAGACTCAAGTTGTTCAGACATTAGGAAAGCTTATCCCCTGTCAGTGGATCCTGTGTGCCAGGTATGGCCTCTTTGTGCCTTTCTGCTGATCATGCTCTCCGCTGGAGAATTGGCAGTAGGTCTTAACGTTGGATATTCTGTTCCTCATTTAAAGTCCAGCAGCATATGAACATTATGTTAATCTGATGTAGCAGTGCTCCAAAATGAAGGTTGGACCTTCAAAGCCCAAAATTGTTGAAGAAACCACCAAAGCATGTAAAGTATCGTCTCAGCACAAATATTCAATAGAAACCACAGGGTAGTAAGAAAGCAACTGTGGGTACTGAGTATTTATTGGCAATTTTCCTGAGAAAGCTTGACCCCCCTCAATTGCCATGATATTTGCATTTTCACTGGCAAGTTCCAAGAAGCCAGGGAAGCCAAGTCAAAGTTGAAAACTCATTTCATTCCCATCCTGATCAAGTAATTAGCATCACCTGAGAAGTTTGCTCATACATAGCAGTGCAATGCCAAAGTTAAGGGGTTCAATTTGGTTTCCTGATGTGCTGTCTACTGAGTCAGTTTTAACCTCAGACTTATTCTCCAATCCAAGTGCCACTACAGATTTAAAATCACTCTAATGTTTCTGGTAGTTGGTGGGAGTGTGCAAGTGAAGGGGGGGCAGGGAGAGACAGCGGCACCCAATTGTGTACACCCCTGAATTTAATTACAAATCCTATTTGGTGATAATGGTTTGAAAGAAACATCGGATGGAAAACTGCCCTGTTCTTCATTGAATAATATCATGGGACCTCACATAGCTCCTGAGAGGACCTTGGGTTTAATGTCTCATTCAAAAGCTAGCATCTCTGATCATGCAGTGTGCCCTTAGTATTGCACTGTTCCCACACTGTATGAAGCGTGAACACACAGGCTGGAATTTTACTGCCATGCTAGCCCCGATTCTGGGGGTGGGCTCAGCTTAGAGAACAGCATTCTTCATTGGCCTCGGGCGGGATTGTACGAAACTTGGGCAGCCGTGCCAGTAAAATTCCTCCAACGATCTTCTGCCTCAGAGGACTGGGTGTTATTACAGAGCTGAGATTAAAAAAAACCCCTTAAATTGATTGGTGCATTATTAGAGTTAATCCCAGTCTGTGTTCTGAAAAGTTTCAATTTTTGATGAGTAACAGTTTATGCACCTGTCACATTTACTTTTATTAAACTTGAGAGATTATTAAACTTCATCCACACTTGAAGACTTCGTGGCAGCTAGGGAATTTGCACATAGTGCCTGGACTAACCCCATCCATGCATTCTTCTTGATACGTTGATGGATCCCTTGCCACCCACTCATAATATTCAAAGCATAATTTCACAAAAACAGATTTATTTAATTCTTTGCAGCTTGCCGCTCCTTTCTCACATGTTCTCATTGGAACCATGCCATCACATTCCTCCAAGCTAGTTCTGCTTTAAACGCAATGCTGGCTTAAATGTTGCAGCTGTACCCACGGATCTACATACACCACACGTCCTCATACCAGGACTCCCAGATGCATCTCAGCTATCACAGATAAGACTCACATTATTGTCCCATCCAGTAATATTCTAATAAACTCATTCTCTGAGAAAAAGCAGAATCTACTGGAGTCAATGGATGGGCTGCTGTTCGTAATGTTTGGAATTTGGGTTCCTACTTCAAAGATAAAGACATTTGCCTTTTATACAACCTTATATACTTGCAAAGCCAGTTCCAATGGCTCATGTTCTCCAATGAAATTCTTTAAAAGTATATCTCCTTTCTTAATTCTTAAATTTCAAAATGTATTATTTCAGACTTTGCTAGCGTAATCTTCTATTGTCACCAATTGCCCATCTTGCCAGCTTCTTTATGTCCTAATGCAATCTTTTACAATACTTGTGCTATTTTCTCATATCTCTCAATGTCATGCCATCAGCATTTTCCAATATTGTTTCCCTGGTTCTCGACTCCTGGCGATTTTTGAATATAATAAATAAGTCTGAGTCAATGCATCACTCCTGTGAAGGAGCATTCACCACAGATTTTCAACATCTTTCCAATCCAAGAAGCTTTGTTTATCCATAACCTTCTAACTTACCAGTCTATCCACATCACCATACATTAATTTAATATGTCATATTCATCCATTTAGTTTTCCTGCTGAATACTGAGGCAATTATTCAATATTTCTGCAATTTTGCAACCATTACTTCTGATGCCTATACATTCCTTTGTGGCCCAATTCCTTTTTTTTGATGGTGTAAAATTCTTTGTTATTTTATGTTTTTAATCACTGATAATTTAATTTTGTATTTCCTTTCTGACTTCCTAAATGTACTCATGATATACTCTTTTCATTGTCTTCTTTCTTGTCCATGTATACATAATGTATTTATTTTTCTTTAGTTTTAGTTTTGTCCCTATTATGAATCTATGGTTTTCATCATTGGCTAGTTTCTTCTTGCTTTTTAGGCCTTAACTTTCTCCTCAGCTTCATTGATTACCTTTCTAAATACTTCCCATTGCTGCTGTCTTTGTTTGCAAATGAGAACAAGATGCCTGGCATAGTGGCAGAGTGGTTAGTACCAATGCCTCACAGCGCCAAGGATCCAGGTTTGATTCTGGCCTTGAGTGGCTGTCCGCACATTCTCCCCGTGTTTGCATGGGTTTCCCCGGGTGCTCTGGTTTCCTCCCACAGTCCAAAGATATGCAGGTTAGGTGGATTGGCCATGCTAAATTGACCCTTAGTGTCAGGGTAAATAAGTAGAGGTATGGGGATAGGGCCTGCGTGGGATTATTGTTGATGCAGACTCAGTGGGCTGAATGTCTTTCTTCTGCTCTCTAGAGATTCTATTCTATAAATCTATCTTTTTCTATTGCCAGTGTGGTATTTCTAATTATTACATCTAACCCAAACTTCACTTTGCCTTTCCATAGGCTTTTGAAACAAGTTACTTGCTGCAACATTTAAATGGCCCTGTCTTCATGCAAGTATCTTTCAGTTATGGAAACTACATCTGATTTCTCATCAAGGAATATTATATTCATTTTGTCTATTTTGTTTTGCATGATATGCAAGTGGTTATTCAGGCAAGAATTTGTTTTTATTAATTGTTCTTCTCATTCTATTTTTATCAGTTTTTTCATAATTTTTTTCTAGAACAGTATTTCAAAGAACAAAGAACAAAGAAAATTACAGCACAGGAACAGGCCCTTCGGTCCTCCAAGCCTGCACCAACCCTGCTGTCCAACTGAACTAAAAGCTCCTGCCCTTTTGGGACTGTATCCCTCTATTCCCATCCTATTCATGTATTTGTCAAGATGCCCCTTAAAAGTCACTATCGTATCTGCTACGTCCCCCAGCAACGAGATCCAGGCACCCACCACCCTCTGTGTAAAAAACTTGCCTTATATATCTCCTTTAAACCTTTCCCCTCGCACCTTATACCTATGCCCCCTAGTGATTGACTCTTCCACCCTGGGAAAGAGCTTCTGACTATCCACTCTGTTCATGCTCCTAATAATCTTGTCAGCCCTCAACCTCCATTGTTCCACTGAGAACAAACCAAATTTCTCCAACCCCTCCAACATGGCTGATGCCCGCCATACCAGGCAACATCCTGATAAATCTTTTCTGTACCCTCTCCAAAGCTTCCACATCCTTCTGGTAGTGTGGTGACCAGAATTGATTATATTCCAAGTGCAGCCTAACTAAGGTTCTATAAAGCTGCAACATTACTTGCCAATTTTTAAACTCAATTCCTTGGCTGATGAAGTCAAACATGCCGTGTGCCTTCTTGACTACCTTCTCCACCTGCACTGCCACTTTCAGTGACCTGTGTACTTGTACACCTAGATCCCTCTGTCTATCAATACTGTTAAAGGTTCTGTCATTTACTGTATATTTCCTATCTATATTAAACCTTCCAAAACGCTTTACTTCATATTTGTCCAGATTAAATTCCATCTGCCATCTCTCTGCCCAAGTCTCCAACCAATCTATATCCTCCTATATCTTTTAATGCAATTCTACCAACCTTTGTGGTGTCCGCAAACTTTCTAATCAAGCCAGTTATATTTTCCTCCAAATCATTTATATATCTATATTACACAGCAAAGGTCCCAGCATTGATCCCTGAGGATCGCCACTTGCTACAGACCTCCATTCAGAAACGTACCTTTCCACTGCTATTCTCTACCTCTATCACCAAGCCAGTTTTGTATCCACCTTGCCAGCTCAGCTCTGACCCCGTGCAACTTCACCTTCTGTACCAATCTGCCATGAGGGACCTTGTTAAAGGCCGTACTGAAGTCCATGTAAGCACCATCCACTGCCCTCCCCTCATCAATCATCTTTGTCACTTCCTCAAAAAACTCAATCAAGTTAGTGAGGCACAATGTACCCTTCACAAAACCATGTTGCCTCTCGCTAATACATCCACTTATTTCCAAGTGGAAGCAAATTCTGTCTCATAGAATCCTCTCCAATAATTTCCCTACCACTGACATAAGGTTTACTGGCCTGTAATTACCTGGATTATCCTTGCTACCCTTCTTAAACAAAAGGGACAACACTGGCCATTCTCCAATCTTCTGGGACTTCCCCTATAGCCAGTGAGAACATAAAGATTTCTCTCAAGGCCCCAGTAATTTCCTCCCTTGCATCTCAGAATTCTGGGGTTCATCCCATCAGACCCTGGGGACTTGTCTACCGTAATGTTTCTCAAGAACCCCAATACCTCCTCCTTTTTGATCTCAACATGATTCAAACTATCTACAAATCCTTTCCCAGACTCATCATCCACCAACTCCTCTTTGTTGAATACTCATGCAAAGTATTCATTCAATATCTTGCCCATTTCCTCTGGCTCCACACATATATTCCCTCCCCTGTCCTTGAGTGGGCCAACTCTCTCCCTTGCTTCCCTCTTGCTCTTTATATATGTATAAAAAGCCTTGGGATTTTCCTTAATCCTGCTGGCCAATAACTTTTTGTGACTCCTTTAGCCCTCCATGCTCCTTGCTTAAATTTCTTTTTACTTTCCTTGTATTCCGCACTTGCTTTGTGTGTTCCTAGCCTCCTAGCCTTGGCAAATGCTTCCTGTCTCTCCGAGTAGGCTCACAATCCAGCTGGGAGCAGCTTTCTATTTTGTTTGCACATGTGTAGTTAGAGGCACTGATCAGAGCTGCAGGGTTTTGGGGTGTTAAACCCATCCCACAGGTTTGTACAGACGATTCAGAATTGCTGATACTTTTTCAGGCAGAATGCACATGGAAGTGCCTGAGAAAGGGTCTAAAGAAAGATCGGATCTAAAACACTCCAGTTTCAAGTCCGCCCAGCACTTAGAATCAAAATGTAAAATAGAGCCCTCTGTGTCTGGTGATGTCAGGTTTATTCTGATAGTGTCAGATTTATATTATTGCCACCAACCCCCCCATCCCAACTCTCTTCTCCTTCTTATTCCCAAACTTTTCAACCTGACTTTAATTGCTGACATTTCTTTTCAACCATTTTTATTCTATGTGTCACTAGTAAATATCAAACTAGATTACCGTTACTGTGCATCACTTCTTAAAATTCAATAAGGATTTGTCTTAGCCTGTTCAAGGACAAATCAATAATCACTGGTCTCTATACTGGTGTACCTTTCAGAAACATTGGGCAGAACTTAATTTAACCCTCAGATTTCTGATGTGGGTGAGTGGAGTGTAAAATAGCATAGACAGGATTCCCTCCAGGATCCTGCCCGCCCTGGCCCAGATGCAATTTCAGTGGGATAGGCATGGCCTCGGACAAGAAACCTGCCCTTGGTCTTATTAAAACCATTAATTAGCCACTTAATGGCGACTTAAGGGCCATTCCCCACCCAGCTTCAATTTCTAGGCTGGCAGATAAGGCTCCGAGGAGGGAAGGAAACCAGAAAAAAACAATTTTCCATCTGGATGAGAAGGTGCCTCCCTAAACCCTAAGGGCCCCTTCAGATTTGGGACACCCTCCCCTCCAGGTCCTGGGAGCACTGGCCCTTCCTCTCCCTTTGTGTATCTGCCTAAAATGACAATCCCCCTCCATCCATCCAACCCCCAGGGCATCCCCCACAGTCATACCCACAACCCCCCAGGACTCACCTTAAGAAGCCTCAGGATGTAGTTCCAAACAGAGCACCGCAGTTTCTCTTCTGAGCACTTCAGCACTGTGTCTGGATGGGTTAGAGCACTGTCGACCAGATTGGCTGACATATCTCCAAGGCTTTGGGATTTCCTTCCAAGAGTGATGGAAGTCCTGCCCACTACCAATCAGAGCTCAAATAAATGTGATGAATGGAATTTTCCCATCCTGCCTGCCTCAGGAATCATATTGGGTGGGACATGAACTATACAACAGTCCATTGACCCCGGGCTGGATTTTCTGGCTTTTGGGCAAGTGCAGCCAAAAAAATCCCCCCAATATAACAGTCAGCTTCTGAGAGTCAGCCAGAGCACATTACATATCAACTCTCAGGATGGCAAGCACTAAATATTCTGCCCATTATATTATTTTGCTATCATAAATTATTGGATTCCACTTTATTTTCAGAAATGGCAACAACAACATCATTACCGAAACAGTATGCAATATTATAGATTAATTTTTTTTCAGAAATAAAGCTTTTACAATATCATTATTCCATCAAAAGGACTAGAAATCTTGTGTGTAGGATTAAAGAAGTTGGATAAATTTTTGCAACTGGCTCGTTACCCAGTGTTCACCAAGGGCAAAGTTTTCGACTTTTCAGCCTTCGTGTATCTTTGGCCTGAAGCAATGCCTCAGGTTGTGATTGAGAATCTGAAATCCAAAATTTATTTAGTCTCGTCAGTTATGGGAATAAAGTTCTTACTTTCATTGGCACAGCCAGTACAATAGTTTCCTTTCTACCCTGCTCGACCTCTGGGTTGTAAGTGTTGAATATTTTCAGTGTTCACCTTGAAGTCCTGAGGCAATATTTAAAAAGTGCCATAAAGTGGATGTAGTCATGTGGTGTTTGTGTTACAGGATGAGTAATCCAGAGGCCACGGCTAATAATGCAGAAGCAAAACACTGCAGATCTGAAATAAAAACAGAACTAATGAAAAGTGACCGGCTTCAAACGTGGTCCAGAATTTTCTATGCTACAGACAGTGCAGTGGCAGATAGGAAAGTCAGCAAGTGTCCCACTGGGCATCAGGTCAAATTAATCTGTGCAATTTTCTGCTTTCCAGCTCATCAGTTATGCATTAATGAGGTATCAGTGAATCTTGTGGAGGGGCAGGCAGAGATTTATCCACCCCACCTTTACCTCATGGGCTTGAAGGTCCTTGCGCCATATTTAGGTAGCAATTACACCATCATCCATTTGTTCAGGCCAGATGTGTTGTTAAGTTCTGTTTCTCAATGGTTTCACAATTCAGTGAGACCTCCCTGGCAATTCTTCTCCAGGCCTTTCAGGAAAGGGAGGAGATGCTTTTTCCTCAGGATGGGAGCAGGAGGTCATCCCACCTGACCCATGCTAACCTGGGAGAAGGTCAGCAGGGAGGTCAACACCTGTGACCAACATCAAAAGGATTGACCAGCAGTGCAGGAAAAGAATGAATTATCTGACACGCTCCACCAGGGTAAGAGAAACTTCTACTCACTTCAAACTCACCCTCTCATAGGGCATCAAGCAGTCATAGGGTAGAGTGGGTACAGTCCACAGGGATCTCACACAATACCAGTAGATGGGACATTCGCTTTAATATCTGCAGTCACTTTAAGATCACCATCTCATGTAAGATCCTGCACAAATGGCATCTTGATCCCTTATTGGGGAGGGTTCAACACAAATAATGGACTTTCCTTCATCCATAGTGCTTACAGGCAATCCATCTATCTTTATGTAGGATAAGATCATCCAAAACAGAAGAGAGGGATCCAAGAAGGGGACCCAATCAGAGATACTCCACTTCCACGAGGAATAGACAGCATTGGCAAGGACAGAGGTTGCTCCTGTGCTAAAGCTAAGATTGGCCTCCCCCGACAAGTCAGTGAGGGTGCATCCAGTACACATTAGCCACATGAGGACAATGACAGTGAGTGATCAATGGTGTTCAAGTCTAGTCAATCACTCATTATCACTTCTCTGTATTCCAGCTACCAACAAAAAGATGGAGGGAAACCCCCAGCAAGTGATTCAGCTCCAGGCGCCATACCACAGATGAGAAGTCAGGGTTAGCATCTGAAGAAGACGTATCACTGCCCTCGCCTGCACCTTCCAGCATTACGGATACACGTACATTGATGGGACAAAGTTCTAGAATAGGCTCGGGTTCACAATCTGCCAATCACCTTGACATCCCACATCCATGGCAGATGGAAGCAGTGGCAGCTGAGGTCTCTGATACTCAGACAACTGTTGTGCGCCAGATCCCTGCTGAGTTTGGGTCTGATGACAAGCTGCTGGAATTGGCCCCAAGAGAAATACTGGTGATGTACAGACAGGAAGGCGAATATCTGGCAAAGTTGCCAGAGTCACAACAGATTGGAACAAGGAATGGAAATATCTGTCCACATTTGATGTTGTGGCTCTGGCAGTTGTGTGCATTGGGGCCTCCATGTGAAGGATGATGGTCGCCTTGGAGATCCAGGTCCAGCAGTTTCTGCCAGATTTGCACTCAAACCTGCACACCATTGCTCTAGCCATGGATACATTCTCACAGTGGCTAGATAAGAGGGGGCAGTTCACCTCGACCTTCCTCCAGGTGCCACTTCACCTCAAGGAGTCAAGGAGGTGCCATCCAGCATGCAAAGGGGGGAGCACCAGCCAAATACGCTGGGAACACCCATCCAGGGCACTCGAAGGTTGCCCTGCTACTCCAAACCCCGACAGCAAGTGACCTCATTAACTCCAGCAGTTAGGCCGAAGAGAGTGCACCTACACCACAGCAGGAGACGCTTAGCAGGATGGGGCCATCCAGGCCTCAGGCCGTCAGAAGTCACCCACCAAAGTCATATCAGACAATAGGGTATAGCAGTCAGCAGGCAGCCTCCATCTCTGCTATGGACGTTGTGGCTATAGCTAGATGTAGCAATAGGGTTAGGAAAATAAGAAATTCTGGATGTACAATGGTAACAGAAGTGTTCATCCATTGCATATAACTCTTCACTAATGTAAATAAAGTGCACATTTACCCCTCTCCAATTTTCAGTTTAGTAGCTAATTGATGTGATGCAAAGTCCCGCATTCATTTACAGTTTTAAAATGTGCCCCCTGAGTTATCCCCGTATTTGAAATGTCTGCTAAAGGGGAACGAGGGTTTGATTTCAGAGGAGTGTGTTCATCCTGACAAAGCCATCTACTTACCTGACAGGTCCAAACATCAGAAATGTGTCTTTCAAGGGCCAATTATTTGTTCGATTCAGGACATTGTGGTAGAAGGCGCAGCATTGTACCACTGCTCAGGTGTACTTTGTGGCCAATGAAGGAGCATCATTAGCCATGTCTTCTGTGGGAACCCCTTCTTACTAAGAAGCCAACCCTCTCAGCACTGAGGTCCCTCAAATATCTCTGGCACCTGGGACAGAAGCAAAATGTATGAATCATTTGAGATCCCTGGGTAGCTTGCACAAGCATACCGGATCTGCTTTCTGTGAAATCAATCAATCTCACAGGCTGCTGCCAGGGGGTCTCAAAGCCACATGTGTGCATTCAATGGCACCCTGCACTTGCAGGGAGCCTGAGATCACAGCGAATCCCACAGCTCTGACCGCCTGACTTGCTTCATTCATACACATCATAATGAGCTTTATTGAAGAGAGCATCTGTCACCTCCTTGTGCATTTGTGTTATATTCCACTGCAAAAAAGGTTCAGTGCTGCAGCAACCTTCAGAGGATTAGAAACCTCCAAGACCATGTAGTGGGTGTGAGCTTCTCATGTAGAATATGGCAAGTATGAGCTACCACATCCCCAGACCAGCAAGCTGAGAGACAGCCCCTAGCCCGAACTCCTCACTGTATATATGTACATAGTTGTTGTAGTTAACAAATGTGCACATTTAACTTAATTAGGACTACAAAGAGTTAATTAAGACCAACCGAACAGTATCCAATACCCTACAACACAGAGCTTCAGCCTCTATTCCATTTCAGTTACTTTAGAAATAAACCCAACCTTTTTATTCTGAGCATTTTTAGTATTCAAGTAAATGTACTTTAGAGAATATTCCTTACATTTCTAATATTGTTTATCCCTTCCAGTTTGTTTACTTTCTCACATTTCCTTTGGTTCTTCTCACTGTCACTCGGCATTCCATATACATTCTATTGGTTCAAAACCTTTGTTCCCTCTAATTGAATTTAAATGGGCATAATTCCTACTTCTGTTGATAGTTGAAGTTTAAAATTTATTTATTAGTGTCACAAGTAGGCTTACATTAACACTGCAATGAAGTTACAGTGAAAAACCCCTAGTCTCCACATTCCAGTGCCTGTTCAGGTGCCCTGAGGGTGAATTTAGTATGGTCAATGCAGCTAATCAGTGCGTCTTCCGGACTGCGGGAGAAAACCAGAGCACCCGGAGGAATCCCACACAGACACAGGGAGAACGTGCAGACTTCACACAGACAGTGACCCAAGCCAGGAATCGAACCCGCATCCCTGGGGTTGTGAGACAGCAGTGCTAAACACTGTGCCACTGCTGTGTTATGGTTGGGAAATTTCTAAAGTGGTTGCACAACTTCTCATGGAGCACTCTTTTAAAAAATGAAACCCTTTCTGATAAGGTAATAATAAAAATAAATTGTTTCTGATCTCAGATGATTCCCTTAGCCTTGCTCATGAACTGGGCAGGCCGCCATTCCCACCTTCTCGTGATGAAATCAGCAGATTCAAATTTCCCTCACACACGGGAATAAACCGATCAATCATCACAGCTTTCCAGAGTGCTGAAAATTTCAATCTGAAAATACAGTGAACTGGGCCACCTTGTCCTTGAGCTAGGTAATGACCTGCTTTTCTACGTTGGTACTTATTTTATGAAGACTATCAGCTAGTGCTTTAACTCTACTGCTCCTGCTGATTCACCCATAGATTCAACCAGCATTCAGTACTCCAAATGTAAACTTGTTATTTGCAAAATACATTCTAAATGAGTATTCAACACACAAAACACTTTTCCAAATGATGTCTTGTATTTTTTTAGGACATTTGCATTCAGTGTTCACTTTCTCCCCAGCTCATTGTAAAAGAGATTCAGAGTTGGTACTAAGGAAATGAATGCTGATTAGAAATCAGTAGTGGCTCTGTAACTGCATTAACCTAACTTATAAATCTAGTGTTCTGACGGTTTAACCTGCCTTATATGTGGTTAACTAAACAAATTCAATTCTTTTATGCTCTAGGGAGCCATAAAAATCTTGTAGGTAACTTTGCAGTGCACAGGAATTGTCATTGTGACCAGAGACATGGGTCTTATTATAGCTGGA
This sequence comes from Carcharhinus amblyrhynchos, assembly GCF_965287045.1. NCBI lineage: Eukaryota > Metazoa > Chordata > Chondrichthyes > Carcharhiniformes > Carcharhinidae > Carcharhinus > Carcharhinus amblyrhynchos. The sequence continues at coordinate 84,482,284 of NC_137324.1, read as the reverse complement.
GAGCTATAAAGTGTGCAAGACCATAACCAGGTTTATCACAAGACTGGTCTATAGAATGATTCCAACACAGGAAGAGGCTATTTGTCCATCATTTCTCTGCTAGCTCCCTGAAACCATACTCAACCATGCTCCCGGAAGCATATTCTAATTACAACCACTCACCACGTGAAAAGGTTTTTCTTCATATTGTCAATCACTTTAAATTGGGATCTTCTGGTTCCTGACCCTTTCATCAATGGGAATTTTTTTTAAAATTTTATTCATTTGTGGGACATAGGCATCACTGCCTGGCTAGAATTTACTGTTCACCCCTAGTTGCCTGAGGGCAGTTGAGAGTCAACTACATTGTTATGGCTCTGGAGTCACATATAGGCAAAACCAGGTAAGAACAGCAGATTTCCTTCCCAAAAGTTCAGATCTGACAATCAACAATGGTTTCACGGTCATCAGTAGGTTCTTAATGCCAGATATTTTTTATTGAATTCAAATTCTACCATCAGCCATGGCAGAATTTCACTCATGTCCCCAGAACATCAGCTGAGTTTCTGGACTAATAGTCTAGTGACAATATGAATAAGCCATCAATTCCCTTATTGCCTCTATCTAGACCCCTCAATTTGAGGAGCTCTATCAAACTTTCTCTTACTTTCTTTTCTTTAATGAGAACAAGCCCAGCTTCTTCAATCTATTTAACTGAAACAATTTATCCATGGAACAATTCTCGTATGTCTTCTCTGCACACTCGTTAAAACATTCACATCATTCCTAAAGTGCAACCCCAGTTAAGACCCAACCTTTGTTTGCTAAAGGTTCACATTAACATCCTTGCTTATATACTCTATAAATTTAATTATAAAATCTGGGATCCCATAGGCCTTTGTAATCACTTTCTTAAACCAGTCTTACCATCTTCAATAATTTTTGCCCACTCTGCCCACAATACCCACCCCCTCTCCTTTAGTTCTCTATTTTATCTCTCCCTCCATTTTTGCTAATGGTATTACATTTATGACTGACAAATATTTTAATATCTGGGAAATGTTGGAAGATCATAACCAATGTATCCAATAACTCTGTAACCATCTCTTTTAAAACCCAGGGATCTAAGCCAACAGGTCCAGGAATTTCCCAGATTTAATCCTATTAATTTTTTCCAGTACTTTTTCTTTATTGCTATTAATTAATTTAAGTTTTTCACTCTCATTAAACTTTGTTTTTCCATTATTTCTGGTATGACTATTGTGTCTTCTTTTGTGAGACAGATAGAAAGTGTTTATTTGATATACCTAATATTCTCTTATTTTCCAAAGTAATTCCTCCCATCTCAGCCTCTAAAAGGGAGCTACATTTTCTTTCACTACTCCCTTTGCACATACTGTAGAACCTCATACAATCTGTTTTTATATATCTTAATAGTTTACCCTCATTTTATTTTCTTCTTCATTATCAATGATTTGGTCATCCTTTGCTGGTTTCTAAGTCCTTAGGTTAAGAACCCTTCTTGACAGTATTGACATTTTTTTTACTACAATATTTTCCACAACATATTTATTTAACCACCAATGAATCTCTTCTCCCATGTATATTCAATGAGAATTATGAAATTGTTCCTGAATTTTTCACCATTATTTATTTATCGTCATAGCTTTTAATCCAATTTCCCAATATTCCTCAAGAAATATGCTCCTCCTACCTCTGTAATTAACGTTATGAAAGTTTAAGCCTCTATTTTGGGGCTTATGTATGTCACTCAGAAACTCAATTACATCATGAAATTACCTCATGTTATGATCACTCTTCCTCAAAGAATTTTAAATGCGAGATTATTAATTAGCTCACTCATTGCTTAAAACACACAATCTAAAGTAGTCTCTTCCCTGGTTTGTTGAATACTGTAATGTTTTAGGAAACTGTATTTAATGCATTCCATTAACTCATCCCCCATTTTGTAAATTTGATTCAGTCTATGTAAGAATTAAAGTCCTTCACGATTATCCACATTATTAGCTCTTCTTATTTCTTGGCTAATATTCTGTCCATAAGCTGTTGTTCAGGGAAGCACTAGACTACTCCCACCAATATTTATCACCCCTTACTACTTCTTACCTTCATTCACACTGATTTTATTTCCTGGCCTTCAGAGCCAAGATTTTTTCATCAGGAAAAAGATAAAAAGTCTGAAGTCATGTACCAATCAATTCAAGAACAACTTCTTTCCTACCGCCATCAGATTTTTGAATGGACCTACCTTGCATTAATTTGGTCTTTCTCGACATCCTAGCTATGACTGTAATACTACATTCTGCACTTTGTTTTCTTTTCTATGAATGGTATGTTTTGTCTGTGTAGTGTGCAAGAAACAATACTTTTCACTGTTTACTAATACATGTGACAATGATAAATCAAATCAAATCTTATGCCCCTTTATTATCACTCTTTTTGTATATTTTGTCAACCTTTTTGAAACATAACTACTCTGAAATATTTAGCTCTCAATCATATGATCATATCACATCAGTGACAACTGATGGGCGGCACAGTGGTTAGCACTGCTGCTTCATGGCTCCAGGGACCTGGGTTCAATTCCCAGCTTGGGTCACTGTCTGTGTGGAGTTTGCACATTCTCCTCGTGTCTGCATGAGTTTGCTCTGTGTGCTCCTGTTTTTTCCCACAGTCCAAAGATGTGCGGGTTAACTTGATTGGCCGTACTAAAATTGCCCCTTAGTTTCCTGAGATGCGTAGATTAGAGGGATTAGTGGGTAAAATATGTAGGGATACGGGGGTAAGGCCTAGGTGAGATTGTGATCGGTGCAGACTCGATGAGCCGAATGGCCTCTTTCTGCACTGTAGGGTTTCTATGATTATAGATCAAATGATTTATCTCTATTTGTTCCATTAATTCATCTAGCTTGCTATGAATGCTCTATTTATTCAGATAAAGCACCTTTAATCTTAACCTTTTTACTATTTTTCACTGAATTTATCTTATTCATGACACATTATCAACTCTTTGCCCCTTCTTGTCAGTTTGTTTGTGTGGGATTTTCCACTCCACATGCTGTCCACCATTGGCCAATGGTGGGATCTTCTGATCCCTCCATTGTCAACAGGTTTTCTTATTGTTCGTATCCTCCATTGCCAGGGAACCCACAGATGCTGTTGGCTTGACCAGAAAACCCAGAAAATGTTGGTCTTCATCTTTACCCAAACCGTTACATTTCTGTGGTCTTGACTTTTCACTCTAAATTTATAGGTAGCCCCTCCCTGAACACACCTCATTTGTTTAGTTTAAAGTCCTATTCACTGTCCCAGTTATTCAATTCAAAGCAAGTTCAGTGTTTGCATAAGACAGCTGAGTGCTACTTTTGAGACAGAAACATCTCAAAGTGATTACTATTTATAGAATGAAGGGTATACCTGATGTGGAAAGGTGGGTTAGGTTTCATTGTCAATATATGTCAGCTGAAAAATTAAATATGGAACATGTTCGCATGCAAAATTAATTTTGAAAAATGTTTCAACATATTGTACTTGGAAAAATTATAGGACAAAAATATATTTTTATTCCTGTGCTATCCAAATAGGCTAAACATAAGTTTTTTTTAAAATTTTGAACCTCTCCAAATAAATTGAGAATATTATTTGGACGCAATGTAACATAGGTTCCATTTACATGCAGGTCCTGTTGTCACCTGAATTCGTCATTGCAATTGACTCAATGTCCTCATCCAGGTTTCTCTAGAACTCAACTACATCTTGCATTCAGAGCATCACTTAATTATTATTCACTTGCACACAAAGCCAGAAATCCAAGACACTAATCTACAAATCGCAAATTGAGCATGGAGTATAAAGCTAACTTCAAGGTCATCAATTGGCATTACAGTTAATTCCAGGGAATCATGTCTTTAAATACCCTTCTGCGAGGCAGCTTTGTAATTCATGGCCTTCTCACATACCTATAAATTAAAGGTCGATTACCCAGGGGTTACTCCTCATGGGTGCTGAGCATTTCAAAGAATGTGACATGTAAGAAATAGGAGAACGGTATTCAAAACTAAATTCATTTCAATATTTCATTCTGAAAATTGCTTTTATCATGAACACAGAGAGCAAGGGAACTGATTTGGTGAGTAAAGGCAAAGGTTGAGTAATTGTTACCAAATTATTGCTTGTAGTTCGTAAGATTGCAATTGGAAGCTGGCTGGAGGAGGCAGCAGAGCAGAATATTCCAGAGCAGTGCACTCAGAACAAAAACAACAAGGTGAGCTGGTGATGTCACTATTCAGAGTGATGTGCAGCAGTGAAGGCAGCTGATTGGTGAGTAATAATCAGGTAGCTATTTCTTCCCTCTAACTCTTTCAGCTAGCGTTTAAAGTATAATTGAATTTGATTAAAATTAATTTTTTAAAGTATATGAAGAGCAAGACGATGACCAGAAAAGAGTGGGATTCATTAGAGACCAAAGCAAAAGGATGTGGGTGAAGTCTTAAATAAATATTTTTCACCTGTATTCATGAAGAAGAAAGACATTATAGCTGAAGATTACAGTTGGGACGGTGAAGTTTTAGAGCATATTAAGCTTAATAAGGAGGTATACTGGATGTTTTAGCACACATAAAGGTGCATAAATCCTCAGACTAATGAGATGTATCCCAGGCTGCTATGGGAGACAAGGGAGGGATTGCAAAGGTCCTGACAGGAATATTGATATCTTTGCTGGCCACAGAAGAATATATTTTTGTAGTATTGTCATTGTTATAGTTTTTAGAGAAAATCTGGTTGTTCTTCCTTAAAATATTTAAATTATTGTTTCAGATACCTCATGCACAATTTTAAACTATAATTAACATTCATCTATAAATGAATGTATCCCCCAACTCCATGGATGGGGTTTTATGGACTCGCTCGGTCAAGACTAGAAATTCCTGCTCGAGGTCAATAGAGATTTCCATAGTTGGTCAGATCCTCCCCATACCAATTCCGTGTTTGGTGAGGTGGTAGAGTTCAGGCCCATGTGTTACTTTTTATAATGAGTACAGCAGCCTTTTGGGGCCAAAAATGCTACTGTACCCAAGTAAAATGTATATTTCTCCCATTAGCCACTCTGAATTTGATTATCAGTTTGTGCCAGATTAAGAACTGCTATAGTCCATTTATAATAAGAACTGGATTGAGTCTGTCTAACTTACACCTGCTGGGACTCTAAAGTTTTCCTTATGGGTTGTATCTTGGCATAGCAGGAAAGTTTGTGAGTCGCTATCGATTCTGAAAGCAATGTTGGTGGGAATATCATGCTTGGCGTAGGCACCAAGCCAGACAAGGCAAAAGGTAGGAATAGACTGAAGACAGTCAAACAGCTTTCTACTGGGAGTTGTATACGAAACTAATGAGCTGTCCCTGTAAAAATGCCTCTCATAATGGAAATACCCCAGAGATAGGGCGAGTCTGTTGAAGATTTGAAGTTATAAACATCAACAGTTCATAAACACAATCTGCTGGATATAAGGCAATATGATTAATCATTTCCAGGTTTGGCACTGCCAGGGTACCAGTTGGCACTGCCAGGTTGGTAGTGACAGATGGGCACTGACAGATGGGCATTTTCCAGCTATGATGCGGACTACCCAGGGCTTCAATGGCCTCTGAGACAGCCACCTCCCTTCCCGCCCCCGGGCATGGCCATCACACCTGGTGCCCATTTGTGGATATCAATCGTGATTCTTGTTGGTTCCTGCTATGCCCGCAGGTCGGAGAATCCTGGGATCAGGCATAATCCAGCCTCAAACAGACAAGAGACATTTAAATACTTATTTAAATATGTTGTTCTGGCTTTTGCCCTCACTGGGTAAGAATCGGATAATGTCTAATGTCCGGGAGCGGTGGCTGGGAAGATCGCAATGCGTTATGTCAGCGCTGAACACATTAGACCCTTCACCCATGATTCTCTGACCTTGTGACCCCCAACGCGATCTGGGCCAGGCCCGATGTGACCCGAAAATCGCTGCCAATCACAAAAAATATACCAGCATGTGAGAAACTGCCATTTCAATGCAGCAATTGCTATCGCCTTTAAAGTTATACATGAGAATTGTGAATTGTTATTGACATTACTGTTACAGTTAGATTGAGTTTTATTCCCTATGGCCATCTCCAATTACAAGAATTTAAATTTCAGCTCTGATTTAGCTTTGGTTGGATAATGAAGTGAATTAGAAACTCAGCCATGATTCTCCCATCACGACCCGCAACTTTTTAGGCGGGTTGTAGTGGGAGATACAGGTCTCTGCCTTGTACCGGGATTTGCACATATGCCGGGAAAGCATGCGCATCTCCCAAAGTCAACAGTCGCAGGTCAGACCATGCTGGTAACAGGTGGGAAGGCAGGTAGGTAATTTAAATCTCTTTTGAATGTATTTTAAATATGTTTATCAGCTCATTATAGGGACCTTTCAGGTCCTGATTGAAAGTCCTATCCTGCCAGGAGTACTTCATTCCAGTGGGGTTTAAAGTAGCTCCCCACATTTGGGGAATTAACAGGAGACCCCACTGGAATGAAGGGGGGAGCAATCCCCGAGGGATGGGGAGTTGGGGGGTGGTGCCCCCGGTAGTGCCAGCCTGTGCCCCCTGGGGGCACCTTGGCACTGCCCACAGGACATCAGGCTGTGCCTAGGGGTGAGGCCTATTGTGGGTTAGGCCTAGAGGTGATTGGTGGGGATGGTGGGTTCTGCTGCTACTCTGTAAACAGGATCGGTCTTGGATGGAGGAAGGGCAGTGATTGGGGTGGGCTGGGGGGAGGTGGAAAATCATCTGCCGGGAGGGGGAGTGGGGGCTGTCACTGCTGGGAGGGTTGATGGGCGGCACATCGGGGCACTCTGGGAGGAGGGGGCGGCGGTAGGGCTGAACCGAGTATTGTTGTGGGGGCTGCAAGCAGGCCATGGGGGGAGCTGAAGGGGCAGCATTGCAGGTCCCAGGCTGGCCATGAAATGGAGAGTCTGACAGATCGGGACCACTGCACGTGTGTGAATAGGCCTCGTTCCCCTGGGTTTTTTAATGAAATTCACGACTGGTTCATCTGCAGTGCACAAAGTGCGGAAATTCAGGTGAGAAGCTGAACTGACAAAACAGTTGGGATTTAGAACATCTTTCCTGCCAATTCAGCCCTTTTGGGAGAACCACCTCTTTAACTTCCGCGACAGAGGTTCAGATTATTTAAACTGTTGTACTTTATATAAATTTCATCAGCCAATGGAGGCTGCTCAACATCCTTCCCCTCTATCTAGTTATTCTCTCACTTCCTGGGGCTGAATGCCATCTCCAAATGACAATATCAGGAAGTAGCCATAATTGTGGCAGGCAATAAGGGAGCGGTGGGCAATGGTGTAAGTGGACAGAGAGAAATCCACCAACATTTCAATTATAAAACGTGCATCCTCAATTCAAATCCCTAAGCTCTAGAATTCCCTCCCTCAGACTCTCTGCCTTTTTCTTGTTTAAAACGCTCCTTAAAATTTACCATTGATTAAGCTGCTCTAATTACTCCCTTATTGACTCAGGTGTCAAATAATGTATGATAATGCTCTTGTGAAGTGTCTTGGCACATTTTGCTGCATTAAAGTCACTGGCTAAATGCAATTTGTTGTTGAAATCCCAATTAAATAGTGGGATCTTTGTAAATAACCAGCCAATTCTCTAATTAGTTTGAAAATCAGGCTGAAGTTGGTTTTCTATCTAATTTTGAACCTGAATTCCTTGGGCTGTTACATAACTGAACTGTAAATGTACTTGTGAAGGTTTTGTGATCATTTAAGTTAATGTTTCTGGAAAAATAACAAATTATTTATTCATATTGGACATTGGAATTCCAAGAATTTACCAACACTCGCCACTAAACTAAGAAAACTGTAGTGATGTTTGAATAACAGGCTCTTTTTGCCTAAGGACAGCTAGCACTGTTAGGGCTGAAAAGGAGATGAAAGTTTTTTTTCATTATCAGTTGAAGTGAGGCAGTGAATGCTTTCTTATTGTTAAGGATATTGAATTCCAGTTGGATTTCTTGCAAAGGATCATGAAACAACAACCAAATTACTAATATCTATACAGCTCAGCGATGGAATCATAATGTACGGAACAGCTCAAATGAGTGAGAGATGAAGAGCTATACTTTCACCAGCAAATTGGCCATTCAAGTATCTAATAGACACAGTGGTGGACTATTACCAACGTGTAATCAAGAGGGTGGGGAATTTCAGAATGGTGCACGCCGCGTTGTCAACCACCAAGCGATCTTGCTTAATATGTGGTGAGACCAGAGCCAGCTACCTGCTCGGCAGTGATGGTTAAATCAATTAATGAAAGGCAAGTCTCATCTTGGGGACAAATTGATGACATCGCCACAATTTTCTCAACAGCAGACTGGCCCTCTTGCTGAGGCCCAAACCTGGCAGATGCCTGGAAACAGATTCCTGGTGGTGGGCTTGGGGCCCAGCGAGACTTTTAATCCCACCCCTGCTGGAGCCATGGCTGCTAGAGAGCTACAAACATCCTGTAGAGGGGTTTGCAGTCCACAATGATAGCTTAGCAGCTGTAGCTGCACTTATTTTTATCCATGTCTTAAATTTTCTGAGGGCATTTCCATGCTGATAGAATACTCTGTCACTTATCTACAGACTAAACTTCCCTCTGTTTCATCTTTTCACTGTCACTGATTTGACATTTTCCCCCTTAGGCTTGGAAATATCTTCCAGTATGTTTGGATGCTCTTTCAACATTCACGTGGTTGTAAGAATTCTTGTTCCCCAATTTTGCCATCTCCTTTAATTATCTGCAATTTTTAAAATATAAAATACACATGATCTCCCACTCCTGCTACCAGTGTTCTCCCTTTGTCCACTAACATCTCCACCAAGCATGGTGATTAATAATACAAAATCATAACCCAGAATATGTCAATGTTATTAATATCATCATTTTGGTGAGATTTGCAGCTGCTTGTAACCATTTAGATGAGCCATAAACAGAAAGTTATTGGCCTTTGGCCCTTCCAATCTGCTCCTCTACTTAATAAGATTATAACTGATTTGATTGTGGTCTCTAGTTTCCTGTCTACCCCGATACCTTTCGATTCCCTTGTCAATCAAGAATCTATCTAATTCAGCCTTAAACATATTCCATGATTCTGCCTTTTCTGGAAAAGAAAGTACCACAGACTAACAACCATCTGAAGGGTAAAAGTCATCCGCATCTCCATCTTAAATTTATTTTTAAACCGTGTACCCCTAGTTCTGATCATTCCCAGATGGAGAAACATCCTTCCAGCATTCACCCAGTTATGTCCCCTTTGGATTTTATATGCTACAATAAGATCACCTCTCATTCTTCTAAGCTTCAGTGGATACAGGCCCAGCCTGTCCAACCTTTCCTTATCCCTTCATCCAGGAATCAATTGAGTGAACTCTGCAGTACTTCTCTCCACTGCTTCCAATGCAATTACACCCTGTTTAAAATATGGAGACCAAAACTGTACACAGTACTTTACAAATGTAGCTCTGACATATCTGTAGCAATATTTTCCTCCTTTTATATTCCAATCCACTTATCATAAACAATTTCCATTTGCCTTTCTAATCACTTGTTGTACCTGCATACTAATGTTTGCAATTCATTTACCAGCACACCCAAATTACTCTGTACTGCAGAGTTCTGCAATCTCTCACCAGATAAATAATATTTTGTTTTCCTATTTTTTCTGCCAAAGTGGACAAATTCATACTTTCCCACATCATATCCCATGTGCCAAATATTTTGCTCATTCACTTAATGTATGAAATAAAAATCAGTATCGCCTCTGGGAGAGAAGGGCATGGTCAGGCAGTGCCCTGGCAATTCTCCCTGGCACTGGTCTGGCACAGGTGATCTGGCACAACCTGTGCCAGGGACAGTGCCAGGGTGTGCCCTAGAGAGTGCCTCATGTACAGGGGCTCATCTATTTATGCTGGTGGTGGGGGAGCACGTGGAGTGGACACTGAGTGATAGGGATGTCGGAGATGGTCAAGAAGAATGGAAGGAGGCCGATTCCATTGATAAATGGAGTGGGGTCAGAGGGGAAGGAGGTTGATGCTTCTGCTGATTGGCCAGGTGGAGGCAGGGTATTGCCAGGGAGGATGGGTGGAGGGAGGGGCGGGGAGGTTAGTGGATGTGGGGTGGAGATTAATTTTTTTCTGCCTGCCTTTTTAAAAGGCTGTCCTGATCTCAGTGGAGACAGTTCACTGTTCTAAGAGTCCCCACCTCAGCAGACTTGCAGCACAAATCATCCCCCTTTTTTGCAGTTAAAGTGACAAGTTCTAGAGAGAAAACTGGCCAGTCAAGCTTGAGAGTTCCACACCAGTTTTCTCACCCGAACAGATGCTCTGCCAAATTCTGGAAAGATTCCACTCATCCCACATTTCTCTCTCTCTCTTTAACTCTGAAGAAGAGTCATCTAGACTTGAAATGTTAATTGTTTCGCTCCACTGATGCTGCCAGTCCTGCTGACCTTTCAGTATTTTCTGTTTTTATTTCAGATCTCTAGCAGCCACAGGATGCTTTCGATTTAACACCTTGATCTTTAGAACTAAGGTTATCTTTCACTATTACATGATGTCATCCTTAATTCAGAGCTACCCCACCACCTTACCCAAACTTCCTGATCTTGAATGTTCAGGACTCAGCCTTGGTCACCTTGCAGTTATGCCTCTGTAATGGCTATCAGATCATATATTTTGTTTCTATATGAACTAACAAATCATTTCTTTTATTATGAATGCTCCATGCATTTACTATTTTTACAACCTCTGGTCTTTTCTGCTGGTGTACTCATAAGTTTGTACACTCTGACCCATTTTGTCAAGCTGTGATTATCATAATCCTTTTTGCTATCTTATTCACTTGTCTTGTTCCAGTAAGTTCTCTACTCTTGGGGTACATCCCCAAGAACTCACTCCACAGACAGGCGTCGGGGAACACAGGTATTTATTTCAAGTCTTATTTCCTCCATACTCCAAAATACAATTGCCCTCCCAAGGTGATCCTCGTGAAGATCACCCCACACCCAAGTTCACCTGGCCCATTCCCTTAAAAGGGCCATGCCCCCAACATACATAATAGCCCCTCCCTTTAGGTTATCACAATTAACTTCACTTAATACCTCACCCTACACTGTATGAATTTTTATGTCAAAACACTGACTAATGACAGCAATACAGCACATGGCTTTGCACTTACGGAAATCCATCTCATTATTGCCTGTTAAGTTCTTACCATACCATTAACCTGACACAAATTCAATACAAATTGTACTCAACACATCCTCTTCAAATGCTTAGTCAGCCTTCTGAAACAGTAACCCTCTGGAGAAAGCAAAGGAGCTGGGTTTCCCTTACAAATAACACAATGGAGGCCAATGGAGTTTTCACGTATGTCTGATTCAATCAATTAACCTTGCAAGATTAGCATTCCTCTGGCATTTTCTTTTAAGTATCTTTAGGTATGAGATTGTCTTGTATGATATTTGTCATGGACAAATTAATATCTTCACATAAAATGAATTTGTGGACAGGAATATTGGCTTTTATTTTAAATGAGTTAATACCTTCTTTTTAAAACAAAGGAACAATGCGTTCTGAATGCTTTATTGGCAGTACATTGACTTCAAACAAGAAGACAATGTCACAGATAGATAAATAAGTATTGCTGAAAAAAAGAGACATTCCATTGAAGTTTTTTGTCTTGCATTAATCAGGGTAGATTCACCAGAATACCAAAGGGAATAACAATTTATGCTGCATGAGAAGAGGGTCCTGCTTGGTAGAGGCATTGCCATGGAGAATGCACCAGGGAGCAGTTAACACCCAAGCTTTTGTTTAAATTCAAACCAAGCAGGTCGACTGATTCCAAAAAGATAAATAAGCATTAAGCAATTGAAAACTAACTTGTGAGGGAAATGGTTAAAGTACAATACAGGCAATTTCAAATCACCTAAAAATCATTTATTTCCAATCCCCTGGTCTTTCTTGAACACCATTAGAATCCTCCCCTCAGGTATATGAAATTCGAGCCTCTGTCCACATTTTCATAACTTGCATTAGTTACACATGCTGGAATGTGTCTTCCATTCCTGTTACTCTGGTATACTATTTATTCCCCATTTTGTCATCACCTTTCAGTCCCATGGGACTCTGCCCCTGAAACACCGAGGCTCATAAAGTCCTGCCTAAAGCCATGGAGAATTCTGTTCTCCGAGCCTCACCTACCCCGGAATTGGAAAAACTCCAGCCTTTGTCTTGTCATGTATTTCCCTTCTTCAGTACATCCATCCTCACCTTTTCCCATTTCCAACTCAACATTTTCCTCACCTTATTTAGTACTTTAAGGCATTGAATATGAGGACTGCTGTAAATATAAATGCAAGTTGATGTTGTTGGAAATTAATTCATAGGCTCAGTGCCCTACCACATTAGTTGCTATCCAATGGGTGGCTGCTCTGTTCTTCCTCTCTGAGGTTTGTATGTTTGGTTGTTAACCTTGAATATCAGCAACTTACATTAACTTTCAAACCAAACACTTTTTTTGCACCTGATTGAGCAGAGGAGTTTTCTCCAGTGTCCTCAACAATATCCTTCAAACAACATGACTAAAATAGATTATCTGGTTATTATCACTATGCTGTTGGTGGAACCTTGGTCATCACATTTTCAGCATTGGAACAATGTCTACACTTCAAAAGTACTTCAGCCACTGTCTGGGATTGAAATGTCCTGAGGTCATGAAAGGCACCATGTAAAATTTAAGTCTTTCTTTCTTTAAGTTCATAACTTATTTTTCTGATATATTTTGTCTCAATTAGTATGATTAGGGTTTGTTTTTATTCTTTTATGGGATATGAGCATTGCTGGTTACACCAAAATGCATTGTCCCTCCCTAAATGCCATTGAGAAGATGGTGGTGAGCCACCTTCTTCAATCATTGCAGTTTATCTGGTGTGGATAAACTCACAGTGCTGTTAGAAAGGGAGTTCCTAGATTGGAATCCAGTGACAGTGAAGGAACAGTGATGTAGCTCCAGGATAGGGTGATGTGTGGATTGGACGGGAACCTGACGTTATGTTGTTCCTACAACCTTGTCCATCTAGATGATAGAGGTCAGGGGTTTGGAAGGTTCTATGGAAGGAGCCTTGGTGCATTGCTACAATACATCTTATAAATTAAACATTCTGCTATCACTGAGTTGGCAATGGAGGCACTGAATTTTTAAGTTGATGGATCAGGTGCCAATCAATTGGGCTGTTTTGTCCTGGATGGTGTCAAGCTTGTTGAGTTTTGTTGGAACTGCACCCATTCAGGCAAGTGGGGAGTATTCCATCACTCTCCTGACTTGTGCCTTGTAGATGATGGACAGGCTTTGGGGAGTCAAGTGTTGAGTTATTTGCTGCCGAATTCCCAGCCTCTGGCCTGCTCTTGTAGTCACAGTATTTATATGGCTGGTCCAGTTCAGTTTCTGGTCAATGCAACCACCCCAGGATGTTGATAGTGGGGAACTCAGTGATGTTAATGCCATTGAGTGGCAAAGTGGGATGTTTAGATTCTCTTTTGTTGGAGGTGGTTATTGCCTGGCATAATATGGTGTGAATGTTACTTACCACTTGTTAGCCCAAGCCTGAATGTTACCCAGCTGCATATGGACATGGGCTGATTCAGAGTTGAGGAATCGTTCATTGGAACTGAACACTGTGCAAACATCAATGAACTGCCCCACTTCCATCTTTATGATGTTATTGATGAAGCAGCTGAAAGTAATTGGGCCTAGTACACTGTACCCTGAGGAACCCATGCAGTGATGTCCCAGTACTGTGATGATTGACCTCCAACCACCACAACCTAGGCACGACTCCAACAAGTAGACAGAGTTTCCCTCCTGTAAATCTTGCATCAAATCAGCTGCATTAGTTGTTTGACAATATTATATAAGAGTTGGAAAGCTTTCAGTGCACTCAGAATGAGCACCCACCTCAGAAATGAACAATGCAGCAACCACACCAAAAGCAACTGCAAGCAGCTGTCGCCGCATTTGTAGTGTATCCAGTTTCTTTAACCTAGCTCCAACATTGCTATAGAATGGAATTTCTCAGGTCAAGCTTCAGTAAAAATTGGCTTTGGTTTGGGAGGCAGTTCAAGGACTTTGGAGAATAACGAGAGATTGGAGATTGAACATGAGTTTACAAAGATGATTTTTTTTTAAAGGAAAGGGGCGATGATGGTAGCACAGTGGTTAGCACTACTGCCTCACAGCACCATGCACCCAGGTTCTATTTGGCCTCAGGTGATTGTGTGGAGTTTACATATTCTCCCTCCCGTACCTGCGTAGGTTTCCTCTGGGTGCTTCGGTTTCCTCTCAGTCCATAGATGTATGGGTTAGGTTGATTGGCCACGCTAAATTCCCCCTTAATTCTGTGGGATTAGCAGGATAAAACGTGGTGTTATGGGGATACGGCCTGTGGTTTGGTGATGGCTTGATAGACCGAATGGCCTCCTTCTGCACTGTAGGAATTCTATGATTCTACGATGGTAAATTTGAAGAGGGGCCAAAACCTGAGGAAGCACATTAACAGTTCATATCTCTAGCTGATGTCGATTAATGCATTGAAATTTTGTTCTCTGTACCTCTGCATTTATCAGTTTAAAAGGTTGAAGATATTTAATATTTCATTTTAGAATGTTAATGGCTGTTTTAACAAGGCACCAATGTAATGTTCCATTCCCTTTTCCCTGGTCACATTTTTGCAGTTGAGGATCATATCAAATGCAAGAACAACCTTAGATCTATGAATGCAGCTTCTGACAATTGCTAAAGCTGAAATATTTTGGTTACATGTTTGCGTAACACCTGCCTAACAAACAATTATTGTATGTATTGCCTTGGTTGAGTTTACTTTCACTTCATTAAGCCTGATTCATTTTAATATTCAATATGAATTTTTAACTTGCAAATCCATGTTATGAAGAAACTGAGTCTGTTAATGAATTTCACAGTAGGAACTGTGTATAGAGATAGTAAGAAATTTCACACTTAATTGGTGTCATTAACTATTTAAAGAAACACTCAGTCTCACTGACTCATTATAGTTTTTCTATATCTCGCACAATCTGTTCCTTTTTTAAAAGATACTGATTTTAATAAAATAAATGGAATGTGTACAGCTTATCATTTGTTTGCAATTGTACAGTGTAATGATGTAAATCAAACCAAAACATGCCAGCACACATTATCATATCAATAAAATGGCAATCTAGATTTTCACCAGGAAGGTAGGAAAATGTCCCTTATTACATTCTATGGCAATTCCATGTCCATTGATCCATCATACACTGTATGGCACCAATGAGCCCTACAATCACAATAAGATGTGTTGTAAAAACAGTCACAAATAGACATGTTTAAAAAAAAAAGTAGTTATTCAGAACTTTCCAATATGTTAAACAAAAATTTAAATGGCATTGGAAATGTTACTCATCCAGATGCTTTACAGAATCAATGAGAGAAATTTCAAGCACTTGAAACCTCTTAATCTTGTACAAATAAATATTGTGCAATTGACAGTTGAGATTAGAGAGCCAGAGCTGTGTATCAAGAAATGTTTACCTGGGAGTTCAGGTGTTTCAACAGAGCAATGGATTTCTGGACCATCCTATGCCCTATCAGAGTGACATTCCAGTGAACCAACTTTCTGAGCAGCACTTAAGAGCAGATACATCTGAGATGTCCTTCCTGGTATAATGCATTTCCACTGGCACTATGCATTGCGCCACACCCCAAACCACTCCCATCCCCCAAATTCACACAACCACCATGCACACACATCCTGGCCATGTCAATCATCACAAGTTGGAAAAGGTTTTGCATTTCTTAGGCATGGGTCAATATCAGTTCTGTTCCATTGCACATGGGTTTGCAGAGTAAGACCCTAGACATTCATAGAATCATCAAATGGTTTGCATTTTTTTCTTCAGGTGCTTATCCAAATTACTATTGATAGTCCCAATTAAATCTGCCTCCAGCTCAAATTCAGAGTGTCCATCCTTGATTCTAACCACTCTTTTGGTAATTTGTTTTCCCTCATGTTACTGTTGCGTCTTTTAAAATCATTTGAAATCAGTATCTGCTGTGTTTCATCACTCTTACCAATGAACTATTTCTCTGTACACTCTGTTTAAATCCTCTGTTAAATTTCCTCTTAACCTCTTCTGAGGTGGACAGTCCCAGCCATTCAACCTATCCATCAACCGAAGTTCCTCATCCATGGAACTGTTCTCATGAATTTTTCCGTGCTTTTTATAAAGTCTTCACATCCTTTCTGAAGTGTGCTGCCTAAAATTGGGCACAATACTTCAGCTGAGGTCAAAGCAGGGATGGTCCGTAATAACTTACTTGCCTTTATTGTCTAAGCCTTATTTAATAAAGCATATGGGCTCTAGGGCTTTGTAAATCATTTTCTCAACCTGCCCTTGTACATTCAGTGATTTGTGCACACATGCTTCCAGATCTTTCTGTTTCTGTGCCTCTCCTTAGAATTGTGCCCTCTACTTATATTACCTTCCCTCATACTTCCCATCAAAATGAATGACTACACACTTTTCTACATTGAACTTCATTTGCTTGTTGTCAATCTGTTCCACCAGCCTGATTAAGCTCTTTTGAAGTCTATTACTATTTTTCCTCACAATTCACAATCCTTCCAGTTTTGTGTCATCTTCAATTTTTTTTAAATTGTGCCCTGAATACCCAAGTCTAATTCATTAATATATACCAAGAAAAGCAGGGGTCCAAGTGCTAAGCCTCAGGAACCCTCCTCATTTCTCCAATGTGGAAAACAACTACTCGCCACTACTTTATGTTGCTTGTCACTCAGACAATTTTATATTCAAACTACCACTGTTCATGTTATTACATGATCTTCAACTTTCCTGGCAAGTCAACTCTGTGGCAATTCTCAGACATCATTTGGAAGTCCGTATACACCACATTAACCATCACTATTACCATAACAAAAATCGCAATCAATTTAGTTAAGCATGCTTGACCTTTAACAAATCTGATCTACTTTCCCTTATAATTTTACACTTATCCAAGCAACTGTTAATTGTGTCCCAGACCATCATCTCTACAAGACTTCCCATGGCTAAACTGACTGGCCAATGTTGCTGGGTTTAATCTTGCTCTCTTCTTTGAACTAGAGTGTAGCATTTGTAATTCTCCTGTTCTCTGGCATTATTCTGGAGGACCAGAAGATTACAGACAGTGCCTCCCCTTACTTTCCTCAGAAAACCCAGACATATTCCATCTAACCCTGGTGACTGATCAATAGGAAGTATCACCAGCCTATCTAATACCTCCTTTTTGTTAAGTTTTAGACCATCCAGTATCTCAATTACTTCCTTTTTCACTTTTTCAGTGTATTTACATTCTTCTTTGATGAAGACATATGTAAAGTACTCATTCTATGTGTAGATCTCCTTTTCTAACTTCTTAATCAGTCCCACCCCTTCTCTTATTGGTATTTTATTATTTCCAGGCCCACAGATGTCTTTTATATCCCCTTTAATATTAATTGCCGGTTTCTTCTCATACTCTCACTAATTAAAAAAGGCAATCATCTCACCATCCCCCCATCATACACACAAACATGCAATCCCCTTGGACTAACACAGAAGACACATTTCATTAACAGATATTTTTAAAATATTGCCTTCACGCTTACTTTTGGGTCAGAAGGTCTTAGATTTAAACCTGACAGGAGAAGCTTGATCATATTACTAAGAGCACCACACCTTTGGAGGTGGCATCTTAAAGGGATAAGAAAGAAAGCAGTCAAGTTTTTCTAGAATGTATCGAACATTTATTCCTCAGCCAACAGCTAAAAAAACAAATCTTTCATTCAATTGCTGATTAAGTGTCCCACTCTGAATAACTACTACATTTCCTATATTACAGCAGTAAATACACTTCAGAAGTACTTTATTAACTGTAAAGCTCTTTGAGGCTGTGAAAGGCACTATATACAGCTGTGTTTCTTCTTGTGCACAAGTTTAATGTTCAAAGTGTCAATTCACACTCCACCTGTAACCACCTGTCAGGTAGTTTAGTATCTAAGATGTGAAATTATAACATTTGACAGGGACTGGGAGCTGAATGTACAGGGCTATCAAGTGTTTACGAAGGATAGGCAGGAGGGAAAAGGGGGGTGCGTAGCTCTGCTGATTAAGGATAGCATCATGGTGGTAGCAAGGGATGATATTGGAGCCAAGGAGCAGAGGGTGGAATTGTTGTGGGTGGAGATTAGGAACAGCAAAGGGAGGAAGACGCTGGTGGGTGTCGTCTATAGGCCCCCAAATAATGATCTGCAGGTGGGGCGGGCTGTTAACGCGCAAATAAGTACGGCGTGCAGGAATGGGACGGCCGTAGTTATGGGGGATTTCAATCTGCATATTGATTGGTCGACCCATGTTGGACGCGGGGGGCTCGAGGAAGAGTTCTTGGAATGCTGCCAGGATAGTTTCCTCGAACAGTGTGTGTTGGAGCCGACGAGGGAGCGAGCTATCTTGGATCTGGTGCTATGTAATGAGGCGGCTAGAATTACGGACCTGTGGTGAAGGATCCTCTTGGGGAGAGTGATCATTGTATGGTGGAGTTTCTGGTGCAGATGGAGGAGGAGAAAGTGGGTTCCCGGACACGCGTCCTTTGTTTGAATAGAGGGAAGTACGGTAGGATGAGAGAAGAATTGGCGAATGTGGACTGGGGGAGCGCGTTGGAGGGAGGGTCTGTTGAGGAGCAGTGGAGGATCTTTAAGAAGATCTTTCTTGGTGCTCAGCAGAAATTTATTCCGATGGTCAAAAAGGATAGTAGGAGGAGAGGTAATAAGCCGTGGATAACGAAGGAGGTGAAGGAAAGTGTTAAATTAAAAGCGGAGGAATTTAGAGTAGCTAAGAGTAGTGGGCGAGAAGAGGATTGGGAGAGGTTTATATGTCAACAAAGATTGACAAAGAAGTTGATAAAGAAGGGTAGGAGAAACTATGAAGCTGGGCTAGCGCTTAATATAAAAAAGGATAGCAAGAGTTTTTATAAATATATGAAAAGGAAGAGGCTGGCTAGGGTGAATGTTGGTCCTTTAGAGGATGAGAAAGGGGACCTAGTGGTAGGGGATGGGGATATGGCTAAGGTATTGAATAACTTTTTTGTTTCTGTCTTCACGGAGGAGGACGTGAATAATTTGCCGGGTGTTAGCGATGGAAAGGTGGTAGGACTGGAGGGTCTTAATGACATTACTGTTACTAGAGAGGCGGTGCTCGACAGACTGGAGGGGCTGATTGTGGACAAGTCCCCAGGACCGGATGGAATGCATCCAAGGGTTCTGAAAGAAATGGCGGAGGTGATAGTGGATGCCTTGGTGGTTATTTTCCAGACGTCGCTGGATTCCGGGGAAGTGCCGGATGATTGGAAAACGGCTAATGTTACGCCGTTGTTTAAGAAGGGTGCCAGGCAAAAGGCGGGGAATTATAGGCCGGTTAGTTTAACGTCTGTGGTAGGTAAAATGTTAGAATCTGTCATTAAGGAGGAAATTGCGAGGCATCTTAAAGGGAATTGCTTGATAGAGCAGACGCAGCACGGTTTCGTTAAAGGGAAGTCGTGTCTGACAAATTTACTGGAGTTCTATGAGGATGTGTCTAGGGCGGTGGATAGAGGAGAGCCGGTGGATGTGGTCTTTCTAGATTTCCAGAAGGCGTTTGACAAAGTACCTCACAAGAGGTTATTGCAGAAGGTCGAGGGACATGGAGTTGGGGGTAGGGTGTTAGCGTGGATAGAGGATTGGTTGTCAAATAGGAGGCAGAGAGTGGGGGTCAACGGGTGCTATTCGGATTGGCGGATGGTGACTAGTGGAGTGCCCCAGGGGTCGGTGCTGGGGCCTCAGCTTTTTACCATTTATATA
Source organism: Carcharhinus amblyrhynchos (assembly GCF_965287045.1). Taxonomy (NCBI): domain Eukaryota; kingdom Metazoa; phylum Chordata; class Chondrichthyes; order Carcharhiniformes; family Carcharhinidae; genus Carcharhinus; species Carcharhinus amblyrhynchos. The sequence goes on along the minus strand of NC_137324.1, from coordinate 84,462,267 downwards.
GATGATCTGGAGGAGGGAACCGAGTGTAGGGTGTCGAAATTTGCTGATGACACCAAGATTGGGGGAACGGCAAATTGTGCGGAGGGTGTGGAGAGTCTGCAGAAGGATCTAGATAGGCTGGGCGAATGGGCCAGGAAATGGCAAATGGAATTTAATGTTGGCAAGTGTGAGGTGGTCCACTTTGGTAGGAAGAATGGTAGGAAGGACTATTACTTACGGGGCAAAAAACTGCAGCAGGCGACGGTGCAGAGGGACCTCGGGGTCCTTGTGCATGAGTCGCAAAAACCCAGCTTGCAGGTGCAGCAGGTGGTCAGGAAGGCGAATGGGATGCTGGCCTTCATAGCGAGGGGGATTGAATATAAAAGTAGGGAGGTCTTGCCGCAGCTGGAGTACTGTGTGCAGTTTTGGGCGCCGCACCTGCGCAAAGATATTTTGGCCTTGGAGGGAGTGCAGAGGAGGTTTACTAGGCTGATACCGGAGTTGAGGGGGTTGAGCTATGAGGAGAGGCTGAATAAATTAGGCTTGTACTCGTTAGAGTTTAGAAGAATGAGGGGAGATCTCATTGAGACGTATAAGATGATGAATGGGATGGATAGGATAGAGGTGGAGAGACTCTTCCCGCTCAAAAAAGACAGTAGGACTAGGGGGCACAGCCTCAAGATAAAAGGGGGGCGGTTTAGAACAGAGTTGAGGAGGATCTTCTTCACTCAAAGGGTGGTGAATCTCTGGAATTCTCTGCCCGTTGAAGTGGTAGAGGCTGCCTCGCTAAATATTTTTAAGGCGCGGGTTGATGGGTTTTTGATAAGAGAGGGGATTAAGGGTTATGGGGAGAGGGCGGGAAAGTGGAACTGAGCAGCGACAGATCAGCCATGATCTTATTGAATGGCGGGGCAGGCTCGAAGGGCTAGATGGCCTACTCCTGCTCCTATTTCTTATGTTCTTATGTTCTTATGTTCTTAAAATCGGCACTGGATTTGTGCACAGCAGTTTACTGTTTTGAATTTGTTTGATAAAAGCTCCCTGGTGGGTCTCTTGAATCACAAATGGAACGTATTATGCTTATCCCAGCTAAATTCAAGATGTAAAACTTTTGATTCAGGCAGTCTTCATAAAACATTTTGGAGTTTCTAACCTGAACCATAACAAAAGGATAAAAGTTAATCAAAATTAGAATGTATAGGAGAAGATAATTTTTAAACTGTTTGATTACATTCAATCTATATTGAAAGTCAGGAAAAGTCCAGAGTTACACTGCCTTGGTGAACTTGCTGATGCAATGAATCCTCAACCAACTTGAATTACATATTAAAAACCTTTACCAGATATTTTAATTCTAATGTTGTGGAACACACGAGTTTAAAATGAGACACAGAAAAGCTCGAGTAAAGCTCCAAGAGGGTAAAAGGCAATACTTGAATAAACTACACAGGGCGTCGCTGACACAGGGAACTTTCTGGAAGTCTCAAAATATATCTTTTTGAAATCCCGGTACATTACCTGAACTGCAACAGATGTGACAGTACCAAGTAAGCAGCTCGTTGTGAATGAAGGAAAGCTATCTGAAGAAATTCAGAAGAAACAAACCCAGCAAAAAGAAAATGAAATAAGATTAGAAAGTGTTTGTATTAAAGCTGAATAGGAAGATTTTAAACACAAGAATTCAGCTGAATATATATATTTCAAAACACACAATGAGCCAAACTGTTCAAGATTTGAATAAAGAAATTTCTGAGGTGTCACAATGGTACAAGGCAGAAATAAGGGCAGGAATTTTCTAACCATTCATGCCAGTGGGATTTTCCAATCTTGCTACAGTGAATGGAGATTTGGCTTGTTGCAAAATTTCAGTCTTTGCTACTGGGGGAATCGTGGTGTGAGTGGGCAGTAAGATCGTGCCAGGAAATTTGAATTCTATTGTTAACAAAGCAAAGCAGGAGTTGTGAAAACTTAACCAGCTGTACAGCCATGCACAGCAGCAGGCAGAAAATATATTAAAAGTTACAGGCCCCAGTGATTCTGAAGAACTAATATATGCTTCAGGAAAAGCATGATGAGTTAAAAAGAAGTTGAATTTTATTTCAGAGAAAGCAGCATTGTAAATCCCAGTAGTGAAAAGGCAAGAAAATAACCAGGTGATAGAAAAGCTAATTGTCCATCAAGATCAAATTTTTAAAAAGTACATCACACTTCAGCAGCAGGAATGAATAGATTACCTTGAAAAGCTGAATGAAGGAATAACAGGAAAAAAAATGAGACGCGACTAGCTTTGCAAAGAAAATGAAAACCTGTTGAAGACCCATCACAGGCAACAAGGATCCCTCGGGCCAAAGTTTATTCCTCTAGAAAATTAGAAGAGAGGCAAGACGCACTTAATATCACTCTAAAAGAACTGAAGAACCAGTTGGCACAGAAGACATAAGAATTTCAATATTCCAGGAGGAAGCCAAGAGATACAAGAAAGAGGCTGCGGAGCATGCTTGGATATTTGGAAGGAAACTTAGAAAAACATCGGATGATATGAAAATCAAGGACCTAGACTGGCAAGAGAAAGCAAAACTTCTCAGAAAAGAATGTGAGGAGTCTCAGAAACAATTTGCATTAGCACGATTACAGAATGTGAGCTTGAACGATAGTGTAGAGAAATTATACTCCAAAGAAAAACTGATTGGTGCAAAGAATCAACTATCATTTACAAGAGAAGCACTTGATAAAGAAAAAAAAATAATAACTAATGAGAATTAATGGAATGTTGCTCAGAGGAATTAGAACACTTAAAAGTAGATCTAAAATGCTTTAATGATGAATTGGTAGAAATTCAACAAAAATGAATCTTCAATTAAGACTTGATGAACTTCAAGCATCAGAACTCTCTAAGAAACATCATAAGAACTGTTGGGAACAAGAGAAGGAATTGCTGAAAAATCAAAACAGTTGTTTCAAAGCAAAATCAATAACCAAAAATGATGATCTTCTTGAACTTCAGAATAATCTGAACAACATGAAGGATGAGATGTGTAATATGGAAGGGTATATCCAGACTTTAAAAGCAGGATAGCTAAATTCTACAAAACAGATTGACAATCATAGAATCCTTATAGTGCAGAAGGAAGTCATTCAGCCCATAGAGTCTGCACTGACTCTCTGACAGAGTATCTCACCCATGCCCTCTCCCCAACCCTGTCCACATATCCCCACATACTTACTATGGCTAATCCATTTAACCTACACAACTTTGGACTATGGGAGGAAAACCACACATAAATGGGGAAAATCTAATAAATTAATTGAAAAAGTCTAAGGAGCAGTCAGTGACCATGGAAGAAAGATTCTGAAAAAATGAATTACTCAGATGAAGTTGTTAAATTAATGCAACACTTCTGCAGAAAACTCTGGAATAAAAACAGTTCAACTTACCAGAGCAATTGCTGAGCTAAAATGAAAGACTCTTAAGCTCAAAACACAACTTGAAAAGAAACAATCAAAATTTGGCTAAACTTGTGAAACAAGTGCGAAGGAAGGTTCCATTGTTGAAATGTGAACATCCATTTATATCACACGAGCTGCACGACAAGAGAGGGAAAACAAATGCTACATGGATGCGCACAACATTCATCCTTCCTGGAAAAAATGAGATTAATCAACTACTACCTAGCCCCACATCTGCTGAATTGACAAAAGATTTGTTCAATACCAAGGAATAGGTAAAAGGAGGATGAAAAGATACCCAGTTGCCAGAATAACCTCCAAATCAACAGAGTTTATCTGCAAAGACAGAGCCTAAAACTCCTTCAACAGTTGTGAAAATGAGATTTGGTGGGACGTAAGGACTCCAGACTGCCTGAACCTATGAATTCAGAGATTTGAAGGCAGAAATGGTACATTAACAATGATGTTAAAAAATGGGTAAAATGAGAATAACTTGAAATATGTTGGATAAAGACTCAGGAAGGTGTAGTATAAGGGTCTGGTGAATTGAGGGTTAATACGTGACTGAGTATTGCATTACCCACAGTGATCTAAGAGAACACATGATCTGCACTCAGGGCCAGTCCACTGTTGGATAGAGCCATGTGCAGAAGCAAGCATGGAGACAGCTCCTAGTTTGAACTCTCTAATGTATACTTGCACATAGTTCTTGTCATTAGCAAGTACATACAGTTAGCCTACTTAGACTGCGAAAACTTCATTTAGACCTATTGAATGGTAAAACCCTATAACACTCAGGTTATGATCATTAGATGTAATTTTGTGTTTTGCACAGGGTAGGATGGTTTCAAGAAGTGATTTTCTTTTGGTCACTACAGGCTACTTAACCTAAGTTACAGCAAACATTTTGATCGTGGTGTGGACATGGAAGTTTGGGAAAACCTTACACTTTCAATCATGAAAGGCTAACAGCCTAGCTCTATTTCTCTGATGTTATAAAAGGCAACAGATTAGGAATGCTTGCCTGTAGTTATCAGAGACTGACTTTGATTCTTTCTTCTGGGCTGGGGCAACTGTTATTACCTTTCCATTTGACTGAGACCATTTTGGTATAGAGAAACAGCTTAATTAAGATGGTTTAAAGGTAAATTCAGATTACTTAAGCGTTCACATCATTTTGATGTTATTCCTACTCGCCTGCTTATTGAATTTTTATTTTTACAATTTGCGTTTAGATCCATACCCAATGACTGCAGAGAATGTTTTTAAATGAAGGTTTAACATTGCCCTTGCACATCCACGCAATATAAAGGGTGAAAATAAATGAATTGGATTGAGAATTTTTTTTTTTAAGAGGCTCTTCTGCACATTTGGAGTCATCTCAAATCCAATTAGGATTAGCCCTTTATCATTGAAAGCTTTAAATGAAATTTCAAGATTAGTTCAACAGTATCATCAATAGAGAAGTAAAGCATAAAACAGTTCATAACTCAAGAAATCGCAATTGGTAGGCAGACGCAAGATTTCCGTCTTTTAGTCAGGAAGGCATTGTGTATGTATAATTATTTCACCAGCTGGGACCACCTAACAAATAATGCAAGATAATTTGGGAGGTCATTTAAAATACTTCTGGCATTAAGTCTACTTCTAAGTCTTAAATAAGCTACTGTAATCAGAAATGCATTACATAGAAACATAAGAGATAGGAGCAGCAGGAGGCCATTTGGCCTTCCAGCCTGCTCCGCCATTCATCACAATGGCTGATCATCCAACTCAATAGCCTAATCCTGCTTTGTCCCCATAACATCTGATCTCATTCACCCCAAGTGTTATATATAGCTACCTCTTGAATGAATTGCTTCTAATGAATTGGTTCAAAAGTGCTCAAAGGAAAATTACTTGTAGGCAGTAAGAAAAGTAGATCAAATCAAAAAACAAAAAGATACAAACTTCTCATAGTTGCTATCCAATTGAAAACTAGATGGACACCTAGTAAGGTGAATGTTTACTAAATTGCATGGACCTCTGAAGCTTTTTTTTTATATAAATGTAAGTGTATGGATTTGCTATTTGGCACAAGCTAGACCCTCTGCAAACGATAAAAGCAAAATACTATGGATGCTACAGGTTTGAAGTAAGAACAGAAAATGCTGGAAAAGCTCAGCAGGTCCAGCAGCATCTGTGAAGAGAGAAACTATTTTTAAAAAGTTTATTTATTAGCATCATAAGTAGGTTCACATTAACACTGCAATGAAGTTACTGTGAACAGAGTTGTTTTGAATCTGAACTCTGTTTCTCTTTGTTCAAATGCTGCCAGATCTGAGTTCAGCCTCTACAAGTGACAATATATTCAATTCTGTTTTGAGGGGTTTCAGCATACAATTCTGAAATATCTGTGAAGCCAAAGCCAACCTCACGGCTTTAGGTCAATGCATTCACACAGGCAATGCGTGTATTCCTCTTCTCAAGTAGCACCCAGCCTCACCAGAAAACATGATACACACTTAATCTTGACTAGCTTCCAACAGGTACAGCCATCTTTAAGCAATCAGCTCAGATGAACCAATTCCTAAAGTTCGAGAGCACTATAGATCCTACCAAAACTTACACAACATTTCTGAATCAATTAGCACTGATGACACATAAGAAGCTAAACTGTGACTGAAACTGGACAGTAGTACAAAGATAAATATAGCCAGCACTGACCAAGTACTTTATGAAACTTGATCCTGCTCTTCTATAGTGACCTTATGGGTGCCTTTGTAGGTTGTTGTGTAAATGGAATATTCATGTTTGGTCATTTGTAGTATTATTTTACTTGGCCATTTATTAGCCATGCTCTGTAAGCCCTGAACTCTTTTCCTGTTATCGTTGTCATCGTCGTCAACTGCCCCTTGAAGTGAGGATAACATCTACTCAGGGCCACGAATTTTGCCATGGGTCAGCATGTGACTGAAAAAGCTGATCCTTGACCCACACACTTTTGGGTACAAGGGGCAGGATGTCCCAAGAGGTAGTGGAATCCAGAATGCAGGATTTGCTTCTTTTTCCTTTCTTCCCTGTCACCGCTATGCCTCATCATTAAGGCATTTGAACTCAAAGCGTCATCATTCTTAACATTTGATAGCAAGCTCTGCCCTGTCATTAATGTCAAAGATGCTGCAATTCAAGGAGAGCTTCCTGCCCTTGTCTTCCCCTAGAATGTTGGTCATTTGAGTGTTGAGAAAACAAAATTTGGCAAAGAAACATATTTTAGCCTGCTGTTAGTGACAAGTACCTCGTGGCTGATTTTGCAGGAATTTAAAATGAATGCTTGTGGATGTGACTTTCTGAAGGACATTAGCATTTTATCGACACTCCTCCCATTGTATCCAGAGGCATTGCTGGTAGAACTTCGAGTACTCATCTGGTGACTGTTACACAGTGCAGGTCTCACCACTGTACAGCAGAGTGTGGATGATAAATGCTCTATGCACTGGGGGTTCTGTTGATTTGAGGAGGTTTTTGCTGTCAAACTTTGCTACTTTGCCATAGTCTGTAGAAGACTGAGTGGATGCAGCATCCAGTGTTGAATCTCATCAGTAATGGCGGCATTTTGAGACAGGTGGTGCCAAGCTGTAGGAAATATTCAACACATTTCAGAGTCTCCCCTTCAACATATATGTGAATATTTGACTGACATGTCCAGGTTGATAAATGAGTTTTTTTTTGATAACATTCAGGATAGGCCGAGTCTCTGGTATGCAAAGTTGAAGAGATAGAGAGCAACCTGCAAATCTGTTGTAGAGTGGGTATCAACAATGCTGTCATCTGCAGACTGAAAATCTGTGGGTTTCCTCTCAGTCCAAGGATGTGTGGGTTAGGTTGATTGGCCATGCTAAATTGACCCTATTGTCAGGGGAATTAGCAGGGTAAATATGTGAGATTACGAAAATAGGGCCTAGGTGGGATTGTGGTTGGTGCAGACTCGATGGACTGAATGGCTCCCCCCTTCTGCACGGTAAGAAGTTTATGATTGTATGGTTCTATGTATATCCATAGTGGTCCATTTAGCTATGTGCTTGCTCCATTATGGGATTGTCCTGTGTGTTTTTCAAGTGTGTAAAGGCATATGACGCACACATATTAGCCTGCATGAAGGCAGGGTTTGGAGGGGTAATTGGGGGGGGATTGGGTTATGCCACAACAGTTAGCTGGCAGGGAACACTCAGATAAGTACGCTGCTGATAGAGTTCAGATTGGCCGTATATGTGAAGGAATGATTGTGGTATAGAATCGTCATTGTTACAATATCCTTTGCTAACTGTGGAAGAACAATGTCAGTGAAAGAAATAGATAGCAGAGTGGCTTGCCAAACATGGCCTTATTAATTCCCACCAAGGAGGAGAAGCTGTAGTTGGCTGCCAATAACTGCAGCTAGGCCATTCATCAAGGCAAGATAAGAAGGCGGCCCCATGGTGGTGAAAAACAGGAGAACATTTTCCTAATAGCAACAAACATGTCTTAAGAAGCCTGAGGAAGGGAGGGTGCAAGATGTTCAGCAAGTTGTTAGGGATGAATCGTTGATGTTTGTGGCTTTGAAGACTTTCATGCACCAGGGCAGAACATGCGGCAGGATGTTGAAAGTTTCAAGATTCAAACACTAATGTCTCATCTCACAATGATTCCAAAGCTTTTAATGAGGAAGCTGTCACAGTTTGGGATTTGAAGATGCCTCTAACTCTCCTTACTCCTTTTCCCTCACAGTTAGAACATCAGCAGCTGCTGCTGCCCATCCTCTCGGTCCCACATTAGCCTTTAAGGAGGAAGAGGAATCTTCAGAGAATGCAATATCACATCTTTGTTCCACACCCAGCATCAGCACAGATACACACACCTCGGAGAATAATGTACAGTTTGGCAGTAAGGGAATCACAAAATGGTGAAAGCATGTCACTTTTGCTGGAGGCTGAGATGGAGCAGGCCTCTGGCAGTCAGAGGAGTGCTTCCAGAGACCACGGTGCTGTGTCCCAGTCTGATGGTGAGCCTCAGAGTCCATTAAGCAGCAGATGCTGGACATCCAACATGTGGTGCATAAAGATATGGCGGCGATGCCAGAGAGATTGTGCACACTGACACAGACTTTGGAAGAGTCCTTCCAGGTCATAGGCACTATGATCACCCAGTCTACAGAACCTACATTTTCCTCCATTGGCAAGAGTGGTAATAGTTACGGAAGGCCAAATGCAGCAGATTACTGACACAGTCATTGATATGTTTTCTGACTTGCACTCTATTGCCTTGTCTTTGAACTCAGGGGCCCAGAGCCAAAGTAAGAGGGAGATGAGGAGCCTGAGTCACATTCAGATCCTGATCCCTCTCAGGAAAGCAGGGAAGGAAAAATGGACCACATAATGGAGGGTGAGCAGCAGCTGCCACCATCTGGGAGAGTCTCTCAGGGCACTTCTGATGGGGACAGCCTCTTAGCCACCCCTTGGCCATTGGCACTGCTATCTGCTGCACAGCTAAGACATCAACAGTCAGGCATCATGCCACTGTGCAGGAGATTCCCAGCGCACTGGGGCCTTCACAGCATCAGGCAGAGAACGACTGTCATTACAGGCAAAGAGGTAGAGGGTCAGCAGTCTGTCTCCACCACAGCTGGCAGCCAGGGGAAGAACCATGTTCATCATCTGGGAAGATTCAGGAAAACCCACAGTGGCTGCACTATTTATCCTTGTGAGATTTACTCATTTTTATGTTTTTTTTCCTGTGCACCAATTAATGTTTTATTTTCCACATTTTACCCAGCTGCTGGTTAGAAACTGTATGAGTTTGTATGTATGGAGAAGGAATCAATTGATAGTCTTATTTGATTCTGCAAATACATGCATCCTGAAATTTGGTTGATTAACATTGCTTTTATATTCCCCACCATTGGGTTTTAGATATGGGAGGGGGAAGTGTGAAATTGTAGATTCCCTTCAAGTCCCTACTTGTTCGACCACACAGTTCTTTTACACTGGGTGGGCAAAGTTTTGGATGGGAAGCCCATCCTTGCCCTAATTGAGGATCTGAAGTGGCTATTAATTAATACTCATTGGAACGTAAATTGGATGGGGGTACTTGGAGTCAGCATGGATGAGACCCTCCCAAATCTTTAATGGCTGAAGGTGAAGGTCTGCCATCCAAAAAATCCAGGCCTCTTCTCTTTTTGTCATGCAGTGGAGGAAGACCAAGGTAACTCTAGACAATGATGCTGATATTGTTGGGAAAATCCATCTATTGGAGTCAACCATGATGAGATCTTCCCATATCTCACAGTCATCAAGAACCCCCTGGGGAGTGACTTGCTGCAGCTCAGTCACTTCTTCCTCTGACTCTTCAACAGAGGACAGGTTTATCTCTCCTGAATAATCCTTTGAAGTGGCTTCCTCTTTCCGAATGACCAAGTTGTGCAGTACACAGCAATTTATGGCCATCAGGGATATCCTGGCTGATGCATATTGGACAGATCCACCTGATCTGTCGAAGCATCTGAATCTCATCGTGAATAGACCAATGTTCTGCTTCGTGGCCTTAGTTACATCAGTATTCAGATTCTATGCTCACATTTCAAATTGGAGTCTTCAGCCACTTCTTGAGAAAGTAACTTTATCACCAAGCAGCCATTCACCTGGTCTGGGTCTGTAGATGTCCCTGGCACTTGGGAATGCTTAAGGATACGAGTAACGGCTGCTCCCTGAGTACCATGCACATGGTTCATTGTTGGGGATCACATGATCTCCTCAATGATGGAGTGATATTCATTGCAGTCAATAAATGCCCCTGGCTGCCCTGCTCATGTTTTGATTATTACATTGGTACAGTCAATGACGCCATTGGGAAAACAGCCAAAGACAAAGTCTGTAGAGATGCTGTTGCCCCATTAGCTGAAGATATGACATTCATAAATTATAAATGCAAATAGCAGGGTCTGCCTACCTCTCACTACATCTCAGTGCCTTCTGCAACCCCTTTCCCTTCAGCTATTTGGCCACCTTCCTCCAAATCATGTAGCTTCTGCCCTGGACAGCTGATCTCTTCCTCACTAGAGGAAATATTGCTCAAAGAGAAGCCAATGATCATAGTGAAATATATTTTTCATCATAAGTGATGCAGTGATGAAAACTGACAGGATCAACAGGTTTCAAGACACTCCACTGATTATAATTGGAGTTTATAAAGATCCAAGGTTTCCTAAGTAAATAACCATAAGCAACCTCTCCTGGTGAGGTCAGCCATACATCCTCTCCAGCCTTTATATCCATCCTTTCCTTTAGCGTGAAAAGGATTGAGCTTTCCACCAGGCGTGTTTCACGTACACCCACCTTATTATCATTTCTTAAACCTATCTCTAGTTCCCAATATCAGACAGACAAATGACATGTCCCGTTCAGTGGAATTAATTTTGAGTGATTAGCGCCTCAATACTGGGAATGCTGGCTTGGGAGAGGGCACTGCTGTTGGATCATTTTATCACCGGATTTGGAGGATATTGTGAAGTCACTGCTGATCATGCTGCTGCAGTACTTGAGGTACCAGTCAAATGTCATCCAAGTTTCTGAAGCATAAAGAGCCCAGGGATCACTGCCACCCAGTAAAGCTTAGGCTCAGGTTTGAGAAGCTGACCCACAAATGCTCTTTTCTTCAGTCAACACAAAGGCTGAGCTGGCGCATAGGAAGCAATGATTAAATTTGAGATCAATGTCTGCTTTCATTGAAAGAAAGGTCCCAAGATACAGGAAATGGTCCACATTTTCCAAAACCTCGACATTGGTCTGAGTAAATCATAGTAAGAAGTCTCACAACACAGATTAAAGTCCAACAGATTTATTTGGAATCATGAGCTTTTGGAAGACTATTTGACTCACCTAGGAGCAGGGCTCCGAAACTCATGATTTCAAATAAACCTTTTGGACCTTAACTTGATATTGTGAGACTTCTTACTATGCCTACCCCAGTCCAACACCGACACCTCCACATCATGAACTAATCATGGGGGGTGTTGTGTTGTGGGAGCTGCCAGGAAGAGGACCTTAGTTTTCCAAGTTTTAATAGGGAAATCAAACTGGAGTAAATAGTTCCAGTGTAACACTGGCGCCAGCACAAGCACAATGGTGTGAAACATAGAAACGAGAAGCAGGAGTAGGCTATTCAACCCTTCAATCCTGCTCTGCCGTTCATTTTGATCATGGCTGATCATCAAATGCAATATCCTGATCCTCTCTTCCTCCCATGTTCCTTGATCCCTTTACCTCCAGGAACTATATCTACTTTCTTCTTGAAATCAGACAACATTTTGGCCTCAACTACATTCTGTGGTAATGAATTCCACACATTCACCATTCTCTGAACATTGAATACAGGAGTTGGGACATCTTGTTGAAGTTGTACAAGACATTGGTAAGGCCACACTTGGAATATTGTGTACAGTTCTGGTCACCCTATTATAGAAAGGATATTGTTAAACTAGAAAGAGTGCAGAAACGTTTTACTAGGATGCTACTGAGACTTGATGGTTTGAGTTATAAGGAGAGGCAGGATAGACTGGGACTTTTTTTTTCTGGAGCGTAGAAGGTTGAGGGGTGATCTTATAGAACTCTATAAATTAACAATAGGCATAGATCAGCGAGATAGTCAATATCTTTTCCCAAAGGTAGGGGAGTCAAAAACTAGAGGTCATAGGTTTAAGGTGAGTGGGGAGGGATACAAAAGTGTTCAGAGGGGCAATTTTTTTTTTTACACAGAGGGTGCTGAGTGTCTGGAACAGGTTGCTAGAGGTAGTAGTAGAGGTGGGTACAATTTTGTCTTTTAAAAAGCATTTAGACAGATACATGGGTAAGATGGGTATAGAGGGATATGGGCCAAATGCTGGCAATTGGGATTAGCTTAGGGGTTTAAAAAAAATGGTGGCGTGGACAAGTTGGGCCAAAAGTGCTGTTTCCATTTCATAAACCTCTATGACTCTATGGGCCCGATCTTACCAACACTTTGCCCCCATTTTTGGGCACGAAATTGTGGTAAAGTCGGGTGTGAGGACTTTATTGCAATCTGCACCCGAGTCCACACAGATCGCCACTTTACTGAGACCTGCGAATGGCAGGGATCCGTTCCGCACCCAAATTGGGTGCAACAATGATTTAAATGCATTTGCATGTATTTAAATTGAATTAATAAACCATCCGCCCAATTCTATCAGCATTTCCCCCTTTACCACCGCGTTTACCAATCCAGAACCGCGCTTTTAGGGACCTGCTGAATAAAAGTCTGAGTCGGGTGCTCCAGCCTCCGAAGAGTGCGTTCAGTGTGTCCAACAGCTCTCTGACTCAGATCAGTGGTGGGGGTAGGGGTGGAGGCGGGTCAGGTCACTCTCTGGTTGGAGTGGGGAGGAGGGGTGTGAGGTCAGATCGTTGTATTGGTGGGTGGGGTGGGGGGGCTGGTGTGGAAGAAGGAAGGCGGATCAGGTGGATCTCTGGTGGAGGGAGGGGCAGATGGATCTCTGGTGGGGGAGCAGGGGGGTCCGCTGCCACTCTGCAGGCAATCAGTGGGGAAAAAGGGGGGCAGGGGTGGCGATTGGTCTGGGTACTGGGAGGATGGATAAGAGGGGGGGGGGGCAGTGTGTGTGTCCCCCTTATCCACTCCCCCTCTACTCACATACATCACTGCACCCCTCCCCTTATCAACCACCCCCTTCTACCCAGACTGATAGCCACCCCTGCCCCCCCTTCCCCCCCATCAATCACCTGCAGTGTGGCAGCAGACCCCCCCTGCCCCCCCCACCAGAGATTCATCTGCCTCTCTCCTGAAATACATCTTACCCACCACCCTCCCCCTCCCACCCCCACAGAGATACACCCTCACTCCCACTTTTTGCTCCCGGGCCACTTTCTGCGCCTCGGGAGTGATCTGACACAGGTGTGCTTTGTCCAATTATTTTCTAATTGCGCACGCACAGTTCAGAGCTCCAATTGTTCCAGTGGCGCTAAGCACCACCCACAGCGCAATTTGGACTAGAGATGGCTGAGAGTATACGGGGGCGCCTGTAAACAGATTTCTAAGTCATATCTGTACTACGCCCAGAATCGGTACTTAGAATGAAAAAGGTAAAATCAGGCCCCATGGCTCTGGCTGAAGAAATTTCTCCTCATCTCAGTTCTAAAAGGTTTATCCCTTATCCTCAAACTATGACCCCTAATTCTGGAATTCCCCACCATTGGGAATAGTTTTTCTGAATCTACCCTGTCTAACCCTGTTAGTCCTACATTTATTCTGAAATGTTGAAGATTCTAGGAAAACAATGGAATGATGCACACATCCCTTGATAAGTGGTTTTTATTGATAATTGGTAAACTGTGCTTTTTAAAATCTTGTCAAAAAAATAAAGTTACATTTTGTGTGGTTATGAAGATCAGAATATTGTAATCCTGCCAATTATAAATGTGCTAGGTTTCGAGAAACAAGTTCTGTCTCGGAATTAGGAGTTGTTCAATGCATTCTACTGGAACACACAAAAGAACATTAATACTTTGGACAAAGACTTCTGGGAAGCAAAATGAATATTAGCTTTGAGTTGTGCATGAAACAAAAAAAAAGCTAGCACAAAAGTACAGCAGGTAATCAGGAAGACGAATGGAATGCTGGCCCTTATTTCAAGGGGATTGGAGTATAAGAGTAGGGAAATCTTGCTGCAACTGTGCAAAGTACTGGTGAGACCTACAACTGTACAAAGTATTGGTGAGATCAGATCTGGAGTGTTGTGAGCAGTTTTGGTCCCCTTATTTAAGGAAAGATATTATTTCATTGGAGGCAGTTCAGAGAAGGTTTGCTAAGGTGATTCCGGTAGGAGATTTTCACAGTAACTTCATTGCAGTGTTAGTGTCAGCCTACTGGAGACACTAATAAATAAATTTTGGAAAAAACCTATGGAGGGATTGTCTTATGAGAAAAGGTTGAACAGGTTGGGAGTCTACTCTTTGGAACTTGGAAGAATGAGAGGTGATTCTTAAGTAATTTGACAGGGTAAATACTAAGAGGATGTTTCCCCTCAAGGAAGAGTCTAGGCTCAGTATAAAAGGGTGCTAATCTAAGATTGAAATGAGGAGGAATTTCTTGTTTCAGAGAGTTGTAAGTCTTTAGAACTTCTTGCCACAGAGAGCTGTGGAGACAGAATCCTTGTGTATTTTTAAGGCTGAGATAGATTATTAATCAGTAACAGAATCAAGGATTATGGGGAAAGGGCAGGAAAATGGACGTGTGAAAAGTTGGATCAGCTATGATCTTATTGAATGGCAGAACAAGTTCAAGGGGCCAAACAGCTGACTCCTCTTACTATTTATGGTCTAACTACAAGCAGAGCTTTCAATATTAGATAAAATATTGCCAGGTGAGAGTTTCTCTCAGAACAAGACACCCAATTAAGAAATAAAGGGACAGGCAAATGAAAAAACGCTGTGTTATTCAGCTTTGAGATAGAGGGAAGTGGGGAGATTTGAATAAGCTCAGGTGACAGATCCAAGAGCAAACTGAGTCTCCTGATTTATTTTATTTCCCATCAATGGCAACATGCCCCTTCATCTTTGATCTGTTAATAGTCTCTGTAAAAAGTGATGGCCCTCTTATACTGTGTGGTACTATAGGATTAAATTCCTATGAATACTAAACTGTCCTATTGTGCATCATGGACATCAACTTCACACTGAGAATTTTTGGTACACTGATTCTAAAAGACAGTTCTGGGCCACTTTCTAACAAAAGCATCTCCAAGAAATAACCTTCATTCGTTTTTGCTCTTCAAACACTGTCATGAAAACCATTGGTGCTGCAGGCTGTCTTAGAATGCACCAGATTTCAAGCAAAATTGTAGCATTACAAATAATCGCCTTTCAATTCAGCCAGTTGAATTCCACGGAAATTCTTGTCAATTTAACACAATGGCGAGCCAGGTTTTTTTGTGCTTAAGTACACCTGGGGAGCACTAGATTTGCCCTCTCCACAACACTTTTGGATCAGCATTGTTAGTGCTACACTATGATTATCTCACTGCAGAAATATGGTCAATTCAGCATCAATTATTATTAAAAATCTCCTGTTGTCAATTCCATTTCAGTCTTTGTTTATCGTAAAACAATAGTGAATCAGATGCAGTGCTTTCATCTTTGATACTTTTAAACACAATTGCAGGCAGAAATTTCTCACCCTGGGCAGGATTTCACAGTCTCACTCGTGCCAAAACCGTAAAATCCCACCCGAGGTCAACGGAACTTTCCACTGTCTGCCCCTCACCCACTCCGATTCCCGTGGCAGGCAGGGCAGTAAAATTCCAGCCACTGTGTTTAATGTTTATTAAAAAAATTGAAAGGAACACACTGGGCTGAATTTTCACTTCAGGGGCAGGAGCCACAAGATCGAACTGTTTTTGAGTTGTGCACCGCACTGGAGGGAGTCACTCTTTGGGATTTCAACAGAGACATCTCGTAATTGGCACAGAGACAGTCCTGCTGTCCAAGTAAGGTAGGGCTTTCAAAGTTGGCGGGTCAATCAGAAGTCTCCCAGATTGAGAGGCAATGTCAGTGCAATAGAAGATAAGTAACTGTGAGTGGTTTGCAACATCAGGGTGCAGCCTCACAAACCCTGTCATGGCTTCGTTGAAAAAGGTGCAATGTGTAAGCATTTTCCTTCTGTCTGCAAAGGCTAGGGCCCTGTGAGTGAATACATGTAGCTTCCAGCACATATAGATGAGACAGATTGCAAGCTCAATTAGTTGTCACAATCCTGTTAGCAGGATTATTCAGCAAGAGCTGTCCAATTGTGAAATCACATCTAATGCTGGACACTACGACTAAAAATTTCCCATCTCGCCCGCATTAGAGTAATTAGCAGGTGAGACAGAAAATTTGGCGGATCATTTAAAGGTCCGTTGAGGTCTCAGTGGGAATATCCGAACATAGGGCGAATGCCGCCAGTGAATCTTGCCCTATGTTTTGAGATTGGCAAGCCCAGGTTGGTTGAGTACAGTCAGCACTGTGTGCATTGCGAACAGCTGAAGGAATGTGCTTTTCAATATGACCTATCAGTTATGGGGACGCACAGCCTTCATAACTGGTATCATGCCAGCACTGGAATTCATACACTGCATTGCTCATTTGTGGATTGGCAGAACATTCTTTTTGTTCTTGACAGCAGTGTTCTGTTAGTGGGGAATGCAATTAGTTTCGCCGTTGCGTAGTGGCAGCATCAAACAGCCAGCTTCACCCTATTGCTCAAAGGTTTGATATGTTGGGTGAAAGTCTAATGACTTCCACAAAGATCCAAATACCGATGCTGCGACATGTAGAAAGAAGATTGACATGAAAGAAGGTTGGGAAAAGAAATTTGGAGCGAAGCAGAATCAAAACCCAGGCTAAAAGAGTCACAGCATGGACAAAGCTAAATAATAACATTGCTTCCTTCATTTCCTCCTCGCCCAAAAAGATTCAAAGAAATAAAGCACAGAGAAGAAAAAGCAGATATTCTGGTATCAAGCAAATGAAGAGTCTTGTTTTTTTCCTTTCATGGGTCTCTGGTGGTTATTATATAGTTTAGTTTGTCCTCGATATGATCTTTGTGAACAGTCTACTGTCTAAGAACCTGTTGGCAATAGCAGTTCCATGACAAATTAATAATGCAGAAATATTCACCATGCTGTTCCACCGGTCACAACTCTTTAAAAATATTTCGCTGAGCTCATCATGTTAAAAGATGTCAGCATAAGAAACTCAATGACAGGAATGATAATGGGATCTTTGAATGCCAGGGTAGGACTTTTCCCCTGTTAATGGGAAACACAAGACTTGAGAAGTTTTTGTCAGAAATCCGATTCCAATGAGGAACTTTGTTCCCCCTGGGTTGAGTATTTAATAGAGCTTCCAATCTAGTTGAAGCTAGTTAGGGCAAAAATAGAGACTGGTTTCAGACACCCATTGAATCTGCAATATTCCAGCAGTTGTCCAGTATCAGTAAAGAGGGCATCTTTCACCAAGGTGATGCATCAGTATGCAGCCGCCTGTGAGATATTGAGGAGCTCCACACTGACAAGGGCACAGATGTCTATTACCATCTGTCTAGAGAGTCAGTCTCCTTCGGCACTGCTTCTCAGTCACATCCATTATTTACACCTCTGTGTAGAGATCTTGCGCTCAGGGTAGCATCTCCTTCTCCATGGTGCTCCTTATTCCTCTCGTCCTGCCTCCAAATGCCTGGCAATCTGTCTTCCCATTCAGTTTGCTGCTCCTCATTACCAATGGCCCCCATTTCTGAGGGTGCAATACCTATTTTCAGCTGGATTCTTCCTGATGTGCAGATAGAGTTCAAACAGCCATACCCACTGCTTCGAAGCCCATGCAAGTTTTTGTCACTGAGCAGGGGTCTTGCCACCAGCAGAAGAACCAATGGTAAACACCCTGCCCCATTAGTCAGTGGGAGAGGCCCAATGGAATCACATGTCTTTCTTGCATTTTAATGGCCTCCATTGGAGCTCCCCTGGGATTGAAGTTACTGATGGTGGATGCCCCACCTTTAGAGAGCTGCGGGCTATTCAGAGGCTGGCAGCTTCTCATGCTTCCAACGGCAGTGGCTATTGATGACACTATACCCACCAGAGACCCATCATTGAGGGACGCCAGTCCTGAGGTGAGTGAGAGCAGGATGGGTGGGTCACAAGGTAGGGATCAGGGTGATGGGGGAGAGGGTAGTTGAGACAAAGCCAAAGGCAGAAGAATACATTTCAACTGTCATCCCCCTGCCCAATGCTAAGTCCCAAGATTGGGTACACAGTGCATGATAGTGAGAGGCCACGTGCTAACATGACAGGGTTTATAGATAACCTTCAGGAGTTTGCAGGAAAGCCATGCAGACTCCATTTAATCCATCGGCCTCCACCGCATTGCAGTGGGCTTCAGGATAATGGCTAAGAATTGTCTCATTTATGAGACTAATTGACATCCCCCACCCTGGACAGCCTGGAATGTTGTGTCAGCTTCCACCATCCTTCAACTTAATTGGGGGAAGGTTTTGTTGCCAGGAAACTGAAGAGTGGCCTCTAACAAGAAAAAGCAGGCTATGTGAACACTCTGGTTGGGATTCTCCCGTTCCAGTGCAGCGGGCCAGGAGATTGTCGCATCAGCTGATTTGTGACATTTGCACCCCACTAGTGTCTCCCAGTGCTGGATTTTGGCAGTGTCAACTCCACGTCATAAATCAGTGGGAAGGCACAAAGACAATTAACATAGTCATTTTAATATAATTTGAATATGATTAGTGGGCCCTGAACTGATGTTTCCAGACCCGCTAGCATCTCCCACCCCACCAGAATGTTTCGCTCCAGTGGGGTTTAGTGGGTTTTAGGGGTGAAGACCCCTGCTCAGTGATAAAATCTTGCATGGTTATCAAAGCAGTCGGTATGGCTGTTTGGGGAGGTAGGGGCCTGATCCTGCTACAATGAAGAGGTTGGGTGGGACCCCTGGGCATTGGCACCCTGGCAGGGGAGGGGATCATGGCCCAGCACAGACAGATTGGCGCACTTACTCATAGTGGCCCGCTTAGTGCACTGACTTCAGCCTCTCCAATGGGGATAGGCCCCGTCAACTGGAATTTAATGATATTCATGGTAGTAGGTTTTGCAGTACACTATATGTGGGAGATTCTTCTCTGAACTGCCTTTGAAAAATCCAATATGCATTACTCCAGTTTTCAAGCAAATTCAACACATAGAATTCTTTTGGGATAATTCTGCCCCATGTTTCCTACTGCAATGGGCTGCATTAAATCTAACCCATGGTCCTTGCCTCCCCACAGCTGGTCTGACAGACAGCTGTTAGACGCCAACCTTATCCAGTAATAATGGAAAAGTTTCAAAAGATAAGCTTTTAATAAACCCACAATCAAGATGTTAATTAGCCTCATGATAGGTAATGGATGCATTCAACAGCACACACCAGACATTATCCTTGAGAAAAAGGGAAGAGTGGAATGGAGACAGGTCAATGTCACAGCCAATTGTTTTGTAATTGCCGCCTCCTTCCATCCCAATTGGAGAAACCCACATAGGATCTCTTTCCCTCCCAATTCACACACAGCAGAGTCCTGGACAAGTTACAAATTCCATCGTACACTGAGGCATGCTTGAGCCTGGAATTGTGACTATCCTTTTGATCTTGATAAGATTGTAATCCTCCCCCAGTGCTTGCATGCACAACACTTCCAAAAGCAGTTATTTTATTAAAACAAACCTTTTATATAGCACAGGAATAAATTGTTGGCCATACTACCATCCAGTTAAAATAATGTATTTTAGCACAGAGCAATGAGACTTCCGGGTGAAACCATCTAATTTCTCCTTTCCACTCAGACTCTCTCCTCCATATAGTTTAATTACAAGACAATGAGTTTTTTTTAACTCCCAAGGCATTTTATTATAACGATTAAAATATCTAGCCTTACATTCAGTTACTTGTTATTTGATGACTTACATCAACTTCCCTAAATATCTTCAAAAATTTATGGTATGATAAAGCATTCTATCACTTACATTCACCAACTGAATTTCTTTCACTTTGTGCAGAAGTTCATCAGAATGATCACGAGCTATGAAGGCTATGCATGCTCCACTGTTTTATCATTTGTATAAAATCGTACATTTCACCATTCTTAATCAAATCACTTGATGTTGTTGACTTTTATCATTTCCACACATTATTTCAATCAGTCTGAGTGCTTGTTTTCAACAGTTTTCTCCACTTGGTACAGTGGCACATTGGTTAGTACTACTGTCTCCCAGTGCCAGGTACCTGGGTTTGATTCTCGATTTGGGTGACTGTCTATGTGGAGTCTGCATGTTCACCCCATGTCTGCATGGGTTTCCTTTTTTTGCTCTGGTTTCCTCCCACATTTCAAAAAGATGCACAGGTTAGGTGCATTGGCCAAGTTAAATTTTCCCTTAATGTACCCGAACAGGTGCCAGAGTGTGGCAACTAGGGTATTTTCACAGTAACTTCATTGCAATGTTAATGTAAGCCTACTTGTTGCGATAATAAATAAATTAATAAATAAACATCACCATTTATTCTGAGGATGAAACAGCCCAGACTTCCTCAGCTTAATGGTCAATATCTGTATAGATAAATGGTACCAGGATAAGAACCTGTCGATTTAATCTTCCAGCTAATTCTCTTCAGAGTACAGCTGTTCATCACTGCATCAAAGTGATATTGCTGCTTTCTATCTGTCCAGAGACAGCTGTCAGGATGGTGCTATCATACTGCAACTTGCACTGACCCATTGAAGTCTTTAATTGAGATGCATCTTGTACAGCTGAACTATTGATATAGCCACAGTCATTAATTTTTAAACAGATGAAAGTATGACCCAAAACCTTCATTGAGATTGTTGAAGAATATATAACTATTCTAAAACAAAGCATAATACATAAAAGTGGTAAACAATTTTGACAATTTGTGGTGTTTGATTATTATACATAATTCACAATGTCAAGGAATTGCTCATGCAATGTTTTGTCTGCACTTGGTAGCATGGTCCCCATTACAAGTCTAACTTTAAACATCTCACCCCAATTATCACTGAGCAAGAATGATACATAATCCTCTTCATGGATTTGTCTTTTCACAATTACTCGGTACCATTCTGCATACAATTTCATGGCCATCATCTCAGCTCGTAAGATTCATTATGATAATTATATAATAATTCCTGCTTTCAATATCTAATATTCTAAGGATTTAAAATAATCTCATACACAGGCAAACATTCTTAATTAGGAAAATATGATTGCATAGCTTTTTAGGAATAGTACAAAAACCATTAAGTGACATGTCTCCTTTTGAGAGCTCAAATCTACCAACTGTTTTCACGTCTTAGCACTCAGCCCTTACTCTCTTGGGCCTATTTGTACTGTCCTCTTATGCCTTCCAAAAAACCTTCTTCCATAAACATATTATCCTTAGGATAAACAAATTCTGTCTGATGTCCTTGTTGCTAAAATATACATTTGTGTGACAGAACTAAGAATTCCATTCAAGGATGGTCTAGGATGTTGTCACAATGTCTTTGTATTGCAATGTGTTTAGAGAGGTGACATAAGAGTGACGGCCCTCAACGTTAAGGCAGCATTTGACCGAATATGGCACCAAAGAGCCCCAGCAAAATTGAATGGGAATCAGGGTAAATTATGCACTGTTGCTGATGGCCTGACATTTACACATTACTTTTCATAGGCAGACAAAAATGACACTGACCTAGCACACAGCAAACATTTGGCTACATTGCCAGTTAAGGGTACACAGTGCACCATATTAAATAGGAGTGTAGTATCCAATTGGATTCCAAAAATCGGTTGAAGATCAGGAAAAAGATAATTATAGTAAATGATTGTTTGTTAAACTGGAAGATTCTGGACTTGACTGGAAATGAGGGAGAAGTTTTCTGCTATCGTGAAAAAGGTGAAAGTGACTGTATTGTTTGTTTCATTTTTGCTCACCAGTACAGTGGAGTGGGTGAGAGGAGGGCAGAGAGACACAGGAGGGCCTCCTCACTGGCCAGTTTTTGGCCCTGGCCAAGCTAGCCATTAGTAGGTCTAGTCAGCAGGTGATCAAGGGAATTGTCTTCCTGACTGTCTGTCTTTACTACAGCTATGTTCACTGCTGGGTGTCCCTGGAAAAAGACGACATGGGGTGATACTCCCAAAAAAATTCTAAGTGTCGAATTCACATGACAACTGGAGTAAATCATGTTGCTTTCTTCAGTGGGAATTCAAAGAAGAATCTCCCATGCTCTGTGTACTGCTGAGTGCACAAGTGTAAAGCATGTTAAAAAAAAAAATCAGGGGGCAGGGCCGATTCCTGCCCAAGAGAAAAGCGCTGAGCGGGCCAGTGTGTGTGCATCGATTTCTCAGTGCCAAGATCGGCACTGTGCAGTGAGCTCCTGATTGCTGACCAGCTTGACTGCTGGCCAGCCACACAACTCCCACATCGCTGCCCTCCCCCCCCCCCCGCCCCGAATCCCCCACGGGCTGATCGCTTGCCCCCAAACATGCTCGGGTCCAGCCTCGACCCTCCCCCCTGCACACTTGAACATCTTGACATCCACAGAGAAAATATCCTCCTCAAAGAATACTCCGTCCCCCGCAGTCCCGATCTGCCACTCCCCCAATTCCATCCCCAACCCCCACTAGCAGTTCTGACTCACCCCACAGCGCCAACGCCCCCCTCCCTGCAGCCCTGACTCCCACAGCATTTTCTCCCCCCCTAACTCCAATGGCCAGCCCCGATTGCTGGTCCCTTTCCCCCACCCAACTGCAGAGTGGCAACGGGACTCCAAACCCTCTGACTGTCCCTCCCCAGCGGCCTTGCCCCCATTAGGCTCCACTCCCTTGTCAGTGCCCCATGCCCGGTAGCAGTGCTAAGATGCCCCTGGGCATTGGCACCTTGCCTCTTGGACAGTGCGCCAGACCCCCTGGAGGACTCTGCCCCCCCCCCCCCCACTTCATCCAGCAGGATTGGACCGCAAGCTCCCCGCAATTGAGGTGCTTTAGTAATCCCTGCTGGAGTGAGCCACTCCTGGTGGGAGGGAAATGTTAGCAGGTCCAGGGACTTCTGTCTCAAGCCCATTAATTATATTTAAAATACATTAAAATGAAGGGCTATATATGTAATGCAGCTCTGCACCTATTTCCGGCGCAGAGCCAATGGTGCCGGAAATCGGGTGGGGGGGGGGGGGAAGGGGGGCGGTGGTGGAAGATGCGCTCAGGGCCAGATTAGCGCAATCCATGTTGGTCATGCTTAAATATCTTGGCCCACTGCATTAAAAAAAATCAATGCAGCAGGATGGCAGAATTGCCCCCATGGTGTCTGCCATCATCATCAAGCCCTTCTGTACCTAGTAGGCACCGTGCTGGGGTGCATTAGCAATCCGTTTAGTCACACTTTGTTTGATATATTAAGTTTCCTTTGATATTCTGTTTAATGTAATTAAACTTTAATGCAATATCCCTTGTTGAGTTAGGTTATTTGATTAAGGAAGAGAAGCACAATTCTAATGCCTTAAAACTTTATACCTATATATAACTATTCTCATGTGCCTCAACTTCATAAATTAACTCACAATGAATTCACTAAATTCCTTGTGAGTGGGTGGTCTCTTATGCAGTAAGAAGCCTAAGGTATAATAAAACTATATTAACACAACATCTTCCGACAATAAGTTCATGAACTTGTAAGATTAAGCGAATTAGAGCAGTTACCTGTGCCAATTCTCTCCCTTTCCCTGGGCCACCTTGCCAAACTTCCTTCAACACTCCCTCCGTGCTCTCCCTGAGCTTGCAACATTCTTTAGTTTCTCCCCTATCATCCCTCATGCCCTGAGATTTTCTTTCAGGAGGAGGCCATGATGGCATTTCTGGCTGGAGACATTTTTTGCACTGATGTGCTGGACTCCCTCCATTGTTGAGATGGGGCTATTTATGCATCATCCAGTTAGTTGTTTAATTGTCCACTATCAACTACAACGGGATGTGGCAGGACAGCAGAACTTAGATTTGATCGATTGGTTATGGGATCTTTCAGTTCAGTGTATCAAATAGTGCTTCCATTGTTTGACATGCACGTGGTCCTGTGCTGTTGCTTCATCAGATTGAATCCTCATTTTTATTTAATACCCAGTGCTGCGTTCCACTTCATTTAACCAGGGTTGATCTGGCTTGGTGGTGATGGTAGAGTAGGATTTATGCCAGGCCATGAGGTTTCAGATTGTGGCTGAGTACAATCCTGCTGCTGATGGCACACAGTGCTTCATGAATGCCCAGTTTTGCATTTGTTCAAAGTCTATCCCACTCAATATGACGGTTGTGCTACACAAAACGATGGAGGGCATCTTCAACGTGAAGATGGGACTATGTCTCCATGAAGATTATGTGATGGCCAGCCTTACTGATACTGTCATAGACAAATACAGCTGTGATAGGTGTATTGGCAAAAATGAAATCAAATAGGGTTTTTTCCTCTTGTTGGTTCCTACTTGCTGTAGATTCAGTCAAGCGGACCCAGTCTATGTACTTTAGAACTTGGCCACCTCAGTGAGTGGTGGTATTACCAAGCTACTCTTGGCATCCTTGCCATCTTCAGTGCTTCCTCCAAATGATGTTCATCATAGAATGGGGGTGTTCAATTCCACCCAGTCTCAGTTTTCACATGTACACTAATGGCAGCCAGTTCTACTTCACCATCACCTCTCTCAATGCCTCCACTGTTGATACGTCATCAGGGCTGCTTATCCTTGATCCAGTATTGGATGGGCAGAAATTTCATTCAGTTCAATGCTGGCAAGACTGAAGCCATTGTCTTCAGCCTGCAATGCTTCCCTCACTCCTGACTCCAACTCTCTCCCTGACAACTGTGTGAGGCCAAATCAGCCTGTCTTATTTAACCCCAAGATGCACTTCTGACCACAAATCTTCATCATATCTAAGAACATCTATTTCTATCTCTATAACATCAGCTAACTCCATCCCTGCCTCAGCTCATCTGCTGCTGAAAAGCACAACTGTATTTATTATCTGTGGGCTCTAATGTTCTCCTGACCAGCCTCCCCTTCTTGACCCTCCTTAATCTCCAGGGCATCCAAAACTCTGCTGGCCATGGACCAAATCCCATTCATCCATCATCTCCATGTTCATTGACTTACTTAGCCTTTGGTTAAGAAATGCCTCAATTTTAAAATTCTCAGAACTATTTATATTTCCCACCGTAACTCTGCCTCTCTTGACCTTGGTAATCTCCTCCAAGCCCACAACCCTTCTTCATATCTACACTCGGCTAATTCTAGCCTCCTGAGTATCCCTGATTGTAATCACTCTGTGACTGATGGCCAAGCCTTCAACAATCTAAGTCCCAACCTCTGGAATTCCCTCCACAGACTTAACTGACTCTTTCTTCCCAGTCTTTATGACGTTCATTAAAATCTCTTTAACCATCTGTTCTAATAATTTCCTATGCAACTCGGTTTCAGATTTTTGATTGGATTTGATTTATTATTGTTATATGTAATGGGATACAGTAATAAGTATTGTTTCTTGCACACTATACAGACAAAACATACCATTCATAGAGTATGTATGGGAGAAGGAAAGGAGAGGGTGCGGAATATAGTATTACAGACATAGCTAGAACGTAGAGAAAGATCAGCTTTAACATAAGTAGGTCTACCAAAAGGCCTGATGGCAGCGCGGAAGAAACTGTTCTTGAGTTGGTTGGTACGTGATCTCAGATTTTTGTATCTTTTTCCCCAATGGAAAAAGGTGGAAGAGAGCTTTTCTGGGATGCGCGAGGTCCTTGATTATGCTGGTTGCGTTTCCAAGGCAGCAGGAAGTGTAGATAGAGTCAATGGGTGGGAGGCTGGTTTGTGTGATGGACTGGGCTACATTCATGGCCTTTTGTAGTTCCTTGCTGTCTTGGTCAGATCAGGAGCCATGCTAAACTGTAATACACCTGGAAAGGATGCTTTCTATGGTACATTTGTAAAATAGGTGAGCATCGTAGTGGGCATGCCAAATTTCTTTAGCCCCCTGAAAAAGTAGAGGCATTGGTGGGCTTTTTTAACTAGAACATCAACGTGGAAGGACCAGGATAGGTTGTTGGTGATTATGTTGCTCGTATTGAAGGAGTTTGAGTTCAAGGTACTATATAAATATACATACTTGTTGTAAATAGGGAAGCAAAATGTGACATAAGATAATAATAAAAAATGCATGAAATTATATCTCAACTTTTATTAATATTAAGCTGTACGAATTTATTGTTCTGTCCACTATTTCCTCAAAATAATAACCATAGCTTAGAAAGGAACGTTGGCAATTTTAGTGGGTCAACATATTTTTGTGGGTTATTCTATTTGCTACTTTAATAGGCAGATTAACTTGCTTATTTTAATTGGGTTAACACATCTGTTAAAATAGCAGACACAGGAATGTATTAAACATTCACCCACTGATCTCACTTGAAATCAATTCTAGACTCATATGTTCAGCCAGCAGTGAAGAGGGGACAGCTGGTATGAGCAACTCACTCATTGCATCATTAATTTTCTTTACAAGTTGGATGTTTATGATGATTTTCCAAAATGTTAGACAGACACCAACATATTAGGCAAATGTTCGTGTTACTTTTCAAAAACATCAATAAATCTGAGGCATAATGGCCTTATGCTGTATTTTTATTAATATCTGCTATCAGAACCTTCTTGCGAGCCTAGCTCTCACATTTATCTCATAAAAAAGAAACCCGGAATGGATTATGTAAAAGGAGGTTATAAATGTTGAGCTTTTAGTTTATCTCCTTTGGGTGTGGGGGCAGGGGTTGGGGCGGGCAGGGTAGGTAGTTGAGAGGGAGGGGGGGCATGGAAGGCGGTTTGAAATAACAATAGAAAATGCTCAAAATACTCAACAGGCCTGGTAGGAAATGACCTGAAACACTGGGCCGTAACTTCTGATCTCCTCGGCATTGTGACAGGGGTGGGGTTGGGGGGGGGGGGGGGGGGGGGAAGTTGGGGGTGTGCTGCCTCCTCCCATGATGTCCCTCTCTGCCATTGAAAAGGGGGCATGGTATCCTTGCTTTCGATTCTACAGTCCTCGAAACTAGGCCCTGTGTGCAAGCCACACTATCCAGGGCCACCTGGATTTCAAGGTTAAAAACTGACAAGTGGAGTGCAAACAAACTTAATTGCCATTCGGTCAGAAATTACAGTCCACTTAGGCTGTTAGACTTGTTGAGTATTTACAGCATTTTCTATTTTTATTTCCGATTTCCAGCACCCACCATATTTTACTGCTGTTTTACAGGTGAGCAATCCAACTTTGCCTGATTATTGTGCCCAGCCAAGTATGACCCATGCTGCAGGCTGGCTGCACACTCAACAGGGACCTAACAGCACGGCAACTAGTCTCCAACATCTCATGACAGTCAGCCACTTTAAGTGAGAGCTGCATGGATTTAAACAAAACCGCCGACTGCTAATGTAATTGGCAGCAAGAGTAAATAAAATAAATGGAGCACCCGAGAAGAGAGAATGCTCTCAGATTTGTGGATGCAGTGCTGGAGGCCTTGATGAAAATCCAAGGGAAGGAAGGGGAATGCTTTTACGGAAGACACTGGAATATAGCTGCAGTGTTGAAAAAGGTTCACTAAGCTCTCACGCACCTTCACATGGTTCTTCTTCCCACCACAAAACCAACCTCCCTCACTCTTCAATACAGTTCAACCCCAAGACTCATCTATTAGCGCTTCCTGGCTCTCGGGTTTTAAAGCTAACATTTGGATGCTTTGCCTCAACCTGAAACTCGTCCCTAGCTGCTTCCACATATCCCCAGCCAAGTGCCATGCAACACACTCATTAACATTTGGCTTCTCTCTTTTAAGAAGATCACACACAATAGAAGAAACTAGAATGGAACTGGCAGGGACAGATGCACCTATGGTCACATACCAAACATGGAAAATAGTGTGCCATGTCATGATGCCATTTGTGAATACTTGCCCACCTTCATCTTGACCACACCATGGACATACTCCATGCTCATTTAATGAGGTATGAACATGTAGAGTTTCCTGCCTCTCTCTAACCCGAACAAGGTAGATTCACCATGATGTTGACTCCACCACTTGAAATCTAAACAATAAGCTGATGAACATCAAGCCCTCCCACACTGCAATCATTTTGCCATAAATCCACCCCACATCTTGGTCCTGAACTATTCACATGGAAAGTCTAAGCCACATTCTTATTTTTTGGACACAACCCTGGTATCTTGTTATACCTCCATTCCACCTTCAGCTGTCTTGGTTCCAACACTCAAACTCACTATCTAACCTTTTTATTCTGCACCTTAAAAAAACACCCTGAAACTTAATTCTTCCAACACCCAGACATCCCCAAAATGTTCTTTTGCTGCTTGTTATCTCCTTCTGTGAATTGTCCTGGAGTATTTTCAGTATTAATGTGGAGATACATGGAAGTTATTTTTGAGGTTTCGTACACCATAGGCTGAACCTGAACTGGAACTTTGCCAATGAAGAGAGGTAAGCAAGATCATAGCTGCCTTTGTATTTTCTATGCAAAAGTTCAAAATGTGCAAGCTAAAGTGAACATATATCAGAAACCCCAGATATGTGGTTCATCTTTGGGTCAGAATCCCTGTATTTTCCAAACAATATCTATACAAACTGAGAATCTGATTTTTATTTGCTGATGCATTGTATAAAATGTTAGATTGAGTTTCTAATAAAATCCTTCACAACATCTGATGCAAAGCAGCATTCAATGCAATTATGGACATGGTCGGAAAGATAGCATGACGTTTCTCTAACCTAATGGGTCAATTAGTAGCTTATAGAAATATTGATTTTAATGCTTTTAGATGAAGGAATGTGTTTCCCACTTATTATTTACTGTCATTTAAACTCCATAAACTATTGTCTTTTTGATAAAAGAAAGCCCTCTGCAGCTTTCCACTCTATCTATTCCCTCAATCATTTTCTCCAACATAACAACTGATTTGATGCAGTAACATGGGCACCGCAGTTCAGTCAAATCCCTGCTTTGTGCAGATTTAACTCTGAATTGTTTAAGAGTGTATAACTTGCTGGGGTGACATTTATATTTTGTGTAGATATTTTCACTGGTTGAACAGCTATAATATTTTTCTAGGTACTGTACAATTCTCCACATAAACAATAAGGACCTAGAAGCTAACATTTAAACATTTGCTTCAAAAAGATATAAATTCAAACTTGATATCATTCTAGCTTACCTCCCTAAATCTTTACCAAGCCTTTTACTTTAACTTAGCACAACTGGTGCGCTCACAGATTGCCTCAGAGGTCTTGTTTACAAAGGTGAAATTAGGAATATTGTTTTTGAGTTATCTCCAGTGGTTCATTTGTGGAACACTGCTTAGGTCATTTAAAAAACAGTGAAAATGGGAATGCAATGTAATTAGTATTGTACAGCTAGTGTGGAGTGTGCATTTACGCTGTCTTCCATCAAAACTAGTAGACGGCTGCTTATAAATTTATGCCAAGTAAGCTTTGGGTATCAATGGGACGACTGAGATTGTCCGTAAGTTTCAACTGCCAGTGGTCTAGTTTTCAGATAAGAAATAGTTGACTATCATCCCCAATGTGTCGATGTAACAATCAAAAATGATTAGGCAAAGCTTTTTGGAGACCTTTACCACACATATTAATAAAAACATTTCTAATTTATCACAGTCCAGCAATGTTATCCAGTCAGAGCATTATCAGTTTTAACATTCAGAACTCATTGAAAAACTAAATCAGCCTCTTCTAAAATGACCTTCCCTTAGCATGTCAGCCTCATTGTCGACAGAGTTGGATCAGTCTGTGACACAGAAATAATTTTGCAAATGGTTCACTCAAATCAATATGGATTGTAACATTTCTTTTCCATAACCCCAGTAACAAAAGAGTGTTGTTTTATTTCAGTAATCACTGCTTGTACTTCAAGTCCAAAATGAATAATGATGATGGAACGTTCTTCATAGTACTTATGTAGAACATTTGCATATGCTAGGATGAAAGTTATTTGTTGGCACTTCGGGCGAGATCTTACGAGCTTGTCCTGCCTAATTTTCAGTACGCTGGGAGACTGGGGTGCCTACACAATGGTACCCCAAGAGTTCAGCAGCTGGCTTCTCTGGTGAGTTCAGCAGCACCACCACCATGCAACCTCCCCACGCTCCCCACCCCCCCAGCAAAAATCGCATCCAGGCACTTCTTTGCACTAAATGCCGTTAGGTTGTGACTCATAGTCTGCTGGAAAAAAAAGGTGGGATTCTCTGCCGTTTCCTCGTTCATTCAGCACTTAGAATCTTTTTCATAAAATCGCACCCTAAGTATTTACTTTCAGATGGTTTCCATCTTTGCAAGATGTGCTGGCAGATATACAAGCTTTAGAAGAGTGAAGATGAGCAGACAGTTTAGATAAAGGGAGGGGTAGTTTTAGCCCTGGTTGTCTAGCAAAGACTGAATGGCTAGTTAATTAAAATCACTCAGGCCTTCTTATCTGTCCTGAAGCCACCACAAGATGACTAAATGTTTTAATCTATTCAAACCTACCAGTGGCTAGGAATCCCCCCAAAGAATATAAGAAATAGGATCAGGAGATCAAGCCAGATCTGCCACTATTCAATACAATCATGGTTAACCTTGGACTTCAATTCCACTTTTCTGCCAGCTCCCCACATCCCCGAGAGACTAACAATGTGTTTTCTCAGCTTTCAATTCAATTATATATTCAATTATGGCGCTTTCACCATCATCTAGAGTAGTGAATTCCAAAGATTCTCAACTCTTTTAGTGAAGAAGTTTCTCCTCAGCTCAGTCCCAAATAATTGGCCCACTATCTTGAGACTGTGTCCCTGTGTTCTAGATAGTCCAGCCTGGGGAAACAACTTCTCGGTTTTGAGTCTTTCAGGTCCCTTCAGAATCTTCTTATGTTTCAGTGAAATTACTTCACATTCTTGCAAACAAAATAGAATGTAGACTATTTAGGTTTATTTATCCTCTCCTGAGTAAAACTCTCTCATCCCAGGAACCAATCTAGTGACCCTTTGTTATACTATCTGAATGCAAACATATCTTTCTTTAAATATGGAGACCAAAACTGTACACGATATTCCAGATGTGATCTTGCCAAAGCCGTGTACAATTGTAGCAGGACTTCTTTATTCCTATATTCCAATCCCCTTGCAATAAAACACCAAAGGGCTATTTGCCTTCTTAATTCTTGCTGTACTTTGCTAACATTGTGTTGCTTCTACGATAAGCTAAAGACTCTCTGATTTTTTAAAAATGGGATGTGGGTATCACTGGCTACGCAAGCATTTATTGCCCATCCCTAGTTGTCCTTCAAAAGATGGTGGGGAGCTGCCTTCTTGAACCATAGCAGTCCCTGAAGTGTAGAGACACCAAGTGTGCTGTTAGGGAGAAAATTCCAGGTTTTTGACCCAGTGAAGAAACATTCAGCCAGAAATACTGAGTGGGTGATCCATCACAACTTCCTCCGGAGGCCTCCAACAGATCAACAGCTGAAGATAGTTGGGCCTAGAACACCTCCCTGAAGAAGTCCTGCAGCAATGTCCTGGAACTGAGATGATCGATCTCCAATGACCACAACCATTTTTCTTTATGCCAGGTATGACTCCAACCAATGGAGACTTTTCCCCCTAATTCCCATTGACTCCAGATTTGCTGGGGCTCCTTAATGCCATACTTGGTCAAATGCTGCCTTGATGTTAAGGGCTGTTACTTTCACCTCACCTCTGGAATTCAGCTCTTTTGACCATGTTTAAACCAAGGCTATAATGAGGCCAGAAGCTGAGTGACCCTGGTGGAACCCAAACTAAGGGTCAGTGGGCAGGTTATCATTGATTAAGTACTGCTTTATAGCACTGTTGATGATTCCTTTCATCATTTTTCTGCTGATCGAGAGTAGACTGATGGGGTGGTAATTAAATCGGGTTGCATTTGTCCTGTTTCTTGTGTACAGGACATTTCTGGGCAATTTTCCACATTGTAGAGGAGTTGCCAATATTGTAAGTGTACTGGAACAGCTTGGTTAGGGGGCAGCAAGTACTGGAGCTCAAGTCCTCAGTACTATTGTTGGAACATTATCAGGGACCATTGCCTTCAGTGAAAAGTCTCACAGCACCAGGTTAAAGTCCAACAGGTTTATTTCGAATCACGAGCTTTCGGAGCACTGCCCCTTCATCAGGTGAACTCATCTGATGAAGGAGCAGCACCCTGAAAGCTTGTGATTCCAAATAAACCTGTTGTACTTTAACCTGATGTTGTGAGGTTTCTTATTATGCCCACCCCAATCCAACACCGGCATCTCTACATCCAGTGCCTTCAGCTGTTTCTTGAAATCACATGGAACGAATCAAATTGGCTGAAGGCTAACATCTATAATGCTGGGGACCTCCGGAGGATACTGAGGTGGATCATTCACTCAGCATTTTTGGCTGAATACCAAATATACAAGTTTTATGCATTTTTAAAAATATTCTGCTTTTCTGTTCTTACTTTCAAAGTGAATGACCTAACAAGTAATTCCCCATTTCATCTGTCATCTTGTTGCCTGCACATTTCACTTGCTTCTTTTTGAAGCCTCTCTATATCCTTCTCATGGCTTGCATTCTCGCAGTTTTAAATTGTCAGTAGATTTACAGGCTGGTGATCTCCAGCCATTCACACCCAGCCCCTGCTGCCAGAGAGGGCAGAGTATTTGGCACTTAGCCAAATCTCAATCACTACAGTGGGATGGCAGAATCTGGCCTATGCTCTGTCTCTTTGTCTAAGTCATTATTGCCCCTTATAAATTGTTGAGGCACTTGTAGTGTTGCTTGTAGCACTCCAGTAGACACAAGCTGTCAACTTGAAAATGCTCCATTCCTCCTAATTCTCTGTTTTTGTTTCAGATTCCAAGTAAACTATATCTACTGGCTCCCCTTTATCTACCATATTAGTTACATCCTCAAAAACTCTAATACATTTGTCAAACATGATTATACGTTTGGAAAACCATGTTGACTTTGTCATGCTAATGATTTTCTAAGTGCATTGTCAAGTCTTCATTAATATTAGATTTCAGTATTTTCCCAATGACTGATGTCAGCTAGCTGGGCAGTAATTCCTTATTTTCTCTCCCCTTTCTTTCTTGAATTGTTGCATTTGCTCATTTCTAATCTGTTGGGACCATTTCAGAATCTGGGGAATTCTGGAAAACCATAACCAGTATATCCATTATATTGGCAGCTATCTATTTTAGAATCCTAGGATGTAGACCTTCACCTCCTGGGATAGCTTGATCCTTTCTAACATGTGTATTTTGACGAGAGAGCTTAAGCGGGAAGCAGATAGGCTACCTGGGAAGTGGATTAGGGTTGGATGAGGCACAACATTGTAAATTTAGGGCATTTTTTAAGCTTTTCTTTACTTTTCTTGTGAGGCTAGAACGATCAGGAGTTACTGTCCAGAATCTACAAAGGTAACTTAGACCTCCATTGCCGCAGTCTCAGATCTGCCCCAACGCCCTCACCACCATCCAATTGTGGGGTCCCCAGGAAATGCGCATGGTGGCATAGCAGTTAAGCTCTACTCTCTCATAGTGCCAGGGACCCTGGTTCAATTCTGGGCTTGGGTCATTGTCTGTGTGGAGTTTGCACATTCTCCCTGTGTCTGCGTGGGTTTCCTCCCACAATCCAAAAGACATATTGATTATGTGCATTGGCCATGCTAAATTCTCCCTCAGTGTACCTGAACAGATGCCGGAATGTGGTGACTAAAGGGATTTTCACAGCATCAGTGTTAATATAAACCTACTTGTGACACTAATAGATGAAATTAAATGGCTCTGCAGTTGATCCTGCCAGTTGTTGCCCAACAAATTCAGATTTGTTTTGCTGCTTTTGCTTTTCTTCCCATTGAACTTCATGGAAAGTTGGAAGGCAGGTTTTAAATCAGACCCCAAGAGTTAAAATAGCCTGACTTCATCTTTGTAGCTGGTGTTCAACAGCTTAACCTGCCCTAAGGTTAAATTAAGGCCAGGAGGACAGTAGATGCAGGCAATCTTTGGAAAATTCTGGAGAAAGTAGGTAGAGATTTGGAAGAGAAAAAAAAAGGAAGGATATGAAAGATAAATTGGTGCAGATGTATCCAAATTCCCTTAATTCAATTCTCAACAACTTGATTATGGCACTGTGGTACAGTGGTTAGCACTGCTGCCTCACAGCATCAGGGGCCCAGATTCAATTCCTGGTTTGGGTCATCGTCTGTGTGAAGTTTGCTCATTCTCCCTGTGTCTGCATGGGTTTCCTCCTACATTCTAAAGATGTAAGAGTTAGGATGATCAGCCACGCTAAATTGCCCTTTAGTGGCAGGTGACTAGCTATGTTAAACGCATGGGACAACGGGGGTAGGTTTGGTGCGGACTCAAAAGGCTGAAAGGACCCCTGCACTGTAGGATTCTCTGATTAGGTTTCTCTCTTGTTGCAAATTGTTTTTGCATGAGGTTTTTTTTAAACTGTTGTTGAATTTGATGAATTTTCTGGCTATTTTCTTATTGATAGATTCAAACAAACAGGGGAGTAAATGGTTATTCTGCAGTTGGCACCAATCTTCTGGGACATGTAATAATCCTTTATCCAGTCCTTTGGAGGCTCTGGGGAGAAGATCATATTAAATGGCAGAGGCAAGCTGAAAGGTGATTGTGGTGATGTTGCAGGAGACAGTGCTGGTAACCACTTTGACCACCAGAAGGCAGTAGTTAGTGGCTGACCATGCTAGGATGGTTGGCAGAGGTAGCACATGACAGTGAGAGCAGAGTACACCCTGTTAAAGTGAAGAGCACCAGCAGTCAGCAGGAGATGAAGAGGAAGGAAGACCAGCTAAATGGCAAAGATAAATGAGGAGCAAGCAGCCAGCCAGGATTTAGTATGCACGTTTGAATTTTTGTATTTGAGCACTTGGTTTTGGAACAACCAGTGGTTTGATTCCTTTTTATTTGTAGGCATTTGAATTTTTACAGATGGTTGATTGACTTTTTTCCATGAACAACAGTGCACATGATGTTGCCAGCATGGTCAAACCCTGTAATTTTTTTTGAAGTATAATATTTAAATGCAGTGAGTCAATTCTAAGAATTGTCGAAATAATTTATAAAAAGCAGACATGAAAACATAGAAACTGGAAGCAGAAGTAGGCCATTCAGCCCTTCAAGCCTGCTCTGCCATTCATTGTGATCATGGTTGATCATTAAATTCAATATCCTGATCCCCCTTCCCCACTATGTCCCTTGATCCCTTTAGCCCCAAGAGCAATATCTAATTTCATAGAATACATGATAGGTAATCCTGATCCTGGCCAAATCAAAAACATTTTAGATATCTTTGGCTTACGTGTTGTGGTCTCAGGATACTGTATCTTTGTTCAAAAACTTCAATTTCATCAGAACAGTATGTGGTGAGTCACTCAGGTGGACTTTCGAATGTATTCTGGTCCTGATAGAATGGTCCTAGCTGTTAGTACACAAATAGGAATATGTATGTTCCTGTCTGTTCATTTAGTTAACAAATAAGATATGTCAACAACAGAAAATGTAAATCATTTCAAAAGCCCCATCATCTCCTATTGTAGTTCTAACAAGTCTCAATCACTGTTTAAAACAGACCAGCACTTTACCCAGTAAATAAACAAAGGCTGTGAGAGATTATTTCTCCAGTGTAATGTTCATGGCTATATAAGCTGAAAGAAAACACAAGGAAGTCCATTCAGGAAATATCTCCTGCCCCAGGTTTCCGTCTTGTGAGTAGTCAAGTAATATTAACCCACCAATTACTCAGCACCCAGAGAAAACAACATTCACACTCACAATGTTAACAGCAGAGAAGGAGACCATTTGGCTTACTATGCCTTTGAAATAACTGCCCTGTTCATGGACTCCTGCAGGCCAATCATCCCACTACACAGCAGCAGCAGCACAGAGCAATAAAATCCAATGCTACACTATTCACCAAAGCTTAATGACACCCATACAATCGAGGACAGAACAAAGAAAATTACAGCACAGGAATAGGCCCTTCAGCCCTCCAAGCCTGCACCAATCATGTTGCCTTCCTGAAATAAAACCCCCCTACCTTTCTGGGGACAATATCCCTCTATTCCCATCCTAGTCATGTACTTGAATTCATCTTTAAAATAGAAACAGAACATTTTTCCTTCAGCAAAGCAACATGTGAGAAAGGATAATGGTACAAAGTTAGGCAAAGCGTCATAGTCCCAAATGCCATTTGCTGCCCACCCCTTTGAGGGGAAGAAGTGACTGATAGTGATTTTAACCTGAGGTTCACCACATCTCATGCAATACTGAGAAGGCAGGCCTTCAAGTATAATCTCAGCCAGAGTGGGAATTGAACCCACAATCTTGGCATTACCATTGTCTAACCAACTGAGCTAAATCCACCCCCAATATGATGTTAGGTTGTTTATTAAACATACCTGTACTGGAGAAGGAAGGACAGAAAATCAGGAACTGGA
This sequence comes from Carcharhinus amblyrhynchos, assembly GCF_965287045.1. Classification (NCBI taxonomy): domain Eukaryota; kingdom Metazoa; phylum Chordata; class Chondrichthyes; order Carcharhiniformes; family Carcharhinidae; genus Carcharhinus; species Carcharhinus amblyrhynchos. The sequence continues at coordinate 84,425,665 of NC_137324.1, read as the reverse complement.
TAGCTGCCATTGTGCATGTTCAACAAAGAATAGGAAATTTACATTCTCTCTTGTGCTACAGGACTGGCACTACTCCTGTGTTCCATCTCATTATTCAAGTTGCACACTACCCGATGATAAGTTGCAGTCCCGTGGCAATGCACTATATTGTAAACATAATCAGCAAATGCCTTGCAGCCAGAGCTGAACACAAAGCAAGTCTTATGTGCAGATCCTGATTGGCAAATACAAATCCCATAGCACCATGTGAGAGGATAGGAGCTGACTCTGTGTTTTAACTAATATTACTTCAGTTAGGTATTCCTTTTTACAGATGGCTGACACATGCAAACATTCATCATTGAATTTCAGAGTTTCAAACTAGGCAGTTTCTCTTTGATAGTATGGAGTGCAAATTCTCTCTCCTGTAAAGACAGTGCACAGAGCATTGGCATAGGTTGGGAATATCTAAAGTACTAGGCATATCTAAAAATAAGGTATAAACCAGGTGAGGCTACACACAATACAAACATACTAAACTGTAGAAACAGCATACCAACAGATCAGATCAAAGTTCTGCAGTCCTGCCAAACCCTACCATTAATGATGGTGAACAATTAAACAACCTAATGGAAGGAGGATGACCCACAAACATTTCCATTGTGACTGATGGAGGATATCAGGTTGTTTTTATTCATTCACAGGATGTGGCCATTACTGGCGTTTTTATTTGCCATCGCTATTTGTCCTTAAAAGGTAGTGTGATCTGGCTTCTTGAAATGCTGTAGTCCACATGTAAATACATACAGAGCTGTTAGGGAAGGAGTTCCAGATTTATGACCTAGTGACAGTGAAGGAACAGTCAAATAGTTTCAATGGTGCAAAATACAATGCTGGAAGTGCCAAATGAATGATCCATTGTAGTCTCCCCTTAGATCCCCAACATCAGAGATGCCAACCTTCAACTAATTCAATTCACTGCATGTGATATTAAACTACAACTGGTCATAAAAGGGCTATCGGCTCCATTTAAACCCTGGGTGTAGTGCTGAAGAATTATGCTTTAGTATTAGCTAGTTCCTAGCCAAGCTGTTCCAGTACAACTGCAGCACTGGCACCTACCAAAAAATATGAAAAATCATCTTTGCATGTTCTGGCCACACAAGTCAGGACTAATCCAATCTAGCCAGATGCCATCCCATCAATTTACTCACAGTCATCAGCAAAGTGATGTAAGGGGTCATTGGCAATGTTATCAATGCAATAAGCTGCTCACCAATGTCCAGTTTAGTTCTACCAGGGCTACTCGGCTTCAGAGCTCATTATGGCTTTGGTCCAAACATGGACTTAACAGCAGATCCCAGAAATAAGGTGAGACTGTCTTTGACATCAAGGTCGGATTTGACCAAGTTTAGATCAAGGACCCCAAATGATACTGAAGTTAATGGGAATTGAAAGTGTGAGTAATGTTGAAATCATACATAGCACAAAAGAAGATGGTAGTGAATGCTGGATGTGAACCTTCTCGTCTGCAGCACTCATTGTAGAAATTCCTCAAACAGTGGCCTGGGCCCAACCATTTTCAATGGTTTTATAAATTACCTTGTCTCCATCATAGGATGAAAAGCAGGATTGCTGATAATTGCACAATGTTCAGCACAACTTGCAGCTCCTCAGATAATGAAGCAGCCTACGTCCATATGCAGGGAGACCTGGACAACATTCTGGCTTGTGTTAGGTGGCAATTAACAGTTAAGCCGCACAAGCGCCAGACAATAACCATTTCCTATAAGAGAGATTCTAACCATCTCCCTTTAACATTCAACATTATCATTAGTGAATCCACCAGCCTCAACATCCTGGACATTACTATTGACCAGAAACTTTACTGAACTAGCCATATAAACATAGTGTCCACATGAGCAGACAAGAGGCAGGCAATTCTATGATAAGTAACTCAACGCCTGACTCCTTCAAGCCGGTCCACCATCTACAAGGCACAAGTCAGGAGTCAGATGGAATACTCTTCACTCGCCTCAAAAATTTCAAGAAGTTTGATACCATCCAGGATAAAGCAGTTCTCTTTATTGGCACCTCATTCACCTCTTTAACCATTCATTTCCTCCACTGCCATTATTCATTCAGATAATGTAAGCATTGCTGACCAGACCAGAATTAATGGCCTTAATGCTGTTGAGAAAGTTTGGGGGAGGGGGAATAGTCTTGAGCCACTGAAGTCCTGATGCTGCACATGGGTACACCTAGAGAGTTATTAGAGAGAAACTTCTGGGATTGTGAACCAGTAACAGTGAAGTAATGGCAAAATATTTCTAATCAGGATCAGAGTGGTGAGTAACTTGTAGGTGGTGGTTCATATAAGCATCTGCAGCCCTTGTTCTTCAAGATGGTGCAGAGCATAGGTTTGGAAAGTCTTACTGAAGAATTTTTGACAAGTTGCTGGGGTGCATCTTGCAGATGGTACACAGTGACAGGAGTGTGTACCATCTGCAAGATGCACCCCAGCAACTTGTCAAAAATTCTTCAGTAAGACTTTCCAAACCTATGCTCTGCACCATCTTGAAGAACAAGGGCTGCAGATGCTTATATGAACCACCACCTACAAGTTACTCACCACTCTGATCCTGATTAGAAATATTTTGCCATTACTTCACTGTTACTGGTTCACAATCCCAGAAGTTTCTCTCTAATAACTCTCTAGGTGTACCCATGTGCAGCATCAGGACTTCAGTGGCTCAAGACTATTCCCCCTCCCCCAAACTTTCTCAACAGCATTAAGGCCATTAATTCTGGTCTGGTCAGCAATGCTTACATTATCTGAATGAATAAAAAATGGATAAATAAAAATGCTGAAAGTCAGTTAAGTTAGGAGAAGTGCCTTATTTTACAACTTTGATTCTAAGAATTAATGTCCAGTGATGAGTGGACTTGAAACCGGGAGTGTTTCAGATCCGACTTTTAGACCCATTCTCAGGCACCCCCAGAAATATCAGCGATTCTGTATCATGCTGCAAAAGCCTGTGGATGGGGCTTAATGCACCTGAAAGCCTGCAGCTCCGATTGGCGCCACCATTTGCACATGCACAGAAAAGAATTATACAATGCTATTCCCCTGCCACATCCCTCCCGGGTTGGATAATGCCTACCCCTGGCCCCCACATATATTGCCCCACACCCCCAACATTATTGATCCCCTTATCCCCCCATAAACCCGCCACCAAGACCAATCATGACTCCCTTCCCCTCACCCCCAACAGATCTCAGGCAGTGGACCTCCCTTGCCCCCACCCCCACCACAACTGATCTGAAGCAGAGAGCTGTCGGTCGCTTGGCACTTACCTCCTTACTAACTAGAGCACCCGAATCAGACTTCTGTGGAGCATATCTGTTTCGCATTGAATCTGGATGGACGAAGGCAGTGGTAAAGGAGGAAGTGCCGGTAAGGTTGGGGGTGCAGTCCATTAAGTCAATTTAAATGCATGCAAATGGCCGTCGCACCCATTTCAGGCGCGGTCCCTATTGCAGCCATTTTTGGGCCTTAGTAAAGGGGAACCGGCACAGAGGCTGGTGTGGATCGCACTAATCGCCTCACGCCTGACTTTACAAGTTTCTGCACCCGAAAATGGGCACAACACAGTAGTAAAAATCAGGCCCTAAGTGCGAAATTGTTTGAAAATTGAGTTAATAAACTTCAATTGTGTTTTCCAGCCTTGCTTTGATTTGCATGACTTGTATTTTGATTCAAAAATTAGTATATTGTTTCGAATAGATCTAAAACTAAATCTATACAAACTCTGAAGGGATGAATTTTAAGCTATTTTAGATTAGAAACCTAAGGTTGAGCAGTTAACCACTTAAGTCATGCAAGATAGACTTATCAAGAATCATCCAAATATACAATAATCATGCCTGAAAATTTAAACTGGAGCAAGAGATCACAAGCTGAAAATGTGGAGTATGGATTAATTTGTCCTTTATTAAAGGTGACCTAACCTCTTAGACAATCACTGAGCCATTACAACTCCTGAATTCATCATTCTGTAATTAAGCAAGCTAGCATTCAGATCTAAACTAAAAACAAAAAAATGCTGGAAGATCTCAGCAGGTCTGGCAGCATATGTGGTGAGAAAAACAAAGTTAACATTTTGAGTCAAATATGACTCTTCTTCTGAACTGTGTGGGTCTGCACCACAGAGTGCACATCCTGCAACAGTGCACAAAGGCTTACACCAAAATCTCCATATGAGCAGCCGCCAGAGCAGATGATAAGGATGCTTAGCCTGTGTGGGTGGTGAATGGGAACAGTGAGGTGATGAGAACACAAACCATAGAGGAATGAAGATGTCTGTGGGACAGTGAATGGTGAGGTCCCTTGAATTGGTGGTGGGTGAGATCTCTGTGAATGTCTGATAGGTGTGTGAGGTGAGAGTGATGAGAAGAGTGAATTTACCCTGGCAGAACGGAAGAGATCATTCATCCTCTTCCTGCATTGGATAGCTGTCCTCTTCTGAAAGAGATTAATGCTGACCACAGCCACCCATGCTTGGTTGGAAACCTTGCTGGCTGGTTTTACAATGTGGTATGGCAATACCTCATGTCACACATCCCAACCACAATGTGGTAAGGTAATGCCTCAAGTCAGAGATCCCACCGTACAGCTGATTCTGCAGGCTGAGATTTTTTTTTTAAAACTGCAAGTGGGAGGAAGAAGCATGCCTCAGCAAATAAGAAAGCATTGTAGGAAATTGCTGAGGAAGTAGGAATTTGATGCTGCACTCCTGGATACAATGCCAGAAAAAGTTTAGTGACCTAATTGGGTCACACTTGGCCTTGTGATTAATAGTACTTTCGATTATATCTTGATACACATCTAACCCTAGCTTCCTGCTTTGTCTTCCCAAGTCTACGCTTGCACATCTTTACACATACATATTTTGATGTACATCTCTGTCTCTATATCTCCTTACACCTCCATCTGACCATCACTAGCAATATTCAACCTTATCGAAATGACCTTCCACAAATGCTGCCCATCCATCCACTCAATACACTATTATTCACCCTCATGGATCATTAGAAAGAGGCAGCAAACCAGATGTGGCTCTGCAATTATCCCCATATTGACAGCTGCAAAAGAAGATATAGTAAGCTGAGTCTTAGCATACCTGCCATCAGAGGTGGAGAGATGGGGGCATCCCAACATCTGGCAACAGAATTAAATATAGCCCAGCCACATGGGATGCAAACATATCAGCAACCAGCGAGATATGAAGATGTGCACCAGTGATTATTTAACAGCACCTAACCTTGACTATTCTAAATTCATGTCTTTCATCAACCACAGATCCTTCAAGCATCCCGCAGGAAGTGATAGAGGAGGAGGATAAAGGCTCAGAAGTCACACAGTCTGAGGATGCCATATCACAAGACTCAGACAGACCATTCACCAGCCTAGAAACAAACACCTCACTGGAACTTACCTGCATGAAACATCAAGCATGGCAGCAAAACAAGTTAATCTAGGCCCTCGCAAAACCTTTAGATAAAAGTGGGCACTTTTTGTACTCAAAGTAAGATGTTAAAAATATAATAATATGGCAATAACAGACTGAAGTATTTCCTTGCAGTTGCAAACATCAGAGTTGAATTTTAATAGTCACAGATCAGACATAGGGTGCATGATAATAATATTTTGACTCTAATCTGGACTTGTCTATGCCATTATCCATGTTTGTGTATTTATTTCTTCTGCATATTCTCATACTATCCTGACTGAGCTCTTAAACCAAAAGATGTATGAATGTACAGATGTTCCCCAGTTTGTGTTTGGTTTAGATTATGCCCTCTCTTTCCTTGGCACCAACTCCACATCTCAGAATTGCCTCTACTTCTTCAGTCGTGGCTGTACCACTGATTGAACTCTGCAAGTGTATGAGTATAAATTAATTTACTTCATTTAATTCACTCAACGGTTGGGCGAGAGAGTGGCAAAGCTCGGAATCGCTATGTTTGATATTGGTATACAGACACTTAGCATGCCCATATTACGTTGTCTGCTATTTTAGGAGGACTAAAAAAAGCAACGAAATCAATGCCCTACAATTTCAATAGCCTTAAGTGATACTCTATGAGCACAGAGTGATTTCTAGGCTGTAGATTGTTAAAGTTCAGCTGGATCTAATTTACATGAATTATAACAACCACAAGGCTGAAACGATTGTTTAGAGTTTAGAGAAAAATAAAACATGAAAAACCATTGTCTGAAAAAAATGCAAGGAGTATTCCATGAGGACTTTGTAGAATTATTGCGTTGGATAGTTATATTAACATAAATACTCGTTAAAATCTGAAAATAGATTTTATGCCTTGTAATGCTTGAGCGCGTACAAACGAATCTGTGCGGAGGAGCAAGGCAGCTGATCCCTCCCTCCAACCCACGCCCAAATAAATGTCAACTCAAGTGAAGTTCTGAAAGTAGAAGTTAGTCACATCATATACACGAATCATTTCCCCAATTCACCGTGGTCGTTCCCGTTTTACAAAAGAGCAGCTCATTTCACAATGACTGAGGTGAAAAGTGGAGATTAAAGTCGAAATGGCGAAGGAAATCAGAGTGGTCAATTGGTAAGTTACAGCCTTAGGAGTCTGTGAAAGGGAAAGGCCAAAGGATGTAAAGGAGGTCTTGTGAAAGAATGAATCGGACTGGCAGCCCGCGAGATACTTCTTCATTTCAACACAGTGAAGTCTCTAAAGAGAGAGGATGTGTAGGGCAAGATCTCTGAAATTAAGAAATATAGTGAATTCAAAGAAACACCAACCATGTTGTAAAGTAGCGAGATGCAAGAAAAGGGGATTGTAATCCATACAAGTCGGTAACTAAAAGTGAAATAAAGAGTCTCGTGAAATCTACACGTATATTTACATTTAAAACTGTTCATGTCTAACATCTCCCAGCTCTATCGGAAAATCAGCGGTTCACACTTTCTCTGTCCACCGATACTCCCTGACTTGGCGGAGAATTTTACACAAGTTTGTTTTTGTTTCAGATTGGCATCCGCAGCATTTTGTTCCCATTGCTAGGCTAAGATTTTAGCTTCAATAACTGGGCAGCTGTGATATAAACAAAATTCCTGGTCACGCTGTAGCTCTAAACAAAACTTCAAGTCTCTGCCCAGTTCACATTGAATGATATCCCACGTCTCTTGTCCTATATCCTCATACGTATATATATATCAGTCGTGTGTGGAATGAATGGGGCTTTTAACAGTTTGCATGCCTGGTTGCTTTGTTTATATTCAGAACTGCATAGATGCCGACTCAATTATACAACATCTGTTTACTATCGGCAGCGAGGAGTCCAACACTATTACCAGCGCGTTCTTGCATATCCTGCTGGAGGATCGTACAGATAAATCATTCGGCGTTGCCTCGTTTAAAAAATGACAATGGGGGCCAATAAGGAACAAACGTCTGAATAGACAGTGACAGCAGAGAAGGGGCTGAAATGTTTTCTTGCTGTCATGACAGTATGCCGACGAGTCAGGATTCTGTACTATGGGGATTCACTATTGATCTCACCGCTGAAAGGCGATATTCCGGCAAATCTGAAAGTAATCCACACACAAGACTTTTCCTTGATCGATCCTGCTCCCTCTGGTAGGCTGATTTGTCTCTTTGATACCGGTTAGTGCTGCCTCCCCACACTCAGCCCCCCTCTCTCTAGTGTTTACACTCTGACTGCTCGCTGTTTGAATTGACTCGAAGCTGACTCCAGTCCTTCCAACAATAAAGCAAAATAATTCAAAAGCCATCGGTGCTTTTCCCATCCACTGAGTTGAGCAGTTCTCTCACAGGCTTCGGGACTACAGCCGTGCCCAAAACGATCAAGTGCACCGAATCTCATTTTAGAAATACACTGAACCAAACATGAACGTTTTATATACCACTAGCTGAGATGTTTTATAGAAGTTAATTCTACAGAAAGTCAAAAGGGGAACCCACGCGATTATTGTGCAGTTTCTAAACTTGGCCACTTGTTCCCAAACGAATAGGAGGAATGTTAGAAGGAAGCTGGGGGTGTTCTGTGCCCAACTCCTGTTGGGAATTCCACCCCCCCCCCCCAACTCCTCCCCATTGTAAATGTATAGTCCACTTTCTGTCCTGAATGGGAATACCTTCAAGTCCTAAAGAAAGGTGCGTTATTTGCTTTTCCACATGTCAACAATGGTTGGGTAGTGGAAGGGCTTGGGATCATTGACCTAGAGTTAATGGGAAATGTTTGTGTGGAGCTACTCGCCCGTTTTAGCTGAATGAATCAATTTTCAATGCAATCAGAATTAATTCCTACCTCATGCAGGAACTCCCACACGCATCGAAAACAAGAGTAAGGAAAAGGGGCCGCAACAGTGCTTGGAGAAAAAGTTCGTGCAAAGACGAATCGCCTGACTGTAAGGTGCACAGCGAGTTTAACTGGAACTTCATACACTTTGATCCCATGTTCACCTTGTCCCCTGTGTGGGAATCAGGGTGTTGGGGGTTCCCTGGCTTTGCTCTCAGCTCCCACCGCTAAACAAATGCAGTTCAGAAAGAAAGGGTTCAAACTCACGGAAGAAGATGTACTCGGTGTAGCTGCTCCACATCTTGTCGTCTCGGTACTGGTTGATGAAGGTGGCTGTCCCGGTGGAGTTACAAGCCACCATGTGGAAACCGGCCTCTGAGAGCCTGTCAAACGCTTGCTCCAGGTAAGTGAATTTCAGGTAAAAGCGGGACGTGTACTTCTCCGGGGGCCGGTCAGGGTCCCGGCTCTCGTTCAGGGTGTCCCCAAAAACCTCCTTGGTCAGGGCAATCCTGCCACACACCATGATCCTGGCCACCCGCCGAAACTTGGCATCCGCCTGGTTGTCCCTGACCAGGGTGTAGGAGCCGCGGTAGCCGATGGTGATGAAGCCGGATCTGCGCTCTGCCGGGGAAGGGGCAGCCTTGGGCAGCACATCACTGCTCTGGGAGTTCTCCTCAATGTCACTGTGGCAGCTCTCCTCTGTCACCGAGCTCTGCTTGGTGACCTTGGGCGTCAGGAAGCTGACCAGCTCTCCCAACTGGAAATGTTCAGCCTCCCGGAGCAGCCTCTCCTTCTCCGGGAAGTGCTCGGGCAGCACCAGCTGCTTGTCCCGGAGATAGTCCAAGATGTACCTGAAGAGGAAGCCGTCCCGGTCGAGGAAGTAACGGCCCCTGTTGTCCCGGGGAAGCACCTTGGCGTTGTTCCTGCAGAAGAGCTTGGCCAGCAGGCAGTCGGAGACACTGAGCAAGGTGTCGTGTTTGGTCACATATACCTGCCCCCCAACGTTCAGCTCCAGCACCTCGGGGAAGGAGCTGGACATCTCACTGATGGGTAACACAGTGTCGCGGACAGCCATGGCTTCTGGAGAAGGCTGGGGGTAGTTGAGCCGAAGACAAGGGCAGTGCGCTGATCACAGCTCCCAGGCGGAGAGTGTGTGCACATTCCCCACTGGGGAGGCAAGGCGGCGGCTCCTCCAGAAGGCGACGGCAGGACAGGGGAGGGCGAGGGGATGGTGTATGTGTGCGCGATGAAGAGAGAGGCAGTGGACCAACTGGCAGCACCAGGATACAGGAGAGAGTCTGGGGAAGTACCCTGACGTCAGCCAGGCTGCAGGGAGGGGACTTTGCAAGTCTGGATTGAAAAGTAAATGGAAATCCACTCCATCTCTACCTGTAACCTCTGCCTCATACCTATCGACTCAAGAACAGCTTCTTTCCTGCTGCTATTTGAATGGACCTATCTTGCATTAAGTTGATCTTTCTCTAAACCCTAGCTTTGACTGCAACACCACATTCTGCACTGTCTCGTTTCCTTCTCTATGAACGGTATGTTTTGTCTGTATAGCGCGCAACAAACAATACTTTTCGCTGTATGTTAATACATGCGACAAGAATAAATCAAATTATTAGCCCGCTACAATTAAAGTTCACAATGAGTGCAAACTTCAGCGCGAAGAAAGATTCGACTAACCTTTAGGAGTTTCAGTTTTCCTCCTTTCAGACAGTGCTTTCTAAAATCTATTTGAAAACTCGACATGAATTAAACCAATATTTAAAAAAAATCCATTAGCGGTGCCGTGATATGGGTTGGTCGATGTGAACAGGACATGGTGCTGCTGCAGGCTGCGAGGGAAGTTTTATTTTTGTAGAATACTGCATGGTTACACTGTTGGTGGCCGGCGTATTTGTAATTAAACCCGATCAGCTTTCTTCATCTAAAAACTTTCTCTTGTTTGACATGCTTTAAATGCTTCGATTGTGATGTCTTGCACCTGCGACATTTGTTTAATAACTTGGGAAAGTCTATGGACGTTAATTATACCTTTAAGCCTCGAAAATATTCTTTGAAGGAGCTGAACAAAAAAATGATTGGAAGTGCAGATATTTGAAATGCTTTGAAGGAGATGCCCGGGGGCTGTCGATAACAATAGATTAGGGACAATATATAAAAACTCCAGTGGAATGGTAAATGTTTATACAGAATCAATCGAAGGCTTTATCTGTGTGCGTGAGAGAGACAATGCGGCTTAAACATGATCAATATAAATGTTGTAGGAAATGTTACCGCTTGTCCATTCTCAATAATGATTGCGTTATTTTACCAATGCCGCGCACTGATTTCAGACAGGTCCAAAGATCACAAGACAGCTTAGTGGCTTTTTTGCAACTTTCAAATATCGAGAATGAAAATGAAATTATATTAGGTTACGAAAGTGAAATTGGAATCACACGCCACCCATTTGCCATAATAATGGGTTAAAGTAAGAACCAGCATGGATGTCATTGAACCGCGGCCCTGCCTTTTTACTCTTTAAAAGGCTACAATAGTTGAAATGCAAATATAAAGTGGTTTCGATAGAAGAGTGGGTGAGAGGAAGCCACTGTAATTCATCATGCGGCAATTTTGAAGTGTTCAGGAGCAATAAACGACTAATATTCGAATCAGAAAGCATCCTTGAGTTTTATTAGCTTTTGAGTGCGTGGATTTCGATTGTGCACAGGACTGGTACCTAATCTTGCTGGTAACACCACGGGGTTGTAATGAGTAAATGCAAACCGCATTCCCAAATGAGAGATCCTGACTCAGTACTCTTCAGCGCTTCCTAGCGAGCGCTTTTAGACCAGCGTTGGACAGGCTCAGGCAGATTCATCGCTCAACAGGTTCTGTGGCCCCGAACACCGAAAAGGGGAGCAAAATAACGAATACGACGAAATAACACAACACGCATTTAAACGGGTACATGTGAAACCGGTAAGATCTATTTGGTCATTTTCCAAAGTGTTTAATTACATTACATGACTTGGTCTGTAGGAAGAACTCAAAACACTTTTAACCCAAACTTGCACCAGACAGCATTCCTGTGTATTTAAAAACTCCATTCACACCAACATTAGGTGTTATTTTACAATCACAGCCGCCTCAGTGAGAAATGAATTGATTATCAATGCATGATAATCAAAATGCGAACTTTTATTCTATGAAATGCCAGGTTACTGTCAGCCACAAATGTTTTCCAGATTCATTTCAATGTACCAAAACTCGAGCAGGAGCCATTGCCGGAGTATTGCTTGACATTCGCTTACAAGACCATTTATGTACTTAACTCATAAGTCACTGTCCTCTGACAGGCAATTGGAAGAGGAAAATGTACATTTGATGCATTTTTTATTAGTGTCACAAGTAGGTTTACATTAACACTGCAATGAAGTTTTGGTCCATCAAACCTGGATTTGAATTCAAAACCTGTCATTCCGTGATCACTACTGCCCAATGTCTCCTCTTTTCTGCTTGACTCTTCAGTTATGTTGGCACCATGATTTTAACACTTCATCTTGGCATTCAAAATAGCCTCTTCCTCCAATAAATTTTATCTCTGGAGATGGATAAAGGTGATTTTTTTAAAAAATCGTTTGTGGGACATGGGCATTGCTGACTGGCCAGTATTTATTGCCCATTCCTAGTTGCCCTTGGGGGACAGTTGATAGTCAACCATATTGTTGTGGCTCTAGAATCATATATAGGCCAGACCAGGTAAGGATGGCAGATTTCTTCCCTAAAGAATGGTAATAGTGAACCGGGTTGGTTTTTCTGACAATCAACAATGGTTTCAAGATTATTAGTAGATTCCTAATTCTGGATTTTTTTTATCAAATTCAAATTCCACCATCTGCAGTGGTGGGATTCAAAGCTGGGTCCCCATAACATTACCTGAGTTTCTGGATTAATGGTCTGGCGATAGGACCATTTAGCCATTGCCTACTTAATTCAAATAGCAAGAAAAAACATTATATTTGTCCTTTGTAGGGAGGATTGGCAAGATGTACTTTATGGTCTGTTATTCAAACGTGATCGGTTCCTTTGCATTCACAGTTGCATCTGTGTTTTTGAGCTCCACCAGTCTCAGTAAAAAAAACCTAAACAACCTCCGATTGAATAGTGCTTTTAATATGTCCGATACACTTCACATTGGCAACAGTTAGCTCAAGTCAAGTGTTGGGGAATTTGAGAAAGTTGGTTGAAGGTAAGAGAGTTTTAAGAAAGTATTTTAAGGTAGGCAATGAGGCAACAAAGCAAAACAATTTGAAAAGAAGCTTTAGAAGTTAGCATCAAGACAGGTGAAAGCTCCTCTCTCAAGAAAGGAGCATTTGGGCCCAAATTTTATGGCCCTCTGCTGGCAGGTTTGGAGTGTAAATGATCATGAATGGGTTCCCGCCCATCCCACCTCTCAGCGTTCTTGCGCCAGCAGGCAAGGCCTCGGATGGCTGTCCACCATTACCCCAGTTGAGGCCCTTAAGTGACCAATTATTTGCTACTTAAGCGCTGTTTCTTGCCCAATCTCAATTTCTTACTAATTTTAGTGATTCAACTGGCTGGAAATCAGTTAACTTGTTGTAAAGCAGGACCAATCTGGCCACTTTGGTATATGTTGAATCTAGTGACTTCTACACTTTTATATAATAACAAAGTGTGTCATTGCAGAATGAAGAGAACGGCTCTTATTAACAGCATTCTGTGTGAGTGCATAGTAAATTAATGATGGCTGTGCAGAATTCCGTCAGACAGATTGCCTCAACTTTCTGTCTGAAGGAGAGAGTCTATTCGGAATGATGCCCCAAAGGTAGTGGACTGGGTAAAAATTAATTAACTAACTCTTTTTTTCCACCAAATTATTTGTGGTGATGTTAACAGCCAAATATTTACGTTACTCATATGACATTGCTTTATCTACATACATAACCAGGTATCTTAAATAGATAAATGACTAAGCAAGGGAATGTCATTAAGAATTAATCCAGTAACAACAAACATATTTTCTTGGCTTTTATTACGATCTTCCATGTTTCCAATTTCAGTGTGACTTTAAATATGTTTGTTGCTTAAATTTAGCCAATTTACTTTTAACAAATATCTTGCATGGCTGACAAGGAGATAAGTTCAGATCACGTTGCGCAGATACCTATATAAAATCAATAGACAAAGGGGAGATATAATTGTGTTGATATTGTGAAGATGGTAACTTAGTTATTTTACAGTTGCATGGAAGTCATAATGGGGGTTAGTTGGAACTGAAGGAGAAGAATGCATAACAGATTGACAACATTATAATCACACTGGGCTATATTCGGATAATAAAAACTGTAGGACAAACCCAACAATATTTTCTTCTTTCATCTGCCTTTGTAACTATGATTACCACAAATACTACAAACTCTGCTTGTCATTAAGCTTTTTATTTCAGCTGCTATATCTGTCAATCAGTTATCATTCTTCCATTTAAATCTTCCTATAAACAGTTTAATCAACTCAGTTTTGGTAGTTCTTAATTTTCCTAACATTGGCTTAGTCTTTTGAAAGTACTGATCTTCACTACACCTGCCCTGTCCATATAATCTTGGCCACACAAATCTAGGTTGGGCTAAGGGTGTCATGCACTGTTCGATGAGCAACTCCGCAAGTATTCAAGAGGCACTAGATATAGCACTTGGGGCGAATGGGGTCAAACGTTATGGGGAGAAAGCAGGACTCGGCTATTGAGTTGTACGATCGACCATGATCATGATGAATGGCAGAGGAGGGTCAAAGGGCCAAATGACCTATTCCTGCTTCTTTCTTCTATGTTTCTATGTATGTAAACAATCCCAAACAAAGTTCTGAGAAAAACCAGCATTCTGATCAACATTTATCCCTCAGTCAACATCATCCAAATAGATTAAATGGTCATTACTGGTATTGGAGCCTTGCTATACACAAAGCTTCCATGTTTTCTTACAAATCAAAAGCAATAAATTGGCTGTGCAGAGATTTTGGGATTTCCTAAGGGTGTGAAAAGTGCTGCATAAATGTTGACTTCTTTGTTTCTTTCTACTAGGATTGGAAAATTAAACAAGATAATAATTCTTGCAAGTTAGCAGAATGATAATATACAACAAAGATTTTTATAACTAGCCAAGATTAACCCTCCAATGTAGCAGCTTGCATTTACAGAGCACATTTAATTTAAAGACATATTCCAAATACTGTAAGGTAGCAGTGGAAGGATATGTTTCTGAATGGAGAGCTGTGACAAGTGATGTTCCTCAGGGATCAGTGCTGGGACCTTTGCTGTTTGTAACATATGTAAATGATTTGGAGGAAAATGTAACTGGATTGGTTAGTACGTTTGTGGATGATACAAAGATTGGTGGATTTGCGGACCATCAGAGGATACAGCAGGATATAGATCAGTTGGAGACTTGGGCAGAGAGATGGTAGATGGAGTTTAATCTGGACAAATGTGAGGTAATGCATTTTGGAAGGTCTAATACAGACAGGAAATATACATTAAATGGCAGAACCCTTAAGAGTATTGATAGGCAAAGGGATCTGGGTTAACAGGTACACAGGTCACTGAAAGTGGCAATGCAGGTGGAGAAGGCAGTTAAGAAGGAATACAGCATGTTTGCCTTCATCAGTCGGGGCAATGTGTTTAAAAATTGGCAAGTCATGTTGCAGGTTTATAGAACCTTAGGCCGCACTTGGAATATAGTGTTCAATTCTGGTTGCCACACTACCAGAAGGATGTGGCGGCTTTGGAGACGGTACAGAAAAGGTTTAACGGGATGGTTCCTGGTATGGAGAGCATTAGCTTTGAGGAGAGATTGGAGAAACTTGGTTTGTTCTCACTGGAGCGAAGGAGGTTGAGGGAACACCTGATAGAAGTCTACAAGATTATGAGAGGCATGGACAGAATGGATAGTCAGAAGCTTTTTCCCAGGTGGAAGAGTCAATTACTGGGAGCATAGGTTTAAGGTGCGAGGGACAAGATTTAAAGGAGATGTACAAGGCAGATTTTTTACACAGGGACTAGTGGGTGCCTGGAACTTGTTGCCGGGAGAGGTAGTGGCAGCGGAGACAGTAGTGACTTTTAAGGGGCGTCTTGACAAGTACATGAATAGAATAGGAATAGAGGGATATGATCCCCAAAAGGATAGGGGGTTTTAGTTAAGTTGCGCAGCACGGTCGGTGCAGGCTTGGAGGGCCAAAATGCCTGTTCCTGTGCTGTAATTTTCTTTGTTCTTTGAAAATAGATGGCAGATGGTTAGGTAGACAATTCCCCAGGGTGGGTTGGGATCTACCCCAGGTTATCCATTAAGGTGGACAATCCCTGGGGCCACATGGAATCTATCCCAGGTTACTGCAGGAGGCAAGGGGAGAAATAGCTGGGGCCTTACCAGATATATTCATATCCTTTTTGACCACAGGCAAGGTTTCAGAGGACTGGGAAATAGCCCATGTTGTTCCATTGTTTAAGAAAGGAAGAAGGGGTAATCTAGAAAATTATAAACCGATAAGCTTGACATCAGTGGTGAGAAGCTTTTGGAGAAGATACTAAGGGGCAGGATATATGCACATTTGGAAGAAAATGGACTAGTTGATGACAGGCAGCATAGTTTTGTGTAGGGAGGTCAAGTCTCACCAACTTGATTGAGTTTTTTGAAGAGGTGACAAAGATAATTGACGGGAGAAGGGCTGTGGATCTAGTTCATATAGGTTTTCTGGGCTTTAGTAAGGCATTTGACAAGGTCCCACTTGGCAGACTGGTACAAAAACTAAAATCACATGGGAATCAGAGTGAACAGGCTAGATGGATACAAACTGGCTTGGTTATAGAAGCTAGAGAGTAGTGATGGAAGGGTGCTTTTAAGAATGGAGAACTATAGCTAGTGATGTTCTGTAGGGATCAATGCTGGGACCTCTATTGGCTGTGATATATATACATGACCTGATGGAAAATGTGGGTTGTCTAATCAGCAAGTTTGTGGATGACACAAAGATTGGTGAAGTTGCTGATAGTTCCGGGTATTGTCACAGGATACCACATACTATAAATAGATTGGAGAATGGGGCACAGAAATGGCAGATGGAGTTTAATCTGGGAAAAAATATGAGGTGATGCATTTTGGTGAATCAAATTTAGGTGAATTAAGGAAATTTAGGAAAATTAACATACTGAGGGATCTGAGCGCGTTGGTCCTAAGTTCCCAAAAAGTGGCAACACAGATGGCCAAGGTGATTAAGAAGGCATTTGGCATACTTGCCTTAATCAGCCAGGACACTGAGTACAAGAGTTGGGGAAATCATATTGCAGCTATATAAAACCTTGGTTAGGCAACATTTGGAGTATTGCATGCAGTTCTGGTCACCACACTTTTAGAAGGACATGGAAGCTTTGAAAAGGGTGCAAAAAATGTTCACTAGGATGTTGTCCAGTCTTCAGGGTGTTGGCTATGATGAGAGGTTGAATAAACTAGGATTGTTTTTACTGGAAAGACAGAGGCTGAAGGGAGACCTGATAGAGGGCTACAAAATTATGAGAGGCATAGATAAGGTAGATAGTCAGAGGCTTTTTCCAAAGGTGGAAGTATCAATTACAAGGGGACATAGGTTCAAGGTGAGTGGGACGGGAAATTTTAAAGGAGATATGCGGGGAAAACTTTTCATGCAGAGAGTGGTGAGTGCCTGGAACATGCTGCCAGAGGAGGTGATGGAAGCAAGCACACTAGCAACACTTAAGAGGCATCTGGATGGGCACATGAACAGGGAAGAAATAAAGGAATATGGACTGAGTAAGGACAGAAGGTTTTTTTTATTTAGTTAGGGCATCATGATTGGTTTAGGCTTGGAGTGCTGAGGGGCCTGTTCTTTTGCTGTATTTTTCTTTGTTCTTTGAGGTGAACATGCTACAATCAAATAGGAATAGTGCATGCAAGTGCAATCCTAAATTGCTGGATGATGGAGGGGAGGCATAGGAGGATGTTATAAGATCAACGCCATATTAAACACTGAAGAATGGTTGAGAAGGGAAAATGGGAAGACTACCATAGTTGCTACTACCATTACAGAATAATGGCCAAAATTTTACCGGCTTGCCTGCCCCAATTTAAGGGGCTGGTGAGACTCGGAGAACAGCATTTCCTGTTGGCCTCGGGTTGGGTCGTACAAACCTTGGGCAGATGTGCTGGTAAAATTCTGCCCGAAGTACTATTTTCGATAGTTCTGTGGCATAAATGCCACATCATTTTATAGGACGACTATATTAATTACATAGTTTCATATACACCAGGATTGTAGATTTCAAAATTCGCCCAGGCAAAAATATCAAATCCCAATGTTCCATTCAAATAAAAATCTCATTCAAAGTTATGTATATTAATGGTTTTGATTGAAGGCACACCTGTAGGCAAGATACCTGCATTGCTTGACGTAACTAATGTTCATTCGACCTCATGAAACAATTGAGGGTTTTTGAAAGAGCTAATATGAATGACACTGCATTGTGGGGATAAAACAATATGCATAATGATGGTGATGACATGCAGATGATAAGGCAAATCAGAAATGCTTGGAGTTCAGTAATTCACCTGATGTGGACTTCTTCCCACCCCAAGTACAGGCTGAAACCATTACTGTGTTAATTTTGGCAGTGTTAATTGGTACTTATTTGTTTCTTATTTGGGGAGTTATTGCAGGCACAATGGGCCAAATTCCTTCAGTGATGCAATAATTCTATAATCCTGTTTCTGTGAATCTGGTGTTGATTACTTTGACATGAAAGACGGTGTGGTCCAGATGGCCTACTCCTGCTCCTATTTCTTATGTTCTTATGTTCTTATGTATCAATGATTCAGCTCTGGAAAACTCAGGAGAACATATTAAGTATAAATATCATCTTTGCTAACACCCTTGCGATGTCACTGCATATATATTTCCTCTGGAACTGGAACTTGTGACTTCTAAAATCCTTAAAATGTCCACTTCATAATTCGGCAGTTGAATATTTTGGTAGATGAATATTTGGTGGCAGTAATTTTAAAGTTTGAATCATCTTTGAGAAGGACTTGAATAGTCAGAAAAGAGAGATATTGTTTCATCATTGTAGTAAGACAGAATAGGCTTTTTTTTTAAACTTATTACATGCAAATCACTTCTCATTATGATCACACGTTTCCACAGCTGTGAGGGACTCTTGCAGATAGTTAGCCAAAATTATATAATTTACTGCTTAATGATGAGAACTGCCAAGATGCTAGGAAATTTTCTTAGCATTTCACATCAAACAATAGTTTGTTCAATGAACGTTTTATACTCAAACAAGTGCAACTTAAAATGGAGAAATTTGTGATTTTGCAGCATCTGGTACATTTCAAATTAAATCAGGAACGTTTTACTTGTGCTCAAAAAAATACATTTTATTCCAGCGTTGTGATCTTTGACCAATGCCAATTTTTAATGACAAGAATGAAATGAAAACATCTCAAGAGTATCTCTGTGACGCAGCTCTTTGTCTGAAATGAGGGTGAACTTTGGTGATCTTGAGTTATTTCATCTGTTGTATCTAATCTCATTTAATTAAATTCCAGTTGAAATTAGTCAGTACTTTATTCCAATTTGAAAAGTTTATTGCAAATCTACCACTGGTACTTATCCTATTGAAGTGAAATAAATGAAAGTACAGCACTAATCTTAATACTACAATGTATTACAATATATTGGTGTCAAAGCTGATGCACCCATCATTCAAGGAGAATGCTGCACTTGGTTCCAAATGGTGTGACACACTGCAATGCACCGTGACTATTCTACAGAGCTCGGAAACATTTGCAGCATTCAGCTTGAGTGATGGGGAGGCTCCTTAGGGAAATTTTATGATCTGTGGAAGTTGCTCTTTACATGATGTTTTATCTTCATTTTTTTCCCATGCCTATGGTGAATGTCAACCCCACCTCTGTAAATCTAGTAGATCATGCTCCAAGTTGTTTTCTTACAAAATGTAATCTGCCTGACAACTCCCTACCAGCAGAACCATTTATAGGCTTTACGGGAGATTGTTGTTCCATTTCCATCAATTGTGTGTTCCCCACAGAGAATAGAGCTGTGGTCTTCTATTCATCAGGGCTATGATGGGTAGATGGGTCAACTCCATTCTTACAGGATACAGACACTTGGGATGCATGCCCTGCATTTCAAAAATACTACTGCCTGGGACTCTGATATTTAGACCCATAAAACAGATCCATTATATATTGTAATAAAATTGTAGTCTGAACAGAATGGAAAGAACAATATTTATAACAGTTTGGAGGAAGAAGCATCTTTCCCACTGGTACCGAGTTTAAAGTTTGCAAAAGCAATAAGCTTTCAGGAAAAGATGTGAGACATCGAAAAGAGTTGCATGTAAATCACATGTTTCTCGCAGCTTTGAAATGAAAGCTGCATGATATTAATTGTCATTTCTAGCAGAGATTTATAAATATTTTGCATATCATTCATTCATTGAAAATGAATAATTTTCAATTTCCCCGCTCCCCTCCATTCCTCAAGCGTTTAAACTCCTTACTGGATGGAATGTGTTTCCATAGGAACTAGAGCCTTGTACAAGTAGTCTTGACAGTGAGCACAAACAGGAAAATTGATCAGGTTTAAATTCTGGCCAAATTTGATCTGAAGACCAATGGTGTACCCTTTTAGCAAAGTTGCTAAAAGTATTCAAGAAAGAAACAAGCTGATACTTGCAATTATAAAGTGTGCTGATGATATGCTAAATTTGCAAACAGATTTAGCAACCAATAAAGTACTTTTAATGTGCAATCACTCTTGTGTAGGAATGAGTACCCTAGTTGATTTTGACCTTTTAACCCTGGAGTTAATGTAATGTTCTTATCACTGACCTAGTAGATCATAGGTCAAGGGTTCAATTGAAAATTTCCTGATCTCTATGGCTCAGTATGTTTATTCAGTGAGCTATTGAGACTGGGGCTATAATCACTGGAACTTAGAAGAATGAGGTGAGATCTTACAGAAACATATAAAATTATGAAGGAAATAGATAAGATAGAAGCAGGAAGGTTGTTTCCACCAGCAGGTGAAACTAGAAATAAGGGGGAGCAGATTCAGGGTTGAGTTTAGGAGGAACCTCTTCAGGCAAAAGAGCGTGAGATCTGTGGAATTCCCTGCCCAGTGAAGCAGTTGAAGCTACCTCGTTGAATGTTTTTAAGGCAAAGATAGATTTTTGAATGGTAAAGGAATTCAGGGTTATGTTGAGCAGGTGGGTGAGTGAAGCTGAGTCCATGTAAACATCAACCATGATCGTATTGAATGACGGAACAGGGATTGAGGGGCCAAGTGGTCTACTCCTGCTCCTAGTTCTTATGTTTTTATTAAATAACAATTTTTACACAGTAGAAGATAACTTACTGAAGAACCATTTGATGAATTTTAAATTAATTCATTTTTATCTTCAAAGCAGAGTGATGAATTCATTTGAATTTATTTTGTTGCTGCCTATAATTCTCATTTCCCCAACTAGATTTAGAGTGTGGTGCAGAATAATGCCAGCAGTGCAGGTTCAGTTCCTGTGATTGGAAGCCTGCTTCCTTATCTGGCCCCACATTTGATGCAGAGTGGTGCCCTTGAAGCTATATAATCAGTTGTCTCTTTCTAATGGAGAGAGATGCAAATGATCCTGTAGAAGTCTTACTAGATCTAAGAGTTCACATTTTTATTCTGGGTATCAATGACTCACAATAACTTGGTTACTGTATATGGTGTACCTTTTATTACACAACTAAGCAGTAGCACATCTTCACAATACCTGTTGCTGGTGTTCCAGAGTGGTAGAGTTCACCTCAGATGATCGATCTGCTGACAGCTTCTCTGTGCATGACTTCTGAATGACTGACCAGGTCATACTTGCCCAATTGCAGAAATGATGCCTCTCTCGGCCCTTTCTTTATCCCCTTTTTGCAATGGCCCTGCGCCAGATAAGATAAGACCATTTAAATGCTTGCAGTTACCTCACTGTACTTCCAGCATGATGTGGAGATGCCAGCGTTGGACTGGGGTAAACATAGTAAGAAGTCTCACAACACTAGGTTAAAGTCCAACAGTTTATTTGTAGCAAACGCCACTAGCTTTTGGAACTGGCTAATTCTTCATCAGGAATACTCCCACCCACCTGATGGAGGAACAGTCAGTTCCAAAAGCTAGTGGTGTTTGTGACAAATAAACCTGTTGGACTTTAACCTGGTGTTGTGAGACTTCTTATTGTGCTTCCAGCATGACACAGTGGGCTCACAATCCTTCCCTAGATGTCTCTTGTCTGGCCCTAGCAGAAGTTTCAAAGTCCCAATCTTAAATGAACACAGGCACTTCAACTACAGTTTCTTTTTTCTGATGTTGTCATTCACCAAGGCTGGCAGAGAAAATCTATTCACTTGCCCTAAGGGCAAAGATCAGTGCTTTTCCCTGATGTAGATATTTCTGCACAGTCTGACTTTATTTTGACAAGGCTGTTAGTACCAGCAAAAGTTGTATCTTGGCTCAATTAACTATCATGCATTTCTCTATGCTCACATTACATAGTTCTTCAGATATCTTTGGTTTCAGGTTCTTGATGCTCCATCTAGCACTCTTTGCCAAATTTGATACACAGGGCCACGCCATAACCAGTCTATGTACACTAATATGAAAGTAGTTGCATAGTTAAAAAATGGAGGTTGTTAATAATGTATTCTCTGATACATTGACTTACAGTTCTTCGTGGTCTATGGCTTATTACCTAATATGAAAGCTGGATGGCGTTTGTTATCTGCTAATTTGCATTCAACATGTTCAAAATAAAATACAATGTTTCTTCAGCAAAATATATTGAAAACATCGTAAGGATTGAATGAAAATATATAAAGTTATACAACTCCAGCTTTTAAAAGTACATTTGCGTTTCCTAAAGCTTCTAAAAACCGTTAAAGCTGAATACTTGAAACATAATGCAACCATTTTCAACTTAAACATATACTTAGTTTACTAGTTTGTGCAGAGGTTGTGTATATGTATGTAATGTTTTGTTAATTATTAACCATATTTTCATCTCACAATGCAAGAAAAACTTTTTTTTCCGAAATGAGAGAGCCTCCTGTTGATTAATGTGTGGAATTAGATTTGGATGGGATGATCAACAATGAAGCTGCTTCTTCTCTTTGCCAAATTTGGAGTTGTTTAGAATTTTCCATTGTAAGGTAGTAAACTGATTTTGTTCCTGATCTGAATTCAATATGGTCGTCGTTTATTGTTAATCTCCTTTAGTTAGTAGCATTGCCATTATATTCTACATAGCAGTAGAATAAATAATTCTAAATACACAATCCAATGAATTTTAAAAAAATATATCTTCCAGAACCTTCACATTGTACTGTGTTGGTTCATGTTAACAACTATGAGATTCACTCTCGGCTCCTGGTCAGACTAAATATCCATGTTACCTCCATATTCCAAGTCCAACCATCATTCCTGCAAAGATTTTACTCATAGAATTTCAGGGATAAGGTGGGGCGGGGGTTAAAGTTTATTGCTTTCCTGACTTCCTCAGGTTCAGTCAGGAGTATAACGTTATGAGGATGGCCTTCCTGCCCAAAAGACAAGAAAGACTTTTGGATGGCATGAGGAAGCTGCCCAGTGAAAACTACCAGCCTCCTATTGGCTTGGGTGATGTGAGAAACGCAGCTCACAGTCAAACAATTTAGTCAAGTCAAGTTCTGAAGGAGCAAGATATTTTATTTAACGTTCTTGCAAGACCGGGTGTCCAATAAAATAGGCACACCTTACATCGATTTGCAGCGCATTTTTATACTTTTTTACAAGCATTGTAATGGCTTTGCAATGTGTTGTTCTCCCCTAATTGGTGGTCCCTGTCCCATCTATGTGTTGTCATTCCCCTATTGGCTTGAGGTGCCCCAAGTTTCCATCCCCTCTACTCCCCATCTAACAATGTCTCCTGTTATCATAAGAGTGCATTAGTAAGCTCATTCGTCTTATCCAACACTGTTACATGTCCAGTTCAGATTGGCGGTAATCAACCCTTTGCCAACTTAATCACTGCTGTCCCGACTATCTCAGTGACCTTTTTCCCCCTTTTATGCTTAGTTGTAGAAACAACACATCTTGTATACCATTTGCTTTTTATAACTTGGACCCACACATCTGGTGTTATTCCTACACCACAGGCAGTCTTTTTATTGTCCCTGACTATTGCTCTGTTAGCAGCAGCGAATTTTATGCCCTATGTTTGTGACTAAAATCACAGTTGTTTCCATAATGTGGGTTATCAATGTGCCTGACTATATCCAGTCTACCTAACTTTATGCTATTTTTCTATGGTGTACAGATATATGTGTTAACAGCATCTTTACCTGTTGCTCACAGGTGATTGCTCTACCAATTGGTACTTTGTAGTCCATGGAAGGGTTCCTCATCCCTGGCAAGAAGGGCCACCAAATTAAAAAGACCTCCCACCCTCGACAATAACCCCTGCCCCACCCCCTCCAGCCTCCTTGCCTGGTTGTGCCTGACTGACCCCAATTAGGATAACCTGACTTCTTCCATTCTGGGGCCTTCTCCGTGGTTATTGGGCCTGGCCAGTTGCAGTCCCACAATGGGGTGACAAGGTGGCACTGTGGGTGTCACTGCTGCCTCACAGCACCAGGGATCCAGGTTCAATTCCGGTCTTGGGTGACTGACTGTGTGGGGTTTGCACATTCCCCCCATGTCTGTATGGCTTTTCACTGGGTGCTTTGGTTTCCTCCTGCACTCCAAATACATATGTGGGTTAGGTGGATTGGCCATGCTAAATTACCCCTTTAGTATCAGGGGGACTAATAGAGTGAATACATTAAGTGGATAGGGACTGGGTAGGATTGTTGTCAGTGAAGGTTTGATAGGCTGAATGGCCGCCTCCTACACTGAGGGATTCTATGATTCTGTTTCTGTGATCACCACTACCTATGGCATGTTGGAGCTGATGATCTGTGGCATCTCTTGGAGGCAAGACCACTCTCGGGGCAAAACCCTTGAAGCCAGGCAGCCAATAACCTGGTGGGCATAGAAGTACATTGCAGTTTCCCAAAATGGCTGCAGTTCATTCACTCCTGGTTTCCAGTAGACAGACCGAGCCACGATTGTGGTCATTAAATTCAACCCATGGGTTTTGCTTTTACCCCTAATAAAGAGTGAATCAATCGAGTAAAAATGAATTCAGCTAAACAGTTCTGAGACATATGTTCACTGCAGAAGTTTTACTTTTGAAAACCTATTATCTGTATTGCAGTGCAATTAAAAATTTTCAATCCTTTTCTTTGCACTTAATTATAGAATTTTAGAATTATAATTCAGAAGAGGTAATAACCCATTGTGTGTCTTCTGGTGCAACCTCTTTAAGTGAAGTTTTTGCTCTGATTTCACTTCTTTGTTCATTCCCATTCCAATAATCCTTTTTAAATATTTAGAATCAGAGAATGATCACAGCACAAACAGAACCATTCAGCCTGTTGTGAATGTGCAGGCCCTCTAGAGTCATAAAGTCATAGAGGTTCACAGCATGGAAACAGGCCCTTCGGCCCAAGTTGTCCATGCTGCCCTTAATTTTTTTTATAACCCCTAAGCTCATCTCAATTGTCCGCATTTTGGCCCATATCCCTCTATACCCATCTTATCCATGTAATTACCTAAATGCTTTTTAAAAGATAAAATTGTACCCGCCTCTACGACTACCACTGGCAGCTTGTTCCAGACACTCACCACCCTCTATGTGAAAAAATTTCCCCTTTGGACACTTTTGTATATCCTTTCTATAATAGAGTGATCAGAATTGCACACAGTATTCCAAGTGTGGCCTTACCAATGTCTTGTACAACTTCAACAAGATGTCCCATCTCCTGTATTTAATGTTCTGACTGATAAATCCAAGCATGCCGAATGCCTTCTTCAGCACACATGATTCCATTTACAAGGAACTATGAACATGTACCCCTAGGTCTCTTTGTTCTGTAACTCTCCCCGATGCCCTACTATTAACTGAGTAAGTCCTGCCCTGGTTCAATCGATCAAAATGCATCACCTCACGTTTATCTATATTAAACTCCAGCTGCCATTTGTCAGCACACTGGCCAATTGATCAAGATCCCATTGCAATTGGAGATAACCTTCTTCACTGTCCACCATGCCACCAATCCTGATGTCATCTGCAAACTTACTAACAATGCTCCGTATATTCTCATCCAAATCATTAATATAAATGACAAATAACAATAGGCCCAGCACTGATCCCTGAAGCACACTGCTGATCACAGGCTATCCCCTCAAACAAATCAATTAAATTTGTGAGACATGATTTTCCACTCACAAAGCCATGCTGACTGTCCCTAATCAGTCCTTGCATCTCTAAATGCCTGTAGATCCTGTGTTTCAAAATATCTTTCAACAATTTACCCACCACAGATATGAAGCTCACTGGCCTGTAGTTCCCAGGTTTTTCCCTGCAGCCCTTTTTAAACAAAGGCACAACATTTGCCACTCTGAAAGAGTAATTTACCAAGTGTCACTCCCCTGACTTTTACTCCACAGTCTGAGAAAGTATTCCTTCTTTGATAAGTATCCAATTTTCTCTTGATATGATTGAATCCTCAACTGACCTAGCCTCCACCACATTGTCAGATCCAAACTGCTTGCTACGTTGATAAGTTGTTTCTTTCATCAGTGTTAATGGGGTTTGTGAGGTGGTCAGGTATCAATGAAACTTCAGCCAATACTACAAAAGCCAGTGTCCCAGTTTAAAGGCATATCATTTATTTAACCAGTGAGTCGCAGGGAGAGATTATCACAGAGTTCTAGGCCTTTCCAGATGTAGAACAGCCTGACATTTCCAATAAACTCTGATATATACAGTTTAGGATAGAACAATTATACATTTTTCTTATCAAATTCTCCTGCCCTTCATTAGCTTTGAATTAATCGTCTTCAGCATATACAAGTCGTAAATAACACATGTCAAATATTTAGCCAATTGCATTTTACCTTCTGACATGATGGGATTTCATTGGTTCATAGAATCTGAATGCTTCCTCCCCCTATTGTTGACTCAATTTTCTCTATTGCTTAGCAACCCCAGACACTGAGGTCAAAATTAACATTCCCACCATTTTCCCCTGCATCACCAACCACACCAGACTAATGCACATTCTCACGTCTGAGAAGACATTGTTTTATGTGGATAGTGAGTAACTCTGTTCATAAGCAGCCCTGAGAATCCTACTGCTAGCAATTCTCATTGATTAGAGCTCACACGTTCTAATGTTTTATTATTTCCCAAAAATGTGGTTCTTTCTGAAGTCCTCATACCATCAGGCCTTGCAGCAAGTTGTTCTTGGCTAAAATACACAATCACTTTATAAAAATACAGTTAAAACATTTAAAATATCAAAATATGCACTTAAATCATAGTCGCGTTTTAATTCTCTTACTGCATTCACATGTGTGTAAGTTATTCTCTTGTTAGCTTATAAGTACAATTTAGAATCATTTAACTCAATGCTGGTAGTTCTGTCAGTGTCTTAAATGCCCAATGGTTTAAAATCTTCCCTAGCCTACTGGGATTTTTTTTCCATTCCCCAACAGTCAATTACTTTCAATCTGCACGCTCTGGTTATCGATCCTTCCACCAGGGGACCAGTTTCTCCCTATCTTCTCTGTCTAAACCCCTCATGATTTCATGTACCTTAAACCAAATCTCCTCTCAACCTTTACTTTTCCACGCATGAGTTTCAACTTCTCCAATCTTTCTGTGTAACTGAAATATCACAGTGAAATTTTCACAGTAACTTCTTTGCAGTGTTAATGTAAATCTACTTGTGACACTAATAAATAAACGTTAAACCTTTAAACTATCTAGCATTTTAAATATTGTTATGACATCTTCTTCAGGTACCTGTAGCTGTGGGGGAAGGGTGGGTGGATATTGTCCCCGTATATTGGATATGTGTTTGGCGGCATGGAGGACTAAGCTTCCTCCCCTACACATTCCTACCTTCTCAAACAGCTCCAGGTTGGTGCTGAAAACATGTCTGCCAGCAGCACAAAGTTAATTAAAGTAGCTGGGGAGGTAATCAATAGGAATTTTCACTGGACTTTCCAGTCTTCTCAGAGGCGACTGGGACCCCATCTCTGTGCAGAATTCAGCAGCTCACAGGAGTCCAGTGCACAATAGCTCCAAGCTGTAGTACAAAGGATTAAATGTTACTCGTTAATGCATCATTAGTGCTGTTAGATGATGCCAGATCAGCTGTAATTGCAGACCGAGGGAAGAATGTTCTAAGGGAGTCTGGCTAAAATCTGTGTAAATAGTCAATAAATGTTCAGTAGTTTACAATAGTATGGTTTGCAGCTGTCTTCTAACGAAGGCTCCCATAGCCCAGTCATGATATTAATACAGTCTGGTATTTACAGTCTGTGGAACCTTCTTCCCGATAGGGCAGCTGAAGTTGGGTCATTGAATATATTTAAGGCTGATTTTGATAGGTTTTTGATTAACAAGGGAGTCAAGGGGTCTGACCTTAAAGTGGAATTGAGGCCACAACTGGATCAGTCATGATTTTATTGAATAGCAGAGCTCAATGGGCCAATAACATTCTTCTGCTCTAATCCTTGAGTTCCTATGTTCTATTCTGCGTATAATCTGATCTACTTGCTGAAAATGGAAAGACAGACGTTATTCCCAGGTATAAGCTTATCATTGCAGGAGTTTTTCATGCAGAGCAGTTTGGCCAGAGAAAAGCCTTGGAGTGCATGCAGCCTCATCTCCCTTTCCTTGTGTTGTTTTCTTTTGTGTCCCAGTCATTGTAGCTTCATTCCCATTGCAGCCAGAATGAAAGCTGCTGGCCTTCCATATGTCCCTGATTGCCTCTTCCCACCTCCTCAGCCTGCTTGACACCCTAATTGGACGTCAATCCTGGAAGCCATTTCCCACAAAGCTGTGCCTGGACTCCTTCTGTTGTGGTTAATCAGTGCTGTTGATGTTAGACCATTTTCAGACTCTGGTAAATCCATCCTCTGTTGTCAAACATTCCATATCCTAATCAACTTCCAGATGAAAAATTATCTTCAAATGTCTCTACTAATTTTGTGGAAAGTTATTCTGAAGTCATGTGGGGTGATTCTCCCAGCCCGCTGCGCTGCTGGGAGACCCACATGGAGGCCATTTAGCGGGATCCCTGCTGGGCGCCACAGCCTCTGCAACTCTCCGGGCGCTGGATTTCTGGCACCATCAGTTCTGTGCCAGAAATCGGCACAGAGCTGCATAAATTATTTAAATACTTATTTAAGTGTTACTTACATTGAAGTAGCAAGCCCAGGACTGAAGTCTCTGGGCATGCGAGAATCTCTTCCGCCACCCTCCCCCACCTCCCTGCCAGGAGTGTTTCACTCCAGTAGAGTTTACAAGAGCTCCTCACTTTCAGGGAGTTAGTGGCCTGCCTGCTGGCACTGTCCAAGAGACAAAGTGGCAATGCCCCAGGGCACCTTGGCACTGCCCACTGGGTAAAGGGAGAGGGGCCTCTGTTGGGGGGGGGGGTGGGGAAATCAGTGGAGGTGGAGGGGTCCTGCTGCCTTCTGCATCTGGCGATGACAGATGGAGGGAAGCCAGCAATTGGGGCTGGTCATCGCCATGTGGGTTGAGACTTGGCAATTATCAGGGCTGCAGTGGAGGAGGAATCAGGGCTGGGGGTGGTTGGAGCTGCAGATGAGGATGGATCAGGAGATCGGAACTGCTGGGATGGTGGAGAGTGGTGGGGGTGGATTGAGGTGGGCTCTGTGGGAGAGGAGGGTGGGGTTGAGGCTAGGCCGGACACAGCAATTGGGCTGTGGGAGGGTCAGTGGGGCAGCAATGTGGGAGTCGCAGGGCTGGCCAGCAATCAGAAAGCAGGCAATGCAGGGCTACTGCATGTGCGCTAATCTCAGCACTGATAGATCAGCGCATGTGCAGTGGCCCACTCAGCACTATGCTGCCGGCCTCTCCAAAGGGAATAGATCCCGCCCACTGATTATTCATGCAGTTCACGCGAGGGCACTCTGCAGTACACAGCGTGTGGGAGATTCATTTTGACTGCCTTTGATTTTGATTTACTTAAGTTTTTACATGAGTTCAACACATTGAATATTTTTGGGAAAATTGTCCCCATGGTTTTTTGTTTTTCATCGTAATCACAGAAACCCTACAGTGCAGAAGGAGGCTCACTGAGTCTGCACCAACAACAATCCCACTCTAGGCCCTATCCCCACAATCCCACACATTTACCCTGCTAATCCCTCTCACCTACACATTCTGGGACACCATGGCCATGCTAAATTGCCCAATCAACCTACCCCGCATGTCTTTGGAGTGTGGGAGGAAACCAGAGCACCCGGAGGAAACCCACACAGACACGGGGAGAACATGTAAGTTTCATATAGACAGTGACCCAAGCTGGAAATTGAACGCGGGTCCCTGGAGCTGTGAGGCAGCAGTGTAACCATTGTGCCATCGTGCCGTCCCTTTCTTTGATGCACCAAATCAATAGAAATAATTTTTCTTTATTTTCCTCTCAAAACCTGACATGATTTTTGAAAATCTTGATTTGATCCACCATTAATCCCATCAGGTTAAGTTAAAAAAGCTGCCTTTTTATCCTTTCTTCTTAAATACAATCTTTCATTCTTGGCATAATTTCAGCAAACCCCAAGTCAACTTTTTCATTGGCTCTCATGCGCTTCAGATAATGGAGTGTCTGAAGTATTACTCTTATTCTGGTCCAGCCAATGTCTGGTACAGATCAATATTCCTTCCTTACCGTAAAGCCAATGTCCCTATTTATAACCCACAAAGCTTTCTTATGCCAGTTACAAGCTCAGTTCTTTCCATAGATATTCCCTCAGCTACAATAATGCTAGTCATTCGCATAAGCAGAGGAATGTGCCCATACCATTCAATATCTGATTCTAATCCCAGGTCAAACAATACAACAAGAACTTACTTTTAAATAGAATCTTTAATGTAGTAAAACACATCAATCAATTTCATGGGAGCATATTAAGCATCATTTGACATTGGGCATACCAGAAGACATTAGGACAGATGAGCAATGCATGTTTTAAGGGAGTGTCTAACTGAAAAAAATAAAAATAGAGAGCTAGTTAAGGGAGGGAATGCTGCTTAGCATCTAGGCAACTAAAGGTACAGCCTCTAATGACAGGCTGCTGAAAACTGGGGATAGGCTAGAATTGGAAGAAAGCAGGTAATGAGGAGAGGGTGGGAATGGAAGATGTTTTTTTTAAATTATCAATGGCTTGGTGGGTGTTGCTGCCTAGACCAGCATTTATTACCTATTCCTAGTTGCCCTTGAAAAGGTGGTGGTGAGCTACCTTCTTGAGCTGCTGCAGTCCCTGATGTGTATGTACACTCATAATTCTGTGAAGGAGTAAGTTCCAGGCTTTGACCCAGTGGCAATGAGTGAATGGCAATATATTTCCAAATCAGGATGATGAGTGACTTGGAGGAAAGATTGCAGGCGATGGTGTTCCCACATGCTGCCCTTGTCCTTCCAGATGGCAAAAGTCAAAGGAAACCACACAGATATGGGGAGAACATGCACAGACAGTGGCCCAAGCTAGGAATCAAACCTGTAAGGCAGCAGTGCTAACCACTGTACCACCCCACGTTCTCGCTGTGTCTGCGTGGGTTTCCTCT
This sequence comes from Carcharhinus amblyrhynchos, assembly GCF_965287045.1. NCBI lineage: Eukaryota > Metazoa > Chordata > Chondrichthyes > Carcharhiniformes > Carcharhinidae > Carcharhinus > Carcharhinus amblyrhynchos. Next base: position 84,394,526 of record NC_137324.1, on the reverse strand, counting down.
GGGTCCCCCAGTTTCTCCCACAATCTGAAAGATGTGTTGGTTAGGTGCATTGGCCATGCTAAATTCTCCCTCAGTGAATCTGAACAGGCACCAGAGTGTGGTGACTAGGAGATTTTCACACTAACTTCATTGCAGGGTTAATGTAAACCTACTTGTCACTAATAAAAACTTTAAAAAAAGTAAGTTCAACACAGAAATATATAGATTCACTTATTAAGGATCTGAGAAGCTGGCAACAGTATTCTACAGTTGGAAAACTTGCACACATGTTTGATTTGGAACCTTCTTCAGAATAAAACTGAAACTAAGAGGTGATACATTACATCATTTCTTCTCTAGTGATGTATACTGAAAATACAGTCATACCAATTAAATGTGTACCACAAAATTAATGTAAGATACAAAAAGACAAGGGGCAGAGTTTCCCAGCTGCTCATGCCCCAAGACTGGAAATTCCTGCTCAAGGTCAACAGACCTTTAAAGGATCCGCCTGTCATAATTCCCATAGCAATCAGGACCAGAAAATCTTGCCCAAGGACTGAGCCCTGCAGAACTTCACAAGTAATAGAATGAGATTCAATCACAAAGACCCATCAAAGATTACCCTTTGTTTCCTGCCACTCAGCCAATTTTGGATCCAAATTGCCCCTCGCTCTTGGATCCCAACAGCTTTTAATTTTTTTAACCAGTCAGCCTTGTAGCACCTTGTCCATGGCCTTGCTAAAATCCTTGTAGACCATTGTCACCACATTGCCCTCGTGAACCCTACTTGCGGCCTCTTTAAAACTTCAATCAAGTTTGTCAGTTATGACCTTACCGGAACAAATCCATGCTGGCTTACCTTGATTAACCTTTGCCTTTCTAAATGAAAGTTAATGCGATCCCTTAGGATTTATTCCAATAATTGACTATAACTGAAGTTGTGAAGGGGAGGCTTTGAGACCAGGTGGTGGCTAAGGGCACAGTGGGAAGATAGAACAGTGCATAGAGAGAAGTGGAGGGAGAGAGAAGGGGAGTAACCAGGGGAGAGGGAGGGAGAAATGGACATGGTGGAGGGAGAAGGAGGCTGGAGAAATCAGAATGAGGATTCAGGACATCATGGACATGTACAAGAAAGCATTTTGAAGGGACTTTCAAACAAAGGTTTCAGGTGGGAGAGTTAGAGGACCATTGAGGAAAGGCAAACCTGAGACATTGACAAGTTATCAAGGCATCAAACTCTTTTAAATGGACCCCTCCTGTTGTATGTACCTGCTTCCTGACAAGGTTATCTCTTTATTAGCTGATTATGAATGACACCAAAGGAAATTATGGCTAGTTAGACAAGAATGTTGATGTGCTGATTCAAATATTTCATTTGCATATGTGCAGTATTGATGGGGGCAGAAGAAATGATCACCACAAGGTCAGATCAGGAAATTCACTAGACTGAAAACAAAGCACATTCCCAATAGAAACGAATATCTTTTACCTTGCCAACAACAATGGATTTTAGCCCATTCTAGTTCATGTCACCTGACAAGATGAACAATGTGACAATCTTGGCAAAAAATCAAACAATCTTGTTTCACAATTAGGGCAAGCATGATAAAGAAATACACTTTCATAGCCTAATTCAAATTCCATATTGATGTCTGCTACTGAGCACCATGTGTGAATAGGATGTGCAATTTGATGCCCTATGACGCATCCCCATTTCAACGACAAAGTGCTGTATAAATGTGAGACGGTTTGAATGTAATTCAGATCAATATATTCAAACTAGATTCAATTACTGATGTAAACAGAATATCTCTTTGCCTGCTGCATTCAAATCAGTCAAAATAAGCAATCATGCCAACTGATAATTTAAGGATAAGCACAGTATTGGCAAGATTAAATGGAGTGTGATCTGATAAGGTGGGTTAATTAATGGATGACTCAGCTGAATGTGCAGCATCTCGTGTGAGCATGTATGTCAGCGTTAAAGGTGCTGATACAACACATGTTGCAGCATTGTAGCAATGTAACAAGGTGCCGAAATCACCCAATCAATAGGCTCTAAGAACCAATGTTCATCTTCAGTGACAGCTGAAATCTTTCAATAGCTTCAATGGAATGGAAAAATTAAGCTGAATAACAGGCTGTCAATTCACTATTGCCAGTTTTCTGCCTCACAAAATTAAAAAGAAAAACACCCCATTAGATTTCTTAAATCCTGTGTTCGATGTTTTGCTACACGTGCTGAATAAAAATTGTTCCAATGCTTTATGTTGGCACAATTTTCTATCCTCGCTGTCATTCATCCAGAGGTTGGCAACCATTTATTTTCCCGAAAAGCCCTTTCATTAAAAAGAAGTGCCTGAAGTAAAAACTAAAAGGAGCGGTAAAATGAAAAATTGACGTCTCTGAGCAAAATGCTAGAAACTTTGCCAAGTTTTTCTGGTGGAACGAATGACTTGCATGTATAATAAATGAAATCCATGTTTTGAATTTAAGCATCAATAGAAAAAAAAGACTGAATGCAGAGTTATCACTTTTAATTACTTTTTACTATAATTTTCATAGAAATCATCATAGAAACCCTACAGTACAGAAAGAGGCCATTTGGTCCATTGAGTCTGTACTGACCGCAATCCCACCCAGGCCCCACCCCCATATCTCTACATACTTACCCACTAATCCCTCTAACCTACGCATCTCAGGACACTGAGGGGCAATTTTATCATGGCCAATCAACCTAACCCACACATCTTTAGACTGTGGGAGGAAAGCAAAGCACCTGGAGGAAACCCACGCACACATGAGGAGACTGTGCAAACTCCATACAGACAGTGACCCAAGCCGGGAATCAAACCCAGGTCCCTGGAGCTGTGAAGCAGCAGTGCTAGCCACTGTGCTACCGTGCCGCCCTATAAAAAAAATCATCTTTAAAACAAACTTTAACTTCAGATATGTGGAATTGAGGTAATTTTTCTGGTTGTTGATTCTTCTGATAAAAATTGCTTCTAATAACACATTCAGAATAACTTACTGTCTCAGTTATATTAGATACAAAGGGTGGAATTCTCCCATTTTGAGATTAAGTGTGAGGGTGGGTGGCTCTCATGGAATCTTTCCTGCTGGTTTCTATGTAAGAATGGCAGGATCCAGCTCCAAATTACACATCTGGAACCTCATTAAATCATAGAAATCATACAGTGCAGAAAGAGGTCATTTGGCCCATCGAGTCTGCACTGACCACAATCCCACCCAGGCCCTACCCCCCTATCCCTACATAATTACCCACTAATCCCTCTAACCTACGGACCTCAGGACACTGAGGGGCAATTTTAGCATGGCCAATCAACTTAACCCACACATCTTTGGACTGTGGGAAGAAAGCAAAGCACCCGGAGGAAACCCATGCAGAAACAAGGAGAATGTGCAAACTCCACACAGACGGTGACCCAAGCCGGGAATCGAACCCAGGTCCCTGAAGCTGTGAAGCACCAGTGCTAACCATGTGCTACTATGCCACCCTTAGTTAATTACACACAGCAGAAAGACAGTAGTCTCAGTGCTGGGGGAGCTAGTGGAAGCAGATACAATAATGGCTCTTAAGGGGTGTCTGGACAAATACATGAGTAGAATGGGAATAGAGGGATGTGGTTCCCGAAAGCATTAAGGGGTTTTAGTTCAGAATTGCAGCATGGTCTGTGTAGGGCTGGAGGGCCGAAGGACCTGTGCCTGAGCTGTAACTTTCTTTGTTCTTTGTCTCAATAAGAAGGCAACACAGCCATCAGCACCAGAGGCCTTGAGGTCCTTATTCAGGGAGCGCTGGCATATCCTCTAACTAGGGGTTGGCTCGAGAAAGCACACATCACTGGCCTGGAAGGCCATTGCCCAGGGTGTCAGTGTGGCTGCCACCCACTTGAGAAGTACCACCCAGTGCAGGAAGCAGATGAATGATCTCAACTGCTCTCCCAAGGTAAAGTCATTTCTCAATTCCCTCCTCTCTCTCAGCATGACATCATGTACTCAAACAGCTATACTATCCATAGCGCTCTCACATTCCGTTGTGGGGGACACATATCAATACTTACTCCATCAACAAGAATTTCACATCACCACTATCCCATCTGTCTTTTTGCTGAAAATCCAAACTCTGTCCTTCCTGGGGAAGCTCATCACACACATGCATTTCACCCAATCTCGGCTCCGTTCCCTTTCATCACATCTCTTTCTGTTGTCTTCATAGTAAGAAGTCCCACAACAGCAGATGAAAGTCCAACAGGTTTGTTTGGAATCACAAACTTTCCAAGCACTGCTCCTTCAGTCCACTCACCTGATGAAGGAGCAGCACTCTGAAAGCTCATGATGTCAAATAAACCTGTTGGACTTTAACCTGGTATTGTGAGACATTGTGCCCACCCCAGTCCAACGTCAGCATCTCCACCTCATGTTGTTTCCATAACAAACTTGAGCTAGCCTATGCATGAGGAGCAATGGCAAAGCTTACTGCCCCCACCAAGTGCGAGGAGGCTGCTGCAGAGCTCAGTGGCGAGGACCAGGATCGGTCCTGTGGGGAGTCCGAGCTTAGTCCCCCACAACAATTTGTTAAAGATCTCAGCGCCATTGCATTGCCAATTCCTGCAATTCACACTGAGTGCTACAAATTCTGTATCAGCTTTATCCGCAAACACTGTCCATTTGTATTTTGCAAGCATAAGCAATCATGGCCAGCCAGTCAGTCAGTCCAACAGATCTCCAAACCTCCCAGGGCACATCTAATGATGAGGGTACTCAGGATGAACATCTTGTCAATACTGTTCAGGATCTTATATACATCAATCAAGTCACCCTTCACTCTTCTAAACCCCAGTGGAAACAAGCCCAGCCTTCTCAATGTATCCCCCTAAGATGACCCAGGATCATTGCTGATGTCAATTGATTAAACCTCCACTGAACTACCTCCTAAACATTTACATCCTTCCTTAAATAAAGAGACCAAAACTGCACATCCGCGATGTGCCTCATCAATGTCCTGCATAACTGAAGCACAACACCCTTACGATATCTTTTTCTTAGCTATATTTCTTCTATAAACTGTTCTATTATGCACTCATCTTTGCGAATGAAGTCATCTGAAGTGAAGCTTACATATGTGGAGAAATTTGATATGAACAATTAATTCTTCAGATTAATGGATTTATTTATAGATCAACCTGAGTTCAAGACATGGCTCTTCTTACTGGCCAGTGAAATGCAGTCCAGTCTGACAGAGATAGGGTTAGGGAAATACTGTGCAATCAAAGATCTCAGGTCCAGGTTATGTTCGTTGTGATACAAAATCATCCTGTTTGGGCTGATAGCAACCTGCATTTGTTTTTGGTCCTTCAGCATGTGCAAAAGATAAAAATATCCCATGGGTAAACTATTATTGTTAGTTAAGTGATTAGCAGTTGGTTGAATTCCACCATTTAGTGTTATCACCGTGACTACATTTAGTTCTTCAAGAAACATATACTTCCCTAGCTGTTCTCCAAAGCTGAATAGCACAAGTGGCAAATTAAACTGACAGGCAGCTCAGAGCTCAGAATCATGCTCACAAACTGAATGGGGATGTTCACCCAAACTGTATTTGGTCTTCCCAATGTAGAAGAGGGCACATCGATTGCAGAACTTCACTGTAGTTATGATGCCATCTTCCAGTTGCTGATATTTTAATTATTTTCCCCACCTCCACTCTAACCTTTCTGACTTTGTCCTCTGACATTCTGTTCCAATGGAGATCAGAATAATCTTGAGGAATAACATCTTGGCCGGAATTTTATCAGCCTGCCTGCCACAGGGACCAGAGCTGGTGAGGGACAAAGCATGGGACCTCGGTTGGGATTTTACAGTTTCAAGACGAGCGAGGCTGTATAATCCTGCCATAAGCCCATAAGACATAGGAGCAGAATAAGACCACTTGGCCCATCAAGTCTGCTCCGCCATCAATCCTGGCTGATATTTTACTCATCCCCATTCTCCTGTCTTTTCTCCATAACCCCTGATACTCTTATTAATCAAGAACCTATCTATCTCTGTCTTAAAGACACTCAGTGGCCTGGCCTCCACACCTTATACAGCCTCAGAAGTACATTCCTGCTGTTGTTTTCTAACTGTCTCGACATGAATGCTAACATTGCATTTGTCTTCTTAACTGCCCACTGAACCTGCACGTTAGCCCTTAAGAGAATCTTGAACAAGGACTCAAGTCCGTTTGTGTTTCTGATTTCCTAAGCATTTCCCCATTTAGAAAATAGTCTATGCCTTCATTCCTCCTTCCAAAGTGCATAACCTCATTCTTTTCCACATTACATTCCATCTGCCACTTATTTGCTCACTCTCCTAACTTGTCCAAGTCCTTCTGCAGCCTTCCCCCCCCCCACCGCCTCCTCAAGACTAGCTGTCCCTCTAGTCTTTGTATCATTTGCTAACTTAGCAACAGTTCCTTCTTCCAAATCATTAATGTATATTGTGAAAAGTTGTGGTCCCGGCACACCACTAGTCACCAGCTGTCATGAAAAATACCTCTTTGTCCCCATTCTCTGCTTTCTACCAGTCAACCAATCCTCTATCCATGCCAGGATCTTACCCTTAGCACCATGGGCTGTTAACTTATTTAACGGTCTTTTATGTGGCACTTTGTCAAAGGCCTTTTGGAAATCTAAATATATCCTATCCACTGGTTCTCCTTTGTCTAACTTCCTTGTTACCTCCTTAAAGAACTCTAACAGATTTGACAGACATGACTTCCCCTTGACAAAGCTGTGCTGACTCACTCCTATTTTATCACACACTTCCAAGCACTCTGCAAACTCATCTTTAATAATGAACTCTGAAATCTTGCAAGTGATTGAAGCCAGGCTAACAGGCCTAGAAATTTCCCATGTGCTGCCTCCTTCCCTTCTTAAATAGTGATGTTACATCAGCAACTTTCCAGTCCTCTGGGACCCTCCCTGCCTCCAGTGATTCCTGAAAGATCACCACGAATGCCTCCACAATTTCCTCAGCTATCTCTTTTAGAACTCTGGGGTGCAGTCTATCCAGACCAGGTGAATTATCCACCTTCAGACCTTTCAGTTTCCCCAGAACCTTATCCTTAGCGATGGCCTTTATACTCACTGTGTCCCCTGATTTTCCTGAAGGTCTGGCAACCCACTGGTGTCTTCCACCGTGAAGACTGATGCAAAGTAACTATTCAGTTCCTCTGCCATTTCTTTGTTTCCTATTATTACTTTTCCAGCGTTATTTTCCAGTGGTCCATTATCTATTTTTGCCTCTTTCTTTCTTTTTATATATTGAAAGAACTTCTTCCTATCTTCTTTTATATTACTAGCTAGCTTACACTCATATTTCATCTTCTCCCCCCTAAGTGCTTTTTTGGTTGTCCTCTGTTCACTTTTAAAGACTTCCCAATCCTTTAGCTTCCCACTAATCCTCACCGCCTTGTATGCTTTTTCTTTTGCTTTTATGCTTTCCTTGACTTCCCTCATCAGTTATGGATGCCTCATCCTCCCCTTAGCATGTTTCCTCCTCCTTGGGATGAGTTTCTGTTGTGCCTCTCGAATAACCCTCAAAAACTCCTGCCATTGCTTTCTATTGTCTTCCCTGCTAGGCTCCCTTTCCAACCAACACTGGCCAGCTCCTCCCTCATGTCCTTGTAGTAACTTTTATTTAATTGTGATACCATTACATCTGATTCTAGCTTCTCCCTCTCAAACTGCAAGGTAAATTCCATCATATTGTGGCCACTGCTCCCTAAGGGTTTCTCCACCTCAAGTACCCTAATCAAGTCAACCTCATTGCAAATCATCAAATCCAGAATTGCCTGTTCCCTAGTGGGCTCTGTCACAGGCTGCTGCAAAAAGCATCTCTTACACATTCCACAAGTTCCTTTTCTTGGGATCCACTCTCTCCCTGATATTTTTTTCAGTCCACCTGCATATTGAAGTCCCCCATGATTATTGTCATATTGCCTTTTCTAACTCCTGATTTATTTTCTGCCCCACATCCTGACTACTGCTAGGGGACCTGTATATAATTCCCATCAGGGTCTTTTTACCTTTGCGATTCCTCGACTCTACTCAGAGAGATTCTGTGCTTTCTGTTCCTATATCGCTTCTTTCTATCGATTTAAACTTACTTCAATTCCTTACTAACAATGCAGCCCGTCCCCTTTGCCCATCTGCCTGTCCTTCTGATAGGACACATATCCTTGGATATTTAGATCCCAGCCCTGATCCCCTTGCAGCCACGTTTCTGTGATGCCCACAACATCGTACAGGCTAATTTCAATGTAGGCAACAAGTTCATTTACCTTGTTCCATATACTGTGCGCATTTAGGTACAACACCCTCAGCCTTGCATTGACCACCTCCCTTCTCATACTTGTCACCTTTTTTGCTCTGCCTGAGGTTAGATTCCTGCCACCTTCTGTACTGTCTGCTCTCTTACGTGGTTTGAAAACTTTACTAACCCCTCCTGAGCCCTTGGCTTAGTTGAAAGTCCTAGTTCTGCCTCTTGTCTTTTGATTAGATGCTGTACAGCCTTCCATGTTCAACAGAAAGTTCAACAATTTCTGCATAAACTCTGCCCCCCATGTTTTCAGATGGAAATGTTGTTGATGATTCTGCTGATCTCATATTCACCTCCTCTAGGGCAATGTATTTTTTCTTGTCCTATTGTGGAGTTTGCACATTCTCCCTGTGTCTGCGTGGGTTTCCTTCGGGTGCTCCGGTTTCCTCCTAGTCTAAAGATGTGTGGTTAAGTTGATTGGCCATGCTAAATTCCCCCTTAGTGTCAGGGGGGTGTTGACAGGGTATATACATAGTTACAGGGTTAGGGCCTGGATGGGATTGTTGTCAGCACAGGCTCGATAGGCCAAATGGCCTCTTCCTGCAGTGTAGGGATTCTATGCTATGATTCTATTCTCATTTCCTTTTGACTAGCACCATCATTCCTTTTGTTGTCCTGCCTTCCAGACTATCATGGATCTTCCCTTTAGTTTTATCCTTCCTCTTTCCTTTGCCCTCCTCATGCCTGCATGAAACCTCCTCAGTCTCTGCTTTCAGATCTGATAAAAGATGATCAACCTCCACTTTGTTTCTCTCCTCCCAGATGCTGCTGACCTGTTGGGTATTTCCAGCATTTTCTGGTTTAATTCAGATTTCCAGCATACACAGTATTTCAGTTTTTAAATAATGAATTGTTTTTTGCCTCTGATCGATGGGTTCTGTCTCCCTCAGGTAATGAACAAAAACAGCATGATCTTACATCATACCCAGTTGTACTGAATGATATTATTCCAGAATTGGATTTACAGGTAGCCCATAGCCAGCTTGCATAGTTAAAAAATTAATCAGTTAGTTTCCACCATGTGAATAAAACTAAATCTTTATGATTTTGTTTTAATAGTATAGTTGAATATTGCATAGACCAACTAAATTACAACTGTACTTTTGATTTTTTTTTATAGACTCAGGTATGGATTTTCCTTTGCTGTCCCAGCTCACACTGTTTAGGATAGCCATGGAAAATGTGAAGAAATCGGGGAGAGAGATCTGCTTTCACTTTTACTGCTTTCTATTTTCCTCTCCCCATTGAGAGCTATTCCTTCTCTGCCTGTTTCATATATATAAAGATGAAGATGAGGTAGGGCAGCCTTCTTGTAATCGCCAATATAGCCAACCTCAGGGACTCCTAGAAAAGGGGGTCAGTGCAATGACAACAAGCCCACTTGGATGCAACACATCTGCTGGCTTAAACAGGATGGTCAATGCTTAGCCTTTGTGTTGACAGATCTTCACCAAAGTGCTGTCTAACAGAACGTTAGCAGTAAAATCAGATTGTACCGTGAGGGGAATGATGGCAAAAACGGGGCCTCAAAGTGACATTTCCACTCAATAGGTTGCTACTTTTCTTCTTCCGCAAAATTGTTTGTAAATGATACATGGCCTGTGCCTTTCTCTTTGCAAGCCCAAACCTGACTGTTGTGCAATATTTTTCACATTACAGCCCACCACGACAATTCTGGACACGCTGACTAACCCACCTTAAAGGACATCTCCAGATGTGTTTAGGGACCTGAAACATGTCTTCAGCGTGCTGTTCAGCCACACATCTGTGGTGACAAAATTAAATTTGAATTAGGTATCACTTGTCTCCTAGCAGCCACCTCTGTCCAGGTCCAAAGAGGCCAGTTTGGACTGCTGCAGGATAAAGGCATAATTATAACTCTTCAGGAACCTAGAATACATTTGCAGAAATATTCTTCTGTTGTTCTACAACAGCTGGACATTGATGAAGTGGAAGCCCTTGCAGTTCACAATTGCTGCTAGTGGGCGGCACCGTGGCACATGGACAGTAGGTTGGCACAGTGGTTAGCACTGTTGCCTCACAGTGTTAGGGATCAATTCGTGATTGTGTGGAGTTTGCACGTTTTCCCCGTGTCTGCATGGATTTCCTTTGGTTTCCTCCTACATTCCAAATATGTGCGGTCTAGGTTGATTGGCCATGCTAAAATGCTCCTTAGTGTCAGGAAGATCAGTAGGGTATATACTTGGGGTTACAGGATAGGGCCTGAATGAGATTGTTATCAATGCAAGCTCGATGGGCCGAATGGTCTACTTCTGCATTGAAGTGACTCTATGCTAGTGGAATGGCTAGATTGCCATGTGTATGCAGTCAATGATTTCTCGCATGTGCTGGAAGTCAGCCAGAGTCCTAGTTCCAGGCACTTGTTCATTCTGACAATATCATCACAGGTTAACTTCACATAACTACTGATCATGAAAAATCTTCTTTATGCATTTGTGGTTTGTTGACTGTAAGATCCTGAATATGTCTCCAGCAGAACTCTGGAAGGATCCAGAGGCAAAGAAAAGTTGAAAACATGTTGACATCCACTGGGTAAGGCATAGTCATAAAGTATCACAGTACTGCTTCTAGAACTCTGCAACCACCAGAGGCTCTGCAAGCTGTTCCAACATGCAAAGGAAGTTCCACAATTCTGGTTGAAAATGGCTTAGTAATGACAAATCTGGACCCAGAGTATTGTCTTCTACAAGCGGCTCCCATTTCTGATATCCAGCCGCAGAGTTCTGAACATCTGGCAGTTGTTGCCGCTGCTGCTGCTGCTGGTTCTTATAAAGTTTATTTATTAGTCAAAAGTAAGGCTTACATTAACACTGTGACATTAACAATGAACTTACTGTGAAAATCCCGAGTTGCCACATTCTGGTGCCTGCTCAAGTCAATGCACCTAACCAGCATGTCTTTCAGAATGTGGGAGGAAACCCATGCAAACTCCATAGACAGTGACCCAAGCCAGGAATCGAATTTGGGGACCCTGGCACTGTGAGGCAGCAGAGTTAACCACTATGCCACTGTATCACCCTCACAGCACTTAGGCAGCCAAGGTACCACCCATGATGATGTGATTCAGAAAACTTGAAGTGTGCGATATAGACTCTGAGTAAAATTATTGCAAACAAGTCCTTTCCCATTGGTAAGCAAGAAAGCAGCTGTGAGGACAGAGTATTGCAGTATTTTCAGGAAGTTTGATCAGTCCCCTCAATCACATTGTGGTCTCACCATGCTTTCATTAGCAAGTGTCATGAAATTAATAGATGCTCCAGTAAATTTGAAAGTCAGTTGAAATTTTGCTCCAATTTAACAATTAGCAAATCGGCAGCTCACCTTTCCCGAAAGGAGCCATAACAGGTTCCAATTACCAAGGAAGTAGATGATTTGGAACTTGATACTCATGTGCTCACATTTTTCCTGTCTTTCACCACCCACCATCAACCTCCCATGCACCCGACTCCCCCCACCCACCCAGCTCCACACACGATCCTTGAGATAACAATTCTCCTCTTGCAAAGCAGAACAATGTACTTCCCTAAGATGCCACTGATCTGTCTAAAAAGTCAATGCATACATTGCTTTAATATCCACTTTAGATATTCATTGATACATATTCATTGTTTACACAGAAATATACATGGAAAATAGCAGCAGGAGTTGGCCATTCAGCCCTCTGAGTCTACTCCGTCATTCATTATGATCATGGCTAATCATCAAATTCAATACCCTGATCCTGCCTTCCTCCAATATCACTTGACCCCATTAGCCCAAAGAGCCATGTCTAATTTCTTCTTGAAATCTAAAACTTCTCAAAGCTTAAAGTTTAAAACTTCTTTCCTATTGCACAGCTATGAAATTGAGCTGCCTCAGAGAAGTTATTGACCTATTTTCAAATGGCTGCAGTCTAGGCTCCACAAAGATCAGGTTTTAAGCTAGTGTGAGAAGGCAATCTGAGTTGCTTTCTCTACCCAAACCTACTCTTGTTCCACAGTTCTTGGCATTGAAATTGAGAGCGCTGACTACTCTAAATTTGGTCAAGTTATTTGTCATCAACAGTGTGGTTAAGCTTCTTTCCATTAGTGGATATGAGATATTACTTTTCAAACGTAGTAAATGGCCACTTTTTGCTCATAGATGGTTTTTTATCCCCTCAAGGGGACTAGTTCATTTGTAAATTTACAAATGTCCAATGCATAATAACAGCATAAATCGAATCATTCCTGGTAATACCGGCTTGCCTTTTGCACTTTGAGGCAACAGTAAAACCTTGAGTGCAAACATAATGCATCTGCTTTGTGTATAGTCTGGAGTTAAAAACAGTTAAAGAGTACCTCATTGATTCAGGTAATACCCAGAAACAAACTAATTACACAGACACCTATAGGATAATTATTATTATGGTCTCACAATAAATTCATATAACCTTGTTTCATAAAGACCTATGGGATGGCCTTAGGGATCAGTGTTGGGACTGCAATTGTTTACAATTTACATAGATGATTTAGAGTTGGGGACCAAGTGTATTGTGTCAAAATTCGCAAATGACACTAAGATGAGTGGCAGAGCAAAGTGTGCAGAGGACGCTGAAAGTCTGCAAAGGGATATAGATAGTCTGAGTGGGCAAGAGTCTGGCAGATGGAATACAATTTTGATAAATGTGAGGTCATCCATTTTGGTAGGAATAACAGCAAAATGGACTGTTATTTAAAATGTAAAAAATTGCAGCATGCTGCTGTGCAGAGGGACCTGCATGTCCTTGTGCAGAAGTCTCGAGTTGGTTTGCCGGTGCAGCAGGTAATTGAGAAGGCAAATGGAATTTTGTCCTTCATTGCTAGAGGGATGGAATTTAAAAACAGCAAGGATATGTTGCAGCTGTATAAGGTGCTGGTGAGGCCATACCTGGAGTACTGTTACAGTTTTGGTCTCCTTACTTGAAGGGATATGCCGGCACTGGAGGGAACACAGAGGGGATTCACTAGGTTGATTCCGGAGTTGAGAGGGTTGGCTTATAAAGAGAGACTGAGTAGACTGGAGCTATACTCATTGGAATTCAGAAGAATGAGAGGAGATCTTATAGAAACATAAGATTATGAAGGGAATAGATAAGATAGAAGCAGGGAAGTTGTTTCCACTGGCAGGTGAAACTAGAACTAGGGGGCATAGCCTCAAAATAAGGGGAAGCAGATTTAGAACTGAGCTGAAGAGGAGCTTCTTCACACAAAGGATTGTGAATCTGTGGAATTCCCTGCCCAGTGAAACAGTTGAAGCTACCTCATTGAACGTTTTTAAGGCAAGGATTTCGTAAATTTTTGAACAGTAAAGGAATTAAGGGTTATGGTGAGAGGGCGTGTAATAGGAGCTGAGTCCACAAAAAGATCAGCCATGATCTTATTGAATGGCGGAGCATGCTCGAGGAGCCAGATGGCCTACTCCTGCTCCTGGTTCTTATGTTCTTATAAACCTGGCCCCTGTAGACGTTAAACTTTCAACTGTCCTGTGAGTTCTGACCCGAAGAGTGCTATTCCTTGATACATTGTGTACCCTTTCTTTGTGAGTTATGTAACATCATACCCAGAATGAAGTGAGTTCCACCTTGCCCAACTTCCAGACTTGACATGACGGCTATCTTAACGGCTTAACTGTTAACAATTAACATCACAAAGGAACAAAATGATTCAGACAAGTGATTCTGCTTGGATATTTCCATTGTTCTGGTGAATACCACATTCTTGCAGCTGATGTGGGTTGTAGCAATATGTCTACTACAGTTTCTACTCCCACTGTTCTGACCAATAACCCGGTTGACACAAATTCAAATTCAGTTAATTACAATTTAGATGCAGCTAACTATAGGATTCAGACAAATTATAACAATAAACATAAAAAAGACTTAACACAACTTAGCAATTGAAATTTGTCGAAATTTGCTGATGACACCAAGATTGGGGGAACGGCAAATTGTGCGGAGGGTGTGGAGAGTCTGCAGAAGGATCTAGATAGGCTGGGCGAATGGGCCAGGAAATGGCAAATGGAATTTAATGTTGGCAAGTGTGAGGTGGTCCACTTTGGTAGGAAGAATGGTAGGAAGGACTATTACTTACGTGGCGAAAAACTGCAGCAGGCGACGGTGCAGAGGGACCTCGGGGTCCTTGTGCATGAATCGCAAAAACCCAGCTTGCAGGTGCAGCAGGTGGTCAGGAAGGCGAATGGGATGCTGGCCTTCATAGCGAGGGGGATTGAATATAAAAGTAGGGAGGTCTTGCTGCAGCTGTATAGGGCATTGGTGAGGCCGCAGCTGGAGTACTGTGTGCAGTTTTGGGCGCCGCACCTGCGCAAGGATATTTTGGCCCTGGAGGGAGTGCAGAGGAGGTTTACTAGGCTGATACCGGAGTTGAGGGGATTGAGCTATGAGGAGAGGCTGAATAAACTAGGCTTGTACTCGTTAGAGTTTAGAAGAATGAGGGGAGATCTCATTGAGACGTATAAGATGATGAATGGGATGGATAGGATAGAGGTGGAGAGACTCTTCCCGCTCAAAAAAGACAGTAGGACTAGGGGGCACAGCCTCAAGATAAAGGGGAGGCGGTTTAGAACGGAGTTGAGGAAGAACTTCTTCACTCAAAGGGTGGTGAATCTCTGGAATTCTCTGCCCGTTGAAGTGGTGGAGGCTGCCTCGCTAAATATTTTTAAGAAGCGGGTTGATGGGTTTTTGATAAGAGAAGGGATTAAGGGTTATGGGGAGAGGGCGGGAAAGTGGAACTGAGCCACGACAGATCAGCCATGATCTTATTGAATGGCGGGGCAGGCTCGAAGGGCTAGATGGCCTACTCCTGCTCCTATTTCTTATGTTCTTATGTTCTTATGTTCTTGAAATGTTAACACAAAAGTGATTTCTATAAACCCTTGGATAGATTTTCCTTTCCTCAGCAGTGGGAATACTGTAATAATTATAGGATCAGCTTGGCTTCTTAACCTTGGTCTTAATTTGGATTTGAACCTAAAATGGGATTTAAGCACAAATCCAAGCTGACACTCCAGTGCCAGGCTAAGTGAGTGAGGGAGTACCACACTGTGCTTTCATAGACGCTTTCCTTCAGATGAGGTTTTAAAACTGAGATGTGGTGTGCATGGTCCCATACTACTGAATGAAAAAGCAGGGAGCTTTCCCAGTGCGCTGATATAGGGTGACAGGTTTTCAAATTTGAAAGCAGAGTACATTGAAAAGCCTTGGGAAGGCGAGCCTTTGTGAATATTGATATGGGGCATGGAGGAAGTGCAATTGAAGGTAGGAAGTCATGTGATGACAATGTCCCAGAATATGTTCAGCTAAAGTTGGCAACACTTTTCAGACACCCATTTACTGAAGATAATTAATAGAGAAAATGTGTGTGATGTACATGATAAGCAAAACTGGGAGTCTTCAATCTATTATTTCAAACTGAAGATTCAAGAGATGCTAGAACATAATTTCAACTCAATGAAAACCCAAGGCTCTTGCCTGCAGAGGCCATCGCTTAAATCAGCAAGTGCAGTGACAGCAACCTATCCTCACAGAGGAAATATACAGCACAGACCATCCAATGGAACAACTCACCTAGCCAGTGGTGAATGAAATGTTGAATAAGTAGAGATGGCTGAAGCAGGGCTGTGCCAACCCCAGAGAGCCTAAGATAGAGTTTAGATCCCTGCTTATCTCTTTCACACACTCAGCTCGTCAGTCAAGTATTCACCCACACCCCAATGCCATGGACCCTTGGGGGCATCCAAAGCCCCCACTGATAATTAAGTCAAACACAGCCACAATAAAATGTGATCCATAGCACATGGCAATCCTTCAGTTTCCCACTCATTTTCCCACAGCAAGCCTTTTTGACTGTGGGCCCAATGTTCTCTCTGGTTGAAGCCCCCCCTCCCCCATTGGCCAAAGCCTAATTATAATAAGGGTGCTAATAGGTGGATTTCTATATATCAGCCTGGCCCTTTTAATGATTTACGTTTGAAAGGGATTTGCTCTTATGCTCGTCTGTCCTGGGTAAACACCAATGGATATGAAATGGAATGAGGTAGAGATGCCAGCGTTGGACTGAGGTGGGCACAGTAAGAAGTTTCACAACACCAGGTTAAAGTCCAACAGGTTCACTTGGAATCACAAGCTTTCGGAGCGTTGTTTCTTCATCAGGTGATAAGAACATAAGAACATAAGAAATAGGAGCAGGAGTAGGCCATCTAGCCCTTCGAGCCTGCCCCGCCATTCAATAAGATCATGGCTGATCTGTCGCTGCTCAGTTCCACATTCCCATCCTCTCCCCATAACCCTTAATCCCCTCTCTTATCAAAAACCCATCAACCCGCGTCTTAAAAATATTTAGCGAGGCAGCCTCCACCACTTCAACGGGCAGAGAATTCCAGAGATTCACCCCCTTTGAGTGAAGAAGTTCCTCCTCAACTCCGTTCTAAACCACCCCCCTTTTATCTTGAGGCTGTGCCCCCTAGTCCTACTGTCTTTTTTGAGCGGGAAGAGTCTCTCCACCTCTATCCTATCCATCCCATTCATCATCTTATACGTCTCAATGAGATCTCCCCTCATTCTTCTAAACTCTAACGAGTACAAGCCCAGTTTATTCAGCCTCTCCTCATAGCTCAACCCCCTCAACTCCGGTATCAGCCTAGTAAACCTCCTCTGCACTCCCCCCAAGGCCAAAATATCTTTGTGCAGGTGCGGCGCCCAAAACTGCGCACAGTACTCCAGCTGCAGCCTCACCAATGCCCTATACAGCTGCAGCAAGACCTCCCTACTTTTATATTCAATCCCCCTCGCTATGAAGGCCAGCATCCCATTCGCCTTCCTGACCACCTGCTGCACCTGCAAGCTGGGTTTTTGCGACTCATGCACAAGGACCCCGAGGTCCCTCTGCACCGTCGCCTGCTGCAGTTTTTCGCCCCGTAAGTAATAGTCCTTCCTACCATTATTCCTACCAAAGTGGACCACCTCACACTTGCCAACATTAAATTCCATTTGCCATTTCCTGGCCCATTCGCCCAGCCTATCTAGATCCTTCTGCAGACTCCCCACACCCTCCGCACAATTTGCCGTTCCCCCAATCTTGGTGTCATCAGCAAATTTCGACACCCTACACTCGGTTCCCTCCTCCAGATCATCTATATAAATAGTAAAAAGCTGAGGCCCCAGCACCGACCCCTGGGGCACTCCACTAGTCACCATCCGCCAATCCGAATAGCACCCGTTGACCCCCACTCTCTGCCTCCTATTTGACAACCAATCCTCTATCCACGCTAACACCCTACCCCCAACTCCATGTCCCTTGACCTTCTGCAATAACCTCTTGTGAGGTACTTTGTCAAACGCCTTCTGAAAATCTAGAAAGACCACATCCACTGGCTCTCCTCTATCCACCGCCCTAGACACATCCTCATAGAACTCTAGTAAATTTGTCAGACACGACTTCCCTTTAATGAAACTGTGCTGCGTCTGCTCTATCAAGCAATTCCCTTCAAGATGCCACGCAATTTCCTCCTTAATGACAGATTCTAACATTTTACCTACCACAGACATTAAACTAACCGGCCTATAATTCCCCGCCTTTTGCCTGGCACCCTTCTTAAACAACGGCGTAACATTAGTCGTTTTCCAATCATCCGGCACTTCCCCGGAATCCAGCGACGTCTGGAAAATAACCACCAAGGCATCCACTATAACCTCCACCATTTCTTTCAGAACCCTCGGATGCATTCCATCCGGTCCTGGGGACTTGTCCACAATCAGCCCCTCCAGTCTGTCGAGCACCACTTGTCTAGTAACAGTAATGTCATTAAGACCCTTCAGTCCTACCACCTTTCCATCGCTAACACCCGGCAAATTATTCACGTCCTCCTCCGTGAAGACAGAAACAAAAAAGTTATTCAATAACTTAGCCATATCCCCATCCCCTACCACTAGGTCCCCTTTCTCATCCTCTAAAGGACCAACATTCACCCTAGCCAGCCTCTTCCTTTTTATATATTTATAAAAACTCTTGCTATCCTTTTTTATATTAAGCGCTAGCCCAGCTTCATAGTTTCTCCTACCCTTTTTTATCAACTTCTTTGTCAATCTTTGTTGACATTTAAACCTCTCCCAATCCTCTTAGCTACTCTAAATTCCTCCGCTTTTAATTTAACACTTTCCTTCACCTCCTTCGTTATCCATGGCTTATTACCTCTCCTCCTACTATCCTTTTTGACCATCGGAATAAATTTCCGCTGAGCACCAAGAAAGATCTCCTTAAAGATCCTCCACTGCTCCTCAACAGACCCTCCTTCCAACGCGCTCCCCCAGTCCACATTCGCCAATTCTTCTCTCATCCTACCGTACTCCCCTCTATTCAAACAAAGGACGCGTGTCCGGGAACCCACTTTCTCCTCCTCCATCTGCACCAGAAACTCTACCATACAATGATCACTCTCCCCAAGAGGATCCTTCACCACAAGGTCCGTAATTCTACCCGCCTCATTATATAGCACCAGATCCAAGATAGCCCGCTCCCTCGTCGGCTCCAACACACACTGTTCGAGGAAACTATCCCGGCAGCATTCCAAGAACTCTTCCTCGAGCCCCCCGCGTCCAACATGGGTCGACCAATCAATATGCAGATTGAAATCCCCCATAACTATGGCCGTCCCATTCCTGCACGCCGTACTTATTTGCGCGTTAACAGCCCGCCCCACCTCCAAAGGAGCAGTGCTCTGAAAGCCCGTGATTCCAAGCAAACCTGTTGGACATTAACCTGGTGTTGTGAGATTTCTTATGTTGAAATGGAAAGTGAGAGCTGAGTCAAAGAGGAGGGCACTCAGTGGAGCTAAAAACCTGGACACTTGAACAGTCTGGAGAAAGCTGTCGGGACAATGGGATGTTTAGCAAAACTCAGGACATGTGGTTACCCTAACCTGGCCAAAACATCTCCCTCAGCTGCATAATTTCCAAAGCGGATTATCTGACCACTCATTCATTTGCAGTTGGTGAGAACTTGTTGTCAGCAACATTATTTTCCCCCATACTTGCGTGATAAGAATAATTATGGTTCAAAAGTAATCCATTGGTTGTGAAACATTTTTTGTTCTGCATTTTAGCCACTTTGTCTCCTTTCCATAGAAGCTAGTGACAAACATGTGGTCTCTTGTAAATAAAGCATCTCTGATTCCCTTGATATAAATAATTAAATAAGAAATGAACATGAGGCACTTTTCTATCCTCTTCAGGGACAGGGAAAGCAATTATGGTCATCCTGTCCAGACAGTGCGATTGAAAGTACTTTTTTTAATCAAACTTGCTTCCTGCAGGAATATTAAGGGACTCTGGTTCTGCCTGTTTCCTGCTATGTGCAGTGAATAGATCTAGTACTCAGCAGGTGCCACCCTGTTCGTTCCCAGGACCACATGAAGGTTTTAACCATATTAAAGAACACAAATTGCTCTGACCTCATGGGGATCCTGCCTGTTTGACTAAATTGAGGCTCACTTGAAAACCACAGTGTGTAGGCCTCAGGCAACCCTTAATAAGTGAGGAAGGAAAAGGAAATCAGGCCTTGGACTGAAGGCAGTGAGAATGGTCAAGGCTCGGCAATTCTTGGCAACTGGGGGAAAGGAAGTCTGGATTAAGAATAGGAAGCAACTTATAGTGTCTTAAGGTTAGGCCTTGCAGCCATATTGTGTTAGACAAATCCAGCATGTGATGAATAGAGGGGATTGATAAACAAAAATTGGTTTTGCAAGAACCCTAACTGAAATAAAATATTTTCTTATTTAACTGTTGCCACTTTGTGAATTTTCTCAAGATTTGCTATTATAAGTTAACTTGTTGTGCCATCATCTACAATCTGTAAACTCTTTCCACCATCCGTAAGGCAAAGATCAGGACTGTGATGGAATATTCTCCATTTTCCTGGATCAGTACAGTTCCAAAAACCCGGAAAATGCTCAACATCAGTCAGGACAAAGCAGCCCACTTGATTGGCACCCAATTCACAATATTTGCTCCCTCCACCACCATCACACAGTCGTAACTGTTAGAATGTAACCAATGATGAGGGTCAGCTGACCAGCTGGCCCAGTAGACAATGACAAAATAATGTGGTGACCAGCTGACCCAGTATAAATAAGAATCAGTTTGGGAATTGTGGGGAAGCTTGTATGGCCCAGTGTGTGGCCTCAAGTGTTGGAGTAATGAAGTTTCTTTATTAAACCTTTTTCTTTGATTTTCTTTCTCAAGTAAGTTTTTATTGCTTGCAACTGTAGAATTCCTTCTGCTGGATGAATAGTAGCCACGTGTACCACCTACAAGATGCACTGCAGGAACTCACCAAGCTTCGTCAAGCAGCATCTTCCAAACCCACAGCCATCTAGAAGGGTAAGAGCAGCAGATACCAGGGAACACCACCACCTTGACTAACCTTCCAAGTCCCTCATCATTCTAACTTGGAAATAAATCACTATTCCTTCACTGTTGCTGGGTCAAAATCTTGGAACACCTCTCGAATAACAGTATAGACGTACCTACACCTCAGGGACTGAAGCAGTTCAAGAAGGAAACTCACCTTTTCAAGGGCAATGAGGGACAGGCAATTAGGGCTGATCTAGCCATTGATGCCCATTTCATAAATTAATTAAAAAAGATTAAAACCAGTGTTACAGTTTAAAACGTTGGAATTATTATTCTCAGAAATCTCCAACTGACTCATCATCCACAGCCTTTTGGGGAGAGAATTTCACAGTTTTCATGAATGTTTATGTAGAAAAAGTGTTTGCCGATTTCACAGATAGTAAATCTCATCTGTGAACCAAATGGCCCAGAGAAAATATTTCTTATTATTGCAGAATTTCTGGAGAGCAGAGTTGCCAAAAACCTGCCTTAGTTTTAGCCATAAGATGAAAAAAAATGTAACCTTCAGTTCTCAGAACATAAATAGGTCCCATGGAAGAAATAAAAACAGAAAAAGCTGAAAATACTCATAGATCAGACAGCATCTGTCGAAACAGAAAGAGTTAATGGACAGAATTTAATGCTTCTGTTCACTGTCCCCCTTTTACACTGACCCTCCTCAGACCTCTCACTAGGGTCTGTCTGACTGGTCCCACCAAGCCCATGCCACTTATCCGTGTTTTGGGGCTCCAGCACCAATCCCTTTCCTCAGGCCTAATGCAGTACCGGCAGTGGTCACAGTTCCTGATGGTTCTACTTTCTATGAATGGCCAGCCTACAACTGGCTGATAGCCCTCAAAGGCATAACATTACCCAGGTAGAGGTCCACCTTGTTGTCAAACGAGGGGCTTGCACACAATGGGTCGTGCGTGGGCTGCTCTTGGAGGTTAGAACATAGAACACTACAGCGCAGAACAGGCCCTTCGGCCCACGATGTTGCGCCGACCACTTAAAAAGCAATGACCCTCTAACCTAAACCAAACCCTTTCCATCCATAAACCTATCCACGGATCTCTTAAACGCCCCCAAACTAGGCGCATTTACAACTGCAGCAGGCAGGACATTCCAATCCCTCACCACCCTCTGGGTAAAGAACCTACCCCTGACATCCGTCCTATAACTACCACCCCTTAATTTAAAGCTATGCCCCCTTGTGCTAGCTTTCTCCATCTGAGGAAAAAGGCTATCACTATCCACCCTATCTAAACCTCTAATCACCTTATATGTTTCAATAAGGTCCCCTCGTAGCCACCTTCTTTCTAACGAAAACAACCTCAAATCCCTCAGTCTCTCCTCATAGGACCTCCCCTCCATACCAGGCAACATCCTGGTAAACCTCCTCTGCATCCTCTCCAAAGCCTCCACATCCTTCCTATAATGTGGGGACCAGAACTGCACACAATACTCCAAGTGCGGCCGCACCAGAGTCTTGTACAGTTGCAACATGACACTGTGGCTCCAAAATTCAATCCCCCTACCAATAAACGCCAAGACACCGTATGCCTTCCTAACAACCCTATCTACTTGATTCTTAATGACTATCATCCGATGGCTCTGTTATCTATCATTATTGCTTCGAAAAGTTAGTCATGGCACAAATCAATCCCTGCCTCTTAGAATGCCTGGATCCTCTTTTGCCACAACAGGTCCACATCAGATGCCATCTCCCTGTCCCCACACTCAACCCTGGAACACTTAGATAACATAGACACCTCTGTAGACTCCTATTCATAGGCTACAGCTCAGCCTTCAACACCATTATTCCTCCGAGACTCATCTCCACATTTCATGACTTGGGGCTTGGCTCTTCCCTCTGCGACTGGAGTGGTTCCGGACTGGACTGGACTGGTTCCAGGAGTGGCCTAGTACTTTGTGTCGGTGTGTGTGCTTAATCCTGGACCGGTAGACGGGTGCCGCAACAGCTCGGAGACTAGCACTGCTAGCTGTGCAGATACATGGATTTGGGCCTGTGTCTGTGGGAGTTTGCGCATTCTCCCTGTGGTTACGTGGGTTTCCTCCCGGGTGCTCCGGTTTCCTCCCACACCCCAAAGATGTGCTCTTAGGCTGATTGGTTTACCAAATTGACACTATTCTCCCCTGAATCTGGCTAAGTTGGGGGTTCCACTCGCAGACACGCAGGGCAGGGTAGGTGTAGGAGGATGCAGCAGCGTGGGCTCGTTGGGCTGAAGGGCCTGTTTCCCGTGCTGGGTTGTTCTTTGTTGACTCAGGACCCCTTGGGTGGGAGGCCATAGACTGCCTGATTGGAATTTAATCCCATCCGCACTCCTGAAAATGGCCATAAAAGGACCACTACCAGTTCTCCAGCCACTGGATGATCCCACAACAAGGACCATTAAATTGCACTTAAGTTTACTATTTCTATGACAAAGGATGCAAGTGCTTCTTTTGTCATAGGATCAGTAAAGTTGAGTGTAATTTAGTGGTGTTTGTGACTATTTCCTGTCTGTAAGATTAACAATAATGTAAGTTATCTGAATCTAGCTCACAGAACCTTCACCTCTGACTCCGATTGTTGTAGACACAAATCCTACAAAATAACCCATAATCTAGTCTAACATGATACGCGATCTGCCTGAGCTTTCACGAAAGCTTCATATTTGGTCCTAACTGTCCACAAACTCTGTAGTGTATTTCCAACTGCTGGTGCCACTGAGCAGAAAACTACACATGATGGAATTAACTCCTGTTCTGCCAGGCTAATTACGGTAACCCCAAGGCAAATGATACAATACCGCCAGAAAATGCTGCTGTCAAGAAACCTTCTTTGTAAGCTCGAGCTTTGAAGTTTCCATCACTTTTCTGATGAAGTTACAATGTGCAACTGAAAAACTGCCTTGAATATCGAGCGCCATAATCTTTTTGTGCAAGCTAACATCCTTTCCATTCTATTTACATCTGATGCAATTTATCAGGGAAAAAATTGCTGTCAAAATGATGGCAAGGCTATTAGTGCCCACTGTTATTTATGAGGAAAAGATAAGCAACTTCGGAGCAGATGCTTGACTAAATATGAATATCCAAAAGTTGTTGTTTGAATAGCCATTATTTTTAAAATTACCCTTTTGGCCCTTAGCTTTCCCATTTTCCATACTCTATTTGTCCATTAATTTCCCATTAAATTCAATATAATAAATTAAGTCTTGTCATCACAACTCAAAATCCCCATTTAAAGATATGATAAGTACTAATGACTGCCAATCAACCTCTCTAGCACCTAAAATTAATTCTTGTTTGTGTGCAGGTTTATTCCTTTCGATTTTGGATTTTGCAGGAGGTTTAAGGATGCAAAATGTGCTATTTTGTTTTCCTTTTTCAGTTCTCTTTTCATTCAATAATTCAACTTATCTTTCCTCACTTGATTTGACATTGAATTCACTGCCCTTAATTCACTGTAACTCAGTCCTTCCTAGGTTTACTCCCCTCACCTTAAACCTCATTGTTTAAGGAGATGGCCTGTAGACTTTCCCTGATCATTCAAGTCCTGATACTCGACTTCCTCACTATACCATTGTCAGCTAACATTTCCAGCAACATTGGTGAAAATGGTTTGGAGCTAAAGAGTTCAGGGGAAAGTTTAACGAAGGGGAGGTGATGGCCTGAGGACCCAGGTTTGAATCCCGCCACAGCAGACGGTGGCATTTTAATTCAATAAAAATATCTGGAATTAAGAATCTACTGATAACCATGAAGCCATTGTTGATTGTCTGAAAATCCCATCTGACGCACTGATGTCCTTGGTGGAAGGGGATCTGCTGTTTTTACCTGGTCTGGCCTATAGACTCCATGCCCACAGCAATGTGGCTGACTCTCAAGTGCCCTCTGAAATGGCCTAGCAAGCCATTTAGTTGTTCAAGAAGGCAGCTCACCACCACCTTCTCAAGGGCAACTAGGGATAGACAATAAATGCTGGGCAGCCAGTGACACACATGTCCATTGAATGAATAAAGAAATTGGCAGGTTGTGCTTGATGCAACAAACTGGTCCATTATCATTTATTGTTTTATGACAATTAATTATGTAACATGTCTTATATATAGGCATATTGTCCATTTGAGATCATCTGTCTTTACATTTTGCGATGGGTATGCTGAGTGAATCCTGGATCAAAATCTGGTTGCTGAGTAAAGCAGATCCATAGACAGCTTGACTCATTGATGGAAATAAATTTGCTACTGGAATCTGAGATTCTTCTGGCTTTGTCTAATAGGGTGCTGGTGGCTGGACAAGTAGCTGGAAGATTATCAATGTCCTTTGCTGGCAAACTGTTGTTTTAACTCACTAAGTTGCAATGACTCTCCCATGCACACTTTGGTAAGGGGAAGAAGCTGATCTGTGCCTCAATTCCCTGGGTGTAGGTAAGTGAAGTGTGACCCTATAGGAAGAATCACTCCAAAATGAAGTTCTATTAATACCGATTTCTCAGTATCATGGTGTTGAGACACTTGGTGATGAATGCTTCAGTCCCTGAGGTGTAGATACTTCCACAGTGTTGTTGGAGAAGGTGTTCCAGGATTTTGACCCAGCGACAGTGAAGGAATAGTGATATATTTCCAAGTTAGGATGGTGAGGGACTTGGATGCTTAGTCAAGGTGGTGGTGTATCTGCTGCCCTTATCCTTTTAGATGGTTGTAGGTTTGGAAAATGGTGCTTGACATACCTTGGTGAGTTCCTGCAGTGCATCTTGTAGATGGTACACATGGCTACTGTTCATCCAGCAGAAGGAATTCTACAGTTGCAAGCAATAAAAAGAACTGACATTTTGCATTCAACGTGCACAGACTTTAACGGTAACAATGTTTTTATTATTATTAAATCTCAAAATTGCAATAAGGAAAATGTGATGTACATTTAAAACAAAACTGAAATTGCACATTTTAACATTGAAACCATGAAGTTAGAAAACTGTCAGAAGTGCAAAGATTCCATATAGTAAGGCACAAGGATAGGCCACAAGAAGCTGTTGTCCCTCCATTGCCAATGTCGAGATAAACATTTTTGAAGCTGATAGACTGCACCATCCGATGACAATCAAAGCGAGCGGAATTCCAATCACTCCCCTGAGATTAACAAAACAGAGCACGTTATCATGTCAGACCTAATCAGCTTCACAATGCCAAATTCAAATGTTAAATAAATCTTCTAAAATCTGCATAATTTCTTTGAAGTTTGGCTGCATTTCAGTTTAAGATAAAGATTAGAACACTGAAGTGTAATCAATATGGGAGGAATGACAAGGATGATTTTTTTCTTCATTTTCGCAAATGCAGCTGCGGCACGAATTAAATACAGAAATCAGAAAATAGGTTAATGCAGAATAGGAGTAGGTTTTGTGAGTAAAATTTGATGATTGGTTTCTTTCTTAAAACTGGAGCCTGGAAATTATAGTGGAAGATGTTGTTATCATGTGCCTATCTAACACAATTGCACAGAGGCAATGATCTGCTCATTTTTAAGTGTGTTAACAATTCCATTAAAATAGTTGATAGAGCAATTTGATATTCGCGATCATACAGTAACATGACCTACAGCGATTTCCAGGCTAATGAATTATTCAAACCATTGATTTCACCCTTCTTGCACACAACTGTTTTCTTTATTCATTCATTCGGAAAAGCAGCCAGCATAATACAGGACCCATGCACCTCGGACATACTCCCTTCCACCTTCTTCTGTCGGGAAAAAGATACAAAAATCTGAGATCACGAACCAACTGACTCAAAAACAGCTCCTTCCCTGCTGCCATCAGACTTTTGAATGGAACGACCTTGCATTCAGTTGATCTTTTTCTACTCTAGCTATGACTGTAACACTACATTCTGTTCTTTCTTTCCCTATGTACGATCTGCTTTGGCTTTA
The DNA here is from genome assembly GCF_965287045.1 of Carcharhinus amblyrhynchos. Lineage (NCBI taxonomy): Eukaryota > Metazoa > Chordata > Chondrichthyes > Carcharhiniformes > Carcharhinidae > Carcharhinus > Carcharhinus amblyrhynchos. Next base: position 84,367,801 of record NC_137324.1, on the reverse strand, counting down.
TAGTGCGCAAGAAACAATACTTTTCACTGTATATTAGTACATGTGACAATAATACATCAAGTCAAATCAAATCAAATCATGGAATGCGGACATCACTGCCAAGGTTAGCATTTGTTGCCCATCCCTAATTGCCCTTGGACTCAAATGACCCACCAGGCCACATAAGCAACAATCATGTTGCTGTTGGTAAGGACAGCAAGGTTCTTTTCCTAAAGGACATGAGTGAACCAGGTGGCTTTTTGTGACAATTGATAATGATTTTGTGGTTACCATCACTGAGATCAACTTTATATTCCAGGTTTCTAAATTGAATTTATACTCTCACCAAATACCATGGATGGATTTGAATCCATGTCCCCAAAATATTAGCCTCCACGTCTGGATAACTAGTCCAGTAACACTCTTAATATGTCACACATTGTAAACCTCTATGGCTCTATATATCTTTTCCCAAAAGAAGGGGAGTCTAAAAGTAGAGAGCATAGATTTGAGGTGAGAGGGGAGAGATACAAAAGTGTCCAGAGGGGCAATTTTTTTCACACAGAAGATGGTGAGTGTCTGGAACAAGCTTCCAGAGGTAGTAGTAGAGGCAGGTACAATTTTATTTTTTAAAAAGCATTTAGCTAGTTACATGGGTACGATGGGTATATAGAGGGATATGGGCCAAATGCGAGCAATTGGGATCAGTTTAGAGGTTCAAAAAAAAGGGCAGCATGGACAAGTTGGGCCGAAGGGTCTGTTTCCACGCTGTAAAGCTCAATGACTCTAAGTCACCACCTTCCCCACAACTCACACAAACTGCAAAGTTAGTTTTTTCTGTTGCAAAACTCAATGTTTTTTAGACTGTGAACTTTCCTTTGTTCTTACTAATTACTCCTGCAGACCACACTGCCACCCACCTCTGCTCCATCATTGAAATGATGATGACTACAAAATTTTAGTGTGGTTTTGCAAGCAATTGTTTTGCTTCAAAATGGTGTCCACTGCAAACTTGTACATCTTTGGTTGAAACAGGTGACATTTGAAACATCTCCCAGTTTGTCATTCACTCTGTGTTACAAGAGAGCTGAGAACATTTCATTTTGTTTCCTGCTAGAAACTAAGTAGAGAACAGATACGCTGCTTCACGAAGATTGCAGGTTTTCTCATGGTACAGGGTGGCATTGAGAACGACATGTCAACTCTGAGATGTACCGTAACCAAAAAGGATTTCAATCTCTCGATGTCCAGTTGGTGAGCGACTATAGACAGAGAGAGAACCATGCATGTCAATGTCTGGTATCCTGGAAACAGTCACGATGCCTTCATTCTGTCTGCTGTGTTACTATGATAAGGCTGAAGATGGTTACTAAGAACTAACAACATGGTTTATGACTTCAGGGCACAAGCAACTTGCTCGTGGGTGCAAGAAAATCCATACTACCATGGGAATTGCCTTAAAGCAGACCATTGATGTGCCAAAATAATACTTCTACTGCCTGAAGGATTCTGGAGGAGTCTTATAGTATGTGGCAGAATGGGGTTAAGATTTTTGATGGTCTGCTGCATGCTAAACAATCTTACCATCACAAGGGAGCAGTTTTACCACCAGCTGTGCATTGACCAGCTTAGGAGGAAGATGAAGAGGATGAGGAGACAATCAATACATCCCTTTCTGCTGTGAACAACTCATTGGATAGCCATATTAGTAAGCATAAACCCAACTCCTCATTCACCAACAGTCTCATACCTTCCATTCCCCTTGTTCATTTGTTGCACAATGCAAGAACAAAAGCCAATGCAAAATAAACATTCTGATCCAAAGTTATAAATTTGGCCATGACATATTCATACAAATGCCAATTAATCACTCTTATGGATTCCCTTAGTCTTCCATGTGTCACTGCCTGGCCAGGTGCTCAGTACACAATGCTACTCCAGTGACTGCAACGTGGCTGCTAGAAGGCTGTGAGCTTACAACGTGGAGGAACGTGCCATTGACCCTGCAGGGTGACATTGATCAGCCTCAGACTGCACCACCTTAACGTGCGCAGCAACAGGAGGGGCACTGGTGGAGTGATGGGGGTGGGAGCATAAACGTTTTCATCTTGAGAGAGGATAGCACATTTGTGCTTCTTGATGATGCAGTCACTCTACCAGCACAGCACTTCAATCTTAGTAATCTGTTGGAGGAGAGATTTTCTGCTCATTTGAGCATTGATATCCAGAGGCATGACAGCAGCAGCTTGAGCTTATAAGGTAGCAAGTTGACCGACATAACCTCAGTCCAAGCTTCTGGACATTGGGTGCTTTGGCTGCAAAGGAAGCTGAGACATCAGCCAAAATACACTGTGTTATAATTTGATCCTTAAGTGTGTTAATGTAGTTGGCCACTACTTTCACATTGGAAAGAATGGATTTCAAACTCTGTACAAAACCACATAACAAATTTAGTGTCACATTCCTAGATGCCTCTTGACATTATACTGAACCTTTCTGACAGGCTTACCAATGCACTAAACGTTTCTTATATATACCCATCAGCCTTTTGGTGTAGTCAATGCATCAAAGTGCTTCTCTGAGTCCAATCTGCAGCAGAATGTATGTGCAATCTTGCCCTCTGGCAAGTTGGTACCTGTGCTACCCTTGCATCTTGCCCTGGCTACCGGTCACTGCAGTGTTATACTACATGCATAACCCCACTTTTATGTCGCACAGGATCGTCAGTATCTGAGCTGGTAGCTGTGAGTATGAAATCAAACGATACTGTTTCTTCATTATCACTCTCTTGTTACTTTTCCGTCACTGCTTTGCCAAATTGCAATTGCAGAGTATTTGAAAGGATAAAGGCACAAGGATAGGATTGTGGTGAGGGAAGGGGCAAAGTGTTAAGACCCCCATTGAGACTGACAACTTTAAAATAGATATTGGCATAGTGGTTACCTCTGCTGCTTTGCAGCGCCAGGAATCTGGGTTCAATTCCTGTATTGGATAACTGTCGGAGCAGGTTTCTAGATAAGATTTTTATGAATTTATTAGTGGCAATGCATTCAGATCTTCAATATTTGATCCCTGGCAATCTGATTTTCCTACATGCATTAAGTTGGCCTTGAGGACATCCTGCACCGTCCTGGCTCCCACACAATGGATAGCTCACATCTCCCCTTCTCTCTACCTCATGTACCTGGATCTCTCTTGCAGCACCATTGAATTTTGGGGAACATTCCCTTCCCTATTGCATCTTACTTCACTCTTCTTACTGCCCAGAGCTTCTTTCACAAATAGTTCAAGCAGCTATTCCAGCTGGAACATGCCTCCTCTTTAAAAAGTGCAGTGATACTTGCCTCGAAAAAGCTTTGCTCCGCTTCTGAGACATGCAGCCTCTCAACCAAACATTCAATGCTGGCTGCACTCAACAATCATGCAACTTAGTAGGCAGCGCAGTGTTGGCATGCTGCCTACATTGGAAGCAAGGTCACAGGTTAATCACAGATCAGCTGCGTCTTTTTTTTGGAGCTTTCAAATCTTCCGCTTGTAACTTTTCTGAAGCATCATTGCTATGTGATGTCAACATGCACTGATATTGGTTGGGCAAATGCTGGTATGAAACTGTTTCACAAACTGGTTAAGGACAATATCTCAGGGAGTCATCAAGCCAATGCCAACCTGTGGAGCTCTGGAGCCGTGCTCACTAAGAATTACAACCATTTAGGACCCTCGTACATAGTAGAGACAGGATACCTTTATTTGATCAGTGAAACTTGAATTTGAATTCCATACCCTGGAGCTGAAAGGATACTGTGCTGACCTACTATTTGTCGAAAACCCAGCAGAGGGGGTATTCACCAGCCACTTTTGCTGATGGCAGGAGTCCCAATTGCCTGCTGAATCGGGCAGCAGGGCCAAAAATGGGAATGCTGCCAGACGTGAGAGCTATCGGGGTTGACCCAACCCATTCCACTGGCCCACATCATGTTCCTGCCCGGAGTAGGCCGCAGCCTGATTAATATTCAAACCTACATCAGGTGGGCTTTGGTATTGGTCATCACCAAAGTGGACCAGCGTGCTGGACCTTGAGGGTCCAGGGGAGCATCATAAACCCCTCAGAAAGGAGAGACATCCTCCCCACCACATTCAAATAACAGGTCATTGTCCACACACCCACCCCCCAACCCCCCCACAGGTATGAGGGTGACCTAACCTGACATCCCCCTCAACCCCTCAGAACCCCACTCTGGCCCTCCCTCAGCCCCTAACCCCTTCAGACCACCCTTAAATCCTCCTCCCCCAACAGGAACACCTTCAGCTCCCAATCAGACCCATCTTTAGGCCATGTGCTTTGACAGTGGCAATGGTGCCCTGGCACTGACACCTGGGCCTGGCACCTTGGACCCCAAGGGAGGGCAAGGAGCTAAGTCCAGTGGCCATTGGCCCCTTCATCACTGCCAGGTTGCAGATGAAAGATCCCCTTAGGGACCTGTGGTTTGGCTGGACTCAGGCTGGGTCACCTTAATCCATTTAAACTGTGAATGAAGCCTATTTCAATGCATTGCACTATGAAATTGGTAGGGATTAAAGGGTTCCAATAGAATCGAGAGGGTTTCAAAGATTTAAGCTTGCGAGGAAGACTCACGGACTTCAAAATCAGTACTGATTTGAAGGGGGCATGAGTGGGATTTCTAAGAGGGGAGTAGGGGAGAGGCCATGGGGGTTGAGTGGGGATCTGAGGATGCTTCGGGTCAGGTCACCCCCGCGTGCTTGCATGGTTAGGAGGGGTGACCCATTAACTGACTGGTAGCAGGGAGATGCCCCTCTTTGCTGAGGGGTTGGTGGTGCTCTTCTGGTCAGTTGGGATGAGGAGTATCACCATTTTTGGGGGGAATGGGGACCTGTTTCTAATCATAGAGATTGGAGAGCCCTTTAGAACAGTACCCTGATCTCTGAATAGCTAGAATGGCTATTTTTCTCGGAATGCATTAATTTCCGTTCTTCAGATTGATGAATCCCATTTGACAGACGCTGCCAGTGTCAGCGGGAAACACTCTGCTTTTCCTGCTGACGTGGGGACTTAGTCCCAATTCAGGAGAATCACACTCAGCATGTTTCTGTATCATATCGTCATTTAACCATAGAAAAGTCATGGCACAGAAAAAGGCCATTCAGCCTATCATATCCGTGCTGGCCAAAAGAAAGAAGCAAAAAAACTAGCCATTTACTTTAGCCACACTTTCCAGCACTGGTCCATAGCCTTGCAGGTTAGTGCTTCAGATAAGACAAAATCATTGAATCCCTCAATGTAGAAGGAGGTCGTTTGGCCCATTGAGTCTGCATCGACCATAATCCCACTCAGGCCCTATTCTGATAATTGCTAATTTACCCTGACACTAAGGGGCAATTTAGCATGGCCAGTTAACATGCACATCTTTGGAGTGTGGGAAGAAACAGGGGCACCCAGAGGAAACCCACCTAGACATGGGAAGAATGTGCAAACTCCACAGAGACAGTGACCCGAGGCCGGAATTGAACTCCAGTCCCTGGCACTGTGAGGCAGCAATGCTAACCACCGTGCAGCTGTGCTGTCCATCCAGGTGTCTTTTCAATTAGCTAAGTATCTCTGTCTCAAATCACTGATTTGACAGTGAATTCCAGACAACCAGCACTCACTCTCTGGGTGAAAAAGTTCTTCTTCATGTCCCTTTTATCCTTTCTACCAATCACCTTAATTCTTTTATTGATCAAATATGCCACATGTTACCTTCACCCAGTGCCTTCCTAAAAAAAATGCTTGTGTTAAGTTATAACAAATTCCCACCAGGACTCTTTCACAATTATCTGTCTTATTGATAATAGAACAGGAATTAAGAATATTTCTACAGGTGAAAACGCATCAGCGAAAAGTATTAGAGCGGATCTGTTTGCACAATGCTGGTGTGCAGAGTGATTATTCAAATGCAGATAATATAACAGAATCAATCTTAGCAGGAATCTAATCTCCAAAAGTCATGTTTGTGCAATCAGGGCTGTAGCAGTGACTGATGTGTTTGCCTATGAGATTTGAAAGAAATGATGATATTATGCCACAAGTGGTTTTCATTTGTTTTTTTCATCTTTGCTGCTGAAGCTATTCATATAAAAATGGAAAGGAATTCAAAACTAGTCTAGTTGGATTATCCTCTTCAAATGATTTGCCAGATAGTCTTTACTGGTATTGTAATACAGTAAGTTGAGATTTGATACTGTTACCTGCTTAGAACAAAGCAAATTTATGCATATGTATGTATTTAAAGAAAGAGGGACTTGCATTAACATGACATCTTTCATGACCTCAGGACATTTCAAAACATGACAACCAGTTAAGTATTTTTGAAATGTAGTTACTGCTGTAATGCAGGTAACATTTCACAACGGTCCACAGACAGATATGATAACCAGATAATCTGTTTCCACTGATGTTGGTTGAGCAATGGTGCAAGGAGATTTAAAAGTGGGTAAAATAAATAGGAATTTTTTTTAATTCTTTCATGGAGTGTGGGCATCAGTGGCAAGGCTGGCATCTGTTGCCTATCCCTAATTATACTTGAAATGAATCACTTGCTTGCGAGGCTGTTTCAGGGAGTAATTGAGAGTCAGCCACATCCCTGTGGATGTGGAATCACATGTGGACCAGACCAGGTAAGAACAGCTGATTTCCATCCCTAAAGGACAATAGTGAACTAGATGGGCTTTTATGACAAGCAATGGTAGTGCCATGGTCACTGTTACTGAGATTAGCTTTATATTCCAGATATATCAATTGAATTTATTGCCGGAATTTAACCGCTCTGCCCGCCACGAGAATTGGAGGGAGCAATGGGAAAGTCCATTGATCTCAATTGGGATTTTACAGTTTTAGGATGAGCGAGGCTGTAAAATTCCAACCATTATTCCACCAGCTGTCATAGAATTTGAACCCATGTCCCAAGGCAGTAGCTCGGGCCTTTGGACTGCTAGCTTAGTGATATCACTTATCCATCACCCCACCAAATAGGACAGGGAAAATAAATAAATAGTGCAATTATAGTCCATATTTTGGATCACTGTAATATAGCCCCTGGCTTTAACTGTGACCAGAAAGGGCAGTTACTTATATAACCTCCAATCCCACTTCCTTCTCACTGTGTTTCCATATTAATCTGCTGTTTTGTGTGGGAAAGAAGGACACGTGTGGGAAAGAAGCATAAAATTTTATATATGCAGATAGGGTCAATTGATATTATCAGGACCCCAATTGCACTTCCAATTTAAAGCCAGAGCAATTGCCAACACTCCAACTGCAACATACAGCCCCACTGTCCAAAAAAATCTGCCAGGAGCCTGATCCAGTGCCAGAAGAGGTTTTAAATTCATTTCTCAGGTTTCCTTGTTGGGACCAGATGGGCATCAGTGAGGCTTCTGGGCTCAGAATGCTTGGACTTCCTTTGTACCAGATTAGGCGACACCAACAACCTCCCCAAACACCCTCCCCCACCCCCCCATCCCTGACATGCTCGATTACAGGGCTACAGCAAGATCCTTCCAAATACATTGCATCATGGCACTCCACTGACTGCTGGGCGCTGTCCTCACAGACCTCAGGCTGGTCCCTCTGGTTGTTTATTTTCACTGCCCGTTTAGTTGGCAATTTAGCAGGATGTTCTGCAGGAGACTGCAGCAAGTTATTTTAATAAGGCCCTGTGATTAAGATTGGCAGGGCCTCGATCCACTCTTGGCTTTGTTGGCCAGGTTTTCAGCTACTGTACTCCTTCACACCAACCCTATCTCACTGTTAATATCAGAGCTAGGACATTGGCCTTCTAACAATGCAAGGTGAGTTGTACAAGTGCAGTTGGGTCAGGGTTAATTTGAAGTTTTTACACCGTCTCACAGCATATTGATTTCACAGTGATTGCAGTAATGTTACTGTAGCTAAAAATGTTAGCACTCCCTCCTAACATTTAAAATTTCACTGGCAGTCAGAGATTTATAAATTTGAGACTGGCACACTTGCTTAAACAGAGCCATAATTTGGGAAGTGGTTTGGGTAGATGGTACAACCCAGTGGCATCCTGATGCAGTACTCTCAAACCAGTTGTCAACACTCCAACTGCAACATATATTTTAGCTTTGGCAATCTCTGCCTCTAAATAAAATTGGGACATTTTCTGCATTATAAATATTATGAAAATATTCACATAATCACTACACTACCAGCTAGGGTCCCCAAGATCAAAGTCTGCCAAGACAAGTTGTGAAACTGAATTCAATGTATCTGACAGTTTGTAGGCCAGCACAATAATATATTATCATGAAAGCTAAGGGATTGTTGTAAAAATGAAACTGGTTCATTCACTTTCTTTCACCCTGAGTTAATCTGCTCCAAAAGTGATATTAAGCCGTACTACGTGGTTGACTCTCAGTAGCATCTCAAGTGACATAACAAATGAATTATTTGTACAGGACGTTTGCTACCAAGCTCATCAACAGGAGCTGCAGATTTGCTGACAAACAAAATAGGGCAGTGATCTTGATATTATCATTGTTAATGCGAACTCTGACTAATGGCATCAACCATGTAGTACGGCTTAATATCACTTTTGGAGCAGATTAACTCAGGGTGAAAGAAAGTGAATGAACCAGTTTCGTTTTTACAACATTGTTCGCTGGAGCGGGCGGAGTGAAGGAGCACTGAGTAAGGTAAGAAATTACCTTCTAAAAACTGCTTAAATCATTTAAAAGCATTTTTGCGGGCTTTTTTGTGTTTAGTAAGAACTTACCTTGTAAAACTGTTAGATTCATTTAAAAGCATTTTTGCGGGCTTTTTGTGTTTACCGCTTTAAGAATACAAAGGGAGTGGATAGCAGGGATTTGCGGGTAAGCAGTCTTTCAAACGGCGCTAGGTTTAAAAGGAGGCCTGCTGTAGACAGCGGGCAGCGGAATGAGAGGGAAGCAGAGTGTGCTACTAGGGCTTAGGATCAAAGGGCTTGGGAGAAAAGGGCCAGGTAAGTTTGCGTTGAAAACGGTGTTCAGTATTACTAAAGGGGAATAATGGAGGGGCATGTGATGTGTTGTTTCTGTATGATGTGGGAACTGGTGGACCCCAGAGTCCTTCCCAGTGACCATGTCTGCAGTAAGTGCAGGTTGCTGGAGGAGCTCCAGTTCAAGGTAGATGAGCTGGCCTCTGAGCTTCAGACACTGAGGCTCATCAGGGGGAGGGAGGGTGCCATTGATAATGGGGTGCAAGAGGCATCCACACCCCCGAGACTGGCTAACTCTAAGGGTCAGGAACAGGAGGGGGCTGCTGAGAGGAGGAAGGAGGGTGGGGACCAAATGCCTCAGCATCTCAATCTGCATAACAGATTTGAGGTTCTTGCTTCCAGTGTGAACAAGAACGAGGGCTGTGAGGTTGGTGAGCAAACTGCACACGGTACAGTGATGCAGACACAGAGCATTGACAAAGAGAAGGTGAAAAGGAACGTAGTAGTGATTGGGGATAGTGGGTTAAGGGTATTGACACTGTCCTTTGTCACAATGACAAAGTGCACAGAAGGGTGTGTTGTCTGCCTGGTGCTCGGGTCCGGGATGTCGCATCTGGGCTGCAGAGGAACCTGGAGTGGGAGGGTGAGAATCCGGTCGTTGTGGTACATGTGGGTGCCAACGATGTAGGCAAAATGCGAACTGAGGATCTGGGGAGGGAGTATGAAAAGCTGGGAATAGAATTAAAAAGTAGAACCGACAAGGTGGTTATCTCTGGATTACTGCCTGAACCGTATGCAGACGGGCGTAGGGTTGGTAAGATTAAGGAAGCGAATGGGTGGCTCAGGGATTGGGGTGGGAAGAATGGGTTTGAATTTATGGGGCATTGGCATCAGTATTGGGGTAGATGGGACCTGTTCAGGTAGGATGGGGTTGGTCTGAACCGTGCTGGGACCAGAGTCCTGGCGAATCGTGTAGATAGGACTGTAGATAGGGCTTTAAACTAATTAGTGGGGGGCAAGATGCGAGGGTAGGTGAAATTACAGGGTCTAAAGTAAAGGAGAGGGTACAGGTATGGGAAGAGGCCAAGGATGTCCCAATAATAAAGGGAGTAGGGTGCATGAGTAAGGTTGGTGGCGTTCCTGCAAATAGGGTCCAGGTGAAGGCTGGGATGAAGGCACTTTATCTGACTGCATGAAGCATTCGGAATAAAGTGAATGAGCTGGTGGCGCAGATCAGCACAAATGGATATGATCTGGTGGCCATTACAGAGACGTGCTGCAGGGTGACAGAGACTGGGAGCTGAATGTACAGGGCTATCAAGTGTTTAGGAAGGATAGGCGGGAGGAAAAAGGGGGGAGCGTAGCTCTGCTGATTAAGGATAGCATCAGGGTGGTAGCAAGGGATGATATTGGAGCCAAAGAGCAGAACGTGGAATCGTTGTGGGTGGAGATTAGGAACAGCAAAGGGAGGAAGACGCTAGTGGGTGTCATCTATAGGCCCCCAAATAATGACCTGGAGGTGGGGCGGGCTGTTAACGCGCAAATAAATGCGGCGTGCAGGAATGGAACGGCGATAATTATGGGGCATTTCAATCTACATATTGATTGGTCGGCCCATGCTGGACGTGGTGGGCTTGAGGAAGAGTTCTTGGAATGCTGCCGGGATAGTTTCCTTGAACAGTGTGTGTTCGAGCTGACAAGAGAGCGAGCTATCTTGGATCTGGTGTTATGTAATGAGGCAGGTAGAATTAGGGACCTTGTGGTGAAGGATCCTCTTGGGAAGAGTGATCATTGTATGGTGGAGTTTCTGATGCAGATGGAGGAGGAGAAAGTGGGTTCCCGGACCTGTGCCCTTTGTTTGAACAGAGGAGAGTATGATAGTATGAGAGAGGAATTGGCGAATGTTGATTGGGGGAGCACATTAGAAGGTAGGTCTGCTGAGGAACAGTGGAGGATCTTTAAGGAGATCTTTCTTGGTGCTCAGCAGAAATTTATTCCGATGGTTAAAAAGGATCATAGGAGGAGAGATAATCAGCCGTGGATAATGAAGGAGGTAAAGGAGAGTATTAAATTAAAAGCGGATGCATTTAGAGTAGCTAAGAGTAGTGGGCGAGAAGAGGATTGGGAGAGGTTTAAATATCAACAAAGAATGACGAAGAAGTTGATAAAGAAGGGTAGGATAAACTATGAAGCTGGGCTAGCGCTAAATATAAAAAAGGATAGCAAGAGTTTTTATAAATATATAAAAAGGGAGAGGCTGACTAGGGTGAACGTTGGACCCTTAGAGGATGAGAGGGGAGACTTAGTGGTAGGGGATGGGGATATGGCTGAGGTCTTGAATAACTTTTTTGTTTCGGTCTTCACGGAGGAGGACGTGAATAGTTTGCCGGGTGTTAGCGATGGAAAGATGGTAGGAGTGGAGGGCTGAATGACATGATTGTTACTAGAGAGGCGGTGCTCGACAGACTGGAGGGACTGATTGTGGACAAGTCCCCAGGACCGGATGGAATGCATCCAAGGGTTCTGAAAGAAATGGCGGAGGTGATAGTGGATGCCTTGATGATTATTTTCCGAACCTCGCTGGATTCCGGGGAAGTGCCGGAAGATTGGAAAACGGCTAATGTTACGCCGTTGTTTAAGAAGGGTAACAGGCAAAAGGCAGGGAATTATAGGCCAGTTAGTTTAAAGTCTGTTGTAGGTAAAATGCTCAAATCTGTGATCAAGGAGAAAATAGCGAGGCATCTTGAGGAGAATTGTTTGATAGAGCAGACGCAGCACGGTTTCGTTAAGGGGAGGTTGTGTCTGATGAATTTATTGGAGTTCTATGAGGCTGTGTCTAGGGCAGTGGATAGAGGAGAGCCGGTAGATGTGGTGTTTCTTGATTTTCAGAAGGCGCTTGATAAGGCGCCGCACAAGAGGTTATTACAGAAGGCTAGGGGGCATGGAGTTGGGGGTAGGGTGTTAGCGTGGATAGGGGATTGGCTGTCAAGTAGGAGGCAGAGAGTGGGGGTCAACGGGTGCTATTCGGATTGGCGGTTGGTGACTAGTGGAGTGCCCCAGAGATCGGTGCTGGGGCCTCAGCTATTTACTATTTATATAGATGATCTGGAGGAGGGAACCGAGTGCATAGTGTTGAAATTTGCTGATGACACCAAGATTGGTGGAATGGCAAATTGTGCGGAGGGTGTGGAGAGTCTGCAGAAGGATCTAGATAGGCTGGGCGAATGGGCCAGGAAATGGCAAATGGAATTTAATGTTGGCAAGTGTGAAGTTGTCCACTTTGGTAGGAATAATGGTAGGAAGGACTATTACTTACATGGCAAAAAACTGCAGCATGCAAAGGTGCAGAGGGACCTCGGGGTCCTTGTGCATGAGTCGCAAAAACCCAGCCTGCAGATGCAGCAGGTGGTCAAGAAGGCGAATGGAATCCTGGCCTTCATAGCGAGGTGGATTGAATATAAAAGTAGGGAGGTCTTGCTGCAACTGTACAGGGCACTGGTGAGGCTGCAGCTGGAGTACTGTGTGCAGTTTTGGTCGCCGCACTTACGCAAGGATATTTTGGCCTTGGAGGGACTGCAGAGGAGGTTTACTAGGTTGATACCGGAGTTGAGGGGGTTGAACTATGAGGAGAGGCTGAATAAACTAGGCTTGTACTCGTTAGAGTCTAGAAGAATGAGGGGAGATCTCATTGAGACATATAAGATGATGAATGGGATGGATAGGATAGAGGTGGAGAGGCTCTTCCCGCTCAGAAAGGACAGTAGGACTAGAGGACACAGCCTCAAGATAAGAGGGGGGGGGCAGTTTAGAACGGAGTTGAGGAGGAACTTCTTCACTCAAAGGGTGGTGAATCTCTGGAATTCTCTGCCCGTTGATGTGGTGGAGGCTGCCTCGCTAAATATATTAAAGACACAGGTAGATAGGTTTTTGATAGGCAAGGGGATTAAAGGTTATGGGGAGAGGGCAGGAAAGTGGAACTGAGACACGACAGATCAGCCGTGATCTTATTGAATGGCGGGGCAGGCTCGAAGGGCTAGGTGGCCTACTCCTGCTCCTATTTCTTATGACCCAGTTGCATGGATCCAGTTTGAGAAATTTAAACAAAATTTTAACTGGGTCAAAATGGTCTAATTCCAGTTGTTTTCTATAATTTGTCTAAAAAGCATTTGTTTTTGTCTTTCTGTATGTACAGAGACACACACTGATCCACCTGAGACCTCACAATGTTAAATTCTATCACATATTTGCTCCTGGTTGGGATAACCAATCTTTAAGCTATGTAAATTATAGTCTTTTGTGAATCAGCAATGGGTGAATTTTCATGTTCCTATAAACTACAGATATATATACTTCGGACCAAACTATTATATTGTCTGGCTAGTGAAAGATGAAAAAAAATTATCCAGGTTATAGAAAACGTAATACAAATCACTGGTGTTGAGGTGGATAATTGCCAATACTTACAGTCAATTGAAATTGCTTCAGCCATTTGACAGGTTTCATGGAGACCTAGAAACATAAAAACCAGAAGCAGGAATAGGCCATTCAGCCCTTTGAGCCTGCTCCACCTTTCATTTTGATCATTAAATTCAATATCCTGATTCCCCTTTCCTCCCTTTAGCCTCATTTCTTCTTGAAATCAGACGTTTTGGCCTCAACTACATTCTGTAGTGAATTCCACACATTCACCACTCTCTGGGTGAAGAAATTTCTCCTCATCTCAGTCCAAAAAAGGTTTACCCCTTCTCCTCAAACTATGACCCCCTAGTTCTGGACTCCCCCATCATCAGGAACATTCTGAATCTCCTGTTTAATCCTGTTAGAATTTTATAAGTTTCTATGAGACTGAGGCATTCTTTGCTGAACAGGTTAGTAATGAGCTGAAAATTCCCCTGATTTCATTTATGTACAGTATCCTTGCTGCTGCTCTCTGTCAAAACCCAGCACCTGTTCAGAGTGAAAGTGATTTCCTAAACTTGTAGAAATTCACTAGTGGCCACAGCTCGGCACCACCCCAAACTCTTTCACCCCTGCCTCCATCCATCCCCAGAACCCCGTCTCCTCCCCAACCTAACCCAACTCCAAAGATGTGCGGCTTGGGTGGATTGGCCGTGCTAGGTGGAAGTGCCTGCAATCTCATATCAGTGCCTGCTGTCTGAAGACCAGATTATTATAATAGTAGGCTCATGAAGGTGCCCTACCAGTATTATTCTCACTTTTCTACTTTCTTCTGCACACTTTTATGCTTTTGAAATTGATTTTGATCAACAATCATGTGGGTAAAAGCTGCCCAAATCTGGGATGAATATTGAAAGCTTTCTGTCATTGATCAATTTCATTGCGTTGAGGTCAGGCTCCAGAAAGCAGCAGTGTAGATTTACCAAAGTACAAGTCTTTTTAAGTTTGGCTCAAGAAAGTAATGAGAATCAATTACTTATATGTTTAATCTTCTAATTTATTAACTTGTATAATTTAACATGCTTCAGCTATTTAGAATTAGCATGGTGTTTCTTCAGAGAGGTTTAGAGAGCATGTGACTGATAACATATGATAATTTTGCTGCATTCCCACTTTCTAGAAGGGCTTGTTGCTTTCCTGGTGCCAACATTATGTGCCAATATCAGACATATAGGTCAAGTTTCAGCTTATTGGCAGCACAAGTTTGCCTATGCGAGCAGAATATTGAGGAAAATATGAAAAAGAAGCATTGTGAAGAAATTTAAATTGTAACAGATATTTGAAAGTCAGCCTGCTAAAGTAGCCTCTAGGCATTGTAGGAAAATAATTCATGGAAGGTCTTGTGAAGTACTGGACAAACAACCTTTTTATGTAGCTTTGTGAATCCCACATTCAGAGCAACTTTCATTTTCCATCATTACAATCTATAGCTGAACTCAAAAATAAAGAAAATGCTGTTGTGAACTGACCTCTTAAAGCTTTATTTCACCTGTTTCCATGGTTAGAATTGGTCAAAATTTTGACATGAGAGAGCTTTTAGAGACTGAATCAGGAAAATCTATTTCTTCTGGCTGAGTAACGAGGGGTTATCAATTTAGAATTGGTACTAAGAGAGTTCTGAGAAATCTCTCTGCCCAGAAGTGATTGTTGGAGCATGGAATATTTTACCACAGGGAAATTCTTGAGGTAGAAACCATTTTATCTTATAAGTGAAACTGGAATAAATATTTAAAGTAGTGGAAAATACAAGGCTATGAGGAGAGAGTAGGGCAGTAAGATTAGTTTTGGATTGTTCCAGCAAAGATCTGCCACAGACGATTGTGCCAAACGGTCTCGTTCCTTGCTGTAAGCTTCTTTGGTTCATTAATTTGACACATTAGTAAATGTACATGTAGTTGAGATAAGATAGCTCTATTGTTCTCAGCTGGACTCCACAAAGTGCAGACAGAAAGACACAGACAATTTAGTTATCTTTGGGCTTCATTAGAAACAGAAGACTGCAGTTTGTCAACATTTCATAGACACTATATGGGTAAAGTTATAGTATCAACTTGGAATCATGGAATCATAGAAACCCTACAGTACAGAAAGAGGCCATTCGGCCCATCGAGTCCGCACCAACCACAATCCCACCCAGGACCTACCTCCACATCCATACATATTTTACCCACTAAAACTATCCTCAACACGATAATCAAGAGGGGAAATAGATTACTTAGTTCACCTTTAACACCAACCAAGAGATACAATGTTAACAACATTTTTGAACGTGTAACAGCAAATTTCATTAATTATATTTTGAACTTCTTTCTCAGCATTTTACATTGGTTTATTTATTGCTGAAGTTGTTCTACATTTTGTTTAAAAGCATTTGGAGAAGGATATATTCATTCAGTGAATGATGTTGCTGTAATTGTGCAATGTTCGGTACAGGACAATTAAGCACATGACAATCAGGATGATTTGTTAGTATGGTAACAATCTGATGGAGATAGTTGTAGATACCCTGCCTTTGCCCCTGTTATTTTAATGATATATGTTCCAAATGTTTAACAAAATACTGCAGGAAGTATTTACAGAATTTCTCTTGACAGCTGAATATATTGTGCAAAATATTCCAATAAAAGGAGGCAGCAATTACATCTTTTCTGTTACAGTACTTGCTAACGTACAGAATAGGCCAGCTCTAGAACAAGCAGGACAATTTTATTTTCACTTTTAGCAGCAGCAGGATGGAAAAATTAGCAATTACATGGAAGGTGAAAAGGGCAGGTAGCACCTGGAATAATTGAACCTCTGTGTGATGAGCTCCAATAAATGTAATTAAACTGCCTGTTCTCTAATACCAACTAAAAACTCATAAACAAAATATTAGGAATGACACTTGTAATCAGCAGTGATGGTATAAATTACAAATGTTTTAAATAAATGAAGCAGGGTTCATTTTTAAAGGAACTGTACTACAAAGTTAATAAGTAATGGTGGGTCAAATTGGTGTCTTTGAAAGGACGGAACTTTCCCATTTTGCCCGCCATGAGAATCGTAGCAGGCAGGACAGATCCATGCAAAGGTCCATTGACTTCAGGCAGGATTTTCCAGTCTTAGGGCAAGCGCGGCCTGAAAATCCCATCCTATGAAGTTAATTTTGACATAAGGAAAACAAACTTCCATTGCAGAAACAGGAGTAGGCCATTCAGCCCTATTCCATAATTCAGTTAGATTATGGCTGATCGGTATCTGAACTCCATCTAACCACCTTAGTTCCTTAACCTGTAATGACCTTGATGTGGAGATGCTAGCATTGGACTTGGGTGAGCACAATAAGAGTCTCACAACACCAGGTTAAAGTCTCTCACCTGAGGAAGGAGCAGCACTCCAAAAGCACATGATTCCATATAAACCTGTTGGACTTTAATCTGGTATTGTGAGACTACTTACTGTAATTTCCTTGCCTAACAAAAGAAGTGGATCAATATCTGTACTGCCATAAAATTGTCCATTAATTTTGAGCATCACCCTAAAATTAAATCCTGTGTTTAGATGTTTGCACTTCAGTGCACCTTGCACATTTCCTTTATTATTTAGCCCACAAGGTCACCAGAATAGACAAAAGCACCACCTAGTGCTATTGTGGAAGAATTTCAGCCATTTTAGCAGTTGCTTTCAAGAACTAATTCAAAGTTTGACGGAAGGATTTGCAAAATCAATTTTTCTCCAATCGACCACAGATAGATTTCCCTGATGCTAATTTGATACTTACTGGAGCGAGAAGAGGACAGCACAGCTAGAGAGAATGATCATTGGAAGGAGACAGTAGCCCAGGACGCTGGCCACACAGCCACACGAGACTCCTGTAACACTCATCAGGTTCAGCAGTGTGTGCATTGCCAAACATCCCAAAACACTGATACCATAAATGTAGCCAAACTGCACTTTACCCGCCTGTAATAAAAAGCAGAAATCCATCATTCATCAATATCATTTGGGATCTATTTTCACTTGCCCGTAGAAATAGAGAATGTTAAGGTTGAACTGAAATATAATTAAAACAAACAATTTGAAATTTACAAATTTAAAGGATTGCAAGAGGATTGGACAGTGCAGGGAATAAGGGAACTGCTAGACTCTTTGCTAAACATATGAAGCAATTAAATAGAACAATGCAAATTCACTCCAGTAAAAGTGTGAAGAAATAAAGCAAAATATAGTTAGGAGACGTGAGTACATTGCTCATGGTGATAAAATAATTAAGGGTCAAAGAGATCCTTAGGCCAAAGTTAACATGACACTAAATGAAAGTTAATTTAACACATTACTGAGCGAGAAAACAGGCAATGCAAATTGGAATCTGCTTTATACCTCTCACAATTTTCTTTTCCTATCACTTGTTCTTCATCCATGGATAAGTGTTAAAATTTATCCCAATATGTTATAGGATCAAAGAATACAGGAGAAAACCAGTTGACCCATCCCGCCTGTACTGGCACTTTGAAAGAGCTACTCCAATAATCTTGCTCTCCTGTTCTTTCTCCACAGAGTTGCAAATTGTTCCTTTTCAAGTATGTTTCCAGTTTTTTCTTTTGAAAGTTGCTGTTGCATCTGTTTTCACAATTCTTTCATTCAATTCATTTCAGATCATAATAATTATTGCAAACGAGCAAAGAACAAAACAAATTCTGAAAAACTTAAACAACTGAATATAACTTGTATAATCATGTGTAGATTATGCAGTGTTGTAGTTGTTATAGCCCTTGTGCTGTGAACACAAAGGTAGCATTCCTCCACCGTCGGTGGTATAAGAAGAGCTACAGTAGTGACAGAGAGCAGCTTGGAGAAACTTAATTGTTTCAGCCCTCATGGAGTGGGTGTTAGAATAGACTCTCTACAGTGCAGAAGGAGGCCATTTGGCCCATTAAGTCTGCACTGATCACAATCCCACCCATGCCCTATATCCGTAACCCCACATATTTACCCTGCTAACCCCCTGACACTAAGATCAATTTAGTATGGCCAACCAACCTAACCCACAGATCTTTGGACTGTGGGAGGAAACCAGAGCACCCAGAGAAAATCCACGCAGACACAGGGAGAATGTGCAAATTCCACACAGTGACCTGAGGCCAGAATTAAACCCGGGTCTCTGGCGCTGTGAGGCAGCACCGCTAACTGCTGTGCCACCGTGCTGCCCCACGGATGTTTAGGGGATCAGCGAGATATGAATTACTGCAAATAATATAGCAAAATTAAATTCAGACGCTATTTCAAATGGAAAAATGATAGTTGGCTGAAGGAGATGGTAGCGTAATGGCAATCATATTGGAATAGTAATTCAAAGGCCTGGACTGAAGCTCTGGAGGCGGGAAGTCAAATCCTTGCATGATAGCTGGAGAAATTTAAACTGAATTAATTAAATAATTTAACCTAGAACTGAAAATGCTAGTGTCAGTGATGGTACTCATGAAACAATCTGATTGTCATAAAAACTGATCTGATTCATGACTGTCCTTTAGGGAAGGAAAGCTACTGTGTTCACCTGGTCATGGCCTACTTGCAACTCCAGATCCACATTAACATAGTTGGCACTGACATGTTCATGTGAGCCACTCAATTATATCAAAACTTTGACGAAAATATCAAGTAGGAATAAAACTGAATGGATCACCTGGCATGGATTTAGGTATTGGATAAGGAATATAACTTTTAGTTTTGAATTTGTAAATAGAAGCGGGAGAAACCTGAGTTTGAGAGTCAGTAAACAAAGCCTAAATTAATTGCAATTTAAAATGTAGCTTGTGTTTGGTTAATAATGTCAGTGTTAGACGATTGACAACACTGAACAATGTGTAATCCTTTTCTGTGTTTGTTACAGATAACGGGCGGGATTCTCCAATCATATCCATGTTCGCCCCGCTGCAAGTGATAATGGAGAATTTGGCGTTCCAGCCAAAACTCCATTCACTAAGGTGGCACCGGAGAACCCCATCGGTGAAAATGCCTACAGTTGTCTGCATAAGAACATAAGAACATAAGAAATAGGAGCAGGAGTAGGCCATCCAGCCCTTCAAGCCTGCCCCGCCATTCAATAAGATCATGGCTGATCTGTCGCTGCTCAGTTCCACTTTCCCGCCCTCTCCCCATAACCCTTAATCCCCTCTCCTATCAAAAACCCATCAACCCGCGTCTTAAAAATATTTAGCGAGGCAGCCTCCACCACTTCAACGGGCAGAGAATTCCAGAGATTCACCACCCTTTGAGTGAAGAAGTTCCTCCTCAACTCCGTTCTAAACCACCCCCCTTTTTATCTTGAGGCTGTGCCCCCTAGTCCTATTGTCTTTTTTGAGCGGGAAGAGTCTTTCCACCTCTATCCTATCCATCCATTTATCATCTTATACGTCTCAATGAGATCTCCTCTCATTCTTCTAAACTCTAACGAGTACAAGCCTAGTTTATTCAGCCTCTCCTCATAGCTCAACCCCCTCAACTCCGGTATCAGCCTAGTAAACCTCCTCTGCACTCCCTCCAAGGCCAAAATATCTTTGCGCAGGTGCGGCGCCCAAAAATGCACACAGTATTCCAGTTGCGGCCTCACCAATGCCCTATACAGCTGCAGCAAGACCTCCCTACTTTTATATTCAATCCCCTTCGCTATGAAGGCCAGCATCCCATTCGCCTTCCTGACCACCTGCTGCACCTGCAAGCTGGGTTTTTGCGACTCATGCACAAGGACCCCGAGGTCCCTCTGCACCGTCGCCTGCTGCAGTTTTTCGCCTCGTAAGTAATAGTCCTTCCTACCATTTTTCCTACCAAAGTGGACCACCTCACACTTGCCAACATTAAATTCCATTTGCCATTTCCTGGCCCATTCGCCCAGCCTATCTAGATCCTTCTACAGACTCTCCACACCCTCCGCACAATTTGCTGTTCCCCCAATCTTGGTGTCATCAGCAAATTTCGACACTCTACACTCGGTTCCCTCCTCCAGATCATCTATATAAATGGTAAAAAGCTGAGGTCCCAGCACCGACCCCTGGGGCACTCCACTAGTCACCATCCGCCAATCCGAATAGCACCCGTTGACCCCCACTCTCTGCCTCCTATTTGACAACCAATCCTCTATCCACGCTAACACCCTACCCCCAACTCCATGTCCCTCGACCTTCTGCAATAACCTCTTGTGAGGCACTTTGTCAAATGCTTTCTGAAAATCTAGAAAGACCACATCCACCGGCTCTCCTCTATCCACCGCCCTAGACACATCCTCATAGAACTCCAGTAAATTTGTCAGACACGACTTCCCTTTAATGAAACCGTGCTGCGTCTGCTCTATCAAGCAATTCCCTTCAAGATGCCTCGCAATTTCCTCCTTAATGACAGATTCTAACATTTTACCTACCACAGATGTTAAACTAACCGGCCTATAATTCCCCGCCTTTTGCCTGGCACCCTTCTTAAACAACGGCGTAACATTAGCCGTTTTCCAATCATCCGGCACTTCCCCGGAATCCAGTGACGTTTGGAGAATAACCACCAAGGCATCCACTATCACCTCCGCCATTTCTTTCAGAACCCTCGGATGCATTCCATCCGGTCCTGGGGACTTGTCCACAATCAGCCCCTCCAGTCTGTCGAGCACCGCCTTTCTAGTAACAGTAATGTCATTAAGACCCTCCAGTCCTACCACCTTTCTATCGCTAACACCCGGCAAATTATTCACGTCCTCCTCCGTGAAGACAGAAACAAAAAAGTTATTCAATACCTTAGCCATATCCCCATCCCCTACCACTAGGTCCCCTTTCTCATCCTCTAAGGGACCAACGTTCACCCTAGCCAGCCTCTTCCTTTTCATATATTTATAAAAACTCTTGCTATCCTTTTTTATATTAAGCGCCAGCCCAGCTTCATAGTTTCTCCTATCCTTCCTTATCAACTTCTTTGTCAATCTTTGTTGACATTTAAACCTCTCCCAATCCTCTTCTCGCCCACTACTCTTAGCTACTCTAAATTCCTCCGCTTTTAGTTTAACACTTTCCTTCACCTCCTTCGTTATCCACGGCTTATTACCTCTCCTCCTACTATCCTTTTTGACCATCGGAATAAATTTCCGTTGAGCACCAAGAAAGATCTCCTTAAAGATCCTCCACTGCTCCTTAACAGACCCTCCCTCCAACGCGCTCTCCCAGTCCACATTCGCCAATTCTCCTCTCATCCTACCGTATTTCCCTCTATTCAAACAAAGGACGCGTGTCCGGGAACCCACTTTCTCCTCCTCCAGCTGCACCAGAAACTCCACCATACAATGATCACTCTCTCCAAGAGGATCCTTCACCACAAGGTCCCTAATTCTACCCGCTTCATTACATAGCACCAGATCCAAGATAGCTCGCTCCCTCGTCGGCTCCAACACACACTGTTCGAGGAAACTATCCCGGCAGCATTCCAAGAACTCTTCCTCGAGCCCCCCACGTCCAACATGGGTCGACCAATCAATATGCAGATTGAAATACCCCATAACTACGGCCGTCCCATTCCTGCACGCCGCACTTATTTGCGCGTTAACAGCCCGCCCCACCTCCAGATCGTTATTCGGGGGCCTATAGACGACACCCACCAGCGTCTTCCTCCCTTTGCTGTTCCTAATCTCCACCCACAACGATTCCACCCTCTGCTCCTTGGCTCCAATATCATCCCTTGCTACCACCGTGATGTTATCCTTAATCAGCAGAGCTACGCCCCCCCCCCCCCTTTTCCCTCCTGTCTATCCTTCCTAAACACTTGATAGCCCTGTACATTCAGCTCCCAGTCCCTGTCACCCTGCAGCCACGTCTCTGTAATGGCCACCAGATCGTATCCATTTGTGTCGATCTGCGCCATCAGCTCATCCACTTTATTCCGAATGCTTCGTGCATTCAGATAAAGTGCTTTCATCCCAGCCTTCACCTGGACCCTATTTGCCACAATGCCACCAACTATACTCACGCCCCCTACTCCCTCTATTATTGGGACATCCTCGGCCTCTTCCCTTACATGTACACTCTCCTTAACTTTAGACCTTGTAAGGTCACCTACCCTCACACCCTCCCCCCCCCTAATTAGTTTAAAGCCCTGTCTACAGTCCTCTTTACTCGATTCGCCAGCACTCTGGTCCCAGCACGGTTCAGACCAACCCCATCCCTCCCGAACAGGTCCCACCTACCCCAATACTGGTGCCAATGCCCCATAAATTCAAACCCATTCCTCCCACACCAATCCCTGAGCCACCCATTCACTTCCTTAATCCTGTCAACCCTACGCCCATCTGCACACGGTTCAGGCAGTAGCCCAGAGATAACCACCTTGTCGGTTCTACTTTTTAATTCCATTCCAAGCTTTTCATACTCCCTCCCCAGATCCTCAGTCTGCATTTTACTTACGTCGCCGGCACCCACATGTACCACAACGACTAGATTCTCACCCTCCCACTCCAGGTTCCTCTGCAGCCCAGCTGCGACATCCCGTACCCGAGCACCAGGCAGACAACACACCCTTCTGTGCACTTTGTCATTGTGACAAAGGACAGTGTCAATACCCTTCACCCCACTATCCCCAATCACTACTACGTTCCTTTTCCTTTTCTCTTTGCCTATGTCCTGCTGCAGCACTGTACCGTGTGCAGTTTGCTCACCAACCTCACCTGCCTCGTTCTCGTCCAACTTGGAAGCAAGAACCTCAAACCTGTTATGCAGATTAAGAGGCTGAGGCCTCCGCTCCTCACCCCCCTTCCTCTTCCCAGTAGCCCCCTCTTGTCCCTGACCCTTAGAGTTAGCCAGTCTAGGTGGGGTGGATGTCACTTGCACCCCATTGACAATTGTACCCTCTCTCCCCTTGATGAGCCTCAGTGTCTGTAGCTCAGAGGCCAGCTCATTTACCCTGAGCTGGAGCTCCTCCAGCAACCTGCACTTACTGCAGACATGGTCACTGGGATGAACCCTAGGGTCCACCAGTTCCCACATCATACAGAAACCACACATCACATGCCCCTCCATTATTTACTGTAGTAGTTTTGAAAAAATTTTTTTTTTTGGTTTTTTTTGTTTTTCAAACGAACTCACCTGGCCT
Organism: Carcharhinus amblyrhynchos; assembly: GCF_965287045.1. Classification (NCBI taxonomy): domain Eukaryota; kingdom Metazoa; phylum Chordata; class Chondrichthyes; order Carcharhiniformes; family Carcharhinidae; genus Carcharhinus; species Carcharhinus amblyrhynchos. The sequence continues at coordinate 84,344,276 of NC_137324.1, read as the reverse complement.
TTTTTCCTTCCAGCCCTTTTTGATATTAAGCCCTAGTAGCTCACTCTGCTTCCCCCTCACTCCGCTGCCCGCTCAGACGCTGCCCGCTGTCTACACCAGGCCTCCTTTTAAACCTGGCGCTGATTTAAATCTGATGTCCCACAACTGCCTGCTAACCACTCCCTCAGAATTCTTAAAGCAGTAAATACAATAAATAAATGCTTTAAACAGTTCTACAAAGAACAAATTGCTTTAAACTTATTTTAAACTGGTTTTTAACAGGTAAAATCTTAGCTGTCTCTTTGCTCCTTCACTCGTCTGCTCCAGCAAACAATGGAAGGCTTCACTGTGTGGTCAGTTGATATTTAAATCTGACGAACCACAACTGCCTGCTAACCACTCCCTCAGAATTCTTAAAGCAGTAAATACAATAAATAAATGCTTTAAACAGTTCTACAAAGAACAAAGTGCTTTAAACTTATTTTAAACTGGTTTTTAACAGGTAAAATCTTAGCTGTCTCTTTGCTCCTTCACTCGTCTGCTCCAGCAAATAAAAAGTATAAATTATACATGTGGTCCCAGGTCACAGAGAGATTTTAAAGTGAAGAAAATCTTCACGAAGTTTCCATACATAGGCTTAAAATGGGAGATTTAAATCTTTATCTCGGACATCCCAGGTGCTCCATGCTCCTGTGGAAATAAATTAGAGGGAGGCAATCATTTATTTGGGGTTTGTTTCTGCATTTTCTGATAGAAACAGTGTGTCAGCTTAGAAGATTAAGAGAAAGCAACTTCATTGATCCTGCAATGTATAGGGAAACTCTTGGATGGAAGTAAAATAGAATGGGAGTGTCCTGCTGAGATTTTCACATTTAAATAATAAGGGTTTTGAAGTACAATATTAAGTTAATAGGACTAGATTTGTTTAATTCTTGGATGGTAAAAGTTGTTGTTTAAGATGTGAAATCTTGAAGCGTCATTTTTTTCAGTTAAAAACTGAGGGTTTGAATTTCTTTTCAAAAATTAATGGTCACCCTCAAAATAATAGCAGTGTAGGATAAATGAATCAAATACAAAGAAGACAAGGCATCTGGTCCAGATGGATTACATACAAGCACTGTAAAATAAGCTAGGTAAGAAACAACGGAAACATCACAGCACTATTAAATGGAGGAGATTTTCTGGCCTCCACGCACCGTGTTTCTCAAGGCAGGGGGCTGTGCGCTGTTTTCCAGCACCAGGATCTTTTGGTCTCACCACTGTCAATGGGATTTCATTGATAATAGAACCTTCCACACACTTGATGAAGGAACACAGTTTCCAAAAACTTGTGGGTTTACAATCAAATAAACTGGTTGGACTTAAAACCAGGTGTTGTGAGACTTCTTACTGTGTTTACCCAGTCCAACACTGGCAACTCTACATCATGGCCTTCAGATGGCCAGACCCAGCCACCAAGCACCGGCCCCACCACCAGCCCCCAACTCTCATTAAGTGTTTCTCCCATTCCTTCCCCTCCTACCTCCTCGCAACCCCCAGTCTGGCTTCCCCCATCAAACCCCTTTTGCACTGCCCAGTGCCAGGCTGGCACTGTTAGGGTGCCAGACTGGCACTGCCAATGTACCAGGCTGACATTGCCCAATTGGCATTCCACCACCCCCCCCACCCCCACCATCCCTGAGCTCCTGGGAAGCCTCAAATGTCTCTGGTCCTCTCAACGAGGCCATCATGCTAGGTCCTTATTGCTGGGACCTAATGGTAATTCCAAATGGTGTGAACCTCCATCGGTGGGGTCAGGTACATTAGTGAGCCAGGACGATTGTGTCCTGGGCTCGTAAAAATAGATGTAAATCATGATTTTCATATTGTAAAAGATATTAATGAACTTATAGAATATACTTCAGCATTAAGCACTTGAATAGCAAAGGCCCTTTCTACCTCAAACTCACAAGGAGACTGCAAGTAAAGTAATGTTTAGTTATTCACATTAACACTGCAATGAAGCTATTGTGAAAATCCCCTAGTTGTTGCACTCTGGCATTTGTTCAGGTACACTGAGGGAGAATTTAGCATGGCAATGCACCTAACTGGCAAATCTTTCACACTGAGGAAGGAAACTGAAGCACCTGGAGGAAACACAGGGAGAACGTGCAGACTCCACACAGACAGAGACCCAAACCGGGTCCCTGGAGCTATGAAGCAGCTGTCCTAACCACTGTGCTACTGTGCCGCCCGTGGTATCAGCGTGCATTAGTTGCTCTTCCCACTAAGTGGAGGATTTGACCATCACTAGTTAAATGCCAACAGTGATGGGAAGAAACACTTATTTGGATGCTGAAGTGGTTCTGTCACCTGTCCCGACTCCACATGGCAGACTTTGTTACAAGCCTACTAAGCAATACTTTAGCAATGGACTTCTAAAATCCTAATATATTACTATTATCTTGTCTATAGTTTCTGTTATTTCTTTAAAGAATTCAATGTGATTCATCAAGCATGACCTCCCCTTTTGAAATTCACGCTGACTACTATTTTCCATTTTCTGAACATTTTTTTGAGTAAGAATTCCATTATCTCTTCTACCACTGACACGTAATTAATTGATCAATAGTTCCTTCGCTCGTAACATCTCCCATTTTAAATATAGGATTCATATTAGTTGTGCACCAGTTCTCTGGCACTAGTCCCTTTCCTAATTAATTTTTATACTTATGCAGTAGTAGCTGTCTCTTCCTCAACTTCTTTTTAACGTGTGAATGCAACCCAGTTTTCAGATAATTATCTCTCCTCTCTATCTCAGATTATTTAGTATTTCTGATCTGCAGTGTGCTAAAAAGTCAACAGAAAACGATCTTTCAGTATGCTTGCCATTAACAATCTCAGGAGTGATTTGATTGCTTGCTTGCTTGCCAGTGGGGAGGTTTACCCAATGGTCATGCATTTCAGGAAATTGACAGTGCTCTGCACACAATTTTCCATCTATCAGTTATACAGAACAGGAAATTGTGAGGAGGGCACTCCCAATTTACTGGTATGTGCAGCCAGTGAATGTAGGCTTATTACATGTGCCTGCCAGTTGTCGTAAAGGACTCCTCAACCTTGTATCTAACTAGCACCATACCTAATCTCAGAGCACCCGATGCTGACAGCAGACAATAGAAGTGAAAAGTGTTCCAGACTCGGGCAGTGACATCCCTCACTTTGATGTCAATAAACAAATTTCAAAGATGGTGTTCCCACTACGTTTGATGTATGGATGTAATGATATGGAGCTACTTGCTTTCATTGTGATACGTTGACAGATCGGCTTACATTTTATTGAAATGCAAAATGCATGTCTGTTTCTTTCTCTTACAGTGTAAAGACTTTGAATAAAGAATGCAAATCGGGTCAAAACCTGCCTCACAAGAAAAGGAAAAATCATTTTCTGTAGCTGGCCACACAAATAACATGAGCATCAAACCAGTTGCTTTCTTTCATGAAGAGCAGCCTGAGGCAAGAAATGACATTTCTACAAGAATGAAAGAAAGGCAATTCTGATGATTATCATAATGAAGCAAATGATGATATGTAAGAAAGTAAAGAGGAAATAAGCAAAATGCCACATGTAAGTAAATTACATTTGCTGTCATTTTCTCTGAAGTGACATTTCAACCCACCAGCAGCAATGTGGCTCCAAATGCCAAACAGAAAACCATTGGTCCTGTCAGGTCAGTCTCATTCATAATGCTGCCATCTGCTGGCTTCATCGGATTCAGCACTGTTAATGTTTTCTGCCAGATATGGTCAAAGTTGATCCCAATTTCTGTGAAGAAAAGCAATCTGGTTTAGGATTCCTCAAAAAGGATTTGGTTCTCTGCTCCAAACCAGTCTCCTACCCATTGACTCTGTCTACACTTCCCACTGCCTCTGAAAAGCAGCCAGCATAATCAAGGACCCCACGCATCCTGGACATAGGGCAGAATTTTCCCGTACCCATCCCGCCTGCCATGGGAATCGCAGTGGGTGGGTGGGGTGGATGCAAATGTCTGTTGACCTAGGATGGGGGCTTTCCAGCCTTGGGGCGAGTGCGGTTGGACATCCCACCCAAACTCTCTTCCACCTTCTTCCATCAGGAAAAAGATATAAAAGTCTGCAATCACATACCAAACAACTCAAGAACAGCTTCTTCCCTGCGGCCATCAGATTTTTGAATGGACCTACCATATATTAAGTTGATCTTTCTCTGTAACCTAGCTATGACTGTAACACTATATTCTACACTCAGTCCTTTCCTTCTCCCCTGTGTACTGTATGAATGATTTGCTTTGTCTGTATAGCATACAAGAAACAACAAGAAACACTTATTCAAATACATATGACAATAATAAATCAAATCAAATTTTTAGAAAATAATTTTTGATCCTATCTGAAACTCACAACATATTTTAAGTTGGTTATCATTCTTCAGATAAAGGCTATAATTTGACGATGAGCAGTTTTTTTAAGTAGGTACCATTTGATTGAATATGTCAAGTTCAGTTTTTATTATCAAGGAAACTTTTCTTTTGTGCACTAGGCATCAGGTTGTACCAATCATCGATGTCTCCATGAACATTGCAATCTTAATAAACAATACAATTTATCCAGAATATTAGTTACCTTTTAGCTTTCAACAGCTATTATAGTTTAAATTATATTGCCATTTTCAACAGGTGGAAACTCAAATTAATATTGATAGATGAACTTCAAATACTCGGTTAAGACTAAAAGGGTGCATGAGCTCCATCTGATGCTGATCTGTGTTGTAATGGTCACAAAAGCTTCCCTGAGCTATAAGATGTCGAAGATCCCAATGAGCTATTTCATATCTATTTAAATTCAAAGGAACAGATCGTGCTAAATGTTGGCATTTGTTCAGAATTTTATTGACTCCCAGAATTATGTTCCTCCTGAGGAGGGGCCTATACCAAAATGTTAAACTCTCTTTTCTCTAGACAGATGTCATTGAATCTGCTGTGCATTTTCAACACCTTCCAGTTTTACTTCAGTCTGTCATAAGTTCACTCCATAAATGGAATAAAATGCCATATTTTAATACCATAGGGTGTATCTTATTGTTTTTCTTATTGCTTGGTGCCGGCTGCAAGATAATTACAACATATTACCAAACAATTTTAATAAAAAATACAATACATTATAAATCTTATCACATCAAAATGGGTCAAACAGTGAATTAGTTGGGAAGTTCAGTGGTTGTGTTTCCTTTTCCAACTGGTGAATGCCAGCAATATCCCAGAAACATCAATTAGATAAACAACCAGTTCATCTAATTTTTATTTAGATGGTGTTGGTCAAGGAAAGAGTTTTGGTCAGGATGCAAAAATAACTCTCTGGCAATCTTTCAGTAGTGCAACTACCCTGACGCATGTAATTGGAACCATGTCAGCTGGAGGTCAGCACCTTTGTTAATACATCTCTTTCAGCTTGGATTCTGAGTTTGGATCTTGGTACAAGCTCAAAGTCACAACCTTCTGACCAAAGGCAACACTACTACCAACTCAGCCAAACTGAAATACATCACTCAGTACAGAACTGTCATACACAGAGGTTTTCAAGGAGCTATCGTGATCTGACGTATAGTTTCATAACCTCCTCAGCCTTAATTTTCCATTGTTCATGGCAGATTTTAGCAACCATTTCAAAAATGCTCAAGACAATTGTTGTGTGTTGTGGACTAAAGTAATTCTAACGTTAAAATAATTGGTACTGGAGGGTTTCTACAGATTATTTATTGGCTTATTATTGAACGAATCAATTCCTCCACCTGGTTGCGTCAATTTTTTTTCCCTCTCTATTTCGATGTCTCAGTGGAGACTAAGGCATGAGAGTCAAAAGCTCTGATGACATCCTCTTAAGAAACTGTGTCCTCATTCACCCCTGGCCTGGTCAGCACATTGACAGCACATGTTTATTTGTAATGTAAGCCTACTCGTAACATTAATAATGAAGTTACTGTGAAAATCCCCTAGTCGCCACACTCTAGCACCTGTTCGGGTGCACTGAGGGAGAATTTAACATGACTAATGCACCTAACCAGCACGTGTTTCAGACTGCGGCAGGAAACTGGAGCATGTGGAGCAAATCCATGCAGACACGAGGAGAATGTGCAGAATCCAAACAGACAGTGACCCAAGCCAGGAATCGAATCCTTGTCCCTGGCGCTCACCTGGCAAAGGAACAGCGTTCTGAAAGCTAGTGGTGTTTACTACCAAATAAACCAGTTGGACTTAAACCTGGTGTTGTGAGACTTCTTACTGGTGCTGTTGAGGCAGCAGTGATAACCACTGTGCCACTGCGCTATAACAGCACACAACAAGATGCGAACCTGTTCCTTGTCATTCTTGCTTGTAAGCCCTAAAGCATTGTCATACAAAGTGAAATGCCTTCTCCAGTTTAGCCACTGCTCAGCCTGTCTGGGGCTGTCTATGTTCTCAAACGTTCTTGGGAGGGCTAGAGTACTTGGCATTGTTCACTCTGGATTGAGGTTCCAGTTTCTCATGCTACTTTCTATGTTACTCACTGGGCAGTCCCTGTCATTACTGCTCTCTGGTGTGACTGCTGGTTTAGCCTCAAAGTCCTTCATCTACTGCTCTCTGTTGCTGCTAGACTTATCTTCAGGCTCTTTCCTGTCACTTTTTATTGCTTCTGTGTATATGTAGTCACCACCGCCACCAGCTGTTATTGGTGAGTTGTCTCATTGTTTAACACTAATAAGACATCTGGCTGGAAGCACATAATGTCCCTTAAAATAACTTTAATTAAGATAACGATAGACAAGAATACAGGAAATCAGGATAGAGCTACTGGTCCTCTCTTAAATTCTTCTCACTCATCACTCTCTCTGAGGCACATTATTATCATAGAATCATAGAATCCCTACAGTGCAGAAGGAGGATATTTGGCTCATCAAGCCTGCACCGTTTCTCCAACAGAGCATTTTACCCAGGCCCTATCCTCATAACCCCATTTACTTACCTCACTAATTTCCCTAACCTACACATCTTGGGACACTAAGGGGCAATTTATCATGGCCAGTCCACCTAACTTGCATATCTTTGGACTGTGGGAGGAAACCAGAGTTCCTGAAGGAAACCCAGGCAAACATGAGGAGCACATGTAAACTCCACAGTCACTGAAGTCTGGAATTGAATCCAGATCCCAGGAGCTGTGAGGCAGCATTGCTAACCATTGTAGTGCCCAAATCTCTATGATTTAGCTGACAATTATGAGATATGGAACACTAATAGCTGAATTGATAAGAGATTTTGTAATTTAGAAGGAACCCTATCAAACATTCTACAATTTCGGGAAGATTCAACATGAACTAAAGTTGTACAAGAGGCCAGACAGGCCAGGGAGCAAAGGTAAAATCAAGCTTTTGTAGGGGATGAGGAAGAAATCCTGCCGGAACGGCCTGACGAAGCCATTCAGCTTTCTCAGTGTGAAAATGAATATGTGTCTTGGCAGCAGCCGGGGAAATATGCTGAAAGGGCAACAACCCTTCCTTCCATGCCCCTGCCATTCTGGGAAGAAGGTCCACAGATGTGAAGAATGTCATGCCTGAACTTCACAACGTCATGGGTATGGTTGGTTATTTTAAAACAGTATATTCAAAAAAACCCGTGTTTGCACAGTGAAAATAAAATTATTTTCAAAGAAGCTTTGCAGAAGAAATGCAGGCACCAGACAACCAGGAAATCACCTTCCTAAGGGAAATAAAAGAAAGAAAAGCCAATACTGGAGTGCTAACGTTGAAGTCAACGGGCATTATAGAGAATTTAAATTGGATACAGGGGCTGAAATCTCAGCTTTATCAGACAGAATTCGATGGCTGCAAAAGATTATCCTGCAATCTTCATAATCCAACTACAGGGTCTAGGAGGAATCAAACTAAATGTCAAAGGTCAGCTGGATGCAACAGTAAAATAAAAATAAAAATGTCAGAGACACTATGGCTAGAATTTTCCAGCTGTTCACACAAGGTCCCGCCGACAGCACAGTCCTGCCATGGGTTTCCCAGGGGAATGGGGTGATATCAATGTGAAATGCCACTGACAGCACCGTTATTTCTACGAAAGTCATCTCCTAATTCCATGGACTTGGCTTCCATTCCTCCCTCTGTGACAGGATCCTGAACTTCCTAATTCACAGACTACAATCAGTAAGGATAGGCAACAACATCTCCTCCATGATCATCCTCAACACCACAAGGCTGTGTTCTCAACTCCCTACTATACTCCTTATACACCTATGACTGTGTGGCCAAATTCCTCTCCAATTCAATTTTCAAGTTTGCTGATGACACCACCATTGTGTGGGTTGGTTCTTGATCAATGACGAGACAGAAGACAGGAACGGGATAGAGAATTTGGTGAACTGGTGCGGTGACAATAATCTTTCCCTCAATGTCAACAACACGAAGGACATTGTCATCAAGAAGCGTAGTGGAGAATATGTCCCTGTCTACATCAATGGGGATGAAGTAGAAATAGTCAAGAGCTTCAAGCTTTTAGGTGTCCAGATAACCAACAACTTGTCCTGGTCCCCTCATGTCAACTCCATAGTTAAGAAAACTAACACCTCTACTTTCTCAGAGGACTAAGGAAATTTGGCATGTCAGCTACGACTCTCACCAACTTTTATAGATGCACTATAGAAAACGTTCTTTCTCGTTGTATCATAGCTTGGTATGGCTCCTGCCCAAGACCATAAGGAACTACAAAAGATTGCGAATGTAGCCCAATCAATCACACAAACCAGCCTCCCACTCGTTGACTCTGTCTGCATGCCCGTTGCCTTGGCAAAACCACCAGCATAATCAAGGACCCCATGCATGTTGGGGGGGTGTGGGCCTATCCTTACTGATTGTAGTCTGTGAATTAGGAAGTTCAGGATCCTGTCACAGAGGGAGGAATGGAAGCCAAGTCCATGGAATTAGGAGATGACTTTCGTAGAAATAACGGTGCTGTCAGAAGAAATGCAGGCACCAGACAACCAGGAAATCACCTTCCTAAGGGAAATAAAAGAAAGAAAAGCCAATACTGGAGTGCTAACGTTGAAGTCAACGGGCATTATAGAGAATTTAAATTGGATACAGGGGCTGAAATCTCAGCTTTATCAGACAGAATTCGATGGCTGCAAAAGATTATCCTGCAATCTTCATAATCCAACTACAGGGTCTAGGAGGAATCAAACTAAATGTCAAAGGTCAGCTGGATGCAACAGTAAAATAAAAATAAAAACAACATCTCCTCCATGATCATCCTCAACACCATTGAAGCCCACAGATGATTGGGGCCAAGCAAAACACATTAAGCCATGCCCACCTGGCAGAGTCTATCTGGCACAATGGCAGTGCCCACTGGACCCACCTGGCAGTGGCCACTAGAACATCCTGGTAGTGCCAGTTGGGCACTGCCAATGTGCCAGAGGAGCCTGAGTCGGTGATATGATTGGGCTATGTAGGGGGTGGGGCGGGGGGGGGGGGGGGGTGTCAAGTGCCTTGATGCCAGCAGTCTATGTCAGGGAAAGGGTTGAGGCACATGCTGCCAATTAAGGGAGCTGGTCCTGATATTCGTGGGCTGAAGGAAGGGGTATCCCAGTGCATCGTGAGATTGGGGTACTCTTGCAAAATGGAACCTAATCGCTCTGAAGCCAGGCTCACTGGTATGCTTAGACCATGCCCACAGCACCCACCCCCCACCCCCACCCTCATACCAGTGCAAACCTCCCAAATCTCCAAAAAAGTGATTGTGAATGGGAGGATTGTGGCATGGAGCACACCTGAGAGGCCGGTATGGATCACTCCAATATTCTCGCCGTTATATTTTTTTGTTTTGGGAAAATTCCACCCAACGTCTCCAACTGCGTCACTTGCGCTTTCAGAAAGAACCTCGTCAGTCCTCCTCTTTCCCATCCAGACTATGGGAACACCTTGGGATGGACCTATATGAATTCAAACGGGAAGTATTTTTCATGCATATGAATTCTTATCCCCATTGGATGAAGGTACAACGCTACATTATGCTACCTCTGAAGCCATTCAAATCTTGCAGCACTGGAGCCATATTCTTGAGAAGCAAGGAGCGACAACTTTGGGGAGTAAGTTTGCACTGACCAGATCCACAACAGCTCTAAAGGAACACGGCACATGTTCAGAGAGATTGGTCAAACCACCAAGGAGACTAACCCTTTAAAAACAGAGACTTTTGGGAAGATGTAGGAGGATGTGCACATGATAATATTGGGATAAGGGGGATGTAAAGTAAATGGTTAAATCTAACACCACACAAATAATTGTTACTGGACATATCCATAGGGAGCTATGTCATAATAATGTCACTGAGAGAGAGAGAGAGCAGAAAATCTAAAAGAGGGGCACCAGTTCCATCTCGGCATTCTGTAAATTTGTGTATATAGTCAGTTATATAAATAAAAGTACTTTCAAGAAAATATCTTTGCCTCCAACCAGATCTCTTACCCGAGTAAGACACCCAATGCCATCTGAGACAATATGAAATTAACAGAGCCTGAAACTCCCATTAATTCAGCTTGTCAATTTCAGTCTCTAATTTGGACACGCCAACATTCTTATCAAAGACAGAAAATTACTCTTAGGTTTAGGGACACAGGAGAAAATTCGTCACCTGAGAATATTTGTACATTTTAACCCAATTCAATTTAAATAGAAGAGCCAGAGAGCTTCTTCTGTTGGTAAGCATGCAAGCTGTCACAAAAGGGAGTGAAGTAATCAGTTGAGCATGTTGTTCACTTTCAAAGTTTCTAAATGTACATTCTAAACACAGAGCTTTGCTGTTTTGTCAGACAACAGAAATTAAATAACAATGATGCAGCCATCCTAGTAAATAACTAATTGGAGCTTTTAGCAGTGAGGTTAAGTAGGTTTATAATGCCCTTCAATGCATTTTTTCTTATGATTTTGATGTTTATTACAGTCATCACATAAGGACAATAGCTGTGATAATCAAATTGCCAGCTGCTTGATTTGATTTAAAATATATATGAAAGTATCTTACATGGATAAAGATATCATTCATGGAAAGCTGTTAAGATCAAATATACTATTCATGAAAAGCAAGTTGTGCAATAATGTCTTTCTCCTTAGCATTAAATGGAAAGATATATCATGAAAACCCATGAATATGATTTATTAAAAGCAATTGAACAAAGCTGGTACAAAATAGTCAAGAGTTATGTTTGGGTCAGTATCTTTGGAATAGAGACATATACCTGCATGTCTTTGCAAAGTAATTTGCTGATGCAATCCATTAAAAATTAATTTGATGAGGGATTAGATGTTGTTAATTAGATAAAGATGTAAAACAAATTGTTTTAATGTTTCATTTTGTTCCTTTGTGGCTTGATTCTAGTTCAAAATGTTAAATGGACTTAAAATGTTTATGTGTTGACTGGGCAAAATTTCCTGTATATATTAGACATTAAAGAATGACCGATTTAGCAAAAATAGAATCTTGAGCTAAAACACCAGTCTAGCCCATGTTTAAAGTGAAGAACTATCTTAACAAAAGAGTTGAAGCTTGTGACCACTTGGAGGTTCATTTAGGGACTGACAGATGATTAAACTTCATGCTTACGAGGCTGCATCCCTGTTCACTGTGTCTGGACTAAATCTTTTCTGAAAAACACTGATGGACTGACTGCACCAATTCAAGATGGTTGCATTGACCAGAAACTAAACTGGACCAGCCATATAAAAACTGTGGCTACAAGAGCAGGTCTGAGGCTGGGAATTCTGTGGCTAGTAACACACCTGTCAACTTCCCAAAGCCTGTCCACCATCTACAACACACAAGTACTTGAGTCAGGAGTGTGATGGAATACTCTCCACTTGCCTGGATGAGCACAGTTCCAACAACCCTCAAGAAGTTCAACACCATTCAGGACAAATTGGCTTGCTCAATTGACACTCCATTCATCGGCTTAAGCATTCATTCCCTCCACAACTGACACATAGTGGTAGGAGTATGGACCATATACAAGATGCAATGTAGCAACTCACCAGGCTTTTTTCTCAATCCCTTCTAAAGCCACAACCTTTACCATCCCAAAGGACAAAGCTGGCTGGTGCATGGGAACATCATCACCTGCAATTTCCCATCCGGACTTGGAAAGATATCACCGCTCCTTCACTGTTACGAGGTAAAATTCCTGGAACTCCTTTTACGGATTACTTAGACTGCATGGCCTGCAGTGGTTCTCATCACCTTCTTCTCAAGGCAATTAAGATGAGCAATAAATACTGGCACAGCCAGTAGTAACTGTATCCTCATGAAAGAAGAAATGAAAACAATGTCCTATGGATGCCTGTTGTGTGCTGTATTGTCCTGGAAGTGGTGATTCTGAATGAGTGGTTTGGCAGATATGTTTAAGTGATTGAAGAGCTGTGAGCTACACCTGAACTGTGAATAGTGGCTGTAAAGATTCAACATTGCGAGATGGAAATAGTGACTTAATGTTTGGTATACAGTTTCATGGTGGATGAAGTGTGTTGAAGTTCTGATGCTGATAGTGGCAGTACAGATACTGAGCGATGTGTTTGTGAAATAGGATCTTACCTTGATTGGTGGATTATATTTCTTGTAGAACTAGTTTCTTATCCTTGAGGCAGGGCTTTTGGCTGTCATCTCATAGAAACATAAGGCGTGATTCTCCCATCGCGACCAGCAACTTTTTTGGTGGGTCGGGCTGGGAGATGTGCATTGTTGGCCTTTTACCGGGATTTGCGCATGCACTGGGAATGCATGTGCATCTCCTAGAGCTGGCCAGCAAATGGGGAGACTGACAGATTGGGGTTACTGAGCATGCGCAAAGTTCCAGAACTGTCAGACTCCAGCGAATAGGCCCTGGTCCCCCTGTGTTTTTAATAAGATTCCCAATTATGACCTCTGCAGTGCACAGCGCAGAGATTTGAGTGTGAAGTTGGATTGGGGAAACAGTCGTGATCTAGAACAGTTTTCTCACCAGTTCAGCACTTTTGGGAGAATCGCCTCCACAGAAACATAAGAGATAGGAGCAGGAGGAGACCATTCGAGCCTGTGTCGCCATTCATCATGATCATGGCTGCCTAATCTTGCTTTCTCCCCATAACCATTGATTCCGTTCGCTCCAAGTGCTATATCTAGCCGCCTCTTAAATACATTTAATTTTTTGGCATCAACCACTTTCTGTGGTCATGTACTCCACAGGCTCACCACTCTTTGGGTGAAGAAATGTCTCCTCAACTCTGCCCTAAATGGTCTACCCTGTATCCTCAGACTGTGACCCCTGGTTTTGACACCCCCACCATTGGGAACATCCTTCCTGCATCTACCCTGTCTAGTCCCGTTAGAATTTTATAAGTCTCTATGAGATTTCCCCCTCACTTGTCTGAACTCCTCCTGAGTGATACGCTCCCATCGTGCCTCATTCATTGTCTCTGTGGCCTCCATTCCCCCATGCTTGTAGAGGATATTTCTCTTCCTCAGGACCCCCTCCATTAGAACCTCTGCTGCTGCATTGGAGAAATTGCTTGTTCTCTCTCTCTCTCATTTACAGAGCTATGCTCAAATGTTCAGTCAACAACTTCAATGGAAGTGATTATGTGGAGTCTACATATACTGTTTCACAAAGATTGCTTCCAGCCAGTATTGGAGTATTAAATGTACGCATGCCCAATTTAGCACTCTCATAGAATCTGCAGTACAGAAGGAGGCCATTTGGCCCATTAACAACAATCCCACCCAGACCCTGTCCCCGTTACCCCACATACCCCTCCTAATCCCCTTGATATTAAGGGGCAATTTAGTATGGCCAATCCACCCAACACACACATCTTTGGGCTGTGGGAAGAAACCGGTGCACCCAGAGGAAACCTATGCAGACAAAGGAAAAATGTGCAAACTTCATACAGACAGTGACCCAAAGCTGGAATTGAACCCAGTACCGTGGCACTGTAAGGCAACAGTGCTAACCATTGTGGAACCATACTGCCCCATTCACAATTGTGTTTAAATCATGATAATCATCCATTGTGTACTAAACCAAGGCTTTCAAACAAGCGTTTCTTATTAATACATTCAATGCCTGTTTTCACCCTTTCACCAAAGTAGTATTCTCTACTTGATGTCTCCATAGATAATACAACAATTGCATGGCTAGTTTGGCTAATCTGATAGCATTTCCACCTCTGAACCGGAAGGCAGCCATTTTCATAATTTCATTATTAATAGCCATGTCTTCAGCTCTCTAGATTTTGAAGGCCTGGAATTTCCTCTCTAAATCTCTCCAACTCTTTCTCCTTTTCTAAAACAGTCCTTAAAACCTACTCTTATGGCCAAGCCTTAAGGGGAAGCAGTGACATAGTGGTATTGTCACTGGACTAATAGTCCAGAATCCATGGGAAATGCTTCGGGACCTAGGTTCAAATCCTACTACAGCAGATGGTGCAATTTGAATTCTATAAAAATCTAGAATTAGAAGTCTAATGATGACTATGAAACCATTGTTGTGAAAACCACCTGGTTCACTAATGTCCTTCAGTGAAGGAAATCTGCTGTCCTTACCCAGTGTGGCACCCATGTGACTCCTGATCCACAGCAATGTGGTTGACCTTCAACTGCTCTCAGGGGATGAGGAATAAATGCTGGCCCAACCAGCATTGTCCACATCCCATGAACAAATATTAAAAAACAGCTTTTAGTCACCAGTCCTATTGTTTTCTCATGTGATGTGGCATCAGATTTAGTTTGATAACACACGTGAACTGCCTTAAGACATTTTATGATGTTAGAGGTGCTATATAAATGCAAGTTGTTGTTCAATCATATGATGATTGCATGTGGTCAGCATGCGGTTGCTCATTCACAATCTAGACTGATTATAATTGGCGTAGAAGTTTCCCATTCACTTTGTAAAAATTCCTTTTAATTCTATAAACCTCACAGAGTGAGGTCTGCACACAGGAAATGGGCATTGACGATTTGGGCTATGGTAGCACAAGGGACTTCAGGATGAGACCTGCATTTGGGGAAAAGGGAGGATTCACATATAACTGGGGTGCTATGATGGCTGGGGGCAGAGAGCATTTCTATATCACACTGTTTCAGAGGCCTCAAGATGGGGAGGCAATGTTCACCCAGTCATTGACATATGTGTGCTTACAATGGGATCATGGCTTCAAGTGTAGAGATGAGAGGTCATGAAAGGAAAAAAAACTCAATATCTTGTTCCCCAGGACTAACAGAGCCATGGACAGGATAAGGATGTGAGCAGCAGAGGATATGAAGTTGATGGAGATGTGAAGATGTGTGTGAGAGTGAGCAGTGATGTCCCCTGATGTAGCAATGTGTGAGACCAATGTGAATGTGTGATGGGCTAGTGTATCTATGGGGTAAGAGTAATGACTTGATGGACTTGACCTGGTGGCATGAATGAGAACTTCATTCTCTTTCTGCATTGAATGACTCATTTGGTGAGTTGCCACTCATTGCTGTTGCCACCACCTCCTAAGCCAGAGTGGAGAGATTGGTGGAGCTGCAGACGCAGTGGAAATAGAGGGCATTGCAGTGGTCCAGCAAGTGGTTGAGGTAAGTGTCATCGAACTTGGGGACAGCAGTCTTATTTGGTTTTGCGGCCAAGTCCTTGCTGTACATTAGTCTTGGTGTGCAAGATTGTGCTTTAAATATGGTGGCTGGGGCAAGGCAGTGATGAGGTTATGGTATGACAGGCAAATCAAAGGCTGCCCAGCAGTGTCCAGCGTGTTTGCCATTGAATATTTAGTGAAATCTGCAGTGGATGATACAGTGCGTAAACCTGCCGTTGTAGCTGGCAGGAAAATTCCACCTTTAAATCTTAAGCTGTTAGAATTTGGGAGAATGGACAAAAAAAAAACTGGATTCCCCATTTGTAGAAAGGAGAATTATATCATGAAATTTGCTGCATTCTTCTAGCCTCTCTGCAAAGTAAAGGTTATTATTGATTCATGGAAGATACTGCTGTTTAATACCAGAATAGGATACATTCTGGTCAGTAGAAGGCACATGGTTTGCTTGACAGTGATGTTAAACTTGAGGAAATATCTGGTATAAAAGCTAAAAATATGACAATTGTCCTTCCTGATTTACAACCTGAAGTTCAATATTAACATTTCAGAAAAGCAAGATTCTGCTAAACTTAGGAGCCATAAAGCTGCCAAATAACAATATTCCTAGACCTCTAAAACAAAAAGGAAATGTCTCAGGCCTTTCTCACACCTTTGGTCCTGATTGAGAGCATAGACCATCTCATATATTTGCACCAAGGCCATTTGTATGACTGGCCGCTAATAATGGAAAGGAACTAACTCAGACTTTCTACCTTACCATCCCTCTCTTTGGACAAAGCGTTCACATTTAGCAAGTCTGAAATTAGTAACTCACTGTGTGGTGAAATATGACAGTGTTTGTTGTGCAGATTGTGATCTTCCAATCCTGAGAGTTAGCATTTGAAATTATTACCTTCTAGAAGTGAAGCTTCATCATCAGTGTCGCCATATATTGTGGAAGATGGTCCAAAGGGAGTATACATCTGCTGGGGCTGTAAGATATGTCCTGCATAAAGCTGTGAAGATTGTGTCATTTCTGAAGGAACAAATATTTTGGGCCGTGGATGACCATTCTCAAATTCACTGTAAGATGTACACAGAGAAAAATCAGTCCTCGTTAAAGTGAAAATGTTAAATACCCATAACAATTCATTTAAAACATGCACAAAAGGAAAGAGTCAACTGTGTCAAAACAGAAACAATGGACTGGACTTACATCCTCGAGACAGCTAGCAAGAGTTGGGAAACATCACTAATTCAGCCTTCCCACCTTGGGAGGAAGTGCCAGCTAGCACGAGATTTCATACCACAGGATGGGACAGGCAGGTATAGGCTGGAGTTAGGCCAAACAACCTGAGACAATGTTCGAAGACAGCCACAGGTGCTGCAGGGTGCTAGGAAAGGCTATTTAAAACGCCCGCTTTGATGCTGTGAGTCTCCATCGCAGATAAATTAATAACAGAAAGCCTCTTCAACCCTTCCACGCTCCCCATACTCCATCTATGCCAACTCGTGATTTCCTCTCTCTGCACCCCCATCCCCAAAACCCTCCCTCCCTGCCATCCACCCTCCATCCACCCATCACCTATGGCTTCTCACTCGCCCATGCCATGCTGTTTCCTTCTCCCAGCCACTATGGTCCTCTTACCCTTATTCCAAACTATGTGCCTGCAGATCCCCTGTAGCCTATGTAATGCTATGTAATGCCTGCCTCCCCATCTCTTACAGCCCCTCATCCCCCATGCCAAGCTATGCCTTCTAAACAATCCCTATGGTCCCTCATGCCCTCACTTTCAAGCTATGACACTTGCATGCCCATTCATGCTCTGTACACAGTTTGAAGCAATGAACTTTCAGTACCAGTATGATATGTAAAAGAAGTTTTTAAAAACTGCTGTTCATTGATAACTTTCCACTTTCTAAAAAAGAACTCTTTTTTTACTGTAAACCAATAAAAGTGTCAATCGGGCATATCCTTCAACTATCAATCACAGGAAGCACTTAGAGCCTCTAATCTTGTGTGAATAAATATTGTGAAATTCAAAGCATAGAACGAAGAGCCAGAGATGACAATTAAGCAATGTTTTCCCTGGAGCGCAGGCATTTCTACATTCTAATGGATTTCTGGGCTGTCAGCCAATTATGTATTGTTGGTTGAGAACCCCGACGTCCATTAGAGTGTTTAAATAGCTGATCTAAAGGACTAATCTCCTGCAATGTTGCACACTTGAGTTTAATGTTAAAGTTTATTTATTAATCACAAGTAGGCTTACATTAACACTGCAATGAAGTAAATGTGAAAATTCCCCCAGTCGCCTCACTCCGGTGCCTGTTCAGGTACACTGAGGGAGAATTTAGCATGGTCAATGCAGCTAACCAGCACATCTTTCGGAATGTGGGAGGAAACTGGAGCACCCGAATGAAACCCACAAAGACATGGGAAGAACGTGCAGAGTCAGCGTGGACAGTGATCCAAGCCAGGAATTGAATTCGGCTCTCTGACGCTGTGGGACAACACTATGCTGCCCATTAGAGTTAAAACCAAGTGTGTCCAATGTTGCTTGCCAGCTGTGATTAAATGTATTCCTGGAGATTTCGTCATATGACTTGCCCCATGCTCCGGCCATTATTTAACAAATACATCCATCCTTACAATAGATGGGAGTTCTTCTTTCCTATGCCAATTGGAAGGCAAAAAGACTCATTACCCAACTCAGTGATGCTTGACTGTCAACTAAACAGACCTTCTCCCCTTTGTTCAAAATTTTTAGATCCAGTAAAGAGAAATGTCCAAAGAAAATGATAAAAGAAACAATATTTTTAATATCCCAATGATTTTTCTCCAGTGTTGCACATGGCGGTATCCTGGAGACTGATCTTCAATTGCTGAAGCCTCCAGGCCAACCCTGGAGGGTTGGCAACCCTATTCAAGTCCATTATCCAAAGAGCAGAGGGGATAATTAGGCCAAGGAAGGGAAAGGGAAAAGAAACAAATTGCATAGGGCTGAGTGACAAGGAGGAGAAGAAAAGAAGAGGGGTGGAGTGAGGAAGGAAATGGAGAAAAGGAAAAGAAAATTAACGTTTGAGAGAGGGGGTAAGACAAATAGCAGTGAGCACTTTTTATATAATGGATGCACTGGTTTTTAGTTGTTTTGTATACGTAGACACTCAAATCCTTTTGCTCCACAGCCTCTGACTGAACTCTCATTAAGTTGCATGTGGGCTGATGATTATCTCTTGGATTTCATATTCTACTTCTCCTGAGATCAAGCTTAAATTCCATTAACATCTTTTTTTAATAGAGCTGTCGCTGTGAACTTGTATCCTCAAATCGCTCTGCTCTTACATCTAGCCTACTTCCGTTATGAGTATAATTACTGATTTTTTTTATAACTTGAGAATCATACTTAGTAATACTGACTTGATTTCTGTGACTTTTTAGTCCATTCTCCTAAATTCTGTTCAGTTCAGCCAATTTGACAGCTGGGATCTGTACAGTGAGAGTTTTTTTTTACTACCAAAGTAGAATTGATGAAAGATCACAGACCTGCAAAGTTAACTTTCACTTCTCTCTCCACAGATGTCACCAGATCTGTTGAGTATTTCCAGCACTTTGTTTTTATTTCAGATTTCACATCTTTTTGCTTTTCTATCAGTGGTTTATCTAAAAGCCCTGTTATATATTGTCCTTGAGTATGTATAGTGTCAAGAGTCATACAGCGGAGAAAAGGCCCTTCAGGTCATCATGTCTACACCGACAGTAACTAACACTAAACGCACACTAATCCCATTTTGCTTCATTTGTCCCATGCGGTGAATGACATTACAAAACGTAACTGAGATTAACTGCAGGGGTAGATAAGCTCCTCTTACTCATGTTCATAGAATCACAGAATCCCTACAGTGCAGAAGGTGGCCATTCAGTCCATTCAGTCCGAACCGACTCTCTCGAATAGTATTTTACACAAGGCTTCTTCTCCTCCCTCTCCCTGTAACACCACATATTTTCCATTCCTAATCCATCTAACCTACACATCTCAGAACACTAAGGAATGATTTAGCATGGTCAATCTACCTAACGCGCATATCTTTGGACCATGGGAGGAAACCGGAGCACTTGGAGGAAACCCACGCAGACAAGGGAGAATGTGCAAGCTCTGCACAGCCAGTCACCCAAAGCTGGAGTTGAACCTGGGTCGCTTGTGCTGTGAGACAGCAGTGCTAACCATTGTGCAACATGCCACCCACGTGGCTACTCAACCCATCACACATTTGCACTCTTTTATAACAATGTAAATTTCAAGTGATTTGAGTGGCATGAACAAAGCACAGTGAGACCACAAAGGGAGCTCATAATCGCTCATTTTAATTCTTTAATATGTGTGCTATAACATATGCTTCAGCATGAAATGACAGAATTATGGAGTTGTTACCACACAGGTGGAGGAATTCAGACTGTCGTGTCTGCACCAACTCTTCAAAGGAGCAATTTTGATTTGATTTATTATTGTCACATGTATTAGTATACATAGTAAAAAGTATGGTTTCTGGTGAGTTATACAGACAAAATGTACTGTACATAGAGAAGGAAACGAGAATGCAGAATGTAGTGTTGCAGTCATAACTAGGGTGCAGAGAAAGATCAACGAAATGCAAGGTAACTCCATTAAAAAGTCTGACAGCAGCAGGGGAGAAACGGTTCTTGAGCTGGTTGGTACGAGCCCTCAGACTTCTGTATCTTTTTCCCAACAGAAGAAGGTAGAAGAGAATATGTCTGGAGTGCATGAGTCCTTAATTATACTGGCTGCTTTCCCAAGGCAATGGGAAGTGTAGACAGAGTCAATGGTTTGCATGATGGACTAGGGTTCGTTCACGACCCTTTGTAGTTTCTTGCAGTCTTGGACAGAGCAGGAGCCTTACCAAGCTGTGATACAACCTGAAAGAATTCTTTCTGTGATGCATCTGTAAAAGTTGGTGAGAGTCATAGCTGATATGCCAAATTTCCTTAGATTTCTGAGAAAGTAGAGGCATTGGTGTGTTTTCTTAACTAGGGGTGGGGGGGGAGGGGGGACCAGGACAGGTTGTTGATGATCTGGGCACCTAAAAACTTGAAGCTCTCGACCTTTTCTACTTCAACCCCATTGATGTCAACAGGGGCATGTTCTCCACTACTCTTCCTGAACTCAATGACTATCTCCTTCATTTTGTTGACATTGAAAGAGAAATTATTGTCATCACATCAGTTCACCAGATTCTTTATCTCATTCCTGTACACTGTCTTGTCATTGTTTGAGATCCGACAATGGTGGTGTCATCAGCAAACTTGAAAATCGAGCTGGAGGAGAATTTGGCCACAGTCATTACTGCATAAGGAGTATAGGAAAGATATATAAGGAGTACAGCAGGGCACTGAGGACACAGCCTTGTGGAGCACTAGTGTTGCAGATGGAGGAGGTGTTGTTGCCTATCCTTACTGATTGCAGCTGTGGGTTAGGAAATTCAGGCTTGTGCCACTCTTCTGCCATCTCTCTATAGCCCTGCACATTCTACCTTTTTAGACAATAATTCCCTCTTGAATGCCTCAACTGAACCTGCCTCCACCACACTCTTAGGCAGTGCATTCTATTAGTGCATTTGTCAAAGATTGATTTTTGAGTAGCACAAAGGGAGCTCATTGTTCCTCATTTTAATTCTTTAATATGTGTGATAAAATATATGCTTCAGCATGAAATCAGCAGGCTGTCTAATACAGACGTGCATACATTAATGCAGAGTAGCATTTCTTAAATGAAGTAAGCATCCCTACTTAAGATGACACACAAACCAGTAGCAGTGCAGGTTTCTAATCAGGGTAAGTAAAGTTTATCAGTGATGCTTTGGAAGTCCTGTTACAAGCAAGAGCGTAGAGGAGGGGCAGACTGTGTGAAACTGAAAGACACTTGCTGACCACAAAGTTCCTGCTGCAGCTGGCACATATGGTGATTTGAATATGGGTTAATGTTGTCTCCCGCACTTGCATAACAGGAAGTATAGTGAGAATGAAGGTACTTAAAATGTAAAGGTTGCATACAGCTACGAAGTCATCGTGGTAATTTAGTTTAATTTGGTTCCATATTAGGAATCATTTGTAACATGAAAGAAGCCTGTAAAAGATAGTGTCAATCTTCTGTTGTAGAAAAAGACAGACTAGAATCATGATAAACAGGTTCAGACTGAAACTGGCTCCAAACATTTGAAGCCCTGTTTCTTTTTGCAGAGACAAAACAATTTTCTGGGATTCTTAGTAAAATAACATCAGTTTCAGGTGGTATAGATTTTGATTCTTGAGGCATGTAGTGGGAGTCAGGAAAATTTCAGGCTCCTCAGAATAAAGTGCCCACAAGAATGGATGTTCATTGTTGGGGAGATGAGTGTGCAGTGGGATTGGGTCAGCTAACCTGGCAGATAGTTCGGAGACAGCCACTGGAGCTGCTGGTTGTGGAACTGGGCTATTTAAAAGGCCCACCTAAGCGCATTGGGACTTCATCCCAGTTAAAATAGAAAGTCCTCCAGCCCTCAGCCCACACAGTTCCCGTGCCCATCTAAGTCACCACATGTCACCCACCCCTATGGCTCTTCATATCCATGCAAGTTATGCCCCTCCCAAACAGCCCTTTATCAATAACAATAATATCCAAAGATGCACAGATTAGGTGGATTGACAACACTATATTGTCCCTTAGTGTCAGGGGGACTAGTTATGGTAAATACATGGGATTATGGGGATAGGGCCTGATTGGTATGGTCTCGATGGGCCAGATGGCCTCCTTCTGTACTGTAGGAATCTATGACTCTATGATAATAAACATGGTTAAATTTTCAGGCTGGATCAAACTGCTTGAGCTGTCAATCAAACAACGTTTTCACTCCAGCTTGGGTGTTTAGTATTGGCTGTACTCTCAGCAAAAAATACATAATGAAGCTTGGCTGAGAGCCAAGAAATCCATTAGCCTGTTCAAACACCTAAGCCCTTAGAAAAACATTGCTTGATTGATAGTTCTCGCTCTGAGAACTGTGCTATCAATTTCATAATGATTATTTACACAAGATAAGGATTATGCAGTGTCACCGATTTGAAACATTAAAGGATCTGGATGATGGACACTTTTATTAGCTGTAACAAAAAGGAGATTTTTTTAAGAAAGTGTAAAGCTTTTTTTACACATTCAACTTGGTAAAAAATCCATACCTAAATGTTAATATTGATTCATTATTCTTGATGAACAACTTCAAGCTCAGTGATGCAGTTGAGGTAATATATTTGGATTTTTAAAAGTTAAGTAAGGGAGCACATAAAAGAACTTGTGATTAAGGTCAGAACTTGTTGCGTCAGGGACAAGCAGCAGAATGGAAGGGAGGTTTTTAAGGTTATGAAAGAGTTTGATAGGGTAGATATAGAGAAGTTTCCATGTGCAGAGGGACCAAATCTAACTGCCATAAAAAGAGATAGTTAATAATACATCCAATAAAGAATTCAGAAAATAAACTTCTTTATCCAGAGGTTGGTTAGAATGTGGAACATAGAACACAACGAGTAGTTGAAGCAAATAGTTGCAAGTATTAAAGGGGAGCTGAGTAAACTAATAAGGGAGAAAATAATAAAAGGTGATGCATTAATTGAAGAGTGGGAGGAGGTTCATGTGGCAAACAAAAAATGACGTGGAACTGTTGGGCTGACTGACCTGTATCTCTGCAATAACAAAGTACGTAATATTACATAACAATATAAATTGTCTTACCTACTTGAATCTGGACAGCTGCTCCCTTCATAGTCATATGAGGTTCCTTGTTGGTCATTGATATCATAATTTGATTGGTAAAAATCTGGATTAAACTGTTCAAAGGCAGACATTCTGAAAAAATTCCTAGAAAACAATTATCACATAATTAAATCCTCCAAATTGAAACCACATTTCATCAGCAGATTATATTGATAGAGCCAACTTCCAATAGTGCATGTAATCTTCCTCAAGAGCTGGAGGATGTGGAATAGTGGTAAAGCTACCAATCAAGCTACTGGCCTAATATATTTACACGTACTCACTGCAAGAATCAACTCACATAGGCAAGCACACACTTTATCTGAACTGTAATTACCTTATACACTATATTTCAGGGCTGACTTGCTTTCTACCTTTATAACATTGAGCTACCCTTCATAAGCAAAATTGATTCCTTGTAGATTCTTCTAATATCTGACAGATAAGAAAACATCATGCTGATAGACCATGCATCTCAGGCTGAGACTATTCATTTTTAAACATTAATTGACAAACAATTATGGGGATGCACAGCCAAGTTTGGGATATTCTCTCTCAGTAGGCAGGGCTTTGTGCCAGGGGGATAAACTTGTAAAACTACACCTCTAATATTTATCTCTTTATGTTTTCGACAGAGCTGAAATTTTTCTTGTTTCAAACAGCAAAGGGGAATACAAACAGAAAATGCTGGAAATACTCAGCATGTTTGGCAACATCCATGGAAAGACAAATAAACTGAATGTTCAGTGACATTTCATCAGACCTGAATTAACTCAATTTCTCTCTCCACAGATGCTGCCTGATCCACTGAATGTTTCCAGCATTTTCTGTTCTTGTTTCCATTTTGCACATCATAGCAACAGAAAAGGAAGCATGATTAAAGATACTGGGCTCGATTTTCCGGCTGCAATCACCCCGAAACTCTAAAATCCTGCCAAGGTCAATGGACCTTTCCATGGTCTGCCCTTGCCCACTATTAGAAGAACAAGTACTCCATGACCCTTTTTAAATCCTGCAGATTATCTGCAGTGATTAACAAATTATTCATAGTTAATTGGTAGGAAATTACTCATAAGTCATACTCATAAAATACTCATAAGCCGTGGATAACGAAGGAGGTGAAGGAAAGTGTTAAATTAAAAGCGGAGGAATTTAGAGTAGCTAAGAGCAGTGGGCGAGAAGAGGATTGGGAAAGGTTTAAATGTCAACAAAGATTGACAAAGAAGTTGATAAAGGAGGGTAGGAGAAGCTATGAGGCTGGGCTAGCACTTAATATAAAAAAGGATAGCAAGAGTTTTTATAAATATATAAAAAGGAAGAGGCTGGCTAGGGTGAACGTTGGTCCTTTAGAGGATGAGAAAGGGGAGCTAGTGGTAGGGGATGGGGATATGGCTAAGGTCTTGAATAACTTTTTTGTTTCTGTCTTCACGGAGGAGGACGTGAATAATTTGCCGGGTGTTAGAGATGGAAAGGTGGTAGGAATGGAGGGTCTTAATGACATTACTGTTACTAGAGAGGTGATGCTCGACAGACTGGAGGGGCTGATTGTGGACAAGTCCCCAGGACCGGATGGAATGCATCCGAGGGTTCTGAAAGAAATGGCGGAGGTTATAGTGGATGCCTTGGTGGTTATTTTCCAAACGTCGCTGGATTCCGGGGAAGTGCCGGAAGGTTGGAAAACGGCTAATGTTACGCCGTTGTTTAAGAAGGGTGCCAGGCAAAAGGCGGGGAATTATAGGCCGGTTAGTTTAACGTCTGTGGTAGGTAAAATGTTAGAATCCGTCATTAAGGAGGAAATTGCGAGGCATCTTGAAGGGAATTGCTTGATAGGGCGGACGCAACACGGTTTCATTAAAGGGAAGTCGTGTCTGACAAATTTACTGGAGTTCTATGAGGATGTGTCTAGGGCAGTGGATAGAGGAGAGCCGGTGGATGTGGTCTTTCTGGATTTTCAGAAGGCGTTTGACAAGGTACCTCACAAGAGGTTATTGCAGAAGGTCAGGGGACATGGAGTTGGGGGTAGGGTGTTAGCGTGGATAGAGGATTGGTTGTCAAATAGGAGGCAGAGAGTGGGGGTCAATGGGTGCTATTCGGATTGGCGGTTGGTGACTAGTGGGGTGCCCCAGGGGTCGGTGCTGGGGCCTCAGCTATTTACCATTTATATAGATGATCTGGAGGAGGGAACCGAGTGCAGGGTGTCGAAATTTGCTGATGACACCAAGATTGGGGGAAAGGCAAATTGTGTGGAGGGTGTGGAGAGTCTGCAGAAGGATCTAGATAGGCTGGGCGAATGGGCCAGGAAATGGCAAATGGAATTTAATGTTGGCAAGTGTGAGGTGGTCCACTTTGGTAGGAAGAATGGTAGGAAGGACTATTACTTACGTGGCGAAAAACTGCAGCAGGCGACGGTGCAGAGGGACCTCGGGGTCCTTGTGCATGAGTCGCAAAAACCCAGCTTGCAGGTGCAGCAGGTGGTCAGGAAGGCGAATGGGATGCTGGCCTTCATAGCGAGGGGGATTGAATATAAAAGTAGGGAGGTCTTGCTGCAGCTGTATAGGGCATTGGTGAGGCCGCAGCTGGAGTACTGTGTGCAGTTTTGGGCGCCGCACCTGCGCAAGGATATTTTGGCCCTGGAGGGAGTGCAGAGGAGGTTTACTAGGCTGATACCGGAGTTGAGGGGATTGAGCTATGAGGAGAGGCTGAATAAACTAGGCTTGTACTCGTTAGAGTTTAGAAGAATGAGGGGAGATCTCATTGAGACGTATAAGATGATGAATGGGATGGATAGGATAGAGGTGGAGAGACTCTTCCCGCTCAAAAAAGACAGTAGGACTAGGGGGCACAGCCTCAAGATAAAGGGGAGGCGGTTTAGAACGGAGTTGAGGAGGAACTTCTTCACTCAAAGGGTGGTGAATCTCTGGAATTCTCTGCCCGTTGAAGTGGTGGAGGCTGCCTCGCTAAATATTTTTAAGAAGCGGGTTGATGGGTTCTTGATAAGAGAGGGGATTAAGGGTTTTGGGGAGAGGGCGGGAAAGTGGAACTGAGCCACAACAGATCAGCCATGATCTTATTGAATGGCGGGGCAGGCTCGAAGGGCTAGATGGCCTACTCCTGCTCCTATTTCTTATGTTCTTATAAGTGATAATATAATGGAGATTTTTGGGCTACAACACTACGTAGCCTATAATGTCAGATTTTGAAGGGTATTAGCTCAAGTATTTAGTGCTTTATTTTCTATGGAATGCTATTCCTATCTATCATGTTCTTTTACTAGAAGTGTTACAACAATAGCCTTATGAAATGGAAAATCTTCAACAAACAGAGTGGAACAAGGGCAACACTTGAATTAACTCAGTGAGTAGTCATCGTGGAGTTATGCATCTATAAGAAAAAGATCCCAGCCTTTACCCTTTCCTCTCATTCATAATGCCAGTGCTCATACTATTCCATTCATGTCTTTCCATACCAAATTCCACTATTAGGGATAGATAACAAATGCTGGCCTTGCCAACAACACACATTCCATGAAAGAGTTAAAAAAAAAATCTTATTTTGACCTTCAACATATTCTTTTCCCAGCTGCAACATTTTCTATTGCCTTATTCAAAGGGAGGAGATTTTTAAGTATATATCACAGGTGGTTATTGTAATCTTGCTGCAGTGTACTCCATTACTGCATACAGGTCACTGCTTTTCATTATTTCAAAGTCGGTCAGTCCTTCCTCTCAGCTGACACACAATATCCTTCCAGCAAATTATGTTTCAAAAGCTTCCAACCTCTGCTTCCCACCTTCAGTATTAGCCAGCACCCAATAATGAAGAAGAATTGTCTGAACACCAGTATTTCAAAGACAATGATGAACCTTTCCTCCTCCATCTTGGTGTCAATCATTCATCAAACAAACTTCCATCAGGAAATGCATTTCTTTTCCTGGTCCTCTTAAGCCACCTATTGAAATACCTTCATAGGAATTATCCTGCAAAGCACTTTAGGCAATAAGTGTGCACAAATAAATAATATTTAATAAAGATTCACAAATCAGCTATTAATACCAAATGGTGAATTATCATAGACTAATTAGTAGTATATACCCTAATAATCAAAAATTAAACACTACCTTTTGATAACAAGTGAAAAGAGGGAAATGATGCAGTTAAGTAAATTGTCTAGAAAGTTTTGCTTTTGGGAAAGAAATCTGAGGCACGGGTGTGGGTGGGGTGGGGGAGGGGGGTGCGATTTCCCCCCCTCTCCACACCTGGCATGGATCACTCCATTGTTCTCGCTGTTATGACACTTTGGGTACAATCCACAAAAAAGGTGTCGAACAAGTGAGAAAATGAGAGAGTTTCTGACCTGTTTTTTGGGCAAGTTTGACAACGCTACCTTATGACACTGTCAATTTTTTTGAACAGAAGTGCAATTCTCACCAGTTGGGAGCCCAAAATCTAATCTCACCAGTGAAGCTGGCTACAAACTGCTTGGAGCACCATTGCTCAAGTGCCACAATCTTCCAGTAAACTGCCAACACATCCACCAACCTTCCATGGACATCACCCCCTGCCGATCATTGGCAGCAGTGTAACCTGCCCCCCACTCTCCCATGGCAACACAGATTGTTGGCATCGGGGCATTGGGACCCACTCGATGAGTCTCCCATTACAACCCGCCTCTATGACTCACTTCCTCCACAGCCCAAGCTGTGCAACCCATTTGGTCAGTTTCCCTTCATCTTGTATATCCCCCTGCCGATCACCCGCTGTATGCAAAGCCACCCCCGCAGAGCTCCCCCCCTTGTCTCTCCCCTTGCAGAGCACTGCCTTGCATCCCCTTGCAGAGCTCCCCTTTGCCTCCCCCACCACAGAGCTCTCCCATCTGCAGAGCTCCTCCCCTTGCCTCCTCCCAACATAGACCCACACCTACTCAGGTTCCCTCCCCCACTCAAACCCCACACCATTGGTACTGCCCCGGCACAGTTATGGTTCCCAGTGAACAGTGCCAGGATGTCCAGTGGGCAGTGTCAGGCTGGTGCTGCCAAATAAGCACTTCCTGGCTTTGGCTCTGAACACCCGGGGGCTTCCATGGCCTCCTACTTCCCCCAGCAAGGCCATCACATCTGTTCTCTGTTGGTGGAGACTAGCTGTGATTCTCCCTGGTATGAGGTCTGACCGGTGAGGAGGTAAGTGTTGGTGAGGCTGTGCACATTGTCATTGCGCCCGTTTTGAAGATCCCACTGAAGGCCAATGGTGGACTGCCCCAGGTGGTGCAGAAAATCCTGCCCATGATCTTTGTAATGCATCAGTCTTATAATGCTAATAAACTACGAATAAATTAATAGATTTCAGAAATAACTATTTCCTGATTCCGCACTTTAAAATTTCACAACAAAAATAAAGTCAGAGACTATTTAAAATGATAATATGATATCTTTAAACAACAGCCACCTCATTCAACTTTAACGTTTTTCTGTCTTGGGCAATTAGATTGCGCATGCAACATAAACACCTGTTTCTGCCAGCAACACTAATTTTGGTCATAGGCCAAGTCCGTCATAACTAAGAAATGCATTCATTTTAAACACTACGTACAAAACACTTCAACATTCAAATAAATCCATAATATAGAAAACCCCTATAGTTTCATTGTATAGACCAGTATTAACCGATACATCTAAAAATAAATTTATTAAATCAGTTCTCCAAAAACTAATTATCGTTTTCTCTGTCAATTTTAAATTCTTACACATGCATTATTGCTGTGAGAAATATAGAAGTAGCTTAAACAAATGCTTAATATGATTTTACAGAATGTGTTAGCGGTGTTGATATTTCTACTAGTGATAATCTTGCCAGTGTTAATTGCCAAGTTCTCGCTCAACAAATAAACAGAAAAGATATATTTCTAAAGCCGTCATTGTGAAATTATTACTCATACACACCTCAAGTAAACAAATGTTCACAGCAATGAAAAGTAAATCCTTTACTTCGATAGCATGAAGAAAGTGTGTCGAACAAGCAGAGACTAAACATTGATTGACCAGTAGGCAAGATAATCTTTATGCTATTTATAAAGTTCTAATTATAGACTTCAGTCAAATAGGTAGCCAAAATTAACAGACACTGTCACTTGCAATTTAACATCCACTGTAAACATTTTAAACTTAAATGTAATCATTTGGACTTTTTCATATTGTGAACTTACAAGCCTCCATCATGTCAATCATTTCATTTACTTATCTAAACTATTATACAACTAAAGGTTTAGAGAAATGTTTCTCCATATAATTGTTAAACTACCCCACTCAGTTTTGCAAATTAAATGGAGAGAGGTAACACAAGGGAGATAACATGAGACAAATGTATGGGAGAAGTGAAATTTAATAAATTAAAATCAAGATTATGCCACAAAAAGTGCAAGCAAAAATGAATCAATAATATATAACTAGCAATTGTGACTTGTGCATTTGTTTTACTGCTGAGATAGCTATTATGTAAAATAACCCAAAGGAGCAAGAGGAAGCCACATAGTTCCCAAAACTGTCCCACCATTTTGTTGGATCACAGGTGATCTTACATCAACTCCACTTTCACTAAGGAAGTCAGCAGCAGGAGTATGGTTCCTCCAACCTCCAACCCAATCCCTTGATTACTTTAGTCTCTAAAAACCTGTCAGTATCATTCTTGAATGTAGTTAATGATGACAGTAGGAGGTGGGTTTGGTCCTTGAACCCTGGATCACTGAAATGTCTCGGGGCTAGAGAATTCCAAAGACTCGCAAACATCTGAGTGAAATTTTCCTCACCTCAATACTAAATGGCCTACCCTGTCAACTCCTTAACATAACCCTGTGACTCACGATTCTCAACTCCACAGACAAGGAAGTAGCCTCTCAGCATCTACTATATCAATTTTATACATTGCGGTTATTTCGCCTTTCATTCTTCTGAACTCTAGAGAAAATGAGCTCATTCCACTCAATCTCTCATCATAAGATAACCCTTTCATCCCAGAAATCAATCAAGTGAACCGTGTTGCACGCCTCCAGATGCAATTGAATCCAGTGTGCTATCACCTAAACGCTATATAATTGCAGCAAGATATATTTACTCTTATAGCCCATCTCCTTCACAAGAAAGACCAATATATCTTTTGATGAGCCCAATCCTAGAGCCACATCTCCAACCCCACATTTGCCAGGTGTTTCCAGGATGTAGGATAGGTCCTTGGGCTCTAGATTACTGAGATTCCTTTCTCAGACTCCTTTTCCAGGCCCCCTCTTGCTGTTGGGTGTTCTCCAAGAATTGTGTCCCTTCAAGCAGGAGGTTCCTCCAAGTAGGTCTCTTCTGAGCAACGGTCTCCCAAGCTTTGATGGCTGTGTTGCATTTCTTAAGGAGAGCCTTCAGAGTGTCTTTGAAGCACTTCCTTTGTCCTGCTCTTGTTCGAGAGCCTTCCTTGTTCTGGGTGAAGAAGATTTGCTTTGGCAGTTGGGACTCTAACATCCTAAACAAGAGCCTGAAGGGTCTTCGTAGGTTTGATCCCATAAGTGGGATGAAATGGGTTTCACGCAGGCTTCCAGTGGGATTCCTGATCCGCTGTGAAGGGCAGCATCCGTAGGTCCCACTGTAATTTCCCATCGGCATAATGCTAATTTTTGAAATTGCCGTAGAATTCTCCTCCTCCACCCAGCACACTAGAGAATTTCACCCTTTGTCCCAGAAGGCAGCCACACACCTACAGCTAGGGTCTTCTGATTTTGTCTGTAGTCAGAGACAGGAGGCTGTGTCTGTGAAAAGGCAATATGGAGATTGAGAACGTTGAAGTGGAGAAGCCTCAGCCCTTGCCAAAATCCAACAGGTTTGAGGTTCTTGCAACTTTTATGGATGTGAGCAGGAGCTACAGGGTAGATGAACTGACCAAGATGCCATGGTGCAAGGAGCCACTCAAGTGGGAAGCAGATATGCTTAGAGTTAACCAGAAGAGAAGGCCAGAATTTACAATCACTGTTAAAAGGTCAGAGTGAAAGATATCTGAATGTGCACACCATTTTGACAAAGTGAATGAATTGATTGTACCAATGCAGACAAACATGAATGTGTTGATAACCATTTCAGAGATGTGGGTGAAAGGTGACCAAGGCTAGGATCTGACTATTTAAGGTTTTTTGACATTCTGGAGGGACAGGAAACTAGAAAATGGTGGAGGGATAGCTCTGTTATTTAAAGAAAATATTAGTCTGGAAGAGCGTGATGACTTTAGTTCAGAAGTTCAAGATGTAGAATCAGTGTTTGCAAGAATAAGAAGTATCAAAGGTAAGAAGTCACTTGTGGCAGTAGTTTACCTTCTCCTCACCAATAGCTACATTGTAAGACAGAATGTTAAGGAAGCAACAATGAGGGCTTATAAGAAGGTTACTGCAATGACCATGAGCAATTTTAATCTTTTCATAGATTGAGAATGGTAGCCTGGAAGGTGAGTTTATAGAGTGCATTCAGAACATTATCTTAGAATTTTACGTTCTAGTGCCAACCAGAGAGCAGGCTTTTTTAGACTTTATATTCTGCAATTACAGAAGACTAAGTAACAGCCTTGTATTAAAAAATATTCTAAGCAACAGTGATCATAACATCATTGAATTTCACATTCAGTTTGAGGGTGAGAAGAGTGAATATAAGAATGGTATCTTAAACTTAAAGGCAATTACAAGGATTCCCTCAAGGGCATAGCTGGCTAAAGTGAACTGGGAAAATAAGCTAAAAGGTAGGAGTGGCAGACATTTAAGGAAAAATTATTAGATATATTATTCCATAACTTTCACCAAAAATATAGAAACATAGAACAGTACAGCACAGTACAGACCCTTTGGCCCTTGATGTTGTGCCGAGTTATGTCCAAACCCAAAATCAAGATATCCCACTCCCTATTATTCTGGTGCGCTCCATGTGCCTATCCAATAACCGCTTGAAAGTTCCTAAAGTGTCTGACTCCACTATCATAGCAGGCAGTATATTCCACACCCCAACCACTCTCTGAGTGAAGAATCTACCTCGGACTACCCTCCTATATCTCCCACCATGAACCTTATAGTTATGCCCACTAGTAACAGTTACATCCACCCGAGGAAATAGTCTCTGCACGTCCACTCTATCTACCCCCTCATCATCTTATAAACCACTATTAAGTTGCCTCTCATCCTCCTCCATTCTAAAGAGAAAAGCCCCAGCTCCCTCAAGCTTTCCTCAAAAGACTTATATATATCCTGTTGAAAAAGAAAGACTCTTATGAGAAGGATGCACCATTCCTGGTTAACAAAGAAAGTTAGGGGTAGTATCAAATTAAATAGAAAAACATATAATAATGTGAATATTATTGGTAATATGGAATATTGGAGAGGTTTTGGAAACCATCAAAGAATAACTAAATAAAATGAGGGGGAAATTAAGAGTAGAAGAGAAAACTAACTAGAAAATGAAAGCGGATAATATGACTTTCTCTAATAAAATCAAAATACTGTAGATACCGGAATTTGAAACAAAAGAAGAAAATGCTGGAAAAACTCAATGGGAGGGACTTTATGGCCTCACTCATCCCAAAATTGTAAAATTTCATCCAAGGTCAATGGACCGTTCCATGTTCCACCCCTCACCCGTTCCGATTCACATGGTGGACAAGGCGGTAAAATTCCAGACAATACATCTGGCAATATCTGTGGCGAAGGACAAAAGAGTTAACATTTTGAGTCTATATGACTCTTCTTCAGAGATTCTTATATAAATTTCTACACACATTTTAAAAAGAAAACGTGTAACTAAAATGTGTGTTATTCCTTTAGATGTGAAAATTGAAAATTAATAATAGAAAACACAGAAATGGAAGAAGTATTGAACAGATATTTTGTGTCTGTCTTCACTGTAGAAGACAAAAATGCCATCCAAGGATAGTAGAAAATCAAGGTAAAAAGGGAGGGATCATCATCACTAGGGAAATAATATTGAGACTCGGACACTGATGCCAGCGTCTTGGCTCCTGGAGCAGGCAGTAGAAATGTACCATCCATCCAGTGGCAGGAGGGGTTGTCCCCATCCCAAACAATCACATATTTGAAAGAGGAAAAGACCAAGAAACTCAGAGACCAGAGGGCAGTCCTGCACCAGCAAGTTGTGAACCTGGAGGAAGAGACACAGCCTTGCACCAATGGTAGAAGCTAATGGATGCATTAGTACAAAGTGAAACTGTGGGCCTCTCAGAATTGGGTAACTTATTCAGTTGTACTTTGCTTACATTGTGGTACAGTGGCATAGTGGCTAGCACTGCTGCCTCATAGCACCAAGGACCTTGGTTCGATTCGCAGCTTGGGTTAGTTGCACATTCTCCCCATGCCTGAATGAGTTTTTTCCCACAGTCCAAAGATGTGCAGGATAGGTGGATTGGCCATGCTAAATTGCCCCTTAGTGTCAGGGGGATTATCAGGGTAAATATGTGGGGTTACAGGGATAGGCCCTGGGTGGGATTGTTGTTGTTGGTGCAGGCTCAATGGGCCAAATGGCCTCCTTCTGCATTGTAGCGATTCAATTATTCTATCTCCTTAAGTGGCTTAAACAGCATCTATGGTTAGCACAGTGGATAGCACTCTGCTCCACAGTGCCTGGGACCCAGGTTCAATTCCTGGCTTGGGTCACTGTCTGTGTGGACTTTGTACGTTCTGCATAGGTTTCCTCCCAGTTTCTGAAAGACACGCTGGTTAGACGCATTGACCCTAATAGGCGGTGACTAGGGGAATTTTACATAACTTCATTGCAGTGTTAATGTAAGCCTTACTTGTGACTAATAAATAAACTTTAACTTTAAATGTGTAAATTTGTATTCTCCCAATGACTTCTGAGCCTGGCACTGATGATTTTTCATCAAGTAGATCAGTGTCAACAACAACTGGAGCCCCAACAACATGGAAGCAGTGTCATTCCCAAATACTCCCAAACCTTGGAGGCATAGCCAACAACACATACACACCAACTGATGGTAATTAACATTAAATGATTTTCAGGATATTGCCTGAATTGTGGGCTTCAACAGCAATGTAGAAGTAGATCAATATGTCAGTGCTGACTGTAGTGTTAAATTTGCCTAGTGTTAATATATAGGAACTGAATAACTCATCATTTAGAATGTGAAATATTTTCCTATTTTAGAGGCGGAGTACTGATCTGTCCCCAGTTTTACTGACAGGTGCAGTTGTTGGCTGGTTTTGACATCCTTAAGTGACTTTGGAATTCTGTCCATGCCCAAAAGATGAATTCTGCATTTGTCAGATGGCTGGCTAAGCTGGTATCTGGGGCTCTGAGATGCTCTATGAAATGGTGGTCTGCAAAAGAATACACCCAAAGTTTGTGAATAATGGGATGTTGCGAAGCCAGCTTTGCATGCTGTATCCACTCAAATACACATCTTAATAAAAATTGTTGCCATCTTCTTTGTTTCACAGCTCTAATCTGCTGTTTCTAATGTCAGTCAATTGTCTGTTATTGGATGTCCACTGTGCTGTGCTTAAGTGCTTAAATAAATCCTTGTTTAATCCATTTTTCCTCTCTACCCACCAGCATACTTCATCCACTATTCTGCACCCAGGGGTTAGGTGCAGTGAATATGACAAACAAAATTAAGAGGATGAGCAGTTATATCTCAGGTCAAATACAAGACTTCCAAAGAAAACAAAGATTTCTGGAGATGAATTAAGTGGAAAATGTGTAAATATTGTGAATGTCATGACCTACGCTGATATTAACTGCGATGGTGTCCCAACTTGAAACATCAGTTCATGGTGGTGTACAGTTTTATTCTTGGAATGGTGTGAGAAGTCATGTGAGAGCCCGGTGAGAATAACCAGCCATCAATAAACAAGTATTAAAGACTATTTATTAAATACAAATACACATGAACAATAGTACAATACTCTAAGGCAAACAAGTAAATGACTAAACACAGTTTATAGACATTGCTCCTTGTCCTCTTTCAAGGTCGAGATAAGCTGTTTTCCACTAGTAGTAAAAAGTCTGACAACACCAGGTTTTACTAAAACCTGGTGTTGTCAGACTTTTTACTGTGTTTACGCCAGTCCAACGCCGGCATACCCACATCATTCTACTAGTAGGCCAGTTTACACCTAGTTGTGTCTAGATGCCTGCTAATCTCATAACTGGGAAATTACGTGTTTTGAATGCTGGCTACTGCTGTTGCTAGGTGGATTTCTGCCAGTTGTTGGAAACATCACATCCTATCATGCCATGTTAAATTCTTGTTACTGCTATTATCAGGCAATCCATGATGTAAAATGTTTATTTACTTTATGTACTTTGCATTTAACTGTGTTTTCCCAATAACAAAATGAAAATTACAGCAGTCAGTGATAACTTTTTTTCAGCGAGGAGAGACCATGATAATGGTTTCTGGGTGACTATGGCCAACTGGTCAGCAACCAGTTTTAAGTTTATTTTTTGGTGTTGCAAGTAGGCTTACATTCACGCTGTAAATGAAGTTACTGTGAAAATCCCCCAGTCGCCACACCCTGGCTCCTGTTCAGGCACACTGAAGGAGAATTAAGCATGGCCAAAGCACCTAACCAGCACGTCTTTCAGACTGTGGAAAGAAACTGGGAAACCTGGAGGAAACCCACACAGACACGGGGGGAACATGCACAGATGGTGACTCAAGCTGGGAATCTAATCTGGTTCCCTGGCACTTGTGAGGCAGTATCTGTGACCAACATTTGTTCCCAATTGGGAAAGGCCAGCTGCTCAGCAAGCTGCAAATGCAGACAGGCCACTCAGCCCAGTTGGCAGCTGTTTCGACCATTGAGGTTAGAGACTGATCTTCCCTGCTGGAATTTGGAGTGCAGTTGCCTGATATTGACTCTATGATTGCCTTCAAAACAAAATTGGATTTTTTTTAATGCAAAACTATCCGTCCTCACAGACACATCCTGGGGCATTTTGATGTATTTGAGGAGTACGGTTAAAATTAAATCAAACAGCATTGTGGCCAACCCAGTGTGAGCACAGTCCCAGCTCAGTATTCCCCATTCAGATTTCCCGCTCAGGTGGAAAGTGGAAGTGACGGTGCTCCGTTCTGAGGATGGTCATATGACCGGGCTGTCATGTGACCAGGCTGCCATGTGACCAGGCTGCTGCTTTGGGATCCGGAGAGGGAGGTAGAGGGTGAGTACTGGGAGTTTCCGAGGATGGAGCTGCTCCCTCTCTCCTCACACTAAGGAGCGGCTCCTGTGTGTATTTAATTTTCGGAGACGGCCGCAGCATTACAGCTGGAAGTTAGTGTAAGGCCGGCTGGGGAGGGAAACACTGCTAGCGATACAGCCAGCTGCAGAGCCAGTCTGTACAGTCAGGGTGTTCAGCGTACAAACACAGGCCAGGGCTGCAGCTGTCATCTCACACCTAGCCTGGATTTGGATTTAGGAGAGAGAGATATACACACACCGATCCTCGGCGGCAGCTGGTGCTGTAAAAGTTTGGCAGTATTTGTATATCTAATAGAATCTCTGCAGTGCAGAAGAGGCTATTCTCCACCGACTCTCTGACAGAATGTCTTACCCAGGCCCTCTTTCCCCCTTACCCAATCCCTGTAATCCCACTCATTTATTGTGACATCTAAGGGGAAATTTAACATGGCCAGTGTCCCTAAACTGAACACCTTTAGATTTGTTCTGAAACTTGAAATTGGCAAAGAATAGAATCTCTGTCACCTATCCACCTCCATCCCCTGGGGATGTTTGCATGCTACCCTCACTGGTAATGGTGACATTGGGTGCCTATCTCATATAAAGGAGGAATGTGAATGGGTTAGTGTGGGAATCAAGAGATCAAAGTGGAAAATGATGCTGTTTCCTGAATGCATTTCAGTGCTCTATGATCACTTGCGTTCAAGAAATTCGCCTTGCAAAGTTATAATACTTTCCTTCAAACTGTTAGCAATGTTGGTTGCCAGGGAAGCACAAGTATCCTTTATGCCCAACGTTCTCAAGATACAAGTGCAGGGAGGTATGTCCCATTTACATGGTGATAACCTGTCCTTTTGTGGGTAACAATATATAGTAACCTCTAACTTCATATGAGTTTCAGATAGCGGAAGGTATTTGATGTAATAAAACTGAAAATTCTGAAAATACTCAACTGGTCTGGCAATGTATGTGGAGTAAAAAGTCTGACAACACCAGGTTTAAGTCCAACCGATTTATTTGTTAGTAAACTCACTAGCTTTCGAGATTACCCTCTTCGTCAGGTGAATGGAGAGTTCTGGCCTCAGACAGAGCATATCTGTCTGAGGCCAGAACTCTCCATTCACCTGACGAAGAGGGTAACCTCGAAAGCTAGTGAGTTTACTAACAAATAAATCGGTTGGACTTAAACCTGGTGTTGTCAGACTTTTTACTGTGTTTACCCCAGCCCAACGCCAGCATACCCACATCATAATGTATATGGAGAGAGAAACATAGTTATATTTTAGAGTCTGTGATCTTTCATTAGAAAGTTAACTCTTTCTGTCTCCACAGCAGTTTCCAGCAGTTCCTATTTTTTCAGCATTTTCAATATTTTGCTTTTGTATTTATGTAGTGCTTGGTTTATTAATCCCATCCCTAATTCCTGTACCATCTCACTGAGCAGTTCATTTGTTTCCAAAATGATTCAGTTTTGGGGCTCTGATCCGTTTTTGGAGAGATTGGTGCTGGGGCATGCAGTATGACAAACAATTCTATTTGGCAAACAGTTTGATTATCATATTGGATAAAATGAGTGAAATTTAATGCTAAACCTTCAATTTTTAATGACTTAGCCCTAACCTTAGGGCCCCTGTTACATCAAAACAATTTTGTTCAGTTTTCCAGACCTTCCATCCTTATGGTTATGACAAAATTACCGTATTTTCATTTTGAATTTTTGCGATGGTTGAAACTGGGCAGAAACATTTATAAAAAAAAGCGTTATGGGAAGTGGTGGGTCACTGGCTGGGCCAGCGCTTATCATCCATCTGTAATTGCCCTTGAGCTGAGGAGCATTTAAGAATCAACCACAATGCTGTGAATCTGGAATCGTGTAGGCCAGACCAGGTTGGTATCCTTAGTTGAAGTTGGTAATTGAACTGTCTGTTTGGACTGATTTCAAACCTAGATGACAGGACTTTGTGCTGAGCACTTCTATCATCCGTCACCTAGATATCTCAATTGTGTAAAATAGTTGGCACTGAGGGACACCATGTCCCAGCTCGTGCCCAATTTCTATGCATTCATTCATTTTTTTATCCAATTGTGTAATGTGTAATCCTATCAAAAACCATTACCCTGATTATAGTTTCTGCGTGGATGCTGAATATCTTTGAAAAGCTGAGTAAGAGTTAACAATTAACTTCAGATTGAAGCCAAAACCTGAAACCCATAGTAAATTAAGATTGTGCTGAATTTCTTATACATTAGTTTGACATACAGTCCAAGACCACAATGTAGTATGTAAATTATAAATCATTTTCTGCTTATAGGTTAAAATTCCATTGTTACTTTTTGTTAGCTTTTTTGGTACCTGGTCATTATTGTATAATAAATTCCTGAAATGTATTCTTAACTGTTGAACGGTTAATTTTCATATTGACCAAAGAATGATGTAATCTTTCCCTGTAGACAAAAGCATTTCTCATCACAATGCGTTTGGTCATCCTTGAAGATTATGACAAAGCCAGTGAATGGGCAGCCAGATACATTGCTAATTCGATTGTTCAATTCAAGCCCGGTCCACATCGATATTTTACTTTAGGTTTGCCCACAGGTATGTATTTCTTTAGCAAGTGGATGTAAGTATTCAACTATTATTTGAATACTTTAATAGCAGGATTTAAACTGAATAACATTTTCTTACGATGTATACATTTTACATTACCCAGAGGGTGGTGAGGGACTGGAATGCCCTGCCTGCTGCAGTTGTAAATGCGCCTAGTTCGGGGGCGTTTAAGAGATTAGTGGATAGGTTTATGGACGAAAAGGGATTGGTTTAGATTAGTGGGTCAATGTTTTTTTTAAAAATAAGACTGGTCGGCGCAACATTGTGGGCCGAAGGGCCTGTTCCGCACTGTAATGTTCTATGTTCTATGTATGACGTATTTTGTGGTGGATCAATATATTCTAGGTGAAATCTGTTATAACACAGAGAACCTTGGACCTAAGAAAGACAATGCTGTGACAGACTATGCTTTAAGACAGAGGTAGATTGGGTTCTTGATCAATGAGGGAATCAAGGGTTGCGAGGACAAGGCAGGAGAATGGGGATGAGAATCATATCAGCCATGATTGAATGGCGGAGCAGACTTGACAGACCAAGTGGCCTAATTCTGCTCCTATATTTAATGGATGTGTGGTGTTGCTGGCCAGTAGGACTGCAGCAGTTTCTTCCCATCTTGTAAATCCCTCTGAAATTTGAGCTATAATCTGTCATGTCATCCACGCACCTGTTGTCCTGCTCATGATTAGCTTTATGATTCACTTCGTTTGGTTTCTAGTCCCTCAATTACTCTTGGTTTTAAAATTCTCATTTTTTTGCATTTAAATCTCCTTATTGCCTGATCATTTACTAATTCTATTATCTCCCCCAACTCTCTAATTGCCCTCCGGGACCTTCAGTATCTTCAACTCTAGCTTCTTGTGCACTCTGAGCTCATGCTTTTCCTTCAACCCTCACGCCTGACTGTTGGCCCCATCATTGACATCTGTGCTTTAGCCACTTCAGCTGCCTGCTCCGGCACTCACTCTTCAAATTTTTCCACATTTTGGTGCTTCACCTTTGAGCAAGGTTTTGGGCACCCTCTTAATATCACCTTTGATTTGGTATTAATTATGTTTCTGTAAAATGTGATGGGATATTTTCCTTTGTAGGTACTGTAAAAATGCAAATTGTAATTATTAATCTCACCAAGTATTACTAATAAAGAATTGAAATTACTGAAATGATTCTGCTTTCCTGAAACATGTTTATAATGTGGATTTTCAGACACTTAAATCAACAGCCAGGATAATGTTCAGGAACGTGTTCATCTCCATTTTGTCTTTAAAGAGATGCAATAGGAGTGTTCCTGTAGGGTAACTGAGGCCACACTACCAAAATAAATCTCCGAGATTGTCATAAATACTTCTTCCTAATGTCGGCCCATCATCCTAAATGTAGTTGAACGAGGCTTATGAATGTTTAGTTTATGTAACTTGCTGTACACCATGAAAAATAACTTCTACGCTTCCGATCATTCACATAGCAGTAAACCTGCAAACGCTTAGGGATGTTAAAATCTATGAGCCGAACACCTTCTTCTTCCATGATGCATCCTGTTGATTTACATCTGTGGTTGCATCAGCCTTTATGGGGTGGGGTGGAAAGTAAATATTGATGTGGTTTTAGAAAATCCAATTTTGTAGCTAATTATTATGTTCAAACAAACCACAACACAACGTTAGCATGGAGTAACACATGACAAGGGAGGCTAGTTGAGGAACGGATATGGGATTGGCAGTTGAGGCTTGCCATTGAATTGGGCTTGTTTGCCCATGGAGTAGTTAATTATTTTGGCATAAAATCTTTGTAGGTTTCTGTGCTTGATGAGATGAAACTGTGCACTAGTCAACTTATAGTGAAGTTAATGATTGTTCTAGTTTGTAACAGCACAAGCAGAGAACTTGAATTGCTGAGGATACTTCCAGTTACGGGTCAAATAGTGTGCAAATTCTTCAAATCCTATAACACAGCAAGAGGCTGTGTGACCTTAATGCTTGTACTGACAGTTCTGTTCTGCTGCTTTTGTCCTTACCCTAACCTTGCACTTTCCCCTTCCAAGTTTTTATGTAATTACCTTTTGAAAATTACTGTTAAATATGCTTGAACCCCACAACTTGCTGCATTTATACGTTAAGATTATCTTACATTTGTTACTGACCCTTCTGTCAGTGGAACTCTTTATTTACTCTATCAAAACCCTTCCTAATGTAAAATCTATATTAAATCTCCCCTCAGTCATTTGGGAGAACTGTTTACTTTATTCACACAACCTTGCCAATCCCTCACAGGATTGGTAAACTATGATATGGGTTATTTTATTAGAAGACTATTACTAATTACAGGAGTTTCAAGTTACTGGAGAAGTCAGCAAACATCCTAGTCCAACCGAAAGAATCAACATGCCCACGCATTCTCACTGTACTTCTGCAGTGACATGTGAACATTATTTGCTATTCTTTTAAAACAAAGATTTTTTTATTCATTTGTGGGATTTGGGCATCCCTGGCTGGTCAGCATCTATTGCTCATCCCTAGTTGCCCTTAAGGTGGTGGTGAGCTGCCTCTTGGATCGCTGCAGTCCATGTGCCATGAGTTGACCCACAATGCCATTAGGGAGGGAATTCCACTGTGAAGGAATGGCAATATATTTCCAAGTCAGGATGATGAGTAGCTTGGAGAGGAACTTGTAGATGCTCGTGTTCCCATGAATCTGCTGCCCTTGTCCTTCTTTGGGAATTGCTGCAGTGCATCTTGTAGATTGTCCACGCTGCTACTGAGCTTCAGTGGTGGAGGGAGTAAATAGATGTGGTGCCAATCAAGAGGGCTGCTTTGTTCTGGATGGTGTCAGGATTTTTGTGTTGTTGTAGCTGCACCCATTCAAGTGAATGGGGGGTATTATATTGCACTCCTGACTTGTGCCTTGCAGATGGTGGATAGGATTTGGTGAGTCAGGAGGTCACTGTTTATGTGGCAGTCCAGTTGTGGTTCTGCTCAATGGTAATCTAAAGAATGTTGAAAGTGGGGGATTTAGTGATGGTAACACCATTGATTGTCAAGGGGCAGTGGTTAGAGTGTCTCTTATTGGTGATGGTCTTTACCTGGCACTCATGTGACGTGAATGTAACTTGCTACTTGTCAGCCCAAGCCTGGATAATGTCCAGATTTTGTTCTATTTGTACATGGAGTGCTTCAGTATCTGAGGAGTTGTGAATGGTCCTGAACATTGTGC
This sequence comes from Carcharhinus amblyrhynchos, assembly GCF_965287045.1. Lineage (NCBI taxonomy): Eukaryota > Metazoa > Chordata > Chondrichthyes > Carcharhiniformes > Carcharhinidae > Carcharhinus > Carcharhinus amblyrhynchos. Next base: position 84,301,818 of record NC_137324.1, on the reverse strand, counting down.
AATCATCAAACATCCTCACTTCTGACCTTTATATCCAAGGAAAGGTCATTGATGAAGTAGCTGAAGATGATGAGCCTAGGACACTACCCTGAGGGACAGATGTGGCAAATTCCTAAAAATATATAAAGTACGTTATATACAGGAAGAGTAAATATACATAACACAGGATCGTTATGAAAACTATTTAAGAGAAAATAGATCTTCATTCATCATTTAAGCATCTCTATAAACTATCGGTTTATTAATCCTCCTGGATCTGATGATGGTATGACCTTACTGAGAACTAGAGTTAGCATTCCATTGGTCTTGACTTGAGTGCATTAGCATCTTGTGTATTGTCGTGACAAAGGTTGTTTCCGTTGTGGCTTTCCACAATTTCATTCTCCAAATACGTAGTGGAATGTGTCATTGGTCTACTTGGAGTGCTGCGTGATAGACAGCTGGACAATTCCCTCTGATAGCTTCTGTCTCTCCTTAACATTACCTCTTTCAGTGTTGTGATCTCGTAGGATCTAGGCTCTCTGCAAACTTCGGACGCTTCAGCAGGAAACCAGCTTTATTGGGTGCAGCAAAAATTAATTATTGCAAATAATAAAATAGGCCACAAAGCCTATTTTCCTTATTGCACTGCAATTCTAAACAAAAAAATTGAGTTGAAGGGTGCAGCAGTAAGCCTAACAGTAGATCTATTTGATGGCATGCTGCAGGAAAATATGAAACCCATATATTCCATGTTTTAATGTAGGCTTCCTCTTTTTGTACCCTCCTATGTAATCAGATTTTATAGCCTTCTCATACAAGATTTTATCATCTTTGTTCGTATTGTTAATTCTCATTATATGTGGCATTTACTATTTTTGCAATGTTGTGATTAGTTTCCGATTAAAATAGGAAAAATACAAAAACTGTACATGTTTCCGGTGTGAAAAGAGATGAAATTGCTGATAATCCCATATGTCAAGTCAACGTTTGTGGAGAGCTTGAATCTTAAATATTAACTTCTCTCCACAGATGAATGACTTCCATTTTTCCTTTATTTTCTATTGTGGTCTAGTCTAAATATCACACTGCTGTTGTACACTCTTTCAAAACTGCAGACAATAGGTTCATTGCCATCACACACATGGGCCCACATTGATATTTAATGCCTTACTATTTACCACATAAACCTATGTTGAATGCTGGTTGATATTAGTGCTAAAGTCACTTGTGAATCTACCAAATGACTTTTTGCTAGTTATAATGCTCACTTTTTAAATATTCCCCATAATATTCAATAATACAATTGGTTCCACTTGTATCAAATGGAGATGCAACAATCAGCTACTTACATTAGACATTTTGAACTAACTCAATTGCAGAAGCATTCATAATGCTGCTTCGATTTATTCCCGCCCCCGCCGTGGTCAGCAATAGATTTGGGATTTGAAGTTTTGTGTTGAGACTGTTCAGGATTTGTACAGAAATCAACTTCTAGTGCCTTGTATAGCTGACCCAACTGACAGCAACTTTTAAGGAACAGACTTTAACTGGAATGGCAGAAGCAACTATACAATGCCAAAACTAACCATTCAAATGTGGCTATATACCCCATCAGTTTAGTTCTGTTTTGCTGCAACCTGCACCTTGCTGCTAAGCTGCTACTTGATGCTCAACTGTGCAAGAGAGAGATCAAATAGCTATATCAGATCAAAGGGCAAAAAGCAAAAACATTCTATTATAAATGATTGGCAGACTATCTATGCTTGAGCACGTTGTAAGGCAGCTGTATCCTTGGGTGTTCAGATTTTTTATAATATTTTGTCTGTCAGAGTAGAGGTGTGAGGTTAATGTATACATTATTGTTCAGCGCGCACACTTTTCTAGATGAAATATGATTTGAAGTAGCTCAAGTGCCCAATGAGTACAATTCTCTCCAGTTTTAAAGTCATATTTAAATATGGTTGCATTTCGTGCTGAGTCCTGTCTGCTGTATAAAAATCTACTTTAGCACACTGGGTGGCATAACTATTGCAAAATACTTTCTGCAATACACGTTCTTTTTTTGTCTGCATGCAATGCCCTGATTGTGGTGGATAAACTTGGTAGGCAGAACCTGATTCATGTGGCAGGACCGAAGGATATGATGTGTGGTTGGCAGCGGTTGGTGAGGGTTTCGTGGGGCTAAAGAAAAGCAGAAGTTATGGGGACTCAACAATGACACCCTATCTGTTGGGATTTGCATGGGATCAGCCGTGTTATGTGTTGGCAGGGCCAGAGTGGCATGGGAGGGGTAGCTGTTGGTGGTTGCAGCAGGTTTGGATGGGGGGAAGTTGGTAGGGATTGGTGGAAAAAAAATAAACTGCTGAAGTTAAAGGGAGCTAACGACAGTTACCCTGGCCTGGCTAGTGGGATTGGGGAGAGGACATGGAAATGATATGATAGTGGAAAGGAAGCATGGAAGGAATGGAGTGGGGCTTGCAATGGCATGTGAGGGAGAAGGTAAGGATAATACGAGAACTATGAAGAGCATAGGGTCAAAATGCAGATTTTAAAAATGCTGTTGCAATAAAGATACCAATTTCACCACACATTTGTAGGTCTCTACTGATTCAACCATAAATTAGATATTTTCTATTTTGTAATTCTACCTTCATTTAGGGAGCACACCTGCAGGATGTTACAAAAAACTGATTGAATATTACAAGAATGGCGACATCTCTTTTAAATATGTGAAGACATTTAATATGGATGAATATGTTGGTAAGTAGGTCACTTGTGAAATTCTAGAAAGTAACCATTGACTGTTGCATAGAGAAAATTAAATGCATTTGTGTGCAGTTTAGCAGAATAAGTGAGTTAGAAATTGACTGCACCGGAATTTCTACTCGAAATTTTGTAAGGTATTACTTTAGGCATGGTTTACACAGAAATGAATAATTGCACTGGAAATGGCCATTCCAAACTTTAAAGTTGTGCCATGCAATCATTACAAACTTCACAGATCTATATTAGATACTCTGGTTTCAGCATTAATAATCTCATTCATAGATGAACCTTGTATCCATTTACGATGAGTTAACCTTTACTGCGAGGTATCTAATCATACAAAATGAACTTTGTATCCATTTTGATGAGTTAAATGTCACTACCTGATAACTACTCATACAAAATAAACCCTGTATCCAGTTGTGCTGAATTAACATAATCCCCAATATTTAATCATACAATAATATAATAAGATCACTCATTGCTCCCAGCATGTGAACTAGATTTTGTGATCTGCATTCAGCTATCTGGAATGCAGGCTGGTGCATTTTGCCATTTAAAAACACAAACTTATTTATATATAAACACAGCAAGATGTATTTTCTTTTCCGTGTGAATTTTCAATCTTGTGTTAGAATTCAAGATGGTGTTAACACCAGACAAGTAAGATCCCAGAGAGGTTTAATTGATCCCACCTTTTTTTAGGAAGCATGGAAGAAAGTTATTGAACAAATTCACAGGAGTTTGCTGATGAATCTTTAACACAAAGAATAAAATATTTATTGAACAAGGGAAATGAATTGTATTACTTAAGACAGAAAGGCGTAAGTCTTAAGTCATAGAGTTTTATGGCATAGAAAAAAGGCTGTTCAGCCCATTATGCTTGTGCAGCCATCAAGCGCTTATCTTTTTTATTATTTTCCAGCACCTGGTGTGTAGTCTTGTATGTCATAGCATTTCAAGTGCTCATTTAAATGTTTCGTATGTGTCTCAACCACCCTTTCAAGCAGTAAGTTCCAGATTCCCACCACACTTTGGGTGAAAAAGTTTTTCTTCAAATCTCCTCTAAATATCCTACCCCCTACCTTAAATCTATGCCTTCTGGTTATTGACCCCTCTACTAAGAGGAAATGTTTCTTCCTATCTGTGCCCTTCATAATTTTGGTTGGAAAGATCTCAACACAGAAAGAAGAAAAGACTTTGAATTCACACTATTCCTTTGCCCCAGCAATATCTTTATAATCGTACAAACCAGTGAAGAATTACCAATTGTTTAACACATAGGCTTCTCACTGAAACTGTGGAAAAAGTTTTTTTTTCCCATGAGTTCTTCAGCATTCACTTGTTGCTGTTCACCCAATTTAAATCCCTCCCCTCCCCCAACACCCAAACCACAATCCAAACTCATCTCTTCAACTTTAGAGCAAACAAAGAGTTCCCTAAGCCAAGTCTTCCAATAGTACCACTGCTAAACTGATCATTTTACTGAGTTCTGCAACTATTCACTCAATTACTGTTCCCAATAACCTTGAAGTCTTATCAAAGAGCTTAAAATGTCTGTCCTCACTCACTGACACACACATGTCTCTCCTGTGTCTGCACTAGTTGACCACTGTCGCTAACAATATAAAGGTTTTCTGTACTTTTGTGTTTTTCCTCCTCACAATCATTAAACATTTAACCTCTTTCTTTATCTTCCGGGGTTGTAAAATTTCATTAAAATGTGCATATACAAACAACCCCAAAAGACCTGATGCTTTAGTCAGGATCCCTACCCCCAGAAACCAAGGCTCATAAACAAAACCTAAATGAAACAACCATTTTTACCTTTCTTAATACACAAATTCAACTAAAAAAAATTGTTCATAACAATTAGTAGTCTTTTCCATACCAGCTGAAGTTCTGAGACAAAAGCCAATCAATAGCTGTCAAGAATTTAGATGGAACAGATGGCTCAGACTAAAGCAGGGATTAAGCGAACTGAACTTGAATGCAAAAGATGTATTTCTTGCTGTTTCCTCAATACAGAACCCTTGACATTGGGAATACAGAAACTGATAGACCATAATGAGTAGTTACTTTCCCTTTTCACGACTTTACTCTTAAATCCGTTTGCTGTAGAAAATGTTTTTTTTAAAAAAAGCTTTGATTGAATATTTACTGTGTAGATACTTAAGCTTTGGTAAATCTATTAAGGAAAATCCAACCTCCGCGAAAGTAGCAGTTGTATATTTAATTTTTTCAGTTGTATTTTTTTAAATGAAAGACATCTGTGTATCCATTTGTTACAATCCACACTGCAGTGGACATGCAAGCATGATGTAAGGCAAGGTTTCCCAAACTTTTACAGACACAGAAACTTTGTGACTTCCCAAGCCCGACAGAAACAGTAATCTTGTATTGAAGAGTTCCTGTTCCTATTGTGCAAAAATATTTTGAACCAAATATCCTACAGTGCAGAAAGAGACCATTTGGCCCTTCGTGTCTGCACTGACCACAATCCCACCCAGGCCCTATCCCCATATCCCTATATATTTACTCACTAGTCCCTCTAACCTATGTATCACAGGACACTAAGGGGCAATTTTAGCATGGCCAGTCAACCTAACCTGCGCATCTTTGGACTGTGGGAGGAAACTGGAGCACCAGGAGGAAAGCCACGCAGTCACGAGAATGTGGAAACTCCACACAGTGACCCGAGCCAGGAATTGAACCCAGCTGTGAAGCAGCAGTGCTACCGTGCCACCCTTGTATTTCATAAATGTACGCATCTTATAATTAAAAAGCTCTCTTATTCAACAAATACGCAAGTCTTACCTTCTTACCATTTTTAATGGAAGGAGCTCCTTTTGTTCACAAAGCTGTTTAATTTTAGGAGTGCTGCTGGAGAGCTGCATTCTCATTTCAGCCACACGCACTCATACCCAAACAAAGCGTAGTCACTGTCTCTCTCACTTGCAAACACAGACACTCCCACTTCTCTCATACACACTGTCATTCTCACCTTTCTGTCATTTGCATTCACCTCTCCCTCTCTCGCACCAGCCTCCTGCCTTTCAGTTCCTCAAAGTCAGCCCCCCCGATTCGGCCTCTTGCCATCACCAACCCACCAACTCTCTAGTTCCCAATTCAGTTTCCTGTCCCTAGAGCCAATTTCTTCTGATTCCTGGCTGTGGCCTGTCATGCCCCACCATTCAGTCTCCTTCATTTGAGTCCCTGCCTGTGGCTTTCAATACTGTCTTTGCCGCTATTTCCAAGTTGTGCAATTAGAGGCTGCCTTCTCAGTGCGTTGGCTGCTGATGGGCTGAATAGTACACTGATCAGTAGTCAACGCAATGTGAAACCTGCCTTCGACTAGGCGTTCTGCAAGGAACAGCTTTTGTTCAAATTTGAAATAGCCCAGACCATGGAATCCCTGAATGTCTCCTACAGTGGAACCCAGTTTGGGAAATGCTGACATAGGGCAAGGAATGTACTTCTACAGTACCTCTCTTGAAATTGTTCATGTTCAACATTAAAATTATTTTCCTATAAGGGATGTAACTATTTGCTTTTTTCTTCAAATGTGTATGTATTTTATATTTCTGAAATTTGTAGTACACTGCTTTCCTTCAGGAAAGTAAAATGTGAATGCTGTGCTTTTATTTCATTTGTAATGGTTCAGAAATGGTTTTTCCGACCCAAATAGAATTAGAATTTCATTGTTAACTTTGGCTTTCAGCACTTCCGAGGGATCATCCAGAAAGTTACCACTCCTACATGTGGAATTCCTTTTTCAAGCATATTGATATTGATCCAGACAATGCTCATATTCTTGATGGCAATGCCTCAGATCTACAGGCAGAGTGCGATGCCTTTGAGCAGAAAATTGCTAAAGCTGGAGGAATTGAACTCTTCGTTGGAGGTATGATTTTTTTTTATAACTGTATATGAACTACACAATAGTATTTGTATTTTAGAGTGAAGCATGATGTTGAGCTAACTGAGGCAGTAGCAGTGTCCAGGCTTATGAATAAACCTAAGTTCAGCCAAACGTTTTCTGAATCAGAAGGACACCAGCATTTGTACTCAGACTGAAGTGCATGATTTAGATTGGGTTATCTTTTGCAAAATGACATCCAAGGTTGTTCTAATAGTAGTGTTATTTAAAATCTCATTGAAGACATTAGCTATCAGTGCAATTTTTGAGGTTTTAAAGCTAAGTTGTACACAACAGATTGAATTAATTATAACTCAGGAAATGGGTCAACAATGAATGGTGTGGCTGTAACCTCTGCAGATTTTGATTTGATCTGCAGATGTCCTTAGATCTGTTGGGTTCAAATGTGAAAGCAGTCAACATGTTGGAACCATTGATCATGTGATGAGCTTGAAGCCTGCAATTGACAAAACTCAAATGTTTATTCAGACTTCGTTGTGAATATATTTGCAACTACATGGGACGGTAAAGGACTTGCTGTTGAACAAAATTACCTTCCCACCAGCCTTCATAAGAAATTCAGAAAATGAATCAGTCCATTCCTTTGCAGAGGAAAACTTTGACAGTATTTCAACAGTTGTAAGTAAAATTCAAGTCACACAAGTGCCGGCTGAAAACCACCTTCATTAGACAACAATTGTTGACAGGGCTACCGAGCGGCACTTAGTCGCCAATATCGTTACTGATGGTCAGTTTGTGTTTCTCCCAGATCCACTCAGGTCTTCATCTACAACCTTCATGCAAACATGGGTTTAAAAGTTGAACTCGAGGTGAAGTGAGAGTGACTGCCCTTGACATCAAGAAAGCATTTGACTGAGTGTGGCATCAAAGAACCTTGGCTAAATTGAAATCAATGGAAATGTGGGTTGCACAAAGGAGTATGGTAGTGGTTATTGAAGGTCACTCAACTCTGTCCCAGAACATCGCTGCAGGAGTTTCTCAGGGCATTGCCCTAGTCCCAACTATCTTCAGTTGTTTCATCAGCGACTTTCCATCCATTATAAGGCTGGAAGTCATTGGCTGATGATTGCAGAACACTTTATTATTCGTGATTCCTCAGATACTGAAGAAGTGTTTGTCAGTATGTAACAAGACTTGGATAATAATCAGGCTTGAGCTGATAAGTGGCAAGCCATACATGCCAGGCAATGACCGTCTCCAAAAAGAGGGAATCCAACCATCTCCCCTTGACATTCAATGGCATTCCTATTGCTGACCCCCCCCCCCAATCAACATTATGGGGCTTACCAATGAACAGAAACTTAACTAGACTAGCTATATAAATACTATGGCAAAAAAAAAGATCAGAGACTAGGAATCTTGCGGCAAGTCACTCACCTCCTGTCTTATCAAACCATATTCACCATCTACAATTGTAGTGGAATACTCTTCCCTTGCCTGGATCAGTGCGACTCCAACAACACTCCAGAAGCTTGGTGCCATTCAGAGCAAAGCAGCCTGTTTGGCACCCGTTGTTGGGATTTGTGAGGTGGCCGGGTACTGTCAGAAATTTCAGACAAGACTCATGAAGCCAATGTCTCAGTTTAAAGATGTAATCTTTATTTTGACCAGCAGCTGCTAGGAAAAATCATCAAAGGGATGGAGCAACTAGACCTCTCCAATGAATTCTGACGTGTACAATTCAGAACAGATCAATTATAGGTTTAATCAGTTATCCTCACCTTTCATCAGCTTTAAGTCAATCATCTTCAATATACATAAATCAACAATTATACCGGTCATACACTTAACTAATCGCATCTTACCGTCTGCCATAATGGCAATTCATTAGTCCATAGAATCCAGAAGCTAATTCCTGTCTAAGCCCAATTCCTGTGTTGCTTAGTAACTTCAGAAGCTAGCCCAAAGTTCAAATGAACATTCCCATAAGTTCCTCAATCGGTCAATGCCAAACCAGATTAACACATGACTCCACATCTGGGCATACATCCATCTTATTTGGATAGTGAATAAGTCTTATAAAATTTGATTAAATATTCTGAATGTTCTAACCATTAGAAACGCTACTGATAAATTTTGCATATTTCCATGGTTTCAGTATTCTTTTAGAATATGGCTTTGTCATAATGCCCTTTACCGTGATGCTTTGTGGCAATCTGTCCTTGGCAAAACAATGATTCTTAAAAATACATTAATACATTCAAAGTATCAGCATATGTGTTTTTAAATCACAATCACTTGTTTAAATCTCTTACTGCATTTCATATGCATGTAAACTGCTTTTTTGTTAGCTTATAAGTCTGTTTCAAGAGTCATTTAGCTCAATGCTGTTAGCTCTGTCAGTGCTTTAATGTCGGACGGTTTAAGAATCTCTACTAACCTATTAGGATTTCTCCCCTTACAGCACCCTATCCACCAGCTTAAACATTCACTGCTTCCACCACTGATGCACACTGACAGCAGTGTACACCATCTACATGATGCAGTAGAGCAACTCACCAAGGCTCCTCCAACAACACTTTCCAAACTTACAATTTTTCCCACCTACAACTTCCCTTGAAGCCACACATCTCCCTGACTTGAAAACATATCGCTGTTCCTTCACTATCACTGGGTCAAAACCCTGGAACTTCTTTCCTCAAAGCACTGTGGGTGTTTTTACACCACATGGACTGTATTGATTCAAGAAGGAGGCTCACCACAATGTCCTGAAAGGAAATTAGGGGTGGGCACTAAGTGTTAGCCTAGCCAACATCCCATGAACATTTTTAATGAATCACCATCTGTCATCATTCAGTGGTATTACAGTTGACAAATCCATTACCATCACATCTTGGAATCGCCTTTTCCACACTACAGTTAAGGCTTAATAGAAAATACCTTCACTCATACTTATGGGTCTTCGGAATTTTGTACCTTGGGGAGAGCCATGATGGGACCTTGTTTTTAAATGACTGTTTTCAAAACTCATTTTAACTGAAATGCTGTGGAACGTGGTGGCTGAACATCAAATGTGCATTTTTTTGAGTTGCCAAGATGAGTGCTGTAAATTGGAAGAGAGCTTTCTCTCTAACCTATGCATCTACGGTCAATTTAGAATGGCCAATCAACCTAACCCGGACATCTTTGGACTGTGGGAGGAAACCGGAGCACCTGGAGGAAACCCACGAGGAGAACGTGCAAACTCCACACAGGCAATGACCCAAGTCGGGAATCAAACCTAGGTCCCTAGAGCTGTGAAGCAGCAGTGCTAACCACTGTGCTACCATGCCACCCTAAAACTTTGTTCTGTTGAAGACAATGTGATAAACTTTGGTGTATTCAGGGACATGGGGATAGTGTGAGAGGATATAGCTGAGGAAGAAGTTCAGATATATTCCTTTTGACCCTATAAGTAGTTCAATGAGCTTGCTCTTATTTCTAATGATCTACAAGACACAGATGGAATATTCTGCACTGTTTTGGGTGCATGTATCTGCAACAAGAGGCTTGGCAGCATTCAAGACATAGAAACTGACTTCATCCATTAGCCTGAACATCAGTTGTCTCCACCACTCTCGTATCATGTACAGGATGCATGACAAAGACTGTTTCAGTAGCTCCCAAGCCTGTCACTTGAATCACGTAGAAGGACAAGGGCTCCAAGGAGAAAGACCACAAGTTTGCATCTAAGTCACATAGAATTCTAACTAATGTTACCATTCCTTCATTGTCACTAGCTAAAAATCCTGACATTCTACCTTACAGTTTTTGGGAGCACCTTCAACAAGTGGACTGCAAGACTCACCAACTTAATGAGGATAACTGGAATTTGGCAATAAATGTCAGTCTTACTAGTTATCTTAAGAATGAACATCAAAGGATACAGAATGGAAAGAAAGATAATTGCTTGTACACTCTTCACCTTACAGAAGAACTTTCATTTCTATAGCACCTCTTGGTTCTCCACGTATTCCAAAGTTAGAGGTACATGCTGGCATGGCAGCTGATGGTGCAGAAGTGTTCCAAAAACGACAGTGTGGTGATCAGATAAACTGATTAACCCCAAAGTCTTTAAAATAGTGTCATGGGATCATCGTTGACAACATGAGGAGTCTTGTTTTAACATCTCATCCAAAAGATGCATCCAACAGTGTAGCACTTCCTTGGTGCTAGACTGGAAGGACAGCCTGAGTTACGAATTTGAGCTTCCAAAGATGGGACTCAAACCAACAACTGTCTGACTCTAGTTCGAGTACTACCCAATGAATCATAGCTGAAACAATAATGTGAAAGTGAGTTTTTACCTTTTCAAACTTGAATTAATTGGCAACACGTGCTATATCTCAGTGTCACATTGTAAGATGCTTGTATCCTTGATAAATGTCCTAATGCTTGAAAATGTAATTTTACTAGCACATTTACAAATCACTATCACTGTGCTGATGAGCAGAACTCTATTGTTAAACTTCCTATTAGGAATATATTTCTGGATTATCAGACTGGGAAAAATATTTGAGATCTAGAAGAACAGGTTCATAGCTTCTTGAAAATGACAAAGTGATGAAAAGGGCAGTCAGCATGCTTGGTTCCATTCATCAGAACTTTGAATGCAGAAATTGGGATGCTTTGTTGAAATTGTCCAACACATTAATAAGGCTACACTTGGAACATTGCGTACAGTTCTGGTCATCCTATTGTAGAAAGTATATTATTAAACTAGAAAGAGTGCAGAAAAGATTTTGCAAGGCTGCTACCGGGACTTGATGGTTCTAGTTATAAGGAGAGGCTGGATAAACTGGGGCTTTTTCCTGGAGTGTAGGAGGGTTAGGTGTAATCCTATAGAGAGAGGTCCATAAAATAATGAAGGACATAGATGAGGTAGATAGTCAACATCTTTTCTGAAAGGTAGGGGAGTCTAAAACTAGAGGACGTAGGATTAAGGTGAGAGAGGAGAGATACAAAAGGGTCCAGAGGGGCAATTTTTTCAGAGAGTGGTGAGTGTCTCGAACAAGCTGCCAGAAGGTGGTAATGGAGACAGGTACAATGTTATCTTTTAAAAAGCATTTAGACAATTACATGTGTAAGATTGGTATACAGGGATATGGGTCAAACACGGGCTTTTAGGACTAGCTTAATGGTTAAAAACTGGGCAGCGTGGATAAGTTGGGCCGAAGAATCTGTTTTCATGCTGTAAATCTCTATGACTTGGGCAGCACAGTAGTTAGTACTACTGCTTCACAGCTCCAGAAACTCGGGTCACTGTCTGTGTGGAGTTTGCACATTCTCCCTGTGTCTGCCTGGGTTTCCTCTGGGTGCTCTGATTTCCTCCCACAGTCCAAAGATATGTGGGTTAGGTTGATTGGCCATGCTAAATTGCCCCTTAGTGTCCCAAGATGCATAACTTTGAGGGATTAGCAGCTAAATATGTAGGGATACAGGAATAGGGTCTGGGTGGGATTGTGGTTGGTGCAGACTCAATGGGCCAAATGGCCTCTTGTTGCACGGCAGGGTTTCTATGATTCTATTATTGTAGTGCAAGAAATGAGTTTATAAATAAATGCATCTTGTGTCATTTTAGAAGCGATTTACTAATCGAGTATTTAAACTTGTCAAAAGATGTTTAGAAGCATTTCTAACAGTGTAACATTTATTGAATTTAATGCCTTCATTTAACATTGTTGTGTACTTCAATCTTTACCCAAAAGTGAATTATATTGCATTATGTTTCTAGATCTCTTTATTACTTGTATAAAATTATTTCTAATTCACTAGGTATTGGTCCTGATGGACACATTGCTTTCAATGAGCCTGGATCTAGCCTGGTGTCAAGAACAAGAGTGAAAACGTTAGCCAAAGAAACCATTCTTGCCAATGCAAGATTTTTTAATGGTGATCTGTCAAAAGTACCAACTATGGCATTAACTGTGGGTGTTGGAACAGTGATGGATGCTAAAGAGGTAATGTATAGGAATCAATAACTCAGAAGATTATGAGTTAGCATTGTAGTTTGGAAATCCAGGGTATTGTATTGATTTTGGTGGTGTATTGAGTGCAGGCCAAGCATTTCATTAGTGCCTGATTTCTGAGGCGGTCCAGCAGTGGGTTATACTCTGGACTAGAAATGATGCATAATAAACACCAAGACCAAACCAAAGAAAGAAGATAAAATGCAATTTCTTAATAAATATGTTAAAGGGTTGTCGAAGTATTTCAACTGAGTAAAATCCAAGAGACCTTATGGTTTAATAACTTGTCCGATTTCTCTGAAATGCTACAAAGTATATGACTATTCCATATTTAAAAAACCTGTTTTCTGTTATGTGGTTCACCAGATGTGTTGTCTTCTCTCCCTCCACATAATTTAGCACCTAGATAATTTTGTTAATTCAGTTACAGGATGTGGGTGTTGCTGACCTGATCAGCATTTATTGCTCATCTCTAATTGCCCTTGAGATGGTGGTGGGGGTGAGCTGCAACCTTGATCCGCTGTAATCCTTGTGGTATGAGTACAGCCACAATGCCATTAGGGAGAGTATTGCAGGATTTTCACCCAGTGACAGTGAAGGAACAGTGATAAAGTTACAAGCCAGGATGTTAAGTATCGTGAAGGGGAACCCAGTGGTGGTGTTCCCGTGTATCTGTGTTCCTTCTGCATCTCTGTTTCAAAGACTTACCCTACAGCAGGCACCTCAATGCAATGGAGTCATACCAGCAATGCCTTTGCAAAATCTTCCAAATCCCTTGGCAAGAAAGATGGTCCTCTTTCAAGTTAACATGTGCTCTGCTGGGTTGGTCATGTCATTCATATTACTGACACCAGACTCCTGAAGTAACTGCTCTGCTTGGAACTTGGAGACTCCCAAGAGGACACTGTAAATGCTTCAGGGATGTTCTCAAAGCCTCCCAAAGCTGAAGAGGTGAGACATGCCTGTCAACTCGTGGGAGATCCTGGCTGGTGACTGACTCTAAATGGAGAAGATTGATTCAGGAAGGCACCAAACATATATCGGGAGACTTCAGAAATGTGCAGAGGCGAAGCTCAGACAGCAGAGGGAGTGCATGAACCTCCAAACACTCACCTACCCAGCCTTTCACCTACCCCACATGTGGCTGAATCGGCAGATCACACATTGGACTTTTCAACCATTTTCAAAGTCATTGTATTTTAATAGAAGCAATTCATCTTGATCCTGGGGAAGTATCTAAAAAGCAGAGGAAGAGCTTTTGAACATTGTTGTTATCCCATTGTGTATACAAAAATGTATGCCCATATTTGCAGCTTAGAAAGGGAGGTGGACTATACACGGGTTATGTCTGGGTATTATCTTCTGTTGGAATTCTCCCTTGCTAATTCACTTTTTCCTTAATCAATCCAGTGACAGTATCATGGTACTCTATTGATGTACTGGAGCATAAGGAAAAAAACAATCAAATGAAAGGTCACTCCCCTTATCCCCATCTTACCATCTCTTCACTATAATTCAGTCGGTCTCTAATATAAAATCCTACTTAGTTCAGCAAGGTAGATTTGGGGGATAACTTATTTAAAATCAGCAAGAATTGGGATTAAAGTCAGTTAGACAAGAGTCATGAGTTCATTTTAAAGTGGCTGTGATTTTAGTAATTATCTTGTCTGTTTAGTTTAGGAATGGATGGGTACAGATAGTTATTTATGTTACATTTATATTGCTATCCCTACACTCGTTGCAAACAATTTCATGAAGAAAACTTTGATTCTGTTCTCTTTCATGCAAAGCAGCAGGCACTAGGAAGAATTACATGGCAATCAAGTTTTAGCAGGTTATTTTTGGAATTGCATGCCTAGGTACTTTATCAGAGGTTGTTGATATTTGACTACAACGAGAATCCAGTCTCTTCTTTTTTCTAACTCTCATCTATCTGACTATGCAATCTGTTGTGTTGCTCTGAGCTGTCTTTTGATTTAAACAATGGTTTAACAACCTGGAATGATAACAGATAACCATTCCTAAGCCAGTCAGTGTATAAATATCTTGGGATTTTCTGCACACAATGCATTCTTCACTCCTGAATGAAATCATTTTAATTTACTTGGTGTAAAAGAATTGTATGCTGAGATTCTGCAGAACCAAGTTAACTTCATAAGGTCTGTGTGTAATATCTATCTTTACAAGCATATTGATGGCATCTGAGACTTTTGGGACTGCATCAAATTATAGGATCCGTCTTGCATTCATCACAGTAGAAGTAGATTGGCTTCTCAAGGCTCCTCTGAGGATACTGCTATGACAAGTTCACCATGTTATACTTGTTCGAAGAAATGGTGATTGTGGAGAATAGCTATGAGCAGTAGATTATTACTATATGGAAACGTGTTTGATAAAGGAGTGGGAGTTGGATTGAAAAACGTGAATACAGTTATTGAAATTCTGTAGCAGAGGGGACTATTAGTGACTCTGGAAATATAAATATTTTTCCCCAATGTAGTGCTGCTTGCCAGAGTAGGGGACATAAACCATTTATACAAGCTTCTGGACAAGGAAGCTAGAAATCATGTTAAAGTTGGAACTAGTCACATGAGAAAGAATAGGATTTAGGTCCCATAAGAGTGTGTTCTAGGACTCAAGTACAATGACCTCAAAATTTGTAACCTTAAAAGTATTGTCCGTCTTCTGTACTAATCAGTGCAGATTTAAGGAGATAAGTGCATGGCTGCACAAATAGGTGCATATTCATAAGGGTTCTATCAATCGTCTCCCTTTGGCACAGTCACGCAAACCCCCATGAAAATAACAAATGCAGGACTTGTGTAGATTTCCAAGCTTGTCATGGCTCTTCTAATGCTGCGGTGGTGAGTGAGCGGGAAAACTTGTGGAAATTCACTTTTGTGGTGTGGAGAGCAAAGGCACAGATTCATTGGACTTTGGACTCCAGTTAGTGGTATCAAATGGGCAGTTTACATCTGAGCAGTTATGACCCATATCAGAAACAACTTTCAATTCTGTGCTGTCCTAACATTAACAAATATTCTGTGGTGTTTCAAAAATACAAGGAAAATGGTTTTCAGCGCAAAGAGGAGGGGTAACTCCTGTTCCTGATTGCTGTTCACACACTTTTGATGCTCTTTAATTTTGAGCAGTTATCTAATTATGTTGCAAATTATGTGAACTCTACTATGTGGAGAAGAATCCTACAATGTAGCTACCCTCTAAGTTCTTTTTCCTAATCTGCCTTTTAATCATTTTTAAATGTTTACTCCCTTTTGATCATTAAATTAATCAGTCTGGAAAACAATATTGTATTCTGCAAAATATTGTTTGTAGATTAAAACATCAATGAATAATCAGACTTAATGGGTATATGATTGGTTTGGAGCAAAAACTAAAGATTGGATTTTATGATCTGCATTGTTTTGATGATAATTTGAGAAAAAGATCTGCATTGGTCTTAGAGGCTGAATGAAAATTTTACTTTTTTAGTCCATCCTTTTATATGTAGATGGTAATGTATTAATGAAACTGTGAATACAACTGTATGTTAGACTTTAGAAATGGATGATGTGAAGAATAACTGAACTAAATTATATGAAGCTACATTCACCTTTCACTTTGTTTGTAGGTCATGATTCTAATCACAGGAGCACACAAAGCATTTGCATTGTACAAGGCAATAGAAGAGGGAGTCAATCATATGTGGACCGTTTCTGCATTCCAGCAACACCCACGTACCATCTTTGTTTGTGACGAAGATGCTACCTTAGAGCTCAAGGTTAAAACAGTGAAGTATTTCCAAGGTAAGTGAAGATGCATCAAGATAAGAACTGGATGTGACTGAAGCTGTGTATGAGGAATTGAAAGCTTATCATTGGCACTGACTGCATTGAGCTTTGCGCATCATATAAAGTTAATTTGGGAATCTGTTTCCCACAATTTTCCATTCATTCTCAAATGCTAGAAATCTAAATTCATAAAGGGATAACGCCTTGCAAAAAATAATTTGTTTGTGGTGGTGTGGTCAGAACCATTGACACCGTTTTGAGGGAATGGGTTGCAGGCTTCCTTATTGACATATGCACTGGATCACTGGATATTTACCTCCAACTTTGGGGAAATTTCCATTAGTTGTAAAAACCACAAAATATCAATAGAGCATAAAAGAAGTATATTGTGGGCTCATTTTGCCACTGGTCGATGAGGAGAGGAAATGAAGGAAAGACAGGTAATGCAATTTGTTTTTATTTATTGGCATCCAAATTCAGATACCAGGAAATATGAATGTGCAAAACCATCCTCATCTGGAACCATTTGAAGTCAGAACAGCTTACCAAAACACCAGGGACTCTAGGCAAGCCACCTACAGCTGATTTTTTTTTTTCCCACCTCCTTCAGCTAACCAGCAGAATGTCCAAAACCAGAGAGAGAGAATGACTTTTCAGCTGGCTGTCTGTTCTTAAAAACTAAAACTCAAACTGCAGCTCCAAACGGAAAATGAAAAAACTCCTTCCTATCACTTGACTTGCCAACCAGTTTTTCTTAACAATGAGGAGTCATAAACATCCCAGTAAAAATAAGCAAACTCTTGTTTAAGCAGCAAAGAAAGGACATCTCTCCAGTCAAACGGGTGCCATAATGACGTCAGCTAAGGCTGTGAGCTGAGAAATACTGACTGAGAGCTGCCGAGATCATGATTTTAAAAATATTCTTAAGGGTACACGAACATCACACTTGCTATGCCATTTCATCAGCTCTGACATGTAGGTCTGCAATCATGGGAATGTCACACCAGGTAAAGATAGCAGATTTCCTTCCTTATGGGTTTTTAGTTTCATTATCATGGACGACCTTTCAGATTACAGATTTTTGATCAATTACAGTACCGTGGTGGGAATTAAACTTGTGTCCCTTATTATTAGTCTGAATCTCTGGATTACTTGCCAAGTGATATTATCAGTATGCCACCACCTCCCCACAATGTCTTTACCACCGTGGTTACCATTTTGATGCTTCATTGCAAACCATCCCACCGCTACTCAGAAGTTATACATTCTCTGCCAGAAGTAAATGTGCGAGATGATGGACATGCAGCAAATCCGTCATCAGTGGGATGGTTTCACATGGTCCACTTTTGCTGATGGATGAAGAGATCTTTAAGACTGGTTTTGCCTCCAGTATCACATATGAGGTGGTTTACAAATGTTGTACCGTTTGGAGTGCCATTTTCGGTGTTGGCACCAGTTGTCAAAACTGCACATCTATCTTTGCAGTAGGGTGGTATGCATGCGTGCATACAAAATTATAAATTAGGAGTATGAGTGGGCCCTGCTCCACCATTCAGTAAGATCATGGCTGATCTGATTACGTAAGAACGTAAGAAGTAGGAGCAGGAGTAGGCCATTTGGCCCTTCGAGCCTGCCCCGCCATTCAATAAGATCATGGCTGATCTGAAGTGGATCGGTTCCACTTTCCGGCCTGCTCCCCATAACCCTTAATTCCCCTGTCTATCAGAAATCTATCTACCCATGACTTAAATATACTCAACGAGGTAGCCTCCACCACTTCAATGGGCAGAGAATTCCAGAGATTCACCACCCTTTGAGTGAAGAAGTTCCTCCTCAACTCTGTTCTAAACTGCCCCCCACCCCACCCCACTTATTTTGAGCCCTCTAGTTCTGGTTTCCTTTCTAAGCGGAAAGAATCTCTCTACCTCTACCCTATCTATCCTCTTCATTATCCCCCCTCAGCCTTCTAAACTCCGAGTACAGGCCCAGTCTATTTAATCTGCCCTCATAAGCTAATCCTCTCATCTCCGGTATCAGCCTGGTGAACCTTCTCTGTACTCCCTCCAAGGCCAATGTATCCTTTCGCAAATAAGGAGACCAAAGCTGCACACAGTACTCCAGTTGCGGCCTCACCAGTGCCTTGTACAGTTGCAGCAAGACCTCCCTGCTTTTATATTCTATCCCCCTCACTATAAAGGCCAGCATTCCATTCGCCTTCTTGATCACCTGCTGCACCTGCAAGCTGAATTTGTACAATTCATGCACAAGGACCCCCAGGTCCCTCTGCACCGTAGCATGCTGCAACTTTTCACCATTTAAATAATATTCCTTCCTACTATTATTTCTGCCAAAGTGGATAACCTCACATTTGCTAACGTTATGCTCCATCTGCCAGGTCCTTGCCCACTCACTCAGCCTATCCAGATCTCTCTGCAGACTTTCTGCGTCCTTCACGCAATTTGCTTTTCCACTCATCTTCGTGTCATCAGCAAATTTTGTTACCTTACACTCAGCCCCCTCCTCCAGATCGTCTATGTATATGGTAAACAGTTGAGGCCCCTGCAGCACACCACTAGTCACCAACTGCCAACCAGAAAAGCACCCATTTATTCCAACTCACTGCTTCCTGTTAGATAGCCAATCCTCAATGTACGCTAACACTTTACCCCCAACTCCATGTACCCTAACCTTCTGCAGCAACCTTTTGTGAGGCACCTTATCGAACGCCTTCTGGAAATCTAAAAATATCAAATCCCCTTTGAGCTTCTGATTGTGGCCTTCATTCCATTTTGCTCCCTAACCCCTGTACCCTTCGACTCCCCTGTTCATCAGAGATCTGTCTAACCTGGCCTTAATATTTAATAACCCTGCCTCAACTGTTCTCTGGGGAAGCAAGTTCCACAGACTCACAACCTTCAGAGAAAAAAAATCTCTGCTGTCTTAAATAGGAGACCTCTTATTTTTAAACTGTGTCCCCTGGTTCTCATCTGTCCCAGTATCATGGAATCAGTATAGAGCAATAGGAGCCTAGTTGGCAGGGGAAGCATTCTTTCAGTATCCACCCTGTCAAGTCCCTTCAGGATCTTGTATGTTTCAATAAGATCACCTCTCATTCTTCTAAACTCCAGCAAATACAGGCCCAACCTGTCCAACTTTTCTTAACTCCAGCATCCCAGGAATCAGCCCTGATTTGTTTCTAATGCAATTATGTCCTTTCCTAAACATGGAGACAAAACTGTACACAGTGTTCTAGATTTTGTCAGTAAAGTTTATTAGTATACTTATATTAACGCTGCAATGAAGTTACTGTGAAGATCTCCTGGTCGCCACACTCCAGCACCTGTTCAAGTACACTGAAGGAGAATGTAACATGGCCAGTGCACCTAACCAGCACATTTTTTAGTCTATAGGAGGAAACCAGAGCACCCAGAGGAAACCCATACAGACACAGAGAGAATGTGCAGACTCTGCACAGACAGTGATCTAAGTGGGAATTGAACCCTTGTCCCTGGTGCTGTGAAGCAGCAATGCTACACACTGTGCCACTATGCTGCCAGTGTACTATACAATTGTAGCAAAAAAATCCATACATTTATATTCCATTCCCCTTGCAATAAACACCAATGTTCCATTTGCCTTCCTAATCATTTGCTGTACCTATATACTAACATATTGTGATTCGTGTACCAGTTATCCAGATCCCTCTGTACCTCAAGAGTTTCTCCATTTAAACAAAATGCTGCTTGTTTATTCATCCTGCCAAAATGGGCAAGTTCACGTTTTCTCACATTGTACTCCAAATTTGCCAATTTTTTTCTCATCCATTTAACCTATCTATATCCCTTTGTAGACTCCTTATGTCCTCTTCACTGGTGATCTCCTCCCTGGCTATAAACAACTGCAGCTCCCGCTTTAAGGAATTCAGTTCTCATTGCACAAGCCAGCAGCCTATTTTGGCAGCTGCACTATTCTCTTGTGGGTGGAGAGTGGCGGGGGAAGATGGCAGAGGTGGTTGTAGTGGACACATTGGTGAAGAAGAACATCTAATATTCAATCTGATTCTGTCCTTTGTATAACACGTAAACAGGACTTGTTGTTCTGCCTAACTTATTGTCGATGTAATTGGTCTACATTAAGACATTATGTTAACCTTAAACTAAACCACTTAGAGTAGCACATATTTAAAGCATAGAAACCCAGCTTGTTGACCATGTCTGGTTAGCTAAGGTTTTGTTAAGCTGACAATTGCGCTGCTCTTGTATGCTTTTAAGGCCTGTATATTTCTGTACAGTAGGAAATAACTTTAGAAGATTTTATCTTTCATTTTGTTCATATTTGAATTCTGCAGTGGATAATGTTTATATTTCTATGCAACAGCTTTGTTTTCATCTGTTTCTAATGCAAACCCAAACTGCAGTAAATATTGAATTGTGTTATAATTACCGTCAATCATATCTTTCTTGCCTCTTGTTTCAGTGCATTTCTGGTCAGCCTCTCACCTTCTACCCTCCCTAAATGAAAACTCATCCAAAACTTTGGCACCTGTCACCCCGTTTACTCATCTGTCTTGTGCTTCCAGCTCTACATTGTCTCCACTCAAACAAATCCTTGATTTTTTTTTTAATTTTCATTTTTGTTTTTCAAATTCTTAATTGCCTTACTCCTTCCACAACCCTCTAAGATACCTGCACTACATTAATTCTGATCTCATCCCTCATTATTGCAGAAACCCTAAGCTGTGGAATTCCCTTCCTAAATCTCTCTGCATCTACCTTTTCTAAGGTACTCTTTAAAACCTGTCTCTTCAAATAAGCTTTGATTACCTGTGCTAACATTTCCTTAAGTGACTCAAAGTTAGATTCTTACAGTCAAGTTTTAACATGTGTTTGTATTACTTGTTCTGTAAAGTTTGACGTTATCTGCCTTTTACAGCTGTTTTGTTCTGATAGAGTTGTTGGGTGCAGGCATGATTTTAAACAATTTGCAATAAATAGTTGATCAGAAAAACTGTGCAGATTAAACACTAAGCAATAAAATTATACTATTTTGTAAGCCTGCCTATTGATGAGCCCTTTGTTTCTCGTTAGGTTTAATGCATGTGCACAACCAACTTGTGGAACCATTACAGAGTATGAAAAATTACAAAGACTAAAGAAAATGACCAAGAATGGAAACCTTTCTGTGATGTACAGTGGAGTAGAATACCAAGGGCATTGCTAAGACAAATTCTATGCAGTCTGTTTTTATATTGGTAACTCACTGCAAATTAAGCAATTTATTGATTTTTGTGGAAGGTAGTATGATTTTTTTTTAAAAAATCTCCTGATGTCCCAAGTTTCTCTTCCTTTGCTCAGTAATTTTATTGAAGACACTGGATCATGGCTGTCTAAGTGTCCATAGCAGTGAAACCTTGCAAATCATGGATGTAAGAAAAAGTTAAATAATGTAACAGAATAACCCAATATCGTATGCAAATGATAATTCCTTTGTTTACAGCGTACTGCACCAAACATTCCAAAATGTGAAGCTTGCTTCAAAGCCTTGTTCCTCTTTATTAGGAATTAAAGTTTGCAAACTAGATTTTTAATTTGGTTTATTATAGTCATATATTGGTATACAGTGAAAAGTATTGCTTCTTGCGTGCTGTACAAAGCATACTGTTCATACAGAATGAAAGGAGAGAGTGCAGAATGTAGTGTTACAGTCATACTAGGGTGTAGAAGAGTTAGAATGAAGTTTTAGAAGCATAGACTGAGAGTAAAAGATAGAATTAGAAGGTATGCTAGGCACAGCTCGCAAGAAGTCGCCTCACACTGGCGCTATCTTGGAAAAGACCGACCTACATGAGATATGTTCTAAACATTTCCAGTATTCTAAGCTTCCTGAGCACATGTGGAACTGTTCCACTGAATGGTTTAAGTATCTTCATCCTGTGTTGATGAAATGAAAAAATTATAAAAATCAATATTTTTCATTGTAATACGGTAACTACAGGATAAAAGCTAATTGAATATTCAAGCCTCTGTCACCTATTAAAATGACAATTGTTTTCACAGGTTTTTTTATCATTGCTAAAATCAATGTCAAAATGTCATTATAAACCTTAAATGTTTTGCAAAATGTAACGTGAATATTTTGTAAGTTGATGCCACACTACTTAAGCTGTTAAACTTTTCCATATGCAGTATAGATTTCCTGTCACATTCCAAACAATTGCTTTATTAAACACTCCAATTGTTCTTTCCCTATATGGCAATAATTGCTTCTTTGATTCCCTATGTACATTGTCTTATTAGGGCACAGTTCATGTGAACCTTGGTTATTTTAATCATCGTTATTAATTACAACAGTGTTAGTTATTAAATTGGAAACATAATTTAGAAAAGCTATTTATGCTTTAGTAATTAAATGGCTTTAGACATGCAAATAACGTGAGACTTTTTAATGTATTGTGGAAGCATTTCATTTACATTTCAGTTGGATTATTTCAGAAATTCCAATTTGGAATCTTTCACATTTAATCATAGAAACTGATGACTCTTTGATTTCCTAATGGTGCCTATATAATCCAATGTTATGAAGTACTTGCCACACTAAAGGCTTCATCATGTTCTTATAGATCTAGCCATCAGTTACGCTTCGATTTTAACAATATAACTGTGTTCCTCTTCATCCAGAATGCCAAAATGTTCTTCTCTACAGGGCAATCAATTCAAGGGAATAAGAATTCAAGGACTGCTACTAAAATTTAGCCTTGCAGTATTTTTAAAAATGTACATCTCAATGCATGGCATTTACCTGCAAGTTAAAGCAGGCCTTTCTCTGGGGGACAAATTCATGTATTATGGCTATACTGTTGTGCCATAGATTATCTTTATGCCTTAATCTAAATAAAGTTGATACATAAATGTTTCTGATTTCAATAAAAGCTTTTAATAAAATGATTCTGTGCTCTTTTATTCTTGTACTTGCATATTGGAAGCATTAGGGGAATCTTCTGCTTTAAATCCTCATTAGGCAAGTATCATCTTCCACCTTGTGAATTGTGAATGAGTGTTTGTATTTTCTCTGTTACAGGTGCAGGACTAGCTGCCTCCATTTCCTGCTGTCTGCTCTTTAGATGGCTGGACAGCTGCTTAGTGATATGGAGTGATGCCAATAGCATGGGATCAATTCCCGTACCTGTTGAGAAGATCCACTTTCTCAGTCTTGTGCCACCATCTCTCCCCGCCCCCCGCCCCCCCCGCCCCGCCCCCCCCCCCCCCCAAACTAACTATCAGCTCTGCCTTAAAGGGAGAGCAGGCTATGGTCATCTGGGATGATGGTTACTTTACCTTGTGACCTCCCTTTATTCATAATATCTGAAAACTTGAGACAGTCCCATTTTAAACTTCAGTATTTGTAATAAAAAAAAGTTAGAATAACCTACATGTATAAATCTCGTAAGATTATAAACAATTATGACAAGATTAACAGTGATACAAAAGTGAAATGCTACAGATGCTGAAAATCAGAAAACCACAAGTGCTGGAAATATGCTGCATTTGGGTAGCTTCTGTTGGGAAAAGCAGAATTAACACTTCAGGTTGAGATGATCTTTTGACCTGAAACATTGAGCCATAACTTCTGATGGAGTGGCAATTGAGCCAGATTTACATTCTGCTTGGAATTTCTTACCTTCAAATCCAGATGCTCCTATTTCACCTGACCTCTGAAGCTGACTGGGAAGCGATAGCATAGCATGCTCCTGGCATCTACCGTTTTGTGGGTGTCGGAGGAAAGGGGCCAGTTGGAGGGGAGGAGGAGGTTGATGGGGTGGAGGGGAGGGGGATGGGGTTGGTAAGAGGGAAGGTATTGATGTGGCACAGTTGGGACTGTCCAAAGTTTGCAATGTAAATCACGTTTTCAGACTGTTCCCAGTGCAGGGTGATTGCCTGTCAGAAGTTTGAACTTGCCAGGTAATGGCTGTGCAATTCTTACATAAGAAAGAAAAGAAATAGGAGCAGGAGTAGGCCATCTAGCCCTTTGAGCCTGCCCCGCCATTCAATAAGATCATGGCTGATCTGAAGTGGATCAGTTCCACTTTCCCTCCTGCTCCCCATAACCCTTAATTCCCTTATCTATTTACCTGTGACTTAAACATATTCAATGAGGTAGCCTCCACCACTTCAATGGGCAGAGATTCACTACCTACTGAGAGACGAAGTTCCTCCTCAACTCTGTTCTAAACTGTCCCCCTCTTTTACTTTGAGGCTGTGCCCTCTAGTTCTGGTTTCCTTTCCAAGTGGAAAGAATCTCTCTACCTCTACCCTATCTAGCCCCTTCATTATCTTGTAAATCTCTATAAGATCTCCCCCTCAGCCTTCTAAACTCCAATGAGTACAGGCCCAGCCTATTTAGTCTCTCCTCATAAGCTAACGCCCTTATCTCCAGTATCAGCCTGGTCAACCTTCTCTGTACTATAACATAAATAGGGCCTAGTTTTAAGGCTGATAAAATTGGATATCCTAAATTAAAGAATTGGGCATATTAAAAATCAAACACAGTCAAACTTCAGGCAGGCCAGTTGTACAATACACAAAACTGTCTGGGCCTGATTCATCAACCTCCCATCAAAGGTTGTTGCACCCTACTGATACTTAGCTGGAGATCATTGCACCCTGTTGAAATGCACCAGCCTATTGTTAGAAGCCCAGATCGGGCCAGACTTTCAGTCACCAGTTCCTGCAGTTGGCTTAATCTGATAACAGGTTACATGTAAGCAGCAGCATGGAGATGGACACCTGGGGGTGCACCCTGGTGTCCTTTCAGGCAGACATCAAGAAACCCAATGGATATTGGAACCCTATTCTAGGACCTCATTGGCCGGAAGCCAGAGAAGTTTCTGGAAAGGCAAGCAGGGAAGGGATAAAGGAACACATTTTCAGACACTAGAGCGAAGACTCAATGAGGGAGGTGACCCTTGACCATTCAGAAGACTGACCAGGGAAGAAAGGAAGAAGCTGCCATCGAGACTCACCTTCCTGATGACAGACCAAAAGGACTCAGAGAATCGAGCCTGCAGTTTTAACCAAAACCATCTTTGCGGGTAGTATATTTGGTTTTGGGGTATCTTCTTGTTTTATGTGGGTAATTTAAGGGTTAGTAGTGTTATTGTTAATAAACTTGTTGAGCCTTTACTTGTGTTTGTCCTTTGTCCATCTTGCAAATAAGGGCATCGGGGTAAAACATTGGACTAAGCAAACTGGTCAAAAGCATCAGAGATTTTAAAATCGCAACAGTACTCCCTCCAAGGCCAATATATACTTTCGCAAATAAGGGGACCAAAACTGCACACAGTACTCCAGTTGCGGCCTCACCAGTACCCTGTACGGTTGCAGCAAGACCTCCCTGCTTTTATATTCTATCCCCCTCACTATAAAGACCAACATTCCATTCGCCTTCTTGATCACCTGCTGCACCTGCAAGCTGAATTTGTACAATTCATGCACAAGGACCCCCAGGTCCCTCTGCACCGTAGCATGCTGCAACTTTTCACCAAAATAATATTCCTTCCTACTATTATTTCTACCGAAGTGGATAACCTCACATTTGCTAACGTTATGCTCCATCTGCCAGGTCCATGCCCACTCACTCAGCCTATCCAGATCTCTCTGCAGACTTTCCGTGCCCTCCACGCAATTCGCTTTTCTACTCAGCTTCGTGTCATCAGCAAATTTTGTTACCTTACACTCAGCCCCCTCCTCCAGATCATGAAATTCTTACCTGTGAAAATTTTAAGCATGGTGCTCTCCAATACATATTTGGTTATTCCCAGATTGTTACAATCCCACATGTCAAATGCAGAAACAGAAAATTAAACTTGCATTAAGCTCCACCCTATTGCTAAGATCCACCAGTACAAATATAAATTACTTGCAACTACCTCTGTTTCTCAACTAGTACACCACACTGGAGCTCAAAAGTTATGAGTCAATGTGGTTTTCTCCAAAAAGGCCTGACTGAAAAGTATTTCCTGTAGTTTTTGCTTTTAGCAAGATAACCTGTGATTTGTGAGATGATAATTGAACAGTGAGATGATAATTGAACAGAATTAATTAATTAATTAAAGAGGCAAAAAATCCTTTAGGCATGTGGCTGTGATGTAAAACTTTAGGACATTCCAATTGCAGAAAATAATGAGATTGGAGGACAAAATAGAATTAAAATTAAAATAGGTCTAAAATTGCAGGGAGCATTACAAAAGAGGCAAAGGAGGTGTTAAGTTATGCGCACATCAATTTTGATTGTGTCGTTGAAGTTTGGTAAACTCCAGGCACAATTTGACTTTATTTGATTTGATTTATTATTGTCACATGCATTAGTTAATAGTGAAAAGTATTGTTTCTTTTGCGCTATACTGAAGGAAAGGAGAGACTGCAGAACATAGTCATAGTCATAGTTAAGGTGTGGAGAAAGATCAGCTTAATACAAGGTAGGTCCATTCAAAAGTCTGATGGCAGCAGGGAAGAAGCTGTTCTTGAGTTGGTTGGTATGTGTCCTCAGACATTTGTATCTTTTTCCCGATGGAAGAAGGTAGAAGAGAGTGTGTCCGGGGTCCTTAATTATGCTGGCTGCTTTTTCAAGGCAGCGGGAAGTGTACATAAAGTCAATGGATGGGAGACTGGTTTGCATGATAGTCTGGACTTTGTTTACCACTCTGTAGTTTTTTGTGGTCTTGGACAGAGCAGGAGCTATTCCAAGCTGAGATACACCCAGAAAAAATGTTTTTTTTTATGGTGCATCTATATAAGTTAGTGAGAGTTGTAATGGTCAGGCCAAATTTCCTTAGCCTCCTGAGAAAGTAGAGGTGTTGGTGGGCTTTCTTAACTATATTGTCAGCATGAGGGACCAGGCCAGGTTATTGGTGGTCTGGACACCTAGAAACTTGAAACTCTCAACCACTTCCCCTTTGTCCCCATTGATGTAGACAGGAGCATGTCCTCCACTACACTTCCTGAAGTCAATGACTATCTCATTTGTTTTGCTGACATTGAGGGAGAGATTTTTGTCGTTGCGCCATTTCACCAGATTCTCTATCTCTTCTTTAGCCTGTCTCATCATTGTTTGAGATCTTACCCACTACGGTGGTGTCATCAGCAAATTTGAAAACAGTTGGAGGAAAATTTGGCCACACAGTCATAGGTGTATAAGGAGTATAGTAAGGGGCTGAGGACACAGCCTTGTGGGCAGGATGTTGAGGGTGATCGTGGAGGAGATGTTGTTGCCTATCCTTATTGTTATATCTGTTATATTAGACATGGCTCAACAAGGTCAGGGATGGATTTGTAATATTCCTAAATTACCTAATGTTCAGAAATGTTAGAAATGGGGGGAATCGAAAGATGATAGAATCCTAAGTAGGATTAATTTTATTTGGGTTGAACTGAAAGACCAAGTTGAAGCTGTTACATTACTTAGAATTTGTTATACAACTTCAAACATTGAGAAGGGCATAGATGAGCAATTTGGAAGGGAAATTTCAAAGGCTTTCACCACATTTTATTAGACTACTAATATAGACTGAGAAACATAGTGCTAAGGGTATGGAACATAAGAACTAGGAGCAGGATAGACCATCTGGCCCCTTGAGCCTGCTCCGCCATTCAATAAGATCATGGCTAATTTTTTTGTGGATTCAGCTCCATTTACCTGCCTGCTCACCATAACCCTTTATTCCTTTACTATTCAAAAATTTATCTATCCTTGCCTTAAAAACATTCAATGGGGTAGCCTCAACTGCTTCACTGGACAGGGAATTCCACAAATTCGCAACCTTTCGTGTGAAGGAGTTCTTCCTCAACTCAGTCCTAAATCTGCCTCCCCTTATTTTGAGGCCATGCCCCCTATTTCTAGTTTCATCTGTCAGTGGAAATAACCTCCCTGCTCCTATATTATCTATTCCCTTCATAATCTTATCTGTTTCTATAAAATCTCCCCTCATTCTTTTGGATTCCAATGGGTATAGGCCCAATCTACTCAGTCTCTTCTCAGAAGCCAACTCTCTCAACTTCAGAATCAACCTAGTGAATCTCCTCTGCACCCCCTCCAGTGCCAGTATATCCTTTCTCAAGTAAGGAGAACAACACTGTACACAGTACTCCAGATGTGGCCTCACCACCACCTTATACAGCTGCAACATAACTTTGCTGTTTTTAAACTCCATCCCTCTAGCAATGAAAGATAAAATTCCATTTGCCTTCTTAATTACCTGCTGCACCTGTAAGCCAATTCCTTGTGATTCTTGCACAAGGACACCCAAATCCCTCTGCACAGCAACATGCTGCAATTTTTTACCATTTAAATAATACTCCATTTTGTGTTATTCCTACCAAAATGGATGACGTCACATTTACCAACATTGTAGTCCGTCTGCCAGACCCTTGTCCACTTACTTAGATTATTTATATCCCTTTGCAAACTTTCAGAATCCTCTGCACACTTTGCTCTGCCATTCCTCTTAGTGTCATTTGCGAATTTTGACACACTGCACTTGGTCCCCAGTTCCAAACCATGTGTAAATCGTAAACAATTGCGATACCAACACTGATCCCTGAGGCACACTACTAGTCACTGATCGTCAAACAGAAAATCACACATTTACCCCCACCCTTTGCTTTCTGTTAGTTCACCAATCCTCTATCCATGCTAATTCATTACCCATAACACCATGCACCTTTATCTTATGTAGCAGTTTGCTCCCAGTCTATCACCTCCCTCATCCCTTCGTAGTCTCCTTTGTTTAAGCCCAAGACACTGGTATTGGATTTTATGCTCCATCTGTATTTTAAATTCAACTGTGCTGTGATTGCTTCTTCCGAGAGGATCCCTAACTTCAAGATCATTAATTATTCCTGTCTCATTACACAGGACCAGATCGAAGATAGCTTGCTCCCTTGTAGGTTCCATTACATACTGTTCAAGGTAGCTATCGCGGATACATCTATGAACTCCTCCTCAAGGCTGCCTTGACCAACTTGGTTTGACCAATTGATATGTAGATTAAAATCCCCCATGATAATTGTTGCACCATTTTTACTTGTATCAGTTATTGCTTTGTTTATTTCTCGCCCCACCATGATGTCATTATTTGGTGGCCTATAGACTACGTCTATTAGTGACTTTTTCTCCTTACTATTTCTAATTTCCACCCAAATGGATTCAACCTTTTTTCCATGGAACCTATATCATCTCTCACTACTGCCCTGATGTCATCCTCAAATATCAAAGCTACACCACCTCCCTTATCTCCCTGCAGGTCCCTCTGAACAGTCTGATACCCCTAGATATTTAAGTCCCAATCTTGACCATTTCGCAACCATGTCGCTGTAATGGCCACCAAATCATACTCTTCACAATGATTTGTGCCATCGACTCATTTACCTTGTTTCAAATGCTACAAACATTTAGATAAAGTGTCCTTATGCTGGTTTTTGTACCTTCCTTTTGAATTCTAACACTTCCATTAATAACTTCTCCTGAGTTCTCCTTCCTTTTAACTTTTTTCCTGATTTTTGATATAGTTGGAACATTGTCCCTACATTTTGTCCTTGCTTTTTGATGTGTACAGAAGTTTTTGTTCCATCTCTAGTTCAAAGAAGAAAGAAGCACTGTTACATCTGATTCTAGGAAATAAATTAGGGCAGGTGGAGTGTATTCGTCAAGCATCTAGCTGTGTGTTGTCCAATATACTTCTTGCTCACCATGTGATGATCCAATACTATTAAACAGGTGGAAATTAGGATCCTGTGTCAGCTATAGACAGTATTCCAAACCCTGCCTGTCCTCAAATGTTAATGCTTCAAAAATTCTTGCAGGGGAAACAGCCCTTAACATTTTGTTTAAAGTGTGGCTACCTCCAGTAAGGCATGCTTCCCAAATGATTTTCCAATGTGACTCAACTTTAACAACTGAAAATTAATATAACCCCCAAATGCCTGCAAAAATAAAAGTGATAAAGCAGCAGTTACATTTTGTACATAATTATGAAAGGCAGT
This sequence comes from Carcharhinus amblyrhynchos, assembly GCF_965287045.1. Lineage (NCBI taxonomy): Eukaryota > Metazoa > Chordata > Chondrichthyes > Carcharhiniformes > Carcharhinidae > Carcharhinus > Carcharhinus amblyrhynchos. The sequence continues at coordinate 84,271,355 of NC_137324.1, read as the reverse complement.
GTGTGATTGATTATAACAATGAATCATATAAATATAAAATCTGAGTTTTAAAGTACATTGTAAAATGCTATTATTTTATGTACTTGAGTAAATTTCAGCCACGTTCTCTACATTCCCTGGTGACCGAAGGCTCAGTCAAACACCCCACACACATCGTAGTCAGTCGCTTTCCCCCACCCCACACACACTGTATTCAGCCCCTCTCTCCCAAACCACACACACTGTAATCAGCTGCTCTCCCCCACCCCACAACGCATTGTAATCAGACCCCATCCCACTCACACACACACTGTAATCAGCCCCTCTCCCCCACCCCACACACACACTGTAATCAGCCCCTCTCCCCCACCCCACACACACACTGTAATCAGCCCCTCTCCCCCACCCCATACGCACACTGTAATCAGCCCCTCTCCCCCACCCCACACACACACTTTAATCAGCCCCTCTCCCCCACCCCACACACACACTTTAATCAGCCCCTCTCCCCCACCCCACACACACACTGTAATCAGCCCCTCTCCCCCACCCCACACACACACTTTAATCAGCCCCTCTCCCCCACCCCACACACACACTTTAATCAGCCCCTCTCCCCCACCCCACACGCACACTGTAATCAGCCCCGCTCCCCCACCCCACACACACACTGTAATCAGCCCCTCTCCCCCACCCCACACACACACTGTAATCAGCCCCTCTCCCCCACCCCACACACGCACTTTAATCAGCCCCTCTCCCCCACCCCACACACACACTTTAATCAGCCCCTCTCCCCCACCCCACACACACACTGTAATCAGCCCCTCTCCCCCACCCCACACACACACTGTAATCAGCCCCGCTCCCCCACCCCACACACACACTGTAATCAGCCCCTCTCCCCCACCCCACACACACACTGTAATCAGCCCCTCTCCCCCACCCCACACACACACTGTAATCAGCCCCTCTCCCCCACCCCACACACACACTGTAATCAGCCCCTCTCCCCCACCCCACACACACACTGTAATCAGCCCCTCTCCCCCACCCCACACACACACTGTAATCAGCCCCTCTCCCCCACCCCACACACACACTGTAATCAGCCCCTCTCCCCCACCCCACACACACACTGTAATCAGCCCCTCTCCCCCACCCCACACACACACTTTAATCAGCCCCTCTCCCCCACCCCACACACACACTTTAATCAGCCCCTCTCCCCCACCCCACACGCACACTGTACAAAGAACAAAAAACAAAGGACAGCACAGCACAGGAAACAGGCCCTTCGGCCCTACAAGCCTACGCCGCCCATTTTAACACTCAGTGAGTGCCTTATTCAAGTCCTTCTTCTACCTACGACTTTTATCTACATCTAGTGGAACTCCACAATAAAGGGGTGCAAATTTAGGGAATTACATGTGCGCCAGATTAAGGGAGATACAATTTAGGGATAATTTATTAACACCAATCAACCTAAAAGCACGTTTTTGGGATGTGAGAGGAAACCGGAGCACCCCGAGAAAAACCACACAAGCATGAGGAGGATGTACAAACTCCCACAGACATTGACCCAAGCTGGAGATCCGACCCACGCTCCTGTAACTGTACAGCAGACAGTGATAGTCACTGAGCTGTTGTGTTGTCCGTCAATTGGTCCAGGTTAAGCATACACTAACGGACGTGAAACACTAGGCAACTCTCGAAGCAACATCCAAGAGCAGCCCTCGCACGACCCACCGTGTGTATGCCCCTGGTTGGCCAACAAGGTGGACCAAATTGCCTATGGATGTAAAAAGGAGACATCAATAAACATGTAACAGACTATACAGACATTAATGGAAGATCCCCAATAGCTCCAACGTAAGAGACAGGTGAGCCTTATAATTTGTTGGATGGCCGACAGGAATCTATTAATTCCCAGAACGCCCTGAGGCTCTTGATCTTCAACTAGAACATTCTTCTGTATCCCTCCATCTCCAGTCTGCTCATGTGACTATCTGGGTAAATCTTAAACAACCCTAGCTTGCCTGCCTCCACCACTCTACTTGGCAGTGCATTCCAGGCCCCCACAACCGTCTATGTGAAAAACATCCATCTAACATCCGAATTATACCTCTCCCCTCTCACCTTGAGCCCGTGACCCTTCATGATTTTTGGAACCAACCTGGGAAAAAGCTTCCCACTGTTCAATCTATCTATACCCTTCATAATCTTATACACCTCTATTAGGTCTCCCCTCATTCTCTGTCTTTCCAGGGAGAACAACCCCAGTTTGCCCAATCTCTCCTCATAGCTAAGACGCTCCATACCAGGCAGCATCCTGTAAACCTCTTCTGCACTCTCTCCAAGGCCTCCACGTCCTTGCGGTAGTGCGCTGACCAGAACCGGACGCAGTATTCTAAATGTGGTCTAATCAACGTTCTTTACAACTGCAACATTAGACGTCAGCTTTTATACTCTATATCCCTTCCTATAAAGGCAAGCATACCATATGCCTTCTTTACCACCTTCTCCACCTGTGCTGCCACCTTCAAGGACTTGTGAACTTGCACACCTAGGTGCTTCTGTGTTTCTGTACTCTTAATGGTCCTACCATTTATTGTATAACTCCCCCCTATATTATTTTTTCCAAAATGCATCACCTCGCATTTATCTGGGTTAAATTCCATCTGCTATTTCACTGCCTAATTTTCCAGCCTATCTATATCCTGCTGTATCGTCCAACACTGTTCATCACTATCAGCAAGTCCAGCCATCTTCGTGTCATCTGCAAACTTGCTGATCACACCAGTTACTCCCTCTTCCGAATTATTTATATAAATCACAAATAGCAGAAGTCCTAGTACGGAGCCCTGCAGAACACCATTACTCACAGACCTCCAGCTAGAAAAAGACCCTTCTACTGCTACCCTCTGTCTCCTGTGGCCAAGCCAGTTCTCAGCCCATGTAGCCACCAGTCTTTCTATCCCATGAGCCTTAACCTTTTTCACCAAATGCCTTACTGAAATCCATATAGATGACATCCACGGCTCTTCCTTCATCAACCATTTTTGTCACCTCCTCAAAAACTTTCACCAGATTTGTAAGGCACAGCCTGCCTTTTACAAAACCACGTTGCTTGTCACTAATGAGGTTGTTCTGTTCTAAATGCACATACATCCTATCTCTAAGAATCCTCTCCAACAACTTCCCTACCATGGACGTCAAGCTCACCGGCCTATAATTACCCGGGTTATCCCTACTACCCTTTTTAAACAATAGTACTACATTTGCTATCTTCTAATCCTCTGAGACCTCACCTGTGTTCAAAGAAGAGACAAAGATTTCCGTCAGAGGCCCAACAATTTCATCTCTTGTCTCTCTGAGCAGCCTAGGATAAATGCCATCAGGCCCCGGAGATTTGTCAGTTTTAACGTTCCCTAAAAAACCTAACACTTCCTCCCTTGTAATAGAGATTTTCTCCAAAGGGTCAACAACTCCCTCTAAGACACTTTCAGACAACAAGTCCCTCTCCTTTGTGAATACTGACGCAAAGTATTCATTCAGGATCTCCCCCATTCCCTTGGGCTCTAAACATAATTCCCCTCTGTCCCTGAGAGGTCCGATTTTTTTCTCTAACAACTCTTTTGTTCCTAACATCTGAATAAAATGCCTTTGGATTATCCTTAATCTTGTCTGTCAATACCATTACATGACCTCTTTTTGCCCTTCTAACTCCCCATTTGAGTTCTCTCCTACTCTGTATTCTGCCAGAGCGCTCTCTGTCCTCAGTTGCCTGGACCTAACATACGCCTCTCTTTTCTTTCTGATCAAGTCCTCAATATCCCTAGTTATCCACGGCTCTTTAATCCTGCCTCTCCTATCCTTCCTTTTTACAGGCACATGTCTGTCCTGCAGCCTTATCAGATGTCTAAAGTAATCTGCCCCTCTCCCCCACCCCATACATACACTGTACTCAGCTGCTCTCCCCCACCCCACATACACATTGTAATCAGCCCCCTCCCCCACCCACACACACACATACATTTCCCTTCCCACAGCCCTCCTGCCAGACCCCTGCTCAGCAACCTCTCTCCCCACCTCCTTCCCCACACTTACTCAGTCACTCAGCAGCCTCTCTTCCAACGTCACCCCCCAGACATACAAACTCTCACTAATCTCCTTATCCACCTTTTGATCTAGTTGTCTATTCCTGTGAAACAGTGTTGCTGTCTGGGGTAAGCAGTCTATAAAGCAGGCAGACAGGAGCAGAAACACAGTGCAGAATTTTATGTTGATTGAGCAGGTGTGCGCCTGATCTGGCAACACAGGAAATCATGCGAGGAGATATCAAGCACGCGTCCCAGTGTCATCGCACACAAGTTATATTTCACTCAGCAAGCAATTAAACTGGCAATTAAATCCAGTAAGTACACATGGACCATCCAATTTTACAGTTGGCAGATGGGCCAACAGACCAGGCAGTCTTCATGTTTTCACTATAACCTCGATCCAGGGTGAAATGAATCATCTGGCGTGAAATTGCATTTTCAAAGATGTGTGTTCTCCCCCACATACAGTGACAGACCATTATTCATTTATTAACACATTCTAATATCTTACCTTTATGCAACCACTTGCATCTTTTCCTGCTATTAATGCTTCCTCAGTCTACACATCCTTGTTGCAATCCCACCAATCACTGGCCTCTTACTCTGCTTCACCTGTTCCACCTCTCTTACCCAGTATACAATCCATCACATTTCTCCCTCTCTTTAGTTACAATGAAGCGTTGAACAAACTCAAAATGTTAACTGTTTCTCTCCTTCTGCAGATGCTGCCATCCTGCTGAGATTCTCCAGCATTTTCTGTTTTGGTTTCAGATTCCAGTATTCATAGAAACATAGAAGATAGGAGCAGGAGAAGGCCATTTGGCCCTTCGAGCCTGCTCCACCATTCAATACAATCATGGCTGATCATCCAACTCAATAGCCTAATCCTGCTTTTTCCCCATAACTTTTGATTCCATAAGTGCTATATCCAGCTGCCTCTTGAATGCATTCAATGTTTTGGCATCAACTACTTCCTGTGGTAATGAATTCCACAGGTTCACCCCTCTTTGGGTGAAGAAATGTCTCCTCATCTCTGTCCTAAATAGTCAGCTCTGAATCCTCAGACTATGACCCCTGGTTCTGAACTCCCCCACCATCGGGAACATTCTCCCTGCATCTACCCTGTCTAGACCTGTTTGAATTTTACAAGTTTCTATCGGATCCCCCTCCCCCTCATTTGTCTGAAACAATCCTAACCTAGTCAATCTCTCGCCATACAACAATCCCGCCATCCATGGAAACAGCTTGGTAAACCTTCGCTGCGATCCCTCAAGAGGAAGAACATCCTTCCTCAGAAAAGGGAGACCAAAACTGCACAAAATACTCTAGGTGTGGCCTCACCAAGGCCCTGTATAGTTGCAACAACACATCCCTGCTCCAGTACTCAAAACCTCTCGCAATGAACGCCAACATGCTATTTGCCTTCTTTACAACCTGTTGCACCTGCAAGCTTACCTTCAGTGACTGGTGCACAAAGACACCCAGGTCCCGCTGCACTCCTCTCTCCCAATTTACAGCCATTCAGGTAATCTGCCTGCTTGTTTTTGCTTCCAAAGTGAATAACCTCACATTTATCCAAATTATACTGCATCTGCCATTGATTAGCCCAACCTGTCCAGACCATTTAGAAGGATCTCTGCAGTTTACCCTCCCACGCAACTTGGCATCACCTGCAAACTTTGAGATGTTACATTTTGTTCTCTCATCCAAATCATTAGTATATACTATGAATAGCTGCAGTCCCAGCACCGATCCCCGTGGCACTCCACTAGTTACTGCCTGCTAATTTGACAATTAATTCCTACCCTTTGTTTCCTCTTTGCCAACCAGTTTTCTATCCATCTCAATACACTTTATCCAGTCCCATGCACTTTAATTTTGCATGATAATTTCTTCTGTGGAACTTTGTCAAATGCTTTCTGAAGTCTACATATACCACATCTACTGGTTCCCCCTTGTACGTCAATGTGGACGAAGTAGAAAAGGTCAAGACCTTCAAGTTTTTGGGTGTCCAGGTCTACAATCCACCACATTTCTCCCCCTCTTTTGTTCTGATGAAGAGTCATACAAACTCAAAATGTTAATTGTTTTTCTTCTTCCACAGATGCTGCCTGTCCTGGTACTCCCATGCCAGCACTATAGTTGAGAAAGATAACCAATGCCTCTACTTTCTCAGGAGACTAAGGAAATTTGGCATTTTAGCTACCATTCTCACCAACTTTTACAGATGCACCATAGAAAGTGTTCTTTCTGGTTGTATCACAGCTTGGTATGACTCCTGCTCTGCCCAAGACCACAAGGAACTGCAAAATGTCGTGAATGTAGCCCAATCCATCATGCAAACCAGTCTCCCATCCATTGACTCTATCTACACTTCCTGCTGCCTCGCAAAGCAGCCAACATAATTAAGGACTCCACGCACTCCAGACATTCTCTCTTCCACCTACTTCCATCAGGAAAAAGATACAAAAGTCTGAGGTCATGTACCAACCGACTCAAGACCAACTTCTTCCCTGCTGCTGTCAGACTTTTGATTGGACCTACCTTGTATTAAGTTGATCTTTCACTACACCCTAGCTATGACTGTAACACTGCATTCTGCACTCTCTCATTCCCTTCTCTATGAATGGTATGCTTGTCCGTATAGCGTGCAAGAAACAATACTTTTCACTGTGTGTTAATACATGTGGTAATAATAAATCAAATCAAATCAACTTTACTAGCTACATCTTCAAAGAATTCCAACAGATTTTTCAAGCATGATTTACCCTTTCTAAATCCATGCTGACTCTGTCTGATCCTGTCATTGCTTTCTAAATGCTCTGCTATAAAATCCTTGATAATAGATTCAAAAATTTTCTCCGCTACCGATATTAAGCTTACTGGCCTTTAATTCCTTGTTTTCTCTCTACCTCCTTTTTTGAATATTGGAATGATATTTGCTACCCTCCAAACCCTCTGGACTGTTTCAGAGTCTATAGAATCTTGGAAGATGACCACCAAAGCATCCAGTATTTCGAGAGCCACTTCCTTAAGTACTCTGGGATGCAGATCATCAGGCCGCTGGGATTTATCTGCCTTCAATTCCATCAATTTTCCCAGCACCATTTCTCGACTAACATTGATCTCCTTCAGTTCTTCCCTCTCATTAAATCTTGCATTCGCCAACATTTTTGACATTTGATTTGTGTCCTCTTTTGTGAAGGCAGAACCTAAATATGTATTCAGTTGCTCAGTCATTTCTTTGTTCCTATTATACATTCCCCGTTTCTGTCTTTTGGGGACCCACATTTGTCTTCACCAACCTCTTTCTCTTCACGATTCTATAGAAACTCTTGGTGTCAGTCTTTATGTTCACTGCAAGCTTATTTTTGTACTGTATTTTCCCCGTCTTAATCAATCCCTTGGTTCTTCTTTGCTGAATTCTTAACTGCTCCCAATCCTCAGACATTTTATTTTTCTTGGCCAATCTGTATGTTTCTTCTTTAAATTGGATAGTCTGTATAATTGGCCTTCTTACCCATTTTGCTTTTGGCCAGACAGGAATAAACTGTCGCTGCAGTTTCCCCATGCATTCCTTGGATGTTTGCCATTGTCTATCCACTGTCATCCCTTTAAGTAACTCTCCCCAATTTATCAAGGCCACTCACACCTTATATCCTCACAGTTTCCTTTATTAGGATTCAGCACCCTGGACTCTGAGTCAGCTACTTCACTCTCCATTTTGATAATAAATTCTATCATGTTAATGTCGCTCATCTCCAAGGAATCTCATACAGCTAGACTGGCAATGATTCTCTTCTCATTACACAGTACTCAGTCTAAGATGGTCTGCTGTCTAGTTGGTTCCTCCAAATAATATTCTATTCACATTATTTTGCTTTTTATTAAAGAAGATGTGATGGTCTAGTGTTATTATTATTTGACTATTAATCCAGAAACTCAATTAATATTCTGGGGAGCTGGGTTCAAATCCTGTCATGGCAGATGGTAGAATTCAAAATAAATAAAATATATTTGGAATTAAGAATCTACTGATGACTATGAAACCATTGTCGATTGATGACTATGATGACATTGATGATTGATGACTATGAAACCTTTGTCAATCTGATAGACAAAGGAATTTCTGATAGACAAGGGAACTTCTGACAGACAAGGGAATTAAGGGTTATGGGAAGAAAGCGGGAAAGTGGAACTGATCCACTTCAGATCAGCCATGATCTTATTGAATGGCGGGGCAGGCTCGAAGGGCTAGATGGCCTACTCCTGCTCCTATTTCTTATGTTCTTACGATTGTTGGCAAAACTCATCTGATTCACGAATGTCCTTTAGGGAATGAAATCTGCAGTCCTTACTTGATCTGGCCTTTATGTGATCCAGAGCCATGTGGTTTACTCTTAAGCATTATTGCTTCACATGTGTCCAGAGACAAGAAGGAAAGTCCAATGAGGTATTCCCTTCACACAGGTTGAAAAACAATGCTGTATAATTCACTTTTTCAGTGGAGTTGAATTCCCATGAAGTGATGGGTACAAAGAGATGAATCGGTCTTGTAGACATTGGTGCAGAAGTTCCAATGGAAACAGTGTAGATAGGGCCAAGTGTTCCTTGCTGTTTAGCTGCTGGTAAAAACGGCAGACTGAGGTTTTCTCAGTACAGGAAGGCAATATTACTGGTTTATACAAGCACATGATTCCACATCACATGGCTCCCACTTCTTCACACTGTCGTTGGCAAAGGGTGTGTATCCCCTGTCTGGGTTCCCAAGATGGTTAAAACTTGAAACGAATGCTGTGGGGTCCTTTTGGTCAGGCCTGGCTTATGAAATGCAGATGATTTTTATATAGTTCCCTTTGAATTTTGTCTCTGCATCTCACAGGGTTCGTTAGTGTTCTTCAGAGATAATAAGGCGTACATTTTCCTGAAAGTTTCATTTATTTGAGGGTCATAGATGGACATAGCTTCAGCCTTATCAAGGTCTTTGTCCAGTTTTTAAAATTTTAGTCATTAGCCATGCAGGTGAGATCTTAGTCCCCTGATACAGGAAATTACAAACCATTCAGCCTAACATCAATGTTAAATAATTTATGAGAACTGCATTATTGGGACCAAAATAAACTCCATTTGTAAAAGTATGGGGTTAATCAGCCAGACCCATCATGGATTTGTTAAAGGCAAATAGTGCCTACCTAATTTGAATAAATTGTTTGAGGTAACAGAGAATGCAGATCAAGATAATTCAGTAGATTTTGTAGTACTTTAAGAAAGCAGTCAATAATTGCCATTTTAGAGCCCTGTTAAGATGGAAATCTTTGGAATTAGGGATGAAGTTATGGAATGGATATAACATTGACTTGATGAGAAGGGAAAAAAGGGTTATGGTGAATGAATACTTCTAGACTGGGAGGTGATTTATAGTACTGTTTCCCAACTGGTATTTTTGGGTCCACTACTCTACCGTTTTTATAAATGACCAAAATCTAGATGAGAGGAGCAGCATTTTAACATTTGCAAGATGATGCAGAACATGGCAAAGTCGGAAGCAATGAGGAAGCAATGACATAGATAGGAAGACAGAAATATAGCAGACAGCTTTCAGTATGGAGAATGTGAGGTTGCGCACTTATGGAGAACTAATATGAAAAGATAGCAGACAATGAGTGAAATGATTTTGAATAGTGTAGTTGAGCAACGAGACCTTGGCATTCAGATACACATCCTCCAGAATGGCAGGGAAAATTGAATAGATGCTTTAAAAGCACAAGCGTCACTTGGGATTATAAATAGAACAATACAATTTAAAACAAAGAGATAATGCAGACTTTCAAGTTGTTGAGAGACTTTGATAGAGCAGATAGAGAAAAAAATGTCCCATCCAGTGACTAGGTGAATGACCAGAGGTCATAGATTTTTAAAACCATTTACAAATGATGGAGAGAAAAAATGAGAAAAGCTTTTCCATTTGGAGTTCTCATGATTTGGAATGGTTTACCTGAAAGTGATGGACAGATACTTATGGATGATGACCTTACAGAGGGGTAAAGACAAGATGCAGGGATGAGGAACTATGGACCAGTGCTAGCACAGGTTTGATGGACTGACTGGCCTGCTTCTTGACTTCAAGTTTCTGTGATTATATGAAGCAGAATAAATTATTTCAAAGGGCAAGTCATTGCATAAGGAAGATGACTATTAAATTTCAATGGAAGTGAGCAGTTCACTGGAGCGAGGCTGCTTGTGAAAATTACTAATGTCAACTTCATAGTTTGTTTTTAAGCAGGACGGTGTATTTGTTACTGTCCCAGTGCGAGAGATCATCATTGTAATATTCTGGTAAGGTTATCATGAAAATCCAACTAAAACACATCCGATTTGTGACACTTTGATGCTATAAATTCACAGTGAATGGAAAGTCTTACTCGTTTGTGATATATTTAACTTTTTGTCTTAATATTGCATAAAATTACTGTTGATTCATTTTCTTAATGTAGCATAGTGAAAAGTTACACATGAACCTCAGATCAGATCAGCATATGGAGGATTCATGGGAATCGAAACATTTGAGCTCAATGACAATTTAGTGGCTGATGAAATCCTGAGTTATATCAGGGTGATGCCAACATGTCAATGGTCCTGAGAGGAGTGGGATGCCCATGTGAGGTCTCACTGTCAGGCCACCAGTGCAAAGAAAATTGGAATGATGCAGAAAATATGGGTGGTGATGCAGTACTTTGAACAGGATGTTAACACAAGGCTAACTTCTCAGGTGGGTGCAGAAGATCATTGGAGTTTTCCGGGTGAGAACCAACACCCTTTGTTCTTTGTTGGAGCATGCTGTCCACAAACTGACTGTTGTCTCTCTCCACGTTACAACTGTGACCAGACCTCAAAAGTACTTAATTGGTTGTCATGTGCTTTCGAACTTCCTCAGGTCGTGGAAACAGCCATATAAAGGAAAGTCTCTTTTGCAGAGATGGCTTGGGTTCTGAAAGGTGAACTATCCTCCCAATGCCATAATGCACCTTGTGTTGAAATCCATCATTGTATTTATTACATGTGCGTAATGCCATTGCAGCAAAAACAATGCACAAATATTTTGACTTTGCCATTTTTGTTAGTGTTTTCCAGGTAAGTGAGTACGAATCAGCATGAAAATAAGAATTACACAGGTGAGTGGGGATCTGAATAAATTGAATGCAAATGGGGGAAGTTGCTGGTGAAATATTAAATTGTCATTTCTCAAACATTGGGAAATCATCTTAATAAATATTAAACTTAGCTTCAAATAGAGTACACGATTCAATTTACAATTACAATATTAATATTCATTAAGTGCGGACGTTTATTAAGTGCATGAATTGCAATTGGGCTACATAAGTAGTTTCTAAGCTGTTTTGTGCGTTTTAATGGTTGTTTCACAATTTTGGAGCAGCAATGATATGTGAGCACCATTAGGATCGAAATAGTTAGATCCATTAGCAAATGTTCCTGTTAACATTTTTAAGATCCAAGTAAAATTGTCTAGATTCAATATTATAAGTTGACTTTGATCTGATGCAAGAAACCAAACTAAATAATGATTTCCATGGATAGCCTTGCGCATTTCACTAATAACCTTCTTCACAAACTTCTCAATTTCCATGAAACTTTTTCATGATTAATGGATTAGCTCATCCCAATATCTAAATATCAGGTGATACTGTTTATTAATGCACGACTATGACATGTATCCTTGTAGTCAGAGAGAATTATTCATTGCACCATGCGCTAAAACTAATTACTAGAAAAAAATCTGATCTAAAATTGCTGACAGCACCTGCTCGATTATAATCAATGGGCACTTGATCACAATGAGCCCTTCCTTTGTTGATCGAGGTTTTGGCTGGCTTCCAAACATTATTTTATAATGACAATTTAATGCACTTCACCGACAATGTAATTGCTACCATAAATAACTCTGAAAGTCTGACTTTAATATGGTAGAGACAGAGAGCTTGTTCTTTTTTGCTGGGTTATTTTCTCCTCCCATTTATTCCTTTTCAACCCTCAGACAATGAGTGAAGAGATGTGTTGGTTGTAAATTAAGTTTATAACTTAAGACTGTTAATGTGGAGGGGGGCTAAAATTAATTGAGAAAAACCTCCAACGTTTAAAATACTCAGCGCCTTGGAGCACCTATTAAATTTTTATTACTTGAATATGTAAAATAGAATATTTTGGTCAATGCAAATATTGCCAATATCATTAAAATTAAGGCTTATATACATAAAGTATTTTTTACTGTTTATTCATCCAAAACACAAACAAAATTCAAAGGAATTGACATTGATATAGCACTTTATATTATTCTCAAAGCACTGATGTTCTTGCACCAATGACCCCTTGTGGAAATTCCAGGCAATTACAAAAAATAAAGTTCCCAGTGGAGTCCAAACGGATAGTTCCCAACCAGTCTGCTGGTGTTCTGTGAAGATCCCCTAAGTGTGCTGCAAAAAAAGATTCTAAATGGCTAAAAATTTGTGTGATTAATTAGTTAACTCTGCTGCCTCAGAACGCCAGGGACACAGCTTCGATTCCTGGCTTGGGTCGCTGTATGTGCAGAGTCTGCATGTTCTCCCTGTGTCTGCGTGGGTTTCCTCTGGGTGCACTGGTTTCTTCCCGCAGTCTAAAAGACATGCTGGTTCGGTGCATTGACCATGCAAAGTTCTCCCTCAGTGTATCCGAACAGGTGCCGGTGTGTGCTGACTAGGGGATTTTCACAGTTACTTCATTGCAATGTTAATGTAAGCCGACTTATGACAATAATAAAATAAAAATTAAAAAAGTAAAAATAAATTAAAAATAATCTTTGTCTTCTAGCTCCATGGTTGGCATTTCCAAGACCTAATGAACCTCAACAGATGCTTTGACTTGGAAAAAGCTGCACATGCGCAGTTTGGATTTTTTATGTTGGTTAAGTCCATGCACATGACCAACGGGAATTGGAGCTGAAGGCAAAGGCCACATGCCTTACACAAAAAGCATCAACAAGTTCCATCTCACTGTCAAACTCACCATGGACTACTCCCCAGAATCGGTTGCATTCTTGGACACAAGCATCTCCATCAAGGATGGTCACCTCAGCACATCACTGCACCACAAGCCCATGGATAACCTCACCAAACTCCACTTCTCCAGCTTCCACCCTAAACACGTTAAAGAAACCATCCCCTATGAACAAGCCCTCTGTATATGCAGGATCTGCTCAGGTGAGGAGGATCACCTCACCTCCAGATGCTGAAAGATGCCCTCATAAGAACAGGATATGGCACTCGACCCATTGATCGACAGCTCCAATGTGCCACAGCGAAAAACTGCACGACCCCTCAGAAGACAAACATGGGACACGGCGGACAGAGTACCCTTCGTTGTCCAGTACTTCCCCAGAGCAGAGAAGCTACTACATCTTTCTGGAGTCTTCAACGTGTCATTGATGAAGATGAACATCTCGCCAAGGCCATCCCCACACCCCCACTTCTTGCCTTCAAACAACCGCAAAACCTCAAACAGACCATTGTTCACAGCAAACTACCCAGCCTTCAAGAGAACAGTGACCACAACACCACACAACCCTGCCACAGCAACGTCTGCAAGACGTGCCAGTTCATTGACACGGATGCCATCATCTCATGTGAGAACCATCCACTGGATAATTGGTATATACTCTTGCAATTTGGCCAAAGCTGTTTACCTGATATGCTGCAGGAAAGGATGTCCCAAGGCATGGTACATTGGGGAGACAATGCAGACGCTACGATGACGGATGAATGAACTACCAGGACTACCATGGACGAATGATTACCAGGCAAGACTTTCCCTTCCTGTTGGCGAACACTTCAGCGGTCATGGGCATTCGGCCTCTGATCTTCAGGTAAGCATTCTCCAAGGCGGCCTTCACAACACATGACAATGCAGATTCGATGAGCAGGGACTGATAGCCAAGGTCCGCACACATGAGGACGGCCTCAACCGGGATCTTGGGTTATTGCCACACTATCTGTAACTCCCACGACTTGCCTGGGCTTGCAAAATCTCACTAACTGTCTTGTCTGGAGACAATACACATCTCTTTAACCTGTGCTTAACACCCTCTTCACTTATATTGTCTCTACCTTTAAGACGTGATTACCTATAAAAACTCACATTCCAACCATTATTTTGTACATTGAGTTTGTGTCTTTATATGCCCCGTTAGTGAAGAGAAATCCCACTTACCTGACGAAGGGACAGCGTTCCAAAAGTTGGTGGCTTTTGCTACCAAATAAACCTGTTGGACTTTAACCTGGTGTTGCAAAACTCAGGTAATCAGGCAGCATCTGTGGGAAGATGACCGTTTCAAAATATCAAGTCTAGGATGAACTGGATAAATGATTTGTGAGCTGCGTTATAAAGGAAATCAATGTTCCCTTTATACATTTTATATTTATGTTGTATTGTTTACATTTTCCAAATCAATGGCCTAGGTTTTGCGATAGCTGGAACTGAAGCTATCAGATTATTGTGGTGGAAATTAAATTTTTAGCATCCACACACACATGGTAAAACATGGAAACCTGAGTTTTCTGATTTGCTCCAGGTTTTCTGTCCACATCAACATTCTCTCTAATGGTGAATGTAGGCTGAAAATTGCCCCCCAAAACATATTTTGCTAGAGGGAAGTTCAGAGAAAATAGGAAGTGTGCCTTGAATTTTTTTGTCATATAGGGGTGTGCCATGACATGTCAAAGGCTGGGAACCACTTGTCTAGGCTCATGATTCTATTTTGAGTCTTACATGTGTTTGTAAACTGCTTTAGCTTAACTTTCGTAATTTGGTAACTTCAAAATACCACGATTAAATTTGCACTCTGCTTTTTGTTTTGGTTCTCTCTCGGGTATGCTGTCTGCTGCACCTATTTTACTGTTTCAGTCCATTTGCTGGTACATGTCTGGTCATCGTCAGTACTCTTATCATGTTTTCCTATACTACTTTTGAACTCCTTTCTCTTGCCTTGTCTTATAATTATTTTGCTATCTTGTCCTGCTGCCATCACCGTTTCTCTCTTCCTCTCCCCTTCTACTTTACTATCTTTTTCTCCACTGGAGATACATCAAAACTATTAATATTTTGTGACCTAAAATATTGACAAGCTTAAGGTTTGAAAATAATTGATCACAATTCAATATGAAATATTAACAGCCAAGAATTGTTTGGCAGAATTCCAAGTTGTCCCACAAAATTCGACACTAGACTTTTAAGATACATTTCAAACACAGATAGTGTGTATACCATGGGTTCTTGATTTTCCAACTATGGTAAAATAAATTGATCAATTAGAAGGCAAAATCTTTTTAAGATTAGATTTACTGTTTATTTTTAATGGCAAATTTCTCCCTATTAGCGATCCATATTTCTAAATGAGTTCAAAGTCCATTAGCAATTGAGGAGACAAATATTATTTCCTCTATCATCTATTCTAGTAATGAACAAGGTTATTGTCCTACCATATCATAACAGTATTGCTCCTGTAATGGTTTTTTTTCACTTGATGTTGCATTAACACAAAGTTTTTATTTGAAATAGCTCTGCTAAGACAATTTCACAATTACAACATTCAATTTTATATCTTCCATTAGGTTTGAATCCAACTCAGGTGGGCAGCATAACATATGGCTCACTTATGCATGGTAGTGAGACAAATTTGGGTAGTCTCCTTTGTATGGATGTGAAAGGTAAACAGGAGAAAAATCTTATATCAGTGGAACATTATTGGTGTTAAGAGCTGGTGTATTTAAGATTGAGTTGGGCACAGAATTCCATCACTAAAAGTGGGATTAGGATTATGGCTTTATCGCTTTTTGTGGAGAATAAAAACCAACTCAATCCTGTTTGGCGTCTCTATGTTACAATGTTTACTTGATTCTAAAAATCAATTGCCAACATTTTTTAACTTTGACTAATGATAATAATTTAGTTTTACTCTAATCACCAATAGCTAGCAGTCACCCAAATCTAGACCATTTAAAACACTACAGTAATTTAGCTGGAATAAATGTCTTAATGGTAGTTGCATTTCACCTAGTAACATATATATTGCTTTCAGTAACCACAATAAAATATGGGTTTAGTCAGTATAAGCTCACTGTTTATATTTAGTACACCGCTGGTGAATTTCCAAAGTTAAGGCTCCGTATGAAATTATAATTTCGGCATAACATTACTCTTAACACCTGGCTGTTGTGTTACTTCAGCACTTAGAAAGTTACAATAGGCATGACCCACCAATCCTTGGACCTATAGAGGCCCATAAATGAGAACATAAGGGCTTCTTTGCTTTGTCTCGCCATACTTTTACCTGTAGTGGAAGGATGTCCATACCATATAGGAATGATGTAATGTGGGGAAGGGGTATCCGGGGGGCTGACTTCCTTTCTGAGAACCATGGACCTTTCAGAAGCACTCCCCATCACCCTCCAAGTCATACCTCCACCTATACCTTGTCCATCTGGTCTCTGAAACCTGGCCCTGAACCCTCACCTCTTCACCGAGACCTTGGATGTACTTGGTCTCCTTGATATGGTGAAGCTGCATACAGCCTCAGTAGTGGTTGCTAGCTGGTGCTGCTGGGATTACAACTACAGAGCTGCCGATCATCAAACGCAGTAAAAAGTCTGACAACACCAGGTTTAAGTCCAACCGATTTATCTGATAGTACACTCACTAGCTTTCGGGGTTAGTCCATTCGTCAGGTGAATGGAGAGTTCTGGCCTCAGACAGAGCATATAAAGCACAGACAGGTTACAGATTACTGATTAGAATGCGAATCTTTACACCTAACCTGCTGTTCAAGTCCTAAAGTGGCTGACTATGTGAGTGGAAGGAGCACTGATCACAGTTTAAAGAGATGTGTATTGTCTCCAGACAATACAGTAAGTGAGGTTTTGCAAACCCAGGCAAGTCACGGGGGTTACAGATAGTGCAACATGAACCCAAGATCCCTGTTGAGACCGTCCTCGTGTGTGCGGAACTTGGCTATCAGTCTCTGCTCAGCGACTCTGCGCTGTTGTGTGTCGTGAAGGCCACCTTGGAGAATGTTTACCCAATGGTCAGAGGCTGAATGCCCGTGACCACTGAAGTGTTCGCCAACAGGAAGGGAACAGTCTTGCCTGGTGATTGTCGAGCGATGTTCATTCATCCATTGTCGTAGCGTCTGCATGGTCTCCCCAACGTACCATGCTTTGGGACATCTTTTCTTGCAACATATCAGGTAGACAACGTTGGCCGAGTTGCAAGAGTATTACTGTGTACCTGGTGGATGGTATTCTCACGTGTGATGATGGTATCCATGTCGATGATCCGGCATGTCTTGCACAGGTTGCTGTGGCAGGGTTGTGTGGTATTGTGGTCACTGTTCTCCTGAAGGCTGGGTAGTTTGCTGCGAACAATGGACTGTTTGAGGTTGTGTGGTTGTCTGAAAGCAAGAAGTGGGGGTGTGGGGATGGCCCTGGCGAGATGTTCGTCTTCATCAATGACATGTTGAAGACTCCAGAGAAGATGTCGAAGCTTCTCTGCTCCGGGGAAGTACTGGATGACGAAGGGTACTCTGTCCACTGTGTCCCATGTTTGTCTTCTGAGGAGATCGGTGCGGTTTTTTGCTGTGGCGCATCAGAACTGTCAATCTGAGTCGAGCACCATATCCTGTTCTTATGAGGGCATCTTTCAGCGTCTGGAGGTGTCTGTCACGATCTTCCTCATCTGAGCAAATCCTGTGTATACGGAGGGCTTGTCCATAGGGGATGGCTTCTTTAACATCTTTAGGGTGGAAGCTGGAGAAGTGGAGCATTGTGAGATTGTCTGTGGGCTTGCGGTACAGTGAGGTGCTGAGGTTGTTTAAGAAGGGTGGCAGGCAAAAGGTGGGGAATTATAGGCCGGTTAGTTTAACGTCTGTTGTAGGAAAAATGTTAGAATCCGTGATCAAGGAGAAAATAGCGAGGCATCTTGAGGAGAATTGTTTGGTAGAGCAGACGCAGCATGGTTTCATTAGGGGAAGTCGTGTCTGACGAATTTATTGGAGTTCTATGAGGAGGTGTCTAGGGCGGTGGATAGAGGAGAGCCGGTGGATGTGGTGTTTCTTGATTTTCAGAAGGCGTTTGACAAGGTGCCTCACAAGAGGTTATTACAGAAGGTCAGGGGGCGTGGAGTTGGGGGTAGGGTGGTAGCGTGGATAGAGGATTGGCTGTCAAATAGGAGGCAGAGAGTAGGGGTCAATGGGTGCTATTCGGATTGGCGGTTGGTGTCTAGTGGAGTGCCCCAGGGGTTGGTGCTGGGGCCTCAGCTATTCACCATTTATATAGATGATCTGGAGGAGGGAACCGAGTGTATGGTGTCGAAATTTGCTGATGACACCAAGATTGGTGGAACGGCAAAATGTGCGGAGGGTGTGGAGAGTCTGCAGAAGGATCTAGATAGGCTGGGCGAATGGGCCAGGAACTGGCAAATGGAATTTAATGTTGGCAAATGTGAGGTTGTCCACTTTGGTAGGAATAATGGTAGGAAGGACTATTACTTACGTGGAGAAAAACTGCAGCAGGCGACGGTGCAGAGGGACCTCGGGGTCCTTGTGCATGAGTCACAAAAACCCAGCCTGCAGGTGCAGCAGGTGGTCAGGAAGGCGAATGGGATGCTGGCCTTCATAGCGAGGGGGATTGAATATAAAAGTAGGGAGGTCTTGCTGCAGCTGTATAGGGCACCGGTGAGGCCGCAACTGGAGTACTGTGTGCAGTTTTGGTCACCGCACTTACGCAAGGATATTTTGGCCTTGAAGGAAGTGCAGAGGAGGTTTACTAGGCTGATACCGGAGTTGAGGGGGCTGAACTATGAGGAGAGGCTGAATAAACTAGGCTTGTACTCATTAGTTTAGAAGAATGAGGGGAGATCTCATTGAGACGTGTAAGATGTTGAATGGGATGGATAGGATAGAGGTGGAGAGGCTCTTCCCACTCAGAAAGGACAGTAGGACTAGAGGGCACAGCCTCAGGATAAAGGGGGGGCGGTTTAGAACGGAGTTGAGGAGGAACTTCTTCACTCAAAGGGTGGTGAATCTCTGGAATTCTCTGCCTGTTGAAGTGGTGGAGGCTGCCTCGCTCAATATTTTTAAGACGCGGGTTGATGGGTTTTTGATAAGCAAGGGGATTAAGGGTTATGGGGAGAGGGCGGGAATGTGGAACTGAGCCACGACAGATCAGCCATGATCTTATTGAATGGCGGGACAGGCTCGAGGGGCTAGATGGCCTACTCCTGCTCCTATTTCTTATGTTCTTATGTGACTGTCCTTGATGGAGATGTGTGTGTCCAAGAATGCAACTGATTCTGGGGAGTAGTCCATGGTGAGTCTGATGGTGGGGTGGAACTTGTTGATGTCATCATATAGTTGTTTCAGTGATTGATCTCCATGAGGCCAAAGGAGGAAAATGTCATTGATGTGAAAGCTAGCACGAGGGGGCATGGCTTTAAATTAAGGGGGGGTAGCTACAGGACGGATGTCAGGGGTAGGTTCTTTACCCAGCGGGTGGTGAGGGATTGGAATGCCCTGCCTGCTGCGGTTGTAAATGCGTCTAGTTTGGGGGCGTTTAAGAGATCTCTGGATAGGTTTATGGACGAAAAGGGATTGGTATAGGCTAGTGGGTCATTGTTTTTGTAACTGGTCGGCGCAACATCGTGGGCCGAAGGGCCTGTTCTGCGCTGTAATGTTCTATGTTCTATGTTCTATGTACCTAGTGTATAGCATCGGTTGAAGATTCTGTGTGGTGAAAAAGTCTTGTTCGAACCTGTGCATGAAGATGTTGGCATATTGAGGTGCGAATTTGGTCCCCATGGCTGTTCCGTGTGTCTGGATGAAAAACTGGTTGTTGAAGGTGGAGACATTGTGGTCCAGGATAAAGCGGATGAGTTGTAAAATTGCATCTGGAAACTGGCAGTTGTCGGCATTGAGTACTGAGGCAGTCGCAGCAATGTCATCGTTGTGGGGGATGTTGGTGTAGAGCGCTGAGACATCCATTGTGACGAGGAGTGTCCCTGGTTCAACTGCTCCGTGTGTGCTGAGTTTCAGTAGGAAGTCCGTAGTGTCGCGACAAAAGCTGGGGGTTCTTTGTACAATGGGTTTCAGGATGCCCTCGACGTAGCCGGAGAGGTTCTCACACAGATACGATGGGACGTATTGCCCGATACGATGGGACGGCCAGGTGTGTTTGCCTTGTGTATCTTTAGGAGGCAGTTGAGACCTCCAATGCGGGGAGTACGTGGAATGAGAGCACGGAGGGTGCTCTGAAGGTCCGGATCAAAGGTCTTGATCAGATTGTTGAGTTGACGAGTGCGTTCTTTGGTCGGATCTGTGGGTAACTGTCTGTAGTGTTCCTCATTGTTTAGTTGTCGGTACACTTCTTTACAGTAATCCGTTCTGTTCAGTATGACGATGGCCCCTCCTTTGTCTGCTGGTTTGATGTCAATGTTGCGGTTGGTCTTGAGAGCGTGGATGGCGTTGTGTTGTGCTTGGGTGATGTTTGGGGCTGTCTTGTGAGTGCGGCTGATGAATCTGGTGTTAACGCACCTCCTGATGGTTTGGGCATACAAGTCCAGTCGAGGGCAGCGGCCTTCTGGAGGAGTCCAATTGGATTCCTTCCTCTTAGGTTGCTGAACTGTGGACCTCTCTGTCGGCTGTTCTGGTTCATCGGCTGTCTCATTGTGTTCGCTGTTGGCCTCTTGGGGTTTGTGGAAAAACTCCCGCAGCCTCATTCGCCTGATGAATTCCTCTGTGTCCGCTGCGAGACTGATGGGGTCCATTTTGGTGGTGGGGCAGAAATTGAGCCCACGGCTGAGAACTTCGATTTCATCTGGTTGAAGTGTGTAGTCCGACAAGTTGACAATGGACCTCCCTGCGGTAGTGCTGTTTTCTACTGTGGTGCCGGGGGAGGCTTGGTTGTAGCTGGCGGCGATGCCGAGTTTTTCAAGTTTCCTGTCCTTGGTGTGCATGTAGGTGGAGTAGTTTCTTTGTCTCATCTGCTTGGCAAAGTTTCGCAGTTGGTCTGCTTCCTGAGCACAAGTTGAGAAAATGTATTCCATTTTAGTTTCCAGGGTGCGGCGTTTGCTGTAAGGCTGGTGTATGAGGTGGTTGAGGAGTGTGAGAGAGGTGCGACGGCAAAGTCTCTCAGCGTAGTCTGTGTTATAGGTCGCCCTGAGTGGGTTCGTGATCTGTAGTCCTTTAGGTATCTTGTCTGCTTTCTTGCATCTCTGTAAAAACTTGATGTCTGTGTCGATATGTGCAATCTTCTTAGAGATCCTTTCCACTTGGATCCGGCAGTTTGCAGTGTCGATATTAGTCATGATGTGGATATGCCGGCGTTGGACTGGGGTAAACACAGTAAAAAGTCTGACAACACCAGGTTTAAGTCCAACCAATTTATTTGATAGTACACTCACTAGCTTTTGGGGTTAGTCCCTTCGTCAGGTGAATGGAGAGTTCTGGCCTCAGATAGAGCATATAAAGCACAGACAGTTTACAGATTACTGATTAGAATGTGAACCTTCACCTTCAACAACCAGTTTTTCATCCAGACACACGGAACAGCCATGGGGACCAAATTCGCACCTCAGTATGCCAACATCTTCATGCACAGGTTCGAACAAGACTTCTTCACCACACAGAATCTTCAACCGATGCTATACACTAGATACGTCAATGACATTTTCTTTCTTTGGCCTCATGGAGATCAATCACTGAAACAACTATATGATGACATCAACAAGTTCCATCCTACCATCAGACTCACCATGGACTATTCCCCAGAATCACTTGCATTCTTGGACACACACATCTCCATTAAGGACAGTCACCTCAGCACCTCACTGTACCGCAAGCCCACAGACAATCTCATGATGCTCCACTTCTCCAGCTTCCACCCTAAAGATGTTAAAGAAGCCATCCCCTATGGACAAGCCCTCCGTATACACAGGATTTGCTCAGATGAGGAAGATCGTGACAGACACCTCCAGGCGCTGAAAGATGCCCTCATAAGAACAGGATATGGCGCTCGAGTCATAGATTGACAGTTCCGATGCGCCACAGTGAAAAACCGCACCGATCTCCTCAGAAGACAAACACGGGACATAGTGGACAGAGTACCCTTCGTCGAACAGTACTTCCCCGGAGCGGAGAAGCTACGACACCTTCTCTGGAATCTTCAACATATCATTGATGAAGACGAACATCTCGCCAGGGGTATCCCCACACCCCCACTTCTTGCTTTCAGACAACCACACAACCTCAAACAGTCCATTGTTCGCAGCAAACTACCCAGCCTTCAGGAGAACAGTGACCACAATACCACACAACCATGCCACAGCAACCTCTGCAAGACATGCCGGATCATCGACATGGATGACATCATCACACGTGAGAATACCATCCACCAGGTACACGGTAAATACTCTTGCAACTCGGCCAACGTTGTCTACCTGATACGTTGCAAGAAAGGATGTCCCGAAGCATGGTACATTGGGGAGACTATGCAGACGCTATGACAGCGGATGAATGAGCATCGCTCGACAATCACCAGGCAAGACTGTTCCCTTCCTGTTGGCGAACACTTCAGTGGTCATGGGCATTCAGCCTGTGACCTTCGGGTAAGCATTCTCCAAGGCGGCCTTCACATAAGAACATAAGAACATAAGAAATAGGAGCAGGAGTAGGCCATCTAGCCCTTTGAGCCTGCCCCGCCATTCAATAAGATCATGGCTGATCTGTCGCTGCTCAGTTCCACTTTCCCGCCCTCTCCCCATAACCCTTAATCCCCTCTCTTATCAAAAACCCATCAACCCGCGTCTTAAAAATATTTAGCGAGGCAGCCTCCACCACTTCAACGGGCAGAGAATTCCAGAGATTCACCACCCTTTGAGTGAAGAAGTTCCTCCTCAACTCCGTTCTAAACCGCCCCCCTTTTATCTTGAGGCTGTGCCCCCTAGTCCTACTGTCTTTTTTGAGCGGGAAGAGTCTCTCCACCTCTATCCTATCCAACCCATTCATTATCTTATACGTCTCAATGAGATCTCCCCTCATTCTTCTAAACTCTAACGAGTACAAGCCCAGTTTATTCAGCCTCTCCTCATAGCTCAACCCCCTCAACTCCGGTATCAGCCTAGTAAATCTCCTCTGCACTCCCTCCAAGGCCAAAATATCTTTGCGCAGGTGCAGCGCCCAAAACTGCACACAGTACTCCAGCTGCGGCCTCACCAATGCCCTATACAGCTGCAGCAAGACCTCCCTACTTTTATATTCAATCCCCCTCACTATGAAGGTCAGCATCCCATTCGCCTTCCTGACCACCTGCTGCACCTGCAAGCTGGGTTTTTGCGACTCATGCACAAGGACCCCGAGGTCCCTCTGCACCGTCGCCTGCTGCAGTTTTTCGCCCCGTAAGTAATAGTCCTTCCTACCATTATTCCTACCAAAGTGGACCACCTCACACTTGCCAACATTAAATTCCATTTGCCATTTCCTGGCCCATTCGCCCAGCCTATCTAGATCCTTCTGCAGACTCTCCACACCCTCCGCACATTTTGCCGTTCCCCCAATCTTGGTGTCATCAGCAAATTTCGACACCCTACACTCGGTTCCCTCCTCCAGATCATCTATATAAATGGTAAAAAGCTGAGGCCCCAGCACCGAATCCTGGGGCACTCCACTAGTCACCATCCGCCAATCCGACACACGACACACGACAGCGCAGAGTCGCTGAGCAGAGACTGATAGCCAAGTTCCGCACACATGAGGACGGTCTCAACAAGGATCTTGGGTTCATGTCACACTATCTGTAACCCCCGTGACTTGCCTGGGTTTGGAAAACCTCACTCACTGTACTGTCTGGAGACAATACACATCCCTTTAACTTATGATCAGTGCTCCTTCCACTCACATTGTCAGCCACTTTAAGACTTGAACAGCAGGTTAGGTGTAAAGATTCGCATTCTAATCAGTAATCTGTAACCTGTCTGTGCTTTATATGCTCTGTCTGAGGCCAGAACTCTCCATTCACCTGATGAAGGGACTAACCCTGAAAGCTAGTGAGTGTACTATCAAATAAATCGGTTGGACTTAAACCTGGTGTTGTCAGGCTTTTTACTGTTTACCCCAGGCCAATGTTGGCATAGCCACATCATGACAATCATCAAACAGCCAGCAGCTCTTTGCGATGAAGCAGCCTCCTGAGATATAGGTGGAAGTCTTAGCTTTAAAACAATTAACGCAGGGCCCAACATTAAATTGCTGTGGCCAACCATTGAAATCATGGGTGGTGTGAGAACGGACGTTACTTTTTAACATTTTTCAGGCATATTGTGTCTTTGTGTAAAGAAGGTGTGTATTTGTGTAAATGATTTAAATAAGCTGCGGAGAAGTTGCTAGAAGTGGATTGTCTGGGAGCTTTAAGACATGAAAACATACAAGTTTGTGCATTTGTAATGAAATATTATAGTGGGATTGCGTTACTGGTAAACAGGTTGGATCTAACATTGACATTTCTAGATAAGTTGAGTTTGTTTGAATATCAAAGGGAAATCAGGGGTGACAAGAAACATTTTGCATCTTGCAGGAGTAAATTGAAAAGTTTACTAAATGTTATTGACCTGAAAGCAGAGACAAAATAGAAACACAAAAGATTTTTATATTTTGGAAAAGTTTAGTTCAAAGAAGTGCCGAGGACAACAGAATCGTAGATTAAAGAGGAGAAAAAGATTATTAAGGAGAGATGAGAGGAATTATCGTTGGCTATATGGGAAGACCTGACTGAAGCAGCTCTGGGCTGGGAGAAGGTGCAGTTTTAATCAGCCATCCTTGTCAAGCCAGAAAAGACTTGGGCTGCAAAAAGTAGTCCTGTATCTGATAGTTCCTTAGATTTCCACAGCAGCCTGGAGATAAGTTTAAGAGGTTGTATGCTGTATCTTTAATTTTTAAAGTGACAGCAGCTTTGCCTTGTGTAATATTACCAGGCTTCTATAGTTAAATTTATCTATATTAGAATGCTGCCTGGCAGGTGTTGATTGGTGGGTTTTGTAAGACTTTTTAAACAGTATCTCTGTGTCTATGTTTTCTTCTTTTTTTAACTTTTAAAAACCTGTGTTACTGAAGTTCTTGTTGCTGGGATCAATACTTTCATTCAGAACAATAGCCTCCCTTTGCACTGTCACCATTCTATGATTCTAATGTGTCCTGGCCAAATTGATCCTTCAATTAACAATTTGTGGGAGTTTACTGTGTGCAACTTGGCTGCCATAGTTCCTATATTACAACAGAAACTATATATCTGAAGTGTTTCATTGACTGTACAGCACTTCGAGACATCCAGTGGAAGTGAAAAATGTTATATAAACGAATGTATATTTTTTTAATTTTCCACAGTAAAAAGGAGCTTAAGCTTTACTGCATCAACAATCATTATGGAAATAGTTTTTATTTCTATTTTCCCAAAGGACAATGGGAGAGGATATCAGGTGGTATGCCCACTTCATTAAACTTCAACAATATTCTGTGAGGGTCAAAGCCAACACGTTGCATAATTGGATCTTGTTGCTATTGCTGTGTTTCTGAGGGGAGAAATAAAGCAGGTGAAAGTACTTCTGCTTTTTGGAAAACCACACAGTTTATTTTACTGGTCATCATTTAGAACAGTTGATATACAGATACACATCGATCTCAAATTCAATAGAACTGAAGTAGAGGTTACAATTGTCTATTGAAACTATACATCACAATTTGAATTTAATTCATTTGATAAATATATTACAGCAAAAATAAATATTTTTGAAAAAGTTGCCCTCAGGTAATTAAGATTGAATCATTGAAACATAACTTTATGCTCTTGGTCTTGTGGACAATAATTTAAAATCATTTACAGAACCATTAACATCAGACGCTTCCAGTAATGAGTCAAATCAAGAGCTCATACTGCAAGTAAATACATAATCACTTCGAGTTACGCTGTCCATGAGTTATTTGAAAACTTATTGAGTTTTTTGAGAAGGTGACCAAAGAGGTGGATGGGGGCAAGGCAGTTGACGTGGTATACATGGATTTTAGTAAGGCGTTCGATAAGGTTCACCATGGTAGGCTTCTGCAGAAAATGCAGATGTATGGGATTGTGGGTAATCTAGGAAGTTGGATCAGGAATTGGCTATCAGATAGGAGACAGAGGGTGGTGGTGGATGGTAAATATTCATCATGGAGTACAGTTACGAGTGGTGTGCCTCAGGGATCTGTTTTGGGGCCACTGTTGTTTGTAATTTTTATTAATGATCTGGATGAGGGTATAGTTGGGTGGATTAGTAAATTTGCTGATGACACCAAAGTTGGAGGTGTGGTAGATTGTGAGGAAGGGTGTCATAGTCTGCAGGGAGACTTAGATAGGTTGCAGAGCTGGGCCGAGAGGTGGCGGATGGAATTTAATGCGGAGAAGTGTGAGGTAATTCACTTTGGTAGGAGCAACAGATGTGTCGAGTATAGGGCTAACGGGAGGACTTTGAATAGTGTGGATGAACAGAGGGATCTAGGTGTGTGTGTACATAGATCCCTGAAAGTTGGGAATCAAGTAGATAAGGTTGTTAAGAAGGCGTACGGTGTCTTGGCGTTTATTGGTAGGGGGATTGAATTTAGGAGTAGCAGTGTAATGTTGCAACTGTACACTACTCTAGTGCGGCCGCACTTGGAGTACTGTGTGCAGTTCTGGTCCCCGCATTACAAGAAGGATGTGGAGGCGTTGGAGAGGGTGCAGAGGAGGTTTACTAGGATGTTGCCTGGTATGGTGGGGAGGTCCTATGAGGAGAGACTGAGGGATTTAGGGTTGTTTTCGTTGGAAAGAAGGCGGCTAAGAGGGGATCTTATTGAAACATATAAGATGATTAGAGGTTTAGATAGGGTGGATAGTGATAGCCTTTTTCCTCGGATGGAGAAAGCTAGCACGAGGGGGCATGGCTTTAAATTAAGGGGGGGTAGCTACAGGACGGATGTCAGGGGTAGGTTCTTTACCCAGCGGGTGGTGAGGGATTGGAATGCCCTGCCTGCTGCAGTTGTAAATGCGTCTAGTTTGGGGGCGTTTAAGAGATCTCTGGATAGGTTTATGGACGAAAAGGGATTGGTATAGGCTAGTGGGTCACTGTTTTTGTAACTGGTCGGCGCAACATCGTGGGCCGAAGGGCCTGTTCTGCGCTGTAATGTTCTATGTTCTATGTCCACATCATGGGCTGCCTTTCTCTACAGAAGTCGCACAGTGAAAATATGTGCAATTATATACACCACATCATGTCAAAATATTCCAAAACTATTTTTTGAAGTGTAGTGACTTTCTACACCAGTGACATTTCACATACAGCAATGAGATAAACCGATTCAATTAAAAGGAGTTGATTTACTATTTACATTTTACTCTATTTATCTTTTTGTCTCTTTAGTACATTGATGAAGGCATCCTTTGGTATTTCCACATTACCAATTTTCCTCATTCTTCTCTTTCCTTCAGCTTGCCTCTTCAAAAGCTTCATTTTGCGAGTTATGTCACCACCATACTGAAAATAATAAAATGAGTTTTTAAACATACTCGCAAACAAGGTGGTGGGGGAGAGAGGAGGGTTAACATATTCATTCCTACTTGTGTGTTCTTTATGTGACTTGATTAGAAATGAGGCAAGGAAATCATTCACTATTATACCTGCTGCTTCAAAAGATTAAAACAAAGTTGACAAGGGAGAATGGAGACACATCAACAACTATCCAAGTACCTATGATAGTTAGGATCATACATCAATCCAGCACATTACCACTTCTTTCCATTTAAACTGTAATTTATAGAATGTTACTGTTCTATTATAATTTGCAAGAAACTTGAAATTCAGAAAGTGAAAAGTTGGGATCAAAGGCATCAACATTTCCAGCTATAACTTACATTCATAAATACAAGTAGCCAATAAACACTTGGAAAAATCTGATAAAATCGGGCACACTTTAACAAGGTCTCGGTAGTGTTAAATGGACTTGAGCATAAATTCCATTCATATCCTGAGGCTGAGAATACTTCCATCCAAGTATATAGTTAAGGGAAAAACGTGTAATTCAAATACCTTTGAAATACAAATCAACCCCAAACAATAATACAATAATTTCTTATGCCCAATTCATTAGTCCTTCAACGGAAACCAAATAGGTTGGCTGGAAATTATTAAAACAACACCAGTGTCCTCTTGTGGATTTTTTAATAAACTGCAGTCAAACAAAAATTCCAGCAGGCCAGTCCAATTGGTAATTTAAATGTAAATACAGCATAATCTTATTCTCTTACTGTAACTCCTATTATTTAATGCCAATCTTCTTCTAAATATCTAGCCAAACAATAACAAATGCTACGTAAACTCTAACCACAGATAAATTACAGATTGAATAAGTATGCCAAATCTGGTGCTGCATTTGCACTGTAATATTCGTACTAACAATCTAGACCAGGGTCTCCAAACTACGGCCCGCGGGCCACACATGGCCCGCAGCGGCCTCATCTGGATTGGAGTTTGGAAACCGCTGATCTAGACCATCGATTGTCATTGATTTCAGGAAAAGGAGTGGAGAACATGCCCCTGTCTACATTAATGGGGATGAAGTAGAAAGGATCGAGTGCTTCAGTTTTAAGGTGTCCAGATCACCAACAACCTGTCTTGGTCCCCCCAATGCCGACACTACAGTTAAGAAAGCCTACCAACTACTTTCTCAGAAGACGAAGGAAACTTGGCATGTTAGCTACAACTCTCTCCAACTTCGACAGATACGTCATAGTAAGCGTTCTTTCTGGTTGTATCACAGCTTGGTATGGCTCCTGCCCTGTCCAACAGTCATTTCATGGGATTTTCCCAGGGCAACCAATCCATGGATAAGAGTACAGCTCGCAGTCCAATAAGAACGATGGGCTTTTGAAGCTAGATGGCTTGAGGTCTTTCAGCTTGAAAACAGCAAATAACTAGCTGCAATGAAGTAATAAGGGAAAGGGCACTTCAAAATTGAGGTACCCTCGTTCCAAATTTGTTAACTTATAATGTCCTTGGCAACGAGGCCACCATGTTGTGTGGTGAAAGGGATGGAACAATTTATCTCAGAATGCTGACAACTCAAAAGTTGAATGAGGCTCCTTATATTCTGAATAACAAAAATAATTCAGGTTGTTGCTGTTGCCCCTCGTGATTTGGGCACTTGGATCTGTTTGCCTAATTCAATGGGAGAACTTGACATGGCCAATACACCTAATCTGCATATCTTTGAACTGAGAGGGGAAACCCACGCTGACACAGAGTTCTAAATTGAACCTGGTTCCCTGGCACTGTGAGGCAGCAGTGCTAACTACTGTGCCACTCTAAGCAGTATTGCATTCACCTTAGCAAAACTGTAAATGTACTTCAGCAGACGTGAATTTTGAGATACATTTGTGAGAATCAGTCCTTAAGTGTCTTCTTCGAATTTCTGGAAGTCAACTTCAAACAAGTTCAAATTCAGTTTAAGCAGATTCTAAATGTGAACCCACCTGGCTTTGTATTGGTACCCCGTGTTTGTGACAGATCATCATTAAAAAAGCTCATTTTGTAAAAATTATACTTACACATTTTGCCAGTACATTTTTCCTCACTGCTTTAACACTGAAAAGAAAAAAAATTAGAACAAGTATTCTATGCACAGATACAGATTTCTTTGTGGTTGTGATGAAGGCAAACACTATCAGTACTTGCTGTATTACTCTGTGAAACTTACATCAACTAGTGGCAGATGTCAGTAAAATACAGAAATCCAGGTATCACTGTCAGTCATTCCCCCCTTATGGGTGTGTTGTTAAAGTCCTCGAAAATGGAAATAAATTACTAACTACTATTCAATGTGAACTTGCACTTGTTTACACTACTAATCCTGCTACTAAAAACGTGGACTGTGTTATAACTATGTTTTCCATGGACACAGCGACTCTCTGACAGAGTATCTTACCCAGGCCCACTGCATCCCCGTAACATTTATCGCACTGATCCCCCTAATCCCCCTACCTTCATATCTTAGGACAGTAGGGTCAATTTAGCATGGCCAATCTACCTAACCTGCACATCTGTGGGAGGAAACCAGAGCACTCAGAGGAAAGCCATATAGACACGAGGAGAATGTGCAAACTCCACACAGTTACCGAAGGTTGGAATTTAACCTGAAGCCCAGCACTGTGAGGCAGCAGTGGAAATCACTGTGACATCATCCTGCTATAAAGAGGTGGTCACACTGGAGTTGGAAGAGAATGGGTGACTACCAGTTAGAGTAAGAGGAATAGGCAGGCAGTGCAGGAATTTTCTGTGGCTATTCCCCAGTAAAACAGATATACTGATTTGGATATTGTTGGAGGTGAATGGCCTCTCAGGAGAAAGCAGCAACTGCCAGAATTGTTGCATCAAGATTAGCTCGGCTGCACAGGGAGGAATAAGAAGTGTGGGAATGCAATAGTCATAGGGGAGTCAATTGTAAGAGGGAGAGATTGGCGTTTCTGAATGGTATAATACTTTGCACAAGAGCAAAAAATTGTATCAATTCAGTTTAAAACCATTTCAGCAGCAAGACGCATCCAAAACAGAAAAACAAACAGCACTGACAAAGGTCACCAAGCCAACAAACACTGGCTCTGTTCTCATAGAATCATAGGATCCCTACAGAGCAGAAAGAGTACAGAAAGAGGCCATTCGGCTCATCGAGTCTGCACCAACCCAGGCCCTACCACCATATCCCTACATATTTACCCACTAATCCCTCTAACCTACACATCTCAGGACACTAAAGGGCAATTTTAGCATGGCCAATCAACCTAACCCGCACATCTTTGGACTTTGGGAGAAAACCGGTGCATCTGGAGGAAACCCACGCAGACACGAGGAGAATGTGCAAACTCCACACAGACAGTGACCCAAGCCGGGAATCGAACCCAGGTCCCTGGGGCTGTGAAGCAGCAGTACTAACCATTACGCTATCGTGCTGCCCATAAATGTTCTCAGATCTGAGAGATTTTCTGCTTTTGTTTCAGATCCGTTGTTATCTGTTTTTAAAATATTTTATTTACCTGATCAGACACCCAATTTGGAAAGCCAATTCCAAAACAGCTAGTCTCATTATGATTTTGGTGTTTTACTGCAGTGAACTATATTGTAATGCAAGTAAAAAAGTGTTTCAAAAGTAATAGACTGGCTGTAAAGTGATTTGTGATATTTTGAGGACGTGAACGGCGCAGGCTCGTTGGGCCTGTTTCCCGTGCTGTCCTGTGTTGTTGTTGTTGTTCTTTGTTTATCAGTAAAAGTTCTCACTCGTCAATTCTTAGAGGGAAAAAAAACTCATTCTGGCAAAGAGTTACTGTTCTACAGTCATGATGAGATAATAAGGTCATACAAAGCTAATTTCTGGTAAATCAAACAGATACTCACGTTTCTCTTGCTATGATCTTGTTGCCTATTGCTGCCTGGATAGCAATCTCGAAAAGTTGCTGAGGTATTGTGTCTTTTAAACGTTCTGCTATTGCTTTACCAGTAGAATAAGCCTTCTCCCTGCGAGTAAGGAATCAATTAATTTTTAAAAAGGTTTTATTGAACAAACAAATTACTGACAAGTACAAGTTAATGCTCGATCCAACATAATCAGTGCACATCTAATTCATCTATCCTAAAGGACTAATTTTGCAGTGTGCACCAGCAAAATCAGGGATTTACCTTCTTTAACAAAATCACAAGAGTATTGCAGTTTGTAGGACACAATCTGGGGAGAGACCCGATTTTGCTGCTCTGGGGCATCTCATGATGCACCCCACTATTTCAACTTCATCAGCATATTTACGTTTTAAAATTTTTGCCCACAAAAGTTGCTTGAAGTGCAAGCTGATCATGGCAAAGCAAGGCAAACAAAGCATCTTGGGCCTTGGTGAAAGGAAGGACTAACAGTGCACCTCCTCAATCAACATGATTTAAGGATTGAGAAATAAATTGAAGAAGAACTGAGAAAGAAGATACATTAAAGTTGATGGATTCAGTTTCAAATCAGGTACAGAAAGAAAATTAAAGTTAGAAAAGAAAGCTTAGATTGAGAGAACAAGAAGAATAAGTAGGAAAAAAGAAAAAATATATAGTTTTGAAATCTCCTTATCTATTATCCAATTTGGGAGGAATAGACTACACTATTGTTCACTTTCCGGGCAAACAAAGCTTATTAGTAGTCATTAACAATGATCATATTGTTAAAATACTACTTGTGTTCTTAACTACTTTATTTAATTTTGTGTGTAGTGAGGTTCCTGGGTAATTAATGCTCCAACTTTATAAAAATTCTGGGGAAGGGGTGCTTAAATGTGAAATATGGTTTTTGTAAATATTAACTGTGTAATGGCACTAATTGGACAGACACTAATGGTAACTTAAAATTGTTAGGACTGGGATGGTAGGAATACTGGATATTTAGCCCCACTATTTCACAGGTCCTACCATTAGTTTAAAAGTTTAACTTCACTGACCAAAATGGTCAATTAGTTACCTTGATTTTTGTAGACCCAAAATAAGAGACTTTTAACCAGGTTTCTTTCAGTAAATCCAGAAATACTCATTTCTTATCAAACAAAACATTTTTTAAAACAAGTTGCACACACATGCAAATAAACAAAGACAAACAAGGTCACTGCAGAGATGGGCTTTATAAACATAAAGGATGAAATTTACAGGGTTTCAAAGCTGTTGATCTAGAGCTCCCTCGTGTGAAGACAGTTTGCTGGTCCCACTAAATATCTGGAGGTTCTGACTAACAGAGGTTTAATATGAAGGAGAACATATAGCTGAATCAATTCTTCTCGTCCCAGCTTTTGAGGTTTCCAAATCCAGACTAGTTATAGTTAGGGGAAGATTCTCTAGTTGTAGGCTGATAACCACACAAGGAATTTCAGGCAAGGCAGGGAGGAGCAAGTTAGGCTAGCCTTCGTTCTCAGCTTATTCCCAAAACACCAATTTCGAAACCAACAGGTTCAAAATTAAAGCGCATCTCTATAATTTTAGCTTTTGCCATTTTCAGTTTTTTTACTTCCCCATCAATTAAAGTGGCTGCAGTTCAAAACAAATAAACAGCTCTTCCCCCTCAAGTAACAGGCCAATTTCTTGGAAAAAGGCAAGCTTTTACCCAAAGGTGAACTTTTAACCTTTTTTAAACATCAGGGTCTAAATAATACTGTGTTCTTTGTTGAGACTGGAATGGGAGGAGTGTAGGGATTATCTAGCTCTAATGTTCCACAGTTTGCAATACTAGTTTTAAAGTTTAATTTATTCACCAAAATGGCCAATTGTTTACCTTCACTGCTGGTACCCAAATTAAAAGGGATCTTAACCACACTTCTTTTAATAAACTCAGAACGATTAATTTATTGTAAAACAAAACTTACTTTTAACAAAGTGCAAGAACTGATTAATACACAATTGAAATTTGGGAAGTAGAACTATCTACCTTTTCTTAAAATTTCTCAGCATACATGAAGACAAATAGCCTCTGCAGAGGTGGGTGGATAGAAAAAACACTTTACAAGAAAAGGATAAGGTTTGCAGAAGTCCAGTGCTTTTGACTTGATTTATTATTGTCACATGTATTGTTATATAGTGGAAAGTATTGTTTCTTGCACACTATATAAAGCATATCATTCATAGAGAAGGAAACAAGGGAATACAGACTGTAGTGTACTGTAGGGTGTTAGGGTGTAGAGAAAGATCAATCTAATGCAAGGTAGGCCAATTCAAATGTCTGATGACTGCAGCAGGGAAGAAGCTGTTCTTGAGTAGGTTGGTACGTGACCTCAGAGTTTTGTATCCTTTTCCCGACAGAAGAAGGTGGAAGAGAAAATATCCAGGGTGCGTGGGTCCTTAATTATGCTGGCTGCTTTGCCGAGGCAGTGGGAAGTGTAGACAGAGTCAATGGATGGGAGGCTGATTTGCGTGATGGATTGGGCTACATTCATGACCTTTTGTAGTTTCTGTCGATCTGGAGCTCTTCTGTGTGAAAATGGGCCATTGGTCCCAGTAGAGGTCTGGAGATTCCCACCAATGGAGCTTCGATGTGGAGCAGAATCATATCTTCTTGTCTCAGATTTCCAAATGCAGACAGGTTAAACTCGGGTAAGGATTCTCTGGCTGATAATCACACACTGAATTTCAGGCAAGGCAGGGAAAGAGTCAGGGTAGCTTGCCTTCCTTAGCTTGTTTTCCAAAAAGACGGAGTTCAAAACTTGAAGCTTGTCTCCGTCATTTGATTTCCAGCAAGCTTCCGCCTTTTTCAGTTTTTCTTTTGTCCTCAACAATTAAAGCACTTGAGTACAAAACAAACAGCTCTTCTCCCTCAAGTACCATGCTGGTCACGTGATTTCAGAAAACGTTTGTTGACAATCCACAGAAAACTGATGAGGGGTCATCCAAACTCGAAACATTGGTTCTATTTTTTCTCCACAGAGGCTGTCAGACCTGCTGAGATTTTCCAGCATTTTCTATCTTTGCTGCAGGGAGAACTTATGACTTTTTCAAAAAAAAGTATCCAAATAATTCAATGTCCTTCCAAATTTTAAAAGAAAAATCCAGTTCATCAAGCAATGGTTTTCACAATACCTTCTATATTTTAAAAGAAAAATATAGCTTTGAAATATATGATTCTAATTTCTGAAGGAAATCAGCATTAGTAGAGAAATTGTTTTGGGGAAATTGATGAGATTGAAGGTGAATAAACCTCCAGGTCCTGATAATCTGCATCTAGATCTGGTTTTGACAGATTGGAGGGTAGCTAATGTAAGACTGTTATTCAAAAAGTAGAGAGAAAACAGGAAACTATGGACCAATGAGCTGGGCAGGTTGTTAGAGTCCATTATCAAGGATATCATAACTCAGCATTTGGAAGACAGTGGCATAACCAGACAAAGTTAGCATGGACTTACAAAAGGGAGATCGTACTTGACGAATCCACTGAAGTTCTTTAAGGATTTAACTGGTAGAGTTGACCGAGGAGAACCAGTTAGGTGATTTATTTAGACTTTCAGAAGGCTTTCCACAAGATCTGACATAACAGACTACCATGTAAAGTTAAAGCAAAGAGATTGTAGATAATGTTTTGAGATGGATAGAAAGCAAAGAGTTGGCACAACTGGGTCTTTTTCTGATTGGTAGTGAGGTTCCGCAGGGATCTGGGGACCCCAACTGTTCACATTATATAACGCTTTGGAAGAGGGAACTGAATGCATTATCTCCAAATTTGTAGCCGATACTAAGTTGGATGGGAGGGTGAGCTATGAGGAGGATACAGACATTCTTACAGATGCCGTCAGGCCTGCTGAGATTTTCCAGCATTTTCTCTTTTGGTTGCAAAGACACTTCAACATGATTTGGACAGGGTGAGTTTAGAGGCATAGGCACGGCAGTTGCAGTATAATGTGGATAAATGTGAAGCTATCCACTTTGGTAGCAATATAGGGAGACAGATATTACTTGAATGGATGTAAACTGAGGGGGGTGGATACTCAATGACATCGTGGTGTTCTCGTGCATCAATCGCTGAAAGTAAGCACGCAGGTAGAGCAGGAAGTAAAGAAGGCAAATGGCATGTTGGCCTTCAAAGTGAGAGGTTTGAGTATAGGAATAAGGATAGAGATGGTTTGCTGCAATTGTATAGGGCTTGGTAAGGCCACAACTGGAATATTGTGTGCAGTTTTGGTGTCCTTATCTGAGGAAGGATGTCCTTGCTATAGAGGGAGTACAGCAAAGGTTTACCAGACTGAATCCTGGGATGGCAGATCTGTCATATGAAGACATACTAAGCTGGTAAGGATTATATTCACTGGAGTTTAGAGGAGTGAGAGAGGATCTCATAGAAACTTACAAAATTCCAACACGGTTAGGCAGGGTAGGTTCAGAAAGAATGTTCCCAATGTGGGGCGAGTTCTGAACTGGGGTTCATTGTTTGAGAATAAGGGGTAAACCTTTTAGAATTGAGGTGAGGAGAAATTTCTTCACCCTCGCTCCCCCTCTCCTGACCCCTTGCTGTGAGTCAGGGATGGTGAGAGGAAAGAATTGTGGGAGTGAGGAAAGGGACAAAAGGAGGTCAGAAGAGGAGAGAAAGCAATGAGTAAAAAGGCTGTCAAGTGGGAAGAAAATAGAGTAGTAAGTTTTTAGGAGCAGCAAGGTAATAAGATTTTGGGTCAGTGAGGTTCAAAGCAGCTCTTAGATTTTTAATGTAAAAAAATTTTAGGTCAGGAATTTAATCCACATTCATTAATTACATGGTTTCTTATAGGAAAGTTATTTTGTTTGACATGGTTTTTGTTTTTAGGAACACATTAGGACTGCTAAACAAAGTATTGTCAGTATATTATTGTCAGCTATTGAAAGGGTACAGAGAGATTTACAAGGATGTTGCCTGGTTTGGGAGGCATGCCTTATGAAGATAGGTTGAGGGAGCTGGGACTCTTCTCCTTGGAGCGACGAAGGTTGAGAGGCAACCTGATAGAGGTTTATAAAATGTTGAGAGGGATAGGGTGGATTCTGAGAGGCTATTTCCCCGGGTTGAAATGGTCGCTACGAGAGGACACAGATTTAAGGTGCGGGGAGGCAAGAAGTGACGTTAGGGGTAAGTTTTTCACTCAGAGGGTGGTGAGTGAATGGAATCAGCTGCCGTCAGTGGTGGTGGCGGCGAACTCGCTGGGGTCTTTTAAAAGACTTCTGGATGAGTATATGGGATTTAATGGGATTGGGGGTTATAGATAGGTCTATGGATTGGCAGGTATTGATGTGATCGGCGCAACTCGTGGGCCGAAGGGCCTGTTTGTGCTGTAGTGTTCTATGTTCTATGAGTATGGTGAATATGTGGAATTCACTGCCACAGAATGTAGCTGAAGCCAAAATATTGTCTAATTTCAAAGAACAAAGAAAATTACAGCATAGGAACAGGTTGTTTAGCCCTCCAAGTATGCTGCCCAACTGAAATAAAACCCCCTATCCTTTGGGGGACCATATCCCTGTATTCCTATCCTATTCATGTATTTGTCAAGACGCCCCTTAAAACTCAG
The DNA here is from genome assembly GCF_965287045.1 of Carcharhinus amblyrhynchos. Taxonomy (NCBI): domain Eukaryota; kingdom Metazoa; phylum Chordata; class Chondrichthyes; order Carcharhiniformes; family Carcharhinidae; genus Carcharhinus; species Carcharhinus amblyrhynchos. Next base: position 84,234,094 of record NC_137324.1, on the reverse strand, counting down.
TATCGTACTGCTTCCACTATCTCCTCCGGCAACGAGTTACCGGCACCCACCACCCTGTGTAAAAAAACTTGCCTCATCTCCTTTAAACTTTGTCCCTCACACCTTAAACTATGCCCCCTAGTAATTGACTCTTCCACTCTGGGAGAAAGCTTCTGACTATGCACTCTGTCCATGTCCCTCATAATTTTGTAGGCTTCTATCAGGTCACCCCTCAACCTCTATCGTTCCAGTGAGAACAAACCAAGTTTCTCCAACCTCTCCTCATGCTAATGCACTCTATTCCAGGCAACATCCTGGTAAATCTTTTCTGTACCTTCTCCAAAGCGTCCACATTTTTCAGGTAGTGTGGCAACCAGAATTGAACACTATATTCCAAGTGCAGCCTAACTAAGGTTCTATAAAGCTGCAACATCAAACTAAGATTCTATAAGTTTCTATATTCGTGTAGAAATTAGATACAGCTTTAGGGGCTAAAGGGATCAATGGATATGAACATAAGTGGAGGGGGATCAGGATACTGAATTTGATGATCAGCCATCACCAACATGAATGGCAGTGCAGGTTCAAAGAGCCAAAATGGCCTATTCTTGCTGCTAATTTCTATGTTTCTAACACAACTCACTGGGCTACCAGTTCCTCACTACAAGTTGCTGACTGATTTGCTCACTAATAATAGTGTCCATCATTTGTTAATTGTTCAGCAAAATCTAGTCCACTATAATTATAACCTGAAGTTCCAAGCCAAATCTCATGAATTTGGGTGAGGCTTTGCCCACAGCATGCAGATAAAACAGAAGAATGGGAAATCCTGGAACTTCCCTGATGTAGTCACTTTTAAAGGGAGCTGGATGTTTCAGTTAGAGGTAATACCTCCGTCCTATTGGTATGGTTTGCTTTTTTTTCCCTCCCACATGCAGAAGTGGGGAAGAAACAACAAATGCAGAGACCATGCAAGAGCCTGATGGCATTTTCTCACCTTTAGGACAAAACATTTACATGTCAAAAGGAAATTCATGAAAGGCCAGAAAACGCAAGTCTAATACGATTAGAGAAATCTGATTTGTACCATTCATCACCCTGGATCCTCACAGATCTTTCTGTGCGTACCATAAAGGTTGCTGGTCTTCACCATCCACACTTTGCTAGACAGTAATCCCTATACAAGATATGAAACAGGAACAGCTCTTCCCAGTTGAATGAATGAATGCAATTATTTATTGAAAAAGGTACAGCTTTCACTAGGCGACTAGATTTCTGAAACATAAGGTGTCCAAGATGGAATCCAAAACAACTCAATGGCTTACATAAAGTGTTTGCACCAAATTACTGTTGAGGTTACTACCTGACTGTCGAAACATTTTTATACAAGAAGTGCTGTCTTCATGAGACAGCTATACATGGTGCCCACATTTTGATCAATGACAAAACTTTTGAGGTAACTCTTTGAAGGAGGAGGAAAAGCATTGTATCTGCAGCTGTTGACCCCATTACAAGAGATTGGCTTAGCATGGAAGACTGAAACTCTGTGTACTGTTCTAGGGCCACCACCTCTATCTACAGGGTGTGCGGTCCAACTTCAGCACAATGAAAGAATACCACTGGGCAGTAGCTGCATTTTCAAAATGATACCTTGTGGAGGGTGTGAACATAGACACTTGATCCATCTTGTACTCACTCCATAAATATGCATGAAGAAACAAACATACTTTCATCTTCCTCCCAATATCGGCAAACTATTATGCATCACAAAGCAATTGTATAAATGCAACAATCTCTCTCCCTATTTTGGACTGCACATCCCCTTTGGTGAAGTCACATTTTGTATCTGTGCTTTTACTAGAGAACAAAGAACAACCCAGCATGGGAAACAGGCTCTTCGGCCCAACGAGCCCGCGCCGCCGCATCCTCCTACACCTACCCTGCCCTGCGTGTCTGCGAGTGGAACCCCTAACTTAGCCAGATTCAGGGAAGAATAGAGATTGGCCTTAAATCCATAACTGGTTTACCTCTTGCATGTCAGCAGAAAAACATGGAGTAACTGTACTGCATCAATATTGGTAACAAACCTGTGCACAACTGTTGTGAGTTCCTCCACACACTTTCCATTGAGGTAAAAATCCATTTTAATCAGGTCAGCCACCTGGTAGCCTGCGTCTTCATAGTCAAAACTACAGGAATAAATAAAAGGCAAGAAAGTTATTTAAATAAATTCTAAGATCAATTTAATCATATTCATGTCCACAGTTTGAAAAAAAAATTGAGACATACATTAATTTTATAAAGAACACATATGGGGTACAGACCCATGTTAGTGACTATAGCTGACTGTCTTTTCGTTTTTCTTTTGGATTTCTAGTATGCACAATACCTTGCTTAAGTTAAAGTGAAGTCATGTGTATTATAAACACTGCACATTTACTTACCTTCTATTAACCTGATAGTCATATCATGCATTGAGTTGATCACTATTGATAACTATCAAACTTTATTATTCTATAATAGGCACAGAAATAAAAAAAAACGCAGTGCTCAAGAGTCTTGGATATGGGACCAAAGTCATCGTTTTCCTCCCAAGCATGCTACATGTACTGTGTCGTGTCTCAAAATATTCATATTGTATCCCAAGATGCTATTTTCTGAAATAAATCTGAGTTGCATTTGAATAAATCAATACTAACATTCTTCTTTGCAGTCTGTTTGAAAATTGACCACTCATTCATCGAAGGGCTGTTTCTATAGGTTATTGCTTTTCAACTACAGACTGTAACCTCAGTTTTTAGTATTCTGAACAAGGGGAAATAGTTCTCATGGTTTACATTCTCTAGTCCCTTTAGAATCCTAAAAACAGGACGACATCACATCTCAATCTTTTCTTTTCCAGTGAGAAAACACACAACTAATATAATTAATCCTTACAATCTGTTTGATCAATTTACATTAGTTTTGGTTAGGGATTAAGGATTATAGAACCAAGGTGGGTAGTTGGAGTTAAAATGCTGATCAGCCCTTGTCTAACTAAATATATTACAGGTTTGAGGGGCAATAAGCCTACTCTTGTTCGTAAATTCTTAATGTTGCGATCCCCTCAATTACTCTGATTACTTTATCCTTTGAATAGCTGTAATATCCCTTTTATACAATGCTGAACAGAACACAGTTAGTATTCCAAGCGTGATTGCACTGATGATTTATAAAGTGTCAAAATTAGCTCATGATTTGGGCTGAATACTGCCAGAAAAAAACATCACTACATCTGATTTGCGGCAGAATTGTTTAATAGCTTCAAGTGGCCAATCATAATGCCAGATCTCTCTTAATTTTCCATGCACGTTATGTTATTCCCATTTAACTAATAAACCTTTGTGTTTTTAATTTCAGTGTCAAGCACTTTGCATTGCTCTTCAGTGACTTTCATCTGCCAAACATTTCTACCCAATTCCTAAGTACATTCAAATTCAACTGTTGTTTCTCCTGTCAACTTTTTATCCACTGCAAGTTTCGCTGCTGTGTTTGCGAGTTCAAGCTCCAGATCATTTATAATTCTTCCTCCAATCTACTTGTCCTTTAATGCTACCCATCTACTTTGAGACAGGCCTTTTCATACCACTTTGAATTTACTTATTAAGTAAAGGAAAGAGTATTTCAAAATCTATTTTGTCAGTGAGAAGCTAAATCTAGATGATCCTACCTGGCATAGCCTGAAGAAAGAGATTTTAGGTTGTCGTAGAAGTCCACCACAATTTCGTTTAGTGGGAAAAGGTATTGCATCATAAGTCTGTGATCATCAATGTAAACCATATTCTTCTGAACTCCTCTCCGACTCTAAGACAAATCAGTACTCAGTAAGGAATCCCTAAAGTTTGAAACTCAATTAATAGATCGGATTTAAAAGTATCTCCAATGTTCATCTGAAGCAGCATTAACTTAATTTTGCACTCCGATTAAAATTACTGTGCAACAGATTTTACACCATAAAACATCAGGTACAAAGTCAGGAGGAAAGGATTAAACAAAGTTCAAGTACATATAGGAAATGGGAATAAGGCTTATTCTTAATACATGTAACGTCATATATTACAATGCAGGTCAATGCAGCAAATGAATTGGGTTTCACAGTACAGATATAGTGCATGAAAAGAATGCCAGAAACATCATATTTCGTTGAGTAGATTCTAGGGGAATATTTCTTCTGTGAGCTGCAAAACCATGAAAGGTTTATTACTTAGAATATACAGTACAGAAGCAAACCATTCAGCTCAACCAGAAATGCTCCACTTAAGCCAAAAATAGTGGAATGCTGAGTCATCACATCTCCGACTTAGTTTGTACTTGTTTTATAACTTCTGCTATATGTTCATTATAAACTGGTGATATCTGGAATATAGTTTAGGCAAGAAACATTAAGAATGAAGGTTGATGTTTTTCTTCTGAACTAACACCTCTTTCCCCAGGATCACACCGTGCCAGGGATATGAAGATCAATCTCTAAAGTCTTGCTCGTCTATTTGACATTGGTAAGGAGATTGGTAGTTCTGAAAGGTGATGTTAATGCAATCAATCCGCAATGAGGTCATGGTTGGCAAGGCCTTCTTTACAAGTGAAGAGATGTGTTGTCCAAATCTACAGGGTCACCAAGGCAGAGATGTAATGGATGGGATTGGGATCAGCAAGAACAGTCCCTACCCTGCTCATGGTGAGCAGAAAGAATGGTGAGGGAGTAGGATAGGACAATGGGATTGCTGCTCTTAATGAGGCAGCACTAAGTGCTTTGATGTGTCCTTTGGAGGATGCCAACAGAAGCACCGAGGAAAATTGTAGGCTTATCTGAAAGGAAGTAAAGCCTAGGAGGATGGTAGCAAAAGAGCTAAGTCAACCAGTAATGATGAGAGAAACACAGGAGCTGACAATGTTACTAGGGACTGACCATATCAATAATCATCAGTTGATCACAGGACAACCACATCAGAGAGACCAAGGCCTCAACAATGGTTAAACAAACTAATTTTTTTACTTTATATTAACAAACTTCTTATCACAACTTGTTGGTTCAAGCTAGGATTTTTGAAAATTTACTGTAGTGGTGCAATAATCTGCTAATAATTCAGAAAAATGTGGTGCTTATATGCCTTTTGCAATATAGGATTAAGTATTACCAGTGGACAATTGCTTTCTTATGGATTAAATGTACCTGACAGAGAGAGATTATTTTTCCAATGTAATCATCAGGAGTGAGGATGGTGCCAGTGACTACTGGTTCCAGATACTCTTTAACATGCAATCTATCAGGAAAATGGCATGGATTTAAAATTGTAATTTCTTCTTCTCCACACTCCTAAAACAATCAAAATAAGCATATTGTAATGATTTATTTCAACTCTTTAAAAATGTATTGAAAAGTGATCTATTCATAAAAAGCTGTTCAATAGAATCAGATTTCAAAATATTAGGTCTGAAAGCTAATTAAAAAGTACTTCACCTTGATTAACTTGCTGGATGACAGAACTGCCTTGTATGGAACAGTAGGAGCAGTAAGAATGACTGATGCATTATATTCTTGTTCCAAACGTTGATTAAATACCTCCATGTGCAGAAGTCCCAGAAAGCCCAACCTGGCAATAAGAAACATTAGCTTAACGTTACAAGTGCCGTAAAATTGATTTTATCTTATAAACAAAAAGACTACTTGAAATGCTATAAAGATATATTCATAGAATGCAAATATTAAGAGTTTGTTTTGAAGTGGACATAAGTACAAATACACTAATGCACAGTTTAGCCACACATACCATTGAAATGACAGGATTATATGTAGCGATCAATGTACATTTGCCCATAATTCTTTTTGGTATTGACCCTCGAAAAGACAAATATTTGAGAGCTGCATCACCACCTCATTGTTAATTTAGTGTCAAGCTGATTTCATTCATGTTATGCCTATATGCGACACAAGAAGTTCTGATACAGCTACAGCATGTTTTCCGTTAAGTGATTAAGAACTGAAAAACCCAAAATAGATACAAGGAAAAAATAAAATATTTATATAACAAAATACTCTGGATGCTGGAAATTGGAAATAAAAACAGAAAATGCTACAAATACTACAAAGTCTATTGAAACTTAGCTGAGAGCTCATACTCTTAGAAAAAGATGAGTGCAGATCTTTACATTGGAGCAGAGAAATGTTCGCTTCGCTTGACTGACAGCTCAATGAAGTTCTCATAAATTATTTTTTTCTGTGACGTTGTCAATGTTTCAATGTTTACTTGAATAAGGATAAGAGGTGTCAAGTGCTTAAAACTTCTGTTTTTGATACTTTTAAGGAGGCAATTTTCCGCCTCCTGCACAGGCTGGGCCAGGAGACATCAGCGGAGGCCGTTTTGCCCGCTGGGTGCCACAGCCTCCTCGAATCTCCAAACTAAAGATTTATGATGTAATAAGCTCTGCACTATAAATCAGTGCAGAGCTGATTACAATATGTAAATCTTAATTTCTATGATTAGTGGGCTTGAAGTCTCCAGGAAGGATTTGATTTTTATTGTCATACCTATTAGTATAGTGAAATGTATTGTTTCTTGCACACTATACAGATAAGGCATACCCATTATAGAAAAGGAGAATGCAGAATGTAGTTTACAGGCATAGCTAAGGTCAACTCAGTATGATGTAGGTCCATTCAAAAGTCTGATGACAACAGGGAAGGAGCTATTCTTGAGTTGGTTGAATGTGACCTCAGACTTTTGTATCTTTTTCCAGCAGAAAAAGGTGGAAGAATGTACGTCCAGGATGTGTGGAATCCTTAATCGTGCTGGCTTGCTTTTCTGAGGCAGAGGGAAGTAGAGACAGAGTCAATGGATGGGAGGCTGGTTTGCATGATGGACTGGACTTCATTCACCATGCTTTGTAGCTTCTTGTGGTCTTGGGTAGATCAGGAGCCACACCAAGCTATCATATAACCAGAAAGAATGTTTTCTATGGTGCATCTGTAAAAGTTGGTGAGAGTTTTAGTAGACATGCCAAATTTCCTTAGTCTTCAGAATTTGGCCACACATCGTAGGTGTATAGGAGGCTTGTGAGGCACTGGTGTTGAGGATGATCATGGAAGTGTTGCTTATCCTTACTGACTCTGATCTGTGGGTTAGGAAGTTCAGGATTCAGTCGCAGAAGGAAGACCTGAGCTCCTGGCCATGGAGTTCCATAGGAATAATGGAGTTGAAGGCCAAGCTGTAGTCAATACATAGGCGCCCCTTGAGCAATGCCAGTGTGACACCCTGGTACTGTCCACCAGGCATCAGACTGTGTAAAGGGGACAAGGCCAGAACCTGTTTTTTTTTTGCGGGGGGCGGGGAGAGAGAGAGAGAGAGAGCAAGGCGATTGTCCCATTGCCATTCTGCATTCGGGATCGGTGGCAGAGGGAGGACAGCAATCAGGGCTGGCCATCTGGTAAGGGGTCGGAAGGCCACTGATGGGGTTTGCGGAGCTGGCCAGCAATACGGATGGCCAGCGATTGAAAGACCAACAATGCGGGGCCACTGCACATGTGCTGATCTCCAAGCTGACAGATCAACGCATGTGCAGTAGCCTGCTCAGCACTTTGTCTCTCAGGTGCGAATAAGCCCTGTCCCCAGATTTCCACAGTGAATCATGCTAGAGCTCTCTGTGATGCACAGTGTTGGAGATTCATTCTGGAAATCACACTGAAACAAAAAATCGACGGGATTTACTCCCATTTTCACGTGAATTGGAGATTTAGAATATTTTGGGGGAAAATCCCAGCCTAGTAGTCTGTTTGATTGACACTTTTAATATGTAGCAAGAACACAAGAATTGCGAATGGGTGCTTTTTCCCTAAGCAGTTTCACACATACAATTGATATTATGGGGTTCATTGATTCTGTAGTGTATTCTAGATTAATAGGTGTGGATGGACTGCAGACGATTGGTGGTTGAACATGGAAGCCAAGAGATAACACTGGTGGGGTTAGTTGAGGGAATAAGGGTGGGGGCTGGATGACTTAAAAGGTAACCAAACAGCAGAGATGAAGTCCCAAAGAGTAAAGGTGGGCATTTAAACAAGTCACACCCCATGGCCATCACCAATGTACTTTGGGGATGGCACGTCTCTTTCCCACCCTGCCTCTCTGGAGCGAAAATAGTGCATAAACAAGCACATCATATTGGGTTGGGTCAGGAGATTTGACAACTTAAGCTACCTTCCTCAGTGGTAAAAAGCCGGTAGTAATCTCTGTATTACAAGGATAACAGCAATGCACATTTCGTAAAGCACCCTTAACAAAGAATAAACATTCCAATGAGCTTCCATCCACGCCCAGTTGATGCCAAGCCTAAGAAAAATTTATTCGCTGGAAGCCCCCAACCTCACCTGCAGCTGGAATCCTTTGGTCCTCATGCAGTGAATGGAGTTTAGACTGAGCGTCAAACTCTCCATTTTCACTTGTGGGGTGGGGTGAGGCAAACAAAATCAGAGAATATCACCCATTAACTTGGGAGATCAGAAGCTTTGTCAAAGAGGTGGTTTCAAGGGTGGGGTCTTACCTTTCAATATTTAAGATAGGAGTAGAATTCTACATGCAACTAACTCTTAGAAAGTATTCCAAAATTCAATAACCTCAAATTAACGTATGTTACCTTAATGAAACTTAAAAGTAAAAATGGTGGAATTCTCCCATCTGGGATTAAGTCCCCTGGCAGGAATGGGAACATGGAGTACTTCTTGGTGGGAAGCCAAGCCATATCTTCCAGCTTTGACCTTATTTGTTATGCAACTGGGTGTCTTGTGCTGTCTTCCATGGTGGGCAAACTTGATAGTGGATAATCTATCATCCTACCCGGATGTCACACTGAAAATGTGCCCAACATCACTAACCCACTATTGCAGAAAGAAGATGGACCTCCTGAGAAGGATGGATCTCCAGGATGGACCACCTCAGTGACACTGAGTCTGGAGGGTCCACTTACAGATGATTCCCCCACTACTGTTATGGTGCTGTGTTCCAAGTTGCTGCCAGCCTCCATTCCAAATTCTGGAGGCAACCCTCTCCATCCCAAACTCTGAAGCCAGTTCCTAGCTGTGTTCTGACGAGCCCTGACACCTGCATACTACATTGTTCAAGTCGTGTTTTGCACCGTTGTATTTTCTCACTGGTGTTGTGGGGAACTGGGCATGGATGGAAGATTCACGTCTGGCCTTCATCTACATCCTACTAGCGTGATGCAAATCAATTTCAATGTGGCCTTCAGGGGTTTCCCGATCCACCATGGTGGGCACATAGAAGATACAATGGGAAGTTTATGCCAGTGTGAAACTGATTTTTGTATCCCCACTAAAGTCTCCCCCCCTCACCAGTCACTAATCAAATAAACCTGTTGGATTTTAACCTGGTGTTGTGAGACTTTTTACTGTACTGAACCTGCCAGCAGGGCATGGAAGAATTCTACCCAAAATTTTTTTGATAGAATAGTTGATGTTTGCTGGATACATGCTCAATTTACCACTTATGAAGAGGAATATAATTGACTGGTAGTCACAAATGGAATGTCAACCTCAGAAATAAAATGGCAGGTGGAGGGAATAAATCGAAAATCAATAGTATTCCCAAAAATAATAATTGTATATGTGTAGTTTTAATGTTCCAAAATTATTTACTCATTTCCCGTTTTCCTCACTGCCAAAACAAATGCTGAAGAATGGAAAGGCATTTGTGCCTTTAATGAGAAAGAATGAAATTAAGAGGAGAAAGGCATTGTATTAAAAACATGAATGCCGACAGTTATCATGATGCATAATCTTGTCACTCACCTCCAGCCAGCTCCCAGGGCTGGACTGCTGTCCCGATGAACTGTCACACTGGAGTCATTCAATGTCAGCTTCTCCACTGCTTTCCTCAAGTTGGTATACTCAGATTGGTCAACAGGGTACATTCCTTTGATATTAAACCATTATGTCAGTAAGAACACATAACACGCTGCATTCTGACGGCTTCAGACAATTTAAGTGAAAATAAAACTGGCAAACATGTAGTTAATTTTTGTAATAACTTCAGCTGACAACATCATGCCTTTGAAATATGCTGCTGCTGTAAAATATACTATGCGGCCTTGGATAGGATATCGTACCATTCTACCAAACAAAGTTTCTGCACCCTGTGTCTGCGATCATAGAATCCTACAGTGCAGGAGTCCATTCGATCCATCGAGTCTGCACCAACCACAATCCCACCCAGGCCCTATCCCCAGAACTGCATGCATTAACTTAGCTAGTCTCCCTGACACTAAGGGGCAATTTAGCATGGCCAATTCACCTATCTCATACGTTTGGACTGTGGGAGGAACACCAGAGCACCTGGAGAAAACTCACGCAAACACGGAGAGAATGTGCAAACTCCACACAGTTAGTGACCCAAGCCGGCAATTGAACCCGGGTCCCTGGCGCTGAGGCAGCAGTGCTAACCACTGTGCCACCCAATATGTAGAATTTGCAGTGAAATACATGGAACTAAGATGACAGGATAGTAAACGAGTTAATTCAAAAAAGGATACCAGATACTTGTGATAAAAGTTTGACAAGATTAATCAACTTGCTTTACTTAAACAAACCTCTTAAAACAGCTGCAAAAACCTTCAATATTACTTAGCCTGGACGGAGCTACAGCAGTTTCTTTACCTGCAAAGACCATTGGTTTAGCAGGTCTGAACCCTGCTAATGGTTCCACAGGTTGTTTCTGTAAATGAAAGGTGTCTCCAATCTGTGCCTCCTTCACTTCCTTCATTCCGGCCACCAGATAGCCTACTTGTCCGGCACATCTACACAATAAATTATGATTAGTCAAGCTGTACAATTAGTATTCAGGAACACCTTTATTCCAAGTAATTAACTAACTAAATCATTGCTGAACTATTGCATTAATGGATTGCTATCATTTGCCTATCAAATGATATTATAATGCAATGTGGAATTGTACTCCAATACACCTTAACCTATATATCTCTCAAAAGTACTGTTTATAAGCCAGTAATTACCTTTTCTTCAAGAACAAGAATGGTTAAGAAATGTAAAGAGAGGCTTCATTTTGCAACTATTTTGTAAAACATACAGAGCCCAAGAACTTAGCACTACCAAGAGGTTCAGTCATGGTAATGCGTAATTTATTCATAGCAGGGACTTGTCTTTCGTGCTTGAAAACTGTTGATGGGATAAGCTGCCAAAGCTTTTTGTGTTGTATTCATCAGGACAAATGCAAGAAGGACAATTTTCAAATTATATCAATTTATACTACAGGACCCTTTTCTCCCATAGCGGAATGTTTCTCTTCAACAATTTTCATATTCTATTCTGTGCCAAAGTAATCTAATGATTTAACTCTTAAAATCCACCAGGCAATTTCTAAATCACTTATTTAGAAAATAGGGGAAAAAAGACCTCCTGAGTATTAAATCATCTAAAATTGGGATATATTTTCCATCTTAACAGATTACCCATCGGGAGACTACTAAACACAGAATTTGCTTCACTTGCAAGGAAGTTCAGTCTGGATTTTTTGATATTCCTGATAAATTGAATTTTCATTCTGCTGAGTAGCATCAGTGCAATCCATTATTGCTCTAACATTTGTGAAGATGACATTGAAGCACAGCAGTGACTCCTTACAGTTTTTCTACTGGATACTGATCAGGTCTTAGGATTCCAACTTCATTGACTTCATACACTTTCTTTGTGTACGAGGACATTATTTTGTCTCCTTTTTGCACCCATCCATCAAAAAGTGCAATGCTGGCTATGACTCCTCTGTAGTGGTCGTAAGTGGAGTCAAATACCAAAGCTCGCAGTGGCTCTGAAAGGTTTGCACGTGGCCTGAAATAAAAATACATTTTATTTAGCTAATTCTAATTCAGCTGCTAAAATCAGAAATTATGCAATCAAAATAAAATTAAAATAACGATGTGAAAACATTTCTGGTAATGCTTGCAATTAGAAGCCAGTTAATACTTAATATTACAAGGGCACAATAATTGCCTGAGTCTTCAAATGACAGTTAGGATTCTCTGAAACTATAACAGTTCAGTTATACCAGCGCTACTTCATTACAAAGCAGTACTTTACTTTGTGGAGACAGAAACTGTTAAGTATAACTGCATGTTTAGATCCCTAGTGGAGCCTGGGAAATCATATCAGACTCCCTCACACCAAATTAGCTTGATATACAATGGCATATTACTCCTGTATAGGGGCTAACGAATTCAATTCGCTTGCGTGTGGTTCAGAATAGCTCCGAAAGTGTCAATCCCTTTCAGTCTGAGGTGGTTCAGGACCTGTCTTCTTACTCTGCCCCCGTGAGTGGAAGAGAATGATAAAACACCAATGACAAAAATAGTCAAGAAAACTGCAGAAGATGAAGCATCAACAGACAATAAATCAAAGACTTGCAAGTTTGCTCTCTAGATATTTAAAGTTTAATGGTTAGAAGTGGATTGGTGCATATGATTTTTTTAAAAAATTCTTCATTGGTTGTGAAACTGTAATTATTGCCTTTATTAACCCTGAGAAGCTGGCTTCTAGTACCACAGCAGTCTTGCATGATAGTCTCAGTATATTAGGTAGGAAATTGTCAGACTTTCAGCCTCTCACAATGACAGTAAATCAGGATAGTGCGTGGCAGATGGAATTTGGAACCCACAATATTTTTTCTTTTTGACTGCAAATATTGTGAAAAGCTGGAACATGGAATGGGAGCAGGGGAATATTTAGCAGGAAAGGGAATTTTACTTCCAGTTGGAAGAATACAAAGAGAAAATCTATTGCTGCTGAAGTAAACAAAGTGAATTGCTACTGTACACACTTAAGTCACAACACACTGCTATAGAGCAGTCAGAAGTGGAGATCAATGGTAGCCAAGTATAGCTGTATCGTCATGCAAAAACTTACTCAGTTATCACTAAATAATAAACTATAAATACGTTCTTCAGTTTTACATTCGGAAAAAGGCCATTCTGTAAATGATATTAGGAAACAATCACTGTTATAATGTATTGCTGATGTTAAAGTAGCAGTGTTAGTTAAATGTTTTATTTGTTATCATTTAATAGTAGGCTTTATAACCAGCAAGAGACCTCCTACTTAAGCAAGGCCCCAGAGGGAGGAGGACAAAAACTGCATCCATCCGTTGAGTCATTTTAAAAATAATTTATACATTAATGGGATGTGTTGTTCACTAAGGCCAGTATTTATTGCCCACCCTCTTGAAAACTTATGAGCCAATTCGTTATACTGCTGAAGCCCATGTGGCAAAGGTACTTCCAGAGTGATGTTAGATAGGGAGCTCTAGGATTTTGACTCAGATGAAGCAGTTGAAGGAATGATATTTTACCAAGTCAGGATAGTATGTCTTGGAAGTTAACTCCCATGTATTTGCTGTCCCCATTCTTCTAGGTGGTGGAGGTCATACGTTTGGGAGGTGCTATTGAAGAAGCCTTGGTAAGTTCATTGCAACTGTGAGTGAGTGGTGGAGGGAGTGTGCTAAAGATAGATCAATGGCTTTGTTTCCCATTCACTAAGTTAGCTTTGGTATTCCTGAAGGATCATTTCTTGGTCCCTCTCCTTTACATGCTGTCCCTAGTGTCATCATCCATAGCCACAATGTCAGATTGCACATGTGTGCTAATGACATTCAGTTTTATTTTTCAACCTCTCCACTATTGCTAAATTGTCAGACTGCTAGTTTGACATCGGACGAACAAAATTTGCTAGGAAAATTGAAGTAGGGACTTTTGTTATGTTTTTGATCAATGGGGTAACACTTGAGAATATCGCTGGTTGGGGGAGGAGGGTTTTACCAACTGAGCTGAGTTAGGCAATCAATTCAATTAATTTGGAAGGTTATGAGTTGTATGTTTTGTCAACAATCATGGAATTAAAATCAACTCTGACTGAAATGGCAATACTTGGAAGCAGCCATTCTGGAAAACAAACCTGCCGCTTATTGTAGAATCTTGTTTTCATTTTAAAACATGAGTGCAAAGAAAGTACTCAGTAACATAATGATTTGAGTTAAAGATACTTACGGAGGAACTTTTTCAACAACCTTTTCCAAAACTTGATCAATGTTTGTTCCTAGTTTGGCTGAAATCTATGGTAAAAGCAAATGTAGAAGAAAGCATGAAGTGTAAATTCATAGCTAAGTGTTCTACATTGCCATGTCAATCCTTTCTTTTAAACCCAACTAGCTGTATGTAGACATAATATAACACCAGTTTTGTTTAATAGTTCTTTTTTACAAACTGGATCAAGATATAGTTTTCTAAGCAAGCAAATCCTGACTTCTCAGTATTTTGGGTTAAACTCTATATTGGTACTGTGTTTATATCATAGCTCTAATAATTATTGGAAAAATCTTTTGGCATACCAAACAAAATGCCGGATGAATATACAAATACCAAGCGTGCAGTAGCCATTACTGCCAATATCAACCACAATTAGCATTGTGGATAGTATCTGCAGACATTCACTGGACAAAGTCATTGGCCAACTTGACATCAAAAATGGTTTCATACCTGAATGCATTCCTCTTTAGGAATATCAAAGACTTTTTCAATCTGTTTTGCAACTCTGTCAGGTTCAGCATGTTTGAGATCAATCTACAGAGATAGGTTAACAAGCACTGTATTAAACTGAATGATCTGAAGAAGAATTATTCTATTTGTCTTAATTTTAAAATTCTCATCCTGGTTTTCTAACTCCTCTATAATTTGTCTCTCCCTGTCAGCCCATAACCCTCCAAGATGTCTAGGGCTCAGATAATCCTGGTCAATTGAGAATTCCTGATCTAATTCGCTTCAGCACTGGTGGCCAGGCCTTCAGTTTCCTAGGACGGAGAATTCCCGGGAATTCAAGAATTCCCTCACCACCTTTCTACTGTGTTTTCTGCCTGTAAGACATAAATTTAAGACCCATGTCTTTGACTAAGCTTTTGGCCATTTAACTTAATATCTCCTTATGTGGTTTGGTATCCACATTTTGATTTATGTTCCTGTGAAGTATCCACATTTTGTTTTATGTTCCTGTGAAGTGCCTTAGAATGTTTTATTACATTAAAGATGCTTTATAGATAAGTTGCTGTTCTTCTACTCAGTTTTTTGAAAGAGGACAAAAGACAATTGTTTGCATTCTTACAATGTAATCCTTTAAAAAGTACATTTAACTTGAAGAAAAGATCTACAAACAGCCAGAAATATATAAACTACTGTGTCTACTTACCTTGTTTATCACGGGAATTATCATTAGCTGGGATTCAAAGGCAAGAAAGAAGTTTGCCACAGTCTGGGCTTGAATACCCTGAGGAGTGGGGGGTGGTGGGAAAAATGAAATAGAAAATTTACTGAACAGTGTAATCTACAACGATACAAAAGGAAAATACTGCGGATGCTGGAATCTGAAACAAAACAGAGAATGCTGAGAAATCTCAGCAGGTCTGACAGCATCTGTGGAGAGAGAATAAAGCCAATGTTTTGAGTCTGGAAACATTGAGTTTGTCAGAGCTGCTAATGCAGTCTACAAACTTGACAAAAGTAGTGATAGACAAAATATGAATTGAACAACAGGTAGTTTTTCAGAGAATAACACATCTGAACAATGTCAAAGTTTCAACAAACTTATTCATTATAACAACAAAAACAGAAAATGAGCTAACATTTCAAGTCTGGATGACTTTTGTCACTGACCTGTTACCTCTGTTGTCTCTCCACAGATAATGTCAGACCTACTGAGATTTTCCAGCAATTTTCGTTTTTGTTTCAGATTCCAGCATCCACAGTGATTTGTTTTTATAGTTCACTGAAATGCTTGTTAATCAATACCCAAAACAGTGTAAGTTAAACAGTCACATTTCAGTCTAAAGTGCTGGTGTAACAGATATCTTGTTTTTAATGCAATGGTGGATGACTAAAACTAGACAAAGTATACAAGCTCAACTCGACCAATTTACCTCATTAGCATCCACTATCAGCAGTACACCCTGACAAGCAGACAGTGATCAAGAAACTTCATAGCTGAAATCCACATGACCCTGTGAGTAAAGGCAGAGTTAAAAATCTTCCACACGTATAAAAATATACTTTGCAAAAAAGAAATTTGATAACTTAAGATAGCCAGCAAAATGTATCTTTGTACATATAGCAAATGCAGTCCAATATGCAACTGTACATTTAAATACATAAATTATGCCACAGGGAGGCGGCGGCTTAGTGATACTATCACTGGACTAATCATCAAAGGCCCAGGATACTGCTCTGGGGGCCTGGGTCCAAACGCCACCATGGTAGGTGGTGAAATCTGATTTCAATAAAAAAGTCTAATAATGACCAATCATTCCAATTTTTGTAAAACCCATCTGGTTCAGAAATGTTTTCCAGGTCTACATATGACTCTTAATTGGCCTCACAGATCACTCAGTTCAAGGAATGGGCAATAAATGGCAGAGTCAGCGATGCCAACACCCCCAGACAAAGTTCAATGAAGTACTGAAACTGGTGTTTGACAGTGAAGTATCAATGGTTTGCAGCTACTTTCATTTACAAGTTCCCAGGCACATTTATTCTGACAGGACAGTCAAAAACTAACTTTGGGGATTTCTGGAAACCTGCAGCGCCCAGGACAATCACAGGCACAAAAGTGCCTTCAGATGGACTTGTTTGAGTTCAGTTCCCGAACTTGCTATCCTCAAAATAACAGCTGATGGCATTAAGAACTATTGTAAACTTACTGGTGTATCAATGAGGTTTAACAGATAGGTTCTCCCTGCATGATGGTAGAAGAGAGTTGCTGTTTGTGCTTTCACAGTGATACCTCGTTCTCGTTCCACTTGAAGTTTATCAAGTACTTGCTTGTTGCGTTCAGTTTTGACAATTGCCCCTGAAAATATATTAAAGTGAGATATTTTATCAATTAGATGCACCTAAATGCCGTACACCTTTAATGTAGTACCAAATTTTTTTGTCTTTTTATTCCGCAGGTGGAGGTCCACCTCGTTGTCAAACGAGGGGCATGCACACAGTGGGTCGTAGGTGGGCTGCTCTTGGAGGTTCCGGGAGTGGCCTAGTACTTCGTGTCGGTGTGTGTGCTTGATCCTGGACCGGTAGACGGGTGCCGCAACAGCTCGGTGACTAGCACTGCTGGCTGTGCAGGTACATGGATTTGGGCCTGTGTCTGTGGGAGTTTGTGCATTCTCCCTGTGGTTGCGTGGGTTTCCTCCGGGCGCTCCGGTTTCCTCCCACACCCCAAAGATGTGCTCTTAGGCTGATTGGTTTACCAAATTGACACTATTCTCCCCTGAATCTGGCTAAGTTAGGGGTTCCATTCGTAGACACGCAGGGTAGAATAGGTGTAGGGTGATGCGGCGGCGCGGGCTCGTTGGGCCGAAGGGCCTGTTTCCTGTGCTGGGTTGTTCTTTGTTCTAAATGTTAAAAAAACAAACATTTAAACAAACAAGAAGCCCTCAAAGCTTATTTCTGTCAGTCTGATCTCTAAAGACATTTGTTTCTTTTACATTTGGTATTCTAATTTTAAACCTGTTTTATTATTTTATATTTATCAGTACAGGTAGTTATCTCCAACATACACTGCTCTGACTCCAACTCTGTTATTCTCTGTTTACAAGTTGCCTTTACAGTTAAATCAGATATTGGTTCTGCAATTAAGTATCACTTGTTCTTCACACAGGATACAAAATTGTAACCAGTTGCAAGAGAGCAGGAACCACACTTAAATTTCAGTGATTAAAGCAGACCATTTAAGCTAAAAGGCGAAACAACAAAAAATGACAAATACTGCAAACCATCAAATTCATTCCAAAGTTGAATTGTTTAAAAAAAGGTTATAGTACATTTCAAGATTAAAGGGTAAATATGTAGTATTTGTTGCGCAAGACGACTTACCTGTTATCTCCAGGAGTCTATCAGCAAGTGTGCTTTTCCCATGATCTACATGCGCTATGATGCTGAAATTCCGAATATTTTCTATAGGAAATTCTGACAGGTCATAGCTATCCTGAAAAAGATGATCACAACTGTGGTTATGTGTGTGAAAGGGAGGAGGAACACATCTCAAGAGACAGAGCCATCCTACAAACAAGTTGGTTCCTGGTTTTAGATACAAAAAGAATACTACGATATATTTAATGATGACTTTATTTTTTTAAACCAAACAATGCAAATCACCTCGATTCATGTTTTAAATTTTGTGATGAAGTCTTAAGTATATAAAGAAAACAAGTGAAGTGAAAAATGCTGAAAATACATGTTTTTCAGCCCCTGTAAAGGCACTTAGCAGTGACCAGTAAGCAGAATTAAAGAACGATTAGGTCTTACAAACAGATTTTACCCAAAGCATTAACCTGTCATTTTTACTTGGCTGATGATCCTGTCACATATTTCCGTTACTTTGCTTCTTGGCAAATTAATTTATTTGGTGACACTGTGAAAATTCCCAATATTCTGATCCTTTAATTCAACATTATACACACAAATGCAATTTGTCTTAAACTACTGAATTTTACTGCTGCAATGCCAACATCTTGCTAGCCAGCAGGATAAATGCACGGCTGTCCAATTCCGTTCTATCACCTGATATCAGAGAGAAAAACCAGAACCAAGGCTAGTTTTATTAGGACCATGTATATTGATTAACTTCTAGGTTTCGTCATTTAGGTCAACAATTATAGATGATTAATGGCAGTCGATAATACCAATTCTTAAACCTGCACTGCAGCATCAGTGGCTTGGAGCAACAGTTGTTAGCTTTTAGATCAAATGCATGCTTAATGAAGATGAATACACAACCTGGAGGCTTCCTATGAAAGGGGTCAATCTGCAGTTTGTTCATCCTGTGACATGTTCCTGTAGTGATTATGTTGTGGCCATCAGTTTGCTAAGATCAAGCCCAAGATGGGGTGCAATGCCTTATCTTGTCTGTTTGGATCGTGTGTGTCTGTCCTGGAGACCATGAACTGGATTAAAGTGGGATTTGATTTTTGAAGCAAGAGGAGAATGGATTTGAGTTTGCCCGGTCCACTCCGAGCATTGGTTTTGTAACATTAAAAGAAGTGTGATCAGTAAGTTAAAGAGGGAGATACACGTGTGAATAATTAGAGTGAGGACCGCTCCTGAGTGAGAGATTGAGCAGCTGCAAGTAGCGGGGGAAAGACGCGGCACCATGTTACAGGCCTTCAGCTCCATCACCTTTTCCCGCTGTGGACGGCTTCCTCCTCCTCCTCCCCCAGGTGAGGCCGCTCCGGGCCCGCCGTGTAACAAACGCCGCCGCCCCCATCGCCTCACACACAAACCCAGCAGCCGGCCAAAGCCCACCAACATGGCGGCCGCACAGGGGGCGGGGCCAGGAGCATCCCACGTGACTCCGCGCACTCAGGGAACAACTGAGCATGCGCGGCCGCCAACTTTGCTGCACATGCGCAGATGGTTTTAGAATGTTGCAACTTTCCAGCGGGTGGAATTACCCGGGTAAAGTCCGGATCTGCAAAGAGTTATCTGGCGACGTCAAATAAAACATACATTGGTATTCATTTGAGAAAAAGTAACAGGAAATGGAATGCATTCATCCACTTTACAATTAAAATGTTTTGAAGAAGTTATATTGGCCTCAAAATCCCGAGATCCCAGTTGAGGCCATCGTCGTGTGCGGAACCTGCGCACATGAGGACGGCCTCAACAGGGATCTTGGGTTCATGTCACACTATCAGTAACCCCCACGACTTGCTTGGGCTTGGAAAGTCTCAATAACTGTCCTGGCTGGAGACAATACGCATCTCTTTAACCTGTGCTTAACCCTCACTCCACTCATTGTGCCTTTAAGAGTTGATTACCTACTAAGACTTGCATTCCAACCATTATTTTGTAAATTGAGTTTGTGTCTTTATATGCCCTGTTTGTGAACAGAACTCCCTCTCACCTGCTGAAGGGTCAGCACTCTGAAAGCTAGTGGCTTGTGCTACCAAATAAACGTGTTGGACTTTAACCTGGTGTTGTGAGACTTCTTACTGTGTTTACCCCAGTCCAACGGTGGCATATCCACATTGTGCAGAAGGATGTCATTTGTCTCATCAACTCTGCACCAATCACAATCCCATTCAGATCCTATCCCCATTACCCTACGCATTTATCCTAGCTAGTCCCCCTGACACTAAGGCAATTTAGCAGAGCCAACCCACCTAGCCTGCACATTTTTATACTGTGGTAGGAAACTGGAGCATCTGACGGAAACCCACAGAGACATGGGGAGAACGTGCAAACTCCATACAGTGATCCAAGCCAGCAATTGAACCTGTGTCTCTGGCCCTGTAGGGCGGCAGTGCTAACCACTGTACCACCATGCCGCCCATTAAAATGTTAACTTTGTTTCTCTCTCCACAAATGCTGCCTGACATGCTGAGTATTTCCAGCACTTTCTGTTTTCCGATTTCCACCCAATTAACAGTCAAACTAACATAGATGCAACTAATTTTATAACATTTCAACCATGCATAGACATAATTGGAATCCACATTGTGTCATTTTAAGAATGAATAAGAATTTATCAGATTAATTCTGGGGATGAAAGGATTGACATGTGAGGATAAATTAATCAGTTTGAGATTGTACTTGCTGGAGTTTAGAAGGATGAGAGGAGACCTGATTGAAGTCTATAAAATTTTAAAAGGGATTAATAAAGTAAATGTAGCCCAAATATTTCCATTTATGAGGCAATCTTGAACAAGAGGTCACGGGTATAGGTTGAAAGGTGGTAGATTTAATACTGAGATGAGGCTAAATTACTTCTCACAGACAATGGTGAATTTGTGGAGCTCGCTGCCGCAAAGCATGGTGGAGTCTGAATCGTTGAATGGTTCCAAGGGAGAAATAGACATTTTTTAATAAAATAGGAAAAGAGCGATATGAAGAACAGTTAGGGAGATGGAATTGAGTCTAGGGAGAGATCAGCCATGATCTGAATGAATAGCTGAGCAGACTTGTAGGGTTGAATTTGCCCACTTGTGCTCCTAATTCCAATGTTCCGAAGAAGAATTAAGGCTACAAGGTGTAATTATCATAAGTAGATCCCAGTGAATTCGAGGGAAACTCCTGGTTAACGGTTTCACTGTACTGTAACACTAACAAATCAGATTCATGCTTGAGAAGGTTTCCCTCTGGTATACCATGAGGGAATTTTCACATGAGGTGCACAATGAGTGCAGTGAATGGGCACACTGATTCAAAAAATTCAACATATTTGCTTTAAATGAATCCTAAGAGACCACGGAGATTAAGTTTATGGAAGATTATTCCTGTCCTAAATTGTTCTTGGGGAAAATGGAGGTAGGAAGCACATTGTGGGGGTGATGTTGGTTATGAACCTTTCAAGCTCAGTCACTTTTTGAGTTTAATGCAGCGCTTAGAAATATTTAATTGTTAACCCAAAATCTTAAAGAGGCATATCAACTTATTGTTTTTTTTCAGTTCTGGAGACTGTACCAGCCTAGCAATGTGACCTACAAGAGACACTAAAATCTCACAGATAATGGTTTGTAGTGATACAATCTAACGGAAATTGAACTTTCTAAAGGATGGCATGGTGGCACAGTGGTTAGCACAGTTGCCTTACAGTGCCAAGACCCAGATTCGACTCCTGGCTTGGGTCACTGACTGTGTGGAGTTTGCCCGTTCTCTCTGTGTCTGCATGAGTTTTCTCTGGGTGCTCTGGTTTCCTCCCATTGCCCAAAGATGTGCTGTTTAGGTGGATTGGCTATGCTAAATTGCTCCTTAGTATCAGAAGGACTAAGCTAGAGTAAGTGAATGGGATTATGGGGATTGGGTCTGTGGGGGATTGTAGTCGGTGCAGATTCGATGGCCCGAATGGCCTCCTTCTGCACTGTAGGATTCTATATGTATTTTTTTTTAGCAGTATGGGAATCCCCAAATGACTACACTTTACTCTTAAGTGTGGTTGACCAATGTTTAGTGATAGAAGTTCCATTTAATGAACGCAAGCATTTTGGTGATGCCTCAGATTTTGACTTTTGTACATCCAACTTTAAATTACTTATAAAGTGGATACTTACATAAGAGCAAAGTTAAATAATTTGGAGGGGGAATTGTGTACTTGAGTACTGATGAACATTAAGTATTGCTGATGCGTATGAAGTTACATTTCTCTACATTGAATTTCATTCCCCCTTGTGTTAGCCCGTTTGATGAGGTTATTTAGATCTTCCTGAAGACTACCTCCTCTGCTGCTTAACAAATTGCTCTACTGACTAGGCAGTCATCTGCAAAGAGTTTGATCTGACTTGAATCCATCTTGGATGTCACTTATAAAGCAAAACAAATGTGGGCACAGGGTGGTACTTAGGAGCATGCTGCTTTAAGACTGCTTTCCAGTTTGAGGCTTCCCTTTCACTACGACTCTGCTGTTTGGTAGGAAATTATCTTGCCCTTTGCAAAATATTTCCTCAGAGTGCATAGTGATCTAATTCATTCTGTAGCATTCTGCATGATACATGGTCCAAAGCATTGGAAAAATAAAATATTAATTGGTGATGCAATTGTCAATTGTCGTGGATGGTGAAGATGAGTTGTGATTCTGTTGATCACAATATGTGAAAGGAATGCTGTTCGGCAATAAGGATATTCTTCCCTTCAAGTTGTTTCATTAGCTGACTATCAGTGATGTGTTCCAGTATCTTAAAGCAAACTTAGTAAGTGAAATAGGTCGGTAGTTTGCTGGATCAGTAGGGGGTCCCTACTTTTAAACTGGAGACATGTTAAGATGTAGCCAGTTGACATGTAGTTTCCCTCTGTCTATGGATTGTTGAACAGTGTAGAGTTATTTTGGAACAAACTCACTAGCTGTACTTTTAAGTGCATGTTTGTGATATCACCAATATCACAAGCTTTAGATAGATCAATGCTGTGGAGGATTTTCTCAAAACTTTTTGTTGTAATTATAACATCAGGAATGTTCTTGTAGTGGTGCCTGCCTACCACTGATTCATGCTCAATTAATTTGATTCCTCCCTTTGAAGATGCTCTCAAACTGAGAGCTCAGAGCTTCTGTTCTTTTGTTGTCACCCAATAGTAACTTAGTCCCTATATGCAGAATTGGTGTTCCAATATGATCCTTTCATTTTGATTTATTATACCTCTGAAATTTCCTGCAGCTTTCTGTCCTGGCCAGCTAAATTTTGTTTACACTAGGCACATTGAATCTTCCTGTTGGCAACCAGTTGAGACTGTTCAAACTTAAACCAGGCTTCCCCTTTCTGGGAAGGACAATTTTTCCTTCAAAAATATTCAGCACTGGTACATAGTTTCTTCCTCTTGTGAACCTTTTTTGAGATAGCCAGTAAACATTCCAGAGTATATTTTGTGATGAATTTGTAGATTTACAAGATTATTTACACATTTGGTAAACATTTAGTTTGTATTTACTGAGTTGGACTCAGGAGAGTTTTTAAATAAGTGTTTTGTCATCTGTGTAACTTGGCTCTTAATGAAATCATCAATATTGATAGTCTGCCAGTGCACTACTTTCTTTGGTGGTTTTCTGTGCAGTAGCCTTAATGCAATACTCACATAACAGTGCTGTGTGGTCACATATCCTAGAATGAAGCCTAACAGATTTCACGAAAGCAAGTTGAGTAATGAAAAGAAGATCCAATATATTCTCAGTTCCTTTGTTATTGTCTCCTAGTAGTAAAGTTGACCGTCTGTATTAATGAGTGTCATTTACTATATTTATTAACTTGAAGTGAGTTTCCTGTATATTGGAATCCGTATGGATACCAAGGAGGATCTGGGACATTAAAATCTCCACTTTATATGATGGAGAGTGATATGTTGTTTCCAAAATATTGTTCGGCTAGTGTCTAGGTCACTTCATGAATCCTAAGTTTCTAATAGTAAACTCTAACAAAATGTCACCACACTAGAGGGCTAAATGGCACCACATTAACTGTGTCTGTTGAGGACAAATCAAGTCTCTCAAGAAATGGAAGTTGAGTTCTTGGCTGCGATAAAGACTCCTCCTCCATCTCTAATATATTTATCTTTATGATATACTGTGAAATCTTTTGGAAATATGTTTTCAGTGTTCATCAACGAGGATAAATCACAAGGGTCGGATGTAATCATAGATAGAATCATAGAAACCCTACAGTGCAGGAGGAGGCCATCAAGTCTGCACTGACTACAATCCCACCCAGGCCCTATTCCTCTAGTCCCACATATTTACTCTGCTAATCCCCTGACACAAGGGTCAATTTAACATGGCCAATCAACCTAATCCACATACCTTTGGACTGTGGGAGGAAACCAGAGCACCGGAGGAAACCCACGCAGACACAGGGAGAATGTGCAAACGTCACACAGACGGTGTCCTGAGGTCGGAATTGAACCCGGGTCCTTGGCACTGTGAGGCAGCAGAGCTAATGACCGTGCCACCATACAGCCCTACGTAATGTGCCTCAGGCTGTTAAAGAAAACCAGGGATGAAATTGTGGAATGTGTTACCATCATTTTCCAATCTTTACTAGATGTAGTTGAGGTGCTGGAGGAAGGAAAGGTTGCTAATGTTGTACCTTTGTTTAAAAAGGGAGATTTAATAATTACAGGCCAGACAGTCTGAACTCAACAGTTGCCCAATTATTGGAATCAATTCTGAGGGACAGGATAAACTGTCACTTAGAAAGACACAATTAATCAAGAATAGTCAGCATCGATTTATATAGAAAAGGTTGTGTCTGACTAATTTGATTTAATTTTTTGAGAAAATAATAAACAGGATGGATGAGGGTAGAGTAGTTGATGTGGTCTAGAGGGATTTTAGCAAGGCTTTTGACAAAATTCCACTGGTTAACATAATAAATGTAACGTAAATGTAAATGCCAATGTAAGCCTGATTTCAAAAAGGAAGGTAGAGAGAAAATAGTGAACTAAAGCTCAGTAAGCCTAACGTCGATAGTAGGGAAGTTGCTAAAGTCCATTATCAAGGATTTCACAGCACATTAGGAAAGTGGCACAATGAGACAAAGTCAGCCTGCATTTACGAATGTTTGACAAATCTACTGGAATTCTTTGAGGATGTAACTGGCAGAGTTGACCAGAAAGAATCAGTGGATATGATTTATTTAGATTTTCAAAAGGCTTTTGTCAAGTTCTCACATAGCAGATTACAGTGTAAAATTAATGTGCATGGGATTGTAGGCAGTGCCTTGAGGTGGATAGAAAGCTGGTTCACAGGTAGGAAGCAGAGTTGGAAGAATTGGGTATTTTCTGATTGGTAAGCAGTGACTAGTGAGTACTGCAGCGATTTATACTAGGATCCCCAACAAGGATCATTATATATTAATGATTTTGAAGAGGGAACTAAATGCATTATCTTAAGATTTGCAGATGGTGCAAAGTTGGGTGGAAGGGTGAGCTGTGAGGAGGATGCAGAGATGCTTCAGCGTGATTTGGAAAGGCTGAGTGAGTGGGTATATACATGGCAGATGCAGTATAATGTGAATAAATGTGAGGTTCTTCACAGACATGCTTGGCAAAGATCTGGTTTGGGCACTCCAGAGATATGTTCAGAGCGTCCAGCAGCTCTCTAACTCAGGACATTGTGGGGTGGGAGGGGTGGTGGTGGTGGGGGAGGGGGGGGGGTGAGGGAGGAGGAGACAGATGTATCTCTGGTTGGGAGGGGAGGAAGAGGATGGCCCGATCATTGTCTAGTGGGATGGGGGGTTGGCGGAGGGAGGCCAGATGGTTCTCTGGTAGCAGTAATAGTAAGACAGATTATTACTTGAATGGGTGTAAATTGAGAAGGATGGATACTTAGTGAGACCTTGATATCCACGTGCATCTGTCACTGAGAGTAAGCACGCAGGTGCAGCAGGCAGTAAAGAAGGCAAATGGTGGGGGCGATTTTACCATTTTGATTTTAAGTGCTGAATCTGGGCGCAATTCAGGTCCAAGTTGGAAACCTGTTCTCGGGTGCCCCCCCACGCACTTAGCTTAAAAAAAGTTGCGAGTCTGAATTGTGTTGTTGGGGCTTATCGCACCTGAAACGCTGCTCCGGTTAGAGCCTTCAACTGCGCATGTGCAGTGAGAAAAATGTTCGAAAAATGCCCATCTGTGACATTGCTCCCGGGCCGCAAAAAGCGGGGGAACAATGGCCCCCACTGACATCGCCCCACCCCCAACAACATAACTGCCTCCCCCTTATCCACACACCCCCAGCTACCCAGACCAATTGCGACACCCTTCACCCCCCCACCAGAGATCCACTTCACCTCCATCCACCATACCCCCCTCCACCCCCCCAACCAGAGGGCGATCTGGCGTCCCTAGACCCCCGCCCTCCATGAGAGAACCATCTGGCCTCCCTCTGCCACCCCCCCATCCCACTAGACAATGATCAGGCCATCCTCTTCATCCCCTCCCAACCAGAGATACATCTGTCTCCTCCTCCCTCACCCCCCCCCTCCCCCACCACCACCACCCCTCCCACCCCACAATGTCCTGAGTTGGAGAGCTGCTGGAGGCTCTGAACATATCTCTGGAGTGCCCAAACCAGATCTTTGCCGAGCATGTCTGTTTCACACCGAATCCGCTCAGGCGAACGCAATGGTAAAGGGGGAAATGCAGGTAAGTTTGGGTGTCCATCTTATTAAGTCAATTTAAATGCATGCAAATTGACGTCGTGCCCGTTACAAGCACAGTTTGGATCGCAGCCATTTCTGGGCCTTGGTAAAGTGAGCATATACATGGGCGCGGGTGCAGATCAGGCTAATCGCCTCACGCCCGACTTTACCAAGTTTTCGTGCTCCAAAATGGGCGCGACGCAATGGTAAAATCAGGTCTGGTATGTTGACCTTCATAGTGAGAGGATTTGAGTATAGGGATAGGGCTGTTTTACTGAAATTGTGTAGTATGTTGGTGAGGCCACAGCTGGAATATTGTGTGGAATTTTGGTGTCCTTATCTGAGGCAGGATATCCTTTCTGGAATCTGAAAAGAAAACCAAAAACGCTGGAAAAACTCAGCAGGCCTGACAGAATTTGTGGAGAGAGAATAGAGCCACCCAGACTCAAAGGGCCTAATTTTACCAGCCTGTTTTTGTGCGTGAAAACTTGACAAAGTTGGGTGTGAAGCGAGTAGGGCAATCTGCGCTCTTCCTGCCTTTACCACTACTCGAAAATGGCTGCAATCGGGGCCATGCCCGAAACAGGCGCGATGGCCATTTAAATGTATTTGCGTGCAATTAAATTTACTTAATGGGCTGCACACCCAACTTTACTGGCACTTTCCCCTTTACCGTCATGTTTGCCCATCCAGAATCAGCGTGAAACAGGCATGCTCTACAAAAGTCCAATTCAAGCGCTCCAGTTAGTGAGGAGGTAAGTGCTGAGTCTCCAACAGCTTTCTGCTTCAGTTAGGTGGGGGAGAAGGGGAGGTCTGTTGCCAGTCTGCCTGAGATTGGTGGGGAGAAAGTGGGGAGGGGCCTGTGATCGGTCTGGATGGCAGAGGGTGTCGGGGGATAAGGGGGTCAGTAATGTTGTGGAGTGGGGCATTGTCTGTGGGGACCAAGGGGAGACATTATCCGGCTCGGGAGGGATGTGGCAGGAAAGCCTCATTCTACCATTTTGTTTCCGCGCATGTGCAGTTGGAGGTGCTGATCGGAGCTGCAGGGTTTTGGGCATGTTAAGCCCCACCCACTGGCTTGCGCATCGCGATTTGAAATCACTGATATTTTTTCAGGCATAGTGCATATAGAAGGGGCCTGTGAACGGGATAAAAGTCAGATTTGAAACACTCCCAGTTACAAGTCTGCCTCGCACTTAGAATCAAAATGGTAAAATAGGACCCAAAATGTTGGCTGTATTCTCTCTCCACAGATGCTGTTAGACCTGCTGAGTTTTTTCAGCATTTTCTGTTTTTGTTATAAAATCCCATCTGGTTCACTAATTCCCTTTAGGAAATCTGCCATCCTTATCCTGTCTGTTCTACATGGTTGATTCTTAAAATGCCCCCTTCAAGAGCATTTAGAGATGGGTAATAAATATTGGCCCCGACAGCAATGCCCAGATATGAACAAATTAAAAAAAAGGAAGATCTGTGTTACATCAATGATCCAAAAAAAACCAACCTTTCCGAAAATGATATAATTAATTATATTTTATGCAACCACCAGATGGCACTATGAGCAAAGGAATGACAGTATTGAATAAAGCCAGCATCAACGTTTATGTCTTGCCAGCCATTAAAGCACCTGTTGGTGATATTGTCTCTGCCGATAATGCTGTATCTATTGGTGATTTGGGAATCCAATATTAAGGAGGTAGTACAGGCCATTTAGAAAATCCACTACAATTGAACAGAATCATCTTGATTTTATGAAATTGTCATAGAACCATAGAAACCCTACAGTGCAGAAAAAGGCCATTTGGCCCTTCGAGTCTGCACTGACCACAACCCCACCTATTCCCTACCCCCATATCAGTACATATTTACCCACTAATCCCTCTAACCTAGCATGGCCAATTACCCTCTTTGGACTGTGGGAGGAAACCGGAGCACCCGGAGGAAACCCACACAGACACGAGGAGAATGTGCAAACTCCACACAGACGGTGACCCAAGCGGGGAATCGAACCCAGGTCCCTGGAGCTGTGAAGTAGCAGTGCTAACCGTTGTGCTACCGTGCTGCCTACGATAATTTGTGTTCAACAAATTTATCAGAGTTCTTTGAGGATATAACAAGCAGGGTTGATAAAGGAAAAGCAGGAGGAATAGTGTTTATGGATTTCCTAGTGACATTTGATAAGATTACCACACAAGCTAAGAGTTTATACCATCTGGCATATGAGGAAATCAATATCTGGCATGTGGGAGGCTTTCAAGTGTAAGTTGATACGGATTCAGGACCAGCACTTTCCTGTGAGGATGAAGGATAAGTATGGCAAGTTTTGGGAACCTTGGATAGCGAGAGATATTGTGAGTCTAGTCAAAGAGGAAAAGGAAGCATTTGTCAAAGCTAGGAGGCTAGGAGCACATGAAGCAAGTGTGGAATACAAGGAAAGTAGAAAGAAACTTAAGCAAGGAGAGCTAAAAGGGGTCATGAAATGCATTGGCCAGCAGGATTAAGGAAAATCCTAAGGCTTTTTATACATATATAAAGGGCAAGAGGGTAGCCAGGGAGAGGGTTGGCCCATTCAAGGACAAGGGAGGGAATCTATGTGTAGAACCAGAGGAAACTGGTGAGATATTAATTGAGTACTTTGCTTCAGTATTCACCAAAGAAAAGGACTTGGTGGATGATGAGTCTGGAAAAGGATGTGTAGATAATTTGAGTCATGTTGAGATCAAAAAGGAGGAGGTTCTTGAGAAACATCAAGGTAGACAAGTTACCAGGGCCTGATGGGATATACCCCAGAATACTGAGAGAGGCAAGAGAGGAAATTGCTGGGGCCTTGAGAGAAATCTTTGTATCCTCACTGGTTACAATGATGTAGAGATGCCGGCGTTGGACTGGGGTAAACACAGTAAGAAGCCTCACAACACTAGGTTCCACACACATCTGACACACACCTTCACATGGGATCACAACACCTTCTACACACCTGACAAAGGAACACGATTCCCGAAAGCTTGTGGGATAACTATCAAATAAACTGGTTGGCCTTTAACCTGGTGTTGTGAGACTTATTTCAGGGGAGGTCCCAGAGGATTGGAAAATAGCCAGTGTTGTCCTTTATTTTAAGAAGGGTAGCAAGAGTAATCCAGATAATTACAGGCCAGTAAGCCTTACATTAGTGGTAGGGAAATTATTGGAGAGGATTCTTCGAGACAGGATTTATTCCCGCTTGGAGATAAGTGGACGTATTAGAGAGAGCAATATGGTTTTGTGAAGGGGAAGTCATGTCTTATAAACTTGATCAAGTTTTTCGAGGAAGTGACAAAGATGATTGATGAGGATACGGCAGTGGATATTGTCTACATGGACTTCAGTAAGGCCTTCAACAAGGCAGACTGGTGTAGAAGATGGAGTCGCATTGGATCAGAGGTATGCTGGCAAGATGGATACAAAACTGGCTTGGTCAAAGAAGACAGAGGGTAGCAGTGGAAGGGTGCATTTCTGAATGGACGGCTGTGACAAGTGGTGTTCCTCAGGGGTCAATGCTGGCACCTTTGCTGTTTGTAATATAAATAAATGATTTGGAGGAAAATGTAACTGGATTGATTAGTAAGTTTGCGGACAACACAAATGTTGGTGGATTTGCTGATAGAGATGAGGACCATCAGAGGGTACAGCAGGATTATAGATCAGTTGGAGACTTGGGTGGAGAGATGGCAGATGGAGTTTAATCCGGACAAATGTGAGGTAATGCATATTGGAAGGTCTAATACAGATAGGAAATGTACAGTAAATGGCAGAACCCTTGAGAGTATTGATAGACAGAGGGATCTGGCTGTACAGGTACACAGGTCACTGAAAGTGGCAATGCAGGTCGAGAAGGTAGTCAAGAAGGCATACGGCATGCTTGCCTTCATCGGCTGAGGTATTGAATTTAGAAATTGACAAGTCATGTTGACACTTTATAGAACCTTAGTGAGGCCGTGCTTGGAATATAGTGTTCAATTTTGGTCACCACATTACCAGAAGGATGTGGAGGCTTTGGAGAGGGTACAGAAAAGATTTACCAGGATGTTGCCTGGTATGGAGGGCATTAACTATGAGGAGAGGCTGGAGAAACTTGGTTTGTTCTTACTGGAGCGACGGAAGTTGAGGGGAGACTTGATAGAAGTCTACAAGATTATGAGAGGCATGGACAGAATGTATAGTCAGAAGCTTTTTCCCAGGGTGGAAGAGTCAATTACTAGGAGGCATAGGTTTAAGGTGCAAGGGGCAAGGTTTAAAAGAGATGTACAAGGCAGATTTTTTACACAGAGAGTCGTGGGTGCCTGGAACTGTTGCCAGGGGAGGTAGTGGAAGCGGATACGGTAGTGATTTTAAGGGGTGTCTTGGCAATGAATAAGATGGGAATAGAAGGATATGGTCCCCAGAAGCGTAGTTGAGTCAGGCAACATAGTCGGTGCAGGCTTGGAGGGCCAAAGGGCCTGTTCCTGTGCTGTAATTTTCTTTGTTCTTTGTTCTTTGAAAAAACACTAGGTTGGATAGAGAATTAGTTTACTTGCATTGGAGGTAATTCAGAGAAGGTTCACTAGGTTGATTCCTGTCATGAAGGAAAGGTTGGGCCTTTACCACTGCAGTTTAAAAGAATAAGAGGTGATCTTATTGAAGCATTAAGATTCTGAGTGGATTTGATAGGGTTGATGCTGAGAGGACCTTTCTGTTTCTATTCCTATCTCAGTGTGGTAAATTACCATACGTTTCTGCCTTTGACTTTTCCATGGTAAATGCATTACTCTTCAGATAGTGATTCAGTTGAATAAATTACAAGACCTTTAGAAGTTTTTAAAATGGAATCTCAAAGGAAATTTACAATCAATGAAATAGCTTTGGTGTGTGGTCACCGTTAGGTATGATGTAAGAAGTGGCAGATGGAATACAATGTGGCAAAATGTGAAGTCATGCACTTTGGAGGGTAGAATGGAGGCATAGACTACCTTCTAAATGGGAAAATGCTCAGGAAATCAGAAACACAAAGGGACTTGGGAGTCATTGTTTCAGATTCTCTTAAGGTTAACGTGCAAGTTCAGTCGGCGGTTAGGAAGGCAAATGCAATGTTAGCATTCATGTAGAGAAGGCTACAATACAAGAGCAGGGGTGTACTTCTGAGGCTGTATAACTCTCTGGTCAGACCCCATTTGGAATATTGTGAGCAGTTTTGGGCCCCATATCTAAGGAAGGATGTGCTGGAAAGGCTCTAGAGGAGGTTCACAAGAATGATCCCTGGAATGAAGAGCTTGTCATATGAGGAATGGTTGAGGACTCTGGGTCTGTACTCACTGGAGTTTAGAAGGGTGAGGATCTTATTGAAACTTACAGAATATTGTGAGGCCTGATAGAGTGGACGTGGAGTGGATGTTTCCACTAGTAGGAAAACCTAGGGCCAGAGGGCACAACCTCAGGCTAAAGGGATGGACCTCGGGGTCCTTGTGCATGAGTCGCAAAAACCCAGCCTGCAGGTGCAGCAGGTGGTCAGGAAGGCGAATGGGATGCTGGCCTTCATAGCGAGGGGGATTGAATATAAAAGTAGGGAGGTCTTGCTGCAGCTGTATAGGGCATTGGTGAGGCCGCAGCTGGAGTACTGTGTGCAGTTTTGGTCGCCGCACTTACGCAAGGATATTTTGGCCTTGGAGGGAGTGCAGAGGAGGTTTACTAGACTGATCCCGGAGTTGAGGGGGTTGAGCTATGAGGAGAGGCTGAATAAACTAGGCTTGTACTCGTTAGAGTTTAGAAGAATGAGGGGAGATCTCATTGAGACGTATAAGATGATGAATGGGATGGATAGGATAGAGGTGGAGAGACTGTTCCCGCTCAGAAAGGACAGTAGGACTAGGGGGCACAGCCTCAAGATAAAAGGGGGGCGGTTTAGAACAGAGTTGAGGAGGAACTTCTTCACTCAAAGGGTGGTGAATCTCTGGAATTCTCTGCCCGTTGAGGTGGTGGAGGCTGCCTCGCTAAATATTTTTAAGACGTGGGTTGATGGGTTTTTGATAAGCGAGGGGATTAAGGGTTATGGGGAGAGGGCGGGAATGTGGAACTGAGCCACGACAGATCAGCCATGATCTTATTGAATGGCGGGGCAGGCTCGAAGGGCTAGATGGCCTACTCCTGCTCCTATTTCTTATGTTCTTATGTTCTTATTATGTTCTTAAAGCAGTGGTGAATCTGTGGAACTGTTTGCTGCAGAAGGCTGTGGAGGTTAGGTCGTTGAGTGTCTTTAAGACTGAGGTAGATAGGTTCTTGATTAATAAGTGGATTACGGGTTATAGGAAAAGGCAGGAGAATGGGGATGAGAAAAAAAATCAGCCATGATTGAATGGCTGGGCAGCCTTGGTGGGCTGAGTGGCCAAATTCTGCTCCTATGTCTTATGGCCTTATAATGGTAATGCAGCACCATTTGGACAACAAAGCTTTGAGGTTTGTGTCAAATTGCTCATCTGCTGTTTATTATTTTGTGCATAACATTCTCCTTGCTTATTTTGTAAGCAAATTATAGCTTAAAAACATCACAGTGTTACTCAGAAGGACAATGCGACAGATGGAAATATTTTCATTGGTCCGCTTTGCTAGCCACAAGTAAGAAATTGCATGGGGGATCTTTATTTGTGTTCTTCTGAACCTGATTGGGATTGCTTGATGTTGATTCTGGGGAACAATAGATTTTTTCATCATAATCCCACAGTGAAGAATGTAGGAAACCTCATGGGATTTGATTGTGGTCTTAGCTCCACTTTTCTGTCTGCCCCCATAAACTTTGACTCACTCCCTAGTAGATAAAAAAGGTCTAAAAATCATGCATTTAATTACCCAGCCTTGACTGCTCTCTGTGCTAGTGAATTCCAAAGATTAAGCGAAGAAATTTGCCCTCATCTTTGACTTAATTGGAAGATCCCTTATTTCTATTTATGGATTTCCCCAAGAGGGGAAATGTCCTTTCATCATCTACCCCGTCAAGTTCACTCAGAATCTTAATGTTTCAATAAGATCACCTCTTATTCTTCTAAACTTCAGTGGTAAAGGCCCAATCTTTCCCAACTCCTTCATCCCAGAAATCAACCTGGTGAACCTTCTCTGAATTGCCTCCAATGCAAGTAAGTAAATTGTCTTTCCAAGCAAATGTTTATCCAGACGCCATAAAATTTTATGTGATAATCTTATCAAATGTCTTTTGGAAATTCAGAAACACCAATCCTCCTGCTTTTCCTTTAAAACCCTACTTTTAATATTCTCAAAGAACTCTGATAAATTTGTTGAACACAGTTTCATAAAATCAAGCTAATTCTGTTTAATTGTAGTGGGTTTTCTAAATGACTGGCTACTACCTCTTTAATAAACATTTGGAGAGGTATAATATGATTAAGAATAGTCAGCATGGCTTTGTCAAAGGCAAATCATGCTCTACGAGCCTGATGGAATTTTTTGAAGATGTGACTAAACACATTGATGAAGGAAGAGTAGTAGATGTAGTTTATATGGACTTCAGCAAGGCGTTTAATAATGTGCCCCATGCAAGGCTTATTGAGAAAGTGAGGGGGCATGGGATCCAAGGGGACATTGCTTTGTGGATCCAGAACTGGCTTGCCCAGAGAAGGCAAAGAGTTGTTATAGATGGATCATATTCTGCATGGAGGTCAGTCACCAGCGGAATGCATCAGGGATCCATTCTGGGACCTTTACTCTTTGTGATTTTTATAAATGACTTGGATGAGGAAGTGGAAGGATGGGTTGGTAAGTTTGCTGATGACACAAAGATTGGAGGTGTTGTGGATAGTGTGGAGGGATGTCAGAAGTTGCAGCAAGACATTGATAGGATGCAAGACTGGGTGGAAAAGTGGCAGATGGACTTCAACGCGGATGAATGTGAAGTGGTTCATTTTTGCAGGTCAAATAGGGTGGCAGAATATAATACTAATGGGTGGACTCTTGGCAGTGTGGAAGATCAGAAGGATCTTGGGGTCCGAGTTCATAGGACACTCAAAGCAGCTGCGCAGGTTGAAGCTGTGGTTAAGAAGGTGTATGGTATACTAGCCTTCATCAATCGAGGAATTGGATTTAGGGGTCAAGAGATAATGTTGCAGCTATATAGGCCCCTGGTCAGACCCCACTTGGAGTACTGTGCTCCAAGTCTGGTCGCCTCATCACAGGAAGGATGTGGAAGCCATAGAAAGGGTGCAGAGGAGATTTACAAGGATGTTGCCTGGATTGGGTGGCATGCCTTATGAGGATAGGTTGAGGGAGCTCGGCCTTTTCTCCTTGGAGAGACGAAGGACGAGGGGTGACCAGATAGAAGTGGATAAGATGTTGAGGGGTATTGATCGAGTGGATAGTTAGAAGTTTTTTCCCAGGGCTGAAATGGTTGCCACAAGAGGACACAGGTTTGAGGTGCTGGGGAGTAGGTACAGAGGAGATGTCAGGGGAAGTTTTTCACTCAGAGGCTGGTGGGTGCGTGGAATGGGCTGCCAGCAATGGTGGTGGAGGCAGATTCGATAGAGTCTTTTAAGAGATTTTTAGATAAGTACATGGAACTTAGTAAGATAGAGGGTTATAGGTAAGCCTAGTAATCTCTAAGGTAGGGATATGTTCGGCACAGCTTTGTGGGCCAAAGGACCTGTATTGTGCTGTAGTTTTTCTATGTTTCTATAATGGATTCCAGAATTACTAACAGGTACAGCATTATCGACAGAGACAATCTCACTGACAGAGAAGGCATTACTGACAGAGACAACATCACTGACAGAGACAGCACAGTGTTATGCACTACAATATGTTAATGTTTGCTATCACCTTATGTTCCGTTAGGAAAAGAACATCGACAATTGCACAGGAAACGACATAGACTGGTGTGTCTGACCTGCGGCAGCTGACTAGCATAGAGGAGTGTGCCATGGAGCTGGCAGGGCAGTAATGGGCCTTCTCGAATGGTCACCGTCAGCCAGGTCAGCATCCAACATGCAAGTGAGCAGAAGCGCACGCACAACTTAGGTTCTCCTTGAGGTAAGTGCGCTGCTGCATGGACTATTTTGCCTCCCTCCCCCGCCGAATGTGTGTTCCCTTTTACAGCTCTGGACTCAAATAAACCTAGCTCTTCGGGTATTGCTACTGCCCTCACTGCCCTGGACCAAACTGCACACGTGCCCCGGAATGATACTTTGGAGGGAGACACTGAGGAATCCTCAGAGAGCAGCACCACTAAAGCGTACCAACACAGAGACGATCACCACGGTGGGTATCTTTAGTGTTGAGACTTCTGAATCACAAACTGGTGAGCGCAGGTGGCTGCTGCTCCCCCAAAGTGCCAGGTGTGAGAGCGCCTCACAAAGGTGACACACTGTGTTCTTGGAGAGCCGCAGCCGGCGAAGGCACATCGCCTCCTAGAGGGCCTTGAAGGAATCACAGGCCTGTACCTTTTTGCCCTCAGCACTCTCTGCCTTCTGTGCACTCTCTTGGGAGGCTGCCCATCCACTTTCTGGCCCTCAGCAGCAGCCCCCCTCCCTCCTTCCTGATGGCCTAGTGATAGCTGCTCTTGCAGTGGTCTCTCTACACCGTCACCTCCTGAGCCGCCTCTTCCTCCTCCTCCATCCCTGCTGCCACCAACATGGCCAGCTCTAGATCGAGCAAACCGAGATCCATCTGCACAATGGGGTTTGGAAAGAACGTAAAATGATGGATTATTCTCATTGGCTGCACAGACCCAGCACCACTCCAGTCCCTCACTGTGGGAGCTGGCAACCCCACACAATCCATGGTGCCATGCATGGCCCAATTAGGGTTGTGTGAGATTCCCATCATGACAAATACTGGTACAGATTATACAGGTCTGTGTGCAGATGTGGGCAATGCACACCTTTGAGCCATTGCTATGTGTGTAACTGCAGTATCTGTTACAGGCATGTGTTGCTGGTCTGTGTCACAGGGCAGGGACAGCCTGCGAATCAGCACCAGATCTGTGCCCAGTGACAGCAGATTCCATGTAGTCCATATCTGAACCTCTTCACCCCAGCCTGGAGCAGCAGTTGCTTCATCTGGTTAGGCCTCATTCACATGGTACTCTCCACTCCCACCCCAGAACACCAGCACTTAGTAGAATCCCTGACCACACCCCACGGCAAGACAATGCCACTGCAAAGTATCGTGGAGGGGAAGGGTGAGCAGGGCCCTTGAGGCTGCCTCCCACAGTACTCGACAGTGCTGTCTAGGAGGAGTGAGGGGGTGTGGGGAAGAGGGAGCCCTCGAGGCTGCCTCCTACAATGCACTTCAGCACTGCCCATGGGGTAGGATGGGGGTGGCAGCAAGGGAGATGAGTGGAACTTCACCCAGAGAGCTGTG
Source organism: Carcharhinus amblyrhynchos (assembly GCF_965287045.1). Lineage (NCBI taxonomy): Eukaryota > Metazoa > Chordata > Chondrichthyes > Carcharhiniformes > Carcharhinidae > Carcharhinus > Carcharhinus amblyrhynchos. The sequence goes on along the minus strand of NC_137324.1, from coordinate 84,197,036 downwards.
AGGAAATAGAAGCCCCCCCCTCCCCCCGCCCGGTCCCCACCCACCCCCAACTCCAGATATCACTGGTCCATGGGCCAACACCTGATGACAGCAGGAGGAAGGCCACCAGGCATCTCCAGGGTCTGCCAGCAACATCCCCTGCGCTCCACTAGCAGCACCTACCTCCTCACGCCAGTTCAAGGCTGCCAAACCAGGGTGAGACTTTTATATACCTCCTCGCGCCAAAGTTACATCTCGCCAAAGAATCCACATGGTAATCTCTGCTCACATCTGCATCTGCACCTGCCTGTTTTCTGCAGGTTTCCAGCGGTGTCATTTTTCTCTGCCCACGTCATAAAAGCTGGTGGGAAACCTGCAAAATAGCCAACCCACCAGAAATGGTGCGGGTCGTGGTGGGAGAATTGCGACCAGTACCACCAACAAAACAGCATTACTAATAGAGACAGCATTACCAACAGATACAACATTACTGACAGATACAGCATTACTGACAGATAGAGTACCACTGACAGAGACAGTATCACCAATAGCCACAGCATTACTGACAGAGACAGCATTACCAACAGTAACAGCATTACTGACAGAGACAGCATTACTGACAGAAACAGCATCACCAACAGATACAGTATTATTGACAAAAGTAGCATTACTGACAGAGGCAGCATTATTGACAGACCCAGTATCACCAACAGATACAGCATTACTGACAGAGACAGCATTACTGACAGAGACAGTATCACCAACAAAGACAGCATTACTGACAGAGACAGTATTACTGACAGAGACAGTGTCACAAAAGATAAAGCATTACTGACAGGGACAGCATCACGGACAGAGACAAATACCTTCAACAGAGATTATACCTCTGATAGAGACAGTTCGCTCTCACTACACATTACTCCATGCTAATGTAGAAAATAGCTGACAAAAAATCTTCAAGAAAGCTGACACTACCTCAAGACAGATGATACTTCAATGTGCAAAAGCAAATGGTGCAAAAGGACACAGGCTGAATTTTTGTCAATAGAAGTTAGTGGTTGACACTACTCACTATGTGTTGATAGTGTATTGAGATTGGATCCTTCTGTTTTCAATTCTAGCCATGGAGCTTGGTTGTTAAAGAGACTATAGACATACTGTGATACCTGCTTAACACGTGTTCATTAGTGCTACTTCTAAACAAGTTACAGAGTAGGCACATAGCTCTCAGGCATGATTGCAATCTGTCTCTTGAGTGTCTAACACATGACTGTCAGGCATGCATCACTATCAAGTTATGCAATAAAAAATCCCATCAGTTATCCCCTTATACTGCAGAGAATTTGCTTGTATCCCCTCCAGCATTCATCATGATTATGAATTCATTCTAAAGCAATAGGACCTGTATACGTTTTGGAAGATTTTACTCTTTCTTTACTGCTTTCTTTGTTCTTGCTCTCAGGAAGAGAAAGAAATTGGCGGGCTTAGATTATTTTACAGTATGTTTAAATCAGAGCCTTTAACATAAGAAAACAGTTGAAGGGGCTTCACCATTGCATATTTTAATTGTGTCCAGAAGCTCAGATAATCACCACCTACTGCAAAATCTTTGAATTGTATTGGCACTAATTTCTTCATGACCAGAGACTGTGCACAGCTACTATTGTTAATGCCAATGCAGAGAACAAGAAAACAAGAACCACTATTAACCACAGCAGCCATTGCTTTGAGAAGGAGCAGTTGCTGTGTTAATAGCAGTGAGGGAAATGTATCAGTGATAGGTTAAGCTGGAAGAATCAAGGTAATTGGAGAATGAGTTTCGGGAGTTTGCAGCTTCACTGGAACTAATCAGGTTAAGAACGAAAGAAGCAATTGGTTTAACATTGAACTGAGGTTTGAGAGGAAATAATGGCTGCAATTCTGCGAAAAGATTTCCATTTGATTGCAATCCATTCGCACTTAAATATTTAGTTGGAGGTTGTGGTGATTTGTGCCGTGAATGAGATGTATTGGACCTAATGATGTTGGAAAGACTGGCTCCTCAAAGATCTATTTAAAGGGTGCCCTGTCTCAAGATAAAGAGACAGACCCCCATCTGCCGCCCCCATGGACATTGTGACCTCACCCTCCTGCAGACTAAGGGAACACCCCCAATCCTTGACAACAAAGCTAAAGTTCACCCTCCCCATGTCTGCAGAAATCATGGTGACCCACTCCCCACACAATGCTCACCTCCAGCCCCCCTATAATTATAGGCATAAACCCCCCCCTCTACAAGTGAGCCAAAGTCCCCACACCCTTCAGGCTCTCCCTTAGGGCCCCTCCTCCTTCAGGTCTTGCTCCTTGGCAATGCCAACCTGGCATTGCCCCCGGCAGTCTGACAGTTACAACCTGACAGTGTCAGTCTGACAGTGTGAGAGGGCAGTGCCAGAGCACTGTCTAGCCACATTCTTGACCACTGGGAGCTACAATGTCCAACGAGCAAACCAATGTCATCATGTCTTTCCAGGCAATTCAACAGTGGCTGCAAGAAGGTGCCCATTGAGGAACCCTTGGATTTCAATGTCTAAGTTGTGCCAGCTCTTGTATAGGATAAAACCAGCCTCCAGTAAAGGCATGCAATTCAGGCATAAAAAGAAAAAAAATCCCCTTTAAAAAATGAACTCAGGTAAGATAAAAGCACTCATGATGCAAATCCCGTGTCAGGCCTCTCGCCACATTCACCGACCCAGCAGGATTTGCGCCTGGGGCTAGTAGGCCCAGAAAATCCCCCAATCTCTCCATCATCTTCATGGAAAATCCTTGGCCAGCAGCATATGGAACAGCCGTAGGGCACTGAGGGAAATTCAAATCCTAACCAAATTTTCATCAGTAAATATTGACATGTAATAGATAGCAATTATTGAGCATGAAAGGCCAATGGTTAGCGTGCATCAAGAATTTACTGGAATGTGTGAAGTGAGCTTTCTAAGCTACATCAGGGCACAATGAGTTAAGAGCACAGATACAGGCTATTCAGCATCAACGGGTCTATGGCAGCGTTTATGCTTCACATGAGCCTGCTTCACTCTTCTCCAATAAACCTTAGCAACACATCCTTTCATCTTACCTAGCTTACACTTAAAAGCAACTATGTTATTTGCCTCAACTACATAAAGATGTTTCTCCCAAATTCCCTAATGGAAAGCTGGATGGGATAGCCCTGGAAATTGATGATCCCGATGTCATCCTGCCCTCTCTTGGCTTTTCTCAGCTTGGCTTTGTAAGTGAGCTGGGAATCCTTTGGGATCTGTCGGGTAAGGAAAGTAATTGTTCTAATTGTAAAATGAACTGTGAACTACTGTAGCCCTGAATCCTGTAAGCAAATTGTCAGGGTCAGTGAGGGAAAAGTGTAGCGTGTGGTGAGTTTCTTCAGTAAAATGGACAAGCTGGGCAGGCTTTGATCAATTACACTGGAGAGCTCCAGCGATCATTCAGAGACTGATGTTCAAAGCCATTTTGTCTGTTACAGTCGATGGGATTTTCTATGCAACCTGACAGTCCTCCACTGGTCGATGGTAGGATTGTCTAGTTCTGCCATTACCAATGGATTTTCTTGCTGACTGCATCTCTTACCACCAGGAAACCCATGGCGGAGATCCACCGTTGGCGAGGCCAGAAAATTCCAGCCAGAGTGTGTTCATTGCTTGACAGGTGGCTCACCACATATAGAGTGTGCCTGACAGGCATGGCTATCACTGTTGGCTTTCATGTTGGTTCCCTGGGTCCACCTCACTTCTAGGCTATTTTCCAGGCAGCAGGACTGGGGGTGAGTGGGCTGTCTCCAGGGATCACAATGGTGGGTAGTTAACTAAATTAATTGAGGGCCTTTGAAGGCCAATTAATAGACACCATCTGGGATTTTCCAATTGATATCTAGGTATATGCAAGTTGAGAGGGACAGTTTAAACTGTGTAGCAAAACTTGCAGTGGGGGTGGGGGCGACCAATTGAAGGACCCTTCTGTACCTCACCAGCATCCTCCTTCCTTGTTACCCTCATGCCTCCCACACTTACCACTTTCTCAGCTTCCATCGCCGATTCCTGGTGAAGGGTCCAGTGTGGTAGTGGCAGTGGTCACTGATCTTGGTGACACTGCCAATTCTAGAGAGTTACTGGCCTCTGACTGGCTGCTAGCTTTAGGGGATGGGATTTCTGTCCTTCAACAAGCTTAATTCATTGAAAGACCCCGGTGCTGTCCGGCTAAGTGATGATTGTTGTTCAGGACTCCTGAGAATGATCAATGCAGCGTTCCCGCTTATATTCCATGTGGTGGGCAGGAAACCCATCTCAAACATTAAATTCCCCAAATGTGTTTCTTCATCATGTAGCATGAACTGACAAAAACCATCCAGAACCAAGTTGAAAACTGAAATTCAACTTGTTCACTCGTTCATTCATATATTCAGAATATAACAGCAAGGAAATTATGATGGAGCTGTATAAAACACTCAATCGGCCATGGTTGGAGAACTGTGTAAAGTTCTAGTTGTCACACTATAGGATGGATGTGATTGCATTAGAAACGGGGCTAAGGAGATTTACCAGGTTGTTATCTGGCTGAAGCATTTCAACTATGAAAAGAGGCTGGCTAGGCTGGAGTTGTTTTCCCTACAACAGAGAAGCTGAGGGGGGATATGATCAAGATGTAAAAAATTATGAGGGCAATAGATAGAGTAGATAGAAAAAAGCTTTTCCTCTTAATAGAGGGGTCAATAACTTGGGGGCATAGATTTAAGGTAATGGCAGGAAATTTACATAGAACATAGAACACTACAGCACAAACAGGCCCTTCGGCCCACGAGTTGCGCCGATCACATCAACACCTATCTATAACCCCCAATCCCATAAAACCCCATATACTCATCCAGAAGTCTTTTAAAAGACCCCAGCGAGTTTGCCTCCACCACCACTGACGGCAGCCGATTCCATTCACTCACCACCCTCTGAGTGAAAAACTTACCCCTAACATCACTTCTGTACTTTCCTCCCCGCACCTTAAACCTGTGTCCTCTCGTAGCGACCATTTCAACCCGGGGAAATAGCCTCTGAGAATCCACCCTATCTATTCCTCTCAACATTTTATAAACCTCTATCAGGTTGCCTCTCAACCTACGTCTCTCCAGGGAAAAGAGACCCAGTTCCCTCAACCTAACTTCATAAGGCATGCCTCCCAGTCCAGGCAACATCCTTGTAAATCTCCTCTGCACCCTTTCAATAGCCTCCACGTCCTTCCTATAGTGAGGCGACCAGAACTGCGCACAGTACTCCAAATGAGGCCTGACAAGGGTCTTATAAAGTTGCAGCATTACCTCCCGACTCCTAAACTCAATCCCTCGATTTATGAAGGCCAGTACACCATACGCCTTCTTGACCACCTCTTCCACCTGCGAGGCCGATTTAAGAGTCCTGTGGACCCGGACCCCAAGATCCTTCTGCTCCTCAACACTACCAAGACTCCTGCCCTTGATAGTGTACTCGTTCATCCCGTTGGTTCTGCCAAAATGGACGACTACGCATTTATCCGCGTTGAAGTCCATCTGCCACTTCTCCGCCCAGTCCTGCATCCTATTTATGTCCTGCTGCAACTTTTGCCATCCTTCCAGACCATCCACAACACCACCGACCTTCGTGTCATCAGCGAACTTACTTACCCATCCCTCCACTTCCTCATCCAGGTCATTTATGAAAATGACAAACAGCAAGGGTCCAAGAACAGATCCCTGGGGCACTCCATAAGAACATAAGAACATAAGAAATAGGAGCAGGAGTAGGCCATCTAGCCCTTCGAGCCTGCCCCGCCATTCAATAAGATCATGGCTGATCTGTCGTGGCTCAGTTCCACTTTCCCGCCCTCTCCCCATAACCCTTAATCCCTTCTCTTATCAAAAACCCATCAACCCGCTTCTTAAAAATATTTAGCGAGGCAGCCTCCACCACTTCAACGGGCAGAGAATTCCAGAGATTCACCACCCTTTGAGTGAAGAAGTTCCTCCTCAACTCCGTTCTAAACCGCCTCCCCTTTATCTTGAGGCTGTGCCCCCTAGTCCTACTGTCTTTTTTGAGCGGGAAGAGTCTCTCCACCTCTATCCTATCCATCCCATTCATCATCTTATACGTCTCAATGAGATCTCCCCTCATTCTTCTAAACTCTAACGAGTACAAGCCTAGTTTATTCAGCCTCTCCTCATAGCTCAATCCCCTCAACTCCGGTATCAGCCTAGTAAACCTCCTCTGCACTCCCTCCAGGGCCAAAATATCCTTGCGCAGGTGCGGCGCCCAAAACTGCACACAGTACTCCAGCTGCGGCCTCACCAATGCCCTATACAGCTGCAGCAAGACCTCCCTACTTTTATATTCAATCCCCCTCGCTATGAAGGCCAGCATCCCATTCGCCTTCCTGACCACCTGCTGCACCTGCAAGCTGGGTTTTTGCGATTCATGCACAAGGACCCCGAGGTCCCTCTGCACCGTCGCCTGCTGCAGTTTTTCGCCACGTAAGTAATAGTCCTTCCTACCATTCTTCCTACCAAAGTGGACCACCTCACACTTGCCAACATTAAATTCCATTTGCCATTTCCTGGCCCATTCGCCCAGCCTATCTAGATCCTTCTGCAGACTCTCCACACCCTCCGCACAATTTGCCGTTCCCCCAATCTTGGTGTCATCAGCAAATTTCGACACCCTGCACTCGGTTCCCTCCTCCAGATCATCTATATAAATGGTAAATAGCTGAGGCCCCAGCACCGACCCCTGGGGCACCCCACTAGTCACCATCCGCCAATCCGAATAGCACCCATTGACCCCCACGCTCTGCCTCCTATTTGACAACCAATCCTCTATCCACGCTAACACCCTACCCCCAACTCCATGTCCCCTGACCTTCTGCAATAACCTCTTGTGAGGTACCTTGTCAAACGCCTTCTGAAAATCCAGAAAGACCACATCCACCGGCTCTCCTCTATCCACTGCCCTAGACACATCCTCATAGAACTCCAGTAAATTTGTCAGACACGACTTCCCTTTAGTGAAACCGTGTTGCGTCCGCCCTATCAAGCAATTCCCTTCAAGATGCCTCGCAATTTCCTGCTTAATGATGGATTCTAACATTTTACCTACCACAGACGTTAAACTAACCGGCCTATAATTCCCCGCCTTTTGCCTGGCACCCTTCTTAAACAACGGCGTAACATTAGCCGTTTTCCAATCTTCCGGCACTTCCCCGGAATCCAGCGACGTCTGGAAAATAACCACCAAGGCATCCACTATCACCTCCGCCATTTCTTTCAGAACCCTCGGATGCATTCCATCCGGTCCTGGGGACTTGTCCACAATCAGCCCCTCCAGTCTGTCGAGCACCACCTCTCTAGTAACAGTAATGTCATTAAGACCCTCCATTCCTACCACCTTTCCATCGCTAACACCCGGCAAATTATTCACGTCCTCCTCCGTGAAGACAGAAACAAAAAAGTTATTCAAGACCTTCGCCATATCCCCATCCCCTACCACTAGCTCCCCTTTCTCATCCTCTAAAGGACCAACGTTCACCCTAGCCAGCCTCTTCCTTTTTATATATTTATAAAAACTCTTGCTATCCTTTTTTATATTAAGTGCTAGCCCAGCCTCATAGCTTCTCCTACCCTCCTTTATCAACTTCTTTGTCAATCTTTGTTGACATTTAAACCTTTCCCAATCCTCTTCTCGCCCACTGCTCTTAGCTACTCTAAATTCCTCCGCTTTTAATTTAACACTTTCCTTCACCTCCTTCGTTATCCACGGCTTATTACCTCTCTTCCTACTGTCCTTTTTAACCATCGGAATAAATTTCTGCTGAGCACCAAGAAAGATCTCCTTAAAGATCCTCCACTGCTCCTCAGCAGACCTACCTACCAACACATTCCCCCAGTCCACATTCGCCAATTCTTCTCTCATCCTACCATACTCCCCTCTATTCAAACAAAGGACGCGTGTCCGGGAACCCACTTTCTCCTCCTCCATCTGCACCAGAAACTCCACCATACAATGATCACTCTCTCCAAGAGGATCCTTCACCGCAAGGTCCCTAATTCTACCCGCCTCATTACATAGCACCAGATCCAAGATAGCTCGCTCCCTCGTCGGCTCCAACACACACTGTTCAAGGAAATTATCCCGGCAGCATTCCAAGAACTCCTCCTCGAGCCCACCTCGTCCAACATGGGTCGACCAATCAATATGCAGATTGAAATCTCCCATAACTACTGCCGTCCCATTCCTGCACGCCGCACTTATTTGCGCGTTAACAGCCCGCCCCACCTCCAGATCATTATTCGGGGGCCTATAGACGACACCCACCAGCGTCTTCCTCACTTTGCTGTTCCTAATCTCCACCCACAACGATTCCACGTTCTGCTCTTTGGCTCCGATATCATCCCTTGCTACCTCCTTGATACTATCCTTAATCAGCAGAGCTACGCCACCCCCTCTTTCCTCCTGCCTATCCTTCCTAAACACTTGATAGCCCTGTACATTCATCTCCCAGTCCCTGTCACCTTGCAGCCACGTCTCTGTAATGGCCACCAGATCGTATCCATTTGTGTCGATCTGCGCCACCAGCTCATCCACTTTATTCCGAATGCTTCGTGCATTCAGATAAAGCGCTTTCATCCCAGCCTTCACCTGGACCCTATTTGCCGTAACGCCACCAATTGGGACATCCTCGGCCTCTTCCCTTACCTGTACCCTATCCTTAACTTTAGACCTCGTAGCGTCACCTACCCTCGCACCCTCCCCCCCCCTAATTAGTTTAAAGCCCTGTCTACAGTCCTCTTTACTCGATTCGCCAACACTCTGGTCCCAGCACGATTCAGACCAACCCCATCCCGCCCGAACAAGTCCCACCTACCCCAATACTGGTGCCAATGCCCCATAAATTCGAACCCATTCCTCCCACACCAATCCCTGAGCCACCCATTCACTTCCTTTATCCTGTCAACCCTACGCCCGTCTGCACTCAGTTCAGGCAGTAGCCCAGAGACGACCACCTTGTCGGTTCTACTTTTTAATTCCATTCCCAGCTTCTCATACTCCCTCCCCAGATCCTCAGTCCGCACTTTGCCTACGTCGCCGGCACCCACATGTACTACAACGACCGGGTTCTCACCCTCCCACTCCAGGTTCCTCTGCAGCCCAGCTGTGACATCCTGTACCCGAGCACCAGGCAGACAACACACCCTTCTGTGCACTTTGTCATTGTGACAAAGGACAGTGTCAATACTCTTCACCCCACTATCTCCAATCACTACTACGTTCCTTTTCCCCTTCTCTTTGCCTATGTCCTGCTGCATCACTGTACCGTGTGCAGTTTGCTCACCAACCTCACCTGCCTCGTCCTCTTCCAGACTGGAAGCAAGAACCTCAAACCTGTTATGCAGATTAAGAGGCTGAGGCCTCCGCTCCTCACCCCCCTTCCTCCTCCTCCCAGCAGCCCCCTTTTGTCCCTGACCCTTAGATTTAGCCAGTCTAGGGGCACCCTCTCTCCCCCTGATGAGCCTCAGTGTCTGTAGCTCAGAGGCCAGCTCATCCACCTTGAGCTGGAGCTCCTCCAGCAACCTGCACTTACTGCAGACATGGTCACTGGGAAGGACCCTGGGGTCTGCCAGTTCCCACATCATACACAAACCACACATCACATGCCCCTCCATTATTCACTGTAATTTTTTATGGGAAAAAATTTTTTTTTTCCTTGTTTCTTGCTGTAGTAGTTTTGAAAAAAATTTTTTTCCTTGTTTTTTTTCAAACAAACTCACCTGGCCTTTTTTCCTTCCAGCCCTTTTTGATATTAAGCCCTATTAACTCACTCTGCTTCCCCCTCACTCCGCTGCCCGCTCAGACGCTGCCCGCTGTCTACACCAGGCCTCCTTTTAAACCTGGCGCTGATTTAAAGCAGGCTGGTCCACAAATGCCTTTTCACCACACCCTCAGAATACTTAAAGCAGTAAATACAATAAATAAATGCTTTAAACAGTTCTACAAAGAGTAAAGTGCTTTAAACTTATTTTAAACAAGTTTTTAACAGGTAAAATCTTAGCTCTGTCTCTCTCTCTCTCAGCTCCAGCAAACAATGGAAGGCTTCACCGTGTGGCCCCTTGATAATTAAGCAGGCTGGTCCACAAATGCCTTTTCACCACACCCTCAGAATTCTTAAAGCAGTAAATACAATAAATAAATGCTTTAAACAGTTCTACAAAGAGTAAAGTGCTTTAAACTTATTTTAAACAGGTTTTTAACAGGTAAAATCTTAGCTCTGTCTCTCTCTCTCTCAGCTCCAGCAAACAATGGAAGGCTTCACCGTGTGGCCCCTTGATAATTAAGCAGGCTGGTCCACAAATGCCTTTTCACCACACCCTCAGAATTCTTAAAGCAGTAAATACAATAAATAAATGCTTTAAACAGTTCTACAAAGAGTAAAGTGCTTTAAACTTATTTTAAACAGGTTTTTAACAGGTAAAATCTTAGCTCTGTCTCTCTCTCTCTCAGCTCCAGCAAACAATGGAAGGCTTCACCGTGTGGCCCCTTGATAATTAAGCAGGCTGGTCCACAAATGCCTTTTCACCACACCCTCAGAATTCTTAAAGCAGTAAATACAATAAATAAATGCTTTAAACAGTTCTACAAAGAGTAAAGTGCTTTAAACTTATTTTAAACAGGTTTTTAACAGGTAAAATCTTAGCTCTGTCTCTCTCTCTCTCAGCTCCAGCAAACACTGGTGACTGACCTCCATTCAGAAAAAGACCCATCCACAACCACTCTCTGCCTTCTGCAGGCAAGCCAGTTCTTGATCCACAAGGCCAAAGGCCCTCGGATCCCATGCCCTCTCACCTTCTCAAGAAGTCTTGCATGGGGGACCTTATCAAATGCCTTGCTGAAGTCCATGTACACCACGTCCACGGCACTTCCTTCGTCAATGTGTTCAGTCACATTATCGAAGAACTCAACTAGGCTCAAATTTAGATAGGATTTAAGGAACAGCTTTTTTACCTCAAGATTAGTGGGAATCTGGAACTCACTGCCTGAAAGGATGGTAGATGTGGGGACTCTCACAACATTCAAGAAGCATTTAGATGAGCAGCTGAAACCCATAGCACACAAGGCTATGGACCAAGTGCTGGAAAATGGGGTTGCAATTGATGGATGTTTGATGGCATCATCACATTTTAGTTTGCCTATCACCTCATGAATAAGTTTCTGATAGTATACTAGGTGGTCATTCTTATTGCTTGAAGGTACACATTATGTACAATCTGCTTGGATCAGTGTATGGTTCTTTGAAGCTGCATCACCTTTTACTCCAGTGGACTGCCACTGCCAATGGCCTTTTCTACTACATACTTTGCAGAAGTGATGGAAAGTTGAGAATTCACTTGGTGCATATAGGTGGCCATACCTTTCACATGGCTTGTTAGGTTTGGATGTTTTAGTAAGTGCATCAACAATTGGGATTGTACCTTGTACTTGTAAGCTCTTTCTACCTGTGAAGATCACTTCATACGCATGTCCATCCTTGAGTAGCTCTTCAATGTTATATGTTTCGGGCCTGTCTAACAGACCTTTTTGGAACAATTCCATGTGAGTGGAGGCAATCACTAACCTAACAATTCTGTCTGCTCACAATGTTCTGAAAAATCACAGTGTGTACCCTTTTCTTTGTATCTGCTGACGAAGTTGTTTATGGATTCTGTAGGCAGTTTTGAAATAACACGAGCTTTAGTTGATGAATATTGAAGTTTTAACATATACTGAACAGGTCTCCAAAATAGTGCATGTATTTTGGGGATCCTTTCACTTACAGCTTTTAATTCTGATGTTTTCAGGCAGTGTAGACCTTCATTTCCAATTTTTATGTGAATTTTTATGGATTGTTTATCTGCTTCAGATACTCCTGAATCAAGAAAGCACAGTTCTGTACGCTGTTTAAAAAATTTGAATTTGGGTAATAGGTCAGTTGTATCCAAATTCAAACTGGGGAAATCTGTGGACTTTCTGACAATATTCTTTTGACCTTCCTTCTACGGTGGTGAGTGTCACTGTATCACTTCATGCATCTTTCTGAAAGTCCACCCATTCTATTCACAACTTCTTTAGCTGATTTTTATAACTTTTTCTTTTATTTTTGCTTGACTCTCCCTCACTCACTATGGATTTGTCTCCCACCCTTGTCACTTGCCTTTCTTGACTGAGCCAACTCAGTTGCTGATCTTCTTGACAAACTGTCTCACTCACTGAAATGACAGCAGATTTCAGGTCCACCGCTACCTCACTTAATTAAACACCCTTCCTGTCTCCAAGCTAGCCACCAGAGAGAGCAGCAGGCTCTGCACATTTACTCTACGTTTTGCTCCACAGATGTTGTCTAATCCATTGAGTATTTCCAGAATTTTTTTGTTTTTATGTTAGAATTCCAGCATCCACAGTATTTTGTTTTTGTGTTACTGTATAAGTAATTTTTTATTATATGTAGTTTTGGCCATAGTATAGAATCAGTTTCTATACTATGCATTAGTTTTACAAAATAATCCTGCAAATTTCTTTCAACATATTCTTTAACTAGTTCTCATGATGGGCCCGATTTTATCATCAAGTTGTCCCTGTTTTCGGGTGCGAAAACATGGGAAAGCTGGGCATGAGGCCAGTAATGTGATCTATGCCCACCTCTATGCGGGTTCCCCCTTTACCAAGGCCAGAAAATGACCGCGATTGGGCCTGCACCCAAAACGGGCGTGACAGCCATTTAAATGTATTTGCTTGCATTTAAATTGACTTAATGGACTGCAACCTTATCAACACTTTCCTCTTTACCACTGCGTTCGCTCATCCAGAATCGGTGCGAAACAGACATGCTCTACAAAAGTCTGATTCAGGTGCTCCAGTTAGTGAGGAGGTAAGTGCTGAGTGTCTGATGGCTTTCTGCCTGAGATTGGTGGAGGGGTGGGGGTGGGGGGGAGGGGGGTGGGGTGGGGGAAGGGGGCTCCACTGCCACTCTGTCTGTGATCAGTGAGGAGGAAGGAGGGGAGGGGCCATGATTGGTCTGGATAGTGGAGGGGTGAGATGATAAGGAGGTCAGTAATGTTATGGGGGTGCAGCAATGTCTCTGAGGGACAGGGGAGGCATTATCTGGCATGGGACTGATGTGGCAGGGGAGCCACATTCTATCATTTTTTTTCTTGCCACGTGCAGTTGGAAGCACTAATTGGAGCTGCAGGGTTTTGGGTGTGTGAATCCCCACCCACAGGCTTCTGCAGCACACTTCAGAATCACTGATATTTTTTCAGGCTGAGTGCATATGGCTCTGAAGGTCGGATCTGAAACACTTCCAGTTTCAAGTCTGCCCAGCACTTGGAACCAAAATGGTAAAATAGGTCCCAATGTCTATGTCTCATGCAATGTCAATGAATGTTGACTTTGTGCCATCATGTACACCATGTTGACCAAAAGATATAATTTGCTGGAACAACCATCCACTTATTTGAATTTTACAGCACTTTGCCATTGGGTAAATCCACAGGATGTAACTTGCATAAACATAATTTTTGACATCTGAGTTTTGTTGTGCATAGATGGCACCCTTGTACACTGACAAGCAAGCAAGACTTTAATTCATCCTTTAATTTGCAGGGATGATTGGAAGCAGGCTTTGTAATGTGTGTTATGAAGGGTTTCAGCACAGATCCGGGTGCAGGAATGCAGTGGATTATTCAGATATTTCCGTTGACATTGGGTTGATTTACAGCCTACTTTTGTTGTTAATATCAATGGTCCCGACGCTGAAATAAGCTTAATGCTGATTCTCGGCCTTGCTATCATGGGAGATGGAATCTGTTCAGCTCTGGCTGCTTGTTTGGCTCCAGTGAGGGGTGACTTCCAGTCTTCATCGCATGAGGAATTTACAGACATCCAGGAAGCCATCCAAAATTGTTTTATCCACCTGTTATGTCTACAAAATCTTAAACTGTTTGATTGTACCACTTGCAGAGACTAAGAGCTCTCTAGTTAATGCCATGCTGGTGAGATAGAACAGATCCAGGTAGCAAATCTAAACCGTCTATAAGTTGCTGTGATTGAAAAAGTTATTCTGCTTCTCTGTGAAATAATGATAAAGGGGAGGCAGTGGCGCAGTTGTATTGTCACTGGTCTAGTAATTGAGGGATCCAGGATAATGGTCAAGGGACCCGGGTTTGAATGTTGAAATTTGAATTCAAAAAATCATTTTGGAATTATAAGATGAATGATGACCATGAAACCATTGTTGATTGTCATAAAAACCTATCTGGTTCGCTAATATCCTTTAGTGAAGGAAACTTGCTGTCCTTACCTGGTTTAGTTTGATCTATATGTGACTCCATCATTCACAGCAATGTGTTGATTCCCAACTGCTATCTGAGATGGCCTGGCAAACCGGTCTGTTCAGGGACAGTTAGAGATGGGCAATAAATGTCGGCCCAGTCAGTGACACCCACATCCAATGATGAACAAAAAAAAAGCTAATGGCATTTTCACATCAGCCAGTTAGTCACACCATCTAAACATGGATTCATATCTGTCTGTTCCATTCTCCTGAAAAGCAGAAACAGTGACACATGAAGGTCACAAACAGATCAAATGTAACATGCACTGAGAAAGAGTAAGTACAGCAGAAACATTCCAATTCTTTCAAAAAGTTATGTATCATCTCAATATTATTTTCATTACACTGTCCACATGAGATCGAACTTATTTAGAGAAAACATACCAATGCACATGTGCTGAGAGTATATGAAAATAATAACTTTATTTTCAAAATTTATATTAAGAACATAAGAACATAAGAAATAGGAGCAGGAGTAGGCCATCTAGCCCTTCGAGCCTGCCCCACCATTCAATAAGATCATGGCTGATTTGAAGTGGATCAGTTCCACTTTCCCGCTTTCTCCCCATAACCCTTAATTCCCCTGTCTATCGGAAACATATCCACCCGTGACTTAAATATATTCAGCGAGGTAGCCTCCACCACTTCAACGGGCAGAGAATTCCAGAGATCCACCATCCTTTGAGTGAAGAAGTTCCTCCTCAACTCTGATCTAAACTGCAGTCTTATCTTGAGACTGTGCCCTCTAGTACTGCTATCCTTTCTAAGCGGAAAGAATCTCTCTATCTCGACCCTATCTATCCCCTTCATTATTTTATACGTCTCTATAAGATCCCCCCTCAGCCTTCTAAACTCCAACGAATACAGACCAAATCTATTTAGTCTCTCTCCATAGGCTAACCCCCTCATCACCGGCATCAGCCTAGTGAACCTTCTCTGCACTCCCTCCAAGGTCAATATATCCTTCCGCAAGTGCGGCGATCAAAACTGCACACAGTACTCCAGCTGCGGCCTCACCAGTACCCTGCACAGTTGCAGCAAGACCTCCCTGCTTTTATATCCTATCTCCCTCGCTATAAAGGCCAACATCCCATTCGCCTTCTTGATCACCTGCTGCACCTGCAGACTGGGTTTTTGCGACATGTGCACAAGGGCCCCCAGGATCCTCTGCACCGTAGCATGCTGCAGCTTTTCGCCTTTTAAATAATAATCCCTCCTACTATTGTTTCTGCCAAAGTGGGTAACCTCACATTTGCTAACGTTATGCTCCATCTGCTAGGTCCTCACCCACTCACTCAGCCTATCCAGATCTCTCTGCAGACTTTCCACGCCTCCACGCAATTTGCTTTTCCACTCATCTTCGTGTCATCAGCAAATTTCGTTACCCTACACTCAGCCCCCTCCTCCAGATCGTCTATGTATATGGTAAATAGTTGAGGCCCCAGCACCAATCCCTGCAGCACTCCACTGGTCACCAACCACCAACCAGAATAGCACCATTGATACCAACTCGTTGCTTCCTATTAGACAGCCAATCCTCTATCCACGCTATATTGTTCATGTTTCAGTTTGAATTTTGGAAATGATTAAACGTCTTTAATTAGACTTTACTAGACTGATTCCTGGGGCGGTGTGACTGATGTATGAAGAGGGATTGAGTCTTCATCCAGACAGTGGTGAGCGTGTGGAATTGTCTACCACAGAAAGCAGTTAAGGCCTAAACATTGTTGGAGCGATCTTACCGAAAAAATTTAAAGTGCCAAATAATGTGAAAATGGGAGAACTTCAGACCTGTTTTTGCGGCAAGGAAAAAAATCAAATCTTATGGAACTTAGTTCAAAAAAATAAGGCACAATCTGATTCTCTCCAAAGGAGGAGAGTGCAGGACTTAAGCTCTCCAGTAAGCCAGGTGCAGGCTGCTAGAGGGCATTATTATACATACACCCTGATCTCCCAGCACACTGTATCAATAGGAAATTCTCGCTACCCCATTCCCTCCAAACATCACACCCCCATTGCTCCCCACCAATTACACTGCACCCTATCATGGCCCCAAACGCGGCCCACTCCCAATCATGGCCCCTGGTGAGCAATGCCAAGGTGCCCAGTAGGTAGTGCCAGGATATCAGCCTATCACTGCCATGGTCCTAGGATGGTAGTGCCTAGCTGGTACTTCACACAGGGCACTGCCCACCTTCGCCCTGGTGCACCCAAGGCCATGATGTGGATGTGCCAGCGTTGGACTGGGATAAATACAGTAAAAAGTCTGACAACACCAGGTTTTAGTCCAACCGATTTATTTGATAGTAAACGCACAAGCTTTCGAGCTTTCCCTCTTCGTCAGGTGAATGGAGAGTTCTGGCCTTGGACAGAGCATATAAAGCACAGACAGTTTAGAGAAAAAATTGATGTCTGTGTCGATATGCGCAATCTTCTTGGAGATCCTCTCTACTTGGATCCGGCAGTTTGTGGTATCGATAGTAGTCATGATGTGGATGATTTTGCACATATCGACACAGACATCAAGTTTTTCTCTAAACTGTCTGTGCCTTATATGCTCTGTCCGAGGCCAGAACTTTCCATTCACCTGACGAAGAGGGAAACCTTGAAAGCTTGTGCGTTTACTATCAAATAAATTGATTGGACTAAAACCTGGTGTTGTCAGGCTTTTTACTGTATTCACCCAAGGCCCTCAATAGCCTCCGCTTGCACCAGCGAGGCCATCATGTCAGGTCACCATTTCATACCATATGTGGTCCTTGCCAGTGGGAATCTCCACTGGTGAGGCCTTTAAGGTAAGTGAGCTGGGCGATTGCATCCTAAACTCACCAATCATATTAAAATGAGGTAATTAATATTAAAATCACTGATGATTGCACCGGCAGATGAGGGCCAATAAGATGGCAAGAGGCGAGAAACCAGGCGTGAACCAAGATTTCAGCTCTCATGCAATCTTACTAGCTTGCCATGTCGATCAACTGGTAAGATCACCCCTATATGTTTTCTAGAAGGAGTTAGCACTTAGGGCAGAGGGGATCAATGAATATGGGGCAAGGTGGGGTCATTTATTGAGTTGGATGATCAATCATGATCATAATGAATGGCAAAGCAGGTTCAAAGAGCCGGATGCCCGAATTGTAGAATCATAGAATCTTTACAGTACAGGGATGCCCCTATGTTTTGGATCTTTCCAATAGGTCATTACTTATTTTCTTTCCATTCATAACTCAGAATTTTTATTCTAGGATATTCTCTATTAGCTTATTTTTAGTATTGCTCTTCCCTGGGAAAAATGTTTTCTGTACTACTATACTTACCCATGTGAAATTATAAAATGTATAATTGAATGGGTGCGCTCGCATATTATCTTGTTACTGAACCCTGGACTCCGATGGGATAGTTAAAATCCAACCAAGGCAGCTGGGAAATTTAAATTCAGTTAATTAGATTTTAAAAAAGAGATCTGAAATAAACAGCTAGTACCAGTAATAGAGACCAAGACTGGAATCTTCCGGCTGTTTAGGCCATCAGGATTCTCTGGCTCCTCAACAGCGAATGGAGATTTGACTGAGTGCCAAACTCTCTGTCCTCGCTTGCAGCAGTGGCCGGGCTGAATAACCGGAAGATTCTGGCCCATGTATCTACCAGATTGTCATAAAAATGCATTTTGTTAACTAATGTCTTTTATGGGAGGAAATCTGCCATCCTTAGCTGGTCTGACTTATATGTAACTTTAGGTCCACAGCAGTTGACTCTCAGCTGCCCACTGAAGTTGTCTAGCAAACCACTCAGTTGTTTCAAACTGCTCTGACAAATTATTGTTAGACTGAAACTGCACAGACCATCCAGCACTGACTTAGATACCAGTTTGGGACATGACAAAGACACACCCAGCCCAATCGTTTTAAAAAAATCATCCTCACTTATGACTTATGCCAAAATTGGAAGCTCTTTCCATCTGTTATATTAATTGTATTTACTTGTATTCAGGTGGGGGCCATTAACTGGGGCTTTACTTGTGTTCTTATAGATAGGAATAGACTGTAGTCCTATGTTCGGAAGTATATGTTTGTCATCTGTAAATAAATGCACATAATTGTGTAAGGATTGGTGCTAGTTTTATTCTTCACAACCTAGCTCTTTGGAGTCTTACACAATAGCAGAAAATGGTTGCCTAAAGGTGAAAGTTGGGAACTATCTGCGATCACCTGGGATCTGTTTTCCTTTTGTCTTTTTATGGCAGCCAATATATGTACTGGCACAGAAACATTCTATGTAATGTATATGGTATACAATTTGTTATTCTGATCATACAGATATTCAGCAACAGCATTGAAAAATTGCTGGATGTCCATCAACATCTCTGATGATCTTGATGAGTGCATGCGCCAATCAATCTTGGAAAAATTTTATTTGACATTCCATCAAATTTACATTTGAACTTGATGGAAGCGATTCTCCTAACAACAGGCCTGGATATTTCAGCAGGGCTGGATTAGCATGATCTGCGCTGGCTGTATAGCACCAAGCGCCTCTCCCGGTGTCAGGTTTCTGGCACCATAAGCTCTGTGCCGGAAATACAGCTACATTAGGTATGAAAGGGGAGGGAATTTAATGTTACTTAAATGTGATTGGTGGGCCCATGACTTAAGTCTCCAAGCCTGTTAACTTTTCCCGCAACACCACCACCCCCCCAACCCCCACCAGAGTATTTCACTCCAGCAGAGACCACACGAGCTCCCCACTTTTGGGGCTAGGGCAGCCCGACCCCACTGGAGTGAAGCGGGGACAATCAGGGCTCCCCAGAGGTTCGGGCGAAGGGGCAGGATACCCCCTGGGCATTGACACCTTGGAGGTGTCAGCCTCTGCCTCTGGCACTGTCCAAGAGGCAAGTGCCAATGCCTGGGGGCACCTTGGTATTGCCTATCAGCATGCGGCAGTGCCAAGAGGATGGGGCATATTGCGGGGCAGGGCCTAGGGGGTGGGGCATGATGGGCGGGGCCTGCTGGGGTGATCAGTGGGGGAGGGGGTCCTGCTACCACTCTGCATAGGAATTTGTGGGGGAAGGAAGGAGGGAAGCGATCGAGCAGACTGGAGGAGGGGGGGAAATTGTCGGGGGGGGCAGTGGTTGGATGGGAGGGATGGTCAAAGAGCCAGCATTGCAGGGGGTTGGCCAACATTCAGAAGGCCATTAGTGTGGGGCCAGTCCGCATGCGCAGATCTCGGCACTGACAGATTGGCGCGTGTGCAGTGGCCCGCTCAGCGGGGATAGGCCCCACCCTCTGGTTTTTAATGATATTCATGCTGGTGATCTCTGCAGTGCACAGAGTGTGGGAGGTTCTTCTCTGAACTCCCACTGAAAAAACCAACGTGATTTATTCCAGTTGTCATGCAAATTCAACACTTAGAATATTTCTGGGAGAATTCTGGCTGATATCTGGGTAATGCCACAGAAATGTCTTGACAGTTCATAAGTAGAAGTAGATCTTAATTTACACCTACATTGACACTAAGTGGAGTAGCAACAAATTATAGTGATTCAAAGTAGTACTTTACTTAAATGTTCAGACATTGCCATCAGCGAAAGACAGGTGATGAAGTCTTAGTCTGTGGCCATTTTCAATGGTAAATGCTCTTCTTCTCAATGTTTTCCATGCCCATGTGGGAACAGGTAGATATTATAACTGGAAATAATGCTTCACTAAGGGTGCAAAGATGCTGCATTACTTTTATAAAAAAATTGAGCCTTGCAGCATAGAGAAGAATCTAGATCATGGTCTTACCATTGATAAGAGGTAGATTGAAAACGTGATCTGAAACCGGCTTTTCTTTTTGCTGAAATGAAATATAATTTAATTTCCCAGAGAGAGTTTCACCTGGTATTCTGGTCAAAAAAAGGGACAAACAATGAGCTTGTACATTTTAAGAAGACAATAAATTTGTTTCAGGGGGCTTTTGGCCGCCATGAAATGGTGACAATTTGCAGCCATCAAAAAGGGAAGAATTGAAGTGATGACAATGTTGAAATAGATGGGAGCAATTGGGAGGGAAATTGGGAGGTTGGTGTTCATTGGGAAGATATTTAGAATAAAAAACTTTTCGACGTCTATGTAATATTAAAACAGAGATGGCAAACAATGAATATTGTGATCCATTGCTTTTAAACTGTTAGCTGTGACTTACTGGGGTAAGGATGGAAATAAATTGTTCTAGTGGAGATGCATTTCAGTGAGACCAAACAATGGATTCAATATTTACCAGGACATAAGAGGTGTCTGGAAGTAACTGAAAGTGCTTGGAGAATTGGGGAAGGCTGAGGCCCTGGCAAATTAATAGCAGAATCTCCCCTTCATTTGTTTCTGCCCTTCACTCTCCAAATTTCAGTCTGCTGCCAGGGGGAGGAGGCAGGAGGCAGGGAGCACAGACAATGTCCCATGGTAATCAGGACAGTGGTGATTGGCATTCAGAAGTTGGTGGGGTTGGGGTTGATGATTGAGGCCATTAAAAGGAGGGAAGTTTGATGAATAGAATTTGGAGCTGGATAGGATTGATCACAATTAGCAGAGGAGAAGTGGAATTTTCCTTGAAGGAACAGGGGTAGTAATCTGCTGCTCCTGGCCAATACAAGAGTCTTATGAAAGGGATCCTTGGAGTTGGCAACTGCCATGTCCTTCTTACTGCCCGTTTCCTGACCCTTGGAAAACCTACTCTCTACAACAATTGTAAAATTGAAATCATGTTCCCCATTGCACTGTGGAAGTCTGATTTAACTTTGTCAATGAAATGCCTGTGGATGCCACAAAATCTGCCAGAGCAATGAATGCAATGGTTATTGCATTGTCATTAACAGATCATGAGTTATGGTTGTGGGGGATGGGGGAGGTGTGGGGGAGGATTGTTATTAAAGTTAAGACCGGTATAAATGTTTCACTATGAGCAGGCCAAAGTTTATATAAGTGATAATGGTACACTCCCACCAAAAGTCCCTGATGTTCATTGTAAAACTGTATAATATAAAATGAAATGAAACTTTTCAATTTTCCAATTCAAAGTTATTTTTATTTATAATTCCATCTTTGCTGTCTCAGACGTATCGATATAACCTCATTGTCAAGCCAACAGTGTCTGCCCTGGTTCAGCCATATTCACCGGTTCTATAGCCAAAGGCCTTCTCCATGGTGAATTTGCCATTGGGTCACGACCTCGTGGACATCCAAACGTTTACTCTAAAGGCACCTGAGAGTGAGATACAAAAATGGTGGACATTGACACTGACAACTGAGAGATAGTCAGTGATGACCAAGAACTCTGAAGGCTGACAGTTCGGAAGAGCATTGGAAGACATGAGCGGAAACAAAAAGCTCAGATGACTGAGAAGACGGCCAAAAGAAACAGAGATGAGTAAGCTCCACACTTTCTCTTTCTCTGCAGTAAATACGGCAGAGAATGCCATGTCAGAGAGTGCCTGGCAATGCTTACACTGTATTGACCATGGCAGAACAAAGCAGCATCTTATGAGATGGCAGGCTGCCAACAAAGGGGATCATATCTAACATTAACAATGTAAAATGTTATGATCTGGCAGATGACAAGTGCCAAACTGTCCAAATGCCAAAGGGAAATATGAACAAGCTTTCACAACAATTCATACTTTGTATTTTACAAGAAGGTACTGAAGTCAGGAGAAATAGTTTCAAACCACTTGTGAAGATTCAAAAAACTAAATGTAACCATTTATGCATTTTTTAAAAAGGAAAAAAAAATAAGATTACATTTACACAGTTAATAGTACTTTTGCAAACATTTCCTCAAAAGATTTCTGTTTAATTAGCTCAGAGCTAAACATACGTCTTTGGCAACAGTCCCCATAAAGTATAAAGTGCCAGTAATATTACCACAGATGTAGTTTTAAAATCTTCACAAGTGGTTTGAAATGATTTCTCCTCACTTCGGAAACCTTCGTACAAAATACAAATCATTGTGAAAGCTTGTTCAAGTTTCCCTTTAGCATTTGGGCAGCTTTGCATTTGCCATCTGCCAGATCATAACATTTTATATTATTGTTGTTGCTATAGGGACAGTTCTGCACAGGCTATTCTCTCCCTTTCATTCAATACCAGGACTAAAAAATGTCTCCAAAATCTTGTAGACACTAACATTTTTCTCTGAGCGTGGTGGCAGCTGCTTATTCACAGCTTTGTTTTTAGCAAACACTGTTTCTGTATCTCATGATTACACTTACAGTCTTCTTTTGCTCTTCAAATATGTTTTGTTTTCCTTTCCCCTTCAACTATATTGTTTTACCTTCCTTTAGAAATTCCTTTTCTCAGGATTTATAGTTCTTTTATAGCATTTTCATGGTCACTGCTTTTGGGTAAGTGTAATCTTAATACTTTGATTTATTTCATTTACAATCTCCACCAATTTCACATATTCCTTTAGAAATCCAATAATTAACTTCAAGTTACTTCTCTTATCTTCCTCATACAAATTCATGCTACTCACTGTTCCCATTTTAACCCTGTTTTCACACTTAATTCTATTTTGATGTTTTTAACCATGTCGTTTAATTGTCTTCAGTCGAATTAAACTAGTCACACCCCTACACAAACACACTGGAGCCTATTTCACTGCATATCATAGTAATATCTGGAAATATTCCACAAAGTTTTACCCTGGTCCTGTTCTACTTGACAGAGAAAAAGAATTGTGGGCTGAATAGGGAGCTCACAAACTATCTAGAAAGTATGAATCTAGGTGGGATAGGTCTCAAAGGGATCTCAGGATACAAATACATCAATCACTAAAAGTTGAGCCATAAAAATAGTAAACCTAGCACTAAGCTTAGAGGGATGGAATTGAAAAGTAGTTGAAAAGGAGGGAAGTCATGCTAAAGCTATGATGAACCTCACAGTAGTGTATGTGGTTTTAGTAACTATATTATGAAAAGGATATAGAGGCACTGGATAAGATGTAGAAAAGATTTACCAGAAGTGCATGGATATACAGGAAAAGTTTGAGAGACTGTGTCTCTTTTTGTCTTGAGAAAAGAAGTATGTTGGATGGCCAAACAGAGATTTTAAAATTATGAAAGGTTTTGACAGAGTGGATAAAGAGGGATTATTTCCTTTCGTAGGGAAGAACATAAGTAGTGACCAACAATATAAGGCAGTCATCCAGAAATCCAATAGGCCATTCAGAAGAAACTTCTTTACCCAAAGAATGGAAACAGACCTTCACCCCAACTTTGTTGAGGCATAAACCTAACCACATGCTGTTTATATTGCTGTCACCACAGGCAAAGTTCATGTAATAGCCAGCCATGACAAACAAAATAATATCAGTCACCTATCTTGTCCATTTTTGGTCTGCCACCTTGAGATCCTGACAGACGGAAGAATCCAGAAGCAAAAGGGTTTCAGAAAAGTGCTTTTTTTGACAGCCACTGAGAACATGTGGTCACTAGATACAGCAGAAAACAGAGCTTCCTTTAAGAGGATGCAGGTATCTACGACTACTTGACACAGCAACCTGACTTGCTGCTTTTCCAACAAATTCAGGAAATTCAGCTTTTGCCTGTACACCCTGTGCCATGGGTAATTCCTGAGTGCTGCAGCTCTCTGCTGCTCCCCTCTCTGATGTTCAGCTGCAGTTCTCATCACAGCTGGCTGTTATTGCTGCCAGTCATCACTTTGCTTCTTTAGTGAGTCCAACCTGAGTCAGTCAAGGCACTGCCCTTTCTTTTGTGATTTGGAACACTTCTTAAAAAAAGGAAATAAACACTTAGCAAGAGTACTGTGATAAACCTCTTCCCAGCAATAGGTAAGAAAGAAGCTGTGACCAATGACTTCTCCAAGCTGTTAAGTGTGATTGTTGATTGTGTTGTCAAAGATGCATCGGTGGTAGGTAATGTTTGATTAAGGATTGAGAGCATACAGAAAGGGATTCAGCTGGGAGACTGGGTTAGTTCAAAGACAGGAATCTGTAATATCACTTCCAGTGAATAAACCTACTAACAAGGAAAAATACCTGTGTCTTGTTTTACACTTCACCATCTGGCTAGGATCTATTTAACATGGGAGCGGAGAATGGTTGTCTAAAGGTGTCTAAAGAATTTATTTTAAGATACAAGATTGTGATCTGAGTTACTTTGGAGAAGAATGGCTGAAGCCAAGTGTAATTTATCAGGGCATGATTCCTCACTGATGTCCTCTGAATGTGAACCTTGTGACCAATGGAAAAATGAAATAAATATGTGGACACAGGTTACCTCCTTACTGAAGATAAGACAGTGTATGGCCTTGGCACTGTCACTTTCTTACAAAAGCAGGAATAGGTACACAGTATTTTCAGAGCTAGAGTCTTGTCAGTTTGGCACTGAGGAAGGTTTAGATATTGTATTAAAATTTATGGATACAATTTATAAGAACGATGATCTATTAAACACATATGAGGCATGGTCAGACTTCGATGAATTCAGAAAGATGCATATTATTCCATAGCTGAATATGTCATAGAATTTATCAGACTGTATACAAGATTTCAGAAATTCTATTTGGAAATTCCTGGTTCAGTGCTTGCTTTCACATTGTTGGATTGTACTGAAGTGTCACACATGGTTAGGCTCCAGCTTTTAGCTGCAGTTAGATTCTCCGCAAGATGCATGCTTTGAGTCAGATGCCTAAAGCTCCAAACAAATGGGTGACACGGTAGCACAGTGGTGAGCACTGTTGCTTCACAGCTCCAGGGACCTGGGTTTGATTCCTGGCTTGGGTCACTGTCTGTGTGGAGTTTGCATATTCTTCCTGTGTCTGTGTGGGTTTCCTCCGGGTGCTCTGGTTTCCTCCCATAGTCCAAAGATGTGCGGATTAGGTTGATTGGCCAAGATAAATTGCTCCTTAGTGTCCCGGGATGTTTAGGTAGACGGATTAGCAAGTAAATATGTAAAGATATAGGGATAGAGCATGGGTGGGATTGTTGTCAGTGCAGACTTGATGGGCCGATTGGCCTCTTTCTGCACTGTAGGGCTTCTATGGTTCTATGTGTGGGAAAACAGTCATTTTCAGCAGCCTTAAAAGCACAAATGGGACATTTGGCAGCTTCACCAATAACGGAGGGTTCAACACTGTCAGTATTTTATAAACATTCAGATATGGGGCGCAACCATCAATACAACAGAAGAATCACAGATAAAAGAAATGAGGAGGGTGACCAATGTTTCAGCAGATCTGGCAGGCAATAGCAATGGAATAATAACAGCAGGAGAATGAACCCCAGGAACACCTAGGGAATTATTAATGGTTGGTTTAGATGTGATTTGATATATCATTATGCAGTAAATTGTCCAAAATGGGACAACAGGGTTTTTGGCACAACGTAGAATGGAATAATTGAAATGTTACTAGGGTTCACTCAGTAGTAAGGATTGAAGTAATGTCGAGGAATATGAAAGCTCCATTGCTTCAGGTTCGGGTATAACAATATGTTTGCCGAAAAGAGTGATGATTCCATGCAAAGCAGCTGGAGTAAGATACTTTATTAGTACAGATATAGGTCAGAAATCTACCATCTTGCCTACCATGGAAGTGATGTGGGCGCGGGCTTGACAACAGAAATCTCCAGAGACCTCGGATCTCTCCTGAGGGAGGCTGTAAAATCCAGCCCATGGTAGCTAATGCAATACCCTAGCCACTCAGCAAGATTTTGATAAAAAAAGCAGAAATGAAATGAGACAGGGGGCATGATAAAGCAATTATTTTTGGAAAGTCAGGCAATTTGCAATCAGGCAATTGCATCCCTTTAACAAAATCTAGCATCTCGAATCGCAAAATTAAAGAATTGTTAGTGTCATCGGGTGATATGAATTTGAGAGAGGATAAAACATATTTTCTTAAAGTTACTTGGCATATTTGCTCATCCCGCTTGTCACAGATTAAAGGCCCTACTAAAGAATGCAGAAGAAGTTGATGATCAGTACACAAAGCTTACAGAAAAGATTAGTGAAAAATTGGATAGATACAAAAAGTGTTGGAGGACACAATCACAGCCTCTTGTAAGTCTCCCAATAGTACATGACTTTAGTGAAGAAGTAGCTATGGATTTAAAGGTGTGGGACAAAGGTACTGTCATTTTCATTTTACATTTCATAGACATGGCAATAAGATTCATCTGTCTGCTGTAATGCAAAGTAAAGACAAATGAGTGAATGGGAAAATAAATAGGAACCAGATGGGGACACCAACTAAATTCCTGACTGACAATGGTGGAGAATTTGTTAATGATAAATTTGGAGAAATGTGCAAAAAATATGATCTTTGTTGTGATGAACACTGCAGCTGAAAATTCTTTCAGTAATGGTCTTTGTGAAACAAACCATGTGTTGATTGATAAGATGCTCCATAAGGTCTTAACTTGCAGTTTTATTGGTCAGCTAACACTTGCCATGGCAATCGAAACAAAGAATTCACTTCAGTTGATTGAGGACTATAGTCCATATTAGTTGGTCTGTGAGAAAAATTCAAAATTACCTTCTGTGCTGTGTGATCAATAAATTTTATTCAGATAACCATCTCTTAGCAATAATGTTCATCTGAGAAAGAGTGTCAAAGGAAAATGGTTGAAGAATGATCCTTGCTGGTATAAAAGCAACATTGGAGTGAAAAGAGATCTCTAAAATAATATAAGTCGACACTAGCCACTAATTATCAGATGGTTTTATAAAGAAGAATGCTTGCTTCAAAAAAAATTAGCCTTAGAGGAAGCATGTCCTGTTCACTGTCATGCTTCAGGTATGATTATTGTTTGCCTTTGGCCTGCGCTGCATGTAATCAGTGGGCTCCACAGGGGCTGGAGAGTATCATCACCCCCATTATTGACATGTTGGTTTAGTTAGTTAAGTTCCCTTTGATGATTTGTTTTAGTTCCACCAAATGCTGTCACTGCCCCCCCTCTCATTTTTGTTTAATCGATTGATTTTTGGTTTATATTAAAAATAGGGAAGAACATTTTGTTTTAGTTAATTAAGTTTCTGTTGATGTTTTGCTTTAATTACACCACCCTGCCAGAGGTTTTCATTTGTGTCATTTCTGTTTAATTTATTGATTTTTGTATTGGTCTCATAAACCAAATGTATTGAAATCACTGTGGGGTCTATTTTGCACCATCCACCTGTGTGCTTCTTCTGTACCTTCCACATCCAGTAGATATCCATAGGGGCTGGAGTGCATTATCAGCCCCGAGAACAATATTTTATTTTTATAAATGTCATTAAAGTTCGTTTTATATTATGATGTGCCTTTAAGTGGTCTTTCTTTAGTTAATTGCCTTATTTGTTTATTTGATTAATCTAAAAGAGTATAAAACAGGAAAGATGGGCTCATTGGTTTTGGGGTATGATCCTTGTTTTGGGCCTTTTATTGCTAGAGATCTTGGTTTCAAATCCAGGATGAAACCTTTTGAGGTGGGACACAGGACATGCAAACACAGTGGTAATTTTGTTGGGCTCACAATGTAGAGGCCTGGACATTGTTTTTAAAGTTTACTTATTAGTGTCACAAGACAGTTTACATATACACTGCAATGAAGTTACTGTGAAAATCCCCTAGTCACCACACTCCAACTGTTCAGAGACACTGGGGGAGAATTTAGCATGGCCAATGCGCCTAATCAGCATGTCTTTCTGACTATGGGATGAAACCGGATCACCCAGAGGAGGCCCATGCAGACATGGGGAGAACGTGCAGACTCTGCACAAACTGTGACGCGAACCATTGTGAATTCAAATCCTACAATGGTTGGTTGTGGTTAAAGTCAGTTATCTGAATAAAGAAAAGTCCAAACACTTTGAATTAAACTTTACGAGCTTTGGTAGATGAGGGAAGTCACACTCTTCTTTCATTCCCCTTTAAATGGTTATAATTTGATTATTATTTGATGAAAAGAGTCTCAAGATACACTTGGCCTCCAAAACAATGTTTTAATTAAATTAGATTTTTTTTGAACTATGCTTTGATGTTTTTCTTGCCGTGTTCCTTTAAGGGGCTAGGTGAAGATTTTTTTAATTCTGGGAGAAGGATTGTAGGGTGTGTGTGTGTGTGTGTGTACGTGCGTGTGTGCTTGCATGTGTGTGTGTTTGTGCATGCATGCGTATGTGCATGCTTGTGTGTGTGTGTGCGTGCGTGTCTGTGTGTATGCATGTGTGTGTATCTGTGTGTGTGCATGCATGTGTACATGCATGCTACGTGCGTGCATGTGTATGTGTGTGTGTACTTGACTAATTTCATTAAACTGAATGTTTACAAGGTTGAGGACATCAAAGGATCTAGGTTGAAAGGCAGACATTTAAGGTGAATGTGGCCAAGTTGGATGTTCTTGAGGTAAAGAAGACATGGGAGCTAGGAGATAAAAAATCTTTGTTCTGTTCTCTTGTCAAATTCCAAAGGGAAGTAAAAAGAAATTTACAACTTAGGAAAGGTCATAAATAAAAAAAGGCAAAGTTATTAAAATTTATTTTACCTGGAAGTGGTGGTCATAAGGAGATGATAAAATATTTTCTCCCAGGAAAGGTAAATTTCAAAGAAGGGTGAGATGAAAGAAGAAAAGTATCTTTAAAGAAAGATGGGATCTGTATTAGGACTGGCCAAGTAAGGCCTCATGGAGTGTGCTCTGTGCTGGAACAGAGCTGTGAAAAGAAACAAAGTGAAGAAGTTTTTAGCCAATCCATGAAATGTACGTCTTTTTTTCATAAAGCAGGGTTTTGTTTCAAAGTTGTTGGAAATTTTCACAGCAGAATGTGAGAGAGGGACATTGGGACATATCTTTGATGTAGTTTTGTGGTAATATTACTTTTTTATAAATTAAATATCTATAAAGATTGTTGCCAAAGAGATAATTATTTGTGAGTCTAACCAAGTAAGCATCTTGGAGGAATGTTCTATTCTTGAATTCTAATGTTGTAGATGTAGTCTTGTGTGTTTAGATTTTCTTTTGATTTGATTTGATTTATTATTATCACATGTATTAATATACAATGAAAAGTATTGCTTCTTGCATGCTGTATAGACAGTTAAAAATGTTTGAATTTAATATTTAAAATCTCCAAAAGTGTTACTGAAATGTGTGGCTCTTGACTTCAGTACACATATCTTCTTGCAGTAAAATACAAATAGAAAATAATTGTGAAATTGTGCCAAGTTTCCCTTTGGGATTGGTTTGCATGGCATTTACCACCTGCTAGATCATAAAGCTGTTATCAGTTAGCTTGTCTATTTGTTTTGTTTTGCTCAAAGAAGTATAAAGGGAGTTAGCTGGGATACTGGGTTAATAGTTATACAGTAGAGATCTGTGATGCTGCATTCTATGAATAAACCTACCAACAAGGACAAAGATCTGTCTTGTTTTGTACTTCACCATCTGGCTTGGATGATTTAACATAGGCTGTATAGTTAGATGATCATGGAGCAACCTGAAAGTTTCCGCACAGGCTGTGTGTGTACGAACAAAGAAAAAGGAATGCAAACTTAAATTTGTTGCATGCCACAAAAAAAAGAGCTTAAGTTGGCTGATTACTGATTATTTGTTAGAGTAAATTCTTGAGTTTCAGTCAGCTCTCTCAATCACCATTGTGTTCTTTTGAATGCCAAATTTTCGAAAATCCGTGGATCAAATGTTAAATTGAAAAGCATGTTGCAATATCATTCAATTGAATGCTTAGCATATATTAATAGGCAACACATAGGAAGGTACTGAAGTGCATAGAAGTGTCCCTGCCTCTGAGCCAAAAGCTCTGGATTCAACTCCATTAATGACCAACAAAGATGGGTTGATAATGTGACCAAACAAGCTGAGTATCGACTCGTAAATCCTTCCAACACACTGTAATGGTAGGCAATAAGAGTGGGCAAGACCCCTAGTCAACTGTGTGATAGAAAGAAAATTGGAGCCAGGACCAAGACTCTAGACTACAACATGCATGTAAAAGTGCACATTGCTACAGCAATCCTGACAGCTTGGGGATGTGGTGGAATGGTATAGGATTGGTTGGATGGCTGGTGTGGATCAGATTGATGCTAATAGCATAGTGTTTGATTTTTCTGTTCTAACTATGATTTGGGATCTGCCTTCTTGCTCTACGTGTGGTGGGGGTTGCGGTTTTGTGTGTTGTCCCTGCCTTCAGACAGAGAACTGAAGAAGAATAGGCAATCCATTTCAAAGGGATTGTATAGAACCTGTTGCACACGAGTTAGACATTGAAAAAACGTGAGTTGGCGTTGACTTCCCAATGTCATTGCACTTTGCTGGATTTAACCTTCCTATGAGTTCCCCAACCCACACATTTGTCCATTCCCCTATAGTTTAATACAGTTGAAAAGCATCATATGGGCCTGAATGCAATTTTATGCCTGTGGTAATTGGATAGTTAAATTGCCAACTGTCTGACCATGTTTCTAAGGTTTAGGCTGAGCTAGTAGGGAGTCTGAAAAATTAGGCCTTTTCAGAAAGTATTGAAAGGGCATGAGGACTGGTACAAGTGGATGAGACGTGGACTGACAATATAATGAGTCATGGATGAGATGAAAAGGAGCTGCAGACAGCATTCAGTCATGAGGGCTGTACCAGAAAAAAACTGGAGATAGGAACTGACTGCAGATTAAAGGAGCTAGCCTGCCATGAATAGTCGGTAAATAAATACAGAATGGTTGGTTTCTTTTCCATGAGAGTACTAGCTTAATATAAGAGTGATAAGGGTTTTGACGGATACCATATTCTAGTGAATAAAAACTGCCAATGTTATTGGATTTCCTCTCTAACAATGCTTTACTGACATTTACTGAAATGAATTGGAACAATGGTAAAAATATAACAGAATATTGTAATAAGGTGTTGTACCACTTAATCAAAATGGTGTTGCTATGGAAATCATTATCACCTCATGTGGTACTGGACAGTTACCGCATAAGGATTAAAAAAACTAAGGTTTATGGATTCTGCCTTCTCTCTGCTTCACTAATTATGGGAGTGGCACACTGTTCAGCACTGCTGCCTTGCAACGCCAGGGACTCGGGTTCAATTCCGGCCTTGGGTAACTGTCTGTGTGGAGTTCGCGCATTCTCCCCATGTCTGCGTGGGTTCCCTCTGCGTGCTCTGGTTTCCTCCTGACGATGTGCAGGTTAGGTTGATCAGCCATGCTAAATTGCCCCTTAGTGTCAGGGGGATAAGCAGGGTAAATACGTGGGATTATAGGGATAGGTCCTGGGTGGGATTGTTGTCGAAGCAGACTCAATAGGCTGAATGGCCTTCCTCTGCACTGTAGGATACTTTATCATTTTTAACAGTTTATATTTTTTCAAAATGTTTCTGGTAATGGATGTAATTAAAAACCCTCAAACAGCATTGGTTTAAAAAGATTGAATTCAAACAATATTCATAAATTGAACGTTTGGTTTCTTCTTTTTATTGACACTGCACAGTAACAACATTACAGGTTTTAGCCAGCAACTTCTGGATACATTGAAAAACACTATTCTTCTTGACAGAATAGAAATATACCAGTGTGGGCCTTAGGGTTTTTGGTGCAAGTATGATGACAAACATTGAAAACAAAGATAAGTCAAACTCCTGAAAAGTCATTTTCTTCTCCGGCTCCAAGGGGAAAATTGCATTTTTTTTCAGACATTTTGAATTGAAATGATGAAATCTTCTTTTAAAAGCTTTTTGTTTGAAGATCTTTAGCTTGAAAAAGTCCAATTCACCTGAAGCAAAACCTATAGCCGATGATTCACATCAGCAGAACAAATAGAATGTGCTAGTAATTACTCTCAGACGCTTCCAGCGCAATATCTGTTTGTCCACAACACTCAGATGCCACTGAGGTTGCTCAATCCTTTGATTGAAGAGAATTATGTGGCTTTGGTTCATTTTCTCTTCAGTGATTTATTTATCCTGCAGCAATCAGCTTTGATTTTAAGTTTACCATCGTCTTCTTAAAGGTGACAGAGCATTTTATCTTAAATAAAATAACTTCCCTGCAGTTACACATTAACTGGAAGCAGTGAGTGAAGACTATCTCTGGAACAGACACTTTAGAAAGATATAATTTGTTTGTTACAGACATACATTAAATCATTAAAAACCGTGTCTCGATGCAGAGTGGAACCATTCACATTGGGGAGGCGAGGAGAGGAACACTGTGTTGACCAAGTTGGGAAGAAGCAGTTCATAGATCATAGAACATAGAATCCCTACAGTGCAGAATAAGGCCATTGAGCCCATCAAGTCTGCACCGACCATAATCCCACCCAGGCCCTATCCCCACAAGCCATGCATTTACCCATGCTAGCCTCCCTAACATTAACAGGCAATTTAATGTAGCCAATCCACCTAACCTGCACATCTTTGGAATAGGAATGCCTTAAGTTCTTTGAATATGAATGGGACATTTCAGGCTTAAACATTTGGCTTACTTCCAACATTTGTGGACATATTTGATTCTCTTCGGCCTTAATTTTAAGCTAGACTGCTTGGAGGATTTGGGCTGGATGCCTGTTTTACAGCCCACGCAATAATATGTTCCTTTAGATCATAAAATGGATGCCTGACGTGAACTGTTCCTGCTGGACAGGTTAGATTAACATTCCTCCCATTGTATCAGATAGTAACATATATTTCCTACAAGGTCAGTGTTGACACAAACATGGCAGAGTAGATAGTTCCAGTTGTAGGTCAGCAGCAGTGCCATCAAGGGAATCCCTACTGTGTAATATCCTTTTGACACTTCTCTGAGTGAGAATTACATGTTCTATACGCTAATGTAAAAAGTTGATTCTAACCTGTCGCAAAAATATGCCTGTGGGTTTTAGCCTAAGATGGTGAACCAGAGAATTGTCATCAAACTAGCATTTCACCAAGAGATTGGTATCTGTCTAATAGAAGCCCTGTTGCAAATCGCCTGCTGACTTTAGGTTTCTAATCAAAAGTCAGTGCATGATCTAAGAAAGGAAATTAATACCTCCTGCCGCATAAACCGATTCAGGGCAGATATCACTAATAAACCCTTGGGGATTGTACACAGCCTGACCATCTGGACCGAAACTGAATTTTTATCTCTGTAGAGCTCAACTATAAATGGGGCGTCAGTGAAAATCCAATCGCTTGTTCAGCTAAGCCATCTTTTTCGCTCTGAATTTTAAGTGAGGGAACAGATGGAATGGCAGGCTGTGGAAAGTTTACATGTTAGCACCGCTCTTGTTAAGTTCAATAATTGTATTCTGTCTACAAAAAAGGTGAGAAGTTCTGAGAAATCACAGTTTAAAAAAAAACTATGATGTTGCCTTTAATTATTCAAACACCCTCTGAGCTAAATTGGACAGCCTCCAATAATCAGCGCAGGGATTGCAATGTGTGATTAATATAGGCAGCGCGCCAACACTGTGCTACTTGTCCATCATATTGTTTTCTGTCAATTTCTAGCACTAACTGTGCTATTCATTGGCTGCATGCACCAGCAGGGTTCCAACATTGTTAAGTCCTAGCATTACTTAAAACTAGTCTGCACTGCTTACTGCTAGCGTGCACTGCTTAAAGGGAAAGGATGTTAAGAATTGAACAGAATCCAGACAGTGCAGGAGGAGGCCATTTGGCCCATTGAGCCTGCACCGACAGCAATCCCACCCAGGCCCTATCCCTGCAACCCCATGTATTTTACTCACTAGTCCCCTGACATTAAGGGCAATTTAGCATGGCCACTCAACATAACCCACACGTCATTGGAATGTGGGGGGAAACTGGAGCACCCGGGGCAAACCTACACAGACATGGCGAGAACATGCAGATTCTACACAGACAGTGACCCAAGCCAGGATCCCTGGCTCTGTGAGATAGCGGTGCTAACTGCAGTGCCACCATGCCGCTGAAATCATTGGAAATAGTGTGCTGTGCACTAATCAACGATGGCTGACCATAGAAGAGATGGTGCACCAGTGTTTCTGGATGCTGCACTGAGGTCTAGATGGAGGAGGTGAGAAAGCGGACAAATGTTCAATAATCTCTGGATTTCCACAGCAGCAGCAGGAGAAGATAATGCGTATGAAAGCCCTGGAGATCAATGTGAGCAATTCAATATCAAAGACCTGGATGAATTGCTGAACAAGGTTTAATTGCTTCAAGAGTAGTCAAAGCCAGTGAATTTATCTCCAAATGCTACATTCTCCAGCTGCATCTTTCACTTCTGCCATTGTTCAATTCATCACATGCCCATCACTCACTATTCAACTTCTATCAATCAAACCTAACATTCATAGATTTACCTCACTCTCACACACTCAGCACTATTACAAGCATCACAGCCACACCTCACATCTTACACAAATTGCCAGCTTTTCAATCATGACAATCATATTAGCCTAACATATTGCATGAGACTCACTGATCACACTCTCCCTTCGCAGAAAAAGTTGGCAGAGAACTGGGTGCAACGAAACTAACCAGGAAGGAGGGTGCCCCTGCAAGTTCTAGCCTCCATGGAAAAGATGATAGAGAGGGTTATTATGGGGGCTCTGATTTAGGGCTAAATCAATGGAGAATTATATTATCTCATAATGTTTCACAACTCTTTTCCTCCTTATTCTACAATCTATTCAAATTTGCAAGCAGTAAATGGTGTCATTATGCACTTATCTTCTCACTGTAACCTTATCGTTTTTTTCAGGTACCCAAGAATTGCAACGTGGCCAATAGGTGAAGATGAGAAAGAGAGTAAGAACAAAGACATGCTGTCACTCAATTTAATGCTTGCAGTCACCAACACCAATACTGACATTTCATAGTGGTTGGCACTGCTGCTTCTCAGCTCCAGGGATCTCAGTTCGATTCCCAGCCTGGGTCACTGTCTGTGTGGAGTTTGCACATTCTCTTTGAGTCTGCGTAGGTTTTCTCTGGGTGTTCTGGTTTCCTCCCACAGTCCAAAGATGTGCGGGTTAGGATGATTAGCCATGCTAAATTGCCCCTTAGTGTCCTGAGATGCGTAGGTTAGAGGGATTAGCAGGTAAATATGTAGGGACATGGGGGTAGGGCCTAGGGTGGGATTGTGGTCTGTGTAGACTCGATGGGCCGAACTGTAGGATTTCTATGATTCTGTGATACCATAGAGAATACATTAGAGGCAGGACTGTATGTGGTCAGACCCTTGGAACAAATGACCTCCACCAAGTGCAGAAGACAAGGGTAGCACCGGGTGTTAGCTCATCATACGGCATTGTCACAAATGGGTTCTGCTGCAAAGAACTCACATGAGGACTTTGGTGGGGTGATCAATAGAAGAACACTGATGGGGGCACACAGCAAAATGTTTGCTGCATTAAGAAATTTACCAGAAAGCCTGTAGTCAATGCCAAGGATCATAGAGAAGTGCAACAATAATTTCATACTTCGCTTTTTGTAGAACTTCAAACCCATTGATTCCAGCATGGTCTTGGTGAGCAACTTCATCAAAACATTTGTGCAGAATTGTATATTTGACAGGCCATTGCACCACTGGATGACAGATCAGATCACACTGTGAGTCTCAATGTACCTGGTCTTTGCAGTGCTTTGCGGCCTCTGCACTGATGTCATCAGCCACGACATTCAGGGATATCCCTTCTCTACAGGAAGCCATCCCTGTAACCTGGGGTGTCCCTTGAAGATACTCTCCAAGGATCCGTGACTGGGTGAGGATGAAGCTGCCATGCACAATCCCAGGGCATCAGACACACACATGCACGAGGCACATCTTGTTTGCGCACCAACTGCACATTGAGGGAGTGGAGCTCCTTTCAGTTTATGAAGGTGATTTCCTGGTGCCATGGGGCATAGAGAATGATATAGATGCAGTAAATCGCCCCCTGCATGTGTGGTGGACCAATTATCTGTCCAAAGCCCTCTCATCCTGCTGGGCCTGATCCACATCAAAATGTATGTAGCTTACAGCCCTAGCATTAAAGTGCAGCTGTGACCCCACTCACAGGCAGATGCCTGTGATATTCCACGTATGTCACCTGTAGACCCCTGGAGAGATCCCATTATGTAGAAAATTAGGGCTGCTGTGACCTTCATGGCTACAGGGAGCAGGTGTGCTCTGTCGCCATGTTGTGCCAGATTTACAAGGATGTGGCATAGGTACCACATAGTCTCGCTTCTAAGGCTATGTCTTCGACAGCACATGTTGTTCGACAGCTCCACGAAGGTCACACAAATCCTGTAGACCTTTAGTCTCCATTGGTGACTTCCTGCCTTTCCGTGGCTGCTGCGGCCTCCAACCTCTCAGCCTGCCTGCAGCTGCATGGTCGCCAACTGCAAGATGTGCTTTCGGTGCCACTGCATATTGCTGCTGGAGTCTGTGCTCCTTCAGCATAGTGATTCGTAGGATGGCTAGTTCCACTGGCTCCATTCTGATATCATCAGATTCCTATGAGGGATGAGAGAGAGACAGAGAAGTTGTTTTTGCAGCTGCTGACTATCAATACCTCCCCTGAGCTACTCGTCTTCAAGACCTGCAAGCAGCCAGTCCCAGCCCTTAGCCAGCAGTGACCACTCACTATCAGGTCTGGGGTCCTTCCCATCTCCAATACGAATTGGCCCTGTCCGATACTCTCACCCACTTAGACCTTAACCTCCCACATGGTTCTCCCCTCCCTTAGCCTTTCTTTTAGCAACCTGGAGGTTCTGACAGAAGGTTATATGCTCTCTCATCAAAAGAGGTAATACAGAAGTCTCGTATGCCCAGGCCATTAGGCCCAGCTCCTTAACTCTCTTCACACACCAAGATCCTCCCTACCCCATGTGTGCCAGATAAAGCAGCTGCCAAAGAGTTGTGACTGTGGCTAACAGTGACCACAAGTCCGTCTACTTTAGGATAAAAATGGAAAGGGATGAGTGCCGGCCAAACGGGAGGGTGCTGAACTGGGGAAAGGCGAGCTATAGCCAGATTAGGAGGGAGCTGAAGGACACTGATTGGGAGGGACTGTTAGCTGGCAAGTCCACGGTTGGCAAGTGGGAGGCTTTTAAGGGCAAACTGAAAATGTTGCAGGAAAGGCATGTTCCGGTTAAGCGGAAGGATGGGAAAGGTAGGATTAGAGAGCCGTGGATTACAGGGGGTATCGAAGACTTGGTTAGGAAGAAGAGGGAGGCGTATGTTAGGTCGAAACAACTGGGTACGGAGAGTGCACTGGAGGAATATAGAGAGAGTAGGAGGGAGCTAAAAAGGGGAGTTAGAAGGGCAAAGAGAGGGCATGAAATGGCTTTGGCTGATAGGATTAAGGAAAATCCGAAGGCATTTTATTCCTATATTAGGAGCAAGAGAGTAGTTAGAGGGAAAATTGGTCCTCTTAGGGACAAAGGTGGGGAGTTATGTATTGAGTCAGAGGGAATGGGGGAGATCCTGAATGAATACTTTGCGTCGGTATTCACGAAGGAGAGGGGTTCGGAATCGTGCGGTCTCTTGGAGGGAGCTGAGGATCAGTGGCAGGAAATATCTATTACGAGGGAGGAAGTGCTAGGGCTTTTAGGTAGCGTAAGGACGGATAAAGCTCCGGGGCCTGATGGTATTTATCCCAGGCTGCTTAGGGAGGTGAAAGATGAAATTGCTGGGCCTCTGGCGCAAATCTTTGTCTCTTCTTTGGACACAGGTGAGGTCCCAGAAGACTGGAGGGTAGCTAATGTGGTACCACTGTTTAAAAAAGGTCGTAGGGATAACCCTGGAAATTATAGACTGGTGAGTTTGACATCGGTGGTAGGGAAATTAATGGAAAAAATACTTAGGGGTAGGATGTATGAGCATTTGGAGCGTTGCGATCTGATTAGGGATACGCAACATGGCTTTGTTAGAGGGAGGTCTTGCCTTACGAATCTGGTGGAATTCTTTGAGGAGGTGACAAAAACGGTTGACGATGGGAGAGCCGTTGATGTCATCTATATGGATTTCAGTAAGGCGTTTGACAAAGTCCCTCATGGTAGGCTGGTAGAAAAGGTTAAGGCGCATGGGATACAAGGACAGGTAGCTAGGTGGATTGAGAACTGGCTGGGCAATAGGAGACAGAGGGTAGTTGTTGAGGGGACCTTTTCGGGCTGGAGGCCAGTGACCAGTGGTGTGCCGCAGGGCTCAGTACTGGGACCTCTCCTCTTTGTAGTATACATAGACGACTTGGAAGAGAGCGTACATGGTGTGATCAGCAAGTTTGCGGATGATACCAAGATGGCAGGATTGGCGGATACTGAGGTGGAATGTCAGGTGATACAGCAGGATATAGATAGGTTGGTACATTGGGCAGATAGGTGGCAGATGGAATTTAATCCTGACAAATGTGAGGTGATGCATTTTGGAAGGAATAATGCAGAGAGGAGCTACGTGATAAAAGGTAGACCGATTAGGAGTATAGAAATACAGAGGGACCTGGGAGGGCAGGTGCTCAAGTCTATGAAGGTTGCAACACAAGTGGAGAAGGTTGTGAGGAAGGCTTATGGAATGCTAGCCTTTATAGGAAGGGGTATACAGTATAGGAGCTGCCGTCTAATGCTTCAGTTGTACAGAACGTTGGTTAGACCGCATTTGGAGTACTGCGTCCAGTTCTGGTCACCTTACTACCGGAAGGACGTGGAGACTCTGGAGAGGGTGCAGAGGAGGTTTACCAGGATGTTGCCTAGCATGGAAGGACTGAGTTATGAGGAAAGGTTGGAGAAGCTGGGACTTTTCTCCTTGGAAAGACGAAGATTGAGGGGAGACATGATAGAGGTATATAAGATACTGAAGGGAATAGATAGAGTCAATAGTGAGAGGCTGCTCCCTAGATTGGGTACAATTACGAGAGGCCATGATCTAAGGGTGAGGGGGGAGAAGTATAATTTGGATGTGAGAGGAAGGTTCTTTACGCAGAGGGTCGTGGGAGTATGGAACACGCTACCGAGTAGGGTGGTGGAGGCAGGCACGTTGGACTTAAGGTTTACTTAGATAGACACATGAGCGAAACAAGGATGGAGGGTTATAGTAGGGGGTATTAAATAGGGTCAGAGCCTCGGGAGACACTTATATGTTAACATTTTTGTCTTTTTATTCCGCAGGTGGCGGTCCACCTTGTTGTCAAACAAGGGGTATGCACACGGTGGGTCGTGCGTGGGCTGCTCTTGGAGGTTCCGAGAGTGGTCTAGTACTTCGTGCCGGTGTGTGTGCTTGATCCTGGACCGGTAGACGGGCGCCGCAACAGCTCAGTGACTAGCACTGCTAGCTGTGCAGATACATGGATTTGGGCCTGTGTCTGTGGGAGTTTGCGCATTCTCCCTGTGGTTGCGTGGGTTTCCTCTGGGCGCTCCGGTTTCCTCCCACACCCCAAAGATGTGCTCTTAGGCTGATTGGTTTACCAAATTGACACTATTCTCCCCTGAATCTGGCTAAGTTAGGGGTTCCACTCGCATACACGCAGGGCAGGGTAGGTGTAGGAGGATGTGGCGGCGCGGGCTCATTGGGCCGAAGGGCCTGTTTCCCGTGCTGGGTTGTTCTTTGTTCTTTTGTTCTTTGTTGACTGCAGCAGTAGGTAAGGGCCTGGAGGCCAGGACCTGGATGTAAGTCACCGATATCAAGAGTGGGAGGCAAAGTTATTATGAAAATTGCAAGCCTGTTTTTTAATCATACACAGATTTTAGAGTTGGTTTTCCAGGAAGCGATCAGTACTGGTACTGGCTATCTTGGGACAAATCAAAACAAGGAACAGAGGCAGCTTCTTATTTACTTGGAAAGAAAAGACTGCTATGATACAGAATTTATACCTCTTAATATTAAACATTGGCTTTTCCTTGAGGCAGTGCTAAATTAGATTTGTGTTGTTAAGGTCCAATGAATAATTCATATTTTATGTTCCCTTGGCAGTGGATTTGTCGGTGGTGACTGAGTGTGTAAGATTGTGGATCAACTTCATACCAGGTTCCCTCAAGTTCTGCCCTCTCTGGGATATTATATTGGGGTGGGCAAGGCTTTGGATGGACCACCCAGACTTGCCTGAATGGCTGTTCTTAAGTAGTCAATCATTAACCACCTCAGGGCTATTTCATATCCAGCCTCAATCTTTAAACCAATGGGCCAAAGTCTCAGGTAGAAATGTGGGATGAGGGAGTGCCTCCAACAGAAGCCCTCTTTTATTTTTGTCTCCATGGTCTTGCCTCCAAGCCTCAATCCCCTGCTGTCCAGCCCCCATGCCTTGCTTCTCTGCCAGGACCCCAATGTCTGCCAGAGAGGATCCATCCAGTTGACCCTGGCCAATCAGAATGAATGAGCATATAACCCCATCCCCCCAACCCCCCTCACCGCCGTCAGAACCTCCAGGTGGCTAAAAGAGAAGCTATGGGAAGGGAGAAGCAGGTGGGAGGTTAAGGTGAGTCTAAGTGGGCAAGGGTATTGGACAGCGTCAAACCATACACACTTCAGAACCCAGGCCTCCAAAAATGCCCTTTTCCTGG
The DNA here is from genome assembly GCF_965287045.1 of Carcharhinus amblyrhynchos. Classification (NCBI taxonomy): domain Eukaryota; kingdom Metazoa; phylum Chordata; class Chondrichthyes; order Carcharhiniformes; family Carcharhinidae; genus Carcharhinus; species Carcharhinus amblyrhynchos. The sequence goes on along the minus strand of NC_137324.1, from coordinate 84,156,158 downwards.
AATGCCAGGAATTAGACTCTGGGGACTGCTTGCAGTTCCAGCCCTGTCCATTGCAGCTTCTGGCGCTGCAGAGACTAAAAAGCTGCCAGCCAATCAGGCATGAAGGCAGCTCTGGAAGGCGGGACTTTCTCCCCAGTGAGGCAATGAAGTCCAATGTATTAGCGGGGCAGACAGCATCAGCAAGAACGTGTTCCCTGCTGACAGGGCAAGAAAGCCTGTCATCCTGAAAAATTCTAGCCCTGGTATACTAATACTGGGCTGTAATCCTATCCAAAGTCCATATATCATAAAGAACAGTGTTGCTGTTGCAGGGGAAGTAAAATCTATTTAATATCAGTGGCCTTTTCATTAAATGTTGTGTTGCCAAAATAAATTAATTTTGTTTTGTTATTTATAAGCCTTATTTAAACAAAATGAATAACATGTGATCAACATCCCTTTATTTTACTCTCTGTTTGCAAGGTCATTTACTGATTTGGTGACTATGGTGTGGTCTGAAGCATGGGTACAGGCTACAATTAATGTGTAAATTTAGGCCTTGATTTTAACTGGAGTCCAGTATTTGATGCATGAACTCTTGTGTCAGCTCAAAACTTACCCAATGGAACAAAACAGAATGAGATGGATGTTTTAAACTCCTGTGCCTCCAATGATTGTCTCTGGCCAACATACTACCTGCTTCATATGGGAGATTAGCAGGAAATGGTGCCTGGAGGCTGCCTGGTGACAACCACACATGGTGTGATTAGCTGCTGGAGCTCCACACAGACATTCCCATAATTGCAAGAGGAGGCTGAGATCATAGTATTGAAGGCCTGTGATTTCCTAACTACTGGTTAACTATCACAGCCGTACTGTGGGAGCACACTTTGGAGGGCTCATACAGCGAGGCAATATAGGTAGATCTCAGGAATAGGAAGGGTGTAGTCACAATGTTGGGGGTTTACTATAAGTCACCCAACAGCCAACGGGAGATAGAAGAATAGATATGTAGGCAGATTTTGGCAGGGTGTTAAAGTAACAGGATTGTTGGGGTGGGAGATTTTAACTTTCCCTATGTTGACTGGGACTCACCTAGTGCTAGGGGTGTGGATGGGACAGAGGTTGTAAGGAGCATCCAGGGGGGCTTCTTGAAACAGTGTGCAGATAGTCCAACTAGGGAAGGGACCATACTGGACCTGGTTATTGGAGAATGAGCCCAGCCAGGTGGTCGATATTTTAGTAGGGGAGCAGTTCAGGAACAATGACCACAATTCAGCAAGCTTTAAGGTACTGATGGATAAAGATAAGTGTCATCCTCAAGTGGAGGTGCTAAACTGGGGGAAGGCTAATTACAACAATATTAGGCAGGAACTGAAGAATGCAGATTGGGGGCAGATGTTTGAGGGTAAATCAGCATCTGGCATGTGGGAGACTTTCAAGTGTATACAGATTCAAGACTGACATATTCCTCTGAGAATGAAGGATAAGTATGGCAAGTTTTGGGAACCTTGGATAACAAAAGATATTGTGAACCTAGTCAATGAGAACAAGGAAGCATTTGTCAAGGCTAGCGACTTGGAACACACAAAGCAAATGTGGAATACAAGGAAAGTAGAAAGAAACTTAAGCAAGGAGTAAGGAGGGCTAAAAGGCGTAACAAAAAGTAATTGGCCAGCAGGATTAAGGAAAATCCCAAGGCTTTCTATACATATATGAAGAGCAAGAGGGTAGCCAGGGAGAGGATTGGCCCACTCAAGGACAAGGGAGGGAATCTATGTGTGGAGCCAGAGGAATGGGTGAGGTATTAAATGAATACTTTGCGTCAGTATTCACCAAAGAGAAGGACTTGGTGGATGATGAGTCTGGGAAAGGCTGTGTAGATAGTTTGAGTCATGTTGAGATCAAAAAGGAGGAGGTATTGAGGTTCTTGAGAAACATTAAGGTAGACAAGTCCCCAGGGCCTGATGGGATATACCCAAGAATATTGAGAAAGGCAAGGGAGGAAATTGGTGGGGCCTTGAGAGAAATCTTTGTATCCTCACTGGCTACAGGGGAGGTCCCTGAAGGTTAGAGAATAGCCAAAGTTATTCCTTTGTTTAAGAAGGGTAGCAAGAATAATTCAGGTAATTACAAGCTGGTGAGCCTTACGTCAGTAGTAGGGAAATAATTGGAGAGGATTCCTCGAAACCGGATTTACTCCGACTTGAAATAAGTGGATGTATTAGCGAGTGGCAACTTGGTTTTATAAAGGGGAGATCATGATTCATTAACTGATCGAGTTTTTCGAGGAAGTGATTAAGATGATAGATGAGGGTGGGGCAGTGGATTTTGTCTACATGGACTTCAGTAAGGCCTTTGACAAGGGCACTCATGGCAGACTGATGCAAAAGGTGAAGTTGCATGGGTTCAAAGGTGAGTTGGCAAGGTGAATACAGGACTGGCTCGGTCATAGAAGACAGAGAGCAGTAGTGGAAACCTGAATGGAGGGTTGTATGAAGTGGCGTTCCTTGGGGATCAGTGCTGGGACCTTTGTTGTTTGTAATATATAAATGATTTTGAGGAAAATGTAACTGGTTTGATCAGTAAGTTTGCGGATGACACAAAGGTTGGTCGATCTGTGGATAGCGATGAGGACCATCAGAAGATACAGCAGGATATAGATCAGTTGGAGACTTGGGCAGAGGGATGGCAGATGGCATTTAATCTGGACAAATGTAAGGTAATGCATTTTGGAAGGTCGAATACAGATAGGAAATATACAGTAAATGGCAGAACCCTTAAAAGTATTGATAGGCAGGAGAATCTGGGTACACAGGTACACAGGTCACTGAAAGTGACAACGCAGATGGAGAAGGTAGTCAAGAAGGCATACAGCATGCTTGCCTTCATTGACTTGGGCAATGAGTTTAAAATTTGGGAGGTCATGTTGCAGCTTTATAGAACCTTAGTTAGGCTGCACTTGGAATATAGTGTTCAATTCTGGTCACCACATTACCAGAAGGATGTGGAGGCTTTGGAGAAGGTACAGAAAAGATTTACCAGGATATTGCCTGGTATGGAGGGAATTTAGAAAAAAATTTTTAGTCACAAGTAAGGCTTACTTGTGACTAATAACACTGCAATGAAATTACCTTGAAATTCCCCTAGTCGCCATAGTCCAATGCCTATTTAGGTCAATGCACCAGCATAACTTTCAGAATGTGGAGAAAACTGCAGCACACGAAGGAAACTCACAGGGAAAACATACAACTCCATACAAACAGTGACCCAAACTGGGAATCAAACCCAGGTCCTTGGTACTATGAAGTAACAGGGCTAACCACTGTGCTACTGTGCCGCCTCATTAGCTATGAGGAGAGGTTGGAGAAACTTGGTTTATTCTCACTGGATTGACGGAGTTTGAGGGGTGACCTGATAGAAGTCGACAAGATTATGAGGGGCATGGACAGAATGGATAGTCAGAAGCTTTTTCCCAGAGTGGAAGAGTCAATTATTAAGGGCCATAGGTTTAAGGTGCGAGGGGCAAGGTTTAAAGGAGATGTACGAGGCAAATCTTTTACACAGAGTGTGGTGGATGCCTGGAACTTGCTACCAGGGGAGGTAGTGAAAGCAAATATAGTGATTATTAAGGGGCGTCTGGACAAATAGACGAATAGGATGAGAACAGAGGGATATGGTCCCCGGAAGGACAGTGGGTTTAGCTCAGGTGGGAGCATGGTCAGTGCAGGCTTGGAGGGCCGAAGGGTTGTAATTTTCTTTGTTTTGTGTTCTTCGTACAGAATTAGTGGCTAGTTTAGCACAGAATGAGGTTCATCGAACAGATGCCAACCCTTCTGAAGGGCAATTCAGTTAGTCCCATTCACCTGCTCTTTTCCTGTACCCCTGCAACTTTTTCTCCTTCATTTATTCATCCAATCTCAATTAACAGCTACTATTAGATTTATATCCATTACCCTACTGGACAGTGCATTTGAAATCCTAACTACTCATTGCATAAATTAGATTTTCCTCATTTTGCTTTTGCAATCATTTTAAACAGGGCTATTGGAAACAATTTTGATCCAAGTAATATATTCTGTTAATATGTGCAGCTAATTTGTTTAGGCCTCTGATGATCAGAATCCACTTCCACCCAGAATTAGCCTGGTGGGAATTGACATAATTTCTTACGCCATCATTCTATTAAGAGTTGTAGATGGCCCCAGCATTGATGTTGGGTCTTCACATTCATAGGTTGAAAAGAACCTTGCTACCCATGGGTGGATGCCCTTGTCACATTCGGTGCAACAGATTACAATTCATAGAATCATAGGATCCTCCAGTATCGAAGGAGGCCAATTAGCCCATCAAGTCTGCACTGACAACAATCCCATCTAGGCCCTATCCCCATAACTCCATGTATTTACCCTGATAATTACCCTGATACTAATGATCAATTTAGCATGGTCAATCAACCTAACCCGCATATCTTTGGAGTGTAGGAGCAAACCGGAACACCCAGAGGAAACCCACACAGGAGAATTGGAAAACTCCACAAAAAACATGACCTAAGGCCAGAATTGAATTGGGGTCCCTGGTGCTATGAGACAGCAGTGCTAACCACTGTGTCACCATGCCATCCCCAGTTGTGGCAAGTCAAATCCCAGAAACTCCACCAACTATAGGTGACCTTCTAGGACAAGGCTGCCTGATTTGTGCCAAGCAAGTAGTATTAGAATTGTTGCCATATTAGCATGTTGACAGGAGATTAAACTATAGAGCACATCACAGTAGAACCTATTTGCAATGTTTCCATCACCAGTGTGGTCAATGCAGGTTTGGGTATTTCATGTTTTAATTTAATTAAAATTCTACTTTTTGCCTATGTTTTCCACCATGGTACCTTCAAGTAGGTCAGGATCATGACTGATCTAGGTTGATTCCTGGCTCTGGTTATGTTTCTGACCCTGGGATTATTTAAATGAGAGACAAGTTCCTCTCTGCCAGGAATCACTGCAGTCCAGCAAGAGGCTGGTTACAGTAGATCTCAGGAAAGATGATAGTCAGAAAACTGCCTGTTGGCAAAATATAGTTGTGCAGGATTGTGCTTTGGCAGCATTTCCACAGGTGCCTGTTCTCTTTCTGCCCAAGGAGCCTTCCATTGACTCTTGAATACTGAATAGAGCCTAACCAGTAGCTCCAGAATCTTGTGCTTGAAGGGTGGAATCTTGTGCATTTTAAAAACTAATCGAGGACAGGCCCATTTCTAAGTCCAGACCCCATGCTGGCTGTCAATGCACCTACCTGCAGGATCCTCCCAGAGACAACGAATTAAGAGGCCACCTAGGCCGACTGTCTAATTAAGAATAGTGGGCAGGTTCCTGAGCCTGCAGGTAAGGTGCCTCCACCTGGAACTGCCGTTTGAAGAGGTATTTATTAAAATTGAGGGATGGATACAGCTCTGATGGGGTGGTAAATATAGGAGCCTTGTGGGCTTTCCAGACCAGCCACTGGCAAACAGTCCACAGACATCCATCAAGCTTGGCCCACTGAGGACAGCCATCTGCCATTTGGACGATCCTGCCAGCATCCCCAATCTGTCCCCAGATAAGTATTAATTATGCAGTTGGGCTCCCTGCTGCTGCTGGGTGGGCAGCGACTGCTTGTTACAGCACATCTTTGGGTAATCTTCCCAAAGGCAGGGGAATATGTTGGCTCGCTGAGCTGACAATATTTCAGACTTTCCTCCAGGCACCACCTCAACCTCACCTCCAAAGGACTGCAGAGGTTTTGTCCGAAGAGTGTAAATAGTGGACACCACAGTGGAGGCAGTGTGTGTACCTCAGTTGCAGGAAACTTACATATGTCTTACTCACAAATGGACTGGTGAAGTGAATGCCAACAGAGCAAGCCATCGGAAAATAGTGAGGATGTCCTAATACAGAAATACTTGCCTCTTCTTGTCCAATTGGTCAGTCAATCTTTTTGTCTAAACAATTAAATTAAATTAAATTAACTGAGGGGAAAATTAAAAGGGGCAGCCCCCAAAAAGAAGGGAATTGCCCGAAACAAAAGACAAAGTAGAAAGGAAACTTAAAACATCAATCTGAAGTGTGATTAAAGGGATTGATAACACACCCCAACCTCTGCGGTACCCAGCAGGCACGGAAGGCATCAACAGTGCCTTCGGACATTGCATGCTCCCTTTCCAGGGGTACCCGGCTGTGGACGTAACTGTAGTAGAGGGGCAGACAGTTGGATCGGTTGAGCCCCTTGGTGGCCCGCTGCCTGCACCTGTTTAAGCCATTGGCCAGACAAGGTCAATTAATTGGTGGAATGGGGAATGAGGGATTGGAACAGAATAGAGTACAGGTTTGTGAAGAGTGGAATGTGGAAAACCGAGGGACTTAAATTTTCATGACAATTGGTTTGCAAAATGTATCAACCAAATTAAATAAGCAGGTTTGAAGTGGATAATGTCATGAATGTAGCGAAGAAGTCTCATCAGCAAGCATGTTTTACAGCTGTAAATACATTTTCCTTATAACCACGATCATAAAACTCAGTTTACAAAACTCTTACATTAATTAGATGTTTCTACAATTTCTGTGCATTGTGTAGCCATGTTCCACTGCTTCAGCTCCCATTCCCAGTAACTCCTTTCCGAATGTTTTTAATCCATATGTAAAATGTAACAACAAAAGTAATCAAGGTTCATTGTTTGGTTAGTTGTGTTACTTGAGAAAATAGTTCGATATCCAATAGATTTACTTTTTAATGTAAATAGCCTGTGAAATGGGCCACACAATGTGTTATTGGGAATACTTCTTATAGTGAAGCAGAGACAAAAGGAGTGACTGTATCAAACTGTAGTTAGGCTTTATAGAGGATTTTATGACTATTTAAACCTTTTAGTGTGAAAAAAATAATGTAACTTAGCCAATACTCACACCTACATTGGCAATCACAGTTATTCAATCATGCTGAGACATTTGTTCACTAAATGCATTGCAATTTCTCAATATTTGTGAGCAATTTTCAATGTATCACATTAAATATTATACATTTCTGGGAATATAAACAGTTGCAGGTTGTTATAACTTTGAACAATGAAATTATTTTAGAAAATTAAAATCATCAGAGGTAAGAACATAGGAAATCAGAATTGTGCGGAGGGTGTGGAGAGTCTGCAGAAGGATCTAGATAGGCTGGGCGAATGGGCCAGGAAATGGCAAATGGAATTTAATGTTGGCAAGTGTGAGGTGGTCCACTTTGGTAGGAAGAATGGTAGGAAGGACTATTACTTACGGGGCGAAAAACTGCAGCAGGCGACGGTGCAGAGGGACCTCGGGGTCCTTGTGCATGAGTCGCAAAAACCCAGCTTGCAGGTGCAGCAGGTGGTCAGGAAGGCAAATGGGATGCTGGCCTTCATAGCGAGGGGGATTGAATATAAAAGTAGGGAGGTCTTGCTGCAGCTGTATAGGGCATTGGTGAGGCCGCAGCTGGAGTACTGTGTGCAGTTTTGGGCGCCGCACCTGCGCAAAGATATTTTGGCCTTGGAGGGAGTGCAGAGGAGGTTTACTAGGCTGATACCGGAGTTGAGGGGGTTGAGCTATGAGGAGAGGCTGAATAAACTGGGCTTGTACTCGTTAGAGTTTAGAAGAATGAAGGGAGATCTCATTGAGACGTATAAGATGATGAATGGGATGGATAGGATAGAGGTGGAGAGACTCTTCCCGCTCAAAAAAGACAGTAGGACTAGGGGGCACAGCCTCAAGATAAAAGGGGGGCGGTTTAGAACGGAGTTGAGGAGGAACTTCTTCACTCAAAGGGTGGTGAATCTCTGGAATTCTCTGCCCGTTGAAGTGGTGGAGGCTGCCTCGCTAAATATTTTTAAGACGCGGGTTGACGGGTTTTTGATAAGAGAGGGGATTAAGGGTTATGGGGAGAAAGCGGGAAAGTGGAACTGAGCAGCGACAGATCAGCCATGATCTTATTGAATGGCGGGGCAGGCTCGAAGGGCTAGATGGCCTACTCCTGCTCCTATTTCTTATGTTCTTATGTTCTTAATAGCCTACACTGCCATCTATTAAGATCATGGTAGGTTTTTGACTGCAACTCCATTTTCCTTCCTGAGTTTAAATTTTTAGTTTATTTATTAGTGCTGCAAGTAGGCTTACATTAACATTGCAATGAAGTTACTGTGAAAATCCCCTAGTTGCCACACTCCAGCACCTGTTTGGGTACACTGAGGGAGAATTTAGCATGGCCAATGCACCTAACCAGTATGTTATGGCACACCCATCTGCACTGCCATCCTCAGATAATCTTGATTTATTTACTTAAGTAATCTGTTGACATTTATGCTATAGTTTTTAAAATTTTTAACTAATTTATTTAGGTTATAGCTAGATTAAATTAAATATTTACTTATAACCTCTACCACTAGAAAGTGGAGACAAAAAAAACAGCACTTTCTTCCCCCTCAACATTGAATTCTCACTGACACAAAATTCCCAACTTTTACACTCTGCTTGCAATGCACCTTGTTCAGCAACCCTTCTGTGCTAACCACACAATGTCAAAAGGGTTGCCAATTTCCTATTGTGTAAAGGTAAAGTTATCCTCGTAAGCTTAATTAGTTATGTACTTAACTCACATAACTCAATATTTGAGCGTTTAAACTCATTTTCAGAGTTTTAACTTGTTGGAAATGTTTTTTTGTTAAGCCAAAACAAGCTATATCTAAAGTAAGGGGAGTTGTTTTTATTAAACCAGAAAACCCACAAGGTATAAAGTAACAAAATTTTATATGTTACTTCTTCCTAGTTTTATGGAAGGATACTTTCCTGGAAAGCTCTCCTTGAACGCAGAAGTTTAAATTAAAGTTATTCATCTCCTGCTGAATGAGGGTTATGGTGGTCACCATGCAGTGGGAAGCCTGTAAAGGTGGCTTTTGCTGTGCCTGGTACAGGTTGTTTAAGCGGTATGTTCTCAGGATGTCACCAGGGTCAATTTTCTGCATCACCTCTTCTCATTATTGTTACTTCCAACTGAGCCCTGTTGCTTTAAAAATAGATTGCATTATCCAGCTCCAGTTCCTTTAATTGCACAGTTTCTTTTAGGTGTTGATGCTGAGCAACTGCATGAAAAAGATACAGAAGGTGGAATTTTCCCTAATTGCACTAAGTGTAATGGCAGGTATGAAAGATGTCTTCCCCATTGGCTGCAAGGGCAGATTTTTGGGTCCTTATTGAAGGGAATTGTTACTCAGTGTTGCTGTTTGGCAGCTTCACTTTACATTCCAGATAACTTCCATTGCCAGTATCTATATTCCTGAACACCCACTACAGTACTTAATGGTCTAAAACTGAAGGTAAATCAGTTCATTTCTTCGCCCATTCCCTCTCAACCTGCAATATAGCCACTTGGTATTAGGGCAATAATGCACAACCTGAAATATCTGATTTCAGGAGCATAATTTTGAGGAAGCTTGTAATTTAAGAAGAAGCTGTTTCTTCTTAAGAAAGTAATCAGATAACACAGAATTAAGGTAATTGACAAAACTAAAATAAGAGCTGCGATGGGAAGACATTTTTTATACAGTGAGGTGTGTTTCAGAATGCTGTGCCTGAAAGGGTGGTGGAAGCAGAATCAATAATAGTTTCATAAAAGGAGCTGAACAAATATTTGAATGTAATATTACAGGGGAAAAACATAAATGTTGATTAACCCTGCCAGACAATCAACACAATGGAGCAAGTGACTTCCTAGTATGCCATTTCATTCTGATTTCCTACGATTTCATGTTAAATTGTGTCTACTCAGATATATAACTTTTTAAGTTACTGATAGGAAAACTGGTTTTCTCGTTATACTTCTTATAAAAGAAGCCCCACAAATTTACATCTAACTTGTTTCCAGTTGGAGTGGAGACTCAATGCAGAGAGCTTGAAGGTAAGAGACATTTTACCTTACTTTTTTTGGAGGTTTTTTTTTCTAAAGTGCAGTGTAAAACCAGAAGTAGGCCCCAGTGACACCTGGAAAGGTTTTTTCCCCAATAAATTTGAACGGAGAGGAAACCTTCTAGACTTCTAGAATCTCCCCGCCTCCCCCCTCCTCTAACCTAAAAAAAGAGGCTTGGAGTGAGAACAGGTAAGCTTTTTCCTTTTTCTTTCATTTATTCCTCTAATCTAAGAGGGTGAGGAAAATCAGGCAAGATCTTTCTTTCTTTTCATCTAGAGGGAATGGCAGTGAAAGCAGTGCAATGTTCCTCCTACAGGATGTTTGAGGTGAGGGATGGAGTTAGTGTCCCTGCTGAATTCACCTGTGGGAAGTGCATCCATCTCCAGCTCCTTAAAAACCACATTAGGGAACTGGAGCTGGAGCTGGATGGACTTCGCATCATTCGAGAGGCAGAGATGATCATAGATAAAAGCTTCAGAGATTTGGAGACTCCTAAAAATGAAAATTGGTGGATGACAGTGAGAGGGGCTGGGAGGAAGCAGCCAGTGTGGGGATCCCCTGTGGTTGTTCCCCTCAGCAACAAGTATTCTGTGTTGGATTCTGTTGAGGGGGTGACCTACCAGTGGTAAGCCAGAGTGACTGGACTTCGAGCGCTGAGTCCATCCCTGTGCCTCAGAAAGGAAGGGAGGAGAGCAGGAGAGCAATAGTAATTAGGGACATGATGGTTAGACGGACAGATAGGAGGTTATGTGGCTGCAAAAAAGACTCACGGATAGTCTGCTGCCTCCCAGGTGCAAGAGTCCGTAATGTCTCAGACTGTGTTTTCAAGATCCTTAAGGGGGAAGAGGGTCAGTCACAGGTCGTGGTGCACATTGGTACCAACGATGTAGGTAGAAGAAGGGATGGGGATTTAAAACAGGAATTTAGGGAGCTAGGCTAGAAGCTGAAAGCTAGGACAAAGCCTGTTGTCATCTCTGGTTTGTTGCCGGTACCACGGGTTAGTGAGTTGAGGAACAGGGAGAGAGTGCAGATTAACATTTGGCTGCAGGGATGGTGTAGGAGAGAGGGTTTCATTTACTTGGATAATTGGAGCACATTCTGGGGAAGGTGGGACCTGTACAAACAGGACGGTTTGCTCCTGAACCAGAGGGGCACTAATATCCTGAGAGGGAAATTTGCATCTGCTCTTTGCAGGGGGTTTAAACTAATTTGTCAGTGGGTTGGTAAAATGAGATGTAGTCCAAAAGCCAGTGTTGAGGATTGTGAGATACTGAGGAAGGTAGCAAGATCGCAGGACTGTACAGACAGACAGGATGGTGGCTTGAAGTGTATCTACCTCAATGCAAGGAGCATCAGGAATAAGGTAGGTGAACTGGAGCGTGGATTAGTACTTGGGACTATGATGTTGCGGCCATTATGGAGACATGGTTAGAACAGGGGTGGGAATGGTTGTTGGCAGTTCCGGGATACAGATGTTTCAGTAAGAGTAGGGAAGGCAGTAAAAGAGGTGGAGGAGTAGCATTGTTAATCAAGGATAGTTTAACCGCTGCTGAAAGGTATTTCGAGGGTGATCTGCCTACTGAGGTAGTATGTTCTGAAGTTAGAAATAGGAAAGGAGCAGTCACGTTGGTAGGAATTTTCTATAGGCCCCCAAATTGTACTAGAGATGTGGAGGAGGAAATGGCAAAGCAGATTATGGATAGATGTGGAGGTCACAGGGTAGTTATCATGGGCGACTTTAACTTTCCAAATATTGATTGGAACCTTTATTTGTCAAATAGTTTGGATGGGACACTTTTTGTACAATGTGTGCAGGAGAGTTTCCTGACACAATATGTGGATAAGCTGACTAGAGGTGGGGCCACATTGGACTTGGTACTGGGTAATGAACCAGGCCAAGTGTTAGATTTGTTTGTGGGAGAGCACTTTGGAGATAGTGACCACAATCCGGTGTCTTTCGTTATTGCAATGGAGAGGGATAGGGTCACACGACAGGGCAAGGTTTATAATTGGGGCAGGGGCAATTATGATGCGATTAGGCAAGAATTAGGGGGCATAAGATGGGAACAGAAACTGTCAGGTATGGGTACAAACAAAAAGTGGAGCTTTTTCAAGGAACAAATGCTACGTGTCCTTGATAGGTATGTCCCTGACAGTCAGGGAGGAAATGGCCGAGTGAGGGAACCATGGTTCACAAATGAGGTTGAATGTCGTGTCAAAAGGAAAAAGGAAGTGTATGTAAGGATGAAAAAACAAGGTTCAGTTGGGTCACTTGAATGTTACAAAGTAGCTAGGAATGAGTTAAAAAAAAGCTCAGGAGACCTAGGAGGGGGCATGAGAAGACCTTGGCGGGTCGGATAAAGGAAAACCCCAAGACTTTTTACTTTTATGTGAGAAATAAAATGACCAGAATGAGGTTGAGGCCAGTCAAGGATAGTAGTGGGAACTTGTGCATGGAGTCAGAAGAGATAGGTGAGGTGTTGAATGAATGCTTTTCTCCAGTATTCACTAAGGAGACAGACCATGTTTTTGAGTAGGAGTCTGTGATACAGGCTGATAGGATGGAGGAGGTAGATGTTCTGAGGGAAGATGTATTAGCAATTTTGAAAAACCTGAGGGTGGATAAGTCCCCTGGGCCAGATGGGATACATCCTAGGATACTTTGGGAGGCAAGGGATGAGATTGCAGAGCCTTTAGCTTTGATCTTTGGGTCCTCTCTATCCACAGGGATAGTGCCAGAGGACTGGAGAGGCAAATGTTGTTCCTCTTTTCAAGAAAGGAAATAGGAATGACCTTGGTAATTATAAACCAGTTAGTCTTACTTCGGTGGTTGGTAAGTTAATGGAAAGGGTCCTGAGAGATAGGATTTATGACCATTTGGAAAGATTCAGTTTAATCCGGGATAGTCAGCATGGTTTTGTGAGGGGTACGTCCTGCCTCACAAATTTGATTGAATTCTTGAGGAGGTAACTAAATGTGTGGACGAAAGTAGAGCTGTTGATGTTGTATGCATGGATTTTAGTAAGGCACTTGATAAGGTTCCCCATGGTAGGCTCATGAAGAAGACAAGGATGTGTGAGGTAGAAGGAAATTTGGCCGATTGGATAAGTAACTGGCTGTATCATAGAAGACAGAGGGTGGTGGTGGAGGGAAAATTTTCAGACTGGAGGCCAGTTACCAGCGGTTTACCACAGGGGTCAGTGCTGGGTCCTCTGTTATTTGTGATTTTTATCAATGACTTGGAAGAAGGAGCTGAAGGGGTGGATTAGTAAATTTGCTGATGACACCAAGATTGGTGGAGTAGTGGATGAGGTGGAGGGCTCTTGCAGACTGCAAAGGGACATCAATAGGATGCAGAGCTGGGCTGAAAGGTAGCAGATGGAGTTTAATCCTGATAAGTGTGAGGTGATTCATTTTGGTAGAACAAACTTGAATGCGGATTACAGGGTCAATGGCAGGGTTCTGAGGAATGTGGAGGAACAGGGAGATCTTGAGGTTCATATCCACAGATCTCTGAAGGTTGCCACTCAAGTGGATGGAGCAGTGAAGAAGGCTTATAGCGTGTTAGCATTTATTAAAGGGGGTTTGAGTTTAAGAGCCGTGGGGTTATGCTGCAACTATACTGGACGTTAGTGAGACCACATTTGGAATGTTGTGTTCAGTTCTGGTCACCTCATTATAAGAAGGATGTGGAAGCATTGGAGAGAGTGCAGAGGAGATTTACCAGGATGCTGCCTGGTTTGGAGGGTAGGTCTTATGAGGAAAGGTTGAGGGAGCTGAGGCTTTTCTCTTTAGAGTGGAGGAGGATGAGAGTTGACTTAATAGAGGTTTATAAGATGATGAAGGGGATTGATAGAGTGGACATGCAGAGACTATTTCCTCAGGTGGATGTAGCTGTTACTAGGGATCATAACTATAAGGTTCATACTGGGAGATATAGGAGGGATGTTCGAACTAGATTCTTCACTCAGTGGTTGGGGTGTGGAATAGACTGCCTGCTGTGATAATGGAGTTGGACACTTTAGGAACTTTCAAGCGGTTATTGGATAGGCACATGGAACATACCAGAATTATAGGGAGGGGATAGCTTGATCTTGGGATTGGACATAGCTCGGCACAACATTGAGGGCTGAAGGGCCTGTACTGCGCTGTAATGTTCTATATTTTTATGTAACTTCACCTGATGATTAAAATTGAAAAATCAGCTCAAGAAGAATTATAAATAAGTTGTGTTCAACTACTTCAGGCACAATACATTGGACCATAAATTTTAAAAGGTTTTATTTTTATTTTCCTTTTTTCTTATGTAGTCAGCTGGAGTTCCCTCCGTGATTCTCCTCACCCTGAAATCACAGCAGAGGGCCAGGATAAATTAGTTGGCCAGATATAAAGGCAGGTCCCCACTCCTTTTCCCTAACCTTGATCCTGTTTGTTGCATACTAAAGTGGTCAGCTCCCTTTAATAACAAAGATAAAAGAATAAAAAGATTGTCTCTCTCTGGCCGCAGGGGAAGTGCCAGAGCACTGGATAATGGCTGATATGGTTTCACTTTTCAAGTAGGGCAGCAGAGCTGAACCAGGGAATTACAAACTAGTGAATCTCACCACAGTGGTAGGGAAACCATTAGAGAAAATACTGAAGGAGAGAATTAATCTCTGCTTAGAAAGGCATGGGTTAATTGGGAATAGTCAGCGTGGCTTTGCCAGTGGGAGGTCATGCCTCACAAATTTAATCAAACTTTTTGAAAATGTGGCCGAATGTGTGGATGAAAGAAGTGCAGCTGATGTAGCTTATGGGAGTGATCTTACAGGCTTGCCACACCAGTCGATCAGTGTGGAGAGCCAGTAAGATTACATGAGAGGTGAAAAATCAGGTTCGCACCCGACTTCTCACCTCACATAATCTTAACAGCCCATTTTACCAGTTTGTGGAGCTTCATTAGATAGATGATGCTTGCTTATAGTCCAGGATGGAACAGAAGGAAAATCTCCCCAATGCCTCTGATGTCACCACATTATCATGTGCGACACTGCACGGAGATGCATTGGATTACAATACAGAACACTGCTTGAGGTTATTACTAACTGCCACTTCTCCACCAATCGAATGTAAATATCTGCAGGGTCAGTAACCTGACTTCCTAGCCTACTTCCCTTCCACTTACTCCTTTTACTGCTACAAGCCAGAACCAGTGCGTAATAGAATTGGTTAATCCTAGGGTCCTAAATTGTTCTAATGCAATCAAAAGGGTCAGGGTTGGAACTAGGGCAAGAATGTGGAATGTCCTGCTCCACTGCTACTTCATCCAGAGAGAAAAATTATGTCCCCTCTGCCTGTGCCTCGCTCCTCTCCTTGTCATTCTGCTTACTCTAAATCCATTTGTTTTGCCTGATTGGGTTTCTCTCTCTCACATATGTTGTTTTACTTGCTTTAGAAAGATCATTCACATGTCAGTTAATTTAAAATGGTATCTAGATAACTGTCCAATAATGGAAAAGCTGATCCACATAACATGTTGTGATTGATCATGTGTGGCAAAGTTGCATTCACCTGAGAATCTGAGAATTCTACATTGAGAAAGAAAATTGTGTAGGTAATAAATAGGGAGGTGATTTTGGCTGCAAACCACAGAGACAGTTCTGAATATAAGAGACCAAGGAAAATGTCAAGGGCCACAAATGCTGGGTTGCTAAGGTAAGACTTTTACCTTGCAGTCCTCTCACTTGGTTTCTATTCAGCATAAGATCATCATTTACTGTTGGGTAGTGTGAGTGAATGAGGAGCGAAGGACTAACTCAGGGGAAATAAACATTGACAGACGCATACAACAGGCAGTGGAAACAATATCACACATATTCCATTGTCACCCAAAGTCAAAATTACTCAGAGAAATTGAAATCAGAAAGCACCATCTGTTCATGACAAGACATTCTTTATATATTTGCTGTACCTGTGCTTTTTTAAATACGAAGAGAAATGATTATTGATGGATTTTTTGGGGAATTAATTTGAAATTGTTCTTGAGATTTTTTTTATTCTTTCCCAGGATGTGAACATCACTAGGTAGGCCAGCATTTAATCCCCATTCATAACTGCCTTCGAGAAGGTGGTGATCAGCTGCCTTCCTAAACCGCTGCAGTCCATGTGCTGCAAGTACATCCACAGAGCTGTTAGAGAGAGACAGAGTTCCAGGATCTTGACCCCACAACAGTGAAGGAACCATGGTATAGTTCCAAGTAAGGATAGTGAGTGACTTGAAGGGGAACTTCCAAGTGGTGGTGTTCTCATGCATCTTTTGCCCTTGTCCTTCTAGTTGGTGCAGACAGTGGGTTTGGAAGGTGCTGCCGAAACAGCCTTATGAACTAGTGAATTGTACATTTGAAGTATATACATCCTGGATTCATGGCGAAAGGTAGATTTAAACCATGCCCTGCAAGTGAAATATTCCGCTGATGGGTTAGATACAGATGCCACAATGGTTATGTGTCGATGGCATGCTGCACCATTAAGAAGTCCATACCTGACGACGTCATGTACATGCTCTAAATGCTTCTCCCTGCTCAGAGAGACCAAAATATATTTCCTTCTGCAGACACAAAGAGCATCAGCCATTGACAGCAGTAGTTAATGGCCACAGTGACCTCACAGTCATTGGCAGGTTAGGTTAGGCGACAGATGTGTTTGTAAGAGTGGACAGATTTCAGTAATCTCCTCCTACGTAAACAGTGACAATACACATTCTGCTCCAGCTTTAGTAAGTGAAATACTTGCTCATGATCATAAGGGGATGATGCCACCTGCTAAGAGCCTTTGTGTGCCTTCCCACTGTGAGCAGCTTTTTCTCTTCTTCGCTGCCTCTTAGGCTGAGAAGCTGGTGACTGCAGAACAAAGGACTTTGAGCAAGTGTTGTCAATAGAACCATTAATGTCAAAACCAAAGTCTTCATTCAACTGCAACACCAGTCCCAATAGACTGCGGTAGGCAATGGCCTAGCGATATTACCGCTAAGCTATTAATCCAGAAACTTAGCTAATATTCTGGGGACCCGGGTTCGAATCCCACCACATCAGATTTGAATTTGAATCCAATAAAAAATACCTGGAATTAAGAATCGACTAACAACCATGAAATCATTATCGATTGCCAGGAAAAACCCATCTGGTTCATGAATGCCCTTTAGGGAAAGAAATCTGCCATCCTAACCTGGACTGGCCTATGTGTGACTCCAGGCCACAGCAATGCAGTTGATTCTCAATTGCTTCTCTGAAATGACCTAGCAAGCAGCTCAGTTCAAAGGCAACTAGGGATGGGCAAAAAATGCTGGCCAACCAGTGACATCCATGCCCTAAAAGCGAATTTAAAAAACATTTCACCCTCTTTATAAAGTAAGTAATTTAAATTTTTTTTTAATACTTTATTCCAATTCAATCCAATCAAATGAAATCCAATTCAGAGTCCCAACGAGTTAATATATTCCCGATTCAGGGCTCTCACCTGTCTTGGGCTTGGTCGACATGATCCAAGCTGATTAGAGTAGGTGTAGCGCCTCCTCCAAGGCTTGATCTCATTTGCATCAGTGTTTTTAAAAATGCAGACGGAGCCAGTGGAAATCAATCGGCCACTCCCTCAAGAGGGGTTCATAATGCCTTTAACTAACCCTGGCAGAGGGTCCTTTCTGCTGCTGAATGCATGTTCAGCACACATGTTTTAAGAATGGATGTTGGCTGGAGTGGCAAAGTCATAAATGGGACTACCGATGTCAAAGCTGTGGTAGATGTTGACTGATGTCATGATCTTCCTATTCTGCATATTCCTGGTGCACATTCCTAATGCCTGCACACATGCCCTCACTAAAATGGTATCCAGTGTGGGCCACATTGGAAATGAGCTCTCACAGCAGAGATGCAATTTGGAACCAAAATGGCACCATGCAGTACCATTAAAATCATGGGCATCAGTGAGCCAAGTTTTGCAGCCTAGATTAGTGTTACTTTGACTAGCTAAAATCAAGCAAGTCAACAATGGCAAAGAAAAATTAATTTGTTTTCTGAATCTGAGGAACTGCTTACATTGTACAAAATGTATCAAACAAATTATGACAACTAGCTGAAGCCGTGCCTGTCAAAATTCAGTACAGACAGATGTAAAATCTCAGACATGGAAGAAGAAAAATGGAAGACATAAATATACCATGAATAGTCCTGAAATAGTTAAGGTAAAAAAGAAAGATTAAGAGACTCTAGTAAACTTGCTGAGCATCACATCCAGTCATTGCAGAACAGGAATCAGCAGAAAATCCAAACAAATCAAATTCAAACTGTATATGCTCTTGGCACCAAGACACAAAGAAATGAGGGGCAATTCAAACCCTGGAAGCTCAGAAAAGAGCCATGAGGTTTCCTAAAATAAGATAGCTCAGTTAGAAAGAAATAGTCAAGAAAATTGGATTTTTCAGTTGTATAAATAGACTTTTTATGCTTACCTAATTCACTGAGATTGAACCACACCCCACTTCTCACCAACCATTCTTCCAACAACCGCTTCTCCACCAACCACTTCCCACCACCCACTCCCCCAGCAACTATTCCCCCACCAAACGCTCCCCATCTCCCACACCCCCCCACCAACTGCTTCCCCACCATCTGCTCCCTCACCACCTGCTTCCCCAACAACTACTTGTCCACCTCCCACTCTCCTACTGACATCTCCTCCACTGACTGTTTCCCCATCAACCAATTCCCCACCAACTGCTCCCTCACCAATCACTCCCCTAGCAACCACCACTTCCCACCAACCACTTCCTCACCATCCACTCCCTCACCAAACACTCTCCCACCAACCACTTTGGAATCCCTGCAGCCAAAGACCCCCATGATCAGGGATTGACCCACATGCCTCCAGGGATCAGAACCCCCACCCACCCTCCATTCCACCACACCATCAATTCCAGGCCAGGGATTAGATCACAACACCCTCCCCATCAACTTCCTCCCCCAGCAGCCCACCCGACTCCCCCAGGACATTTGATTGTCATGAATTGTGTAATCATTCTTGTGTCTCTTGTTGTGGCAGAGACTGAACTCATGTTCAGAATATTTGCTCTTTGTATTGATAGACATCAAGTTGGAATGTCTTTACACTTAATCTCAGTGGTTAGTTTAAAAATATTTTTAGTATTGTGAGTCATAAGCACAATTTTGGTGAGTGCTGCATGCTGGTATCAGGTGTATATACAGTGCAGATGTTAATATGGTTTACTGAATCATTATGTACATTGTCATGGTGATAGAGAAATTGCCTTATACATTTTCAATTGAACATGTAGGTTTTGAAATGCAGCTTGTAGGAATTGTATTGTTGATGGTGACAGCCACATGGTAAGCATAACAAGCTCATTTCTATTTTTTCTTGCCAATCCTTGAGGTGCTAACAATGGCAAATATCTCATGTCTCATCTTCAGGGATATCAGCTGAATATTTCTTTCTATATTTCAGGAGGAGATTTCACAAATGGTGCATGTGTGATCGGTTTGCTTAGCAACCATTTTCCCCTATTCTTTTGTAAATATAATTGGTTTGAAACTAAGTAGGAATCTGAGTTGACCAAAAAGCAGAGCACTTAAATGGGCGGAATTTTACTGGCACCTCTGCCCAAGGCTCGTACGATCCCCCCTGAGGCCAATGGAGAACAATGTTCTCCAAGCCTCACCCGGCCCCAGAATCTTGATTCTAACCGTGTTTCTTGAAGCATTGCACAGTTCAAAAAGACGTTTAAGATATTGATATTGTTTGAGCTTATAATTTTATTTCAACCCTTTTGTCTGAATAAAAATGTGTTACTCTTTTCTTCAAGTTAAGGGGCTGGCTTTCATCTGATTGTTGGTGCATTTATGTTGGATTTTCATATCAGTCAGTGTTGCCAACGTTACTTCTTGAACTTCTTGAACCCATCCACAAGTCTCAATGATACAATTTGGGAGGCAGCCATTTCCAGCACTATATGTTAGGGGATCATTAGCTGCAGAAAGGTAAAGTTTGAAACACTTCTTCAGTTTTCTATCTGAACACAGGTCTGACCCACACTATTGAAATCTCCAGTGTGAATAGGACAAAGCAGCAAGACCCGAGTCCACTTCAGCTGGAGTAGGGATTGCCAAAAGCACAGGATTCAATCCCCAAAGATGTGCGGATTAGGCTGATTGGCTATAGTAAATTGTTCCTTAGTGTCGGGAGTCGGGGGAAGAGGGTGGGGATTAGCAGGGGAATTGCATGGAAATAGGGGGGTGGGGCGGATTGTTGGCGGTGCAGGATCAATAGGCAAAATGGCCTCTTTCTGCACTCTAGGGATTCTATGATTCTAATCTGATCCATAACAGGCAACCAGCCAACTGACCCCCACCATGGTTGCTGAGTTGCTGTGGCAACCTGCACTTTTTTTGCATGCAAGTTGTAGTCCAGAGCTATGAATAATGATTGTAGGGACTCCAATTTTCTTTCCATCAGATGGCTGACCATGAATCTCTACTCTTACCGTTTGCAATTAGCATTCAAAGCACTAATTTTCCCTTAATCCTTTTGGGAATTTTGAACTTCAAAACATCTTTCTTCTTCAACTCCTTGTTGCAGGTGTACTCTAATTTTCTCTGATGGTCTTTCGACCCCCATTTCCAAAAGAAGTTTTTCCAAGATGATCCCTTAATGGCAAGTTCAATGCAGTTCTTGCCCACCCAACCAGTGAGCTGCCCACAAGCAGTGAGATACAAGTCAGAAGCTCAGAACTGAATGCTAATTAGGCTCAAACAGGACATTCAGTCAGGACAGCCACTGAGTTCACTGGTATCCATCGAACAAAGAACAAAGAAAATTACAGCACAGGAACAGGCCCTTTGGCCCTCCAAGCCTGTACCAAACATGCTGACTGACTGAACTAAAAATCCTTATTCTTCTGGAGACCATATCCTTCTATTTCCATCCTATTTGTGTATTTGTGAAGACGCCCCTTAAAAGTCACTGTTGTATCTGCTTCCACTATCTCCCCCAGCAGCAAGTTCCAGGCATCCTCCACTCTCTGTGTAAAAAACATACCTCGTACATCTCCTAAACCTTGCCCCTCACACCTTAAACCACTGTGAATTAGATTACACTGGCATGTTCTTGAGCATTACAATTAACTGCACCATTGACATGCAGGAAAGTATTTAACAAAAAGCATTCATGGGTTTATCTTTCAATATAGTAAAAATTGTTTCCTTTACCTCCACTGCCACCTGTTTCTGATTTTGTTATCTTCCCATCTTCTATTTCTCTTCTTTTCCCTTTCAAAAATATCAGTTTTTCTGTAGAAAAACAAAATAAGAGTTCTGTTTGTTTTTTTTAAAGAACCATCATTGTTGCAGGTCTCCAGACAACACAAAAGTCTTTCTGTAAAATCGAATTATAAAATCATATTTTCTATAGAAAATAACTTAATTTATCCAGTGGGCAGAAACCTCTAGATAGGTTCAAAAAGACTGGCAAAGGCATTGTACGTGACCTAAACAGCAGCTCTTAGGATGGATAAATATTCAGAGTAGAACAGAAATTGTTAGAAAATCTCTGCAGATCTGGCAGCTTTTGTGGAGAGAGAAACAGAGTTAATGTTTTGATCCATATTACTCTTCGTCAGAGCTCTGAGTTTTTCCAGCATTTTCATTTTTTTATTTCCGATTTCCATCATCTGCAGGATTTTGCTTTTATTTTGCACATATTTACATAACTTCACCTTGCATATTATAAAGCCATCAGAAAGGAGCTGGGTTGTCAAGGAGTTGTCCATCAGAGACAACTCACCTGAGGAAGGACCAGCGCTCCAAAAGCTCGTGATTCCAAATAAACCTGTTGGACTTTAACCTGGTGTTTTGGGACTTCTTTCTGTAGATTAAGTGTTAAGTACAATAAATACCTTTTTTTCTTTTAAAAACTTTAAAGAAAACCTGTTTGTGCATGTCTTTTAGAGTCACGGCACGTAAACAGTTAAACACTCACTGGTTTAATAAGCAAATCTTTTGAAAAACACCTGTTATGATCAATTGAGGTGGAATGAAAGGGGAGCCACCTTACTGTTCCTTGTCTGACTGTGATTTATTTTCAGAGTTTATCATCTAATCACACTTTGTTCATTTTTATATTCTCCAAGTATTTTGAAATATATTGCATAATTCATTTAAAGGATATTTCAGACATGAGCTAGCATTACAAAAACAAGCAACAGTAATCTGTATTCTACTGAGCCATACAGTGAAGTCATCTGGACCCAACTCCCTGCCAGGCTGACAATGCCACTGTAGCATATCATTTCTATCATACCTTGTGCACATTGGATATTTTGATGTAAATAATGATTGTTAGGAACAATAATTTACTTCACCAGAGGTTGAGCAGCAGTGCTCAATTTTAGAGCAACCAATTCACTGCTCTCAATGATGATCTTTCAGCTAATTTGGAACCTCATCACGCTGCTATTTACTACATTGAAATAATTCACCCAGGTTTATCATTTCTTCCAGTTCTATTAGTTCTTTTGGAGTTCCTTTTCTACTTTTGGGCAGGTTGCCCTTTATTATATATTGCTGCAGTTTTCCTGAAAAAATGTAATTACAAAAATTGTAAATAGATAGGACAGGACGTTGTGTGCTTCCTTTTAATAGGTTAGGTCTCAGTTCTCCAATAATTGTCTGCTCCAGTTGGATTTTGGAAATGTAAAAGAAAACTTTACCTCAAAACAACAATCTGAATTTACATAGGCCAATCAACGTAGTTCAAGGATTCAAAACCTTTCACAGGGACAGTTATCAACCAAATCTTGACATGGAGCTACATGAGGAATTATTATGGCAGGTGGTCTGAAAATGGTCAATGGAGGAAACTTTAAAGAACATTTTAAAGGAGAAAGTAGAGGGAGAGAGGAGGAGAGGTTAGGGAAAGCATGTAAGAACTTAAACCTTGGTGGCTAAAGGCACAACCACCAAAGTCGGAATGATTAAAATTCAGTTGCTCAATCGGTCAGAGTTGGAAGAATGCCAGTAGACGGGAATTTCTGGCTGTTCCCTTAGCCGGGATTGTCCGGTTCTGCCAATAGTGAACCGCCGCCTTGGGTTCCCCAATGATGGTAGGTACAAATGACGAGAAATGCCATTGACACTGGTGGGACTAGATTTGATCTGATTTGGTTTGATTTATTATTATCACATGTATTAGTATACAGTAAAAAGTATTGTTTGTTGTGTGCTATACAGACAAAGTGTACATAGGGAAAAGAAGGAGAGAGTGCAGAATGTAGTGTTACAATCATAATTAGGGTGTGGAGAAAGGTCAACCTAATGAGAGGTAGGTTCATTCAAAAACAGGGAAGAAGCTGTTTTGAGTTGGTTAATATGTGTCCTCAGACTTTTGATATCATTTTCCCAATGGAAGCAGGTGGAAGAGAATATGCCTGGAGTGCATGGGGTCCTTGATTACGCTGGCTGCTTTTCCAAGGCAGCGGGAAGTGTAGACAATGTCAAGGATGGATGGCTGGTTCGAGTGATGGACTGGACTTTGTTCATGACCCTTCATAGTTTATTATGGTCTTGGGCAGAACAGGAGCCGTACCAAGCTGCGATGAAAACAAAAAGAATGCTTTCTATGATGCATCTATAAAAGTTGATGAGAGTCGTAGCGGTCATGCAAAATTTCCTTAGTCTCCTGAGAAAGTAGAGGTGTTGATGTGCTTTCTTAATATAGCTTCCGCATAGAGGGACCAGGACAGGTTGTTAATGATCTGGACATCTAAAAACATGAAGCTCTTGACTATTTCTACTTCATCCCCATTGATGTAGGTAAGGGCATACCCTCCACTACACTTCCTGAAATCAATGACTCTCTCCTTCATTTTGCTGACATTGAGGGAGAGATTATTGTTATTGCACCAGTTCATCAGATTCTCTACCTGTTTCCTGTGCTGTGACTCGTGATTGTTTGAGATCCGACCCACAACATTGGTGTCATCAGCAAACTTGAATATCAAGTTATAGGGGAATTTGGCCAGGCAGTCAGTATAAAGAGTGTAGTAAGGGGCTGTCAATATAGCCTTGCAGAGAACTGGTGTTGAGGATGATTGTAGAGGAGATGTTTTTGCTTATCTTTATTGACTGTGGTCTCTGGGTTTGGAAATCTAGCATCCAGTTGGAGAGGGAGGAGCTGAATCCCAGGCCACAAAGTTTGGAGATGAATCTCATAGGAATAGTGGTGTTAAAGGCTGAGATGTAGTCTATGAATATGAGTCTAACATTGGTGTCTTTGTTACTTAGGTGTTCCAGGGTTGAGTGTAGGGCCAGAGAGATGGTGTCTGCTGTGGATCTGTTGTGGTGATAGGCAAACTGTAGTGGATCCAGGCAATTTGGGAGGCAGGAATTGATTTGTGCCATGACTAACCTGTCGAAGCACTTCATAATGATGGATTTCAGAAACACCGGACAATAGTCATTAAGGCACGTTGACTGGCTTTTCTTTAGTAGATCCCAAAGAAGATCCGCCACCACTGAATACTGAGTCTCCTCTGCAAAGTATGTCATGAGGGAGGGGGAACAGAAAATCCTGCTCGAGATACCGATATCTCAATGGTTTGTGGGGATGAAGGAAATTACAGGGATAAAGACGAGGCTATGGAAGGATTTGAAAACAAGCATGAGAATTTTAAAATTGAACTTTTGTTTAGCTGGTAGCTAATGTAGGCCAGCAAGCAGGTGGAAAATGGGCGAACAGGACTTAGCTTGAATTAAAACATGGCAGCAGAGTTTTTGGTGACCTTACATTTATGATGGGTAGAATCAGGAATGCATTGGAATGATCAAATCCAGGGATAAAGAAAATGAAATGGATGTGGAATTAGACAGTCTTAGTAATGATATGAACATATGACTTGAGGCTCACCTTGGGATCAAAAATGATAGCAAGATTGCGAACAGATTGGTTTAGCTGCAGACAGTAACCAGGGAGAAGGATGGAGTCAGTGACTGGGGATGTGCGAGATATAGCAGTGGGAACTGAAGACAAGCTTCGTTCTTACTAATATTTAACTGGAGGAAGTTTCTGCTCATGCAATGTTGGATGTCAAACATACAGGGCCCGGTTTTTACCATTTTCATTCTAAGTGCTGAATCTGGGAGTAATTCAGATCCGACTTGGAAATCTGCATTCAGGCGCCCCCATACGCACTCAGCCTGAAAAAAAAATCTCCAGTCTCATTCGAGCTGTGAATGGGCCTTAGTGTGGCCAAAACAATCGGAGCTCTGAACTGCACATGTGCAGTTGGAAAAACATTTGAAAAAGCGTGCCTGTGTCAGATCGCTCCCAGGCCGCAGAAAGTGATGAAAGCAGCCTGGCAACGAAAAGTGGGAGAGATGGTGCACACACACACCCCCCTTAAACAGCCCCCCCACTACCCACACACAGCACTGTCCCCCTTATCAACACTCCCTGCTACACACATCACTGTCCCCCTTATCCACCCACCCTCCTGCTACCCAAACTGATTGCCACCCCTGTCCCCCTCCCCCCACCCCACTGATTGCCCGCAGAGTGGGTGCAGACCCCCCTGCCCCCCCACGTCCCTACCAGAGATCCACCTGTCTCCCCACCAGAGATTCATCTGCCACCACCCCCCCCCCAACAAAATCCATCTGCCCCCTCCCCCTCGCCCGCCTGAGATACATCTTACCGACTCCCTCCTCCCCCCCTCCCAACAACAATCTGGCTCACTCATCTCCCCCACCCCCAGAGGAACCTCTGACCCACCTCCTCCTCCTTCCTCATCAGATAACGATCAGCCCTCCCTGACCAGAGATACACCTGACCTGCCTTCTTCTCCTCCTCCCCCCCAACCACCAGACAATGATCAGACCCACCTCCCTCCTCTCCCCCACCATTGATCTGAGCCAGAGAGCCGTTGGAAGCTCTGAACGTGCTCTTCAGCAGCTGGAGCACCCAATTCAGACTTTTATTCAGCAGGTTCATTACGGCACCATTCCAGATTGGCAAACATGGTGGTAAAGGGGGAAATGCTGATAAAGCTTGGTGGGCAGTTCACTAATTGAATTTAAATGCATGCAAATGCATTTAAATCACCGTTGCGCCAGTTTTGGGTGTAAATCGAATCGTCGCCATTCCCAGGTTTTAGTAACGTGGCAATCTGCGCAGACATGGGCGTGGATTGCATTAATGGCCTCTCACCCAACTTTACCATGTTTTATACAATGGTAAAATCAGGCCCACTGTCTTACAGTTCATAATCAGTGGAGGTATCAGGAGTTGTTGTGGCAATGTTGAGACAGAGGTTGTTGGCACACATTTGGAAATTGCATTTTTAAGTAATGTTACCAAGGGGCAGCATTTGGGTGGGAAACAGGAGGTTGGTCAAGTTTTGATTGTTGGGAGAGACTGGGGTAAGGTTACAGGAGTTGATAGAGAAGCCAATGCAGGTGATTCACTAGCTGCCACTAGACAGACAAGAATGGGATGAAGAGGGTGCAATCCCTTCCAACTAGATGATGGCTGAGAGACATTGTAGGAAGATGGCATGGTCAACTGTATCAAAGGCTGCAGATAAGTTGAGAAGAATGAGGATTTGCCAATGTCCCAGTAACATAGGCTGTTATTCAGGAATTTATTAAGAATCATTTTGGTGTGGTGGTTGGGCTGGAAACCTGATTGGAGTAGTTAAACAGAGTTCAGTGAAAGATGGACATGAATATGGGAGGCAATCATACATTCAAGGGCTTTGTAATGGAAAAGGAGAATTGGAGATGGTGCGTTCAAGTTTTTTTTTATGAGGAGGGATGATGATGGAGAATTTGAGGAGCGATATCTGTTGAAAATATCAGCTAATAGCAGGTAGCAAGGGAAGCCATTCGGTAGGAAGGATTAGAGAGCTTCAGGTGGGGATCTAATAGAAAAGATTACAATGGGCTTGAGAGGAGATTGGAAAGAAATTCAAGAAGAATATGAGTTCAGGGTGAGGACAGAGGGGAGCTTTTGGATAAGTTTGGTCCAATGCATCAGTGGAAGAGGCAGCTGGCTCAATACTCTCAATCTTGGTGACTAGGAGTCAACAAGCTCTTTGCAATTGTTATTGGAACTTAAGAGTGGAGGAATCAATAGAGAAGTGTTGAAGAAGACAGATGAGGAGTTATCTTTGTAATGGAGTTATCCATGAGGAGTTATCTTTACATTCCAGGATGATCCTGCAAATAATTAACATTTTTGCAAGTTAAGCACAGGAACTGATAGCTGATTTGTCCACCAGATTTACTCAAGAGGAGAAGAAAAAGAAGAGGGCCCTATCTGATATTCTCTTGAAGTTAAATTCTTCTGAATTTTTTGCAGGCACTGTTAGCTCATCTTCTGACTCATTTTTCAATGATTCAAGGGATTGTAGGCGTCTGCTCCCTCCCCCAATGTGTTCTTTCTCCATTTCTTTAGCTGGCTCTATTTATTGATAGTTCCACTGGATATTCATTAATTTAATTTTAATTCTCTGTACTTTGTGGACGTGTATTTTTCTCACAGTGCAATGGTTGAACTAAATTTTTACACCTTGGTCTTTTCCATGTTCTTTGGGGTGATGAAAGTATTGCTTCATTCAATCCTTCAAGACATGGGGTCCTTATCTGCAGTGCCAGGATTATTACTCTTCAGCAACTAAGGATGCCCACAGTGTTTTCTGATGACCTTGGGCTCCAAGAGAGTCTCAGCTTACTTAATTGAATATTCCATGCTTCTCTTGTAGAGTATGCGGGGTCAGGAAGCAGGTTATTTGGTGCTAACAGCTTTTAAGGGGATTCCACCTGTTGTGTTATATCTTTAAGGGATAGAGGCATAATAAGAAGTCTCACAACACCAGATTTAAATTGAATGGGTTTATTTGGAGTAATGAGCTTTTGGAATGTTGCTCCTTCATCAGGTGAATGGAGCCCCAAAAGCATGCGATTCCAAAGAAACCTGTTGGATTTTAACCTGGTATTGTGAGACTTCTTACTGTGTCCACCCCAGCCCAACGCCAGCATCTCCACCTCAAGGATAGAAGCATGATAGCACCAGTCGGGAAATGTGTCATATGGTCTGGTTTTAGTTTCACTTCTGTTTTAAGCAGCAGAGCAGTCACAGCTTTTAATGTCTCCAAGTTACACAACTATATAAGATGGCTGACAGTTCACATGTACTTAGCCTTAACAAATGAGCCCACAATGTGTGAACCCACCCAATCACGTATAAATGTCTGGATCGGCAAACCGAGTGTATTACAAACATAATCATTGGGATCCAGATTAAATAATCATTTAAACATCCAGCTGCAGAATCTGGCAGCTTTTCTGGCTGCCTCCGAACATTTTCCCAGATGGCTAGCCTGGACGAATCTTGTTATTGTGGTCACGTTATCCTGAGGTGGATGGGCCGAGTCTGGACTTTTCCTGACTTCCACTGCCCACTATCTGTGTGGAAAATCCAGGCTGCAGTTTCTGCTGAGGCAGGAGCTTATCTCTATTCTATGCTGATACTTGGATTTGTACAGCCAAGCAAACACATGCAGTTACAATGTATTACTACCAGGTGACCTGAGGAGGTCACCCTAAAACAACAGTGAGATGAATTTCTGATTGTTCCATTCCCTCGTTGAATGAGAATCCGAACCCTCAGCTACTTTATCATTGTTAGATTTGAAAGCACGACATCACACCTAAGATAATAGTAAATATAATTGAGTGAGTGCTTTTTGTTTGCATACACAACTGCTGTAGAGGAGCTAGATGTGTTTCAAACAAGTTGAGATTCTTTTGGATACGATGGGTTTTTTT
This sequence comes from Carcharhinus amblyrhynchos, assembly GCF_965287045.1. Lineage (NCBI taxonomy): Eukaryota > Metazoa > Chordata > Chondrichthyes > Carcharhiniformes > Carcharhinidae > Carcharhinus > Carcharhinus amblyrhynchos. The sequence goes on along the minus strand of NC_137324.1, from coordinate 84,127,362 downwards.
TAGTTGGATAAATTAGGTATTGAAATAGTCTGTGCGTAAGGCCAATTGTAGTCTTTAGACAAATTAAGGTGGGAATAATTGAAACAAAGCATGTAGATTGTAATGACTCAAGCCCAAGTGGAAAGGAATATTGTTTATTTACAGAATACAAAGTAAAACCACTACCGTGGTGTACACACACCAGTCCCTGCCTGGAGCTACAGTTCAGCAAGCCCAGTCCTAGCCTGCCTTATAAAAGACTCAAGTGATGAGTTTCAGCTGGGCAGGCCACTGCCTATTCCCAGGGGAACTCATACACAATAAGCCCCTCAGGGAGATCAGCCAGTAATTCCCCATGGACCACATGAGGGTTATCATACCCCACCTCCCAAGTTCAAGGCCTCCCCTTTGCTCCCATGATAATGGAGCCTTCTCCAATTCTTTGCCTGTGACCTTATGTCCATTACTTGTAGGGTCTGGACGGAGATGTGTCTGGTCTGGGGGTGTGTAACAGATAGGTGAATGCCTATCTGTATCAAACAGCCACTTCAGGGAGCTCTTCTTTGGTGCTGACTTCTGACTGGGGGTTCACTGATTCTGTATCCTGTCCAAGCAGAATTTTCATTGTCCAGATGACTGGCTGTTGAGTTTTTAGAAGGTGGAGTTTCCCATCCACGGGCCTTGTGAAGGATGCTGATGGTGGCATGTCCATTGAAACAATTGCCTCTGAGGAGGGCTACCTGTGATGGAGTTGATCTACCTGCTTCTTTAAGGTGTTTTTCCTGGTTTTTGTTTTATAAGACACTGGTCTTGTTTTTCTTGAGAATAACTCCCGGAATCCACAGAGAGCCTTTGCCAGGTATCCTCATGTAGATTGTATCTCCCGGTTTGAAGTCTCTTTCTGTTCTCTGACCATCATGGCCCCTTTTCTGGACATCTTGTTTTAACTAGGCAATGCCGGACAAATTTGGGAACATCAGGCTAAGCCTAATCCAAAGGCATCATAGCTTTGCTGGGGCTTTTCCCATTGTCATATGTGGCATAGTCCTGCAATTAAAAAGGAAACATGCAAGTTTTGTTTCTGGAGAAGCTGTGGTATGTTTCTTCACGCTATTTTTGAATGTCTGGACCACCCACTCAGCCAAGCCATTTGAGGATGGATGGTAGGGTGCTGTAAAGGTAAGTGTGGCTCATGTCAAATTTGGAAGATATGTCATCTCCAGCCAGCTTTGAATACAAATCTTCTATGCGCGACAGAAGGTACTTATCTAACTGGGAGGCTCTGTTGACCATCAACTTATAATCCACAGAGAGATGGGCCAAATTGTCAGGATTTAAAACTGGGACTATTGGCATGGCCCATTCAGCAAATTGTACTAAGTGTATAATGCCTCTACTTTGGCACATAGGGCATAGGGGACCGGTTGTGCCTTGAAGTATTTAGGTCGGGCCTTTGGATCCACATAGATCTTGGCCCTAGCACCTCTAATCTTCCGAAGGCCTTCTTGGAACACTTCAGGATACTTCCCAATGACAATTTATAAAATGGCAGCACCCATTTTAAAGACCAATTGCCAATCCAGGTGGATTTTCTGTTGCCATTCCCTTCCCAAAAGACTGTGCCTGGATCTTTGCACCATTATTAAGAGGATTCGGACAATCTATTGCCCATGCGTAACTAGTGTTACAGAGATCCCAACATTACCAAATGGCTCCCCAGTGTATGTGATCAGTCCTTAACTTTGATGTCATACAGGCTTAAAGACAAGATGCCCAATTGGAGTTGCCTAAAGGTTTGTTCTCCAATAATAGATATAGCAGCCGCTGTGTTTACCTTTGTGTCTAAGGAGTGGCCATTTACCCAGAGTTTAATCTTGATTGGAGTCACTTTGGGTGTGATGATGCAATTTGGCTGCATCAATTCCTTATTCTTGGGCTGGTTTATTTGTAAAGCCCTGTCCTGAGGTGGCTTCGCCCTTCAGCCTGAGCAGTACATGTTGTGCCTGTTTTGATAGCTTTGTCTGGGGCAGTCTCTATGACTGCAAGTGCTTCATTGAAGTGCTCACTTGTCACTGTATTGTGGAGAGACTTCCTGTCTAGTTTTGGAATCTCGTAGCTTTCGACTCTAATCGCCCTTTCTTGGCAGCAAATGGGAGACCCAAGCGTTATCCACTGGGGACTTGGTTCTGTGGTGTAGGGTGACCCAAGGTTGAGGCTGATGCTTCATGGGGTCGATGAACCCATGAAGCTCCTGGGCCCTTTTTCCTCTGCTGGGTCTGCCCTACCTTGAGAAAAAACACACCAGGAATGATTATCATGGCGTCTGGGACATTATCTATATGATTCAGTGACTATGTCAGGCTGTTGCTTGATTAGTCTGTGAGACAGTTCTCCTGGTTTTAGCACAAAGCCCCTCCAAATTTTCATCAGGAAGACTTTATAGAGCCAATAGAGCTGTGTTCGCCATTGTCATTTCCTGTGCTAGGTTCATACCAGGGTTACGTCTGGTTTCATTCCTTTGAGTTTTCTTTGCAACAGCTGAATACTAAACTATTTCAGAGGGCATTTAAGAGTCAACCCACATTGCTGTGAGTCTGCAGTTACAGGCAAGGTAAGGATGGCAGGTTTCCTTCCCAAAAGGACATTAGTGAACCAGATGGGTTTTTATGACAATCGACAATGCTTTCACAGTTATCATTAGACTTTTAATTCCAGATGTTTTATTAAGTTTAAATTTCAATCCAACTGCCATAGTGGGATTCGAACTTATGTCACCAGAGGATTCACTTGGGTCTCTGGATTATTAGTTCAGTGACAATACCACTGCATTATGGCCTCCCCTCCTGCTTCAAATGACAAAGCAGAATGCTTAGTACAAATTGTTAAACATGTTCTTCTTAAGAAAATGTTAGATACATCTGTTGAATTGTTTCTTGGAAGAGGCAGTCTAGAATGAGGTTTTCATTGCTAAAGACCCATTTAGCACAGTCAGCAGAAAATAAACAATCCAGGGAGAAAGAGATGTAGGGATAGGGATAGAGTGATAGAAATAAATGCAAACAAGAGGTTTAGGGTGAAAGAATATCATCATCAGTGCTTGAAGTGGCTATCATGAAGAGTTGTGAAAAATGTGGTCCTCCCACATAATTGGTCAAAATGTTTGGTAAAGGAAAGGAAAGGAGTTGGAAAGAATCAAATGAGTCTGTTGGTTGGATAGTTGGGATATGAGTAGAGTACCATTAGTTACTCCAACACAAAGTTTTGCCTGAAACCAGTTCAGATCCAAGTCAGAGGCAGAAAGACATAGTCAATGAAGTGAAAAATTCAACTGAAGGTCAAAGTCAAAACCAATCCTTGTTGGAGAAACTTCTCCTCCAACTCAGCTCCAGACTAGTCATGATCTTTCCCATGTTCTAAAAGTTCAGGGCAAGAAAGAAGGAATCCTCTGAGGCATAGGAAACTAGTGATTAAGTTGGATTTGTAAGTTGGTGAAAAACAAGAAACGTATATGAACTGTATGAAATTTGACTTTTTTATAACATTTTCTGTAATGTGGAAGGAATGTAATAGCACCCATTTGTGGCCATTTGTCTATGTATATATATATATATATACAAGCCAGAATAAACCAGTTTCAGTTGGGTATTAGAACCTCATATGTGTGCTATAGTATTTCAGTCCTGTAAAGATTTTGCAAGAGTTTCCCTGCCACCTTTATCGGCTTAGGACCTTGGACAGGCAAAGGTGAGGTGCAGAATTGGCAATATAATGTTATTACAGCGTGATGAATTTACAAAGATATTTACATTTATACATATGAGTTAGAATATATAATTTAAAAATGATACATAAATGTGACAAAAACATGACAAGAAATACAATTTATAGGTATAATTTGTGTAAAAATATAACTAAAGTGTATTATGGAGATATCTAATCAATAAACATTCTCCCAATGGCAGGTTAATGGCTGGTAGCTTTTCCCACTGGCAGGTGGTGCCAACGCCATTTATTTTCATTTGCATCTCATGTATGCTCATTAAAGGCATAAGGCCTTTCGATCTTGTGTCATGCCAGCGGGAATTCATGTCAGCGTTAAACCCAATTGCTAAAGAGTGACATACACAAGGTGGTTCTCAGTTCGCTAGAGACTTTGGGGTGAGTGCAACAACTTTCTGCCACAGTTCTGCACTGCTCCTAATGCGCTGTTCACTGGGCAGAGTGTTTCTACTTTCATCTCCAAGGCGAGTTGGTATTCTTGGGCAGACTGTGCTGATGGACCCATGGACCCTCCTGTGTCACAGAGCCAGATCAGTACTGTGCCTTGGGATAAGGAATACAGGGGTCGCCTTCACCCTGATGCCACAAAACAGTGTCTCTCCGGACAACACTGTGCTGCAGCACTCATGTGGACAACGCAACAAATGTCTGATCTTCAGCTGAGGCTGAAGTGTGAGGTGAGACCGGGTGTGTAGGGGTGTTAGGGATGTGGCCTAAGGAGTACAAGAGGGTAATTTTGTAGAATGGATGGGGAAAAGGTAAGAGCTTATGATGGCAATCAGAGGGTCAGGGAGATGGATGGAGAAGATGAGCAATGGAAGGTTGAGCAATGACTGAGGGGAGGGAAGCTGGGCCTTGACGAAGCTTCATGAAAAGCTCACAAACAAGCGGGTTAAAGGCATACCATCTGGTTTACAGGAAGGGAATGGATGAAGACTCCCGATGTAATGGATAGAGGTCCAAATGGAACATGGGAACCTCACCGGTGATGGGCCCGGAGGAGGGCGGTTCTACTGAGAAACAGACGTTTCACTCTAACCTGGAGTGACAATGCAGCAGGGATGACCTTAATGATATGTAAATGTATGGTAATTGTACCTTTCAAGACAGGAATCCTATTATGTCATTGGCAAGGCGTGGGGACGGTGGGAACAGGAAGCCCTGCTGGCAAAGAAACCATTTAAGAATTTCTGTTGCATTTGCCGTCACCACTAACTTTCCTGCCTCCCGCAAACGGAGGCGAAGAATCCCAGTCCATGGATTTTCCATGCCATTGATTTAACCTGCAGCTAAAGTTGAGAACAACTTTATGAAAATTAAATTACTTATGCATTTTGCTTAATAATGTAAGAATATGGTTGCTCCTTACATTAAGATTGGTGTTGCTGTCTGGTCAAAATGCTGTCTGCAAGATCTTTTGGCCTCTGCACAGTTTCACTCTCAAAAAATAATGAGTCATGCTGAATACACTACTCATAAATGGATGGTAGCCTAGCAAGCTTGAAGTAAGGTACTAAGCAGACCAGGATGTTCGGAAACATGAACAGGTCATGGGTTGTCTCAGTTGGATTGCAAAAAGATAGTTAATAATGTTTGGATAGTGCGAAATATCAACATTGGAGCAGCAAGTGAAGATTATGTAGAGCCTCGGACAGCTAGCATCAGTAACGCAAAAATAAAGACGATCTTTAAATCAAGTTGCAGCCAATTTTCAACATAATTCTGTAGCGTGACTTTTTTCTCACCATCAGCAGGTTATGTTCATTTGTTCTGCTGTATTCCATTGCTTTCAATTTGCAACTTCAACAAAAGGCACTTTGTTTACTTATTGGATATTACCTTTGGGGATAGTGGTATAGTCTTCCCATTTGTCATGGCAACCGTTACCAGCCATGAGTAGGTAATTTGGGCTCTTCAAGCTGTTTGTGACTCATCGTTCTTGTGGGCTGCCTCCCAGAACACAAGCAGCTTCATTCGCTAATGAAAATATAAAATAATCTTTTGCAGCAGAATAGTTAGGAATGACTAGCCGTCAAACAGCTTCTTATAAAATTGCAGGATCAAACTGGAACATGGATACAACCTATATATAATGTCTGACACGTTAACATGCATTCCTGTGAGAGGATACAAAGCAGAATATATCAAATAATAAAAGGCATGAAGATACAAGAGAAAAAGAGATGGTAATGGAACAACTGGAGTTTAGAAGAATGTGATGTGGTTTTTCTGAAACATTCAAGATTCTGCAAGGATTTGATAGGGTAGATGCTGGGATAATGTTTTCCCTTTGGGGAGGCTTAGACAAGGGGGCACAGTTTAAAAATAAGTGGTTTCCAATTTAAGACTGAAATGAGGAGGGCTATTTTTATTCAGAGGGTCATTATACTTTGGAACTTTGGCTCTGGAGAAGAGTCATGCGGACTCAGACATTAATTCTGTTTCTCTCTCCACAAATGCTGCCAGACCCGCTGAATTTTCCCAGCATTTTCTGATCTCTATTTTGGAATTCTCTTCCCCAGTGAGCAGTGGAGACTGGGCTATTGACTATACTCGAGGCTGAGTTTGATAGATGTTTGATGTACAAGGGGGTCAACGGTTATTGGGGTCAGGCAGGAAAGTGGAGTTCGGGTTGCAAGCCATTCAGTTATGATCTTAGTGAATACCGGAGAAGCTTTGAGGGACAGAATGACCTACTCCTGGTTCTTTTGGTCCTAAGTTAACAAAGCGGATGGATATAGAGAAAGTGTAAATAATTGTCAACAATTACCAATTGTTTGGGAAATTGGGAGTAGTGATTATGATCTGAAATTTTTGAGCTCAATGTTGAGGCTACAAGGCCATAAAATTCCTACTTCAAGGATGAGATATTTTTCCTCAAGCTTCTTTTGAACTTAGTGAGAACAATATAGGAGGCAAATGAAAGACATCAGCATGAGATTGAGAATGAGTCAGAACAATCTCTCCACATCTATCCTATCAAATCCCTTCATAATTTAAAGATATCTCAGATCTTCTCCCATTTTTGGCATTGGGTGGCACAATGGTTAGCACTGTTTGCTTCACGGCGCCAGGGACCCAGGTTCGATTCCCGGCTTGGGTCATCATCTGTGCAGAGTTTGTATATTCTCCTTGTGTCTGCATAGTTTCCTCCAGGTGTTCCGGTTTCCTCTCATAGTTCAAAAGTCATGCTGGTTAGATGAATTGACCACACTGAATTCTCCCTCAGTGTACCCAAACAGGCGCCAGAGCATGGCGATGAGGGGATTTTCACAGTAACTTCATTGCAGTGTTAATATAAACCTATTTGTGACATGAATAAATAAACTTAGAAAAACTTAAACATTTTTTATCGTTTCAAGATGGAAAGCTGCAAGCTTATTTCATCTTTCCTGGAAATTACAATTTCATGTAAATCTTTTCTGCATTTTCCCTTGAAAGACGCCGACTGAGGGGGGATCTAATAGAGGTATATAAGACTATGAAGGGTATAGATAGAGTAAACAGAGGTAAGCTATTTCCTATAATAGAGACACGTAGGACAAGGGGCCATGGACTTAAGGTGAGGGGGGAGCGGTACAACACAGATATTAGAGGGAGGTTTTTCACACAGAGGGTAGTGGGGGTGTGGAATGCTCTGCCAAGTAAGGTGGTGGAGGCAAACACACTAGAGTCCTTTAAGAGTAACTTAGACAGGCACATGACTGAGTTGGAGATGGGTGGATATAGGAGATCCTTTTAAATAAGGGTTATTAGCATTGGGGCGTCCCTGGTAATGTAAATGGGTATAGTATGATAATAATGTTTTTTCTCTTTTCATTCACAGGTTTTAAGTCGGTCCACCTCGTGTCCAACGAGGGGCATACACGCGATGGGTCGTACTGGGGCTGCTCTTGGTTGTTCGAGATTGGCCTAGTGCTTCATGTCGTTAGTGTGTGCCTAAACTGGACAAGATACTGGGCAAGACGACAGCTCAGTGACTATCGCTGATTGCTGTGCAGACACATGGATTTGGGCCGGTGTCTGTGGGAGTTTGCACATTCTCCCCGTGCTTGCGTGGGTTTTCTCCGGGCGCTCCGGTTTCCTCCCACACCCCAAAGATGTGCTGTTAGGCTGATTGGCAGGAATAAATTGTCCCTAAATCAGTTTCCCTCAATCTGGATGGCCATAAAACATTAGATGGGGGTCATGGGTAGAGAGGTGGACTGGTGGTGTTGAGATGGCGGCGCGGGCTCGTTGGGCCAAAGGGCCTGTTTCCCGGGATGATTTTGTTCTTTTGTTCTTTTGTTAATATTACTTTTCATGATATGAAGACTAGAGTTACATGCGGTACTTCAAGTGTGGTCTAACTAATCTTTTATTTAGATTTAACATTACATATTATCTTCGGTTCAGCATCTCAGGTCTGTCTGTGAAGTGAAGCCTCATGATCTGAGATTTGCCTTTACTGTCCAATATCCAGTCAAAAGATAGCATGTCCTGGGGGTGTAACAGTGAGGCAATAAATCATGCAAACTGAAGTTTGCAATCTCACACATACTCCTTTATATGTTTTTCCTCTCTTCAGAAGGTGGATTAGCTTTAGTGAGACATGGATAATTATGTAAAAAATGGCTGATTTATTTTGCATTCAAAATAGCAAAGGGGAGAGTGATTTGTCATTCCTGTGAGATGGAAGAGTATTATGCATGGGGTGGAGTGGAAGAGGGGTAATTGTGACTGTACAGTGGAGTGAAGATGCCAATATTGGATCAGCTGCCTTCATACATCCCTGTCAATTTTCATTTCCATTGACCTAAATGGCTCTCTTTTTAATTCTGTTGATGCCTGGTTGAATATAATAGCCACGAGAGGAAAGAAAACTTTCCAAGCGATTCACCTAATCTCCTAACATAACATTCCTCCAGGAAACACTGGGGAAATTGCTTTAATGGCTGTTTTTTTAGCCATTTACAGTATTTTCACAGGGTCTCTGTTAAACATTTGTTGAAGTTACAGCACTAGATCAGTGAACTCTTGTGAAAATCACACTTGAAGATTTTCTGTACGAACACCTCAAGACCGTATTTGTAAATAGCGCCATGTAACTTGTTCAGGGTCCTTCTGCTAATTAATTTGCTATCCACTGAATCCTTAGTCCTATAGGTTCTGCTTGAGGAAATCGAACATCCAGAGAAAGCAGAGAAAATTTCTAGTTTAGAACGGTAATGCATCATTGACTCACTTAATGCATCTGCGCATGGCTGTTTGACTAACATTACAGTTGTTCTCGATACCAGCCTGAAACCACTTAACATGGCAGTTGTGAATATCGGTGACCTTATCAGACAAAATAAGAATGGACCCACCAGGTTACTGAGTTAATTGAGAGGGCATCTCATTTACTTGGTGAAGGTGGTCTCAGGCGCCAATTTTGATGCATCGTTGGAGTCCATCAGCCTGTAAGGGGTAAGAGGTTTCCAGCTCCTTTTCTGGCCACAGCGCTATTCATACTGGTACACAGGAGGAGAAATAATTCATTGACGTTTAAACCAAAAATAATTTATCTTTTGTTCAATTGTTTGATCAAGTTAGTCAAGACTGGGTGTGATTACGGAGAAAGTGGGCAGAATTTTCCAAAAAAAATGGCAAAATGTTAGGGTCTGACACTTTCAAAAGTGGAAACTCCCAGAAATTGCACAGATGAAGGGGTTGAAATTCATTTAGGTCCAGTTTTGGGCCTGAAATGTTTAACTGTGCATGGAGTATGCGCTTCAGCCAGATGCCCCAAGGTCTGCCTGGGATTTAGAACTCCGTCTACATTTACATTACTTGGGTGAAGTGCTGTTGCCTGTTGTGTCTCCTGAGGCAGCTTGCCCATTTTGGCTGAATGAATGCTGGAATACACTATTGGCAGTTGTGCCTTTAAAATAAGTTCCAAGAGAGTGAATGGAGCAGCAATGGGCAGGGAAAGACCACGAGTACTGTGGCGTCAGGAGAAGATTGTTTCTACTTCTGGAGGTGCGGTTTTCCAATTTTTGCTTTTGAAGTATGTGCCTTTTGTTGGAGGCCATTGCTTAGGTTTATTACATTGCTACCCAATTCGCTAGAGGGAGTCAAAAATAATCACTTACATATGTAAGGTTCCTATTCCCTGTTTTTGGCAGCCACCAAGGATGTCGGAATAAGAGTCCAATCCAGTGTCAGGTCACATGTCTTTCAGGGTACTTCGATATTGATCCCTAATATTCGCCCATTGTGCCCATTTTATAAGGGCCAACTTCTACTCCTTAATGTCTCCACCATTTCCGTGGTGGTTCCAGGGTTGTGGTGGGAGACCAATGACACTGCTGAGGAATGTTTAGCTCTGTATTGTGTTGTTGACTTAAAAGACATTATCACATTGCTGTATTACTCTGCTGTTGTGTTGCAGTTTTGTCTTGCATACTGACTACTGCCAACTAAGACTACATACAGCCCCTTCATCTTCTTCCCCCACCCCTCTCAGTGCTTCAAATAGAACATGTGCAATGTGCTGTAAGCAACAGGAAAATATTCAAATAAACATTCCTATATAATCAAGTGTGATCAGCTCATCATGTCCTTAAGCAGCACTCGCACTGTTCACCCCGATATTTAGAGAGATTGCCTTCGGAAAAAATATAGGGTATTTCCCCTGCCCATGGAGAAGTATTTGGAAATAAGGTGGAGAGAAAAAAGAGGAAAACAGTGTTGGGATGGCTCTCCAATGCCTTTCTGCCTTTAAGAGCATTTTCCGGGAGCAGCCTGGGAAAATAGTTGGTTGCCCACTTCTTAGAAACAGACAGCCACTTAGTCCAATCAGGTCATACTCAGAACCATTTTCTGCAATTGCAGAATCCAGCAGCTCCTTGGATGCTGCCTCCTAGTAGCAAGATGGGGAATCAATGGAACCAGAGCCAAGGGTTTCATTCCCCAATGAAGAAGCTGGCGGGATGAAAGACCACAGTCACAATCCTGTGGAAGGGATGGGCTTCCCAGCTCTGGGCTTTTCTGTTCTCTGCAGAAGCTGCCCTATTTGAGATGCCTCATGCTAGCATTTCTCCCTCAGCAGCACCAACCTTTCCCAGAGGGGCTTCAGGCTGCTCTGTGTTGTAGGCCCTGTAATTGGTTCTCTCACATCAAGAAACATGAACGTGAGTTCAGAGGCGACCACTTAATTAGTCACCTCTCATACTCTCATAGCACCAGCTATTGTGCTGGTGATTAGTGTGGCTTTGAGATCAGCATATGTTTCTGAAGTCAGGATTGTGACCCTACCAGGAAGATTTTGGCCTAAGGATCAAGGCTGGTTGGTGAATGAAATATAGTGTAAGATAGCATGTGGATGCAACCATATTCTGTGATGTTAGTGTCCCTTTAAGAAAGGTATTTTTTAAAACATGATTTCTGCAACTCACAGCTTCAGTGATTTCATTGTTGCCAATTTGACTGGAATTGTCCTTTTATTGCTTTTTAAGTGGTAAATCAGGTTGTTTGTGTTTACACTGGGATTAGTTTTATGACCCTGCATTGTTAGGAGAAAAGGTCATGTGTTTTTGGACAGCTTTTTTTCTTTCCAGCGAGTTTAAGGTTTCAGCTTTGAGAGTTCTGAGGCTGCTGTTTTGTTTTTAGTTTTAGCAGGGGCATCAAGCAGGAAAGAAGCCGAAGTCTCTCTCTCTGTCTCTATGTTAAATTTGGAAATTCTGCCAGTTATCTCAAGGCAATGTTTTGTCTTTTGGAAGGAAAGTGCAGTCTTCAAAAAGATTTAACCGTGAAAAGGGTTTTGTTTCTGAGAGGTTTTGGTTTGTTGGAACAGTTTTACCATTTAATTAAGAATTAATCCATTACTGTGGTTGTTTTCTTTCTGTTTTTCTGTTTGTAATTGATAAAAGATCATTTTCTTTCTATACACATGAATGATATTCTTAAATAAACTTTGATTGATAAAAGCTCTCTGGAGAGCTGTTGAATCATACCTGAAGTGAAACGTATCATGCTCATCGTAGCCAAATTCATGATGTTTGGGCCGTCTCCATAAAGTACTTTGGAGGTTCTGACCTGACACATAACAACTCAAAGAATAATTTGACAACATGAAGGCATCTACTGTACTTAAATGTAATGGGGATAATTATCAAAAATAATTTAATGCAGTATTAATGGGAGGGAGGAGGGGTGTTTTTTTTTGGGGGAGGGTGGTAAGAATGGCAGGGAGGGCAGAGAATCGAGCGGGAAAACCAAAACAACTTTTACATTGGTTCGCGCTTGATTGTCCCTGCCCCCTGCCAATAACGTAATGAGAATCCTGACTTCGCATGCGAATAATCAGGCTGTCCCCCTACATTGGGCTGTCCATGCTGACACGAATCACATTTTCAGAACCAATTGTGAAACAATCAACAGTTGGAAAGATGAATGCTTAGAAAGTTAAGCAGGTATAGTTATGTTCTACCATAAGTACTCAAAATGTTTTTCTTGTGACAACTATTGTTCTACCAAATAATGTATAATTCTTTGAAAGCCAGTTAACTCTTTTCGAAGGATTTTTGAATGCAGAATTGTAATGAAAGGACATTGGCTGCTGGCATTTTGAATCCTTGCAATATAGTGGTTCTAGGATTTGCTGGGCTTGTTGTTCTGTCTTATTCAGGTTTCAGTCAATGAAGGAAATGTGCAGAAAGTATCACTGAAAAATGATTTAAATAGCATGATAATTAGGCACTTTATTTCATTAGTCTCTGCAGAAATTTAGTGTTACAGACTCTGGGAATAACTTCAATTGGAAAGAAAATCAGATAGGATATAAAATAGGCTGCCAATTTACCATCATATTTTCCTTCATCGTCTGAATGTTGTACCAAGAGAACACCTTTCACAACATAATGACATCCCAAAGCATTTTACAACAAGTGAAGTACTTTTTCAAGTGCAATCACTGCTATAATGTAGAAATGTTAAGCTACAGTACACAAAATGGCCCTGCCTGCCTTCTCAAGGCACAGGTATTAGAAGCTAAGTGATGAGCTGATCGTTCAGGTCTTTGGCTGAAAGGCACTGACTGTTCTGACCCTTCTGGCTCTGCTGCTTTCCCTCCTTCCCCCGATGACAACAGCTAATGCTATTCCTCCTCCTCAGACCATGATGGATTTTGGGGCACATTGCATGGAGCACACTGAATATTCCTGGCTACCAATTCTTGTGTATTCTTATTGCTAGACTAAGGACCCTGGTTGGCTCTGACTTTGATTGTAACTGTTGCCCCTGCTAAGACATGTTGCTGGGGTTGTGCAGGTATATCATGAAGCACGTCGGCAAGCGATATCCCTTCTTCTACATTGACCACTTCCCACTATTTTCCCAAATGGGACATTGGCCAGAAGGATTTAAATGAGACCTGAGACTTAATATAACTAGGGTCTCAGTTATGGAATTTCCAGCTTACCTTCTCATGCACCCTCCCAGAATTAAAGTCAGGCTTTTAACTTTAGTCAGTAATGATTCATAATATACATGTATATATAATGACGTGCAGCACCTTGGACAGCTTGACTTAGAAATATGAGAGTCTTTCTTAACAATGGCTTTTTTCTAGCAATGAACTGAGGACTAACAAACTCATCATTCATGTGCACATTAAAGAAATTGGCTTTTGACTGAAGCTGAGTTCAGCAGTTTCCTCATATATCTCTGAGCCATTTAATCATCATAAGAAATACCTTGTGCAGTGCCATACTAAGGAAAATGTTTATGAGGTGAGAAGTATTTTATACTTAATCGTTGAGTATCAACAGAAATATAATGTTCCATATTTATTACATTGTTTTATTCACCTGTTTGTTCAATACTTAAATCAGTAGCACTTCATCAGCTAAAATAATGAATAGCAGTGCGCTCAATACATATTCTTTGGAGATTTTGTACCAATGATTCCTTACATGGCAAGCCCATAAAGCCTACAGCATCTTTAGGCAGAGATGCTCAACAAGGATAAAGGATTTCTGTCAGAAAGATAAAATTAAGGGTACCAGACAGATCCAAAGTATTATTGGTAGAGACTCCAGGGACAATATTTGTCCTTCCTTTGCTAACTGCAGAATGAAACATGGCTCAACAGGAACTGAAAGGTAAGAAGAACATGTTTTAAATAGGAAACTAAAAACTATTTGATGTAGAAAATGTTTGAAATTTTCTCTTTGATATTCAGTAAATGTTTTCATGACAAAAATGAAAATTCTGATTGTGATATAAAATGTTAACAAATTCAATATTTATTTAACATGCTTTTTAGTTCTGTAATTTGTATTGTGATAGTTCACATTTTGTGTTTAAAGTTTAATGCCAGCCATAACTTTGCAAATTGTATATATGCATTTCATATTTTTAATTCAATTTTTCTGTGTTCAAGCTTAGTCTTCTTTAGCATGGTTCTTTTGGCTAACATCAAGGAAGCAGCAATCTTTCTGTCATATCAATGAAGCTATGAAATGCCTGGAGGTTTGAGAAACAATATTGTCTAATAGCTCAGCTATCCTATTAATAATGGAGTGACAAACTTCCCTGTGATGGCCAGAACCAGGTAGATGCCTAAAAGAGGGATTAAGATTTGAAATTGCACCGGGCGTGCAGCCTTCTCGATTGAGAGAGTGGCAATTCCCATGGGGAGATAGCTTCTGGAAATAAATCAGGGGTTCCTCAGCTATAGTGACCATTCCCCAGCTTGTAAGGCTTTGTCTCCAGCAATAAAACAGACCTCATTAGGCAAAACTCTCCGGCCTCCCAGTCTCATGTTTCATAGAATCATAGAATCCCTACATTGCAGAAGGAGGCCATTCAGTCCACCAACAACTGACAACAATCCCACCCAGGCCCTATTCCTGTAACCCCACATATTTACCCTGCTAATCCCCCTGACATTGGGGTCAATTTAGCATGGCCAATTCACTGAACCTGCATATCTTTGGAGTGTGGGAGGAAATCAGAGCACCCAGGGGAAAAAGCACCCAGGGGAGAAAGTTTAAACCCGAGGCTGGAATTGAACCTGGGCCCCTGGCGCTGTGAGGCAGCAGTGCTAACCACAGTGCCAGCACGCACAGATTGGCATGGAGAGTTTGGGGATCTATAATGGGCGGCTGGGAGACATAAGTCATTATGGAGGATATGGGGTTTTTATGGGAGGGGGTAGGTGCAGGGAATGAGGTGGAATGGGTTGTCATGGAGACAGCACGTGGAGTGTCTAGGTATGTGAGAGGCTTGAGGGGTGAGACTGAATGATGCTCTGTGTTTCATTGTTTTTCTTCAATCTTTCACATAAGGCTGGTGCACAGCTTGCCCAACTTCTGTTTCATATCTCAGCCCTCAAAATAAAAATTTCAGCTTCTGGCTCACTCTTTCTGCTGTTGGATTCAGAGAGCCTGGAATCGCCCTCACTCTGATCTCCTGACCCAAGAGCAAAATTGTAGGTTTTAATGTGTAATTTGAAATGCAGCAAAGCAGGATGGTTTTAGATCACAATTCAATCACACCGATCAATTTGGAAAAATAGATGTCATTTTAAGAATACAAATGTCTGTCCATCCATCCACACAGTGTCCAGATGGGCAAGATAGGATAGCTGTGCTGTGATAATCCTAACCATCAAAGCTTCTCCACCATCTTCAAAATTCACATTCACAGAATGTTGGGATAATAATCACTCCGCTGAGTAGAAGCATAACACTATCCAAGATCAACTCAGCAGAGGGAAATCCTGAAGTCTGCCAGGAGTTGGTGAGGGCCCTCAGGGAGCTTTCCAAGAACATGGTCTCAGCAACCCATGGGCATGCTAGGCAGGAGGGCAATGCTGATGAGCACTTTTCCCCCAGCTTTTTGGATGTTTGTCTGTGCACTTTAGTGGAGGCAGCAAGTGTCTGGCAGGACATTCTTAAACACAGTGAAAAGTCTGACAACACCAGGTTTTAGTCCAACCTATTTATTTGATAATATTATATTATCAAATTATATTATATTATCAAATATTATATTATCAAATAAATAGGTTGGACTAAAACCTGGTGTTGTCAGACTTTTCACTGTGTTTACGCCAGTCCAACGCCGGCATACCCACATCAGGACATTCTTAAGCCATGGGGTGACAAAAGGAAGCTCCACAGCAGACAAAAAAGACGTGGTCAGAGGTGGCAGCCCAGGTTAGTAGCCAGTATGCTGTGTTTCATACCTGGATCCAGGGCTGCAAAATTTAATGATCTTCTGTGCTCAGCAAGGGTGAGTACCAAGTTGGCATCGTACAGTGTGAAGATGTCTTGAAGGGTAGCCATACTTCACGGCATTCAGGAGTGTAAGATTCAGAGTTACCAAAGGCACATATATCTGTGTTGGCCAGGCTGGGAGATCTACCTGTTAACAGTATTTAGAAGAGGTGTGCAAATCCAGCAGACAGTGCAAGCTGCTTCTCTGGAGATGGGGGGAGGAGATTGGGATGTCAGTGTGAGGCTGCTCTGATATTGCAGGTAGAGGGTGGACAAGTGAAAGTACGCCTGTCCATACTGAAGAAAAGCCATCATACTGTCAGAGCGCACATGATTGGTTGGTTTGTGGCCAACCTGCTCATACTGGGCAAATTTGAGATGGACACTACTGAGTTAGAGTGAGATTGTGTAACAAGGTCCTCAGATCATGGACAGGTAGGGCTCATAGAGGAAGGTAAGCATTCAGTAGACAGATATGAGATTGGTGAAGAGTGCAAGCAATGTAGGGACATCTCATCTCAAACAAGAAGTGCTAAGCAAGAATCCCCAGTGATCCAGCAATGACAATTCCACCGTACTGCAAAGGTTGTGGGGACCCCAAGGACCCTCTTTTGACACCAGAGGAGGAGATGCTGCATCATACCCTGTCTCAATAACAGGCACCACCACAGATACAGGAACATTGGTGGGCGTTAGATTATTGCTCAAAGGTTTGCTCACTGTGGGGAGGGCACCGCATGCTGGCATGAGGAGCTGCTGGAGGCAGAGAGACCCTAGGGCACCGGCTGTCAGAGAAGTACTGGAGGCCAGTACCATGCTGATTCTGAAGCAGATGATGAGCCTCTGAAGCTGTCACTTATTTGGTAGATGCTGAATGTCCAGTGGGATGTGTGGCAAGATCTGGCATAGATACTTGAGGGTCTGTGTGCCACAGTCTCTGTCATGGAGAAGTGTGTGCAGAATGAGCGCTGCACTGACTCTGAGCACTGAGCATACGGCCTTATAGAGTGAGACAGTGGTGACTCCCAGGGGGAGGTAGCTCCAGGGAATAAATCAGGGGCTCCTCAGGTTGTGCTCAGCCATAGTGACCATTCCCCAACCTGTCAGGCTTTGTTTTCAGCAATGAAACAGAATTCATTGGGTGAAATTCTCCGGCCTCCCAACCGCATGTTTCATACAATCATGGAATCATAGAAACCCTACAACGCAAAAGGAGGCCATTCGGCCCATTGAGTCTGCACCGTCAATAATCCCACCCAGGCCCTATTCCCATAACCCCACATATTTACCCTGCCAATTGCCTGACACTAGGGTAAATTTAGCATGGCCAATCAACCTAACCCACACATCTTTGGAGTGTGGAGAAAACCAGAGCACCCGGAGGAAACCCACGCAGACATGGGGAAAACATGCAAACTCCACACAGACAGTCACCCGAAGCCGGAATTGAACCCAGGTCCCTCACGCAGTGAGGCAGCAGTGCTAACCGCTGTGCAGCTATGGGTTTCCTATCAATGGGAGGTGGCACGTTGTTAGCTGGTGGCAGGATTCTCTGGTCCTGCTGCTGCCAATGGGAATTCCCACTGACATCACCCCACACCAGCAGGAAACCTGCAGACAGAGGTGCGTTGACAGTGGGACTGGAGAATCCCACTTGTGTGAACAGCTGGAGAATTCCAGCCATTGTGTTCTGCTTGCGCGGGCCTGAATTTTCACCAAGTGGCAGTCAGAGTTTGATTGCAATTCTGCTTCCATTCCTTACCTTCACATTTTTTTTTCATCCTGTCTCGCTCAACTTTTGGATTCAGGCTGAGTGGGAACTGTGCAGTGCAGCACATTCCTGAAACCTTCTGGCGAGCATTCCTGAATTGGCGGTAAAGAGGCTACACTCCCCTTTTGTCTATATTGGCTGCTGTAAATCGAGCAGGTTTAAAGGTGTAGCCACTTTCAACCTAGGGAATGGAGGGTTTGGCAACTTAGTTGTTAGAATCAGTCAGGGGTGGGTGGGGTGGTGGCTAACGATTGTGTGAGGGTGGAGGTGTGGTTGGGCATTCGAACTGGGAGGGGTTATTGGGTACTTGGGGGTATGGTGGGTGTCAGGCACCCAAGGGTGTAGGGTGTAAGGGATTTGACCAGTCGGGAGTGGTGTTGTCTCAACAGTTTGAGAGATGGTGAAGTGCTGGCCAATTGTGTGGCAGAGGGGTGGGGCTTGTTTAGGCAGTCGGTGGGGGTTGTTCAGCAGCTGGGGAGTTGGGGGAGGGAGTCAGGGAAGGCTGGGCCTGGGGGGTGGGGCAAGATGTAGTTCTGGGTGGACAAAGTGCTGGGGGGTTGGGGAATCCTGTGGTGGCTGGGAGAGCAGGATAGTTGGTGGGGAGAAGGAGTCCTGTAGGGCTTCTGGGATGTGGGGGAGAATTTCTGAACATTAGCTACAATGAGATTTAGATAGTACTGATTTTGAAGTCTCATTTTATGCAGGTTTTTATGGCAATTTCAAAGTACATCAAGAATAGAAAACAAACAAATTATTGCTGAGGAGTACATTAGGTGCTATTGCTAAAGGTCAGTTTGCTTGGCTAATAAAAAATAGAAATGTCATTAATGCACTTAACCTATTGTACAAAACAATCTGCTGGCTAATCAAGCGTCCCATAGTTTGATGCATGAAGACCTCCAATAAACTGTAAGTGTATTGGAAATGGAAAACACAGCACAGCCTGGCATCACTGTATGAAAGGAAGATCAGTGACTTTTTTGCTAGCTTATCTCAATGCACAGCTTAGTCTTTCATAGGGCAGATTTCACAGCCCCTGCTTGTGGCTTTTCAGGCAGGGAAGTTAGTAAATTTCCCTGGGTGCTGTCCCTGGTACCCTCCTACTCGGCCTGTCCATAATTATACAGGGAACAGGCGAGACCAAAGGTGGCCTGCATGTCCTCATGCCACTTGATACCCTTAAGCGGCCAATTACAAAGGCCAGTAAATGCCAGGCCACAATTTTGAGGCTGGTGGGAGGAACTTGGATGGGGGTTGAGGGAGGCCTGGTTGATCACTCTGCTTAGGCCTCAGGTAGGAAAGGGTAAGTCATCTCCAACACTTGGCCCCCTTTCCAGACTGGGGACACCGCCTTCAAGGTTTGCAACCAGCCCCCCATACCCAAACAAGATGTTCACTTCTTGCCTGACCTTGCCATTATGATCCCCACCCATTCTCTACCACCATCCCCCCCCCCGCCCCCCCCACACCCCCACCCTCAGGCCTTCACTTCAATTCCTGCCATGAGATCCCACACATACCTGAGCCCTGTGGATTCCAGCAATTTAACTCCGCAAAAGCTTGTAGTCCCAACAATGGCCACCGCTTCTGTTGGCACTGCTGGGACAACAGTGTTGCCAGCCAATCCAATTGTCCGACAGCCCTCTGAGGTGAGTGAGGGGAAGAAATCCCATCCTCAGCCAATCCTGCTGTGATTGGCAAAGCTGCATTCACTACTGAGTGGTGGGGCAGGAAATCCTGTCATCTAAAAAATCCTGCCCATAGATTTATATACAGGAGGTCCTTCAGTCCTTCTTACTTGTGCTAGACCTTTGAAAGATTGATCCAATTAGTCCCACAGCTTTGCTCTTTCCCCGCGGTCATGCAAACAGTTTCACTTCAAGTGTTTATTTAATTCACTTTTGAGATTTATTGTTAAATCTGCTTCCACCATCCTTTCAAGCAGTGCGTTGCAGATCATAACAATTTGTTCTGTAAAAACTAATCCTGCCAGGTTCACATGATAGAACCCCCACTATTACTCAAAAAAGCCTTGGTGCCTTCCCCTAAGAATTTAATCAGGCCATTCTGTGCGGGACCCAGAACTCTTCCACAATATATCTGTAAAAGATATATAGATATCCTCATGGCTGTTTCTAAAATTCTTAAAATGACTGAAACTGTGTATGCCTGTGGTGCCTGAACTAAAAAAGTCACTTTGCTGTTTCTAAAATCTCACACCTCGCTGTCTCTTAGGAGCTACCAATGATCACCCAGACATTGCACAGCACAACTTTAACAGGAGCTACATTGAGGGCTTACTAAGACTTAAGGGTGGCATGGTGGCACAATGGTTAGCACTGTTGCTTCACAGCGCCAGGGATCCAGGTTCAATTCTGGTCTCAGGTGACTGTCTGTGTGGAGTTTGCACTTTCTCTATGTGTCTGCATGGGTTTCCTCCTGGTGGTCCAGTTTTCTCCCACAATCCAAAGATGTATAGGTAGGTTGATTGGCCATGCTAAATTCCCCCTTAGTGTCAAGGAGGGTCAATACATGGGGCTGTGAGGACAGGGCCTGGGTGGGATTGTTGTTGGTGCAGGCTCAATGGGCCAAATGGCCTCTTTCTCACAGTAGGGATTCTATTCTATGAATAGCCTCTCAAACATTCAGTTTAACACATCTAGCGGTTCTGAATGCCAAATTGAATTCTGACTTTGGATAAACATCCTTTGTTGAATAACATGTGGTGAGGTGATGTCACATGACCTAAAGCTTCTTGCTTGTTGAACAAGTTAATGATGCTTTCCTGCGTTCTGTAGTTCAGTCCGCTGTTGAACATCTGACTTATAGGTCATACAATGGAGCTCTGGCACAGGCTAGACACCTAGCCCATTCTGCCCTGACTCTGCTGGAAGTGTGTACCATCCCCTACAAGACTGATTCATTTCCACATGTCTATCTCATTGTATAAAGTAAACACCACCAGAAGAATGAATTATCCAGCATCAGTTTTCAACCTATCAACCTTCGCGAAGGTATATCATATTAGACTTTGATTCTGGACCCTGGAACCCATGTGGAAAAGTATTTATTTTCTCTGTGGTCTTTGCACAGTAAATCCTTCTTTTCTCTATCCTTCTCTTTACTTTCTGAAGCTGAGGAGTGCTATGCAAACCCCCTTGCCACGTTTTGAGTGTGTGCAAATAAACTAATCCTTTGGGTTCAGCCTATTTCGAGTTTTCTGTGTGGAGTTGTTGATAGAAACTTGGATCGCAGCAAAACTGAGAGGTTGGGAAATATGCCACCACTTATAAAGAAGGAACCAAACTGAACTTCATTTCTGCTTGTGGATGGAAGGTGAGAGGAGAAATGCATGCTGTTTAAATTAGCTTCCCTCCTGTCTGTAACAATTCTTTAGTTTGTGAATGGGGTTCAGAGCAAGGCCTCAATGAAGAGTTGTGTATGCTTTGGTTAGTTCCTGCCTAAGGATTATGCCTCTCAAATTGGGGACAGGATCAGAACCCAAACTACATGAGTCTATTGAATTTGGATTCAATAAAACTAATAGTCAGCAGACCATCCCCAGAAAATATCTATGAAAGCTGATGGATTGTAAAAGCCTAAGCTGCTTCACTTATGGCATTCAGTGAAGGAAATTTTGGACCAATAGTCTCAGTCAAGGTTTGTCAGGAACAGAAACCACATTCCAATGGGCAGCTATTCCAATGACTCTTCAAAATGCCACATGAGGGTCAGGGTCACAGGAGTGATTGGTCGCTCATGCTCCACAGCAGCCTCAAGGCCCTGAACTTGCTGCCTAGTGTTGCTTCCATCACTCTATGGGTGTCGTGCTGTGAAGAGGATGACTGTAATTCTGGCATGTACTATTGTCCTGGGAAATGACAGTATTGTGCAGCCATAGCTCCTTGGTGAATTGGTATTTATCAAGTTCTTCACTGCCACGCTGAATTTACCATAAGGCAGAGTAAAAGCCAACATGGTTAAATGAATCAAATAACAAGAAGTAGGGTTGTGGTCCTGTGAAGAGAATCTTTGCACATTGGTAAAGAACAGGAATTCATGGGTAGTTACTTCAGAATTTCTACCAATGTCAAATGTTAGTTACTACGGGTGTCAGAATTGCATGATGGAAGAGTTCAGTTTCCTGGGATATTGAGACCAGTTCACATGCATCCTAAACTACAGCCTTAAATTAAATAACAGGCATGCTTACTTAAAGGGGAGGTGATGGCACTGTCATTTTATCGCTAAACTATTAATCCAGAAACTCAGCTAATGTTCTGGGGACCTGGGTTCGAACCCCACCATGGCAAATAGTGGAATTTGAATTCAATTTTAAAAATCTGGAATTAAGAATCTACTGATGACTATGAAACCATTGTCAATTGTTGGAAAAACCCATCTGGTTCACTAATGTCCTCTAAGGAAGGAAATTGGCTGTCCTTACCTGGTCTGGCCTGCATGTGACTCCAGAGCCACAGCATTGCAGTTGACTTTCAACCACCCTCTGAACAAGGGCACTAGAGATGGGCACAAATGCTGGCCAGCCAGTGATGGCCATGTCACACAAATGAATAAAGAAAAACTCACTGCAAAGTCTTTCAAACTTTCCTGGATGTAGAAATTGTGCAAAACTACTGGAGGGTTGGAACACTCTGATCAAGAAGAAATAAATGGAACATAAGTTGGCTATGGTCAATTTAACAACTGCAGTGGTTAAATTGCAATAGGTCATAAAACTCCATATTGTGTTCCTCAATTTCATGAACAGGAAAAGCATTTTTTTAAATTCATGTGCTGTTAATGTGCAATTATCTTAACCCAGATCTTTACACTTACTAACATAGAAGTTGTCATGATTCTATTGTCATGTTTTAATCCACCATAACTGTGCTGATGATTCAATACCATCGGCTGGATTTTACAGTCCCAATTTGGAACTGCACTCAGTCTGGGATGAGGAGAAAATGGTGGATAGAGCATGGATAGAGAAGTCTCACCTTTAGTTCTGTTTCCGGCTTTACTCAATAGAGTAGGATGGCACTGGGTTGAGAACCACGTACTCGGCTATTTAGAAATTAATGGCACCAACTATAATGGGGATTTTATAATTTCTTCAGTTTCATTGAGGTAACTGCATTTTCAAAGTCTTTTTAAATAACAACTGCAGAGTGGAAGCATGAATATATATTGGAGATGGGAAGAGTCTAAAACATGAGTAAAATTTGTTGTCCCCTTTACAGTTCGTCTTAAAATGCTGTAGCTTGATTTATACCAACATTTATGAATTTAAATGCTGCAATTGGAAAAGGCAAGTGACCATTAAATATTTTTATCACAGTGTTACTTTGATAACTGGCAAGCTTTAAATGAAAGAACAACATTATAAAAGTAAAAGTCTTCAGATCCATTAGAACAGATCAGGCAGTGGACAAAGTGTTATTCTGCATTGTACAATACTGAAAATATAGCCCAGCATGGGATCAGTAGCTAATTGATTAAACTTTTCCCATTGATTTATTCTCTCTATATAACATCATAGCTATCTGTTTGGCTGTTCAAAACTTTGACAGATGTCTGAGCTTTCATTCATTTTTTAAAAAAAAGTTAAGCCATTTGTTTGTCTCTTTTCAAATGTCCTAATGGATACTAAAGTTTTGTTTACACAACTATGCTGGAGAAAATTAGGTTGATGGCATGACTGTCTTACAAGCCACTAATGTATTTTGCATTGCAGTTTATTTACAACAATGCTTGGGAATGTCTGATTGTTGGCTCGCTGTCTTCTAAACCACTAATGGATTCTACACTTTAAGGTTTGTTTACAAAGTTGTCCAAGGACATATATGTTTGTTGATTTTGAAAGATCTATGAGCTTCTTAGTGGATAATGGTTTACCAAGTGCCCATTCATGAGATCTTTGTTTATCTGAAAGATTTACGAGCTCTCAAGAGAACAAATTTTTTAAAGTATCTATTCAAACAGTGATTGTTTATTCTGGTGGATTAATGAGTTTTGTATATAAAATGAATGAGTTTAGTCAATAAGGTAGATTCTAGGCGTGTGGGTCAAGGGGATGAGGGGTGAAGAGGCAGTGATGGGGTGAAGGGGCAAGGGAAATGAAGAGGGTAAAGAGGTTCATGGAACTACAAGAAATGTGATGGAGATGAGCATTGATAGATTAATAGGTTGGTTATCTCATTGCTCTTTCTATGACATTAGTGTCTGCAGAATAGCATCTTTTAAAATAATCATTTGACTGGGAAGCATATAGAACATTCTGTGACACCTATTCTTTCTTTGATTTGATTGCCACAATTCATGACTTGACAAAACCTCATATATTTTTCTACAGGCTTGTTTCCTCACTATTTCTTGCTTTTCCTTTTGTTCAGCAACCATGCCCACACATTTCCCACAGAAGCATTCCTACTTTGTCAAGTCTATCCCAAAGCAACACTTCCTGCACCTCCCAGATGCTGGTTATCTCTTTTATGGAAGCGAGTACGTGAGTATTGAGTCGGTAACCAAAAACTGAATATCACAGCAAGCTTACAACAATGCAGAGATATTACACTAATAGCCTGGATATTAACAGAGGTAGCTTGCATGATGGGGTTTCGGAGTTTTGGACAGGAATTCTGAAAGGCTACAACATGCATCCTTTGTATTTGACTTTTATCTCTCTATGTAAACTCCCTAACACATTCACAGCCACTTCCTTGACTTTGCCACCTCATGTGATCTTGCTAGTCCCATCCTGTTAATCACAGACAAGTGAGTCTCAGATCACTTCCTTGAATCACTCTCGACACACATCCCCATTCCTCACCCCAACCCTATCTCCTCCTTTACCTGTTCCAGGAAAAAAAAATCCCAAATTCAGTTACAACTTAAAATTCCAACTAACCAGCCTTTGGTTCTCTATTTGCTACAACATTTCTTCAGCTATTGATTTGCTCAAACGCATTTTACCATCATCTTTGATGCTCTCGTCTCCAATAAAATCATCATCCTTGCTGTTCCTTCTGGTACAGTTCTTATATCTTTTCACTTAAGTCCAAGGGACGTAGACTTGAAAAGATGTAGTTGACCACTCGCTTAGCCATCCATTGCCAGACCTGTGTGGGAACCATGTCCAGAGAACCCTGGATATCAAGGGATATACAGCATTAGATAAGGAAACAAATTGAGGCTTATGGCAGATTCAGAGTGCTCCAAACAGTGGATGCTGTCTGGCAGAGTATAGAAAGTGCGGGGAATGTGATATAATTTAACAGGTGACATCAAAAGCACTGCATAAAAACAAGTTTTTGTTGTTGACAGATTCCCCAACCAGAAGTCAGCCTGATTGCCAGGGAAGGCTGGAGGAACAAATAAGTCCGATCTGTGATCTAGGGCGGGTGTAATCTTAACAGGGGTGCTGATTCCAAGTGGGAGGTGGTAGGAGATGGTTGGTGGGTGGAGGGGGGGGAGCGGTGGCTGAGCGGGGGGTGGTGCAGTGGTAATGGAAGGTATTGTTCAATCCCAGGAAATCCGCTGCCTGTTGCCAAGGGACAGGAGTTCTGATCTCAGTGAACTTTCTTTCTCTGAGAGAGGAAATCTGATGGGACAGAGATGTTGGGAGCTGAGGGTGGAGCCTTGTGGCTAACATTAGTCCACAAGCAGTGCTATAAAGACAATTATCTTCTCCCCGAAAAAAGCCGTTGCCTCTCTGCAGTTGCAGGACTTTCTGAGGCCTGGTAAACAATAGTCGACCATTGTAAAACATGCAAAACAAGTTAAATCAGAGGCTGCCAATCTTATTAACATACTTATATTGTCACCTCATCTCCTGAGTGTCAGTTGGTTGTCCAGCCCTTGTCCTAATTCTATTTGGCCTGAAAGTGAGTGAATTGGAGGTAGGTTCAGGTTGGTTTGCAAATTTTTCAAATACTAACATCTAACCCACTCCCACTTAACATCTAACCCACTTGTGGTTGCTAAGATTCAGTCCATTGTGTCAGATTATTTGCTGATGTTTAGGATTATAGAATCATAGAATCCCTACAGAGCAGAAGGAAGCCATTTGGCACATTGAGCCTGCATCGACAACAATCCTACCCAGATCCTATTTCCATAACCCTGATACTAAGGTGTAATTTATTATGACCAATTAACCTAACCCGTGTATCTTTGGACTGTGAGAGGAAACTGGAACACCTGGAGGAAACCAGAATACCTAGAGGAAACCCATGCAGACACAGGAAGAATGTGCAAACTCTACACAGTCAACTGAGCCTGGAATGAACTCAAATTCCTGGTGCAGTGAACCATTGTACCGCCTATGAAAATTTCCTGACTCAGAACACAGAGTGCCACTAACTGTTGAATTTTCACTAGACAAGATTTATCCCTTGGATTTACAAATGCCCCTAATAGCTTTTTTTTCAGCTGTTCTTGGAATGTAGATATCATCAGCATTTATTGCCCATCCATAGCTGGCATTGAGAAGTGGTGGTAGTTGAAGAGAAGAAAATAAATTATTTGCAGCAGGCATTTCCGTGGGAGTTTTCTCAATATCCCATCGTAGCTTTGGCAGAAACCTCAACCATTTGCATTGTTTCCCCAGGGTTTTCACCAATCCTTTGCAGGGGATTGAGGATCCGTATAGAAATAATACTTCCTAAAATAATAGGACTGTAAGATTAGAAGCCTAGATTCTTTGCTGATAGATAGCTTGATTGTATTCTTTAACATTTGAAATGTACCCAACTTTAACAAAGCCTTCAGAAATTTGTTTTAGATGTCTTTTACTGAGGTATAATGCTGCGTACAATGATTGCAGGAATTCAAAGGTCTTACTGTGATCTGATGAAAATTATCGACTGTGATTTTCACTCTTTGTCAGATCAGTAGAGTACATTAAATCCCATCCAATACTCTGCCAACATACACTGCTTTTATGATTTTTTTGATTAATGACTCCAATTCATTTTCATATCAGCTGGATTCAGAGAATCAATTATATTTTTTTGAAGGAGAAGGAAATATGTCAAGCATAAATTTCATCAAGTAGCAAAATAGCTCCCTCCCTATGTGGAATACAGAACAGGTGCTCAACTCTTGCACGGTGTTAAGCAGCACATTAGGAACAGACGTGCCTCTGCATCTATGGATGGGATCTTGAGCCCGCACTCCCTGTCCGTGAGATTGCCGGTGGGGCTCAATATCCTGTGGAATTAGGAATCGCGAATCTCGCTGGCAAGATCACAATTTTCAATTTTCACCACCTCTCTCCAGCGAATTAATCGGGTTCATGCCCATAATGAGCGAGAACTTGATTTGCACTCATTTTAACAAATTTTAATATAATTAAACACCTCCCTCACCAAATCCATTAGATTTGTGTATCTCGCCAATGTTTACAACAGGTATACCCAGACATGAACCTGTCGAGAGGATCATTCCGGGGGCACAAAGGTCAGCATAGCCTCTGGGAAGGGGGACTTGGCAGGCAGTGCCTTGATAATGCATCCTGATATTAGAACTGGCACAGCTCCCGGCACAGGTTGGCACTGCCAGTGTGGCACAGGGGTGGGCCCTATGGGGAGCTTCCTGTGCAGGGAATCATTTGTTTGAGATGGTGGGGGGAAGTGGATGTGAGAGCAATGGGGATGCTTGGCAATGATTGGGAAGAAGGAGGACAATGCTGGAATGATTTGAGAGGGAAGGGGGATACTGGCAATGATCACAGGCTGGGCGCTAGTGCAGTGGGGGAGGAGGCCACAGATACTTCCACAGTGAGGGTGGGTGGGAGATAAATTTTGTTCTAGTGGTGGCCATTTAAAAACAGTGCCCTATCTCAATGGAGCCAGTTCCCAGCTCTATGAGTCCCCTCCTGACCAGAGTGACAACAAAAACCATGCCCTTTTTTTGGCAGTTAAAGTGACAAAATCCATGGAAAAAACTGACCAGAGGAGTCAGAGAATTCCATGCCAGTTTTCTCACCAGAATTGACACTCTGCTAAATTCTTGCAAGCCCTGTATCTTTCAAAACAAAGAAATAAGTACAGAGTGGTGAAATATAATATCATCATATTAAAATACTACTGGATTTGTCATATGTTTTGAGCTGCTGCATGCATCTGGCTAAAATTTCTATAGTGAAGTTTACCATCTGGTGCATACCCAACACATTTGAAGACTCTGTCATATGTCACAGGTAAAAGCTCAAAAGTTGCTTGTAAGATAATAAATAATTATTGGCTCAATTCTCATTTTAATATCAATGATAGCACAAAGCATTATTTGCTTAGTCGGCACTTGCAACTGGCTCAAATACCACTTACGTTTACTTAACACGCAGAAAAACATCCACCAATCAAGACCCAGAAAAGAAATCAATCAAGCCAATTGCTACAGGCCTGAGGTTTCCTCCTCACTCCTTTCACCCCATAACACAACATAACAATGCCAGGAGTACGGCAGTAACCATGTTCACTTGCAGAAATATGTGTTTTGGCCACACCTATGGCACATTTTTGGCAGCTGAGTGGAAGCAGCTCCAGTAAAATTCCAAATATGGTGTTGAGAAAAGGTCCAAAATAGTCCATAATCCGGACAAAGCAGAGGAGACTTTTCTACTAAATTGGAAACTTAGTGGAAGATCAGCGAATGCAGTGTTACAGTGGGAGGTTGGGAGGCCACCCTTTGAAATCCCAATGAGATAGCCGTATGGCTCTTCTGGGACTTCTGCCAGTCTCTGTGGACAGTGACCTTGCTAGACCTTCGAAGCTCAGACTCGTTTACATGTTGAATTTGTGCTCCTCACAGTGTTAGTGAAACCATTGTAGGAAAGAGAGTATGGGGTGATTGATGGCACCAATGTCTTACCTCGGATTTTAGGATAAACGCAACGGCCTACAGAAATAGAAAAATGTTTAGCTGGTAACAATGACATCAGGTCATCTATATTCAAGGAATTGTCAAGATTTGAAACCTGATTTCTTACTTATACTTTGCTTTGAAAAGTGACTTTGAAATGTTGACATACTACTGATGATGTTTAATTGATAGTAAAACAATGTGATGCATTTCTGATAAAATCTCTCCGGAATTCTAGAATAATAGAAAATTCAAAATAAGTTGAATTTATGTCGCACCTTTAATTGAGAAAACATATCCAGGACTTCACAGGAATTCTACCACCACCTCATTACCTGCTCTGCATTTTCTTCCCCATAATCCTGACAGGATAGCCACTGGTCACTTTTTACCTCCACCTCACATATCCACCCATGTTAGGGCTACTACCCAGAGATACCAAGTGATAACAGCAACCATGTGGCAAGACCAGCTGCCACTCCCTCTCGCCTTATCCCCAGTTTTGTAAGCATAGACCACAATTTCTGCTGAGACCAACAGCTGCTGCCATCTTGGCAGCTTTTCTGTCCCTTTCAATCTGTTCCCATTTTTTGGGATATTTTCTTGGCAGTCCCATCACAACACTGGTACTGGCAGCTCCCTCAAGGTCAGTTGTTGTGCTACGGCATTCTGGTGTTGTCAAGAGATTTGTCAGGATCAAAAGATATTTACTGATAAGAGAAACTTGTTAGAGAGGGGGTTTATAGCTCTGGGTTGCCCTGAAGCAAGTAAGCATGATTGCAGAGGTTGTGGGCCTAGCACAGAAACCAACCAGATTTCTTCTGCTCCTCGATGACACTAAATAATTCAACACTTTGGCAAGCCTCAACAGTTCTGTTGTCTTGCAAAATGTAAGTTCTAAATAATCTGTGGATACCAGCCTATTGTTTGCATCATAGAACCCTATTTTCCTTATTAAAAAGGAGGATTTCTGGAAACAAATGAACAGCTTGGACATATGGTAATAGGCCCATTCAAAATGGAGCTGGTGATTTTACCAGTGTTAACAGAACTGTAATGTTGCTGACCTCAGTTTGATGTTGTTACTGCCCTGCTAAAGTCAGGAAAGGGATGCAAAAATGGCATGATGCACTGCATAACAATGTAACAAGCTACATAATTGGCAGATGCATAGAGGAGACAGGAGGAAGAACTTTTTTACATAGAGGGGGTGGGTGTCTGGAATTTGCTACTTGAGTTGGTGGTGAAGGGAGAGACACTAAACTCTTTTAAAAACGACCTGGATCTGCACCTTAAGAACTGTAAACTACAGGGTTATGGGCCCCATGCAGAAAGATGGGATGAGAAAGGCCGTAAAAAGTCTGACAACACCAGATTTAAGTCCAACCGATTTATTTGATAGTACACTCACTAGCTTTCGGGGTTAGTCCCTTTGTCAGGTGAAT
Source organism: Carcharhinus amblyrhynchos (assembly GCF_965287045.1). Classification (NCBI taxonomy): domain Eukaryota; kingdom Metazoa; phylum Chordata; class Chondrichthyes; order Carcharhiniformes; family Carcharhinidae; genus Carcharhinus; species Carcharhinus amblyrhynchos. The sequence continues at coordinate 84,097,276 of NC_137324.1, read as the reverse complement.
GGAGCCTCCATTCACCTGACAAAGGGACTAACCCCGAAAGCTCGTGAGTTTACTATCAAATAAATCGGTTGGACTTAAACCTGGTGTTGTCAGACTTTTTACTGTGTTTACCCCAGTCCAACGCCGGCATATCCACATCATGAGAAAGGCCACCAGTTGCCCTCGGTCGGGCATGGATAGAGAGGCTAAATGGTCTCCTTCTGCACTGTAACTTTTCTATGGTTCGATGTATCTTTTATGATAGCATGCCAATGTTGCAAAATTTATAGTAATCGTTTTGAACTGTTTTGTAGAGGAATCGGATATAAGTATTGTAACACAAATGTACCTGTTTTAAATTAAGCTATCAGATCAATTTGGATATTGAATTTAATGAAAATGTATGGGTTGCAACTTGATAAATTTTATTAGATGCTTATTAGTGAGTAGTGCAGAGCTTTCTAAGGCTGTCAGTTGTCATGCCCAAAAAAGGCATGTCATATTGATAACTTAAATCATGGGGTGGGATTTTCCTTCCCCTCCGTGCTGTGTTTTGCAGCTGGTGGTGGTATCTTATGGTCCTACCATTGGCAATGGGATTTCCAGTTGAATGTACTGCTGGGAAACCCATGGGGGGTGCATCATTGGCGGGACCATAAGCTCCCACTGCACCAATGGACTGCATTCAGTACAAAATGCTATGGAATTATCTTTTCTTTTAAAAATTGACCTTAAAAGATGTCAGGTGTGAGGTTTGCAATTTCTGCATAGATTCAGAGTATCTCAGGTTTCCAGAAAGCAACAATATTTATTTAATTCAGAAAAGTGCCTCCCCCTTGACTGGACTAATGAAACCAAAAGCATTTGTGGTATCTGCACCTTGTAGAACTGGGAGACTTACCCAAAGCTCAATCTAGACTTCATGGGTTGGATTTTCACCCTCGGCTAGGGCAATAGGGATGAGGAAAATTCCCAACTCAATCAGCCCATCTTGGGAGTAAGTGCCCACAAGAACAACGTTTTCCTTGTTGGGGAATGGGGGTGGGGGTTTGGGGGCCAGGCAGGTGCATCAGACCAGCCAGTCAGGAAAAATTCTGCAATGGAGCTGGCCAGATCGGAAGTGCAGGATGTGAACTTGTGATCTGAACCAGCCCACACACTTAAACCACACTCCTGAAAATCAGCAACCACGGAAATGGAGAATCCCAGAATTGGACCTTCCCACCATTTTTAAAAGACTCACAATTTGTCTCAACATGGCAAAAATTCAACTCCATGGGCAAAATCTTACCAAAAAATGAGAGTGTTTCTGGCAAGAAAACTGGTGAGTTTCTGTCCAGATTCTATCACACTCTGCCAACAGAAATAAAGGAGGTGTGACTTACGCCGTGATAAAGGTGGGCCGGGCTTAAACACAATCCAGTTGCTCAGCGGGTGGGGAGCTATCTTTAACGGGTGCCCTGATCAGAGCTGTAATAAACCTTCCCCCACTACAACATGGAGGCCTCAGGAGCTTCCCTCCCCACCTCTGTTTGGAGCTGGCATTCACTCTGACCCACCCCTACGATCAGAAGCCCCATCTTGCCCCCCCCACTGCCAACAATCAGTGGCGCCTCCTCCCCCCTACCACGCAATCATCACCCCCTTCTCCTTCCCTCCACTATGATCACAGACCCATCTTCCCCCTGCCCCAGCACTCATCAGCCCTTTGCCCCTATGGTTGGAGCTAGCACTGCCCCTCCCACTCTCCCCATCCCCCATAAAATGGCCATCCCCTACTCATCACATCTCTCCTGGTCCATAAGCACGGCAACATTAACCACTGCCACCTTCCCCCTATGAGGATCCCTTTAGGGCTTGCCCCTTGGCATAGGTTAGCACAACCTGGTAGTGCCAACCTGTGCCAAGTTTAAAGTTTATATATTAGTGTCACGAGTAGGTTTACATTAACACTGCAATGAAGTTTCAGTAAAAAAAGGAGCAGTGCAGGGGGGAATTGGCAAGGCATTGCCTAGCTATTTCCCTCATCCTTCAAGGGCCATATCTTTGCATTGCCAGTGAGTCCCACATGACAATTTCATGTTGCGTGAACCAGTTGTAAACCTTGTCGATGTGATGTCCATCAGCACGGTTTGAAGATCTGGCGAGGGGGTCACGAGATGCCAGGGGAAGTGGGGGTTAATAATATTGAAATGCATGCGAATGCATGCAAAGCAGGTTCTCACCAGCTAGAATGGCGACTTCCGGATCTTGAGCTACCTCTGGCAACCGACGGTGAACATGGGCTCAACATTTCACCTCATAACTCTGCATTCAAAACTTGACAAATGGGAGCTGCCGAAACCAATTAATCATAAATAGCATGAAGTGTAATAATGTCTTCCAGCTACAATTATTGTGGGTGGATAATAGAAGTATTGACCATTTGATCAAAAAACAAAGAAAGACCAGTCAATCTGCAAACAATAGCTGTTAGGACCACAGCAGAAAGAGCAGCAACAGCTACTCCTCTAAAACTAGAGATTCAAATATTGTAAAGTCCGCAAGCGCTGGAAGCCAACCTCCTGGTAAGGAAACTACAAATTACTGTGTGATTTGGTTTGATTTGATTGGATTTATTATTGTCACATACAGTGAAAAGTATTGTTTCCTGCACACTATACAGACAAAACACCCTGTTCATAGAGAAGGAAATGAGAGAGAGTGCAGAATGTAGCATTACAGTCACAGCGAGGGTGTAGAGAAAGATCAACTTCATATGAGTTAGGTCCATTCAAAAGTCTGACAGCAGCAGGGAAGAAGCTGTTTTTGAATCAGTTGGTATGTGACCTCAGACTTTTGTATCTTTTTCCCAAAGGAGGAAGGTGGAAGAGAGAATGTCCGGGGTACTTGGGGTCCTTAATTATGCTGGCTGCTTTGTTGAGGCAATGGGAAGTGTAGACCAAGTCAATGGATGGGAGGTTGGTTAGCGTGGTGGACTGGGCTTTATTCACAGCCCTTTGTAGTTTCTTGCAGTCTTGGGCAGAGCAGGAGCCATACCAAGCTGTGATACAACCAGAAAGAATGCTTTCTATGGTGTATCTGTAAAAGTTGGTGAGAGTCATAGCTGACATATCAAATTTCCTTAATCTTCTAAGAAAGTAGAGGCATTGGTGGTCTTTCTTAATTATAGTGTCAGCATGACGGGACCAGGACTATTGTTGGTGATCTGGACACCTAGGAACTTGAAGATCTCAACCATTTTTACTTCATCCCATTGATGTAGACAGGAGCATGTTCTCTACTACACTTCTGAAAGTCGATGACTATCTCCTTCATTTTGTTGACATTGAGGGAGAGATTATTGTCACACCAGTTCACCAGACTCTCTATCTTTTTTCTGCACTCTGCACCATCTTTGTTTGAGATCCAACCCACTACAGTGGTGTCATCAGCAAATTTGAAAATCGAATTGGAGGGAAATTTGGCCGCACAGTCATAGGTCTATAAGGAATACAATAGGGGGCTGAGAACACAGCCTTGTGGAGCACCGGTGTTGAGGATGATCATGGAGGAGGCTTATCCTTACTGATTGAAGTCTGTGGATTAGGAAGTCTAGGATCCAGTCGCAGAGGGAGGAGCCAAACCCCAGGCCAAGGATCTTGGAGGTGAGTTTTGTAGGAATAATGGTATTGAAGGCTGAGGAGTATGACATAAGTGTCCTTGTTATCCAGGTATTCCAGGGTAAGTGCAGGGCCAGAGAGATGTTGTCTGCTGTGGACCTATTGTGGTGATAAGTAAACTGCAGTGGATCCACGTAGTCTGGGAGGCCGGAATTGATTCATGCCATGACTAACCTTTTGAAGTACTTCATATTGATGGATGTCAGTGCCACCGGACGATAGTCATTAAGGCACATTGCAATGGTTTCCTTTGTGACCTGCTAAATAATCCATTTCTTCAAGAGAATCCTGTAATGATTTGGTTATGATCCTGGTCATTTGAATCCACCTAGACTATCCTTTCAGGTATGAAAACATTGGGCTCGATTTTACCACTGCGCAACTTGATAAAGTTGGATGTGAAGCTTTTAACGTGATCCATGCCTGCATCCGTGCAGATGCCCACTTTACCAAGGCCCGGAAATAGCCACATTTTAAATGCACGCGTTTAAATTGAATTAATGGGCTGCCACCCAACTTTACCTGCATTTCCCCCTTTAGCATTGCAGTCGCGTGTCCAGTTTCAGCCCGAAACTGACATCATCGGCAAAGGTCTGTTTTGGCCGCTCTAGCTGCTGAAAAAGTAAGTTCAGAGCTTCAGCGGCTCTCTGTGTCAGATCGGTGGCGGTGGGGTTGGCGGGGGGGGAGGGAGGCGGGCCAGATCATTCTCCAGTGGAGTTGAGGGAGAGGAGGGAGACCCGATCATTCTCTGGTTGGGGGGAGGGGGGGAGGCCAGATTGCTCTCTAATGGGAGGGTTGGCGGGGTAGGCCAGATGGTTTTCTGGTAGCCAGGGAGGAGGGAGGCTGGATCGTTCTTGTGTGTTGGGGAAGGGGAGAAGTCAAATGGTTTTCTGGTGGAAAAGGGAGGCGGGAAGGCAGATCGTTCTTTGGTGGGAGGGGAAGGGGGAGGTGGGAGGTGAGCCAGATTGCTTTCTGGTGAGGGGGCGAGGGAGGAGGGAGGTGGATTAGATGTATCTCTGGTGGTGGGGAGGAGGGTAGCCCAATCATTCTCTGGTGGTTGGTGGGAGGAGGGGGCTCTGCTGCCAGTCTATGGGCGATCGGTGGGGGCGAAGGGGGCAGAGGGTTGCAATTGGCCTGGGTAGGGGGGTAGGTGAATAAGAGGGACAGTTACGTTGTGAGTTTGGGGGTGATACCTATAAGGGCCATCGTTTCCAATTTTTGTCCCCGGGCCGCTTTATCTGCTTTTGCAGGAGCGATGTGACACGGGCGCATTTTTTCAACATTTTTTCACTGCGCATGCACAGTTCAAAGCTCCGATTGGAGCAGCAATATTTTGAGCACAATAAACCCCTCCCACAGTGTGATTCAGACTTGCAATTTTTTTTTCAGGCTAAGTACATAAAGCTGAGAACAGATTTCCAAGTTGGATCTGAATTGTGCCAGATTCAGCACTTAGAATCAAAATGGTTAAATTGGGTCCATCTTCTTCATTGGGCCTGCAATACATGTTCTTCCTCCGGTGAAGGTCACATAGTGGAACAGTGGTTAGCACTGCTGGCTCACGGTGCCAGGGACCCAGGTTGAATTCCAGCCTAGGTCACTATATGTGTGCGGTTTACACGTTCTCCTTGAGTCTGCATGGGTTTCTTCCCACAGTCTGAAGATATGCATGTTAGGCAGATTGGCTGTGCTAAATGTGTAGGGTTATGGGGATAAAGCAGAGGGGAAGACCTGAGTGAAGCAATCTTTTGGAGAGTCGGTTTAGACTCAATGGACCAAATGGCCTCTTTCCACACTGTAGGGATTCTACATGATTCTATGAGCCAAGTACGTGAATAATGAATTATCCTTTTGTTTATTATATATAAAAGCGCACAAATCACTTTAGCAGTGTTCCCCACTTGTGCTGTCTGAGTATTTACTGAGTGACTTCGGGTGGGATTTTCTGGCCGTGCTCACCCCAAAACCAGAAAATCCTGCCCGAGGTCAAGGGACCAGTGCATGGTCTGCCCACCTCCCTTCCTACTGTCCAAAAACACACTAAATCCATTCAGCAAGGAAAAGGAGCAAAGTTACACTTCACTATCATTCCTGTCTGTAGCGCAGTCATCATAGCCTTTTCTACAAAGTTAAAGGATCTTGATCATTCAGATGTTATTTAATGCATATTTTCCTAATTCTGAGCTATCAGAATTAATAATTTCTTAATACCAGAGGAAGGTAAAGTGGTTTATTTGTCTCTCATGATGTTGGCTCAATACTTGCAGCTGTAATGACAGCCAAAATGTCAGTGTCCAGCATGATTACCGGAAAAACTGCCAGCCAGTTCACACATCCACATGTGCGCAATTATATGTTGAAAGCGAGCAGTGATACCTGCTCCTCCATAGGCTGCACTATTGCAGTCTGTACAGAATCACTGGGCAGAATTCACCCACCCTGACATCAAGTTTAAGTTTATTTATTAGAGTCACAGGTAGGCTTACATTAACACTGCAATGAAGTTACTGTGAAAATCCCCTAGTTGCACATTCCGGTGCCTGTTTAGGGGGGGGAGAATTTAGCATGGCCAATGCACGTAGCTAAGAAGTCTTTTGGCTTGGGAGAGGAAGCCGGAGCACCCAGAGGAAGCCCACACAGGTATGGGGAGAATGTGCAGACTCCACACAGACTGTGAACCAAGCTGGGAACCGAACCCTGGTCCTTGGTGCTTTGAGGCTGCAGTATTAACCACTGTGAAATGGTTGGGGTAGGAACATAGAGTGTTTCCCACTGTGGAGACTTGTGAAAGAACATACAAAATATTCTGACCCCAATCTCATTAACTACGCAACCGGGATTTTTATGTTGTATTCTCTGGTGGCACTGGCCTGATGGCGCATAGTCTGCTGTCCTATCTGGGCACCATGTTGAAAAGGCACCCAGCATCACTGACCTCATTGAAGGAAGGAGGTGGACCTCCTGAAAATGAACATGGATCGCCAGGAGACCTCTGAGACCAGAAGATGAGCCAACTGATAAAGAAGATGGACATCCAGCAACATTCTGAGGTTGGAAGATTGCCCCCCCTGCAGGTCACTGCATCTAGAAGGTCCACCTGCAGATGCTTCCTCCATACACTGTTGTGGTGTTTTGGATCCAGAGTTACTGTGGTCTCATCCTGAACTTTGGAGGTAGCCCCAGGCGAGTCCCAGGTGAGCCCTGTCATCTGCACACTAAGTTGTACTAGATGTGTTTCACCAGGGCGGACATCATGTTTTGCTCCTCGCTCTGTCCAGATTTATCAATGATGTAATCTTCATTTTTACTCCAGTCTCATTTCAACATACTTTCTGATCTTCACTAAAATCGTTAGCTAACTTGATATTTAATATAATGAGACATTCTCCTCAGAGACTGAGCTACTAAACAGGAGCTTGGTGAGGAATGTGAGCAGCTGGCTTTCTGTCTCTGTACCATGATGTCCAGAGGGAGCACAAAATCTCTGCAACTTCCACTTGTACTTTCATGGCTCCTTAGCATTTCAAAAGTATTGAGGATGTGAGCAGCATTTATTTCTCATTATGTTTTACCCTTGGGAGTATGTTGGGCCTTTTTCACAAGCTGTTTGATACACTTGAGTGGCTCGCTTGTCCATTCAGGCAGCAGTTGTTATAGGACTGAAGTCACATGCAAGCTAGGCCACAGTGAATCAGCTGGATATTTACAACAGTCTGACAGCTTCATGGATATTTTCACCTAAACCAATTTTTTATTTGTACATTATTTTAAAATTAACTTAAAATTCTCAAATTTCAATGGTGGGATTTGAACTCTTCGTCTGATTGTTAATTCAGGTCAATGGTTTACTAGTCCGGTATCATGCAAATGCATGGGTTTGAGGGAGTTAAAATTTCACCTAAGCCCAGGAAGCATATAGCCTAGAGTGTATTCTGTTTTACTCCCATTTGTCTAGTCTGTTCTTCAGCAGGATTGACATCATTCCCAACCTAAACTTGATCTTCTTCAGACCTCAAGTAAATCATGGGTGGAATTTTCTCAAAAGAATTCTGTGTTGAATGAAAACAGTAGGTTTTCCTGCCTTTTTTTTCAGTGAGATTAGTAATGTGAATTTAGGGCATGCTGTGCAAAACTTCTCATCAGTATGGGGGAGGGGTGGTGCCTCAGTTTGCCTGTGAAGCTGGTTGCTGAGGTCTCAGTGCACCAGTGCACAGGCATCCCAATCTCCCAGTATACTATGTACACACAATGTATACAGTATACTGATTTGAATAGATTTGATTTGAGTTATTATTGTCACATGTATTAGCATACAGTGAAAAGTATTCTTTCTTGCACAATATACAGGCAGAGCATGCTGTTCATAGAGAAGGAAATGAATGAGTGCAGAATGTAGTGTTACAGTCAAAGCTAGGGTGTAAAGAAAGATCAACTTAATGCAAGGTAGCTCCACTCAAAAGTCTAATGACAGCTGGAAAGGAGCTGTTCTTGAGTCTGTTGGTACGTGACCTCAGCATTTTGTACCATTTTCCCGGTGGAAGATGGTGGAAGAGAGAATATCTGGGGTTCTTGGGGTTTTTAATTATGCTGGGTGCTTTCTCGAGGCAGTAGGAAGTGGAGACAGAGTCAACGGATGAGAGGCAGGTCTGCATGATGGATTAGGCTACATTCATGACTCTTTGTAGTTCCTTGTGTTCTTGGACAGAGCAGGAGCTATACCAAGCTGTGATACAACCAGAAAGAATGCTCTCTAAGGTGCATTTGTAAAAGTTGGTGAGAGTCGTAGCTGGCATGCCAAATTTCCTTAGTCTTTTGAGGAAGTAGAGGCATTGGTTGGCTTTCTTGACTATTGTGTCAGCACTGGGGGATCAGGGCAGGTTGTTGGTGATCTGGACATCTAAAAACTTGAAGCTCTCAACCCTTTCTACTTTGTCCCTGTTTATGTAGACAGGCGCATGTTCTCCTTTATGCTTCCTGAAGGTGATGACAATCTCCTTCATTTTGTTGACATTGCGGGAGAGATTATTATCATAGCATCAGTTCACCGGATTCTCTATCTCTTTCCTGTACTCTGTCTCGTCATTGTTTGGGATCCGACCCACTATGGTGGTGTCGCCAGCAAACTTGAAAAACGAGTTGGAGAGAAATTTGGCCACAGAGTCATAGGTGTATAAGGAGTGTAGCAGGTGGCTGAGAACACAGCTTTTTGGGGCACCTGTGCTGAGGATGATCGTGGAGGAGATGTTGTTGCCTATCCTTACTGATTCTGGTCTGTGGGTTAGGAAGTTCAGGATCTAGTTGCAGAGAGAGGAGCTGAGGCCCATGCCAGGAAGTTTGGAGATGAGTTTCGTAGAAATAATGGTGTTGAAGGCTGAGCTGCAGACAATAGGAGTCTGACATAGGTGTCTTTCACTCCCCTCTGCCCCATGGAAATTGCTCTCCCCAATTGCCACCCTGACCGATCACCTGACTGACACCCCCCCCCCCCCCCCCGCCATGATTGCCTTCCCGACTGGTTAACCCTCCTCACTGAACAAACACCCACCCCCCAATCTGTAGAGTAACCCCCTTTCTTCCTCTCCTACACAGCTCTCCACACTGTCTCTGGCTAGTCTATCTGCTGTTGAAATTCTTCCATGTCTTTCTAAACTGGATTATTTCAGCCTCAAAACCAACACTCTCCATGAACTTGAACCGATCCACACTCACATCAATTCTGTTCACCCATCGTCCCTGCATTTGCTGACTCAAATTGGTTCCCAGGAAAGCAATGCCTCAATTTTAAAATTATTTTCTTTGTTTTAAAACCCATCACCTTTCCCCCCCGCCTTTATCCCCGTAACTTCCTCCAGCCCTACTCACACTGTATCCCTCCAATTTTGCCCTCTTGCACACCCCCAATTCTAGTAGATCCTCCACTTGTAGCTGCTTAGGTTCCTATAATGTGAAATTGTGAAATTCCTTTATCTCTCCAACTTTCTCTTTTTTCTTAAACCTATCTCTTTTAGTCAAGCATTTTGTCACTTTGCCTAATGTCTCCTCATATCAAATTTTGTCTGATACCACTCCTGTGGAGTGTCTTAGGACATTTTGCCATGTTAAAAGTGCAAGATAAATAAAAGTTGCTGTTGTGACCATTTTGGTACCCAAAGGCTTTCTTGAATGTTTATCATAATTCAGTGGATGAGGACAGAAAATAAAGACTTGTGTTTCTATAGCATCTTCCATGATCACCTGATGTCTCAAAGGGCCAATATGTTTTTGAGGTACTTTGTAATGTAGAAAATGCAGCAACTAATTTATACATATTTATCTCCTACAAATAGCAACATGATCATTGTTTTGTGACATTGAATGAAGGATAAATATTGACCAGTGTCCTGGAGATAGTTCCCCAGCTGTGAAGAGCTATGGAGACCCTGGATAAATGACCATTGCATTATTCTTTTTGTTATTATTTCATGGGAGGGTGGCAGTTGCTAGCTAGGTCAGCATTTATTGCCCATTCCTTGAGAAGGTGGTGTGAGCTGCCATCTTGAATCATTGTGGTACATGTGGTGCAGGTACACCCACAGCGCAGATCAGAAAGGTGTTCCATGATTTTGAGTTAGTAACAATGGACAAATGGTGAGATAGCTCTATGTCAGGACGTTGAGTGGCTTAGAAGAGAACTTCCAGGTGGTATTCCGGTGCATCCGCTGCCCTTGTCCTTCTGGGTTATATAGGTCGCAGGTTGGCAAGGTGTTGTTAAAGGAGATTTGGTGAGTCTCTACAGTGTACATTGTATGTGGTACACATGCTGCCACCATATTTCAGTAGTGGAGGGAATTAATGTTAAATATGTTTGATGGGATGCCAAGTCAGAATGCTGCCTTGATCTGGTTGGCGTTGAGCTTCTTGAATGTTGTTGGAGCTGCACTCATCCAGCCAAATCACTCCTAACTTGTGTCTTGTAGATTGTGGACAAGCTTAGGGCAGTCAGGAGAGGAGTTACACAACACAGAACTCCCAGTCTCTGACTCTTCCATAGAGTTACAGCAGATAAACAGGAGAATCCTAGGGACATTAATCCTCTTCATATATCTTCGGAAAAGCTATGAGCAAGATAGAACTAATTGAAGCCAACCATTTACCAACGATATCTCTGATTACAATAAAGGGCTAATACTGCAGGCCATAGTGAAGCTGATAGGAAAGTGAGGCAATAGTATGAAAATGATTAATATCTATACTGAAGCTTCTTGTGGACAGTGGAATCTCATTGGTCCAAGAACTGAATTGGAATAGTAAAGTTTGTACAGTTATCTGATGTCATTGTATTTTTGTGTAATAAGCTAACACAGAAGAGTAATTACTTTGCAACACCGTTTCCTGTGGTAGGGAAAAGTAAAGTGGACCATACAACTGAATCAGGTGGGAGTCACAACAAATACTTGCAGCACTGTATTGACAGTCAGCTCTTGATTTGGGATTATTACGTGAAAGCATGATGACTTACATACTAGGTTAACATGGAAGTATTTTCAGGCACGCAAAAGGACATGGGATAAAATACCTGGTCAGTAACATTCACTATTATTTGACAAGTTCACCTTTACTAATCAGAGAAAAATAATGCACAAAGGAAGTTTGACTTCAGATTTTTATCCAGGTAGTACAGAAATTATATAGTATTACAGAACATGACCAACATAGACCGTCTTCATTTTGTGAAGTACTATTTAATTCTTCCTGTTGATTCAGAATATGTGTTTCTTCAGAAGGAACTCTTCAAATGCAGCTAACGAAAATACAACAAAACTTACTCTAATTTATAAATCAAAGAAAGGGTTTAATAAAGAAACATCATTACTCCAAAGTTGGGGCCTCGCCCTGCGCCACTCCAAGCTTTGCACAATTCCACATAGTTCCTTATTTATCATGAATCAGCTGGTCAGCTGACTATTGCATCGGTCTGTAATTGGTTTCATGTTTTACTGGGTCAGCTGAACCTTATATCTTGTTTCCATTGGTCACATTACATCCAATACAAAGGTTTCATTGGTTACATTCTAACAATATGCACATCTCTATAGTTTCAGTTCATGTATTTTAATCTATTTTCCCATGCATTTTCTAATTCTTGCCTTTTCTCTCAGTACTGATACCCATTGTAAGTTACTGGAGTTCAGATTTTTCAGCACCACACCCCCTATTTGCCTTTTCATAATTGCTCATCTCAAAGATTTAAAAATAAAAACCCATTCCAATCCCTTCTTCCATTTCTTTCATATCACCGCAGGCAAGCACTGATCTAGAATGTCTTCCTGTCTCTATTTTTTAGTAGTATCCATTTTGTCATGAAGACTGATGCAGCTTATTTTGATTTTGAGCCATACTCCCTCCTGGATTATCCCTCTTTAACTCCACAGCCCATTATCCACTTTCCAGGCATTAATTGGTATTCTCGGAAAATAATAGCTCAGTCGTACTTCCGTGCTGTTTCCTTTTTCACTGAGCTTCAAAGGTTTCAACAAGATTTCCCTTTTTAGATTCACCAAAAACTGTGTCTGTTCATTTGGAATTGACAGCTGGAGATGAAAGCTGTGCTGCACGACTGAGCTACAAATAATTCTCAAACTTCCTCCAGCAGCCTCAAGGCGTCAGCCTAGTCTGTAGAAAACAGGCAGCAATATTCATGAGAGATAACACACTGCCTGTATCTTTTCTGTTCCCTCAGTATTGCCACATTTTCTGAGAATAGGACTTCAATTAATTAATTTTTGAACTATCATTGGCAATTTATGTGAAAAACGTATAGACTTTTTCATTATGTTATCAGTATTAGCAATCTTTTGTTGTCCGAAAGGATTTTCACTGACATAGCTAGATTATTTTGCCTTTATTAACTGATTTTCATCTTGCCCTTTTTTACATTTATGTTACCGAGTCTGCAGGCAGTTCAGAAGGGTCATGAGACTGATCCCTGGAATCCAAGAATTGAGTTATGAGGAAAGACGGGAATGGGTTCAACATTTTAGCCTTGAACCAAAGAACAAAATCAGCTCAAAAGAGAGCAGAAAGAAAGAAGCACCTTATTATGCAATATGATAAGGAATAAGTGAAATTAGGATCTGTAACTATGCTTCAGAATTAAAACACGACAGCAGGACAGGGAGCTATTGGATTAGATTGATAAAAAAAATACATTTTTTCATTAATGTCACAAAGTTATTCTTCATGCAAACAGTGAGACATAGACAATAGGAGGCAGAGAGTGGGGGTCAATGGGTGCTATTCGGATTGGCGGTTGGTGACTAGTGGGGTGCCCCAGGGGTCGGTGCTGGGGCCTCAGCTATTTACCATTTATATAGATGATCTGGAGGAGGGAACCGAGTGCAGGGTGTCGAAATTTGCTGATGACACCAAGATTGGGGGAAAGGCAAATTGTGCGGAGGGTGTGGAGAGTCTGCAGAAGGATCTAGATAGGCTGGGCGAATGGGCCAGGAAATGGCAAATGGAATTTAATGTTGGCAAGTGTGAGGTGGTCCACTTTGGTAGGAAGAATGGTAGGAAGGACTATTACTTACGTGGCGAAAAACTGCAGCAGGCGACGGTGCAGAGGGACCTCGGGGTCCTTGTGCATGAGTCGCAAAAACCCAGCTTGCAGGTGCAGCAGGTGGTCAGGAAGGCAAATGGGATGCTGGCCTTCATAGCGAGGGGGATTGAATATAAAAGTAGGGAGGTCTTGCTGCAGCTGTATAGGGCATTGGTGAGGCCGCAGCTGGAGTACTGTGTGCAGTTTTGGGCGCCGCACCTGCGCAAGGATATTTTGGCCCTGGAGGGAGTGCAGAGGAGGTTTACTAGGCTGATACCGGAGTTGGGGGGATTGAGCTATGAGGAGAGGCTGAATAAACTAGGCTTGTACTCGTTAGAGTTTAGAAGAATGAGGGGAGATCTCATTGAGACGTATAAGATGATGAATGGGATGGATAGGATAGAGGTGGAGAGACTCTTCCCGCTCAAAAAAGACAGTAGGACTAGGGGGCACAGCCTCAAGATAAAGGGGAGGCGGTTTAGAACGGAGTTGAGGAGGAACTTCTTCACTCAAAGGGTGGTGAATCTCTGGAATTTTCTGCCCGTCGAAGTGGTGGAGGCTGCCTCGCTAAATATTTTTAAGAAGCGGGTTGATGGGTTCTTGATAAGAGAGGGGATTAAGGGTTATGGGGAGAGGGCGGGAAAGTGGAACTGAGCCACAACAGATCAGCCATGATCTTATTGAATGGCGGGGCAGGCTCGAAGGGCTAGATGGCCTACTCCTGCTCCTATTTCTTATGTTCTTATGTTCTTATGTACATTGGATTACCTTCAGGGTATAAAAACCATGTTAGGTTGTGATCAGGACTCAGGCTTGTTGTGGTAAGGTAGAGATAGCATTATTCTTCATTTACAGCACGGTACTTGATGTAAGAGTAGTGGTAGACACATTGTTCAAATGTGTCCAACCTGTAAGTGATTTCACAGGTCACATTCTTTGCAGCGCAGGTATTTGATTACAGTCGAGGAAGGGTGCATGCTGTTGCCTCCACTCTCCCTGCTGTTTTTGCACAATCCCAGAGACAAGTCATCCGGTTACCTTGGCAGCTGCAGTGGACGACTGGTTAAGGGTCTTCCTCTGCTTTCGCCTTTTGCCAAGGTTTGTTAATCACGTGATATCACTACAGGGCAGGATGAGGTGGAACACACCAAGAACTACTTCACCCAAATTGAACCTGTGCTGTTGCTGTGATTCTGCACCATACCCTTAGCCAACTGAGCTAACTGGCTATCTGAGTTCAGGTGCAAAGTGGTCACCAATATATGTTGCATGTTCCAGTAAAATCTACACTTGATCGATCCCATGGCCGGCCAGTGGCTGTGACAGTAACAATGGCCCTCAATTTTTTAGGCTTCAGACACTTTCCAGGGCTTAGCAGTAGACCTGTCTCCGCCAAATCCCTGTTAGCAGCGCACAGTTATATTATGGCTGCAACTAATGCAATGTTTGTTTGTATGGAGGATCACAATAATTTCATAGAATCATAGAAATCATAGAAACCTGACATTGCAGAAAGAGGCCATTCGGCCCATCAAGTCTGCACCAACTACATTCCCACTCACATTCCCACCCACATCCCGAAATATTTACCCGCTAATCCCTCTAACCTACGCATCTCAGGACCCTAAGGGCCAATTTAGTATGGTCAATCAACCTAACCTGCACATCTTTGGACTGTGGGGTTGACCACTCACAACTCAACAGGTTTCCTGCCTCTTAGTCACACTGTTGTGCTGTGACAGTGCACAGATTTAAGACATCTGGTTAAAGATCAAATGTGTCCTAATGGATTGTTGGCAAGAGGTCATTTGGATGAGATAATGAGCATGACAAGGTTCATCCTTCATTCACTGTGGCATAGAACCTAACTACACGACAGCAGAACATCTTTAGCAGGTAGTGGTGAAACACACTGCCAAATCCGTGGCCGCATCTTGTGAATTTATCTTGCTTTGTGTGCCTCACTACAGTGCACTGCGAATAGGCAGTAACTTTGATATTTTTTTCCATGGAAAATTCCATGATGGGCCAACCATTCCAGGATAGGCTAACAGTTTGACAACACTTACATATTTACAATGACCACTCATCTGACAAGCTAATGATTCTTCTTTGATGCTCTAATCCTTTGCCATCAACTTCTGACCTCTCAAATGGGCCTGAGGACCTGCTTTCTTATATACGCCTGAGTTACCCAGCCCACACTGAGGCCATTTCCAACCCTACGCTACAGCTGAGTCAGCCAACCCCACATCTCTTATAACTTGCATCACTCAGTGTAAGCAAAACACTCTAGCCTATTCTTCAGATCCATCGTTTCTATGAACGTCTGTTTGGTATGAATTTATTTATGGAAGTATTTCACATTATAGTTTATATTTTCTGTGATCTTAATTGCCTTTTCTATTTTTGTTTCTGTTGTCAGTTTTTTTAATGTTTATTCTTCTATTCTTTTCTATTCTTCTAATGCTTTATTCTTCTATTCAAGCCTTCCCTCAAATCTACATATAGATTTATGGTTGAGAAAAGTTATTTTTTATTCATAAAATGAAATTTCAGAGGCATAAGTTGTGTAGAGAAAGTAAGACTTTACTTGTGGAAGGATTTGCTTCAGAATAGATTCTAAATAAAATGGTCTAAAGGATCTGGCTGTGAAATGTCCATTTTTCAAGGGAAAAGCCATCCGCTGACTCTCCGATGTGGGGGGGGCTGGGGGGGGGGGGGGGTGGCATTGTAAACTGGAAGTGTGTCATTTAGTATATTCATAAAGAGCTAAAAATCAACATGCAGTGTTCACTACTGAAAGAGGAGTTTGTTTCTTCATAAGTGCCTTATGTCTGATTGATCTTCCCAGGTTTGCTGTGAGCAACTAGCAATAACCTCCCTGTAATCCTAAATGCAAAGTCCTTGTTAAAACCAAAATGATGGATTGTCAGCAGGGCAGGACATCTGTCTACTGCCCTGGAGTACCCATGAACCATATGTCAAATCCTGGGCTAAGGTAATTTGCACAAACTGGAAGGGTAACCAAACCAGTTTTGCTTTTGCTGGCATGTCATCTTTTGATAGGGAGCGATTATTTTGCAGAAATTGGCAAGCTGTGCACAACATCAAGCTGTCTCCTAGATTACTGTCATTCGAGATATATGTAGGCCCCAGTTTTGCCAGGATTTGGCATCCTTTGTAAATGTGGATTAAGTAAATGCATTTAGTGTTGGGCAAAGACAGGTGGAAATGGTGGGAAAAAGCAAATTACTGTGGATGCTGGAATCTGAAACCAAAAGACAGGTCTGGCAGCATCTGTAAGGAGAGAAAAGAGCTGATGTTTCGAGTCCAGGTGACCCTTTGTCAAAGCTGGTCATCTGGACTTGAAACGTTTAGCTCTTTTCTCTCCTTACAGATGCTGCCAGACTTGCTGAGATTTTCCAGCATTTTCTGTTTTGGAAATGGTGGGAGGCTTACTAGATGATGTCCTTACACCTCCGCCACTTCTGATAAGATTGTAATGATGGAGGGAAGAGAAAGAAGGTGCGGCCACACCCATTTTCAGCACGATTAGGCAGAGCACAAAGCAAAGTGTACGTGTATAGAGTCCTGCTCCAGTTTCCAATCACATCCCACCATTGACAGTAATAGCCACATCCCCATAACACTCACTTGTCTCTTTGCCCAATGCCCCAAGTTCAGAAGCTTCTGATGTAAACATGTGAATAACGATGAAGTAGCTCCATATTCAGACGATAACGCTTGTTAAATACACAATGTTTGCATCTGGAAAGTTCCAGCTTTTCCTAAATCATGTCTCACCGTCTTTACTCTCATCCAAGTTTCATACAACAAAAAAATGATAAGCATTTCCTGGGGAATTTTCCATGCAAATATAATATTGTTCACTGAGCTTTACCCAGGATAGCTCAAGGATCCTCTAATTGGATTTCTAGCCAGTCTGAAAATAACCTTGTACTTCTTCATCTCTCTGCAGGCGAGATACAATATCCAGTGGTCATATCAAGTCTTGGAAAATACACTCTTCAACTATAATTGATTGGCTTGTGCATGGCAGTATCCCATCTTAACTTTTTTTACCAAGCATACAAAATGTATTCAAAATCAGCTGTGCACTTAAAAAGAGTGCATTGTAAATCAACTCAGCTCTCTCAGTTGCCAAGTATATTGGAGATTTTCACGCCGAGATTGATGAACCGTACTGGACACATTAATGTGCAGTGTTAATGATGGCACAGGTTTATTCTCAATCTATAGCTGAGTTGGGCACTAAAGTAATGCCACTTTTAGAAAAATATTTATTGGTGTCTCAGCCAAGCAAATAGCTGACTTTATGTTACATGAAAGGCCCAGGGTGCTCTCATCCTCACTGAAGCATATCTCTCTCCTTTTTGTTCATAGGTAGCAGTGATTCTGCAATGGAAATATTATGCAGCATCATTTTCTTACTAGGAATTACAATCTGAACATATCTCTAATGACTGTCCTTTCACATTCCTCGAGCAACAAATGAGTCTGTTTGATAATGCGGGTGATTTTACTATTCCAGCTGTGTTGTGCACGGAATAATGGTTCAGCAACACATTTCTAAAGCCAGTTTCCGTGACCAGGTCAAGGATTTTACAACATTCCAACAGCTTTATGGCCACAGCTACTGACATCAGTAATTTATTTGCATAGCTTTTTTTTAACTGGATTCAAATTGTCAAACTGCCATGGTGTGATTTTGAATTAATGTTCTCTGGATTATTAAGCCCTGGCATCTTCATTACTAGCACAGTCACAAATGCACCACCACATCTGTGATGAACACAATGACATGAAATCACATGAAGAGGAAGTTCAATCAAAGTTATTGATAGTTCACCTAAATGTTGTGCTAATATTGAGTAAGGAATGGTTTTCCACGGGACTGATTTAGCTCATGCTTATGTTGAAAAGCAACCCTCTCAACACAACAGGAAATGAAGGAACTGGGTTCTCCGTTGGATTTCCCAATGAAAAATTATTGACTGAATGGGAATGTGGAATTGCAGAATTGGTAACTTGGGAAATTCTCAGGGAAACGTGTCTGATAAGATTGGAAGAGCGCACGAGTCACAAATAATAATGTACTTATATTGATGAAGTAGTTTACCAAGTTGAAATCGAATAACTCTTCCAAGCAATTAATTACTCTTTAGAATCCGGTAACTGCTTTGTATGCAAATACAGGAATTGAATCTCTTCCATTGTTCCACAGCAGGAGTGAGATAACACATTCTCTTTTAATTCAAGACACCGTTTCTGGAGGAAGAAATATTGCTCAAAATACGAGGCAACCTGTTCTTCTTTGAATGCTATCATGGGACTTTTACTGCCACTTTCATCATCAAAACATACCAACAGGATTTCAGTGAAAGGGTGGGATTTTCCGGCCACGCTCGCTCCAAGACTTGGAAATCCCACCCAAAGTCAATGGGCCATTGAACGGCCCACCCCCATCAGCTATGATTCCTGTGATGGGTGGGATGGGAAAATTCTGCAAAAGGATCGCACCGCAGTGGAAGTCTTCAGACACTTGTATGCCTTTGCAAGTGACAACCCTCTGCATTCAGATCTGCAGGAATACCTTTACATCAAGGCACCTTCTAGAAATTGTGGCCTGGTAATGTATGTCTTCTGTCAAGTCTGAATTATGATATGCAGCTCCTGTTCATAGACTTGTTAGGACTCTAACTTCTTATAGGCATTATCTTTCTTTTACCAGGGCCTGATCAAGGTCTGAAATGTGCTCTGGAATTCTACCACCCCAGCTGCCACGGGAATCAAAGCAGGCGAGAGACAGACAACGGGAAGGTCTGTTGAACTGTGACAGGGTCTTACAGTTTTCGATCAAGTGAGGCTGTAAAATCCTGCCCATAGTCACCTCACACTGCAGCTTTCCCCCTGTCAGGAATAGTGACTGTTATCAGGGAGCTGCCACTCAGGGATCTTCACCTTCACCAAAACCATCTCAGGTGACTGGTGGAGGGCAGGGTTGTGGTTGCCAGGGTGACCCGAATTGGGGATGTGCTGGATGGTGGACAAGTGGGCTGGATAACCCCTAGTGAATGGGCACCTCGCCCTGGTTAATATCCAGCTTGCAAACAATGTCATCCGTGACCCTAAAAAGGTCATGCTCAGCCTGAGATAACACTTATGGTCTCAAGGATGTGCGGATATGCAATGAACTTCCCTGCTCGGACGGAATTTCACATTGGCCTCAAGATCCAAACCCTCTCTAGGGAGCTGGAGCCTCACATCTAGGCCACCTCATGGAAATGCCCTCCATGCCCTTTAGCATTGCTTAGAGGGCTTCCATATGGGCTGCTGCTGCACACTCTTCACTTCCTCACATCCTTGCCTGTGCCCATTGCCCAAACATACGTTGGTGCGTCTTGTTGCTGTCTGGTAGCAGATGCAGGTCTGTCTATGTGGGAGTACTTTCGGGGACATGGGGTGAAAGGTATTGCATGTAGCAGCCCCATAAAACCATCGGATCCGTTGGTAGCATGGGCTTCCAAGGGTGCCTGTGCTTTTTGCGGTGTTGTGGAGTCCGTGGATCAGGCATATATAAGTTATTACAGACCACGCCCCCTTTTCAGTTTCCTTAAAAAAAATGTTACTTCAGTTTTGCTTGCACTCCAGTCCCATGCCCCTAATTTATTGCAACTAGGTGTGGAGTAGAGCAGGAAAAGAGGAGGACCACCCCATGTCCAAACATGCCATCGACACTTCTGACTGTATCAACAGGTCCAGACAGAGGATGATCAAGGAAGTTATCCGGCTTAACTGTGTGCCTCTCTACCACAGCTACATTTACAACCGGGTGTTCCTGGAGAGGGAGCACATGGTGTCTGCTGGCACCATCAGGCCTACCGTGCCTGGTGGGAAGTCTGGGGACAAGGATATTTTATCAATAGCTTTAATCACACTTTGGTTTGGTGGTTTAAGTTTCATTTGTGATTTGTTTTTATTTGACACAGTATCCCTTTAAAGGCTTCTTTTTAAATTTGTCCCTTTATTTGCTTGATTTAGTTTAGTTGATTACAACCAAAAGAGTATACATAGCTTATTCCATCTTGTTATCTTAGCAAGCATGCAGAATTAAGTTGTTTGCAGAACATCTGGCAACGAGTAATTAACAAAGCATCAATATTACTCACACACCAATGGAAACAAGCACCAACCTAGATGCAATGGCAACTTGCATTTGTATAATATCTAAAATACAGTAAAGACTCCATTGGTGCACTCCATAAGTGTTATCAAACAGAATTTGACAATAAGACACATAATGCTAGATGACATAAAGCTTGTTAGTTTTAGGTTACAATAAATGTCTTAAAGTAGGAAATGTGAGGTAGAGAACCAAAGAAATTGAGAAAAGAAGTTCCAGAGATTAAGGTATAGGCAACAGAAGGGGCCATTGTCAATGATGAAGTTTAAAACTGGGGACAGACAACAGGACAGAATTAAAGGAACAACAAAGTTTAGAGGGATTGGAGGAAGTACAGAAATAAGGAAGGTGAAAGGCCAGGGTTAATATCGTGGTGTGGCCCCTTTAAGGGTTGAGCCTTCTCTGGCTCACCTGGCCAAAGCCTATGGAATGCGGGTGCACAAACCTGGACCAATCAGTGGTAGCATTTCCAGAGCTGGAGAGGTTCAGTTGGAATCAGGGTTTTGTTAGGAGTAGACCTGTATAGTTGTACTGTTAAACTCTTTATCTTACCAGTAAATCCTTTAGTTAGTTATTTGCCATATCAAGTTGCCTCAAGGTATTACAATTAACTTTAAAGCAAGGATCGGAATTTTAAAATCAATGTATTGTTCAGCAGAGAGCCGATGTAAGTCAGTGAGCACAGGGGTGATGATGGGTTGGGACTTGGTGTGAGTCAGAATATGGGCAGCTGCATTTCAGAGCAGCTGAATTTTATGGAGGGTGGAAAGTTAGCAAGGGGAACAATTGAATAACCAAGTTGAAAGATAACAAATGCATAAATGAGGATTTCAGCAACAGATGTGTGCTGAGGCAGGGATAAAGAAAATGGAATAAAGTGATATGACTGAAGAAAAGCTTTAGAAAATAAAGGTCACAGGACAGGGAATGTATGGGTAGGACAGTGGTTAGCACAGCTGCCTCACAGCACGAGGGACCCAGGTTCGAATCTGGTCTTGGGTGATTCTCTGTGTGGAGTTTGCACGTTCTCCCTGTGAATGTGTGGCTTTCCTCCGGATGCTTCGGTTTCCTCCCATAGTCCAAAGATGAGCAGGTTAGGTGGATTGGTCATCCTAATTTGCCCCTTAATATCCGAGGATGTATACATTAGGTGGATTGGTCGTGGTGAATGTGCAGGTTTACAGAGATAGGGTGGAAGGGAGGGTCTAGGTGAGCCACTCTTTTAGACAGTCTGCAGATGAATGGGCTGAATGGCCTCTTTCTGCACTGTAGGGATTGTATGGATATAGCAGCAATGCAGTTAATGAACAGCCAGCAGGCAAATGATGAAAATCTGGTCCATGACTTTTCCTGACTTACTTCAAGAAGGATTCTACAGAATCACCATTCTTGCTTCCAGCCTGTTACTATAAACCCTTCAAAAAAAAGAAGAAACAAGTTATGCTGAGAATTCGGGCATGATGCACCATAGAATTTTAGGATTAATGTGTGTAAATTTGAAAATCAAACAATCTTGGATTTCAAATTGAGAACAAGCATTTCATGAATCAAGGATGAAGACAATGGAATAAAGCGATGTGACTGAAGAAAAGCTTTCGGAAAGAAAAGCTCCCAGGACAGGAAAAGCGGTTAACACAGCTGACTTCACGAATAAAAAATAATACCCAATCTTATTGAACTTTGATTCTATTTTGCTTCTCTAATACATAGGTATTTAGTGACGAGACTATTGCTGTGAAACTGTTGTGATTTATTTTGGTGTTAATCTGTTGCTGCAGTGTAAAGCCAATAGTTTTAGCAGTTTCCACAGCCAGGCAGCAATATTTAGCAAAACAGAAATAAAAACTCAGCTGGATCTAGTTTAAATTGCAATCCTGAAAAAAGAAATTGGCTGTATCTGAAAAAGATCTTCAGACAGTAGTTTCACTTCTGAACTGGTCTGTCACTCTGTGTTATTGCTGATTGGAACTTTGTAAGTAAATTCACTAAAACTGTGCACAGATTGCAAAATGTGTAACAAATAACGTCTACTCAAATCCAGTGAAAGTTAGAGAAGAATTCATGTTACATAGCACTGACATCTTCATAGGCAGGCAAAGCAAAATAATGCAGACCTGTCTTAAACAACAGCGCCCAAATCCCTCAATATTAAATTGTTTAATAATTTTTTTATTTGTTCAGGTGATGTGGACATTGTAAGCTGAGCCAACATTTACTGGCCACCTCTAATTGCCATTGAGCTGAGTGGCTTGTTTCTTGTGGACCTGGAATGACATGTAGGCCAGACAAGATAAGGAGGACAGATTTCCTTAAAGACATTAATGAGCTAGATGGGATTTTACAACTATTGACAATAATTTCACAGTCACCATTAAACTTTTAATTCCAGACTTTTTTTTTATTGAATTCAAATTTCACTATCTGCCATGGTGAAATTCAAATCAGGTCCCCAGAGCATTACCCTGAGTCTATATTACTTTCCCTATATTTTCCCTAAAGGGCATTAGTGAACTAGATTGGATATTACAACTATCGATGATGATTGCAAGGGCATCACTGGACTTTTAATTTCAGATTTTGCTATTGAATTCAAATTTCATCATCTGCCTTGGTGGGATTCAAAGCAGGTCCCCCGAGTATTACCCTGGGTCTCTGAATTACTAGACCACTGGCAATACCACTATGCTGCCACCTCCCTCTAGTAATAATCATGTTGTATAGTTTTACCAGTCTTTCTGAAAAAAGAGGTCAAATACTTGATGGGAAATGGTACTTGATGCATCATTAGAGAATGGCTAATTACTAGTTTCAGGTTACTCGGTAGATTGTTGATCAGTCTGTTTGGTCCCAATCAAATTAGATCCGGTGACAATTAAGTTTTGCTTCTTCTTATCTATCTTGAAGGTCATTGTGAATAAGATTGGCGTGGTAACTGTTAGGAAGCAGGAAATATTAGTAACAGCGGCAATAAAATGCAGCAAAGTTCAAAATGTCTCTAAGTTATTTTACCTGCTTCAGCTAGTGTGAAACCTATCAAGAATGTTCAGGCATGTTAATGAGAGGCACAACACCTCCTCCAAACTTACTTTAACACTCCAACACCCAGCATTTTGAGGCGTGCAAAGAAATGCCGGTATTGAGCCCCTCTCAGTGTAAAGGATGAGAGATAGCCAAAGGTGTAACCCGAGAAAAGGTCAATAAAGAAACGATTTGACATGATACCAATTCCTTCATAACGTCACGCTGTTCAAAAATGTTACATAACCAATGAGGCACTTTTGAAGCATAGTCCCTGTTGTAAAATAGGCAAACATAGCTGGTAATCTGCTGCACATAACAAGGTGTTGCAAACAGGAATTAATGAAATAACTAAATAATTGGATTTAAGCAATATTGCCCGAGAGGTAGCTATTGGCCAGAACATCAGAAGAATTCCTTGCTCTTTTTTGAATAATGCAATGGAAACTTTTACATCTACTTTGGAATGAAGTCAGGATTTTGATTTAACATCTCATCCAAATAATGTGCATAAGGAAAACTGATTATCAGTGGGGTAATGATGTGGTGCAACGCTCTCGGTGCTGTCAAGAAAATGTCTTCCAGTTAATATTTCCAACAATGTTATAGCCATTGCTGAGAAGGATTGTTGCACACTGAAGGAAATAGGGGGATTTGGCTGGGGTGTAGGGGTGGATATTCTTGGACCACTTAGAATTCCTTCAGGGCAAAAGGAGGCCATTTAGTCTGCACTGACTCTCCGAAGAGCATCTAACTCAGGCCCTTTCCCCCAGCCTACCCCTATAACCCCATGCAGTTAGCATGGCCAATCCACCTAACCTGTACATCTTCAGACTGTGGGAGGAAACTGGAGTACCTGAAAGAAACCTACACAGACACAGGGAGAATGCACAAACTTCACTCACACACACACACACAGAGTCACCCAGGGCTGGAATTGAACCTGAGTCCCTGGTGCTGCGAGGCAGCAGTGCTAACCACTGTGCCACCATGCCTTCCTGTAACCACTTGCTAACCAATAGCCCACCCAGCATTTATTCTTATCATGTCAGCCAAGGAACTAGAGCTGGGCTGGGACTTAAAGACATGATGTGGATATGCCGGCGTTGGACTGGGGTAAACACAGTAAAAAGTCTGACAACACCAGGTTTAAGTCCAACCGATTTATTTGATAGTAAACTCACAAGCTTTCGAGGTTTCCCTCTTCGTCAGGTGATGAATTCATTCACCTGACGAAGAGGGAAACCTTGAAAGCTAGTGAGTTTACTATCAAATAAATCGGTTGGACTTAAACCTGGTGTTGTCAGACTTTTTACTGGGACTAAAAGCCAGATTCAGAGAAAGCAGTCAATGTTAAAGCAAACAAACTCTTGCTGCTCAGCGAACAGAATCTATTTAAGCAGCATATACCACTGCAACAGATAACAGAGCCTGTTTAAAAAGGTATCTCTACATGTTACAGCAAACCAAACTCATGACCAAAACTGCAGATATCTTACAAGAAAAGAAGGCTGATTTCTCCAACAAAATGCACTGAGTGAACAGGGCATACAAGTTATGTGAGTAAAATCAATCCAGTCACTTACAGTAGTGTGGTCCCCTGATGTGATTGATGGAGGAATTAGCCAAGTGTTTTCATTCTAACCAGGGATAGCCGTGTCACTATATGTAGACAAAATCAAATTAACGGAGAGTTATATTTGGCTTATTTACCTGCTCTCTAAATGAAAGAATGATCTGTGATAATTGTGATAAGAAGAGACATAAGAGGGCAAATGGTGGCTTCAACTGCATGGTGCAGACACTTGTGGGCATCCAGGACTGGCCAAACCAGCCAAACTGTCTTCCCCCATCCTAAGACCAGCACAACTCAGGCACAGCGGGCTGAACAGGATGAACGACAACACCAGTGGCACCCAAAAGTAAGCCAGGCCCTCTGATTCCTAGATGTGGAAGACTACAAGCCGCCTCCAACTCTGATGTGCATTCTGGGATGCACCAAGACATAGTGGGAGTATACAGAATGCTAAGGAATTGCAGGGGCACAAGTGAAGTGAGGCAGTTTGGCTGGGCACTCCTAGGGTCTTCTGAATGGATCCTCTTCACTCTGGGTGCTCGTGGGCTCCTGGGTTAACCCATTGACTGGAAGGGCAGCTGAAATCCAAAAGCCCTGCCGTTATCAGGTGCTGTCAGTCCTGGATGCCCACAAGTGTCTGTACCATGCAGTTGAAACCACCATTCTGCCCCTATGTTTTTCCACAGGACAGAAAACAAAATGGACAGATTCCAAACAAAACCAATTGACTCATTGAAGATTGAGGTAAAATAGGTAATGAAATTGAGACCAGATAGATATAGATAAACTAACACCACTTCATTAACAGATTAACAGAGTAAGCACTGTGCTTGAATTGATGTCAGTAACAGACGGAATTGAATCAATTAAGGATCAAATCTATTATTAAAGGGATAGGTATAGAGTGTGATAATCAAGTACTTCACACCACATCCTGTGTCGAATTGTAAACTGTAAATGGCAATGTAAGAACAGAAAAATATTCCAAAATTTTTCCCAGGAAAGAAAATAAAATATTGGGTAGAGTAAATGAAGGAATATATTGTGTTTACTTGTTCTTTGCTGTATGATGCTGTCTTTGTTGGTGCTTTTCCAATCTTCCTTGTTAAAAGAAAAAATGGGATTTTCAGTTATTAAAAGTCTATAAGTTATATCTTATACCAAGTCTGCACTCAGAAATAAGAGTGCCAATCCCACAAATCCAACAGGAAGCAGGACTGAGTGCAGCATTCAGGATGTTTGCTGACCAGAGTATGATAAAGTTTCGCCACCATCTCCTCTGATTTACTGACTGGAATCTTCTCTTGCAGCGTCTAAGTTCAGTGGCGAGAGTGGAAGATTGATTTCTGTGGGAGAATTGGGGTTGCTGCTCATTACCTATGCATCCACAAGAAGCATGCTGAATCTCATGGCAGGGACAGGCAGGACATTACCAATCTGGGCTCCATATTTAATGGACAACAGGGCAGTCATTCATTCCTGCAGGCCAGGAGGTGGAGTCTGGCTGTCATTCAAGACTCTATCAATGAGAATGCCTCAGTGTGGACAGGATGCAAGATTCTGCAGATTCTCCTCCGATCAGTCTGGGAAGGACAGGTTTTTCCCAGGGATGACAGTAGGAGGACCTTCTCTTTGACCACAGCAGTCTGGGTGGAAGTCACAGAGGAGGTTAGTGCCAATAGGGTCTTCCAAGTAAATGCCCAGCAGGGAAGGCTGAGGATGCATGATCTGCTATGCTCTTCCAGGCTAAGTGGCACAATCCACTCTGCCAACTGACACTCATACGAACATCAGGCAGTATATGTATGTGAGTGCACAAGGATATTAGATAGGAGTGTGGGTTGCAATACCCAAAAGCAAATGTGTGCTAAATGTGTGCCAGCCATTTCTTACTCTCAATCCTCTCAATTGGAGAACATTCAGCATGTTGATCATTCCTGGGGAGGGCTCAGCAGCTGCCATGTAAATGTATGCTCCTAAACCACTCATGCAGCCATTGGGATGACAATCAATCCTTCTGTCTGTGTGGGGCAATAGCTAGTGGGAGCAGTCCAAGACCGGAGGCACTACTCCAGACATTACAACCCTCCCTCATATCAGGAGCAGATCACGGAGATAGCCAAGGAGGAGCAGGACCGTGTCTGTGCTGAAGATCAGATAGGACTCTCTCAGGGAACCAGTGAGGGTGCCTTCAGTTGGTAGTTGTTAGTTGCCTCAACAGAGTAACACATTGGCTGGACCTTTCCGGCTGAATGTGCCAAAGGGATCTTCTGGTACTATTGACAATGCAAACCTGCCGCAGGTCAGACTAAGGAGGGTGAATCTGTGCCATAGCAGTTGACCCTTAGCAGGCTGAGACCCTCTTGGGCTTGGGCTACCAGTGAATAACCTGACAAAGTATCATAGTCAACAGGGCATAGTAGTCAGCAAGCTGCCTTCACTTTAGCTGTGGATGTTGGGGCTGCAATTCAACACGGCAATGGGCAAAGAAAGATTAAGAAGCGTTCCAGGCACACAGGGGACATGGATGAATGAACACTGTATATGCTTTAGCATTGTAAATGTATGTTCACTTACACAGTTCAGAAGTGTCCTGGATTCCATCTTGCTCCTGGCTTCTTCTGTGTTGTGAGTATTTAAGGGTGTGGAATTTGTGCTCCCATCAGAGTATGATAATAAACTCCACTTGATTCACCTCTCTCACATTATCAATATTTCTCAATAATCGCACATTTGCGTGATTAAACACTGGGCATTTTGTTATCAATGCATCCCGCAAACCATTACTGGCAGCTCACTATGTTCTGACCAATGAAAATATGTTCAGTGAGGTTCCCTCGTGACAAATATGGGTGGATGCCACACAAGGGGAGTTGAATCTGTTGTATGTGTGCTAAGTAACACTGTTAGATGTAATTTCAGGGCTGAGACAGTGAACTATCTTAGCAATAGAAAACTAGAGACTTACATACTTGCTTGGATGTACATTGTCCAATTGATAATGGCCTTTCTCGGTGATTTGTCATTTAAGGTGACATGCAGCTGAATGTTAAAGTAAGGAGGCAATGGGTAAATTAGCCTTAATGTGAGGGATTTGAGTGTAGTATATAAGAACTATAGGTGGGAATCTTCCAAAAAAATTCTAAGTGTCGAACCCATGTAAAAACTGGAGTAAATCTCACTGTTTTTTTCTTCAGCGGGATTTTCAAAATGAATCTGAGTGCACTAGCATGAATATCATTAAAATTCAGGGCCTGTATTCCCACTGGAGCGGCCAACAGCATAGCACTGAGCAGGCCATATCGTATGCACTGATCTGTCAGCAAAATTGACGCATGTGCAATCGCCCCACACTGCCAACCTCCCAATCACTGTCCAGCAATTGAGTTGGCCAGCCCCGCAACCCCGCATCACTGGCCATGTGATTGCCCACCACCTGATTGCTGTCCCATCCCCAAAGACATGTCTAGGCCAGCCTCCTTATCAAGTGTTGCATTAGACCTTGCAGAACGAGCTTGCAACCAATGTGCATTGGACATCAGTGAAGAACTGAGATATTAGTCCACATGGTGAGAGAGAGAGTAGAATGGGTCTGTGTGCTGGATGTTGCTGAGGGCTGTGAGGCTGTCCGTGTGAAGCATCGATGTGGAGATGCTGACGTTGGACTGGGGTAAACACAGTAAGAAGTCTCACAACATCAGATTGAAGTCCAACAGGTTTATTTGGTAGCAAACACCACTAGCTTTTGGGGCTTTGCCCCTTCATCAGGTCAGTGGGGAGCATCAGCAGTTCAAACAGGGCTCTGCAGGCTCCATGCGGGAAAGATGTTACATTGTCTGGGATGTTCACAATACCAGATTGCAGTCTCACAAAAATGCAAAGGCTGTCTAAGACTGAGACTTGTAGTAGTCTCTGTGATTGGAGGGTTCAGAGTGGTTGCTGCTCAACAACACATAAGGCAAGTAAAATACTCAAAAGTAACCTCAAAACTTTTCAGCATGATAAAGATGTGAAGGGATATGGGTTCATTATGGGCGAGTGAATTCTTTCAGGCAGAACCAGATGTGTGGGTCCATATGGAAGAGCAGCATGAGGATACCATTTGACATCTCAAATCACTCCTCCATGTACATTGATCAGGGAAGGAACTTGCAAGGACCACTAAACTCTTTAATGGTCCTTGCAAATTCCTTTTAAAACCAATAAGTAAAGGCTTAGTTAAGTGAATCATTCTTAAGTCTTGGCACTCCGTACAATATTTATTATAAAAGTGACAAATGTTTCAATGGGAGATTACAGGGAACGCAAGATTGAGAATCTCAGCCATTTCAGACTCTGCCTTTCCAGCCATCAGAAATCCAAAGCTTTCCTGTTATGGGACCTGATAAATACACTTTCCCATTGGTCTTTTCTTTCGCTATGTTTTGTTTGTCAAAGGCTCTTTAATACCATAGAACCATAGAAAAGTTACAGCACAGAAGGTGGCCATTCAGCCCATCTTGTCCATACCCAAAGACACCCAGATGCCCTTTTTAATCCCATTTTCCTGCAGGTCCATAGCCCTGTATAGAACATAGAACATAGAACATAGAACACTACAGCACAAACAGGCCCTTTGGCCCACGAGTTGCGCCGATCACATCAACACCTACCAACCTACAGACCTATCTATAACCCTCAATCTCATTAAACCCCATATACTCATCCAGAAGTCTTTTAAAAGACCCCAGCGAGTTCGCCTCCACCACCACTGACGGCAGCCGATTCCATTCACTCACCACCCTCTGAGTGAAAAACTTACCCCTAACATCACTTCTGAACTTCCCTCCTTGCACCTTAAATCTGTGTCCTCTCGTAGCAACCATTTCAACCCGGGGAAATAGCCTCTGAGACTCCACCCTATCTATTCCTCTCAACATTTTGTAAACTTCTATCAGGTCGCCTCTCAACCTTCGTCTCTCCAGGGAAAAGAGTCCCAGCTCCCTCAACCTAACTTCATAAGGCATGCCTCCCAGTCCAGGCAACATCCTTGTAAATCTCCTCTGTACCCTCTCAATAGCTTCTACATCTTTCCTATAGTGAGGCGACCAGAACTGCGCACAATACTCTAAATGAGGCCTGACAAGGGTCTTATAAAGTTGCAGCATTACCTCCCGACTCCTAAACTCAATCCCTCGATTAATGAAGGCCAGTACACCATACGCCTTCTTGACCACCTCCTCCACCTGCGAGGCCGATTTAAGAGTCCTGTGGACCCGGACCCCTAGATCCTTCTGCTCTTCAACACTACTCAGACTTCTGCCCTTGATAGTGTACTCGTTCATCCCGTTGGTTCTGCCAAAATGGACGACTACACATTTATCCGCGTTGAAGTCCATCTGCCACTTCTCCGCCCAGTCCTGCATCCTATCTATGTCCTGCTGCAACTTTTGCCATCCTTCCAGACCATCCACAACACCACCGACCTTAGTGTCATCAGCGAACTTACTTACCCATCCCTCCACTTCCTCATCCATGTCATTTATGAAAATGACAAACAACAAGGGTCCCAGAACAGATCCTTGAGGCACTCTGCTGGTGACTGACCTCCATTCAGAAAAAGCCCCATCCACAACCACTCTCTGCCTTCTGCAGGCAAGCCAATTCTGGATCCACAAGGCCAAAGGCCCTTGGATCCCATGCCCTCTCACCTTCTCAAGAAGTCTTGCATGGGGGACCTTATCAAACGCCTTGCTGAAGTCCATGTACACTACGTCCACGGCACTTCCTTCGTCAATGTGTTCAGTCGCATTATCGAAGAACTCAACTAGGCTTGTAAGGCACGACCTGCCCTTGACAAATCCATGCTGACTATTCCTGATCATGTCAAACCTCTCCAAATGTTCGTAAATCTTGTCCCTCAGAAGCCTCTCCATCAGCTTACCAACTACTGAGGTCAGACTCACCGGTCGGTAATTTCCCGGGCTATCTCTGTTCCCTTTCTTGAAAATAGGAACTACATCCGCAATCCTCCAATCCTCCGGAACCTCTCCCATCTCCATTGACGACGCAAAGATCATCGCCAGGGGCTCTGCAATCTCTTCCCTCGCCTCCCACAGTATCCTGGGGTACATCCCATCTGGTCCAGGCGACTTATCTACCTTGATAGAATTCAAAAGTTCCAACACATCCTCCTCCTTAATATTCACGTACTCAATCTTTTCCATCTGCTGCAAATCCATAACAAAATCTCCCAGATCAGCTTCCACTGTGAATACTGAGGCGAAGTACTCGTTAAGCACCTCTGCCATTTCTTCTGGTTCCACACAAACCTTTCCCCCCTCACCTTTTATAGGTCCTATCCCTTCTCTTCTTATCCTTTTACCTTTCACATATTTATAGAAGGCCTTGGGATTCTCCTTAATCTTACCCGCCAAGGTCTTCTCATGACCCCTTCTGGCTCTCCTAATTTCCCTTTTAAGTTCCTTCCTACAGTCCTTATACTCCTCAAGATCTTTAACCTCTCCTAATTCCCTGAACCTCTTATATACCTTCCCTTTCCTCCTGACTAGGTTCAACACAGCCTTTGTGCACCACGGTTCCCGCGACCTACCAAAACCCCCTTGTCTCATCGGAACGTTGTCATTCAGAGCTCCAGACACACATTCCTTGAATATCTGCCACCTTCTTTCGGTACTTTTCCCTAAGAACGCCTCCTTCCAGTTTATTTGTCCAAGTATCTTCCTGACTTTTTCGTATCTCCCCTTACCCCAGACAAACACCTTCCTAGCCTGCCTGATCCTATCTCGTTCCAATGCAATTGTGAAGGAGATAGAATTATGGTCACCATTTCCAAGATGCTCTCCTACCGAAAGATCCATCACCTGCCCTGGTTCATTCGCCAGTACCAGGTCAAGTACAGCCTCTCCCCTCGTAGGCTTATCCACATACTGTGTCAGGAAACCTTCCTGAACACACCTAACAAACTCCTCCCCATCCAAACCCCTTACCCTAGGGATATTCCAGTCGATGTTTGGGAAATTGAAGTCTCCCATCACAACAACTCTGTTATTAAAACATCTCTCCAGAATCTGTTTCCCTATTTGCACTTCAACTTCCCTGTCACTATTGGGCGGCCTATAGAATACACCCAGCAAAGTTTTTGACCCTTTGCTGTTTGTAACTTCCACCCACAGAGATTCTGTAGACAGTCCCTCCACAACATCCTCTTTCTCTGCAGCCATGACACTGTCCCTGATCAACAGTGCCACTCCACCACCCCTTCTGCCACCCTCCCTGTCCTTCCTGAAGCACCTGAAGCCTGGCACCTGAAGTACCCAGTCCTGTCCCCGAGACATCCAAGTCTCCGTAATGGCCACTACATCACAATCCCAAACAGCAATCCACGCCCTAAGCTCATCTATCTTATTCACTCCTTATTCACTTAAATGCTGTATCTTACAGCATTTAAGATGCAGGTCCAGGTACTTTTTAAGAAATTTCAGGGTCTCTGCCTCCTTCACCAACTCAGGCAGTGATTCCAGACACCCACCCCTTGCGTAAAAAAAGTTCTTCCTCCTGTTCCCCCTATACCTACTGCCACTTATCTTGAATCTATATCCCCTTGTTCTAGAATTCTCTATCAAGGGAATAAATTTTATCCTGTCCACTCTATCTCTTCCCCTCCAATTTTGTACACCTTTTGACTGCATGTCCAATTTTGCAGCCTAGTGCCATCAATGGGGAAGATGTCCTTACAGGGAGTTAAAGAGGTGCCACAAGACCTCATTTCCCAACTTGTTCGACTACAACTCCCTGCTGAGAGTATTGAATAACCTCTTATGTTTCTACTATATAATCTGTTATTATAATTAGAACAAAATTGCGACATGCTGCTGTACACTGAAGATTTTTTAATCTGCTTTATAATCACTTGAATGATTGTAACACTTTGAAGGGAGCACATGAACATCAGGGGTTATTAAAAGTTATTACCTAAATATAAATGGTAGCATTAGCAAAACATAATTGTGTATATTTATATGTAGTAAACATTCTGAAACTAATGAATAGAAAATCACAAGCTGTTGGGTGACAGCTTTGTACTGTTTAATCCGGCATGTAGCAGGAGTGCTGGAATAGCATTTTTACCTAATGTCCATGTGTATCTGTGTAAATGTCTGGCAGGTGTATTATTCCAGGCTGGCTATTCTTAGATTACATTTTAACCAAATTATATATTTTAAGTTTCAAGATTTATTTTCTATTCCTAACACTGATGTGAAGTTAACTGGCTTTGAGTTTCTTAGAGTTATTCTATCCTTCTTTTTGAACATAGGAACAACATTAGCTCCCCCCAAGTCTCTGACTTTTACTATAAAGGTGCCTCTGTTATATCTTCCTTGGCTCCTTGTGTATATGTGGATGTAATTCTTCCAGACCTAGTAAAAACCAAGGCTGAGAAAAATTTCAATATTTCACCCTCATTATCTGTGAATTTATCTTGCTCAGAGCGTGTCATAGAGTTATAGTCAGTTACAGCCCAGGAGGATTCCATTTGGTGCATTGCATCCATGTTGTCTCTCTAACCATGATGTAGAGATGCCGGGGTTGGACTGGGGTAAACACAATACCTTCCACTCACCTGACGAAGGAACACTGTTTCCGAAAGCTTGTGGGATTACTATCAAATAAACTGGTTGGACCTTAACCTGGTGTTGTGAGACTTCTCACTGTCTCTCTAACCAAACAGCCGCATTTCTCTGTTCGATTCCCATAGTGCCGTAAATATATTTCATAGAGTAGAATCATAGAATTCCTACAGATCAGAATGAGGCCATTCGGCTCACTGAGGATGAACTGACAACAATTCCACCCAGGCCCTAACACCTTAATGCCACATATTTATCCTACATGGTGGCACAGTGATTCGTACTGCCATCTCACAGTGCCAGGAACCTGGGTTCGATTCCCGGCCTGGAGTCACTGTCTCTGTGGCGTTTGCACGTTTTCCCTGTGTCAACGTGGTTTTCCTCTGGGTGCTCCGGTTTTCTCCCACAGTCCAAAAGACAAGCTGGTTAGGTGGATTAGCCATGCTATATCCTCCTTAGTGTAGCCAAACAGGTGTCGGAGTGTGGCAACTAGGGGATTTTCACAGTAACTTCATTGCTGTGTGAATCTAAGCCTATTTGTGACTAATAAATAAACTTTAACTTTGCTAGTCTTCCTGAAACTGAAGGGCAATTTAGCATGGCCAATTTAACAAACCCACACATCTTTAGACTGCCGGGGACCTGTTGGTAATCTACTTATCCCCATGGTTGGCAAACATGAAGAAGGTCTGGTTTCCCTCTGTTTCACCTATGATTGTGTTGGCAGGCTCAGTGAAAGCTAATGTTGGATGTGGGACCGTATGACCAGATTATTATTTGCATATGTAA
This sequence comes from Carcharhinus amblyrhynchos, assembly GCF_965287045.1. Lineage (NCBI taxonomy): Eukaryota > Metazoa > Chordata > Chondrichthyes > Carcharhiniformes > Carcharhinidae > Carcharhinus > Carcharhinus amblyrhynchos. The sequence continues at coordinate 84,062,838 of NC_137324.1, read as the reverse complement.
AAGACAAAACAGTGATATCAGGCCTGGGTAAAGGATGTGTCTTATTTATTATCACCCATTGGGCTGCTTGGTATTTTTCTGACCTGTATATGTGTGTGATATTTGCCTGCAATCTTGGGGCTGTTCTGGTCCAGTCAAACATGAAAAGTGGGTGCCATGCAGTATAATATCTAGGCCAGAAATTACAGGGTCTTGCTTGAAGAACAAAATAAATACAGAAAGAATAACAATACAACAAATTAATGTGCTGACAGAAAACAATGCAATCATAGACTACAGTTTCCCACTTGGTCAAAGATGGAGATGAGACTGATTTAATAGTTTTATTAAATTGTTTTCAATAGATCTGTTACTGATGTTTAGCTATTGATAGAATATATTGCATTCATTACAAACTGTGATATAAAGCTTCCAAATTTTTTGATTCATTTACGGTTTTTGCGAATATCCAGCACAGTCAGTTTTCCCCTTGTTTGAAATTCAGTCTGACTGTGATGGGTATGGGAGTTTCTGCATTACCCGTTGTCGATTAGCAGCAACAACTATACTTAAATTTAGCGCAAAAAAAGTCCCAAAGTACTTAGGAGAGGCAGTTTAAAATTATATTTTGACACTGGGTCATGTATGGAGATATTCTTAGGGATAATTAAGGATTAGCAACAAATGTCTACCTTGCCAATGAAGCTCAGCTACCTCTTTGTAAGGAGTGTCTTAAAGGAGGGAAAAGGAAGTAGAGAGGATAGCAGACTGAAAAGGGTGTGGGGTGGAATTCCAGAGCTTATGACTTTGGCAACTGAAGGCGTGACGCAAAATAAAATCAGGAATTCTCAAGAAAAGCATTGTAATTGTAATAAAAAAAACATTTTAAGCATATAAAGTGTCACAACTCTATTTATTTTAATTACATATGCTTTTTTATACCACTTACTGATTAAGCTACAAAATGTTAGCACTTGCCAAGTATTAAAGTTTTAAAGGTTTAGTGGATTGTACACTTAAGAAAATAAAAAAAAGGAGATTGTGTTATGTTACAAATGTTAACATTATACTAGGAAAAGAAATATTTCTCTGGTCTGCCTCGCATTTCCTTAAATATACTTTGAATAATCTCCTCCCAGACAGAGCTGAAGGTTTCAGTGATTCGTTAAAATAATGGATTTCATCGAGAAAAGAATCTTTGTGCTGAATTAAATTTGCCGTCATGATTTGGATTGGCTGAACTCTGATTTATCATTCAACTTCCAATCTCGTCCCTGATGGAGAGAGGCAGAGTTCTTAATAAAACCTGCAACGAAATGGTCTGATGTCCCGATTTATTCAAACTTGGGAGAAAATTTGCATTTTCAAGACGTCGTACCATTTTTTGGGACTTTTCATTTCTGAAGTTTCATTCTGAACTGTCCCTTGTATCTCATGTAACATTCTTCCATCTGCCTGAGTTTAAAAAAAATTAGCACTTCAATACCCTACCATTTTAGTAGGTTTTCTTTTGCATATTTTAAAACGTTAATTTATTCCCAAGTGGCCCTGCTGGTTCACAAATAGCAAAGTGGCGCTTTGTCATTGGTTGATAAACACTATCACTATTCCACAGGCCATAAGGAACGTGCCTTCACTTTAAAATGCAGATGAATAACGGAGTAACCTGATATAAATAGAATTTGATCTAAGGTTTTTGCAGAATGTTTGCAAGTCATGCGTGAAATTTGACTTTTTTTTAACTCTTACTGTGTCAAATGTTCCATTTCCATTGAATAATTGGGTAATGTGTTGCATAATGGTTGCTTATATTCGCTGACAAACTACAATTATTACACAGTTACGCTGTTCCCCTCGCTTTATTACAAAGCATTTACCCTTCGTAAAAAGAACAGCATAACTCCAGAGTCATGGTATACTCTGGGGAGTGTAATCCTGCATTACGTGTGTCTTGATTTCTATCATAATGCAACTGAAATATTTCAACCTAAAATTTGCATCAAGCAGCTGGAGTAATTTTGATGCTTTCCAGATACCTGAGGCAAAATAATTGTTAAGGCCCCATGTTGGGTATGGAGGTCATGATTTATGATCTACCTGTGCCTGGCTGGCAACATAAAATCTTCTTCTATATGATTGTCAAGTCTGACCAAATGAGGCCCATGCTGCTGGCTCTCTAACTGCTCAGCAGTAAGCCATGCAGCTGCACTCATGTCACATGGTGTGGCTAGCCTGCTCCTTTTAAAGGCAACCTGCTCTTCCTAAAGGAAACCTGCACTCATTAGAAAGAAACTGCTATTGTCTGCCTGTACTGACACTGACTGAAAGTAGGAGCCACACAAGTGGAATACCAAAGAAGAGAACAGCATTCTACATTCGTAGATTCAGTGCTGGAGGCTTTAGTGGTTGAGGCCAACAGGAGGAGAGAGGTCATGTTTCTGCATGAGGTCTTCAAGTATCAACCTCTGAAGGAAACTCCAAAGGTGTGAGGGTTGGGTTGATTGGCCAGGTCAAAATTGCCCCTTAGTTTCAGGGGGATTAGCAGCGTATATATTTGGGATTACAGGGATAGGACCTACATAAGATTGTTGTCGGTGCAGGCTTGATGAGCCAAATGGCCGCCTTTTGCACTGTAGGAATTCTTCCATTCTATCATTAATTCTAAATGGGAGCAGATTGCCATGGACATCAATGTCTAGAGTGTGGCCCCAGGTAAACAGCAAAACTCCAGGAAGAAGTTCAATGATCTCACGTGGATGTTCAAAGTCAAAAAATGCCTCTTTGCATGACATCTCCTATTCACTGATCTGCCATCCTCTCATGCTACTCAATGACCCACCCTCCCAACTCCACCACCCAGCAGCAATCTCTAGTAGTCAGGATTCACAGCAAACATGTTCCACCTCACCCTCAGACACCTTTCATTAATGCCATTTCACTTCCGTGTCTCACTGTTTCCCTCAACTATTCAGCTGTGGCAAGTACATCACCCAAGCATAGTGTAACACAATCACTAACATTGTGCCATCCCTCTTACTCAGCAAGGCTGCCTGCAATAGAAGTGAGTAAAAAGGGTGGGGGGGGTGGTGGCGGGCAGGGCATCTTCATCCCCTGGGCCTGATGGAGCAAATAGTGTTGCAAATCTTGTGGCTGACATTAGAGATCCCATTCCATGTAATGTCACCAACAGCATTTAGGATGCTACAGTCTTCTAGTTCTTTCCATTCCCTCCTCATCCTCAACCTCTACAAGCAGATGGTGTCACGCTGGATGTTTTGCATTGCACCCACCATCCCTCCTTCTCTCCTTCACCCCAACTCTCCCCCATCAGATTTGCTTTGCTTTCAGAAACCCCAAAACAGCCTGCAGCAACTCCAGGTGGAAGAGAGCCAACTGTGTGAGACTTCCAAGGAAGAAGCACTAGCACATGCAGTTAACAGCTTGCCCAGATACTGGTACTGTATGTACCTTAGCAGCAGCATTTGTGCATAGTGAACCACCAGGCACAATTGGGCACTGTCCAAGACTGGCAGATAAGATAGCTTGTGTGCCAGCTCACCAGGAGATGAGGCTGTACTTGATTTCTCCTGGTTAAGTTTTAAAGTTTATTAATTAGTGTCACAAGTTGGCTTATGTTAACACTGCAATGAAGTTACTGTGAAAATCCCCTAGTCGCCACACTCCAGCACCTGTTTGGATACATTGAGGGAGAATTTAGCATGGCCAATGCAATTAACTAGCATGATTCAGTTAAGAACATAAGAACATAAGAAATAGGAGCAGGAGTAGGCCATCTAGCCCTTCGAGCCTGCCCCGCCATTCAATAAGATCATGGCTGATCTGTCGTGGCTCAGTTCCACGTTCCCGCCCTCTCCCCATAACCCTTAATCCCCTCTCTTATCAAAAACCCATCAGCCCGCCTCTTAAAAATATTTAGCGAGGTAGCTTCCACCACTTCAACGGGCAGAGAATTCCAGAGCCCAGCCTGTCTAGATCCCTCTGTAGACTCTCCACACCCTCCGCACAATTTGCCGTTGAAGACTTTGATGTGATTGTGGACAGAAGAATATTGATGCTGATATCTATTCCCCAGTTTTCTGAGTAGTTCTGTGGCTGTCATTGAATCCCAGTCAGCTTACACATAGTGGAGGGAGGCCATTGGCCACATGTACAGGAGGTAGCCCTTCTCCTGAACAGCCAGCTTCTGGATCTTCTAGGAATTTCCATTTAAAGAAGCAAAGCCCTGCTGATTCCTCTTTCTCTCCCTATTGACGGAGTCCCTCAGAGTCACATGGGCACATTTGAAGGCACCTAGGCTCATCGAGAATCCTGCTATCCAGATGAATTCACAAGACCTTTCATCTTGTTTATCCTGCCTGATGATAAAGGTAATGAAGTCCCCTCGTCTGACACATTTGACCTTTGTCATCTCATGGATATTGAGATGGTTACTGGAAAATATATGCAGTGGGTGGGATTCTCTGGCCATTCACGCCTGTGGGATTTTCTGGTCCCACTGCAATGAGTGAAGATTTGTTTGAGCACCAAATTCTCCATCCTCGCTGGCAGCAGTAGCGGAGTGTGAGCTACAGCAATACCTTTTACCTCCTAAAGGTAAATAAATATAAATGCAAGGTTTTGTTACTGATAACAATGAAATGATTTAAGAGCCTATCTTACACAAGTTCCAATCAGATCATTATCTAAGCCACATCAGAAAGGTAGCTACAGTTCAAATATTATCTACATTTTGAACATCCTGTATATGTTTTCATTGGTCTAAATTAACTCAATTCTCTCAACTTTCTGAACAATGGTCAATCAGCCCTTGACGTTCGGTGGTACTACCGTTGTTGAATCCCATATTAGCAACATCCTGGGAGTGACATTGACCAGAAACTTAACTGACCCAGCCATATAAACACTGTGGTTATAATAGCAGGTCAGAAGCTAAGAATTGTCATAAAAGAGTCATAGAATTCCAATAGTGCAGAAAGAGGCTATTCCGCCCATTGAGTCTGCATGACCACAATCCCATCCAGGTCCTATTCCCATAACTCAACATATTCACCATGCTATTCTCCCGTCACTAGGGTCAATTTAGCATGGCCAAATAACATAACCCGCACATCTTTGGATTGTGGGAAGAAACCAGAGTGCTTGGAGGAAACCCATGCAGACACGGGGAGAACGTGCAAACTCCACACAGTCACCCGTGGCCAGAATTGAACTAGGACCCTGGTGCCGTGAGGCTGCAGTGCTAGTCACTGTGCCACCGTGCCACTCAGGCCAAGCGTAACTCACCTCTTGACTCTTTAAAGCCTGGTCATAATCTACAAAACAAAATCAGGAGTGTGATGGAATACTCTCCGCTTGCCTGAATGGATGCAGCTTCAACAACACTCAAGAAGCTTGACACCATTCAGGATAAAGCAGTCCACATGATTGCTATCCCTTCCACAAATATTCACTCCATCCACCACTGCCGAACAGTGGCAGCAGTGTGTATCATCTACATGATGCACTGCAAGGATTCAGCAAAGCACCTTAAGCAGTGTCTTCCTAACTCATGACCACTACCACCTAGAAGGACAAAACTAGCAAATGCATGGAAAGACCATCACCTGGAGGCTCCCCTATGGCTCACTCACACACTGACTTGGAAATATATCACCATTCTTTCAATGTCACCGGGTCAAAATCCTGGAACTCCCTTCCCATCAGCACCATAGGGGTTTACAGCATGGAACCAGGCTCTCCAGCCCAACTTGTCCATTACACCCTCTTTTTACCACCAAGCTAGTCCCAATTGCCTGCATTTGGTCCATATCCCCCTATACCATTTTAGCCATGTAACTAACTAAATGCTTTTAAAAAGACAAAATTGTATCTGCCTCTCCTATTACCTCTGGCAGCTTGTTCTAGACACTGACCATTTTCTGAATGAAAAAAATGCTCACCTGGACCCTTTATCTCTCCCCCTCACCTTAAATCTAACACCTCTAGTTTCAGACTACCCTACCTTTGGGAAAAGATATTGACAATCTAGCTGTCCCTTGTTATTTTGTGGATCTCTATAAGATCATCCCTAAATCTCCTTTGCTCCAGGGGAAAAAGTCCCAGTTTATCCAGCCTCTCCTTATAACTCCAACAATCAAGTCCCAGTAGCATCTTAGTAAAGAGGCAGCACGGTGCACAGTGGTTAGCACTGTTGCCCCACAGCACCAGGGAGCGGGTTCAATTCTGGCCTCGGGTCACTGTCTGTGTGGAGTTTGCACAATCTCTTTGTGTCTGGGTGTATTTCCTCCGGGAGCTCCAGTTTCTTCCCACAGTCCAAAGATGTGCTGTTTAAGTTGATTGGCCATGCTAAATTGACCCTAGTGTTGGGATTATCAGCGTAAAATATGTGGGGTTGCGGGAATAGGGCCTGGGTGGGATTATAGTCAGTGCAGACTCGATGGGCCAAATGGCCTCCTTTTGCATTGTAGGGATTCTACAAATCTTTTCTGCACATTTTCTAGTTTAATAATATCCTTCGATAATAGGCTGCCCTTACTAATGTCTTGTACAACTTCACCAAGACGTCCCAACTCCTGTATTCAATGTTCTGACCAATGAAACCAAGCATGCCAAATGTAGTCTTCACCACTCTGTCCACCTGTGACTCCACTTTCAAGGAGCTATGACTGTATACCCCTACAGCTCTTTGTTTTATAACACTCCCCAATGCCCTACCCTTAACTTGGAAACGTCCTGCCATGGTTCGATCTACCAAAATGCATCACCTCACATTTATCTAAATTAAACTCCATCTGCAAACTTACTCACCATGCCTCCCAAATTCTCATCCAAATCATAAATATAAATGACAAATAACAGTGGACACAGCACAATGGGTGTACCTACACTACATGAACTACAAAGATTCAAGAAAGCAGCTCACCATCACCTTCTCAAGTGCAATTAGGAATGGGAAACAAATGCTGACTGAGCCAGTGATGCTCACATCCTGTAATGTATTTTTTAAATTAACATCAAAAGATTGAAATTATAAAATTTGGAAAAGTAGTTTTAGATGGAGCATCACCCGGTATGAATGGCAATTTAAATATTTCAAGCATATCTTTCTTTTTCTTCTTGTTAGGGTAATACAGTGGTTAGCACTGCTGCATCACAGCACCAGGGACCCGGGTTCAATTCCAATCTTGAGTCACTGTCTGTGTGGAGTTTGCATATTCTTCCCATGTCTGTGTGGGTACTGTGTACCACCTGTGGATTTGTGTGGGTCCAGGTACACTAGCTTCTGCCCACAGCCCAAAGAAATGTGGGTTATGTTGATTGGCCATGGTGAAATGCCCCTTAGTGTCGGTGGAATTGGCAGGATAAACACATGGAGTTGTGGGGATAGGTCCTGGCTGGGATTGTTATTGCTGTAGGCTCCTTGGGCTGAATGGCCTTTTGTACTGTACGGATTCTGTGGATGGAATTTTGAGGTTGATTCTAAGTGTCCAGCTAGTGTGAAAATGGGAAAGTTCCTGATCTGTCTTTTGGGCAAGCATTCATGCCCAATTTTATGCACTTAGTCATTGAAAATATTGGTCAGACTGTTTGTAGCAGCTGCAGGCTGTGGATTGGATTTAATTCTTCAGCCAGCCTGCAGAGGGAGCTATAGCACATGTGCTATATGCACATGTCCAATTCCGACAGTAGGGGACTTAGAGAGAGAGATGTCAGGCCCCTGCTGCTGTAGGCAGCCTCAACACAATCATCATCACCGCCCCCCCACCCACAATTGTGATGGTGCATGATTAATCCTGAACTCCACATCTTCCAAGTTGCTGCCCCTCCCGCTCCCCGCACCTTCTCCCCTCCCCCAATCCAATCACATCTGCAGACTGGAGGCAGCTCTCCCTTCAGGCTCCAACCCCTGGTACTACCTGGTTGTGTTTTCCTTGCCAGAAAGAACTTCTCAATGGCAAGGTCATAAAGACAAGTAAGCCTGGACGATTCAGCATCGAGCTCACTAAACACACGTAAACCAGCATTTAAATAAATTATCCAGCCTCTCGCCCATTTCCAGTGAGAGACTGACCACGCTGGAAATCTGGCTTTCATTGTGAGAGCAGAGAAATTGGGCATGATCCTTACTTCTCGATCCTCGCGCAGTTTAACTGACTCGCTCTGCCCATTGATGTCCAGAATGAGCCAGTAAAATTCCACCTCATGATTCTGTGAAGTATTTGCTCTCTTGGATATATCTTTGTGGCTCAGAAAATGTTCTACACCACGTATTTTGCTGGAATTTTGCCAATATATTAATGCTTAAACTTTGCAATAGCACTTAACACAGTCTGACGGCATTTGCAGATTGAGTCCTCTGCTTAGCAGTGAAGCAATGTACAGCGTTGATCCTTACAGGAGATGAGACAGTGTCACAAATCATCATGTAACCCCAATCACAGTGATGTATTTGTTAAACCATCAGTGCAGAATTCACTCGACTGGAAAATTATCCCTGGTATGGCTCAGAATTCTTTTTTAATTAGCCAAGACAGAAACATACTTTGTAGATTTTTTTGGGACAGGTATAATGACAACAGATACAATGATGTCAAGCAGCATCAAATACAAATTGTCTGATTGTTATGAGTGCCGCAGTCAAAGTCTGACAGGAATAATTCTAAAATAAATGTAGATTATAGTTAACATTGGTCATAGAGTCAAAATGCTATGGAGAAAACATTTGATAAGACCAGTTAGTGTGGGGGGATCACAGCATGTTCTTACCTTGCACCCAGTGGAAGTGATGCAGGCAGCATGCAAACCTGGTGCTGTCTGCTCATTTCCATGATTGTGGTGTGTCACCCAATGTTAACTGTGCTGCTGAGTGGCTATAACCTCAGCAGGGACCAAGCTTTGTGGATGGTTAGCACCAATTAAAGCTTTTCCTGCACTACTTCAAGGAGAGGCATTTTCTGGCTACCGCAGGTATATAGGGAGATTGGGCTTTGGAGGAGCGGGTAGGTCAAACAGCATTCCGTCATTCATGGTTGATCTGATTGTGATCACAGCTCCACTTTCCTATACGTGCCCCTAAACCTTCCTTCAATTTAACCCATGACTTCCTTGCCTATTAAACATCTAACTCAGCCTTGAATAAATTCAGTGACCCAGCCTCTGGAATAAACACTATTTAATTAAATTAAATATTTCCTTTACACTAAACCATGTTGACTCTGCCTGATCCCATTATGATTTTCCAAATACCCTCCTAAAAAATGTCCTTAATAATGAATTCTAGCAATTTCCCTATGACAAGGGAAACTGGCTTACAGTTTCCTGCTTTCTGCCACACTCCTTTCTTGAATAAATGTGATGCATTTGCTAAATTTCAATGTGCTAAGACTTTTTCTTATATAAAGAATTTTGTAAGCTTGGAAGTAATGCCTCTACTTTCTTGGCAACAATTTTTTTGTTAGGCCCCTGGATGGAGGCCATCAGGTCCTGGGAGCATCATAGAATCAGATTCCCTATAGTGCAGAAGGAGGCCATTCAACTCATTGAGTCTGCACTTCTGCAACAGGGCATCTTACCCAAGCCCTGTCCCCATAATCCTATACATTTACCATTGCTAATCCTCTAAACTACATGTCTTTGGACACTAAGGGACAATTTAGCATCACCAATCAACTAATCATCTTCGAACTGTGGGAGGAAACTGCAGCACACGGAGGAAACCCAAACAGGCACTGGAAGAACATTCAAACTCCACACAGTCACCCAAGGCCGGAATCAAACCAGAGTCCCTGGCACTGCGAGGCAGCAATGTCAACCACTGTGCCACCATGCCATCCTTGTCAGCCTTTAGGTATAGAAGTTTTCCAGTACCATTTCCCTGGTGATGGTAACTGCGTTAAGTTCCTCCCTCTTGTTCTTAATTTTCAAGTGTATTTGGGAAGTTATCCAAATCTTCCACCTGTTCAACACTTAAGCAATTTCCTTGTTTTCCATTATTAATTCCCAGGACTCACTCCAAAGAGGCTCAACATTCGCTTTAATTACTCTGGGCAGAATCCTCCCCTCTCCAGCCAGGGGAAATCATGGCAGACAGAGGTGGAAGATTTGGGTGTAGGCAAAAAATCAGTTTCTCTATATCAGGAAATCAGTTTGCAATTGTCCTCCCCCAACTTTCAGGGTGGGTCACCTTTCCTGCTGGTTAATGCTGGAAACCCATTTTACATTTCATGAATCGTCATTAAAACCCAGTAGACTGGAAACTCCTGGTCCCATTTGCATCCTCATCGGCGGGAATTCACACTGTTTTGTTTCTGGACTTTTATAAATGTGGCATACTCATGTGAGGGAAACTTTCATTACTGACTCCCTCATTGCCGATAATCACAGGAGATAGTAATACAGGATCTGGGTAATGTATTAGTGTAATTGTGGATTGGTGAATAGACTAGAGAGTAAAAATAAATTGTACAGCCTGTGTTAGTCAATCTGCTCTCCTCCAGAGTGGCGACGTTGACATCAAACTTGTGTAGCTCAGGAATATCTTGAGTTAACTTGTGGTACGTGGGGGTTCATGCCGGAGGCACATGGTCCGGACATTCCAACTACCATGTCCGAAAATTTCTCCTTTTCCCTTTGTTTGCTGCATGGCCAATGCATGATGTTAGGAAGTGCATCTAAAACTCTCATTTGACGTCAAAGGCTGCTAGGAATGGACCTAATCAGTTGAAATGCAATTCTCTGAAGTAGAAATAGATCAGTACATCCTGAAATAATTTTTTTCTTGTGCATAACTATAAAAAATTATCTAGGCACAGTGGGTAGAAGAGATTTTGCATCTATTTAATCGATAGACAAGCAGGTGGGCTCCATTACGGATCTGTGATTCTGCCCGCACAATGTTTTTTTTATACAGAGTGGGCAAGCGATGCTTTTCACCCAGGCACAATGAGCAATACATCTACTCCATTACATCTGTGTTCACACGCTGAGATGCAGCCTGTGCTCCATCAGGTGCTGTGAGTGCTCACAAGTGCTCATTGTGGCAAAAATATATGAATGCTTAAAATATCACTGGAGATTTAAAAACATGAATAAGATTGCCATTTTGGTTTTGTTAGCTGCACATACGTTATCCCGAGTGTTCTCCAGAGGTTTATTTTTTCCGCTTTCCCCAACCTGTCAGACATTAGTGAGGCATTAATATGCTTTACAGAATGAGCCGCAACTGCTCAGCTCTGTCAATTAACCAGCTGTTTTTGAGCTCATTGGCATACATTTCTGCAAATGATTCGTAATTACGTTCAGTCCTCTTTCCAGATTACCAATGCATTTCCCATTTCTGTGGATTTCAGTAAAACAGTTAAAATATGCCCAACAGCTTAATTTTGAATTTGCACATCTAACATGGATGAATTGAATGAAAAGAAAAAAACGCAGGCTCCTGAAGTGCAGTCGCAGTGGGTGAACAGAGGTTTCACAGTGGGAGCATGTTAGTAATATATAAACCTTGTGTGTCTTTCATGGTTGGAAAATCGTTCCCGTCAATTTATTTTAATATTTTAAATTTGTACATAACAAATTAAAGTAATAATACATATAAAATAATGCACTGAGATTTCAGAATTGTAGACATTACCATGGGTGATTCTGAAACTAAGAAATGACTGTCAGCAATATTGGGAGTCAAACACTGAAGGCAGGAATTTTTTCAGAATAGCTCTCACTCTGCCACTGTGATTCCACTGAAAGTGGAATTGCTGAATATGCTGAAAGATGCCCAGTATAAGATTTGCCATGGCCTTTCATACGTGTGTACACGTGTCTTTGAGAACTTGTATGTGTAGGATGTCAACATTTAACCCCATGTCAATCATGGCCAGTAATAATTAGTCACTGACTTTCTTAGGGAGAATATTTCAAATCTTGACAAACATTTCAAATGGCGAGGTGTCACTTATTTTTTCTATGAGATTGACAATGAAACCTGTGTTTGCCACATTTTATCTTATTATGTGCATCATCGTCACTTTCTGGGTTGTCAATCATCTCATAGATTTGTTTCTGACAAGGTACCAGCTGGTCATTCTTGTTGATTGAAGATGTCTGTAGCATAAGGTCTATTTGGATCAGTGCGTGCTCATTGTAGTTGCGTCAGCATTTGCAATGGTGCCCTGCTGCTGCGCCTTGTCCTTACTGTCACTGGCTTAACAAAATTGATGGAAAGCATTTCCTTAGAGCTTGCAGAAGGCTGCACCATCCACATGATTTGCTGGGTTTGGATATTCTGGTATGTCCATCAATAATTGGGATTACACTTAAGAATTGTTAGATTCTTTGACCTGCACGGATTTCTTCACACTCACCTTCTTTGAATTGCTCAAAGTGAAATGTTTTGGACTTCCTTAACAGTCTTTGTGGAAGCTTGCATGTGGAGTGGAGCTGATCACCAACTCAACAATTTTGTCAGCCAGTTCTGTGTTGGAAAACTCACAGTACTTTCCCTTTTCCCTATATCTGCTGATGAGGTGGTTTATGGATAATGTCAACTGTTGATGAAATGATATGAATCCAAGCTGATGAATATGGAAGTTAAATCTTTTTAGTGAAGCGTCTGCAAGGTTCTGAGGCACAGTCACCACACTGTGATTCCAACACACTCCAATGCTGGGATTCTGTTGCTATCAAGGGTCGCCTCATGCCACATTGTACAATGTATGACAAAACAGGCTGGCAACTCTCTGGTACCTGCAGAAACAGTGCTGCAGTGGTCAAAAGAATAAATACAGGAGGATGCCTGAGTCTAAGCAAGAGCCCAGTAAGCTCAAAAGGTCATAGGATGAAGAGGGTAGGGAAGCTGGAAGGCTGCAGGGGGGCGTGGGTGGGGAGCATAGAGAGGTTGACCAGGGTCTCAGGGGAGAAGCCAGGTGACAGGGAGGTCCCAGACTTGACAGGGTTGAGGAGAAGGTGAGGGAAGGTTCCCAACCTCAGAAGGGGCTCCCACCCCCTTCCGACACCCTCTCACTTCCCCCTTCTGTCTTTCCCACTCCCCACCCTCCATCCCAATAGCCTAAATTGATTCTGGGCAGGAAATTTGTCTATTTGTCTGGGCAGGAGAAAATGTCTACTGGGGCAAGATGAACTTCTCATTCAAGGTCTTGCCCGCCTTGTTTGGGTCAGGAGGGAACCCAGAGGGAATTGCGTGCTTTCAGTTTCATGCTCCCCCACATCCCCCCCCCACAACCCCCCCACCCCCGCTCCCCCCTCCCCCACACCTAAAAACCTAAGGAGTGTAAGATTCAGGTCTATGTCTTTTTGAAAGGACCACTAATACACATCATCTTATTATATGTTCTGATGATACAAAAGCACCTATCACTCATCTAGGATTATGCAAACATGTTTATTGATTGAAGAAGAGGCTCATGTGAATAAAGAGGATGTCTCGTGATGCAGTGGGTAGCATTCCTACCCCTGAGCCAGAAGTTCCCAATTTGAGTCCCACCTCAGGTGGAAAGACTCTTCCCGCTCAAAAAAGACAGTAGGACTAGGGGGCACAGCCTCAAGATAAAAGGGGGGCGGTTTAGAACGGAGTTGAGGAGGAACTTCTTCACTCAAAGGGTGATGAATCTCTGCAATTCTCTGCCCGTTGAAGTGGTGGAGGCTGCCTCGCTAAATATTTTTAAGTCGCGGATTGATGGGTTTTTGATAGGAGAGGGGATTAAGGGTTATGGGGAGAGGGCGGGAAAGTGGAACTGAGCAGCGACAGATCAGCCATGATCTTGTTGAATGGCGGGGCAGGCTCGAGGGGCTAGATGGCCTGCTCCTGCTCCTATTTCTTATGTTCTTATGTTCTTATGTTCTCAGGACTCAATGACCAGGGAGGGTGCATTTATAATGAAGTTGAGTATCGAGTTGCAACAAGACATTATCTCAGTGCTCGGCATGCCACCAAATGATGTTCCAATATGGTTATGGTCCCAGTACCAAATAGCTCGGTAAGAATCTGTGTGGGTTTTAACTCAGTTAAACAAAGCATATGATCCAGCTGATGGTCTCAGTCGATGAGAGCCTGGCAACAGCAGACAACAACACTTTACCAAATTGGATTTTGGCACTTGCTTCAGGACAAAGAATCCAGATAGCTGAGACACTTGACCTTTGTTCATTATTTTTTGAATAGATCGTCCTTTGAATTAGCGCTGAGAGAATGGTACCCAGAGCTTTAAAGTGAAGGGAATAATATGCCGTATTGACGATACACTCATGCGTGGATCCATGACAGAGGAGCATGATTGCAGGGTCAGAGCAGTCCTGGAAGCCTTGCAGGATACAAATCTAAAACTGATGAAAAATGTGAGTTCACCAAACCCATGATTAAGTTTCTAGTTCATGTAGTACAAGGCACTGAATCACAGCTCATACACTTAAAAAGAAAGTTACATGTGAACTTTCACAATTCAGGAACATAACTTCAAAGATTCTGAGGGATGGTGAACCAAGTTGACAAGTTGCTAATGAATTTAGCAGAGGTCAACATGCCCTTAAGACAACTTTGGAGATAGGATCAACAGTGATGCTAGAAAATGGGCCGGCAAAATGCTTCTGAAAAAATTAAACAAATTTCAATCTCTTCTGAAATCTTATGACCCAGACTTACCTACCATAATAGAGGCATCATCTACAGGTCCTGGGATAGTACAATTTCAAATGTGAAAAGATGGCAAGCGTCTACTGTACCTCCAAGTCATTGACAGAAATGGAACAACAGTACGCCACAATAGAAAAAGAAGCTTTGACAGTAGTGTAGGCGTGTGAAAAAATTTCAGACTATGTTCTGGGATTAGGTTTCAAAATCAAAACAGATCATAAACCTCTAAACATGAAAGAAATTGTGAGGATGTCACACTGTCATGAATACCATCAGAAGGAAATGAATAAGAGGATTTAGACTTTACAGAGGTTAATATATATACATCTTTAATCAATCAGTACTTACTGCCTCCTGCAAGAAAGGTGCAAGAAATAACGCAAACTTAGAAATGGGATGAACTATATTTACAAATCCGAGACTATTGTCTGCAGAGATGGCCAGAATATATCCCCAGTTATTTGATGTTGCACCAGTGTTTTAACAGTACAAGCAACTCAATGTTCTTGAAGATTTATGAGTTTTCAACAAGGGATTACTCATACTGAACAGTCTATGGCTTGTTACTCTTCACCAAGGACATTTAGGGATTATAAAATGTTGAGCAGTAAGGGGTAAACCTTTGTTACTGTAACTGTTTATTATTCACATTGGATTGAAGTAAGCTGATTGCATAGTTTCATGACAAGACCAGTCATTCAATCTCCCAAAAGGATTTACCCAATTCACATAATCCCAGAAAAGTGCCCGACAATGGGTCAAATGAATATGGCTTTATTCATGTGACCAGTTCAACTGACTATCCTCCAGCAACTATTAAAGAAAAACAAAGGTGACAAAACCAGTAGGGGCAATCTTGAGCCTGCGTTCACCATCCTAACAAATGCTGGCTGGGGCTCAAGATTGGGAAGTCACTGTTCTAGCCAGGAAGAATGTAATTTCAGACATCCCCTGCCACTTGTGGGCAATATCATTAGGTTCATGCCCATAGTGGGCATGAATTGCTTTTCATGAATTTGAATGTATTTAAATGTTATTAACACAACCCCTCCTGTGGCACAAAAGCAGGTATAGTCCCGGGGGGGATGGATACGACCGGGCAGTGGCCTTTCACTGCCCCTTGGCACAGGTCAGCATTGTCAGGTTGGCAAATGCCCATGCCAACCCACAGTGCAGACCTCTGAAGGCCTCATGGGGTGGTGGAGAGGTATTCATTTCGATGGTGGCAGCCAGAAGCAGACAAAAGAGCTGGGGATGCTGGTGATGACTGTTGAGGGTGGGGAGGTGGGTGCCAGCTCAGACTGTGTGGGGTAGGGGTGGGGGTGGAGGGAGAGAGTGGGGAGGGGAGGACTGGGGTGGGGTGCGGGGCGGGGGAGGGGAGTGTGGTAGGGATGCCAAATCTGAATCTCCCGGTCTCTTCATTGTCAATGGCATTTTCTATTGCCTGCACTCCACTCTGTCGGGAAAGCTGCAGTGGGGGCGCACTGTCACCAGAAGATCCTGCCGGAGTGAACAGTTGGAAAATTCGAAACCTTTTCTCTAAAACACATTCTGTTGTGGTTAATGGAGAGAAGGGAAAAAAAGAGGAAATTATCCTGCATATCTCCCTTGTCCATAACACAAGCTTAAGACTGTTGACTTATTTAATGCTCCCTGCATTTCCTGAACTTTTCCTTTGAGGGAAATGTTCAACTGTAGGGTAACTATACAAATCATAATGATTTGATTTGATTCATTATTGTCATTGTATTAGTATATTGTGAAAAGTATTGTTTGTTGCATGCTATACAGACAAAACATACCGTGCATAGAAAAGGAAAGGAGAGAGTGCAGAATGTACCGTTACAGTCATAGCCAAGATGTAGAGAAAGATCAACTTAATGTGAAGTATGTCAATTCAAAAGTCTGATGGCACCAGGGAAGAAACTGTTCTTGAGTTGGTTGGTACGTGACCTCAGACTTTTGTATCATTTTCTGGCTGGAAGAAGGTGGAATAGACTTTGTCCGAGGTGTGTAGGGTCCTTCATTATGCTGCTGCTTTTCCGAGGCAGTGGGAAGTATAGATAGTGTCAACCGATAGGAGGCTGGTTTGAATGATAGACTGAGCTTCATTCACAACCTTTTGTAGTTTTTTTGTGATCTTGGACAGAGCAGGAACTAATACAAGCTTTGATACAACCAGAAAGAATGCTTTCTATGGTGCATCTGTAAAAATTGGTGAGAGTTGTAGCTGACATGCCAAATTTCCTTAGAAAGTAGAGGTGTTGGTGGGCTTTCTTAACTATAGTGTTGGCATGGAGGGACCAGGACAGGTTGTTGGTGATCTGGACATCTAAAAACTTGAAGCTCTTGACCATTTCTACTTCATCCCCATGGATGTAGACAGGGGCATGTTCTCCACTATGCTTCTTGAAATCAATGACAATCTCCTTTGCTTTGTTGACATTGAGGGAGAGATTGTAATCTCACCACACCAATTCAATAGATTATCTCTTTCCTGTACTCTGTTTTATCATTGTTTGAGATCCGATCCACTACGGTGGTGTCATCAGCATAATTGAAAATCGCGTTGAAGGGGAATGTGGACACACAGTCATAGGTGTATAAGGAGTATAGTAAGGGGCTGAGAACACAGCCTTGTGGGACACTGGTGTTGAGGATAATTATGGAGGCGGTGTTGTTTCCTATCCTTACTGATTGTGGTGTATGGGTTAGGTAGTTCAGGCTCCAGTTGCAGAGGGAGAGGCCACGGGTTGGTGGGTTTTTGATAAGAGAGGGGATTAAGGGTTATGGGGAGAGGGCGGGAATGTGGAACTGAGCCACGACAGATCAGCCATGATCTTATTGAATGGCGGGGCAGGCTTGAAGGGCTAGATGGCCTACTCCTGCTCCTATTTCTTGTGTTCTTATGAATGAGTTCTACAGGAATACTGGTATTGAAGGCTGAGCTGTAGTCAATAAATAGGAGTCTGACATTAGATGTCTTTGTTATCTCAGTGTTCCAGGGTTGAGTGCAGGGCCAGGGAGATGGCATCTGTGGACCTGTTATGGCGGTAAACATACTATAGTGGATCCAGGCAGCCTAGGTGGTTGGAAAGTGATTTGTGCCATGACTAACTAATGGATTTTGCTTGTAGCAGGAAATATAAGAGATAAGTGACTTTCAGCATTTGCAACTAAATGCTGTGCAGGTACTGACCTTTAAAATTAAATTACTTGCAAACTCAGATTAGTGCCTTCTGCGAAAACAGGCAAACTTAAAACGAATTACCTGAAATATGTCATAAAGTCAAAAACATTATTAAAGAAAATTTTTGAGTGCATCAATGACAAATCTATTAGGCACACTAACACTGCTAAATAATGTCTGAATAATTCACACAGTGTGGAATACCAGTGGAAGGATAAATGCGGTCACCACAATTGGCCTGTTTCCAATCTAATGATACTGGGAGTGATTTTCCCTAGATATGTTAGCTACTGGTTTCTGGTGACACGGTGGCACAGTGGTTAGCACTGCTGCCTCACAGTGCTAGGGACCTGGGTTCAATTCCGGTCTCGGGTCACTGTCTGCTGGAGTTTGCACTTTCTCCTCATGTCTGTGTGGGTTTCCTCCGAGTGCTCCGGTTTCCTCCCACAGTCCAAAAGCTGCGTGGCTTAGTTTGATTGGCCATGCTAAAATTGACCGTAGTGTCAAGGGGATTAGCAGGATAAATATATGAAGTCACAGGTATAGGACCTGCCTGTGATTGTGGTTGGTGCAAATCCAATGGGCCGAGTGGCCTCCTTCCGTACTGTAGGGATTCTATTCTATAACTAAGGTGCCTCTGAGGTGGTGAGATAGGGTCTTAAGCTGAAATGCTGGTTGAGCCCAGGTTTAGTGCAGGACAGCACCTTAGTAAAAGTGTTGAAACTTGTGTTAGAAAAGATCGCCTGGAGTATGATTATTGGAATGATTAACACTTAAATTGCCTGTTTGCGCTCATTAATGAAGCTACATAGGATTTTGCTGGATAGTGCTTGACCTAATACCCTTTCCTAACAGTGACCAAACAATGTTTAATGATCAATCAAGTTATCGAGGATTTACTGTCTATTTTAAATAGTATTATCCATTGTTCACTTGCTCCAGGAGGTTTGACGAGGTTTTTTTAAGTACAATGGGAGACTTTCTTGTACACTTTATCAAGATTTCACCAACACTCATTAACATTCATCTTGAATATGGTCTGTAAATTCACCTGAAAAGAAATGGCATGGTCGGCAGTATCGTGTTCTCAGATTTGGCACTGCAAGTTCTAGTAAAGGTGCAGGGGAGGAGGAGTGTCCTGTGCACACATTGGGAAAGGAGTACACCTTGCTGTCTCATCCCTTTCTTGCAGGTAGTGCTGCTGTGCCTGGTCATATATCCTCTTATTCCTGCAGATTAAAACAGTGTGAGAAAGAACAGAGCAAACCAGGCTCAGAATGTTAACCATATGCATAAGTCTCTAGAGTTATCAGTGCTGAAACCCAGGAAGAGAGTAGGGGTCTGAGACCAACAGAGGAAAGGTACAAGCATTGAAAATACTTCGCAAGCAAAACCAAATAGGATTGATTCAGGCCAGGGTGTCCTAAGGAGAAACGACAGCACCTTAATACCTGTGAAAAAAAACAGTAGAAGCTTAAGCTTACAGCTCAGATCCTGAAGAACAGGAAAATTTTATTGAAAGCTCTAGTCATCCAGGAGCAAAACACTCACACTTGGGCTGACAAGTGGCAAGTAACATTTGCGCCACACAAATGTCAGAAAATGACCATCACCAATAAGAGACACTCTAACCACTGCCCCTTGACATTCAATAGTGTAACCATCTTTGAATACCCCACAGTCAATATTCTTAAGGTTACCATTGACCAGAACCCCATCTGGACTCATCACATAAACACAGTGGCTACAAGCACAGGTTAGAGGCTTGGAATACTGCGGCGAGTAACTCACCTCCTGACTCCCCAAAGCCTGTCCATCATCTACAAGGCACAAGTCATGAGTGTGATGGAATACTCCCCACTTGCCTGGATGCGTGCAGCTCCAACAACACTCAAGAAGCTTGACACCACCCAGGACAAAGAAGCCTGCTTGATTGGCACCACATCTACAAGTATTCAACCCCTCTACCACTGACGCTCAGTAGCAACAGTATGTACTGTCTACAAGATGCACTGCAGCAATTCACCAAAGATCCTTAGACAGCACATTCCAAACCCATGACCACTTCCGTCTAGAAGGGCAAGAGCAGCAGGTACATGGGAACACCACCACCTCCAAGTTCCCCTACATGCCACTCACCACCCTGACTTGGCAATATATTACCGTTCCTTCGCAGTTGCTGGGTCAAAATCCTGGAATTCTCTCCCTAACAGCATTGTGGATTAACCCACAGCACATAGACTGCAGTGATTCAAGAAGGCAGCTCACTACTACCTTCTCAAAAGAACTAGGGATGGGCAATAAATGCTGGCCAGCCAGTGAGGCCCATTCCCATGAATGAATTTAAAAAAACACCGACAGAAGGGAGAGTACAGAAAATTGTCAACCTCAAAAAGAGATCAGTACAAGGTCAGGGGGATTGGTTAAGAAACCTTATACTAATCCTGTGAAACATGAACCTTGAGGGGAAGATGTAGGAGGATGTAAACATGATGGGGATAAAGGCTTGGGGGTGGGGGTGGAGAGGTGGGGAGGGAGGTGGGGAGGGAGGTGGGGGTTAGGTGGGGGGGGAAGAGTAAAGTGTCAAAAAAAATCAGATCACGACTGAAAAGTAAGAGAGATCTTGAAAAGAACGGAAGCTCCTACTGCTCAAATGTGCAAATGTTTGCTGTAAATAAATAACTGGTTAAAAAGACTGTTGTGAAGTATCTAAAGGCACTTGACACAGAGTCTGCTGTAGGTAAAGCAAGCAGCAATTTATTCAGTGCAAATATCCATACGGGGGAACATTCTCCCAGAATACACTAAGAGGCACGTTTTCCATCAGTTATTTATATCATATTTATGAGAGCTTATCAAAACTCTGGGGTAATTACTCCCTGTTCCTTAAGATTTATTTGTTTGGAGCTGTTCATCTTTTGTTTTCACTTAGTCCGCTTTACTGTTCCCAGAAAACTTCAATTAGGGAAAATGACAGAAGGATTTAGACATCCTTATGGTGTTACATTTGTACTCATTCTGAAAGTGCTGAAAATTATATTACAACAGCTCAGAAGAAAACGGTACTGTGTAATCCAATAGCTGGAGACCTATCTTATGGCTAAGGATCACATTTTACACTAAGTTGAGTCAGTGAGTGTTTCCTATGCATTGCATGCTGATATTATCCACTGGCTATTGGATCAAATGCAAAAGACAGTCTGAAATGTGCCAAGTGAGCGGCAGATAATGCATGTCAGA
Source organism: Carcharhinus amblyrhynchos (assembly GCF_965287045.1). Taxonomy (NCBI): domain Eukaryota; kingdom Metazoa; phylum Chordata; class Chondrichthyes; order Carcharhiniformes; family Carcharhinidae; genus Carcharhinus; species Carcharhinus amblyrhynchos. The sequence continues at coordinate 84,041,764 of NC_137324.1, read as the reverse complement.
CTAAGACATTGAGTTCAGTTTAAAGAAAAAAAATACAAAAGTTGGCCCATTTAATTTTGAGTATCTGGCAGGAGATTTTTTTTAAAGATTTGCTGCAAATGTCAGTGGTAATAGAATAAGCTGAGGCACTTTTCAGCAAAATCTAATTCAATCTAATTACAGGAGTGCTGTAGAAGTCAGCCACCAACTTGATTTAATGCTCCACAAAGCCTTAACTGTTCAAACAGAGCTCTGTGGAAACAAATTTATTGTTTAGATTAAACTATTATTGAGAAACAATCATTTTACATGACATAAATATTGATGATTGATTACCATATTATCAAAGCAGCTGGTTTGGTGATTGTATGTATATATAATTCTTCCAGTTCTTTGCCTCCTGTTCTTTAGAAAACCACAGCTTTAATGGTGGGCTAAATAAACATGGAGATAAATTTGTATTGTTCTCCAGTTGATGCATTGCATTGTGCATGTCTGTTGAGAAAAAATAAACATGTCAATGAGCACGAGATGCTGAACACATTTTTAAACGGAAGCTGTGTTGTGTGCATTTATCTAGCCGAATATTCAATTAATTATCACGCGCTCAGCAGAATGTTCAATTACTCAACTAAGATATTCCCTTGCTGCTACGTAAAACAAGACACTTCGTTCTGCATTTTAAAACTACCGTTTTAATTTGTAAGAATTTTAAATTATGCTCTTAGTTCACCGGTAGAAAGTCTTATCTTTCATGGAATGGAAGTGATAAGGGATGACGCTCCACTCATTCTCCACCACATGGAAATAATTTAAGGAAAATCATGAAAAGAACCTATAATTTTAAATGCTGGACCTAATGTTCAGATATATTGGAAATTTATTGATATGAGTTTTATTGAAGCTGTCTGCAATTACTTTCTGCTGGTGACAAATGCTGTGGTGTTCTAACAACATTACCTTGCACTGTTGTCTTGGGGCTTTGAAGCATTCCTGAAGCTGTAATCATTTAAAAGAAAACAGAAGTATTTAACTGACAAATTGCAGCGAGTTTGGGATTGTGCACAATTTGCCTCTGCCATTGTGGTTGTCATCTTAAGATGTCGTCCTGTGAGTCATGATTTGGAGATGCCGGCATTGGACTGGGGTGGGCACAGTAAGAAGTCTCACAACATCAGGTTAAAGTCCAATAGATTTATGTGGAATCACAAGTTTTCAGAGCACTGCTCCTTCATCAGGCGAGTAGAGAGGTAGGTTTCACAAACACAGTATATGCAGACAAAGACATAATTGCAAGATAATGGTTGGAATGCAAGTCTCTGTCTTGCACTTTCTGCACCTGATTACCTGAAGAGAGTGGCATTCCAAACATTATCTTGCAATTGAATTTTTGTCTACTTACGCCGTGTTTGTGAAACCTACTTCTCCATTCACCTGATGAAGGAACAGTGCCCTGAAAGCTCATGATTCCAAATAAGCCTGTTGGACTTTAACCTGGTGTTGTGAGTCTTCTTACTGTACTCCTGTGGGTCAGGTGATTGGGGCTTCAGCCACGAGTCTTGACAATGTGAAATAACAAGCAGCAGAAAGTAACATTCTGACTGTTCCTACCATTCCTAATGGATTCTAACATTGTAACTCACTGACACGTTCCCTCATTTGATCAGCTTTACTTGTACTGTTTTGTCCAACAAGAAACTCATATGTGAAAATGTTTTTGACTTTTGGTTATGAAAACCTACTCGGAAATTTAAAAAAATAATTGGGAGTGAAATGAATATTTTTAAAATTCACTCGGGGATGTGGATGTCACTGGTGAGGCCAACATTTATTGCCCACACCTGAGTGTCGTTGTGAAGGTGGTAGTGAGCCGCTTCCTTGAATTTCTGTAATCCAAGTGGTGTAGTTCAATCCATAGCTCTGTTAGGAAGGGAGTTCTGGAGCTATCACTGAGCGACAATGAGGGAACAACAATTTATTTCCAAGCCAGGATGGTGTGTACCTTGGAGGGCACTTGCAGGTAGTGGTGCTGCTTCCAAGCACCTGAGACCCTCGTCCTTCTAAGTGTAGGAGATTATGGGAGGTGGTGCCGAAGGAACCTTGATGAGTTACTGCAGTGAGTATTTTGTGTGGTCCATATAATAATGAGGGCCTTAGGGTGCTAGATGTGGAGGCAACAAATGTTTAAAGTCGTGGATAGGGCACTGATCAAGGGGGTCTACTTTGGTCTGAATGATATTGAGCTTCTCAATATTAGTGGGGCTGCATTCATCCAGGGGGAGAGTATTCCATCACATTCCAGACCCATGCCTTGTGCATGCTGGATAGATTTTGGGGATCCAGCAGGTGAGTTACTTGCTGCAGAAATCCCAATCTCTTGTTGGTCATGTAGTCACAACGTTTATGTAACTTACACTTCTGGGGGATTCAAGTGATGATAATGCTGCAAATATGAAGGGGAGGTGTAAGTGTCACTTTCCACCTACCAGTGAAACCCTGCTTGTTTTCCAATCTTTTTACATGCAGGCATGGACTACTTCAGTATCTGAGGAGTTATGAATGGGACTGAACACTACACAATCATAAATACACATTTCCATTTCTAATACAGGAAGGTCATTGATGAAGGAACTGAACATGTGTGGGCTTGGATCACAACCTTGAGGAACATCTGCAGTGATGTTTTGGGATTGAGATGATTGGCCACTAACAATCACAACCAAGTTCCTTTACCGTATATATGAACACCAGCAAGTGAGAAGTGCTCACTGATTCTTACTGAGGGCCTGATTTTACCATTGTGCCGTACCTGAAAACGGGCGTGAAAACGTGGTTAAAAAAGGGTATGAGACCATTAATGCAATCCATGCCCACATCAGCGCAGAAGCCCACTTTACTGAGGCTTGGGAATGGCCACGATCCAATTTGTGCCTGAAACGTGCGCAATGGTGACTTAAATGCGTTTGCATGTATTTCAATTGAATTAATGAACTTTCCGCCCAACTTTATCAGCATTTCACCCTTTACCACTGCGATCGCAAATCTGGAATTGTGCTGAAATGAAAATGCTGAATAAAAGTCTAAATTGGGCACTTACGCTGCAGAAGAAGTGAGTTCAGAGCTTCCAACAGCTCTCTGATGCAGACAGGTGGGGGGGGGGGGGTGGTGGTGGTGGGAGCAGTGGTAAGGGAGGTGTGTCAAATCATTCTCTGGTGGGAGGGGCAGATTGTTGTCTGGCTGGGGGGGAGGAGGGCAGATCATTGGTTGGTGAGGGAGGGCAGATCATTATTGGGTTGGGGGTGAGGCAGCAGCCGGTTGCGATCGGTCTAGGTAGCCGGAGTGTGGGTGGACAAGGGGGACAGTGATGTCAGTGGGGGCCATTGCTCCCACTTTTCACTCCTGGGCCACTTTATCCACTTTTTGCAGCCTGGGAGCAATCGGACACGGGTGCGCTTTTTCAAATTTTTTTCTTACTGCATATGTGCAGTTCAGAGCTCCGATCGTTTCAGGCATGCTAAGCCCTGCCCACAGACCCACAATTTTTTTTCAGGCTGAGTGTGTATGGAGGCGCCGGAAAGCAGATTCCCAAGTCGGATCTGAATTGCACCCAGATTCAGCACTTAGAATGAAAATGGTAAAATCAGGCCCTGAGTTTAATTTTACGAGGGCTCTTTGATGCTATGTTCATGCTGCCTTTGTGTCAAGGGCAGTTATTCTCATTTCACTGCTTGAGTTCAATATTTGGTCCAAAGGTGTAATAAGGTTTAGAGTCAATTTGTCCTGGCAAAACTGCCACCCCCCCCAGAAAAAGTACTGGTGAGTAGGTGTCCCTTGATAGCACTGTTTTTGAGTGAGAGTTGAATGATAGGTGGTAACTGGTTGGATTATATTTGTTCTGCGTTTCATGGCCAGTTTTCATATGATCAGGTGGTGTTGTAGGTGCAGTGGAACAGCTTGGTTGGAGACACAACTATTTCTGGAGCACAGTTCTTCAGAATGACAAGAAGATCTTATCTGCCCCACACTGAATCCAGTCTTCCTCAGCTCCAAGGGGTGGAATCGCTGATCATTAACATTGAAGCTTGTTGGGCCAGAAGAAACACTCTCTCTCTACCTGGCACACAAGCAGTGCTGTAAAGGTACTTACCATATGGATTCCACTCTTCCCTATTCCTTTCACTTGCTAGGATTCTCAGAACCAGGGAAATCTGACTGATGTTAAATAAAAATAAAATGCTTGCTAAAATAAGAACATACAGGTTTTTCATGAAACCTGATACCAGCTCACCTACCACTTCAGAGTGAATTGGTCATCCACCCTTTATACTACATTGGTTAAAATGGAGATGGGCAGATTTGAGGTACATTTAGCTATGAGCATGCCCCCATCCTCTCACTCTACACCAGCACATCAATGCTGGTACACCCATTGTCCTTTTAGATGCATATCCCCATCTATCCTTCCACTACTGCTTTTCAGCATCATCCTTATGCATTCTTATGGCACTCCCTCATAGTCACCCTGAGTAAATGTACAGCTGCACACCATTCATTACACTCATTTGCAGATTTGCTTTTTCTCTCCTTGCAGAAGAAAACACCTGGGAAGGGAGAAAATGGCGAATAGTCCTCTATAGGTTTTCCAGTTGACAAGAACAGGGAAAGATGTGTTGGAAACACTGGCTACTCAGCATTTCTGACTGATGGATATGAGGAGACCTGGAGCTCCCAGCCACATGGTGATGCCAAGTATACAGGCCATATACCCCAATTACGGGCAGATTGTATTAAACAGCATTATACTTTCAGCTGTTCGTAAAAGTACTGACTATACTGTCCCAGTCCGTGCTTGCAAAACTCAAAACACTGGGTGGAATTTTACCGGCACGTCTAGCCAAGGTTCATACGATCCCGCCGAAAACCAATGAAGAGCGTCGTTCTCCGAGCCGAGCCTATCACCAAAATTGGGTCAGGCATGCAGTAAAATTCTAGCCACTGGCTGGAATTTTCTGGCCTTTCGACCCTGCCAGCAAGGACGGAGAGTTTGACGCTCAGCCAAATCTTTGTTCACTGCAGCAGGACTAGAGAATCCCGCTGGAGTGAATGGCCAGAGAATCCCTCCCAGCATGCCCAGCATTAGATGTGATTCTGCTGAACAATCCTGATTGTATTAAGAATTACACTGAAACCCAATTTGAGATTGTCAGTGGGGCTTGCAATATTGTTCACTTTTGCAAGCTAGAAGCCACAAAATATCACAAACTGGGCCCTGTCCTTAGCAGACTGAAGGAACATGTGCAGATTTTGTTACTTTTTCATCCAAACAAAAGCTTAGGGAACAGCCATTCCCTAATTAATTTCCCAGAGAAATGCCTTGACCAATCAGAGTCGGATTGCACAATTTGAACAAAGCTGGACATCTAACTGCTCCATAGTGCATTCTCTATGGCAGTGCCTCCACCAATCAGAGAACACTTGCCAACAATTTAGCCCTAGCTTCTCATGTGGTATCAGTTGTTGTTGCCCCACTATATTTTGATAATAGCATATGAGTTATCCTGATGAGTGCAAGACAAGAAGCTGAGACAACATCTTTTTTTAAATGTTCTTCCCATTTTGGGCAGGTGATGATTTACATTCAGGTCGATTCCACAGGGTCTGGCAACCATTTTGGGTCTTGCACACATGATATGCAGTGAGCTAATGTTAATGAGCTAAATCAAGCGACTGAAGGCAATGATTCTCCATTTCAACTTTCTTGCTCCTTGGTTGTGATTTCAAAGTCAGGTTGTTCTTTGGATGATTCACTTTGAGCTCTGTTTGGGCTTTTCTCTTCAATTTCCATCACAGAAGAGCATTGGAAACCGTGGAGCAGCAAAGATTACAACAAACCTTGCGGGTTTCTGCAGATCTTCAGCTGACGTTATGGCAGAGGATCAGTCAAATCTCTCCCTCCTCTTCTATTTAAACTTCACTCCCTGAGTTGCCCAATTACTAACCCACTTGAGACTGACTAACTCAGAACAAACCAGGAATTGAGTGTTGATGCAATTTGCCAGCTGTACAGCAAATAATATTGAGTCTTTACATTCAAATAGGCTGACTGATGACTCAGCAACAGAAAGGTGAATAATGTTTGTATCCTAGAGCAAGGTTTAGGTGACGTGCCATGGTGTTAGGGGTAGTGAATTATCACGGCTAGGGGATTGGCTGACTAATAGATAACAGAGAGTTGGGATAAGGGGGGCATTTTCAGAAAGGCAACCTGTAATTAGTGGAGTGCCACAGAGATCAGTGTTGGGACCAAAATATATTCTAATGACTTGGATGAGGGAAGTGAATGTACTATTTCCAAGTTTGCAGATGACACAAAAATAGGTGGGGAAACTAGTGGTGAGGAACATACAGGGTAGTTTTCCTGTACCTCCCACTTTGAGAATCATAGCGGGTGGGTGTGGTCATGCAAATGTCCGTTGACCTCAGGTGGGATTTTCTGGTCTTGGGACAAATGCGGCCAGAAAATCCCACCCAAAGAGTTTAGAGGGATATAGGCAAGTTGGTGAGTGGGCAAAAACTTGGCAGATGGAATATAATGTAGGGGAATATGAAATTATACACTTTGGTAAGAAGAATAAGGAGCTGAATATTATTTAAATGAAGAAAGACTGCAGAAAACTGTAGCACTGAGGAATCTGGGGGTCCTCATGCATAAATCACAAAAAGCTAGCATGCAACTTCAACAGGTGATAAGGAAAGCAAATTAAATGTTGGCCTTTATTTCAAAAGGGATGGATTTACAAATAAGGAGGTCATGCTAAAACTATGCAAGGCACTAGTTCAACTACACCTGGAATACTATGAACAGCTTTGGTCCCTTATCTAAGGAAAGATCTACTGGCATTGGAAGCAGTTCAGAGAAGGTTCATTAGGTTGATCCTGGGTGTGGAGGGATTTTCTTATGAGTAGAGGTTGAGTAGGCTGGGCCAGTGCTCACTGGATTTTAGATGAATGAGAGCAAATCTTATTAAGTCATATAGCATTCTCAGGGCACTTGACAGAGTAGAAGCGCAGAAGCTGTTTCCCCTTGTGAGGAAATCTAGGACCTCAGAGCAAAATCTTGGATTATGGGGTCACCCACTTAAGACAGATGAGAAGCAACTTCTTCTCTCAGAGAGTAATGAATCTATGGAATTCTTTACTGCAGAGGGTTGACTCCTTAAATATGTTCAAAGCTGAAACCGGCATTTTTAATCAGTAAAGAAATCAAGGGTTATACGGGTAAGGTGGGAAAGTGGAATTGAAGATTGTCACATCAGTTGGGTGATGATCTCAGTGAATGGTGGAATAGAATCAATGAATTGAATGGCCTGCTTCTGCTCATATGTCTTATGGTCTTATGATCTTACAGTCAATGGGTTAATATATTGTTCTCATGTTAAATATGGATTTATATAAAGGGCTTCCTTTAATGAAAAACTAAAGCAAGATATGGATTTCCAAAAGCCCAGATGTAGGGTTATAGGTACAGCTTATATCCAGAAGGGTTGTGCTTAGTTTCAGTTAATCCTACTGAAGTCCATGTTTTGGTGAGTTTGTGCATGTGTTCTTATCGATTTGTAAAATTTCATGCTCATTTTCCAATGTGAAATAGAAGTTCTGTGGGATCCTTTGAAACACCATGACTTTAGGCATTTGGCAGTCTCTACTGTTGATATACTCCATACACAGAATCAAGCTGATCAGCTATAAGCAGTGATTCACCTGGGGAGGAATATAACTTGGAAATTACTGAGAAGAAATGTCAGCCTTCCTCTCTTGTGCCAATTGCTGATTTTAAAGACATCCACTTAAAATGAAAAATGGAAGCAGTTTTAGCGAAGTCTGTTCACCAAGACAGAAGATAATTTGCTTTCTCTTAACTATGAACCAGAAATGTAAAAGGAAAATAAACACAGGTGCAATATAGAGCAGGGCTGTTTCTTTAGCTCTTTTACAGTTTGTGGAATGAATCAGTTGAATTCTATTAATAATTGCGATTATCATTATTATCTTTGCAGTGATCAGGGCACCCTTTGAAAAGCACACCACGATATCTGCACTGAGAGATAAACATCCTACACTGGCCATGGCAACCCCTGCTGACAAGGAGAGGACCCACAAACTCTCTGCACAGGGCATTCTCCTCCACCACATGCAGGCATGAGGGTGACCCAACACTCCCCCCCCATATGCCTCCAGCCAGAAGCCCCACCCTGTCAGGTCCCCCCTTAGGCCCTGCTCCTTGGCAGTGCCAACCTTGCACTGTCCCCTGGCACCACAGCAGTGACACTTTGAACTGGTGCCTTGGATCGTGGGGAGGGAGGTAAGTGCTGCTCCCCGTGCCTCTCTAAGCTGCCAGGCTGGAGAAGGGCAGTCCCTCAAAACATGTGGGGGTTGGGTGGGCTTGGAAGGGTTTGACCTCAGTTTCATTGAGGTCTCTGCTCCTCTGTTGTGTCATTATTCAGAAGCCTCAGCAGACAGCGACCTAGACCCAAACTGGTGCCAAGTTCCCATTGTGACCAGCCACCTCCAACCCTTCTCAATAAACATCACAATCAAGATTATGTAAGACCAATGATCGGGGTATAGAACCGATCACAGTTCATAAAGACTGGATACCGTATGCCTCTTGAAATGCCCAGCATTCAAACTGAGATTATGAAAGCATAACAGCCAATTCTCAAATTCAGCTGTGAATTTATCCTCAGCTCCCTCAGGCGATCGAGTGTATGAACATTCATTCTTTGGCCCACATCTATCCAAATTAACCAGGATGTCTGACATATCATGTACTCACAATGGCAGCCATTATCTCGATGCCTACAACATTGTCGGAGTGTGAACAAGGCCCCATCTTGGCTGTCTCCAACTGCTTTGATCAAATGAGGATTTTCTTGACTTTGCTCGGCTCCCCATCACCCAGATTTAATCAGAATCTTTCAAGTACACAGCACAGAGTATATATTCCGGGATTAGATAATTATGGGTTGTGCATTAGAATAAATAAAAGGATTAAATGATGAGAAATGCCAGAGCTCTTGAAAATGCAGCCTTTCATGAGATCCCTCCCCATCAATCTGAGAAATGTAATATTCCCCCTGATGTTTTGGCTGCAGAGTGCAGAGTTTAGACCTGATTCCATACTGATTCTAGAATGCCGTTAAACAAACATGACTTATGTTTTGTTGCACCATTGTTCCAGGCAGGAAAGTAGCAAATGGATTTTAATACAAAGAAGAATAATGTAACGCATTTAGGGATGACAAGAAAAGCTTGGAGGTGGGGGGGGAGGGCGCGGAATCTAGGCTTAAAGGTGCTATTCGGACTGGCGGTTGGTGACTAGTGGGGTGCCCCAGGGGTCGGTGCTGGGGCCTCAGCTATTTACCATTTATATAGATGATCTGGAGGAGGGAACCGAGTGTATGGTGTCGAAATTTGCTGATGACACCAAGATTGGGGGAAAGGCAAATTGTGCGGAGGGTGTGGAGAGTCTGCAGAAGGATCTAGATAGGCTGGGCGAATGGGCCAGGAAATGGCAAATGGAATTTAATGTTGGCAAGTGTGAGGTGGTCCACTTTGGTAGGAAGAATGGTAGGAAGGACTATTACTTACGTGGCGAAAAACTGCAGCAGGCGACGGTGCAGAGGGACCTCGGGGTCCTTGTGCATGAGTCACAAAAAACCAGCCTGCAGGTGCAGCAGGTGGTCAGGAAGGCGAATGGGATGCTGGCCTTCATAGCGAGGGGGATTGAATATAAAAGTAGGGAGGTCTTGCTGCAGCTGTATAGGGCATTGGTGAGGCCGCAGCTGGAGTACTGTGTGCAGTTTTGGGCGCCGCACCTGCGCAAGGATATTTTGGCCTTGGAGGGAGTGCAGAGGAGGTTTACTAGGCTGATACCGGAGTTGAGGGGGTTGAGCTATGAGGAGAGGCTGAATAAACTAGGCTTGTACTCTTTAGAGTTTAGAAGAATGAGGGGAGATCTCATTGAGACGTATAAGATGATGAATGGGATGGATAGGATAGAGGTGGAGAGACTCTTCCCGCTCAAAAAAGACAGTAGGACTAGGGGGCACAGCCTCAAGATAAAGGGGGGGCGGTTTAGAACGGAGTTGAGGAGGAACTTCTTCACTCAAAGGGTGGTGAATATCTGGAATTCTCTGCCCGTTGAAGTGGTGGAGGCTGCCTCGCTAAATATTTTTAAGAAGCGGGTTGATGGGTTTTTGATAAGAGAGGGGATTAAGGGTTATGGGGAGAGGGCGGGAAAGTGGAACTGAGCCACGACAGATCAGCCATGATCTTATTGAATGGCGGGGCAGGCTCGAGGGGCCGGATGGCCTGCTCCTGCTCCTATTTCTTATGTTCTTATGTTCTAAAGGGAGCAAAGTGCAGTTGAGTTAAAAACCATGATTGTGTTAAACAGCCGAGCACTCTTGAGAGGCTGAATAACCGACTCCAGCTCCTAAATTTATTCCGATGGTTAGAAAGGACAGTAGGAAGAGAGGTAATAAGCCGTGGATAACGAAGGAGGTGAAGGAAAGTGTTAAATTAAAAGCGGAGGAATTTAGAGTAGCTAAGAGTAGTGGGCGAGAAGAGGATTGGGAAAGGTTTAAATGTCAACAAAGATTGACAAAGAAGTTGATAAAGGAGGGTAGGAGAAGCTATGAGGCTGGGCTAGCACTTAATATAAAAAAGGATAGCAAGAGTTTTTATAAATATATAAAAAGGAAGAGGCTGGCTAGGGTGAACGTTGGTCCTTTAGAGGATGAGAAAGGGGAGCTAGTGGTAGGGGATGGGGAGATGGCTAAGGTCTTGAATAACTTTTTTGTTTCTGTCTTCACGGAGGAGGACGTGAATAATTTGCCGGGTGTTAGCGATGGAAAGGTGGTAGGAATGGAGGGTCTTAATGACATTACTGTTACTAGAGAGGTGGTGCTCGACAGACTGGAGGGGCTGATTGTGGACAAGTCCCCAGGACCGGATGGAATGCATCCGAGGGTTCTGAAAGAAATGGCGGAGGTGATAGTGGATGCCTTGGTGGTTATTTTCCAGACGTCGCTGGATTCCGGGGAAGTGCCGGAAGATTGGAAAACGGCTAATGTTACGCCGTTGTTTAAGAAGGGTGCCAGGCAAAAGGCGGGGAATTATAGGCCGGTTAGTTTAACGCCTGTGGTAGGTAAAATGTTAGAATCCGTCATTAAGGAGGAAATTGCGAGGCATCTTGAAGGGAATTGCTTGATAGGGCGGACGCAACATGGTTTCATTAAAGGGAAGTCGTGTCTGACAAATTTACTGGAGTTCTATGAGGATGTGTCTAGGGCAGTGGATAGAGGAGAGCCGGTGGATGTGGTCTTTCTGGATTTTCAGAAGGCGTTTGACAAGGTACCTCACAAGAGGTTATTGCAGAAGGTCAGGGGACATGGAGTTGGGGGTAGGGTGTTAGCGTGGATAGAGGATTGGTTGTCAAATAGGAGGCAGAGAGTGGGGGTCAATGGGTGCTATTCGGATTGGCGGTTGGTGACTAGTGGGGTGCCCCAGGGGTCGGTGCTGGGGCCTCAGCTATTTACCATTTATATAGATGATCTGGAGGAGGGAACCGAGTGCAGGGTGTCGAAATTTGCTGATGACACCAAGATTGGGGGAAAGGCAAATTGTGCGGAGGGTGTGGAGAGTCTGCAGAAGGATCTAGATAGGCTGGGCGAATGGGCCAGGAAATGGCAAATGGAATTTAATGTTGGCAAGTGTGAGGTGGTCCACTTTGGTAGGAAGAATGGTAGGAAGGACTATTACTTACGTGGCGAAAAACTGCAGCAGGCGACGGTGCAGAGGGACCTCGGGGTCCTTGTGCAAGAGTCGCAAAAACCCAGCTTGCAGGTGCAGCAGGTGGTCAGGAAGGCGAATGGGATGCTGGCCTTCATAGCGAGGGGGATTGAATATAAAAGTAGGGAGGTCTTGCTGCAGCTGTATAGGGCATTGGTGAGGCCGCAGCTGGAGTACTGTGTGCAGTTTTGGGCGCCGCACCTGCGCAAGGATATTTTGGCCCTGGAGGGAGTGCAGAGGAGGTTTACTAGGCTGATACCGGAGTTGAGGGGATTGAGCTATGAGGAGAGGCTGAATAAACTAGGCTTGTACTCGTTAGAGTTTAGAAGAATGAGGGGAGATCTCATTGAGACGTATAAGATGATGAATGGGATGGATAGGATAGAGGTGGAGAGACTCTTCCCGCTCAAAAAAGACAGTAGGACTAGGGGGCGCAGCCTCAAGATAAAGGGGAGGCGGTTTAGAACGGAGTTGAGGAGGAACTTCTTCACTCAAAGGGTGGTGAATCTCTGGAATTCTCTGCCCGTTGAAGTGGTGGAGGCTGCCTCGCTAAATATTTTTAAGAAGCGGGTTGATGGGTTCTTGATAAGAGAGGGGATTAAGGGTTATGGGGAGAGGGCGGGAAAGTGGAACTGAGCCACAACAGATCAGCCATGATCTTATTGAATGGCGGGGCAGGCTCGAAGGGCTAGATGGCCTACTCCTGCTCCTATTTCTTATGTTCTTATGTTCTTATGTTCTATTGCTCAGGTTCTTACATTCTTGCATCATGACAGTGTTGGCAATATTGAGCCCTTGCAAGGATGAAGGCAGAATGTGGGTTTCAGTAATGGAAACCAGGCAGAGGCAAGGTAACTGGTTAAACAAAAAATGAAGAGATCTCCCAAGTGCCCTGTTAGCTGTTGCATGGTGTAGGATTTTTAGCACCCTTCTTTTCTGTGGTAATCTCAAAGAATCTCACGAACTGTCAAGAGAGCCACTGCCCTTGAGTAGAGACAAAACAAAAAGAGTTTCTGGATACGGTACAACTATCCTTAGCAATGACTTGGGTATGAGGTTCAAAGTTGATCTCAGATTAATACTGAATTTGCATGTTTCAAAATTCAATCTGAATGATTAATGGCTTAACTACCAAGACCATATTCATTTTTTAAAGATACATAAGTTTTTACTTCGACCTACTTTGTTCAACCAAAAATAAATGTTGAATGCTGTACATAGCCCCAAGTACAATCAAGATGCTAAAAAAGGAATGAGGATTTTCAATGTTCTTCTTTTGTTCTGTTTTATTTGTGATCTCATTGAAGGAAATATCATGAAGGAGTTACTGAACCAATGAGTGAACGGAAATTAGATTTTCTCACATATACAGACACACAGTCGAAATAGAAAATTCAATAAAGTCCCCTAGCTATTGATTATATTTACTTAATTTACTAACCTCAGTCATTCATCAAAGCTATTTTCTTCTAAGCATTCAGTTTTTGCAAAATGAAGACAGAACTGAGCAAAAAAAATAAAGCAAATACAAATCTTAATATCTACTTCTTTGAAATCATAGGAGTGATTCCTAAAATAACACACACATAAAAGAATGTTCTCACAAAAATATTTCTTTCGTCTCTGCTCTCTCATTGTAGGCATGCAGATGGAGAAACATTAGCATCCTGCAATCATCTGCATTTCCATTACCATGGAACAGTGTGCAAGCATAGCTCTGCATGCCAACAATCTGTACTGTGCGTGGGAGTTCACTGGGGAAAGATTACATTGGAAAAACAACTTCTCTGTTGTGTGTTCACTCAAACTCTGCAGCAGAAAAGGCACAGAAACTAAGTGAGTGTTATCCTTACAAAGGTAAAGGTGCTTACACTGAGCTAAGAATCACAACATTTCTTATTGTGGATTTACACAGTACTCTTAACAATTACATTATTTGCAATCATAGAATCTCTACAGTGCAGAAGGAGGCCATTCAGTCCATTGACCCTGCACTGACAACAATCCCACCCACATCCTTTTCTCTTATCCCACATATTTACCCTGCTAATCCCCCTTTCAATAAGGGACAATTTACCATGGCCAATCCACCTAACCTGCATATTTTTGGACTGTGGAAGGAAAGCAGAGCACCTGGAGGAGACCCATGCAGATATAGGGAGCACATGCAAACTCGACACAGGCAATCACCTGAGACCGGAATTGAACGTGGTCTCTGGTGTTGTGAGGCAGCAATGCTAACCATTGTGCCACGCTGGCTTTACCTAAGGGCTGCTTTCATTGTAAGGGAAGATCCCAGAGTCAAAGCAGGTGGAATGATCACATATCCAACAAATCAAATGACTGTTATTATTTGATAAAACTTGTTTGTGCTTTTAAGCCTCAGCTGAAAGTTAATTCGTTTTTCTTGACGTTTATAACAAATTATGATTAAACTATGACCCTTGCCTTACTTTATTAGCAAAACGCAGAACCAATCGGAATTTGTTCAGTGAATAAGCTGATAAACAGATCAGTCAGCAATCCTGTCAAGTGAAAATATGTTGATTGTAATTTTAATTTTGATTCTTCAATTTATTTCTGCTTGTGACAGCGTAATGGTTTGATAGAGTAATCTGTTCACCAAAGCAATATGCTATTCAAAGGCATATTGCTTTTTGTGAACAGATTTATAGATTTTATTCCAACATCAAAGCATGCCCACCACTGCGCAATGTGTTCAGCTTTATAAAAGCACCTCTAAAGCAAAATGTTTTTTATTTTCATGCTTTCTTAGCCAGTCACCATGGGTGATTCTATTTGTGCAACAGGTTCATCTATGTTTGAAAATAGCCAAATTGAGCTCTGTCTTTGTGCTGGCTCTCACTCTGTTTCTTTACACTTGTACATATTTGGATATTTGTGTGCTGAGGCAGGAAGCCACATGTTAAATATGGCATAGTAACATAGTAGTTAGCACAGCTGTCTAGACGCGGATGTCAATGCACACCACGTATCACTCAGTCTTCGCACACCTCTTCATCTCTCACACTCTTTACTTTTCAACATTTGGGTATCAGGAGAATTAATATCAAAGACATACATTGGCCCTGCTAAATTGTCCCTCAGTGTACCCGAACAGGTGCTGGAATGTGGCGACAAGGGATTTTCACAGTAACTTCAGTGCAGTGTTAATGTAAGCCTACTCGTGACACTAATAAATAAACTTAACGTCTGCCAAGGCAACCTCTTCAAATTCAAAAGCTTTTCTAAACAACTCTGCAAATTACATTACTTTCCCACAAGAGCCATTGCCAGCCTTCATGGAAACTTGATGTGATGGCACCTCCATGTGAAATTTAGGCAGTCATATGGAGTAGCATTGCTGCTGCTCAAATATTCCCAATATTATTTTCTTTCTCTTTCTAGAAGCCAAGATGGAGGACAGTTAGCAAGAAAAGAAGGAATAAGAAAGATTTATCTTTATCAAGCGTTTTTTATGATCTTCGGTATCCCAAAGCATTTTACAGTCCAAAATGCCTTTGCATATTATTATTTGCAAAAGCTAGTTTGCAAATAGCAACTAGCCCAAGAAAGAGACAGTTGGAATTTCTTGGACACAAAGTTAGAAATCATGATTTTTTTTCCCTTGATCTTGTTGGGAAAGATTGACAGTAAAAGAGATTGAGACAGACAAAGAACAATCTTTTTTTAAAAAGCCTTGTAAACTGGATGAACGTACCACCAACAAAGATGATCCATGTCTCCAGAGCAAAATTGATGTGGAGGCCAATGGTCACCCGCAGTCTATCAGAGCATGACACCCAAAGAAAGATTCAACATGCAGCAAAGTAATAACGACCTTAATTTATTGATGTTGGTTGAGGGATAAGTATTGACCAGTGCAACAGGGAGATTTCCCATGCTCATCTTTGAATAATGCC
Organism: Carcharhinus amblyrhynchos; assembly: GCF_965287045.1. Classification (NCBI taxonomy): domain Eukaryota; kingdom Metazoa; phylum Chordata; class Chondrichthyes; order Carcharhiniformes; family Carcharhinidae; genus Carcharhinus; species Carcharhinus amblyrhynchos. The sequence goes on along the minus strand of NC_137324.1, from coordinate 84,026,006 downwards.
ATGAAATTTTCTATGTTCATTGGAAGAATATCTCTTCTGAGGAATGTTGCCTCTGACAGTGCATCACATACTCAGTACTACACTATAGCATTAATCTGGAGTGTGTGTTCAAGTGTCTGTAGTGGGTCTTGAAACCACATTCTTTTGCCTCAGACACTTGTTCCATGTTTAACACCTAGGCAAAGAGACAAAACTTGAGAGGATTGGAAATACTGCAAACACTAAAGTAGAAGCACTGCAAAATGGGCAACCAGTTCAGGGAATGGAAGGGAGAGGGTGTCTTTTAAGATAGCTGACAACAGAAGGTTGGCATAAGCTATCTGACGGCAGCACAATGGTTAGCACTGCTGCTTCTAAGAGCCGTGGACCCAGGTTCGCTTCCTAGCTTAGGTCACTGTCTGAACGGAGTCTGCATGTTCTCCCTGCGTCTGCATGGGTTTCCTCCAGGTGCTCCGGTTTTCTTCCACAGTCCAAAAAACGTGCTGGTGAGGTGCATTGACCATGAGGTGCATTGACCAAGATAAAGGGGGGGGGGGGGGGGCGGCGCGGTTTAGAATGGAGTTGAGGAAGAACTTCTTCACTCAAAGGGTGGTGAATCTCTGGAATTCTCTGCCCGTTGAAGTGGTGGAGGCTGCCTCGCTAAATATTTTTAAGACGCGGGTTGATGGGTTTCTGATAAGAGAGGGGATTAAGGGTTATGGGGAGAGGGCGGGAATGTGGAACTGAGCCACGACAGATCAGCCATGATCTTATTGAATGGCGGGGCAGGCCCGAAGGGCCAGATGGCCTACTCCTGCTCCTATTTCTTATGTTCTTATGTTAAGTCCTCAGTGTACCCGAACAGATGCCAGAGTGTGGTGACAAGGGGATTTTCACAATAATGTCATTGCAGTATTATTTAAGCCTACTTGTGATGTTAATAAAAATAAAAAGTAAGATAATTTCAGCTCTGTGATTTCTCAGGATATTATGATGCCTTTACATTCAACAGTTTATTCTTAAAGGGAAAACACATCTTCCTGTAATATTCCCCCATGACATTGCGTGCAAATCCCTACAGTGCAGAAGAGAACATTTGACCCATCACATCTGCAATGACCTTCTGAAAGAGCACCCAATCCTGTACCTTAACCTTAACCCATGTATTGATCATGGCCAATCACCTAATCTGCACATCTTTGGACTGTGGGAGGAAATCAGAGCACCCAGAGGAAACCCATGCAGACACAGGGAGAATGTGGAAACTTCATACAGGCAGCCACCCAAGACGGGAATCAAACATGACTCCCTGGCACCCTGAGGCAGCAGTGCTAACCACTGTGCCACTGTGCTCCCTCAAACCCACAAGATATTTGTTCCATAGAATGGAAATCAGCTGCATTCTGCCAGACAAACCACCCTACAAGGTTACTGCTCAGGAACCATGTTAAAAATAACCCCCATCATCTTAAAACAACATTTTCTTTCTCACAAGTCACACAACATTAAACACGAGAGTTTTCGGCAGTGGCTGTTATTGATGTTCAACATGACATAGAAAGATGGCAGTGACTCATTTCATTGTGATTATGTGCCTATCATTTTCAGGTTAAATATTTTAAACCCAGACTGGGAGCACAATATCAGTGATTGAATTTGTGATGTGTGACACAAACAATGGAAGAGCCGAGGGGGTTGAGGAAAAAGTTGGCGAGATGAAAAATGGCATGGCTGGAGGAGAAAGTGAAAGATGATGGAATATTTCATGTTGCAATTTTGACATGATTATTTATTGCAACCCAACAACAAATTTACATGGATTCTATATGCGAGAAAACAATTTCTGCTTTAGCACCACTGTCTTTATCAGACATTCTGATGTAGACGTTTCCTACCCAGATAGAATAGGAGATGTTTCAAAGGTTTCTATTATCTTCATTGAGATTGAGGGAATATTTTGAACTATTATGGGAATGCAAGGGAAAACAAAAACTACATCCTATCCCTGGTGCCAATGCTACAGAAGCAAAAGATTGGTAGCCGGAATGCTTTCAACCTCCTCCATGTCTGTTTTCATAGTTATTTCACTCAGAACAGGTTGTTAGCACATTTCCAAAGGCTATAGGGGGCCACATCAAGCATGGCTGCCCAGGAGACTCTCCCACTCCCACTGCCTGTCATAGACATCTTCAAAGGGTGGCCATCAAATCCTGGAGTGGGAATCAAACATGGAATCAGAAGCAGTGGCATTACTCATTGTGCCATGTGGCCTCCCAAAGAGCCAGTGTGCATTTGGAATGACAGGCTGCTAATAAGGGAGTGCCATACAGTAGTATATTTTTACGGTTCAGGTCAGAAACTCCAATGTGTTTTATGGAGCCTGCCTGCAGCATAAATTTTGCACCTTGATTTTGGCTAGGATAAGCCAGCCTGCAGTTTGCTGGCCAGCTTGATTCCTGGCCAGCCCGGGACCTCTGCAGTGCTGGACCCCACCCCCCACAACCCCCATGGCCTGATTATGGCCCCAATGAGCATTCCTGGGTCAGCCTGAATCCCCTGTCCTGGAGCGCCCTGATCTTCAGCCCCTCCCCCAGCAGTAATGATCCAGACCACACCCCTACAGACCCCACCCCACAGGAGGCAGATGCCGTGCAGACCATTCCCCCATCCCACCCCAATCATTGGCCTCCCTTCAGACCTAAACGATCCCAATGACAGAGTGGCAGGGGAACCCCCTATCCCCACCGATCTCTGCTAAGCCCTGCCCCTAGCCTCCACTCCCTTGGCACTGTCCGATGCCCAATGGACAGTGTCAAGGTGCCCCCTGATCATGGGCACTTTGCTCCTTGGGCAGTACTGAGACACAGGCTGACACTGCCCAGGTGCCCATGCCTGGGGGCATCACCCCTGGCCACCCAACCCCCTGGGGGACACCAATTGCCCCCCTTCACTCCAGTGGGGTATTTTCTAGTCCCCTGAAAGTGGGGAGCAACTCTAAATCCTGTTGGAGTGAAATTGTACAGGCGGAGTGGGAGATGCTATTGGGTCTGGAGACTTCAGTCCCGGGCTCGATAAACACATTTAAACAACATTAAAATAAGATTAAAGTTACTTACCTGCTGGTCCCCCTGGTTTCCAGCATAGTCCTGACTACGCTGGATATCTGTTGCTGGGAGATGTGCGTGCATTGGGAACACATGCGCGAAATCCGTGAATTGGTACACATGTGATTCTCCTGGCCCAGCATGCTAAAAAATGAATGCGTCAGGGTGGGAGAATTGTCCTCTATATTAATACTGCAAATCAATGGAAAATTTTAATAAACCAATTTCTTTGCCAAACTGACCCTCAAAAGCAGAAGTGTCAGTCAGAAGGTTCTCTCAGCAAAAATATCTTGCCTCAGTTAATATGGGGTTAATAGCTTGAACTTGAATCTCCAGCAAGGACGTAGCCTGCTGGGAAGGTAAACTGAGAATTCAGTCACTCATTCCCCTAAATCTTTCAGCCATTACAATGAACACTTACACTGCAATCTGAAAAATAATAGAGAAAAATTTTCCACCTCAGTGTTCTCGGAGAATTCATTTTAATGGACAGTAAAGTCAGATTGAGCAATTTGTTGATATATGCTCGCAAAGTATGCTGAGAGCATTGAAGTAAAAAAAAACACGTGATTTTATATTAAACCTTTAAGTACACGTACATTTCTAATGAAATGCCAGCAATTTGAAATCTTAAAGGGGGAAGATTTGTGTATCCTTGTTTTGGGTGCTGAAGTTGCAATGGCAATCTCCATACACCATACATATGTCTCCTCAATTCAATGAGTTTAGTGTATAGCCTAGTGCAGAATACAGTGCTGACTGACTGTGCAGTGCAAGGGGGCCCAGCAACATGCGTGATTAGCACAAGTTTTGACATTGTTCATCTACCTTGCATGTCTCAAAGGTGATATGTTCCTCTGTTGTTTTGCTCAGTTATGGGATGAGGACACCACTGGCTAAGCTAACATTTATTGCCCCTCTATGATTCTGTGATTCTATTCCTAATTGTCCTTCAGGAGGTGGTGGTGAGTTGCTTTCATGAACCACTGCAGTCCCCGAGGTGTAGATATACTCACAGTACTGTGAGTTTAAGGATGTTGACCCAGAGACAGTGAAGAAATTATGATATATTTTCAAGTCAAGATGATGAGTGACTTGAAGGAGAACCTCCAGGTGGTGGTGTTCCCAGATATTTGCAACTCTTGTTTAAGTTTATTTATTAGTGTCACAAGTCAGTTTACATTGACACTGCAATGAGGTTCTTGTGAAAATCCCTTAGTCGCCCTACTCTGGCACTTGTTTGGGTACACTGAGTGAGAATTGAGCATGACAAAAGCACCTAATCAGCATGTGTTTCGGACTGTTGCAGGAAACTGAAGAACCCAGAGGAAACACATGCAGACATGGGGAGAATGTGCAGGCTCCACTCAGGCAGGAATTAAAGCGTTCTCAATAATTTAGATTATCCTTTGCTTGAAACATGTCTCGGAGTGCATTCTCAGTTACTCATACAACAGTGGCACAGTGGTTAGCACTGCTACCTCATAGGGCCAGGGATCCGGGTTCATTTCCAGCTTTAGGTCACTGACTATGTAGAGTTTGCCTGCATCTATGTGGGTTTTTTCCAGTTTCCTCTCATACTCGAAAGATGTGCGTGTTAGACTGATTAGCCATGCTAAATTGCCCCTTAGTATCAGGGGGTTAGCAGGGTAAATGTGTACGGTTACGGGGATAGGGTCTGGGTGAGATTTTTGTCAGTGCAGGCTCCATTGGCTGACTGGACTCCTTCTGCACTGTAGGGATTCTATAATTCTATCCTTGATAATTTCAGATTCCAGGTATCCATATTTGGATCCGCATCCAGCCTTCAGCCATCCTCTACAGATCAACAGTGAATGAGTCAAACAGTTCTCCTGGCTGTTGGACATGCTTATTAAATTTAGCCCTTTCAAGGATCTTGTTGCCACCTAGGTTAAGCTACCTCTTAGCCTTCAGCTTCTGAGCCTTTCTTTGGAGGTGTCCCTGGGAATTTTCCTTTGCATGTCTGCTTCTCAAGCTTTTCATCAGGTCAGAATGGTCCTGTGAATTTGATTTGATTTGATTTATTATTGTCACATGTATTGAGATATAATGAAAAGTATTGTTTCTTGCATATAGATAAAATATACAGTTCATAAAGTGCAAAGGGGAGAAGGAAAGGACAGGGTGCAGTAGATTTAAAGGAATTAGAGTTAAGCTTTAAGAGCATAGAATGAGAGCAAAAGATGGAAATAGAGGGTATTCTCAGGACAGCTGACAAGAAGTGACCACACTCCAGCACCATCTTTTTTTTTCAGGATTTTAGTTTTACGCTGCATTTTTTGAGAGCTTTTGGGTTTTCCCATCTGCCATTATCATATGTGTTGCATACTGTTTTGTAGATCGTAATTAAGTCTTTATAGTCTTAAGTATGTTAACTGTATGTATTTATGTTCCAGAACTATGTACATATATAAAGGTTCAAGCTAGGAGCTGTCTCCATGCTTGCCTGTGCAAGGTTAATACTGGACTGATCTCTAGGTACGGACTATGGGTTCCCTTAATCACTGTTTGTACAGTACTATACTGAGTCCCACATTAACCCTGTATGTGTCAGACATTATACTTCATGTATGTATGGCTCAAACATGTTTTAGAACCAATCATCATCAGCTGTTTCACTAGTGAACTTCCCTCCATCATTAGGTCAAAACTTGGAATAAGTGAACAAATATTTGTAACTTGTCAGATAATGAAGTGTTCACTTGCGGGAAGAACTAGACAATATCCCAGCTTGGGTTGATAAGTTGCAAGTAACATTTGCACCATACAAGTGCCAGGCAATGACCATCTCCAACAAGAAAACCTAACCATCATCCCCTGAGGCTGGGAAATCCGCAGTGAGTAATCCACTATCTGACTCCCCACATTTAGTCTGTCAACAACAAGGCACAAGTCACAAATGTGATGGAATACTGTCTGCTTGCCAGGATGAATGCAGCTAAAACAACACTCAAGAAGCTTGATATCTAGGACAAAACAGCCCTCTTGTTTAACATCCCATCCACTATCTTAAACACCAACGCACAATGATAGATCTATGTAACACATAAAGGACACACTGCAACAACTCACCAAGGCTTCTTTAACAATACTCTCCAAACCTTTAATCTCTACCACCTAGAAGGACAAGGAAACAGATACATGGGAGCATCACCACCTGCAAGTTCCCCTCCAAACCACTCACCACTCTGACTTGGAAATATATCTCTGTTCCTTCACTGTTGCTGGGTCAAAATCCTAGAGCTCCCTTCCTAACAGCACGGTGGATGTAAATGGACTGCTGTGGTTCAAGAAGGCAGCTCACCACCACCTTCTCAAGGGTAATTAGGGATTGATAATAAAAGCTGGCCATGTGAGCGATGTTCATATCCTGTGAACAAATAAGATAAGAAACACATTAGACATGCATTGATATTTCTTGAGTAGAGAAGTGATTATTTTCCAGCAAAGTCTCTTGAGCAACAGTGTGTAGAATAAGCTGATTCAGAAAATTTGGTGGAGGTCCATACCATTGGAAATTGGGTACAGGGTGACTCTGTCACATCCTCACAGTCTCCACGTTGGGTTTCCTTTTCCTTTTTGGGCCTTATTTCTTGGCGTTCTTGCTATTGAACTTTGTCAAACGTTGTAAATGATCTAAAATAAGTTTTGATTCTTTCTAGTGGATGCACAAGATTGATGCATCCTGGCGGGCAAACCGCCTATGGAGGTGTGACCAATTATTCAGATGAAACACAACAATCAATTTCTATTGATCCTCTGGCTCCTTGCTTCAGGCATGCGCTCCCATCGCCCAGATTAATTCCTACTCCTGCGGGGCATCACTTTTTTTAGAATTAAAATTGTGATAGAATAGGGAGTAAAATATCATCAAAGACAATCTTAAAAGATTGGATAAGATTTTGAAGATACTTCAATGCTCTAAAAGGTACCCTTGCCTCCCATAGGAGATTAAAGAAAAGAAATGAGTTATAGGTGAACACTGAGAAGTCATGAAGTTAAGACTGGGTTCGAATCAAAATATAATGAGTTATAGAGTTAAAGCCAAATTACCAATTCTAAAACCTCTTTATATATCTTTACAATGATATATCTCAGAAATTGGTATTTGTGACAGATTTAAACGCTTGAGGTACTGAATCATTTTATAGGATTGAAAATAAAATTGTGTTTCAAATCTTGATTTGCATGAGAAAATAATAATTTGCCTGGAGCTTATTATTATATTACTTTGCCCAAACTATACATGCAGTACAAAGTAATGTCTCAAGAATTATACATCTTAGATTTGCATGTCGATTAACACAGGGGAGCTAACTGCATTAATAGCAATTTAAATTTACCAGGGAGAGACAAGGCATTATTTTGTTGTTTACTTTTCCAGAATAAAGACAAAAAGCACTCTCAATATCACAGAAAGCCAATGAGTCCTGCCAAAAATTCCATTCTTTTGTCATTGATTCCAACCCCCATCACCAGCCATTGTCACAATCGGAAACAGATTGTTCACATCCTTACCATCCTAATAGAACTGAGCTGGGCATCCCATATCCTCTCCATTAGAATGACCACCTACTTCCATCTCCACAACACTATCACTCATTTCTTTAGTCTATCTACTTTTGAAACCCTCATCATGCATTTGGTACCATTAAGCTTTTCCAATGGTCTTCCAATCAGTCTCTCATCTACTCTCTGTAAATTCCAGATCATGTAAAACTCTGCTGACTTTATCCTATCTTGTTCCCAAATACAAAATACAAGGGGACACAGGTTCAGGGTATAAGAGGGAAAGTTTAAGAAGGAAGCATGGGGGACATTTTGCATGCAAAGTGGTGGGTGCCTGGAAAGCACTGCCAAAGGAGGTGGTGGAAGCAGACACATTAGCAACATGTAAGAGACATCTGGATAGGTAGTTGAATGGAGGTACTTGAATAGAGTAGAGGGATCTGGACCGAGTAAGGGCAGAAGTTTTTTTTTATAGTTTAGTTAGGGCATCACAATTGGCATGGGCTCAGAGGGCCAAAGGACCTGTTCCTGTGCTGTACTTTTCTTTGTTCTTTGTTCTAAGTCTAATATTCACATTTGGTTGGTTGGAAACCCATTGGTTGGGGAATTGGTTGTCTGATAGGTACGCTGCTTGCTTTCCCTAAAAATCAATTGGGTGTATAGCAATGGCTAATCCATTACAGCTATTTTGCACCCACAGCCAAAAATAAAGATTGTCCCCAACACTTTGACCCAAGATCAGAATTATCATCCTTGTGTTGAAATAATTTTGTGACCTCATGTTTCTTGCCTCTGCAATTCCCCCATCTGATATGCATTTTCTGTTATCTAACTCTGGATTCTTGGACATCTCCTGTTTCCCTTGGCTGTGCCTTCCACCTGGAATTCCATCCCTGATTCCCTTAAGATTGTCCTTGTAACCTATCTCTTTGAGAGAACTTTTTGTTCTCTTCCAAATTCCTCCTTCATTTGGGATGGAACTCATGTCTGCCATTCTTATCAGAAATGATAAATACGGATGTATCAAATGCTTCGAAAGGCTTTAACTTATTAAAATGGTGATCAACAATAAACATAAACAGTCTAAATATAAACAAAACAGGGAAGAAGAGCATAGGAAAGAATTAAGTGAAGGAGGGCATTGATAGCAAGGGAAAAAAATCGAGATACAGAACAGGGGTCTAAAAAAGTGGTTAAACTAGATGGTCAGAGTAAACATCAAAAATGAATTAAAGTAACTGTGCAGCAATGCACACAGTAATGCACTGCAATAAAACAGGAGAGATAAGAACATAAGAACATAAGAAATAGGAGCAGGAGTAGGCCATCTAGCCCTTCGAGCCTGCCCCGCCATTCAATAAGATCATGGCTAATCTGTTGTGGCTCAGTTCCACATTCCCGCCTTCTCCCCATAACCCTTAATCCTCTCACTTATCAAAAACCCATCAACCCGCGTCTTAAAAATATTTAGCGAGGTAGCCTCCACCACTTCAACGGGCAGAGAATTCCAGAGATCACCACCCTTTGAGTGAAGAAATTCCTCCTCAACTCCGTTCTAAACCGCCCCCCCTTTATCTTGAGGCTGTGCCCCCTAGTCCTACTGTCCTTTCTGAGCGGGAAGAGTCTCTCCTCCTCTATCCTATCCATCCCATTCATCATCTTATATGTTTCAATGAGATCTCCCCTCATTCTTCTAAACTCTAAAGAGTACAAGCCTAGTTTATTCAGCCTCTCCTCATAGCTCAACCCCCTCAACTCCGGTATCAGCCTAGTAAACCTCCTCTGCACTCCCTCCATGGCCAAAATATCCTTGCGTAAGTGCGGCGCCCAAAACTGCACACAGTACTCCAGCTGCGGCCTCACCAATGCCCTATACAGCCGCAGCAAGACCTCCCTAGTTTTATATTCAATCCCCCTCGCTACGAAGGCCAGCATCCCATTAGCCTTCCTGACCACCTGCTGCACCTGCAGGCTGGGTTTTTGCGACTCATGCACAAGGACCCCGAGGTCCCTCTGCACCGTTGCCTGCTGCAGTTTTTCGCCATGTAAGTAATAGTCCTTCCTACCATTATTCCTACCAAAATGGACCACCTCGCACTTGCCAACATTAAATTCCATTTGCCATTTCCTGGCCCATTCGCCCAGCCTATCTAGATCCTTCTGCAGACTCTCCACACCCTCCACACAATTTGCCGTTCCACCAATCTTGGTGTCATCAGCAAATTTCGACACCATACACTCGATGCCAGCAATCATATATTGGGAAGAACCAACATAATAGGAACGACTAAACCTTGGCTGCAGAAATATCAGAACAAAGAATGAAATAATGTAACATATTTTGAAATGACACAGAGGAATAAAGTGGAGGAGCTTTGCATGTTAGCGATCATGTAATAGCAGCAGGTAAAATGAATGCAGTTATCAGCAAGATAAGCATTAAATTCATACGGATAGAAATAAAAGGTAATAAAAGATCAATCGCACTAATTGGACTGATCGCCTAGAAGTGGAAGGGAGGTGGAGGAGAAATATGCAGACAAATAAAGGAATTGAGTTAAGAGCATAGTAGAATAATCATGGGACATTTTAATTACTCTGATATTAATTACCTAAGCGTAAAGGCGACAAGGAAATTGAGTTCCTGCAATGTTTACAGGACTCCTTTCTAACCCAATTAATACAACACCCAACAAGGGAGCATTCACTATTGGATCTGGTAATAGGGAATGAAAATGCGAGAAGTAAAAGCAAGGGAATATCGAAGCAACTTTGACCGTAATATAATGTGCTTTAAGATTATGATAATTAAGGACATAAGTATGATGAAAATTAGGTTAATATATTGGAGAAAAACTGAAAAGAGAACTTGGGCAAATAAATTGTACAGCAATATTGATGAAGATGTAGAATAATATTGGGAAACATTTAAAATGGTGTTTAATGGAGTGCAGGAAACATGTATTACGTTTAAAAGAAAGAAGAGACTAAGCACTAGTAGAACTCCATGGATCAATAAAGATCTAAGGGAATAAGTGAGGGTAAAGAAAGAGGCATACATTAAATGCATAGGCAGCAGAAGAGAGCAGGATAAGCGAGAATGTGAGGAAGAAGTTAAAAAAAGACAATTCGGAAGATAAAGAAGAAATGTGCTTTAAATTATTTCAGAACATGAAACAAAATGGTAAAATATTTTATGGGCACAACAATAGAAAACAGAAGAGTCTGATGGGAATAAAACCGCTACTGGATAAGCAGGAATGGTGGCAATATAGAGATAGCAGATATATTAAATAATTATTTTGTTTCAGTATTTACCAGGGAGATTGAATAGGTAAATGTGACATTGAATGATGAGGTGAGCAATGAGATGAATGTATTTAAATTAAAAAAAAGTGTTGAATAAACAAATATAACTCAAAGAGGATAAAACCACTGATACAGCTGAAAAGATTCTAAGAGGTAGAAAAGACATTACTACAAATATGTATTAATTCATTAGAAATATTGTAATACCAGAGGACTGGTGAATAGATAATATAATTCCTTTATTTAAGGGAAACCACATGGTGCCCATGAAATTATAAACCACATGAGTGAGTGGTTAGAAATGTAATGTAACCCCCTTCTTAAAGAGCAAAGAGAATAACATCTGGATATGTACAATGCAATAATAAATAAGTGTAGATTTTAAGAGAAAAAAACGTTGTTTTGCCAACCTTGTAATTTTTTTTGAGGTAGCAACAGAGAGAGTAGAAAATGGTAATGTATTGGATGTGAATGATTTGATTTTGGAAAGGCCTTCAATCAATAAGGTGTCCCAAAAAGAATAAAGTCAAATCAAGTGAAATCAGGGAACAAGTGGTAGAACGGAATGCTGGTTGACTTCTAAACAGAAAGCAGAGAATGGGAGTAAGTGGAAAGTGGTGTTCAACAAGGATCAGTGCTGGGACCACTGCTGTTCACAATTTACATTAATGATTTGCACATCAGAATGAAAAGCACAATTTCTAGATTTATGGATGACAGTAATAAACTTGCAGAATCGGAAAGTAATTGGCAAATAAAGTTTAACAAAGTTTGATGTGAGACAGTTCATTTTATTAGTAAGAATTGGGAGGTCACTTATTACTTGGAAGTTACATGACTGGGTGGGGTAAAGAAGCAAAGGGATCCCGGAACACAAACACAGCAATCATTAAAAGTTGTGCCATAGGTTTCGGCAAGGCTATTAAAATGGAAAACAAAGCACCAGCTTTAGTGGGATAGAATTGTAAAATAGGAAAGTTATATTAAACCTGTATCGAACCTTGGGTTAGATCACACAGAGTATCGCACACAGTTCCAGTCTAGCAGAGAAGATTTACAAGAATGATATAAAAAATGAAAAACACAAGTGATATTTAAATTACGAATGGTTTTGATAGAGCAAATACATGAATCATTAAAGGTTGAGCTGCAAAAAAAGCGAACAAATCACATGGATTTACTAATGGAATGTAAAATCTATCAAAATAGGGAAGTTATACTCAGCCTGTGTTGAATCTTGGTTAGACCATTCATTGAATACAGTGTGCAGATTTGGTTGCCATATCATAAAGAGGGCATAGAAGCAATGAAGAGTATGCAAGGAAGATTAATAAGGATGATAGCAGAAATGTGCGTGGCTATACATATCAGGAAACGATTGACAAGGTGGGTCTTTTTTCTCATGATAAAGGAAGGTTGAGAGGTGACCTAATAGACATCAAAATTACGAAAAATTTTGATAAAGTGCATATAGAGAGAAAGTTCCCACTTGGGAGGCAAAAGCATAACTGGAAGATTGTCAACTAGAGATCCACTAGGGAATTAGAAGAAACTCCTTTAGCCGAAGTGTGGTGAGAATGTGGAACTCACTGCTACATGGAGCGGTTGAAGCGAATATTATAGATGCATTTAAAGAGAAGATAAAAAAAAACAGAGAAGGAAATGGACAGTAGAGGGGTCACAGTAAGAGATTTAGATGGGGAAACATGGGAGGGGGGAGTTTTGAGTGAAGCACACTCATCGGCATGAACTGTTGGGCCAAATGATCTATTTCTGTGTAGTATATGCGATTATACACTTCTATGTAATCCTATGTTGTTTCTGTGTTCCTTTTCCCTTGCCACTGTAAGGTGTCTTGATATGTTTTTTTCTACTACTAAATTTATTTATTAGTCACAAGTAGGCTTACATTAACACGGCAATGAAGTTACTGTGAAAATCCCCTAGTCGCCACAATCCGGCGCCTGTTTGGGTAAACTAAGGGGCAATTTAGCTTGGCTAATTTACCTAACCTGCATATCTTTGGACTGTGGGAGGAAACCGGAGCACCTGGAGGAAACCCACACAGACACAGGGAGGATGTGCAAATTCCACACAATGTCAAAGCCAGGAATCAAACCCAGATCTTTGACGCTGTGAGACAGCAATGCTAACCACTGTGCACCATGCCACAGAAGCACTGCTGCCTCACAGTGCTAGGGGCCCGGGTACAATTCCTGGCTTGGGTCACTGTGTGGAGTTTGCGCATTCTCCCTGTGTCTACATGGGTTTCCTCTGGGTGCTTTGATTTCCTCCCACAGTCCAAAGATGTGCGAGTTAGGTGGATTGGCCATGCTAAATTGCCCTTTAGTATTAGGGGGACTAGCTCGGCTAAATGAATGGGATTATGGAATAAGGCCTTGGTGGGATTGTGGTCAGTGTGGACTTGATGGGCCGAATGGTCTCCTTCTGCATTGTAACATTCTATGGCATTAAGATGCTATGTAAATACTAGTTGCTATTGAAAATGAAAATTCTTTTGGCCTAAGTATTTATAAAGGTGCAATTTGTTTTAAAGACATGAATTGCTTGTGCCTTTCAATGTAGCAGCTGAAAACTATTTAAAGCAGATAAATTAGGGAGAGTGCAGGGAGGAATCTGAATCCTAGATAAGATGGATCACAGAAAATATAGCTCAGAATTCCCTGATCTCGTTCGCTCCACTACATCTGCCAGTGAGAACAGAGAATTTAGTGCTCAGCCAAATCTCCATTCACAGCAGGAGGGCTGGAGAATCTCAGCAGACAACATGGAACATAGAACACTACAGCACAAACAGGCCCTTCGGCCCACAAGTTGTGCCGACCATATCCATATCTACCAGGCCATAGAACTATTTGTAACTCCCAATCCCATTAAATCCCATGTACTCATCCAGAAGTCTTTTAAAAGACCCCAGCGAGTTCGCCTCTACCACCGCCGACGGCAGCCGATTCCACTCACTCACCACCCTCTGAGTGAAAAACTTTCCCCTAACATCTCTGTACTTGCTTCCCAGCACCTTAAACCTGCGTCGTCTCGTAGTGACCATTTCAGCCCTGGGAAATAGCCTCTGAGAATCCACCCTATCTATTCCTCTCAACATTTTATAAACCTCTGTCAGGTCGTCTCTCAACCTTCGTCTCTCCAGGGAGAAGAGACCCAGCTCCCTCAACCTATCTTCATAAGGCATGCCTCCCAATCCAGGCAACATCCTTGAAAATCTCCTCTGCACCCTCTCAATAGCTTCCACATCAAGAATCAGAGAATTCTAGCCATAGTCTTGGAGCTATTATAAACCTACAGAAACATACGTGAACAGACATTAAGGGAAATGAAAAGTGGCAAACAGAACTTTGCCAAGGCAGAGATTTTCTGCATTTGTAGCAAAACTGGTAGAAGTGGCCAAACATCATGAGTTCTGTCACAGAACATGGCAATTCCCATTTTCACAGGCATGGGAATGGGGCCAGGCCGGGTTACATTAATGTGTGTGTTTCACTGAAGCAGCTGACTCTTTGAATCATTAGCTGTCTCCACTCCAGATGTACTTTTGTAGCATTGGAGTGTGAAGCCCAAAATGTGCAGAAATCTGGTCAGAGCAGGTTTCAACTTTGTGGATTCTTTTGGCTAGCAGGGTACAGGGAAAGGTCTGGTGCTGTTTGGGGATAGGTTCGGAGCACTAAAGGAGAGGTCAGTTTGGAGTTGTTAAAAATAGGCATAAATGTGCATAAATCCACGATTCAAACTGTTAATAGATCTATCAAAATCAACTATCAAAAGTGTCAAATAGACCTGCCTCAAAGCCATCATAACACAAACTGGCTCGCTGATATACATTGACCTACATTTTGACACATGCCTGTCCATAGCTCCTTCAGCTTACAGTGTCTTAAAATTACAGTTCTGCTTTCACAAGTTAGAATATCAAAGCTTGCCTGGTGAAGGGTAAATGAGATCAGATCTCAGGTATGTTCAGCCAGATCTGGTGTTGTCTTTGGGCCTATATACTTGGATAATCTGATGCTGTAGCAACCTGCCTCATATACAGCAGATCCCTTTTGGAGCATTTCTCTGCATTCCTGCCTCAGTCTCTTGCTCTCGAATACAAGCTAATTCTCAGTGGACTCCTCATTATAACACTTAAGATGCTTAAATTGATTTGTCAGTTCTCCTAAATGTTGTGATGCGAAAAACAAGCAAATCCACAAACCAGTGAAGCAAACAATATTCGAACAATGGACCCAAAAAATAAAGATACTGAATAACGTTTAATAGCATAGTTAGTAATATAACACAATAACAGTTGGAAAATTTCTTATTGTGAATAAAACTTCTTCCCTTCATTTGTGTCTCATAAGAATATAAGAAATAGGAGCAGGAGTAGGCCATCTAGCCCTTAAAGCCTGCCCCGCCATTCAATAAGATCATGGCTGATCTGAAATGGATCAATTCCACTTTCCCGCTTTTCCCCCATAACCCTTAATTCCCCTGTCCATCAAAAACCTATCTACCCGTGACTTAAATATATTTTGCGAGGTAGCCTCCACCACTTCAACGGGCAGAGAATTCCAGAGATTCACCACCCTTTGAGTGAAGAAGTTCCTCCTCAACTCTGTTCTAAACCGCTCCCCCTTTATCTTGAGGCTGTGTCCTCTAGTCCTGCTATCCTTTCTAAGTGGGAAGAATTTCTCTACCTCTACCCTATCCATCCCCTTCATTATCTTATATGTCTCTATAAGATCCTGGTGTATTTTCTGCTATTAATAATTTTCTTGCAGTATTTTGAATGAAATTAGAATAGAAAAGTGACTCTCCTTTCCATATGTACTTCCATGACCAATCCTCCCAACCACTTGCACCCCCATTGTGTTGAAATTATATGAGAATCATACTTTATACAGATACCTGTAATCATCAGCATGAAGAACTCCAGGTCAAAACAAAGCAAGCACTTTGTCCGCTCTGACTCCATTGCTAGCACTGACACCTCTTAGTCAGAAGGGTGTGGATTCAAACTCCATTCCAAGATTGAGCAGAAAAATCTGGGCTAATTATCTAGTCCAGCACTGAGTGAGTACTGCCCTTTTGAAGGTAATGTCTTTAGGCTAAGATGTTAAACCGAAGCCTGATCTGCCCTCTCAAAGGGATGTAAAAGATCACATTACACTATTTATTACAAGATCAGGGGAGTTATCCCCACTACCTTCATCCCTCATCAAGCAAAGCAAAAAATATATATCCAGTCTTTATCATATTGCTGTTTGTGGGACATTATTGTGCGCAAATTGGCTGCTGCATTTTATCTGTTGCAACAGTGATTTCACTTCAACAGTACTTCATTGGTTGTAAGATACTTTGGGAAGATTATGAAAGGTGTTACATAAATGCAAATATTTCTTTTTGTAATGTTTTCTTCCCCTTGAAGTGTTCATGAAATCATTCTTTAGGATTAGATGGTCATACTCAGTGTGTATGGGTGAGTGAGGACGGATGGGAGGACGCCTGAATGGAAAATAAACACAAGGACTGGTTGAGTCAAGTAGCCTATTTCTGCGCTGTGTATTTTACATATTTCTATGCAGCAGTTAATTCCATTTCAAGGATCTGAAGTCTGGATGGGAAGGGAAGTCTCCATGTCCCTCCAAGTTCATTAAGTACTAAACAGAGCTGTTGCTTTTAGAGACCACGACTAGACAATAAAGTGATGCTGGTACATAAAACCATAAAAAATGTTTTATGGTAGTTGTAAAGGGCTGTTTTTCAAACTGGAGGCCTGTGACCAGTGATGTGCCTCAGGGATCAGTGCTGGATCCACTATTATTTGTCATTTATATTAATGATTTGGATGAGAATTTAGGAGGCATGGTTAGTAAGTTTGCAGATGGCACCAAGATTGGTAGCACAGTGGACAGTGAAAAAAATTATTTTGGATTGTAACGGGGTCTTGATCAATTGGGCTAGTGGGCAGATGAATGGCAGATGGAGTTTAATTTAGATAAATGTGAGGTGATGCATTTTGGTAGATCGAACCAGGGCACAACTTGCTCAGTTAATGTTAGGACACTGGGGAGAGTTACAGAACAGAGAGATCTAGGGGCACATGTCCATAATTCATTGAAAGTGGAATCATGGGTGGACAGGGTAGTGAAGAAAGCATTTGGCATGCTTGGTTTCGTCGGTCAGAACATTGAACACAGGAGTTGGGACATCTTGTTGAAGTTGTACAAGACATTGGTAAGGCCACACTTGGGATGCTGTATTCAGTTTCTGTCACCCTACTATAGAAAGTATGTTATTAAACTAGAAAGAGTGCAGAAAAGATTTACTAAGATGTTAAGGGGACTTGATGATTTGAGTTATAAGGAGTGGCTGGAGGCTTAGGGGTGATCTTATAGAGGTCTATAAAATAATGAGGGGTGTAGATCAGATGGATAGTCAATATCTTTTCCCAAAGATAGGGGAGTCTAAAACTAGAGGACATAGGTTTAAGGTATGAGAGGAGAGATACAAAAGGATCCAGAGGGGCAATTTTTTCACACAAAGGGTAGTGAGTGTCTGGAACAAGCTACGAGAGGTAGTAATAGAGGCAGGTACAATTTTGTCTTTTAAAAAGTATTGAGACAGTTACATGAGTAAGATGGGTATCGAAAGATATGGGCCAAATATGGGCAATTGGGACTAGCGTAATCGTTAAAGAAAAAGAGCGTCATGGACAAGTTGGGCAGAAGGGCCTATTTCCATGCTGTAAGCCTCCATGACTCTAAAACCAGAAAAAAATTATTTCTCAGGGGAATCTTTGGCCATCATGCTTCGGGCAGCAGGAATTCTGCTGAGGGAAAGGTTTAAATTACACTTGGCAGAAAATATATTTCCTGAGCTACAATTAACAGAAACCTAGCTAAGCTAGACTAATGCCAGCCAAGTCTCTCGGGGCAACCAGAAGAGCCAAATCAACGCAATAAAAAAACAGCTCATAGGTCATGTTAGTCCACAGTACTGAAAGAACAGCAGGAGGAATCTGGGTACAGATGGTATTAACAAAGAGATGCTCGATGCCAAATCCAGAGAATGAGAAAAAATTAAATCACCTTCAGAAAAACAACTCATAAACAACTCCACTGATATGTAATTAGACTGAAAATGCTGCAGGACTGATTTCTGACCTAGCACTTGATGAGGAATGGTGTACCCAGGGGATACTGAGCAGAAGTGTTGGACCTGGCAGCTCTTAACTATCTGTCCATTGATTTATTTGGATATTACATCAGGAGGGCTGCAGGCCCACAATTTACCAAGGCCCACATTTTTGTTACAGTGACAATAATAGCAGGACTGCCTGAAAGTCACAAGTCTCACCCTGAACACAGCACTTTCCATTTTCATATTTGGACTTTCGGAAAGCGTTTGACAAAGTTCTACAGAAAAGATTATCATGCAAGATTAAAGTGCATGGGATTGGAGGAAGTGTATTGAGATGGATAGAAAACTGGTTGGCAGAGAGGAAACAAAGAGTAGGAATTAATGGGTCCTTCTTAAATTAGCAGGCAGTAAATGGTGGAGTGCCACAGGAATCGGAGCTGGAACCCCAGCTATTCATAGTATATACTAATGATTTGAACGAGGGAGCAAAATGTAACATCTCAAAGTTTTCAGATGATACCAAGTTGGATAGGAGGGTGACAAGGATGCAGAGATCCTTCAGCATGACCTGGGCAGGTTGGATGAGTGAGCTAATCAATGGCAGATGCAGTATAATTTGGATGAATGTGAGGTTATTCACTTTGGAAGAAAAAACAAAAAGGCAGATTATTCCCTGAATGGCTGTAAATTGAGAGAGGGGAGTGTGCAGCGGGATCTGGGTGTCCTTGTGCGCCAGTCGCTGAAGGAAAGATTGCAGGTGCAGCAGGCAGTAAAGAAAGCAAATGGCATGTTGGCCTTCACTGTGAGAGGTTTTGAATACAGGAGCAACAATGCGTCGTTGCAATTATATAGAGCCTTGGTGAGACCACACCTCAAATATTGTGGGTGATCCTCCCATTCCCAATGTGCTAATTTTTTAGTGTGTCGGGCCGAGAGAATCACATGTGTGCTCCTGACGTGCGCATCTCCCAGCGATGGATATCCGATGTGGTCAGGGCCACGCTGGAAAGCGGTGGGACCGGCAGGTAAGTAATTTTAATCTTATTTTAATGTTGTTTAAATGTGATTATCGCGCCCAGGACTGAATTCTCTAGGCCCAATATCATCTTCCAGTCCGGCCTGGTTTAGAGTAGCTACCCACTTTCAGAGAATTAGTGGGAGACCACGATGGAGTGAAGAGGGGGCAATTGGGTGCCCTGGCAGTACCAGCCTGTACCCACTTGCTCTGCCCAAGGGGCAAAGTGCCCATGCCCATGGGGCACCTTGGCACTTCCTGGTGGGCAATATCAAGGGGATGGGGCCCGGGACAGTGCCAAGAGGGTGGGCCCTCAGGGGCAGGGCCACCTGGGGGTAGGACCTAGGGGGTGTTTGGTAATGGTGCCACTCTGCAGACAGGATCGGTCGAGGCTGGGGTGAGGCCAGTGATCTGAGGAGCCTGGGTCTGCCATATGGTCTGCCTCTCGTGGGGGTGGGTCTGCCAGGGTGGGGGAGGTCTTCTCTCAGGGTAGTGGATCTGCCAGGGTGGGGGAATGTTGGGGGGATTGTCACTGCTTGAGGAGGGGGTGCGGTGTCTGAAGATCAGGGCACTATAGGACAGCAAGGTTCAAGTCTGGTCCGCAAATGGACAGGGGGTTCGCAATTGAGCAGGGGGCTGGGGGAATAGTACTGTGGAGGTCCCAGGCTGGCCAGCTAACCAGACACTGACAGATCGGGGCCACTGCACACGTGCAGAGTTCCAGAACTGTCAGATCTGGTGTGACTGAGCCCCGCCCCCCCCCGAGCTTTTAATAATATTCACGATTGTGACTTCTCCATTGCACAGAGTGGGGAGATTTGAGTCTGAACTACCACTGAGAAAGCAATTGTGACGTACATCAGTTTTTCCACGAGTTCAGCTCTGAGGACTTTTTTTTGGGAGATTTACCCTCATTGTGTGCAGTTTTGGTCTCCTTTTCTGAGAAAGGATCTGGAGGAGGGAACCGAGTGCAGGGTGTCGAAATTTGCTGATGACACCAAAATTGGTGGAAAGGCAAATTGTGCGGAGGGTGTGGAGAGTCTGCAGAAGGATCTAGATAGGCTGGGCGAATGGGCCAGGAAATGGCAAATGGAATTTAATGTTGGCAAGTGCGAGGTGGTCCACTTTGGTAGGAATAATGGTAGGAAGGATTATTACTTACGTGGCGAAAAACTGCAGCAGGCAACGGTGCAGAGGGACCTCGGGGTCCTTGTGCATGAGTCGCAAAAACCCAGCCTGCAGGTGCAGCAGGTGGTCAGGAAGGCGAATGGGATGCTGGCCTTCATAGCGAGGGGGATTGAATATAAAAGTAGGGAGGTCTTGCTGCAGCTGTATAGGGCATTGGTGAGGCCGCAACTGGAGTACTGTGTGCAGTTTTGGGCGCCGTACTTACGCAAGGATATTTTGGCCTTGGAGGGAGTGCAGAGGAGGTTTACTAGGCTGATGCCGGAGTTGAGGGGGTTGAGCTATGAGGAGAGGCTGAATAAACTAGGCTTGTACTCGTTAGAGTTTAGAAGAATGAGGGGAGGTCTCATTGAGACGTATAAAATGATGAATGGGATGGATAGGATAGAGGTGGAGAGACTCTTCCCGCTCAGAAAGGATAGTAGGACTAGGGGGCACAGCCTCAAGATAAAGGGGGTGCGGTTTAGAACGGAGTTGAGGAGGAACTTCTTCACTCAAAGGGTGGTGAATCTCTGGAATTCTCTGCCCGTTGAAGTGGTGGAGGCTACCTCGCTAAATATTTTTAAGATGCGGGTTGATAGGTTTTTGATAAGCGAGGGGATTAAGGGTTATGGGGAGAGGGTGGGAATGTGGAACTGAGCCACGACAGATCAGCCATGATCTTATTGAATGGCGGGGCAGGCTCGAAGGGCTAATTGGCCTACTCCTGCTCCTATTTCTTATGTTCTTATGTTCTTTCTCTCAAGGTAGTGCAGTGAAGGTTTACCAGGCTGATTCTGGGGATGGCAGGACTGATGTATGGGGAGAGATTGACTAGGTTATGATTGTTTTTGCTGGACTTCAGATGAATGAAGGGGTATCTCACGGAAACTTATAAAAGTCTAACGGGACTAGACAAGATAGATGGAGAAAGGATGTTCCTGATGGTGGGGAAGTCCGGAACCAGGGTTCACAGTCTGAGGATTCAGAATAGACAATTTAGGGCAGAGGTGAGGAGACATTTCTTCACCCAAAGAGTGATGGGCCTGTGGAATTCATTACCACAGGAAGTAGTTGATGGCAAAACATTGAATATATTCAAGAGGCAGCTAGATATAGTACTTGGGGTGAATGGGATCAAAGGGGAGAAAGCAGGATTAGGATATTGAGTTGGACAATCAACCATGATCGTAATGAATGGTAGAGCAAGCTGAAATGGCCTCTTCCTCCTCCTACATCTCTGTTTCTAAGTTTCAGTGCTGGGGTGGGAATGGGAGAAGGATGTGTTTTATGCATATACATATACTGCTTTCACTGAAGTGGGAGTTTGGTATCCTTGGAATGTGAAATCCAAAGTGTACCATTTAGACCTGTAAGAGAAAGACTAATCTTGCGATTTCATTTGGATAGCCCGGGTACACCTTTGGAGAGATAAGATATCCCCCTGGGTCAGATGCTGGGGCAACATTTTGGGAGATCAAATGTCCTTTGGTGCAGATATGTGTCTTTTGGTGGACTTCAGGTAACCAATGGAATTATTAGAAGAAGGCATGAATATGAGTAAAAGTTATTACTGTCATACTCATTGGCATTTTCAACAGACCTGTTGAAATCAACTATCAAAACTGTCAAAAGGACTTGTCAAAGGGAATTGTCAAAAGTCTCAAGAAGACCACTCAATGGGAGCTCTCAAGGTGCCCTGTCAGAAGTGTCAAGACAGCTTGTCGAAAATACCTGTCAAAAGGAGCGGTCAAGCTGTCAAGGCATTTGAAAGTCCTGCCCATTTTAATCTTTGAAAAAAAATCTGGAGTGTTAAAAATTGATTGCTTGCTATTTCACTTTGTCTGTTGACATAAACTATGGCTGGAATCCTTCAGCTACTCACACTCCACTGCCGCTGTCAGCGTGGGTGGAGAATTTGGTTTTCAGCCAAATCTCCATTCGCTGCAGCAGTACAGGAGAATCCAATCTCCAGGCGAGGTTAGAGAATGTGGCCCCATTACTTCTATTCTTAGATTATTGCTGCATGACAGATTTCACAGCAACCCATTATCACTGTAGCCTGCCTACCATTTCACAGTTTGATTGCAGCTACAAGTGGTTATAGACTCTTTAATGTGGACTACAAATTTCAATACTTGTTGTTGTAAAGAAATGTGTACTTGAATCAAATTGTTGTCATGCAAATTTATTTAGTTGAAGGATTGTAAATTTAGTAAATGAGTTTTTAATGAATGAGAGTGAATATTTTTTCAATACAGTGAAATCTTCAATTGACATTACAATGCTATTTCATCGTATTTACATTTTATCTCATCGTTGCATGGACTCTGAAGTCTTTCATGAGAGCAGTGAGTTGGCATGATAGGTATAAAGGCAGAAATGGTGAGTGAGGGGATTGGGCTGCCATGAGTTGGCACTCACTTGACATAAGGTCTCGAGAGGGTCATGGGGTTGTTGGAGGGGTATAGATGACATATGTGTTATGAAGGGCCATAGGATGTGGATGAAGCGACATAGGTTTGCATATGGGCAAAAGGGGCCACAGGGGTTGTTTGGGAGGCATAGGTCAGCTTGGAGCATGTTAGGGATATAGGGGGTGGGTTGGGGGGGGGCATTGGTGCATGAGAGGACATGGAGGGCGGGTGGGGAGAATGAAATGACATGGGTTGACATGGATGGAGCATGGGGAATAGGTGGGGCTGGGCATTGAATGTTGGACAATGTTTCATGTTACATTTTTAATTTTTAAATTTTAGACCCAGCATCAGTTCCCTGAGGCAGGCCTTCTGCCCACACTACCTCTGCATCTGGCAGCATCTTCAGTTCATCCAGGTCACTGACTCTGACCTCTAATTCAGCCTGACCCCTAACTCCCTCCACCTCTTCAGCTCAAAAATCCAATGCCATTTTTAAATGTTCAGTTCGGGGAATTGGGAATTCTCCCAACCCTGCATTTCCAAACTGGGATGTGCCTAAGAGTATTGTTTCTCATTAGGAACCCCTGATCTAAGAATCAGTGAGGATACATTTGAATTTCCTCTTATAAATCCTGCACCAGTAGCCTGTGTTTACCTTCAGGTTGCCATATAAACTGGACCACAATATCCACAGTGTTCTGGTGTAAACATTGCACTTTAATCCAACCACAAGACCAAACAGTGCAATATGTAATACAAAATGACCATGCCTGCATTGGAAATGGACTCCTAATCACTGGACGACGATAAAATATAATGGTGTGCCCTCTTTCTTTCTCTGTTCCTCTGTACATGAAATTTCCTTTGTGTATTGGCTAACAATGTCAAAAGAAAACATGATAGATAAATGCAAACAGTTCCTCTGCATCAAAATGAGCTGTTAGGTGAACCTATGTGCCAAAAGATGCAACATCATTAGTGTAAAATACAAAAACGTCGTTGTGAAATGTAATCCAAACACATGCATTGGAATTGCAACAAGTGGTATACATTCCAACCAATCCGATACCTTCACAAAATGGGTCTGAAGTGGCCAGAGTAATCATTGTGTCCGTCAGCAATGTGGGCAAGAGGCACAAACCAAACAAATCAAAGTTTGGAACCACAAGCTCAAATTTGTTTGGTTTTTGCCTCGTTTGACTATGATTGGTAAGAGGCCCTCTCTGGGTATCATTGGTTTGACATGGAGGTTCGGTGTTGGACTGGGGTAAACACGGTAAGAAGTCTCACAACACCAGGTTAAAGTCCAACAGGTTTATTTGGTAGCACAAGTCACTAACTTTTGGAGCACTGCCCCTTCATCAGGTAAGTGGGAGTTCTGTTCTGAAACAGGGTATACAAAAACTGTAGAAACTTGATGTTTGTGTCGATATGCGTGATCCTCTTGGAGATCCTCTCCACTTGGAGCCAGCAGTTTGCGGTGTCTTTATATGCCCGTTTGTGAACAGAACTCCTACTTACCTGGTGAAGGGGCAGCGCTCCGAAAGCTAGAGGCCTGTGCTACTAAATAAACCTGTTGGACTTTAACCTGGTGTTGTGAGACTTCTTAAATCATTGGTTTGCACATCAGCACATAGAAAGTTGGCAGCAGTGATGTGATTTAAAACCAGCCTGCTCCTCTTAAAGGGGAGGTGCTCTTTTCCTGATTCTTTTTCTGTGCTGAAAAGAATAATACAATCAGAATGAATAATGGAAGAGCCCCACGGTTTTAGGTCTTACAGAAGAGGTCAGTTAGAGGAAGGAAATCCTGCTTCCAGCTGATGGGAGAACTGTGCCAAGACAAATTTCCATTTCTAAAGATATAATAGCTAAGTGACATTCAGATAGGACACAAATAAATGTTTATCTTCACCATGTCTTAATATGCTTGACAGCAGTAGTAATTTGAGTTTATGAGAGTGAGAGAACAAAAAAGAAGATTACCATGTAAAAGATTATGGAGACAATACCAAAAAAACCTACTGTATAATCTGTCTACCCTAATGAGAGGAGAGTGCGTGTTATCAGAAAGCAAAGCATTGAACAAACAATAAATTCAATGTAGTCATTGAGCTGATGCAGCCCAGAGAAGCCCTGACTGCCAATGTACGGAATACAGTAAGAAGTCTCACAACACCAGGTTAAAGTCCAACTGGTTTACTTGGTAGCAAATGCTACTAGCTTTCGGGGCTCTGCCCCTTCATCAGGTGAGTGGGGAGTTCTGATCACAAACAGGGCATATAAAGGCACACAGTCAGTTTAAAATTACCAATTAGAATGCGAGCCTTTATAACTAATCAAGTCTTAAAGGTGCAGACAATGTGAGTGGAGATAGCATTAAGCAGGGGTTAAAGAGATGTGTATTGTCTCCAGACAGGACAGTAAGTGAGATGTTGCAAGCCTAGGCAGGTCATGGGGAGTTATAAATAGTGTGGTATGAACCCAAGTTCCCTGTTGATACCATCCACATGTGTGTGGAACTTGGCTATCAGTCTCTGCTCAGCAACTCTGTTGTATGTCGTGAAGGCCACCTTGGAGAATGTTTACCTGAAGATCAGAGGCCGAATGCCCATGACTGCTGCAATGTTCTCCAACAGGTGATTGTCGAGCGGTGTTCATTCATCTGTTGTCGTAGCGTCTGCATTGTCTCCCCAGTGTACCATGCCTCAGGTCATCTTCCTTGCAGTGAATCAGGTAGACAACGTCAGCTGAGTTGCAAGAGCGTGTACTGTGTACCTGGTGGGTGGTGCTCTCACATGAGATGATGGCGTCCGTGTCAATGATCTGGCATGTCTTGCAGAGGTTGCTGTGGCAGGGTTGTGTGGTATCATGGCCACTGTTCTCCTGAAGGCTGGGTAGTTTGCTGTGAACAATGGCCTGTTTGATGTTATGTGGTTGTTTGAAGGCAAGAAGTGGGGGTGTGGGGATGGCCTTGGCAAGATGTTCGTCTTCATCAATGATATGTTGAAGACTCCGAAAAGATGTCGTAGCTTCTCCACTCTGGGGAAGTACTGGATGACAAAGGGTACTCTGTCCACCATGTCCCATGTTTTTCTTCTGAGGAGGTCGGTGCAGTATTTTTGCTGTGGTGCATTGGGACTGTTGATCGATGAGTCGAGCACCATATCTTGTTCTTATAAGGGCATCTTTCAGTGTTTGGAGGTGTCTGTTATGATCCTCCTCATCTGAGCAGATCCTGTGTATACGGAGGGCTTGCCCATAGGGGATGGTTTCTTTAACGTGTTTAGGTTGGAAGTTGGAGAAGTGGAGCATCGTGAGGTAGTCTGTGGACTTGTGGTACAGTGAGATGCTGAGGTGGCCATCCTTAATGGAGATTCATGTGTCCAAGAATTCAACCGATTCTGGAGAATAGTCCGTGGTGAGTCTGATGGTGGGATGGAGCTTGTTGATGTCAACTGTTATTGGACAACAAATTTTATGAAATTGGGCACACAAAATGGAAGCAAGCTCAGAGCCCTCCACTAAAATCACAAAGTAACAGACACTGATCAGTAGGCAAGCGCATGCTTTTAGAATGCAAATGAGGGCTAGCACATAAGGGAAATTGGACAGGATGGCAGCTACAGGAACTAAATTAAAGAACACATCCCCACCCCATCAAAATCAGCACTTCTAAACCAGTCAAACAACCCATGGAGACACCTAAAATTAACACAGTTAAGGAAGTGTCCCTGGCCCCTCAAAACTCTTGAGATCAATAACACACCTATGGTTCAAACCCCAGAGATTCTAGACCATTGATAACCAACCAGACAAAAACAATTAACACACACTTAAAACAATTGCTCCAACACTCGAAAACATCGAAACAGGATGACTGAAGTCAAATACTGTAAATAAAGGATTAGCATTTGAAACACGAAGTTCAGGTATAACTATAGCCCATAGTGGGGGAGTCTTTAGAACACTTTCGGGACAGTCCGATTGTATGTCCTGACTGTGCTTCTCTGTTGGCGTAAAAAGAAATAAAGCTGTGCCGTTATTGAACTTCACCCTGATTCCGTAGTGGTCATTTTGCCCACTCGTGCTAACACATCACATAGTTGTTTCAGTGATTGTTCACCATGAGTCCAAAGGAAGTAGTGTATAGTGTATAGCATTGGTTGAAGGTCCTGTGTGGTGAAGAAGTCTTGTTCAAGTCTGTGCATGAAGATGTTGGCATATTGAGGTGTGAGTTTGGTCCCCATGGCTGTTCCATGTGTCTGGATGAAGAACTAGTTTTTGAAGGTGAAGATATTGTGGTCCACGATGAAGCGGATGAGTTGTAAAGTTGCATCTGGAAACTGGCAGTTGTCGGCGTTGAGTACTGGGCTCATGTCACACTATTTGTAATGCTCATGACTTGCCTGGGCTTGCAACATCTCACTTACTGTTCTGCCCGGAGACAATGCACATCTCTTTATCCTAATGCTATCTCCACTCATGCTGTCTGCACCTTTAAGATTTGATCAGCTGAAAAGACTTGCATTCTAATCAATATTCTGTAAACTGAGTGTGTACCTTTACATGTCCTGTTTGTGATCGGAACTGCCCACTCACCTGACAAAGGGGCAAAGCTCCGTAAGCAAGTGGCGTTTGCTACCAAATAACCTGTTGGATTTTAACCTGGTGTTGTGAGGCTTCTTACTGTATTCATCCGAGTCCAATGTATGGAATAATCAGCAGAACTTGAAATTGTCTCACAGGGGTTAGTTTCAAGGCCACCAGCATTTTATTGAAACAACATTGCTTAAGGAACAAAATATATCATGATTATTTTATAATTGGATTGATGGTTAGACAGTTTGCATATAGTCTGAAGTTTTGTTTTGCCTTTTGACATAATCCAAAATGTTTTGTTAAATTAAATCTTACTGGAACACAATCCCTTCAGTGCATGAGACATTATAGTCCTTCTTATGCTATTATTACTGTAGAAACAAGTTCAGATAGGGTTGCATACTGTCCATTTGCATGATTACCACATAAATTCTTTATTTTCCTTCCTTCTTCATCCTCTGAACATCAATTGCGATCATTTACATGTAATTACTTGTGCTTCCATGGCATTTGATGGAACATTTAGTGGGGCACCCACAAAGTCTGTAAGCAGCGTGAGTGTGCCTGAAAAATGAATCACTAACAAGTGACTACCCAAAACAAATCATAATACATATATCCTACAGTGAAAATAATTAATTTTGTTTTCTGGATTCTTTAATTTAACTGAAGAGGCATTTGAGAATTTTCTCCATTTACCTGAGGTTGAATGCAAAAATTCCAACTTGCTATGCAAAACTCATTCTTCATTGCTTTAAGCAACAGTTTTGGTAATTTCTTTCTCAAAGTAAATTGTGATTGTAATTGCAGAAGGCCAAGGAAACAGCATTAATATTGTAAGGTTTATATGCTTGTTTGTACTGAACAGTGCTTTTATGACTTCTGTACTAACTTTGCATAAATTTAAGCAGATTTATGGAGAACTCAATGAATTTGAGCTATGGTTGTGGGCATGTTTTTATGACCTATTGACTTGAGGGCGTGATGCTTACACTGTGTTTTATGGGAACAATCAATCATTGCATGCATGGCGCATAAACATTAGTGACGATCACTTCTAGCAATGGGCCTTTTTTATATAGCTGAATGGCAACTCATCTAAACCTTTACCTTAGCCTTCTGAATGCAAATATCACATCTTATCCGACTATAGAGAACAAAACCTAATTTCCCAGGCTGTCACTGATCTCTTCTCCTCTGAAGATTGTCCACCTCCATGGCCTCCATCCTCACAGACTTCCAACCTCATTCAGTCCATTTTTACTTCCTTCCAAAAAGCCTTTTACTTCCTTCCAAAATGTTGCGGAGGGGTGGGAGCACTGATTCCATTGCTGAGCACTTCAACAAGCGGGCACTCCATTTAAAGGCTGCCACGGTGCTCCCTAACCACCTGTGCAAAATCCAATGCAGCTGATGGCTGCTAAGAAGTCTACACCTTGACTTACAGAGACCTCCTTCACCAGGCTGTTGCATGCCATGGATCATGACTGTGATGTCTTGTACCAGAAGGCCCACAAGCAAGGTCACCAAACACATATGGCAGTGGTAACTGCCAGCTCCTTACAGAGCAGGATGGGCACCGAGTCAGGAAGGAGATGAACAATCTCCTCTGTTATGCCGGGGTAAGTCACTCTTCTCACCACTCTTAACTCACACATTCACACACCCATCACACATCCACAGGGATCTCACTCACTGCCAGCTCATGGGAAATCACCATTGCCTCTCCAATACACAATCCCCTCATCTGAAAATGAGCATTAACTTTTCCCTTGTTTTCTTTTGTCTGAGATATTAAACCAAAGACCAAACCTGCCTGTAAATGTGAATGTTAGAAATACTTCAAAGAAAATATAGCTACTCCTCATATCCTGACCAACATTTCTCCTTCTTACCAATACCATCAATCCAGATTAATAGGACATTCACCTATTGATACCTATGGGCACTCGCTCTGTGCAAAGTTGCTCTTTTGCTTGCCTTCATTGCTGAACTTATTGCCAGTGAATTGGTTTGCATTATCTTGAGGATGCAATATTCTGTATAATTGTAAGCTCTTTC
Source organism: Carcharhinus amblyrhynchos (assembly GCF_965287045.1). Taxonomy (NCBI): domain Eukaryota; kingdom Metazoa; phylum Chordata; class Chondrichthyes; order Carcharhiniformes; family Carcharhinidae; genus Carcharhinus; species Carcharhinus amblyrhynchos. The sequence continues at coordinate 83,996,664 of NC_137324.1, read as the reverse complement.
TGGAAATTACATTGTGGATGTTTATCAGGTGATAATGTTTGCAATTCAAAATCTCAATTCTTATCAAGAATATGAACGTAGTATGTTTTTCTACTGTTACAAGGTAAATTTCAGAGTGCCTTGTTGGGTTATTGGTTCCTTCTACCTAGTCAAGGACAATTTTGTGTTTCTGCCTCAGTGAGTAATTTTGCTTTCAGATATGGATTTCTAACATAAACCTCTGCCTACTGTTTGTGACTCATAATGGAGTAAACCTATGAATAAAATTTCTAATTGATTTTTAATCTATGGCCCCCATCGTTAACCATGGTGTAAAATTAAAAATGGATAATTTTTCTTGGATCGTAAATTATGCTTTGCTTATTTTTGGCTAAGTGAATATAGCAAAGTGGTTGTACTTGAGAGTCAGTCTGCAAGTTAGATTTTCCGATTGTAATGAAGCACAGTTCTTTCATCCTATACTTTCTGCTGTTTATGCAGTAGACTTGTAAACCTCCCACTCATACAACAAATAATATTTTTTTCAATTACTCCATTTAATTAAAGAATCGGATGGGATTTTTCTCCCTCTCTGAAGTGTGTTTGGCGATGGTGGGAGGCGGCATGCCTCTCCCTAGCGGTGGGATCTTATGGTCCTGTGTCCGTCAATGGGATTTCCTGTTGAACACACTCCTCACCACCAAGGAACCTATGACAGGAATGTGGTGGGATTGTAAAATCCCACTGACGTGAATGGCAGCAAGAATTGCCAACAGTATCCATGCTGCTGTAACAGCTACTAATAATATTACAAGACACAGAGGGATTATTTTAATTGATGAACTTATTAGGATAGAGTAGAAATCCTATCAGTGCTCAAATCAAGAGTTAACTGAGCATTGCCTGAGACTTCTGAAATGTGCAAGGCAAGATGCTTAATATTTGATTTTACTGATAATAGTGTGTGAAGTGCAATGGGAAATCACATTAATTAATGGAAAGTGGCAATTCTTAGGTGAAATGATCAAGCATGTAAGTCTTGAAATTGTGCAGATGTGCCCAGGCCAGCTGCTGCTGCAGTAAGTATGGCTGAGGAATTCAGCAATCCGGGGGACAGTCAAATCCATAGAAAATATTACTGAAGACCCGACACCTGTCCTCTCGGAAATGTCCGGAGCAACAGGGATGGGGTAAAATAATTGGGCTGTCCCCCTGTCCCTGTCCCTCGCCTAATAAGTTAAGGCTTTGGTGGGGAAGCCTGGCCAACAGAATGATGGCTGTGCTGTTACTGTTATATGCCCTTTTTAAAAAGACAATATTCTATCAAATAAGCTAATAAGAGGGGTTGAGAGCCCCTGACAGGGCACTGAAACAAAAGCTTAAAGGAAACTTATGTAGTTAAATTAAAATGCCATTCCCAGGGTCGATGATGTACTTCAACCTCTGTGGTGTTCAATGGTCACATGGTGTGCTCCCTCTCCAGGGACACTTGTCTATAAACATAGCCACAGAAGCGGGGCAGTCCGCCGAGCCTGACAAGCCCCTCAGCTTTATACCCATTGCCTCGACCTGTTAATGGCAGCCTTGAACTGGCCCAAGAATAGACCTAGACTAAGCTCCTTCTCCTCCTCACCCGCTCACCCTACCACACCGCAACCACCACCCCCCCACCCCACGCATCGCCTGGGTGATCCAACATCAGGAAGCATAGGGTTGAAATGCGACTAAAATTCAAGGAGCAGGCTCCTCAAATAAAGAAGAAGGGGTTCGACCAGCTGTTATTATATGCTCAGTTGCCAATTAAGAGAGGTCATGTGCGATTTCTGTCTCTCAGGAACAGGAAGTCCTACCTCAAAAGTGCTCCAGTACCAACAAAGCCATTTGGAGTGCTTTTCACCACCAGTAGTGCAAAGAAGCTAAGAGAATTTGATTTGCACTGGATGCAACCTTGTAGTGAATCAGAAGTCTCCCTGATGCCTAGCTGGCAGGCTCCTGCAAGAGGGGTGTGGAGGAAATACCGGAGGAAGTGTGACATTTGTGGGTTGGTGGGTGTGCATTAGGGGAGGTTATATCTGGTTGGTGCCCTCTAAATGGCCCAGGAAGAGCCATTAGGTAGGTGGTCCCTGCAATGCCTTCCACACGCTTGTAGGGATATCTGCTGGGCTGGATTTGGCTTGGGCCTCTCCTGCCACTGATTAAATCCCAGCGGCAGTGGGATGAGGCCTTTAATTGACCCACTGGCAGGTTTCCCAACATCACTTCAGCATTGGTAATTGCTGTGGAGACAGGGATGGGTGGGTAGTCGACAGGTAGGCACTGGAATTCATGTGACCCCTGTCTTCAAACTCATTAGTGGTGAACTGTAAAATCCAACTCACTGAAAGGAGTGATATTATCTGCTGCATCAACACAAATGGCCATCAGAAAGAAACTGGACTGGAAGAAATCTGTCGCTATAAGCACTTCCTACCTGTTATCCAGTTAAATCATTGGCATAACTCAGGAAGAGTAAGAGAACACTTACTCTAAATATCAGCTACTAAAATGTAAAACCATCGAGGAAATTACTGAATCAATCATTAAAGGACTTAACTAAGTTTAAAAAATTCAGCCCAGGCAAACTCTAGATTACCACAGCCACAATCATAAAGAACAGACTTGCATCAGTAGAAGTGCCAAGGAAATTCCTATTTTGATGAAACTAGAAACAGTAGCCATCCTAATACTGCTGGCAACCTGAACAGAGAGCTGGCTTAAAACTGGGCTTCATCTAAATATTCCAGTTGAGCTGCTAGTATTTGTCACGCATCCACAGGCAACAAACACTACAGGATTGAATTTGTTTCTATGACAGTGCCTCACAGCTAACATCAGCGACCAAGGGATAATAGTGGGGAATGAGTCCATCTGTGACCAGAAGCAATCGTCAGGGATACTGCAAAATCAGGGGGGTTCTTGGCAGAAATGTCCACACCCGATCAAGAAATGTTTTTAGAAAGGACTTCAGTAAGTTGAATTCAACATCAAGTAATCCCCTTCTGGTTGCAGTCCCTATTAGGCATAAATTTGTAAAAGAGGAACATCTGGTTATACCTCTCTATGATAATGCAATAACTTGTTTTCTGTCATTTTAATCGCATCAGTGTTAATTATTTTTACCAAGTGGTTTGCCATGAAAATGTATTTAAGGAGATACGGAAACCCATACAAGAAGCTGTTTTTTTTTTTATCTGCCAATCAATGATAAGTAGAATTTAACTCCCAGCAAGTAGAATGTGTGATGGAAGTCTGTTTTGAAAAGAAAGCTGCTGGTGTAGCTCAGAAGCAACCCCAAGAGGTACAAAGGTCATGTGTGGTAACAAATACTGGACTTTTACAGATCTTAAGGTGTTTTGGAGCAACTTGGGGAGAATTAGCTCTGAAAATAAAGTTAAGATTGTTTGGAATTGTTTAATGCTGTGATACTGTGTGGAGCCATTGTTTTAGTTAAGGGTACTTCTAGTTTACTTTATTGCTGTTTTTCTACTTCTTAATGAACATTTATTTCTTAATAAACATCTATTTCATTGAAATCATCTCAAAGAGTTGAGGATATCATTTCCTGGGTTTCAAACCCCTCTTCATACTACAAAACTGAGGGCAGCTTTTTCAGGTTTCTGTTTTGGGATATGAACAACTCAGCAGTTACCATCAGCCGTGTCCCTAACAGATTCCTCCTGCGTCTCAGCTCTTTCATTTGATGCGGCAATATCAGTACTTGTAACTATGCATTGAAATATCTAATGGAACAATCAACTGACCCTGTCTGGTACCAGTCACATCATCTTGGGGAAAGGGAGCATATTTTTGAAAATTTCTACGCATGCAGTGACAAGGCCAACATTCTGCCATTCTTTTAAGGGACAGATGTGCCTGCATGTTATTCACTAACTGAATCTGAAGAGCTGTTGACAAACAAAAAAATTAAGAAATTTAAGAAAACATTTCTTGTTGTCTGCCCATCAACATCTCCATCGTCCATCATTTCTATGTCTTTTACATGGATGATATCAAGCGATGCCTTGGAGAGTGACAGTGCATATCGGCATAGATGACATTAGTCCAACTTCTCTCATTGCGAGCATCAACACCTTTACAAACAGGCAGGACATTTGCTTTCCACATTTGAAATGAACTATGTTCTTGTAAGAAAATATTATTCAGCTATCTCTGCTCCGTTGGCTGTATATAATTTAGCTCTTTGTGGGTGTTGTATGGCATAGTAATGCTCCTAAGGAGCGCACAACCTAATTGTAGGCAAGAAGATAAAGCTTGAAGAAATTTCTTTTGGAATTCAGCCCACAAGTAATCAAGTACAATTCTAAACCACAAATAATGGGCCAATTCTGAATAATATAGTTTCAGCAGAATCTGCACTATTATTATCTGATTAGCTCAGTTGGTAGCACGCTTTCCCTTAGAAAATGCATTTCATGACCCCAGCCTGAAGCATTTTCCAGCCAGGGAATTACTTTTAGAGTGCAGGCAAATGTGGCAGTCAATTTGAACGTAGCAAAGAGGTAGTTAGCAAATAATCTGTTTAACTCATCTTGGTTGATTGTCCAGGACACTGAAAGAATTCAGCTGCTTTTATATTAATAGTGCAATGAGATTAGCACATTGGGTTTTATTGAATGCCTTATCCGAAGTGTCAGCCTAATGATGTGCGGAGGTCCTGCAGTGGGACTATGGGTAAGACAAATGTGAGTTCCAGCACTATTCTAGCGTCAGGCATAACCTCAATGTTTTTCCCATTGTATTACTTTAGTGGAAGGAAAATGGAAGTGGATTTTTTACAAAACGCATGGAGGAAGGTGGAAGAACCTTGAGCATATAAAACTAAAGGAAATGACCGCAGATGCTGCAAATCTTAAATATAAAGAGAAACTTCTAAAATGCTTAGCAGATCAGGAAACATCTTTTGTGATGGAGAAAGGTTAGGGTTAGGGTGAATGATTCAGGTCAATATTCCTCTGTCATGTTTGGGGAGGCGACGGCCAAGTGGTATTATTGCCAGACTATTAATCTTGAAACTCAGCCAATGCTCTGGGGACTTGGGTTCGAATCCCTCTACAGCAGTTGGTGGAACTTGAATTTAATTAAAAGTATCTGGAATTAAGAATTTATTGATGATCATGAGACCATTTCGACTGTAGGAAAATCCCGTCTGAATCACTAATGTCCCTTAGGGAAGGAAATCTGCCATTCTTATCTGGTCTGGCCTGCATGTGACTCCAGAGCCACAACAATGTGGTTAACTCTCAACTGCCTTCCAAGGGCAACTAGGGATGGGCAATACGGTAACCTTCCACACACCTGATGAAGGAACTCCATTTCCGAAAGCCTGTGGGATTACTATCAAATAAACTGGTTGGTCTTAAACCTGGTGTTGTGAGACTTCTTACTGCAATAAATGTTGGCCAGCCAGCGATACCAATGTCCCATGAATTAACAAAAAAAAACCATGAGTCATAACAGATGACTAGACTTGCTCTTATTATGTGTTTATATGGTTCTGATGAAAAGTCGACTGCACAAAATATTAACCCTACCTATCCTTCTCCACAGATAATACATGGCCTATTGAGCAATTGCTGTATTTTCTGTTTCTCGTTAAGCAGATAATCTGGGCTGACACTTCAATCCTAACTATATTGTTCAGTGGGGGCTGTCCATCAGATGAGATATTAAAAAAAAACCCTGGCCGTAATTTAGCGTGGAAATCCCGTAATGGCCACTAAATCTTGTGAGAGGCCAAAAACAGGATTTGTGCTGGCAAGGATTCTGAATGCAATCTTCCCACCACCACCCCGCCCCCCCCCCCATCCAATGATGCACAGGTTTATGTCCATGAATGGTGCAAACCTGATTAGCATATTTTATAATAAATTTAAATGTGACTGGGGGTGGGTGAGTGCCATGTCTGTGATGGGAAGGAGGAGTGGTGCTAGTGATAGGAGGAGTTGTGGTGTCAATGATGAGATGGGATTACAGGGTCACCCCGATGCCAGTGATGGGGAGAATTACCCTGACACCACAGGGTGTGGGGGGCAGTCGGGTCAACCTGTGCTCACACAGAGTGGGGGGAGGAGAGAGGGGAAATGTCTTGAACTTTGCATTGTGATGGAGGTGCTCTGATGCTTGGGACTTCCTGATGTCCATGAGAGCGCTATTGAACTTGGTGGGGCAGAGCTCCAATATGCATTGGGAAAGGGGGGGCTCAAATTTAATTTTAAGGGGCAGCTACCTTCAGTCAGATCTAGCAGGGTGGGGTTGGGGAGGGGGCAGAGGGGGTTTCTCCCAAAAAAATTTTAAGTGTCAAATTTATGTAAAAACTGCAGTAAATCCTACTGCTCTTTTCAGGGGGGGTTTCAAAATGAATCTCCCACACTCTGTGCACTGCAGAGTGCACTAGCATGATTTGTGCAAAAAATCTATGGGCAGGGCCTATTACCGCTGGGGAGGCTGACAGCATGACACTGATTAGGCTACTGTGCACATATGGATCTGTCAGAGCTGAGACCGGTGCATACACAGTAGCCCCGCACTGTAGCCTCCCAATCGCTGGCCAGCTCAATTGCAGCGACCTCTCATCACTGCCCCATCAATGCCCCCCACAACCCGATCACTGGTCCCACAAATGTGTTTAGGCCAGCCTCAACCCCCCTCCCCCTTTGGCAGCCCCGACTCTCCTCTGCAGTCCCAGCCTCCCCACCATTAGGCCGACAACCCACCACATCCCTGACGGCTAGCCCCTCTCTCTCTGTCACTCAGCCCAACAGCAGAGTGGCAGCAGGACAACCCACCCCCACTGAGCTCCTTCCTGAGGCCCCGCCCATCTGTAGGCTCCACCCACACTAGCGTCACCCCATTGATACTGCCCGATGCTGGGAGGGCAATGCCAAGGTGCTCCATGGCCATTGCCCTGCCCATAGTGTAGTGCCAGGGGTCAGGCTGGCACTGCCAAGGCAGCAATTCCAGGGGGCACTTCCCATTACCTTGGCCCACTGGGGGGCTTTGATTGTCCCCTTCACTCCAGTGGGGTCAGGCAGCTGGCTCCCCGCAAGTGAGGAGCTATTGTAAACCCAGCTGGAGCAAATCACTCCTGGCAAGGGGGGGAGCAGAGGCTAGCCAACCCAGAGATTTCTGTCCTGGGCCCGCTAAGGGGATTTAAAATATATTCAAATGTGTATTTACATAACTTATGCAGCTCTGCGCCAGTTTCTGGAATTTACAATGCCAGAAACCTGGCTGTCGGAGATTCATAGAGGCCACGGTGTCCAGTGGAAAGCCCACAAAATGGTCTCCACTTGAGTCTCCCAGCTGGGAGAATCGCCTCCCTTTAACCTTTGTTGATAAGATGTCCAAAACATGACTTATCCACTTTAGACTTACAAGAAGAAGGTCTACAGTTAGCAGAGAGATAGGGATGGTATATCATCCTGAGACATCTTTGGGAGAGGTGAGGTACTCTTTGGGGATGTTAAACATAGATATGAATATGCTTAAAATGTGACAACCTCATTGCAACTGTAAAGCTCATTCAAACTGCCAAGGAAGCTGTCAAGTTTTTAATGAATTTGAATATTTGGGAAATAAAGCTGTCTGCAGTATTAAGATTACCATTAAAAGTATAGTTCTGTATGACTGATATTACATGCTATCATCATTCACAGCTTGATTGACAACTCTCAGTGGTTTTAAAGCCTTTGAAGTAGAACAATGAAAACAAATACTTGGTATAAGGGATTAAGTTGTTGAAGAAATTAAAATGTAGTGAATAAGTTTTATCAATCAGGGTGTTTTGCTCAATGTAGTAAATTCATCAGTATTTTTTTCTATTTCCTCTAAATTCTAAGGTTTGATGGGATGTGCAACCTGAGGGCTAGGAGCTGATTTGTGTTTTATTAAATTTTTTGTAGTTGGGTAAAGTACAAGATCAGCGAGACTGGCCTTTCACCAACACTGGCCATTCTTCAAGCCTGCTTCCCCACCTCGCAGCCCCTGTTCTGCCTCCAAGTGTTTCTAGGATCTTGACATCTATCACACCTCACCATGCACACGCCCCATCACAGTCCTTTGGAATTAAAATGGGAACTTCTGGGGTAACTTCCCCCAAGTCAGGAATGCTCCTGACCTAGGAGTGAAAACTTAAGGCTAAATATTCATGTAGATCTTCATAATGTTTTCCCAAATGAGAATGATTTATAATCTAGTCAACTCATTTGAATATGATCATAATTGCACATAAATACTTGGAAAGAGAAATATTAATCAAGTTGAATTTTGGGATAGGACAGGCATAGCTATGCTTACACACATAGCACCAATTCAATTTCACTATTCCTTTAGGATGTCTGTGAATGGTATAGTCAAGTTCTTCATGAACACAAATGCAAAGGGTGGGATTCTCTAATCTCACTCACCACACCCTCACTGCTAGGCAATTTGGCGCTCAGCCAAATCTCCATTCACTTCAGCAGCACCAAAGAATCCTAACCACGGAGATTTCCGGTGAAAGTGTTTTTTGTAATTATAATTACATTCAAACCAATTTTCTAGAACATATATAGTACTGATCACAGGACAAGAACATATATAATATTTAGTTTTTCTTCTAGATTTGAAGCAAGTGCCTACAAAATGAACATGACACAAAATTGGTGGATTTTGTGGAGAGTATTAAAATGGAAGATACGCTAAAATGACATCATTTATAAGGCATTTTCCAAAATAGCTGCAGTGGAGAGGATTTTAAATACTGTTTGTTAGTACTTTGACTGTCCTGGCTTTGTTTGGCTCAATGAAAGTCAAAACATCAAATTGAAATGAATTTGCCCATCCTAACTTGCTTTTTACTTATCTAAAGGGACATACTTCACATGGATACAATTAACATGAATTTAACATGTATGTATTTTAGTGTCTAAAAATAGAGACAGGGAGGTATAAAAATGGAAGTGGGAAAACTTCCTCCTGCAAATGCATGAGAAGGAGAATATATTATGATTGGATCAGTAGATAGTGCTTAATGACATTAATGCACAGATGTGACTCAGCATAATCACATTAAATAAATCTCACCCTTCGAGAGTAAAAGCAATTAAAGAAAGCAGCTGTATAAAGTATATAATGTAATCTGTACTCAATGGTGAACACAACTGAACTTCAACAATGATTATCAGCAGAAAGACTTATCATGCTGTTCTCATTACTGACCAAACATTGTTAAAAACAGTAGTTTTTAATGCTACTTAATCTTGATGTGGAGGACCCAAAATGTTCCAATCAAAAATAAACAATAATTGAAGCAAACATGTGAGAATGACATATTGTTTGTTTATGACCAGCTTTAAGAGAAGACAGGTTCTCCATATTTTTAAGTTTAGTTATTTTAAATAGCTGCAGTTCCATAGAATCCCAGCAGTTCAGGAGAGGCCATTTGGCCCATTGAGTTTGCACCAACTCTCCGACAGAGTATCTTACCTAGGCCCTCTTCCCCATTCTATCCCCATAACCCCACACATTTCCCATGGCTAATGGGGCACTAAGGGACAATTTAGCACGGCCAATCCATCTAACCTACACACCTTTGGATGGTGGGAGGAAAACGGAGCACCCAAAGGAAATCCATGCTAACATAGGGAGAACGTGCAAATTCCACACAGACAGTCACCCAGGATTGGAATTGAACCTGGGTCCCTGGAGCTATCACACAGCAGTACTAACCACTGTGCTGTGGTGCCTCCCAGTTAAAGTGAAAACAAAGTGACTGATCAATCCTGCACAGTGGGTGCACAAGTTTGTATTTCATTGAAGTGATGATTGTGTAACGTGCTGCATGGTCTTGGTATGGTTTTGTACAATTTCTGGAGTGGAAATAAACCTGCAATTTTGGTACACGTTTTTATATTTGAACTACTTTTCTTCACTTTCTGCTGTTCTGTCAAAATTATGGAGGATGAGCAGGAATTGCTCCTTAGAATTGCAAATTCACACATCAAATAAGGACCCGGTATGAAAATTCAAATAATGACAAAACATCCAAAGTACATTGGATGTTTATTATAAGCAAGATACTGCAGATGATGGAATCAGAAACAAGAACAGAGGACACAGGAAAATGCAACATCAGGATAGATGCTGGTAGATCAGCTCCAAGTTTCCAGCATCCTCTGTGGTTGTTTATCAGTGTGGCAAGATTATTGTGGATTGTCAAGACTAAGAAATAATCAAATAGTTGTTTGGTTATATAGACCTCGGGTTTTGTTGAAAAAGTTTGGAAACATTAATATAATCCTAAGCACACAAAATTTCATACTATTCATGTTTGGTGCTCATGCCAAATTAAATATAGTTTTACAAAAGGGAAATCATGTTTGACAAATATATTTTTGAGAATGTCACTAGTAGTGGATTAAGAGGAGTCAGTAGTTTGTGTACTTGGATTTCCGAAAGACATTTGATAAATGTTGAACAAAAGGCATTATAATGATTCTTGGAATAGGCATTGATATATTAGAATGGATAAAGGATTGGTAAATGGGCAGGATGAGGACCGGAGGAAAAAATGGCTAGCTGTGATTAGGCGAATACCACAGGTACTCAGGTCTCAGCTACTTCCAATCTATTTTAATGACCAAGATGAAGAGACCGAGTGTAATATTTTGAAGTTAACTGGTGATACAAAGTAAGTGAAAAGGCTGTGTGGAGAATAGAAAGAAGCTGCAAAGAAGTATAGGCAGACTTAGAGAGGGGAAACAAGCCAGCAGATGGAGATGGGGAAGTGTGCGATTACTCACTTTGCTAGGAGCTATAAATATATATAATGTATAATGAATGTATATTTAAAGGCATGAAACTTTAGCTGTTGTTGTTCAGAAGGACTTGCGTGTACTCAAACAAGGAACAGAAAAGGTTAGCATGCAGGTACTGCTAGTAATTTTTTTTTAGAAATTATTCATGGATGTGGGCATCTCTGGCTAGGCTAGCATTTATTGCCCATCCCAAATTGCCCTCAAGAAAGTGATAGTGAGCCACCTTTTTGAATCACTGTAGCCCATTTGGTGTAGGTACATGCATTGTGCTGATAGTGAGGGAATTCCAGGACTTTGACCCAGGAACAGTGATATATTTCCAAGTCAAGATGGTGAGTGACTTCGAGAGGAACTTGAAGCTGGTGGTGTTTGTTGCTCTAGGTGGTAGAGGTCATGCATTTGGAAGGTGTTGCTGAACGAACCATGATGAATTGCTGCAGAGCACATTGTAGATAGTACACCCTCTGACACTGTGCATTGGTCGTGGAGGGAGTGAATGTTTAAGTTAATGGATGGTGTCAAGCTTCTTGAGTGTTGATAGTGCTACATCTATCTAGGCAATTGGAAAGAATTCCATCACACTCCTGACTTATACCTTGTAGATGGTGGACATGCTTTGGGGAATCAGGAGGATTGGTCTTATAGACACAGCATTTATTTGGCTAGTAGAGTTCAGTTTCTAGCGAATGGTAATTCCCAAGATGTTGATAATATGGGATTCAGTAGTTGTAATGCCTTTGAATGTCAAGGGAAAGTGGTTAGACTATCTCTTGTTAGATGTGGTCATTGCTTGATACTTGTGTTGCATTACTGTTACTGGTCTTTGATCTGCCCAAGACTGAATGTTGTCCAGTTCTTGGTAGGAAGATAAAATGGCATGTTGGCCTTGGTGAGATCATTCTTGGAATATTGTGCACAGTTTTGGTCTCCATAACTAAGCAAGAAAACACTTGCCTTAGAGACACTACAGCAAAGGGGCTTGTTAGATTGCTTCCTGAGATAAAAGAGTCATCCTACAATGAGACACCTGCAGGAATTCTCCGACCTCGCCCAGAGATGGGATTCTCTGGTCTAGCCACTGCGAATAGAGATTTCGCTGTACGTCAAATTCTGTATTCCAGCTGTCATTGAGGGTGGGGCATGCAAGACTGGAGAATTCTGGTCACTGAGTAAATTGGGTCTGACTGGATACTGAAAGGTTGTTTTCACTGGCTGGGGACTCTGTAGCACAGAAACACAGTCTCAGAACAAGAGACACTCGGTAGAGTGCATACATTCCCCATGCCATGGTAACTCAATGTTATTACTATTACGCAGCTCTTTCTTGAGGCCTTTCCTGCTTGGTTGATATTCTGTAACTACAATGGTGACAAAATTAATATTTTTAGGAAGAGATTCCATCTCACTGAAGAAACTTCAGGCCAATTCACATACAACAACCTACTCTGAAAAATCTACTCACATTTGTGGCAAATTGTACCATAGGAGCTGAGGCAATCCACAAAATTCTTAACGAATTCAAAACATCCAGAAATAAATAAGTAAATCTGCCCTATCTACCAGTGTGAATGAATCTTTAAAAACGTTCAGAAGGGGCAATCTTACTGGCTCGTCATTCTGGTTGATTGGTGTGCTGAACCAGTTGTTCGCTCATCGTCATCGATGAGGACCTCGACACCATTAGTCATTTTGAGGCTGGTTGCGGTGTGTCCAAAGATGACTGATCAGGCCAATTCAGGCATGGAATGTCCTGCCACATATTGGACAGGCTTGTGTAGACACTGTAGTTGTTGCATTGGTGGCTCTGGACTTGGCGCAGCTTGCGCTTAAGTTGTGCTCCAGCAAAACACCTTGCTTCATGAGCTTGACAGCCTTTATGGATGAGGCAGCACCAGGTAGGGTGGTTTTGTGCCAGCGTTTCCCAGGTGGTCGTGTCAATGTCAAATGACTTCAGGGAGGCCTTAAGTATGTCTTTGTAATGTTTCTTCTGCCCTCCATGCGAGCATCTTCCAGCAGAGAGTTCCCCAAAAAGGAGCTGCTTGGGTATGCGCTCGGATGACATGATCTACCCACTGGGTCTGCACTCTCATCAGCAGTGTGTGGACTGATGGTAGACTTGCTCTAGAGAGAACTCCAGTGTCTGGTACTTTGTCTTGCCATCGGATGCATAATATTCTGTGAAGACAAGTCATATGGAAATGATTGAGCTTTCTTGCATGCCTTCGATACACAGTCCACATTTCACAGGTGTACAAGAGGGTAGTGAGTGCTGTGGCACTGTAGACCTTCAGTTTTGTTGCGGGACTGATTTGTCGACGTTCCCATACAGTGGAGCACAGTCTACCAAAAGCAGAACTTGCCTTTGTTATTCTGCAGTTAACCTCTGCATCAATAGTCACTGCTTGGGTGGGGGTGCTGCCAAGATAAGTGAACTGGTCCACTGCTTGTAGTTTCTGCCCTTTGATTGTGATTATGGGTTCTGTGTATGGTGCATAAGGAGCAGGCTGGTGCGTGACTTCGGTCTTTTTAATGTTGATGGTGAGTCCAAAGTTGTCACAAGTCGTGGAAAATTTGTCCGTACTGACTTGCATCTCTGGCTCTGAGCCAGCATACACGGCGCAGTCACTGGCAATGAGGAAATCTCTCAGAACCGTCTCTTTCACTTTAGTAATAGCTTGAAGTCTCCTCCGGTTGAAGAGCTTCCCATCCACTCTGTACTTGAGGCTGATTCCAGCAACATCGTCCTGGAAGGCATCATTCAGCATGGCAGTAAACATCATGATGAACAGTGTGGGTGCGAGCACACAGCCCTGTTTGATGCCATTGGTGACTGGGAATGCCTCAGAGAATTCTCCACCATCCAGTACTCTGGCCATCATGGAACTGGCTTACCATCTGAATGAATTTGGGGGGGCAGCCGAACTTCAACATGATCCTCCACGGGCCTTGTCGGCTGACAGTATCGAAGGCTTTCGCAAGGTCAACAAAGGTTGTGTAGAGCTCGCGATTCTGCTCCTGACACTTCTCCTGAAGTTGGCGCGCAGCAAAAGTCATGTCAGTAGTCCCACAACCTTTGCAGAAGCCACACTGTGACTCTGGAAGCAGGCCCAGCTCCAGATGAGTGACCAGATGATTTAGTAGGACTCTTGTGAGGGTTTTTCCTATGATGGAGAGCTGCGTGATTGCTCAGTGGTTGTCGCATACTTGCCGATTGCCCTTCCTCTTGTAGAGGTGTACAATGGAAGCATCTTTAAGTCCTGAGGAATGGATCCTTGCTTCCAAAAGGGCTGGAACAACTCGGTGAGCTTCTCAATAAGTACAGGACCAGCAGCTTTGTAGATCTCTGCGGGTATGGCATCTACTCCTGGGGTTTTGCCACTGGATAGCTGGCTGACAGCTTGAGTGACTTTGGCTACTACAGGTGGATCATCCATGGCGCTGTTGATATCGACCTGGAGAATCCTGTCTATTGCCTCATCATTAATAGATGACGGTTGGTTGAGGACGGCTTCAAAGTGTTCAGCCCAGCTCTGCAGGATCTGAGCCTTCTCTGTAATGAGAGTTGTACCATCTGTACTTAGGAGGGGGGAACTCCTGAGAGATTGAGGTCCGTAGAGAGTGTTGAGGGCTTCATAGAATGGTTTCAAGTCGTTTCTGTCAGCGGATCCCTGTATTTCATCTGCCTTGGCGCTCAGCCAGGCGTCCTGCATTTTACGCAGTTTATTCTGGACTGTCCTGCGAGCATTGGTAAAAGCATTTTTCTTGGCAGCCGATGATGGGTTGTTCTGACAGGCCCGATGAAGAAGGTGCTTTTCAACAAGTAGAGCCTGTATCTCCTCATCATTCTCATCGAACCAGTCATGCTGCTTGTGGGTAGAGGACCCGAGCATCTTCAGTGCAGATGAAAGGACAGCATCCCTGAAGCATTCCCAGTTGTCCTCAGCGAAGACTGAGGTATAGATCAGCAAGTTAATTTCTAAGTCTTCAGCCAGTGCTGAAGCTATGCTGGGATTCTTTAGCTTGGCTGCATTGATCCTTTTCATAACCTTGCTTCCTTGTGGTTGCCTCTTGGGTCTGATGCGGAGCCTCATTTTGGAGACAGTGAGCCTGTGACCTGTCCAGCAGTCAGCACCACACACGGCCTTGATCACTCTAACATCCTACTTGTCTTTTCTCCTGACAATGACATAGATGATAAGATGCCAATGCTTAGAGACGGGGTGCATTCAGGAGGTCTTGTTATGGGTAGGCAGACGGAAGGTTGTGTTGGTGATGACGAGGTCGTGTGCTGCACAAGTCTTCATTAAGAATAAGCCGTTATTGTTACACTTGCCCTCTCCATGCCTCCCAATGACTCCCTGCCAGATTGCAGTCACACCCTACTCTTGCATTGAAATCGCCAAACAAGGTCAGCTTGTCGGTACTGCTCACTGCTGATAGTAGGGTGTCTAGTTCTTCGTAGAACTTGTCTTTCATCTCGTCTGGGTTGTTTATTGTGGGGGCATAGGCACTGATCAGGATGGCTTGACTTCTGTTCTGCAGCGGAAGCTGTAATGTCATAAGCCGGTCGTTCACACCCTTGGGTAGACTAGCAAGTTTCTGAACAAGGTGACTCCTGACAGCGAATCCAACTCCAGCATCACAATGCTCATCGCTGCCGTGATCTCTCCAGAAAAAAGTGTATCCAGCTTCAGTCAAGTGACTTACATTGGCAAGACGAGTTTCATTCAGGGCTGCAATGTCAATGTTGTATCTTGCAAGCTCTCTGGCAACTAAGGCTGTTCTTCTCTCTGGTCTGTCTGCTATAGGGTTGTCCAAAAGCATGCGAACATTCCAAGTGCCAATGATGAGCGGTGTCACCTTGTGTTTTATTTTATTTGTTCGACTGCAAGATGAGATCCCCACCAGCCGCGGTAAACTGGCCAGGGTGTAGTGAAGCAGGCAATGTTTAGGGCACCTTTTCCAGCCCCTTCCTCATTCTACAGAGGTGAGCAGTGCGTTCCTGAAGAGGACTGCTCAGTCGCCCAGGTAGACGCTGAGCTTCACTGCTACTTTGGTCAATGGAAAACGACCATTAGACCTGAGCCGCCTGTGTGCAGATCCGTGACTACAGCTCCCAGTGTATCCTCACCTGCTGCTTCGTCACTCTCCCATCGCCACAGGACTTCAGGGGTTGAACAGGACACTGATGATGATGATGGTGTTGAAACTAGCACTCGATTTGGATTAAAGTGAGGGAGAGTTACGCAGCATCAGCCTCACTCTCCCTTCCCAATTCCCATCTAGATCCAGTGGCAAGATAAGAGTGAAGAAGGCTGGAGATGGGACTAGGTGCAGTGGATGACCAGGACGTCTTCTGTGTCTTGTCCTGCTCTTCACGCTCCACGACACTTGCAGAGACCACCTTCTTGACCGTTGGACCTTCCATTGGCCCCGTCCGCTCAATCGGACTCTGTCTTCACATGCTGGGATAGACATCTCCCTATCTCACTGAGGGTTGAGACCCGTTGGCTACCCTCACCTGGTTTAGCTGGCTTGTCAAAGCCGTTGCCCGGGGTATGGCCGCTGTTGCATGCAAACAGCTGCGGGGAGCCACAGGTCAGAGCTGAGTGCCAGGTGGGGTCAAAGGATGGACAAACCGCCCTGAAAGGACACGACATGTTCTCCACCAAAGGTAATACCCCTCCCTGAAACCCCATACACGTGATCTGAACCAGTAAGGTCACGAGAGAGGCAAAAAAGTGGGTTTCCTTTGGTGTCTCACCCCGCTCAATCTTACTGGCCCTGGATTGCTGGTGTGATCAGCCTCATGCCAAGGAAGAATGATTTCAACATTTAAATCTAAATTTAAATAGAATTAGTGAGCCTGGAATCGAATCGCCCAGGCTCATTTGTCTTCACAGCCTTGCTGGTGAAGGGCCTCACTAATGCGGATCACATATGGTCTCCAGCAACAGGGATTTGATGCAGTAGCCTCACCAGTGGGACCAGAAGTCATTAGGGTTCCCCCAGTGACAGGATGCAGTGCCCCTTGGGTAGTGCCAGCTTGGCATTCTGGCATTGCCCATTGGACACCTGGCAGTGCCATGGGGCAGGGCTGTAAGGGGTGTGGCTTCAGAGGAGGGCGTGGAGCCATGATAGGGTCAAAGCTTAAGGGGAAGGCCCTAAAGGGGGGCGGGCGGGGAGCTGCACACTCTGCAACTCCCTTCGGAGACCATATGAACTGATATGGTGGACTCCATTATCTGTTTTTCATTTTCATGATTATATTGCTTGTTTGTCTGTTTCTTTAAAATAACATGTCTTTTCCATCCTAGGTATCCCGGTCACCTTGGCTCCTGAGGCATTATTTCCTCTATGTAAAGTGTAAAAAGTCAATTATTCATTTTAAATCCATTAATTTATTTTCAATCACGTGATTCCTCATGAGTTGTAATATTAGACTAACACTTTATAAACACGTAGTAAATGATTGGTGACCACCATTTGCTGGCAAACAATGACAGGTTTATTATTACAATTACATACAAAGTGCTACGATCGATGTTCTCATTCTTAGCTCTAGGAACCACCTGGCTGCAAAAGCCCACACTCTGCCCTGAGATCCCTGTGCTCATTCCCCATTGGTCACAGCCCTTAATGGTCTAGTTACTGTAACACTGCTCAGGCCTAAGCTGGAAAACCGCCTGCAATATTCAAAACAACATTTTGAGAATGGTCTGAACAAAGTAGGCCTGAAGAAGGATAAGGAAGTATCACCATTATACATGGTTTGACAGAAGATTTAGTGACCAAAGGTTATTAGTTAAGAGAATTAATAAAAGAACTGGGCAGTCGTGAGGAGAATGTTGTTTTTCATAATGTCTGAAAAGGTTTTGGAAACATATCCAACCATGGCTTTCAAAAGGGAATTAGAAGTCTACTTGGTGAACATCCCAAGGTTTGGAAATAGAGTAGAGGAATGAGACAAATTGTATTGCTTTTTCAAAGAGCTGGCCAGGCACTATTGATTGTATAATTTTGTTCTGTGCTGTGACATTCTATGATTCTATGAGCAAAACTCATCTTTAAAGCTTTTCTCTGCTCACTGTTGGATAAATGACCTCACTGAAGTTGCTCCTGTATGAACGTATAATATTCTGTCTAAATCCCTCTGACAACCAGAGCAGCAGAAGTCTCACGGAAACACTATCATCTATGAGCTTCCCTCCAAGGGAGACATGATCCTGACTTGTAGGTATGTCACTGTTTCTTCATTGCTCAGTCCAAAATCTGGAACTCCCTTCTTAACAGCAATGTGGATGTGCCTACACCACATGGACTGCAGTGGTTTATGAAAGAGCTCACCACCATCTTCTCAAGGCAAAAACAGATGAGCTGTAAAGGCTGGCTTTGTCGGGAATGTCCACAACACGCAAATTGAATAAATAAAATTAACGTACATTTCATCCTTCACTTTCTTGTGAAAATTGCTGCCTGAAATGATCAGGCTGATGAGAGTAACTCATGATAAACACTACATTAACTTTGATTTTCTTTAATGAGAAGCTCCTGGCATGAATGCTGCTTTCTGGTAGAGAACATGCAGTCCAGTGTCCTGGGAGGATGCCTCAGCAATCCATGTAAGACAGATTGCTAAATAGATTGGGGTAGCAGTAGTCTGTTTCTACAACTTCATTCAGAGGTTAGGAGGCTGCTGCTGGTGCTACTATGGAAATGGAGACATCAACGTCAATTACTGTGTCATGGTTAGTTCCACAACTGTATACTATGCAGGAAAGGATAGGCCCAAGTTCTGCCCAAATTGGTGCTGGCCTCTTCCAAGTTCCTTGGCAGTGAAGCATTCTGACAGGTTAACCAATGCACCAAGAGCTTCAATGTGTACATTATCAAGCTTTTTACTAACTTGAGCCATCATAGTTGTCATCTGAGTACCTTGCAGCAGAGCTAGTGTGTAAGCCAATTCTTTGGTGAGAGGGTACCAGTACTGTCCTTTCTATGGCTCTGGCTGCAGTGCAGTTTGTGCCTGGTTTCTCATCCTATGCGGATCCTGTTTTATCTTATTCTCTTAGTCAAGCGCGTTGCCAATCCCTGTTGATAGCTGCTACTGTGAAATCAGAGTTATGGTGTAGCTGTGATTGTAACAGTTGTGGCTGTGATTATGACTGGGCTTAGAAAAGTCCCTCTAGACTTACAAGAAGTTTTCAATTTAAGTTGTCAGAACTCTGCTGAGGATTGACTGAGAAAAGCATACCTAGAGCACATTCTGCTCCAGAGGCATTCAAAGTTTACTAGGGTTTTAGTAACACCATAAGGACTTCAATTTACTTCCATTTATTTACTCATGAGGCTTCTACCTAAATCACTCATGAATATGATACTGCATGTTTGTAGGGTGGCTAAAGACCAATCAGTATACATCGAATTTTAGCTCTCTAAACAGAGAGGGTTTAAGTTTCCTCCGTTTGTGCTGGCAGACTAGCTTAAATAAATAAGAAGTTGGAAATTTGAAATTAAGTGACCAATCTTTCAAACAGGAAATTAATCACAACAGGGGTATGTTTATGTATCATTCTGTGCATGGGTTAATGGTTCCAAATACATTACAAGAAAGAGATGGACAATGAAACAATTTGGTGGTTTTGAATGATTGAAAGTTTGAAAAATTACACTGAAATATAAATTAAAGAAGTTCAGTGGTTTTAATTAAGCATAGTGCTCCAAAACAGGTCTTGTCCTATCTTTAATTCAATTATCTAAATCTTAGAGTGAGGATTTGGTAGCAATCCCATGTATTTGTGAAATTTTAACAGCTCCAGTTAAAGAATAACATTCAGATTCCAGCATCCGCAGTAATTTGCTTTTATCCTGTGGTTAACTCATTGCCACTCATCCTCCAGGGCTTACAAATGCTGCCAGACTTGCTCAAATTTTCCAGCATTTTCTGTTTTGGTTTCAGATTCCAACATCCATAGTAATTTGCTTTTATAAGGGATAACATTAATTATTCTACAGATTGCCATTTTTCACCACTGATTCAATCAATACTCAACATTTGTTTGTAAACCTTTAATTAAAAATCAGTAATAAATGTGTAAAACAGATTTTAAAAACTCCCATGTTCTTCTGCCACTTGTGTGCAAACTTTGGGTCAAATCTTCTGGTCTCTGGATTATTGGCGACCAGACATATGGCCAAAGATGCACTTTCCTCAAGTTCAGGACCCTAGTCTCAGACTTAATTGTGTCACTCTCCATCTTAATGAAGAATTCTACCATATTATGGTCACTCTTCCCCAAAGGATCTCACAAAGGATCAGAAGAACGGCAATCCAATGATTCAGAAGCTCAGTGCCATTATTTAATACTGATGTTTTGCCATTTCAAAATTAGATACAAACATATAGTTTAATCATGGGGAAATGAAATGATAATAGTTGAATCTACCATGAGTTAAATTATCCTTAACAACCACAGGAACTTAATAAGATCAATTATACTAATTACATAAAAGGAATGGATCTCAGTAAATGTTAGACAGCATTAAACTACAGTAGTCATCACCAACTAGTTGTTTTGTCTGATCCTACCAATACATATCTAAGTTAGAAAATATGTCCTTTTCATTCATTTTAGGTACAAAGTCACTGCCACCAAAACAAATTCACTTGAGTCGGACAATTTGTATTGTAACCTTTTGGATCATTTAACGATTGGAGGACTCAAGCAGATAAAATGTTCAGGGATTCAGCAGGATAGTCACTATGATCCTGATATTCAACTAGAAGGTATGAATATAGGAATTCTAACTCATCTCACTTAGCACTTGTCGGTGTTCAAGTGTTCAAGAACATTATAGAGGATTCTGTCATTATTCATTCATTCAAAGCACACATAGACCATAAGGAGGAGTTGACATGAATTTAGATTTTTTTTGTTTTTATTCCAACTCAATCCAATCAAGTCCAATTCAGAGTCTCAACAAGTTGAGACATTCCCGATCCAAGCTGACAAGGCAGGGTTCTCACCTCCTGTCTTGGGCTTGATCTACATGATCCAAGCTGATTGGAGTCGACATAGCTCCTCCTCCAAGGCTTGATCTTATTTGCATCAAAAGGCCGAGATGCCGCTTTTAAAAATTGCTTCAAATGACGCAAAAATGTAACCTAATGCCTTCGACCAAGCACAGCATGTCGATACTACACTTGATCTTAGCCAAAAGGCCGAGATTATATCCTGATAAATTGCTAGAATTATTTCAGGACGTCACCAAACTAAGGAATGCAGGCTATCTCAGCCTTTTGGCTAAGATCAAGCATGGGGACAGGTATAATGCCTGCACTTGTCAGCTTGGATCTTGTTTGTCTCTCTTGCGGAGGCCATGAATTGGATTCAGTTTGAATTTGAATTGGTTTTTAAAGCAAGCAAGGAAATGGATTAACAACTCTCCCTGTCCACTCTGCACATTGTCTTTGCAACTCTGAGAAAGGAACAAAATACAAAAAAAAACTGGCTCAGTAGTGGATATAAATAACTTAGATTTTCAGAAGGCAGTTAAAGAAGATTAAGACTAATGCAAATCAAGCTTATTGGATTGAAAGTTGGCTTAGCAGCAGGAAGCAGATGTTGAAACAAATGGAGACAATACTGTGAGACACCGACATATGGATTAACATATAGATGCCTGGGTTCCTTGCTGTAATCTATTTATAAACAATATGAAATATTTCAACCAGAATCAGCTTGCCCAAATAATGTTGCCAGGTAATTAGCGTAAAATTAACAGCATTTAAGAAAACTTTACAAACTCAGTGTTGGATAGAAATTACAAATGATAGGAGAGGTAGGTGTCTAAAGTGTCAATTGGGTACAGAAATGCACACAAATAGATTGTTTTACTTTGCTATAATCAGGGAACCAAAAAACAAGAATATGTGAAGCAGGCCTTAGGAAAACTGGTTTAGGCAACATTGAATAATCCGCTTAAAGTGAAGCTGGATGACGATTGACAATTCAAATGGCAAACATAACAGTAAAGGAATCCTCCTATTTTCTGTATGGAACAGAGTTGCAAGTTTATGCATAAATAACAGTTACAATTTTGCTATAAATAGTGAACAAAATATATTGTCTCTTGTGGGTTTATGTCCCATTGGGACTGGTAAGATCGACAACTATGGAATGCATCAGTTCAGGTGTGAATGAATATGGGCTTTAATGTTGCACTCAGATTCTGAAATCTCTACTGGCTTACTCTGAGGCTTGAAAGAACTTGCAGCTATTCAGCTGTCCTGGGGGAAGCATTAATGACAGTTGAGATTATACTAAAGTTATCTGATAGAAGGAGCAGAGGATCTGGAGAATTGACTTTTTCCTTGTTCGATTTTTTTCTCAAGCACTGTTTGTTATCTAGTTTTAAAACTTTTAGCAACACATCAAATTATTGTTGGAATTGTTATTGACAAAAATGTTCCATGGAGGGGGCAACAGCCTTGATTATTTCTGTGAATAATCTCAATCTTACCTTGGCTGGATTTCTTTTTCGCTCTGTTGTCCATGATAAATGGTAAGAGGTAAGAGGGATGTAATAAAAAATGAGGGCAACTTGATGCAGTTCAAAGCATAAAAGAGTTTATTGCTTACAATAAATAATTATTTACAGGCTCTGACAGAATTAACAATGTGGCACATTAGTTAGCACTGCTGTCTCACAGTGCTAGGCACCCGTGTTCAATTCCTGGTTTGAGTCACTGTGCAGAATTTGTGCTTTCTCCCTGTGTCTGTATGCATCTGCTCCGGGTGCTCCGGTTTCCTCCCACGGTCTGAAAGATTTGCTGGTTAGGTGCATTGACCATGTTAAATTCTCCCTCAGTGTGCCCGAACAGGTGCTGGAGTGTGGCGAATGGGAGGATTTTCACAGTAACTTCATTGCAGTGCTAATGGAAGGCTACTTGTGACTAATAAATAAACTTTTAAACTTTAAACAATATGACTATTCTCAACTCTTCCCTGGCTCCAACTGAGGATCCTCGCTCCCCTGGGACACACCCCTTTGCACCTGGTTGGCTTGTGCCTGATAACATGGCCCTCAGGCATCGCTCCCCCCACCCCCTGCCCATCCACCCCCTCCATGGGGACCATGCTACCACAGGAGAATTTCAGAGGTTAGGGCCTGGGTGGTTGAAAATGTGCCTGCCAGTAATTGAGTGATGACAATCAAGGATGGCAATACTCCTGCACTGTGTCTGATTGACTTGAAAAAGTAGCACCATTCTATTGCCTGTTATTCCTGTTTATGCCTGAAGGGTAATCTTACTCAAACAGCATGGGAAACAACACTTACTTTAGAGTTCAAAGTGGAAGACCCACCAAGAAATTCCAAGAGGGTTCATCCACCAAATTTATGGTTGACAAATAAGAAAAACCCTGCAGAAAACAATTCCTCACCAACCACATTACCTCATCTCAAACTGTTACAAATGACTATTTAGTGAGCTTATAAAATTTTTGGAAATTAATTGAATTCTATAGAAATAGCTCCTTTATTAAGAAGAATTCCATCTGAGCCACCTGACCAACACACATACTGGACAGTGCAAGAGGCCCATTATTTCTGCTAAGGTCATGTCTCCAGCTTAGACTCTTGTACGTGATGTTGCAAAGCCCAATACTACAAATAAAGCCATCTCTAAATCAGCTGTCTGAATAAAGGTGAACAAGATGCTCTAGCAAGGGATAATTCATGATGTGACTTCTTGAACTGGTGGGCAGGAATAGGAGGGCACAACTTTCCATATTTGGCCCTTCCAAATTGGAGAATTGAATGTGATTGGAATGAGACATGGAATAGCCCGAGAAATAACAGGCATTTGAGAAGGAATAAACACAGATGGGAAAGAGCTTTCCAAGATGGGATCCACACGGGTTCAGCCTAACACACTGGTTAACTCATAATAACCAATAGTGGAAGAGATTACCAGCTATGGAGATCAGTGTTCCTCTGCTTCTTACATTTCTCCTGTTACTGTTGTATATATTTACTGCATATACCATTCCAATTAGTACTACACAAAATGTTAATGACTTCTGGAGCATTTACTTTCGTGTGATAGCACAACAAATAATTACTTTTAAATCACGGCAAGGGTTTGCCAAGGGCGTTGAAGTGATTTTGTCCCAGGGAGAAGTTGGGAGACTCTCCTTAGAGCAGAGAAGGCTAAGAGGAGATTAGATAGAAATGTTTAAAAATCATGAACTGTTTACATTGATTAAAGAGACACTCGGTGGAATTCTCCCAAGCCCCACCAATGGGTTTGATGACAGTCCAGAAATTGGTTTCATGCTGTTGTGAATTTATAGTGGATCTTCCACTGGTGCCAACAATGGTGGGTCAGTAAACCTGGCGGAAGCTGCTGTGCACCTCATTTGCATCCCATTAATCCTCTGATCAGATACTCCGCAATGCCGGTTGAAAAATACACCAGTATGAAACATATTTGTAACAATGTTGGGACTCACCTTAACAATGGCTGGGACTGCACCCCAAGTTCAGAACGGAGGCCTCTCACAGCCCTGGACCCTGATCAACATAGAGACAGTTGGGGTGCATCTTTCAGATTCAATATCCAGAAGGGGTTCTACCTTCCAGCCTCAGAAAGTTCCTGGAGATCCATCTTCATACTCAGGACGTTCATCTCCTGGTTTCAAGGTGCTCCCAATATCTATCTTCACTTTCAGCTGGTTTACCTTTTCTCTTCAATAGTGGGTCAGTAATATTGGGCACCCTTTCAATATGGAACCCAGACATGTTGGCATATTATGTGCCATAGAGGCCTGCCCCTTGCCTGCATAAAAGACCCAGGTGCACAATTAATGAGTTTGGGGCCAGAGGATTTGGTGTGTTATTCTACTGGCCTCCGCAGCAAGAAACACTCCACGTCCCCACCCTCACCACAGGACTTACCCTCAAAATGGAAGAATTCCGCCCACTGTTTCCAATATCTAAAGGATATTCTTCATTGCAATGTTGGTATGTAAGAACATAAGAAATAGGAGCAGGAGTAGGCCATCTAGCCCTTCGAGCCTGCCCTGCCATTCAATAAGATCATGGCTGATCTGAAGTGGCTCAGTTCCACTTTCCCACTTTCTCCCCATAACCCTTAATTCCCCTGTGTATCAGAAACCTATCTGCCAGTGACTTAAATATATTCAGTGAGGTAGCCTCCACCACTTCAATGGGCAGAGAATTCCAAAGACTCACCACCCTTTGTGTGAAGAAGTTCCTTCTCAACTCCAATCTAAACTGCTCTCCCCCTCCCTTATTTTGAGGCTGTGCCCTCTAGTCCTGCTGTCCTTTCTAAGTGGGAAGAATCTCTCTACCTCCACCCTATCTATCCCCTTCAATATTTTATATGTCTCTATAAGATCCCCCTTCATCCTTCTAAACTCCAACGAGTACAGACCCAGTCTATTCAATCTCCCCTAGGTGTACCTACATCAGATGGACTTCTGTGCTTTCTGAAGGTGGCCTACTATTATCTTCCCAAGGGCAATTTACAATGAACAATAAATGCTACCCAGGTCAGGAATACTCACCTTTCATGAGAGAATTTTAAAAAATGTTGATAAACAGAGAGCACAAATGGAAGGTGATTGACACATGAACTAGGGCATGTGGAAAAACTACTGTTTGGATTTGGAATTCACTTTGATAGGATTCTGTAAACAGATTCAAAAGTAATTTTCAAAAGAGAGTTAGATTAAATGCTGGAGGTGAAAAAATGCAGGATTTGGGGAATGGGCAAGGATGTGGGACTAAATAGATGACTCTTTAAAAAAAATCTTTCCCAGACACATGGAACAAATGCCCTTCTTTGCTGCACTACTCTCCGGAGATTAGAAGATTGACAAATGAAGTCATTGGAATGTAAGATTCTGAAATGTCTTGACAGGGTCATGCTAAGAGGTTGTGTCACTGGTTAGAGAGCCTGGGTCTAGGAGGCACAGTGAGGATCAGACATTAAAGATTGATTTGAGGAGAAATTTCTTCTCTCAGGTGGTTGGAAACCTTTGGAATTTCCTACCCCAGAAGACTGTGCATGCTCAATCATTGAGTATACTCAGAACTGATACCTCCCAATATAAAGAGAATACAGGTACATGGCTATCAAACAGGAAAGACAAGTTGAGGTAAAAGGCCAACCATGACATGGCAAAGCAGGCACAAGAGGTTCTATGGCCTCCTCCTTCTCCTATTTCTTATATTCTTATGTTCATCATGAACATATCATGTGCAATCTTACTATTGCACAATGTCGCCAATGGCCGGGCGAGCCAGTTTGCGCCTGATTTTTCGCTTCTCATGATCCTACCGGCACCAGTTATGTGGCACAATTAGCCTCCCTTCCATTTCCAGCACAAGGCTGAATAAATTATTTAAATTTAATTTAAATGTAATTTCAATATGATTAGCAAGACCAGGATGCAATCTGTGGTTCTCTCCAGCGAGAATCATAGCTGGCTCCTACTAACGGGGACCAGGCTTGATGGCCTCACTGGTAGGACTGTAGGCCATTGAGGTCCATCCCAGGAGGTCAGGGCAAGGGGGATGCACCTTGGTCAATGCCAGACTGTCATTCTAGCACTGCCCGCTGGGCAGTGCCAAGGGGTGGGGCCTACTGACGTCCAGGGAAGGAAGGGGTCTGCTGCCACTCTGCAACCATGATCAGTGAGGGGAGAGAGGAGGGGATCGGTCAAAGCAGGAGAGGTGGTGGGAGTTGATCTTTCCAGATCGTGGGGATTTCGATCTCCCTGAAAGTGGGGCGGGGGGTGTGGGTCTTGTGATACACCCTCGTGATAGCTGGGGGCAGGCCTACTTTATGCTATAGAAGTCAGCTGAAACCAGCAGAGGCTTTGACAGGTCTCTTTGCTGCTCAGAGAAGGGAGACATGCACATGCTCAATTGCATCCTCTACTGCTATCAGCCAGCTTTCTTGTGATTTAAGCTTGTTTTCTTTCCTTACAGGTGAGAAAGTTTTCAGCCTTCTTTTCCCCACGCACTTACAGGCATCTGGGTCTTCAAAAATGGATCTGAAATTCTCCCATTTTCACGTTCGCCCTGGACTTAGAACTCTTTTCATAAGATCATCCCCATTATTTTGGTTGTTTTGGTCTCCAATAGTAATTTAGGCTATTAATTCAGCAACAGGCTGTGAGTCTGTACACAGGAATTTTTTGCAGTGAGGACAATATCTGAATTTGACAACAATCAAACATGTTGTTTCCAGTTTAAGATTATTGATGTTATGTTCGTTTTGATTGTTCAAGAAAGAATGAAAGTGTAGGTGTTGCAAACGTCCAATACCTATTTGTATCTGTCTGTGTGTCAGGCTCCTGTTACTTATAGAATGTAATCTTGGGGATAAATAACGTGAGTGACAATGGCATCAGATTCAACAGCAGTAAAAAGTAAAATGATGTGTTTACTATATCTCCCTGCTGAATTGTAACAAGAATTTCCCACTGAACCTTACATTCCTGCAAATTGTTATCAGCTTGACGATTAGAATGCCTTGATTACCATTGAAAGGAATATCTGACCTAACTGAAGGCTTGGATTCAGATCAAAAAACAGATTCCGTAACACTTTAAATGATGCTTTAATAAATCTACCAAATCTACGAGAGTGAAATGGTTCAAATTCCTGATCGTGCAATAGAAACACCTTATAAATGAGTTTCAACATTCATAAAAGAGTTCATTATCCTGGTCAGAAATTGCCATTGATTTTCTCCATGCTATTTGATATTGAGGCTCATGTGGAGCATTACATTGGCACGAATTACTTTGGCATGGGGCTTGTTTATGTGCAATAACAGTCTTTGTAATACTTTAAAAAAAAACACCAAGCTCAGCTTTTTAAGAGTGTTTCCTTTGCTAGTTTCCCAATGAAGTTATAGCTCTCCAGAATTCAAGATATATTGTTGGTTGTCTGTTCGCCAACCTTTACTAACACCAGGCCTAATCATCCAGCAAAACACATGCAAGTATTGTCCATTGGAAATCATTCATCCAATTATGTACTTCTTTCGTCCTTTGCATGGAAGCTCCTGGCTGTCTTTCAGTTTCTCCTGCATTTGTGTGGCTGAAATTGAGAACTATTCAGAAGAGAAAGGTAAAACCCAGGGCAGGATTCTTTGACTGTTCATGCCAGCAGGACTCTCCAGTCCCGCTGCAGTGAATGGAGATTTGGCTTCGCACCATATTTTCTATCCTTGCTGGCAGCAGCAGCAGAATGGCTGGAAAATTCCAGGCCCAATTTTTTTACTATTCTATACAACATGTTTTTGTGCTTCAACTCACTGGACAAGATGTAACTGAGGTAAAAGTGAGCATCTTTTATGTATACAGTAGACATTAAGACTGTTACAGGTTTTTGAGGATGTTGCTAGCACAATAGATGAGGGGCAACCTATGAATGTGTTGCGTCTGGATTTTCAGAAGGCTTTTGCTAAGGTCCTACACAGAAGGCTTGTAAGCAAAATTAGAACAATGGGATTGGGGGTAATAAATTGGCATGAATTGAGAATTGGTTAACAGACAGAAAACAGACTGTAAGAACAAATGTGTCATTCTCAGGTTGGCAGACTGTAACTAATGGAGTGCTTACGCCCCAGATATTTATAATTTATAGTCAATGATTTGGATATGAGGACTAAATGTAAAATTTCCAAGTTTACTGATGACACAAAATTAGGTAAGAATGTGAGTAGTGAGTAGGGTGCCAATAGCTTTTAAGGGAATTTAGTTAGGCTTAGTGACTGGGCAAGAAAATGGATGATGGAATATAATGTGGAAAAAATGAATTTATTTACATTAGATGAGAAAAGCAGAGCATTTCTTAAATGATGAGGGATTGGGAAGTGTTGATGTCCAAAGGAACCTGAATGTTCTTGTTCATAAGTCATTGAAAGCCAACATGCAGACGTAGCAAGTTATTCGGAATGCAAACCAGTATATTGACTATAATTGTAAGAGGAGTTGAGTAGAGATGTAAAGATGTCTTGTTGAAAATTTGTAGAGTCTTAGCGAGACTGAATCTGGAGCACTGTGCACAGTTTTGGTCTTCTTACCTAAGGAAGGATATACTTGCCATTTAGAGAATTCAACAAAAGTTCGCCAGATTGATACCTTGGATGGTGGGATTGTTCTAGGAGGAAAGATTAAATAGACTGGGATATGATGTCTAGAGTTTAGAAGAATGAGAGGTGATCTCATTGAAGCATACAGAATTCTTACAGGGCTCGCTGGTAGATGCAGGAAGGACATTTGGCCTGGCTGGGACGTCTAAAACCAGGGGACAAAGTCTCACAATAAGAGGGAGACCATCTAGAACTCAGTTGAGAAGGAATTTTGTCAACTAGATGGTAGTGAATCATTGGAATTCTCTCCTCTAGCATGCTGCAGAGGCTCAGTCATTGAAAATATTAAAGACAGAGATTGACAAATATCTAGACATTAAAGATATCAAGGGATATCGCAATAGCACAGGAAAATGATATGGTAGAATATCAGCTATGATCTAGTTGAATGGCAAAGCTGGCATGAGGGGCCGAAAGGCCTACTCCGCATCCTATTTTCTATGTTCCTATGTTCTTAAGTAATAGAAATTAGACTCTTTTCTCCATGCCCTTTAACATTTCTCATATATCACTTAACACCATCTTGCAGTCTCTGGCCTTTGGGGCATATTAACAAGATTTGCCTGCTAATAAAAGAACTCTTGGGAGATGATTCATTTCACAATCTGCATTTAAAATTACGATACTGTATATTTCACTTCCAATCTACAACATTTCTGATAGCAGGTTCTATTATCACACTTCATTCTAGAAGTATTCAAACATAAAAATTGACTCTTTATCCTGTTCATTTTTTTAAGGACTGAGTATTATAATTTAGGTCAAAGGTTTTTATAGTGGAGTATATTTTAACAATTATTATGCAGGGGCATTCTTTGCTAGGAACTAACATGGTCTGTAATTCCATTTTCGCTTGCACATCAGATGATTTTATTGATTCTCTGGTCCTTGTGGACATCTTGAGAGTCTGTATTCCCACAGATCTTAGAGGGCATGTATTAAAAACAGGGCAAAGAAAAACACTGCAGTTAATCTCACTAGTCCCAAAACTCATATCTCTCATTCCCAGTCCCTCAAATAGATAAACAATTTTGCTTCACAATTTTTTTATGCTATTGAATTCCCTGGACAGTTCATTGTAGATGCATCCAATCATTTACAAACTCAAAAGAGACGAGAACACTTCGGCCAATGAGGTCATCCTTCCATAAAGAACTTGAATTACATTAATTGCCATATAACAATATTTTCTTCAATGACTCCAAGATTTTCATCTCCATTGGTCTATCAGAGATCCATCACATGTTAATCACTATTTATGTGAAGAAAAATTTTCCTCTATTTATTAGGTCAAAACAGTCTCTGAATGCCCTACTCCTATGATTTTCTATGGAAGAAATTTTCCAAATTTGCATTTCTCACTTCAGTTAGATCAGCTCTTAATTATAGCCCAAATTTCTGAACTTTATTTCTTTTCAATCAGATCTTTAATTCCAGGAACCTTTCATGATGTGGGTTAGCCTCTCTGCCAGCTCCATGTTTTCACAATGTTAAGAAGGCCAGAACAAAAGTTGTACTCAAAATTTGGTTGGACCAGAGTTACTTAAGAAGGGAGGGAGAGGGAAACAATGTTACTGTGGATTTCTCACTTTAGCATTCATTGTGAGGAAGTTACTTTCCATTGGCAACACAGTTATTGATCATTTGGGCAAGCACAAGCTGGTTAAGGAAAGTCAGCTTGGATATGTAAGGGGTAGTTCACGTCACTCTAATGCAGTTGCATTTTTGAGGAAGTCACATGCGAACATAATCTATGTGGATATTCAGAAGAGATTATGCATGAGATTATTGGCAAAAGCTGAGATGTCTGACTGAGACAAAAGCCTCATAATAAATGAAAATTGGAATCCTATGATGTCAGTAAGATCATAGTAAGACCAAGCCATAGAAAGTGAACTTTAGCAAGTTTTGAATTGTCAACGATTATGTGAGCTTTTATGCAATTACAAATGATTATTAGTTGTGTCAGCTCGTAAACATTCAAATTGCATATGTCAACTTATTTTTCCTGCTATCGTAATAAAGTTGTTCATCTTGTTAAAGTAAATTGGTTAATGTCCCCATTAAAATTTGTGGGTGGCACAGTGGTTAGCACTGCTGCCTCGCAGTGCCAGGGTCCTGATTCAATTCCAGCCTCAGGTCACTGTCTGTGTGGAGTTTGCACATTCTCCCCATGTCTGCGTGGGATTTCTCCAGGTGCTCCAGTTTCCTCCCATGTTCCAAAGATGCACGGGTTAGGCTGATTGGCCATGCTAAATTTATCCTAAGATTAAGGGGATTAGCAGGGTAAATATATGGGGTTATGGGAATAGTGCTTAGGTGGGATTGTGGTCAGTGCAGACTCAATAGGCCGAATGGCCTCCTTCTGCGCTTTAGGAATTCTATGATTCTATGAAAATAGTGACCATCATTCACAAGTTCCTCTCCAAGCCACACACCATCTGACTTGGAATTATTTTGCCATCCCTTCTCTGATACTGGGTCAAAACCCTGGAACTCCCTCCCAAGTAACACTATGGGAGTAATTACACCATGTCGACCGCAGCAGTTGTCTGGGCTTACAGGGTCTCACTGACTGCCCTGGCTGGAGACAATGCGTACCTCTTTGGCCTGTGCTTGGCCGTCTCTCCACTTACATTATATGTACCTTTGGGACTTGGTTGTCTGTGAGGACTCTCGTTCCAATTATTATCTTGTGGAGTGAGTTTGTGTTTATGCGTGTCTTGTTTGTGGACACGGCTCCTCGCTCACCTGGGGGGGTGGGGAGTGACATTCCAAAAGCTTGTGCTACTGGGTAGGCCTGTTGGACTTTGCCCTGGTGTTGTGAGACTCCTTGCAGTTCGTGAGGGCAGCTCACCACTGCCTTCTCAAGGCAATTGGAAATGGGCGATAAATGCTGGATTTGCCAGTGTGATCCACTTCCCAAGAGCAAATTTTTAAAAATACCAAGCTTGATCCCACATGCACTTCCATGCTGACTTCATGATGTGGTTAACACCTCACAAAAATAAGTTAGGGAGAAGACAGCCTTGTTGCATCTTGTGTTAAACTTGAGAAGTATAGAAATCTTTCAGAGCCAACAGATTGTGCTGACATAAAGCTGTCTGAATAATAACATAAATTGGACTGATATGTCTTGGCCTTAGGAATTGATGCTGGAGAGGGTAGTGTCCTTAAAGAATGATGTTAAATTTGTGCCACATCTTGTGGAGCAGGAGTTGTGGGAGCTGTCAGATTTATATCTACCATTTAACTTAAGGTGATAGAAGTCCCCAGGAAATTCAGCCCTATATCAGTCGCTGTTGCTGACAACTGTATTTTTTGGATAAACTTCTGTTCAATGAGGTGAAAATCAAAAATAATCTTCCTTGTGCTGGCGGTAATTCAGAATGAAATATCAAATCACATGTCATTTGAAATTACTTTTGTTGTGTTCTGATTTCCAAGGTAGAGCTTCATGGAAAAATCATGGACAAGGAAACTTTTCTTTCTGCTCTAACCTTGGCAATTTATAATGGACCTTTCTAGCCTGAAATTCCCTGAAGTATTCCAATGTATACACAACAGCTCATTCTGAATAAAGCATCAGTTCCGGTAATCCATGGACCTATTAGCAACACTTGAATTTGATGCGAGTTGGATTCCATGGAGTTCGGTCTTTCAGAGAATGAAATTGGCATTCAAATTGATATAACTGGAGTTGTTGAATATTTATTCACCAGAATCAGTTTTAAATCAAAAATAAGTTGAACAGAAAAATGAAATGACAATCCTGAATATCTGAATGGCACTTGTTTAGAGAAATATGTGGATTGAATTAAAAAAAACTTCAAAGACCATGATGAGAATGTTGATTGTTTAACTCAGTCTATTTTTGTACAAGCATAGTTGTTATGACTACGTATTTAAACTTTTTTAATTAATTTGTGGGACATGGGTATGGCTGGCTGGCCAGCATTTATTGCACATCCTTAGTTGCCTTTGGACAGCAGTTGACAGTCAACCACATTGTTGTGGCTCTGGAGAGGACAGCAGATTCCCTTCCCTAAAGGGCATCAGTGAACCAGATGAGTTTTTCCTGACAATCGACAATGATTTTATGGTCATCAATAGATTCTTAGTTCAAGATTTTTTTTATTGAATTCAAATTCCACCATCTGCCATGGCAGGATTCAAACCTGAGTCCCCAGAACATTAGCTGAGTTTCTGGATTAATAGTCAAGTGATAATTCCATTAGGCCATCACCTCCCCAACAGAAGCAGTTTGGGATTTTTACTCTATTAGTTATACCTGATGGATCCTTTTACTGAAAGCTGGTAGAACAACATTGAAAAGTCATCCTTGTTTTGTCAGAGGGCTACCTATATATTAATAACTCCTATTAAAACAGAAACTTGTTTTATCTTGGTTTAAGGGTCTAGATGTGATTTCTTTCAGATTTGCCTGTTTACCTAAAAAAAACTTACTTATTTATAGACCTATCTACATTTCAGTTCTGTACACGGCATTGCACTTCTGCTTCCCACTCGATCACAGTCCCTTACTCATGTAACATTGCACCATAGTTACATCAGCATTAGGAGATGTTAACCTTTTACTGTACAAACCTATTCTTTCTGATATCCACATGCTTTGACTTGTTTACATAGAACATGTTCAGAAATACCAGCTACGACATCATCCAAATTATTTTGCAATTCAGTTTCCTGCTTTTCCAATGTAGTGTTTAGTTTAAGTTTATTTATTAATGTCACAATGTCAATGTCACATTGACATTGCAATGAAGCTACTGTGAAAACCCCCTAGTCACCACACTCTGACATCTGTTCGTGTATGCTGAGGAAGAATTTAGCATGGCCAATATACTTAACCAGCACACCTTTCGGACTGTGGGAGGAAACTGGAACAGCTGGAGGAAAGCCATGCATACACAATGAGAAATTGCAGCTTCCGCATAGACGATGATCCAAGTCAGGAATCAAGTCCAGGTTCCTGGCGCTGTGAGGCAGCAGTGCTAACCACAGTGCCACTGTGTACAAAATATTTTAGTAAAGTTATCACTAGCAGGGTGGAGATTGAATCATTAAATGGTTTCAAGAAGGAGGTAGCCATATTTTTAATAAAGCAAGTTAAAGGGAAAAGGAAGGGGATGGATTTGAGACCAGGGAGCGATCAGCCATGATCTGATTGAATGGCGGAGCAGGCTCGAAGGGCCGAATTTTCCTACTTCCTATGTTCCTATCAACCGAGCTGTGCAATCAGGGAAGTATACTATAGTTCAAGTAACTTCTCTTATTTGGCCTGCCTTACTTGTATCACTGTAAATGTATTGCACAAACACAACTGCCTATGTATATAGTGTCAGTGATTTATCTTTGATCCACTACATTGAGTTTGCCCATGAACTTGTTCATATTGATATTATACACTTCTTCTGTTGACACAGAACAGCAGTTAATAATTTAGGACAGCCAGTAATTGGCCACTTTCA
The DNA here is from genome assembly GCF_965287045.1 of Carcharhinus amblyrhynchos. NCBI lineage: Eukaryota > Metazoa > Chordata > Chondrichthyes > Carcharhiniformes > Carcharhinidae > Carcharhinus > Carcharhinus amblyrhynchos. Next base: position 83,962,138 of record NC_137324.1, on the reverse strand, counting down.
ACTAAAACATACAGATGAAAAAATGACAAAAATGTTTAACAAAAATTGTTTAAATTAAACAATGATAGTAATGCATTCTGAGTCCTAGCAGCATCTAGATTTTGAGCCCATTGGAAGTCCCAAGATCCAAACTTTACTGCTGTTATCCTAACTTGCATTAAGTCCCACTTATCCATCATTGTTATGCTCATTTACCAATATTAACTCCCCATCTGGATACAGCTCATATTTGACACTTGCACCTTGTGTTCAATGGTCTTTGCTCCAGCCTCACTACTGAGGGGGAAGGGGGGTAATGATTGTGCCACTAGCTGCCTAGTGTTTCTGTTTCTGGAATTTCTTCCCTAAACTTCTCCACCTCTCTACATTGCCCTCTACACTTACGTTGCTGCTTAAAACATACCCCTGAGTCTCTGGTCATCTATTCTGATAAGTCCTTACGTGACTTGGAGTCAAGCTTATTTGATGACATTCCTGCAAAGTGCCTTCAGATGTTTTACATCATTAAAGAAACTTCATACATTGAAGCTGCTGTCCCTGACATCTGCTGAAGTATGCAAAGTTCATCCACTAGAAAATATACAAGCAGTTTCTGTTGTAATATGCATTTATGAGATTGCAGCATGACATCACTTGAAAGGAAGTGTGTCATGTGATCCAGTTTTAATGTTGCTTTCAGCAGAGTGTGCGCACATAGCTCTGTCGCTCTAAAGTCTTTAAGCTATATATCCATGTATAACTGTTCACATGTTCACAATAAATGAACCACAACATTTACCCAATGCCTTATGAATGATTGAACCCCTTATATTATTATAAAAACACAACAGCTTCCGGCTCCAGAAGCTTTTGTGAAAAGATTTCTTTAAAAATAATGGTAGCTTTTGTCTTCTGGTGTCCAGACCAACACCTAAACAGTAATTTCAGTAAGACCCTTCCTCTCCCAGCTGTCAGGTTGGTAAGTCTGTCATCTGGTACATCCAGGGATCCTATTTCAGGATAAAAAAATTCTAGGTCTGGGAATCCATTTCTTCAGATATGCTTGCAGGAGATGTCTAGAGCATAGAAATTTCCCATTGGACCCTCATGAAATGTGTTCTTTCAAATTTTCTCGGGACATTGAGTAAATTGACCATGACAAGGCAAGGTGCATGTGATCTGATAGAAGAAATGGGCTTTGCATCTTTCTTGCTTTCTTTTATCGGGATAGCTTTTGGTAGTTATGCCATACAGGAAATGGAACATTGCTACTCAAAATGGGAACTTGGAAAATACCCACTGTAGATTAGGGATTTGTTTGTCTCACAGTCATTCACTCATATACGGCCACATTGATTTCTCCGGTAAATTGGACAATGAGAAAATGGAGGTAATTTCTTGCTAAGTTATGCTCACCTTTTTCTGTTCCTCTATTCAGTGCAACTTGTTTAAACAACACTCATAAAATGGATAAAACTTAAGGAAGGTTACAACTATTTGTTACAATTTCCTCCTAGGGAGAAAATAGCCTCTGTGTTTGACAAGTGTCGTTAAATCTCCCTTCCTCCCAGTGATCACAAAGAATTATTTTCAACAGAAACAAAGCATTCCGGAAATAAATTGCAATTATTCCGTTCAATGGCTCAATGTTTTGTGTCACTGAATAAAACAGACAAAAGAACACCTAAAAGAGCTGTGAAACACATCCGCTGCATCCATGTAAATAATCTGTCTCCAAAATAGAATTCAGCTCGCGTCAATCACTATGTAGTGAAACAAGACAACACATTGCATCCTTATTGATGCAAGCAAGTTCTGGCACTGCAAAAAGAAATGGAATTTGTTACACACAGTAAATTATCACAAGTGATTTACATCAAACATTTTTGATAATGATTGTAGTTGATGGACATTAGTATTATTGGGTGCATATAATAAGGAGGTGATTTTCAGCTCACAACCTCTGATTTAGCATGGGATGTGAAAGAGGGAAGGGGAGAAAATCAGGCAAAAACTAGTCCTAAAGGCATGCTTGATATCTGAGATAAGCCTGGGACAAGCATCTGAAGTTTCAGCTCAAAGCAGATGGGAAATTAATTTTCATATTAACAGGGGTGCAGACAAGGGAAAGTTCTGTGTTAGTTTTGACCCTCGCTGGATGTATATTTGAATGTACCACTGAAACCTATCAGTGAACAAGAGCTTGGGCAAATCTGCATTCAGGAGGGCATTTAAAAGACCCATAAAATGTTAAGTAAATGCATTAGATCTATTAAAGACTGCTATGACAAGTGCTTGTTTTTTTGTTTCCAACTGGAATTCCATTTCACTGCCTTAGTGTTAGGCAGAGATAAGATGACATTTTTGGAGGATATAGGGACCAGCAGAGGAATTCCTGGTAGCTCAGGCAGCCCAAGAGGTGTTTTGTACCTTCCTGTCCACCTACATCAGCACACCACTCCACAGCCAGCGTTTCCCGTCAACATACTTCTGATGTGGATGTGCCGGCGTTGGACTGGGGTAAACACAGTAAAAAGTCTGACAACACCAGGTTTTAGTCCAACCGATTTATTTGATAGCAAACTCACAAGCTTTCGAGGGGAGTCCCCTTGAAAGCTTGTGAGTTTACTATCAAATAAATCAGTTGGACTAAAACCTGGTGTTGTCAGACTTTTTACTGGATATACTTCTGACCACTTTTGTGTAGCCTATTTGCCCGAGAATGGCTGTGGTAGTCTGCCTTCACAGAATCTGGATAAGTAGTTGGGGGGGTGGGGGAGTGGGGGGGTGTGCGTGGACAGGGGGAATAAAACACTCTGCCGTCTGCTGCAAAAGAACCAGTAGCTAACATGAAGCATAGAACTCGCAAATGTACAGGCCAGCAGTGGCTTGAAGCTTGACTGCATCTAACTGCAGTCCCATTATAGTGCTGATCGATGAGACGGAAAGGAAAATCTGTTGAGCAAAAAAATACACACTTGCAAGGACCTGATGCAGCAACGACTTCAGTAGCCATCCAAGTAAAGGCCATGAGGGTGACACGGTGGTTAGCACTGCTGCCTCACAGCGCTATGGACCCGGGTTCAATCCCTGGTTTGGGTCACTGTCTGTGTGGAATCTGCATGTTCTCCCCATGTCTGTGGGGGTTTACCCTGGATGCTCCAGTTTCCTCCCACAGCCTGAAAGACATGCTGGTTAGGTGCTGAGGGATTTGAAGTATTAAGTATCAAACTGTTGCAACCTGTGGTAGAAGACAAAAGGTTGTTTGCAAACAGGCTTGTGGCTGTGGAGAGGTTTAGAACTGATTCAAGCTGTAGCTTAGAGAACAATGGAAAGGTACTTATTGAGAGGTTACACAAGTTGCAAAACCTGTTCAGCAACAGAGAGCGTATAAAAAGAGGGACATAAGAAACCCTTCTTGTTGTACGGCTGAACTGAACACCATTTGCCTTTGAAATAAAAGTTTGTAACCAAAAGGTTGTGCCACATCATTGACTCTCCAAAGTACCAGGATTTGAAGCTAAAATCTAACAGTTTGAAGCCATAATTCAGCAATGCATTGGCCATGCTAAATTCTCCCTCAAACAGGTGCCAGAGTGTGGCGGCCAGGGGATTTTCACAGTAACTTCATTGCACTGTTAATGTAAGCCGACTTGTGACACTAATAAATAAACTTTAAAACTGAACTTTAAGTGCAGAGCTGGACTGTCACTTATCTGCAGATTTCTGCTTGCATGAAGGACTCCCTGTAACTTCATTTTGAATTGCCATTTCTTAATCACTTTCCTCATTGAACTTGGCAAAGTTTGTTGATGATAGATGTGCCAGTTAATGTTCCCCTGAAACTTTCTAACTGTTTTTTGGCCCTCCTTCCACCATAGAAAGCATTATTTCTGGTTGTATCACAGCTTGGTATGGCTCCTGCTCTTCCAAAGACTGCAAGAACTACAAAGGATCGTGAATGTAGCCCAATCCATCACACGAACTAGTCTCTCACCCATTGACTCTGTCTATATTTCCCGCTGCCTCGGCAAAGCAGCCAGCATAATTAAAGACCCCATGCACACCGGACATTCTCTCTTCCATCTTCGTTTGTCGCGAAAAAGATACAAAATTCTGAGGCACCAATCGACTCAAGAACAGCTTCTTCCCTGCTGCCATCAGATTTTTGAATGGACCTACCTTGCATCTTTCTTTCCACCCTAGCTATGGCTGTAACACTACACTCTGCACTTTCTCATTTCCTTCTCTATGAATGATATGCTTTGTCTCTATAGTGCACAAGAAACAATACTTTTCACTGTATACTAATACATGTGACAATAATAAATCAAGTCAAATATTGGTTGCAGCTGAAATTTGTGTTTAAACAACTTTAAAGGCATGGGGACAATTAAATTGCTTTTTTCTCCCTCTTCAGATGTGATTCCAATTTTCTTTTGAAAGCCATAATTGAACCTGACCCTCTCAGGTACTGCATTCCAGTTCTCAACCACTCACTAAGTTTAAAAATAACTTTTTCTTCATGTCATTGTTCTTGATTTTGCCAAGCAGTTTAAATTAATGTTCTCTAGTTTTCACCCTGCTGTCAATGAGAAGAAATTTTCCCAATGTACTCTGTCCAGACCCCTTATGCTTTGATGTTTTTACCAAAACTCCTCTCAACATTCTCTTTGCTAAGGGAAACAAATACAGTTTCTCCAATTTACCCATCACTAAAGTTCCTCATCCCTGCACCTATTGTAAATTTTTTCTGCATCATCTGCAAAGACTTCAGATCCTTCAGTCCCATCGTTTATGGGTGTTATGTTCCTGCGAATTCTCACAAAGGACAAAATCGTGAATGGCAAACGTACTTTATAATGGGAGTGAATTAAATTTTATCCCCAAAAATTACTTTGTAAAAGCATGGGGCAATAAATAACATGTTTTTGAGTAAATTCAAGACAATTTTTACTGGATAATTGTTTACAAAGCAAGCAAACAAGAACAAATCTGAGTGGAGGTGGAGGGTGTGGGTGAAACCGCTGATATAAATGTTGATGTGAATAAAAAGAAGAATGTCATTCTTGCCTGCTTAGCCTTTTGCTTTTCAAGTTTGTAAAGTTTTCAATCAGGAACTATACCAGTGTCAATTGCTGTACAAAAAGCAATGTTTCTTTTCCTGTTTGTTTCATTGTCTATTGCCTGTTTTTTTAATCTTTGGCTGGTTTTATGGAATCTGCCATCTAAAATGTGCTTTCTTAGGCTCATCTTTCCGTTGCTGCTCCTGTTTAAGTTAATCAGTTCAACCAATTCTTCTGTAAATTGTTCGTTTTGATGAAACAGCAGCAAATCATTAATGCCCAGATCTTCAAATCCCACCCCTCCAACTTGTTTTGCCAATTCAACAATTCTGGCCACTTCAGCAATCGTATTGGATCCTTTGGAAAATAAAGTAGAGGCATCTTATGTGCTGCCTTCATTGTCACTGTTGTCAAATTTTTTTTGTGTGTGCTGTACAGTTCAAGTACCATATTTCTAATGATCAGACCATTAAGTGGGGTCCTCCTTTGATGCTGGTGTTCTATCCATACATTTAGTAATTCGTCTGTTTTGTCTAAGTGTAGATCTCTCCAACTTAGAAAAGTTAACCTGTGAGTACGACTACCAGAAACACCATAGAATCCCTACAGTGCAGAAGAGGCCATTCAGCCCATCAGGTCCGCTCCAACTCTCTATCAAAGAATGTTACCCAAATCCTTCCCCCACCCTATCCCTGTAAACCCATACATTTGCCATGGCTAATCCCTCTAACCTACACATCTTGGGGCACTAAGAGGCAATTTAGCATGGCCGATCCATCTAATCTGCTCATCTAGGTGGCACAGTGGCACAGAGATTAGCATTGCTGCCTCACAGCACCAGGGACTTGGGTTCAATTCCTGGCTTGAGTCACTGTCTGTCTGCACTTTCTCCCCGCAACTTGTGGCTTTCCTCCAATTGCTCCGGTTTCCTTCCATAGTCCGAAAGAAGTGCCGGTGATGTGAATTGGCCATGCTAAATTCTCCCTCAGTCTATCCGAACAGGCACCAGAGTGTGGCGACGAGAGGATTTTCACAGAAACTTCATTACAGTGTTAATATAAGCCTACTTGTGACACTAATAAAAAAATCTTTAAACTTTGATTGTAGCTTCATTGACACTTTATTTCCTTGGCTAACATTAGCATTGCACTATTTTTCAATCTATCCAGGATCGTGACTTTAAAAAAGCTCAGTGAAAAACATCCATCAGTGTCTTTTTGGGGAGCTAAGAAGATACTGTATTTAATGAAAAAGTTTGCACAGCTCCCCCAACCCACCTCCCCTTAGGTCCATTATGGCCCTGCCCCTCATCTTTGGCCTTACCCCATCATGGCCCTGCCACCTTGCTGTAGGCCCTGCCCCTTGGCACTGCCTGATGCCCAGTGGGCAGTGCTAGGGTGCAAGGCTGTCGCTGCCAGAGTGTCAGGCTGGCAGTGCCAGGCCCTCAAGAGGCACTGTCACTTCACCCATGACTACCCATGGGGCTTCAATGATTTCTGGTCTCACCAATGAGGCGACGACATAAAGTAACCATTGGTGGGGGACCATATATGACCCTGGCTGGCAAGGTGTTGAGGTAACTGAGTCCGGACAATTCTGTCCCAGACTCGTTAGTCACACTAAGTGAATATTTAAATAGTAAAGTCAACCACAGGCCCTTTCCAGGCCCAGTTTGATCACGCCAGCGATCCAGGGCTGATAAGATTGCAAGAGGCGAGAAACTGGGTGCGAACCTGATTTTTCACCTCTGTCACAGTCTTACCAGTTTGCCACGCTGATCAATTGGCATGCTGAACTGATAAGATCGCCCCCAGAATGTAAGATATTTTTCAAGTATATAAAAAGGAGAGTAACCAAAATAAACATTGATCTGTTAGAGGAATTCTCATTGGATAATAAGGAAGTAGCAGAAATGTTGAACAAATATGTTGTGTTTGTCTTCACAGCAGGAGACACAAATTACACAGGGGAAATAAAAGGATAAGCAATAAGAGTGAGGAGCATAAAGCCTAGAAAAAGTATTAGTGAAACTTAAGGGACCAAAAGCTGACAAATGCCTTGGACCTTATGACCTACATCCTACTAGTCTAAAGAATATAACAGCAGAGATAGTGGCTTCACCACATTGCTCCGTGGGATGAGAGGCTGAGTAAATAGGCCCCATGTTTAGTGCGTTAGTGCAGAGTTACAATGAAGATGCTCTGGAAGACTCTCATATTTTTGATCCAGGTATAACTTAATTACTCAAGAATGGGAGTAAATTGACTCGGTCAAACTAAGGGCTGCAACACTGAAATAGGAACTCTCCAACTTGTAATCCTGAGCGCAGGAATGTCAGATTGAAGAATTTACTTTATTGATTCCAGTTGTCATTTTCCACATTTGTGGTGCCAACAGAAAGCCATTGGTAGTACATTCTGGAAATTAATTTAAATGGGCTTAAAAATCATGTCTAGAGTATAGTCAAATTTCTAATAAGCTTGGTTAATGCTTGGAGGTTCAGCGAATACTGTACAGAGACCAGCAATGATGCACGGTAGTAGAATGGCCCAAGAAATGGCTTGCCAGAAGATATCTTCATATTTCTGCCTGCTGCGTGGGTCAGTAATGAAGATCCTGAGAACAGAGCTGTATTCAAAGACTGAAAGTTACATTCCAAGACTTTTAAATGCGCTGAACAGCCTGCCAGTTAGCTTGTGCATGATGACACAGAGCATTGAAGACAATAGCTCTAGCTTGTATGGGGTCATCAGCATGCCTTTGAGATCATGCAGTCAATCATGAATTGAGTGATCGTTCCATGAACACTGCCTTGGGGCCTGCAGCGCTGGATACTCTGGTGACAGCTTTGTCAGCTTTGCTGGAAAATTAAGTTGCCACTACAATGACTGTGAGGTTTAGCATCACTTCAACCTTTCAAACAATGAAATTTGAGAACATGGCATGGAAATATCTTTTTCCTTTTGTTTCTAAAAATATACTTTAGTCATAACATTTATAAAAATACAACACATATGTTCGAAATTGACTTTAGGTGCAAATGAGATCAATTTCTTATAACAGTATGGGACACTCAAGGTATCTCACTAAAATTGTAATTGCAGATTATATTTACAATATTCACTCCATTTCAAACATATAGCCTGGAGGTTTTACACAGTTTCTAACATGCCAGTGTACTGTGGCTGTGGACATTAGACAGTTGTCTTTCCCATGGAACAGCATGAATATCACCTACCATGTATCATTACAGTCCTTGACTTGGCATGTGGAATGTAATGGTGTAATTCCATTACAGTGGCATTAGCTCCATGAGAGAGAATCCTGTTGCCCTATGAGCTTAGAATGGTAACATTTAAAGACATAAGAAGGTGGCCATTCAGCCTGTCATGCCTGTGCTGACACTTTTAAAAGAGCTGCCCAATTCAGTCCAACACCGCAGCCTTTTCCACACATCATTGCGAATTAGGTCTCTTTATTTACGTGTCCAATTTTTGTTTTGGAAGTTCCTATGCAATTTGATTCCACCATCTTTTGCAATTTTGAGTCCCAGTCATGCCAGCGCTCTGCGTGAAATACATTTTCTTCACTTTCTCACTGTCTCCTGTACCAATGATCTTAAATTCATGCAAAAAAAAGCAGGAAATACTCAACAGATCGGGCAGATTCCGTGAAGAGAAACAGAGTTAATATTTATGCTCAGGATCTTCTCCAGGTCCTTGCCTTCTTCCCTGAAGTGTGGTACCCAGAATCATGTGCTACACTCCAGCTTTCAATTTATAAAGTCAAATACCCTGTATACTTGCTGAGCCACCTGCTCAATTAACCCTGCCTCCCTCAAGGATTTGTGGAGATCAACGCCAAGTCCCACTGCTATTGCACCTCCTCAATATAGCACTATTTAAATTATACTGCCTCTCCATATCATCTCTGCAATTTACATAACTTCACACTAATCTGCGTCAGCCTAAGTCCTTCTGAAGACCACTACTATCTTGCCCACTGCTTACTACATAACTAAGATTTGTATTATCCACAAACATTGAAAATTTATTCCCTGTACCCAAGTCCAGGTCATTTATGGACAACGTAAATTGGTCCTAATAGTATCTCCCAGGATCCCACTGCCCACTTGTCTTCAATCAGAAATGCAACTGTTAATCATTCTTCTTTGCCTCCTACCCTTTAGCTAACTATGTACCCAAATTATTACTATGCAAGTCTGTTATCTAATCATTTTTAATCAAAATCCAACTCAAATGGCCCAATTTTACCATTTTAATTTTGAGTTCTGGGCAGATTTGAAACTGGGAGTGTTTTAGATCCAACTTTTAGACCCGTTCTCAGGTGCCCCAATATGCACGCTGCCTGAAAAAAATCAGCGATTCTGAATTGTGCCACACAAGTCAATGGGCGGGGCTGAACATGCCTGAAACACTGCATCTCCGATCGGACCTCCAGCAGCGCACAAACAGTAAAATAAAATTGAAAAACGGTCCCCTGCCACATCGCTCCCAGGCCGGATAATGCTCCCCCCCAGTCTCCACAGATATTGCCCCATCCCCATTACATAACTGCCCCCTTATCCCTCAACGTCCAATACCCAGACTGCTTGCAGCCCCTTGCCCCTCTTCCCTCCCTCCAATTGTATGCAGAGTGGCAGTGGACTCCCCCCTCCCCACCTCCCCACTAATTGCATGCAGAGTGGCAATGGACCCTCCTGCCCCTCCCACCCCCCCACCAGAGAGCCATTTGACCCACCTCCCCCCACCAGAGAGCTGTTTGACCTACCTCCCCTCCACCAGAGAGCCATCTGACCCCCCCCCCCCAATCAGAGAGCCATCTGACATTCGCCCCCAACAGAGAGCCATCTGATATGCCTCCTCCCCACCAGAGAACCATCTGACCACTGCGCTCCCCTCAACCACTGCCCCCACCCCCCTGCACCCTGAGAGCCAACTGACCTGCCTCCTGATGTAGGGGGGCAAACTAGGTTATTAAACACATAACCATAGATTTAGGAACACTAACACAATACTAACTTTAGAATGACTGATCTTGCACTATGGGAACATAAACATAATCAGGGCTATTGCCATAGAAGACAGTTCTGCATAATTAATATTTCTCATTTAAAACATGTATTTTGAATTTACAAGATGGATGTGTTTTGCTTTTGGTTACATTTTGTGAAACTTCAGTCAGTGACAAAATACAGAGCGAGGCAAGGAATAATATTTCCACTGAAAGCAGCAATGCTATCAGCAGTGGTCAGGAACAAGATAGCTACCAATGCTAGTCTTATGAATAGAGTCATACAACTCTGAGAGATAACGTAGGGGGTGAGCAGACATGAAGAATTTCTCAGGGTCGGATGAGAATCACGTAGGTTCAATTCAGTGGGAATCATTCTCTCATTTCGGTGTCCAGCGTCCTATATTGCTGGGCAATAGAAGGGAGGTAACATCCATAATTTAATAACAAATGCAATCCCATTAGGCATGATGTGTGTTGTTATTGGCTGGAGTTAACGACAGGATGATTACTGACTGATTTGTATTAATGTTTACTGATAATGCCCACTGGAAAGATAGGCAACATGATTTTGGGAATGTATAATTGATCTCACAGAGGCATTGTTCTTCAGACTGATTTCTGGCTGCCATTCTATACTGTGAGTGCAGGGCTTCCCCATATCATTCTCCCATTCGATCGTTTGGTTAAATAAAGACAAATCTTCAACATCAGTACATTGCACTTTGAGAATTTTGTATTGAGCTTAAGTCTGAGCAAATACATAGCCTTGAGATGAAACCCCCGCCTACACCTCCTCCCCTCTCCCCACCCCCCACAACCCCACACCCCACCCCCCCCCCCCAAAAAAAACATCAATCTAAGTCAGAGAGCTGCCAGAAGCTCGGAACATACATCCTCAGGAGCTGGAACGCCGAATCGGAGCTTTGCGGATCATGTCTGTTTCGCGCCGAACCTGGGTGGGCGAACACGGTGGTAAAAGAGAACAAGCTGGTAAGTTTGGGCATGCAGCCCATGAAGTCAATTTAAATGCATGCAAACGCATTTAAATTGACATTGTGACCATTTTGGGCGTGGTCCAGACAGTGACCATTTTCAGCCATTCGCGTTACTTGCCTCAAGCCCGACTTTTCCGAGTTTTCATGCTTGAAAATGAAAATGGGCGCAACGTAGAGTCGTGCCCAAAGTCTTTGGGTGGGATTTTGCACAGAGGAAGCCTGCCATTGGCCGGCGGTGAAATCTTCTGGTCCTGCCATTATCAACGGAGTTCCTCATTGAATGTACCCCTCACTGCATGGAAACCCGTGGCGAAGTGCACCATCAACGGGGCCAAAAGATCCCACTGGTATGAACAGCCAGAAAATTCCAGTCCATATCTCAAACTGTACAATCTTTATTAATCCACTGATATTTCAACAAAGAACTCAAAATATTAATCAGATCCAATTTGATTTCAATAAGTCTATGCTGGCTGCTCCTGTACCCAATCTTTCTCCAAATCTAATCTTATTTTGTCCCACACAATAGTTCTCTACCAATGTTCCTAATACCAATGTTATACTAATTGGCCTGTAGTTATCAGGTTCATCCTTCTCCTTTTTTGTGAACTTAAGTACCTCATTTGCAATCCTCCAGTCTCCTTGCAACCACTTTAATACCCAAGGAAGATTGAAAGACTCTGATCAGAGTTTCTGTTATCTTCATCCTACCTTCCCATGGTAGCCTAGGCTGCATCCAATCTGGAATGGATGGTGTCTTAACACTCGGTGATGTTAAACTATTTAGCATTTCAATCTAACATTTTTAAAAATCCTGTCCAACACTCTTACTTCCCTCACCATGTTAAATTCATCTTCTCATTCTGAGAAAGCAGGTGCTAAGTATTCATTCAGTAGCTCAGTCATATCATTTGCTTCCATAAGATGATTCCACTTTTTGTCCCTAATGCCAGGCTCTTGCATTATGGTCTCCTGAAGCAAATGGGAACTTTCCTTTAAAACAAAATGAAGTTGAGAGGTCAAGTAACCTTTACTATCATGACAGTACGCTTGGAACTAAAAGAACCCCACTCCCCCGAGCTAATATTCACATCGGGACAAGTCTTGACAAAGTCATTAAAGTGCAAATGATCTTTTTGAACATATGGATGAGAAGTCATTAAAATGCAAATGACCTTTTCTGTGAATAATGGCTGCAGTTCCCCAACTCATTTAAAGAAACTAGTTTGATGTGATATTGCAGACTCTTAGGCCTGGATTTTCACCCAGTCAGGATGGGTGGATCCTGATTCCAGGACTTCTGACCCCACTCCTGGACCCCACTCTGATTTTTGGGAGTGCCTTTAAAGACTGGTTTCTACCAAAGTACCTCACCTGGCACTCCCAACCTAGCCAACTCCATTGTGGAGGTAGCATGTCCTACTCTTCCATAATTTTCAATATCCAGGCTTGGGCTGACAAGTGGTAATGCAACATTCGAACCAGACAAATGTCAGGCAATGACCATCTCTAACGTAAAATAATCTAACCACTTCCCCTTGAGATTCAATGGCATTATCATCACTGAATCCCCCACTATCAACATCCTGAGAGTTACCATTAACCAGAAACTGAATCAGAAAATAAGTGGACATGTTATTGAGAGACAATATGGTTTTGTGAAAGAGAAGTCATGTCTCACTAACTTGATCCAGTTTTCCTAGGAAGTGACGAAGATTATTGATGATGTAGGGCAGTGGATGTTGTCTATACGGACTTCAGTAAGGCCTTTGTCAAGGTCCCTCATGGCAGACTGGTGCAGAAGGGGAAGTCGCATGGGATCAGAGGTGAACTGGCAAGCTGGATACAAAACTGGCTTGGTCATAGAAGACAGAGGATAGCAATGGAGGGGTCTGTTTCTGAATGGGAGACTGTGACAAGTGGCATTCCTCAGGGATCAGTGCTGGGACTTTGCTATTCGTAACATATGCAAATGATTTGGAGGAAAATGTAACTGGTTTGACTAGTAAGTTTGCAGACGACACAAAGGTGAGGACCATTAGAGGATACAACAGGATATAGATAGGTTGGCAGCTTGTGCAGTGAGGCGGCAGATGGAGATTAATCCGGACAAATGTGAGGTAATGCATTTTGGAAGGTCTAATGCAGATAGAAAATATACAGTAAATAGCTCAACCCTTAAGAGTATTGATAGGTAGAGGGATCTGGGTGTACAGGTACATAGGTCACTCAAAGTGGCAATGGAGGTGGAGAAGGTAGTCAAGAAGGCATTTGGCACGCTTGCCTTCATCAGCCGGGGTACTGCGTTTAAAAATTGGCAAGTTATGTTGCAGCTTTACAGAATATTAGGCCGCACTTAGAATATAGTGTTCAATTCCAATTGCCACACGACCAGAAGGATGTGGAGGCTTTGGAGAGAGTGCAGAAAAGATTTACCAGGATGTTGCCTGGTATGGAGGGCATTAGATGTGAGGAGAGGTTGGAGAAACTTGTTTGTTCTCACTGGAGCAACGGAGGTTGAGAGGAGACCTGACAAGAAGTCTACAAGATTATGAGAGGCATGGACGGAGTGGATAGTCAGAAGCTTCTCCCAGGGTAAGAGAGTCAATTGCTAGGGGGCATAGGTTTAAGGTGCAAGGGGCAAGGTTTAAAGGAGATGTATGGGGCAGATTTTTTACACAGAGAGTCGTGGGTGCCTGGAACTCATTGCTGGGGGAAGTAGTGGAAATGGATTTTAAGGGCGTCATGACAAGTACATGAATAGGATGTGAATAGAGGGATATGGTCCCCAGAAGGGTAGGGGGTTTTAGTTCAGTTGACCAGCAAGGTCGGTGCAGGCTTCGAGGGCCAAAGGGCCTGTTTCTGTGCTATAATTTTCTTTGTTCTTTGATCTGGACATGTGACTCCAGATCTACAGCAAATTGGTTGCTTTTTAACTGCCCAGTGATGCTCACGTGTTGTAAAATAAATTTGAAAAAATCCTGATCACTCCAGCTGGAGCGAGCCAAAAGACTCATGATCAGTTTTGTGTCCAGCACAAATCTCACTTTTGGGCCTCACACCAAATTCACTGGCCCAGTGGGATTTCTGCCTGGGGTTAACAGGCCAAGAAATTTGACTACTTATAGTGTTTTGCTACATTGCACCTTATATATAGTACACACTATATAATGAAGCATTTGGTATCATTTATTTCATTCATCCAAGGTGGTACAGTGGCACAGCAGTTAGCACTCCTGCCTTACAGTGCCAGGGACCCAGATTCAATTCTGGTCACTGTGTGTGGAGTTTGCACGTTCTTCCTGTATCTGTGTGGGTTTCCTCCGGTTGCTTCAGTTTCTTCCCACAGTCTAAGGATGTGCAGGTTAGGTTGATTGGCCGTGCTCAATTGACCCTAATGTCAGGGGATTATCAGGGTCTATATGTGGGGTTATGGGAATAGGGCTTGGGTGGGATTGCGGCTGGTGCAGATCCGATGGGCCGACTGGCCTCCTTCTGCACTGTAGGGATTCCATAAGGTCCATATATACATGTTAAGAGTCTTGGTTAGATAATAAACAATGGCCTCATTGGTACAATATCTGAGGATGAAGCCTTGGGTTGCAGATTTCAGTTCTAGACAATAAAACAGGAACTTATATATCAATATCATTTGCAAATACATTCAAAAATAATTCAAGATGTGACAAATTATAAACTTTACTTATCCTGCAGCAGCACTTGCTCGTGACTGTAAACCATTTGTGTCGTCAGATCTAATCCAAGCAATTTCTAATGAGTTTGTTTGATAATGTTCTTTTTTATAAAGAACTACCATACAAATTGATCACTATAAAACAATGATCAATGAATCATAAATGAACAGTATGTTCCAGAGGCATACCTGATCAAATCCATGAATTGCAAGAAGAGAATATGCTTCATGTTCAATCATTTCATTTAGAATCAATGATCTGAAATCCACTGTAATTAATTGCCTGCATAATTATTGAATTATTTTTAAATTGGCCATAGTTGAATTTGGGAATTGCATATGAGATACGCAATAATAAGAACATAAGAACATAAGAAATAGGAGCAGGAGTAGGCCATCTGGCCCTTCGAGCCTTTCAATAAGATCATGGCTGATCTGTCGCTGCTCAGTTCCACTTTCCCGCCCTCTCCCCATAACCCTTAATCCCCTCTCCTATCAAAAACCCATCAACCCGCGTCTTAAAAATATTTAGCGAGGCAGCCTCCACCACTTCAACGGGCAGAGAATTCCAGAGATTCACCACCCTTTGAGTGAAGAAGTTTCTCCTCAACTCCGTTCTAAACCGCCCCCCCCCCCTTTATCTTGAGGCTGTGCCCCCTAGTCCTACTGTCTTTTTTGAGTGGGAAGAGTCTCTCCACCTCTATCCTATCCATCCCATTCATCATCTTATACGTCTCAATGAGATCTCCCCTCATTCTTCTAAACTCTAACGAGTACAAGCCTAGTTTATTCAGCCTCTCCTCATAGCTCAACCCCCTCAACTCCGGTATCAGCCTAGTAAACCTCCTCTGCACTCCCTCCAAGGCCAAATTATCTTTGCGCAGGTGCGGCGCCCAAAACTGCACACAGTACTCCAGCTGCGGCCTCACCAATGCCCTATACAGCTGCAGCAAGACCTCCCTACTTTTATATTCAATCCCCCTCGCTATGAAGGCCAGCATCCCATTCGCCTTCCTGACCACCTGCTGCACCTGCAAGCTGGGTTTTTGCGACTCATGCACAAAGACCCCGAGGTCCCTCTGCACCGCCGCCTGCTGCAGTTTTTCGCCACGTAAGTAATAGTCCTTCCTACCATTATTCCTACCAAAGTGGACCACCTCACACTTGCCAACATTAAATTCCATTTGCCATTTCCTGGCCCATTCGCCCAGCCTATCTAGATCCTTCTGCAGACTCTCCACACCCTCCGCACAATTTGCCGTTCCCCCAATCTTGGTGTCATCAGCAAATTTCGACACCCTACACTCGGTTCCCTCCTCCAGATCATCTATATAAATGGTAAAAAGCTGAGGCCCCAGCACCGACCCCTGGGGCACTCCACTAGTCACCATCCACCAATCCGAATAGCACCCGTTGACCCCCACTCTCTGCCTCCTATTTGACAACCAATCCTCTATCCATGCTAACACCCTACCCCCAACTCCATGTCCCTCGACCTTCTGCAATAACCTCTTGTGAGGTATTTTGTCAAACGCCTTCTGAAAATCCAGAAAGACCACATCCACCGGCTCTCCTCTATCCACCGCCCTAGACACATCCTCATAGAACTCCAGTAAATTTGTCAGACACGACTTCCCTTTAATGAAACCGCGCTGCGTCTGCTCTATCAAGCAATTGCCTTCAAGATGTCTTGCAATTTCCTCCAACATTATGGTTTCATTTTTGGGATAAATGAAAATTCCATTTCACTTCCTGGAACTGGAGAGGAATTTAGGTGTTGGTGTGAAACACATCCCTGTAATGCCACCAGGCCTGATGTGGAGATGCCAGCATTGGGCCAGGGTAAACACAGTAAGAAGTCTGACAACACCAGGTTTATGTCCAACCAATTTATTTGATAGTAAGCTCACAAGCTTGTGAGTTTACTATCAAATAAATTGGTTGGACTTAAACCTGGTGTTGTCAGACTTCTCAATATGCCACCAGCCCCTCAGCCATTTAACCCTGCCAGGGGCATTAATTGATCAGACACAAGACTTTTGCGTGCCCTCATCCCCAGCCGAGACCCGAGAAGGGTGACCTGCTGAACTCCACTGTGCCCCTGAACTCCAGCTGCCAGGCTCAAAGTTGAGGTCAGACAGGAGGTCATGAATTAGCCAGTTGTGGGCCTCAATTGGGGTGATGATGGTTAGGCAGGTGTAGGCCTTGCACCTCCCTTACAAAATAAGGACAGATCAGGGTAGTGGGCAGGATAGCAAAAGGAAGACCACCCAGGGAATTTGACAAGCAGACCTGCAGGCTGGAACAGTTAAATTCTCTTCTGTATTATGGGAATACTACTTGGGATAAATCTAGGGAACGCAATTGTTCTTCAAAAGATGAAAGGTATGAGACAAGACATATTGCTCTTCAAAAGAGCTGGTGCAGACTCAATAGGCTGAATGACCTCCTTCTGTTTTTACTATTCTATGATTCTATGTAGTACAGCACTGTCAATGATAAAAGTTAATGCATGTCATTTCTATCCATAATATGCCTATAGGCACCATTCTATTTAAAATGTATTTGAGGAATAAGATAGCATAATATGAAAGGGCTCTCCTACAAGAAATGATGGAATAGAACAGGCCTATACTCTCTGGGGATTAGAAGAATGAGAGATAATTTCATTGAAATTCAAAAAACCTTTAGCTGTCTAGGCAGGATAGACCCTAAGAGGTTATTTTTCCTAACTAGACAGCCTGGTGCCATGGGTCACCATCTTGCATTAAATGTGAATCTTCACTTTTTTGTACCCGAGTGTTGAAAAAAAAAGAAAAAAAGAGAAAGAAAAAAAGATTTGCATTGTTTCCAGTCAACGAAGAACCTTTGAAGTATACAGTAAGAAGTCTCACCACACAGGTTAAAGTTCAACAAGTTTATTTGGAATCACAAGCTTTCAGAGTGCTGCTCCTTCCTCAGGCGAGTGTAGACTTGTAATGCAAGAAATAAAGCAGCCAATTTTGTGTACAACAGCATGTCAAATGACCAGATGATCTGTTTCTTGTCACACTCATTGTGTGACAAGAAACAGTAGTGCATCTCTCCCTCAGTATTCAAGTCTTGGAGTGGGGCTCAAAGCCAGTAGCTGGTATATCAGAGGCAAGAGTGCTACCAAAAGATCCGTAGCTGACACACAATCGTGGAGTAAATAAGTAAGTGGCTGAAATAATAGATTTTTGGAGACTGAAAATCACGTGAAATGTGGATAAAATGGGAAATTGGACTGAAGGCATAAAATCATCCAGGTTTGCCCCGAATGGCAGAGCAGCCCTGAAGGGATGGTTGGCCTATTTCGGCTGTTATTGAAAAAAGTCCCTTTACAAGGCAGTTGTTTCCATAATATGGCAGAATATTATCATCAATAGTTCAAATAAATTATTGATAATCTGTTATCTATATCTTTTGTACACATTAGGACGTCTAAAACTTTAGGTTCAATTAATAAAATGATATAAACAATTAGAAAATAAAGCTTTAGCAACATATTTCTCCCATTAGCAATATTCAAATATAAAATTATACAAATCATGATTTTTAAAAATCACCGAATTGTATAATTATCAATTATAAAATCATTCATGCAAGAATGCTTTCACAGTAATTTTGTCTCATTTGTATAAATTATTTTTGCCCCAAGCATTCATCATTCTGCATATTAAACAAATTAAAGAGCTGTAATCAGTTTGTCAAACAGTTAAGTAGGGACTTTCAAACTTCCATACTTTGATTTAATTCAGGCAATTAAATTGAACTCATTAGTACAAGGTTTGGTTGCAATTCATCAAATGTGTGCAGACCATAAGATAGGTCTAATGATTCTATGGAGACAGAAGTTTAATTATTTACAGAGGCAAAATATGTATTAATAGTAAAAAGAAACTTTAACAAATAAAAAGCAAGTTAATTTCAAGTTATCAATGACAACTTATTAACCAAAGGAACCATCATACTGCATAACTTAGATGACTGATGTTGTGAAAAATAGTTGCAAGACAAGCCCACTTGCCCCTCATGAAACTCCCATACCTGGGAAGGAAAGTTCTAATGCATAGTTCCTGTAAAGAAGATGTTGTAAAACTGAGGCAAAAACTTTCCACAATCCTGTTTGCTAATTTAGTTCCTGATGAATATATTAAAGGTAGTCCATAACTACCTTATTGGAAAGTTATATGAATAACATGGTTAAAGTAGTAAATTAGAGACTTGGACACTCTCATATCTCAACAGGAGTCAAGCTCATGGGAAATGTGGATCAGAGATAGAGCTACACATCTTCCTTTAGAATTGATGCTACAATCTGCTCTTCCTGCAAGCGCATCTTCCCACTGGGATTGCACAGTTACTGTTTACATGTCAACACTACAAAATGAAACAAGATTAAGCAACAAACCAAAATTAATACTAAATACAAAGAAGAATTTAAAAAATAGACTTTTCTTGACTATTATCCATTGATATCCATGCATTTGTCATTGCCACACTCAACTATTCCAATGCCTTCTTGGCTAACCTCATTTCCTCCACTCTACATTAACTTTAGAACATCCAATGCTTTTCTCTCTGCATCTTAACCTGCACAACATTCAACTTACCTTTCACCTCTTATGTTCATTAAATTCCAATGGTTTCCAATCTCCTAATGCTATCAATTTAAAATGCATCCATATATTCAAATCCTCTTGTCTTGCTGATACTTTGTCTGCACGCCAATTCTCAATCCCTGTACAAGTTTGAGAGCTCTACATTCCTCCAGCTCTTTTCCCCGCTCCTTTCACTCTATCGTTGGTGGCCATACATTCAGACAACTAAGCTCCAGAGATCTCTCCTTAATCACTCTGCCTCTCCACTGTTCACTTCTTATAACCTACCCCTTGAGAAATCTTTTATCATATCTCCGAACATTTCTTTCCTTGAGTTGGTGTTTTTCTGTCTGATTTTGTGTGGCATTATGCAACACTTTTAACAAAGAAAAGTGTTGTAATCAATGCAAATTGTTTATGGAAAAGCAGGATAAAGTTAGAAAACTACCACTGTAGTTAATAAAAGCTGGAATCTGATCCTAATTGCAAAAGGCTATCACTGAACTCTCCATTGTCTGTAATAATACAGATTACATCCCTCTTTCTCATCTCTCCAAATATTGTTAGAAAGTGTAGACAACCTGACCACTATATCACTGGAAAATTGGATAAAGATTTACTTAAGTCGGATATACATTTCCAGGGAATCAGACTTCCTCAGCATAAAAGCAGATTCAATTACAATACTGTTTAAGTTGGTTTATATCTTTATGAATTGTGATTCTAACCCCAGAAGAGGATGCTTTTACAACTCCACATTGCTGGTAAGGAAGCTTGCTCATTGGTCATTCAAATTTAGCTGCACACAGTCATTGGTTCCCTTGCAACATCGTCTTCTGGGAGCACAGATTGGAAAAATTACTCCCCTGCAGAAAACAAGTATGACTGAATCCAGACTGTCCACATTGGATTAAATTTAGATACTGAGAAGAGGAGAAGAATGAGGTCATGCTTGGTTCAAAATTCATTTCACTGCTTTCAATACTAAGCATTTAACACAGCTGTCAAAGAACAATTTTGAAGGTACCTGTTAGGTGTATGCACAACATAACTGGTTCAAATTATTCAGCTAAAACTTGGGAGAGCGTGTGGTTCTTTGTTAATAGATGAGAGCTATCTTTTCTTTTAACTTAGATAGGCATTTATTGCTGATACAAACATGCTGTTATCTTAATTCTGTATCTCAGATGTCTTAAGCTTTAAGTTAACCTGTTAGTTAGCCAAAACAGCTTTTTCCTAGCTGTCACCGTGGATGAAAATCAAACCAGAGAACTGGGGACAAAACATTGGTTTGCTGCACTGGTTCCATTGGCAAATGGGCAACATGTGAATTTATTTATCTCATCATTTAAATGGTTGCAGCATAAGGCTGAGCTGCTAGCTGCCTTTGTACTTTGCCTGAAGCTGAGAACCATAGTGTTGGGAACACATGGTGCAATCAGCCTTCTGTTTCTAAAGGCAGTCTGTCTGCTTAAAGGTGATTCGCACAACTGAGCAGAAAGTTACCAGAAAATGGTTTTGGACATTTAGAAGGGAGAAAAAGGGAGCACCAGCCCAGGAAGATGGATTTATGATTCAGTGATACTGCTCTGGAGGGAGATGCATGAAAGAGAAGAGGTTGCGACTCAACGAGGGATCAGGGAGCCTTCATGTCAGAATGGCCAAAGGGAGTTGGAGCAGTGACTGGGGAAGCCCATTCTCAGAGCGTGGCCCTGTGAACCTGGCTGTTGGACTTTAACCTGGTGTTGTGAGACTACTTGCTATGCAAACTCCACACAGTGACCCTGGCTGGGAATCGAACTCAGGTCCCTGTTGCTCTGAGGCAGCAGTGCTAATCACTGTGCCACTGATTAATATGTTTCAAACAATTACCTAATTATATTAGTAATTTATGTGGCTTTTTGCCACCAATTTGTTCACTTGTTTAATCCTTAAAATAAAACTCACCCACAGCTAGTACCTTTCCATGCGGTAGAGTAATAACCAATTCCTATATGGTGAGAAAATAGAAAAAGGAAACAAACACCTTCCTCCCACTCACCAAACTGCAAGGCTGCACCCTTTTACCTTGGCTGCATTAAAGAGGACTGTATTTATAGTCAACTGAACTGGGGCTGCAGTCACTAGTTTCACACTAAGAAGTCTCACAACACCAAGTTAAAGTCCAACAGGTTTGTTTGATAGCAAAAGTGACCAAATAAACCTGTTGGACTTTAATGTGTTGTTGTGAGACTTCTGATTGTGTTTACCCCAGTCCAAGCCAGCATCTCCACATCGTAACTAGTTTCAATCAGTTAGCTAATCAATTACTCAGTTCTCACAGCAAAGAGCGAATATATCCTGTCTGAATTGCAAGAAAAAGAGAGTGCAGCCTACTTTACAGCTACTGTTAATTATGGACAAGATTAGATTTTAAGAACAAAATTAATACTTTAAACTTCCCCAAATTTCAAATCTGTAGTCAGTTTCCTCAGCTGCATTCTTCTTGGAGTCAGAAGAACTGTGAAAAACAGAGGGGCAAACCATCAGCATTGCAGTGACTGAAAGTGGAAATGCAATCCTGCAAGCTCTTATACGAAAGGGCATAAAGTAAAAGTTTATTTATTAGTCACAAATAAGGCTTACATTAACACTGCAATGAAATTACTGTGAAATTCCCAGTCGCCACAACCGGGCACCTGTTCGGGTCAATGCATTTTCAGATTATGGGAGGAAACCAGAGCACCCAGAGGAAATCCATGCAGACACAGGGAGAATGTGCAAACTCCACACAGTGACCCAAGCCAGGAATCAAACCCTGGTCCCTGGCACTGTGAAGCAGCAGTGCTAACCACTGTGCCACCGTTTCACCCACAACATACATACGGACATATGATTTAGCAACAGGATTAAGCCATTCGGCCCCTTGAGCTTCCTCTGCCACTTGATAAAATTATGGCTGATCTGATAGAGAGAGAATAGAGCAGTGATGAAGGATCATCCTGATGCAAAATGTTTACTCTATTCCCCTTCCACAAATGATGTCAGACTTAGAACATAGAACATAGAACACTACAGCACAAACAGGCCCTTCGGCCCACGAGTTGCGCCGATCACATCAACACCTACCAATCCATAGACCTATCTATAACCCCCAATCTCACTTAATCCCATATACTCATCCAGAAGTCTTTTAAAAGACCCCAGCGAGTTCGCCTCCACCACCACTGACAGCAGCCGATTCCATTTACTCACCACCCTCTGAGTGAAAAACTTACCCCTAACATCACTTCTGTACTTGCCTCCCCGCACCTTAAATCTGTGTCCTCTCGTAGCGACCATTTCAACCCGGGGAAATAGCCTCTGAGAATCCACCCTATCTATTCCTCTCAACATTTTATAAACATGTTGAGACTTGCTGAGATTTTCTAGCATTTTGTTTCTGTTTCAGATTCCAGCATCTGCAGTATTTTGCCTTTATCTTTTATGGCTGATCCGATTGTGGTTCCAAATCTACTTCCTGTCCATCCTCTAAAACCTTCAACACTCTTGGCAAGCAAGAATCTATCTAACTCAGCTTTAAAAAATATTGGCTGAGCCTGTCCTCACAGGCTCACGGGAACGGAATTCCACAGACTAATGATTCTTTGGGCTAGGAATCAATTCAAATGTTTTTTGGCGCCTGGGGAAGTAGCAAGCTAAGTGCATCTTCCTTTGCTTACATGTCTATACTTTGTCTATCAAAGCCCTGGACCCAGTGGTAAAGTGTGTTTGTTATGTCCTTAGGAAGAAAGCATTGAGAGAGTAATTACACTCTATCACATAACAGAAAATGAAAAGCTTAATAAGAATGGGTTCTACTATACCTTGCATGCAGCAGTCCCATGCCTCCTGATTCACTAGTGCCAAGTCAGGAAAAGCAAGTGAAGGTGACAATCAATGAAGAAGAAGATCTGATTGAGGCTGTGTGCTCATTCCGTATCTCAAATGCCTGGGGAAAGGACTAATATCAAAGAACAAAGAGCAGTACAGCACAGGAACAGGCCCTTCAGCCCTCCAAGCCTGTGCCGATCGTGATGCCTGCCTAAAGTAAAACCGTATGCACTTACAGAGTCCGCATCCTTCCATTCCCATCCTATGGGCTAAATGCCTCTTAAATACTGCTTTCAAACATGCTCCCACCATCTCCCCAGGCGTTACAGACATTCACCACCTTCTGTGTAAAAAGTTTGCCTCTCACATCGCCTCTAAACATTACCCCATGCACCTTAAACCTAACCAAAGGCCCTTAGGGATTGTGAGCCATCTGCAGTAGCTGGTAGACGATGTGACCTCAACTACCACCAAGGTCAAATAGAAAATACCCAGGAACAAAGAGTACTTCTGCTCTGGTTTTAATAATGTACAAACCCCCAAAAAAACAGTAACCAGAGGGCAATAGTCCAAGATGTGACAATAAAAAACAAGTGGGAAGGTAAAATTTGCCAAATCTAGAAAAGGTAACAATGAGGTTCAAAGCCCGATAACAGATGGATCTGTGAACAAATGTGAAAGAGGATGGTAGACTTTAAGTTGCTGTCGTGGGACAGCTCCCAAAGAAAAATATACTGACCAAAAAGGCTAACAAAATGTGCCGAAAAAGGCTGCCAGTCAACCTGACAGATACATTGTGAGCTATTACAAGCCTTTAGGCTTTTTCAATCATTAAAACTGTGCAGATGTTGAAAATCTGAAAAAAGCAAGAAATGTGCAGCAAACACTCTGGAAATAAAGCCATTTAAACATTTCAGGCATAAATCTTTGTCAGTATCGGTTGAATGAAATGTTATGCCTTGTTGGTACGAAATATGTTCATAAACTTGGTTGCAAAGATCCTGAGAACATTCTAGCACAATTGTTCCCATGACTTTTATTTTTATTCATCATGGGCATGGGTGTCACTGGCTGGCCAGCATTTATTGCCCATCCCTAGATGCCCTTGAGACAGTGATGGTGATATGCCTTTTTGAATAGCTGCAGTCCATGTTCTGTGGGTTGATCAACAATGCTGTGAGGGAGGGAATTCCAGGATTTTGACCCAGCAACTGCCAAGGAATGGCGATATATTTCCAAGCCAGGATGGTGAGAGGCTTGGAGGGGAACTTGAAGGTGGTGCTGTTCCCATTTAATTGCTGCCCTTGTCCTTCTAGATGCTATTGGTCGTGGGTTTGGAATGTGCTGTCTAAGGATCTTTGGTGAATTGCTACAGTGCATCTTGTAGATAGTACACACTGCTGCTACTGAGCGTCGGTGGTGGAAGGACTGAATGTTTGTAGATGTGGTGCTAATCAAGTGGGCTGCTTTGTCCTGGATGGTGTCAAGCTTCTTCAGTGTTATTGAAACTCACCCATCCAGGCAAATGGGGAGTATTCCATCACACTCCTGACTTGTGCCTTGTAGATGGTGGATAGGCTCTGGGGAGTCAGCAGGTGAGTTACTTGCTGCAGTATTCCTAGCCTCTGACCTGTTCTTGTAGCCACTGTGTTTATGTGGTGAGGTCAGTTGAGTTTCTAGTCAATGCTAACTCCAGTGATGTTGACAGTGGGGGATTTAGTAATGGTTACACCACTGAATGTCAAGGGGTAATGGTTAGGGTGTCTCTTATTGGTGATGGTCATTGCCTGGCATGTGTGCGGCACGAATGTTATTTGTCACTTGTCAGCCCAAGCCTGGATATTGTCCAAATCTTGTTGCATTTGAACATGGACTGCTTCAGTATCTGAGTAATCATGAATGGTGTGGAACATTATGCAGTCATCAGCAAACATCCCACTTCTGACCTTATGACAGAGGGAAGGTCATTGATGAAGCAGCTGAAGATTGTTGGGCCTAGGACACAATCCTGAGGGATTCCTGCAGAGATGTCCTGAAGCTAGGATGACTGACCCTCCACAACCACAACAATCTTCCTGTGGACCAGGTTTGACTCCAACCAAAGGAGGGTTTGCCCCCTGATACCCATTGATTCTAGTTTCACTAGGGTTCCTTGATGCCACACTCGGTTAAATGCAGTCTTGATGTCAAGGCCTGTCACCTTACCTTTGGAATTCAGCCCTTTTGTTTGAAGCAAGGTTGTAATGAAGTCAGGAGCTGAGTAAAGCTGATGAAATCTGCGTCGCTGAGCAGGTGCTGCTTGAAAGCACTGTTGATGACTCTATCCGTCAATCTACTGATGATTGAGAATGGACTGATTGGGCGGTAATTGGCTGAGTTGGATTGGCCCTGCTTTTTATGTACAAGACATACCTGGGCAATTCTCCACATCATTGCACAGTTGCCAGTGTTGTAACTGCACTGGAAGAACTTGGCTAGGGGAGCAGCAAGTTCTGGAGCCCAAGTCTTCAGTACTATTGTCTGAATGTTATCTTTGCAGTATGCAATGCCTTCAGTTGTTTCTTGATATCACACGTAGTGAATCAAATTGGCTGGAGACTGACATCTGAGATGCTGGGGACCACTGGAAGAGGCTGAGTTAGATCATCCACTAGGCACCTCTGCTTGAAAATTACTGCAAATACTTTAGCCTTATCTTTTGCGCTGATGTGCTGGGCTCCTCCATCATTGAGGATGGGGATATTTGTGAAGCCTCCTGCTCCAATCAGTTGTCCAGTTGTCCACCACCATTCATGAGTGGATGTGGCAGGATTGTAGAGCTTAGACCTGATCTGTTGATTGTGGGATTGCTTAGCTCTGTCTATCAATTGCTGTTTTTGCCATTTGGCACGTAAGTAGTCGCGATCTATGATCACGAGAACTTGCATTGACTTCAGTCACCACTTCTTACCATATCTATTACACAGTTTTGGGCAGGAAAGCATGAGATGATCTATTTTAGTAGGAGAGCTGAGGAAAAAACAGGAAAAGAGAGACTTGGCAGTGTACATGCATTGAGAATGGCAGGACAATTTGGGAAAATGGATAAAAATATGTAAGGGATCCCAAGCTTCACTATTAGAAGCAGAGAGTACAGAAGGAAAGGAATTATGATGAATGTTTATAAAACATTGGCTTTGATTTGCCAGCTGTTCACACCGGTGGGATTTTCTGGTCCCACTGATAGTGCACCCTCACTGCAAGTTTCCTGGCAGGACAGTCACCACACTGACAGTGGTGGAACCAGAAAATTCTGCTGCCAACAAACAGTGTGTCACCTCCTATTGCGAGAAACATGCTAAGGGGAGCCCAGAAAGTCCCCCCACCCACCCAGCTGATTCAGCCTCAATTGAAATCATGGGCATCACACTTCAGGAATGATGAGAGGACTTTCAAGAGGGAGCAAAAAATATTTATGAGAATAGGTGCAGAGAGGAGGGCTGTCAAGATCCACTGGATAAAATGTGTATTTCTCCTTCATAAAGAACATAAGAAATAGGAGCAGGAGTAGGCCATCTAGCCCTTCGAGCCTGCCCCGCCATTCAATAAGATCATGGCTGATCTGTCGTGGCTCAGTTCCACATTCCCGCCCTCTCCCCATAACCCTTAATCCCCTCTCTTATCAAAAACCCATCAACCCGCTTCTTAAAAATATTTAGCGAGGTAGCCTCCACCACTTCAACGGGTAGAGAATTCCAGAGATTCACCACCCTTTGAGTGAAGAAGTTCCTCCTCAACTCCGTTCTAAACCGCCCCCCCTTTATCTTGAGGGTGTGCCCCCTAGTCCTATTATCCTTTCTGAGCGGGAAGAGTCTCTGCACCTCTATCCTATCCATCCCATTCATCATCTTATACGTCTCAATGAGATCTCCCCTCATTCTTCTAAACTCTAACGAGTACAAGCCTAGTTTATTCAGCCTCTCCTCATAGCTCAACCCCCTCAACTCCGGCATCAGCCTAGTAAACCTCCTCTGCACTCCCTCCAAGGCCAAAATATCCTTGCGTAAGTACGGCGCCCAAAACTGCACACAGTACTCCAGCTGCAGCCTCACCAGTGCCCTATACAGCTGCAGCAAGACCTCCCTACTTTTATATTCAATCCCCTTCGCTATGAAGGCCAGCATCCCATTAGCCTTCCTGACCACCTGCTGCACCTGCAAGCTGGGTTTTTGCGACTCATGCACAAGGACCCCCAGGTCCCTCTGCACCGTCGCCTGCTGTAGTTTTTCGCCACGTAAGTGATAATCCTTCCTACCATTATTCCTACCAAAGTGGACCACCTCGCACTTGCCAACATTAAATTCCATTTGCCATTTCCTGGCCCATTCGCCCAGCCTATCTAGATCCTTCTGTAGACTCTCCACACCCTCCGCACAATTTGTCTTTCCTCCAATCTTGGTGTCATCAGCAAATTTCGACACCCTACACTCGGTTCCCTCCTCCAGATCATCTATATAAATGGTAAATAGCTGAGGCCCCAGCACCCAGCCCTGAGGCACTCCACTAGTCACCATCCGCCAATCCGAATAGCACCCACTGACCCCCACTCTCTGCCTCCTGTTTGACAACCAATCCTCTATCCACGCTAACACCCTACCCCAACTCCCTGTCCCCTGACCTTCTGCAATAACCTCTTGTGAGGTACCTTGTCAAACGCCTTCTGAAAATCAAGAAACAACACATCCACCGGCTCTCCTCTATCCACCGCCCTAGACACATCCTCATAGAACTCCAGTAAATTTGTCAGACACGACTTCCCCTTAACGAAACCATGCTGCGTCCGCTCTATCAAGCAATTCCTCTCAAGATGCCTTGTTATTTCCTCCTTGCTGACGGATTCTAACATTTTACCTACAACAGACGTTAAGCTAACCGGCCTATAATTCCCTGACTTTTGCCTGGCACCCTTCTTAAACAACGGCGTAACATTAGCCACTTTCCAATCTTCCGGCACTTCCCCAGAATCCAGCGACGTCTGGAAAATAACCACCAAGGCATCCACTACCACCTCCGCCATTTCTTTCAGAACCCTCGGATGCATTCCATCAGGTCCTGGCGACTTGTCCACAATCAGTCCCTTCAGTCTGTCGAGCACCTCCTCTCTAGTAACAGTAATGTCATCGAGACCCTCCAGTCCTACCACCTTTCCATCTCTAACACCTGGCAAATTATTCACGTCCTCCTCCGTGAAGACAGAAACAAAAAACAAAAACAAAAAATCATTTCATGGAGAAATGATTGTGAGGAAATCTGGCAGAAGTGTTCAAACTCACAAGGGCCATGAAAGAGCAGAAGAGAGAAACTGTGACCTTCGACAAAATGGTTGAGAACCAAAAGTAGTAAAAAGTCTGACAACACCAGGTTTTAGTCCAACCGATTTATTTGCTAGTAAACTCACAAGCTTTCGAGGGGACTCCCTCTTCGTCCACATCATGAGAACCAAAAGACAGGGATACAAGTTGACTGTCAAAAAAAACTGATAACATGGATAAAAACATTGTAATGCATCATGTGCTTACGGTTTGAAAAATGCTGTTTGTAAAAATGGTAGAGGCAGATTCAAGTTTTTTTATTCATTTGTGAGACTTGAGTGTTGCTGATTGGTAAGCATTTATTGCCCATCCCTAGTTGCCCCTTGTTCAGAGACTGTGGCTCTGGAGTCACATGTAGGCCAGACAAGAACAGCAGATTTCCTTCTCTAAAGTGGCATTAGTGAATCAGACAGGTTTTTCCTGACAACAGTTTCACAGTCATCAGTAGATTCTTAATTCTAGATATTTTGTTTTGAATTCAAATCTCCCTTTCTGCCATGGTGTGATTTAAACCTTGGTCCCCAGAGCATTCACTGAGTTTCTGGATTAATAGTCTAATGATAATACCACTAGGCCATTGCCTAGTCATGACTTTCAAAAAAGAGAATTGGGTACATACTTGAAGAGGGAGAAAAACTGCAGGCTGCTGAGTAGGACCAGTTAAGTTGCTCTTGTTAAGAAATGATATTGGACTCAACGGTCTCCTTCTGTGTTGTAACCATTCTATAATTCTATGAAAAGTGCTCCAGATTATTATTATTATCTACATGCTGGACATCATTAAATTTTAAATAATTCACAAAATGAAAACATATATTATCTTTGATTTATTATAAATCTCTCTCTAAATTATTCCCAAAGATGGTGTTCCAGCTTACATAAACTATTATTGTTGTGACTTGAAATCTTTCAGGTCCTCTGTGTCTTAATTAATTATAATTTCAAAAAGCTGCATCATAGAATAATTAATTGGCCGAATTGGGAAGGAATAACTTTCCTCCCTCTGAGGTGATTTGAAGTCCGCATTGATTCATGTTTAGTGCTAAAGACATTTATCGTTCCACTCTCAATAATCTGCAATTCTTTGGTGGTGTCATGCTGATGAATAAACCCATAATAATGAACCAGTATGTGTTTCACCGCCTTAAATAATGATTATTTCAGTAAAATTTAATTCTGTTCCATCTGTTTGAAATCCTTATTTATTTCTCTCACATTCTCTCCTTTCCCTCCTCTCCTGAAGGCTTTGATTCTCTGTTGGATACGACTGTTTTGCCTCTTGTACCTCTGTAAATATTTGTGCCTGAGAGATAAAGTGGTAGACACACTCCACTTTCAGTCAATTAATGGATCTCCTCATGTGTAGCTGACAATGCAAACTTAGAAGAGAACCAAGTGATTGTCCATAGATTAAAATAAATCAGGTAGTGGCCACTGCAGCAGAAATGACTGCCGAATTCAACCAATGCTTTGTTTACAGGTGTGAAATACAGCACACATATTTCATTAGCCCCCTCCTGTCCCTTTATCCCCATTCCAGCACCCCACACTTTCGTGGTAACAAGTCACTCTGGCTTATTGCTGGGCAGGAATCATGGCAGATTTATTCCTTCATTTCACCTTGAACTAAAGAGACGTTCTAAAACATAACCGTTTTGCAAAATATCACCACCTTAACACTATTATGGGAATATTTACCATAAATGCTTGCTAATTTTCATTTGGACTTTGAATTTAAGACATTTCTGCCAGTGATTTTAGATGATGTTGTAAAGGGGCAGCATGTGGTGAGAAACAGGATAGATCCTTAATTTGATTTATTATTGTCACATGTATTGGTATGCAGTGAAAAGTATCGTTTCTTGCACACTATCCAGACAAAGCATATTGTTCATAGAGAAGGAAAGGAGAGAGTGGAGAATGTAGTGTTACAGTCATAGCTAGGATGCAGAGAAAAATCAACTTAATGCAAGATAGGTCCATTCAAAAATCTGATGGCAGCAGGAAAAAAACTGCTATTGAGTTGGTTGGTACATGACCTCAGACTTTTGTATCCTTTTCCCCAATGAAAAAAGGTAGAAGACAGTTTGTCCAGGGTGCATGGGGTCCTTAATTATGCTGCTGCTTTGCCGAGGACAGAGTCAATCAGTGGATGGGCTACATTCACGACCTTTTGTAGTTTCTTGTGCTCTTGGGCAGAGCAGGAGCCATACCAAAAAACATAGGAGCAGGATTATGGAGGTGGGGCGGGCTGTTAACGCGCAAATAAGTGCGGTGTGCAGGAATGGGACGGCCGTAGTTATGGGGGATTTCAATCTGCATATTGATTGGTCGACCCATGTTGGGCGCGGTGGGCTCGAGGAGGACGTTCTTGGAATGCTGCCGGGATAGTTTCCTGGAACAGTGTGTGTTGGAGCCGACGAGGGAGAGAGCTATCTTGGATCTGGTGCTATGTAATGAGGCGGGTAGAATTAGGGAACTTGCGGTGAAGGATCCTCTTGGGGAGAGTGATCATTGTATGGTGGAGTTTCTGGTGCAGATGGAGGAGGAGAAAGTGGGTTCCCGGACACGCGTCCTTTGTTTGAACAGAGGGGAGTACGGTAGGATGAGAGAAGAATTGGCGAATGTGGACTGGGGGAGCGCGTTGAAAGGTAGGTCTGCTGAGAAGCAGTGGAGGATCTTTAAGGAGATCTTTCTTGGTGCTCAGCAGAAATTTATTCCGATGGTCAAAATGGACCATAGGAGGAGAGGTAATAAGCCGTGGATAACGAAGGAGGTGAAGGAAAGTGTTAAATTAAAAGCGGAGGCGTTTAGAGTAGCTAAGAGTAGTGGGCGAGAAGAGGATTGGGAGAGGTTTAAATGTCAACAAAGATTGACAAAGAAGTTGATAAAGAAGGGTAGGAGAAACTATGAAGCTCGGCTAGCACTTAATATAAAAAAGGATAGCAAGAGTTTTTATAAATATATAAAAAGGAAGAGGCTGGCTAGGGTGAACGTTGGTCCTTTAGAGGATGAGAAAGGGGACCTAGTGGTAGGGGATGGGGAAATGGCTGAGGTCTTGAATAACTTTTTTGTTTCTGTCTTCACGGAGGAGGACGTGAATAATTTGTCGGATGTTAGAGATGGAAAGGTGGTAGGACTGGAGGGTCTCGATGACATTACTGTTACTAGAGAGGTGGTGCTCGACAGACTGGAGGGGCTGATTGTGGACAAGTCCCCAGGACCGGATGGAATGCATCCGAGGGTCCTGAAAGAAATGGCGGAGGTGATAGTGGATGCCTTGGTGGTTATTTTCCAGACGTCGCTGGATTCCGGGGAAGTGCCGGAAGATTGGAAAACGGCTAATGTTACGCCGTTGTTTAAGAAGGGTGCCAGGCAAAAGGCGGGGAATTATAGGCCTGTTAGTTTAACGTCTGTTGTAGGTAAAATGCTAGAATCCGTCATCAAGGAGGAAATAGCGAGGCATCTTGAGGGGAACTGCTTGATAGAGCAGACGAGGCACGGTTTCGTTAAAGGGAAGTCGTGTCTGACAAATTTACTGGAGTTCTATGAGGATGTGTCTAGGGCAGTGGATAGAGGAGAGCTGGTGGATGTGGTCTTTCTTGATTTTCAGAAGGCGTTTGACAAGGTACCTCACAAGAGGTTATTGCAGAAGGTCAGGGGGCATGGAGTTGGGGGTAGGGTGTTAGCGTGGATAGAGGACTGGTTGTCAAATAGGAGGCAGAGAGTGGGGATCAATGGGTGCTATTCGGATTGGCGGATGGTGACTAGTGGAGTGCCCCAGGGGTCGGTGCTGGGGCCTCAGCTATTTACCATTTATATAGATGATTTGGAGGAGGGAACCGAGTGTAGGGTGTCAAAATTTGCTGATGACACCAAAATTGGTGGAAAGGCAAATTGTGCGGAGGGCGGTGAGAGTCTACAGAAGGATCTAGATAGGCTGGGCGAATGGGCCAGGAAATGGCAAATGGAATTTAATGTTGGCAAGTGTGAGGTGGTCCACTTTGGTAGGAATAATGGTAGGAAGGATTATTACTTACGTGGAGAAAAACTGCAGCAGGCAACGGTGCAGAGGGACCTGGGGGCCCTTGTGCATGAGTCGCAAAAACCCAGCTTGCAGGTGCAGCAGGTGGTCAGGAAGGCGAATGGGATGCTGGCCTTCATTGCGAGGGGGATTGAATATAAAAGTAGGGAGGTCTTGCTGCGGCTGTATAGGGCACTGGTGAGGCCGCAGCTGGAGTACTGCGTGCAGTTTTGGGCGCTGTACTTACGCAAGGATATTTTGGCCTTGGAGGGAGTGCAGAGGAGGTTTACTAGGCTGATGCCGGAGTTGAGGGGGTTGAGCTATGAGGAGAGGCTGAATAAATTAGGCTTATACTCGTTAGAGTTTAGAAGAATGAGGGGAGATCTCATTGAGACGTATAAGATGATGAATGGGATGGATAGGATAAAGGTGGAGAGACTCTTCCCGCTCAGAAAGGATAGTAGGACTAGGGGGCACACCCTCAAGATAAAGGGGGGGCGGTTTAGAACGGAGTTGAGGAGGAACTTCTTCACTCAAAGGGTGGTGAATCTCTGGAATTCTCTGTCCGTTGAAGTGGTGGAGGCTACCTTGCTAAATATTTTTAAGACGCGGGTTAATAGGTTTTTGATAAGAGAGGGGATTAAGGGTTATGGGGAGAGGGCGGGAATGTGGAACTGAGCCACGACAGATCAGCCATGATCTTATTGAATGGCGGGGCAGGCTCGAAGGGCTAGTTGGCCTACTCCTGCTCCTATTTCTTATGTTCTTATGTTCTTTTGCTCCACCACTCAATCATGACTGATATTTTTCTCTTTGCAATTTTCCTGCCTTTTCCCCATAACCCTTGATCCCCTTGTTAATCAAGAACCTATCTATCTCTGTCTTAAAGACACTCAATAACCTGGCCTCCACAGCCTTCTGCAGCAAAGAATTCTACAGATTCTTCGCCCGCTGGATGAAAAATTCCTCCTCATCTCTATTTTAACAGATTATCCCTTTAGTCTGAGGTAGTGCCCTCTGGTTCTAGATTTTCCTACTAGTGGAAACATCTCTCCATATTCATTCTATCCATGTTGTGAAACAACCAGAAAGAATGCTTTCTATAGTGCATCTGTAAAAGTTGGTGAATGTCGTAGCTGACATGTCAAATTTCCTTAGTCTTCGAAGAAAGTAGAGGCATTGGTGGGCTTTTTTAACTATAGTGTTGGCATGGGGGCGCCAGGACAGGTTGTTGATGATCTGGAAACCTAAAAATTTGAAGCTTTCGACCATTTCGACTTCATCCCTGTTGATGTAGACGGGGCATGTTCTCCATTACACTTCCTGAATTCAATGACAATCTTCTTCGTTTTGTTGACATCGAGGGAAGTCACCTTGGGTGAGAACAGGAGTAACACACAGGAGTGGGAAGAGAGAGATCATTGCAAATAATTCTCTGGGCGGGATTTTCCAACCGTGCTCGCCCCAAGGCTGGAAATTCCAGCCTGAGGTCAACAGACCTTTGCATGGTCCGCCCCCACTCGCTACAATTCCTGTGGCAGGTGGGATGGAAAAATTCCACCTTCTGACTATGACACGATGGATATGAATGAAACCAGGTGAGTGAAGAGGTGCTGGACAAGAATAGTGTGGTCTATCATGTCAAAGGCTGCAGACAGGCCTAGAAATATGTTGAGGGATAATTTACCATGGTCACGGTGACACAGAGAGTCATTCATGATTTTGATGAATATGCATTGTATTCCTACTATAACAATGACTCCAGTTCAACTGGGATTTGGATTTGGAAACAGATAATATGTTCATGAATTTTAGAGAGAAAAGAGATATCGGAGATAGAGCGATAGTTTGCAAGGACACTGGAGTGAAATATTTTTTCAGAGTAGTGATGATGGGAGATTTGAAAGAGAGATGGAAGTAACAGGATTTTTAACAATATCAACTTTTGTCTATGTATCTTCATAATAACAATAAATCTTTGAAGGTTGCTGATTAATAAAAACTATTTATAAACAATGATGTTTTGAATATTTATCACCTAATTCGGATTAATGGGCCATCACCTGAATTGTAAAATATCTATGATATCTGTCATATTGTAGTTCAAGCTACTTCTGCAAGATCACACTGTAGTTTAGTGAGGCTACCAGTGCTACATTGTTGCTCTCTGACAGTATTTGTAAAGTCAGAGTATTTAAGTATTTTGATAGCTTAACTCAACTTTCAGCACCTTACTATACTCCTTATACACTGTGCAGCCAAATTCCCCTCCAACTTGATTTTCAAGTTTGCTGATGACACCACCGTAGTGGGTCGGATCTCAAGCAATGATAAAACGAAGTACAGGAAGGAGATAGAGAATCTGGTGAACTGATGTGATGACAATAATCTCTCCCTCAATGTAAATAGATAGCTATCGACTTAAGAACATAAGAACATATGGAGGGCATGTCCCTGTCTACACCAATGGGGACGAAGTGGCAATGGTCAACAGCTTCAAGTTTCAATGTGTCCAGCTCACCAACAACCTGTCCTGGTGCCTCCAAGCGGATGCCATAGTTAAGAAAGATCACCAATGCCTCTACTTCCTCAGAAGACTAAGGAAATCAGCTATGACCCTCACCAACCTTCACAGGTGCACCATAGGAAGCATTCTTTCTGGCTATATCACAGCTTGGTATGGCTTCTACTCTGCCCAGGAAACCACAAAGAGTAGTGAACAAAGCTCAGTCCATCACGCAAACTAGCCTCCCATCCATTGACTCTGTCTACACTTCCCATTGCCTTGGAAAAGCAGCCAGCATAATCAAGAGAAATCATGCCTGACAAATCTACTGGAATTCTTTGAGGATGTAACTAATAGAATTGACCAGGGAGAACCAGTAGATGGTTTATTTAGATGTTCATGAGGCTTTCAACAAGTTTTCACATTGATCGTGGGAGGAGAAAGAGGGACACCAGCATTGATTGTGGGATGTGAGGGTGGGGGGGTTTGATGGGGGTGGGGGATGGTGTGGAATGCCGGTGTTGATCATGGGGACATGGGGATACGGGCATTAATTGCAGAGGGAGCGGGGGTGCCAGCGGCATTGATTGTGGGACTAGATGCCAGCAGGGATTTATCAGCCTTCAATTCCATCAGTTTCCCCCAACACCATTACTCTACTAATACTGATTTCCTTCAGTTTCTCCCTCTCACCAAACACTGGGGAATGATTCTCCCAAAGAACTTCCAAGTGTTGAATTTGCATCAAAACTGGAGTAAATCATGTTGGTTTTTCAGTGGGTGTTCAGAGGAGACCTGCTGAGTGCATTAGAATGAACCACATTAGAAATCTGTGGGCGGGGCCTTTTTCCACCTACAGACATAACATCAACAAGAGTGGTATATCAGTGTTTACTTTTAAATAGATTATAAGCTCTATTATACCTACAATGAAATATAAGTTTCTGGGTTGGACAAGAAAGATCTCTTACCTTTAAAATACAATCATCTTTCCGCCCCTGTAAAGCTCTTTGATTTTTTTCCATATTTGTTTATGTACAAATGACAATATAAGTGGTAAATAAGCACAATGCTGTTAGTTCTGGCAGATCTAAACCACTTCTTACTAAGGATAATATTCTTGGCAAGTTGTGCATGGTTCTTGCAAATTTTAAATCTGGCGTGTAAAGATACTCAGTTATTTATTGTAGAGAAATATATTTTGAATACATAGGAAACAAACAATTTTTTAATAGCTGAAAGGACCACAGAAAGAATCCTCAGCTTTTTCAGGTTTTTGCTTTTTTTATTTTACAGTGTATTGCTGTTCCATCTGTACTGCTAATTGTTGCAAAAGCATTGCTTGTCACTCAAATTACACATTATCTTGAAAGTTGTTACCTAATCCACAAGTACCATTATGACTATCACTTGATTATCCTGTTGGTAATTGTCTTGTCTCTGTTATGCTCTGTTAACCCTCAAATCAGAAATCAAGCCGTTGATGTGACAGAAGTCAAACAGGACAAGAGCATTATGGAAGATATATATAACATTCATCACATTTGTGATGAATCATTGTTATCATCCTGATCACCTCGAAAGCTTCTGAAACTTTGAAGCACATTGCAATTATTGGGTTTTCCACCAAAGTTAAATTATATAAAATTACAATGAATATACAGCATGTACACCATCTGTTTACTTCAAATTATTATTTTTTTCTCTATCAGGTTTGGGAATTTCCAGGCATTTTTCTCCACAGTTTGTTCCTTATCCAGATTGACTTGATTCACTCATCATCCATTCCACATCTATCAGGTGGTCTTTTTGCAAAATTCTTTGGACTTTGGGCTGCTTCCTACAGATTGGAGGATAACTAATGTAAGCCCGCTATTCAGAAGGAAGGTGGAGAGAAAGCAGGGAACTATAGATCAATGAGCCTAACGCCAGTGTAGTGAAGTTAATACAGTCCATTGTCAAAGATTTCATAGCATAGCATTTGTAAAGCAGTTGTAGAATCAAACAAAGTCAGCATGGGGAAATCATGCCTAACAAATCTACTGGAATTATTTGAGGATATAACTAATAGAGTTGACCTCATCTTATCATACTCCCCTTTGTTCAAGCAGAGGACACTGGTTTGGGACCCTACTTTTTTTTGGGGGGGTGTTGGTGGTGGGGCAGTGGTGGGGCTCAAGAGGTGAGTTACTCACTGCAGAATTCCTAGAATCTGACTTGCTCTAGTGGCCACAATATTTATGTGGCTAGTCCAATTCAGTTTCTGGTCAATGGTAACTGCCAGCATGTTGGTATTTGGGGCTTAGCACTGGTAAAGGCATTGAATGTCAAGGGAATTCTCTCTTATTGGGGATGGTCATTGCCTGGCACTTGTGTAGCATGAATCTGACTTGCCACTTGTCAGCCCAAGCCTGGATATTGTCCAGGTCTTGCTGCATTTGGACATGGACCTTTTCAGTATCTGACAAGTTGCGAATGGTGAACATCGTTCTATCATTGCGAACATCATGTGTGATCTTCTGACATTATGATAGAAAGTAGTTCATTTAGAAAGCAACTGAACATGGTTGGGCCTAGGACAGTCTCCTTTCTGCTGCACCTCTTTATGTTGGTCCCTTCTCTGATGTGATGTTGAAGTCTGTAAGTAGCAGACTACTGCGTTTGCTCTTGTTGGTCATTTTCTTTCTCATCCAAGGATCCACCTCAGGTAGCATGAGTGGCACTCATCCTGATATGATGGAGCAAACCTCCAAGATGTAGAGAGTGGCCTCTCAGCAAAAATACAGTGCCCAAAAACTTCTCCACGGGCACGTAAGATAGTATCAATGAGAACTGAGTATTCTTTGGCATTTTTCCCTGAGACTGATTTAACCCCCTCAATTGGCATTGTGCCATCACCTTGTTTTCATTGACAAGTTTCACAAAGCACAGGAAACCTGTGGACTCAACAATAAAGTCAAACATCTGTGGAAATATTGCTCTAATTAGACAATTCCCTTTTGGAAATTGAAAACCTGAATCTTGCAAAGGGGTTGCTCACACACAACCTAACGCAATGATATAAAAAGCAGTTGGGTTGGAGCCAATTTCCTGACGCATTGTAAATTTTAACCAAATCCCTCCCACTCCCAAAACCCTGCTCCTGCAGAATAAAACTCAGCTCTTAAATATCTATGCTGTAGTGTCTGGAACTGGTATTCATTAAATCAATTTTTGCTGCATAATAATTGTATGGAAGACAAAAATGGTCACAACCCATTTATAACACACACTGTAAAATGTATTCCACTTATAAGTCTGACCATAAAATTGTACATCTATAGGCTCAAGTAACAATTCTGTGTAAGGAAGCTGCACAGCAAGCAACTTCCATTTCACTTGTCAGGTTTTATTGCACTCCAATCAGTGCAAGTCTTTTGCTGGCTAACAGGTGGCCCCATCTTCAGCTCAATGTAATAGCAGCACAGCAATGAATCTGTTCAAGCTGCCCACTGAGTGCACCTTCAATGAGGTAATACGTATCACCAGTGGACTACTTTCAATCTGAACAATAATGCGTTTTGAAGTTAAAAAAAACTATTCCCACCACTTCTTCCCTGATTTTTCCAAATCTGTTCTGTTTTGCACAAGGAAAATGGCAGATTACAGTGAACCACCATTTTATGGTATGTGCAACCTGATTTATTTAAGTGATTATCTCCTTATGCTTATCAATGCACAGAACCTAAGGAATGCTAAGTAGAGATCAGGAGAAACCAGAACACCATGCCTGACAAAACTGTACCAAAGTATAGAGTAGTGTTTAAAAATGTTGTGCTTTGCTATTTTATACGCAGATGTAATGATAGACATTTTTGAAAGCGGGGGGGGCGGGGGCGGACACGCAGGGTTCTCCCCTTCTGTTCAAACTAGACCCACCAGGTGATACAGGTGAATTTTGTCACTTTAGTTACCCTTAGCCAAGTTAGGTTCGGTAGATGCTTGAAAGAGAGGGGGATATGAGAACAGAGTGGGCACCTCGAATAAGGACTATTGCTTGGGTGAAGGATACAGACTGATTGGGCTGAACCTGTTGTAATTTCTACGTAATTCTAGAAAGGAATATAATGGAACCAGTGGTCACTGTTTAAAAATAAGGGGTTTCCCATTTAAGACCAGGATGAGGAGATTTTTTTCTTTCAAATGGTCAGGAGTCTTTGTCTTCAAAAGGCGGTGGAAACAGAATCATTGAATATTCTTAAAATCAGATCTAGACAGAGTTTTGATTAAAATAGATGGTGAAAAGTTATGGAGGGTAGGCAGGAATGTGGGATTGAATATGCAATCAGATCAGCCGTAACTTTATTGAATGGTAGAGCAGACTCAAAGGTTCAAGTGGCCTACTCCTGCTCCTGATATATATGTTTGTATGTATTTGATCTTA
The DNA here is from genome assembly GCF_965287045.1 of Carcharhinus amblyrhynchos. Classification (NCBI taxonomy): domain Eukaryota; kingdom Metazoa; phylum Chordata; class Chondrichthyes; order Carcharhiniformes; family Carcharhinidae; genus Carcharhinus; species Carcharhinus amblyrhynchos. Next base: position 83,922,589 of record NC_137324.1, on the reverse strand, counting down.
ATGTTGGTGTCCCAAATCCTGTGGGAAACTCCTGCCCTATTGTTCGGATCAGGACTGGTAGATCAAGTAAAGAACTTGCAGTTATAGAGTCCCTTGATATTTTCTTCAAGCCATTCCACAGCTAATGATTCCTGTTTGAATTGTAATCACTACTGTTATGTAGGTGAACATGGCAGACAATTTATTTCCAGAATGGTTCTGCAAACAGCAGATGCGAGAATAATTAAATGATTTGTTTCTTGTGGTGGGCATTGAGATAAATGTTGTAGAGTCATTGATGTTTTTAGCATGGAAACAGGCTCGTCGGCCCAACTTGACTATGCTGCCCTGTTTTTACCACTAAGCTAATCCCAATTGCCCAAGTTTGGCCCATACCCCTCTATACCCATTTTACCCATGTAACTGTTTAAATGCTTTTTAAAAGACCAAATTGTACCTGCACTACTATTACCTCTGGTAGCTTGTTCCAGACATTCACCTCCCTCTGAGTGAGAAAACTGCACCTCTGGACCCTTCTGTATCTGTCCTCTCTCACTTTAAACCTATGCCTTCTAATTTTAAATGTCCCAGTCTTTGGGAAAAGATGTTGGCTATCCACCTTGTCTATGCCCCTCATTATTTTATAGACCTCTATACGATCACCCCTCAGCCTTCTACACTCCAGAGAAAAAAGCCCGGTCTATCCAGCTTCTCCTTATAACTCAAACCATCAAGTCTTGTTAACATCCAAGTAAATCTTTTTTGCACTCTTTCGATAATAGAGTGACCAGCACTGTATGCAATATTTCAAATGTCACCTTACCAATGTCCTGTACAACTTCAGTAAGACATCCCAACTCCTGTATTCAATATTCTGATCAATGAAACCAAGCATGTGGAAAGCCTTCTTCGCCACCCTGTCCACCTGTAACTCCACTTTCAAGGAGCTATGAACCTGTACCCCTACATCTATTTGTTCTATAATTCTCCCTAATGTTCTACCATTAACAGAGTAAGTCCTGCCGTGATTCAATCTACCAAAATGCATCACCTTGTTTTTATCTAAATTAAACTTCGTCTGCCACTCATCAGCCCATTGGCCCAATTGATAATGATCCCGTTGCAATACTAGATAAACTTCTTCACTGTCAACTATGCCACCAATCTTGGTATCATCTGCAAACTTACTAACCATTTCCCATTAATTCTCATCCAAATCATTAATATAAGTGACAAATAACAGTGGACCTAGCACCAATCCCTGAGGCATACCACTGGTCACAGGCCTCCAGTTTGAAAAACAGCCCTCTACAACTACCTTGGCTTCTGTCATCAAGCCAATTTTGTATCCAATTGGCTACTTCAACCTGGATCTCATGAGATTTAGCTTTATCCAACAACCTACCACCCTGTCAAAGGCATGGCTAAGTCTATGTAGATAACGTCGACTGCACTACCTTCATCTATTTTCCTGGTTAGCCCTTCAAAAAATAAAATCAAATTCATGAGATATGATTTTCCATTCACAAAGACATGCTGACTGCCCCTAATCAGTCCTTGCATTTCTAAATGTCTGTAGATCCTTCTTCTCAGAGTACCTTCAAACAACTTACCCACTACAGACATTAGATTCACTGGTTTGTAGTCCCCTGCAGTCCTCCTTAAACAAAGACACAATATTTGCCACCCTCCAATCTTCAGACCCTCACCTGTGACGACTGATGATTCAAATATCTCTGCTAGGGGACCTGCAATTTCCTCCCTAGCCTCCCACAATCCTGGGATGCACTTCATCAGGTCCAGGATTTATCTACCTTGATGCTCTTTAAGACTTCTCTGTAATATGTACACTCCTCAAGACATCACTATTTATTTCCCCAAGTTCCCTAACATCCATACCTTTCTCAACAATAAATCCTGAGGAGAAATATTCAGTTAGGGTTTCACTCATCTCTTGTGGCTTCATACATAGGTGACCTTGTTGATCCTTAAGAGGCCCTGTTGGTTTGGGTGCTAAGAGAACTCTCTGTTCTTCTCAAATAGTGGCATGTCTTCATATGTACGCTACTGAGTAAGAAGCAGATTTTACCAACCTGTCCACCACAGGGATTGTAGCGGGCGAGGGCAGGCAATGGGAAGGACAATTGACCTCAGGTGGGAATTTCCAGTTTCACAGCGAGCGAGTCTGGAAAATCCTGCCACATATCCTCAAGTTAATATCTCATCCAAAAAACGAGAGAGGTTATTTTGGTGATAGAGTGAAAGCAGATACTAAATGCATGCTGTGCTAATTAAACACGTTGGTTTGAGAATCTGGCTGTAGCCGGTAACCTTGCTCCTAATTTCAGATGACTATAATTTGAGTTTGCTAAAATCAACACCTGCTAGTCTAACACTGAGGAGTTGATCTGACAGGAATTCCAAAGAGTGGACTGTGACCCTTGATGGAGTGGCAGAAATAGCATTTGGCGTTATGAACTTTCTCTCCTCCGAGGCAACAATGGTGGCTGTGGCGAGGAGATATTAGCTGGACATCACTGCTGCTTGCTGCCAAAAAACAAGGGGCCAACAATGAACCCAAAGTCTTCTTTAACACCAGAAAAAAACTTTTAGTGGTGAGTGTTAAGAGATTGCAGGTTCTTTGTGCATCAATTTGGAGCAGACAGATGTAGGGAAATGGAACTCAGTGAGTGACTGTTATTGGAAAATCCAGAGGATCATGTTGCTGAGCTGTGGCTGAGGACCGTGGCAGCTTTAAGCCTTGCTGTATTTTTATTCTTTCATGGGATAGGGGCATTGTTGGAAAGGCCAGTATTTGTTGCCTAGCCCTAATTGCTCTTGAAATGAACGCTATGGTAGGCCATTTGAGAGTCCACCACATTGCTGTGGGCCTGGAGTTGCAGATAGGCCAGACCAGGTAAGGATGACAGATTTCCCTCCTTAAAGGGCATTGGTGAATCAGATGGGTCTCTACCACAATCAATGATAGTTTCAGTTTCGTAGTCACCATTACTGGGATTAGCTTCCAGTTTCAGATATTATTAGTTGAATTTAAATGATGCTGAGGCGGGAATTGATTCCATGTCTCCAGAACATTAGCCCAGGCCTTTGGATTACTAGTTGAGCGACATTACCACAGTACCATCATCTCCCCTAAACTCCTGTTTCAGCACCTGTCTGCCTATTGTACAGATCCCTTATCCTGGAACAGTGACTCTGTTTCACTAGTACTGGCAATTAAACCAAAAGGATGTGGGAGAGTGTCAGCAGTGGGGTGGGGATGGGGATGGTTCTATAGCTGTGATTGGAAGGGGGAGGAGGGGGGCCTGAAAGAAGAGGAAGGGGTTGATTACTATCTATGTTGGTAGAGGGGAAGAGCAGAGAGCAGAGACTTGGTGAAATTGTTAATGTCCCAGAAAATCTCCCAAAGCGTTTTAAAAGTGTCCTTCAAAATTTAAGCAATAAGTGATCAGTAAAAGTGGTGCTCAGAATCCTCTGCAGTGAGTTCTTTACGCTCAATCAGCTGATGGTTGTTAAATCAAACTCCATTCACCAAAATGCTTCCTTAATGAGTGCTAATGGGCAGTTAACCCATGAATACTCCTCCTGGCAGCTATTCCTCATGCAACCTTCAATCCCTTTACCAAATTGATGCCAGTCAATATATATGGGCTTAAGTGCTGTATTAGCTTAAGATTCCACCTTGGTCACTAGTCTTAACTCTTAAACGATTGGGAAAATCATCCCTGATGTTTGCAACAGTATACGGAACCAAAATGTCAGCTTAGACTGTATGCTCAGCTCTGAAGCGTGGCTTGAAAATGCAGTCTTCTGATTCAGGGTTGACATTGCAATGACAATGGTAATGCTGGCATAATGCTGGCCTGCTTTACACCCAGGGATAATGTCAGGCATGGAGGAGAAAGCAGCAGGAAATCCCTAGTACATTGCCAACAAAATCTTCACTGTAATCATAAGGTTAGAACTGGGCATGTTTGTTGAAGATTTCACAGTGTTCAATATCATTTGCAACTCCTCAGACACCGGAGCAATGCTTACCCATGTGCAGCAAGATCTGGCCAACATTAAGGCTTGGATTGATACGTGGCATGTGGCAAGTAACATACATGTCATACAAGTGCCAGACAATGGCCATCTCATAGAAAATGCTTAAACCATCTCCCCATGGCATTCAACAGCATCAACATTGTTAAACCCTCACCAAAATCATGGGAATCATCAGATTCAGAGGGGCTTTGAGAACTTTTTCCATTCAGAGGGTGGGAAGAATCTGGAATGACTAGGAAGGTAGTAAAGGCAGGAAATCGTTCAACTTTTAAAAAGTATTTGGAGGAATATTTGAAACATCATAACATTCAAGGACCAGAGAAACAGAAAATGGTAGAAAATCTCAGCAGGTCTGACAGCATTTGTGGATTGAGAATAGAGCCAGGTGGGTCGAAAACTGGCTGGGAAATAGGAAACAGAGAGTAGTTGTCGAGGGGACCTTTTCTGGCTGGAGGCCAGTCACCAGTGGTGTGCCGCAGGGCTCAGTACTGGGACCTCTCCTCTTTGTAGTATATATAAACGACTTGGAAGAGGGTGTATGTGGTGTGATCAGCAAATTTGCAGATGACACCAAGATGGTAGGATTGGCAGATACTGAGGAGGACTGTCAGGTGACACAGCAGGATATAGATAGGTTGGTATATTGGGCAGATAGATGGCAGATGGAATTTAATCCTGACAAGTGTGAGGTGATGCATTTTGGAAGGAATAATGCAGGGAGGAGTTATGTGATAAAAGGTAGACCGATTAAGAGTATAGAGATACAGAGGGACCTGGGAGTGCAGGTGCACTACTCTCTGAAGGTGTCGACACAGGTAGAGAAGGTTGTGAAGAAAGCTTATGGAATACTAGCCTTTATAGGAAGGGGTATAGAGTATAAGAGCTGCTGTCTAATGCTTCAGTTGTACAGAACGTTGGTTAGACCACATTTGGAGTACTGCGTCCAGTTCTGGTCACCTTACTACCGGAAGGACGTGGAGACCCTGGAGAGGGTGCGGAGGAGGTTTACCAGGATGTTGCCTGGCATGGAAGGACTGAGTTACAAGGAAAGGTTGGAGAAACTGGGGCTCTTCTCCTTAGAAAGACGGAGATTAAGGGGTGATATGACAGAGGTATATAAAATACTGATGGGAATAGATAGAGTAAACAGTGGTAGGCTTTTCCCTAGATTGGGGACAATTACGAGAGGTCACGATCTAAGGGTGAGGGGGGAGAAGTATAATTTGGATATGAGAGGGAGGTTTTTTATGCAGAGGGTCGTGGGGGCATGGAACGCGCTACCGAGTAGGGTGGTGGAGGCAGGCACGTTGGACTTGTTTAAGGTTTACTTAGACAGACACATGAGCGAAGCAAGGATGGAGGGTTATAGTATATTAAAAAGGGTCAGAGCCTCGGGACGACACCGGAAATGTAGTTTTATATGTTAACGTATTGTCTTTTTATTCCACAGGGTCGACTGTGTGCAGTTTTGGGCGCCGCACCTGCGCAAGGATATTTTGGCCCTGGAGGGAGTGCAGAGGAGGTTTACTAGGCTGATACCGGAGTTGAAGGGGTTGAGCTATGAGGAGAGGCTGAATAAACTAGGCTTGTACTCGTTAGAGTTTAGAAGAATGAGGGGAGATCTCATTGAGACGTATAAGATGATGAATGGGATGGATAGGATAGAGGTGGAGAGACTCTTCCCGCTCAAAAAAGACTGTAGGACTAGGGGGCACAGCCTCAAGATAAAGGGGAGGCGGTTTAGAACGGAGTTGAGGAGGAACTTCTTCACTCAAAGGGTGGTGAATCTCTGGAATTCTCTGCCCGTTGAAGTGGTGGAGGCTGCCTCGCTAAATATTTTTAAGAAGCGGGTTGATGGGTTCTTGATAAGAGAGGCGATTAAGGGTTATGGGGAGAGGGCGGGAAAGTGGAACTGAGCCACAACAGATCAGCCATGATCTTATTGAATGGCGGGGCAGGCTCGAAGGGCTAGATGGCCTACTCCTGCTCCTATTTCTTATGTTCTTATGTTCTTATGATCCACCTTGTTGTCAAACGAGGGGCACGCACACGGTGGGTCGTGCGTGGGCTGCCCTTGGAGGTTCTGGGAGTGGCCTAGTACTTCCTGTCGGTGTGTGTGCTTGATCCTGGACCAGCAGATGGGCACCGCAACAGCTCAGTGACTATCACTGCTAGCTGTGCAGATACATGGATTTGGGCCTGTGTCTGTGGGAGTTTGCGCATTCTCCCTGTGGTTGCGTGGGTTTCCTCCGGGCGCTCCGGTTTCCTCCCACACCCCAAAGATGTGCTCTTAGGCTGATTGGTTTACCAAATTGACACTATTCTCCCCGAATCTGGCTACATTAGGGGTTCCACTCGCAGACACGCAGGGCAGGGTAGGTGTAGGAAGATGCGGCGGCGCGGGCTCGTTGGGCCGAAGGGCCTGTTTCCCGTGCTGGGATGTTCTTTGTTTCTTTGTTTCTTTGTGGATGGCCCTTCACCAGAGCAATTTTTTCAGATTCCAGAATCTGCAGCACTTTGTCTTTTTAACATTCAAGGATATGGGACAAGTGCTGGAAAATGGGATTCGTATGACTTCAGTGGTAGATATTAGCAGTGCAGACCCAAAGGGTTTCAAGGGACTTTCCAGTGCTGTATGACTCTATGACTATGAAGAAAATTTGAACTGCTTGGAACTATAACCATTGGAGTTTCGAAGAATGAAAGGATCTTACTGAAATAAGATTCTGAGAGAACTTGTCTGACAGAATGTTTCCCCCTGAGGGAGAGACTAGAACTAGAGAACATGGTTTAGAATATGAGGTTTTTATTTTAAGATGGAGATAAGAAGTTTCTTCTCTTTGATGTTCACTAAATTATGGAATTCTCTTCCTCAGAATGCCATAGAGGATAAGTCACTGAATTTATTCAAGGCGGAGTTACATATTTGATAGACAAGGGAGTCAAGCGTGATGAAGGGTCGCAGGAAAGGGGAGCTGAGACCACAATCATGACCTACTTGATTGATGGAGCAGACTTGAATGCCAAATGGCCCTCTCCTGCTCCTATCTAGTATGTTCCTACATTCCAAAGCTGTAAAGCTGTTAAAGTGAGGTCCAACGACATTGTTATACTGTTGGAAAAGAATCGGGAGGATAAATCACAGCACGTCTCTCAGGTTTTCTGATGTCTTAGTGGAGATGGCCATATCTGATTGGATGGGATTGAAACTTTAAGATTGAGATGAAAGGTTATTGGGGAAGAAAACTAAGCATAAGTACCTGCTCTGGATTACCGGGATCTGATAAAGGATTGAACTCTGTAGTCAAATAAGGGGAAGATGCTTAAGAAATATCAATAGAATCATAGAATCCTTACAGTGCAGAAGGAGGTCATTCAGCCCATCAAGTCTGCACCAAACTACAATCCCACCTAGGCCCTATTCCCATAACCCCAAATATTTACCCTGCCAATCCCCTAACACTAGGTTCAATTTAGCATGGTCAATCAACCTAACCCATTGTGGACTGTGGGACTAAACCCACGCAGACAGTAACCCAAGGCCGAAATTAAACCTGGGCTCCTGGCACTGTGAGGCAGCTGTGCTAACCACTGTGCCACTGCACCACCCCGTATTATGGATGAATTCAATTTATTTGGTATACTAGACTGAGAAATCTACAAAGCATGCATTATGAATAAAACACAATCATGGAACTGATATTGAAATGTTAGTAGGAAAAAATGATTCAGGAACTCATCGAAGCAGGATGCTATTAGACTCGAGAAGTATCAATCAGCACAAGATAACTTCAAACTGGAGACAGACTGATAGCAGCCACACTATGGCCAAATTTAAAGCTGAGCCTACATTGGGAAAAAACGAGAATGAGTGACATTATAAATGTTGATCTTTAGAAAGATAGATTTTGGTATGGTGAAGGATGAGCTAAGGACAGGAAGCTGGAGAGAACTATTGGAAGATTGAAATATAGAGGCAAAACGTTTAGCAACACAAAATACAGAAGTGTAGGAATGTCAAACATTTATTGGAATATATTTGCAGCAAACAGAAATACAGTGTAACTAGTGAAAACTTCAAAGGATGGTGCGTGCCAACTTACCAAGGGATAGCAAATTAAAGTGTATTTTGTGTTATGGAAGTCACAACGGACTTTCTAATATGGAATTTAGTTTGTGAGGAGGAGGACAGAGAAAGTGAGAAAAGAAATAGAATGTATGGACATCAGGTTTCAGGACTAGAAACAAGCACTTCAAGCCACTGGACCAGCCCCATAGTTCACAAACAGAATGTACAGTTCACTATCTACATCATTCAATTTATTATCTTGCTAAGCGCATGTCCAGAGCTCTCTTAGAATTACTGATATAATCAGTCACAATTGCCTCCCTGAGCAGTCTATTCTGAATTTTCACCACCTTCTGTGTGAAGTAGTTATATCTGATCTGTCCATTCAACTTCAATTCTTCTGAACTTCATCGCATATCCCCTCTGGAGTCTCACTTGATTCTTGACCTTTTATACGCCTGAACAAAAAGAAAACCTTATATCTCCCCTGCTGTTATCCTCAGGCCATCGTGAACAGTTTCTCAAAGTTCAATTTGTTAATGCTCTGAAAGAACATGGAATTAAATCCCTTCTCACTCCTTAGTTTAGACATAGCTTCTGGTTTCTCCCTGTAGTTCAGAAACCTAACACAAGTTATCAGACTTTCCTGTGGTCATGTTGGAAGTCTTCTCTTAAACACTTATTTGCCATCTGATATCAAAAGCTTTACTAATGATGCTTTCCTGTAATTTCCCCACCATAGGGGTTTTAAACACAGGGCTATAGTTTCCAAGTTGAGGTTTTAATGATGTTTGCTAAATTAGGTCACCACATGTAGCTTCCTGCGGCATCTTTACCCGACACTTCTCGCTGAACTACTGAAAACATTTCTGAGGGCATTACTCATAGTATTTCCTTCAGATCCCTATAAGAATTTAAATCTGACCCTCGTGCTGTCTCGATCTTACAATCTATTAATTTATTCTGCAACATTTCCTTTGAGCTGGGGAAAGTTTCAATTTCAGCTTTGATGGAAAGCACTGATCCAGCCACCTCAAAAGTCAAAGCAAACACAAGGTTCACGATTTCTACCTAGCTCACAGCAGTGGGGAGGAGGGCATGGGGATCTCAATGAAGAAAAACAGGCATTGGCATGGCTGTTTAATCTGACCCTGGCATTAGCAATCGACCTCTGAGTTTTCCAGCCAATTACAGCATAGAAACATGATGACAACCTGCTTCTGTCAATAAGAGGATTTCTATTTGTGGGATGGTAATGGAGTAAGAATGGTTGAAATTTAGAAATCAGGGTTGTCAAGAAACTTGGTGAAAGAATTAGGTACCACACAGTAAAGTGGGGATCAAGTGTAGACATGCAGCTGCTGTAGCCTGCGGAACAATTTTTATTAAATCCTTCTTTTTTTCTCTAGTAGCGCCTGTGAAAATGCATCCTTACACAGACCGAGTGTGCAGGACTCTGTCGAGAACCAGCATGTTACCTGCTACATCTGATTTTCTATGAAAGTGGCCACTCTTTACATGAAGGTGGATGTTAGCCCGAATGTCTGAGAAATTTACAGTACTCCTTTGTGAGATGGACTCCTCCAATTTCTCTGCAAGGATGCACAATGCAGCTGAAAATGCCACACAGCACATCATAATCACTAATGTTAATTGATTGTTTCCACTAACTAAAATGTTCTCTGCATAACGATGACTTTTATCCTCATTTTCACATCAGTTCTATTTCATGTCATGTCATTTCATGTCCCACAGATCTTTCAAGTGGGGCATGGAGCTGAAATGAGAGAGGGCTAAGATATCCACAGAGGCAGTTGTGTTCATTCTGAAGGAACAGTGTCAAATGACTTATCTGTATCAGTGCTGATGCACACACCTTGGTGAGTTCTACAAGGGAGACAGTATTGTTTACCTGTGATGAGGCACACAGTATTTCCTATGAAATATAGTAGGTGTGGTGGACAAGGTAATCTGTGGAGAACCCACATTGAATGGCGGTGCAGGACAGTACAAGCTCTGCTCAGTTAGACATAGATTTTCAGTCTCAAAGGGTCATCCATAAAGAGGACAGATTTGCAACAGCAGCAGAAGACGTGAGCTTCTGTCAGCATTTCCAGCTGCCTATTCAGGCTGGAGAGACTGAAATCAACGTGCTGAGCGTGCTACTGCACACACATTGATCTGTCCATGCCAAGATCGGCGCATGTGCAATGACTCCACACTGATGGCATCCCGATTGCTGGCCAGCTCAATCACTGTCCAGCCCCGTGATCTCCACATTGCTGGCTCTCCGCCCTCCCCATGGCCCAATTGCTAGCCTCCCAACCATTCCCAGGCCCAGCTCCGATTCCCTCCCCTCCCCAACAGTTAGCCTCCCCCTGCAGACCTGACCCCATCCCCAGAAGTGCTAACCCTTCCAGCAGACTGACCACCCCCACCCGACTTACCCCACCACTGCCAAATCGCTGGGCCTCCCTCTTTCCCCCACCAGTCCCTATATAGAGTGGCAGCAGGACCCCCTCCCCACCCCCACCTATTGCCCCTTCACATCAGGCACCATTACATCAGGCCCCACCCCCAATAGGCCCCACACCCTTGGCACTGTCCCATGCCTGATGGGCAGTGCCGGGAGCCAATCCTCTGGGATTACCCCATTGCCTCCCCTTAACTCCAGCGGGGTTGGGCTGCTAATTTGCCATTAGTGGGCAGCCACTCTAAATCCCCCTCATGTGAACCACTCCGGCCGTCACAGGGATGCAGGGAGCAGATGCTAGCAGGACCGGAAACTTCAGTCCCACTAATGCTAATCACATTGAAATTATATTGAAATGATCACTAAAATGGCCTTTGTGCCTCCCCGCCAATTTCCAGCACGGAACAGATGCCACCAGGAATCCGGCACTCTGAGATGGTAGTGGGACATGAACGCTCGCATGAACCCCATGAATTGTCCATCATGACAATCTCCCAGCCTGGGCTGGGAGAATCGCGCCCAATATTCACAGATGTCAGGCCAGAGACAGTGTTGTGATAGCTCCATCCTCATCACTATATACAATTTCAAAGACTTGATTAATGAGAACAAGAATTGCTCAGCAACCACATAGCTGCATCTACATCCCTGCATATCACCTGCCTAAGCGAGACTCAACTCCCTGGGGTGATACCCATTCTGAGTCCTATTTGGTTCCCCAAGTCAGGTGATCTTTACTCTGCTGTGTTGCATTTAAAGGGACAATCACCACAATCTGCTACTTTAAGCAGGATAGAAAGAAAAACCCACTTTTGCCATTCATTGTGTGAGTGGGGATTTTGCCTCCCACTTCACTATCTTATCCGCTCAGTACCCCCAACTCAGTTAGAACTCCATCTGCTCTGATGACTGAGTCTGTGAGTGGGGCAGTGTTTGGCATGACATCAGCCAGAGGAATTTCAGCAGTCAGAGAAGAATGAACAAGCTGCTTCTAGCTCTGCTGAACTGCAGAGGTAGCACATGTAGAAATAATAAGGGAAAAAAGAAAGGGGATTCAGTTGGATAATTACAAAAATATCATTATGTTCACCTATTGGAAAGTGTCAAGGGACAACGTAGTTTATGCTCCATTGTTCCGCCATCAGAATTCTGCTTCCCACTTTTCAAATATCTACACACCTTCAGAAGAATGTGACCAGAGTGCAAGACAAGCAAAGTGGGTGAATGAAATGGAGGGGTTTTTGACTGTGGGATTGATTTCTATTTGGTAGGAGAAATTTCTGACCCATGCCAAGATGAGCCAATCATGGGCTTCTCTGGCAGCTAGATGAGCAACTATAGACATCATGGTCACCCTGCCTCATTTCCTCTTCCTTCTCTAAAGATGCAGAGCAGCTTTGGTTATTGCTCCTGTTGCTACTAGTGCTGTGGGTGTTGTTATTGCTGATTAGAGATCCAAGGTCAAGCTGCATTCATATGCAGTGAAGGCTGATGGCAGGGAAACGCAGTGAATAAAATGCAAGAGAGCAGAAATGACTTCCAAACATTGAAAATCACCCAAAATGCACAGAAAGCATATGCTCGGAATAACTCATAAGCGTAAGCCTTACCACTGGGCAAGGAAACAACCATGCAGCTTCAGTCCTTAAAGGCTTTCCAGCCTGTCAGTTTTACAGAGTGATTAACCGTCACTCTGTTCCCTCTGTCTATTGTTTTCCCTGGTGAGTTTCACAGAGTGCAGGAAAATCTTGTGTTGGCTGATGAACCGAAAGTATTAGGTGAAAGTCAGAATTAGTTACCTCTTGGCTTTATATAGAAAAGAGGGAGTCGACAGCTTCTTCGGGATGGAGGTCCTGTAGACTTCCAAATGTAAGAAAAGGCCAAAATGAGTGAGATCATGTTGAATTTCAAGACATTTACATTTTGTGGGAAGATGACTCCCTGCCTTCACCGAAACCAGTTTCCTTGCCAGTTAGGACTCTGGGCAGAATTTTACCGACATGTCCTCCAGAGGTTTGTATGATCCCACCAGAGGCCAACAAAGAGTGGCATTCTCTGAGTCTCATCCACCCTTGGAATCGAGGCGAGCATGCCGATTAAATTCCGGTAACTGCCTCAAGTTTAACTGTCTTACCATCAGTTATAATTCTCTTAAATTACCTCCCCTGCAATAATCATCCTCAAACTGATTTATAATTAACAGAAATTTTAAAAATGCTTTAACTATTATTTTGCTATCCTTTTCTCCACATTAGTTTGCCTGAAGCAACCTCTTTTTTTTAGCAATAATTGGTTTAATTTGTCCCTGGTTTGAGAAACCAGAAGTTACAAGTTTTAAATGCATTTTCTTGAACACAAATTACCAAATTAATTCTCTATGTAGCTATTGCAGTTTTTATTCAGTATATAATACTTTTCTCTTCATTAGAATACACGAGGATTCATAGACTTTCAGAATCTTCTACCTTTGCAAATAAGGGCCTGAACGTCTGAACAGTCAGATTATCATTCTGCTCCAACAACTTTAATGTTTTTGTTGCATTCTTGCCTGACTAGGCCAGACAAAATCTGTGCAGGGCAGCATGCTCCTGGGCCTGCTATCAAGCGCTGGTTAGTCAGAGGGAAAGAAGCCACAACCCCTTTCTTATGGCAGTAGCTGCCATAAATCAGTTAGCTTTAAAGGTCCAGCCAGCTCCAACCCAGGGAGAAGGTAGGTTTGCCAGGTAAGTGGTTAGAATTTAGGGAGGGGTCGTCTGTTAGGGCAGGTGGTCAGGCAATCTGACAATTGTGATGATGGGGGAAGGGTGGGATGGCAGTCGGGCAGTTGAGGGGGGTAGGGGTGGACGGTTGGGCAGTTAGGGGGAAAGGGGAAGGGGAGGGGATTGGTTGTGGCAGTCAGACATTTCACCAGTGCGATACCAGTGATTGGGCCAGTGGTGGTTTGGGGAATTTGGGTGTCTACACAGAGGGAGTGGAGGCTCATTGAGAGAGGGAGGGAGGTAGGGGAGGTAACCTCTAGGGAGGTTGATACAATACTTACGCATAAAGTAAAATTGGTTTGAATTCTTCCAACTTTTTCTGGGTAACTACTAATGTGACACAATCAGAACTATCCAACGTTTGTGATTTAAATTACAATTTCAAATCAATCCTGGGTCAGGGCAATTGCCCATCAGAAGTTTGCACTACTGGCAATTGCTATACAATCCTTACCTGAGAACCTTGAGGTGAGGGTGTTCCCCCAGTTACACTATCCTGGAACTCAGCAGTAATGTTCCAAATTCAGTATGGAGTCTGGAATCAGCCTCACCAACTCCCCCACTTACTCAGTTTTTTTTAAAAATTAATTTGTTAGTGTCACAAGTAGGCTTACATTAACACTGCAATGAAGTTACTGTGAAAATCCCCTCATCACCACACTCCGGCGCTTGTTCGGGTACACTGAGGGAGAATTTAGCATGGCCAACGCACCTAACCCGCACAACCGGAACATCCAAAGGAAACCCACGTAGACACAGGGAGAAAGTGCAAAATCTATACAGACGGTGAGCCAAGCCGGGAATTGACCCCGGTTCCCTGGCACTGTGAGGCAGCAATGCTAACCACTGTGCCACCTTGCTCAGCTTCTCCATGATGTATCCTTTCTGTAAACCAAAGCCTCTCAAAAATCTAACACTAGGATACTATTATTGCTCAAGTTTCTAAAATTCGACATTTCAAACCTTATATTTGAATGGCCTGAAAATAATGTGTTATCAGTGCTTTTGGTTAGCTAACAGCTGTGGCTCATTGCTGAGCATTAAATCTCAGACATTATCTATTTTAGTGCTAACACTAACATGTTGAATTAAGAAGGATTCTTTGTTTACTGCAGTAAATACTTCCCATCTCTTGTGCCTGTTTGTCCATCTTGTAAGTGGATAATTGAACTCTCCCATCACTGCTACTTTCCCTTCATTGGCTGCCTGAGTGATTTGATGGCACAGCTGCAGATCCTTATCCTTCTGTTGGTTCAGTGATCTTTACCAGAGACGTGTGCTTAGAATTTCTGATAAACTTGATTTTTAGCCATTTCTCTAGTGTTTTCTCTGCTTATAGTTTCAGCATATTTCACTGGTCTTATTTCTTTCCATGCAAGATTGGTCAATCCATCATGCCTGCTATCCCATGCCTTTCTGAACAATGTATCAGAAGGTTTCAGGCTTGAGTCAGCAGTCTTGCCTCTGAGTTAGAAAATTATGCCTTTAAACCCCCCAAGGACTCGAGCCAAAATTTTTCAGCCATTCCTGCCCTGGCACCTTCTGGTCCCGATGGTGGCATCTCTCCACCACAGGTTTCCCAGAAACAGAGGATGTGATCAACAGGAAAATCAGTTGGCAGCAGCAGGACTGGAAGATCCTGCCATTGGCTGATGGTGGGCTGCCTCTACTGCCACTAAACATGCCCTGGGGAGGGAATGGAAAATCTTGCCTTGGGGGTAAAATTTTGACAGGGTCGAGCCAACTCTAAAAGCCTTTAAAAATCATCAGTAGTGGTTAGATGTCACTTTTGTAGGCAGGGGTGAAGGGACCTCGGAGTGAATCAAACAGGTGGGAAAACTGAACTCAGTGGGGCCATTTGAAAGTAGTGCTAGGGTCAAACAAGCCCCATTTTGACTTCTAAGGGCTTTAACCTGAAGTGTAGGAGTCACAAATTTATAGAGTACATATAAGTGTCTGTGAAGGGTAGAAAAGGTTAAAATGTCATGCACAGAAGTTTTGTTTAATAATACCTAGCCCTTTAAATATGAAAGAAATAAGCTGAAGCTTTCAATTAAAGACACCTTCTATTGCACTGCATTCATTGACAGGCCTGGTGGAGGTTAGAAGAAAATATTGCCATCTGTTCCTGAAGTTTCAGTTGAGATCTTGGTGATATTTCTCAAGGTTTGGTATTAACACTAAGGTTATTATGCATGTTAGGCTGAGTTTCAAAAGCTTCAAAAGTACTTATTTCATTAGAGTAGGCTGAGTTCATATTTTGATGGACAGTTTAAAGAGATTATTAAATGATGATCTGTTCTGATACAAATATTGAATAGAACTTTAATAACAGATTGGACCATTGAAGAGTTTTAAAATCTTGGAATAGGTTTCCTGAATGGAATGCGTTCAGTATTAAGTGTGTAAGGGTAAGAGCAGAATTAAGTTGTTAGAAGCTTTTTTTTTACTTGCAACTGGTCACTGAGGTCTGCCAAAGTGAATACTAGGTGAGAGACTATGGAGATAGAATAGGAATATGTGATGGAAAAGGCTCTGGAAGGGCATACAGACCATGGAAAGGGCATAAGTCACTATGGTGGGAATAGTGATGGGTATGGGGAGTGGGTGAAGGATGAAGGGATGTAAGGTCTGAGGGATAGACGGCTTCTAAAACAACTGGGATGAAGTCCCAGACATTGGAGGCAGTCCTTCTAACAGTCTGCCTCAGCACTTGCAAGCCCCCATAGCTGCCTGCAATCTGTTTCCAGAGTTGGAGGGCTAGATTCTATCTCATCAACGTATCCGTAATGCAAAAAATGTAATGAAGCCCTTGAATCCGAGGCTGCCAAGTCAGGAAATTGGCCAACTCAAACTACTGGCCTCAATAATGAACACATGATCCTAGAGTTCATCATGCAGGTTGACACTTCAGTGCAGTACTGAAGAAATTCTGAAATGTCTGAGGTGCTGTTTTTTGAATGCAATGGTAACTGAGACTTTGTCTGCTCACTTAAATGCTTGTAAAGAACCCAATGGCACTAGTCTGCCTGACACTTACCTCTCTATGAATAAAATGATTTTTTATCTTACAGCTGCTTGGTCAACCTTAATGTGCACACATTGATTGCCACATTTTCCTACATTGCAAAATGATTACACTTTAAAATACTTTAATGTCGAGGAAACACATTTCTACATCATGGGATTACAAAGGACACTATTAAAGTACAATAGTTTCTTTCTTTATAAAAAGGCATGTTAAATTCAAGCCTATCATCGAAACACAGTCACATTCCTTGAAGAGTTCTGAGTTTTGGGTGGTTAGTTGCAACATTAACCTGATGCTCAGTTAATTGCTCCTAATGCTTAAAGGACTTGATAAAATAATTCTACTAGATCTTCCTCAAAATGGAACATATAGAGTGGGACTTTCTGGCCATTCCTGTTGGTGTCGTCATCTTGTCACGTCAATGGTGACCCTGCCATGGCTTCCCTAGTGGTGGAGGCTGTGTGCGACAGGAAACCCCATTGAAAGCAGCAGGACTGGAAGATCCCGCTACTGGCCAAATGGCAGATCTCCTCCACTACCGAGAAGCATGTCAAAGAGTGGAGGTGAAAATGCTGCCCATTGCCTCTATGTACATCTAGATAAGGAATATTGCAGCACCCAATCTAATATTATAACTTTAGAAATGCTTTGGAATATTATTGCAACAAAGATATTCTACAAAATTTGCTTAAATTCATACCCAGAGAGGATAGTTTTAAACGAGATGTAGGAAAACAAGTAATAAAAATATCCAACCTCCATAACATGCATTATCTGTGGCACTGCCTCGTCCATATATTCGTATAAAATCACCATATGTCATAAAGAACACATAAAAAAAACCAAGATGAAGTCAAAGGAATTGACATTATACTGCCAATATAAACTGGGATAATCATAGTATAGAGAGTTTAGAGGAGGCAGATTTCTTGAAATGTTTTCAGGGGAGTTTTATGTATCAATATGTGGAAGGCCTAACAAGGGAAGGAGCAGTTTTGGATCTGGCTCTGGGGATCAAAGCCGGACAAGTATTCAGTGAGGCAGTGGGGGAGCATTTTTGTGCTAATAACACAACAAGGTACAGTTCAATTTTGTTGTGAACAAGGAAAATGATGGCCTGCAGAAGGCAGTTTTGGATTGAGGAAAGGAAGGTTTTATTAAAATAAGGCAGGATCTGGCCAAACTTGATCGGGAACAGCTCCCTGAGGGAAAATCTACAGCACAGCGGTGGGCATTCAGAAAGGAAATGGGCAGAGTATAGATCCAACATGTTCCCTATAGGGGGAAATGTAGGAGCAATACGTTCAGGGAATTTATAGTCTAGGACAATACAGGACTGGATAAGTGAAAGGAGAAAGGCTTTCAGCAAATCCAAAGAAACTTTAACTGTGGCCCTAGAGGAATATAGGAAGCGCAGGAGGGAACTTAAGAAAGCAATTAGAAAAACATGAAAAAGGACATGCAAACAAGATTAAGGAGAATCCTAAGATGTTCTATAAGTACATGAAAAGAGGTTAACCAGGGAAAGAGTAGGGCCAATTAGAGACAAAAGGGACAATATGTGTGTGAAACCACAGGACATTGGATAGGTGCTAAATTCTTATCAGTTTTCATTCAGAAGGAGGATGTAGGTCCAGAATTCAGGAAAAGGGACTTAAAGACCCTGAGCAGTTTCACATAGGAGGTGAGGAGGTATTGGAGGCCTTGACAGGCTGAAAAATTGACAAAGCCCCAGGCCTGTATGAATTGCATCCCAGGCTGCTGTGGGAGACAAAGTGGGAAATTGAAGGGGCTCTAACACAAATCTTTAATTCCTCTCCAGCCAGAGGTTGGAGGACAGCTAATTGGTTCCACTTTTCAAAAAGGATGATAGAGATGAACCAGGAAATTACAGACCAGTGAGTCTCACATCAGTGGCAGGAAAACTGTTCAACAAAATTATGAAGGAGTGAATTAATCTCCACTTGGAAAGGCATTGGTTGATTAGGGATAGCCAGCATGGCTTTGTCAGAGGGAGATTATGCCTCACAAATTTGATAGAAGTTTTGAAAAAGTGAGCAAGTGTGTGAATGGGGGAAGTGCAATTGATGTAGTTTATATGGATTTAGCAAAGCCTTTGACAAGGTTTCTCATTGCAGGCTGATTAAGAAGGTTGAAGCACGTGGAATTCAGGGAAACTTTGTGAGATGGAACCAAAATTAGCTTAGTAATAGGAAACAAAATATGGTGGAGAAGACTGTTTGAGAGACTGGAGGCCAGTGTGCAGTAGTGTGCCATAAGGATCAGTGCTGGTTCCCTTATTGTTTGTTATATACATAAATGAAAATGTGGGGGAATGATAAGCAAGCTTGCAGATGACACCAAGATTCTTGGGGTGGTTAATAGTGAAGAAGAAGCTCGTAGGTTACAGGAGGATATAGATGGGTTGGTCAGATGGACAGAGCAGTGGCAGATGAATCAAGGTGGCGCTGGAAAATGTCCCCACCATAGCCTCTAATTCTATCTTTTACTCTCATTCTATGCTTTTAAAACTCTAACTCGTATAAACTCTCTAACAATGCTCTAATTCAAACTCTTACAATTTGGCAAATGAACCTACCTTATAGTAAGTTGATCTTTCTCTAGAATTGAGCGATGACTGTAATATTGCATTCTTCATCGTCTCCTTTTCTTCTCTATGTATGGCATGTTTTGTTAGCGCAAGAAACAATACTTTTCACTGCATACCAATGCATGTGACAATACTAAATCAAATGAAATCAGATGGTATTTAACCCTGATAAGTGCGAGGTGATGCATTTTGGAAGATGAAACAAGATGAGGGGGTATTTAATGAATGGTAGGACACTAGAAAGATCAGAGAAACAATCTTGGGGTACTTATACGCAGATCCCTGAAGGCAGCAGAGCAGGTAAATAGGGCAGTCAAGAAGACATATAGGACACTTGCTTTTATCAGTCATAGCATAGAACATAAGAGCGAGGAGGTAATGTTGGAGTTATATAGAGTGTTGGTTAAGCCACAGCTGGAATACTGGATGGGTTTTTACAGCGTCACTTGACCCAAAACTGTAAAATCCTGTCTGAGGTCAACGGACCTCTGATTCCCAGGGCGGGTGAGGTGATAAAATTCTAGCAACTATATGCAGTTCTGGAAACCTCACTGTGGGAAGGATGTGATGGCACTAGAAGGGTACAGAGGAGGTTTACTAGGATGTTGTCTGGGATGGAAGTTTTGAGCTATAAGGAGAGATTGGACAGGCCTGGAATGTTTTCTTCAGGGTAGAAAAGGCTGAGGGGAAACATGATTATGAGAGGTTTGGACAGGGTGAATAGGAAACAGTAGTTCCCCTCCCCTAGTTTTAGGATGAGGGGCAGGAGAGTCAGAAGGGACTTGAACTTTTTCTTCAGAGGGTGGTGAGAATCTGGAATGCAGTGAGTCAGAAGGTAATGGAGGTTGCAAACCTTACAACTCCTAAAAAGTATTTGGATGAGCACTTGAAATATAACATTCAAGGATGTGGAAAATGGGGTTAGCATAACTTTAGTGGTAGCTATTGTTGGTGGAGATTCAATGGGACAATGGGCCTTTTCTCTTCATTGTATGACTCTATGGCCAGAATTTTACCGTCCTGCGTGCCACAGGAATCGGAGAGGACAAGGGGTGGACCATGGAAAGGTCTGTTGATTTCAGGCAGGATTTTATGGTTTTGAGACCATAAAAACCCTCCATATGACTCTAATTAATTATTTATTCCTGGAGATGTTGTACAGAAGAGTGGTGAATTACAATTTAAACTTGAAGAGTCAAATGACTCATGTTGGTGCTGAAATTTCTCTGATTCTATACTTGTGACTTTTTTTTCACTAAAATTACTATTGACAGGAGCAAGATCTCCTGGAGATTTAGATAATTTGTTAGCTATTGTGACCATTCTCAGAATACGGTTGATATGGAGAGAAATATGAAATATGCCATCTACCTTTACACTCTTGCCGTGAACAGAGTTTAAAAGTAATAATGAACACAATGTTTTAGGCTGCCAGATAGGAAGTATAGAAACAGCTCGGAAGTGCCAACTTTTCACCCAGAACAGACATATTCACTACAAATGACACAATTTCAGCTCAGTTTTTAAAAAATAATTTCAAATATTCAAATCATTGATATGTTTCATGTTGATAACAAGAATTGCAATTTGATTTGCCACAATAAGGAGTTAAAGAGCAGTTGCTAAGCAAAAATGGTGCCAAGTCCAGTCGAGGGCAGGCAAGATCCATGAAAGTTCGCAAAATACCATTCAACAAATCCTCAGTATTCTGTAAAACAGGAAGCTCTTTCCATTGAACATAACTTTCTTCTGGATATTTGAATGAAATGCTTGAGATTTTAAATCTTCCAGAAGAGTGGTAGATTAGAATACATTTGTGGCCCCATTGCAAATGTGTTTGTGAAATTTCCTCTGCTTAGTTATTTCTTGTTAAATTGTAAATGTATTTCAATTTAGAATATGTTCATAATTTTGCTTGAACTATGTTTTTAATTTGCAATTTGATTTTACAGGCTACTGCTGGTAGCCAATGCATCCATTGTTAATTGTTATTTCTTCTTTGAATTGAATGACACCAATTCCTTTCTGTATTGTTTATTTAATCTGAGCAATGAACCCCTGAATGTGGACAATATATCTACAATAGAAGATAGGTAGGCATTGGGAGATATGTCTGTTGGTTGTGATGGTTTCTGAAACTAATTTGATGCTCTTCAGTGTTTCTGATAGAAATTTTGTTTTCCTTTATTGTTTCTTTTAAATTTGATATCAGTTCTTCTTCGTATTTTTGAATAACACCACCAACAAGTTTGTACAGAAAGGCCAGTTAATCTTTGATAAATACTTAGTTATAGATACTTAGTGTGCTGGCCCAATTCCTGAAACAACATTTATGCTTTCGCCAGTGTCTCAGTTAGCAGCACTCTCACCTCTGAGTCACAAATTGGGGGTTCAAGTCCCAGTCCAGAAGTCTTGAGGGGAAAAATGAAGGCTAACACTCCAGCGCATTCCTGGGGGAAACAGAAGAGAAGTAGACTATATAATTTGTTGAGCCTGCTCTGCCATTCAGTATAATCATGGTTGACCTTGAGCTTCAATTCCATCTCTCGCCTGCTCCCCTTATCCCTTAATTCCCTGCTTCAGACATGCTGCACTATCAGGTGCGCTACCTTTAGGATCTTAATCTAAATCAACACTCTGTATTCCCTCCCAGGTGGATGTAAAAGATGATGTGGAGATGCCAGTGTTGGACTGGGGTAAGCACAGTAAGAATCAAACTTCTCACCACACCAGGTTAAAATCCAACAGGTTTATTTGGTATCCCAAGCCACAAGTTTTCGGAGCACTGCCCCTTTATCAGGTGAGTGGGAGTTGTGTTCACAAACAGGGCATATAAAGACACAAACTCAATTTACAAAAAATGGTTGGAATGCAAATCTTTACAGGTAATCAAGTCTTAAAAGTACAGATAATGTAAGTCGAGAGAGGATTAAGCACAGGTTAAAGAGATGTGTATTGTTTCCAGCCGGACAGTTAGTGAATTTTGCAAGCCCAGGCAAGTCATGGGGATTACAGATAGTGTGACATGAACTCAAGATCCTGGTTGAGGCTATCCTCATGTGTGCGGAACTTGGCTATCAGTTTCTGCTCAGAGATTTTGCGTTGTCATGTGTTGTGAAGGCCACCTTGGAGAACACTTACCCAAAGATCAGAGGCTGAATGCCTATGGCTGCTGAAGTGTTCTCCAGGAAGAGAATACTTCTGCCTGGTGATTGTCGAGTAGTGTTTATTCATCTGTTGTCGTAGCGTCTGCATGGTCTCCCCAATGTACCATCCTTTCCTGCAGCATATCAAGTAAACAGCGTTGGCCAAGTTGCAAGTGCATGTACCATGTGCCTGGTGGATGGTGTTCTCATGTGAGATGATGACATCCGTGTCAATGATCCAGCACACCTTGCAGAGGTTGCTGTGGCAGGGTTGTGTGGTGTCGTGGTCACTGTTCTCTTGAAGGCTGGGTAGTTTGCTGCAGACAATGGTCTGTTTGAGGTTGTGCAGTTGTTTGGAGACAAGAAGTTGAGGTGTGGGGATAGCCTTGGTGAGATGTTCAGCTTCATCTAGACCAAGGCATTATTAGGGTCCATAGGAATGTGCGATGGCCAGTGTTAATGTGCATCAGATCCATAAATAAGTTTTCAGTACACAACTAATTCACATTCAGAATTGTCTGATATAATTTATGCACTTTTTTTAATATCCACAAGATTTGCAGAGGCCATCTTTTCAAAAACTGTTCTATCTTTGAACATGGTTGATTTTGGGGCCAGTTGGAAGGACAAAGCTAGCAAGCAAGCTCCTGATTCATCAGACTAAACAGAAAAAGATAGACTCTACATATACCTTTAACACGAAACCAGCTCAACAAGGGAGAAGTCAATGACTCTGGTAGTGGGAGGTGTAGCTTCAGCATGACAAGTTTTCAGAAGTAACAGTCATAATAAATATGGGCACAGAGTTTTATAATGCTAAAACATGTGGCAAAAATTGAGACAAAGAACACATCTAGAAATTGCATGGGTACATAAATTTTTATGTATATAGCATTAATATGCTCTTCAGAATATATTGACACAAATATTTGTAGTATTTGCAGCTGGATGTACATTACCATTGTCTAGACTATTTTAAAGGCTCAGGTTTTCTAATATTTGTTACTCCCGGGGAAATTGCTAAGATGTGTATCATGCTGCCAGTCTTGTTAAAGATAAAAATAAGGAATAGTTGAGATAGCCGTCAGAAATTCTGTACTGATACTAAAGAGCCAAATGTCAGCATTCCTATCTGTACAGATAAATCACTACAAATTTTATTACAATTTAAAAGCATTTGACCTATTAAATTTAATAACACTTGATGAGCAGAATGAGGGAGAAAGATCACCAATAATTGCTTTCAGGAAAGTGTCTTTGCACGTTTCATCAAACATTGCATTGTGTGAAAATTATGCATAATTTCTTGGCTTGCAGTCAGGAAAATAAAATGGTTAACTAAGGTTTAAAGCTATCAGGGCACAAAGAAGATTTTCTAATTGCTATTCAATAATCTGAAGTACAGTCATCATGTAGATGAACCTAAAGAGAGAATTGTATATATTTCTAAGTATGATCTATCAGGCTTGAAATAAGAAGCATTCGCTTCAGGCAAGAAAAGAGAAATTAGGTCTGGTAGTGGATTAGTACATTGTCCTTTTCTGGGAATTGGATTCAGCTGGAAGAACGCTACATAGAATGACACATTTCTGAGTGTTTTTGCGTTTGCAGTACAAGATTGCCTATTTTTGGCGAACATATAAGTATGCTCTTTGTCTAAGAGCAGAAACACCAGTTCCTATATGGCCAGGGGATTTTGAGCACGACTACTCATATTTTCCTTACTGATAGTTGTGTCAATGTTCCATCGGGTTTAGAAGATTACAGCATTATTCTTTGATCTTTAACTAAAGATTGTGAAGGAAAAGTGCTTCCAAGGAACAGATGCTAAATGTTTAGCTTCAATGTTAAGAGCACACATAAGGGGATAAACCCTTTGTGTGCTGTGTGTCACAAAATTAAAAACTTGTTCTTTATAAAAATGATGATGGCTGATCCTCCTACTCAGTGGGTGGCACAGTGGTTAGCACTGCTGCCTCACAGCCTTGGATGACTGTGTGGAGTTTGCCCATTCTCCCCATGTCTGTGTGGGTTTCCTCCAGGTGCTCCAGTTTCCTCTCACATTTCAAAGATGTACACATTCAGTGAATTAGCCATGCTGTTAGTAAAGGAAAACATCACAGTAGTGCAGAGGGAGGACAATATGGAAGAGACAGGGATTGAGTCACTGTGAGTGAAGTTGAGGAATAAAAAGGGAGAGATTACATTGCTAGGGGTGTACTATAGGCCACCCAACAGCCCGAGGTCAGTGGAGGAAGGCATTTGCAGGGGCATTTTGGACAGGTGCAGGAAGAATAGAGTGGTTGTAGTGGGTGACTTTAATCTTCCTGAAGTGAATTGGAGGGGGCCTAGAGCTGGGGGTACGGAGGGAGAGGAGTTTGTGAAATGTGTTTTGGAAGGGTCTCTAGAGCAGTATGTAACCAGCCCGACTAGGGGACGGGCTATACTGGATTTAGTGTTGGGTAATGAGCCGGGGCAGGTGGGTGAGGTAGAGGTAGGTGAACATGTGGCTAACAGTGACCACAAGTCCGTCTACTTTAGGATAAAAATGGAAAGGGACGAGTGCCGGCCGAACGGGAGTGTGCTGAACTGGGGAAAGGCGAGCTATAGCAGGATTAGGAGGGAGCTGCAGGACACTGATTGGGAGGGACTGTTAGCTGGCAAGTCCACGGTTGGCAAGTGGGAGGCTTTTAAGGGCAAAATGAAACGGTTGCAGGGGAGGTATGTTCCGGTTAAGAGGAAGGATGGGAAAGGTAGGATTAGAGAGCCGTGGATTACAGGGGGTATTGAAGACTTGGTCAGGAAGAAGAGGGAGGCGTATGTTAGGTCGAAACGACTGGGTACGGAGAGTGCGCTGGAGGAATTTAGAGAGAGTAGGAGGGAGCTAAAAAGGGGAGTTAGAAGGGCGAAGAGAGGGCATGAAATGGCTTTGGCTGATAGGATTAAGGAAAATCCAAAGGCATTTTATTCCTATATTAGGAGCAAGAGAGTAGTTAGAGGGAAAATTGGTCCTCTTAGGGACAAAAGTGGAGAGTTATGTATTGAGTCGGAGGGAATGGGGGAGATCCTGAATGAATACTTTGCGTCGGTATTCACGAAGGAGAGGGGTTCGGAATTGTGCGGTCTCTTGGAGGGAGCTGAGGATCAGTTGCAGGAAATATCTATTACGAGGGAGGAAGTGCTAGGGCTTTTAGGTAGCGTAAGGCCTGATGGTATTTATCCCAGGCTGCTTAGGGAGGTGAAAGATGAAATTGCTGGGCCTCTGGCGCAAATCTTTGCCTCTTCTTTGGACACAGGTGAGGTCCCAGAGGACTGGAGGGTAGCAAATGTGGTACCGCTGTTCAAAAAAGGTAGTAGGGATAACCCTGGAAATTATAGACCAGTGAGTTTGACATCGGTGGTAGGGAAATTAATGGAAAAAATACTTAGGGGTAGGATGTATGAGCATTTGGAGCGTTGCGATCTGATTAGGGATACGCAACATGGCTTTGTTAGAGGGAGGTCTTGCCTTACGAATCTGGTGGAATTCTTTGAGGAGGTGACAAAAACGGTTGACGATGGGAGAGCCGTTGATGTCATCTATATGGATTTCAGTAAGGCGTTTGACAAAGTCCCTCATGGTAGGCTGGTAGAAAAGGTTAAGGCGCATGGGATACGAGGTCAGGTAGCTAGGTGGATTGAGAACTGGCTGGGTAATAGGAGACAGAGGGTAGTTGTGGAGGGGACCTTGTCGGGCTGGAGGCCAGTGACCAGTGGTGTGCCGCAGGGCTCAGTACTGGGACCTCTCCTCTTTGTAGTATACATAAATGACTTGGAAGAGAGCGTAGGTGGTGTGATCAGCAAGTTTGCTGATGACACCAAGATGGCAGGGTTGGCAGGTACTGAACTGGATTGTCAGGTGATACAACAGGATATAGATAGGTTGGTGCATTGGGCAGATAGGTGGCAGATGGAATTTAATCCTGACAAATGCGAGGTGATGCATTTTGGAAGGAATAATGCAGAGAGGAGCTATGTGATAAAAGGTAGACAGATTAGGAGTATAGAAATACAGAGGGACCTGGGAGTGCAGGTTCACAAATCCATGAAGGTTGCGACACAAGTGGAGAAGGTTGTTAGGAAGGCTTATGGAATGTTAGCCTTTATAGGAAGGGGTATAGAGTATAGGAGCTGCCGTCTAATGCTTCAGTTGTACAGAACGTTGGTTAGACCGCATTTGGAGTACTGCGTCCAGTTCTGGTCACCTTACTACCGGAAGGACGTGGAGTCTCTGGAAAGGGTGCAGAGGAGGTTTACCAGGATGTTGCCTGGCATGGAGGGGCTGGGTTACGAGGAAAGGTTGGAGAAACTGGGACTGTTCTCTTTGGAAAGACGGAGATTGAGGGGGGACATGATAGAGGTATATAAGATACTGAAGGGAATAGATAGAGTTAATAGTGAGAGACTGCTCCCTAGACTGGGTACAAATACGAGAGGTCATGATCTAAGGGTGAGGGGGGAGAGGTATAATTTGGAAGTGAGAGGAAGGTTCTTTACGCAGAGAGTTGTAGGGGTATGGAACGCACTACCGAGTAGGGTGGTGGAGGCAGGAACATTGGACTCGTTTAAGGTTCATTTAGATAGACACATGAGTGAAACGAGGATGGAGGGTTATGGTAGGGGTTATTGAATAAGGGTTAGAACCTCGGGAGACACCGGAAAAGCAGGCTTGTAAGATTAACGTTTTTGTCTTTTTATTCCACAGGTGGAGGTCCACCTCGTGTCAAACGAGGGGCATGCACACGGTGGGTCGTGCGTGGGCTGCTCTTGGAGGTTCCGGGAGTGGCCTAGTACTTCGTGTCGGTGTGTGTGCGTGATCCTGGACCGGTAGACGGGCGCCGCAACAGCTCGGTGACTAGCACTGCTAGCTGTGCAGATACATGGATTTGGGCCTGTGTCTGTGGGAGTTTGCGCATTCTCCCTGTGGTTGCGTGGGTTTCCTCCGGGCGCTCCGGTTTCCTCCCACACCCCAAAGATGTGCTCTTAGGCTGATTGGTTTTACCAAATTGACACTATTCTCCCCTGAATCTGGCTAAGTTAGGGGTTCCATTCGTAGACACGCAGGGTAGAATAGGGTAGGGTGATGCAGCGGCGCGGGCTCATTGGGCCGAAGGGCCTGTTTCCCGTGCTGGGTTGTTCTTTGTTCTTTGTTCTTTGTAAATTGCCCATAAGTGTCCCAAGGTGTGCAGGTTAGGGGATTAGTGGGGTACGTATATGGGGTTATGGGAATACGGATGGGTGGGAAGCTTTGTCAGAGAGTCGGTGCAGACCCAATGGACTGAATGGCGCTCTTCTGCACTGTAAAATTAAGGAATGAATGTCAATGTCAATAAAACTGTTCTCACCTCTCCCACCAGCAGCTCCCCCCCCCCCCTTAATATCCTTCTACTCCTTTAGCCCCAGGAGCTATATCTAACTCATTATTGAAAACAAATGTTTTGGCCTCAGCTGCTTTTTGTGGTAAAGAATTCCATAGACCAACCATTCTTTGAGTGAAGAAACTTTTCCTTACCTCAGTCCTAAATGGTTTAATCCTTATCCTCAGAAAATGACCTCTGATTCTGAATTTGCCATCTGGAACATTGCTTCCTGCGTCTACAAATGGCTAAGCTTCGATCTCATCTTTCCACACTGTCCCTAGATCCCTTAATGTCATTGGTATCAAGAAACCTATTGACCTCTGCTTTGCATATACTAAATTACTGAGCCGCCACTCTTTTGGAATAGAGAAATCCAAAGATTCACTACCCTCTTACTGGAGAAATTCCGCTTCACCTGGATCCTGTATTCTGAGTCTGTGTCTCCTTGTCCTGGACAACACCCCCCCTCCCCCCAGCCAGGGGAACCATCCTTCCTGTATCTACCCTGTCAAGTATTGGAAGAATTTCATATGATTGAATGAGACAATGAGGGTCAACTTTTTCCACTTTTGTTACCTGGTCACCCTCCGTAGTGCAGTTTTGGGTATCCCAAATGTGCCCAAAAAGCAATAGCGCCATCCCAATGTTAGAAAATGGATGACCTTCCCATTCACCCTAAGCAATTTGGAGACTTGGAACAGATCCACCTTAATATTTGTGCTTCAGTGTTGGCTTCCCTGATATGTATGCTGGGGACAATGTTCTGAATTTGCTCCAAAGTTTGGGATACATAAAAATCTCCACACAGACTTCAGTGAGAAGGTCTCTGCTCTCCTCAATGGCAGCCTTTGAAGGTTTTGTGGTACTGTCCCTACCTCTGGGTCAGAGGTTTTGGGTTCAAGTCCGATGCCAGGGCCTGTTGACCATGGAAGGAGCATTGATGATGTGGTTCCATGGGCTGATAATCAATCCAGAAGCCTTTCACAGTTTTCCATTACTCCCCAAAAGGGGAAAAAGTGTAGGTAAATATGTTCTAAAAAACATAGCAACTTTTTGACGCAATTGTTCTGCTACAAATCTTCTTTTTCAGTCGAATTCTATAAAACCATAGAATCCTTATAGTGCAGAAGGAAGCCATTCAGCCCATTGAGTCTGCACCAACTCTCTGAAAGATCATCCCACCTAGGCCCTCTCCTCTAATCCCATAACTCCACACGGTCACCATGGCTTGGAGTGCTAAGGGACAATTTAGTATGGCCAATTCACCTAACGCATACATCTTTGGGAGGAAACTGGAACACCCTGAGGAAACACACACATGCATGGGGAGAACGTGCAAACTCCACACAGACAGTCACCCAAGGCAGGAATCGAACCTGGGTTCTTGGCAATGTGAGGCAACAGTGCTAACCACTGTACCACCATAATGCTGGGTATCTTGCAATTTCTGCCAGCATTTTAACCTCTGCATTGGTTGGCATCTCTTGTCCAAAACCTATTACTTGTTCACCCTTTTAAGCGGGCAGGTTGGGTAGATGTGATATCAGACTGAGTAGCTTCCTCATCCATTTCTCTTGCTGTCACATTTGCCAGGTTTTCCTTTATCTGTTCACCTGTGATACAGGAATCTTTCTGTGAGAGTTGCTATTCTCTTCATTTCCTGCATTTTTCCATTGTTTGACTTATTGAAAAGTGTGGAGTGAAGACATTTAAATTATCTTAGTGAACAGACTTTGAATCTAGCATTGTCAGCTCCACTTTCCTTTCATGAAAGGATCACAAAATCTCAACAATCCTGACTTCTTTTTTCCCTGAGATCACTGAAGTGCCCTACATGGAAGAAAGTTACATATTGATTTAAAGCCATTCAAGAAAGGATACTCTATAATGTCCTTTTCTGAATGGCTTTAAATCAATATGTAACTTTCTTGAGCTTTTTATGGCTGCCACAGGTCAACTTTATCAAATTAATCATTAGCTCCACGATGTAAGTAAATGCAATAAGCATTGACAGCGATGACATTATTATTCTTTTATAGCCAAGTGCCTAATAGCTGGTAGAAGCCCATTCCCAAGAATCATTGATATAAGGTTCTTGGTTGAATTAAGAGGCATATATAATGAGTTTGCTATCATCACAGTATTTTTAAATAACATTGGCACCTTAGTTTTTTTTAAATGTACAAAAATGGAGGTTTAATTATAACAAGTTGTGTGATATTTTTTCATAATCTTTTTCATCTCATTAGATTAAGTTATAGTGGTCAGTGAGTACTTGGTGAAAGCTTACCTGATATTTAGGATACATCTTGGTTAATTTTATTATTATGCACAGCGAGGACAGATAAACTGAAACACCTTCTTTTCCCTTCTGTCTGGGATCAGTGTGGTTTATTCTTGCAAAGATAGAAATGAATGTTTCTAAACTCCCATTACCATGTGGTCAAATTTAAACATACCAGTGCCCAGGCTTTTGTAGGTTTTAACAAAGGGGATTAGGTGGGAAGGCAAGTGGTGAGGAGATGCAAAGACTCTGCATAGGGATATAAACAGATTCGTGGGAATTCTACCCCTTGCCTGCTCATTGTTTGGGATCCGACCCACTACGGTGGTGTCATCAGCAAACTTGAAAATTGAGTTGGAGGGGAATTTGGCCACACAGTCATAGGTGGACAAGGAGTATAATAGGGGGCTGAGGACACAGCCTTATGGGACACCAGTGTTGAGGATGATCGTGGAGGAGGTGTTGTTGCCTATCCTTACTGATTGTGGTCTGTGGGTTAGGAAATTCAGGATCCAGTCACAGAGGGAGGAACCAAGGCCCTTGCCACAGAGTTTGAAAATGCGTTTCATAGGAAAAGTAGTGTTGAAGGCTGAGCTGTCGTCAATAAATAGGATTCTGGCACAGATATCTTTGATGTCTAGGTGTTCTAGTGTTCAGCGTAGAGTCTGGGATATGGTGTTTGCTGTGGGCCTGTTGCAGTGGTAGGTGAACTGTAGTGAATCCAGTCAATCTGGGATGCTGGAATTGGTTCATGCCATGACTAACCTTTCGAAGCACTTCATAATGATGGATGTCAGAGCCACCGGACGATAGTCATTAAGGCACGCTTCTTGTTTTTTTTTGGTACTGGGATGATGGTCGTCATATGATCAATGATGATTAACATACAATGGAGGCAGATAAAGATCTTTCATTTACTGATCTCTTCAGCTTTCCTTTGTGGCATTGTTAATCAGGGGACAGTCTAGGCACTCATTGATGCTATATTTTGGAGTAAGCTTTGAGCAATGGCAGGTGTGAATTCCACAAAGGAGTGCTGTTTAGGCATTCCCATTCCATGGACAGGGTAGAACCCTCACCCATTATTCAATTCAGAACTTTTCACCCATTACCCTTGCTAGCTGAACTACATTGTCTCCTACTATTTCTATCCTACACCCATCTACCTCACTCTCTACCTCTCATTCACTCCTTAAAAACTATCTCTGAAATTACATAGAACATAGAACATAGAACATAGAAC
Organism: Carcharhinus amblyrhynchos; assembly: GCF_965287045.1. Taxonomy (NCBI): domain Eukaryota; kingdom Metazoa; phylum Chordata; class Chondrichthyes; order Carcharhiniformes; family Carcharhinidae; genus Carcharhinus; species Carcharhinus amblyrhynchos. The sequence continues at coordinate 83,891,527 of NC_137324.1, read as the reverse complement.
ACTACAGCACAAACAGGCCCTTCGGCCCACGAGTTGCGCCGATCACATCAACACCTATCTATAACCCCCAATCCCATAAAACCCCATATACTCATCCAGAAGTCTTTTAAAAGACCCCAGCGAGTTCGCCTCCACCACCACTGACGGCAGCCGATTCCACTCACTCACCACCCTCTGAGTGAAAAACTTACCCCTAACATCACTTCTGTACTTGCCTCCCCGCGCCTTAAACCTGTGTCCTCTCGTAGCGACCATTTCAACCCGGGGAAATAGCCTCTGAGAATCCACCCTATCTATTCCTCTCAACATTTTATAAACCTCTATCAGGTCGCCTCTCAACCTTCGTCTCTCCAGGGAAAAGAGACCCAGCTCCCTCAACCTAACTTCATAAGGCATGCCTCCCAATCCAGGCAACATCCTTGTAAATCTCCTCTGTACCCTTTCAATAGCTTCTACATCTTTCCTATAGTGAGGCGACCAGAACTGCACACAGTACTCCAAATGAGGCCTGACAAGGGTCTTATAAAGTTGCAGCATTACCTCCCGACTCCTAAACTCAATCCCTCGATTTATGAAGGCCAGTACACCATACGCCTTCTTGACCACCTCTTTCACCTGCGAGGCCGATTTAAGAGTCCTGTGGACCCGGACCCCAAGATCCTTCTGCTCTTCAACACTACTAAGACTCCTGCCCTTGATAGTGTACTCGTTCATCCTGTTGGTTCTGCCAAAATGGACGACTACGCATTTATCCGCGTTGAAGTCCATCTGCCACTTCTCCGCCCAGTCCTGCATCCTATTTATGTCCTGCTGCAACTTTTGACATGCTTCCAGACCATCCACAACACCACCGACCTTCGTATCATCAGCAAACTTACTTACCCATCCCTCCACTTCCTCATCCAGGTCATTTATGAAAATGACAAACAACAAGGGTCCTAGAACAGATCCCTGGGGCACTCCGCTGGTGACTGACCTCCACTGGTGACTTACGCTTTTGGCCATCTGTCCTAAGATCTCATTTCAGAGTGAAAGTTTGTTTTATAATCATCCCATGAAATGCCTTGGATTTTATTATGTGAAAGCAAATATATAAATACAATTTGTTGCTGAATGAGAACCAAAACGTAATGAGGAAATACAAGCATATTTATCAGACCATATGTATTAAATTGAAACTGTTTAAATTACAAAATTTATTTACTATATCTGAATTTAGATAATTTCCTGAATTAGAACATAGACTGAAAATTATTATTATATTGCTATTGAGGTTTAATTGAACATTAATTTTTTTTTACTCTATTGGCTGATCCAATTGTCTTCAAACTATTCCTTGGTGCAGCGCTAAAATCTTTATACTGTCGTCCATCCAAGGAAGTAATGGAAACAATTGTTTTAGCAATCCAATATTAACCGTCGTTTGGTGGTACAAAACTTGAGTATTGCTGAAGAAAAGAAAGAAGACTTTCTGCTGAAGCTTCAACAAAATGTCTTTTTTCAGCAATAATCGGACGTTAACTGTAAGAAGGAGCCACATGAGCAGCTCACATAGCAATGAGGAGGCTAAGGTCGCTGCTGACTTTAAAGAATGAAGAACAACTAGTCTATTCTATTGGAAAGGAGCGAACAGGGCTCATAGATTTGGATAAGTGACAACCTTCCCTGCCATCAATGCTTCGTTCAGCAGGCATTAAAGACCAAGGGCAAACTGAATGGTGCATCTAGGATTCTGGCAAAAAAAAGAGACCTCAAGAGATCTGCTGAACTAAGCAAAAAAAACTTCTCTGCATGATAGTCCTCTGCTGCAGTGCACAAGAAAACTATTCTTGTTAGCACTTTGATTCTTTAGTAAATGGCATGGTGGCACAGTGGTTAGCACTGCTGCCTCAGAGCTCCAGGGACTTGGGTTCAATTCCTGGCTTGGATCACTGTCTGTGTGAAGTTTGCATGTTTTCTCTGTGTCTGAGTGGGTTTCCTCCGGGGGTTCTGGTTTCCTCCCATAATCCAAAGATGTGTGGGTTAGGTGGATTGGCCATACAAAATTGTTCCTTAGTGTCCTAGGATGTGTAGATTAGAGGGATTAGTGAGATAGGTGCGTGGGGTTGCAAGGATGGGGCCTGGGTGGGATTGTTGTCGGTGCAGACTCGATGGGCCAAATAGCCTCCTTCTGCATTGTAAGGATTCTATGACTTTCTATGTTTAAAAGTACATGGTGCTCAGCAATGTGAAAACATTACTTGGATACATGTCACATTAGAACAAAGACTTTTTAAAAATGGGAATGAGGGGAGATCTCATTGAGACGTATAAGATGATGAATGGGATGGATAGGATAGAGGCGGAGAGACTCTTCCCGCTCAAAAAAGACACTAGGACTAGGGGGCACAGCCTCAAGATAAAGGGGGGGCGTTTTAGAACGGAGTTGAGGAAGAACTTCTTCACTCAAAGGGTGGTGAATCTCTGGAATTCTCTGCCCGTTGAAGTGGTGGAGGCTGCCTCGCTAAATATTTTCAAGAAGCGGGTTGATGGGTTTTTGATAAGAGAGGGGATTAAGGGTTATGGGGAGAGGGCCGGAAAGTGGAACTGAGCCACGACAGATCAGCCATGATCTTATTGAATGGCGGGGCAGGCTCGAAGGGCCAGATGGCCTACTCCTGCTCCTATTTCTTATGTTCTTATGTTCTTATTTGCTTACAATTCGGAAGTGCATCATTACAATTAAATGATGTTACTGCATGTGTGGTCAAAAGACTCGATTCAGCTTCTGTCATTCACTGCACTTCCTTGGCAAATAGGCTTGTTGTTTGAATATTGGTTTAATTTGTTAACAATCATTCCTTTTGAAGCAGGACCCATGAGATATGTTGTCTTAACCAAAGGAAATAATCTTTGCTGCTTCTTCTGGTGAATGGATGAGCTTTCATTCATCCGTCTTCCTTTCTTCATTTCCTCAATGATCTGAGTCACGTAATGCAATATCCTCATCCACATTATCTTGACTCAGCCTGTCTCTCATGACAGTTTCCGAGTTGCCTTGCACCTGTAATCTGCACATGCTTCTGGCACTGACTCACCACAGCAACTCAAGCGACTGCTCCTCAAAGGTGATGAGCTCTTGGAAATGCAGAGCTTCTCTACTAGAGCCCTGCACTTACAGGCAGTGGAACAATATTAACAACATTAAGGATAATTTCTGAGCTGTCACAAAACAATTGGCGTAATGGGCAGTACTTAGTAACCTGTGAGATTTGAGTTGGTTGCATGTGCAAAGTGATTGTGACTGGAGTTTCGAACACAAGTTGTCAAGGGGAAGGTTAGGGAGCCTTCCATGGAGTGCTGCGAATTAAGGCTGATCTTGCATTCAAGAAATGAGGATAATTTACGGAGGGACAAGGCAGCCGATGAGTGAAGCAGAGGTAAGCTTGACTATCTGCATTTTCTATCATTTTCTGTTGCAGCCATGTTCAAAATCGGGTGGGAGCATGGAGGGGAGTTCTGGGCCTCACGTATACAAGTGACAATGGAGCAGATACAGAGCAAAGGCAAGGGAGACACAACAGAATTGAGTTCTTGCAATGCAGCTTATAAAGCATTGGAGGCTACCTCGCTGAATATATTCAAGTCACGGGTAGATAGGTTTCTGACAGACAAGGGGATTAAGGGTTATGGGGAGAAAGCGGGAAAGTGGAACTGATCCACTTCAGATCAGCCATGATCTTATTGAATGGCGGGGCAGGCTCGAAGGGCTAGATGGCCTACTCCTGCTCCTACTTCTTATTTTTTATTTTTCTGAACTCCAGTGAATACAATCTTAACCGACTCAATTTCTCCTCACACATTAGTTCTGCCACCCCAGAACTAAGTCTGGTAAACCTCCTCTGTGCTCCCTCTAGAGCAAGAGTATCCTTCCTCAGATAAGGGGATCAACACTGCCCCACTAAAGCCTTATATAATTGCAGCAAGATATCCCTGCTCCTGCATTCGAATCCTCTCACCATGAAGGCCAACATACTACTTGCCTTTTCTACTGCCTTCTGCACCTACATGCTTACCTCCAGTGACCTGGTGTACGAGGCCACCCAGTCTTGTTGCACATTCCCCACTCATAATTTACGGCCATTCAGATAGTAATCTGCCTTCATGTTTTTGCTACCAAAGTGGATAAGTTAGCTCAGAGTAAAGACCATTCATTAAGTTGCAAAGTTATTTCTTGTTATGATCTTTCAAAAAAGAAATAAGAAAAAATAGAAAAGAAAAATTTTGTCATGACATGGATTAAGATAATCCATCAAGTAAACTGAGTGCTTCCACTTTGAAGGCAAAATCATTCCCTCAATAAGTTCTGATTGACAGCTTATGGGCAATTTTGCAACAAAAGCCAAGAGAATCACCTATTAAAAAAGCATGTGAAATTCACTTCAGTAAAATCTGAACTTATATTAAAGGGCTCTGGGATGATTGTACAAACCTGAAGCGACTCCTTTCAACTGATATGGTTTCAGAATCTGTCCAGCCATTGTGCCTGTATTAGAAACACACATGTTGTCCATGTGTAAGGCATAATGAACTTATTTATCCATGTGGGCATGAGTAACACTGGGAAGTTGGAGCAACTGTTGCAAATACAATGGTTAAAAAATCGAGTGGGAGCCAAAGGAAGAAAAGATCTGACAACACTCAACCTGATGATTGGGTAGTTTAGTACATCAGTTTGAAATATTACATTATTTTATACAAAGTGGTAGGACTACAACAACATCAATTTAGCCATGGAATATGCTTTATTTTTCATGAAAGTGCTTTTTGTCTTGCATAACATGATGTGGCTGATATTAATGGGCCTCAGCAGGTCTGAAACCACTAATATTTTCATCGTTTTTTTCTAATTAATTTGCTTCTACAAAAAATAATTTGCTGAATTGTATTTATGGAGGAAGGAAGTATAGAACAGTGTGCTATTTATTATTCTTCTCAAAAGCATAAAAGACTGACAGGGAAGAGTTGATAGCAACCGAACTCAATGCTAGTCACATCTGATATATTCTCTGAGGATTCCCACAGCAGCTCTCTGTTTAATCTCTGGATTTCAGGAGGTTTGTTTTGATCTCCTATTTCATTGTGTTCCACATGATGCCTGGCTGAGGCTCACTAATTAATTTCTCACAAGATATGAGGCAGTGTTTCTTTTTGTTTTATCGTCAAAGAATCAAATTTTCTTTCCAGAAATAAAATGAATTTTCTTACCAATAGGCTACTTATAAAATAAACTACTTAATTGGAGGAATAAGCATCTCAGTGAAATACTGTGCTGACCACAACATGAAATCTTTCCAGACTAGGATTGTGTTGCAAGGTTGTTCAGCGTCTGACTGGGAGGTCTGAAGGTTTGCACGGTTGAACGTACACTGTTTATGGATAACCCACAACTATACTTGTCACCAAGTTAGAGCCTTGCATGGGTATTGCCTCCAAGCTGACTCTCTCCAGAGTACTACACACAGTCTACCATTATGGTTTCTACAACATATCATGAGTGCTACTGTTCTCCAGTCCGAGATTAATCCTTGCTCTGCCCAAACTCCCTTAAATTACAGATTGCAAGCTTTGAGTAATGGCAGGTATGTAGTTGTAATAGACATATGGGGTGGGTTTTCCTCTCTCCTGCAGAATGTTTCACGATAGCAAAGGCAGTCCTCCATTGTCCGGCTGTCAGTGGGTGCAACCCACCCCCCACCCCACCCCCGGTGCTGGGAAACCCCGTGGCAGGGGTTCAGCATTGGCTGAACCAAAGGTCCCACCGCTAGAACCAATGGAGAATTCCAGCCATCATTTTTGTTCCTTGCACATTCTATGCCCTTAAAGGTTAACGACAATAATGTACATTAACTGCAAAATCCTGCGGATGCTGGAATCTGAAACAAAAGCAGAAAATGCTGGAAAAACCTGGCAGATCTGATGGCACCTGTGGAGAGAGAATAGAACAAATGTTGCGAGTCTGGGTGACCTCTGACGGTTTCTGACGAAGGCTTCCAGAATCGAAATGTTGGCTCTATTCTCTCACCACCGGTGCCGTCAGATCTGCTGAGTTTTTCCAGCTTTTTCTGTTTTTTGTTGTTGATGTAGGTTAATTATTTGTGCTTTAGATTTGTATCAAATATCCTTGTGCTTTGTGTTTGGAAATTGGGATTTGGAAACATTACATTTTACAAAGCAAAATAAAGTATTGCCAAAACAAGTCATGTTTGCTAATTTTATTTGTACTTTTACTGTACTGAAAAAATAAACCTGTTTCACATCTAGTTTACTGCTGAGCAGAAGAGCAAATATTCTGTTGCTGAACTCTTGCCATGGCAGGAAATATTGGAAAGTCATGCAGAGGGCTCCCATGTACAGAAAATCAAAAGCTATGCTCACGTGGTTTTTTAAAGTGCGCTCCCAATGGGATGGATAAGGTAAAACGTATCAACACAGTTTAACATTTATTCAGTCAAATTAGTAACAAAAGCTGCACATGTTCAAAAGCGTTTAAATAGTAGCTCAGACTGCATCCGTGGAGAAAAGGACAGTTCAATATTTTGGAATGAACTTTTCAGAATGATGTACCGGTTTTATAATAGAATTAGAACAAGCGGGGAGGAGTGGATGGTCGCAGATAATCTTGATGGAGTGACATCCCTTGAAGGCAATCACCATTTCACATAGGGTTCGACGTTTCAGCTCAAAGCTGGGAACTTTGGGAATTCCTACTTTTTGGACTAACTCCAAGTCAGCCGCCTGTCACTACTGCTGTACAAAGGAAAATTATGAATTTCTTGCTCTGGCAAACAATGTTAACCAGCTGCTAATTACATCTGTGCAGTTCAGCTTGCTGCTGTGGAATTCTGGAGTGAACCTCAGGGATGAAGTAACCTTGACAGCCATGCATGCCCTGAAGATTAGCTGCAGATCAGCCTTTAGTTTGACTTCATTGCAGTTTTCTCACTGAATCAGAGCCTCCATGTCCATTGTTCCGCGAGGATGTTGATGGAAAGTCCATAATGCACTTGGAGTTGGGTGACCATAGTGGGTAATCTGATTTTCCTCACAGTCCATTCTGACCCACAATAATTTTTAGAATCAGTTTAGTTTTATTTATTTGGGTTTGATAGTTGAGAGACTTTTGGTTGGAGCATTCCCACTAGGGTGCAGGAAATTGCATGTTACTGCAGGAATGAAAGGCAAGGAACAGGTTTGAGGGGCAGGCACTCTAAGCATTGTCTGGCTGCAAGAAGTGTGATTAATATCCTCTAAATAACAGAGAGATCTGCAAATTTAGATTGTGCTGCTACTGAAAATCAGGTGAAGAAAGGAGAGCCTCCATGGGTTGGATTGTTGGAAGGTCTCAAGATGAATTGCTCAGGAATAGTGGAACAAGGTGACCAGGGCAGTCACTAGTGACCAATGACAATGCAAACAACTCATGCACAACCTCTGATTAATAAGGTAGTTTAACAATATTGCAGTGAATATCTTCCTAAAGTTACACTGAATTAAACATGACCACAGATATAAGGATGCCTTTCTCACAGTGGCACAGTGCTAGTGTTGCTTACCATGACTGCTCAGAGGGTTGTGTGTTATGAATAACATCGTCCTCTGGACTTTGATGCTTTCTAAATCAAATTCTTTACATGCACTCACCAAACAAAAGTTTCACATGTCATGCCAGATCTTATTTGACAGTTATTTTTAAACTGTCTCCTTTCAGTTAAAGTGAAATCAAAAGTTTTGAGTAGTGGGATGATGACCATACTAAACCCTGTCCAGAAACTGCCCCATCTGATCTGTAACTGGAATCTATTGAAAATCGAGTGATTGTTTTCGCATCTTGAGACAAAAGAGGGCAATTGTTTCTTTTTCTGGACACAGAAACCTGGAGAAAGAGAAACAGAAATGGCTGTTGATGTAAGAGCACAAGAAAAAAGCTACCTTCTGTGTTAGCCACGAGGCAGATGCCGATGAGAAAAGTTCTCGTGGGAGGAAACAGGAGCACCCGAAGGAAACCCACACAGACTCTGCGCAAACGATCACTCAGGGCTGGAATTGAAACTGGGTTCCTAATGCTGTGAGGCAGTCGTGCTACCACTGAGTCACCATGTTACCTTTCTTTCAGATAAATAATCCGGTGACTATGATGCAGTGAAAGCTGCTATTCTCAACATCTGTAAGTTTGTCTCAACGGCTGACTGATAGAGATTATGAAATTTGAAGAGATAGTCAGACTTTTCGATAGGTGGCAAAAGATTTATAGAAGTTGAACAACTCTTTGAAAACTTTAAAAGTGACACTAATGGAAGGATTTAGAAATACTGTCCCTTTGGGAATAAGGTCCAGTTGGAAGATCATAAAGTTTCTCAGAGAGGCCACAGTAAGGGTTATGATTATGAGTTGTCTCACAAAGATGTTAGCAACAGGTCATTGTCTGTGAACACATGCACAAACCGGAGAGATAAGAATCAAAATGAGAAAAATGGCCTGGTGAACCCTCCTTAGAATAGTAAGAGACACAGGGCAGATTTTCAGAGCACTCTTTCTGTCCGCGACAATGGCAGCACAGGCTCAGAATGCGGACAGTTTCGCCGACGAGATTGCACTGTTTGATTTTGAATGAATCTCGTTAGTGGAGTGACGTTGAACATGCCGGGGAAGCATAAGAACTTAATTTGAACGCATCATCGTATCATTAGTGAGCACTCACCAGACCGCGCTAAATATTCAGCTGGCACATTTAAGGTAGTGATGAGTTGTGGCAGGTGTGGGTCTTGAGTGGGAGCTGGAGTGTGAGGGGAAGGGCAGAGAATGGGTGGGGGGTTGCATGGCTACTGGGGGAGTGGGAAGAGAGCCTCCTTACAGTTGTTTGCAAAAGCTAAAGTGGCTGGTTGAGAGATGAAGGTGGGGCTATGAGGGGTGTGTGAGGGGGGAGTCCAGAAAAAAGCTGCATGGGGCTCACTCACCTTGGCTGAGCGCAGAAGATCAATCATCTTCTTGCAGTGCTGCTGCCCATCCTCTTTTGCAACAAACTTGTACTTACATGGGCTGCCATTGCACCTGAGCAAGGGCGGTGACCTTGATGGGAGATTTTCTCCTGAAGCAGAGTAAGAGTGCATCCCGCTTCTGATGCATTCCATCAACAAGTCCGGTGAGGACTCCCTCCAAGAAACACAGTGCAATCTCTTGGCTGTCACCCCCTGTAGTAGCTGTGGAACAAGTGATGGGGAGCCATTTAGATGGTGCAATTTAAGTGAAGCCATGGCAGGTGAATCAGAGGGACACTGCTATGAGCATAGCATGATTTTTGTGGCCATAAAAAGTTTTTTCAATGAGCCTCATGATCCTGCCAAACATTATGCCAGAGATGCAGGTGGAATTCATCTCGTTTTCCTTGCCGGAACCGACACATGCCAAATTATGCTAAGATTGTCCTCACTGTCTAGAAGTTAAAGATGAATCAAGTGTATCAGCATGTTATGTTTGCTAAATAAGAAGGGCACGTGAAGATAGAATGTTGGAAATTGTGAAATAAAACTGTAGTTTTTGTGAGATTTAGTGCTCCTACAGAAATTACTGTCTCAGTTTTACAAATGATGACAAACCTGTAGGTTCTCTTACATTCATTATTAAGTTGGGTTAGGGTACAGGCATAATAGGAGTTATTTTTTGTTTAAAATTGAAGTATCCTGACCTTCCACTTACTTGCTCGTGCTTCTAAGTTCTCATTCCTTCCCTCAAATCTTTCCATGATTAGGCTCCATTCTGCTTCTCCAGACCCACATCTCAACTGCTTCACTAACATCAATCATTTCTCAGGTCAGAGTGTGCAGAGTTCGGGGACAAGTGGCGGAATGAGTAGCAATCAGACTGCTAAACAATAAATGGTGAATAGGGATTAACAGCAATGGAAGATGGTGCCCCACAGGGATTGATTCTGGAATAATTTTTGCACTATTTATATACAGAGTTAGAAATTAGGAAGCGGAAGTACAATTTCAAAATGTGTAGCTCACAACAAATTGGCGGGGGGAGGGGGGTAAAGGCAACTTTTTGCAGATGCTGGAATCTGAAACCAAAAGAAAAACTGCTGGAAAATCTCAGCAGGTCTGGCAGCATCTGTAAGGAGAGAAAAGTTTCAAGTCCAGATGACCCTTTGACAAAGCTTGTGGGATATTATGTGATCAAGTGACCCATGACCTCCAGGGCTGTTACAGAAATATTGATACAGAAATATTGTTTCAGAAATATTGATTTACTGGAGTTCTATGAGGATGTGTCTAGGGTGGTGGATAGAGGAGAGCCGGTGGATGTGGTCTTTCTAGATTTTCAGAAGGCGTTTGACAAAGTACCTCACAAGAGGTTATTGCAGAAGGTCGAGGGACATGGAGTTGGGGGTAGGGTGTTAGCGTGGATAGAGGATTGGTTGTCAAATAGGAGGCAGAGAGTGGGGGTCAACGGGTGCTATTCGGATTGGCGGATGGTGACTAGTGGAGTGCCCCAGGGGTCGGTGCTGGGGCCTCAGCTATTTACCATTTATATAGATGATCTGGAGGAGGGAACCGAGTGTAGGGTGTCGAAATTTGCTGATGACACCAAGATTGCGGGAACGGCAAATTGTGCGGAGGGTGTGGAGAGTCTGCAGAAGGATCTAGGTAGGCTGGGCGAATGGGCCAGGAAATGGCAAATGGAATTTAATGTTGGCAAGTGTGAGGTGGTCCACTTTGGTAGGAATAATGGTAGGAAGGATTATTACTTACGTGGCGAAAAACTGCAGCAGGCGACGGTGCAGAGGGACCTCGGGGTCCTTGTGCATGAGTCGCAAAAACCCAGCTTGCAGGTGCAGCAGGTGGTCAGGAAGGCGAATGGGATGCTGGCCTTCATAGCGAGGGGGATTGAATATAAAAGTAGGGAGGTCTTGCTGCAGCTGTATAGGGCATTGGTGAGGCCGCAGCTGGAGTACTGTGTGCAGTTTTGGGCGCCACACCTGCGCAAAGATATTTTGGCCTTGGAGGGAGTGCAGAGGAGGTTTACTAGGCTGATGCTGGAGTTCAGGGGGTTGAGCTATGAGGAGAGGCTGAATAAACTAGGCTTGTACTCGTTAGAGTTTAGAAGAATGAGGGGAGATCTCATTGAGACATATAAGATGATGAATGGGATGGATAGGATAGAGGTGGAGAGACTCTTCCCGCTCAAAAAAGACAGTAGGACTAGGGGGCACAGCCTCAAGATAAAAGGGGGGCGGTTTAGAACGGAGTTGAGGAGGAACTTCTTCACTCAAAGGGTGGTGAATCTCTGGAATTCTCTGCCCGTTGAAGTGGTGGAGGCTGCCTCGCTAAATATTTTTAAGACGCGGGTTGATGGGTTTTTGATAAGAGAGGGGATTAAGGGTTATGGGGAGAGGGCGGGAAAGTGGAACTGAGCCACGACAGATCAGCCATGATCTTATTGAATGGCGGGGCAGGCTCGAAGGGCTAGACGGCCTACTCCTGCTCCTATTTCTTATGTTCTTATGTTTTTATACATTTTCATGAGCATGGATAAAAACTCAAAATGTGGAAGGCAAGTTTAAACTGAGCCTTGCTCTGCAATTTGCAAACTGCAAGGCTAGAATAGTCAGTTTTCATGCAGCCAGGCCTTGGACAATCAGCTTCCTGTCTAAACCAGACAAGTTCAGAACTGCCTGGCCAGATACTAATGGCAGTAAGAAGTCTGACAACACCAGGTTTAAGTCCAACTGATATATTTGATAGTAAACTCGCAAGCTTTCGGGGTTTGCCCCTTCGAGAGGCGAATGGAGAGTTCAGAACGAAGGGGCAAACCCCAAAAGCTTGCGAGTTTATTATCAAATAAATCGGTTGGACTTAAACCTGGTGTTGTCAGACTTCTTACTGTGTTTACCCCAGTCCAACGCGACATCTCCACATCAGATACTAATGGCCACATTGTTTCGGAATGAACCACTGTTTACACCTCCCGTGAACCTGCTTTGTTAGAAGAATGCTATGCAGACTTGGTGGCACCTAGCTCAGTAGGAGGCCAGAGGATTGGACACAGGACACAGGACCCTTTCAGAAGGGCATGAAGAGAGCAACCTGGAGCCATTGCTATCTCAAACTCTCAGCCTTTTTGTACTTTCTCCAATGGTACCTTCGACTGGTAGCCAAGCAGCTTTTTGTACACAACATAATTGGCAAAATACTGCAGATGCTGGAATCTGAAACATAAACAGAAAATACTGGAAAATCTTAGCAGATCTGACAGCATCTATGGGGAGAGAATAGAGCCTACATTTCAAGTTTGGATGACCTTTCGTCAGAGCTCTTTTGCTTTGATGAAAAGTCTCAAGAGGAAATTAAAAACATTTCCAGAGCTGTAGATTTGGGGTAGAGGAAGCTTTTAAAGGCAGTAAGAAATGTGGAAAGACAGAAAAACTTGGTGAGTTTTCAGAACAAAGGGCAAAGTGGCTGAAATAAATGTAAGGAGGGAGAATGTATAAAATTACAAACAACTATGAAGAATATACAGGACAGAAATAGGCCTTTAGGCCCAACTGCTTCATATTTGTTATTATGCTCAATGTGAACCTCCTCCTAGCCTATTTCACCTCATCCTATCAGCAAATCCTAGTTCTTTCTCTGTCATGTGATTACTTACTTTCCTTTTAAAATATCTATGACCGTTACCTTTGTGTTAACAAATTTCATGTTCTATTCACTGTTTGACCAAAGAAATTTCTCCTGGATTCCCTATCGCATTTACTAATGACTATCTCCTATTTAGGTCCCCCCGGTTTTTAATTCCCTATACAACCTCACATTTACCTATATTTCTAATAAATTGTATTTAGGAACGATAACTAACGGTTTCTGCTGATTTAACTTAATTGGCTTCACCTTTGTCTTCAATGTTCTTTTATCTTGCCCTGTGGGTTCAACTCGTACTTTGCAGATTAAGTAATGAACAGAATTAGTATATTCGTACTAAATCATTTTATGTCCACTACATTACTGAACACATTAACATGTTTGGTACTAATATCACGTAGTAGAATTGGTAGATTGTGCATGTGACTTCCTGAGGAATATATAATGAGGGTAATTCTTTTTTAAGTACTAAAATTAACATTAAGACATATATTTTCTGTATTTTAATGCAGATCTTAACTTGAAGATGTTATTTTAATTATTTCCTTCAGATATTAATTCATAATGGAAGCACGCAAGAAATAATTTTGTTCAACTTCTTTGCATAGCAGGAACTAAGGGATCAGAGGAAGTATATTCTTGCCACTCTGTCTTGTTGCCATAGTAACAGTAGCAATTTATTCACTGACCTTTTTGCTTTCTAAAAACAGTTGCAAGATATTGTGTAAATGATTTACATCTTAAACTTCGCATTAATCACCAGTACAATAGGAGTCTGAAAATATTGCCGGACACATTCTGTGGATATAAAGATAATTGCTAAATGAAAATCTCGTTTTACCAACAAGAAGATGGTGGGGGTTAGAAGGTAAAAGAGGGAGGAGGGCTGGAGAGTAAATAACCTCCACCCAAAACATGTAGTAATTCAGCAAATCAATTGTTCCATCTGGAGCTAAGAACTAAATTCTGTATCGGGCCTCATATGAATGGAAATATTAAGCAACAAGAGGTAAAAGAGTGTCCCATTGAATCTCCCCAGTCTATGCAGAGGGATGATCTGCAGTACTTTCTTGGAGTCAAGGATTTGTGAGCATCCTCCAGCAGTCACTTTAAGGACCACGAATTAGGCTACTCAAAACTGGATACAACCAGACTGAGTTTGTGTGGTGCAAGTTAAGACAAAGTACCTGAATTTTGTGTTTGGGAACTAGATTAGGGCTGTGAGTTGTACGGTAAGATAGCCATACACTTCTTTCAAAATTTGTCTGAACATTACATCAAACAGATCTTAGTGGGATCAATAGTATGTCCCAAGGTACCCCTTGAAGTTCAACTCCTGGATACCCTATTATTTGGGAATGAAAGCTGTGAAACTGAGTTGAATTCCGCACCCCTCCCCAGCTACCCTTAGTTTTCCTTCTTGTGATCAGCCAGTCATTTGAAGTTTCCTCAGCATATTGAGCAAATTATTGTGTGAAGAAAATCTATCAATGGTGAAAAAAATGTTAACAAGATAACTATAATGATTTATTTTGATATAAAAACAAAATGTACTGATGTCTTAGTTATGCTAATTGAATAATACAGCTTATCTATGCCTTTATTGATGACATTGGGGAAAAAAGTTTCAAGAACAAAATAATCAATTTTTATTACTAATTATCCACCTCCGTTCTTCTCTCATGAACAGTGGTAGCTATTATGACTAACTCAGCATGCAGACAATGCACAATAGCTCTGCATGGTTTGCCTCATAATGACTGATCTCAGCATGGAATAATGCTGGATAAGATTCTCTGGCTTATGAAAAATAAACCATCAAGTGCAGCATAGATAATTCCCCACTACGAACTACAAAAGGTCACGTATGTAGGCCAATCCACAATGCAAACCAGCCTCCCATCCATTGACTTTGCCCATACTTCCTGCTGCCTCGGCAAAGCAGCCAGTATAATTAAGGACCCCATGTACCCCAGATATTCTCTCTTCCACCTTCTTCCATCAGGAAAAAGAAACAAAAGTCTGACGTCACGTACCAACCGACTCAAGAACAGCTTCTTCCCTGTTGCCGTCAGACTTTTGAATGGGCTTATCGTGCATTAAGTTGATCTTTCTCTACACCCTAGCTATGACTGTAACATTGCATTCTGCACTGTCTCATTTCCTTCTCTATGAACAGTATGCTTTGTCTGTATAGCATGCAAGAAACAATATTTTCACTGTATGTTAATACATGTGACAATAATAAATCAAATATATGTGGAGCCAATGTGAACTTAAGCCATTTCTGATGCCTTATATCCTGTCCTTCCCTCTCTGTTATACTGGAATTCAGAGGGATTCTTCAAGAGCCTTTATTGAGGATTGGATGAATTTCAAGGCTAATCTTCAGAACCATCAGTAGCTTACACAGTTCGAGGTGCAATAAATTCAAATACATGTAAAATAAGATATAAAAGTGCCTGTGCTTCAACCAGTAACTCTGGATCTGTTTTCAATATTCTGAAAGGAAGCCCCAAGGGTTTAGAATCACTGAGCATTATAGCTGGAAAAGGAAGGAAACACTTTGCGATTAGTGACCATTGACAATTCGTCATGCTGACACTTGCTCACAGAATTTCTGTGGGCTTTTACAGAGTTGGTTGTGATTATCAGGCAGTCCAAACAGTGCAGCACACTAAAGAGGGGGACAGGATCTCTACGAACAGGGCAAGCAATGGCATGTCTCTTCAATTTGAATTTTTACCGAGGCATGCAAGCAAGAAATCTAAGTTAGAGTATTTAATTCAAAATCATGCACAGAAATCAAAGTAAAGAGAAGAAAAGAGAAATGAGATTGAGAGAGAGAAGTCAATGAAATAGAAATTTAGAAGTATTATATGATTTTTAAAAAATCTACAATAACAATTAAAATCTAAAGAAATGCTAAATAACACTTGGGAAAGTAAATATTTAATGGCAGAGAGCTTATTTGGCAGTAATCAAGACTGTTAAAGATTTGCTCACACTTGCATGAATTTGCTCTAACTTTTTCTGGCATGTTTTGTGTGGATCTCATGGTTAAGTGCATACGTGTTTCACTGCCAAATCTCTCTGGAGAAGCAGTGCAACTGAGACAGCAATTCCTTGAATTTTGTGTTTTCCTGTGCCTATGTGGAAATCAGTTGTTGTCTGATGTAATCCATAATAAAAGTGAGTGCTGATAATCTGACCATTACTCTTAGAACATAGAACATAGAACGTAGAACATTACAGCGCAGAACAGGCCCTTCGGCCCACGATGTTGCACCGACCAGTTAAAAAACAATGACCCACTAACCTAAACCAATCCCTTTTCGTCCATAAACCTACCTACGGATCTCTTAAACGCCCCCAAACTAGGCGCATTTACAACTGCAGCAGGCAGGGCATTCCAATCCCTCACCACCCTCTGGGTAAAGAACCTACCCCTGACATCCGTCCTATAACTACCCCCCCTTAATTTAAAGCCATGCCCCCTCGTGCTAGCTTTCTCCATCCGAGGAAAAAGGCTATTACTATCCACCCTATCTAAACCTCTAATCATCTTATATGTTTCAATAAGATCCCCTCTTAGCCGCCTTCTTTCCAGCGAAAACAACCCCAAATCACCCAGTCTCTCCTCATAGGACCTCCCCTCCATACCAGGCAACATCCTGGTAAACCTCCTCTGCACCCTCTCCAAAGCCTCCACATCCTTCCTGTAATGTGGGGACCAGAACTGCACACAATACTCCAAGTGCGGCCGCACCAGAGTTGTGTACAGTTGCAACATGATGCTGCGACTCCTAAATTCAATCCCCCTACCAATAAATGCCAAGACACCGTATGCCTTCTTAACAACCTTATCTACTTAATTCCCAACTTTCAGGGATCTATGTACACATACACCTAGATCCCTCTGTTCATCCACACTATTCAAAGGAATATATCCTGTCCTTACCCCTCTGTTATACTGGAATTCAGAGGGATTCTTCAAGAGGGGAGGTTTTGAACTGTTATATTGCTGGGCAACATGTGCCTGTAAGTAACCTGCCACAATTATTTGTTCTTTCACAGCAATGTGTTGTGATTTGTAAAGTGATCCCTCTTTTGACCTACTCTCCTGGAATTGCCACATGGTCTTTCCAGATTTCACACTGAAGCTTTGGTGGTACATCAGTTGTAATACTGGGAAAATGATGTTAATTGCCATTTGTTTCCATAGGTTTCCAACAATCTACCAAAATTATGATAAAGGTTTGGGAGAAGATCCATGGAATACTCCAGATGTCTATATTCTGTGCAAATCTGTTGATGCTTGCCAAAGTCAATGGGTGTATATAGACTGCTGGGAGGTACATGTACCAGGATGCTTGAAGGTAAAGTTTCTTGACTGGTGAGACAGTAAATGAAGCAGAATGTCATAAGGCTAGATTCTTATCCATCATTTAGCTACAACAGCCCCAAAGTAGCTGAATATACAGTCACAGGATTGCCAATTAGCTTTTGACAATAGGAATGTATACATGTATACAACGTGAAAAGTTTGACAATAATGCAAAACACCTTCACTCTAACTTACCTTCCCGAGTATGCACAGGTTTCAAGATCACAGGTTACAAAATATATCTTTTTCTATGATGTTCTTAGTAAACACATTGTCCCCTGTAACCTGACAGGCTAACTGAGATCAGATCACACCTCCACTCTGAAACCAAATGGCAGATGCCACCCACTCGATCTTCTGTGGATTTCTCCTCAGATCCCCCCAGATGGTTTTACACCTGGAGTCAACTGAACTCACTAGACTGTGGCTTCTATGTGGTTGCTTCCAAACTCCACTTTCAAAAAGCACGTCTTAGAATCTTCTTACAAACAATGCATTCTCTCAGTTGTTTTCAACAAGAATCCATGTCCAGGATTTGCAAATCTCCTTTCAGTGTTTGTTTGTTTTCAATAGCCACGAACATCCAAACTTTCACATTATCTCTCAGGTACACAGGTTCCAACTGAATACTATTGTTCCAAAGATTGGGATAATGACACCGACGTTACAATTGCTTCAGATATCTGGCTTTTTTCAAGCCAATTTAACCTAGTCTGGCCTTTTCAGGTCAGTCTTTAACTTCTGTGAACAGTATCCTGCTCAAATTCCAGTTCTTGTTTTCCTTTTTACTTCAATCTTCCTGGAAACACCGCTTCATTCTTTTGTTTCTAGAACTAACTGTTCTTTTCATTTCTCTGAGACTTGCTTTCCTACCCATGACTCCATTGTATGGCTTTTCTTCTAGCAGAGCTGTGCAAGATGTTCCCTGTCTCAGTGATATACTCTTTCTGCTCTGAATTCAGTTAAATTAAAAACATAGGCACCAGAAACCTCTGACCTCATCCGTGGCTGGAATTCCCCGGTGCTGCTGCAGTGAATGAAGTTTTGGCTGGGCAGGAACGAACTAGATCAGGGAATCGTGCCCAGGGACTTCTCCCTAAAAGTGGCCCCTGGTTGTTAAGGAACAGCTCATTCTTTCTCTAAGTTTTTGTTTACCTTTTGTACTGTAAACTCTCTCAGCGCAATACACACATTTTAAACCAAACACCCCCATATATAAATGCCTTTTTTAACATGAATCTAACTAGACTTTTAACCTTCTTTACACAGAAACACTAAATTAAATTCACTTAAGAACAAAGAACAGTACAGCACCAAAACAGATTCTTCAGCCTGCACCTATGTAGATCAGCGGCTTATATTCCTCTATTCCCTGTTTGCTCGTATGTCTATGAAGTTAATTCTTAAAAGTGACTAACATAACTTCCTCAACCACCTCACTTGGCAGGGCACTCCACCACCCTCTGTGTAAATAAACTTCCCCCGCACATCTCCACTGAACATTTCTCCTCTTATCATGAACCTGTGCCCCCTTGTAATCGTCATTTCTGCCCTGGGAAAAAGCTTCCAACTGTTCATCCTATCCATATCTCTCATAATTTTGTGAAGATCTTTCAGGTCACCCCTCAGCTCCCGTCTTTCCAGTTTATTCAAACTGTCCTCATAACTAATACCCTCCCATTATCAGGCATCATTGTGGTAAATCTTTTCTGCACTGTCTCCAAAGCCTCCATGTCCTTCTGGTAGTGTGATGACCAGAATTGGACACAGTATTCCAAATGTGGCCTAACCAAAGTTTTACACAACTGTAACAAAATTTGCCAATTTTTAAACTTGATGCCCTGTCTGATGAAGGCAAGAATGCCATATGCTTTCTTCACCACCTTTTCCACCTGTGCTGCCGCTTTTAAGGATTTATGGATTTGTACTCCCAGATCTCTCTGTATGTCTATGCTCCAGATGGTTCTGCCATTTATTTTATACCTCCCACCTGAATTGGATCTACCAAAATGCATTGTCTTGCATTTGTCCGGATTAAATTCCATCTGCCATTTCTCTGCCCAATTTTCCAGCCTGCCTATATCCTGTTGTACTCTCTGACAATCCTCATCACTATCCACAACTCCACCAATCTTAGCATCTTCCACAAACTTGTTAATCAGACCAGCTATGTTTTCTTTCAGGTCATTTATATATATATTACAAATAGTACAGGTCCCAGTACTGATCCCTGTGGAACACCACTAGTTACAGACCTCCATTCAGAAAAACACCCTTCCAGTGTTACTCTCTGTCTTCTATGCCAAGCCAGTTCTGAATCCATCTAGCTAGTTCACTCCTGATCCCGTGAGATTTAAACTTTTGCACCAGCCTGCCATAAGGGGCGTCTCCAACAGACACATTGTAAACCAAAAACCCGCACATGTAAACACCTTTTTTAACATGAATCTAACTAGTTTTAGCCTTCATCACAGAGACACACTAAATTAAACTCACATAAATCAGTACCTTATTTTTTAGTACCCAACAATACAAATGTAGATTACTTACAACTGCCTTTGCTTCCTGACATTGATTAAGGAGGTGTTGTCTCTGCCTAATCTAACACACTTTGATGTGCATTCAGAGACATCAATGTTCCCAAGTTGGCAAAAGTGGCTGCAATATTTCAAAGGTATGATAGCAAATTTTGCAATCACAGATGATAAAAGGAGAAAGGCCTTACTTCTTGACTGCGGAGGTGAAGATCTAGAAAATATTTTTGAGACACTGATAGCAAAGTAAAATGATTTTGACTCAGCAACCAATACACCAACAACATTTTTGAAAACATGTAAGAAAAATGCAGCAAACAAAATAATTAACTTCCAATGAACTGAGCAAGAAGCAAACAAGACAATTGACCAATATTGCACGTGGTGGAGGCAATCAAATATGACTTTGCTGTTGTTGAACATGTTGAACAGGAAATCAATGCGCAAATAATCAAAGGTGTCTCTCTGGTCACGAGAAAGACAAACCTGTCAGAGCTGCTGGACTTAGCAGATCGTTAACACTTTCAGAGTCCAGAGCTACTGAAGTTAAAGCCGCCAACAGTAATTACCACACTGCAAGTTCGATTCCTGTGAACACTACTCCTCACTTGTGTGCCAGGACACCACCTCCAAACAGTAATCGCTACAAGCAATTATGAGTTGAGCAAAGAAGACTTCCATCATGGTGGAGCTTATCCACACTGGAGAAAAATTCTGCTTCTGGAAAATTGTGCAAACCTCAATCACCTTAATTGTGTTTGTTGCTCATCACAAAATCAGCCACCAGGGATGTTACGAGATCCAAACTTACCTAATTCCCAACCGGAGGCTGGGAATTAAAATCACAATCTGCTTCAGACGTTTCAGCACCTTGTTGTGATTTTAAAATCTCTGATTCTTTTGACCAGTTTGCTTACTCCAATGTTTTACCCCTGTGTCCTTATTTGCAAGATGGACAAAGGACAAACACAAGTAAAAGTTCAACAAGTTTATTAACAATAACGCCATTAACCCTTAAATTACCCACTTAAAACAAGACGATACCCCAAGATCAAATATACTACCTGCAAAGATGGTTTAGTTAAAACTGCAGGCTTGATTCTCTGAGTCCCTCTGGTCTGTTGTCACGAAGGTGAGTCTCGATGGCAGCTTCTTCCTTCCTTCCCTGGTCAGACTTCTGAATGGTCAAGGGTCACCTCCTTCATTGTGTCTTCTCCAGTCTTTCCTGCTGGTGTCTGAAAGTATGTTCCCTTATCCCCTGTCTGCTTGCCTTTCCAGAAACTTCTCTGGCTTCCAGCCAATGAGGTCCCAGGAAGGGGTTCCATTCCAGCCAATGAGGTCCCAGGAAGGGGTTCCAATACCCAGTGGGTTTCTTGATGTCTGCCTGAAAGGACACCAGGGTGCACCCCCAGGGTGTCCATCTCCATGCTGCTGCTTACATGTAACCTGTTATCAGATTAAGCCAACTGTAGGAACTGGTGACTGAAAGTCTGGCCCGATCTGGGCTTCTAACAATAGGCTGGTGCATTTCAATGGGGTGCAATGATCTCCAGCTAAGTATCAGTAGGGTGCAACAACCTTTGATGGGAGGTTGATGAGTCAGGCCCAGACAGGTTTATGTATTGTACAACTGGCCTGCCTGAGGTTTGACTGTGTTTGATTTTTAATATGCCCAATTCTTTAATTTAGGATATCCAATTTCATCAGCCATAAAACTAGGCCCTGCTTATGTCACAACCTGCAAAGATTGGGAGCAGGCACCGTATGTGCAATCTGCTGTTTTATTGTTCTTTGGGCTGTGGACAAATGCACGCTGAACCTTTCTGGGGAAAAATGGCACAAAATCCCAATGGTCAGGAATGGGGCACTATAAGAGAGAGGTCCTGAGACATGGGACAAGGAGAGAAGACAGAGAGAAGGAATAAGAAGAAGGAGCAGGGAGAGGTCCCAAAGAGGGAATCCAGATAAGGAACCAGTTAAGAGGGAACAGGGAGAGGTCCCACAGAGAAAGAGAGAGAGAGAGACAATAGGAAAGAGCTGCCAGGAGGTGGTAAGAACCATCATAGTGAGGGAAAAACAAAGAGGCTTGGATTAGTGAAATTGCTCTTGGAGAAGCCCTGGAGAGTGAAAGGGCACCCAAAAAAATTGGATGATTCTGCGGTGTAGGCCATCAGGTCCAAAGTGACCCTTTGGAACAGTGATTGAAGAGCTGAAGTTGTACTTGCGAGTTGGTGTTAGAACGCAAATCAGAATTCAGGGGAGAGAAGTGTTGGGAAATGAGGTTGAAGCCCTGTGAGTAGTTGTTGAGGATGTCCATGTCAGACTAGCTCAGAAACTTGGGGCACAATTTTCCTGGCCTGCAGCACTGCTTGAGAAGTGTATTGGGCCAGGAAATGTCAGCAGGTGGCCAAAAATAGGAATCACAACCAGCGTCTGGAGTAAGGCACCATAAGAGAGAAGTCTCGAGACAACGGACAGGGAGAGAGGACAGGGTAATCATGGTCAGAAAGTTACATGTCCCTAACTGATCATGCAAAATTCTTGGGGATCTGGTCTCGGATCAGAACATAAATTGAAGGTGTTTATGGGATTTCAAATACACAGACCGCTATTAGTAATTGGTGAAGTTAAGGTTGATGAGAATTTTACAGTTTATTAGACATATTGAAGAGCAGAATGGATTTGTTAATCACTGCAACTTTTGTACAGACAAAAGATTTATTGCTGAATGATTTGCAACAATTAACCAAGGTTACATTAATCGCATTTGCAGAAAAGTTTAAATTAGAGTTAAAAGCAAAGACTAAGAAAGCAGACATGGTTGAGGTAATATCAGAGCATTTGGAATTAGGAGACAAACTTGACACAGGTATAAAGAAGTTGAGTTAGCTAGAATTCAATTGCAGATGAAGCAATAATATGACGGATTGACCATGTGCAATGGCCCGTGCAGCTCTATGCTGTCGATCTCTTCAGTGGGAATAGGCTCTGCCCCCTGATTTTTAATGAGATTCATGCTAGTGCACTCTGAAGTGCGCAGAGTGTGGGAAATTCGTTTTGAAAATTCCGCTGAAAAAACCAGTACGATTCACTCCAGTTTTTACACGAATTTGACACTTAGAATTTTTTTTGGGAGAATCCCACCCAGTGTAGAAAGGTTGTTATCCAGAGAGACAGTATTGTTAGCAAAGGATTTGGACCTTTCTTCAAAATGTTCACTGAATAAAATTGTATCAATATAGTGCACGAATGGGAAAAGTGTTACTTTCCCATTGCATGAAGCAAGTTTAAATTGTGCTCTGATGAAGAGGTCTTGTGTGGTTGGAATTGCTTTGGAATTATCCATTGATAATGTTGACTTTATAATGGGAAATGATTTAGAGCAGAGTAGCTTTTCCACAATTTGAGCCAAGTATCACAATTCAAAAGTTGTTCCTGTGAGTAAAAATAAGGAGTCTACTTGTAATTCAGCTGAGCCAAGAATTTACTCAAGAGAAATTGCTGATGCACCTACCTCAGTAATAGGTAGTACAAAACCACAACAAGAGCCTACAGGATCACCAAGTGAAATGTTTTAATAGCAAAGACTGAGGCATCAAAGTGACCCCAAAGGGTTACTGATATGTGACAAATAAAAAGTGCTGACCAGTGTTGAGACACTTTACATCAGTAGTCCAGGCAAACAAAGTTCACAAAAGGGCTTTTTAAACCCCAAGCTGATTAGAAAGAAGTGTTTTGTGCCTTGTATGTAAGATTCAAAGCATTGGGAAGAAAAATAACAGAATTGAATAAGACTCATTTGATATGTGATCAGGAAGACCTGAAAGAGTTTCAAATGTTCAAAGGCCAAACCAAGCAGGAATACCAAACACTTTTGGGTGAACATAAAAAGCCTCACAATAACATCCTTGATGACTTGGATGGTTTTGAACTATGCTCAATCGTCTCTCTGGATTCAGCATCAAGAAAATTCAAAGATGTTGGTGGATGATTCCTGTCTTCTGGAGTCTGCGGCTGAACATTAGAACATTACAGCACAGTACAGGCCCTTCGGTCCTCAATGTTGTGCCGAGCTATGAACAATCCCAAGATCAAGCTATCCCCTCTCTATCCATAGGCTGCTTAGTTGATATTTAAGATGCTGCCTATGGTGTGTAGCTGTTCAAAGGGCAGGCAGGGCATAAGCTTACGAGATGGCTAGAGAGCAAGAATGCCTACTCAGGGTCCTGTCTCATTCTTGCTCGGGTTGACTGTCGCTGGTGGATAGATTTGAGACAGCCTAGCTCCATGCTTTGTCAAGTACAACTTGTGATTGGCCAAATTAAGAACAGTTTCAATCAGTTAAAATGCTATTCAGTCTTTTGAAACTTATTCTGTGGTTTCAGAATCCACTTAAGAGTAATTTTTGATATGAAACATGGTTATGTAACGGAGAGCTTAACATTGTGGTGCTCTTGTCTTGTTGCAATGAGTTTAAGACAAATTGGGAAATCTGTGAACCTACAGTTAAAGTCAGAATCCAATGTTAAAGCTGCAGTCAATTGGCTAGTGGTGCATTTAAATGTCAGATCCACAGGGGTCTTCTGTGCACTGACAAATGAGGCCCAGTTAAGCATAAAAGTCATTGCTTTCATGCCAGAATCCTGACACACCTGCAATTTTTCCTTTTTTAACCCCCAGTATGCACATAAATGTCACCCCTCCCTTACAAATTAAAATTTCCCCTATGAGTCAAATAGATCAGTTTTCTATTTAGAAAAGCTGTCAAATGTACCACCAGGAGAGTAGAGAAACTGAAAGTTGATTTTACAGCAGTTACCAGAGGCAGTTTGACAAGGCATAAATAAACAGTGATTACTGAAGCAGAAAAAGACAGCAGTTGACAATTCCTTTCATTTAAGATGTGTTTAGGAGCTTAATTGTAGATGTACAGAAGTTGCAAACTGAAATTCGATTGCATCAAGGTAATTCAGATTGATCTAGGTGCTAAGGGTGTTTTATGCGACAGCAGAACACTGGGCCTGATTGAACAAACATTGGGCATAGGGTCTGATACCAAGAGTGAGGTAGAATACCATTAGTTTCTTCTCCATTACTGATAAAAGGATCAGATCAGGATAGCAAAAGCAGTAGCTGCACCAGGGAAAGGTATGAACGTATTCTCAAAGGGTATTCTAATTCATTGCCATAGAATAGTTCATACAATATATTTTGCTGTAATATTTTTCTGCAAATCTAGTATCCAGCCAGTTGTGTGTTATGAGAAGTTATGATTCAAGCTGAGGACAAGTCTATGAGATTAACAAATTAGCTTGATTTGAGATAAGGGCTGATTGGCAAAATTACTTCAAGAACTCAGTAAATGAGTGCACGAAGAGTTGGAATAGATAACACCTGAATGAGACACAGAGGGAGTATATGGAAATTTGAAGCAAAGTTGGAATTGAACTAGTAAGTCTTTTTTTTAAGTTAAGACACCTAGTTAAAAGGTAGCTATTAAATATTTAAATGATTGCTTTAAGAGCTGGTCACATGATTTGATGATGATGTAATTACGATGTTTCAAAGGCTGCTGTTCAGTCTCATTTTCTACTCTGTACAGGCAAAATCTCCTAGAATGAACTTTACTGTTGTTCATTTGAATCTACAATTCAAACTTCAGTAAGTCCTTTGACAATGTCCCTCATGGCAGGCTAGTGCAGAAGGTGAAGTCACATGAGATCAGAAGTGAGCTGGCAAGGTGGATATAAAACTGGCTCGGTCAAAAGAGACAGAGGGTAGCAGTGGAAGGGTACGCTTCTGAATGGAGGGCTGTGACAATTGGTGTTCCTCGAGGATCAGTGCTGGGACCTTTGCTGTTTGTAATATATATAACTGGTTTGGAGGAAAATGTAACTGATTTAATTAGTAAGTTTGCGGATGACACAAAGGTTAGTGGATTTGCAGATAGCAATGAGGACCATCAGAGGATACAGCAGGATATAATCAGTTGGAGACTTGGGAAGAGAGATGGCAGATGGAGTTTAATCCAGACAAATGTGAAGCAATGCATTTTGGAATACAGATAGGGAATGTACAGTAAATGGCAGAACACTTAAGAGTATTGATAGGCAAAGGGATCTGGGTGTACAGGTACACAGGTCACTGAAAGTGGCAATGCAGGTGGAGAAGGTAGTCAAGAAGGCATACGGCATGCTTGCCTTCATTGGCCAGGGCATTGAGTTTAAAAATTGGCATATCATATTGCAGCTTTATACAACTTTGGCTAGGCCGCACTTGGAATATAGTGTTCAATGCTGGTTGCCACACTACCAGAAGGATGTGGATGTTTTAGAGAAAGTACGGAAAAGATTTACCAGAATTTTGCCTGGTATGGAGAGCATTAGCTATGAGGAGATGTTGGAAAAACTTGGTTTGTTCTCACTGGAACAACGGAGCTTGAGGGGTGACCTGATAGAAGTATACAAGATTATGAGTGGTGTGGACAGAGTGGATAGTCAGAAGCTTTTTCCCAGGGTGGAAGAGTCAATTACTAGGGGGCATAGGCTTAAAGTGCGAGGGGCAAGTTAAAGGAGAAGTACAAGGCAAATTTTTTTACACAGAGAGTAGTGGGTGCCTGGAACTCATTGGTGGGGGAGGTAGTGGAAGCTGATACGGTAGTGGCTTTTAAGTGGTCTCTTGACAAATACGTGAATAGGATGGGAATAGAGGGATATGGTCCCCAGAAGGGTCGAGGGTTTTGGTTAAGAAGGGCAGTATGATCAAAGCAGGCTTGGAGGGCTCAAGGGCCTGTTTCTGCGATGTAATTTTCTTTGTTCTTTGTTCATGTCTCCTTTTTGTTTAAAACCCACAACCCTGAACATAATTGTGACATTACACTGACTCAGCTGACTGGGTGACAGTTAACTGTCTTTCAGCTGAAACCTGAATCAGGTGTTGATTTCTGTAGAAACTCAACGTGTGAGTGACTCATCTCAGCTCTATTCAAGAAAGGGGCTGTAGGAAGTGCACAGTCAGAAAGATTTGCACACGAGCAATTAGGAGTGAAGTCAGTCGAGTGAGACACGGTCACAGTGAGTATATTTAGGAATCTGGAGCAAAATAGGAATTCGATACCAAGGGGAAAAAGGCGCTTTTTTTTAGCTTTCTACTTTTTTCATCTTTAGGATGTGGTCTTGCCCTGCTGCAGGAGTAGAGGATTAAAAGGGTGGGAGTTGATTAGTAGACAGGAGGTAAGTTGTTTTCTCCATGCTCAAGCAACATTAAGGAAAGGTAAGAGTTCTGGCTTTTTTAAAGGTATCTTAAATAATTTCTACTTGACATAATTTTGAGATAAATGTCTCTTAAAGAACAAACTCAGTCCTGTGTTTTGCATGACCTGCAGCATGTGGAAATTTTAGACACTCCTTGCAGTCTGGCTGATCACATACACAGGAAGTTCCACTAGTCTGACCAGCTCGAGAGCTGGGTTTCGGAGTTTGAGTATTGGCTGGAGGGACAGTTGTGCATCTGCGAAGCTGAGAGATTTGTGGACAACATGCTTTTAGACATGGAAATCCCATGGCATAAAGTGCAATCAGAGAGAGAATGGGTGACCACCAGTCAAAAGGAGGGGGGCAGGCAGGTAGTCATGAAAGCCCCAATATTCATCTCATTTGGGAACCATGTTTCTGCGTTGGAAAACGGTGAAAGTGAAAGTTCCTCTGGGGAAAGTGGTCAGAGCCAAGTTCACGGCACTATGGTTGGGTCAGCTGCACAAGAGGAGAGGAGTAAGGATGGAAGAGTACTGGTGATAGGAGACTTGATAGTGAGGGATGCAGATGGGTTTTTCTGTGGCCATGGGCATGACTCCAGGATGAACTGTTGCCCCCCTGGTACCAGGGTCAAGAATGTCACTGATTGCATGGTATTCTGGGGGGGAAGCAGTCAAAGATCATAGATCACATTGGTACCAACTGCATAGGTAGTCAGAGGGATGAGATCTTGCAACGAGAATTTAGAGTGCTAGGTAGCAGGTTGAAAAGCAGATTGAAAAACCTCAAAGGTTAAAATCTCTGGATTTCTTCTAGTGAGTATATTAGTAGGATGACAGAGCAGAAAAATGTGTGGCTGGAGAAATGGTGCAGGAAGGAGGGTTCCTGGATCACTGAGTCCATTTCTGGGGAAGGTGGGAACTGTATAAGTTGGACCAGTTGTATCTGAACCAGAATGCAACCAATATCTTGCAGGGAGATTTACTTGTGCTGTTGGGGGTTGGGGAATTAAACTAATTTGACAGAGGGGAGTGGAAGTACATCAGAGGGTAATATAAATACATCAGAGTCAAATATAAAAGAAAACCAAGTCAGTCTGAAAGGCAGTTCAAAGATAGGCCTGTTAAGACACAAAAGAGTATGGCAAGGTTGAATGGCACTTATTTCAATGCAAGGAGTCTTATGGGTAAAGCAGATGAATTGAGGGCATTGATTAACATATCGGAGTATGATATTATTGATATCACAGCAACATGGTTGAGGGAGGGGCAGGACTGCAAGCTCAATATTCCTGGGTATAGAATCTTCAGGAGGAGGTGGTGTCGCAGTATTGAACAAGGAGTCAATTACTGCAATGTGGAGGGATGATTTCTTAACAGGTTACTCAATTGAGGCCATATGGGTGGAACTTAAAATGGGGCAATCATAATTTTGAAACTGTACTAAATGTCCCAAAACAGTAATGGAAAAATAGAATAGCAAATATGTCTGCAAATCTCAGATGTGCAAAAATAAGAGAGTTGTAATAGTATGGCATTTCAACTCCCCCAATATTCGCTGGAATAGTCAAAGAGTTAAAGGCTTCGAGGTGGCGGAATACTTAAAATGCTTCCAGGAGAGCTTTTTGAACTAGCACGTAGAAAGAGAGGGGGCAATACTAGACATAATTTTAGGGAATGAAGATGTTAGAGGTGTCAAGTGGAAGAGCATTTTGGTGATAGTGACCATAACTTGATATGATTTAAGCTAATTATGGAAAAGGGCAAAGGGATAATTGTTTTGAATTGGGGCAAGGCTAATTTTTAATATGATCATAGAATCCTACAGTGCAGAGGGAGGCCATTCAGCCCATCGAGTCTGCACAGACCACAATCCCATGCAGGCCCTTTCCCCATACACCTACCCTGGCTAGTCCTCCCGACACTAAGGGGCAATTTAGCATGGCCAACTCACCTAACCCACACATCTTTTGATTGTGGGAGGAAACTGGAGCACACAAAGCAAACCCATGCAGAAAACGTGCAAACTCCACTCAGACAGTGACCCAAACTGGGAATCAAACCTATGTCCCTGGTACTGAGGTAGCTGTAGTAACCACTGCCTCACAGTGATATGACAGGATCTGGCCAAAGTTGACAGAGAGCAGCTACTGATCAAGAAGGAATTCAGGGCAATTTGGCAAAATAGATTCAAAATTGGCTTAGTGGTAGAAGGCAGAGAGTAATGGTTGGAGATTGTTTTTGTGACTTGAAGCTGGTGTCCAGTGGTGTAATGCAAGGATCAGTGCTGGGTCCCTTGTTGTTTGTAATGTAATTAACGATCCAGATGTGCATGAAAGTGGGAGGTATAATCAGTAAGTTTGCAAATGACATGAAAACTGGTGGTATGGTAAATAGCGAGGAGGAAAGCCATGGATTATAGGACAATATAGATGGGCTGGGCAGAAAAGTGGCAAAAGTGGAATTTAACCCTGGAAAATATAAGAGCATAAGAAGATAAGAACTAGAAGCAGGAGTAGGCCATCTGGCCCCTTGAGCCTGTCCCGCCATTCAATATGATCATGGCTGATCTTTTCGTGGACTCAGCTCCACTTACCTGTCTGCTCACATAACCCTTAATTCCTTTACTGTTCAAAAATTTATTTACCCTCATCTTAAAAAATCACTCAATGAGGCCTCAACTATTTCACTGGGAAGAGAATTCCACAGATTCACAACCCTTTGTATGAAGAAGTTTCTCCTCAACTCAGTCCTAAGTCTGCTCCCGCTTAATTTGAGGCCATGCCCCCTAGTTCTAATTTCACCTGCCAGTGGAAACAACTTCCCTGCTTCTATCTTATTTATTCCCTCCATAATCTTTTATGTTTCTATAAGATCTCCCCTCAGTCTTCTGAATTCCAATGAGTATAGCCTCGGTCTCTCCTCATAAGCCAACCCTTTCAACTCAAGAATCAACTGAATGAATCTCCTCTGCACCCCCTCCAGTGCCAGTATGTCCTTTCTCGAAAACTATACACAGTACTCTAGGTGTGGCCTCACCAGCGCCTTATACAGCTGCAGCATAACCTTACTGTTTTTAAACTCTAGCAATGAAGGACAAAATTCCATTTGCCTTCTTAATTACCTGCTGCACCTGCAAACCAACTCCTTGTGACAAGGACACCTGGGTCCCTCTGCCCAGCAGCATGCTGCAATTTTTTACCATTTAAATAATAGTCCATTTTGCTGTTATTCCTACCAAAATGGATGACTTCACATTTACCAACATTGTACTCCATCTGCCAGACCCTCGCCCACTCACTTAGACTATATATATCCCTTTGTAGACTTTCAGCGTCCTCTGCACACTTTGCTCTGCCATTCATCTTAGTGTCATCTGCGAATTTTGACACATTACACTTGGTCCCCAATTCCATAGCATCTATGTAAATCGTAAACAATTGCGGTCCCAACACCGATCTCTGAGGCACACCACTAGTTACTGATCGCCAACCAGAAAAACACTCATTTACCCCCACTCTTTGCTTTGGTGAGGTGATGCATTTTGGGAGGACCAACAAGGCAAGGAAATACACAATACATGGTGTATGTTGGGGAAAAAACAAGAAGAGTGAAAAACAAATGCAAATGCATTCTTCTGTTAGTTGTTAAGCCCTGTTTGATGTAAGCCTCATAAATAGGACTCGACATTTGCACATTATGCTTTACAGGCAGCATTTCTATAGGAAGCTCTTCTTGTGCAAAAGGTGGATGGTTTTTAAGAACATTGTATTTTATTTTAAAAATCATTTGGCATAGCTAAGACTTGGAATAGGCTGTAAAGTGTTCAATCTGCCATGTTGCATATTGGGCTTCTTGTTATTGTGCTTTTTGAAACAAGTTTACTGTGTCTTAATTCCATCTGCGTATTCAACATTTAATTGGCAGAATGTATTTCCTACTCTCTTTATTCTATTCACATGCAATTTTGTAACAAGTAACCTCAAAAAGTCGGAACTAATTTCCATATACCAATTAACATGTAGCTTATCATTCTAACCATGGCATTGAAGTCTTCGCCTTCTCGACAAAAAGAAAATCATAAGTATGCAAATCAGTTCCATTTAGTCAGCAGATGAAGAGAGCATGATGCGTAATTTATTAAACCTTGGAAACTTTACGATTGCAAGCTTCAGAATAAGCTCCATTGATTTGACCTGGCTGGGGGGAGGGGAGGGGATGGCTTCAGCTTTGCTTCTGCTGTTTGAACAATTGACCTGTAATAAGTAGTGTTTATGTGCAACAATCGAAGACTGGCACTGCTGCAGATATGTATTCACAATCAGTAATTATTGTTCATACTTCACTGGGAAACAGCAACATACATGTAGACTGGCAATGAGGCAACCTTGCCAAGTTCTGTGCTCACAGTGCTGGGATATTAGCTACTACAAATAACGGCATTAAGAATGAACATGCTCAGATCGATCTCAATCCTGCCCACTGTTTAGATCCACTGGTTAGTTACCTATGAGCCTAACCTGTTGAAGCCTTGCTGTCATTCTGTGGATACAATTTCAATCTGCTGTCATAAATAGTCTTTAACTCTGACATCGTGGACGCCTGTGCAGAAGTCATTGAGATTTCCTGACAAACCGGCCTCGCAGGAAAAATAGCCAGAACCAGAAGAGGCCTAATAGTTTTCCATTTTTCCAATGTTCCTTTTGTTTTCTGAAATATTTCTCCAGGTCCCTTATTGAAGGTTTATTCTTCCTCCCCGCACTCCCCCCGCAACACCCGCCGCCCTCGCCCCACCCCCCCGCCGCCATCGCCTTGCCAACCACTTACCTTGGTGCTGGGGGGCTTATTTTTGAATTCTGTCTCCTTGCTATTCCACATTGGCCAGGACACTGATTGGACCCATGAAGGTGAGGGTTCAGATTTAAAATCTCATGGGCCTCACAGTGCCAATCTCCAGTCCAAAGATGTGCAGGTTAGGTTGATTGGCCATGCTCAATTACACCTTAGTGTCAAGAGAATTAGCAGGATGTATATGTGGGGTCATGGTGATAGAACGTAGAACAGCACAGCACAATACAGGCCCTTCGGCCCCCGATGTTGTGCCAAGCTATCTCCAAACCCAAGATCAAGCTTTCCCACTCCCTATTATTCTGGTTTGTTCTATGTGCCTATCCAATAACCGCTGGCAAGTTCCTGAAGTGCCCAACTCCACTATCACAGAAGGCAATGCATTCCACATCCAACCACTCTCTGAGCAAAGAATCTACCTCAGACATCCCTCCTATATCTCCCACCATGAACCTTATAGTCATTCCCCCTAGTAACAGCTACATCCATCCGAGGAAATAGTCTCTGCATGTCCACTCTATCTATCTCCTCATCACCTTATAAACATAAGAACATAAGAACATAAGAAATAGGAGCAGGAGTAGGCCATCTAGCCCCTCAAGCCTGCCCCGCCATTCAATAAGATCATGGCTGATCTGTCGTGGCTCAGTTCCACGTTCCCGCCCTCTCCCCATAACCCTTAATCCCCTTGCCTATCAAAAACCCATCAACCCGCGTCTTAAAAATATTTAGCGAGGCAGCCTCCACCACTTCAACGGGCAGAGAATTCCAGAGATTCACCACCCTTTGAGTGAAGAAGTTCCTCCTCAACTCCGTTCTAAACCGGCCCCCCCCTCCTTTATCTTGAGGCTGTGCCCCCGAGTCCTACTGTCCTTTCTGAGCTGGAACCTCTATTATAAACCTCTATTAAGTCGCCTCTCTGTTCTAAAGAGAAAAGCCCCAGTTCCCTCAACCTTTCCTCATAAGACCTACCCTCCAGCATCCTGGTAAATCTCCTTTACACTGGGATAGGGCCTACATGGGATTGTTATCAGTGTAGGCTCGAGGGACTGACCGGCCTCTTTCTGCACTGTTGGGATTGTATGATTCTATGAATTCTTGTCTACTTTGACCTTGTCCTTAAGATTGCTAGCCCAAATTAAAATGGTGCTATTAATTCAATTTTTTACTTTCTTAATTAAACTAAGCTGAGAAATCAACATATACTTTTTGGGATACCTTGCCAAGGCTTCTTTTGCGACATTTCCCAAACCTGTGGCCTGCACCACTTAGAGGGACAAAAACGCTATAATTTCCAAGTCCCCTTCTGATTCAGGAACCATTCCAACATGAAAATATATCACTCTTCATTAATCACAACTGGATCGAATTCTGGTAACTCCCTGCCCAACTGCACTGTGGGAGTTCACCTTATAGTCTGCATCAGTGTTAGATGAAGCCCCAACACCACTTTCCTGAGAATAATGAGGGATGGGCAATAGACATTAGCCTAATCAGTGACAACAACATGCCAAGGACGTCATGTGGGACTTTGACAAACACCTTACTAAAGTCCATATAAATTACATCCACAGCACTTCCCTCATCAATTATCTTTGTCACCTCTTCAAAAAATTCAATCAAGATGGTGAGATCTGACCTTCCCTGTACAAAAACATGCTGTCTCTCACTAACTAGTCCATTTTCTTCCAAATGTATCCTGATTCACAGTATCTTCTCCAAAACCTTCCCCATCACAGAAGTCAGGCTCACCAGCCCATTGTTTCCTGGATTATCCTGTTTCCTTCCTTAAACAAGGGAACAACATTGGTTATTCTCCATTCTTCTGGACCCTTGCCTGTGGTCAAAGAGGATGTGAAAATGTCTGTTAAGGTCCCAGCTCTTTCTTCTCCTGCCTCCCACAATAACCTGGGATAGGTCCCACCCAACCCTAGAGACTTGTTTACCTTAATGCAATTCAGGATACTCAACACTTCCTCCTTCGATTTATATTGAATTTCTCTAGAGCATTCATACATCTTTCCCTGACCTCAACATCCATCATGTCCTTCTCTTGGTGAATACGGAAACAAAATGCTCATTAAGGATCTCACCAACTTCCTGTGGCTCCATACATAACTTCCCTCCATTGTCCTTGAGTGGGCCTACTCTTTCTCTTGTCACCCTCTGATTGTCAGTCAGGGTCACAGAATGGCTCACTCATGACTCAGTTGCATTCTAATCAGTATTTTGTAAACTGTGTGTGACTTTATATGTCCTTCTCTGATCAGAACCTTCCACACACCTGACGAAGGAACACCGTTTCCGAAAGCTTGTAGGGATTACTATCAAATAAACTGGTTGGACTCTAACCTGGTGTTGTGAGACTTCTTACTGTGTTCACTCAAGTTGAGCCATATGCTGAAAGCTCCACATATGTCCTTTGTAGACAGAAAGAATATACATTGTACCTTTTTCCAACGAAGCAGAAACTTAGGTTCCTTCCCCAGGGCAATGCCTTGACCAATCAGAGTTGACCTACCGAATTTGAACAAAGCTGGACAGTTAACTGCTCCATGTTGCATTCCCCATCACAATGCCTCCACCAATCGGAGTCTACTTGCCAACGAATTAGCCTCCTCTTCTCACACGGTATAAATTGTTTTTTCCTGTTACCCTTGGTAATTTTGTTTGAGCTATTCTGATGACTGCAAGATGAAACAATTAGGCAGCATATCTCCTTATTTTAACAACATTCAAGTTCTATACTACCAAACAATTACTTGAACACTAGGCTTGTGTAATATAATCTACACAGAAGGATTTTTATCCTAAAATATAACACTTTATACATGTTTGAAAAATTTCCAAAACTGGACGACTTTATCTTTTGAACAGCTTGGTGCTACACCAAAATATATATGCTTCACTGAATATTGCAAAATGTGATAATGTACTTCCCAAGAAGGTAGTTTAAAATTGAATAGAATCATAGAATCCCTAGAATGCAGAAAGAAGCCATTAGCCCATCGAGTCTGCACTGACCACAATTCCACCCAGGCTCTATTCCCACAACCCCACATATTTATCCTGCTAACCCCCCTGAAACTAGGGTCAGTTGAGCATGGCTAATCCATCTAACCCACACATCTTTGGACTGTGGAGTAAACCCATGTAGACACAGGGAGAGTGTGAAAACTTCACACGGAAAGTGACCCAAGCTGGGAATCAAGCCTGAGTCCTTGGAGCTGAGACGCAGCTGTACAAACCACTGTGTCACTGTGCCGCCCTTAGAATAGAACTGGGTTGTCAGCATGTTATGTGCAAATTATCATTAAGAAGAAATAATTTCCTCTCTTGGCAATTTTAAAAATATAATTGAAACTTCTTAAATGCCATTTTGAAGAGTTCATATTCTGCTGCTGAAAATTGAAACACAATTAGCCCTTGAAATGAAAGTGGCTCATTCCTATTAATTATTTTTTGGCTGTCAATCTATCATCTTTTATGTTTTACTACAGTTTCTGCTCTCATTTATAGTGCAGATTTTAACAATTATATGATTTGGTAATCTTTTTTGAGACCGGCAGGTATGTTAAATGACCATAAAAGATCATGGTGTAAGGCGAAAAGGAAAGTCAAAGGGACAGGAAACTAAGCCAAATTATGGGGTGTGGAGGGAGTGTAAGTGGCACCAGGTCGACTGCCAGAACCTGCGGTCTAAGGAAATAAAAATAGTAGGTGAGGTTTTCCAGCCTTGCTGGTCCAAAACCTGAAAATCCCACCAAAGTCAGTGGACCTTCATATGGTCCGCCCCTCCCTGCTCCAATTCCCATGGCAAGCAGAATTATAAAATTTGTCCCAGTGCCTGTGATCTAAACTTGTTGAACTCAATATTGAGGCTAGAAGGTTGTAAAGTGCTAAATTGAAAGAATAGATCCTTTTCTTCAAGTTTGCTGGACCTTCATTAAAACAGTGTACAAGGTCATGGACAGGAAGGTCTGTTTGGAAGATGGACCTGGAATGCTGTAAGGGTCTTTTTCTCTCAGGCCAGGCAGTGGGAGGAAGTATTGGAGGTGGTAGTGGGGGGTTAGGCTGAGTGGGAGCTTAGAAATAAAACAGGAACTTGACCCCAACTAACCTCTAACACTGGTTACTAACTTGCCCCCTGGAGGCAGGTACCAATTTTAAATACTTTGAGGCCACATGCCTCAAACTTCCCTTTATTCCAAACCTAATGCTAATTGCCC
The DNA here is from genome assembly GCF_965287045.1 of Carcharhinus amblyrhynchos. NCBI lineage: Eukaryota > Metazoa > Chordata > Chondrichthyes > Carcharhiniformes > Carcharhinidae > Carcharhinus > Carcharhinus amblyrhynchos. The sequence goes on along the minus strand of NC_137324.1, from coordinate 83,855,600 downwards.
AAGTATCCCTAAATGTTTTCAGGAATGGTGAATTTAAAAAAAACAATGAAAGCATAAATAGGTTAGGGTATCTTGTTTTGGAAAAGAGGAGGCTGATGGAAATTGAATTGAGGTGTATCAAATTATGTGGGCCTAGAGAGAGTGGAATGGGAGGACTTGTATCCATTAGCATAGAGGTCACTAACCAAAGGCTTGGATTTAAAATAAGTAGTAGAGAGATTAGAGGAGAAATATTTTCACTCAGGAGGGGATGGGTTTTTGGAACGCACTGCCTGGGAAGGCAGTAGAAGCTGAAAACCGCACCACATTTTATAATCTACAGGAAAGTGGGATTATGTTGGATGGCCTTTTTCCATGGCCAGGCTAAATGGACTGAATGTCTTCCTTCTGTATTGTAAACTTTGCATGACCCTATGGGCAGAATTTTATGCCATCCCCTCCACCCTCACTGTCCCCCACACTCTTTCCACCACTGCTCACAGCTGGTTAGATTGCTCAAAGCAAGTCAAAGTTTGAGAAGCTTACCTAGTACACATACTGAATGTTGTATCAACATCCTACTGGTGTCACAGAATGCAGATTTTCATAGGATCGTAAGGCTTGTTTATAGCTGAAGTGACCTAGATTGGTCACTTCAAGGACTCCTCCAAAATAAAACTGAGGATAAATTATGCATTCTAATTTTCTTTACACTATCTTCCTGTCCCCGTCTGGACAGGGGGATGAAATTAGTTCCACTGAACTCCATGCAGAAGTTCAGATCTGCCAATTTAAGACACAACCAGCTGGATTTCCAATTTCAGAATGTTGTTCTTGGGCTTATCCAATTATATTAGTTTCTACCAATTGTTTCTCCTTCTTTTGGATGCCTTCTCCTATGTTTCCTCCACTCCATGTTTCACCATTGTGTTTGTTTTGACAACTTCTATCACCCAGAAGCTGCTTGTTCTAATCTTTTATTCACTTGACATTGCAGAAAACAACCTTGTCATGATGAAGCTTGAGGAATGAAACTCACTTAGGGGTGTGAATGGGGCAGAGTTTGTAAGGAGTATCCAGGAGGGCTTCTTGAAACAGTATACAGATAATCCCCCCAACTAGGGAAGGGGCCTGCTATTGGGGAATGAGCCCAGCCAGGTTGACAATGTTTCAGTAGGGGAGCAGTTCAGGAACAGAGACCACAATTCAGTAAGTTTTAAGGCACTGATGAATAAAGATGTGTGTAGTCCTCAAGTTAAGGTGCTAAATTAAGGGAAGGCTAGTTACAACAATATTAGGCAGGAACTAAAGAATGTAGATTGGGGACAGATGTTTGAAGGAAAATCAATATCGGCCATGAGGGGGGCTTTCAAGTGTAAGTTAATAGGGATTCAGGACCGGCACATTCCTGTAAGGATGAAGGGTAAGTATGGAAAGTTTTGGGAACCTTATGTAACAAAAGATATTGTGAGCCTAGTTAAAGAAAAAAAGGAAGCATTTGTCAAAGCTAGGAAGCTGGGAACACAAGAAGCAAGTGTGGAATATAAGAAAAGTAGGAAGAAACTTGAGCAAGGAGTAAAGAGGACTAAAAGGGGTCATGAAAAAGCATTGGCCAGCAGGGTTAAGGGAAATCCCAAGGCTTTTTGTACATATATAAAGAGCAAGAGTGTAGCCAGAGAGAGGGTTGGCCCACCCAAGAACAAGGGAGGGAATCTTTGCGTGGAGCCAAAGGAATGGGCGAGGTATTAAATGAGTACTTTGTGTCAGTATTCACCAAAGAGAAGGACATGGTGGATGATGAGTCTGGGAAAGGGTGTGCCTGATAGTTTGAGCCATGTTGAGATCAAAAAGGAAGAGGTATTGGGGTTCAATAAGATAGACAATTTCTCAGGGCCTGATGGGATATACCCCAGAATACTGAGAGAGGTGAAGGGAAAATTGCTGGGGCCTTGAGATAAATCTTTGTATCTTCATTGGATACAGGGGAGATCCAGAGGATTGGAGAATAGCCAATGTTCTTTTGTTTAAGAAAGGTAGCAAGAATAATCCTGGTAATTACAGGCCGGTGAGCCTTAATATAGTGGTAGAGAAATTATTGGAGAGGATGTGTCGAGACAGGATTAATTCCCACTTGGACATAAGTGGTCATATTAGCGAGAGGCAACATGGTTTTTCTGAAGGGGAGGTCACGTCTCACTAACTTGATCAGGTTTTTCGCGGAAATGACGAAGATGATTGATGAGAGTAGGGCACTGGGTGTTGTCTACATGGACTTCAGTAAGACCTTTGTCAAGGTCCCTCAAGGCACACTGGTGCAGAAGGTGAAGTCGCATAGGATCAGAGGTGAACTGGCAAGGTGGATACAAAACTGGCTCAGTCAAGGAAGACAGAGGGTAGCAATGGAAGGGTGCATTTCTGAATGAAGGGCTGTGGCAAGTGGCATTCTTCAGGGATCAGTACTGGAACCTTTGCTATATGTAATATATATAAATAATTTGGAGGAAAATGTAACTGATTTGATTAGTAAGTTTGTGGACGACACAAAGGTTGGTGGATTTGCGGATAGCGATTAGGACCGTCAGAGGATACAGCAGGATATAGATCAGTTGGAGAGTTGGGCGGAGAGGTGGCAGATGGAGTTTAATCCAGACAAATGTGAGGTAATGCATTTTGGAAGGTCTAATACAGATAGGGAATATACAGTAAATGGCAGAACCCTGAAGAGTATTGATAGGCAAAGGAATCTGGATGTACAGGTACACAGGTCACTAAAAGTGAGAAGGTAGTGAAGAAGGCGTATGGCATGCTTGCCTTCATCGGTCTGGGCATTGAGTTTAAAATTTGGAAAATCATGTTGCAGCTTTATGGAACCTTAGTTAGGCTGCACTTGGAATATAGTGTTCAATTCTGGTTACCAACTATCAGAAGGATGTGGAGGCTTTGGAGAGCGATCAGAAAAGATTTACCAGGATGTTGCCTGGTATGAAGGGCATTAGCTATGAGAGGCTGGAGAAACTTGGTTAGTTCTCACTGGAATGACAGAGGTTGATGGGTGACCTGATAGAAGTCTACAAGGCTATGAGAGGCATGGACAGAGTGGATATTCAGAAGCATTTTCTCAGGGTGGAAGAGTCAATTACTAAGGGGTACAGGTTTAAAGTACAAAGGGCAAAGGTTAAAGGAAATGTACAAGGCTTATTTTTTACACAGAGAGTTGTGGGTGCTTGGAACTCATTGCTGGGGGAGGTAGTGGAAGCAAATACGACAGTGACTTTTAAGGGGCATCTTGACAAATACATAAAGAGGATGGGAATAGACGGATATGGCCCCTGGAAGGGTAGGGGGCTTTAGTTCAGTCAGGCAGCATGGTCGGTGCAGCCTTGGGGGACTAAAGGGCCTCTTCCTGCGCTGCAATTTTCTTTGTTCTTTGAAAATATGATGCTATAGTATCTGCCATTCATAGGATCAGCCATGTGAGAAAACTAATTGTGATTTAAGTCAAACCAGATAACATGCCTTTAATGTAATAAAACAAAGTGCTTCACAGAGGAATTACAAAGGAAAGTATGACAACAAGTCATATAAGGAAATATTAGGGCAGACCACCAAAAGTTTGGTCAAAGAGGTAGGCTTTAAGGAATGTCTTAGAGGAATAATGTGTGGCAGAGAGCTGTAGGGAAGGAATTCCAGAGCTTAGTATCTAGAGGTGAAGGCATGACCACCATTAGTCAGAATTAGATGAGTGCATAACTCCCCCACATTGTGTTTTGGTGCAGATTCTTTCATAACATCATCTGACTTGTGCACAAGTAGCCAAGCCTGATACCAGAACTCTTCATGCCTGCAATCTTGAAGTCCCTGTTGCAGCAAGACTGCTCTGAGTGAGACTCCTGTTCAGCCCTGCATCACAGATAGCTGCAAACTTTTAAAGCAAGGTTTGTTCTGTAGGGGGCAAAAAAGAGTAGACATTACCCAATGGGAGCCACGTTTCCAGCGGAAACACAAAACCACTATGACAGGATGGAATCCGAAACCAGGCAAGCATGGCAGAGAGACAATGTTTGCAAACAATACAGTCAGGCACATCCGTTGGTCCAATGTCCAAGGCAGCAAAACAAAGCAAGGCATGCAATAACTGTGGGCTGTCCACAAACTGTGTAGATGGCCCATATACACTGACATGTGCAAAGCCTGTGGGCTTAGAGGGTACTGAGCCAAACTTTGCAGAAGGCCCAGCAGCAGGAATGTGGGGAGAAGCTAAAGTTGCAGAAGTACGCAACCCATCCACAAAATGAGGGAGTGCCTGACCCAAATGGATGAGTTGGATTGAGACAAACATACCACAGCTTTTTCACACAATCACCTGAGCAGACCAGGTCGACTCCCTGGCAACACTCCAGATCGTCTGCCCCAAAAAGACTGGTTGGCATCAACTGAGATTGAAGGTTGACCCAGGTGAAGTGCCAATACTCGACCTTCTACATTTTGAAGGACATATACCATCAGGCAGGAAAGTCTATGTTCCAACCAACAAGTATGAAGCGTATGACATTGCAGCTATGGGGTGCCTAGGTTCCCTTGTCAGGAATGATTGTACAAACAATCAAATTGGTTTACCCTGATGTTCTATATATTGGATGTAACAGGACAAACAGCTGCAGGGCTCCTCAAGCACAATGAGCTTATGGTCATCATCCAGCTGGAAGGTACCAGTGGCAGATTAATGACATTGATACAAGACTTCCAGAAGTTGTACCCAGACCACATTGACATGTGTTGCAGTTCTACACCTTAACAAAAAAAGTGCAATGCCATCAATCAATCTGAAAATGCAGCCCACACATTCAAGAAAAGCTGAGGATGGAGTGGGAAAACAAATAACCAATTAACAAGTGCAACATTACATGCACTAGTGCAGACCCATTACTACTGCAATTAAACGGAAAATTCAATTTGACTATATCTAGACTCAATGAGGCTAAGCAGGATCTTAAAATATATCCTCATAAGATGCTAATGTGAGAAAAGTCCAATCCACCATTTGCTGGAGAAAAGTACTTTTCCAAACTTACCATTTGGACTGTCAGGATATAGATTTAATGGCATATGGACCAGATAAGCCTCTTGGGCCATCTGTATTGCAGACAATATCTCCATAGTAGAACATGAGGAACAGCATGACAGAAACCAACACTTGTTAATGGAGGCACAAAGGTTTGGCTTTCAACAGCGAAAAAATACTCCTTTAAGGAAAAACCACCATTTTTTTCAGTGTCATTTATTAAAGTTCTAGTATCCTCCTAGATCCTGGAAAGATCAAAGGCATTCAGTCAATGATTACACTGCAGGACACAGATGACCAGAAGGTGTCTAAGTCAATCCAACTTCCTTGTTGCACACATATTAAGCTTCTCAGAAAATATTTGCTGAGAGAATTCCTGAGGAAAGACACAGCATTCCTATAGCAGGATGATCACCAACATTCATTCAATGCATTGAAGGAATTGCTGTCAGCCATATCTTCAGTAGTATGATCTTCAGAAGGTCACAACATTAGAAGTGAATGCATTCGAGAAAGTTCTCGGTGCATGTCTTTTTCAAGATGGTAAGTGTGTCATTTTTGGTCAAGGCCATTGCCACAAGCTCTCGCAAATTTGAATGAAAAGTTCTTGCACAATTCTCTGGGGCTACCACGTTGCATACATACTTATTCAGGGAAGAGTTCACTGTAGAGACAGATCATAGTCACTGGAAATAGGATGCCAGGTAGTCCTATCAGACACTCTAAGTAACTGTCCAATCCTGGGAGGGTGCCAGTCATACCAATCAACATCAAACTGGATACAGCGGGTATAAATCTCATGCTCAGGTCAAAACAAGACAGAAACTCCAGGGGAGATTTCACATGATGCTGCGCTTTGTGGAAGATCATTATAAACGATTGGGCCAAAGCTATCCAGTGGATCACTACAGATGGGAGATTATACTGTCCATAAGGTGAACAGATTGATATATCCAATCGAGCACTTCTCAAAGAATCTGAAGTTCACTAAAGCCTAATGTACTTGATCAGCTCCACCAGGGGGACGCATAAATATATGCAAAGACAAGACAACTTGCTTGTGATTCAGTGTTCTGGCCGGCATCAGCAAGAATATTGGCCAGGTAGTTAAAGATTGCAATACATACCAGAAACACCAAGTCCATCAGCAGGAAGAAGCTCTTCAATCATCATCTCCATGAACTGAGATGGTAACTTAGTCTTCACCTGTTCATTCTGGGCAAAGAAGGCTATCTGTTCATGACTGAATATCACCCCAAATTCCTGATTGTCCAGGAGCTTCAGGACAAAGAGTGTAGCAGTGGTCACCACTGAGAGTGCTACCCTTTAAAATGTTTGGTGCTCTGATTGAAGTGGTATCTAACCACAATAAATGGAAAATCAATTCCAGGATATGTGTGAACGATAGTCTGTGAATCACATTGCATCATCATCTTGATATCCTTGTTAGAATGGGATGGCTGAATGTATGTTCAGAATAGTAAAATTGTTGATCAAGTAGTGTTCGGAAACTGGGCAAGATGTCAAAAGTGCACTTTGCATCTTCATGCAATGCCATTGCACTCCAGATTGTCATCTCCTACTGCACAGCACCCAGCTACCATCTCACCAAGTTGTCTGTGATCATAAACTAGTTACATCAGAAACAAGTTCAGATGAAAGACATACATGCTATGCATATGGGGTTGTTATTTAAGGAAGGAGGTTGTTATATTAGTGCATTTGTTAGTATGTTAAATATGATCATTACATGTGTATGTTAAAATGCACATAATCACAGGAAATGATGGATTTTCACATGATTCCGTTCTCTTACACAGTCAGTGTGCACATATACATGTAAGCTGAAGCATTGGATCACCACTATCACATTTTCTCTTCTTCCAGGAGGCATTTTAAGGCAGTATGATTTTCAGATTGCTTGTTAGCTTTCAATGTCATCTTTTGGTTGGTGACTAACAAGATACTAAAAGCTTTAACTTTTTCCCCACCATCTTTTATGATGGGTTTCACATCAATGGGACATTCTATCTATCTGGTATATCCAAAGTTTGAACTAATAGTCTTGTGATTCCTATCAATCCCTCCAGAGGTAAAAACTTTAACCACATATTCACCTTGTACAATCTCTGTTATATTAGAGAAGGGCTGATAATTTGTGGGTCTTTGATCCCATTCAGCATAAGCAACAGAATGTTCCATTGGGAATCTGTAACACTGAGGTTTCTTCAATTAAATAAACCTGGCAGGGATTGGCAACAGTAAGGCTACAGTTTCAGAACTGGCAGATGGGAAAATGACGCAAATTGCTATGGAGGTTGCCCACTCAGTGAAGTATTTACATATCACTCCACCCCCGGCAGAAACAAACTACGGAGCTGCTCATTAAATAACTCACTGAACTAGCTGACATGTATCATAGCCAAAAAAGAAAAATAATTATGCAAACAGGGAGCTTACACTTTTGAAATTTATGCCATGCACTCCTGTGTTGACACAAGGGGTAACATTGTTTAAATTCAAATTGCCATTGATACTGGATAAGCACACACCATTAGTTAATGGTACAAAGATGAGGAAAAAGCACATTATAAGCCATGATTAGACGGGATTGAATCTCTTCTTCCAGCTTCTCCCATTTTACTTGCGTTCGTCACAATACTGGTCCATCTCCATCTCCTCCTGCCAATTATCCATTCCTCTTCCAACCCAACTGTATTAAACTCTCTCGCCACAACATCTTTCCAATTGCTAATAGGCCTTGTTCCTCCTTCCTGGCAGTTCCGCCTTACCACATTTCCTCTCTCTCTGTAACAGGTAATCATGGTACTTCAATCACTTCTCGGATACTTTCTTTGAACCACTCAGTTGTGTGGTCCGTGATCTTGTCCTTTCTTGTTATTACACACATCATCTCAGCTTCCACACCTCATTAGTATTCAATCATTGTTCCTTCATCCTTAATGTTGCCCAAATTTCTGCACTACATTACAACTCTGTTGTAGATTCATCGTTTTAGTTTCAGCAATACCATTCTATCACCTAGCACTCAAACGCATATCTTCTAATTAGTCCAACCAGAACTGACTCGAAACTACTCACTTTCTCCAAGTTTTCACCCATAATCTTTACTTCTTCACTTGGATCCTCTTCATAGAGTCATAGAGGTCTACAGCACAGAAAAAGGCCCTGCTGTCCATCAAGTCTGGTCCAGTCCAAAGCAAGCTAACAATGATATTAAACTTATTTTCCAGCACTTGGTCTAGAGGCTTGTATACTCGACATCACAAATGCACATCTAAATACTTCCTAAATATTATGAGGGTCTCTGCCTCCACCAGACAGTGAGTTTGAGACTCCCACCACCCTTTGGGTGAAAAAGCTTTTCTCACATCCCTTCTAAAGCTCCTGCCCCTTACCTTAAATCTATGCCTCCTGGTCATAAATCCCCCTGGGGCTCAAATTGACAGTCAATAATTGGGTCTTTGATCTACTGACATTCATACCTCTGTCTTCCCGTGATTTTCTCCACATATTTGGTCATGTTCTAATCAGCCCTACCACAGCTCAATGTTATCTGCAAACATTGACGGTGGCATTTCCCATCTCACATGCTCAGCTAGAACACCCTGACAGTCAGGAAGAGGAAGGGATAATCCTTGGTGCAATCCAAATTTGGTTTTGAAATTCTCATTCCTGTTTACTCCCACTCCCAGCCTAAAAAGTCTTTATACATAAAACCAAAAGAGAAAAACCTGGAAAATCTCAGCAGGTATGGCGGCATCTGTAAGGAAAGAAAAGAGCTGATGTTTCGAATCCAGATGACATTTTGTCAAAGCAAAAAGACATAGAAAATGGGAGATATTTACACTGCAGGGTGAGGGAATTAAAGATGAGTCATACCCACAGAAACCAGGGGAAAGGACTGTGAATGGCCAAATGGCAGAGAAGCTAAAATGAGAGAGTAAGTTGTGACAGAATGAAGATGTGGGGTGGTGGGGGGAAAATGGATGAGACAGAGGTAAAATTTAGAAAAGGGAGAAAAAGTTAGGGAAGGGGGATAAAATAGGGGAAGTGTGAGAGGAGAAGAAAAATGAAGAAAGACAATAAAGAAATAGAAGGTAGAGAACAGTAAAAAACTAAATAAAATAGAATGAATACAGAGGGGTCAAAGTGGAATAGAGCTAATCATCTGAAGTTGTTGAATTTGATGTTGAGAATGGAAGGCTCTAAAGTGCCTAGCCAGAAGATGAGATGCGGTTCCTCCAGTTTGCATTGAGCTTCACTGGAACATTGCAGCAGGCCAAGGACAGATATGTGGGCATGGGAGCAGGATCATGTGTTAAAAAGGTGAGCAGCCGGAAGGTCAGAGTCCTGATTGTGCACAGACCAAAGGTGCTCAGCAAAGCAATCACCCAGTTTACGTTTGATCTGTCCAGTATAGAGGAGACCACATTGGGAACAGCAAATGCAATAGATCAAATTGAAAGAGGTGCATGTGAAATGCTGCTTAACCTGGAATGAGTGTTTTGGACCTTGAATGACAAGCATGGAAAAGGTAAGGGGACAGGTGTTACACCTTCTGCGATTGCATGGGAAGGTGCCAAGAATGACGGGAGAGGTGTTGGGTATAGTGGAGGAATGGATGAGGTTACCCTGAAGGGAACACTCTCTGTGGAATGCTGACAGAGGGAATGAACGGAAGATGTGTTTGGTGGTGGCATCATGCTGGAGTTGGCAAAAATGACAGAGGATTATGCTTTACATGCGGAGGCTAGTGGGGTGAAATTTGAGAACAAGGGGGATTCTATCATTGTTCTGGGAGGGAGGAGAGGGGTGAGGATCGTGGTGCGGGAGATGGACTATGCGCTGTTAAGGGTCCTGTTGACAACTGTAGATGGCAATCCATGGTTGAGGAAAAAGAATCTCATATTAGAAGCAACACTTTGAAAAGTGACATTATCTTTGAGGTATATCCCACAACAATTATACGTCTATCTCAGGGACTATTAGTGCTGAAAACTGCACTCTAAGGAGTTGGATTTTGTGGCTAAGGTTTCTGTAATTTATTATGGTCTTTATACTCTACAGATATTTTAGCATCCATCAACAGTGTACAATGTTGCATTCATTAGCTTAGGCAAGTACTTCATTTTTACTTGCCAAAACAGCATATTTGAAAAAAAAACCCTAATTCATTTGTCATTAGATGCCTTTATGTTAAGCTACAAATTAAGTATTGCACCTTGCCTGGAAAGTATCCCTTACTTTAGACAGACATATCTAGAGAGGTTTAAATTTGAAAGTAGGATTTTTTAAATCTTCTAATTCTTGCTGATTTTCCTTACATGTCAGTTCAGCCAAGTTCACACACTGAGAAAGTTCTCTTTTTATTGATCAGGAGCTTCAAAGAATGTAGGGCTTTTCAAGTGTGGAAGCTACCCAGTGTGACATAGAACATAGAACATAGAACATAGAACATTACAGCGCAGAACAGGCCCTTCGGCCCACGATGTTGCGCCGACCAGTTACAAAACAATGACCCACTAACCTAAACCAATCCCTTCTCGTCCATAAACCTATCCACGGATCTCTTAAACGCCCCCAAACTAGGCGCATTTACAACTGCATTTACAACTGACCTCAGGAATGAGTAAAAGTTAGGTACATGACGACTGTGAATGACACCATGAATCAGATCATCTTATCCCCTTGATGAGTGGAAGTATTTTATTCTTAGGCCTCAATTTTCAGGATAGTGTGTGCTTAGTGCTCACCATTTGAAGAGTCAGAGGAATCCAGAAGGGAAAAAATGGTAAAAACCAGGAAATAAGAATAGTGTCCAAACAGCTTTTTTCCTATCCAGTGCAGGCCCAATGCCAGTTAACATTCTAATGAGCATTGAAGCATTGATTGGCAAAAGGCGGGACTTCCCTCATCACCAAGAGGAAGTTACTTATTGAAAAGATGCCGGCCAATCAGATAAGCTGGCAGCTCTGCAGGAATATTCTCTCCCATTCCAAGAACAGCATTACAGCAGCCAAAAGATTTACAGTGGTAACATGTCTGGAAAAGTGGCAGGTATTGTGGAGGGAATGGGAGCGGTGGAGAGAATATAGGAGGCCTGGTTTGTGATGAGAATTGGGGGGAGGGGGGGGACATAGGAATGTTTGGAGGGAGGAATAGGGAAGGCCTGGAGGGCGATCATCTGGGGGAGTGATCAGGGTCTTGGGATACGTCGATGAGCTAGGGAGATTTGGAAGTCACTGGGTCCTGAGGGGAGAATGCCCCTATTCAGGAAAGGGTTTCCATTGGAGATGTACCACATTTCCCATCCGTTTCACACTCCCTCCCACCTCAGAACCTGCCAGGGGGGTGGGAGGGTGCATAAAACTCTGGCGAAGTTTTATACTTAGAACAGTTGAGTCCATTATGTGTTGTGGTAAAATATGGTAGGGAACCGTGACATATTATTGCAATTAACAGTATAATCTTTGATATTGAAAAAACACCATCTTAATTACTGCTATTCACCGTCTTTAGGTCTTTAAGTGGGCAATTAGTAGCCACTTATGGGCTTCATCCCACTGCCACTGGTTTTACCCAGTGATGGGTGGAGGGCTCATCATGTCGAAGCACAACAAGCAAACCTGTACAGGATTGCTGTGGGCTTCTGGGTGGGATTGTCCCTAATTGTAAGACACATATTATGTAATGAACAGTGGACATTTAATAGTGCAGCACCTATTTTCCAGGCAAAGGACAGGTGTATATATATATATTGAAAAAGGGCAGGTGAGGTAAGCATTTTTATGAAGTGATAGAAGTGTGATGTCCACCATATTGATAAGATGGTGCCTGATCAAGGGACCTGGTATCAAGAAAGGGGTCTTGCCACTCCACTATTCTTGCTGCTGTTCACATCCTTCGCGGCCCTTCTCTCACCATCATTCAGTTCTGGCCTGGGATCTAACAGTAACTGTAGGCTATCAAATCAGCCGCAGCTACTCACCTCCTTAGTGACACTGCCGTTCAATAGAACTTCTACCCTCTAATGGATAGAAAGCTGTCCTTGGTTGGGTCTTCTGTCCCTGGGTTCCTTGAAACCGGAGTCGGGGGAGGTTATCGTTGGCCTATCAAGTGACTGAATGGAACAAGCTGTGACAGACCTTCCTGAAAAGAGGTGGTCTGTCTTTCTGGCTGACTCTTCAGCTGGCAGGTAGACTCCCTCATCTCCAGGTGATTCTACCCTGAGAAAAGCTATTCCAGCTGGCCAGATTCCTCACCATTTTATTTAATGAATAGTGGACATTTAATAGTGCAGCACTATATTTTTTAGGCAAAGGACAGATACATTTATATATTCAAAACAGCAGGTGAGGTAAGCACATTTATGAAGTGATAAAAGTATGATGTCCACCATATTGATAAAAGAAAAGAAAACAGATATTAGGCTATGTGCAAATCACAATTAGGGGCCTCATGATTTTTTGAGGCCAATTTTACAGAATTACTCAGTCCTCAAGGCAGCCAACACTTGATGGCATGTGACCAAACAGGTTGCCCTTAAAGTGACCGCTTGAGGCTTAACCTGAATATATGGACCTATAGGGAGAGCACAAGTGCTAAAAGCCAGAGCTAGCTCCACTTGTCCTTGATAGGTACGTCCCTGGCAGACAGGGAGGAATTGGCCGACTGAGGGAACCATGATTCGCAAAGGAGGTTAAATGCCTTGTCAAAAGAGAAAAGGAAGCCTATGTAAGGATGAAAAAACAAGGTTCAGTTGGGTTGCTTGAGGGTTACAAGGTAGATAGGAATGAGTTAAAAAAAGGCTTAGGAGAGATAGGAGGGGTCTTGAGAAGTCCTTGGCGGGTCGGATAAAGGAAACCCCGAAGGCTTTTAACTCTTCTGTGAGAAATAAAAGACTGACCAGGGTAAGGATAAGGCCAGTAAAGGATAGTAGTGGGAACTTGTGCATGGAGTCAGAAGAGATAGGTGAGGTGTTGAATGAATACTTTTCTTCAGTGTTCATTAAGGAGTGGGACCATGTTTTTGAGGATGAGAGTGTGATACAGGCTGATAGGATGGAGGAGGTAGATGTTCTGAGGGAAGATGTATTAGCAATTTTGAAAAACCTGAGGGTCGATAAATCTCCTCGGCCAGATGGAATACATCCTAGGATACTTTGGGAGGCAAAAGATGAGATTGCAGCACCTTTAGCTTTGATCTTTAGGTCCTCTCTGTCCACGGGGATTGTGCCAGAGGACTGGAGAGTGGTGAAAGCTGTTCCTCTCTTCAAGAAGTTGGGTTGCTTGATGGTTACAAGATTGTTAGGAATGAGTTAAAAAAAGGCTTAGGAGAGATAGGAGGGGGCATGAAAAGTTCTTGGCTGATCAGATAAAGGAAACCCCCAAGGCTTTTTACTCTTATGTGTGAAATAAAAGAAAGACCAGTGTGAGGTTAAGGCCAGTCAAGGATAGTAGTGGGAACTTGTGCGTGGAGTCAGAAGAGATGGTTGAAGTGTTGAATGAATACTTCTCTTCAGTGTTCACTAAGGAAAGGGGCCATGTTTTTGAGGATGAGAGTGTGATACATGCTGATAGGAATGATCCTGGTAATTATAGGCCAGTTAGTCTTACTTCGGTGGTCAGTAAGTTAATGGAAAGGGTCCTGAGAGATGGGATTTATGACCATTTGGAAAGATCAGTATAATCCGGGATAGTCAGCACAGTTTCATGAGGTGTAAGTCCTGCCTCACAAATTTGATTGAATTCTTTGACAAGGTAACTAAGTGTGTGGACGAAGGTAGAGCAGTTGATGTTGTATACATGGATTTTAGTAAGATGTTTGTTAAGGTTCCCCATGGTAGGCTCATGAAGAAAGTAAGGAGGTGTGGGATAGAATGAAATTTGGCCAATTGGATAAGTAATTGGATAAGTAACTAGAGCAGTTGATGTTGTATACATGGATTTTAGTAAGATGTTTGTTAAGGTTCCCCATGGTAGGCTCATGAAGAAAGTAAGGAGGTGTGGGATAGAATGAAATTTGGCCAATTGGATAAGTAACTGGCTGTCTCATAGAAAACAGTGGAGGGAAAAATTTCAGACTGGAGGCCAGTTACCAGCGGTTTACCACAGGGGTCAGTGCTGGGTCCTCTGCTATTTGTGATTTTTATCAGTGAATTGGAAGAGGGGGCTGAAGGGTGGGTTAGTAAATTTGCTGATGACACCAAGATTGGTGGAGTTGTGGATGAGGTGGAGGGATATTGCAGGCTGCAAAGAGACATTGATAGGATGCAGAGCTCGGCAGAAAAGTGGCAGATGGAGTTTAACCCTGATAAGAGTGAGGTGATTCATTTTAGTAGGACAAACTTGAATGTGGATTATAGGGTAAACAGCGGGGTTCTGAGGAATGTGGAGGAACAGTGAGATCTTGGGGTTCATATCCACAGATCTCTAAAGGTTGCCACTCATATGGATAGAGCCGTGAAGAAGGCTTATAGTGTGTTACTGTTTATTAACAGGGGGTTTTAGTGTAAGGGCTATGGGGTTATGCTGCAACTATACCGGACCTTGGAATATTGTGTGCAGTTCTGGTCACCTCACTATAAGAAGAATGTGGAAGCATTGGAGAGAGTGCAGAGGAGATTTACCAGGATGCTGCCTGGTTTGGAGGGTAGGTCTTATGAGGAAAGGTTGAGGGAGCTGGGGCTTTTCTCTTTAGAGCGGAGGAGGATGAGAGGCAACTTAATAGAGGTTTATAAGATGATGAGGGGGATAGATAGAGTGGACATTCAGAGACTATTTCCTCGGGTGGATGTAGCTGTTACTAGGGGGCACAACTATAAGGTTCATCGTGGGAGATATAGGAGGGATGTCCGAGGTAGATTCTTTACTCAGAGAGTGGTCGGGGTGTGGAAGGAACTACCTGCTGTGACAGTGGAGTTGGACACTTTAGAAACTTTCAAGTGGTTATTGAATAGGCACATGGAGCACACCAGAATGATAAGGAGTGGGATAGCTCGATCTTGGGTTTGGACATAGCTCAGCACAACTTCGAGGGCCGAAGGGTCTGTACTGTGCTGTAGTGTTCTATGTTCTATGTTTTGATCCCTCCCAATTGCCTCCATGCTCTTCCAATTGCCTGCATTCTATTCCCTAGGACAAAATTAAGATCCTCTTTGCCAGTGAACTGCCTGATAACACGTTTATCAGGGCAGCACAGTGGCACAATTGTTAGAACTACTGCCTCACAGCATCAGGGGCCCGGGTTCGATTCCAGCCTTGGATCATTGACTGTGTGGAGTTTGCATGTTCTCTCCATGTCTGTGTGGGTTTCCTTCAGATATTCTGGTTTCCTCCCACAGTCAGAAAGATATGTTGTTGAACAGGCACTGGCGTGTGGTGACTAAGGGATTTTCACAATAACTTCATTGCAGTGTTAATGTAAGCCTACTTGTGACTAACCAATAAACTTTAACTTTACTTTAATCAGCTTGCTGGTCTTGTACCTGGAACCAATTAAATATTGGATACAACTCAAGTTTCTCACTTCCTTGTTCGGATTGTTTCTCTATATCCCTGATTCCCAGATCAGTATGCTTTCACTCTGTAGTGTGGCCTTCTTGTAGGATAGGCACGAGATAGTTTGCACTTTGTTTTCCTATTGACAGAAAGAAATCTTTGCATGTGTGAGTGCTAGCTTTCAACTGAGAGAATGAGTGGGTAGGACAGCTAACTTGTGCCTTTTGTAGCACCCTGGGCACTGACCTGTGAATAGTCTGCAGTGGGAACTCTTTTTATGGGAATAATTTCAAGTATTTTAGTTGTATTTGGCAATGAACTGGCCTGAAGATATATCTACTTATGTAATAAAATTAATATGCTTTGTTGGCTTTTGCTTTTTATGTTAAGATAATCTTAACATGACTATATTTGGGCACAGCTGGCACACTGACATAGGAATAATACAAATAAACTTTGTTCATCTTAATTTGTTAGGAAGGAATTATGTTTATATAACAGCTTCTATACCAAACACTTTAAAGTCAATGAAGTGCTTTTGAAGTGCAGATACTGTTGTGATGTGGGAACATGCTGTGATTTTTAAAGGTCTGATGAAATAGTCCATTTTGTTGAGAGTATTTGTTGACATGCAGGTGCAGACATGGCCATATTGAAATAGTCACATAGCAGTCCACATCTGACTGCACAATGAAGTATGGAACAGGTTGGAAACAAATGCGATGCTTGCTCCAATGCCCACAACAGGGAAGAATTTTATTTCATTTTCATAGTAATTGAAGGATGTTTTTGACTTGCCATCTTCCAAAAAAGCAGTGAAAACATCTGATTTTCTTCAAAACTTCACAATTTACTTCATACATTATTAGTGCAGCCAAATGGCTTTGCGTGATACTCAGTTGTGCAAGTCTAGAAAGATAACCTCAGTTAGCTTATCCCAGATGGATAGACAGAAGTGGAAAGTGTCACAGTTGGTAACAGTGTCTCAGTGTTTCTGATGATCCCTGCTGCGAACTGGGTGCTGATGAGATGACAAACCAGCTTTTTCTACTCCTCAAAGCATGGATAGATAGCTGAAACTGGAAACAACATCTGCCATTTGCTGATGGCACTGGCCAGTGAGGCTCCATGCAGCAAATTTATCTTCCATGAAATGTACTTTTCATAATGTAAGCTCACCAATGAAGCACAAATATTGAAAGGAAAATTGAAGCAAATAAGCTGCTCAAATTGAGGTCAGCTAAAATATCTGGCTTGGATATACAGTATTCATTATTTAGTACCAGGCTTGTGTATTGTGTTGTCATTGCATACTCTGCTATAGCAAGATACAGATGCCTCTTACATTCCATCAAAGAGAGTAATTATGAGGCAGATATCTTGTCTTCTTAAATAACTCAGTAAATAAATTTACATTAAAATGATGGATGTTCATGAGTTGGTTGAAGAAGTGTTGTTCGTTGTTTTATGACTGAAACTCTGCACTTTGACCAGGCTAAAAGCTACTCATCATTTCAAAGATCTTGTGTTAGTCTGTTTTATATTAAAACTTCATTGAGATGTAATTGTCAGCCTCTTCTGGTCTTGCTGGCAAATTGATTGCGTGTGGGTTGTCATCACTTTCGGAGGAAATAAATTTTCCTTCAGCTTGAATGGCAAGCCCAGGGGTCAGCTAGCTGGGCCACCTCTCTGATAACAGCTTTACGATAGCTTTCTGTGAAGGAAGGTTTCACAATAAATCCTTGTCCTTTCACTGAAATAAGGAGAAAAATGAGATGCTGACTATAGATCGATAGAACGAGAAGTGGCAAGAATATTCATCATATCTGACAGGATAAAATAGAAACAGGGACTTGAAACAATGACAAAATCCAGCTATAAGTTGGAAGAAAATTGAATAGCGCTGATAGAATAATAATGGACGGAAAATATTTCTGTAGAGCTACTTCAGATTTTCACCATCAACTGAGCTATTTATTCTGCACTATTCACTAAATGCTGCAATTTTCAAACACTGGCCCCTGATATGTTATAAACGTAACCATTTGGATTGCATTTTTAGAAACTCAGGCATCATTTCACACAGTTGTTTTGCAGTAGTTTGTGAGGTAAACCATTTCAGTTTCTTTTATAATGTCCACTAAGATTATATTAAATTTTGAATCTCAATGGTAGAACAATGTTATATAAGAAAAATACTAAACATAATGTTAACTTTACATTCAAAATATTTTTAATCATTTAAATACTAATGCCATGGGATAAAGTCAATTATCCACTTTCCATTTCTTTTGTTTTTTCTATCCTTTGGTGGTTTTGGTGGACAGACTTTTCAGTATGCAGGGCTCCCCACTTCGGACTGACATAATGGGTCGACCCCTCCCAAGCCTTGACGATTCCTAAATACACTTAGATTTTCTTGTTACAGCTCTGCCTGCCTTGCCAACTTATTCAGCCTTCTTTAGGCTTAAATTGCCTTTGGATTGCAAAAACTCTGATGTGTCCTTAAACATTCTGACTTTGATGTGGTCGTGAATTAACTTGTGCTTTAAAGCTCCATAGCCACAACAACCAGCAAGTTGATACACATTATTAACAAATGAATCAATGGGTTCATCTAGCCTTTGGCTCCTCTGTTTGAATCTTGCCATCTCAATGACTAGGTTCTTCTTATGGCTGAAGTAATTTCAAAGGCCCAATACTGGTCTTATCTCACCAGGACATCATTAGCTATGGCCCCAGTTGCATATAAAAGATTATAGACCTGCTTTTTCTGTGCATTTTCTTGTAAACCCGAAGATGTTCAGTATCTCTCCAAGTGTCTCTTCTAAAGTCCCTATCATTGTCCTTACTATGGACCCTTGATGTGTTTGAAATGCTGTGAAAGGCTCTTGGAAAGTCTGTCATGTGTGATTCACTCTCCTCTACCAAGGTACACTTTAGCTTTGTACTTCTTTGTTACGAAGTGGAGATGTTTAATGTTCTTCACCCATGGGTTACCAACGTTTGGCCTCAGTTTCTTAAACTACAGCCTTTCGTTCTGCCGCCATGTTTTGGGTTGTTACCATATCTTGATGAGCTTTTGCTTCTTTAAAATTTGGTATAGTCAGTATATAGCTTTTCTTGAAACTATTGACCAAGAATGACTTACAAAGATCTCATGGTAAGTATATAGTTTTCTGTAGGCATAGTCTGTATGTGTCCTGCTCTCTTGGACCCCCTTTGTCATTTGACTCTGTTGTAATGCATACATCATCACTAACATCATTATCTCATTAACATAGCTATGATCACTTTAAGGTTAGTGACTGCATCTTCAAAAGACATAGGGGGTTTACAAGAAATGCACAGAAACACCAGGTCTATAATCTTTTATATGCAACTGGGGCCATAGCTAATAATGTCCTGGTGAGATAAGACCAGCATTGAGCCTTCGAAAATTACTTCTTACCATCACATCCCGTTGGCCAATGGGCGGGGTGAGCCAGTAAGACCGCGAGAGAGCGAGAAATCAGGTTCGTGCCCGATTTCTCACCTCTGGCGATCTGATTTCTCGCCACTGGATATCTGGCGTGAGGCTGAATAAATTACTTAAATTACATTTAAATGTGATTAGCGAGCCCAGACCTCAATCATTTGGGTTCATTTGCTGTGTGGCCTTGCCAAGAGAGGTTCTCTCTGGCAAAAATCACAGCTGGTTCCCAACACCGGTAGGTCAAGGGCAAGGGTAGTGGCTCCCCATGGGTAGTGCCAGGCTGTCATTGCCAGCCTGGCACCCCGGCACAGCCCGCTGGGCATTAGGCAGTACCAAAGGGGAAGTAGGGCCTGAGGGGGAGGGCCAATTGGGAGCAAACCATGGGCAGGCCGATCGGTCATGGGAGAGTCTACTCTGCACTCTGCGCAGTGATCAGTGGGGGGAGGGAGGGGGATCAACCTGGATGGTAGGAGAGTTGCAGGAGTCAGTCTTTCCAGGCAGGCAGGATGTGGGGATCAACATTTCTGGACAAGGACTTCTGGATGGCGTCACATGGTAACTGGAGGGGTGAGGCTTGTTTTAGGTGACGGCGGTTTGTTTTAGGTGACAGAGGCCATCTGAAAGCAGCAGACACTGTGACAGGTCTCTCTGCTGCTCACAGTAGAGAGACCTGCACGTGCGCAATGGTGCTTTTTGCTGCTATTAGCCAATTTTCTGGTGATATAAGCCCCACACCCTCCCCCTAGTGGTGAGAACAGTTTTTAAGGTTTTTTTTCCCCTGCTCTGTGCATAAAATACTAGATTTATACTCACCAAAGAACTGAATCAGAAACTCTCTCATTTTTACGCTCGTTCTGGATTTAGAATTTTTTTCATAAGATCACCCCCATAGCCTACAAACTGCACCATTAGCTTCATGCAGTGCTCAAATCACAACTGCCCCATCACATCTACCAATAAACTCTATCAGTCAGGACTCATACTTAACACATTTATGCGCTACTGCATACACTTAACACTTCATAGCCCTACAAGCCTTATATCCACATCTCATAGGTTGCAAACACTGTGAGCTTTCAACAATGTCATCCACATTAGCCAAGCATATTACATTATATTTCCTCCTCTTTCTTTTACCAGCAACTTGTGCTACTCTTCATGACCTCTTCATTCTTTAAGTTATGACCATAAGAGGAAGACCTAATTCTACAATAATGAATGGGAGTAATGAGTTTGTAGCCAAGACTTGAAGTTAGCTAAAAGTCCTTCAGCCCCTGCCACGCCACTCTCTTTTGACTTATAAATTTTGAAGCAACTATGGACGGTTGCAAACAAACTGAAGAATCACAGCAATGGTCAAAAGAAGTCAACTAGAAATGAACTATTCATTAGTTGATATCTTTAAATTGCACTCGTGGAGGGTTTTGTTCCTGCTGTGTAACATGTGTTCAGCTGTGCAAGGTTAGGTGAGGACATCACTTTGTTAGCCTGCAAAATGCCAGTGCTTGTGTCAAATCCTGATTTGCTAGTTCTGCTTACTTCCAATGGACATGCACTGTGCGCATGCTAATCCCTACATTGATGCATGCTTCACATCACAATTGTGTATGTGCACAGCTATTGCCATTTTGAAGCTCAAAGAGCATTTGTAGTGTCCATAAAATTAGTGCTCATGAATTTCCCAGCCTTTGGCTTCAGCCCTTCAACAAAACGGAATTGCCACAGGAATGAATGTGCGGCAGCAACCCATTAATTTACTTCTCAATAATTTAAGTGGTTGCTGTTTGAATATTGCTGAAAAGGGAGACATGTTGCAGAAGCTTTCCATTTTGCACATCACGGCAAATGCAAGAATGCCAAATTTTAGATAATTATGGTACAAGAGAAAAGGGTGCTCATTCATTGGTTGGCTCTGACTGGCTGTTGCATTACCATTGAGAAAGCAACTATTGGTGCTCCAAGCTCCTGGGTAATCCAAAACAGGTGCAAGACTTGAATATATTCCTTTAGTATATTCCAACAACACTCAAGTGTAGACATTTTGTTTTGTGTTTTTCAAGCAGAGGTTTGTTAAGTATGGTCTATACTCTGCCTATTATGAAGGAACATACTGTTTTCTTCATTGATCCCACTTTGATCTTCAACAGAACATGCCTACTTCACTTGGGGAACTTTGAGCAACTGGCTGACAGAGGCTTGGTTTATTTTGAGATACTGTGAACTTCAACCATAGATTACCTACCATGCATCAGAGTGCTCACCCTAGGTTTGCCACAATATCAGTTGTACCAGCCCAGAAAAAGGTAAATACATGGGGGCGGCCCTGCTGCCTGGATGAAGATCAGAGTGGCAACAGCTCAGACTAATGTTGCCAAATCTGAAGAAGAGTTCCAACTCCTCGCATCCCAGCTTACCTTTGAAAAATGCTTGTTGACCATCTAATATTGGTGGGAATGTATAGTGCAAGTGCTCCGATGGTCAAGTCCATTTTTAGCCACTGGGAGTCTATAATTAATTTTAAGGACTTTATGAATCAAGATGCCATTCCATCCATCCACCATAGGCCAGAGGGGAACATTACTGTGATTACAGTAATATTAAGAATCAAATTCATTATTGTTTGCCATTTTCAAAGCAAAACTGACACATTTCCACCAGACATGTCCTCCCTAAATTCAACTTGGTCAGTCCCTTAAGAAGCTTGACAACCCATTTTGATTATTCTTTGAAAGTAAATGGTTGGAACTGCTTAATGCACTTCTGCATCTGTAAAGAAAAGTTCATCACTTAGGACCACAAATATTTTTATCACAGCTTTGCACCCAGCACATTTTCACATTATTGTTCGGTTATGAATAGTTTAGATCTTGGTAATTCATAAAGCTTTTATTTATATCACAGGCAGAAATGTTGGTAATTATGAGGCCTGAATTTTGCAAGAATAGATTTTCTACATGCAATCTGTGTATTCTGACTGATCGCAGAAAACTACTTGTTGCTCTCTGAATGATTTCTCAAATTTTCTGTATTAATAGAGGTAGAAAATAACATTGGATGGGATGGGTCTGTTAATTTGCTATTGATGTTAAATGTTGCAACCAAAACAAATTTCAACATAGTCTTTTATCAGATTTTCTGATATTTCCTTCCCTGTTACATTTAGTTGTATCCCCATTTTGGATCACTTTTTATAATGCTAAATTTAGTGATACACAAGGGAGAGGATAGAATTCCTAGTTTAGACAATTGGAGAGATTACCTTTCTCCTGCAGAGACCAGATTAGTCTCAGGGAAGGAAATAAAGGTCCTCTCACGCTGATCATTGTTGACAGTCGCAAGTTAATTCAGATGTAGTAATCTCAATCCACTCCCCAGTGAATGTAAAATCATAAAACTAATATTCTTCTCATAAAACTAATAATCACGTCTTACTCTAAATTTAGCACTGGAATGAGTATTTTCAAATGTTGCAGATTCTGTCTGTTTACCAGATGAAACTGGAAAAGACATTGAAATTCCCGTGCATATTAACAAGAATTGTTTAATGCAAGTATTGCATTAGAGACCACATACAAAAACTTTATCATAACTAGTGTCCCTAGAGAATCAATAGAGCAAACATAACCCTCAGGGAACTAGAAGCGCAATAATTGAAAAGGAGAAGTCAGACTATTTGCTGTTGCGCTGCAAGTTTGCGGATCCATATAACCTGAGCCAGCAATCTACTAAGGTATGAGCTTCTGATCTGAATGAACTGCTTGGTTCAAAGGAGAAGATATACAGGGTATAAAATAAAGGTGTCATGAGTAAAGCATGGATAAATTGAGTTTACTTTTCTTCTAAATTTTAAAAGCTAAAGTGAAGAAATCAACTGAATCAGTTGTGTGAAAGAGCATTTTTTCAAAAGAAATTGGGTGAGACAAGAGATCAAACGGGAAAAATAATGTATTTAAGGAGGTTCTGAAACCCATTGGGTGGGGGGTGGGGTGTGGGGGGGGGGGAACGGTGGGGTGGGGTGGGGATAGTTGTTTTAGATCCCAGTATGCAGCAAGAATCACTGCTCAACTCCCAACAAGCAGTATGAATGAATGTAGATCTGAAAAGCCAGCTATTGTAAACCTCAGACAGCAACCCAAGAGAAATTAAAGGCATTGTGTGGTTAAAAAAAAATGGATTTTTATAGATTTTAAGATCTATAAGTAGTTGCTGAATAGATAAAAGGTGAGTTAGCTCTGAAAGTAGTCAAATTAAGGTTGTGTGAAATTGTCTTAAAGTATTGATACTGTGTAAAGCCATTGTTGTGTTTAAGTGTAATTGTGTTTTATTTTTCTGATTTCTTAATAAACATTTACTTAATCACAAGTGGTCAGGGACATCACTTCTGGATTTCAAAAATTGCAAAAAAGCAACAAGTTTCAAGTTTCAAGTTTCCCATCTGGGATTTGAACAGCTCGGCATTTACCATCAGCAAAGTAAATTTAGGGTGGAATTCTCTATTTTCAAGACAAAGTGTAATAGTGAGGAGCTGCAGTGCTGCCTTTCCTACTGGCCGGAATGGTGGGATCTCATGCTAGATTCTGTGATAGCAGCTTACTGGTTACGCATAAGTGAGTTCACCTCTGAATCTCCTTGTGACTGGCAGCTGATTCATCCGCTGTCATCACCTTGTGGGTTTGAAGGTCCCGGTGCCATATTTAAACACCGCTCCAACTCACTCCTATCATTCTCTCCATCCTACCTGTCTTCGCCACACCATGCTGGGTATCAGTGAACAGAAAGGAAATGCTAGCAGCTTCAGGAAGAAATCTGTTCCTCATTTCAACCATCCTCCTAAGCCTGTCACCTGCCAGTCACCCATGTCCCAATTGAACCTTTGCCCACTCCTTAGTGTATCCTTTTCCAATAAGCAGTGTGGTATCTCTTTGACCTCCTTGTTTGTGAGCTTTACGTGCAGCCTTGTTGGGATCCAGCTTTCCTCCCCTCAGTGAAGTTATTCAGTAACAACAAAAAAAGCAGAACATGTTTTAAAAGGCATAAAACATTTGAGGGCAGAACTTTTCCATTCTTTGTGCAGAGTATGGTAGGGTTGAGAAAACCAGTGTACAGCTTGGTGGCTGCGTAGCTGCCTTTTCTCAACACAGATATGCAAAAAGAAATGAGGCATGGCCCATGGCATCATGCTGGTGGAGCAGGGCCAGAAAAAGCCGGCAATGCCACGAATCCCAAGAACAGGATGGCCATTTTATAAAGGGTGCCTGATCTCTGATTTTAAAGAAACAGGACCTCCCCCACACAGGACCTCCCCCCCGCCCCCTCGTTCCACTCCCCCCACCCCCACAACCCCCCACACACCCCCCCTCACCCCCCACCCCCAACCCCCACCCAGGAAATCAGCTCAGTCATCGAAACATTGGCAGATTATACGAATGACACTCAAGGAAGCAAACCACTGCCACTTGTTCAAAGCCATACTATGCAACTGACTAGTCCTTTGAACTAACAACCATCATGAAGCAAGAAGAAACATGACTAACGTTGCATAGACGTTGAAAATTATAACTTAAGTTATATTAGGAATTAATGCCAGTTTATGCCAACTACCTCACAATGTTCTGAGATTTCACTTCATAACCTTTACACTTTGAAATTTAGGGGAAAGATTAATAGTGGCACTGAGTTCAATCTCAGTACGCTACCTTCAAAGAATGAATGGTAGCAGAGTTCTATTAAGTTTCGACAACTATTTTGTAACAGGAATGTCAATGCTCAATGTCTTTTACCATGTAATAGACATGATGTTATTTATTTTGGCATGGTTCCAAATATAAAAACCTTTGGAATTTGCATAGACCTTGCATAGGGTTAGTTAAGTGGACCTGTATCTTAAGAAACACTGAGTTCAATTACTTCATGTATTATAGTTTGAAGTTAATAAGAATTTATTTGATACTTGAACAAAGATTTGTCATTTTGAATCTTGAGCAGCAGCATGAAGTAACTTTCTTTCTGGCTTTTTTTTGCTTTAAATATCAAAGAATTGCTGCATAGAAGATTGTCATTTGAACAATTATTCCTGGCTCACTCTCGCTCTTTATCTACAAGGTCTATGCAAATTCCAAGGGTTTTTATATTTGGAACCATGCCAAAATGAGGCGATTGTGATTCTGAGGCGATGAAAAGGCTATCGGTGCTAAATTGGATAGCACTATCAAAAGAGATGTGGGGATCAACAATGCATGGTTAACCCACAACAGTTCTTTGAATTGTAGGCAACATGCATGCCACATCAATGCTACCTGCCATTAGCAAAGTTTTGTGTGCGGCCAGTGCTAATTGCTCTGATCAGTGGCTCCTAATATCAGCAGGAAGCCTGAAGTTGTAACTTCCTGACACCACTTTAAGCAAGTTTGTGCTGTTTAAAGCTCGACTGAATTTCTTAAGGGGAGGTACATTGTCAGATTCATAGAGCCATGCAACACTGATAGAGGCCCTTTGGAACAAAATATCTGCACCTATCTATTTTAATCCCATTTTCCAGCACGTAGCACGTAGCCTTATATGTTATGATAGTCCAAGAGCTCATCTAAATACTCCTTAAATGTTATGAGGATTCCTGCCTCCACCAGGCTTTCACGAAGCAGATTCCAGATTCCCATCACTCTCTGGGTGAAAAATCTTTTCCTCAAATCTCCTCCAAATTGCCTGCCCCTGAGCTTAAATCTATGTCCCCTGATTATTGACACCTCAATCAAGTCCCACCTCAACTTTCTCTGCTCTGAGGAAAGCATTGGTGGCACAGTGGTTAGTATTGCTGCCTCACAGTGCTAACCAATTGTTGAAACAAAAGTTGACCGGTAGTCAGTTTGTGGTGTCTCTTTCAGCTGAAGAAATGTTTTTCACAAGTCTTTTATAGGCACTTCAATTTTTGCTAGCCTACCTAATCCTATAGATGTCACAGCAACATTTCTTAAATTAAATATTCATAATAAATTTAAATGCTTCATAATTAAGTATTGCACTAAGTAGCGTGATATGCCAACAAACCCAAAGTATTTTGATGTACTTGCAGCCAATCATCCATAGAAAAGGAAAACAGTTCGGTAGTTCACATGAATATGTTATTATTCAGTCATTCAACAATGTTATAAATTTTTGTGTGTGAAATATTGAGTCAAAATATTCAAAATGTCTTCAGTAATCATATGCTTGAATGGTTTGTGTAACCAATGGAGACTTAATGTTATTGCAAAACTGGGAGAGGTATTGTTACCAAATTTTGATTGATAAATATATAAAGAAAGCGGTGGCTGTAATTTCCACGTATTTGTCTCAACCTCTTGTTCAGAACCATGACAGATCAGCACAATCACTGGGAAATTGTGTAAATGGCAGAAATTCAAAGGTATTAGAATCATAGAATTATAGAAAAACTACAGCACAAACAGGCCGTTTGGCCCACAAGTTGAGCTGATCTTATCGTATGCTCTAACAATTTGAACAAATAAATTAACATTGCTTTCTTTCTTTAAAATTATGCGGTCTTTGGCTTTTTCAATGAGTTGGGGGCAGAGGAAGATCAAAATGTATGATTCAAAGGTAGGTTACTTTGTATGGTTCATTTTATCCATCTCCTCCTCTCCCTTTCCACTTTCTTACTTATCTTGTTTTGCTTTTCTTCTGGATGTTTCTGGGGGAAATATTCACTAAAAGAGGCAACAAATGGATTTGCCTTTTCTCACACAGTATAGCGTAAGTTCAATTAAGATGCACTTCAGGCAAAATTTAATTGAATGGTAAAACAAATATGATGGGATGAATGGACTACGCCTGTTCCTCTGCTTGGATTTTCTCAGTCCATGTCTGTCTTGTTGCGGATTCTATTTATAGATGGACCTCAGGTAGGTGAACTATGACTGACAACAGAATCTGATCACCTTCTCGTTGTTGCAAGATCATTCAGTCAATCAATATTATTGCAGGCATGCATATCTCAGATACAATCCACTTGATTTTAAATTTAATCTCCTGGAAAATGTGTGTCAGCAAGGAGCAACTTTCCAGAGCCTTTGTCAAACTGAGGAAGCCTTTGGAATGTTAAGTTTAAATGTTTATTTACTTTTTATTAGTGTCACAAGTAAGGCTTGCATTAACACTGCAGTGAAGTTATTGTGAAAATCCCATAACTGCCACACTCAGGGGCCTGTTCGGGTACGCTGAGGGAGAATTTTTTAGCAGGACCATTGCACATCTTTCTGTTTTATCTTAAATTCAATATTATTAATACTTGACTCATTGCCATCTTCAGAATGTCATTTCCATGGTACGAGAAGCTTAGAAACCATTAGGCTCATTCAACACATAGATTCAAAGTGGTAAAATAGGGCTCTAAGTGCTGGGTGGATTTAAAACTGGGAATGTTTCAGATTTGACTTTTAGGCCCATTCTCAAGCTCCCCCATACACTCTGCAAAATTATCAGAGATCTGAATTACGCTGCGCAAGCCTGTGGGCAGGGCTTAATGCGCCCGAAACACTGTAACTCCGATTGGAGCTGTGAAATGCGCATATGCAGTTTAAAAAAAAGATACAAAAACACTCCCCAGTCACATTGCTCCCGGGCCAGATGATGCTTTGCTCTGGCCCCTGCAGACATTGCCCCACCCCCCACAATATTAATTATTAATGACCCCCTTAATCCCCCTCTGCTGTCCAGAACGATCACTGCCCGCTTCCCCCCACCCCACCCCACTATCAACCTCACACACAGTGACAGCAGACTCCCCCTTCCCCTCATGGGGCAGAGGCAGAGTGGCAGAAGACCCTGCCCTTGCAACCCCCCCCATCCACACTACTGACCCCCTTATCAATCTGAGTGGAGTCATCTGATCCACCACCTTCCCTGCCCCACCACACTGATCTGAGTGGAGCCATCTTACCCACCTCTGCCCCACTGATCTGAAGCAGAGAGCTGCCGGAAGCTCATAAGAACATAAGAACATAAGACATAGGAGCAGGAGCAGGCCATCCAGCCCTTCGAGCCTGCCCCGCCATTCAGTAAGATCATGGCTGATCTGTCGTGGCTCAGTTCCACTTTCCCGCCCTCTCCCCATAACCCTTAATCCCCTCTCCTATCAAAAACCCAGCAACCCGCGTCTTAAAAATATTTAGCGAGGCAGCGTCCACCACTTCAACGGGCAGAGAATTCCAGAGATTCACCACCCTTTGAGTGAAGAAGTTCCTCCTCAACTCCGTTCTAAACCGCCCTCCTTTTATCTTGAGGCTGTGCCCCCTAGTCCTACTGTCTTTTTTGAGCGGGAAGAGTCTTTCCACCTCTATCCTATCCATCCCATTCATCATCTTGTACGTCTCAATGAGATCTCCCCTCATTCTTCTAAACTCTAACGAGTACAAGCCCAGTTTATTCAGCCTCTCCTCATAGCTCAACCCCCTCAACTCCGGTATCAGCCTAGTAAACCTCCTCTGCACTCCCTCCAAGGCCAAAATATC
Source organism: Carcharhinus amblyrhynchos (assembly GCF_965287045.1). Taxonomy (NCBI): domain Eukaryota; kingdom Metazoa; phylum Chordata; class Chondrichthyes; order Carcharhiniformes; family Carcharhinidae; genus Carcharhinus; species Carcharhinus amblyrhynchos. Next base: position 83,827,055 of record NC_137324.1, on the reverse strand, counting down.
TTTGCGCAGGTGCGGCGCCCAAAACTGCACACAGTACTCCAGCTGTGGCCTAACCAATGTTCTATACAGCTGCAGCAAGACCTCCCTACTTTTATATTCAATCCCCCTCGCTATGAAGGCCAGCATCCCATTCGCCTTCCTGACCACCTGCTGCACCTGCAAGCTGGGTTTTTGCGACTCATGCACAAGGACCCCGAGGTCCCTCTGCACCGTCGCCTGCTGCAGTTTTTTGCCCCGTAAGTAATAGTCCTTCCTACCAAAGTGGACCACCTCACACTTGCCAACATTAAATTCCATTTGCCATTTCCTGGCCCATTCGCCCAGCCTATCTAGATCCTTCTGCAGACTCTCCACATCCTCCGCACAATTTGCCGTTCCCCCAATCTTGGTGTCATCAGCAAATTTCGACACTCTACACTCGGTTCCCTCCTCCAGATCATCTATATAAATGGTAAAAAGCTGAGGCCCCAGCACCGACCCCTGGGGCACTCCACTAGTCACCATCCGCCAATCCGAATAGCACCCGTTGACCCCCACTCTCTGCCTCCTATTTGACAACCAATCCTCTATCCACGCTAACACCCTACCCCCAACTCCATGTCCCTCGACCTTCTGCAATAACCTCTTGTGAGGTACTTTGTCAAACGCCTTCTGAAAATCTAGAAAGACCACATCCACCGGCTCTCCTCTATCCACCGCCCTAGACACATCCTCATAGAACTCCAGTAAATTTGTCAGACACGACTTCCCTTTAATGAAACCGTGCTGCGTCTGCTTTATCAAGCAATTCCCTTCAAGATGCCTCGCAATTTCCTCCTTAATGACAGATTCTAACATTTTACCTACCACAGACGTTAAACTAACCGGCCTATAATTCCCCGCCTTTTGCCTGGCACCCTTCTTAAACAACGGCGTAACATTAGCCGTTTTCCAATCATCCGGCACTTCCCCGGAATCCAGCGACGTTTGGAAAATAACCACCAAGGCATCCACTATCACCTCCGCCATTTCCTTCAGAACCCTCGGATGCATTCCATCCGGTCCTGGGGACTTGTCCACAATCAGCCCCTCCAGTCTGTCGAGCACCGCCTCTCTAGTAACAGTAATGTCATTAAGACCCTCCAGTCCTACCACCTTTCCATCGCTAACACCCGGCAAATTATTCACGTCCTCCTCCGTGAAGACAGAAACAAAAAAGTTATTCAATACCTTAGCCATATCCCCATCCCCTACCACTAGATCCCCTTTCTCATCCTCTAAAGGACCAACATTCACCCTAGCCAGCCTCTTCCTTTTTATATATTTATAAAAACTCTTGCTATCCTTTTTTATATTAAGCGCTAGCCCAGCTTCATAGTTTCTCCTACCCTTTTTTATCAACTTCTTTGTCAATCTTTGTTGACATTTAAACCTCTCCCAATCCTCTTCTCGCCCACTACTCTTAGCTACTCTAAATTCTTCCGCTTTTAGTTTAACACTTTCCTTCACCTCCTTCGTTATCCACGGCTTATTACCTCTCCTCCTACTATCCTTTTTGACCATCAGAATAAATTTCCGCTGAGCACCAAGAAAGATCTCCTTAAAGATCCTCCACTGCTCCTCAACAGACCCTCCCTCCAACGCGCTCCCCCAGTCCACATTCGCCAATTCTTCTCTCATCCTACCGTATTTCCCTCTATTCAAACAAAGGACACGTGTCCGGGAACCCACTTTCTCCTCCTCCATCTGCACCAGAAACTCCACCATACAATGATCACTCTCCCCAAGAGGATCCTTCACCACAAGGTCCCTAATTCTACCCGCCTCATTACATAGCACCAGATCCAAGATAGCTCGCTCCCTCGTCGGCTCCAACACACACTGTTCGAGGAAACTATCCCGGCAGCATTCCAAGAACTCTTCCTCGAGCCCCCCGCGTCCAACATGGGTCGACCAATCAATATGCAGATTGAAATCCCCCATAACTACGGCCGTCCCATTCCTGCACGCCGCGCTTATTTGCGCGTTAACAGCCCGCCCCACCTCCAGATCATTATTCGGGGGCCTATAGACGACACCCACCAGCGTCTTCCTCCCTTTGCTGTTCCTAATCTCCACCCACAATGATTCCACCCTCTGCTCCTTGGCTCCAATATCATCCCTTGCTACCACCGTGATGCTATCCTTAATCAGCAGAGCTACGCCCCCCCCCTTTTCCCTCCTGCCTATCCTTCCTAAACACTTGATAGCCCTGTACATTCAGCTCCCAGTCCCTGTCACCCTGCAGCCACGTCTCTGTAATGGCCACCAGATCGTATCCATTTGTGTCGATCTGCGCCACCAGCTCATCCACTTTATTCCGAATGCTTCGTGCATTCAGATAAAGTGCTTTCATCCCAGCCTTCACCTGGACCCTATTTGCCGCAACGCCACCAACCATACTCACGCCCCCTACTCCCTGTATTATTGGGACATCCTCGGCCTCTTCTCTTACCTGTACCCTCTCCTTAACTTTAGACCTCGTAACGTCACCTACCCTCGCACCCTCCCCCCCCCAATTAGTTTAAAGCCCTGTCTACAGTCCTCTTTACTCGATTCGCCAGCACTCTGGTCCCAGCACGGTTCAGACCAACCCCATCCCGCCCGAACAGGTCCCACCTACCCTAATACTGGTGCCAATGCCCCATAAATTCAAACCCATTCCTCCCACACCAATCCCTGAGCCACCCATTCACTTCCTTAATCCTGTCAACCCTACGTCCGTCTGCACACAGTTCAGGCAGTAGCCCAGAGATAACCACCTTGTCGGTTCTACTTTTTAATTCCATTCCCAGCTTTTCATACTCCCTCCCCAGATCCTCAGTCTGCATTTTGCTTACGTCTCCGGCACCCACATGTACCACAACGACCGGATTCTCACCCTCCCACTCCAGGTTCCTCTGCAGCCCAGATGCGACATCCTGTACCCGAGCACCAGGCAGACAACACACCCTTCTGTGCACTTTGTCATTGTGACAAAGGACAGTGTCAATACCCTTCACTCCACTATCCCCAATCACTACTACGTTCCTTTTCACCTTCTCTTTGCCTATGTCCTGCTGCATCACTGTACCGTGTGCAGTTTGCTCACCAACCTCACCTGCCTCGTTCTCGTCCAGCCTGGAAGCAAGAACCTCAAACCTGTTATGCAGCTTGAGAGGCTGAGGCCTCCGCTCCTCACCCCCCTTCCTCCTCCCAGCAGCCCCCTCTTGTCCCTGACCCTTAGAGTTAGCCAGTCTAGGGGAGGTGGATGTCACTTGCACCCCATTGACAATGGCACCCTCTCTCCCCCTGATAAGTCTCAGTGTCTGTAGCTCAGAGGCCAGCTCATTTACCCTGAGCTGGAGCTCCTCCAGCAACCTGCACTTACTGCAGACATGGTCACTGGGATGGACCCTGGGGTCCACCAGTTCCCACATCATACAGAAACCACACATCACATGCCCCTCCATTATTCACTGTAGTAGTGTTGAAAAAATTTTTTTATTTTTTTTCTCTTGTTTTTCAAACGAACTCACCTGGCCTTTTTTCCTTCCAGCCCTTTTTGATATTAAGCCCTAGTAGCTCACTCTACTTCCCCCTCACTCCGCTGCCCGCTCAGACGCTGCCCGCTGTCTACACCAGGCCTCCTTTTAAACCTGGCGCTGATTTAAAGCTGATGTCCCACAACTGCCTGCTAACCACTCCCTCAGAATTCTTAAAGCAGTAAATACAATAAATAAATGCTTTAAACAGTTCTACAAAGAACAAAGTGCTTTAAACTTATTTTAAACAGGTTATTAACAGGTAAAATCTTAGCTCTCTCTCTGCTCCTTCACTCGTCTGCTCTAGCAAACAATGGAAGGCTTCACCGTGTGGCCAGTTGATATTTAAAGCTGATGGCCCACAACTGCCTGCTAACCACTCCCTCAGAATTCTTAAAGCAGTAAATACAATAAATAAATGCTTTAAACAGTTCTACAAAGAACAAAGTGCTTTAAACTTATTTTAAACAGGTTTTTAACAGGTAAAATCTTAGCTCTCTCTCTGCTCCTTCACTCGTCTGCTCTAGCAAACAATGGAAGGCTTCACCGTGAGCTCAGAACTTACCTTCTCAGAAGCTGGTGTGCCCAAATCAGATCTTTGCGGTCCATGTCTATTTCGTGCTAACTGTGGATGGGTGAACACAGTGGCAAGTTTGACCGTGCAGTCCATTAAGTTAATGTATATGCATGCAAGTGCATTTAAATTGACGTCACACCTATTTCAGGCATGGTCCCAATGGTGGCCATTTTCGGGCCTTGGTAAAGGAGAAACTGGCGCAGAGGCAGCTGTGGATTGTACTACTTGCCTCATGCCTGACTTTACCACCAAGTTTTTGTGCTGAAAAGACATAATCAATTGTTCTGTCGCAAAATGTTTGTTCATATAAAAATTACTTTTGAGTTAAAGCAAAGATAATCACAAATAGAATTTTTTACACCGATGTTTCCAATCCTGAGCTCACAATCAAACACATCTATTTTTAAAAATAATTTCACAAGAAAACCCAGGTTCAATTCAGGCCTTGGATCACTATAAGAACATAAGAACATAAGAAATAGGAGCAGGAGTAGGCCATCTAGCCCTTCGAGCCTGCCCCGCCATTCAATAAGATCATGGCTGATCTGTTGTGGCTCAGTTCCACTTTCCCGCCCTCTCCCCATAACCCTTAATCCCCTCTCTTATCAAGAACCCATCAACCCGCTTCTTAAAAATATTTAGCGAGGCAGCCTCCACCACTTCAACGGGCAGAGAATTCCAGAGATTCACCACCCTTTGAGTGAAGAAGTTCCTCCTCAACTCCGTTCTAAACCGCCTCCCCTTTATCTTGAGGCTGTGCCCCCTAGTCCTACTGTCTTTTTTGAGCGGGAAGAGTCTCTCCACCTTTATCCTATCCATCCCATTCATCATCTTATACGTCTCAATGAGATCTCCCCTCATTCTTCTAAACTCTAACGAGTACAAGCCTAGTTTATTCAGCCTCTCCTCATAGCTCAATCCCCTCAACTCCGGTATCAGCCTAGTAAACCTCCTCTGCACTCCCTCCAGGGCCAAAATATCCTTGCGCAGGTGCGGCGCCCAAAACTGCACACAGTACTCCAGCTGCGGCCTCACCAATGCCCTATACAGCTGCAGCAAGACCTCCCTACTTTTATATTCAATCCCCCTCGCTATGAAGGCCAGCATCCCATTCGCCTTCCTGACCACCTGCTGCACCTGCAAGCTGGGTTTTTGCGACTCATGCACAAGGACCCCGAGGTCCCTCTGCACCGTCGCCTGCTGCAGTTTTTCGCCACGTAAGTAATAGTCCTATCTGTGTGGAGTTTGCATATTCTCCCCATGTCTGCCTGGATTTCCTCCAGGTACTCCAGTTTCCTCTCTCAGTCCAAAAATGTGCGATTTAGAGAAATTGGCCATACTACATTGAGCATCAGAGAGATTAGCAGCGTAGATATTTGGGGATTACGGGGATAGGAACTGAGTGAGATTGTTGTCGGTGCAGACTTGATGGGCCAGATGGCGGCCTCCTGCACTGTAGGGATTCTATGATTGAGTGAGAGAAGACAGAGTTCCATACTAGAATTTTAGCATTAATTAAGAGGTAATTATACATGCTTAAGTAAAGAGTTGGTCCAAGTAAACTGGGCACAGATAATTGAGGGCAAGACAGTTGAGGAACAATGGTAGTTGTTCAGAGAGACATTGAACACCTCTCAATTAAAATATATTCTTCAGAGGAAGAGGAATTGTAAAAGGAAGAAGTGTTCCATGACTAGACAAGGAAGTCAAAGAGGACATAAAGGCAAAATCTAGGACATACCAAACTACAAAAGCTATTGGCAGGCTGGAGGATTGGGAGAACTTCAATGTTTAGCAAAAGACTACTAAAAATATAATCAAAAGAGCAAAAAAAGGAACTATGAAAGGAAACTAGCAGAAAACATAAAGACAGATACCAAAAGCTTATACAATATATAAAGGGGAAGAGAATAGTTAAAGTAAATGTTGGCCCTTTAGAGAACAGTGCTAGTGCGGTGGTTAATGGGGAACACAGAGATGATAGAGGCACTAAATCAATATTTTGCCTCTGGCTTCATGGTAAAGAATAATGAAGATTTTCCAAAAGTAGTTAATGTAGAGAAACGTGGTGCAATAACCATCGCTAAGGAGAGGGTATTGAATAAACTAAGGGATTAAAAACAGATAAATCTCAGGGACATGATGGCCTGTGCCCTAGGGTATTAAAGGATGTGGCAACAGAGATAGTGGATGCATTCGTTGTGATATATCAAAATTCCTTGATTCTGGTAAGGTCCCAGTGGATTAGAAACATGCTGAAGTGATGCCCCAATTCAAAAAGGGACAGAGGCAAAACGTAGAAAACTATAAGCCCGTTAGCTTGACTTCTGTAGTGGGGAAATTGCTAGAACCAATCATTAAGGAGGAAATGACTGAGCATTTGGAAAGGCAAAATTCAATTTTTTATGAAAGGAAAGCCATGCTTGCCAAACTTGCCTGAGTTCTTTGAGGACATAATCAACAAGGTAGATAGTGGGTACATCTAGACTTGCAGGAAGTTTTTGACAAGATGCCACATAAAAAACTGCTCCAGGAGATTAGGGCTAGAGTACTAGATAGGATTGAGAATTGGCTGACTGACAGAAAGCAGAGAGTCGGGATAAATGGTCCTTCTCTGGCTGGTGAATTGTAACTAGTGGGGTGGCACAGGGGTCATTCCTCTGACCTTGGTTTATAATTTTTTAGTTTACAATCTATAGAAATGATATGAAGCAGGGACAGGGTGTAACATAGCAAAATTTGTGGATAATACTAAAATAGTTGGAAAGCAGACAGTGAAGAGGATATAATGATTCTAAGACGGATATGTATTGGCTAGAAAAATGGGCCAGAATTTGGCAGATGAAGTTTAATGTGGATAGGTTGTCCATTTTGATAGAAAAATAGAAAGTAAATTAAACTAAATGGAAAGCAAAGTCAAAATGCACCTGGGCAGTGGGATCTGGTTGTCTATGTTCATGAATTGCAAAACGTCGGTATGTAGGTGCAACATGTAATAAAAAAAGGCAAATGGGGTGTTGGCGTTTTTTGCAAAGGGACTGGAGTAGAAAAGTAGAGCAATTGTATAGGGCGTTGGTGAGACCACATCTGGAGTAGTGAATGGCAGAGCAGGCTTGAAGAGCTGAATGTGCCTATTTCTGCTCCTAATTCCTATAATGTTATGATTCTTTGAAAACATTACCGCCAACTTTGAGCATCATAAACAAAATTAATGAGCACTTAAAATCTTGCAGCGAGCCATCAATGAAAATAATGTGCTTTAATTGCTTACTCAAATGGTACACAACTAAATCATCAATTTGATTAATGATGGAAAGATATATTCTCCAAACAAAAGTGAACATGAGTTCCATGTTGCAAAACCCTTTTCCATAATATCCAATGAACTGGATTTGTATTTCCTGTATTTATTTTAAATTGCTTTGATGCTCATCGATACTTATTTACCAAAAGAATGGTATAATGAATATGTTTCAGCCAAGCCATAAAACATAATGGCATGGTCAGTCATTAATTAAAACCACAAATCAAAATGGTTCTAACCTGATTCACTGACATATTCGCATGATTTAACATTTATATAATCTTGCTATACATTTAATTTGATTTTATATGACTAGAAACAGGGAGAAACTTTTGACGTTTATTGGCATAGTCTTTCAGCTCTTCACACCGGTGCAATCTTCCAGTCTTTTCGGCACACTTCCACCATGTGTTTCCCGGTGGCATGGGTTGGGATCAATGGGAAATCCCATTGGCAGCAACGGAACCAGAAGATCACACCGCCAGCCAATGGTGTGCCGCCTCCCACCTCCAAGAAAAGTGGAGGCGGAAAGTCCCAGCGATCAATTTCATGGGATGTGCGGGTTAGGTGGATTGGCCATGTTAAATTGCCCCTTAATGTCAGAGGACTAGCTGGGGTAAATGCATAGGATTATGGGGATAGGGCCTGGATGGGATTGTGTTCAGTGAAGACTCAATGGGCTAAATAGCCTCCTTCTGCGCTTTATGATTCTATGAATTGTTCAAGACAACCTTGGGTATACTTTTAATACATTTAAGTTAGTCTAGAACTTTTTCACTTTTGAATACTAATTTAAAATTATTATTTTGTTTAAATTAATTTAACTACCAAGATTTTGGGGGGGCATTTACATTTGTACTGCACTGTTGCATTTTATTTTCAATAACACAGTTATAAAAAAAGTTTGTTATAAATGTGTAACTTGTGTTAGAACTAGATCAGTTGAATCAGTAGGTCAATGGATAAATACACTGTAACATTTTCACACAAAGTCAATCAGTTGTGCACCCTTAATCAGTTGATCTCGAGAAGACAGTTGTGGGGCTGGGGATGTTACAAATAGCTCTAGCACTTATTCGAGTTTCTCTCTGATCTTCCCTCCTGCCACCTCCAAGCTCATCTTCCCATGTGACCCACCTCCTGCTTCCCACTCAATGACTTCTTGAAATGTATTCATTCAAGTGTTGTGGGTTTCGCTGGCCAGGCCAGCATTTATTGTCCATCCCTAATTACCCTTGAGAAGGTGGTAGTGAAATGTCTTCTTGAACTGCTGCAGTTCACATGGTGTAGGCACACCCACAGTGTTGATTGGGAGAGAATTCCAGGATTTTGACTCAGCAACAGTGCAGGAACAGCGACATATTTCCAAGTCAGGATGTGAGTGGCTTGGAAGAAGATTTTCAAAATCCTTACCTGGGTGATTACAGCTCCAAATGCAGAAGGCCAGCACCATTAAGGACAAAGCAACTTGCTTGACTGGCACCTCCTCCACAAACGTTCACTCCCTCCACCACCTGGTGCTCCCAGGTATCTGCTGCTCTTACCCTTCTAGATGATAGGCAGCATCTTCCAAATCTACAATGCCTAAGGAGCCAGGGAGAGTTCCTGCACTTTGTAGATGGTACATACTGTTGCACTGTTTGTTGGTAATGAAGGGAGTGGGTATTTGTCAATGAGGTGCCAGTGAAGCAAGCTGCTTTGTCCTTGATGGTGCTGAACTCATCCAGGCAAGTAAGGAGTAGTCCATCACACTTTTGACTGCCTTGTAGCTTGTGGGAAGGCTTCAGGAAGTCAGGCCACTCAACATTCTCTTAAATTCTCCAAGTTAGCTCACGCTGTCAATGGTTGTCTCTGTTCAGGAGCTGGCCACCACTTTTTAAAATCTACTGGATTTTCCTCAGGTGGGCAAAAAATGATATTCAATCCAGAGGATTGTGAGGGAATGCGATTGGGGAGGACAAACAAGTCATGAGAATACACAATAAATGGTCAGATACTGGCAAGTATGAAGGAATAAAGGAAGTGCATACATTTAGATACTTGAAGGTAGTAGGACAGATAGATAAGGTGGCAAAAAAAGTACATGGGATACTTTGCTTTACTGGCTGAGACCTTGGAGTTTAAGGGCAGCGAAGCTATACTAGAATTTTATAAAATATTAGTTAAACCAGACACAGTGTTCTGGACATCTCATTACAGGGAAAACATGACTGCACTAGAGAGGGTACAGAGGAGAAATATAAAAATAATGTCGGAAATGGAGAGTTTTATATGAGACAGGCTAGGGTTGTTTTTTTGGAACAGGGTGGCTGAGAACAAATTTAGTTGATGTTTACAACATTAGGATGGGTTTAGACACCATGGATTGGAATAATTATTTCTATTCAAAGAGAATGGAATTGAGCAGGTTTTTTTTCCCAGTGGTTGATATTGGTCTGCAACTGGCCACCTGAAATGGTTTTAGATACAGACCCCTCAACACATTAAAAAAAAAACATTCAATGCCAAAGTCTATAGGCTGGAAAGTGGGCTTAGGCTGGTCAGCTCTTTTTATTGGCCAGCAAGAATACAATGGGCCAAATGGCTTCCTCCTATGCTGTAACTCTTTCCATGTTTCTATGCTGCCTCAAAAAGCCAATGATTGACCCCTTGGTGCTTGCAAGCTACCACACATCTCCAACATCTTGTTTCTCCTTAAAGATGGTGTCACCTTCAGAACCTTTGCCCATGTTTCCCGAAGATCCGTATTTGAATCCGTCCAATCAAGTTTGCACTCTTGAAACTGTTCAATTAAAGTAATTAATATAGGATGTCATTTCTGTCTATAACAAAGGTAAACAAATCCTCCTCACCCTTCTCAAACTGACTGCAGCCTGTGACACAGCTGACCATACCATCCTCCTCCAACACCTCTCCAGTGTCATCAACTGGATGGGAGGGCTCTCATTTGGTTCTATTCCTCTATATCTAACTGTCGCCAGAGTTGCAATGGTTTCTCTACCTGCTCCGTAACTTACCTCTAGTCTGCTCAGGGATCTATCTTTTGCTTTCTCCTATTTCTCATCCACAAAATGTTCCTCAGCAGCATCATTAATAACTACAGCATTAATTTTCACATGTATGCTGGTCTACTTGAAAAATTGATTAAAATTCAGCACCGAATAGTGTTAACTATTAACAGGATGGCATAGTGTCATGGTCAGCAGGCTGGCACAGTGGTTAGCACTGCTGTCTCACAGCTCCAGGAACCCGAGTTCAATTCCTGACTTGAGTCACTGTGTGGCATCTGCAAGTTCTCCCTGTGTCTGCATGGGTTCCCACCGGGTACTCCAGTTTCCTCCCACAGTCCAAAAGGCATGCTGATTAGACACATTGGCCATGCTACATTCTCCCTCGGTGTACCTGAACAGGCACTGGAGTTGCGACTGGGGGATTTTCACAATAACTTCACTGCAGTATGAATGTAAGCCTATTTGTGACACGAATAAATAAATAATCTTGTACTCAGCTGAGTTCAAAAGCATTCTCAAGTCATATGAAATAATTAGTGTGCTGTAAACCACATCAATTGCAAACATATATCTACTTGGAACTGTAGAGAACATATCAATGGTGAATAGCAACTGTTCATCAGAAGTCATTGGTGGTAAAATCCTTGTGGAAACAATACTTAAGGTGTATTCACACAGTAGCCGCATTTCAGCGCTTATTTGTTGAAAAACTCAGCATTAAAAACCTCAGCATTAGTTTTCTACTTCACCATCACCTCTTTTGACTCCTCACTGCCTCAGAATGATCAGACTGCTGGTTCAGCACCAAGCAGAACCTTCCTCCAATTGGGAAGACTGAAACTATCCTCTTCTTACTACAAATTCAATTTCCCAGCTACTGACTCCACCCGTCTTCCTGCCAAACCAGACTCCTTGCAACCTCAGGGTTGATCTCTGATCTCAAAATGTGCTAACAACACCAGGTTAAAGTCCAACATGTTTATTTGGTAGCAAAAGCCACTACCTTTCTGAGTGGATACTGATCGCCATGTTCTCCACACATCCTAGACTAATCCAACACTGGCATCTCTACATCTCAAAATGTGCACCAGACCATATATCAATGTTCTCATTAACATTGCCTATTTCAAGCTCCACAATGTCGCCCAATTTGCTCTCTGCCTCTGCTTATTTTGCCCGTTTGTCTGTTATGTGTGTCCTTTTAAGACAGTACAGCAGAGGTATTTAGAACAGCACAGCACAGTACAGGCCCTTCAGCCCTCGATGTTGCATCGAGCTATGTCCAAACTCAAGATCAAACTATCCCTCTCCCTATCATTCTGGTGTGTTCCATGTGCCTATTCAATAACCACTTGAAAGTTCCTAAAGTGTTTGTCTCCATTTTCACAGCAGGCAGTCTATTCCACACCCCAACCACTCTCTGAGTGAAGAATCTACCTTGGACATCCATCCTATATCTCCCACCATGAACCTTATAGTTACGACCCCTAATAACAGCTACATCCACCCGAGGAAATAGTCTCTGCAAGTCCACTCAGTGAATCCCTCTCATCATCTTATAAACCTCTATTAAGTTGCCTCTCACCGCTTTAAAGAGAAAAGCCCCAGCTCCCTCAACCTTACCCTCCAAACAAGCAGCATCCTGGTGAATCTCCTCTGCACTCTCTCCAATGCTTCCACATCCTTCTTATAGTGAGGTGACCAGAACTGAACATGATATTCCAAATGTGGTCTCACCAAGGTCTGGTATAGTTGCAGCAAAATCCCACACCTCTTAAACACAAACCCCCTGTTAATAAACATTAACACACCGTAAGCCTTCTTCATGGCTCTATCCACTTGAGTGGCAACCTTCAGAGATCTGTGGATATGAACCCCAAGATCTCTCTGCTCCTCCACATTCCTCAGAACCCTGCCATTGACCCTGTAATCTGCATTCAAGTTTGTCCTACCAAAATGAATCACCTCGTACTTATCAGGGTTAAACTCCATCTGCCACTTCTCTGCCCAGCTCTGCATCCTATCAATGTCTCTTTGCAGCCTACAAGAGCCCTCCACCTCATCCACTACTCCACCAATCTTGGTGTCATCAGCAAATTTACTAACCCACCCTTCAGCCCCCTCTTCCAATTCATTGATAAAAATTACAAATAGCAGAGGTCCCAGCACAGATCCCTGTGGTACACCACTGGTAACTGGCCTCCAGTCTGAAAATTTTCCCTCCACCACTACCCTCTGTTTTCTATGAGACAGCCAGTTACTTATCCGTTCAGCCAAATTTCCTTCTATCCAATACCTCCTTACTTTCTTCATGAGCCTACCAAACGCCTTACTAAAATCCATCTATCCGACATCAACTGCTCTACCTTTGTCTACACACTTAGTTACCTCTTCAAAGAATTCAATCAAATTTGTGAGGCAGGACTTACCCCTCACGAAACTGTGCTGACTATCCCGGATTAAATTGCATCTTTCAAAATGGTCATAAATCCTATCTCTCAGAACCCTTTCCATTAACTTACTGACCACCAAAGTAAGACTAACTGGCCTATAATTACCAGGGTCATTCTTGTTTCTTTTCTTGAAGAGAGGAACAACTTTCGCCACTCTCCAGTCCTCTGGCACAATCCCCGTGGATAGTGAGGATCCAAAGTTAAAGCTGAAGGCTCCGCAATCTCATCCCTTGTTTCCCAAAGTATCCTAGGATGTATCCCATCTGGCCCAGAGGATTTATCAGCCTTCAGGTTTTTCAAAATTGCAAATATATCTTCCCTCAGAACACCTACCTCCTCCATCCTATCAGCCTGTATCACACACTCATCCTCAAAACATGGTCCCCCTCCTTACTGAAAAGTATTCATTCAATGCCTCACCCATCTCTTCTGACTCCATGCACAAGTTGCAACTACTATCCTTGACTGGCCTTAACCTCACACTGGTCTTTCTTTTACTTCTCACATAAGAGTAAAAAGCCATGGGGTTTTCCTTTATCTGACCCGCCAAGCACTTATAATGTCCCCTCCTGGCTCTCCTAAGGCCTTTTTTTTAACTCATTCCTAGCTACCTTGTAACACTTAAGCGACCTAAGGATGTTTTTTCATCCTTACATACACTTCCTTTTCCCTCTTGACAAAACATTCAACCTCCTTTGTGAACTGTGGTTCCCTCACTCGGCAATTTCCTCCCTGACTGCCAGGGACATACCTGTCAAGGACATGTAGTATTTGTTCCTTGAAAAAGCTCCACTTTTTGTTTGTGCCCATACCTGACAGTTTCTGTTCCTATCTTATGCTCCCTAATTCTTGCCTAATCACATCATAATTACCTGCTCCAATTATAAACCTTGCCTTGCCATGTGAGCCTATCTTTCTCCATTGCAATAATGAACGACACCGAATTGTGGTCACTATCTCCAAAGTGCTCTCCCACAAACAAATCTAACACTTGGCTGATTCATTACCAAGTCAATGTGGCCCCACCTCTTGTCGGCTTATCCACATATTGTGTCAGGGAACCCTCCTGCGCACGCTGTACAAAAATTGTCCCATTCAAACTTGACGTAAGGGATCAATAAGAACTGTATATGAGTGATCACTCCAGAGGATGGAGGCCTCACTTAGGGAAAATGATTGAGCAGCTATCTGATGGACACATAAGGGCTGGAGCTGTTGCTCCAGGGCAGCCAAGGGCTGCAAATTCCTGTATCTAGTTTCTCTTATCAATAAATACATTTTGTTCCAAACAAAGCTTGAAATATCTTGATGACTCTCGAGTGCCTCGAGACCTGGCTGTTGCAATCCATTCCTGGCTGACCTGCCTTCTTTGTGGTCTATATTTGCTGCCAATATTTTTACTCATGTCGTATCTGCGAATCCATTGTGCCTGTTCTTATTGATGTAACCTGGACAAGGTTCTTATTGATGTAACCTGGACAACCTTGCAACTGTACACAACTCTGGTGCGGCCGCACTTGGAGTACTGTGTGCAGTTCTGGTCCCCACATTACAGGAAGGATGTGGAGGCTTTGGAGAGGGTGCAGAGGAGGTTTACCAGGATGTTGCCTGGTATGCAGGGGAGGTCCTATGAGGAGAGACTGAGGGATTTGGGGTTGTTTTCACTGGAAAGAAGGCGGCTAAGAGGGGATCTTATAGAAACATATAAGATGATTAGAGGTTTAGATAGGGTGGATGGTGATAGCCTGTTTCCTCGGATGGAGAAATCTAGCACGAGGGGGCATGGCTTTAAATTAAGGGGGGGTAGTTATAGGACGGATGTCAGGGGCAGGTTCTTTACCCAGAGGGTGGTGAGGGACTGGAATGCCCTGCCTGCTGCAGTTGTAAATGCGCCTAGTTTGGGGGCGTTTAAGAGATTGGTGGATAGGTTTATGGACGTAAAGGGATTGGTTTAGATTAGAGGGTCAATGTTTTTTTTAAAAATAAGACTGGTCGGCGCAACATTGTGGGCCGAAGGGCCTGTTCCGCGCTGTAATGTTCTATGTTCTAAGTAACCTTGATTTTAAAATCCTTATCTCTGTTTGAGTGTCTCCATGGCTGCCTTACTCCCTATCTTTTTAATCTGCTTCAGTCCCACCACCCTCTGAGATCTCTATGTTCCTCTAATTCTGGCCTATTGAGCATTGTCAGTTTCATTCTTTCCCCTATGCTGGCCCTGCCAATAGCTGTGTAAACTCTAAACTCTGGAATACTCTCCTTAAACACCTCTATCAATCTACTTCACTTTCTTTCCTTAAGATGTTCCCTAAAATCTATTCTGTGGCTCTGCTTTTGGCCATGTCTTCATGTCTCAGTGCCAAAGTTGACTCCGGTGAAATGCCTTGGGACTCATTATTATGTTACAGGTGCCATACAAATGTAATGGTTGTTGTGGTTGCCAAGTAGTGAAAAGTCACATTCTTGCTCCTAATTGTTATTCAGTGACCTCTGCTGAAATGGTGTAGGTATGGTAAATCTACATGTGGTAACATCAGATCAGCATTGGTGTGACTAAATAGTCACGACTGACACTAATTTTCTCAGTACACTCGTAAATATTGTTCACGTGTGTAAGTTATCAGGAAAGGAGGGCATTTAGCCAAACATCAATAAGCATTTTTCAGTGATTCACAAAAGAGAGAATACTGGGTTGAAAATAATAGCAAAAATATTAAAATTGGTGACCCAACATGTGCAGAAATACACTGAATTACAGGAATGGCCTCTTATAAGCTGTACTTGTCCAAAATTCCTGGATGTGTTGGAACATATCAAGTGATGGCCAATATTTGCAGCCTACAGGAAGAAGATCTGCTATCACCCTTTACTAATAGCTGTCAATGCCACCACCACCCTTAACTTCTTTGGCTCAGGCTCCTCCCAAGGAGGAGCAGTCAGCTACCCAGAAATGCATCATGCTGGCAATCGATACTATGTTTTCAAGGGCGGACAATTAAACACACTTTGCCACTGATGATGCCAGTTAGTGAGTGGGCACTTGGGTTTGTGTCTCTGGTTGGCCTCCCACAGGCATAGGGTGTCATCTGTAGCACAACACACAGCAATCCAGGGACCCTTGGATCATTCGACAGTGCTTATGAACCACAAGGGCTCTCACTTCATCAATGAACAGCTGGTGAGCATAGAAAGGTGATCATGCTGGTGTGTGCAAGAATCCCAGGAAGCTGCCAAGATGTTTTCTTCCTCCCTGAGCTCGTCATACATTGCAACACATTTAACAACAGGCTCTTCAGAGTCAAGAGTATCCACTTAAATGTGACTTATCTGAGGATCTCAAACAATGAGACCTAGGCTGAGATGTTCTGGGCCTATCCATGGCTGGGACTTGTCAAAGGTGAGATGGAAAACCTGGTAAACTAGCAAAATGTCAATTAACTCCTAAGACCAGGAAATTTCAGTCCTGCCAGGAAAATCCCGGTCTGAGGAGTTTGCCAGTCAGAGTCGTGTGAAATGTGTCACTGAGCAAGCAGTCCTCATGCTGACAATAGGTGGAATTTACCACCCAACCCATCCCATGTTTTGTGGCAGTGGGAGGTGGCCTGTCATTGATTGATGGTGGGATCTTCTGGTTCTGCCAGTCAATGAGGTTTCCCATCGCCGATGCGAAGCCCGTGGCAGAGGTGCGCCGCTGGTGGGACCAGTTTGATCATGGTGTGCTGCAGTCTGCACAACATTGCACAGCAGCGAGGATTGGACCTTTATAGATGTAAAAAGTACAAATGTCAAGCCAAAAAAATTGATCAAATGTTTGGTCAACATCTTAGTCTCTTCTTTGGTTTAATGTTCATTTTTGTACACCTCAAACATTTTGGGATATATTTTTACATTTAATGAGTTATATAAATAGGTTTTATAGTCATTGTTATTGGTTTAAATTGGATTTTCTGGAAAATATGATAAATAACGCATTTTAATGTGTTTCCGTGGTTTACAAGAGTATCTCATGATGTCATTTTGTATAATATTAAATGATGCGTGAAATAAAACAACAAAACAGGGAGCCTAATGCACTTGGGATTTTCAATTACAGGACATAGGAAAGTATGAGAAAATAACAATCATTTGTCCAATTCAGTTTACTTCTGCCACAAATGATGTGCAACTATTCTAATTCTTGTATTTAATAATGTGAAGAATATTTTTACATAATTGCTGCCAAACCCACAAAGGTAACAAAGTGAGATTGTGGAACATCTGTTCATTCTTGCATCACTGTTGTTCAATGCTGGTTTTCTGCCTTTCATAAAAACTCACCCCTCATGTCGTTTGGCAACAAAAGAAACTGTTTAAAATGTTTTGTTGCCTTAGCTACTTAGATATTTTGGATACCGGAACGCAAGTCACCCTATAAGTAGTCTGCGCACATTTTGTTTCGGTACTTAGAAACCCTACAGTGCAGAAGTAGGCCATTCAGCCTATCGAGTCCGCATTGACAACAATCAACAATCCCACCTAGGCCCTATCTCCATACATAATCCCTCTAACCTACGCATCCTGGGACATTAAGGGGCAGTTTAGCATAGCCAGTGCCCCTAACCTGCACATCTTTGGAGGAGTGATGTGGAGATGCCAACGTTGGACTGTGATAAGCACAGTAAGAAGTCTCACAACACCAGGATAAAGTTCCACAGGTTTTTTTGGCAGCACTAGCTTTCGTAGTCTCAAGCTCCTTCATCAGGTGAGTGAGAACATGTGTTCACAAACAGGGCATATAAAGACACAAACTCAATTTACAAGATAATGGCTGGAATGCAAGTCTTTACAGGTAATCAAGTCTTAAAGGTACAGACAATGTGAGTGGAGAGTAGGTCAAGTAGAGGTTAAAGAGATGTGTATTGTCTCTAGCCAGGACCGTTAGTGAGATTTTGCAAGCCCAGGCAAGTCATGGAGGTTAAAGATAGTGTGACATGAACCCAAGATCCCGGTTGAAGCCGTCCTCGTGTGTGGAACTTGGCTATCAGGTTCTGCACAGTGATTCTGCGCTATCGTGTATCATGAAGGCCACCTTGGAGAATGCTTACCCGAAGATCAGAGGCTGAATGCCCGTGACTGATGAAGTGTTCCCCGACTGGAAGGGAACGATCCTGCCTGGTGATTGTCAAGTGGTGCTCATTCATCCGTTGTCGTAGCGTCTGCATGGTTTTCCCAATGTACCATACATTGGGACATCCTTTCCTGAAGTGTATCTGGTAGACAACGTTGGCCGAGTCGCGAGAGTATGTAACGTGTCTCTGGTGGATAGTGTTCTCACATGAGATGGGCCTGGAATGCTCTGCTGAGTAGGGTGGTGGAGGCGGACAAGCTGGGATCGTTTAAGACTTATCTGGATAGTCACATGAGCAGACTGGGAATGGAGGGATACAAACGAATGGTCTAGTTGGACCAATGAGCAGCACAGGCTTGGAGGGCCAAAGGGCCTGTTTCCTGTGCTGTATTCTTCTTTGTTCTTTGTTCTTTGAGATGATGGCATCCATGTCAAAGATCCAGCACGTTTTGCAGAGGTTGCTGTGGCAAGGTTGTGTGGTGTTGTGGTCACTGTTTTCATGTAAATTGGGTAGTTTGCTGCAGACAATGGTCTGTTTGAGATTGTGCGGTTGTTTGAAGGCAAGAAATGGGGGTGTGGGGATGGATTTGGCGAGATGTTCGTCTTCATCGATGGCATGTTGAAGGCTCCAGAGGAGATGTTGTAGCTTCTCTGCTCCGGGGAAGCACTGGACAATGAAGGTTACTCTGTCCGCCGTGTCCCGTGTTTGTGTTCTGAGGAGGTCGGTGCAGTTTTTCACTGTGGCACTTCAGAATTGTCAATTGATGAACCGAGCGTCATATCCTATTATTATGAGGGCATCTTTCAGTGTCTGGAGGTGTCTGTTGCAATCCTCCTCACCTGAGCAGATCCTGTATACACGGAGGGCTTGTCCGTAAGCCCTTCTTTAACATGTTTAGGGTGGAAACTGCCCAATGCACAACAACGCAGAGTCGCTGAGCAGAGACTGTTAGCCAAGTTCCGCACACGAGGACGGCCTCAACCGGGGTCTTGGGTTCATGTCACACTATCTGCAACCCCCACAACTTGTCTGGGCTTGCAAACTCTCACTAACTGTCCTGTCTGGAGACAATATACATCTCTTTAACATGTGCTTAGCTCTCTCCCCACTGACATTGTCTGTACCTTTAAGACTTGATTATCTGTAAAGACTCATATTCCAACCATTATCCTGTAAATTGAGTTTGTGACTTTATATGCCCTGTTTGAGAACACATGTCCCCACTCACCTGACGAAGGAGCTTGAGACTCCGAAAGCTCGTGCTGCCAAATAAACCTGTTAGACTTTAACCTGGTGTTGTGCAACTTTTTACTGTGGAGGAAACCCCTAACTATTCAATATCCAGGCGTATGTTGCTGAACATTGAATTCGACAACTTCAGAGGATGAGCTCTCTTCTCCACTTTCACCCCATTTCCATTTATTTTATATCATTTCATTTCATCTCATTCATCCATTTTATCATCTTTTTTCACTTCTGTTTTTCCACTTCATTCCAGCTCTCCATCTTCCCCCCACCCCACACCCCCATTCCCCACTTCCCCTTTCAGTTCAACTACCACATTCTCCAGGCAGTCCTTTAACCATCTGTACCTCTGTTCTGCCATTCACGCATTCTGGCCACATGATGGACACTCTTAGCACCTTTCTCAGCCTTTTGTATTCTCATTTACTGTCCCTTTGTCCAATTCACCACCCACGTCCCTACTCCCCCCAACCCCAATTGTATAAATCCCTGCTGATCTCTTTGCTGTCAGCTCTGACGAAGGATCATCTGACTTGAAACGTTGGCTCTATTCTCTCTCCACATATGCTGTCAGACATGCTGAGATTTTCCAGCATTTTCTGTTTCAAATTCCAGCATCTATAGTATTTTGCTTTTCTTATATAACAATAGGAATCCTTTATCATATAAAGTTATTTCAGTTTTTCAGATGACTCCTGCTTTAAAATTTCCAGGAAAAAGCACTTGGCGGGATAAGGCTGGTGATAACTGTGAAGCTGCTTTATTTTGCACTAATGAACACCCAAACCAATAGTTATAATCGTATTCACTTTTTGCACAATTTCTTGAACATTTATTAAACTAGTTGGAAAACCATGCAATCAAAATATTTGCATCTATTATGCACTTCTGATGGACAAGATTCTGCAGTGAGTTCAAAGCACTACACCAAGAAAATTAATAGATCTGGGGGCACAGTATTAGCACAACTGCCTCACAGCACCAGGGACCCAAGTTCAATTCCAGATTTGGATGACTGTAAGGAGTTTGTATCTTAGGACACTAAGGGGAAATTTAGCATGGCCAATCCACCTAACCTGCACACCTTTGGGCTGTGGGAGGAAACCGGAGCACCCAGAGGAAAGCCACGCAGACATGGGGAGAACGTGCAAACTCTGCATCGGCAGTCACCCAAGAAGGCTAAAAGTGAAACTGGGTCCCTGGAGCTGTGAGTCAGTAGTGTTAACCACTGTGCCACCATGCTGCCCTACAGGACACTAGAGAGACCACATTTGTGTACAATATTAGTCTCCTTATTTAAGGAAAGATTTAATTGCATTGGAAGTAGTTCAAAGGAGGTTTACCAGGCTAATACCTGGAATGGGTGGGTTGTCTTAAGGAAAGGTCGGACAAACTAGTCTTGCATCCGCTTGAGTTTAGAAAAGTAAGAAACAACTTGATTTAAACATAAAACATTCTGTCAGGTCTTGACAGGGTAGATATGGTAAGGATGTTTCCTCCTGTGGGAGAATCTAGAACCAGGGGCCACTGTTTAAAAATAAGGGGGTCACCCACTTAATATAGAAATGAGGATTTTTTTTTCATTCAGAGGGTTGTGAGTCTTTGAAATCTTTTTCTGAAAAGGCAATATTTTAAGAAAGAGGTGGATAGATTCTTGGTAAACAAGGGGCAATATTCAGTGATATTACTCAGCCTTAGATGAATGTTGTACAGCACCTTTCACTCCCTCCTCACTCCACCCCATTCAACCCCCCGCCACCCAAAAAGGCCCGGTGTAGAGGGAAAGAAAAAGACTTTATCCTGCAGACAAGGACAAAGAAGATGCTAAATAAATTGTCAATAGAGATGGGATCTCTGAGGAGTGTGCCTGCAGTTTCATTGTTCCCCCGGGGTAGTGGTTCAAGACTGAAGCAAACAGATACACAGTGAAATACATAACATGCTTATTTCATTAATTTTAGGCATTTTCTCCATATAGAGCATTTGGAACTGTTGTGACACTTAAGACTGTTGGGTCAATTGGGCGGCATGGTTGCACAGTGGTTAGCAATACTGCCTGAGAGCGCCAAGGGCCTGCATTCAATCCCCAGCTTGGGTGATTGTCTGTGTAAAGTTTTTTCCCGTGTCTACGTGGGTTTCCTCTGCATGCTCCAGTTTCCTCCCACAGTCCAAAAATGTGCTGGTTAGGTGTATGGCCATGCTAATTTCTTTTACCTGAACAGGCACCAGAGCATGGTGACAAGGGAATTTTCACAGTAACTTCATTGCAGTGTTAATGTAAGCCTACTTGTGACACTAATGAATAAACTTTAAACTTTAAAATAATTCTGTTCCGAGTGCATATTGAAGGGATGTCACTGCCTAACTGTGATGATTTGAGCAGTTCCGTCTTTGGTCCCAGCCACTGCACACTTTCTCGCTCTCAATGAGGTGAAACGGTCAAACTGCTCATGCATCACACTGACAGCTCACACAGCCAATCTTCTGCCCCTGAGGTTCTTGATCATGGGGAAGTCCCACCACTGCCCAAATAAGAGCCCTAGTGGCATTTCCCAAAAGGAGGTGATGCAGGGCTTTCACTGGAACTCGAGCAAACAGGCAAGACCACTGTAGTCTCCATCAAATATTGGCCTTAGTTTTTTTGCTACACGAGAGGGAATGCAAAACACACAGAAAAAAGAGGAATCAGAGAGAAAAAGGAGCAAGGTGTTGTGAGAGGCTACAGTGCATTCGGAAAAAAATACGCCATCGAACAATCCAATGACAGTGGGCTTGGAACATTCCCTTACACTTTTGAGTTAACTAAATTATGTTAAATCATTGGAATAGACCTAAATGTTCTATTCATGTATATCAAACTGTGAATAAGGTCAATTTTTGAAGTCTCACAAATGACACAAGGCTTTTATTACACTTCTGAATTTTAGCCAAATGATGTAAACTTATCCCAGTGATATTGGTAATGTTTTACTCCTCTATTTAATGGATACAGCTGGGATTTCTCAGCCCAGCACTGAAAAGATGGACTTTTCAAAATACATTGAGAATTTCAAATTGCCTTTAACATTTTGTCATTTTGATTTTATGAGCTCTATCGACATTACTTACTACAGCTGTTTACTGCGACACTCTTGCATTGCAAGACTCAATGTCTCACGCATCACTGCTGCCAACAGCAGTTGCTTCATTAACAGCAATCCCAGTGCTCTGTGATTCACTAAGCATTCGAATGGTAATGTTGCACCTAGAGACAGAAGAGGAAGTTCACCATGAGGGTATCTCAGACACCAGGCTCCCATTTGGCCATAACTACATGGTAATATCTGAGGAGACCTATCATCACCACCTATGCTTTATGGCAGAGGCAGTCTTGGGGAAATGTTGTCACTTACAGTTCAAACTGCAGAAAATATTTACCACAGGAATAGTAGTGTTTGTTGCAGTGGGTTTACTATAACATTCATCTTTTATGCAACTGGTTCCAGACAAGCTAACAGTGGTGATATTGTCACATTTAATCATCCTTTAGCACCGACCCTCCACCCCCCTCCGTCCCCTCCGTAATGCATAAAACAGGTCACAGAAGCCTAAAGGAAAAATGCTTTCAAAGTGTCCCACATGGAAGGGAGGCAGCAGGACAAGAGACTAGTTTTACTCAATGCCAAATTGTAGGATCACATTGATATTACATATGTTGTCATTAAGGACCCTAGCAATAACCACATGGAATAAAAATGAAAATAACAATCCATTAATGAACAAGAAGCATCATATCACAGGAACAGGATCAGGGAATTGCGTGGCACTCTGGCAATTACCACACGGGTGGAATCTTCTGGTCTTGCTGGTGGCATGTTTGGAGGTGGGTAGAGCATGTAATTCTTTATCTCTCAAAGTATCTTACTGGCTAGATCACATTAGAGCCAGTAAGGTCACACTCCGCACCTTAGGAAGGATAATATGGAGGAAGTGCAATGTAGATTTATCAAAATGACACTTAGTTAAGTTACAAGGAGAGATTACGTAACCATCCAAATTCCAAGGATTTCATCTCTAATTTAAGGTGCTTTGATAGAAGTTATGATGATACTGAGGCAAGTAGAAACTATTTCCATTGGCTGGGAAGTTTAGGATGAGAGAACATGATTTTTTAATGATAGCAGACATTTCAGGATTAAACTAAGGAACACTTCTTCCTGCAAACTGTTGTACATGTTAGGAACTCTCTTCTTCAAGTTAGAGTCGGTGCGAGGTCAATTGTTAAAGTCTGAGATTAATAGATCTTTCTTAATAAAGTTATGAAGGGTTATGGGGTATAATGCGAGTACATGGAATTAGGTCTCAGAACAGCCATGATCTCACTGTAAGAATTCTCACAACACCACATTAAAGTCCAACAAGATTATTTGGAACACAAGCTTTCAGAGCATTGCTCCTTCATCAGGTGAATGGATTTAGTTCATAAACACAGCATATATAGGCAATACTGACATCTTCGCCTCATGATCTCACTGAATAATAGAGCAGGCTCAAAAAGCAAAATGGCATTTATCTATGTTCCTACATTCCAAATAATACATGTTACTGCTCCTTATTTAATTTGCTGTCACTACCTCTTTGTGCTGGGTCATGAAATGCCCTTGTAATTAGTTCTAGCATTTTGACTTGCGCGTTGACAAGCCACTCTTGCCCTGTAGTGATTACTAAAAGTTTGAGGTTATGCACTTTGGAAAGAGCAATGGAGGTATAGTCTATCTTCGAAATGGGGAAATGCTTAGGAAATCAGAAACACAAAGGACTTGGGAGTCATTGTTCAAGATTCTCTTAAGGTTAAGGTGCAGGTTCATTTGGCAGTTAGGAAGGCAAATGCAATGTTAGCATTCATGTCAAGGGCTACAATACAAAAACAGGGATGTGCTTCTGAGACTGTAGATGGCTCTGGTGAGACCCCATTTGGAGTATTGTGAGCTGTTTTGGGCCCCATATCTCAAGAAGGATGTGTTGGCCTTGGAAAGAATCCAGAGGAGATTCATAAGAATGATCACTGGAATGAAGAACTTGTCGTATGAGAAACGGTTGAGGACTCTGGGTCTGTACTCACTGGAATTTAGAAGGATGAGGGGGGGAACTTATTAAAACTTACAGGATACTGCGAGGCCTGGATCAAGTGGACGTGGAGAAGATGTTTCCACTAGGAAAATCTAGAACCAGAGGGCACAACCTCAAGCTGATTCTTTAAAACAGAGATTAGGAGGAATTTCTTCAGCCAGAATGTGGTGAATCTGTGGAACTCTTTGCTGCAGAAGGCTGTGACTCAATGAGTCTTCGAGACAGCGATAAATAGGTTCTTGATTAATAAGGTGATCAGGGGTTATGGGGAAAAGGCAGGAGAATAGGGATGAGAAAAATATCAGCCATGATTGAATGGCAGAGAAGACTCAGTCGGCTGAGTAGCCTAATTCTGCTCCTATGCCTTATGACCTTGCGACCTAGTTTGGTCCTCTGAAGAGACTGGTTATGATATGTGTATATTATATAGTATCAGGTTGTGGGGTAGGAAAAAAAATTCCACATAAAATGGTGATTAAAATTATTTTGCTAAACTTTGGGATAACACTAGGAACCTTGACTGCAATCTTCTGTTCTGGAGTCTAAGATTGGAGCATATGTGGAAGTGAGAGTATTTCCAGTTGGGGTTAGGGGAGGGACCCCAGGACGGCTGACCATGTGCAATCTTGCATCAATCAGCTCATTAAATATGCATCTGTAAGGAGCTCACCGATCGTCATAGCAGTGGCAGGCAGGAAGTTGCCATTATCTCATGGGGTCAAAGGTCCAGGCATTGGGCAGAATTTGACCATATTTCTTCAGAGTGTCAGGCTCTGACTGAAAACCAGTGTGTAGCTGTCCAGCTGCATGGCCAAGTCTTTAGTCCAGTTTTTCAGGCACTCAGACAAAAAAATGGGCATGGTTTTTGCCATCAGTCTGATAAGCCAGTTTGATCGGCATGTCATCTGTAAAGGAGACCTTAATCAGTGCCGAGGTTGAACCTCATAGCAGAGGTATTGGGGATTCCCACCCAACACAGTCAACAACAACCACAGAATTATCATCAGCATTTCCCCCACCGTCTCCACTACACATAATGGGACCACACCCCCCCTACCAATGGGACTCTGATACTGCCCCTTGATACATGTTGGCACCGCTAGGTTGGCATGGTGGCCTATACAGTGCCAGTGGGCAATGGCTGGGCATGACTGTCTCCCTCAGAAAGTTATGATTACCTTACAGTGGTATCCCCCCCGACTGATTCATGTTTTCAAATAGCTATTGTGAACCTTGCCTTTGTAATGACATGCTGGCAAGGTTTGAATATTCAGTAAAGGGGAGTCATGTGACAGGGAACTGGGTAATTAGATTCAAATGTATTCAAAAACAGATTCTCACACTTTGTTGGCATGAAACTCATGACATCACCAGTGAGGAGTGTGGAAAATATGGAAACTTGAGCTCACCAACGAGAATTGTTTTTTCCAATTCTATCTGAATGGCGAGAATGCCCTCGTCATATTTAAACAGCACACAGACAGCCTTTACTATCCCTTCCACCTTTGCCTGGCCACTGGTCCATCCTTCCCTATTTACCCTTCCTCAGTCATCCTCCACACAAGCTGCACTGTCGCCACTGTCCAGTTTCAAACATTGTCTGACATTCCCCAAGGCGGGCAATGCAACAACAACACACCATTAGTCATGGAAGAAATCTACCTTGACAGGATGCACTTCACTTGGGTAGAGTTGTAAAAGGGAATGTTCTCATTTATAACTGGCATGGGACTTAATTTGGAAGGGGAACTTAATGAACCTGCATGACATGCTAACCAATGGGAAAAGATTTCCCAACATGATTCATTGGTCAATTCAATCTGCCATTAAAATCTCAAGAATAAAAAAGGAAGCTGATTTTTGGCTTGACCATCAAATTACGGTCCCCCACCCTCCAAACTCTCTGCTATTGGTAGTACGGCAAGATACTACTGCATATGTACACTAACACAGCACAATGAGAGCAAAGGATTTTTGGGGAGGGAGTAGAATGAGAAAAGAAAAAAATAGCTTGTAGCTTTTTGGGCTATGATTTAAGGCCAGAAAATGTGAAAGTAATTTTGGGAAGCAAATTCAAAACAACGTAATTCATAGCTGAATTGGCTTACTCCAATTAAACTATTGAACAGAATCAACATTGAGTCCCTACAGTGCAGAAAGAGGCTATTTGGCCCAGCACTGACAACAATCCCACCCAGGCCCTATCCCTGTAACCCCAACTATTTACCCTAGCTCGTCCCCCTGATTCTAAGGCAATTTGTGGCCAATCAACCTAACCCACGCATCTTTGGACTGTGGGAGGAAACCAGAGCTCCCAGAGGAAACCCACACAGGCACAGGGAGAATGTGCAAACTCCCACACAGATAGTGACCCGAGGCCGGAATTGAACTCGCGTCCCTGGCACTGTGAAACAGCAGTACTAACCACTGTGCCACCTGATTACCCAGGAGTGAGCCTGATATTTGTCAGGAAAGTAAATTTAAAAGCAACAGCACTTACCCTAATATACAGGCATACACAAAGTTAAGGCATTAAAATAAAAAAAATCAAAGCAGTATTGAGGAAATTCAGCCCTAGAGGTTTTTTGCATTGATCAGATCCATGGGTTGTGTGAAAGTTAAATATAACTGCCAGCAGCTGCATATTCTGCACTTCTTCATCATTGATTGTAAAGTCTGATCCACGTCGTATACTTTCCAAACTTTGGCACACAGAATAAAGTCATGCTTCAAATTAGATTTGCTGCATATCAATAAAAAGAATGTCTCTATTAGCATTTGTTAGAACTTCAAGGAATGGGATTGGTTAGAGTCAGCCCACTATCCCCTTTCTGCCCGAGACCTGGATTTGAATCCAACACCAGCTGCTGCGATGAAAGTCTCCGCTCTGGCAGAGTCGTTCCTGTAGGAAACAAGAACACACACTCTCATCTCAGTGCCTAATGAACACAGGCTCCCAGGACAAGCCTGCCCAGAATTCAACACATTTGACAAGCTCATTCAAGGGAACCACTAGAAATAACTGGCATAGGAAATGGAATATTTTAAATTGATATTGAGGTTGAAGGAAAGTTGTATATTTTTATCCCTGCAAAGGGAATTATGTTCAATAAATATTCCTTATGCTTGGAGTTTTTCTTGAATATTCTAATAAATCTGTTTCCAGAAATGATGATGTGTTTAGTAACATGACAATAGGCAAGAACAAACCATGCTCTGTCCTATTCTCAATCAAGCTCTTTCCTAATCAGAAAATCCAAGCCCTTTGCTCTAATTTTAGTTCATAACTTTGGTGAACACAGGCATCTTCCATTTCAGTTGAACAGTCCTTTGTTGTGTATCTTGTTTCAATCTCAAAACTCTCAGCTAAGGTGAATTGGTGGGGTGGTGATCGGGAAAGCCATTCTGTGTTCCCGGGGTTAAATTAGTTTACACAAAAACATAGAAACTAGAAGCAGGAGTATGGCTTCCAGCCTTTTGAGTCTGCTCTGCCATTCATTATGATCATGGCTGATCATCAAATTCAAAATCTGGTCCCCCCTACCCCCATATCCTTGAACCCTTAGTCTCATGAGCTATATCTAATTTCTTCTTGAAATTGTAGAACGTTCTGGCCTCAACTACTTCTTATGCTAATAATTCTACACATTCACCACTCTCCGGATAAAGAAATTTCTCCTCACCTCAGTTCAAAAAGGTTTACCCCTTAACCTCAAAACATGACCCCTAATTTTGGACTCCCCCACTGTTGGGAACATTCTTTCTGAACCTACCCTGTTTAACCCTGTTAGAATTTTAAAAGATCCCTTCTCACTCTTCTAAACTCCAACGAATATAAGCCTAAATGAGTGTCTCCTCAAATGATAGAACTGCGATCCCAGGAATCAGCCTGGTAAACCTTCACTGTACTCCCTCTATAGCAAAGGCATTCTTCCTCAGATATGTTTGAAGGTATACCAGTGTTTTGACTGACCTTGGATGAATTGACACTTATTCACATTAGACTTCTGGAGCTATAATGGTCATGAGTGTCATGCCTGTGATATTCCAATCTGCACTGATAGAGGACAAAGTTCCCCACTGCTGCCACATACTGAGGCAATTAACCCTTGATCTAACCAAATGATCATAGGCCACTGAAATTTATTAGCCCCATTATTCATAGGGAGGCAGGAAGGGAGTATTGGGAGCAGTAACAGGAACATCAAGAATGTCCTCCTGAAATTAATGGTAAGACCTCGTTATCACTATTTTAATCAAATTCCCACCTCACATATGGCCAGATTGCTAGGCTGACCAGCTAATGGGCAGGAAATACAGAAAAGGAGATTGCAGCCATGGATCATTGGGGATGGTTACTGGGAAAAATCGAGGGTTGGTGAAAGGTGGCTACTGGACTGATAATTGGGAATGGGTTTGGGACTGGGAGAAATTTCAGAGCTGGTTGATGGTAGGTGGGATGTACGGATTGGTCAATCACATCAGAAGGTTTGCTTGAAAGGATGATGGGGATCACCTATGCTCCTCCAGGCCCACAAGCTATGCCCTAAAAAAACCTCAAATCTTCCTTTAGCTTTTTGTTTCTTGAGCCTTGGAACATCAATGGAGGAGGCATCAAATCCAAATTGCTGCCAAAATATTAGAATCAGAACCTCAATTTAAATATTCCAGTGACAAGCTTGTCTCTACATAATAGCTTACAGAAAGGCAGGACTTACTCAGTTAATGGTAAGGACTGGGCAGAGTTACAGAACAAAGAGATCTAGGGGTACATGTTCACAGCTCCTTGAAAGTGGAGTCACAGGTGGACAGAGTGATGAAGACGGCATCCGGCATGCTTGGTTTCATTGGTCAGAATATTGAATACAGGAACAGAGATGTCTTGTTGAAGTTGTACAAGACGTCAGTAAGGCCATACTTGGAATACTGTGTACAGTTCTGGTTACCCTATTATAGAAAGGATATTATTAAACCAGAAAGAGTGTGGAAAAGATTTTCTAGGATGCTACTGGGACTTGATGGTTTGAGTTATAAGGAGAGGTTGGATAGACTGGGACTTTTTTCTCTGGAGCATAGCAGGCTGTGGGGTGATCTTATAGAGGTCTATAAAATAATGAGGGGCATAGATCAGTTAAAAAGTCAATATCTTTTCCAGAGGTAGGGGAGTCTAAAACTAGGGGATATAGATTCAAGATGAGCAGGGAGAGATACAAAAGGGTGCAGAGGGGCAATTTTTTCACACAGAGGGTGGTGAATGTCTGGAACAAAGTAGTAGTAGTCGAGATGGATACAATTTTGTCTTTTAAAAAACATTTGGACAGTTACATGAGTAAGATGGGTATAGGAGGATATGGACCAAATGCGGGCAATTAGAATCAGAACCTCAATTTAAATATTCCAACAACAGACCTGTCTCGACATAATAGCTTACAGAAGGGCAGGACTTACTCAGTTAATGGTAAGGCATTGGGAAGGGTTACAGAATAAGGAGATCTAGGAGTACAGGCTCCTTGAAAGTGGAGTCTAGCTTTGGGATTTAAAGGAAAAGCAGCATTGCCAAGTTGGGCCGAAGGGCCTGTTTCCATGCTGTAAACCTCTATGACTCTTATCTAGGTACCCTGATGCCCAATGCAGCTAAAAAGGAAACAGACATTTTGGCACCAGGTTTCCCCAGTTTGACAATTTAACCCTTTGCTCTCCCATCTATTATGGGGCTGAAGGAGGTTTACAATATCCACCGTTATAAACATTGCTGAAATTGAAAAATTCAGGTATGATGATGGATGTGATCTTACCAATCGTTCACACCACACTGCTGCAGCCACGTCGGAGAATTTGTCACCCAGCCAAATCTCTGTCCACTGCAGAGGGGTGGAAAAATCCCACCAGTGTGAACAGCCGTAACATTTATGTTTTGAAAAGGAAAGTACATAAATGGCTGCAAAGTTTGGCCCCACAACACCTAATTTTCTGTATTGAGTGTCATTTTGCCTCCTAGATGGCATTAGCAGCTTGAGTGCACATTTTTTCAGAAGGCATTTGACAAGGTACCTCACAAGAGGCTATTGCAGAAGGTCGGGGGCATGGAGTTGAGGGTAGGGTGTTAGCGTGGATAGAGGATTGGCTGTCAAATAGGAGGCAGAGAGTGGGGGTTAATGGGTGCTATTCGGATTGGTGGTTGGTGACTAGTGGAGTGCCCCAGGGGTCGGTGCTGGGGCCTCAGCTATTTACCATTTATATAGATGATCTGGAGGAGGGAACCGAGTGTATGGTGTTGAAATTTGCTGATGACACCAAGATTGGTGGAACGGCAAATTGTGCGGAGGGTGTGGAGAGTCTGCAGAAGGATCTAGATAGGCTGGGCGAATGGGCCAGGAAATGGCAAATGGAATTTAATGTTGGCAAGTGCGAGGTGATCCACTTTGGTAGGAATAATGGTAGGAAGAACTATTACTTACATGGCGAAAAATTGCAGCAGACGACGGTGCAGAGGGACCTCAGGGTCCTTGTGCATGAGTCGCAAAAACCCAGCCTGCAGATGCAGCAGGTGGTCAGGAAGGCGAATGGGATGCTGGCCTTCATAGCGAGGGGGATTGAATATAAAAGTAGGGAGGTCTTGCTGCAGCTGTATAGGGCATTGGTGAGGCCGCAGCTGGAGTACTGTGTGCAGTTTTGGTCGCTGCACTTACGCAAGGATATTTTGGCCTTGGAGGGAGTGCAGAGGAGGTTTACTAGGCTGATACTGGAGTTGAGGGGGTTGAGCTATGAGGAGAGGCTGAATAAACTAGGCTTGTACTCGTTAGAGTTTAGAAGAATGAGGGGCGATCTCATTGAGACATATAAGATGATGAATGGGATGGATAGGATAGAGGTGGAGAGAGTCTTCCCGCTCAGAAAGGACAGTAGGACTAGGGGGCACAGCCTCAAGATAAAGGGGAGGCGGTTTAGAATGGAGTTGAGGAGGTACTTCTTCACTCAAAGGGTGGTGAATCTCTGGAATTCTCTGCCCATTGAAGTGGTGGAGGCTGCCTCGCTAAATATTTTTAAGACGGGGGTTGATGGGTTTTTGATAAGCGAGGGGATTAAGGGTTATGGGGAGAGGGCGGGAATGTGGAACTGAGCCACGACAGATCAGCCATGATCTTATTGAATGGCGGGGCAGGCTCGAAGGGCTAGATGGCCTACTCCTGCTCCTATTTCTTATGTTCTTATGTTCTTATGTCACACTGGAAGCATTTTTGGCATGTCAGTTTGTGAATTATACAGAATAGGCAGACCATGACAGCAGTCACAGAGTAATGCCGATTTTGCAACTCTGGCACTGCAACTCCAGAGGTCAACAACCAGATAATGTGCTGGAAGTGTTTGATTTCTCAAGTTGTTTAAAACTATTGCTTTCTATGGTTGTTTGCTTTGTATTGTAGGGCTTGGTCCTAAGTTTAAGGATTTTGTACAAGCCACTTGCTGCCAGATATGGATGCAGCAGTTTGCACCACAAACCAGCAACCACCCCCCCCCACCAGCTTCCCCGACCCAGCACCCCCACTATCCCCTTAGCCTACAGCATGACAGGGTTAAATGAGCAGAGGTGACACAGAATAAAATGAGCTGCTGAAGGAAGGGGAAGAAGAACCCTGAGCAGGAGCCGTTTCCCCCAGGGTCTTTAGGGAGAAATTCCACCTAAATCTCAAGAAGGAATAGTGTGTCAGATATCTCCTCTCCTCACTGAAAACTGTCACTTGCTGCAGCAACAATGGCAGCTTCAGAGCAGGCTGAGGATAGCATTATGAGTGTGAAAATGACTGTGACTTGAGGTTTTGTATCTCTTTCTCCCTGCAACTTGGAGCCGGTGATAATTACAACATCACCTTATTCCACTAACAATGAGATCACTAAGACTCCATATGCAAAGGGAGCTGGATTCAGTTCGCTCTCCCTTTCCAGGATAGCAGATACACCAAGAATGAGGTTTCCTAAAGATCATCCCATGACGCAGTTAAGATCGTTGCCTGTAAAGTCCTGTATAAAGAGGTTGTTCCTTTAAATTCAGAGAAGTTTGACCAATGGAGAAGCTGAGCGATCCTCTTGTTTGATTAAATCATCCAGTCTCAGGTAGCTCTGGCCATTTCAATCTTGACCTGTCTCAATTTGGCCTTGGAAATACACAGTTTCTGGGAAAGAATGGGCACAGGCACCTGTCAGTGAATCATAGAATCCTTACAGTGCAGAAGGAGCCATTCGGCCCATTGAGTCATCACTGACCTCAAACTCACACAGGCCCAATGTCCGCAACCTCACATATTTAGCCTGTTAATCCCCCTGATACTAGCGTCAATTTAGCATGGCCAATCAATCTAACCCTCAGATATTTGGATTGTGGGAGGAAACCAGATCACCTCAAAGAAACGCACACAGACATGGGGACAATGTGCAAACTCCACACAGTCAGTGACCCAAAGCCGGAATTGAACCTAGATCCCTGGCACTGTGAGGCAGCAGTGCTAACCACTGCAGTGCTACTTGGGTTACTGTCTATGTGGAGTTAGCAGTGCTTCAGCTGCAACAGAGCACTCAGGGCAGTGATCCTTTTGGACTGTTAGTGACTGCAAGATAAAAATATCAAAAATAAAATGGTCCAGTACCAGAAATTGGCTATTTGAAAACAGGATATTTGAAAAGCAAGTGGTCACCCTAATGTCCATTCTCAGCTAGTGAAAGGAATGTCACTCCTCAGATGTGCAGCAACTAAACAGCATACTAATGCTGATTACACATTACAATCACTTATCAGGCAGCATGATGTTTACAGGCTACCTACACCAGAGTCAATAGGTGTGGATTAATCATGTCTTGCAATCTTTTCAGGTATTTTCAAATTTGGCAGCTAAAGTCTCACACCTTCGTGTTTCAGTCTTTTTGTGCGTTGTCGTTGCACACAAATGTTTAAAGTTTATTTATTTATTATTGTCACAAGGAGGCTTATATTAACACTGTAATGAAGTTCTGTGAAAATCCCCTAGTCGTCA
Organism: Carcharhinus amblyrhynchos; assembly: GCF_965287045.1. NCBI lineage: Eukaryota > Metazoa > Chordata > Chondrichthyes > Carcharhiniformes > Carcharhinidae > Carcharhinus > Carcharhinus amblyrhynchos. The sequence continues at coordinate 83,793,683 of NC_137324.1, read as the reverse complement.
CACCCCGGCGCCTGTTCGGGTACACTGAGGGAGAATTTAGCTGGCCAATGCACCTAACCAACACATCTTTCAGACTGTGGGAGGAAACCAGAGCACATGGAAAAACCCACGCAGACATGGGGAGAACATGCAGATTGCGCACAGACAGTGACCCAGGCTAGGACTTGAACCCGAGTCCCTGGCGCTGAGGCAGCAGAGCTAACCACTATGCCATTGTTGCCACCATGAATAAATATGCGGTACACTATTCACTGGCCAACAACATTCAATCAGATGTTATCAGCATCATAGTTTATAAGCCTGTCTCTCCTCATTACCTAACAATAGAGAAAGATAGACAGTACTAATCCCAGAGACTCCAGTGGAAGGAGAAATGAACTATTTTTCTTGATAGGGGATTTTTTCTATCAAAGCAGAAAATCAATGTAAAACAATAGGAACTTGAACTTAATAATATAAAAATAATAATAGCAAAGTAACATAACTTCAATAGAAGTTGCTGCTCAATGATTTAATAACTGCAGGTTACAGCTACAGCTTCAATAAGGCAGCTACCCAATTATGTGGAAAATTGCCCATATATGTCCTTGTCCACAAAAAAGAGGATAAACCTAATCTGTCATTTGCCGCTCCATCAGTGTACTCTCAGTCATCAGCAAACTAATCGAAGATATTGGTGACAGCGCTATTAAGCATGTAGTTATTCAGCAATAACCAGCTCCCTGATGCTCAGTTTTGGTTCTGCCAGGGCACTCAGCTCCAAATCACATCACAGCCTTAGTTCAAACATGGACAAAAGAGTTCAGTTTAAGAGGTGACGCGAGAGTGACTACCTTTGTCATCAAGGCAGCATTTGACTGAATGTGGCATCTCAGTGCCTTAATAAAAGGAATTTAGGAAGAACAATCTCTACTGATTGGAGTCTTATCAATTGCAACAGAAGATATGTGATGGAATCAGATCACCATTCATGCCCGCGGGATTTTCCCATTCCGCTGCAGTGAACAGAGGCAAAGGGGTGGGGGTGGGGAAAGGTCCCATTCTCCCAGCTCAACACAGCAGGCCAGAGACTCAGTGAAGGCCGTGTGGTGGATTTCCCGCTGCACTAGGCTGGGAGACTCAAGTGGAGGCGAGCTTCCCGTTGGGTACCACGGCCTCAGCGCGCATCCAGCCATCAGATTTCTGGCACCATCAGCTAGACTGAAGTCTCCAGGCCGGATAGTGTCTACCTCACTAGGAGTGTTTCACTCCAGCGGGGTTTACAACAGTTCCCACTAGTGGGGACCTGGTGCTGGAATGAAAAGAGGGTCATGGAGGTCCCCCAGGAGGTCAGGTTTAAGGGTGGGTGCCGCCAGGGCATTGCCGGCTTGGTTGTGCCAATGTAGCCCCCAGTGCTGCCCAAGAGCAAAGTAGGCAATGTCTAGTGGGCACCTTGACATTGCCACTGGGCATCGAGCAGTGCCAAGGGGGCAGGGTAGAAATCGGTGGGAATAGGGTTCCCCCTGCCTTTCTGCACTCGGGCTTGGTGATAGGGGGAGGGAGGCCAGCAGTAGGGGCTCAACATCAGGGTGGGAGGGTGGGGAGTCAGTCCGTTAGGGGGTTTGGGGCAGCGGGGGCAAGGGTGAGGGGAGGGGAATCAGGAGATCAAGACTGCCAGGGTGGCAGGGTGGAGGTGGGGGAGAGATCAAGGCAGGCCAAGGAGGAGGGGGGAGGCTGGCCCGGGCACATCATGGAGGTCAGCAATTGGGGTTTGGGGGCATCACACGGCCAGTGATGCAGGGTTGTGGTGCTGGCCAGTGATTGAGCTGGCCAGCGATCAGGAAGCTGGCAGTGCAGGACTAATCCATGTATACCGATCTCCACTATGACTGATCAGTTCATGTACAGTGGCCTGCTCAGTGCCAAGCTGCTGGCCTCTCCAGCTGAATTAGGCCCTACTCACAGCTTTTTCATGAGATTCACATTAGTTCACTCTGCAGTGCACAGAGTGTCGGAGATTCATTTTGAAAATCCTGCTGATAAAGCAAGTGGGATTTATTTCAATTTTTACATAAATACAGCATTTAGGATTTTTTTTTGGGAGAATCCCACCCGAGGTGTCCATTACACAAAAAGTCCTGAGTGATACAACATTCCTGGGAAAATCGTGACTGCATTTGACTCCTCAGGGACTGATTAATTACAGATTACATAATTGATGGTCTCTGACCACAAGTTACAAATACGTTTCCAAACCTTTTCTATGACTCTACAACAACATGGCATTGAATTCATCATGGGGGATGCTACAGCAAGTCTACAAACACTGGTGAAATTTGTTCATACAGCTATCTTACATTTGTTCAGTAATGAGGATCAAGGGCACAGGGAAATATAGTAATGCTGAAGACAATTAGCTTATGTGAAAGGTCATAGCTATGTAAAAGGTAGGTTGCAGTTGCCAGTTATGATCTGCCTTGATGTCAGGAGCTGCATCAAGTATAAAAAGGAAGCTTTATCCAATTTTACAGCAGAATGAGCACAGGCCTATCACTGACTGATGAGTAATTAGGATCAATTGACCCCATCATCTGATGCTGACATTAGCAGCAAATGAGAAAAAAGGCTCAAGGACAAAATACGTATCCCTAAACCAGCTCAGCTTTCAGGAAACTTTGGTAACATGACCTGCTGACCCTTGATTGTGTATTCAAGCTTTGACATTTGGAGCATTAAAAATGTACAATAACTTGAAACTATAATGACTGTGACATTTTAGGGAGATTATAATTAACTTCCCTTGAAAATGAATTCCAATTCCCTAATTGTAAAATTCCCCCTACCCCTTTTCAAACACAAAAGTGGTAGAATTGCATCTTGTCATCCATGAATAATACCTGCATTTTGAACCTGACATCTATTTCAGAAATTTCATGATTTTCATTTTCACTCATTTTGATTCATTGAAGTAAAGATTTGTGGGGGTCCATGAATGGAAACTGGTCCGAAACGCCAGTTTTACTCCTTGGGCAGCAATTTGAAAATCTACCACAAGGCATAGATATTTCAATCAGGAGCAAAAGAACAGGAGTCACAGTTAAAAAACATACCGTACCCCTAGGGGGAGGAGAATTCCAAATTTCTGGTCATGTCATTTCGAAATGATTGACACCTTATCCTGACATTGTACCCTTACGTTCTCATCTCTCTTGCAAGAGGAAATCAACACTGCAGCCCATCCTCTAACAAGTCCATTCAAGATTTTACATGTTTCACTGAGATCATCTCTCATTCTTCTAAACACCGCACAGTAAAGGCTAGAGAGCTTAATAGAGAACTAAACAACTGGGATTAGCTAACTAGATATCCTTTTTTTGTGAAGACAGATGGCACTTTCTTCACTCTCCAGTCCTCTGCAAAGACTCTCCTTTCCACAGAGAATTTCCAAAATGATTTTCATCATCCATTAAGTGTTCTCCAAGTTCCCTCAAAATCCTCAGTTTTTGGTGTTTTTCCTTCTGTCCGTATGCACAGATGTTTTAGAATCTCAGGACATCCCAAAGTGTTTTACAAACCAATGAAGTTTCTGAAGGGCAGTAATCACTGTTACATTGCAGGAACCTTCTCATTAAATTTGAGTGCAGCAATGTGTTACAAATTGCAATGAAATGAGTGATGGGCTGAATTTAAGAACATAAGAACATAAGAACATAAGAAATAGGAGCAGGAGTAGGCCATCCAGCCCTTCGAGCCTGCCCCGCCATTCAATAAGATCATGGCTGATCTGTCGTGGCTCAGTTCCACTTTCCCGCCCTCTCCCCATAACCCTTAATCCCCTCTCTTATCAAGAACCCATCAACCTGCTTCTTAAAAATATTTAGCGAGGCAGCCTCCACCACTTCAACGGGCAGAGAATTCCAGAGATTCACCACCCTTTGAGTGAAGAAGTTCCTCCTCAACTCCGTTCTAAACCGCCTCCCCTTTATCTTGAGGCTGTGCCCCCTAGTCCTACTGTCTTTTTTGAGCGGGAAGAGTCTCTCCACCTCTATCCTATCCATCCCATTCATCATCTTATACGTCTCAATGAGATCTCCCCTCATTCTTCTAAACTCTAACGAGTACAAGCCTAGTTTATTCAGCCTCTCCTCATAGCTCAACCCCCTCAACTCCGGTATCAGCCTAGTAAACCTCCTCTGCACTCCCTCCAGGGCCAAAATATCCTTGCGCAGGTGCGGCGCCCAAAACTGCACACAGTACTCCAGCTGCGGCCTCACCAATGCCCTATACAGCTGCAGCAAGACCTCCCTACTTTTATATTCAATCCCCCTCGCTATGAAGGCCAGCATCCCATTCGCCTTCCTGACCACCTGCTGCACCTGCAAGCTGGGTTTTTGCGACTCATGCACAAGGACCCCGAGGTCCCTCTGCACCGTCGCCTGCTGCAGTTTTTCGCCACGTAAGTAATAGTCCTTCCTACCATTCTTCCTACCAAAGTGGACCACCTCACACTTGCCAACATTAAATTCCATTCATGCTGGTGATAGGGTAGTGGGATTCAGGCAATTTACCCGTGCAGCCCATCTGCTTCGGGAAAAGTTGCCTTGAAAGAGATGCTGGCTTTGGGCCCACTGCCTCCGGAGACAGTCGAGAGAGGGTCACAGGGGTCACCCACCTCAGTTCTCTGGGCCTTCATTCCACTTGTTTTGTTCTAAATTAAACCTTCTGGCCTTCACCTCACTTATGATAATGATAGCAAGTGTGAAAAACTTAAAAAGATCAGTCATAATTTTCTTTTTAAAAACTGCTTTCCCTATCAACCTGAAATTGAATGTTTCAACAGCAGAAACTAAAAACATTTGACACTCTTGTGAAAATTAACACATTGGCAAAATGGTTCTAAGAAAAAAACTGTCAATCAAGCATTGCTTACCCTTGTGTGCAGTTGTTTCAGCAAATGAATGGATGTCTGGGCTCACTGCCAAGCATGCTTAACAAGAGGCGCAGATTGACATGGTGGGTATGAGGGTTTATTGAAGATGTGTGGCGGGATATGAGATGGCATGAAGCTATGAGGGGCCATAGAAAGTGTGAAGGATCATGGGTTGACATGGAGACTATGGCCGCTATTTCGCCATTTTGATTCTAAATGTTGGGTGTACTTGAAACTGGGGCTGTTTCAGATCTGTTTTCTGGGCCCATTTTGAGCAGCACTCCCCCCCACCCCCTCCATATACACTCTGCCTGCAAAAAATATCAGCCCTTCCAAATTGCACTGCAGAAGCCTGACTTAATGTGCCCGAAAGCCTGCAGAGGGAGGTAGTATGCATGGGCGGGGATGCACGTACACATTAGCAGGAGCAGGGGTCTGGCAGAAAAGAGAGCTGTCAGGCCTCTGCTAGTGCACTAAGTGGCTTTCCCTTCAATCACGGGGACCCGCGGCCCAAGATATAGCCCCCTTCTGACCCCTCCGCCATCCAGACCAATCGTGGATTGCTCCTCCTTCACCGATCATGGACCCACCACCCTCCTCCAACCATTCATGGACTCATTGCTTTCCTCCTACTAATCACTGAAGAGTGGCAGCGGGCCCCCTCTCCCCATTAACCTTGCCTCCTCTGACCCCTCCTCATATTAACCCTGCCCATTGGCCCCATACCGTCTGGCCCTATTCCTGCTGGTCCCACCCCCTTTAGCCCCACTCCCACTGACCCCCATCCACCACTGACTCCATCCCCTGGCTCTGCCCAGTGGGCATTGCTCAGGTGCCAGGCTGGCACTGCCCAAGGGACAGCCCCCTTGCCCTCAGCCACCCCGGGCGGGGGCCCAATTGCCTCCAGTTCCACCGGCAAGGCCAAATCAACTGCTCCTGTTCATGGGGAGCATGCCCCTTCCTCATTGGTGTGAACTTTCCCGGTGAGGTCATGGGTGGGCCTGGATGATAGAGCACCGGGCTCGCTAAGCAGATATAAAATAGCATTATAGTGCATTTCCATATATTAACCTGCCTGCCAGTGCTCAAGTGCAAAGATTGGTACCAATCGCGCTAAGCGTTTTATGCCAAACTTTACCACCACATTGTGCCTGATAACGGGCGCATCATGATGATAAAATCATTCCCTATGGGTCAGATCTTTTGAAGCCATCATTTAAAAGTTTCTCATTTCCAGACTAGTTCATGAGATCTCTGAGAGGCCATGAATCATAGGTCCTTGAGAAGTTGGTATGAGTCCTGAAAATTGCTATGGGGTGTGGGGAGTTTTGGCTGCAAGATACCTAGCCCCACAAATGAGCCAGGCAGGTCAGAAATGCAGGGCATGAGCTCACTGCCCACACCCTTCTAGCGAGCCCGTAAAAGTTGCGGGTACTGAGAATCGGGCAGGGAATTCTGCAATCATTCATTTCAGACATTTTTAAAAATCTAGTCTCTCTGATTCTGCAAAAATCCAGCCCAATATCAGTAATACCGCTTCAGTGTTCACCAGAGGATTACCTCCTTCAGCTTTCAGTTAATCCACCCATGTCTGTGTTTACAAAAAGCTATTTTTACCATTCTGCGATTCCACCATATCTTTTAGTAATTCCAGCAGGAGACTGGCAGAACCCTTGCTGAAACTGTTTCGCTGGCTGTTCTAGTACTTTTCTCCCCAAATTCTAACAGGAAATCTGGTAGGACATCACAAAATTTTTGTTAGAATTTTGCTCTCAAATTTCCTCCTAATTTTTTTAACTAGTTATAATGCTGTGTTTCCATATCACTTTCAGTTTCATTTTTTAAAATTTCCTTATGCATTAAACGTTTCTGATTTGGTTCCAGCTCCCAATGCGTCAATGAAGTTGCAGTGTTCAATCTTTACTCTCTCAAAAGTAGATGACTTATAACCTTTCCATCATAATGTTAAGTATTTGCCCTTGTTGGACTATGTGCCTATGTTACAATTTATTCTTTCACTTAAGCAAGGGGCATTTCCTTTGCATCATATTCTTAAAATAAATCTACTTAAGTTGCCTTGACTTTTCTTCAGCTTTTGCTACTCTTACACTAGGATTGATTATATTATGGTCATAAATATCCCAACTGTCTTCAACTCTCAAGTCACCTACTTTCTCCACTGTTCCATCCAGTAGCAGGTCATGTATTGATTTCTTCCGTGTTGGAGGAGCAGCATATTGATTCAGAACACAGTTCTGAATTCATTGCAAATCCTATTCCCTCGTCCCTTCTATACTTGAATAATTTACTCATTATACAGTTATAATTATCATTTGGAATTCCTCTATTGCAATTACAATTTTCATTATAAACTTTCTCTGCACAAGACAATGAATTAATATATTCTCAATATGCAAATAACCCTTTGAAGTTCCTCAGTTGAATCTGAAAGTATGCTGCTTGGCCCAATTTTCCGTTTAAAATGTATAAATTTTGTGTTAAAGTCGGGGAACAAATTTAGGTTTCTCTCTCACCCCATTTATTGAAGGGAGTCAGTAGTGAGGCTAAAATAGCAGTGGCTTTGTCACACCTTTCCTCATGACACTCAGCTTGCCATAACATCGAGCACTGAGCATCCAGGATTTTTGTTGTAAGCTAATGAAAGTTTTATTAATGCATGAAAATTGGGATCTATGACGTACTCAGGACTCCAATACAATTTTAAAATGTGGCTCTGTCTACAGGGGACCTGAGATAAAGTGGCAAAATGAACAGTCCTTAAACTGTTTGAATCCATTCTTAAGTTAGTGAGGGAGTGTTTTTAAACACATTGTGGGGCCAGGAAGAACATGAATGTTGATCATTTGAGGTCAGTAGGGAAAATAATTAAAAGCTGACACTTGGGTCTGGTGTTTAAAAGCAGGATATTGCATGGGATATAGGGTTTAGTAAGAGACAAACAAAGCTATATAAGGCAATCCACTGAAGTGGGTTAGTCTGGCAATTCAAAATTATATTACATAAGGGGAAATTTTATCAATTAAGATAAATAAATTTCATCGTAACTGTCCATTTTTCTGTGAAGTAACACAGTTTAGCAATTCACGGTAAGCCTTAAATCATCTAATGGTAAACGTAAATAATTATCTGTACAAATTTTGTCTCAGAGACTTTTAAATGCATTTTTGCACATTCCAGATATCTGACTAAAAACAGGACAAATTAAATACTCTGTGAATATGACCGATTAAAGCAAAGATGAGTCAAAGAAAAACAATTTCCTGGAAAAAGTGATTAAAAATATTTTGAAAAATGCTATTTTATTTTAGATTTGTGAGTGGCTTTGTCCCTTAATTTTCTCTTTACAGTGTAGTTTTAGTTTTAAGTTACTTTCTCATACAAATTGGAATCATCTTTTTTCTTTTTCTGAAGTTCCAATATTTCAGAATGATTGATTACATGTTCCCCAGATAGTTTACCTCCTGCAGGCAGGCCTGTTTTTGATTTATTTTTAACATTTATTGATTCTTCGTGTATCCATTAGGCATGTGTCAAGTTTCTGTCTTGTTCCAAAGCAACCCAGTGTTAATGGAGGAAGTAGTAGGCTTGAAAAAAACCTGTGATTTTCAAAAACCTATCACTAATATAATGATACAATAGTAAAAACTTCCGGTGCTTCGTCTGGGGTAAATGCATGAGATATCTACTGGTGTTCTAATTGTCTCAAACTGTCTCAATACAAGATGAGGTATAAAGGACAATTTTGTGATTCAGGCCAGCTGTTTGCTAATCTGTGCTACTTGCAAGAACCGCTCCCGACAGAATCATCCCTGCAATCACAGATTGTCCATTTGAAGAAGGGAGAACCACAGAGAGGAATCAACTTTGTGGGTGCAGGATTTTCTACAAAGTGATCTTCAAGAGCAGCTCACATATGCCACATTCTTAATGACTTGGCACCATACAGATTACTGGTAAGGCATTGTTGCCAGTGGCTGTGAAAGTCTTGAACTGTTATGCCAGTGGCTCTTTTCAGGGCTTAACTGGGGACTCAGTGGGATCGCTCAGTCTCCATGCTTAAGTACATCCAGGATATAACAAATATTCTCTTTGCCAAGGCCCACAATTAGCTAGACTTGCCAGGGATCAAGCAAGCCAGGATGCAAGGACACTGGACTTTGCAGCTATATCCAAGTTCCGACAGGTACAGGATTCTACCCACTGCTTCCTTTGTGGACTGTGGAACTGGAATTGATAGTGGCACAGGAAGATGGGATTGGGATTGGATCACATTCGTGGAGTTACCTGGATGGATGACTCCAGGATGTGTACCTGTTGATTCTCCTCCCTATGGGGGCTTGAGGACCCCGGCTGACTCCTTGAGAAGAAATGGCAATTGCAGTGAAATTGTGCTGCCCGCTCCCATGTCATCACTGATGGATGCCACAATGAGGGAGATCTGCCCCTGCAGGAGGGCAGGGCTGCTATCTTGGCCCAAGTTCTCCACGGTAGCCACCTACCTGTTGTGTTGACCTGGGTGCATTGGCATACTGACGCACTTTGGACTGAATGCAGATAGAGTCCTCCATTATTCACTGCAATCTGAAGAGTGCAGCTGACATCCTTCCCTGATGTTCCTTTAATAGTCACTGCAGTTCCTGTGACTGATTTTGAACTGAGCCCTGAGGATTATCAGCTGTCTCAGACTTGGCAGAATCCCTGAAAATAAGCATTTTTTTTAAGTGCAAATCAATCCCTCATTTCTGTCACTGATCTTGACTGTAGTTGGAGAGAAGGATCTGGGTAATTTCACTCCTCCATGTCTCTGCCTGTTATATGGTAAACTACAAACACTGCAAACTGTAAACTGCAAGCACTGCATAATTCAATAGTCTCAGCCTGGAGGCCATTTCCAGTGCAATGCTCATGTTACCACTGAGCTAAATTATATTCACTCCCCTCACTCTGTACTCATTGGATACAGATGGGGAGTGAAGGATAGAGGACCTTCATCCAGCATCATCATTTCTTCATGGCCTTCATAGCGAGGGGGATTGAATATAAAAGTAGGGAGGTCTTGCTGCAGCTGTATAGGGCATTGGTGAGGCCGCAGCTGGAGTACTGTGTGCAGTTTTGGGCGCCGCACCTGCGCAAGGATATTTTGGCCTTGGAGGGAGTGCAGAGGAGGTTTACTAGGCTGATACCGGAGTTGAGGGGGTTGAGCTATGAGGAGAGGCTGAATAAACTAGGCTTGTACTCGTTAGAGTTTAGAAGAATGAGGGGAGATCTCATTGAGACGTATAAGATGATGAATGGGATGGATAGGATAGAGGTGGAAAGACTCTTCCCGCTCAAAAAAGACAGTAGGACTAGGGGGCACAGCCTCAAGATAAAGGGGGGGCGGTTTAGAACGGAGTTGAGGAGGAACTTCTTCACTCAAAGGGTGGTGAATCTCTGGAATTCTCTGCCCGTTGAAGTGGTGGAGGCTGCCTCGCTAAATATTTTTAAGAAGCGGGTTGATGGGTTTTTGATAAGAGAGGGGATTAAGGGTTATGGGGAGAGGGCGGGAAAGTGGAACTGAGCCACGACAGATCAGCCATGATCTTATTGAATGGCGGGGCAGGCTCGAAGGGCCAGATGGCCTACTCCTGCTCCTATTTCTTATGTTCTTATGTTCTTATGTTCTTATTCTTTCATGGGTTGTGGGTATCACTGGCAAGGCCAGTACTTCTCACCCATCGCTAATTACTGTTGAACTGGATGGCTTGTTTGATGATTTCAGAGGTATTTAAGAGTCAAAAACATTGCTATGGATTTGGAGTCACATTTTGATCAGACCAGGTAAGGATGGTGGATTTCCCTCCCAAAACGCCATTGGTGAACAAGATAGAATTTTGCAATGATGGCAGTTGTTGTGTTCAAGATTATTGAGACCAGCTTTATATTTCATATCGATTCATTTTGTTTCTACCAGCTGCAGTGAGATTTGGACCCATGTTCCCAAAGCATTAACCGGGGCCTCTGGATTTCTAGTCCAATGCCAGTGCCACAATGCTACCACCTCCATTTGAATGGGATAATGTTGCCTTCTAGTTCAGTAAGGCACTCATCATTGACCCTCTTTGAAAAGTGCCCCTCCTCTTTTAAGAGTCTCTGGCTATTTTGAACCCTTGATTCACCAACCAGATTTCCTACCCGTACACACCTCCATCTTCCATTATCATGCTCCTCCAATTAATGCTATTTCATGAAATTTATGCTAATTGAGTTTAAATGAGACCTGACCTTGAAAAGATGTGCCGGAATTCTCTGGCCACGCATTCAGCCAAATCTCCATTCACTGCAGCAGGAAGGAGAATCCTGGCTGCGAGTGAGGTCAGAGAATCCAGCCCATGCACCCCGGACATTCTCTCTTCCACCTTCTTCTGTCCGGAAAAAGGTACAAAAGTCTGAGGGCATGTACCAACTGACTCAAAAACAGCTCCTTCTCTGCTGCCATCAGACTTTTGAATGGACATACCACGCATTAAGCTGATCTTTCTTTACATCCTAGCTATGATTATAACACTATATTTTGCATCCTCTCATTTCCTTCTCTATGAATGGTATGCTTTGTCTGTATAGCATGCACGAAACAATACTTTTCACTGTATGTTAATTCATGTGACAATAATAAATCAAATCAAATCAAATGATCTGGGCTCTTGTTGATCCAATGCAAATTGGAAAGGCGTGTATCCATCATACACTCATGGATAGGGAACAAGGCTAAACAGAGAATCATCAGAAATGCTGAACCTAGATCAACAATTGAGGATAAGATTTCAAAGAATTACTAGGGAAGACTGAGAGAAGGAATGAATGACAACATTTGACATTTGGGGAAATGAGTTGGAACAGGAGTGATACCATGAATCATAATTTCATCAAAGTGAGCATACAAAGTTGAAAAATGTATGGAGGGAGCTGAATGAAATCATAAGTTGAATTATTGATCTGGATAGGGTTATTACCAAAATGTTAACTCATGATTCTGTACATATTAGATTCTAAGCAATCAATAATACTGGTTAAGTTCATTCAAAGAAAAGCAATGATTGATTGGGTTATTGATATTTATGGTATTGATTTTGTTCTAATTCTAATGAAATAACGCACAACATTATAGTGATCCATGGGTAACTGCTTGAAACTAATCAGAAAGACTAGCATATTGTGAATTACATAATCTGACAGCAACTATAAAATCAATTTAAGTTTATGTAACATAGAAGTGTTTCTGATTTTCTGTCAAATGATATGTTAGAAAAATCCAACTAGTTTATTCTTGTCACATCACTTGTTGTTAAAATTGTGCATTAAACTTTAGATGTTTTGGGATTGATTCCTTAATTCTTGTGACATGCAGTTAGACAACTGGAAAATGTGGCAACATTTAGTAAATGAGTTGAGTGATATAAGGAAATGTATGTCATCAGAAATCTCAAAAACTACAGGATACATCTGTATCTGGATAAAAAATCAGCAGAGTTTATAATGACTCTGAGTGAAAATCAGAATTCAGACATGAACTAACAGTCACAAAGTCCATCAACATAGGGAAGAATGAAGGAACCAGAAATTACAGAAGTCCCTGCTCCACCACAGGAAGAAAAGCAAGAATTACTTCCATCTGTCTGTTTGCTTTTGCACTCATTTGGTTCCAAATCCCATGGGCAGGATTGTTTGAGTAAAAGGGTAGATCACCCTCAGTTGTTGCGAGGTGCCCACACTGCTAAGAATTTCCAAACCACATAATTTGTAGCTGAGATTGAACCAGACGGCGTCCCTCTTCCTGAAGTTAAGTCAGAGGCAACTTTGATTCATCCACATATTAAATAAAGCTGACAGACTGACAACACAGACCGAGTTCATGGGTTGTGGGAGCTGGTGGAGTGGTGAAGCTAGCCGTCAGCAGCAACATTCATGAAAGTTGATCCCATGCCTTTGGCCAATGTCACTGTGATAAAACAGGTTCTTCTGAGACTTCAGAGGTGATTGAGTGAGGCAGGAAGAGGAGCCATTGCTGGAGAGATATTGTTTGCATTGAGGGATGTAGGAGTAGAAACATTTGTGTTAGTCCCACAGAGTTGGACAATTGAGGAGCCACACTAGAGGAGAGTGGCATGATCCAAGTTCTCAAGTGGAGGGGACTGGGCTTGATAAGATCCAACAGTCAAAGTCACAGAATATATAATTTATCATTCGCCAGGGCCTTCTCAGATTTGATAATAGACAGGAAGCACAATTCAAGCAAACAATCAAAGCGATATGGAGCGTATGCTTTTTGTGAGAAAATAGTATGATAAAGGAAGCTTTCATTAGCTTACAGCAGAAACCCTGGATGCTCAGTACTCTGTGTTGTGGCAAGTGTCAGGAGGAAAGGAGTGACAAAGTCACTGCAATTTCAGTCTCATTACTGACTGACTCCCATTAAAACATGGGATGAGAGAGATGACAGTAGGCAGAGAGGGTGAGCAGAAATGAGTTACTTGAGAAGATTGTGCTGTTTTTGAGAGGAAGATCATCAAATGTAAGCAAAATTAATATAATTCATTAATAATGTTGGCAAGATTGGGACCTGGGAAGAATCATGAGTAATAAGGACCTGGATGGAGAACAAATTGAGTCTCATGGAAGGGATGAGTTTGGAAAGACTGTGAGGAAGCCAGAGGAGGAAATGCAGAGCAATGTGTGATCAGAGTGGAGAGATGTTTGGGAATGAGCGAAAGGAGAAGGGTAGGGGGCAATAGAGTCAGCTACAAGGAGCATCTTCATTTTAGAGACAAAGCAATCAAAATTTTGAATGGGTTTTTGCTTCAGTCGCTAACTCCAGCCATGCATTTTACAGTCTTTTTGTAAAAATGCTACCCTTGCTCAATGTCTTAAATCTCTGGCATTTAATTTGATATCAATGTCCCCTAGTTCTAATTCCTTCATTCAGTCCTCAAATTTCTTGCTTTAATTGGGGAACTATCAGTGTTCATTGTTCTAATTCTGGCATAATTGGGTGGACAGCTTGCCAGTCACATTATAACAAGATGAAACAATTAAAAATAGCAGGATCTCATACTTCTAATGTTGCATGAGTTTACCAGCATGTTTCAAGAGAAAATCTACCCTTAGGAAATAGATCAAGAAGCAGATTCACAACATGAACAAGTGAAGAAGGTGCTCAGGACAGCACAAACCTGAACTATGTTAATTCAGCGTTATTACAATTATGGAATTCTTCCTTGAAACTTTCCCTGTTTTTGACACCCCAACTACAAATATATATATATTTAATATAATATAAATATATATATTTTTATTACGAGCTTCCATCTTTCAGATTTCAAGTCAACGCACATCCACAAACCTGCCCTGAAAACTCTGCTCAAATTCTGACAGCTATGCCGAATTTCACACAGTAATGGAGAAAATCCACAACATCCTTAACAAAACATCCCACAACATTCTGAAAAAAAGGTCAATTCAGCCACCCTTAGTCAAAATGTTAATGGATCCTTTAAAAAACTTCCAGGGCCTGAATTTTTCAGATGGTGGAGCCTTGCTTCCTGCCATCCAAAGATTTGGTGGGGTACACCCCTCCTCCCCTACCCACCAACTCTGAGTGCCTTGCTACCATTTCATGCTCAAGTCACTGTCGGAGGGACATATTCTGTCATTCGAGAGGAAGTCCTGCCTTACAGAGCTCCTGGCCAATCTGATTGGATTCTCCAGCCCTTGTCACTGCAGTGGACATAAGGGGAAATGAAAGGGGATGCCTGAGACTAAGGCCAGGTACTGGAGGCCCAGTTAAGTTCAAAGGATCCCAGGATGGGAGGATAGGAAGACTTGGGGTTGGGGATTGGGGGACACACAGGTGGGTATCAGGCTGTCAGGCCAGAGGCTGGGCAGGAGGGAGGGAGGTTTGGAGGCCACTAGACCTTAAGGAGGGAACACCTGACTTCAAAAGGGTGCCTCTGATGGAAGCAATTCCCTCCTCTCCCCCTCCCATGCGAAATGGAATTATTGATTTTTGGCCTCCCACCACAAAAGTTCATTCCTCCAGTCAGACTAAGAATTGAGGCAGGGAGTGAAACAGCCCTTAGACAGCCTATAATTGGCCACTTCAAATGGGAAAGGACCTGCTTCCTGTGTAGACCTTGGCTTCCCCAGTGCAAAACTGCCGTGCTGTCAAGGTGGGCAACAACCCGCAGGGAATCCTGTTTTCCCATTTTCACACTCCCCTGGAGGGAATTCTATCCTTCCATTTTCATACTCCCTGCCCCTGCCTAAAAACCCACCAGAAAGGGTAGCATAAAATCCTCATCTGCATCTTTACCAAAAATAAATCTGTTCATCTTTGAGCCATTCCGCATCCATGTACCAAGTTTAAATGAAATATATGCATTAGTTTTTGAAATGTGTCGTTTACAGAAAAATAGACTAATGGTATGAAAACATTATCTCTGCCCATCTTCAGTAGCAGAAGCAATTACAGGCTTCATTGATGCTGTACAATGGAAAGGTTCAGGCACTTGGGACATTAGGGCCAATGTTGTGACAAAAGTGGTATGTATTGGATGGAGAGCAGGACTGAATCTAGTGTGCTCACAGAGTGTGATGGGAGGTTAGACACTGAAAGGTAACTTCTAACAACCACATTGTAAATATTGCATTAATAAAACTGACAAAACTCCCCATAACCATTTACTGCTTTAGTGCCACAGTGAATCCTTTCACATGACTGACATCTTCCTTCAACGTGCTAAAAACTGTACAGAAACACTCCTGCAATTTACAAATGCCCAAAATCTGGGATTTGAGATGAAGCCAGGAGGCCAGAATGCCTCCATGAGCAGGCCCAAGTTTTGCTATCAGATCTGGGCCCAAAAACCTTACTCAAGAATTTCAGCGCTTAAACATCCAACTCTTAAATCTTGCCGCCTATTCTCACCTTAAAACCTTGGAATAAAAATTAAACATTGCATCTTGCCGAAGTAATATAATAAAGACTGCTCATTTATGACATTCAATTAAAAAGTTACAGAGTTTAATTCCCAAAGCAAGAGTACAAATCCCACAACATCATTTAATAAAAATGGAATTTGATTTATTCAGGCACTGGAAACCACTTACCTTGACATGAATCCCTCCATTGTATAAACATCCTCTAAAGTTACAAAACATCGTGGGCATTAAATTTGGATCTGTAACACCACAGGAGACAGCCAATTGTCTGTAGAAATCAATTGTGCATGTTGAAGCACCAGCCACTTTAGGCACAGTCTTCACAACACTGTCTTGTGAAGGGAATATGTGTGAGTTCCAGATATCTGAAAATGTAAGTGGCTGATGTGATGCCCATTTTGGAAATGTGGGCCATGCAGGTATGTTGAATGAATTTGCAAGAAAGACCCCATTCAGCTGTCACATGGGGCCCTTCTATGATGAAAGTGTGCAAATTATATGTATATACATTGTGTATTTTTATGTTTCAGGTAAAAGTTTTAAAATTCAGCTTTTCAGTAGTCAGTATGTCAGGAAGGAATACAGCTCAGATGCTGAGAAGCAGAATAATTACTCATTTCAGTCTTGAAAGTGGTTCTATGAAGTAGACTTAAGGGACACTTGTTCACTTAAGTTCCCCATGGTTATCAGATTAGAGTGATTGACAGTGTCATGTGATCTGGTGGTTTATGTGCAGTCCTGGATCTGTAGCAGAAAAAGAAACAAGTTTTGCTGAAAGGAGTTGGAGTTTTCCTATTTTGGTTGAAGTTAGGAGAGTTTTGCAGAGAGTGGAGGAATACATCCAGATGGGCCATCACAAGATCTTGGACTTCATCACCTTTAGTGAATTTCCTCAGGCCCAGTGTCATTAATTATAGCCAGGCTGCCATCAAGGTATGGTAGCAGCTAACCAGATTCCAGGACAGAAAAGTATTTCACTAAATGAATATCAGCTACTCTGTGATCACAGGAAGCTCTTCTGCAGGTCTATGCTCAGTTCCTGTGCAGCTGTTAAGACACCTTTATCCTTCTTGAGTCCCAGAGAGTGCATCTCTTAAGGCCAATTGGCCTCCTTCCCCCTCCCCCCCAAGGGATACATTTGACCTGCCTCGGCCTTCCTCCACCCTCCTTACCAGACAATGATCTAGTCCGCTTCCCTCCCCCCACCCCACCACCAGTCTGAATCAGAGAGCTGTTGGAAGCTCTGAACTTATCTCTTCAGAAGCTGGAGTGCCCAAAACAGACCTTTGCTGAGCATGTCTGTTTCGCACTGAAACGGGACAGGTGAATGCGATGGTAAAGGGGGAAATGCTGGAAAAGTTGGGCTGGCAGCCCATTAAGTTAATTTAAATGCATGCAAACGCATTCGGCCATGGTTTAGATCACGGCTATTTTCGGGCCTTGGTAAAGTGGGCATCTGTGTGGGCGCGGATGGTGTTAATGGCCTCACGCCCGACTTTACCAAGGTTTTGTGCAACGGTAAAATCGGGCCCCTGGTGTTGATCAGTTTCACCTCTGTATCTAATTGCAGTGAAACTGCACTGCTTGCTATTTCCTACATTTCGTTGATACATTTGGACTGACAAATTGGAAGTGATGTTAAAAGAACTTCACTGTGGAATATTACATAGTCACAGTGCTCAAAGCAATTTTAGAACCGAAAAGATTTAATGTAGAAGTCAGGGGCATTTCTTTGGCTTTGAAACTCTTCAGATGTGTGCTGCAATTCCCAGAAATGGGCTGCTTGTTTCTCTGCATTATGCTTCATTGCAAATTGCATAAAAGACTGCGGCTCGATTGTCCAGTTTTATTTAAAGCCTCTTGTAATTTGTAGAACCATTCTCTCCTTCCTTTGTGCCAGTTTCAGAATAGGCTGTGAATCAATTTAAAGTAGAGTGCGCTACAATGCATAAACAATGATCAGGAAATGAGCAACGGTATTCAATAGACAAATCCTAAGAATGGAATGAATTGTTTACTCCAAGACTTGTTTTGCTCTAAGGCTGAGAATTTTTATAGTGCTTGGGTGTTGAGATTTTGGAGTTTATGATTTCTATTTTTAAAATGAAAATGTGTGATAACCTCTGTGGTCTCTGTGTAGGTGTTCACTCACTGAACTGCTAACTGATTTCAGCATAGAAATCACCCAGCTTAAAACTTGGACCTTTCATGATGCACACTACAGCAGTGTAAGAAATTTTTATTTCATCTGTGCTGTGTATATTAAAGTACAAATGATTCCTGCAGTTTATTCTTCCATTTTACCTTCTATTAGGAAACATGCAATAATTTCCAAATGATCCTGGGGATCTTAGTTTCAGAATTTATATCCCGGATGATGGAATTATGTTACGACATGGGGAAGATAGCTGGGAGATAGAGGTCAGAATTTCATTCAGAATCCACATCCAGAACCAAAATGTGCAGAAAATTTCAATTGGAATGGGGTCCACAGTGGGCCTTATTACCCATTAATATCGGTTACTCCAGGATTCTCACTGATAGCTACAGCAAAGTGATTGCACAAACTGAAAATATAGAAAATAGAACAAGATAAATGTACAGTGACTGGCTGGATTTTGTCATTCAAGCCATATTCAGGACAACTGTTTGGCTCTTGAATAATAGAACTTTTCATAAGTTTGACATGACTTGTAACTGCTGAGAGAAGGCCTATTCTTGGTTTAGTAAAGCCCGAGTGGTAACAATAAATTCCAGAGTGACCAATTAACCTGAAAAACTAACATGAAAACATTATGGTCCTCCTCAATCATCAGATGGATTTGTCCTCAGGCTTCCCCTCTCAGAACTGTAGTGTCTTTCACTGAGGTCACACTGCCTCTGTGGATCAGGGACGCAATTCTACGGCCAGCTGCAATCTGGCCACTTACCAGGAGGCAATCTGGCCTCCTCTCGACCATCAGCAAAGTGATGGAAGGTGCCAATTTCAAATAGCACTTAAATAGAAATAACATGTTTACTGATGCTCTGTTTAGATTCTGCCAAAGCCTTTTAGTTCCTGCCCTAATTTCAGCCTTGGTCAAACATGGACAAAAGATCTGGACTCAAAAGGTGTGGTGGAAGAGACTGTCCTTGACATCAAGGCTGAACTTGAATGTGCTTTCAAGGAAAGAGAATCAGGGACAAAAATGACAAGGCCAGCATTTATCACCCATCCTTAATTGCCCAGATTGCAGCTGGCTGTATAATTGGGTCCCTGATCCACAGAGGCAGTGTGACCTCTGTGAAGGATACTGCAGTTCTGAGAATTTAAATTCAATTAATAAAAGATGGAATTGAAAGCTAGTTTTACACATGATAACCATTCGTAATGGTAATCATGAAACTATCATTGTTTGTCATTAAAATATATCTGGTTCGTTAACGTTCTTTAACGAAGGAAATCTACTGACCTTATTTTTTCCGAGCCATGAGTGACTCCGCGCTTATAGCAATGTGATTGATTCTGAACTGTCCTTTGAAATGACCTAATAATCTAATCAGTTCAAGGGCAACAAATACTGGTCTTGCCAGCAGCATAAGAAGTCTCACAACACTGGGTTAAAGTTCAACAGGTTAACTTGGTAGCACAAGCCACAAGCCTTTAAACTGGTATTGTGAGACTTCTTATTGTGCTTACCCCAGTCCAACACCAGCATCTCCATATCTTGTCAACAGTGCCTACATCCCATCAATGAAATATTTAAAAAGTCACTGACATCTCCTGTGCATTCAGATCTTCATGTCATTGACAGCTGCAGTTATCTGGTACCAGTGCCTTTGCAGTGTCTGACTGGAGGGCCTCTGTCTCCTCTATGGATAGAGAACCTTTTTGCTTCTCTCCACCTCTTCACTGAGATATCCAGCACAGTTCCAGATTAGAGACATGGTGGCGGAGTGTCAACTTCAAATGAAGTGGACTTGGGAGAAGTCCTGAAGATTCAAGAAGGCAGCTAAAGGTTAGTAAAGATACACTGTTGGAGAAGTAGTGTTCTGCTTGGAATGGCCAAAAGCTGAAATTGTACTCCCAAGTTGGTGTTTGAGCATACTTAGGAATCCAGGGTGAAATGGAATCTCAGAAGGCAAGATTGAAACCCTGCAAAGCGGGCTATTATTGAAACCGTCCAAGGATTTGGAGACAATTCCAAGGCGAGATCTTGGAAGATGAAAATTGGAAACTTTTGTAAGGCAGATGGAGTAAGATTGGTTGATTCACATTGTGACTAATGTCTGGGTGCGTTGTTGCAAAATTCATGGAATGTATTTTGTTCACATCTGTTATTTATTCTTCAGTATCGTGCGTTCTACCACAGTGTGCTTGTTAATTCCCATGTATCTCATACTTGCTTTGAATGTTAGATTGAGGCAAATTTGATAAATTGTTTCAGCCATCTGTCATAGCAATGTTTAGTTAATTTATTCAAAACTAAAAGAATCTTCACTGAGCAAAATGGACAGGATTTTCTGGTCCCACCAACAGCTAGTCCTCACCAGTGGACTCCCTGACAGTGGATGGTGCAAACAACAGGAAACCCTCGTTGGCAACGGCCGCCTCCACTGCCACAAAACATGCCTCTGAGGGGTCTGGGGGGAGTAGCAGAATCCCATCAAGGGTCTCGAATCTCAAACTTTGTCTACTTTAAACAAAATGTCCCTAACCAGATCCAACCAATGACTTGGGCTCTGGCCATGGACCATATTTGTCACTGGGTCAATTTCCTGGAACTACATTCCTAACAGCACTGTGATATATGTACACCTCTTTGAATACAAGCCGCAGTGACCTCCCTAATGGAACAATGGATGGTAAACAGGGAAATGCTGCAAATATTGGCAGTTATAGTCTAGAAGGAGCAAAATATGTAAAGATTTGTATCCTAGCTTGTCTTCACTGTCTCTGGCAGTGCCATCCTTGCCCAACCCTAAAGCTGCCCATGTGGCTGTGACAGGTCTGAGATTTTCATTGAGGATACCCTTAGTAAAACAGAGGTTTCTGCACATTGTTCCTTGAGAAGGCTGTGGCAGAACTGTTACTCATTGAATACCTTGGGTAAATAAAACCTCACACTGAGGGGTGTCCTTCTCACCCCACCTCTTCCTCCCCCTTCCATCAGTTTATCTTGCTGTATGGCATCTCTTCATTCTCCTGGCCTTGCTGTACTTTGTGAAGATCTTGGGAACAAACAGTAAGTCGCATTTGGATCCAGAACTGCACGCGCTGCTAAACCTGGAGAGCAAAATCTTCTCATAATTTGCCCATGTTAATTTCAGCGAGGAAACCAGCGCATAGCTCTCCAGCTGTACACAAGCATCCCCCCCATGCCATCATCATTCCCACCCAGGCATTGGGGCCACCCATCAACAAGCATCTGGGTGACTCCCTTCCACAGCACGTGGGTAACACCCTGGCCCCCAACCACACACACACACACACACACACACACACACACACACACACACACACACACACAGATATCGGGGTGCCCCCTCCCCACCACACATATTGGGAACGCTCCCCACAATGGACTCCCTGGAGGTCTCACCCTGGCACTGTCATCCTGGCACTGCCCAGGATGCCAGGGGGCAGTGAGGCAGTGCCAGGGCACGTCTCTCTTTCCCCAGGGGCCCTTTGTGCCCCTGGAAGATTCCCTTCAATTGCTTCAAGTTTTTGAAAATGTGTTGTAAACCTCACTGATGTGACGTGCTCAGTCAGGAGGAATTATATGGCTGGGAAGTTCAATAACAATATTGAAATTTATTAAAATTTGTTGTAATTCAGTTCCTGCCCTTTTTGGTGAGAACTAGTTATGTCATGGGTGAGGAATGTAAAAAATTGGGAAACAAAATCTTGCTGGCAAGAATCTCGTTTCCCAACACTTGTGAAATTTTAAGCCTCTGTTGCCATTTATGCTGAAAGCTAATGTGGGCTCAAAATCACCTATAGGTTCTTCTTTATTTTGGTTAGGTTCCCTCTGCAATCCATCTATGTATAATAGCCTTCAATAGACAAAATACACAATACAATTTTCAATGCATGATATCCTCTTTGAGAATTGCTGGTTACAGCACTTAGACCATAAGACATAGGAGCAGAATTAGGCCACTCGGCCTACTGAGTCTGCTTCGCCACTCAGTCATGGCTGACATTTTTCTCATTCCCATTCTCCTGCCTTTTCACCATAATCCCTGATCCCCCAATTAATCAAGAACCTATCCATCTCTGCCTTAAAGACATTCAGTAACCTGGCCACCACAGCTTTCTGCGGCAAAGAGTTCCATAGATTCACCACTTGCTGGCTGAAGAAATTACTCCTCATCTCTGTTTTAAAGGATCGTCCCTTTAGTCTGAGGTTGTGCCCTGTGGTTCTAGTTTTTCCTACTAGTGGAAATGTCCTCTCCACAACCACTCTATCCAGGCCTCACAATATCCTATAAGTTTCAGTAAATTCCCCCCACATCCTTTTAAACTCCAATGAGTACAGACCCAGAGTCCTCATCAGTTCCTTATACGACAAGCTCTTCATTCCAGGGATCATTCTTGTAAACCTCCTTTAGACCGTTTCCAAGGTCAGTACATTTTTCCTTAGATATGGGGTCCAAAACTGCTCACAGTACTCCAAATGGGGTCTCACTAGAGCTTTATACAGCCTCAGAAATACATCCCTGCTCTTGTATTCTGGCCCTCTCGACATGAACGCTAACATTGCATTTGCCTTCCTAACTGCCGAATGAACCTGCACATTAACCTTGAACAAGGACTCCTAAGTCCCTTTGTGTAAGCATTTCCTAAGCATTTCCTCATTTAGAAAATAATCTATGCTTCCAATCCTCCTTCCAAAGTCTATAACCTCACACATTTCCACATTGTGTTCCATTTGCCACTTCATTGCCCACTCCCCTAACCTGTCCAAGTCCTTCTGCAGCCCCCCTGCTTCCCCAATACTACCTGTCCCTCTGGGCGGCATGGTAGCACAGTGGGTAGCACTGCTGCCTCACAGCTTTAGGGACCCGGTTTGATTCCTGACTTGGGTCACTGTCTGTGTGGAGTTTGCACGTTCTCCCTGTGTCTGCATGAGTTTCTTCTGGGTGCTTCAGTTTCCTCCTACAGTCCAAAGAGGTGCGTGTTAGGTTGATTGGCCATGCTGAATTGCCCTTTAATGTTAGGGGGATGAGCTATTGTAAATGCATGGTGTTATGGGGATAGGGCCTGGGTGGGATTGTGGTCGGTGCAGACCCAATGGGCCTAATGACTTCCTTTGCATTGTAGGATTCTATGATTCTATATCTTTGTATCACCTGCAATATATTTCTACAATTGCAGCACACAGCCTGTAGAAATCAATCAACAACTAACCTGAAAATGTTGAAGTTTCTTTTAAATAGGCCTGAAACTGAAGCATCACACTGCAAAACCAGAGCGCTAGCATCAAGTCAGAGTTATGTAGTTATTGACATACTTCCCCAGATGCTGTCTGTGCACCTGCTAACACCTTCATCAAAATGGTGTCCGGCGAGCTAGCAGCAGAAGTGTCTATGCTGTGCGATTTTGGAGTCAGAATGGCAAAAGCTGGGATTATGTATTTGAGTTTCATGGTCAGTGTGTGACCAAATGTGAACAATTCAGTCAGGGCAAAGCCAGCTCCACATTGTTTTTGTCAACCAAACGAAAAATCCACCCTGCTATTATTCCCTGATTAATAGAAAGAATGCTGCTAGAAATGTTAATATAGATGAACTATAAGCCTGTTTTTATTGCTCTCACTATCAATCAAATAAATTGTACTCTTTTCTTAATCCATCTATATAACGTGTGAAATGAAGCATCATTTCCCAGGAATGAAATATGGATGTTGGTAAGCAATCCTATTGCACCACATTAACACAAATAAAGATGTATTTGGCTTGTTTGTATGTCACAAGACCTCAGAAAAATAGATTGGACAAGGATAGATATTGGGGAGGTGATGGCCTAGTAGTATTATTGCTACACTATTAATCCAAAAACTCAGGTGATGTTCTGGGGACCTGGGTTTGAATCCCACCACGGCAGATGGTGGAATTCAAATTCAATTTAAAAAATCTGGAATTAAGAATCTACTGATGACCATGAAACCATTGTTGATTGTCAGAAAATCCCATCTGGTTCACCAGGAGAAGGAAATCTTACCTGGTTTGGCCTACTTGTATCTCCAGAGCCACAGCAATGTGGTTGACTCTCAACTGCCCTCTGAACAAGGGCAACGAGGGATTGGCAATAAAAGCTGGAGAGCCAGTGATGCCCAACTCCCAAAAACGAATAATAAAAAATCATTTTTTAAAGTTTATTTCTTAGTGTCACAAATCAGCTTACATTAACACTGCAACTAAATTACTGTGAAAATCCCCTTGTTTGGGTATGCTGAGTGAGAATTTAGCATCTGGGGCTTGCACTGGCTACATAGTTTGAATCAGATAGCAGCCTAGATAAATGCCCTTTCAGTTGAAAGTACAATATGCTCCATTGTTTTTATTCTCTGAGAGAGTTCATTGATTATAGAAGTTGGATTGAAGAGGAGAAAATCATCCTTCAATAGCTCAGCGTTCATGAAACTTGGGGCCAGTTACTGCAATTTTTTAGATTTTTGGTCTGCAGCAGCATTAGCACCAAGGGAACCAATTCACCTGATGTGTTTGCAAGAAGAGAAAGAGCTACAATGGGATGAAAGAGATTTGATTTGATTTATTGTCACATGTATTAGTATATAGTGAAAAGTATTGTTTCCTGCTTGCTATACAAAGCATACTATTCATAGAGAAGGAAAGGAGAGGGTGCAGAATGTAGTGTTACAGTCATAGCTAGGATGTAGAGAA
This sequence comes from Carcharhinus amblyrhynchos, assembly GCF_965287045.1. Classification (NCBI taxonomy): domain Eukaryota; kingdom Metazoa; phylum Chordata; class Chondrichthyes; order Carcharhiniformes; family Carcharhinidae; genus Carcharhinus; species Carcharhinus amblyrhynchos. The sequence goes on along the minus strand of NC_137324.1, from coordinate 83,768,887 downwards.
AGATCAACTTAATACAAGGTAGATCTATTCAAAAGTCTGACAACAACAGGGAAGAACATAGAACATTACAGCGCAGTATAGGCCCTTCAGCCCTCAATGTTGCACTGACCAGTGGAACCAATCTAATGACCCTCTAACCTAAACTATTCCAATGTTATCCATACACCTATCCACTGACCATTTGAACACCCTTAAAGTTGGTGAGTCCACAACTGCTGCAGGCAGGGCATTCCACACCCTTACTACGCTCTGAGTAAAGAACCTACCTCTGACATCTGTCCTATAATTACCACCCCTTAATTTAAAGCTATGTCCCCTCGTGTTAGCCATAACCATCCGAGGAAAAAGGCTCTCACTATCCACCCTATCTAACCCTCTGATCATCTTGTATGCCTCAATTAGGTCACCTCTTAACCTTCTTCTTTCTAACGAAAATAATCTCAAGTCCCTCAGCCTTTCCTCATAAGACTTTCCCACCATACCAGGCAACATCCTGGTAAACATCCTCTGCACCCTTTCCAATGCCTCCACATCCTTCTTATAACGCAGCGACCAGAACTGTACACAATACTCCAAGTGTGGCCGCACCAGAGTTTTGTACAGTTGCAACATGACCTCACAGCTCCAAAATTCAATCCTTCTACCAATAAAAGCTAACACACCTTATGCCTTCTCAGCAACCTTATCAACCAACTGACTCAAGAAGTTGTTCTTGAGTCAGTTGGTACGTGTTCTTAGACTTTTGTACCTTTTCCCTCACAGAAGAAAGTGGAAGAGAGAATGTCTAGGGTGTGTGGAGTATTTGATTATGCTGGCTGCTTTTCTGAGGCAGCGGGAAGTATAGACAGAATCAATGGATGGCAGGCTGATTTGAGTGATGGACTGATAGTCAGGCAATGGCAAAGTGCTGTGTGCCCATCCACATCTGTAGGTAGAGATATAACTCTATAACTGTAATTGATTTTTGCAAACAATTTGAGCGAGGGGGGACTCTATTCCCAAAGGAAGCGGAGACAACTAGCATACGTGAAACAGAACTTGGAAGTACCCCAATCACGTTATCTACTTTTAGGGCTATTTCATGGACAAGTTGTGCCAGGTTGATCAAGAACCAGTGTAGACTCACTTACTACATACACCAAGGTGCCAACAATCATGTCTGCAGCATATTCACTTGGTAAGCTGTTGTCTCAGTGGTTGTGTCAGCAGAAAGACAGATTTTCTCTTGTAACCACTGTGCCTATCTATTTGTAACAATGGTAAACCAGGCCCTGAAACTTCTCTTCACCACCTTGCAGGAATGTTACAATGTTGATCAATGACAATGATATAATGGAATGGTACAGAGAGCTATCATAGTTGCCATTTCATGCAGCATTGCCTCAACCACAGCAGCCAGTAAACAGGAGGTTATTGCAGATACTAGCCTCCATCATTTCCATTAGCTCCAGCATTATGCTACTATGAAGCCCATCTTCTCCTCATCACCAACACTACCGACCCCCCCACTCCCCCTACCCAACCCTTGCCCCAAACAGCATTCTGCAGGGACTGTTCCCTCCATGACACGTTGGCCCACTCCTCCATCATGCTCAACTCCTCATCCCCTTCCCATGGCATCTTCCCTTCAATCACAGAAGGTACAGCACCTGCTCCTTGCCTTCTCCATCCTCATTTTCCAAGGCTCCAAACACCGCTTTCAGGTTAAGAAGCCTTTCACTTGCACATCGTTCAATTTGGTTTATTGCATTTGCTGATCCCAATGCAGTCTCCTCTACATGGGTTGAACTAAACGTAGACTGGGTTGCCACTTCGCAGAACATCTTCCCTCAGCCCACATGTATGACTCCAACCTTCCTGTTGCTTGCCATTTCAACTCAGCACCTTGCTCTCATGCCCACACGTCTGTCCTTGGCCTGCTGCAATGCTCCAGTGAAACCCAGTGCAAGCTGGAGGAATAGCATTGCATCTTCCAGTTGGGCACTTTGCAGCCCTCGGAACTCAATATTGAGTTTGGTCATTTTAGATTGTGACCTTTCTCCTCTATCTTAAGCCCTTCTTTCTTTTTTTAAACATTCCATACACGTATTGCTTTAATGCAAAACACCTTCCTTCCCCTCTCGCACTAGGTCACCTGTCTTTTGTTCTTAAAGTTGCTACTTTTTCTTGCAGTTACTATAGCTCTAATACATTCTCCCTCCTTTCAATTCTGATGAAGAGTGTATGGTCTCGAAACGTTAACTGGCTAGAATTTTACCGGCACGCCCACCCCAGAATCGGAGCAGGTGAAGCGCACAGAATTCTCCATTGGCCTCGGGTGGAATCCTACAAGCCTCGGGCGGGCGAGGAGGTAAAATTCCAGCATCTGCCTTCCCTGATAGATGCTGACAGGCCTGCTGAGTTTTTCCTGTGTCCGCTGTTCTTGTTTCAGATTCCAGTATTGGCAGTATTCGGCTTATTTTAGGTTATTGCAGCGTTGACCTGTCACTGCTCATTCCTCCGTCTCCCTATGAAACTCTGCTTAATTGCAGCAATGGAGAAATCATGACATCACAATGAGACTTAGTGCCCAGAATTCTCTGTTTCACAGCTCCAAATGACCAGCAGGCTGTTGATCACAGTAGGAATCTTCAAAGTGCAAAGTTGTCAGATCTATTCGGAGGTTCTACACAGCAGCTATTTCAATGAATTATATATTCTTTGGGTAAACAGTTGATTAATACAGCAAGGGGGCTTAATGCAAATCCTGCATATTTGAGGAGAAATCAGATTACAGAGTTCTATTTAATTTAGAACATAGAAAAACTATAGCACAAGTTTCGGCCCACAAGTTGCACCGATGATATTTTGTGGTCGCATCCTTTAGTTTGTTCTGCATTTTATCTTTAATTCCAAACATTGGACTTAACAGTTACTGGTGGCCCTGCCTGAATTCACATCCAGATGTTGATTTCTTTGTAATAGTAGGATACTATTTTATGGAACTACCTGCTTCAGGCATTAAATGATTAGTCTTATTTTGGTCAGCTGTTCAAAACCATTTGTCTTTCTATTTTTACAAGATATAAGGCATGTTAGGTCAATACAGCCAACACACTGAAATAGTTATATTGATTGTTTTCCATCTTCAATGTAACTACAATTATAGTTGTTTTGCGAGCAGAATGGATTAAGCAAGAAAGGAAAACAAAATTCAGCTTCTGTTTTAGGAAACTAGACAGCTGAGAACATTTCCAATTATATTATTTCTCTTACAATCAAAATGAAGATGCTGATTAATCTTCCCATACAATAATTCCTACAAAGATACATCGAAGTCAATTGTTTGACTAACACTTGGAACAAAGGTAATACTCACAACAAGGTCTAAATTTAACATTGTTACCTCTGTTTAATGGATCTAAAACAACAATCAGTTTAGCTGCGCAGAAGTCTGCACCCAATCTGCCACTGCCAATCTCCAGATGTAGTTCTACAACTCATCCACTTCATCCTGGACCACAACGTCTTCGCCTTCAACAACCAGTTCTTCATCCAGGCACACAGAACAGCCATGGGGACCAAATTCGCACCTCAATATGCCAACATCTTCATGCACAGGTTTGAACAAGACCTCTTCACCACACAGGACCTTCAACCAATGCTACACACTAGATACATCAATGACATTTTTTCCTTTGAACTCTTGGGAAACAATCACTGAAACAATTATACGATGACATCAACAAATTCCATCCCACCATCAGACTCACCATAGATCACTCTCCGGAATTGGTGCATTCTTCAATACACGCATCTCCATCAAGGACAGTCATCTCAGCACTTCACTGTACCGCAAGCCCATGGATAACCTCACGATGTTCCACTTCTCCAGCGTCCACCCTAAATATGTTAAAAATGCCATCCCTTTTGGACAAGCCTTCCGTATACACAGGATCTGCTCAGACGGGGAGGATCGCAACAGACATCTACAGATGCTGAAAGACGCCCTCATAAAAGCAGGATATGGCACTCAACTCATTGATCGACAGTTCCGACACGCCACAGCGAAAAACCACACCGAACTCCGCAGAAGACAAATACAGGACAAGTGGACAGAGTACCCTTTGTCATCCAGTACTTCTCCAGAGCCTTCAACATGTCAATGATCAAGACAAACATCTTGCCAAGGCCATCCCCACACCCCCACTTCTTGCCTTCAAACAACCGTACAACGTCAAACAGACCATTGTCCGCAGTAAACTACTCAGCCTTCAGGAGAACAGTGACCCTGACACCACATAACCCCGCCACTGCAATTTCTGCAAGATATGCTAGATTATCGACACAGGCGCCATCATCTCATGTGAGGACACCATCCACCACGTACATGGTACATAGTCGTGCGGCTCAGCCAACATTATTTTCCTGATACACTGCAGGAAAGGATGTCCTGAGGCATGATACATTGGGGAGACCATGCAGACCTGTGACAACAGATGAGTGAACACCGCTTGAAAATTATCAGGCAGGAGTGTTCTCTTCCTGCCAGAGAACACTTCAGCAGACACAAGCATTCAGCCTCTGACCTTCTGGTAAGCCTTCTCCTAGGTGGCCTTCACAATACACAACAATGCAGAATCACTGAGCAGAAACTGATAGCCAAGTTCCGCACACATGAGGATGGCGTCAACCAGGATCTTGGGTTATAAAGCCAAATAAAAGAGTGAAAATATTATTCCCAAAACAAATCCATCTCCTGTCACAGTTCTGCTTTGAACATAAATAGCACTGAATGCCATGGATAAGTGTTGATGGCCAGGAGGCGAAATGACGATTGGGAGTGGGATTGGGGTATTGGGGGTTGGGCAGGGCAGTGTGAGTGGAGGCTGAAAACAACCCTTAGTAGTTTTGTGAAGACAAGAGCTATCCTCTCCTTCCAACTCCTCAAAGTAGAGACATTTAGTGAACTTTTGGGATTATTTGAATGGCCTCCAGTAGTTGTTTTAAGGACTGCCACTTAGATTGCCCAAGACCCAGAAATGCCAGCTGGAATTTCCCAATCTCTGAGTCGGTAAAATGAAGTTAAGAGTCTGGGTCTGAAATGAACACAGGGCCTTAAAAAAAAAACCTGACCAATTCAGCAGTAAGAAGTCTCACAATGCCAGTTTAAAGTCCAACAGATATATTTGGTAGCACGAACTTTCAGAGTGTCACTCCTTCTTCAGGTGAGTGAGTGACGTGTGTTCACAAACAGGGCATATATAGACAAAAAACTCAATTTACAAGATAATGGTTGGAATACAAGTTTTTACAGATAATCAAGTCTTAAAGGTACAGACAATGTGAGTGGGGAGAGGGTTAAGCACAAGTTAAAGAAATGTGTATTGTCTCCAACTAGGACAGTTAGTGAGATTTTGCAAGCCCAGGCAAGTTGTGGGGGTTACAGATTTTGCACTGAAAAGGATCTATATGTTTAAGGAGCTTTTATTCTGTAACAATTGTACCTACATTCTCACTCAACATATTTTCAGAATGAATACGATGAATTTTGTAATTATGCACTTCCAACAGAGAACCATGGCATGTATTGTAGACACACAGCTCATGATTTTATGTCTGCTAAAATTAACTGGGTGAAAGTCAAACACCCCCTGGCCATGATTTTCCATGATGGCTTGGGTGTCCACTGGAAATGTTGACTTAGCTCTTTTGGATCAACCAGCGTGGTGAGCTGGTAAGGTCACCCCCTTAATCTTCCTTGCACTCTACCCAATCACAGACTTCTGTTATGTTCTTTCTCCCCCTCTCCCTTTTTTTGTATAAACACCATTGCATTTCCATCTTACTTCAGTTCTGACAAAGTCACATATTTGACCCAAAACAGTAACTCTATATCTCTTTCCACAGATGCTGCCAGAACTTCTTGTTTTGAGTTCAGATTTCCAGCATTCACAGTTCTATTTCACGTTTTAGGTGATGGTTTGTGGATACATTTTGGGCAGGACACCAGGAAACCATCAGTGCATTTTTTTCAAAGAGTACTGCTAACTGTTTGATCTCAACCTGAGAGGGCAAATAGATTCTCAATTTAACATCTTAGCTGAAAGAGGACATCTCCAACAGTGCAATGCTCCCTCAGTACTACGCTCAAATGTCAGCCTAGATTACACGCACAAGTCTCTGGAAAGGGATTTAAATCCACAACCTTCTGATGCATGGACGTGAGTGCTGCATTGAACGGGAGCTGACACAAAGTATATAAAGCCAAATAAATGGAGAAATAATCCAGAATACAAAAGTCACCATGCTTGTCAGAAATTGAATTATCTGTTCTCATCACACAATCCATGAAATATATGAATCCTTTTCAGTGCAAAATCTGTTTTCCCAATTATAGAAAGACACAAGAAAGCTTTAACCAGATTAAATATTAATATAAACAACAAAGCTTCTAACATCCCATTAAGTGCATAGAGTTCTGTAAATATGTCAATAAACTGAAAAGTGTGGTTACAATTAAAGTGGAATAAAATATCATAAATTAATTTTGATAACAACCAGGCAGCACTGTGACACAGTGGTTAATATTGCTGCATCACAGCACCAAGGACCTGAGCCTGGGTAAGATGTTCTTTCAGACTTGGTGCAGAGTTGGTGGGCCGAATGGCCTCCCTCTGCACTATAGAGGTTCAATCATTCTAACAACAAGCTACGTAAATGTACTGAAAAATATACCTCGCTAGAGATTAAGTTAATGGTATATAATATTTTGTTTTCGTGATTCAGAGCTTATAGGTATACAACCGAAGGAGTACTTGAGGTCCAAATACAAGATCCAATGACTGAGTTGCAAGGTGAACTTATGTGAAAAATAAAATGTGGTTGAAGGCAGAAAGGCTCTTGCCCACTTCAACTTGTCACTGAATCCATTTTAGGAGGAGTTAACCTCATGCCAGGCTCGTCTCTTTTGCAAAGCTCCTCCCATTGTGATGTGGATTGATAGTTGGTAACAAACAAGTCTAGAACATTTCTGGGCACCATACTTTAGGAAGGATGTCAAGGCCTTGGAGATAATGCAGAGGAGATTTAGTTAAAATGGTATCAGGAATGAAAGACTTTGGTTCCAGGGCAAAATTTGAGACACTAGGGTTTTCTTGATGGAACAGGGGAGATAAAAAGGAGATTTGATAGAGGTGTTCAAAATCTTGATATGTTTTGATAAAGGAAATAAGAATGAAATTGTTTCTAAAGCAAAAGGGCCAGTAATTAAAGATCAATGGTATTTGGCAAAAGAACCAGAGGCAACAAGCTATTATGATTTGGATTGCAGGTCTGGAAAGGATGGAGGAAGCAGATTCACAAATTACTTCCAAAACCACTGTCAGTGTTCGCGTTCAGGCCGACATCCTCAGCATCAAAGCATTGATCACATTTGATCAGCTCTGCTGGGTGGGCCACATTGTCTGCACGCCTTGCACAAGATCCCTGAAATAAGTACTCTACTCGGAGCTTTGGCATGGCATGTAAGCCCTAGGAGGGCAGGTGAAATGCTTCAAGGTCACTCTCAAAGCCTCCTTGAAAAAGTGGAAATCCTCACTGACAGTTGAAAATCCCTGACCCAAGACTGTCCAAAGTGGAGGAAAATCATCTGCGAAGAAGCTGAACACCTTGCAATTTATCGCCAAGAACAAGCTGGAGCCAAGCATCGACGGTGAAAGGAGCACGTGACAACCTTCCAGTTCTCCAATCATTGTCTACCCCACCTGTTGCAGAAATTGTTAGTCAGGCATTTGACTCCTCTGTCACCTGAGAACTCATTTTTAATGTGGAAGCAAGCCCTAGACCCTGAAGGACTGCCTAAGAAGCAGTGTATACCCAAGCTCATCTCCCTTGAGTTTCCTTCTTGAATCATCAATTATCCACTTCCACCATCCTCAAGGGCCATAGTTTCCAGGTCATTATAACTTGCTGCGTAAAACACATTCTTCCTACATCTATGCAAGATCTCACTAAAACAGTGAATCTGTGTTCCCAAACCTTTGTACCGTCAGCTAATGGGAACAGCTTTTCTTTTTCTACCTTATCTAAGTCTGTTACAATCTTGTACATCTCTATCAAAACTCTCCTTAATCTCCTTTGCTCAATAATGAACAACCCTAGCTTCTACATACTAATCTTGCAGCTAAAATCCCACACCCTTGGAACCTAGCAAGATATCCTTGCTAGGCTCTTCCATCAGCTGAGAACGTATGTCCTTCACATGGCTGATGAGGAAACTGTGCTCAAAGCTATTACTTGGAAGTTAGGTAACAGAATATTTGATTGTATATCCAGGATTCAATGCCTACCATGAGTGGAACAGAGCAGCATAGAGAGCTCAAACAAACGTTTGCATTCATCTGATAATCAACTAGTGACGATTCTTCTTGGGGTGAAGACAAGTGTAATTGCTTTGGCATTGCGCTGGCTTCAACATACCAGAAACTCAGAACCAAATCAGCCTCCAGTGACAGACTCAGAAACTAATACTTGAATCAGAACACTCAGATTTAACGACTGACCAGTCATCTTAACTTATCAATGAAACCTAAAGCCGTAAATGGTACTAGGGCTAGTGTTCTTCAAGTCTACTCATCAAGTTAATCCCATGACAGGCATGATGACCCTAATAAGATAAACAGTGAAAAGCAGCACTGGTAACCCAGCTCAATACATTTCAAGTGCAAACTGCAAAGCCCTTAAATCTTGTATTTGCTGCTTGATGCCTGTAGCTCACTAGATATGGGAAAGTGAGATGTGTCCCTTCTGACAGAGAGTGGTAGAGCTTCATAATGGCTAAACAGAAACACTACTGGTGGATTTTTCCCATCCCGCCCACCACTGGAATCAGAGCAGGGGAGGAGGGGGGGGAGGTGGTGGTGGTGAGTGGAGGGGGTGGTGGGCAGACCATGCAAAGTTCCATTGACCTTGGGTGGGATTTTACGGTCTTGGAGTGAGCACAGCCGGAAAGTCCCACCCAGTAGTTTTATGTCAATATCTCAGTAATTTGAGTTGGAGATCCTTTAATATAATGATAGATTAATGGTAGATTTATGTACATACCCATAGGAGTTAACCAAACCTAGTTAATCAAACAAAAATGGTCTGAGTGAATTAATTCTCCATTATAACCATATGGTGGTATGGCATTCTTATATCTAGTTTTATAAGAGGGTTAAGACCAGTGGCTCGACTTTGATGTAAATGTTCATGGACATATGACAAAGATTTCAGCCACATATTATGAGAACCACTCCCCTGGGCATAAACTTCCCGAACTTATCCTAAGTTGATATTGAGGATATTAATATGTCACATCAACTAGAAATCTTGTAATATTGTTGACGTATTCTGTGCCAATAATAAAGCAGTTGAGTTGTAAGAAGAAAATAAATCCGTGTATGGAAATCATGGAGATATATTAGGTAGGATGTATGCTGTATATTTTAATAATATAATACAATAACAGCAAAATAAAACTGTACTCTAGGTGGAATCAAAATGATTTCAAACTATCAAATACTTTCTATTGAACGGGGGCACATCTGGCATTTCCACACTGAGCACAGATGGAAAATGGAACATACATGAAGACACCATCTGTTATTCCACACACTCACAAATGGGATGCAGGGGTGGAAAAACACTGGATTCAAGACTAACATCACTATGATTGAACCTGTCATTGAAGCCAAGCTATTCACTCTTATTAATTACAAGAGAGATCCAAGTGAGAAGACTCTAAATGCATTCAGAGTTTCTCAAATAAAGTCCAACAAGCTGTTAGATGGTGCATCAATGACAACTGGTTACAACTCCGCCAAAATATCCAGATGCTGTTCAGCACAGGAAATGCTGGGGAGCATGTACAAAAGTATCAGAAAGGTAGCAGGTCCACCAGCAAAGAAAAGGGCTCCATCTGGCAGGGAGGCTGTCAGTGACTATGATAAGCAGTTGGAGAATAGGGTGAAACACTAATTTGAGTTGTACTCTAGGGAGCATACTGTCAACTAGGAAGTTCTAGACACCATTGTAAGTCTGCCTTTCATGGCAGAGTTGGACATTGAACACACAGTAATTGGTGCTGGATTTCTTTTGACGTAACTGCGTTGAACATGAATTAATTGACATCAAAGTTGTGCACTCACAAAGGATTTAAGTATCTTCCAAATAGGCAACAAAAGGGCAATCAACCATGTCTCAGTTGGCAGCACTTACCTCTGAGTTACAAGGTTCCAGGTTCAAGTACCAGTTGGGAGTTGGGCACAAAAGTTAAGGCTGACGATACAGTACAGTATGAGAGAGTGCTGTGGTTGGAGGCATTGTAGTTGATTGGGATGTTAAATGGTGACCCCCATTTACCTGCTTGGGTGAATGTAAAGTATTCCATAGCATTATTTCAAAGAATAGCAGAGGGGTGTTGGATAGCAGTTGGACGAGAACGAGGCAGGTGAGGTTGGTGAGCAAGCTGCACACGGTACAGTGCTGCAGCAGAACATAGGCAAAGAGAAAGGGAAAAGGAACGTAGTAATTATTGGGGATAGTGGGGTGAAGGGTATTGACACTGTCCTTTGTCACAATGACAAAGTGCACAGAAGGGTGTGTTGTCTGCCTGGTGCTCGGGTCCGGGATGTTGCAGCTGGGCTGCAGAGGAACCTGGAGTGGGAGGGTGAGAATCCGGTCGTTGTGGTTCATGTGGGTGCCGGCGACGTAAGCAAAATGCAGACTGAGGATCTGGGGAGGGAGTATGAAAAGCTGGGAATGGAATTAAAAAGTAGAACCGACAAGGTGGTTATCTCTGGGCTACTGCCTGAACCGTGTGCAGATGGGCATAGGGTTGACAGGATTAAGGAAGTGAATGGGTGGCTCAGGGATTGGTGTGGGAGGAATGGGTTTGAATTTATGGGGCATTGGCACCAGTATTGGGGTAGGTGGGACCTGTTCGGGAGGGATGGGGTTGGTCTGAACCGTGCTGGGACCAGAGTGCTGGCGAATCGAGTAAAGAGGACTGTAGACAGGGCTTTAAACTAATTAGGGGGGGGGACGGTGTGAGGGTAGGTGACCTTATGAGGTCTAAAGTTAAGGAGAGGGTACAGGTAAGGAAAGAGGCCGAGGATGTCCCAATAATAGAGGGAGTAGGGGGCGTGAGTATAGTTGGTGGCGTTGCGGCAAATAGGGTCCAGGTGAAGGCTGGGATGAAAGCACTTTATCTGAATGCACGAAGCATTCGGAATAAAGTGGATGAGCTGATGGCGCAGATCGACACAAATGGATACGATCTGGTGGCCATTACAGAGACGTGGCTGCAGGGTGACAGGGACTGGGAGCTGAATGTACAGGGCTATCAAGTGTTTAGGAAGGATAGGCAGGAGGGAAAAGGGGGGGGGCGTAGCTCTGCTGATTAAGGATAGCATCACGGTGGTAGCAAGGGATGATATTGGAGCCAAGGAGCAGAGGGTGGAATCGTTGTGGGTGGAGATTAGGAACAGCAAAGGGAGGAAGACGCTGGTGGGTGTCGTCTATAGGCCCCCGAATAATGATCTGGAGATGGGGCGGGCGGTTAACGCGCAAATAAGTGCGGCGTGCAGGAATGGGACGGCCGTAGTTATGGGGGATTTCAATCTGCATATTGATTGGTCGACCCATGTTGGACGTGGGGGGCTCGAGGAAGAGTTCTTGGAATGCTGCCGGGATAGTTTCCTCGAACAGTGTGTGTTGGAGCCGACGAGGGAGCGAGCTATCTTGGATCTGGTGCTATGTAATGAAGCGGGTAGAATTAGGGACCTTGTGGTGAAGGATCCTCTTGGGGAGAGTGATCATTGTATGGTGGAGTTTCTGGTGCAGATGGAGGAGGAGAAAGTGGGTTCCCGGACACGCGTCCTTTGTTTGAATAGAGGGGAGTACGGTAGGATGAGAGAAGAATTGGCGAATGTGGACTGGGGGAGCGCGTTGGAGGGAGGGTCTGTTGAGGAGCAGTGGAGGATCTTTAAGGAGATCTTTCTTGGTGCTCAACGGAAATTTATTCCGATGGTCAAAAAGGACAGTAGGAGGAGAGGTAATAAGCCGTGGATAACAAAGGAGGTGAAGGAAAGTGTTAAACTAAAAGCGGAGGAATTTAGAGTAGCTAAGAGTAGTGGGCGAGAAGAGGATTGGGAGAGTTTAAATGTCAACAAAGATTGACAAAGAAGTTGATAAGGAAAGGTAGGAGAAACTATGAAGCTGGGCTAGCGCTTAATATAAAAAAGGATAGCAAGAGTTTTTATAAATATATAAAAAGGAAGAGGCTGGCTAGGGTGAATGTTGGTCCTTTAGAGGATGAGAAAGGGGACCTAGTGGTAGGGGATGGGGATATGGCTAAGGTATTGAATAACTTTTTTGTTTCTGTCTTCACGGAGGAGGACGTGAATAATTTGCCGGGTGTTAGCGATAGAAAGGTGGTAGGACTGGAGGGTCTTAATGACATTACTGTTACTAGAAAGGCGGTGCTCGACAGATTGGAGGGGCTGATTGTGGACAAGTCCCCAGGACCGGATGGAATGCATCCGAGGGTTCTGAAAGAAATGGCGGAGGTGATAGTGGATGCCTTGGTGGTTATTTTCCAAACGTCGCTGGATTCCGGGGAAGTGCCGGATGATTGGAAAACGGCTAATGTTACGCCGTTGTTTAAGAAGGGTGCCAGGCAAAAGGCGGGGAATTATAGGCCGGTTAGTTTAACGTCTGTGGTAGGTAAAATGTTAGAATCTGTCATTAAGGAGGAAATTGCAAGGCATCTTGAAGGGAATTGCTTGATAGAGCAGACGCAGCACGGTTTCATTAAAGGGAAGTCGTGTCTGACAAATTTACTGGAGTTCTATGAGGATGTGTCTAGGGCGGTGGATAGAGGAGAGCCGGTGGATGTGGTCTTTCTAGATTTTCAGAAGGCGTTTGACAAAGTGCCTCACAAGAGGTTATTGCAGAAGGTCGAGGGACATGGAGTTGGGGGTAGGGTGTTAGCGTGGATAGAGGATTGGTTGTCAAATAGGAGGCAGAGAGTGGGGGTCAACGGGTGCTATTCGGATTGGCGGATGGTGACTAGTGGAGTGCCCCAGGGGTCGGTGCTGGGGCCTCAGCTTTTTACCATTTATATAGATGATCTGGAGGAGGGAACCGAGTGTAGAGTGTCGAAATTTGCTGATGACACCAAGATTGGGGGAACGGCAAATTGTGCGGAGGGTGTGGAGAGTCTGCAGAAGGATCTAGATAGGCTGGGCGAATGGGCCAGGAAATGGCAAATGGAATTTAATGTTGGCAAGTGTGAGGTGGTCCACTTTGGTAGGAAAAATGGTAGGAAGGACTATTACTTACGAGGCGAAAAACTGCAGCAGGCGACGGTGCAGAGGGACCTCGGGGTCCTTGTGCATGAGTCGCAAAAACCCAGCTTGCAGGTGCAGCAGGTGGTCAGGAAGGCGAATGGGATGCTGGCCTTCATAGCGAGGGGGATTGAATATAAAAGTAGGGAGGTCTTGCTGCAGCTGTATAGGGCATTGGTGAGGCCGCAACTGGAGTACTGTGTGCATTTTTTGGCGCCGCACCTGCGCAAAGATATTTTGGCCATGGAGGGAGTGCAGAGGAGGTTTACTAGGCTGATACCGGAGTTGAGGGGGTTGAGCTATGAGGAGAGGCTGAATAAACTGGGCTTGTACTCGTTAGAGTTTAGAAGAATGAGAGGAGATCTCATTGAGACGTATAAGATGATGAATGGGATGGATAGGATAGAGGTGGAAAGACTCTTCCCGCTCAAAAAAGACAGTAGGACTAGGGGGCACAGCCTCAAGATAAAGGGGGGCGGTTTAGAACGGAGTTGAGGAGGAACTTCTTCACTCAAAGGGTGGTGAATCTCTGGAATTCTCTGCCCGTTGAAGTGGTGGAGGCTGCCTCGCTAAATATTTTTAAGACGCGGGTTGATGGGTTTTTGATAGGAGAGGGGATTAAGGGTTATGGGGAGAGGGCGGGAAAGTGGAACTGAGCAGCGACAGATCAGCCATGATCTTATTGAATGGTGGGGCAGGCTCGAAGGGCTGGATGGCCTACTCCTGCTCCTATTTCTTATGTTCTTCTTATGTGTCCAGGTCAATATTTATATCTCTCAATCATTATCACAAAATCACATTGTTATTTGTGGGAGTTTGCTGTGTGAACAATTGACTGACACATTTTTTATATTACAACAGTGACTGCAATTCAAAAGTACTTCAATGGCTGTGAAATGCTTTGATGCATCTAGTGCTCATGAAATGTGCAATACAAATGCAAACAGTTTTGCTTTCTAACCCTAACCCAATTTGAATTGTTTCCATTGAAAAGTCAGTGTGCGCAGTGGTCAGTGTTCTTAAAAGTGTGTCAATCATTACTTAGATTGGTATCACTCACCTCTGAGTTTGGTTTAAGACCTACTGCAGAGATTTATGCAAAACATCTGATACTGAGGGAATGCTACACAACCAGAGTTTCTGTCCTCGGGACAAAACCTTAAACATCTGGTCTTTTGGGTAGTCAGAAAATATCCCATAGCTCAATTTTTGAAAATGGTTTAGGGGAATTTTCCCCACTGACCTGGCCAATATTTATCCATAAACCACCATCACCAAAATCAGGTTATCTGCTCATGATCACACTGCAGTTTGCATGAGTTTACTGTAGAGAAATTGGCTGTCCTGCTTCCCAAGTGACAATAGTGACTATTTTACAAAGCACTTCATCGACTATAAAGTATTCTGGGATGTTCCGAGATTGTAAAAGATGTTGTAGAAATGGAAATCTTCTTCTATCTGTAAGAACAACCATTGCCTGATCTTGTCATCAAACAATGACATTCAATTACAAAATTACATTTCTGTGTATAGAAGAGGAAATTTATCATTTCATTTCTTGCAATAACAGATAGAACTGTGCCTTGAATTGATGTCGTACTGAATGTAAGGAAGGTAAAGAAGTCAAGAATAGTAGTTAACTCTCTGGCTTGAAAATTACTTGGTAATAGAGCCTTAAAATGAAAATAAATGGATTACTTTCCATCAAATAATGACACACATGATCCAGATAGAACGATTTTAGTTTATCTGCTGCTTGCACTATTTATTACTGATTGGTAGATGGACTCATACACCAGAATTTTTTGGATTGCTGGATCTCGCTTCTCATTACCCTATTGCCCCACATCAATTTATGCTCTAATGAGCATTGATTGGCTGCAGTCGACACGATAAGACCATAAGAAATAGGAACAGGAATAGAGCATTCAGCCCTTTGAGCCTGCTCCACCATTTAATAAGATCATAGAAATATTGAAGATACGAGAGGAGGAGGCTATTTGGCCCTTCGAGTCTGGTCTGCTATTCATTAAATTCATGGCTGATCATCCAACTCAATAGCCTAATCCTGCTTTCTCCCCATAACCTTTGATCCCATTCACTCCAAGTGCTTTATCCAGCCGCCTCTTGAATACATTTAATATTTTGGCATCAACTACTTCCCGTGGGAATGAATTTCACAGGCCAACTACTCTTGGGGTGAAGAAATATCTCCTCACCTCCATCCTAAATGGCCTACCTTGAATCCTCAGACCGTGACCACTGGTTAGATCATGCTGTTCTAACATTCAAAGTCCACTTTCCTGCCTTTCTCCGTAACTCTTAATTCCCCAACTGATTAAAAACCTACCAACCTCAGCCTTGAAAATGTCGAAGGACTTGACCTCCACAACTTCCTGTGATAAAGAATTCCATGGATGCCACATTTTCAGAGAAGAAATCCTTCTTCAAATTCATTTCAAATGAATACCACCTTATTCTGTGGCAATGTCCTTTGGCCTTTCACTGAATGGAAACATCCTCCCAACATTTATCCTGTCTAACCCCCTGAGAATCTTACATGTTTCAATCATTTCACCTTTCATTCTTCTGAAATCCAAGGAGTATGAGACCTAACCCGATTAATCTTTCCTCATAGAGCAGTCTGTCTGTATTGGAAATCATCTTAATAAATCTCCTCTGTGCTGCTTCCATTGATAAAATATATTTTGTTAAATAAGGAGACCAAAATCATGTACAGTATTCTAAATGTGGCTTCACTAACCTTGAACAGTTGCTCCATACCTATTTAATTTTATATTCAAGTCCCCTTGAAATATCTGCCTTCCCTATTAGCCTTTGTACCTAAACGCCTGCTTTCTGTGTTTGATAAAAACGGACCCCACAGTCCCTTTGTGCTACAGCTTTCTGCAATCTCTT
Organism: Carcharhinus amblyrhynchos; assembly: GCF_965287045.1. Classification (NCBI taxonomy): domain Eukaryota; kingdom Metazoa; phylum Chordata; class Chondrichthyes; order Carcharhiniformes; family Carcharhinidae; genus Carcharhinus; species Carcharhinus amblyrhynchos. Next base: position 83,752,598 of record NC_137324.1, on the reverse strand, counting down.
TCCTTTAAAATCATCCACCTTCTTACTCTGGCTTCCAAAATGAACAATCTCATACTTTTCCACATTGCCAGTTTTCTGCCCATTCATTTAACCTGTCAATATCTTTTTGTAAACTATTTATATCCTCCTTGCAACCTGTCTTCCCTCCCACCCTTTGTGTCATCTGCAAATTTGGCCACAGAACACTCTGTACCTTCATTAATATAAATTGTGAAGAGTTGCAGTTACAGCACTATTCCCTATAACACTCCACTGGTTACTGCCCTCCAACCTGAGAAAGACCTCCTAATGATTACCCGCTGCTTCCCATTGTTAGCTAATCCTCTATTTATGCCAGAATATTACCTCCAACACTATGCGTTCCTCAATCAGGAAGAGGTCTCGCCTTAGAGAGCTGCCAGCCATTCACCAGTTCCTGCAACATCATTGTGCAGTGGACAGAAGAACAACTACACAAACCAACCTGAGCCTAAGTACCAGACCAGAGGCCAAGGTAAATGTAAATGGTCCCAAGGTGGTTTGGGTAGAGAAGGCTGAAGGGTTCACCACCACCAGGCCTTAACCAGAGGATGCCTCCAGTCAACATGGGGCTTTTGATGGAGACAACCTCATCCCCTGCCCCCATTTCCTGTCCTTGATCTAATTTTGATTCTTTCCAGCCTTCCCCCATGGAAGTTAAAACTTGACTGGAAAATATCCCATCAGGGTTTCAATTTTGGCAGGATTCCCATCCTAGGCTTCACAACCCCCTCCTTCCCCCCAGAGTAAAATCACTGTGCAGTTAGGGCGAACGGGGAACCTAGAGGATTCTGCCTTTTAATTTCATGCCCCACACATTGCCTAAGAATCTACCAGTCAGGGAGCCTAAAATTCAGGCCATAAAGTTTTTACTTTTCTGATGATATGCCAGTGATGAACTAACTAGAGTTGGGGAAATTGATAATGAATGAGTCAGATGCATGCAGAAATCACAGGTTGAAATTAGTGCACTTCTGTCTTGTTCAAAGGTTTTCTGATAGATCAAGTGTGCAATTAGGTATTGTATATAAGAGATCAGTAACAAACAAGGAGATCTAATACATTTGATTATTTAAGGAAGGGTAGATTGATTTAAGCAGTGTGGAGCCTATTTATATCAATAGGCTTATTTGTCTACAAATGTATGCATTTATCTGAATTAAAAGGTGAGAATATCCTGGATTTGTGCCCAAACATTCTAGATGTCTTGGATGTGCAATATATTGCGTGAATCAGAGTACTTACTTTTAAATAATAGAAGAAAATCAGGCTGTTCCATGGTGAACATGCACGTTTCTATCTTTCCCATATTCAGCGTACTGGATATGCACTGTGTGAAAGAATGATGGGAACAGATTAACTTTTGAAAGGAAATTATCCAAATGTTTGCAAAGGTAAAATTTGCAGTCTTATGGAGAAAGAGCAGGGCAGATAGACTAATTACAGAGCACAGTGAAAGAGCTGATACAAGCAAAAAGGGCTGATTGGGCTCCTGTATGATTTTATGATTATAAAGATCTGGATACACAGTGCAGTTACATTGTTACAATGGATGGAAGTTTGCACAGAATTCCTTTGTGCAACAATCTTTCATTCTTGACCACAACAAAAGGACAAAATGGATGAGGCCAAAAACTTCCACATAAGATGTAAAAAGACATTTATCACATAAAATATGTATTGTCTTTATCAACCCAGGGCATTCTTCTTCACTTCCCATTGCCAGTTTGACAACAGAGAGACAAAAACATGACTGGAAGCCTGTATTTCCTCTTGACTGATGAATGTTGGGTTGAATTGACACACAGATGTGAAGAAAAAGGATTTTAAAATGGACACAAAAGGAAGGTGAAGAGAAATACTTTGAAGATTGTGTTTTTTTTTAGCAAACAACTAGCTACAAACAAAAGTGAGCTTCAGGCTATCCTTGGCAAAGATTTCAACTGACAGCATAGCAATCATGATAGCCAAAACCTTAATAAGTTCAATGCCATCAGCAAGCCATTAAATGTCACAGCTAGCAGTGATTCAAATGCATCCAAACATGAATACGTCCTGCAGGCCAGAAAATGGTGGTGTTGCTTTGCGCTACTTTCTTTTTACAGCAAGTATGCTGCTTTCAATAAGCATCAAGCGAGATGACCCAACCCTGGGAAGTCCGCTGCCAGAGTTGAAATATTCCTCCTGTAGGGGGAATTTCAAAATAGTTGCATTCCGTTGTCCACAACACAACTTTTGTTCTCTGGGCCAGTTTCTTTCTGTGCCGTGACCATGTCAGGTGGATCGGCAGTTTACACACTCGGTAAGTGTTCCAAATTAGTGGTAAAAAAAATCTCTAGTTTCCATTTTAAATATTTACATAACAACATCTTATCACACCCAGTTCAGCAGTAAGAGAGACACAGGAGTAATACCAGTTCTTTTTTCAAAAAAAGCAAACCCAAGGTGCTTACAGATTCTCTACCTGTCAAATCTCCTGACGATTTCTATATTAAACAATGGTGCAAAACTTCCTCAAAGCTGCTCTATTTCTATTGCTGCAATTTAACCACAAATGCAGCAGAAGCTCCCCCTTTACGAAATTTTCTTACTTCCTGTTTTCCATCTCCTTGCTGTGAAACAGTTCTCTCAGCACCAGTTATCAAGTGGCCAATGTTGGCTTGTGAGTTAAGGAAAGAGTTGACTAACTGTCCAAGTACAGTGGGTTTCACAGCTAAAGAGCCCTGTCTTTAGCTGACATTGAGATGTTTCTACTTCCAGCAGGTATCCTGGGATGTCAATAAGCAAAAGCATTACTGGCCTTTTTATTCCCCTACTAGTAATCCAAACCTAATCCGTTTTTCCCAGAAACTGAACGTTGGTGGCTGAGAATGCAACAACTTTTTATAACTGTAGATTATAAATGTAAAACTTTTTCAAAATGTATTCATTTACTGCAATAAAAATCATTATCAACGAAAGTCATCAAAGTAGTAATGCACTCTCTCCAAGCTCACTGATTCGTTTATACCTAATATGATATTTTCCCACAATCAAATTTCATTTCTTCACAGCTGAAGAAATGAGTTTACAGTTCCTGAGTCCAATCCTACTGAATCAAATCCAAGTCCATGTTACAATTCATTACTTTTATAACTTCCTGAGTTCCGACTTGCAGCAAAAATGCCTTCTAAGCATATTCTCAGCATCATGACTTGTTCACACGCAATTCTACATCCCAAAGCTGCAGAGTACATGATCTCTTCAAAATTTACAATCATTCTATTGGGTGAAGATGACTCAACATTTCACTCTGTTGTTTTCAACTCCCTGAGCTTGGCTAAAATAAACTCATATTCCCTATATTTCTTTCTCAAGGTTGGCCGGCCAATTTCTAACATCTTAACATTTCTCACAAAATGATTACTGGAGTCAGCACTCCACATTCCAACTCTTTTCCATCCAGACCTCCTTTCCTCATCTCCATGAGGGCCATAAGACCATAGACCATAAGATATAGGAGCAGAATTAGATCTTTTGGCCTATCAAGTCTGCTCTGCCATTTGATCATGACTGATGTGTTTCTCAACCCTATTCTCCTGCCTTTTACCAGTAACCTTTTATCTCCTTACTGATCAAGAGCCTATCTATCCCTGCCTTAAATACACTCAATGACCTGGCCTCCACAGCCTTCTGTGGCAATGAATTCCAGAGATTCACCATCCTTGAAGGCTGAAGGAATTTCTCCTCAGTTTGGGGCGTTGGCCTCAATTTAAAGGTCACAGTTCACCAGCCAGAAAGTCAGTGAAAACCCTGCTGGCAATTTCCAGGAGGCCTGGAGGAAATGGTTAACAGCCTGCTTGAGGTTCTCGTGCTTTTAAAGGCAAATATTCCATCTCCAAGCGCTGCCAGCCGATCAAAGGGATAATTTTTCTTCAGTCTTGGCAGCACCACCTGAAATGGTGGCCACTGCTGGCAACAGACCGGAGCGGAGAAGCTACGACATCTTCTCCGGAGTCTTCAACATATCATTGATGAAGACGAACATCTCGCCAGGGCCATCCCCACACCCCCACTTCTTGCTTTCAGACAACCACACAACCTCAAACAGACCATTGTTCGCAGCAAACTACCCAGCCTTCAGGAGAACAGTGACCACAATACCACACAACCCTGTCACAGCAACCTCTGCAAGACATGCCGGATCATCGACATGGACACCATCATCACACGTGAGAATACCATCCACCAGGTACATGGTAAATACTCTTGCAACTCGGCCAACATTGTCTACCTGATACGTTGCAAGAAAGGAAGTCCCGAAGCATGGTACATTGGGGAGACCATGCAGACGCTACGACAACGGATGAATGAACATCGCTCGACAGTCACCAGGCAAGACTGTTCCCTTCCTGTTGGCGAACACTTCAGTGGTCACGGGCATTCAGCCTCTGACCTTCGGGTAAGCATCCTCCAAGGCGGCCTTCACAACACACGACAGCGCAGAGTCGCTGAGCAGAGACTGATAGCCAAGTTCCGCACACATGAGGATGGTCTCAACAGGGATCTTGGGTTCATGTCGCACTATCTGTAACCCCTGTGACTTGCCTGGGTTTGCAAAACCTCACTTACTGTACTGTCTGGAGACAATACACATCTCTTTAAACTGTGATCAGTGCTCCTACCACTCACATTGTCAGCCACTTCAGGTCTTGAACAGCAGGTTAGGTGTAAGGATTCGCATTTTAATCAGTAATCTCTAAACTGTCTGTGCTTTATATGCTCTGTCTGAGGCCAGAACTCTCCATTCACCTGACGAAGAGGCTGTCCCCTCGAAAGCTAGTGAGAATATTATCAAATAAATAGGTTGGACTAAAACCTGGTGTTGTCAGACTTTTTACTGAACAGACCCCAGACCAGCAGCCCAGACTGATGTGAGTTAAATGGGATTGGCTCACTGGGGCTAGTGAGGCAGGCCTTGATGATGAGGGGGTGGGAGTTTGGTGTGGAGGGCAGTGGGGCATCTTTCAGTCATGAAGCCTTTGTCACTGGCAGGACTCTTTATGGGGCACAAGATCAGTTGGGCGACCCCTCAAAGGCCCCACAAGAGGCTGGCAGGAGAATACTCGACAACCTCGCCACAAGTGCCTTCCCTCTCACCACTGATAGGAAACGAGCAGCTGTAGGATGAGGGCTTTAAATTGTCATTCCAGAGCCATTTAACCCCTTTCAGGCAAGAAGGCTAAACTCAGCCTTCCCCACATTGACTTAACTGTGGACAGGCAGGAAGGCATCAAGCACGCCAACCCCCTTGTCCTCTCTCCCAATTCCATATCCACCCCCGGCTCCCAGATTGTGCCCAGGGGTAAACAAGGCAGGGGAATTGAATTCCGCTTAGTTTTTAAATCAGAAATTTTAAACAGTGATTCTGAAAAAGAGACGTGCTGGGGAGAGGAGAAATTTTAAATGGCAAGGCAAAGGGGGTTCAGATTTGCACAGGTTGTTAAACTCCTAATAACAACATTGGGTCAGGGTCCAATATCATTCTGGCTTTCGGCTTTCATCCAGGCAGGTTTGGAGGGAGAACGGAACCCCTTGGAGCTGAGGGATATATCATTTAAATATTCAAATTTGTTCATTACTGACGATTCAACCAACCATTCTGGGTTTAACAGTAAGTGGTTCTAATCCAAACTGTACTGCCAGACAGTATGGTGGAGGCAGATTCAATCAAGACCTTTGAAGAAAAAACATTTGCAGGGCAATAAGGGAATGGCAGGTGAGTGGATCTAGGTGATTGGCTGTGGGTAGATGGTGAATCAGTCACTGGGATGAATGGGATCAATGGGGAGAAAGCAGGATTAGGCTATTGGGTTGGACAATCAGCCATGATCATGATGAATGGTGGTGTAGACTCGAAGTGCCGAATGACCCCTTCATGCTCCTATCTTCTATGTTTCTATGCTTCTAAGTGAAGGTCTCCTGTGCTGTAATCACTCAATTGTTTGGCAGTAGTATTGCTGAAATTTTTCATCTTGTACTCATCAGGACAAATGCAAGAATTCCAAACTTGAAACAGTAGAAAGGATCTGTTTGTTCACACGTTGATTCTGTTTGGCTGAGACGTTACCTTGGAGAAACTATTGGGGAACTATAGGCTTTTCAAGCTTTCAGTAATTGAAAAAAGGCACAAGGGTTATCACCCTCAGCCTGCATCTCGCAGAGACATTCAACAACTGAGAAAGCAACAAAGCCATTTCAACAAATTGAATCCCTGCTAAAATTCTGACAGATGACATACCTTCCTGACCCAGTTACAAAACTTTATATCCCTCATCTGGGAAAATACAGAAGGCCAGGGGATCTTACGGAAGCTATGATCCTAATTATATTTAAGAGGGCAATCAATCCCCTTCCAGTAGCTAGAGAAGAATCTCCCTGCTTTCCTCCACCGGGAAGATCATTTCAAGTATTCTCCAAAACTATCTCTTTCCAATGATCACAGTTCAGTTTTCACCCACCAAGACATACCACAGATATCATCTGCACTGTACTGAAAATTAAACTAAAGGACAGCAGAAAAGGTTTTGGAATTCTCTGAACTCCTGAAGCCTTTCCCATTCCCAAATGGCATCCAAATTAATTAAATCTATAAGTAAAATTCTGCTTTTGGTGACCACACAATACAAGGAAGATAATGAAGTCTGGGAAATGTCTTCTTCTAATCCAGTGAAGATACTTAAACTGCCTTTACAAAGGTTCCTGCACTACTCTAGCTCTAAGACATCTTAGATGTTAAAATGGCCTCTCAGTCTTTGAGATGTTAACTGGTCCGTCACCTCTTAGATGTTATAATGCCTCCTTAGCTGGTAAAACATTAGCATGTTAAACTGGCCTGCCTGATTCTCCAGGTGCTGGCAATTACACACAGTGGCAATCGAGAGAACTGAAAGAATTTCGGGGAGGAATGCTGTTAAACACCCAGTACTCACAGTTGCTTTCATACCTGCTTGAGGGAAATAGTATTTTTCCAGAGTGGATATTCCCTACACCTTGGAGTTTACTTTCCCCATTTTGGAGGTTTGCTCAATCACATCAGGATGGGAGCCACTTATGCTTCCTTAAAGTGGACATCAGCTGCAGATTTTCTTTGATTCTCCCCTCTGTGTATTTGGTCCATCTGCATCTCTCAAAATTAGCATCTGTATGCCCCCATTGATCTCATCGTCATCAAGGTAAGTTGTTTCCTGAAGATAGCTATTCACTCTTGATTCTGTCTTGATGCTTGCTAATCTCATTACTGGGAAACGTCACATCTCATCATCCCCTTTGAATGCTGGCAACTGCTGTTCATAAGGCAGACCCATGACAGTCATGAGCATTCAAGAGTGAATTGTGTTTCCAGGTCAGTTCAGGGAGATTGGACTTCTGCCTAGAAACATTGCACAAACCTATGTAACAACCTTTTTGTGGTTTTATAGCAGGTGCACACTGATGGTGTTGAAGTCCTTGTGGTTGGCTCCTGGTTATTCTAGTAGATTTCCAGATTGCCATTTGAGTACAGTCATTGGTGTCCTGTGCCTATGGGCAATGTCACAATTCTAAGCTGCATTGTTGCCAGTAAGGGATGACATAATTACCAGCACTGACAAGCAAGTCACTATTTGTAGCCAGCCAAATGGGACATCTGGTTATACCTATGGCAGATCCCTGGATTTGTATTGGACATAAGAACGTAAGAACTAGGAGCAGGAGTAGGTTATTTGGCCCCTCAAGCCTGCTTCGCCATTCAATAAGATCATAGCTGATTTTTTTGTGGACTCAGCTCCAGTTACTCACCCGCTCACCATAACTCTTAATTCCTTTATTGTTCAAAAAATTATCTATCCTTGTCATAAAAGTATTCAATGAGGTAGTCTCAACTGCTTCACTGGGCAGGGAATTCCATTATATAGCACTAGTTATTTTGAGAGCCACTGGTAGTGATGGTCACAGGTTGAGTAGGTATCAGGCCTTCTTCTAGGAGGTTAATGATTTCAACCACCACATGACATACTACTCTGAAATTCTTAGAACATTGCTGTTCAGGTATTTTGTGCATAGTCTCTGGATGAGTTCCTCTGGATGCTCTGGTTTTCTCTCACAGTCCAAAGGTGTGCAGGTTAGATGGATTGGCTATGCTAAACTGCCCCTTAGTATTCCAAAATGTGTGGGTTAGGGGGATTAGCTGGGTAAATGCGTGGGTTATGGGGATAAGGCCTGGGAATAAGTCAGAGAATCAATGTAGATTCAATGGGTGGGATTTTATGACTGCGCTCGCCCCAAAACCAGAAATTCCCATCCGAGGTCAGCAGACCTTGGCATGGTCACCACCTCCCCCACCTGCCTGCCACAATTCCTGTGGCAGGCGGAATGGGAAATTCTGCCCAATGTGTGAAATGGCCTCCTTCTGCACTGTAGGGATTCTGTGATACTCAGCTTCTGGCTATGAACCCTGTTTCAGATTATTGTCTCCTGCTAGCCCGCACCTCTTTGCTGCTCCTCTCTGGTTCCCTTTGCACTGCTGCCCCCTCAGCTATGGATCTATAGGACAGTGAGCAGCAGGCTGCCTTGGGTACTGTTCCTGGTGATCTTGATCTGCAGCTGATGTCCACTTCAAGGAAGCGTAAGTGGCTCCCATCCTGATGTGATTGAGCAAACCTCCAAAATGCGGAAAGTAAACTCCAAGGTGTGGGGAATATCCATTCTGGAAAAATACTGTTTCCCTCAGGCAGGTATGAAAGCGACCATGAGTACTAAACGCTTAACAGCATCACCCCCTGAAATTGTTTCAGTTCTCTCAATTGCCACCGCGTCCACACCTCACTTTCACTGGCAAGTTTCAGGAAGTCTATGGATGCGACATTAAAGTCAGAAGTATGTGTTCATTTCGCTCTAAAGCGATTAACATGTGTTAATTGACAATCTGCCTCTCCTGAGGCGTTGCGTGCAGGCAGCCTAATGCTTTCCAATTAAATATGGAAGTTGGCGAGATGGAGCCAGTTTCCCAGTGAGCGGACATTTTTCCTGGATTTAGCTTTCCCCTGCCTCCTACCTATGCCCAAACACTTGTATTCTGCTTGCTTAAAAGCAACCCAATAGCTTCAGGGCAGAATGAGAAGAGAAAACTGGCTGCAAATAAAAAATGGAGCTACAGAATGCGTGGAAAAATATTATATTCATACGGGCTAAATCAAGCAGGAACTAGCTACGGCATCTTCTAAAATTAGATTACAGGGAGCAGCATTTTTACTCCTCGTGGTTTCCACATTTAAAGTTCACTATTGATTTTTGATACTTGAAATGGAATAAGATCCCGGAAAAGCAGCGTGACAACAGAGTGAAAAATGCAATCAATCTCAGAGTCTTGTTGTCAAGGTCTCTATCCTGCATGATAGCTAAGTTTTTTTTATTGTTGAGAACACAAGAAATGCAATTATAAAATGCTTAATTCCTGATCTGCATCATTAAATGAATCCAGCATGAAAAATTGATTACTGTCTGTTAATGGCTTTTGTGCCTGCTGTAACACTGATTTTCATCGCAAAACAGATTCCCCCTGTCGCGATTCAGGTACAGATTATGACACCGTCCCTTATTTAATCTATTTTAAATTTACAGTAAGGTATCAAGAGTGATTCTAGCACATTTGTGGCAGAGGGCACCATTTATAATACGTACGCCACAATGCGTGATGTTACACAGGTAGGAAAATAGTGGCAAGTGCTTTGAAATTGTTTGTACCCGCGACAGCTTTATTTCATAACACTTCATTTCATTAATCACAGAAAGAATTAAAATTTGAATACCAAATGCCTGATGCCAGTCAAATCTTATGCGTTGATCACACATTATTCAGTAAAAGTCACAGCTGATGTAATATATTTCTAATTGTTGTGAACGTAAGAGTGATAGGCTAGATTAGCAATGTTACACATGAGAGAACCCGATGCACTGTAAAAAAAATCAATTTAATTAAGTAGGACAGACAGTTGGAGTTCTTTGTCATAATAAAAATAATAGGGTTCATTGCCATCTACTATATTTGTATTTTCATTTCTCGTAACTACAAATTGCTCTTCCACATAGTTAAGCACTTCTGATGATAGGCGATCTCTTTACAGTCACCCTTATCCGGTCATAGCATCTACAATGACTACAGTGCGAAATTAGTTAATTTTAGTCCTTTCACGCCAGCTGTTCCCCTTGTAATGAGATGTATTACAGATGTGCAAGACAACCGAAAACAAACGTCAGACCCCCCAACGATTACTGCCCTAGAACAGCGATTACAAGTTGTTAATATGTAGCTGCTTGGCAGTTTCAAGTGTAGTATTTGTCCAAAAGAAAGTCCTGTATGTCATAGCAAAGGTTCAATAGGCTTTGTGACTTTTCTTTTGGTATTTTCTACTTTTGTTCTTTATTTATGTATTATAAATGGCTTCACCCAATGCTGTTGCTTATTTTCAACACTTCAGTAGATGAAGCAACAATTATTCTCATATGTCAAATATACGAAAACTACCAAGTAAAGTAAAACAGTAACATTATCTGACGACTATTTTATGCAGCTGAGTTTAGCTTTGTGCCAGAATAATGTAAAACTAGCTGTGTCTTAAGTTGCCTTGTACTGTCAAAGAGCAAGAACAAAACCTGATCATTTTGAACAAGAAAATATTCTCTTCATGAAGTGAATGTACCTGGAATACAAAATATTGTTGTATGCCCTTTCATTAGTTGATAGGTGTAAGGGTTCAAATTTGTAATACATTCAACTTAGATTGGCCACAAGACGAAGCTGGACCATTTAAGATCATTTCTCTCAGCTAATGGATATCTCGCATATTACTGATAGATTGATCATGGAATTGTCTAGCAAACGATTCAACAGGAGTGGGGTTTTACACAAGACTCTGTGTATTTAAGAATGAATGGAACCTACCCAAACTTACTGAATATTGTAATGTCAGGGTATTGTCAGATACGTTTTCAAATTAATGTTCAGAATGTGGGTTTCCAGGAAAAGCTGCCACTTATTGCCCATCCCCAAATGCCTGGGAAGGTGATGATGGGCTGATTAAACTGCTGCAGTGCATGTGGCGAACTTGCTCCAAAAGTACTGTTCTGAGAATCACAGAATTGCCACAGTGTGGGAGAAGGCCATTTGGTCCATCATGTCTGTACCAGCTCTCTAATGAGTAATTCATTTAGCACCATTCCCTTGTTTTCTCGCTGTTATTTTGCAGATTCTTCTTTTCAGCTAACAATCTAAAACCTTTTGAATACTTTGATTGAACCTGCCTCAATTCCACTCTCAGGCAGTGCACTCCAGATCCCAACTACTCGCTGTATGAACAAGATTTTTCTCATGTTGATTTTGCTTCATTTGCCAATTACTTTAAACCTGTGCCCTCTCATTTCAATCTTTTTAAGAATAGGAACAGTTTTGCCCTATCTACTCTGTGCAGACACCTAATTATTTTAAATACCTCCATCAAATTTCCCCTCAACCTCCACTTCTCCAGAAAAAAGTCCTAACTTCTTCAATCTATTTTCTTAACTGAAATTTCTCATCCCTGGAACGATCCTCACAAGTCTTTCTGATACTCTCTCCAAGCCTTTACATCCTTCCCAAAATGTGGTGCTTAGAAATGGATGTAGTCTCCAGCTGAGGCCAAACTAAATTCAGCATAACCTCCTTGCTCTTGTCCTATGCCACTGCTAATAAAGCCTCAGATACTTGTGCTTTATTAACCGTTCCCTCTCAACCTACCCTACCATCTTTAATGATTATGCACATATACACACATGTCCTTCCGCATCCCCTTCAAAGTTGAATTACAGAATCACAGAATTGTATAGTACAGAAGAGACTACTCGACCATTGAGTGCATGAAAGTCCCTGGCCTGCCCACCTAATCCCACTTGCCAGCATTTGGCCAATAGTCTTGAATGATATGGTATGCCAAAAACTCACCCAGGTACTTTATAAATAGGATTTATAAAGGATGTGAGGCATCCCACTGCCACCACCCTCCCAGACAGTGCATTGCAGACCATTACCACAGTAATGGGTAAAAAACACTTTTCCTCAAATTCACATATGTTTTATATAAATATTAAAATCATTCTTGTGAATCTCCTCTGCCCCTACACCCCCCTCCTCCCAACCCATCCACCCAAGGCCAGATATCCTTCCTTAGGTATGGAGCCTAAAACTTTAGGAACTTTTAGAAAATAAATGTTTAATTTTACATTGTCTCTCCATGTCCTTTCTACTAAAATTAATCACTTCCATTTCTGCACTTTGAACTTCATCTGCCCACCCACCAACTTGTTGATGTCCCTTTGAAATTCTATGCTATCCTACTCACAGTTCACGATGTTTCCAAGTTTCTTATCATCTACAAATTTTGAAATTGTGCCTGTATATCAAGGTCTAGGACATTAATGTATATCAGGAAGAGCAAGGCCCCTATATAACCCTTGGGGAATTCCACTATAAACCTTGTTTCAGACCATCATTCAGTCAATTTTATATCCAAGTTGCTATTTTCCCTTTTATTACATGGGCTATAACTTTTCTCACAAGTTTATTATGTGGAACTGTATCAAATGCCTTTCTGACTGAGCGACAGTGAGAATAATTATATCTAAGTGAGGGATGGTGTGGCTGGGAGTATCCAATAATATATTGAATCATTTTCAATTTTTCTTTTTGTTCATTCATGAGACTTGGGCATTGCTGGCTGGCCAGCATTTATTGCCCATCCCTAGTTGCCCAGGGGCAGTTGAGAGCAAACCACATTTCTGTGGCTCTGGAGTCACATGTAGGCCAGACCAGGTAAAGATGGCAGATTTGTCCCTAAAGGGACATTAGTGAACCAGATAAGTTTTTACAACAATCGACAACAGTTTCATGGTCATCAGTAGATTCTTAATTCCAGATATTTTTGTCAGTGCAATTGCTCACCATTCAATGAAAGATTCCATCCAACAAGCTGTTGTTTAAAATAAGGTGAATCATTCAAGGGGATACATAACTAGTCTTTTGATTATCAAATAGCCTCCTATGTCTAAATTCTAATATATACTGTCCATGGAAAAACTAGAGAATGGCAAGGTTACATATGTCTATTTTTATATGTGGGTTTTCTGTGGCTCAGTTGATAGCATCCTCACCTCTGGGTTGGAAGGCTGCAGGTTAAGTCCTACTCCAGAACTTAAGCACAACAAACCAAACTAACTCCAGTGCAAGGGAATGAGGAAGTACTGCATTGTTAGAAGTGCCATATTTAGGTAAGATTTTAAACTGAGGTTCTATCTGCCATCTCAGAACAGGAGCCATACCAATGTGTGATACAACCAGAAAGAATGACTTCTGTAGTCCCTTGACGAGCTTAGAGCCAATTCATGCCAACTCAAGACCCCACACACCAATGCCACTTTGTAGCCTCTATGTCAACATAGTGTTAAATCATACAAGCACATAACAATTGCCCACCCCCCATTGCCACTTATACCACCTATATCAACTTAGTGCCAGTTCATGTCAACACATGCCCTCCCCTCCATCAGCCTTTGTCATTACATCTTTCATGCCAACTTACCCAGTATCCACCATGGACAGATCTCAGGAACCATGCTGTGGTGAAATAAAATTTTTTAAAAATATCTACTGCAGCCTTCACACTATGGGAACATTCCCATTCATGAAAACCCATTCAATACACATAAATCCCCTTATGTACTTAATCACTTACAAAAACAAGTATTTGTATTCATAACTCCACATTGAAGATAGATTAGAAAGGTTATTAAAGAATTATCTATCAGTGGAACTGTAAACTTACAACTCCACTGTGATAACGATAGGGTGCATTAATAATGCATTATAACATTATAATACAAGCCTTTAGGGTTATGTCAACAAACAGCTATTGAAGCTGCAAGCACTGATATTTTCAATTCACAGACGCAGGCAGGCTGTTTCTGCCACAATTTTTATAGGGCCAGTTATTTGAACAACTTGACAGTTCCATCGACCTTAATCACCTTTCCCAAGCATTTATGTCTTCTCTATTACTGAGCATTGGTGATGGAGGGAGTGTATGTTTGTACAAGGTATACAATCAAGCGAGCCTCTTTTTCCTAGACGATGTCAAGCTTCTTGAGTGTTGTTGGAGCAGTGCTCATTCAAAAGCACTATAGGCCTAGGTACTAAAATGGCAGCAAAGTTACATATGTATCTGTGTGGTTAGTTGTATGTGCAGATGCACGTACTGATTTGCCGCCATTAAGTTCTCCCTAGCCTCTCTTAAGATTTGTATCTAATGAAAACAGTTGTATTTCTGAATTAAACAAGAATTGAGATGGAGGATAGAAACATTTGAACTGTATAATTCGCATTGTTTTTTAATTGAAGAAGAACAATGTGTGGCAGTGCATTTTTAACATATAAATTTAGTGTACATTTAGAAACGTTTGGTGAGTTGCATGGTAATCTTACATGGGTAGGGGCTGCATGTTTGACACCCTGATTTATAGGCTGTGAGCCTTGCTAATTAGGCCAGCATTTATTGCTCATCTCTAATTGCCCTTGAGAAGGTGGTGATAAGCTTCCTAATTGAGCCGCTGCAGTCCATGTGGTGTACGTATACCCAAAGTGCTGTTAAGGAGAGAGTTCCAGGATTTTGACCCAGTGACAATGAAGGAATTGGGATATATTACCAAGTCAAAGTGGTGAGTGACTTGCAGGGGAGATTCCAGGTGACGGTGTTACCATATGTCTGCTGCCCTTGACCTTCTAGATGATAGTGGTCATGGGTTTGGAAGGTGCTGCCAAAAGAGCTTTGGTGAATTCTCGCAGTACATCTTATAGATGGTACATGCTGCTATTACTGAGCATTGGTGGTGGAGGGAATGTATGTTTGTACAAGGTATACAAGCAAGTGGGCTGCTTTTTCCTGGATACTGTCAAGCTTCCTGAGCGCTGTTGGAGCAGTGCTCATTCAGACAAGTGGAGATTAAAAGCTTATTAAAGTTTATTTATTTATTAGTCACAAGTAAGGCTTACATTAACATTGCAACAAAGTTACTGTGAAATTCCCCTAATCGCCACAGTCCGATGCCTGTTCAGGTCAGTGCACCTAACCAATATGTCTTTCAGACTGTGGGAGGAAACCAGCGGATCCACAGGAAACTCATGCAGACATGGGAAGAACCTGCAAACTCTACACAGATTGTGATCCAAGCTGGGAACCGAACCCGGGTCCCTGGCGCTGTGAAGCAGCAGCGCTAACGACTGTGCCACCATTACACTCCTAACTTGTGCCTTGTAGATGGTGGACAGACTTTGGTGAGTCTTGAGATGAGTTGCCTGCTGTAGGATTTCTAGCCACTGACCTGCTGTAACAGCCACTGTGTTTACATGGCTAGTTCAGTTCAGTCCCTGATCAGTAGTAATGCTCCCAGGATGTCAATAGTGGGAGTTCAGTGATGGTAGTGCCACTGAATGGCCATGGGCAGTGGTTAGATTATCTTTTGTTGGAGATAGTTATTGTCTGACACTTATATGGCACGGGTGTTACTTGCCTGTTCTCAGCCCAAGCCTGGATATTGTCCAAGTCTTGCTGCATTTAGACCTGGACTGCTTCATATTTGAGGAGTCATGAGTGGTGTTGAACATTATGTAGTCAGCAGTGAAAATCCTCACTTCTTACCTTTTGATGGAAGGAATGTCATTGATGAAGCAGCTGAAGATTTTTGGGCTTGGGACCTAACCCTGAGGAACTCCTGTAGTGATGTCCTGGAACTGAGATGATTAAAGTAATTAAAGAGGTAGACAGGTTAGATGCAGGTAGGGACTCTAGGACCAGGAGACACAACTTGAAAATGAGCGGGGAGCTACTTAGGACCAAGATGAGCAGACACTTTTTTACTCAGAGGGTTGTGAATTTTCTACCCAGCCCAGTCATTGTGTATGTTTGAAGTAGAGATTGGTAGATTTCTAAATACAGTTACTGAAAGGAGTATGGGGATAGTGTGAGGAAAAAAAGGCATTGGAATGGATGATCAGTCATCATGGTATTGAATGTTGGAGCAGACTCGATTGGCTGAATAGTCTATTCCTGTTCCAGTGTTCCTATGTTTCTAGTTACTACATGCCTCTTGGTTATTGAACTCCCTGTTAAGATAAATAAATATTTCTTATCCACTCTATCCAGGCCCCTCATAATATTATACACCTCAATTAAATATCCCTTCAACCTTCAAAGAAAATAACACCAGACAATTAAACCTTTCCTCAGAGCTAAAATTCTCCATTACTGAAAACCTCCTCATTAATCACCTCCATGCCTTATCCAGTGTGATTGTGTCCTATCTGTATCATAATGATCCAAACCGTATGCAGTATTCCCGCTATTGCCCAACTAGTGTTTTATACAGTTCCAGTACAACTTCTCTGCTCTTATATTCTACATCTCATCTAATGAAGAATATAGTGCTGTTTGCCTTTTCGATCATCATATCTACTATCTACCTTCAGGGATCTATGGATATGTACTCCAATGTCCTTATGTTTGCCTACATTTCTCAGTAACTCATCATTTTCTTGTTTTGCTTGCTTTTCCCAAATGTCTTCTGTCATAGTTCTCCAAACTTTATACCATTTGTCACTTTTCAGCCCACCTGACCAGCCCATTGCCCTCTTTCTGCACTCTACATCCTTTTATTTCTCACTATCAAACACAGAATCAATTTTTGGATAATCTGCAAACGTCTTCATCATATCTTTACATTAAAGTTTAAACGTTTGATCTGCAAACAGCAAAGGACCTGACACTCAACCATACAGGACCCCATTAGAAATCTTTGGAACCCACCAGAGCTGTCCAGTCACAAGAACACTCTCAACCATTGCATTTTTGCTTCCTCCCACTGAGACAATTGTGGACCCAACTTGCACTTGGATCCCTGTAGGTTTTTATTTTTCTCAACAACCTGCTGTGTGGGATCTTGCCCAAAGTCTTAATGCAGCCTACGTAGACTATATTAAATGTGTTACCATCATCGACCTTCCTTCTCACCTCTTCAAAAATGTCTCACAACATCAGGGTTAAAATCCAACAGATTTATTTGGAATCACACGCTTTCGGAGTGCTGCTCCCTCCTCAGGCGAGTGAGTAAGGAGCAGCATTCTGGAAGTTAGTGATTCCAAATAAACCAGTTGGCCTTTAACCTGGTGTTTTGAGACTTCTTACCATGTCCACGTTAGCCCAACACCAGCATCTCCACATCATGGCTTCAAAAATGTATTCAAGTTAGTCAGACACATCAATCATCCCTTAGCAAGTCCAAGCTGATTGGCCCTGATTAACGCGTATATCTCTAAATGGTGATTTGTAATGTCCTCAGAATTTTATCCAGTAATTTGCCCATTGCTGAGGTTATGCTGAGGGGATTATAATAACATGATCTGATGCTTTTCTCCATTTTTAAGTAATGCTACAACTTTAGCAGTCCTCCAGCACCATGCTTATAAGCTGAAAAGCACTCACAATAATTAGTGTAAATGACTTAAAGGGATTCAGCAATGGAGAGCATTGTCACTTTGTATTGATGAAAATAATTAAGTCACCACTTCAATTTTTCCTTCTTGCTCATATTATAGACTCAGCAGAGGTAATTTGGGTTTTGTCTGATAGCGTTTAATGGTCAATAGTGAATTGGGAGCCCAAATTACATCTCTCCCAGTTTATATTTTCTTTGACAGCATAGGTTAGGCAAAAATAATTTCCATGCTGGCGAGACTACTCTGTGAACACAGAGAAAATTCATTCGGCATATTGGACATTTAATCTGATGTTCCTCTTGGGACATTCCAATGACACCACCATCATTAATTTATGTGGATCTTAAATATCCCTGGGGAACACCATTCAAGCTTGACATCAATCCCTTCACTCGTATCAGTTGCATCCTCTCTTTCATCCTATTCTTCATTCACTCATAATTATGCTGAGGATAACAATTGACTTAAGCATTTATAGCAGCTTGTCTTACAGACTGTGTTAAGATTATCGAGAAGTCTAAGCAACTTGCTTCACATATTGCCTATAGAGCTTGTTTTTCTTATTTTATGCTGTGGTTTCTTGATTAGAGCCAGTTACATTTAGTCTGTATTTACTAACCCTTGATACATATGGGCCAGAATGCCTTAGGAGTTAGTTTCTGTCTTAAGTTCTGTGAAGCACTTGCTTCAGCACTGCTCCAACAAGCTTGGTAGGGTCAGTAAAAAGGAATCCTATCTTCATGTTCCCAAAGGTGACATAACACAAAGTAATCAAACATAAAATTGAATGAATTATTTTTTTGTTTACAAAGGAGACAGATGGAAGCGACCCCAACCCAGCTGCTACATTTACCAAGCCAAATGACTGCTTCACAAGGGGCATTTCTTGAGTGTTCACTTTCAGCTTAGACAATGACAAGCTTTAGGAGTGAATCACTTCCTCAGGCTCTTCCATTCAGAAAGAAATGAATTGCCCTTTTCAGATTTCTTTTACTCAGGGATTGAAATGAATCAAAGAATCCCCACTGTGTAGGAAGAGGCTATTTAGTCCATTGAGTCTGCAGCAACTCTCCAAAGCAGCATCCCACCCAGGCCCAACCCCCTCTTACCCTATCAGCCCACACATTTGCCATGTCTAACTCATCTGACCTACACATTTTCGGATAGTAAGGGACAACTTAGCATGGCCAATCCACCTAACCTACACATCTTTGGATTGTAGGAGGAACCTGGAGTGCCCAGAGGAAATCCATGCAGACATGTGGAGAACATGCAAACTCCACACACAGATCACCTGAGGGCGGAATCAAACCCAGGTCCCTGCTCTGTGAGGCAGCAGTGCTAACCACTATGCCACTGTACCAAAATACTTGTACCTTCCTCAGTGAATCTGGCATGGACAAAGTATGGCCATTGGTGACTGTCCCACCAGATGTATTACTATTCATGATATTCTAGGTCCCTTTGATGGCAGGGATGCAAGAATCCTTAACATTGGGAGTACCCTGTCCATCTGTTTTTGCATCAGTGTTCTTTTAATGAACTTGGAAACTCTGTCCTTTATAAGAGCATGTGAAAATCCAAACATTAGGCAAGGACGTGGCTGGCGCATTTGCATTCTGGTATGACTTATGGCTCTCTGGTGTACTCCCATCAAAGTCATGATGAAGGAAGGACCAGGATATTCATCCCACATGTTCATTACTATGTCATTAAAGATATTCCATTTGCACCAAGTTGGTAGTGTCTTAAGTACCATGTACTCAATCATTTAGGTGATTATTTTAGCTCTTCACTCAATCTATTGACACAGGCCCCCTTAAAATTGTAAACCTGGCTTGTAGCATTGGTCTATTTCAGGTCACGTCAGCTTTAATATTTTTACAGTTGCAGACAGCAGGGTGCCACTACATCCAATATAGTATGTGCGTCACTTAGCATTACAAGTCAAGATGTGAGTTATCACAAACAGCATGCCTAAAGCACTCAGTCAGAAAAGCATCATCTTTCACATGACCCTCCAGCTCTGCATTCACAGTCAAGTTAAAGAACCTCTTGCCTTCGCTTAATCTTCTTTTCTTTAATTCTGCAAGCCTTCCAGAACTAAATGCCTGAATCATATTTGTCACTTTTCTGCTTCTTCTTCAGTGCATCAATAGCCTGGATTTAGGGACCTAGATTTTTTTGTGGAGTCTTTGAGACTCTGGGAAACTTTAAAAATTGTGGTGCTGTAGTGGGCTAGTAATCCAGAGGCACAGCATAATGCCCGAGGACCCTGTGAACCGGAGTTCGAATCCCACCATAGCAGATTTTGGAAGTTGAATTCAATAAAAGCCTTGAATTAAAAGTCTAACAGTAACTATGAAATCATTGTCAATTGTAGTACAAATGATCTGGTTCACGAATCTGCTTTAGGGAAGGAAATCTGGGCAGGATTTTACAGTTTTGCTCATCCCAAAACTGTAAAATCTCGCCCGAGGTCAATGGACTTTCCCATTGTCCATCCCTCACTTGTTCCGATTCTCATGGCGAGCAGGGCGGTAAAATTCTGGCCCTGCTGTCCTTACCTGGTCTGGCGTCCCTATGACTATTGACCCACAATAATGTAGTTGACTCTTAATTGTCCTTTGAAATGGCCTAGAAAACCATTCAGTTATATCAAACTACCACCGGGTCAAAAAAGAATTATAGAATCCCTACAGTGCAGAAGGAGACCATTTGGCCCATCAAGTCTACATCAACGACAATCCCACCCAGGCTCTAGCCCCATAACCCCACATGTTTAACTTGCTATTCCCCCTTGCCTACACATCTTGGGACACTAAAGGGCAATTTAGCATGGCCAATCCACCTAACCTGCACATATTTGGACTGTGGGAGGAAACTGGGGCACCCAGAGGAAACCACGGAGACAAAGGGAGAATCTGCAAACTCCAGACAGACATCCAAGGCCGGAATTGAAACTGAGTCCCTGGAGCTGTGAGGCAGCAGTGCTAACAACAGCTATTGTATCTGTCAATGTAGGCACCTGAAACAACAAAGGCAAAATCAGCCCTCTTGACCCTGAAAAGTCCTCCTTATTAATATCAGGGGCTTGTGCCAAAATTGGGAGAGCTGTATCACGGAGTAGTCAAGCAACAGCCTGACAAAATCATACTCAAAGAATCATAAATTATAGATAATGTCCCAGATACCACCATCAACATCTCTGGCTATGTCCTGTCTCACCGGCAAGAAAAATCCAAAAGAGGTAGTGGCATAGTGGTACCCATTTGGGAAGAGTTTGATCCAAAGTCCTCAATATCATCTCTGAACTCCATGAAGTCTCATGGTATCAGCCCACACTTTGGCAAGGAAACATCCTGCTGATTATTGCATACTATTCCCATTCCTACCCCAGCTGATGAATCAGTACTGCTCCATGATGAACACCACTTGGAGCAAGTACTAAGCATGGCAAGGATTCAAAACGTATTCAGGGTGGGGGACTGAGTGGCTCAGTAGTACCACTATACACCAAGTTGCTTGGGTCCTCGAACATATAGCTTCTAGATTGGGTCTGCAGTAGGTAGTGAGGGAACCAACAAGAGGGGAAAAACATACTTGACCTCATTCTCACCAACCTGGCTGCCCAGATACATCTATCCATGACAGTATTGGTAGGAGTGACCACTGCACAGTCCTTGTGGAGACTAAGTCATGTCTTCATATTGTTGTGTGGCACTTCCAGTATACTAAATAGGATAGACTTTGAACAGATCTAACAGCTCATGAGGTGCTCTGGGCCATCAGCAGCAGCAGAATTGTACTCAATCACAATCTGTAACCTCATGGCCTGACTTATCCTCACTTTACCATGACCACCAAGCCGGGGGAACAACCCTGGTTAAATGAAGAGTGCAGGTGGGCATGCCAGGAGCAGCACAAGGCATACCTAAAAATGAGGAGCCAACTTGGTGAGGTTGTAACACAGGACTACTTGCATGTCAAATAGCTTAAGCAGCAAGTGATAGACAGAGATAAGTGATTCTTCAACCAACATGTCAGATCTAAGCTCTGCAGTCCTGCCACATCCAACCATGAATGGCAGGGAGCAATTAAACAACTCACTGGAGGAGGAGGCTCCACAAATATCCAGAGCCTCAGTGATGGAAGATCCAAGCACACCAGTGCAAAATATAAGGCTGAAGCATTTGCAACAAATTTCAAAGATGCCAAGTGGATGATCCAACCTAACTTCGTCTGCAGATTCAGGAAATTCGATTCACTCTACATGATATCAAGAAATAGTTGGAGGCACTGGACACTGCGTGAATACGGGTCCTGACAAAATTCCTGAAATTGATCTGAAGATTTACGCTCCAGAACTTGCTGTACCGTTAGCCAAGTTGTTCCAGTACATCTACCATATTGATATCTACCCAGCAATGTGGAAAATTGCCCAGATACAAAAAGAACACAAAAAGAAGGACAAATCCAACCCAGCCAAATACCGCTCAATCAGTCTACCCTCGATCATCAGTAAAGTGATGGAAGGGGCATCAACAGTGCAATCAAGCAGCACTTGTTTATCAATAACCTGCTCACGGAGGCTCAGTTTGGGTCTGCCAGGATCACTCAGCTCTTGACCTCATTACAGCATTGGTTCAAATGTGGAAAATTAGCTGAATTTCAGAAGTAAGATTTTATTTTTACCTACAGGGAGGTGCAGGTCTAACTCACTACCTGAGAGAATGTTGAGGCAAAAGTTTTCATCGCTTTTAGAAATATATTTAGTTACATGTTTGAAATGCCGTAACATGCAGGACCATGGATCATGATCAGGAAATTTGGATGATGCTGGATAACTCTATTTCAGTCATAGAGACGTGATGGACCAGATTGCTTCTTTATGCATGACAAATTTTCTATGTGTAGAATTCTATGATCTTCTGTGAGTAGATTCTGGGATGGCCTTTCACTGCCTTCCCACACTCCTTGACCTGTCCATAATTTTGCAGTAGGATGGGAGAGGCCGAGGTAGGTTGGCCTGCCTTTGCCCCAATTAAAGTCCTTAAGTGGGCAATTATTGACTACTAAAGGGCTGTCTCCCACCCAGCTTCAATCTTGAGAATGGTGGGAGGAGTTCAGCAGCAAGTGGGAAGTCTAGTTAGTCACCCTGCTCAGACCTTGGGCAGGAAGGGGATCACACCTCCATCAACAGCCTTCTTTCAAATTCAGGCACTGCCCCACCCTTATATGTCTCTCCCCCATATACTTCCTCCCCCCTGCCCTCAGCCTCTCCAGCGACACCCCAACCCCAACCATCGGCCAACACTTCCCAGGCCTCATTTGCCCTTCCTGCCCTGTGGCCCCAACACTTACCTTGTTCTGGATACTGCGGATTGCTTGTACGCACTGTCCTTCTGGTGCTGCTGTTGCAACATTAAATGGTTGGAGGAAAGACTGTTTTATTGGATATCCCTTCCCTGCTGACTCTTCTGATGGCCAAGTTACTATATTTTTGACCTGGGCACTCTTTGCTAGTTATGAGAAAATTCTGTACACTTGGGTGGAATTGTCCGATGTGGAAATAAATCCTGTGGTGGGACAGGAACAGGGATTGTTCCCTGCTGTGGAATCTGGCTGGAAACCACATCATTACCTCTGGTCCCAACCTCATTAATTATACATCCAAGGATTTAGCACCATATTCCATGGCAGGGTGGGCATGATGGCCCGAGATCTGCCATCAAATCTGGATGCTATCTTGAAAAGGAGTCCAACATCACTGACACACCTTTGAAGAAAGAAGGACCACTTGAAAAAGAAGATGGATATTCTCAATGGCATTGCATCTTGAACATTCATCTGTTAAGTTCCCTTCATCCACTGCTGTGGTGCTCAGTTGTTGGCAATATCCATTCCAAAGTGCAAAGACAGCCCTGAGCATTATTCAGCTGAGTCCTGACTTCCGAGCGCCAAGTTGTTCCAGAAATGTGCTGCACCGGCATGTTTTCCCACTGACGTTGCAGAGAATCGGTTGTGGGAGGATGATTCCAGTCATCTGCATCCTTTTACCAGGATAGAAATCAGTTCTATGCCGGTCTCCAGAAGTTTTCATGCTCCATCATCCAGTGGAAGATCCCACTGGAAATTCATGCAGGAGTAAAAACAATTTTGGAATTCAGTCGAACTCTCTCCCCTCGCCCAGCTACCCCACACATCCACATTATTGAACCCACCGGTGGCGGGGCCGAGGGAGAATTGTGCCCTTTGTTCCCACAGTTTCTGGAAATGGGAGAAAATATTCCTCACTCTGATTGTTTCAGGGTTACAGAAAATGAAGAGAACCACTTTTTTTGATTGGTATACAGATCCGGTTTTTTAAGGAAACAATGGGAAAATGTGAAATAAAAGTATCAGACAAAAATTCACAAACCCAAGGCGCCATCAGGGGAAGGATATAATTAAATCTGTTGACAGCCTTTAGCGGGGAGGCTTCATTCATAAGCTGCGATTAAAAATAGTGCTGACCAAGTGCCCTGGATTAGATTGTTGCTCACCAAATTTATGGTAGTCAAAGCATTTCATCAACTGTCTGTCGATGACAAAATACGGCACCCCTGTGAATAAGGTTTTTTTGTTGGTTTCATGCAGCTGGAATGGTTGGCCTGTATTGAAATTCATGTCAGGAGCAGGGATTTGATTAATGGACATGTTTCATTTATGTTTTTACTAAGCCTGAGAAGTAGCTTGGCCATGAAAAGAAACACACAACAGATTGCAAAACATTACGATGCTGCTGCAGGCAATCCTTCATTTATAATTTACTTACTAGCCAGAAGGGAGTGGGGAGGTGGTTATTTGTCTCTACTCAATTTCTCTTTTCCTCCTGATTAAGCTTCTTCATACCCCTCAGTCCTGAAAGCACCTGAAAGCTTTCAAGTATGGCTCTGTCATGGTCAGTATTCCTCTGCTGTTTTGCGGAAAGGGATCTTGTTTTAGGTGGGAGTATAGAAGGTGAGTGGTGAGAGGATATTTCACTCTGAAGATCTTCACAGCAAAGCTTAATAGCCCCACATGCACGTGCCCTTTCTGAAGATGGTGGTGGGGGGAAGGAGGGGGAAGGGGGATGACTCAATGAAGATTAAATGCAGAAACCATAGCTGACCTTACCATCACCTGAAAGAATGAAGGAAATTTTAGTGTCCAGCACCTGTTGATTTTGGCAACTCAACAAAACACATGGATTAAATTTATTTATTATTGCCACAAATAGGCTTACATTAATACTGTAATGAAGTGAAAACCCTCTAGTTGCCACGCTTTGGCGCCTGTTCGGGTACACTGGGAGAATTTAGCATGGCAAATCCATCTAACCAGCACGTCTTTTGGACTGTGGGAGGCAACTGGAATACAAGGACGAAATCATTGCAGACATGGGGAGAATATGCAAACTCCACATAGTGACCCAAACTGGGAATCAAACTCAGGTCCCTGGTGCTGTGAGGCAGCAATGCTAACCACTGTGCTATCATGCCACCCATGTGGGCTTTAACTCATCAGTGTGATGTAACAATCATACTCTCCCCTGCCTCACACAATGGTGCGCTTCCTGGTTCACCATTCACCCTGGCAGCCACAGTCCTGCTTGCTGTCCCAAATTTAAATCAGCTCCTTCACAAGTCTGCAGGAGATGCGAGCCAAATTTAAGTGGGCAGGAACAAGGCAAAGTACATACCTGACCTTTGCATCGCTCACAGCCAGTTCTGCTGTAAATGAACATGGGATAGGACAGTGAGATGTCCTGGCTAGCAGATACAGCACACAGTCCTTCAGCAGTTATTTCAATAATTAAACAAATAATGAACTGAGGTAAGTAGTATCAGCACATAAAGCACTAGTAGAGACAAATGTAAAATAACAACTGCCGTTTTGTTTACAAAGCTAAAGTCTTCAGCAGAACTGGAATCAAAGATGACAGCAATAGCAGAAAGAAAATTAGTTGTTCGAAACAAGTTTGATATCTGATCAGCAAATGTTTTGAGAGAAATGTGATAGGATTGAAGGGTTTTGATAGAATAAATGGAGAGAAACTATTTTCAGCCACAGAATTAAGATATTTGATTAAAAAAAACAGACTATGGAAGCAGATTCAACAGTGACTTTCAAAGGGGAGTCGGATATATACTTGAAGAGAAATACAATACTTAGGGCAAGAACAAGTGAGAAAATAAGAAGGATAAGTCTTGCAAAGAACTAAAAAGAAAGATGTGATGATCTTAATGATCTCATTCTGCACTGTATCATTCTTAATTCTAGAATAACATATAGCTTGATTTATTCTCTTACAGTATCCATCCACCTTACCATTAAACAGAACACAGGTCAAGCCACATTATAACAATACCTATGAAATATCACAATCCAGTGTAACAACTGTCCAAAGCACTCAGGATAAGAGGAACATGTGTGGGACTGTGTGGCCAAATTCCCCTCCAGCTCAATTTTCATGTTTGCTGACGACACCACCATAGTTGGTCAGATCTCAAATAATGATGAGACAGAGTACAGGAATGAGGCAGAGAATCTGGTGAATTGGTGTGGTGACGATAATCCCTCCCAATGTCAACAAAACGAAAGAGATTATCATCAACTTCAGGAAGTGTAGAGGAGAACAAAGGTCGAGAGCTTCAGGTTTTTAGGTGTCCAGGTCGCCAATAACCTGTCCTGGTTCCCCCCATGCCAACACTATAGTTAAGCAAGCCCACCAACACCGCTAATTTTTCAGAAGTCTAAGGAAATTTGGCATGTCAGCTACGACTCTCACCAACTTTTACAAATGCACCATAGAAAGCATTCTTTCTGGCTGTATCACAGTTTGGTATGGCTCGACTCTGCCCAAGACTGCAAGAAACTATAAAAGCTCGTGAATGTAGCCCAATCCATCATGCAAACCATACTCCTATCCATTGACTCTGTCTATACTTTCCGCTGCCTTGGAAAAGCAGCTAGCATAATTAAGGACCCCACACACCTCGGACATTTTCTCTTCCACCTCCTTCCGTCGGGAAAAATATACAAAAGTCGGAGGTCACTTACCAACCAACTCAAGAACAGCTTCTTTCCTGCTGCCATGAGACTTTTGAATGGACTTATCTTGCATTAAGTTTATCTTTCTCTACACCCAAGCTATGACTGTAACACTACATTTTGTACACTCTCATTTCATTTTCTATGAACGATATGTTTTGTCTGTATAGAGCGCAAGAAACAATACTTTTCACTGTATGCTAATAAATATGACAATAATAAATCAAATCAAAATCAGATCAAATCAAACATATGAACACTTAAAATGAAGGACTGAAAAATGCCAACAGGCCAATCAAGTATTTTTATCCAGGTATGGTTGACAAGTACAGATCACTGACCCAGAATTCCCTAACTACCTTGAAAACATAAAAACTGGATGAACAATGTTACCACCAACTCCTTCTCTTCTCAAAATTTTTCCAGCATTTTCTGTTTTGGTTCCTTCTCTGTCTCCCTAAGTCAGTCAACAGAAGTCCAGAACACTACAGAACCCCTCACAATTTCAGCTAATTACAACTTATCATCCATGCATTGAAATATTTCCTTCATTCTGAAACATAACAAGCTTCTTTTAAAACAAAACTGTAGCAAATCCATATGTACAACTTGTCAGATAGTTAGTTCCAAAGAGTAAAAGATGTGAAGAAAGAAATACTTCGAAGCAACTAACCTAATCCTTTTTTTACTGATTAACATGTGTTTTTCTTTTGCCCTCCCAACTTTATCCATCTGAAACATGCTATCCAACCATGTTCAGTCATTTTAAAACTACAATCAGGCTCTCTAAAACAGTTCCTTAAAGTAGGTAGTGTAAATCCTACAACTTTTCATAACCAAGAATCCTCCCACACAAGGCCTTATATAAAATGTCCCAACCAAGTAAACCCATTCCCTAATCCTTGTTCTGTATTCCTGCAATTTTATTCTTTCCCAGAATGTATTCAATTCTCTTCACTGGACAGGGTTAAAATGGTTCCTGAAGTATTACTAAAGCAAGAAAAAATCATCTACAAAACCGGCTGTAAACATGGTTCTTATCAGAAAAAAGCTTTGTCATCATTGTTGATTCATACAGTGCTGAATGCTGCTCCCTACTCACTGCTGGCTATGAGTGCAGCTAAATAATATCCAGAGTATGCTGTTTACCCTCTTGTCAAATCACTTGTAGACATGCACATATTTGTCTATTTTTGGACTGTTGAAACTCTTCCCATCAAATCTCTAACAACCTATCTAAGTATGACAGACATTCTGTTTATTTACTTATAGGTGTCAATTAACGTGACAATGTGGTGGCAGTTTTGTCTTGTAGATTGATGTCCACAGGGGACTGGATTGATACTATCTCAACTCATTTCACTTAGAAAGACCAGATTCTATATTGCTTTTCATTTTCTCAAGGTCACTGCTCCGATACCAGTGTTCAAAATTAATTCTCAATCCAAATGGAGCCACAATCCTTGACAACACAAATGACTTGTTTGCAAGTCTTTACTTACTAGCTTGAAGCTAATCAACTAAAATATCAGTTGAAAAATGGATTTTTTTACTTTCTGCATGAAACACTGAATAAATCTGTCCAAGCCTTGCAAACATTAGCATTACATTTACAAAAAGCAGGTGTTAACTGCATACAGGACTCCCTATCACTTTTATTGGTATTTTAGAAACTATTGAATAGTAAACCTCAATGGGGAAAAAATGTCAGGTGAGAAATGATTAAATGCAATACAAACAAGGAGCATTTGATTATTCTAAAGGAGGTTTTAAGTTATTTATTTTGAATGGATTAAAATAATTGTAAAAGTAATTTACAGCAGAATGTCATTTGACCACATCAGGCATTCATCCGTTTAGACCAGTGATTGGAATTTCCAGACTATTTATTCTCTTACTGGTGAGCTCTGAAGAGGTTGTTAATCAGAGTCTACCAGATATTAATGTAAAGGTGGCTTTTAAGTGAGGAATTGCATAAGCGGAACCCAGTAACCAAGGCCCTGAATTTCGATCCTGAGTCAGAAGTTGGGAATCAGAAAATCTCCCGGCTTGCCATGCCATCTTGAATGGCAGAATCTTCTCCCCGGGGTGGGTGGGTGGGTGGAGGTGGTTTGGGAGGGGTGGGCTGGGAGGGGTGGGCAGGATAGATTTGGGCCTGCCATTCTTAGCTGCAGATTGGAGTTACTCACAGTGATTGCCAAGTGCCTAGACAGGCTGTTTTAAAGTCAGCTTCAGTTCTCAGGACTTTGTTACAATTGTTTTGTTAAGTATTAGGCCCTCTAGCCTTCACCCATGAGAACTCCTCACCACTCTAACTACCCTGCATGCCAATTCATGCCCCTACTGACTGTAATGGCTCCTTAGAACCCCAGTGTCAATTTAATGCCAAATCATGTTGATCCACCTACAGTGCTTTACCTTTACACCCTCCATGCCGACTGTCCCAGTGGCTACTATGTGCAGATCTCAGGAGTAGTGTTGAGATGAAATATAGTTATGAATGTGTATTACAATCTTCATTATATTAGAAAAGATACCCCCATGAAAGCCTATTTAAAACATTTCATGTTTATTTAAATCCCCTCATGTACTAATCCTTTCTAAAGGCAAACATTCTCCTGTTGACAGGCTGTGACTAATGGAGTACTGCAAGGATCGGTACTTGGGTCCCAGCTATTCACAATGTATATCAATGATTTGAATGTAAAAACTATATTTAATATTTTCAAGTTCACTAGGTGGGAACATGTGTTGTGAGGAATATGCAAAGCAGCATCAAGAGGAATTGGACAAATTTACGGCAATAACATGGAAGATCGAATATAATGTGAAAAAATATGAGGCTAACCATTTTGGTAGAGGAACAGATGCACAGAATATTTCTTAAATGGTAAAGGATTAGAAAGTGTAGATGTACAAATGGGCTTTGGTGTCCTCATCAATAAGTCACTGAAAGCTAACCTGCAGATGCAGCAAACAATTGGCAAGGCTACTGGTTTCGAACTGCACCGAGCTCCTCAGAAGACAAACACGGGACACGGTGGACAGATTACCCTTTATCATCCAGTACTTCCCCGGAGCGGAGAAGCTACAACATGTTCTCCGGAGCCTTCAACATGTCATTCCTGAAGACGAACAGCTCGCCAAGGCCATCCCCACACCCCCATTTCTTGCCTTCAAACAACCGCACAACCTCAAACAGATCATTGTCCGCAGCAAACTACCCAGCCTTCAGGAGAACAGTGACCCTGACACCTCACAACCCTGCCATAGCAACCTCTGCAAGACATGCCGGATCATTGACGTGGACGCCATCATCTCACATGAGAATACCATCCACCAGATACACGGTACACACTCTTGCGACATTGTCTTCCTGATATGCTGCAAGAAAGGATGTTCAGAGGCATGGTACATTGGGGACGCTGTGACAACCGATGAATGAACACCTCTCAACAATTACCAGGCAGGAGTGTTTTCTTCCTGTTGGGGAACACTTCAGCAGTCACAAGCATTCATCCTCTGATCTTCAGGTAAGCATTCTCCAAGGCAGCCTTCACGACACATAAGTTCCGCAAATATGAGGACGGCCTCAAGCGGGATCTTGGGTTCATGTCACACTGTATGTAACCCTCATGACTTGCCTGGGCTTGCAAAATCTCACTAACTGCCCTGGCTGGAGACAATACACATCTCTTTAACCTGTGCTTAACCCTCTCCCCACTCACATTGTCTGTACCTATAAGACTTGATTACCTGTGAAGACGATTCCAACCATTATCTTGTAAATTGAGTTTGTGTCTATATATATGCCCTGTTTGTGAACACAACTCCTCACTCACCTGAAGAAGGAGTGACACCCTGAAAGCTCGTGCTGCCAAATAAACATGTTGGACTTTAACCTGGTATTGTGAGACTTCTTACTGTGCTTACCCCTGTCCAATGCTGGCATCTCCACATCATTTCAAAATTTCACCATACTCAATGGTATGAACTGTGTCTTTCCACCCAGCATTCAATGGACTAGGTGAGCGAGCCATCCAAATTTTTAAATTTGGCCTAAAGAAGCAATCAAGATGAACCCTGGAGACCAGAATCTCATGTTTTCATAGAACATAGAACATTACAGCGCAGTACAGGCCGTTCGACCCTGGATGTTGCGCCGACCAGTGGAATGAATCTAATGACCCTCTAACCAAAACTATTCCAATGTCATCCATATGCCTATCCACTGACCATTTGAACGCCCTTAAAGTTGGCGAGTCCACAACTGCTGCAGGCAGGGCATTCCACGCCCTATAGGGGATTGGTTGTCAAATAGGAGGCAGAGAATGGGGGTCAATGGGTGCTATTCGGATTGGTGGTTGGTGACTAGTGGAGTGCCCCAGGGGTCGGTGCTGGGGCCTCAGCTATTTACCATTTATATAGATGATCTGGAGGAGGGAACCGAGTGTATGGTGTCGAAATTTGCTGATGACACCAAGATTGGTGGAACAGCAAATTGCGCGGAGGGTGTGGAGAGTCTGCGGAAGGCTCTAGATAGGCTGGGCGAATGGACCAGGAACTGGCAAATGGAATTTAATGTTGGCAAGTGCGAGGTGGTCCACTTTGGTAGGAATAATGGTAGGAAGGACTATTACTTACATGGCGAAAAACTGCAGCAGACAACGGTGCAGAGGGACCTCGGGGTCCTTGTGCATGAGTCGCAAAAACCCAGCTTGCAGGTGCAGCAGGTGGTCAGGAAGGCGAATGGGATGCTGGCCTTCATAGCGAGGGGGATTGAATATAAAAGTAGGGAGGTCTTGCTGCGGCTGTATAGGGCATTGGTGAGGCCGCAGCTGGAGTACTGTGTGCAGTTTTGGTCGCCGTACTTATGCAAGGATATTTTGGCCTTGGAGGGAGTACAGAGGAGGTTTACTAGGCTGATACTGGAGTTGAGGGGGCTGAGCTACGAGGAGAGGCTGAATAAACTAGGCTTGTACTCGTTAAAGTTTAGAAGAATGAGGGGAGATCTCATTGAGACGTATAAGATGATGAATGGGATGGATAGGATAGAGGTGGAGGGACTCTTCCTGCTCAGAAAGGACAGTAGGACTAGGGGGCACAGCCTCAAGATAAAGGGGGGGCGGTTTAGAACGGAGTTGAGGAGGAACTTCTTCACTCAAAGGGTGGTGAATCTCTGGAATTCTCTGCCCATTGAAGTGGTGGAGGCTGCCTCGCTAAATATTTTTAAGACGCGGGTTGATGGGTTTTTGATAAGCGAGGGGATGAAGGGTTATGGGGAGAGGGTGGGAATGTGGAACTGAGCCACGACAGATCAGCCATGATCTTATTGAATGGCGGGGCAGGCTCGAAGGGCTAGATGGCCTACTCCTGCTCCTATTTCTTATGTTCTTACTATCCTCTGAGTAAAGAACCTACCTCTTCTTGGCTACCAGGTCATTCCACATGCAACAATAGGAATCCTGCCAGTTGAGTTGTTAATGAACCGTCGTCTCAGAACAAGATTGGGCCTTGAGTTTCCAATTTGCTGGGATGGTAGAGTCATTCAAAGCAGTCAGAAGACAAGTCATGATTCATGCAGGTCAAACCACAATCAGTAATACTGGATGATGCCATATAAGTGAGAAATTTTGGTCATGGGTCGAGTTGGGTCCCTAAAATTTTTGTATTTAAAATTGGACCCCTGTCTTATCAAGTGGGAGTAGAGGAAGGATCATCAAAAAAATGATTTGAGAAAAAAAAAGATGCCCCAGCAACCAGCTTTGCCATCAGGAAGTATGTTGCCAACAGGAAATGTTGCTGACTGTTTTAGTACTGAAGTACCTGCTTGTCCTGTGGCAGGAATAACCAATGTCTTTATGAAAACAGACCTGCCTGTGCCTGAAGAGGCAGTGCTCACTGTGGTTTCAGCTGAGAGCAATCTTGTGGAAGTGCCCCAGATAGAGGAGTTAGGCCACTCCACAATAGTTCAGGAACCCCCTAAAAGACTTAAATTATAATTGACTAAATTCATGTACTAAATGTTTAATTATCTTGGTCTGTGTAAATTGAGTGTTGACATTTGTATAAAATACTTAGAGCAGGAGGGATGTATTGATTGTCACTTTAAGGATCAATCTGCAGTGTAAGGATCACGTGACCCAGGGAACCAATCAGGAAGCAGGTTGTGGGATCTCCCTGGTAAGCATAGGCTTCTGTACTCAGAGTCATTTTGAGAGCTGATTGCAGCCACAGGGCTACAAGTCTCTGTATAGATTCAACCTGTAAATAAATGAGTTGTGTTTTCCCTGAACTGGTGAACAAGCATCTTTACGTCTTTCTTTCGCGCATTCAAAGAAACTGAGTATTGAGTTGCAAGGGTAGAATTTTTCTCTGTGCAATAAAATATAATTCCAGCCTAAGGATTTATAAAGTTGAACTTAGTCCAACAAAGATCTTTTAACTAGAAAATACATTGGTTTATAACCTTGCACCTTGAAGAAGGGCTCAGAATGGTTCGAAAGTGGTCGGAATATAATTCACCACACTTGACTGATGTGAAAAATGACAGCATAATTGACTACATGTAACGAGAAAGAAAGTAATTTAAAGTGGGTGCTATGACTAATTAGATGCAGTAATAGGTTGGATGATATGTTGCAGGAACTATGAGAGTCACGGTTTACATATTCAGGCCCAATCAGTAGCTGCCATAATGGAATTAAAAAGACTTGGGGACACCTTAAGATTGACAGAAGGAAGGGCAACTCAATTAAAGTATTCTGGGTGAGAAAGGATGGAGCATTAATATTTTACTAGGAGTAGCAATTAGTTGGGTTTTGGATATTTTGTAAAATTTTACAGCACTTTGTGAGCAAGGTCTTTACATGTTATAACATAGTCTTCAGACTCGATTAATTAATTAGGAATTATAAATATCTAGGTCTAAATATCCTTGTCTCCTTATCACCCTTTCTCTGCATGCCCTCATGAGGCTCACAGTGTTCCTTTGCACATGCTGTTCCTCCAGTGAGTTGTTACTCAGTGGCACAGTGGTTAGTGCTGCTGCCTCACAGCGCCAAGGACCTGGGTTCAATTCCTGGCTTCAGTCAATGTCTGTGTGGTGTCTGCACATTCACCCTGTGTCTGCAAGGGTTTCCCCAGGGTACTCCGATTTCCTCCCACAGTTTAGATGTGCTAGTTAGATGCATTGGCCAAGTAAATTCTCCTTCAGTGTACCCAAACAGGCATCGTAATGTGATGACGAAGGGATTTTCACCATAACTTCATTGCAATGTTAACATAAGCCTACTTGTGACAAATAAATAAACTTTAAACATTACTCAAGTCATCTGAAGATGCCTGGAGTCCTTCATGTCCTTATGGCAAGCACAGTGTCACTGAATTTGTAGAATGTTGGATCAACCATGGAAAACCAAGGTGAAAATCCATGAATATTGAATTGTACATTTGAAATTAATTAGACAAATATAAAATAAACTTAAAGCAACACCTAATCTAATCAACACTATAACTGGAGAAACAATTGACAGACACCTAAAGTGAATGAAGATGGGAAAGACAGACAGGATTCACATGGCAACACATGGAAAGCAATTAAGAGTCTGTATTCCAGGATGCTGGTAAACTGTTCTTTAAAAATTGATGTGTACAACATGCAACATGGTGGAATGCTGAAGCATTATATACTACCAAAAGTTGTGTCAGCTGTGGTTCAGCTGGTAACACTCTTAACTCCTTTTGTCAGAAGATTGTGATTCAGATCTGACTCAATTAGATGAGACATGAATGTGAAAATCCAGGCTGGCACTTCAGTGCAGGACTAAGGAAATGCTGCACTGTCAACAATTGTCTTTTGGATGGAATGTTAAATTGTCATCCAGTGTGTTTTCTCTGGTTGCTGTAAAAATAAAACACATGCACTGTTTTAAAACAGAACAGGACAACATTCTCGTGGTCAACATTCATCCCTCAATCAGCATCACTAAGACAGATAACATCAAAGTAGTTTGGATGCTGGAAATCTGAAAGAAAAACAGAAAATGCTGGAAAGACTCAGCATCTGTGGAGAGAGAGATAGAGTTAACATTTTGTGACCATGTGATTCATCTTCTGGGCTGAAGAGGGGTAGAAATGTGATGAACTATATAGTTGAATAGGGAGTTGGAAAATATGGAGCAGAATAAAAATCAGGAGAGGTAGGAGCTCAGGAGAGACTGACAAAGATGCCATGAACCAAGAAAAAGGGGGTGTTAATGTTAATGTAAAGACTAAAGGAAGTGCTAATAGTGGCACAAACGTAAGGTAGCAGATTGTGTTAGTAGCAAAACAAGGGTCAGTGCTCTGCGAGAGCAAAACAAGTTACATATGATCCTGTGGGGGAGGGGGAAGGGAAAAGTTCAAAATGAAGGAGAGAGTTCATGGCCTGAAGTTGTTGAACTCAATGTTAAGTCCAAAAGACTGTAAAGTGCTGAATCAGAAGGTGGAAGAACAATCACTACAAAAAACAGATCATCAGGTCATTATCACAATATTGTGAGCAAACTAGTATTTGCTTTTCCCTGCAATAAAAGAGTAGCTTGCTGTGAAGACCAACCCACCACCTCATTGAGAGCAGAATTTGGGAAAACTAAGTTCTAACAGATGTCGGTGTTACCAGGAACAGGTTGTGCATGCATAATCCTGCATTTTAGTTCTTTGGGTTGAAGACAGGCCAAACGCAACTGTGTAGAAAGTGAAATAGCACAGAAACCCATGTGCAGCAAGCAGAGTGCCACTAAAGAGATAGGGCCCAGGGAGATGATAGGAAGAAAGGACAAGGAGTGGTCCCAAAAAAAGGAATCACAGACCAGGGACATGGACGAGGGAGAGAGATAGGACTTGGTTAGTTTAGGGATTAAAGAGGAGAAGAGAGAGAAAGAATCCAAGCATAGAAATTACTGCAGATTAGCAGACTTGAAGTGATGAGAGTTCAGGTGAAGCCTTGACAATCAAAGCTGACTCAGGAGATATTTTGATGATCTAAGAAAGCAGCAAAAGGCAGCACACCACCACCATCTAAAGGGCAATTGGGGATGGGAAATAAATACTGGCTGAGTCAGTGATGGCCACATCCCAAGAACAAATAAAAACAAAGAAATTTGGAGTCTGAATGCTGCGGGATTGTGTTAGCAGTAGCATTCTGCTTGATGTAGTCAGAAAGCTGCAGATGTGCTTGTGAATTGGTGATTGGGTGCAATCTAGGCAATCCAGGAGAACATAATCGCCGGAGGTGAGGTTGACACTGTGTGAAATGGGCCATCATTTAAGTTGGACTGACCTCCAGAGAGAATTCCATCGTTAGTTCTTTGAAGGTGAAGACTGGAATACCTCACAAGAGATACAGAATTCCAATGAGGTTGGTTGATTCAGTCTTTACTGATGTCTGGGTGGGTTATTGAGATTTCCGTGGAATCTCTCTTGGTCACATCTGCCATGTATTTTTCAGGATTATGTGTTTAATGACAGTTTACCTGTGTTACCAGTTTACCTGTTTTATGTGTCTAACAACAGCTGTACAGGGCACTGGTGAGGCCGCAGCTGGAGTACTGTGTGCAGTTTTGGTCGCCGTACTTACGCAAGGATATTTTGGCCTTGGAGGGAGTGCAGAGGAGGTTTACTAGGCTGATACCGGAGTTGAGGGGTTGAACTATGAGGAGAGGCTGAATAAACTAGGCTTGTACTCGTTGGAGTTTAGAAGAATGAGGGGAGATCTCATTGAGACATATAAGATGTTGAATGGGATGGATAGGATAGAGGTGGAGAGGCTCTTCCCACTCAGAAAGGACCGTAGGACTAGAGGGCACAGCCTCAGGATAAAGGGGGGGCGGTTTAGAACGGAGTTGAGGAGGAACTTCTTCACTCAAAGGGTGGTGAATCTCTGGAATTCTCTACCCGTTGAAGTGGTGGAGGCTGCCTCGCTCAATATTTTTAAGACACGGGTTGATAGGTTTTTGATAGGCAAGGGGATTAAG
This sequence comes from Carcharhinus amblyrhynchos, assembly GCF_965287045.1. NCBI lineage: Eukaryota > Metazoa > Chordata > Chondrichthyes > Carcharhiniformes > Carcharhinidae > Carcharhinus > Carcharhinus amblyrhynchos. The sequence continues at coordinate 83,715,896 of NC_137324.1, read as the reverse complement.
GGTTATGGGGAGAGGACGGGAAAGTGGAACTGAGCCACGACAGATCAGCCATGATCTTATTGAATGGCGGGGCAGGCTCGAAGGGCTAGATGGCCTACTCCTGCTCCTATTTCTTATGTTCTTATGTACCTGTTATATCTCATATTAACCCTACAAGTTACAGCATAAGATAGATATTGTAAGTTGTTTTATCATTCCTGCTCTTGTACAATAAAAAAATATTTTTGTGTGTTCAGAACCCGTGGAATGTTGTCACTTTACTCTCTGAAAGATAATTGAAAGTGTTTTGAATCTTAAACTTTATCTACTTTAAGCAAAACATTATTGTTCCCGAACTGGATCTTACCAAAAATTAGGGTTCTGGTCAAGGATCATAACATATGATGTGTTAAATAAGCAAAATTGGGTGTAAAATGCTGTGAGATGTTCTGAGGATTGGAATTCAACTTTGAACAGAATTTGCTTTTGGTCTCAGTGTGCAGCAAAAGCATAAATATTCTTTTTGAACGCCTTTAATATATTACTACACATAATGACAGCACAGTAGATAAAATAAAATACTGCAGATGCTGAAATCTGAAACAAAACCAGAAAATGCTGGGAAAGCTCAGCAGGTCTGACAGCATCTGTGGAGAGAGAATAGAGTCTGTTTCCCATTGGCTCTATTCTCTTTCCACAGATGCTGTCAGACCTGCTAATATTTTCCAGCATTTTCTGGTTTTGTGACTATACATCTGTGCTCCAGCTATAATATGAAATTGCTTTTAATTTTAAGGAAAGATATTGTGGGGGGGATTTTCTGGGGGATTATTTTTGGTAAGCGAGAAATATGGTGAGATCAGAGCATTGAGGGGGGTATCCCAAAATGGCTTTCCCACAAGCAGGATTTCTCTGCTTGACGGTCCATGCCACCCCACCCCTCCCATCCCATTATGAAATGTTGGGAACCCCATTAGCAAATATTAACATACACTTAATGGGCCACCCTGCTGTATCATTCCCCCTCCCACCCCATCGACATAATGCCAAATTGGCGGTACTTACAATAGGTTTTGCAAAATGGGGAACTGGCAAAGAGAACCCGCTGAGGGCTCCCAGGCAGGCATAGGCCCCAGGGTGTGGAGAAAGGGCCACCCCCAGGCAGTACCTTGGCAGTGCCAGGAGGGCTTCTGGTGGGGAGATCCTGGTGGGGGGATTCAAAGGACGAGCCCATGACAGTGGTGTGGAAGGAGGTACCTGTGCCTATGCATGAGGTATTCTCTGGGAAGGGTCCCATGTTTATGGAGGTGGACCATGTCCTGGAGGTGCAGCTCCTTGGTGGGGTGGGTTTTGTGTCTTGCGGAGAGTTTTTAAAAAAAATTTCTTCAATTGAGGCACACTTTAAAATGCTGTCCCAATTTGTCAGGAGTGAGGATGCTAGTGGGATGGGCTCATTCAGAGCCTGTTCTACCAGCTTGACATTGTGGGATCCTGCTCTTAACTTTTTTTTTCTAAATGGTTTAAAAGGTAGCAGGAAAATCTGGCAAGGCAACTAACTGGCTGCCCTCTGTGTCCACTGGAGACACATGTAGAAAAATAATTGAAACATTCTGCCTGTTCTATTGGGCTAGAAAGGACAAAAATGTTTCCATGTTTCTGACTCCTTTGACTTCATGCTGAAAGTGTACATGAGTGGGTGCTACCTACTGAAACGCAATAGTCATGAGATGTGCTGAAGAGCAAAAGTGATGTGAGGAAGATATTTATTTAAAGATGAGACTTACTAAATGACAATATCATCCCAAATAGCACCTTGTTGCTGCCGTGGTATTAAAATCATATCCAATATATTGAGTGGGTTGAAATTTGTTAAGCACAAGACATATATATACATATTTTTTAAATGCTGGCATGTTTAGGACAGCAATGTAACTCAGACATCCCAAATACCCTATAGCTACATAGTAATAATATCTGCCTTTGCTTTTGAATAGCAGAATTAACTACGATAATTATAATCACTGTGCATAATAAAAAATGATCCTCATCACAATGACCAGCATTAAATTAACACCCTGAGTGAGTGTGACAAAAGGATTCTAGGTCCACTGCATAATGAGATGGTAGGTTTTAACTGCCTAATGTTAATTGGATCCACCCCTGACCCAAGTAATTGCCTTATCTGATTTTGCCCAGCTACTGGCCTTAAAATTCACCTTCCATGTCAAAACAATGCAACAAAATGCAAGTTATAATTTTTAACTGCTGACAATATTTTGCACAAGTTCAGGTATCATCTACAAGATGCACGTCAGATTGTAAAATCTATCAAAAGTTATTTTGCCTAAAGTGTTTCTTTTTAACTTAAATTAACATTTATATAATTGTATCAACTTACTTGGCTGCATAGGGTTGTGTTATTGATATATTGTTAAGTAGTTACCATGGTAAAATCGTGATTTTCCAGAATACCAATCTTCCATAATGCTTTTTACAATTATATTGAATTGTAAGAATAGTATTTTACAATGTGAAATTTTCATACTTAAGACATTTTCAAACCACAAAAGATAAACAAAGTACAAACGTGCACAGTAGCACGTGTGGGAATTAAAGAATTACATAATGCTCGACTGAGAAATTATTATTTCAGCGCATATTTTGTTAAAGAAAGTAAAATGATAAGTGCCAACAGACATTTCTTGGGCTATTTTACTTTTTGTCAAAGCATTTTCTCTTCTTGTTTTTTAAGATTGAACATGGGCCATCTATCATTGTACAAGACATCTCTCCTGTTTTTAGCAGAGCTTTTGCAGTGATTGAAAATTCAACATCTGGTGGACTTGGCAGGAGAGAATCGGCCTCTTATGACATAATAGCACAGAATGTTAGCCTTATACTAGTCTGCTACAACACCAGCCAAAGTTTGATTCTTTAAGCTGTTGAGCACAATAGTTCTCCAAACTTTCTGAATTAAGTACATGCCACCTAAGAGTTACACTGGATTTGAAACATTAACTCTGATTCTCTCATCATAGATGTGGCTGGACCTGCTGAGTTTTTCCAGCATTTTCTGTTTTTATGTCACCAAATGGACCTTGCTTTTGCATCTAGAAGCCTTTATAAAGGGTGAAATTGGATTTGCATAGCTTTCTTAATAGAGACATTCTTTAATAGCGCAAGCTAATTTGTTGGTAAGTTTTAAGGTTCCTTTTTTCTCTATACCTGGACAATCATTTAAATTAACATGTGGGAGATATAAGTGCTCTATTATATTTATAACTTAACCAGTTAACCTGCATATTGCAACTACAAACTATTATTGACTGGTATTTCTAAACGTGAAATGTTGATTAGTTAAACACAAGCCAATAAAGATAGCAGAATAGTTGATGTTTTGGAGCTGTAGCATGTGGGCTGTATGTGATGCATGGCAACCACAACTGCAAAAACTCTCTGAAGCTGGAGGAAATTCCACTCAGAGTTGATGAGCTGGAATATAAGTTTTAGACATTATAGTGATTCAGGGAGCATGAAGGTTACCTGGACACTTTGGTTCCAGGAGGTAGTGACATCCTTTAAGGGCTACTTAATAGGACAATACATTTTGAAACCAACCAATGAAAAATTTCACATTCAGCTCAGTGATGAGAAACTTGCATCAGAAATTAGTGTCTTAAACTTAAATAAAAGAAATGACAGATGTGTGAAGGCAGAATTGAGTACAATGGACTGGGAAAACAGGGAAAAGGTAAAACAGTAGAAAAGCAGTGACAGACATTTAAGGAGCTATTTCATAACTCTTAACAAGGATAAATCCCATTGCAAAATAGAAGCTCTCTGAGAAAAAATAACAATCCATGACTATCTCAGAAAGTTAAGGATGTTAAGTTGAAAGAAAAGGTAGGCAATGCTGTGAAGGTTCGTGCAGGTCAGAAGATTGGGAAAATTTTAGAAACCAGAAAAGGATGAATAAAAAATAGGGAGAAATTAGAATATGACAGTAAAAGAGCAAGAAATATAAAATCAGCTAATAATAGCTTCTACAAGTATATGAAAAGGAAGAGAACAGCTAAAGTGAACATTGGTCTGTTCCATTAGAGAATATGACCACAGTGTTAACAATGGGAAATAGGAACTTGAAAAAAAATTGGTTGGGATTTTTTATTCTCATTTACAGCAAGCATCATGATGGGTGGGAGCAGAAACTATCAGGAGAAAGCCAAACATCAGTTTAATGTCTTTCTAAAACTAGGTTGCAATTATGCGCTACAATCATCAATGGTAGACCAGTTTCCCTGCAATAACATGTCAGGAACATCATTAAAATACATTTACATTTTATTATAAGAGCTCTTCTATTTGCAGACATCTTCAACCTCTCTTTACAACAATCTGAGGTCCCAGATATTTGCTTCAAGAAAATGACTATAATCCTGGTACCTAAGAAAAACTAAGCAGCATGCCTCAACTACTATCATTCAGTAGCTCTGACATCCATCATTATGAAGTGCTTCAAAAGGTTAGTCACAGCACAAATCAATTCCAGCCTTGAGGACTACCTGGATCCAATATAGTTTGTTTACTGCTGCAGTAGGCCCATAGCAAATGCCATCTCCCTAGCCCTGCACTCAACCCTGGAAACATAGATAACAAGGATACCTATATCAGACTCCAATTATTGACTACAGCTCAGCCTTCAACACTATCATTCCCATGAAACTTATCTCCAAATTCTGTGGCCTGGGCCTCAGCACCTCCCTCTGTGACTGGATCCTAAACTTCCTAACTCACAGACCACAATCAGTAAGGATAGGCAACAACACCACCTCCACAATCATCCTCAACACTGATGCCCCACAAGGCTGTGTTCTCAGCCCTCTATGGAGTTTGTATGTTCGTCCCCAGGTCTGCATAGGTTTCCTCTGGGTGCTCTGGTTTCCTCTCACACTCCAAAGATGTACATGTTAGGTTGTTTGGCCATGATAAATTGTCCCTTAGTGTCAGGGGAGTAGCAGGGTAATTGTGAAGGGTTACAGGATAGGGCCCAGGTGAGATTGTTGTTGGTGCGGGCTCAATGGGCCAAATGGCTTCTATCTTCTTTGTAGAGTTCTAAGGTTCTATGATTCTAAGAGTATTAGTGAAACCAACAGGCTGTTACAACAATCTTGTATGTTCATGATCATTATAACTGATGTAACTTTTATTTTATGAGTCCAGGTTTAGATAATTTTAGCTCCCCAGTTGTTCTGATGGACTTCAGACTCTTGTTACTGGATTATTAGTACAGCTTATATCACCACTATATTACTGTATGAAGTACAGGAACAAGTATGAAAAACAAATGAATAGAAGTAGGCACCTAGTTACAGTTATTTTTGTTTTTGTAGTGTTTATTGCTATGTTACATTGAGAGATTATTGTGAGCAAATTGACTTTTATTGAATTGGCATGCATTTCCACAGAAGAAACAGAGTTTGTGTGTCATAGAAAGTCACATGGGAGTTTACAAAACAATTTTTTAATCAGATCACAGTTCACTGGTTCTGCATTTCAAATCTACAGCTGACTGAACAAACCTATTAACAGTGCACTCAGCATGATTTAACATCGTGGCACAAGTATGCAACTGTGATTAGCCCAGCAAGGGACTAGATTGAGAGATATGTTTACCGTTGTCAGAATGCTCAAAATCAAGCAATGTTCACCAATATTGTTGCAAATATTATTCCTGAAGGTTGATGCATTGCAATTTGATAACTGCAATTACCTCAAGATTTGGTAAACCCTAAAGATTCATAGGGGGGTTTTGGGGTTGGGCTGTTGAGGACTGTTCTCCATGCTAACTCCATGGAAAGCCAAGGGAAACAAAAGTAATGCTTTAGACTATTGTCACTGTGAAAGAAATGTGACCAATGCATAGGACAAGAATCATTTCTACAACCAGAAGAAAAATCAGTTTTACAAAAATTACATCAATAGCTTTCTGACCTCTTAATTAACATGAGGTGTTAATTGTTGCAGGAAGCATGACAGCAGTTGTAAGAAAGCATGTATGTTGATTTTTGCAAGAGTTATACAAAAAAGTTTTAAATAATGCAATTATGAACTGTTTTGTATTCTATACACTTACCACCCTGAAGATAAAATGTGTGTTGAATTTCAAAAGAATAAATTAATACTCCATGTGATGGTTGCAGGTAATGACAATCATTTATGCTTTCTTACTTATTCACGCTAACAAACCAAATCTTTATTTCCCACGCCTGATTGCCCTTAAAAAAATGGTGGTTAGCTATCTTCCTGAACTACTGAGTGCTTGAAGTGAAAGCTTTCCTGCAGTCCTTCTTATAGGGAATTCCAAGATTTTGACCCTATAATGATGAAGGAACAATGTTATATGCCCACTTCAGGATGGCATGTGGCATGAAAGGAAACATTGAGGTGATGTTGTTCCCATGCACCTGCTGTGTCTGGGAACAGCACTATCTACACGTTCCTCCCCTTTTGAAAAATACATATGACAAAAATGTTTCTGAAAATAGAGGCCAGCTTATATTAATATAATATTAAGACCCAACATCAGCATTAGAGAGAGATGAATTTAATGATTTTATTACAGAGATGACCAGTATATTGTGGTCTACGTTGTACAAATATAGCCATGGTTAATAAATACATACTTAGCACATTTTAAGGGGTAGATTTTCATCTTTATTACTTGGTTGTTAGGTATTGTGTGGCTGGAATGCTAAGAGTTATAATGGGCTGGCCACAAAATCTGCCTATTTTCATTCCATTAGTTTAAGTGGAAAATAAGTCAAGTATGTTCTATTTATGGATTACAGTTGTTGAGTGCTATAAGTGCATCCAGCCAGACAAGTATTCCATCACACTCCTGACATATGCTTTCCAGGTGGGAGTGGAAGGATTTAGGGAATCGGAAGGTGAGCCTTTCACTGCAGAATATATAGCATCTGAAATGATCGAAGAACAAAGCCACTTAAGTACCTGGTCCAATTGAGTTTCTGGTCAACAATAATCCCCAGAATGTTGATGGCGAGAGATTCAGAAACAATAATAATAGTAATTGAATGTCAAGAGGAGCTGGTTAGAATCTCTCCTGTTGTAGATAAGACCTGGACAAACTACAAGCCACAGGCTACATCTGTCCTGCAGGACCTCCCAATCCAGTCAGCATGGAGAGTGCGGCAAATGCAATGTGCATGAGAAGTGCATGCACAGATGCTCCTGGATGATCGGCATGGGAGATGTGAGAGTAAATTGCAGATCAGAAAAAGCTTCAAGGGAAGTACTTCAAGGTCAATAGAAGTACTTCCAGATAAGTTGAAGTTAGCCAATGATCAGAGGCTAGAGTGGCTATTCATGGGGAGTGTGACAGACATTTGGAAGAGGCATGTGCATATGAAGCAGCAACGAAAATAGACAGTATACATGTAAGGTAACATATCCAATCGGCACAGTTTCGATTTGCAATTTGGTTTTATAGGCTATGCACTATAATTTCAAAACTTCAAATATTATACAATCATTTTTAAAAGCTTTTAAGGAAAAGTCAAGTCCACTCACATTTTTCGTCCCATTTTTCTGCTGAGGTCTGACCAGAGGGGGAATTTTCCCAACCTGCCCACCATGTGAATCGTGGCGGGGGCAGTAGGGTGGGGCAAACCATGCAGAGGTCTGTTGACCTCAAGTAGGATTTTCCGGTTTTGGGGCAAGCGTGAGCTATTAAATCCCACCCCATTAGTGTGGCAATCCAGGATCTCAATCTAGAAACTTCAGTACAGTAATATATGTGCCTTCCCCGACTTGAATCTAGAATCTGTTAAAAATCTTGTATCTGTATATACATGCTGTCAACCTTTCACATTATAAATCCCTATAGCCACATGTATAAGATTACTGGGGGCAATGGTGGTGTAGGGGTCATGTCACTGACCTGGTAATCCAGAGGCCCAGGCAACTGCTCACAGCAGCTAATGGAATTTAAATTGAATGAATTGATAAACCAGGAATTAAAAGCTAACCATGAAAGTATAATCATGAAACTATCATCGATTGTTCTACCTGATTCTTTTTGGGAATTTGTATCCTTACCTGGTCTGGCCTAGATCTGTTTCCAGAGCCTCAGCAATGTGCATGCACTTAAAGCACTTAAGTGCTTTCCCAAATGGCTCAATAAGCCATTCAGTTGGATAAATGAATATACAGCTAAAACGGAATGAGAGTGTATGAACCTATGCACCAGACATGACAAAGACACTCCCGGCCCTGTTGACCCTAAGAAGTACTCCTTACTAATATCTGGAGCTTTACACCAAAATTGCAAGAACTGTTCCACGGACTAGTCAAGCAACAGCTTAGGTGAAAGCAAATTACTGCAGATGCTGGAATCTGAAACCAAGAGAGAAAGCCTTGACAAAGGGTCATCTGGCCTCGAAATGTCAGCTCTTTTCTCCCGCTACAGATACTGCCAGACCTGCTGAGATTTTCCAGCATTTTCTCTCTTGGCAACAGCTAGGGTGGTATGGTGTCACAGTGGTTAGCACCGCTGCTTCACAGCATCAGAGATCTGGCTTCAATTCTGGCCTTGGGTGAATGGCCATGTTAAATTGCCCCTTATTGTCCAAAGATGTTTGGGTTAGGTGGATTGACCATGGTAAATGAGCAGAGTTACAGAGATAGGGGTGGGATGCTCTTCTGGGGAGTTAGTGCAGACTCGATGGGCCGAATGCCCTCTTTCTACACCGTAGGGGTTTTATGGCTTCAAAACTTTAAGAAGCAGCTATAGACCTTGGATGTCAAGAGAAAGGCATGATACAGAGCGGTCCTGAGAGTCTGACAGGATGCAGACCTGACATTGAATGTAACATGTGAGGTTGCCAAAACTATGGTCAAATTTCTAGGTCACATAGCGCATGTTGTTGAAATCATAGTTGCTCCACACAAAAAAAATCAGATAACTCCAACAACCCAGGAACATAACTGAGCTCCAAAAGATAGTCAACCAATTAAGCTGGCTAACAGGGAGCAGTGAGTGGGCACAAATGAGTCTTTTTCAGGTTGGCAAAATGTAACGAGTGGTGCCATAGATCTCAACTGTTCACAATTTCTCTGAATGACACAGATGAAGGGATGGATAGCTTGGTTGTCAAATTTGCTGATGGCACAAGGTTAGGTAGGAAGGCAAGTTGTTTTTTATTTATTCATTCGTGGGACATGGGCATCACTGACTGACAGCATTTATTGCCAATCTTTAGTTGCCCTTGAGAAGATGGTGATGAGCTGCCCTCTTGAAACACTGCAGTCCACATGCTGTGTGTTGACCTACAATGCAGTAAAGGAGGGAATTCCCGGATTTTGACTCAGTGACTGTGAAAGAGCGATAATATATTTCCAGAGAAGAGAATGTTCTCTGTAAGGGTGGTCAGGCTATTTCCCTTAATTCTGTACTATGCCAATATTTTGAACAGTGCATGCACCACACAGTCATTAGTGATTTATTAGTCTTTCATTGGAGAGTGGTCATACCTAGAACACTGTGGCTTAATATCTTCAAAGACTTCACCAAGTACACCTCGGGATAGCAAAACATCAAACAAAAGCACAGCAATCAGTCTGGTGGCCAGGTATTATTTGCCCTATAGAAGGAATGATGCAGTAAACAGCCAAGAACAAAAGGTATCATCACCTTCTAATTATCCATCAAGACCATGGGAGCATCTAGGAATGGGTTTATTTGACTTTAAGGGGAAATTGATTTGTGTAATTTATTGCTATTCACCATGGATTTGATTTATTATTATCACATGTATTAGTATACAATGAAAACTATTGTTTCTTGCACGCTGCACAAACAAAGCATACCATACATAGAGAAGTAAAGGAGAGGGTGCAGAATATAGTGTTATAGTCATAGGTAGGGTGTAGAGAAAGATCGACTTAATATAAGGTTGGTCCATTCAAAAGTCTGATTGCAGCAGGGAAGAAGCTTTTCTTGAGTCGGTTGGTACGTGACCTCAGGTAGACAGATTACATTGCATCACAGGGGAAGCAGTCATTCAATCATTGAAGAGAATTTATGTAACACATGGCATTCCATGTGTCAGTCAATGGGCCACAATGTTCTAATAAGTTATTCCGCCATTTTGTAAAGGAATATGAGTTCCCACATGTAACCAGCTTACCTTGGAGCTGCACGGTGGCACAGTGGATAGCACTGCTGCCTCACAGCATCAGGGAACCAGGTTTGATTCCTGGCTTGAGTCACTGTCTGTGCAGAGTCTGCATGTTCTCCCTATGTTTGCATGAGTTTCCTCCGGGTGCTCCAGTTTCCACCCACAGTCAGAAAAACATGCTGGTTAGGTGCATTGGCCATGCTAAATTCTCCCTCAGTGTACCCGAGCAAGAGCCGGAGTGTGGTGACTAAGGGTTTTAACAGTAACTTCATTACAGTGTGAATGTAAGCCTACTTGTGACACTAATAAACAAACTTTAAATTTTACTTGATGCTTTTTACACTGTAGCTCAACCAGTCTAAAAAAACTATCTGTCTGACTAAGGCTTCCAAGCTCTACATTCGAAGTAATTTCCTTGGATTATTTTCTAAAGTCACTCCCACTTGGATAGCTTCCATTTCCAGAGTTTCAATCTCATCCTCCAAGATTCTTTTCCTCTGGATATCCACATATATTCAAGTTTTACCTTCTAAACACACTTCCACATCTTTGGCCGTGCCAAGCAAACCACCACCATAGAATTTCCTTAGATTTCAGAATCCCTACAGTGCAGAGGATATTTGACCCACCCCTCCAAAACAACATCTTTTCCAGAGCCAGTCAGGAGATAATTACCCTGGGAGTCTTCACCATTGACTCCAAATCCCATGAAGTCTCATGGCATCAAATCAAACATGAGCATGGAAACTTCCAGCTGATTAACACCCACTGCACTGCCCCTGTTGATGAAAACATTTTGAACAAAAATTGGAGGAAACTTTGAAGTTGGCAAGGGCACAGAATGTACTTTGATGAGGAATTTCAATATTCCTCACCTATAATGGCTTGGTAGTATCACAACTGACCCAGCTGCCTGCGTTTTGAAGGATATAACTGTTGGACTGGGTCTGTGGGAGATGTTGAGGGAACTAACAAGAGACAGGAAGCCACTTAATCTCATCCTCATGTGTCTACTTGTCACAGATGAATCTATCTATACAGTTTTAGTAGGAGTGGCCAAGTGGGAGATGAAACTCTGTCCTCACATTGAGGAAACCAACCTTCGTGGTGTGTGGCACTACACTGTGCCAAATGGGATAGACGTAGAACAGATCTAACATGTCATAATTTGGCTACCATGAGGCACTGTGAGCCATCAACGTCAGCAGCACCATATTCAACCACAATCTGTAACCTCGTGGCTAAGCATATTGCTCACTCTGCCATAACTATCAAGTCAGGGGTCAATCCTAGTTCATTGAAGGTTGCAGGAGGGCATGCAAAGAGCAGCACCAGGCATATCTAAAAATGAGATGTCAACCTGATGAATCTACAACACAGGATTACATGCATGCCAAACAGTAGAAATAGATGCAATAGTGATTCCCTCAACCAATGGATCAGATCTAGGCCCTGCAGTTCTATCACATCCAGTCATGAATGAACATAACCAATTAAAAATTAAATTCAGGAGGAGGTGTTACGAAAATCCACATCCTCAATGATGGGGAACCCAGCGTTTCAGTGCAAAAGACAACACTGAAACATTTGCTACAATCTTCAGCCACAAGTGCCAGGTGAAGCTACATCTTGGCCTCCCCATCACATTTGTCAGCATTTAGTCAATTTTATACACTCTACCTGATATCAAGAAAAGGATGGTGGCACTGGATATTGCAAATGTCCTTACAACATTCCCGTAGTAGTACTGAAGACTTGTGCCCCAGAATGACCTCCTGACCAAGCTGTTCTAGTGCATCTACCCAGCAATGCATGAAGATAGCCAGATTTGTGCTCATAGAGTCATTGAGGTTTACAGCATGGAAACAGGCCCTTTGGCCCAACTTGTCCATGCTGCCCTTATTTTTGTTTTAAAAACCCCTAAGCTAATCCCAATTGCTCGCATTTGGCCCATATCCCTCGACACCCATCATACCCATGTAACTATCTAAATGCTTTTTAAGAGATAAAATTGTACCCACCTTTACTACTACCCCTGGCAACTTGTCCCAGACAGTCACCAACCTCTGTGTGAAAAAATTGCCCCTCTGGACACTTTTGTATCTCTCCCCTCTCACCTTAAACCTAAACCCGCTAGTTTTAGACTCCCCTACCAATGGGAAAAGATATTGATTATCTACCTTGTAAATGTCCCTCATTATTTTATAGACCTCTATAAGGTCACCCCTCAGCCTCCTACACTCCAGAGAAAAAAGTCCCAGTCTATTCATTTTCTTATAACTCAATCCATCAAGTCCCAGTAGCATCCTAGTAAATCTTTTCTACACTCTTTCTAGTTTAATAATATCCTTTCTGTAATAGAATGACCAGAATTGCACACAGTATTCCAAATGTGGCCTTACCAATGTCTTGTAAACATTAACAAGACATCCCAACCCCTGTATTCAATGTTCTGACCAATGAAACCAAGTATGCCGAATGCCTTCTTCAACCACTCTGTCCAACTTTGATTCCACTTTCAAGGGGCTGTGAACATGTATCCCTAGATCTCTTTGTTCTGTAACTCTCCCCAACACCCTACCATTAACTGAGTAAGTCCTGCCCTGGTTCAAACTAACAAAATGTATTACCTCACATTTGTCTAAATTAAACTCCTGAATTATTCTGTCAAAATAAAAAAGCAGGACAAATCTAACCTAGCCAATTAGAACCATAGAATTTCTACAGTGCAGAAAAGGCCTTTTGGCCCATCAAGTCTGCACCAACCCTCTGTAAGAGCACCCTACCAAGGCCCAATTCTCCACCATAACCCCATCACCCCTTGCATTGATCAGAGCCAATCCCCTAACCTACACAACTTTGGACAGCAGGAGGAAACCAGAACACCTGGAGGAAACCCATGTAGACGCAGAGAGAATGTGCAAACTCCCCAAAGACAGTGACCCAAGACTGCAATTGGACCCAGGTCCCTGTAGCTGTGAGACAGCAGTGCTAACCACTGTGCCACTATACCGCCCCCATCAGTGTACTCTTGATCATCAGCAAAGTGATGGAAGATGTTGTCTAGATTACCTTTTATCAGGAGTTATCCAGACTCAAAGCATTGGCTCTATTCTCTCCCCACAGATGCTACAGACTGGCTAAGATTTTTCAGCATTTTCTGTTTTCCTTGCTCTTATATCTTGGTGTAATAGATTTGTGCTAAGACAAATGTTCAAATCTGCTATTTCACAGAATTATTTTTCACTGTCAGGACTACTCATTAATAAAATGAGTTTCTAACTAATGGTATCAAAAGAGTAACTCTAATGTTTTCTAATGTTTTAAATAATTTAACGTTTCTCCATCAGGAATACTGGATCAGAGAAACAGCTCTACTTACATCAAAAATAACCCACAAGTAGCAAGTATTTATTTAGAGCCTTTAATGTGGAAAATTGCCCCAGGGTGTTTTATAGATATATAAAAATGGAATGACCCCAAGCCATACTGGAGAGTTCAGAAAGGTAAGCAAAAAAAGGTGGATTTTGATCATATTTCTAGAAAAGGGAAATAGAAAGGTGGCGTGAACTCTAGAGAAAACTGAGTGGAATTTTAGCCGTCAAAGGAAAATGGGTTTTGGTGCGTGTTGTGAGCTAAATCCACTAAAAGGGGCATTTTAGGTCAGCATCCCAGCATCATCCTTCCATGATCAACCTGGCGGATGAGCAGGAAACCCCATGAAACTCTCACGGAGGTAACTTATGCAAATCATGTTTTAATCAAGGATTCTCATTTAACCAGCAACAGACTTATTTTCAAGGCTGTTAGCAACTTGCCAGGGTCAGCATCATGAGTGCACAGTGGGCAGTGCTTCTTCAGTGAAACTAACAGGCTGATCATTGAGAGTGAAGAGCTACAACCATGGCCAGATGAACGACTGCTGCTCACAGTATTCCTTTTCAGAGAGTGCTTCGCCATTTGACATGTGGTCAACAATTTCTTTGAAGGTGAGTTGACCTGACTTGCATTTCCCTCATCATGGTAATGGAAGCTGTTTATGCAACTCCATCTTGTGCCTCTGTTGAAAATTTCAAAAATAAGCACCAGTGACGATACCAACAACATCAGCAGAAGCAGCAGCAGCTGGAGCACATGTGCTAGCTACATTCTGTTCAGTCACATGCCAAACCACAGGAGACAGAGGAACACAGACTCCAAGGAGGAAAACCTCCATCACCTTGTCTCACCTGATGAAGGAGCAGTGCTCCAAAAGCTTGTGATAGCAAATAAACCTATTGGATTTTAAACTGGCATTGTAAGACTTCTTACTGTACCTTGTCTATAGGCAAAGCATTAAAGTAATGTTAAAGTTTATTTATTAATCACAAGTAGACTTACATTAACGCTATAATGAAGTTACTATGAAAATCCCCTAGGTGCCATACTCCGGCGACTATTTGGGTACACTGAGGAAGAATTTAGCGTGACCAGTGCACCTAACCAGCGCATCTTTGAACTGTGGGAGGAAACCGGAGCACCCGGGGGAAACCCACACAGACACGGGGAGAATGTGCAGACTCCTCCGCACAGACAGTGACCCAAGCCAGGAATCAAATACGGGTCCTCAGCGCTGAGAGGCAGCAGTGCTAACCACTGTGCTACTGTGCTGCCCTAACTCTGACCACATGTGTGAGCACCAGTGCCTCAGCATGCTCAGGATTTCACAGTTGACATTTTTATTGCTGTTATTGCAGCTACAGAGAACAAGGCTTACTTCATAGTGCACCGGATGGTACCGCCATTGGCTTCCGATCTCACCGCTGTCAAGGGGCTTTCTCATTTTATAAATTACCCGCTACTGAGAAACCTGTGGCAGGTGTTCACCAGCAGCAGGACTGGAAGATCACACTCGTGAGAACAGCTGGAAAATTCCAACCAATGAATTTGAGGCTGAAACATTCAAATCATTTAAAAAGTACCTGGATCTGCATCTGAAGAACAGTAACCTACATGGCTACTGACCAGGTGCTGGAAAGTGGAAGTAAAATGAGCAGATGGTTTCTTCTCATCTCTTTCTTGGTTGGTACAGACACAATGGCTAAATGGTCTCTTTCTGCATCATAACATTTCTGTGGTTCTATCGTTCTTGGAACTACGTGAGGGCTTCTGAGGATGAAGAGTAAGGATAATGGGATTCCAGAAACACAGAGTCATGTGGTGTGAACGGAGAGGATGTTGCAATGCTGAGAGCTCAGGTGAGATGGTGAAGACAAAGAGTGTGGCTGTGGGTAGATATTTTATATTAGAAGTTTATGCTGCTCATTAGCACTTCACATGATATTGATCTAGAAGGGTAAGGGCAGAAAGCGCATGGAAACACCATCATTTGTATGTTCTCCTGCAAGTCCACATCATCCTGATTAGGACATCACCATTCCTTTATTACTGCTGAATGAAAAATCCTGACACTCCTAACCGAATAACATAGTGGGAGCACCTTCATCACTAAGGGCGGCATGGTGACATAGTGATTAGCATTGCTGCCTCATAGCACCAGGAACCTGGGTTCGATTCCCAGCTTGGGTCACTGCCTGTGAGGAGTTTACATGTTCTCTCTGTGTTTGCATGTGTTGTCTGTGAAAGACATGCTGGTTAGATGCATCAGCCTTGTTAAATTCTCCCTCAGTGTACCCAATCAGGCTAGGGGATTTTCACATTAACTTCATTGCAGTGCACAAGTAAGCCTACTTGTGACACTAATAAATAAACTTTAAAAAACACTAGAAGGGGTCTTGCCACCATCTTCATAAGAGAATAATGATGTCAAGGCATAGGCAGTCAATGCTGGCCATGCCAGTGGCATTCACATCCCATTAACTAATTTAAAAAACTGTTACACCACTAAGTCTTGGGGCCCAGGTTGAAGCATTTAGGTACGTAAATGCTGATTAATGATTTCTGCTTGGTCATCTGCAATAAACTCTGAAATAACGTGAGCAACAGGTAAGAACTGACTACGTACCTCGCAGGTGGACAGCACTGAGAAAAAAAAGCTCCTTTCCCCAGTTACATTCTGCAGGAATCTGATGTAAGTTAGTTATTTTTAAAAGTCTGTAGGACAAACAGAAATTAATCAGCTCCTGAATGGAACACAATTGAGTTTTTAAATTCTTGGGAAGCATTTTTTTTAAATGCCACATTTGCTTCTTTTCATGTTTATTCTTGAAATATAAAATAAATAACTGTGGGGATTGGATCTCTTAAACAAAAAAAGAGAGAAGACATTTCTCCTGAGAACCTTTTAGATGTGGAGATGCACAAGAACTGATTACAGCATCTGTTCACTTTGTTTCTGGAGCTAATTAATTTTATATCGGTGTGATTCAGTTTATCCTTTTCACCATATGCTTTGAGAGCACCTAACTGGAGGGGAGATCGTGAAGCATCTTTTGGACCCTGCATGAAATCAAGGCAATTTTAAGGCATTTATTTGCAACAAATTAACTATTAATAAAATATTATCGATTGAAAATGTTGCAACTATTTTAGATTTTTGGAATCAATGATGATTTGGTAATAACGCACTCACAACTAACCATAAAACGTTTGGCTCTGTAGCCAAGCCAAACACAAAGAAATGGCTTTTGACCAATCTAAGCATATTGTAAGCATACATTATTGTAGTCAGATTCTGCCAGACCATACTGTAAAGATAATGAAGTGTTAATGACATATGCAAATTAATCAGCAAGTTCAGGCTATTAAGAGATATAACGTGCATTGTGAATCTCCTGCGCGTTGCCAGTCGATTTTCACCACTTCATCCATTTGCTTCACAGGAACAGTATCTCGCCTTTTGTCTCCCTGTTACTTTTAGGAATTTGCACATTAGTTACCCATTAAACTCACCTCAGAAAGTAATTAAGAACATTGTTTTTTTTAAAAAAACCTTATGAGAGCATTGTTAATGCAATGCTAATTAACATCTCTAGCTCACAAGCAACACAATTTAAACCATTTAATCTCACGTTGTCAAGTATCTTTCTTCACTTCAATTAAATATTTATTTACAGAAGTGTGAATTGTTTACAGTGAGTATAAGATTTTTTAAAGCTTTTTTCTTTGCCTCTCTATCCTCTTTTCTCTCGTATTATTACACAAATATTTCTTACCCTCATTTTATTTTTCATTCTGTTTGGACTCTAAATCTACCTTCCCTCTCTATAATCCTCATTATTTTTTTTCAGTTTTTAATTTAATTGGTTAGGGAGATCCCACCATTCATTGAGGCATTGGTATCTCACTGCCTTCACACTGTTAGTGGCTCACACTTCAAGCAGTTACAGGAAAAGGATTTTGTGGTGAAAGCACAAATAAACATAGAACATAGAACATAGAACACTACAGCACAAACAGGCCCTTCGGCCCATGAGTTGCCCCGATCACATCAACACCTACCAATCTATAGACCTATCTATAACCCCCAATCCCATTAAACCCCATATACTCATCCAGAAGTCTTTTAAAAGACCTCAGGGAGTTCGCCTCCACCACCACTGATGGCAGCCGATTCCATTCACTCACCACCCTCTGAGTGAAAAACTTACCCCTAACATCACTTCTGTACTTGCCTCCCCGCACCTTAAATCTGTGTCCTCTCGTAGCGACCATTTCAACCCGGGGAAATAGCCTCTGAGAATCCACCCTATCTATTCCTCTCAACATTTTATAAACTTCTATCAGGTCGCCTCTCAACCTTCGTCTCTCCAGGGAAAAGAGTCCCAGCTCCCTCAACCTAACTTCATAAGGCATGCCTCCCAGTCCAGGCAACATCCTTGTAAATCTCCTCTGTACCCTTTCAATAGCTTCTACGTCTTTCCTATAGTGAGGCGACCAGAACTGCGCACAGTACTCCAAATGAGGCCTGACAAGGGTCTTATAAAGTTGCAGCATTACCTCCCGACTCCTAAACTCAATCCCTCGATTAATGAAGGCCAGTACACATATGCCTTCTTGACCACCTCCTCCACCTGTGAGGCCGATTTAAGGGTCCTGTGGACCCGGACCCCAAGATCCTTCTGCTCTTCAACACTACTAAGACTCCTGCCCTTGATAGTGTACTCGTTCATCCCGTTGGTTCTGCCAAAATGGACGACTACACATTTATCCGTGTTGAAGTCCATCTGCCACTTCTCCGCCCAGTCCTGCATCCTATTTATGTCCTGCTGCAACTTTTGACATCCTTCCAGACCATCCACAACACCACCGACCTTCGTGTCATCATCATCAAACCTCAAAAGACATGCATC
Organism: Carcharhinus amblyrhynchos; assembly: GCF_965287045.1. NCBI lineage: Eukaryota > Metazoa > Chordata > Chondrichthyes > Carcharhiniformes > Carcharhinidae > Carcharhinus > Carcharhinus amblyrhynchos. The sequence goes on along the minus strand of NC_137324.1, from coordinate 83,697,427 downwards.
ATGCTCTGCCTTGCTCCAGACAGTGTGGAGCACTATTTAACCAGAGTGTGCATGTCTTGATACTGACTTGAACATGAATCTATAAAATATTACTGTTGAAGCTTTTCAACTTGAACTCATCAGAATAGTCACAAGAATGCCAAATTTCAAAGGGAGCAACAATTTATGCTCCATGAGAAAGAGTGCTGATTGGTCAGCAAGTCAACATTGATTGGTCAAGGCATTGTCTTGGAAAATACAGCAGAGAATTATTTTCTCCCACATTTTATTTTAATTTTTAAGAAAGAGGCAATTTCTGAACATGTTAATTCTGCTGGCAGAGAACAGGGGCCTACATGTGAATGTATGTAACAGAGTAACCAATCGTCCCTTATTTTAGAGAAGCATTTCATTTCTGAATCCAACATCCAATGTCCCAGACTTCATTGTTGAGTATTGTCAGTGTTCTGTGAATTAGGAACATTTAAAGGAAGGTGCTTTATGATCCGCCACTTATTGGGATGCATGATCTACATACCTAACAATCCACTAGCACTGAAATTTAAATACCACATTTCTCATTTGTGTGGGAGGCATGTTTTTTTGAATTGACAGCAGAGTGAAGTAGTGAAAAATGCCACTCAAGTTGATATAGGAACATTAAATAATCAGTTTCAACTGTTGCTCAAATTTTGAGATACGTTACTGTTCCACGGTAATTTAAGATAGATTGTGCACTTTTCAGGTCCATAAGTGACAGCCTATGATCCATTGTGAGGTTGTGCAACATGCAGTGAGCCATGATCTCATCAGGGTAGCCATTATCCGGCAGGATGGCTTTGGTGCACCCTATTTAGGCTTCAAGCTTGCACGGGGAGCAAATTGCTTGAGCCCTGTTTGCAAGATTGTCAATAAGGCCAATCTTGTAGTGTACGGAGCTGAAGGAATTCCAGTCTGTGTCCTGACCAGCGAGATTAGGCACATAGTAATCAGTAGTAGAGAACCCATTAGCCGATTTCTCAACTAGTACTTCAGGTAAAGAGAGCTCGTTAGACTGTTCTATTTCAAAGGTGAATTTGGAAGTGGGGTGAAGTGCATTAAAGTGTGTAAGGAAATTCTTAAATGCAGCTGCAGATTCAAATATCATCTATGTATCAGAAAAATGGAAGCGATAGCAGGTTAGGATTCATTCCATAAAAACTATATTTCTCAGGAAAACCAACAAAAATTTTAGTGAGTGCTGGGCCTAGAAATTACACCATTTTTACGGGCATACATGAGGTCATTAAAACTGAATTTCAAAGCGAGAATTGCCGAGTTCGTAAATTCAATAGAGTCAGGATATGCAGATCCAGAACTTGGCAAAGCATCTGAATTGCCATGCCATAGCAACATGGTGCAAATGTCAATAGCTTCCTTGAATTGCACCATAGTGAACGTGTCTGTAATTTCAAATGAGCATCTATTGTTATCGAAATGCAAGTCGTATATATGATTTTGGCAAAGATGAAGAAATCTTCCATCATCTATATGGAAAACCCACCCAGAACTGGTTGCAACAACTCATTCAACTATTTAACCAATTCATATTGTAAGATATCCATCTCATCCTGTCATAGTTAAGATAGGGTGAAATTGGACAATTTTTATTGTCATATGTACATGCATGAACTTACAATCTTGAACACGAGGACAAATTCTATGATAGATGTTGCAAGGCAGTTCATTACTCTTACACAAATCTAATGAACGTTTTGTAACTTGCTTCCGAGCAGGGCTGTATATTATGCTTGGCAGTAGGTCCAATGGACACAGATTTGGACCCATCTTTAAGAATAGCATGCATTTTGTCAACATAGTCACGCTTGTCTAGGATGACTATTCCAGTCCCTTTGACAGACTTGCAATTACGTATCTTCCGGTTGGCCCTGAGACCTTGCAATACCACCAAATATGAACTATGAAGAGCAAATGTGAGTGAAAGCAACATAGTAAACTAAGAAATGTTGTGGAAAGGTTAAAAGGGGCAGAGATGGCATATTGCAGTTGTAAACCTATTTCAAAGTCCACTGACAGGAACAGAGTGGAAAGTAGAGAGGGATGATTAGCAGGTTGCTACTGCCCTTTTCCCACTGAAAAACCAGGCTGTAAGTTATTAACCATGATCCTAGGATGCTCTGAGCTGCAGCCAAGTTTGCGAGGGTGAGATTCCTTTTGTTTGTTCACTTTGTGCTGCATGAATTTGATGGAAAGATCAATTCATGAAGGCTCAAGATCTGCAGGTCCAATGAGACCTCAGCCAATATGCTCATCACTGCCACCATCCACACTCTGTCTTTTTAGAACACAACTCTTGTGCATTCATCTGACAGAGGACATTTATCTTCACTAGCTGATATAGTGACAAAGCAGTACCATCTGCTCTGTCTACAGTCAGCAATAATGATTGACAAGGCTCAACATAGTTCAGCTAGCATTAACCTTCAAGGTCAGCAGGTCATAATGATACAAAACTAACAGCTATCGCAGGGGAGTCAATTTTAACTTTCCACTAGGCTGGGAAATAGAACATAGGAGATCAGCTACCTGTTATATAGAACCTGATCATTAGATACAACTTGCTCATTACATAGTCTTCTATTATATACAAGCTGCTCTAATAGGCATTCCTCTAGTTATATAACAATGCACTTTATATACACACAACTGTTAAAATACATTCCAACCTTTACATACACACTGCACTTTCCTGCACTTTACCATGTATATAGACATTGAACTTTCCATACAAACCGCATTCTATATATGCTCCACTCTTTATGCATACAATTATCAATGACCTTCCTTTCATTACAAGGTCAGAAGTGAGGATGTTCACTGATAATTGCACAATGTTCTATATCATTCATGGCTCCTCAGATATTGAAGCAGCCCATATTGAAATGCAGCAATAGCTGGACAATATCAAGGCTTGTGCTGACAAAGGGCAAATAACATTTATGCCACAAAAGTACAAATGCCAGGCAATAACTATCTCCCAACAAGAGAGAATGTATCCATTGGCCCTCGACATACAATTGCATTATCATCACTGAATCTCCCATTATCAATACCCTGGGCGCTACCATTGACCAGAAACTATAAGGGCAGTAAGGGCAGGTCAGAGGCTAGGAATTCAGTGGCGAGTAGCTCTTCTCCTGAGTCCCCAAAGCTTGTCCACTATCTACAAGACACAAGTCGGGAGTTTAATAGAATACTCTCCACTTGACTGGGTGAGTGCGGCTGCACAATACTTAAGAAGTTCGACACCATCTGGGACAAAGCAGCCCGCTTGATTGGCACCCCTTCCACAAACATTTATTCCCTCCACCACTGATACATAGTAACAGCAGTGTGTGCCATCTACAAATCCACTGCAGGAGCTGATCAAGGTTTCTTTGAAACCCACAACCTCTATGATCTAGAAGACAAGGGCAGCAGACACATGGCAACACCACCACCTGGAAGTTTCCCTCCAAGTCACTCACATGGAAGACACACTCTTAACATGGAAATATATTGCTGTTCTTTCACAGTGGCTGTGTTAAAATCCTGGAATTCCCTCCATAACATCACTGTTAGGGTACCTACACCACATGGACTGCAGTGGTTCAAAAAGGTAGTTTATCATCACCTTCTCAAGGACAATTTGGGATGGACAATCCCTAGAGAACAATACGCACATCCCATGGACAATGTATCAGCAATACATAAAGGTGCATAAAGGTCCATCAGCAATCGCCCATCACATCTCCAGCAAATCCTACCACATCCTTCAGATTTAATGGGAGGACTGTTGCACGACACGTGTCATTCCTACTTTCAGGCAAAGGCCATAATTAAAAATGACCAAAATCTGTCTCGTTAGATCCCATTGTTATACTTCTAAAATAGTTATTGTCTCGGGGTCTCGGGGAGGACACTTCAAATACATTCTGAAGTTCACTTTGAAACACGGTAGCACTGATCTTAAAGACTGGGAGGAGTTTGTCACCAGTCATTCAGAAAGGTGACAACTTGTTCACCAAGTTGCATTACATTTTGAGTCACAATGTCTTAATGATGAGACAAAGTGATGGCAGAGATAGGAACAAACGGAAGCAATTCTTGTACTCTGGATCCCATTACCTTGTAGGGCACCGTGTCCCACATGCTTAAAGATCTATGGGTTGAGAATCAGTCTGTCCAGTAACATAAGAACCATTGTGAAAACTTGCAACACGAAGTAAATGTAATCCTGAATAAAGAGATAACCAATGACATCATTTATATAAATCACACCTTTCATTTTTATATTATACAATTTACATAGAATATCAGGAAAATCCAAGAAATTTGAATATTTTTCTGTTGGTGGTCATGTCATTTGTTTTAAACCATTCAGAATGTGTGAGTGATAATTGAAGAAGAGTGAAAGGGGGCAATTTTACCACTTTTCCCTGTCCATCGATGGGCAGGGAGAGCTGGTAAAATCACAAGAGTCGAGAAATCAGTTTCACACCCGATTTCTCACCTCCTGTGATCTTACCGGCGCCGGATATCTGGCTCATTTCCAGCAAAAGGCTGAATAAATTATTTAAATCATATTTGAATCTATTTTTGATTTAATGAGGCTGGGATGCAGGTTCACCTGCCTTTGTGGCCTCGCTGATACAAGTTATTTCCAGCAAGAATCATGTACGGTTCCCATGAAAGGGGACAGTTCTGATGGTCTCACTGGCAGGGGCCCCCTCAGAAGGCCAGGGGCAAATCTGAGGGTGCCCCTCCACATTGCCACCCTGGCACTGCCCACCAGGCACCCTGGCACTACCCAATGGGCAGGTCATACAAAGATAAGTTTAAGTATTAGCGTCACAAGTAGGCTTACACTAACAATGCAATGAAGTTACTGTGAAAATTTCCTAGTCGCCACACTCCAGTGCCTGTCCGGGTACCACTGAGGGAGAGTTTAGCATGGCCTATGCATCTAACCAGCGCATCTTTTGGACTGTGGGAGGAAAATGGAACACCCAAAGGAAACCCTTGCAGACAAGCATGTGCAGACTCCGCACAGACAGTGGCCCAAGCCAGGAATCGAACCCGGATCCCTGACACAGTGAGGCAGCAGTGCTAACCACTGTGCCACCCCTTTTTTTCAGGTGGGGCCTATGGGGTCAGGGCTTGTGGAGTGGAGCCTACAGGGGCTGGACTGATTGTGTCGGGAGGGGGGCTCGTTGTGACTCTGCATCGCGATTGGTGGGGGGTGGGGAGTGGGCAATCAGCCTGGACAGCAGAGGTTGGGGCATTGGCTGCATGTCCAGGTGATGACAGGCTTATGATCGGCCACAGCCACCATGATAGCTGGTGGGGTGGCTGGGTCGAGGCCAGCTGCAGTAACAGAGGCCTGACAGGTCTCTGTCTCTCAGACTTGTCAGGCCTCTGCTGGTTGCCATTGCGCATATGTAGCCACAGAGGTCTGCACATGTATAATAGCAGTCTGCTGCTACAGCAGGCTTACTGATGGGTTAAGCCCTGCTCCTTCCCCTAAAGGTGAGGAAGAGTTTAGCCCATTTTTTCATGCATTAAGTGCATAAAAATTTGGATTTAAACTCATCCAAAAAATGGGTGAGAAACTCTTCCATGTTCCTGCCCATCCTGGACTTTGAATCTTTTTGGTAAGATCCCCCAAAGTGATTGTGAGATTAAGTTGTGGATTTAATATGTTGATTATCCTAGAAGTGCTTCAAATCGATGTTTACAAAACAGGATGATACTTGAATGGGTTGTTTTGGTTCAAAGGGGAAGATGTGTAGGGTATAAAGAAAGGTGTCATAGGTCAAGTATAGATTGAGTGAGTTTATTTTTCTTTCAATTACTAAAAGGGAAGGTAAGGTATCACTTCTGGGAGAGAGCATTTCTAAAGAGACTGAGTGAGATGATGGAGAGATCAAAGGGAAATAATATTTAAAGAAATATTGAAACCTGGGTAGATGATTTAGATCTCAGCAAACAGTAGAAATTGCTAGTCAACTCCCAACAAGCAGTGTGAATGAAGCCATAACTGCTAAGCCAGCTGCTGTTAACAGAGGGCAACTTAAGAGAAAGTAAAGTAGATTTCTACACCTTCCCAAGCATTGTAGGTGGAACCCATTTGACAACCAATGCTCCCCTGTCAATGCTCATGCTGACTCTATAAATATGCTGATGGGTTCTGAACACCAAAATGTGTCTATCATCCAGACAGTAGCTGAGGAACATTCTGTCCTTAGAGCTTAAATCAGAAACATGCACAGATTTGGTAAGGCCCATGCTACTAATTGAGCTACTACCAAACTCACCAAAATCATTCTATCTTTGAACTGTTCAGTCATATGCTGCTCCAATCAAATCCTCCAAAATCATCATTGTTACAAAACAAAATTCTGCTGCAAAAAGTAAACCATGTGCATGCAGGCAACCAAATGATGAGAAGACCAATGATGTTGCAGGTCAAAAAGAAGAGACTTAAGAAGTGGAAGTGAAGGAGGATGGCAGAAAGTGAGGTATTATATAGGCAGGGAGAGCAGTGTACAATTCCCTGTTTAAGAACTGTTTATTGGTATTGGACACATCCTGCCACTGATCAAGTATGATTCTGGTCTGAAAACCCACACGGAATTCCACCCAAGAACACAACTGACCTTACCTTCTTTGAAGCTGGCCCCCTCTTGTCTTTGCTAGAGCCAATTTTCTTGGGTGTAATACCCCAGGTTCATCATAGAAGCTGCAACCAAGCAGAAGGTTGAGTGGAGATCCCATAATGCTTAGTTTTCACTGGACTGGCCACTTCCTGCAGTTCTGCACACAGAGGGAACACAGAGATTTACTTCTCAGAGAGGCTTGTTTCGATGATTCACACTAACCTGTAATCTGATTTCCTTTAACAAGACCATTTTCAACTTTATATAACAATATAAAAAGTGGTTACTGGCAAAAAAAGAGCTTTGCGAGCATATTGAAGTCTGAGTCAAGGCATAAAAACTTAAATTTTCAGAAAATGTTATTGCTTTGATAGAGTTAAGCTGGTAACTTTTCTTGCCATTTTCAGTCAGTTAGCACTACCCAAATAGGGAATTCTCCAAACTAGGAACATCAGGTGGAAATTGTTTTTGCAATTGTGTATATTTAAAATATTCCCTAGATGTTTTCTTGCACTTTTTAGGCCTTTTTAGGTTCCATATGCCAAGTTGCCATTAGCCTAATTTACAAATGATAGATTATGACCCAGTGGAGTAGCAGTAACCATATGATTAGAAAACCAACAATGTTGCAAGTCAAAAAGAAGAGGCTTAAAAAATGGAAGTGAAGGAGGATGGCAGGGAGTGATGTGTAATATAGGTAGGGAGATCAGTGTGTAATTCTCTGTTTAAGAACTATTTATGATATTGGACGCAATAGCCCATAACTGCTACACCACTGGGTCATAATTTGTCATTCCTGGCTTTACACTAGGTCTGACTTAGATTTAGAAGGCACATTGGCTGCCCAGATTGCCAGGTAAATGTGAAAGCAAGGGGTTTGAGAGTCTGAAGAATCTGGAAAGCTTCAGCAATAATTTCTACAGTTTGGAAGTGCACTTGGTTCACAAAAGGCCTGCCCACCAGAGAAGCTTTAGATTCTCCCAACGCATTGCATAGACGGCACCCACAACACACTCGTTCTGTTTCATGAGTAGGTAAGGGTTCCACTCTCTCAATCTCCAATCAACATACCGGACGCTCCTGCGTGTCACCATTCAATATTTAGGAAATTTCCAGGCTGCCTTCACCTTTAAGTATTTCAACTCTACATGACCTTTTCAAGAAAGAGGAGCAGATACACGGATGGGAAAATCCAGGCAGATTTCATAATTCTCTTACAATCACAACGTACATTCCTGAAATTCCCCAAATAATAAATTAACTTTGCTTTAAACTGTTCTGAAAAATGAATGGTAAATTTTACAGTTAAATGCATGACAACCATGAATATGTTTAGTTTGTTTTGTTCTCCTCGTCAAAAGATTGAAAGAATTGATTCAAATGTATTAATGTATGAGCACAGAGGCCACTGGAGGGCAGTAATGGTTCTCATCTTGTTTAAAGTGATTGTTTTTGCATTCAGAAATAAATAGCTGCAAAGGAATGAGCACAGAAAACATGCATCCTCCTCTCCCTCCCCTACCTCATCCCATTGCCACTATGTTACTAAATATAAACCAACTTTGATCTTATTTGACTGCATCGTTAAAAATAGTACATTGTTCTGATTTTCTACTGCTTCAGATTTCTTCCATCTTTACTCTTTGCTTTGTTGTTCCCCACCTTCTTCGATGCTACTCTTTTTGTCCCTGGATGTTAAAGCCAGTTTATTTCCTTCCCTGCTAAATCTAACTGTTGTATTCCCAAGGCGCAATGCCACAGCAGTATTTGCTTTGATAACAATTCCAGTGAGACTGCGATCTGTATTTCTTTACCACAGATCAAACTCAGGACGGATTCTTAATATTGTTCCATCTATTGTTTGCCATACACTTTACCTCAGAAGGCATTTTCTTAGCAAATGTTTCCCCACATACCCACTGACTTGTATTTACTATAACCCCATTGCTCAGATTAAATGAGGACAAATATGTGCTGTGAATAATTTAAAATTGTGTTGATTGAAAAATACAGGAAAGTCAGGAACAAGAAAAGATTCATCAAGACTATTTTATTCATCTATCTGACTGTGATAGTCCTTCCCACCCCACTGCCACCACATGTTGATTCCCTCTTCCAGGAAGATGCACCATAGAAAGCATCCTTTCAGGATGAATCACAGCTTGGTGTGACTCCTGACCAACACTGCAAGAAATTACAAAAAGTTGTGAATGCAGCCCAGTCCATCAAACAAAGGTTACTTTTCAGCTTCATTTGAAGCAATTTTTTCAAGCGGCATCTCGGCCTTTTGGCTAAGATGCAAATAAGATCAAGCCTTGGAGGAGGAGCTACACCTACTCCAATCAGCTTGGATCATGTAGATCAATCCCAAGATAGGAGGTGAGAGCCCTGTCCTGTCAGCTTGGATCGGGAATGTCCCAACTTGTTGGGACTCTGAATTGGCTTTAATTTGACTTGATTGGATTGGAATAAAGTAAACAAAAAAAAGTCCATCAAATAAATGAGCCTTTTGTTCATTGAGTCCATCCGCACTGACTGCTAGAAGTAGCTAGCATAATCAAGAATCCCAAACACCCCGGACATACTCCCTTCCACCTTCTTCCATTGGTAAAAAGATACAAAAGTCTGAGATCACGTATCAACCAACTCAAGAACAGCTTCTTCCCTGCTGCCATGAGACTTTTGAATAGTCCTGTCACATATTAAGCTGATCTTTCTCTTCACCCTATTGGTAACTGCAGCACTACATTCTGCACCCTGTCCTTTCCTTCTCCCCTATATAATCAATTAACAGTACGTTTTGCCTGTACGTATGGCGTGCCAGAAACAATACTTTTCACTGTATCCAAATACATGTGACAATAATCAATCAATTAACCCTGGCTTCAGACATCTGGAGCTGTTCTGGCATACATTGGTGAGTTTACATTGGAATCACTGCAAACTAGGTTGGAATCTGGGCACAGCAGGTTGTGAACCCAGTGCTAAATTTACAGGATGGCATATTGGGGGCACAATTAACCAAAAACACTAACAATATAAGGATGGGCCAGGGGCCACTAACCAAGGTACCAAAGCTCAGAGTTACCTATCCCAGTCCTTCATTGGAATCCAACATAAGGTCAACTAAGCATATCAGTTAGGTCTGAGCAGATTTGGGGAGAAATTTCAGGTCTTTGTGATTGATTGAAGCCTAAATATTTGCCATCAAATGGTATTTGCTTACTTTTTACTATAAACAAGAGGCTGCAGATCAGGTGACTAAACTTTCTTTATGGGGGTGGGATTCCAGTTTCCCTTCACCTAGAAATTTACATCACACAACTGGCCTCACTTCAATGGCAGATAGCGAAGTAATGTAAGCATTAAGCAATGATACTGAATGAAAGAACCTCTTGTGGCCCTGCAAACCTTGCCTTGAAATATCTCTGTTATTTCTTTTCGAAAAGGCAAACAAAAAGGAACTGGAGACCCACTCCCTGCCCCTGTAAGATTGCCCGAGGTCCTCCAGGATATTGATTGTAGAAGTTTGATGGGGCTGAACAGGGTGGGAGAACCCCTCTATTTTCAACAGCCATGGGCATGGTAATTATATATTAACGAAGTGGAAGAGCCATATGGCACTTCCTGCCTCATTTTGTAAGCAGGAATTCCAGTTAAGCATCCATTGAATGCTGCTCTTGAAAAATGGCAAGCATTTAGCTTCATATGTGTAAGAAAAGGAATATTCTTGGAGCAAAACCGCTGAAACTGGCTTACCTTGAAACCATTTTTCACTGCATCCTGAATGTATGTGGATTTAGGATGTTTTTCTTTTCTTCCATCTCTTCCAACAAGATCTCCAGTGAAATATGTGAAAAGCTTTGTACGTGCTCCCTATCATGGTCAGCATTGTTCTGCAGCAAACACTTCAAACTGCTCTCAGCACTTCCAACAGTGACAAAGCACTTCATTTTAAGAGGTACAAACTGGCTGGGTATTGTGATTTTATAGGATATAACAAAGAACAAAGAAATTACAGCACAGGAACAGGCCCTTCAGCCCTCCAATCCTGCACTGACCATGCTGCCGGACTGAACTAAAACCCCCTACCCTTCTGGGGACCATATTTCTCTATTCCCACCCTGTTCATGTATTTGTCAAGACGTCCCTTAAAAGTCACTCTCGTATCTGTTTCCACTACCTCCCCCAGCAACAAGTTCCAGGCACCCACCAACCTCTGTGTAAAAAATTTGTGTTGTACTTTTCCTTTAAACCAACCCCCTTGCGTCTTAAACCTGTGCCCCCTAGTTATTGATTCTTCCACTCAAGGAAGGCAGAAGGTTTTTCCTCTGATGATCCTCATCACTATCCGCAAATCCACCAATCTTTGCGCCATTCCAAACTTACTAATCAAACCAGTTACATTTTCCTCCAAACCATTTATATATTATAAACATCAAAGGTCCCAACACTGATCCCTGAGGTACGTCACTTGTCACAGCCCTCCATTCAGAAATGGACCCTTCCACTGCTACCCTCTATCTTCTCTGATCGAGCCAGTTTTGTATCCACCTTGCCAGCACACCTTTGATCCAATGCAACTTCACTTTCTGCACCACTCTGCCATGAGGGACCTTGTCAAAGGCCTTCCTGAAGTCCACGTACACAACATCCACTGCCCTACCCTCATCACTCATCTTCGTCACTTCCTTGAAAAACTCAATCAAGTTCGTGAGACACGACTTCCCCTTCACAACACCATGTTGCCTCTTACTAATATGACGACTTATTTCAAAGTGGACATATAAAGGCTCCAACCACACAAAAGGGATTATATTATATTATTGTAGATTCATTCATTTTAAATTAGGCACATGAGAACATATATACAAGAATAGACAGCTTGAAGACATCAGCATCAAAGCTGTGTGTGCTGCATTCTGCTCACAGGCCAAAGTGAAGCTGAGACTGGATCACATGACACACTTCCCCTCTAGTGCTGGCAGGTTGCTTTACTTAAAGGCATATTAAGACATCTACTTTTTTAATGATAATTTCCTCCCTTCCAAATAAGTATAACTATTTACAATACATGTTTGCCTTTAGTTTTCATTACATTAATGTATAGGACTGACTATAATCACCTAAAGCACAAAGATAATTGACTAAATTACTCCCTAGATTTTGTAATGGTAAAAGCAAAATACTGCGGATGCTGGAATCTAAAACAAAAACTGAAAATGCTGGAAAATCTCAGCAGGCGTGATAGCATCTGTGGGGAGAGAATAGAGCCAACATTTCGAGTCTGAATGACCCTTTGTCAGAGCTGAATCACACATCTTGTAATGGTAACGTTGTCTGGAAGTTTATTTAATTGCTCACGGTGATCTGTGGGAATGTTATTCTTCGGTCTTGTTCTTGGTTGCATTTGGAATCTTGTCCTAGATGCAATAGAACAGTAACAGTGGTTGAGGGACTGGAAGGGATCTGATTTGTTCTTGGCATGCTTCACTATTGCACTTTTGTGTGTAATGACTTCACAGGACGTTCGTTCTGAACAAGTACTTGTCACTTCTGCTGGTAGTCACATACCTTTAGTCGGATCCTAGATGAAAAATTGATGTCCCAACTCAAGAATTCTATAGCCGTATTTTTATCATGCACATTGGTAATCTTCTCTTCCACTTTTCAAATTTGCTCACTAGTTTCTGAGTGGGTAAAATGGTTATGGACAGATTAATCGGTATGCAATGGTCTGCTGAACATGATCTCTGCCGTTGATGAAATAGTTACACATGGTGTGGCACTCAGATTTAACATTGCAATGTGTAGAGCTACTGGGATTGTCCACATTTGAGAATTAGGGATTTAACTGTGCTAGTCATTTGTTTAGCTGGGCTTTTAGATCTATGTTGAAGTGGAAATTTTCCTGCTTCTTGACTGTGGTAGAAAGACTCAACAAAATCCGTTCCAACAAAATAACTTGTCTTTATTTACAAAACACTGCATGCAGTATTGGCAAAAACTCGAGTTCAGAGAGCCGTCGTTACGACTTGCTGATTCTTCGTCAAGTCCACGCCAACATAAAGAATCAGTTCAGTATTTATACAGAATCATTATCAGTTTGTGTGACCGTAGCTTATTCAGAAATTTGATCAATAATAGCATCATAAGCAATGTCATAAATCATGGTACAACCTGATGACCTCTTAGAACTCTTTGTCTCCTCAGTCATACCCTTATCTTGTCCTTTGATAGAACAGAAGAAGGTTGGTAACTTCATCATTTCTGACCTTATCTCACCTCACTCCTCCAGCCCTAAGTTATGTGGAATCAGCCTTATCAGGTCTTACAGAGGTCAGGCATAACTTGACCTTGTCTGGTCTTTTTCATGTTTTGCAGAATCAGTCTTACAGGGGTCTGGCATTTTGAAATAGCTTGATCAGCTTTCCTCATTTTGCATCAAATACTTGACCAATTTTCCCATCATGCCACTACTTCATTCGTACAACTTCACATTTAGGGTAATAGGCAGAAGAAGTAGTGTGATCAATACACCATCTCTCAAGGATATCCAGAACTGGCTGACCAATAAATTACAAAGTGCTGTCCATAATGATCTCTCAAGGACCACCAGATAAACTGAAATTAGCGCTTACAGCATGTATAACAGCTGTGCTTGGCATATTGCACAATTGTTGAATAGTAGGCACTTGGTAAAGTAGTTGACCATGATGAGGAAATCAGTACCAAGGGCATGAAAAGAATTTGATATGATTTTGGAAAAAGGATGGGTGGGAACCACATGCAGAATCTGTTGTTCTTTGTGCTAACTTGGCGTATATCCTTGACATGCCTCCCATTTCTGGATGATGACTTCAATGTCACGCTTTATGCCCATTTGTTTCATGCCCATGTGTGATTGGTGAAATTGCTAAAGAATATCATGTCATAAAGATTCTGATATAATGATCTGCTTGCTGTGAGATGCTTAACTCATCTTGGTAAGGCCAAAATAATCTCATGTTTGTGGACATAAGGAATTGAACTAAGCCATCCTTCAATAATGGTATTCCACAGTTTCTGTAGTGTAGAATCTTTCACAATTTCTTATTGTCGTTGCTGTCATTTTTGTTGTGCAAAATATACCAGATCAATTGATAGACTTGCATTCTTCAGTGAGCGTAAAGTTGCAGCTCCCTGAAACTGGCAAATTTGTCAAATATTCTGGATATTTTGATTTTAAGCTATGAACTGGGGTGATAAGATCAGGTTGACCTGCAAATTTATGGATTGTCACTAGTGCAAAATCATGGCATGCTGGCAGAAATACAGATGGTGGGCCTTTAGTCTCCATGATATTTGTGACACCCAGAAGGATCGATTAATCTTTCACCCCAGGATTATAAATCTTGCACGTGGAATTAGTCTATTTTGGCAGGTAAAGTAAAAAAAAGGACCATATTATCTCAATGGTAAGATATTGCAATGCTCTGAGTCACAGAGTCACCTGGGTGTCCTAGAGCATGAATCACAAAAGGTTAGTATTCAGCTACAGCAAGTAATTAGGGAAGCTAATAGAATGTTTTTTTTTATTGTCAGGGTAATTGAATACACAAGTGGAGAGGTTATTCTTCAATTACACAGGACATTGGTGAGATCACATCTGGAGTACTGCGTACAGTATTAGTCTCTTTATTTAAGGAAGGATGTAAATGCATTGGATGCAGTTCAGATTTTATTCATTATTTACTCAATTTAATACCTGAAATGGGAGGGTTGTTTTTTGAGGAAATGTTTGACAGGCCTGTCAATCTGTATGAACCATTGTAATCTGAAAGTTTCTCAGCAGTAAGTTTCACTGTTGCCATCCACATCTATCAATCTGTGTCTTTTGGAAATTGCAAGACACTTGCTCCTGTGTCAATTTTGGCCAATAACGAATAGTTACTACCTCTCTTCAGGCAGATAATTTGAATCTTGGCACACAACTTGGATGATGTGACAGTATTTGTTTTCGCAAGTTTGACAAACTAAAACTTGTGTTCATTGCTCTTCGTCTTGTTGTGAACATCATCATCATTTTCTGGCTTATGTTTCAGAATGGCCATGAGGTCATAATATGAACATGCAAATTGGGAGCAGGAATAGGCCACTCAGCCCCTCTAGCCTACTCTGTCATTCCATAAGGTCATGGCCATATTGCTTGAAGGTACCCATTGTGTGTGGTCTGTAATATCCCTTAACAACATATTACAATAATAGACACTTCTGTTAATGGGCTCCCTGCTGATTTCCCAGGACTAATCAACATTAAGGGGAGCACTTGCTGAATGCAGATATCTTTTAAAACAACAGACAGCACAAATTGTTTTGCTGCCTGTCTTGCAGTCAGTGGACATGGCTAATTGCCCATTGCTATTCCTGTGCCTGCCTAGACATCTTAACCAATCTCCTCAATCTGTTTCAGTGATATTGGTTGAAGGGTATTTATTGACCAAGACAGTGGGAGCACACTACTACCCTTCTTCAAATAGTGACATGGAGTATTTTTTTACATCCACCTGAGAGATTAGATAGGACCTCAATTTAATGTCTCATCCAAAAGATGGCACCACCAAGAGTACAATACTCAATCAGTACTGAAATGAAATGTCAGACTAGACTCTGTGCTCAAGTCTTTAGAGTGGATATTGAACACACATCCTTCTGACTCAGAGGCAAGAATGTGACTGCCAAGCTAAGACTGATACCTGAGGTTTAAAAATGATAAATGCTGACTGAAGTTATGGGGTCGGTTGCTAAATTACAGCATCAACAAAGTGAAATAAATAGCCGCTTCTCAATCCACATATTTACAAATTCAATGCGTTCATCTCACATGTCTCAGTAATAAAGCTGCTGAATTAGTTCACGCTTCAGCCTCGAGTCAATTAGTGTGCAGTTTACGAGCAGGAATTGCACGATGTGTGGAACTCAGCTCTCATTTCTTTTCCTCCTGTCTGTCACCATTTAATTGTTCATTTATTTTACTGTTTGCCCCAAAGCATTTCACTTGTGTTTTTCCAACTAAAGTGAATTTTCTCATTAGGAACATGAAAAAGCAAAGCCGCATATTCTTTTGTTCTCTAATTGGACGGGTTCCGTACAAAATGAGAAAATTTACTCAGTCACTTTTCTCAGCTGCATCCTTTACTCTGCACTTGTCACTGATGCTTCTTTCCATCACGTTTTTTTCTCCCTTCCATCACAGTCTGTTTTGTAGTACATCAAACCAATTCTTCTGTTAGCTCATTAGTGACTTCAGGAGTGGTTCAACCAGAAAGCTTGACCTTTGTGCAGCTTGCTCTCATATTAATTTGTTGCAAGTGCACTGAAGCGTGACATCTTTTGTTCAGTTGCCCATTTCAGTTTTGGGCCACCTCAAATTTAAGTCACTTTTCCAAATCCTTTTTGTCTCACAACAAACTTTATGTTCCATCTGTCCTGGAAGCATGATAGGGTCAATGTTGTGATGCGATTTTCCTGCATCTCAAGTCCCAAACAAGAATGTTAAAGTTGAATTTTGCACATCTCATGTCAGAATGTCAGCAGAAGTATGTACAATGCCATACTGGTCAGGGTGCTTGTTATATGTCTCTGTTGGTTACCCACCTGAAACAAATGCAGGCATCTTTAAAATATGTTGATGAGGGTGCTCCCACTTAAATCCTGACACAGAGAGAAACTGCTCCTGAGGTATCAGCAGCTGAACCCTCTTATCAAAGCATGGAACAACCTTCACAATCGCTCTTCAAAGGGATCCTCACTGTCATTAGATTAAGTTTCAGGCTAGCCTTGCCTTTGGGCCCATTCAATGATTGTTTTACCAAGTAAAGATTTGGCTGCAAAATGCTTTCACATCTGTCGGAACTTTGGCATGCAATTCCCAGAACAGGAAGAGATGGAGCAAATGCCACTCTCAAGAGCTGAACCTCAGTATTCCTGTTGTTCTGCAATGAGAACAAAGCACAGGGATACAGGGAGAATTCAAAGCTCCCCTCAACTTCAGGCTGCATCACCTTGCCTTGGGGAGCAGCAGTCTGGGCTGCCTGGCTGACTGACAGGGAATAGCAGGGACACTCGTGTTATGGCCATGTTGAGAGGACAAATGCTGTTTTCCTGAGAGCAGTGCATCAGCAAAGGAGCATAGATTGCTAGATTGCTGCGAGACCCTTTGTGCATTTATATCTGAGCCATCATAGCAAAGTCTGAACCTGCATGATACCAAGTTTGGCTTGCATAGCAACAAGCTGAGATTTTGTGATCTCAGCCTGAGCTCCTGTTGCAGCACTCAGACTTTGGGTGGCTCTTGCTTGCAATGGAAGCTGAGAAATCAACCACCAAACACTAGATGATGGTTGGGGTTGAAAATGTTCTCATGGAGAAGGCCATCGCTTCCACAGTGGAAAAGATGGGCTCCAACCTCTGTGACGATCCCTAAGCCAATCTGGTGCTGTAAACAGTTGAAAAATTGGTTTAAAGGAGAAAAAGCACAAACAAAAGAGATTAAATTTAGACAAAGTTGAGGAAAGACAACAAAAGTATTTAATAAAGCACGTTGAAAATGGAGTTTGTGTTTTAAGAACATAAGAAATAGGAGCAGGAGTAGGCCATCTAGCCCTTCGAGCCTGCCCTGCCATTCAATAAGATCATGGCTAATCTGAAGTGGTTCAGTTCCACTTTCCCGCTTTCTCCCCATAACCCTTAATTCCCTTGCCTACCAAAAACCTATCTACCCGTGTCTTAAATGTATTTAGCAAGGTAGCCTCCACCACTTCAATGGGCAGAGAATTCCAGAGATTCACCACCATTTGAGTGAAAAAGTTCCTCCTCAACTCCGTTCTAAAATGGCCCCTCCCCTTATTTTGAGGCTGTGCCCCCTAGTCCTGTTTTCCTCTCTAAGTGGAAAGAATCTCCCCACCTATACCTTATCAAGCCCTTTCATTATCTTGTAAGTCTCTATAAGATCCCCCCTCAGCCTTCTAAACTCCAATGAGTACAGGCCCAGTCTACCTAATCTTTCTTCATAAGCTAACCCCCTCATCTCCGGTATCAGCCTGGTGAACCTCCTCTGTACTCCCTCCAAGGCCAATATGTCCTTATGCAAATAAGGGGACCAAAACTGCACACAGTCCTCCAGTTGTGGCCTCACCAGTGCCCTGTACAGTTACAGCAAGACCTCCCTGCTTTTATATTCTATCCCCCTCGCTGTAAAGGCCAAAATTCCATTTGCCTTCTTGATCACCTGCTGCACCTGCAGACTGGGTTTTTGCGATTTGTGCACAAGGACCCCCAGGTCCCTCTGCACTGTAGCATGCTGCAGCTTTTCACCCTTTAAATAATATTCCCTCCTACTATTATTTCTACCAAAGTGGATAACCTCACATTTGCTAACGTTATGCTCCATCTGCCAGGTCCTTGCCCATTCACTCAGCCTATCCGAATCTCTCTGCAGACTTTCCACGTCCTCCATGCAATTCGCTTTTCCACTCATCTTCGTGTCATCAGCAAATTTTGTTACCCTACACTCAGCCCCCTCCTCCAGATCGTCTATGTATATGGTAAACAGTTGAGGCCCCGGCACCGATCCCTGCAGCACTCCACTAGTCACCTACTGCCAACCACAGAAGCACCCATTGATTCCAACTCTCTGCTTCCTGTTAGATAACTAATCCTCAATCCACGCTGACACTTTACCCCCAATTCCCTGTACCCTAATCTTCTGCAGCAACCTTTTGTGAGGGTTTTTTTGATTGAGAATTTTTTTGAATTACGTAAAGTGGCGTAATTGTGTGCCACATTTTCTCCACCATCCCTGCACCGCGAAACAAGCCACAGAATAATTCTTTGTTTGATGAAAACTTCATTGTGGGTCATTTATATCATACCTGAAGTGAAGCATCTCATGCTTACTCTAGCCAAATGCAAAATGCAAAACTTATGGTCTAGGTTGACTTCATAAAATATCTTGGAGTTTCTGACCTGGATTATAACAGCATTACCAGAAAAGAAGTGTCATGTGATCCAGTTTAGTTTCACTTTTGCTTTTAGGCTAAGCACACACGGGCAGCTCTACTGCTGGGGCTTCAGACTTTATACCCATCTATATCTGTTCTCCTATGCCTAATATTATACCTGATCCCATAATGTGTTTACCCAATCCCTAATGAATGATGGGTGCTTTTATATCATTACAAAAACACAATAGTCCCAATCTCCTGCATATCTGTATGCGCCAGTTATATTTTAGTGAGGCCACATAGAAAGTATGAATGTTGTGCCCCATGCACAGGTTAATCAGCTTCTGCTCATTGCCTGAATGGAAAAATAAGCCCTCACATTACTGAAAGAGAAATATTTGAAAGACATTCTCCCAACATTTGTTTGTAACTATTGTCAACGGAATTACTACCTTCAAATAAATGTATATTGCTAATTACCCCAAGGAAAGCATCTAATAAAGTAAACATTGGTACAAATTTTACATGTCTCATTATATTGTTAAGTATGAGCATGTAGCTGCTTTGCACATTCTTTTCAGCTATCTACTCTTGCAACTAATTAAGAATGTCAGATATTGATTTGCTGCTGGAACTGTGCATGAACAAACAAACATCTGAGGTGGTATATGGCAATAAATCTATGAGGAAAAAAACTCTTGAGCTATTTGGATAGACTTCATTGGCTGAAATGAATGGTATTTAAAAAAAAATCTTTTCATTATTGAAATGTGATAGGAGATTAGTCAAGAATGCTGAATGTCCAAAAGGAACTTGTACAACAGTAATTAAAATTCCGTAATCATATTTTGTGCTTCAGAGCTACATCATTGTGATGAAAACTTATGAGTTAGTTCAGTTACACATGACTGAACTAGTATATTGTAAATAGCAATTTACATCCTAAATGCTACACATTGCACCTTCTTGATTTAACAAAAGAGTTGATACAACAAACATGTTAAAAGGCAGAAGATATAAGGGCTCCCATTGGGAATCTCACAGGAACATTTAGCAATACCAGCAGGAGTCTGACTGGAGATGAAGTGGATTTTCATTGCTGGACCTCATTTGAATGCTGTCAATTGTTTACATGGGTAGCTGACCAGCTGGCTTGGCAGGGGGAATTAAAGAGTGGATGATGCAGAGGTTGCATGCCAATATCAAGAGAAAGCTACCAGCAGTAAGGTGAGTCTGCTATGAGGGGTCTTCTGAGTGTCTTGTGACGGAGTGGGGGGTGATGCAGGGAAGATTTTGTCAGGGCAGCAGGGGCACAGTCTTAACTAATGGGAATCAGAGGGGTATACCTATTCCTTCTGGCCTTAAGGAGGAAGTGTTTTTAACTTAAATTATTCAGAGCACTTCATTGTTTTCCCAATAGCCTGTTGGGATATCCACATATAGGCTTTTCTTTTAACACATTCTCAAAAATCTTAGATTCTGTCTGCCTCTATCCTACATTATCTGATTGTTTTGATCCCCGATTTATATAATCCCTGCATCATTCAAATCCCTGTGTTTACATGACTGATCATTTTACACAATATAATGTAGATTTTGCTTAAGAACATGAGCAAAGTATATGAGGGATTTCATTGCACGAGAAAACAAAACAAATATTTTTGCAGAGAATATATTACAGGTACTGCCTGCAAAGCCAAGGAAGGATCCAGGAGAGCTATACAGCTTAATGTGCCTAAGGGCTTGCAAGCAGAACAACAGCACAAGATGTGATCAGCTCTTTTAGAAAACTCAAGAGCTATTTACTGGCAGCAAGGACTGTGCATTTTGTTGACAAGGGTTATATTAGGAAAGCTTGCAATTACTTAAAATTGACTTTTCTTGGCTTAATCTTCAAACTGTAAGAAACAAAATTTTGTGATAGGTTAACAGGTTTAAATATAGTGAATTTGACAGGATAAACACTAGAGTTACCAACTGAATTGAAACAAAAAATTTTGTAATTTTTCTCCCTGTTGGATGCATTGAAAGAAACTGGTAAATAGACAATGATCAAAAAAGGAATTAATCTGTACTGCAGTTGCAAACTTAGTTTTCCATGCGATATGTCATTATTTTATGCATGTAGACAGATGGAATTGATCATCATATCTTCGTTGAAAGTGGAAGCCCCTTTACAATGATTTTATCTCTCTTTACCCTTCCCAACTGAGGCACTGATTCTTGTTGGAAATGCCCTTCATTGAATTGATATAGTCATTGTCTTTCTTTGTGTGTAAGCCAGTGTATACCTCACCTCAGTTTTAAAATCTTATATATTTCTCCATAGCTACACCCCTTCCTATCTCTGGAATCTTTTCCAGCCCTACAATCCCGTGAGGTAGCTGCACCCATATCATTCTGGCCTCTTGTGCATCCTTAATTTTAATTGCTCCATCATTGGTGGCTGTGCCTTCAGTAGACTAGGAACTAAGATCTGGAGTTCCCTTCCTAAATCGATCTGCCTCTCTACCTCTCTTGTCTTCTTTCTGACTTTCCTTACAATCTACCTGTCTGAACAAACCTTTGGTTAGCTGACGTAGTATCTGCTAATGTGAATTGGTACGATATTTTTTATTATAGTGTGGCCTAGAATGTTTCGTCACATTAACAGGGCTGTACTACTGTGAGCTGCACTTGTAAAGTATACAGTTGTTACTGGTGATTTTGGTGGCAATGGCAACACAAACTTGCTTAAAGTCCACACACTATTAGCAGTCAGCAGATTGTGACCATGAGCAAGAAACTGGTAATGAACCAACTGACTCAGTACACCCTCTGAAGATTAAGACTGATTCCTTGTGCTTTAGTATTATACCAGGTAGCCAATATTTGGCCAATAAGGCCTTGAATGAATCAAGAACTATGAGTACTCAAGACAGCATTGAAAGTTTAAAGAGTGAGCCTAAGACAGTGCAGTGAAACTATGGCGAGAGTTTAAATCATTGACCTAGGTGAATCTCTGGGTACACAATAAATATTGAAATTGAATATAGCAGAAAAGCAGGTGAATTATTGGTTTTGAATATTTTTCTCTTTTCCTTCACCAAACTATGGTACTCATTCAAATTAGAAGCCAGGAAGTTTTAAAAATTTGAGAAATAATTTGTTAAATAAAATGTAATAAAGATGGCTAGGCAAGTATTACAGCTGTAGCATGTAGGACTGGTGGGCAGCAGTGCCATCCATGACAACCAAATCTGCAGTAAGGGTCTGCAGCTTGAGGACCCGGCTCCCAGCACCAGGAACCCAGATTCGATTTCCGGCTTGGGTCACTGTCTGTGTGGAGTCTATATATTCTCTCCATGTCTGTGTGGGTTTCCTCCAGGTGCTCTGGCTTCCTCCCACAATCCAAAGATGTGTGGGTTAGGTGGATTGGCCATGCTAAATTTCCCCTAAGCGTCAGGAAGACTAGCAGGGGGAACACTTGGGGTTATCTGGATAGGGCCTGTGTGGGATTGTGGTTGGTGTGGACTTGATGGGCCACATGGCTTCCTTCTGCACTGTAAGATTCTATGGATTCTATGAATTTTGCCTCTGAGTTGATGAGCTGGAATCTGAACTTAGGATTCTGAGTTAGGGAGACAGAAACTTTCTTGGACAGTTTGTTCCAAATGGCAGTCACATGCTTTAGACTAGGGACCGCAGACTTGTTATTGTGATAATGTTGATGAAGTTGATGGGGAATCACTGACTTATCTCTGTGGGACTCACTGAGTATGAGTTTCCCTGGTAACAGGTAATGACCTGCACAGCTGGGACTCATTTCCTGAGCCTTTTATAAGGCAGTCGCAAGCATGGGGCTGCTGAACAGTCATCCCAGTCAGGGACTAGTGGGTGCACTAGTAGTGATTTTACTTTGCATTCTGTAATAAGCTATGTTACTTTCTAGTCAGTTATGTGGTTCAGGACTGCTTGGTGTCACTTCAAGTCAGGCAGGTATGGGAATCAAAAGCAAAAGTGAAGGAGCCTCAAGCATTGCAGCAGTTGAGCAAGTTTGAGGTTCTTGAAGCTTGTGTGTAGCAGAAGCTGTTGGTGCAAATCGACCCTGGCACTTTATGCAGGGACACCCTGCAGCCAAGATTGTAAGTTCTGAAGGTGGCATTGCCTGCCTGATGCCAGGATTTGGAGCATCTGCTCAGGACTGGAGAGGAACTAGTAATAGGAGGGGTTGGATCCAATTGTTGTGGTCCCTGTGGATACTAACAAAATAATATTAAAAAAGTGATGCATCTAAGGAATTAAGAGCACCTAGGGTTTAAATGAAAAGGCAAAACCACAAGGGTAATAGTTCCTGGATTACTACCTGAGCCATGTGTGAATTGATTATCAAGTTGGAATAGACATCACCTAAACTGCACTGGGACAAGAGTCCTGATGACTTTCACATTTAGGCCTGGGTGGGACAGATCATGTGAGTAGATTTGATAAATCCGATCAGGGTAGTGATACAGGTTATGATACTTGAGGGTACACCAGTAGATAAGACCAGAGTTTGCAAGAATGGTAAAAAGACAGAATTAAAGGCTTTATATCTGAATTTGTTCATATTGTAACAAAATTTGCATTTGTAACAAAACAGATGAATTGATAGTTCAAAAAGAAGTAAGTATGAACTGATTGTCATGACAGAAACATGGTTGCAAGGTGCCCAAGGCAGAAATCTGAATATTCAAGGGTGTTTGACATTTCAGAAAGGCAAGAAAAAAGGATAATGTGATATGGTAGCTCTTATATTAAAGGATGATATAAATACAATAGTAAGAAAGACTGAGGAGAGTGAGGTCTAGTATTAGTTTGGGTAGCAATAAGAAATAATAAAGGAAATAAGTCATTTGTAGGAACATTTTACAGGTCCCCTAATAGTAAATACACTGTAGGACAGAGTATACACAAATATTTAAATGGAGGCTTTTAAGAAAGGTACAGAAAAATCAAGGGTGATTTTAATCTTCATATAGATTGGACAAATAAGATTGTCAAAGGTAGCCCAGATGATGATTTTATATTGTATATTTAGGAAAATCACTTAGAGCACAAATTCTAGTTCCAACCAAGGAGTAAGCAATGTGTATTGTATGCAGGCTTGGTAACATGTAATGAAACAGCATTAATTATGGATCTCATTGTAAAGAAGACTCTAGGCAACAGTGATTGTAACATAATAGAATTAAGTTTTGGGGTGAGAAATGTGGGTCAAAGACTAGAGTCTTAAGCTTAAATAAAAATAATTACAAAGGTGTGAAGTATGAAAAGTTGGCTATAGTTGTGACATATATTAAGTGGTAACATGGTAGTGAAATAGTGCCAGAGATTTAAGCAGATAATTCATAGTTCTTGACCAATGCATATTCCATTGAGAAAGAAAGACTTTGAGAAAGATGCACCATCCATTGCTATGCAAGAAAGTTGAAGAAGGTATCATATTGAAAGTAGACACAAACAATACTGTGGGGTTTAGCAGTAGATCAGATGATTGGACATATTTCAGGTACCAGGAAAGAATGAAAAAGCAACAGAGGAAGTGAAAACTAATAGAAATATAAAAACAGACAGTAAAAGCTTATACAATATATTAAAAGAAAACAAGTACCTAAATTGGGCATTGGTCCTTTCGAGGTTGAAATATGGGAATTAACAATAGGAAAAATGGCAAAGGTGGAATACTTGAACAGACATTTTGTATCAATTTTCACTGTAGAACATACAAAAAGCACCCCAAGTTTAGTTGAAAATCAGGAAGGCTAGAGGAAAGGGATTGGGAAAACTCATTAGCCTAAAGACTGATAGGTTCCCAGGACCTGCTGAATTGCAACCTTGGGGCTTAAATTAGTTGACTGCAGAGTTTGTGAATGCATTGGTTGTAACCTTCCAAAAATCCCCAAATTCTGAAAAGATCCCAGTTAATTAGAAAATAGAACACTTTTATTCAAGAACAGAGGGATACAGGAAATTATAGGCCAGTTAGCCTAACATCTGTTACAGAGGAAATGCTTGAATCCATTATTGAGGAGGTTTAGTATGTAATTTAGAAAATCTTAATATAATCAGGCAGAGTCAATATAATTTTGTGAAAAGTGAATCATGTTTGTTGAAGATGCAACAATCAGGTGGACAATGGGGAAACCAGTAAATGTAGTGTATTTGGATTTCTAAAGGGCATTCAAAATAGTGCTACCACAGAATTTACTACACTAGATTAGAGTTCGTGATATTGGGAACAACGTATTAACATGCAAAGTGAATTTTTTAGCTAACAGTAAGCAGGGAATCAAGATAAATGGCTTGTTCATGGGTTGACAAACTGATGGAGTGCCACAGGGATCATTGCTATAGCCTAAACTATTTGCAATCTATATTACTTTTTAGAAGAAGGGATAATGTGTATGAGAGCTAAATTTGCTGATGACACAAAAATAGGATGGAAAGCAAGGTGTGAGGAGAATATAAAGGGCAGGATTTTCTGGCTTCACTCATCCCAAAAACCATAAAATCCCACCTGAAGTCCATGGACCTTCTTATGGTCCACCCCTCACCCTCTCCGATGCCCATGATGGGCAAGACGGCAAAACTTGCTCCAAAGAGTCTGAAAAAAGGATATAGACAGGTAAATGAGTGGGGAAAAATGACAGATGGAATGTAGTGTGGAAAAATGTGAGCTAGTACACTTTGACAGGAGGAAAAGACATTATTTACATTGAGAGAGTCTGAAGTATTCTGTGGAACAAAGGGATCTGTGTGTCCTGGTACAGCAAATAACTAGGAAGGCAAGTGAAAAGTTGCAAGTGGTGAAACTGCATCTAGAATACTATGCATAGTTTTGGTCTCCTTACTTAAGGAGGGATATACTTGTATTGAAATCAGTTCAGAGATGACTCACTGATTCTGGGAAGTAGGGGTTGTATAATGAGGAAAGGATGAGTAGGTTAGGGACCTTCCATTTAAGACATAGAAGAAAAGGATTTCTTTTCTTGTCTTTGAGAATGGTTGGTTGGAATCCTCTTCCCCAAAGAGCAGTGGAGGCTGGGTCACCGAATATATTCAGGACTGAGTTGGATAGGCTTTTGACTGACAAAGAAATCAGACTTATAGGGGACAGGTGGAATCAGCCGATGGTTTACTACTGCTCCAATTTCTTATCATCTGAGGAATTTCTATCTCATGGTGACTGAATGAAGCATTAAACCAACTTTCCAACTTTCTTTTCAAGAGCTAAAACTCTAAGGTATAATGGCCCATTATTTCTGGGGCACCTTTTCTGGGAAGTACTGCGATGATGGGCTGGGGGGAACCAACCAATTCTCCCCTTCCCCTTCTCCCTGATGGATTAGGGAAGGCTCCCATGTGGAGAGTTCTTGGCTGGGGTCTTCCACCACGTTGAGATGGCAGGACAGAATGTCATGGTATGTCCAGACACTTGACAAGGGTGAGGAAGTGAAAGGTGTGAGCAGCAACCTGTACCGGAAACCCCTCTGTGCAGAATGAAAAGGCATGGAGAGAATTTCTTTGAGACGGCCAAAATTTTGGGGCTGAGGTTCCCAAAGGAGATTTCAGGACCAAGGACCAATGTGAAATTCCTCCTGAATGGGGGATAGTTCAGGTCAGACTGATTCTTTTTACATGTAATCCCAATCATATAACACCCAAAAAATGTGCATGTTTAGCAATATAAATAACAAGCCATTAACAGTAGAATGGAGGATGGGAGGTCAGTGGGGAAGCTAGAGTGGGGTCCTACTGCTCATCCACCGTTTGCTTTACTTAGCTGTGTACACTTTCTTTTCAAGGGGTTCTTGGTTTTTCTGTCATAATTGCAGCAGATAAGTCGATGGACCTCTATTGAAATTCACCCCAGTATATATTGCTAACCTGATAAAATTGATAAAGTAATTGGACTGCTCACCACAAAATGCAGCTTTAGCAAATTTTAAATCAAACAACAAACAAAGAGCCTGGTGTTTATGTCACAGTTAAGTATGGATCTGGAGTGAGATGAATGCTGGGAATATGAACTTGTGGAGCTACCTTGATCAAGGGAAGCAGCTGCAGCAGACAAGGGAAATAGCAACTCAGTCCTGAATTTTTACCACAGTATAATAAGTCTGCAAAGGCAGAAGTCCCTTCACCAAAATCCCTTTAGTCACAACTCTAACAGGGTGCTAGCAATTAGCAGTCTACCCCTGTGGCTATCAGAGGAAGTGACACTCCCAGTTAAATACAAGACAAAGATTCCCTGATTGGCCCATCAATTGGATCCTTAATCAGAGTGTTCATATTCCATTAGGCCATCCTCAATGGCCTGATTAAAGTCATTACACATAAAACAGTGAATATCAACTTGCCTTCACTGATACCTCAGTAGAGACTTTCTAAATCTATAATTATAGAATCTACAATTATACAAGAAAGTATTGCATAATTTTATGTCTGATTTTCATTGCTCCACAATTGGTGTTCATGCATTTAGCTTTCCACAGTCTCTTTATTCTCTCTGTCTTTAAACACTCCTTTAAACCTATCTTGTCACCTCACCCAAGATTTCCTTTTCCCTTTTAGTGTAATATTTTATTTATTATTCCTTTTATGAAAAACCAGAGGATATTTTGCTATGTTAAATATATCATATAAATGTAAGCTCATCTTGACTGAGTGGGAGCAGTCCATTTGAAGGGTGGAGCAATGGAGAATCCAAAGCTTCAATGAAGTCCATCATAGCGGGCATGCTCCTTCTAGTTTTAGATTAAAACTGTTGGCCAGCACTTTCCTGTTCCTGAATAACATCCGCCTAGCTATCCAACTGCACCTGGGTGTTCTGACAATCTTTACCTGCTCAGTTGGCACACGGCCTTTTGGGGACATGATGGACATCTCCAGCACAGAAGTCAAGTGTTAAATTGTGTCTCGGAAATTCCATTTTGCACATTCCATTTTATTTTTCAGTATTTGTGTAGCATTGTTTGCATGAACAAATTTGAGTCTCTTATTCCCGTAGAAAAGCATCTGAACCATTATGATTCCAGTGATAGCAGAGTTAGAAGTGAGGAAGGAAAAATACAATGTGGTATCTAAAAAGTCTTATTCAATCATCACATTAAGTAAGAGTATGATAGAGAGTAATAAAAGCTGTAGGACTGCAGTTATACTGCCAAGAATCTCTAGCACTCAATATTGTGCAGTGCTCTGGAGGAGGAAGTAACATTTGAAATGGTCATATTGGTTGGGCAATTAATCCAAGATGGCCTACAATAGAAATACTCACTGAATGTTTGGCTTGTTCACTTTCCTTGGAGCACAGGCATAGTTGACTGCAAGAAGACAATGCAACAAAATTCCTTTTATACGTATCAGTGCCCAGCAACCTTCTGGTACCATAAATGGTGTTTCTTATTTTAGCCCAAGGAAATTAGCCTCTGTGGAAGTGCAATCAAAGACAGCTAGAAGCCTCATTTGTTTGATGACCCAGGTGATTGTGGCAGAAAAGAAATTTGGTTCTATGACTCCATATACTCAGTCATTAGTAACTGTTTTGTAAGACCCTGCTGCCTTTGTGATTCCTTCTAAAACACATTGACTGGGCTTTCAGGCAGGCATCAGGATCCTGATGTTAGGCTAATATGGAGGCCCCAAGTCCACCCATGTCATCAGTGTATTGCTCAGTGCAGCCATAGAGAAAGAGGCCCTTTGGTTGATCATGTCTATTCTGGCCATCAAGCAACTATCTATTTTAATTCCATTTTCCAGCGCTTGGTCCATTACCTTGCATGCTATGATGTTTCACGTGCTCACCTAAATGCTTCTTAAATGTTGTGGGGGTCCCTGCCTCTACCACCCTTTCAGGCAGTGAAATCTAGATTCCCACCACCCTCTGGGTGAAAAGTTTCCCTCAAATCCTCTCAATCTCCTGCTGCTTACCTTAAATCTATGACTGCTGGTTATTGACCCATCTACTAATGGGTAAAGTTTCTTCCTATCTATCCCATCTATATTCCTTGTAATTCAGTACATCTCAATGAGATTCCCACCTCAGTCTTCGCAGGTCTAAGGAAAACAATTCCAGCCTAACCAGCCTCCTTTCATAACTGAATTGCTCCAACCCAGGCAACATTCCGGTGAATCTCCTCTGCACCCACTCTGGAGTAATCCCATCCTTCTTATAGTGTGCTGACCAGAACTGTACACAGCATTCTGGTCTATTGAGCAATTTATGTAGCTCCAACATAACCTCACTGCTTTTATATTCTATGCCTCGGCAAATAAAAGCAACTATGACATTAACCATATAACATTTTAACCATCTTACCTACCTGTTCAGCTGCCTCCTAAATAAAAGCATCTGCATTTGCTGTCCTTTTAGGATATTGAGTGAACTCCTGATTATGGAGCTCATTCAAAGACCTCACAGGACATCAATCAGGTAACCCCAATGGGAGAAATGGATACTGCGGAAGTAGGCAAGTTCATACAAGGATAAATCTTGAAGGCACCCTTTGCTACCTGCATTGAAGTTATAAATTTAACAGGCCCTTACTAGTAGAGGCATTGGGTTAGAGGGGAAACCACTTTGCAGACTCTTGGCAGATGGGACAGTGGCTTTCATTCTCACGGCCCCTTAATTTTTATATGAAGCCTTCAGCTCTGATGGGTTGGTAGTCCCCCATATAGCCCCTATACTCAAATGGTGGGGGATGACCCTGACATTGGTAAAGAGTCAGCACTAATGCAAAATGGCCCCTAACTAGAGTCTTATGTGGAACCTTAATCTCCGTGGAGCAGGTAGCTGGACTAGTTTACAGTTCATCCCTGGAAAAGCATCGCGGGGCAAATTCCCTCCTACTTTCTCAGCTTCAATACTTCAGACTCCCCAGAGCCTGGAGTATTCAGTCCAGTGCCTTAACATGTAACGCTGCCTTCATGCATAAAGAGTTTTATCTGGAGGATCTCCATCATCATTTTAAATTAGGTCAGGGTTATTAAAGTGATTGAGAATTAATACATCAACTTTCCCTGAAGAATTACACATGATGTTTTCCCTTTTGTCCCATACACCAGGGTCACTAAATCTATCGTAGCTCAAGGACCGTGGAAAGAAAGCTGAACTGAGTTACAGATGCTCTGGTCCTTTTACATTAGCACAGGCCCTGGGAGACCAAAACTAAAGTTGTCCTCCAATGCTTTCGGTTGCAGAGAGGTCAGTCCATTAATGTACTGAGTCAGAGCCATACAGAATCATGGCTGAAGGAGGCTGTTTGGCCCATCATGCCTGCTGGCTGTGTGAAAGAACTGTTTAATTAGTTGTATTCTTCGTTTAAGAGCAGTTCAGCAAAATTTATTAGTCACAAGGAGGCTTACATTAACACTGCAATGAAGTTACTGTGAAAATTCCTCTACTCACCACACTCTAGTACCTGTTCAAGTACACTGAGGGGAGAATTTAGCGTGACCAATACACCTAACCAGCACATCTTTTGGACTGTGGGAGGGAGCCAGCACACCAGGAGGAAACCGACACAGACACAGGGAGAACCAGCAAATTCTTCACCGACAGTGACCCAAGCTGGGAATCGAACCCAGGTCCCTGGCGCTGTGAGGCTGCAGAGCTAGTCGCTGTGCCACCCAGGATGTTCATGTCACAATGTAGTAAAAGAATCAAAATTCAAAATATTTTCAGTGTGACTGACATTCAAGCTTTCTGTTGAATAGCTATGACAACAAAAATGTAGCCCTCAATTTTTTAATATTTTCATTAACCTGCAAAACTTTGTAATACCAACAATAAAATTGTTCTGATTTAATATATTCTTTAAAATATGTATTTATAAAAAACTATTTAGAAATCATCCTGACTTTTATATTAAAAGACAAATAATTTCTGTGACTATTAACATACCATTGCTGGAAGCAATATTGGCATGATCTGTGACATTTTCACTGTTGCCATAACAAAAAATGCACTTCCATTGCACAAGGAACAATTACGCAGAGAGAACAATGCAGGCTTTTTTTGGAATCTGCATTGTACTTGGCTGTGCATGAATATAACAGCTCTGATATATGAGTATCAGTCAGAACCATTCAGTACTTTCATTTCATATACTGGTGAGAACTAGGGATTTGCATACATATGTGGGAGTGAGAATAGAAATCAGATGAAAGGATGGCAGGGTCTTAATGAACAGCTCTTAAAGACTCTCTTTCAGAATTGGCTTCAATCATTTCCATCTGAGAACCCGTTTCATTGCTAACCAAGAAGGACTTCAAGCAATCTTCCCAAGTATTGAATAAGCCGACCAGAAATCCATTTTCCCGAGCTGTAATTGCGGATAGGCAGTAAGTCAGTTCACTTCCCTGCAGCTGAATCTGAAACAGTTCATGCTTATTTATAAAAGGAAAAACACTGCAGCACTTCATCGAAAAACTCCATTTCCTTCCGTGCGATTGCATTTTTAATTTGCCCAGCCATCTGCTGAAAGAGGCAAATTCTAATCTGACTGAAGGTCTGTCGAGGCAGGGTTAGTCTGGCCCTTTCTGTCAGGAGCATTTTCACAGGATTCAGCAACTCAAAATAGAAAGTGCAGTACAGTGAAGCATGAGGTCAGGAGGGACATTTTCATCATTGAGTTCTTCAGTCAGATTTTTCACTTGCCTGCAGTTCAGTGCACGGTTTTCAATGTCATTCACAATTTTGAAAGCAATCGTCATGACTCACTTCAGGCTTGCAGGTTGAAAGTTTGCTTTTGCAGCTAATTGCTATTTGGACATAGCTAACTACAGTATCAAGCTGTCAAACTCACTTCCACAGTACAGGGACTCAAAAGCCAGCAGGCTTTCCAGTGGAGTCATGCTGTAACGGCAGTGGGAATATGAAGAAAGGGACAGAAATTAAGCTGTGGCCTGGACACACCAGGTCCTCATTTTATGTGGGGGATTAGTTGACTTTTGCCAGTGGCTGTGTCCCAACCCAACCTTTACAAGGCCAGTGATGTGAAAGGAGAGATAGTGGGAACTGAACTCCCAATGCCAGGCCTTTCCATATCCTGGTTCTCAAAAACTTGGGGCATGATTTAGGTTTTCGCATCAGGTCCCGATGTTGGGATCAGATGAGCTTCCCGACACAAGGGTGGCATGCTGGCACAGTGGTTAGCACTGCTGCATCACAACGCCAGGGACCCTGGTTCAAAGGACAAAGAACAAAGAAAATTACAGCACAGGGACAGGCCCTTTGACCCTCCAAGCCTGCACCGACCGTGCTGCACAATTGAATTAAAACCGCCTACCCTTCCAGGGACTGTATCCTTCTATTCCCATCCTATTCATGTATTTATCAAGATGCCCCTTAAAAATCACTACTGTCTCTGCTTCCACTTCCTCCCCCGGCAGCGAATTCCAGGCACCCACCGCCCTCTGTGTAAAAACCTGCCTCGTACATCTCCTTTAAACCTTGCCCCATGCACCAGAAATCTATGCCCCTAGTAATTGACTCTTCCACCCTGGGAAAAAGTTTCTGACTATCCACTCTGTCCATGCCTCTCATAATTTTGTAGTCTTCTATCAGGTCACCCCTCAACGTTCCAGTGAGAACAGGCCAAGTTTCTCTAACCCCTCCTCATAGCTAATGCCCTCCATACCAGGCAACATCCTGTTAATTCTGGCTTCAGGTTTCTGTCTGTGCAGAGTTTGCACATTCTACGTGTATCTGCATGGGTTTCCTCTGGGTACTCTGGTTTCCTCCCACAGTCCAAAGATGTGCGGGTTAGGTAGATCAACCATGCTAATTGACTCTAGTGTCAGGGGGATTAACAGCGTAAATATGTGGGGTTACAGGAATAGAGCCTTGGTGGGATTGTCGTCAGTGCAGACTTGATGGGCTGAATGGCTTCCTTCAACACTATCGGGATTCTATTCTATGTATGATCAGAAACAGTCTCTCAGTGTCAATATTAGTCAATTAGTGGCCAGAGGCCAAGTGCGCTATTCAATTAAGGATGGTGGGTGGGCTTTTGAAACTGGTTCAGAAAAAAGCATTGTCTCCGGCTCAAGAGGGAGCAGCAACATGCAGTTCAGGTGAGAGATAGAAAGGGGCCTCCATCATTCTCTGCAATTCTTAAAAGTGTTCAATTACGAAGTAAGAGCAAGAGGAAGTAAAACAACAAATCGCTGATGCACAGGTAGAAAGAGATAGACACTTGAATAAGCATGCCAAACTCCTGCCTGAGTTTTGAAAGAACAAACTGCACAAATACAGAGTCCAACTTGAACCCAGCAAAAGTTATTGGTGATGTTGAGATTGAGAGTGGTAAGCCAGTGAGAAGGAATAGACTATATGGGCAGGATTCACCGATCTCATCCATGCCCACCAGACTGCAAGTGAGAATGGAGATTTGGCTTCCCAACCAAAACTCCATTGAATTTCAGCGACATTGGAGAATCCCAGACATGACTGAGGCACATATTCAATGTGCATTTGAGCTGGAAAAGCAGGAAGGATCATCAGCAACACCAGGGGCATCACTAACCAGTGAGACAGCATCAGCAACAAGTAGGTCAACATTAACAATGCCACCGGCAAGCGACACAACATTAGAAACATCAAGTGTGATTTCAGGAGCAACTTCGAAAACACCTCATCAAGCCAACTGAGAGTGACAAATTCAAAATCAACAAGATGGAGGCACAACATCCAGCTATAACGTGAATAATATTTTTAGAAAAGCAAACAAGCTCTAACATTCTTAAGGTGTTCAGTTTATTTATAAATGTCAATTGTTAATCTTCTTTAGTTTAAACAAGTTAATGATTGATTATGTTGATATAAGGCATTTTTTTAAAGAAAGAGGAATGATTTTATTATATTGTTATATTATTCATAAAGAGCTAGGAACTAATGGTTATGTGAATATATATTGCAGGGCACCACATTCACTGTCACATATGTAATGAGTCGAGTTATAATGTGTCAGCCTCTCAATCCACTAGCCGCATGGAGGGATGCAAGAAATCATCGAATGATGCACTAGAATTTTGAGTCTCGTGCAATTATTTCTACCTTATAGGAATCAGAAGACACTGGCACTTTAAATATTAGGCTGCAAGCCTCATTGTTATTCAACTTTTCAACTAAAATTGTCATCAGTTAGTTTTCCTGAATCTCAGGGAGCCTGACAGCTACATCCCCACTAAGGACTTGGCAAATTCATGAGGTAAATGCCTTTACACCTACCTCTGGGATCCACAGCCTGCCTGGTTATCCCACGTCCCACCAAGCATTCCCCGTGACCTCCCATTCACCTCTTTCACCCAAAGCCCCCAGCTTTCCACTCAGAACTCCAACATTGCCCTCAGGCCTCGAATGCCCCATCCTATACTTCCGCTTCCCCTTTGCCGCAAGCCTACTATCCCTTCCTCCAGGCATCTAATTCCTCCTGCCTCCCTGTTCTTACACTCCACCTGGCCTCCAATCCTCTCTCGCAGATCAAACTTTCCGTCCATCAACCACTGATAGCGCCCTGCCTGCCCATCAGCTCCCAACTCCCCCAAGCCTTCCATCCTTGCCTCAGGTCTCCAGTTTCACCATCATCCCATTCCTGACATTCCCATCAGGCCTCTGATCTTATCTCTCTCTTGTAATCCCAGGTCCAGAATTTTATTTTTTTTTTTGCAAATATGTTTTGGGAATCTGTACACATCAAATTCAAAGTGGAATGTTTTTCAAGACTGCAGCTTCTTAAATATACAGTCTGAGAGTTTTCACTTTGGGTACAATCGATGGGTTGAAGGCCAAAATTGCTTTCATTTTCAGCAGTGTTTATTTTCCCCCTAAAGTTCTGTTTCAAACATACTTGCACATCAGCGAGTGTAAAAGCAGCTACATCGAGCACCGGATTAGAATCATAGAATCCATAAAATCCTACAGTGGAGAAGGAGGCCATTCGGCCCATTGAGTCTGAACCATCCACAATCCCACCCAGGCCTCTCTCCCCATAACCCCATGTATTTACTCTACCTAGTCCCCCTGACACTAAGGGGCAATTGGCATGGGCAATATACCTAACCCGCACATCTTTGGACTATAGGAGGAAACCAGAGCATCCGGAGGAAACCCATACAGATATGGGGAGAATGTGCAGATGTGTAGAATGTAATATTCTAAAAAAGTTACATTCAAAAATTCCTTGATACATTAAAAATGAGAAATTGTATACATTTATTAATACATTTAAAAATAGGCTTATCGTAAAAGCATATTTGATCAGAACTTCTAGTTCACCAGCAGTAAGTTCTGTGATTTGAAATAACTAAAAACTACTCTGAGAATCGAGAGAAAACCATTCTCTGGTTACACTGGCATACAGTGTTCTTAGTAATTAAAAAAATCCAAATATTTAAATGCTTTTAAAAGGTGTACTTTAATATTGCTGCACTTAAAATAATGTTCGATTTTTAGAGACCAATCGAAGGTCCACAAATGAGCACAAATTACTAATGGTGACTTATTCATCCAGGAGGTGTGATCAGATTAGTGTGTGTTTGTGTGATCATTTTCGAGCATGATGTGTTTTAAAGCAGAGTGATGTTTGCTGGTACAGGGTGGGTGGGTGATCAGTAAGCTTGTGGGGGGAATTGTGGAGTAGAAATTGGAGGTGGTCAGAAACTGTGTTGCAGCAGATGGTGGGGATGCTTCAGGAGAGAGTCGGAAATCACAGTACAGATTGGAGATCAGTGATGGGGATCAGTGGTCACAAGGAGCAGATACACAGTGGTCAGGAGGCAGAGTCAGTGGTGACAAGTGTTGGGGTAGGAAATGAGGGTGGTGCGTGGTTAGTGAAGTGGGGATGTGTAGTTAGTGAAGTGGTGGAGTAGGTTTGCTTGCTGATCCTGGAAGAAATACAGCTGCTGCTACTGGCTCATGAGCAATGCTGTAAAGGCACTTACCTGATTCAGCCCTACTCACCTGCAGACATTTGGGACTTCTCAAAGCCCGGGAAATCCGACAGAAATGGATTACAAATAGAATGCTGTTAAAATGGAAACTTACAGCCAAGATTTTAATGACTGGCTCTTCTTCAAGCAGTGGATTGGTCAGCCACTCCTCGTATCTCGTCCATCAAAACCAGAAGTGAACAAGTTCAGGCAGGTAGTGTTCCTGTTTCATCATTTTTAATATTTTAAATACTCATCTGTCCCAGACCCATTCGGCGGGATTTAACAGCCTTGGTCCAGCAAGTGTAAAAGCAGCTTCATTGAGCACCAGATTAGAATCATAGAATCCATAGAATTCTACATAGAATTCGGCCCATTTGGCCACAATCTCACCCAGGCCTCTATCCCCATAACCCCATGTATTTATTCTAGCTAGTACCCCTGACACCAATGGAGACCAGTGGAGATTTCTGTTCTTGAAATTGGGGCGGATGAGGTGTAGGGTTTTGGCACTTTCCATTGAAGGTTAAAAGTACCCTCTTTAACCATTGATCTAAGCAGGTGACCAAACATCCAGCTGCTGGACAAAATCCTAGCATGCTTTTTTTCTCATATTTGTTTGAGCGTTGGCTCTTTTTAAGTGGAGGAAACAAGTTTAGTTTTTATTTATCCTGTGTTTTTTTTTGCAAAATATTACTTCTCTTGACTTGTTCAAATTGAGTCATCTGGGAGAGGTATTCAGCCTAAGGAAATCTGTGAATGGTCAGCAACAAACCATCATGTAAAGGTTAGTGTTAAAAATACTTGGGCCCAATGGAGTGGATAATAAATACAGCCTGACCAGCATCAATCACAAACCAAAACAAAATTAAAACCATGTCAAACATATACCTACCAACTGAGCCATCAAAAGTGCCTGAGTTAAAATATCTAACTAAATGTCTATGGCACAGTGGTTAGTGCTGCTGCCTCACTGCGCCAGGGATCTGGGTTCGAATCCTGGCTTGGGTCACTGTCTGTGTGGAGTTTGCACGATCTCCCCATGTCTGCATGGGTTTCCTCTGGGTGCTCCAGTTTCCTCCCACAGTCTGAAAGATGTGCTGGTTAGGTGCATTGACCCAAACAGGTGCCGGAATGTAGTGACTAGGGGAATTTCACAGTAACTTGATTGCAGTGATAATGTAAGCCTTACTTGTGACTAATAAATAAATAAACTTACTTGCTAAAGCCAACATCGTTAATGTTTTGCAAAATAACTTTCAAGTAGAGTCAAGAGGAACAGGGCTGGTCCAATCCTACTAATCCCACGGACTATCAAATAAATCAGTTAGACTTAAACCTGGTGTTGTCAGACTTCTTACTGTGTTTACCCAAGTCCAACACTGGCATCTCCACATCATAATCCCACTGACTCCAGGATTCTCATGTTCTTCATTTCTAGTCTAATATCCCTGGAAAGCTAGGCACAAAAATGTTCATGAGTGTGGGTGGCATGGTGGCACAGTGGTTAACACTGCTTTCTCACAGCTCCAAGGGCCTGTGTTCAATTCCAGACTTGGGTCACTGTCTGTGTGGAAATTGCACATTTTCCCCATGTCTGCATGGGTTTCCTCCAGGTGATCCAGTTTCCTCCCCCACTACAAAGATGGGTTAGGTGGATTGGCAATGTTAAATTGCCCCTTAGTGTCGGGGACTGGCAGGGTAAATGTGTGGGGATTGTTGCCAGTGCAGATACAATGGGCCAAATGGCCTACTTCTGTACTGTCAGGATTCTCTAATTTTATGAACTGGCAACCTGAGGTTTCACAGCTAGTGCCCAGAAGAATTTCTGACCCAAAGTCTTAATCAGTATCCTTCTTCGTCTAACAATTTTTTATCATTACTAATTAACACAGCATGCTGGTTCATTTTGATATCCAGATAAATAACTTTTTTTTAAATACAGAATTGTGCACAAAGCAGGTGGCTGTACTGTGCCTTTTTATTCTCTATGTTTGGATTTTCTGACATACAGTCCTTCACCAAAATATACAAAAGATAAACATGGCATCCCATAATGTGTGTCGCAGGTGCATTGAAGTGTTGGGTATTGGCCTAAATTGAAAACCATTAAGGTTGTTTGCAGCAATAAAAACTTCTTCAGAGATTTTGATAAACAACTTCTATTACAGCAACTTTTCAACCTGGTGGCCATAATAAAACATGTCTTCTGTGACCATCTTTCAACTTGACCAAATTTACTGTCTACTTGCAATTTGTCTTTCCAAACCCAAAGTGGCTGCATTTTAACCTGTTCACTTGTATTTTTAAACATTTTGGCTGAATTTTTCCATCCTCATATGTGGCTGGGATTTTCTGGTGTTGCTGAAAGTAAGGTGCAATTTTCAACTCTCACTCGCAATGGGTCCTGTCAGGGATGAGACTGGAGAATGCTGCCCTTTGTTTCACAGTTTCAGCAAGAGGTCTATCAGAAATCTTCTCCAAAACCATCTGCTCTGAGAAGAAACATTCAAGCATCATATTTCTAAGGGTTGGGAGAATGTTTTGACAAACCACTGATCATGACTTGAATGGTGACATGGGGCTGATTTTTCCAAATTTTGTAATCTTGCAAGGTCTCTGTTCTCCTCTAATTCCAGCTTCCAACACATCCTCGTTTTTCTTCACTACACCATTGCTATCCGTGCTTTCAGATGCCTGGGCTTTAATTTCTGGAATTCTCTCCCTAAACCTCTCTGCCTCATTATCTCTCCCTCCTCTCACTACTTCTAATTTCTCCTGATGTGAGCGGGTGTTAATTTCTATTTGACAACCCTCGTACAAAATGCTTAGAGACATTATGTTGTATTAAATGGGGCAATATAATTTGTTGTTGTACTTACACAATTATTTTATTTTCAAATAAATGTGACAGCATGGAAAAGAAACAGGAAATCTTAAGGAGATTTACAGAAATATCCACTGATAAAATTGCAGTTAGAATGGACAAGGACATGTCTCTGTTGTGGTCTGAAACAGAGGAGGAAGCAGGCATCCTTGTAAAGCATTGCGGATTGAGTACAGCTTGACATCCAAGTTAGTTTGCACAAATAAGTTCCTGGTGGGGTGGGAGATTCAATTGGGATCCGAAAGATCCTGATAATGAACTAATAAACATATTTAAAATACACTTTAAAAGGATTTAAATGACTTACCTGCCTTCCTGCTGGTTTCTAGTGTGGTCTGACTGGTGACTGTTTGCTGGCTCTGGGAGATGTGCATGCATTCCTGGCACATGCACAAATCCTGGTTCAAGGTTGGTGACACGCATCTCCCACCTCAACCTGCCAGAAAAGTTGTGGGTCGCAATGGGAGAATCGCGGCCATTGTTTCTGAATCTACCCTGTCTAACACTGCAAAAATTTTATAAGCTTCTATGAGATCCCCTGTCACTCTTCTAAATTCCAGTGAATATAATCCTAACTGACTGAGTCTCTCCTCATATGACAGACCTGCCATCTCAGGAATCAGCCTGGAAAACCTTTGCTGAACTCTCTCTATAGCAA
Organism: Carcharhinus amblyrhynchos; assembly: GCF_965287045.1. Taxonomy (NCBI): domain Eukaryota; kingdom Metazoa; phylum Chordata; class Chondrichthyes; order Carcharhiniformes; family Carcharhinidae; genus Carcharhinus; species Carcharhinus amblyrhynchos. Next base: position 83,658,265 of record NC_137324.1, on the reverse strand, counting down.
GAATTTCCTTCCTCGGATAAAGACACAAAAACTGCACACAATACTCCAGGTGTGGCCTCACCAACACCCTATACAATTGCAGCAAAATATCTCTATTCCTACACTCAAATCCTCTCGCTATGAAGGCCAGCATATCAATTGCTTTCTTTACTACCTGCTGTACCTACATACTTACTTTCACCGGTTTATACATGACGACACCAGTGTCTCATTGATATCACCTCTCTGAATTTACACCCATTCAAGTAATAATGTGTCTTCCTATTATTGCGACCAAAGTGGATAACTTCATATTTATTCACATTGTACTGCATCTGCCATGTGTATACCCACACACTCAGCCTGTCCAAATCACTCTCAAGTGTCTCTGCATCCTCCTCACAGCTCACTCTCCCATCCAACTTTGTATCATCTACAAATTTGGAGATAATACATTCCGTTCCCTCCTCCAAATCATTAATATATAATGTAAACAGTTGGGGTCCTAGTGCAGATCCCTGCAGAACCCCACTAGTCACTGGCTACCAAACAGAAACAGATTAAACGATTTAACTATGTCACTGTGCTTCATCCTTCAGTAACTGCACATGCTTCTTGTTACCAATTTATTGGGGTCAGTTTTAATCCTGCCTTGCTCCAGTGGCAATCAGGTGGATGGACAGTTAGAAAGGTTGGCATACCTTTGCTGGTCTATGCAAGGTTTAGGAGGTAGATGGAGTACCTGTCTAAAACAGATAATGCCTCATCTCCATTCTACCTGTCTGCCTCCCATGGAAAACAAAATGGCAGCTGCTAAGTGGTGGGAAAAGAAGTTTAGATTGTTGACGACCATCAGTTGGTATGTAAAGAAGGCTCACCGACAAACAGGGAAGTACTCTGCTCCCAGTTACAATGCAACTGGAATATCTTTTGATGTTTTAGGACCCTGACCTATCCCAATGATTTACCTGCTTTCCAGGTAAACTTTTCTATTTGTGTCAGCTGACAATTTTTAGCTGCCCAAACATCTCATCTGACCTACCAAGCAATCATTCCGCTCTCCACTGTTAGCATATGAGTGAAGCCTCTAAGTTAAAAGAACCTGTGCCTCAAACAAAGACATAAGAAAGGAATATGATTTATTCTTGGCAAAGTCACAATCTTGACAATTACCAAATTCAGTCTTTCTACAGTTAAGTCATTTATAAAATAAATTCTATAAGTGTGTACGTGAGCTGTTTTCATTCTGATACCAGATATCTGAAAATGCCCTCCTCTCTATTTCTCATTGAAAGGGATGGACTATATCACCTTCTCCACAGCCTCACCCTTTGTATCTATAAGCTGGATGTTTGTGGGGAATCATCATCTATCCTGTTCATCTGCCTTTGCATTTTGCACTCAGGTTTCACACAAAGGACAATAAAACGGATCTGAGTGTGAGTGAAGGTAAGCAATTCACTCAATGGATTCAGTGTGGATGAGATGAGACACATGCATCACATTGTGTAGGGATTGTGGTGAATGGCATTAATGGATGGATAAACAGGGAGTGCATAAAAGATGAAATCTGAATGGTGACCAAAGCTGAAGATTAATGTGAAGGAATATGTTCGGCAAAGCAGAATGAAAAGGCCCAGAGTTTAACATACAGGTATGTAATAGCATGGCCCTTTAAGGCGGAGCAGGGGTAGTTGTTTCCTGAGGGCCATGTGATCGGCAAGTATCCTACGAATTATCCCGGTGGGAAGCTGAGCCAATTGTGAGGAGAGTGTGTGCCATGTGTCATGGAGGGACTCACAGTTAGAGTTAGGGTATTGAGTAAAACAATTGCCTTCTAATTTAGTGTAAATTTGTTCAATATATATCTCTGGCAGCTTGTTGCAGACACTTACCACTCTCTATGAAAAAAGTGCCCCTCTGGACACTTTTGTATCTCTCCTCTCTCATCTTAAACCTATGCCCTCTAGTTTTAGACTCCTCTACCTTTGGTAAAAGATATTGACTATCTAGCTCATTATTGTATAGAGCTCTATAAGATCACCCTTAAGCCTCCTACGGTCCAGAGAAAAACATCCCAGTCTAACCAGCCTCTCCTTATAACTCAAACCATCAAGCCCCGGTAGCATCCTAATAAATCTTTTCTGCACACTTTCTAATTTAATAACATCCTTTCAATAATAGGATGACCAGAACTGTACACAATATTCCAAGTGTGGCCTTACCAATGTCCTCAAGACATCCCAACTCTTGTGTTCAAAGTTCTGACCAATGAAACAAAGCACGTTGAATGTCTTATTCACCACTCTGTCCATCCGTGACTCTGCTTTCAAGGAGCTATGAACCTGTACCTGTAGATCTCTTTGTCCTGTGACTCTCCCCAATGCCCTACCATTAACTGAATTGTACTGCCCTGGTTCAATCTACCAAAATGCATCACCTTGCATTTATCTAAACTAAATGCCATCTGCCATTCATCAGCCCACTGGCTCGATTGATCAAGATCCCATTGCAATCCAAGATAACTTTCAGTGTCCGCTATGCCACCAATCTTGGTGTTATCTGCAAACTTCCTAACCATGCCTCCCATATTTTCATCCAAATCATTCATATAAATGACAAATAGCAGTGGGCCCAGCACTGATTCCTGAGACACACCGCTGGTTAAGGTGTAGATAGGCTCCAGCTCCTAAAATAGGTTGAGGGAGGCTGCATTAAATAACAGTGGCTGCTGCTGCTGGCTGATGTTGCTGTAATTTTGCAGATGGGAAATAGAATAGCAGGCAGAAGACAGGCTTCTAGACTTACTGATGTGCCACCAGAGACATTAATTGATGGGTTGGACAGAAGGAGAGATGCCGAAAGGATCTTTGGGCAAAACTTCTGAAGAAAATGGGAGCAGGTGGGAGGAACATTAAATGTTCACTTCTAGTCCAAGTAATTGGCAACAGTGCCAAAATACATTTAGTGAGTTCACACAGGTAATCAAGGCCAGCGAATGCATCCTCACATGTGAAACCACATGGCTCTTGTGCTGCTCACTGCACCACACATAAGTACATAAGAACATAAGAAATAGGAGCAGGAGTGGGCCATCTAGCCCTTTGAGCCTGCCCCGCCATTCAATAAGATCATGGCTGATCTGAAGTGAATTAGTTCTGCTTTCTCCCCATAACCCTTAATTCCCTTGTCTACCAGAAATCTATCTACCTGTGACTTAAATATATTCAATGAGGTAGCCTCCACCACTTCAATGGGCAGAGAATTCCAGAGATTCACCACCCTTTGAGTGAAGACGTTCCTCCTCAACTCCATTCGAAACTGTCCCCCCCCACCTTATCTTGAGGCTGTGCCCTCTAGTCCTGCTATCCTTTCTAAGCGGGGATTTCCATTTCCTAAAATGGCATTGTGTGACACAGTGGTGGTGCAGGAACAAAACCCAGAGTTATTCCCAGCCACACTTTGAAAATTCACCCACTGGGTGTGTCTGGACTTGGCTGAATCTTGTAACAGATTTATGTTGCAACAATATCTGTTATCAAGCTCAAATTCTGATGCATGTTGCATCCCAATCTGGGGAATAGCTAAGTGAAGGCATGAAAGAACTGACTAGGGCTCATCAAACTTTCCCAACTTTTGTCCATTACTCTCTGCTTCCTCGCAGCACAGCAGAGATCAATGGCTCAGTGAAATGAAATGTAATTTTGGCCTGAATTCTCTGACCTTGCCCACAGTTGGGATTCTCCAGTCCCAAATATGAATGAAGTTTTGGTTGAGCACCAAATTCTCTTTTCCTTGCTGGCAGCAGTGACAGGGTACACAACATTGTCGAATCACACCCTTTATCATTTTTATGCTTTCCAATGCACGTCTTGTTCTTCAGCAGGATTATATACCCTTTTGAATTACAGCCATCACAGCAATTGCAAAGCACCTATGATAATTTACAAACATTATTGCGCTCTGAAATGATGTATGATGATAGCAAAATGCTGCCGGGTTAGATCCAATACATAGAAATATTTTACAGTTTGCCATTGGAAAGGTGAACTTAAATTAATTTTCTGTCAGAATGTTTATTGGTTTATGAGGAAAGTTAAAAATTGTAGCTCTTACCCTTCAAAGTTTCATTTTTGAAAAATGCAAACAAGGCAAACTCATCACAACAATAAGACAAATATGAACCTAGTTATAACTTCCGAACTACGCCACTGAACCCTTTGGAAACCACAAATTAAAATAATACAGCACAATTGGAATCTCTATCAAAACCGCCAAGTTTGTACAGTGAGAATGACTCTCCAGCTATTAAAAATGTGGTGAATTATTCAGTACGTGTTGGCTGTTTATTGCCCCATAAACTTGGCAGTGCCAATATTAATTATGTTAATGTTAATTAACTTAATGCTATTTAGTAGAAAACAGTTCTTCATTTCACTGTAAACTTAAAGTTTCTTCTTAACAGTTCTGGGGCTTGATTCTAATTGTGGTGCATCAAACTTTAATGTTTTCCATCACATTACTGAATCATTTATGCACTGAAATGCACAGTGAATTGAATCGTCTCTCAGTCATGGCAAATATGTGCTGCATTAAAGCCAGATGAAATGTACCAAACATCTGGCTGTGCCCAAAAATAGAATAAGCGCCTTCATCTTAGTTTTCCAGGCAAAGACTCTTTGTTGACTTTGACCAAGCTATGTTTTCCCCCCTCCCTCTTTATGTACCAACTATCCAATCTCTTCAAGGAATTCCACCATTCTGATTTTTTGTATTTAACAAAATAGTGGTAATAGTGCCTCAGTGGTTAGCACTGCTGCCTCACAGTGCCAGGGACCCAGCTTCGATTCCAGCCTTGGTCTGTGTGGAGTTTGCACATTCTCCTTGTGTCTGCGTGGCTTTTCTCTGGGTGCTTTGGTTTCCCCCTACAGTCCAAAGATGTGCAGGCTAGGTGGACTGGTCATGCTAAATTGCCCTTTAATGTCCTAAGATGTGTAGCTTAGGGGGATTGGGATACATACACAAGATTATTGGATAGGGCCTGGATAAGATGCTTTGTCAGAGAGTTGGTGCAGACTCTCTGGGTCTGATGGCCTCCTTTTGCACTGTAGTGATTCCATGATATTGAGCTGGAATTGAAAACAATTTTCCCAATTTTCTTCCCCTTTCTCTTTTCCTCCTCTCCTAAAGCTGGTGGGCTGAAATTTGGTCTGCACCTGAACTTGGACATTGAGGTCTTGTTTTGTGAGTTTGTGGTGCCTGATCCCAATGAGGCAGTTAGCATGCTGCCTTCTCATTTCCGTGATTTGCTTATGTAGCTCAGAATGCCTCATACTGCTGGCTGGGTACAACAGAGTGCCCGTGAGCAAAGCTAGGACGTGGTGTAGATAGGCTCCAGCTCCTAAAATAGGTTGAGGGAGGCTGCATTAAATAACAGCGGCTGCTGCTGCTGGCTGATGTTGCTGTAATTTTGCAGATGGGAAATAGAATAGCAGGCAGAAGACAGGCTTCTAGATTTACTGATGTGCCACCAGAGACATTAATTGATGGGTTGGACAGAAGGAGAGATGCCAAAAGGATTTTTGGGCAAAACTTCTGAAGAAAATGGGAGCAGGTGGGAGGAACATTAAATGTTCACTTCTAGTCCAAGTAAATACATTTAGTGAGTTCACACAGGTAATCAAGGCCAGCGAATGCATCCTCACATGTGAAATCACATGGCTCTTGTGCTGCTCACTGCACCACACATAAGTACATAAGAACATAAGAAATAGGAGCAGGAGTAGGCCACCTAGCCCCTCGAGCCTGCCCCGCCATTCAATAAGATCATGGCTGATCTGAAGTGAATTAGTTCCGCTTTCTCCCCATAACCCTTAATTCCCTTGTCCATCAGAAATCTATCTACCTGTGACTTAAATATATTTAGCGAGGTAGCCTCCACTACTTCAACGGGCAGAGAATTCCAGAGATTCACCACCCTTTGAGTGAAGAAGTTCCTCCTCAACTCCATTCGAAACTGTGCCCCCCCCCCCCCTTATCTTGAGGCTGTGCCCTCTAGTTCTGCTATCCTTTCTAAGCGGGAAGAATCTCTAACTCTACCCTATCCATCCCTTTCATTATCTTATAGGTCTCTATAAGATCCCCCCTCAGCCTTCTAAACTCTAACGAGTACAGACCCAGTCTATTCAATCTCTCTTCATAAGCTAACCCCCTCATCTCTGGTATCAGCCTGGTGAACCGTCACTGTACTCCCTCCAAGGCCAATATGTCCTTTCGCACACCTCTATCACTTACCTAGCTGCAGATCCTAGTATTCAGAACTCATGACAAATATTCACATACTTTATAATGTTACCAGTCTCAAATCTACTTTTAGCAGCCTCTGCATACCTCCCACCATTCAGCTTTGACAGGCACATCATACAAGCAGTGCTACATGCTCGCTGACATTCTTCCCAATCTCTTCTAGGACAAAGTGGCCTATGATAGGGAAAAATAGCAGCTAACTGGAAGGGAGAAAGTATGCCTGCATTTATTAAGTCTTTCAGGGGGAGATGGGACTCTGTGTCATGGGTCTGTCTATGGCAGGGCTGGTAACATCCAGCGTTGCTGTGACCATTCAGGATGATGGTATGTCATTGCCTTTGTACAACTCCCTCTTCATCTTTCGGTCAGGATGTGCAAGCTGCAGATGATGCAACCAGGGACCTCTTGTTTCCGTTCACACTCCAGCACCCTGCTCACCCCAAAGTCAGTGAATGCATCCTTACATGTGAAACCACCTTCTGATTTTATTCTTTTGGTTACCCAAAAAATGCCATCTTCCCATCCACAGCACACCCAAGAGGAAGGGAGAGAGGAAGCCCCCACATCAGTGATGTAGAAGCATTGTCACTTGATCTGACACTGGCAGTCACCAAGATGGATACTGGTAAAGCACGTACTTCGAAGACTGGTACAGAATTACAATAGAGTATGAGGAATGGTTGAGGACTCTGGGTCTGTACACGTTGAAGCTTAGAAGGATGAGGGGAGTTCTTATTGGAACTTATGGGATACTGCGAGGCCTGGTTAGAGTGGACGTGGAGAGGATGTTTCCACTAGTGGGATAAACTAGAATCTGAGGGCACAACCTCAGGCTAAAGGGATGATCCTTTAAAACAGAGATGAGGAGGAATTTCTTCAGCCAGAGTAGTGAATCTCTTTGCCACAGAAGGCTGTGGAGGTCAGGTCATTGAATGTCTTTAAGATAGAGATAGGTTCTTGATTAATAAGGGGATCAGGAGTTATGGGGAAAAGGCAGGAGAATGGGGATGAGAAAAATGTTAGCCATAATTGAATGGCGGAACAGACTCAATGGACTGAGTGGCCTAATTCTGCTCCTATGACTTATGGTCTTATGCTCCATCTGGAGCAGAGAAATATAGAGGACATAGTGCACAAAGAGGGAGGAGAAGAATGGCTGGAACAGCTCTCTGCAAGAAGCCTTCCTCTTATCTCAGGCCAAGAATTGTCCACATAATGGGCTGGAGCCAGAGTTATTGATACAATAAACTTGGGAGAAATAGTGGTAACCATCAAGCCATCTGGGAGACTTTATTTGACATTCCATTTTCATGGCTCTGACAGGTCTGGCAATCATGGCTTGTTAGATCTCTTCCATTGTGCTAATAAGGATGGTTTTATTTTAGCTGAAAAACTTATTTATATTTGACCATTTTCCAGAGGCATTTTCAGACATTTGTTCATCCCTTGACTGTGTGGAAATAATAAAAACTCACCTGATTCTTGGCCGCCCATCTTAAATGTCTTTGTGTCAATTTCCAACTGAAAAGATAGTTCCAGAAAATTAGATACTGAGTGCAGTCCAGTTGTGAATGGAAGATGTCTTCACTGGGCATGGCAATAATAAAATAAAACTTACCGCAGAACAACTATTCCAAATCAGTTTTAGAAAACCAACAATTTAATATTCCATACAAAAGTTCACTAAATATCTTGTGTTGTCCCTTGGTGCCTGTCTTGGAAGTACCTTTGTCTGGCCTGGTTCTTCTACACAGTGCTAACTCTGCTACAGCAAGGCTTGTGGAAGATTACTGACTTTCAGTGGGGGAGCCTGTGGATGGCCTTTCAGGGCAAACTTGCACAGTTCTAACGTGGAAGACCTGACTAGAGGCTGCATCATCTTGGCATGGGTGGCAGCAGTCTAAGCTTGCTGAAAGGCAAAAGCAAGGGTAATGGTGGGAGTAAGAATTCTATCATCCTGACAGAAGAAGTCAGGTTTGTGCTCCAAAGAGTCACTCAAGTTCATCCCAGGCTAGCATCACAGTCATCTGCTGGAGGGTGGTTTGTTGGATAGCAGCAAGAACCTGAAAGTCCTTTCGAACACTGGTAAGCTGATCCCCCATAGCAGCAAGTTGAGATTGCATAACCTTAGTCTGAGCTCCCAAGTTCAGTACTAAGACATTGGCCGACTGCAAAGCAAGCTGAGACATGACCCTCAGATGCTCCAGCATTGTTGGGCCCACAAGCAGTCTGAAGGATTTGTCCACTACTTCGATGCTGGAGCAAGGTGAGGCTATGAATGTGATACCACTTATACTTCACAGAGACTCTGATATGTGAATAGTGGGGGTGGGATAAGGAGCAGTATGTGAGACTAATGATCCATTTTTGAAGATACGTTAAACTGCCGGACTGCTTGCATTGACAGTATTGGTTTCTATACCCACTGCCTTCTCAGTTTCTGTCTGGGCGCCTTCTGGTCCCTTATTAACAGAGAATCTCACCCCTCCAATCTACTACCTTTACCAAGGCCTCACGTGTAGCTTCAGATAATTTGGGAGCATGCTCTTTGGCCTGTTGCATCAGTTTCATGTTTCGTCCATCTCAGTGGCCACAATTCTCTGGGTCTACTAGTGCCAGGTGTTGGCCGAAAAATGGATGTTGGTGCCAGTTGCCAAACTTGTTCCGATGCTCCCGGTCAACCTCGCCAGCTCGATCTGGTTCTCAGTGATTCCTTCAAAGGGAATAAGTGGTCTGCAAAAGAGGAAGTGAAACCAATTAACCACTTGAAGAAACCACAGCTGTCTTTCAGGCTTAGAATCTTTGTGGACATTGTGGTTAGGAACAATGGAGGTACTTGAAAGGAAAAGTAAATAAATAACTTAGCCAAAAGAAGGCTGAGTAGAAAACCATTGAGCTGTCAATCAAAATCTATTTCAAAGCACTGCACTACGAAATTGAAAGACATCCCAAACACTTCCAATGGAATAAAGAGGGTTTCAAAGGTACCTGTTTAGTAGGAAGGCTCAGACAAGTGGGGTCATGTGAAACTGTGAAGAAGACCTTCCCAACCCCCTGCATTTGAGTTTGCCATCTATTCTCTGTCAGAGGGCTTCAAAGAGGTCTACTCACACCTGCAGTTTTCTGACAGAGAGAAAGGGAAATCCTTGCTGCAGAATAGCTGCAATGGTTTGAAATCTTGCTAAAAGGGGGGGGGGGGGGGGTGCGGTGGCATGAAGATTAAGCTGAACTAGCCACTTCAGAATTTTCATAGCTGATAGCCAGAAATGCGGATGTTGATCACAGGGCTGTCTGAAACCACCACACCAGGGAGTGATCTTCAAGTCTGCCAGGGCTAGAAGACAGCAGTCCAGCCACAGAAACCTCATCCTGGGGGGAATGGCTATATCATCCCCTTTTTCCCAGCCCGTTTCACCCCACCACCACCAGATCCTTAGCAGACCCTTCCTCTGCAGCCTGGCAGCAGCAGAGTACACATGGGCCTGAGTGAGGGGCTGAGGGGGAAAGTGGCTGAGAGGAACCTGAAGGGAAGAGGCCTGGGTTGGGAGGGGAATGGGTGTGCCTGAGGTGGGGTCAGGTCAGGTCATCCTTATGTCTGCGTGGTATGAGCAGGAGATGGTCCATTACTTAAGCGGTGAGGGGAGGATATCCCTCTTTGCTGAGAGGTTGGTGATGCTCCCATGGTCAGTGGAGGGGGGAATCACCATTTCATTTTTTTGGGGGGAGGGGTCCTGTCCACAAATGCAGAGATTGAAGGGCACCTCGATCTTAACAGTGGTGCTGGTCGGGGTGATTCACGGGATACGTATATTTGTATCCATTAGGTAGGTGAATCCCACCTGACAGAAGCTCCCAGTGTCAATGCAAAACTCTCTGGCTTTCATGCCAGTAGTGGAAACAGGAGAATCATGTTAAATCTTCTCAAGCCACTTCCAGCACCTGCTGCAGCCAGGATGCACCTTCCCTTTAAGAAATGCTGATTTTAAGTGATGCAAACTAGATTTTAGTGGCTTGGGCCTCACACAAAGTTGGCTCTCCTGTTGAGATGTTCACTCATTCAGCAATGTTCTTATTGTCAGGTGGCTAAGTGCCATTATGATTTAGTTGGCAGGCAGCACAAAGTTTGAGTGTTGCCTGTATTGCAGAGGAAGGGTAAGGTTAATCATGCATCACAATCCCTCTGCCTGTTTTTGACCTTTATTCAATTTTTCCCTATTGTGCCTAGAGACAGACAGGTATCTAAGATGCACCCCAAGGGCAAGGTGATTCCTCTCTCTGTTACATACAAAGAGCACCTTCCCCTGACTGTGAGACATAGGCAAGGTTAACCATGGAGGTTCTCATGATGCACAATCTTAGTGTAACCTTTGGGATCACAGACCTGGGATTTTCAGCTTCTCCATCATTATGGACTAGGTTATCAAGAGAGGCCTTTGATCTAAAAGTTTCAGCCAAGCATAATCTGTCAGGAGTTTTGACATCCTCATTCAAGTTATACTAATGAAAGGGAAAGATAATTAGTGAAAAAGGATTTTAAATACAAATAGAAAAAAGTATTTGATAACAAGAATTTTTACGAACAAGGTCAGGCTTTCATTGTCACCATAAATCATTCCTTTTTCTGAGATCATAGATCAGCATCACTAACCTGCCTTTGCAATGATGAAGTAAGGCTTCTTCTTCTGGGTGGCACAGTGGTTAGCACTGCTGCCTCACAGTCCCAGGGACCTGGGTTCAATTCCTGGCTTGGGTCACTGTCTATGTGGAATTTGCACTTTCTCCCTGTGTCTGTGTGGGTTTCCTCTGAGTGCTCTGGTTTCAACCCACAGTCCAAAGATGTGTGGGTTATGTTGATTAGCCATCATAAATTGCCCCTTGGTGTCCTGGGATGTGTAAGTTATAGGCATCAGTGGAGTAAATCTGGGGTGGGATTGTTGCTAGTGCAGACTCAGTGAACCAAGTGGCCTCCTTCTGCACTGTAGGGATTCTATGATTTCTTTTGGTTTGTATCAACATTATTATTGAATCTATGAAGATTTCTTTTGCTCAGCATTTCTAGTGACATTCTAACACATTTTCATGGTTTTGCCAGAGGTAACTAAAACAAGCAAATACTTGCAAATGGATTGTTTCACGTAGTGACCAGGAAAAAAAATGCCATTTGCTAAACCCCCTTTCACTCTCCAGAAGAAATCCATTTTCTTTTGTTCTTTGACAGGATGTGGATGCCACTAGTAAGGCCAGCATTTGTTGCCTATTCCTTACTGCCCTTGAGCCAAGCAGATGGCTAGGATATTGCAGAAGGCAGTTAAGAGTCAATCTCAATGCTGGGGGTCTGGAGTTACTTGTAGGCCAAACCAGGTAAAGATGGCAAATTTCCTTCCCTGAAGAACATCAGTGAACCAGATGGGTGTTTACAACAATGGATTATACTTGTCATGGTCACCGTTAATGAGATTAGCTTTATATTGTGCTTCTATTTATAGATCAGCATTAATAGAGAAATGATTTTGGGGGAAATTGATGGGATTGACTGTGGATGATTCTCCAGGTGCTGATAATCTTCATCCCAGAGGATTTAAGGAAATGGATCTGGAAATAGATCCATTGGTAGTTATTTTCTAAAATTCTTTGGAGTCTGGTTCCTGCAGTTTGGAGGGTAGCTAATGTAAGCCCGCTATTCAAAAGAGAGATCGAGAAAACAGAACCAAAGGCCAGGGAGCCTAAGATCGGTACTGGGGAAGTTGCTACAGGCCATTATCGAGGATTTCATAACTCAGCATTTGGAAGGCAGTGGCAAACTCAGACAAAGTCAGCACGGATTTACAAAAGGGAGATTGTGCTTGACAAATCTATTGGAATTCTTTGATGTAACTAGTGGAGTTGACCGTTGAGAATGAATGGATGTGGTTTATTTAGAGTTTCAGAAAGTTGTCGACAATGTCTCACATAACAAAATGCTATATAAAGTTAAAGCACATGGGATTGCAGGTAATCTTCTGGATAGAAAGCTGGTTAGCAGATAGGTAGCAAAGAGTTGGCATAAATGGGTTCTTTTCCTGATTGGCAATCAGTGACTAGTGAGGTTCCACAGGGACTCCACATTTATATATTAATGATTTGGAAGAGAGAACTGGAAGTATTATCTCCAAATTCACATTTTGGGTGGGAGGATGAGCTGTGAGAAGGATGCAGAGATGCTTCAGTGTGATTTGGACAGATTGTGTGTGTGGGCATATTTGTGGTGGATGCAGCATAATGTGGATAAATGTGAGGTTATCCAGTTTGGTAGCAATAATAGGAAAGCAGATTATTACTTGAATAGATGTAAATTGAGAGAGGTGGATACTCAACGAGACCCTGGCATCCTCATGCATCAGTCACTGTAAGTAAGTTGCAGGTACAGCAGGCAGTAAAGAAGGCAAATGCTATGTTGATCTTCATAGTGAGAGGATTTGAGGATATGAATATTTTGCTGCAATTGTACAGGGTGCTGGTGAGGCCACACCTGGAGTATTGTGTACAGTTTTGGTCTCCTTATCTGAAGAAGAATATCCATGTTATAGAGGGAGTACAGCCAAGGCTTACCAGGCTGATTCCTGGGATGACAGGTCTGTCATATGAGGAGAGATGAAGTCAGTTAGGATTATATTCACTGGAGCTTCTAAGAGTGAGAGGGGACCTCATAGATACTTATAACATTCTAACAGAGTTAAACAGGGTAGATTCAGAAAGAATGTTCCCAATGGTGGGGGGAGTCCAGAACTAGGGGCCATAGTTTGAGGATAATGAGTAAACCTTTTAGAGCTGAGGTGAAGAGAAATTTCTTCACCCAGAGAGTGGTGCAAGTGTGGAATTCACTACCACAGAAAGTAGTTAAGGTCAAAATGCTCTCTGATTTCAAGAAGAAATTAGGTATAGCTCTTGGGGCTAAAGGGATATGGAGGAAGGGGAGAAATCAGGATGTTGAATTTGATGATCAACCATAATCAAAGTGAATGATGCAGCAGAGCCGAAGGACTGAATGGCTTCCTCCTGTTTTGAGTTTCTATGTTTAGATTTTATAGTTACTTGTATTGTGTTCTTAATGATTTTATATCATCAACTTCAAAAACTTTTCCTAGAAAATGTTGTTAAAATTGGAACATTTCCTTTTTATTGCATATAGATTTGAAATATGTTATTAAGAAAATCTATCTTCCCCTATGAAATTAGTTCATGAATGATGAGTGACAAATTGTCCTCAGGACCCAGGTAATGTTGTGTTATTGTGTGAGTCTACGGCACCTGGTTCCCACTTGCCAAGTTCAGGAGGGATTGGCGCCTGCTGGACTTCCCACAGTTTGGGAGTGGGTGGAGCATACTGGGAGATTGGAGCATCCAACCTCAAACCTGCTAATTGAATTTAAATGTATTTAAAGCAGTAGTGATCAAGTCCGCGCTCACTCTGGGCGAGAACCTTACTGGGGCAGGTGTGGCGAGCTGGGAGACTCGCAACAGGTTTGTTACCCAGTGAGAATCCCAATTTGACCCCTTCACCAGTGGGCCATTGGGATTCCCGGCTGGGGGTTGCAGTGAAGGAGGATTGCCCCCTCAATATTATATCTACATCACCTCGTTGTAGGTCCCTCAATCAGCCGAAACAAACTCTATCTACTCAGCTTCACCACTTCATTTTTTTAAACAGCTGTATCACCTGGAATTTTATCTGTTCATCTGAACATTTCCCCAATCTTTCAAGTCACTCCTTGTATTTCAGCATGTTGAAAGTGACTCTGAAACATGCCCAATACCTGTACCCACGGCAGAAATAACTTCCTCAAAGTAAAATGAATGGCATGATAAGCAACCATCATAACAAAAACACCTTCTACTCAGATCTGTTGTATTGCCTTCATTGAATAGCATTATCATTTGAGGAAGCCATACTTAAAATGTCAAAATTTCTAATCTGGTGGATTACTTCTTCATGAAGATTCCAAATTCAGGATTCCTTTTCAAGCTGAGGTCACTCAGTCAGAGCAAAAATTAGTCGCATCAGTTATCAAATAACCTCCTGCAAAAATGGATCTTATTTTCCATCTGCCTTCTTCAATACTGAGAAGCAAATGTGACGCCCACTTCAGCAATCTGACGAGGGCATCATAGAACAGAAAGAAAAAGACTAGTTTTTTGGATCCTCCTGTTGAATGCCGAAAACAGATGGTAAGCCTGATATAATGTCATCATTTACATATTTCATAAAATTATAGCATAGTTACAGCATATATAAAGTCTATTTGGCCCATCACACGCATGTCCCATTCCCTCATTTTTGACCCAGTAGAAACATCTATTTCAGGTGCACTGTGAATCCTGATGTTTGCAGGAAGTCTCGGAACACATTTCTTCAACATCCGTTGTGACCCAAGAAACAGCAGCAACTAAAGCTGAGCTTTGGTTTTAAACTTTTTTTAAAGATTCATTTTTGTAGACAGGAGAAGCAGAAGGTCTTCCCCCAGCTCCACAATAATCCCGATCAACATTCCACCTAGATGTCACTCCAAATATCTCACCACTGGATAATATTGAGACCTGATGTTGATTCACTTAAGGTGAGAAAGCTCTATCTGGAGATATGATATTTGTCAGCAACTCACCCAAATAAACATTAATTGGGCCTGAGGCTCAGTTTCAGATTTGTTTCAGTACCTTGCTTCAGGCACACTTTACATGCACGGTGCAAATTACAAACTCAGAAGCAGACCTAAAGGAATTATCACTCCATTGTGTCTTATGTAGCTGAAACCCTTTAAATATATTATGAAGGAACACTTAGTAACACAGTAATTTGATTTTATGATGGTTAACCTGCAATTGATACACATTACAATGCTAACTCTGGATTTTATGAGATAAGGAATGAATGAAGATTCTACACGATAAGTTATTTACCAGAGTCACAGACATGGAGCTCTAGGAGGGGGGAGAATGAAAACATGTTTGCTATTGCTATAATTTCAGGATCACTGAGGCAATGACTTTAATATAAAATATTTAAGGTTTATGCTGTCAAAAACCAATGGCGTCTAGGTTTACAGTTCCCTCATTAAGTGTGATGTTTTTGTTCACAATGAGTTATGGCACATTAGGCAAGAAAGAAGGTTCAGCACTTACAGATAATTACCATGCAACTTGTACAGGTTCCTTCTTCCATGGCCTGCTCACAAGGCTTAATCCTGTACCATTCTGCATTAGTTACATGTCACACCGAATCCTTAATCCCCCAGAAGACAGAAGCTCATCTTCACTGCGGGCAATGATCAAATAACCGAGCACGTCCACATAGACAGAACATTTTTCAACAGAGCAATAAGGCGTGCAGCATGTATATTAGATACTCAGCGAAACTATCAGCAGTAGACATAAACTAATAATGGCACCAATCCATCTTCCCAGTGACAATGGGTTTGTGGCCTACATGTCTCAACAATGTGACTCCCTTGAGGTATTTGACCAAAACATAAAAGAAAACTACCTTTACACACTGCAGAAAGACAAGCATCTATGTCACATGCATCTCCTTCTGTGATTTACTTCGAAGCACAAGTAATAACCGAGAGATGCTAAAGCACTTTCGACAAACAGAAGAAAATATTCTGTGTGTGTGTTTGTATGAAGGCTTTGAATATATAAAGTAACTTTGAAATATATTGGCTTTAAAATTATTGACTTTTCTATACTGAGGAAATAATGTATATTCTTGATAAACCTGATGCAAACTTTGAACTTGTATCTTATGTGTAACATGGTTACAAAAGTAACATTTTTTTAACCAGTCACATTTGAATATCATTTTTAAACCAAACTTCTATACCATAGAACTGTTCGCATAAATACAGGGGCATAGGGAAAATTTCTTATGCCTGAATGGTGAGGCCTGAGATATCTCTGATATTGAACCTTGGATCATTGGAACCAGGGTGCTAAGTCAAGCTGCCGGTGAATATTCTTTCGTGTTGCAAAAGCCCTTGGGTAAATGATAAAATATGAATGATTGAGCCTTAGACTGAGCGACAATTGCAGTAGGTGACTGGAGGGATCAGTTGTTGCCCTCGGAGGATCCGCATGTTGAACTGCAAGGCCCCTATATTTGCCTAAATGAGGAGCAGGAATCCTCAACCCCACATTAAAGAACATAAAAGTGATTAGGCTTTAGGCCAGTTGGATGTAGAGTGTAGGAAAGGTAATCAGTGATTAGTCATAGACAGAGAATCATAGAGGTTTACAGCATGGAAACAGGCCCTTCAGCCCAACTTGTCCATGCTGCCCAGTATTTACCATTAAGCTAGTGCCAATTGCCCATGTTTGGCCCTTATCCCTTTCTACAGCCATCTTACCCATGTGACTGTCTAAATGCTTTTTAAAAGACAATTGTACCCACCTTTTCTACTGCCTCTGGCAGCTCGTCCCAGACACTCACCACCCTCTGTGTGAAAAGATTGTCCCTCTGGACCTTTTTGTATCTCTCTCCTCTCACCTCAAACCTATGCCCTACCTTTGGGAAAAGATATTGACTATCTACCTTAAGAGAATCAGTAGGTAGCAGTAGGGATGTCTGGGATGTTGGGAGCAGAGGGCGGATGTGGAGGAACATTCTCTTTTCATGTTCTTTAATGTGGGTTTGGGAAATGCATTGAGTAAATATAGGGGCCTTGCTGTACTGAGAGAATTCAGTACATTGTAAATGAAGCACTCATTTGAAAATCAGAAACAAGACAAAGGATTTCATTTAAATAAATTATTCTGTCCTTAAAATGTTACACTGTGCACACCAGCCACCAGTACATCCATCTTTAACAATGTTGTGCAAGATTTTATCTGTCTCATGGACAGAGAGAAGCAGTACAGCTCAAGCAATAAAGGCCACTGAATTTCTGAGATATATTTTGGATTGTCTTCTGGAACTGAAGAGGAATAAAGCAGTGATTTCCTGTCCCCGTCTTTGGTGGGAGAATCTGGAGAGGCAAAGACTTCAACGGGAGTCCTAAAGTGGTTTTTATGCTGGGGAAATTTCCTGTGGAGATTGTCTTCGCCCGTCCCCCTCTTCCCCAACAATGTTGTAATGAGGTTCCTGCCATGAAAGGTTGGAAACTCCATTAACATCCACTAGTGAGCCTTCCTGCTGTATCATTTCCCCACTTAGGAATATGTCCCCCACCCCCTCCTCGCTGAGGTGACATCACATCCGCGGGGTGTACAGCAGGTCTTGTCAAACAGGGACCTGGTGAACAGAATCCACTGGCAGCACATAGCCAAGTACAGTCCCCAAGGGGGTAATGGATCATGCCCGGGCCTATGTGAGGGTAGTGAAGGGTTCTATGGGGTGTTTCTGCCTTTATTTCTTTCAGTTTGCTGCCCCCCCCCCCAATCTCATCAGGAGACAGGTTTGCTGACAGGACGGGTTCTGAATGAACCCATCCCACTAGCATTATATTGTTGGACCCACCCCTGCCATTTTATACAGCAGGAAAACCTGGCAGGGCAGCTGGCACGGGCTGTCCTCTGCTTTTCCCATCAAGACAACACTTCAAAAAAAAAACTTCAACCCATTGGATTTTAGTGATGAGTTACAAACCAGAATTGGTTAATAATCTGATGGTAAGGGTGCATCTTGTGTATCATGACCAGATCTGATTGAATTTGGTATTAGAGAGAATAGGGAAGTCACTTTAAATACTAGTGAGGCAAACTTGGAAGCATGAATAATATATTAGTCACAGAATGGGATAATCTCTGTCAGGCAGAGAGCTACTCAAGTAAATATTTTCTTGTTTGTAGAGTTATAGAATCCCTACAGTACAGAAAGAGGTCATTAGGCCCATTGAGTCTGCACTGGTGACAATCCCAGCCAGGTCCAATCCCACAACTCCACATACTTACCTCACTAATCCCTCTAACCTACACATCCTGGAACACTCAGGCAATTTAACATGGCCAATTAACTTAACCCTCACATCTTTGGACCGTGGGAGGAAACCCCCGCAGACAGTGACCCAAGCTGGGAATCGAACCCGGGTCCTTGGTGCTGTGAGGCACCACCGTGCCACCGTACCTCCCTCCTGACTCAAGAAGATCCAGCACCATCTTCTCAGAGTGACTATGGCAGTAAATATGATCTTGACCCCATATCCTGAGTATTATTATTTTTTAAGTACAAAACTAGTGCTTAGCCCTTTGAAAGGTATTTGCAGCAGCCTGGGCAAATGGTGATGTTGCATATTAATCCAAAGAACTATTTTGGGCACTGAATCTCATTGGTGTGTTCTGGCTCAGACTCCTGCCCAAACCCAGCAGGGGATGGCAGGAGGGAATGGGAATGACAAGGTCACCACTACCAGGAAATGTGGGGAAGTCTGGTCACAGGAGGTTGAATGTTTTTCCATGGGGCCAGGAACACCACACTAGTTCCCCTTCCTGGAATAAAGCTTTCATTACAAAATAAGAATAATAGTGAAATAATTCAAAATGACAGGAAACAAAGAGTAGTGGTGGATGGTTGTTTCTTGGAATGGAGAATTGTGGAGCTATCCATGGATTGATGTTAGGAACCTTGTTCTTCCAGATACATTAGTGATCTAGACCAGGCTTGTCCAACACATGGTCCACAGGTCACAACCTTTTCTGTCAGTCCTCTCCATCTGGCCTTCAGACCCATGTTCAACATCTCAGTGAGTACACTTGGAAACTTTTCAAAGTTCTGCTCCTCTAATCACAGGACGTTTCACTCCTGCATTTGTTGTTGCAAGGATCACTGGTGAGCTGATCAACAGCAACTGTGGGTGAGAACCAGTTTCTAACTGGAGGATCAGCTTTCTTCAGTAGCTGGTGAGCAGGGACAGAAAGTGGCTGCTCAGCTTGGGTGGGGGGGGAAGGTGGGGGTGGGTGGTTGCTGGCTGCAGAGCTTGGGAGGAGAGCAACTATTGTGCTGGAGGTGCTACTGGAAGAGGAGAGATATTGGCTGTGGTGGGGAGTGACGGAGGGGAAGAGACACTGGCTGCTGGTGAGGAAGGGGTGGGGAGAGATACCAGCTGCTAGTGGGGGCTAGGGAGAGAGACAATGGCTGGTGGGGGTGGGGAGTCACACTGGCTACTAGTGGGGAGGGGATGGGGAGAGACACTGGCTGCTGGTGGGAGGCAGTAGAGATACCGGGCTAAATTGTCCAGGGCTGCCTGTTGATTGATGAAGGAGCAGCACCCCAAAAGCATGTGACACTAAATAAACCTGTTGGACTTTAACCTGGTGTTGTGAGATTTCTTACTGTCTCCAGATTTCAGGTCATTGACAAAAGAAGCAATGGTGACTTGAGGAAAATCTTTTTCAAGAAGACAGAGATAAAGATCTGGAATATACTGCCAGGGTGTGTGATGAAAACTGGTTCAAATCAAGCTTTCAAAAGAGAATTGGATAATTATCTGAAAAGGGGAAATATTGTAGGGAAAAGACAGAAGAGTAGTAATCAGTGATTTGCTCCTTCAGAGGCCCAGCATAGATTCGAGGGGCCAAATGGCAATGTGGCCCATCATTGATGGGGAAGTGGGGGAGGAAAAATATCACATTCTGGATTCACATCATTGGGAAATGCAACTAGGGCCTTCTCTCATCACTGAACATGCCTGTCTCGATCGAGCATGGAGAATTCTGGCCCATTTTGCTTTTCATAATCAAATGATATGAAAATAATCCAATAGGGAAACGAGGAGAAATATCTTTACCCAGATAGTCCAGGATTGGGCGGGTTGTCTTTTGAGGAAAGGTTAGGAAGGTTAAGTTGGCATCCACTAGAGTTTAGAAGAGGAAGAGGCACCTTGATCAAAACCTTTAATACTCCGAAGAATTTTGATAGGTTGGAAGTGGAGTAGATCTTCCCTCTTGTCAGAGAATCTAGAACGAGGGGTCAGTGCTTAAAAATATGGAGTCGCTGATTTAGGACAGAGATGAAGAGAGTTTTTTCTCTGAGGGTCACGAGTCTTGAGAATTCTCCTCTTCAAAAAGGCGGAGAAAGCGGAGTCTTTTAATATTTCTAAGGCAGAGCTAGAAAGATTGGATTAACAAGGGAGTGAAAGGTTATTAGTAATAGGCAGGAATGTGGGGTTGAGGTTACAATCAGAGCAGCCATGATCTAATTGAATGGTAGAGCAACATGAGGGGTCTTCTCTTGCTCCTAACTGATATGCTCATATGTAATATGGAACTCACTACCTCAGGCAGTAGATGAACAGCACAGATGTATTTAAGAGGAAGCTGGATAAGGACTTGAGGAAGTAAGGAATAAAATGATACATTAATAGGTTAGATGAAGTGGGATGGGAAGAGGCTAATGTGGAGTATAAACACTACCGTGGACCTGTTGGGCTGAAAGGCCTGTTTTGTTCTGTAAATGTATAACTTTGTAAACTTGTAGGGTTGACAACTGTAATTGGACATAGTTCTCCTTCCAGTAGGAATGTGCATCTCACCAAATGGAGGTTCACTGTACATTGGGCCTAAATGTTCTCACAGGAATCATTCACTGCACACATTTTGTTTCTACCTGTCTGTTTTCTAATGGTTAATTATATATCCAAGTTTTCAAATGGCAAATTCTCACTCTTAATAGGCTTTGGATTCTTTATCAATTACATTTTCCGAGATTGATGTGGACAGAATTTCATTAGTTATCAGGGGACATAGATCAAATATAGGTAAATGGAGTCTAGGTACAGATGAGCTATGAAATAATTGAATGGCTGAATACACTTGAAGGTCTGAATGGCCTACTACTGTTCCTAGATGCCAATGTAATTAATGTTACACTCATAAATCAACTGAGTCATGTTCTTCAGGAATCAAGACAAAGATGGCAACTCCTGTTTCATACTTTTAAAAGCTCTGGGAACATTAGGTTTGTACCTGAGTGTTGATAGATTCAAAAATGAAGTGAGTCATAGGCCAAGCAATTATCCCTCAATTATTCCAGCATCTATAAGAAAGTTGTTTGGCAGTATTATGGAAGGTGCCGTTAATATATATTGGAAATACACAGGAACCGTAAGGAACAGAGCTTCTAAAAATGTAGAAGCAATCAGTCGTGCCCTCACTTATCAGCTGAGATTCCATGTGGAAGTCAGTAATCCAATGGACGAGTGTTACCCACAGGATACAATTTACTTGGACTGTCTGAGGATATTTGAGACCTGGAAGAATTTAAGAAAAGCTAATATCTATGCAAAATGGTGTTAACTGGACTGGAAAGATATGTGAAAGTAAGTGATGATAAATGGTAGAAATGTTTTGGCTGAGAGCCGTGACTAGCAGTTTATTCTGGGTCACATCATTCAGAAGCGATTTTATCGAATCAGATAGCACAGAGGGGAGGCCATTCAACCCATCATACCCAAGCCAGCTCTTTGAAAGACATATTAATTTGTCCCGCTCTTGAATTTTTTGGCCTGAAAATTTTTCCTCTTCAATGCTGTTTCCAACAATCTTTCAGGTAATGCATTTCAGTTCCACTGTGTGCCATTTAAAGAAAACATTCTCCTTATCCTCCCCCCAATTCATTTGCCAGCTTAATTAAATCTGTGTTCTCTGGTTATCTATCTTCTTGGCAGTGTCAACAGCTCTTTATGTACTCGAACAAAATGACACACAATTCTGAACACCTCTATCAAATCCCTTTTGAAATTTGAACTTCTTGTAACATTTGTAAATGATACTGAGCTATGGAGTTAATTGATTTGGTAGGCATTGGGAAAGATCTGAATCAATTCTGTAGCAGGGCTAAATGAGTAGTATGGATCTTAATGTAGAAAAATGAAGGACAATGCATATTGAAGGGAAGGCTGCTTAAAGTTCAAGTTTTTACTGGCATAGGAAGTAATGCATATGAACAGACTAATTATTGTATGTGAATAGTAGAAGGCCCAGGTTTTAACTTTAACCGGCTTTAATCGAGACAAGTGATATGTAAAATGTTATTTGTTATTACATGTAATATGTAGTAATATGGAAACAAATTTGAGGATAGCGTTTATGGAACAGTTGGCATTTGCTCCGAAAATTGCTGCTGAGAATAAATAATTTTATACGCTTCACTCTGATGCTATGTAAACTATTTATGGTTTCTCAGAAATGTTTTTGTCAACAATTAAAATGCTACTACCATTGTTGATTTGACTTTGTATGAATGTTTGTTGGGGACTAAAGTTAACCCGATAGGAACAACATAGAACATAGAACATAGAACATTACAGCGCAGAACAGGCCCTTCGGCCCACGATGTTGCGCCGACCAGTTACAAAAACAATGACCCACTAGCCTATACCAATCCCTTTTCGTCCATAAACCTATCCATAGATCTCTTAAACGCCCCCAAACTAGGCGCATTTACAACTGCAGCAGGCAGGGCATTCCAATCCCTCACCACCCGCTGGGTAAAGAACCTACCCCTGACATCCGTCCTGTAGCTACCCCCCCTTAATTTAAAGCCATGCCCCCTCGTGCTAGCTTTCTCCATCCGAGGAAAAAGGCTATCACTATCCACCCTATCTAAACCTCTAATCATCGTATATGTTTCAATAAGATCCCCTCTTAGCTGCCTTCTTTCCAACGAAAACAACCCTAAATCCCTCAGTCTCTCCTCATAGGACCTCCCCACCATACCAGGCAACATCCTAGTAAACCTCCTCTGCACCCTCTCCAAAGCCTCCACATCCTTCTTGTAATGTGGGGACCAGAACTGCACACAGTACTCCAAGTGCGGCCGCACCAGAGTAGTGTACAGTTGCAACATGACGCTGCGACTCCTAAATTCAATCCCCCTACCAATAAACGCCAAGACACCGTACGCCTTCTTAACAACCTTATCTACTTGACTCCCAACTTTCAGGGATCTATGTACACATACACCTAGATCCCTCTGTTCATCCACACTATTCAAAGTCCTCCCGTTAGCCCTATACTCGACACATCTGTTGTTCCTACCAAAGTGAATTACCTCACACTTCTCCACATTAAATTCCATCTGCCACCTCTCGGCCCAGCTCTGCAACCTATCTAAGTCTCCCTGCAGACTATGACACCCTTCCTCACAATCTACCACACCTCCGACTTTGGTGTCATCAGCAAATTTACTAATCCACCCAACTATACCCTCATCCAGATCATTAATAAAGATTACAAACAACAGTGGCCCCAAAACAGATCCCTGAGGCACACCACTCGTAACTGAACTCCATGATGAATATTTACCATCAACCACCACCCTCTGTCTCCTATCTGCTAGCCAATTCCTGATCCAACTTCCTAGATTACCCACAATCCCATACATCTGCATTTTCTGCAGAAGCCTACCATGGTGAACCTTATCGAACGCCTTACTAAAATCCATATATACCACGTCAACTGCCTTGCCCCCATCCACCTCTTTGGTCACCTTCTCAAAAAAACTCAATAAGGTTAGTAAGGCACGACCTACCCGCTACAAAACCATGCTGACTATTTCTAATCAATTCATTACACTCCAAATAACTATAAATCCTATCCCTAATAATTTTTTCTAAAACCTTGCCCACAACAGAAGTAAGACTCACCGGTCTATAATTCCCGGCAAAGTCTCTGTTCCCCTTCTTAAACAATGGGACAACATTCGCTATCCTCCAATCCTCCGGGACTACACCAGAGACCAATGACGACCTGAAGATCAGAGCCAGAGGCTCTGCAATCACCTCTCTAGCCTCCCAGAGAATCCTAGGGTAGATCCCATCCGGACCAGGGGACTTATCTATTTTCAGCCCCTCAAGAATATCCAGCACATCCCCCTTATCAACCGTAATACTGTCTATTTTACACCCCTGCAACCCAGTGTCCTCCTCAGCTATATTCATGTCCCCCTGCGTGAACACCGAAGAGAAATATTGGTTCAATGCTTCTCCAATCTCCTCCGGTTCCACACACAACTTCCCTCTGCTGTCTGTAACTGGCCCTAATCTTGCTCTGACCAACCTTCTGTTCCTGACATACCTATAGAACACCTTAGGATTCTCCTTAATCCTATCAGCCAATGTCTTCTCATGTCCTCTTTTAGCCCTTCTTAACTCACTCTTCAACTCCCTCCTAGCCAATCTAAAGCTTTCAAGTGCACTACCTGAGCCCTCAAATCTCATCCGAACATAAGCCTCCTTTTTCTTTTTAACCATCGACTCAACTCTTTTAGTGCACCACGGTTCCCTAGATCTACCAATTCCTCCATGCCTGACAGGGACATACCTATCACGGACTTGCAGTAGCTGCTCCTTGAAAAAACTCCACATTTCGGATGTTCCCAGTCCCTGTAATCTCCTAGTCCAATCTATGCTTCCTAACTCACTCCTAATAGCCTCATAATTACCCTTACCCCAGCTAAAACTACTGACCCGAGGTTCATGCCTATCCCTTCCCATCACTAAGGTGAACGTAACCGAATTGTGGTCACTATCACCAAAATGCACACCAACTTCCAAGTCCAGCACCTGGTCTGGCTCATTTCCCAGCACCAAATCCAATATAGCCTCACCTCTAGTTGGCCTATCTACATACTGAAGGACATAGACAGACGCGTTGGAGTTTAGAAGGATGAGGGGGGATCTTATAGAGATGTATAAAATAATGAAGGGGATGGATAGGGTAGAGGTAGAGAGATTCTTCCCGCTCAGAAAGGACAGCAGGACTAGAGGGCACAGCCTCAAGATAAGGGGGGGGGGTAGTTTAGAACAGAGTTGAGGAGGAACTTCTTCACTCAAAGGGTGGTGAATCTCTGGAATTCTCTGCCTGTTGAAGTGGTGGAGGCTACCTCACTAAATATATTTAAGTCACGGGTAGATAGGTTTTTGGTAGGCAAGGGAATTAAGGGTTATGGGGTGAATGCGGGAAAGTGGAACTGAGCCACTTCAGATCAGCCATGAGCTTATTAAATGGCGGGGCAGGCTCGAAGGGCTAGATGGCCTACTCCTGCTCCTAATTCTTACGTTCTTATGAGAGCATAAGATGATAGAAAGGCTAAAATGGTATGAAAAACATAGAAAGTTGCATCTTGCCCTGTTAGATAAGGAACTTCACGTGATGGATATCATCTTGTGAGGTTCTGTAGACAGGCAGCATTTGTATCAAGGCAATGTTTCTGTACTATTTAAAGGTCAAAGAGTGGAAACATTGGGTTGGAATTTTCCTTGGAGTGAATTGATTTGACTGCAAACTGGCATTTTTGATGCTGGAGGCCTCAGGAGAAAGCCAAGATGGATCACCCACTTGGCACTTATGGCTGAAGATGAATTCTTCAGCCTTGTCTTTTGCACTGATGTCTTGGCTTTTGAGGGTGGGGTATTTACAGAGCCTCCTCCTCCAGTTTCTTGTCTAATTGTCCCCCACCATTAGTGATTGAATGTGATAGGACTGAAGAGCTTTGATCTGATCTGTTAGCTGTGTGATCATGTTAGATCTGACTATTGCATGTTATTCTGCTGTTTGACATGCAAGTAGTTCTGTGTTATAGCTTCGCCAGGCTGACTCCTCATTTTAAGTATGCCTAGTGCTGCTCCTGTCATTTCTCCCCACTCCCCTCTACCATGCAGTCTTCATTGAACCAGGTTTGATCCTCCTGTTTGAAGGTAATAGGAGAGTAGGGTTAATGCCAGGCCATGAAGTTATAGATGGTGGTTGAATGCAATTGTACTGTTGATAGTGGCCCACAGTGTCTCATGAATGTCCAGTTTTGGTGGCAGTACCACACACACCGAGATGGAGGGTATCCTCAATGTGAAGATGGGACCTGATCTCAGTACGTAGTATGCAGTGGTCAATCCTACCCAGGGCCAAGCAGAGAAACGATGGGCCCAGGTGCTTCTCAGTCTGCAGGCTCAGCAGGTGATCAAGAAGGCGAATGGAATGTTGGCCTTTATCGTGAGGGGGATAGAATATAAAAGCAGAGAAGTCTTGCTGCAACTGTACAAGGAACTGGTGAAGCCACAACTGGAGGACTGCGTGCAGTTTTGATCCCCTTATTTGCAAAAGGATATACTGGCCTTGGAGGGAGTACAGAGAAGGTTCACCAGATTGATACTGGAGGTGAGGGGGTTAGCTTATGAATAGAGATTGAATAGACTGGGCCTGTACTCGTTGGAGTTTAGGAGGCTGAGGGGGAATCTTATAGAGACTTACAAGATAATGCAGGGGCTAGGTAGGGTAGAGATAGAGATCCTTTCCGCTTCGAAAGGAAACTAGATCTAGAGGGCACAGCCTCAAGGTAAGGGGGGATGCAGTTTAGAACAGAGTTGAGGAGGAACTTCTTCACTCAAAGGGTGGTGAATCTCTGGAATTCTCTGCCCATTGAAGTGGAGGAGGCTGCCTCGTTGACTATATTTAAGTCACGGGTAGATAGATTTCTGATAGACAAGGGAACTAAGGGTTATGGGGACCAGGTGGGAAAGTGGAACTGATCCATTTCAGATCAGCCATGATCTTATTGAATGGCGGGGCAGGCTTAAAGGGCTAGATGGCCTAATCCTGCTCCTATTTCTTATGTTCGTATGTTCTCTTATTTTGTACCATCTTCTCCAGACTTAAGCCTCTCCCTCAATCATGCATGATACTTTATTCCCCTTTTCAAGGTTCACCAATCAAATGAGCAATCATAGAAAGAGTTAGTAAAATGATAATGCCCTTTATTGGCATCTGGTTACAAATATTGTCCAATTATATATGCAACATGGATCATTAGCTATTCAGAGCAGCAAAAACATAATGGTGCTAGTTTGTGTTGTACCCTATAGATGATCCCACTGTGACTATTAACCAGAGATTTTACTTTAGCGGCATTGTGCAATAATGTTAATTTGACAGGAAAATATCCCATTAGTTATTTATATACTGTGCAGATGAGAACACTGATTTTGGTGATTGTCTGGACCTTATTAACATGCTCTGCACATTACACTATGTGAGCATGGAGACACTGAATTCTTATTTGGGGTGAAGAGTCAATAGTTGTAATCCAGATAAACTGCGCATGATGTTTCCCTTTTGTAGATGAATTAAATGACTTTCTCCTGCTGGGAGCAAATTTTTCAATATAATTATTTCATAGAAGGGGTGCAATTGGATTCTTATTTTCTCAGGTAGAAAGATCAAATAACCCTTGAGCAACAAAGTGGAATCATTGAAGAATGTAAGAATTCACTGTTGATGAGATATTGGAGCCCTCAGGGGTTTTTGGCAACACAATGTTTAAATGGACAGGGACTGAATGATTCACAATTCTACCTGTGTATTCTTCATCAGCAAGTCTGAAGACTCTGCTGCTTCTCACTAAATATACTTCCAATATCTGATATGAAACACAACTTCATCATGATATTTAATTCCTCAAAAAACTCTTAAAAGCCACAATCGAGCTGGATAACAGGCAAGTACACAAGAGGACAAGGCTGAAATTAATGGAAAAGACTGTTGAGAATCATTTGCAGGATAAAACAGGTCTTCACTCATTTACTACAAGCTAGTTACATACTCCTATCCTGGCAATTCCATCTTCCTGCGGCTGCTCATTATAAACTTCCATTAGCAACAAAATAAATAGTACTCCAGCCAAGACTCAACACTCTGTTTGCAAGATCATTATGAATGGCAAAGGCCATCTAGCCCAGTTCATCTCATCCATTTAGAATGACACCCATATAAACATACATACTGGGAGAAGGAGTAAGCCATTCGGCCTCTCAAGCCTATTCTACTATTTAATAACATTATCTGAATTATACCAGTGACTATGACTCTGAAGCATTTAATTGGCTATGAAAAGATACAAGACATTGTGAAAGGAGCTGTATAAATGTTGTCTTTCTTTGATTACATGCATGTGGTAGACAGAGTGATGATAACAACGGTGAAATTGGAGGCCCAATGCTGATCTGCGAAGGTTGATAAATCATAGAACAATCAACTTGATGTTAGGAAAGCGGCTACAGAAAAATAATTAAATTTACAGAACCATTTAACTCTGTAGCTAATACAGTCTTACCATTCTGAGTTCCCTGGTGCCAACCCACAATATACCATAAATGCAATCTGCTCATTTTATGCAAATAACATTATTCCCAGGAACAGCCAATTAGACGTCTAGCAACAACTCAAGATAGATATAGATTGAATTGAACTGCACTTTTCAGATCAATTTTTCAAGCCTCTGGTACATCAACACAGCATGTCACCAAAACTGTATCTCCATCAGGGCATAATATAAAATTAGATTCTGTCTATATGCTGATTTAAAATCGAGAGTTTAAGTATACTCTATTTAATTCTGGTATTAAACCTCAAAAGTGATATCCCCACTGAATATCAAACATCCCCCGTCACACCCCTCCCCCCTCCCCAATGCCACCAACTCTTTTCCCTGCCCAACATTCAACTTGCTCACTCACCGGGCAAAGTTTTCCCAAAATTTGTTGGCTGTCTGTCTATAACTAAAAACCAGCATGTACCTGATATATCTGGCATTTAGTGCACAGAGAATCTGGGGTATGGTTTCCACTGCGAGTCTGGCAGGGTGGTGCTTGATAGAGCCAGCAATGCAGGCTGCAAACAGATCAGGGCGCCATCTTTAAGGGTGCCCCGATCAGCACTGAAAATTAACTCCGCCCCCCACCTCACCTACAGCAATGGGGGACCCTTCCACAAGCATCGAGACAGCTTGTTTTCCACTACCCCCTCCCCCCGCAACATCACAGAGGTTCAGGGGCGCTCTCTCCCCAGCTTCCCACAATCACACAGCAACTGGGCCCTCCTCCCTTCCATTCCCCTCTCTACCTCACAAGTATCGAGGCTTTCCTCCCCACTCCCCCCTCCCCATCTATGCACCATATAGTTACTGGGGCTCTCCTCCTCCTCCTCCTCTCCTATCTCCTCACCACATAAATATTGGGGGCCCTTCTCTGCAGCCCCTCATCTCCACCCACATGACTACAGAAGTTTCAATGCATTCCCCCCAACACATAAGGGGAACCTCCCTCATGGTACTTGGTGTTGTGAGACTTCTTACCAAGTTGGCACTGCCAGAGTGCTAACCTATGCTCATTGTTCAAGCATGTCCCGCTCCCCCCAGAAATTATATTTAACTTGAAACCTCCAGCAGATTCCCACTTTTATATACCTTTGTACACCTGACGCCATATTGACACAGTACGAATATTTCGTGAGGAAGGATCCTGTGGCTCAAATTTGTTAAAATATATGGAAATGAGGTTGCCAGCCTCATTACATCACAGGCAAGGAGTGGGGAAAATCAGAAAATGAGGTCTTGTTGGAGAAAATCTCAATTCCTGATTCTTGTGGGATCTTGCACCCGCATCACTGTGTGTGCTCACAGAGTTTGGAGATGCAAAGTCCCCTCTCGTTTTGCAACCAAGAACTCAGTCTCTGTCTCGCTGCTGCTGACCTTTGGGCAATTTCCTTATTCTGACTTTTTACATAGTAAATTCAGTGACACTGACTCGAAAGACCGGTTTTCAAAAACAATTGGAACTGTCAGGGCTGTGTTTTTTTTTACAGCCAATCTGTCAGGTTTGAAGCTTAACAGAAGGATGGCAAGAACTTAGTGTAAAACATTGAAGCTCTCAAAAAAAAATTGAATCATTGAATAAAAAATTGCAAGACTGTGCAAAAAGGCAGGGAGTGGCACGAAGTTAATCTCTCCTTCAGAGGGCCAGCATAGACCAGATGGGCCAAATGGCCACCTTCTGTGCTGTAACCATTCTATGATTCTATGGTTATATTTGTAAGAGTGTCAATTAAATGTTAACATTGCTGGATCAGTGACAACATTCTTTTGGAACCTGCTGAGTCAGCCAATTTATGTGGGACAATTCATCTTTCATTTGCCTGTATATCACTGCAGTCTGACTGATTCATGTTACCAATGAACAATGTTGTTTCTTACCTCGCTCCTGGATGGTTTTTCAACAGCTTCCTCATTGCAGTTTGGATGGAAGACAGGAGATTTCTTTAACTGTTCTTATGGTGCAAGGATGCTATATAATTTATAATCATTGGTAAAGTTAGAGTGTTCATTCATGCATTCCACTCCACAGGACTACATTGCTTCTTGCCTTGTCAAGAGCCTTCATCTCTTGTTGCTTTGTTGGGAACCTCAACCAGTAATTAATTAAAAGATGCGGGGTGGAATTTTGAGATTGAGTGCCCAGCTAGTGTGAAAATGGGAGAGTTGCTGATCCATTTTTTGGGCGAGTTTCAGTCCTAATTTTATGCACTCAGTCTATGAAAATATGGGCCAGACCATTTCTAGCCACTAGAGGCAGTGGGCAGGGCTTAATTCACCAGACAGCCAGCAGTTCAGTTTGGAGCCACAAGCTACATACGTGCTGGAAAACCAGAGAAAAAAAAACAACTCAGCTGACAGAATCCATTTCTCCTCTCCCCGCACCCTGCCCACTCAGGCCAGATCCCACAAGAGATTCCCTCCCCCCCAACACACCTGCCCTAGGGCCCTCCATGTGTATTTAGTGCTCCCTTATCTCGAGTGGATTCTCAGAGACTTTTTCCCAGGGCTGAAATGGCTGCCACAGGAGGACACAGGTTTAGGGTGCTGGGGAGTAGGTACAGAGGAGATGTCAGGTATAAACTTTTCACTCAGATGGTGATGGGTGCATGGAATCGGCTGCCGGCAGTGATGGTGGAGGTGGATTCAATAGGGCTTTTTGAGAGGTTCTTGGATGTGTACATGGGACTTTGTAAGATAGAGGGTTCTAGCAAAGCCTAGTAGGTAGGGATTATGTTCAGTGCAACTTGTGGGCCAAAGGACCTGTTTGTGCTGTAGTTTTTTTCTACGTTCTATCCACAACCCAGGTGTAGGTGCAGGCGCCAGCGTGCATAGTGAGTTGTCATCACTCTCCAGCCTGCCAGGCACCTGAATCACATTTTGAGGAGCTCTGCGCACTGCTCCACTATTGAACAGGTGGTAACATGGTCCTTATTATACCAGGTCTCTGCCTCAGCTCAGGCCTCCGGACAGACATCATCAGCCTTGTCTGAAACCGGTAACCTACGTCCCCCAGGAGCACAAAGGGAAATGCCACAAAGGTGTCCACTGGCAGACTGCAAGAACCAGGTAGCATAAAAGTTCAAGCTGGCTGTCAGTTTCACAGCCACTGGGAGTGGGTGTCCCCCTGTGCCTTGAGGTGCCAGGTCCCGCAAGGAATGGCACAGGTGTTGCACTGTCTTTTGAAGTCAGGGCTATCAGTGTATGCGATGCCTGTTCAAAGGACATGCTTTACAGAACTGCCGCAGTCTCTGCTCCCTCCTTCTCCTGTCCCTCCCTCTTGCTCGGGACGAATGGCAGCCGCGTCCTGTCTCCGGCAACTGACTCCCTCTCCTCCTGCAAGGTAAAGCCCAGGCCTCCTCTGCCTGCAATTCATCCTCCTGCTCCTCCTCCTCAGCTCCAGCAGCAACAAAAAGAGCAGCAGTATTGCACTGCAAAAGCCATCTCATGACTCTGAATAGTGGGGTGAATTTGGAGCAGGGGAGAGACAGATGGAGAGGCTAAAGAACTATGCTTGCTCCCAGGCCAACAGCACACATTCTCCATAACCCCCACAGACCCCCAGCACGACACACTTCTCAATACTATCCCTCCCCACAGATCCTAGAATAGTAACACAGCCCCCCATTCCCCCACCCTGCCACCCACTTCCCTACAGACAAACACACACCCAGAACCCATGCAGTAGTGGCCACAGACACTGCTGCCTGACAGTCCTGAAGCTGTAGCAATGTCATTTCAGAGAGTTTCCAGCCCATTCCCCACCTGAAACAATGCTTACTGCTGCCAATACTAGGATCCAGAGTCTGTGCTAAGACCGAGGTCAGCGCTCTGAGCCGGATCCGTGCTGAGAGTCCGAGGTGGGACCCTGTGAGCAACAGCAGCTCCCCACCACCTCACCCCACACCACCCACCCCGCCCCCACACTTGCAGGCTCCCCCGACTGAAGCGCAGCATGACTGCCACAAACAACGCCCTCTGAGCAGCATGGTATTTTTTAACGTGAAGACTTTCCTCCTTGCTCACCCTCTCTGCTCAAGCGCCTGCATGTGACTTTTATAGTGGAGGTATTTTCCTAACAAATCCGGCTGCAGTTAAGGCAGGTGTGCTGGGATGATTGGGAGTGAAACTCACTAATGATAGTGTGATGAATGCAAAAAAATGCAATTTGACGTTTTGCGTGGTCTCCTGAACATGCTGATTTTTTTCGGTAAAAATGGGAATGGGTGCAAAAACGGGCACCAATCACATTAGTTGCATCACGCCTGATTTTGCGACATTTTCCTGCCACAAAATGGTGGTAAAATTACATTCTATATTGCAGCCAGGATCTAGCTTTGAGTTCTTTTTCACATTTTGACACTTCTGAAGGGTTCTGAATCACTCTTGAATGTGGCTCCTCCTCAATCTGCTACACTCTCCATCCCATAATGTGGGCTTCTCGTGTCTGTGGGCTAATTGAGCAAGAAGTGAACTTGGCTGTGGCCAATCTTGTCTTCATGAGACAGATGAAGTCTCCAGAAGGGACAATGGATGGTGATCAGGAATCCTGCTGGATGGAGAGGCTAAAGAACCGTGCTCACCCCAAGGCCAGCAACACACACTGCCACTTCAGAGAGTTCCAGTCCATCCACCACCTGAACCAGTGCTTGTTGCTGCTAGCCCTAGGTCTGAGAGTCAGTGCTAAGACCTGAGGTCAGCACTCTGAGCTGGGCCCATGTTGAGAGTCCAAGGTTGGATTCCATCAGCAACAACAGCCAGCCCAGCCCAGCCCCAACATCTCACAGCTCCTCCCAACCCAAAACACAGCATGGCCACCACAAAACAACCCCCTCTGAGCAGTTTGAAAGCAGCAACTTATCTCCTTGCTCATCCTCAGTGATTAAACACCCTAATCTGACTTTTATAGGAGAGGTGTTTTCCTGACCAGTCCACAAACTGCAGCAAACAAGGTCGTTAAGGCAGGTGATCTGGGACGATTAGGAGTGAAACTCACTAATGACATTGTGATAAATGCAAAAAATGCAAATTGACATTTTGCCCATTTTGGGCAGGCTCTCATTGCGTCAATTTGCTTTTCTCTGGGTAAAATAAGACTGGGCACGAAAATGGGTGCCATTCCCACTAGTCACATCAAGCCCGATGTTATGACATTTTTCCACCGCAAAACGGATGTGACAAAGTTGTAGAATTCCGTCCGTAGTACCAGACATGCCTGGATCAACTCTGTTCTGGTTTGGTAGTCTGAATTACAAGATCATTGTGAGGAATAGAGACTTCACACAGAACAAAATGGGAAGGAGCATAATTCAGGTAGTCTTGGGAATCAACCTGATTCTATATGGAAAACATATTTCATTAAAACGCACAGGAAGGGAGTGGAAGAAACAGAAATGGCCCATGTAAAGGTGAGGAACAGGTGGTCTAGTTAATGTTAAGAGAAGATATGAGGTGCTTTGCATCTTACATTTTCACAAAGTTAGCAAACCTAGAGCCATAGAATCCCTATAGTACGGAAGGAGGCCATCCAGCCCATTGAGGCTGCACCAAATCTCTAAAAGAGCAGCCCACCCTAACCCTGTAACTCTTTGCATTTACCCTGACTAATCCACCTAACCTACACATCTTTGAACACTATGTGGCAATTTTAGCAGGGCCAATCCACCTAACATGCACATCTTTGGAACATAATTGGAAATGAGCAAATCAGTCTAATTTGCCTGACCAACTGAATGCACCACTGAATCTGATCACTAGAATGATTGCAACACAATTAGAAATGTTCAAGAATAACACTTTACTGGTGATATTTAATAAACAAAAATCCTGCCTATCATCTATGCACACTAATTTTTTTGGCATTTCCATTATTCCCAATTCAGCCTGATTTAACTATTGTTCCATTTCCATCCATTTTACTATTTTATATTATGTATGACCTTTGTTATCAGGATAGTCCAGTTTGTAGTAATTTTTGGTATGATATAATTTTCTCCAGATAGAATTTATCTTTTCAAAAGGCAATCTCCATACCTACTGGATCAGCCTCTTAAATGTATAATGTGGTAGGAGGTACATACAAATAAGACCATAAGACAAAGGAGCAGAATTAGGCCACTCGGCTGATCAAGTCTGCTTTGCCATTCAATCATGGCTAATATTTTTTTCATTCCCATTCTCCTGCCTTTTTCCCATAACCCCTAATCCCCTTATTAATCAGGAACCTATCTATTTCTGTCTTAAAGACATTCAATGACCTGGCCTCCATAGCTTTCTGCAGCGAAGATTCCACAGATTCACCATTCTCTGGCTGAAGAATGGATTTTGGACAAAATGATCTATTAAAATTCAATTTGCAGTGTGTCGATGATTTAGCTTCAAGTTTCAAAAGAGATTAAACAGTTAATGTGGTGGTAACATTTTTTTAAAAAGCATTTGATAGATTTCCTCATGGAAAACTCTTGTCTAAATGTTACTGCTATGCAATCAGAAAAACATTGTTACATTGGATCCAGCACTGCTTTACCAACAGCAGACAAAAAGTGGTGTGTGATGGGGAATCATCCTCTTCTAGAGGATGATTCCTTAAACATGATTCTTAAACATGTAAAATTATGAAGGGAATAGATACGATAGAAGCAGGGAAGTTGTTTCCACTGGCGGGTTAAACTAGAACTAGGGGATATAGCCTCAAATTAAGGAAAGCAGATTTAAGACTGAGTTGAAGAGGAACTTCTCCACACAAAGGATTGTGAATCTGTGGAATTCCCTGCCCAGTGAAGCAGTTGAGGCTACCTCATTGAATGTTTATAAGGCAAGGATAGGTAAATTTTTGAACAGTAAAGGAATTAAGGCTTATGGTGAATGGATGGGTAAGGACCTCAGTCCACAAAAAGATCAGCCACGATCTTATTGAATGGCAGAGCAGGCTTGAGGGGCCAGATGGTTTACTCCTGCTCCTAGTTTTATGTTCTTATATTTTAATGCTAGCTGTTTTAAAATCGTATTTATTCATCATAAATACTTGACAATTAAGATGTTGAACGATTAGCTGAGAAATGACCAATGGATATCATGATTTTCATGATATCATGATAGTTCTACATAGCTAGAGAGGCTTGGTGGGGAGGGAGCGCAGTTGACTGGTGGAAGTAGCTGAACATTTGATCACCAATGGTTGTGTGAGAGTTGTATGCAAAAATTAGGCCACAGTTTGAGGAATACAAAGTTTGGAAAGAGAGAAGTAGGAGGATTGGAAGAAGTTACAGAAATAGAGAGGGAGACCAGAGTTTTAAATATAGAAAGATCATTTTAGCTTTAAGACATTGAGGGATTAGAAACCAATTTATATTAGCAGAACCACCTGTGTATAATACACTAACACAATAGGTTATTGGGGATGGATTAACTCAGTTGGCTAGGTGGCTAGTGCTTAATTCCGAAGAATGCCAACAGTGCATTGTTGATTAGTGGTCCATCTAAGATAGACACCCCTGAGATTGGGAGGCAATAACAAATTATCACTCACAAAAACTGTGTGGTATAAGTATACAAACTGCTAAGAAAACAGCTCAGGATGGTTCATATGTAGACAACAAACCAAAGGCTTTCAGGTAGAGCACACATGAATGACCAGAATGGATTACATGAGGCAATATTTTGAATAAACTGAAGTTTATAGACTATGCAGGTTGAGAGGCCTGCCAGGAGAACTTTGGAACATTTATATTTGAAGATGACAAAAGCAGAGATGAGCATGTCAGCAGCAAACAGATTGATGTATTAATGGAGGGAAGTAATGTTATAAAATAGTCCATCCTGTAATGGAGAAGACATATAATTCAGAAGCTCAGCTCACAAAGAAAGGAGACGAGGATGGCATCAAGTGTTAAGCGTACACGAGAGGGAATCTTACCAAAAAATGGCAATGTGTTGGTTCCAGTGAGGAAAAATGTCCCCACCACACAGTTATCGCCAGCATGTCCCCCATTTCATCCACACAGCAAATGTTGGCAACCACCTCAAACATTGTGTCACCACCCCGCCACACCTCCACCCCCCGCCAAACCCCTCAAACCCACAGCACACTGCCATTACCAGCATCCCCATCTGACACATTCATTCCTGCGCACCACCACAGATATATGAGTGTCCCTCCCTCCCAAGAGGCTCCCATTGGACTCTGCCTCTGGCACTGATCCCTGGCACTGCCAGGTTTGCACAGCCATGTTTGTACCTCCATGTTGACATGGGCACAGTGTCAACCTGGCAGTACCAACCTATGCCAGAGGCAATGGCAGGCTACTGCCTGGCTATATCCTTCTTACCTCAGGAGCAATGGCTTCTCTTCCATATAGTTAACAGGAAACAATAGCTTCCTTTCCATAGAGTTGACAGGGAACACATCCCATCTGATCCTGTCTGCTCCATATTAATGAT
Organism: Carcharhinus amblyrhynchos; assembly: GCF_965287045.1. NCBI lineage: Eukaryota > Metazoa > Chordata > Chondrichthyes > Carcharhiniformes > Carcharhinidae > Carcharhinus > Carcharhinus amblyrhynchos. Next base: position 83,621,433 of record NC_137324.1, on the reverse strand, counting down.
TTCACATACCATCTGCCCGTCATCTGGGATGAAGTCCCATCATCGAGAGCTGTGATGAGTTTGATTGACTGGCAGCTCTAATATCTGCAGTGGACATGGCTAGGATTGCATGCAATTCCTAGAGCCTAAGTCCCAAGATTTCAGGGAGAAATAAGTTTTGGGATTTTCAGGGTGGGAATGGCAGGCTGGGCCTTGATGGGGGTGGACAATGGAGGATCGGAGTGTGGTTGGGGGCGGGGGGGGCGCTGCTGAGGAAAGGAGGTTCTGTGTTTACCATGTTGTAAGCTGGGTGGGGGCAAAACTTAAAAGGGGGCTGCCAATGGAAGTACCTCCACCTTCCCACCTTCCTACCCAAGGGTCAAAACTGATTAATGTTGGACATTCTCTATACCCTGGAACTCCTCCTGTCAGCCTAAAAATTGAAGTTGGGCGGGAAGCAGCCTCAAGTAGTCAATAATTGGCCAATTAAGGGCCTCAGCTGGGCAAATATAGATGGCCTGTGCATGACTTTGCCCAATCTAGTGTAAAATGGCAGAAAGGTCAAAATGAGCAAGAACCCAGCATGAAGCCCATCTGAGGAATGTTATGCTCCTCCTCCCCACCTACAAACTTGCCTGCAGGGGTGTATAAAATGTTGCCCCCATTGTCTTTGGTCTTCTCAATGTTTAACTCTGGAAAATTGCAGCTTATCCTAAGACTTTGAATAAGCCACATGATAATGTAAAGACATTGGAGAGGTTGAGCTGTGTGTCATCAACAGCACTTGGGAGCTAATAAATGTTTGTGGATATTGTTGTCAAGAAAAGGAGATTTTGTAGCACAGTGGGTAGTGTCCCCACCTCTGTGCCAAATGCTCTGGGTTCAAGTTCCATTACGAGACATGATAGTCAAGGATTGTGGATTCACAACAAGTGCCAATGGCAGGTAGTAAAAGCAACATTCCTGGTCAGCAATGTGATGGAAGGTAAATTGGAGTCTCTCCAGACTACAACATACATGTTGCTACAGCAATGAGGACTCCTTAGGCAGATGATTGGTGTGAATCAGATTGGCACAAACAGCACTGTGTTCAATTCATGTTCCAGCTGCGGTGGATTTGGGACCTGCCTCCTTGTCCCCCCATGCTGGAGGTTTTGGTATTCTGGGTAAATTTTCAGGCAAAAAATTGAAGAGGTTGCCAAAAGGAAATGAGCAAGAGGGGGAACCAAGAATCGCTTCTTGGAGCACTCCAGGTGTAAGGGCAGGGATGTAGGAAGCAATTTCTGGAGATATTTTGGCTACGGGAAAATCAGTAAGAACGGAACCAAACTACCACATTTCCAAATGCAATTTTTATCACTGTCTTGATCAGTTAAACAGACTTTTTTGCAATGTCCTCAGTAAAAGCTTAAAAAACAATTAATTATTTCCAATCTCATAGGAAACCATCTCATTCTTCTGCATGGAACTTATTCTGATATTTCTTGCATATTACACTCCATTTTACCTGTAAAAAGTGCTGCACTCATTTTGCAACTTGAGTCTTCATAGATATTAAAAACCAATGGCTGAGCAATTATTGTGGTCAGCGGGGAGCAATGTGTTGAGAACTTGAATTTGCAATGTCTACTCTCCTGGTCTTAGTGCATTGCCAAAATCTAAGGAAAATATTAATGCTAGCAACAAGGGAAAACCATCTTAAAGATTCAAAGAGGAAATGTGAAGAGGGTTTAAACAGAAATCACTGACATTGTTTCTAAGAAATCCTGAGCTGTTTGCCACTGACCCTGTCAAACTTCGTATGGTAAGAAGTCTCACAACACCAGGTTTAAGTCCAACCAGTTTATTTGATAGTAATCCCACAGGCTTTCGGAAACGATATTCCTTCGTCTGGTGTGTGGAAGGTTCTGATCAGAGAAGGGTATATAAAATCACACACGGTTTACAGAATACTGATTAGAATGCAAGTCTTTACAGCTAACCTGCTATTCAAGTCTTAAAGATGCAGACAATGTGAGTGGAGATAGCATTAGCATAGGTTAAAGAGATGTGTATTGTCTCCAGTCAGGACAGTAAGTGAGATTTTACAAGCCCAGGCAAGTCATGGCAGTTACAGATAGTGCGACAAAGGCCTACGTCAAAACTTTGTATGATCAGGGTATCGGCTCCTACACCTGAAAAAGTAATTGTACCACAGTACTTGGCATGCATCCTCAGGAAATGCCCTCCATCTTCTGGCTGGCTGGTTAGAAAAAGCTCTGGACACCAACAAGAAAAAAAATGATGAAATGGCTCCTGGGAATCCTTAAACTGTCTATTGTATTTAAATAATTTTAAAATAATTCAACCATGTTCACTGGTGGTTTTGGTGAAGGATGCATAACCAGTGTCTGTTGTCTGGTGTGCTTTATCTCACCAGGAATACTGCCACAGATAATAATCTAGCTGCTCATAAGGCCTGAGATGAGGAACCCTCATGTTGGAAGTCACTACTCTCGGTCTCTCATCCTTTCAAGGCCTGAAGAATCCCTAACATAAAGCTAGAACTCAGATAACATTTATGGTTTACTACAAAGTGGGAAAAAATCTTCTTTCTTGGTTTTTAAAATCATTAATGATAATGGTAAATTCACTGGTCTCCACTGTTCCAATGGGCAGTTGTGTTTGAAGGAAGGACAGCTCAGGAAATTGGAGCTGCAATGTTTATCTCAGGCTGTACATACTTTGAACACATGCCTGCTCAGAGTGCAGGATTGCTGAATAGTGATCAGAGAAAAATCTTCCCCTGCAAATAAATAGCATTAGTATTGTTTATACAAGAACATTTCTTATCCCAGTTGTGTTAAAGTTGTCTGTAAACAAATCTCCCTAAGTACTAACTTTCAGCTATTACATCTACACTGACAAACAATAGGGGTTTAAAATCATTTGAAGATTTTGTGGTGAAATTCGTAATACATTTGCAAAATATATCTTGGCTGTTGTTGAAATACTGAATTAACAAGTTTAGATCATTTGTTTGATATTCTACAGGACATTTAAGCATAGAATATTCTTCAAAGTAATTGTTTTAGGTATTTCTGTGTGTCAGATCTTTTGTTTGCAATAACAGAATGGAAGTGAATTATGTAACCGATGTGAAAGGAAATCAAGAAAAGAGTTTCAGCAAATTAAAGCAGTTCTGATTCTTGGTCAGGTGACTGTTCACTGGGCAGGTGGTCAATTTCCCTTACTGTCGACCTCTCTAATGAGGCTTAAATGGTGAGTGCCATTTGCCTTTCTCTCACTGGTTTTGAGTAACATGTAAAACATTGTAAAAGGTAAACTTGAACTCAAAAACTAGATTAATCCTCATGCCGATTTCTTGCCCCTTCTACAAATGGCCTCGGACACCAGTGGTAATTTGGAAACTCTGGATTTTGCATCAGATTGACAAATTGGTGACTTACAACTTTTGCTATGTGATATCCTTATATGACAGCTGCACATACAAATCTGCTGATGAGTGTAATTCCTGTTTATTCATTTGCATGTCTCAAAGCAGTCTTACATTGAAACATACCACAGAAAATAGGAGGCTATTCAGCCCTTCAAGCCTGTTCTGCTATTCATTTATGACCATAGTTGATCATCCAACCAAATTGACTGATCCAGCCTTCTCCCCCATATCATAGAACATAGAACATAGAACATTACAGCGCAGAACAGGCCCTTCGGCCCACGATGTTGCGCCGACCAGTTAAAAAACAATGACCCTCTAACCTAAACCAATCCCTTTTCATCCATAAACCTATCCACGGATCTCTTAAATGCCCCCAAACTAGGCGCATTTACAACTGCAGCAGGCAGGGCATTCCAATCCCTCACCACCCTCTGGGTAAAGAACCTACCCCTGACATCCGTCCTATAACTACCCCCCCTTAATTTAAAGCCATGCCCCCTCGTGCTAGCTTTCTCCATCCGAGGAAAAAGGCTATCACTATCCACCCTATCTAAACCTCTAATCATCTTATATGTTTCAATAAGATCCCCTCTTAGCCGCCTTCTTTCTAGCGAAAACAACCCCAAATCCCTCAGTCTCTCCTCATAGGACCTCCCCTCCATACCAGGCAACATCCTGGTAAACCTCCTCTGCACCCTCTCCAAAGCCTCCACATCCTTCCTGTAATGTGGGGACCAGAACTGCACACAATACTCCAAGTGCGGCCGCACCAGAGTTGTGTACAGTTGCAACATGACGCTGCGACTCCTAAATTCAATCCCCCTACCAATAAACGCCAAGACACCGTATGCCTTCTTAACAACCTTATCTACTTGATTCCCTACTTTCAGGGATCTATGTACACATACACCTAGATCCCTTTGTTCATCCACACTATTCAGAGTCCTCCCGTTAGCCCTATACTCGACACATCTGTTATTCCTACCAAAGTGAATTACCTCACACTTCTCCGCATTAAACTCCATCCGCCACCTCTCGGCCCAGCTCTACAACCTGTCTAAGTCTCCCTGTAAACTATGACACCCTTCCTCACAATCTACCACACCTCCGACTTTGGTGTCATCAGCAAATTTACTAATCCACCCAACTATACCCTCATCCAGATCATTAATAAAAATTACAAACAGCAGTGGCCCCAAAACAGATCCCTGAGGCACACCACTTGTAACCGAACTCCATGACGAATATTTACCATCAACCACCACCCTCCGTCTCCTATCTGCTAGCCAATTCCTGATCCAATTTCCTAGATTACCCTCAATCCCATACATCTGCATTTTCTGCAGAAGCCTACCATGGTGAACCTTATCAAATGCCTTACTAAAATCCATATATACCATGTCAACTGCCTTTCCCCCATCCACCTCTTTGGTCACTTTCTCAAAAAACTCAATAAGGTTATAAGGCACGACCTACCCGCTACAAAACCATGCTGACTATCTCCAATCAATTCATTACTATCCAAATAACTATAAATCCTATCCCTAATAATTTTTTCTAAAACCTTGCCCACAACAGAAGTAAGACTCACCGGTCTATAATTCCCGGGGAAGCCTCTGTTCCCCTTCTTAAACAATGGGACAACATTCGCTATCCTCCAATCTTCCGGTACTATACCTGAGACCAACGACGACCTGAAGATCAGAGCCAGAGGCTCTGCAATCACCTGTCTTGCCTCCCAGAGAATCCTAGGGTAAATCCCGTCCGGACCAGGGGACTTATCTATTTTCAAACCCTCAAGAATATCCAGCACATCCCCCTTATCAACTGCAATACTGTCTAGTTTACACCCCTGCAACCCAGTGTTCTCCTCAGCTACATTCATGTCCCCCTGCGTGAACACCGAAGAGAAATATTGGTTCAATGCCTCTCCAATCTCTTCCGGTTCCACACATAACTTCCCTCTGCTGTCTGTAACTGGCCCTAATCTTGCCCTAACCAACCTTCTGTTCTTAACATACCTATAGAACGCCTTAGGATTCTCCTTAATCCTATCAGCCAAAGTCTTCTCATGTCCTCTTTTAGCCCTTCTTAACTCACTCTTCAACTCCCTCCTAGCCAATCTAAAGCTTTCTAGTGCACTACCTGAGCCCTCAAGTCTCATCCGAACATAAGCCTCCTTTTTCTTTCTAACCAACGAATCAACTTTTTTAGTGCACCACGGTTCCCTAGCTCTACCAATTCCTCCTTGCCTGACAGGGACATACCTATCAAGGACTCGCAGTAGCTGCTCCTTGAAAAAACTCCACATTTCGGACGTTCCCAGTCCCTGTAGTCTCCTAGTCCAACCTATGCTTCCTAGTTCTCTCCTAATAGCCTCATAATTACCCTTCCCCCAGCTAAAACTACTGACCCGAGGTTCATGCCTTTTCCATCACTAAGGTGAACATAACCGAATTGTGGTCACTATCACCAAAATGCACACCAACTTCCAAGTCCAGCACCTGGTCTGGCTCATTTCCCAGCACCAAATCCAATATAGCCTCACCTCTAGTTGGCCTATCAACATGCTGAGTCAAAAAACCTTCCTGCACGCTTTGTACAAAAACTGACCCCTCTAACGAGCTAGAGCTATAGCAATTCCAATCAATATTAGTAAAGGTAAAATCCCCCATAACAATTACCCTATTACTTTCACTCCTAACCAGGATCGTCTCCGCAATCCTTTCCTCAACCTCTCTAGAACTTTTAGGAGGTCTATAAAAGACTCCCAACAGGGTGACCTCTCCTCTCCTATTTCTAATCTCCACCCATACTACCTCAACAGACAAGTCCTCATCAAACTTCCTCTCTGACACTGTGATACAGTCCTTGACTAATAATGCTACCCCTCCCCCCCTCTACCTCCTTCTCTACTCCGACTAAAGCATTTGAACCCCTTTGCAAATGAGCTGTATCGAATTCCTTCTTGAAAAAATACAATGTTTTAGCTTCAGCTGCTTTCTGTAGTAGTGAATTCCACAGGCTCACCACTCTCTGGGTGAAGTAATTTCTCCTCATTTCAGTCCTAAATGGCTTAATCCGTACCCTTAGATGATGTTCTGGACACTCCCACCATCGGGGACATTCTTCCTGCATCTACCCTCTCTAGTCCTGTTAGAATTTTATACATTTCTATGAGATCCCTCCTCACTCTTCTAAACTCCAGTGAAAATAATCCTAACCAACTCAATCTCCCCTCATAAATCAATACTGCCATTCCAGAAGTCGGCCTGGTAAACGTTCTCTGCACTCTCTCTAGAGCACGAACATCCTTCCTCAAATAAGGAGACAAAACTGCACACAATATTCCAGGTGTGACCTCATGAAGGTGCTATATAGTTACAGCAAGACATCCCTGCTCCTGTATTCAAATCCTCAATGTTATGAAGCCCAACGTACCACTTGCCTTCTTTACCGCCTTCTGCACCTCCATGCTTACCTTCAGCGGCTAGTGTACACGCTCACCCAGTTTCCCCTCTCCTAACTTATAGCCTTTCAGATAATAATCTTCCTGTTTTTGCTACCAAAATGAATAACCTCACATTTATTCATATTATCCTGCGTCTGCCATGCAAATGCCCACTCACTCAGCTTGTCGAAATCACCCTCATATTCTATTTCCTCCTTCTTAATCTATCCCTTTGTCCTCCTTTACTGAATACTAAACTGCTCCCAATCCTCAGCTCTTTTGATTTTGCTGGCTAATTTGTATGTTTCTTCCTTGGACCTAATTCCACCTCTAATTTTCCTTGGAAGCCATGGTTAGGCTACCTTTACTTTTAGGCCAGACAGGAATAAACAGTTGTTGTAGTTCATCCATTCACTCTTTTAATGTTCACCATTGCCTATCCACTATCATCCGTTCAAGGAATGTTTCCCAATCCATCATAGCCACAGCCAACTCGTGCCTTGTACCATCATAGTCTCCTTTAAGTTAGGACCTTCATCTCAGAATCAACTATGTCGCTCTTCATCTTGATGAAAAATTCTATCATGTCATAATCACTTATCCCCAGGGGGTCTTGCAAAGTAGACTGTCAATTATTCATTTCTCATTAGACAATGCCCAGTCCAGGATTGCCTGTGCTCCACTTGGATCCTCAAGGTCTAGGTCTAGAAAGCCATCCTGTATTCACTCCAGGAATTCCCTCTCTATGGCATTCAGATTAATTTAAATTGACCAGTCTACATATGCAGGTTAAAGTCACCTATAATTACAGATGTTCCTTTATTGCATGCATCTCTAATTTCCCACAATGTAATTCTCAACATCACCACTACAGTTTTGGGTCTATATACAACCCCCATGAATATTTTTCACCCCTTAATGTTTCTCAGCTCTATCCATACAGATTCCACATCGTCAGAACTAATGGGGGCAATTTTCTCAGCTCACTGGACTGCTCTAGCCAAGAGACATAAGCGAAGGCTGGTTAGCGGCCTCCCCACTGGCTGCCATTGCTTCCATGCAGAAATCAACACAGAACTGATGTTAAATATGGTAATCTTTGTTACTATCTGATTAGCAGCCCTTGCCAGCCTGGCACTGCTCAAGGGACAAAGTGGCAATGCCCAGGGGGCTCCTTGGCACTGCCAATCGGGCATTGGGGTGAGGTCAGGGGGAGGGTTTGGGCTATTGGGAGCAGGGCCTCTATGCAAATGGGGGGGGGAGGTGGTGGGAGGGTGGTTCCTGTTACCACTCTGCACATGGGATCAGTGACAGAGAGTGGGTACAGTATGAAGTCTCCTAACACCAGGTTAAAGTCCAACAGGTTTATTTGGTAGCATGACCTTTCAGAGCCTGCTCCTTCACCAGATGAGTGAAGAGTTGGGTTCATAAGCAGGGCATATATAAACACAGATCCAAATTACAAGATAATGGATGAAATACAAGTCTTAATAGGTAATTAGTCTTTACATGTGCAGACAATGCGAGTGGAGAGAGGGTTAAGTACAGGTTAAAGAGGTGTGAACTATTTCCAGCCAGGACAGTTAGTGAGACTTTGCAAGCCCAGGCAAGTTGTGGGGTGACATGAACCCAAGATCCCGGTTGAGGTCGTCCTCGTGTGCGGAACTTGTCTATCAGTTCCTGCTCAGCGATTCTACGTTATTGTGTGTCGTGAAGGCCGCCTTGGAGATCGCTTACCCAAAGATCAGAGGCTGAATGCCCTTGACTGCTGAAGTGTTCCCTGACTGGAAGGGAACACTCCTGCCTGGTAATTGTTGAGCGATGTCCATCCTTCCGTTGTTGTAGCGTCTGTATGGTCTCGCCAATGTACTATGCTTCGGGACACCTTTCCCCGCAGTGTATTAGGTAGACAACGTTGGCCGAGTTGCAAGATTATGTACTGTGTACCTAGTGGATGGTGTTCTCACATGAAATGATGGCATCCGTGTCAATGATCTGGCACATCTTGCAGAAGTTGCTGTGGCAAGGTTGTGCAGTGTTGTGTTCACTGTTCTCCTGAAGGCTGGGTACTTTGCTGCGTACAATGGTACAATGACCAACACCGGCATTTCCACATCAGAGGGTAGGTGGACAGATCGGGGCTGGCCACTAAGGTGGAGGGAGGGGGAGGGATTGCTATGGGGACGTCTGGGTTTGTGATTGCAGGAGCGGGGGAGAGTGGTCAGAACTGCTGGTGGTGGGGGAGATCATGACTGCCTCGGGGTGGGTGGGGAGCAATCGAGGTGGGGGGTACGGGCTGGCCTGGAGATGGTTGGAAGGCCAGCGATTAAGGCATGAGGCAATGATGCCGGGTCGCAAGTCTGGCCAGTGATCAGGAGACCAGTAGTGCGGGCCACTATGCATGCGCAAATCTCAGTGCTGCCCGCCTCTCCAGTAGGAATAGGTGCAGCTCACAGATCTTTAGCATTCACGCTAGGGCACTCTGCAGTGCACAGAGCGTGGAAGATCCATTCTGAAATTCCTGCTTAAAAAGAAACAGTGTGATTTACTCCAGTTTTTACTTGATTTTGACACTTAGGCTGGAATTTTACTGGCACGCCTGCCCAGATTCCAGGTTCAGGCTCGGCTCGGAGAATAACATTCTCTGTTGACCTTGGGTAGGATCGTATGAACTTTGGTAAAATTCCACCCTTAGAAGTTTTTTGGGAGAATCCCAAATGTGGGCGATTCTCCCAAAAAAATTCTAAATGTCAAATTCAAGTAAAAATTGAATTAAGTCCTGAATTTGAGAATCACGGAGGCTGTGGTACCCAGTGGGGGGCCCACAAAACAGCCTCCACTCAAGTCTCCTGGTCTACTCCATTGCTTTTGTATGTTGGAGAATGACCCCAATATCTTTCCTCATTTAAAAATTTTAAGGCTTTTATCTTATGTACATATTCTTGACTTGCTGCTAATGAAGCTTTGTGCATTTAAGTACATAAGCAGTCATATCTGCTAGATTAATAGTCAGTTGGGTGATCTGATACAATTACATTTGTTTTGTGCATCATGTCCAGGACCGAAAGGTGAACCTGCCCTCAAAACATAACTCATCTTGCAGCTGGAAATAAATCATGAATGCTCTGAAAACAAAAAGATTCAGACCAAACAATAATTGTTGATGTGTTAATAAAGTGTAAAGTTATCATGGCCATAACACTTTATCCATCACTATGGTTCACAGTTAGCCACTGGGATGGCTCTGAATTTCCAACATGTGATAATACACCAGAAGTCATTTGTAATGTGCGCAAAATAAACCTGCCCTACAGAATTAGCCATATCCTGAATGGTACAAATATTGGAAGGATTTTCCGGCCAGTAGCTCATGGCAGCTTCTCCCTGTCCTGCTGATGCAAGCCCTACCTGCCGCACCGCCATCCCCCTCTCCCCTGCCATCCCACCCCAGTTGCAGGTTTCTGATGGTGAGAGATGCGAGTAACAGGAAATCCCATTGATAGCAGAAGGACCAGAAGATCCCACCACCGGCCAATGGAGGCCACCTCCGCTGCTGAGAAACATGGACAGAAAAAGGAGCCCTGTACCTGCTCCACTACTATCATACCAACGGTAAGGGGAGGGTTAATGGGCAACCCAACAGCCAGTGGGCCAATGTAATCCATTAACTGAGACAATTAATACCCATCTAAGGGCCTCATCCCAGCAGTGGGTGAGCCCCATTGTAAGTGCCCAGCTCTACATGTTTCGCTGTGTGGGCAGAGGGAATCCCTCCTTAATGGGCGTAGTAGCCATATTGGAGGGACTCCACAAGATGTAACACCGTCCAGGTTCTCCAACCATATTCGCCTTTCCCTCCCATGCCTCATTCAAGCCTCCACCTCACCAGTTCTCTCCTCTCTGTTACTCCACCTTGGCTGCACCTATCTCTCCCCAGGGATCTGGTGTCACTGTCTGGAGTCTACATGCCCCAGTTGGTGCTGCCAGTACGCGAGAGCTGCCAATCACTGACTACTTGTTCTCCAACTCAGTTCTTCCTGTTCCTGAGGGGCAAAAGTCCCCTTTCCAGCTAATTAATGACCAATCGGCCTTTAAATGGCTGAGTGCGGGCATCCCTATTCTGATTGACACCCTGACTCTTTAGTCAGGTAAGCCAGGGCTGCAGAAGCCCTGAAAATCCAGCCACTTCCTATTTTTGAAAAGAAAACTTCTTTGTGAGTCCTGTGAACTTCTAAAAAAGCACAAATGGATTGTTTATTCCCTGTTTGTTTTATTTAGCACCTACAGTTTAATTAAGATTCAGCAGCAAAATCCTCCATGGTAATAGAGCTGTCTGGCAACCACGTATGCAGTACTTAGGTTAAAAATAGCATGACATTTGATATAATGGATCGGAGTAAAAATACACTCTGCAGTAGTCATAGACAGGTAGAGTCTAAAGCAAAAGCCTAGAGCAAAATAGAAATGTTCTGTGTTGAAAGCCCCATTTCGTGCGGTTTGTGTTTGTCTTATCATAATTCAAGGCAGCCATTTTAGTCCATTTGACAGAAAAGATATATATTTAAGAAAAATTGCAAAGAAATAGTAAATTTGCCAATAATCTCATTAAAAGCAAAAAAGAAAAATCCTGTTTCCCTTTTTTCATTCACAGGGAACTTGGGCCCACAAACCCCCTGATATGCCCAACTTATGAACACTGCCTTCCTACTGAGGCTGCTAGATTATTAAGTCAAATCTATATGAAGAATAGTAATAACACAAAAGGTTAAATGGCCCTGAATTTCTCGTAGTCCCCCGCTGTAACTTCAGCAGGAGACCAGCAAATCCTCCATGCTTGTCATAGTTAATTGTACATTTTTTTGCTGCATGTTACATTCATGGTGTGTAGCTCCTACGGAAGGCAGGTAATTTGCAAAAGATTCTGGGGACTTTAATTTTGACTCTCCTGTAAGGTACATAGTTAATGTCATACTGACTATTGATTTGATTTATTATTGTCACATGTATTGGTATACAGTGAGAAGTATTGTTTTTTGTGAGTAATACAGGCAAAGCATACCATTCATATTGAGGAGTTGAAGCTGGACTCAAATGGAATTGTGATACTCGTGTCCAGCATTCTCTGAACTGGGCTCATTAGCATGACTTCAAGTACAGATTGCGACAGGTCTAAGGCACACTGGTTCAGAATCTAGCTGAGTGGAGCCTCACTTCAACTTCCCAAATATTGTCCGAAAATCAAATGGCGAGAAATAATGAAGTATCAGCTTACAAGCGCAAACAGGAGCAAATTATTGCAACTGAACCAGAAACTTGAAAAAAACATAGCATAAACCAAACTGGAACCTTTAGCTGTTGAGATGACAAGAAGTAGAGTTGTGCGCTTCTGGATAACTGTTGCTGAGACAGTTGGCACTTGCATCTACGTCAGGACAGACATTCTCATGTAGTGGGAATTCCAGCAGAAGTGAGGTGGTTGAACTTCTTCCTGTTATAGTGATCCACTAATTCTCTGGATCGTTTGCACTTTGTGGATGGGTTTCCAAATGATAATATTACCACTCTCAGGTGGAAAATTCACAGCAGATTAAAATCACCTCAATCTCTTCCTAGTGATCTTGCATAAGAAATAAGAGTACACCAGGCAGATCTTTGAGAAGGTTCTGACATTATGATTCGATCTTGGTCTCATCTTCCCTTTTCTGCTTGTTTAGCACAGTAGTTGACTCCCCTATAATTCATCAGATTTGCTTACCAGGTTAGTCAATATAAAGTCACATTACATGAATTTACTGTAGCCAGCATGATGTACGCTTATTTACACTTTTCATTAATGGTTTTGAAGTATTCGCTCCTTTAATGGTTAATGTACTGGAAATCTGCAAAATCCATTATACATCATTCCTTTATCTTTAATTGTGTTTAGCCTCATAGCTTTACATTTATTGCAGGTTTGCAATTCTCACATGATTGTCATTGCATCTTTCATGTATTGTTATCACTTCTATCCTCATTTGGTTAATGTCAGCCATGTGGCAGAGCTTAACATAGCAACCAAAGAGCTTTTGTACTGTTTAATTTCTTGTAGAAGAGGATTGTGCCCATAAACCCAGGCAAAGAAGTATCATTTTGATATCTGAACTGCAGCTGCTTATGGGAACCAAGTCCTCAAATGTGATGATTTTTGTAATAATACACATGAATTTTATGAATATCGCATGAGTTGTACTGCTCACCCAATTAAGCTTAATATATTTTTATTATTCTCTCCTGGATCTTTTCTTTTAGGCACTGCTAACATCTCTTCACTTGTTATCAATCACGCATTCAATCCAAAAGAATCAGCACAGAGTTAGCCATGCAAGAGGGTTCATTAGATAGTGAGTCAGGAGCACATTCATGAATGAGAAACAGAGCATGAATGAACTGAAGGAACTGTTATGCAACTTGAGGAAATACGGCTCTGATGAAGGGTCATCTAGACTCCAAATGTTGGCTCTATTCCCTCCCCACAGATACTGTCAGACCTGCTGAGATTTTACAGCATTTTCTGTTTTTGTGATGAGGAAATACAAGTTGTTGATCTAAGAATCATGAGAAGTCTTGCCTCAAGGATCTTAAGTTTTAAAAGAAAGATGCTATCAAAGCAGAGAATGTACATAAAGGTACTGTGGGTAGCCAGCATGAATCTATGAAGTGTCAGGTTTATTTGAGGAATGTGCTAACAGCACCAGTTATTACAGACAGGGGAAAGTTGGTAGGATGGTTTCCACTTTTTCTAATCCTTGACTGACTGAAGTTAAATGTGCATTTAAAGCAGAAGTGTGTTAACCCCTTGAATGCTGAGAGTCTTAAGAACAGCCCAAATACATTAGCTTTAAAAAAGGAAAAATAAATGTTTATATCTCACGAGCACTTAGGTTTTTAAGGAGACCAAAAGTTCACTATTATACTTTCACCAAGAAATGGTAGTTGGAAGTTGCTGGCGACAGGTTTTCACGGTTTATACTTGCAGCAGGAGGTTTCTGCCTTTGTTCCAGTCAAAGTACAATTGAGCCCTTGTAGTGAAGATGCAACTTGCTTCTTCAAGTCCGTAGATAGAAGGCTAGACACAGTCCTCTGCCTATTGTGGAATTCGGCAATATCCTTCCTTTACTGAGCTGAATCTCCTTGTGTCCCAGACTGACTGACTCACTGCTTGCCAGATATGTTTAATAAACCTTTCTTCTCAAAACCTAATTTTGGTCAGGTGATTGTAACATCTGGTTTTCCATTGTCCACACAAATGGTCCCTGATGACTTGAACATTGACACACAATAGGGTTTGAGTTTCAGATATTTGCATTTCCTTATGAAGGAATGAATTTCTCCTCACCACCATTCTTAGAATTCCCTTCCACAGCTTGAAAGTCTAAAGGGACATTGTGCCTTATTTTCTGCAGGTATTTGGGCAATAGCAGCTAAGGCGTCTACAAGAAAGATTTGCTACATTTTAATACTTGTCAGTGGAAAGCTTCAAAAAGTCATTTGCATTTTAATGCCCTTTCCAAATAAGTCAGCGAACTTGCAGCCCTAAGAAGTCCCATGTATATTGGCAGACAAGAAGTAAGGATTCCTGACCACTAAATTCCATCTAGTTCCAAAGCATATTTTCCATTGTCCATTTTGCTTTTAAAGTAAAGGTCTATTTTCCATTACTCTGCAGGTATAACAGCATGGGTGTGATATTATAGCCACAAGATTGATGTGATTTCAGCATTGCATACCACCAGTACCAGGTTGATCTTCCATAGGTGTTCCCAACACTAAGTAGGGTCTTTGCTTCAGACAGAGTGGCTCGAGAGTCTTAGCTTCAAACAGATTGGTGGCACAGTGGTTAACACTGCAGCCTCACAGTGCCAAGGATTCGGGTTCAATTCTGGCCTTGGGTCACTGTCTATGTGGAGTTTGCATGTTCTCCCCACGTCTGCTTGGGTTTCCTCCTGGTTCTGCAGTTTCCTCCTGCAGTCCAAAGATGTTCAGGTTAGGTTGAGTGGCCATGCTAAATTAACTCTAGTGTCAGGGGGATTAGCAGGGTAAGTATGACGGATTATGGAAATAGAGTTTGGGTGGGATTGTGTTCAGTGCAGATTTGATGGGCCGAATGGCCTCTTTCTGCACTGCAGGGATTCTATGATGTGAAACAAAAGCCAGATATAGTGATGGAATCAGTAATTGTCAGCAATCCTTAGCAAGGGCACAAGACTTTGATGTGAATCTTCTCAGTATTTAATTGGAGGAAATTTGTTTTTTCATCCTTACATACACTTCCTTTTTTCTCTTAACAAGACATTCAACCTCCTTTGTGAACCATGGTTCCCTCACTCGGCCCTTTCCTCCCTGCCTGACAGGGACACACCTATCAAGGACACGCAATATTTGTTCCTTGAAAAAGCTCCACTTTTCGTTTGTGCCCATACCTGACAGTTTCTGTTCCTGTCTTATGCTCCCTTATAATGGGAGCCAATTAAGAAAATCATGTGCAAATTATTCTTTGCAATTTGTGCCATGAAGCTGAAATATTGAAATCATCAGCTAGAATTAAAATCAGTTGTAAACTGCACTAATACATTATTTTGATAAATGTTGAATTTGTGTGTACATAGCCACATAAAAACAAAACAGGAACTTTCAGAAGCATTATGTAACTCTTTATAGTTCAATGTTTCTCTGCTGCACAACATCCTTGGTTTTGAATACAATGGGGGTGGAACGGCAAAGGATCAGCAGCATCTCCAGAAAAGTAATGAAGGTTATCAGAATAGATTGGGAGAACTCATGAAATTTGTTATTGACTATTTACATCAGCAGTGATAGAATTGCACAATATAACTGGCAAAATTCTACCAATGGTTATTATATTAATTGAAATAATTAAGAATACTTTTCTTTGGGAATTTAAATGGCTCTTCAGCTGATGTTTTGGAAGACAAGGAAAAGAATCTGCCCGAATATTAACCCTAATTGAAACAACATACTGAGCGGTGTAGGGATACCATATTGTCTGAAAATTGAGTCATGAGGAGTGACTGGGGAAACTGCGGGATAGAAATTAGTTTGGTGTAAATGGGTGAGCAAAGTATGAAAGCAGGGCAGGTATGAAGTAAATATGGTCTGAGGATTCATTTCTGGCCAACTCTGGATTACTTGGTAGATATTGGCACAATGTTGGTGACGTGGCTAAAAAATAAGTCAGCACCAATTTCGACCATGGCACCTATCAAATGTGTCAACATCAAAATTTATATCAGAAGTCCTTTCTTTTTGTGGACAGTAATCTCTCTCTGTAACAACTTGCTGAGTCATGGTGAGTGTGCGGTCACTGGACTGGAGTTTTCCAGCCTTGTGGTGATGATCTAGGGATGGGGAGTTGGGAAAATAGTTGAGGGATGAGGTGGTCACACTGTATGGCTTCCCGATCTATTTCTATTATTGGGATGGGAATGGAGGAAGTGTGCAGTCCATTCCATGGAGGCAGGCAGTCAATTAAGATGATTAAGGCCTTAACTATGGACAATTTTGCAGCCCCACTATGTACAGAGGCTAGCAGATCAATGGAAGTGGCCTCCTTGTGACAAGTCAGAGGAGACATTCGAACCAGAGGTGCTTGCTCCAAGGAATGAAAAGCTGCACTTGCAGACCAGAAAATTCCTCCTGAGGGGTGTCCCCTTCACTCAGTCCAAATGACTTTGCTCCTTAATTTTTTAAGCTAATATGGTTCTCTGAATGCATGTTACATAGAACGTAGAACATAGAACACTACAGCACAAACAGGCCCTTCGGCCCACGAGTTGCGCCGATCACATCAACACCTACCAATCCATAGACCTATCTATAACCCCCAATCCCACTAAATCCCATATACTCATCCAGAAGTCTTTTAAAAGACCCCAGCAAGTTCGCCTCCACCACCACTGACGGCAGCCGATTCCATTCACTCACCACCCTCTGAGTGAAAAACTTACCCCTAACATCACCTCTGTACTTGCCTCCCCGCACCTTAAATCTGTGTCCTCTCGTAGCGACCATTTCAACCCGGGGAAATAGCCTCTGAGAATGCATGTTATAGTCCTTGACCTGCCTCAATGGAGCCTACCTCTCCTGGTCAGACTACCAAGGTTCTCGATCCCATACTTGGGCCTACTATCATCCTTAGTAGGCCAAGTATGGAAGCAGAAGGCACATTTCCAGGAAGTGTAGGCTTGGGACCCCTATTTTGTCCTAAGTCAGAGGCACAAAAGCCAGAAAAAATCCAGCCCGTAGAAAAAGAACCTGACATTTTGCTGAAAGGACAGGCCATTTTCATTCTGGAGCTTTCAGTTAATAGTCAATTTAAATTGTGATCTGCTATAAGTAACCTTGTAATCTTGCTTGACTGCCTCAGGAAATTGGAGCAGAATTTCTTATTATTTTCCTTAATGGTCCTCACCCTTTGCCTCTGTTATTTTACCCATCCCAAGAGATAGAAAGCACAGAGGATGTTGTGCAAGGGTAATATGTTGGAATGGAATAGATTTGATAATCTTTTCTCACACCCCTTTCCACATGTCTGTTTTTTTATAATTCATTATTAGGGTATAGCATAAACTAACAAGATTTATTTATTGTTCATCACTAGTTACCCACAGGGGATAGTAATCTTTTTTCCTTGAATCATTACAGCCTCTGTGATCATATTGCTGCGAAAATGCGGTTAGGCAGGGAACTCCACTGGTCATTCACTCGAGTGAAATTCCTGATGAAAGTCTAATTCAGAATGCTGCGTAACATGCAGAGAAGTGGGAAGGTGACTGTGTAGTTAAGACATTGCCACTCCTGTTCTGCATAATAGAAGTTGTAGGGGAGGGAAGTGATGTCAAAGGAAAGTTGGTCTGTTGGCCAGATATAAACAATGAGATTGGAGTTGTCATCCAGAAGTGTGAGGTATGTCAAGAGCATATGTCAAGTCAGCACATAAAATCATTTACTTCACATCATGTTCCCATCTATTTTTGGTCCAAAATCACACCCAATCTTTTTCATGACCATGGCATTGATTAATCATTAATTACTTTACCAAATATCCCATTAACAATTGTACAATGCTTCAAATATAACTGCAATGCACACTCTTTGGTACTATTTTCAGTTTACTTGGAGTGCCCAGAGAGATCATGACAGGTAATAGCCCACAATTCATTGGTAAGCTATTTCAGAATACATGTGAGAAGTAAAATATTGATCGCACTACTTTTTCTCTTCCTTATTATCATAGATCCAATGATTTGCATAGTGAAACACCTAATTCTGAAATGTAGATACACCAAGCAGGACCGGCACATTGCAATATTACATCTGAGAGCAACAGCTTTAAGTAGAACTATTCCATCACCAGTAGAGCTCATGTTTGGCAAATCATTGCATATTTATTTACTCCTACCCATTTTCCTCTCCCAGAATATAGAGAGCAAGAGAATTTTAAAGTTGCATGAGAAGGTGAGAAAAGTGCACAGTATAAAATGCAGGTACAGAATTGCCAAGTTTACAGTGAGGACAAATTTGCACGCAAGATCCCATCAGAGCTGTGTGGCAACCAACTGAGATGACAATGATTTTCTCAGAAGTCAGGTCTTATTAAGTCATTACGTACAAAGGCACATCAATGAGATGTATTCAAAGATAAAATCAGCTGCTTAATCATCATGCAGTCATATTGCATTTAGGACAAGATATCAAATGCAAACAGAAACAACATCCAAGGATGATAATCCCACAGATCACTGTGAATAATTAAAGAAACCTCCAGCCAGGGTTACCACTACAAAATCTGGGAGTACCCAGTGGCTTACCTCGATGCTTTAGAGATTCATAGATGCTAAATAGAAACATATATTGTAAATAGCTATATGTCTTTGGAAGAGTGAAAAGATTTTGAAAGAGAAGGGCTGATTATAATATGTCTTTAAGGTATGTGGTATAACTGAAAGGGAAGTATATGTGATGCATTTTCTGTTTCACCTTGGCTCTGCTGCTGATGTCTTCAAATTTTGTACTATTTCATGGGCGGGATGTTTCTCCCTGTCCGCGGTGTGTTTTGGGAGGTGGCATGCCACTCGCTGGTGGTGGGATTCTATGACCCCACCATTGTCAATGAGGTTTCCTATTGAACATAGCCCTCACTGCTGGAAAACCCATGGCAGGAAGAATTCTGCTGACATGAACGGCAGGATAATTATTTGTTCATGTGCCCAGTCTCAATAAATAGACCTACAATCCATTTACACAATTCCTTTTACATGACGGGAGCCTTCTTATATCATTATTAACATACAGCAAGACTTATAATGGTTAGCTAATTAAAGAAGTATTGCCTATATCTTCACCTCGTCCTCAGCACACTCAACTCCCACCATTGCATTTTCATCTTGTTCAGATTTAACATAGACCATAGAACCATAGAACAGTGCAGAAAGAGGCCCTTCTGCCCATCGAGTCTGCACCGAACACAATCCCACCCAGGCCCTACCCCCATATCTCTACATATTATACCCACTAATCCCTCTAACCTATGCATCCCTGGACACTAAGGGGCAATTTTTTAGCATGGCCAATCAACCTAACCCACACATCTTTGGACTGTGGGAGGAAACTGGAGTACCTGGAGGAAAACCACTTTTCTTCTGATTCAGGACCACAAAAGTTGGTACTTGCTTGGAAATGGTTAAAATTGTCGTGAGAGCTAAGCAGTAAGCAAATACCATGTGATTGTTCACACCAGAGGAGTGAGAGTGGGAGGAGAAGCAAGTAGAAGCTTTAGGCTGACAAGTGAAGTCTGCGGGGGAGTACTGGAAAAATATTAGAAATGGATTCATAATTCAAAAGAAGTTTCTGAAAATTACCACAGACATACTTGCTAATGGAATGATTAAATTCAAAAATATATAACGAGCATATATTTTTAGACTGCGAAAAAAGTAATGCCTCCACTTAATCGACCACCCTGATGAAACAGTGTGAGAAATTACCATTAAATGCGGACTTCAGCTAATTGAACATTCACATATTCCAGCTTTTTGTCAATGAGCCACTCTCCTCTTTATCTTCAGTTAGATAAAAAGAACAAGGAGGCAAAATGTTTTAAAGTAAGAGCAAGGTTTTATTGTTAACTGTGTCATATGCTTTGATTCAATACATCTGACCGAAGCAGTTCTAGGTGTAAATTCACATTGAGTGGACGTTTTGCATGAAGATTCCACTGAAGGGAAAGAAACGGGAGGAATTTTCTTCTAAAGATTAAGTGCAGTAGTGAGTGGGAAAGTTGGCGTGGTTGTTACTGGGCAGCTGTGGATTAAATCACATAATCTTCTGCTTTCCATCTAATTCGTTATGCATCAACAAGGATCTCAACGAATCTGAATGGGGCAGGATGTATAAGGATTCATCCACCCCATCATTGCTTCATGAGGTTGAATGTCCTTGCAGCACATTTAAACAGCACTCGAACTGACATTTACTCACTGCAGGTCAGTGTGTTGTTTCGTTTTTGGCTCTTAGTAGTGCCCAAAAGAACCACTCATGGCTCAGTGAGGCCTTCCCAGGGATTCTCCAGTCTGTGCAGGAAAGGTTAGGAGGTCAGTTTTCCTCAGGAGGTTGTCCCGACTGACCATGCTAACTTGGGAGAAGGCCACTAGGCAGGTCGGTACCTGTGACCAACAAAACAGATTGCCTTGTGATGTGGGAAAAGAATGAATGACCTGACGCGCTCCATCAGGGTAAGTGAAACTTCTACTCACTCCAACCTCACCCCCTCAGGCAATCTAAGGGTAGAGTGGGTATAGTCCACAGGGATGCCACACAATACCAGTAAATGGGACGATCATACTTAATGCCTATCTTCTGAACTGCTCCTTCATTCATAGTGGCACCCTATCTCTCTTTGTGCAGGACAAGATCATCCACAACAAACCAGTGATGGTCCATCCAGTATATAATGACCATATGCAGACAATGGTGGTGAGTGACCTATGGTGTAGGGGTCTAATCAATCACTCATTATCTCTTTTCTCTGTTCCAGCTACCAAAAAAATCAGACGGAGGAAAACCTCCAGCAAATGCCTCCACCCCAGACTTCACTAAACAGGTCCACAACACGCCGAGGCACTGACAGTTGAAGTCTCTGACATTCGGAGGACTGCTGGAAACCAGACCTCTGCTGAGTGTGATAACAAGCCTCTGCACTCATAGAACATAGAACATAGAACATAGAACATTACAGCGCAGAACAGGCCCTTCGGCCCACGATGTTGCGCCGACCAGTTACAAAACAATGACCCACTAACCTAAACCAATCCCTTTTCGTCCATAAACCTATCCACAGATCTCTTAAACGCCCCCAAACTAGGCGCATTTACAACCGCAGCAGGCAGGGCATTCCAATCCCTCACCACCCTCTGGGTAAAGAACCTACCCCTGACATCCGTCCTATAACTACCACCCCTTAATTTAAAGCCATGCCCCCTCGTGCTAGATTTCTCCATCAGAG
Source organism: Carcharhinus amblyrhynchos (assembly GCF_965287045.1). Taxonomy (NCBI): domain Eukaryota; kingdom Metazoa; phylum Chordata; class Chondrichthyes; order Carcharhiniformes; family Carcharhinidae; genus Carcharhinus; species Carcharhinus amblyrhynchos. The sequence continues at coordinate 83,600,001 of NC_137324.1, read as the reverse complement.
GAAAAAGGCTATTACTATCCACCCTATCTAAACCTCTAATCATCTTATATGTTTCAATAAGATCCCCTCTTAGCCGCCTTCTTTCCAGCGAAAACAACCCCAAATCCCTCAGCCTCTCCTCATAGGACCTCAGCCCTGTGAGAAATGTTGGAGATGGGCAGACGGGCAGGGAAACATCAGACACTGTTGTCAGAGACTATGTAAAGACTGGATCTAAGGCTGAAGGAATTCATCCATTTAATGTCATCGTTTTGGCAGATATGCATATTGCGGTTTCTATAGGATGTCTGCCTTGGGGGCCCAGGTCCAGCAAATCCTGCCAGATTTGCACTCTGACCCACACATCATCACTCTAGCTAAGGCCGCATTCCAGCAGTGACTAGGTGAGAGGGAGGCAGGGCACCTCTCCCTCCATGGGCACCCAAAGGGAGGTGAACTTCAGCATGCAGAGGGAGGAGGAGTACCAGCCAGACACCCTGGGGACATGTATCCACGACACACCAAACATGTCCTACTGCTCTGAACTCTCTCTGAAGGTGACCCCATCAACTCCAGCAGGTCAGTCCAGGAAAGTGCACCTACCCCAGAACAGGAGACCTTCAACAGATCTCAGACCAACAAAGGACACCAGCCAGAGTCATCTTAGACAACAGGATGTAGCAGTCAACAGGCTGCCTCCATTTCTTTTGTAGATATCACAGCTGCACTGAGACATAGTGAAAGGGTTGGAAAAATTTAGAAATTTTGAATGCATTAAGGCAGCATGTGTGTTCATTCATTGCAAATACTCTTCACTATTGTAAATACAGTTCTCATTTATCCTTCTCCAATTCTCAATTATTTGGTGGCTAATTGATATGATGCAAGGTCCTTCATTCATTCAAGAGTTTAAAATGTGCTCCTCAATTATCCTTATCCAGTTCCTTTGTTCCATTCACTCTCTCTCAATCTCAGCACAGTGAATCACCTTTAATTACATATCGGCAACATGAACAAAGACACTTCGTAAATGAAAATGATTGTTGAACAATACACTTGTGATCCTTGGATCTCAGGCAGACATTATTTGTTCTCAGAGGAATTGGTCATCAAGCTTAATGATTTTCCTGAAGTTGTCGCAATGAAGTCTGTAGTTTGTGGACTTAACGAATATTTTTCACAATTAACATCAGATTTGTTTTCTCTCCCAAGTGCACTTTGGTGTTTATTTCATGACTTGAGCTTTTATAGGAGAAGTTTCATTCATCATTGAGCCTTTCATGTCTCAGTGTAGTGTGTTTTCATCTCTGCATTTAGGGTTGAATATTATTCCTTTCTTAGTTTCCACCTTCCCCATGCATGGTGCTGAATGAATGAAGTAGGTTCCACTCATTGACATTTGAAATGTCTGCTAAAGAGTGTGTGACTTCGGACAAGTGTGTTCATCCTAATAAAGCCATCTACTTACCTGTGTGGATCTTACTTTGTTTCTGAACGTCTGCCTAACAGTTCTTTACAAAATCTTCTGTAAAGTGCTTAAATCAATATGGAACTTATCACACTTCTGTGCATTCATTGACTTAGGGCATATAGAAAGGATTGGCTTTTGTGACGTGGACAATATTGAGGACTGTAATGAAAGCAATTCTATGGCACGTTTCCTGAGTGCTCAGCAGGATCTAGAAGAGAAGAGGTGGTCATTGATTGCTGTGTCAATGCTGACTGAGCCACATTTCCCCCTAATGCTAAGGCAGTATAGGAGGTAGATTTGCCAGGCTTCTGACAAATGCAAGGTAATGAATGTTTGTAAATAATCAAATAGTGGTCCTGCTGATCCACTCTCTGAGGCCAATGTGAACATAACTTGCAGCTTCGGGGGCAAGTGTACTGTAACAGGTCACTCCATCCTGATACCTGATGGCACATTGAGGCTCAGAAGCAAGATAGGACCTCTACATTATCTATCCATGCTAACTGGTGTTTTTCAGGGATGGTGCTGTTTGGATGTTGCTCCTCTTGTGACAGTCAAGTGTTAACCATTGATGAATATTTTCCTGTTAGCACTGCCTTGCTGGGTTGTTGTCACAATGATTGTATCCATATGTGCAATGATGTTTCGGCTGCTTGGAGAATGTCATGCTCACTGACTGGTTGACGCTATGTTGAGAGGACTGTACAATGAGTAGTTGCTTAAGGGTGTGCACTAGTGCAGTGCAAATCACATTCCGCAGCAGCCACATGTTCCCTAGCTTACCGTGTCTTCCAAGGATGATCCCAACATTAGGGATGAAGTGACTGATTCTGCTTCCATGATCATTGTGAGATTGGCCTTTTCCAATACCTTAATGCTAAGAATTAAAATTTGTTGCGTCCCCGGCATTGAGGCCTGTAGAGAACTTTGGCCATGAAAACTTGAATTAATCTTATTCCTCTTGAATGTGCAGCATGATATCATTCCTAAGATGCACTCTGTGGCTGGTGAACAAGTGTCATTAGCCCTTGTTACTGATGATCCAACCCTCTAGGCTCTGAGGTCTGCCAAATACCCCTGGTAACTGGGAATAAAATGTAAGCATCATGTGAGCAAAAACATACTGGTTCTGCTTTCTGTGATCACAAATGAGTTGAAAGTTGAGAGAATGAAATCCTTTTCTATTTATCAGTCTCACAGGTTACTGCCAGGAAGCTCTCAAGGTCATGTGTGCTGTCGATGGCATCCTGCGCTTGCAGAAAGCCTGAGATCGCAATGAATCCCACAACCCTGGTAACCAGTGGGTGGGGATTGGCTGATTTCCTTCCCTAAAGGGCAGTAATGAACCAGGTGGGCTTTTACAACATTCCAATAATTTTATAGTCATGAGACCAGCTGTTAATTCTAGCTTTATATTTATTAATTTAACTTAAATTCCTGCAACTATCAGCATGGGATTTGACCTCATGTACTCAGAGCATTAGCCTGAGTCTCTGAATTATTAGTCCAGTTATGGACTAATTAGTCCACCGTGTCACCAATGTACCCAAAACAATCATGGCTGAATTTTTAGATCAAAATATTGTTGCCAAATATATATGTGATTCAATTTATGGTTTCAATTTAGCTTAATGGGATATATCTTAAATGAAGTAATGTATGCATCAGAAAAATATTTACATATCTTGAACATTGATATCAAAATGTTGGAAAATGTTGATGGGGAGGTGTGGCAGCAGGTATGTGCTAATAAGACATTTCTGCTCTAAAGTCTAGTTTTAACAGGCAATTTGGGTCCTAATCACTGATTACCATCATTTGGACTTGTTTGGAGATGCTCTCGAGTGTTAATTAGATACAACTTTCATGGGACAATATATGTGGCCTCCATGCATTGAAGGTTTGGAATATATTGGCTGATAGACAGCTGCAGGTTTTAGGATGCCTCAAAGACTAATCAAGAGGGCGCAGGTGTTTCTGGATGTGGCACTAAATGTCCTGGTGGAGGAAATCCTGATAGGGAAAAGGAGGAGGAATGTTTTGCACCAACAAGAGGGATGTGATCCACCCTCCCTCTTGTCACTTCTGTCTCCCTCTTCTGCCTATAACAGCTGATCTTAGAACCATAGAAAATTACAGCTCAGAAAGAGGCCTTTTGGCCTTTCTTGTCTGTGCCGAACCATTTTTTACTTAGTCCTGCACTTGAACCATATCCCTCCACACCTCTCTCATCCATGAACCCGTCCAAGTTTTTCTTAAATGTTAAAAGCGACCCCGCATTTACCACTTTATCCGGCAGCTCATTCCACACCTCCACCACTCTCTGCGTGAAGAAGCCCCCCCCCCTAATATTCCCTTTAACCTTTTCTCCTTTCACCCTTAACCCATGCCCTCTGTTTTATTTCTTCCCTAGCCTCAGTGGAAAAAGCCTGCTTGCATTTACTCTATCTATACCCATCAAAATCTTATACACCTCTATCAAATCTCCCCTCATTCTTCTACGCTCCAGGGAATAAAGTCCTAACCTATTCAATCTCTCTCTGTAACTCAGCTTCTCAAGTCCCAGCAACATTCTTGTGAACCTTCTCTGCACTCTTTCAACCTTATTTACATTCTTCCTGTGACGAGGTGACCAAAACTGTACACAATACTGTAAATTTGGCCTCACTAATGCCTTATATAACCTTACCATAACACTCCAACATTTATACTCGATACTCCGATTTATAAAGGCCAATGTACCAAAAGCACTCTTCACGGCCCTATCCACCTGTGACGTCACTTTTAGGGAATTCTGTACCTGTATTCCCAGATCCCTCTGTTCAACTGCACCCTTTAGAGTCCTACCATTTAGCCTGTATGTTCTACTTTGGTTTGTCCTTCCAAAGTGCAATACCTCTCTTGTTTGACTTGGCCTCATGTCTTTCCCTATTCCCTTAGTGAGATGTCCATAACCAAGTAGTATGTTCTGTTGATAACCCTTACAAGGTGTCCAGTAAGATAGCATCATACAGCACTCACTCTCCTTAGGTAAACTCCTTGAAGAATTTCTAAAATATACATCAATAGAGTGTTGTAAAGTGGCCCAATTTGTTCCAAGAATACTCTTCCGATCCCCAGCAGCAATTGAACGGTAAATAGCAATATATTTTAAAGTAGTGCTCACATTTCTCAGCAATGACTCATTTACTCCCACTCAGCTGAGTATATTAGGGCAAGTGCACTGTCACTTTTTTAATGGTTAGCAGGTAAAGCAACCCCTTAACAGGCAGCTATTCCTAGTGCAAGTTTGAACTCTAACGGGACTCTTGTGTTAAACTGTGGCCTGAACTAATGTTTCAGCATAAGACACCATTTTGGCTATTTCAGATGCTTTTTAGTGGCTATAGTATCCTGGAAAAATTACACCCCCTCTAACCCCTGCCAGAATTTCTATTGGTTTACTCTGATTTTGTCAATGCAATCTGGCTGAAATCTGCCAACCAGTGCAAAAGAATGCAATATTTGAAACATGGGTTACATCAAGCATAAATTGAGTTTTTGAAATCTTTCACATTGGTTTCAAGAATTGTACTGAGAGCTAGCATTGAAACTCAAAACTAGTCACACTAACAGTAAATATTAAAAGTTTTTTTCCCACTAATTCAGGTCATTTGAGTCTGCTGAAGCAGGAATTCCAAATTGATCCTTTTTTTAGAAAAAGCACAGGTGCAACATGGCATAGTTTTCCAATATAAAAAATACTTTATTGACTTACAAATCAATATACAGAAATGGAACTAGAAAATAGTTCAGTATACCCTTTGTACAGTATTTTCAATTGTTTTAATTGGGTTACACACAGATGGTGGACAATAGCTACCCACACAATATAATTAACTCTGAACTGCTCTCCCTTGTTTCAAAACTAATACAGAAAAGTCAAAAGGGAATAAAATGAGACAGGCCACCCAGCATTGACCTAGGCACCAGAAACAATAACATCACATCCTTTCCAGTTAACTGAGCAGCATTGTGGCACAGTGGTTAGCACTGCTGCCTCACAGCACCCGGGTTCGATTTCAGCTTGGGTCACTGTCTGTGCTGAGTCTGCATGTTCTCCCCATGTCGGCATGGATTTCGTCCGGGTGCTCCAGTTCCTTCCACAGTCCAAAAGGCGTGTTGGTTAGGTGCAGAGGCCATGCTAAATTCTCCCTCAGTGTACTGAACAGATGCCGGAGTGTAGTGACTAGGGGATTTTCACAATAACTTCATTGCAGTGTTAATGTAAGCCTAATTGTGACACTAATAAATAAATAAAACTTAAAATCTCAAACAAGGTGCTACATACTAATAACCAAAACTCAGAGAGCTGTCCTTCAGACTAATCAAACAAGAGCTTACTGATCACCAGATTATATATCAAACATCCCAGGCTTCTCCATCACCATTTCTGGGTATGTCGCTCCCACCGGCAGGACAGACCTACCAGAGGTGACAGCACAGTGATGTATAGTTGGAATGGAGTTTCATGGAAACACTAAAAAATTGACTCCAAACCCCATAAAATCTCATGGCATCAGGTAAAACATAGATAAGGAAACTTCCTACTGATTACAAGTTATAATGACTTCAACAAAATCCATTAGTTGGATCTACTAGAATATGAGCTCCCTAATTGAGCCTTGTTAAGGCTGCCCTATCCGGGAGTTCGACAGAGTCATAGGGAAGAGTTCAACCGTCCTGTCCGCCACGGGAGTCAGAGAGGCGAGGAGCGGACCATGTGGAGCTCAGGTGGAATTTTCCAGTTTCAAGGTGAGCGAGGCTGGAATATTCCACCTATAGTATGGAGTATCTGAGTAACTAACACTCTGCACTGGGAAGTATCTGACAGAGCATTGCAAGCCACTGTAAATTAATCAGTTTTGGTGAAAGGACAATAACATGTCAGGAATTATTTTACAACTACTGCCCTCCCTCAACTGAGGAAGCACCAAGAGTAGCATGGACACAGGGAGGACAACCTCAATGCCCAGCATCAGAAAAGATTTACAAGAATGCTACCAGGTCTTGATGGATTGAGTTATAGAAAGAGGCTGGTTAGACTGGGACTTTTTTTCTCTGGAGCGTAGGAGACTGAGGGTGATCTTATAGAAGTCTATAAAATAATGAGGGGCACAGATCATCTAGATAGTCAATATCTTTTCCCAAAGGCAGGGGAGTCTAAAACTAGAGGGTATCTGTTTAAGGTGAGAAGGGAGAGATACAAAAGTGTCCAGAAGGGCAATTTTTTCACACAGAGGGTGGTGAGTGTCTGGAACAAGCTGCCAGAGGTAGTAGTAGAGGCGGGTACAATTCTATCTTTTAAAAAACATATAAATAGTTACGATGTGCATAGGGGGCTATGGGCCCAATGTGGGCAATTGGGATGAGCTTAGGAGTTTTAAAAAAATGGATGGCATGAATAAGTTGGGTTGAAAGGCCTGTTTCCCCTGCTGTAAACCTCTATGACTCTGACACCAAGAGTGACTCAGTAGTGCCATTACCAACCAAGATGAGCAACTGCTGAAGGACAAAGCTGAAAAACTGAGCCTGCAGCAACAAGTGAAGAAATCAGCAAGAGTTAAGATCCTACTTGATCACATCCACACCAATCTATCCATTGTAGATGTATCTATCCATGAGCGTACAGGAAGAATTGACTAGTGCACAGTCATTATCTAGTCAAAGTTCAGTCTTTACACCAAGGGCTCCTGCGACTGGTTTTTGTGGTACTAACACTGTGCTAAATGAGTTGATTCAGAACAGATCTAGCGACTGAAAACTGGGCATCCATGAGGTGTTGTGGTCCATCAGCAGTCACAACCCTCCATTCAACCACAATTTGTAACCTCTTGGTTCAGCTCTATGTTACCATCAAACTAGGAAATCAACCTTGCTTCAATGAGGAGTGTAGGAGAGAATGTCACAGTTTCTACCTGAAAATAAGATGCAAAACTGCTAATGCAAAAACATAGGTCTACTTTCCTTTCCGGGGGGTGAAATGGTGGCACAGTGATTAGCACTGCTTTGTCACAACACCACAGACCTGGGTTCAATTCCAGCTTTGGATAATTGTCTATGTGGAGACATTCTCACTGTATCTGCGTGGGTTTTCTCAATGCACTCTGGTTTCCTCCCACAAGATGTGCAGATTGGGTGGATTGGCTATGATAAATGCTCTTTCAGAGAGCCGGTGCGACTTGGTGGGCTGAGTGGCCTCTTGTTGTACTGTGCTGATTCTATGGTTCTGAACAGTGAAAGCAGCATGCAATAGACAGAACTAAGCAACCACATAACCAGCATATCGGTTCTAAACTCTGCAGTCTGCCACATCCGATCATGAATGTTTGTGGACATTAGACGATTATCCAGAGGAGCACGCTCCACAAATATCCTCAACCTCAATGACTGGGGAGTCCAGGAAATCAATGCAAGTGGCAAGGCTGAAGTTTTGCAACCACCTTCAGCTAGAAGTGTCAAGTGCATAATTCATTTCGGCCTCCTCCTTCAGTGAACTTAATTTACTTCATGTGATATTAAAAGACAGTTAAAAACATTGGATACTGCAAACTCTATGGGCCCCGAGAACATTCTAGCAATAATACTGAAGACCTGTCCTTATACAAGCTGTCCCAACACTAGGATTCATCTGGCAACATAGAAAATTGCCGAAGAACGTCTTGTCCACAAAAAGCAAGACTAATCCAATCCAGCCAATTGCTGTTCCACCCTGGATAGCAGCAAAGTGATTGAAGGTATCATTGACGGTGCAATCAAACAGCATTACTCAGCAATCAGCTACTCACTGATGTTTAGTTTGGGTTCCATTTGGCTCTGACCTACTTCCACCTTGGTTCAACCATGGGCACAAGATCTGAATTCTAGAGGAAAGGTGAGAGTGACTGTCTGACATCAAACAACATTTGACTGAATGTGGTAGCAAAAACAAAATCAGTGAGAATCAGAAGAAAACCCTCCAGTGGTTAGATTCATACCAAGCATGAAGGAAGATGACTGTATTTGCTGGAACTAATAATCTCAGCCCAAGACCATCACTGCTGGACTTCCTCAGAGTAGTGACCCCCAGACCCTACCAGCTTCAGATACTTCATCAGAGACCTTCCTTTCATCATAAAGACAGAAGTGTGGATGTTCACTGATGATGCACATTGTTCAGCACCATTTGTGACTCTTCAGATTCTGAAGCAATTCAAGTCCGTATGCAGTATGACCTGGACAATATTCAGGCTTGGGCTGATAGGTGGCAAACATAAACATAGGAATATAAGAAATAGGAGCAGGAATAGGCAATTCAGCACTCTGAGCCTGCACCGTCATTCAATATGGCACAGTGGCACAATGGTTACTATTGCTACCTCACAGCGCCAAGGACCCGTGTTCAATTCTGACCTCAGATGACTGTGTGTGTGGAGTTCGGAAATTCTCCCCGTGTCTGTGTCAGTTTCGTCCTGGTTTTCTCTTGCAGTCAGAAGTTGTGCAGATTAGGTTGATTGGCCATGCTAAATTCCCTATAGTGTCAGGGGGTCTAGCAGGATAAATATGTAGCATTAGGGGGATAGGCCCTGGGTGGATTGTGGTCGGTGCAGACTTGATGGACCGAATGGCCTCCTTCTGCACTGTGAATACGATCATGGCTGATCCCATCTCCACCTTCCTGCCTGCTCCCCATAACCCTTCATCCCGCTACTAATTAAAATCTCTCTATGTCATCTTTAATTTGTGTTCTGGAATCCAGTGCGCTCTGGGGTAGAGAGAAGTAAGACAAGTCCTACATCCCTGGAATCAATCTACAATGAACTAAGAAAATTACAGCACAGGAACAGGCCCTTCGGCCTGCCAAGCCTGCACCGACAATGCTGCCTGACTGAATTAAAGCTCTCTACTTTTCTGGGGATCATATTCCTCCATTTCCATCCTATTCATGTAGTTGCCAAGATGCCCCTTAAAACTAAATCGTATCTGCTTCCACTACCTTCCCCAGCAGCAAGTTCCAGGCACCCACCCCCCCTCTGTTTTAAATAAAACTTGCTTCGTACATTTCCTTTAAACTTTGCGCCTTAAACCTATGCCTCCTAGTAATTGACTCTTCCACCCTGAGAAAAAGCTTCTGACTATCCACTCTGTCCATGCCCCTCATAATCTTGCAGACTTCTGTCAAGTCGCCCCTCAACCTCCGCCTTTCCAGTGAGAACAAACCAAGTTCCTCCAACCTCTGCTCATAGCTAATGCCCTCCATACCAGGCAACATCCTGGTAAATCTTTTCTGTACCCTCTCCAAAGCCTCTACATCCTTCTGGTAGTGTGATGACCAGAATCGAACACTATATTCCAAGTGTGGCCTAACTAAGGTTCTATAAAGCTGCAACGTGACTTGCCAATTTTTTAACTCAATGCCCCGGTAGATGAAGCCATATGCCTTCTTGACTACTCTAGTGAATCTTCTTTGAACCACATTGAATGCATTTACATCCTTCCTCAAGTAACGGGACCAAAACTGTGTGCAGTACTGCAGATGCCATCCCACCAATACCCTATATGGTTATGAAAGTACTTCCCTTCTTTTACACTCTATGCCATAAGCAATGAATATTTAAATTCCTTTTGCCTTCTTTATTACCTGCTGCACCTGTATACTAACCTTCTGCAATTCATGCAATAAGACACCCAGAGCATTTTGAAGTTTCTCTCTATTTAGATAATAAGTCACCTTTTTATTCCTCCAACCGAATGGGATAACAACACACTTATCCACATTAACTTCCATCTATCAGATTTTGGCCCACTTACCTAACCTGTCCATACACACTGGTAAGTTCTTTATGTTCTCATTGCAACTTGCTTTCCTGCCTATTTTAGTGTCATTTGCAAATTTGGTAAGTAACATTCATGCCATACAAGTGCCAGGCAATGACCACCTCCAACAAAAGAACATCTAACCAATTCCCCATGGCAATTGATGGCATTCCCATTGCTAAATCCCTCCTCCCAATCAACATCCTGTTACCATTGGCCAGCAACTGAGCTGGATCAGCCACATTAAATGCTATGGTTATGAGAGCGGATCGAGGCTAGAATTCTGTTGCAGGTATCTCACCTCCTGATTCCCCAGAGTCCCTCACCATCTAAGCAAAGAGTGATGGAATATTCTCCACTTACGTGGATGATCACAGTTCCAACAGCACTTAAGAAGCTCGGCATTTGTCAGGACAAAGCAGCCAGCCTGAATGGCACTCCATCCACCACCATGAGTATTTACTTCCTCCACCACTTACTTACAATAACAGCAGTATGTGCCATCTGCAAGATGTACTGCAACAACTTGCCAAGTCCCTTTTAATAGCACCTTCCAAACTGACAGCCTCTACTACCTAGAAGGAAAAGGACAGCAGATGCCCGAAATATCACCACCTGCAAGTTCCCCTCCAAGCCACACACTATCCTGACTTGGAAATATGGCCACGATTCTCCCATCGCGACCTGCAACTTTTCAGGCGGATCGCGTTGGGAGATGCACATTGCCATCCTTGTACCGTGATGTGCGCATGCGCCGGGAACACATGTGCATCTCCCAGAGCCGGCGAACGGTCGCCAGTCAGACCATGCTGTGTCAGGTAAGTAATTTGAATCTTTTTGGATATGCTTAGCAGGCCGTTATTAGGATCTTTCAGGTCCCGATTGAATCGCCCACCCCACCAGAGTACTTCATCGCGACAGGGTTTACTCTAGCTCCCCATGTTCAGGGAAAAAGCAGGAAACCCTGCTGGAATGAAGGAGGGGCAATCAGGGCCCCCCAGGTGTTGGGCGGTGGGGTGATGGTGCCCCCTGGGCATGGGCATCCTAGAAGTGCAAGCCTATGCCCCCTGGCACTGCCCAAGGGGCAAAGTGCTCAAGCCCAGGAGGTATCTTGGAACTGCCCCTTGGCACTCAAGGAGTTGGGGCCTATTTGGGTGGGGCCTGGGGGCACTCGGTGGGGGTCAGGGGTCCCACTGCCACTCTGCATTGGGATCAGTCTGGGATGGAGGGAGGGGTGGTCTGCTGGGGGGGTATCTGACCCTGGTGGAGGGCGTCAGTGGGTGGGGGACGGGGGGGTATTGCATGGGTGAGGCAGTGGGGAGATCGCCACTGCTGGGGGCCTGGGCTGTGCACCGGAGTGCTCTGGGATGGGCGAGGTCAGAGCTGGTCTGGGAATTGCTGTGGGGGCTATAGGGGGAATGGAGGGGCAGAATTGTGGGGGTCCTGGGTTGGCCAGCGATTGAGCTGGCCAGCAAATGGGGAGTCTAACAGATTGGAGCCATGGCACATGCGCAGAGTTCCTGAATTGTTGGACCCCAGTGAAAATAGGCCCTGCCCCCCTGGGATTTTAATGATATTCATGACTGGGACCTCTGCAGTGCACGGAGTGTGGAGATTCAGGTGAGAAGCTAAACTAAGAAAGTAGTTGGGATTTAGAACAGTTTTCCTGCCAATTCAGCACTTTTGGGAGAATCGCGGCCTATATTTTTGTTCTTTCACTGGTACTCATTCAAAATTCTGGACCTTCCTTTGCTACAATACTGTGTATGTGTTTACCAGGGCAAGTAGTGATAGGCAACAGATGTTGGTCTTGCCAGTGATGCGTACATCCCGTGAAAGAATTTCAAAAAGGTGCCATGGGCATCCATCCTTGCATCTGGTTAATGAGACGAGAGGAACACCAGACAATGGGCTTCAGAGTTCAATACAGTGAGGGATCAAGTTTCCAAGCACAACAGGTAGATCAGCTACCATTGAAGGCAGAGAGAGTGCAATCAGGCCAGGGTTATGGTGAGAATTGGCAGTGGTGAAGAAATGAAGGCTATCAGCAGATAGCAAGCAACTTGTAGGATGCTAGGTGGAAAGGAGCATCCTGATTCCCTGGCTCCATAGAAAAACATTTATTAAAAATTTCACTGATTAGTTGCGACAAGCAGTGATCGATTTAAGAGTTGTCTGTTCAGCAATATGTTGATCTGGTGTTCTTGAATGCAGTCAGGCAAACCAAACTTGTAAGGAGCCCTCAACAATTTTTACTTTCCTGTTTGTATGTATAAATATTCTAATGCTTGTTTTGTGTGTGGCCAGTCACTGCATCAGAATTTTTTTTACCATATCAGTGATGAGTGGTGCATGAGTGGCTTATATAAGAACATAAGAACATAAGAAAATAGGAGCAGGAGTAGGCCATCTAGCCCTTCGAGCCTGCCCCGCCATTCAATAAGATCATGGCTGATCTGTCATGGCTCAGTTCCACATTCCCATCCTCTCCCCATAACCCTTAATCCCCTCTCTTATCAAAAACCCATCAACCCGCGTCTTAAAAATATTTAGCGAGGCAGCCTCCACCACCTCAACGGGCAGAGAATTCCAGAGATTCACCACCCTTTGAGTGAAGAAGTTCTTCCTCAACTCCGTTCTAAACTGCCCCCCCCTTTATCTAGAGGCTGTGCCCCCTAGTCCTACTGTCCTTTCTGAGCGGGAAGAGTCTCTCCACCTCTATCCTATCCATCCCATTCATCATCTTATATGTCTCAATGAGATCTCCCCTCATTCTTCTAAACTCTAACGAGTACAAGCCTAGTTTATTCAGCCTCTCCTCATAGCTCAACCCCCTCAACTCCGGCATCAGCCTAGTAAACCTCCTCTGCACTCCCTCCAAGGCCAAAATATCCTTGCGTAAGTACAGCGCCCAAAACTGCACACAGTACTCCAGCTGCGGCCTCACCAATGCCCTATATAGCCGCAGCAAGACCTCCCTACTTTTATATTCAATCCCCCTCGCTATGAAGGTCAGCAACCCATTCGCCTTCCTGACCACCTGCTGCACCTGCAAGCTGGGTTTTTGCGACTCATGCACAAGGACCCCGAGGTCCCTCTGCATTATAATAAACATACTTTTTTTTCCACCACACTGAGGGTTTATGGGCTGGTTAGCAACAGGTGCTACATGGCCAAATTTGTTGGCAAATATCAGTGTTTCTTCATTTTCATTTCCTGTGACAACGCTATACTTTTATCAAACTTCAATCACTGCTGCAGATATTTGTGTGATAACGTTCTGTTTGCTGTTCCATTGAAATGTGCAAACAATTCTGTTCTGAAAAGCTAAACATGATGACTTATATGAGGTATTGGGATCATATCCTAGGGTCTTTACAAGTTATTTTTGGTCACATTTCCCTTGGATCACTTGGAAATGGTGGTGTAGTGGTATTGTCACAGGACTAGTAATCTAGAGAAACAGGCTATTGTTCTGGGGACCCAGGTTTGAGTTCCACAAAAGCAGATGGTGAAATTAAAATTCTAGTGATGACCATGAAACCATTGTCAATTGATGTAAAAACCTATCTAATTCACTAATTTCCTTCACGGAAAGAAAGCTGCTGCTCTTTTCAGTGTGGCCTACATCTGCCTCCAGAACCACAGCAATGTGGTTGACTCTTCGCTACCATTCAATCAAGGGCATTTAGGGATGGGCAATAAATGCTGGCCTTGCTAGTGATGTTCACATTCTATGAAAGAAACTTATTTTTAAACTTATAAAGCGTTTGATAAGGTTCCCCATGGTAGGCTATTGCAGAAAATGCAGATGTATGGGATTGAGGGTGATTTAGCAGTTTGGATCAGGAATTGGCTAGCTGATAGAAGACAGAGGGTGGTGGTTGATGGGAAATATTCAACCTGGAGTTCAGTTACAAGTGGTGTACCTCAGGGATCTGTTTTGGGGCCACTGCTGTTTGTCATTTTTATAAATGACCTAGATGAGGGTGTAGAAGGATGGATTAGTAAACTTGCTGATGCCACCAAAGTTGGAGGAGTTGTAGACAGTGAGGATGGATGTTTCAGTTTGCAGACGGACATAGATAAGCTGCAGAGCTGGGCCGAGAGGTGGCAAATGGAGTTTAATACGGAAAAGTGTGAGGTGATTCACTTTGGTAAGAGTAACAGGGGTACAGAATATAGGGCTAATGGAAGGACTCTTAGTAGTGTTGACGAGCAGAGAGATCTCGGGGTACATGTGCATAACTCCCTGAAAGTTGGCACACAGGTTGATAAGGTTGTTAAGAAGGCGTACGGTGTGTTAGCTTTTACTGGTAGAGGGATTGAATTTCGGAACCATGAGGTCATGTTACAACTGTACAAAACTCTGGTGCGGCCGCACTTGGAGTATTGTGTACAGTTCTGGTCGCCACATTATAAGAAAAATGTGGAAGCATTGGAAAGGGTGCAGAGGAGGTTTACCAGGATGTTGCCTGGTATGGTGGGTAGGTCTTATGAGGAAAGGCTGAGGGACTTGAGGTTATTTTCATTAGAGAGAAGAAGGTTATGAGGTGACCTAACTGAGGCATACAAGATGATCAAAGGATTGGATAGGGTGGACAGTGAGAGCCTTTTTCCTCGGATGGTGATGGCTAACATGAGGGGACATAGCTTTAAATTAAGGGGTGGGGTAATTATAGGATGGATGTCAGAGGTAGGTTCTTTACTCAGAGGGTAGAAAGGGCGTGGAATGCCCTGCCTGCAGCAGTTGTGGACTTGCCAACTTTAAGGGCATTCAAATGGTCAGTGGATAGGCATATGGATAACATTGGAATAGTTTAGGTTAGCGGGTCATTAGATCGGTTCCACTGGTTGGCGCAACATCGAGGGCCAAAGGGCCTGTACTGCGCTGTAATATTCTATGTTCTATTTTGCTCTAAGTCTTGTTTCTTCCCCACCCCCAACACCCCCCCCCCCCCACCCACCCACCACCCCCCTACCCCCCACCCTCCCATTCTAGTTCCACCTTATCTTTAACAATTTAATTTTTCTGTCACTTTATTTTCAGACATGAGTGGCTGGAACTCTATCACCTCGCCTACCAGGGAATCAGAGCAGGCAAGGTTTGTACAACAGAAATGCCTATTGGCCTCAGGCAGGATTTTATGATCTCGCCAGAGCGAGGTCATAAAATCCCACCCTTGAGACCAAATCAACCTTACAGGAAGTTTTATTAGCCGAAAAGCTACTCATTTTCTTGTCAGTAAACTTCCACAGTTCCTTGTCCTAAAAGTCTTTCTTTCCTCTGTTAATCTTTTTCTTCACTGCTCTTTCTCTATTTTTAATCATTTTGCCGAAGCTGCAGGTTATGATTTTATTCCTATTTTGCAAGGCCAGCAGCAAATCTTCCAGCAATTTATGGCACATTGAATCTCATAAAGTATTCTGTTGCTCTTCCTGAAAGTGCACCAATGGACAAAGTGCCTCTGATTCTTAGGAGCATGCAGTGGTACACCTTGGATGGGTTAGTGTTGTAAGGCAAGCTGGGTGAGTTAGTGTTGGAAGCCAGAGCATGTGGCCACTATAGAAGGATGTGTGTGACAAGATCGTATGGAACTTGAGTGTGACGATAGGTTTGGATAATTAGGGATCAGGAATAGTTCTGAGTCTGTAAGAAAGTGGCTACATTTCTCCAGATAAGATTGGGTATCTGTTATGTATTGTGGTGTTGATGTTCAGAAGTATGCAGGATTAAAAACTAACAGAGCTTTGTTAGATGGTATGTTCATTAAAGGATGTTTCTTCACTTTGGTAGTTTCCCGTGCTAGTGACTTGCAATATCACTTCTTTATAATGTGCAAATATTAATACACAGTGCTTACTGCAGCTACTAAAACTCAATATAAATGCATAACATTTTCTCCCCATGAACAATAATCAAGTAAGAATAATCAACAAGTCAGATGATTTAGAGGTTGTCGCTTTTGGAACTGTTGATGGAGAACCTTTGGTGTCTTCTTCTTTGCATTGGTTGCAGCCTCTGGCATTTTCAGCATATTATCAGTGGTTGTTTTGGCTGATGTTGGTATCATAACTAGAGGTTGACTCTATGCTTCGTCTGAAAGCATTTTCTTCTTCAACAGTATCTGTCAGTGTCAGGGTTTCAGGGAGGTTCGGATCAGGACTTTGTCCAGTTGAAGCTGGATTTTCAGTTGGTTCCATTTCCAGCAGCTCAGTTCTTCCTGCCAACAACTGGTGTGTGTGCCTCCTTGGATGACATTATTTCTGGTTTGGATGGGATATGAGACAGGTCCAGTTTGTGCAAGGATCGTGGCAGGAACCAATTTCTCTCCTGTGGAATAATTCCTAGCTAAAGTTCCTTGTCCTAGATGGAAACTATGTTTGTTTTACTTTTCTGCTGTTCTATCTGTCTTTCTTGTTGAACGATTTATTTCATTTTCGGAGGTTTCAACAAGTCGAATGCTGTACATCGTTGTCTCTTCATCATTAATAATGCAGGAGAGATTGAAGTCATTGAATGAATGATATTCCTATACATCAGTAGGAATTGATTAAGGTGTTCGTACGGCAAACTTTTAAAGAAACCAGGGAACAATGTGTTTCATGGTTTGAATGAAACGTTTTGCTAGTCCACTCATAGCAGGATAGCACAGTGCAGACTTAATGTTGAACATTATTCTCTTTCAAGAAACTTTCAAATTCTTGGGAGACAAACTGATGTCCATTATCACTTACCAATTGCTCAGGGAAGCTAAACCAATTAAAGACTTCTCCTAACCTCTCGATCATCTTTTCTGATGAAATTGACTTCATTATGGTGACTTCTGGCCAGTTTGATTATCGGCCATTACTAAGAGCATTTGTCCTTCAAAAGGTCCTGCTAAGTCAACATGCACCTGTTGTCAAGACTCTTCCAGCCATTCCCAAGAATAAAGCAGTGCTAGCTATAGCAGGCTTTGTATCGCCACATATGAAGAACATATTCTAATTTTCTCTCAATCTCCATGTCCAAACTAGGCCACCAGAATTAACTCCTCGCTATTTCTTTCACGTGCACAAGACCACA
Source organism: Carcharhinus amblyrhynchos (assembly GCF_965287045.1). Taxonomy (NCBI): domain Eukaryota; kingdom Metazoa; phylum Chordata; class Chondrichthyes; order Carcharhiniformes; family Carcharhinidae; genus Carcharhinus; species Carcharhinus amblyrhynchos. The sequence continues at coordinate 83,582,647 of NC_137324.1, read as the reverse complement.
ACGCCCCTCATGTAATTTGTCCAACACTCATCTTCTCAATGATGATGGAATGATTACTCTGAGTCCCCTAAGAAGACACCTTCAATGTACAAACATCTTCTGCCTTCTAGTGGAGTATGGTTTCAATTCAGGCTTTAATTCTGAGATCTTGCCTTGTAATACCATATCCATTACTCCAAAGAGTTTCGGAAGTGACACGTATACTATCAACCTGTTCAAAGTAGAAGATCCTTCCACTCCAGTTGTTGGATGAACTACTTGCTAGTGGTAATCGTAGAAGTCCATCTACATTACAATGGAGACTTGGGACCATACCTTCGATTTCAATGTTGGTGTGTGAAGATTGTATGTCACACATGCATATCGGGACAACATGGAAGCCCCAATGCATGGACATGCACATTGAAAAGGTGCCAATTTGAAACTTCCAAAAAAAATTTTTTAATTGTAATCCTGCCAATGCTGTGCTCAAGAAGTTGAATGTAAGTAAGTGAGACAGTGCTAACTTGGCTTATTTGCCTCGAAGTTGGTAAGTATTTATACCTGATTATTTACACATTTTTCTTTTTCCAGAATCAGCAAAAACATAAGAACATAAGAAATAGGAGCAGGAGTAGGCCATCTGGCCCTTTGAGCCTGCCCCGCCATTCAATAAGATCATGGCTGATCTGTCGTGGCTCAGTTCCACATTCCCGCCCTCTCCCCATAACCCTTAATCCCCTCTCTTATCAAAAACCCATCAACCCGCGTCTTAAAAATATTTAGCGAGGCAGCCTCCACCACTTCAACGGGCAGAGAATTCCAGAGATTCACCACCCTTTGGGTGAAGAAGTTCTTCCCAGATATATCTGGGAGGAATTTTTAGGTGGCTAACCTTTTATAGTAGAGCTTATAATGTTTAAAGAGCATATAACATGAAAGTTTTTTTAAAACTTTGATGGTTTTGGACTGTATGTAATAAGCTTCAGCTAAACTGCACTTGGATTTTATAATGTATTTTAAGCTGTGTTGTTTAAGAGTTTTCCTGATGTTCTGTTGATACCCTCAGTGATTACTCCAAATGCTTTAGGAAAGTTTAATGTCTGTGAGTTGAAGCATGCAAATCTCCTGTAAGCTGATTGCAGAATCCAGTGCAGATTGAAAATCTAGAGTCATGTTTCACCGTCACTGGTACATCACACTTTTAGCTTGACTTCTTAAAATCACTGAAGTTCTTTTAAAGCTTCAATGTAAGTGCAGGGATCATGGGAGAAGTCAGGTGTCAGGTGAGGATGCAAATCAATTAACCACCCCTGAGAGTGTACAGGCCAAGGACATCATATGAAATGATGACAGAGGAGATGTGTGCCAGGACACTGCGCTTCAGCAAGGAAGCAATGACATACCTGTGTGAAATACTGAAGAAAGACCTGAAGCCAAACTCTAACTGCCACAATGTCTTAACAGTGGAGATGAAACTCATGACAGCATTCAATTTCTTTGCACCTGGATCTTTTTAATAAGACAGAGACTGGCATCTGCTGCTTTTGGACATTCAGCTTGTTGTTGGCTCATTGAAAATCCCTTCCTCTCCCTTCCCCTCCCCTCCCTTACATCACTTCCCTTCCTCTCTCCTTCCTTCCCTTCCCTTTCTTTTCCTTCCCTTCCCCTCTTTTGCCTTTCCTTCCCCTCCCATCCCCTCCTTCCTTCCCTTATTGTTTACAAAAAGATAACAGAACCATTGTTAAAGTAAAATAATATTTTATTAATCATTATGTTAAAATGAAAAGATATATTCTATTGCAAGAAATTAGAAATGTCATACTGCAGCTGCTAAAGTTAAACATTAAGTTAAATGTTAACATGGTTTCAACATTTTATATATTTGTTTTTTGTTAATGTTTTCCATTAAACTTTATAAACTTGTACAAATGTCATATTGAGACATTAAAGCACAACCTTTAAATAGGAGATAATAATAACTGAATAACATAATTGAAGTAAACAAGGCAGAAGAATATTCATGATAAACAGATGTTGATTTAGATTTTCCACTGCCCAAAATGTGAACTCTACTTTGCTCAAACTCATGTAATAAGGTTTCCAAATCGTGGTTTGAGAAGTTCTGACCTCTCTTCTTTCTAATTACATTTTCAGTTTCCGTATTCTAAATTAAAACATGTGAACACTTTTCAGCATGCCACACGTAAAGTTACACAATAATATAATGCAGATTTAAACAGTGGTTTCACAGATTAAAACAAATAACAAAACCTATTATGCACATTAAATAATTGTCATATGCAATCATAAAATTAAAAAAATACACTTTAAATGAGCCAATAACAATGGGATTAAGTGTTTATACAAATAACGTTTAAAAAAGAGACTTCTATATAGCTAGGAATCATTTTGCTCTCTCTCCTCAATACAAAACTGCTTTTTCAAGAGTACCCAATGGTCCGGTCATGAGGGGTCCTCCAGTACCATGCTGGGGTCTGCAGAGATTATCTTGTTGTAGGCTGAAGGTTGCTGCTCCCAACGGGAGTTTGATTGGGATTTTTAAATGCAGGAAAGTTCATTATTTTTCCCCTATTTTTGGTAACACATAGCTTTCTGCCAATAAGAAGTTATGGCCTCCGCTTGTTGATACTTGATGGCATATGTGTGTGCATACAAAGAATGCCCATCTCTGTATTCTACCAGCCTGAAAGACATGCTGATTAGGAGCATTGGCCATGCTAAAATTCTCCCTCAGTGCACCTGAATAGGTGTGGAGTGTGGCAACTACAGGAATTTCACAGTAACTTCATTGTAGTGTTAATGTAAGTCCACATGTGACAACAAATAAATAAATAAACTACTTGCTGCAAGTGACAGAATTCCTTTGTTTGGTCCAAAAATTGTTATTAATGAATGATGGTCCATCAATAATGTGAATCTTCTTCTGTACAAGAATTAATGGAATCTGTTCCAAAGATAATCTCTAATGCTTACTTTTTAATTTGTGCGTAGTTACTTTTTGCTTTGCCCAATGTTCTAGACGGAGAAGCAATGGGTTTTTCTTCACACGACTGCACGACGTGGGATTGCAATTCCATAAGGAGATGTGTCACGTGCTAACTGTAGAGGTAGGTTTGGGTTGAAATATATCAAGATTTCAGATTTGAGCAGCACCTTTTTGGCTTGCATGAAAATATTGTTGCACTGATCCAACTGACCACTTCCATTTCTTGTTTTGGCATAACAGGTTATGCAACAGTTTTAAAATCGTTGCCAAATTTAGAACCAATCTTCTGTAATTGATCAACAACCAAGGGAGGATTATTACTGGTTAACGTTCTGAGGCACTTCTCTGTAATAGCCTTGACCTGCAAAGGAGATTTGTAAATTTGTAAAGGCCTGTGGCATCGATCACATATCCTAAATACTCAACGGCGGACTGTCAGAATTCATACTGTCTGTGTGAGGTCTCAGTACATGGTCTTCCAATCGATGGAGAGTGGCATCCAGATTCCGAAGGTGTTCCTCTTCATCTCTTCCAGCAAGTAGAATGTCACCCAGATAACACTGGACTTTGCTTAGTCCACTCAGGGTCTGATCCATTGCTCTGAGAAACAATGCCAGAGTTGATGTGATACCAAAAGTAATCTTTAGTACTGAAGCAAACCTTTGTGTCACAATTATCAGAAATTCCCGTGACTTCATCCGTACGTATACCTGGCTCAGGTCAATTTTGCCAAAATGTTGGCCTCCTGCCTATCCCACAAATAGGTCATCAATATGGGATAGTGGGTATTGTCCCACACACAACACTGGATTAAGGGTGACTCTGAAGTCCACAAATTCATACAGATCCATCCTTTTTGATGACGGATACAACTGGTATAGACCATTCACTAATACTGACAGTTTCCAAGATGCCACCTTCACCAGTTGTGCCAAGTCAGCCTCCACTGTCGGCCTGATGGTATCGGACAGTGTTTCCCATGCCATGGTACAGCTCTATACTATAAAAATATTTTGAGGCAAACCTTCTATTTTCTCTGCCTTCCCCTTACTGGGAACTTCATTTTTAACTTCCCCCTGTCTTCTCACCTGTGTTTTTTTTAACCTCTCTCTCTCTCTCTCTCGGTCTCTCTTACTTCCCCCAAGGTTTATGTTCCCTTTCTTTGTTTTCATGTTTTATGCGGGTGCATGGGACCTTTGCCTTTGGCTCTAAGTCCCATTGGTCATGAACACAGGCCTGATCAATGTAAAAAATCTAAACCGCACATGTGCGGCTCTTTTCCAGCCGGTGCATAGGTGAGAGGCCCAAGATTCAACAGGACTTGGAAATGTCATCATAGAACCGTAGACAAAGGTTAATTTTAGTTTAATTACATGAATTTTTGCATCATTTTTCATGACACACCTGGGGGGTTTTCACGGAACCACTGGCATAGGGTACAGACATTGCCTTCAAGCATTTTGCTTGGCTTCCTTCTTTGATCTTCAAATTAGTATGATGTCTTTCATGCTTCCCAGTTCATCAAATGCAACCGTATGTTTCTTTAGAATTTTCGTAAAACCTGATTCTGCAATAGTTATCTGTTTGACTTCGGCCAAATTCAGTTAAATCTTCTCTAACCATGTTTAACCCATCATTGCTGAATAATTGCTCTTTACTACATGTAAAGTCAAATCATAGAACATAGAACATTACAGCACAGTACAGGCTCTTTGGCCCTCGATGTTGCGCTGACCAGTGGAACGAATCTAATGACCCTTTAACCTAAACTATTTAACCTAAACTTATCCATATGCCTATCCACTGACCATTTGAATGCTCTTAAAGTTGATGAGTCCACAACTGCTGCAGGCAGGGCATTCCATGCCCTTACTACCCTCTGAGTAAATCTGCCATTTACCCGTTAAGTTGCACAGCTATGTCAGTGAGGAACTTCGGTGGAACCACTTCACCTCTGTATGTCTTTGACGTTATTCTTGGAGAGTTCAAGGAAATGTTTGTGTTTTTCTATATATAGGGGGCGATCTTGAACCCACATTTGCCATCTGCTGGAATGGAGGCTGATTCTCAAGATTCAGTGAAACCCCAGAAGTTATGGCTAGAATCATAGAATCCTTACAGTGCAGAAGGAGACCATTTGGCCCATCGAGTGTCCACTGACCACAATTCCACCCGTATCCCCACACAGTTACCGTGTTAATCCCCTGACAGTAGGATCAATTTAGCATGGCCAATCAACCTAACCTGCACATCTTTCGACTGTGGGAGGAAACTGGAGCACCTGGAGGAAACCCACGCAGACATGGGGAGAATGTGCAAACTCCACACAAACTGTGATCCGAAGCCAGAATTGAACCCAGATCCCTGGCGCTGTGAGGCAGCAGTGCTTGCCACTGTGCCACCTGAGATTGGGGTTGGATCCACGATTTCCAATTTTCTCTGCCCCTTGCTGGTGATGTAGAATTATAGAACCCTACAGTGCAGAAAGAGGCCCTTCAGCCCATCGAGTCTGCACCGTACACAATCCCACCCAGGCCCTACCCCAATATCCCTACATATTATACCCACTAATCCCTCTAGCCTTCGCATCCCTAGACACTAAGGGGCAATTTCTTAGTGTGGCCAATCAACCTAACCTGCATATCTTTGGACTGTGGGAGGAAACCGGAGTACCCGGAGGAAACCCACGCAGACACGAAGAGAATGTGCAAACTCCACACAGACAGTGACGCGAGCCGGGAATCGAACCCAGGATCCTGGAGCTGTGAAGCAGCAGTGTTAACCACTGTGCTACCGTGCTGCCCGACCCTGTAGTCAGTTTCATGTCTATAATGGATGCAAACCTGATTTACATTCATTTTAATATATTTAAATGCTATTAAACAACCACCCTGCCAGATATAGACGTCACGTGGGGTGACATCAAAGAGAATTCCCATTGCCAGGGGTGGGGCCAGAGAATCCCGCTGCTGGCAAACAACACATCACAAACCAATTTTGATCCAATAGTTCCACACTTGTTTATATTTATACTAATAATTAACCTGTTGAAAATATTCATCTTATTAATGCCACTAATTATCGTGCTTCTTCTGACCTTATATAAATAGACCAGGTAAACGCTTAGGCTTTTAGGATAGGGTCAGCTTAAGTTTAGCCAATATTGCTTTGTCTGAATCAGAAATCTTTAACCTGTTTTTAATAACTTTTTTTGTAATATCCACTATGCAAAAAGACAAAAACAATGGAAAGATTAATAATAATTGGTAGGGTGAATTTTGCATACTGAATTGAATTATTGATTGTTGTAAGAGCATGATAAAACTGTTCTCAGATCCTTATTGTTTAATGAGTAGACTGATCAACAGCACTGAACGAAATAAGATGAAAATGTATTGAGTGATGATGCAACATGAATTGCCACAGTCAACATATCTGACATTGCATTTCAAAATGTTTGTGGGTTCGGTGACCCATCGTTTAAAATGAATGTGAAATCTTGAAATGGATCTTTGTTTTACAAGGTGTGATATTAATGTTATTCATGAAAATGTGTATCTCTGGTTGTTTTCCGTAATGGAAAGCAGTTATACAATTATTGTGTTATAATGTGCACTGCTACCTGACACATTTCAATTCATGCAACACATGCAAAACAGACATCACTGCAAGTGTTTTGGGTTGCATTGAAATATTGCTGAGCACAACACAAAAACATACAGTGAATGGCATCCAGCTATTCCGAGCTTCTCATGGAAGGATAATTCTACCAGTAAAACAAGAAACAAGGTGAGTATTAGGGTCAAGGGTTAGAGACTGCTGATTTCTTGCATCAATAATTCATTTTGGCTTTGATCTTGGTGAAACATGAGAACATGAGTTAGTACGGTTAAAACGCCACAGGGTCCCATTTGAACATTCTTTCATCTTATTCTGTTGAAAACATTTGATCAGTGCAATCATTGATCCAAAAATAATCCTTACACCAATCACTTTTCCTCTTAATGTTTCACCCATCCTCAAAACAATAGGTTTTTTCAAACTCTTATTCCCAGTTATCGTAACATCTCCTAAGTGCTCTGAATACTCTTTTCAAATGTCGCACTTGGAACCAAAGTTGAAATATATACAAGTGTTCTTGGAGATGGTGCTTCATTATTCCAAAATATCACATCTGATAAATGTTTAAACGTCGTATGTTAGTGACATGCACACAAATAATTATATGCCACCATGTGGAAAAAAATGAACATTTCAATCATTAAAACGTCATTAAAATTCAATCATTATTAATATCACACAGAGGTAAACATGAACACTGCAATGAAGTTATTATGAAAATCCGCTACTTGCCACATTTCAGCACCTGTTTGGCTATACCGAGGGAGAGTTTAGCATGGCCAATGCACCTAACCATCATGTCTTTTGGACTGTGGGAGGAAACTGGAGCAAACTCACACAGACATGGGGGAAACGTGCAGACTCCTCATTGAGACATTGACTCAAGCTGGGAAATCAACCCGGGTCCCTGGTGCTGTGAAGCAGCACCGCTAACCACTGTGCCACCGGGCCGCCCAAAACTAATAGATCAATTATTTAAACAAAAACACGTATCTACCTAAAAGAAAAGCATTATAAGGCACTCATTCCAAGATTACAGAGCTTTTCATAACTCTAGTTATGCCAAAACATAAAAAAAAATCAAAATAGAGATTTAGGCCAAGGATTCTCCAACCTCGTCTGCAACGGTTCTCCAGTCCCATTGTAGTGAATACAGTTTTGGCTGAGCACCAAATTCTCCGTTCTTGCTAGCAGCGGTGGTGGAACATATAACATTAGCGAACTGTAGCCTTAATCTTTCAACTGTTTTGAAATCCAGCTTGCAAAAACCTTTCTTAAAAATAAACCTTACTCTTAAATAAACCAACAGAGTACAAGCACTGATTTTTTAAAGTAGCTCTATTTTGCAAATTTAATTAGGTCAGGCGATGTGCAATCCATTTTAATTAGAGTGATGCATTCACTCTGAAGAGACCAGAGAGTGTTAAAATTTGTACAATAGTGTCTTTTTGCTGACAAAATGGCATTACATCATTGAGCAAATTTGTTTCCTTGGTAACGTGAATAAAAATGCCAACCCATGCATGCCAGTAGAGACTAAACACGAAAAAATAAAAGATTTTCTTCGAAACATTGATATGAAATATATATTTCACTTGATTAATACTACAAATTGGTTCCTTATTTATTATGGAATAGCATTGAATTTTTACGAGGTAGCTCCCCTTCAATTTTTATGTTAAAAAATGAACGATACTTGTGTACATGACTGGGTAGGTTTTTTTAACCAAATGCCAATACTTAAATGTTAGTAATATTTCAAAACATCCTTAGCTTGAAGTGAAATCAAACATATTAAAATTTAGAGGAGAAGTACCTGCAGAACAAGTACATTTTGTTTAAAATATACCTTACTTTACAGAGTAAAACAAGTGTTTTTTTGGTTAAAAAAAACCTTCAACTTTCTTACCTACATACAAGTTCCCTATTTTGATTTTGCCTCCTGGAAACTAGCTGCAATAATATCATCAGGAAAAGATGTCTTTGTACAGTTGACAGGGAGGGAAATAGAGACTAGTGGCTGCCTGCCTGTCAGCCATTTGATAAGAAATAAAACAAAGTGCTGGTAAAACTCAGCAGATCTAGCAGATTCTAACATTTTAAGTCTGATGTGGCTCTTTGGAACTAACTTGTTAATGATAAGAATCCGGCAGCTATGGAGCAGCAAAGGAATTTAGATATCCACTAACGTAAATCACCAAAAGTAAGTGCACTTGCACAAAATAATATGTTTTATTTCAAGCAGGTTAGAATACAAGGGCGAGGAGGTGATGCCTCAGTTGTACAATGCATTGATCAGACCCTGCCCAGTGTATTGCATTTAGTTTCATGCACTGCACCTCAGGAAGCATATATTGGCTCTGAAGTGTGTGGTGCAAATGGCACCATGTCTTAAGATTTGTATAGTAAGAAGTCTCACAACATCCGGTTAAAGTCCAACAGGTTTATTTGGTCGCAAAAGCCACTAGCTTTTGGAGCACTGCCCCTTCGTTGGGTGAGTGGGAGTTCTATTCACAAACAGGGCATATAAAGACACAAACTCAATTTACAAAATAATGGTTGGGATGCAAGTCTTTACAGGTAATCAAGTCTTAAATTTACATACAATGTGAGTGGAGAGACGTTAAGCACAGGTTAAAAAGATATGTATTGTCTCCAGACAGGACAGTTAGTGAGATTTTGCAAGCCCAGGCAAGTCGTGGGGATTACAGATAGTGTGACATGAACCCAAGATCCCGGTTGAGGCCATCCTTATGTGTACGGAACTTGGCTATCAGTTTCTGCTCAGCAAATCTGCGTTGGCGTGTGTCATGAAGGTCACCTTGGAGAATGATTACTCAAAGATCAGAGGCTGAATACCCGAGACCACTGAAGTGTTCCCCAACAGGAAGAGAACACTCCTGCCTGGTGATTGTAGGGTGGTGTTCATTTATCCATTCTCATAACGTCTACATGGTTTCCCCAATGCACCATGCCTCGGGACATCCTTTCCTGCAGCGTATCAGGTAGACAACATTGGCCGAGTTGCAAGAATATGTACTGTGTACCTGGTGGATGGTGTTCTCACGTGAGATGATGGCATCCGTGTCGATGATCTGGCACATCTTGCAGAGGTTGCTGTGGCAGGGTTGTGTGGTGTTGTGGTCACTGTTCTCCTGAAGGCTGGGTAGTTTGCTGCGGACAATGGTCTGTTTGAGGTTGTGTGGTTGTTTGAAGGCAAGAAATGCGGGTGTGGGGATGGCCTTGGCAAGATGTTCATCTTCATCAATGACATGTTGAAGGCTCCAGAGAAGATGTTGTAGCCTCTCCACTCCTGAGAAGTACTGGATGACGAAGGGTACTCTGTCCGCCGTATCCCGTGTTTGTCTTCTGAGGAGGTCAGTGCAGTTTTTCGCTGTGGCAGGTCAGAACTGTCGATTGATGAGTCAAGCAACATGTCCTGTTCTCATCAAGGCATCTTTCAGCGTCCGAAGGTGTCTGTTGTGATCTTCCTTGTCTGAGCAGATCCTGTGTCACCTGTGTATACAGAGGGCTTGTCTGTAGGGGATGGCTTCTTTAACATGTTTAGGGTGGAAGCTGGAGAAGTGGAGCATCGTGAGGTTATCCTTGGGCTTGCAGTGCAGTGAAATGCTGAGGTGACCATCCTTAATGGAGATGCGTGTGTCCAAGAATGCAACCGATTGCAAAGAGTAGTCCATGGTGAGTCTGATGGTGGGATGGAACTTGTTGGTGTCATCAAGTAGTTGTTTCAGTGATTGTTCACCATGAGTCTAAAGGAAGAAAATGTCATTGATGGATCTAATGTATAGCTTTATATGCCCTGTTTGTGATTAGAACTCCCACTCACCTGACAAAGAAGCAGTGCTCTGAAAGCTAGTGGCTTTTGCTACCAGATAAACCTGTTGAACTTTAACCTGGTGTTGTGAGACTTCTTATTGTGTTTACCCCTGTCCAATGCCAGCATCTCCTCATTAAGATTTATATTACAGGATTGATAACATAAATATGGTTTGTATTCCCTTGAGTTTAGAGGGTTGCAGGGTGATTTCACTGGGGTATTTGAAATGATAAAGGGATTCAATAGAATAGATACTGAGAAACAAATTCCTTCATTAGAGCTGGGCTAGTTAGGGATCAGGAATCAATTTTTCACATGAAGTAGAGTGGAAATATTGACCTCCCCTTGCCCCAGAAGACTGTGGAACCAGGTAACTGAAATGTTCAAGAATGAAAGTGAATAGACTTTTGCACGGTCAAGTGATCATGAGATTTGGAGAAAAGTGAACAAATGGAGTTCAGGTACAGATCACCTTTGTAACTGATTATCAGCTCAAGGATCTGAATGGCCTACACCAATTCCTACACGTATACCACAGCTGCTTCTGAGATGCTTTTTCTCTGGCAAATCACACCGGCTACCAAATTCTCTGTAGGATGTAATGGAAGGTAATTAATCGCTTAGAGCTGTATCGGATAGCAAAAGCTCCAACAGTAAAGGGCTGATGTGGTTTATTGTGAGTGTCAACATTTCTGGTCGTCACATTGTTGGGATCAGAGTACTGCCAGGCCAAATTCTAGAAGCTGCTCCAAATGCATGCTAAACTTACATCATTGAGCAAAAGTTTGCTGAAAGGGTACTGCCAAGTTTCACGCTGAATTTTACAGGATATGTGTTAAATAAATATACACACAGTGGGGAGGGGTGGCCGCAGGACTCATCGCGAGCAGGGGAGCAGACCATGTAAATGTCTGTTGGTTAGGGTGGGATTTCTCGGTTTTGGGGCGAGGGGCTGTAGGGCCAGTAAAATAGCAGGGAGCTCAGTTTGGACAATTCCTGACTTATTTCCCATTCCAGAGTACTTTCCCCTGGGAAGACTGGGACCAGTTCATCTGCCCACTTCACAGAGTTTGGCCATCACATAGGGAGATTAAGACCCCACACAGGCACCATTTTGTGACTGCACTAGTACTTTCCCACTACTGGAGCAGCCCCATCTCCCTCCCTCCACCAAATCAGAAGACGGCAGCTTATTCCCCAATGTCAGAATCACAGGGATGAAAGGGCACAGGTGTGTTTATCACTATTCCCATGGAGAAGTTTCTCCTCTATCTTGATATCTTCAACATAGGCAACCAAGGCTGCCTCCATGCTGAGACACTCATCCGTTTGCCTGCCTGTCTCACCTGCTCACCTCTCCCGCAGCCTGAAATTGCTGCCAGCCTTCAGCCTCAGTCACCTGTGCACAAAGCCTGGGGGCAGTCAATTAGGAACCTACCTCCTGAAAGGTTCTGCTGGTGGGCACACTGATGATATAGGTGCTAGCTGTGGGGGTTTTAATGCCCAACCAAAAATTCAACCTATGGGAACATCAACAAAGTTGAGAGCGTGGGCAAGGATTTAGGGACCTGCTGTGGCAAGTTTATTGGATACCAGGAGGAGAAGACAGAATGAGAGGAAGCAACGGTGGATAGAATAGATCAGATAGTCACTGTACTTTTTTGAGTTGAAGTTGGGACAGAACCATCAGCACTCTCAAATGGAACAGAATCAAGACGGCAATGTATCAGAACATTGTACAATTTGACCTGCACTAAGTAATTGTACTTACACTGAAAATATTTGGTCACTATACCTGAATGTGTTCAGCTTGAATCATTGCATATAATATATTAGAATCTGTGCATTTCCAACTTTTCAAAAGTGCAGACAAAGTGGGCTCTCAGGAGTGAGATTCCTGGTAAGAATGTCAAAAGTCAGTGATGTTTGCATCATATGTCAGTGTTCTAAATGAACTTCATCATCTGATAATAAGATGTGACAGCAAGTAGAATCATTTTCTAAAATGGGTTGAATGGTTTTAATAATTACCTCCGTCCAGATGTGTAAAATGGGATTATAGAACCATATCGCACCGCTAAGCAATATATTTTTGGAAAAATAGTTGGACAATAAATTGAAAATTACCTTTCTTTCTCATATTTCATGCGTTATTAAATCTGATATATAGCCTCCTCTCTGATCACAAACATTATTGAAAGAGTTATTTGGAAAACTGCTCAAACTTAATCAGTAAGGGCCTTAGTGTAATATCCAGCCTAGCATCTGTACTACTACAGTTTCTTTCCAACTGCAATACACAGGCACCAGGCAATGACTAAAAGGAAGGATCTAACCATTTACCCTTGACATTTAATTTTAATACCATCACTGAGTCCCCACTACCAACATCCTGGAGTGTTGACCAGAAACTGAACTGGACTGGCCATATAAATACTGTGGCTACAAGAACAAGTTAAAGGCTGGGAAGTCTGTGGTGACTAACTCATCTCCTCACTCCTCAAAATCTGTCCACCATCTATAAGGCATAAGTCAGGAGTGTGATGAAATAGTCTACATTTTCCTGGATGGGTACAGCTCAAACAACACACAAGAAGCTCATTACTATCCAGGACAAAACAGCCTACTTGTTGGCATCCCATCCACAACCTTAAACTTTCACTCCCTCCACCGATGCATAGTTGTAGATCTTGCAGTGCATCATCTGCAAGATGCACTGCAGGAACTCGTGCAAGCTTCTTTGACAAAACCTTCCAATCCACGATCTCTACTACCTCAAAGGACAAGGACAGCAGATGCCTGGGAACATCTGCACCAGGAGGTTCCCCTCTAAGCCACTCACCATCCTGACTTGGTAATATATTGCTGCTCCTTCACTGACCCTGGGCCAAAATCTTGGAAATCCCTCCCTAACATAACAGTGGATGTACCTACACCGCATGCACTGCAGCCAATCAATAAAGTCACTCACCACCGCCTTCTTAAGGGTAATTAAAGGTGGACATTAAACAAGCTAGCCCAGCCAGCATCACTCACATCCCGTGAAAAGAATGAAATAAAGTTGAAGGACTAACTCCATTTTGTTTATATTCCATGTAGAGTTATATCCTATTTATGTTAGAACTCCGAATGCAAATGTATTGATTTTGCTGTATTTGGGCGCAGCGCATTAGCAAAGCAAGTGATTTTAACCCACATCTTGAATGGAGGTGCTACCTTTGATTTCAATGGAAACAGCTAGGGATACTGAAATCAGAGCAAATGCACCTATGCAGCATAACCACCACGAGCAGAATGAATGAGTTGCTCCAATTCACCCATGTTCAGAGATTAAAGCACTTTAATTCATAGAAAATATTGATTTTAGCAAAGATGTGCTTGCACAACATGAATGTCTGATGTGATGTGAGCAATAGTAGTTACTGAGGCTGTCAGACATTATTTTGGAATTGCCTTCTCTGCTGAATTATAGGGCAGGATTTTACAGCCACCCCTGCTCGGCAAGATGTTACGGTCATGAAGTAAATGACAATATAATTGTCCCAGCACATTCAGTTCTGGAGACAAGCCATGCTGGGGCTATAAAATTCCAGTTATAAACTGTTCTACAGAATAAAAGGAGCTTCTGCAGAAATTAGACTGTAAGTTGACACAAACAGACAACATCAACTTGAACTGATATTATCTTGCATCCTTAACTTTCATAACAGCTACAAGGCACTTTTACAACAAATTATTAAGAGGAATGGAACTGAAAATCAGGGAGTGAATTTAAGGGATATGAATAAAGATTTGACAAAAAGGCAGATTTGGACTTAGCAGACAGAGTCTAATTTTCCCATCACATCTGAATACTTTAAAGAGTGCAGCACCCCCGCAGAACAGCATTGAAGTCTTAGCCTAGGTTCCATGCTCTGGAGTGGGACTTGAACCACTGACCTCCTAACTCAAAGTTCAGACTATAACCACTGAGTCAAGACTGATGTGTGAAAGATTTCAAATGAAGACAACGTTTTCAAGTTTGGGGGCAGAGAAGCAGTTTTGGTCAGCTAAAACAAGGGTGATAATGAAGTTGCCTTTCTTTGGACCAGTTAGAGTTACATTTTGGACATTGAGAGACTGGTGAGGAGGGTAGCTTTAGGATGTAGTTCTCTAAAATTAATAGATTTGTATTCAACTGGCCACATCACTGACATTACTTAAAATACAAGTGTTAGGTTCAGGGTGAAAACCAACGTGTTTCTCCCAGAAGGTCAGCTTTTCTGTTCAGATCTTCCCACACTTTGCCATTTTAAAATGAGGGTTGTGTTTTGCACTGTCATGATGATGGGCAGGGCCTAAAGCCCCAGCAAGCCCAGCTCCACAAATATCGTGGTGTCCTTTTTAAAAGATGCCTTGATCTCAAATCAACTTTAAAGACTGCTCCTTCTTCTAATTGCCAGAATCTTCCTTTTATTCATTAACATGGGCTCCCTTCGCCCTTCCTCCCCTATATGCTGGCCCACCCCAACCCCTTTCTATTGGATAGCATCTGGCCTCCTCCCCATCATCCCGAACCATACGTGAAGTGAACATTCACTATGGAGTCACCTACAGGTCCTTTTGGACCTGTCTCCTGTTGGCTCAGCCCCCTGGCAGTGGCAACCTGGCACTGTCAGGGTGCCAAAGGGCACTACCCGAGGGCACTGCCAGGATGCCAGAGAGCAAGATCGAATACAAGTGCGACGTGGTGAACTATTTTAGATCATGGAACTTGACACAAGGCAACCCTTGATATTTTGGTCAGTCCACAATGAGTTGCAGCATCGAAGAGTGTTGAAGGTTCAGTGTGTTGACCGCACAGAAAAGCTTTGAAGTTACAGTGCTGGGGTAGTGCTCAGGCAAACAGCCTGTGAGCCGTCTTGGTGACACTGCAGTGCATAGCCTGTCAGCTGAATGAGTGAGACAAGCTAGCCACACCGACCCCTGCTGACTATGGCAAGATCTGCAAGACATAATTGCCAACTCCAATGCAGGGAGGGCCCTGGTGAGCTCACTGCATTCTACATCCATTTTGAAGAGGTCATACTCTCCACCCTGGAAGCCCTGGATAAACCTGCATTTGGGGTCACCATTGCAGATGTCAGAGCAGCTTTCTTGAAGGTCAACCCATGGAAAGCGACTGGTCCAGATGGGATACTTGGACGAGCATCCAGATCCTGCGTGGATCAGCTGGAGGAGGTATTCACAGACAGCTTCAACCTCTGTTTACAACAATCTGAGGTCCCTATCTGCTTCAAGAAGATGATCATCATCCTGGTACCAAAGAGAAACCAAGCAGCGTGCCTTAATGACTATTGGCTAGTGGCTCTGACAGCCATCATTATGAAGTGCTTCGAAAGGTTAGTCATTGCACAAATCAATTCCAGCCTCCCAGACTACCCGGATCCACTACAGTTTGCTTGTCACCACAATAGGTCCACAGCAGACACCATTTACCTGGCCCTGCACTCAACTCACAAGAACACCTACGTCAGAATCCTATTTATTGACAACAGCTCAGCCTTCAACACTATTATTCCCACCTCATTTCCAAACTCTGTGGCCTGGGCCTCGGCACCTCCCTCTGTGACTGGATCCTGAACTTCCTAACCCACAGACCACTATCAGTAAGGATAGGCAACAACACCTCCTCCACGATCATCGTCAACAGGGAGCCCCCTACTATACTCCTTATACACCTATGACTGTGCGGCCAAATTCCCCTCCAACTTGATCTTCAAGTCTGCTGATGACACTACTGTGGCGGGTCAGATCTCAAACAATGACGAGACAGAGTACAGGAATGAGATAGAGAATCTGGTGAACTGGTGCAGCAACAATAATCCCTCCCTCATTGTCAAAAAATGAAGGAGGTTGTCAGTGGCTTCAGGAATCATAAAGAAGATCCATCTAAACCAGCCTCCCATCCATTGACTCTGTCTTCACTTCCCGCTGCCTCAGCAAATCAGCCAGCATAATTAAGTACCCCACGCACCCGAGACATTCTCTCTTCCACCTTCTTCTGTTGGGAATAAGATACAAAAGTCTGAGATCATGAAACAACCTACTCAAGAACAGCTTCTTCCCTGCTGCTGTCAGACTTCTGAATGGACTTACCTTGCATTAAGTTGATCTTTCTCTATACCCTAACTATGACTGTAACACTACATTCTGCACTATCTCATTTCCTTCTCTATGAACAGTTTGCTTTGTCTCTTCAGCATGCAAGAAACAATACTTTTCACTGTATTGTTAATACATGTGACAATAATAAATCAAATCAAATCAAAATCAGTGCGACAAAATTGCCACTAGACAAGTGCTAACATCCTACTTCTGCAGATTCTAAAAGATGTGTATCCACAGAAATGAAAGGCTATGGCAAAATCTACTATTGTGCAGCTTTCAGCATACAATTCCATGTTCTGGTTCCATAGTGGTGTTCAAATACAATCAATTCACCTAGGTGTTCTAGGTATTCTATATCATGGTGCCTAAAGGGCTAGCGATTGTAGATCACCTGTATGCCATGGTCTCACACTGGTGACAATCCATAGAATCAATCAGGCCTCATATGGCAGATCAACCTCAGAAACTACCCCATCACCTCAGTTCATAACCTAACATTGAAATATCCAGATTATTCATGTTTTGACAGAATTAGCAGTTTCAAGAGAGCTGTAACACTAAGTTTGCAGGAAAATGGAAGTCTGGCAATTGATCGAATACACATAGGCTAACATTAATAGCTGCACCTACAAGTAGAAACAGCATAAGTAGAAACAGCATAAGGTTCAGTCCTGCAGAAACTGTGAGACACTACCATTGAAGAATGGTCTTTGCAATTCAGCGTGCCCATGAACATATGAAACCATTTTTACCTTACTGGAATAAGCTAGACATCTCCTGGAGAATCACTTTTAAGGGCAAGCAGGTCATCATATGTTGCAGTTGTATAGAACATTGGTTAGACCGCATTTGGAGTACTGCATCCAGTTCTGGTCGCCTTACAAATGGAATGGCGTGGAGACCCTGGAGAGAGTGCAGAGGAGGTTTACCAGGATGCTGCCTGGTATGGAAGGACTGGGTTATGACGAAAGATTGGGCAAATTGGGGCTGTTTTCATAAGAACATAAGAACATAAGAAATAGGAGCAGGAGTAGGCCATCTAGCCCTTCGAGCCTGCCCCGCCATTCAATAAGATCATGGCTGATCTGTTGTGGCTCAGTTCCACTTTCCCGCCCTCTCCCCATAACCCTTAATCCCCTCTCTTATCAAAAACCCATCAACCCGCTTCTTAAAAATATTTAGCGAGGCAGCCTCCACCACTTCAACGGGCAGAGAATTCCAGAGATTCACCACCCTTTGAGTGAAGAAGTTCCTCCTCAACTCCGTTCTAAACCGCCTCCCCTTTATCTTGAGGCTGTGCCCCCTAGTCCTACTGTCTTTTTTGAGCGGGAAGAGTCTCTCCACCTCTATCCTATCCATCCCATTCATCATCTTATACGTCTCAATGAGATCTCCCCTCATTCTTCTAAACTCTAACAAGTACAAGCCTAGTTTATTCAGCCTCTCCTCATAGCTCAATCCCCTCAACTCCCTTGAATGACGGCGACTGAGGGGAGATCTAATAGAGATACATAAGATTATGAAGGGTATAGATAGATTAAACAGTGGTAAGCTTTTTCCTAGATTGGAAACGTACATTACGAGGGGCCACGGGCTTAGGGTGAGGGGGGCGAGGTATAATTCAGATGTTAGAGGGAGGTTTTTCACACAGAGGGTAGTGGGGGTATGGAATGCTCTGCCAAGCAAGGTGGTGGAGGCAGGCACGCTGGAGTTGTTTAAGAGTTACTTAGATAGGCACATGAGCGGGATGGAGATGGAGGGATATAGGAGACTGTTTTAAATAAGGTTCAGGAGCCTTGGGACGTCCCTGGGAATCAATTGATTCCTATGGACCTTCCAACATATTTTCTGGCTCACTTGTTTTACTTTTGAGCTTCTGGGCATTCCCTTAAATGTTTGTATAAGGATGTGCATGGTATTGATGTTTTTCTCTTTTAATCCACAGGTGCTTCGGTCCGCCTTGTTGTCCAACAAGGGGCATACACGTGATGGGTCATACGAGGGCTGCTCTTGGTTGTTTCGAGAGTAGCCTAGTGCTTCACATTATTAGTATACGCTTAATCTGGACCAGATGCTGCGCAACATGACAGCTCAGTGACTATCCCTGATTGCTGTGCAGATACATGGATTTAGGCCAGTGTCTGCGGGAGTTTGTGCATTCTCCCCATGCTTGCGTGGGTTTTCTCTGGGTGCTCCAGTTTCCTCCCACACCCCAAAGATGTGCTGTTAGGCTGGTTGGTGGAACAAATTGTCCCTAAATTAGTCTTCCCTCAATGTGGAATGCCATAAGCATAGACAAGGGTCATGGGTGGAGGGGGGACTCAAAGTGTTAAAATGGCGATGCTGGCTCGTTGGGCCAAAGGGCCTGTTTCCTGTGCTGTGTTGTTCTTTGTTCTTTGTTCATACCAGCATCTTTGCAATCTGATATTTCACAACTTCATCACTCACCGGCCCATGAATATGGATTGGATGACAAGACTTGCAAGAAAGACAGTTTAATGGCCAGGTATGAACAATGACATTGATGCGAGGTTTGCCAAGAACATATGCCAAGTCAGCACATGAAAAAAACAATTCCACTTGAAGTTCCTAACTATCCTTAGTCCAAAATAACACTGTATCAAGTTTCCCAGTATTTGACTGGTGCAGAATGCATCAAGCACAACTGTGGTACACAATCCAAGTGTTATTTTCAATTTATTTGGTGCTCCTAGTGAAATCATTACAGATAACAGTCCATAATTTAGTGTTAACCAATGTCAGGTTAAGTGTGAGAAGTGCAATATTGATCACACTACTTCTTCTCCTCATTACTCTTGATCTAATAGCCTAGTTGAATGAATGTTTCACACAGTGAAATTCCTAATTTTCAAACGTATACAGACCAAGCAAGATCTACACATTGCAATGCTGCATCTGAGAGCGACTGCTTTAATTGCAACTATACCATTATGAGCAGAGCTCATGTTTGGCAGACCAGTGCATACCAATTTACCTACTCTCACCAATTCTACTCTCCCAGACACCAGACAGCAACTTTTAAAACTGCAAGAGAATGTGACCAACGTTCACTATAAAAATATAGGTACAGAATTGCCTAGTTTACTGTTTGGACAATAGGTTCGCATTTAGGGTCACACATAAGTTATGTGGCAACCTACCAAGGAGACTAAGTTTTGTTCAGAACCAAAGTATGAAGTAATCATATAGAAAGGGGAAATGCTAAGGAAGAACCAGGGAAGAATTAGTTTCATTCCACTTCTCTATCACCATGCAGTCCTATAACATAAGAACAAAAGAACATAAGAACTAGGAGCAGGATTAGGCCATCTGGCCCCTCGAGCCTGCCCTACCATTCAATAAGATCATGGTAGATCTTTTTGTGGCGTCAGCTCCACTTACTCGCCCACTCATCATAACCCTTAATTCCTTTACTATTCAAAAATGTATCTATCCTTGCCTTAAAAGCATTCAATGAGGTAGCCTCAACTGCTTCACTGGACAGGGAATTCCAGAGATTCACAACTCTTTATATGAATAAATACCTCCTCAACATCAACATTACATCAAAGACAGGATCCCAAATTCAACCAGGAACACCATCCAAGAATGCCAATCCCACAAATCGTGATGAACAGTTAAAGAAACGTGATCCTGTACTCAAAACCTCTCACTATGAAGGCCAGCATACCATTTGCCTTCTTCACCGCCTGCTGTTGCTCCATGCTTACTTTCAATGACGGGTGTAAAAGAACATCCTGGTTTCGTTGCACATTCAGCTCCCTCAATCTATAACTGTAAGATTTATTAATGTGCTTTATGCAAAAATTCACAGCAGCTTACTGCAGTGCACGGCCTTGTAACAGTCAAATTGTTATGAATAGTATTTTGATTATAAAAGAAATTCTAAATCTGTTATAAACAAATATGTTTAACTAAAATGACCTGTTACACATTTATGGCACAATTATTGTATTTCAGTAACTATAAAAAATGACAAATCATTTTCTAAGCTTTTGATAACAAGAATATTAATGAGACATTTTCAAATGTGACCTTATCAAATTTGGTTCCACTCCCTAAACCTTATTTTCTCCTGCTCAACCAATGTACATTTTTAATCTGAACTATTTTCATTTTAGCTGAAGAAACATCAAATAAGAAGTAAAGCTAGGTTGAAATTTCTGGACAGTAATGATCAAGTACATGATAAAAAATGATTGTTCAATTTCTGCTGGACCATGGAAATGTCATCCATGGAAAGCAACCATCTAGAAATGAAATATGGAGGCCTTAATGTTCAAGAGATAGTCACACTTTTCATTAGAGGTCAGAAAGAAATTTTTCATAACTTTTGCTCAATGGATTAAAACAGTGAGGATAGAATCCATGAGAGGGTAAATTTACATGATATGTAAAAGGAACAAGAATGTTTGGTCTAATATCGTAGACAACCCATAGAATCACAGAAAAAATAAAATGGTTACCGCAGAGAAGGAGGTCGTTTGGCCCATTATTTGCCTACTAGCCCTCTGAGGGAGCAGTTCAGCTGATGCCACTCTCCTGCCTTTTCCCTAAATCCCTGCAAATCGGTCCTTTTTGGATAATGATTCTATTTCCTTTTGAAAACCGCAATTGAAAAAAGCTCCACCACACTCGCAGGTAGATTATTCCAGGTCCAGCCCACTCGCTGTTTGAAAAAGATTTTCTTCGTGTAACCATTGCTTCTTATATCATATCTCTGGGTCCTGTGATTCTTGATCTTTCCATCAATGGAAACAGTTGCTGCAGATCTATTCTGTTCAAACACCTCATGGTACTGAATACCTAAATCAAATCTCCTCTTGGCATTTTCTCATCCAAGGACAAAGTCCCAACTTCTCCAATCTATCTACGTAACTGAAGCTCCTCATCCCTGGAACCATTCTTATGAATCCTTTCTGCAACCTTTCCAATGTTTTTCCATCCTTCCCAAAGTGTGGTGATCAGAACTGACTCCAAATACTCCGGTTGAGCCCAAACTATACTAGAAAACAATCCCCTCTTGGCTTACAAAATGAATTAAGGAAACTTCAGATCCAAAGAGGAGTCATATAAAACTGCTAGGAAAAGTAACAAGCCTATGGATTGGAAGAAGTTCAGCATTTAGCAAAAAAGGACAAAAAGATTGATTAAGCGGGGAGTATGAGAGTAAACCAGCATGTAATATATAAAAGCCGAAGATAAAAGCTTCTACAAATATCTAACAAGGAAAAGATAATGAAGATAAATGTAGGTCCCTTACAGTCTGAAACAGGAGAATTTATAATAGAGAACAAGGAAATGGCAGAGCAATTAAATACCTTGTTTTAGTTCTGTCTTCATGCAGGAAGACACAAATAACTTCCCAGAAATACGAATGAATTAAGGGTCTGTTGAGAAGGAGGAATTGAAGGAAATTGGTATTACTAAAAAAAAGTGTTTGAGAATTAATGGGACAGGACACCTATAATTCCACAGGACCTGACCATCAACATCCTAGGGTACTAAAGGAAGTGGCCATTGAAATAGTGGATGTGTTGGTTGTCATCTTCCAAGATTCTGGAGATTTTGAAACAGTCCCAGCAGATTAAAGGGTGTCAAATGTAACCCTGCTATTTACAAAGAGAGGGAGGGCAGGAGAAAATTGGGAATTACAGAGCAGTTAGCCTAGTAGGGAAAATATTAAAGTTTATTATAAAGGATGTGATGACAGGACACTTAGAAAATATCAAAAGGATTAGATTTATGAAAGGGGAATCATATTTGACAAACCGACTGGAGTTATTTGAGGATATAACTAGTAGAATAGATAAGGGCAACCAATGGATGTGGTGTATTTGGATTTTTAGCAACCTTTTGATAAGTCTGATCTAAGAGGTTACTGTGCAAAATTAAAGCCCATGGAATTGGCGATAACATATCGGCATGGATTAAGAATTGGTTAACAGGCAGGAAACAGGGCCAGGGGGATGCGATTCTCTGGGGCTGCTAGCTGCAGCCAAGGTTCACAATGTCTCGTTGAATCAGGCATGAATGGATTCAGCGTCAAGCCTGCTGCAAGTCTTCTGGCTCACTCTGCGAGTCCCGATCTGGGCGAGAACATGATAACCACACATTAATATTCATTTAAATCTATTTACCAGGTTTGAGGCTGGATATTCCAGCCTCCCAGCATGACCCCCCCCACCCCCACAGCAGGAAGTCCAGCGGGCACCAATTAGTGCATGTTCTGACAAGCTTGGACCAGGTATCTTAGACTCTGAGGAGGGAGGCAAGGAGATAAGTACTATGCCCATGTGCCCTTCTGCTGCTGCCCAACTTCAGAGGAAGGGTCCCTAAAGAGTCTTGGGGGTTGGGTGTGTTTGGGTAGGGGAAAAGGGGTTGACTTCAGGACTTGCCCCTGGGTTGGAGGTCTAATGGCTGAATTGTTCCTTCTTGACCAAGTGTGGTGTCAAAATTTGCAGATGACACCAAGATGGGTGGAAGAGCAAAGCATGCAGAGGACGCTGAAAGTTTGCAAAGGATGTAGATAATCTAAGTGAATGGGCAAGGGTCTGGCAGATGGAGTACAATGTTGGTAAATGTGAGGTCATCCATTTTGGTAGGAATCACAGAAAAATGGACTATTATTTAAATGGTAAAAAATTGCAGCATACTGCTGTGCAGAGGGACCTGAGTGTCCTATGTAGAAATCTCAAGGAATTGGTTTGCAGGTGCAGCAGGTAATTCAGCCGACAAATTGAATTTTGTCCTTCATTGCTAGAGGGATAGAGTTTAAAAACAGTGAGGTTATGTTGCAGCTGTATAAGGTACTGGTGAGGCCACACCTGGACTACTGCTTACAGTTTTGGTCTCCTTATTTGAGAAAGGATATACTGGCACTGGAGGGGATGCAGAGGAGATTCACGAGGTTGATTCCAGAGTTGAGAGGGTTGGCTTATGAGGAGAGACTATACCCATTGGAATTCAGAAGAATGAGGGGAGATCTTATAGAAACATAAGATTTTGAAGGGAATGGATAAAATAGAACCTGGGAAGTTGTTTCCACTGGCAGTTGAAACTAGAACTAGGGAACGTAGCCTCAAAATAAGGGAAGCAGATTTAGGACTGAGTTGAGGAGGAACTTCTTCACACAAAGAGTTGTGAATTTGTGGATTTCCCTGTCCAGTGAAGCAGTTGAGGCTACTTCATTGAATGATGTTAAGGCAAGGATAGATAAATTCTTGAACAATAAAGGAATTAAAGGTTATGGTGAGCAGGCGGGTAAATGGAGCTGAGTCCACGTAAAGATCAGCCATGATCTTATTGAATAGCAGAGCAGGCTCAAGGGGCCAGATGGCCTACTCCTGCTCCTAGTTCTTATGAAACATGGAGATCACTCTTAACACAGTGATTTCAGGCAATTTTCTGTTAAAAATCTTTATTATTGTCTATGTTCTATAAAATCTTTGAAGTGGCCTAACCACTTTAATATCCAAATCCCCTGAACACCTGAAAGCTTCAAACTCACAGCAGCATTGGGATGGGGAGGTTCAGTTCACCTCCATGCCAACATGGTATGGAGGGATGGGGGTGGCTGATCCTACATTTAATGGTGGGAGGTAGAGGCTGCTCTCTTGGTCTGCAGAGAATAGCCATTTCTGTGAAGCAAGGAGAGGAGGGCCTGTTAATGAGCTCTGAGATCAGGGCATCCTTTAAAGATGGCAGTTTTGCTGCACTTAGTTTTTATTCTAGAGAATTGTAGCCAGAAAGTAAGAATGAATGGGGCTTTTTGAAAGAGCAGGCAGTGACTAATGAGGTCCCACAGATGTCAGTGCTTGGATATATACCAATAATTTGTTTGGTGGATCCAAGAGTAATATTTTCAAGTTTGCTGATAACAGAAAACATGTGGGAAGGCGAGTGGTAGGGGGCTGGTTAGGAGACTTCAAGGTGATTTAGACAAGTTGATGGAGTGGGCAAATACATGGCAGATGCAGAATAACAAGGATAAAAGTAAGGTTATCCATTTTGGAAGGAGAAACAGAATGGCAGTGTATTATTTAAATGGTGATGGATTGGCAAATGTTGACTTAGAAAGACACCTGGCTGTCCTAATACACCAGTCATGGAAGCAAACATGTAGATAAGGGAAGCAATTAGGAAGAAACATAGTATGCTGGATTTCATTCCAAGAGCAAGGAGCAAGGGTGTCTTACTGCAGCTGTCCAAGGTCTTGGTGAGACCACACCTGGAATATTGTGTGCAGTTCTAGTCTCCCTATCTAAGAAAGGATGTATCTGCCATAGAGGGAGTGCAGTGAAGGTTCACCAGACTGATTCTTAGGATGGCAGGATTGTTATATGAGGAGAGATTGGGTCAACTGGCACTGTATTCATTGGAATTTAGAAGAATGTGAGGGAATCGGATTGAGATGTATAAAATTCTGACAGGCCTGAACAGACTGGATGAAGGAATGTTGTTTCCTATGGCTGGAGGGGGAATTTAGACAAAAGCATCACAGTCTCAACATATGGATTAGGTCGGTTAGGACTGAGATGAGGAGAAACCTCTTCACTGAAAGGACGGTGAGGACCTGTACAGCTGCAGTAAGACATCTTTGCTCCTGCACTCAAGCCTCTTGCAATGAAGACCAATATACTATTTGCCTTCCTAACTGCAAGTTTTAGCTTTATATCTCCACAGAGGCTGTGGAAGCCAAACACTGAATATATTTAAGAAGAAAATAGGAAGATGTTTCATCTCTAAAGGTGTCAAGGGATATGGGGAGAGCACTGGAGTACGGTGTTGAGATGAAGGATCAGCCATGACCATCTTGAAAGGTGGAGCAGGCTTAAAGGGCCAACAGCCAGTGCCTGCTCTTATTTTCTATGCTTCTATATTAACACCTTTTGTTATTTAGTCTCCCTGTCCTTCACCTTCACAGATCTTCACAGAAAATTTCCAATCTTGTCTGCAGCTGGCATTCTCCAGTGCCACTATGGTGAATGGAATTTTGGCTGGAATGCCAAATTCTCTGTTTTCACTCGCTGGGGGGCAGGCATGGATATGATCAGAGAATCCCACCCCTTCTTTTTTGTTCTTCCTGTCTTTACTGGATTATACTCCATACCCTACAAACTGACAGCAGCCCCATTCATAGAAGATGCCTGGTTGATGACAAAAATCATCAACTGCAACCTGGTACTTGACCCGAGCTACGAAGTCGCAGGTTTCAACCTTCCACAGAAAATCCGGACCACCCTCAGCTGCTTGAGGATGGGCTGGGAAAGCCACGGCCACTTCCTCCACAAGTGGAACACGGGGAGCTTCTCAAATTGTGACTGTGACATTCCAAGTCAGACTATTGCCCAGACACTGAACTTCGGCCTGAGAAATCCGCTCAGACTGCATCAACTGAAGGCAGTGAATGGGTTGCTGACTGAGACATCAGCCTGTTTCATTGTTTGACTGCTTCATCAGCTGTGTGAATAAAAACCTGGCACTTGATCCACTTGGCCCATTTAATTTTTAAGAACCAAGTCTAGCAGAGTCTCCTTTCTCATTGGACTAGAAAGCTACTGCTGTAAAAATCTATAATTTTTCTGAACACACTTTAGGAACACTTTCCCTCAGTGCTCTTTACATTATTAATATCCCAGCCTATATTCAGATAATTAAAGTCCTCCATCATAACTACTCTATAATTCTTGCACTTCTCAGTAATTTCCTTGCATATTTGTTCCTCGACATTTTTCCCACTGGTTGGCCTATAGGCTACACCAAGCAATATAATTGCACCTTTTATGTTCCTTATCTCTCACCAAATAGATTCTGCCCTTGACCCCTCTGGGATATCCTCTTTCTCCAGCACTGCAATGTTCTGTTTAATCAATATTCCCACCACTCCATCTTTCCTTCCTTTCCTATCTTTCCTGAACACCTTGTATCCAGGAATACTTAATAAGCTTTGAGCGACGATTCTGCTATCAGCACAACATCATATTTCCTGTGCTGCCTGCTGTTTTTATATTCTTAGAAGAATTATAGTGAGTTACAATTTAAGCATGCAGCCAAAATGAGACATACAAATACTAAAGTGCATCACATTATTCCAAGATAATAAATTATAGTGCTAGTGTTTTTCCAGTGAATGTGTAGCTCTTCCACCAACATTCGACCAGCACCATAATGAGTTTAGCTGCATTAATCTCTCTGTCACACAACCTTGCTCATGAAAAGCCTGTATCATTGTTCTCCAATACTTCCACATTTGACATCTAGTCGTATCACACAAACTAATTCTAATTTGGCAATCAATAATTTATCCTTCTAGGTCTACCATTTTATAATTAACATGTAATTCCTCCCTTCAATTGGCATCTAGAAGTTAAACGTCCTCCCAGCCTCACTTGTCAATCGTTTCTTTCTGTAACTAACAGCATATATACCATTGTTATGTCTTCCCTTCTGAGCTAGAATTGGACTAGTCATATAAATACAAGAACAGGTCAGAGGCATGGAATGGTGTGGTGAATAACTCACCCCCTGACTCCCTAAAGCCTTGATGTGGAGATGCCAGCATTAGACTGGGGTAAATACAATAAGAAGTCTCACCACATCAGGTTAAAATCCAACAGGTTTATTTGGCAACAAATGCTATTAGCTTTCAGAGCGCTATTCCTTCGTCAGGTAAATGGGAGTTCTGAACTTTAACCTGGTGTTGTCAGACTTCTTACTGTCCCTAAAGCCTGCCCACCATCAAAAGGCGCAAGTCAGGAACATGATGGAAAACTTGCCACTTGCCTGGATAAATGTAGGTGCAACAACACTCAAGAAGCTTGATGCCCTCCAGGAGAAAGCGGCTTGCTATATTGGCACCCCTTCCACAAACATTCACTCCCTCCATGGCCAATCTTACTAAAGAATGGCAGAGTGTTGGTTTCGGCATGAAAAACGGAGGGGTGATCTTACCGGCTTGTCACGCCAGTCGGTAAGATCACAAGGGAGGTGAAAACTTGGCTTAACACTCAGCTTTTTACCTCTTGTGATCTTACCAACCTGGTCTGCCAGCATAATAAGTCTTGCACTCTTCCTGGGCACGAGGCTTATTTTCAAATTCATTAGGTCATTTATAGACTCCTCAAGATCATAGAGGTTTAAGCATGGAAACAGACCCTTTGGCCCAACTTGTTCATGCTGCCCAGTTTTTACCACTAAGCTAGTCCCAACTGCCTGTACTTGGCCCATATCTGTTGATACTCATTTTACCCATGTAACTTCTTAAAAGCTTTTGAAAAAAACAGAACTGTATCTGCCTCTACTACTACTTCTGGCAGTTTGTTCCAGACACTCACTGCCCACTGTGTGAAAAATTGATCTTCTGGATCATTTTGTATCTCTCCCCTTTCATCTTAAACCTATGCCCTCTAGTTTTAAACTCCTTAATCTTTGGGAAAAATGTTGTCTATCTATCTTATCTATGGTCCTTATCATTTTATAGACCTCTATAAAATCATTCCTAAGCCTCCTACTCTCCAGGGAAAAAAGTCCCAAACTATCGAACCTCTCCTTATAGCCCATGCCATCAAGTCCCAACGGCATCCTACTAAATCTTTTCTGCACTCTTTCTAGTTTAATAATATCCTTTCTATAATAGGGTGACCAGAACTCTACACAGTATTCCAAGTGTGGCCTTACTAATATCTTGTACAACTTCAACAGGATGTCCCAACTCCTGTATTCAATGTTCTGACCAATGAATCCAAGCATGCTGATTGCCTTCTTCACCACCCTATCCACCTGTGACACCACTTTCAAGGAGCTATGAACCTGTACTCTTCAATCTCTTTGTTCTATAACTCTCCCCAAAGCCCTACCATTAACTGAGTAGGTCCTGCCCTGATTTGATCCACCAAAGTGCATCATCTCACATTTATCTCAATTAAATTCCATCTGCCATTCATCAGCCCGCTGGCCCAATTGATCAAGCTCCCACTGAAATCAAAGATTACTTTCTTCATTGTCCACTATGCCACCAATTTTGGTGTCACCATAAATGCCCACCCAAGTCATTAGTATAAATCAGAAATAACAGTGGACCCAGCTCCGATCCCTGAGGTACACCACTGATCAAAGGCCTCCAGTTTGAAAAACAATCCTCTACAACCACCTTATGTTTTCCGTCGTCACACCAATTTTGTATCCAACTGACTACCTCACCCTATACCCCGTGAGGTTAAACCTCATGCAACAACCTACCATGTGGTAGGTTTGAATATCATTAGTGAGTCTTAGATGTAATCCGGGCTCACTTGCCTTAATGGCCTTGCAGTGGAGGTCCTCACCGGCAAGGATTATGCGTGGATCCCAGTAATGGGACCTGGCGTAATGGTCTCGCCAGTGGAACTGGATGCCATTGTGCCCCCTCACCCCCCCCCAGGTGGTTGGGGGCAGGGCTGGGCAGTGTCCCGTGGGTAGTGCCAGTCTGGCACTCTGGAAGTGCTCATCGGGTTCTCTGGAACTGCTCACTGGACGCTGTACAGTACCAAGGGGCAGGGCCAAAAGGGAGAGGGTGGGGGCTGAAGGGGAGGCAGTGCATGGCAACTGTGCACACCGCATTGGAGATCGCTGGGGTGGCGATCGACTGTGGAGGGGTAAATGGGGGTGGTGATTGGGCGGGGGGAGGGGAGTGACAATCTCCCAGTTTACTATGCACAGTGAGTACTCCCTCAATCTCTCTGGAACTACCACCCAATGACAGCACACTCAATAGATGCTTCAACACCATCCCTCACACACTATACCCACACCTCCACACTGAGTCCTGTCAACTCCATGCCCTGTTTGTGAACAGAACTCCGCACTCACCTGATGAAGGGGACAAAGCCCCGAAAGCTAGTGGTGTTTGCTACCAAATAAACCTGTTGGACATTAACCTGGAGTTGTGAGACTTCTTACTGTATTTATCCCAGTCCAAAGCCGGCATCTCCACATCATGAACTCCAGCAGGATCCAGTGCGTGGACCCGCCTGGGTCTCAGTGGCACCAAATAC
Source organism: Carcharhinus amblyrhynchos (assembly GCF_965287045.1). Taxonomy (NCBI): domain Eukaryota; kingdom Metazoa; phylum Chordata; class Chondrichthyes; order Carcharhiniformes; family Carcharhinidae; genus Carcharhinus; species Carcharhinus amblyrhynchos. The sequence goes on along the minus strand of NC_137324.1, from coordinate 83,552,994 downwards.
CTGCATTCGGCAGCCCCCCAAGGCCTGCCCCCCCACCCCCAAAGAAACCTGGTGTCACGTTAGAGGACAATCAAGTGGCTGTATGTGATTAGTGTTTGTATCCTGAAGGAAGACCTCACTAATGCACGTCACCATATCTTGATTGGGGTGCATGATTATAGACCATCGCGCCTAGGGAGACTACAGCAGTGTTACATATGTGACGTTGCAGCCTTTCTGGGAATGTTAGCTCAATGCTTGGGACATTTGTTTGCAAAGGTGAAAAGGTGGCCTCCACTAAATGGCTATGCTGTTTGGCTGCACACCATTTAATAGCATGTAGTAAGGGTTGCCTTTTCAGCCAAGTGTCTTCCCCTTGTGGCAGACAAGGCTCGGCTAAATTGTGTGAAGCCAGCAGTGAGCATGTCCAGAGCACTCCCAGAGGACACCCTGTTTCTCCCAGGTCACAAGAGGTGCAGAGTTGGACAGTCTTCCATGACTCATTGAGATCAACATTTATGTGCAAACACCCCTGACAATTGTTTTCGGACTGCCGGGCAGCTTCTCCCCTTTTATCCTCACCGCGCTGCCTGATTCCAAATTTGTGGATTCCAAACACAGTGCAGTCTTCCTCCTCCCGAGTATGAGGCCTTCCTGGCCACATGAGGGAGATACAGCCCATTCCTGAATTCCCCATTCTGCCCTGACAGTCCAGCCTCTCATGGGGCCGGATGACTCAGTGTTGCCCCAATGCTGAGCCTCTTATTTTCAAGCTCTCCCACCCTCTTGCCAGCTTCTGCTGTGGAAAGGCGCTCCCTCAGCAGCGATATGGACGGGAACACAGGACTGAGGACGTGGGAAATGCTGCCTGCATACCAAACTTCACAACCTCTTTAAAGAAAGGACCAATTTTGAGACCCCCACTCCCAGCCCTGGGTTGGACTTATCTGTGTTCCCCGTGCAGTCACATTGTGGAGGGTGCTGCCTCCTGAGTGCTCACATCCAAAATCCCCCTTGGAGGTGAAGGCACCAGGAGAACGCTTATGTCGAGATGTTGTAACTGCCATTGACATGATGTCACACTAACGCCTGCTGAATATCAGGGAAGGGGGCAAGTCCCAGACAGAATGCTTACTACTAACATGCCAATGTGTTAAAATAATCTTTCAGTGTTCCTGCGCCTTATTTGACGCCACTCCGCCAGCGTGGGGCTGAGAAGATTGGAACTCAGAAACCTCCCCTCCTCTGCGTTGTGCTTTCTGGATTTTGAGCGTACACTGCCATTCCCGCAGATAGAGAGTGTAGGTTCCAAATCATCCCCAGCAGGCTGTACCATCCCCAAGATGCAGGAACTCACCAAGGATCCTTAGACAACACCTTCCAAACCAAAACCTCACCATCTGGAAGGACAAGGCAGCAGGCACATGGGCCAGAATTTTATGGCACCTTCTGCTGAGTGGGATATTATGATCCCGCCAAGCTAAATAGAGATTTAAGTTGTTTGCCCCATCAGCCAGTAGGCAGACACTCCATGGCAAGGATGTAAAACCTGGTGTTGTGAGATTTCTTACTGTGTTTACCCCAGTCCAATGCCAGCATCTCCACATCATGTGGAAAAATCACCCTGTGGAAGTTTCCCTCTAAGCCACTCATTGTCCTGACTTGGAGATATGTTGCAGTTCGTTGACTGTCACTGGATGAAAATCCTATAATCCCCTCCCTAACAGCACTGTGGGTGTACCTACATCACATGAACTGCAGCAGCCTGAGAAGGCAGCTCATCACCATCTCCACAGGGGCAATTCAGCTTGGGCAATAAATGTTGGCCTAGCTAGTGACATCCTCATCTCATGAATAACATTTGAAACATTTGTCAGGAAGGAAGTAATTTTTGTTTTGTTTGAAGATTCCATTGGTATCTAATTTAGTCAAAGTTTGTTAATGGTCCTGGTGTCATTTTCACTGAGAGAAACATGGGATGAGAAAACGTTACTTGGCCCATCAAATTTCTTCATGCCTAAACTATTTTCTAAATATTTTACAGGAACCTTCCATTGAAAGTTTATGTTACAATTCCTCTCTACATCAACTTCAAAGATAAATAGAACAAATTTTCAGAATATCTACCTAACCATAATATTGTGAGTTAGGCTAATCCCTTACCCTGAGACAATGCTTCCCAGTTCCGGAGGGAAACAGCCTCTTAGCATTTGTGTTTATCTATGTAACAACAGTGACTACAATTTCAATTCAGTGGTTCTAAAATGCTTTGGATATCTGGAGGCCATCTCACTGTTTTTTCTTTGTTACAGATGAAATCCTGGCAGTGATTCTCCCAAAAGTGCTGAATTGGTGGGAAAACTGTTCTAGATCCCGACTGTTTTGTCAATTCAGCTTCTCATCTGGACCTCCACACTCTCTGCGCTATAGACACCCAGTCATGAATTTCATTAAACACTTGGGGGGGTGGGGGGCAGGGCCTATTCGCGCCGGAGTTTGACAGTTCTGGAACTCTGCACATGCACAGTGGCTCCGATTTAAGAGTCTCCCCATTTGTTGGCCAGCTCAATCGTTGGCTAGCCCGGGACCCCCGCAGTGCTGCTCCTCCAGCACATCTCCACCTCCCCAGTGGCCCAGTCGGCCCCCACAACAATTCCCAGGCCAGCCCTGACACCACCCTCCCGCCCAATCCAGCAATGGCAATCCTCCCGCACCTGCCCCCCCCCCCCACATCCCAGCAGACCCTTCACCCCACTGACCTCCCCTGGGGTCATTCCCCCTAGGAGGCAGGCCCCCCCAACCCCCAGCAGACAACACCCCCCCCCAGCCCACCCCAATTGCTGTTGTCCCTCCATCCCAGACCAAGCGCCATGCAGAGAAGCAGTGGGACCCTCCACCCCCCCGAACACCCATAGGCCCTGCCCACAATAGGCCCCACCCCACTGGGCAGTCCCAAGGTACCCTCTGGGCATGGGCACTTTGCCCCTTGGGCAATGCTGGGGGCACAGTCTGGCACTGCCAAGGTGCCCATGCCCAGGGGTACAACCACCCCCACTACTCAACCCTTGAGTGGGTCCCAATTGCTTCCTTTTTATTCCAGCAGGGTCTCCCACTCATTCCCCAAATGTGGGGAGCTAGTGTAAACCCCGCCAGAATGAAGTATCCTGGCGGGGTGGGAGATTCAATCGGGACAGATAAGTTCCCGATAATTGCATTGAAAACTGATTCAAGTTGCTTATCTGCCTTCCTGCCAGTTTCCAGTGTGGTCTGACCGGTGACTATTCACCAGCTCTGGAAGGTGCATGTGTTCCCGACACATGTCCAAACCCCGATACAAGGCGACAACGTCCATCTCCCACCCCGATGAGGGTCGCGGTGGGAGAATCGCAGCCCCTATGTGCCCCATGGTGCTGAAAAGGTAACTGCAAGATAATCCAGAGGCTGCCTGACCTGCTGAGGTTTTCCAGCACTCACTCTTTTTATTTCAGATCTCCAGAATCTGCGGTATTTTGCTTTTATTTGCATGTGGCTAGGTTCTGGTAGAAATACAAATGCTGACCAGAGCATTAAAGGATGTCCCAATCATTTCTGGAAGATTGCCATGGGATCTTTTACATTGACCAGGCAAAGTTTTGGCTCAACACCTCATTGAAAGACAGCAGCTCCAATCATATATTATTGATCAAGTACTGCACTTAAATGTCAACCTTGATTACATCCTAGAACAGGACTTGAAGCTACAGTTATCATACTGAAGTAAGGTTGCTTCCGTTGCATCAACATCATATTCTTAGCCTTACAAATTATAGTCTGATTACAGCCTGCTTAATAATTTGACGTCGAGGAATTTGAACAGTAGCTGCTCAAAAGTATTGGGAACATGCGCCAGTTTAACTCCACAGGTGCAGTCAGATTGTATTATAATTTTACATAATAGAAGAGAGTTGTAATATGGAGTTAAATTGACAATTATAAATTAATTAAGATGAATTGAAGGATGTATGAATGCTACCTTTGCCACTTGAGTTTTTCACTAGGACATCATGAATATATTGTCAAAAATAAAGTTGTGTCGTCTTATTACCTACTGTGCAATAATTTTAAGTGCATCTGCACCACTAACCTTTCTTATGCTTCATTTCAGATATTTGCATTCGATGTGATAACCGCAGATTATAATAAGCTGTTTTCTGTGTTGTAAAATAGTAATGAGTGCATGATATGATGTTATAACTTCAAAGCCAATTTGTGCCTTAAAGTTATAAAGGGTTTTTTACTAATGATAAATAGATAAATACAAACAAGGGTTCAACTGAACTAAGCACACTATTGCTCTCCACTCCTCCCTGCTCCAACTGAGGATAGTCCCTGGCCCAGATGCACACCTTCACTCCCGATTGGCTTAGCTTCCCATGCTGCCACTTCACAGGGTCTGGCCCAATCATGTGGCCCTCAGGGATTGCCCCTTTAAAGGGACCACGCTACCACATATGAGTTTAATATTTGCATCTTTATTATTAAAGAAGGAAAACTTGTTATTATACAGCACTTTTCATGACCACCAGACATTTCTGCGTGTTTTCCGTCAATAAAGTGTAGTCAAGGTTGTTTAAGGTTGTTAAGAAGGCATATGGTGTCTTGGCGTTTATTGGTAGGGGGATTGAATTTAGGAGTTGCAGCGTCATGATGCAACTGTACACAACTCTGGTGCGGCCGCACTTGGAGTATTGTGTGCAGTTCTGGTCCCCACATTACAGGAAGGATGTAGAGGCTTTGGAGAGGGTGAAGAGGAGGTTTACCAGGATGTTGCCTGGTATGGAGGGGAGATCCTATGAGGAGAGACTGAGAGATTTGGGGTTGTTTTCGCTGGAAAGAAGGCGGCTAAGAGGGGACCTTATTGAAACATATAAGATGATTAGAGGTTTAGACAGGGTGGATAGTGATAGCCTTTTTCCTAGGATGGAGAAAGCTAGCACGAGGGGGCACGGCTTTAAATTAAGGGGGGGTAGTTATAGGACTGATGCCGGGGTAGGTTCTTTACCCAGAGGGTGGTGAGGGACTGGAATGCCCTGCCAGCTGCAGTTGTAAATGCGCCTAGTTTGGGGGCGTTTAAGAGATCTGTGGATAGGTTTATGGGCGAAATGGGATTGGTTTAGATTAGTGGGTTAGTGTTGTTTTTTTTTAAAAAGCTGGTCGGCGCAACATCATGGGCCGAAGGGCCTGTTCTGCGCTGTAATGTTCTATGTTCTATGTTCTATGTCACTGTTGTCATGTAGGGAACCCAACAGCTAATTTTTCATTTAGCAAATTCTCACAAATGTAATAATGACCACAGAATCTGATTTCGTAATGTTGATTGAGGGATAAATATTGATCAGGACATGGGAAGAATTCCCCTCTTTGAAACGTCCTTGAAATGCAGAAATGCCATGGAATCTTATAAATCCACACATGCAAGTCTACTGAGCCTTTAATATCTTATCCAAATGCCATCACTTTTGGCTATGCAAAGCTCCTACAGTACTGCACTACTGAAGCTCGGTTGATGTGCAACCATGTCCAAAAGATTCTGTCGGTGCATATCTGATATCCTAGCTGTAGGCAGCCATGATCCTGGTTAGGAGTGAAAGTAATAGGGTAATTGTTATGGGGGATTTTAACTTTACTAACATTGATTGGAATTGCTAAAGCTCTAGCTCGTTAGAGGGGTCAGTTTTTGTTCAAAGTGTGCAGGAAGGTTTTTTGACTCAATATGTAGATAGGCCAACTAGAGGTGAGGCTATATTGGACTTGGTGCTGGGAAATGAGCCAGACCAGGTGCTAGACTTGGAAGTTGGTGTGCTTTTTGGTGATAGTGACCACAATTCGGTTACGTTCACCTTAGTGATGGAAAGGGATAGGCATGAACCTCGGGTCAGTAGTTTTAGCTGGGGGAAGGGTAATTATGAGGCCATTAGGAGAGAATTAGGAAGCATTGGTTGGACTAGGAGATTACAGGGACTAGGAACGTCTGAAATGTGGAGTTTTTTCAAGGAGCAGCTACTGTGGGTCTGTGATAGGTATGTCCCTGTCAGGCAAGGAGGAATTGGTAGGGCTAGGGAACCGTGGTGCACAAAAAAAGTTGATTTGTTCGTTAGGAAGAAGAAGGAGGCTTATGTTCGGATGAGGCTTGAGGGCTCGGGTAGTGCAGTAGAAAGCTTTAGATTGGCTAGGAGGGAGTTGAAGAGGGAGTTAAGAAGGGCTAGAAGAGGGCATGAGATGACTTTGGCTGATAGGATTAAGGAGAATCCTAAGGCGTTCTATAGGTATGTCAAGAACAGAAGGTTGGTCAGGGCAAGATTAGGGCCAGTTACAGACAGTAGGGGGAATTTGTGTGTGGAACCGGAAGAGATTGGAGAGGCATTGAACCATTATTTCTCTTCGGTGTTCACGCAGGACGATATGAATGTAGCTGAGGAGGTCACTGGGGTGAAGGGGTGTAAAATAGAAAGTATTGTAGTTGATACAGAGGATTTGTTGGATATTCTAGATGGGTTGAAAATAGATAAGTCCCCTGGTCCAGACGGGATTTACCCTAGGATTCTATGGGAGGCAGGAGAGGTGATTGCAGAGCCACTGGCTCTGATCTTCAGGTCGTCGTTGGTTTCTGGTATAGTACCGGAAGATTGGAGGACAGCGAATGTTGTCCCATTGTTTAAGAAGGGGAGCAGAGACTTCCCTGGGAATTATAGACCAGTGAGTCTTACTTCTGTAGTGGGCAAGGTTTTAGAAAGAATTATTAGGGATAGGATTTATAGTTATTTGGAGAGTAATGAATTGATTAGAGATAGTCAGCATGGTTTTGTAGCGGGAAGGTCGTGCCTTACTAACCTTATTGAGTTCTTTGAGAAGGTGACCAAAGAGGTGGATAGGGGTAAGGCAGTAGACGTGGCATATATGGATTTTAGTAAGGCGTTTGATAAGGTTCACCATGGTATGCTTCTGCAGAAAATGCAGATGTATGGGATTGGTGGTAATTTAGGTACTTGGATCAGGAATTGGTTAGCAGATAGGAGACAGAGGGTGGTGGTTGATGGTAATTATTCATCATGGAGTTCGGTTACGAGTGGTGTGCCTCAGGGATCTGTTTTGGGGCCACTGCTGTTTGTAATCTTTATTAATGATCTGGATGAGGGTATAGTTGGGTGGATTAGTAAGTTTGCTGATGACACCAAAGTCGGAGGTGTGGTAGATTGTGAGGAAGGGTGTCGAAGTTTGCAGGGTGACTTGGACAGGTTGCAGAGCTGGGCCGCGAGGTGGCGGATGGAGTTTAATGCGGAGAAGTGTGAGGTAATCCATTTCGGTAGGAATAACAGATGTGTTGAGTATAGGGCTAACGGGAGGACTTTGAATAGAGTGGAGGAGCAGAGGGATCTAGGTGTATGTGTACATAGATCCCTGAAAGTTGGGAATCAAGTAGATAAGGTTGTTAAGAAGGCGTACGGTGTCTTGGCGTTTATTGGTAGGGGGATTGAATTTAGGAGTCGCAGCGTCATGTTGCAACTGTACACAACTCTGGTGCGGCCACACTTGGAGTACTGTGTGCAGTTCTGGTCCCCACATTACAGGAAGGATGTGGAGGCTTTGGAGAGGGTGCAGAGGAGGTTTACCAGGATGTTGCCTGGTATGCAGGGGAGGTCCTATGAGGAGAGACTGAGGGATTTGGGGTTGTTTTCACTGGAAAGAAGGCGGCTAAGAGGGGATCTTATAGAAACATATAAGATGATTAGAGTTTTAGATAGGGTGGATGGTGATAGCCTGTTTCCTCGGATGGAGAAATCTAGCACGAGGGGGCATGGCTTTAAATTAAGGGGGGGTAGTTATAGGACGGATGTCAGGGGCAGGTTCTTTACCCAGAGGGTGGTGAGGGACTGGAATGCCCTGCCTGCTGCAGTTGTAAATGCGCCTAGTTTGGGGGCATTTAAGAGATTGGTGGATAGGTTTATGGACGAAAAGGGATTGGTTTAGATTAGTGGGTCAATGTTTTTTTTTAAAAATAAGACTGGTCGGCGCAACATTGTGGGCCGAAGGGCCTGTTCCGCGCTGTAATGTTCTATGTTCTATGTTCTATGTTCTATGATGCATTCATCCAGTGACACTTGGGTATTCCCACCTGACTAACAACAAACAGCGAGGGACTGGTTGCTGAGTGACAAACTGGTACATGATTCCACTTGACCACCTGACCATCATGAATAGCTGGCGCACATACATGGCACCACCCAGAATATTGTACAGTAAACCGCTAGCATCCTCAACAATAGTTCCACTGGCTGAACCAATTAAAATACTTCAGTACTTTTTGGAGTGGGGTCTCTGGAACCAAAGGATGCAGAAACATCCTCCTCCATATGGCAGCCAGTTGATTGTGAAACTAGTTGTATGAAATATGATGCTGTGGCCATTTTGTCCTCCCTTGCAATGCTCGCAGCTTTACGAGGTGAAGCACACGTGACAGTAAAACCTGGACTGCAGCAGATAATTGTAGAAACAAATCAGTATTTTCTTGGAAACTAGCAGAAAGTAATTAAAGTAGCGGTCACAACCTGTACATCTAAATCCAACTCCCTGCAGCACAGATTAGGGGAGTAAGAAATCATCAGCAGCTAACAACAGTCATGGCTACATCAGTGTGATAAATCCTTCTGAACTCCTTCGGGAAAAGACAGCCTGCCATTGCAAGAAGCACTCGTACTCTGGCAGATGGCTTTAAGGCATTTTCAACTCGTACTGCTTGCAACTTGAAAAGAGGTCAAGCCTAAACTGCTGTGATTGGGATGATGGATTTAAAATGCTGCATCCAAGAACAGGGGGGACTCCAGAGATATTTTTATTTCAAACCCATAAGACGATTAGCTTTTGCCTATTAACTTAGAAATTACAGTGTTAGTTTGGACAAATTTTACAACAGGAAACAGTTTAACAATGTGTCCTCAAACTTTAGGGTGATCTTAAAGTTTAATCAGAAGTACAAGAGTAGATTGTAAGGATACAATACACTAGGTGCACATAGTAAGATATTTGAGATCATTGATTCCTGGCAGGATTTTGGGAACAAATTCCAAATCTGAACTCCCGTACAAAGCTATAAAAGGAGAATATGAATTCCTAATTATTTTTAATAGAAATAGTATTTACTGCATGATTTATGCTTGTTTTTAATCACAATTTACCCACTGTCCTTTTAATTGATTTAGTTTTGTTTTGTTTTCAGTACTGGAATAGAACAGTGATCCCTGAACGTAACCAGAAAATGCTAGAAATATGAAATAGATTTATCAGATTCTGAAGGAGATAGGTTAATGTCTCAGGTATAGACTTGGATAGAGACCATTAATGAATCCCATTATATTCAGTGCTATCAAAAGGTGTTTCTCCATCTTCCTTTTCTAACTCTGGTGAAGTGTCTCTATTTGAAACATTAACATGTATGTCCTCATCACATTACTGGCAGGCCTGCTGAGTATTTTAATCAGCTTCTGATTTTTGTACTTTGAGATTTTATTAGGGTATCCTCATCTAGAGTTCATTCTAATGATGCATTTTTTTTTGTTTTAGAATGGCTTTTCTATAAGGGAACTTTTTCAAATAACACTGCCAGCAAGATCTCAGTTTTCAGCTTAGCAAGGTGATAAGTTATATCAAATCAAAATTTTTATGCCTATTTATCACCATAGTAAGCATTTTTCAAGATAGATTTTCTATCACAGTATGTACTGAGCAATGCAAGCATTTAAACTAAATTAAAATAGAACTATACACGGTATTGTAGAGCATAGTGTGGCACATTGTTCAGCACCGTACTGCTGTATTGTATATATTACTGCATCATTACAACAAGCAAACCAAATGTTTCTAAAATAGTCTGTAAGTTTTATATGAGACTGTTTCAAAAATCTATAAAAAGAATTGCATATTTACATTGCATACATTAAAAAGTACCAATATCCAGTTTACTTCTCAGGTATCTAATGGCAATATAGCTCTGTGGATTATTTTCATGTATTGAGTATTATATATTATTGGTGTATTATTTTCATTTATTCAACATCTACTGAATATTGTGCAACCACCTATGCTGTACTCTATGTAATATGTATAAACTTTACCTAATTATGTCTAAGCAATTGACTACATCATCACTCCTGTTTGCTAAGAGGAAGACCATTCATTTAGAGGTTAAGCTTAATATGTTTAGGTGGATTGAGCAAGGTGAATGCATGATTGAAAATGGTAATTCCATGAGCTTGGTTGAATCTATTGGGCATACTATTAGGAAAAATTAAGGTAAAACGAAGACCGATGATCAGATCTAATTCTTTCATCTGCCATGAAACAGCCATGTGTGTTGGAGAGAATGTTGGGAGAATCGAGCACTTACTCGATGCTTGGATTGTAGTTTCATCCCAATAGCAAATTAATTCAAGTACCTGTGCAATTCAGGTCCCTTCAACAATTTGAAAATAAATGGAAGGAACGTCAAGTGCATCTTTTAAAGCACATTCAGGCTGGCTTTACAGTTTCAAGCAAAAGGAAAATTTGTATTTTTCCTCTCACTGGTAAGAGAGCATATGCTAGTTCAAGTGTTGCAGATGCATGTTATTAAGGAGGAAAGATATTTGGCATGGAGAATCTTCAACGTTGATGAGACAGGTCTCTGTTGAAAAAGAAATAACCTAATAAATGGAAATTTTTGCAGAAGACGGGCATGCTACTTGGTTTAAGGCTGTGAAAAATGGGTTAACTCTTCTACGATCCAATGAAAAAGATTTTTGCTTGAAGCTTTTGCTTGTGTATCATAGCAAAAATCCAAGGACTCTGAAGGGGTGAGTTGAGGTTTAAGCTTATGGAATATTTTTGAAGATTGGCTTAATTCTTTCTACCCTGCAGCTGAAAATGATTGTAAAAGTAAGAAAGTGCTATTGCTTCAGGATGTTGTCCCTAGGTCATTTTATTAATTTGAATGATGTATGTGACAACATTAAGGTTGAATATCTCCCAACGGATACTGCAACTTGCATCCAGCCGGTGGATTGAAGTGTAATTGTTACATTTAAGGAGTATTACTTAAGAAAGATATTTGTCCAGCTGATTCACGAAATTGATGGAGAAGACAAGCCACCAGTTTGTGAGTTTTGATGAAATCTCAACACCCTGCATGCCATTAGTTTCATTGGTGAGTCTTGGGGTGAAGTTGAACCATCAACATTAAATGCAGTTTGGCACAAGATTTAGCCAGAATGTGTGCATGATTTTTGTGGGCTTATCCTGATTAAAATTACAGCTGGAATCAATAAGACTGTTAACCTGTCCTGTTCTGCGGGTTTTGAATACTTATTGGAATCTCATAACACTGTTCTGTTAAATGAAGATTTGAAGATTTGGGTTGGAGAAGAAACGGATGTATGAAACGTTGAAAACATGAAAGGAATTTTGGGGGACAATGCTGATGATAATGACAATGAAGAAACAGAAGTAACTTATAAAATTACAATAGAATATAAGTAAGGTATTCAGTTTTGTTGATAAGATACAGACTATCATTCAAGATATGATGCCAGTGTTTGAATGACTTGAATAAATTCATTGAATTTATTCAAGTCATTCAAGTCAAGTAAAGGAATTTATTCAAGTCAAGTAAAGGAAGAAATTTGCCAAACAAACAAGTTTTTCAAGCCAAATTAACCATTAACTTCAAGCATTATTTCTCCCTTATTCAGCTGCTCCAGTTACCACTCGCCAATCAGATCACAGATTTATAACAGATTTTAAATGGGATGCTATATTGATGATTTTATATACTTCAACTTTCAGTGCAAGCAATCAATCAGCCACATTCAAGTAACAATTGCTAAAACTCACTCAGGCAATGATGAAGAAATTATCATCAAAAGGTTCAAAATGTACTAAGTCCAGCTTCCCACTAATACAAATAACATACACATGCAACAGATCCCTTCTGCCCACAACCTCCCCCACCCACCACAATGCCCCCACCTTCCCAAAAGCATGCTTAAAAAGAGATAAAACTTCACAGAATGTCAGATCTTAAAACTTGGCAAAGTAAATAAGTAAAATCAGAAAATATTTACATATTGATTGGATGCTTGTTTGCGGCTAAGGGGCCACTTTCCACGATAGCTGCTCGAACTAGGGCTTCACACTGGAACAGTCGTTCTGCAGCTGTGACTGCAGAACACTATCTCTTGGAGATAGTGGTATTGATTTGGAATTCTCTTTTAAGAACCCAGTTGGCAGCAATGCAGTCTTCTGGTGGATTTTCAAATCAAAAAGAGCTCAGCTTTGATGAGAGAGATTTCATAGAATGGAGGATAAGGCTGTTGCCCATTTTAATTCAAAACAGAAGCTACAAAGGACAGGATTTTGTACACAACCGGCTATGTGTTTCGTGGTGGCAGAGGCAGCCTGCCATTGGTCAATAGCAGAGTCTTCTTGTCCCACTGTTCTCAAAAGCTTTCCTGTTGAATGCATCCCTCACCATCAGGGCACCCATGGCAGAGGTGCACCATCAGCGGGATCAGAAGATCCTGCACGTGTGAATGGTCAGAAAATCCTGGTCATAAAAACTATTTCCTCTGGTGAGAGAATATGGAACAAAGGTCCATAATTGTAAAGTTAAAGCTAGGTCATTCAAGAGTGAAACCAACAAATAGTTTGGGGAGGTCGTGGTGTAGTGGCACTGCCACTAGACTAATAACCCGGCCAGGGTTCAAATCCCACCACAGCAAATGGTGAAATTTGAATTCAGTGAAATCTGGAATTAAAGATCTAATAATGATTATGAAATGATTGTTGTAAAAATCCATTTAGTTCATTAATGTCCAATAATAAAAAAATCTGCCACCCTTCCCTGTCTGGCCCACATGTGATTCCAGACTCACACAATAAAGATAAATGTCGTCAGCAAGTTAAGTTGCTGATAAAGATAAGTGTAGCCCTCAAGTTAAGGTGCTAAATTGGGGAAAGGCTGGTTATAACAATATTAGTCAGGGCCTAAAGAATGTAGATTGGGGGCAGATGTTTGAGGGCAAATCAGCATGTGAGACATTTTCAAGTGTAAATTGATAGGGATTCAGGACCTTCTGTAAGGATGAAGGATAAGTATGGCAAGTTTTGGGAACCTTGTATAATGAGAGATATTGTGAGCTTAGTCAAAGAGGAAAAGGAGGCATTTATCAAGGCTAGGAGGCTGGGAACACACAAAGCAAGTGTGGTCTACAAGGAAAATAAAAAGAAGCTAAGCAAAGAGTAAAGAGGGCTAAAAGACATCACGAAAAATCATTAGCCAGCAGGATTAAGGAAAATCCAAAGGCTTTTTATACATATATAAAGAGCGAGGGTTGGCCCACTAAAGGACAGGGGGGAATCTATGCGTGAAGCCAGAGGAAATAGACAAAGTATTAAATGAATACTTTGCATCAGTGTTCACCAAAGAGAAGGAGAGAATAGCCAATGTTATTCCTTTGTTTAAAAAGGGCAGCAAGAATAATCCAGGTAATTACAGGCTGGTGAGCCTTACGTCAGTCATACGAAATTATTGGAAAGGATTCTTTGAGGCAGGATTTAATCCCACTTGGGAATAAGTGGACATATTAGCAAGAGACAACATGGTTTTGTGAAGGGGAGGTCACGTCTCATGAACTTAGAACATAGAACACAGAACATAGAACATTACAGCGCAGAACAGGCCCTTCAGCCCATGATGTTGCGTCGACCAGTTAAAAAACAATGACCCTCTAACCTAAACCAATCCCTTTTCATCCATAAATCTATCCACGGATCTCTTAAACGCCCCCAAACTAGGCACATTTACAACTGCAGCAGGCAGGGCATTCCAATCCCTCACCACCCTCTGGGTAAAGAACCTACCCCTGACATCCGTCCTATAACTACCCCCCCTTAATTTAAAGTCATGCCCCCTCGTGCTAGCTTTCTCCATCCGAGGAAAAAGGCTATCACTATCCACCCTATCTAAACCTCTAATCATCTTATATGTTTCAATAAGATCCCCTCTTAGCCGCCTTCTTTCTAGCAAAAACAACCCCAAATCCCTCAGTCTCTCCTCATAGGACCTCCCCTCCATACCAGGCAACATCCTGGTAAACCTCCTCTGCACCCTCTCCATAGTCTCCACATCCTTCCTATAATGTGGGGACCAGAACTGCACACAATACTCCAAGTGCGGCCGCACCAGAGTTGTGTACAGTTGCAACATGACGCTGCGACTCCTAAATTCAATCCCCCTACCAATAAACGCCAAGACACCATATGCCTTCTTAACAACCTTATCTACTTGATTCCCAACTTTCAGGGATCTATGTACACATACACCTAGATCCCTCTGTTCATCCACACTATTCAGAGTCCTCCCGTTAGCCCTATACTCGACACATCTGTTATTCCTACCAAAGTGAATTACCTCACACTTCTAAAAACTTGATCGAGTTTTTCAAGGAAATGTACAAAGATGATTGATCAGAGTTGGACAATGGATGTTGTCCGCATGGACTTCAGTAAGTCCTTTGACAAGTCCCTCATAGCAGACTGGTGCAAAAGGTGAAGTCGCATGGGATCAGAGGTGAGTTGGCAAGGTGGATACAGAACTGGCTTGGTGACAGAAGACAGAGAGTAGCAGTGAAAGGGTGTGTTTCTGAATGGAGAGCTGTGACAAGTGGCATTCCTCAGGGATCAGTGTTGGGATGTTTGCTGTTTGTAATATCTATATAAATGATTTGGAGGAAAATGTAACTGCTCTCACATGAGATGATGACTTCTGTGTCGATGTTCCGGCACATCTTGCAGAGGTTGCAGTGGCAGGGTTGTGTGGTGTTGTGGTCAATGTTCTCCTGAAGGCAGGGTAATTTACTGCCTACAATGATCTGATGGAGATTGTGCAATTGTTTGAAAGCAGGTAATGGGGGTGCGGGGATGGCCTTGGCGAGGTGTTTGCCTTCATCAATGATATGTTGAAGTTCCCAAAGCTTCCCCGCTGTGGCACATCGGAACTGTTAATCGATGAGTCAAGCGCCATATCCTGTTCTTATGAGGGCATCTTTCAGCATCTGTAGGTATCTGATGCATTTCCCCTTATCTGAGCAGATCCTGAGTATACGGAGGGCTTGTCCATGGGGGATGCTTCTTTAATGTGTTTAGTGTGGAAGCTGGAAAAGTGGAGCTGTACTTGCGGTACAGTGAAGTGCTGAAGTGAGCATTCTTGATGGAGATGTGTGTGTCCAAGAATGCAAACAATCCCGGAGAATAGTCCATGGTGACTCTGATGTTGGGATGGAACTTGTTGATGTCATCATGTAGTCGTTTCAGTGATTGTTCACCATGAGTTTGAAGAAAGGAAATGTTATCGATTCACCTAGTGTACAGCATCGGTTGAAGGTCCTGTGTGGTGAAGAGGTCTTGTTTGAACTTATGCATGAAGATGTCGGCATATTGAGGTATGAATTTGGGCCCCATGGCTGTTCCATGTGTCTGGATGAAGAACTGATTGTTGAAGGTGAAGACATAGTCCAAGATGAAGCAGATGAGTTGTAGAATTGCATTTAGAGATTGGCAGTTTCAGGAATGTCATCATCGTGGGAGATGCTGGTGTACAGCACCAAGACATCCACTGAGATGAGGAGTGCTCCTGGTTCAACTGTTCCATGGGTGCTGAGTTTCTGTAGGAAGTCTGTAGTGTTGCGACAGAAGCTGAGTGTTCTTTGTACAGTGGGTTTCAGGGTGCCTTTGACGTAGCCGGAGAGGTTCTCACAGAGGGTCCCATTGCCCGATATGATGGGATGACCGGGTGTGTTGGCCTTGTGTATCTTCAGGCGGCAGTAGAGATCTCTAAGCAGGGAGTACGTGGTTTGAGAGCATGAAGGGTGCTCTGAAGGTCTAGATCAAAGGTCTTGATCAGCCTGTTCTTTGGTTGGATCTGTGGGTAACTGTGTGGTGTTCCTTGTTGTTCAGTTGTCAGGACACTTCTTTGCACAAATCCATTCTGTTCAGTATGACAGTCCTTTGCTGGTTTGATGAGAATGTTGCCATTGGTTTTGAGAGTGCGGACAGCATTGCATTGTGCTTGAGTGATGTTTGGGGTTGTCTTATGAGTGTGGCTGATGAATCTGGCATTGATGCACCTCCTGATAGATTGGGCACACATGTCGAGTGGAGGGCAGTGGCCTTCCGGCGGGGTCCAATTTGACTCTTAACTCTTTGGTTGTTGCATCGCGGATCTCTCTGTTGGCTGTTCCGGTTCATTGGCTGTCTCATTGAGTTCTCATGTGAGAACAACACCCACCAGGTACACAGCACATACTCCTGTGACTAGGCCAATGTTGTCCACCCAATATGCTGCAGGAGAGAGTGTCCTAAGGCATGGTTCATCGGCGAGACCATGCAGATGCTATGACAATGGATGAATGGACACTGCTCAACAATCACTGGGCAAATGTGCTCCCTTCCAGTCGGAGAACACTTCAGTAGTCGCGAGCACTCAGCCTCCAATCTTCGGGTAGTGTTCTCCAAGGCGTCCTTCAAGACACACAACAATGCAGAATCACTGAGCAGAAATTGATAGCCAAGTTCCGCTCACATGAGGATGGCCTCATCTTGGGTTCATATCACACTGTCTGTAACCCCCACTACTTGCCTGAGCTTGCAAAATCCCACTAACTGTCCTGTTTTGAGACAATTCATGCCCCTTTAACCTGTGTTTAACTCTCTCTCCACTTGCATTGTAAAGGCTTGATTATCTGTTAAGACTCACATTCCAACCATTATCTTGTAATTGAGTCTGTGTCTATATATGCGCTGTTTGTGAACTCAGCTCTCACTCACCTGATGAAGGGCAGCACTCTGAAAGCTCATGCTACCAAATAAACCTGTTGGATTTTAAACTGATAGAAATCTACAAGATTATGAGGGACATGGACAGAGTAGATAGTCAGAAGCTTTTCCCCGGGGTGGAAGAGTCAGTTACTAGGAGTTTTAAGATGCATGGGGCAAAGTTTAAAGGAGATGTACAAGGCAAGTTTTTTTACACAGCTGGTGGTGTGTGCCTGAAACTCGCTGCCGGGGGAGGTAGTGGAAGCAAATATGATCGTGACTTTTAAGGGGCGTTTGACAAATACATGAATAGGATGGGAATGGAGGGATGTGATCACCGGGAGGATAGGGGGTTTTAATTCAGCCGGGCAGCATGTTCGCCACAGGCTTGGAGGGCTGAAGTGCCTGTTCCTGCACTGTAATTGTCTTTATTCTTTGCTCAATGTGGTGGACTCTTAAATGCCCTCTTAAATGGCCAAGCAAGCGACTCAGCTGAAGATCTGTTAGGAATGGGTAATAAATGCTGGCCCAGCTCGTGATGTCTACATCCCATGAACGAATAATAAAAATACTTTTTCACATTAAAAGTAATGGAAGTCAAGAATTCATTCTTGCAGTAATTTGAGTACTGGAATAAAACTGAAATTTTCAACATCAAGTTTCATAGATTTTAATTCAGTAAGGATAACAAGGAGTGTTGAGAAGAAATGGGTATGTGTAGTTGCATTACAGATCAGCAATGTTCTAATTGAATGGCAGAGCAGGTTTAAGGAGCTGAATGGCTTAATCCTGCTCCTACATTTCTATTTACAGTGAGGATGTAAAACACTAGTTAAAATCAGAGTATAATACTCTATTTCCAGTATAAATGTGAATTCAAATCAGTTTTCCCACAGGAAAACTTGCATAACTTTTAGGGAAGAATATAAAGGTGAAAATTCTACAGACTGAACAATTTGTAACAAATGGATTTAATTATTTGAATCAGCATTAACATTTATAATGTAAAACTTTTAAGTATCATTGTCCAGTATAATGTAGCCCCACACTGATGATTTTCTCATAATTAGAAAAATGAGTTAATTTAAAACATATTACCCTTCATTTTATAATGGATTTCAAAGATAGGATATTTTTTAATTGATATTAGTGGAGATAGAAATGCTAAGATTGCAGTTTCCCACCAGCAATCTGCAGGAATTATATATATTTTACATTAGAAGTATCCTCTAGGGTAGATGAATAGCAATGAATACTTATAAATTAACTGAATGTTTAAATAAAGTTATATTTTTGGCCTTCTCAAACTTGATTTGAAATTTTACAGTCTGTACTGAATAAATTATTGTCAGCTCTGAGGAAGTTCAATAGTTTATTCCATGAGGTAATATTGCCTGCTTTCAAAACTAATTGTTTGTCTATTAAATTGGCACCCAACCTCTTTAAAGCAAACACTTGAACCATTGTTACATTTTCTGATTTATATTCCAGATATTTCAGGGGGCAGTCTCCAGTGAAGAATTCACACCTCTCATATCATACATGGGCCTTTCATTTCACTTTATAAGTGCTGACTTACTGAGAAAATTTCAATTTGCACTACCTTCCCGAATGCGTTGTATTTTTGACTGACCTATTTGTGGGTTGGAAAGTCATTGCTTCTAATCCTATTTTGTCTGTCACATCACATCAGACATTCTGTGGCAGCATGCCTGCGCATTTGCAAATTTCTTTGCATCACATTAGTTAAAATTCCATATTCATGGAAAATCAGAGTATCGTGGCAATTTTTTCTGCAGTTTTCAATTAATCATAGCACTTTTTTTCATTTGGAAAAGTACTGTAATGCATGTCAACACCTACCCTGTGGTGGGCAATTTAATGGCCAACTTGAACAGAAATAGTCGTGTGATCAGTTTCTGCATTGAAAATACATTTACATTACAATGCTGTATCTAATAGGGATATTTGAAGGTATAGAAATGTTTAATTCTTATAGAACACCCACAGTGCAAAAAAAGACCATTTGACCCGTTGAAACTGCAGCAACAACAAGCTCACCTAGGCCCTATCTCTGTAACCCCACGTATTTATCCTGCTAATCCCCCTGACACTAAGTGGCAATTTAACATGGCCATTCAACCTAAACCACACTACTTTGGAGTTTGGGAAGAAACCGGAGCACCCGGAGGAAACCCATGCAGACATGGGCAGAACGTGCAAACTCTATACATACAGAACTGAAGCCGGCATTGAACCCTGATCCCTGGCGCTGTGAGACAGCAGTGCTAATCACTGTGCCACCATGTTGCCCTATATATTATCTGTCAAAATATCCCTGGGTCTAAGTGCACTTCATTTGAGGTCGATATCGCCACGGTGAGGACCATAGAAAATTTAAATTTCCTTCTTAAATTTAAACTTAAATCTAAGTCACAGGTGGATATATTTCTGATAGACAGGAGAATTAAGGGTTATGGGGAGAAAGCAGGAAAGTGGAACAGATCCACTTCAGATCAGCCACGATCTTATTGAATGGCGGGGTAGGCTCAAAGGGCTAGATGGCCTACTCCTGCTCCTATTTCTTATGTTCTTTTGTTCTTCACATATTTTTTCATATGCTGCTGGGGATTTTGGAAGTCCCATAAATTCCCACCAGGTTTGAGAGCTAAGGTCACTGAAGGAGGCTACTGATGAGTCTTGAACATTCTGACAGATAAATATTAAATATTTCTACAGCTTCACATGTCACTATTATATACAACATTGTAATGAAGATGTATTTTCAATGCAGAAATTGATCATAAGGCTATTTCTGTTCAAAGTAAGTTGACCAACAATGTGTAGGTGTTGACATGCATTACAGTACTTTTCCAAATGGAGAAAAGTGCTATAATTAATTGAAAATTGCAGAAAAAATGTTGTAACACTCTGAGGTCCTGTGAGTATGAAATTTTAACCAAAGTGATGCAAAGAAATCTGTAAATACACAGACATGCTGCTACAGAATATCTGATGTAATATGACAGACAATCCTGATGATGGGGTTTCAAGTTTTCAGGTGTATAATGTTAGCTAGAGAGTGTATGATATATGACAAATGGTATTTGAGTGCTTATTTTTTGCAGGCTCTGTGTAGCAGTCTATATTGTGTCTGAAGATGGTGGGGTGGGAGGCGGAAAGATGATTGAGCAGGAGCTGGCTGCCAGTTGCAGTTTTACCGTGGAGCCAAGAGGAGTCCATTTGCTCCTCTGGCTCCACATTCAGGTAAGTTAAAAGATTTTCTTGCACCTTTATGGTGGCTGCCTCTGGCATTTCTTTAAAGACCACTAGTTTGACTGCTGTTCACCTGTAAAAACAACCAATTGTGATATAATATTGGAAAGAGCTCTGAAATAGACATAGACTCTTGATTTGCATTGGCAAGGGACTTACTTTCTGGATGACCACAGGGTTTCCTAATCAATACAGTGTGCTATACATAGCCTGCACAAAAGAATTAATGTGCTATGAGGCTCTGTGACATAGGTTATAAACTACAAATCCATTCAAAATAAAATTTTAAAAAGCAGTTGCAGAAAATCAATACATGAGAGTGCACTTGATTGCAGAACATTCAACTCAGAAAACTGACTTGCATTTATATGATGATTTTCACAACAACTCAAAGCACTGTACAGCCGATTAGTTACCCTTTGAACTTAGGAAATGTGGACAGCCAACATGTGCATAGCAAGCTCCCATAAGCAGGGAGTGTAATAATGACCACGAAATTTGTTCTTTTGTGATGTTGATTGAGAGATAACTATCATCCGGGACACAGCAGCTAAACCTCTTCTCTGAAATAATGCCCCGGATTTTTTGCACAGGCAATTAAAAGACAGCACGTCTGACAGTGCAGCACTCTATCAGTATTGTTTTGGAGTGTCAGCTGTGATTTTCGTACTCAAGTCAAGGAGAGGAATTTGAACTTGGAACCCTATAGCTCACTGGTATTGATACCAACTCAGTCATGGCTGATACAAAAAATACCTGATATGTGTATAAAACTCATAAGGTAAACAATATGTTCCTAATTCTCTAACCAGTACTAAATCGTGAGCATCTTCCTTAAACTAACCTGCCCCTAAGGTTTCATCCACTAACATAATCCCTTCGCATTTGAATTGGTTGATATTCATTGTCGGTGTATACTCGGTGGACAATAGATTGATTGATTAGAATACCTGCTGATGTTGACAGAAAAAAAGATCTGGACCATTTTGAGCTTCTATTCTTTTGAGGGTGGAAATAAAGAGTTCCTAGGATGCAGAGATCGGTAATCGGGAAAACTGCTTCCACAGAGTTTTCACTTTGTGGATGTTCAATTCAAAGCTTTTTTGTCCACTTTCACCTCCGCCATGCTCCATTGACATTTGGATCATGCTTGGTTGCAATGGTAAGTCTACCATACAGTATTTACCGTCCATAAATCTATAGCTGTAGGATCTGTCACAATCGGAGGTGAAAGAGTTGCATGATTCTTGAAGGACTTGGAGCTGAATGTTCCCCAGTCCTGCAAGGGCAAGCTTGTAGGTGAAACTGGGAGGAAAGTGCAGAATATTAGCATCGCTTCAGTATGCCAATACACCCCTGTGTCCAGTCAGGATATGGGTTGCCAAGACAGAGGCCCAGCCACCGGTAGGACTGGGCAACCAATCTATATAATCAAGTCATGGCCATTTGTGAACTGACTGGAAACGTTGCCAAGATCTTCTGAGGGAAAAGCCTGGCAGGCTCCAACTAACTGGAGATTGCTTGTCTGTGGTTGGTTTGAGAGAATCATAAGACCTCCTGTTAGATTCCACCCCCCAACCCCGCCTCCACACCCCTACCCCCACCCCCGTCCCACTCCTCCCCACACCAAACCTACAAGAATCGGATGAACACAGCTGTAGCTGCTGGCCACCTTATGAAGAGTTTTCTTTCCACGGGCTGTCCTGGCAGCTGTGACTACTGTTTATTTTATTTAGATACATTTTGCATCAGAGCATACGTAAGATGTAGTGTAGCGAGTGGGGCTGCCGTCCTTCCAAGGCTGCAAGCTTTCTTATTGGGACTGCCGGGTCAGGAACTCATCCACCATGCTCCATTGGATGCAGACCCAGAGGTAGCCTCTTAGTTGGCTGCCTTCAGGAAAGCTCCTAGTCAGATGGGATGATAGCAAGTGTGTGCTCAGGATCTATAAACCGTCTTAACCCTTAATTGTTTATTGAGATACCACTCTTAATTGGTAGGCCACATGCTGCTGAACAACATTTTGAGCACTGCCAATATAAATTGATATTTTTCATAGCCTCACCTTGGAACTTCCTTCTAAAAGAACATTTAAATAGGAGTTGACCATTCTGCCTCTTGATGTTGCATTGTCATTCAATTAGATCATGGCTGATTTGCACCTGCTCAGTTACCAGCGCTCCCTATTGCTTGATACATGAAGCCAGACTTGAAAGCTTCAGTTTTCCTAGCATTCACCAGATTGTGAGGCAGAATGTATCAAATGTCAGCAACACTTTGCATGATGAAGTGATGCCTGAATACATTCCTGAATGTTCAACCTCTAATATTATGATCCTATTCCTTTGTTCTCGGATCTCCCACCAGAGGAAATAGCTTCCCCAAACTAATGCTATCAAATCCTTGCAACATTATAAGCCAACATTATACCCTCTAGGCCACTGTATTGCTACGTATGTTGTGGAATTTGTTTAATTCAGCCAGCCACTAGTTATTGCCAGATTTTATTTTTAACCTAAATAGCCTTTGAAAAGGCTCATATACTTCCATTCTACAGATATGCCTTACCAAATGTTTCCTCTGATCTGTACTTCATTTTCAATCAGTTGGATGATGAAAATATCCAAATTCTGCCTTCGTCAGCCACCCTTACATTAATGGAAGAGTCCAACTAGTCACTGTAACTGGTGGTTATATGATTGAGAATCACTGAGCTGTTTAAACATAGGATACATTAAGTCAGCAGTAGGCAGAATATGTAGCGTCTGTTGAAGCAGCTGTTGCACAAAGCAGCTGGAATTTTTATTTAGGTTGAGAGACTAAGAGCAACGACATTTTTAAAAAATCAAGGGAAGTTTGAATGGTCTGCACAAGTTGTATTGTAGCATTGCTGCCTCTCAGCGCCAGGGACCTGGGTTCAATTCACAGCTCGGGTCACTATCTGTGCGGAGTCTGCACGTTCTCCCTGTATCTGCATGGATTTCCTCCGGGTGCTCCGGTCTCTCACAGTCCGAAAGACGTGCTATTTAGGTTCATTGACCGTGCTAAATTCTCCCACCCAAACAGATGCCAGAATATGGCGACTAGGGGATTTTCCCGGTAACTTCACTGCGGTGTTAATATAAGCCTACTTGTGACAACAATAAATAAACTTAATTGGTGGAAATTTTGTTCAGCCTGTATATTCAGAAATTGAGATGTATCATTGAAGGATTTTCCTGGAAACTAGAAAATGCATGAATAATGGTTGCCTTTCTGATTAATAACATAATGGACATAATCCAAGCCATGTCAACAGTGTTGAATAAATAAATAGGCCTCATAAGCTCTCACAAGGACCACTGCATATGCTGAATATGCCTCTGATTTGAGATGTGCTATCATTGCATGAGAATAAAAATAAATAAATGGGTTGGATTGCATGCCTGTTGAGGGGTTTGACATTGAGAAGGATAAAGATGCATGTGTTTAAACAGTGCAGAAATGGGAATAGGCAAAATGCTCAAAGGTTTCTTGCTTCTCAGGGAGTGCTGAGCTTCTCCAGAGAAATAGATTGGTTTTCTCTCCAGATCTTATGACACTCTGCCTGAAAAAAAAATCAAGGGGTTGTGTTTCTCACCATCATGCAGAGGGAGCAGGACCTTAACACACCAGTAAAACCTGGCTGTACTGAGATCAGGGCATTCATCTTTAAAGGGTGCCCCAATTATCTTCCATTTCTCCCCCCACCTTCCACCAATCATGAGCCCCTTCTCCCCCCACCCCAAAAGATTGATCCCTTCCCCTTCCTCTTCCCCGTGGTCATACCGCTTCCCCTGCCCCTACAAACACCCACCCCCATCCACCAGCAACAGCCATCACCAGCATGTCTTGCTCCTCCATATGCTCCCAGCCACCACCTCATCTAAATAAATCCATCCTCTCCCCCATGAGACTCCCAATAGGACCCACCTCTTGACACAAGTTGGCATTGTGTGGTGCTAACTGGCAGTGCCAACCTATACTGCGGGCAGTGCTAGGGGCATTTCCAGGCCACTGCTTGGCTTTATCCCTCTTCCCTGAGGGCATCCCGATGACAAGTTTGCATCTAGGTGAACCTGTTGTAAACCATGCCAGGGTAATGCCACATTGGCACAGTGTCAACATTGGCAGGAGGGCCCATATTTGGCGAAGAGCAGATTAATGATATGGAAATATATTGAAATTCGTGTAAAACATGACATCGGGGAACGATCTAAGATTGTGATCTCGCTGGCAGGACCTGAGACGTCGGAATTTGAACCCCCACTGTCATTTGCACAGATGATGAATGTGGATTCAAGATTGCTCCCTAGATGTCTGTGAGAAGGATGGGAATGGAGAGGGATGCTTGGGCTTGATGGCTGCTGTATGAAGTGTCTCATCATGGTGCTCACATAATCACGAGCATGGGATAGGTTGCTGGATGAATTGCTTTCTGTAGGTGTCCACATCACAGAATCACAGAATTGTTAGAGTGTGGGAGGAAGCCATTAAGCCTATCATGTCTGCACTGGCTCTTCAAATGAGTGCCACTTAGTGCTATTTTCCTGCTGTCTCCACGTAACCCTGCATTATTCCTTTCAAATAACAGACCAATTCCATTTTGAATGCATTGATTGAATCTGCCTTCACCACACTCTCAGGCAATGCATAACAGGCCTTCATTACTTGTTGCATGAAAAAGATTTTTCTCATATTGCTTTTTCTGTTTTTTGCCTATTTATTTTATTTTTAAGTTTGTGCTCTCTCATTCCTGACCCTTTCAAGAGTGGGAATAGTTTCTTCCCATCTATTCGGTCCATATTCTTCTCCAAGGATACAGCTTTAATGTTTCCAATCCATCTTTATAACTGAAGTTCTTCATCCATGGGACCATTATTCTGCGCTCTCTCCAATGCCTTTGCATCCTTTCTGAAGCATGGCACCCAGAACTAGACACAATATTCCATACTTAAGGCTAAAATAGAGGACAATTTTCAGCCTGCATTCGCCATCAGAGAGAAAGGCAACTTGGACTGAAATTGCTGAGAGAATCAGGAAATGCAATTTGGAGAGGTCACATTCTGAGATTTTCCCCAAGTAGTGAGGTTCATGCACACAAAGGACAGGAACTTCATTTAAATGTATTTTAATATATTTGAATAGCATTAACCATTCCTTGCCATATATTCCCCCTTGGCCATGTTTCCAAACCTCGCTGCCGTGATGTCACATCGGCAAGGTTTACAGCAGGTTTACCTAGACATGAACTTGCCATGGGAATCCCTCTGGGGGTGTAAAGGTGAGTATAGTAACTGGGGAAGTGGGACATGGTTGGGCAGTGCCCCTGGCACTGCCCCCTAGCTGCAACACACCAGTTTTCTGTCAGATCCTGACACTTTGCCATTTTTTGGTAAGGTTCTGCTCTAACTAGTGCCTTATCCAAGTTCAGTATAACTTCTTTGCTCTTGTACTCTATGATCCTATTAATAAAGCTGAGGACACAATATGCTTTATTAACCACCCTCTCAACCCATCCTGCCATCTTCAATGACTTATACACAGATAACACAGGTCCCTCTGCTTCAGCATCCCCTTTTAGATTTGTACCCTTAGAGACTTGTATTGCATTGTCTGGGCATCAATCCCAAGCCTTACGTGTGGCGGGCAAGAATTCTAGCCCTGAACGACCAATGTAATCGTTATGTACAACCACATATGTGTAAACCACTTCCCCAGAATTTTCCTGTACTTCCCTTACATCAACTAAAAACAGGCTTTCGGCGCAAAATATTTCCCAAATTAATGTTTCCAAAAAATTGTATCTAATTCAGAAGAATGAAGTAATATTATAAAGTGAAGCCATATAAATCAGAATGTTCCACTTTAGATTCTCAGTCTGTGTTGAATTAATTGATTTCAAGCGGCACAGTTGTTGGATTTGCACAATTGCGTTCAGTACTGCTAAATTAAGAAGAGAAAACAGCCACAGTTTTCATGAATCATTGCTCTTTAGTGACTCCTGCTAGAAGTTTATGCACGACACCAGGTATGAATCAGAATCAGGCTTCACAACAGTACTCTTCAATATTAAAATCTTACATTTTCCAATCAGATGCAATCGCAACTGAAATGAAGGTACCATCCAAATTGTAGCAATGTCATATTGCTTGATATCATGCTTTAAAACAAATATAGACTATGTACAAAAATGGTATAAATTACTGATTATTTTGAAATCGAAATGCACAGTCTCATGAGGTTCTTACTATTACCCTCAGTTAGTTAACATATCTGATGCTCCTGTTGTGTTCCAATGTTACGGAATACACTCCCATGCTGTTTCAAATGCACTAGCACTAACATGTTGCTTTTATGCTGCTTCAGTTTGTCAATGCAAATGAACATTTTCTCCCTATAATTATGGCCAAAAGCACAACACTGCCACATATGAAAGATAAATTAATTTGAGGTTTGTAGCAAAATCACAACCGTTCTGACGCAGTGCAGTGTGTTGGGAATGCCAGAGGTGTTGCAATGATGTGTTGTTGCTTGTCTGTCTGTCTCCACTAACACTTGTCTGAAGATGTGAATAGAATCTACTGCTCATTGCAATCAGCACGAAATGAATCATATAATCATTTCATATTTTACTGATTTTTGAAATCTGGCAAGCAGATTGACAACCAACTTTGAGGAATCTTATGTAAGGTTTACTGCAAATGTTAAAAAAAAATGTGGAGGTGAAATTCAAGTTTGTTGAACAGTGATAGATCATCGATCTATTATACCACTCATCTGATTTTCTTTACCATTGTATGTAAGAACATAAAAAACAGGAGCAGGAGTAGGCTGCTCTGCCCTTCGGGACTTGTTTGCCATTCAATAAGACCATTAGCCCTCTGTTTGGAGCTTTAACTCCACTTTACAGCCTGTCTTCCATAACACTTGTCAGTCAATATTCTGTCTAATTCTGCCTTAAATAAATTCAATGACTCAGACTCCACTGCTCACTGGGGGAGAGAATTCTAAATGCTAGTAGTCCACTGAGAAAAGTAATTCTTCCTCATTAATGGGAGGCTCCTTATTTTTAAGTTCTGTCCCATCGTTCTAGATTCCATCACGGGGATTCAGCCTGTCATCATTTACCCTGTCTAGCTTCCTCAGACTCTTAATAAGAACCCCTCTTACTCTTCCAACCTGTTCAACCTTTCCTTAGAAGACAAACTTCTTATCCAGGAATCAACCTAATGAATCTTGTCTGAACTGCTTCCAGTGCAAGTATGTGCCTTCTTAAATAAGGTAATAAAACTGTGCACCATACTCCAGATGCAGTCTCATCAGTGCCCTGTACAGTTGTCTTTTCTACTTTTGTATTCCATTCCTCTTGCAACAAAGGCCAACATTCCACTTGCCTTCCTACTTAGATGCTGCATATTAACTTATTATGATTCATGTACAATGGTACTCAAATCCCTCTGCACTGCAGATTCCTGTAGTGTCTCTCAATTTAAATAATATTCTGTTTTTCCATTTTTCTTCATTATGCTCCATCTCTATAAAATATTTCTGACATTTTTTTCCCATTCACTTATATCTATATTCTTTTGGAGATTCCTGTACCTTCTGGTGAGGTGAGCTGGCAATGTGGATACAAAACTGTCTCAGCCAAAGAAGACAGAGGGTAGCAGTGGAAGGGTGCGTTCCTGAATGGAGAGCTGTGACAAGTGGCGTTCCTCAGGGATCAGTGCTGGGACCTTTGCTGTTTGTAATATATATAAATGATCTGGAGGAAAATGTAACAGGATTGATTGGTAAGTTTGCAGATGACACAAAGGTTGGTGGATTTGCAGAAAGCGATGAGGACTGTCAGAGGATACAGCAGGATAGATCATTGGAGACTTGGGTGGAGAGGTGGCAGGTGGAGTTTAATCCAGACAAGTGTGAGGTAATACGTTGTGGAAGGTCTAATACAAATAGTAAATATACAGTAAATGGCAGAACTCTTAAGAGCATTGATAAGCAAAGGGATCTGGGTGTACAGGTACACAGGTCACTGTAAGGGGCAATGCAGGTGGAGAAGGTAGTCAAGAAGGCATATGGCATGCTTGCCTTCATCGGCCAGGGCACTGAGTTTAAAAATTGGCAAGTCATGTTGCAACTTTATTGAACCTTGGTTAGGCTGCACTTGGAATATAGGGCCTGATTTTACCATTGCATCGCATCCGTTTTCCAGCATGAAAACATGGTAAAGTCAGGTGTGAGGCCATTAATGCAATCCACCCCCGCGTCCCCACAGATGGCCACTTTACTGAGGCCCGGGAATGGCTGCGATCCGATTCACGCCCGAAATGGGTGCAACGGCAATTTAAGTGCTTTTGTATGCATTTAAATTGAATTAATGAACTGCCCGCCCAACTTTATCAGCATTTCCCCCTTTACCATCGTGTTCGCCAATCCGGAATTGCACCGAAATGGACATGCTGAATAAAAGTCTGTTTCGGGCTCTCCAGCTGCTGAAGGGTCGGGTTCAGAGCTTCCAATGGCTCTCTGACTTAGATGGGTACTGAGGGGTGGGGAGGGAGGCGGGCCATATCATTCTCTGGTGAGGAGGAGAAGGCTGAGGGAGGCCCGAGCATTGTCTGGTTGTGGGCAGGGGGTGGGGGGTGGGGTGGGGGGAGGGGGGGGGGTTGAGTCGGGGAGGGAGGCAGGCCTGTTCATTCTCTGGTGAGGTGATGGAGAGGGTGGAAGAGGCAGGTCAGATGTACCTCTGGGTGGAGGGGGAGGGAAGTGAGGCCAGATTGTTCTCGGGGTGGGGGGGGAGTGGTGGGGGATTGGGGCCAGATCATTCTCTGGTTCGGGAGGGGGGTGGGGTAGAAGAGGGAGGCCAGATCATTCTCTGTGGAGATGTTGGGGAGTGAGGCCAGATCATTCTCTGGTTTGGGGGGGATGGAGGAGGGAGGCCAGATGATTATCTGCGGGGATGGGGGCAGTGAGGCCAGGTCATTCTCTGGCAGGGGGGAGGGGGGAAGGAGGGAGCGAGGCCAGATCTTTCTCTGGTTTTTGGGGTGGGGCCAGATGTATCTCTGGTGGGCGGATGGGGGGTCAGGAGGGTCTGCTGCCATTCTGTGGGAGATTGGTGGGGGGGAGAGGGGGAGGGGGTGGCGATCGGTCTGGGTAGTGGAAGGGTGGGTGGTTAAGGGGTACAGTGATGTCTGTGGGGGCCATCACTCCTGCTTTTCATTCCTGGGGCACTTTCTCCAGTCTCTGTGGCCTGGGAGCGATCTGACACAGGCGCGCTTTTTCAAATATTTTTCTAACTGCGCAGGCACAGTTCAGAGCTCTGAACATTTCGGGCATGCTAAGCCCTGCCCACGGCACGGTCCAGGCCCGTGATTTTTTTTTCAGGCTAAGTGCGTATGGGGGTACCTGAAAGCAGATATCCAAGTCGGACCTGAATTGCGCCCAGATTATTCAGCACTTAGAATGAAAATGGTAAAATCAGGCCCATAGTGTTCAATTCTGGTTGCCACACTACTAGAAGTATGTGAAGGCTTTGGAGATGGTACAGAAAAGATTTAGCAGGATGTTGCCTGGTATGGAGGCATTAACTGTGAGGAGAGGTTGGAGAAACTTGGTTTGTTCTCACTGGAACAACAGAGGTTGAGGGGGGTGACCTGATAGAAGTCTACAAGATTATGAAAGGCATGGACAGAGTGGATAGTCAGAAGCTTTTTCCCAGGGTGGAAGAGTCAATTACCAGCAGGTACAGGTTTAAGGTGCAAGGGGCAAAGTGTAAAGGAGATGTACAAAGCAGATTGTTTACACAGTGAGTAGTGGGTGCCTGGAACTCATTGCCAGGGGAGGTAGTGGAAGCAGATACGATAGTGACTTTTAAGGGGCGTCTTAATAAATACATGAATAGGATGGAATAGAGGGATATGGTCTCTGGAAGGGCAAGGGGTTTTAGTTTAGTCAGGCAGCATTGTCGGTGCAGGTTCAGAGGGCCAAACGGCCAGTTCCTGTGCTGTAATTTTCTTTGTCCTTTGTTCTTCTCACAAGTTGCTTTCCTACCTATCTTTGTATCATCAGAAAATCTAGCTATAATACAGTTGATCCCTTCACCCAAGTCATTGTATATCATAGATGGCTAAGGCCCCAGTACTGATTCCTCTGGCACCCCACTAGTTTTATCCTGATAATGGCCTATCTATCCCATTTATTTCCTATGAATTAGCCAGTCCTCTATCGTTGCTAATATATCACCCACCAACACCATGTGCTTCTCCACAGTAATCTTTATGTGATGTTTTATCAAATGTCTTTTGGACATCCAAATGCTCTGCATCTACTGGTTCCCCTTTATACTACCTGCTTGTCACACTCTCAATGAATGCTAATAATTTTGTCTGATGTGATTTTCTTTGCGCAAAACCATATTGAATATGCCTTGTTTTACAATGATTTGTTAAACATCCTGCTACTACCTCTTTAATAATGGATTCTAATATTTTTCCAATGACAGACATTGGATTAATTAACCTATAGTTTCCTACTTTCTGTCTCCTGCTTCCTTGAACCGAGGTATTGTATGTGCAGTTTTCCAATCTTCTGGTTCACTTCCAGAATCTAGAGAAACTTTGCAAAATTATAATCAATACACCCAATGGGTGCAATTTCCTCAACGCAGGTCAGAAAAGTCAGGTGCAGCCTATTGGCTTTACTGCTGGCTTTACCCATCATCATTTTTGACATGTAGTCAAAAAGAATCAAGTGGCCAGGTCAATGCATACCCTGCCAGCAACATCAGCTGGCAAAACAACGGAGTGCCTGTTAAAAAGGAACTGCCCTGTCACCGCGCAATTTACTCCCCACATACCATCCACATCACCCCCTCCCACCCGCCCCTCCCCCAACCCCCGACCCCAGAAACATAGAAGTCCTAGCACCCCCCTCATGGAATACTATCCCCACCCCCCCTCCCCGCCTGGCACTGCCCCCCGGAATCTGTGTTGTCCCTTTTCACTATCCAATGGCTTCAGGGATGGGAAAGGTGTATTTGCTAGTGTGGTGCTGGGGTCACTGTCCAGGCACTATGATGCCAGCCGGACATGACCTTTGCTCCTCCCTGGGGACTGTGCTTATATCCGTGCTTGAGACTGGTTCTGTTTGTCAGTTTCCCTTTTGTAAAACCATTTGCAAACCCTGCCAATGTGGTGCCATTTTCCAGCATGCAGGGAGGTGCGGGATGTTACGGAGTGGAGGGCCACTTACTATGTGTAGATGCATTATCATGGGTACCCCACGATCGCATGGCAGGAACTTCGATACTTCCCTGCTGGGACTGAGCACAATCGAACGAGGTAATCCCACTGATGTAAATACCATTTTGGGATTCCTGCTGGGACACACACTGGGGCCCACACTGACAATGCTGAGATGCTGCTCAAACATGGATACTATCTTAGCCATTCCACTGTTGCTGTACCTCCCAACTTTCAGATACTTCTTCCACTTGTCTAGCTCATTAATCATTTTTTAAACTTTTCCAATCTGGTGTTCCAGTTTTTGTTTTAATTTTTGGAATTTTTTGCTGAATCTTACATTTAATCATGCTGTGACTCCCACTCTCACAGTGGTCACTCACATTTCATTGGCATCGATTAGAACTGGACTAAGGATTGTCTGCACCCCTTGTTGGCTGTCTAAGTTAGTGCTTGAGGAAGGAATTCTGCATTTTTAAAAATTCTTTGGTGGGATATAAGCATGGCTGGCATTGTTATCCATTCCTAATTGTCCTGAAACTGAATAGCTTGCCAGCGCCATTACTGTGTACTTGGAATCAAGTGTAGGCCAGACCATCTAATGCCCTTCCCTGAAGGGTCCTAGTGAAGCAGATGGGTTTTTACAACAGTTGTCATGGTCACCGTCACCAGATGTCATTGTGGGATTTGAACCCATCTCTCCAGAGTGTTAGCCTTGGCCTCTGCATTACTAGCCCAGTGACATTGCCATTATAGCACCATCTAAATGCATTATAACATTTTAAATATTCTTTCCCTTCTCTCCATTCACTTCCTCTCTGTGACAATTGATACATGGATATCGAAAACCTCCCAGAACAATTATATTTTTCCTACTCATCTCTCGAATCTGACAAATGTTCTCTTCCATTTTCATTGTGGTCCTGTAAGACATTAAACACAGCAAACCTTTTACAAGAATGTTTAGCTCAAATCACATGGACCATGTTTCCCCATGCTGTGACAATTTATTGTATCTTTTTCCTGAAAGAACAGCCCGGAATTTTCTGTCAGTGGTGAAGGAACAGTGGGTTCACTAGATTGACAGCTACTTACTGAGTTTTCACAACCTATTGAGTGACAACTTGCTATCATATAATCCAATGTGTTTGCCCCTGACAGGGGATCTGTGGTTCCTGTGAGCAGTACTATTGAATATTTTATATACCTCAATCAATGCAGTGATGACACATGTTTCTATATGTAACAGACTTTATGCTTTAAAATGTCTGCTACTTGCTTCAGCTCTATCTTTCAGCTCTTACCACAGCTTTGTTCACTTTTCTCTGAATCCACACCAATGCTTAACCAATCAAGCATGGTGAGTCTAGATCAGTCGTGAGACACATATCATCAAACATGGAATCGTGGAAGCATTGTCCGCTGAATAAGCAGCAGCTGACTAAGCCAGTGGCCTTAATGAAGTCAGTTAATGGTTGCAGTGCTACTAAAAGGCCCAATTACTGATGCATAGACCAACACTTGGAAGGGAATTGTCCATTTCTGAAGACAGCCACCAGAATTCTACTGCCCACCAACCACGGGAATCAGAGCAGGCGAGAGGTGGACAACAGGAAGGTTCATGGACCTTGGATGGGATTTTCTGGTCTCAGGTTGAGCAACGCCGTAAAATCCTGTCCAGCTTGCTATACTTGCAAGAAGAAGAGTCACCTTACCAAGGCATATCAAATGAATAGAAGTGGAGATACCACTGGCTGGAGGAAACAACAGTCATTGCATATATTTGTCAAATAGCAACAAGTTGGTTGAGAACCAAGTGACCAAAGCACAGGAATGTCCAATGGAATATTGCAGGGGCCATAGTTTGGATGGAGCTTCAGTGAATATAAAGATCAACACAGAGACATCCATCAATTTGATTCCTACAGTCACAAATTGAGTTAGTAAAAACTGGAGAAAGCATGCACAGAATTATGGAAATATGGAGGAGAGAAATTTTCCACCATGGGAAGTCTGTTGCTGCCAGTCACATAAGATGTGAAAGATTGCCCATCATATTGGTGAAAGTTAAATTGGGATAAGTTTTTCATGTAGAAACAAAATTCACAATGCAAAATGACATAATGCCAGGTATCCTCAGGTGTCCAGGGGAAGCAGCATAATGATTCAAAGACATAAAGCCAATGTATAGGTTCAGAGGAACATATTGCCTTGTCCAGTGCCCTTTGCTCAATGGGAAAAAGTAGAGCAAGAACTGAAAAGACTTGAGACTGAGAGCATTGGCTGGAACTTTCCAACTATTCATTCTGGTGGGATCTCCTGGTCCTGCCGACAGTGCATCCCTGTCTGTAGGTTTCCCGGTGGTGTGGGTTGGAGTCAATGGGAAATCCATTACTGTTTCTCACTGCGAGAAACATGCTGCTTGGACCCAGAGGATCCCTCTCATTGGGTGGAATTTTAAGGCTTCGCTTGTCCTAAAATAATAAAATCCCACCCGAGGTCAATGGACCTTTCCATTGTCCGCCCCTCACCACTCCGAATACTATGGTGGGTAAGGAGGTAAAATTGCAGCAATTGTCTCTAAAGTAGAATAGAGTAATTGGGTTGCTCCCATAGTTGTAGTACCAAAGTCAGATGGTAATGAATGAATATATAGGAATTATAAGGTAGCTGTAAATCAGGGATTAAAATATAGTTCATCTGATACCTTGCCAAACTTGGAGGTTCTTTGCACAATGCTGTTAGAAGGCCAAACCCTTTTCAAAGTTAAATTTGACAAATGCCTAACTACAACTTGAGTTAGATGATGGGTCTAAGTATCATAGAATCATGGAATCCTCCAGTGCACAAGGAGGCCATTTGGCCTATTGAGTCTGCACCGACAACAATTCCACCCAGGCCCCACCTCCCTACATTTACCTTAGCTAGTCCCCAGCACTAAGGGGCAACTCAGCATGGCCAATCCATCTAACCTGCAAATCTTTGAACTGTGGGAGGAAACCAAGTGAAATTGAACCCGGGTCCGTGACGCTGTGAGACAGCAGTGTTAACCATTGTGCCACCATGCCACCCTTTGACTACTAACACAAACATGCATCTATTTCAGTTTCATAGATCATCATTTGCGTTTCTCCAGCCTCTGGAATTTTCAATGGGTGATGAAGTAAATATTTCAAGGAATTCAGGAATTATTGCGCTATTTAGATTACATTTATTTTGGCTCCAAACAGGCAGACCCTTGAGGATAGGGCGAAAAAAAATGCTCCATAGTTTGGAAAAGCATGGAGCTTGGCAAAAGCGCACAAATTAAACACTATAGAATATTTGGCTTACCAGGTCGACAAAGATGGGATCCATCGCCCCAAGAGTAAAATCCAAGCCATAAGAATATGCCACACCCTCAGAATACACCTCAAATTTTTGTTGGGCTCAGTAAATTATTTATGGTAAATTCATGCCAAATTTGATAGCAGTATTGAATCCATTCAGTTAATTCTTGAGGAAGGGTGTTCTGTGTGAAATTGGAAAAAGGAGTGCAACAAAGCATAAAATTTGTGTAAAAGCAAATTGGAAAGTAGTGCAATGCTTGCACATTATGATGTATCCAAAAGGATTGAGCTAGCATGTGATGCCTCCCCATGTGGTGTAGGTGCTCTGATCTCTAACATATTATATGTTGATGAAGTGAGACCAATGCATTTGTCTCATGCACTGTTAGTATCAGTGAGCAAAATTCTGCTCAGGTAGAATGTGAGCATTTTCTTTGATCTTCGTATAAGAAGATTGCATAAATACTTATGTGGTCATTGTTTCACGATTCAAACTGATCATTAGCCATTGACACCTATTTTCAATTTGAAATCTCCAGTACACAGTCACTGCAGCCCAAACGCAGAGATGAGCTGTAATTTTGTCTCCTTATTAGTACGACATTAAGTACAGATGAACGGAAGCTGCAATCTCTAGATTACTATCCCCATCCAAAAAGGAGCCCAACAGGGAGGATGCATTTTTCTTTTCACATATAAATAAGTTGTCAGTCACAGTAGATGACTTTGGTTGAACAACTCATAGTGACTTTGTATTGGCAAGGATGTATGGATATATTTGAAATGGGTGGCCAACACGAATACTGAATTTAGAAACCAGCCCAAGAATGTATTTTCTGTTGCTAAAATTGTGTTATGTGGGGAGCCGGAGTTGTAATTCTTAAAAGGTACAGATTGCAGATTGCAGATGCTGAGTGATTTTCATATTCAACTCTTAGGGGTGAGCTTGACAAAGGGTCCAGGAAGGAGCACACTTTGGTGGCTAGGGTTAGGTAAGGACATAGAAGAAACAATGGAATCATGTTCAATATGTCACGTTACAGAGAAAAGGCTGCCATCAGTACATTTGCAACCATGGAAATGGTCAGCTGGACTACGTCAGAGGCTTCACATTGACATTTGCAGCATTTGAAGGGCAAAAGCTTTTAATTTTGATAGATAAGCTGACAAACTGCATGAGAGGTTTCCAATGAATCAAACAACTAGCAAAGGCCTATATACTTTTCATCGTTTGTTGCTGCTTATGGGTTCCCAGGGGGGAATGTGCCTGACAATGGAACTCAGTTCCATTCAGAAGAATTTGTAAATTTTAAGAACAAAAGAACAAAGAACAGTACAGCCCTTCGGCCAACCAAGCCTATGCCAATCACGTTATCCTACCTACAGCAACCATCTTATCCCTCTATACTCCACCTGTTCAGCTGCCTATCCAGATAAATCTTAACTGTCATTAATGTATCTGTCTCAACCACCTCAGTTGGCAGTGCATTTCAGGCCCCCCCCCACCCCACCCTCTGTGTAAAAATCTTCCCCTGCACATCTCTATGGAACCTTTCCCCCCTTACCTTGAGCTTATGCTCCCTTGTGATTGTCATTTCTACCCTGGGAAAAAGCTTCCAATTGTTCACCTTATCTATGCCTCTCATAATTTTATAAACTTCTATCGGGTCACCTTCATCTTTCTAGGGAGAAAGCCTTCGTCTTTCTAGGGAGAACAATCCCAGTTTATTCAATCTCTCCCCATAGCTCAATACGAACTATGAGGAGAGCTCAAATTGCTCTCCATACTGGGCAATATCCTAGTGAAATTTTTCTGAACTCCCTCCATCCTTCTGGTAGTGTGGTGACCAGAATTGGGCACAGAATTCCAAATGTGGTCTAACCAATGTTTATATAACTATAACATATATTCACTGCCTCTGTCGATGAAGAAAGCATGCCATATGCTTTCTTCACCACCTTTTCCACCTGTGCTGCCACTTTTAAGGTTCTGTGGACCTGTACTCCTAGATTTCTCTATGTGTCTGTGCTTCTGATGGTTCTGCCATTTATTTGTTAACTTCCACCTGAATTGGATCTACCAAAATGCATCAGCTCACATTTGTCCAGATTAAATTCCATACATTATTTCTGCACCCTATTTTCCAGCCCATCTATATCCTGCTGTATCTTCTGACAATCTTCAACACTATCCACAACTCCAGCAATCTTAGTATCACCCACAAACTTGCTAATCAGACCAGTTATGTTTTCTTCTAAATCATTTATATATGTTACAAACAAGAGAGGTCCCAGCACTAACCCCTGTGGAACATCACTGGTTACATACCTTCATTCAGAAAAACACCTTTCCACTGCTGCCTCTGCCTTCTATGGCCAAACCAGTTCTGAATCTATCTAACTAGTCCATCCTTGATCCTGTGTGATTTAACCTTTTGTACCAACCTACCAAGGGGGACCTTGTCAAAAGCTTTACCATAATTCATAGAGACAACATCCACAGCCTTTCCCTCATCAATCATTTTTGCCACTTCCTCAAAAAATGCAATCAAATTAGTGAGACCTGACCTCCCTCATACAAAACCATGCTATCTATCGCTAATAAGACCATTCAGTTCCAAATGTTATAAACCCCATCCCTAGGAAACTTCTCCAACAATTTCCCTATCACTGACGTCAAGCACACTGACCTATAATTACCTGGGTTATCCTTGCTACCCACCTTAAATGTTGGGACAATATTGGCTATCCTCCAGTCCTCTTTATGAAAATACACAGCGAGGACTGGAGTTCAACCATTTCATCCTGTTTCCAATGGAGCTGTAGAACACACAGTACAAAATATTAAGCATGCTATTGTTAAACAAATGCTGGTATCAAATGGGAAGAAATGTCAATTGTTATTGGATCACAAACTGGGGACTTTTTTGTTTATTTATCGTAACGCACCTCATACTGCCATTGGCAGCACATCGGCTAAATTGTTTCTTCGGAGACAGCCTAGAACTAAATTTTCATTGCTGAATCCACATTTAGTACAATGAATAGAAGAGAAACAAACCAGGCAGAAAGGGAATCATGATAATGTTAGAGTGAGAGAAGGGAGTCAGAAGTGGAAGCAGAAGTTTATAGTGAAAGAACATCATCATTAGTGGCTGAAGTGGCTATGAAGAATAGTCATAAAAATATGTGGTTCTCACACATATTTCGTCCAGACTTCTGGTCATAGAAAGGTTAATTTTGTGCGCAGATCACTGTTTACCTTCAGGAGGTTCATGATGAAGAAGGAAGGAAGTTAGGAAGGATCAAATGAATCTGATAGATTGGATATTTGGATATAAAAACATAATAACAAAAATTCCTTCAAAAAATGTTTTGCCTGAAACCTGTTCAGGTCCAAGGTAGTGTCAGACCGGCATGTCAAATGGATTGAAAATTTCAATTGAAGACTAAGGGGCAAATCAATCTATTTTGGAAAAAAATCTCCTCAGTTTGATCCTTCCCCAAATTCTGAAAATTTGTTTCAATAAAGGTGTGTTCTCTTAGGAATAGACAATCAGTTATTAAGTTGCATGTATAAATAACTGAAAACTGAGGAATATTTATAATTTGCATCGAATTTGCACATTGTGTACTTTCTCATTAAGGGGGGAGGAGCATAATATTATGAAAGCACTCCTTGTGGCTATTTCTGTGTGTAGATATAGTTAAAACCAGACTAAGCTAGTTTCCATTGGTACTTTACCTCATATGTGGCATACAGTCTCTATTCTATCTGAAAATATATCACACCAGTGGAGACTACAAGGGCAAGCAAAATTTAGGCTCATCAACCAATCAGATTAAAAACTTATCAAAGAGACACACTAGAAGCCATTTTGGTAGCAGCTTCATGTGGTAATGATACTTTCAGGTGGATAAGCTGGAATAGTATCAGAAGGGACAGGTGTGACTGATTCAACTTGAAAGTTTTCATGATGGAGATGTTCAAAGTCTTGAATCAAATTCCAACTTGGATAGATGCCAAGTAAAGTACAACCATTGACTTGAGCTGCTAAGCACAACGGTGGAAGCTTGAATTGGGTTTAAACCATCTGCATGAATTTTTAAGGGTTGGCTTGCATGGGAGATACTTAAATCATCTATCCTATCCCCTTGTTTCTGGACATCCCCTTGAGAGCAGGCTGCTAGATGGTAATGATGCTGTTGAAGTACTTTTATTATTACGGCCACAATCTGCTTCCTAATTACCATGAATCAAAATAAGACAGATTGCTAAAGATTGGAGCCAAATGCCTCTGGGCCCAGCAAGTGCATTAGTGGTGGAAACGATGTCTGAGCTTAGGAAATAAGCCAACAGGAGCTAGGGATGGAAAGTGGTCTACAGCAGATTTTCCATAGCAATTTGCATGGCATCAGATGGCTGTGCAGATTGTGGACTTCTCCATTGATGTCCCCAAACAATTCAGTCTGCATGGTACAATCTCAAATGACTGCACCAGCTGCTGATGCTGAGCTAACAAGCTGCAGTTGTAGAGTTGCCTGTCAGGACTGAATTCCTAAGCTGAGCAATTCCAGCATTTTTGACTAACATGGTGCAGCTCTTCCAAATCCACAAAATTATTAAAAATCTGATATAATCATAACAATGAATAACAACTTCTCTGCACTCACAGTGTTTATTTCATGTCCAGGTAATTGGGTACACAATGAATTGTGCTCAACATTGCAGTACTTCTCTCATCTAACTCATAGCAAATGAGGATTGTTTGTCAGGAGCAGCCTCACTATTTCTGGTTTATGGTAAGGTGTTAAACAAAATAGTCCATAGGTTAAAGTCCCATTTAAAAGGTTTGTGCATATAATGTAGGCTAACTTTTTAGAGTAGTACTAAGGAGCACTGCACCGTTGAATGTGCCATCTTTCAAACTATCAAAGCCATTCTATCGTCTCAAGTAGATGTAAAAGATTCTGTGGCGCTATTCAGAAAGCATGGAAATTCCCTTGGTGTGTTGACCTACACTTATCCCTCAATCAACTTCAACAAAACAGGCATTCTGCCCATTTATGTTATTACTTTATGGGAGGTTGCTGTGTCCAATATTGACTACCAACCTTCCCTATGTTACAGCAGCAGAACTTAGGAAATAGGAGCAGGATTAGGCCATTCGGCCCCTTGAGCCGGCTGCACCATTCAACAAGAGTATGGCAGATCTTCTACCTCAATGCCATTTCCTACATTATCCCCTTTATATTTTCTCCGACTAGAAATCTATAGATCTCTGTCATTAACATACTCCACTTTCCTCGGGATTAGAGAGTTCCAAAGATTCATTGGCTAGGGCGACGCGGTGGCACAGTGGTTAGCACTGCTGCCTTACATTACCAAGGACCCGGGTTCAACTACCAGCTTGGGTCACTCTCTGTGCAGATTCTGCACATTCTCCCCATGTTTGCGTGGGCCTCTTCCAGGTGCTCCAGTTTCCTCCCATAGTCCGAAAGACGTACTGGTTAGATGTATTAGCTACGCTAAATTCTCCCTCAGAGTACCCGAAGAGGTGCCGGAGGGTGGTGACAAGGGGATTTTCACAGTAACTGCATTGCAGTGTTAATGTAAGCCTACTTGTGACACTAATAAATAAACTTTGAAACCTTTGAGTGAAGAAATGTCCCCTAAGGTCAGAACTAAATATCAGATATAATTCTGAGGCTTCATTGACTGTGATGTTGTTTGGGACAAGCTGGGGAAATAACAATCGTACAAATTCAGTCTCTTTATTTCTATGACCTACATAAAAATCAGATCCAGAATGTGACATAAATAACAGATACTGATTAAAAATCTGTTACACCTACTTATTAATCAGTTAACAGTTTGACAAATGGTTTAACTGTTGAAGAAAAAGCATGAACAGATGTTTGCAAAAGTCATTATGCATGTTAAAATCCAATAAATGTGTTTTCAAAAATGTGTCAAGCAAAATAAATAGTTGTGGATACCATATTCATTTAGTGGAAAATATATCATCTATATTCAGAAAAAATTGGGAATAGAAGAGAAATTCAATAGCTGGGCAGTGGAAATCAGAATATTGCACCTGTGTCCATGGAAAAAATGTTCCAGCCTGTTGTCAGCCAGTTTGAGGCCAGCTCCAAATTGCCCTTACCCAGGCCTGATCTGCTTATTGACTTAATATTAACTCACCTGATGCAGGAGCAGTGCGCTGAAAGCTTGTGGTATCAGATAAATCTTTTGGACTTCAACCTTTTGTACCTGATAAACCTTTGGACTTTTTCCTCGGATGGTGATGGCTAACACGAGGGGACATAGCTTTAAATTAAGGGGTGGTAGTTATAAGATGGATGTCAGAGGTAGGTTCTTTACTCAGAGGGTAGTAAGAGCGTGGAATGCCCTGCCTGCAGCAGTTGTGAACTCGCCAACTTTAAGGGCGTTCAAATGGTCAGTGGATAGGCATGTGGATAATATTGGAATAGTTTAGGTTAGAGGGTCATTAGATTAGTTCCACTGGTTGGCGCAACATCAAGGGCTGAAGGGCCTGTACTGCGCTGTAATGTTCTATGTTCTATCTTCTTAACATGGTTATGTGGGACTTCTTACTGCGCCTACCCCTGTCCAACACCGGCATTGCCACATCATGACTTAATATTGGGATTGACCAATCTCCCTTAATCAGTGAGCTACAGTACACACATGACTCGCTATTGGAATTTTAAAAAGCTATTCTTTCATGGGATTTGGACTTCACATGGCAAAGCCAGCATTTGTTGTCTATCACTAATTACAGTTGAACTAAGTGATTTGTTATGCCATGTCAAAGGGCAGTAAAAGTCGACCAGATTGCTGTGGGTGTGGAGTCACATTATAGACCAAAAACCAGGTAAGGATGGCAGATTTTCTTCTTAAAGGACATCAGTTAACCAGATGGGTTTTGATGACAATTGATAGTTTCATGATCACCATTACAGAGACCAGGGGTGGTTCTCCCAAAAGTGCTGAATTGGCGGGAAAACTGTTTTAAATCCCAATTGTTTTGTCATTTCAGCTTCTCATCCAAATCTCCTCGCTTTGTGTGCTGCAGAAGTCTCAATCATGAATATCATTAAAAACCCAAACTGGGCAGGGCCTATTCACATCGGAGTTTGACAGTCCTGGAACTCTGTGCACGCGCAGTGGCTCTGATCTGCCAGACTCCCCGTTTGCTGGCCAGCTCAATCACTGGCCAGCCCGGGACCCCTGCAGTGCTGCCCCTCCAACCCTCCCACCCCACAGTCCGATTGCAGCCTCCACAGCAATTCCTGGGCCAGCCTTGACTTTCCCCTCGTCCTGGAATACCCCAATACACAACCCACCTCTCCCGGCAGTGGTGGTCCTCCCACCCCCCTCGCCCCGGCAGACCCCCCATTAACCCCGCCCAGGGTCAGAACCCCCGGAGGCAGACAGCCCCAGCAGACCACCCTCCCCTGCTTGCCCCAATCGCTGCAAGTGGATTCTAATTGGTAGTGGCACTGCCATGGAG
Source organism: Carcharhinus amblyrhynchos (assembly GCF_965287045.1). NCBI lineage: Eukaryota > Metazoa > Chordata > Chondrichthyes > Carcharhiniformes > Carcharhinidae > Carcharhinus > Carcharhinus amblyrhynchos. The sequence goes on along the minus strand of NC_137324.1, from coordinate 83,510,727 downwards.
ATTGCACCAGTTAATGGCAACTATTAGTGAACTGCCAAGTATTGTTTGAAATTTAAACCAAACAGATTGACTCTAATTGGTCAAGGCAGTGAGCTGTAAAATGAACCAGTGAATTGTTGTCACTTATTTTGTTTAGCTGAAACAGGCGCAATATGTATACAATAATCCACTCACTTTCTCAACATTATTGACCACTCGCATTGTGGGATTGTGTTCAGTGCAGATTCGATGGGCCAAATGGCTTCTTTCTGCACTGTAGGGTTTCTATGATTTCTATGTACGTTAACAGATGCAAACCGCTGCCATGCTGATTTTTAGCACGAGTTTATTAACGCGACAAGTCTTAGGCTGGGAGACATGCGGAGGTCTGGCCACCTGACAGCAATGCCACCAAACAGCTGTCGCTGATGTCTCCTGGCCCGCTGCGCTACTCAACCAGTGCAGTGGGATGGGAGAATCCACCCCCCACCCCCCCCCAACTTTTGTTAAATTTTGTAAAAACACTGGCCTGGCCTCAACTAGAGTAATGCATGCACACTTCAGCAAGGATGTGAAGGCATCTAAGATGATGCAGAAAAGATTCATGAGAAAGTTTCCAGGGATGGGGAGCTACAGCTAAGTAGATCAACTGAAAAAGTTGGAAGTGTTGTCCTTGAAGAAAAGAAGATTGAGTACAGATTTGATACACGTATTTAAGATTGGGAGACATCCAGACCAAACAGGTAAGGATAAGTTGTTCCCACTGGTGGAAGGATTGAGAACCAATTGGTATAGAGTTGAGGTAATTGGCAAAAGAAACAATGGTGACCTGAGCAAAAACGTTTTTCGCACACTGATGTGTTAAAATCTGGAATGCACTGCCTGAGAGTGCACTGGAGGCTTATTCAGTCAAGTATTCAAAGGAAACCAAATTACTACCTGAAAAAGAAGAATGAGAACAGCTATCAGGAAAAGGCACAGGAACAGCACTACATGAGAGTCAACACAGACACATGAAGCCAAATTGACTCATTCTGGGTTGTAATCATTCTATGATTCGATGATAATGACCAGATAATCTGTTTTTTGTGATGTTGATTGAGGCGTAAGTAATGGCCAGCAAACCATAGGCAACTCCTCTGCTCTTCTTTGCCATAGTACCATGGGCATGTACCGGAGCTGGGCGATGGGTCCTTGCTCTAATACCTCATTCGAAAGAAAGCATCTTTGACAGTGCAATGCTTTCTCAGTACTGTTCTGAAGTAGCAGCATTAGTGTTTGTGCTCAAGTCCCTGGGATCTGAACTCAAAACCTTGCAATTTAAAGGCAAGTATGTTATCCAACTTGGTGTGTTACTGGCATATCAGGTTGGGATATTTTCCTAATGATGATAAATTAAGGGTTGTGTAGAAGCCAGGGAACTTGAGTGCCCAAGTGCACAGATCACTGAACACTAATGCACAGATGCAAACATTAATCAACAATCTGAGTGGAATGTGAACCTTTCTTTATTGAAGTACAAATATGACAAAATGATTTACCTGACCCTGGGAAATCTCCTCGATTGCATGACTGGCAAGATTTATAAGAAGGGTTGTCAATTCCAGGAATAAGGAGACATTCTGCCTTACGGAAGGAAGCTGGTACTGAGTGTAATTGTGCCGGGTTTGGTTAGGGAGGGAGTTTGGTGAGGTGGAGAGGGAGTTTCTCTTTTTTCTCTTTCTATCTCTCTCAGCGTCCAAGAGACCAGGAGTTGAGAAGCAGCACAAAAGGGCTGAGTTTAAAAAAAAAATCCATGAAGTGACATTACAGAAGAAACACAAGTTCATTGTTTGGTGAGAAACTGTTGTTGTGGGTTGGGGGGGAGGGGGAGGTGATCTTTAAGTGGCTGAAAGTTAGAAAAATGCATTATTTTTCAAAGAAGTAGCTATTTAGTTTTAAGTAAGACATCCGCGCAATGAAGATGTATTGTTAAGTCAAGGCCAGTTAAATAAAGTAGTATAAGTTAACCAAAGTAAAATAAAGTTAACATAACAGAAATAAATTGGACAGCTTGATCTGTGGAATGCATATCCTGTAATATGTGTGAAGTTGTGCCTGTTACTGGTGTCCTAAATGACCACATGTATAGGTGTCACCAACTGCTGATGTTTGAGTTTTGTAGTTTGAGCAGTGACTTGAGTTATTGTGGCACATCTGTGAAAGCCATGTGGCTAGCATGTTCAGAGATTTGGTACACAACAAATTTGCAATTATATCAGAGTTTGGACCAAAGCAATTGGACAACATTTGGTAAACAATCCTGACTGTGCTAAGAATTACAGTGAACATCAATTTAATATTATCAATCAAGCTTACAGTCTGGCTCGACTATGAATGCTAGAAGTTATGCATATTCACGCAATGTGCCATGTGCTTTGCAGACGGTAAAACATTTCCATGCATTGATTCTTTATCATTAAACAAAAGCTTTGGAGACAGCCGTTCCTTGGTGCATTCTGCATAATAATGTTTTGACCAATTAGAGTTGAGCTGCCGGGTTTGTATTTGAACAAAACTTGTCAGTTAACTGTTCCCTGGTGCGTTATCCATGAAAATGCTTCTATCAATCAATGTCCACTTGCCAACTGTTCAGCATTCTCTTCCCATGTAGTATAAATTGCTGTTCTCTTTACTATTGGTATTATTGTGAACTGATAAGTGCAAGATGAACAGCTTCAACAACATATCTCTTCAGCATATTTGGACTATTTTGTTTAGGTATGCATCAAAGTCATATTGTAGAAAGTTTAATAAGTGTCACCAATATTCTACTCCTGCATAAAAATGAATACTATGAGGAATTTGGTCTTGCATCTTTTTTATTCCTAGCAGTGTAGTGAGAAGGAAGCATTTCATGCAGAGTGCAGCTCCTTTTATTTAATGTCTCACAAAAGGAGCAGCCCCATAACATTTACATATTGGTGGGATTTTCTGCCTGCGCTCACCCTGAATCTGGAAAATCCAACCTGAAGTCAACAGAGTTTTCCATGGTCTGTTTCTCAACTGCTACGATGCCTATGATGGACAGAACAGGAAAATTTGCCCCATCAACTATTCACTATCAGTGATGATAGATAGAATGGCTGGTAAAGGAGCAGAGAAGATAGAATATCATGCAGGATCCAGAAACAATGAGCTAAATTTTAGCCTGGTGGAATGTATGAGTTTGGGTGAAAGTGCAGATAGAAATCTGGAACAATAAGAGTGTGTTTGGAAACTGGCTCCAATCAACCAGCTTCAGTATTTAATTCCAGCCCATTAGGCTAGGTACAAGACAAGAGGCAGGTTGTCAATTCACATGCATTGGTTACACAATTAGAACAAATTTACACTTTCAAGTTTAACACTGAATCTATTGGATTCTTGCATTTCTTGAAAGTCACCAGTGAAGGCAAGAGGAGAGCATAGCAAGAATTGGGGGAGCAGAATGAAAATCAAAGAAATATTGAAATAAATACTCAGTTCTTACAGATGATTTCTTATCTATCCACAGGAAAGAATTTCCCAAAGTACTTTTATACTTCTGGAAAAGGAGCAAAGTACTTTACTTTTTGCAGTTTGGAAGCTTTCTCGGCCACAGCACCTTGGGTGCTGCTGTTGTGCCCTTGAATTGAACCTTAGGTAGGAATTAATATGATCTCCACCAGTACTGACACAAGCCTTTTGTTAAGATAGCCGTGGCTGGACAGCAGGAAGGAGAAAATAGAAGGAACAAGGCAAAGAAATCAGGTTGTCCTCGGACAATTTGCAAGGGAGAAGGAGGAAGGTTATGAAGTCAACACTTCTGGGTGTCAAAATATCTGCCACCGTAAATAGATTGCTAGATAACTTTCCTTGGCTTTATCGTGCCTCAGTGACCTGTATCAAAGTGATCTCCACCACAGTACCACAGTGGCAGTCAGCCCAAGCGAGTGATGACGGCAAAAGGGGATTGGGTTCAAAGCATTTCCATTTCTTACTCATTCTTCCCACCCAGCATCCAGTCAATACGTCACATGCTGCTTAATCACCCATGGTTGAAGTCTCCACAACCCCAACTGCAGTAATCATCACCAGTATCAACAACCCTTAGATGCTCATATTCCTCCCAAGGATGCCAGACATGCACTGAATGATGCAAGGTTTACTAAGCTTGCACCAGTGGGCTTTCGCCAAAGGCAATCCCAGTTACTTCAGCTGAAGTAGAGGCAGGCTGCTCAGGTTGTTGGTCCAGCTGCTGAGACACTTCTGCTGACAATCTTTGGATGCTGGTTGTTGACGCTGGTGACGATTGCTGCAGTTGGGGTTGTGGAGACTTTGATACAGGTCACTGAGGCACGAAAAGGCCAAGGTAAGTTATTTGGCAATGTATTTAAGAGTGGCAGATATTTTGATACCCAGAATCTGCATTTTGAATCTGCATATTAAAGATGTGCATGGATTCAATTAGCAACCCTGCTTGATGCTACGTGGAGTTGGCAACTCTATCCATGCAAGAAGGCATGATCAAAATACTTTGTGACATCGACCCACTCATGCTTGACATGGACAGATCCATTCTCTCAGCAATCACAGTCAATGCTTTTGGAAGGCCTGTCAGGACATAGCACATTCTTTGCTGCTGCCCAGTGATTCTCCTTTTCATCAGCGGCCTCAGGGATGCATCTGTGTCCAACTAGGCTAACCTTAGAGAGGGCAGTGGCCTCTGATACAGCATCTCCCTTGTCTCTCCAAACATCTACTCTTGCTCACTTCTAAGTACCAAGCAAAAATCTAATTACCTGTTGATGAGCTCTCATAGAAGTGCGGGTTTCTTTGCGAATCGGTCACCTCTGGTTCTCTTGCTTTCCGTTATGTTCAGTGCTTTTTTCTCTCCTGGAAGAAGATAAAGAACAAGCTCATCTGTGAGTTTAATGTCATGTGTTCAACCAATGAATGGAGAATAGTTGGTGAGGGTGAGTAACAAGTAGAAACATGCCATTGCATTAGGATAAGGGTGAACAGTCATGATGGATGGTTGAATGGAGTTCTTTGGAAGTGCATAAACAGAGAAAGATGGATGCACCTGTAAATTGAGATGGAGAGGTAAGCCTGAATAGCAGAGCAAAGAGGGTGGTGTAATGCAGAAAGCAGGATGTTGGTGAATGCACAACTTTAATCACTGTTCCTGACCTGGTTAGGTCATTAAACTACTACTGGAAATGCAGCCAGAAGTGTATGGCAACACTCTCCCTGTCAGGTCATGGGAAACACACCAACTGCAAACAATTTCTTGGGCAGAATTTTAAGGCCTCGCTCGTTGCAAAACCAGAAAATCCCACCCGAGGTCAACGGACCATCCTGCCCACTTTGGTTCCCATGTGTGTTGCATTATTATCTAAAACAATTTTCGCTTTGGAGATCAATAACATGAATAATCCAAACTGTACACTGAAGCCAAAACCAAAGAATCAGTAAGAAAATTAAACACAAAAATCTCTTGTATTTGGTAACAATTTAGTTTTCTTTCCCATCTTTTAAAAATCAGAACTATCTGTTGAAATTGATCACTCATGAAAACTTAAACCTGTTGCAATTCCAGAGACAGGACATTAATTCAGGTGAAATTATAAGTAATAATATTATGTAAATTTCCCAAGTAATTCCTTTAATTATTATCTTTAAAAAAAGATATGTTAATTCATGCTGTTTCATTAACATCAGCTGCAGGGCCAGAGATAAAAGTGACCTTAGCATGTCTATTATTAGCCCTTGGGCCACCAATCAATTTGGGTCAGGCCACAGGTGAACGCTAGCTGAAAACTGCCCTTCGCCCTATGCTTAGTCTATCCATTCCGAGAGATACCTTAATTAGGAAGGGACTTTAATATTGTTGTTAGCTCGAAGTGGTGTGTTATTAACCAAGAGTTGATTTAAATGTCAACAGTAAAAGCAATATTTTTTTTCATATACATTTTTAAAAACCTAATACATTTTACCACTGGGCAATGCTCAAGGATCTGTAATTTTTTTTCTTTAAATGTACAGTTGCCAACATTTTTGCTTCTTTCTGCTTGTCTGCATTCTAGACAGGTTTCCCGTGAATAATGGTCCCAGATGGGAGACTTTTGCCAGATTACACAAACACAAAATACTGCTGCAGGACGGCGCTTTCCACCTGCTACATGTTTGACCACATCAGCGCAATAGCTAAACAGTCGGTAAGCAAAATGTTGACACATTTTTACTTAAAGTTTAACGCTGATTATTCCAAATCATTGTTGTAAACATGGGAGCTGAAAATAGGCAAAAAAACCCACAAAGGGCCAAATTGATAGGCTGAAAATATCTCAAATATATAAGCTGGTGGCTCTGAAATGTGGAAAATACAACTGTAACATGAAGTATGAAAGATTATCGAGAAAGATGGGGAATACAATCCCTCACGTTTTCCTCGATAGTGCTATCCAATGCATGAGCCACTAATCACTGCTAACAAAACTCTTGGGAACCCTGATGAGGTGAATTACATTTTTGATCAGTAAATAAAAATGAGTAATATACACCTCCCTGAAGTACCTGGTCAAAATTCCTATCCACAAGGCATTTATGCTTTTACCACTTACGGTGTTTATTGGTAAAATGATTTGATGAAGTGTGTGTGTTTTTTGATCATCTTGAGTACTTTACTTCCTTGGTTACTAAATGATGGTGGATGTTAAAGTAAATCAATACAAATGAAGTGAATTTGCTTGTATTGTGTGAGTATATTAAACCATTTTCTACTACTATTAATACATGTGGCTAAAATGATGTTGCCACAGCCCTCGACTGTGGTAAGTCTATTGCCCATACCGCCCTTGAAAATAATTCTCATGTCTACAGCGCTTACCTTACATTTCAGAAATTTCTAAATCAACCACTGTGAAAAATATACTTTTGTTTCCTCTTCAATACAAGTGATGGGGTGTGATAATTCATATCTGGTTGTGGAACCGTGCCAACTAGAGGCACGATTCAAAACTTTGGGCATGCATTGTGCATGATTTTCTGATCATTTCAAATAATGTTCTGAGAACAACTCATGGCTTTCACCCAAATTTCTAATATACGTGGAGACACATAGGCAAGGCTCCCTGCAAATCACACTGACGTGGAGCATTATCCTTGGGAAATGTGCTAGCAGTTTAACTTATTCAAAGCCCATGTCCTGCTGCACTACAGTGCGAGTTTTGGATCTAAAAGTGTCTGCTCCCATGCTGTCAGCAGCATGGGCACCAGTGACCATTATTATTGCCTGAAGTACTATTAGATATCTGTTGGCAACATCATCTATAACAGAAGAATAGAGGAACATTTTGAATGCTTGCCAGGGGAAGGAATGGAAATGTGGTGATGGCAAGCACTAATAAAGCCACAGGCAGCTTATCGGACTTCAAGTTTACAAGAACCTGGTTTTGGAGATGGTTAAAGGTTATTTATTAGTGTCACAAGTTGGCTTACATTAACACTGCAATGAAGTTATGGTGAAGGTCCCCTATGCCCTACACTTCAATGCCACTTCGGGCACACAGAGAGAATTTAGCACGGTCAATGCACCTAACCAGCATGTCTTTTGGTCTGTGGGAGGAAACTAGAGCACCTGGAGGAAACCCACACAGACACAGGGAGAATGTGCAGAATCTGCACAGACAGTGATCCAAGTCAGGAATCAAACCAAGTCAAACACTCCCTGGTGCTGTGAGGCAGCAGTGCTAACCACTGTGCCACTGTGCCGCCCAAATGGGGGAGGTGTTCCTTAGCCACAGAGTTGAACTCCATGAGACGTGCATTTTTGTTTCTCAAACAGATTTCCCACCTAAATGTTAACCTGTTTAATTGGCCTGTCTGCTATCCTGCAGCATAATGCCATAGTCCAGGCACAGATAAGGTTAGTGGTTGTAGGGAGTAGAATTTGTAGGGGGTGGGTAGAGCATGGTTGAGAGGGTTAGGAAGGATTGTTGTTGAACTGGGAGTTGGGGGAGATGGTATCCAAGATGAATTGGAAGAACTGGGTGGGCTCAGGAAGGGTCGGAGAACTATGTCATATCAGGTGTTAGTAATGGTGGGGTGGTCAGTATTGTGTTGGGTGTTTGCAATCATGGAGGGGTTGGCGAGCGTGGGAGAAGATTGTTTACAGGTTTCCTACTGGGTATTGAGAAAACTTGGCCCATAAATAGAGCTGTGAAGACTGCTACCTGACAGTTCCACAATTTTTACACCACCTGCAATCAGCCATGTTTTCTGAGGCTGGGGGAACACAACCAACAAGGATTTAAAAATAGAAACCCTGCAAAAAGAAAACTTCAGTCTCCTTCAAAGATATGAATGACCATCTGCCTCCTGAGAGCAGATTGGACAACTGCCCTTGTTTTGCGTGTGTTAAGATCAGAAAAGGCAGATGGGTATTGGGGGATAGTGGGGGGGTGGGGGGGGTGGGGGGATGTGAGCTTCGAGATGGGTTAGTTATTTCGGGTTTTAACATTTCTGCTTCCTACTCAAGCCAATCCTATCCATTTTTGGGAGATGAAATGACTCCTATAATCTCAATCATTTTATTTAATAGTCCCTGACCTTCTCGTAAATACTTTAAGTGGTTCAGGATTTAAGAACATGTCCTGATGAAAACTTTAATTTTAAACCAAGTCCAGTTTCAACTCCTTCACTGCACTCCCAATTGACATATTATAAGACAAGGATATAATACTGCAGGTCCTACAAATCTGAAATAGAGGTGAAAAGTGTTGGAAATATATTTTAGTGTTCCAAACTGTGCTATCCTGTTGGCTGCTGCATGGCTGGTGAACGAACTTGTGTAACTCTGGCCTTAGATGCCTGGTTTCAGACAGCGCCATCTTGGCAAGGGAGATAGCAGTGTGGGCTGGCTGACAGGTAACAGCAAGGGCGCTGTTGGACTGTCAGGGATGCCAAGTGCTGTCATCCAGAGAGGGGTCACCAGGTTAGTGTTCCACAGGATTACTGCCATTCCCCTGAGGTAGTGCTTCAGCGATTCTTATAATGTTCTGGGAGGACACTTAGCTGGACTGCTGAAACCTCCTGCAAAACATCTGAGCCCTGATGGCAGCAATCTGAGTTTGTATGACAGATACCGAGTGCCGACTGCAACAGCTGAATATTCAGTGACTTCTGTTTGCTAAAGCTGGCTGCACTGAGATCGGGGCACCGTCCGCAAAGTACACCTGATCAGACCAAGAAATAACCTCCCCACACCCCACCATGGAGGTCTCAGTGGCTCCCTCCCACCCATCCCCAATCAATGCTGTTATCTCTCATCAATACCAGCATTTTTCTTTCCCCTCACCTCATCCCCCAATACCTTTCACACACACACCAGCCCCCACTACACTACCCCCCCCACTCCCCCCTTCCAACAATACCACCATTAATGCTGACATCTCTCTCCTCCCTTCATGGAATGCTCTCTCCCTCCCCACTACATGAAAATGCCCTCTCCACTTGAGATTTCCACTAAGGTTTGTCCCTTGGCATTGCCTGCTGGCAGGTTGACACCATGCTTGCCCCCTCACCCACCCACAGCATACATGAACCGCAATTGGCCGGTGGCAGGATCTTCCAGTCCCACCACTATCGACAGATTTTCCCATTGTCCTCACCCTCTTCCGTCAGTGGGACCGGAAGATTCCACTACAGGGAGTGGCCAGAAATTTCAACCAGGGAGGGGCAGACCAGACAGGATGACCTGGGAGCTGGGGTGGGGCAAGGTGGACCAGATGGGGTAGGGTGAGGCAGACCTGAGGTGAGGGGATGGGGTGAGACAGACCGGTGGGAAGGTCAGGAAGGAGGTGGGGTGAGGTGGACCTGAGGGAAGGGAATGGGATGAGGCAGACTGAGGGGAAGGGGGGACTGGAGAGATTCCCCAGTGCATCATTGGTATACCCCTAAATAAGACACTGGGGAGCCCAGGCATTACGGATTTAATTTTCTGAGTATCTTAAAACCACTGTTAAGGAAAAATCCTTGCAGCTTCCAGTCATTCATTAAGAAAATCAAAAGTGAATAAATGGGGCATTGGCATTTTATCTGCAATTTCTAAAATTAAACATCAGTTAGAAAATGTTTGTGATTCCATTTGGAAGAAATGAACAGAAGAAATCTGAACAAATGCAATTACTGCTACAAACAATGACCGAAGGAACTCTGGTTCCAGATGGCTAAACATTATTTAGTGATTGTTAGATCTGGATTTCATCCATTCTGTTGTGTTTTGGTTGTTTTTATGAAGGGTTTAGTTTAAGTCAAAATTCAAATTTGCATCTTTAACTAATTAGTATAGATCATGTCACATAATTTGACCTGGTGTATATGAGGACCCCATTATTTTTGGTGCCAAACACATGTTTTGGCATATACTTGCCATATAATTTGTCTCCCCTGCCACTGTTCCTACCACATTTTTCAATGAATAAATCATATTCAGTGATATATAATGCTCACATTAGGAGTCTCCCTCAAATTTTCAGCTCATCAATCGAAAACATATGGAATAAGGTCACCTATGCAATACCATAGCTTACTGGCGAGGGATATTTTGAGATCCCATGTAGCTAATGAAATCAAGAGACACCTGCAAAGAAATGACACAACATTGCATTTCAATATCATGGATCTGCTGTTTGTGATTAAACTTTTGGATTTATGCCTCAACAAACCATTCAACGATCATATTTGCGCCGAATGGAATAGCTGGGTGTTTGACAGACAGAAAAAAACCTTCAACATTCTGTCACATTTGGTGGCTTTGTCACCAAATTGTGGGATGCAACCATTGCACAGACTATGATTGGATCATTCAAAAAATGTTGACTATCCCACTCAATGGACAGAGTGGAAGATGTCGTGGAGGGATGGTCCCAAAACTGAAAGCGTCACATCCAGTCCAGAGTAGAGTCTTTATGATAGTGACATTGCCAAAGTGACACAGTATCAAATGCTGAGGAAGATTAAATGGACAGTTTTAAAAATATGATTGTCGTCTAAACTATTCTTATGTAATTATTTCATTACATAAAACATGGCACACTGGGGGTGTCTGAGAACGGGTCTAAAAGTCAGATCTGTAACACTCCCAGTTTTAAGTCTGCCCAGCGCATAGGGCCTGATTTTAACATTTTCATTCTGTCTCTGCAAACATTCCTCAGACATCAAAAAAAACTGAAGAAACTGATGGCCAAGTTCTGTATGCATGAGGATGGCCTCAACTATCCTGGCTTGAGACAATTCACACCTCTTTAACCTGTGTTTATCCCTATCTCTACACACACTGTTTGTACCTGTAAAGAATAGATTACCTGTAAAGACTCGCATTCCAACCAGTCTTCACATTCTAATCTGTAATTATCTTACAGTTGTGTCTTTGCCTATATAGGCCATGTTTGTGAACCTACCTCCACTCACCTGATAAGGAGCAACGCTCTGAAAGCTCGTGATTCCAAGTAAACCTATTGGACTTTAACCTGGTGCTGTGAGACTTGTCACCGTGACTACTCCAGTCCAAAGCCGCCATCTCCATATCAGTTACAATGTGATAGAGGCAGGGAAGGAATTCAAAATATCCAAAAAATATATATTTTGCAATCTTTCCTAAACAAATGGCGTCAAAACCAAAGACTTCAGCAAGACAGTTAAAAAATCTTCGGAAGATGCGGAGGTTGAGAAGCAGAGAAGAAATCAACTGTTCAGTTTACAAAAGGCTGTACCATAGCATGTGATGGTGGTGAAAAGTCCTGATCCAGCAACAGTATCAAACAGCTTCGTGACAATATACGAAGGGTGAGCAAATGTAGAAAGAAGCTTAAGAGCTTCACATTCATGGTGCAATATGCACTTGGAGAAACTCAATTATAACAAGCACAGATCAAAATATCCCACAGCCCGGGTCTGAGGTCAATGCTGTTTAACATGACCAATTGGCAGCAACTGAAATTAAAAATTTGCTGAATTCTGGTGAATCTATGCTTCACTCTCCCCATGGCCATTCTATCCTCCATTTGGTGTGATACTCAGAGATGCCTAAAGTGCTGCAGGTATCATCAAACATTGCTTTACACAGCTTAATTATGACTTCTACATCCTTATATTCTTGTCCTCTAGATATAAACGGCAGCATTCCATTAGCTTTTGGATTATTTCCTTTTCCTGTTAATGATAATTTAATGTGCTATATACCTGAAATCCCTGTTTGGATCTCAATGACTTACAGCTTTTTGCCATTTAGAAAGTACCCAAGTCGATCCTGGAGGAGATATCCCTATATGTGCCTCCATTGAAATCCATTTGCCACAGTTTTGCCTATTTGCTTAATTTCTCAATTTTTCTTTGTAACTTATGCCCCGATCATATTCATCAATGTCTTGACCACAAAGTGATAAGTATAGTTACAACAACCTATTGTCAGCAGCAGGCATTGAGTTGGCTGTAGCAACTAGAATTAATAGGCCTGTTTAGATATCTGGAGGTTATTTATGACTTTAGGCGACAGTGTAAAACAATCAACATTGGCTCAGTCGCCTGTTAAATGGCTTTCCCCATTAACCGGGAGAGATGTTTAATGAGTAGCTGAGCCAATTTCCCCGACTATCAGAATTATCCCCAGAGTAAACTTGCCTGTTTATCTGGTCTTCATGTATTGTCATACTGTACTTGAATCATCCCTAAGCTAAAGATCTATTTTGATAATTAAATATGATGATGGAATTGAGCATTTAGTATATTCTGCACAACATAGAATTACATATTATTTTGAATCCTTGGTATAACCAAAATAAAAGCTATGTCTTTACTTATTTTGGTGGCAGTGAATGAACAATATCAAATCAGCCATTTCTAATCATTTAAATAACTCTCTCCTGTTCTCATTAATCCTTTGGATTTGATTATTGTGTTGCATACCCTCCAGGGAAAAAAACTTTATCTAAATTTTTGTCCAAAATTCCAGAAATATAATGATTGCTATTATTCAACAGTATGATAGGTGCAGTAAACTGAATTAGTTGAGACTTGATAAATGCGTAGGATGCTAAAATATCCTTTGGCTGTATATCGACATCAGTAAGGGTCCAATGTTTTCCTGTTGTTCTCCTATTAATAATGCCAATCTTCTCCAGCATAACTGTGATAATGACAATGTACAACAAGAAGAATTTTTCTATGCTCACTATTAATTTAATATTCAAGAAATGGCTTTATAAATCTATGAACCAGTTTACTCCAATGTGGTGTGCTTGAGGTGGGACCTCTACATGTCAAACTTTTGCAATGCTAACTCTATCATTATCTTTGGAACCAGGTTGTTTTGATCTCCATCAGTGGTTCCAAAGCATAAATTCCATCTAAAACAGGAGTAACGAGCTGGAAGGAGCTAAATCAGGAGTGCAACCTTGAAAGAGCCAAGAATGGCAAAAGAATGCAGCAGCAGGTTGAAAAAACAACAATTACGTAAGAGTGTTTGCTACTCTGCATGGAATTTAATAGTTGTGATGATGGGCCACTCAGTTCCTCCCTGGGTGTTCGTTCAGATGACTCTAATAGGTGACCCATGTGAGATTTCAAACATTTTTGAAGTGGATCTGGCGTAGGCGTTCAAAGAAGGGAACAGAGAAAGGAAATTCTTAAGAACACTCGTGGATCAAATGTAACCAAGATTACTGGGGTCCCCATAGGAGAAGATCATAAACAAATTTGTCATTTTGAGAGAGATGACTTTGAGTGGCACTGTTTACACATTGAGCAGCATAAAATGGTGTCAGAAATATATAGATGGCATAACAAAGGCAGCCAATGTCACACATCGCTCATTTCCCTTTTTCTGCTGGGCAAACATGACACCAACAAACTTTTTTTCTTTCTGAATAGCTGCATTGTGAACTGCACAATAGAAACAATGACCAAAGTGGTCCTTCACCATTTCTCAAACTCACTGTCAGTTTTGCTTTCTGTCCACACACTATTGCTTACAAACAAAACTTTACAACCTTTTCTGAACTCCAACAGGATAAAGACATCTGATCCCTCCCATCAGCTCCCTGCAGGACACTCTCAAATATCATCCTTCACATTATTATTGCGACAGAAGAAATTTGTACACAATCCCATGCGAAGTACAAAAATCAGGGGCCTAATCCAGACATCAGATAGCTATCACACCACAGGGAACAGATCATGGATTGTTGAGGATGCACTCAGCTCCAGCAATGGGAGATGATGAAATTGTTGGGCTAATGGGCAGACATCTACACCAATGACATCTGTATAACATAAAAGCACAAAATGGAGCTATTGATTAAAATGTGATTGTCTCCCTTCACATTTCAACAGATAATGAAATGCTACGTATCACATACTACATAATCTGGAAAACATTCTGTTTTGGGATGGAAAGCAGCAAGAAACATCCTTTGAACACAAGCAATAGATGATGACCATCTACTCAAGGTCAATGGAATAACCAATGGAATCATCAACATCTTTGGCATCATCATTGACTAGCAACTCAATTGGACTAGTCACACAATTGCCAGGGCTACTTGAGCAGGGAATTCCATGACAAGTAGCTCATCTTCTGATTTGTCAGGCATGCTTCACCACCTACAATGCACAATAAAGAATGGAATAGAATAATCTCCACTGGCCTTAATATATATAAAGCTGTTCAACATTCAAAAAGCTTGTTACTCTCAAGGACAAATTAACCAACTTGATTGGAAACTCATACACCAACTTAAACATCTGCTTCTCAGTCATCAGCATATTGTGGCTGCAACAACTGGCTGAAGTTTTTCGACATCATCTCCACTAAACAGCAGCTGAATATTGACATTACTACCAACACAGCCCCCTTGAATTCACACAGTTCCTGAATCAGAATTATGGGGGCAATGCTACCAAAAGTACTGAATTGGTGGGAAAACTGGTCTAATCACGACTGTTTTTTCAGTGCAGCTTCAGATCTGAATCTCTGCGCAATGCAGGGTTCACAATCATGAATATCATTAAAAATCCGGGGTGGGGGGACCCATTCGCGCTGGAATCTGACAGCTCTGGAACTCAGCGCAGTGGTCCTGATATGTCAATCTCCCTGTTTGCTGCCAACTCAATCGCTGGCCAACGTGGGACCCTCACAGTGCTGCCCTGCCATCACTCACACAGCCCAATCATGGCCCCCATGATAATTTCCGGGCCCTGAACACCCCCACCCCCCATCCCAGGGCGCCCCAATGTCCAGCCCACACACCCCCAGCAGTAGTGATCCCCTCACCCCTCTCACACCGGCAGATCCTCCCCGCTGGCCCCCCTGGGGTCAGACTCTCCTCCTGGGAGGCAGGCCCCACCCCACACCCCCCAGGCAGACGACCCCCAGCCTGCCCCAATTGCTGGCCTCCTCCAGCCCAGACTGATCCATATGCAGAGTGATGCGGGACCCCTCCACCCCCACTAATCGCCCCTAGGCCCCACTCACATAGGGCCTGACCCCTTGGCACTGCCTGATGCTCCTTGGACAGTTTTAGGGGCACAGGCTGGCATTGCTGGGTGCCCATGCCCAAGGGGCATCACCCCCCGCTGCTTGATACCCTGGGGGGCCCTGATTGTGCCCCCCCCCGCTGGCTTCATTCCAGCGGGGTCTAGTCTGGAGAGCTAGTCTGAACCCCATCGTAATGAAGTATTCCTGGTGGGCTGTGAGACACTATTGGGCCCAGCAAAGAACTTGCCAGGCCCAATAATCACATGCAAAACATATTTAAAATGCATTAAAAAAGATTCAAATGACTTACCTCTCTTCCCGCTGGTTACCAGCAAGGTCTCGACTGCGACTGTTCTCCGGCTCTGGGAGACACGCATGCATTCCTCACACATGCGTGAATCCCGTGTAATGGCCAACACGCAATTCTCAGTCCAGACCCGCCAGAAAAGTTGTGGGTCACGATGGGAGAATCAAGCCCTATATCTCTATACCTTCATTGGCACTGATAGTTGGATTACATGTTCCCCATTGACAGATTTAAAGTTGGGTGTCTTGGAAAACTCAGCACGTGTTCTGCCAGCTGCCAACCTACCCATCCCCAACAATTCATAAATTCTACAGGGAGAGTGATGGAGGCATTGGGTGGCCAGCCCACCCTTATAGCTATTGAGACCCCTTTAAACGGCCAATTAAAGGTCACTTCAGGGCCTCATTCCACCCTTGATGTGGTTTTATTTGTGACAGTGTGAAACCCATACCATGTGTGAAACTTGGTAGCTTTGGCTTCATGGATTGATGCTTAGTCAGAGATGAGGAGAACCAATTTGCCAGACCCCTGTGCTCATCAGAGGCGCTCTCCCATGGTTATACTTCCCGATTACCCTTCTCCTCAAGCCTCTAAAACCTATCTCCCCTGCCCCACCTCCCCTCACCACCTCCCCAGATCCCTCGTCAGGCTTGCCAGTCTAAGCTGGCAATGCCCCATATTCACCTTAAGTCCTGGTTCCTCTATGTCAAGACTGCCTGTGATTCCCTCAATTGCCTCTGCTCCTACCTGGCACTGCTGCAAGTAAAGAGTCCGATTATGTAAGGCAAGTCTTCCCTCTGAAATAGGAGCGGAAGTCTCACCTTAAAACAATTATGCTGCAATTAAAGCACTGCTCCTAGTTTTAAACGGCCAAGGGGCAGCTGTCTCTGACTCACCACTGGCATTTTAACCAGGCAGTTGGTGACCATACCACCCCCAGTCAAATCCAGCAGGGTCGAAACCTTAGAATTCCCTAGTCAACAGCAGTTTGAGAATACTTCCATTCCACAGGCTGCAGCAGCTCAAGAATACTCACCATTAGCTTTTCAATAAATTCTGGCCTTGATAGCAATGCCTATATACTGAGAATTAATTCAATAACACATTTGGAAACAAATGCATCATAAAAGCGTTGCTGCATTTTTCCACAGTAAATGTGAATTTACAATTCAACCTTGACATTGTCTACACTCTATAAAACTACATTAAATATGTTTTTGCAGCTTAAGTCTATAGTAAAAATGACCATCTTTGGAAATAATCATGAATTATGTTTGCTAACATCTTGGAGAACAAACTCAGGGTAGTTGCTACAGTGGAATTACTTTGAGATTTTGCAGTAGAGGGGTTTGGATATCAGTTTTCATAAGGAGGTTGATAAATATTTATAGAAGTTTATTGGCTGTTCCTCTTATTTCCATGCAATGTGCACAATTCACTGTGGTTGGAACTGAGAGATGGTTTCTGATAAGGATTATTGCTTCACTTGAAAGTGGACACTTGCCTCAGCGAAAACAGCAGTACAATTAATTTTACCTCTAATCTGATTACAATCGATGGAATATCTTTTCATTCAAGATTCAGGAGTTTGCCCAAGATTCAGCTTGTTGCACTCAGAAGTGAAATTGTAATAATTTAGATAGAACCATAGAAAATTACAGCTCAGAAAGAGGCCTTTTGGCCCTTCTTGTCTGTGCCGAACCATTTTTTGCCTGGTCCCACTGACCTGCACTTGAACCATATCCCTCCACACCCCTCTCATCCATGAACCTGTCCAAGTTTTTCTTAAATGTTAAAAGTGACCCCGCATTTACCACTTCATCTGGCAGCTCATTCCACACTCCCACCACTCTCTGCGTGAAGAAGCACCCCCTAATATTCCCTTTAAACTTTTCTCCTTTCACCCTTAACCCATGTCCCCTGGTTTTTTTTCTCCCCTAGCCTCAGTGGAAAAAGCCTGCTTGCATTCACTCTATCTATACCCATCAAAATCTTATACACCTCCATCAAATCTCCCCTCATTCTTCTACGCTCCAGGGAATAAAGTCCTAACCTATTCAATCTCTCTCTGTAACTCAGCTTCTCAAGTCCGGCATCACCCTTGTGAATCTTCTCTGCACTCTTTCAACCTTATTTACATCCTTCCTGTAACTAGGTGACCAAAACTGTACACAATGCTCTAAATTCGGCCTCACCAATGCCTTATATAACCTTACCATAACACCCCAACCTTTATACTCAATACTCCGATTTATAAAGTCCAATGTACCAAAAGCACTCTTTACGACCCTATCCACCTGTGACGGATTGCAAACACAGATGCAAAAAACCCATTTAGTATCTCCCCCATCTCTTTTGGTTCCATACACAGTCTACCACTCTGGTCTTCAAGAGGACAAATTTTATCCCTCACTATCCTTTTGCTCCTAACATACCTATCGAAGCTTTTTGGATTTTCCTTCACTCTGTCTGCCAAAGCAACCTCATGCTTTCTTTTAGCCCTCCTGATTTCCCTCTTAAGTAGCTTCTTGCATTTTTTATACTCATCGAGCATCTGATCTGTTCCTTGCTGCCTGTACGTTTCAGATGCTGTCACTTTTTCTTTCTGTTAGGCTTCTGTTATCTGATTTATATTTTAGGTCCACACTTTGATTTTGGTATTCCTTGTTCAATGACATAGAGGAGCAAAAATTGACCCTGGGTGGTAGCGTAAAATCGATGTGAATGAGTAGCCAGTTGATTATAGTTTGGTTATTTTTTTTCCAATAACTATAGGCTGCTGATTCATTATTACCTGTTTTGTGCTATTATCCAAGATGTATTTTCAACCCCAAAGTTTACTTAATACATGTTGGGAAGCAAGAGTTTTTGATATGCTGTGATTCCCTCATAGAACTGCCCTCAGCTTGCATACCTAAAGCAGTGTTCAGTTAAAAAATGACTTCCTTGGATGACATAAATATTAGTCATGATAAATGCAGAACAATCTTCATAACAGCAAGACTCAGGAAAGTGTTCTAAGCTTCACATTTCATTGCCTTCAAAAGTGCTGCTTCCTTTGCAAATGCCATTACCTTCCACGTAAAGGTTAAATCCCCTTCTGAAAAGAAGTCACCAAATTGCTTCTGATAGATGCAAACACAATTGGAAGCTAAGTCCTGCCTTCATTTACCGGAAGGTAAAATCAATAGCTATCAAGAAATCTTAGCCGAAAAGTAGGTGGTTGGAACCTTGACATAAGAACACACAAAATAAGAGCAGAAGGAGGCCATGTGGCCTCTCAAAGCTCCTCTACCATTCAAAGAAGTTCTTTTCTGATCTTAATGTCACTTTCCCATTCTATCCGCATATTCTTTCATTCCCTTAGTACCCAAGAATATATGAATCTGAATCTTGAATATATTTATCGAATCTTCTGAGGAAGAGAACTTCAAAAATTATATTTTGGGAGTGAAGAGTTCCTTCCTCATCACAGCCCAAAATGTCCCCTAGTTCTATGCTCTCCAGCCAGGGAAGATAATTGACAAAATTTGCTGCAATGTACACCGGTTGGATCTTATGTTCCTGCCAACAGCACATCCCTTGCCATGGGTTCCAAGGCAGCAAGGAGTGCATTCAATGAAAATGCTGTTGACTGCATCAGGACCATAAGATCCCACTGCTGGTAAGTGACCCACAGCCTCCACCTGCTGCAAAACTCACCATGGAGGGGGAAGTAAATCCCACCCCATCTTTTTGTATCAACACTATCAAACCTTTCAGAAGTTTACACCGTTCAGTGGGATCATATCTCATTTTTCTCCACTTCCAGGGAATATCAAATTTTTTACTTATGGATCGATAGAATCCCTACAGTACAAAATTAGGCCGTTCAGCCCATCAAGGCTGTACCGACAACAATCCCGCCCAGGGCCTATCCCTGTACCCCCATATATTTACCATGCTAACCTCCCAACACACACTAAGGGGTAATTTAGTATGGCCAATCAACCTAACTGTTGTATCTTTAGACTGTGGGAGAAAACCGGAGCACCCTGAGGAAACCCACGCAGACAGGGGAGAACGTGCAAACTCCACACTGACAGTCACCCGCGTCCAGAATCGAACCTGAGTTCCTGGTGCTATGAGACAGCAATGCTAATATCTGTGCCACTGTGCCACCCACTCAAAACCAGTTCAGATTGATGCGGTAAAAATGTTTTATTAGAAGAGGTTTTGTTGATATAACAATGTTAAAGATTACGTTTTTGGAACATATAAAGTCAAAAAAATGTCTGAAATCAGACAATACACTCAATTACTGTGCATCAGTCATCCACAGAAAATTGACTGTTGCTTATTTGTGATAGATTTCTCTTTTATGATGCACCAACTTTTATGATGCACTTTTGGAATGCAGAGCTCAGGAGATCAGTATGCTGCTTTTAGGTGGAAACGCAGTAGGGCAGCCACCAATTATCTCTATCTGTTACTATCCCATCAATAAACTTATCTGGTAGGTGGGGTACAACACATCAATGACTACATTTTGCTGCATCCAATGAAATCCACAGTTAGTGTGTTGATGATCCTTTTTCACATACAGCTGTAATTCAAAAAATTGAAACATCTCCATAGTTTCCTTATTTCTCCGATGTCATCTCATTTTGAAATTGATTCAACAGCAAAACATTTTTATGTACAA
Source organism: Carcharhinus amblyrhynchos (assembly GCF_965287045.1). Lineage (NCBI taxonomy): Eukaryota > Metazoa > Chordata > Chondrichthyes > Carcharhiniformes > Carcharhinidae > Carcharhinus > Carcharhinus amblyrhynchos. The sequence continues at coordinate 83,490,219 of NC_137324.1, read as the reverse complement.
GGGAAAAATAATGAGTTGAATTGTGAGATAGTGATGATGCCTGTCAAACTCTGAAGCTATTGCTTACCTTCATGGTGGGAAATTTGAGACTCAGGTAGAGTCCACTGACCAGGCAAGCTGCAGTACTGTTATAGAATCATAAAATCCGACAGTGCAGAAGAAGGCCATTCAGCCCATCAAGTCTGCACCAACCACAAGTCCACACAGGCCCTATCCCCATAACCCCATGCATTTACCCTAGCAAGCCCCCCTGACACTAAGGGACAATTTAGCATGGCTAATCCACCCTAACCCATATATCTTTGGTCTGTGGGAGTAAACAGGAGCACCTGGAAGAAACCCACTCAGACACGGGGAGAATGTGCAGACCCCACACAGACAGTGACATGCCAGGAATCGAACCTGGGTCCCTGGCCCTGTGAGGCAGCAGTGCTAATCACTGTGCCACCATGCCATCCACTTGCTACATTCACAATCTAAATGAGATTTACTATACATTTAAATATACACCTCTCTCCTAATTCGTACCTTTTCCTTTCATTAAGCGCATGTAAAATTGTATCAGATAACAATAAGCTTTTCCTCTACATCAAAAGTCCTCACACTGGCTATGTCATTACCTGAAAGGTCCTCATTGTTAAACCTCCTTCGACAAAATGTGCACTATAAATAAAACATCTGTTTTTTTTGAAGAGAATCACAGATAATCCTGCATGATTTTTGAGCAGGATCACAATATCCTGACTTTTTTTAAAGAAAGCTTATCCAGAAGCTGGAATTGGTTTTAACCATTCTAACCTTTTCTGTGTAACTATTGACATAACATTGTTGGAATCATCTGAAGTGTATGACTGAAATCACATTCATGGATGGTTCCCAGTGCAGGGCAATTGCTTACAAGAAATTTGCAGTTCCTGGGCCTTTGCCATGCAAAATTTTTGGGTTGGGGGCTTTGCATCTTTAGCATCACAGAAATACAAAAAAGTCCAGCACTAAGAATTCAGTAAAATACATATTTTCTGTATTAGTTTAGGAACTGAGTAGAATGGGAAGTTGCTCCTAATCCCTATAAATAAATACGTTCTATCAATCATTTCTAGCATTTGAAAAAACCTACTCTTACATCAGTTGTACTAAAGTAATATCTTGTTCAATTTATTTTTGACATTTTTTAATAAATCTTTTTGCTATCAACAGCAACTTGGGAGTTTTGTTTTGTTATTGTAACAGAATTTGGTAATATGACTTCCGCTGAATGTGTTTGCATTTAGCTGCTGCAATTAATTTTACAGATACCAATGAACAATTCCTATAGATCACATTCTCGTAAAAATCAAATAATACTTCTGGAATATTTTGATTCAAGTAATTATAAGTTTTGTGAATATTGCACAAACAATGGTCTATATTTCATCCATGTTCCTTGAAGTATCAATGATTATAACCTCATTAATGCAACAGCCATTTGTCTCAGTGTGAAATATGTGCACGATGAGTATCAAAGGAATCATTATTTATTGTTCTTTGATTCCTCAAGTATTGGAAATTATCTTCAAGTAAAGAAAAGCAATAGTTCATTATTTATGGGGCAAATGGTTAATATATTGACTTATTGAATGATGTGCAATATTTATTAAGCCAATTAATTTCATTCTTTGATTAAAATTGCACCATGAAGTTGAAATTGGTCCTCAGCTAAAACCTGAAATAGACAATAGCAAATCTGCAGAACCTGTTACATTGCATTCAGTTTTCATTTCTGTTGACTTCCACTGTAAGAAAATCAAAGAGAGTTTGAAACAGGCTGCCAGTTTGCTGTCACCGTTTTGTACATTCATTCACCACCGACCAATTTTACCTCCATTATGTTTTGGTCATTCCAAAATATCCTCAAATTAACCTTGGACAGTGCAAGGCATGATTATTGCTGTGACTGGAGAACTGCCAGTTCTAGTTGGAGTTTGAACACAAAATGGAGGTCAGCAGAGAATAAGAATAATATACCAGAAACTAAGGCCTCGTCTGGTCCAGCTGAATCCTATACAGAGTAAGCACTGAATGTTCAGTTTAAAGTTTATTTATTAGTGTCACAAGTAGGTTTACATTGACACTGCAATGATATTACTGTGAAAATCCCCTAGTTGCCACAATCCGGTGTCTGTTCAGGTACACTGACGGAGAATTTAGCATGGCCAATGCACCTAACCAGTTCGTCTTTCAGACTGTGGGAGGGAACCAGAGCATTCGGAGGAAATACGTGCAGACATAGGAAGAACATATAGATTCCACACAGGCAATCACTCAGCTGGGAATCGAACCTACATCTCTGGCGCTGTGAGGCAGTAGTGCTAACAACTGTGTCACCGTGCCGGGTGGATGGATCAGATCAGGCTTGGGGAGCTGGGGAGATAGGTCAGCCCCGCTGATTTCAACAGGGTTCTCACTCGCGCACTCAACAGTGCACAGAATGTGGGAGATTAATTTTTAAACTTCCACTGAAAGAAAACAAGCACGATTTACTTCAGTTTTCACATGAATTTGACACTTCGAATTTTTTTGGGAGCGAATCCCACAGAGGTCCCATCATAACCACACAGGACATACAAAAAAATACTGAATATTCAAGGTTTAATATGAATAATCTATTTTGGGAGTTATGAATTAAAGAAAAAAATATTAATTGTATCAGATTCTGCCAATTAATTCCTCAAATTGGAACTTAACTCTAATCACACCATCAACATCACACCAATGTTTCCAAAAAGCCAACTTATCATCATTGATTTTAATGTGACATAAGCCAAATAAACTTTCAATTTTCTACTGAGGATTTCAAATGACACAAAATGATATTTGTTGTCCCAGAGTGTGGCTTTTAAGGTTTATTGAGGGGTCACATGACCTATCTGGCCAATCATGACAAGGTGTGGAATCAAGCACAGGAGACAGGCTTTCTGGTAGTTGGAGTTTGGGAATTCAGAAGCATTCTTAGCCTTGCATATAGTTATTTGCCTCCTGATAAACCCCTACCATTTTTCTATCTTGTTGGTCATCGCATCTATTACACTGTGTATCCAGTTCCATTGTAAATTCTGCTGCACACAAAACAACTTTAACATAAAATGGATTTGATTCTCAAGGTAATTAGCCTATCTGAATGTGGAGCTGTGCTCCTCCAAATCTGGAGGAAGTGAAAAGTGGTATGTTTTGGACAGTTATAGAACATAATGTGGGACAACTGGATATTGAGGTTTCAGCGAAGCGTTCCATACGCTCCAGTGACAAAAACTCAGCGAATCCCCTCTACCACACCGCAGCTCCCCCCATTCCCCACACAAACATTCATACTACAACTGGTTCGTCTACCCACCCCGACAACACCGGAATCAGCTGTGCTCCACTTGGCATTCCCACACACATTCTGTAATAAGCCCCTCTGCCCTCCCTACACACTTCATTCACCACCCTTACCCCCACACACATTGATTTCAGCCCCTCTTCTCCCCAACTTTACAATCAGCCCTTTTATCCCCCCACAACATAATAAGCCCGTCTACCCCCACACATTATAATAAGCCCCTGAACCCCTATGTAATCAGCCCCCTTACGCCTCCAATCTGTAATAAACCCTTCTACCTCCTCCCATACTGTAATCACCCCTCTTTCCCTTCTCACGCACAAAGTAACTTTACCCTTCCCCTTTCACCCCGATACACAATATAATCAAGCCCTCTATTCCCCCATCACCACCTTCCCCTGAACCGGGCTGAACGTCACCTGGGCCTTGATCTGAAGTGGAGTCTCGGAGGTGGAGGGGGAATTTGTGACACCAATTACTTTTTCTACGAGCTCAGCTGAGTTGCATCCCACAGTCTGGGAATCACAGATTAAAGACATGAAGTGCATTTGAACAACAGTGAACAATGTAATGTTGCTTAGTTAATAGCACAATTCTTTCAAAACTCTAAAGCCAATATACCCATGTGCTACTGCAGGAACACTATGTCTCTGGAGTATTTCAAAGACCGCATAGTCAACAGGATGTGCTATCTACTGGTTTGATGTTCCACGTTCGAACCATTTGTTCTGAAGATGTCAATGCTCCTCGCCATAAAAGCTAGATTCTCATTGTTTGGCAAAAACAAATAACCCAGGAGAAATGCCTGTTTTTTGTGGGAATTTACAGCCTGCCAGCGAAACAGCAGATATTTGTGTTGTGAGATTATGGTTTACCTTAGCACATAAAACAACAGCTAATTAAGGTGCATCTCAGTAATGATCCCTGAAATTTCTTTTTAATTCATTTTTATGGGATGTAGGCGTCGCTGGCTGGGTCGTATTTATTGTCCTTTCGTAACTGCTCTCCATTTCAGATGGCATTTGAGAGCCAACCACATTGCTGTGGGTCTGGAGTCACATGTAGGCCAGACTAGATGGCAGATTTTCTTCCATAAAAGGCATTAGTGAGCTAGATGGGTTTTTACAACAATCAGCAATGGTTTCATGTTCATCATCAAAATATCATCATATTTTCCACATTGCCGGGTAGATGCCAATGTTGCTGCTGTACCAAAACAGCTTGGCTCGAGGTGCAGAAAGTTCTGGAACACAAATCTTCAATATTATTGCCAAAATATTGTCAGGGCCTAAAGTTTTTGCAGTATCCAATGCTTTCAGCCATTTCTTGATATGTGGAACGAATTGAATTGGTCAAAGACGGACATCGGTAAGAATAACTTAATCTGTTTGCAACCATGGCATCAGATTTGATCCTAGCTGAGTTTCTAATCTCATATTCAAACCATTACCAAAACCACCTGCTTCCACCCCCATAGCATTGCTCCACTTTGCTTCTGTATCGAGTTATCTGCTGCTGAAAAACCCATATCTATACCTTTGCTTCCTCTTGATTTGATTAGCCCAACACACTCACGGCAGGTTTACATAAGAACATAAGAACATAAGAAATAGGAGCAGGAGTAGGCCATCTAGCCCTTCGAGCCTGCCCCGCCATTCAATAAGATCATGGCTGATCTGTCGCTGCTCAGTTCCACTTTCCCGCTTTCTCCCCATAACCCTTAATCCCCTCTCTTATCAAAAACCCATCAACCCGCGTCTTAAAAATATTTAGCGAGGCAGCCTCCACCACTTCAACGGGCAGAGAATTCCAGAGATTCACCACCCTTTGAGTGAAGAAGTTCCTCCTCAACTCCGTTCTAAACCGCCCCCCTTTTATCTTGAGGCTGTGCCCCCTAGTCCTACTGTCTTTTTTGAGCGGGAAGAGTCTCTCCACCTCTATCCTGTCCATCCCATTCATCATCTTATACGTCTCAATGAGATCTCCCCTCATTCTTCTAAACTCCAACGAGTACAAGCCCAGTTTATTCAGCCTCTCCTCATAGCTCAACCCCCTCAACTCCGGTATCAGCCTAGTAAACCTCCTCTGCACTCCCTCCAAGGCCAAAATATCTTTGCGCAGGTGCGGCGCCCAAAACTGCACACAGTACTCCAGCTGCGGCCTCACCAATGCCCTATACAGCTGCAGCAAGACCTCCCTACTTTTATATTCAATCCCCCTCGCTATGAAGGCCAGCATCCCATTCGCCTTCCTGACCACCTGCTGCACCTGCAAGCTGGGTTTTTGTGACTCATACACAAGGACCCCGAGGTCCCTCTGCACCGTCGCCTGCTGCAGTTTTTCCCCCCCTAAGTAATAGTCCTTCCTACCATTATTCCTACCAAAGTGGACCACCTCACACTTGCCAACATTAAATTCCATTTGCCATTTCCTGGCCCATTCGCCCAGTCTATCTAGATCCTTCTGCAGACTCTCCACACCCTCCGCACAATTTGCCGTTCCCCCAATCTTGGTGTCATCAGCAAATTTTGACGCCCTACACTCGGTTCCCTCCTCCAGATCACCTATATAAATGGTAAAAAGCTGAGGCCCCAGCACCGACCCCTGGGGCACTCCACTAGTCACCATCCGCCAATCCGAATAGCACCCGTTGACCCCCACTCTCTGCCTCCTATTTGACAACCAATCCTCTATCCACGCTAACACCCTACCCCCAACTCCATGTCCCTCGACCTTCTGCAATAATCTCTTGTGAGGTACTTTGTCAAACGCCTTCTGAAAATCTAGAAAGACCACATCCACCGGCTCTCCTCTATCCACCACTCTACCCATGATATCAGCCATGATTGCTGAATGGCAGTGCAGCCTTGAGGGCTGAGTGGCCTAGTCCTACTCATAATTCATATGCTCATATGTACCTTCCTTAAAATTGGGATCAATCAAAATTCTGTTTCTTGTATCTTAACCCACAACACATATCATGCAAAACATTAAATTCTTATCCTTGTTTTCAAATCCCTCCAAGGCTTTGCCCTTCTGTAACTTCTCCAACACACAAATCTCTGATATATCTACACTCCTCTAATTCCAGCCTCTTGTACATTCTGAGTTATAATTGTGCCATGTGTTTAGTTGCTTTGGTCCCAATCTCTGGAATTCACTCCCTACACTTCTCCACCTGGCTTTTCTCCTATGAAACACTCCGGAAAACCAACCTCGTTGAACAAGTCTTAGGGCAACTTTCCTACTATCTCCTTACGTAGCCTGGCATCATATGGTGTTTGAGAATGTTCCTTTCAAGTTCCTTGGGATGTTTCATTACATTACAAGTGTTACACGAGTATAACTTTTTTTAAAATGTATTCTGCCAATACAGAGCAAATTCTCAAATACGATGTAAACCAATTGTAGAATAAAGACATAACCAATGAAAACCCGAGACCTGGACGATATATCAGAAAGCAGGGAGGAGCCCATATCCCTCTGATTAATTCTCATAAAGAAAAGAACAAAAAAGCAAAATAAGAAAGAAGCTAAATCAAAAGAAACAAACAAATTTATAGGTCTAACTAGTAAGAACTGGAGAATTTTGAAAGAAGACAATCTTCCTCAGAAAAAGTCTTCTTTCAGAGAATGTTTACGAATGCCAAAGTTAATTAATCATTTGTTCCAAGAAAAATGGATCATTTGCTCAATTAATCTCATTAAAAATCCCATTCGCTGCATTATACAAATATGTCACGAATTTGACAAATGAAATTAAATTTCTGACATGTTGAATAATCCTGCAAAATATTAGATTTGGTTCATGTGCTTAAATTGCAGGACATCTCACATCAGATATTATTAATCAGCAAGAAGTGAATGATCATTTCAGGGAGAATTTTCCACCAAATCTTAATTTGAATGAATGGATGTTGGCCCAATCCCATGTTGACCACGCAACAACCGCAAAATTGGACAGGCAATGTAAAATTGCTGTCAATACAGTCTTTTATGGCTTTACTTGGCCCTTTAATAGTTGGTGGGCATGGTTCCAACTCCCTTGCATGCCCAGCAACTGTAATATTACATGTTTGTGTGAAAACATTGAGGTGCATACCCAACATCTTCTGAAGAGTTTTTGTGCAAATTCAGGTCAGGCATGTGCCCATTTTAATCACGTAAAGTTCTGGCCTATCTTTCCACATCTCCCCACCCCAGTCATCTCCCAGCACACTCCTTTGTAAAACCTTAGTCAATGAGAGTGGCTGGGACAGAATTTACGCAACACGTCCAGCTTTCCACCTGTGGCACAAAATCACATATGTAAATAAGGAAATAATGACTTGATGTTGTTGTCCATTATAAATTCTGTCATTTCCACATTCTCAGACACCATCAAAAAAAAGCGATGTAAAATACTACACCCAGTTGCTACACCCAGCTAATAAAGACCAAACTGGCTGCCAACAAGCTTGCGCACAATACCACCATTTATGTAGGAGTCCAAATGAAGTTTGCCCTGCATGGATCAAATGGTCAACTCATTGAATATGACAGAGGTGTCCGTGTCACTACTGCACTCTATTATGACATGGAGAGAAAGGAGTGCGGGGATGCACTTCCTGGACAGTGGCCTTGGCTCCATGTAAGAGTATCAAGCTATCCTCTTGCAAAAAGACACCGTACCCACTCTGCTGTCACCCCCACTCTGCAATATTTTTAAAAACATTTTTGAATTTGTTCTTTCATGTGGGTGTCGCTGATCAGAAGCGCATTTGTTCCCCATCCCTAATGCACAGAGTTATGAAATTGCTATGACGCAGAAGGAGGCCACTTAGCCCATCATGTCTGCACCAGTTCCCCAAACAGCATCATGACTCACAGCCATTCCCTGCCTTTTCCCCATAACACTGCACATGATTTCTATTCAAGTAACTCTATAGGCGTTCCACAATGGAATGCGCCTTGTTTTGTTGAAACAGTTCAGTTGTACAGAGGTAAATCCTCAAGGTGACATCTAAATAATTGATCGAGTGAAAGACCTCTCACCTTTGTGGTTTCCCTTTTCCAGAAAGTTTAAAAAGACACTTTGGAAAGTGAAATCAGGTGGTCTTCTATTTTCCTGAACCTCATGTGATACAAAACTGAAGGCAATCTTCCTCCTAACTTTCCTCAGTCCTGTTTCATCCTCCAATGACAGTAGACTTGCTTTCAGAACTCATTAAGGCTGTTTGTAATGGTCTCTTTCGAAATCTGTTTTTTTCATCCTGGTAAAGCCTCGCATTTACTGAAATCAATGCTGTGAATGCCAATGAGATACTGAAGGTACCCAGTGGCCTACACAAATGGTCAATTATCCAAACCAGTTAAAATGGTTGCAACAGCCCAAATGATCCTCATGTGCTAGAAATTCTAGGCAGATAAAATAGCAAATAACCTTTACTGAATCCAACAAGCGCACCACTAAAAATATCAACAACCCTGTTACTTAATCCATGGTGAAGTCAGCCACTAATTGCTTAGCCCCAGAATAAATTCTTGTTTATGCAGATCTGCATTTTTATTAGTGTCGTCATTTAGTTTAGTCATTATTACCTTAGTTATGAGCGGCATAGTGATTTATTAGATTCTGGGATTTACATTCAAACTAAAGCAGCAGCAATGGTCTTTTGAGGCTTGCCAGTTTGAGCAAAGTATCCTTTGTTGCTTGGCAACGATACCTCACACTGCTAAAGGGCAACGGCATGCTTGCACTAATAATTTGGTGATGGCTCAATTCCAATATAGAATGACTCAGTTCTCTCAGTGGTTTTACCATTTATAGATTAGTTCGCTCACTTCTTGGCAAAAATTATTTTATCATTCAAATACCAAAGCTCCTATAAAGACATAAGCTGGCAACAAGAAAATATCACAAAATCACATAATGACACCGATGGTAGCAGCTATTGACGTCAGTTATGGTAATATAGAAATTAAGCTTTGTACTATACATATTTTACAGAAGTGAAGCTGAATATTATTGCAGAATTGTGGGGTCACAAATTTATAACAACGCTTGTTCAAAAACGTAATAAATTCTCTGCTGTGAAGTTTGTTCTCAAAATAATTATCTGAATAAAGCAGAAGATAAAAAGGAGCTATTGTTTCTAAATCCTGCTCAAATGTGACTTTTTAATTACACTCTCTGAACAAGCAATAATGTGTGTGAATAAATAGAAGTAGCATATTTCAAAATGCATAAATATATTGTATAATAGCCTTACGAAGATTGTAATAAAAGTATTCATAAATTAGAAATATCTTTAAAAGGTATAATAATGTAAGACAGCAACAAGAACTATTATAATCAATTAGAAATCTCTGAAATGTTGCCTAGGCCTTGAGTACAGTAATGGCCAACATCACAGTTGCGTACTATTGCAGTCAAGGTTTAATTCTTAGGCCACTAGAACGAAAGAACAAGGAACTGCACAGCACACGAATGGACCCTATAGCCCACCATGCCTGTGCTGATAATGCTGTCCTACCTAGACCAACCAACCCTCTATTCCCCGTCTGTTCATATGTCTATCCAGATAAGTCTTAAATGTCGCTAATGTATCTGCCTCAACCACTTCATTTGGCCGTGCATTCCAGGCCTCAACTAGCCTCTGTGCAAAAAACCTCCCCTGCACATTTCTACAGAACATTTCCCCCCTTAACTTGAACTGGTACCCCCTTGTAATTACCATTTCTGCCCTGGGAGAAAGCTTCCAGCTGTTCACCTTATCTATGCCTCTCATAATTTTATAAACTTCTATCAGGTCGCCCCTCAGTCTCTCCAGGTAGAACAATCCCAGTTAATCTCTCCTCAAAGCTAATACCCTTCATACCAGGCAACATCCTGGTAAACCTTTTCTGCACTCCCTCCAAAGCCTCCATGTCCTTCTGGTAGTGTGGCAACCAGAATGGACACAGTATTCCAAATATGGCCTAACCAATGTTTTATATAACTGTAACACAATTTACCGACTTTTGTACTCAATGCTCCAGTCGATAAAGGCAAGTATGTCATATGTTTTCTTCACCACCTTTTCTACCTATGCTACATGAGATGCATAGTATTCCATTTTTAGAATGAAAGAAAACAAATACATTTGCCCAAAACTACTCCATGGAGGAGTTGGCAATTCACTGACAATTCACAGTTCTGTCTAACTGTAGAAGTCCAAAGGCAGTCAACAAAGAAGAATGGAATAAATTTCCATTTAAAAAAGTTGATTCACTACATAATGTACTGGGTAAAGGATCACTGAGTTCATGAAGAAGCATTTGACAAACCTTTCATCATTTATAAGCAGTCGGCACATTGACTCAAATCATGACAAGATTAACAACTCCTCTGATAAGGAAATATCCTAGGCTAGGCTACAATAAGACTTTGATAACTTTAAATTTTATGTGGGCAAATTACAGATAGGAGTTACACCATTTAAGTGGAAGGTAGATACTCATCTTGAAAAAGAGGGAGTTGAATCATTCCCCCTGACCTTCAATGGAACCAAGAAGACTAATTCCTCACCACGATCAACCAGAGGTTTAAGTGGGTCAGCCATCATTCTGTCTATGAACAGGGACCAGATGATCAGCAAATAATGGTTCACATTTTCATCCCCTTCACAGAGTTCTCCGTCATCTATTGGTTCAAGTCACCGATGTGATGAACCAATCATTAATGACCTGGATGAATGCAGTTCCAACCGTATTGAAAAAATGAACCCTTCACAGGGCTGTTCACTTGAACAACACCCATTTCCATTAGACTCAGACCCATCCACAATTCTGGCCGCAATACATACAATGTACAAGACACTACTACAACTTACCAGGCTCATTTCAACATCAGCTCCCTCCCGTGCAAACTCTACCATGAAGTGCAAGAACAACTCTTAAGTTCTCCTGTAACCCCATTCTGATGTTGGCATACATTGCTGCTACATGTGCAGGTAAGGTTGATTGGCCATGGTATGTTGTCCCCTAGTTTGAAGAGATTGGCAGGGTAAATATGTGGGGCCACAGGGATAGGGCCTGGGTGGATGTTGCCAGTCCAGGTTTGATGGGCCAAATGGCCTCTTTCTGCACTGTAGGGATTCTATGATTCATTATTGCTTGGCCAATATTTTCTATCCAGTAGCAATGCAATAATATGATTGCCCAAAGAAATGCTGCAGTTAAAGAAATAGGTCTTTCACTTTCTGAAGGCAACAGAGGTTGGGCAGCCCATCTGCCACCTTCAGCATTTGCTCCCTTTATTACTAATGCATAATGACAGCAGGGTGTGCTATATACAAAATGCAGTGCAGAAACTTTCCAAGCCTCCTTCAACAGCAGCTTCCAAACCCATGGCCTCTACCACCTTGTAAAACAAGAGCAGCAAACACATGGATGCACCATCACCTGCAAGTTCCCCTTCACACATCATCTTGACTTGAAAATATATCAACAGTCCTTCATTGTCGCCAAGTGGAAATTGTTGAACTGCTTGTGAGTGTACCTTACATAAGAACCAGGCAGTTAAAGAAAGCAGCTCTACAGTCACTTCTCAAGCGTAATCAGGATGTGACCCTTGGATACCTGGATTGAACAAAATTATATAAATAAAAACATGATGACCTGACCAATAATGTGTACTTCCTGTGAACATACTTCAAAGTAAACACATTATATATGATGCCAAAAACTGCACACAATACTTATAAGGGGAAATTTTACTTCCCTCCAGTCAGCATATTTGCAGATGAGGGGGCATATAAAATACAAGGGATGACCAGCCCAACCCCTTCTCATCTACTCCTGACATTCCCCCATAATACAGAAGAGAGTGAGGCTTCAGTCAACCTGCCCATGTTTAGATCTACTTAGGCCCTTAACTGGCCAACTGAAAAAAGAGAAGAAAAGAGGGAGACATCTGTTTTGAGGTGATGGGGGGTGTCCTGTAACAAGGTCACTTCTTCAAGACGTTACCACACCCTCCCTTTTTGATTCCCAACCTGGTCTCCAAGACCATCCTCTACCCCTGCATACCACCCCTCCCTCCTTCAAGTCCTCGACCCCTCCATGACTAAAAACCCAGGACTTATCTAATTTTGTTCTCCATGTTGCCTTGCTTCTCAGGACAGCCTGTAGCCCCAATACCCCAAATGAGCTGTGGTGCTGCTGAGACAACTGAGCTAGCAGGCACTCAGATTGGCACCTTTTGAGGGCAGGACTTCCTGTCTCTGAGGGCATGGGGGTTCACAATCACCTTGCTAATTATGTGCCCAACACATTATCGCTGTGGGCAGCCTTTTTTAATGTCACAGAACTTGCAATTTACCATTCTACTGTGTGTGGGGGACATGGGGTGAGCAATATGTCCCTCATCCCCTTAAATTCAGCCTATAATCCTTCCCCATCTCCACAGTAAAAAACAGCTTACTAACCAATTTTTCTTATCAAGACGGCATCACTTTAAGAAACCAGAATGAATTGGTATCTTATCAATTCAGCATTAAGGATTGTCTGAACAAAACGCAGGAAGAACAATCAAGCAGGGTGGATTTTGCCTGTAAAACAATTCCATCTGATTTTCATTTACATTAACTTAAATAAAATACAGCCATGTAATCTTCCCCATCTGATTTCCTTCTCAGCCTGTCACTTAGGCAGTAAAGCAGTAAAGGTGGAAATCTGCTCCTCTTACTGCTCAGACCACAGGTTTGCCTTGTGTTTCACTTCTTTAAACTACATCACTGACAGCTTTTGCCAAGAGCTGAAGAAAAACTGCTTGTACCATCTTGACCACCAGCATGCACACCTCCTGCTATATAAGCAGGCATTAACATTTGAACCAAAAGAAGCTGTGAAATTAGTTAGGCTCAATTAGCCCATTGAGTATGAATCTGTGGGATACAAAAGCAAATAACATTCAATGGTTACAACAGAAAATATTACAATCACCTTCATGAGATGTTATTAGTTAAGATATGAATTAACTTAGTTAATATATAATTTTAAATATAAGCAACAACATTTGCAAATTGAGGAGCATTGAATCAATTTAAACCAGGATGTACAATGCAAAACATTGTTCACCTCCATCAGCCAGTAAATGAGACTTATTCACACACTGTTGCCTTATTCATGCTTCTTAAATAATTGTTTCGCTTATGTCATTTAGTTTTTATGGTGGGTGAACAGTTGCTTGCCAGTACTTAATGTGATTGAAAATCAAATGTTCCTTTGAGTTCATTGTATGCATTCTTAGTCACCTATAGGCATGAATTGTTCACCTTCTTAGAAGAGGTGGTGGCGATGAGATACAACCAGGCTCCCTGTTATTCCTGGCTGTCAAAGCAATGCATGTGGTCAGATATTAGTGTCATGTTTACACAGAAATATATGGTGACAAAGTCATAGGAAGAATGCATATTTGGTCATTGGCACTCATTCACATTTTAATCTATATCTATAACATATTTAGAAATCATTTAATCTATAAACTGATACCCGTTATTTGAAAAATGCTGTTGAATATATTTAATTCCAATTTAACGCTCCAACACCACCCATACTAGTTGCCCTTCCATTCCTTTATGAACTTCATTTATGGAGAATTAATTTCTCATAAAATTATCAGCTGTTATTCTGGAGAAAGCCTGTTGAAAGCAACTTTAAAAGTTTGCACTTGGAAAGGAATTCATATCAACAACACAAAGATACAGGTCTGTAACCATGATTCTCTTCAAGCCGATTTTGCACACTCAGTCAGGGTAAAGACGTTTTGAGCATTCACAAAGATATCTGTAATAAATCGAGAGCTAGTTGGTGTGGCTGGAAGTATAAAAGGATTTATTGCCAACAATAAATAATTATTTACAAACAAGGGTTTTACAGAAGCAACAATGCAACTATTTTCCATTCATCCCTGGCTGCAACTGAGGGTCATCCCTGATCCAGAACATACCCTATGGAACTGATTGGCTCAGCTTCCCGCCTCGACACTCCATAAGGTCCAGCTTGATCATGTGGCCCTCAGGGATCTCTCCCTTAAAGGGGTCATGCCATCAGAATATGGACCCTAAATCAACATGTCTGTCAGTGTAAGGAATACTCGCACACATGCTGATTTAGGATCCATGTCTCTGTGAATATTCAAAATATCATTGCTGATCCCGACATGTTTAAAGAATACTACGAAGGTATTAATCACTCATAGACACTGTCAAATCATTGGTACTTTTTTTTACATTTTACCATGGCAATGCATTGGTAATGCTAATTCCTTCTGTTATCCATGCGCCATATCAGTGACTAGTATTCTTAAAAATGGCAAATCTACAGAGCAGGAGATAATGTCGATTGCAAGGCAGTTGTTATGACTGTGGATCTCCACTCTTAAGGCAACTATCAGTTTTATCAATTCAAGACCGGAAGAAGAGCTTGGAAAGAGTTAACTGAATGATTGAGCATGAATCCGCTTTGTAAAAGAGTTGGCAAAATATTATAAACTAGTTCAAGTTTTGTTTTGAGAAACTGTATCAGAGAGATTGCTTTCAACAGTCAGATGGATAGAGGCCACAGTTGAAGGCAGCATATAGAATCTATTCCCATGAGTTCTGAATGGAGCTGAGGCAGATGAATGATATCAACACCATTTGAAACCAGTCGGAAATAAAAATCAGCGTGGCAAAGCATGATACGCTCAATTCTTGGATACAGTTTTGAAATTCTATATAACAAAGTGCCAATATGAGTTACTTGCTGAAAACTGGAAGGAACCCATTGCAGAGAGATTTATAGATGTTGTCACTGTTGTATTGCTGGCCTATACATTATCTGATAATCATCTGTACAGATTATTCTGCATGATTGCAGCATGTAACCATACTAGCCATGCTGATGAGTGGCTCCATGCTTCAGTAGGGGAACTCCAAATGAATACATTTTGGTAAATTTAAATATTGTTATTTTAGCAATGCTGCTAGGTAACGCCAATATCACAATGGGTGAATATTATAATTATTTTTTCTGATGAGAATGCACAGCAACATGCTTAGTGCATTGAGAAGCCTGCCAGAAAGCCTGTGAACAATATAAAGAAGCATGGACAATTCTGGCACCAACTTTGAATCAAGCTTTTCACAGCCCAGAGCTTATTCTTTCTAACAAGGAAGTGTCAGCCAACTCCATCAGTACAGTTGAGGTTCCAATGAGGATTCAACATTTGATGGTTGTTATCTCAGTTTCATCTGAAAAACTCTTATTATTGTGATGCAAGTTTAAACTGCTGCCATCATAGCAGTCATGTAGTGCCCAAAAGGCTTACAGGGTCTCATAGCAGTCTGGTGATCTAGCCTCCAACAGATTATTAGGATTGCAGAAACACTACTCTTGGGAAATGATGGTGGCTCCGTGGAGCATGAAGCTGCTGTTCTCTCAGGATGACAGTATTTGGCCTCCTATCCTGGACACATCATCAGTGCTCTTGCTGTATCAGTCAGCCAGCCCTGACAGCTGCCACCCATGCAGTCACAACTGGGCATTCTAGGCTCATAGCTGCTCCAACAACATCTGTAGTGCCCTCCACTGAAACTCAGCTGCTTTCCACCAGCTATGTTGCATCCAATTGAGTAAGAGCACTGTGCCAGGCAAAAATGCACTGAAGACAGGAAGTAAATGAATACACAAGGGTGATTCATTGACGTATATATGTAAAACTGAATTATTTCATGTATAAATTTAGTTTGTGAAGTTTAATTTGTGATAGTTTTAATTTTTGCATTATGATGAAGTAGACACCGCTAATGGTCAATAACAGAGGAGAGGTGAGGTGTCGGGATTGTTTGTAAATTCAGAATTGGGCATGTTGCAACTGGTGCTACAATAGAATATGTCTGTGACGGATTACTGGGCAGAAAGGGATGATGCATCCTTTCTTCCTTTTCCTGCCCTTTCTTCCCCTTCTCCTCCTTCTCAGTTGCTCACTGTATACCAGGTATTTAAGTACTATTCCTTCATGATGTGGGGCTTTGTAACTTGCACCAGTCTAAAAGGAAGCTTGATGCCCACTTTGTTGGTTACTGTGAAAGTCCTCGATAGCAGTCAAGGCAACAAAAGCGTTAGACCAGATGTTCTGTACTGATTGGGCAGCTTGAGACAGGAAATTTTCAGACTCAGCAGGCCTGCTTTGATATAAAGAACCCCGTTATGTATAACTTTAACTCCAGGGAGGTGGAATCAGCAACAAGTGTAGTCTGCCAACTGCAAGAACAGATCAGCGGCAGCCATAAGGGTTTGAGAGTGCAGAGGCACGCTGTTTAGGAGGCCTGCCTCAGTTCCCTGGGGCTGCATCCCTGTTGTTTTAAATGCTGTTATGTTCTCCAGTTCTCACCACACACAACCCTTCACAAATCCACCATTCTCCATTCCCAGGGCTTATCTGTGATTCAATGCCACTTCATGCCCCATGTCACCTCCATAGCCACTCACTCTATTTATTACGAACAGATTTTAAGAGCCATGTGTAAATGAAAACAGTAAAACATTTAACAATCTAATATAACCCTCATTTATATACATTTGATACTGAAAAACTGTAGTTCATAAAACCCATTCAAAGATTTAAAATCCTGTTCAAGTTGTAAATCTGTTATAAAAACAAACTTCTCTTCTATTTAGTAAACATACCGAAACAACTACTCATTCATAGCCTCTTAAAACTGTTGATCAAAGTGTTAACTTAGGGACACAGCTCCTTTGCCCACTGAGATAAGTGCTTTGGGAGCTTTTGAGACTCAGCCAAGCATTCATAATTTGCTTAGTTGTATAAAATTCCTTAGTAAATGTCTAGAATAAACTCTATGATTACAGGAATAGATGGCACTGTTTGTTTTATTAGCTATATCAGCTGGTCTGTAAATCAAAGCACTCTCATGGAGAGACAGTGGTGTAGTAGCGTCACTAGACTAATAATCCAGAAGCCCAAACTAATCATGGCAAGTGGTGGAATTCGAATTCAAGTTAATAAAAAATCTGGAATAGAAAACTAATTTCAGTAATGGTGACCATGAAACTATCTTGAATTGGGTGGCACGGTGGCATAGTGATTAGCATTGCTGCGTCACAGTGCCAGGGATCTGGGTTCAATTCAGCATCTGTGTGGAGTATGCAAATTCTCCTCATGTTTACATGGGTTTTCTTCGAGTGCGCTGGTTTCCTCCCACAGTCCAAAGATCTGCAGGCTAGATTGTCAATGACTATGCCAAGTTGACCCTTCGTATCAGGTGGACTAGCAGGGTAAATACATGGAGTTACGGGGATAGAGCCTGGGTGGGATTGTTTTTGATGCACACTTGATGGGCTGAATGGCCTCCTTCTGCACTGTAGGGATTCGATGATTCTATAATGTAAAAACCCATCTGATTCATTAATGTCTTTTAGGGAAGAAAATCCTTACCTGGTATGACTTCAGACTCAAAGCAATGTGGTTGGTTCTTAAATACTCTTTGAAATGGCCTAGCAAGTCACTCAGTTCAAAAGAAACTAGGTATGGACAATAAATGCTGGCCTTGCCAACAACATTAACATGATATGAAAAACTAAAAAACTCCAGCATCACATCCTTGTTTTATTCATTAACTGACAACTGCATTCTGTTTCTTTTTCAAGTCAAAATTTGTGATTCAGATCACAACACTTAAACAGTCCTTATTTACCCTTCAAGGGCATTTATGTATCCTCCATTAATCTGTGACTCCCATACTGAGGGCTGAGGCCCATGGAACAGCAAAAATGGTGTCTTTATGAACTAAGCACTGTGATTGATGCACTACCCCCTTCTCCCTGGTAGCAAAAATGGAATCTTCTAGAAATGGGGCTGGGTCTTGAACGGTTGAGTTCTGTCTGCTATTTTTAAAAAGCCTCCGTGGTCAGTTCAACCCAAAAATTTGGCACATTGTTTCAGCTCACCAATGGTCTACGCTGTCATATTCCACATGGCAGCATGGCCTATGCATGGCCTTGACTTTAAATTGTCACACTTTGGTTTGTCCTAGTAGCTTAAATGCAATTGGCAGAGTGGACTGTCACAGAATGAAGGCTTTAATCTGGCTACCAAAATACTGGGTATTAACATTCTCTGCACCTGGTCAAACATCAACTTGACGTTAAGGGAGTGAATCCCTTTTAGTTCCGATATATGGCAAGCCTGCCATGCAATGTCCACAGAGCAATCTGTGTGCATTCTCTGGTGGGAGAGAATGAAATGTCGTTAGCTCTCAATGAAGACAGAGTGGCAGTGAACCCACCACCTTCCTCCACATGCAACAGTGGTTGGCAAACTGCAAAATATTGCAAATATCTTCAGCTCCAGCATAAAAGTTCATTGCCACAGTCACCTTCACCAGATAATTAGACCTGTTAAAATGCTTATATTGTAACTATGACTGAGGTCAGCGAACTCAGCATATCCTGGGGAAAGAAGCTGGCCTTACTGCAATCAGCTACATCGTAATTAAATTGGATGATCCTTCAGCAAACATATCATTTACATTTTATGATGCTATTTGTTTCCGTGGCTGCTTCTAATTTTACAAATTCAGGTTTCGTCTGTATTGAAACACAGACAGCCAAAAACATTGGATGCAATTATAATCCTTGGCACTTCAAATGCACCCTGGGCTACTTAACTGCAGGCTTCCTGCTCACTGAAAATGCAGAGTTAACATTGCATTTGCATTCTAATGAGGGCATCAGAAACTAGCAAGAGCAAAATTAATACGGCATCTCGCCCCATTGAGCAGGTTCACAATCAGGAACTTTCAGCTCCCAGCTTCTTCAGGGTTGATAAATAACCTGGGCAAGCTTAATGCCCACCCACCCATTAGTTTCTGCCAAGAAAGGAGAGTTAGAATTTTCTTTCTGCATGTGCAGAAGTTGGAAATAAAAATAGACAATATTTAGATTTTCAAAAGATACTTGATAAAAGTGCTAGAAAAATAAAGGTGCCTGGTGAAAGAATCAGTATGAATGGGAAATAGATAGTAGGAGGTTTTGTGAATCATAGAATCCCTACAGTATTGAAGACACCGACAGGGTATCTTACCCAGGCTCTCACTCCCCTCTATGCCTGTAACCTCACTGAATCACCATGGCTAATCCCTCTCATGCATGCATCTTGGGACATTAAGGGGCAATTTGGTATGCCCAATCGCACATCTTTGGTCTGTGGGAGGAAACTGTAGCACCCAAAGGAAACCCACGCAGACACAGGGAGAATGTGCAAACTCTGCTCAGTCATCCCAGGATTGGAATTAGACTTGGGTCCCTGGATCTGTTAGGCAGCAGTGCCAACCACTGTGCCACCGTGCTGCAAGTAAGATTTCAAGGTTTGGTGAGATGCAGCTAAATACATATAGCTCAGACATACACAGTTCAGCAATTAACCACCTCCGCTCTAATGGATTACTGATTAGATTCCAGAGATTCCTTCTGATGACCTCATTTTCGACAATACCATCTCATCTATATGCTAAGAAATGTTGTCTTCTTTTACTTTGAAGAGGTACAATTGATGTAATCATTAACCGGGAGCAGGTTTGAAACAATGCCAACTGATAGCAGTAATTTTAAAATAGGATATTGGAGTGGTCGCGTAGAATCAATGACTCATCCTGAGAGATATAATCTCGTACGTAGACTTGTGCTGATCTGATAATTTAACATCAACGGACTGGATCTTTGTTAACAGTGCATGTTTGGTTCAGTTGCACCTCCGCTGTAGATTTCATTCAAAATTAGCTAAAAATAACGTTGTCACAAAGGAAAACTAAAAACCAAGAATTAAACTGATATTTCTGTGAAATTAGGGGCAGAATAATTAAGCTTATGACAATCACCAAGTAATTGCCAAACATTTTTCAGTAATGACGCTGATATATATCAGGTAAATGAATCATTATTTACAACAGTACAAAATAAGTTAGAACTACAGTGTGCATCATTGAATACCAAATGAGGTTATGTAGTCCATGTTCAGAATTTCTGCTCCCAAGGCAAAGATCTCTCCACTGGAAATTCATATTTGAAATTCAATCAAGGGAGTCAATGGCTCCGAAAAGGATTTCCCACCTAGAGAATCCTGACAACTCCGATGATTGTCATGCCCCATTTTTAAATATTAAATTCTGACAGGCAATTTCCAGCCCAGGGGCACATATTTGTAAAAGTTATATCAAGTGTTCACAAGTGTAACATAAAGTCAAGTGCCAAAGCAAAATACTACAGGTGCCAAAAAACTGAAACAAAAACAGAAAATGCTGCAGGAACTCAACAAGGTGAGGAGGCAGTATGTGTGGATAGAAACAGAAGTGACTATCGTCTGGTGGCTCTGACATCCACCGTTATGAAGGTTAGTCATGGCATGAATCAATTCCGGACTGCCTGAATCCACTACAGTTTGCCTATCGCTACAACGGGTCCACACCAGTCGCCATTTCCCTGGCCCTGCCCTCAACCCTGGAACATATAGAAATCAAAGATACCTATGTCAGACTCCTATTTATTGACGACAGTTCAGCCTTCAACACCATTATTCCCGTGAAACTCATTTCCAAACTCCATGACCTGGGCCTTGGCACCTCCCTCTGCAGCTGGATCCTAAATTTCCTAACTCACAGACTGCAATCAGTAAGGATAGGCAACAACACTTCCTCTACGATCATCCTCAACACAGGTGCCCCACAAGGCTGTGTTCTCAGCCCCCTACTATACTCCTTGTACACATATGATTGTGCAGCCAAATTCCCCTCCAATTCAATTTTCAAGTTGCTGACGGCATCACCATAGTGGGTTGGATCTCAAGCAATGATGAGACAGAGTACAGAAATGACATTGAGAATCTGGTGAACTGGTGTGGCAACAATAATCTCTCCCTCAATGTCAACAAAATGAAGGAGATTGTTATTGACTTCAGGAAGCATAAAGGAGAGAATGCCCTGCCTACATCAACAGGGATGAAGTAGGAAGGGTCGAAAACTTCAATTTTTAGGTGTCCAGATCTCCAACAACCTGTCCTGGTCCCCCCATGCTGACACTATAGTCAAGAAAGCTCACCAACGCCTCTATTTTCTCAGAAAACTGAGGAAATTTGGTATGTCAGCTATGACTGTCCCCAGCTTTTACAGATGCACCATAGAAAGCATTCTTTCTGGTTATATCATAGCTTGGTATGGCTCCTGCTCTGCCCAAAGACCGCAAGAACCTGTGAATGTAGCCCAATCCATCACGCAAACCAGCCTCCCATCTGTTGACTCTGTCTACACTTCCCGCTGCCTCAGCAAAGCAGCCAGCATAATCAAGAAGCCCACGCACCCCGGACATTCTCTCTTCCACCTTCTTACATCAGGAAAAAGATACAAAAGTCTGAGGTCACATACAAATTGACTCAAGAACAGCTTCTTCCCTGCTGCTGTCAGGCTTTTAAATGGAGTTACTTTGCATTAAGTTGATCTTTCTCTACACCCTAGCTATGATGGTAACACTGCATTGTGCACGGTCTCGTTTCCTTCTCTATGAACAGTATGTTTTGCCTGTATAGTGCACAAGAATACTTTTCACTATTTGATAATACATGTGACAACAATATATCAAATCAAATCAGAAGCTTCAAGTCAGTGACCCTTCAAAGAGTCACTGACCTGAAGCTTTAACAAATATCTTACATTTGAAACCCACAAGACTTATGACTTTGCTTTGTATATCTTCTATGATAACTGCTTTGCTGAAGAATTTGAAAAAATAGTCGATATGTGTATAACTTGGAAAATAGGGGCAGTTTCCTTGAAATATGACCTCAATTTGAGAATATACTGGAGTTTTTTTTCTTAATTTGTGGGACATGACTGCCACTGGCTGGTCAGCATTTATTACCCATCCCTAATTGCTCGTAGAGGGAGGTTGAGAGTCAACCACCTTGCTGTGGATCTAGAGTCACACGTAGGCCAGGCCAGGTAAGGATGGCAGATTTCCTTCCCTAAAAGACATCAGTGAACCAGATGGGTTTTTCTGATAATTGACAATGATTTCATGGGAAAATTATTGGACTGAAAATCAGAGATGCATGTGTTAAAAGAACATCTGTGATTATGGGTGACTTTAGCATGCATATAGATTGGGAGACGGTACATCGAGGGGAATTTCTGGGGCACATATGGCATGGTTTTCTGGAGCAACACATTGAGAAACCAACAAGGGAACAGGCCACCCTGGATTGGGTGACATGCAATGAGAAAAGATTTGTTATCAATCTAGTTGCGAGAGAACCCTTGGGGATGAGTGACCATATGATAGAATTCTTTGTCAAGGTGGACAGTGATACAGTTGATTCTGAGACCAGGTCCTGAATCTCAATAAAGGTAACTATGATAGGACGAGACTTGAATTGGCCAGGATGGACTGGAAAACATTACTGAAAGGAAAGACAGTGGACATGCAATGGCAGGCATTTGAAGAACAAATAGGAAAATTCCAGAAGTTGTTTATTCCTGTTTGGCGCAAGAACGGTAAGGGAATTGTGGCGAAACCATGGCTTACAAGGGAATTGAGAGATAGTATCAGATTCAAGGAAGAAGTGTAAAAATAGTCAAGTAAAAACAATAGGCCTGAGGATTGGGAGCAGTTTAAAATTCAGCAAAGGAGGACCAAGTAATTGATTAAGAAGAGAAAGACAATGTATGAAAGTCAGCTAGCAGGGAACATAAAAACTGACTATAAAAGTTTCTATCGGTATGTAAAGAGAAAAAGATTTAAAAAAACAAAGATAGACCCCTTACAGTCAGAAACAGGAAACGTCATAATGGGGAATAAAGAAATGGTTGAGGAATTAAATTTGTACTTTGCTTTAGTCTTTGCAAAGGAAGACATGAATAAAGTACCAGAAGTTCTGAGAGAAATAGGTTTTAGTGAGGAGCTGAAGGAAATCAGCATTAGTAGAGAAATGTTTTGTTGAAATTGATGGGATTGAAGGTGGATAAACATCCAGGTCCAGATAATCTTCATCCCAAAGGATTTAAGGAAGTAGCCCTGGAAATAGTAGATCCACTGGTGGTTATTTTCCAAAGTTCTTTGGACTCTGGGCTGGTTTCTACAGATTCGAGAGTAGCTAATGTAAGCCTACTATTCAAAAAGAGAGGTAGAGAAAAAACAGGGAACTATAGACCTGTGAGCCTAACATCACTACTGGGGAAGTTGCTTGAGTCTGTTATCAAGAATTTCATAACTCGACATTTGGAAGGCAGTGGTATAATCAGACAAAGTCAGCATGGATTTACAAAAGGGAAATCATGCTTGATGAATCTATTGGAATTCTTTGAGGATGCAACTAGTAGAGTTGACTGAGGAGAACAAGTGGACGTGATTTATTCAGACTTTCAAAAAATCTTTCAACAAGATCATACATGACAAACTACTATTTAAAGTTAAAGCTTATGGGATTGAAGATAATGTCCTGAGATGGATAGAAAGCTGGTTAGCAGATAGGGAGCAAAGAGTTGGCATAAATGGGTGTTTTCTGATTGGCAGTCAGTGATTAGTGGGGTTCTGCAGAGATCTGTGCTAGGACCCTAACTGTTCACATCATATATTAATGATCTGGAAGAGATCGGTATTATTACTGAATTTGCAGATGATGCAAAGTTGGGTGGGAGGGTGAGCTGAGTGGAGAATGCAGAGATGTTTCAGTGTGATTTGGACAGGTTGTGAGTGTGGGCATGTGCATAGCAGATGCAATATAATGTGGATAAATGTAAGGCTATCCACTTTGGTAGCAAAAATAGGAAGGCAGATTATTGCTTGAATGAGTGTAAGTTGAGAGAGATGGATAGTTAGTAAGGCTTTGGTGTCCTCCTGCAACAGTCGCTATAAGTAAATGTACATCATGATACCTCAAGGAGAAGCTGAGCAAGGTAGTACAGTGGTGGGCATTGCTGCCTCAGAGTGCCAGGGACCCGGATTTGATTCTTAGCTTGGGTCACAGTCTATGTGGAGTTTGCAATCACTATTACTAAAGAGGTAGTGTTGGGTAGGCTAATGGGACTAAAGGTAGATAAGTCCCCATGTCCGGATGGAATGCATCGCAGGGTACTAAAAGAAATGACAGAAGTAATAGCAAATACATTAGTTGTAATTTATCAAAATTCACTGGACTCTGGGGAGGTGCCAGCTGATTGGAAAACAGCTAATGTAATGCCACTGTTTAAAAAAGGAGGTAGACAAAAGGCAGGTAACTACAGACCGGTTAGCTTAACGTCCATAGTTGGGAAAATACTGGAATCTATCATTAAGGGAGAAATAGCAGGACACCTGGAAAAGAGTGGTTCAATCAAGCGGACGCAGCATGGATTCATGAAGGAAAAGTCATGTTTGACGAATTTACTGGAATTTTATGAAGATGTAACGAATGCAGTTGACAGAGGGGAACCAGTGGATGTGCTGAATTTAGATTTCCAGAAGGCATTCGATAAGGTGGCTCACAAAAGGTTGCTGCTTATGATAAAGGTACACGGAGCTGGGGGTAAAGTGTTAGCGTGGATTGAGGATTGGCTATCTAATAGAAAGCAGAGAGTCAGAATAAATGGGTGTTTTTTCTGGTTGGCAATCAGTGACTAGTGGCATGCTGTAGGGTTTGGTGCTGGGGCTTCAACTGTTTATTATATATATAGACGGTCTGTAGGAGGGGATCGAATGTAGGGTAACAAAGTTTGTGAATGACACAAAGATAAGTAGGAAAGTAAATTGTGTGGAGGTCACAGAAAGTCTGCAGAGAGATTTGGATAGGCTAAGTGAGTGGGCGAGGATCTGGCAGATGGAGTAGATAACCTCACACTTACATTGGTAAGTGTGAGGTTATCCACTTTGGAAGGAATAATAGTAAAATGGACTATTATTTAAATGGTGAAAAATTACAACATGCTACTGTGCAGAGGGACCTGGGGGCCCTTGTGCATGAATCACAAAAACTCAGTTTGCAGGTGCAGCCGGTAATCAAGAAGGCAAATGGAATGTTGGCCTTTATCTCTAGGGGGATGGAGTATAAAGGCAGGGAAATCTTGCTGCAATTATACAAGTTACTGGTGAGGACACACCTAGAGTACTGTGTACAATTTTGGTCCCCTTATTTAAGAAAGGATATATTAACTTTGGAGAGGGTGCAGAAAAGGTTCACCAGGTTGATTCCGGAGATGAGGGAGTTAGCTAATGAGGAGAGATTGAGTAGACTGGGCCTGTACTCATTGGAGTTTAGAAGGTTGAGGGGAGATCTTATAGAGACATATAAGATAATGAAGGGTCTAGACAGGGTTCCACTTAGAATGGAAACAAGAACTAGAGAGCACAGCCTCAAAATGCAGGGGAGTCAATTTAGAACAGAGTTGAGGAGGAACTTCTTCTCCCAGAGGGAAGTGAATCTTTGGAATTCTCTGCCCTCTGAAGCAGGAGAGGCTACCTCGTTAAATGTCTTTAAGTCACAGGTAGATAGATTTTTAACCAATAAGGGAATTAAGGGTTATGGGGAGCAGGAGGGTAAGTGGAACTGAACCACTATCAGATCAGCCATGATCTTATTGAATGGCGGAACAGGCTCGAGGGGCTAGATGGCCTATCCTTGCTCCTATTTCTTATGTTCTTTGCTCATTCTCCCTGTGTCTGCATGGGTTTCCTTTGGGTGCTCCAGTTTCTTCCCACAGTCCGAAAGACATGCTGGTAAGATACATTGGCAATGCTAAATTCTCCCTCAGTGTACCTGAACAGGCGCTAGAGTGTGGTGACTAGGGGATTTTCACAGTAACTTCATTGCACTGTTACTGTAAGCCTACTTGTAAATAAACATTGATCTTTGCCTTTTAGAAAGTGGTTATGCCTTCTTGAATCCTGTGGTACATGGTACAGTGCTGTTATGGAGGAAGTTCCAGAATTATGACCTTTTGAAAGTGAAAGAATGGCATTATATTTCCAAGTCAAGATGTTGTGTGACTTGAAGGGAAACTTGCAGTGGTGTCTTCCCACACATCTGCACCCCCTGTCCTTTCAGGTGATCGAGGTTGGAAGGGGCTGTGAAAGGCATCTTATAAACATTCTGTGATTTCAGCTGTACTTAGCATCAACAGTAATATTTTATGACAGGCATTTTAAGAAATAATCCCAGTGTGTTTTTCAGTGACTAATTCCAGCATTAATTCTTGATGGCATTTAATTCAAGTTGAAGCTAGACTTAATAAGACTAGAGTATGATAATAATAGTCAGATAATCGCATTCCGTTCAGATCACAAATGCAGTTTGTGCCGCAAACCATATTAGTGAAAAAAGAAAAGAAAGACTTGCAATTACTGGATGTGTCAGTGTTTTTCAGTCAATGCAGTTCTTTTGAAGTGCTCTTTCCTAATGCAGGAAATGCAGTAGCAAATTTACACACTGTAGGGTCCCTTAGAGCATAACTTGACAATAACCATTTTCTTTTTGGGATGTTGATTGAGGGACAAATATTGCCCAGGACACTGGGGACAGCTTCTCTACTTCACTTCAAAATATTGCCCTGGGATCTTTTACATCCATCTGTCAAGGCAGATGGGATCTCAGTTTAACTTCTCATCTTAAAGACAGCAATGCTAACAATGCAGCACTCCCTCAATCCTGCACAGAGGTGTCAGCATGGAATTTTGTCCTCAAGTCCTGGAATGTGAACAGAACACAGATCCTTCTGAGGATGCTACCAATGAAATCATGGCTGACACATTATGAATTAATGAATGCAGGTCTCAGGGCAGAATGGTGGTACAGGGACCCAGTTTCAATTCCCAGCTTGGGTCTCTGCCTGTATGGAGTTTGCACATTCTCCCCGTGTTTGCATGGGTTTCCTTTGTGTGCTCCAGTTTCCTCACACAGTCTGAAACATATGCTGGTTAGATGCACTGTCCATGCTAAATTCTCCCTTAATGTGCTTGAACAGGCACCAGAGTGTGGCAACTAGGGGATTTTCACAGTAATTTCATTGCAATGTTAATGTAAGCCTACTTGTGACACAAATAAATAAACTTTAAAACTGAATGGTTATTGGTAAAATGAATATCAAAATATTTTAAATAGAGAGCAAAATCTGCAATGGCTGAAAATCTAAAACAAAAATGGAAAATAATTGAAATATTATACAACATAACAGCTTCTTCCCTGCTGCCATCAGACTTTTGAATGGACCTATCTTGTATTAAGTTGATCTTTCTCTACCCTCTAGTTACGACTGTAACACTACATTCTGCACCCTTCCTTTCCCTTCTCCCCTAAGTACTCTATGCTATGCTTTGACCGCATAGCACATGTGACAATAATAAATCAAATCAAATCAAGAAGACCTGCACTTTATTTTGGTGGACAGGCTTTGAGGAATCAGGACATGAATTACTCATCTCAGAATTCCCAGCTTCTCATCTGCTTTTGCAGCTATTGTATTTTTACGACAGATCCAGTTCAGTATCTGGTTAATACTAACCCCCAAGCAATGGTAACTATCAAGGGCAGAAGGTTAGATTCTCTTTTATTGGAGATGTTCCTTGTCTGGCACTTGTGTGCATGAATGTTATTTGCCATTTATCAGTCCTAGCTTGAATGTTTTCCAGTTTCTTATAAGCTCAGGTATATGGGTTGTTTAAAGGTTTGTGTGTTTTCTCTGACACTTGATTCCACAACTGTACATTCCTGACAATGTTTTTCCATGTGTTTGGTACCTTCTTGAATAAGCCTTCCCCATATTGGTCAGTCACAAGCCAGGGTTTCCCATGAGTGAACGGGAAAGTTTGACTGCTTCAAGGATGCTTTAGGGCATCCCTAAAGCATCTCTGTTGTCATTGTGGGAGAACCCCTGCCATGGTTGAGTTCCAAGTAGAGCAGGTGGACAGCAGCAGGAGATTCTTAAGAGGCTATCCTGAGGCACTTCTGCAGCAATGCCCCGGAGCATTTTAGCCTCCAAAAACCTCAATCGCTTTCCTTTGTAACTCCAACCAGTAGAAACTGTCTCTCCTGATTCTCATTGACTTCAATTTTAGTGCTCCTTGACACCATACTTGATCAACTGCTGGCTTGATGTCGAGGGCAGTCACTCTCACCTTACCTCTTGTGTTCAGCTCTTTTGTCCATGTTTGAATGACTGCTGTATTGAGGGCTGGAGCTAAGTGGCCCTGGTAAAAATCGAACTGAACATCAATGAGCAGGTTTATCGCTAAGTACTGCTTGATAGCACTATAAACGACATCTTCCATCACATCGTCAATTTATTAAAATTAACAGCTATCTAGATTCAGTCCTGAATATCAGCTGTTCAGATTCCAACCTGTTTCCTTTTCACTGGGGGACACTTCAAAAAAGGCAGTTTTTTAATTTTGTTTAACTATTACAGGACTTGGACAGCATTTTGGCACATAGTCCAATTGTAACAAGTCAAACAGAGCTCATCAATCTCAATGAAACACTGCTGAAGTAAAGATTATCTGTTATTGTTTCTACTTAATAATTTAATTGTGGAAAGCATGATCCCAGTAGCTGTTTCTTATTACATTATGAAATATAATGGAAAATTATTTAAAATGATGAAAGCCTGGACCTAAACACAACCTAATCAGTCGCTTTAGTCAAGATAAACTTACGGCATTGGAAATTGCAAACTGGGATGTTTGATATTTTCCTTCTAAAAGAGACACTGTGAACATCTGGGGTGTTATGTTTGCTGTGTGCATTGGAACTTTCATTTATGCTAATAGTGCATTGATGTGTATTATGATTGCATCAAAATAGCTGGCACCAACTTGCTCACACTCACAAATTGCACTCTGGAAATAAATAGAATAATGCATGTTAATACACCATTTTCAACATTATTATTTCCTTTGTTAACTGGTTGTTAAGCAGTAATTAACAGGGGATGTATAAACTTACTCAATTTTTTCATTGGCGCATTTCATTTATTTTGTACAATTGAGGCTGGCACTTGAGGCAAGCAGAACTGGGATAAAAAAAGAATGTGGCAGCATAATTAATGAAACATCATACAGCAAATTTTACCGTTCCACCTACCACAAGACTCATAGTGGGCAAGGGGTGGATCATGCAAAGGTCCGTTAACTTTGGAGACCTTTCTCGGTTTTGGGGCGAGTGCGGCCAGAAAATCCTGCCCCATGGTCCCCTTTAGTGGGTATTTCAGAGAAGTAGAAGCAGGAATAACCGGAGACATAATCTCAAAAACTCTGGGGGATAGTAGGAGAATTCCAGGACTTGCTATCAAGCAAGACAATGTGAACAATACATACAAGCCTTTGCCTTGAACTACAGTGGACAACAATGTATTTGTTGTCCACTGTAGTTCTGACATTTGCCACAATCGATAACTCTGAATTTTGTCAGCCCCAGAATCTGCCTGCAAAAAAAACAAAATTTTAAACGTTTACATTTGTCTGACATAATCCATGACCTTACGATGGCACAAATCCTTACATTCAATAAAGTAATAAAGTATAAACAAAAGAACCTGCCATTCAATAAGAACATGGCTGAGCTTATTCTTCAATGTCACCTTCCCACCCTCACCCCCATATTCCTTGATGCCTTGATTGCCCAAAAATATACCAGTCTCCATCTTAAATATATTCATCCACAGCCCTCTGGGACAGAGAATTCTAAAAATTTGCAACTCCATGAGTGAATTTTTTTTTAATCACCACAGTTCTAAATGATCAGCCCCTTATTCTGAAACCATGGAATATTGTTCTTGTCTCTCCAGACAGAGGAAACAAGGTCTACGCTCTCAAGATATCTAAAAATGTTGTACTTTTCAATGAGATCACCTTGTATTCTTTTAAACTTCAGAGGAATAAGAATCCCCTATTCAATATCTCCTCATATGACAATGCTCGCATTCAGGTTACCATCTACATTTACATTTTTTATACCCCGTCTAAGACAAGTTTTTCCTTCCTTGGGTACAGAGACATAAATGTACAGTGTCTGTCAAGTGAGGTCAGACTAAAACCCATACAGGCCACCCAGGGGAGGCAGTGGCATTGTGGTATTGTTGCTAGATTGGTAATCTAGAGACCCAGGATAATGTTCTGGGTACTTTGGTTTGAATCCCACCATGGTAAATTGTAGAACTTGAAATTGAATTCAGTAACAAAATCTAGGATTGAAGGTCTGATGATGACCATAAAACTATTGTTGATTGTTGTAAAAATCCATTTGGTTCACTAATGTTCTTTAGGGAAAGAAATCTGCTGACCTTGCCCGATCTGGCTTCTATGAGGCTCCAGATCCATGGCAATACCATTGACTCTTAACTACCCTCAATTCATTGGCAATTAGGAATGGACATCAGATGCTAGCTTAACCAGCAACACTCACATCCCATGAGCAAATTTAAAAAATCATTTTTAAAAATTGAAATAAAACATCCTTACTCTTATGTTTCAGCTCCTTTGCAATACATGTACATTTACCCTTTGTTTCCCTAATTGTGTTAACTTTCAGTGATTCATCTACAAGTACCTCATATCCCACTCAGCAGCAAAACTTACCAGTGCTTTACCTTTTAAAAATATTCTGCTTTACTATTCTTCCTACCAAAGTGGATCTTCACATATTTACCATATTTTTAGCCAATCACTTTACTGAGGGTCATTCTTTAAGGTCTAATCTGAACAATTCTGATAAAAGATCACTGGTCTAAAACACTGGGGGTATTTAGTCAACTGCATGCCAATCTTGATGGTGGAACTAAAATTGTGTGCCACGCCTGCTCTCTTGCTTTTTACCACTTCAGATCAGCCATGATCTTATTGAATGGCGGAGCAGGCTCGAAGGGCTAGATGGCCTACTCCTGCTCCCATTTCTTATGTTCTTATGTACCATTTCCCACAAGGTTAAAATTAAAATGTAATGTGTCAGTGGCATGCACGACACACACAAGTGATCACACAGCAGGAAAGGCTTTACAATGATGAAAGCCACCATCAGCTGACAATACTACAGCTTTGGACTGGCTATAAAAGCATCTCCTGGACAAACCACAAGGCTTTTTGTCACAACTGCAACTTTCCTGCCCAGCTCCATTGCCAAAGGCAGAAGAATTGAGGGCACAATAGTGGCATGAGTGCTTTCATCATAAATTTCAATTGTAAATATTTCACACCTCTTGGTTTTCCTTTAGTCATGTGTGCATCATTATTATTTGTTGAGACCAGCTTAGTCAGAGAGTTAAATGTACTAGTACACCTCATGGTTGGTACACATTAATGGTTAGGACATTCCTTTATTGTGGAAGAAACAATGTTATTATTTTGCTTTCACTCTTTATTGTTGGTGTCCAGTGTGATACTTGCCACCCTGTTGAACTTGCAGGCTCAGATGGAGCTACCTTTTATGCAGTGTAAAGGACATTGTCCAAGATCACTCTGAGCATGTATAATTAGAGTGCTTTGGTTAAACTCAAAGCCCTGGAAGGACTCTGCTAAGCAACACCCTGAGTTGGACACACATTATTCTTTAGATCCTTCATTTTCTTATATGGAAAAGTTAGTCCCTCAATCTAACTCATTGATATTGATTGTATATAACTGAACCCCACAAGACGATCCTTGCAGCACTTCCCCAGTCGCATCATGCCACCCCATAATTACACTTTTACTCTCTGATTTCTGTGCATTAACTCCTTAACTAATGACCAATCACACTAGGTTTAAATTTATGTAACAACCTCTTATGTGGCAACTTATAAAATCCAAATATACTTTATCTACAGGTTTGTACTAACTTACGCGTTAGTTACGTCCTTGAAAATATTCCACTATACTTGTCAAATGTGTTTTCCTTTTCATGAACTGTTGACTCTTCCTAATTATATTTTCCAAGTGTCATGCTACTGTGTCCTTAATATTGGATTTTAGCTGTTTTTGATAGCTGATGAGTGTCTATCTGACCTTTAGGTCCTTGTTTTCCCTTTCCCTCTTGAATTACGCCTTGTATTTGCTACCTTCTGATTAAAAAAAATACTATTCTAAAATCAAAGGAATTCTGAAACACCAAAATCAATGTATTTCCCAGCTCTGCAACTGCCTCTTTGAAAATCTTTGGATGTAAGCAATCATGCCCTGGAGATTTCTCATAATTTAGCCCCATTTATTTCCCCAGTGGTTTGGTTATGAGTATCAATTATTTTTAAGCTCCTCACTGTTATTAAAGCTTAGGTTTCCCATTAATTTCCAATATTTTCCTTGTGTCTTCAACATGAAATCAGACATAAAGGGGTGTGATTCTCCAGCCCCACATGCGCAGGAACAACTTGTGTTACGGACAGTGCACAAACAGACACAGGGACTGATTAATATTGCAACTGTTGCTTTTGCAGTCAAAGTAGTGAGAAAGCATGAATCCTACAATCACATATTGCATTGGCTTGCAAGTTACGGCAAGCCGGACACAACACACAATGCATCCTCCCCCATTCCCCCACCATCCCAGAGCCACACACACTCAGGATTGGAGTGAAATGTTAGCACATCTTTGGATTGGAATTTGGCTTTTTCGTCAAGTAGGAATACCTGGATATTACTCTCAAGAGAGGTAGGAGTGGAAGCAATGCTACATCAAACTTCTCTCTGAATTCAAGTTAAGCAACCATTTGTGAAGGAATCAAGACCAAAATTAGAGTGAGACCATTAAGTATCAATATCAGGAAACAGATTTTCTCACAAAGGGCAGGAGAGGTTTTGAATTCTGTTCTCTAGAAGGCTGCCATTGCTGAGATAACTTGGTCTTTCAAGAGTAACATGGATTTGTGTTAGAGATGATTATCGATGGACATGGAATAAAAGTGAATAAATAGAGCTGAAGTGAAGATTGGCTGTGATCTTTCTGAACGGTGGAAAAGATCCAAGGGATCCAAGGGTGATTGAGCTGCACTTGTTCCTGATGTTCCTTTGTTTCAAAAGAATACATCTAGCAAATGTTACATTTTTAAAAAATACTTCCATATTGAAACCTGAGCAGAGGTGCTGCATTTCAAATGGTCAATGAATGGGTTGAAGTCCAATCAGCTACATTGGCATGGTTCAGTTAGAATCAACCTGAGTTTGACATTAAAAAACCTCAAGAAAAAGCTCCACTGCTATCAAAAGGCTCCAGATTTTTCTTAAGGCTGTCTTAACAATTAATATAACGTTTCATAGTATTCAAAACACATGAATGCTAATTTCTTAAATTGACGCAAGTCATCCAAATAGTTAGTAGGCATGTTTGCTGCTAAATTCTGCAGTAAAAATGGTTTCCTATTGCAGACCTTCTCTATTGACGGTTTATTGCTGCAGGCTACTTTCACTGCTGGTATAGTTTTCCACAGACTATACTTCATGATTTTCCAACAGATGGCCTGGGCTTCCTGAACAGATGCTTTATTCTTCTGTGTCGGCACTCCAGATGCCCTGACAAGATGTTTTATAGAACATTACATTAAAGATTTCACAAAATAATATCCAGGATCCAAAAAAAATCTATGGCTTTTCTAGCTTACTCCAACCTATCTCACTGGAGAGCTTCTGGGATAGTTGGAAACTAGGTTGACACCCAGTTTTCCTGGGTCCCAGACTTCACTCAAGATTTCATCAATAAGTTGTCTGAGGTAGCACCTTCTCCATCACAAACATGGAGTGGAATAATATGTTGGCACATCAAGGGCTGGTCCCACACTCGGAAGACTGCAGCGTTTCAACCTTCATTTTACTGATTGGGCCTTATTGAGGTGAAGGGCGGCCTTCATCCCACCCAGTGAGTACTGGAGGTCCAGTCTCCGAGGTCATTGTCCATGATCTGGAACAAGATCATGACAAGCCCTTTAAAGAGTTCCCTAGCGCAGGACAGTTCCAGCTGATATTGGATAGTGTGAAACCTCTCTGTAAGTCTTGTTTTTGTGCAGTTTGCAGTCCTGTAAGGTGAGAGAATTTAATTTGGATTTCTATCTTCCAATCTTGGCACACTTCAGAGCTGGTATAATTGTTAAACCTCAGGAAGTTTCCCACATCTTTGTGAGTGAGATTAATACAGTTGTTGTATGTTTTCATGGACAGATATCAGCACTATTGGAGTGAGGGGAGAGACAGGCTGAAAGGACTAACGTGGCACCTAGATTCTGTGAGGACCATTTGGAACAATCCTACGTGCAGTCTCACACCATCACGAACACCTGGTGCCAATCCCAATCAAGTGAAGGAGGGAACCAAGCCAGACAAAGGCAGGGTGGGAGGAAATGACTAATGTGGTCAACATTGTTGGCTGGGTCAGAAGAACCTTGGTCCCAAAGACCAAGTTGGTAAGGTGACGATGGCCTCAGTATGACCAATCTTGGACCAGTGTGCTGCAGGACGTGCTCATGAATGCAGGAGGGAATTGAGTATGGCTGGTCCTCAAAGACACCATGATTCAACAAAGGCACCAGTGCTTGATGCTGTCATTTTGCATTTCAAGCAATACTCTAGTTATAGGATGAGGAGTTTGCAGGAAGGGCATGTGGCAATGAGCATGGCATCCAGGCTGGCACACACTGAGAATGGGTTGGAGTCATGCTGGTTAAATGGATTTGTTAATGATTGCACTTTTGCAAATCTTTTCAGGAGAAGTGGCACAGGTGGGCAGCATGGTGGTACAGTGGTTAGCACTGCTGCTTCACATACCAGGGACCCAGGTTCAATTCCCAGCTCGGGTCACTCTCTGTGTGGAGTTTGCATACTCTCCCCAGGTCTGTGTGTGTTACCTCCAGGGTGCTCCAGATTCTTACCACAGTCCAAAGATGTGCAGGTTAGGTTGATTGGCCATGCTAAATTGAATGTAGTTTCAGGGGGATTAGCAGGGTAGATATGTGAGGTTACGGGGATAAGGTGGGATTGCTGTCGGTGCAGGCTCGATGGGCCAAATGACCTCCTTCTGTACTGTAGGGATTTTATGATTCCGTGAAGTGAGCCCACAATGTGCGCAAGAGAAGCTGTACAGTTTGGAGTTTGCCAAACCTAAACATCACGAGTCCTTTCGAAGAGGAGTTTCTGACACCTATTAACCTATAAGCAGAGGCAAGATTGGAGGGAGGCCTGTCTCTGGTAAGATGGTTAAAAGGTAGGAAAGGAGCACAAGGCTAGTGAAAATACATAACGGAGAGTACGTATTAAACAATTAGGCGGGTGAATACAGTTCATACATTGGAATCCTTACAAGTTTCATCATACGAAGCTTCAGAAGATTGCTGAAGTTATATTGTGTCTTGTATAGTGTCATCAGTCATATTACAAATAGAATAGTCAATGAGAGCCTTTCAATAGATCTGACATGGTATTGGATGCCTACTAATCTTCTGATTTCTCTCTCTTTGTCGCAGGATTCACCCCATCCACTGACACTGTTGTCAGAAGTCATGTCAGCATTCCCCTCCGAGGAGGAAGAAGCCATGAAGGATCACATCATCCCTCAACACAAAGCACCATTGCAGATATTGGCACCATGTCAGGGGTTAGCACATCGCTTAGGGGACACGCACATACTGGCGAGGGCACTTCACATTCCCATGTGCAGCTGCCGGAGAGTGTGGTGAGCCAGGCTTGAGGCAGTCGACAAAGTGTCCGCTGTGATCAAGAGACTGATTCCAAGTCGGAAAATGAGCCTCTGGAGTTGGCCATAAAGCAGCAGATGCTGGATATCCACCAAAAAGTCTATGGAAATTTAGTAGGTATACCAGAGGGGTAACATGCTGTGGCCTGGATTGTGTGGCTGTCTGTCCAGGCCATGTGCACTGTGATTTCTCATTCTTTGGAGTGCCAAGTTTCTGCCATGGACAGACTGGTCACTATCCTGGGGATGGGCAAAACAAGCGTATTTTCAACACAATCATCAGGGTAAGCTTTAAGCTGCACATCATCACCTTGATTCTGAACTTGGGGCACAGAGCCAAGATATCAGGGAACCTGGGAGATTAGTCCCAGCTCCTACATCTTCTTTAGTTAGTAGAAAAAACCTTCTGATCCTTATGGCAGAGGGTGAACAGCGGCTGTCTGCATCGGGAAGCTCCTCTCTGGCATTTCTGATGGGATGGCATCTCCTCTGACTACCCACTGTTGATGTGGACATACCGGCATTGGACTGGAGTAAACACAGTAAGAAGTCTCACAACACCAGATTAAAGTCCAACAGGTTTACTTGGTAGCAAAAGCCACTAGCTTTCGGAGACTTGATTGGCTATTCCATTATGTAACATGACTGATGACACTATACAAGACATGATATACACTCAAGCAATCTTCTGAAGCTTCATATGATGAAGCTTGTAAGGATTCCAATGTATGAACTGTATTCACTGCCTAATTGCTTAATACGTACTCGCCATGAAACTTTCACTAGCCTTGTCCCCTTTCTTAGCTTTTAACAATCTCACCAGCGGCATGGTAGCACAGAGGTTAGCCCTGCTGCTTCACAGCTCCAGGGACCTGGGTTCGATTCCTGGCTGGGGTCACTGTCTGTGTGGAGTTTGCACATTCTCCTCGTGTCTGTGTGAGTTTCCTCTGTAGGTTAGGTTAATTGGCCATGCTAAAAAATTGCCTCTTCGTGTCCTGAGATGCATGGATTAGTGGGTAAAATATATGTGGGTAGGGCCTGGGTGGGATTGTGTTCAGTGCAGACTTGATGGGCTGAACGACCTCTTTCTACACTGTAGCGTTCTATGATTACCTATAAAAACCTGCATTCCAACCATTATTTTGAAAATTGAGTTTGTGTCTTTATATGTCCTGTTTGTGAACAGAATTCCTATTTACCTGAAGAAGGAGCAGCACTCTAAAAGCTAGTGGCTTTTGCTACCAAATAAATCTGTTGGACTTTAACCTGGTGTTGTGAGACTTCTTACTGTGTTTACCTACCGTTGACACAGGCCTTGTGTATTGCTCCGGCGACTGGAGAATCTCATGTGTCTCAGCCGGAGTTTTCTAAAAGATTGGATTGCTTAAGGTCGCATCTACACAGAGGATGCTCCCCAAGATCAAACAGGACAAGGGTAGGTAGCAGATCAGCAACCTCTCACCAGTGCAGCCACGAATGATGGGGGAGCACTGCACTGGAGCATCCGTCAATACATAAAGAAAAATCTCATTACTCATAAAGAGGGGCATTTGGGCAAGTTGCTGAGTTCTTGTTGTTCGTAATCCTTTAACATCTGTAAATAAACACACCTCTTACATACCCTCATACTGAATGTTTAATTATGAGTTGCAGTTGGTTGTGCCTGCAGGTTGAGGAAAGATGAAAATGTGAAGACATAGAATGAATCATGTTGCCACGGAAAGTGGACTGAGCATGGAGATGTGGGTGACAGGATACACTTGTAACTTATGGGTAAAGGATCACCCAGATGTCCCCAGGCATTTCTGATCCAGTGGCATGTCACAGACTATAAAAGCCTTTGGTGTTTTAAGGCATCTCTGGTGTCACAGCTCTCCATGCAATCACAAGTAGAGCCTTCAACACAAGCATCACTGTATTCCCTAACCTCAATTGCACCCTTATCATCTGAGGATTGAAACCTATCTCACATGACCTCATCCTCCAGGGAGGGCATCTCCTCTTTGGATTGCTATTACAATTGATATCAGAATAACAAATTGCCCCATAACAAAAGTTCCCCACACTTTCATTCCAAGCACAGATTATTGCCTTCAGAACCTATTATAGGACTCAATTGTGTCATCAATAACCTAAATTACTATTTTAATTCATAATGTGACAGGTTTCTGAATTTTGACCCCACCTGTGTAGTATTTTATCAAATCCACTGTAATGATGTTGGAAACACTGACAATGTCTACATGAGAGCAAATTATTCAGCCTACGAACACTGTGATAGGAAAAGAGTGGAAGGACTGTCAATGTTAAATATTCCCAAATCCCACTATGGGCTGGGACCTGTCATATAGTCAACAAGATCAACTTGTTCGGATTACTTGTATCTCCCTTTCACAATAATAACACCTCAAAAAAATGTACAAAAGTGTAAGTAATTGTGGGGTGCCATGGAAGGTGCAATATACATGCAAGAATTTCTCTCTGACTGATGTTTGTGAGATCCACAGCGGGGAAGACCAATGCCACAACCTGAATCCTTAAATATTTAGCAGGTGTTTTGCTTTGAATATGTAAGGTCATTAAAAAGGGATCAACTTGTTTTCGGGAAGGTCCTGTAAACACATGACCAAATGGCGGTGGAAACAGATATCTGTGGCGATCAATGACAGGAACAAAGCCCAGGGAATCTGAATGCAGCGCCACATATCATAGAATCATAGAATCCCTACAGTGCAGAAGGAGGCCATTCAGCCCATCTAGTGCACATCAACAACAATCCAACCTAGGCCCTATCCCCACACTCCATGTTTTACCCTGCAAATTCCCCTGACACTGAGGGGCAATTTAGCATGGCCAATCAACCTGACCTATACATCTTTTTTCAATGACTTCACGTGAGTGGTCAAGGACAGTGACTGCATCTTCAAATGCTGTATCAACTGCATTATTAGTTTCAACCTCTGCTAAATTCATCACATGTCCATCACTCCATGGCCAACTGTCCAACCTCATATCTAATGTTCATATGCTTCACCTCATCCTCACATACATGACATTACTGCAAATCTCACATCCACAAATCACAGCTTGCACACACTGCCAGCTATTGAATCATGTCTCCTTTCTCAACTAAACAGTTTGTAAAACATTCACTTGCACATTCCTCTCTTTCTCTTGCAGGACAAGGTGGCACACAACTGGAGTCAGCATTCTTCAGCAACTGAGGAGGAATGAATGTGTCTGCTTGTGCTAAGTGCCACAGGGGAATCAGTGGTGGTCATTGTCTGAACAGCCATTGCTGAGTTGGTGGTCACTGGAAGAGAGGTTGAAACCATTGAGGATGACAACATCCTCATACCTAATCCTCCTTTTTACATTCCACTTTCCCATCATTCCAAACTCTCTTCTGATTTACAATCTGCACATGGTAAGCTTATTCCTCTTACTTTATCCACCCTCACCCTTTTCACTTTTCCATTGCCCTTGCCTTGTTGTGGAGAATGCAGCAATTCACCACAATGACTGATACTCTTGCAGGAGGGTATTGGAGGCATCATCCAACTGGTCCAGACAGTGGAACTATATCTTCTGTAGTCCAAAGGCCTACTCAATAGTCATCATATTAAGCAGGTGGCATTGAATGTTCTTCCTACTTGAAACATTGGATAGTTATGGTGCTCTGCAACTATCTGAGTTTTGATTATCTCCGTCTTTGGTGCTTGAGAAGTGTTGAGGGTTTGGCCCTTGTTGCATTCTTATCCCTCTTTTCTCTTCTGTTTCCTTCTACTGCTTGTTCCTCATCCTTTCTTATGAAGGGTATTAACCTTCATTGTGACTGGGACCAAAATCTGACAGTTGTGCTCCCATTGCCAGCTCCAGTCTTGGCAATGCTCCTTGGCAGCTCTGCTTTTCCTGTGATGGCTGAGGTGATGTGCCCATTCAATGCCCAGTGCCAATTTGTAATGAGGCTTGGGCTAATAAGTGGCAAGTAACATTTACTCCAGCCAATGCCCATCATCAATAAGAGACAGTCTAACTACTACCCCTTTACATTCAATGGTGTAACCACCACTGAATCCCCCACTGTTAACATTCTTGGGGTTACCATTGATCAGAAGCTCAACTGGACTCACCACATAAACATAATTGCTATAAGAGCAGGTCAGAGGCTTAGAATACTTCAGCAAGTTACTTACCCTCTGACTCCCCAAAGCCTGCGACTGACTACAAGGCAAAAGTCAGGAGTGTGAAGGAATACTCCTCACTTGCCTGGATGAGTGCAGTTCCAACAACACTGAAGAAGCTTTATCCAGGACAAAACAGCTTGTTTCTTTGGCACCACATCTACAAACATTCAACCTCTCCACCAGTAGCAACAGTGTGTACTATCTACAAGATGCACTGCAGCAATTCACCAAAGATCCTTAGATAGCACATTGCAAATTCATGACCACTTCCATCTAGAAAGACAAGGGCAGCAAATACATGGGAACAGCACCACCTGCAAGTTCCCCTCCAAGTCACTCACGATCCTGACTTGGAAATATATTGCCGTGCTTTCGCAGTCACTGGGTCAAAATCCTGGAATTCCCTCCCTAACAGAATTGTGGGTCAACCCACAGAACATGGACTGCAGAGATTCAAGAAGGCAGCTCACCAGCGCCTCCTCAAGGGCAACTAGGGATGGTCAATAAAAATGCTGGCAGTCAGTGAAGCCTATGCCCTATGAATGATTTTTTTTAAAAAATCCCAGTCTCCTTTTGCCTTGCTAACCTTCATATGTGGCCTCAGTGATGTCCTGTGGTCATGAGCAGAGTTCTCCACAGTGTAACCACCCTCCTTCAGCTAATCAACAGCAGATAGCTCCTGAAATCCACACATCCTTGCAACTCCCACTCTTCATCAACTTTTTCAATACTCTAACTGACCTCAGTGAGAAGGGGAGCAGGATTTCTGCTTTGTCCCAGTTAACATTGCTAGAGCTGGGATCAGGAGAGGCAGTAGTGTAGTGCCATTCCACCTAGACTAATAGTCCAGCAAGTTAGGGTAATGCCCTGGGAACCAGGGTTCAAATCCTGCCATGACAGATGTTGAAATTTAAATTCAATCTGCAATTAAAAGTCTAATGATGATTCCAAAACCATTGTTGATTGTCATTAAAAAAAATTGGAAAGGTTCACTAATGTCCTTCAGGGAAGGAAATTTGCCATCTTCACCAAGTCTGGCCAACATATAGCTCCAGACCACAGCACTGTGGTTGATTATTAGATGGCCACCAAGATTCAGGGCAATTAGGGATGAGTAATAAATGCTGATGCAGCCAGCGACACATGCATCCCGTGAATAAATAGAACAAAACTCACACTTTGGTTGGCATCAATGTTTTCAGGTCTACACAACATCTCTCTCCAGTCCAAAAAGAAGCCGATACATTTAACCCTTAGGACAGAATTTTATCTTCTTTCACAGAGTGTTGCAACAGTCAAAAAAAGACACATCCTCCATCATAATGTTAAGTACGTAGTGCAAAAAAATCTTCAAGGTGCGGGTCCCATAACGTCACACTGGCAGGGTGTGGCTGATTCAGCCTTCTCTATCAGCAACTTTGTTTTCAAAGATCGGGGACCCATTTTTAAAGCTCACCCTATGTCCATAAAAGTTAAAATGGAACCACCTCCATCCCAGTACAACCTCTCCACACAGCCTGCCCCTTGGGCACTGACCAGGTATTCACTGCACGAGCATGGCCGTCTCCTACCTGAGTGATAGATTCACCTGACCTCCTCTTGAGATCTTCCCACCAGGAACCCACCATGGGAGACCAGTCATCATTCACACTGCTTGCCCTCATACCAATGTGAAGGGATTATCTAATGGGATGGGGAGATCAGACATCAAGTTCTGCCACATCACTGCTGGGGCAGCAGGTGACAGGAACAATCTCGGTGAAACTTCCTTTTGACGTAAAATGCGATTTGGGCCTCTTGTAAGATCTTCTGCTCCTGTAACCAAACCCACCCGTAAAGAATGGGAGTGGAAATTCCCAGCCTTAGTGTTTACAGGTCCACTATATTGATTTTACCCATTCTATCTCTTTCAAATTCTTTTGTGGGAATTGAACATCACTAGCAAGGTAAACATTTATTGCCAATCCCTAATTGCTCTTGGAAATGTGATGATGCATTGACTTCTTGAACTACACTCTCCATGGGGTGTAAGAACATCCACAATACTGTTATGGAGGGAGTTCCAAGTCTTTTACCTGTTGACAGTGAAGGAATGGTGATATCCAAATCAGGATGATGAGCGATTTGGAGGGAAGCTTGCAGGAAGTGGCATTCCCCTACATCAGCTCTCATTTCCCTCCTAGGTGGGAGAAGTCATGGGTTTGGAAGGTGCTGTCAAAGAGAACTTGGGCTGTGGTGCACTGTAGATATACCTACAGTACATGCACTGCAGCAGTTTCTCTGTTTCTCTGTTTCTCTGTTCTACTTCACGCTCTTTTAGCCTCTCATGGTCATTTAAGATTTTATTAGGATTTAGTTTCTGTTGTAGATAGAGTTGTTAACTCAGAAGAGCTAGATTAAGATATTCAATCTTCTTCATCTAGACTTTGATGGTTTGCACACCTCTCTTGGCTTCTCCATTTGCTTGAGGATAATGAGGTAAGCTGGTTATGCGAATGAATCCGTATCACTTCGCAAAATTTTGGAATAATTCTTACAAATTGCAGACCATTGTCTGACACTAGAATCTACAGAATGTCATGCGTTACATAAATTATCTTCAGTGATTGAATCTGAAACTTCTGCTGTGATGCTGTGCAATCTGTTTACTTCAATCCATTCTGAATAGTAATCAATAACAATAAGGATTATCATGCCTTTAAAATCAAATAAATCCATCCCCAGGCAATCCTCCAGGCTTGATGGAAAAGTAGAGGTGACAGTGGTTCAGTTACTCTTGGCTGTTCCCTGTACACGTAAGACAATTAGAAATTGCTTCTTCTATTAACTGGGTAATGTTTGGGTTTTCGCTCGACATTTTGCTATCCCTAAATAACTTTGGTGAAGTTTTTGAAAACTAACAAGCCGAAGTGTTCTCGGAATGACTATTCTGTCATTAAAAACAAGGAATTCATCAATGATTGTGAGATACTTTCTCTGTTTGAAGCTCTGCCATACTATTGGATTGTTGGAAGTATAATTTGGCCATCCTTCCAGACAGTATTTTCTTATCTGTACACATTTGTCATCTTGCTGCTGTGCGTGTTTTGTCTCCTGTAACCTCTTTGTAGTATCCGATAGGTGTTGAGTAATGAAGATGTATATCTCCTTGATGGAATGAAAATCCTCAGGTTTGGTACCTTTAACAAATGTACTCAATAGTATATGTGCTGTCATCTTGAATGTGCTCTGTTATGGAGTCTTTTCTCATTAATCTCAATCTGAATTATTGAATTCTAGGTTGGATCTTTGCAAACTTTTTCCTGTTCAAAATAGTGACTCGTGGCTTCTGCTCTATTTCAATTTTGAACCACAATCCCATCATGTAATCAGAAAATTTCTCAAATGTCCATATTGCAGCTATTTCTTCCTCCCTAATTATAGCATATCTGTTCTCTATGTCTGTGAGTGACCTTGAAACATACTAAATTTGTCTATCTTTACTGTCTGTCTGTACTGATACTACACTCTGGGGGTCCATCCAGTTCAAATTTAGTACTCTGGTATTTATTTTCTGTTTCATTTC
This sequence comes from Carcharhinus amblyrhynchos, assembly GCF_965287045.1. Classification (NCBI taxonomy): domain Eukaryota; kingdom Metazoa; phylum Chordata; class Chondrichthyes; order Carcharhiniformes; family Carcharhinidae; genus Carcharhinus; species Carcharhinus amblyrhynchos. Next base: position 83,446,423 of record NC_137324.1, on the reverse strand, counting down.
TTCTCCGAGGGAAGTTATTTTCTTTCTCCCCTTCTAGTACGTAGTTTGGCTTTAATATTTTTCCTTTCTTTTGCAGGCTATGTTTTGGATCAGCAGGCAATTTTGAAAAGTCCTAACTTTCCTCGGTGTGGCAGTCTGTTCTCTCTGAAGACCATGATGAATAACGAATCATGACACACGTTCCACAGTGAGTTCTGCAGAGATCATTCAGAGGGGTACAGCTGGTGGAAGCGTCCTCATTGATGTTCTGTTTGGAAACATGGCTCTCTATATATATATGCATGTAATATATTTTATTTAATATATGCTGTCCTTGTGTGCTTTACATGTATATTTGTTTTTTCAGCTCTTTAGGAGACTCAATTCACTTTTCATGTGTCGCGAACCCAGTCATGTTTTCTGTGCAAATCTGGAACCCTAATATTTAGCCGGCCTAGGGACATTGTGGTAGGAACTCATATCAAAAATAGCAGAATGGTCATGGAATGCAGAGGCCTATGAAATACGGCAGCTAAAAACCATATAAATGGGATAAAATTGTGCCCATAGGTTGGGAGAGAAAGGAAGAAGGCCATATGGAAGGAATAAATGGATTTTAGCCAGCTCTGATGGACTTTTCTTTGACAGTGGTATTGAATTTGACTTTTATTGTTGGCTGTTAGACCTATATGAATTTTTGACTTTATGTTTGAACTCAGTATTAATGCAAGCACAGAACTGCAGCCTTTTTCTCAATTCAAATAAATACATCCCTAACATTTGAATCATACCACAGCTGGTGTGACTCTTACTGCCTGAACATTTGTCAGAGTTTACATAATTCCCACAAATCTGTGTGAAGGAACCAAACAAATCTGGTTTGTCAAAGCATTCAACTGTTTTGGACCCCTCATCTTAGAGAAGATATACTGGCATTAGAGGTAATCCAGAGAAGGTTTTCTGGGTTGATCCAGAGTATGGGAGTAAGTGATGACTACGTCAGACTCAACAAAGGGTCTTACATTAATCAGTTTGTGGTGTTTTTGAGGTTAATTTCACAACATTTGATTAAGTTACACATAACCCACTGAGTGAATAGGTTCTCCATTTTCTGCCAAATATGCATGCAGAATTAACCACACTGAAAGAGGCCATTAGGCCCAACTGGTTCATGCTAGTGTTTCTGCTCCACAGAAGCCACCTCAAATCCAATTCCATGAAACCGTACCAGCCTAACCTTCTGTTCAATTTCCTTCAAATTATTTCCACTCAAATATATCTATGCTATTCACTTCAATTACTTCATATGAGGTGGGGTGAACTGGGTTGAGCTTGTATTCAGTGGAGTTTAGCAGAATGAGAAGTGATCTTACTGACACATACAGGATTCTAAGGGGGCTTGACAGGGTAAATTCTCCTTAATTTGTGAGTTTAAATGTTTCTATTAAATCTCTCCCTAATATTCTGTTCTTTAAGGACAATGATCACAGTTCCTGCCATCTCTACATGAAATTGAATCCCCTCATCTCTTGTACAGTTTCTATTAAATCATTTCTGTACCATCTCCAAACTTGCAGCATCTTCCTAAAGTTTGCTATCCAGAAAGGACACAAAAGGGAAATCTCTTGAAGCCTGTGGAGGCAGGTTTGGAAACAGTGGAACTGTGTAAACTGGGAAAATAGGTTTTGAAAGTGGCAACACCTCTTCTCGCCTTTCCGAGGATGGATTATGTGCACTATCTGCAACTTGCTACACAGTGGTAGGAAGCAAACTGAACTTGTTAAGAAGCCAATTCAGAGTCCATTCAGGGTTCTTTTCTAAAGGCGGTGGTTCTATATCGGCAGTACATAGGACCCCTACTGGTGGGGTTTTCTGCATCCCCTGCAGTGTGTATTGCCGCAGCAGAGATGGCCCACCATTGACCAACATGTGTGCTTTTGAAATTCTGATAAAATTGGGACTGCGCACTGAAGTCAAGGAAAATAGAAATGGGTGAGGTTTAATATGGGCTTTCACCTCGCTATTCACTTGTCTTTTGCACTGTCAGATTACGTCAAGATCTAACCAATCTTGTGTAAGCTCCTGTGCATATGGTTGCATTATTTAGCACTGTGCACATGAACTACAGACTAAATCTCATATGTTCACACCCTGTAATGTAGGAAATCAACACCTGATTCATATCAGTTTTAGCAGCATCACCCATCACATTATCCCTTCAGTGGCATAATCTGCTGAACAGTAGGGGCCTGTGCAGCAGTTCCAGCTCAAATGATATTGTTCCTATGGAGGACAGAGTCACTGCTGCAGTGTTGCAGAACAACATTGTGCCACTTGAAACTGAAGGTCAGATAGCCAGCATTTCCCTGAAAATTCAGCAACTCAATCAGCTGAATCAAGATCAAGCAAAAGAAAGTTAAAAGTCTTTTTCTCCTGGTCACAGAGCTGTTAGCTCAGAAAGCACAAGCACTCAGATTCATAACGTCTTGTCTGACAAATTAGCTGCTCCGTTGTTTCATCTATTTTAGCCTTTCCTGTCAACTGGTATTTTCTTATTCAACTGGAAAATAATGAACAACGTCCCTATGCACAAGACAGGATGAAGGTCAGGCACTGATAACTACAACTGGTATTCCTGCTGCTACTCATGTCGAAATGATGGAAATCAGAATTATAAACAACTGCTGCAAACTTGCAACTGCCGTATCTTACCACCGGTCACCAATTTGGTTGTAGAGAAAATCAGTCAATTTGTGACAGGCTTGTGATTCAGACACTGAATGATCTTCTCATTGTTAGGATGTTGGGTTGTATATTTTGAGCTCAGCCCCTTTGAGAATCTGGCTTCTTTTAACATGAATGGGTAGCTAATGAACCCCTACATATGCAACCTCTTCAGAGGATGCAAATGGCTGGAATTCTCCAGCTGTTCATGCCCCACTTCTGCTGCCAACAAGAACAGAGAATTTGGCACTCAGCCAAATCATCACTCACAGCAGCGGGACTGGAGAATTCCAGCTAAGACGAGGTTGGAAGATCCAGCCTAAAATCTTTTCAGGATGAGTGGGGGACTATACTTATTTATTGGTTCAAAAATTAGATATTCTTGATCCTACTCAATCCCTCATTTCCAAATGCGAGTAATTTGAAGAAATACAGGAGCAAATTTATCCGTACCTGTGTTTTTTTTTAAACGAATGGTTTGTGGGATGAGGATATTATTACCCAGCCTTAATTGCCCTTGAGAAGATGATGGTGAGCAGCCTTCTTAGGCTGATGCAGCCCATGTAGTGTGAGTGCAACCACAGTGCTTTAGGAAGGGATTTCCAGTACTTTGACCCAGTAATAGTGAAGAAATGGCACTATAGTTCCAAGCCTGGGTACATTGGCTCACTTGGGGGCAGAAGAACAAAGAACAACACAGCACAGGAAACAGGCCCTTCAGCCCCACAAGCCTGCACCGCCATTTTAACATTCAAGCTTGAAGGAATTTGGCTGGGGAGGACAGCATATGCTTTAGGGAGCCTGTCCAATGTTCGTTCTATTAATGTAAATGGACGGAAAATTGAGAAAGCACCTTTAGGTAAGTATGAACTGCCTTGCTCTGTTTCCCTCTGTCTGTTGCCTTTAGATGGCCCAATGCTCTCAGTCACAAGTCAATATACCCCATTGGCGTCTGTCCTTATGACACCACCATTTTTGTAGTAAAGATCTACCTAAGGGCAGGTCCCCTGCTCATTTCTTCACATCTCACAATTTTGTGCTTCCCTTTCAAGTACTGGTAAGGTCCTCCCATTTTTTATTTCAATGAGCAAAGAGCAATATAAGTAGTGAAAATAATACGTGAAGTCGTTATCTGTTGGTTTCTTCAGATGTGTGTGAAGAAAACACTTCCTGAAGGATCCTCCTCTGCCTGTAAGCAGCCAATGTCCCTTAAGGTTCCAGCTACTCTGTCATAATCAACCATATTGTTGGTCCTTTGAATCCTTGTGTGCAAACCATGTATTTTGTTTTTGTGCTAAAATGCACAGCCCCTAACATAGTTAGAACATTACAACATCAAGCTCATTAATTATGTAGTTGGGTGCTTGACACCAAATCATGTGGCAAAAAGTCACATTCTCCACTGTAATATCCAGGTATCATATTAAAAAGACACTTGGACATTCATTCACGCATCATGCAAAGACTCTGCAAAACAGCCATGTTGTCCAGGAAGAAGCAGACAGCAGCTCCATGCATCAAAGATGCCTCACTGCAGGCTGTGGTGGACAAGAGAAGCGTCCTCTTTCCTGAGGCTGAGGAGGAGGATGCCCACCCATCTCACCAGAGCTGCCTGAGAGGAGACTGCCAATGTGATCAATGTCATATCTCTACAGAGAAGGTCTGCCCTACATTGCAGAAATTGAATAAATAATCTAATCTGCACCAGCAGGGTATGTGAAACCTCTACACCCTTACTCACCTTACTGAATACGTATTGAAATGTGACCACCAATAGCAAGGCCATGATCTATATATATAAAAGCCCTTTGTAAGGTGCATGGGTTCTGTCTCAAAGCCGCACTGCAGTTCATGTGGGTCTTAAGTACTCTTGGGGGCTAGCAGCAGTGTATCTTCCATGTGACAAACACAATTGTGTAGTAGAGGGACTCAATGTTGAGGTGGGTGTCAGTCAAGTCATTACCTTGCATGATTTCTCTGTGCCATTTGTAAGGTGCTATCTAGTAAGGCTTGGTGAACTCCTGCAGTCAAGGCCAGAGGCTAGGAATCCTGCATTGAATAATTCACCTCTGATTCTCCAAAAGCTTGTTCACCCTCTACAAGGTGCAAGTCAAGAGTGTGATAGAATACTCTCCACTTGCCTCAGTGAGTGCAGCTCCAACACTGATGAAGCTTGACGTTATCTAGAAAAAAGTAGCCTACTTGATTGGCAATCCATCAACAAATGTTTATTCCTTTCACCACTGATGCACAGTGATAGCCATGTATACCATTTACAAGATACACTTCAGGAATTCAGCAAGCCTCCTCAGACAGCCCCTTCCATACCCACTACCTCTACCATTAGAAAAACAATGGTGGCACATGTAGGAACATCCCTACCTGGAGGTTCCCTCCAAGCCACCATCCCGACTTGGAAATATATTGTCGTTGCTTCACAGTCGCTGGGTGAAAATCTGGAACTCCCTCTCCAACAGCATTGAGGGTTTTCCTAAACTACCTGGGCTGCAGCAACTACATAACCACCTTCTCAAGGACAACTCGAGTGGGCAATAAATGCTGTCCTGGCCAATGATGCCCATATCCCATGAATGCATAATAAAAACAATGTAAGAAGTCTCACAACACCAGGTTAAAGTCCAATAGATTTATTTGGTAGTAAACGCCACTAGCTTTTGGGGTTTGCCCCTTCGTCAGGTGAGTGGGAGTTCTGATCACAAACAGAGCATATAAAGGCACACACAGTTTACGGAATACTGATTAGAATGCGAGTCTTTACAGCTAATCAAAAATTAGCTGGGAAATCGGTCTCTTTGTTCGTCGGAGCAAGCAGAGAGGAGCGACTCGTGGCGGGAGTGTGAAGGGTAAGCGATTGACTTTTTTTCTTAGTTTTTTGTGGGGTTTCTCTTTTTTTTGCCATGTTTTTTAAGGGTAAAGCGGAAGTAGGCCGAGGAGCGACCTGCAAAGTGTTTGTTAGCGTGCGAGGTTTAAAAAGCAGGCCGCACTGTGCAGCGGGCAGCGTCGGTAGCGGGCAGCGGTGTGAGCAGGTAGCAGAGTAAGAGCTGAAGGGCTTTGGCTCAACAGGCTTAGATGAGGCAGGGTAGGTTTAATTCTTAGTTTATTTTTCTGTGGAATTTGAAGAAAAGGGGAATTATGAGTGTGAGGCCAGTCTGTTGTTCTCAGTGTCGAATGTGGGAGGTCCTGGAGTCTCCTGGCCTCCCAGACGTCTATATCTGTGCCAGATGCGTCGAGCTGTGGCTCCTAAGGGATCGGGTTAGGGAACTGGAGCTGCAGCTCGATGACCTTCGTCTGGTCAGGGAGAATGAGGAGGTGATGGATAGGAGTTACAGGCAGGTGGTCACACTGGGGCCACGGGACACAGGCATGTGGCTCATGGTTAGGAAGGGGAAAGGTCAGGTGCTAGAGAGTACCCCAGTGGCTGTGCCCCTTAACAATAAGTACTCCTGCTTGAGTACTGTTGGGGGGGGACAGCCTACCTGGTGGAAGCAGCAGTGGCTGTCCAGCCCTGTAGCTCAGAAGGGTAAGGATAGGTGGAGGAAAGCAGTAGTGATCGGGGACTCTACAGTGAGGGGTTTGGACAGGCAATTTTGTGGAGGCAGATGGGAAACTCGGATGGTAGTTTGCCACCCTGGTGCCGGGATACGGGATGTTTCTGATCGCCTCCAAGATATCCTGAAGTGGGAGGGAGAGGAGTCAGATGTCATGGTACATACTGGTACCACTGACATAGGTAGGAAAAGGGAAGGGGTCATGAAAAGAGAATATAGGGAGTTAGGTAGAGGCTTGAGAAGAAGGAATGCAAAGGTAGTAATCTTGGGATTTCTGCCTGTGCCACGAGGCAGTGAGATTAGGAATGGAATGAGGTGGAGGATGACTGCGTGGCTGAGGGATTGGAGCAGGGGGCAGGGATTCAGGTTTCTAGATCATTGGGGCCTCTTTAGGGGCAAGTGTGACCTGTACAAAAAGGACGGATGGCACATGAATCCCAGGAGGACCAATATCCTGGCGGGTGGTTTGCTAAGGTACTGGGGAGAATTTAAACTAGAATGGTTGGGGGGTGGGAATCAAAATGAAATGTCTGGGAGAGAGATTAGCTCTCAAATAGAGAGAGTTTGTCGACAATGTAAGAGGGAGAATAGACAGGTGATGGAGAAGGGGAGTGCTCAGACCGAAGGTTTGAGATGTGTTTATATTAACACTAGGAGTGTTGTGAACAAAGTGAATGAGCTTAGAGCATGGATCGCTGCTTGGAACTGTGATGTGGTGGCCATTGCAGAGACTTGAATGACTCAAGGACAGGACAGGAAATTTCAAGTGCCAGGTTTCAGATGTTTCAAAAGGGACAGGGAGGGAGGAAAAAGAGGTGGGGGAGTGGCACTGTTGATCAGAGATAGAGTCACAGCTGTAGAAAAGATGGACGCCATGGAGGGATTGTCTACAGAGTCTCTGTGTGTGGAAGTTCGGAACAGGAAGGGGTCATTAACTTTACTGGGCATTTTCTACAGGCCGCCCAACAGTAACAGGGATGTTGAGGAGCAGATAGGGAAACAGATCCTGGAGAGATGTAATAATAACAGCTGTCGTGATGGGGGATTTTAATTTCCCAAATATCGATTGGAATCTCCCTAGGGTAAAGGGTTTAGATGGGGAGGAGTTCAGGAGGGTTTCCTGACACAGTATGTGAACAAGTCTATAAGAGGAGAGACTGTACTTAATTTGGTATTGGGAAATGAACCTGGACAGGTGTCAGATCTCTCAGTGGAAGAGCATTTTGGGGATAGTGATCATAACTCTATCTCCTTTACATTAGCATTGGAGAGGGATAGGACCAGGGAAGCTAGGAAAGTGTTTAATTGGAGTAAGGGGAATTATGAGGCTATCAAGTAGGAAATTAGAGGCATAAATTGGAAAGAGGTTTTCTCAGGGAAATATACAGAAGAAATGTGGCAAATTTTCAAGTAATATTTGTCTGGAGTTCTGCACAGCAACGTTCCAATGAGAAAGGTAAGTTATGGTAGGTTACAGGAACCGTGGTGCACGAAAACTGTAATGAATTTAGTCAAGAAGAAAAGAAAAGCTTACAAAAGGTTCAGGGGGGTAGATAATATCAGAGATCTAGAAGAGTATACGGCTAGTAGGAAGGAACTTAAGAAGAAAATTAGGAGAGCCAGAAGTGGTCATGAGAAGGCTTTGGCAGGTAGGATTAAGGATAACACCAAGGCATTCTACAAGTATGTAAAGAGCAAGAGGATAGGACGTGAAGGAATAGGACCTATCAAGTCTGATGGTGGGAAGGTTTGTATAGAACCGGTAGAAATAGCAGAGGTACTCAATGAATACTTTACTTCAGTATTCACAGTGGAAAAGAGTCTTGGTGGTTGTAATGTAGACTTAGAGCTGACTGAAAAGCTTGAGCATGTAGACATTAAGAAAGACGATGTTTTGGGGCTTCTGAAAAGCATCAAGTTAGATAAGTCACCGGGACCAGATGGGATATACCCCAGGTTACTGTGGGAGGCGAGGGAAGTGATTGCTGAGTCTCTGGCGATGATCTTTATGTCATCAATGGAGATGGGAGAAGTTCCAGAGGATTGGAGGATTGCAGATGTGGTTCCTATATTCAAGAAAAGGAGAAGAGATAGCCCAGGAAACTATAGATCAGTGAGTCTAGCCTCAGTGGTTGATAAGTTGATGGAGAAGATCCTGAGAGGCAGGATTTATGAACATTTGGAGATGTATAGTATGATCAAGTATAGTATGATCAAGAATAGTCAGCATGGCTTTGTAAAAGGCAGATCATGCCTTACGAGCCTGATTGAATTTTTTGAGAATGTGCCTAAACACATTGACAAAAGAGCAGTAGATGTAGTTTATATGGACTTCATAAGAACATAAGAACATAAGAACATAAGAAATAGGAGCAGGAGTAGGCCATCTGGCCCTTCGAGCCTGCCCCGCCATTCAATAAGATCATGGCTGATCTGTCGTGGCTCAGTTCCACTTTCCCGCCCTCTCCCCATAACCCTTAATCCCCTCTCTTATCAAAAACCCATCAACCCGCTTCTTAAAAATATTTAGCGAGGCAGCCTCCACCACTTCAACGGGCAGAGAATTCCAGAGATTCACCACCCTTTGAGTGAAGAAGTTCCTCCTCAACTCCGTTCTGAACTGCCCCCCCTTTATCTTGAGGCTGTGCCCCCTAGTCCTACTGTCTTTTTTGAGCGGGAAGAGTCTTTCCACCTCTATCCTATCCATCCCATTCATCATCTTATACGTCTCAATGAGATCTCCCCTCATTCTTCTAAACTCTAACGAGTACAAGCCTAGTTTATTCAGCCTCTCCTCATAGCTCAACCCCCTCAACTCCGGTATCAGCCTAGTAAACCTCCTCTGCACTCCCTCCAAGGCCAAAATATCCTTGCGCAGGTGCGGCGCCCAAAACTGCACACAGTACTCCAGCTGCGGCCTCACCAATGCCCTATACAGCTGCAGCAAGACCTCCCTACTTTTATATTCAGCAAGGCGTTTGATAATATGTCCCATGCAAGGCCTATTGAGAAAGTGAGGGGGCATGGGATCCAAGGTGATATTGCTTTGTGGATTCAGAACAGGCCAGCCAGCTTAACATCTGCAGTTGGGAAAATGCTGGAATGTATCATTAAGGGAGAAATAGCAGGACACCTAGAAAAGAATGGTTCAATCAAGCAGACACAGCATGGATTCATGAAGGGAAAGTCATGTTTGACGAATTTACTGGAATTTTATGAAGATGTAACGAGTGCGGTCGATAGGGGGGAACCGGTGGATGTGGTGTATTTAGATTTCCAGAAGGCATTCGATAAGGTGCCTCACAAAAGGTTGCTGCATAAGATAAAGGTACACAGAGTTGGGGGTAAAGTGTTAGCGTGGTTTGAGGATTGGCTATCTAACAGGGAGCAGAGAGTTGGAATAAATGGTGTTTTTCCAGTTGGCAATTGGTGACGAGTGGTGTGCCGCAGGGGTCGATGCTGGGCCCTCAACTGTTTACCATGTACATAGACGATCTGGAGGAGGGGACCGAGTGTAGGGTAACAAAGTTTGCGGATGACACAAAGATAACTGGGAAAGCAAATTGTGTGGAGGACACAGAAAGTCTGCAGAGAAATTTGGATAGGCCAAGTGAGTGGGTAAGGATCTGGCAGATGGATTATAACGTTGGTAAGTGTATGGTTATCCACTTCGGAAGGAATAATAGTAAAATGGATTATTACTTAAATTACTCTGCACATGCTACTGTGCAGAGGGACCGGGGGGTCCTTGTGCATGAATCGCAAAAACTCAGTTTGCAGGTGCAGCCGGTAATCAAGAAGGCAAATGGAATGTTGGTCTTTATCGCAAGAAGGATGGAGTATAAAGGCAGGGAGGTCTTGCTGCAATTGTACAAGGTACTGGTGAGGCCGAACCTAGAGTACTGTGTCCAATTTTGGTCCCCTTATTTAAGAGAGGATACATTAACTTTGGAGGGGGTACAGAGAAGGTTCAGCAGGTTGATTCCAGAGATGAGGGGTTAGCTTATGAGGAGAGATTGAGTAGACTGGGCCTGTACTCATTGGAGTTTAGAAGCTGAGGGGTGATCTTATAGAGACATATAAGATAATGAATGGGCTAGACAGGGTAGAAGCAGCGAGGTTATTTCCACTTAGAATGGAAACAAGAACTAGAGAGCACAGCCTCAAAATAAGGAGGAGTCAATTTAGAACAGAGTTGAGGAAGAACTTCTTCTCTCAGAGGGTAGTGAATCTTTGGAATTCTCTGCCCATTGAAGTAGTAGAGGCTACCTCGTTAAATGTGTTTAAGTCACAGGTAGATAGATTTTTAACCAATAAGGGAATTAAGGGTTATGCAAAGCGGGCGGGTAAGTGGAACTGAACCACTATCAGATCAACATGATCTTATTGAATGGCGGGGCAGGCTCGAGGGGCTAGATGGCCTACTCCTGCTCCTATTTCTTATGTTCTTATTGACAAATCACATGAACTCCAAATCTGCAGTGGAAGAAAAACATCACAAAAATCAGAGGGATCACAGTCAGATGCAAGTGTTGTGATCATGGTGGCATCAGAGGAGTTACTGCAAAGTGTACATCATTACATGTACACGTGAATCATTGGAGGGATAGTTAGGCCCCTGCACTGCAACTGCAGAGGAATCACAGATTTCAAAGTCAGGCATACATTGTGCAAGCATTGTTGGAATTACAAGGGTCCATGCCAGACATGCAATGCTGTAATTGCAGGGATTACAGCAGATAAAAGTCAAAGGCATTCATCACAACCACAGGAGATTGGCAGAGTTTGACGCAATTATATATACTGCACAGTGTGACATGTAGGAAGATTGTCTTGAGATAGAATACAAATATACAATAAACAGGTTCAGGAAAAAAACTTGGTCAGAGTAAGTCATTTCAGACATACTTCTGTGCAATTCTGTCAACAATTGACAGCCAATGAAAAAGTGAGAAAGCTTTATCTTGTGGCAATGGCGACATATTTCAAACTAGCGCATATTGCAGATAATGATTCAGAGGCCACGTTAGCCATCAGCGTAAACTGCGATACAGCCTAAAACTCACGAGAGTCGCCAAACGGGATTCTTGCCGGCGAGATCTTGTTTCCTGATTTTCAATGCCCCTCTGCTATGATGTAAGTGGTTCCCACTCATAAGAACATAAGAACATAAGAAATAGGAGCAGGAGTAGGCCATCTAGCCCTTCGAGCCTGCCCCGCCATTCAATAAGATCATGGCTGATCTGTCGTGGCTCAGTTCCACTTTCCCGCCCTCTCCCCATAACCCTTAATCCCCTCTTTTATCAAGAACCCATCAACCCGCTTCTTAAAAATATTTAGCGAGGCAGCCTCCACCACTTCAACGGGCAGAGAATTCCAGAGATTCACCACCCTTTGAGTGAAGAAGTTCCTCCTCAACTCCGTTCTAAACCGCCTCCCCTTTATCTTGAGGCTGTGCCCCCTAGTCCTACTGTCTTTTTTGAGCGGGAAGAGTCTCTCCACCTCTATCCTATCCATCCCATTCATCATCTTATACGTCTCAATGAGATCTCCCCTCATTCTTCTAAACTCTAACGAGTACAAGCCTAGTTTATTCAGCCTCTCCTCATAGCTCAACCCCCTCAACTCCGGTATCATCCTAGTAAACCTCCTCTGCACTCCCTCCAGGGCCAAAATATCCTTGTGCAGGTGCGGCGCCCAAAACTGCACACAGTACTCCAGCTGCGGCCTCACCAATGCCCTATACAGCTGCAGCAAGACCTCCCTACTTTTATATTCAATCCCCCTCGCTATGAAGGCCAGCATCCCATTCGCCTTCCTGACCACCTGCTGCACCTGCAAGCTGGGTTTTTGCGACTCATGCACAAGGACCCCGAGGTCCCTCTGCACTGTCTCCTGGCCAATCCAACTGGCTGCTTGCTCTCGAGGGTGGGCTTTCCTTTCCACTGAGCAAGGATCTCAACATTGAGAAGATGAGAACTCCTTTGGCACAGTGGCATAGTGGTTAGCACTGCTGCCCCTCAGCACCAGGGGCCCAGGTTCAATTCTAGTTTTTAGTGAGCTTCTGTGTGGAGTTTGCACATTCGCCCCATGTCTGCGTAGGCTTCCTCTGGGTGCTCTAGTTTCCCCCCATAGTCTAAAAACATGCAGGTTAGGTGGATTGGCTATGCTAAATTGCCCACTAGTGTCTCAGGATGTGTAGGTTAGGGGGGTTAGCAAGATAAATAGGTGAGGTTACTGAGATAGGATGGGGGGTGTGGGCATGGGTAAAATGCTCTGTTGGAGAGTTGGTGCAGAATGGCCTCCTTCTGTACTGAAGGGATTTCATGATTCACCCCTCTCCCTCCTCCCACACCCCACAAAATCTCTTCGCCTCCTCACCACCCACGATGCTTACTTTTGGCCTGTGTCACTACATGACTTCCGCGGGTGATGTTTCCGGCTGTAGTCAATGCCTTTCCTGTGATGCTGCTGACCACAACAGCCTCTGTCCTCTGATTGGCTAGCAGCCTACAGTAGGTGTGACATTTTTGTCCCAGGCCTTCCTCTGGCCTTGCTACTCCCTGATTGGATTGTGGCTTGGCTAGCTTTCCTGAAGAGAGAGAGAGCCTGGGTATTTCAGCAGCTCTCGAATAGACAAGGGAGACTCCCAAGACCTCAACAGGATTGCACCCCTTATCCTCAATTCGAATGAAAAGGTGATGGTGGGCTTCTCATTATCACTACAAGGCAGAAAAGACCATTCGTCCCATTCAGCCTGCTAGCCACGGTGTTACTTTCTCGTTAAACCACTGTGGCCCTTGATTGCTCATAGAAAATCTCTAGTGCAGAAGGGGGCCATTCAGCCCATCGAGCCTGCATCGACAACAATCCCACCCAGGCGCTATCTCCATAACCCCACGCATTTACCCTTTTAACATTCCGGGATATCACTGCTTTTCATGGGACAGAAGGGGAAACAAAAGAGGTGGGGGAGTTGCATTGCTGATTTGGAAGCAGATCACAGCTATTTTAAGGGAGGACACATCGGAGTGATCTTGTAATGAGGCATTATGGGTGAAACTCAGGAATAAGAAGTGTGAAATCACAGTGTTGGGAATATACCATAGACCTCCCAACAGTCTGAAGGAGACAGGGGAGCAGTTGTGCAGTCAGATACTGAAAAGGTGTGAAAAAAGCCAGGTAGTTGCAATGAGTGACTTTAACTTCCCCCATATTGATTGGGATACTCTTACAGGCAGGGGCTTGGATTGAGAACAATTTGTTAGATGTGTCCAAAAGGGCTTTTTCATACAGCATGTTGACAATCCAACTAGGGAGAGGGCCATACGAGACTTGGTATTGGGGAATGAATCAGGCCAGATGATCGATGTTTCCGTGAGGGAGCATTTTGGATTTAGTGACCATAATTCCATTAGATTTCAGGTAATCATGGGTAATCATGGATGGGCTCCATCCATGATGTGGAGATGTTAGCGTTGGACTAGGGTAAACACAGTAAGAAGTCTCACAACACCAGGTTAAATTCCAACAAGTTTATTTAAATTAACCTGTTGGACTTTAACCTGGTGTTATAAGACTTGTTACTGGGTTCCATCCATCCAGGAATCTATCCAGGTTACTGTGGGAAACAAAGGGAGAAATAATTGGGGCCTTAACAGGTATCTTCACATCCCCTTTGACTACAGGCAAGGTTCTAGAGGACTGGAGAATGACCAGTGTGGTTCCCTTTTTTTAAGAAAGGAAGCAGGGATAATCCAGTAAATTATAGGTTGATAAACCTGACATCAGTGGTGGTGAAGCTCGTGGAGAAGATACTAAAGGACAGGATATATGCACATTTGGTGGAAAGTGGGCTAGTGACAGGCAGTATGTGAGGTGATGCATTTTGGCTGGAATAATATAGGGGGGAGTTATACGATTAAGGGTAAGCCCGTAAGGAGTATAGAATCGCAGCGAGACCTGAGGGTGCAAGTGCACAAGTCTTTGAAGGTGGCAGTACAAGTGGAGAAGGTTGTGAAGAAAGCGTATGGTATGTTAGCCTTTATAGGAAGGGGTATAGAATATAAGAGCTGGAGTCTAATGTTGCAGTTGTATAGAACGTTGGTTAGGCCGCATTTGGAGTACTGCGTACAGTTCTGGTCGCCTTACTACCAGAAGGACGTGGAGACTCTGGAGAGAGTGCAGAGGAGGTTTACCAGGATGTTGCCTGGTATGGAAGGACTGGGGTATGAGGAAAGATTGAAGAAATTGGGGCTCTTTTCCCTTGAAAGACGGCGACAGAGGGGGGATCCAATAGAAGTATATAACATTATGAAGGGTATAGATAGAGTAAACAGAGGTAAGCTATTTCCTATGGTAGAGACACATAGTATGAGGGGCCATGGGCTTAAGGTGAGGGGCGAGAGGTATAACACAGATATTAGAGGGAGGTTTTTCACACAGAGGGTAGTGGGGGTATGGAATGCTCTGCCAAGTAAGGTGGTGGAGGCAAGCACGCTAGAGTCATTTAAGAGTAACTTAGACAGGCACATGAGTGAGTTGGAGATGGGTGGATATAGGAGATTGTTTTAAATAAGGTTCATTAGCATTGGGACGTCCCTGGTAAGGTAAATGGATATGGTATGATAATAATGTTTTTTCTCTTTTTCATTCACAGGTTTTAAGTTGGTCCGCCTTGTTGCCCAACGAGGGGCATACACGCGATGGGTCGTACTGGGGCTGCTCTTGGTTGTTTGAGATTGGCCTAGTGCTTCATGTTGTTAGCGTGTGCTTAAACTGGACCAGATGCTGGGCAACATGACAGCTCAGTGACTATCACTGTTTGCTGTGCAGACACATGGATTTGGGCCAGTGTCTGTGGGAGTTTGCGCATTCTCCCCATGCTTGCGTGGGTTTTCTCCGGGTGCTCCGGTTTCCTGCCACACCCCAAAGGTGTGCTATTAGGCTGCTTGGCAGTAATAAATTGTCCCTAAATTAGTTTCCCTCAATGTGGATGGCCATAAAACAATAGATAAGGGTCATAGGTGGAGGGGGGTACTGGTGGTGTTAAGATGGCGGTGCGGGCTCGTTGGGCCGAAGGGCCTGTTTCCCGGGCTGTTTTGTTCTTTGTTCTTTGTATGGCTTTTTTTTACAGGGAAGGTCATGTCTCACCAACTTGATTGAGTTTTTTGAAGAGGTGACAAAGAAAATTGATGAGGGAAGGGCTCTGGATGTGGTTTATATGGACTTTAGTAAGGTGTTTGAACAAGGTCCCACATGGCAAATTGTTACAAACCCTATAATTACATAGGATTTGGGGTGGGCTGGCTAGATGGACACAGAACTGGTTTGGTTATAGAAGACAAAGAGTAGCAGTGGAAGGGTATTTTTCAGAATGGAGATCGATGGCTAGTGGTGTTCCTCAGGGATGAGTGCTGGGAACCTCTGTTGTTCATAGTATATATAAATAATCTGGAGAAAAATGTGGGTGATCTGATTAGCAATTTGAGGATGACACAAAAATTGCTGGAGTTGCTGATAGGATTATCAGAGATAGATTTGTGACTTGGGCACAGAAGTGGCAGATGGAGCTTAATCCGGACAAATGTGAGGCGATGCACTTTGGAGGATCAAATTTAGGTAAGACTTACACCATAAATGGCAGAACCCTTAGCAACATTAGCATACAGAAGAATCTGGACCTGCAAGTCCACAATTCCCTAAAAGTGGCAACACAGGTGGCCAAGGTGATTCAGAAGGCAATTTAGCATGCTAGCCTTCATCAGCCAGGGCACTCAGTACAGGAGTTGGGAAATTATTTTGCAGCTATAGAAAACCTTGGTTAGGCCACATTTGGAGTATTGCGTGCAGTTCTGATCACCACACTATCAGATCGACATGGAAGCTTTGGAAAGAGAGCAAAGAAGGTTAACCAGGGTGTTGTCTGGTCTCGAGGGTGCTGCCCCTGAGGAGAGGTTGAATAAACTAGGATTGTTTCACTGGAAAGATGGAGGCTGAGGGGAGGCCTGATAGACATCTACAAAATTGAGAGGCATAGACAGGACGGATAGTCAGAGGCATTTTCCAAGGCCAATTACAAGGGGGCACAGGTTCAAGATGAGAGAGGACAGTTTAAGAGAGATGTGTGGGGAAAGCTTTTCATGCACAGAGTGGTGGGTACCTGGAATACACTGCCAGAGGAGGTGGTGGAAGCACATTAGCAACATTTAAGAGACATCTGGATGCCTACACAAATAGGGAGGGAATAGAGGGATAGACCGAGTAAGGGCAGGGTTTTTTTTAGTTTAGCTGAGGCATCATGATCAGCACAGGTTTGGAGGGCTGAAGGGCCTGTTCCTGTGCCATACTTTTTTTTGTTCTTTGTATTCTTCCAGGCTCCAAAGGGGCATTTTAGCATGGTCAATCAACATAAGCCGCATATCTTCGGACTGTGGGAGGAAACTGGAGCACCTGGAAGAAACCCACACAGACACGGGGAGAAAGTGCAAATTCCACACAGATGTTCACCCAAGGCCAAATTGAACACGGATCCCTGGCACTGTGGGGCAGCAGCGTTCGCCACTGTGTCACCGTGCCACCCAAGCTGTTGCAGTTTTCATAACATAAGAACATAAGAAATAGGAGCAGGAGTAGGCCATCTAGCCCTTCGAGCCTGCCCCGCCATTCAATAAGATCATGGCTGATCTGTCGTGGCTCAGTTCCACATTCCCGCCCTCTCCCCATAACCCTTAATCCCCTCTCTTATCAAAAACCCATCAACCCGCGTCTTAAAGATATTTAGCGAGGTAGCCTCCAGCACTTCAACGGGCAGAGAATTCCAGAGATTCACCACCCTTTGAGTGAGGAAGTTCCTCCTCAACTCTGTTCTAAACCGCCCCCCCTTTATCTTGAGGCTGTGCCCCCTAGTCCTACTGTCCTTTCTGAGCGGGAAGAGCCTCTCCACCTCTATCCTATCCATCCCATTCATCATCTTGTACGTCTCAATGAGATCACAATTGAATTATTTGTATCAACCCAGTGGCAATGACAATAAGTTCATGTCAAAATGTTTTGGCAGGCATCTCCACATCTAAATGATTGAGCTGTAGTTTGGACATCTTTACCTGGATATAAGGGCTGGTTCTGACTGTTCTCAAATTCCAATGTCATGTCCCTCTGTCTCCAATTCATCTCTAAAATGTGCAAAGCAATTGTAGCAAACTTTCCCATTTTTTAGTTTCCAAAAAGTAGAGTTAAATCAAATACAATATCTGGTTTTTAATGAGCCAAAAATAGCATACTTACTAAAGTAGATTAAAGTCTGATCCTCAAGGATCACCCCCCCACCACACCACCCCCGTCCTCACCACCCCATGACCCCAAAGCATTGTCTTGGTTTTTTTTTAGCTTACTCAGCTGCAGGGGTAAAGGGGTAAACTTATTTCAAAAATGCAGCTTAGTGCTAATACTGTATAACCAAATATTTACACAAACTTTCATTTCACCACAGGCATCAGATGAACAGCACTGTTACTGACATTTGGAAAACGGTCCCAAAATCTGTAACCAGATTGAAGGTTCCTCATCTATAAAGTTAGTCATTTATTAGGAACTCTTGCATTACTCAGCTAAACATTCATTAAAAACATAGTTAGTCTTCCTGTTTCAAATTGTCAGCCACCATGAATATGGGTGCTCGTTACTCAGTTTCATGGATTTCAAAAAGCAAATTTGCTCACAAAAAAAATCAGAGATCAATTGTAAATATTAAATCATCTTGTTTTAATACCAGGATTTTAAATTAAAGTACATGCATTTAACATTTCTCAGCACTTTGTGCATGGATCTGTATTAAGTTTACAAGGTCTTTTATAGTACTGCTCAGCCCTGATCAAACATAACTTCAGTTGGTGACATGGTTGCTCATTCATGCAATATTGTTTACCTGTAAGATACTTAATTAAACAATATTGGATTCAGTAGCTGTTATTATACACAGAAGCAAGGTTTGCAGGCACCAGTTTGTTATTATTCACAGTGTAACCAGTTAGATTTTAGCAAATCACGATACATAGACACACAAAAAGAAGAGGACACATAACATTAAATTGCACATGCAATTGTCACAGGAATGAAGTCACAGGATTTCCATTTTTGTCATCTTCCAATCTAGATTTTCTAGAAATTCTAGATTTACTGGAGACACTGAAGTTAATTTTTCTACAGCCACAGATACAGCACAGAAAACATTCAAAGTTAGGATTAGGATTTAGGGATGCCAAGGTTCAATATTGTCATGGTACAATAACCATTTTAAAAAGTAGTTACATAAATGTAGCTTAAAACTACATTTTACAAAATAGTCAGGTATGTTGATTACCATGTTGCAAGGAAACACAAGGACTGCTGCAAATTGAACCATTTTAAGTTAAAGAAACCTTAATGATATCCATCTCCTGTGGCTTTGTCATACTTATGAAAAATGAGGCCCTCTGATTTCAGGTTGCGTCTTATCACCATTTAAATTAAAATTTTAACTGAATGCCAAAATTACAGCATGCAAGTATAATTTACTGAAATTGCTTTGTCAGAATCTTAGCCTCATGGTTTGTTTCAGGAAGTCAAATAGGATGAACTTTACAATATTGCATACTCATTACATTTTATACTAGAATGTGCTTGGTGAGAACATTGTTGTGAAACAAATATTATGGGTTTTTCCCGATACGGTACTCAGAATTGCACAGAAACAGGCCATTCATCTGAACTAATCTATGCCGGTATTTCTGCTTCTCATAAGCCTCATCCCACTTCATTTCACTCTGTCATCATACCCTTCTACTCTTTTTTCCATAATGTAATTACTTAGCTGCCGTGTAATTGTATTTACGCCACTCATCACAACTACTCCTCATCATAGTAAATTCCACATATTAACCACTCTCCAATTAAAGAAGTTCAATGTATTAATCTACTTTGGTGTTTTGGAAATGTATTGTGTCGTGTTTCTGGATGCAAGATAAAACCTTGAAAAAAGCAAGGTACAGAGATTATTCTTAAAATAACTGTGAGGCTAAAAGCACTCACTATTACTTAAATGCAAATCAGATAGCAATTAATAGTGAATTAGCATACACAGATACAGACAAAAAGTTGCTGTCCAAGATGCAATCATTGCTCCATTATGTGTGTGAAAATGACATTTTGCCACCTGACATCTGATTCAACTATATTGAATGGTGTGTAATTACTTTATTGACATCATAGGTGTTATTCACTAAACTCACCTCAAGAATATCAGTGCTTGCCCTTTCCATCCTAAGTACTCATTTAATGTTGTGATAGATCTGAATTATTGCTAAACAACCTCTCTAGCACTGTAAATTAATTTTTATAAGTGTGGAATCATATTCCTTCAGCTTTTAACTATTGCTGGAGTTTTACAATTTTTAAAACTTTCCTTTTTGTCTCTTTGGCCATGTAACCCTATTCTTTCCCTCTTTTTTATTTCACCTTCTTTATCTGCCTTGACATTGAATCCATCATTCTAACATATACTTTCTAGTTCTTGTGCAATTTTGCTTATCGATAATTCCTCAATTTGATTGATTAAGGAAATGCACAGTTGCTTGCCTCATTCACATAAGTTCCAGATGCGCTTTGGAGGATGCTACATTATTTTGATGTTCCACTGACAATAAGTTGCTGTGAAAAGTTCCATAGAATGTCTATGGGCAATTGCAAGTCTTTTTAACAGCAAGCACCACTTTGTTCACTGGTCAGAGCAAAACCTAACCCATTATGCATTGCCTTTTTTTAAAAGGGATTAACTGAGGATAATGCGCACATCACAGACTGTTACCTGTCGAAAGATTTCAAATCTTTCGGCAATGGTACTACACTGAATGAAAAAACCTGGTATGGACTTATTTATATTGCTACAATCGCTCATTATTTGCCTCAATGATCTACATTGATTCCTGGAACAGCAATGCCTTTCTGCACTCCTCCAATTCACGTCCCTTTTGCAACCCCAGCTTCATTCACCCCCATCACTGGTAGCCTTCCATGCAGCTACTTAGCCCAGAGTTCCCAAATTCCCTCTGAGAACCTTGCTAACTCTCTCTCACCTATAAGATACTCCCGTAACACAATGCCAGATTGTGTCTGATGTGAAGCAAATTGAGGTGCTTTACTATACTAAAAGCACTAGATATATGTAAATTATCTAAGTTGCTATTTTAGTTGCACAAAGGGATGGTATGTGACTTTATTTTTATTTTCTGTGGACAGGGCAGCCAATAGCAATTAAGTGCAATCTCATTCTATCAAAAGTTAATAAAGTAAACTATTTATGCAAATATTTGGGAGTCCATTATGGAAATAGAGATAAGACATTGAAATTTTGAATTTTAGAGTCCAAAAATACCAAATAGAAATCCAAAATGAGAAGATCCTAATCACCAATCATTGTTGTAACAGGGACAACTCAAACATGAGGAGAAAAAATCATACATCATAGAGCATGGTGTATCAGTGAATACTGATGGAATATACCCCTGGTTCCAATACCATGAGAAACCAATGGTAAGTTATCAGATTCAGTGATTGTATGTTACTAAAAGTGAAATGTACATATTGTTCATGTTACAAGGGAGATAACAGCACATAACATACATCAGGTATATGTCTCATAAACTTAGTTAAGTCATGATACAATCATCATTCAGGATCTTTGAGAACCCTAGAAAAATAGCACGTAATAGCAACAGGCATGTTCAGGAGGCAGAATCCTCCATTTGTAATTGGTAGTAAGACTAAACATAATCTTCATAACAAAGTTCAGGATTTAGTTATGTGTGATAAGGAAAATCCTTGTCCTAGGGTGTTCCTTATGGTTTTTATTAGCTGGGGAACCATAAACAATTATAATAGAAAAAATTATGATATGGGATTGCTAGTGTACAAAATTCTTTTACAAAAATGTTCTTTGGGTTGAAAGAAGGTTGGTATAATTTAAAGGGATATTGCAGGAGAATGAAACATGATAATTTTATTTTTACAAGTATATCGGTAAAATAACGATTGGTAGTCGCTTTGAATCAGCTTTTCTTTTACAAACTTCCCATATATGGTAATTAGCCTCCTGATTGAGCCCGAGTTCTTCCTCATAGTTCCATGGCCAAGATAGTGAAACATGAAATTTTGCAACTGAACTCCACCATGTTCCAACACCAGCAAAGAGAAATGATGAGAGACAGGACCCAACAATAGACCATGACCATTCTACAGATGAACTTTAGCAAACTGGGAAAAATGGCTACCCTGATTGGAAGATTAGCCATTTTGTGGCAAGTTTGCAAAAAATGCTTCTAAATCATTTTTTTTAAATTAATGCATACAAGAATATATTTGTAAAGAAAACAGCTATATGATAAAGCTATTGGAGGGTTTCCTTGAGCATTATTTCACTATGTTCACAGTTTCAGTCCCTACAAAGTTCACCAGATGAACAATCACACAAGTATTGTGGACAATGAAAAGATATAGGAAACATTTGCAGCCACTTTTCCCTGAAGAAGAATTCCAATTGCAGTTCTTATCATGAATTCTCACAGTCAAAGATATTCACCAAATGTAGTATTTCGGCAAGGTTACAACGGGACTATTTCACAGAAATTTTCACAATTGCTGAACATTATATAACAAATTAACATTATCCTAATACTTATTATGGTCATAATGAGGATCTGTGCTATTAATGCCTCTAACTCTGTCATATAAATTTTCTGTATTTATGACTGCAAAATCTTACTTATGTACTTTCGCACTGACTAATTTTCATTTTATAGCGCATTGCAGATTTTACATTTTTAATTTAATGATATTCACTAAAGATTAGTGCAAAGCAAAGCTTTGTTTTCTTGATCCACCCTCTGGTGGATGTTAATTGACATGGTATCATAATTAACAATAAAGTCAGATATCTTTCTAGGAATATGTTAGTCTCTCAATGATCCTCAATTGCTCTCACTTATGGTTTCCTGTTTTCACACCCACATTTGAGGCAAGACCTTTCCTTAGATTCCACTGAAGCCAATTTTCTCTCAAACATTGGGAGAAATGTCATTTCCCATCTTCCCTGTGGAACTAATGGCAGGTCTGATTTAAAATCAATGCAGTGAGGGGGTGAAACTGACGCTGGGACTTGACTCCAATGTACTATAACACACAAATTTATTAATTGCAATATATAACAGAGACAAGGCCAGACTTGGTGCAGATTTAATTAGTAATGGAGGGCTGAGGGACATGGCAAATACATTTTATTCTTCAGTAAATTGACGGGGGAACTCATAAATGATAATCATGAGTAACTTCTCGTCATCTGAAAAAAAATCGAAAAATGAAATCATACGCAATGCAGCTTCAGAATGTTTTCCATTTTTACCACATAGCAAACTTCCTGTGGTGTGTTTAGAAACTGATATTAATTTGCACCTCCACAGTGTTAAGAATATAGAATGAATTAGTTTGATCTTCTGTGAAGTCACTGTGAGGTGTATGGCAAATTTGTCATGTATTGCAGAGACTATGCACAAGTGAAGAACTCTTAAGTAAAGAAGAAATCAAGGAATAATGGCTGAACAACAGTGCCTAAAGTTGTGTGGAGCTTCTTTACTCCAAGGAGTTTTCTTGGGATAAGATTTTGTTAACAGATTGATAGATAAATTTTGTCTTTTTATAAGGGAGTCTGGGAGCATGGAAGTGAGAGTTTTATAAGTGGATTACGTACGTATGTGACTTCATTAATGCAATGCGCAATAGCTATTATCAGGCCCTAAAACAGTATTCACCTACTGAGTGGAATTGTGAGCCCTGCTCCACCTCATGATTTATTCTGTAGCACACAATTTTGAATTTAAAGGGAACATATACTTAATTTGCACTAGAAATTAAACTACAGAACACTGATATCTGCACTGCGATTGCAACTACTGCAGGCTGTTTCAAACATCATATTTATGTTGTTATTTAGATTAAGGTCTCAGAAATTTGCTAATTGTCAACTTGTGAAATGTGGTCACAATTTGACTGCAAGTGCTGTTGGTCTATTGCAATGAGTGAACAAAGCTGTTCATTCATTCACGTAAGAATGAACCTGTGTTTATGTATTGCATTTTGTCAAATCTTTTAGAAACTTCGCAAACATTGTCCCATATAACAAAATAGTTTGAAAATACAATTTTTTAAAGAGGGATGCACACAGCAAGATCCCACCATCAACAGGCAGAATTTACCCCCAGTGAAGTGAATGACCAACTAATCTGTTTATGAGGATGTTAGTTGAGGAAGGGATACCAATTAAGACATGAGAAGAACTCTGCTTTTCAAATATTGCTGTGGAATTATTTGCCTTTACCTAAACCAGATTTCACTCTCATCCAAAACACAATATTCAGGTAACATTCTTTCAGCCCAATAAATGGCATTACAGGAGAGCTTTTCCTGAATTATCCAGGAATATTTCCTCTTTCAAAGGAAATTTGGATTTTTTTTTCACCAACGTGTGCTTTGAGCTATTATTTCAATGCTTACTTCACCCAGAGAATTCAGTCTGCAGACAAAGGGAAGTCTTCCCTTATGTGATCAAGTTGGAAAGCAGGTCTTGAACTTGCAACCTTTTGATTCAGAGCAATGAATGCTACCAAACTGACAGGTTGCTTCTGCTTTGTTTTAATGTCTGTGTTCCTTAAACTACTTTTCTGTTCCCTGATCAATTCAACATTTCAGCAAGTGTCTGTAACCCTTGCCGTAGAATGTCTCTCTCTAGAGACAGAAATACACAGACTTATTTTATGGTCACTCAATTAATGTAAGAATTCCACATAGTTTTTAATCATAATAAGCTAGACTTTTGTAAAGAAAAAAACAATTTGCAGCATTAGACTTGGTCAAACATTCCTAAATCACCTGTCGACACTTTTTCCATTTGACAGAATCAGTAAACTTGTAGCTCTATTTCACAGAAGGGACATGCAACTACTTACAGTTCAAGGCAAACATCAAAAGGAGCAAAAACAAAAAACATTAATCACAATACAACATTGCGGAATATCCTTTGAATCTGTTGATGAGTTATGGCAGCTAAAGATAATTTGAGGCAGTAGAGTCAACATAAGATATTGGAGTATATAGGTAATTAACACATTAGAATAGTTTCCACTGGTTTCATTTAAAAAAATGGACAGAGGGAACATTTCCTGAAGTAACAATATAATGAATGTTTGCCGTAAAACTTTTCTTTTGATTCATTACTAAATAATATGAAGGCAAGATTTAAAAGGAAAGCTTTGTTTGTTTTTATATTTGTTCCAGAATTCCTGATATGCCTTTTAAATAGTTTAATGATAAGTACAATTACAGGCTGGCAACTTCTCTACTGCAGTTACACAAAATCATTTGGACTTCTCCAAACAGAATTACCAAAGAGATCTGACTTATTTACTATCCAATTTCTGGCACCCATCCCGCTTCCCTGCAGCAAGCAGTAGAGCGTGCAGCGAGCACATCATGAGGAGTTGCAGATACAGAGTCTGTAACTTTTTTAGCTGCTAGTTTAATGGATAGAAAATTGTTGACTGCACACCTGTTATTCCCTGAGTGCGTACCATTTGTCATTAAACGTGTTGGATCCAAATCACCTACCGTGAGGATCGAGTACAGTAAGTAGATTTCAATAACTGGTTGAAGTTGAAAAATTACACAACTTGCTGACAGCAATTTTTTTCTCCAGATTGCTTTTTCTTCAGTTTAACTGGTCAACCTGGTTTGTGTTTTTTTTGATTTTCACTTCATTAAGTTCACCAGAATTGGATTTTTAAATCTTACTGACATTGTTGTTTTAGTCAGCCCATTGTAATTTATTCATCCAGAAACAACAGTGGTCCCAGCATAAACCCTGACAGACTTCAGCTGTATAATTCCCCCAATTTGATAAAACACCTCTATTGACCACACATTATTTCTTACAACAGTTCAACTAGATCCTTAAAATTAATTTGCAAGCTTTCCCCTTTGAATTTAATTAATAAGCCTTTTAGGAGGAATTTTTATCAGAAGCCTTTTCAAAGGCGAGTTACACCGTAGGCTGGATTTTGCAGGACCAATGGGGGTCTCTTCCACTGGTTAAAGAAATGGCAGGAATCCCTGTCACTCCTATGGGGGAGGCCCGACGGAATCAAGTGTCCTGCAAGTTTCTACTGTGATTCAATCCAGCCCCACAGCGGAGATTTATTGTATTTTACTTGGGTTGTCATCTCACGTGGTTGGGTAAAATGGTTATCTCCTCCTTCTTAATCTACTGTTGTCAATTAGACTAGTGTAATAATACACGTCAACTCCATGGAGGAGACAGTATTGGAAATCATTGGAGTAGCCATAACTGAGGCTGTGAACTGCAGAGGGGCTGAGACCAGGAATGTGCTGCCATGTTCCTGCTTAATCCACCTTCTTGCATTCCACTTCACCCCCATTCCACAATTTGTACTATTTAACAATCCACAAATGAGGTAATAATGCCCCTCTTGCTTTTGAGCCTCTTTTCCTCATCCTAATCCTTGTGTCATCAGTTCCAGATACCCAAGTTCTATGGACTGGCCAGAGTGCTGAATGGGAGGTTAAATTCACAGAAGAAGAAACTGATAAAAAGGCAACACCATCATTTGATCTGATCTCACAGCTTTCTGGTCAGGTATTTGCTGTGCACATACATTAGGGGGCAGCATTGAGGTAATCCTTGCATACGTAGGCACGGAGGGGCAGCAGCCAGTGCAAGGATCACACTGGGACAAGCTCTCCGGAGAGCAGTCACACACAGGTTCTGATGCAGAGGGCACTGGTGCAACTTTGATGGTCAAAGACTGATGGTTCCTAACCTAATGATGCTCAAGTGCAGGAACGGGAATCCAAAGTTGTATTCACTTAAAACAAAGTTAAATTAGATGTCACAGAGAACACTGCTGGAACAGGAATGCTCTTTCTGCCTCTTTTCCTCCTCCTCCTCCTCCTGAGGTGCTCACTAAATCCATGTTACCTTATGATGGTCAGGCGCTCTAGAAAGTGCTGCAGGATTCCTCTTGAGCAGAAGAGGCAGCATGAGTGTTGCTTCAGCACTTTAACCATGTGCTCAATGACATTTTCTAAGGCAACATTACTCTCATCGAATGCATGTTGTTCACATGGTTGGATCATGGGATGGAGTCATCAGTCAGTTGTGGAACAGATAACTCCTGTCACTCAGCACCCACTCTCTGTTTTGACGTCCTGGCTGTAAGATAGATGGAACTACAGACTGGAGGAGAATAAACATATGATGACTGTTACCAGCATAGTGAAATTCACAAGTGTGACATGTTGGGCATTGTCACACACCGACTACATGTTAGTGAATGGTTTATTTTTATTATATGTTGACACTAAGATGTGGTGCCAACTAAACCTTGGGCAGAGTTTTCCCATCCAGCCCAGTGGGCAGGATTGAAAATTGGGTGGATCATATAAAGACCTGTTGATCTTGGGAGGGAACTTGCAGTCTTGGAGAGCCGTCAGCTAGAAAATCATTATGGTTGTAAAAACTGATGTGATTCTGGCATGAATCAGATTGCAATTTTCCTGCACCAGAATGTTACCACTGTTCAGGCTGGTGTGATGTTCCTACCCTGTTGCAGTGAACGGAGATTTGGCTAGGCACCAAATTCTCTGACCTTGCTGCAGTGGGAGCGTGGCAAGACTTGGGCTGATAAAGGGCAAGCAACAGTTACACTGCACAAATGCCAGGCAATGAATGACTGACTCTAACAAAAGAGGTTCCAACTATCTCTCCTTGACATTCAATGGCATGAGCATAACTGAAACCCTCAGCATGTTGGGGGGGACTTTACCATTGACCAAACATTTAACAGGATCAACCATAAAAATACTGCAGCACAAGTACATGTCAGAGGCTTGGAAGTCTGTGACAGGTAACTCACTTCCTAACTCCACTAAGTCTGTCCACAATCTAGAAGACACACATCAGGAGCGTGATAGAGTATTCTTCACTTGTCTGGATGAATGCAGCAATAACACTCAAGAGGCTCAACACCATCCAGTGCAAAGCAGAATGCTTGATCAGTAAACCACCCACCAACTTAAACATTCACTGCTCCAATACTGGCGCACATCTACAAGATGCACACCAGCACTCAACAAGGCTCCTTAGACAGCACCTTCCAAACCTGCAACCTCTACCTAGATTGACAAGTACAGCAGACGTATGTTAACAACAACACTTGCATGTTTCCTCCTCCATCAAGGCAGGTACTGCTTAAGCCTTTCCGGTCACAAACAATACCTTTTCCACATGTAGCCTCACTCCCCACAGATGTCACCAATTGTAACCAACTGCGCAATACACCCAGCACTTCCACTAATTCAAATGGAGTCATCAGAAAATAATGAGCAATTAACTTACAAATTGATGATTAATTTTTCAATAGGGCCGGTGACATGTTCTTTAACAAATGTTTAGCTGAGCATATTTAAGAACATAACATAAGAACATAAGAAATAGGAGCAGGAGTAGGCCATCTAGCACTTCGAGCCTGCCCCACCATTCAATAAGATCATGGCTGATCTGTCGTGGCTCAGTTCCACTTTCCCGCCCTCTCCCCATAACCCTTAATCCCCTCGCTTATCAAAAACCCATCAACCCGCGTCTTAAAAATATTTAGCGAGGCAGCCTCCACCACTTCAACGGGCAGAGAATTCCAGAGATTCACCACCCTTTGAGTGAAGAAGTTCCTCCTCAACTCCGTTCTAAACCGCCTCCCCTTTATCTTGAGGCTGTGCCCCCTAGTCCTACTGTCCTTTCTGAGTGGGAAGAGTCTCTCCACCTCTATCCTATCCATCCCATTCATCATCTTATACGTCTCAATGAGATCTCCCCTCATTCTTCTAAACTCTAACGAGTACAAGCCTAGTTTATTCAGCCTCTCCTCATAGCTCAACCCCCTCAACTCCGGCATCAGCCTAGTAAACCTCCTCTGCACTCCCTCCAAGGCCAAATTATCCTTGCGTAAGTGCGGCGACCAAAACTGCACACAGTACTCCAGCTGCGGCCTCACCAGTGCCCTATACAGCCGCAGCAAGACCTCCCTACTTTTATATTCAATCCCCCTCGCTATGAAAGCCAGCATCCCATTAGCCTTCCTGACCACCTGCTGCACCTGCAGGCTGGGTTTTTGCGACTCATGCATAAGGACGCCGAGGTCACTCTGCACCGTCGCCTGCTGCAGTTTTTCGCCACGTAAGTAATAGTCCTCCCTACCATTATTCCTATCAAAGTGGACAACCTCACATTTGCCAACATTAAATTCCATTTGCCATTTTCTGGCCCATTCGCCCAGCCTATCTAGATCCTTCTGCAGACTCTCCACACCCTCAGCGCAATTTGCCGTTCCCCCAATCTTGGTGTCATCAGCAAATTTCGACACCATACACTCGGTTCCCTCCTCCAGATCATCCATATAAATGGTAAATAGCTGAGGCCCCAGCACCGACCCCTGGGGCACTCCACTAGTCACCGACCGCCAATCCGAATAGCACCCATTGACATCATTATTTGGGGCAGCAAGGTTGCAGCATGACATGCTGACTCGAACCAATCTTATTATTCAGCATATTTTCTGGTGCAGGCTCATAATAGCCTTGCTAATATTCTCACCAAGATATCTTGTGCTGTGGGCCATGCCACATGTGAATGGAATTGCCATCACTTTTATTTTGTCACTAAAATGGCATCTGCTCTATGGCGACAACAGTTGCTGCTCCGGCCTCCATTTGGCATTTCAAAATGTTAATCCTTTGAAGATTTACTATCTGCAATAACTACAAGTAACTGAGAAACAAAATTGTATGGACTTAACACACTGGATGGAATAGTGGCTTGCTAAATTTGAAAAAGTTAAGAAAGTTCACAGAATTATCAATGTGAAAGAACCACATTGGATCTCCAGTTCAGTGACTACAATAATCTAGCACTTATTTGAGTTTTCGGTAACAGATGTCCTCTCTCCAAGTTTTAACTTAATTAGAATTTAAATATAATTTCATGCTTTCAACTGGCCTTTGCAAGATTCAAAGCCTAGATATGCTGGATGTGGTAAAGACATTTGAGAAATTTTGACACTTCTGCCTCTCCATAAGTACTAGGTCCAGTGTAAGAAAAGAAAGTTACATTTAGAGAGCTAAACAATGCAGCTTAAATCACATGCCATGTTATACAAAGCTACCCACAATTCAAAATTATAATTCATTGCATCTTAAAAATCACGCCATGCTGTTTGAATGTTAATTGGGTACTATTAACATTTTCTGTGTGAACTCTCTTCTGACCTTAACTCCCAATGTTCAGCTGTTATGTGGAAGTCTTTTCCCTATAAAGCAGGTTCTCCAGTAATGTATCAGAGTTAAGTGAGTTAAGCAGGTACAGTACTTAAACCTCTGTATCTGCAGAGTGGAGGTCAGGCTGGGGTTAATGATACAATTTCAATGTGAAATGGAGGCTACCAGAATAAGAACTGCTTGATTTACTGACCTGAAAGTCTGAAGTGCAGGAAAGGAGAGTACTGGCTGCCAGCATGGAGATCCAGCTTAGTGCCTGCTTTAGTTGTACAGTCTAGGGATTCCTATGTCACAGGGCCCACTTGTAAAAGGAGATTGTTATCAGAAAAGGAGCATTTAGAAGAGCCACTACAAGTATCTGAGCAAAAAGTGACTATAATCAGAAGATTGGAAGCTTACACATAAATATTTTTTATACAAAATCATGCCTGCTATAACAAAACAGATAACTCAAGATAATATTGATTGGTTGATAGGCAATGTGCACAGCAAGATCAGCCATCCCCAACATGTTTGACAATCAGATAACAATATAATATTGATTCTCACCTCAGGGAGCCTCCTTTAACTACATTCACATCCAAGTTCCTCTTCCCTACCATGTGATCCTCTCTAAATTGACTCTTCTTTGAGGTTGAATACTTCAGGGTATATTTTATGGATTTAGCTTAGTTCCTGCCAAAATGGTGGGATCATTTGTGAGTCAGCAATCTGATTTGCTAAAGGCTCTTTCCCTGATCCACTGCATCAGCATCCCACTTCTGGGTTCCCAGACCAATCAGGGGGAGTGGATGGGGTAACATTCTGTTCAAATTGAAAGGTCCCTTGTTATGGGTTAGATAATGCATCAGGCTCCTCCAAATACAGGAGTAGAGAGGAGGCCTGAATGGCTTCTCCCTGGGTCTCTCATTCTGACCTGGAGATTCTGCTGTGGGATCTGAGGGACTGCCGTGAGGTGAGCTCTCCAAAAAATGGACAACATCTGTACGCAGGCAGCATGGATGGAAGCAGCTAAGGGAGCCAGCTGCAGGACAGTGGTCCCTCTATCATGGAACAGCATACCATGAGGATCCAGGTCCTCAAGGCATGATAAGTGAGTGACATAACACCTTCAGGTGCCAATCCACACACACTGACTTCCTCAGCATGCAGCGCAACTCATTCTTCTCTCTTGAGACACCTTACATCCCTTTCTGAGCAGCAATATTCACATTTACTCTCAGCCTATTGCCTTCTTCACCAATGTCCTCCCTCTTCACAGAAGACACTTTGACCCCCAACACTTCACTGCTTTCTTCCCTTGCAGAAGAGAAGACACTCATTGGTAACAGGAATGGGGTAGAGGTTGGGAATTGTGGAAGAGTTGTGGGGGGAGGGGGAATGGCTTTCCACAGTTGGGCACCTTGTTAGCCACTTGCAAAGTGTACCCATCTGGTCTACTGGAATGAAAGTCTTGTTCTAGGAGGCTACAGATGTCAGAAGTGACTGGCAGTGACAATCTGAGCTTCCTGAGCCACTGTTGCTTAGACATGTCAAGCGGACTGATCTTGTCTTCGGGGGTCCCTTCCAGTCTGTGTCCATCATCCCTCCCCTTTGGAAGACAGATGGCAGAGGAGAAGGAAGCTGATGCTGGAGGTTGCTTCAGCTCATGTCTCCTATCGAGGTGCTAGATGGAGCTGCGTGAGTTGCTCCCACACTACAGTGAAGGTTGGCAGCTGGTGACTGCAGCTGAAGGTGAGTGAAGTGCAAAACAACTGATTTTACTTCCAACAAGTTGACAGTCACTTGTACAGTCATGATAGTAGTCTCTCAACTGGCCATGATTGGAGATCGAGTGTGTAACTGATTAAAACTTGTTTGTTAGTTTCACTGGAGATATTCTTCGCAGTGTGCACTCATTTCAGTGACCCTAGTGATATGGTAACAGGTTAAGAAACGGGTACCCTCACTGAAGATTTCAATGATTAAGCATTAAAAAAGGGCTTCATTGGATTCTTACGTACTTTAATTTCTTAGACAGACCCAGGTGGGTTCCCCCTTGCCCTTCAATCTCATCTTGGTGAAACTAGAAGTAGAAAAAACGATATCAAAATCCCAAGCTGGCGTCATTTTTAGGAGATTTTACTCC
This sequence comes from Carcharhinus amblyrhynchos, assembly GCF_965287045.1. Lineage (NCBI taxonomy): Eukaryota > Metazoa > Chordata > Chondrichthyes > Carcharhiniformes > Carcharhinidae > Carcharhinus > Carcharhinus amblyrhynchos. The sequence continues at coordinate 83,414,596 of NC_137324.1, read as the reverse complement.
CCACACACATGCAAATCCACTGCCCTTGCAATGGAAACCTTGCTTTTTTTTTCTGAGCATATGTTTTAATTTCCTTCAAGTCACTTGGGCCATTCCTGATGAACATTAAAATTCCACTTCCACTTCAGTAACGTTAAGTCATTCTCACCTCAATTATTTGACCAGAGCAGATCAATAAAATTATTGAGTCCTGCAAGATTGACAAAAACCTTTCAGGGTTCCAAACAAATACAAAACAAAAAAAAAATATAGCATTTGCTTTTCCTATCTCCTCTGTAGCCATGTAACCTGCAACACGATCCAGCATGGGAACCAACAACCATCACATATTAACTGTACAACCCAATATTGGAACAGGCACATGTGACATTCTCAACAGAATAAAAATTCAATCAACACCTTCCTCCTGAAGCCTTGCTTTGCAAATGGTGCTTTATGCACTCAGTATCTAGACTACAAATGTACTGGGCAGTTGGCAACAAGCCCAGAGCAATCATTATGTGATGAGTGAGATAACACTTCTTAGCACAGGGAGCACTGTCTGCTCAAAATAGCACTGTGGGGCAAATGCTCACTGCCACCACCTTAATTGGTTCTTTAAAACTAGTAAACTTACACTTTTCAGTTAGATTAGAGAGACTCTCTTAGATAATAATTCTGCTGGTAGAATAGCATAAGGCCAAATTATGATTGAATTAGGCAATTGATAGCAATAATGGTAGAGATGAGATAAATCTGTCTTTCCAGTTATATGATTAGGTTTCCAGCTTTTTTTCTACTCTTTTTAATATGCTGCTTACAATATAAGATACATTGAAATAAGGAATACATATTGAAGTATTCTGTTCTACAGAAAATTCAGCAGTGGGTATGTTTGGAACACTGTGAATAAAGAGGTGCTGGCACCAGTCATCTTTTTAACCTGATGCTTTTTTCACTAAATGCTCTCCAGAAAGACTATTACTAACTTCTGGTGTTATAGATGCTCAGGCAAGGAAGGTGAAAGTTGAAAGGAACTGAAGGGCTGGTAACAAAAATTGAATAGTAAAATATAATATTTGTTGTATAAAATTCTAATGACATTCGCTATATTGTGTCTACATGTCAAAACTCAGTAGATTTATTGAAATGTCTATATTACTGAATTAAGAAATGTCAATTATTATTTAGTTTGTAGGATTTAGGTACCAAGCTTAAATACTAAATATGATTATATAAAAGCAATATTATTTAATGTGAGCATGTTGATGAATTATGCAAAACATTTGCTTACATCCACATTAACATGTGTGTTTTATATACAAAAGAATCATATTTGCATTTACCATTGCCCACTTTCCTTCAGGAATGGATATAATGCTAGAATTCCCATTCCATATAAAAATGCAATATCCATCTTACACTGTATTTTTTTGAAATTAATTTTTCCCTTGAGATTATGATAATATTTGGAGAAGCTATAATTTTTTCTATAGATATATTTTTAATAGTTCTTAAAATTACCAATAGGATCCTCATTTTCAATTGCAGTTAAGGCTTTGTAGTACCCATCATGAAACATACTTATGGGTTTAGAACCTAATATGGCTGCAACAACATGTAGAGAGCAGTATCTCCTGGTCAGTTTGTATGTACAGGACTTTCCAGGGTGCTGGATAATGACATTTAAGTTATGTTATAAAACCTGATACACCTATTAGCCAATTATAATACACAATTTGCACTGATGCAAAGCTCAAACTGCTTTAGATTGATACAAGTTATGTAATGCAATTCAGATGTGAAGTCACTGAAATAAAATTCAGGCAACTGACTCCCTGGGCTAAGAAATAATTTGGGACCTGGAAGATATGTACCCCTCTTAAGTATAACAGCACCCCAAGATGGATAAAATGTATCATATCACAACTTGCTGACCAAGATTGCATTGATGTTAAGTGCACTTAGTCTTTATGAGATGCAAACATGATCAGCAAATCATGATAATGTCAAAAATGAATTTATTGGTAGGTTTTATGATGAATTTTACATATCATATGAATATCTCATTAGAAATCACAACATCTAGTGATGCGTTGTATGTTACTGCAGACCATTGTAAAAATTTTAGTTTGAAAATGTGCTAAAGGTTAGTTGTGTTTATATTTTTGGTCATAATGCCACTAAGTCACGTAGAGTGAAAGTATCGAACAGAAAATGGACTGGTTTGCAGCTCATAGTTAATTCAACATTTGGAATTCCAGTTTAGATTGGATTTAATTCCATTTGGAATTTGGAGCTAAGTTGCTCTTTCTGAAATGAATAACATCAGGATTCTCAAGATTTACCTTAAATAACAGCTATCTGTTGAAACTGCCCAAGATGCAATGCGGGTCACCTATCCATCAGCTGTCTGCCATATGACAAAAATGCAAGAGTTAAAATGAATATAAATGTATGTATTTTTATCAAATGTTTATCTTGAAAAATATCATTATTTGAAAATGTGCATGACTCATGTATATGGCACAAGAATTCAAGGTAAGCTGCACATTTGGCAGTAAGTCAACTGATTCAAAGATAATGATAGAAAATGATTATTTTTCACATTATTCTTCTTTTGCTGAAGGTGTTAAGTAATATTGAACCATTGCATTTTTATGATTTCAACACAATCAAATGTTGTATAGGCTAAAATTCTACCACCGCAGATTTATTCTTCCTCTTCTTACGTCACTGAAAGTATTTTTTATAGATAAAGATAAGCAATCCAATAAACGAGATTGAACAAACCAAATGCTGTGGGGAAGAATATTCGAGAATAGGAATCAATTTTAGTAATGCGGATATGTATTCGGCCCTGCCTCCATGCACCTGTACGGCACTCCTCAAAACAGCAGAAGAAGCTGTTGCAGTCTTTCCCATCCAAACACTCGTAGCCATAATCACCACGTTCCTGTAGATGTGTAATGTTGTTCACCTGAATTAATGTTGACCCTGGACGCACTTTAATGCCAGGCGATTTCTGCAAATACAGTGAAAAATCATGTTATTGAATCTTAATTTTCCATTAGGATTTTAGTTCTGTAATGTCAAAGTAACAGAGATTAGTCACTGTCTCAGAAACACAAATGGAAGAAAACCATGTGCATTTTTGAATTACAGATGTTGAGTTAACTTGCAGCAAATCAAGCATCTGCCTAGACACTCCAATGACACTTCATATACCACAAAAGGCAGCCATTTAGCACACTGTGGGCTGGATACACATGCCCTCTGCACTCTCACACACCCGTTGGAGGCACATAAAACAGGTTGAGTAATCAATCCATCCTCATGGTCCTCTCTGTAATACATTGGGTAGATGGCTGCTGATTTTGGTTGATATTATTCAAGTTAATAGGCTTTCTAACAAACTTAATTGCCTCTATATGCTACCATGCCATAATATGGCTGTCACGGACAGTTTGGTGGAAGTGGGCAGTCCATTTTTTTATGACCGACATGGTGGGAAGGAAACACCCCATCCAGGCGGTGCCCAGCGCATGTCAGGGGTGACCATGAGATGCCATCCTCCCTCTGTACTGCCAGCCTGACAGAACCCAGCTACCAACCCACTCTGCCCCTCCCTGGGCTGTAGGATACTCCCCACCCTAAAATCCAGGAGTTATCTTGTCAGGACAATCAAAATACCCTCTATTGAGCTCTGGACTGCCAGGAGTGATGAAACTGTCACTCCACCACGAATGAGTGGTGGAAGTTCCAGTGATAGCCAAGTTAGCTTCTGCTCGTTTTTATCCACTTCCTTTTTAAACATTATTCCTGAATCAGTTTCCACCACCTTTTTATACAATGTGTTCCAGATCATAACAACTTGCTGAATAAAAAAATCATGGGCACAATTCTTCCCTTTGCATTTTAAGTGTTCCTGCTAGCAGGAAATCCGGAGTGTTTCCCATTGTTGTTACCAACATCTTTCAGGTGAGATTCACCCAACTTTAGAATGTGAAACTATGCACAGTACAAAACACACTGGCTAGCCCAGCTTTTCAAAGATCAGGTCAACGTTATTAAAGGGCAACCCAAACTCAGCATACAGAGACAGGCCCCCCCCTTCCCACAACCATGGAGATGCTGACCCTCTGCTTACAAGGGGAGAACTCCCGAATCCTCAGTACAGAGGGCCATCCTCTGCCCCACTCCTACAACATCATGCAGGTGTGAGGGAAGCCTGACTACCCATAACCACCAAGAGAAATGGGGCCCTTCAGGTTCCACCCCACACAGGTCCCCCTTCAGGCTCTGCCATTTGTCAATACTAATCTCGCACTGCCACTTGGTATCCTGGCAGTGATACCTGACCTGGTGTTTTGGACTTTGAAAGAGGGAAAGCTGGTAAGTGTTTTGCCCATGTGCCCCTCTGTCACTAACTAGTTCCAGGGGGAGTTTCACCCAAGGGACCTGGGGGTTGGGTGGACTCAGGTTTGGCAGGAGGGGATGTTGGCTTCAGGACCAAGCCCTAGGATGGGGTTTCATGGCTGGACTGCCCCTTCTAGCTCGGAAAAATGGAGATCACTTGTAGCATGGTGATCTCAAGCACCTTCTTATTTAAAATATCTGTCTACTGTGAAACCCTTTGAAGTGGTCTGGTCACTTTAATATCCAACCCGCGTGGGTACCTGGCAGCCTTCAACATCACAGCATCACTCCATTTTGCAGAAGGGATTGCCCTTGGTTTTTCTTAGAAGCCCATGCATGAGGAGACCCCTTTGAAGTCCTCTGACTGACAGGAGATGTAACTTTCAGTAGGAGGATTCCCTTTTGTAGCCTGAATGAACAGCAGGTGTAGCTGCACCACCTTGAACTGTTTTGATTGACAGCTGCACAGCAGATCAGACAGTTCATTGTTGATACAATCCACTGAGCCTCAAGAACCTTCTCTCCAAAGATGCGTGGGTTAGGTTGATTGGCCATGCTAAATTGTCCTTTAATGTCAGGGGGACTAGAAGGGTAAAAATGTGGGGGTTACGGGGAAAGGGCCTGGATGGGATTGTTGCCGGTGTAGACTCAATGGGCTGCATGGCCTCCTTCTGCACTGTAGGGATTCTATGATTCTATTCCACCAGACATGCTTACTTAGTGCTATTCTTTAACATTGCATCTTTTTTTAGGTCTTTGAACCTTCCTGGAAGACTCATTCAATTTCATGCTTTGATACCTTTAATAAGCCTTTGACTGACAGGTTGCATCAACTGCACACCAGGTAGGAGCTTTATTTGTTCTTCTTTTCCTTCATGGATGAATGCACCTCAAGTACATTCTTTTAGAAAAAAAAGGAAATGGAATCTGTTACCTCACAGCTCCAGAAACCTGGGTTCAATTCCTGTTTCAGGTCACTGGTCTATGTGGAGTTTGCACCTTCTCCCCGTGTTAGTGTGGGTTTCCTCCAGGTGCTCCAGGTCTCCTCCCACACTCCAAAGATGTGCATGTTAGGTTTATTGGCTACGCTAAATTACCCCTTAGTGTCCAAAGATCTGTAGGTTAGATGGATTAGTCATGGGAAATGTTGGGATTACGGGGATAGGGCAGGGGATAAAATATTCTGTCAGAGAGTCAGCGCAGACTCAATAGGCCAAGTTGCCTCTTTTGCACACAGGAATTCTATGATTCAATGAACCTCTTGCCTGGTTGTAATTAAGCCTCAGCTGGAATATTGTGTATGATTCTGAGCACAACACTTTAAAAAGTTTATTTATTAGTGTCATAAGTTGGCTTACATTAACACTGCGAAGAAGCTACTGTGAAAATCCCCTAGTCGCTAGTTTTACAGTAGCTCCCCACTTGCAGAAATCTCGCAGCCCGACCATGCTGGAGTGAAAGGAGGGCTATTGATGCCCCAGCCTACAGAGGGTCAGATGCTGGGGGCAGGGAAATCGGGGGATGGGTGGGTTTGAGGCTGACCCAGGCATATTTGGGGAGTTAGTAATCAGGCCATGGCGGGGTCGCATGGCTGGCGATGTGGGGGTTGTGGGGCTGACCAGCGATTGGGAGGCCAGCAGACAGGGGCCACTGTGCATGCGCCAATCTCAGTGCTGATGGATCAGTGTATGCGCAGTGGCTCACTCAGAGCTATGCTGCTGGCCTCTCCAGCAGGGTTAGGCCCTACCCCAGATTTATATTGATGTTCATGTTGGTGCACTCTGCAGTACACAGAGTGTGGGAGATTCATTTTGAAACTCCCACTGAAAAAAAAACAGCAGGATTTATTCCACTTTTTTTGCAAATTCGACACTTAACATTTTTTTTTGGAATAATCGCCCTGTAGTGTTTCCTGAACCCCCAAGTAAATGATATGATTCAGGTCAACTATACTTATTTTGTATTCATTACACTTCTACCTAGTTATTGCACCAGCTATTTTTTCAGTTCAGGATTAAAGGGGCTTCAGAGGGGTAAAGGCAAATGATAGCTATTTGACTTACAGAATTGATTGGAATTGATGCTTAATGAGAAAGTAATATATTATGTAATATCTTTCATGTTGTCAGAAACAACTAAGTCCATTTGAAGTTGTTATATATTTAAGAAAGGGTATAGGTTCCTTCAAGAGATGATCATATGATTTGATGTTGGTGTCATTAGGGTGCGTGCTTAGCTGCTGTTTTACTTTCAGTTTTGTATTCTGATGCAGTGCAAAGAACAGCTCCTCAATAAAACCTGTTGTGTGTTGTTTGAATCTACATGTGCAAATCAAGTCTTTTCTTTCTGTTAAAACCCACAACCTGTAACATGGTTAGGACATTATGATAGTGCCTATACTTCTGTAACGTAAGGAATAGACCATCAATTTGTGCAAATTCCCACAAATGGCTCAACCCTAACATCAAACATGACAAAATTCCTTTGGCTAAGTTCATTGGAAAATAAATATTAGTGAATACACTGAGAAGACTCCCCACTGCTGCTTTTTGCCATGGGAATTTTTGCACTCATCCTCGAGGATTCATCGGATCTTGGCTTAACATCTCACGAGAAAGGTGAGAAGGGACAACTCCTCCATTAGTACATCACTCCTTCAGTATTATTCAAGTGTCAGCATAGAGTATTTATAAAGTAACCCAAGTTGGCTTGCACTGCACCAGATTTTCAGCAATAAAGCAATTGCATAGTAGTGAGACAGTCAGCCTCCAATATGGGTAGGTCCTATTTCTATATTAGTGCAAGTCATATTTAGGCTTGGTTTGCTCTCGTGCAGCACCAAGTCCAGAAATCGGGACATAGAACATTACAGCGCAGTACAGGCCCTCAATGTTTCGCCAACCAGTGGAACCAATCTAATAACCCTCTAACCTAAACTATTCCAATATTATCCATATGCCTATCCAATGACCATCTGAATGCCCTTAAAGTTGGCGAGTCCACTACTGCTGCAGGCAGGGCATTCCATGCCCTTACTACCCTCTGAGTAAAGAATCTACCTCTGACATCTGTCCTATATTTATCACCCCTCAATTTAAAGCTATGTCCCCTCAATCAATACAATCAATGTCAACGTGATATTGATTGTACTCAATATCCAAGTCTTTGGAATAAGCCCACAAGTTTTTGACTCTGAGGTGAGAATGATGCTACAAATGCAAGACTGACAGTCAAGTACCGTTTGCAATATTTTAGTAAGAACTTGTTTTAGAGTTCTTTGCATCTGATGCTGTATGTTTTGTGTCTTCAGAGTTACAAGATTAAGTGAAATGGCAGATAGAAGACGATAAGTATAAGGATTAAATGATTTCCTAATTATTTTGAAACTGAAAGCATTCACAACATAGTTATTAGGGACACTTAAATTCAAGTGCCAGAGGACACTAATTGCCACATCAGAAAGGAAACAGAAGGCTATGTCTGTGAATGTTATTGGGGAAGGTTCAGATTTCGCCTGTGCTAAAGACCCCATGATGTAGACAGTTCAACTTTAATGGTTTAATTAATGATTCATGATTCGAAATGATACAGAAAATATAGAAGAATTGAAATATAGAACATGTATGACACATTTGGCCTATCATGTCTACTGACTGAAAAACGCCAGAATTTTCACGCAGATAGAAAAGCTCTCTGTCTACACAAAAATGTCTTTAAAGGAACAAATTCAGAAGTCCCAAGCTCAGCCTCTGCCAATTTGCAGGTGAAAAAGGTGAATGGGGTAGGTTCTAAATAGCACATCCATAGTTCTGAGAGGCAGCTTCTCATATAAATCTGCAACTGCCTCCACTCATGTGCGACTTTGGTGAGGTAGGTGTCAGAAACCAGAAATGTACAGATTATCCATGGTAAGAGCAGGTCTGAATTTTGTGGATTTGTTTGGATAGCCAGAGTATCCTTTTGGAGAAGTAAAATGGTTTATTATGCTTGGTTATGGTGCTGGGACACTTTTGGGACAGGTCAGGAATTCTATGTATTGGTAGGAGTAAACATGATTGTGTGTAAAAGATTCACTGAAATTGTCAAGGCTGTCAAAGTTCACTAGGACTGTCAAAGCTGTTAAACATAGAAACATAGAAAAATTACAGCACAAACAGGCCCTTCGGCCCACAAGTTGCGCCAAACATGTCCCTACCTACTAGGCTTACCTATAACCTTCCATCTTACTAAGTTCAATGTACTTATCCAAAAGTCTCTTAAAAGGCCCTATTTTCCATTTTTCATTAAAGCAATTTTCCATTAATGGGTTTTAATTTTTTTGTAAATGTAGAGTTTAAAAAAGAAGCAGTGCTGATACTTCATTCTCTCTGTTGACACAAGGCTGAGGGTTATCCTTATAGGATTTGTGCTGTATGACTAAGTTTACAACCTAACACTATTACAATGGTGTGCCTATTAACTGAGCAAACTGTCAGTAATTTATAGAATAGAGATACTTGGTTTCATAAGAGATTAATTGAAGGCATTTCAACGTATTGGATTTTTTTTAATCAATGAGTTTTTTTAATGGTGTCTCATCAACATACACAAAGCTTTATTTTAAGTCACCGTAATTTTTGAAAGTTGATGAGTGTCTATTTGTGGTGTAACAGTTACTAGAGACAGGTTGTGTGGCTGGTTTAAGATAGCAAAAGATAAAGGAGTTAGGCTCTTTGAGATGTGTTAGTGGGTTTGAAGTTCAAGTCAATAGATTGGATCTAATTTTTTTTAGATAAACTAAGAGGATGTTTGAATATTAAAGGGGAGTCAGAGGCGAGAAGAGACATATTGGGCAGTATCTTGAGCCCGCATTCGCCATCTGCGAGATTGCTGGTGGGGGCTCAAGATCTGGAAGTCACAGTTCTCGCAGCGAGAATGCAATTTCAGATCTTCCCCACCCTTTGCCGGTGATGAAATCAGGTTTATGCCCATAACGGCCATGAACCTGCTTTACCTATAATCGCTACTGGACATTTTAATATTGTGAACTTGCACCTTGCCAGATATGACAACCGCCCCTCATATCACTAATGCCACATCACATCAGCATGAATTACAACAGGTTCATGCAGACTTGGACCTGTTGTGGGGGTCTGAAGTGGGGTGTAAAATTAAGTATAACCCCAGGGATAGGGTCATACCAGGCAGTGGCCTGGCCCTACCCCTTGGCATAGGTTGGTACTATCAGGTTAGCAGCATGCCCATGCCAACCTGGCAGTGCCAACCTGTGCCAAGGGGAAGGCCTCCTTTAGATTTGGTTGTGAGCTGGGAGCAGACAGAGTAGCAGGGCATGCTGGTGATGGCCATGCGGAGCGTTGGGGATGGAGTGGGCGGGAGGCTGCCAGCTCTGTCAGTTGCGAGAGAGGAGGAAGGGGGAAATTATAGTTTTGTACTGGCTTCAATTTCACTCGTGGAAGTTTTCTGCTGCAGCCAAGAACTCATGAACAATGAACTCTTTTTAAACCTTTTAACATTCAACTTTAATTTGACTAAGAAAGTAGCTACCTACAGCGTAATTTGTAAATTTTTATAGATGTGTGAGATGCGAAGGGGTCACTGGCTTACCTTTTAAAATATATTTATATAGTTACTAGTGTGGGTTTTTAACTCAATAAAAAATAACTTCTTTTTAATTTAAAACAAAGAAAGCTTTCCAGACTAGTTTTGTTGCAATCAACATGTAAATGTTTAAGCACAGACATCGGGTAATACCTTCATCCTGCTAAATTCACAAGCAAAAATTGTATCAGATTAGGAGTGATCTGATAGGGTGTCATTATGACCCCTTCTCACATGGCTATAACCATTCACAAAACAGCTTTTGAATTTAGCTTGGTTCATAAGACCATCAGACAAAGAAGCAGAAGTAGGCTATTTGGCCCATCGAGTCTGCTCTGCCATTCAATTAAAACATGACTGATTTGAAATGGTAATCCTCAACTCCACTTTCCTGTCTTATCCCCATAACCCTTGATTTCCTTGCTGATTAAAAATTTGTCTATCTCAGCATTGAACATACTTAATGACCCAGCCCCTACAGCTCTCTGCAGAATTCCAAAGATTCAGTACCCTCTGAGAGAAGAAAGTCCTTCTCACCTCTGTGTTAAATGGGTGACCATGATGTGGAGATGCCAGCATTGGACTGGGGTAAACATAATAAGAAGTCTCACAACACCAGGTTAAAGTCCAACAGGTTTATTTGGTAATAAATGCCTCTAGCTTTCTTCAAGGCGGCCTTCACGACACATGACAGCGCAGAGTCACTGAGCAGAAACAGATAGCCAAGTTCCACACACCTCAACCACGATCTTGTGTTCATGTCACACTATCTATAACCCCTACGACTTGTCTGGGCTTGCAACATCTCACTTACTGTCCTGTCTGGAGACAATACACATCTCTTTAACCTATGCTTAATGCTATCTCCACTCACATTGTCTGCATCTTTAAGACTTGATTAGGTGTAAAGACTCGCATTCTAATCAGTATTCTGTAAACCGTGTGTGCCTTTATATGCCCTGTTTGTGATCAGAACTCCCCACTCACCTGACGAAGGAGCAGCGTTCTGAAAGCTAGTGGTGTTTACTACCAAATAAACCTGTTGGACTTTAACCTGGTGTTGTGAGACTTCTTAAATGGTGACCCTTTACTCTGAGATAATGCCTTCTAGTCCTAGACCCTTCCACATTTAACCTGTCAAGCCTCCGGAGAATCCCAAGTGCTGTAATAAGATCACTCCTCATTCTTCTATACTCCAATGAGTACATGCCCAACCTACTCAATTCCTCCTCTTAAGAATATCACTCCATTCGTGGGAGCAACTTAGTGAACTTTTTCTGAACTGTCTCCAATGCCAGTATATCTTTCCTTAGGTAAGGGGACCAAAACTGTTCACAATACTCCAGGTGTGGTCTAACTACTGCTTTGAGTAGTTTTAGCAAGGCTTCCCTATTTTTATATTCCATTCCCTTTGAAATAAAGGTCAACATTTAATTTGCCTTTCCTATTACCTGCTGAACTTGCATGCTTTTTTTTTGTGATTTATGTATTAGGATGCCCAAATTCTTCAGAGCTGCAGCTTTCTGCAATCTTTCTCCATTTAAATATTCAACTTCTTATTCTTCCTGCTATAGTGGGTAACTTCATGTTTTCTTACATTATATTCCAACTGTGAAGTTTTTACCCACTCAGCTAACCTGTCTATAATCCCCTCTGTAGATTATTTGATGTTACTTGCAAATATTGTTCGTCATTTCATTTGTATTAATCTATTTTTTATGTAACTTGTAGAGATGACCGAAGAGAACCAGGGGATGTTAGATATTCAGAAGGCTTTTGGCAAGGTCTCACATAGCAGATTACTATGTAAAGTTAAAGCACATGGGATTGCTGGTAATATCTTAAGATGGATAAAACGCTAGTGAGCAGATAGGAAGCAAAGAGTTAGCACAAATGAGTCTTTTTCTGATTGGCAATCAGTGACTAGTGCCAGGACCCCAACTGCTCACATTATATATTCGCAATTTGGATGGGGGATCTTAATGTGTTGTCTCCAAACTTGCAGATGATACAAAGTTGTATGGGTAGGTGAGCTGTGAGGAGGATGTAGAGATGCTTCAGCATGATTTGGACAGGATGAGTGTGTGGCCATTTACATGGCAGATGCAATATAATGTGGTTAAATGTGGGGTTATCCAAATTAGTAGTAAAATTAGGAAGACAGATTATTACTTCAATGGGTGTAAATTGAGAGTTGGATAATCAATGAGACCTTGGTGTCTTTGTGCATCAGTCACTGAAAGTAAGCACACGGGTACAGCAGACAGTAAAGAAAGCAAATGTATGTTGGCTTTGATAGAGAGCGGATTTGAGTATAGGGATAGGGATGTTGCTGCAATAGTATAAGGTCTTGGTGAGGCCGCACCTGGAGTATTGTGTGCAGTTTTGGTGTCCTTATCTGAGAAGCATGTTCTTGTTATCGAGGGAGTATAGCGAAGGTTCACCAGGCTGATTCTTGGAATGGCAGGTCTGTAATATGGAGAGAGACTAAATTGGTTCGGATTATACTCACTGGCGTTTAGGAGAGTGAGAGGGGAATCTCACAGAAACGTATAAAATCCTAACAAGGTTAGACAGGGTAGATTTGGAAAGAATGTTGCCAATGGTGGGAGAGTCCAGAAAAAGGAGTCATAGCTTGAAGACATGGGGTAAACCTTTTAGCACTGAGGAGAGGAGAAATTTCTTCACCCAGAGAGCGATGAATGTGGGGAATTCAGTACTACAGAATATAGTTGAGGCCAAAACATTGTGTGATTTCACGAAGAAATTAGATATAGCTCTAGGGACTAAAGGGATCAAGGATATGGTGGGTGGGGCGGGGGGAGGTGGGAGGTTGGCGTGGGGAGGATGCATCAGGGTATTGAATTTGATGATTAGCCATGATCAAAATGAATGGTGATGCAAGCTTAAGGGCTGAATGGCCTCCTTCTTCTTCTGTTTCTAATATTCTATATTCATACATTATCGATTATAATATAATTCTTTTTTCTCAACTTCCTTTTCAATTCAACAACAGCATGAAACAACACTAATCAAATAGCACATCAGCCCACATTTGGCCACAATAATGTACACAAAAATCTTAGTGATGAAGCTGACAGATATTGTACAAAATCCCTTTGCTCCTATCTTATTGGAAGTTTTCAAATAGGCCATTGAGCTTGACCTCCCTTTCCTAGGTGGATGCAAAAGATCCCATGATATTATCCAAAGAACAGCTGGGTGTCCTGATGTCCTCAATATCATCTATCACTCGAGTAATGAATTGGTGGACAACTCAACCACGTTATCCTAAAATGCTCTTTCAAAAATGAAAATATACTTTGCAATTATATTACAACACAACATAATGTTTTGCTGACAATGTTTCTGAAAGGATGGACATCAGTGTCATGAAATTACTGTGTGATGATTACCATCTGAAATGTCTTTGTCAGCTACTTCAGTAGACATTAATCCACTTCAGGTTATTCAAAAGAACTTGTATTCATCAAAGCATCACAGCCAACAGAATACTTAAGACAGCAGCCAAATTTACTGACAGCAAGGAAAAATAATAAGATTCAATGACTAGATAATCTGATTTAATGGTGCTACTTGAGGAATAGATGTCATCCAGGAAACCAGGACTGATCTTTGGGTTATGCCATAGGATCTTTTTCATTCATCTGGAAAAGCGGTGAGGTCCTTGGTTTAATGGTTGGATTTGAAATCTCCAGTTTGATAGGACGCAATGGAATTTTGTACAAACACGTCTGCTTATATTTCCACAGGGATTTTCCGACCACACTGACTCCAAAACTGGAAAATCCCACCCAAGATAAGGGGGGAGCAGTTTAGATCAGAGTGGAGGAGGAACTTCTTCACTCAAAGGGTGATGAATCTCTGGAATTCTCTGCCAGTTGAAGTGGTGGAGGCTACCTCACTAAATATATTTAAGTCACGGGTAGGTAGGTTTTTGACAGGCAAGGGAATTAAGGGTTATGGGGAGAGAGTGGGAAAGTGGAACTGATCCACTTCAGATCAGCCATGATCTTGTTGAATGGCGGGGCAGGCTCGAAGGGCTAGATGGCCTACTCCTGCTCCTATTTCTTATGTTCTTATGTTCATGTTCTTATTTGCATGGTCCGCCCCTTGCCTGCTACAATTCTCATTGCGGGTGGGACAGGAAAATTCCCCCATGGTGTCATTTCAAGACTCAATTATATTCTAAAATTCAAAGTACTTTACGTAGAAAGAAAATGTGATATTTTACTGAAAGTCAATGATCATAGAAGCGTTCCTGAAAAGAAACTTACAGTGGGTTTGGATTTCTGCTTCTTTTTTTTGCTGTTATTTCTGTTGCTGACAAAATAATGCAGGGTCCCATACTCCATGAGGGCAGCGAAGACAAAAAGGAAACAGACAGATACAAAGAGATCCATGGCAGTTATGTAGGACACCTTTGGCAGCGATTTCCTGGAAATTGTACTTAGCGTCGTCATAGTTAGAACTGTTGTAATACCTGGTAAACATAGAAATCATTATAAATTCCATGGCATATGTGAGACTTTGCCTACACTTCGTAAAATTAGTGATGCACAGAAAACAAAATCCATCCAATGTCAAAAACTGCAGCAGGCGACGGTGCAGAGGGACCTCGGGGTCCTTGTGCATGAGTCGCAAAAACCCAGCTTGCAGGTGCAGCAGGTGGTCAGGAAGGCGAATGGGATGCTGGCCTTCATTGCGAGGGGGATTGAATATAAAAGTAGGGAGGTCTTGCTGCAGCTGTATAGGGCATTGGTGAGGCCGCAGCTGGAGTACTGTGTGCAGTTTTGGGCGCAAAGATATTTTGGCCTTGGAGGGAGTGCAGAGGAGGTTTACTAGGCTGATACCGGAGTTGAGGGGGTTGAGCTATGAGGAGAGGCTGAATAAACTAGGCTTATACTCGTTAGAGTTTAGAAGAATGAGGGGAGATCTCATTGAGACATATAAGATGATGAATGGGATGGATAGGATAGAGGTGGAGAGACTCTTCCCGCTCAAAAAAGACAGTAGGACTAGGGGGCACAGCCTCAAGATAAAAGGGGGGGCGGTTTAGAACGGAGTTGAGAAGGAACTTCTTCACTCAAAGGATGGTGAATCTCTGGAATTCTCTGCCCGTTGAAGTGGTGGAGGCTGCCTCGCTAAATATTTTTAAGACGCGGGTTGATGGGTTTTTGATAAGAGAGGGGATTAAGGGTTATGGGGAGAGGGCAGGAAGGTGGAACTGAGCCACGACAGATCAGCCATGATCTTATTGAATGGCGGGGCAGGCTCGAAGGGCTAGATGGCCTACTCCTGCTCCTATTTTGTATGTTCTTATGTTCTTTCATTTTTCTTTCTCAGTTGCCTCAAAGATCATTGCTGCATGTTATTTGTTAAAGGACACCTTCCTCCAGTTAATGATGGGAAAGCCAAGGATCTGAACTTCTCCAAGGCTGCTTTCATTGGCATTGCAATGGGAAGTAGCTTCAGAAATAAATGAACTAGAAAGAGTTGTTTTTTTCTGCTGCATTCCCTCAATGCATTCCCATTAAAAAGGTTGCCAGAGAACTGACAAAACTCAGCTCATCAAGACACTAAATTGAAGCATCAGGCATTGCCAATGTTCGAAACTTAAGTTCATGAGGTCAGAATATCAGGGCTTCTATCCTCAAATTTATAAGCTTATGACTCAATTTGTAAAAATGTTTAACCAATATTAAAATTGTCTGTGATTACAGTTCAGGCGTCTGGCTGATGCAGCAGGTTTCAAAGTAAAGTCTAAAACTAGAGGGTATAGGTTTAAGGTGAGAGGGAAGAGATATAAAAGGATCCAGAGAGGCAATTTTTTTCACACAGAGGGTGGTGAGCATCTGGAACAAGCTACCAGAGGTAGTAGTAAAGGTGGGTACAATTTTGTCTTTTAAAAAGCATTTAGACAGTTACATGGATAAGATGGTTCTAGCTTAGAGGTTTTAAAAAAAAGGCGGCATGGACAAGTTGGGCTGAAGGGCCTGTTTCCATGTAACAGCCTGTAAATCTCTATGACTCTATAAAGAAAAGTGCAGGATTCCCTGCCCATTCACGTTGTTTTGTTTTGGTGGGCCTGAAGTGAACAATACCTCAAGGATGTGCTTTGCCATGCTCCTATTTTATCACTTCATTTTCTAATCCCTTATTTTTTGCTGCCTGGATGTATTGGCATAGGTGACAGTTCATCCATTTCTGTTTATAAAACTCTGTCACAAGTGTTATTTCCCTTGGAGTGGCAAAATCTCTTCAGTCAACCACTCAGGGATACAATGTACAGGAATGTAGCAAGTAAGGGAGACAGTTGATGAAAACTATCTACTTTTCCAGTAGTTTGGAGACTACTGGCCTCCCTACACTCTGCCAGATCTCCAAGTTTGCTGTTGCAATACTCTGCCACTAATCCTGCAGCTCTTCCCAATGGAGGTTGGGCACTTGCCTAGAAGATAGGCACCAAGGTTAAGCACACCTTTATGTCAGGCAGATGTCTTTTTGTAACAGGCGTACATCCCAATGCTGTACTGAAAATATTAGGTAGATTTAAAATCATCTAGTGTAGCAACAAAAACAGTAACAACAATTTGCATTTATATGTCAGCTTTTAACACAGAAAAATCCCAAGCTGCTTCACAGAAATATAACAGAAAAACACACATATAACCAAAGGTGGAGACTATAAGAGTTGGGAGAAAAACCATGGCCAAAGAAGTAGGTTTTAATAAGGGTCTTACAGGAGGAATGGGATGCAGAAAGATTTACCGATAGAATTGCTGAGCATTGAGGGCCTAAATAACTTAAGACTCAGCTGCCAAAGGTGAGCTGATGAATGTACAAGATGTCAGAGTTGGGAAAAAAAGTTTGACAGCTGCCACACAAAGAGAAAGTGAGGAGACTGAGAGAATTAAAAATAATGATAAGAATTTTAAACAACAAGATGATGGGCAAGCAAAACCTAAAGCACAATAGAAATATGGGAAGGTGTGTTTTCAGGCAACATGAAGTCTCCGGAATGTGGAGAATGGATGCAGGTCAGAAAATCTTATAAGTAGTTGAGCATAGTGATGGTAAAGGCATCAGTGAAGATTTTAGCTCCGGGTGGGCTGAAGCGAGAGCTGAAGTGAGTGATGTTATGGAGATGAAAGTAAACAGGCTTAGAAACGGAGAAGATCAGGAGTTTAGCTTAGAGTCACTTCGGAGGCCAGGGTGGCAAATCGTCTGTTTCAGCATGGAGGGAGGAATAAGATTCATGGGGGAGATTAAAGACAATAGGTCGATCCTGCCGGCAGAATCTTCTGGTCCTGCTGAAGGCAATGTCCCATGGGTGGGTACTACTGCGGCGCAGCTGGCGAGCAATGCCACTGACTTTGGTGGGAACGGGAGATCCAGCTGGCAGCCAATGGTAAACTCTCTGGAGGATGTTGGCAGGGTGGGGGCATGGTTGGAGGGTGGGGTCAGAAAATCCAAGCCAATGTATTTTGCCTTTCAAAGCTTAACAGAAAGAAACTGTGGTTCATTCAAAACTGTCAGGCATGCTGTGTGACAGTACAGAAGCTGCAGAAGGTTCAAGAGAGCACGGGGAGAGATAAAGTCGGGCGTGATCTGTTACTTGAGGTAGCAAGTTTCATTTGAACATCTAAAAACATTCAAGCATTCAATTATTATTTAAGAATGGTTAAGACATAAAAGCAAGAATGCACGTTAAAACACTACTACTGCCAAGGAAACCTAATTCAAATTGATTTTCTTCTATGGTAGTCACCAGAACTTTGATTTTCATGCAGCTTTTATCAAAATGGGCAGCACAGTAGCACAGTGGTTAGTATTGCTGCTTCACAGCTCCAGGGACCTGGGTTCCATTCCCGGCTTGGGTCACTGTCAGTATGGAATTTGCACATTCTCCCTGTGTCTGCGTGGGTTTACTCTGGGTGCTCTGGTTTCCTCCCACAGTCCAAAGATGTGTGGGTTAGGTTAATTGGCCATGCTAAATTGCCCCTTAGTGTCCTGGGTTGTGTGGGTTAGAGAGATTAGTTAGTAATATATGGGGATAGGGCCTGGGTGGGACTGTGGTCGGTGCAGACTCAATGGGCCGAATGGCGTCTTTCTGCACTGTATGGTTTCTATGATTTCTATAAAATAAATGATGAGAGTGAACACAGGTTAGGAGTATCAAATGGAAGTAAAGGTACTGGAGTGTAGGCCTGCTGCCAGAGGAAGTCTTCCTTGGAGCTCCTTACCTTGGGATTTGGGAGCTCCTAAGACCTGTGTGACAACAACTTAGGTGATTGTGTCCGATTTGGGGACGTACTTATTTTTGTTTCTAACTTTGATCCAAGCAAAAGGAAATTTTCAAGATGGTCAAATACCTCTAAACCGCCACCGTGAGTGGAATGTGCCCTGTTGTCCAGCAGCAGCATATTTTTCTTGCATTTAGTACTTTTTGTAAACCTTTAATCTCCAATGTTTAAAATTTATAATGCTGCTTTTGTTCAGGTTTGAGTTATGTACCAATTTGCCTAAAACTGAGAGATTGCCTCCTTAAATTGGCCTTAAAATATGAACTGATGATGGGTTTGCTACAATCATGCTTAAAATCCTGGAAAATTGGCGAACTGAAACTATCGTATCATCATCATGACAAGCAGTATAAGTAAATGTCTTCTCAAAGTGCTTTCCCTTTAAGGTCCGGATTAAGTAGAATAACTTCTGTTATTGTGTCCTGTTGGAGAAACAAATTCTCAATGGCAAATTAGGGGGAACTTTATGATGCACAATAGTGTCAGGATGTTTGGGCCAGAAAGCTCTGGGTTCAAATCCTGCGTTAAGACATGTTGACACAGAAAGAGTGTTCGCAACATGTTCAAACAGGCTGATAATCAGTTCAGGAATCCTTTCATCTTCTCCCCACTATTCCCCAAAAGAGAAAAATGCTTGTGTGCCACAAAAAAGGTAGATTGTTGAACATTAAGGTGATCCCATTAATGATAGGGATATACATATTTTGTACATGCATTAGTTAGTTATATCTTCCTTCTCACATTGCATATTCAACAGTTAACTAATCGCTGCTTTTAAAAATTACAGCTACACCCCAAGGCAAAATAAATGAGCAACAAAACAATTTTCTCAATCTCAACACCTGGTTGCGTTTCAGGTGACTTCCCAAATAATCTATGCCATACATTACTACTATATAATTATTGTTCAAACAGCTTTATTTGGAGATAGTGCAGTGAAGGTTCATCAGATTGATTCCTGGAATGGCAGGATTGCCATATGAGGATAGATTGGGTCAACTGGGCCTATTCACTGGAATTTAGAAGAATGAAAGTAGATCTCATTGAAGCATATCAAATACTGAGAGTTGGACAGACTGGATGCAGGAGTATTGTTTCCTCTGGCCGAGGGGTCTAGAACAAAGACCTCAGAATGCAGGATAGGCCTTTTAAGATTTAGATGAGGAGAAATTTCTTAATCAAAAGGATAGTGAAACTGTGGGATTGTCCACCACAGAAGGCAGTGGAGGCCAAGTCACTGAATATAGTTAAGAAGAAAATGGATAGATTTCTAGATTCTAAAAGAGTCAAAAGGTATGGGGAGAGTGCAGGAGTATCGCATTGTGATAGAGGTTTAGCCATGATTGTATTAAATGGTAGAGAAGGCTGAAAGGCCTACTCTTATTTTCTATCTTTCTATGATTAAAAAGCCTTTGAAAATAGGTAGAGGGATTTCAGTGAGTGATGACCTGGACACATTGACTGCAATGCAGGCAGCACAAACTTCCTGTTGTCCACTTATTTAAATGATTTGTGAGTGCAGCTGACACTCATTGCGCTGTCCATTGGTTGGGTGCATCAGCAGGGTCTAATATAGTCAGTGGAATGCATCACTTAAAGCTAGGCTGCACTGGTTAAAATAGGGGGCGGGGGGGAGGGCAAGGAAATGACAAGAGGTGTACTGTGTCTGAAACAAGAGCTGGGGGTCATGGTTGAAGAGAATATAACCTCAGAAAGAGGGAACGAGGGAGCTCCACCATTATTGGACGCAGTACTGGAGGTTTGGTGAAGGAGGGAATAGGGTCTGGGTGGGATTATGGTTGGCACAAACTCGATGGGCCGAATGATCTCCTTTTGCACTGTAGGGATTCAATGGATTCTAAGGAAGTGGGAAGGAAGAGAGATATTCTGTATCTGCCGTGAAGAAGGCCCTCAAGACATAGTCAAAAACTGAACAGTACGATTAGACATCCATAGAGCTATTAAACATTAGTTGGCTTCTTGAGCCATTTGCTCTGCACTTTGTGTTTTTTTACAGAACAACCATAGTGACCTGCAAATGCCATTTTAGAGTCTAAGGGAAATCATAGTGCCCAAAAAAGGCAAAAATTGAATGTAATTTCTTGTCCTCGTCTCTTAAACTGCATTCGTTTCTTATGAATGTCTGTTTTAACAAAACAATTTATATACATAGCTCCTTCACAAGTTCAATGTTTTGACCAGTTGTACCTAATGATGTTCTCGCTGGTACAGCATCTTTATTGATCCAGAATGACACCCATGACAGGACCACTGTAAGTGAGCAAGGTATGTAGGTCTGAATAGTGAAGTATCCCATCCTTCTACTTAGATCAAAGAATATTGTCATTATGACATAATCTCCTGTAAAGAGAAAAATTAAGTCACATTTTAGTTAACTTGAATAAGTGTTTTTGAGGATGTTAATAAACAGGAATTAGTTTACCAAATATTTTCTGAATCACATTTTCAATAGGATCACATTTTCAATTTGATTGCATTATAAAGCATACTTGCAATTATTCAGAATATAATGATGTTGTTAGCTGACCTTCTGTGTGAGCAGGAAGGTCAGGGGTTTTGTTTTTAAGCTGTAGCAACTAACTAATGCACTGATGTTTTAACATAGTGCTAAAATGGGACTATAGTAATACGATATATTGGTGTCTCAGTAGAAATAATGAGGCTGAAAAACTGGCCCATTTGGTGCATGCTTGTGTCAAGTTCAATAGCCAGCCATTAGACCAAGGCCCAGTTACAGTAGGCCTTCTACAAAAGGTAAGGCCTCTGGTGGCCACATAAAGAGGATGAAACTGGAGACTGAAAGCCAGGAGTTCCAATCTCCCAAGTTCTGAGAGGAATTCTGTCTAGAATCAGCAGCCCTTCATTGAGTGTATTTGATCATTAAACATCAGAACGCTGTTCCACCTGGGGATGCCAGACAGGACATGAAAATCAGTAATGGGTTCACACAGGTATAAGCACCACATGCATTCACTCAGGACCTTGGGTGCTGACTCCATCAGATGACTGGGAGTTTTACAGACTCTCAAATAGCTATTGGCAGCTGTTTTGCCCAGTGAAAACAGGAATTACGGCAAGATGAATAGTGACGTGGTTACCACAGCTACACTTGACAAGTGATCATTTTACATGAACATGCATATTACAGTCAAATATTTAAACAACAAAGGTGGAATTAACTGTAATCATTGAATACTGAAGTATAATCTCTTTGTGCTGTACCATTAACTGAGTGAATCCTGCCCTGGTTTGAACCACCAAAATGCAAAGCCTGCATTTATCTAAATTAAACTCCATCTGCCATTCATCAGCCCACTGGCCCAACTGATCAAGCTTCTATTGAAATCCTAGATGATCTGCTTCACTGTCCATTCTGCTACTAATCTTGGTGGAGACTGTGCTTAGGATGCACTACCCAGTCTCGCAAAGAAGGTCTCATTGACCAGTGAGATGTAAAGATGAACAACCACTTGAGAGATGCCAAGCTCCACAGCAGATCAGAGTTGATGAAGTTCAAAGCCACAGTGAGTTTGATGGCTATTGGCGGGACATGGACAACAATGCTGCAAAGTGTGACATCTTCTACTATGAAGACATAAACCTCAGTGACCATCTGCCTGGATAGGCACAGTCTCCTGTCCCACTGATTCTCTGACATATCCTAGTGGCTTCATCTTTGATGGTGCACCAGGTATGATTTCAATTGCCTTTCTGCCCCTCATATGCAATCCCATCACCAGCTATTGCCTTACACACTCAGCCACAGCTCAGCTACACACACCATAGTTTCTGGCACACTAATGCCCACCTTTTATGCCATTGCAATGCTAGGAAGGTCACAAAACTTCTCCATTGCCAAATGAGTGCAAACCACACTCCCTGCAACTTCTACACACCAATAACATCTACGTATCAATGGCTTAGTGTCCCTTTCAGCTCCCTTAGTTTATCTTTATTCTTTCACAGGATGTGGGCATCACCTGCCAGATCAGTATTTGTTACTAATCCTTAATTGCTCTTGAAAAGGAACCACTTTCTTGAAGCGCTGCTGCCCATATGGTACGGATACACCCACAATGCCTAATGAACAGACAATGAGCTTTTTGCCAAGATTCATTGACCTCAATTTCAAATATGGTAGATTTCCATTCTCAGGAAAATTGCTGAAGGCAGGAACAGAAATGTAAAAATGGCTGACTGACCAGCTGTACTAAATCCCATGCCTCCCAACTTCCGTAATGTGGGAAAATAAATTATTCCGAGACTACGTTCCTGGCTTTACACTCCCCCAGCTGGGAGAAACATCATTCCTGTGTCTACCCTATCAAACCATGTAAGAATTTTGTATGTTTTAATGAGATCACCTCTTGTTCTTCTAAACTCTAGAGTCAATGGGCTTAGTTTATAGGCTTAGGTAGGGAGAACAAAACTGTACATAATACTTTAGGTGAAATCTCACCAAGGCACTATACAATTGCAGCAAGGCTTCCTTATTCACTCCTGTACTTAAATCCTCTTGTAACAAAGACCAACATGCCATTTCCCTACCCAGTTGCATCTGCTGTTAGCTTTCAGTAACTCATGGATAGGGACACCCAGGTCCCTTCGGGCATAACATTTCCCAAGCTCTCCATTCATTTAAGAAATACTTTGCATTTTTATTTTTCCTACCAAAGTGAATGACTTCACATTTGCTAGATGTTATATCTGCCATGTTGTTTCCCATTCATAAATCCTGTCTAAATTCCTTTTAAGTTTCTCTGCATTCTCCTCATAATTTATATTTCCATTTTTTTGTTTAACTCTTTTTCTTTTCACAGATGCTGCCAGATCTGCTGAATTTTCCCAGCATTTTCTGTTTCTATATCACATTCCCACCTGATTTTGTGTCATCAGCAAAACCGTAACCATCTAAAGCATAGAAATACATAGTGAAAAGCTGGGACCCAAACATTGATCTTGCAGTACCTCATCAGTTATAGTCTGTTAGCCTGAAAATGACCTGTTTATTCCAACTCTCCGTTTTCAGCCCATGAACTAATTCTCAATCCATGCCAGTATATTACCCCAATCCTTTGTGCTTTCATTTTGCTTAATAATTTCTTGTGCGTAACCTATCGAAAGAGTTGTGAAAATCCAAATACATCACAGACACTGGTTCCCTCTTTAACTATTCTGCTAGTTACATCCTCAAAAAACTGCAACAAGTTTGTGAATCCGATTTTCCTTTCACAAATCCATGTTGATATCCTACCATAGTTATCTAAATAGCCACTCATATCATCCTTTATAACTGATCTAGCATTTTCCATTCTACTAATCTCAGGCTAACAGGTCTGTAGTTCCCCAACTTCTTGTTCCCTCCTTTCCTAAATCACTACTTTCCAATCTAAAGGAACTGTTCCAGACTTTTGGAAGATCAGCACCAATGCATCCATTATTTCTACAGCCATCTTGTTACATTCTGGGATGTTGATCAAGTCCAGGGAACTTATTAAATTTCAGTCCTATTAAGTTCTCCAAGAGTACTTCTTATTAATACTAATTTCTTTCAGTTCCTCATTCTCGCGAGTTTCTTGGCTCTCTCTTATTCCTAAGAGGTTCCTACCTTGTTGGGGTTTTGCACCTCAGAAGATTGTATACTGTTAGGGAAACATAACTATCAATATTTGCTGCCCCTTGCCATTGCTTAGTTCCACCCTACTTCTTTCTATATGATTCTTCATCTTGATCTACTGATCTAAAATTCTTTTTCATGAAAGTACTGAGCTCACTGTTTGTTGACAGAGCTACCCCACATACTAAATGTCAAATACCCTTGAATATTCAGTTACCATCCTTTGTCAACCTGCAACAACATCTCCATTATTAGATCATTCCTGTTCATTTTGTTTGTTGCCACTAATTCATCTACCTTGTTGCAAATGCACTCAGATAGAATGCCTTTCTCAAGCTCTATTCTTATCTATTGGTACACTCCCAAGCTTTTATGCTCTGCCCCTTCCTGGCATAGTCAGGTTATCAATTCATTTATTGCTACCATGTTCTCTGAAATGAATTATAATTTCATTTACTTGATTCCTTGCGCTCACTATTTATTTTAAAGACTTCTCTATTGTTCTAGTTATACAACTCGCCAGAACACTAGCCCAAGCACAGTTCAGGTGAATTCAGTCCCAACAGTACTCTTCCCAGTACTGGGGCCAGTGCCTGATGAATCAAAACCCATTCCTCCCACACCAATCCTTGGGCCATGCATTAAACTCTCTAATTGTATTTACCCAAGGCAAATTATTTCATGGTTCAGGTACTAGCCCAGAGATGATTAATTTTTATTTGTTGCTTTTTAATTTAATCCCTCGCTGCTCAAGCACTATAAAAAAAGCAGTACCTTTTTTATAGTCCCATGTCATTGGTACCTGTCTGGATCATGACAAATGGATCCACTGCAAGTCCCTCTCCTGCCCAGAATAGATGCCCAAACCCAGACATTGGGTGGGCAACACAACCTTCTGGACTCATATTCTTAGCTACAGAGAACTGTGTCTATCTTGCTGACTATGCTGAGCCCAGCTATGATGACATTCCTACAAACTTCCCCTGCTTCAATGGCTTCCTGTACTGTGATGCCATCGTTAGTTTAATCCTCCATCCTGCAACTCCTCTTCTCATCTCATCAAGCTGCAAGAACCTCTAATCTGTTGGACAACTGAAAGGGCTGGGGCTCTTCCACTTCTACCTTCTCAATCCAGCTACCTGTCTCACCCCAGTCACACCCTCCTGTCCCTGATCAAGGACCAACTCAGGCAATCCTACCCTAAGGGTGTGACAAGTTATTTTTCCCATTCCTCATGTGTCGTAGTGTCTGCAGATCAGGCTCTGATTCTGAGCTGAAGTTATTCCAGTCACAGATATTTACTGCAGATGGGTGGCATGGTGACACAATGGTTAGCACTGCTGCTCACAGCGCCAGGGACCTGGGTTCAATTTCGGCCTCGGGTCACTCTCTTTGTTGAATTTATACATTCTTCCCGTGCCTGCGTGGGTTTCCTCCGGGTGCTCCAGTTTCCTCCCGCAAACCAAAGATGTGCGAGTTAGATCGATTGGCCATGATAAATTGCCCCTTAGTGTAAAGGAATTGTAGATGCAGGCTTGATGGGCCAAATGGCCTCCTTCTGCATTGTAGATTTTATGAAGTCTATGTGGTTTCCTTGGATCACACAGGTGTCTGTGTTCTCCACGTTTTGTGTCCATCAGACATCATTCACCCTGCCATTTTTATAGCATAATAAGGCCATAAGACCACAAGACATAGGAGCAGAATTAGGCCCACTGAGTCTGCTCCGCCATTCAATCATGGCTGATATTTTTCTTATCCCCATTCTCCTGCCTTTTCCCCATAACCCCTGATCCCCTTTTTAATCAATAATCTATCTGTCTCTGTCTTAAAGACACTCAGTGACCAGGCCTCCACAGCTTTCTGCGGTAGAGCGTTCCACAGATTCGCCATTCTCTGTCTGAAGAAATCCTCCTCATCTCTGTTTTAAAGGATCATCCCTTTAGCCTGAGGTTGTGCCCTCTGGTTCTAATTTTTCCTACTGGTGGAAACATCTTCTTTATGTCCACTCTATCCAGGCCTCACAGTATCCTGTAAGTTTCAATAAGATCCCCCCCTCATCCTTCTAAATTCCAACTAGTACAGACCCAGATTTGGACTCAGTCAGAGCATTCAACTAATTACTCTATAGATTAAATTTTAATTAATGTCTCTAGCCATGCCTTTATTTATATTCATATTATTTCTATAAATGTTTGACCTATCCCAGTGAAATATATTCATTGAGATAAATAGGAGACATCCGCTAACCAATCTGGTAAGCTTTACCACTATTAGTAAACCTTACTATTACTAATAAAACATTACAATTGCAAAAATTACTTAGGTTTTGAAAGATAAAACAGAAACATACAATCAATCAACCACAGATTTTCCTGTGACTTCACACTTTGATTTTTTTCAGAATGCGTGATAGGATTGGATTTGAAAATAGTTCTTTAAAGTGCTGATGTCCATCCCCAGGTCCTCCTCTCTCTCGATCTTTTGCGTGCTGCTCCCTGTCTTTAGTTCCTCCTCTCTTCTGCACTTTCAGATGCTATCGTCTGACTCCGAATCCTTTACTGCCCCACTCTTTCAGGTGCTGATGTCTGCCTCCATGTCTTCCTCTCTCCCATTCTTTTAGGTGTGTCTGTCTCTTGATCCTCCTCTTTCCCTTTATCAGGCACTGCTGTGTGGCTCCAGGTCCTCCACTCTCCCTCTCTTGCGGATGCTATTGCCTGTCTCTGGGTCTCTTCCTCTCTTACTCTTTCAAGTACTTTCAAGTCTGTCTCTTGGTCCTCCTGTCTCCAGCTCTTTTCTTTGTGGTCAAACATTTACCTATGCCACCTATCTGGAAACTGTCAGAATCAGGTGCCATGCTGATTTTACACCCTGCCTGATTCTGCTCCCTAATTCTCCTGATTTTATTGAGTTTTGCATCTCAATACAATTTTTTCATATCCTATTCTGAAAGTACTGCCCTTCCCTGATATCCATATATTACATAGAGAATATATGTACACACAAGCATGTTCATCAGGAAATTCTGCAGCGCGTTAGTGTTTCAGGCCCTACTACAGTTTTCTACTTCTCAGCCCAGGTCTGCAGAAACTTGTGAAAATCCTACTGTGAGGCTGGTAAGATCATATAATTCAATACAAATTAGAGAGCAAACCACCTCTTTTCGATCTTTATCATGCAATGCCACATTTGACAACCCACTTACCAACTGAGATACCTTTCTGAAAATATTTTATTGTTTTGTGAGAACGCAATACACTTTACATTGCAAAAAAAAGTTACATTAAAGATAATACTTTTGCAGAAATGTTGTGTTTTTCCTCACCAGATTGTGTATGCATTACATCAGTGGTGTTTCGGAATCCATCAAACGCAAACTGGTAAAGCCTCCAATGTTTTTGATGAACGATTTCAACTGGGTCGTGCTTCCAGCGGTACATAATTTCATTTTTCGGGTACCCATCTGCAAATGACATTTATGAGATGTAGAGAAACGTTAACTCATGCTGACTTCAAACGTCTACTTCAAAAGCAAATGCCTTAAGCCACTGGACAGATTTTCTGCTTGAATTTTTTAGGCTCCCAGGTGTAATTTGAATGCAGTGCAGTGGGACATTGGGACTTGTTCCACAGCGAAATGATCACCCCAGCCATTCCTGGCACTAGGGGGTGACTTCATTCTTAACTCCAATGCCAACCTCAAACAATTTGACCAAAGAATGACCGAATCCCTGCAATACAGAAGGAGGCCATTCGGCCCATCGAGTCTGTACCGACGACAATCCAACACAGGGCCTATTCTCGTAATCCCACACATTTACACTGCTAAACCCCTGACACTACGGTTAATTTAGCATGGCCAATCCACCTAACCTGCACATCTTTGGACTGTGAGAGGAAACCAGAGCATCCGGAGGAAATCCACGCAGACATGGGGAGAAAACGCAAACTCCACACAATCAGTGACCCAAGGCTAGAATTGAATCTGGATTCCTGGCACTGTGAGGCAGCAATGCCACTCCACTTACCAACTGAGATACTAGAAAATCTGTTCCTCATTGACTATGCCAGGCGCTGCTTGTTGACAAGGTCAATGGCGGGTCTCAGGCAGCCATTCACTAGCTGCTTCCAGGTAACCAGCACAATTTGATACCTTGACATGCAGTTGGTACCAGGGCTAATTCAACGTGATCTACCACACATCATTTCAGCCAGCTTTATGGCTGAGTGAAAAACGATTTTAATTAAATAGGAATAATTGCCTTTCTGTTTGTTTGCCCAATCAACTGCCAAAGTTACAGAACCCTCATGGAAAGTTACAGCTAATCCTTTCATTTGACAGAATTTCAGGACCAATGTCCATAGATGCAAATAAACATTAGCTGCTGTAGCGTAATACACAAATATAAATAATACCAAATTCTGGACTGGTGCTACTTGGAAGTAAGGTCATCACTATAAAAATAAAATGAATTTCTTTTCTCCTATGATGAGTGAAACAAAAAGCTTGCCTGACATTTTCTCATGAAGTCAATGACAATACATTTTGATCTTTAAGCCAATGGAATGAATTTTTAGACACTTTCATGAATGGACAAGAAATCCCCTTTGCTCATTAGCACCCAGGCACTGAAGATCAGAAGGCTTATTCAAACGTCTCTTTAAAACATGGGGATATCAGAATTATTGGCTGGAAATCATAACATGAGTTTACAAACTACTTCTCAGCTCTTGGGACTCTAACTATTTGTGCTAGTGATTCAAACAATTATATATTTGTAAACAATTAAATTGGAACACCATCCCTCAATGAGTTCAACTTGGAGTAAAGTCTTGTTCAGAAAAGATGTCATGGATCTTGAACAAAGTTCCCTCAAGCTTCTGATTGCTGCACTTTGGATTGTTTTCATATCTTAAAGGGAAAGTAGCGTCAATTAAGCTTGTTTTTTTTTCCCTGTGGCACATTTCCATGTGCTTCCTGACTATATGCAACTTAGAGGGAATGTTTATCCTGAGTGAATACTTCTAGATATTTTCAATTCAATTCCCATTGGCCATAGATGGTTAGAGCAAAATAAAATGTACCACGAATGGATCATGGATTTAGCATTCTCTTTTTGGAGACAGAGAAATGAAGTGGGAAATGAAAATGAAATACAAGCAGAAAGTGCTGGAAAAACTCAACAGGTTTATCAGCATCTGTGAAAAGAGAAACAGAGTCAATGTTGAGTCCAATGGTAGATGGAGGAATTTGAATTCAATAAAAAACCTGAATTAAAAGTTGATTGTTTGATTCACTATTGGGAATGAAATCTGCCATCCTTACCTCATCTGGCCAACATGTGATTCCAGATGCACAACAATGTGGTTGACTCAGACCATTAAAAAAAGTCTAAAAGGATTGAAATCTGCAATATACATCTCACTAGTTAAGTGCCAAAATTGGGAGAACTGTCTCGCAACCGAATCAAGCAATAGCCTGATACTCACTGAATCATATTTTATTGATAATGTCCCACCACCATCAGTGTCCCTGTGTATGTCCAGCTTGCAGGACAGATGAGGCAGAGAGGTAGCAGCACAGTGGCATATAGTGGAGAGGGAGATTCCCTGGGAATCATCAACATTGAATCCAGACCCAATGAGGTCTCAGGTTAAACACGGGAAGGAAGCCACATATCGCACCACCGACTCCCCCCTCCCCCCCCCCTCAGCTGATGAATCAGTATTCCTCCATTTTGAACACCATTTGAAGGAAGCACCAAGGGTGACAAGAGTGCAGAATGTGATGTGGATAGGGACTTCAATTCCCATCACCCAAATTGACTCAGTAGTACCGTGGCAGACTGAATTATTTGCCTGAGTCCTAAATGGCATCACTGTCAGATTGGGTGGCCACCAACTGCTCTGCCACAGATGCACTGTTCATTGCAGTGTTAGTAGGAGTGACCACCGCACATGCATTGTGGAGACAAAGTCCCTTCATCATGTTGTGTGACACTATCACCATCTAAATGGGATAGACAAATCTAGCAAATCAAGGCTGGACAACCTTAAGGTGCTATGCAGAAGAAGAATTATACTCAACCACATCAGTAAACCTCATGACCCAAAATATCTCCCACTTTACCATTACCAACAAGCCAAGTTCAAGGAAGAGTGCAGGAGGACATCCATCGCAGGAGCAGCACCAGACAAATCGAAGGGACTCTGACAAAAGCTCATACAGAAATTGAACTGGACTAGCCATATAAATACTATAGCTACAAGTATGGCTCCTCCTTCTCAACCTTGCCTCTCACCTGATGTGTGATGATATTCAGGTTAAATCACCACCAGTCAGCTCGCTCCTTCAGAGGACAGAACAGCCTATGGTTATCTGGGACTATGGTGACTTTACCTTTTATCTTTACCTTTAGCAGGTCAGAGACTCAGAATCCCACAGCCCATAACTACTCATCTACAAGGCACAAATCGGGGGCAATTCTCCCAAAAGAAATTCTAATAATTCGCATGAAAACTGAAGTAAATCCTGCTGGATTTTTCAGCATGTGACAATAAGAAGTCAAATCAAATAAATAATTGAAAAAGGCAGGACAGATTGAGAGCACAGTTAATAAAGCATAGGGATATAGAGTACAAAGCCAAAGAGGTTATGTTAAGACTGTATAAAACATTGCTTTGGCCTCAACTGGAATATTCTGTCCAGCTTTGGCACTACACTACACTACACAGGAAGGATGGGAAGATATTCAAGAGGTTGCAGAAAAGATTCACGAGAATGGTTCCAGAAATAAGGAACTTTAGTTACGTAAAAAGATCAGAGAAGTTGAGACAATTCTCCTTAAATAAAAAAAGTTTGAAAGAAAAGCTAATGGAGATGTTCAAAATCATTAGTGGCCTGGACAAAGTGGATAGGGAGAAACTATTCCCATTGGTGAAAGCATCAAGGACTAGAGGACACAGTTTTAAGATAATTGGCATAAGAAGCAATGGTGATACGAGGAAATATTTGTCACACAGTAAGCTGTTCATCAAATAATTAGAAATAGGAGCAGGAGTGGACCATTCTGCCCATTGGGCCTCCTCCACCATTCAATAAGGTCATGGCTGATCTGAATGACCTCCACTCCACTGTCTTTTCTCCATTACTCTGAATTCCTGTGCTGATCAAAAATCTAACTCAAACTTGAATATATTTAATGACTTAGCCTCTGTTGGTCTCTGGTGTAGAGAATTCCAAAGACAATTAATGCTCTGAGAGAAGAAATTTTCCTCATCTTCATCTTAAATGAAAGATACCTTATTTTTGAACTGTGCTCCTAGTTCTAGATTTCCCTATGAAATGAAACATCCTCCCAGCATCTATCAATAAGGTTTAACAAGATCACTTCTCATTCTTTTAAACACCAACGAGTATAGACCCAATCTGCTCAACCTTCCCTCACAAGATAAACCTTCATCCAAGAAATTAGCCCACAGAATGTTCTCTAAATTATTTCCAATGCAAGTACTGTAGTAGCAATACCAAAACTTCAGATAGTACACTAGGTATGGTCTCATCAATGTCCTGTTTAGTTGTAGCAAGACTTCCTTATTTTTATACTCCATTCCCCTTGTCATAAAGGCCACATTCCATTTGCCTTCATAGATACTTGCTGTACCTGCATTGTAACTTTTTTTTGTGATTTGTATACAAAGGATCCCAGATCCCTCTGTAATGCAGCATTGTAGTCATTTTCTCCATTTCAATAATTTTCTGCTTTCCAAATCTTCCAACCAAAGTGCAGGACCTCAAAACTCCCACATTGTATTCCATGAGCCAATTTACTTCCCAACTCACATAACCAGTTCGGATCTGGAGTGCATTGCCTGAGTGTACGATGGAAACAGGGTCAATTGAGGCTTTGAAAATGAAAATAGATCATTATCTGAAAATGAGAAGCAGAGGAATTGGCATATGTGAATTGCCCTTTCACAGGACCAGTACAAGCATGATGGGCCGAATGACCTCAATCTGTGCTATAACCATTCTGTGTGTCTGTTTTTCCTAAAACTAAATGCAAATTACATATTTAGTCTTCAGAAATCCAGAATTGGTATGCGTCATCTTAATGTAGAAGTGATGAAAACATTTTGCTCAAATTCATCATTGGAGGAAAAAGAACAATTGCTTTCTACTAATTGAAAAAGATTTGTTGAAGTATTCACATTAAATAAAGGGAGTTTTATTCATTATTCTAAAATAACAGTCATCATTTCTTTCACACTGTAGTGCACTTTAGGTATTTTCAGATTGGATAGGTTACCTTGTCACAAGCACGTGACCAGCATGAAGGAAGCGAACATGTTAAGGCAATAAAGCAATGGTGCTTTGAAAGATCACTGAATACGAGAAGACTGCAATGCACCATCAAATTCATTTAGGCCATTATGCACTGAAGATAATGGTCCATCGATTACTTGATGCACCTACCCAGTAATTTGCTGTTATTATAGCATTATTTATATCCCAAATTATTTTGTATTAAAAGTAAAGGTGCACATTTGCAACACTTACAGCTCGAGAATGCCAGAGGGCAGGAATGATGATCCATCGGAAAGTCATGGAGCTGAAGGTAGCATTCAGCATTGATGGTCAATCTATTGACAAATAAGAAAGGAATAAACAAAATGATCGATCTTCTCCATTCTAAGTTAATATTAATTTTAATGATTTAAGATGCACTTTAATAAAATGTTATTTTGTTAAACTTGCCAGGTTGGTATTGAAGTGGCGATGTTTAACTCAGAAACTTTCCACAGAATGCACCAGTATGGCAGGGCCTTTAAAAGTGACCATTATTGTAAAACAGCCATAGAGTCATAGAAGTTTACAGCATGGAAACAGGCCCTCCGGCCCAACTTGTCCATGCCGCCCTTTTTTTATCAAAAACCCCTAAACTAATCCCAATTGCTCCAATTGGCCCATATCCCTCTATATCCATTGTATCCTTGTAACTATCTAAATGCTTTTTAAAAGATAAAATTGTACCCGCCTCTACTACTACCTCTGGCAGTTGTTCCAAACACTCATCATCCACTGTGTGAAAAAATTGCCCATCTGGATACTTTTGTTTCTCTTTCCTCTCACATCAAACCTATGCCCTCTAGTTTTAGACTCCCCTATTTTTAGGAAAAGACATTGACCATCTAGCTTGTCTATGCCCCTCATTATGTTATAGACCTCTATAAGTTCACCCCTCAGTCTCCTACGCTCCAGAGGAAAAAGTCCCAGTCTATTCAGCCTCTCTTTATAACTCAATCCATCAAGTCCCAGTAGCATCCCAGTAAATCTTTTTGCACTCTTTCTAGTTTAATAATATCCTTTCTATAATAGGGTGACCAGAATTGCACACAGAATTCCAAGTGTGGTCTTGTAAACATTAACAAAATGTCCCAACTCCTGTATTCAATGTTCTGACCAACGAAACCAAGCATGCCGAATGTCTTCTTCACCACTCTGTCCGTCTGTGACCCCACTTTCAAGGAGATATGAACATGTACCCCTGGATCTCTTTGTTCTGTAACTCCCCCCAACACCCTACCATTAACGGAATAAGTCCTGCCCTGATTCAATCTACCAAAATGCATCACTTCACATTTGTTTAATTTAGACATCTGTCATTTGTCAGCCCACTGGCCCAATTGATCAAGATCCCGTTGCAATTGGAGATAACTTTCTTCACTGTCCACTATGCCACGAATCTTGGTGTCATCTGCTTACTAACCATGCCCCTATATTCTCATCTAAATCATGAATATAAATGACAAATAACAGTGGGCTCAGCACTGATCCCTGAGGCACACAGGTCTCCAGTTTGAAAAAAATTCTCTGCAATCACCCTCTGGCTTCTGTCTAGAAGCCAATTTTGTATCTATTTAGATACCTCACTCTGGATCCCGTGAGATTTAAATTCGTACAACAACCGGCTATGCAGTACTTTGTCAAAGGCCTTGCTAAAGTCCATGTAGACAACATCAACTGCACTGCCTCTTGACTACCCCTTCAAAAAACTCTATTAAATTTGTGAGACATGATTTTCCGCCCACAAAGCCATGCTGACTGTCCCTAATCAGTCCTTGCATTTCTAAATGCCTGTAGATCTTTTCTCTCAAAATACCTTCCAACAATTCACCCACCACAGATGTGAGGCTCACTGGCCTGTAATTCCCAGGCTTTTCCCTGCAGCCCTTCTTAAAAAAAGGCACAGCACTTGCCACTCTCCAATACTCAGGCACCTCACCCATGACTATCGATGATTCAAATATCTCAGCTAGGGGACCCGTAATTTCCTCCCTAGCCTCCCACAGTGTCCTGGGATATACCTCATCAGGTCCTGGGGATTTATCTACCTCAATGTGCTTTAAGACTTCCAGCACCTCCTTCTCTGTAATATATACACTTCTCAAGATATCACTATTTCCCCAAGATCCCTCATAGCCATGCTTTTCTCAAAAGTAAATACTGATGAGAAATATCTCTTGTGGATCTGCACATAGATGACCTTGTTGATCCTTAAGAGGCCCTACTCTCTCCCTTGTTACTTTTTTGCCCTTTATGTATTTTATCTTAGACCACCACGACAATAGCCTCTTGAAAATATTAGGTCCCTATATCTTATATAGAACAAGAAGGTAAACAGACAAATAACAACAGATTTAATCATAGGGCTGGATTTGACAGTTTTCAGTCCATCTGACCAACCCATCTATAACTTATTGTAACCTACAACCTTCTTCTTCACTATTAACTACCCCACCAATTTGTGGTCTGCAAATTTATTTAACACTTCTCTCATATTATTATCTATATCATTTATATATATAACAATAAGGGACCCAGCATTGAATCCTGTGGTATGCCCCTAGACACCAGTCTCCAGTCACTTAGACAACCTTCTCCCGCCACCCTTTGTATCATATTACTCAACTGGTTTGAGATCCATTTTGCCAAGTTTACCTGAATTCCATGTGTTTCAACACTTTCAATTAGTCTTCCATGTGGACCTTGTCAAAGGCTTCATTAAGATCCATGTAAACTACATCAATAGCACTTCCCTCATCCACACACGTTAATCACTTTTTTGAAGAATTCTATCAAATTTGTTAGGCATGACCTTCCTCTGACAATGCTAAGCTGACTATCACTAATCTACTCATGCCTTTCTAAGTGGAGATTAATTCTCTCCTTCAGAGTTTTCTCCAATAGTTTCCCTATCACTGACATGAGATTTACTGGTCTATAGTTCCCTAGTTCATCTCTACCAACCTTCCTGAAAAGTGGAACCACATTAGCCATCCTCCAGTCCTCTGGCACCTCCTCCATGAAATGGAAATGCCAGCGTTGGACTGGGGTAAACACAGTAAGAAGTCTCACAACACCAGGTTAAAGTCCAACGAGTTTATTTGATAGTAAACCCACAAGTTTTCGGGGTTTGCCCCTTCATCAGGTGAGTGGAGAGTTCTGGTCTCAAACGAAGCATATAAAGGCATGCACAGTTTACAGAATACTGATTAGAATGCAAGTCTTTACAGCTAATCAATTCTTAAATGTGCAGACAATGTGAGTGGAGATAGTATTAAGCATAGGTTAAAGAGATGTGTATTGTCTCCAGACAGGACAGTAAGTGAGATGTTGCAAGCTCAGGAAAGTCATGGGGGTTACAGATAGTGTGACATGAGCCCAAGATCCTGGTTGAGGCCATCCTCATGTGTGCGGAATTTGGCTATCAGTTTCTGCTCAGCCACTCTGCACTGTCGTATGTCATGAAGGCCGCCTTGGAGAACGTTTACCTGAAGATCAGAGGCCGAATGCCTGTGATCTCCCATCGGGGAGACCATGCAGACGCTACGACAATGGATGAATGAACACCGCTCGACAATCACCAGGCAAGACTGTTCTCTTCTTGTTGGCGAGCACTTCATGGCTTTTTTTTCAAATTGCTGCTGTCCATGATGAAAGGTGTCCGCATAATGCTTAGTTATGGTGCGCCATGATTTTGTCTTAACAATGACAAAGGATGGTGCATGATTTGGAGATAAATATGGAGGCGGTAGCATTCGCATAAATCTGCTCCCTTATTCTTCAACTTAGTGGAAGTCACAGACCTGTCAAAGAAGCCTTGGCAACCTGTAATAGTGCTGCACATGTACTCCTGTGGAATGTGATGAATGGGATTTCAATCAAATGCAGTATGTTGACCCGGATGGTGTTGAACTGCTTAGTGGTGTTGCAGCTGTATCTATGCAAGCAATTAGAATGCTGTCCGTCAAACCCTGATTGGACCTCAATAGGTGAAATAAAGGATTTGGAGGGTTGTAAAATAAGCCACTTGCCACAGGATATCCATCCTATGACACGTTTGAGTAGCAACAGCATTTGTGTGATTGGTCCAGTTGAGTTTCTGGTCAATGTGCTTATGGACAGGAGGGAGGTAAATTGTACTTCTTTATCCTCTCAACATTGGTCCACAAGCAGAGCTGTTTTTGAATTATTTTTGAAGTAGCCTGTGGCATACTTTATGTGGTTCAACTTTCTAACTAACAAGCAGCAAACTTTTTTTAATGATGAACTCAGCAGGTTAGTTTATTTCACATATTCAAACTCGGGTTGGGATGGGGTGGGGAGGTGTGCAGAGAAGTATTTGCAAACCACACACATACACACAGACACACACGTACACACACAATTCATATGATTTTTAGAATCTGAAAAGTCAAATTTCAGAGGATGTTTCCTTCATGACAAGGTTCAGTCCATATGAGTTCCCACTTGGAGCTAGCAACATAAAATTCCTTGAAGCGAATGACAATGCAGCACAATGGAACCACTGTGCTCAGATTGCTTAGCAAGCTATGATCAAAGACTTTCAAAATCAAACAAGTTAGAAGAGTTGAGACATAGTGACCAGCTGCTTGGTCAACCATAATGATCTTGATTTGTTGGAGATGCGATTCGACTCATTAGAGCATTTTACCCCTAATCGCCATTGGCTGAAGTTTGATTAAAGGTCCTGGCATGAACAGTATTATTTCATTGCTGCAGTCTTCCCTGGTGCCACTGTAAACCCAGTTCCATTTTCACACGATCTTCATGGCTATCCTTAGGTAATAATACTTTCTCCTCTTTTCATGTGTCTGGCAAGTCTTTGCCAGTTCTGATGCACTCATGAATACATGTCCAAACAGGGGTACGCTGAACTTGTGACCCACAATTTTAACCACAAAATTTCTTCCTGCTTTTCATGAAATCAGTCTTTTTGTGTTGCCAGATTAGGGTCAGTTAAATAGGGGTGGAAAGAAGTGGAATTGATCACTGCTTTAGCATTCTAATTTCCTCACTGCACAAAATTTACAGCCTATCTGAAAATATTTGTGATCATGCACTTCATTAAAATCCTTGATAAGTGTAAAAATGAAAAATGGATCATTGGCCTGACCAGGTTTTATTGAATTTGTGATACATAATTTAATACAAGTGCACCTGTCAGTCTGAGTGGCCAGCTGCTGCTCCTGCACAGAAATGGATCAACAAATTTCTAAAGGAAAAGAAAATTATGAAAATGTTTTACCTCACGCATAAAATTATGACTGCAATCAGGAAAATAATTAATTCTTTCTATTAGAAGTCATTTGGCTTGCAGTTTTACGGATAACAGAGTTGTTGCATTTAAAATTAAGCCAATGTCTGATCATCAACGAGAACTGAAGTCATTTGCTAAACAAAGCCCACAGAGTTTTGTGAGCAGTTGCAATTTTCTCTTAAATATTATTGTAAACCTGGGTCGGAATTCTCCAACCTCATCCGCGGCTGGGATTCTCCAGTCCCACTGCTATGAATGGCGTTTTGGCGGAGCGCCAAATTCGCCGTTCTCACTGGCAGCGATGGCAGGGCGAGAGAGATTAGAGAATTCCAGCCCTTATTTCAAGTTCCCTATTTAGAACTTATTTGTTTACTCCAGAAGAATTTCAGAACTCGAATTAGGTTGATGCCCCTGACATTAGCTCCCTAGTCAATGACACTTACTAAAAGAGACCCTCAACTTAAAAATGAATACTTAAAGTCATGTTGCTTGCAAGCATTTTAGTGCATAAATAGATTATTGGTATATTTGTAAAACCATAAGTCTATTGATTCCTAAAAGATTCTGCTCAGCTCCCAATAGACACCAGATTACAACCACAATGACACATTGGATTTTTAAAATCTGAGCTTTTGTGTCAATTCTAAGATCTTCCTTTTATCTGTAAAGAAGTGGAACTGCAGCATTCCCAGCTAACTGGTTCATCCACCGCAATTAAGCATGTCATCCAACTGTCTTACCTTAGTGTATACAATATTTTTCCATCATTCCTGATTCGTAACAATCGATTGGGAGTTGTTATCCAGTGAGCATCCGATTTTCTGGAGTTTCGAAAAAACGTGTCCGGAATCCAGATTTTGCCAACCATGTTACTATTCAGCAGGAGAACCTTCATTGTACCATTAAATTTCAGTCTGCTATCGAACCAAGACTGTGCAAAAAATATGTCAATGGTATATTCCTGAAAATAAATCAGATACTTACATTATGTGTATATAGACACACACACTCACCAGATATTTCAACCTATGACTAAACCTTGAACTAAATTGCTTTAAGCAGTCTATAAATAAGTCGCATCATTTTCACGTGCTTAGCAATTTCCCAGATTTCCGCAAATTAAAAACTTCAGTACATTAATAAAACGTCATGGACAAGTTTCAGTGTCTTCTGCACTGAAGCTAACTTTAGAGTAATATCAAGACCAACATGTTCTAAACAATAAACCAAATATTTCACTTGTTTACCAAAATATTCACCAATAAATGGAAACCAGTTTTAAAGATCATTCCGAAAATATTTTAAAAAGCCTACATTGAGTTTCATGAATGCAAATGAAAAGTGCAAAAAAAAACCTTATTAATCTCTTCAGAAACATAGGAAGCATTGAATGTGATCAAATAACTGAATGGGATTTACTTCCAACGTAACACTTGTGAATTAATGTCAGTGAATGAAGTAACTTGTAGCATAAGACTTGCATTGATCTGGTGCATCAAAAGGCACAGCAGAATTGTAAGTGTGTCCTGTTTGATTGTGGCTCATCGGTGAGACTGAGGACATGTAAAGCAGGAATTTTCAATACATCGTCTGAATACACGCACTCTGCAATTTCACCTGACTGTGATGGCAACACAAAAATATCTCATAGATCCTGACTACCTATTCTATTTCTCTTCCTGTTTATAAACTGGCTTCTAACTTTGATCCTGCAACAAGCACAAGAGCATTCCGAAGGTCAGAGCAATACGTTTTATGTAAATTATTAATGCTTTTTATGTTAATTGATGTGCTTTCAGACCATTTTCGGGATTGCACATCTCGTTCTCAATTGGCAGTAGGTTAAAAATCTCTGATCTATAAATGTTTAAACATTCAAACAAATGTACACAGATGGCTGCAGCACCGTCCGCTTAAACAGTTGTGCCTGCTGCAGCCAGAAATGAAGCCAAGTCCCAGAGATGCCCATCAGTTTTCAGAGGGTGGAATGGCTGCAGCTGAGCTTTAACTATGTCCCCTGTAATTATTTCTAATGTCTCCAGGAGTTTGCAGTTGGTCTAAATCCAATGTTTAATTAATAACAGAAGCAGTCATGCATTTCAACAAACAGCAACAGTGCTGTATGATGGGTGCAAGGATTGTATTACATTTAAATCTACAGATGCTGGATTTCCATAGGGTAGTGCGAAAGACGGGTAGAGTGCGATATAGTAAGGCAAAGCAATGTACAATTCTCATAGGGTATACAATGGTCTTCAGTGCCCTATCATCTATAACAGTTAATACATCTTTTATAAGCATGTATAACTTCTAACAGTTGTGGAAAGTTTCTGGTTGCTTTTCCAAATCATGTAATAGATCACTGGTAATGGTCACATATGGATCTCTGCTGTTCTTTCACTACTTTTATCAATTTAGTAGACCAGGACCAGAGTTCTCCCATGCCTTATGCCCTGCCACCACTGCCAGAGACAACGGAGAATTTGAGCTCAGCCAAATCTCCATTCCCAGAAGCGGGATCAGAAGATCCTGACTGTGGACAAAGTTGGAAAAATCTGGCCCAGGCCTATGATCCCTAGAATTAAGGAGCCCTAATTGAAGTACGCAATATTCTTAAGAGGCTTGACAGCGTAGATGCTGAGAGAATGTTTCCCCTGGTTGGGGAAGCTAGAATGAGGAAGTTCAGTCTCAGAATAAGGGGTCAACCTTTTAGAACTCAACTGAGGAGCAATTTCTTCTCTCAAAACATTACAAATCTTTGCAATATGATAGCCAAGAAAGCAATGGATATTCAGCCATAGAATACATTCAAGACTGAGATCAATAAATTTTGGATACTGTGGGAAGATGGATTAGAAGTATAAGGTTAGCCATATTTGATGGTGGAGCAGGCTCAAAGATTCAAATGGCCTACCCCTGTTCCTATTTTTTAAGTTCTTAATTGTTTAAAATAACACTGGCTTCACTTAATAGTAGCCTTTAGCCAGGCATCATCACAGATCTATGATAGGAAAACAAAGAGAAAAGGCTCACTGAATATGCAGATTCTTTAGGAATAATATTGTACAACAGTATATGGTGAAGAGAATTGATAACTTTGTTCACAGTGCTGTTTCGATCCTATTTTTCCTCAAAGTCTTGTATAATAGTACTTTGAAAAATAAAAATAAAACAGAGTGATGATGAAGAAGCAGAGAGTTGTGCTACCATCGAGTAATATATAAACGCAATCATCCGTGTTGAACAGTTTACTAATCTCTTCTGCACCTCTGCAAAAGTATTGACTGCAGAACAAACATGTGTTTGGGGGATCAAAGACTGAGTCACACCAAAACACAATTTTATAATTTTTCTAGCGGTTGCAACAGAAAAGACCTGGGATCTCAGGTTTTCATGTATAAAATGTTGGGAGTGCTCATTTTTAGGTACTAGGCAGCAGGTCACACGATTGAAAACAACAGTTCTCAGGTTCTGCCAAGGACAGCGAAAATCTGAAGTCCCAAAGTGCAATGCTTATCCCTGATATTGTACTTAATATCCTTACCCTTCATCTAAACAGCCTTGGATATAGCTTTTAAAGGAAAATCAAAGGTTTTATTGAGGGATACTGGAGTATTGGACTAAAAAACTTGCACTGATCAATGGTGAAGAATAGGCAAGTCAGCTGATCAACCAGGAGCATGATACAATTCTGTTGGGATTTCATTTTGCTTTTACAATGCAGCCATATTCTGGGGGGATGATCATGTGTTCATCTGGTGCCCACCCTCCTACAGCAAAGGAGCATGTTTATGGGAATTGAGAAACCACACATTTAAATAGTTCCCAGAATTTTTCTATCAAATTCTGGGAACTATTTAAATCCGACATTCAAGTTGAAAAATTATATACATTTACGAATTGAACGCTCCTTTCCTTCAAGTTAAGCAGAATATTTCTGTAGATTACAAGGTTCAAAATCACCCAAAGAATTGTTTAAAAAGGCATCTTGTGGATTTCCACAAAATGTACACAACAGACGTATCAAATTTTACAAGTGTCAGGACAGGTTCTTATACAAGAGGCCAGATTTAACGTTACATCAAGAAGATAATATCAATTAGGAAATTATCCAACATCACAAAATATGTTTTGCCTCATATTTTCCACTGATCTAAAATAGATCAAATGCCCTTTTTCTACCTTTATGACCCTCTAATAATCGTCAGAAATGCACACGGTACTGCAGAACCCCACCCCCCACCCCGAATATTCTTTAACACTGAACAAAAAACTAAAGAGCGCTTAAACAATATGAATGACAAGTTTTCTTGATTCAGCCATGTTTTGCGACACCTTTGGTGATCAAATGCACAAAGTCTATGGCCGGAGTCTTACCACCTTTCACGCTAATGGGATTTTCCCATCCTGCTGCAATGAACATAGTTTTGGCTGGCTGCCAAATTCTTCAACTTCACTGCAGCGGGAGCATGGTGTAAACAGCCGATGAAATCACACGCTATTTTTCTCATGATATTTGGCTTGTTTGAGAGTCTGATCTCTGCATTCAACACATAAAATGCTACATGATTATGGTCAAGTGAGACGATTTCTGTGGAATTTTAGCGCAGGATGTATATGGAGATCAATGAAAGTCATGAGCAAACATTTTCTGCAGAAAATATACTAACACATCCATATGAAAAATCCGAGACAAAGATAATGAGAAAGGGTGAGAAGTCTGCACATAAAACCTTACACCTCTGTGTGAAGGCTGTTTCTTTTTTTTGCCGAATGCCTGTATTCTGATTGATAATCAACACACCAAATAAATAATGGATATTTGAGTTCTGAGAGGTGAACCATAAAAAAAATTATTTTCAACACTTCTTTGGCATTGTCTCAAAACATTTCAAAGCCTATCAGTATTCTATGAGTCAATGGATTTAAATTTGACCCTAACAATTATTCAATCTGCATTAAGTAATCTGACAATAAAATAGCTTTTCCTCCATAAGTAAGGGGTAGATTTTCTTAACAGCCCAGATGACTGGAAAGATTGCAGTGGGAAGATCACTTCCAACTACTGATAGCACGAAGAGCTGGTCATTTCCCCTCTTCTTTCCAGCTTCTATAAAAGGAAGCTACGACTTATGGCACGGGCAAGAATTAAATTTAAGTTTTAAGTTTATTTATTAGTCACAAATAGGCTTACATTAAGATTACAATGACGTTACTGTGAAAATCCCCTAGTTGCCACACTCTGGCGCTTGTTCGGGTACATGGAGGGAGAATTTAACATGGCCAATGCACCTAACCAGCATGTCGTTCAGTCTGTGGGAGGAAACCGGTGCACCCGGAGGAAATCTACACAGACACAGGGAGAATGTGCAGACTATACACAGACAGGACCGAAGCATGGAATTGAACGTGAGCAACTGAAGGGAGTGTGGGAGGATGAGAGTGCATAAATGTTTATATGGCATACTGCAAATAATGGTTATATTTGGCTCCCACCGCCGGCTATGACCATTGACTTGCCAACAGCAGCAGGAAAGAACAATC
Source organism: Carcharhinus amblyrhynchos (assembly GCF_965287045.1). Classification (NCBI taxonomy): domain Eukaryota; kingdom Metazoa; phylum Chordata; class Chondrichthyes; order Carcharhiniformes; family Carcharhinidae; genus Carcharhinus; species Carcharhinus amblyrhynchos. The sequence goes on along the minus strand of NC_137324.1, from coordinate 83,371,466 downwards.
TTGGGTATGGGATTTAGGTTAAAGTTTAGGAAATGACTGACAAACTTATCAAAGCGAGGCATGGTGAAGAAGTTCAAATGCTAAAGCCAATCTGTGCAAGTCAAAATGGTTGCAATTTTAATCAATGCTCATTATCACAAATGAAATACAATGCTATATAATGGATAATGATGAGAACACTCAATAATCACTGCTATTTCAATTTGAATTTGATACTTATATTTCATACAATGCATCATCATCATGGGATTACCTGCTCTTTACTCTTGAACTATCTGATTAGATAGATTTCTTTCAAGAGACTCATAGCACGGCCAAGAATCAGGTATCACCATGTAATTGGCTTTAAACATATTTTAAAACCATAATCTAAGTAAGTGTTTTTGAACTGGGATTTAACCTGGGATTAATCTTCCATATCTACTAAGAATGAGAGCGAGAACATTTATAGCACAATGAAGAAGTGCACAGATGCAGCAAGCTTAGGGCCTCTTTGTATGGATCTTTTTAATGGCCTCACCAAGCCAAATCCAAAGAACCAAAAACTTAAAATCTGTTCAGAAATTAATGTTTGTAACAGATCCAACCAGGTAAAAAAGGGTTGGAATTTGGTTCACTAAAATTCCTAACTTGTACAGTTATTTAGTTAGGCAGAGCAAATTGACATCAGGATGGACGCTGGGGAAGATAGGAGGATGATTTTCTGACAATTTTTTTATTTATTCATCATGGGACATGGTGTCGCTGGCTGGCCAGCATTTATTGCCCATCCCTCGTTGCCCTTTGGAAGGCAGTTGAGAGTCAATCACATTGCTGTGGCTCTGGAGTCAGAACTAGGCCAGACCAGATAAGGATGGCAGGTTTCCTTCCTTAACGGACATTAGTGAACGAGGTGCGTTTTTCTAACAATCGACAATGGTTTCATGGTCACCAGTAGATACATAATTCCAGGCATTTTTTTTTATTGAATTCAAATTCCATCAGCTGCCAGGCCGGGATTCGAATCTGGGTACTCAGAACATTAGGTGAGCTTCTGGATTAATAGTCTAGTGATGATACCTCCCTCTGAGTTCTGCTTGAATGCCACCTATGTTTCCAGAGAAGCCCATGAGAACCCCAATGAAATTTCAGGGCTTGTAACAGTTGAGTATCAATTTATCTGGATCTGCACTTCAAGCCAGAAAATTAATATAGAAAGGGGGTGTTAACCTGCACGGTCTATGAAAAACAGACTTTTATTGAAGAAGCAAACATTCTTCATGCTTGCCTCTAGAAAGTTGTGCTGATTGTGCCTTTTCACAGCTAATTTAGAGCTAACTATAAAAATGCCACGGACTCAAAATACCTCTGCCTCGGAGACTTCTTCCCCGGACTGACACCCCATTCTGAGTCCCAGTTGGTCACCCAGACCAGGTGACCCTTACTCAGCTGTGCTGTCCTTAAAGGGACAACTACCACACAAGTACTTGTCATTTCTGAAAAACAGATATTAATCCTGAAGTGCAAAAAGGCAAGTGTTAATAAATACCTCCTTCACTGATTGGTGTCAGTGAACTCGGTGAGATAAGTTATATCCAAGAGCACCTTATAAGACACTAACAAATAATAAAAGAAGTACAAAAGTGAAACTGATACATAGAACAATTGACTTACCATATTAATCGCATCGACTGGTCCAATGCTGTTCACATAAACATCACTTTCTATCACTGTTGGCTTCACTGCAAATGTACCACATTTCACAATTGTAATCATAGTAGACAGATAACATTAAAATTTTGTTTCTACTCTAAAAGTTTATTTATTAATATTAGCAGGCCAAAAATTTGTTTTCCAAATACTCATCCTGATGTAATGTTGTGCTATAAGTAATCATATCTGCTTTATTAAACAGTTTCACAAGCACACATTTGATTTGTTCTCATTTATAATTACAGTTTGAGGAAAAAAATGCACTTTTCTTTTGTTTTAAACTGCAGTTGCATGTCAGATGGTACAGTTAAAACTGCAAGATAACAATGGGATTTCTTGAAATGTCATTAGATATTCATCTCTAAATTTGTATTTATGTTTTTCACTTAATATTATAATTATGCTTAAGATGTTGAAATATCCTCTTTAAGAATGAAAACATGTTGCTTTGTCATTTTATAGGTAGATAAAAGCATAAGAGGAACTCCAGGTAGAGAATAAAATTCAACAGAAGTTGCTCACTAGCACAAGATAGAAAACATCTCAGTGATCACCCAATAAAAGCATTTCACATGTAGTTTACTTAACAGACATCTACCAATTCAATAAACAAGGAAGTATAATTTTTGCAATGATCAAAAACATTAACACATTCTGCTTTTTGTTTTACCATTTTATCCATAGCTACAACTAAACGATGAAAATGCACATCCATTCGCTGTGCAAACACAAATATGGAGATCATATCCTGAAGGGTGTTGTCTATTATTTATTTTCTATTTATTGATCAGAATCATTCACATCCAAGTCAGCCCCATGTGGGCCCTGGAGTTCCAGGTTATGCAACCCCGCACCTGAGGGAAGATACGCACTGCTTCCCCCTAAAGTTCATCCTTTGCTTCCATCAGGTACTTGTATTCACTTATGGTCTGTATTTTAGAGCACACTCACCCTGATGTACTGACCAAAACCCTGAAGTGGATATATGTGTGCTGGGACTTGTAGCTGGTGGGATATGGTTTAATTTTTAACTTTAATTTGCTAGATGAAAAACGTAGAAATATTGGAACTCTACACGGCAGAAGGAGGCCATTTGGGCCATCGAGCCTGCACCAACAACAATCCCATCCAGGCCCATCCCCATGTAACCCCCACATATTTATTCTGCAAATCCCTCTGACACTAAGAGTCAATTTAGCATGGCCAATCAACCTAACTCACACATCTTTGGAGTGTGAGAGGAAACTTGGGCACTCGGAGGAAACTCGTGCAAACATGGGGAGAATATGCAAACTCCACACAATCAGTCACTGAAGGTTAGAATTGAACCTGGGTTCTTGGCACTATGATACCGCCGTGCTAACCACTGCGCCACCGTGCCGCGCATATGACAGTGAGTCAGTATTCATTTTACCCCACCTTGAATGATGGGAACAAAAACCCAGGAAGGTTTTAAACTGGCTGTTACTTTACTAATTCTGAATATTTTGCCCAGCAATAAAAATTGACATGATCCCCGTGAGTAGAATAAGGTACCGGTTTTGTGGACGCCACTCAGATTGATAACTTATTCTTCTGGGTGCAGTAGAAAGACAAACACATGCTATCCTGGTGGCTGAAGACACATCTCTGAGACAAAGGTAATAACGTTGCTCTAGGTGTTTATTTTATTGTGGATGAGCTAGCCAGTCAATTATTGGAGGGTGGTAAAACAGTGATAATTACAAATATAGCTCTACTCTTTAAAGAATCCTCTAGCTGGACTATTTCCCATTATTAAGAAAAAAATTATCAAAAGCCACCTTGTCATAAGAACATAAGAAATAGGAGCAGGAGTAGGCCATCCAGCCCCTCGAGCCCGCCCCGCCATTCAATAAGATCATGGCTGATCTGTCGCTGCTCAGTTCCACTTTCCCGCCCTCTCCCCATAACCCTTAATCCCTTCGCCTATCAAAAACCCATCAACCCGCGTTTTAAAAATATTTAGCGAGGTAGCCTCCACCACTTCAACGGGCAGAGAATTCCAGAGATTCACCACCCTTTGAGTGAAGAAGTTCCTCCTCAACTCCGTTCTGAACTGCCCCCTCCTATCTTGAGGCTGTGCCCTCTAGTCCTACTGTCCTTTCTGAGCGGGAAGAGCCTCTCCACCTCTATCCTATCCATCCCATTCATCATCTTATACGTCTCAATGAGATCTCTCCTCATTCTTCTAAACTCCAACGAGTACAAGCCTAGTTTATTCAGCCTCTCCTCATAGCTCAACCCCCTCAACTCCGGTATCAGCCTAGTAAACCTCCTCTGCACTCCCTCCAAGGCCAAAATATCCTTGCGTAAGTGTGGCGACCAAAACTGCACACAGTACTCCAGCTGCGGCCTCACCAGTGCCCTGTACAGCTGCAGCAAGACCTCCCTACTTTTATATTCAATCCCCCTCGCTATGAAGGCCAGCATCCCATTTGCCTTCCTGACCACCTGCTGCACCTGCAGGCTGGGTTTTTGCAACTCATGCACAAGGACCCCGAGGTCCCTCTGCACCGTTGCCTGCTGCAGTTTTTCGCCACGTAAGTAATAATCCTTCCTACCATTATTCCTACCAAAGTGGACAACTTCACACTTGCTAACATTAAATTCCATTTGCCAGTTCCTGGCCCATTTGCCCAGCCTATCTAGATCCTTCTGCAGACTTTCCACACCCTCCGCACAATTTGCCGTTCCACCAATCTTGGTGTCATCAGCAAATTTCAACACCATACACTCGGTTCCCTCCTCCAGATCATCTATATAAATGGTAAATAGCTGAGGCCCCAGCACCGACCCCTGAGGCACTCCACTAGTCACCAACCGCCAATCCGAATAGCACCCATTGACCCCCACTCTCTGCCTCCTATTTGACAGCCAATCCCCTATCCACGCTAACACCCTACCCCCAACTCCATGCCCCCTAGCCTTCTGTAATAACCTCTTGTGCGGCACCTTATCAAACGCCTTCTGAAAATCAAGAAACACCACATCTACCGGCTCTCCTCTAACCACCGCCCTAGACACATCCTCATAGAACTCTAATAAATTCGTCAGACACGACTTCCCTTTAACGAAACCGTGCTGCGTCTGCTCTATCAAACAATTCTCCTCAAGATGCCTCACTATTTTCTCCTTGATCACGGATTCTAACATTTTACCTACAACAGATGTTAAACTAACCGGCCTATAATTCCCTGCCTTTTGCCTGCCACCCTTCTTAAACAACGGCGTAACATTAGCCATTTTCCAATCTTCTGGCACTTCCCCGGAATCCATTAACAGATCAATCTGACTGGCTCCTTCTTATTCTGTTCTGCAAGTAGAGAACTTGTGCTGACGTGTTGAAAGTTGGAAGAGCATCCAGGCAAGTGATAGACAAAATGCCACTCTGCATTGTGGTTCATGTGAGTACATGCCCTGCAATCAGGGAAATAGTCAGCTTGCTTTGAGTAAGCGTTTTAAATGGTTGAGCAATTACAGATGCAGTTTGAAGTGTCAGCATGGAAAAGTATTAGCATGCAGAATAAGTTTAGAAAGAATTGTTTTGTGTAGGTTTAGGGTGCATCAGGCTCCTGCGAGCTGGGAGAGAATATTAATGACCTGCATATTTTGTCAATCGACCTAATGGACTGCAATGCTAGCCACATTTACCTTGATAGACCTTCAGAAGTTATTAATCATTTTTTCATCTGCTTCCAGGTCCTCTCATTTATCCTCAGAGCCACCTCTTGTCAAAAAAAACTTCTTCTGAGGTTATGTGAGATGCCAAACATGGCTCTGCAGTGCTTCTTTGAAGACAACCTCAATACATGCTTCAAGGATTTGAAATGATCTCCATCCTCCCACTACCAATTCTCATCTTCTGCCCAGCAACAATGAATGCACCTTTTAAGGGGAGCTGGAGTTGAATGCTATTTCCTGACACTGCTCACTCCAAGCTCCTGTGAGCATGGCCATTTAGGTCAAGCGCTCAGTATGAATACATGATGAGATCCCAGTGCTGGATCTAGAAAATATTTCCTAATATTTTTCTGTTTCCTTGAATATGTTGGCCCAAATCTTCTGATGTTCAAAATGGTGAAATCTGGACTGAAATCTGTGTTGGGTGTTGTGCCCCATTAGAGGTCCTAGAATATATATATGCACTATATTTACCCAGGTTTGAATTTCTAATGGTCAGATTTTGCTGTCCTAGAGCCTCTGCAAATGTCTCCAACCTTGATCTCACCAAGCCATCCACTCAGGCACGCACCCACTGACCCACCCACTCATGCACTCGTTCAAATACTTACCCATCCACCTGCAGTGGGTAATTCACCTCCTGACATCCTAAAACCTGTCCACCATCTAGAAGGCATAAGTCATGAGGGTGATGGAATATTCTGCACTTGCTTGGATGATGCAGCTCAAACAACACTCACAAGGCTCAACAGCATCTAAGACAAAGCAGTCCACTTGATGGTTACCCCTTTGAAAAATATTCAATTCCTCCACCACTGACAAATGTGGTTGCTATGTGCATCATCTACAAGATGCACTGCAGGAACTTACCAAGGTTCCTTAGGTAGCGCCTTTCAAACCCATGACTACTCCAAAATAAAATGACAAGAGCAGCAGATACCTAAGAACAGCAGCATCTGGGAGTTCCCCTCCAAGCCAGTCACCATCCTGACTAGAACCATATTGCTGTTCCTTCACTGTCATTGGGTCAAAATGTTGGAATTCGCTCCCTAACAGCACTGTGGATGTACCTACTCTTCAGGGGCTGCAGCTGACCACTTCCTTCTGAACAGCAGCTAGGGAAGGGCAGTAAATAATTGGCTAGCAGCGAAGGCCACATCCCATAAATGAATAAAAAATATCTACCAACCACTCATCCACATCCTCATCCACCCATCCATCCATTCACTCACATACCCACTCAACCACCCATTCACTCAAGCACCAAACCACTCACTCACCCATCCACTCACCCACCCATTCGTTCACTCACACAACCAGTCACTCACACAACCGCTTATCCACCCACTCACCCACCAACAATCCCACTCACCCATCCACTAACCCACACTAATTCATTAAGAGACTTGAGACCTTAAAAAAAAGCTGACCTGTGTATGACAACTATTGCTGTCAAAAGGAAGCATGTCCTCTTCTTCTTTTGACTGTCTTCTACTTGCTTACCCTGGAGAGGCTACACTGATCCATTCCGGCTTCAGCTGGGATCAGAAGGCCTGGCTATAAATGGGAAGTTGTGTCAAGGCACAGAAGCCCTCATGGACAGCAGCAATGTACCCAGCATTGCCATTGACTGGAGAATGCACACCAGTGTCTTAATGATCCTTAATGTACATTGTGCTGGGTTTTTTTGGTATCAATGAAGATTTTTGTTATATCAGTGTTCTTATTTTAAATATTTTTCAAGCTGCCAAATTCATGTCTATGAAATGTTCACTTGCTGCTTGAACTCTGACATTAATTTATGGCCAGTGAATTCTATGGGAACATACCAAAATAGTTTGAAGCTTATCATCCTCAGCCGTCCCTTGATTTGAGAATGATGTCTATTCAGGGTCACAAATTTCTGCCATAGGACTTCATACGACTGGAAAGGCTGATTCTTCACACAGATATCTTTGGGCACATGGGGCAGGACATCCTTTGAGGTAGTGAGATCCGTTGTGCAGGATCTGCTTTCCTTCTCTGCTGCCATCCTGCTGATAACCACCATTCAGATGTTAGGCCCTGATACACAATTGTTGCCATTCTGAATGATTGGTAGCGAGCTCCTCCCAGACATTAATGTCAATTGTCATTGTGTGTCAGAGAGATGAACAGAGCCTTCCCAGTGACTGCGTTGATGTGCTTCCAGCTGGGATGGAGAACTGAATTCTTTCCCACAGTCCCCACATTTCTATGGGTTCTCTATGGTGTAAATGTCCTCGTGTCTCTCCAGGTTGTAGAACTAAACACATTCTCTCTTTCATAGACAAAAGTAAAATATTGTGGATGCTGGAAGTCCAAAATAAAAACAGAAAATGCTGGAAACACCCAATAGGCCTAAGCATCTGTGGCAAAGTTACATCTTTAATATTTCCAGTTCTCCAAAAGTTCAGCAACCTGAAATTTTGGCCACGTTTTTTGACTGTGTCGCGCCCGGCGCAAATCTTGTTGGGACACCACAGGGTCAGAGAATTATGGGTGAGGCGCCTAGCACTGTTGGGATGGGGCCTGAGGGAGTTGGGGCCTAAGGGGACGGAGCATGACAGGGGTCATGAAGGGTAGATTATAAAGGGAGTCATGAAGGGAGATCTATTGGGAAGGTTTCAATGCCGTGATCTATTTTGGGGGGAATGTTGGAGAAATATGTCTTCAGCGAGGAGGGTGCCCCGATGTCCATGGGAGGGTGAAGGGGTTCTTCAATTTCACCTCAAGATTGGGCCTCTTTAAAAACGGCACCTGATCTCTGCAAAGCTGGGCTTGCCGGCAAGTTTAGGCCCAAGCTCTCTCAGAACTGATGGAAAACTCAGCACTCTCCCTTGCAATCTGATTCTCACCTGTGAATTACAGGCTTTTTCTCATCCAAAATGACACTTCAGTCATTTTTTGGGAAAATTCCACCCAATAACTTTGTTTCCCTCTGCACAGATACTGCTGACCTGCAGGTTATTTCTAGCATTTATGGTTTTATTTTGGCTTTCCAGCAATTGCAATATATGTGTTTTCATATACATTTCTCCTGCATTACATCTCCTATCCATTTAAAGGTAAACTAACTGTTACTGGAGTGAATAAAATTACAATTAAATATTTTAAAAATCATTAGTAATCCAATGAATTTGCAAATAAGTTGCGAATACTGTCAGATTTCCTTTATCTGATTATAGAAAGTTCAATCCATTAAGAAAGAGCTTACCTCCAATATCTGGTCGAAGTTTGTTGTCGTATCCTTTGAGTAGGTCATTGAGAATATTGGTCACGTCACTTTCATGGACTCTTGGAGCCAGGACCCATGTTCTATTTAATACATTGTCTTCATAATCTTCATCATCTACTTTGTTTGCACTACACATGTAAAGAGTGTGCAAAAAAAAAGGTTAAGAGATAGAGACAAGTAGAAAAGAAATGACAATTATGAATCAATTTAGAGCAAAATAGATAATGCAACAATCTTCTTCTATTGTCTCTATATTGTGATGAGCAACGCCCCTGTATTTCAATTTCTATATTGGCTCATTGTGAACCCCGCAATTTGTTTAAGAAAGACCTTTAACTCATAAATCCATTCTAATCACAGATTTCTGGATTGATACAATATAGAAAGAGGACATGTGGATCATTGTGCCTGTGTTGGTTGTTTGAAAGAATAATGCAATTATTCTCACTCTTTCTCTTCCCCAGAGCCCTGCAACTTCTTTCCTTTTCAAGTCTTCAATCAATTTTTTTTGAAAGTTATTAAATTACTTCTACCGCCCTTTCAAACATTGAATTCAAATCAGAACAGTTTGCAGCATTACAGAAAAAACAATCTTTGAATTTTCTTTCTAGTTATTTTGCTAACTATCTCAAATCTGTAACCTCTGGTTAACTACCACTTGAGGAAACTGTCCCTCCATCAAAATTTTGAACATCTCTAATAGGTCTCTCCTTATCTTTTTCTGCTGTCAGAATAATCCCAGCTTCTCCAATCTCACCCCATAACAGATTCCTGATGCTTGGTATCATCCTCTCCTTCCCTCCATAATAAGATCCAAACTGATAATTCACTGATGATTGCACATTGTTCACTATCGTTCACCATTTTTCAGATACAGTCCATCTCCGTAACCATTGAGATCCAGATGATATTCACGCTTGATAAGCAGCAACTAAAATTCACACCATAATGATCATCTTCAGCAAGAGAGAATCTAACCATCCCCATTTGATTTTCAGTGGAATCACCAATGCTGGATCTACTACCAACATGAATGGAGGTGATTCTCCCACAAAAGTTCTAAGTGCTGAATTTGTGTAAAAACTGGGGTGAATCCCATTAGTTTTTTGAACCAGGATTTTCAAAATGAATCTCCCATGCTGCAAAGTAAAGGCGGGGCCTATTCCCGCTGGAGGGCTTGGCAGCATAACGCTGAGTGGGACACTAAGCATGCACTGATCTGTTACAGCAGAGAGCAGTGCTCGCACAGTGGCCCCACCCTGCCTGCCTCCCGATCGCTGGCCAGTTCTATTACTGGCCAGCACAGCATCCCCACATTGCTAGCACACCAATCCCCCACCCCCAATTGTTGCCCTATCATTCCCCCCACCCTCCAATTTTTGGCCTCCCAGGTGTCTCTGTGGCAGCCCTGGTGTCTCCCCCTCCCTCTCAGCCCTGATCAATGACTAGGGGGCACCCACCCCCTTATCCCGATATCCGGGGGGGCCTAAATGGCCTTCCTTCATTTTAACGGGGCTGACTGCTGGTTCCCCCTCAGTGGGAAGCTGTAAACTCCACTTGAGTGAAACATTCGACACTAGCAGAAGAGATGCTAGTGAGTCCAGAGACTTCAGAGATTTAATGATAGTTAAATGATTTTATTATTTATATCAGAAATTGGCATGGAGCTGATAATGCCAGAAATGCTGGCCCCCAGTGACGCGTGAAGGCTGTGGCACCCAGCGGTAAGCCTGCTTAATCACCTCCGCTGATATCTCCTGGCCCATTTCTTCCTGGGCTGGGAGAATCGCCCCTAACGTCTTTGCTGTTACCATTGACCAGAAACAGAACAGGACTAGCCATGTAAATACAGTGGCTACACAAGCAGGCCACCTCCTGACTCCCCTCCATTTAAAAGGCACAAGTTAGGAGTGTGATGAAATACTCTTCACTTTCCTGGATGAGTGTGACTCGCTCCAACACCACCCAATGAAGCTTTTACTTTTATTATACTGAGAAGAGCTGGTACGAGCAGCTTGCCTACAATTTTATTCACTTATACAAAATGATGAAAACACTCTGCATAGAAACTCCAGGATTCATTTTCTTAATTGTAGGGCCCATGGATTCTGATTAACCTACCACATCTCTCGCAGGTACTAGCAACTCAGGACTACTTGGTATTTTTTTTACTATCTTCCAGTATTCTTTTTACCTTGGAGACAAGTGACCTGATCTTTTTTTCAAACAAGCTTGGCATAATCTATGACAAAACAACCATTTGATCAGCACCTCATCTACCAACATAGGACAGCATGGTGGCACAATGATTAGCATGGTGCCTCACAGGCCAGGGACCCAGGTTCAATTCCCAGCTTGGGTGACTGTGCAGAGTCTGCACATTCTCCCTGTGTCTGCATGCAATTCCTCCAGGTGCTCCAGTTTCCTCCCACTGAAAGATGTGCCGGTGAGGTACATTGGCCATGATAAATCCTCCCTCAGTGTACCTGAACAGGTGCCACAGTGTAGCGTCTAGGAGATTTTCCCAGTAACTTCATTGCAGTGTTAATATAAGCCTACTTCTGACACTAATAAATAAACTTAAAGCTTAAACATTCATTACCTCCGCCACCAAAGCATAGTGGTAGCAACATGGACCATCTGCACGATGCACTACAACAATTCCTCAAGTCTCCTTTGACAGCGCATTCCAAGTCTGAGCAGAGTGAGATTCCAAACAGTACCTGACATATTTGGAAAGAAGGGATGCTTTGCTGTTTGCTTGGGTTGTTTGAAAAAAAATCAAGTCATGGGTGTCCGGATGCTGATGCAAAGGGAGTGAGGAGGATTTCCTGCATTTTTGTATAATGCCCCACCAGGTATTGTCAGCCCCATATATTATTTTATTGATTTACTTCTTTTTCCCCAAAAGAACATTCAAATACAGGACCCCTCTTCCACTTTTTGCAAAGGATGCTACTCAAGTTCTATATGCACTTCAGCTTCATGGTCCTGATCATTGGTGATTTGTTGCAGAGTAGGTGGTGACTGAGGAAGAAGTGGGGGTTTGGGTTGATCGAGGGATCTCCTCGGGTTTGCTCCTGAGCCTGGCCTAGGTGACCATTAACAGACCCAGACTGGCTGTGGAGGTGATCCTAAGACACAACTGTCTACCCCTAATCTACTGCTACATTTGCAGCCAAGTATCCCTGAAGAGAGAGCATGAGGATTCTGCTAATACGTTTGAGGCCTTCCGTAGCCATTGAATGTCATAGGAGCTAGAAAGCATCAAAGCCCTGCAAATTACATTTTAATGTTATTTGTTAAGTTCCCTTTGTTTTGTTTTTCATTACAGTGCTCTTTTAAGGAGCTTTCAATGAGCTTTTTTTAATATTAGCTCATTTATGTTACAAAAGCGTACATAAATAGGAGACAGTGGGGGCACTAGGTATGTGAGAGGAGTGTTGAGACTGAACAAAGTCAATCAATTCTATCAGTAAAGAAAAGGTTTATGCCTTGGTTTTGACCTCACCAATAGTAACACAGTTTCCAAATAAGAAATCAGCCACTTAGGACTGAGATGAGGAGACATTTCTTCACCCGAAAGATTGTGAATCTTTGGGATTTTCTATGCCAGAGATGCCTGGGTTCAGCAGTTCTTGATGCAAGAGATAGATTTTGTACTAAGAGCATTAAGTAATATGGGGTACAGGAATGTGGAATGGTTGCAGACAATCAATCTTATTTCATGGTAAAGAAGGCTCAAAGGTCCAAATGCCCAATTCCAGCTGTTATTTATTATCGTCTTATGTTGTCATCTTCAGTATTAGCAGTGCAGCTACAAAGGACCTGGGTGCAGTGCCAAAATAAGCTTAATGGCCTCAAACAAGTGGTCAAGATCAGTAATGGATCTTCTTAAGCCATAACCCATTAGCTGCAGCACAAATCTCACACATCGCTCCAGTCTACACAATCCCTCCCACTGTCTGCCAACAACTTCTAACAACTGTGACTTATATTTCACATTCATAGATTTAGCTCACGCTTTAGCATTCATCAAGACTGCAAGTCTCACACTCATATCTCACAACTTGCATAGATTGCCAACCATCCTACTGTGGCAGGCACAACACTCAAACACAATGAACTGCACTCACTGATGCGTTTTAATCTCTCTGCTAGGACCAGGTGGCACACAGCAGGCAGCAACAGCAGTTGCTTGGCATTGTATAGAAATAGCTGAATATGTTCACCCCCTACAACAGTTGATGCTTGAAATAATCAGAATGACCATCACAGAGGCATTGGTCAGTGGCATGACTCAAATGATTGAGGATGACTGTATTTTGCTGCATAATCCACCCTCTCACATACCACAAATCAGTTACGATGTCCAACTTGTAGATTGTCTAACCATGTATTTTTCGCTTTCACCCTCTTCCCTCATTCCAACCCTTTCTTTACATAAGAAACAGAAATAGGAATCGGCTACTCTGCTATTCAATAAGATCATACCTAATCTGCATGTAGCTTTTCAGCCTGCACCTTGTAGCCTTAGACTCTCCTGTCAATCAAGTACTCAGTCAACTCTGCCTTGAATATATTCAATGAACCAACCTCTGCCGGACTCTGGAGCAGAGAATGCTATAGATTGAGGTCCCTTTCATTTCCATCTTAATTGCGAGATCCCTTCTTTTGAAACTGTATCCTGTAGTTCTGGGCTAGAACTTTCCAGCGCACCCACCACCACTCTCCCAACCCCCCTCAGACTTATGGCAAGGGTTGTCTTCAGCAAGACAGGAAGATCTCGCCAGCAAAAGGGCTGGAAAATCCCACCTCTAGATTTCTCAACAAGGATCTACCCTGTCAAGTCCTCAGGATCTTAAATATTTCAGTAAGATCGCCTCTCATCCTTTCAAACATTAATGAGATTAGGCCCAACCTTAGGGACCCCTTTCCTGATGATCGGTCCCTCAATAGACATTGAGTGTTTTTGAATGAGGGGTTTCTCCCTCTCCCAGTGCCTCCCCATACCCCCACGCCCACCTTCACCCTCACCATCCAGAGACCACAAGCACCATAGTCTGCTTGTCCTGTCCCCTGCTTGGTGAACCACCCACCACCACTGAATTACTCATTGTTGCTGCATGATAAGACCAGTAAGTGAGCATTAATTGCCCACTTAAGTCCTCAATTTATAGTGAAATGGCAAGACCATCCACATACCTCTTTACCATTAGCTTCATTGGGGTGGAGGAAGGAACACGTTGGAAGCATCCCAAACCACCACCTTCCCACGTGACTAAATGCCCCCCTGCCCCCAACAACCACATAACCACTGAACATGCCACAGGGGAGGGCACAAGATTCTTCTCTTTGTGTGCTACTCTCAACTTTTTTTCTTCTCTTTGTGTAATCGGCAAAATTGGCTAACAACGCACTCAGTCCCTTCATCCAAGTCATTCCACTGCTGGGACAGGACTGTGTGGAGCACTGGGACAGAAAGGTGAAGGCACCAGCAAGATACTCAGTAAGGGAATGCACGAGGGTTGAGTTTTGTATAGATTATTGGATAATGGAATGGTGCCTTTTGGTGGAGGAATTTGGCTGAGAAAATTCTGTGTTGGTCTATATCAAAGTGATGGTAAGATGTGGGACTGTTGAACAATGCGGATCTGGGGTAGTATTAAGAGATATTAGATTGAAATTAGGTTCTTGGGGATAGTCCAGGCAGAACATGGATAAGCTGGCTGCCCCCTGCTCCTATTCTTTCTGAGCTCATTGCCTAATCACCATTAATTGGAACATCTATCCTGTAGAGTAATGGAAGGATTTTGGCCAATAAAATAGGAGGGTCACAGTCACCTACACTGTCACCAGCAGTACCATTTCACCTTGTTCTGGGGCTGCTGAACTGGGATGACTCAGTATGATAAGCATTGCCTAGTAAATTGCAGATGCCAAACATACTGCTCCTTGTTTAGGTGGAGGCAGGAAGAGTTCCTCGATGACTCCAAATGACTAAGGCCTCTATTTGAGAGTCCTTTTCCCTACCTTCCTCCTCCTTCCATGAGCAGTTTCCCTCTTTTGCTGCTTCTAGTCCCATCCCAATTTCATACTGTTCCAGAGGGAACTGCTGCTTTAGTAATCATGACTGGTAGCAAATGTTATTACAGTGACAACCAATGCCTTCCCAAAAGAGAAAATTCTGGAAAATCTCAGTAGGATAGACAGAATCTGTAAGGAGGGAAATGCCTTCCCCATGTGCAGCACCATTCCTTCCTGCTTTCACCAACTTTATGGAACTCCTCCAACAACCAGCCGGCCACAAACCCAAATAAAGCCAATAAAGACTCATAAACAAGTACATTGCTAGTTGGATGATGATGTCTTTGAACAATGCTAGGAAGGGGAAAGGGGAATTCTTCATGCTGCTGAATGCATGATCAACTGTGCATATATTAGAGAGGATGTTAATTAAAGCAGCGAAGTCCAAAAGTGACAGGTTTGGTGTCAAATCTGCATTAGACATTAACGTGATGTAGACCTGTCCACTCTGCATACTTTTGGCACATGCACGTGATGCATGCATTCATACCCTCAGTGAGATTACACCATTCTTCTCATCCAGCACCTGGAGAGACAAAGCTACCAATGTAAATAGCAGCAAGGTTTATTGCCATTTTCAGATCCTTTGAATCAATTTAGTTGCCCTACACTGCACGCTCTCCAATGCATATCTTCCTATAAGAGGACTAGAATTGCACAATGGGCCAGACCAGTGCGATATAGTAATGTAAAATCACTTGCTGTGGTTTGTGGTCAGGGAAAGCATGCATAGGAAGTACTTCTCAAGCCATACTTGTCCAAGCTGAGGGTGATTTTAGGTGCAGTGTGGGCTGCTGGCTGCCCAGTATCTGGATCACCTTATGTATAAAATCTGTGAAAAGCAAAGAAGGGAAGCAATCAGTTCCCAGGCCATGTTATCGACAGGACTGTGGAATTTGAAGTTGGTCACAGTTACGGGGGGGTGGGGTGCAGTGGTGGGGGCTATACTGAAGTTAACAGTTGTTGCAAATATATAATATTCTTTTAGGTGCTTTCTAAAGCAAAAACTAGGAGATGCCAATGTTACACTTGCCTCTTTGTCTACTATATTGTGCGGCTGACAACATCCACATTGCTTTTTAACAGAAGTGATTAGTATGCAAATATGATGATGCTTCCAGTCGTCTGTTGCTTCCTTTTATTAATTGCCAGATTATCTCATAAAAGCAAAATTATAAAACATTTCCGCACTGGTGCTTTTCAGGAGAGGCCTTTGCCAGCACTCTGCTGAGTCTGCGAATTGGGATTTTGGGCGTCAGCCCACTTGGCACTGGATATCTTATTTGGCGGAGAAAAATCATTTTAAAATTTTGAAGCAACAGTATGTGCGTGGAGATCACCTCGGTACACATTAGAAATGTTATCTTGACAACTGTGCTTTGGACATGGGCTGCATTCTCTGCAGTGTAGCTCTCGATTCATTGTGCACCTTTATTCAGCAGGCACTGGGGGAGCTGCAAATTGTTCCGAACTCCATGACCTTCAAACTCTAGCGGAGTTCTCCTAAGCTCCAGCCTTAATTCAGTCGCAAAGCAGAAGTTATTTTCTACTGCTTAGACCATTTCTTCCTGGATTCCACTAGTCTCCTGTAAAAGTTACAGCAGGAGAACAGAACATGAACCACACAATTTCATGGCCTTGCGCATAAAGCTAGGTTG
The DNA here is from genome assembly GCF_965287045.1 of Carcharhinus amblyrhynchos. NCBI lineage: Eukaryota > Metazoa > Chordata > Chondrichthyes > Carcharhiniformes > Carcharhinidae > Carcharhinus > Carcharhinus amblyrhynchos. Next base: position 83,355,071 of record NC_137324.1, on the reverse strand, counting down.
CCATGGTAATAGATTTTTCATTCTGAATACAGATAACTACAAGCTGAATATTGTTCCTCAGAACTTTTGTTTCCCCCACTCATCCAAGCACCTTCCCTTACTGCTGCTGCTTTCTTTCTATTCAGTATTCCTTTGGTATATGAATCCTATGTCTAACACTGCAGTAATCATTCCAGCAGCTATAAGCAGTAACGACCATTAGTTTTCCAGTAGGCCTTTCCAAAGTTATCCTGGATTTGTAAGAAGAGGGAGGGAGAATATTGCTACAGCATGCAGCCTGGGGTTATACAAAATCCAAATGCAACTAATTGGATATATTGGGAAACTTTGCTTTTTATGATGATAATTCAGCTGCAACAGATCACCCAAGTGTGTCACCCACTGCAGCCTGATCTTCAGCTGGAATCCTGTTGCAGTAAAATAACAACAACATTCAACCTTCATGCTACCAAATCATCTCAAGCCGCGTTGCCAACATTTACCTCATTAGTCAACTATCCACTTACTGATGCATCAAGCTGATCTCTGCAACCTTCTTTACCAGTGGCAAACTAAACATCATTTGCTAGCTTCTGAGTGTGTGACATGTTTTATTTAAAAGAGTTTTCAACCTCTGCAATCACAAAAAGTCTTCACACATGCTTCCAGCCCAGCTTCTCGTAGCTTCTGCGGTGTCAGTTTACTTTGCTCCGAGTACACACCCAGGCTTACCAAATTAAACAAAGGAAGCATAGATTAGTTTCCAGACTCACACAATCAAATACAGTACAATTAAACACTACAGGGCCCAACACTTCTACAAGGTGACTGGGTTCCCAAAGGTGCAGGTGTATCAAACAACACTTTGGAAGTGTGAATCAATAAGGATTTAAATTGATCAACATGCAAGTATTCTAAGATCACCCAGAACGAATAAGGCATGGAACTGTAAATCTTCCATCCTGCAATAGTTGACAGTGATGCAGCTCTTTGAATGAGCAGAAGAAAAGGTTGTTGGAGGATTTTGTGAAATCAATTATTCATCCAACTTGCATCCAAATGCAGAAACTGAAGAAAATACAGTGAGGTTTCATCCAAACTTTTATGAAACATACTGTCAGGATGTTGAAACAACTCTTCTGATGGCTGGGTCACACGGTACTTCCCTGAGAAAGTGTCAAAGACCATTTGCTTCTACTGTTCTATACAACATTCAGCCAGTGGAAGGGAAATCCATGCAACCAGAGCAAAACTGCCTCCTTGCCTGCAGAAAATGAACAGGAGGAGGAGAGAGAAATGGTCTGACCGTAGCTGTTGCACAAAGCTAGTGTATTAAAGACTAAACAAGTAGAATTTTAGTTGTAAGTATCTCAAAGCAAACACTACTAGGATCCATTATAGCTATAAAAACAGAAAATGCTGGAAAATCTCAGCAGGTCCAAAAGCATCTGTGGAGAGAGAACAGAGCTAGGATCAAGTCTGGGGATAACACTTCATCAGCTCTGACAAAGGGTCATTCAGACTCAAAACATTAGCTCTATTCTCTCTCCACAGATACTGTTGGACCTGCTGAGATTCCACAGCATTTTCTGTTTTTGTTTCAGATTGTAGCATCATCCATATTTTGCTTTTACCCATTATAGTAATGAATTTTTGTTCATTCAGTGTGGTAATAAAATATACTAAAAATAAGGTTATTACAATCATGCATCAGCAATCCAGAATTGTGTGATTGCTTCAGTTGTAGTTTTATGATAGTTCCTTGGTGTAATGTCCTCATATTAATTGGGATTAACTTAGGGGTTTTAAACAAAAAGGTGGCATGGACAAGTTGGGCCAAAGGGCCTGTTTCCATGCTGTAAACTTTTATGACTCTATGAGTCTATATTCACAGCTGCATTGAACAGATATAAATAATGTTTATTTAGTGAATTTGTCTAATATTCACTGAATTATTACTTTTTTTACAGTTCATAATATGTATTATGTTGGCCTTAGTCATGAAAAACCAGAAAATGTAAATAACTACAAAAGATTTTCATCAATCTCTGATGTAACATAAAATTGGGCTGAAAATCTTGGGGGTCCTGTCACTGAGTTTGCTGGAGTATATAGGATCAGGACAAGATACTACAAGTTACAGGCAAATATTAAGCATTTGCACGCTGCTGTACATTGATATCTATCTGCTAATTGTTAATATATTAATTATTTATAGAAATTGTGGGCCTGATTTTAACTCAATGCACTCACTGATCTGTGTACCCTCCCTAGGAGTCTCCAGTACTAAGTCCAATCTGAAGCCAATGGGAGGGACAAGACTGACAACGGGCAGTAGATAAGCTCATGGGGATGTGAGGCCATCATTGGAACTCATTAAAATGGTTTGGGCTCCATATCTAAGGACATATGTGCTGACCCTGGAAAGGGTCCAGAGGAGGTTCATAAGAACGGTCCCAAGAATGAAAAGCTTGATGTATGAGGAGTGTTTAAGGACTCTGGGTCTGTACTCAATGAAGTTTAAAAGGATGGGAGGGGTGCGGGGAGGAAATCTCATTGAAACTTACAGAATACTGAGAGCCCTAGATTGAGTGAACGTGAAAACAACATTCCCATTAGTAGGCGAGACTAAGATCCGAGGGCACAGCCTCAAAATAAAGGGACAATGCTTTAGAATCGAGATGAGAAGGAATTTCTTCAGCTCGAGGGTAGTGAATCAATGAAATTCATTGCCACAGAAAGCTATGGATGCCAGATCATTGAGTGTCATTAAGACAGAGATAGATAGGTTCTTGATTGGTAAAGGGATCAAAGGTTATGTGGAAAATGCGGGAGAATGGGATTGAGAAACTTATCAGCCATTATTGACAGAGCAGACTTAATAGGCCAAATGGCTTAATTCTGCTCTTGTGTCTTATGTTTGGAAAGTTTTAGGAAGGAATGTGGACGGCACAATCAGAAAAGTTTGTTATGAAGAATGGAGCCTGGAGCAGCTAAGACTCAAGTCATCTCATGGGGTCAAGAGGAGCTGACAGGACCCTATCACTTGCCAGTTTCTGCTGGTGTACTTGAACCTCTGCAGACTTAATGAGGTCTGCAGTTAAAACATTGTACATGCCCTGATTTTGCTTTTGAAATAAGACCACTAATGGTGCTGGTGGCAATCCTGTGCTGTAAGTCAGGCAAGTTAAGGAGAGGGACAGAACACAATGCTAAACCCCACCCTCCATCTTGACCCTACACCCACACCATTATAGAATCATAGAATCCCTGTAGTGCAGAAGGAGGTCATTTGGCCCATTGAGTCTGCACTGACCACAATCCCAACCTAGGTCCTTTTCTCATAACCCCACATATTTACCCTGCTAAACCCCTGACACGAGGTTCAATTTAGCATGGCCAATCTACCTAACCTGCACATCTTTGGAGTCTTGCTGAGTGGTGATATGGAAAATGTTTAAATTCTCTGCCCACTTCAAAAAAATCATGGGCCAAATTCTTCTCTCCTGGAGACAGTGAGGGACAGTACAGACCCAAATGATTTTCCTGATGAAAGGCTGGCCTGAAATGTTAATTCTCACCATCAGTGCTACCTGACCTACTGAGTAATTACATCCTTTTTGTGTCTTTATCTCATTTTCTTTCTTGAAGACTTGGTTCCAGGAAGATTTTGAGTGCTGCCCACTAGCTTTCTTCTGCTGGCGATGTATGAAAATGCGACAGTGAGGGTCTTCCTTCTTGCCAGTATTTATGTGTGGGGCAGGGAAATGCTTGGTGAGCATCTCAGTGGGGCTGGGGAGAGGAGAAGTTGAGGTCGGGCAGGAGCCTCACCAGCCAAACCTGCCTCTGTTCCACCAATTCATGATGCAGTTATGAAGGAAAATCCAGTACCAAATGAATGCTTAAAACAAACAAATAAATGATTTCCCTATTGGTGTGAGTGAATAAGTGAATAACATGTGCATGACTTTATACCAAACATGCTCATTGAAAATTATGGATTGATGGTTTTTATGTAACATAATTTTATATTACCATTATACGTTAGTGCTGTCACTCAGGGTGAACCAAAGGATTTCATAGTGATTTAAGAGACTGTGGGCATTTATGCCAAGCATTGATAACATGAAGTTTAAAATTCATTTATTGATGTCACAAGTAGGCCTACATTAATACTGCAATGAAGTTACCGTGAAAATGTCCTAGTTGCTACACTCCAGCGCCTGGTCGGGCACACTGAGGGAGAATTTAGCATAGCCAATGCGCCTAATCAGTGCATCTTTTGGCCTATGGGAGTAAACAGGGGTACCCAGAGGAAACACACACAGATACGAGGAGGACTTGCAAACTTCGCACAGACAGTGACCCAAGCCAGGAATTGAACCGAGGTCTCTGGCAATGTGAGGCAGCAGTGCTAACCACTGTTCCACCATCTCACCATGAGAGCCTCTGAGAGCCAAATTATATTCTTACGTTGACTTTTTAACCAATGCTCTGGGGTTTAAATTCCATTATCCAATCTTATTCTGCAAAATATATTCTGTATAAGTCAAGGGATTGTATTTTGTATCTTTCTAAATTATGTATCTAGTGTCTACCTCCTCCTATTTAAAGCTAAGAATGTATAGCAAGGTGGTCTGCGGGGATGGTGGGGTCATGGTACTGGATCAGTAATACAGAGCAACAAGCTAATGCTCTGGGGACCAGGGTTCAAATTCCACCACAGCTTCTGGTGGAATTTAAATTCAATTAATTAAATAATCTGTAGTTAAAAGTTAGTGCAACGCTGACCATAAGTCCATCAGGTTTACTAATGTCATTCGTCAGAGGTAAGAAAACCTTTTGCTGATAGCCACCTCGGGCTAAGCTGATAATCAGTATTCTCTATGTTGAACATGAACTGGAATGAAAGAGTGACAAGGTAACAGAATGTTCTCTGAATGGGCGACTTCAATGCCCATCACCAAAATTGGCTTAGAAGTACCGAGCCTTGAAGAACACACCAGCCAGAGAGGGGCTGTGGAAGGTGGTGAGGGAACTGGCACAATAATCACCAAAATGTAAAAACAAGCTCTTACCTGCTGCATCAATAGATGGATTTGCAAGTCTTTTTGGCCCAAAACTTCTGCACTCAAGCTAACAATTGCTGTGCAGCTGCCACTAACCTGTGTCAGGGTGCCTTTAGGGTCATGATTGACTTCTGGCTCACAGCCTGACCCCTGTCTTCCCAGAGATCCTGCCCTAGAGCTCCAAGTGGGTACGCTGCCTTCTTTTCTCAAAGATTGTTGGCCAGCTTCCCACTGGGCAGCAGCTAATTTACTTCACTGAGGCTGGGAGCTGACGGACCACATACTCCTGGGTTAGGATCCTGTCCCCGACGAAAAGGATAAAATTCACCCCATAGTCAAATCCTGGGATTCTCAATCTTTTTGCTTCTAAAGACCCCTTGCCCTTTCTATAAAAAAATCCTGTAAGACAACAAAAGCATTTTTATCTTTGGATATTAGGAATACAATGAAATATGTATTATGATTATTTTTGTTTTAATTTATGATTAATAATCTGATAAGCCTTTGTAAAATGCATGGTAGGCTAGGTGTGCTGTTGCCATATCTGGTGCTTTGGTTAATGCCAGGTGATCTGTCCAGTCAGACTTTATAGCAGTCAGAGGGCATTTCAGATTCAACTACATTGTTGCGAGACCAGGCAAGGATGACACATTTCCTTCCATGAAGGGCCTTAGTGATCCGCATGTGGTTTAGAACAATCAATAATGGTTTCATAGTCATCATTCCGAGACCAGTTTATTATTCCAGATTTCTTAAATGAATTTAAATTCCAACATTGCTGTAATGGGATTTGAACCCATGTCTCCAGTGCATTAGCCTAGGTCTCAGGATTGCTGATCCACTGACATTACCATGACTTCACCACCTCCTCCCAGTTGCAGGTACATCAAAGTTACATGCTAAATGTTTTATGAGGATAGAAAATATGAGGAACCAAACAATGAACTGGACCTCAGGGCACACCTTCCCAGCTTCCCTCCTCCTTTTCCTCCCCACCTAAGGAGAAGCTTCCTCCAGGATGTACAATTCCCATGGGAAAACCAATCTCAGGGTCCAATATTAGGGTACAATACAAGGGTAATTTTAACCTACCTGTCAGCATCCTTTCCTGACAATATCTCCGAGCAAAAGCTCAAATTGACTATTGAAATAACTTGCAAAGCAAACAAACTCTTCCACTTTCACCAGCAGACTGTCAGGGGGTAAGCTTCCCTTTCCGCCCACCAAGGAAATTGGAGCAGGGAGGGCGTGGGGGGGAACCATGCAAAGGTCCTTTGCCCTCAAGCGGGATTTTCTGATTTTGGAACAAGCGCGGCTGAAAAATCCCACCCTTGAAGTCAGTCACAGTACTGCTTGCAGCCATTTGACTAGCCTCCTCAAAGCTGGCGCAACTCTCTCTGAACGCTTTTCCCATCCACCCACTGAGGGTTTGTATGGGTAGCGTAAAGTCTTAGCCAATTGGCCTGCTAATAAGCTTAATAGTTTGTTAAGTGGTCTTTTTCAAAATGGCGGGCAGGCTCCTGAATCTAACGCTCACCCAACCTTCCTATTATTGGTGACTGATGTTATGACATTAGGTTAAAGTCCCAATGTCATCACATCAGATAGGCAGTGATCCCAACATCAAAATGTAAAATTCACCCATATGTTTTAAGTGAATTCTGTGCTCAAGGATGAGATTCCCTGGCTATACTTACACTCAAGAGGAAACATGAACAGTTCCCACTGTCAATAATTGCAGCTGCCTATCCAACAATTAATTAAGTCAGGTCTTTGTGACTTGTGGTTATAACTCTTTAGCTGCCAGTGTCTCATTCACAGTCTATGTCTGACTTTAATTGCTGACAAGAGTCATGTGGATGGCAGCTGGAGCAGAACAGCAGAAGGCATGTGAGAGTTTAATAACTTTGGCTCTCCATCACTGGTGACAAGGTGCCGGACTGTACCCAAAAACTCTCCATCTCTCTTTTCCCCTTTAAAGGTCTCCTTCAAATCTTACCTCTTTCATCCAAGATTTTGGTAATTTGACCTAACACCTATGTGACTTAGTGTCAGATTTTGTTTTATAATGCTCCTGTGAAGTGCTGGCAGATGTTTAGTTATGTTTAGGTGCTGTATAAAAGCAAATTGTTTGGTTGTTGTTGTCTCCAGCCTGAACCCAGCAATAAAGATTAGCTGAGAGAGTGGAAGGACCCAAAGGAATGGTAAGGTTGTCAGGTAAGTAGCCCAGAGGAACAGTGACTGAAGTTTGACTTCTCCATTTTTGTAATAATTTGGCACACCAATGCAGTTTAAATACAGTTCCCTAAATAGAAACAGCTTTTTGCCATATTTTTTCCAAATTTTTATTACTTACTTTGATAACATAATGGGACATCTATTTTCCTCACTGGTGCTGATTGTAAATCAGCTCACATTCTTGTAAAAATGAATATTTGTTATTTTCCCAAGGCAATTGACCAGACAGCACCAATACTACAAATGGCCACCCTGTGAGCAGACATGTGTATCAGAGAAGAAGGTTTGAAAATCAAAGCGTGAGCTGCAGGAAAGAGATGGATTTGCTGCTTGTTGACAGAGTGAAATGTCGCTAGGATCTTCTGCCGAGAAAAAAGGAAAGGAAAGGGTGCATGAGGTCACCAATTTTAGCCACTACTGTTAAGTTTCAGAGAAGTTGGCAGTTGTGGAAAAGGACATGTAATAACATTAAATATTTTAGCAAATAGAATTCAGTGAATATTAAACAGGGCGAAATGTCAACGGATAGGACACCAACACTACATTTCTGGATTTGACAATGTACGGGGTGACTTGCAAAATCCACACGTATAAAGGCAAATCCTATCAAAATATAATCAGTATTCATCATGCAGCTATTCAAAAAATAAGCAAGAGGCTGCTTCACTTGCCTTTGAATTAGTTTGTCAGGTGTTCAGTGGAACGTGTGATCAGACTTATTAATGGTCATTTTCTAAAAGATTTTGTGACACGGTGGCCGATTTTAAGTCACTCCACCCAGCAGGAATGGGGAAGCTCTTGATCTGAAAAGTACTTACTGTCCTATTCTCACCTCATGTCCTGCCCGCCACCATTAAGCAAATAGGCCAGGACCAGCCTAGAGCAGGTGGGATCCTCACTGAAATACAAATAAAGCTGGGCAGAGTGCAAAGCGAGCGTCCAATCTGACCCTGTTGGTTTTCCACTTGACAGGTTAGGTTAAAATTAGAATTGTCTATGGCTCATGTACATCTTTATTTCAAATCTCAATTTTACATCCAGTTGGTAGTGTACGAGCTCAACTACCAGAGAAATAAAAACCTAAAAATGACATAACTCATGTTGATGCTGCACATATTAGTTCTCAGTTCAACATGTATTGCATCTCATTCTAGAGCAAGCTGTTGCATCAGAACAGCGCCTTACAAAACCAGTGGAGATTTTTTTCAAAAAAGCATTGGAGTAGTATAAACTGCTCAAATGATTGGGTATGGTTGGTGAATGAGCTTTTCATTTAAGTGGGTAACACTGGAATTTATTTGAATGGCCTTGAATAACAGATTGAAACTCTGTTAATTAAAGATGAAAAATTCCAAAACAGTCAATAAGGGAATCCAGGAAACTTATTTTTTCTATGATACAGATTATGATGCAGCCCTAGTCTGTAGAGAGCCAAACTTGAATAAAATCCACAGAGAGGTGTACTTCAACAAACTGGCTGTCCATTATATATGCCAAATGAAAAGAAAAAAATCTAGGTTCCCCCCTACAAGGAGCTTTTCTAAAATTCCCTTTCCAAAAAAAAAACAACCTGCTGAAGGGGCAACACTCGAAAGCTCGTACTACCAAATAAACCTGTTGGACTTTAATCTGGTGTTGTGAGACTACTTACTATGCTTACCCTAGCCCAATGCCAGCAACTCCGCATCAAAAAAGAACAGAATACAGCTGCAATTGCATTAAAGGTCACATCATCTTCACATTTGATCTCCTTTCATGCCACAGCTACTTCAGTGTTTTTCCTACATCAGACATCTTACACAGCATAATCTCAAATCATTTTGACTTTAAAATTTCAGCCATTGGGACCATACTAATGGCATTATGTTGCTGCAGTGAGTTTTGCTGGTCAGTGCTTTAGAAGTACAGTTCAATGAATCACTCCATGACTTTACCTGTAAGAGTTTGTGATCTTGTTGTACAGTGTTAATAATTAATCCCATTCCTTACAAATCAAGCAAGCAGTGTACAGAGGTATTCACTACACATGAGTATGACCGAGCTTGCTGCTAAATAATTTAAGTCTAAAGAACAGCAAATGCCAGTCAGCAACCCTCTGAGAAGTCAGTGCAAAAGACACGAATCAAAACATTTGCCACCATTTGCATCCAGAACTGCCAAGAGGACGATCCATCTCGGCCTCCCACAAACATTCCCACCATCGAGGATGTCAGTCTTCAGCCAATTCAATTAATTCCATGTGATATCGAGGGCAGCTGAACACACTGGATACAGCAAAGACAATGGGCTGTGACAACATCCCATCTGTGCTACTGAAGATTTGTGCTCCAGAGGTATCCGCACCTCAAGGCAAGTTGTTCCAATACAGCTATCCCACTTGCAAGATCTGACAATGTAGAAAATTATGCAATATGTCCTGTCCACAAAAAGCAGGACAAATCCAACCCAGCAAAATGCTGCCCCATCAGTCCACTCTCAATCAGCAGCAAAGTGATGGAAGATGTCAATGGCAGTACAATCAAACAACATTTATTCAGCAGCAATCTTACTGATGTTCAGCTTGGGCAGCCATTCAGCAGCTGACTTCATTATAACCTTGGTCTAAACATAAACCAACAAGCTGAACTCAAGAGTTGAGCTCACAGTGACAGCCTTTAACATTGATGCAGCATTTGACCCAATCTAGCTTCAAGGAGCCCCAGCAAAATTAAAGTAAATCGGAATATAGGGAAAATTGTCCCCTAGTTAGAGTCATTGCATTCTAATTCTCACCCCAATATAGTGGTGCACTAAGGCAGACTTTTGTCTCTTTCTATAGCTAGAAATTCCTAGAATGGGTGCTCGTCTGTTGCCAGGAGCTTATAGCTTGAGGGACACATTGCTACACCAAGCGTAGCTGACCTGACCAGGAGTCTCTCCCGCTCTTACCTCTTGGTATGTTTGGAAGGATTTACAGGTTGACATACTCAACCTGCTTCATTGCATTATGAATGCACCTTCCTGGCCATCAAGTCCTGGGGTGGGACTCAAACCCAGTGCTTCTGACTCAGAGACAGGGTGCTATCCATTGCACCACAAGACCAGTTAGAGTCATACATAGCACAAAGGTTGTGGTCGTTGGACGCCAAACATCTCAGTCTCAGTACCTCAGGGTAGTGTCCTAGGCACCACCATCAGAAGTGGTGACCTTTGCTTATTGGTGCAGTAGTAGCTGATTTACAATTAATGGGCCCCGGTGAGCAACTCAATTTTTGGGAACACCCATCCCCCCCCACTTCAACATTTACGATCAGGTCTTTCACATAGTATAAGCTCTGTGTTCATTAATCCGATGGTATAGTGACATCTCAATTTTTACCAAATTCTTGATTTTACTCCTGGAGCAAACCTTCATGGAATCATTTTCCACTGTAATTCTGGTCCTGTTTCCAGTGTTTTGATGACATTTGAATCTCTTCTCTCACCTTTTTGGTGTCAGGTAAATCCAAAGAGATTGGAGATGATTCCCACACAAGAAGTTTTTCAGTCTGTTTTTTAACCCACAGGCCAATTTCAATCTTCTAAATGCCACCATTCAAATGCCCACACAGTCATTACATTCACTTTGATCAAACATTCTGCCAAAACGTAGCTATCAAATTCATTAATTTTATTGTCAAGGAAGGACTGAGGGTATCCTGGGGGGGTCCAATTCAATTTTTTCTGGAGTCATTAAATAGCCACATTAAACATCAAAACAATCCTGGTCTGTCCAGTGGGGATTTTTGAGATTAATTTCAAAATTAATTGTTTTCTCTAGAACTTGTGGGGTACATTTCGATTTAAACCTCTGATCACACTTGATACAACCTTATTGTTTGGGGAGTATAAATCCTCATGACTTCTTGTTCTTTTGACACAGAGTGAGAAATATCACTCAAGACACACCTATCCTAATTTACTCAGCACTTTGAAACGGAACTGTGCATTCCCACTTGAATTTTTGTAAGAGTGACTGATTTGATAATGAAGCTAAGAATAAGGTACTCTATTTCCTGTTTCAATGCTCGTTACTCTTTTCCTGTCTCTCTGAAAGAGCAAGATGAGGCAAAGAATTGATAATCAACAGGATGAGAATTCAGGGTCAGGCCAGGGGCAGAGTGAAATTTGAGCTATTTCATAGAATCCCTACAGTGGAGAAGGAGGCCACTTGGTCCATCGAGTCTGCACCAACAGCGATTGTGCACAGGCCCTAACAAGTAACCCCACATATTTACCCTGCTAACCCCCTCCACCCCTGATACTAATGGATCATTTATGATGACCAATCAACTTAACCCGCACATCTTTGAACTGTGGGAGGAAACCGGAGCACCCGGAGGAAACTCACACAGACGTGGGGAGAACAAGCAAACTCAACATGGACAGTCAGTGGAGGTGGGAATTGAACCAGAGCCCGTGGCACTGTGAGGCAGAAGTGTTAACCACTGTGCCACCTGTGCTGCCCTTATATTTAATGAAGAAACTAACATTTTATTTTCTGTATCAAAGAATTCTGTCAAATCAAGAACATAGCTTGTGATGTCACTCAAAACCATTAGAATCAAGGACTGAAGTAACAATAGGAAGGTGTTTACAAAGTTTACAGATATATGTTTATATATATATTGAATTGGTTTGCTTGTTTTTTTCCCCTCAGTGCTTAGCTTTGAAATTGAATATTGCTGTCCAAAGATCATTTTCTCTTTTCTTTTGTTAGCATATCATCATCCCCTGGGTACAGAACAATCCTCTAGCAGTTTGCCCAAGAGGTAATTTTTCACATGAGGGATATTTATTAGTCCAGAAATAAGGAGGTCAGGAACAGCCACCCTTGCTGATTCCACATCGCACACCCCAGGCCATCAAGACCAATTGAGGCATTTCTGTCATCCTGAAGTTGACAAAATCAACACGGACAAGAGACTTAAACTGTAATATGCCTGGTTCTACATAAAGTGCATTACCATAGTGACACACCAGGGTACCCTATAGGTGATTCCTCACTTCAATAATTCTTTGAAACAGATATTAGGGTAAATAGTTACCAGCTATTAGTACCTATTACTGTCAGTATTAATAGCTGAAACTATGCATGTTCCAGAATAAATGATCAGATTATTTTATGGTGGAAAAATACAACAGGGATGTCTTGAAAGTAGTCTGATCTTTGCAGTCTGAACTGAGATTGGGACCTCAGTTTAAACTTGTTTGATAGTATAAACGCATCTCAAGCAGAAGCATCATATCAAAATCATAATTTTACAACAATGTAAACACATAATGTGAATGCTCCCTGAAGTTCCAAATTGTAAGTTACGTTGAAACACTACTGTAATCTAGATATGTTGAAGTTCTTCATAGGCAGTAATGAGCAATAAAAACCCAAAGCTGATAATTAAACCATTCTTTGTGTTTATTTCAATATTTAATCATGGGCTGATTAAAATCATTCAGTGAATTAACGATCACTGGTATGATACAAACTAATGACTTCTGACAGACAAGAGCAGTGTAAGATTTGGGAGGGTGTCTTTGCAGTTAGCTTCCTTTTCCTGAATGTGCCTTGTTTGTTAATTTATTTATGACAGACAACCAAAGTTCATGGCCTAGGCTCACTGTGAATAAGAATCAGAACGGTTCACATGTAAGTAAGGAGGCGAAGGTTGGCTGGATTTTGTTTGAACTCAGGGTAGCACAGCAGGCATTAGAGGCAATGCGGGGGTGGGGTGGAAGGGAGTCCTGTCTTCACCGCATTGTGTTGCACTATGGGTTTTGATTTCTCAGTATCAGAACTACAGGCAACAATGGGTCACCTCATAAACCCAAGGGGTGAGATTTTCCAGCCTCGCTCAAGCGAGACTGGAAATTCACACCTGAGGTCAACAGACATTTCCATTGCTAGCCCCTTGCCCACCCCGATTCCGTGGCGGGTGAGATGGTAGCGTTCCAGCATAGGCATCTAAATAATCATGGAGGCAAACATTCCACAGACCGTTTTGGAATAGTTAATGAGTCTCAGAACAAAGAAACTCACATGGTTGAGTTGTTTGCTGATATTATTTCCCAACCTTTGCAATACATGTTAATGTTTATATGACCTTCAACACATAGATTTGTAAAAAGAACAAGTATCGCCACATGGAATTCAATCGTAGAGGATAGAAACTCATTCAATTTGGGCCCCATTTGCACGGTGTGATTCATTGTAAATCCACCTCTGGCTGGTTGCACAGTTTTCAGGACCATTTATGATGTAATGAAGAGGTCCGTACTTGCCTGGAGGAAGACCTGGACAACATTTAGATATGAAGGGAGTGGTAGGATGGGATAAGGAGCTGCTTTTTCACCAACAAATGGCTGCACTCTGGGAAGATGTCAACAGAGCATTTTATGATCAGTAAGTTTGCAGATGATACTAAAATAGGTGGCATTGTAGATAATGAGGAAGATTAACGAAATTGCAGCAGGATCTTGGTCAGCTGAGTAAGTGGGCTGAGAAATGGCAAATGGAGTTCAATACAGATAAGTGTGAGGTGTTGCATTTTGGGAAATCAAATCAAGGTAGGATTTTCACAGTGAATGGTAGAACTTGAGGGAGTGTCCTAGAAAAGGGGAACCTTGGAATTATATAAGAACATAAGAAATAGGAGCAGGAGTAGGCCATCTAGCCCCTCGAGCCTGTCCCGCCATTCAATAAGATCATGGCCGATCTGATAGTGGTTCTGTTCCACTTACCCGCCTGCTTCCCATAACCCTTAATTCCCTTATTGATAAGAAATCTATCTACCTGTGACTTAAACATTTTTAACGAGGTAGCCTCCACTGCTTCAATGGGCAGAAAATTCCAAAGCCTCACCACCCTCTCAGAGAAGATGTTTCTCCACAACTCTGTTCTAAATTGACTCCTCCTTATTTTGTGGCTGTGCCCTCTAGTTCTTATTTCCTTTCTAAGTGGAAATAATCTCTCTGCCTCTACCCTATCTAGCCCCTTCATTACCTTATATGTCTCTATAAGATCTCCCCTCAGCCTTCTAAACTCCAATGAGTACAGGCCCAATCCACTCAATCTCTCCTCATGAGCTAACCCCCTCATCTCTGGTATCAACCTGGTGAACCTTCTCTGCACTCCCTCCAAGGCCAATATATCCTTTTGCAAATAAGGGGGCCAAAATTGCACACAGCACTCCAGTTGAGGCCTCACCAGTACCTTGTACAATTGCAGCAAGACCTCCCTGCTTTTATATTCTATCCCCCTCGCTAAAAAAGGCCAACATTCCATTTGCCTTCTTGATCACCTGCAAACTGAGTTTTTGCGATTCACACACAAGGTGTCCCAGGTCCCTCTGCACAGTAGCATGTTGTAATTTTTCACCATAGTTCATGCTTTTCTAAAGGTGGAGTCACAGGTAAATAGGACAGTGAAGTAGGCTTTTGACATGCTGGCCTTCATCAGTCAGGGCACTGAGGATAGAAGCTGTGAAGTTATGTTGCAGTTGTACGGGGCATTGATGAAGCCGCACCTGGAGCGTGGTGTTCAGTTTTGGTCACTGTGCTACAGGAAAAATGTTATTAAACTGGACAGAGTGCAAAGAAATTTACAAGGATGGTACCAAGACTCAAGGGATTGAGTTATCGGAAGAATTTGTACAGGCTAGGACTTTTCTCTTTGAAGCATAGGAGACAGAGGGGTGATCTTGTAGAGGTGCATAAGATCATGAGATGTATGGATAGGGTAAATAAACTCAGTTTTTTCCCCAGGGTTGGGAATTGAGAAGTAAAGGGCATAGGTTTAAATTAAGAGGGGAAAGAATTAATGAGAACCTGAGGAGTAACTTTTTTTACACAAAGGGGGTACATGTGTAGAATGAGCTGCCGAAGGTGGTTGAGGCAGGGACATTGAAAACATTTAAAAGGCATTTGGACAGATACATGGATAGGAAAGGTTTAGAGGGATATGAGCCAAATACAGGCAAATGGGATTAGCTTAGATGGGTTTTTTGCTTGGTAAGGACCAGTTTAAGATGAAGGGCCTGTCTCTGTGCCGTACATCTATGATTCTATGATAAGTGGGTTATTGCCTCTGTTGAAACAGTGAAAACAACATTAACATAAAAGAAAAAAAAGTTTGAAAAATTTCCTCTTTCATGACTTCACAACATCCCAAAGTACTTCACAGCTAATGAAGTACTTTTGAAATATGGTCTCTGTTCTGATGTGGGAAACATAGCTTTTTTTTATGCATAACAAGCTCCCAGATGTAATAATGACCAGCCAATCCCTTTTAAGTAATGTGGTTTGATGCATAAATATTGGCCAGGCCACCAGGGAAAACTTGCATGTTCCTTTGGAATTGTGGTTTAACTGGTATCATAATTCAAAGTTGCCAGTGGTATAGGAAATTAGACTAAAAATTGCAGGATCACGGCGTCTCCAGAAAGAAGATTTTCCATTATATGTCAGCTGGTCAGAAAGCAGGGGAATATAAATTCAATTAATACATGAATAGTTTGCTGCTTCTAAAGATATGTGTATTTTTAATTCGTACATGCGGGCATGAGCATTGCTGACAAAACCAGCATTTGTTACCCATCCCGAATTGTCCTGGAAGATAGCACTGCGCTGCCTTCTTGAACCTCTGCAAGCCAAATGGTGTAAGCACCCATATTGCTGTTAGGAACAGAGTTTCAGGATATTGAGCCAGTCACAGTAAAGCAACTGGAGGAATTGTATAGCTTGGAAAGGAGCTTACAGATGGTGGTGTTCCCATGTATCTGCTATCCTTTTCTTTCTAGGTAGAGGTCACAGGTTTGGAAGGTGTTGTTGAAGGAGTCTTACTGAGTTGGTGGGGTAGATGGTTCACACTGCTGCTATTGTGCGTTGGTTGTGGAGGAAATGAACGCTTAATGTTGTCAATTGGATGCTGAACAAGTGGCTGCTTTTTTCCTGATTGGTGTCACAATGATGTGATTGTGATTAATCTGTAATTTCATTGACAGATCAAACATCTATTTAACTGTTTAAAAAGGACTTCCAAAACACCAGCAAAGTAACTGACTCAAGATGGCTGCTACATGTCACCTGTTGTCTGGTATTGCAGGTTGACCAGTTTCTGGAAAGTTCCAACATGAATTGCAATTCTGATATGTCACAGCACCCTCATGGAATTTAACACCTGCTGATGTCCTGAGTTACTTCAAAAGAATTTACTGAAAACTATACTGGACCACAAATCTACACATCAATAAAGCTAATTGGTAAGCAGAAACAGATGGAAAGGTATTTTTAATATCTCATCAAGATGGACAATTCATCACTCAAAAGCTAATGCTTGGACATTATAGTCCACAAAACAAAAGCCACGGTCAGTTCGTACATCAACGAAATAAATATCTTCTGAAATCATAATGGGGAGAGAGAAATCATGTGACTGTATTACCCATTTTTTGAAATCTTTCAGTATACCACATAAGCGGCTAACAAAATCTGGAAAAATCTGCCAGTAGGACAATAGTATTCTCCCCATTCCCTTCTGTCTCAAGTCAAGACCCTGGGGGAAATCTTCCCATCCCGCTACACTGCTTTTGTGCAGCAGCAAGCTGGGAGACTAGAGTGGAGGCCGTTCTGTGGGCTCCCTGCTGGGCACCATGGCCTTCGCACATCTCCGATAGCCAGATTTCTGGTGCCGTTAGCTCCATACCAGATATTGCCAATCTTGGCACTGACAGATCGGAGCATGCACAATAGCCTGCTCAGCGCTATGCTGCAGGCCTCTCCTGTGGGAATAGGCACCACCTCCAGATTGTCAGCATGATTCACCTAGTGCATTCTGCAATGCAGAGTGTGGGAGATTCATTTTGAAACGCCCACTAAAAACAGCAGCGTGATTTACCCCAATTTTTACACAAGTTTGACACAAAACTTTTTGGGAGAATCGCACCACCCCCACCCACCCCCACCCCCCCCCCCCCCCCGCCACCCCCCGCCTCCCCCCACTATTTCTATTAAGGTTTACAATCTAGCAAAGAGCTGGAGAATGTTGCAGATGCAAAAATCACTGACTTTTTGGAAAAGATGGATTTTGTTTTAAAAATAAATTATTTCCAGCAATTGCAGTTATACATGTTTTAAAGTTTAAAGTTTATCTGTTTGTGTCACCAGTAGGCTTACATTAACACTGCAATGAAGTTTCTGTGAAAATCCCCGTGTTGCCATACTTCGGCACCTGTTCGGCTACACTGAGGGAGAATTTAGCATGGACAACGCACCTAACCAGCTTGTCTTTTGGACTGTGGGAGGAAACTGGAGCATCTGGAAGAAACCTATACAGACGTGGGGAGACCATGCACACTCCACACAGACAGTGACACAAGCTAGGAATCGAACACAGGTCTCTGGCATTGTGAGACAACAATGCTAACGCTGGACAGGCTTTGGCAGTGAGATCGTTTACTCATTGCAGAACTCCAATAGCACAATATTTATATGCCTAGTCCCATCAATTGTAAACCACATATGTATGTTGCTGTGGGGTATTCAGTGATAGGATGATGGGAATATCATTGAATATTAAGAGAAGATCGTTAGATTTCCCCATTGTTGGAGTTGGCCATTCAACTCTTATGAGATATAAATGTTACTTGTCACTTATCAGTTCAGTTTTCACCATGCATGTTACTAATATTAATGCGATTCTTCAGCGCTCATGACTGGATTCCTTGCTTTTCACAATATACATCAATGATTTAATCTTATTTGTTGGAGCTAGAATTAAAGAGTTTGCAACTGGTACGAATTGGTTACATGTGTAATAGTGAGAGGATGGTCAAAATTTTTGTCCTTGACATGGGTAGTGGGAGTCAGGAAAACTCACAGCCCAGACCCACCTGCCTTGGCAGAAAGGAGGGATTGTTATTCCTGGGACTGGGGGAGATGGCTGCCAGGTGTTGATGCAGGCTGGGGTGGTGCCAAGAGACCTGGGAAAAGGTTTGGAGGCAACCACAGAGGTGTTGGGTATGGAGTGAGCCGTTTAAAAGGCCCACCTCAGTGCAGTGGGACTTAATCCCAGTTAAAATAAGAACACAAGTGGCTTCCAAACATTAACCCTCACACCCCCAAAACTCTCTCTGTGACCGCTCATTCCTCCACCCATCCAGTATGGTTCCACATTCCCACAAAGCCTGAACAATAATACTATGGATGTTAGAAATACTCAGCAAGTTTGGCAGTATCTATGGAGAGGAATAGATTTAATGACTGGGATAGTCTTGGAAAAGGACAAGTCCCAAAGTCAGGACCATATAAAATCTGCATGGGTGGGTAGTGAGAGTCTGGTGGTAACCTTTCCAGTTGCCATCTCTAAATTGGGTGCTACCCAACATGCCGAAGGAGTACAGAGCTGGCTCTCCATGCAGCTGGCCCTCTCCAGAAGGCCAATATCTCTGCAACCTCAGCTTCACCACCAAGAGAGGTAGCCTCCATGCAGCTGAAAGAAGAGCAAGGGAGCACCTCCATTCTGGGGCTTCTTCAAAGGGGTGTTAGAAAAGCTTTGGGGTCAAGCAGCCAGGGCCCAGAGACTCAGCATCAGGGCTTTAATTTCAACTTCTTTTGTGCTGGGGGCATCCTTCTGGCTCTGCAGCCGAGGCAAGCACACCCTCCAGCCACTAATTGGCCAATTCAGGGAAAATCACTGGCAGGTAATTGTTTTTCAGACTGTGCAGAGTCAGATCCTCATTTGACCCTGATTTTGGCATCCTGATTCAGAATGCAAAATCCTCATAAGGAGATTGAAAAGACCCTGAATAGAGCTTTGAAAGTTTCAGAAAATAACTGGGCTTTAACATTCATTCACAAGCATGTGAATATTGGCATCAAAAATCACAGCAGTATAACAAAATAAAAGTCTAAATGTGGGAATCTCAGAGTACCCTTTTTAAAAACTAAGTAAAGCTCACTATATACTCCCTATTTTAATTTTAAACCCTAACAATTCCATCAATGCAAAAACTTGAAGACTAACATGAAACCAATCGATATATTCGCAATAGAAAACATTGTTCTTGTATCAAATAGTGGTGTTATTTTTTGCAACAATTAACTGTCACACAAGAAAATCCCTGTGCATATCCCAGAAAAATGCCCTTTGGGGATAGTGGATGTTTTTAAAATTCACCCTTCAAAGGGTTTTTCATTAATGTTACATGAAATAAATGTGTGTCTGAAGTTAATCTTTTCTGAATCATAGTGAAGCGAAATGAAAACCTAAGGTTGCTAGGAAATGCTAATTATGTGGAAAGTACTCAGTAATATGAAAACACACTTATTTCAGGCAAGTTCTTAAATCTTTTCTTTTTCTGTTTTCTGTTCACATTTTGGGCAAGGTCGATAGTGGATGATTCTGGCCGTGTCTCTTCCTCATTAATTATACACAGGCAGGTTCCCCTTCAAATTCCCTGCAGGCTAATTCTCTGCCCACCCTCAGTGACAGGTTTAAAGGTCCTAGTACGATATTGAAGTACCAGTTCAGTGCACTCAGATCACATTCTCCAACTCACTTGTCTTCACCAGACCTTGAAGGATGTCAGCAATCCTGAGGGAAAAGGCTAGCAGCCTCAGTAAGAAGTCTGCTCCTCAATTCAACTACCTGCGTCCTGAGCCCATCACTGCCGAGACAACCATGCCCCACTTGGATCTATATCTATGCATCAGGAGTCTTAGTGCATTCCCTTCCAATGAACAATATGGTATCCTTTTGATTCCCGCATTGGTGAGCTTTTCATGCAGCTTTGTTGAGGTCCAGCTGTACTTCCATCTGCCTTCCATCGTTCATTGCCCAACCTCTCTGACCCTCTGCCTGTCATTATGAGCCTTCACCCTTGCCCCCTCCTTGCACAGCCCTCTTTCCCCATTACCCCCCTTGCCTTTGTCAAGACACCAGAAACCCCCATCCCTGCAGCTGTTTTCAATATATAAATAAATGACCCAGAATAAGGGAACCAAATGTAACTTTTCAAAGTCAGCTGATGACAAAACTGTGCAGAGTTGTGAGTTGCAAAGAAGACACAAAGAGGCTTCAAGGATTGTACAGATTGAGTGAATAAGCAATACACCTCAATGTGAAAAAATAAAAGTGAGATATTATTTAAGAAGGGGGTGAACGTACAAAGGAATCTAGGTGTCCTCGTTCATCTCTCAGTGAAAATGGAGAGGCGGTTGCAAATGGTATGTTGGCCTTCATTCTAAAGGGATTTGTGTTCATATAAAGGGAACTCTTACAGTAGTAATATGGTGCTTTGGTGAGACCACACCTATACTATTGTGTGCAATTCTGATATCCCTACCTAAGAAACGATATACTCACCATTGAGGGAGTGCAGCTGTGATTCATTACACTGAAACTAGAGTTGTTAGGGCTGTCCAATGAGGAGAAATTAGTTCAACTGGCGCTGGTTTCAGTAGATTTTAGAAGGATAAGGGGAGATCTGATTAAAACATATAAAATTCAAACAGAACTTGACAGACGAGATACAGGAGGGATTTTTTTTTCCCTGGTTGAGGAATCTAGAGCCAGGTGGCATTGCCTCAGGATACAGGGTGGACCTTTGATACTGGGATGAGAAAATATTTCTTCACTCAAAAGGCAGTGAGCCTCTAGAGTTCTCAACCACAGAAGGCTGTGGAGAACAAGTCACTGAATATATTCAAGAAAGATTTTTTTTAGATTTTAATGGCTTTGGGGGTGTGGGGAAAAAGCAGGAATATGGCATTGAGATCAAGGATCAGCCATGATCATATTGAATGGCAGAGCAAACTTGAGGGGCCAAATGGCCTATGCTTGTTCCCAGTTTCTATGTTACTGTGTCATACAACACAGCGCCATCCAAATCGGCACTGTTGTCTGACACCATGGGGAAAGAAAACCTCAGGCGCAGATCTCATCTGACTCAGTGACGCAGGATGGTCTATGCCTCTAACAGCACGATGCTGTCCATGAAACAAGGCAGGAACTGGTCTGCCTTGGCAGAGTGGTGTACAGCAAATCAGAGGCAGCACAGGACTATGGCAGTGTTGCACTCACCTCAAAAATCACTGGCAAACTGACGATCACCTTGTGCAAAGCATTCTTTAGCAATTGGGTTTGGCACCGATGTGAATTCCAGCTGATGCAATGCAAAATTGGAAAGCTGAACTAGATGTTGGTGGGCAGCTGTTTCAATGAGATGCCAACCACCATTGGGCTATCCACCCTTTATTTATATTAACATTAATTCTATCAGTAAGTGAACCACTTAAGTGATTATGGGATCCCCACCCCCCACCTTTTCTGATGTATTTTCATGAATAAGCAGACAGGTTGAGATGCTCTTTGCCATCTGGCAGTGACATGATACTCACATTTGCAAATAGCTAAACAAATCCCTCTTTAGTTAAGATTAGAGCCTGTCAATCTATTTTCAAAGGAAGCTGGGAGAGCAGACCCGAGAGCACAAAGATATGTGAATGTGTAACTGTGGTGTTGAATGATTCCTTGGAAATAACTAAATCATAATATGATCTGTTGGAATGTCACTGCTGGAAGGACAGAATACCAGCAATCCTAATGAGCCACGATTAACAAAAACCCACCAACTATATGTGAAGTCTATGTCACATCCACCTGTCAATAGGTGCTTTCAATGGTTCCGGGTCAACAGAACCAAAAAAACAAACTGTGCCATTTGCTGCAAGACTACTTACAGCCACTGTGCAACATTTAGCTATCACAGCCAATGACACTAACAGTTAGCTGTCATTGTGGAGAGGTTCAAAAGGTTACTTCTGTCTCATTCACCTTGTGGAGCACTATTTACTATTACAATCTCCATGGAGACTGATAACTTTTAAAAAGACATTTGAACTCCTGGTTAGCAGCTGAAAGAATGGCCCAACAAGATTTCACATTTTTAAATTTTTGCTCAACACCTTTGTGTGGGTAATGTTTGCTTTAACCACAGGAAGTGACATTCTCCTTGTAAGCTAATCACCCACCACACACACTACAGAATTAGAGTGCTTTCAGCAAACTGTCTACAGCTGCTCCCAGTTTCCAATGGGTTCCTGTCTGCTCTTTTTGTTAAGTAGTAACTTGCAGTGACAATATCCAGGCACTTTCCTCAGTTTTCGGAGACCTCCTTAAATCCACCACCAGCTGTAAAATCTGGTCTGATGATTCATCTTCTCCTGACCATGTCAGGAGAATTCTCCCAGAATCCTTAAATGGCTGCAGGATATGCCTCAGTGACTCAAGCGCATCTCCCCCATGCATCTAGTTGTGATAGCTCACAAACTAAGCAGCTTTTACTCCTTGTTGACCAAATCAAACCTCAACTGAATGCTTGTGTTATTTATGGATTTGTAGAGAAGCTTGTAACCTGATTTCAAAAGTATCTGTCCTTTTCCCCATGGCAATGTGAAACACATTAACCATGCACCTAAATAGAAATGGTAATTAACTATTCACAATCCTAAATAAATGGGCAATTTACAACATAATTGTTTGCAGCCTGCTACCAATAGCACCTTGCTGGGACTTTAGAAGACTCAAAGGCCACCAATTTTGATTCCAGTTGCTGCTGCTAAGTGTAAATAACTTGCACATTCTTCCCAGTAAAACAATCCAAACTTCCCTTTCATCTCTAACAATCAAATCACCCAGAATTACTGTCAGGTAGACTCCAAAACAGATTGCATGACCCCTTCATTTACCCTGAATTTTGAACTACAGCCCGAAATTATAATAATTTTATTATCCTCAGCTGTAACACGAGTTTCAACTAATGCCTTAACAAAACCTTTGTGTCCCTGTTTTTCTAAGTTATAAGCCAGATTTTAAAAAGTGATAGGCTATCTTACCTAATGTAATCAATCAATTACATCAGTTTAACATTATTTCATACATCTTTTTCTGGATCTGGGGACTGATTGTCACTTTGTAATGCAATCTTCTTCTTCCTCTCACAGCTAATTGAGACCTTCACATCCCCTATGTGTATTGTGGCTAGTCACAGGTTTCCATAAATTAAAATGAATGGACAGCAAGCAGTAGGAACTCTTGTTCCTTACAATTCCATAAATAACTAAATACATCCTTTCTTGAGCAGCCTTTAGTGTTTCCTTTAATAACCTTTGGATCAGCAGGCTAAGACTGGAAATCTTAGTTACTATAAGAGCATTAACAAATCTGATTAGCTGACATAAATTTCAGAGTCTGATGTGAAATGGGTGCAGGAGGCTCAATTCATGATTAAAATTAAATTTTTGCTCAGCTAAGACTGTCCCAAATGACCTGAATGTTGGGGCAGATTGAGCACGGGTCTTTGTTCTGTTAAACTGGTTGTTATTATTGCACTCGTGTATAGTAGGTACAGCGATGTTGAATTTAGAATCATAGAACCAAAACAGAATCATAGAATCCCTGCACTGCAAAAGGAGTCCAGTTTGGCACATTGAATCTGCACTGACTGTTTGACAGAGCATCATTCTCAGATACTATCCCTGTGACCCCACGTATTTACCGCACTAATTCCCCTAACTTATACATCCTGGTATTTAAGGGTTAATTTTAGCATGGTTTACCACACATCTTCGGACTGCAGGAGGAAACCGAAGCATCCAGAGGACGTCCACATAAACACGGAGAGAGTGTATAAACTCCACATAGACAGTGACCCAAGGCTGAAATTGAGGTCAGATGTGTTCAAAAATTCCAGTTGGTGATATACTAATACAATCGTTAATGTATGTCGTTTCAATTAAGTGATTTAGATGTTGCGCCAAAAGTTTCTCAAAGAAGAAAGGAAACTCATTATTATAGAATGCATTTGGTTGGTGCAGATGATGGTGTGAATGTTCGTGGTAGGGGCAGGTCACTATTGAAAACGGGGTGGTAAATTTTGCCCTCCCCTCATCGCAGAGGGGGTTCCCCAAGTGAATGACGATGGTTCCATTTGTTTAAATACTTTTAAATACAATTAAAAGGACACCTAATTGTATCTTTCCACCATACTGGAAAGTCTCTGTTTCCCCCCCCCCGACCTCTCCAAGCAGCGTGTGATCATGTCAGCATGGTTCATGATCATTTTGAAAAATGGGAAATTGTGGAACAGAGCCCACAGGGAGTGCACAAGTAGGTACAACCCTCGGGGGAGAGGGTCATGCCCGGGTAATACCCTAGCACTGCCCTTGGCAGTGGGAGGGTTTGTGCTTCTGCTGGAAGGTTCATGAAGGTTCCACGTGCATGCAGGGAGATTCTGTGTACAGATGTCATGCGTGTTCCTGGGAGGCAGGGTTCCAGGTCTGTGTGGAGTGAGGTGGGGTTCGGTGTCTTTGAGGGTTCCATGTCCACAAAGAGGGAGCTGGTATGTCCATAGAGGTGGCAGGGCAATATCCCAGAGGTTCCATGTCCTAGGAGGGCTGTTTTATATTTCTGTGGGGAGAGGTGCTTTCACAGGGGTTCCATTCTGTGGGTGGGGGTTGGGGGGGGTTGGTTATGTGTCCATGGGAGAGGGGCATTCCCAAGAGTTACAAATTCCGATGGGTGGGGAGATGGGCATGGAGGTTCCAATTCCTACCCAAGTTGACACCTTAAGGAAAAGTCAGAAAATTTACCTCAGTAGGTGCAAGGAGTTGAGGGGGTTGAGCTATGAGGAGAGGCTGAATAAACTGGGCTTGTACTCGTTAGAGTTTAGAAGAATGAGGGGAGATCTCATTGAGACGTATAAGATGATGAATGGGATGGATAGGATAGAGGTGGAGAGACTCTTCCCGCTCAAAAAAGACAGTAGGACTAGGGGGCACAGCCTCAAGATAAAGGGGAGGCGGTTTAGAACGGAGTTGAGGAGGAACTTCTTCACTCAAAGGGTGGTGAATCTCTGGAATTCTCTGCCCGTTGAAGTGGTGGAGGCTGCCTCGCTAAATATTTTTAAGACGCGGGTTGATGGGTTTTTGATAGGTGAAGGGATTAAGGGTTATGGGGAGAAAGCGGGAAAGTGGAACTGAGCAGCGACAGATCAGCCATGATCTTATTGAATGCCGGGCAGGCTCGAAGGGCTAGATGGCCTACTCCTGCTCCTATTTCTTATGTTCTTATGTTCTTATGAAACAATAAGTTCCCCTCCAAGCCACATTGCATCCTGACTTGGACATATAGTGCCGTGCAAACCGAATAACATTGTATCAGTATCTTCACCACCCAGGCAGCAGCTGTACAAGGAAAAGGCTCCCGCAACCTTCTCAAAGGCAATGAGGGATGGGATGTAAATGTTAGTCTTGCTACTGACACTCATATATTGAAGAACATTCCATCAAAAGAATATACTTTAGCTAACAGCTCCAGTGAAGGATGCTAATGTTCTGATATGAATAGATTTTGTTTTCAAACTATGTATTCTTAAATCAGTGGGGCATCCCAATTTCTGATACCGTCAAGGAGAAGTAAAAATTTTTACAGGCATTCATGCATATTACAGCCCCCTAACATAGTTTGAACATTACAAGGATATTTACCCTAATTTGTTCATCTAATGAAATAAGTGTGCACATAAAGTATTAGCACATGTAATTTGTAGCTATATTCTAAATTTTAATAAAATACATAGCAGAGGAGGTAATCAACCATGGGGTCAGCAGCTGATCCTGGGTGTAGTGTCACAAACAGGAAAATGGTCTTCATTATGCTAATGTGAGTTCTCCATACCAGATCTTCTCTTTGGCGTTTGCATGTAGCAATGCAAGAGGTTGCACTAGATGGGGAGGGAGTGACCAAGAGAGTGGAACAGGGTTGAGGCAGCAGCATATCCTATCAGGCGCATGGCTGTATCTTGGAGGAACAGTTGTCTGGCTTTTCTCAGAACGATGCATGGAAGAGGCATTTATAAATTCCCATGTGGATCAAAGGGCTGCCACAACAAAAACATTGCGTTAATCTCCATGTGAAAACTAGCAGTGTGTTTGTGTTTACAGGAGAATCAAGGAAACAATGATAAAGAGAAGGGTAAGAAAGGTGGAGGACCACCAGGCCTCGATGGAGGAGGAGGCCCTCGAACTAGCTGGGTCTCAGGGCAATAGATCATCAGTGTTATCACAGGAGAGTGAATGAACAAGTGGAGCTACCACATTCACAGCCTTTCTTCTGTCATCCGTCAATGGCCTCCATTCCCCACTCTCTCTTCCTTTGAACATTGCCTCCTTGCCGATTCCTTTAACCAATTGAGACCCTGAAGCCTTATGTATTGTGCGCCCTCTGTAAAATTCTAAAAGCATCATAAGATTTATGTTAATTGCTACTTAAATAAATTTAATTGATGTGCTTCTGCATCATCATCTGAAGACCACATACCATAGCCCCCATCACATGTAAGTTTGTAAAAAAGAATATGGCATCAGACTTCCAAATGAACACATCTGAGCAATGGCCCCAGGCCTCCCAATACCAAGTGCATTCTCAGTGGCATAGTAAAATTCTGGCCAACTCAAAGTACCAGTAATGTGCAATCTTAATGTAAGCAGGTGCAATTTTTAAATTTATGTGACAATTCTACATACTTTTTTTCACTCATTGGGCATTGATAATTTCTTTTGCATTAAGCTTGTCAACAGAATTAGTTGGATTTCTTTTCCGCATACACTGCCTTTATACACACCTGATCCTATATTCATCTGTACTCACGTCCGGTAATCTCCTGTTCCATTCTGGAGCAGGTCAGTACTGTGTAATCAGTCATAGTTCAGCACATTAGATTGGATTTTAGTGTCCTATGCATTGTGTTTTGTACAAAACACTATACCCATAGGCTTGTCTCCTCGGAATGAAAATAACATTTTCCAATAAGTTCCTGCAATCGCGAAGGCTCCTACTTTGGAGGTAACATAGTAATAAAACCTGTAATTTGAATCCCTTGGTGCAAGTAAATTGTCACATTCATTTCAAAAGTAAATTACATTATAATAATTGCCTCATATTGTAAACGAGATGGAAATACTTGCAGACTCATCAGAATCCCTTCGTTACCTTTTATTGCCTTGCCTTATGTTTTTGAACTATTGGGGTAATGGTAGTCTGAGAGCAGATACTTTGACTGAATTATCACCATCAGCGCAGGAAACAAGAACTGGGTTTGCTTTTGGGTGAGAAACCCACTTCCTGGGTGCAGCACTGAGGGAAGTTGATTAAAGTTAAAATATCCTTAACTGGCATGGAGCGGGGATCCCTGTACCTGTCAGGCAGCAGTTGTTTCACCGTGTTTTTTTTTGCTGCAGTTAGTTTTTTTTAAATCTATCCAGGAATGTGGGCGTCACTGTCTCAGCCAACATTAATTGCCCATCCCTGAGGGCATTCAAGAGTCAACTACATTGTTGTGTGTTGCAGGCCAATATCGGGGATCATGTCTTTTATATTTTAATTATGTGTCCATTCATATTTTGCTTGATTTCAGTGTAATACATGCAGAGTTACATAGGGCAAGCCCAGAGAGCTAGGCCTCACCATAGGGAAGAAAAGGGTTAACACAGATAGCCTAGAGGCCTGCTCTGCTGACAGATAATGATTAACGTACACTATAAACTTCTAACAATAGTGACGTGCAGGAGATCTTTCTGAGTTATCACGACAATGGGAGACCCAGCATTGAGACAACCAGGCTCCATTGAGCCTAAGGAGGTCATAGTGTTCTGGAAAACAGACCATCTAGCAGAGGGGTGGAGCAATTAACACATCGTTTTGACATTTCAATTGGGTAAACGAGAGATGTCCAGAGAAATAATTAGCAGCGATGTACTGAACAATGTATTTGCTCGATGAGATTAAAACTCATTAAGGTTGTATCCAACTCGAGGAATTAATATGATAATGTAAAACTTTGCGAAAAGTTACGGAAAAGTATAATAGCCTACATGAATCTATGATGGACAGAGAAAACTCAGAGGCAACCTAGGATTTCAGACCCTAGTTCATCTCTCCCTCATGCATGTGGAATAAAGATTTTTCTTGAAGTTTGACACAGCCTCCAAGGTTCAATTTGTTTTATTTCCCTCCTATACTGTGGGTCTGGAGTCACATGTAGGCCAGGCCAGGTAAGGATGACAGATTTCCTTTCCTAAAGGACTTTAGTGAACCAGATGGGTTTTTATTACAATTGACAATGGTTTTATGGTCATCATCAGATTTGTAATAAAAGCAAATCACTGCAGATGCTGGAATCTGAAACCAAAAGAGAAAATGCTAGAAAATTTCAGCAAGTCTGGGAGTACCTGTAGGGAGAGAGAAGAGCTGATGTTTCAAGTCCAGATGACCCATGGAAGCTCCCATGGAAAATGGGAGATATTTATACTGCAGGATGAGGGAGTGAAAGATGAGGCATAGCCACAGAAACAAGGGGAAAGGCTGCTAATGGCAGTTCATAGAAAGAATAGAAGGTGTGAATAGCCAAACGGCAGAGAAGCTGAAATCAGAGGGTAAGCTGTGACAGATGAAGTTGTAGGGTCAGGGAGGAGATGGGTGGGAGAGAGGTAAAATAGAGAAAAAGGGGGAAATGGGAAGCAGATGGGAAGAAAAGATAAGAAAGGGAGATAAAATTAGGGGAAAGAGTGGGGGAGGAAGAAAAATAAAGAAAGATAATAAAGAAATAAAAGGTAGAGAACAGTTAAAAATTAAAATGAAAACAAAGGGGCCAAGGTGGGGTAGAGCTAATCATCTGAAGTTCTTGAATTCAATGTTGAGAACAAAAGGCTGTAATGTACGTAACCGGAAGATGAGATGCTGTTACTCCAGTTTGCATTGAGTTTCACTGGAACATTGCAGCAGGCCAAGGGCAGACATGTGGGCATGGGAGCAGGATCGTGTGTTCAAATGGCAAACAATCGGAAGATCAGGGTCCTGATTGCGCACAGACTGAAGGTGCTCAGCAAAGTGATCACCCAGTCTAAGTTTGGTCGCTCCAATTTAGAGGATATATACAGCACAATGTAGAGGAGATTTTTCGTTCCAGATTCTTTTTCTACTGAATTCAAATTCCATCGTCTGCCTGATTTGAATTCAGGTTCCAAGAGTATTACCTGGGTCTCTGGAGTACTACTCCAATGGTAATACCACTGTGCCTCTGTTTCCTATAAACGGTGTCTAGAATCTATATTCAACAGCAGCCAGCCATTTATTACCCAAAGAGTCTTAAAACCAATGGATTCATCAAATGTTGTTACCAAATAATACTGACTATGAGTTCTATGCTACTTGGACCTTGTTAACCAAACACGAGATGGCCACTAATGGGAGTAATCATGTTATCACCTCCAACGTCTTTTTGCATCTCTGTTTAATTATTTGGCAGAATACTCCAGAGAGTCCAGAAATAAACATAAGTAATTATTACCACACCAATTTGTTATTGAAACAAAATGGACTGGACATCCTTAATAGTTTTTTCAATAGAGACTTGTATTTATTTTTGGTTGCACTTGTGAGCTACAAAAACAATTAGAAGATCCAATATTTGTTGAACGGTTATCCCAATACAGTGTAGGAATGAGAGGTGGAGTTTTCCCTAAACGTGAGGTAATGCATTTTGGAAAATCTAATACAGATAGGAAATATACAGCAAATGGCAGAATCCTTAAGAGTATTGATAGGCAGAGGGATCTACAGGTACACAGGTCACCGACAGTGGCAACACAGGTAAAGTAGGTAGTCAAGAAGGCATATGGCATGCTTGCCTTCATCGGCAGGGGCACTGAGTTTAAAAATTTGCAAGTCATGTTGCAGCTGTATATAACCTTAGTTAGGCCATGCTTGGAATATAGTGTTCGTTTCTAGTTGCCACACTACCAGAAGGATGTAATGGCTTTGGAGAGGGTACAGAAAAGACTTACCAGGATGTTTGGTAAAGGACATTAGCTATGAGGAGAGGTTGGAGAAACTTGGTTTGTTCTTACTGGACGGACAGAGATTGAGGGGTGACCAGATAGAAGTCTACAAGATTATGAAGGGCGTGGACAGAGTGGATAATCAGAAGCTTTTTCTCAGAGTGGAAGAGTCAATTACTTGGCCGCATAGGTTTAAGGTGCGAGAGGTAAGGTTTAAAGGAGATGCACAAGGCAAGTTTTTTATACAGAGGTTGATGGGTGCCTGGAACTTGTTGCTTGGGGAAGGTAATGGAAATAGATTCTGCTCACTAGGGGCACACTGTGGGAGATCTGCTGTAATTCGCGTGTTGGTGTGCCCTCATGCTGACATGAATGGATAATGACAGGTTATCAGGTGTAATGGCCCAATAATCAGATATTAGTTTATTGTATGGGCTTCCTGATGTTGAACATCAGAATTCTGGTGGGTGGAAGCGGAGACAGTTGCATCACGCCTTTATGTGTCAGCTTGGAAGACGATTTGGGCCTCTTGTGGGATTTTCTGCTCCAGTTGTCAATCCCAACAGACAAAAACAGAGCCCCCACAATGTCTCCCTTCCAACCCCCCCACCCCACCACCACCACTCCCAGCCCCAGAACACAGCTTTCATGATAGTGCAAATATTCCTTCTCCTCAATTAAATCATCTAGGAGCCCATATTCTGCTCTTGATCTTTTCACAGCATGCAAATTTAAAGTATTCATCAGTGTCTCCTGTAAATTCCCTTACCTAAGATTGAACTAAACGTACGCGAGCCTCATATTGCAATTTGTTTACAACTCAGGAGGAGCTTTACACACCACTGCTGGAAAAATAAATGCAAACCTTAGCAACACAAATTCAATTTTTCCAATCCATACTTCTAAAGCAGACTTCACCAGCTTGAAGCACGTTTCAGCAATGTGGTTGAGGAGGTCAAGTTTAAGTTTAAAGTTTATTTATTAGTGTCACAAGTCAACTTACATTAACACTGCAATGGAGTGAAAATCGTCTAGTTACCACACTCCAGCACCTGTTTGAGGGAGAACTTAGCATGACCACTGCATCTAACCAACACATCTTTTGGAGTGTGGGTGGAAACCGGAGCATCTGAAAGAAAGCCTTGCAAACACAGGAAGAATGTACAAACTCCACACAGACAGTGACCTGAAGCTGGAATTGAACCCGGGTCCCTGGTGCTGTGAGGTAGCAGTGCTAACCACTGTGCCACCGACATTATCAAGAGTTTCAATGGGACCCATTGCCTTTCCTGCCCATATCTGAACTGTGCACTCCCAAAGGACTAGCTGTGTTTTCTTTTGTAATCCACTCTCAAATCTGAACATTCCAGTTATTGAGCAATTCTGTGAGCGCAATCCATTCCACAGATAGACTGATACAGTCCCTTCGCTTAGTACTGCTATTCTAAGAAACAATTTGTATTCAGAATTCTTGAGTGCGACTTTCTAAACTTAGGCACCTTTTTTATTTGAATAAATGTTGTTTAATACCTGATCTGCTCACTTTCTATTTGGAGGGATTTGATTTTCAAGAGTGGTCTTTAAATGAGATCTAGTGGGTGGAAAGCAATGTGAAGCCACAACCACTTTAACTCCAGGGCCTAATTAATATTTGAAGGATGGACTGCCTTGTGATCGCCTGAGGAGCTGAACAGCCCGTCTGTGTGACCCATGCAATTTTCAGTACGTTTTCAGATTCTCATTAAAGCAGAGATGCATCTCTTAAAGCAATATTTTAATCACTTCTGCTGAAAGGCAACAAATTTAGTGCACTTCTTCACTTCACTCAATACCAGCTTCACCTCTCCTCATCACCCTCAATGAGAAATTCTTCAAAATACAATCATAGAACCATACTAAAACATCTCTCTTCCTCATTCAACACAAACTCATACTGTTCTTTACTTTCTTCATATCACACAGTAGCAACATTCTCTTGTATAATCCAATACTAGCCCAACTACCAACTGCTACCACCGCTCTTTTTTCACATTCCATACACACACAATCTGGCTGAAATTGTCTGTAGTTTCCACCAGCGGGCTCTTCTGACTATTGCCGATGGTGACCCCTCCCCCTGCCACGGGTTCCCCAGCAGCGGAGAGTGCGAACAACAGGAAAACTCATTGAAAGCAGTGGGAGCTGAAGATCCCCCCACTATCCAACGGCAGTCTGCCTCTACTGCCGCAAAGCAAACCGCGAGGTGCCGGAGGCTGATGTGTGGAAAATCCCATCCTCTTTCTTTGTTATTTATAAATCACCTTGCACCCATAGCTTTTTCTACACATTCACCACATCCACTTCAGGAACAACCCCCGTTCACATGGCATGGTGGCACAATGGTTAGTACTGCTGTCTTACAGCATCAAGCAACAGGGCTTGATTCCCAGTTTGGGTCACTGTCTGTGCGGAGTTTACACATTCTCCCTGTATCTGCGTGGGTTTCCTTCAGGTGTTCTGGTTTCCTCGTACAGTCCAAAGATTTGCAAGTAAGGTGGATTGGCCATGCTAAATTGCCCCTTAGTGTCAGAGGGACTAGATAGGGTAACTGCATGAAGTTATGGGATACGCCTTGGTGGGATTGTGGTTAGTGCAGATTTGAGAGGCCAAATGGCCTCCTTCTGCACTGTAGGGATTCTATGATTAATTCTACCACCCCCTCCCCACCCCATTCACACTCTCAAGACATTCACTAACTCTCACTCATTCTTGGTGGGTGGACGATGGTTCAGGGAGAGGCTGTTGGCTCCTGATGAGTCGGGACTGATTCTGGAGGAGTTGGGACCTGAACAAGCCAGATGGTTTGCAGCTCAACAGTCAGGTCAGGTTACAAATCATGAGAGGAAATTTTGCTAGTGCTGTTGGGGAGGACTTAAACCAGTTGAGCAAAAGAAAGGAACCTGAACACAGATTCAGTTGGGAGAGAAGAAAATCTGGAAATGGAAATGGAAGGCAGGAAATTAGTTAGCAAGTTTGGAAGGCAGAAGAAACAAAGGCTAGAAGCCACCCCACTATTCTCCCCCCTCCCACCCCCACCCCACTCCCATCCCATCTCCCCACTGAAAAAAAAGTAGAGGGAGATAAGAGCAAATACATAGGCAAATTTCTGAGAAGTGGAGAAACAATAGAGCAATAATAGTGGGGGTTACACTGCACTAATATTACCTTCCTCACTGCTTTCACTGATCCTATCCCATTAACAGAGTTGCAGAATTCTTAAAATGCATTCAAGAGAACATTTTAGTCAGTACATAGTAAGCCCAAGAAGGTTGGAAGTCAAGTTTTAGAGAATTAAACTAGTTGGATGGAAAAGTGGGACTGCAATTTGGTGGTAGCAGTCAGTTGAAAGATTTAACCTAGTCATGGAAAAGGACAAGGGTAGACCAAGTGTAAATATCCCCAGTTGGGGCAGTCCAATTTTGTAAAGCGGTGATATGATTGAACAAATATGGACAGGAAACAGTCACTGAAAGGTATGTCAGAGCATTAGGAAGCATTCAAAAAGGGTTCAGAACAAATATGTCCCCACAAAGAAAAAGGGAGTGATTAGTACCTGGAATTCAATGATTGAAATGTTGGTAAATGTGAAAGCCCTCATTAGATTTTAAAAATAATACTTGGATACACATGTAATGTCGTCACTGTGAGAGGGGTTGTGAGTTTTACACAAAAGAAAAGAACATGGTTTGCACACATTTCATCCTAGCAGTAACAGGTTCATTGGGAGAGATGTGCTTGTGCACTGTTGGGATTCTATGATAAAGATTTTGTCTGCTCAGGGAAAACTGAAAGTAAAACAGCAGCCTCTGCAAACACCCTAATGACATCACCATCAAATCATGTGATCAGCTCTTAAAGCAAGGGCAACCTTTTTAAATATATAATAAAACAGATAAAGTGCAATAACCTACTGGGTTATGGAACAAGAGCAGGATAGTAGGATTAGGCTAGATAGCTCTTTTTCAGTGGACCAATGGCTGAGAATATAGAACAATTGGCATCAAGCCTTTAGAATGGCATCACATACCTGCAGTCCACCCTAGATAACAGTCCAGACTAGCATCGTTTGCTGCTCCAAAGGCCTAATACTCTAATTTCTGCCCTGCAGATGCTAGGCTTCACAATGGAGAGAGTGGTGGATTAACTGGATAGGGGTTTTGAAGGATTTATTATTCTCCACAATCTGCCCCTTTGCAAGTCTTAAGAAATAATGACTCAGCCCCCGTGGAGTGATGGTGCCAATATGTACTCTGGGCCAGAATGTCCCAGCAGAAGTGGATTTTTCAACAGTTTACAGCTAAGCACTTACTTGTTCAATCATCTAGAAGTCACCGTCTATGACTACCTCAAGGATTGTGAAGAACCACAATCTTCCAGCAGCTCTGCTCAAACCATTACGTGAGAACCTTGGAGGAGTTGTAGAGTAGGCAAACTTTCCTTAAAGAAAATCAGCCTGGGCAACAAATGAATAAAAGGCACTTACACAGTTGAAAGTTGGTAATGGCTGCTTTCCTAGCCCATGACCAGTCTGCCAACAGCACGCACTCCAATCTGAAGCCTGCACTAACTTGTTTCTCTGGCCTCTGTAACATTTTCTGTGCAAGTTTCCAACACCTGCCAAGCCTCGAAAGGCAACATGCATAATTGACTAAGAGGAATATTGAGCTGTTTGCTTTGTTAGCACCAGCGCAAAGATTAAGTCCTGGAATGAGGCTGGATTATCAATGGGGGAGTTGGGGGATGAATCTAATAAATGTTGAATTGAAGGAGAACTCTTAATACTTCTGGTTCCATAGGAATGCTTCCATTTTAACGATTTTGAAGTTGTACCTGCGATTGCAGCTTAGAAAGTTTGGATGTAGACAGCCTAGTTCTTGTTCTGCTCAGTGCAAGCTAATATCTGGGGGGGTGGTGGGGGCTTCTGAAAAACAGACATCAACACCCACATTTATGGGCCCTGTTTAACCATTTTACTAAGTGCTGGGAGGACTTGAAAGTGGGAATGTTTCAGATCTGACTTTTAGACCTATTTTTATGTGCCCCCATATGCACTATGCCTGGAAAAGTATCAGCAATTCTGAATCACGCTGCAGAAACCTGTGGGTGGGGCTTGGAGCACCCAAAACCCTGCAGCTCCGATTGGCGCCTCCAACTGCGCCTGCGCAGAAACAAAATGATAGAATGCAACTCCCCTGCAACATTGTTCCTGGGCCGGACAATGCCTCCCCCTAGCCCCCACGGATCCCCTTAGCCCCCACAAACATTGCTGCACCCCTACAACATTATTGACCCTCTTACCCCCTTACACACTCCGCTATCCAGACCAAATATGGGCCTATTCTCCCCTTCCCCCCAATTGATCTTAGGTAGAGCGACAGTAGACGCCCCCCTTCCCCCTCACTGATCACAGACAGAGTGGCAGCAGACAATCCTTCCCCCTCACTGATCAAAGACAGAGTGGCAGCGGACCCCCCTTTCGCCCCCTACCAATCTCAAGCAGAGAGCCGTTGGGCCCTCTCCCCCGCCGATGGACCCATCTCCCCCTTCATCCCCCACTACCACTGATCTCAATCAGAGAGCCGTCGGACACTTGACACTTACCTCCTCTCTAACTGGAGCGCCCGAATTGGACTTTTGTGGAGCATGTTTGTTTTTGTTCTGAATGGACAAACACAGTGGTAAAGGGGGAAGTGCTGGTAAGGCTGGGTGTGCAGCCCATTAAGTCAATTTAAATGCATGCAAATGTGCCTAAATGGTCATCGCGCCTGTTTCAGGCACGGTCCCGATTGCAGCCATTTTCAGGTCTTGGTAAAGAGGAAACCAGTGCAGGAGCGGGCTTGCCTCACACTACTCACCTCATGCCAGACTTTACCAAGTTTTTGCACCTGTTTGATGGTAAAATTGGGCCCTATATATCTAATTGGACCAAGAACTCTTTTGGGTTCTCACCCAGGATACCTATGTAGTTATCTTTACCACTATGGCAGTCTTCCTTCACCTCTGCAATGTGGGCATTTATCAGGAATGGGACGTGAAGCCTCAGAATTGTTTATTTTGCCCCTTTTTACTTCAGAGAATGAATGTGAAAAGTAAAAATTTCTACTACATGATTTTTAATGGCATTTGATACTGTCATCTGTAATGTGGTTTTATACCTGTCTGCAAAGGAGGAGGGGATTCTATGTTCTGAAGTATCCATCTTGCCACTCCTGGAGTGGCACGATGACACAGTGGTTAGCTCCGTTGCCTCACAACACCAGTGACCCAGGTTTGATTCCTGGCCTGGGTCATTGCCTGCGGAGTCTGCACATTCTCCCTGTGTCTGCGTGAGTTTCCTCCAGGTGCTCCAGTTGACTCCCACAGTCTGAAAGATGTGCTGGTTAGGTGCATTGGTCGTGCTAAATTCTCCCTCAGTGTACCCAAACAGGCACTGGGGTGTGGCAACTTGGGGGTTTTCACAGTAACTTCATTGCAGTGTTAATTAAGCCTACTTATGGCACTAATAAATAAACTAATATACTTTGAACTACTTCAGAATACTGAATGTGATTACTGTCACTAGAGAGGTAGTGCTTGATCGACTAACGGGACTGATGGTGGACAAGTCCCCAAGACCGGATGGTATTCATCCCAAGGTTCCGAACGAAATGGCAGAGGTGATTGAAGATGCCTTAGTGATTATTTACCAAAAGTCACTGGATTCTCGGGAAGTGCCGGAAGATTGGAAAACGGCTAATGTTACGCTGCTGTTGAAAAAAGGTAGCAGACAAAAGGCAGGGAATTATAGGCCAGTTAGTTTAATGTCTGTTGTTGGAAAAATGCTTGAATCTGTCATCAAAGAAGAAATATCGAGGCACCTAGAGAAGAATTGTTTGATAGAGGAGATGCAGCACGGATTCGTTAAGGGGAAGTCGTGGTTGACGAATTTATTGGAATTCTATGAGGATGTGACTAGTGCAGTAGACAGAGGAGAACCGGTGGATGTGGTGTTTCTTGATTTTCAAAAGGCATTTGATAAGGTGCCGCTCAAAAGGTTGCTTCAGAAGGTTAGGGGGCATGGAGTTGGGGGTAAGGTGTTAGCATGGATGGAGGATTGGTTGTCTAATAGGAGGCAGAGAGTAGGTATCAATGGGTGCTATTCTGATTGGCGGTTGGTAACTAGTGGAGTGTCGCAGGGATCGGTGTTGGGGCCTCAGCTATTTTCCATTTATATAGATGATCCGGAGGAGGGGGCTGAGTGTAGGGTGACGAAATTTGCTGATGACCCAAAGATGAGTGGAAAAGCAAATTGTGTGGAGGGTGTGGAAAGTCTGCACAGGGATCTAGATAGGCTGAGCGAGTGGGCGAGGACCTGGCAGATGGAGTACAATGTTAGCAAATGTGAGGTTATCCACTTTGGCAGGAAGAATAGTAGGAGGGATTACTATTTAAAGGGTGAAAAGCTGCAGCATGCTACGGTGCAGAGGGACCTGGGGGTCCTTGTGCGTGAGTCGCAAAAACCCAGTCTGCAGGTGCAGCAGGTGATCAAGAAGGCAAATGGGATGCTGGCCTTTATAGCGAGGGGGATAGGATATAAAAGCAGGGAGGTCTTGCTGCAACTGTACAGGGCATTGGTGAGGCCGCAGCTGGAGTACTGTGTGCAGTTTTGGTCGCCGTACTTGCGCAAGGATATTTTGGCCTTGGAGGGAGTACAGAGGAGGTTCACTAGGCTGAAACCGGAGATGAGGGGGTTGGATTATGAAGAGAGACTAAATAGACTGGGTCTGTACTCGTTGGAGTTTAGAAGGATGAGGAGGGATCTTATAGAGATGTACAAGATAATGAAGGGGATGGATAGGGTAGAGGTAGAGAGATTCTTCCCGCTCAGAAAGGACAACAGGACTAGAGGGCACAGCCTCAAGATAAGGGGGGGGGGGGCATTTTAGAACGGAGTTGAGGAGGAACTTCTTCGCTCAAAGGGTGGTGAATCTCTGGAATTCTCTGCCCGTTGAAGTGGTGGAGGCTACCTCGCTAAATATATTTAAGACACGGGTGGATAGGTTTTTGGTAGGCAAGGGGATTAAGGGTTACGGGGAGAAAGCGGGAAAGTGGAACTGAGCCACTTCAGATCAGCCATGATCTTATTGAATGGCGGGGCAGGCTCGAAGGGCTAGATGGCCTACTCCTGCTCCTACTTCTTATTATGTTCAGAATACTCTTGTGTCTTCTGTTTTTCCTTCCATTTTAAGCAAATCTGACACATGACCATCACTTTCCCCATCCCTTGATGGATGCAACAATATGACAGATAGCAATCTTGGGCTGAATGGTTTAAATGTTTCTCAGTGAAGGCTGACATGATTGGGGGAAACTTTAACAAAATTTTCACCAAATTCCCAAATCAGCAACTGACTTGTCAATGAAAACTAATTACTAAAATCATGTGTGATTTTGATTTTCCAGCAATTTAGTAATACCATGGGAAATTATATCAATTAAATTAGAAGTTCAGTTGAAATGATACACAACTGTCTCTTAATAAGAAAAAAAGATATCCATGTATTAGATCAACTGCTTAGTCATGATCCAAAGTTGTCATCAGACCTCAGTACACTTTAACTCTTGTGAAACATTCACGATGATATAAGTTTTAGCTGGTAGTGCCAAAGATAGTGGCAATCCGTAATTAATTCCAGATTTCAAAAGGATTAACTTAAATTAAATACATTCAGTTGGTCAGTTTTATTAGGTAGGGTCCAATCCTACATTATAAATAAAACAAAATGTTTAAAGAGTGAATTACAACACATGGAAGGAATGTACATGCCCAAAGTCAAAACGTGTATGCTTAAAAGAAGCTAAGATGGTTGACATTCAAAGGTAAGTAAAATGGGAACAAAAATAATTTCAGGAATATCTAGTAAAAAAAAACAAGTAGTTGAAGTATATGAAGTAACACACAACTAAGAGTGCTATTAAATCAGCTAAATGGTTAAGTGGAAAGGATAACGTGAGCAAATGGCAAGTGCTTCTTTGTTAAGAAGCTGATGACTGTTGAGGACTGTATTGGGCTAAAGAAAGGAATGTCTTTACATGATAGAAGTAGTGAACACACTGGTGACACAGTAGTTAGCACTGTTCCCTCACAGTGCCAGGAAGCCAGGTTCAATTCTGGCCTCAGCTAAATGTCTGTGTGGAGTTTGCACATTCCCCCTGTGTTTGTGTGGGTTTCCTCTAGTTGCTCTGGTTTCCTTCAATACTCCAAAAGAAGTGCAGATTGGTTATGCTCAATTGCCCCTTAGTGTCCCAAGCTGTATAGGTTAGGGGATTAGTGGGGTAAATATGTGGAATTATGGAGATAGGACCTAGGTGGGATTTTGGTGCAGGCTCAATGGGCGAAATGTCCTCCTTCTGCTCTGAAGGAATTCTAGGTGTACCTGCTTTTCTTCAATTCCTTCCCCCAGCCTTCTATTATGCACCACCTTCTCCTTGAAGAAAGAAGGAAGAATGTCAATGAATGGTTTGCACTGGCATGGTAAAATGCTGACACTGTAATTCTGAAGTAAACTATATGAATTGAAAGATTGAGTACTGATTGATAGAAATTGTTAGTAGGTGCAGTGAGGGTTGTAGTGAATGGAACAGTGGATGAGGTCAGAGATGCCATTGGTAGGATATGCCAATTAAAACTAATTTCACTCACTTTGACAATTCATGTTAGATCATTATACTCCTTCCTGCACTGCATCTATATATTTGAGCAACACTCCTAGCATTGACCTCCATCTTTGCTTGTTCTCTCTGCCTCTAGAGTGTATATCCAGAGAGCTGCTGGCCCTTTGTGGACACAGGATGATCCTCTTCCATAGCACAACTTCCACAAAGGTTATCATACATTGACACACATCAGTGTTCATTCTTATGTTTGGGAGAGATGATGGTGTAGTGGTAATATCATTGGACTAATAATCCTAAGGTCTAGCTAAAGCACCAGAAAAATAATTCACAGGCTAATGTTCTGAGGACAGAGGTTCAAATCCCAACACAGCAGCTGGTTGAATTTAAATTCCATTATTAAATTGAGAATATAAAGCTAATCTCAGTAATGTTGACTATAAAACCATCGTTGATTGTTGTAAAAACCCATATGATTCAATACTGTCCTTTAGAGAAGGTCTAGCCTACATGTAACTCCAGACCCATCACGATGTGGTTGACTCTTCACTTCCCTTGTAAATGGCCTTGCAAGCTATTCAGTTAAAGAAGAATAACGAATGAACTACAAATGCTAGACTTGCTGCTGACGCACACACCCCATGAAAGAATAAAAAGTGTTCAGCTATTTCTCAAAGTATCAAAGCTATAGCTTTACTTTTCAAAAACGCCCACCACTTCTTTCAAAAACAGTCCACTGTCACTTTAAAATATGTAGGTTGCCTTTATGCCTTCTGAATCACTCAAGGTTTTTTAAAATTCATTTTTGGGATGTGAGCATCACTTGCTGCACCAGCATTTATTGCCCATACCTAACGGCCCTCCATTTCAGAGTGAGCCATATTGCTGTGGCTCTGGAGTTACACGTATGTCAGCCCTGCTAAAGATGGCAGATTTCCTTCTCTAAAGGAGATTCATGAACCAGGTAGGCTTTTACAACAATTGACAATGGTTTTATGATCATCATTAGAATTTTCCAGATTTTTATTGAATTCAAGTTTTTCCATCTGCTGTGATGAGATTTGAACCCTAGTCCCCAGATCCTGTAGGAGCATTTGTTGTTCATTCTGAGTATCTTGCGAGGCCATTTACAAGGGCAATGAAGAATCAACCACATCACTGCGGTTCTGGAGTAACATGTAGGCCAGACCTTCCCTGGATCTTACCCAATGTCTCTGGCTTACTGGTCTAGCCACAAGACCACTATATCACTGCCTCCCTCAAGCTGCCCCACAGAAAGTCAGCCACAATAATCCAGGCTTCAGGACTCCAGTGGGTGACTGCCAAGGTCATCCAAGACAACAGGACCAAATGATAGGGTTAGCAAATTAGAAATGTTTGGGATTGATGTTTGGGATTGCTGGGTCTTTGGCAGCATGGATTAGTCATTGGCTAAGAGATAGAAAACAGGGGGTAGGCATAGATGGGCATTTCTTAGACTAGGGACAAGTTGAAAGAGGTGTACCCCAGCAATCAGTGTTGGGACTCTTGCTTTTTCTGATTTATATAAATGATTTATATATTTAGAGATGGCTGTTGAGGGCAAAATCTCTAAATTTGCAGATGATACTGAGGTAGGGAGAATAGTGAATTGTGAGGATGATACTGAACAATTTCAGAGGGACATTGGCAAGTTGGCCAGATGGGCAGACACCTGGCAGATGAATTTCAATGCAGTGAAATGTGAGGGAAAGCATTTTGAGTGAAGAAACATGGGGAGAAAATACAGGCTCAAAGGTACAACATTAAGGGGAGAACAGGAATAGAGGGACCCCAGGGTTCAAGTCTGTGATTCTCTGAAGGTAGCCGGCAAGTTGAAACAGTTGTTAAGAAGGCTGAGAGGATCCTTGGACACATAAATGGAGGCGTACATTATAAAAGCAAAGAAGTGATGCTATACTTCTACAAATCTTTGTCAGAACATTTGGAGTATTGTGTTCAATTCTGGGCACGTTATTTAATGAAGGATGTTAAAGTGCTTGAGTGGGTGCAAAAGAGATTTACTAGAATGATACTAAGAATGAGAATTTTTTTTACAAGGAAAGATTAGAGAAATTAGGCTTATTCTCCTGAGAATAGAGAAGATTAAAAGATGTTCTTCTTGAGGTATTCAAAATTATGAATAATTTTGACAAGGTAAAGAAGGATATTCTGTTTTCACTAGTTGGTATATCAGTAACTAGGAATCACAATTTCAAGATGATCAGAGCTAGGAGTGAGATGAGGAGAAACTTCTTTACTCAGAGAGTTATTGGGATATGGAATGCACTATCTGGGAAAGTGGTGAAGGTGTGTTCCATTGGAGGTTTCAAAAGAGAACTGGATACAGATTTGAAAGTGATGAATTTAGAGGGCTACAGAGACAAAGCTGGAGAATGGGACTAGTTTGTAGCTCTTTTGGGAGCTGGTGCAGACACAATGGACCAAATGGCCTCCTTCTGTGCTGCAAAATTCTATGATTTTATTATTCTCTCCCTCTCCTCTGCAGCACACAGAAGGCCTTGAGCTTGGCAGCTGTGCTTCTGTTTACTGCCTAAGGTTTATGCACAGTGTTCAGTCAGGGATTGGATTTGAAGTGTCCTCAGGCTTTGTAAATGGCCCAAGGGATAATAGATGCATGTAGATGCTCTTTCCAACTACAGTGAGGCCCACTGTGCATGACAGATGCCTAAAGAGCACCATGAGAGCAAATTATACCTGAATATTTATACTGGTGGATTACAGCACTGTATTGCTTTTGTGTTATATCTAGTCTAGTCAAAAAATTTGAATAAATATATTGTGTTGATGTTCATTTGATTTACTCTAACAACAGAAGGTATTCTGAACTTGAAATGAATCAATTGGATTAGTCGTTGAATACCAAACTGGAAATAATTTCAATGTTTTGGGTGCTAATGCGCTTAAAATAATATTCTTTGAAGTGTATTTTAGTATTTATC
The DNA here is from genome assembly GCF_965287045.1 of Carcharhinus amblyrhynchos. Lineage (NCBI taxonomy): Eukaryota > Metazoa > Chordata > Chondrichthyes > Carcharhiniformes > Carcharhinidae > Carcharhinus > Carcharhinus amblyrhynchos. Next base: position 83,312,200 of record NC_137324.1, on the reverse strand, counting down.
TGAATTATCAAGTGTTTCCTAATAAGAAAGACAATGGACTTCTGTGACTAAACCCTCAGTGCCAAATGTAAGCTCAATTATTAATAATGATGGTGACCCATGTGCATGACTGCAGTCTGATGTAATGCACATCAATGATTGTGTCTATGTATGCAATATTGCCTAGTCTAGTGTGGAACAAATCTGGGGTGCAGCCTCTAGGGAACCCCATTGACGAGGGGGGTTCCATTATGGGGGGGTGGAAGGGTGGTGGTGAGGTGATGCCCAGATACTGGCAATGATGAGGGGCAGGGGTTGTCGGGTCATCCCGATGTCTGCGTGGTGTGCAGGTATGTGACCAAATAGTGAGGGGGAAGTTGCCTCTCTGTTTGATAGGGTTGGGGATAGTTCCCTTCTCTGCGGGGATCCCAATGAGCATGGCTAACTACGATTATATTAGGCAAGAACTGGGAAATGTAGATTGGAGGAAGCTGTCTGAGGGTAAATCCACATCTGTCATGTGGGAATCCTTAAAGGCCAGTTGATTTGAGTTTAGGACCACCATGTTGCTGTGAAAATGAAGGATGAGGATGGCATGCTTCGGGAACCATGGATGACAAGAGCAATTGTGAACTTAGTCAAAAAGAAAAAGGAGGCATACATAAGGATTAGGAAACTGAAAACAGACAAAGCTCTCAAATAATATAAAGGTAGCAGGAAAGAACTTAAACAAGGTGTTCAGAAAGCCAAAAGGTGCCATGAAATGTCCTTAGCAAATGGGATTAAGGAAAATCCCAAGGCATTTTATACGTATAGAAGGAGCAATAGGGTAGCTAGGGAAAGGGTAAGAAGTGAATTTACATGTGGAGCTGTAGAAAGAGAGTGAGGTCCTTAAAAAATACTTTGCATTGGTATTCACAAAGGAGAAGGACGTGGTGGATAGTGAGACTACAGAGGAGTATGTTGATATCCTAGGACATGTCGATATAAAAAGGTGTTCCTAATTTGAAAATCATTAAGATAGACAAGTTCCCTGATAGGAGCTATCCCATAACACTGAGGGAGGCAAGGAGGAAATTGCTGGAGCCTTGTACAAAATCTTTGATCCTTTAGACACAGGAGAGTTCCCAGAGGAGTGAAGAACAACAAATGGTTTTCCTTTGTTTAAGAAGGGCAACAGGGATGATCTGGGTAATTATAGGCTGGTGATCCTTATATCAGTGGAAATTATTGAAGAAGGTTCTTAGGAACAGGATTTACTCACATTTGGAAAATATGGATTTATTAGCAATAGGCAGTGTGTCTTTGTGCATGGGAGGTCATGTCTTACAAACTTGATTAAGTTTTTTGAGGAAGTGACAAAGTTGACTGGTGAGGACAGGGTAGTAGATGTTGTCTATTATCCTGCACAACAACTCCATTAGAATAAGCAGAGTCCATTATAAATTATCTGTAACTTTTCAGGGCTTCGTCTTTCAGGGATTTCACTTGAGCGGTTTCACCTCCCAGACTTCATCCAAATACTTCAAGCATTCCACTTGAGGCCAGCCTTCCGGGATTATACTACCAGAAATACGTGGAGGCTTTGGAGAGGGCACCAAAAAGATTTACCAGGATGTCGCCTGGTATGGAGGGCATTAGCTATGAAGAGAGGTTGGAGAAACTTGGTTTGTTCTCATTGGAACAATGGAGATTGAGGAGCAACCTGATAATGTCTTCAAGATTATGAGGGGCATGGACAGAGTAGATAGTCAGAAGCTTTTTCCCAGGATGAAAGAGTCAATTACTAGGGGGCATAGGTTTAATGTGTGAGGGATAAAGTTTAAAGGAGATATATGAGGCAGATTGTTTTACACAGAGGGTCGTGGGTGCCTGGAACTCGCTGCTGGGGAGATACTGGAAGCAGATACGATAGTGAGTTTTAAGGAGCATCTGGACAAATACATGAATGGGACTGGAATAGAGGGATATGGTCCCTGGAAGGGCATGGGGTTTTAGTTAAGTTGGGCAGCATGGTCAGTGCAGACTTGGAGGGCCGAAGGGCCTGTTTCTGTGCATAAATTTACTTTGTTCTTTGTCTACATGGATGTTAGCAAGGCCTTTGATGAGGTTCCTCATGGCAGGCTAATTTAGAAGATAAAGTCACATGGGATCTGCGGTGAGCTGCTAAGATGGATACAGAACTGACTAGGCCATAGAAGACAGAGAGTGGGTGTTTTTCTGACTGGAGATTTGTGATCAGTGGTGTTCTGCAGAGATCAGTGTTGGGACCACTGTTATTTGTAATATACGTAAATAATTTGGAGGAGGATGTATGTGGTCTGATTAGTACGTTTGCGAACAACATAAAGATCAGGAGAGTTGTGGATAGTAAGGAAGATTGCCAAGAGATACAACAGGATATAGATAGGCTGGAGACTTGGGTAGAGAAATAGCAGATGGAATTTCATCCAGACAAATGTGAAGTGATGCATTTTCGAAGGTATAACACAGGAGGGAAGTATACAATAAATGGCAGAACCACAGTGGTTAGTGCTGCTGCCTCAGCACCAGCAACCCAGGTTTGATTCCCAGCTTGGGTCACTGTCTGTGCAGTGTCTGCATGTTCTCTCCGTGTCTGTGTGGTTTCCTCTGGGTGCTCCGGTTTCCTCCCATAGTTCGAAAGACACGCTGGTTAGGTCCATTAGTCATGCTAAATTCTCTCTGTGTTCCTGAACAGGTGCCAAAGCTGAGAAGCTAGAGGATTTTCACAGTAACTTCATTGCAGTGTGAATGTAAGCCTACTTGTGACATTAATAAATAAACTTTAAAACACTTAGAAGCATTAACATACAAAGGGATCTAGGCATACAAGTCAACAGTTCCCTGAAAGTAACAACACAAGTGGATAAGGTGGCCAAGAACGCATATGGCATGCTTGCCTTCATCAATTGGGACATAGATTATAAAACTTGGCAAATCATGTTGCAGCTGTATAGAACTTTAGTTAGGCTGCATTTGGAATACTGAGTATAGTTCTAGTTGCCACATGACCAGTAGGATGTGGAGGCTTTGGAGAAGGTACAGAAAAAGTTTGCCACGATGTTTGCTGGTTTGCAGGGTATCAGCTATGAGGAGAGATTGGATGAACTTTGTTTTCACCTGAAAGTCAGAGGCTGAGGAACAACCTGATAGGATTTTACAAAATTATGAGAGACATGGATCGAATGGATAGCTGGAGTCTTTTTCCCAGGGTAGAAGTGTCAATTACTCAGGGGTATAGGTTTAAGGTAAACAAGGGAAACTTTAAAGGAGATGTGAGAGGCAAGGTTTTCATACAGATGGTGGTAAGCATTTGGAATGTTTTGCCAGAGGAGCTGGTAGAAGCAGATACACCAGCAACATTTAAGAGGCATCTTGACAGATATATGAATAGGCAGGGAATAGAGAGATAAGAACCTCATGGATGCAGAAGGTCTTTAGTTTAAAAAGGCATCATGTGTTGGCACAGGTTTGGGGGGGTCAAAGGGCCTCTTTCTGTGGTATATTGTTCTTTGTTCTTAAGTGTTACAACTACAAGTTTTATAAGTTTATTATGTTTTGGAACTGTCTGTTTAAGGTAAAATGAGATAGTGAAGAGGGACAAGGTAAAATACTGCAGATACTGAAATCTGAAACAAAAACAGAAAATGCTGGAAAAACTCAACAGTGAAGGGAGTCTGAATCCTGCTGGACAATAAGCCTGATGATTTGGTTGCTATGGGGCAGTGAAGTCCAGATTGAATTGCTGGGAAGAAGGACAAAGGCAAAGCCATCTTTGATAATACTGGATAGACTGTTAGTCTCCAAATCTCACAGGAACATGTTAGAATCATTAGGTATTGGAAATGGTTATATTTTAAATTACTTAATTACAAGCATAGAATGGAGTCGGGGTCTAAAAGATAGATAATTAGAATAGCTACTTGGATAGAAGGTCTATGTGATTCATGTTACCATCGAGATGAGCTCTAAGTAGGGAAAGAGTCCATGGCAAGCTCTTGCAATATCGAGTTACAGGGACTTACTTAATTTTTGAACCTCACAAACTATTCAGTTTGCAAGAATCTGATAGAGGAGAAGAGAGCAGGGAGATAAAGGCATCTAGTCTTTATTATTCATCACACAGAATACAGATGGAAACTCATGCCTGAATTGGAAGTACCAAGTTTGTGACTACTTTAGTGAGGCTGAAAGATTCACCTAGATTTGGCTAGAGGTAACCTTCACTTTGAAAGTTACTTCAGGAATTAAAAATTGCCTGGTTGGGAAAGAGAAAAGGAAGCAACCCCTTGCGAGCAGAAACCGCTTTGTCCTTTGTTCCTAGAGGAGAAAGTATCATTTAAGATGCAATGTAAAGTACAACCATAATATGGAATTTTTGGATGCATGAATAGTTAAATGGAGGAAGCTTTTTTCTGTAGTTTGAAGTGTAAGCTATCTACAAAAGTAGTGTTTAGTCAATATTCCCTTCAATTTGTTTGTTTCAGTGAAAGTCTTAAAACTTAAAGTTCTGCCATGCAATCCTGTCAGGCGGTTACCGGTAGTCCAAATATCTTTTCAAAAGTTATGTCAGTACATGGATTGTATTAGAAGCATTTACTTAGCCTGGAAGTTCTTTACACAAAGTTGATGCGAATATAGGCTAGGGGAAGTGAAAAGTTTGGATCACTTAAGGAACATTGAGTTTTTGTAAATGCGTGTGATGGATTCTTCAATGGGTGAATGATTAAGTTTGGGGAAAATGGTCTTTCTCCTCTAGACTAGTCAGTGCTAATGTTGTGAAGGTGCTGATGAATTATCTGCATCTTCATTGTACAAAGATAGTTTTTTAGTCAATACTAATGGACCTCTTGTGGCACTTCATTAAGCCATTGGGTGGTGATGGGGGTGGAGGGGTGTTGGTTGCTAAATGTGTAATAATTTAGCTCACAGTGTCTACCTTTCATTAGCCTTGAATATTGCTTTCTGAGCTGCTGCACCCAAACTACACCAGATTTACACCAAATGCCATGTTGACTTTGGAGGCTTTTAGTCTTCGTGATAGCAATGGAAATCTAAAAACTATTAGTAAATTAATGCACTGGGGTTGATAAAGGATGCTTCTGCCAAATTGCACTTTAGGAGCATTGTATCTGTTCACTTTTAAACGCTTCCACAAATCCTTAGTGGCAACAGTCAACAGAGAGTCTCCATCAGTGCTAATTAAAGAAATCCTCAGCTTCATTCAAGCAAGACTCCAGCAAATGGTTTCAGACTACTTATAGACTTATAGGCCTATTTCTGGCAGTGTTGGCTGCACCAGACAAATTATAAAAAAAATGTGGAGTTATTTAGCTGCACCAAGTGTGATCTTCCAGCACCAAGAACATTGGGCTGGAAGATCACACTGAAGAAAAGTTGCAAGTCAGAGTGAAGAGACTCTGACTTAGAGTCATAGAGGTTTACAGCATGGAAAAAGGCCCTTCAGAACAACTTGTCCATGCCACCCTTTTTTTTTAAACCCCTAAGCAAATCCCAATTGCCCGCATTTGGCCCATATCCCTCCATACCCATTGTACCCATGTAACTATCTAAATGGATTTTAAAAGATAAAATTGTACCCGCCTTACTACCACCTCTGGCAGCTTGTTCCAGACACTCACCACCCTTTGTGTGAAAAAATTGCCCCTCTGGACACTTTTTTATCTCTCCTCTCTCACCTTAAACCTATGCCCTCCAATTTTAGACTCCTCTACCTTTCGGAAAAGATATTGACTATCTACCTTGTCTATGCCCCTCATTATTTTATAGACTTCTATAAGGTCACCCCTCAGCCTTCTACACTCCAGAGAAAAATGTCCCAGTCTATTCAGTCTCTCCTTATAACTCAATCCATCAAGTCCCAGTAGTATCTTAGTAAATCTTTCCTGCATTCTTTCAAGTTTAATAACATCCTTTCTATAAAAGGGAGACCAGAATTGCACACAGCATTCCAAGTGTGGCCTTATCGTTGTCTTGTACAACTTCAATAAGGCATCCCAACTCCTGTATTCAATGTTCTGAACAATGAAACCAATCATGCCGAATGCTTTCTTCACCACCCTGTCCATCTGTGACTCCACTTTCAAGGAGCTATGAACATGTACCCCTAGATCCCTTTGTTCTGTAACTCTTCCCAACACACTACCATTAATTGAGTAAGTCCTGCCCTGGTTCAATCTACCAAAATGCATCACCTCACATTTGTCTAAATTAAAGTCCATCTGCCATTCATCAGCCCACTGGCCCAATTGATCAAGAGCCCATTGCAATTGGAGGTAACTTTCCTCACTGTCCACTATGCCACCAATTTTGGTGTCATCTGCAAACTTACTAACCATGCACCCTATATTTTCACCCAAATCATTAATAAAAATGACAAATAACAGTGGGTCCAGCACTGGTCCCTGAGGCACACTGCTGGTCACAGGCTTCCAGTTTGAAAAACAGCTCTTTACAAGAAGCCAATTTTGTATCCATTTAGATACCTCACCCTAGATCCTGTGACATTAAACTTTATGCAACAACTTACCATGCGCTACCTTGTCAAAGGCCTTGCTAAAGTCCATCTAGACAGCATCAACTGCATTTCCCTCCTCTACCTTCTTGGTTACCCCTCCAAAAAACTCTATTAAATTTGTGAGACATGATTTTCTACTCACAAAGCCATGCTGACTGTCCCTAATCAGTACTTGCATCTCTAAATGCCTGTAAATCCCGTCTCTCAAAATACTTTCCAACAATTTACCCACTACAGATGTAAGGCTCACTGGTCTATAGTTTCCGGGCTTTTCCCTGCAGCCCTTTTTAAACAAAGGCACAACATTTGCCATTGTCCAATCTTCAGGCACCTCACCCGATGATTCAAATATCTCGGCTAGGGGACCTGCAATTTCCTCCCTAGTCTTCCACTATATCCTGGGATATGCTTCATCAGGTCCCAGGGATTTATCTACTTGATGCGCTTTAAGACTTGCAGCACCTCCTTCTCTGTAATAAGAACATAAGAACATAAGAAATAGGAGCAGGAGTAGGCCATCTGGCCCTTCGAGCCTGCCCCGCCATTCAATAAGATCATGGCTGATCTGTCGTGGCTCAGTTCCACATTCCCGCCCTCTCCCCATAACCCTTAATCCCCTCTCTTATCAAAAACCCATCAACCCTCTTCTTAAAAATATTTAGCGAGGTAGCCTCCACCACTTCAACAGGCAGAGAATTCCAGAGATTCACCACCCTTTGAGTGAAGAAGTTCTTCCTCAACTCTGTTCTAAACCGCCCCCCTTTATCTTGAGGCTGTGTACACTCCTCAAGACATCACTATTTATTTCCCCAAGTTCCCTAATATCCATGCTTTTCTCAAAAGTAAATACTGATGAGAAATATTCATTTAGGGTGTCACCCATCTCGTGTGGATCTGCATATAGAAGTCCTTGTTGATCCTTAAAAGGCCCTATTCTCTCCCTTGTTACTCTTTTGCTCTTTATGTATTTGTAGAAGCTTTTTGGATTCTCCTTTACCTTATCTGCCAAAACAATTTTGTGGCCCCTTTTTGTAAGAGAGCAGGGAGAACGTCTCTTAACTATCATCCTCACTTTACAGAAATAATGCACTGCTAAGATTCCAAAGATTTACAGTGCACCTCCTTAAAATGGTATCACTGACATGCAAGTTCCACCCTAACAATCAATGAGCTGCTAATAAACAACAATAATAGAGCTAATGACTTGCCAATCACAGTCAAATAAGGCATGAACCTCAAGTCTTTTGCCAATGCCATTGGGCACATATATGAACATCTATGCCCATTTTGCTCCTGTTTTCAATGCAAGTTGAAGTTCCTATCCTGTAGTCTGCAATTTAGTTCTGTTTAGCTGCTAAGTTGTGGCCATCTGTCTATGATTAGGCCTCTCCATCTATTAGGTGTAACCAGTAATAGATGGAGAGGCCTAGATGTAACCAGTAGTGTTGAAAAAATTACTTCACCAAATTGTGATCTAAGCATGAAGATTGGGCCAAATAAAGGGATATTGGAAAGGGTAACCACAATTTGGTTGAAGAGGCAGATTTCAAAGCATATTTTAAAGGATGCTCCAGTGATGGAGGAATTAAAGGAGGGAATTCCCTAGTCAGCTGATTGCTGAAGTTAAGTGAATTAAAATGCACAGAATCAGAGGAGTGAAGTCTTTGAAGGCAATTTAGAGGTGGAAAAAGTGATAGAAATGGAGAGGATGAGGTCATGAATGGAGTTAAACACAGGTAAGAATTGTAAACTCTCAGAGGTTGGGAGACCCCAAGCCAATAGAGCTCAGCTGTGATTGGGACTTCATACAGAATGGGAAACAGGTAACATTTGATAAACTGAAGTCTACAGATTGTAAAGGATGAGAAGTCAGCCAAGAGAACATTAGAATAATGGAGTCTGGAGATGACAATAGCACAGGTGAGAGCCAGCAGTAGATAGGCTGAGGTAAGGTAAGGTGGAAATCGAGTGATAATACAGAGATAAAAATAGTCAGTCTTCGTGATGGAAAGGATTTGAATATGGAAGTTCAGTTTGCGGTCAAAAGGATGCTAAGGCTATGAAATGCTTGATGTAAACAGGTCCCTAATCAAGTAGTTCCTGTGGAGAGGAGGTCTAAATAGGTAAATGATGGTAATTGTAACTGTTTATAAACTCCCGAGGTTCATTAGAGGGTAATTGTAGCTCAGTGCAAATTTCTGGCTCCAAGTCAAAGAAACTTGACATGAAAATACTGGCATTTCTCTTTTTTTTAAGAAGATGGTTTGAAATTCTAACATTGGTGCATAATATCTTCAGTGGGAAGGATGCAAGCTCTAAAAGAAAGACATTTTTATGTATGAATGGATATTAGTTTCAATTAATTAACTTCCAGTATGGTTGTTCTCTTCAACAGAGGTGAGGAAGTACATGCGATACCCAACCATGCACCGTACCTTGGCAAACGGTTCTAAGTGAATAATATTTTGAGATCACAACTGTTTTGACTTTTTAACCAATCTAAATTACAAGCTATAAATCTAGCAACTTAAGAGTAAGACATCCCTGGATCTACCACAAAGTAGACATATTAACCTGGTACCATGCACATTTCGTGTGAATCCATGGGAGTAAATGTCATTCAGTGGAGCAAACTTCAAACACCTGCATAAAACACTTCAATGGACAGAAAATCCACAAAATTTCTAACCTGCTAAATTATTTGAAGTTAATTTCAGAAACAATTCAATACTGCTGTTTAAATTAAAAATACATTATAAAATAGCAATGCTACACACATCTGTTTATATAGATTAACATTGATCAAATTACAGTCCAATTTAAATATCAGATGAATGAAAGTTAAAAGCCACGATAGATTTAATAGCTGATAGCTCACAGTTATTGTATCAATATGTATCACATACCGAGTATTTAACACTATATTTTGAGAATTTAAATGAATATAAACATTGCAGAATACACAACAAATGCAGTTTTAAATTAATTTACATCTTGAGGCCAAATATTAATGTAATATTGAATATGTTACAGCAATTATACTGAAGCTGCTTTCAAGGACACTGCTGTATGCATTTATAAGATTGAATTGATGTGCAAGCAGTGTACTAAGCAAAAAAAAAGCAAGCTCCCTTTGTCAGGCGCAATTGCAACACATCTTTGGCCAGACACTTACCAGGCTCGCAAAACAAACACCATCAAGACAGGGAGATATAATTTGAAGCAATAGGAAGAAGGTACATAAAACATAAAGGTGGAAAAATAATATTTCTCTGAACCCATCGCAGACACAGTATTGGTGGAAAAACCCTGACTCTGCTGCTGTAGAACAATCCAAACCAGTCTGCAACCGGAACTGTACAGACAAATGCTAACAGACAGTGAAAGCAACCACAGAGGTTGTAGAGCCCTTCTATAAATTATAGCAATGAGTTTTCCTACAAATCAGAGCACAGTGGGGTGGGACTTCCAAGCTCAGTTGTGATTCACAATCAATTGCATTGAAGGTTTGTTGTGTTTTAGTTAAAGGTGCATTACTCACAAAATACTATCTGAAATTCTCATATCTAAAGATGTAATTCTTATCTTTAAACCTTTGTTTAGCATGATGCCAAGATGCTTTATTAAGATTTTAAAATGCTACATAAATATGTACGTATTTCTTAAAGGAGTATAATTTTTTAAGTGGTATTAGCGACAGCATTCTAAGGTCTTCAGCAAAGGTCGTCAGCAATGTACAGTACGGTGGCACAATGGTTAGCACTGCTGTGTCAGGGACCTGAGTTCAATTCCGGCCTCGGGTCACTGTGTGGAGGTTGCACATCGTCCCTATGTCTGTGTGGATTTCCTCCAGGTGCTCCGGTTTCCTCCCACCCTCCAAAGATGTGCGGGTTAGGTTGATTGACCATGATAAATTGCCCCTTAGTGGTTGGGGATTGGCACGTAAATATGTGGAGTTGCGAGGATAGGATCTGGGTGCAACTGTTGGCTCTGCAGGCTCAATGGGCTGAATGGCCTTCTGCATTATAGGGATTCTATGATTATATGAACTGTAACAGAACTGAATTGAATCAACTAGTTTAGGGCCCCCCATCATGTTTGATCAACATATATGCATTAGTTGTATAAGCAAAGTCTAGGAGTGACAGATATTCATACATGGGGACCCATTCTCCCAAAACAAAGGAAACTCTGGGCCATTTTCAAACAACCTGGAAGCCTATAATTGCTTGTTGCTTTCTCCATGGCAACATCTCAGCCTATCAGAGTCTACTTGCCAATCGATCAGCAACCATTACTCCTGTAGTACAACTTGTGTTAAGAACACAAGTTGCGTTTGATAAGGTGCCGCACAAAAGGTTGTTACAGAAGATTAGGAGGCATGGAGTTGGGGGTACGGTGTTAGCGTGGATAGGGGATTGGCTGTCAAATAGGAGGCAGAGAGTGGGTGTCAATGGGTGCTATTCGGATTGGTGGTTGGTGACTAGTGGAGTGCCCCAGGGATCGGTGCTGGGGCCTCAGCTATTTACCATTTATATAGATGATCTGGAGGAGGGAGCCAAGTGTAAGGTGTCGAAATTTGCCGATGACACAAAGATAAGTGGAACAGCAAATTGTGTGGAGGGTGTGGAAAGTCTGCAGAGGGATCTAGATAGGCTGAGCGAGTGGGCGAGGACCTGGCAGATGGAATACAATGTTGGCAAGTGTGAGGTTATCCACTTTGGTAGGAATAATAGTAGGAAGGACTACTACTTACAGGGCGAAAAGTTGCAGCATGCTACGGTGCAGAGGGACCTGGGGGTCCTTGTGCATGAGTCGTAAAAGCCCAGCCGACAGGTGCAGCAGGTGGTCAGGAAGGCAAATGGGGTGCTGGCCTTCATAGCGAGGGGGATTGAATATAAAAGTAGGGAGGTCTTGCTGCAACTGTACAGGGCACTGGTGAGGCCGCAGCTGGAGTACTGTGTGCAGTTTTGGTCGCCGCACTTGCGCAAGGATATTTTGGCCTTGGAGGGAGTGCAGAGGAGGTTCACTAGGCTGATACCGGAGTTGAGGGGGTTGAGCTATGAGAAGAGGCTGAATAGACTGGGATTGTACTCGTTAGAGTTTAGAAGGATGAGGGGGGAATATTATTGAAACGTATAAGATGATGAAAGGGATGGATAGGGTAGAGGTGGAGAGGTTCTTCCCGCTCAGAAAGGACAGCATGACTAGAGGGCACAGCCTCAAGATAAGAGGGGGCAGTTTAGAACAGAGTTGAGGAGGAACTTCTTCACTCAAAGGGTGGTGAATCTCTGGAATTCTCTGCCCGTTGAAGTGGTGGCTACCTCGCTGAATATATTTAAGACGCAGGTAGATAGATTTTTGGTAGGCAAGGGGATTAAGGGTTATGGGGAGAAAGCGGGAAAGTGGAACTGAGCCACTTCAGATCAGCCATGATCTTACTGAATGGTGGGGCAGGCTCGAAGGGCTGGATGGCCTACGCCTGCTCCTATTTCTTATGTCCTTATGCTCTTAACATCATTGATGTTACCCATGAGAGTGTCTCAAGATGCCGAAGGATAACTTGAAGCATTGGTTCTTAGTGGTGCATATTTGTTTGGAGTCATGAGAAGGACAATGTACAACCCAGTGAGGAACCAGTCCAGTCAAACAATTGTAAACAATTCATGAAGAATATTAATTAAAGTAAAAAAAACACAAAACAAGAATGACTAATATGCACAATGACACTTAATGAATTAATTTGTTATCCAATGACTTTTGGATGGTAAACTAACCTGCCTCCCCAATGAGGATGCTAGCAGTTATACTGTGCAGTTTTCTTGATGTTGCATCCTGTGAATTCGGATGTCTACATTTGTCAAATTCCTTGTCTTTAGAAGTTATCATTTGTATAGCCTCATTGATTTCTGGTAAACAATATTTCTGATAGGGTAATTTGCACCTCAATTTCTCTAGATGCCTGTCAATCTTGTTCCTGGCAAATCACATCTCATTATTCCTCTAGACACCTACTAATCATTTTTCTTGTCTAGTATATTGCTTTCACCTCAAGCTCATCTTAACCTCATTAACTTCCCAAATTCCTAACAATTGTTCTGATTGTTTGAAATTTGGTATTCTTGCATTTGTCCTGGTGATTGCAATATGAAAAGCTTCAGCAACATGTCTCTCTTTTTAGAAATATTCAAATTCTGTACGGCCAAGTGACTGTGATTAATGGATTTTTTTCTGATAGGGGAGATGTAACAACTAGTGGCATGCCAAACATTTTGCTTTTCTCAGTATATATAAATAAAGTGGTTTGAGCAATGGAAGTACAGTATCAAAAGTTGCAAAATGACACAAAAACACAAAAGTTGGTTGACAAAAGTATTGTAAACAATATCAAGTCGACATCCCCATTTTGCCCTTCAGGAGGCAGTGATGGGGCATGTTCTTGAACTGTTGCAATCTCTTCTAATTGACAAATTGACAAGTTTAAGAATGCACCTCTGACTTCGCCCCCTCCCCTCAGCAAAACTTACTCTTTTGCCTTTTCCCTTTCAGACACCTAAAATACTTCCAATCTGGCTAGGGAGTGGAGCAAGATGAAAAACAGAATAATGCTGAAGACACAGTACTATCATTTGATTCAAAATCACAGATATTGACATTGCATTTGTTGTGAAAGAGAAATGAGGGGCAGGATTTGTATTGTGAGACACCAGGCACAACTAAGCAGCAACAAGGACAGGGGGATAGAATAGTGCAGATAGCAACACCCCAGAGGGTAAAGTTATACACAGGTTCTCTCGTAGTGAACTCAGGTAAGCACTTCAATGAAGTTGCCTACATAAGGGCACTAATAGAAATTCAACCTTGCTGAATTGAGAAATCTTTGATTTGATTTGATTTATTCATGTCACATGTATTAACATACAGTGAAAAGTATTATTTCTGACATGCTATACAGACAAAGCATACCGTTCATAGAGAAGGAAAGGAGAGAGTGCAGAATGGAGTGTTACAGTCATAGCTAGGGTGCAGAGAAAGAGCAACTTAATGCAAGATAAGGCCATTCAAAAGTCTGATGGCAGCAGGGAAGAAGCTGTTTTTAACACAGTTGGTCTGTGTTTTCAGACTTCTTTATCTTTTTCCTAATGGAAGAAGATGGAAGAGTTTATGTCTGGTATGCATGGAGTCCTCAACTATGCAAACTGCTTTTCCGAGGCTGTGGAATGTGTTTTGCATGATGAACTGGGCTTCGTTCATGATCTTCTGTAGTTTCTTGCAGTCTTGGGCAGAGCAGGAGGCATACCAAGCTTTGATACAACTAGAAAGAATGCTTTCTATGGTGCATCTGTAAAGTTGGTGAGAGTTGTAGCAGAAATGCCAAATTTCATTGACCTCCTGAGGAAGTAGAGGAGTTGGTGGACTTTCTTAACTATAGTGTTTTCATGGAGGGAGCAGGAAAGGTTGTTGGTAATGGACACCTAGAAACTTGAAGCTCTTGACCATTTCCGCTTCATCCCTATTGTTATAGATAGGGGCATGTCCTCCACTACACTTCCTGAAGTCGATGACTGTCTCCTTCATTTTGTTGACAATGGGGGAGAGATTATTGATGTCATAACAGTTCACCAGATTCTCTATCACTTTCCTGTACTCTGTTTCATCATTGTTGGAGATCTGACCCACTATAGTGGTGTCGTCAGTATACTTGAAAATTGAGTTGGACGGGTATTTGGCCACACAGTCATAAGTGTATAAGGAGTATAGTAAGGGACTGAGGACACAGCCTTGTGGGGCATCAGTGTTGAGCATGATAGTGGAGGAGGTGCTGCTGCCTATCCTTATTGATTGTGGTCTGTTAGGAATTCTAGGATCCAATCACAGAGGGAGGTGCCGAGCCCCAAACTGTGGAGTTTGGAGATGAGTTTTGCAGAAATAATGGTTGAAGGCTGAGCTGTAGTCAATAAATAGGAGTCTTTATTATCTAGGTGTTCCAGGGTTGAGTGTAGGGCCAGTGGGATGGTGGCTGCTGTAGCCCTGTTGCGGTGATCAGTAAACTACAGTTGTTCCAGGCAATCTGGGAGGCAGGAATTGATTTGTGCCATGACTAACCTTTCGAAGCACTTCATAATGATGAATGTCAGAGTCACTGGATGATAGTCATTAAGGCACGCTGCCTAGCACGTCAAACACCTGTTATCAATGTCAAAGGATATGGAAGATTTCAACTTGGGGGCTTTGTACACAGCTTGAAGCCCATCCTTTCCAACATGGGAGGCAGTGGTCGACTACATACACGTACAGATCAATCAAATATGATGCAGTGTCTGGTGGCCAATGTTGCTATTTCATTGCACTACAAGCAGCGATAATCCAACGTCTGAGTGCTGCATTGAATGCTCAAACTACTGTCACCATGACAGCTGATTACAAAGAGCTTGTAAGGTGTCACAATGGCCCAGCAATCTTCCCTTCACCAGGGGACTGCTAGTGGATCTGTGAATCATGAGCCTATTGTATTCACACTAAAGAAGAGCATTTGTCCTCCCACTCCACCACTTAACAGCAGCCTAAGCCAGACTGCTGCTACCCTTGCCGAGATGGTGCAGTTTAGCCATCTGACACATTAGAATTTGCTTGAGTCCGGTTGTTTAATTGCATCTAAAATGTAATTATCTGAATTTGAATTTGAATTTGTGTTACCCAGGTTATTGGTCAGAACAGTGGGAATAGAAACTGTAGCAGACATGTTGCTAGGACGCACATCAGTTGCAAGAGTCTGGTATTGGCCAGAACAATGGAAATATCCAAACAGAATCATTTAGCTCTTTGAGATTGCTGGATCATTTTGTAATATTAACAGTTAAACCGTCAAATGGCCATTATATCAGGAGGAACTTGCTTCAATATCTGGGTATGATCTGATATAAATCACAAACAAAGGGTACACTATATATCAGAGATCAGTTCTCAAAGATCAGAACTCACAGGACAGTCAGAATTTCAATCTCTGCAATGGCCAAGTTTAATCACCATAGACCTTCATGAAAGCAGGTTGTGTGAATCTATTGTGAGACTGTAATAGTTGTTAGGCTGTAGTTGTCTTAAGTAATAAACTTGCATTTGGGCAATGCACTACAGCCTGAATCATGAGGAATTCTTAAACTGTTTTTAAAAATTTCCAAACGTTTCTATCATGTTCCTTCTCCTCCTCTTCCTCATGTGCCTGCTTCTCAAATACTCACCAGTAACAAGGGTTGAGGCCTCATGATGCAAGGCTGTGCCTCGTATTCACCCTGAATCTTGGCAGCTACTCTGACAAGTATTGCAATGTTCCTCCAGAGAAGTCCAGACAATTGAAGTGTTGGTTCACAATGCTAATGGTCTGCTATATCAGATTTTATGTGCTGACATAATTTTCAGTATTTCTAGCTGTTCACAGTTGTGTGTGTTGAGCATTGGAGTTCTGGGCCTTGTCTTTGGAGATAGCCTTTGCCATTATGTCTCAATGTCGATGGTGCGGTGGATTGGTACACAATGAAGGTATCATGATTGTTGCTTGGATACTTCACATTGACTTGCATGATTGGCTGCCCATGGTCGCTCATCAACTGCACTTTAAGCTTGTAGTGTCTGAGAACTTCCATCCCATTTGGGCAGGTTCGGCAAGAGGAGCAAAAAAGTTTGCGAGATTTTCAATTCACATTTCATACCGATGTAAACACGTGACTCAATTATCTCCACCAGTGACTTGGCAGTCCAGACTCAGCACCCCCGCAGTTCCCCACCCTGTCAGAAAGTCCATTCATGTCAGTTTGAGGACCGACCTGTGTGAAACCTGGTCTCCCAAGGGATGCAGCTGGTGAGCAGACCTCCCGGAGGAGCTCAGGTCAGTGAATCACTCAGGCGGTAGAGGGTAATACCTGGGCACCACAAACAGTGCAGTTGGTACCCACCCACTATTGGTTTTACCGAATAAAGGGTAAATTCTGGCCACAGTCCTACAGCAAGTTCTCCTGCAGTTGATGTAGCGAGCCAACCAAAAGGCCGTTAATTCCGTCAGCACTGTTAATTCCTGCTGGTGGCCAGGATAGGAAAGTCCCACTTTTGGGGGTTAATTTTTAGCCTGTGTTCACCGTCAGAGAGTATCAGGAAACACAATTTACTCCAGAGAGATCACGTTCCACAATTTCCCCTGCCCCTCACGAGGACCATACCAATAAAAGGAAAGAACCTCATTTAAATGTATAATAATAAATTTTAATATCATAACCATCCACCGCAAGATATTGGCCCCTCTATTTTAAATAGATTCACCCAGATATGAGCCTGTTGTGGGGATCCCCCAGGGCATAAAAGTGAGTATAGCCCTAGGGGAGAGGAACATGGCTTGGCTGATTTTTCCGATAATTAACAATGGTTTCATGGTCATCAGTAGATTCTTAGGGCCCAATTTAACAATCACATTACGCCCATTTTCGGGCACAAAAACTTGGTAAAGTCAGGCTAAGACAAGTAGCGCGATCCGTGCCCACCTCCGCACCAGTTCCCCTTTACCAAGACCTGAAAATGGATGCAATCGGGACAGCACCCAAAACAGGCATGATGGCCTTTAAATGCATTTAAATTGACTTAATGGGCTGCACGCCCAACTTTACCATCACTTCCCCCTCTACCACCATGTTTGTCCATCATGGAATTGGCGCAAAACAGACACGCTCCATATAAGTCCGATTTGGGTGCTCCAGTTACTGAGGAGTTAGGTGCCAAGCATCTGACGGCTCTTTGCTTGAGTCCAGTGTAGGGGGGAAGGGAAGGTGTACCACTGCCACTCTGCTTGAGATTTGTGGGGGGAGTCTGCTGCCACTCTGCCTGAGATCAGTGACGGGAAAGGGTTGGCCCACTGCCACTCTGCCTCAGATCAGTGAGGGGGAAGAAGCCTGCGATCGGTCTCGGTGGCGGGGGTGGTGTAGAGAAAGGGGCCAGTCATGTTGCGGGGGTGGGCAATGTCTGGGGGTGGGGGGGGGGGTCGTCAGAGGGAGACATTATCTAGCCTGGGAGGGATGTGGCATGGGAGCAGCAATCTATCATTTTGCTTCTGCGCATGCACAGTTGGAGGCACTAATTGGAGCTGCAGGGTTTCGGGTGCATTAAGCCCCACGCACAAGCTTGTGCAGTGTGATTTGGAATCGCTGATATTTTTTCAGGCAGAGTGCGTACAGAGGCGCCAAAGAACGGGTCTAAAAGTTGGATTTGAAACAGTCTCAGTATCAAGTCTGCCCAGCACTTAGAATCAAAATGGGGCCCTTAATTCCAGAGTTTTTTATTGAATTCAAATTCCACCATCTGCAGTGGCAGGATCTGAACCTGGATTCCTGGAACATTAGCTGAGTTTCTGGATTAGTCCAGTGATAATATGATTAGGCTATTGCCTCCCACATGGTAAATAATTAATTAAGATTGGAGAATGTGGAGTTGGGGGGCAAGGGACAGAATGGATTCCAAGCTGCCTTCAGTATAGAAAACAGAGAGTGGGGAGTAAAGGGTACTTACTGAGGGGTAAAAAATAGAAAATGATGTTACCCAGACAGTAGTGAGAAACCAGTACCATAAGGAACAGTTGAAGCAAATAGTATGGATGCTCAATGAAGTCTTGATTAAACAGATGATGAAGTTTATCACAGCTTTATGCTTCCTGATTGCCATTTTCACTGAGGATTCATTTGTTTTAAACTTTTTATACTCGTCTTAGATATTCCTCTTATTTATGTCAAATTCTTTCCTTTGACTTGAGTGATTGCAATTTGGAAAGACTTGTCTTCCCTAGTGAAAACTTGGAGAAAATAATAACTTTGCATATTAAACACCTAAGTTCATCTTAATTTTCTGTTTCATTTGCAACTTTAATGAGTTTCACTTCTCTGACAACCCACTGTTCGTTAAAGCATTGAAAAAAAACAATAACTTTGGTTTACATCTGCCACTGAGTTTTCACCCAATCATTTTTTATATCTCTTTCCAATATTTTCAGACTAGCTATGAGGAAACAAAAAGCCTTGTCATTCTTATTGTGCAACATGGTGATGCTAAAATCCTGTTAATGGATTCATGTTTTGCAAGTAGGAAATAAAGGTGTCTTAATTAGGAATCATGTAACTCACATCAGGTTGTCATAAGTTGTGAAACAAAATAGATAGGGAAGAACTTTGTTCCCATTGTGCCTGATTTTTGAACTTTAGGGAAGGGGTTGGAGGGGCAGGACCACATGTTCGATCCCTAAAATTCCCACTGGCTGCAAAAGTGGAAGCCGATGATTTCCAAGCCACTGGGACTTGCTTGAAACAAATGACAAAAACTTTGAATATGCTAATGAAGGAAAGCCTGTTTTTAGGACTTCAATGAAACCTGCAATTCTTCATAGAAATCAGGCCTGAAGACCAAACTGGAGCCAACCTTGGGCTTCTATTTTCCAGTACTATTTCCAGGTGTGCTGCTTGCTTTGTGTAGGAACAAATCCAAACACAATTTATTCTCCATCTTTTTAAACTCTCAATTGTGACTCTGCATCAAAAGAGGCTTTTTGCATGGCTGTCAAATGTTCGACTTTGTGAATCATGTTTCTGTTGTGACAATTGAGATTTATTTCACACCTCTAATTATTCAGAGCATAGAAATGTTCAATTACTATATAGGTGTCTCCAACTCCATCCATTTTGGAAAACTGTCATTCATTTGATGTTTGAAAGTATTACGAAACCATAACTTGTGAATATGTGTTGTATGATTAAATTAAAGGTATGGTTACTGATAAAGGAGGAAACACTAGGCTGAATTTGAGGAAGGTGGCGGGGTGCAGTTGTGGTCCCCTGCTCCTGACAAAATGACAGGAGGAGCTAACCATGATCACAATGGCTGCCCCACAGCAATTTATCACTGGGAGCAAAATTAATTGCTTTAAGATGAGACTTCTGCCTCTGTCAATCGTAGAGTGCTGCCAGTCAATTAGATGACCAGAAGGCCTGTAGTCCAGCAGTGCTAGACAGGATCAGTGACTTCTGCTGAGAAGCACAAGTAAGTCTGGTGTTGGGGACTTAAGTGGGGTTAAGGGGGAAGGTTTAAGGGTGGAGATAATCTGGTGGGATGTGGGGTGCCTCTGATGGACCCCAGAAGTCTTCGAAGTGGATCCTCTCCATTTGATCGACACCAGCCTGTGCAACTAAAGTTTCCACATTGTGTGGTCCTTCACCCCACAGGTAACGTATTAGCAGCGGCAGAATGAAGCCATTCCATGACCTTGAATTTGTTGCTTAAGGATTTTGAGTGGACCTACCTCGCATTCAGTTGATTATTCTCTACACCCTAGCTATGATTGTAACACCACATTCTGCACTCTCTCCTTTCCTTCTCTATGAACAGAATGTTTTGTCTGTATAGAAGAAACAATACTTTCCACTTTATGTGAATACATGTGACAATGATCAATCAAATCATTAGGTACAATGGTGAGGAGGTAGCTGACACTTCCCCACCCTATGTAAAATTACAGACAGCTTGAATGCAGGTGGATAGATGGCCCACTGGAATTTATCAGTCGGTGGTGGGGGGGGCAGGCTGGAGAAAAATCCAACCCACTATCTCAACCTTGCCTGGCCTTCTGATGGATAGGTAAAACATTCTTTGTTATTTAAAATACATTAATCTGTGACTACAGGGAGATGGCTTGCCAAATTTATTCAAATAACTGAATTTCAATTCATGATTTACACAGTTAAGTGAAAGAGATTTAAAATTCTCCAGACTGATGATGCCTACAGGAAAGCATGGTAGGAAGATTTAATTAATCTAGCATATCCAAAGGGTTGCTTCATTTCCCACACAGCACTCCACACTGTGATCTAGAAATGATATCATCAAATTGAATGATAGGTTTTGCATTTTGACTTTTTCAATTGTAAATTTAAGTCAAGTTTTTTGGACCAAAGCTCTGCTGCCTGTATTTTCTAAAAACTATTCATGTTATAGTTTGCAATACCAAGGGAAGAATTGTTTTCAGTTGCAGTGATAATAAGGAATCATGACCAGCTTCGCAAAGGCATTTTAAATAATTTTATTCACAGGTAACTCACTTTCATGGCATTTCCTCTACTGATGGAACTACAGGCCCAAACTTGTACCTGACTGTCCAAAGGTGTAGACATGTTTTTTATTCATTCTAATAATCTGAAATCAAATATATTGATTTGCTGATTCACTATTTTATTGCATACCCATGTTTTTGAGCCATATTTAAATATGGATATTACTATTGTGTTATGGTTCAGGTCAGAAACTCCAAAGTATTGTGAAGCCCACCTGTTTTGCATCTTGAATTTGGCTAGGAAGAGCACTTCAGGTGTGATCCAAAAGACCCACAAGGGAGCTTTTATCAAACAAAGTTTATTTAAGAATACAGGGGGCAATTCTCCCAAAGATGTTCTAAGTGCTGAATTTGCGGGAAAATGGTGTAAACCAGTTTTTTCAGTGGGAGTTCACACTCGAATCTCCCACACTTTGTGCACTGCAGAGGTCACAATCATTAAAAGCTTGGGGGCCAGGGCCTATTCATACCAGAGTCTGACAATTCTGGAACTCTGTGCGTCTGCAGTGGCCTTGATCTGTCAACCTGCAGTTTGCTGGCTAGCTGGATCGCTGGCCAATCCAGGACCATTGCAGTGCTGCCCCTCCACCCCCCACAGCCTGCTCTTCGCCTCCACAAAATTCCCAGGCCAGCCCTGACACCCCCCCATCCCGGAGTGTCTCGATCTGTGATCCTTCCCCACAGACACTTCCCCAGCTGGGATGTGCAGATCCCTGCCAGCAGACACCCCCCACCCCCATAAGAGGCAGACCCTCCCAGGGTTACCAAACCCCCCCATTCCCAGGCCGCCCTATTCGCTGGCCTTCCTCCAATCCAGACCGATCCCATGCAGAGTGGCAGCAGGACACCCCACCCCCACAGATCGCCCCTAAACTATGCCCCCCAGTCCCTGCCCCCTAGGCCCCACTTATGGTACTGCCCCATGTCTGGTGGCCAGTGCCAAAGTACTGCCTGGGCAAGGGCACATTGCCCCTTGAGCAGTGCCAGGTGTCATAGGCTGGCACTGCCAGGGTACCCATGCCCAGGGAAGACCACCCCCTTGCTGCTTGACCCCCTGGGAGGAGCCCGATTGCCTCCCCCTTCACTCCAGCATGGTCAGATCTCTAGTTCTCCAAATGTGGAGAGTTAGTCTGAACCCGCTGGAGTGAAATTGTTCTGGTGGGGTGGGAGATGCTCGCGGACCTGGAGACTTCAGTCCTAGGCCCGCTAATCACATTAAAATAAGATTTAAAATAGAGTAAAATAACTTACCTGCTCTTCTCAACTGTTTTCAGCATGATCCCGACGACACTGGATATCTGGTGTTCAAAGATGCATGCGCAACGGGAACACATGCACGAATCCTGTGAATCAATCTGCACGCAATTCTCCCAACCGATTGTGCTAAAAATTAGCATGGCGGTATGGGAGAATTGCCCCCAGTTAACATGTATAGTAAGAAAATTAGCAAGAACTTTTATCAATTATGAACAAAAACCACACTAGTGTATAACCCTTAATGTATACATCAAATGATGTTCCAATCAAAACCAAAATCCAATAAACAAAACCCTTCAAACAGATTTATCACTGCATAGGCTAAAGCTCACATGATGCTGGAATCCAGTTCCTTGTGTTGAATACTCATTTCAAATGATCTTGAAAACCCAAAGCATTTTGTAGTGGGTATCCCCAAAACACTAAAGCACAGGTTCATTACTGCAGCATGGCAACAGACCTTCCTTTCAGCTAACTGGTAAAAGTTTCAAAGAAAAATAGAGAGTGATTTCTTTTCTTGCTTGCTTCTAAGACTGTCTCCAACACTGCAGCCAAAACCAAACTGAAAGCTGAAAAACTTTAGTCACCTGACCTCCCACAGTTTTTATCTCCTCCCAACAATGATATCACCTCAGGCTGTCAGCAGGAAACCAGTGAGACTGAGAGTTGCGGAAATCATGTTTTTAAAAAATAGATTTTAAAAATAGATTTAAGTGACTTTTTACCTGTTTTCTTAAAACATTTACTGACGTCACAACTATTAAGTACAGCTTTGAGATTGTGATTCATGTTACATTTACATAAATGTAAGAGAGTTTAATGGGGATCTTGTGACTGGAAAGCACTTCCCCCAGCCAGGAAAACAGTAGGACCAGTTCTACCATCAAGTTCTGCCCATTTTCAGGCACCGAAACTTGGTAAAGTTGGGTATGAGGCGAGTAGCGTGATCCACGCCACCTCCACACACCGGTTCCCCCTTCAATCAAGGCCTGAAAATGGACACAATTGGGACAACGCCCAAAACAGGCATGTCGGTTATTTAAATGCATTTGCATATATTTACATTGATTTAATGGGCTGCACGCCCAACTTTACGAGCACGTCCTGCTTTACCAGCACATTCGCCAATCCCAAATCAACACTGAAACAGACCTGCTCCATAAAAGTCCGATTCGGGCACTCCATCTGAGGGCTAGTGAGGAGGTAAGTGTACAGCACCCAATGGCTCTCTGCTGCTCATGGGTATCCTTCTGTTGCGGCCATTTTCTTTCTCAGGTCGGTGGAGGCTCTGCAAGTGTGTGTGGGGTGGGGGGCTGTTGCCCAGCAGGGTCACCGATGTCCAATTTGCAGCACGGACCAGGATCTCCGCACTGACCTTGGCTCTTGCGGTGCTGTTGGGTCCTTCCAGCTGAATGATGCGCACAAAGGCCTTGCAAATTGCACTGCTGCAGCCTCTCAACTTGTCAAGGAGCTGTGAATTTGGGGAGCATGTGGCTGGGGGAAATCAGGGGTCTGTGATTTTGGGGAGCACATGGCTGGGGGAATTAGGGGGGCTGTGAATGTGGGGAGCATGTGGCTGGGGGAACTGTGGGGTTGATGGGCTAGGGGCAAGCAACGTTCCTTAACCTCTACATGTGTCCCTCTCTATCTCCAAACATTACCCCACTTCAGAGTGACGAGATGGCTTTTGCGATGCAACCAATCGATCTTGCTGTTCTTTTGGCTGCTGCTGGACAGGAGGAAGAATTGCAGGCAGAGGAGGTCTAGGCCTTACCCCTCACAAAAGTAAAGGAGATGACCACCAGAAGCAGGAGGTATCCCCATTCACCTGGTGGGGAGCACAGGAGAAAGAGGGAGCCGTTTGTGCACGAGTGTCATTTGAACAGATGTACAGATGTCGCCAACATCACCGCCTCCGAAAAGAGAGAGTGCAACACCTGCACAACTTGTTGCAGGACCTGGCACCTAGGGGTGGGGAAGGGGGGGCACCCCCTCTTGGTGGCCGCTCTGAACTTATGCGACTGGTTCCTTCCAGAGCCCGAGCGGAGATGACTGTGGCATTTCCCAATCAGCTGTGCACACCTGCGTCAAGCAGTTCACTGAAGCCTGGCTGGGCAGTGCATCAAATTTAACCTGGCCCAGGCTCATCAGGAAGCAGGGTTCATAGCCATGGAGGGGATGCATAATGTACAGGGGGCCATCAACTGCGCCCATGTCACCCTCAGGCCTCCCCTACAGAATCCACAAAGGTTCATCAACAGAAAGGGGTTCCACTCCCTGAATGATCAACTAGTATGGGACCACAATACGAACATTATGCCTCCCAGAGGTATTTGAGGAGGAACCCAGGCTGCGGGGATGACTCGATGGTGATATGGGTTACCCGTCTCGGACAGGGCTGATGACGCCTGTGCAGAGCCTGTGTCTGAGGCAGAGACCCGCTATAATGAGGCCCATGTAGCCACCCGTGCGAGAGTGGAGAGGTGCGTCGGGCTCCACAAAATGTGATTCTGGTGCCCGGACCGCTCTGGCAGGGACTCTACAATACAGTCCTCTGATCTCTTCCTGCATGGTGGTGGTGTGCTGTGCCCTGTACAACCTGGCACAGCAGAGAGGTGACCTACTGGAGGAAGAGAACACGGAGGCCGACCAGCCGGGCGTCGCTGGGGAGGAGGCCACCCAGCAGGAGGAGAAGGAAGAGGAGGACTTGAAGAGGAAGAGCGCGCTGAGCAACACTATCCAGGCACTGGAGGCTGGCAGCTCAAATAAGGCATTGCGAGGGTGGCTAGGGGAGCCCTGATCACCAGGCAGTTCAGTCACTAGGGGTCTGTGTCTGTGGGTTCCATTCACCACCACAGCCCCCCCCCAAAATTCCTTCTATCTCCTACAATATTCTCACACGGGAGTGGTGGACCTGGGTCCACTTATTATTGAATTTCTTTGACAGGCAGGAGGGTGATGATGACTCGCTAAGCATCATTATAATGATACGCTGGTGTAAACTAGTCTGACTCCTATCTGAGCTCCACCTGCATGTTAGCATCTGAGCCCATGTCTGTGTGGTGGCTAAAGGATCTGAACCCCCCATACAGGACCCTGGAGTGGGTGGGTTGGAGAAGGGGAGAAAATTACTCGTAGGCTCTGGGAACCAATGGTTTCCTTTTCTCAGTGACACAGCATTGAGGGGTCTCCACATTTGACGTCAACAGGAAGTATCCCTCCGGCAATCGTCAAAGGAAGAGGATTCCTATTCGAGACAATTCTGAGACAAATTATTCACAGGTTGATGGTGAAAAAAACATTTGATAATTGCAATGAAGGTGTTTAAATAATATGTTTTAACATAGAAACTTGTGAATGGAAAACATTAAGGTGCTTAAAGATCTAACTAACCAGTGCAGCCCTTCACCCCTGCCATCTCAGCGCAACTACAGCTTCCTAACCTTATGTGGACTATCACTACGTCTCAGTGACTCCCCAGAATGTATATCGGAGGTGGAGGGGGCCAGCTGCTTACCTCACTCCATGGCCTGTGATGCGCATGGCAGACATCCTCTGAAGGCTCTGAACCTTGAGGGCCCCAGCTGGCTTCCAGGTACCTGCGACATTTCCATGACAACCTCTTCATCCCACAGTTCCTGAGATGCTCTGGTGTCAGGAAGTGGGGAGTCGGAACGTTTAACCACAGCCACAGTGTCCTGGCTGGAAGGCCCTGGCATGGGCTCGAGCCTTTCCTCCTCCCTTGGGGTTCCTGTGGGTCCCTGGGTCATTCCATGAGATGGCAGTGTCTTTGCAGTGAGCTCCAGAAGCTTTGGCATCACCTAGCCCTGCCAGTCCTGGAGGACCACCTGTGCCCTACCCATGGTGGTCAAGCCCTCTGCTAAGGCCACCTGTCAATGGTCACAACAAATGCCCTTTGAGACCCCTCAAACATGAGCCTCTGGGGCACGTTCTCAAGGACTGCTGTCATGTGTCTCAGCACTGTCCCACTGGGTTTCCTGCAAACTCTCAAGCCTCTCAGCCATGGACCACAGAATCTTGAGAAACCTGTTCAGTCCCTCAGCTGTGGCCCACTGTGACTCCAGCTGTTGCCCTCTGGGACTCTACTGTGACTTGGCCATTGCTTGGAGCCTGCCACTCATGGTGAAGATCCCCTGCCCCAGCCTTTCCACTGCAGACCACCCTTGCAGTGTTACAAAGAACAGTACGGCACAGGAAACAGGCCCTTTGGCCCTCCAAGCCTACACCACTCACACGCCCAACTAGACCATTCGTTTGTCTCTCTCTATTCCCAGTCTGTTCATGTGGCTCTCTAGATAAGTCTTAAACGATCCCAGCGTGTCTGCCTCAACCACCTTGCTTGGTAGTGCATTCCAGGCCCCTACTACCCTCTGTCAAATACGTCTCCCTGACATCTGTGTTGAACCTTGCTCCCCTTACTTTGAACTTGTGACCCCTTATGTTCGTCACCTCTGACCTGGGAAAAAGCTTCCAGCTTTTCACCCTATGCCCTTCATAATTTTATACACTTCTATTAGGTTGCACCTCATCCTCCGTCTTTCCAGGGAGAACACCCCCAGTTTGCCCAATCTCTCCTCATGGCTAAGACCCTCCATACCAGGCAACATCCTGGTAAACCTTTTATGTACTCTCTCCAAAGCCTCCGCGCCCTTCTGGTAGTGTGGCGACCAGAACTGGACGCAGCATTCCAAATGTGGCCTAACCAACGCTCTATATAGCTGCAACAACATATGCCAACTTTTATACTCTATGCCCTGTCCAATAAAGGCAAGCATGCCATATGCCTTCTTCACCACCTTCTCCACCTGTGCTGGCACCTTTAGGGATCTGTGGACTTGCACCCCCATGTCCCTCTGTGTGTCTATACTCCTGATGGTTCTGCCATTTATTGTATAGCTCCCCCCTACATTAGATCTACCAAAATGCATCACTTCGCATTTATCTGGATTAAATTCCACTTGCCATTTCTCCACCCAATTTTCCAGCCTATCTATAAACTGCTGTTGGACTGGGAAACATGAAAGACAAGCAATAGCTGGTCCGCCTGAAAGCTTTGGGACTGCTGCCAACAGCCTCTCAGTTGATCCAATGTTGCCATCAGTCCCTCCTGCATTCCCTGGTTCTGTTCCTGCACCTCCAGCAGCTGAGGGAGAAATGATCGCAGAAGCCTAAATAGCCTGGGGCCAACCGAGTTCTTGCCTCCGGCAGGCCCCTGCATGCCAGAGGCCTCGGACGTTCCCTCCTGTTCCCAATGTACATCAACAGATGTCTTGTGCTCGCCAGAGAGTGACCCAGAAGCCTCACCATGAACTGGACCGACCGACGTGTCAGTATCTGGGATGGTGAACCGCGAGGTGGAAGCTGACAAATAAATGGTGCCACCCTTGGAGGTCCCTTCACGCATATTCTCTGAGGACTTGTCCAAGCTGTCCTGAACAGGATGAGTGGGAGCTGCAGCAGGGGCCTGTAGTCCAGAAGACCACAGGGAGTTTGGTCCTGCCCCTGCAACACAGGACATAAGGTTAAGTGTAAAGGAGGGAGAGGAATCTGGGATACATTGAAAGTAGAACAAAGCACCAAGAAAATTACATCACATGAACAGGCCCTTTAGCCCTCCAAGCCTGTAATGACCAGGCTGTTCATCTGATTTGTAGCCCTCACCTTTCCAGAGACCATATGCCTCTATTCCCATCCCATTCATGTAGCTATAAAATGCCCCTTAAAGGTCAGTTTGACAACCTTCCTGGCAGTGAGTTTTAGGCACTCATTACCCTGTCTGTGCAAATAAACATGCTTCATACACTCCCTTTAAACCTTGCCCCTCACATCCAAAACTCATGCCCCTGAGAATTTGCCTCAAATTGAGTGAAGGATTGACAGGTGCTCACATCTGGACAGCAGATCGACCATGCTGTTGCTGACAGCCCACATCTCCCCTTTTCCGGAGAGTTCCAGCACCCGATCCTCAGAGGAAGTGAGGACCTGGAGGTCTGCCTCACCACCCTGTCTTCATCCTCTCACAAGTGTTATGGTCAGGCTTCTCCTGTGGAGACAGGATGATGTGGAGATGCCGGCGTTGGATCGGGGTAAACACAGTCAGAAGTCTTACAACATCAGGTTAAATTCCAACAGGTTTATTTGGTAGCAAAAGCCACTAGCTTTTGGAGCACTGGCTGCCCCTTCATCAGGTGAGTGGGAATTCTAATCCCTTCACTCACATTGTCTGTACCTTTAAGACTTGATTAGCTGTAAAGACTCGTGTTCCAATCATTATTTTGTAAATTGTGTTTGTGTCTTTATAGGCGCTGTTTGTGATTAGAATTCCCACTCACCTCAAGAAGGGGTAGCAAGCACTCCAAAAGCTAGTGGTGTTTGCTACCAAATAAACCTGTTGGGCTTTAACCTGGTGTTGTCAGACTTCTTACTGAGACAGGATGAGCCATGAAAGAAATGATGGTGTGACTCCTGCAGAGTATCATGTGGTGGTCCTTAGGGGGCAAGCGCAGTGGGGTTCTGCAGGGCTGGGGTGGTAGGAAGGAGCTGCTTCAGGGTCAGGAGATGGAAACATGCAGGGTGCTGGGGATGGGAGGATTTGGAGGAGATTTCAGGGAAGATGCAAGATGGGGTTCAGCACTCACCCTTGCTGCCTAGCTGAGGTCATTGACCTTTTTCCAGCACTGCTTTCCAGTTCAGGGGGCCAGTACAATGGCACTGACTGAAGCAGCAACTGCCTGTCAGGCTACATTGCCATTAGCTGCACCACTCCCACTCCCACTCCCCCCAGGTCTGCATCCTCCTGGGGAAAGAGAGTGTCTCACCTCCCCTCTGCTGCATCCAGTAGCCTGCCCAGATCACCCACAGAAAAATGGGGGGCTAGTTATGTACACATTGCCCTGTACTGCCTACCTGCCTGTCCATTCTTCAGTGTTTTAATGGAGCTGCCTCTCATTAGGGCAGATCAGCTGCAGACAGTTTGACAGAGCATTCCAGCAAGTTCCACGCAGTTTGCTTGTTAGCATTGAGGAGAAAGCAAGTGAGCATTTGCAGGTGTGCTGTTTTGATGAATTGGGGGGAGGCGGTGGGTGGATTAGTGCCTCAATGATTGGGGACGGGGTAGAGAGAGGGAGGTTTCACACAGCCATTGGAGTCTGGAGGAGATGGGAGCCTTGTCTGGCAGGATCCAGCGTGAGAGTAAGGGGGATCACCCTGGCTGATATCTGTAGGGTGGAGAAGGGGAGGGTGAATCTCTCTGCCTGAGATCAGCAGAGGTAAAGGGGGGTCCTCTGGTACTCTGTCTGAGATAAGTGGAGGGGAAGGGGGGCCCGTTGCCACTCTGTCTGAGATTGGTGAGGCAGAAGTGGGGTCCACTGCTACTGTGCCTGAGATCAGTGAGGGGAAGTGGGGAAGGGGGGATGGGTCTGTGATAGGTCTGGGTGGTGGGGGGAATGGGGGACAAGGGGGGTCAATAATGTTGTGGGGCTGGGGCAATGTCTGTAGGGGCCAGGGGAAAGAAATATCTAGCCCAGGGGAGATGTGGTAGGGGAGCATTTTTCTATCATTTTTTTCTGTGCATGCACTGTTGGAGGAGCCGATCAGAGCTGTAGGGTTTTGGGCACATTAAGCCTCACCAATATTTTTGCAGGCTGAGTGCATATGGGGCACCTGACCGATATGCCTATGGGTCTAAAAGTCAGATCTGTAACAGTCCCAGTTTCAAGTCCGCCAAGCACTTAGATTCAAAATTAAAATCGGGCCCATTATCTGTTTGGAAAAACAATGCTTTTTAACTGAATGAATAGTATCACTGATTCCACTGTCTTGTATAGATTATTATCTATTATACCAGTAAACAAAATGATCTTCTCTTCTGGTGATTTTGTTTGTTTGTATGTTACTCCAACCAATCTCATAATTCTTCACATTGTACTTCACCAACTATATCTTGCCCAAGCATTGTAACTGTCTAAAATCACAATTTATTTTACCATCCAACATCATATCATCAATAAACTTGGATACCACAAGAGGATTTTTCCCATCTCGCCTACCACAGGAATCATAGCAGGCAGGGAACAGACAATGCAAATGTCCATTAACCTTGGGCGGGACTTTTTGACTTTGGAGTGAGTGTAGTCAGAAAATGCCGCCGAGTGTATTCTGTCCATATAGTTTGTAAACAGCAGAGGCCCCAATACTGATCCTTGTGGCACACCTTAGTAACAACCTGAAAATGACATGGCAACTCCTGCTCTCATTTTACTGCCCATTACCAAATATTCAATCCATGTTTATACATTACCTCCAAACCCATAAGCCCTTTTTCAGGAATACCCTCTTGCGCAGCATCTAATGGAATGCATTCTGAAAGTCCAAACACATCACACCCACTGATTGCCCCTTATTCAACCTCAAAGCTTTGCTAAAAAAAGCTCCTTTCCATAAATTTGTGCTGACTCTTCCTAATCATATTATGATTTTCCAAGCGCCCTTTTTAATCACAGCCCTAAGTTTAGCTTCCAGTATTTTTGCTACTATTGATGTCAGGCTAACTGATCTGTGGATCGCTGTTTCACTCTCCCACCTGTTTTGAATAGCAGTTACATTTTCTACCTTCTAACACACATAGATTGTTTGAGAATCTAGGAATTTCTGGAAGAGCAAAATCAAGCATTCACTATCTTAATGCTGACTCCTTTAAAACCTTTGGATGTAATCCATAGTATCTATGAGATCTGCTGGCTTTTTATCGGGAATAATTTCCCTTTTGATCCTTGCTATATATTTAAGTAGTTGCAGATTGCTTTAAGAGCTGATCACATGATTTGATGGTGATGTCATTGTTTCAGAGCCTGATGTTTTATTTCAGTTTCCATTCTGTACAGAGAACAGCTTTTCAGTAACCACATCTATGTTACTTTGAATCTGCATGTGAAAACCATATATTTCCTTTTTGTTTAAAATCCACAACACCTAACATAGTTAGAACATTACAATCTTAATATATTTACTATCCTTATTCCCACTGGAACTTTGGTTCCCAGTAATTATGAAATTTTTTTTGTCTCCTTTGCCATTAAGATAGATGCAATTATTTAATCATTTCCCTATTTCCTTATTTCCCATTACATTTCCTCCTGTTTCTATTTCTGAGGGTCCATGGTTAATTTTGCTAATGTCTTCCTTTTCAGCAAGCTATAGAAGCTTGTACAATTTATTTTATATCTCTTGCTAATTTACTCTTTACTATTCCTTTCCCTCTTTATCAATTTTTGGTTCTCATTGCCAAATTCTGAAATCCTCCCATTCTTCAGGTTAACCACATTTTTGGGCCAAAGGTTTTGGCAACATTATCAGCCTCTTCTTTTAATTTGATACCATCTTTGACTTGATTTTTTGTAAGCCATGGTTGGGTCACTTTTTCCATTGGGCAAGAGCGTATGAAAGCGAGTCAGCTAAGCTAAGGTTAAGGGATTGCTCAATAGAGATGCGATGGCAAACATTTAAAGGAATATTTTGGAATACAAAGAATAGGTATATTCCAACAAGGTGAAATCACTCCAAGATGCGGATCCACCATCCAAAGTTAACTAAAAACATTAAAAATAATATCAAACTTAAAGAAAAATAATAAAATTCTGTGAACATGGGTAGCAGATCAGAAGATTGGAGTGAATATAAAGTAGCAAAGAATGACTAAAAGATTACGAAGGAAGAAAAAATTAGAGTATGAAAGAAAGTTAGCTAGAAATGTAAAGACAAATAGTAAGAGTCAAAGAACAAAGAACAACACAGCACAGGAAACAGGCCTTTCGGCCCAACAAGCCCGCACCACCATCTTAACATTGTAAGTGCCCTCTTCTACCTATGACCTTTGTCTATGCCTATTGGACTCCACAATAAAGGAATTATAACCAGATTGAGAGACGCCTAATTTAGGGACAATTTGTTAACACCAATCAGCCTAAGAGCACGTTTTTGGGGTATGGGAGGAAACCGGAGCACCCAGAGAAAACTCACGCAAGCACGGGGAGAACGTGCAAACTCCCACAGACATTGGCCCAAATCCATGTATCTGCACAGCAAAGAGTGATAGTCACTGAGCTGCCATGTTACCCTTCAGCTGGCCCAGTTTAAGCATACACTAACGACGTGAAGCACTAGGCAACTCTTGAAGCAACATCCAAGAGCAACATCCACGACCTACCGCGTGTATGCCCCTTGTTGGACAACAAGGCAGACCGTTACTACAGGTATTTTAAAAAGTAGAGTTAACAAAGTGTGTGTTGGTCCTATAGAAAATGAGTCTGGAGACTTCATAATGGGAAATAAGGAGACGATAGATGAACTGAACAGGTATTTTGCATTAGTCTTCATTATCAATGGTGCAAGTGACATCCCAGAAGCAGCGGTAAATCAAGAATTGGAAGGGAGGGAGGAACTCAAGAAAATTACAATCACCAAGAAAATGATACTGAGAAATTTGTTGGAACTGTGGGTTGACCAGCCCCGGGTCCTGATGGATTTCATTCTAGGATCTTAAAAGAAGTGGCTCGTGATGTGTTAAGTTTTAAAAAATTAAAGTTTAAAGCTTACTTTATTTTAGGTGAGACATTGCTTTTAATTTTCCAAAATTAACTAGATTTGGCAAAGGTTCCACTAGTTTGGAAAATCACTAATGTAACTCTTTTATTCAAAAAGGGAGGGGGACAAGAAGCAGAAAACTGCAGGCCAATTTGATTAACATCTGTCATAGCAAAAATGTTAGAAGCTATCATTAAAGATGTTATAGCAGGGCAGTTAGATAAATTCAAGGTAATCATGCTTAACCACTCTTTGAGTTCTTTGAAGAAGTAACATGTGCTGTGGATAATATAGAACTAATGGATGTATTGTACTTAGATTTTCAGAAGCTAATTGAGAATGCGCCATATCAAAAGTTGTTGCATAAAATAAAAAGCTTGTGGTACAGGGGATTACATACTGGCATAGATAGAAGATAGGCTAGCTAACAAGAAACAAAGTAGGCCTAAATGGATCTTTTTCTGGTTGGTCTGATGTGATGAATAAAAAAAACATATTATCTAAATGGTGGGTGAGTGTAGAATTCTGCGCAAAAGGATGCAGATGTCCCAGTGCATGGATCGCAAAAGGTTAGTATGCAAGCTCAGCAAGTAATTAGCAAAGTTAATAAAATGTCTATTGCAATGGAATTGAATAGCAAAGTAATGAGGGTGTACTTCAGTTATACAGGGCATTGGTGAGGCCACAGCTGGAGCACTGTGTACATTGTTTTGTTTATAGACATACAGTCATAGAGGATCACAGCATGAAAACAGGCCCTTTGGCCCAACTTGTCCATGTGCCCTTTTTTTGTAAACTCCTAAGCTCATCGCAATTACCCACATTTGGCTCAAATCCCTCTATACCCATGCTTACCCATGTAACTGTTTGAATGCTTTTTAAAAGGCAAAAATTTTACCCTCTACTATTACCTCTGGCAGCTTGTTCCAGACACTCACCACCCTCTGTGTGAAAAAATTGCCCTCCTGGACACTTTTGGATCTTTCCCCTCTCATCTTAAACCTTTTTTTAAGATTCCAATATCTTTGGGAAAAGATATTGACTATCTAGCTGATCTGTGCCCCTCATTATTTTATAGACTTCTATAAGATCACCCCTCAGCCTTCTAGCTCCAGAGAAAAAAGTCCCAGTTCAACCAGCCTCTCCTGATAAAGCAAACCATCAAGTCCCGGTAGCTTCCAAGTAAGTCTTTTCTGCACTCTTTCTAGTTTAATAATATCCTTTCTATAATAGGGTGATCAAAACTGTACACAGTATTCCAAGCGTGATTTTATCAAAGTCTTGTACAACTTCAACAAGACGTCCCAACTCCTGTAGTCAATATTCTGACCAATGAAACCAAGCATGCTGAATGCTTTTTTCATCTGTCCACCTGTGACTCCACTTTCAAGGAGCTATGAACATGTACCCTTAGATCTTTTTGCTCTGTAACTCTCCCCAGGGCCCTACCAATAACTGAGTAATACCTGCCCTGGTTCAATCTACCAAAATGCATCACCTCACATTTATCTAAATTAAACTCCAACAGCCATTCATCCACCCACTGGCCCAATTGATCAAGATCCCGTTGAAATCCGAGATAACTTTCTTCACTATCCACAATGCTACCAATCTTGGTGTCATCTGCAAACTTACTAACCATGCCTTCTAATTTCTTATCCAAATCATTAATATAAAGTGACAAATCACAGTAGGCCCAGCACCAGTCCCTGAGGCATACCGTTGGTCACAGGTCTCCAGTTTGAAAAACAACCCTCTAAAGATGTTAAAAGATGTGCGGGTTTGGTTGATTGACCATGCCAAAAATTGTCCCTTAGAGTCCTGTGATGTGTAGGTTAGACAGATTAGTGGGTAAATATGTAGGGATGTAGGGGTATGGCCTGGGTGGGATTGCGGTTGGTGCAGACTCAATGGGCCAAATGGCCTCTTCCTGCACTGTATGTTCCCTGAGATGCACTGCTGGTCACAGGCCTCCAGTTTGAAAAACAACTCTCTACAACCACCCTCTGACTTCTGTCAAGAAACCAATTTTGTATCCATTTAGATACCTCACCCAGGATCCTGTGAGATTTAACCTTATGCAACAACCTACCATGCGGTACCTTGTCAAAGACCTCGCTAAAATCCATGTAGACAATATCAACTGCACTGCCCTCATCTATCTTCTTTGTTATCCCTTCAAAATGCTCAATCAAATTTGTGAGACATGATTTTCCACCCACAAAGCCATGCTGACTCTCCCTAATCATTACTTGTATCTCTAAATGCCCGTGGATCATGTCTCTCAAAATGCCTTCCAACAACTTATCCACCACAGATGTAAGGCTCACAGGCCTGTAGTTCCCTGCAGCCCTTTTTAAACAAAGGAACAAATTTGCCACCCTTCAACCTTCAGGCTATCAATGATTCAAATATCCCTGCTAGGCGAACCACAATTTTCTCCCCAACCAAACACAATGTCCTGGGATACATTTCATCAGGTCCCAGGTATTTATCTACTTTGATGCGCTTTAAGACTCCCAGCACCCCTTTCTCTGTAATATGTACACTCCTCAAGACATCACTATTTATTTCCCCAAGTTCCCGAACATCCATGCTTTTCTCAAAAGTAAATACTGATGAGAAATATTCATTTAGGATCTCACCCATCCTTTATGGATCTGCACATAGATGACCTTCTTGATCCTTAAAAGGCCCTATGCTCTCCCTTTTACTCTTTTGCCCTTTACATAAAGCTCTTTGAGTTCCCCTTTGCCTTATCAGCCAATACAATCTTGTGTCCCCTTTTTGCCCTCCTGATTCCCCTCTTAACTCTACTCCTACACCCCCTATACACTTCAAGGGATTCACTTGATTCCAGCTGCCTATGCATATCATGTGCCTCTTTCTTCTTCTTAATCAGGACCTCAATATCCCAAGTCATCCAGGGTCCTGTACTTCTGCCAGCCTTGCCCTTCAATCTAAAGGAATGTGCTTACCCTGGCCCCTGGTTAACACACTTTTGAAAGCCTCCCACTTTAAAGAAAGATTATAAATGCTTTGGAAGTAGTTCAGAGATGTTTTACTCAACATGACATGGAATGAGAAGATTGCCTTGTGAAGAAAGATTAGTCTGTGGCTTGTATCCACTGGAGTTTGGAAGAGTAAGAGGTGGCTTAATAAGAACATAAGAACATAAGAAATAGGAGCAGGAGTAGGCCATCTAGCCCTTCGAGCCTGCCCCGCCATTCAATAAGATCATGGCTGATCTGTTGTGGCTCAGTTCCACTTTCCCGCCCTCTCCCCATAACCCTTAATCCCCTCTCTTATCAAGAACCCATCAACCCGCTTCTTAAAAATATTTAGCGAGGCAGCCTCCACCACTTCAACGGGCAGAGAATTCCAGAGATTCACCACCCTTTGAGTGAAGAAGTTCCTCCTCAACTCCGTTCTAAACCGCCTCCCCTTTATCTTGAGGCTGTGCCCCCTAGTCCTACTGTCTTTTTTGAGCGGGAAGAGTCTCTCCACCTCTATCCTATCCATCCCATTCATCATCTTATACGTCTCAATGAGATCTCCCCTCATTCTTCTAAACTCTAACGAGTACAAGCCTAGTTTATTCAGCCTCTCCTCATAGCTCAATCCCCTCAACTCCGGTATCAGCCTAGTAAACCTCCTCTGCACTCCCTCCAGGGCCAAAACATCCTTGCGCAGGTGCGGCGCCCAAAACTGCACACAGTACTCCAGCTGCGGCCTCACCAATGCCCTATACAGCTGCAGCAAGACCTCCCTACTTTTATATTCAATCCCCCTCGCTATGAAGGCCAGCATCCCATTCGCCTTCCTGACCACCTGCTGCACCTGCAAGCTGGGTTTTTGCGACTCATGCACAAGGACCCCGAGGTCCCTCTGCACCGTCGCCTGATGATTGAAGCATATAAGATGCTGAGAGGTCCTGACAGGCTGGATGTGTAAACTCTTGTGGGAGAATCTACAACTGGGGACATTGGTTAAAAATAAGGGGACACTCATTTAGGAGAGAGTAGACTTTCTTTTTCTCCAGAGGGTTGTGATCCTTCCCTTCCTTAAAAAGCGCATGAATATCTTTGAATATGAATGTCTTTGAATATCTTTTAGGCAAAGATAGATATATTCTTGTTAAGTAAGGGGGTGAAAGGGGTAGGCAGCAGTGGGGAATTGAGTTTGAAATTAGATTGGTTATGATCATATTGATTTACAGAGCAAGCTCGAAGGGCTGATGGCTACTGCTGCTCTTAATTCATAGGTTTGTAATATCATATTTCATCCTCAATGCAAGTAGCAAGAATTGGGAAATTCTTGGCCTGCCTACCTCAGAAGGAGGTGCCAAGAAAGATGTGGGCTGGAATTCTCTAGCTATCCACACCAGTGGGATTCTCCAGTGCTGCCAGCAGTGCATCCCATCTTTTGGGTTTTGCAGTAGGCATGGGGTGACATCAATGGGAAACCCTATTGACAGTGTTGAGGCCAGAGCATTTCACTGCTAGCGAGTAGCATGCCGCCTTCTACCACCGGGAAACACACGCCTTGGAGGCCGGAGAAGTTTGCCCATGATTTTCATTGTCAGGAGGAAGGTTGCACAAGTGCGGAGACAAAGAGTTTAAAAATGCTTGCCTCAGTGCTTTGGGACTTCAACCCAGTTATAGTGAAAAAAGTAAAACCCTCCATCCCCCAAGCAATGATAATTCCACGCCCTTTCACCTACTTGTGTGCAGATTTTGTTTCCTTTTCTAAGGAAGGATGTTTTTGCTCTCGAGGGAGTATAGTGAAGGTTTACTAGGCTGATTCCAGGGATGGTGGGATTGATGTACGAGGAGAGATTGACTAGGTTTAGGATTATTTTCGCTGGAATACGGATGAATGAGGGGGATCTCATAGAGAGTTATAAAATTCTAACAGGGTTTGACAGGGTAGATGCAGAGAGGATATTCCCAAATGTGGGGGAGTTCAAAATCAGGAGTCACAGTCTCAGGATTCACAGTAGACTATTAAGGATGGAAGTGAGGAGACATTTCTTCACCCAAAGAGTGGTGAGCCTGTGGAATTCATTACCACAGGAAGTAATTGATGTCAAAACATTGATTGTATTCAAGGGGCGGCTGGATATAGCACTTGGGGTGAATGAGAGTAAAAATTTATGGGGAAAAGGGATTAGGCTATTGAGTTGGATGATCAACCATGATCGTACTGAATGGTGGAGCAGGCTCGAAGAGCTAAATGGCCTCCTCCTGCTCCTCTCTTCTATGTTTACTATGCACTGCATAGAACCATGGAACTTATACTGACAACAGGATTTGTAAAATAGATTTTTAAAAAGTTGTTCATTGCTAACTTTCCACTTCCTATAAAAACTCTTTTTATTACAGGCCTACAAAATATCAATATCTGAAACTGCAAGCACTTGAAATCTTGTTATCTTGTGTAGATACAGATTGCACAATTGACAGAGGAGATCACAGAGCAGAGCTGACAATAAAGCAATGTTTTTCTTGGGAATCAGGAATCATTTCAGTATTCTAAAGGGTGTATGGGCTCTCAGCCAAGAATGTATGATTTTAATTTTAGTTAAGGCCACTTAGCCAAGATTTATTTCTGTCAATACAGAACCAACTGCTTATGAGGTTAAAAAAAAACTCCCTGATTAAAACTATCATTCTGATAGGGAAACGTAAAGATTACAACAGAAAGCACAGATGTTCATTAATAAGTGAGGCCAAAGCTATTTTCAAATAGTGTCTCATAGAATAGACTTTATTTAGCTCTTGCTTGCCCACTGTAAAAGTTATCTGAGACTGGACAATTCTCTGTAAAGGAAGTATCCCTCAGGGTGTCCCTGATGTGAGCAAGAGCCATCCAAGTAAATAACATAGTTCCTATTGACAGCAGACTGGTCCTACTTTTGCTGATATTTTTGATAATTTGCCTTTGTAAAAATAGACATGAGCACTTTAGCATCACTGGCGGAGAATAGTTTCATCTGTTTTGAGTAGCTCGTATAAGTAGCTGGTGTAAGTGATTGATAATACCTTCAATATCTATTTTGTCGACCAGCCTCATTTTCACAGGCTATTAGAGTGCAGCTGGAGAGCATCCCAGAGGAGCTCACTGTCTTCAGTTCATCACAATCTCAATTTCTTTCGCCATCCACTGGGCAGGAGCATGAGAGATTCCTATTCCTCCATGCCCCACAAAGGTGAAAAGGAGGTCACAATTGTAATTTTTCTTGGGCAGATCTCTACTAATACAAGTCAGAATGTCCATAGCACACAGTCCACCCAGTAAGTCCAACAACAGAAATAAATGCTATATGTAGATTATGGGATTCTGATTCACAAGTCACTCACCATCCTGATTTGAAACTAATGTCACTTTTCCTTCACTGTTGCTGGGTTAAGATACTGGAACTCCTTTCCTCACAGCATTATGGGTTTTCCCATAACACATGGACAGCAGCTTTTCAAGAAGACAGTTCACCATCACTTTTCCAAGGCTAATTAAGGTTGGGGATAAATGTTGACCAAGCCAGTGGCACCACACCCAGTGAACAAATAAAAACACTTTAAGGGGGCTACCAGCTGACTCAGGATACTACTGACATTGCCAACAGTACTCACATTGCCTTAATCACCCTTTTGGTAGCAACAAGGCAGTACCTCATTGTTCACCATTCTTGGGTTGCCACTGCCTCATTTTCATGAGATACAAAACCTGAAATATTATGAATGTATGCAATGTGACTAATCATTGCTATCAGGCAGAGTTACTTTTCAATCTGTCAATTTCTCCCAGTTTTTATTACTAATCCTATTTTCCATTAATCTGAAGAATCTTATTCAAAGTCTCAGATCTGAAACTTTTTAAAAGCCTTCTTAAAATTCAAATAATTAATGACCACTATATAACCACTGGGTCCAAGCTCGAGAAATTTTCAAAATGTTGTGACCTCTGCAGCCTTTAGATAAGATAGTACAGTATTTCTTTAAGCACTAAGAAGTTTTTATCCTATTACCTATATACTTGCACTTATTTATTCTCGTTATCTTTCTAACCTCAATCTGATGAAGGTTGTCATCCAATGGATCATGTTATGACTGGAATGGGCAGAGTGCACAGTTTATCTAGCCCCATTGCTCTGTGGGTAACACAATGAGGGCGATTCTCCCAGCCTGTTGTGCTGCTCTAGCCTGCCATGGCCTCTGTGTGTCGCCAGCTGCTGGATTTCTGGCATCACCACTTCTATGCCAGAAATTGGCACGGAGCTGAATAAATTAGTTAAATCGCAATTTATGTTTCATTAGCAGGCCTGAGACTGAGGTCTCCAGGCTTGCTTGCCTCTCCCCACCCCCCCTGTACCCCACTATCCCGCCAGGAGAGTTTCACTGCGGTGGGGTTACAACAGCTACCACTTGGAAGTGCCAGCCTTGCTCCCGGCACTACCCAAGGGGCAAATTGGCAATGCCCAGAAGACACCTTGGCACTGCCTACCATGCATCCAGGCAATGCTAAGGCGAGTGGGGCTGGTACTCTGGGGCCAATTGGTGGGGGTGGGGCCATAGTGGAAGTTTTAAGTCAAATTGTAAAGGAGGACAGAAAGATGGAGATATTTAGGGAAAAAATGCCAAAGCTCAGGAATTTGGGAGCTAAATGTGAAACAATTGAACTCAGATATGGGAAAGAGGCTGGAATTAGAGGAACACGTGTCTCCGAGAGTTGCAGAAGTGGAAGAAATGTTAAGGAGGGATGTGATCACTTCCCAGGGAATCCCAAGACCCTTAGTGAATTCAAGTCAAATTCACTGAGATAGCACAGGGCTCACAGGTTTACAACCGTATATGTGGCCATTCGGCACACCCTGTCTGTGCCAGCTGCAGTAAATCTGAAAGCGATTCGTTATAGCTTCAAGCAACCATTGGTTTATTAACAAGAATCTTTACATATCTCCAATCAAGGGTCCAACAGAACTTCAATACACACCCAACCTCTTCTCCTCACTGATTCCTCTGAGGATTCTCCCCATCCCAGAACGCATGCCCTTGCTCCTGATTTCCTAAGTCCTATATGGCCTCTCCATAGGGTCAAGTCTGATCACAAGCAGCCAGGAATTGTCCCCTTAAAAGGAGCCACACAACTACATCAGCTCTTTGAAATGAGCTGATCGATTATTCCCAATCCCCCCAAGGTTATACTCTAGGTCCTTCAGTTTCCTCCAGATTCTCCAATAAGATGAAAGATTTGGGAAAGGAAGAGTAAGCTGTTGAACAGATGCCTTTGTGAGATGGTAGTACCATTTGTATTTTTCATTCAGAACCAGAGATTCTTTTCGGAAAGTAACAATTTGAGGACGTACTCTCTACGGCCTGATGTAGGGTCTACTGTGCTTGGAGTGATCAGCTGACAGGGAACTTTGACCTGTCGTTTCAAACGCTCTCCACTACTGGGGGTTTTCCTCAACTATTCTTTGGGTTTGCTGTTATTTTATGATTCATTCTCAGGATGATGTGTTACTGATTAGCCAGCATTTAGTTGCTGTTTGATAGAAGTGAGTGCTTTGTCAGAAAAGATGGCCACTTATCAAAAGGCCACTGGGGCTGTGTCTCAGAGGGAGGTGGGTCTGGGAGCACAGTGTGTGTGCAATGCTGGGAAGAGCAGCATGAGAAAATCAATTAAAAAATAAATGTTACAACAACAGAGGGAACTCTCTTCATGTTACTGTTCATGATCCACACACGCCTCCAGCCATCCCAACTTCATCTCCGTGTGGAAAGTTCCACGTTCTCAGCATTCTCTGGATGGAGAGGTTTCTCCTGCCTTCCACATTGAGTTTGTTGGGGATTGTCTTACATTTCAGGTTGCCTAGTTCTGATCTTCCCCACAACTGGAACAACTTTGTTACTTCTACCTTTTGAATAACTTGAATCATTTGAGTGCATTACATTTCACCCACACCCTGTTAACTCTCCGTTCTCACAGAACGGTGAGGATATCTCATCTTCCATCTCATTCTGTTCAACCTTACGCCATTCCAGTCCTACATCACAACAGCCTCCTGAAAGAAGTAACTCATTGTCTGTCCTTTGGGAAACCCTGAGAGGGCGATAGGTTCTCTGCAAATGAAAATCCATTCTCTTTTCTGCGCTGTGTTAACACGGAGCCCCCCCTTGCCTTAACATTTTGGTCTTTGTTTCCTGACTTGTGTCTCTAAATTGGGGAAGCTGGTGACATCACACTATCGGGGATGAGGCTATTGTGACATAGTCATGTGATGTCACAGTACCACCATGTTTGTGACATCATCCCGCTTACCCGTTTCCATAGTGACCAAGTTTAAATGCTGTTGACAGAACGTTTACCATTGATTTGGTGTTCTACCTGCCAACTGTTCGTTCACCAAGCAGATATTGTCAGTGTGCATTGGACACTGCAGAGTTACCGATGATCGTCACAATGTGGATCATTTATTGTTGGGGATTTGAAAGGTAAAACAGACCAATGCATTCCATTCTCACCACAACAACGCTGAATGAAGCGGAAATGCCAATTAATAATGAAAATTACCAAGGAGGAAATCAGCTGCAATTTAACAGCACAGGTTCTTCAGATGTCATTGTGTCGGCTCAACCATCCCTAAATAATGAGAAGATGGAAGATCCTACTGAAGAATCTGGACTTAGAGAAGAAGAGGAACTGAGTCTCCACAATCTGTTGACGGACATTAAAAATCAGCAGCCTTGGAGGCTGGAGAACCTGGAAGATATCGTTCAATGTTGCGAAAAGAGCCAAGAACACCAACCAGAAAACACAGAAGGTGTGAGGCATGACACGATGCTGGAGTGGTCGCCGATGGCAGCTCAACCACTGGTGGAGTCTCCCGATGCAACTATGAGTCTGACTGAGGTTGAAGGCCGATTCGAAATGGACGACCTCAGTCTGGATGGCAGTGCCTGTGGAATAGAAACATCTCCTCCATTGACCAGAAACCAGATGTAATGGAGGAACACGGTTCATGGATGAGTGACATTGAGGCATTCTCAATCAACAGTGACATGACAAAGAATACAAACAGACATTGCCCCGATGACACAGATTGGAACAGCATCAATCTTGAAAGTGACTCGGATACAGACGGCAGTGGTTCCAT
Organism: Carcharhinus amblyrhynchos; assembly: GCF_965287045.1. Classification (NCBI taxonomy): domain Eukaryota; kingdom Metazoa; phylum Chordata; class Chondrichthyes; order Carcharhiniformes; family Carcharhinidae; genus Carcharhinus; species Carcharhinus amblyrhynchos. Next base: position 83,269,516 of record NC_137324.1, on the reverse strand, counting down.
CTGGATTGCATTGAGGCCTGACATGTGTCCCAATGAAAATGAGCAGCCATTCACAGTCTTTTCATCAGCAAGGACACTTTTATGAAGAAATCAATACAATGATTCAAATCTTGGATGGATAGAAGATCTTCACATCAGAGAGAACAAGAACAGGGGAAGAGACAGGTCCCTGCAACAACCGTGCACTTCCTGTAGTGCTCCACTGTGCGACTGAAGAATTGAAAATCAAGGATTGAAGACAAGCTACGCAGACACCAGGGGAAACTTCCACCTGTTTAAAGAGACACTGGCCCAGACTGGAAAGGCTGAAAGTCCAACAGAGGGAAGTTAGTGTTAAATTTCACTTTCAATGTTTCTGCTTTGCTATAAACAATAGTATTGTGTTTGTGCAAGGACAATTCAGCTCTTGCCAATCTTCTGCTTTCCCTGTAGCCTCACACATTCTTGCTCTTCAGATGATCATCCAATTCTCATTGGAAAGCCACAAGTGAATCTGTCCCCACCACCATTCAGACATAGTATTCCAGCTCCTAACTACTGGCTGTGAAAAAGATTTTCCTCATGTTCCTGATGCATCTTTTACCAATCACCTTAAATCAGTGGCCTCTGGTTTGCAATCACTTCACCAACAGGAACAGCTTCTCTCTATCAGCTCCTTCCTGTTCCCTTCATGATGAAATCACCTCTCAACTTTATCTTTGACAAGGAAAAGCAACACAAATTCTCCAATCTACTAATGTAACTGAATGTCTTTATCCCTGGACCCTGGATCCCTGCCCCCCCCACCCTTTCAGGCAATTCAAAATGGTGCTGGAACGCAGCAACTGCTTGCGAGCTGTCCTCAGCATACCCTCTATTTCTATCTTTTACTCTTGCTCTATGCTTTTAAAACTGTATTCTACTACTTTCTGTAACCTCTTCTTTCCTTCTCCATGAACTGTATGCTTCGAACAGCACGCAAGAAACAATCATTTTCCCTATATACTAATACATGCGGCTATAATAAACCAAATTAAATCCTCTCAGTTCCAGACTCAGACTAACCTTTGGGTGAAAATGGTGTGGGCAATTCTCCCATCCTGCTGCACTGCTTTTTAGCTCAATGGGCCAGGGGATTCTGGCAGTGGCCAATCTGCACAATCCACACTGGGCGTCCAGGCCTCTGCGTGTCTGCTAGTGTTGGATTTCCGACACCATCACTCTGCATTGAAAATCAGTGTAGAGCAGCCTAATACATGCAGCCTCTCATTTAAATGTTATTTGAATATCATTAGCAGGCCCGGGATTGAAGTCTCTGAGCCTGCAAACTTCTCCTCCGTCCCTCACCAGGAGTCGTTCACCCCAGCAGGGGTGAACTGGTGGCCCAACCCGGCTGCTGTGAAAGACGGGCAATCAAGGCTTCCCTGGAGGGTCAGGTGCTGGGGATTGCCCTCTTGATATTGGCACCTTGGCGGTGCCAGCCTGGGCCCTTTGGCACTGCCCAAGGGGTAAAGTGGCAATGCCCAGGGGTAATGCTGCCCAAAATACTTCATCTTGAAAGGGGATTCACTATTCTGTTACAATTTTTCTGCCAATCCTTGGTTCCAATTTATCCACGATGAATTTGTTCTCAAATCCTGAAATTGACCCTGCTCCCATTAAATGTTTTTATTCTGGATTGTTTTTTGTTCTTTTCCAGTGCTTATCTAACTCTTACATGTTCTTGTTTTTATTGTTTCCTAAATGTTGTCGAGACCAGCAGGAAGGGTAAAAGAACAGTGACAGCAGTGACTGTGAGATCAGCAGTGAGGATAAAGGAGCAATGAGAGCAGTGGTGAGGATAAATGACTGGTGACAGCAGCGAGATGGAGAAGAAGATCATCAGGGAGCTGGTGCAGTGTTTCAGAGCCCACCAACCACAATGAGAAAATCAAATCCTGATGTCACCTCGGGCTTCACAATAAACAACCAGTAAAGACAGTCAGTTGAGCTGCCCAGTAACAGCCTCAGAGTTCCTCATCTCCCTGTGTGAATCATCACATGGAAGAGCAGCCAGCATTATTTGCTGCAAGTAGCAATCTAGAGGATGCACTCGGCAGCTTCACCTGTGACGGAAGCGCAACGTTAAAATCAATTTTTCTATCAAGTCAAAGATACACTTGGATTAACTGGAATGTTTTACTGATATAATATATAGACTGTGTAAAGTAAGAAATGTGAAGGTTATGTCATTGATTCAGGGCGCAATCTTATTGGTCGATCAGCGTGATGGGGGGGTATGGGTAGGGGGATCTGGCCTGCCAGGGGTGGTGGGGGCTGTGGGGAGATGGTCCAGACTGCAGGGGGAGGGGTGGGGTGGTGTTGGGACTGCCATGAGGGTGGGCGTTTGAGACTGCCAGAGCCAGGGTGAAGGCTGGAATTGAGGCAGACCCGGGGGCAGGTGAGAGGATGTCAGGACTGGCCTGGAGACATCCAGAAAGCCAGCGATCAGGTGTAGGGTAGTTTGGAGGGGTGCTGTTGCATAGTTGTGGACTGGCCAGGATTGAGTTGGCCAATGATCAGAAACTGACAGTGCAGAGCCACTGCGCATGCGCTGATCTCCACGCTGAGAGATTGGTACACGCCCAGTGGCCCGCTCAATGGTATGCTGCCACCCTCTCCAGCAAATTCGGCACTTAGAACTTTTTTGGGAGAATTCCACCCCATTAGTTTAAAAGTATAATTCACTCACCAAAGTGGCCAATCATTTACTACTTTTTGCTACCAATTATTTGCTACTGTTAGACCCAGAATAAAAGAGACTTTAACCTGGCTTCTTTTAATAAACTCAGAGTCATGTTTTATTATAAACAAAACTTTCTTTCAAACAAGTTGCAAGAACTGTTAAACACACAATTGTACTCTGGAAGTATAACTATCCATCTCTTTTAAAAGTACCCTAGTACACACATAGACACGCAAATAAACAAACAACAGACAAACAGAAGGTCTCTGCAGAGGTGGGCTTTAGAGGATAGGCTTTTGACTAAATAACAACATTTTCACAGTTTTTGATGCTACTGATCAGGTGGTCCCTTGTGTGAAGACAGGCTACTGGTTCCAGTAGGTGTCTAGTTGTTCTCGGCATGGGGAGAAATATAGAGCTGGATTAATTCTTATCGTCTTAGCTTCAGGCAAGGTATAGTCAAGCTATAGAACAGCTTCTTCCCTGCTGCCACCAGACTTTTGAATGGATATAACCTGCATTAAGTTGATCTTTCTCTACACTCTAGCTATAACTGTAACACTACATTCTACACTCTGTCCTTTCCTTCTCTATGAACGATATGCTTTGTATAGCGCATAAGAAACAGTACTTTTCACTGTATTTTAATACATGTGACAATAATAAATCAAATCAGATGAGGATTCTGTAGCTACAGGTACATAATCACACACAGAATGTCAGGCAAGGCAGGGAGAGAGCGAGTCAGGGCCATTCTTCATTTTTGGCTTATTCCCCTAAACTTAAATTAAAAAACAATTGTCACAGAATTTCCAATAACCAATTGCCTTTTAACCAGTTGTTTCACCCTATCAATTGAAATAATTGAAGTGCAAACAAGCACACAGCTCTTCCTTTTTCAAATGCCTTGTTAGTCAGGTGGATTCTTGGAAAATACACTTGCTCCCAATTCAAAGGTGTGCTGATGATCTCTGTGCAAAAGAAATCCAAGTATCCAATTAATAGTGTCCTTCTTTATTTTAAATGAAAATTACAGTTCATGAAGATTTGGTTTTCCCAACAATCACCTGAGTGATGGATCCTGAGAAGTACACTAGGCAATCTCTTTTCACACCATGCACCCTGTCCTATCATTAGCTAAAACAATTCTTCCCTCAAAATAGCTTTTTTAGATATTTCAACATTTTGATTATCAATCAAATCATTCCCGTTTCTTCATTTTCCTAAATCTTACAAATCCCTGATCAGGGACAAACCCGAGTTCCAGTATCACTTTAACTGCTTAAAAAGCAAATAACTGTGGTTGCTGGTAATCTGAAAAAAACATAACTCTGGAAAACGCCCAGCAGATCTGATTGTGTCTGTAAGTAAAGCTAACATTTCAGGTAATGACCTCTCACCAGAACTGTTTTGTATTGTTCTCACCACTATCATTTTCTGACCTCGCCCTCACTGAAACCCGTTCAGCTGCACATTTGATTATGTCTCCAAACTGTTCTGATCCTACCCACCATTTATCATCTATGTGAAGCTCATAAAACATTCTATTATATTCATTTCAAAGCAATTTTTGTAACATTGTGTTGTAATGGACAGAATACTTCACTGAATACATCAAAGTTGTGGAGGGTAGGTTTCTAATCCCAAATCAATCCATTTATTATAATAACCAGGAATTCTGAACCCAGGGATAAGCAATCTTAATTCACAATCAGGTTCCATCTAATGCATCTTTTCTGTTACTCCAATCCTTCCTTCTGTTATCTGCAAATATTTAATTGATTTACAATTAAATTATAATCTTTCCTCTAGATACCTTATCAATACAGCCAAGAAATTTTCTTTTGAATACAATTTCTCCTTGACAGTTGCTGCAATAACTCTTTCCTCCTGACTCTTACCCAAACTAACCAACATCATTTAATATCAGCAGGGGTAGCCTAGCAACTAAATTTCTGCTACCTTGTCAAGTCTAAGCTCCTATTATCATACAAAAGGGATTTAATAAACCTCTCAATTAGTGACTTTACGAGGGGAAAGATCCTGTTACATGCACAGACGTTTTTAACAATGAAACATTGGCTATCAACATTTTTTATTAGGCAATATATTTCATTCGATATAGCACATCAAAAGGCAGTTATCTGGATTGGTTCTGTTGAAATCTGAATGGGAGAAATGGTCCCTGCAGCTTGTCACAGAAGCTCAGAGTGACGTGACCTGACATCTGGCGTGTGGAAATCTGTTCATATGATTAGACACTTCAGATTTCGATTTGAAGTGGAAGGCATGGTTCTGTTTAGAAGCGATAGAGTCAAACTAAAATATTCATGGAGTTAGAATTGAACATTTCCAATTGGGAAATACTTAAAGCAGAAACCATGGGAAAGGTCACAACATGACATGTCAAAACATATAGGGTAAGCAACAATGATGAAGGAGGTGAAAGGTTAAGAAATTGAGAAGTAAAATTAAGAAACAAGAACCTATACTGTGGAACTTCAATGATTTGCCATAATAGACAGCACATCTGACTGGCAGACATGCTGTCTATTATTGGACGGCATGGTGGCACAATGGTTAGTACTGCTGCCTCGCAGCTCCAGGGACCTGGATTCGACTCTGGGCTTGGGGCAGTGTCTGTGTGGATTTTGCACGTTCTCCCTGTGTTTGCGTGGATTTCCTCCGGGTGCTCCAGTTTCTTCCCATAGTCCAAAGATTTGCAGGTTAGGTTGATTGACCATGCTAAATTGCCCCTTGGTGTCCAGAGATATGTATGTTAGGGGATTTGCAGTATAAATATGTGGGGTTTCGGGGATAGGGCCTGGTGGGATGTTGTCAGACTTGATGGGCCGAATGAACTCCTTCTGCACTGTAGGGTTTCTATAATTCTATGAGTTGCCAAATCTCGCTTGATTGATCCCAGGCCTGGCATTATTTGAAGGATTACATACAATAGTAAAGTCATTGATTGGGCACACAATCCATAATTTTCTGCTTATTAATTTTCGGATGTGCACTGACATTGTGCAAGTCCCAGTGTCGTTGGCAGGTTTCCATAGAACTCACACATTAATGGAACAGGGAGCAACATAAGGCTCAACCAAAATTGTAGCCGTTCAAACTGTTTCCCCCGACTGATGCCAATCTGATTTGCAGAATATTTAAATAGAGGGAGGGAGAAACACAGGAGCCAGCCACTGTAGTTGGAATTGCTAAACACTGAAGTAAAAAGCAGAAACATGTATGACAGCAGAAGGATCACAAGTGAGTTGCTGGGAATCAAAGACTATGTCGGTGTTTGAGAAAAGGCACATTAATGCTTAAGGCATAAGATTAGATGCGCTTCTTACAATTTGCCTGAAATAAGAAAGGTATCTGTGCTACTGTTAGAAAGAGAAAACACGTGAAAAATGAAAAGCCATGGACACAAATTGCCTCATAAGTTTCATATTGATATTATTTCTCTCTCTTCCCCATGCCTCGCCCTCAGTCTCTCTCTGGGGGGTGTGCATACTAAGAACAACTTTTAATTTACAGCATGATAGACATCATGCAAAGGCCAGAAAGCTGAACTTCAATATAGAATACCTTAATGAAACATTTGAGACATTATTCATCAAGTTCCTTTATTATTATTACATGTATCATTGCGTAATTATTTCAACTGTGAGATGCCTGTGCTGGTTTAGTTTATAAGCTGTGGATTCATTTCCCAGAAATGTGCAAGAGTTGGTTGATAAATTAGTTAGACCAGTTATAGTGACAAAAGCTTATGCATGATCTGTAGAATTTAACTAGAATCATAGTGATCATTTTACATTGTAAATAAAATGTTAACAGAGATGTTGCAGTTTTTCCTAAATGAAGGTCTAGCCACCCAAACAGAGTCTTCTGAGGAGACTTGTGGAATTCTTGCTACATGCAGAGAATTATGAGTACATCAGGGCATTACACAGGTTTTCCTCAGTTTATTTCCTCCATTATAACATTTAACTAGCAATTTCCGTGAGCCAAAATTTGAAGAAAGAAATCACTTTTGCAGTTGTGTCACAGTTGGCTTTTTTCTTTTAGCTTCACTTCTTTAAATTCTTGGTTTGTGAATTTAACTGCAGTGAAATTGCCTCCAGCACCCATTTTGAATTGTGTGATGCAAATTGACTAAAAGTGGTGCAAAGCGAAAAGATGAAAGTGTGGTCCACAGTTCCAGGGTTGTATGACTCATATAATTTCAAGTGCTAGCTTTTTTCATATGCACTTATGAAATGGTGGTTGCCATGGAGACAGGCATTATTCAAACTGCACCATTAAAGCAGTGAATATACCGGATGAATTCTTAACATGAAGTAACAGCAATAAGATACATGCGTGAACGACATAGCCTTTTAAGTGAGTCACTGCTCTGGTTTCTTGTTGCCACAATGGAATAAATAAGAGTGACCAGTCTCAACCTCCCACTTAGCAAGGACATGAACAGTTGCAACTCATCAACTCAACTCCTATCAATGCTTCATGACAGAATGATAAATACCTCACTTGCTGTATGAAAAATGGCAGCGCTAGTGAACATTGAGCACAGAGCAGTGCCCTCTACAAGAGTTAAATAATGTATAATCAGACCAAGGACGGGACTTCCCTGTGGGCTTCTGAATCCCATCATCAGGCTCGGGGGGTGGGGGTGGGGGGGTTGGAATCAGAAGCCCACATTGTGGGGGATCAGTCACTTGTTTTTGTCCCCAGACTGTCCATTTAATGGCTAGAGGATAGGCTTACTGTCCAATTAAGGATAATGGAGAGCCAATCAAAGGTCTTCGACTTAAAAGCAGATACAGGCTGCAGTGAGATGTGAATGAGTGAGTGAGTGCTCCAGACACCTGAACTTGGATGCTGCAAATTCTGAGGGCCTGAAGGCCAACTGGAAAATCCCAATCTTCCTCCTTTAAGGAGCCCTGTGGACCCCAATAGCCCCATAGCCACAACACTCCTTCAAGAAAGAAAGTGGGCTGGAGCCGGGGAACTGACCAGGCAGACTGAGGTACTGCTTTAAGCACCTCACCCCCCCGCCATGCCTACAGCCCTGACAATGCAGTGAATACATTCAGCTTAGAGCCATCCTTCGATCAGTGGGCTCTGAGGAGAGAGATTCACTCGATAACATTGCTGGAAACCCTCAATCACTCAGACTCTTGGGATGGAGGGGAGACTGGCAGAAAGATGAAGGAGCTGGGGCCCTCATCCAGGGCTCCATGAGTAGAGGCCACTGGGATGGCGGCCAGCTGATCTGCCATTCTGAGATAAATCCTCACATCTCTGCTAACCAAAGGGTTGCCATAGGTGACATTGGTTGGTGTCTCTGCCTCCCACACAGGCATTGACATGCTTAGATCAGTTTCTGACTGAGGGAAGGCAGGTTCAAGCACAATCGCAGTAACATTTCATTGCACTCCTGGAGCTGCCTCTGCATGAGACTCCCCACCCTCTCACTGGGTGAGGCCAAGCGCTCGGATCTCAAGATCACCGCAGTCTCATGCTCCAAAAAGATCCTCCCATGACAGAGACCATAGCATGCAGATCTTCAGGGATTTCTGCCAGATCTTCCCATGCATCCCAGTGGATATCCAACAATTGACACCTTACGGATGACTCCGGAGACTCATCATCTCCCTCAGGCTTAGCATGATCCTTGTCTCCAGGAGTCCTCTGATTGCCAGTGCATAGGACACTCCTAGCTGGTCACCACACTATCAGAAGGAGTTGGAGAGAGTGGAAAAAAGGTTCACCAGGATGTTGTCTGGTCTCGAGGGTGTTGGCTATGAGGAGAGTTTGAATAAACCAGGATTGTTTTCACTGGAAAGACAGAGGCTGAGAGAAGATGTGATAGAGGACTACAAAATGATGAAAGGCATAGACAGGGTGGATAGTTAGAGGCTTTTTCCAAGAATGGAAGTGTCAATTACATGGGATTACAGGTTCAAGATGAGAGAGGAAAGTTTAAGGGAGATGCACAGGGCAAGTTTTTCATGCAGAGTGGTGGGTGCCTGGAATGTACTGCCAGAGAAGGTGGTTGAAGCAGGCAAGTTAGCAACATTTAAGAGGCACCTGGATGGATACATGAATAGGGAGGGAATAGAGGGATATGGACAAGTAAAGGCAGAAGTTTTTTTTTCTTTTTTAAGCAGAAGGTTTTTTTTCAGTTAGGACATCATGATCAGGACAGGCTTTTAGGGCCGAAGGCTTGTTCCTGTGAAGTTCTTTGTTCTTTGCATCTCCACCACCCTCCCCTGCAAGTGTGAAATGCCCTTACTGCTGTACCCCAACAATTCACCTGACATGGTCACAGTCATTGGCGCACATGTGTCTATGCTGGGTGCTGAGAAATGGTTTGCCACGCGTGCATCCTTCCTCTGCCTCTTGACTGCCTCTGACACATGAGTTATCTGAGGGATGTAAACAAAGGGCGAGATTCATTAGTTATATTAATTGGATTTTGGGCAGTGCCATTTACAGTTCTGCCCGCCAAGCGTACATGTCAAGGGTGAGATTCAACCCACAGAGTTTTCTTGGCCTCCAAAGGCATTTCCTAGCCCACTGCTAACTGGACTCACGTCAGGGTCTTGCCTGGCATCACAAAAAACAGTTCACTTTGTGATTTCTGACAGGCTCATTATCTCCCAAAATTGCACATCTCTCATGCCACCTTTTAAACATGGAGCAATGGCTCAAAATCTCAGATTTTTTATAATGTACATAATACATATTGTATATTTATACATGGAATAATTCACATATTTCCTTGCTAAAAAAATAAGTTCACTACAGATAGATTTGCTAACAGCTGTGATATTGAGGCAATAAAAATACTTTGAAAAGCTTGGTATCCTATGAAATGAGAATATAATCACCTGACCCACCTATCACCCAGCTACCCAGTTAAAACATCGAAAATGTATTCCTCACAAGAACTCACTTTTACCCCTAGGGTTCTCATTAATTAGTTCATCCATGACAAATATAGTGCCTTATTTAGTGCTGACAATGAATTCCTCTATCTCTTACTGATATTTGCATTTTATTTTGTGTTTACATCTTGTACACATTGTTAGCATAAATAACAATAAAAAGTATGTTGTATATTTAAGTAGTTGCATGATTACTTTAAAAGCAGGTCATGTGATTTGATAGTGATGCCATTGGGGGATTTCAGAGATGTTTAGTTTCAGTTTGTTTTCTTTACAAGCAATAGCTCCTAGAATAAACCTGTTGTTAGTTTGAATCTAAATGTGTGTAAGCTACTGGGGTGATTCACCCACCCCATTGCGCTGCTTTAGCAGCAGGTTGGGAGATTCATGTAGCACATTCCCCGCTGTACACCATGGCCTCTGCATGTCTCCCAGTGCCGTTTTTCCAGCACTGATTTCTGAATGGAGCTGAATGATTTACATAAAAGGTCATTATAATACTATTTCAATATCATTAGCAAGCCCGTGACTTAAATCTCCAGAACCACCCCCCCACCCCCACCAGAGTATTTCACTCCAGCGGGGTTTAGTATAACTGGCAGCCTGACCCCGCTGGAGTGAAAGGAAGCAATCGAGGTCTCCTAAAAGTTCAGGCACTGGGGCTGCCCCCTGGACATTACTACCTTGGCAGTGCCAGCCTGTGCCACTGGCACTGCCCAAGGGGCAAAGTGCCAATGCCCAGGGGGCATCTTGGGGCTGCCACCAGGTATCTGGCAGTGCCAAGCGGATGTAGGAGGGAGGTGGTTCATAATTGGGTGTGGGGGGTTCAGAGAGGTCTACATTTACGGCCGTGTGTTCCTGCGATTTGGGGGGGACAGCTGGCAACCTACAGTAGTAGGAGCCTGAGCTCTCTCTTTGTCAGGCCCCTGAGACTGCTAATGCGCATGTGCAGCATCAGAGGCCTGCACACGCACACCACCTCCCTCTGCAGGCTTTTGGATGTATTAAGCCCTGCCCATGGGCTTCTGCAGTGAGCAACAGGCTCACTCAGAATTTTGCAGCCAGAGTGGGGGAGGGGGCAGCAGAGAGAAAAACACCTAAAAGACAAATCTGAAACTCTCCCAGTTTCAAGTCCACCCAGCATTTAGAAAAAATGGTAAAATACCACCCAATGGGCTGAATGGACTGCTTTTGCACTGTAGGAATTCTCTGATTCTATGAAATATTGAAGGTGGTGGTTCAACACGAATGGGCCAATAAAATATAACCCATTTCAAACATTGGAGATCTAAACCTTAACGTTTCTTCAATGCTCACGATTGCATTATGTTCAGCAGTAGAAATTCTGCATAGTGGGAAAATCAGTGCATTAATTTGAACTCCTCTTGTTTCTGTTGAGAAAGGTTGAAAATCAGAGGACAATAAATAGTCCCTAATGTTTATAAGCATTGTACTGAGGAGAGAGAACTGAGGTGTAAGGAACTGAATGGAGAGCAGGCTGAAGTATCTCTTTGTGAATCAGCTGGCGGTGATAAGAGTGGCAGATTAATAGCTGAAAATTTCTAAAATCCAAATCCTGACCATTGAGAGTGACAGAATAGAGGGGGACAAGTGAAGGGGTCAGCTCATTAATTGGAAGAACTTAGAAAATAAAAAGAAAAAAGTTGCATTAGGAAGTGATGAACTCAAAACTGAAAGGGTCAGTCGCAAAACCAACATTTGGGAAAATGTAGCTCCAGGTTACTAAGGTGATCATGGGCAGATTTTGCAATCTTGCTCAGGCAACACCAATGGAGATTTCTGTTCTGTGAGCCTTACCTTCAGGGCGAGTGAGATGGTAAAATTTCTGCACTAATTTCCCAAATAAGTCAACATGGATAAAGTTCATTTTCAGGACTGGTTGTATTTTACTTATTTATTTTGCACATAATCAAATTTTGGGGGGATTTTCTGGGTCCACGAGCTGCCGGCAAGAATCCTATGGCTCAGAGAATCAGGCTTCAGGCACTATGGCTCCAGGTTGCGATGTTCAAAGCTGCCCGCTGGCCCAGATAGGGTTCCTGCCCATGGTGGATGGCAACCTGATAATTATGCAAATCCTTGAGTTTGACAGCCCATCACCAGACCCCCACCATTCACCCGTCTCGCCAGTCAAGTATGCTTTGGGCATGTTTCGGTGCTGGTAATGACCAGTGTGTATCCCTCAGTCTATGATCTACAAAAGAAGCAGTTAAACCACTTTGTCCTTTTGAAGAAACCACAACTAATGATCAGGCTTAGAGTCTATGTAAATATTGTGGTTAGGAACAATGGACGTATTTGAGATGCATTCAAGCATGGAAGGAAATGTAAATAAATACAACTGGCTGGCGGCTGAGTAGAAACCCATTAGGCTGTCAATAGAAGCTTATTTTAAAGCACTATACCATGGAATTGACAGTGATGTAATGTTTCCAATCTAATAGAGAGGATTTCAAAGGTTTCAGCTTGTTAGGAAGGCTCAAAGTAATGTTGTGTGAATACATTGAGGCTGAGTGCGCAGGTCTGGAGAATGGAACCACCATCCACTGCCCCCCCCCAAAAAAAGTGAAATTGATATCTACCCTCTATCTCATGACATTAAAGGGGTCTGCTCACATCTGCAGCTTCTGACAGGGGCAAGGGGAATCTCTGCTATGGAGTGGAGTGCTGCAATGATTTAAAAAGTGACCAGAGGGCATGGGGATTAAAGTGACCCGGCCATTTAAAATTCTCACAACTGACAGCTAGGAATGGCAGATGTTGATCACAGGGCTGCCTAAAATCATCATGCCATGAGTGATCTTCAAGTCTGCCCAGGATAGAAGGGGCAGTCCAGCTATGAGACCCCATCCTGGGTGAGCATGGCGAGGTCAAACTTTTTCCCTCAGCCCAAGGCTACCCAGTGCGAGGATAATTGGGGCACCCTCCCTCTGCAGCTTGGAAATGGCAGAAGAGCAAAAGCCCACCTGACCTACCTCCTTGAACACTAGAGTAAATCCCGCTGTTTTTTCAAAATGAATCTCCCACACTCCCAGACCGCACTCGCATGATTCACTCCAGAAGTCAGTGTGTTTCTTTGTCAAGAGGCCAGCTGAGTTGGCCACTGTGCATGTATTGATCTGTCGGAGCTGAGATTGGTGCATGCACAGTAGCCCCTTTATGCCGGCCTCCTGATTGCTGGCCAGCCTCATGACCTCTGCATCATTGACTGTGTGGGCTCTGCCATGGCCTGATCGCTGGCACCCTGGACATGTCTGTGCCCAGCCTTGACTCCCCTCTCCTGGCCCACCGCGATCTCCTGCACCCACCACCACCCCCCGATACCCATCTTACCAGCAGTACCAACCACACCTCGCAGTGCTGACCCCCCCCCCTCCCCCCACTGCAGCCCCTCCCATCCTCCCCCCCAGAAGGCTGGCCCTGTCCCACCCTGATGGCCATCCCCCAGCCTGAGTGCAGAGTGGCAGTGGCATCCCCCACCCCCATTGATTGTCCCCCATTAGCCCTTTGCCTTTGGCCTCCCCGGGAGGCATTAATGGCCTCTGCTTCATAGAACATAGAAACATAGAACATTACAGCACAGTACAGGCCCTTCAGTCCTCAATGTTGTGCCGAGTTATGTCCAATCCCAAAATCAAGCTGTCCCACTCTCTATAATTCTGATGTGCTCTATGTGCCTATCTAATAACTGCTTGAAAGTTCCTAAAGTGTCCAACTCCACTATCACAGCAGGCAGTCTATTTCACACCCCAACCACTCTCTGAGTGAAGAACCTTCCTCGGACGTCCCCCTATATCTCCCACATGAACCTTATAGCTATGCCCCCTAGTAACAGCTACATCCACCCGAAGAAATAGTCTCTGCACGTCCACTCTGTCAATCCCTCTCATCATCTTATAAACCTCTATCAAGTCACCTCTCATCCTCCTCCGCTCCAAAGAGAAAAGCCCCAGCTCCCTCAACCTTTCCTCATAAGACCTACCCTCCAAACCAGGCAGCATCCTGGTAAATCTCCTCTGCACTCTCTCCAATGCTTCCACATCCTTCTTATAGTGAGGTGACCAGAACTGAACACAATATTCCAAATGTGGTCTCACCAACATCCGGTATAGTTGCAGCACAACCCCACGGCTCTTAAACTCAAACCCCCTGTTAATAAACACTAACACACTATAAGCCTTCTTCACAGCTCTATCCACTTGAGTGACAACCTTCAGACACCTGTGGATATAAACCCCCTCTGTTCCTCCACATTCCTTAGAATGCTGTCATTGACCCTGTAATCTGCATTCAAGTTTGTCTTATCAAAATTAATCACTTCATGCTTATCGGCATTAGACTTCATCTGCCACCTCTCAGCCCAGCTTTGTATCCTATCAATGTCTCTTTGCAGCCTGTAAGAGCCCTCCACCTCATCCACTACTCCACCAGTCTTGGTATCATCAGCAAATTTACTAACCCACCCTTCAGCCCCCTCTTCCAAGTCATTGATAAAAATCACAAATAGCAGAGGACCCAGCACTGACCCCTGTGGTAAACCGCTGGTAACTGGCCTCCAGTCTGAAAATTTTCCCTCCACCACCACACTCTGTCGTCTATGATACAGCCAGTTACTTATCCATTCGGCCAATTTCCTTCTATCCCACACATCCTTATCCTCTTCATGAGCGTACTTTGTGTGAGGCCAAGTCGACTGCTCCCCGTTCATGGGGAGCATGTCTATTCCTTGCTGGCGAGAAACTTTCCCAGTGGGGTCATAAAGGCAGGCAAGCCCGGACTATTGAGTGCCAGACTCGCTAATGACGATGAAATGCTTATTTAAATACATTTCAATGAATTAACCTGCCTTTCACCCATTTCCGGCAAGAGGCTGACTCACACCAGAAATCTTATTGTTGTAAAATGATGCCAGTTGTGAAAACTGGTGCCAATCGTGTTAATCGCTTTACGCCCTACATTATGGTGCAACACGACGATAGACACAACACAATGATAAAATCCCGGCCATCAGGTCTGCACTGACCATAATCCCACACAGACCCTACTCCCGCACCCCCACATATTTACTCCGCTAATTCCCTGGCACTAAGGGGCAATTTAGCTTGGCCAATCAACCTAACCCGCACATCTTTGGACTGTGGGTGGAAACCGGAGCACCCAGAGGAAACCCACTCAGACAAGGGGAGAACGTGCAAGCTCTGCATACACAGTGACCCAAGGCCAGAATTGAACCTGGGTCCCAGGTGTTGTGAAGCTATAGTGTTAACCCCCGTGCCACCCTGAAACCCTTGATTTTCATATTATTTGAGTAATTCATTAGGGATCCTGTAACAGTTTGTGAACTGTTCCCCTGTGAACCTGATTGAAATCTTTAGTAATTTATCATTATGGTGATTCCAGCCATTGTGATGGGAAATTCTTGAGTTGTGCAGACAGATATATATCACTGGGCAGACAACTGATTTGCTTTGAAAGATAATCCATCAGTCATTCAACACATTCTCAAAGTATGGCAACATTAAAACCTCTGTGAGCATTAGTCACTCTGCAATTGCCATGTACTGGAGTATCATGTTGGCCTATTGTTTCTTTAATGTCATTGTTAATGTTTCACTACTCAGCATTTTATATAGGGGACAATGGAATAAAATAGCTAATCCAAAGGTAACTAACATCTGGAAGGCAATTTTCCAAGTCCACAGGGATCATTTTCAGCTACTTCGCCACATGAAATCAGGTTGATTGTGAACTGAAAATAGCACTAAATTACTTAACTCTGAATTTCCACGAATATTCTGGGTGCAATATCTTGTCTAGGATTCTGACCTAGACAGGTCAAAGTCTCCACCTGCTTCATATAGAAAACTTGTTGTAAGGTGAAAAAAGGGGTTCATAGCGCATGGGACCCCCTATGTAATTTTGAAATACTGATGGGCAAAGGGTGTGCTATGCATGACCGATCCAGTTGTGCCAGGTGTTGAGCAGCCTAACCAATTCAAATTGATAAGTGATAGCTGTCTGAAGTCCTGTAAGTTGCCTTGAGCTTCCAGGATCCAACTGTTGGCTAGTTCAGCATGGAAGCAAGCTCTTTTCCTTCCACTATCAGTGTACTGTAGTGGGACACCTAGCTAGGGCCTATGCCTTATCAGCATGAGTTAAATGAAGTCCATCACCCAAAACAACTGAGACTTCATGTCAACAACATAGGGTGGGTGGTGGCTGCAGGCATACACACCAAAGTTGACCTGTCAGTTTGCTCACATGGCATTGCCCCAGCCCAATAGTCCTTATATGATCACTGAAGGGCCTCATTTAGCCTCTGGACCAAAAGATCTTACTCAATCCATCCCTCTCAGAACTTAATTGGGGTCAGTCAAGAAGGCAACAGCATCTTCTCCCCACGCCTTCCTGTTCCTTATACAGCATGCAGCCATCCACCTCTCCATTGTAGTTCAGATCACATTACGAATAGCAAATATATTAAATAAATTGAAATAAGTGTAAGTAAATCACTTTTTCACCAGGAAGGAATGGGCCTGGACGTTGAAAAGGGAAGGGATATAAGGGCAGGTGTTGCATCTCCTGCACTTGCATTGGAAGGTGGTGTGAGAAGGGGGTAATTGATGAGTTGGCCAGGAGGGAATGGTACTTCAGATTTCTGAACAGTCAGTGGAGGGAATGACGCATTTGCTGGTGGAATCAGGCTGGAGAGAATGGAAATGGAACAGGATGATCTGAGGCTGCTGGGGCGGAATATGAAGGCAAAGAGGGCATCCTTATGACTCTTGGAGGAAGGAGAAAGGGTGAGAGCAGAAATGTGGGAAATGGGACAAACATGCTGATATCTCTTGTCAACCATGATGGAAGGGAATCCTCAGTTGAGCAAAAAAGAAAGACATAGCGGAACTGATGATGTGGAAAGCTGCATCATCTGAACAGACGCAATGGGTAACGAGGAAAGTAAAATAGTCATAGAGGTTTACAGCCCAACTTGTCCATGCCGCCCCTTGTTTTTGAGAAACACCTAAGCTAATCCTAATTGACTGCATTTGGCCCATATCCTTCTATACCAGCTTACCCATGTAACTGTCTAAATGCTTTTTAAAAGATAAAATTGTACCTGCCTCTACTACTGCCTCTGGCAGCTTGTTCCAGATACTCACCACTCTTTGTGTGAAAAAATTGCCCTTCTGGACACTTCTGTATCTCTCCCCTCTCACCTTAAAACTTTGCCCTCCAGTTTTAGATTCCTCTACCTTTGGGAAAAGATATTGACTATCTACCTTATGTATGCCC
Source organism: Carcharhinus amblyrhynchos (assembly GCF_965287045.1). Classification (NCBI taxonomy): domain Eukaryota; kingdom Metazoa; phylum Chordata; class Chondrichthyes; order Carcharhiniformes; family Carcharhinidae; genus Carcharhinus; species Carcharhinus amblyrhynchos. The sequence continues at coordinate 83,252,536 of NC_137324.1, read as the reverse complement.
CTCATTATTTTGTAGACCTCTATAAGATCAGCTCTCAGCCTCCTACGCTCTAGAGAAAAAAGTCCCAATGTATTCAGCCTCTCCTTCTAACTCAATCCATCAAGTCCTGATAGCACCCTAGTAAATCTTTTCTGCACTCTTTCTAGTTTAATAATATCCTTTCCATAATACAGTGACCAGAATTGCACACAGTAAGCCAAGTGAGGCCTTACCAATGTCTTGTACAACTTCAACAAGACATTACAACTCCTATATTCAATGCTCTGACCAATGAAACCAAGCATGCTGAATGCCTTCTTCACAACTTTGTCCACCTGTGACTCCACTTTCAAGGAGCTGTGAATATGTACCCCTAGATCTCTTTGTTCTATAACTCTCCCCAACACTCTATCATTAACTGAGTAAGTCCTGTCCTGGTTCAATCTACCAAAACGCATCCCCTTGCATTTGTCTAAATTAAACTCCATCTGCCATTCGTCAGCCCACTGGCCCAATTGATCTAGATCCCTTTGCAATTGGAGATAACTTTCTTCACTGTCCAGTATGCCACCAATCTTGGTGTCATCTGCAAACGTACTAACCATGACCCCTATATTCTCATCCAAATCATTAATATCAATGACAAATAACAATGGGCCCAGCACTAATCAGACCTGGATTCAATTCCTGTCTTGGGTCACTGTATGTGTGGAGTTTGCACATTCTCCTTGTGTCTGCATGGGTTTCCTCCGGGTGCTCCAGTTTCCTCCCACAGCTCAAAGATGTGCGGGTTAGGTTGATTGGCCATACCAAAAATTGCTCCTTAGAGTCCTGCAATGCATAGGTTAGAGGGATTAGTGGGTAAATATGTAGGGATGTGGGGGTACGGCCTGGGTGGGGTTGTGGTTGGTGCAGACTCAATGGGCCAAATGGCCTCTTTTTACACTGTAGGGTTTCTATGATTCTATGATCCCTGAGGTGCACTGCTGGTCACAGGCCTCCAGTTTGAAAAACAACTCTCTACAACCACCGTCTGGCTTTTGTCAAGAAGCTAATTTTGTATCCATTTAGATACCTCACCCTAGATCCCGTAGAACTTAACTTTATGCAACAATCCACCATGCGGTACCTTGTCAAAGGCCTGCTAAAGTTCATGTAGACAACATCAACTGCACTGCCCTCATTTACCTTCTTGGTTACCCCTTCAAAAAACTCAATTAAATTTGTGAGACATGATTTTCCACTCACAAAGCCGTGTTGACAGTCCCTAATCAGTCCTTGCATCTCTGTAGATCCTATCTCTCAAAATACCCTCCAACAATTTACCCACCACAGATGTGAGGCTCACTGGCCTGTAGTTCCCATGCTTTTCCCTGCAGCCCTTTTTAAATAAAAGCATAACTTTTGCCACTCTCCAATCTTCAGGCACCTCACCTGTGACTATCGATGATTCAAATATCTCGTCTAGGGGGACCCACAATTTCTTCCCTAGCTTCCCACAATGTCCTGGAATACACTGCATCAGATCCTGGGGATTTATCTACTTTGATGTGCTTTAAGACTTCCAGCACCTCCTTCTCTTTAATATGTGCACTCTTCAAGACATCACTATTTATTTCCCCAAGTTCCCCAACATCCATGCTTTTCTCAACAGTAAATACTGATGAGAAATATTTATTTAGGATCTTACCCATCTCTTATGGATCCGCACATAGATGACTTTATTGATCCTTAAGAGGCCGTACTCTCTCCCTTGTTACTCTTTTGCCCTTTATTTCCCTTCCCTTAAAAGAAGCAGGGTATAAAAAAGTGTAATGGAAGTAGCTCTGTGAGGCAGGATGTTTACAGTGGATATTGGGTCAATGGTCAATCCCCAGAAATTGATAACGAGAATTTGAAGAAGGAAAGACAAAAACTATTTGATAGACAATCTGATAGTGAGGGAAGGTGAAAATTGGGAGCAAAGCTAGTGAAATTGTCCATTTTGCAATGAAAGCAGGCAAAATAGGCATCAATATATTTGAAAAAGAAATGAGGGGGGTGCCCTAAGTGGAACTGGAACAAAAAACATTTCATGTATCCCACAAAAAGGTAGGCAGAGTTGTGACCTTTAAGGGTAGCCATAGGAATACCTTTGGGAGAGTCAATGGAAAAGCTGTTCAATGTGAGAACGAATTCAGTCAGACAGAGGACGGCAGTGATAGATGGGACTGATTGAGGTCCCATTCAAGGAAAAAGTGGAGAGACCTCAGTCAGTCCGGGTGGGGGTTAGATGTATAAAGGGATTGGGTGTTCATAGGAAAAAGGAGACGACATTCAGGGAACTAGAAACTGTTAAATTGTGGAAAGCATCAGAAGAGTCAAGGACTTAACTTGGAAAAGGTTGGACTAGGGTTAAAAATAGAGTTGAGATAGGCAGAAATCAGTTCAGTGGAGAAAGAGTAAGCTGAATCAATCAATCTACTCGGACAGCCCTGTCAATGGATTTTTGGGAAGGAAGTAGATGCAGAGTTTTGATCTATTGCGGCTTGAGGCTGTGGAGGGTAGATCTCCAGAGGAAGTGAGATCAGCGATATTTAAGGAAATGATGGCTTGATGATTGGTGCTGGTATTATGGTTTGGAGGTGAACAGTAGGTATCAGAAAATTGATGTCCAGCTTCTACAATGTTGAGATTAGTTTGCCAAACTATTCCATCATTTTCAGCACTTCTAATATTAACGTTGGGCCTAAGGGAACAGAGCGTAGCAGTTCAAAGGGTTAGGTGAGTGAGGGGAGCAAAGAAATTGAGAGGGTAGATGTCATGGTGATAGTTCTGAAAGAAAGAATCTAAGAGCAGAAGGATTCAATTGGAAGGAGGATTCTCATCCATCATGTTTGACAGATCTTCAACCGGAACTGTTTCATTTCACACACATTTGGCCTCATGTCTTCCCCTTTCTTCCATTAGTTTCCTCAGTTTCCACTCCACCACCCACTTTCATCTTTGTCACCTCCAATACTACCAAACGCATCTTCCCCTTATGTCCCCTTTCATTGCTCATGATGTTTAATTTTCTCCACAACATTCAGGTCTTAATCTCCCCCTGAAAGCCCTCTCCTTTCATAGGCACTGCATTTGTCCTTTCTATCTCTCTCTTTCTGCTGTCCAAGGCCCCAAACTCCCTTCAACCGGAAGCAATTCATTTGGACTTCTTTCAGTTGAATATATTGTATTTTCTGCTTACAATGAGGTCTCCAATGCATTGACATTTCTTGCTGGTGGTCCTTTCTTTGGGGCATGAAGCCTCTGCCTCCAATGGTACCCCTGATGTGCCAGAGGGAGCTGCCTCCTTTGTGCTGGTGGTGACTGAACATGGCAGGAAGTGCTTCACTCCTGGCAAGATGCTCGCAAGTCCACAAAAGTGCCTAAACACAGATTGGGTGATTGCTTTGTGGAACAAAGCTTAGTTTTGGGTTGCCTGTCACAAGCTTAGTTTTGGGTTGCCTGTCACAAGCTTAGTTTTGGGGTGCCTGTCACAAGCTTAGTTTTGGGTTGCCTGTCATTTCAATTCTTCAACCCACTCCCATTCTGATTTCTTTGTCCTACTCTTGGAGATGTTTCAAAGGAACTCGAGACTAAGTCTGGTGAACAGTGACGAGAACAGATCCAAGACTAGGAAAACTGCAGTAAGTAACTCACCTCCTGACCCCCCTCAAAGCCTATCCACCATCTACAAGGTACAAGTCAGGAGTGTAGTAGAATACTCCCCACTTACCTGAATGGGTGCATCTCCAACAACGCTCAAGAAGTTTGACATCATCCAGGATAAAGCAGCCTGCTTGATTGGCACCATATCCACAAACATCCATTTCTTCCACTACTGACGCTCAGTAGCAGCAGCTTTCTACAAAATGCACTGCAGCAATTCACCAATGATCCTTAGACTGCAGCTTCCAAACCCATGATCGTGTCCATCTAGAAAGATGAGGGCAGCAGAAACATGGGAACACCACCACCTGCAAGATCCCCCTCCAAGCCATTCGCCACACTGACTTGGGGATATATTGCCATTTTTTCACAGTCGCATAGTCAAAATCCTGGGATTCCCTCCCTAAAGGCATTGTGGGTCAACCCACAGTACATGGACTGCAGCAATAAAGGAGACAGTTCACTACCACCTTCTCAAGGGCAACTAGGGATGGGCAATAAATGCTAGCCTGCCAAGGATGCTTATGCCCCACAAATGAATAAAAAAGCCCAGCACATTAACTTTACAGCCTTCTGGACTCAACCATATCAAATCATGTCCACTGCTTCCATCCTTCTCAGACACAACAGTTGATAATGGTTCCGCCATTGATTGTTACACCACCTCTAGACTCATCTTCTACTTGCTTTCTCGTCCTATTACCATCTTCTTGTGTCTTACCCCATCATCCCTATTTTCATTAGATCTCTCATTTCTTCTGCCCTATCACTGATATTCCCTTTTGTTCCTTCCATATATCCTTGGCTCTTTGCTTACTTTTTTTCACCGTTGCTGAAGAAAGGTCATTGACTTAAAACATGAACTTGTCTTCTTGCTCCAAATGCTGATTGATCTGCTAAGCATTTTCAAAATCTTTGTTTAGATTTTGGGTTTAGTAACCCGTAATACACAAGCACAACAAATCATGCGCTATAATTTATATACTTTTTCTTCAATTATATAAAATGCTAACAGCGGTTCCGATTAAAACCTGTTTTTTTTCAGTTGTAGAATGTACCAGTTCATTATCACCCTTCAATTTTGATTACCCAAGTAAACTATTAACATTGCCTGAAGAGCTTAGTGAGTATAACTGTTTGTGACAGAGGATGAGACAACAGCTGATGAATATCTATCTCCGAACGGCATTGGTTATAAGGCAAATTAAAGACTTTGATAATCGAATATTGCACAGAGCATTGAATTTTTCTAGCATTGTGAAAATATTGCTACCAGATGCAACAATTGAATTGTGAAGTTATAATGATGTTTGACTATTAATTTCCGACATTTTACACTATTAATTTAGGTACTGGGGAAAATTGTCACAGTCTTTCTTCTTCCTAATGAAAGTTTTACCACTGGTCAGTCTCTTTATAGTGATTCCACTTCTTATAGAATCATAGAAACTTACAGTGCAGAAGGAGGCCATTCAGCCCATCGAGTCTGCACCAACCACAATCCCACCCAGGCCCTATCCACATAATCCCATGCATTTATCTTAGCCTCCCTGGTGCTAAGGGGCAATTTAGCATGGCCAATCCATCTAACCCGCACATCTTTGGACTGTGCGAGGAATCTGGAGCACCCGGAGGAAACCCACGCAAACGTGGGGAGAATGTGCAAATTCCACACAGACAGTGACCCAAGCCAGGAATCAAACCTAGGTCCCTGGCACTGTGAGGCAGCAATGTTAACCAATGTGCCACCGTGCCATCCTTCCTGACTCCAACTAAAGTTGGCCTACAGATAAACAAGTTTGGTGGCATGAATTTTCCCATAAGACCATAAGAAATAGGAACAGGAGTAGGTCATTCAGCACTTTGAGCCTTCTCTGCCATTCCCAGGAAGTCACAGTGGTGGGATTTGACCAAGGAAAAATCTGATCCATTCCAGCTCCTGAAACACCATACAGTCTTATTGCATCAAAGGAAAGCTCCTAAATGCAATCGGGAATAACATCTAAGAATGAAAATTCCTCAGATCGCTGAGCACTTAAGGAAACCTCCAGGCAAAGTGGTCATTACAAGATCTGGGGATATCATCAGATTAATCTTACACTTTAGAGAGTCACAGATTCATCAGCTCTTGGGTAATGGTAACTGAACATGAACATTTATTGCAAACAGTTATAATCTTTTGGAAAGGTGGTGGGGGGGAGTATATTTAAAAAGAAAGGAGGATGCTATAATATGCCTTTTAGAGAAAGCAACTTGACACCACTCATCAGAAAATATGTCACGTGATCCAGTCTTAGTTTCACTTTTGCTTTGAACGGAGCACACTGAGTTCCGATGCCTTCAAGCTTTCTATCTACTGCTCCAAGGTACCCAGTCTTAATAAATGAACCCACAACATGTTTAGCCAATCCCTTATGAATGATTGGTGCCTTGTATCTGGTGTAGCAAACAAGCTCAAAGACTTACAACATTACAATAATACAACACTAATAGCTTCGGCCCTCATGACTTTTACATTATAACAATGCCTCCAAGAGTGCAATCATGTTGGGCACTCTCGCTTTTTACTGACTTACCTCAACAGCAGCCACCTCTCTGGTAAAACTGACAGCTTCAAGAACCTGAATAGGATGGTGAACATGGATGCAGACAATCAGGATGCCACTTCAGTGAAGAATGCCCCTTTTGGCAAGAAAGAACACAGAATCTTCATTTAGTTCTGATAATGAGGTCCTGAAGCCAATGGGAAAATCCAGGCCTATTACTCTTTGTATATTTTCTTGTGGTTTCCTTATCCACATTACGGAAAGCCAAATACAGAGAATGTGAGAGGTACGACAAACATGTTAGAAAAAATGCAGAAGCAGTTTGAGCTGAAATCTATTGTGAACTTGAACTGATAGTTCCAGAATGGCATTTTGTTTTCCAAAGCACAGCAGTATAAATGTGGCCATTCTTTTTATTAGAACTATTTATTAGAAAACAAAATCTATAATATTGCAGTACAATCCTAACTATAATTCAAGCCAAACTAAATGTCAGCAAATAATAATGAAATACTTTTAATAGAGATCACTTATTAACATATAATGGCTTCAAGTGCATTACTGTGCGTCTCATGCTGAGAATAAGTTGCGCAATAAGTAAAATAAATTTGGTGGCACGGTGGCACAGTGGTTAGCATTGCTGCCTCACAGCACCAGGGATCCTGGTTTGATTCCAGGCTTAGGTCACTGTCTGTGTGGAGTTTTCTCCATGTCTGCATGTATTTTCTCCAGGTGCTCTGGTTTCCTCCTGTAGTGCAAAAGATGCACTGGTTAGGTACATTGGCCAAGCTAAATTTTCTCTCAGTATACCCGATCAGGCACTGGAGTGTGTCGACGACAGGATTTTCACAGTAACTTCATTGCAGTGTCAATGCAAGCCTACTTGTGACTAATAAGTAAACTTTAAACAATAGATACTCTCAGCCAGAACAATGAAGAAGAGCAGCAATAAATCACATTTATAATGCTTGAAACAGTAAATACATATTGTAAGTTTCTTTACCAAAAATAAACAGATGTTAAGGGAAGAGGTAGGAAGACCGCCATAAAAGAAGAAAAAGGAACCAAAGGATAGGTGAAAGTTTTGCTTTGGAAGGGGTAAGGTGGAGTGGGGCAGGAATGCAGAGTCACAGAACTTGAGCTTAGCATAAGCTAGAGGACATTAGAGAGGGAGGGCAAGGCAAGGCCCCAGAGGTGTTTAAAAATTAGGATGAAAATCTGGAATTCAGTGCATTGTGCAGTAAGAAAGCAACAGAAATTGGCAAGAATTGAATTCATGTGTAAGCAGAACTTAATCTCAGACAAGATTCAAATAATTTCATATAATTTAAAGTTTGTATAGAGTGAGGCTTTGCCAGCAGCAGGGAAAGCTTTTAAAAAGTTAAGTAACAAAATGATGAAGAAGGAATTCAGTGTTGGTGAAGGTGCTGTAAGAATAGAGGCAGATAATGTTTCAGCAGTGGTATTAAGTAGGGTATGAGCTCTGAAGTTCATCATTTTAAGCAAAATGGGAAAAGAGATTTTTGTATAAACATTTTTTTTAACTGGGTTTGTTTCTAAAGCGCAACAGCTATAGTTAGCATCAGAGACAAACTGACATTCTGTATCATTAATCTACCAAATGAAACCGCAGTCCTGGCACACCAATCTGCCAATGAGTAAAATTAAATGGCCTCAACATACATCTGTTGTATAGACACCAGCAAATTATTTCCATAGGGATGGGACTGCCAGCAACTATCAAATTAACTTTCTTTTCAATTGCATGCTTCTGTCCCTTTCTAAGATTCATCTACAATGCAAGACAAATTGTTTCCCACAGACTTAACAAGCAACTGACCGATACAGAGACAATATCCACAGCTGATGCTACAGGAACATATGGACAGAGGTGGGCCATTCAGCACCTTGAGCCAGTTTTACCATTCATTAGATCTTAGCAGACTTATGCCTTAATGCAATTTCCAGCATTAACTCTTTCTCCTGATGCCTTTCACTAATGAAACGCTGACAATCCTTGTTACAGAAAATGCACTCGAGAAACAGCATGGCACAGCATAAGAGCAATTATGAAATTCTGAAATTCCACAGTGTCACCTCATAAGAAATCATCAATATGTATCAAGAAGGTGCTTGTAAGTTTTCTTTCTTGATATCAAAAAAAGTTGTGGCACCTGCTTTTAGTTGAGCATAGCCTATTTTCAGAAAAGTGAATTCTACCAAAAAATAACATAAGCTGAAAGCCTCTTTCAGACCATAGACACACGTGTTTCATTTCTCTAGCTTTCTTTCTGCATCGGCTGTCTCTTTGATGGGGGGAGGTTTCAGAAACACTTCCTCCTGCAGATATGAGGCTTTTATATCAATTGATCTTCACTCCCATAAATCTGCCCAACAGAGCTAAAAACGTTTCAAGATTACCTTTCCGGCTGTGGGAAAGTCCATTCTAACATCTTTATCATCCAACCATCCTTTAAAACCCTGAGAAGCTAGCCTCACTTTAGTTATGTATGCCCCATCTGCAAAGACTTTATCAGTAAAAATCCACCAACGTAACAACGCTCATTGGCCCTTCTTTAGTATCTCAGGTTAAACTCCAAACTCTCTCCAACTACTTAAGCCTTTTTATTTTGTCTCCTCTATTGGTTTATCCTCAAGTTTATTGACAATCAGTGATGGTCATGAGGACTTCTGTTTCTAGTTCTGTTCTGAGACTCTTCTGAAAGCTTCATTTCATTGAGTAATCTACTTAAATTATTGCTCTACTTGCACTTTTATGTCTGTCAGGACTACTGCTGTGAGATCTGTCTGTTGGACAATCACTTTTTAAAGCTTAGAAGTTTATTTATTAGTGTCATAAGTAGGCTTACATTAACACTGCAATGAAGTTATTGTGAAAATCCCCTTGTCGCCACACTCCAGCACCTGTTTGGGTCAGCTGAGGGAGAATTTAGCATGGTCAATGCACCTAACCAGCATCTCTTTCGGACTGTGGGAGGAAACTGGAGCACCCAGAGAAAACCCATGCAAACACAAGGAGAACATACAAACTTCACACAGACAGTAACGCAAGCGGTGAATTGAGCTCAGGTCCCTGGCACTCTAAGGCAGCAGTGCTAACCACTGTGCCACCGTGCTGTCCATTTTTACTCTGTACTCTTTCATTTTTATCAGTCCATGGATCTTTTTTCTTGACTATCATCCTGAACATTCAACTGATATTTAAATTGCCAGCATATTTTCCAGTATATCCACAATTATCATATTCCTTCATTCATTAGGCTCTTGTAGAATATTCCTGTAACTTCCTGACTCCCTTGTGCTAGGTTTAGGGGGTATCCCAATGATGTGCTGGGGAATCCCTCTTGGATGTTTCCAGGTAAGGATTTGCCTGGCAATTATTCAGAAGCACTACCTTCCTCTGGACAATTGCGCTAGGCTGGGAACCTAATGACAAAGCAATTTAAATGGCTAAATTCAGATGGTTCTGCCATTTTTACCCTCATAGTTACTCTGAAAGAATTTGAATAAATGAAAGCACATCCAATGTCAGCATAACTATTTCAAAGACTTAGGCTGAGCCCCACATGGGACACCCCCTGACCCTCCAGGGTTTCTTCAACACCATGCTCTTCAACTAAACACCCTTCCCCTAAAGTATTTCCCACCAAACCCCCCTTAACTTGATCCCCCCAACCTGATTAGGCCCAACCCCATACAGGCCACAATTAGCCCCTGACGTGAACAAACACACACCCACTCCAGCTTTCACAACTCACCCACTTCCCCCTCCACTCCTCCGCTTGATGTCCAACTTCTCCCACCAATGTCTGACACTCCCCTGATTTCAGATTCTGCCCCCCCAACCCCCACTCTAACCGATGCCCGGCTATCCCCTCCTGCTGTCTGACTCTTTTCCCCAATGTCCAACATCCCCTCGGTGTCCAGCAACATCCCTTCCTTTGATGTGCAATTCCACTCCCCCATCCTAATGTCCAACAGTGGCTTTGTGTCCAGCAACCACCCGCCCACCCCCACGCCCCCAGTGTCCCACTTCCTTCTCCCACCTTGGTGTCTGACTCCCTGCCTCAATGACCAACACCCCCTTGGTGTCCAGAAACCCTCCGCCCAATGTCCAACTCCATGGCCCCAAACTGATGTCCAACTCTTCCCCTCCCATGTTGTCCAACTCCTCACCCCATGTCCGGATCCTGCCCCACTGATGTTGGAACCCCCACCCCCACACACCTTACCATAGAAACTTACCTTTTCCCTTTTAAAGGGACTTTTAAACTCACCTAGGTTACGGAAACCAGTGCCATAAAAAGAGGGCATGTTGTCCTTCGCTCCTCTCCTTTTACACTTCATCGCTGGAGCCAGGGAAGCATGTTACTGCCTCAGCCTCACCCGGCCTGAACCACTGAAGACTGAGCCTATGATCAAGCTTGAAATCAGACTTAATGTCTGCATTTGTCAGCTTGGATCTTGTATGTCTCTCTTGTGGGGACCATGAATTATTCAATTTAAATTGGAATTAGATTTTGGAGCAAGCAAGGAGATCAATTGAAGATTTGCCTTGTCCGCTCTTTGCATTGGCTTTCTAACTTTGAGAAAGGAATACTTCTTTTTAAAGGTCTGAGTCAGAAAGGTGGGTGGGACAGGTGCTTTAGAATTGAAGCATGGGTAAGTCAATATGGAGTGGCAAATGAATGATATATTGGGCCATTACTTCTTCAGTGTGGCAAATGATTGCTGCTCTGAAGAAGTAAGGCCCAATATATCATCCATATATTCACTCTGGCCAATTAACCTATGGATGAGATAACTCATGTTGCATGTCTCAGATTCACTCACATTACCACTACACATTACTTGGTCTTTCATATTCTGTCCTCCAGTGTGCCACCCTTCAGAAGAGACATTAAACTGCTATCCCAACTGCTTGCTTGATTGGGTCTAAAAGATCCAATGGAACCATCCTGAAGAAGAAATTATCGCCAGTGTTCTGATCAATACTTATATCTCAATCTGCAAAACATAGATTATCTGTATTATTACTTTGCTGTTTGTAGGAGTTTGCAGTCTGCATTCAGTATTGGTTGTCACATTCCTTACACTACAACATTGAGTAAAATTCAAAAAGTAATTTTTGTAAAGCACTTTGAGACATCCAGTTGTCATGGAAAGGATTATATGAATGAAAACCTTTCTTTCTTTTATCAGTATCCAGTGGGCATCCACCTCACAAAATTACTTCTCATTTTTCTTCTTGTGGGAATTGACAACGCCAAGGTTATACATTTTTTTCTTTTTGATAGAAACATAATCTGTGCCCACATAGCCAATTCATTCCCCCACTGATCATATATGTCAGACTCTGCGAACTTTGGAGCGTAATTATTCACTGATCATTTACAAGTTCTCTCTGTATTTTCCATAATTGCCAACGAGATCGCAATTTATTTCTGATTTTGTTTTAATTTTCCAACCTTCCACTTCAGGCCACAATCCCCTGTAACTGTGTTATACTCCTGAAAATGAATTGGTGAAAGATAAAATTGTGATCATTCTCTGCAGACTTTCATCACCATTTATTTACAGAGTTACAGTATAAGCATACGCCTCCATACCCCAACAATCACAGTATGATCTCCTTGCTTGCTCCAAAATCTAATTCCAATTCAAATTTACAGTGGCACAAATGATTCCTTAATTCATGTCCACCAGCGACATGCGATTAAACACAATTAATATACAATTAACACCATAGATACACATAATCAAGATTGAAACTAATAACACGGTTATGGATTTTGGGGCATGGGTAATTACAAAATGTCCAGATTTCCTCAATTTTTTACATTCCTCCAACAAATTCTTCATCCATAAAACTGGCCACATCTTAACTCTCAAATAGAGATATTCTCCAATTGTGCTTGTTCAATTTCTTCACATTGTGACCAGGTTTTCAGGCATGACAGGAACGGCAGTCATTCTTCTGTAGCTTTTTTAGAGCATTAAAAAAAAATCTTCATTGACGTTTACTCTGTATTGCCCATTCCCTTTAATACATGTTGTGTCAAAACTATAAATGGCCTCAAAATAGAAAGACAGTTATTACAGTTCCTAACTTATTGACAGTTCCTAAACATGGTGTGTCTGATACATACGAATGAAGGTTAAATTGGCTGAAACTTCAATTTTCATACTGTAAAAAAGAATAGTAGCACTTCCCTTACAGCTTCTTTTCTGCTGATTAATACACATTTTTAATTTGAGCACATTTTAATGAGACTCGATGAATACATGGCATCAGCAAAATGGGTATTGGTTGGACATATTTCAGTCATACTTCTAGGATGTGCCCATGGAGGAAACTTCAGGTCATGGCAAGGATTCCACTAACAACGTGCATCAGGCTGACTGCAAGAAATTGTGAAATGTCTCAAGAAATCTGTCACTGCTGGTATCTGGAATCAGGCTGATGCGATCAATTAGGAGTTTCCCTGGGATTTTAAGTTAATATAGCATTTTGAGGTATGTGGAGAAAGCTTCAGACCTGTATTTAACTCATATTACAGCAGACCTGCCGGTGCTTCACAATGACACAGAACTCGAGGAGAAAACAATGCTCTATTGAAAGAACTGCCATCCATCAATTAGACAAGCAGAAGAAAATACTCTACTTTTCCTCAATAAATGGTGCATCTTCTGCAGGTTAATATACTTGCAATTTTTGTGCTGTTATTGTCAAGAAATTGCCTTTTCCCCGATATCCTTTTTAACAACCGTTCGACTGTAAAGAACTAGTTAAGGCTTAACTGAGATGAGGAGACATGTTTTCCAGTAGCCTAGTAAATAGGTGATTTAAATAGCATAGAAATTTGCATGCCTTGATTATTTAACATTTCCTACTCGTCCCCAAAATAGTAAACAAAACTGACTGTGCTCATGGATTCCTGTTGCAAAGACACAGATTCAATTCTTTTATTTTGCGAGTGCAGATATGTGAGCCTTGCAGTGGTATTTTTTTTGTAACAAATGCTTCGGCCCAATGTTGGAGAAGAATGTCAAATATAATGAAAGTTGATGATGATAATAATTTGCAATTATATAGCATCTTTAATGTAGGAAAAATGTCCTAAATACTGACTTCATTTTCCCTTCACTCAATCTGCAGAAATGAAACCTTCAAGTAGTATAAATGCTCCAAAAATATTGCTCATTCTGTGTTTAATTATCATTATTGTAAATGTTACAATTGTTCCTGTGTTAAAATCGTTAAGATGAATTTAAACAAGTATCCATGTGAAAGAAATAGCTCCAGATTTTGCAATAAAAATAACAGTGTGGTGGTCAGCATTCACCATTATTAATCAAACAGTAACTTGCAGCAACTGCAAGTATGCAGTTAACTATGGGAATCACAAAATTACTGTTCAAGTTACCCCTGATCCTCCATAAGCTTTGCCAGTATCTCACTGAAAGGGTCATACTGAAAGACATGGAATGCATGAAGTTGTTATATCTAACTACAAAATATATTAGGAAAACTTAAGACATGTCCAATCTGGTGAAAATGGACTTTTAGCATTGTGATAAGTTTAAGGGATGATTTTTACTGAATACTTTCGGTGCTAGAGAGGTAAAGTTGAGGCCAAGATGTTGTCTTAAGCTGAAAAGCTAGTTTATCTCATGTTTAGTGTCAGACATCTAAAGGAGTTGAAGTCAGCATTAGGAATGACCACCTCGAGGCTTGTTAAACAGCTGCCTACTACTTCAAATGCCGGTCAACACTTGTTACAGGGCGTGCACTGCAGTTTGGTGGCTATAGTACTTCAGACACTTCAACGAATGCCCTCTACTAATAATTACCTACTGTTGGGGAGTAAACATGACATTGATGTTGATTTCAAGTGCTACTTAAAGGAATACTCAGCATTTCATTTTCATTGCTGCTGCAGCTGTGAAAAGGAGCTCTCAGAAGGCTTTTTGAAACACTTTGTCAAAACTTTGGAAGATTTCAGCTGACTTTTATGGGAACGATCAGGAGAAAGGGAATCTCCGGTCATAGATATCTGCTATCTATCTGAATGAGAAATGGAGGAGAGTGTAAGGTTAGGCACAGAAGTACAAGCTGCTGCAAAAGAGAAAGCCAAGAGGTCAAAGGGCAAAAGACGGCATCCTTTCCCAGTGTGGATAGAGCACTCATCCTTGGTCATAGAGTCATAGAGATTTTCAGCATGGAAACAAGCTGTTTGGCCCAACTTGTCCATGCCACCCTTTTTTTTAAACCCCAAAGCTAGTTCCAATTGCCTGCATTTGGCTCATATCCCCCATACTCATCTTACCCATGTAATTGTGTAACGAGGCAGGTAGAATTAGGGATCTTCTTATGAGGGATCCTCTTGGGGTGAGTGATCATAGTATGGTTGAATTTCTGATGCAGATGGAGGATGAGAAAGTAGGGTCCTGAACCTGTGTCCTTTGTTTGAACAGAGGGGAGTATGATAGGATGAGAGTGGAGTTGGCGAATGTAGATTGGGGGTGCAAATTGGTTGGTAGGACAGCTGAGGAACAGTGGAAGATTTTTAAGGAGACCTTTTTCGGTACTCAGCAGAAATATATTCCAATGGTAAAGAAGGACTGGAGGAGAAGGGATAACCAGCTGTGGTTATCTAAGGAAATAAAGAAGAATATTAAATTAAAAGCTGATGCGTTCAGAGTGGCTAAAAATAGTGGGCAATTAGAAGATTGGGAAAGATTTAAAAATCAACAAAGAATGACTACGAAGATGATAAAGAAAGGAAAGATAGAGTATGAAGCTATACTAGCTCTAAATATAAAAAATGACAATAAAAGTTTTTACAAATATATACAGAAGAAGACACTGGCTAGAGTGAATGTTGGACCCTTAGAGGATGAGAGGGGGGATTTAGCAGTGGGCGATGAGGAAATGGCTGAGGCTTTAAATAAGTTTTTTGCCTCGGTCTTCACGGAGGAGGACACGAATAGTTTGCTGGATATTAAAGATAGAAGGATGGTAGGAGATGAGGGCCTTAACGTGATTACTGTCACTAGAGAGGTAGTGCTTGATCGACTAGTGGGACTGATGGTAGACAAGTCCCAGGGACCGGATGAAATGCATCCCAGGGTTCTGAAGGAAATGGCAGAGGTGATAGCAGATGCCTTACTAATTATTTATCAAAATTCGGTGGACTCCGGGGAAGTGCCAGAAGATTGGAAAACGGCTAATGTTACGCCACTGTTTAAAAACGGTAGCAGACAAAAGGCAGGGAATTATAGGCTGGTTAGTTTAACATCTGTAGTTGGAAAAATGCTAGAATCCGTCATCAAAGAAG
This sequence comes from Carcharhinus amblyrhynchos, assembly GCF_965287045.1. Lineage (NCBI taxonomy): Eukaryota > Metazoa > Chordata > Chondrichthyes > Carcharhiniformes > Carcharhinidae > Carcharhinus > Carcharhinus amblyrhynchos. Next base: position 83,236,959 of record NC_137324.1, on the reverse strand, counting down.
AAATAGCGAGGCACCTAGAAAAGAATGGTTTGATCGAGCAGACGCAGCACGGATTCGTTAAGGGGAAGTCGTGTTTAACAAATTTATTGGATTTCTATGAGGATGTGACTGGTGTGGTAGACAGAGGGGAACCGGTGGATGTGGTGTTTTTAGATTTCCAAAAGGCGTTTGATAAGGTGCCTCACAAAAGGTTGCTACAGAAGGTTAGGGTGCACAGAGTTGGGGATAAGGTGTTAGCGTGGATAGGTTGGCTGTCTAATAGGAAGCATAGAGTTGGAATTAATGGGTGCTATTCTGGTTGGGAGTTGGTGACCAGTGGAGTGCCACAGGGATCAGTGCTGGGGCCTCAACTGTTTACCATTTACATAGATGATCTGGAGGAGGGGGCTGAGTGTGAGGTGACAAAATTTGCTGATGACACGAAGATGAGTGGAAAAGCAAATCGTGTGGAGGGTGTGGAAAGTCTGCAGAGAGATCTGGATAGGCTGAGCGAGTGGGCGAGGACCTGGTAGATGGAGTATAATGTTAGCAAGCGCGAGGTTATCCACTTTGGTAGAAATAGTAGTAGGAGGGATTATTATTTAAAAGGCAAAAAGCTGCAGCATGCTATGGTGCAGAGGGACCTGGGGGTCCTTGTGCACGAATTGCAAAAACCCAGTGTGCAGGTGCAGCAGGTGATCAAGAAGGCGAATGGAGTGTTGGCCTTTATAGCGAGGGGGATAGAATATAAAAGTAGGGAGGTCTTGCTGCAACTGTGCAGGGTACTGGTGAGGCCGTAGCTGGAGTACTGTGTGCAGTTTTGGTCACCGCACTTGCGGAAGGATATATTGGCCTTGGAGGGAGTGCAGAGAAGGTTCACTAGGCTGATACCGGATATGAGGGGGTTAGCCTATGAAGAGAGACTGAATAGACTGGGTCTGTATTTGTTGGAGTTTAGAAGGCTGAGGAGGGATTTTATAGAGACATATAAGATAATGAAGGGGATAGATAGGGTAGAGGTAGAGAGATTCTTCCTGCTTAGAAAGGATAGTAGGACTAGAGGGCACAGCCTCAAGGTAAGTGTGTGGGGGGGTGGGGGGCAGTTTAGATCAGAGTTGAGGAGGAGCTTCTTCACTCAAAGGGTGGTGAATCTCTGGAATTCTCTTCCCATTGAAGTGGTGGAAGCTACCTCGCTAAATATATTTAAGTCACGGGTAGATAGGTTTCTGATAGGCAAGGGAATTAAGGGTTATGGGGAGAAAGCGGGAAAGTGGAGCTGATCCACTTCAGATCAGCCATGATCTTATTGAATGGTGGGGCAGGCTTGAAGGGCTAGATGGCCTACTCCTCCTCCTATTTCTTATGTTCTTATGTTCTTAATTGTCTAAATGCTTTTTAAAAGACAAAATTGTACCTGTGTCAACTGCTACTGCTGGCACTCACCACCCACTGTATGAAAAAACTGCCCCTCAGGATGCTTTTGTGTCTCTCTCCTCTCACCTTAAACCTATGCCCTTTAGTTTTAGATTCCCCTACCTTTGGGAAAAGATATTGACTATCCAGTTGACCTGTGCCCCTCATTATTTTATAGATCTTTATAAGATCACCCCTCAGCCTTCTACGCTCCAGAGAAAGAAGTCCCAGTCTATCCAGCCTCTCCTTATAACTTAAACAATTGAACATTGAATAATTTCAAAATGAGCTGCATTTTCAGTGGAAGCTCAAAGAGCCCATAGATTGACTGTTCAGTGACAGCTGTGTTTCATCAGAGCTTGAGTGCTAAGTATGCAGATGCTCGCTTATCACCTCCACAAGTTCAAATGATGGGAATCAGCAATTAGGACCAAAGTTGTGGTGTTAAATTCAGACTTTTAATGTAGGTCTGTCCCATTAACTTCCATTTAACACCAGATTTCAATGTTTGACCAAAATATCCCCCTTCATTAAGAACAGAAAATATAGGAGTAGTAGTTGGCCTTTATAAATCGGAGTATCGAGTATAAAAGTTGGGGTGTTATGGTAAATTTGTATAAGGTATTGGTGAGGCCGAATTTAGTGTATTGTGTACAGTTTTGGTCACCTAGTTACAGGAAGGATGTAAATAAGGTTGAAAGAGTGCAGAGAAGATTCACAAGGATGAGAAGCTGAGTTACAGAGAGAGATTGAATAGGTTAGGACTTTATTCCCTGGAGCGCAGAAGAATGAGGGGAGATTTGATGGAGGTGTATAAGATTTTGACGGGTATAGATAGAGTGAATGCAGGCAGGCTTTTTCCACTGAGGCTAGGGGAGAAAAAAACCAGGAGGCATGGATTCAGGGTGAAAGGAGAAAAGTTTAAAGGGAATATTAGGAGGGGATTCTTCACGCAGAGAGTGGTGGGAGTGTGGAATGAGCTGCCGGATAAAGTGGTAAATGAGGGGTCACTTTTAACATTTAAGAAAAACTTGGATGGGTTCATGGATGAGAGGGGTGTGGAGGGATATGGTCCAAGTGCAGATCAGTGGGACTAGGCAAAAAAAGGTTCGGCATAGACAAGAAGGGCCAAAAGGCCTCTTTCTGAGCTGTAATTTTCTATGGTCCTATAGTTCTAGTGGCCATGTGACACCTCCAGTTTGCTATGCCATTAGAGTCATAGCTGATCTGATTTTAAACAAAGAACAAAGAACAAAGAACAACACAGCACGGGAAACAGGCCCTTCGGCCCAACGAGCCCGCGCCGCTGTCCCACTGTCTCAGTGACCTATTCATGATTTTAGTCTACGCCTAATGTGCGAGGATCAGGGAGGTCCAATATAGGGACAATTTGTTACCCAATCAATCAGCCTAAAAGCACATCTTTGGGATGTGGGAGGAAACCGGAGTACCCGGAGGAAACCCACGCAACCACGGGGAGAACGTGCAAACTCCCACAGACACAGGCCCAAATCCATGTGTCCGCACAGCAACAGAGATAGTCTCTGAGCTGTCATGTTGCCCTCGAGATGGTCCAGTTTAAGCACACTAACGACATGAAGCAATAGGCAACTCCCGAAGCAACATCCAAGAGCAGCCCACTACAACCTGCCGCATGCATGCCCCTTGCTGGACTTAAATGCCTGTGGAGACAAAAAATTCATTATTAAACAGGCAAAGACTGTAACATCCCTGAGGCAAAAACGTAGTCCCAAGCCTACAATGTTTAGTAAGGCCTGCTATATCCCCCTATATGTAGCCCGCTCATGTGGCTGTCTAAGTGACTCTTAAACAACCCTAGCGTGCCTGCTTCCACCACCTTACTCGGCAGTGCATTCCACACCCCCACTACTCTTTGCGTGAAAAACTGCCCTCTAATATTTGTCTTATACCTAGCCCCCCTCACCCTAAGCCCGTGACCCCTCGTTCTATCCATTTCTAATAGCGGAAAAAGCTTACCACCATTTACTCTATCTATCCCCTTCATAATCTTATAAACCTCTATTAGATCCCCCCTCAGCCGACGTCTCTCAAGGGAAAACAGCCCAAGTTCGTTCAATCTTTCCTCGTAAGACAGCCCTTCCATACCAGGCAGCATCCTGGTAAATCTCCTCTGCACTCTCTCCAGGATCTCTACATCCTTCCGGTAGTACGGCGACCAGAACTGGACGCAGTACTCCAAGCGAGGCCTAACCAACGTTCTATACAACTGCAACATCAGACTCCTACTCTTATATTCTATACCCCTTCCTATGAAGGCTAACATACCATACGCTTTCCTCATCACATTCTGCACCTGCACCGACACCTTCAGGGACTTGTGCACTTGCACCCCCAGGTCTCTCTGCGTATCTATACTCCGGATAGTTCTACCTTTTATCGTATAACTCCCCTCCACATTATTCCGGCCAAAGTGCATCACCTCGCATTTCTCCGGATTAAATTCCATTTGCCATCTATCTGCCCAATCTACCAGCCTGTCTATGTCCTGTTGCATTGCCAGGCACTGCTCCTCAGTACCCGCCAATCCAACCATCTTAGTGTCATCAGCAAATTTGCTGATCACACCACCTACCCCCTCTTCCAAGTCATTAATATATACCACAAATAGAAGAGGTCCTAGTACCGAGCCCTGCGGCACACCACTGGTGACAGACCTCCAATTGGAAAAGGAGCCTTCTACTACTACCCGCTGTCTCCTCCTCCCAAGCCAGTTCTCCACCCATCTACATACCTGGCCTTGTATCCCATGAGCCTTCACCTTTTCTATCAGCCTACCATGAGGGACCTTGTCAAACGCCTTACTGAAATCCATATAGACGACATCAACGGCTTGTCCTTCGTCAACCGTTTTTGTCACCTTTTCAAAAAATTCCACTAGATTCGTAAGGCACGACCTCCCTGTAACGAAGCCATGCTGCGTATCCCTGATCAGATTGCAGCGCTCCAGATGTTCATACATCCTATCCTTGAGGATCCTCTCCATTAGCTTGCCTATAACTGAAGTCAAGCTCACCGGCCTATAATTCCCTGGGTTATCCCTCTGACCCTTTTTAAACAACGGTACTACATTTGCAATCCGCCAATCCTCTGGGACCTCACCTGTGTCCAATGAAGAGACAAAGATTTGCGTCAGAGGCCCAGCAATTTCATCCCTCACCTCCCTTAGCAGCCTGGGATAGATTTAATCACAACTTCACTTTCCTGTCTCATCCCCACAACAATCAACTTCCCAAAATTCAAGATACTCTCTATCATGACCTTGAATAGTACAGACCTGCCTCTGTGATATCCTCTTAGGCTCACAGTGTCAGTGTCTGCAGCTGTATAGGGCACTGGTAAGGCCGCAGCTGGAGTACTGTGTGCAATTTTGGTCGCCGCACTTACACAACGATATTTTGGCCTTGGAGGGAGTGCAGAGGAGGTTTACTAGGCTGATGCCGGAGTTGAGGGGGTTGAGCTATGAGGAGAGACTGAAAAGACTAGGCTTGTACTCGTTAGAGTTTAGAAGAATGAGGGGAGATCTTATTGAGACATATAAGATGATGAATGGGATGGATAGGATGGAGGTGGAGAGACTCTTCCCGCTCAGAAAGGACAGTAGGACTAGGGGGCACAGCCTCAAGATAAAGGGGGGTGCAGTTTAGAATGGAGTTGAGGAGGAACTTCTTCACTCAAAGGGTGGTGAATCTCTGGAATTCTCTGCCCGTTGAAGTGGTGGAGGCTACCTCGCTAAATATTTTTAAGACGCGGGTTGATGGGTTTTTGATAAGAGAGGGGATTAAGGGTTATGGGGAGAGGGCGGGAATGTGGAACTGAGCCACGACAGATCAGCCATGATCTTATTGAATGGCGGGGCAGGCTAGAAGGGCTAGATGGCCTACTCCTGCTCCTATTTCTTATGTTCTTATGTTATGTCTGGGCTAGTGACTGTCAATGTGAGAGTGAGTGTTGCTGTTTCTTCTCCATCACTATCTCCCTGATCTTCTACCACCACCTGGTCAGGCTGCCGTATTGTTGGTTTCTGAAAGAAAGGAGGCAAAAGTTTAAGGTTGTGATGATGGGAGTAGAGAAGGCAAGAGGCGGATGCTTAAAACATCTTCAGCTCGTAAATCAAAAGAGACTGTGGTGTGAAGGGGAAGTAGGATTATACATGGAGCTATTGTCATCTTTCACTGCTTTGGCTCCATGTGCTCACCAAGACCAAAAGAATGACCGTACCAATGATAGTTAGGCATTTCTGCCTCTGGGTATGTGCTCCCACAAAGCAACAACAATAATCTGATTGTACATTAGCGTTAATATGATAAAATGTACTTCAAGGGAGTGTTATAAAACAAATATAACACTGAACCCTGTCATATATTTAGAATGATATAAAAGCGCAAATTGCTCACAAAGGATCATACAAACATATTGTAGGTTCATTTATTGATTCTAAGCACACTGAACAGATATACATGGGCTGAAGCTTGAAGACATTAGATTTGTGCTTGCATTCTGCTCCAGGCTGGACTGAAACTGAGGGTAGATCACAAGACAAATTTTTCTTAAAGTGATGACATGCTGCTTTCCCACAAAGGCAAATTACAACCTCCTCTTTTCAATGAAATGCAACTATTCACAATACATGTTTATATTTACTTACCATTTTATAAAGAACAGGTAAAACTATGAGTCTCTAAATTGTAGAGCAATCTGTTGGTACACCCAGATTTTGCAATGGTAAACTTGAAAATAGATGTCTTTAATTGCTCTGCACAGTGACCTGTGGAATTTTCATTCCTAGGTTTTATTTCTGGCTGCATTTTGGATCTTGTCTTTGGTGCAATAGCACTGCACAGTGGTTGAGGAGGTGGAATGGATCTGATTTGCCCTTGGTCATGCCTCCCCTTTGCACTTTTGTATGTAATGACTTCATACAAACTCGATTCCAATCAAATCCTTGCCATCTAGGCAGGTTGCTACATACCTTTGTGGGTTCATGGATGTAAACCTGCTGTCCCAACTGTATATTTGGAAATTCTGTACCCACATTTTTATTCTGTGTGCAGATCATCTTATCTTGTAGTTTTCAAAGTTGCTGTCCATTTTCTGAGGGAGTAGAATTTGTAGGAGTAGGAAAATTGGTATGCCAAACATGAGTTCTGCCAATGATGGACAGTTGCACTCCAAAAGGTGTCACTCTCAGATATAAGATTGTAGTGTGCACTTATGTTTGGTCCACTTATTTTTGAGAATTAGTGATTTCACCATGCAAATCAGGTGACACGATGGCATAGTGGTTAGCACTGCTGTCTCATGTGTCAGGGATCCAGATTCAATTCCAGCCTTGGGTCACTGTCTGTGTGGATTTGCACATTCTCCCCGTGGATCTCCTCTGGGTGCTTCAGTTTCTTCCCACAGTCCAAAGATGTGTGGGTTACATTGATTGGCCATGCTAAATTGCTCCTTAGTGTCCCCAGATGTGTTGGTTAGGGAGATTAGCAGGGTAAATATGTAGAGTTAAGGGGATAGGGACTGGGTGGGATTGTTATTGGTCTAGGCTTAATGCACAGAATGGCCTCCAGCTGCACTGTTGGGATTCTATGATTCAATGATTCATTCAGCTAGGCCATTAAATCCAGAACAATGAGAAGAAGAAGTAGGATGATTAATATGCCCCTTCTCACACATACACTGAAATGGCTCTTGAATAAATGCAGACGGTTATCCATAATGATTTCTCTCGGCAAACCAAATAGCACTGAAGATAGCAACCGAAGAGAGTTTGCAGCAGTTATGCTTGATGTATTGTGTAATTGTTGAATAATGGGGTACTCAGAAAAACAGTTGATGATGAAAATGAAGTCAGCTGCATGGACATGATGCATATAATTTTGGACCAAGGAAGGGTAGGAACGTTATTTGAAATCAGTGGTTGTTTGTGCTGACTTGAAATATGCTCTTAATGTGCCTAGCACTTCATGATGATGATTTCAACATCATTATTCATAACTGGTCAATAAACTGTCTCTCTTGCATGTTTTCTCATTTGATCTATGCCCATGTTTGAGTAAGCGATGGTCTCTATGCTTTCCATAAGATTGACAGTGTAAAACATGTGTTCACCATGCTTCATCTTATTGTTCACATCATCACCATGTCCTGGTCTGTGAATCACCTCAGGTATATTTTGTTGACAGGACACTGGACAATCATTCTTATTGCATGAAAGTAGTTTTTGTGTATGGCCTGTTGGATCAGTTTTTTTGTAGCTGCAACAGTTTTTGCTCTAGTGCACTGCCACTGCCAATAGTCTTTCCTACCAGATACCTGGCAGGATCATTGGAAAGTTGGGCACATCCTCCATATTGTTTTCTGGGTTTGTGTATTGGTAAATGCATCAAAAATTGGGGTTGTACTTAGGGTCTGTAAGCTTTGTTGACCTGCGAGCATCACTTCATATTAATGTGAGCCCTTGAGTAGCTTATTGATGGTATACCTTTTGGGCTAGACTAAAAGATCTTGCTGGAATTCTTCCACAGGAGTGGAGCTAATCACCATCTGAACAATTTTGTCTGTCAGCTCTGCATTTAAAAATTGATCATATATAACCTCTTCCCTGCATCTGATGACAAAGTGATCTATGGATTCCGTAGGCTGTTGTCAGAATGACATGAACACTAACTATTGAATAAACTAGTCCTCCAATCGAGTCCATGAATGGAATTTTATAAGGATGATTCTAAGTATTCAGCTAACATGAAAATGGGAGGGTTGCAAATCCATTTTAGGCAAGTTTTTACACCCAATCTTGTGCATATAGGGCATGAAAAAATGGGCTAGATCACTTCTAGCTACAACAGGCAGTGAATGGGGCATAATTTGCTAGCCAGTAACAGAGGGAGCTTTTGCGCACTTGCAGACCTCTGATGCTGCGCACATGCAATAGCGACAGCAGAGGCCTCACAGAGAGAGATAGAGATCTGTCAAGCCTCTGCTGTTGGAGACAGCCTGAACACAGCACCCGACAATCAAGGGACCTGTGAGCGATCGCAAGCCCCACACCATCTGGAAATATTGCCCCCAATCGGCAAAGCAAATACAACTGTGTTTTCCTCGCCAGGGAGAACCTCGCCTGATGATGGCCTAAAGACAAGTGAAACGATTGAGCGCCGGGTTCGCTAAACACATGGTAATGATCCTTAAAATAAATTGAAATTATTCATTCAGCCTCTCACTAGAAATGGGCGCAAGGCTGACCTCGTTGGAAATCCAGTTTTGGCAAGATTGCGAGAGCCGAGAAATCAGAAGTGATATTGATTTCTCAGCTCCGACCCGACTTTACCAGCTCACTCTGCCCATCGATGGGCAGGGTAAACAGGTAAAATTCTGCCCCATATCTTTTGGGGATCCTTTAGCTCTTTGTCAATATTGATGCGCTCTTCTGTATAAACCTTCATTCCTAATTTTTGTGGCTTGGTTTTCTTATTCAGATGCAGCTGAATGTGAAAAGGAAGTTCATACTGGGTCATTTTTTGGCCATTTTGGAATGCCCTTTTGACCTTTCTTCTTCTACAGTACTTGAAATGAGTGTCACCATTGCCACTTTCATGCACTTTTTTGAAACTTTGCCCAATATGATTGCAACCTTCTCTGGCCTGACCTCTGATGAAGAGTCATCTGGACTCAAAATTTTGGCTCTGTTCTCTCCCCACAGATGCTGTCAGACCTGCTAAGATTTTCCAGCATTTTCGGTTTTTGTTATGATAGAAGGGAGTATGTTTGGTGTGTGTGGGGTTTTTGATTATGCTGGCTGCTTTTCCGAGGCAATTCTTTACGAAGGTTGAAGTGATTTTGACTTGATTTGATTTATAATTGTCACATGTATTAACATACAGTGAAAAGTATTCTTTCTTGCACGCTATATAGACAAAACATACTGTTCATAGAGAAGGAAACAAGAGAGTGCAGAATGTAGTGCTACAATCATAGCTAAGGTGTAGAGAAAGATCAACTTAATGCAAGGTAAGTCCATTCAAAAGTCTGATAGCAGCAGGTCGTACTTTGGGAATTGACTTTCTTGATCACCTGGTCCCATCCCTTTTTCAGTGTATTCTTGAGGAATTCCTGCCCTCACCATGCTCCCTCATAGTGTTGACCTCTGGACTGAGGCCTCCAGTGCTGCATTTGAGAACAACGGTCTCCTCTCTCTTGGCTTTTGCTCCATCTGATATTCTTCTGTTTATAGTCATTTGCAATACAGGCAATAGCAGAAATTTTCTTATGAGTGCAGATGCCCCTTTAAGAGCTGTCCTGGCCCCCCACGCCGCCACTTCTACTTTCTCCAATGACTACGAAAATTTGGCATGTCAGCTATGGCTTTCACCAACTTTTACAGATGCACCATAGAAAGCATTCTTTCTGGTTGTATCACAGTTTGGTATGGCTCATGCTCTGTCCAAGACCGCAAGAAACTACAAGGCATTGTGAACAAAGCCCAATCCATCACTCAAACCAGCTTTCCATTCATTGACTCTGTGTACACTTCCTATTCCTTCAGAAAAGCAGCCTGCATTTGTAAGGACCTCATGCACCTCGCATATACTCTCTTCCATCTTCTTCACCCAGAAAAGAATTTGAGTTCACATACCAACTGATTCAAGAACAGCTTCTTCCCTGTTGCCATCAGACTTTTGAATGGACCTACCTCACATTAAGTTGATCTTTCTCTACACCCTAGCTATGACTGTAACACTACATTCTGCAGTCTCCCTTTTCCTTCTCCATAAATGATATGTTTCCTCTGCTAGTGCACAAGAAACAATATTTTTCACTGTGTACTGATACAGGTGACAATAATAAAAAATCAAATCAAATCAAGAGGGGAAAGTTACCATGAAGAAGTGCAGACAAGCTGTATTACATGTTAGCTGGGCACTCTGTTGGCTCCATACTGAGTGTTCAGCCAGCCAACAATGCTGGGCACGTTTGGCTGAACATCTCATTCATTCAAATCAGGAGGCAGTTTGTGTGCTGCCTGTCTCAATGGATTGGACTGATCACAACATTCATGCCCAGAAGCAATCCAGTGACTGAATATCAAAAGTGATCCAAAATAAAAACAAAGTGCTTGAAATAGTCAGCAGGTGTAGCAGCATCCATAGGAGAGTGAAACAGAGCTCACGTTTCGGGTTGAATATGACTCTTCAGCTTTTATGAGGTAATGATCCTCTGTAACTCTGACTACATTTACAAAGAGAGACACATACAGAAATGCATAAATATGATTGTGTCAAATCTTGCCAGAACAATACTGGCACGTGATAGTATTAATGAAATAATCAGTCATCCAGTTCAGGGATTAAGGAATGCATCATGAACTGAGAATCTCTAGAACATTCTGATCAGTTTATCCTACTCTGCCATTGCTCCATAGAAATGCCATCTCATGCTTAGCTTAGTTGCTATTTTTACAGACTTGTTGTATTTGTATATTTTTGCCCATTAAACTCTCTGTGCAAAATGAGGGTTGGTGATTAAATGTATGGGTGTTTTTTTAACAATATGATAAATATTAATTACTTTATTCTAATGGGTGGCATGGTGGCATAATCCTGGTCTAGGATGGCTGTGTGGAGTTTACACATTCTCCCTGCATCTACGTGGGTTTCCTCTGGGTGCTCTGGTTTCCTCCCACAATCCAAAAATGTGTATGCCAGGTGGATTAACCATGGTAAATGCATGGGGTTACGAGGGTAATGTGGAGGAGAGGGCCTGGGTGGGATGCACTTTCTGGGAGTCAGTGCAGACTCGATGGAAAGGATGGCCTCTTTCTGCACTGTGGGAATTCTATGGTTCTATTCTATAGTTAATGCAATGCAAATAACCTATCCAGCTAAAGGGATTTTCTGGCCCCACTTGGTCTTGCCGAAGGCAATGGACTTGTCATTGGCTTGCTGCATCCGTCCCAGCAGATCACACCAGATGTGTCACGATTCTCCCATCGCGACCCGCAACTTTTCTGGTGGGTTGAGGTGGGAGGCGCATGTCTGCAGTCTTGTTCCAGGATTTGTGCATGCATCAAGCACACGTGCACATCTTCCAGAACTAGTGCACAGTCGCTGGTCAGACCGTGCTGAAAACTGGCGGGAAAGCAGTTAAATCATTTGAACCTGTTTTAAATGTATTTTAAGTATGTTTTCAATGTAATGATCGGGAACTTATCAGTCCTGATTGAATCTCCCACCCTGCCAGGAGTGCTCCATTCCGGCAAAGTTTACACTAGCTCCCTGCATTTGGGGAATTAGTGGAAGATCCTGCTGGAATGAAAGGGGGGGGCAATTGGGGTCCCCCCCGGGGAACGGGTGAGGGGGCGTGGTGCCCCCCCCCTCCCCCGGGCTTTGACATCCTGGCAGTGCCAGCCTGTGCTTTCTGGCACTGCCCAAGGGACAAAGTGCACATGCTCATGGGGCACCTTGGCACTGCCCACCAGGTATTGGGTAGAGCCAAGGGGGCGGCACTATTCTTTTAACCCCATACATTTAACCTAGCTAGTCCCCCTGACACTATGGGACAATTTAGCATGGCCAATCCACCTAACCTGCGTATTTCATTATAAAAATTCTTAATGTAAAAAGTGTTTCAAGCTCTTACGCAGAATAATATTTTAAAAGATCGAAAATCTCAACCGGTGTGACTGCATCTGTGGAGAGAAGAGTCAACGTATCGAGTCTGGATAACTCTTTTTTAGAGCTGGAATTTACATAGAATTTAAAATAGAATTTACTGATGGGCAAGAAAAGAAAATCACCCAGCAATGGATTTAAGTGCCTTGAGTTGCACAGCAGAGTGCATTCACCTGAAATTCTGTTGTGTATTATTTTATTATTGACATTAAGCTAATTAATCACTGTGGCAAACCTGAGGCACAAGGAACCCAGTAAAAATAAACTGTTGAATCCAAATAAATCCTTAGTGTTATGGAACTGCAATGCCTTCCAGTTTTAGTGCCGTAGTCAATCTAATTCAGTACATTATTCCATTAGCTCCAATTTCATCAAATTGAATATTGTCTTTGATTATAATGATGATTTTGGGGAGGGGGAGGGACAGAGGGAGGAAAATTCCTTTGCATGGAATAAGCAACAAACTTGTACATATCACATACAGAAGAATTTTCCCCCTCCTTACATATTTTACTGTGAACATTTCCATCAGCCAAGATTACCGGGCGGCACGATGGCGCAGTGGTTGGCATTGTTGCCTTACAGCTGCAGGGGCCTGGGGTCAATTTCCAGCTTGGGTCACTGTTTGTGTAGAGTCTGCATGTTCTCCCCGTGGCTGCGTTGCTTTCCTCCAGGCGCTCTGGTTTCCTCCCACAGTATAAAGAGGTGCAGGTTCGGTGCATTGGCAAAATTGCCCCTTTGTGTCCCAGGGCGTGTAGGTTAGAGCAATTAGCAGCGTAAATATGTGGGGATAAGGTCTAGGTGTGATTGTTGTTGGTGGTGCAGACTCGATGGGCTGAATGGCCTTCTTCTGCACTGTAGGGTTTTTATATTTCTAAGATTGTCATCTGTACAATAGAGGAGGTCTGCAGCCCAACCTATTTTCTTAGTTAGGCCTCATTACAGAACAGCAATAAATGGGTCATTTTCAGGCTGGGAGACTGTGATTATTTACCGTTACAAGGGTCGGTGCTGAGGGCCAAAGCTGTTCACAATCTATATAAATTAGTTGAATGTGGGGACCAAATGTAATATTTTCACATTTGCTGATGCTATAAAACAAGGTGGGGAACGTGCATTGTGAGAGGATGCAAGGAGGTTTCAAGGAGATTTAGACAGGCTAAATGCGTGGGCAAGGACATGGCAGACAAACATAATGTAAATAATTATCAAGTAATCCATTTTGGAAGAACGTAAGAACATAAGAAATAGAAGCAGGAGTAGGCCATCTAGCCCCTCGAGCCTGCCCCACCATTCAATAAGATCATGGCTGATCTGAAGTGGCTCAGTCCCACTTCCCCGCTTTCTCCCCATAACCCTTAATTCCCTTGCCTACCAAAAACCTATCCACCCGTGTCTTAAATATATTTAGCGAGGTAGCCTCCACCACTTCAACGGGCAGAGAATTCCAGAGATTCACCACCCTTTGAGTGAAGAAGTTCCTCCTCAACTCCGTTCTAAACTGCACTCCCCTTATCTTGAGGCTGTGCCCTCTAGTCTTGCTGTCCTTTCTAAGCAGGAAGAATCTCTCTACCTCTATCCTGTCCATCCCCTTCATCATCTTATACGTCTCTATAAGATCCCCCCTCATCCTTCTAAACTCCAATGAATACAAACCCAGTCTATTCAACCTCTCTTCATAGTTCAACCCCCTCATCTCCAGTATCAGCCTAGTGAATCTCCTCTGCACTCCCTCCAAGGCCAAAATATCCTTGCGCAAGTGCGGTGACCAAAACTGCACACAGTACTCCAGCTGCGGCCTCACCAGTGCCCTGTACAGTTGCAGCAAGACCTCCCTGCTTTTATATTCTATCCCCCTCGCTATAAAGGCCAGCATTCCATTTGCCTTCCTGATCACCTGCTGCACCTGCAGACTGGGTTTTTGCGACTCACGCACAAGGACCCCCAGGTCCCTCTGCACCGTAGCATGCTGCAGCTTTTCGCCCTTTAAATAGTAATCCCTCCTACTATTATTCCTGCCAAAGTGGATAACCTCACACTTGCTCCACGCTTGCAGAAGAAAAGAATCAGAAAGGCATGATATTTCTTAATAGTTCCCAACCTCTCACTGTTTATGTCCAAAGAAACCTTTGTGTCACTATTCAAACCATCTAACCTGCATATCTTTGATTTGTGGGAAGGTTTGGGGGCGGGGGGTGGATAGCAGGGTGGAGGTCAATTTGAGTGGTTCCTGTCGGAGGAGGGTCAGGTCAGGAGGTCGGGGTGGAATGCTGGATCGGGTCAAGGGGATTGGGTTGGATCAGGAAGGTCGGTTAGGGGGTCGTGTCAGGCGGTTGGATCGGTGCATCTGGTTTGGTCAATGCATTGGGTTGGGTCAGAGGGTTGGGGCATTGTTAGCTCTTGGAGCATCGGGTTGGTGTTTTGGATCAGTTCAGGGGATCATCGCGGGAATGTGAGTCAAGGTTTTCGTATGATGGGGAGGGGATCAGGTCATGGGTCAGGTCAGTTCAGCTCAGCTCAGGAGTCGGGTCAGTTCAGATCAGGTCAGAGGTAGTTTCAGATCAGGTCAGAGGTAGTTTCAGATCAGGTTAGGGGTGTCATGTTGTTAGTCAGGTCATACTGGGTCAGGTCATGGGTTTTGGGTCAGTTCAGGAGGGTCGGGACCATGGGGAGTTGGGTCAGTGGTCAGCTTGGGGTTCAGGTCAGGTGGATTTGGGTTGGGTGGGGTGGTTTCAGGGTGGTCGGGACTGGGGAAGGGTGTTGGGTTGTTGGGCTGGGAGGTCAGGTTCGGAGGTTGGGAGCTTTAGGTTGGGGGTGGGATTGGATTGGAGGGTTGTGGGTGTGTTGGATTGGAGGGTCAGGGGGATCGGGTCAGGAATGTTCTGGTCAGGGGGTCAGGTTGAAGGTAGTTGGTTGGATTAGGAAATCTAGTCATGGGGGGTTGGGATCTGGTCAGGTGCAGGGGCATGTCAGGATGCTGTTGTCGGGAGTGGTCTCTTCGGCAAGGGTGGGAGGAGGGTGGCGAATCTTGTGAGAAGTGGGACCACCATAGGGAATAGGGTGCTTAAATATGAGGGCTGTGGGGCAGTCTTTGGAGGCCAGGCGTGTGCAGGGTGTCCTGTACTGGGGCTCGATCTGAGTGTTTTCAATAGTTACTCTGGAGTTAAAAGTGTTCTTTTTCTTCTAACTCTTTCAGAGTAACCATGAAGGTAAAACTGGCAGAACCATCTGAAGTTAACCATTTAAATCTTTTTGTTGATAGTTCCCAGCCCAGCACAGCACAATAGTCCAGGGGAAGTTATCCTTTCTTACGTGGAAACTTCCAAGAGGAATTCCCTAGCACATCATCTGGTTGAGCCAGTCTCACTCCATTGCTTTCTTCTTCATATTGCCAGCAGTCTCTCTGCTGGACAGGGGGAGTTCGGTGGCCTTGGTCAGAATCCACACAGTGCAGTCAACTGTCTGTCTTAATGGGAAATTGAACTGAAGAACATTGCTGCAAATTAAATAATGGCAAACTGAATACCAGAACAGAGAGAGGATTCAAGGGAGATGGGTGCAGTAATGAAGGAAGTGGTGACAGAGAGGGGTTGGAACAGAGATGCTGTAGGTTCACTGATATGGGTGTCAAGAGGTCTGAAGAACTCATCCACAAATGAGAGTTGGAGCAGGCGGCCACACTTCTCTATCACACATCTAGCAATGCTGCTAGTCTCACACCCACCTATCGTAGGCTCAATTTATGCTCAACTATTTAGCCATGCACTTGCTGATTCACGCATCTGCACATACTGATACACACACTCGCTGATGCAGATTCTCACCGATGCACACACTTGCTGATTCATACACTTGCTGATGCACACACTCATGATGCACAAAACACTGTGCAACACATTTAGTGATGTTTTTCCTTCTCTATTGCAGGACATGGTAGCAAACAATAGAAAGACGCAAGAGCAGAACTGGTCGAGATCTGCATTTTCTCTGCTCAATGGAAGATATGTTTCTCTGCATCATGGAGTTGACTGTGATGGAACCTGTGACATTGGGCATCACTGCAAACAAGGAGGTTGACAGAATGTTACTGCTTTATATGCATGAAGATGTTGCCAGTATCCTGGCATGGTAAAAGAACACGGGAGAGAATGACTTCTGGTTCACTGGAGGATTAAGAGTCTCTCCTCCATTTCCCTACCTTGCTGCAATTTCAGAAACACAAGCACTACTGTCCCTTACTTGTGGAAACCCTTATGTGGACAGATCACCTTCTCCTTTGCCATTCCTGTGAAGTTGTAGCATAACTGCTAGGCACATATAGGAACTGATAACTCTTCCAAATACCTTGTAGAGTACTTTCAGAGTTCTTAAAAATGACCTTACCTACAATTTAGGTGCATGGTCCTTTTAAATCATGTGGGTACAGGGCCCAACTTGCAATATCAGATTGGTGTTTGTATGGCTCAAATGAGGGAATCTGTTGTCACATCAGCTGGTTGGGCCATAACACAACAGGAAAACGTTGGTTCAGGGATTTCCAGTACACTCAGAGGACATACTCACCTCCATCTTTCTCTTCACCATACATCCCCTAGGCCATGCAGAATGCAACAGACGGCACAGGACATCCGTCAAAAGCAACCTTTCAGCATCTGGAGCTTATACAAAGGCACTTTGAGCATGATTCCAGAAGCTTCTCGTCACTGGGGATTTCCTTGTGCTATTCTTGGGACTGCTGTAACTGAACTAATAGGGAGTGATTGGTCTGATTAATCAACAACTCTATTATATTGTACCATCTGAATACCAGGATGGTAGAAGTTGGACCTTGATGTTTTATGATTAAAATCAATTCGGAAAAAGAATACTGAGTCTGCATAGAATAGCTATTAAATTATGATTTTTGAAACTACTTTGAAAGGATAATAAAGGTACAAGCTTTAGTGAAATTGGATTTCTGGTATTTTATTGATACTTATTTTTGCTGACAACAATATTCAATATTGCTGAAAAAAGGGGCATGTTGCCAAAGCTTTAAATCCTGCACTCAACAGGACAAACACAAGAATGTCAAATTTCAAAACATCACAACAATTTAGGGGTGCTGGTTGGTTGGCAAGTGGGCTCTGATTGGCTGAGGCATTGCCCTGGAAAAACACAAGAATCTCCCCAAGCTTTTGGATAATTCAAGAAAACTGCGAGGCTTGAACTTATTCCTCTTGTTTGCCGAGAAACAGCCTCCGCTTATGAATGTATGTCTGATTATTTTTTTAAAAATCTATAAGCAAACATCAATTTAATTAATGCTTTATAAAGTCAACATGCTGCTTTCACCAGGATACTTGCACCATTATCTTTCAGTCTAAGTATCAGTGACATGAAAATTGGTTTTACTGCAGGAAAATGGCGCTTGCTATTGATTTCAAATGGGACAGAATATTAACTTCAGATGGTTCTGCCAGTTTTACCCTCAAATGGAGCAGAACTATTCTAGCTACCTCTGATTTTCTTGGAAATTTATAACAGCAGAGTAGTGTGTCACAAAAATAGCCGAAGAAGTGTCATAATTGATGACATAAATCACTTACTCCATAACTTCCCTTTTCTTCTGCACGATTCAAGGCCCTTAAGTCAGAAATATGTTCCAATGATGCAAGTCCACAGGAAAAGCTAGACAATTAAAACTTACTGTCCTCTCGCTCTTAGTCCATACTTACCACCTGCTCGTTCTTATGCATGTGTGTTGATGGAATTAAAGTCCTTACTAAACCTGTAAATTCTGGTCAATTCTTTCCTGTATTTTCTACCTACTTATGGGCAAATAAACAAAGATAAAATCAATAATTAGTAATAAAATAATGTATTTTTATTGCTGAAAAAGGAGACTTGTCAAAGCTTTTCATCTTACACTCAACAGGGCATTCATGTTTTCATCCATCCCAAGCAATTTTTTTAAATTCCAATGTTATAAGATCATATTATCAATATTAAAACTTACTTTTTATTATTTCTGCACTCTCAGTCATGTTACTTCTCTCACCTAATGTTACTTTGGTTCCCTTCTGTTTTATTTATGATTCCTGGATTTTCTGACGTTTGCATCTCTTTCCACAACACTGATGTAAAAAAAAATCTTACTATTAACCTAACCAACCTTCTGACTTAGATCATAGAATCCCGACAGTGAGAAGACACCATTCAGCCCATTGAATTTGCAGCGTCTCTCTAACAGAGTATTTTACCCTGTAATTCCACACATTTACCATGACTAATCTCCCTAACCTACACGTCTGTGGACTTCACTTCTCCATTTCTTTCTCTTCTTTGGGCTTCCAACACTCTTTGCTCTACCTTCCTATCTGTGCCTTTGATTCAATCTCTAATAATATTATTTAAATCTCCCAACCAAGTGGCATACACCCTTAATCCCAACACAAAATCGGTGATACATTCAAATTCAACACATTTCAAAGCACAAGCTCCATTAGACATAAATATTAAACTATTTTATGCCAGAATGATCTTTTCCCCTTATGGCCATGCTGATCTCAACTCATAGTAATTTATTAAATTTCCACACAAGCAAAACACTTGAAATACATATTATTGCACCATTTGCCCCCTGCCTCCCAAATAACCACATTTGTAATAAAAGGTAAAAATTGTGCAGTAATCCAGTGAAAACTACAACATCTCCCAGGCATGAAAAGCAGTCACTCCAGGAAGTGTGGAAAATGTGCAGGCCTGCAGGTGAGAGTGAAACAACAGTCCTAAGGCCCCCTCCCCAGCTTACTCATAGCAAATGTCCAATATCTGGAAAACAAGCTAGATAAACTTAAAGCCAGACTTACTTTTCAAAGGGAACTGAGAGTTGGCTGAGTGCTCTGTTTCAGGGGCTGGAAGGTGCCCCACAACCAGAGGGCTTCTCAATACACCAAATGAACCGTATAACAGCCTCAGGCGAGGCTAGGGGAGGTGGGGTCTGCCTTCTAATCAACACATCTTGGTGCCCAGATGTAGCAACATTAAAGTTTCTGCTCCCTAGACCTAGAGTACCTGACGCTAAAATGCCACCCCTATTACCTTCCATGGGTGTTCACCTCTGTTATCCTGACAACAGCTTACATGCCACCCCATGCAGACATACAGACTGTGCTGGACAAAATATACACCATTACAAAACAGCCTTGAGATGAAATATCCTGGGGCCTTGTTCATTGTGACTGGGGACTTCAATCAGGCCAAGCTCAAGAGCATCTTACCAAGATACCACCAACACGTCTCTTGTTGCACCGGAGGCCTAAACATTTTAGACCACCAGTCCTACCACTCTACCTCTCGGCCACACTTTTGCAAATCAGACCACACGGCTGTGCTCTTGGTCCCAACAAAAACTAAAATGGGAGAATCCGAAAAAGAAAACCATGCAATGCTGGTCTGAGGAATTGGCCCTACGAGGCTGCTTGGAGTCAGTGGACTGGTCAGTAATTAAAAACTCTGCAAAGAGCCTGAACAAGTACGCCACTACAGTAACTGACTTCATTAGTAAATGTGTAGAAGACGTGTGCTAAAGAAGCAAATCCATGTGTTCCCTAATTGGAAAACATGGATGAACAGGGATATCCACTGCTCATTGAAAGCCAAGTCTGAGGAGTTCAAATCAGGAAACTCTGACTTACAGAATAAATCCAGATATGATCTACGGAGATCCATTAAAGATGCCAAGAGACAGTACTGGACCAAGCTAGACTCCCAGGCTAGCCACATGGACACCCACTGACTACGGCCAAGGTCTGCAAGACATAACAGGCTACAAGATGAAGGCGTGTAAAATCGCCAGTGTCAATGCATTCCATCCCACCCCCCCCCAGCCCCACCACCACCTCCGATGAGTTCAATGCATTCTATGTGGTTTTGAGCAAGAGCTCAGCAAGAGGACACCTTCCACCCAGTAGCCTTGGCCAAACAGTATTCGAGGTCGCCATTGCAAATGTCAACCCACAGAAAGTGGCTGGCCCGATTGGGGTACCCAGATGAGCACTCAGATCCTGTGTGGACCAGCTAATGGGGTACCCACAGACATCTTTAACTCCTCTTTATACCAATTTGAGGTCCCTATCTGCTTCAAGAAGACAACCATCATCCCAGTACCAAAGAAAAGCCAAGCAGCATGCCTTAATGACTATCGCCCAGTGACTCTGACATCCATCATTATAAAGTGCTTTGAATGCATGAATCAATTCCAGCCTCCCAGCTTGCCTGGATCCACTACAGTTTACCTATCGCTGCAACATGTCCACAGCAGACAGCCATCTCCCTGGCCCTGCACTCAACCCTGGAACACTGAGATAACAAAGCCACCTGTGTCAGACTCACGCTTATTGACTAGGCTCAGCTTCAACACCATTATTCCTACAAAACTCATCTTCAAACTCCATGGCCTGGGGCTAGCCTCCTTCCTCTGCGAGTGGATCCTAGACTTCCTAACCCACAGAATGCAATCATTAAGAATAGGCAACAACACCTCCCCCACAATCATCCTCAACACTGGTGCCCCACAAGGCTGTGTCCTCAGTCACTTACTCTCCTCCTTATACACTTATGACTGTGTAGCCAACTTCCTCGCCAACTCGATTTTCAAGTTTACTGATGACACCACTGTTGGATCACAAATAATGATGAGATAGAGTATAGGAATGAGATAAAGAAACTGGTGAACTGGTGCAACAATAATCTCTCTCTCAATTTCAGCAAAATGAAGGAGATAGTCATCAACTTCAGGAAGCACACTGAGGATGAAGTGGAAAAAGTCAAGAGCTTCAAGTTTCAAGGTGTCCAGATCACCAACAACCTGTCATAGTCCCTCCACGCCCACAGTATAGTTAAGAAAGCCCACCAACACCTCTACTTTCTCAGGAGGCTAAGGAAATTTGGCATGTCCACGACACTCTTGCCAACCTCTGCAAATGCACCATAGAAAGGATTCTTTTTGATTGTATTACAGTCTGGTATGGCTCCTGCTCTGTCCATACCGCAAGAAATTTCAAAGGGTCGTGAATGAAGTCCAGTCTATCACGCAAACTAACCTCCCATCCACTGACTCTGTCTACCCTTCCCACTGTCTTGGAAAAGTAGCCAGCATAATCAAGGGCCCCTCACATATACACTCCTTCCACAACCTTCCGTCGGGAAAAAGATACAAAAGCCTTAGGTCATGTATCAACCAATTGAAGAACAGCTTCTCTCCTCTGCCATCAGATTTTTGAATGGGCCTGCCTCATATTAAGATAATCTTTCTCTGCACCCTAGCTATGACGGTAGCACTACATTCTGCACCCTTTCCTTTCTTTCTCTATATATAATATGCTTTGTCTGTATAGCACACAAGAAAAAAAACTTTTCACTGTATATTAACACGTGACAACAATAAATCAAATCAGATCAAGTCAAAAGAAATCACATTTTAACTCACTTGGACATTTGCCACCCTTAAGTTCACAACTTTGAGTGGAATCCTATCAAAATTTTTCAAAGTGTCAGGCTCTGACCAGAAACTGATGTGAAACTCTCCAGCTCCTTGGATCAATTTTCGTTCCAGATTTTGAGACTCTGTGAGTAAAGAAGATGAGTGGTGTAGCTTACACTATCTCTCTGGTGAGGCAGGACACTTGAGAGTGGGCAAGACTGGCTGCACAGTGGGCGCCCGAAGCCAAACAAAAAATAACCATCCCCCCCCACCCCCAGTGCCTAGGGCTCTCCCCTCACCCCCACCACTCTCCACCCCCCAACCCCCAACCCTGTGATCATCACCAGCATCCCCCACCCCAAAATCATCGCTGGCACCCCAACCGCCCTCAGTTCTTGCTCTGCCCCACCATTGGGATCACACTAGGACCTGTTCTGCACAGGTTGGCAGTGCCAACCTGGCATTGTCAACCTATGCCAAAGAACACTGCCTGGCAACGTCCATCTCCCTGGAGGCTATAATTACGTCTGCACCGCCAGAGGAGTCCCCTCAGGTCACATCAGCGAGGTATGAATATACCATGAAAGGAGATAATTTGCGAGGGGAATACTTAATCATATTCAAATTTATTACAATTTATTAAAATCAGTTTCTTGTCCATTATGAGTGTGAACTTGATCATGTCATTGGCGATGGTCAATGAAAATCAGAGACCGTGTTCATGCCAGAATGAATCATGCTTTTTGAAGCTCAGAGGATTTTGACCCGACTGCGCCAGTCCTGCTCACAGAATGTGCAGGGTCAGAATACACCAGCCCAATTCATTACCAACTATTGATTTCACATTTCTGAATACTTCAAAATCTGATAAACAGAATATTCTTCTTTTAATATGAAAGTAGATAGTAAAGTGAAAAGCATAAATAATATAAAACATGGTCACTTGGAATGCAAAAGAAACCTTTCCAGAATTAGAAAATACCAGAGCAGAAAGTCTGCCGTCTCTTAATCAACTTTATCATTCACACAAAGCCTGACTTCTCATCTGCAGCCTGTGTCATCATTAAATTTTGAACAAACTCACTTAGTGTTTACTTAATAGCAATTAAGCTTGATATACATAGAAAAACTTGAGCAGAATCAGAGTTTGAATTACATCAAGTAATATTCCTGTTTTGAGCTATAAGTGTGTTGTCCAACATACTATTAGTGCTATTAGCCATGCCATAGGAACTGTGAGTTATGTGTATCTCTCTCAATGTAGAAAGGTAGCATGCGTTTCGCACAATGCATTCTGATCTCTGTCTTGCCTGCAAGCAGCATTGCAAGCAAGACAGGAAAATGTGGAGAGTGGCCAAGAGTCTCTCCAAGATTTCTTGTCCCACCTGAGATGGTGCCTGTGCTGGTGGGACTGAAGAACCCCACCCCTTGTTGATGTATAAACCGATAAATGCGTGCTTCCAATTTCATATTTATAATAAACCTGCAATAACAATTTGATGGATAGGTATACCAATTATCAAAAGCAAAGCAGAATGAAAATTTTCAAAACATAATGAATTGAAAATGGGCAGCAGACACAAACAAAATAGATCAACTAATCAAATCACTTTAAATCAATGTTTTAGAATCTCTTGAGTAAAGTTTGTTTTTGCTTTAGTCAACTCTCTCTCTGAACAGGCACTGGTAACCATGGACTTTTGTGTTGGCCCATGGCTCTGCTTGACAAGATACCACAGTGATTTGCCACCTTCTGCAGATAGTTGACAGGAAGGTCCCCCACTATTATCATGGGCATATCTGAAGATTTGCGGGTTGATAATCAATGTGGCAGGTTTAGCCATATTATGAACACGTCTTCCATTACTATCAAGTCCTGGGGTTGGACTTGAACCCACAGCTGGGAAGCTACCACTGCACTACAAGACGACCAAGCCAGTCAACTGCAAACTATTAAAGATAAAGGAGCCAACAATCACTGCCTTCTGGGAAATCTCTTGTTATAACTTTATGCAGAGTGTGCAATAACAGCCATATTGTATACTGGGACTCTGATTTACAGAAACCTTGCTGGAAGTTGGAATGATTGCAGTTTGCAGCCTTTGGGGACAGATGGCTGCCCACAATGTGTCCGAAAAGGCTTGATCACTTGTCATTAGTATAACTTGGGACTTAAGCAAGATTCTGCAAACTTTAATAAGGTCAGTGATATATACATAGCAATTGTTAGCCCTATGGTTTGTGATAATACAAGCACATTTCTGAATAACACTTACCCATCAACTTACCTTCCACACAGATTCTCCTACTGACCTGTCATTTTCCACTATTTTCAGATCTTCTGACAAAGTTACGGTTGGTGGAAATTCATTCTCTCCCATCTGCCAACCCCCACCCATGGGTTTACCTGGGTGCTGGCGGGCATCTACCTGATCTTTGCCTGCCAGCAACTAACCAATTCCCACTTTGTACCCATTTCAACTGGACAGCTGGTCCACTGAATGTTAATCAGAATTGGCTATTAAAATCAAACAGCATCCCACAGCAGACAGTAGGTCTACAGCCATTCCCCAACTTTCTACTCACAATTATAATTGCATTAAAGTTGCATTTGCTAACCTAAGTGAAAGCTCACCCAATTGTGAGTCTGAGCTACTCAATCCAGTGTTATAACTTCTAAAAATGCTGTTAGTTACTCATAACAACATCTTAGTACCAAAATTACTGTGGTCAGGTTGAATTTTTAGAAATAATTTGCTGTTAGGTATAATTTATAAACAAAATTTGAAATACCAGGTAAAAAATTGGGGTAACTTTTCAACGGCAGAATTCCTGACCTTTTATCATAATCTCAGCAGAAACCCTGAAAAATGAGGAAAACAACATTCTTGCTGTTTGTCTGGGGTTTCCATCGATCACTTCTGTGACAACAGAAAATCAAAGAACTCCTCCACAGAAATTCTAACCACGGATGACCTTGAAAACCCCAAGGGAAATTCACTCCCAAGTTTGGAAATTTTCAGACATCACCAGGATTCCTGCCATTTTAATTTCATGTTGCATGAATCATTTTCACAAACTGAAGGACAAGTGGCGTTTACTACATCAGTGTAAAAACATTATTAACCCCACTTGCTTACTTTTTAAAATACATTAAGTATAGGCCTTTTGAGCTATATAAAAATATCAGCTTTACTGAACCTGAAAAGTTTTCAATTTATTTAACATAATGCATTTCTGGATCAGTTAGACTATTGAATTTCTATCGATTAGCTTTTACCAATTATAATTACTGAATAACATTATATTCTCATTCATCATTGTTTAGCGAGTCAGCATACGATCTATATCATCGTCAATTGGAGTAATGCACCCAATTCACATTCATTATTGGATATGTGTAATTAAAGGTTCTTGTGGCATTGATAGTTCATGAAGGTAAAATCCGTGCTACCTGGAAGGATTGGAATGAGGGTTTTCCAAAGCTGTAAATTAAGGCATTTGATTTAATCAGGCCATATTATCTGAATGAGAAGTAATGTCTCACTATTGTGCAGTCCAATGTTTGGAAAAAAAAACAAGATTGATGATAGAACACCACCATGTTAATATTTGAGGTATGTTGATGATCTAGTTTCCATTGTCGTTTCTGAGCTTAATTAAAGATCATTTTATCAGTAACTGTATGCAGCTTAATTAAGTATTAGAAAAAAACATCATTTTCTCTTTCTTCTATTGATTTCTGTCCAAAATTTTAATTTGCATCACTTAATATAACAACATCACAGCATAAGAACACAGAAATATGATAAGGTCAATCAAACCAACCAGCTCCTCTACATTTTATGTGCTCTTTCGCCACAGTGTTGCTTTGATAATAGGAGAATTCAACTCAATACCACACTGGTGTAGAATGGGTGTTAAATCTCCAAATTTCACTTTGCAATTTGCTGTGCCAGTCCTGCACCAAATGTGTACCCGATTAAATAATGGTCTGGGTGATTTTCAGTCATTCTGGCTGCCTGTCTGAAAGATAAATACTTAAAAACTTATATTGGCATCCTGTTGTCAGGCCCCAAGTGCAAAATTCTTGTATAAAAAAGTGCTCTTCTGTTGCTAATGCTTCACCCAGTTGAATCAGGCATTGTGCAGCTTAACCAGTGGTTCTTAGAATGCCTTGCTTGCTCAATAAAAAAGCCTCAGGGAGTTTACTAATTGATCACGCTCCTCAAATGGCAAGCAGGAGTTTGGCACTTACTTTTAAATCAGACTCAATATTGAATATGAGGCCTTTTGGGCACCAGCCTGAATTAATTGCATTTGATGAAATTTCTCACTTAAACCAAATGAAGGGAGAAGAAATTAAATTTTAACCTGCTTATCTCTGAAGAGGTGGTGGAGTGGGTCTTGAGAAGCAGTCCTGATGTGTTCCCACATCTCCCAATATTTACGTGCCTGAATTCAGGCATTAGAAGACCTCTTGGCCCTTTACAAGTGTGGGATTGGTCCATTACAATTACATCACTGGGATGCACATATAGTTTATACCGTGAAAAACTAGGGTCTGTACATTATCCAACTTGTCTGCTGACTCTGGCAGCAGTGAATATTCTGCCCATAGGAGACCTAAGTCAGAAATTACATTGTTGATTTTTAAAGATTCCTTGTGGGCCAAGAAGCTCTGATAATGATAATTTGGGCATCTCCTGACCTGCCCAACTGTCTATTTTGTTACCTACTTTGCTGGAGAAGGGCTACCTAGGTCCTTGGCAGAGTCTTACTCTCCAGGTGTTTTGACTTCTGTTTGTCTGGATCACTGCATTAAGATGGAAGTCAATTATGAAATGCAAATGAGATTAGGAAGTTAATATCTCCCAGACTTCTTTGGAAGGAAGGGGGTGGTGGAGTGGGGTTGGTGGGAGTAATGAGCAGATGGTTTGAAACCTGCTTCGGCCCACTCATGCCAGATTTCAAGCTCAAGTTAAGATCGGCTGTTTATCATCTTAAATAAACACATCGGCAAGAAGAAATCCTGTGGAAGCCAAGAGCTACTTGCTGTTCTTGGCATTAATCCATTTGGTCAGTTGCAGAAAAACATATTAAAATATTCACATTTCCAATTAAGAAGGTTATTATCTTCTAAAAGTTGCAGTCACCCAAGTGCATCTCATATATCTCTAGAAGAAAATGACTTAATTCATTAAATTGCAATCTCCTGTTATTTTTATGGATTTGCTTTTCTACAAAACTGTCAAAATATTGACTTCACAGAAGGAAATCTATCAAACACAGCTTTGAGTTCATTTTTCTTTATTGTATCCCTCAAGGTTCTGCATTGGTAAAGTTGGTTCAGAAGATAAAATGGATTTCAGAGATGTTAATGTGGTTACTGAGGCAGATTTTCTGTGCATTGTATGATGCCATTGTTGGATAAGTCACACAATGTGCTCTGTGACCTCAGCACCAGTATCACCATGCAAATCTCCAAATCACATGCGTCATATTTAACATTAAAACCAAAATGGCAGCACAAAACAAATGTGGAAGAAATACAATAAAGTTAACATTAAAGTTGTGTTATGAGATTTTTTTGAGAAACCTAGTTCTTGTGTTTATTTAAACATTAACTATCTCTCGCAAGTATATAAGAAACAATTTTTTTTACAAGTAAAAGTTTTGCACTGGAACCGATGTAAATTGTGTACTAGACTCAGGAAATTAAAAATCACTAAGTACTACTGTTAACTATCAACACTTTCGTATAACATGTGGTTTTACAATAAAAAAATGACAGGAGTGTAACCTAATTGTTTAATTCAACCAATAAGTGCTAACATATGAACTCTTTTGATATTAAAGTATCGGCAATGCAAAACCTTGTAAACAGTTGTGTGGCACAAACCATTTGAATGTATGAACCCAAGTTTTCATCATCACACTGTGAAATAAATTTCAATTTAGCCATCTGGGTGGTAACCTGGCAGAGTGATTGTACAACAATTGCCAATCCTAACTGATTTGTATTCCATTCTTTTCCATGGAACTGAAATCTAGCAAACTCTACGATAGGTGAGCGCTTTGCTTCGCCAAGTTAATCCCAGAGAAAGCCAAATTGAAAATTACCCACCCAAAACCACCATTCCACTCAATGTCTCTTGTCGATACTAATCCTTTTAGTGTCCAATATCTTGTTCCAACTGTTCTTTCATTGATTCCGTAGCATGAATCATTTTATAAATCAACTTGCGGATGGTGTGGACTTTGCAATTCTTCTGTGTGTGAATCATGACAAAATAAAGGCTTATTTCTATAAACATACCAAAGTACATAGATTAGCAATTACAGGTTGTATTTGGCATCATCACCCTTTAGAAATTCCACATGCCTTAAAATGCATCAATGATTATTTTGAGGCATCATTGCTCATCCCTTTAACAACAAGTTCTCTGTTTAAATATGTAGCCCAGTACACTAAATTGAAAGTTCCAAATAAAACAGGGAACATTATCCTGGACATTCTGTCGATTTTGCTTACGCTGTTAAATGTTTTCTTGGCCTCCTGTGGCTTGGTCTCTGGTTTGGCTTCTTTTGGTTCTGCAGTTGCACTCTTTGCAATTGTTGGTAGTGCTGAGTCCTTGGTGATATTGGGTGCATAATTGGCAACTGCAACTGCATAAGCATTATTTTTCTTCATGACAGAAGCCTTCTCTTTCTTCTGTGGGAAGTAAATGAAATTTATTCATTGATTTATTTGTTATTTTTGCTACAGAATTAGTTAATGACACTGCACAAGAGGCTGCCATTCAATATGTTGTACCTATGCTGGCTCTTTGGAATGATTATCCAATTAGTCCCATTCCCCTGTTTTTTTCTTCAAAACTGTCCCTCTCCAAGTATTTATCCAATTTTCTTTTCAAGGTGCTTTTTTAAATCTGCTTCACCATCCTTTCAGATTGCAGATTATAACAACTTGTTGCATTAAAAAACATATTCCTCATGTCATCTGTGATTCATTTGCCAATTACCTTGTTTGATAAAATAAGTTTGATAAAGTAAAGGAAATGATGGAATTTCTAGCTATTTTACTGACAAGAGTAACAAACTTTGAGTTAAATAAAAATACTAACAATATAAAAATGCATTTTCATCTAGAGATTTATTCACCTCACTAGGAGAAGTAAACACTGCTCAGGCAGGGGGAAACCTAGAGAGTGCTGCATGATGGGTGTGCTTATGAATGGATGCAGGCAGTATGTTTAAAAAGAAGGCCGTGAACAATCAAGGTCATCAATGTGGAGGGGGGATGGAGGTATCATTTTCAGCCATAGGGATCATTGATTATGGCAATGTGCATCAGCCAAAGATTGCCCTCTCATTTCACCCCCCCCACCCCCATGTAAAACTTGTGTCCCTCTACAAAAGTGACCTCTAATTGAGGTCTTAAACATTTTGATTATATGCCCACCTAAGGCAAATGGGTGCTTTCAGGAAACCTGGACCATCTGAATCTCACAAAAGGGCAGGACAATTATGGTGAGCTCCCTGCCAATTGCCAGCCCTTCCCCACGTACCTGTAAGAGTCCAGGAAAATTTCATACTTGAGTTAATAATTTAAATTAAGAGGTAGCTAAGGAATCAATGTGAAAATAATTGTTGCATTGTGCAAGATAGACATATAAATCACAATTTTTTCTATAAATATGATCTCAATAGTTATTTAAGCATTTTGATTCCACCTCTACTATGTTTTAAGAAATTATCATGGAAAGTACATAAGACATCAGATAAAAATCACTGCCAGGGTGCCAGGGGTCAGAGCCTAGCTATGTTCCTAGCCGCCCATTGGCTCCAATAGTCTCCAAGCCTCCCCGACATGGTCATCTCATCTGGCCTCTGTTTGTGGAGAGCAATAGTGATTCCCCCAGATTTACACTGCACCAGTGGATGGGTGAACTCTAGGAGCTAGGTGAATCCAACTTAAAACAGATCCGGCGTATTTAAATTTTCATTTAAATATGCTAATCTGATTCTCACCCAGTAAGGGCGTAAAGCAAATTATTTCACCGGCCAGGGATGGGGAGAATCACAAAATGAGTTCTACCCATTGCAAATCATGTTATAGCCCCTCTCACAAGCATCGCTGGCAATAACAAGAGTTATGCCTGTATGTGAGGGGCTGGAGAATTGGCCCCACTATCTGTCGTACCAAACATTAACTGAGGGTTCACTTCATTCATTTGAAGGTGGAAGGATACAGTTTTGAGCAGAAGGTGAAGGCAAAATCTCAGTGTAACTGACATTCAGCTGTACTTCCTCCAAATATCCAATACTTTGTGTGTCTGATTAATGCCTTCTGCCTGATAAGAGTAAAAACCCTGCATTCCTACAGGAGCATTTAATTGAATGGAGCAATCGATAGAGGGATTTAGCCTCATCACAGCATGAATTTACTAGTTTTTAATGATAATTCCCAGTATTTTTATACATCTATCGTTGTTTAAAATAGATTAAAAATAAGGAAGTCGAAATTGGTAATGGGCAGTAGACAAAACACGAAATAACAAATCAGCAGCCTGTTTTACAATCCATTCAACTTTCTTAACTGAAAGGAAACTCAGACAGGGTATAAAACCAGTAACCAATTTGCTACTGTGCATTTACTGCCCGAAAACTACATCTGCCTAAAGTTTCTGATAGTCCACTTTTAACTTGCCCAGGCTCAATTTACTCCTAAAACTGGAATGCCATTGTACTTGTAGGGGTGCAGATCCTTGGGCACCAGCAGTTCTGACACTTCAGTCAGTTAATGTTCTTGCATGTGAATCTGGACAATAAATGAAAGTCAGTGCATGAGCGTCATTACTGAATCTGAACTGATGACCTCAATTGTTCACTTCCCAATGCAATTCCAATAGAAAGTGATCTGGAATGGAAATCAGGCTATGTTTTTCCTCCCTAGCACTGGTATGTGTATGTTACTTATTACAGTTGTGTTCCACACTGGCTGAGGAAACTGAGAACACTGAAACAGGCATCCTCCTAAACTGTATCCCTCTGAACAATACTGTATGTTGTATCATGGAGGATGAACAAATTATGTCACCAGAGTTTACACATTAAGGTTGGATTTGAGCTGCTGGAGGAACCCCTTACCTTATCATTCACAACACTTTTGCCATCCCAAGCCCAGCCTCGTTTTGTAAAATAATTTACTGTGGCAAATTCTATTAGTGCAGAGAAGACAAAGGCATAGCAGACAGCAATAAACCAGTCCATGGCAGTGGCATATGCAACTTTAGGAAGAGAGTTTCGGGCACTGATACTCAGAGTTGTCATTGTAAGCACTGTTGTAACTCCTAGAAAAAGATAAAAATCAGGAAAAGGAAACTCCATCACTTTATGCCGAAAAACAACAAGGTCTGTACAGTATATAGTATCTCTTGAAAACATCTGATATATATTTCTTGGAGAAGCATGAACAATACCGAATGATTGCAAGAGAAAAAGTGAACATGGTTATTTATTTGTGACACTGTAGAAGTGCTTCTCTACTGTATTTTTTTACCAAACACACATTTCAGATGACATTCTTTCCCAGTCCAGTGCACTGTTGACAAGAAGCTGGAGGTCACATCCATCAGGTGCCTGAGGTGCTGAACCTGCCTTTTAAATAAATTTGAATTTTACAATGACCTTTACAATGCCAAATACATTTTTCTGTCCAAGTGGGGTACCAGTCACTTATTAGTACAAGATTATTTTTCTTTCACAAAATTATTTTGTTTACATATGTATGTCCTGATCAGTCCCAAAACACCTTAATGCTTTCATCATTACCATTAAAAATCAAACAACTCCTTTTCTATCTGTGGGGGAAAATGTTCCTATATTTTTATCCCCTATTCTTTGTTTCTGGTTTCTATCTTGATGGCTTATTGAAATTCCCATGGACCAAGGCAGATGCTCACAAACATATATTAAAATAATCTCATTAATTTTTATTCAGGATAGAAAAAGGTTAATCCAGCCTTTAACTAGATAACAGCCCTGATATTAATCTGAAGGTGGCTTCCAAGTCAGGGAGAGGAGGCGAGGTAGCACTGTGAGGGTACATTCGAGAAATCAAGTCACTGGGCCAAGTTTCTGTCTCTTCATGGAGAATTGGCTCACAAAATGTAGAATTTTGTATTTTTATTGTTGAAGAGTTTTTTTTGCAGGAAAATTAATTTTAATGTGCTTTCCTGACCTTGTGCCATTTTAATTTGCCATTTTTGCAGGTTGGGAAGGCCTTGGGTACAAAATACACAGGCAACTCTTCAGAGGTCTAGGTTTCCATTGTGAAGAGGACAAAAGAACTGAATTCCTCCCCATGCACTTTTTTTTCATATGCTGGTGCAGGATTTGTAAGCCATAAATGAATTGCCTTTTGGGGAAAGCCCAGAGAGGAGTTTGAAATCTGGGAATACAGGTTCAATCCCACCGTGGCAGAGGACAGAATTTAAATTAAATTAATAAAACATGGAATTGAAAACCAGGATCTATAATGCTAACCATGTTGTTAAGAAGGCGTACGGTGTATTGGCGTTTATTGGTAGGGGGATTGAATTTAGGAGTCGCAGTGTAATGTTGCAACTGTACACTACTCTAGTGCGGCCGCACTTGGAGTACTGTGTGCAGTTCTGGTCCCCGCATTACAAGAAGGATGTGGAGGCGTTGGAGAGGGTGCAGAGGAGGTTTACTAGGATGGTGCCTGGTATGGTGGGGAGGTCCTATGAGGAGAGACTGAGGGATTTAGGGTTGTTTTCGTTGGAAAGAAGGCGGCTAAGAGGGGATCTTATTGAAACATATAAGATGATTAGAGGTTTAGATAGGGTGGATAGTGATAGCCTTTTTCCTCGGATGGAGAAAGCTAGCACGAGGGGGCATGGCTTTAAATTAAGGGGGGGTAGCTACAGGACGGATGTCAGGGGTAGGTTCTTTACCCAGCGGGTGGTGAGGGATTGGAATGCCCTGCCTGCTGCAGTTGTAAATGCGTCTAGTTTGGGGGCGTTTAAGAGATCTCTGGATAGGTTTATGGACGAAAAGGGATTGGTATAGGCTAGTGGGTCATTGTTTTTGTAACTGGTCGGCGCAACATCGTGGGCCGAAGGGCCTGTTCTGCGCTGTAATGTTCTATGTTCTATGTTCTATAACCACAAAACAATTATTGATTGCTGTTAAAAACCCATCTGGTGGATTAATGTCCTTTAGTGAAAGGAAATCTGCTACCCTCGCCTGGTCTGGATTATATATGATGCCAGGCCCACAGCAATGTGGTTGACGATAACTACCTTCCAAAATGATTAGCAAGCCACTCAGTTCAAGAGCAAGTAGGGTTAGCCAACAAATTGTGGCCTTGCCAGTGACATGCACATCCCAAGAAAGAATAAATTTTAAAATATAAGTAAGCTTCCATTCCTTAACAATCAGGAAAATGTAAATTTTAAAATTCCAGTGGCATCAAATCACTTTGCTCATGATTCAAACATCATGACTAATTTATTTTCCTTAAACTCTGTGTCATGTATCTTACATGCATGTTGGAACTCTCACTATTGGGTAAAATGGTACTTTAAATTAAAATAAAAATCATACTATGTTGATATGAAACAATTAGAGAACAAGGTGGTATAACAATACCTTGGTCATAGCACAGTGTTTGTAGTAGCCCTTTTGAAAGGACTAACAAATTAGTCATACTCCCCTGGTCTTTCTCCATAGCCATGTAACTTTTCTTCTTTCCAATGCAATCCAATTCCCTTTTGAATATTACTATTGAATCTGCTTCCACTACATTTTCAGGCAGTGCATTTAAAAAATTCTCACCTTTGCAGTAAGATAATGATAAGCAAACCATTGATCAAAATCAGCTTAAATCTGTACTCTTTGATTACCACCTCTTTTGAGGAATATGGCAATGTTATGACTCGGAAGCCACTTGCAGATTAATATCAGGGCTGTTAACCAACCAATCATTGGATTAACCGTTTTCCATCCTGAATAAATATTAATGAGATTATTTTAACATATGTTTGTGAGCATTTGTCTTGGTCCATGGGAATTTCAATAAGTAGTCAAGATGGAAATGGCCATCATCAATAAATCTTCATGGAGTACAAGCTGCCTTATGGAGTGAGTGGAGGTTCACCCAATGGGAAGCAGCTAGCAGGGCTTTTTTTAACTTTTTCTTGTAACTTTTATCTGGACCAGAGATGCAGATCCTGAGCAAGACTACTTGACTGTCAGCTGTGGGAGCACAATAAAGGGTGTTGGTGTTCAGAAACTGGCATTTGGCTGAATTACTACAGGCAGGCTGTTTAATAATTTGAAGAGTTGTGACTGGAACTGAACATCATATTGCTGAGCTTATGATTCAGAGAAAATGATTGACGAAGCATTGGCAGGCCTTTGTGGAAAAGCCATTGATTTAAATGGAAATGTATTAGGCAATTTCTTGGAGCAACAAATCCATAGCTTGAATGAGAATTTTTGTACTGACTGCCCGAAGACAGTACAAGACCAAGCTAAAGTTCCAGGCTAGCCACACGGACTCCTGCTGACTATGGCAAGGTCTACAAGACATAACAGACTACAAGGTGAAGGCATGTAAAATCCCCAGCACCAATGCACATCTCCCTGATGAGCTCAATGCATTCTATGCCCTTTTTGACCAAGAGGTCAGCAAGAGCACGCCTTCCAGCCCAGAACCCTCGGCCAAACCCGTATCCGAGGTCACCATTGCAGGCATCAGATCAACCTTCTCAAAAGTCAATCCACGGAAAGCAACTGGCCCAGTGGGGTACCTGGACAAGCACTCAAGTCCTGTGAGGAATAGCTGAAAGGGATATTCGCTGATATCTTTAATCTCTCTTTACACTGATCTGAGGTCCCTATCTGCTTCAAGAAGATGACTGGCATCCCAGTACCAAAGAAGAGCTAAGCAGCGTGCTTTAATGACTATTGTCTGGTGGCTCTGACATCCATCATTATGAAGTGCCTTGAAAGGATAGTCCTGGCACAAATCAATTCCGGCTTCCCAGATTGCCTGGATCCACTATAATTCACCTACCACTGCAACAGGTCCACAGCACACACCATCCCTCTGGCCCTACACTCAACCCTGGAGCACCTAGATACCAAAGACATCTGCATCAGACTCCTACTTATTGACTACAGCTCAGTCTTTAACACCATTATTTCAAATGAAACTCATCTCCAAACTCCATGGCCTGTGGCTCGGCTCCTCCCAATATGACTGGATCCTGAACTTCGTAACCCAGAGACTGCAATCAGTAAGAATTGGCAACAACATCTCCTTCACGATCATCCTCAACACAGGTGCCCCACAAGGCCCCAATTCTGTTGCACTAGATGACAGTGGAGTAGTGCTAGAGGAGGGTAGTGTGGTCAACTAGCTCAAAGGTCATGGTTAGGTGATGAGAGCATATCTGAATTAGGAGGAATAATACCGGAGATCAGGGATAAGTGTAACACTGATACAGTTAGCTTACAGCGATATGTAATAAACATTAGAAATCAAATTCCAGGTCCCAGTCTCTCCATGAGCAATGTGATCAAAGGACTATTCATCTGGAAATACTGTAACACTTCCAAAATTTAAATACGTAGGATATGGAACTTTGGAGATCATCAAGAGTGAGGATTTCATATTTCCATCCAGTGGCAAGAAAGTATCTTGCATCAATGCAGAAAAAATTTTAATAACCTGACAGGAACTACATAAGTAAAATTCTTAATTTTCTCTTATTATTCTGTATAGTCCTAGTTACTTACACCTCAGCAGTCACAACACTCCACCCTGCCCCACCCTCCCGCTCACTTCCTCCGACACACTTCTCTGCTTCTTCTGCTCCTAATGCAACACATTACACTTGTTTGTTTTCTCACTCTGACCTCTTCACACTCTTTATCATTAGCACACAAGCAACACTATTTGTTTCCGACATCCTTAAAATACCTCATTCGGATAACTTTAGCTCAAATCCATCTTTTTTGCAGAAGAATCTGGCACCAAATAAGTGAGAACAGGCAGCTATAGGAGGAGACCGAGCCACAAAACATGCCCTCCCCTTCCATAACGCATAGTCATAGATTTTGGGGTTTGTTAGGAGTGTGGATTCTGGAGAAGCTGTTGTTGGACATTCACTCTCTCTGCTTTCTCACTGAAATCACAACCTCATGCGGTATGGTTGCTTTCAGCAGTGACGTATCTGACTGTGTGCTTACCCTTGAAACTCTATAAGATGCAGCGCATGTGAGTCGGAGGAGACAATCCTCTAGAAAATGCAATGCCTCACAAACATACTCAAGCAAGTACCAGTTGAGAGACTGAGTAATTTAAAGGCTAGTGAAGTTTAGGAGAATTATCAAGTGCAAGAGGCCAGGAGCAAGGGCAATGAGATAAGATGGCTCAGGGAACGTGTCATTGGAAGGCAATGTCATATTCTTGCCCTGCAACAGGAAAAAGAAGCTGATGGCCTCAAGGACCCAGCCTAAAGAACAGAATTGTTCAATGTACCAGCAATATCTAATTGCAGAAGGTAGCCTGCCAGCTAATTTATGTCTAATGGCAGAGTGTTTCTTAAAATCATATTCATGGGATGTCAGCATCAGTGACAACGGCAGCATTTGTTACCCACTCCTAATTGCCCTTCAGAACGTGGTGGTGAAACATGAACTGCTTCAGTATCTGAGGAGTTGTGAATGATACTGAATATTGTGCAGTCATCAGTGGACATCACTACTCTTGATCTGAAGATGGAAGAAAGGTTGTGGATGAAACAAATGAAGATGGTTGAGGCCTAGGACACTACCATGAGGAATTCCTGCAGTGATATCCTGCAGCTGAGATGATTGATCTCCAATTATCACAACCATCTCTCTTCATGCCAGGTATGACTCCAACCAGTGGAGAGTTTTCCCTGATTCCCATTGACTCGTTTTGCTCAGGCCCCTTGATGCCATGTTTGGTCAAATGCTGCCTTGATGTCAAGGGTACTCACTTTCACCTCATTTCTAGAGTTCAGTTCTTTTGTCCATGTTTCAACCAAAGCTGTAATGAAGTCAGAAGCTGAGTGACCCTGGCAAAACCCAAACTGACCACCCATGAGCAGATTATTGCTGAGTAAGTGCCGCTTGATAACTCTGTTTCTTTTAATTTTTACTCCATTTTTAAAGTTACAAAGCCAATGCTCAGAGTAGACCAGATAGACCCAAGTGTATTCCTTGTTCCAAAAACCAAATTTAAATTCCAGTTGATAATCCCTTACATCAATTTACTGATGATCAAAAGTAGACTGATGGGGCAGTAATTGGCCAGGTTGGATTTGTCCTGTTTCTTGTGTACAGGATATACCTGGGCAATTTTTCACATTGTCGGGTGGATGTCAATGCTGTAGCTTTCCTGGAATAGCTTGGCTGGGCATCCAACAAGTTCTGGAGCATCAGTCTTCAGCAATATTGTTGGAATATTGTCAGGGCCCAATAATTGTCACTTTTGCAGCAATATTGTTGGAATATTGTCAGGGCCCAATAATTGTCACTTTTGGTCCCCTCATTTAAGGAAAGATATTTTTCATCAGAATCAGTTCAGAGAAGGTTCACTAGGATGTCCCCGGTATGGAATTTAGAAGAATGACAGGTGATCTCATTGAAACATTTCAGGATTCTTAAGGGGCTTGACAGGGTAAGTGCTGAGAAAATGTTTCCCCTCATGGGAGAGTCTAAGACTAGAAGGTATAGTCTCAAAATAAATCTCTTTTCTCAGAGATTGAGAGACTTTGGAACTCCTTGCCACAGAGAGCAATGGGGGCAGAGTCCTTCCTGGAACCATAGGAATTGGGTGAAATCCTTAATGAGTACTTTGTATCAGTATTCACCAAGGAGAGGGACACGATGGATGTTGAAGTTGGGGATAGA
The DNA here is from genome assembly GCF_965287045.1 of Carcharhinus amblyrhynchos. Lineage (NCBI taxonomy): Eukaryota > Metazoa > Chordata > Chondrichthyes > Carcharhiniformes > Carcharhinidae > Carcharhinus > Carcharhinus amblyrhynchos. The sequence goes on along the minus strand of NC_137324.1, from coordinate 83,199,414 downwards.
TGTCTGAATGCTCTTCAGAACATCAATATATTGAAGGAGGAAGTGTTGAGTATCTGTAATAACTCCACAGAGACAAAAGTCCTGTCACCAAGTTACTTTATTTACACCATACATCTGTACACAGCCAGCTCTCCAGTAGCTCCCTGCTGAATGGCGCCTGAGAGTCTGACACACTTGCTTTAAAAAGGGAGCATGAGGCTCCCTGATTTAACCATCAATTAAGACTCATCAGTTACTTCTTTTCAAATACCAACCAAATAAACTAACTCAAGTTAGGGCTTGTTTATACTCGAGCAAGCCAACCTCATTAGCCTGGCTGAAGTCATCACAGTATCCTAAATTGCATTGAGGTGGACGGGTTCCCAGGGCTGGATGGGTTCTATTCCAAGATGCTGCAGGAGGCAAGGGGAGAAATAGGCAAGGGGAGAAATAGCCAGGGGCTTCAGCCATATCTTCGCATCCTTTTTGATCACTGGAAAGGTTCCAAAGGACTGGAGAATAGCCAATGTTGTTCCTTTGTTTAAGAAAGGAAGCAGGATAATCCAGCAACTTAAAGGCTGGTAAGCCTTGTACCTGTGATGGGAAGCTTTTGGAGAAGATACTGAGGCACAGGATATATGCATATTTGGAGGAAAATGGGTGAGTTAGTGACAGGCAGCATGGTTCAGAGAAGGTCATGTCTCGCTAACTTGACTGAGTTTTTTGAGGAGATGACAAAGAAAATTGATGAGGGAAGGGCCTTGGATGCAGTTAATATGGATATTAGCAAGGCATTTGACAAGATCCCACATGGCAGACTGGTACAAAATCTAAAATCACATGGGATTCAGGGTGGGTTGGCTACATGGATACAGAACTGGCTTGGTTATAGAAGATGGAGAGTAGTGATGGAGGGGTGTTTCTCAGAATGGAGAGCTGTAGCTAGTGGTGTTCTGCAGGGATCAGTGCTGGAACCTGTATTGTTAGTAATATATATATGAATGATCTGGATGAAAATTTGGGTGGTCTGATTAGCAAATTTGCAGATGACACGAAGATTGGAAGAGTTGCGGATAGTGCCGAGGATTGTCAGAGGATACAACAGGATATAGATAGATTGAAGACTTAGGCACAGAAATGGCAGTTTAATCCAGACAAATGTGAGGTGATGCATTTTGGAGAATCAAATTTAGATATGAATTATAGTGTGAATAGCAGAACCTTTAGGGACATTAACAGGGCATGCAAGTCCACAGTTCCCTAAAAGTGGCAACACAGATGGCCAAGATGATTAAGAAAACATATGGCATGTTTGCCTTCATCAGCCAGGGCATTGAGTACAGGAGTCCGGTAATCATGTTGCAGCTATATAAAACCTTGGTTATGTTGCATTTGAGTATTGTGTACAGTTCGGGGCACCACATTATCAGAAGGATGTGGAAGTTTTGGACAGAGTGCAAAGAAGGTTCACCAGGATGTTGCCTGGTCTTGGTTATGAGAAGAGATTGAATAAACTAGGAATATTTTCACTGGAAAGATGGAGGCTGAGGGGAGACCTGATAGAGGTTTACAGAATTATGAAAGGCATAGACAGGGTGGATAGTTAGAGGCTTTTTCCAGGGGTGGAAGTGTCAATTACAAGGGGGCACAGGTTCAAGATGAGAGGGCTAAAGTTTAAGGGAAGTGTGAGGGTGAAGTTTTTCGTACAAATGTGGTGGATGCCTGGAATGCGCTGCCAGAGGATGTGGTGGAAGCAAGCACATTAGCAACATTTAAGAGGCATCTGGATGTGTACGAGTAGGGGCAAAATAGAGGGATACAGACTGAGTAAGGGCAGGAGGTCTTTTAGTTATGGCATCATGATCAGCACATGTTTGGAGGGCCAAAGGGCCTGTTCCCAAGCTGTACTTTTCTTTGTCTTTTTATTTTTAAGGCTGAGACAGACAGATTTTTGTTCAGTAAGGGGATCAAGATTTACAGGGAAAGGATGCGAGGAATGTCAGATCAGCCATGATCATAATGAATTGCGGAGCAGGCTCCAGGGCCAGCAAGGGGAACAAACCGATCAGCTGCTCCGAAGAGTGGGAGAATCTTGCATTCCTCGCAATAAGAACAGAAGGCAAAGGCCATTTAGCACATCCAGCTGACCTTTCTATTGTAGAACACAATCCACCTTCAGGTTCTTAAATGCCTTGAGAATAGTTCCACATTTTCTCACCACCACTATTGCACCCAGATGGTCATTAATCTTTCTTTCCATGGAGAAGTACTTCCTGACATCAGTCCTGAACTTGTTCTGAGCTAACGCATTGCTGTCACATTCAATTTCATTTCAAGCTTCTTATTGAGTCATCTTCAAGCTGAAAAAGGAGGCACTCCACTACACTTCATGTGGGGAAATAACACTTTGTCAATTGTGCTAAAATAATCCCTTTTAGATGTTCTTATTTGAAAGTAACATATTTCTTACATTTGTCACCTTTTCCCTGGCTTTATTTGCATTCTTAAAGTATATTATTGTATATTAACATACATGTCAAACCAACATGTAAGCATGTGAATAGCTCTTCACAATTGTTAGTGGAGCATAATAATTATTTGGAGCAGCTGTTCATTTTGGTATGCACTTACAAAATCTTTAAGCTTAATCTCATTTGATTCAAACAAAATACAAATCATGAAAATTCCATGTGTTCCACAGTAATAGCCTTAAGAAGTGTGTAAATGATGTTTTTAAACAGATGTGATTTTACCATTGAACTAAAACAAGAAATGCCTATTTTAATCTCAGAAGATTAAAACCAATGCTATGTATTCCAAAAAGCAGCATTCCTGCACATCCCTGGCTGTTTCTGTGTATACTCAGAATCTAGGAATGCTCCAGATTGGAACAAAATATGTTGAAGAATTTAAATTCATATTTCTGATCATTTACTTAGATAACAAAACATACATAATGGCAAAATATAGCAAATGCAATCAGAAAACTTTGGAGACATGTCATCTACGCTTTGCACAAAGAAGCTACATGTATGAACAAGAGAGGGTAAATGGCCAATGGAGCTGTGATTCAGCAGAGCAGAATATGCCTGATTTTCAATAGAAAATATAGGTAATATGATCTTCAAGGTTGCCATCCATGTAGCAAAGACAGAGATTCCAAATTTAATGATGAATTAATTATGAAAATGTTTAGTCACTTTTCTGTCCTCACCAGTACTGTTCACAAAGTGACATTCTATACAGTCACAAAGCGCAGGAAAGGCCCTTCGCAGTGGTTGAATGTTATGTTCAGATGCTCATCCAAATACTTTTTAAAGGTTGTAAGGTATCCGGCCCCCAATACTTTCCCTGGTAGTCCACTGGAGATCCCCATAACCTTCTAAGTGAAAATAATTTTTCTCAAATTCCCTCTGAATCTCTTGCTCCTTACTCTAAACTATGTCCCCTGTTATTGACCACTCAAACAAGACAACAACTACTTCCTACTCACCCTATTCATAATCCTCAGTCATGACCCCCCATCCCCCGGCCTACTCTGCTCTACAGAAAATAATGTAGAGATGCCAGTGTTGGACTGGGGTAAACACAGTAAGAAGTCTCACAACACCAGGTTAAAGTCCAACCAGTTTATTTGATAGTAAACCCACAAGCTTTCGGAAACGCTGTTTCTTCATCAGGTGTGTGGAACCTTCGTCAGGTATGTGGAAGGTTCCACACACCTGATGAACAGCGTTTCCGAAAGCTTGTGGGATTACTATCAAATAAACTGGTTGGACTTTAACCTGGTGTTGTGAGACTTCTTACTAAAGAAAATAATCCAAATTTATCCAGTCTCTCCTTATAGTTCAAATTCTCCATCCCAGGCAACATCCTGGTGAATCCCCTCTGTACCCCGTCTAGTGCAATCACATTATTCTTATAGTGAGGTGACCAGAATTATGTCCCACATTAAGCCCACAACTTTTGTGCAGTGAAAATAACACAGAGGCATGACTCCAGAAGTCCCGCGCCCAAACTCAGCCCCACATTAGTGTGTGGGCGGGGAGGGGGAATGGATTGAAGCAGGTTGAATTTTGTACATGTTTGGGGTACCTGAAAGTTAACACTTTGACAGCCCCAGCTGTTTATAACAGCTTTGAACTGAGTTTATGAACACAATCATTTATTTTCCATAGAACCCTAGAATCCCTTCAATTCAGAAGGGCAGTCTATCAGATGCAAGCCTGAAACCTTCCTCCCCTTCCCCCTCACCCTATCCTCATAACTCCAGGCATTTACCATGGTCAATCTACTTAACCTGCACATTTTTGGACTGTGGGAGGAAACCAGAGCACCAGGAGGAGATCCACGCAAACACAAGGAGAAAGTAAAAACTCCACACAGTCACCCAAGTCGAGAATCAAATCTGGGTCCATGATAACATGAAACAGTGTGCTAACCGCTGTGCCACCAATTAAAGGAAGTTAAATGTAGGGTTCTTGATCAACAAGAGTATTATATTTTTCTGAAATAATGAATTAAACTATAGCTGCTTCATCAATTGGATGTCTAAAACACAACCTGTGCATGTTAGACTTAGTAGGAAAAGGTCTAGATTTATCAGAGTTCTTTGGAAAGATAGACTTCCCTTTTGGAGAGGTAACATGTCCTTTTGGACATGGTCCCTGGTCATCTTTGGGAGATTTGGAAATTTTAAAAGTAAATGTGAATGCGAATAAAAATGGATTAACTCAGCTGGACTGTCCAGTCCATTGGAACTATTAGGAGGGCTATTAAGAGAACTGTCAAGACTCAGAGGAAATGGTCAAGCTTTCAATGTCTCTCAATCTCCTGGCCTTTAAATAATTGAAAAATGTCTGTAGCACTCAAAAATTCAGTGCTTGCAATTTCATTTTGTCTTTGACACAAGCCTTAGAGTTTTCTTTATAACATTAGCACTGCAACATTGATTTCACAACATATCTATCACGGTGGGAGGGTACCTGCCAGCTCACAGTTCGATTGACAGCTCCAAATGCTTACAAAGTCATTGAAGTGAGTCTATGAATACAAATGCTTGTTTTTAATTGGAATTGAAGGGGGTTAAATTTAGTAAATAGTTTATAACAATGAGGGTATATCATTTTCTGAAATATACATTTAAGAAATGTATTTAATCTCAACATGGGTCCTGAGGCTTGCCCATGGTGGTTATTGGATAAGGTGACATGGGAGGTATAAAGAAAAAAGTCAATGGGTAGTGGAGGCCACAGGTTGGCATGAGTTAGCATAGGTGCTATACAGGGCCATGAGAATTGGTAGATGTACATAGGTAGGTTTGGAGGGTATGGAGGATTTTTAAAAAAAATTGATCTCTGAGACATGGATGTCACTGGCTTGCCAGCATTTATTGCCCAACCCTAGTTGCCCTTGGAGGGCAGTTGAGAGTCAATCACATTGCTATGGTTCTGGAGTCACATGTAGGGCAGACCAAGTAAGGATGGCAGATTTCCTTCCCTAAAGGATATTAGTGAATCAGATGGGTTTTTCCGACAATCGACAATGGTTTCATGGTCATCAGTAGATTGTTAATTCCAGATATTTTTTATTGAATTCAAATTCCACCACCTGGTGTCATGGGACTTGAACCCAGGTCCCCAAAACATTAGCTGAGTTTCTGGATTAATAGTCTCATGATAATACCACTAGGCCATCGCTGGGGCATGAGAGGAGTATGAGGGGTCAGGGTTTTTTTTGTTTCATCCTTTTTTTCCATAACTTTGACAAAGTACCAGAACTTTAAGTCTTTCACCTAGCTGACTTCTACATCTAGCCAACAGACACCAAACTCTTTGAGGGCAGTGATTATGACTCTCATCTTGAACAGCACCCCATCATCCTCTCCCCGTCCCCTTATCCGCAACAAATTGAAAGTCTGAACCTGACAGAGAAAATACAAACCTAAGACTCAACCTTTATCATAATTAATTATGATGCAGCAAAATGTGACAATAAGTGACAACAGTTTTTGAGCCTATGCATTTATTTCTTCAGTGTTGGAAACAACATGCATTAATTAAGCATCTTTTCAATTCTCAGGACACCTTAAATCTAGGCAAACCAATGGATTACTTTGGCAGTGTGGTAACTGTTGGTTCTCGAGGCAAGCAAATTTGCATACATCAATTTACCCACAGCAATTTATACGCAGGAATTTACGTGAGACAATTCACATGCAACAATTTACAAACTACAATTTTTACTTAGCAATAAACACTCCATAATTTTCACAATTCATATACAGCAGTTTGCACACAATAATTCACATTCAGAAATTTGCACGCAACAATTTATGTGTAAATTTACATGCAACAATTCTTAGGCAGCAATTGGCACATAATTCATGAGCAGCAATTTTCACTCAATTTGTATGCAGAAATTTACATGGAACAATCTCTATGCTGCAATTTACATGCAACGATTTTTATGCATTAAGAGACATGCAACAATTTACACACAAAAATTCATACACAGCAGTTTACATGTAACAGATCATATGCAGAAATTTAAACTCAGCAATCTAAGTAGAAATCTATACAAAACACGTGTACATAGCAATTTGCACACAATATGTGATCAGATATTTACTCGCAAGTTCATACGCAGCAACTTACACGCAACAGTTCATACGCAGCAACTGCAGGCAACAGTTCATAAGCAGCAACTTACAGACGGCAATGATCCATAAATAACAAATGGAAATGATCAGTACTGGTTGAGGGAAGAATCTTGACTAGAACTGCCAGTTCTCCTTCGAATAGTTCTATGAAGATCATTTTTATCAAATAGAACAGACGGATAGGTTTCGGATTTAAAATCTCACGTAAAAGATAGCCCCATATAATTAATTAAGATTTCTTCAGTCCAATATTGAAATGTTAGCTTACACTCCATGCTCAAGTTTGTAGTGAAATCTGAATCCACAGTTTTCTTGCTCAGGCAAATGCTACCAACTAAGCCAAACTCAAATTTGGTTTAGATGGAGGAACTGAAATAATATCCATGACATTATATTACTAGTTTTTGGATTGTGAAAAAGGGCAATATGATTGTTCAACACATTGTTCCAACTGTGGCACAGATTCGTTGGTTGTGGGCTGATCCCAAAATAACACACAGTGTAAAGTGACAGTCTCCAATGCATTATTACCACATGATGAGTCGCTGAGCAAAGTCTTTACATTATTCCACTTGGAGAGGAGTGTCATTTCAAGCCAATTTTTCCAATTCTTAGTTTCATGTGAAAATTTTTTTAAATGCCATTGATTTTAGTTTTTAAAATTGTGTGGGCCTCTTCATTAAGTATTTATGAACTGAGAGGAGGCCCTTTAAGCTTGAATAGGTTTATAATTTAAAGCTAAAATTAATTTGGAATTAAGAAGCATTTAGCATAAATTTGTGCTAGTTCTTTACTTGACGTTTAATGTAGCGAAGCATTGGAAAAGGCATTTGTTGGCCCACTCCAATTTTCCAATTAGTGCACCATGCGTATTCTATATCCAAAGGCTGAATTTTCCACTGCACAGATGGAGGTGGAGCAGTCATTAGTTTTGCTCCCATGGGGTCGAGAACCCAGGGGACACTGTCTAGAAAACGTCATCAGAGCAGGAGTACAAAACCACGTGCAGAATAAACAAAGTTGCGTCTATATTGTGTCTTTCATGACCACCAGACATTCAGTGGTTTAAACTGATTCAGAGGGGGGGTGGGATCCTGGGTAGAGGGGGTGAAAGTGAGGGGGGCATAGAAGGGGACGGCATTGCAAGGCATTGTGGGGGTGGGGCAGAGCGAGGTTTGAAATGTATATACTTTAACGCGAGGAGTATTCGCAATAAAGTGGATGAACTTGCAGCGTGGACCAGTACCTGGGACTTTGATGTTGTGGCCATTTCAGAGACGTGGATAGAGCAGGGTCAGGAATGGATGTTGCAGGTGCCGGGGTACAAGTGCTTTAGTCGGAGTAGAGAAGGAGGTAGAAGGGGGGGTGGAGTAGCATTATTGGTCAAGGACTATATCACAGTGTCAGAGAGGAAGTTTAATGAGGACTTGTCTGTTGAGGTAGTATGGGCAGAAATTAGAAATAGGAGAGGAGAGGTCACCCTGTTGGGAGTCTTTTATAGACCTCCAAAAAGTTCTAGAGAGGTTGAGGAAAGGATTGCAGAGACGATCCTGGTTAGGAGTGAAAGTAATAGGGTAATTGTTATGGGGGATTTTAACTTTACTAACATTGATTGGAATTGTTATAGCTCTAGCTCGTCAGAGGGGTCAGTTTTTGTTCAGAGTGTGCAGGAAGGTTTTTTGACTCAATATGTAGATAGGCCAACTAGAGGTGAGGCTATATTAGACTTGGTGCTGGGAAATGAGCCGGACCAGGTGCTAGACTTGGAAGTTGGTGTGCTTTTTGGTGATAGTGACCACAATTCGGTTACGTTCACCTTAGTGATGGAAAGGGATAGGCATGAACCTCGGGTCAGTAGTTTTAGCTGGGGGAAGGGTAATTATGAGGCCATTAGGAGAGAATTAGGAAGCATTGATTGGACTAGGAGATTACAGGGACTAGGAACGTCTGAAATGTGGAGTTTTTTCAAGGAGCAGCTACTGTGGGTCTGTGATAGGTATGTGCCTGTCAGGCAAGGAGGAATTGTTAGGGCTAGGGAACCGTGGTGCACAAAAAAAGTTGATTTGTTGGTTAGGAAGAAGAAGGAGGCCTATGTTCGGATGAGGCTTGAGGGCTCGGGTAGTGCAGTAGAAAGCTTTAGATTGGCTAGGAGGGAGTTGAAGAGGGAGTTAAGAAGGGCTAGAAGAGGGCATGAGATGACTTTGGCTGATAGGATTAAGGAGAATCCTAAGGCATTCTATAGGTATGTCAAGAACAGAAGGTTGGTTAGGGCAAGATTAGGGCCAGTTACAGACAGTAGGGGGAAGTTGTGTGTGGAACCGGAAGAGATTGGAGAGGCATTGAACCATTATTTCTCTTCGGTGTTCACGCAGGACGATATGAATGTAGCTGAGGAGGTCACTGGGGTGAAGGGGTGTAAAATAGAAAGTATTGTAGTTGATACAGAGGATGTTTTGGATATTCTAGATGGGTTGAAAATAGATAAGTCCCCTGGTCCGGACGGGATTTACCCTAGGATTCTATGGGAGGCAAGAGAGGTGATTGCAGAGCCACTGGCTCTGATCTTCAGGTCGTCGTTGGTCTCTGGTATAGTACCGGAAGATTGGAGGACTGCGAATGTTGTCCCATTGTTTAAGAAGGGGAGCAGAGAATTCCCTGGGAATTACAGACCAGTGAGTCTTACTTCTGTAGTGGGCAAGGTTTTAGAAAGAATTATTAGGGATAGGATTTATAGTTATTTGGAGAGTAATGAATTGATTAGAGATAGTCAGCATGGTTTTGTAGCGGGAAGGTCGTGCCTTACTAACCTTATTGAGTTCTTTGAGAAGGTGACCAAAGAGGTGGATAGGGGTAAGGCAGTAGATGTGGTATATATGGATTTTAGTAAGGCGTTTGATAAGGTTCACCATGGTATGCTTCTGCAGAAAATGCAGATGTATGGGATTGGTGGTAATTTAGGTACTTGGATCAGGAATTGGTTAGCAGATAGGAGACAGAGGGTGGTGGTTGATGGTAATTATTCATCATGGAGTGCGGTTACGAGTGGTGTGCCTCAGGGATCTGTTTTGGGGCCACTGCTGTTTGTAATCTTTATTAATGATCTGGATGAGGGTATAGTTGGGTGGATTAGTAAGTTTGCTGATGACACCAAAGTCGGAGGTGTGGTAGATTGTGAGGAAGGGTGTCGAAGTTTGCAGGGTGACTTGGACAGGTTGCAGAGCTGGGCCGCGAGGTGGCGGATGGAGTTTAATGCGGAGAAGTGTGAGGTAATCCATTTCGGTAGGACTAACAGATGTGTTGAGTATAGGGCTAACGGGAGGACTTTGAATAGAGTGGAGGAGCAGAGGGATCTAGGTGTATGTGTACATAGATCCCTGAAAGTTGGGAATCAAGTAGATAAGGTTGTTAAGAAGGCGTACGGTGTCTTGGCGTTTATTGGTAGGGGGATTGAATTTAGGAGTCGCAGCGTCATGTTGCAACTGTACACAACTCTGGTGCGGCCGCACTTGGAGTACTGTGTGCAGTTCTGGTCCCCACATTACAGGAAGGATGTGGAGGCTTTGGAGAGGGTGCAGAGGAGGTTTACCAGGATGTTGCCTGGTATGCAGGGGAGGTCCTATGAGGAGAGACTGAGGGATTTGGGGTTGTTTTCACTGGAAAGAAGGCGGCTAAGAGGGGATCTTATAGAAACATATAAGATGATTAGAGGTTTAGATAGGGTGGATGGTGATAGCCTGTTTCCTCGGATGGAGAAATCTAGCACGAGGGGGCATGGCTTTAAATTAAGGGGGGGTAGTTATAGGACGGATGTCAGGGGCAGGTTCTTTACCCAGAGGGTGGTGAGGGACTGGAATGCCCTGCCTGCTGCAGTTGTAAATGCGCCTAGTTTGGGGGCGTTTAAGAGATTGGTGGATAGGTTTATGGACGAAAAGGGATTGGTTTAGATTAGTGGGTCAATGTTTTTTTTTAAAAATAAGACTGGTCGGCGCAACATTGTGGGCCGAAGGGCCTGTTCCGCGCTGTAATGTTCTATGTTCTATGTTCTAATATTCTTTATAGTCATTAAAGTATAGTCACACTTGTAATGTAGGAAATGCAGCTGATAATTTGCATACATCAAACTACACAGAGTGTTATAAAGGCACATCAGGGATTGTGCAATCATGTTTTGGGTTCATTTGAAGGAATGAAGCTATATTATGCAGTTTTTACAGGCAATGTGTAATTCAACTGCCATTGACACATCAGCCAATGCAGGCTGACCTAGAAAGCAATGCGCCAGTGTATTTTTATACATATACCCAAAAATTGCACACCTTTTAAAATTCTAGGCAAGACATTTGGCACCAGAGGACACTAGAAGCACCAAGCATAGAGCAAAAGCTGGGCCAGATGGTTCCACATCATTAGAAGATGCAACCAAAGGTCAGACACATACAGAATGGCATGAACATCACCAAATCAAAATGCACAAAATGACTAGCCAGGTAGACCCATTGTCATCTCCAACTCTCAGCTAAACAATTAAACTCACTCCTCCACTGGGGTTAAAGCCCAGTCCCCTGGCCTGAAAACTCGCACACACACAAAAACACACACACACATTCAAGCATTAACTGGTTAAATATGGCATGTGTGCATGTGTTTTTGTGCATGTGTGCGTTATTAGAGTAATGAAGCTTTTAATTAGAAAAGTAATAGTTCAATTAAATGGAAACAGATAAATAAAAATTATGAGCATTTTAATAGTAATATGCATTTTTTTTCTTGATACCAAGACATAATAAAATGTCACTTGATCACAAATCACAGCAGGAGTGCAAGTCTGACTGAAGTGTAAAATGAGTGTTCAGCCTAGTTTATTGCTGTATTGACTTTCTTTAAGGGTTACATTTTATATTTTATTAAAAATGTTACATGTACTTATACTAAATCTAAGGGCCAGGTCATTGGTATATGTGGTTCAGAAAATATTATCGGTTCAACAACCAATTTTAACTTTCAGTATTGAGATGTGGATCATTTCTGATCTATTCGATTATTGCTGCTCCTTCCCACACCTGGAATGACTCCCCCAGCAGTCTGTCTTCTCTACCAGCATTGTGGGTGTACAATGGACATGGACCACATGGACAGCAGCAGTTTATCATCACCTTC